>NC_067247.2:69514592-79514592 GCF_019359855.2 Lolium perenne
CAACTTCCAGCTGCCTCGAGACACAAAAACATATGATGGCACGACCAAGCCGGAAGATTGGCTGGCAGACTATGTCCTGACTGTTTATGTAGCTGGTGGTGGAGTAAACCGGCGTTGGGCAGTGAGAATCATACCGTCCTACCTGGTAGGCCCTGCACGGATTTGGCTTAACAACTTGCCGGCAGGAAGCATAAACGGATGGCTGGACTTTGAGGAAGCCTTCGTGAACAACTTCAGTAGCACTTACAAGAGGCCAAACCGGCCCCAGCAGCTCGCTTTATGCCAGCAACGTGCCGGTGAGACAGACAGAGATTATCTCACCCGGTGGAACTCAACAAGAAACACGTGTGAAGGAGTGATTGAAGCACAAGCGATTGCTTGGTTCAGTCAAGGATGCCGGAGAGGATCACCGCTGTGGCAAAAGCTGCAGAGAAGCATGCCAACAACCTTGGCGGAAATGATACGTGTGGCGGACAGCTATGCATTGGGAGACCCATTGCAACCAGCAGAACAAGCTGAGCCGGAGCAGCGACAGGAACAATACCGGGACAACCGGAACAACAAAAGAAGGGAAGAATTCCCGGATCGAAGGTACGCTCCGCAGCACGTTGCTGCCATGCAGGAAAATTATGATGCCGGCGGCGGCCAAAGGCAAAAAACCGGATCGCAGCCATGGGCGGGTCCAAAAAAGCAGTGGGTCGAAAAGAAACCCTGGGGCCAGAAAAAGAATTGGCAGGAACCCGTAAAATACACCATGGAAGCCGCCATGGATCAACCTTGCCGGTGGCACACGCCAAACCCAGATCACCCGTCAAACCACTTGACGAAAGATTGTTCTTGGACCAAGTACTTGATGCAAAAGGGAGCGGTAAAGGACGCGCAGGCACAAGGGTGCTCAACAGTGTTGCCACCATCGCAAGATATGCTGCGTCAACAACAATTACCACCACCGCCACCACTCACTGGAGCAAATGCTTTACCGGTACAGCAGCAACCAAATAGGCAGCAGTACCAGCAAGTTAACCGGGTGGAGCAAAACGATGATCAACCACCTCCACCGGCACCTTTAGGCCGGAATGTTTACGAGGGCCCGCATATGTGCTGTGTTGTCTTTGTCACTGAGCCAACAGACAGGCAAAGTGTGCACCGCCGCTCCATGGAGGTCAATGATGTGATGCCGGCAGTTCCCAAATACATGTTGTGGTCAGATCAGGAAATTACCTGGTCATTTAAGGATCACCCTAAGATCATGCCGAATCCGGGTGGATATGCTCTTGTTGTGGACCCAATCATGAAAGGGCTGCAAACTCGAGTAAAATTCAGCAAGGTGCTGATAGACAACGGCAGCAGCATAAACATCATGTACACGCACACCATGCATACGCTGGGCATAACAGAAAACATGCTTCAGCCCACGCGTACGACGTTCCACGGAATCGTTCCAGGCTTGTCCTGTGCCCCGGTAGGAAAAGTTCGGGTGGACGTAGCATTTGGAGGACGTGACAATTGCCGGGTTGAAAATGTTGAGTTTGAGGTGGTGGACCTAGACAGTCCTTACCATGCGCTGCTAGGAAGACCGGCGTTGGCGGCTTTCATGGCTACCACTCACACAGCTTACCTCAAAATGAAGATGCCGGCACCTCGTGGACCATTGACTGTGGTGGGGAACTACAAAGTCTCACTGGAAACTGCATCTGCCGGGTCAAACCTAGCGGAATCGCTGGTGATCGCGGAGGAAAAAAGAAGAATGCAAACTGCGGTTGCGCTGGCTCAATCCTCACAGTTGAGTTTAGCGGCAATGAGTGGAAGCTTGGGCTCACCGGCATTCAAGCCGGCCAATGAAACAAAGGACATTGTGCTGGATCCGGCTTACCCAGAGCGCACCGTTCGCATCGGTGCTGGACTCGATCAAGCATAGGAAAGCGCGCTCGTCAGCTTCCTCCGTGAGAATCGGAATATCTTTGCCTGGTCAACTGATGACTTGATAGGTGTTCCGAGGGAGCTGGCTGAGCACTCCTTGAATGTCCGGAAAGACGCCAAGCCGGTGCGGCAACCCTTGCGCCGGTTCGCTGAGGATAGGAGGAAGATTATTGGAGAAGAGGTAACCAAACTGCTTGTTGCCGGATTCATTGTGGAGGTCACGCACACAGAGTGGCTGGCTAATCCGGTAATGGTCGAAAAGAAAAAAGATGAGAACTTGGAGGCAAAAGCTCCAAAGGTGTGGCGCATGTGCATCGACTACACCAACCTAAACAAGGCTTGCCCAAGAGACCCTTTTCCTTTACCACGGATCGATCAAGTGATTGATTCAACTGCTGGGTGTGAGTTGTTGTCCTTCCTGGATGCGTATTCCGGTTTCCACCAAATTCCCTTGAAAAAGGAAGATCAAATAAAAACTGCGTTCATTACCCCGCACGGAGCTTATTGCTATGTCACTATGCCTTTTGGTTTGCGCAACGCTGGTGCAACGTACCAGCGCTGTATGCAAAAATGCTTGTTCGATCAAATTGGAAAGAATGTGCAAGTCTATGTAGACGACATTGTGATAAAAACTAAGGTAAAGAACACCTTAATCGATGACATCCGGCAAACATTCGATAACCTAAGACGGTTCCGGATGAAGCTTAATCCGGCAAAATGTACTTTCGGTGTCCCTGTCGGCAAGTTGCTCGGTTTCCTTGTGTCAAGCCGGGGCATTGAAGTCAATCCGGTAAAAATCCGGGCAATAGAAAGAATGACTGTCCCTCAAGAGCTAAAAGATGTGCAAAAGTTTACCGGAAGCTTGGCATCGCTAAGCCGGTTCGTGAGCAGATTGGGAGAAAAAGCTCTGCCACTCTATGCTTTGATGAAAAAATCTGACACGTTCGTCTGGACCCCTCAGGCAGACGCAACGTTTAAAGAACTGAAAACAATGCTGGCCACAGCACCCATACTGGCTTCACCTCTAGAAAGAGAGCCTATGCTGTTGTACATAGCAGCAACAAACCGGGTTGTGAGCGTAGTGGTTGTGGTTGAAAGAGAAGAGGAAGGAAAAACCGTCCAGAGGCCGGTATACTACTGAAGGAGATATGCCCTAGAGGCAATAATAAAGTGGTTATTATTTATATCTTTATGTTTATGATAAATGTTTATATATCATGCTATAATTGTATTAACCGAAACATTAGTACATGTGTGATATGTAGACAAACAAGAAGTCCCTAGTATGCCTCTTAAACTAGCTTGTTGATTAATGGATGATTAGTTTCATAATCATGAACATTGGATGTTATTAATAACAAGGTTATGTCATTGTATGAATGATATAATGGACACACCCAATTAAGCGTAGCATAAGATCTCGTCATTAAGTTATTTGCTATAAGCTTTCGATACATAGTTACCTAGTCCTTATGACCATGAGATCATGTAAATCACTTATACCGGAAAGGTATTTTGATTACACCAAACACCACTGCGTAAATGGGTGGTTATAAAGGTGGGATTAAGTATCCGGAAAGTATGAGTTGAGGCATATGGATCAACAGTGGGATTTGTCCATCCCGATGACGGATAGATATACTCTGGGCCCTCTCGGTGGAATATCGTCTAATGTCTTGCAAGCATATGAATAAGTTCATAAGAGACCACATACCACGGTACGAGTAAAGAGTACTTGTCAGGAGACGAGGTTGAACAAGGTATAGAGTGATACCGAAGATCAAACCTCGGACAAGTAAAATATCGCGAGACAAAGGGAATTGGTATTATATGTGAATGGTTCATTCGATCACTAAAGTCATCGTTGAATATGTGGGAGCCATTATGGATCTCCAGATCCCGCTATTGGTTATTGGTCGGAGTAAGTACTCAACCATGTCCGCATAGTTCACGAACCGTAGGGTGACACACTTAAAGTTGGATGTTGAAATGGTAGTACTTGAATATGGAATGGAGTTCGAATATTTGTTCGGAGTCCCGGATGAGATCCCGGACATCACGAGGAGTTCCGGAATGGTCCGGAGAATAAGATTCATATATAGGATGTCATTTTATGTGAATTAAAATGTCGCGGAAGGTTCTATGGAAGTTTCTAGAAGGTTCTAGAAAAGTCCGGAAGAAACCACCAAGGAAGGTGGAGTCCACATGGGACTCCACCTCCATGGCCGGCCAACCCTAGTGGGGGAGGAGTCCCAAGTGGACTCCCCCTTAGGGGGCCAGCCACCCCCCCATATGGGAGGTGGAAACCCCACCTTTGGTGGGAGTCCTAGTTGGGCTAGGTTTCCCCCTCTTATGGAAGGTTTTTGGTTCGGGTCTTATTCGAAGACTTGGACACCAACACTTGGGGATCCACCTATATAATGAGGGGCCAAGGGAGGGGGCCGGCCACCCCAAGACCACAAGCTGGCCGCCCCCCTTGAAGTGGCCGGCCACCCCCTCCCAAACCCTAGCCGCCCCCCTCTCCTCCATATCTCCCGCGTAGCTTAGCGAAGCTCCGCCGGACTTCTCCACCGCCACCGACACCACGCCGTCGTGCTGTCGGATTCAAGAGGAGCTACTACTTCCGCTGCCCGCTGGAACGGGAGGTGGACGTCGTCTTCATCAACAACCGAACGTGTGACCGAGTACGGAGGTGCTGCCCGTTCGTGGCGCCGGAACCGATCGTGATCAAGATCTTCTACGCGCTTTTGCAAGCGGCAAGTGAACGTCTACCGCAGCAACAAGAGCCTCATCTTGTAGGCTTTGGAATCTCTTCAAGGGTGAGACTCGATAATCCCCTCGTTGCTACCGTCTTCTAGATTGCATCTTGGCTTGGATTTCGTGTTTGCGGTAGGAAATTTTTTGTTTTCTATGCAACGTTATCCTACAGTGGTATCAGAGCCGTGTCTATGCATAGATGGTTGCACGAGTAGAACACAATGGTTTGTGGGCGTTGATGCTCTTGTTATCTTTAGTTTGAGTACTTTGCATCTTTGTGGCATAGTGGGATGAAGCGGCTCGGACTAATTTTACATGACCGCGTTCATGAGACTTGTTCCTCGTTCGACATGCAACTTGTATTGCATAAGAGGCTTTGCGGGTGTCTGTCTCTCCTACTATAGTGAAGATTCAATTTACTCTTCTATTGAAAACATTAGTATCAACGTTGTGGTTCATGTTCGTAGGTAGATTAGATCTCTCTCGAAAACCCTAAACCACGTAAAATATGCAAACCAAATTAGAGACGTCTAACTTGTTTTTGCAGGGTTTGGTGATGTGATATGGCCATAATGTGATGATGAATATGTATGAGATGATCATTATTGTATTGTGGCAACCGGCAGGAGCCTTATGGTTGTCTTTAAATTTCATGTTGAGTAGTATTTCAAAGTAGTTGTAATAGTTGCTACATGGAGGACAATCATGAAGACGGCGCCATTGACCTTGACGCTACGCCGACGATGATGGAGATCATGCCCGAAGATGATGGAGATCATGTCCGTGTTTTGGAGATGAAGATCAAAGGCACAAAGACAAAAGGGCCATATCATATCACATATGAACTGCATGTGATGTTAATCCTTTTATGCATCTTATTTTGCTTAGATCGCGACGGTAGCATTATAAGATGATCCCTCACTAAAATCTCAAGATAATAAAGTGTTCATCCTTAGTAGCACCGTTACCAAGTCTTGTCGTTTCGAAGCATCTCGTGATGATCGGGTGTGATAGATTCAATAAGTACATACAACGGGTGCAAGACAGTTTTGCACATGCGGATACTCAGGTGGCCTTGACGAGCCTAGCATGTACAGACATGGTCTCGGAACACGTGATACCGAAAGGTAGAGCATGAATCATATGGTTGATATGATGAACACTTTGAGTGTTCGCCATTGAAATCACACCTTTTCTCGTGATGATCGGGTTTAGGTGCGGTGGATTTGGTTCGTGTGATCACTAAGACAATGCGAGGGATATTGTTTTGAGTGGGAGTTCACCTAGATTTTTAATTATGTTGAATTAAAATTTGAACTCATTTTGACATAAACTTAGTCTAAACTATTGCAAATATATGTTGTAGAGATGGCGTCCTCAATCAATTTTAATCAGTTCCTAGAGAAAGAGAAACTTAAGAGCAACGGTAGCAACTTCACCGACTGGTTCCGTCATGTGAGGATCTTCCTCTCTGGCGGAAATCTGCAATTTGTGCTTGATGCACCGCTAGGTGACCCTCCCGCGAAACTGAAACCGATGAAGTAAAAGCTGTTTACGCGACTCGGAAAACTCGGTACTCTCAAGTTCGGTGTGCCATCCCGTGCGATGCAGAATCCGATCTTCAAAAACGTTTTGAGCACCACGATCCTCATGAGTTGATGAATGAGCTGAAAGCTATATTCGAGACTCATGCGGCCGTGGAATGCTATGAAGCATCGAAACATTTCTTCAGCTGCATAATGGAAGAAGGCAGCTCCGTTAGTGAGCACATGCTCGCCATGACCGGGCATGCGAAGAAACTCAGTGACTTGGGAATAGTGATTCCTAACAGACTGGGGATTAATCGTGTCCTTCAATCACTGCCACCAAGTTACAAGAACTTCGTGATGAACTACAATATGCAGAACATGAACAAGGAGTTACCTGAACTTTTTGGCATGCTAAAAGCTGCTGAGATTGAGATCTAGAAAGAGCACCAAGTGTTGATGGTCAACAAGACCACCAGTTTCAAGAAACAGGGCAAGTCTAAGGGAAAATTCAAGAAGGGTGGCAAGAAAGCTGCCACGCCTCCTATGAAACCTAAGAACGGCCCTAAGCCTGATCTTGAGTGCTATTACCGCAAGGAGAAGGGACACCTGGAAGCGTAATTGCTCCAAGTATCTGGCTGATCTGAAGAGCGGCCTTGTCAAGAAGAAGAAAGAAGGTATATCTCGATATACATGTTATAGATGTTCATTTCAACGGTTCTCGTTCTAGTACACTGGTATTTGATACTGGTTCGGTTGCTCATATTTGTAACTCGAAACAGGAACTAAAGAATAAACGACAAGCCGAAAGATGAAGTGACGATGCGCGTTGGAAACGGATCCAAGGTCAATGTGATCGCAGTCGGCACACTTCCTCTACATCTACCTTCGGGATTAGTTTTAAGCCTAAATAATTGCTATTATGTACCTGCGTTGAGCATGAATATTATATCTGGATCTTGTTTAATGCAAGACGGTTATTCATTCAAGTCTGAGAATAATGGTTGTTCTATTTTTATGAATAATATCTTTTATGGTCGAGCACCACAAAAGAATGGCTTATTTCTGTTAGATCTCGATAGTAGTGATACGCATATACATAACATTGATGCTAAGCGAATTAAATTGAATGATAATTCTACTTATATGTGGCACTGTCGTCTTGGTCATATTGGAGTGAAACGCATGAAGAAACTCCATACTGATGGATTACTTGAATCACTTGACTTTGAGTCACTTGATAGATGCGAAGCATGTCTAATGGGAAAAATGACAAAGACTCCATTTTCTGGTATGATGGAGCGAGCTACTGACTTATTAGAAATCATACATACCGATGTATGTGGACCAATGAGCGTAGCATCGCGCGGTGGTTATCGTTATGTTCTAACCTTCACAGATGATATGAGTAGATATGGGTATATCTATTTCATGAAACATAAATCCGAAACTTTCGAGAAGTTTAAGGAATTTCAAAGTGAAGTAGAAAATCAACGTAACAAGAAGATTAAATTTCTACGATCTGATCGTGGAGGTGAATATCTGAGTTATGAGTTTGGCATGCATTTAAAGAAATGCGGAATACTTTCACAATTGATACCGCCGGGAACACCTCAACGTAACGGTGTGTCCGAACGTCGTAATCGAACTCTCTTAGATATGGTTCGTAGTATGATGTCTCTTACTGATTTGCCGTTATCATTTTGGAGTTATGCATTAGAGACAGCCGCATTCACTTTAAATAGAGCACCATCAAAATCCGTAGAAACGACACCGTATGAATTATGGTTTAATAAGAAACCTAAGCTGTCGTTCCTGAAAGTTTGGGGTTGCGAAGCCTATGTAAAGAAGTTACAACCGGACAAGCTAGAACCCAAAGCGGAGAAATGCGTCTTCATAGGATACCCTAAGGAAACTATAGGGTACACTTTCTATCACAGATCCGAAGGCAAAATCTTTGTTGCTAAGAACGGAACCTTTCTTGAGAAAGAATTTCTCACTAAAGAAGTGACTGGAAGAAAAGTAGAACTCGATGAGATTGATAAATCTATACTCGTTGATCGGAAGTAGCGTGATCACGGAAGTTGTACCTGTATCGCCTACGCCGCAACAAGAGGAAGCTAATGATAATGATCATGAAACTTCGAACGAGGAAACTATCGAACCTCGCAGATCGACAAGGGAACGTACCACTCCTGATTGGTATGATCCTTGTCTAAATGTCATGATTGTGGATAACAATGATGAGGACCCCTGCGACGTATGAAGAAGCGATGATGAGCCCGTATTCCAACAAATGGCAAGAAGCCATGAAATCCGAAATGGGATCCATGTATGATAACAAAGTATGGACTTTAGTAGACTTACCCGATAGCCGAAAGGCTGTCGAAAATAAATGGATCTTCAAGAGAAAAACATATCTTGATGGTAATATTACTGTCTATAAAGCTCGACTTGTCGCAAAGGGTTTCCGACAAATTCAAGGAGTTGACTACGATGAGACATTCTCACCTCGTAGCGAAGCTAAAATCTGTGAGGATTTTGTTAGCAATAGCTGCATTTTTCGATTATGAGATTTGGCGATGGATGTCAAAACGGCGTTCCTTAATGGAGACATTGAGGAAGAGTTGTATATGGTACAACCCAAAGGTTTTGTTGATCCTAAAAATGCTGACAAAGTATGCAAACTTCAGCGTTCAATCTATGGACTGAAGCAAGCATCAAGAAGTTGGAACCGACGCTTTGATAAGGTGATCAAAGACTTCGGGTTTATACAAATGTCATGGAGAGGCCTGTATTTACAAGAAAGTGAGTGGGAGCTACGTAGCATTCCTGATATTATATGTAGATGACATATTATTGATCGGGAATGATATAGAACTATTAAGCAGTGTTAAAGGTTATTTGAATAATAGTTTTTCAATGAAAGACCTTGGTGAAGCATCGTATATATTAGGCATCAAGATTTATAGAGATAGATCAAGACGCCTAATAGGGCTATCACAGAGTACATATCTGGACAAGATTCTAAAGAAGTTTAGAATGGACGAAAGTAAGAAAGGGTTCTTACCTATGTTACTAGGCAAGGTATTGAGTAAGACTCAAGGACCGGCTACGGCAGAAGAAAGAGAAAGGATGAGTAATATCCCCTATGCCTCGGGCAGTAGGATCTATCATGTATGCCATGCTATGTACTAGACCGGATATAGTACATGCCGTTAGTTTGACTAGCAGATATCAAAGTGATCCAGGAATGGAACACTGGACAGCGGTCAAGAATATCCCGAAGTACTTGAAAAGAACTAAGGATATGTTTCTTTGTTATGGAGGTGACCAAGAGCTCGTTGTAAACGGTTACACCGATGCAAGTTGGAACACTGATCCTGATGACTCTAAGTCACAATCTGGGTACGTGTTTATATTGAATGGTGCTGCAGTAAGCTGGGCAAGCTCGAAGCAGTGCACGGTGGCGAAGTCTTCAACAGAATCAGAGTACATAGCGGCTTCAGAGGCTTCATCAGAAGCGGTATGGATGAAGAGGTTCATTGTAGAGCTCGGTGTGGTTCCTAGTGCATTGGACCCATTAATCATTTACTGTGATAACATGGGTGCCATCGCCAATGCACAAGAGCCAAGGTCACACAAGAGGCTGAAGCATATCAAGCTGCGTTACCACTCGATTCGCGAGTACATCGAAGATGGAGAAGTAAAGATTTGCAAAGTACACACTGATCTGAATGTAGCAGATCCGTTGACTAAAGCTCTCCCTAGGGCAAAGCATGACCAACACCAGAATGCCATGGGTGTTAGGTATATTACAATGTAATCTAGATTATTGACTCTAGTGCAAGTGGGAGACTGAAGGAGATATGCCCTAGAGGCAATAATAAAGTGGTTATTATTTATATCTTTATGTTTATGATAAATGTTTATATATCATGCTATAATTGTATTAACCGAAACATTAGTACATGTGTGATATGTAGACAAACAAGAAGTCCCTAGTATGCCTCTTAAACTAGCTTGTTGATTAATGGATGATTAGTTTCATAATCATGAACATTGGATGTTATTAATAACAAGGTTATGTCATTGTATGAATGATATAATGGACACACCCAATTAAGCGTAGCATAAGATCTCGTCATTAAGTTATTTGCTATAAGCTTTCGATACATAGTTACCTAGTCCTTATGACCATGAGATCATGTCAATCACTTATACCGGAAAGGTATTTTCATTACACCAAACACCACTGCGTAAATGGGTGGTTATAAAGGTGGGATTAAGTATCCGGAAAGTATGAGTTGAGGCATATGGATCAACAGTGGGATTTGTCCATCCCGATGACGGATAGATATACTCTGGGCCCTCTCGGTGGAATATCGTCTAATGTCTTGCAAGCATATGAATAAGTTCATAAGAGACCACATACCACGGTACGAGTAAAGAGTACTTGTCAGGAGACGAGGTTGAACAAGGTATAGAGTGATACCGAAGATCAAACCTCGGACAAGTAAAATATCGCGAGACAAAGGGAATTGGTATTATATGTGAATGGTTCATTCGATCACTAAAGTCATCGTTGAATATGTGGGAGCCATTATGGATCTCCAGATCCCGCTATTGGTTATTGGTCGGAGTAAGTACTCAACCATGTCCGCATAGTTCACGAACCGTAGGGTGACACACTTAAAGTTGGATGTTGAAATGGTAGTACTTGAATATGGAATGGAGTTCGAATATTTGTTCGGAGTCCCGGATGAGATCCCGGACATCACGAGGAGTTTCGGAATGGTCCGGAGAATAAGATTCATATATAGGATGTCATTTTATGTGAATTAAAATGTCGCGGAAGGTTCTATGGAAGTTTCTAGAAGGTTCTAGAAAAGTCCGGAAGAAACCACCAAGGAAGGTGGAGTCCACATGGGACTCCACCTCCATGGCCGGCCAACCCTAGTGGGGGAGGAGTCCCAAGTGGACTCCCCCTTAGGGGGCCGGCCACCCCCCCATATGGGAGGTGGAAACCCCACCTTTGGTGGGAGTCCTAGTTGGGCTAGGTTTCCCCCTCTTATGGAAGGTTTTTGGTTCGGGTCTTATTCGAAGACTTGGACACCAACACTTGGGGATCCACCTATATAATGAGGGGCCAAGGGAGGGGGCCGGCCACCCCAAGACCACAAGCTGGCCGCCCCCCTTGAAGTGGCCGGCCACCCCCTCCCAAACCCTAGCCGCCCCCCTCTCCTCCATATCTCCCGCGTAGCTTAGCGAAGCTCCGCCGGACTTCTCCACCGCCACCGACACCACGCTGTCGTTCTGTCGGATTCAAGAGGAGCTACTACTTCCGCTGCCCGCTGGAACGGGAGGTGGACGTCGTCTTCATCAACAACCGAACGTGTGACCGAGTACGGAGGTGCTGCCCGTTCGTGGCGCCGGAACCGATCGTGATCAAGATCTTCTACGCGCTTTTGCAAGCGGCAAGTGAACGTCTACCGCAGCAATAAGAGCCTCATCTTGTAGGCTTTGGAATCTCTTCAAGGGTGAGACTCGGTAATCCCCTCGTTGCTACCGTCTTCTAGATTGCATCTTGGCTTGGATTTCGTGTTTGCGGTAGGAAAATTTTTGTTTTCTATGCAACGTTATCCTACAACTACCTGAGCGAGGTGCTCTCCCTCTCAAAACAAAACTACCCTCATTTCCAAAAGATGACTTATGGCGTGTACATGGCCGCCACAAAACTCAAGCACTACTTTGAAGAACATCCTATGAAGGTGGTGAGTGAAGCACCAATCTCCGATATCATGTGCAACAAGGACGCTAGCGGAAGGATTGCAAAATGGGCAATCCAGATATCACCATATGTACCAACGTACGAAAGAAGGGATGCCATAAAATCACAGGCTTTGGCGGATTTCCTCGTTGATTGGGCGGAGATGCAATACAAACCGCCAGATCAGAGGATAGAATACTGGAAAATGCACTTTGATGGATCCAAACTCAAAGAGGGTCTAGGTGCCGGTGTGGTGCTCACCTCACCAAAAGGAGATTACCTCCGGTACGTTTTGCAAGCACATTTCAGGGCATCGAATAATGTCGCTGAATACGAAGCTTTGATCCATGGGCTTAAGGTCGCAAAAGAAATCGGTGCACACCGGATCATTTGCTATGGAGATTCAGATCTTGTGGTACAGCAGTGTTCCGGGGATTGGGATGCGAAAGATGCCAACATGGCCTCATACCGGTTTCACGTGCAAAAGATTGCCGGATTCTTCGAAGGGTGTGAGTTTCACCATGTGCCGCGCGCAGAAAATGAAGCCGCGGATGCTTTGTCCAAGCTGGGCTCATCCAGGCAAGAAATTCCTCCCGGAATAGCTCTAGCTCACTTAAGAGCACCATCGATCAAACCAAGCCCGGAATCAGAATCAATTTTTGTACCGGAATCGCATGTAGTACCCATGGATATTGATGAAGGAAACCCGGGACCGCACCCAGAACTCGGGGACTGCTCCGGCAAGCTCGGGGACTGCTGTACCCATACCGGAAGAAACGATGCTGGTAGATAGCATGGAGATAGATGCACCGGTGTTTTTAGTTCGAGAGACACCGTCGTGGGTTAAACCTATTAAGGAATTCCTGATCAACGGCACCTTGCCGGATGACGAAAATGAATCAAGGAGAATACAAAGAAGGTCCAAAGCATATACATTCATTAATGGTGAGGTGTACAAGAGAAGCGTTACCGGTGTCCTTCAAAGATGTGTGGAACCGGAAGAAGGGAAGGAAATGCTTGAGGAGATTCACCAAGGGGAATGTGGGCATCATGCTTCATCAAGGGCGCTGGTAGCAAAAGTATTCCGGCATGGGTTTTATTGGCCCACTGCTTTGGAAAACGCTGAGGATTTGGTAAGAAAATGCAACGGGTGCCAGAGGTACGCCAAGCAAAATCATACCCCAGCGTCCGGTTTAAAAACAATACCATTAACATGGCCGTTTACCGTTTGGTGCCTCGATATGGTTGGCCCATTCAAAACGGCAAGGAGCAGCATGACTCACATCTTGGTTATGGTGGATAAATTCACCAAATGGCTAGAAGTGAAACCTATCGCAAAATGTGATGGGCGCACAGCGGTGAAGTTCTTGAAAGATGTCATTTTGCGGTATGGATACCCGCACAGCATCATCACTGACAATGGAACCAACTTTGCTCAAGGTGAGTTCAAAAGGTTCTGTGAGGACAACAACATCCGGTTGGATTTGTGCTCAGTAGCACACCCACAAGGCAATGGCCAAGTGGAAAGAATGAACGCTTTGGTACTTTCCGGTATCAAGCCAAGACTCATTGATGCGGTGGAAAAATCGCCGGGATGTTGGCTCGATGAGCTACCATCCGTACTGTGGAGTATAAGAACAACTCCAAACCGGTCTACCGGATACACTCCGTTCTTCATGGTTTATGGAGCAGAAGCGGTCATACCAACTGACATCATTCATGATTCACCAAGGGTACAGCTCTATACTGAGCAAGAGGTCAAAGAGGCCAGAGAAAATGATGTGGACTTGCTAGAAGAAGTAAGAGAGCTGGCTTTGGCAAGAACAGCCATTTACCAGCAAAACCTCAGACGCTATCACAGCCGGAAGGTTAACCCGAGAGTTTTCCGGGAAGGAGATCTGGTGCTACGCCTAGTGCAGCGCACTGAAGGCCGGCATAAGCTCTTACCACCATGGGAAGGTCCCTTCATTGTAAGCAAGGTGCTTCACAATGATGCATACTACTTGATCGATGCACAAGAGTGGAAAAAAGGAAAGGCGGACAGGTCCGGAGAGGAAAGCAAGCGTCCATGGAACGTAGCTCTATTGCGTCCTTTCTACTCTTGAAGTTGTGGTGTAAGAAGTTCCTTTTTGTACCTTACATGCTATGAATAAAAGATGTCGGAACCTTGAATGAATCTCGGGGACTACCCCAACTTAAGTTGCATGTAACTTGTTTATTTTTTCAGTTTGCCGGTTGCTTATTGAACGTTTTTTCTTTCCGGTTTAGTAGTGTGCTAAATCCTACCGGAGTCTTCGACTCTGCTGCTGTCCGCAACCCGGCTTCATGGCAAGCAAGATAAACCGGTAGGGGATAAGCACATGAACTGCGAAGAGGGAGAGCAGGAAAGAACAATCCGGAAAATTTAACTAACCCCGGTTTAACCGGTTTTTTGAAAAATTTCGAAGTTATTTCTAAGTTCAAGAAAATGCTTGTTTGGTGAAAGAACCTTGTGCTCATACGCCAAAGAACGCCCAGAGAAGGCAGGCAGAGCCAAGGCAAAAGAACCAAGTATGCATCGAATTGGATGCGGAAACAATTTGGAAATCTTTGCAGTGCAGGATAAAAGCAAAACCAAAAGCAAATATGCTAAGACAAGCTTAAGATAATTAACTACCGGTATAACTTACCGGCATAAAATGTTGTGCAGCAACCAGAAGCGGACTTGAAGTTTTACATCATAAGCCCCGGCATACCGGGGCAGAATTTAACAGGACATTGTTTTAAGACACGCAGGACTAAACAGCATGACAAAGGTAAATCTTCAGGCAGGTAAATAATCAGGCAGCGGGGGCTTCAGGAGGGGCATCGCTAGCACCAGCGTCGCCCAGAGGCTCCTCCTCGGCTTCATCCTCCTCCTCGTCGAGATAATCTTTGACGTCGGGAGGGGGAGGGATGAAGGTGCGCATGTCGGCGTACTCCGCGATGTGGTACGCACGATCCTGCCGCTTAGCGGTGAGAATCGGGTCCAGATCGGTTTCCGCGCCTTCGCGCACTCCGGTAAGGGCATCCAGGTTCAGCTCCGGGTACCAGGAGCAAGCGACGCGAGGGCGAGTCTGCTCCCGGCGCGGGCAGCAGAGCACCGCCACTCGCGGATCCTCTTGCCGGCGCCTTTGAGACGGTCGCCGATGAGGGAGAAAGTATCCGGCACCTCCTCGCCAAAGCCACGAGTCCCGAAGAGCCGGGTAGCTACATCGGGAATGTCGATAAGTTGCGATCTATGGCGCGCATGTGAGACACCCGCGCGTTCAGCGCGACTGGATGGTCATAGGGGGTCCATGGCACGGCAAGATTCGCTTGGCCCCGGGCAAGGCGGCGCTCGTCAACCTTCTTGACAGCATACTTCTGAGAGTCCGGAAAGAGGCCTGTGCAAAGAAAGAAAAAGGCTAAGGAAGGGAATCCGGAAGAAAATGCAACCGGAAGGAAAGATAGCGAGAAGAAAATGCGATCGGAAGAAAAAAGGCTTGCGGGCAGTAGTCAGAAAGCGCAAAGGAAAAGGACTTACGATAGGCAAGTGTGTCGGTTTGCAACACCAGCCTGTTGCACTCCTTCTGCTCCTCCTCCAGCCGCGCAGCTTTCTCCTCGGCAACCTTCTGGGCTTTGGCCAGCTCCTCCAGCTCAGCTAGCAACACCGAGTTGGCGTTGCCGGCATCTTCAAGAGCTTCATCCATCTTGGCCGCTGCATCAGTTTCGGCAGCTTTGAGGGCCTTGGCATGATCAAGCCCCAGCTGGATGAGCTGGGACTTGAGCTCCTGGTAGCTGGTTTTCTGGGCGCTCAGCTCCTCCTGATGCCGCCGGATAAGCTGGTCCTTCTCCCCTGCAACCCGGAAAAGAAGGTGTTAACAAGATTGTGCTGGTAAAGATGAAAAGGAAACCAAGTTAACAGGAGAAAGGAAAAAATTGTACGTTGGGCGGCAGCGAGCTGCTCCTTGAGAGCCTCAATGGAAGCTTCCGGGATCACTGTTAAGCAAAAGTTATAAATGTTAGAAGGAAAAAAGGTTTCCGGTAAAAAGATGCCGGTGGTACAAAATTACCTTGGCACTTGTCGTGTGCCTCAGCGAGGTCCCGGTGTTCCCATAAGAGCTCCTCAAAGAGGGCCTTCCGAGCGTCAGCCGTGAGCTGTTCAAGAAAAAGAGGTAAGTTAAGTTTTGCGCTAAGAACAGAGTTCTTAACCCGAAACTCGGGGACTGGCAGTGCCGGTTTCGCGCGTTTCTAAGTTAAGTTTTGCGCTAAGAACAGAGTTCTTAACCCGAAACTCGGGATCGGGCAAGGCCGGTTTCGCGCATTTCTAAGTTAAGTTTTGCGCTAAGAACAGACTTCTTAACCCGAAACTCGGGATCGGGCAAAGGCCGGTTTCGCGCGTTTCTAAGTTAAGTTTTGCGTTAAGAGCAGAGTTCTTAACCCGAAACTCGGGATCGGGCAAAGGCGGTTTCACGCTAAGTTTTTAAGTTAAAGTTTTGTGCTAAAAGCTGCGCTCTCACCACAAAACTCGGGGACTGGGAAGATAGACAAGAGAGAAACCGGCATGAAACTAAAGAAAAAATCCGGAAGCAAGGAAACCGGTAAAAGTTGAAAAGAGTCAGTAAAGCGTACCATCAAGTTGTTCGTGGCATCGTACCACGCACTGTCGAGCTCCTTCACGGCGCTGCAAAGCCGCATGAAGTGCTCCTCGGAAGACCGGTCCCCAACAGGGTCAGGTGCCGGCAGCCTGTCCTTGCCCAAACCGCGGGTCGCCGGAGTCATGTCCGCGGCGTTCCACTTCTGGGCGTAGGGCAGAAGATGCCCCAGGTCCCGGCCCATGCGCTGAAACTCAGTGATGCGGCCAAGCAGGCCGGTGGCCTTCGTGGCGGTATCCCTGGCGGCCTTGGAGACGTGCAGGACCAGGGGCTGCTGGCCGCCGGAAGGGGCGCTGGAGGCCGTCGCCTTCCCCTTGATGAGCTTGGAGATCTTGGGCGGCGGCGCGGTTGGAGCAGCCCTGGAGGGCTTGGTGCGAGGAGCATCTGGCGGTGGCATTAGGATGGTTCGTGGAGAAGGGGGAGCGCTGGGCGCGTCACCCGGGTTGGAACTTTCCGGCGCGGAAGTTTCCGGCGCGGAAGTTGTCTTCTTTTCGAGGACGGGAGGAGCCGAAGGCTCCGCCCGCCCGGCAGCTTCTTCCTCGGCGCCGATGTTGCTGGCGCCGGTATCCTGGTTCTCTTGGAGGAAGGAAAGATCCTCCTCCGTGCGGTGATCTGATGATGAAGGGGCCGCACGCCCCGAACTTGTTGTGCCCCCCGAAAGGGAGGCAGAGGTGTTGCCGGCACTAGATGGTGCCGGGCTTGAGCGAGGAGGAGGGGTTGAGGTCCTTGCGGAACCTTCAGAGCCCGATGGCCTTGAGCCAAGCTTGAGCGCGGGGCTGAAAGAAAGAAAGAAGGATAGTTGGAAAAAAGCAACCGGGAAAAAGAACTTGGCGAAAAGAGGCAAGAAATTAAAAAACTCACCCGGAGGCAGTCGGCATCTGCTTGCGCCCGTAGCGGCGCACGCCCACTTCCTTCTCCCCCAAGGGCTCAGTCCGGAAGCGCTTGGAGGGAGGGGCCTGGCTGGGACCGGCATCAGATGCCGGCAGCTTGTTCTTTTGGCCTTGGGCCATGAGTTTGTCCACAAACTCATGGCCGGCCTCAGCGCGCAGGGGCGGCGCGTGCTCGTGGATCTATAAGTTAAACATAGCTAAGGAAAAATTCGCAAGAAGGCGATAACGGAAAAGTATAAGAAACCGGAAAAGAAAATACCTCAAGCATGGTCAGGTCGTCGGAGGACCCGGTTGGTTTCGGTGGAGACCGGCCAAGGCGCGCAGCCGGAGTCTTGCCCATCTTCAGATCTTTCCAAAAGATGTAGGGATCTGGGTCGAAGGAGTCAAGGGCGCGCTTCACGCAGATTCCGCGCCGCTCTGCTTGGATAAGGGGGAAGCGGTCCTTGGCCTGAAACACGAAAAAAGAAGGTTAAGAAGAGCAAAAAGTTACCGGCAAAGCTAGCCCTAAATTGTGTAATCTCTTACTTCTTGGGTCGGAGGGTTAGTAGTGCTGAGGGGAAGGAGGCCCCATTCCCATTCAAATGGCATAGCAGTTTGGCAGATCTGCTTAGCCTTGCGGACGACGTCCTTCTTGCTAAGGGGACGGCCTGTGATCTTGGTGGGATCGCCAGGACCATACATCTCGCTCATCCTATGCACCCGACGCTTAAGAGGAAGCACCCGGCGCGAAATAAAAGTACGGATGATATCATCCGAGCAGATGTTGGTCCCTTTCTTCAAAGAGGCCATGAAGCGTACCACCCGGTTGGTTTCGGCATGATCCGTCTTCGGGTTGTAGCTCCAATTGGCTCTACTGGGAGGCCCCACTTGGAACGGCGGAAGATCAATGAGATTTGCGCGACCATTGTTCTTCACGTAGAAGAAAGTTCCTTGCCAGGCGCGGCAAGACTCGAGACCGGTAAACTTAAAGAAAGGACTCCCCTGGCGGGAGCCAACGATGCAGGAGCCGCACTCCACGGGCGGCTTGGGCTTAGGAATTTCTTTGCCCTGAACGGAATTAATCCGCAGAGAAAAGAAGCGGGCAAACGTCTCACGAGTGGGATGAATACCGATGTAGGCCTCCATGAAGGTGGCGTAGCAGGAAGGGTAGAAAATGGCGTTGCCAGGAAGGTGATGAGGCTGGAGTTCATAGAAATTTAAGAACTCCCGGAAAAAAGGAGAGGCAGGAAGGCCGAAGCCACGCTCAAAATGAGCAAGAAAAACAACGTGTTCACCGGGCTGGGGCTCCGGTACAATTTCATCACCAGGAAGCCGGCAGGTTACCCCTTCCGGAATCCTGCGAGACCGGTATAACCAATCGATCTCGTATTCAGTGACATTGGAGCCCATCCAGGCTCCACGAGTGATTGGGGAAGGCTCCGCGCCGGATGATTGGCTAGAGCTACTAGATGCTTGGCCAGAGCTACTCGCTTCTAGGTGGCTACCGGATGCTTGGTTAGAGCTACCGGATTCTAGATGGCCACCGGACTCTTGGCGGCTACCGGATCCCTGCTGGTTGCCGGAATCGGTATCCATCGGATCTGAAGCCGTAGATTCGCCGGGAGATTGTCTACGACGGCTAATGGAAAGGGAAGAAGAAGAAGCAGAGGAAGATTCCTCGCCAGACATTGGTTTGGGAGGCGAAAATACAGAAATCCCACACTTGAACCCCGCGCGAAGATCTACGAGTAAGAAGAAAATCAAAGAAAAAGAGGAAATAAGAACACCATCGACCCAAGATCTAGAAAGCAAGCAGATGGCGAGCAAAGGGAGATTGGCACTAACCTCGAGCGGTGCAGTCGCTGGGGAAGACGTTCGCCGGTGAAGGAGCGGACCTACGGTCGCCGACGAGCACCGTCGACGGCGAGGCGAAGAAGGTCACGAAGAAGCAAGAATGCAGCGGGCGCGACGAAGGTGCTGCAGAAGATTCCCGCACGACGAGGTCCGGCGGAAGCACGGCGTGAGTTCGCCGGGCGACGGAGCTCGAGCAAACGACGGCGGACGGAGAGCGGCGAAGGCGCAGAGGCGAGGAGCACTGTGCGCGAAGGTTGGGGAATGCGAGAAGAGGAAGAAGAAAGGGCAGTTGTCCTTATAAAGAAGAGAGGAGGTGGGCCGAAAACCGCCGGGCCGCGGCGGTTCGCGCTACGGGCCGCCACGTGGCGAGGAAGTACACGCGAGAAAATGGGAAGCCACACGGGGGCACACACAGGATCCCAAGTGGCTAGTGGGATCCGCAGTGGTGCATTTAATGACCGCGCGGGAGTCGAAGCGAAGTGACAACTGACACTGGCGCGACAGTTAACAGTGCGCATGTCACTGACAGGCGCGGGGCCCGAAATATTCTCGACTTCGCCGAGGAAAGAGTAAATACGAATGATACCGGAGAAAAGAGATGCCGGAAGATGCCTTGCAAAGAGAGAAAAGACAAAAAAGGGCAAAGATGCCGGATCCAAGCTCAGGCCGGAGAGATTAAACCGGTATCCTAAAAAGATGAAAACCTGGCATGGTCTGTAGGATAGAATCCGCCAGACTATACCAGCTTCGGGGACTAATGTTGGGGGGATAACCCCCGGTATGCCAAAGGCATGCCAAACCGGATGGTTTGAGCCATCGAGATACCGGTTTAATGTTCTTACCGGAAACAAAGGTAGGAGTTTGGGCTAAGTGAAGCTAAGCCGGCAACCCCAAGGGGGTATGCCGGAACCCGGTAAAGAAGATACCGGAGAGAAGGGCCTGTCGGCAGGACTGGTCAAAGATTCTCTTCAGAGCAAGAAGACAAGGATGAGCTAAGCAAAGTGGCTTTAATCAGAGCCCTGGAGCCAAAGAGAGAGATGACGCTGAAAGAAGCCGGAGGACGTCAGCGTTCCTGATTAAAGAGGACCCCGGCGTCATCTGTGGTTAAAGTAGCTTTGTAAAGTAGTTTATCCAGTCAAAGATGCCATTAGGTTTCCTTGTTCCGTAAGCCACCCTCTCCCCTATATAAGGAGAGGGGGTACTGCCTCATACAGGCGCGTGTCCACAGAAGGGATTAGACGATGGAACTTGTATTCAAGCACCTGTAACCATGTTGAGATCAATGAAGCTTGCGAACTAGTAAAGAGTTCTTCCTCTTGTCTCTCTTCTTGCATACCGGCCTTTGGTTGCGTTCTTGAGGAAAGCATCCGGAAGTTCATCCCATCTAGTCGCAAACCCTCCCCCGAATCCTCTAGCGTCCATTCGGCCCCAATCTAAGCCATCCTATGGCATCTGCTCGTTCGCCACGACGACAAGCCCACAAAAAATATTTGCAAAGAAGTCATAGATGTCAACTGCAGGTTCTACTGCAGTGAAGGAAAAAACTTACCACAGCTTTTGATACATCTTGCAAAGCTAATGTGATATCCAACAACAGGAAACATACATGTAAAGCAGTTGTCTGGAGCAGTGAAAATAAAATAATTAGAGAATCTAAGCAACATCTAGCTTACTAAGCAACAACACACGTCATCAATCGATTCAATATTTTGGTACAATGGCTCCAAAGCAGACAGGCCAGTTTCATAATCATGAAGATGATATAGGATAAGGGCCTGCAAATTTATTCAAGTTCACAATCACATCCATCAGCATGCCTTCAGCTAAAAGCTTGCATTGGCAGAAACATAACTTAAATAAAGTAAAAGCCATACTAGCTATTGTATTAATCAAATAATTTACGCAAATAAAACAGAAGAACATACAGTTTTGAATGTTATTATGGTTGTGCCAAACTCATCTCCGTAGGCTGTTGCGTGATGTGCAGCAGAAATCAACGGTGCAATATTTTCAGACTTTTTTTGAACCTTTCAAGTACTGTTTTCGAATTTTGAAAAAAAAAGGGCTACATGTAGCTGGGGCTACAAAAATCCACATTCTGTTTAACACACTTTTCTTCATCTACTTTATGTCGTACTGTACAGTAATTGAATCGTCATCCATTCTTTTTCTCCATAATCAAGTTGGAGGAAGTAGGCATTATATCATTACTCCAGAACATATATATGATAAAATCTGGCAGGCGACATACGGAAGTATAGTTCTCTTTTGGGCTCCACTATTAAATTACACATTCAATTGCCGTTACGATCCCGCTAACAAAATTGCAATGATCCGTAGCAAGTAGATTCCTAAAAAGAACAGTAGGTCTTGAGAATCCTCCTAGCCAGATCAGTTGCTCCGCTTTCCTTGTAGATCAGATGCAAATTGAAGGCGGCCTCTCTTCGGAGGTCGCAGTAGCCAGGCCTGAGATCCTGCTGCTGTTGTGCATCCTCCTCGAATGGACGCTTGGGTATGGGTTCATCTTTCACCTCCATGGCTAAAACCTTCTCGTAGTAGATGACCGCCAAGGTTTTGAGGCCAACGTGGTGGTACGCACGCGCAATGTTGTACAGGGCCTCCTGTCTGTTGCTGCCAATGCGAAGGCACTGGTAGAGGAAGGCAAACGCTTGGACGATGCACTGATTCTTGTTCTGAAGTCTGAAGCCAAGGGATAGGTTGACCAAGGACGAACCAACACAGAGATTGATAAAAGGATTTTCCGGGTCCAGCTTGTATGCCTCCAGATAATCCCGAGTAGCGGACTGATGTTGTTTGATTTCAGTAAATTGATTCCCAGATATAATTTTAGGAGGCACACAGTTGGGATACCTTCTTGCCCGAAGAAGAAACTTACTCTGACGTTTCTCATCTCTTGAGGTCACTTTGTAGTAGAAGTTCCATGCAGAGACGGAATGCGGGTGCTTCTGAACTAAATAGCGGACATAATCAAAACCAGGCCTGGGATCTGGAGCTCTATATGCTATTTCAGCACCCAGGGACCGGAGTTCCTCTTTGTTGTCATCAGAGAACGGATCATTTCCAAATTTAAGAGCATGATTGATAATTTGCAGCGCCTCAAAGTATTGCTGCAGCAAAGTCAATGTTCGACATAGATCTAAGACAAGCTGATGGTTCTCCATATTGGTGAGCAGACCAGGAAGAGGAGGTATTTGCTTTGCTCTCCGCTTATCATGCTTTACCATATCTCCATCATTTGAAGCTGCCCTTTTTTCTAGCAATTTCTTTGCTCTGTTTGCTTTCAGTAACTCTGCAGGTGAAGCTATTGGCCTGCATCCTTGAAATACACTGTCTGGACGTACCTCGCCCAGCACTTTAGTTCTTTCCTGCAGAACATCATTTGTGAGCTTTTTTGTAACCTTGACCTTTCGATTAGCATTCTCGATATCCAGCGTCTCAAGAATGGGAAGAAAAATGGTATCCACAAATTCCTGCATCTTGCCTTTGCTATAATAAAGCTTGGCAAGCTGCATCTTCACTTCCCCGTCCAGCCACCAAGGTTTCTGTTTGTTCGGGATACTAGCAGACTGCAACTCCGGATTTTCAGGCGGAGAAAGCACACTGATAGCATCATCACTCCTATCCTCATCAGCAAGAAGAGAAGACAATGTTATCCGCACATCGACACTGTCCTTCATCTTATCTAAAGCTTTATAGAGGTATGCAATAGCCTTTGTTTTCTCCCCCATGACAATGTAGCATCGAGCAACTTTCACATATGAGCTACCATCATGATCAACAGCAACGTCTTCAACCATCGAGTAGAACCTCATCGCATAATCATACTTGCCCAAATTTTCAAGAGTGCTAGCGACCTCAGCAACCAAATCAGCGTTCTCCTTCGAACGCTCCAACTGCACATCCTGAAGGAACACCTCAGCAGGCTCCATATTTCCAACATAAGCCTGGCAGATCACCGCTTTCGCCTGCAGTCGTACTGGTAACTTGTGTTGAGATCCCAGCACCAGGTGTGCCCTGTTGATCTGCCTCAGTGCTTCACCATGGTTATTATTTCTAAGATAGAGGGATACCAGTAAATCTAGCAGACTCCAGTCGACATTTGTAGTCTGCGCGTTGACAAACTCCTCCAACAGATCAATCGCCTTGTCGATCTGACCAGAGTCCCTGTACATCTGCGCCGCCGTCCTCCGCGCGACGGCGTTGGAAGGGTAAATCCTGACAATCTGCTCGTACACCTCGGCAGCCTTGTGGTAGTCGCGCAGGGTGCGGTATATGTTGGCGCAGTCGTACTTGAGCCCGACGTCCTCCGGATCCGCCCTCATGGCCTTGATGACGCAGTGCCTGGCCAGCGCGGCGTCCTCGACTTTCAGGGCCAGGTCGACGAGCTTCCTCCAGAGCGCGGCGTCCTTGGGGGCGACGTTGGCGGCCACCCACACGAAGTTGATGGCCTTGTGCGTCTCGCCGGTCTCCCTGTAGATGCTGCCGAGCAGGTTGTACGCGTTGGGCAGGTTGGGCGCGATCCGCACGATCTCGTGGAGGATGGGGATCGCCTCCCTGAACCGGTTCTCCGTGAAGAGCAGCGTGGCGTCGCCGAGCTTCTTGATGACCTCCGGGCTGCATTTGTTGCGTTTGCCTTTGGTGCGTCCCCGCCGCTTGCCGTCCTTGGATTTGCGCCGCTTCTTCCGCCGCAGGCCGAACCCCTCCATCAGCTGGTCGAAGAGGTCGGCGGACTCGGCCTCCTCCGAGAGCTCGCCCTGCTGCTGCCTCCTTTTCTTGGTGGAGGAGGAGTCCCAGGGCGGGTGGTCGTCGGGGAAGGCCCGCTTGCGGGATAGGGCGGCCAGGGCCTCGAAGTCCCGGATGTTGACAGTGGGCCCAGCGCCGCCGGCGGCCGGGCCCCGCTCCGCCATCTCGACGCACTGCGCCGCGTCGGCGGCGTCGTCGAACTCGTACCCCTCCTCCTCGTCCTCCTCGTCGTACTCCTCCCCGTCGGCGTCCTCCTGCTCCAAGGCATCCTCCTCCGCCGCCTCGAACGAGGGCGCGGGCGAGGGGTCGTGGACTTCCTCCTCCGGCGCTTGCATCGCTGAAGGAGAATAGCCCCTCGGCGAGCCGCGGCAGACGGAGTAGCTCCTTCCGGGGGTAGTGGGATTCGACGAGAAGCAGCGCAGCGAGGAGCAGGGGCAGGGCGGCGAGAGGGGTGGTCGTGCAGCAGCCGGCGGCGAAAGCCGTGGCGGAGAGGCGGCGTGGGTGAAACCTGGGTCTGGCCGGTGCGGTGGCCGGTGGGAGAGGAACTGGGCTTTTTTCTGATGCAACTGGCCATTTTTGGAAATGGGCCGTGAATGCAGACTCGGATCCGAGGCCAACCACGAGCCGCATCTCCAGCGGGCCGACCTAAACCGGCGACCCAAACGATCCATTTTTATCTGTTTGGATCGCGCCGCAACTTATTCGGTCCAGATCTGGCTAGTTGGCAAACTCCATTTCAAATTTCACCATAAAAACATAGAAAATATAGCAAATTGACAAGCATAATACGTGGATTTGGCCTTTAGGCGGCGCCAACTAGTGGCAAGTGTCTTCGAAATGTGCAAAGTTACAGAATATCTTACAATATGTTCAATATGTTTAAAAAGTGGCAAGTTTCACCCAAAAAATGGCTACTTTCACCCAAATGGCATTCATCTATGCCAATATCCTTCAATCTTCGTGAGCAAAGATCATCTTCTGCCTCTTCTCGATCCAAGTTTTTTTGCACGGGATCGGTGATGGTGGCCAAGTCCAGGAGCATGATACGGTTCTCCTCAGCCATGATCTTGGCTTCGACCTCCAACATCTAGGACTTGGCATCGTCATCCACGAGCCTTGCCTTGCCTTGGCCTCGACCTCGGCCTCGGCTTCCACGAGCTTGGACTTCGCAAGGGCCTCTTCCACCTCAATAACTCTCAGTTGAAGATTAACAAAGCTCTTTGAAGTTGCCTCTTTCTCTTTGCGTTGCCTCTCTTCCCTCTCGGTGATGGCCTCTTTCTTCTTGACCATCAACTCCCTCAAGGTCTCTTGGAATGTCATTGAGGAATCTTGGCGGTGCATCTCGGTCTTGCTTGCCTTGTGGGTAGCCGATCGGTTGACACGGCCACCACCGCCTTCCTCTTCGGTTGCGTCGGCGCCTAGGCTTTGGCCATCGTACTCAAGGCCGATGGTGCCGTCCGTTGATGAATTGCAATTGCCCTTCTTCTTCGCTGCCTCGAGATTCTTCCAAAGGGCGTAGCTTGTTTCCCACATCTTGGTGTCCTTGAGCAACATCCGACAATAACTCATTGTGAAGCTCTTGTTGTCGTAGCATCTCTTGTAGTGCTCAAAAGCATAGACAACCTACACATACGCACAACAAACAATGATATATGCTCTCATATGTGGTACGAACATTGAGACGATGTAAAGAGGTTTACCATGTGTTATCACCAGATTTTAACCAAATCAGAGGTGGGCCGTGATTGAGATGGGCTTAACAAATATACGTAGAAAATATTCATGAATCGGCCTTGTATAGAGAGTTTGGGCTAAATTGCCCGTGTATCTGTAAATATAGTAGGATACGTGTCGGTTAGGATTAAAAGGTAGAATTTGGCTCGTACACGGTTGGGATTATTCCCACGTTAGAAAGTCTACGGACTATAAATATATATCTAGGGTTATTGAGAAAAAAGACGAACACGTTCACAACCAAAACCAATCTAGGCGCATCGCCACCCCTTGTTTCGAGGGTTTCTTCCGGGTAAGCGCTATGCTGTCTAGATCGCGTCTTGCGATCTAGGCAGAATCTTGTTTATCTGTTGTTCATGTGTTGCTCGTACTGAAGCCTTTTTGATGGCGAGCAACACCGTTATCATGGATATGTTAGGGTTAGCATCGGTACTTTCTCGATGTATTTGATTAGTCATGCTACTCCTGGATATCTAGCCACCCTTGTACCAATCTTAGGTGCAAGGGTGGCACCCTGCTTAGTCATTGTTTAGTAGATTCGATCCGTTACGATTGCCCCTTGTTCTTCAAGGATTAGTTTAATATCTACATAATTAGGCCTTATAAACGGGTTGAAGGATCCAGTAGCACGTAGGGTATAGTTTGCTAGTCCTAGAGAAGATGTTCCGGGAATCAACTCCACGTTGGTTTTTAGGCCTTGTCTAGAGCTGGTTTATTATCACCCTTCGTGTCTGCCAGGCTCAATCACGTGTAGGACGTTCCGATTATGTGGTGAAAACCCTAGATCATCGTAGATCGTTTTAACTTAATATTGATCAAGCAGGACCACCATGATATCGTAGACCTCATACGAATCATGGGTGGATCGGCTCCTTGAGCCGATTCACAGGGCAACCTGAGAGCCGATCGAGGCTCGTATTTAATGTTTACGTGTATGCCATGCAGGAAACTAGTCGAAGCAATCCATCACCTTCCTGACCAGGTATAGGTCAGGTGGCACGCCCTTGCACCAGCATCGGACGTGCGTGCCGGAGCTTTGCGGGCCGTCGATCTCGAGGGACCAGGGCCCTCCAGCAGTCCTGGGAGCCTCCCGGCTCTTCGTGTTGCCCGTCGCTACTCGTCGGTGGGTTTTGGTGGTCAACACATTCTGGCACGCCCGGTGGGACCTTCTTCTACAACAACTGCATCAACATCTGCATCAGAGATGGCGGAAGATTCAGTCACGTACGAGGAGCTGTCTGAGGAGTATAAGAAGAAGTACGACGAGATCAAAGCTCTCTTCGAAACCGATCTCATCGGCTCTTTCCAGAGGACCCGCTCACACGGCATCAGGTGGAAAGGGTTCTCAGCTGAAGGCGCTCTCGATGGAGTGGATCTATCTACTCCTTCAGAAGAACGCACCAGGTCTCTACGTCAGGAGGTTACACTCGCTACACCGCCATTCTGAGAGCCTGGTGAACGCTTTAGAGCGTGTTGCGCTGCGCGTGGTCCAGGAAATCATGAAGCATCAGTACTCTCCGTCAGGACCTGCCCTAGGGACTCACCAAGGAGAGAAACATCCTGCACCCGACCACCGCTGCCGTTCGCGCTAGCAGCACCAGAAGTGCCGAGTTCACCGGCATACGTCATCTACAAGATCGGTGGCGATCCTAGTGATTACCAGTTCTTGTATGAACCGCCTAAGGAGATCCCGCACGGATACATGTGCACATATGTGCCGTATCGCGCAATAATCGGGCGCGCACGAACCAGGTTGCAACGGCGAGGATTTACGGAACAGCAGGAGGGGTTTACGGACCAGATCACGAGAAGGTGCGTGGCTAGCTAAGTATGCCACTCCAACGAATCATCAAAGCTCAACTCCTGCAGCTAGCACCGTGGATCAGATCAGTGCAATCTTGAGGGACCAGTTCGGCATGGTGCCGAAGAGGAGGGCAATCAGCTACTCCAAGCCGTACCCCAACGAGTACGATTTGATCCCACTACCACCCAAATATCGGCTCCCTGAATTCTCCAAGTTTAGTGGATCGGAAGGCTCTAGTTCAGTTGAGCATGTGAGCCGATATTTGGCGCAGTTGGGCATGATCTCAGCATCAGACCCGTTACGTGTGAGGTTTTTCGCACAGTCTCTCACAGGATCGGCTTTCGGGTGGTACACCTCGCTGCCACCAGATTCAATCCAGACTTGGAAGCAAATGGAAGAACAGTTCCATATGCAATATCACTCAGAAAGTTCCGAGGCTGGCATTGCCGATCTAGCACAAGTACGACAGAAGCGCGGAGAAACGGTATCTAAATACATTCAGCGCTTCAGGGCTGTCAGGAACCGATGCTATTCGGCTCGCATGAATGAAAAAGAGGCAGTCGATCTGGCAGTGGTGGGTCTCGCATCGCCGATCAAGGATATGGCTTCCCAAGCAGAGTACACTTCGCTGGCGCATATGGTTCAGAAATTATCGTTATATGAACAGCGCCACCCAGAGTTGTACCAGGACAAGTTCAAGCGCGCGGTAGTCCTGGTGGAGACACAGGAAGATGAAGACTCTGCGGGAGAGCAGGAGGTAGCCGTGGCTGAATGGACTCGGGGGGCAAACCCCGTGTCCTGCAAATGGGTTAAACCACAAGGTCCTGCAAAAGGGTTTGACTTCGACGTAAGCAAAGCTGAGCAGATTTTCGATCTCTTACTCAAGGAGAAGCAGCTGAAGTTACCCGAAGGCCATAAAATCCCTACGGTGCAAGAGATGAATGGAAGGCCATACTGCAAGTGGCATAACACGTTCACCCATACCACCAGCGACTGCAGGGTGTGGCGTCAGCAGATCCAAATGGCGATAGAACAAGGCCGTCTAATTTTCAGCCAGTACGCCATGAAAGTTGACACGCACCCCTTCCCTGCCGTTAACATGGTAGAGTGCACTTACCCTGGGAGGTGCCAGCCAGGTTTCTCGTTCGACATCAACATGGTAGGACCTGTGTACCACCCTGGTAAGGACAAAGGCGAGAGCAGCCGCTCTCGTGGCAAAGAAAAAGAGGAGGCCGTTCCACGCGACCGGCCCCAACGTAGTGACAAGCGCTACATCACGGAGGAGCAAGTGAGGAACGTGTGATACCAGCGACCTCTCTCCGAGCACCTCCTCAACAAATACGAGCGTCAGTACGACCAGCGCCGGTGATACGACAGCGACGACGAAAGAGATCGTCGGTCTAGCGTGGATCACAGGAAATATCGTCGATACGATCAAGACGACGAAAGGTATGAACGCCGTGCCAAGGAAAAGTCAAGAGAGCAGGACGACGTGGACAGACACTGGGATTGTCCTTTCTTCAAGCATTGCTGGGACTCAGGGATGAGCCGATTGCCTACAATCGGCAACTGCCCAGAGTGTAGACAGAAAAAGAGGGACACAAGAGACGTGTCAGTGTTCAAGCGTCTAGGGCCTCTCCCATCTCGGAACAAGCAAGCTGAGTCCTCTCGGGTGGAAGATCTCGAGGAGTTAGAAGATGACGATGAAGAAGAAGACAGATACCACCGGCCAAGGTGGTGCCCTGATGGACTCAGCCATTCTCAGAAGCGTAGGGTTCAGCGACTACGTAGCGTAGAGGAAGCCGAGAGACGATACCTACACGCGTTCAGGAAGGCGCGGCCTGATTTGGCCGCGAAAATTCAGCAAACTCTGGATGAGGAGGGTCGTCCACAGAAGAAAGAGTGGCGCCCCAAACAAAAGAAAGCCGATGATACGACATCGGCTGGCACGAACATGGTGTTCATTCTTCCATCGGAGTTTTGTGCTCCAGGAGTAGAAGAGGCACCTATAGCACAGCTCGACTGCGGCCCACGACCAGTTATCTTTGAGAAGCCACGAGAAAGGACCTACAGGCATCTGAAAGCCCTATACTTAAGAGGTTATATCAACGGGCAGCCTGTCAACAAGATGCTGGTCGACACGGGAGCAGCAGTCAATATAATGCCATACTCCATGCTACGTCGTTTGGGATGGTCTAGCGCAGATCTGATCAAGACCAACGTCACATTGAACGACTTCAACGGCCAAGCATCAGAAACACAAGGCGTTCTGAACGTGGATTTAACTGTAGGCCGAAAGACCATCCCTACGTCATTCTTCATCGTCGACAGCAAAAGCACATACGCTGTCCTGCCAGGGAGAGATTGGATCCACGCTAACTGTTGCATTCCATCCACGATGCACCAATGCTTGATACAGTGGGATGGAGATGAAGTGGAGGTCTTCCATGCAGATGATTCAGCTGAAATATCAACGGTTGGCATGAACATTTGGGAAGCGGGAGGCCAAGAGCCACTCTCCGGAATCAGTTTGGGTGGCTGCGAGTTCATCGACGTGACAAAAAACGGGGTGAGGCTGGTCTTATCCACCGGCCTGATAGTATAGTAAGAGCAAAGGCAATGGACATACGTGGCAAGGCCGATCCCTGCGATCGGCCCCAAAAAATAAAAAGTGAAGATCTCGTCTCAAGTATGCCACGTAGTCACAATAAAGCACGAACAAGATGTAAACCTTCATGGAGCAATGCAATAAGAATGGGGGCCGATTCCAGCAATCGGCCCATACTATCCTCGCCATACGTTTTGCCTGTGTTTAACATCGACCTAGCAGGCGACGGAAAGCTAGGGTATGGGTTTACATCGGCTGATGAGCTAGAAGAGGTTGACATTGGTCCTGGGGATAAGCCACGACCAACTTTTATCAGCAAAAAGCTAGATCCACATCTCAGGAGCCAGATGATAGCTCTACTAAAAGTATACCCAGATTGCTTTGCATGGGATTACACAGAGATGCCTGGGTTAGACAGGAGCATCATTGAGCATCGGCTCCCTCTCAAGAAAGGATTTCGGCCGTTCCATCAGCGTGCACGTCAGATGAAGGCCGATATCCTAGAAGAAGTCAAGAAGGAGGTCGAGAAAATGTTGATCGCCGGGTTCATCAGGCCGTGCAGGTACGCTGAATGGATTTCCAATGTAGTGCCTGTACAGAAAAAGGATGGCCGATGGCGCGTTGCCATAGATTTTCGAGATCTCAATAGAGCCACTCCAAAGGATGAATATCCCATGCCGGTAGCAGAAACATTGGTCAATGCAGCTGCCGGTCATAAGGTCTTAAGTTTCATGGATGGCAACGCCGGCTACAATCAGATCTTCATGGCTCCAGAAGATATACACAAGACTGCATTCAGAGTACCAGGTTCAGTGGGCTTGTTTGAATATGTAGTCATGACTTTTGGACTGAAGAATGCCGGTGCAACATACCAAAGAGCCATGAATTACATCTATCATGATCTAATCGGTAAATTGGTGGAAATCTACATTGATGACGTGGTGGTCAAGTCTGTCTCCGTAGAAGGACACTTGGAGGATTTGCGACGCATCCTGGACCGGACCAGAAAATTCGGGCTAAGAATGAATCCAAAGAAGTGTGCCTTTGGGGTGACGGCCGGCCAGTTCTTGGGTTTCTTGGTTCATGAACGTGGAATCGAGATCGGCTTGAAAAGCCAGGAGGCAGTACGCACCATGCAACCACCTACCACGAAGAAGGAACTCCAATGCCTCATCGGCAAAATCAACTTCGTCCGAAGATTCATCTCCAATCTGTCGGGACGAATTGAGCCATTTATGGGATTGGTGAAAATTAAGTCTGATGACGAGTTTCACTGGGGGGCAGAGCAGCAACAAGCGTTCGACGAGATTAAGGAGTATCTATCGACTCCGCCTGTGCTGGTTCCGCCTCAGCAAGATAGGCCGTTCTACATTTACTTATCGGTAGCTGACACTTCCATCGCGTCAGTGGTGGTGCAACTGTATGAGGGTCTGGAAAAGGTGGTTTTCTACCTCAGCAGGAGGATGTTGGATGCAGAGACGAGGTATCCTGAGATCGAGAAGTTATGCCTCTGCTTGTTTTTCACCTGCACCAAGCTTCGTCACATCTTTCTGACGGCAGAAATCATCATCATATGCAAATCAGATGTCATCAAACATATGTTGTCGGCCCCTGTTTTAAAAGGCCGACTTGGTAAATGGATGTTTGCATTATCGGAGTTTGATCTCCGGTATCAGCATGCGAAAGCAGTCAAGGGACAAGCGTTGGCCGATCTCATTGCTGAACGAATCAATACTGATATAGCAGCACTATCTGTACGTGCATGGGCTATGTTCTTCGATGGATCGGCTTGTGACGATGGTTGTGGCATCGGCATTCTGCTCGTGTCGCCTCGGGGGGCAACATATTCCTTCTCCATCAGGTTATCTACCCCTTGTACCAACAATGTCGCTGAGTATGAGGCAATACGCAAGGGAATGGAGTTGCTTTTGGAAGCCGGGGCAGAAGCGGTGGAACTTTTTGGAGACTCTAAGTTGGTGATTTCCCAGCTCACGGACGAATACAAGTGCGAGAGTGAGTCACTCTTCCCATTATGGATGGAATGCCGCGAACTGATGGCACAGTTTCGGTACATCAACTTCAATTGGGTCCCAAGATCTCAAAATACCGAGGCCAACGATCTCGCACAGATGGCGTCAGGCTACAAGGACATACCAGACGGGTCAGAAGTTCAGGTGCAGTTCCTGGAACAGGATGACTGGAGAGCCGATATCTTCAATTACTTGAAGGATCCGGCTCGGGGGGCACCTAAACGGATAAGGTACAAGGCCATGAAATATATCCTTATAGGAGATGACATGTTCTACATGACGTTAGAAGGGTTACTGCTCAAATGCCTGGGACCAACCGAGTCTAATCGGCTCTTACATGAGGTACATGAAGGTGCCTGTGGAACTCACCAATCGGCTCATAAGATGAAGTGGCTGATTAGGCGATCAGGGTTTTACCGGCCCACCATGCTTGAGGACTGCTTTAGGTACTATAAAGGGTGTCAAGCGTGTCAGATGTTTGGGAAAATTCAGATGGTGCCTGCATCAGCAATGAACCCCATCATCAAGCCTTGGCCATTTCGAGGTTGGGTCATGGATATGATCGGTAAAATCCATCCTGCATCGAGCAAAGGCCACGAGTGGATTCTGGCCATTACAGATTACTTCACTAAATGGGTGGAGGCCGTCCCGATGAAGAAGGTAAAATCGGAAGATGTTATTCATTTTGTGAAAGAACATGTCATTCATAGATTCGGGATTCCCCAGACTATCAGGACCGATGGAGGATCGGTCTTTGTTTCTAAGGAATTCAGAAAGTTTTGCGATGACATGGGGATTAAGCTGATCCGATCGTCTCCATACTATGCTCAAGCCAACGGGCAAGCTGAAGCGTCCAACCAGAGCCTTATCAAGCTGATTAAGAGGAAGGTTGACGAGAACCCTAGGCGTTGGCATGAGGTATTGTCAGAAGCTTTGTGGGCCTACCGCATGTCATGTCATGGAGCTATAAAAACTTCGCCATACCAGCTGGTCTATGGGCAGGAAGCCGTATTGCCTTGGGAAATTACGGCTGGATCGAGACGTGTTACGTTTCAGAATGATCTAACAGCTGAAGAATATGCAGCCCTGATGAGTGATACTATTGAGGATTCAACAGAACTCAGACTTTGGTCGTTGGAGAAGATTAAAGAAAACAAAGCCAAGGTTGCCCGTGCATACAATAAGAAGGTGAGACCAAAGGAGTTTCAGGTTGGTGATCTAGTATGGGAAACTGTGTTGCCGTTAGGGACTAAGGATAAAGAATATGGTAAATGGTCTCCTAATTGGCACGGTCCGTACAAGGTCGACCAGGTTTTGAAGGGCAATGCATACATGCTCGAGCAGCTGGACGGTGTTAAATTCCCAGTAGCCGTCAATGGTCAACACCTCAAGAAATATTTCCCAAGCATGTGGGATGACGGACAGTGAAACATGGGGGCCGATGCATAAAATCGGCCAGTAAATTTTTTTTTATATACAAATCACAGCCGATGCACAGACATCGATTTTAGAAATATGGACACCAGTACAGCCGATGCACGGACATCGACTTCAGAATACGAAAAAAAAAGCCGATGCATAGTCATCGACTCCAGAGGAACAGGCTCAATTGAGCAGTTAACAGATTATTTTCAGGCCAGAAACGTGGCATTGGGACAATTCTCCCATTGGATTCGCTGAGGAATTGGGTCTGTGCGTTTGAGGTCTAGGATTGGCGTGGACACGGATTGGACCTGTTTGGACGGCAATTTGGAGGATTTGATTTTATTCTCTCAAACAAGGGTTGCAGGTTATTGTGCAAATAGGCAACTGATTTGGCCTTAGTCGCGATTCATGGAAAAGGCCGATGCTCTGCCATCGGCTCTCTGCGCGTTGACTTGTTTTGGCAATCTTCAAAATTAAGGTGAAACAAAATCAACATAGGAACATTTCTTCATTATAGAAGGGATTTCTTACAAAGAAAGAGCCGATTGCTCGAGGGAGGAAGAACAAAAGAAAGGTCTATTGACCAATCTGCTACTACTACTAGACCTATACTAGTAGGTGCTGCTCTACGGGCCGTTGCTGCCCTCGTCATCGCCGTCGGAGCTCTCGTCGGCGCTGCTGCCGGCGGGCTCCTCGTTGCTGCTCCCGTAGCCCTCATTGGGGGCCTCCTCCTCCTCCTCGTCGTCGTCGTCGTCGTCGTCATCTGATCCGGCGCGGAAGCGCTTTGCCGGCGGGTAGTCTTCGAGGGAGTCGTCGCCCTCCTCTTCTTCCTCCTCCTCGGAGGAAGTGTAGTCGTCCCAGGAGAACGAGTCATCCTCGCTCTTCGCCTCCAGTTCCCCATCGGCAAGGAACTGGAGGTCATCGTCTCCGCTGGTCAAGGACTTGTCGTCCTCAGACCAGACGGAGGAGTCATGATCCTCCTTGTCCCACTTCGGTGGGGCGAGGATATCGTGCGCCGCCAGCGAGTCCCACTCCGGTGTCGGCTCACGAGAAGAAGAGGATTGGGAAGAAAGGCCCGACGAGGCGGAGGAGGAGGAAGAGGAAGACATTGCTACAGGAGATGGGGGTTTTTTGGTGCCGATGGCTAGAACAGAGCAAGGGGATGAAGAGGCGAACTGTTCGGCGCGGTTAAATAAAAGGGGATATAGTGGAGATTTAATGCCACAGCAGTTTCCGAGGAAGTGGTGCCAAAGAAAAAAAAACTGTCAGATCACGCGGAGAAGTTGAGAAGGCAAGGCATCATGATGAAGGATACTGCGACGGTTCTGCTCTGCCACGACATGACCCGACGAAGAAAAAACAGAGTGGTTTTGGAATTATCATTACCAAAACTAGGGGGCATGTGTTATCACCAGATTTTAACCAAATCAGAGGTGGGCCGTGATTGAGATGGGCTTAACAAATATACGTAGAAAATATTCATGAATCGGCCTTGTATAGAGAGTTTGGGCTAAATTGCCCGTGTATCTGTAAATATAGTAGGATACGTGTCGGTTAGGATTAAAAGGTAGAATTTGGCTCGTACACGATTGGGATTATTCCCACGTTAGAAAGTCTACGGACTATAAATATGTATCTAGGGTTATTGAGAAAAAAGACGAACACGTTCACAACCAAAACCAATCTAGGCGCATCGCCACCCCTTGTTTCGAGGGCCGCGTCTTGCGATCTAGGCAGAATCTTGTTTATCTGTTGTTCATGTGTTGCTCGTACTGAAGCCTTTTTGATGGCGAGCAACACCGTTATCATGGATATGTTAGGGTTAGCATCGGTACTTTCTCGATGTATTTGATTAGTCATGCTACTCCTGGATATCTAGCCACCCTTGTACCAATCTTAGGTGCAAGGGTGGCACCCTGCTTAGTCATTGTTTAGTAGATTCGATCCGTTACGATTGCCCCTTGTTCTTCAAGGATTAGTTTAATATCTACATAGTTAGGCCTTATAAACGGGTTGAAGGATCCAGTAGCACGTAGGGTATAGTTTGCTAGTCCTAGAGAAGATGTTCCGGGAATCAACTCCACGTTGGTTTTTAGGCCTTGTCTAGAGCTGGTTTATTATCACCCTTCGTGTCTGCCAGGCTCAATCACGTGTAGGACGTTCCGATTATGTGGTGAAAACCCTAGATCGTCGTAGATCGTTTTAACTTAATATTGATCAAGCAGGACCACCATGATATCGTAGACCTCATACGAATCATGGGTGGATCGGCTCCTTGAGCCGATTCACAGGGCACCCCGAGAGCCGATCGAGGCTCGTATTTAATGTTTACGTGTATGCCATGCAGGAAACTAGTCGAAGCAATCCATCACCTTCCTGACCAGGTATAGGTCAGGTGGCACGCCCTTGCACCAGCATCGGACGTGCGTGCCGGAGCTTTGCGGGCCATCGATCTCGAGGGACCAGGGCCCTCCAGCAGTCCTGGGAGCCTCCCGGCTCTTCGTGTTGCCCGTTGCTACTCGTCGGTGGGTTTTGGTGGTCAACACCATGTCAAAACGGCCAAGACACCGCTAACTACTCTTCCCTTGAACGTATCGAATGAGCCTTGGTACCGGCTACACTCGGCATGGATGAAGCTCCACCTCTTTGAAAGGGAGACACCGCTGCGTTCGTTGTAGAAGGGTTTTCACACACCAAGCGATGCTCAAGGAAGTAGTTGCCCACACGGTTCCAATAAGCATTGCCGAAGGGAGCACCGCCGCATGGCCAAATGCCACGTTCATCGCCTCCCGATTCAACAACATGACAGCCTGTTGGGCGGCTTTCTGAGGCAGCAGCTCACAGCTCGCCGCTGGCGTGCTGTCTCTTGGCTATGATGCGACCGTTCGTCGTGATCCGCTCTTCGTTCCAGCTTGGCGGTGACCTTCCGAGATTTGACGGCTTCTCCCCGACCCCCGCGTGCTTGCTGGACTCCGCCTTTAGCTCATCCTCCGTCATCTCCTTGGCGGCCTTCTTTGGCTTCGCATGCTTCTTCCCGGCGATGGCCGTGGCAGGCGTGGCGGCGGAATCCATCGCTTCCGCTTCGTTTCCCGTCGGGCGAATTTTTGTGGGAGGGTTTTTGGAAGGAATTTGCGTGCTACCGACGGAGGGGACATGCTCTTTTAGGGAGGACACGGGAGGGCACGAAATTGTCCAGCCCGACGCATCACCGTCCCAAATTTGAGATACGGATACGTCAGTCTAGGTAAGTCGGTCCGTTTGCGTCGTCCCGAGCCCACGCGGCATGAAGGAAACGGATAGCTAGGATCGGTTTGGGTCGGCCGCTGGAGATGCGCTGACCCGTCGCAGCCGCACCAGCTTCGTCTTCCCGGAGTCCGCGTGCCCTGGGCGCGTCTGCCTCCTTCCTTTTTACTCCTCAGGAGCAGAACAAATCCAAACTCGATCCAAAAAATTTCAGCTTTAGCTTAGCTTAACTTATACAATTTCCCACCTTCCCCCTCCACACTCTCTCCCCCGCCTCCCGTACGAAACCCTAGGCAGCCTCCGCCGCCCCCCAAAACCCACCACCGCGGCCGGACACGCGCGGCGGGCCACGGTGGCGACGCCCCCATGCCCCCCGCCGCGCTGGACCCCGACGCCGCCGACCTGCCGCCGCGCGGATCCGCCGACATCGCCGGCAACACATGGGACCTCGCCCCCTTCTCCCCGCCCCGCGCCGGCGCCGAGGCCTACGTCTACCGCAACGTCTACAACCTCCTCCCGCGCTCCATCGCCCGCGGGGGCCTCACCGCGCTCAAGTTCTTCGGCAACGACGTCGAGGTGCTGCCCGCGGAGGCGGCCGACCTCGACGGGCTCCACAGCCTGCAGGTCAAGGTCTCCGCGCCCAGGGTCTCCGGGGCCGTGCTCAGGCGGATGCGCGCGCTCAGGGAGCTCGAGCTCTCCATGGTGCCGCCCAGGCCCTCGGCCTGCTCCATACTGGTTGAGATCGCTGGACTCAAGTGCCTCACCAAGCTCACCATCTGCCACTTCTCCATCAGGTACGCACAGCACCACCACTTACCTATAGCGTAATTGCCACTCACTGCATACCGACCTACTAGTGCTAATCTAGCTCCACTCTGTAGAATGCGTGTGCTTAATTTAGCGTTCTCGTGTCAAATCAGGCGAATGGCAGTGTTGTATCAGTGGTCTGGAGCTAAAATTTTCGCCCTTTATTCCTGGTGCCATTTTTGTGTTCATCTCAGTAGCAGGGCTCCTAATTAGCGATGCATGTGTATACCAAACCTTTAGCAGAGTTGAATCTACTCGTAATTAGCCATGTATGCTAGAGCCCAAAAGTTTCTGGTAATCAGGATGCCTTTGCCATGTTGTGTTAAATCAGGTTGAATGAATGGTTGGGGCTACTGTTAACCTGCACTTTACCTGCTATCGCTATGCCTGCAGTGTTTGCTATGTCTACACAGTATGGTTGCATAGCGGCTGTTGGTGCTTGTAAGACCATTCAGCTTCTCACCTTGAAACTGACTAGCTGTTAGGAATTGTGTCTCTTGTTTGGCATTGATGGGGCATTTGTTAACTTTGTTGCGCAGTTCGGTTATGATGGTTATTGTAGATATAAGTTTGTTTGTCTTAACAATGAAAATGTACTGACCTAAGGCTTAGTGCATATGCTTAAAAGCTCAAATGCTTGAATGGTGATTTTATGGTCTAAATTTGGTGCTAGCAGAGGTTAAATTGTCAATTTTTCTCGAGTGAATATCCTCATGTTTCAGGCCCTGTTAGAGAGAACCTATAATGAGAGCACACCAGTGCCATGCGACGCAAAGTCACAAGCACAACTATGATATTGGAGTTTTACGAAAATATGCTGATTTCAATATGGTTTGTACCTAGCATTAAGAGGCATATTTCAATATCTGGTTAGCAAGCAACAGTCTTTAGCATCTTCTAAATAAAAGCTGGCGAGGCATGGTTGTTCCATGCCTCCTACTTCTTCCCTCGAAGATAAAAATTCTTACACATGTACTAACTGAAACACAATGATGCTTCCTACATAAATTACCTAACGAATTCCTTAAATAACAAGTGTAAATTAACCACGATGCATTGCGAAGGCTGAGACATGACTTTGGCTTAGATGGAACTCTGATGAGCATGGCTGTGTAGCTGAGTGTGGAGCCAGCTTAGCTGAGGACAGTGGGTTAACATGATCGTTTTTTTTTATCTGTAGCATAGCATGGGTACTTAGCTACTAGTAAAATAGATAATGACATAACTGAATGATTTTCTTCACTTCTATTCCCTCCTCCGCCCCATGAAAATTGTCTTAACTTTCTCCAAATTTAGATGTATACACTAAAATTTAGAAATGTCTTAACTTTCTCCAAATTTAGATGTATTTAGACACTACTGTCTATATACACTCAAATTTAGACAAAGTTGAGACATATTTCAAGGGACGGAGGGAGTACATAATATCACAACAAAAAACAATCAAATTGCATCAGTAGATATCCATCATTCATCAGGATCATTGTTCAATATTGGTATGCAATATATGCATGAAAATAGTCATAATAACCACAGTGCTTCTGTGGTGTGTACTTGAAGTTCTATAAGTTCCCTATGTATAAAGTTTATGTTGGACATTGCTACGGTGGTCCTTTGTGCATTAGAGTGCTGAACAGGTGCAACCTATAAGGGTCTAACAGGAAAACCTTCACATGTCCTTTTTCTATAGGGAAGTTACAGGACAAATCTTTGCAAGACCTTAGTTGAAATGACATTATTATATGCAAATTTTCGAATTTTTCTATTTGTTAGTACTTGTAGACACTATACAATAATGGCATCATCAAGTAGTTCACTTTCCAAGCTTTAGTACTGTGCATGTGTTATTTACACAAATACTACTATTGGTGCCACCACTTCCTTCCAGTGCTTGTTATCCACCTGCAGTGCCAAATTACTACTACCTCCATCCCAAATCTTAAGGCTTATATTTTTTTTTAGAAAGTCTAACTATGTCAAGTTTGACTAAGTTTTTACCAAAAATTATTGACATGCAAAATACAAAATCAATATCATTAGATAGATAATGGAATATATTTTCATATGGTATCTACAAAATATCATATTTGTTCATAGATTCTTCTAAAAGTTTGCTCAAACTTTACTTGGCTTGACTTGTCACAAAAACATTAAGCCTTAAGCTTTGGGATGGAGGTAGTATATGCTTTCTTCCTCCTATTCTTAGGACAGGAAATGACAGAAGGAAGTAATAAATTAAATTCTCATACTATGTGAACTGCCCCCTTTGATTGCATGCCACAAGTCATGTAGCAACTGTCGGCGGCATTCTTTTTTTCCACCTGGTTCTATTCTTGTGTAGCTCTAAAATTGTTACTTATTACCTAGACTTCACTGCAGTTGGATATTCTTACTGTAGACTGTTAAAAATAATTTATTGACTTTTTTTTTGTCTTGATAAATACACATTAGATAACATAACTAAATGACAGCTGACTTGCTCAATATCATCTATCTCCATAAAGTGTTGGTTTGGACAGTTGAACCAGTTACAGGGTTCTTGTATGGTGTTTTTGACAATAATTTCTGTTTTATGCTATGCTGACTTACTTATTTTCTCTTGCTCCCTGGAAATAAATGGTGGTTTAACATTCCTTCTTAACAAACTATAGGTTCCTCCCCCCTGAGATAGCCTCCCTCAAGAAACTCCAAGAACTCGATCTGTCTTTCAACAAGCTGAAGAACTTGCCTAACTGTATAACCGAGTTGGGTGCCCTGAGATTCCTCAAAGTGACCAATAATAAGTTGGTAGAGTTACCCTCAGGAATCTCATCTTTGAGATGTCTCGAAAGCCTTGACTTATCAAACAACAGACTGACTTCCCTTGGATCGGTCAAACTTGTTTCTATGCTTACACTGCAGTATCTAAATCTTCAGGTATACTTTTATCAGAAGTTGCCTCCATCGGTTTGCAATTATAGCCATGTTTTTATTGTTGATATAATTTATACTGTCTTTGACAGTGTTGGTTCTGATCTTTGATATCTTGGTTTATATTGTTGTTTGGTGCTTGTTCTATGATATTTATTCTCTTTTGGCACCAAATGTTCAACATTGTGTCATAACCTTTGATGAAAATTAACAACCAAACTTGTGTTAGAGATTAATTTGTCACCTTTGAGAAAAATGACTAAAGTGCTGCGATCCTGTTAAATGTAAGGGAAGGAGGGTGTTGGAAAGCAGAACATACTTGCAGGGGAGGTATATTGGCAGAAAGAACAGTTGTGGGGGTGTTGAACTTTATGAAAATATTAGCTGTTATTGCTTTATCCTTTTTATACAAAAGAATACTCAGACTTATGGATACCATAGATGATCTTACCGTGGATATTTCCTTACGTATTCTATTTATGCTTACAGACTCGTATCAGATCCTGACAGTTTCTTTTTCTATTTTGAAGTTTAATAGGATTTCCCATTCTTTTATGGTTCCCTCTTGGGTATGCTGCGACATGAGGGAAAATGGTGAAAATGCTTTGAAGAGGGACAAGCTACAACGTCTAGGTATTGCAACCAGCAGCAGTTCGGCAGAACCTAGAACTGCCAGTCGCACTTGCAATGGTCTGCTCTTATGCTCACCCACAGAAACGTATGCAAATTTAAAAGCTCATACCATACAGAAAACAAAGAAGGGCTGGAAGCGACGGGATTGCCTGCAACAGCAGGCTCGCCAGGAGCGCTTAGAGTCCAGCAGGAGCAGGCTCACTGAAAGTGACATTGATGAAATGGCTGTGAACATGACTGAAGATGAATGCCTTTCTAGTGTCCATGATATGGAAAACAAGCCAGTGATGAAAGACATTGCTGAAGAAAGTTCAGCACAGGATCTGAAGGACACAAGTTCTATATCTGAAGACCTATCTTGCATAGTCGATTATGACTTGGATGGGATTGTTAAAGATAGTGGCATGATGCTTCAGGACCAATATGACGATGAAAAGACTGGGATAAATATGAGAGGTTGCGATGAAAGCAATTCTGGTATCAGCGCCGAGCCTGCTTGTTTGAGCAGGAGCAACATTCGTAGTATTGAGGATGAACTTGAGGATACTGCTTCATCAAAACACAATCCTGTTGAAGTTGTTCAGGAGAACCTTACAGAGGTATCTAAATTAACATCAAAATCTAAAAGGCATCCTGATATGGACAGCAATCCTAAGCCCAGCAAATGCCCGAGACCATTTGATGAATGTGCAAAGTTATCTTATAAGTACAGTGTGGAGTCATTTTGCAGCATAGATGACCATCTACCAGATGGATTTTATGATGCGGGGCGAGATATGCCCTTCATGCCATTAGAGGAGTACGAACGCAGTCTCGGACTACATGCGCGTGAAGTTATTCTGTTGGACAGGTTGGTGCACATTCCTATCAGTAGTTTGGGATTTGCATTAGTATATGTTGTATGCTCTTTCTGATTGGTTTATTTGAGAGTATAATAGTATATCATATCTTTGCAATCTTCCTAACGATTCTTGCTTCTTTAACTTAGAGAACAAGATGAAGAATTGGATGCAATTGCTTCTTCAGCCCAGCTATTGTTATCCAGTTTGAAGAGGCCAAACCATTCTGAAACAGATGAAGATGCAGGCCAGGACTTACTAAGGGCGTCAGTTCTTGCGCTGTTTGTCTCTGATTGTTTTGGAGGCTGTGATCGAAGTGCTTCTCTTAGGAGAACAAGGGGAGCTATTGTTAGCTTGAGGAAGGAGCAACCGTTCATTTGTACTTGTGCTGCTGGTAGCATATGTGATAGCAATGAGGCATCAAAGCAGGTCAATACTCCTTCAGGGCACTTTGATTTTTCTGGTCTCTGTCATAAATCGATACATATCATCAAGGAAAGGAGAAATTCAGGCGTTGTACCGATAGGGGCACTGCAGTTCGGTGTTTGTAGGCACCGAGCTGTCCTAATGAAGGTACCTTGCTGTTCTATTATCTGAACTTGTTTCCCATGTTTGTTGTTTGAGGCTTTGACATGCAACCATATATATTGCAGTACTTGTGTGACCGGGCAGATCCTCCAATTCCTTGTGAGCTTGTGAGGGGGCATCTTGACTACACACCTCATGCATGGAATGTTGTCCCTGTTAGACAAGGGAACGACTGGGTAAGGATGATTGTTGACGCGTGTTACCCCACAAACATAAAGGAAGAGATGGATCCAGAGTACTTTTGCAGGTAGGCGCCTTGTGAAATTATAGGGAAAAACACTTACTCCACTTCCCCCCTATTACTTGAATTTATATGTTGTCAATTAGATTGCACTATCCTTGTTCTGTCATATTGTCATTATTCAGTTACTGCTGTTTCAGTGTTAAATCAATTTTGCGACCAGGTTTAAAACATGGCCTACAAATATCTGACATGGCTAAATTTATATAATTGCAAAAGGTCAGTATGTGTAATAACATACTCATCCGTTCCCCAAAAAAACAAGGCGTATAAATGTAGTCAAAAGTCAATGTCTTCTAAGTTTGAACAATTTTATCGATAAAAATATGAACATTGTACAATACCAAATCAATATTAGCAGCTCCAACAATATATTTCATATTATATTTATTCACTATTGTAGATGTTCATATTTTCTTCTATGTATTTTGTCAAACTTGGCGAGTTGGCCAAATATTAATGAGCGTTGTTTTCTGGAAAGGAGGTAGTAAGAACTTGTGATGCCAACACCTTGTGTGTATGATATAAAAAGAAGTTATATTTTAAAATGTTGTATGATAGCTATAAGTCTGTCAGGTTACGTTCATACATTGTGTGTAGTTGTGCCTGAATTGGTATGATATGGCATGTCCACCACATTATATTTTATTGGTATGATACAGCACACTTTTCTAGTTGCCCTGTATTGATATGATAAGTCACATTTTTCATTTTTCTAGTTGCCTTTCTTTCATTTTCCATTTATTGCTTTGCTCTTACCTACCGTTTTGTTCTTCTGTTATTTTGTTTGCCTGATGTTAGGGGGTCTTATCTGCTGATGTAGTATTGCTTGCATTTTAGCATGCTGCTTCATCAAGGTGCTGAAAACAAGTGTACATACTGACTCTTCCTGAAACCAAATCGTCATCCTATATCTAATTACGAATTATTTGCATGTGTTTCAGGTATGTTCCGCTCAGCCGACTCCACGTCGCACTTGATGATACAGCTCGGTCTTCGTTCCCTTCAGTCTCACTTTGTGAAGAAATAGAAGCTACTTCTTCCAGTGCTGTCTACCACTGCAAAATTGGTTCTGTTGATGCTGCAGCAAAGGTTTATAATTTTCCCTTCTAAATTTTCTTCCATGCCTTTTATTGTGTTCATGCATTTACTTGCCGATGGTGTCAAATACAGGTACGGTACCTAGATACCCGTAGTGCTTCAAATGATGAAGTTAAAACATTTGAATACAAGCTTCTTGGGGAAGTAAGAATGCTTAATGCCCTAAGGAAGCACAGATCTATAGTGGACATATACGGTCACCAATTTTCTTCTAAATGGGTTCAAGACGATAGTGATAAAGAGTACAGGATCATGCAGTCTGTAATCTTAATGGAATATGTGAAAGGAGGTTCTCTGAAGGTAAATGCTTTTGTTCGTTGAAGTCTTGTTGTTTAGATGTTCTCATTGATAACCACCTTTATTTTCAAATTAGGGTTATTTGACAAAATTACTGAAAGAGGGCAAGAAACATGTACCTGTGGATCTGGCATGTTACATTGCCCGAGAAGTTGCTTGTGCCTTATTGGAGATGCACAGAAAGCTAGTTATTCACCGGGATATAAAAAGTGAGAATGTTTTGGTTGATCTGGATTCGAAGAGTCATGGCACACCAGTAGTCAAACTCTCTGATTTTGACAGATCAATTCCTTTGCATTCTCAATCCCATACATGCTGTATAGCTCACCTTGGCACATATCCACCCAATGTTTGTGTTGGGACACCTTGTTGGATGGCCCCGGAGGTTCTTCAGGCCATGCATGAGAAAACTCAATATGGGCTGGTAAGCATTGGTTGAACATTGAACTTTCCTTTTTCTTCTCAACACATTTTGAATAGTTCTGAACACCAGAAATCATTTGGTATTTATGTTCTGTACAGTAGGTATTAGTTGAGCTATGTTTTTGACTGACTATTCCAATTTTCGGTAGTTCTATGATGTGTTGAATGTGCCATTAATATTCTTCAGTGGCTGCATAAGCTAATCTATCACAGTTGTATATTTTGCTTGTTAGTGTACGCGCCAGCGCTGGAACTCTTGACACCAAATTATAATCTGTGTGTGTCCTATATGTATATTGCTTATATAGTATAAAGCCACTTAGATTTAGTATACAAGTATATTAAGATCCACTTGAATTGATAAACTATGCTAATAAATTGGCAAATAGGCTCCTAGCTACCTACTAGATTATGCTAGTCAAATATCTATCCCCAGCACTCTCAGATAAGGCGGTACTGATGCGAGTTTATATGGCTTTGATGCAGGAAGTAGATATCTGGTCATTTGGGTGTTTTATATTTGAGATGCTCACACTTCATAGACCCTACCAGGGACTACCAGATTCAGAAATATATGATCTCATAAAGGTAAGACCTCTACATCAGAAGCAGCCTCTTGCTCTTTTAGTTGCTGGTGATTTTTAAATAAACACAACATATAAACATATTCTTATTTCTGTTTTACCAGAGGAAGAAACAGAGGCCAAGGCTAACTAAAGAATTAGAAGCGTTCTGGACAATGGACGAGCCAATCACGCGGCTGAAGTTGGGGATCACATCTGATGCTCATTCAGAGAAACTAAGATTTCTAATTGATCTCTTCTACCAGTGCACCAGAGGATCTGCATCTAGGCGCCCCAAAGCTGAGCAAATTTACAATTCGCTTTGCTCCTTGCCCACATGCTATGACCTGAGCTGAACCTATGGATCCTGAATCGGAAACTTGATAGCGAGGCAGCCTGGTGGCAGGTCAGCTAGGTCAGGGCAGGTTAAACTGGACGGTTATAGCAGGTCACTGGATCTGGCCAACTTCGACTGCTTCGAAGTTCTAACCCCGTTTGCTCCACATTTTACTGATATTGGTCTTCGGGTGGGAGGCAAAGAGGGGGCACGAGAAGTCAAACCAAGGTGATGCAGCTTTGGTCGCTGAAGCTCCTCCTGGGTCAGTTTTGTAGCTGCACCGCGTCCCGTCTCACCTGTTGTAGCAGTCCATCTCATCATGTTTGTATCATTGTACGTGTATGTAGTTTTGTTTCTTCATCATCTCCAATTTTCCATTATTTATGATTTAACCGTGTCTAAGTTAACAATTTAGGTCATTCAGAGCCCAAGGCATTGCCGAACAGGGCTTGTTTTTTATGTATCTGTGTATGTACAATTGTTGATCCGCGGTTGGTCCATGTAACCCTTGAATGCTGAGTTGTGTAACACGGGAACTGATACTATTTATTTGTCAATGAAGACTGGTATGATGTCACATGTTTCTGCCATTTCTGTAGAGTTTTTAATAATTATCACCTGTAAAACAATTATAGGAGCTGAGGCTGTGTCCTTTGCGAGGACATAATTTTCATCGGTTTATTAAGTAGGCACTTGACGTTAAAAGATTGGATGCAAAGCCATAATTTTCATCGGTTCATTGTGTATTGTCTGTGCGTAGGCACTTGTGTGATGTTAAAAGATTGGACTGGATGCAAAGTGCGGGAGATGCATTTTGCCACTTCCTCTCTTTAATATAGGGCTTGCAGAAGCAAAGTTGGTTCTTTTTCGAAATGGAGGTTGAGCATCAAGCAAAGTTGGTTGGCTGGCTGTATGCTCGCTGCTGCATTCACGGTGGCTAGATCTTCAAAGGTCAACCAAACTGAAGAGACACAATTCGAGGTTTTCGAGTAAGAAAGCCAGGTCGACAAGTGGTGTTACTCGCAAGCCGCCAAGTGTTTTCTTCAGACAAATTCTCTACCCGCAGGACCGGTCAGACTGAAATGCCAATTAACTGCAGGAGTAGTTTCGACACCTCTCAATTAACCTACCCCTTTGCTAGTTAAGTAAGCCCTTGACCACATGCAGCGCCGCATGGACCACCACTACTCTACCCTCTCCAGCCCAGTGCGTGCATGCACGTCTGCTGGATCTCTCGTCAGAAAATGGTTTAGCTTGGCTTCTCGAGGCCAAACTGTCTGCAGGTTAAGACAAGACGGGAGCCAGCACTAGTTTAAGCAGCCCCTGTCTGTAGACGCGCCACGACAAGGCCTCCCGGGCGCGCGCGTCTCCATCTCAAGCCAAGCTAAGCATGTGAGGGAGGCATCGATGTACATTGGCGTTCTGACTTTGCGCCGATTGGCCCGGACAGGCCGAGCATCGGCGTTCCCGTCTAGGATCCTCTTCAGAGTCAGCGACAGGGCCGCGCTGAAGCACGAGCCCATCTTGACCGGCCGGACGCCCCATGTGACCGATCGATCGATCGATCCAACATAGGCTCTCTCTTGTATGATCCCTTCTATATAAGCGTGCGCAGGGCTGGGTGCCCCTCCATGGATGGAGCCCGTCTTTGAGTGTGCGTCAAGAAGTGAGGCGAGTGCCCGAGAGAAAGCGTGAAGCTGCCAGCATGATCTAACCTCCCAAGCCGGCATTGATTTCATTCAAGGCGTGAATACGGCGCTTCCACGGAGCGGTTAGATCGTGCTGTGACAGTTTCACTCTTTCCCTGCTGGGCACATGAGATAACTTGACTACTTCAGCATTCCAGCTCTGTAGGAAGGTACGTCCGTCTCAAACTTTTTCTAGATATAGATGTATCAACAATTATAGCGAGCTTAGATGCATTCGAACCGTGATAAAAGTGAGACACTTATTTTAGCACAGAGGAAGTATTATCATGTTTAGTTTAGTTTGGTGCCCACGCGTTCAGAGTAGAGTCGTACACAGAGGCCACGATGCACAGCATAAGATGTCCCGTAGATTCGGTAATTTTTCCGTACAGCTCAATTTGGCAATGCTCAGATTTCTTAGGCTTCGAGACAAATCGTGTTTTTTACTGTAACGCCACCAAAGCATCTCCAGGTCTATGCACTGTGATCACAATCACACACAACCTGTCCCCAATTCATTGTTTCCAAATTCAAACAAATTAAAGAGTGGATGTCCTGTTTTCTACACCATTCTTGCAGCCGTTACGTCAAAAAATAGAAAAATAGGCCTTCTAATAGAAATACGCCGCACACCATCTTCTGTGCATGAATTGCTTAATTTTTCTTTATATAGGAGAGTTCATCGATTTTATAATTGGACGAGATAGGGGATCTTGGAGAAGCGGTCCAGCAGGCTCGGGGATACATCGAGCAAGAAGATGCCAAATCTCCTCGCGTACGTATTTTTCATATTCCGCTTAAGCTCTTGTTTCAATATCTCCTAATTCCACTGGAACATTGATCAGCATCCTCCTTCTAGGCTCAGCTAAACCAGAACCTCACTTTTGCATCCCTTCATGTCTGTTACGAAATATCAGGTACACTCGAACTGATGTCGTCAAGCAGGCTCGTGGATGCTTCGACTGAGCAGATGCCAAGCCCCCTTGTACACTAGGTTTCCATATTCCAGTTAAACTCATGTTCCTGATGCCGCCTACTTCTACTATAACATTGGTGCCGCTCGACCAGCATACTCTATCTATGTCAAAGGGTCTCTTATTCATCCTGTCCTACTAGTTACAAAAGGTAGAGATGGCAAAGCTTCTTTTTTGGAGATGTATTTTACAGTGTTGATCTGCATACATGGGTGTTATGGAGTTTTATGTACGCACCGAGAGGGATTCAGGCTCCATGGCGTAACATCCGCTACCTTGCTACTGCCATGATATTTATGTATGCTGTTGTATAAAGTCATAAAGATGATGTGGAGTTACTCTTTCCCACCTTTAAGTTGAAGAAACATGAGAAACTAAGTTGCACAATAAGTCCATATAGAATCGTTTTCTCATTTTCTACTTAGAGGTGTACATATTTACTATGCGTGTTCTCTATGGGATTCGACGCAAAGTGTAGTGTTATTGTGCCAAAGCTGACGAGAATGCTTGCAAGACTTGTTTAAAGTAACATAAGTGATCATCTATATAGACAATGAGCGTGTTTTAAGACTTATATTATATCTTGGTACCAAATTGTCCTAGAGAAGTTATTAGAGCTTCAGAAGTTGATTAACCGCAGAAAATTGTTTCCTAAGCGTGAACTTAAATATTTCTTCTTCTACAACACAAGCCTATGCAAATATCAAACATGGTTGTTTGCTAAATGACCAATATTCATTATTCAGAATGCAGAGAGGATGGTAAACTTTATGTTGATGTCAACCAAAAGACTAACTGAGAGCTAATTGCTTGCAAGTGTTGCTTTTTTAGATCAACGGGGAGGACCTCCCCGGTTCCATTGATACCATCAACGAAACCAAACAGCTGGCCCGAGGTTCAAGCAACAACGAAAACAAAAGCCTAAGAGTTTTAGCTACTTTAAACAGGAACAACAAGAGACAAACGCAAAAGCTGAACAGCAGAAAAGAAGCTAGATATAGTTTGTCTCGGAGTTTTCCCAGGGGGTTCTCCAAAACCCACAGCCCATCGACGCCAAAGCCGACTTCAGGGAGGGAAGGGCTTCAGGCTTCTGTAATCGCAGGGGAGATGCAGGACGACGCCTCCAGAGTCGATGTAGGAGTAGTCCATGTTCAAGGCAACACCTTCTTCTTGGCATTTGGTGGAGATGGGCAGGAATCCTAGCGAGGACGGGTTTCATTCAGCCACCCATGATTCTGAAGTTTGTCGACAGTTCCTTCGATGCATGCTCACATAAGCGGTCGATGAGGGGAAGCATCAGGTCCTTGAAAATAATCTTCCATCTTCTAATCGAAAGTAGGATCATCCGAAGAATCTGGTGCAAATTAAGCCAAGGTTGTCCATTAAAGATCATCTCATTACGGAATTTCCAAATGCACCAAAGAGTGGCAGCGGAAACAGAGTTTAGAACTGGGTGTTTTTTATTTGCAACCTAGAACCTAACAATAGACAAATAGTCTTGTCCTAAGGAAACTAGAAACAAAGTTCCAAACTTTCTTAACCACAATGCATTTGAAAAAAAAAATCAATGTTTTCATCCTCCGAGCAGAAGATGCAACACACATGCTTATTCATTTTCCTTTTTAGCAGGTTATCTCTAGTCAGTTTGTTGTGAGATAGAAGACATAGGAAAATATGAACTCTAGGAGGTATAACAAGATTCCAAACAACGGGTATATGAATGGGGGTAACACCTCCAAAGTAAATAATGGCATATAGTGAGCTAGTTGAATATTCACCAGAAGATTCATATTGCCGTATTAAAGAGTCACAATCATTTCTATAGGTGATACTAGAAACAATCTCTTCCAACTCTTGCCATTATTGCATAAGGGCAAGAGGAAAGTTTCTCCTAAAGGAGAGCATGAGAATAGAACCATCCCAGATCTGGAAAATGGTTTTGTTTTGTTCATTACATTCTACAAAGAGTTCAACGAACTGAACATCTAATGGGGATGTACCAAACCAAGTATCTTCCCAAAACCTAATTTTACTCCCATCTCCAACTTTCCATCTATATACAAATTTGACACTTTCTGCAGCCGACATCACTCCCTTCCAGAATTGAGAGACCCCTGATGTAGAGCTGCAGAATGTTAGGGTTATGAGTATTATACTTAGCATCTATAATAGTTTTCAAGAGTTTCCCATCATCCTTAGAGTATCTTTTTTTATCCAGAAACCCAGAAGGCAGAGGTTGACATTGGCTAAGTCTGGGATACCTAGACCACCAAAAGCCTTTTTTACAAACTAACTTCTAATTTGCTAGATGGAGCCTCCTATGCCCCTCAAAATCATTCCACAAGCAGTTGGCCATCTGAGTGTTAATGAGATCTAGAGCCCACCTTGGGGAATTTGAAAAAGAAAAGCCAGATAGACTTTGATGCTAGCAAGACAAGCTTTTATGAGAGTCAATCTAGCAGCATAAGAAAGTAGTTTACCCCTCCATCCAACAATTCTTTTCAGAATTTTATCTATACGAGGTTGGATGTCCTCCCTTCTAAGCTTATTATAATGCAAGAGAATACCTAAATATTTAATGGGTAATTTGCCTAGAGCACACCCAATGATGTTAATATATGTGTTTACCTCCTCTCCTTCAATACAGAGAGTAATAAGTTCACTCTTGTCATAGTTTATTCTCATTCCTGAAACTTGTTCAAAACAAGTTAGCAAGATCATAAGGTTTGATGCTAAAATAGGATCTTTTTCAGAGAAAAGGATGGTATCATCTGCATATTGGAGGCAAATAATCCCTCCAGGGCAGAGATTGGAACAAAGTCCTTTAATGAGGTTTGCATTGGAAGCTTTAATTAGCATTCTAGTTAAAACATCTACTACTAAATTGAAAAGACGGGGGAGAGAGGATCTCCCTGTCTAAGCCCTTTACCAGTTATAATTTTTTTCCAATAGCATTATTGAGTTTGACTCCAACAGAGACATTTGTGGCAATGGCTTTGATCCAGGCGATAACTTTGGGACAAAAACCTCTTTCCTGGAGGATGTCCAAAATAAAAACAATATCAACTTTATCAAAGGCTTCTTCATAATCTAATTTAAGAACAATCCCCTCTTTTTTCTCATGAACTATGGAATGTAGAACTTCATGGGCAGTAACCACACTGTCCAAGATGAATCTACCTTTGATCAAGGCAGATTGATTTTTGGAAGTGATGATGCCCATTATGAGAGCAAACATGTTAGTCAGAACTTCAGTAAAGATCTTAATATAACAATTCAAAAGGCTTATAGGTCTGAATTTCTTCATGCTACTAGCATCAGGTTCTTTGGGGATCAAGGTTAAAATAGCACAATTCAATCTAAAAATATCAAGTTTTCCTTCATGAAAATCTTTGAACACAGCCATGAGATCATCTTTCAACATATCCCAGAAATGCTGATAAAAAATAAAAGGAAGCCCATCAGGGCCAGGGGCTCCATCTGAGCAGGAGTCAAAAATAGCCTTCTTGACCCCCCCCTCAGTAAAAGTAGCTTCTAATTCTCTGTTTTGGATTTCAGAAATACACTCATCAGTGGAAAAGAAATTATCAGCTAGCTTACATCCAGAGGGTTCCTCGTTTTTCAAAATGTTTTTATAAAAGGATGTAGCTATATCAAGCATGTCTGCCTCATCTGTGATGAGTCCATCAGGCCCATCAAGAGAGTGAACTAGCATTTTCCTTCTCCTCTGATTAGCAACAAAATGAAAATAAGTTGTGTTCCTATCACCTTCTTTAATATCTCTATCTCTAGATCTTTGTTTGGCTTGTACTTCCTCCTTCAACCAGAGGCATAAATTTCTTTCAACCTAAGATGCTCTGAAGGAGACAACTCCTTAGTTTTAGATTTAATATCTAAAGTATCATACTCTTCCATCAGGTCTTTTTTTTTAAATTCCCGAGTTCAGATTCTATATTTTTGCTCCAATATTTGGACCATTTCCTAAACCTCCTAGTTTTTTCTTGCCATATATCAATTGAGGAGCATCCCTTAACTGGTAGGGCCCAATTTTGTGTAGCAAGAGTTTAAAATTCTTCCCTCACGAGCCACCGCCTCTCAAATATATAAAGAGGGGCTCCGGGTGTAGAACCACAACCAGATTCTCACAGAATTGGTGTGTGGTCACTACCCATCCCGGGAAGAGCTCTAATAGTTGCTAGAGGGAAAATTTGATCAAGTTCAACATTACAGAAAATCTATCAATGTTGAATGATACGTCTCCAACGTACCTATAATTTCTGATGTTCCATGCTTGTTTTATGACAATACTTACATGTTTTGCTTGCACTTTATAATGTTTTTTATGCATTTTCCGGAACTAACCTATTAACAAGATGCCGAAGTGCCAGTTGCTGTTTTCTGTTGTTTTTGGTTCCAGAAAGGCTGTTCGGGCAATATTCTCGGAATTCGACGAAATCAACGCCCATAACCCTATTTTTCCCGGAACCTTCCAGAAAGTCAGAGGGGGACCAGAGGGGTGCCAGGGGGCCACCACACAATATGGCGGCGCGGCCCCAGGCCTGGGCGCGCCAGCCTATGAGGGGGAGGCCCCAGGCACCCTCCGACTCCGACTCTTCGCCTATTTAAGCCCTGGTGACCTAAAACCTCGAGACCAATTGACGAAACTCCAGAAAGACTCCAGGGGCGCCGCCACCATCGCGAAACTCCAATTCGGGGGACAGAAGTCTCTGTTCCGGCACCCTGCCGGGACGGGGAAGTGCCCCCGGAAGCCATCTCCATCGACGCCACCGCCTCCATCATGCTCCGTGAGTAGTTCCCCCATGGACTACGGGTTCTAGCTGTAGCTAGTTGGTATTCTCTCCCCATGTACTCCAATACAATGATCTCATGAGCTGTCTTACATGATTGAGATTCATCTGATGTAATCGGTGTTGTGTTTGTTGGGATCCGATGGATTGTTACATTATGATTAGTCTATCTATAAAGTTTGTGAAGTTATTGTTGCTGCAATCTTGTTGTGTTTAATGCTTGTCACTAGGGCCCGAGTGGCATGATCTTAGATTTAAGCTCTATAATTATTGCTTAGATTGTATCTACAAGTTGTATGCACATGTCTATGTCTGGAACCAAAGGCCCCAAAGTGACAGAAATTGGGACAACTGGAGGGGAAGGCTTAGATATGAGGATCACATGTTTTCACGGAGTGTTAATGCTTTGCTCCGGTGCTCTATTAAAAGGAGTACCTTAATTTCCAGTAGATTCCCTAGAGGCCCGGCTGCCACCGGCTGGTAGGACAAAAGATGTTGTACAAGTTTCTCATTGCGAGCACGTATGACTATATATGGGAAACATGCCTACATGATTAATAGACTTGATGTTCTGTCTTAATGCTATTTCAATCCTACCAATTGCCCAACTGTAATTTGTTCACCCAACACTTGTTATTGGAGAGTTACCACTAGTGTAGATAGCTGGGAACCCCGGTCCATCTTTCATTATCATATACTCGTTCTACATGTCATTGGAAGTAGTATCAACTATTTTCTGGTGCCATTGCTCTCATATTACTGCTACTGCTGCTGTGTTACTGTTACTACTGCTCTCATATTACTGCTGCTTTCACATCACCCCTGTTACTAGTGCTTTTCCAGGTGCAGCTGAATTGACAACTCAGTTGTTAAGGCTTATAAGTATTCTTTACCTCCCCTTGTGTCGAATCAATAAATTTGGGTTTTACTTCCCTCGAAGACTGTTGCGATCCCCTATACTTGTGGGTCATCAAGACTATTTTCTGGCGCCGTTGCCGGGGAGGCATAGCTCTACTCATAAGTTCACCTGGGGAGTACACTCCACCTCTCTCTCTGTTTTATTTTATTTTGTTTTGCTTAGTTTACTTTTCTCTAGTTTATTTGTGCTTAGTTTATTTCTGTCTAGTATTATTTTGCCTAGTTTACTTTTGTCTAGTTTCTTTTTGTCTTGTTTTATTTCTCCTATATACCCGAAAATCCATAAAAATTTGAAAAACCGAAAAATTAAAAACTGTTGTTATGGAAGAACCCACAACCTATTTGGAGCTTATAGAATTATATAATAATTATAGAGAATCAAGAACGGGGAAAGTTATGAGTGCTGTGATAGAAAAACTGAATACAATTGCTAAAATCTTGCTTAAACGCCATGATATAAACTGTTGCTCTAAACAGGATACTAAACATCTTAAATTTCAATGTGGCTTTAGTGAGGAAATTTTAATTAAGAACTATAATTGGAATAGCTATATTCATTTTGGGTTCGTAGAGGTAGAACAATTTGTCTTATTTATGGGAGCTTCTGGAATAGAATCCTTCATATCTAAAATTTATGAAACTTGTGTTGTTTGTAAGGACCTTAAAGATTATGTCTCTTCTATCCTTAATTTTTGCATAAAAAGCTACAGTGATAATCCTTATATCATTGATTATAAAGAGAGACTCATTAATGCACAAGAATGCACTCACAATTTGCAGGAACCTGCGGAAGAAGAAATTGATGAACCTGAAAGCTCATTGGATGAAAAAGAGGAGGAAATTGATGAACCTGAAAGCTCATTGGATGAAAAAGAAGAGGAGAGTGATGAACAAAAGGAGGAAGAATGGATTAGCTACCCATGCCAACCTTCTAATGAGAGTAACTCTTTATCTCTTACATTATTTGATTGTCCTCCATGCTTACCGAAAGAGGATGAATGTTATGTTCCTGTGGATTCTCTTGAAATATTTCCTATGAGTAAAACTTGTGAAAATAATTATGCTACTGTTATCTATGATAATCCATGCTACTTTGATAAATCTTATAATAATGCTTTGTTTGTGCCTGATGTCGAAATGCATGGTACTAAAGAGTTTTGCTTAGCAAATGTTTATGATAAATCTCTAGATGATGGTCCTATGTTACTTGATAATATTAATTGTACTACTAATGAAAAAGGGATTGGAGAAGTCTTGACTTTATCTAGGAGTCCCATATCTCTTGAGATTGATCAATCATCTTGTTATATTATTGGGTTTGAAAGTTTTAATCCCGCTATTTTTGAGCTTGATAAAAATTATATGTTTATGGATCATGAGAAACATGCTTTATGTGATAGTTATATTGTTGAGTTTATCCATGAAGCTACTGAAAATTATTATGAGAGAGGAAAATGTGGTTGTAGAAATTTGCATGGTACTAAAACACCTCTCTATATGCTGAAAATTGTGAAGTTACTCTTGTTTTATCTTCTTATGCTTGTCACTTTGTTCTTCATGAATTTATTTGTGTATAAGATTCCTATGCATAGGAAGTGGGTTAGACTTAAATGTGTTTTGAACTTACTTTTTGATGCTCTCCTTTGCTTCAACTCTTATTTCTTGCGAGTGCATCATTAAAATTGCTGAGCCCATCTTAATGGCTATAAAGAAAGCACTTCTTGGGAGATAACCCATGTCTTTATTTTGCTACTGTTTTGTTGTGTCTTGGAAGTTGTTACTACTGTAGCAACCTCTCCTTATCTTTATTTTATTGAATTGTTGTGCCAAGTGAAGTCTCTAATAGAAGGTTGATACTAGATGTGGATTTCTGCGCAGAAACAGATTTCTACCTGTCACGAATTTGGGCAGGGCTCTCTGTAGGTAACTCAGAAAAATCTGCCAATTTACGTGCGTGTTCCTCAGATATGTACGCAACTTTCATTAGATTTGAGTTTTCTTATTTGAGCAACGGAAGTACCTTTTAAAAATTCGTGTTTACTGGCTGTTCTGTTTTGACAGATTCTGTCTCTGTTTTTTTGCATTGTCTCTTGTGGACTTTAAGTGAGGCTTTCTAGACGTGGAGAGCTGTAGCTAATGTTTTATTGAGTTCTTGCAATGTGTCACTACAGGACTAAAGTGGATTAAAGTTTTTTGAGTACTAACCCCTCTAATGAAGTTTATGAGAAATTTGGTGTGAAGGAAGTTTTCAAGGGTCAAGAGAGGAGGATGATATATGATCAAGAAGAGTGAAAAGTCTAAGCTTGGGGATGCCCCGGTGGTTCATCCCTGCATATTTCAAGAAGACTCAAGCGTCTAAGCTTGGGGAGGTTTCTTTTATTGAAACTATATTTTTATTCGGTCACATCTTATGTTCTTTACTTGGAGCGTCTGTGTGTTTTTATTTTTTGTTTATGTTTGAATAAATTCGGATCCTAGCAATCCTTGTTTGGGAGAGAGACACGCTACGCTTTTTCATATGAACACTGTGTTCTTAGCTTTACTTTTAATGTTCATGGTGGAGTTGAAAACTGCTGCATTTATCGATATTTGGTTGGAAAAAGAAAATGCCTCATATTGTCTTGGATAATTTGATACTTGGCAATTGTTTTGAGCTCTCAAGTAGATCATGATTAAGCTCTTGCATCATGTAGTTTAAACCTATTAGTGAAGAACTACCGTAGAGCTTGTTGAAATTGGTTTGCGTGATTGGTCTCTCTAAGGTCTAGATATTTTCTGGTAAAAATGTTTGAGCAACAAGGAAGACAGTGTAGAGTTTTATAATGCTTGCAATATGTTCTTATGTAAGTTTTGCTGTACCGGTTCATACTTGTGTTTGCTTCAAACAACCTTGCTAGCCAAAGCCTTGTACTGAGAGGAAATGCTTCTCGTGCATCCAAAACCTTGAGCCAAAACCTATGCCATTTGTGTCCACCATATCTACCTACTATGTGGTATTTCCTGCCATTCCAAGTAAATATTTCATGTGCTACCTTTAAACCTTCAAAATGCTTCTCAATTTGTGTTGATGTTTTATAGCTCATGAGGAAGTATGTGGTGTTAATCTTTCGATCTTGTCATTTACTTCGGACAGACTTTCACAATGGACTAGTGGCTTCATCCGCTTATCCAATAATTTTGCAAAAAGAGCTGGCGCGGGGTTCCCAGCCCCCAATTAATCAACCTTCATTAATAATTCTCTTCACATGTTTTGCTCTGATTCATCAGTAAGCAACTTAATTTTGCAAATAGACACTCCTTCATGGTATGTGATTGTTGGAAGGCACCCGAGGATTCGGTTAGCCATGGCTTGTGTAAGCAAAAGGTTGGGAGGAGTGTCATCTAAAAAATAAAAAAATAAAAAAAACTAAACTAAAGTACATGTGTAAACAAAAGAGAAGAGGGATGATCTACCTTGCTGGTAGAGATAACGTCCTTCATGGGAGCCGCTCTTGAAAGTCTGGTTGATAAGGTAGTTAGAGTACCCATTACCATTCGTTGACAACAACAAACACCTCTCAAAACTTTACTTTTATGCTCTCTATATGATTTCAAAACTTAAAAAGCTCTAGCACATGATTTAATCCCTGCTTCCCTCTGCGAAGGGCCATTCTTTTACTTTATGTTGAGTCAGTTTACCTACTTCTTTCCATCTTAGAGGCAAACACTTGTGTCAACTGTGCATTGATTCTTACATACTTGCTTATTTGCATTCATCATATTACTTTGTGTTGACCATTATCCATGAGATATGCCTGTTGAAAGTTGAAAGCAAGTGCTGAAACTTAAATCTTCCTCTGTGTTGCTTCAATTCCTGTACTTTGAATTTATTGCTTTATGAGTTAACTCTTATGCGAGACTTTTGATGCTTGTCTTGAAAGTACTATTCATGAAAAGTTTTGCTATATGTTATCTATTTGTTAGCAACTATAGATCATTGCCTTGAGTCACTGCATTCATCTCATATGCTTTATAATAGTATGATCAAGATTATGTAAGTAGCATGTCACTACAGAAATTACTCTTTTTATCGTTTACCTACTCGAGGGCGAGCAGGAACTAAGCTTGGGGATGCTGATACGTCTCCAACGTACCTATAATTTCTGATGTTCCATGCTTGTTTTATGACAATACTTACATGTTTTGCTTGCACTTTATAATGTTTTTTTATGCATTTTCCGGAACTAACCTATTAACAAGATGCCGAAGTGCCAGTTGCTGTTTTCTGTTGTTTTTGGTTCCAGAAAGGCTGTTCGGGCAATATTCTCGGAATTCGATGAAATCAACGCCCAGAACCCTATTTTTCCCGGAACCTTCCAGAAAGTCAGAGGGGGACCAGAGGGGTGCCAGGGGGCCACCACACAATATGGCGGCGTGGCTCCAGGCCTGGGCGCGCCAGCCTATGAGGGGGAGGCCCCAGGCACCCTCCGACTCCGACTCTTCGCCTATTTAAGCCCTGGTGACCTAAAACCTTGAGACCAATTGACGAAACTCCAGAAAGACTCCAGGGGCGACGTCACCATCGCGAAACTCCAATTCGGGGGACAGAAGTCTCTGTTCCGGCACCCTGCCGGGACGGGGAAGTGCCCCCGAAAGCCATCTCCATCGACGCCACCGCCTCCATCATGCTCCGTGAGTAGTTCCCCCATGGACTACGGGTTCTAGCTGTAGCTAGTTGGTATTCTCTCCCCCATGTACTCCAATACAATGATCTCATGAGCTGCCTTACATGATTGAGATTCATCTGATGTAATCGGTGTTGTGTTTGTTGGGATCCGATGGATTGTTACATTATGATTAGTCTATCTATAAAGTTTGTGAAGTTATTGTTGCTGCAATCTTGTTGTGTTTAATGCTTGTCACTGTTGCCTGCCAAAACCCACCGGCGAGCAGCGGCGAGCAACACGAAGAGCCGGGAGGCTTCCAAGACGGCTGGTGGGCCCTGGTCCCTCGGTCGACGGCCCGCGATGCTCTGGCACACGTCCTGACGGTCGCAAGGGCATGCCACCTGACCTATACCTGGTCAGGGAGGTGTTGGATCGTTTCGATTAGCTTCCTGCATGGTAGACACATAAACATTAAATACGAGCCCGATCGGCTCTCAGGTTGCCCTGTGGATCGGCTCAGAGAGCCGATTACCCTATGATTCACGTTGGATTTACGATGACATGGGGATCCTGCTTGATCAAAACAAAGCTAAACCAATCTACGACAGTTTAGGGTTTTCACCGCATAACCGGAACATCCTACGCGTAGTTGAGCCTAGCAGATACGAAAGATAATGGAAAACTACTCCTAAAAGAGGCCTAAAAACCACATTAAGTCAATTCCCGGAACATCCCTTCTAGGAACGGCAAACCATACCTTACGCACTACCGGATTGTTCAACCCGTTTGCAAGGCCTAACCATATGGATATCAAACTAATCCTTGAAGAACAAGGAGCAACTCTAACAAATTGGATCTACTAAATAAAGAACAAGCAAGGTGCCGCCCTTACACCTAAGATAGGTGTAAGGGCAGCTAGATATCGAGGGACGGCATAGCTAAGCAAATATGTATAAGAAAAGCATCTATGCAAGCCCCAAAACACCTACGATAGGTAGTGTTACTCGCCATCAACAAGGCTTCAGTACGAGCAACACAAGATAACGAATAAACCTATACTGCCTAGATCGCAAGATGCGATCTAGGCAGCATGATGCTTACCCGGAAGAAACCCTCGAAACAAGGGGTGGCGATGCGCCTAGATTGTGTTTGTTGTGAACGTGATTGTCCTCCTTTCTCAATAACCCTAGGTACATATTTATAGTCCGTAGACTTTCTATCTTTGGAAATACACCTAACCGTGTACGGGCTAAACTCTATCTTTTAATTCTAAACTACCATAATATACAGATACACGGGCCATCTAGCCCAAACTCTCGTGCAAGGCCGCTTCAGATACGCTCCACGTGTATATCCTCCAAGCCCATCTCAACTACGGCCCATCTCCTGATTTGGCCAAAATCTGGTGATAACACATGCCCCCTGGTTTTGGTAATGATAATTTCAAAACCACTCTGTTTTTCCTTCGTAGGGTCATGTCGTGGCAGAGCAAAACCGCTTCAGTATCTTTCCATCATGATACCCTGTCTTCTCAACTTCTGCACGATTGACAGTTTTGGCACCGCATCCTCGAAAACTGCTCAAGCATTAAATCTCCACTATATCCCCTTTTATTTAAACTCATCGAGCAGTTCGCCTCTTCATCCCCCTTCTCCGTACTAGCCATCGGCAAAAAACCCCTCTCTGCATCCATGGCTTCCTCTTCCTCCTCTGCTTCTTCCGGCCTTTCCTTCGACTCCTCCTCCAGCGAACTAGAGCCGGAGGTCAACCTGATGGCGATATACGAGGCCCTCGCCCCCGAGTATTGGGACGCGAGGGATTGGGACTCCTCCATCGAGTCGGAGGACGACGAGCCCCTCACCGATGGGGAAGAAGACCTCCAGTTCCTCGTCGACGGGGAGCTGGAGGCGGCGAGCGACGACGACCTCTTCTCGTGGGAGGCGGACCTCTCCTCCGACGAAGAAGAAGAGGAGATGGAGGAGGACTCCTCCTCCGAGGGATACCCACCGGCCAAGCGCTTCCGCGCCGGGTCGGATGACGACAACGACGACGACGAGGAGGAGGATGAAGCCCCTACCGGCGGCTTCATCAGCAGCGACGAGGAGCCCGCCGACAGCAGCGCCGACGGCAGCTACGACGGCGACGACGAGGGCAGCGACGGCCCGTAGATTAGGGACTTAGTAGTAGTGCATTAGGCATCGGATGATCCTTTTGAGAGCCATCAGCTCTTCCCTGTAAAATCGCTTTGAATCAATGAAAAATGTTCTTCCAATTTGATTTTCCCATTGTCCAATTTCAAATCTTCCGATTGTCAAAGCAAGTCAATGCACCAAGAACCGATAGCAGCGTATCGGTCTTTCACCATCAAACGCCCATAAGGCTGCTCATAATATTTTGTAGTTCTAGAGTCGATGGCTGCGCATCGGCTGTTTTATTCTCAAGTCGATGTCTGTGCATCGGCTGTACTTAGCATCCTGTTGCTTTCCACATATATTTCTTTTTATCGGCCGATTTCATACATCGGCCCCCATATTCCACTGTTCATCATCCCCAAACTTGGGAAGATATTTTTTTTTACTGGCCGATTTCGTGCATCGGCCTCCACATTTTACTGCCCATCATCCCACATACTTGGGAAATACTTCTTGAGATGCTGGCCATTGACAGCCACTGGGAACTTCACACCATCCAACTGCTCGAGCATGTATGCATTCCCCTTTAAAACTTGGATGACTCTGTACGGCCCGTGCCAATTTGGAGACCATTTACCATACTCTTTATCCTTAGTCCCCAACGGCAATACAGCTTCCCATACCAGATCACCAACTTGGAACTCCTTTGGTCTCACCTTCTTATTATATGCGCGAGCCACCTTGGCTTTATTCTCCTTGATTTTCTCAAGCGACCATAGTCTGAGTTCCGTTATATCCTCAATGCTGTCATTCATCAGGGCTGCATATTCTTCAGTAGTTAAGTCATTCTGAAATGTAATCCGTCTCGAGCCAGCCGTGATTTCCCAGGGCAACACGGCTTCTTGTCCATAGACCAAATGGTATGGCGAGGTTTTTATTGCTCCATGACACGACATGCGGTAAGCCCACAAAGCCTCTGACAACACCTCGTGCCAACGTCTAGGGTGCTCGTCGATTTTCCTCTTAATCAGTTTGATAAGGCTCTTGTTGGATGCTTCAGCCTGCCCATTTGCTTGAGCATAATATGGAGACGATCGGATCAGCTTGATTCCCATATCCTCGCAGAACTTTCTAAACTCCTTAGAAACGAAGACCGAACCTCCATCGGCCGTGATAGTCCGGGGAATCCCGAATCTATGAATGACATGCTCCATCACGAAACTGATGACATCTTTCGATGCTACTGACTTCATAGGGACAGCCTCCACCCATTTAGTAAAATAATCTGTAATGACCAGAACCCATTCATGGCCTTTGCTCGATGCAGGATGAATTTTGCCGATCATATCCATACCCCAACCTCGAAATGGCCAAGGTTTGATGATGGGATTCATTGCTGATGCGGGTACCATCTGAATGCTCCCAAATTTCTGACATGCTTGGCACCCTTTATAGTACTTAAAACAATCTTCAAGCATGGTGGGCCAATAAAATCCCGATCGCCTGATCAGCCACTTCATCTTATGAGCCGATTGGTGAGTTCCACAGGCACCTTCATGCACCTCATGCAAGAGCCGATTGGACTCGGCTGGTCCCAAATATTTGAGAAGTAACCCTTCCAAAGTCCTGTAGAACATGTCATCGCCAATCAGGACGTACTTCATGGCTTTGTATCTTATCCGTTTAGGTGCCCCCCGAGCCGAATCTTTCAAGTAATTGAAGATATCGGCTCTCCAGTCATCTGGTTCCATGAACTGCACCTGGACATCGGTTCCATCTGCTACGTCCTTGTATCCTGATGCCATCTGTGCGAGGTCGTTCGCCTCGGTATTCTGCGACCTTGGGATCCAATTGAAATTTATATACCTGAACTGTGCCATCAGCTCACGGCATTGCATCCATAATGGGAAGAGCAACTCGCTCTCACATTTGTATTCCTCCGTGAGTTGAGAAATCACCAATTTGGAATCTCCAAAGATCTCCACTGCTTCTGCCCCGGCTTCAAATAGCAACTCCATCCCCTTGCAGATTGTTTCATACTCAGCGACATTGTTGGTGCAAGGGGTAGGTAACCTGATGGAGAAGGAATATGTTGCCCCCCGAGGCGACACGAGTAGCACGCCGATGCCGCAACCATCCTCACAGACCGATCCATCGAAGAACATGGCCCATGCACGCACAGACAGTGCTGCTATATCAGTGTTTATTCGTTCAACGATAAGATCGGCCAACGCCTGTCCTTTGACTGCTTTAGCAGGTTGATACCGGATATCAAATTCCGATAATGCAAACATCCATTTACCGAGTCGGACTTTCAATACAGGAGCCGACAACATATGCTTGATGACGTCTGATTTGCATATGACGATAATTTCTGCTGATAGCAAGATGTGCTGAATCTTGGTGCAGGTAAAAAACAGACAGAGGCACAACTTTTCGATCTCAGGGTACCTCGTTTCTGCATCCAACATCCTTCTGCTGAGGTAGAAAACCACTCTCTCTAGACCATCATAAACTTGCACCACCACTGAGGCGATGGAGGTGTCAGCTACTGACAAGTAAATGTAGAATGGCCTGTCTTGCTGTGGTGGAACCAACACAGGTGGCTTCGTTAGATACTCCTTAATCTCGTCAAATGCTTGTTGTTGCTCTGCCCCCCAGCGAAACTCCTCATCAGCTTTAATTTTCACCAAGCCCATAAAGGGCTCGATTCGCCCTGACAGATTGAAGATGAATCTTCTGACGAAGTTGATTTTGCCAATGAGACACTGGAGTTCTTTCTTCGTGGTAGGTGGCTTCATCGTTCGCACTGCCTCTTGGCTTTTCAGGCCGATCTCAATTCCGCGTTCATGAACCAAGAAACCCAAGAATTGACCGGCCGTTACACCAAAAGCACACTTCTTTGGATTCATTCTTAGTCCAAACTTTCTAGTTCGGTCCAGGACGTGTCGTAAATCCTCCAAGTGTCCTTCCACTGCAACAGACTTGACCACGACGTCATCAATGTAAATATCCACCAATTTGCCGATTAGATCATGAAAGATGTAATTCATGGCTCTTTGGTACGTTGCGCCGGCATTTTTCAGCCCAAATGTCATGACTACATATTCAAACAAGCCCATCGAGCCTGGTACTCTGAATGCAGTCTTGTGTATATCTTCTGGAGCCATGAAGATTTGGTTGTAGCCGGCATTGCCATCCATGAAACTTAGAACTTTATGACCAGCAGCTGCGTTGATCAACGTCTCTGCTACCGGCATTGGGTACTCGTCCTTTGGAGTGGCTCTGTTGAGATCCCGAAAATCTATGGCGACGCGCCATCGGCCGTCCTTTTTCTCTACAGGTACGACGTTAGAAATCCACTCAGTGTACCTGCATGGCCTGATGAATCCGGCGTTCAGCATTTTCTCGATCTCTTTCTTGACTTCCACAAGAATTTCGGCCTTCATCTACCGTGCTCGCTGCTGGAACGGCCGAAATCCTTTCTTCAGAGGGAGCCGATGCTCGATGATGCTCCTGTCTAACCCTGGCATCTCTGTGTAATCCCAGGCAAAGCAATCTGGGTACTCTTTCAACAGAGCTATCATTAGGCCCCTCAGATGCGGATCTAATTTTTTGCTGATAAATGTTGGTCGTGGCTTATCCCCAGGACCAATGTCAATCTCTTCTAGCTCATCAGCTGTGTAAACCCATATCCTAGCTTTCCGTCGCCTGCTAGATCGATGCTGAACACAGGCAAAACACATGGTGAGGATAATATGGGCCGATTGCCTGAATCGGCCTCCTTTTCCATTGCATTACTCAATGAGGGTTTACAACTTATTTGTGCTCCCCGACAACTACGTGACATGCTTGTGGTGAGATCCTCACTTTTTATTTTTTGGGGCCGATCGCAGGGATCGGCCTTGCCACGTACATCTACTGCCTTTGGTCTTGCTACTCCGTCAGGCCGGTGGATAAGACCAGCCTCACCCCGTTTTTTGAAGCTTCAATGCGCTAACAGCCGTCCAAACTGATTCCAGAGATCGGCTCTTGATCGTCTGCATCCCAAATGTTCATGCCAGCTAGTGAGATCTCGATCGAGTCATCTGCATGAACGACCTCCACTTCATCTCCATCCCACTGTATCAGGCATTGGTGCATCGTGGATGGAATGCAGCTGTTGGCGTGAATCCAATCCCTCCCTAGCAGGACAGCGTAGGTGCTTTTGCTGTCGACGATGAAGAACGACGTAGGGATGGTTTTCCGGCATACGGTTAGATCCACGTTCAAAACGCCTTGCGCTTCTGATGCTTGGCCGTTGAAATCACTTAATGTGACGTTGGTCTTGATCAGATCTTCGTTAGAGCGTCCCAAACGCCGTAGCATGGAGTATGGCATTATATTGACTGCCGCTCCCATGTCAACCAGCATCTTGTTGACAGGCTGCCCATTGATATAACCTTTTAGGTACAGGGCCTTCAAGTGCCTGTAGCTCCTCTCTCGTGGCTTCTCAAAGACGACTGGCCGTGGACCGCAGTCGAACTGTGCCACCGGCACTTCTTCAGTTCTTGGAGCATAAAACTCCGACGGTAGTACGAACACCATATTTGTGTCAGCCGATGCCTCTGCATCGGCTTTTGTCTGCTTGGGGCGCCATTCTTTCTTTGGCGGGCGCGCCTCCGTCTCCAATGTTTGCTGAATTTTCACAGCCAGATCGGGCCGTGCTTTCCTTAACGTGTACAGGTACTGCGCTTCGGCTTCCTCCAAGTTACGTAACCGCTGAACCCTGCGCTTCTGGGAATGACTGAGTCCATCAGGGCACCACCTTGGCTGGTGGTACCTATCTTCTTCTTCCTCTTCTGACTCCTCGAAGTCTTCATCTTGGGATGACTCAGCTCGTTTATTCTGAGGTGGGAGAGGCCCTAGACGCTTGAACACTGACACTTCACTTGTGCCCTTCCTCTGCTGTCTACATTCTGGGCAGTTGTCGATTGTAGGCAATCGGCTCATTCCTGAGTCCCAGCAATGCTTGAAGAAAGGACAATCCCAGTGCCTGTCCATGTCTTCCTGCTCTCTTGACCTCCCTTTAGCGCGGCGTTCATATCCTTCATCGTCTCTGTCATATCGACGATGTTTTCTGTTGTCTGCATCAGACCGACGATATCTGTCGTCATCTACGTCATACTGATGCGTGTAGTTGACACGTCCGTTGGGAACCCCAAGAGGAAGGTGTGATGCGCACAGCGGCAAGTTTCCCTCAGTAAGAAACCAAGGTTTAATCGAACCAGTAGGAGTCAAGAAGCACGTTGAAGGTTGATGGCGGCGGGATGTAGTGCGGCACAACACCAGAGATTCCGGCGCCAATGTGGAACCTGCACAACACAACCAAAGTACTTTGCCCCAACGAAACAGTGAGGTTGTCAATCTCACCGGCTTGCTGTAGCAAAGGATTAACCGTATTGTGTGGAAGATGATTGTTTGCAGAAAACAGTAAAACAAGTATTGCAGTAGATTGTATGCGATGTAAAGAATAGGACCGGGGTCCACAGTTCACTAGAGGTGTCTCTCCCATAAGATAAAGGGATTTCTAGTTTCGTGCCCCTGGTTCGTTAGTTGTACTCAGTTTTCCCCGGTCCCTTAGTTTTTCCTCAGTTTTCCCCTCCTCTAGTTTGAAACACACACAAGTGCTGGAACGGCCGGTAGCCGTCAGGTCAGAGGCCTTGACCGTTAGTCTGACCGGGTTGGGCCGCACAGGGGCAGCTCCTCCCTGACCGTCTCGTGCTGACGGGTAGGGTCAGGAGACACGTCGGAGCAGCCATCCATCTATCGCTAACGTGTGGGCCGTTTTATTTCATGATTTTATACGCGGTGCTGCCAATGACAAATGGGGCCGCTCTATAGGGCTGCCGCAGCCAATGACCAGTGGGGTCGTCTATTTTTCAGGAAAAGACATATATTGCCGCTCTGTGGGGCTGCCGCAGCCAATGACCAGTGGGGTCGTCTATTTATTTAGAGAAACTCATATATTGCCGCTCTGTGGGGCCTCCGCAGCCAATGACCAGTGGGGTCGTCTATTTTTCAGGAAACGACATATATTGCCGCTCTGTGGGGCTGCCGCAGCCAATGACCAGTGGGGTCGTCTATTTATTTAGAGAAAATCATATATTGTCGCTCTGTGGGGCCTCCACAGCCAATGACCAGTGGGGTCGTCTATTTTTCAGTAAAAAACCCATATTGTCGCTCTGTGTGGCTGCCGCAGCCAATGACCAGTGGGATCGTCTACTTATTTAGAGAGAAAAAATCATATATTGCCGCTACGTGGGCCTGCGCAGCCAATGACCGGTGGGTCGTCTATTTTTCAGGAAAACTCACATATTGCCGCTCTGATATATGTCTTTAGAGAATATCATAGAGAGAAGCAACAAGTTCGCTAATTAATTATTCTTAAGCTAGACCGGAGAACCGCTGGCAGCTCGTTCCCCACCGTCGGACGGAGCAGCCATCGCCGGCGCCTCGTCGCGCCGTCGGCTCTGTCCCCCGGCGGCGTCGGACGAACTGCGGCGCTGCACGTCAACCACGGCTCCAGCACTTGTTTCGTCCGCACGCATTGTACCCACCGCAGGAAAGTCCGCCGCAAGCAGATCCGCCGCCCACGACGACCAGGATTTGTTCCGCGCACCAATTGGTATAGCTTGGTAAGACCTCCGCTTCTGCCTTCCCCGCCCCCTAATCGATTCGGTTCCCGTAATTTATTGGAGTTTGCAGGTACGAAATAGTCCTCAATGTCTGGTCGTAGTGGGTACACCTGCGAGGGTGGGGATTCGATCATGTCGTGGCCACGTTCTACTTCTCCTACCTCGTCGGAAGTGCAGGTATCTAGCTTCAGCTCTCTGTACTACCGTTGAATTTGAAGTTCCGCCATGGCCTGTTGGGGTGATTTCAGTTGTTCTTTTTTTCCATTATTGTTACAGTTAGCCAGGCAAGCCGATGATCCATGGTACATTGCATACCAAGATGAATCAACCCAGTGGTGTAGCCAGAGGATGGATTTGGAGGAGAAGGTGGCCAATTTAGGTGATGAATTGGCCCGTAAAAACCTGATGATATTCGAGCTGAAGCGTATTGTGGAGGAAGAAAAGAAGAATTCAGAGCTTATTCGCAAGGAGAAGTTGAGAGTTGAGACAGATCTTGCCGTATTTGATCAAGTGGTAGAAAATCTAGAACATGAATTTAAAGTGATGGGAGAGGAGAAAAGTAGATTCATCTGTGCAGTTTTATTAGGTGTCATCCCTGTCCTAGCAGTTATGTGGTTCTGGTAGACGATTTAGTATAGAATTGTTAATCAGTAGATGGCTCTAACCACTGTATTTTGTTGTGGCTCTAAGCACTGTATTTTGGTGTACAATTTACTACTTGTGCTAAGTAATGCGCACGATAATTTTAGAATGCACGAACATTTTATTAAAGTGAAGGGATCCCAAAAGTGAAAGCATGTACCAGCCTCCGGATCAAATACATATCAATATCTTCCCAATCAAGTTGGGATAGAATTCAAATCATACATATGGATGTACATGGACACATCAAGAACGTGGAGAAGCTTTTTTTGAGACGGAGGTAGTAGTTCGAACAATTTTATCCCATTTGGAAATTGAAAAATACAAATTTATCATAATTTATCCTAATTTGCGGCGTCGAACACGGTCATCTGCGCCACCAAACGTTGAAGCGATGTTATCGGCGATGGCTTCAATTTTCGTGGCATCGATGACCAGTGTCGGAACCGCCGCTGTCTTGGTGTACTTCATCAGCGACGGATCTGCGGAGGGCTGGATCGGCGGCTTTGCAGCGCGGTTGTAGACGATGGCTTCAATCGTCTTGGCATCGATTCGCACTCTCGGCACCGGAAGTGAGACATCAACAGGCTCCGACATTGAAGGCTGGGTCTGCGCCGTCGAAGCGATGTTGTAGGCGATGGCTTCAATGTTCGTGGCATCGATGACCACTGTCGGCACGGCCGCCGTCTTAGTGTTCTTCATCATTCAACAGATCTGAGAATAGAATCCTCACCGGTTAGAGATAGAGAGAGACAGAGAGAGACATTTCAACTATTTCTGACGGTTAGATCCTCACCGGCACTCTTAGATCCACGGCGCACGCACGGTTAGATCCGCGCCGCCGCACGCCGCCGCACGCACGGTTAGATCCGCGCCGCCGCACGCCGCCGCACGCACGGTTAGATCCGCGCCGCCGCACGCCGCCGCACGCACGGTTAGATCCGCGCCGCCGCACGCACGCACGGTTAGATCCGCGCCGCCGCGACCGCCGTAGTAAGAGAGGAGGATGAGACTGGAATATGCGACTGCCAGGGTTGGTAGGTATGTGCTCTGCTCTTGTCTCCGTATGCGTCCATCGTGGTAGAGAGAGAGAGATACAGGCCGTCCGATCATAAATGATCGAACGGTGCAAGCGTTCGTTGAGCTTTTAACTAACCAAGATCCGTGTGACATACATCTCGACCAATCAGAGATCAGCCAGTGAGTACAAGTTAGGAAAACTGAGTAGAACTAAGAGGGGGAAAAGTGAGGAAATGTTTATCGGAAGGGCAAAACTGAGTATGACTGAGTAAAACAAGTGGGCCCGGAGGGGGAAAACTGAGTAACACTAAGTAAAACAGGGGCACCCAAATAATAAACGGACTAAGGGAAATTGAAGCTTTTGGCATAAAAATTGTAAAATTGTGTTATTTGAACAATATATTACATTTTGGCCGACTAGATATTGTTTGCAACTCAAAGATACACAAGTGTGACGAATTTGGACTCATTTGGACAAAGTTTGTAAGCATAGTGGGTATTTGGGAGGTGTATTGAGCAGAAAGCCCTGCATCTTCATATCTAGTAGCTCATGGACTAGGAAGTGGTTTTGAAGCTTTTGGCATAAAAACTTCATATCTCTATATTTCCTTTTCCATTATTATTTCTCTAGGTTGTAGGTAACATAACAAGGCTCCATGGGAAGGTTCCACCATGTTTTGAATTATTTTGAATTGAACCCTAAAACCCTAAAACCCTAAAACCCTAAAACCCTAAAATGATAAATGTGGCTTAAATGTGGCATACAAATTGTTCATACAAATTCAAATTGTTCAACACAAAGGGATCCCCAATACAAAGGGAACCACAATACAAATTGTTCATACAAATTCAAATTGTTCAACACAAAGGCATCCCCAATACAAATTGTTCAACACAAAGGGATCCCCAATACAAAGGGAACCACAATACAAATTGTTCATACAAATTCAAATTAGTTGTTCAGAATAAAATCTTTCTCTTGCTCCTGGTGTGACTCGCCGGGGCCACCACCTTACTCCGGGTAACCCTACCAGGGATATTACCGGTGTCTACCTTCCTTTTGCCCTCTTTCTTGTTCTTCTTCTTCTTCTGCAAAGCTTGTGCTTTTTCTTCTGCCATGTACTCTTCGAAGTTAGCTTCTATCATGGCCTTACTACTTTCGAGGCATTCTCGACTATACTGTTCCCTCTCCTCTAGACTCATCGGTTGAAGCCATTCTACATCCATCCTGCTCCTCTGCTCTCGATCCATCGGTTCAATCTCCTCATGTTCAATTGCTGCTTCAATCTCCTCTGCATTTGCTGCTTCAATCTCCTCATGTTGAACTGCTGCTTCAATCTCCTCTGCATTTGCTGCTTCAATCACCTCATGTTGAATTTCTGCTTCAATCTCAAGTTGAATTGCTGCTTCATTCTCCTCTACATTTTCTGCTCCCGCCTGATCTTCCATTCCAAAAGCTGGGTCAACTCCATTTTTACAAATCCTAGCAATGTGTCCAGGGATTCCACAACGTTTGCACTTACGTTTTCGAATCGGTGCACCACCCTCTGCACTAGCTCTGATCCTATTCTTCCTCGGCCTACTCGCCGGTCTAGTCAATACCGGAGAGTACGCTTTGAAGCCTGGATCGACTTTCATCCATTGGTCTTTTCCCAACAAGGTAGGAACATTCATAGCATATGCAGCCCTAAATTTGGCAACAGAGAAATACTCTGACACATACTGATCAACTTCACCATCTTCACCCCCTATAACACTCATGAAAAACAATGCGTGTATGCAGGGTATCCCACGGATCTGCCATCCCCTACAATGGCATGTCCTATCAACCAAACTCACTGGATACCTCCACTGCCTGTTTTGACTATCAGTGTTGGTTACCTCAGCCTCCATTCCTTTTCTGACGCATTGCATCCTCAATTGTTTCGCCCTCTCATGCAAAGACTTAATCAAAGATGGGAGCATGAGATGGCCAACATAATTTGTGGATGCAATTCTTTGACGCAGATCGATCTTTATCATGATCATCTGCCTAATCTTATCAAATATTTGCCACAACATAAGCCCTTTCAATGACTTGACCTTTGAATTGAAACTCTCCGCAAGGTTACTTGTTACATAGTCTACCTTGCAAATTTCATTGAATTGGCTTCTTGACCACACCCTACCATGATGTTCATCCAAGTACTCCTTCACCCCAGGTTTTTGTTTATACAACACATCCAAATGAAACAGATGCTTCCTAGAGCTGCATGTGTATGAAGCTGGCCATAGGTTGTCAGTAAAAACTTTACCCTTGAATTTCTTTGTAAAATTCTGTACCAAGTGTCGCATACATTCCCTATGCTCCACTCCAGGGAATACTGCTTCTACCGCAGTCTCCAAACCTTTGCAAGCGTCTCATGTGGATAACAAGTCCTGGTGGATGACCTATAAGATCGCGCAAATTCTGCAGAAACCAAGTCCACCTTTCCTGTGACTCAACCTCCAAAACCCCATAAGCAACAGGGAACATCCAATTATGTCCATCAACTGCAGTAGCAGCAACTAGCTGTCCTTTAAACCTGCCATGAAGAGCTGATGCATCCACGGCCAAATAAGGCCTGCAACCGTCCAAAAAGCCTTTCCGGCAAGCTTTGAAACAAACAAAAGCCCTTCTGAAACATTCCTTGTGCATTACCTTCCCGCTTTTCAATTTGTAGGGAAGTGTATGCTTGTCTATCGCTACAACACTGCCTGGACTAGCCATCTCCACTTCAGCTTTGAAAGTGTAAAGCAACTGAAAGCTTTCATTCCATGGACCATTGATCTTGTCAAGAGCCATTTCCTTTGCATAGAACATCCTCATGTAAGGTACTTCCATTTTATACTTCTCAACCACCTTTTTACGAGTCTTTGTTGGACCAAGTGAAGGATCTTCTCTCAGCCAATCTAGGATTATATCTGCCAACCACCTAGTCTTCGCTAGCTTTGTTTTCAGCTCTGGCTCTCCCCCTAGAGGTGGACACCTATGGATCTCCTTATTCTTCTTTATCTGAAACATAATGATAAGGGATGTCAGTAATAGATAACAAATTTTACACCGTGATCTAAATACACAACTGGTTGGCGTAGTACGTGAACCAAGCTGCTTCTGCGCATTGTGGATGCATGCAGCCTAAACCTACACCTTGGGTATGGGCATTTAATTGTGAACCTACCTGGCTCACTTTTAACAACCTCAAAATTATTCTTAGTGAGAATGTGATATGTAGTAATTGCATTACGGCAGTCCATCATCGTTTGAAACACGGTGCCTTCTACAAGATGGGGATTCTCCCTGTTCCACTCAATTGTTGGCAAGTCTTCACCTTCGTAATCGGCTAAAACGAGGCTGTCATTATTCTCATTCTTCTCTTCATCATCAGTGTCATCAAATCTGGCACCAAAAGCAATATCTTCCATGTATTGATCCTCCATTGCCTCGCCATCGCATCGATCTACCAATTCAGGAAACATCAACTCATCCTCATCATCTTGAGGAGGCTGATCCTCAATGTCTGCATCGTCCTCCACATCGACCGTACGAACGATCTGGCTACCACTAGCACTGGGGACAGATGGTGCTGCTGTGGACCTACAAGGAGGCCGCGGCGCACACCGATACAAGAGGCAGCAGCAGTAGAGAGACATGATGCCCGACCACCTGATGATGCCCCAGCACCAGAGAGAGATGATGCCCGGCCCCTGTCCACATGGATACGAATTTTACCGAACCGGCAAGAAGCATTCAAAGCAAAAAGAATTCCCAGATCGTCGTCGGAAATTAGTGGAACAAATCTTCCCTCCTTGTTGAAATATTCGAAATGAATCAAGGCTGTCAGAGCTCCAGCTGTACTGAGCGCAGATGTTAGCTTTCAAATTCCTCAACGAGATGGTGGTTGCAACCACCGCAGGGAAGAAAAACCCATTCTTATAGCGTTTAGAATCACGCGTAAAGCTAGAATCCAGCCTAACCACCAGTCAAAAAGCCAGCGCTGGATCAATCCTATTCGAAAAGCAACGCAGTTAGTTGAGCAACAACGATTGGCGCTCAAAAACTGCCTACTGTTAATTCACATAGGCAGACGATGCTTACCCAGATGGAATCCATGCGTTAGATCCCTCCGATTCCCAATCTTCTCCGCGGCTGACGCGAACATTTGGCACACCAGATGGACATACAAACTCCGCGAAAGGGGTAGATCTGGATCTGGTGGAGGCGGAGCCCTCTCCGCCTCCCGGTGGTGGTGGTGGGGGCGGGGGCGGCTCGGCGGCGGACGACGCCATAAGGTAGGAGGGCAGGACGGCGTGGCAGCGGAGGGGCGGTGTGTGAGCTCCTCCAGTATCGGGCGGAGTGGAAAGCTTTGGGTGAGCTCCTCCAGTCAACAGTCAACACAGTTCGAAAGAAACGGTCAATTCAACACCAATGCGGCTCCCTAGCCGTCACCGGTAACGGTGAAGGCCTCTGACCAGACGGCAACCCTCCCGTCTGAGCGTCTGCGACGGGTTTCAAACTACAGGGAGGGGAAAACTGAGGAAAAACTAAGGGGCTGGGGAAAACTGAGTACAACTAACGAACCAGGGGCACGAAAATAGAAATCCCTAAGATAAAAGCATGTTGGGTGAACAAATTACAGTCGGGCAATTGACAAATAGAGAGAGCATAACAATGCACATACATGTCATGATAAATATAGTGAGATTTAATTGGGCATTACGACAAAGTACATAGACCGCTATCCAGCATGCATCTATGCCTAAAAAGTCCACCTTCAGGTTATCATCCGAACCCCCTCCAGTATTAAGTTGCTAACAAATGCACAATTGCATTAAGTATTGCGCGTAATGTAATCAGTGACTACATCCTCGAACATAGCACCAATGTTTTATCCCTAGTGGCAACAACACATCCATAATCTTAGAGGTTCTTGTCACTCCTCCAGATTCACGGAGACATGAACCCACTATCGAGCATAAATACTCCCTCTTGGAGTTACTAGCATCAACTTGGCCAGAGCATCTACTAATAAGGGAGAGCATGCAAGATCATAAACAACACATAGACATAACTTTGATAATTAACATAACATAGTATTCTCTATCCATCGGATCCCGACAAACACAACATATAGTATTACAGATAGATGATCTTGATCATGTTAGGCAGCTCACAAGATCCAACAATGAAGCACAATGAGGAGAAGACAACCATCTAGCTACTGCTATGGACCCATAGTCTAGGGGTGAACTACTCACTCATCACTCCGGAGGCGACCATGGCAGTGAAGAGTCCTCCGGGAGATGAATCCCCTCTCCGGCAGGGTGCCGGAGGAGATCTCCAGAATCCCCCGAGATGGGATTGGCGGCGGCGTCTCAGTAAGGTTTTCCGTATCGTGGCTCTCGGTACTGGGGGTTTCGCGACGGAGGCTATTTGTAGGCGGAAGGGCAGGTAAAGAGGCGGCACGAGGGGCCCACACCATAGGTCGGCGCGGCCAGGGCCTGGGCCGCGCCGCCCTAGGGTGTGGCCACCTCGTGGCCCCACTTCATCTCCTCTTCGGTCTTCTGGAAGCTTCGTGGCAAAATAGGACCCTGGGCGTTGATTTCGTCCAATTCCGAGAATATTTCTTTACTAGGATTTCTGAAACCAAAAACAGCAGTAAAACAAAGAATCGGCACTTCGGCATCTTGTTAATAGGTTAGTTCCAGAAAATGCACGAATATGACATAAAGTGTGCATAAAACATGTAGATATCATCAATAATGTGGCATGGAACACAAGAAATTATCGATACGTCGGAGACGTATCAGCATCCCCAAGCTTAGTTCTGCTCGTCCCGAGCAGGTAAAACGATAACAAAGATAATTTCTGGAGTGACATGCCATCATAACCTTGATCATACTATTTGTAAACATATGTAATGAATGCAGCGATCAAAACAATGGTAATGACATGGGTAAACAAGTGAATCATATAGCAAAGACTTTTCATGAATAGTACTTCAAGACAAGCATCAATAAGTCTTGCATAAGAGCTAACTCATAAAGCAATAATTCATAGTAGAGGCATTGAAGCAACACATGGGAAGATTAAGTTTCAGCGGTTGCTTTCAACTTATAACATGTGTATCTCATGGATAATTGTCAACATAGAGTAATATAATAAGTGCAATATTCAAGTATGTAGGAATCAATGCACAGTTCACACAAGTGTTTGCTTCTTGAGGTGGAGAGAAATAGGTGAACTGACTCAATATAAAAGTAAAAAGAATGGTCCTTCAAAGAGGAAAGCATCGATTGCTATATTTGTGTTAGAGCTTTTATTTTGAAAACATGAAACAATTTTGTCAACGGTAGTAATAAAACATATGAGTTATGTAAATTATATCTTACAAGTTGCAAGCCTCATGCATAGTATACTAATAGTGCCCGCACCTTGTCCTAATTAGCTTGGACTACCGGATCATCGCAATACACATGTTTTAACCAAGTGTCACAATGGGGTACCTCCATGCCGCCTGTACAAAGGTCTAAGGAGAAAGCTCGCATTTTGGATTTCTCGCTTTTGATTATTCTCAACTTAGACATCCATACCGGGACAACATGGACAACAGATAATGGACTTCTCTTTAATGCATAAGCATGTGGCAACAATTATTATTCTCATATGAGATTGAGGATATATGTCCAAAACTGAAACTTCCACCATGAATCATGGCTTTAGTTAGCGGCCCAATGTTCTTCTCTAACAATATGCATGCTTAACCATAAGGTGGTAGATCTCCCTTACTTCAGACAAGACGAACATGCATAGCAACTCACACGATATTCAACAAAGAATAGTTGATGGCGTCCCCAGTGAACATGGTTATCGCACAACGAGCAACTTAATAAGAGATAAAGTGCATAAGTACATATTCAATACCACAATAGTTTTTAAGCTATTTGTCCCATGAGCTATATATTGCAAAGGTGAATGATGGAATTTTAAAGGTAGCACTCAAGCAATTTACTTTGGAATGGCGGAGAAATACCATGTAGTAGGTAGGTATGGTGGACACAAATGGCATAGTGGTTGGCTCAAGGATTTTGGATGCATGAGAAGTATTCCCTCTCGATACAAGGTTTAGGCTAGCAAGGTTATTTGAAACAAACACAAGGATGAACCGGTGCAGCAAAACTCACATAAAAGACATATTGTAAACATTATAAGATTCTACACCGTCTTCCTTGTTGTTCAAACTCGATACTAGAAATTATCTAGACTTTAGAGAAACCAAATATGCAAACCAAATTAGCAAGCTCTAGGTGTTTATTCATTAATGGGTGCAAAGCATATGATGCAAGAGCTTAAACATGAGCACAACAATTGCCAAGTATCAAATTATTCAAGACATTTTAGAATTACTACATGTAGCATTTTCCAATTCCAACCATATAACAATTTAACGAAGAAGAAACTTCGCCATGAATACTATGAGTAAAGCCTAAGGACATATTTGTCCATATGCAACAGCGGAGCATGTCTCTCTCCCATAAAGTGAATGCTAGGATTCATTTTATTCAAACAAAACAAAAACAAAAACAAACCGACGCTCCAAGCAAAGCACATAAGATGTGATGGAATAAAAATATAGTTTCAGGAGAGGAACCAGATAATGTTGTCGATGAAGAAGGGGATGCCTTGGGCATCCCCAAGCTTAGACACTTGAGTCTTCTTAGAATATGCAGGGGTGAACCACCGGGGCATCCCAAGCTTAGAGCCTTCACTCTCCTTGATCATATTGCATCATACTCCTCTCTTGATCCTTGAAAACTTCCTCCACACCAAACTCGAAACAACTCATTAGAGGGTTAGTGGACAATAAAAATTAACATGTTCAGAGGTGACACAATCATTCTTAACACTCCTGGACATTGCATAAAGCTACTGGACATTAATGGATCAAAGAAATTCATCCAACATAGCAAAAGAGGCAATGCGAAATAAAAGGCAGAATCTGTCAAAACAGAACAGTTCGTATTGACGAATTTTATTGGGGCACCAGACTTGCTCAAATGAAAATGCCCAAATTGAATGAAAGTTGCGTACATATCTGAGTATCACTCACGTAAATTGGCATAATTTTCTGAGTTACCTACAGAGAATTTTTCCCAGATTCGTGACAGCAAAGAAATCTGAAACTGCACAGTAATCCAAATCTAGTATGAACTTTACTATCAAAGACTTTACTTGGCACAACAAAACACAAAACTAAGATAAGGAGAGGTTGCTACAGTAGTATACAACTTCCAAGACACAAAATAAAAACAAAGTACTGTAGTAAAAACATGGGTTGTCTCCCATAAGCGCTTTTCTTTAACGCCTTTCAGCTAGGCGCAGAAAGTGTAAATTAAGTAACATCAAGAGACGAAGCATCAACATCATAATTTGTTCTAATAATAGAATCATAAGGTAACTTCATTCTCTTTCTAGGGAAGTGTTCCATACCTTTCTTGAGAGGAAATTGATATTTAATATTACCTTCCTTCATATCAATAGTAGCACCAACGGTTCGAAGAAAAGGTCTTCCCAATATAATGGGGCAAGATGCATTGCATTCAGTATCCAAGACAACAAAATCAACGGGGACAAGGTTACTGTTAACGGTATTGCGAACATTGTCAACTTTCCCCAAAGGTTTCTTTGTAGAATGATCAGCAAGATTAACATCTAAATAACAATTTTTCAATGGTGGCAAGTCAAGCATATCATAGACTTTCTTAGGCATAACAGAAATACTTGCACCAAGATCACATAAAGCATTACAATCAAAATCATTGACCCTCATTTTAATGATGGGTTCCCAACCATCCTCTAGCTTTCTAGGAATAGAAGTTTCAAGTTTTAGTTTCTCTTCTCTAGCTTTTATGAGAGCATTCGTAATATGTTTTGTGAAAGCCAAGTTTACAGCGCTAGCATTGGGACTCTTAGCAAGTTTTTGTAAGAACTTTATAACTTCAGAGATGTGGCAATCATCAAAATCTAAATCATTATGAGCTACAGCAATGGGATCATCATCCCCAATGTTGGAAAAAATTTCAGCAGTTTTATCATAGGCAGTTTCAGCAGTTTTAGCAGTTTCAGGCAGTTTTGTACGCTTTGCACTAGGAGTAGAAACATTGCCAACACCAATTATTTTACCATTAATAGTAGGAGGTGCAGCAACATGTGAAGAATCAACATTACTTGTGGTGGTAATAGTCCAAACTTTAGCTACATTTTTCTCTTTAACTAGTTTTTCATTTTCTTCTCTATCCCACCCAGCACGCAATTCAGCCATTAATATTATATTCTCATTAATTCTAACTTGGATGGCATTTGCTGTAGTAACAATTTTATTTTCAATATCCTCAGGTTTAGCAGCCATTTTATTAATTAAAGAAGATTGTGACGCAGACATGTATGAGATTCGGTTTTCAGCATTTGCAAGTTTAGTTTGCAACCCAGAAATTTCCATATTCAGATTTTCAAGTTGATTTCCTATATTCTTCAACAAGGTAGATTGTTCATTCATAGTTTTAGTAAACAATTTATTTTGCTCATATTGTGATTGCATAAAGCTCTTGGTAGATCTTTCAATTTCTAACATCTTTTCCTCATTAGGTGAAACATATCTACCATATGAGTTACCATTAGCAGGATATGGCCTAGAATTTTGAGCAACCAATGAGGCTAACGGAACATTATTAGGATCAACATTAATCCTATCATTCACAAGCATAGACATAATAGCATCAATCTTTTCACTCAAGGAAGAGGTTTCTTCGACAGAATTTACCTTCTTACCTTGTGGAGCTCTTTCCGTGTGCCATTCAGAGTAATTGATCATCATATTATCAAGAAGCTTTGTTGCTTCACCAAGAGTGATGGACATAAAGGTACCTCCAGCAGCTGAATCCAATAAATTCCGCTAAGAAAAATTTAGTCTGCATAGAAGGTTTGGATGATCATCCAAGTAGTCAGTCCATGGGTTGGGCAATTTTTAACCAGAGATTTCATTCTTTTCCATGCTTGTGCAACATGTTCAGTATCTAATTGTTTAAAATTCATTATGCTACTCCTCAAAGATATAATTTTAGCAGGGGGATAATATCTACCAATAAAAGCATCCTTGCATTTAGTCCAGGAATCAATACTATTCTTAGGCAGAGATAGCAACCAATCTTTAGCTCTTCCTCTTAATGAGAAAGGAAACAATTTCAATTTAATAATATCACCATCTACATCCTTATACTTTTGCATTTCACATAGTTCAACAAAATTATTAAGATGGGCAGCAGCATCATCAGAACTAACACCAGAAAATTGCTCTCGCATAACAAGATTCAGTAAAGCAGGTTTAATTTCAAAGAATTCTGCTGTAGTAGCAGGTGGAGCAATAGGTGTGCATAAGAAATCATTATTATTTATGGTTGTGAAGTCACACAACTTAGTATTTTCAGGAGTACCCATTTTAGCAGTAGTAAATAAAGCAAACTAGATAAAGTAAATGCAAGTAACTAATTTTTTTTTGTGTTTTTGATATAGCAAACAAGATAGCAAATAAAGTAAAACTAGCAACTAATTTTTTTGTATTTTGATTTAGTGCAGCAAACAAAGTAGTAAATAAAACTAAGCAAGACAAAAACAAAGTAAAGAGATTGGGATATGGAGACTCCCCTTGCAGCGTGTCTTGATCTCCCCGGCAACGGCGCCAGAAATTTGCTTGATGCGTGTAGTTGACACGTCCGTTGGGAACCCCAAGAGGAAGGTGTGATGCGCACAGCGGCAAGTTTCCCTCAGTAAGAAACCAAGGTTTAATCGAACCAGTAGGAGTCAAGAAGCACGTTGAAGGTTGATGGCGGCGGGATGTAGTGCGGCGCAACACCAGAGATTCCGGCGCCAACGTGGAACTGCACAACACAACCAAAGTACTTTGCCCCAACGAAGCAGTGAGGTTGTCAATCTCACCGGCTTGCTGTAACAAAGGATTAACCGTATTGTGTGGAAGATGATTATTTGCGTAAAAACAAGAAAACAAGTATTGCAGTAGATTGTATGCGATGTAAAGAATAGGACCGGGGTCCACAGTTCACTAGAGGTGTCTCTCCCATAAGATAAAAGCATGTTGGGTGAACAAATTACAGTCGGGCAATTGACAAATAGAGAGAGCATAACAATGCACATACATGTCATGATAAATATAGTGAGATTTAATTGGGCATTACGACAAAGTACATAGACCGCTATCCAGCATGCATCTATGCCTAAAAAGTCCACCTTCAGGTTATCATCCGAACCCCTTCCAGTATTAAGTTGCTAACAACAGACAATTGCATTAAGTATTGCGCGTAATGTAATCAGTGACTACATCCTCGAACATAGCACCAATGTTTTATCCCTAGTGCAACAGCACATCCATAATCTTAGAGGTTCTTGTCACTCCTCCAGATTCACGGAGACATGAACCCACTATCGAGCATAAATACTCCCTCTTGGAGTTACTAGCATCAACTTGGCCAGAGCATCTACTAATAACGGAGAGCATGCAAGATCATAAACAACACATAGACATAACTTTGATAATTAACATAACATAGTATTCTCTATCCATCGGATCCCGACAAACACAACATATAGTATTACAGATAGATGATCTTGATCATGTTAGGCAGCTCACAAGATCCAACAATGAAGCACAATGAGGAGAAGACAACCATCTAGCTACTGCTATGGACCCATAGTCCAGGGGTGAACTACTCACTCATCACTCCGGAGGCGACCATGGCGGTGAAGAGTCCTCCGGGAGATGAATCCCCTCTCCGGCAGGGTGCCGGAGGAGATCTCCAGAATCCCCCGAGATGGGATTGGCGGCGGCGGCGTCTCAGTAAGGTTTTCCGTATCGTAGCTCTCGGTACTGGGGGTTTCGCGACAGAGGCTATTTGTAGGCGGAAGGGCAGGTAAAGAGGCGGCACGAGGGGCCCACACCATAGGTCGGTGCGGCCAGGGCCTGGGCCGCGCCGCCCTAGGGTGTGGCCACCTCGTGGCCCCACTTCGTCTCCTCTTCGGTCTTCTGGAAGCTTCGTGGCAAAATAGGACCCTGGGCGTTGATTTCGTCCAATTCCGAGAATATTTCTTTACTAGGATTTCTGAAACCAAAAACAGCAGAAAACAGAAACTGGCACTTCGGCATCTTGTTAATAGGTTAGTTCCAGAAAATGCACGAATAGGACATAAAGTGTGCATAAAACATGTAGATATCATCAATAATGTGGCATGGAACACAAGAAATTATCTATACGTCGGAGACGTATCACATACCGCCGACGTCGGTCATACTGATATTCATATTTTTTAAGGAGATGCGCGGAGAGTGGTCGTTGGTATCGCACGCTTCTCACTTCTTCCTCGGTGAGGTACCGTCTGTTATCATATCGGGGCCGGTCGCGCGGATCGGCCTCCTTCTTATCCTTGCCACGGGAGTGACTGCTCTCCTCTTTATTTTTACCATGGCGGTCTACAGGCCCTGCCATGTTGATATCGAACGAGAAACCTAGCTGACGCTTCGTGGCATGGTTGAGCTCCACCATGTTGACGCCAGGAAACGGTTGCATGTCCACTTTCATGGCAAACTGACCGAAGATTAATCGGCCTTGTTCTATCGCCATTTGAATCTGTCCGCGCAATACTTTGCAGTCGTTGGTGGCGTGGGTGAACATGTGATGCCATTTGCAGTATGGTCTCCCATTCAACTCTTGCGCCGTAGGGATTTTATGGCCTTCGGGTAACTTCAGCTGTTTTTCCTTTAGCAGCAAATCGAAAATCTGCTCAGTTTTGCTTATATCAAAGTCAAACCCTTTTACAGGCCCTGGTTGTTTCACCCATTTGCAGGACACGGGTACTGCCACCCGAGTCCATTCAGCCACGACGACTTCCTGATCTTCTGCAGAGTCTTCAACTTCTTCTGCCTCGACCAGGCCTATCGGGCGCTTGAACTTGTCTTGGTACAATTCTGGGTGGCGCTGCTCATACGATGTCAGTTTCTGGACCATATGCGCCAGTGAATTGTAATCCACTTGGAAAGTCAGATCCTTGAGCGGCGCCGCGAGGCCTGCCACTGCTAGCTCGACTGCTTCTTTCTCAGTTAAACGAACCGAATAACATCGGTTCTTAACAGTTCTGAAACGCTGAATGTATTCAGACACCGTCTCTCCCCGCCTTTGCCGCACCTGCGTCAGATCGGCAATGCCAGCTTCGGTAGCTTCTGAGTGATATTGCACATGAAACTGTTCTTCCAGTTGCTTCCATGTCCGAACTGAATCTGGTGGCAACGAAGTGTACCACCCAAAAGCTGGACCCGTGAGCGATTGCGCAAAGAACCTTACACGTAGCTGGTCTGATGCTGAAACCATGCCCAGCTGTGCCAAATATCGGCTCACATGCTCAATCGAGCTAGACCCTTCTAATCCACTGAACTTTGTGAAGTCAGGGAGCCGATACTTGGGCGGCAGCGGGATCAGGTCATATTCATTGGGATACGGCTTGGAATAGCCGATTGTTCTCTTCTTTGGCAGGATACCGAACTGATCTCTCAGGATTGCACTGATTTGATCCATGGTATGAGCTGCAGGGGCTGAGCTTTCATAACTCGTTCCGGTGGCATATTTAGCTAGCCACGCCTGTTTCTCTGCGTCTGCTCCAGAACTCCCTCCTGCTCCAGCAATCCCTCCTGCCGTGATCTGGTTCGTGTGCGCCCAGTTGTTACAGTCCGGCACGTATGTGCACACGTATCCATGTGGGATCTCTTTGGGCGGCTCATACAGGAATTGGTAATCGCCAGGATCACCTCCAACCTTGTAGACAACGTATGCCGGTGAACCTTGTTGTTGTGGAGCCGCAAGCATGAACGGCAGCTGCGGTCTGGTGTGGAACGGTATTTCTCCTTGGTGAGTCCCTAGGACAGGTCCTGACGGAGAATACTGATGCTTCATGATTTCCTGAACCACACGGAGCGCAACACGCTCGAAAGCGTTCACCAGGCTCTCAGAATGACGATGTAGAGAATGAGCCACCATATAATTGGTTTCCTAGCGCAGGGCTCTGGTGCGCTCCTCCGAAGGAAGAGACAGATCTATTCCATCGAGCGCGCCTTCGGGTGTGAACCCTTTGAACCTAGTGCCATGTGAACGTGTCTTTTCGAAAGAGCCGATGAGATCGGCTTCGAAGAGAGTCTTAAGCTCATCATACTTCTTCTTGTGCTCTTCAGGCAGCTCTTCGTACTTGATTGGTTCGCCTGACATCTCAGCTGCAGATGTTGACGTGGTTGTTGCAGATCATCCCACCGGGCGTGCCAGAATGTGTTGCCTGCCAAAACCCACCGGCGAGCAGCGGCGAGCAACACGAAGAGCCGGGAGGCTTCCAAGACGGCTGGTGGGCCCTGGTCCCTCGGTCGACGGCCCGCAATGCTCTGGCACACGTCCTGACGGTCGCAAGGGCGTGCCACCTGACCTATACCTGGTCAGGGAGGTGTTGGATCGTTTCGATTAGCTTCCTGCATGGTAGACACGTAAACATTAAATACGAGCCCGATCGGCTCTCAGGTTGCCCTGTGGATCGGCTCAGAGAGCCGATTACCCCATGATTCACGTTGGATTTACGATGACATGGGGATCCTGCTTGATCAAAACAAAGCTAAACCAATCTACGACAGTTTAGTATTTTCACCGCATAACCGGAACATCCTACGCGTAGTTGAGCCTAGCAGATACGAAAGATAATGGAAAACTACTCCTAAAAGAGGCCTAAAAACCAACATTAAGTCAATTCCCGGAACATCCCTTCTAGGAACGGCAAACCATACCTTACGCACTACCGGATCGTTCAACCCGTTTGCAAGGCCTAACCATATGGATATCAAACTAATCCTTGAAGAACAAGGAGCAACTATAACAAATTGGATCTACTAAATAAAGAACAAGCAAGGTTCTGCCCTTACACCTAAGATAGGTGTAAGGGCAGCTAGATATCGAGGGACGGCATAGCTAAGCAAATATGTATAAGAAAAGCATCTATGCAAGCCCCAAAACACCTACGATAGGTAGTGTTACTCGCCATCAACAAGGCTTCAGTACGAGCAACACAAGATAACGAATAAACCTATACTGCCTGATCTAGGCAGCATGATGCTTACCCGGAAGAAACCCTCGAAACAAGGGGTGGCGATGCGCCTAGATTGTGTTTGTTGTGAACGTGATTGTCCTCCTTTCTCAATAACCCTAGGTACATATTTATAGTCCGTAGACTTTCTATCTTTGGAAATACACCTAACCGTGTACGGGCTAAACTCTATCTTTTAATTCTAAACTACCATAATATACAGATACACGGGCCATCTAGCCCAAACTCTCGTGCAAGGCCGCTTCAGATACGCTCCACGTGTATATCCTCCAAGCCCATCTCAACTACGGCCCATCTCCTGATTTGGCCAAAATCTGGTGATAACAGTCACTAGGGCCCGAGTGGCATGATCTTAGATTTAAGCTCTATAATTATTGCTTAGATTGTATCTACAAGTTGTATGCACATGTCTATGTCTGGAATCAAAGGCCCCAAAGTGACAGAAATTGGGACAACTGGAGGGGAAGGCTTAGATATGAGGATCACATGTTTTCACGGAGTGTTAATGCTTTGCTCCGGTGCTCTATTAAAAGGAGTACCTTAATTTCCAGTAGATTCCCTAGAGGCCCGGCTGCCACCGGCTGGTAGGACAAAAGATGTTGTACAAGTTTCTCATTGCGAGCACGTATGACTATATATGGGAAACATGCCTACATGATTAATAGACTTGATGTTCTGTCTTAATGCTATTTCAATCCTATCAATTGCCCAACTGTAATTTGTTCACCCAACACATGTTATTGGAGAGTTACCACTAGTGTAGATAGCTGGGAACCCCGGTCCATCTTTCATCATCATATACTCGTTCTACATGTCATTGGAAGTAGTATCAACTATTTTCTGGTGCCATTGCTCTCATATTACTGCATCTGCCATCGTGTTACTGTTACTACTGCTCTCATATTACTGCTGCTTTCACATCACCCCTGTTACTAGTGCTTTTCCAGGTGCAGCTGAATTGACAACTCAGTTGTTAAGGCTTATAAGTATTCTTTACCTCCCCTTGTGTCGAATCAATAAATTTGGGTTTTACTTCCCTCGAAGACTGTTGCGATCCCCTATACTTGTGGGTCATCATTGAACATGATCAGATTTTCCTGGTTGTTACCCCAAGTAAATTGTCTATTGCCTAGTTTAACTTCTAGGAGACTCCAAATCTCCACCCAGGCATTAAACTTATCACTCCATCTATGATCAATGATAACATTGCTCTTATCACCCTGGTATCTAACTAAATTTAAGTCACCTCCAATAATAGAGTGACCTTGATAATCTAAACAGAGGCTATGTAATTCAGAGATAAAAGCCTCTCTTTTTTCCTCATAAGAGGAGCCATACACAATAACTACCCTAAGGATAAGACTAGAAGTTTTAACTTTAACAACAACTGAAACTGAAAAGGTTCTAACCTCCCAGCTAATAATATCAAATAGATCAATGTCTACACCAACACATGTGCCTCCACCAGAGCCAACGGCTAGTAAAGATTTCCAAGAAAACATTTTATTACCAACTAAGGAATTCAGATAGTTATCAGAAATAGTTTCTTTTTTGGTTTCTTGGAAACCTACTGTACTAGGCCTATTTTTTTGGAATAAGTCAATTAAAGCACTTTTTATACCTGGGGCTTGAATCCCCCTGGGGTTCCAAAAGCAAATAATCATTGGAACCCATCTTTTATGGGGTGCTTGCCCCGCCTAGTTCTTTTCCTGATGCTAGACCAACCTAAAGCATAATGGAAGTTGTCATCATAACTAGCACCCTCCAGGTGAACAATAGAAGGAATATGGGTAACTGAACTAAATCTGGTGAAAGAAAATTATTATCTACATGAGATATTTCAATACCCACAGTGTTGGCAATATCAAGAAATTTGTAAGGAGAAATTACATCAAAAGGATTTGAGTTAGATATACCTGAAACTTTTGAACTGGCAGGTGATACGTCTCCAACGTATCGATAATTTCTTATGTTCCATGCCACATTATTGATGTTATCTACATGATTTATGCACACTTTATGTCATATTCGTGCATTTTCTGGAACTAACCTATTAACAAGATGCCGAAGTGCCAGTTGCTGTTTTCTGCTGTTTTTGGTTTCAGAAATCCTAGTAACGAAATATTCTCGGAATTGGACGAAATCAACGCCCAGGGTCCTATTTTGCCACGAAGCTTCCAGAAGCCCGAGAGAGAGTTGAAGTGGGGCCACGAGGTGGCGACACACCAGGGCGGCGCGGCCCAGGCCCTGGCCGCGCCGGCCTGTGGTGTGGGGCCCTCGTGCCCCCTCCTGACTTGCCCTTCCGCCTACTTAAAGCCTCCGTCGCGAAACCCCCAGTACCGAGAGCCACGATACGGAAAACCCATCGAGACGCCGCCGCCGCCAATCCCATCTCGGGGGATTCTGGAGATCTCCTCCGGCACCCTGCCGGAGAGGGGATTCATCTCCCGGAGGACTCTACACCGCCATGGTCGCCTCCGGAGTGATGAGTGAGTAGTTTACCCCTGGACTATGGGTCCATAACAGTAGCTAGATGGTAGTCTTCTCCTCATTGTGCTTCATTGTTGGATCTTGTGAGCTGCCTAACATGATCAAGATCATCTATCTGTAATTCTATATGTTGCGTTTGTTGGGATCCGATGAATAGAGAATACTTGTTATGTTGATTATCAATCTATTATCTATGTGTTATTTATGATCTTGCATGCTCTCCGTTATTAGTAGAGGCTCTGGCCAAGTTGATGCTAGTAACTCCAAGAGGGAGTATTTATGCTCGATAGTGGGTTCATGTCTCCGTGAATGCAGGACGGTGTGAGAAAGTTCTAAGATTATGGATGTGTTGTTGCCACTAGGGATAAAACATTGATGCTATGTCTAAGGATGTAGTTATTGATTACATTACGCGCAATACTTAATGCAATTGTCTGTTGTTAGCAACTTAATACTGGAGGGGATTCGGATGATAACCTGAAGGTGGACTTTTTAGGCATAGATGCATGCTGGATAGCGGTCTATGTACTTTGTCGTAATGCCCAATTAAATCTCACAATACTCATCATAATATGTATGTGCATGGTCATGCCCTCTCTATTTGTCAATTGCCCAACTGTAATTTGTTCACCCAACATGCTGTTTATCTTATGGGAGAGACACCTCTAGTGAACTGTGGACCCCGGTCCAATTCTCTTTACTGAAATACAATCTCTTGCAATCTTTGTTCTACTGTTTTCTGCAAACAATCATCATCCACACTATACATCTAATCCTTTGTTACAGCAAGCCGGTGAGATTGACAACCTCACTGTTTCGTTGGGGCAAAGTACTTTGGTTGTGTTGTGCAGGTTCCACGTTGGCGCCGGAATCTCTGGTGTTGCGCCGCACTACATCCCGCCGCCATCAACCTTCAACGTGCTTCTTGGCTCCTACTGGTTTGATAAACCTTGGTTTCATACTGAGGGAAAACTTGCCGCTGTACGCATCACACCTTCCTCTTGGGGTTCCCAACGGACGCGTGTTGTACGCGTATCAGCAGGCACTACTTTCTCCAGGGTCTTCTTCTGTGCTAGTTCTTGAGCTAGTTGCATGACAGACTACAGGCAAAAGATGCACTGTTCCATTCGCCGGCGGAGCTTTCTGGAACTCATCTCTCCAACCAGATCAAGGCAAACTGACCTCTGGTAGATCTTCATCTTGGCTTGCAAGAAACCCGAGGACCGCGACCAAAAACAAAGCAAGACCAGCAGCCCCCACGCCGCCAGTCCCTCCTACCGGATCACAAGGGAAGAGGACGGCGGCGCGAATCATGCGTACCACCGCCGAACCTTCACCGGGGGCGGAGGACGCCACCGCTCCACCGAATCCTCCATGGCTACCGACAGAGATCATCAGGCCCCGGCCAAGTAGCCGTGCCTCCCGGCTTCCTCCGCCGGCGCTTCATCACCTCCCATGGAACGCCGCCGCGGAAGCCCTCTCCTCCCCCTCGTCGTTCGACGGAAGGGGCGTCGCCACCGTCGCTGGGGCTAGGGCCGGGGCTGTGGCCGAGGCTGAGGCTGGGGTTGTTCAGGGTGGGGCGGGCGGATCCTCCGCCGCCGCCCGAGAGGGGGGCGGGAGAGGAGGAGGACGATGGCTCGATTTCTTCGTCCTAGTCTTACTGATTACTGAAAAGCTAGCTCACCCTTGGCTTCGAGTTGCGCGTCCTTTCTGGGCTGTGAAGATCGCTGTCAGGTTGTCCAAGTAGTCGGTGGTGGGAGGTGGCCATTGCCTTAGGGCGAGCTCCATGAGACCGGCTAGGGCTTGGCTAATCGAGAGAATAGAAGTAGAACGGAGGGAAAAGATCCATGAGAGCGCGTGTACAAATAGAGGAGGGGTGGCATGGGGCCGAGCGATCACAAGGTTGGACTTTGGAGCAGTTACGGCACACGCATGGGTTGGTGGTGCGCGCGGTCTCCAGCGCGATAAACTCAGCCGAGAACGTATGAGGCTTGGAGTCTAGGATGGCGGACGGAAATTTTGGTTGAGGCCGACGGACGAAAACGGACCGAACCAAGGAAACGTTTCGTACTTTATTATTAGGTATAGATATAGATATAATAAAAATAAATCACGCATCATTTTCTCTGCATGAATTGTTTTTTCTTTATATAGGAGAGCTCATCGAATTTATAATTGGATGAGATAGTGGAACTGGGAGAAGCCGTCCAGAGGCTCGGGGATACATCGAGCAAGAAGATGAAGCCAAACCTCTTCGCGTACGTATTTTTCATATTCCGCCTAGGCTCTTGTTCCAATATCCGCTAAATTGCACTGCAACATCGGCACCACTCGCTCAACGGCGATTTACACAAAAATAACCTTTTTCTGAAACTATAGCACATACTGATCCTTTGGACAAACTATTTCACTCATCTAACCCTTTTTTTGTGGCGCCTATGCGAGCAGCGCCACACTTCTCTGTGTGGCGCCCATGCGATGGGCGCCACACATCTTGCTTGCGTGGCGTGCATGCGCGTGCGTGGCCTACAGCTGCCAACGTGGAAGCATGTGTGGCGCCCATGGCAAAGACGCCGCGCTACTCTTTATAAATAAACTTTTTCTGGAGTTGATAGAACATAGTGTTAGCTCAGCTGGGTGAAGCTATTGGTGCAAACCTGTAGGTCTTGAGTTCAAATCTCCAAAATACTTGATTTTGTTTTTACTTTTTAAAATTGTGCTAGACATTGTAGTATGTTCTAAAATATAGAACCCAGCTCCGTATTATTTTTAAAACTTTTTATCATTTTTTAAATCATTGTAGGAGTCTAAAATAAAACATACTGCCTCCTATTTGTTTTAATTGATACACATGTACATAGGGTGGCCGATCTGCTTATTAAAGAAACAAACACAAGCTAAACCATTGCTATTAGTTTATCATAAGATGCATATATATATCAAGTCATCAAAGCAAACCTTTGTGAAGCAAACCTTTGCGTACAGAAATGGTTAAAGAGATATATGGGAAAAAGCTGATTAAGTTAGGCTCCTCGAAACATCAACATACGAGATATATGATATGTAGAAAGTTCAGAGACTAACAATTTAGTGTACACTCATATTGAGTAATTCATATCATGTACTTGGCATAATGCAAACATTTTAGGATTTACTACCAGGAATAGTTTTAAAAATTCACCTCATATGGCAGTGATGTGACTGTATTGAAACAGCCAGCAAGTTCACGTCATGTGACAAAACAAACTAAACGTGGAGGAACACATAGACAAAATATGTCTTTGAAGCACAAATGTACCTTCGCGACTTTGCCACTTCCACTGCACCGAGAGCAAGTAGATTCAAGACTCAATATACCTTTCTGATAGAATATCTGTATACATAAGACAACATTTGAATGTCAGGAAAGTAATTTAGGTGTGACAATACTCTGTCAAATATGTAAAAGGAGACATACCACACCAGCCCCTCTACAAGCTTTACATGTTTGAGGTACAGTGCCAGGAGGAACACCACTTCCATCTGCAATTAACAAATTTTACGCTTGAGCCTTTAAAGCGAGAGGGCTGGGGGTGGGGGTGGGGGTGGGGGTATGGACAATTCAAGAGTTTGGTGATAACACGTACTGCAAGTCCACAGAGAACATCAGTCTCATATGTAAAAGTTTTTCTGCATCCTTGGACAGCTTCCATGAACGACAATTCAACAGAAATCTACAATTGAAATGAAAATAAGCATTGCAACAATATGTGTAATATAATGTTAACCGTTGCAATGAAGAACAACTAAAACCTTAACATCTTGGCCCCCTCTTGAAGTGAACGCACTGTCAAAAATCTGGTTGACATGACAAAATATAAAAATATGAGGCATGCGCGATGATTCACATAGTTAAATGATATAACAACAAAAGTTACTCAGAAATGGAGGGCAAGAAAACTTGGCTGGGTGAAGCATTTGGAGGCAGTATGTTTCATTTTGGACTCCTACAATAATTTAAAAAATGATAAAAAGTTTTAAAAACAATACGGAGCTGGGTTCTATATTTTAGAACATACTACAATGTCTAGCACAATTTTAAAAAGTAAAAATAAAATCAAGTATTTTGGAGATTTGAACTCAAGACCTACAGGTTTGCACCAATGGCTTCACCCAGCTGAGCTAACACTACTCTGTCAAATATGTAAAAGGAGACATACCACACCAGCCCCTCTACAAGCTTTACATGTTTGAGGTACAGTGCCAGGAGGAACACCACTTCCATCTGCAATTAACAAATTTTACGCTTGAGCCTTTAAAGCGAGAGGGCTGGGGGTGGGGGTGGGGGTGGGGGTATGGACAATTCAAGAGTTCGGTGATAACACGTACTGCAAGTCCACATAGAACATCAGTCTCATATGTAAAAGTTTTTCTGCATCCTTGGACAGCTTCCATGAACGACAATTCAACAGAAATCTACAATTGAAATGAAAATAAGCATTGCAACAATATGTGTAATATAATGTTAACCGTTGCAATGAAGAACAACTAAAACCTTAACATCTTGGCCCCCTCTTGAAGTGAACGCACTGTCAAAAATCTGGTTGACATGACAAAATATAAAAATATGAGGCATGCGCGATGATTCACATAGTTAAATGATATAACAACAAAAGTTACTCAGAAATGGAGGGCAAGAAAACTTGGCTGGGTGAAGCATTTGGAGGCAGTATGTTTCATTTTGGACTCCTACAATAATTTAAAAAATGATAAAATGTTTTAAAAACAATACGGAGCTGGGTTCTATATTTTAGAACATACTACAATGTCTAGCACAATTTTAAAAAGTAAAAATAAAATCAAGTATTTTGGAGATTTGAACTCAAGACCTACAGGTTTGCACCAATGGCTTCACCCAGCTGAGCTAACACTATGTTATGTCAACTATAGACAAAGTTTATTTATAAAGAGTAGTGTGGCGCCTTTGCCATGGGCGCCACACATGCTTCCACGTTGGCAGCTGTAGGCCATGCACGCGCATGCACGCCACGCATGCAAGATGTGTGGCGCCCATCGCATGGGCGCCACACAGTGAAGTGTGGCGCCGCTCGCATAGGCCCCACAAAAAAAGGTTAGATGAGTGAAATAGTTTGTCCGAAGGGTTAGTCTGTGCTATAGTTTTAGAAAAGGGTTATTTTTGTGTAAATCGCCTCGCTCAACATCCTCCTTCTACGCTCAGCTAAACCAGAACCTCACTTTCGCATCCATTCATGTCTGTTACGAAATATCAGGTACACACGAACTGTTGTCGTCAAGCAGGCTCGTTGATGCTTCGAATGAGAAGATGCCAAGCCCCCTTGTATACTTAGTTTCCATATTCCAGTTAAACGCATGTTCCCGGTGCCGCCTACTTCTATGGACGTTGCTACACAGTGCCGTAGCACTATTTAGTCTTAGGGAGTGCCCCACCCAAAAATAGAAATAAATTATTCTAACATCCCTCCCATTCTAAAAATAGAAAGTCCCAATCCTTCTTTCCCACTGGGATGGCTGCTGCACGGGCGTGTAAAATCATTGAAATTCTCATTTCGCGGCTCCGTCCGTCCCAAATTCATGCGAGAAAAAAATACAAGATCGATTGTGTAAATAAATACATCATGTGCTTGCATCAAAAAAACGCATGTGACATGTACTTCTATTCTACATCGAGTTCGATTGTTCTAGATCAGTGGATGTAGAAAAAGAAAGAAAATACATATAACACTGTCACCATTGGAGATGTAAAAAAACTGGGGTGGACCTACTATTATTACATCCATAACTGGGATGAACCAGATGCTGGATGTAGAAAAGGAAGAAAATTACATAACCTCTGACATCATTCGAGATGTAAAAAATCGAAAAATAGATCCAGCTTCAAAAAAATTACAACCAGAATTATGGGGAGAATACTTTTTTTACATCGTTGGATGTTTCTGGATGTACAAGTCAGGGAGCTTGAGAGGAGCGGGAATTAGGGCGGTGGCAGGGACCAGCGGCGCGCTGGACATGGGAGAGAGGGCCCAGCGGCTCGTCCTTCCCAACGGCGCCAGGTGCGGGGGGTGGGGCGGGGGGAGTGGTCAGCGGCGCACCCGACGGCGAGGCGAAGTCCCTTCCCTTCCCGACGGGCGACGACGGTGCTGGAGGTGGAGGCCGGCGGTGGTGTGCTCGCGAAGGTGGAGGTCGACGGCGAGGCAAAGTCCCTGCCCTTCCCGACGGGCGACGGCGTTGCTGGAGGTGGTGGCGGCGGCGCTCCGATGGTGGTGGAGGCCGGCGGCGGCTGCGCACTGCTGGTGGTGGAGGCCGGCGGCGGCTGCGCGCTGGTGGTGGTGGTGGCGGCCGGCGGCGGCGCGGCTCGTGCAGACCCGTCGGTAGCACTACTCTCTCTTTCTCAATTGAAACGAAGAGAAAAAATCCCGTGGAGGAGATGGAGGAGATAAGCGCTCGTGGTGGGCCCCAGCTAACTGTCAGCCTGAACAGTCCCACGTGAACCGGACGGTGAAAAAGGGGGGCACTGGCTAAGACACGACGGTGCCCAGGCATTTAATAGAAATTGGGTACTTCTATTACTACAACATCGATGCCGCTCGACCAGCTGCACACTCTATGTATACCAAAGCCTCGCTTATTCATCCAGTCCTACTAGCTAGTTACAAAAGGTAGAGATGGCAAAGCTTTCTTTTTGGAGATGGATTTTAGAGTGTTGATCTGCATGCATGGAAGTTATGGGGTAATGTAGGCACTGAGAGTGATTCAGGCTACATGGCGTAACATCCACTACCTGGCTACCGCCGTGGTATTTATATGTGGTGGCTATGCTGTTGTATAAAGATGATCTGCAATAAATGTGGAGTTACTCTTTTCCGCCTTTAAGTTGAAACTAGTATAAATGCCCGTGCGTTGCCATGGGTCTCAAATTTCATTTCTTAATGCACATATATAGGATAGCATCAAGCCTTATGAGCAACATCCTAAACTGGGAAATGAATATTTCCCATACGATATGGAATGACATATCAGCATCTTTCAAGACAGTCGTTTATTTCGAATGTGCTCCAGTCCATGCTTTCGCCACACACTAGGTTGACCTCATTACATTTGATGAAAACATGGGCTCCTTTCTCCTCACTTCTATAGTTATATTGCCAAAGAGACATTTGTTGAAGGGGGACAACCTAAACATTGCAGGTAGTATTACACATAAATAATACTCCAACAGTCGTTCACAATTGGGACTTAGATTTGAGAGAATGGTTACATACCAACTTTAAGTTCAGCAGCAAAGCTAGCTTTGGAATGACAACATGAGCAGGGGCGGCGCGTCTTGGAGACCATCCCGGGTTCTGGCCCAGTCTTCTCATCACAATTTCTCTTCTAAATAGTATCTCAGGCCCATCAAATATTAAGATATGTGTTACATGTTGTTATATTGGCCCGTGCTATTTCTTTGGCTGGTTAATTTGGCCCTGTCTACTTTGACGCTGACGCCCTGCCACTGAACATGAGCATCTGCAATCAATTCCTAGAGGGCAAAGAAACAAATATGAGTGAAGGGATCCAAACTTCAAGCTGGTAGCTGCTCCGAGAGGTCGGCTTTGCAGTTGTAGTTTAGTCAGAGGCTGCCAGATTGGGAGACAATGTTGACCTTGAGCTAATTCCTCTCTCCCTGGTCTTCCTTTCTTGCATCGCCATGAGGAGAGCAACATGCGGTCATCGCCATCGTCGTCGGCGCTCCCAATCATCAGCCACCTACACCATGTCCTCTGCGCGCATCAAAAGTCAATCTCCCAGCCATATCGACGTCGTCCCGCATGCTCTCTCTGTTCATCGTTCCTGGAGGTCGACCGACCCTCCGGCGCATCTTCTCGCGCGCGTGGTTAGCAGGAACGGGTGGTAGATGTGGCCTCCATCTTGTCCCTCCTCGATCCCCTCGTCTTGACTCTCCTCCTTCCGGCCACCCGTCGACGCCGTCATGCTAGGACGTCACCTGCTCCCGCTCTTCATCGTTCCCGGAGGTCAAAGGCCCTCCGACACCTCTTCTCGCGCGCGTGGCAAGAAGGAACCGCCGGTTCTCGGGTGGCTTGGGCCCTCGGGCGCCTCTTCTCGTGCGCGTGTCGAGTAAACGGGCGGTTCTTAGGTGACATGCGACCGTAGCGAGAGGGGTGTAAACTGAAACGGTACCATGGCAGGGCGATATTAAGGAATTTGGTGGGAGGGCAAAATAGTCCAAAAAAGTTAGAATCAACGCAGCGACCGGAGGAAATCAACATTTCAAGTGCACATGTAAACAGTACCATGTTACATTAGTTACTCCTAGTACATTTCTTTTGAGATAATTATAATACAGATTTATCATTAGTTCAAACACTGTCCCAATGATATACTGGCAAGAAAAAACATCACCACCCATCAGCCGGCTTCTTCCCAACCAGTCTTCATTGCTAGCATCCCTACCGGACGAAACCTTCTATCTATGGTATCAGAGTCTCCGGCTCTCCACCATGTCATGCTAGTGATAAAATTACTTTTCGTTGGTTCTTCCATAATTCTATTTCCATCTAATATGCAGAAATAACAAACATCAGGAAAACAAATTTCACTAGTAATTTCAAGAAATAATAGCAATGGCAAATTTATAAACTTGCTACGTGCTCACCTTTGCAAGTGCATCTCAAGTATACCAATTAAGATGATCTCATGGTGATATCAAGATTGTAAACTGAAACAGACATCCAATATGTTGTAATGGACGTATGAAAAGACATTGTATGTTCATATCTAAACCTCGCCACTTTTGTCTTGGTTTTTGGAGTACACGTTCTGTGGCACCCATCCTTAACATCCTTAAGTGCAAGAGGAATGACAGATTCATTGAATGTGCTCCAGCTACCATAACAAGGTGTAGGTTAGTACTGCACGACGCCCTCACGTGGAAGTTCAGAGGGTCAGGCACGAGTTGCAGGCTCTGCTCCTGCTATATGGTTTGAGGCGGATCAGGTACAGGAGGGACAAAGCTGCCTTTGGAGCAATGGGGTCAGCTGACACCAACGAAAATCAAGAAATCCTTCACTAATTAGCATAAAATACTACACATTTATAGAGGATGACACCAGTGAAATGGAGAGGAAATAGAAATGACCCCATCTGAATAATTTTCCAGCTTCGTCCCTGGGTACAACCGTGCAGGCCATCGGGAGCGGAAGAGGAACTTGGGCCAGGTTATCCACACGAATAGTCAATCTAGTATACCAGTAGATTCTTTAAATTCTAGGAAAGCATTTTGTGGAGAGAGAGGCGAATTTGTCGTCGGCGAGGACAATCGCCCTCCCAGGATCGCGGGCTCCTGACGACCCGCCACTCGATGCCTCCCTTCGGCTTGCATGGCTGCTGCGGCTGACGTCCGATCCGGCTGGCTCCATGGCTTCCGATGTCGCAAAAGCTATGGGGTTGACGCGCTGTGGCTTCTGTATGTGGCTGACGATGGTTGTGCTGCCCCCCGAAATATAATGGCTACTGGCCCTCGCGGCGACACACAAAAAAGGCTGGATCGGCACCGGCCCTTCCTATTGGACCTGAAATCGGCCCGTATGTACACTGGGCCGTTCGGGCTGCAAATTCGTAAAAGGTAACTCTACGCGCCTACACTACAGCTACGCCTGAGACGTCGTACCAGGAAGCGCTGACATGATGCTGTAGTAGCTGCGCCATGCGTCGGCAATCTAGTGCGTGTGTACCTAAACCCCGCCGTGTGCATCTACCACCATGGACAGCAAATTATTTTCGTTTGTGGAGATCCACTTCCTTCTTCTATATCAGCATATGCAACAAAAAGAAGTGTAGGGAGAAGATCTCATCATTTACACCCTGCTATATATGAAACAACCAGAATAAAATTTGCACGCTTAATATCCAAAGTCTAATACCTTGGGATGAGAACTATACAGCTATAGTGCAAAATCTGCAAGATTTTGAACAACGGAACATTACTCTGACAATTAACATACTACAAAGATATAAAAAAATAAAAAATGCTCAGGCTTCTAGTAGTCATACCTTTTTACATGTACCTTACATCTGAGAATCAAAGTTCTCAAAGTTCATCCCAATCTCTTCTCTTTAGATATGACCTGAATGAGATATGCAGATTTCAACAAAAATTCTAAATCTCATTCAAATTTAGAAATATACTCGAAACTTTTCTCCCGGTAAGGTGGGTTATGCAAATTTGCTCTCCTATTTACCCTAAATCAGGAGATTTTACAAAAAACACCTGAATACCACGTCCAATAATTGGACAACAGAACATACAAAATGAAAAAAATGATGGAATTTACTGACCTTGACCTTAATACAGCTTGTTAATAATCGGGTTCCGAATGCAAGCGTTCGAAATGAAAGTTGAAGCATGTAGCTGTAAGGACGAATCAGAGAGCATACAAATTTAGAACATTAAAATATTAGATAACTCTGAAAATGAAATTATCATGACCTTGACCTGCCCATGCATGTAATCTATCATTGAGCATTAATCTACAATCTCAATAAGCTCAATTTCAAATTTTGAAGAGCCGACATATATCTCATATACAAATCTCTTCTCTACTACTTAAAAAGAAGGAACATGTTCCCCCTTCTCCCCCTATTTCGTCGTCCTTTTGGTCGTCCTACATATTTTCAATATGACGATTCTACCCTCCCACCTCGCCTCAAACAATTCATCACCGCACCATCCTATAAAATCAATACAGAACAACAGGAAAGTAAACTCTATTACTTCTGCATCATTCCAAGACAACAGCAAAAGGAAACTCCATTACTTCCGCATCATTCCAAGACAACAGGAAACGGAAACTCCATTAACGCACCATTATTTCTGCATCTCTACCGCACCATCATTTGAAGGAAACTACACACAATTTGAGGGCCCTATAAAATCAATACAGGACAACAGGAAAGTAAACTCCATTACTTCTGCATCATTCCAAGACAACAGGAAAAGGAAACTCCATTAACGCACCATTATTTCTGCATCTCTACCGCACCATCATTTGAAGAAAACTACACATAATTTGAGGGCAATAGCAAAGGAAACCGCATCATTACAGAAACAAAGGAAATTCCATCATGGCCTGAACTCGCACCATCACAGAACAAAGGAAACTTCATCATTTCCTGATCAACCATATCGGTACTTGCCTGAAACATGGCTGGGCGATTTCTAGTGCGTGCATATAATGGGTACCCTCAACCATTGTTATGCGAGAGATCTCCCGGAATCATCAGGAGAGTGAAGGTACGTAACCACACCTCTAAGTTGTCTTCCCATCATTTGAAAATCTGCAGTAATTTGAAAAGTTCATTTGTGAGGATACTTGCCTGATAGTATTTCTCATTTGTATGTATTGCTATAATCATGCGGATCATCAAGGAGAGTTTACAACCTGTGTTGGGATCACCAGGGAGAGTGGAGGTACATAATCACACCTCTAAGTTGTATGCACTTTTTAAATTGGTTGTCTCTGTCTCCCCACTTGTTGGAAGAATCTGCAGTAATCATGGTTTGAAGAAATCAGGTTATAATGTTTTAATAGGAGACCTCTTGTTAGGGTTTGTGTGTGAGAGGGACGATGAGAGGCGGCCCTTTTATAGGCCGGAGGGAGGCGGAGGAGCGGTGGCGCTCATTAACGCCGGCACGCAGAGCTAGGCGCGACGGGACGCGTCGATGCGCCTCTGCGGGAACTGCACCGTCGCTGCGGGAACTGCACCATCGCTGCAAAGCCAATAACTTCCGTCGCGAGGTAGGCGACGGTTAGGTTAAAATTTATTGTGCCGCTGGCGGGTCGGCCCCGCCACTCCCCGCCTCGCTTTTCGGTGTATCCTGCGTCCCTGGAGCGTCCCTTGTGGGACGGGGACGGGCTCGGGGCGCCGGACACCGTATCGGGCCGCGCCGGACAAAAATGGGCTTTGGAGGACACGGCTGGAACGGATTTTTGGTCCGGCGCGCCGAAATTGCTTTGGGGGACGCGGCTGGAGATGCTCTTATGTTACTTTAACCAAGTCTTGCAAGCATTCTCGTCAACTCTAGCACAATAACACTACACTTTGCATCGAATCCCATAGAAAACAAGCATAGTAAATATGTACATCTCTAAGTAGAAAATGAGAAAAAGAGTCTATATAGACATGGTATTATTGTGCAACTTATTGTGCAAGAGTTAAACCAAATAGAGTAAGGGAGAGAGACAAACCTAGGAACGGATTGCACAATAATATCATGTCTATATAGACTCTTTTTCTCATTTTCTACTTTGAGATGTACATATTTACTATGTTTGTTTTCTATGGGATTAGATGCAAAGTGTAGTGTTATTGTGCTAGAGTTGACGAGAATGCTTGCAAGACTTGGTTAAAGTAACATAAGAGCATCTCCAGCCGCGTCCCCCAAAGCGTCCCCCAAAGCAATTTGGGGCGCGCCGGACCAAAAATCCGTTCCAGCCGTGTCCCCCAAAGCCCATTTTTGTCCGGGGCGGCCCGATACGGTGTCCGGCGCCCCGAGCCCGTCCCCGTCCCACAAGGGACGCTCCGAGGACGCAGGATACACCGAAAAGCGAGGCGGGGAGTGGCGGGGCTGACCCGCATGCGGCACAATAAATTTTAACCTAACCGTCGCCTACCTCGCGACGGAAGTTATTGGCTTTGCAGCGACGGTGCAGTTCCCGTCGCGCCTAGCTCTGCGTGCCGGCGTTAATGAGCGCCACCGCTCCTCCACCTCCCTCCGGCCTATAAAAGGGCCGCCTCTCATCGTCCCTCTCACACACAAACCCTAACACCTCTCTCCCAAACCCTAGCCGCCACCATCTCAACAAGACTCAACGCTATGTCTGGAAGAGGCGGAGGCCGACCTCGCGGCCGTGGTCGTGGTCGTGGCTACGACAGAGCTGAACGCTTGCCGTCGCCTTCCACGCCGTCTTCTTCATCGTCGGAGATGGACGTGGAGCCGGACGTGCTGTTCGAGTTCGTCCTCATCCTCAAGGGCGACCCGCGCGGCATCCAGAGGCTGCCGGACTCCTTCGCCGAGTACGTCGCCGGCGACGACCGCCCGCGCACGATGCATCTGCGGGAGGCTTCGTGCGGCTACTACCGGTGGATCTTCGACGCGATCTACGACGCGCGCAACAAGATGTACCTCAACATCGGCTGGGAGAAGTTCGCGCGCCACCACAGCCTCAAAGTCGGCTTCATCCTCCTGTTCTCCTACTTCGGCGACACGGACATGAGCGTCAAGGTCTTCGACGAGACGCGCTGCCGCCGGGACTACCACGGCGACATCACCGACGAGGAGGACGACTGATGGTGAAGAGTGTTGTTTCTTCGCAGCGAATACGTGCACAGAAGTTTCCGGATGTTCGTCTCATCGGTAGAACCAACAAGGGCACCATCCTCCCACTGGATTTTCCAGTTTGGGTGACTGGGTGTGCCCTCGAGTGTTCTTTCTTAGCAGCGAACACAGGAAACCTTCGATGCACGGTCTAGTTAGGTTTAGTTTTTTTTTGCAATATTTTATATTTGTGTCCACCATGGTTCAAACTATGTATTAGTTTATGGAAAACCATGTTCCTATCTATGTCTTTGTGTAAACCACATTCCCAATTATGTACTCCCTCCGTCCCAAAATATAAGGCGCCTAAGAATTAGTCAAAAGTCAACATTTTTAAGTTTGACCAAGTTTATGCACAAAAATATAAACATTTACAATACTAAACCAACATCAATAGATTCTCCATCAAGTATATTTTCTTAATATGTCCATTCGATATTGTAGATGTAAATATATTTTCCTAAATATTTGGTCAAAATTTGTAATGTTTGACTTTTGACCAATCCTTAGACGCCTAATATTTTGGGACGGAGTGAGTATTAGTTTGTGGAAATTGAAATAAAAATGCTAAAAAAATATATTTTTAATGTTTGGGGGCGGCGTTTGGGGGACGCGGCTGGGGAGCGACGTCCCCCAAACGCGACACGAACGAAACACGTCCTCCAAACGCTCAATCCGGCGCGGTTTGGGGGACGCTTTGGGGGACGCGACTGGAGATGCTCTAAGCCTTCCAAGTGAAACCAAACATTTGTCATCTTGGTTTGACTTAAACTCTTGCTCCCCATGCTTTCCATTTTTAGCGCAACATCATTGCCATCATATTAGCATCCTCCTCCTACACCAAGTAGATGGCAAACCCCCTTGCGTACGTAATTGTCGTAGCCTACTAAAACTAGTGTTCCTAGTGCCTCCCATTTGCACCGCAACATTGGCGACACCCGGTGGCCAACGTCCTCTTTACACAGAGCTAAAACCTAAACCTAGTTTCCGCATTTGGTCCTACGGTTACTAGGACCGGAGACGGGATACTTGATTTTTTAGATTTTTTTTCATTGTCGTTCTTTTGTGGACGTTACGGCAACGGGGGGGGGGGGGTTGGTGGGGATTTGTTTTAAATAAGTACACTTTTTAATATTAATTCCAGGAATAATAGTCGTTTTTAGCAATTTTCAGAAATAATACACCGTCGGGTTCCTGGAACCCGAGTACGAAAAATCGGGGCAGTGTTGCCCGAACTTGTAAATTCGGATTTGACAAACCCGATTACAAGATTCTCCTACGCCGTGGAAAAAAAGTAAAAAATGAGAAATGAGAAATCGGGGTTGAGAAACCCGATTTTACTAAATCGGGCATGCTGAACCTGATTTCAATAAATCGGGGTTGTTGAACCTGAGTTGTTAACTCCAGGATTTTTCCCGCCTTTTCGCGTTCACATCGCCGTGTTTCCCGCCCGCCCTTGCCGCCACCGTTCCCGCCACTCCTTGCCGCCATTCCTTCCCGCCATCATCTCCCGCCAATTTTATCCCGCCATCATCTCCCGCTATATTTTCCTGCCACACTCGAATTTTTGCTTATAAAAGCAGGCATCGCTACTCTGGATTGCACAACTGCTTCTATCTCTCTCTTTTTTCTATTTGCTCACCCTTAGCCATCATGAGTTGCCGTGCAGAATCGTGCCGATCATCGACTATCATTGCCTCCGACAAATCATGGTTCCAAGAAGAGGGGATCGGATCCTCCTCTTCGTTGTCATCTGAAGTATCGGATCCACCGGATTCATCTAAGTCAAGCTCATAGTCCACTCCATCCTCGTCTTCCTCGTCCATCATGTTCTGCATCTGGTCTTCTTCTTCATCCTCGCTTTCAAGCTCGACACTACCGTCATGACCACCTGCAGCATGGCTACTCTGCCCGGATTGGAAACTGCTGCCGCCAGCATCACAATTTTGACTGCTCTGGCCTGGATGGAACTCACCCTCGCCTTTCTGGGAATTCACCACCTTCGCCTCGGGAAGCATTAAGGCGATGGGGTGAGTTCCCCTGCGCTCGCACGCTTCTAACCAGTGCACCCACTGAGAGGTCCGCTCAATCGGCTTCAACCGCCAGAAAATCTGGGTACTTGAGCTGCTCCACAAAGCATGCACACCAACAGTGTATGCTTCGGGTTAAGCCCAAAATTCACGGTCAACCACTCCTTCAACTGACTAACTCGCCATGTTTTTGGGTTTGACAGATGCAACTCCTCGTACTGAAACTCGCTCAGATCAGCTCCCATCGGAGTTGTTCGGACCGTGCCGTAACCGAAGTAAACAATGAATTTTACTCTATCTGACATATCTGCTCACCTATACAGATTACAGACTAGTCAAAAAAATCTAGCACCTACACTCTGAAATAAATAAAAATCTAGCACCTACAGTCCTAAATAAATACTTTCAACCGGTACATGTTTCAGTAACTAATCTGCGAAGCTAACGAACGCAATATGCATTATGATTACACCATCTAATATCAGGAATTAGGGTTTACCCTTGAAGCGTGCCAAACACCTCGGTCAGCAGCTCCGCTCCTCCACCTCGCAGCAGCTGCACCACCACGCAGCAGCTGCAGCAACACCCCACCACTAGCTCCACCACCACCACCACCACCAAATCGCTCAGAAATGAGAGAAAATGCTGCTGGGCTGAGAGAAAACGGGAGAGAGTGAGCTGATGAACTGAGAGAGCTGCAGGAGGAAGAAGAGAGTCGACCGGCGCGTCAGCCAGCAGCGCCGCGCAGCCGAATTTAATGCCCCGCAATTTCGGGGCCAGCTACCCCGAATCGGGTTCGCCTCGGGATGATTCTCCCCGACACGACCTGCTCCTGGCCAGGAGACAGCCCGACAACGCCCGCGCGTGGCCGACAGCAGCGTCTCGGGCACGCTGACCCCGAGATTGGCCCTGTCCGGCAGATTCCCTGCGCATCGGGTTCCTTAACCCCGATTTAACAAATTCGGGTTCGTGGGCCCCGATGGTGTATTATTTGTGTAAAAGTTGAAAAACTAATATTATTTCTGAAATTAATATTAAAAACTGTATTATTTAAAAAAATCGGGGGGGGGGGGGGGGGGTCCTTTTTAAGGAGGTACACATAGTGATTTAGTATCTATGGTGTGGCAGCACCTACGTAGGTACTGCCATGGTATTTAAGGTGTGCCTATACTATGCTTGAGCCTGCTAGGTTCTTTTTAGATCTCAATTTCTTTTGACACTGTGAAGAATACTTATAGGTGGAGAAGTGGGAGTGGGAGTGCCGGTCACCTAGAGTAACCTTGTCCCATTGGTCTGTTGCTCACTCGGCTCGCACTTACATTGGCAAACATTTAGGCCCACAAGCACGTTCGCGGCCCGCTTGGCTGACAGAATTCCAAACTCAATGGTAGCCTATCTTTCATCTTTTTCACTTCCCAACCGTGCACACGCTTATTAGCAATAGTTTAGTACTAGTAGCTGCCAGAAGCCCATGATCAATAGAAACGATCGATGCGTTGGGAGGTCCTTGAGCTCCCACCAATTGAATAAACATGTATATAATGTTACCCACAAAAAAATGTATATAATGTTAATGGATCCTGTCGCAAACACGATGCTTGTATATATATAAATCTATTACAAAACTATAACACATAGGGATCATGAAGAGAAATCAAAGCAAATATTTGTAATGTCTGGGTTGGCCACTACAAGTCACTAGTAGAAAAGACCTTTAGTCCCGGTTCACAACGGGCTTTAGTCCCGGTTGTGCAACCGGGGCTAAAGGGTCGCGACTAAAGGTCCCCCTTTAGTCCCGGTTTTAGTCGCGACCCTTTAGTCCCGGTTGCTTACGAACCGGGACTAAAGGTCCGTCCGCGCGGGTTCTGTGCGTCGGGGCGAAAATATCTCCCCAGGTGAATTTTTCTAACTTTATTTTTTCTAATTTTTTCCCACTCCATTTTTTTCTATTTTTTCAGAATTTCTATTATTTCAGTTATTTGCATAGTTTAGTCTCTATCTCTAGTCAAATTACTTACTCGTGGTCAAACTTCCCGCTCGGTCCCCATCCTCCCACTACTCTAGCACTAGCACGCTTAACTTAAGAGTTCCATCACATCCCGCATCCAAGTGTTTCGCGCGCATGTATGTGATACTAGTATCATATAAATCATATTAACATATTGGTCGATCTCACATTTCTTTATTATTTGAATTTCAAATAATTCTTTTTAATAAACAAAAGTAATGATGTAATAATAATCTTGAATAAATAAATAAACATTAACTTTTTAATTTGTATTATTTTTTATTTATTTTATTTTTAGTTATTTTTAATTTTTTTTTGCCAAACCTAAAAATTTGAAAATCTAAAAAATGGGTAAAAGAAATAGTAATCTTTATGCATGATGCAATTATTAATTTTTTTAAAAAATATAAAATCCCGAATTTATAGCAAAAACTAAAATGTTCCTGCTTTCGTATTTTTATTTGGAATTTTGAGAATCTAAAATTTGGCTAACCGGGTAAACCCCGGTGAATTCGGATGTAACTTTTTCCCACGATGATTTTGACATATTATACGTTTTTTTTGACGTCGTATGCAAAAGTTAATGCGGTTTTACCATTTTTCAAACCTTTTTTTGCAAAAAAAGTGAGAATTCAAATTTGTTAATTTTCCCTAATACTAGGTTGCATAACATACAAGAATCTGAAAACATTTTATTTTTTGAATTTTTTATCATTTTATTTTTCTATTTTACAGTGCTAAAAAAAGGCAATCCACGAGGGGGGGGGGGGGGAGTGGAGGTGCGTGGGGAGCCAAAAACCAGAAAACCCTTTAATCCCGGTTGGTGTCCCCACCCTTTAGTCCCGGTTGGCGTCCCCAACCGGGATTAAAGAGGCCTGCCCTGGCCGCAGCCCATCGTAGCCCTTTAGTTCTGGTTGCCCGAGCATTAGTCTCGGTTCACCAGCAGAACCGGGACTAAAAACCCCATTAGTCCCGGGTCTAAGTATTTGGGGACTAATGGGTTGGGATGGAAGACCTTTTTTTCTACTAGTGAGTGCCGCCAATTAACGTTCAATGAAGTTTTGCAGATCTTACACGCATCTATGTGCATCCAAACAAGAGTGGATGTCATGTTCTCAACACTATTCCTTGAAACTTTAAGTTAGAAAATAGACAAATATGCCTTCTAATAAAAATAGATTGTGCATCATTTTCTTCAAAAGAATTGTCTTTTTACTAGGAGACTTCATATATTTTATAGTTGGGCGAGATACTGGAACAGAAGCAAGCTCGTGTATACATTACATCGGACACGAACATATCAAAGCCCCTTGCATACAAATTATTCATATTCCACTTAAAGTCTTGCTCCAATGTCCCGTAGTGCTACTGCAACTATTAGTCGATCAACATACTCTTTTAACACTTAGCTGAACGAGAACCTCACTTTTGCATCCAGTCCTACTTGTTACGGAATATCAAATAGACTAGAGCGGACGATGTCAAGGATGCGGTGTAGATGTCAAACCCCCTTGTATACATGGTGGCCCCAATCTACTTAAACTTATTTTCCCAATGCCTCCTACTTCTACTGCAACATCGAAGCTTGACCGACATCCTCATTCTACTTGACCTAGCTAAACCAAAACCTCACTTGTTCATCCAATCCTATGGGTTACCAAAGTTCGGAAATGTCAAAGCTTATCTTCTGGAGAGGTACTTTTCAATGTTGATCTATATGGAGGTTATCAGAGTTTTATGTAGGCCTGGAGAGTGATTCGGGCTCCATGGCGTAACATCGTCTACCTAGCTACTGTCGTACGTGATATTTATGTAGTGGTTGTGCTATTGTAGAAAGATGATGTGCAATGAATGTTGAGTTACTGTCTCTGGTATATATTTAAGTTGAAAAAACACGAGAAAATAAATTGCACAAGAATATCACATCCTTTCTAGTATAAACTTTCTCATTTTCTACTTAGAGTTGTACATATTTACTATGCGTCTTTGAAACAATAAATCTGTAGTTGATTAGTGTGCGCATCGAGCATTATGGAAGCCCACGTTATCGTTTAAGAAACCTAAGATGGATTCGCTCAGTTAATTGTGCATGGCATTATCGTTTAAGAAACCTCGTCGTTGGTTCAAGGTATTTCAGACGGTTCATGTCTGAAAGTAGCCTGTCGGCCAAATGGATGGGTGGTTGTCCGTAACAGGCTAACAGCTTCTACTGGCTCGTAAGGTATGCCGCTGGATCTGGTATCCTGTGTCCTCTTTGCTAGTGGGAGTGCTCATGTTGGTCATCTAGAGTAACCTCGGCCCATTCTGGTTTGTTGCTCATTCACCTCACACTTAGATTGGTAAATATTAGGCACACGCGCACGTTCCCGGCCCACTCGGCTGGCTGACGAAGATCGAAACTCAACGGAAGCCGACCCATGCGCACGCTGCAGCTTCTTTTACAATTCGACCGCGTTGGCGTTGGCACGCGCGCACACACAACACCTGACACCTGAGACGGGAAAACATCACAACAACAAGGACAGCTCAACCGAATTTTCTTAGGTGATGCTCGCTCGCGCGGTTCGTGTGCATGCCGCGTCAGCCAGGTGGGTAGGAGATGAGGTGCCATGTCCGTCTCCCTCGTCGATCCCACGTATTGTATGGCACAATCTGCGTGTGGTCTCATCTCTATGGATGCCTTGTTAGGCTGCAAATGGTCAGGTCAGGCTAGGTGCACACGAAATCGGCCCCAAAGGTTGCCCACATGAGGATTTGGGCTGCGACCGCACGCCGTTTAAAGCAGCCCAAGGGCAGGTCCCAAGACAACGGTCGATTTCACCATTTTAACTAGAACATGCCAGGTCGAGCGAAAAAAGAGGGGCCCGCTGCACGTGTGGTGCACGGGAGGGAGATGTCACGTCCCTTGGGGGCGCACGCGGCATAAATCCGATCACCGCCCCCACTCCAGTTTTCACTCTCCCTCTTTCTCTCACACCCCCCCCCCCCCCCCCAAAGTGTCACATCAAGGTCAACAATTGCACTACCAGCGGCGAATCGATTGCTCGGCCACGAAGACGAAGAGCTCGACCGTGACCTCGACGGCATCGAGATCGACCGCGACCAGCGTTTGTGATGCCTTGACCTCAATCTCGAGCACCCCTAGCCTCTCCAATGGTGGTAAGCACATGCAAACTCTTCTCCGGCGCTCTATTTTGGAGTATATGGACAAGTAGATGTAATGATAGTTGTTTCGACGACATGCATACTAGATCTGTTAGGGTTAGCAATGTTTTTGGATTGCATTGATGCTTATTATAGATGAATCCCCATTGTTTTGCTCGGTGGTTATTGGTAGTCTGTTACTGATGTGCATCGATCTAGAAGTACTAAGAACTGGTCACTTGCATGTCAGATTTTTAGCAGATTATTGTTTCTAGACTAGGGTTCGCTACTGTACATAGGAGAGTTTTGGGGGTGTTGTTGTATGTTCGACGAGTCTTCGGTGAGGGGAACCTCACAGAGAGGACATAGAGGGAGCCATAAGGCGAGGAGTGTCCGCGACGGTGTTACACAAGTTACCCACCTTCGGATCTCAGAACAGCGGCGAGATCCTATGTGCTACTATAATTGACTATAAGGAAACAAGTGCGCGATTATAATGAGTTGTGGTCTTTCCCCTAAGGGCTCCTGGGATCCGGCTTATAAAGACGCCTAGATCTAGGGTTTACTTGGAGGAGTCCATGACAGATTCTACTAGCTCTAACCTAACTAGTACAACTTGCTATACAAGGAAGGTTTCGGATGTCCTATGTCGGTTGGGATCCGGCTTACGATGAATCGGATCCGGCTAGATCTCCTGTACCCGGGCTCTCCGTCTTGGATCAATCAGCAACTCGGCCGCCCGGATAGGCCATAGGTCCATCCACCATCTGTGGGCGACCCGAACTTGCCGGAATCAGACCATGTCGGTGACAATATACCTATGAAGTATATTCACAACAGGGGATTTGAGAATCTAGGTTTGCCTATGATTAGAACAAGGACAACACACATCACTTTTAGGACGGAGTTAGCGAACCCGGTGAATTGCGGTAACAAGAATTGTTAGCATTTCCTAGGTTCGTTGACCCATCTCTGAAAATTGTGTGCACATTATGAGTTATGAGGCATTGCAACTATAAGTATGTTCTTATTGCTGTTTGAGTTGGCCGATGATTATACCTTGGACACATGACAAATTTAGAGATAGGTTTGTGAACCTTCTGAGTTGTGGCAAGAAGAATGGTTAGCACTTACTCGGTTCACTAACTCCATCCCTTAAGAATCTATGTCCTACATCACATGTGAGGCGAACATTGTTACGCATTCTGTTGCCTTGCATTATATCTATTTTTCTTTGTTGTTTCCTGGCCGATGATTATAGCACATAGAAGCATGTATATACGGGTGAAATAATGAGACATTTAACATTTAGCTAGCACATACATCTGATTTTTTCCGACTACTGTTGAATGTTCGATTATCTCATTCACTCATGTTTGCTATCACACATATGAGGCCATATGTGCTTCTGTATGTTCTCAATCAATGATAGTTCTGCACACTTTGTATTTTAAGATGGGCTGATCGAAACTAGTGGTACGTACAAACCCAAATTTTATGTGCGTATAACTTGTTTCGCTTACTCCATCCCCTTGAAGATGTGTGTCCATTTCCACGTGCAACAAGTTTTCGACACTGCAGAAAATGCATATTTGAGCCAACATTTCCATTTTTGGAAGTGCCAATGATTGTACTAGTTTCACATGCAGTAACATTCAAGAGATAGGTTTAGTACCTGTTATTATGTCCAAAAAGTTGTAGATTTGAGCAGGATACAAGGTACTAAGGGATCATCTTTTGAGTTCATAGACATACCATGGTAAATTGTGTATGTGCATAGTGAATGCCGCTCTTCTTATTTTGTACCCATGTTTGCATTGCTAACCTTGCATGGTTTTACGTTTGTAGGCAATGGCGCCTGGTCAACAGCTGCAGGTTCGAAAAGGAGGAGGAAAACCGGAAGAACCGCCGGTGTTGGGCACCCAACCCACTTCTGCAAGGTGTTGATACCACCTAGGTTGGGAATGCTGCCTATCCCCAACATATTCAGGCCCTATCCGGCGGCAGTTCCTGACACGATCACCTGAAAACCTCCACTGGTTGAGCCTAGGACATCACCATCACGGATGTCAATGGAAAAATCTTGTCTGGATCAGGGGTGGCCTGCCTTCGCCATAGCTCACAACCTCAGGATAGGTTTCCTCCTCACCTTGAAGAAGCTCTCACCTAAGGTCTACAAGCTAGGTGGCGATCTTCGACTAAAGTGGTGCTGAGGTGGTGAAGAGGTGGCCTGATCACCCTGAAGCAATGGAGAGGATCATCTTCCACGACTGAGGTGCATGTCATATCGATTTTATGTAGAACTCCTAGTAACGTAGGGTGCAAACTTGTCTTGAACATGTCTGTTAACGTGTCCTGAACTGTTATCCTAGTCCTAGTATAATCGTAAGGTGTCATGAACTGCTATTTACTATTGTCGCTACCTGCAATTGATCTTTTGTTCTTGTTTCTGGTTGGTAACCTCACCTATGTGAGCAGGAGGTAACCATAGTCAGGCGGCTGTAGCCAACCAAACTAGCTGCAGCTTGTCTAATGTACTCAATAACTAAACTAGTTGTAACAAGTGTAAGGAGAGTGCAAAAAATTACTTCACATGCTACCAAACGTGCTGCATAACATGGCATGGGTGCCTATTTTTTACTCAGCACCGTTTAGTTGGGTACTGCCTAATTAAGCGCGAATTAGATGTAGGCTACCAAACACGCTCTACATGATTTTCCCATTACAAGAAAGTGGGACCATGCACGCATTGGTCGGTTCTTCTACTGTTACCGTTGGCTTCATCTTCAGCATCCTGAGCCTGGATGTGCCGCTGGTTTCTAGAGGAAATATCATGAAGCCCCTTTCATACTTATTTTTGATATTCTACTCCAACTCTTGTTCCGATGTCCTCTTCTTTTTCTGCAACACCAATAACACTCGATCATGATGCTCCTTCTACACTTGGCTAAACTAGAACCTCACTTTTTCATCAAATCCTACTGTTTGATGTATCCACAAGTGTGGAACTGAGGTGGAACAACAGGCTTATGAAAAATGAGTTTTAAGTAGAATGTGGAAAAACGTAAACAAGAGGGCTAGGCTTCTGTTCTCTTGATGTATCCACAAGCCTGTTGTTCCACCTCAGTTCCACACTATCTGAGGTGGATATCAGATGGATTTGTTTAGAATACTACTCCCTCCGATCAGGAAAAAGTGTCGGAAGTGGAAAATTTGCAGAACAGCCCTCCACTTTCTCTCAGCCCCGTAGTCAACACGCCCACACACCCTCTCTCAGCTCCGTCAGGCGAAGCTCCCCTCCCAGCCAAGCTCACGTCGCCTCCCCGCCGTGCTCTCCTCCCCTCGCTGCGGCACCTTTCCTCTCTGTCGTGCTCCTTTCCCCTCACCTCGTCACACCACCACATCTCAGCTCGCCGACGACGAATCGCCGGATTCGGCATCAACGCGGTTCGACCTGTTGGCTGCGAGCCCGAGCGCACCAAATCGGGTGGCCGCGAGTCCAAAATCCAGGAGGCGGTTAGAGGTTGAGGCGGCGACGGTGCTGGGCCGGTGGCTTGGACATTCTTGATGAGCTCCATACCCTGGAGCTCCTCTGACCACGACCTAGACGGGGAACAAGTAAGAGATGAGAGGTGAGAGCGGCCCAATCCACATCTAGAGGGGGGTTTCACCAGTTCCTATAATTACTAAGGACTTTTTTTTTGTAAAGTGACATTGTACAACGGTCCCGACATCTTTTTTGGATCGGAGGGAATAGAAAATATTGTACTAGTACGTATACATGACCTGTATTTAATAGTTGCCCGCATTGAATCCTCGTGGTCCCCACTCATGAAGCAAGTAGAGAGATGTTTCCGTTTCTTCTTCTTCTTCCCGAGATTCCCATCTCGCATGTTCTCTCGCGCCTGGAAGGTTGGAGACGGACTCCGGCTGTGCCCCGGCTTTGTCCGCCATGGCTGGACCTGCTCCCCTCGGTGTTCCACGTCGAGAATGCCCAACCTCGAGCTCGTCGAGCTCCCTCTCGCCCAATAATGGAGATGCTGATTTGGGGCAAGGATTGGGAGTCTGTCGGCCGTGGCGGGTGGATCCTGGGAGTGCTTCAAACCCAAAGCTAAACGAGGACTCCATGGAGCCGAGTGCTACGGGAGGAAGCAATGTCTTGGCCCTAGGCTTTCTTCGCGTGTCCAAGGCATGTGCATAGAGATCCTCACCTCGAACCCTCTAAGCGGAATGGCGGTTGGTGTGTGGACCCCTATACGATGGCATTGGATGGGCGCCGAAGCTTCGATGGTGGGTGTAGCCGGGGATTCATAGGCGCATGGTGTCCTACCAGCGATGAGAAGCGGGCGAGTACGGGTGTTTGGTTGCTGGGTTGGTCGTCGCTTTAATAATGGTGTGGAGTAACTTTATTGTATCGGGCTCACTTGTCACAAGAAGTACCCTATGTTATAGTTCAGTAATACCTAGGCAAATACAACCACAGACAGTGGTTCTAAGGCTAGCCATAGTGCTAGCATCATAGCTAGTATCATGTACATTGGTACCACAATTTTTTTATGTGGTAGCTAATTAAGGAGGAGAGAGAAGGGTAGCTAATTAATGAGGAGAGAGAAGATTAGAGTAACATAGGTAGATACCGTACCATAGAAACAACAAAAAAAGTTAATGCTAAACAAATCTTGTACACAAATTTGCATTGAGATTATAAAAAATATAGCATGACTATGATAGTACTTCATGACATTTGTCCTTAGGCTGGTCATAGTGGTATCATGTAGTAGTATCATATGCATGAGTGTACCTCCTATGAGCATCAATGCATATTCCTCAATAGGTGTGCGTATCTTTTTGCGATACATCTCAAAATACCTCAATAGGTACAATCATTTGAGGCACTTTGGCAAAAGGTAGCAACCTATTGGAGCACTTCTTCAAAGTGCTCCAAAATATATTCATCTATTAGGGCAGTTCTAAGAAATGCCACAAAAGATATACTTTTAGAGACATTTTAGATAAAACGCCCCTAATTGTACATGTATTAGAAATATTTTAAATAAAGTGCCCTTAATTGGAGGTATTTAGCAAACTTTCCAAAGTGCCCCTAAAGGACTAATCGTTTACTAGTGTGGGGATGAAGACACAATTCATATCTTCTGTCGTCACGGGTGCACGCGGGTTTAGGAGGCGGTTATCAATCGCCCTATAAAAAATATAGGTATACCAGCAGGGCAACACAGGCTTTCTTTGCATTTCAGCGGCCTAATCAAAATAAAATCGGATTAGGGACTAATTAATGTGCAAGGACCGGATTGCTTTTTTGAGTTTGGCCCGGCCAGCATGCTAATACATCGAGCGAGCAGATACGTTTGTGTCTCATCCCAGTTAAACTTGTTTTCCCAATGCCTCCTACTTCTACTGCAACATCGATGCCATTCGACCAACATTCTCGTTCTACACTAAGCTAAACCAAACCCAAGCATCTTCATCCAATCCTAGTGGTTACAAAAGGTCGGAAATGGTAAAGGTTACCTTCTGGAGGTATATTTTTCAATGTCGATCTGCATTGAGGATATAAAGGATTTATATAGGTACAAAGAGTAATTCAGGCATCATGGCGTAAGCGTAATATCGTCTACGTAGCTACTGTCGTGGTATTTATTACTGGGTGTGCTATTGTAGAAAGATCATTTGTCGTGGTAGCTACTGTCCATTGAAAAAAACAAGAGAAAATAAATTGCACAAGAATATCCTTTCTATATATAACCTTTCTCATTTTCTACTTAGAGAAGTACATATTTACTATGCATGTTTTCTATGATATTGGACGCAGAGTGTAGTATTATTGTGCCAGAGCTAGCGAACATGATGCTTGCAAAACTTGGTTAAAGTATACGTGATTATCCAAACATTGAACGTGATTTAAGACTTTTATTGTAACTTGTTGGTACCAAATTGTCCTAGAGAAGTTATTTGAACTTCAGAAGTTGATTAATCGCATGAATTTGTTTCTCTGTACGCCAACTTATTTTGTTCCTATCCTCCGACGCAAGCCTACTATACAAATATCTAACATGCGTTGATGGCAACCAGCTAGCAGATTAACTAAGAGCTATTCCTTACCCAAGTCCGCACGCTGCAGTATGTGCTAATAGCATCTTCCGTTGTTGGCGCTTTCCAGACTGAAATTTGGTGGTAGATAGTACTGGATGGATGCAATTTTCGTCCTATGGAGTGGGAGATTCCCAGGGCGAACCCATGGCCGATCTCAAGGCTGGGCGGCGAATTTGGCAAAAAATATGCTAGTTTTTGGCACAGTTTTAGAATACAACAAAAAATATAAAAATTTATGACACTGTTCGTCGAGATTTGGCATTATTTTAACAAAGCAAATAGTTCAACTCCCGAACGGCATACACAACCTTTAGAAAGAGATCCCGACTCATCCTGAACCAATGAAATACTGCTTCAGGGTGCAGCGGTTCCTCAGCGAAGCAATCCACGTACAACGTGATGTACGCCTCCAGGCGCTGCCTCGCCTTGGCCTTCCAGCGACCGGGCGCAGAGCCGCCACGCTGCGGCTTTGAGTTCTGCTCGGCGTATAGGTTGGCCAGAGACGCCATGAACATCGTGTGCTCTTCATCTTCAGCGGCAGCGGCGTTCTCCTCCTCCAACAGTGAAATAGAAATTTTCTCGTCCTCGTCGTCAGAGTCCATGACCGAGCAATCAAAACACCGAACACCTCACGGGTGTGGTGATGTAGAGGTCGGCACATGGATCGGCACGAGAATCTGCAACGGAACGCCGGTGAGGTGATGAATGGCGGGGAGCTCAGCAGTAGCTAGGGAGTGGGTGCGACCTTTCTACCGGCGTATACACGATGGTAGAGGGTGGGTTGGTGCCGGCGGCGAGGTGGCAACGACGAGGTGGTTGGGCAGTGCGAGTGGAGTGGGGAATCTTTGTGGGTGTGACGCCGACGAACCTGGCCCACTCGCTTTATATCTTCATTCGGCGCTCCCAGGCGCTCCCCGGGGTGTTGGGTTCGGCATGCTATCACGAGATGAAAAATAGTCCCAATCCGGTGAAAATTAGACTCCTGGGGGTGCGGCTGAAGAATTTTCGTCCATCTGATGATAACTTTCGGTCTGGGGGTGAGGTGCCGGGGAGCCTAGTGGAGATGCTCTAAGGAAAGCTGGTACCACTCCAGTGAATGAGGAGCCGGGAGGTGTACGCATACACGGACCACACGCATGGCATGGAACTGGCTCCTCTAACATGAAGTAAACAAGTCAGACTCTGACTTTGCTTCTTCACACGGCATGTTCCTCTCCAAACAAAAGGAAAAAGAAAAAGAAAACTCCAGTCTCCAGGCCACCCACTTTTTTGAGGGAAAAAAGCCTCGGCTGGACACATGTGCACGCTAAAACAGACCGTTCTTCTCTCCAATTCTTCTCTTCTGCTCAGCTGTGTATTTCCTTTGTTCTTTCCTCTCTTCTCCACACAACGGCGTATCCTGACAAAATACATCAAGGTTAGTTCTGGGGATTGATGGAGAACCAAGATCCAAACAAGTAAGTTAATTTTGATTACTTTTCTCAGTTAAATTTTGCATGCTCTTTGATATCTGTTTGAGTAAACTATTTTGCATGCTGAGAACCAAAATCTTAACAGCCCTCTCTTTCTAATTTATTCCGTACTTGTTTATTTGATAGGGGGGAAGGAATACCTAGATGGAAACCTCAACTTTGGATGAAATTCCACATCGTGGTTGAGGGATGGGACTTTTGGGAATATTATGCAGGAAGGATGGGATTCAGTGTAAGAAGGAGATACACAAATACAAGCAAAATTGATGGGGTTATGACTGGATGCAAATTCGTTTGTTTCAAAGAGGGTAAAAAAGGGGCTGATAAAAGGGATAGTCTAACTAAGAAAGAAAGAAAGAGCTGAAATGAGAACTGGCTGTATGGTTCATATGTGAATTACAATGGACCATGAAGATGGAAGTTATGAAAAATTTCAACTGGATCTTGAACACAATCACAGGCTTCAGCTGCCAGAAGCATGTCGTCTGCTGCCATCACAAAAGAAAATATCTGAAATTCAAGCTTTTGAAATACATGTTGCTGATTTTTTCGATAAAGGGAATATATTAATATCAAGAAGATACCAATTACACCCAGCCTCTGCAACAATACACCACCCTAATGGCACTACGGATGCACACATCCAAAAAAAGGAAAAGAAAACTAAGAAACAAAAGTCCCGCTACAGTATCTCGGGCCTAACAACACCAATACATCCACCACCATGACAACACCTGAATTACAGACTCTCCAAAAAACGACGCCTTCAAGAAGGGAACAGTGCTCAAACACCGTCGTCGCCCGATCAAAGATCTTAGGTTTTCACCCTGAAGATAGTCCCCGCTCGCAAAACAATGCCTCCACCAAGGTCACTGCCAGGTGATACGTCTCAAACGTATCTATAATTACTTATGTTCCATGCTAGTTTTATGACATTACCTACATGTTTTGTTCATACTTTATATCGTTTTTATGCGTTTTCCGGAACTAACCTATTGACGAGATGCCGAAGGGCCAGTTGTTGTTTTCTGCTGTTTTTGGTTTCAGAAATCCTAGTAAGGAAATATTCTCGGAATCGGACGAAATCAATGCCCAGCATCCTATTTTTCCACGAAGCTTCCAGAACACCCGAGAGCCGCCAGAGGAGGGCCCTGTGGGCCCCAGATGATAGGCTGGCGCGGCCAGGGGGTGGGCCGCGCCCCCCTACTGTGTCGTCGCCTTGTCAGCCCTCCAACTCCGCCTCTTCGCCTATTTAAAGGTCCCTGACCTAAATCTTCGATACGAAAAAACCACGGTACGAGAAACCTTCCAGAGCCGCCGCCATCGCGAAGCCAAGATCTGGGGGACAGGAGTCTCTGTTCCGGCACGCCGCCGGGACGGGGAAGTGCCCCCGGAAGGCTCCTCCATCGACACCACCGCCATCTACATCAACGCTGCTGTCTCCCATGAGGAGGGAGCAGTTTTCCATTGAGGCTAAGGGCTGTACCGGTAGCTATGTGGTTAATCTCTCTCTCATGTACCCCAATACAATGATCTCATGAATTGCTTTGCATGATTGAGATCCATATGATGAGCTTTGTATCACTATTAGTCTATGTGCTACTCTTGTGATGTTATTAAAGTAGTCTATTCCTCCTTCACGGTGTAATGGTGACAGTGTGTGCATCGTGTAGTACTTGTCGTAGGTTATGATCATAATCTCTTGTAGGTTATGGAGTTAATTATTACTATGATAATATTGATGTGATTTATTCCCCCTTCATAGTGTAAAGGTGACAGTGTGTATGCTATGTTAGTACTCGGTTTAAGTTGCAAAGATCTATTATGCTCTAAGGTTACTTAAATATGAATGCCGAATGTTGTGGAGCTTGTAACTCCGGCATTGAGGTGCTCTTGTAGCCCTACACAACGAATGGTGTTCATTATCTAACAAGAGTATATGTAGCACAAAGGAAGATAACTTATTTATTTATGTGATCAATGTTGAGAGTGTCCACTAGTGAAAGTATGATCCCTAGGCCTTGTTTCCAATACTGCAAACACCGCTTGTTTACTGTTTTACTGCATGTTTACTTCCTGCAATATTACTACCATCAACTGCACGCCAGCAAGCACTTTTCTGGCGCCGTTACTACTGCTCATATTCATTCATACTACTTGTATTTCACTATCTCTTCGCCGAACTAGTGCACCCATACATCTGACAAGTGTATTAGGTGTGTTGGGGACACAAGAGACTTCTTGTATCGTGATTGCAGGGTTGCTTGAGAGGGATATCTTTGACCTCTTCCTCCCTGAGTTCGATAAACCTTGGGTGATCCACTTAAGGGAAACTTGCTGCTGTTCTACAAACCTCTGCTCTTGGAGGCCCAACACTGTCTACAAGAATAGAAGCACCCGTAGACATCAAGCACTTTTCTGGCGCCGTTGCCGGGGAGGAAAGGTAAAAGGCACTCATACTCCGGTCCCAGGTAACTAAGTAATTTTCTGTTGCCGTTGTGTGAGTGCTCGAAGCTATTTCCTTTAGATCCTGCAATTGCATCTTTTTGTCTCTTGTTTTACACTAGTAAGGCTTAATGGAAGACAACAACAAAATGAGAGATCTTTATGAACTTTATCTTGAATTAGGACATGATGTGTTTGAAGAGAAAATTAAAAAACCCATGGAACTTATGCATGCTAATGGGAATGTTATTAGTATGAATGCTTTGAACACCATTGTTGCTAATGCTATGGAAGAATTTAAGCTTGGGGAGGTCAGTTTTGATGAAAATGATCTCTTTAGCCCTCCGGGTATTGAGGAGAAAGTTTATGTTGATTATGATATGCCTCCTATTTATGATGATTATAATGATAGTGGTCTTTTGGTGCCACCTACTATGGAGGATAAGTTTAATTATGATTACAATATGCCTCCTATATTTGATGATGAGAATAATAATGATAGCTACTTTGTTGAATTTGCTCCCACTACAACTAATAAAATTGATTATGCTTATGTGGAGAGTAATGATACTTTTATGCATTTGAATAAGAATGCTTTATGTGATACTTATATTGTTGAGTTCGTTCATGATGCCTCTGAAAATTATTATGAGAGAGGAAAATATGGTTGTAGAAATTTTCATGTTACTAAAACACCTCTCTATATGCTGAAATTTTTGAAGTTACACTGGTTTTATCTTTCTATGCTTGTTACTTTGCTCTTCATGAACTTGTTTATTTACAAGATTCCTATGCATATGAAACATGTTAGACTTAAATGTGTTTTGAATTTGCTTTTTGATGCTCTCTTTTGCTTCAACTCCTATTTCTTGCGAGTGCATCATTGAAATTGCTGAGCCCATCTTAATGGCTATAAAGAAAGAACTTCTTGGGAGATAACCCATGTGTTTATTTTACTACAGTACTTTTGCTTTATATTTGAGTCTTGGAAGTTGTTACTACTGTAGCAAGCTCTCCTTATCTTATTTTATTGCATTGTTGTGCCAAGTAAAGTCTTTGATAGCAAGGTTCATACTAGATTTGGATTATTGCGCAGAAACAGATTTCTGTCTGTCACGAATTTGGGCAGGGTTCTCTGTAGGTAACTCAGAAAAATCTGCCAATTTATGTGCGTGATCCTCAGATATGTACGCAACTTTCATTCAATTTTAGCTTTTTCATCTGAGCAAGTTAAGCGCCACTAAAAAATTCGTCTTTACGGACTGTTCTGTTTTGACAGATTCTGCCTTTTATTTCGCATTGCCTCTTTTGCTGTGTTGGATGGATTTCTTTGTTCCATTGACTTCCAGTAGCTTTGTGCAATGTCCAGAAGTGTTAAGAAAGATTGTGTCACCTCTGAACATGTGAAATTTTGATTATGCACTAACCCTCTAATGAGTTTGTTTTGAGTTTGGTGTGGAGGAAGTTTTCAAGGGTCAAGAGAGGAGGATGATATACTATGATCAAGAAGAGTGAAGAGTCTAAGCTTGGGTATGCCCCGGTGGTTCATCCCTGCATATTTCAAGAAGACTCAAGCATATAAGCTTGGGGATGCCCAAGGCATCCCCTTCTTCATCAACAATTTATCAGGTTTCTTCTCTTGAAACTATATTTTTATTCGGTCACATCTTATGTACTTTACTTGGAGCGTCTGTTTGTTTTTGTTTATGTTTGAATAAATTCATGCTTGTGTGGGAGAGAGACGCGCTCCGCTGTTGCATATGAACACATGTGTTCTTAGCTTTACTCTTAATGTTCATGGCGAAGGTTGAAACTGCTTCGTTCATTGTTATATGGTTGGAAGCAGAAAATGCTGCATGTGGTAATTGGTATAATGTCTTGAATAATTTGATACTTGGCAATTGTTGTGCTCATATAGATCATGTTTAAGCTCTTGCATCATGTACTTTGCACCTATTAATGAAGAACTACATAGAGCTTGTTAAAATTTGGTTTGCATGATTGGTCTCTCTAAGTCTAGATATTTTCTGGTTAAGGTGTTTGAACAACAAGGAAGACAATGTAAAGTCTTATAATGTTTACAATATGTTCATATGTGAGTCTTGCTGCACCGTTTTATACTTGAGTTTGCTTCAAACAACCTTGCTAGCCTAGCCTTGTATTGAGAGGGAATTCTTCTCGTGCATCCAAATCCTTGAGCCAAAATCCATGCCATTTGTGTCCACCATACCTACCTACCACATGGTATTTCCCCGCCATTCCAAAGTACATTACTTGAGTGCTACCTTTAAAATTCCATTCTTTGCCTTTACAATACATAGCTCATGGGACAAATAGCCTTAGAAACTATTGTGGTGAAGAATATGTACTTATGTATCTTATTTCTTAATAAGTTGCTTGTTGAGCGGTAACCATGTTTCTGGGGACGCCATCAACTTTTACCTTTGTTGAATATCATGTGAGTTGCTATGCATGTTCGTCTTGTCTGAAGTAAGGGAGATTTTCATGATCCAATGGTTTGAGTATGCATATTGTTAGAGAAGAACATTGGGCCGCTAACTAAAGCCATGAATCATGGTGGAAGTTTCAGTTTGGACACCAATCCTCAATCTCTTATGAGAAATATTAACTGTTGTTGAATGCTTAAGCATTAAAAGAGGAGTCCATTATTTGTTGTCTATGTTGTCCCGGTATGGGTGTCTAAGTTGAGAATGATCAAAAGCGAGAAATCCAATGCGAACCTTCTCCTTAGACCCTTGTACAGGCGGCATAGAGGTACCCCCTTGTGACACTTGGTTGAAACATATGTTATGCAATGATAATCCGTGTTAATCCAAGCTAATTAGGACAAGGTGCGAGCACTATTAGTATACTATGCATGAGGCTTGCAACTTATAGGATATGTTATACATAACACATATGCTTTATTACTACCGTTGACAAAATTGTTTCTTGTTTTCAAAATCAAAGCTCTAGCACAAAAATAGTAATCCATGCTTCCCTCTGCGAAGGGCCTTTCTTTTACTTTATGTTGAGTCAGTTCACCCACTTCTTTCTATCTTAGAAGCAAACACTTGTGTCAACTGTGTGCATTGATTCTTACATGTTTACTTATTGCACTTGTTATATTGCTTTACGTTGACAACTATCCATGAGATATACATGTTACAAGTTGAAAGCAATTGCTGAAACTTAATCATCCTTTGTGTTGCTTTAATACCTTCTACTTTGAATCTATTGCTTTATGAGTAACTCTTATGCAAGTCTTATTGATGCTTGTCTTGAAAGTACTATTCATGAAAAGTCTCTGCTATATGATTCAGTTGTTTAATCATCATCTTTACAATTGCTTTGAATCATTTCATTCATCTTATATGCTTTACAATAATGTTGATCAAGATTATGTTTGTAGCATGTCACTTAAGAAATTATTCTTGTTATCGTTTACCTACCCGAGGGCGAGTAGGAACTAAGCTTGGGGATGCTTGATACGTCTCAAACGTATCTATAATTTCTTATGTTCCATGCTAGTTTTATGACATTACCTACATGTTTTGTTCATACTTTATATCGTTTTTATGCGTTTTCCGGAACTAACCTATTGACGAGATGCCGAAGGGCCGATTGTTTTCTGCTATTGCTTTTGGTTTCAGAAATCCTAGTAAGAAAATATTCTCGGAATCGGACGAAATCAATGCCCAGCATCCTATTTTTCCACGAAGCTTCCAGAACACCCAAGAGCCACCAGAGGAGGGCCCTGTGGGCCCTAGATGATAGGCTGGTGATACATCTCCGACGTATCGATAATTTCTTATGTTCCATGCCACATTATTGATGTTATCTACATGTTTTATGCACACTTTATGTCATATTCGTGCATTTTCTGGAACTAATCTATTAACAAGATGCCGAAGTGCCAGTTCCTGTTTTCTGCTGTTTTTGGTTTCAGAAATCCTAGTAACGAAATATTCTCGGAATCGGACGAAATCAACGCCCAGGTTCCTATTTTTCCCGGAACCATCCAGAACACCCGAGAGCCACCAGAGGGGAGCCCTGGGGGCCCCACACCACACCCTGGCGCGGCCAGAGGGGGGGCCGCGCCGCCCTATGGTGTGGGCCCCCCAGAAGCCCTCCTGCGCCGCCTCTTCGCCTATATAAAGCCTCCATCGCGAAAACCCTGATGCGTTGGACGAAACCCACAGAAACCTTCCAGAGCCGCCGCCATCGCGAAGCCAAGATCTGGGGGACAGGAGTCTCTGTTCCGGCACGCTGCCGGAACGGGGAAGTGCCCCCGGAAGGCTTCTCCATCGACACCGCTGCCATCTTCACCGCCATCTTCATCACCGCTGCTGCTCCCATGAGGAGGGAGTAGTTCTCCATCGAGGCTCGGGGCTGTACCGGTAGCTATGTGGTTCATCTCTCTCATATGTGCTTCAATACAATAATCTCATGAGCTGCTTTACATGATTGAGATTCATATGATGATGCTTGTAATCTAGATGTCATTATGCTAGTCAAGTGAGTTTTACTTATGTGATCTCCGGAGACTCTTTGTCCCACGTATGTAAAGGTGACAGTGTGTGCAACGTGTGGGTCTCTTAGGCTATATTTCACAGAATACTTACTCACTGATGAATAGCATAGTGAGGTGCTTATTTATATCTCTTTACGATTGCAATGTGTTTGTATCACAATTTATCTATGTGCTACTCTAGCAATGTTATTAAAGTAGTTCTATTCCTCCTGCACGATGTAATGGTGATAGTGTGTGCATCCGTGTTAGTACTTGGTTTATGCTATGATCATGATCTCTTGTAGATTGCGAAGTTAACTATTGCTATGATAGTATTGATGTGATCTATTCCTCCTACATATGCATGAAGGTGACAGTGTGCATGCTATGTTAGTACTTGGTTTAGTCTTTTGATCTATCTTACACTATAAGGTTACTAAAATATGAACATTAATTGTGGAGCTTGTTAACTCCGGCATTGAGGGTTCGTGTAATCCTACGCAATGTGTTCATCATCCAACAAGAGTGTAGAGTATGCATTTATCTATTCTGTTATGTGATCAATGTTGAGAGTGTCCACTAGTGAAAGTGTAATCCCTAGGCCTTGTTCCTAAATACTGCTATCGCTGCTTGTTTACTGTTTCTTGCGTTACTACTGCTGCAATACTACCACCATCAACTACACGCCAGCAAGCTATTTTCTGGCACCGTTGCTACTGCTCATACTTATTCATACCACCTGTATTTCACTATCTCTTCGCCGAACTAGTGCACCTATTTGGTGTGTTGGGGACACAAGAGACTTCTTGCTTTGTGGTTGTAGGGTTGCATGAGAGGGATATCTTTGACCTCTTCCTCCCTGAGTTCGATAAACCTTGGGTGATCCACTTAAGGGAAAACTTGCTGCTGTTCTACAAACCTCTGCTCTTGGAGGCCCAACACTGTCTACAGGAAAAGGAGGGGGAAGTAGACATCAAGCTATTTTCTGGCGCCGTTGCCGGGGACCAGAAAGCTACACAACAGTGATTTCCTCCCTCGTCAACCACGCGCCAGTCCTGGACAGCATCAAGTATTTTCTGGCGCCGTTGCCGGGGAGGAAAGGTAAAAGGTACTCACACTCCGGACCTCGGCTACTAAGCTATTTTCCGCCGTTGTAAGTACTCGAAGCTATTTCCTTTAGATCCTGCAATTGCATCTTTTTTGTTTCTTGTTTACACTAGTTTGGCATAATGGACAACAATGAGCTTCTTATTCTATTTCCTGATTTAAAACATGGATTGTTTGATGCGAAAATTAAAAAACCTATGGAATCTTATTTGCATGCTGGTAGTAATATTAGTATGAACGCTTTGAACACCATTGTTGATAATAATATAGAAAGTTCTAAGCTTGGGAAAGCTGGTTTTCATGATCTTTTTAGTCCCCCAAGCATTGAGGAGAAAATTTTCTTTGATGATACTTTGTCTCCTATTTATGATGATTATAATGATATTGGTCTTTTAGTGCCACCTACTATGGAGAGTAAATTTTGTTGTGATTATACTATGCCTCCAACACTTGATGAGAATAATAATGATAGCTACTTTGTTGAATTTGCTCCCATAACAACTAATAAAATTTATTATGCTTATGTGGAGAGTAATAATTTTATGCATGAGACTCATGATAAGAATGCTTTATGTGATAGTTATATTGTTGAGTTTGCTCATGATACTACTGAAAGTTATTATGAGAGAGGAAAATATGGTTGTAGAAATTTTCATGTTACTAAAACACCTCTCTATGTGCTGAAATTTTTGAAGCTATACTTGTTTTATCTTCCTATGCTTGTTACTTTGCTTTTCATGAACTTGTTTATTTACAAGATTCCTATGCATAGTAAGCATGTTAGACTTAAATGTTTTTGAATTTGCCTCTTGATGCTCTCTTTTGCTTCAAATACTATTTGTCGCGAGTGCATCATTAAAACTGCTGAGCCCATCTTAATGGCTATATAGAAAGAACTTCTTGGGAGATAACCCATGTGTTATTTTGCTACAGTACTTTGTTTTATATTTGTGTCTTGGAAGTTGTTTACTACTGTAGCAACCTCTCCTTATCTTAGTTTTGTGTTTTGTTGTGCCAAGTAAAGTCTTTGATAGTAAAGTCAATACTAGATTTGGATTACTGCACAGAAACTGTTTTCTTGCTGTCACGAATCTGGGCCTAATTCTCTGTAGGTAACTCAGAAAATTATGCCAATTTACGTGAGTGATCCTCAGATATGTACGCAACTTTCATTCAATTTGGGCATTTTCATCTGAGCAAGTCTGGTGCCATTTTAAAATTCGTCTTTACGGACTGTTCTGTTTTGACAGATTCTGCCTTTTATTTCGCATTGCTTCTTTCGCTGTGTTGGGTGGATTTCTTTGTTCCATTACCTTCCAGTAGCTTTAGGCAATGTCCAGAAGTGTTAAGAATGATTGTGTCACCTCTGAACATGTGAGTTTTTGATTATGCACTAACCCTCTAATGAGTTTGTTTCGAGTTTGGTGTGGAGGAAGTTTTCAAGGATCAAGAGAGGAGGATGATATACTACGATCAAGAAGAGTGAAAAGTCTAAGCTTGGGGATGCCCCGGTGGTTCACCCCTGCATATATCAAGAAGACTCAAGCGTCTAAGCTTGGGGATGCCCAAGGCATCCCCTTCTTCATCGACAACATTATCAGGTTCCTCCCCTGAAACTATATTTTTATTCCATCACATCTTATGTGCTTTGCTTGGAGCGTCGGTTTGTTTTTGTTTTTGTTTGTGTTTGAATAAATTGGATTACATCATGCTTGTGTGGGAGAGAGACACGCTCCGCTGGTTCGTATGAACACATGTGTTCTTAGCTCATAATATTCATGGCGAAGTTTCTTCTTCGTTAAATTGTTATATGGTTGGAATTGGAAAATGATACATGTAGTAATTGCTATAAATGTCTTGGGTAATGTGATACTTGGCAATTGTTGTGCTCATGTTTAAGCTCTTGCATCATATGCTTTGCACCCATTAATGAAGAAATACATAGAGCATGCTAAAATTTGGTTTGCATATTTGGTTTCTCTAAGGTCTAGATAATTTCTAGTATTGAGTTTGAACAACAAGGAAGACGATGTAGATTCTTATAAAATTTACAATATGTCTTTTATGTGAGTTTTGCTGCACCGGTTCATCCTTGTGTTTGTTTCAAATAACCTTGCTAGCCTAAACCTTGTATCGAGAGGGAATACTTCTCATGCATCCAAAATACTTGAGCCAACCACTATGCCATTTGTGTCCACCATACCTACCTACTACATGGTATTTTCCGCCATTCCAAAGTAAATTGCTTGAGTGCTACCTTTAAAATTCCATCATTCACCTTTGCAATATATAGCTCATGGGACAAATAGCTTAAAAACTATTGTGGTATTGAATATGTAATTATGCACTTTATCTCTTATTAAGTTGCTTGTTGTGCGATAACCATGTTTCTGGGGACGCCATCAACTATTCTTTGTTGAATATCATGTGAGTTGCTATGCATGTCCGTCTTGTTTGAAGTAAGAGCGATCTACCACCTTATGGTTAAGCATGCATATTGTTAGAGAAGAACATTGGGCCGCTAACTAAAGCCATGATCCATGGTGGAAGTTTCAGTTTTGGACATATATCCTCAATCTCAAATGAGAAAATTATTAATTGTTGTTACATGCTTATGCATAAAAGAGGAGTCCATTATCTGTTGTCTATGTTGTCCCGGTATGGATGTCTAAGTTGAGAATAATCAATAGCGAGAAATCCAATGCGAGCTTTCTCCTTAGACCTTTGTACAGGCGGCATAGAGGTACCCCTTTGTGACACTTGGTTAAAACATGTGCATTGCGATGATCCGGTAGTCCAAGCTAATTAGGACAAGGTGCGGGCACTATTAGTATACTATGCATGAGGCTTGCAACTTATAAGATATAATTTACATGATACATATGCTTTATTACTACCGTTGACAAAATTGTTTCATGTTTTCAAAATCAAAGCTCTAGCACAAATATAGCAATCGATGCTTTTCCTCTATGAGGACCATTCTTTTACTTTCATTGTTGAGTCAGTTCACCTATTTCTCTCTACCTCAAGAAGCAAACACTTGTGTGAATTGTGCATTGATTCCTACATATTTGCATATTGCACTTGTTATATTACTCTATGTTGACAATTATCCATGAGATATACATGTTACAAGTTGAAAGCAACCGCTGAAACTTAATCTTCTTTTATGTTGCTTCAATACCTTTACTTTGAATTATTGCTTTATGAGTTAACTCTTATGCAAGACTTATTGATGCTTGTCTTGAAGTGCTATTCATGAAAAGTCTTTGCTATATGATTCACTTGTTTACTCATGTCATATACATTGTTTTGATTGCTGCATTCACTACATATGCTTTACAAATAGTATGATCAAGGTTATGATGGCATGTCACTCCGAAATTATACGTGTTATCGTTTTACCTGCTCGGGACGAGCAGAACTAAGCTTGGGGATGCTGATACGTCTCCGACGTATCGATAATTTCTTATGTTCCATGCCACATTATTGATGTTATCTACATGTTTTATGCACACTTTATGTCATATTCGTGCATTTTCTGGAACTAATCTATTAACAAGATGCCGAAGTGCCAGTTCCTGTTTTCTGCTGTTTTTGGTTTCAGAAATCCTAGTAACGAAATATTCTCGGAATCGGACGAAATCAACGCCCAGGTTCCTATTTTTCCCGGAACCATCCAGAACACCCGAGAGCCGCCAGAGGGGAGCCCTGGGGGCCCCACACCACACCCTGGCGCGGCTAGAGGGGGGCCGCGCCGCCCTATGGTGTGGCCCCCCCAGAAGCCCTCCTGCGCCGCCTCTTCGCCTATATAAAGCCTCCGTCGCGAAAACCCTGATGCGTTGGACGAAACCCACAGAAACCTTCCAGAGCCGCCGCCATCGCGAAGCCAAGATCTGGGGGACAGGAGTCTCTGTTCCGGCACGCTGCCGGAATGGGGAAGTGCCCCCGGAAGGCTTCTCCATCGACACCGCTGCCATCTTCACCGCCATCTTCATCACCGCTGCTGCTCCCATGAGGAGGGAGTAGTTCTCCATCGAGGCTCGGGGCTGTACCGGTAGCTATGTGGTTCATCTCTCTCATATGTGCTTCAATACAATAATCTCATGAGCTGCTTTACATGATTGAGATTCATATGATGATGCTTGTAATCTAGATGTCATTATGCTAGTCAAGTGAGTTTTACTTATGTGATCTTCGGAGACTCCTTGTCCCACGTGTGTAAAGGTGACAGTGTGTGCACCGTGTGGGTCTCTTAGGCTATATTTTACAGAATACTTACTCACTGATGAATAGCATAGTGAGGTGCTTATTTATATCTCTTTACGATTGCAATGTGTTTGTATCACAATTTATCTATGTGCTACTCTAGCAATGTTATTAAAGTAGTTCTATTCCTCCTGCACGATGTAATGGTGACAGTGTGTGCATCCGTGTTAGTACTTGGTTTATGCTATGATCATGATCTCTTGTAGATTGCGAAGTTAACTATTGCTATGATAGTATTGATGTGATCTATTCCTCCTACATATGCATGAAGGTGACAGTGTGCATGCTATGTTAGTACTTGGTTTAGTCTTTTAATCTATCTTACACTATAAGGTTACTAAAATATGAACATTAATTGTGGAGCTTGTTAACTCCGGCATTGAGGGTTCGTGTAATCCTACGCAATGTGTTCATCATCCAACAAGAGTGTAGAGTATGCATTTATCTATTCTGTTATGTGATCAATGTTGAGAGTGTCCACTAGTGAAAGTGTAATCCCTAGGCCTTGTTCCTAAATACTGCTATCGCTGCTTGTTTACTGTTTTACTGCGTTACTACTGCTGCAATACTACCACCATCAACTACACGCCAGCAAGCTATTTTCTGGCACCGTTGCTACTGCTCATACTTATTCATACCACCTGTATTTCACTATCTCTTCGCCGAACTAGTGCACCTATTTGGTGTGTTGGGGACACAAGAGACTTCTTGCTTTGTGGTTGCAGGGTTGCATGAGAGGGATATCTTTGACCTCTTCCTCCCTGAGTTCGATAAACCTTGGGTGATCCACTTAAGGGAAAACTTGCTGCTGTTCTACAAACCTCTACTCTTGGAGGCCCAACACTGTCTACAGGAAAAGGAGGGGGAAGTAGACATCAAGCTATTTTCTGGCGCCGTTGCCGGGGACCAGAAAGCTACACAACAGGGATTTCCTCCCTCGTCAACCACGCGCCAGTCCTGGACAGCATCAGCTGGTGCGGCCAGGGGGTGGGCCGCGCCCCCTACTGTGTCCTCGCCTCGTCAGCCCTCCGACTCCGCCTCTTCGCCTATTTAAAGGTCCCTGACCTAAATCTTCGATACGAAAAAACCACGGTACGAGAAACCTTCCAGAGCCGCCGCCATCGCGAAGCCATGATCTGGGGGACAGGAGTCTCTGTTCCGGCACGCCGCCGGGACGGGGAAGTGCCCCCGGAAGGCTCCTCCATCGACACCATCGCCATGTTCATCAACGCTGATGTCTCCCATGAGGAGGGAGTAGTTCTCCATTGAGGCTAAGGGCTGTACCGGTAGCTATTGGTTAATCTCTCTCTCATGTACCCCAATACAATGATCTCATGAATGCTTTGCATGATTGAGATCCATATGATGAGCTTTGTATCACTATTAGTCTATGTGCTACTCTTGTGATGTTATTAAAGTAGTCTATTCCTCCTTCACGGTGTAATGGTGACAGTGTGTGCATCGTGTAGTACTTGGCGTAGGTTATGATCATAATCTCTTGTAGGTTATGGAGTTAATTATTACTATGATAGTATTGATGTGATTTATTCCCCCTTCATAGTGTAAAGGTGACAGTGTGTATGCTATGTTAGTACTCGGTTTAAGTTGCAAAGATCTATTATGCTCTAAGGTTACTTAAATATGAATGCCGAATGTTGTGGAGCTTGTTAACTCCGGCATTGAGGTGCTCTTGTAGCCCTACACAACGAATGGTGTTCATTATCAAACAAGAGTATATGTAGCACAAAGGAAGAGAACTTATTTATTTATGTGATCAATGTTGAGAGTGTCCACTAGTGAAAGTATGATCCCTAGGCCTTGTTTCCAATACTGCAAACACCGCTTGTTTACTGTTTTACTGCATGTTTACTTCCTGCAATATTACTACCATCAACTGCATGCCAGCAAGCACTTTTCTGGCGCTGTTACTACTGCTCATATTCATTCATACTACTTGTATTTCACTATCTCTTCGCCGAACTAGTGCACCTATACATTTGACAAGTGTATTAGGTGTGTTGGGGACACAAGAGACTTCTTGTATCGTGATTGCAGGGTTGCTTGAGAGGGATATCTTTGACCTCTTCCTCCCTGAGTTCGATAAACCTTGGGTGATCCACTTAAGGGAAACTTGCTGCTGTTCTACAAACCTCTGCTCTTGGAGGCCCAACACTGTCTACAAGAATAGAAGCACCCGTAGACATCACCAGGCACAACCAGTTAAGGCCAGACCTTGGGTTTTCACCCTGAAAGGTAGGACTCTGCGCTTCACCTGTGTTGCCGCCCCCACTTCCAAACCACTGCTGTGAAGCCGGGACACCAAGCAAGCCCCTCAACAGCGCGGAGACTTGAACCTCCCTTAGCTAGTCCTCCCCTCCGGCCTTCAAGAAATTCTCTTCTTCCGACTTTCATTATGGATCCATAGTCACTTGATGTCAACACAGAAAAAGAGCTTCGCGCCGCTCCCTCCAGAACCAAACGGTCGGAATAAACGCATGGGTGCGCACGACCGAATACCTCCGATCCAGCAAACTCCAGGCAAAGCGCTGTTACATTCGCCGGCGGAGCCTTCCGGAACTCAAACCTCCGGCCAGATCATGAGTCCAGGCCTCCGGTAGGTCCTCCTCTTCACGCAAGTGAGGCCCTAGGACCGCCGCCTTTATTCAGGTCAGACCCCCACGTCGGCGACCATCCCGGGCTGGCCAACCCAACCCTCACCATCGCACCTGACGCCCGCCACCTGCCACCAGGTCGACGCCATCATCACCATCCAGGGCCGCCGCCCTTTGTGCCGTGATCCCGACCTTGAGGAGGAGCAGCACGAGATCCGCCCCCATCACCACCCGCCCGGCGATGCCGAGGCGAGGAAGGAAGGAGATACACATGTTGCTGATGATTCTAGTATTGCACCCAAAAATGCTCATGAGTTTGCTAGTCGGCGGGTTGGTGGACTAGGTAGTCTAAGTTACACACGCCGAGATCATAAGAACCATTTGCGAACAAAGCGCCAAAGAGAGTTGAAGTATGGTGAAACAGGTAGTGTGCTAACGTATTTTCAAGACAAGGCCATTGAGAATTCTTCATTCCAACATGTTGTACAACTGGACTGTGATGAGCAGAGCAGATAACAAATATATTCTGGGCTGATGCCAAAATGATCGTAGATTATGCTCATTTTGGTGATGTTATAACCTTCGACACTACTTTTGAAACAAACAAGGAGTACATGCCATTTGGTGTGTTTGTTGGATTCAACCATTTTAGAGAAACGGTAATATTTGGTGCTTCTCTTCTTTATGATGAGACATTTGACTCATTAAAATGGCTTTTTGAAGCCTTCTTATCAGTACATAATCAGAAGCAACCTCGCACTATATTTACTGATCAAGATAGTGCAATGGGTAAGGCAATTGATCGTGTTTTTTCGGAATCAAAGCAAGGATTGTGCACTTTCCACATTATGTAGAATTCCATGAAGCATCTACCTAGCAAATAGAAGGAAATCAAGGACACCCCCGAAGAAGGGGATGATGAGGAAAATGGGTCAGCTCTTCTAAAAGATTTCAGTGCTTGTAGGTATGAGTATGATGACCTAGAAATATTTGAAGAAGCTTTTAAGGTGATGAGAAGTAAAATGAAAAGGCAAACACGGATGGACAATATTTATAAGGTAAAAAAAGGCACAATGTTTTATGAGAGAATCTTTCACTTTGGAAATGAGAAGCACGCAGCTAAGAGAAAGTCTCAACAATGACCGAGAAAGTCTCAACAATGACATGAAGAACCATTTGAAGACAGATTTGGACATCAATCTTTTCATCATTTTAAAAGAGCCGTGGAAGTGAAAAGAAATACCGAGATAAATTCAGAGTATGAGTTGAGCAAGAGCCTACCTAGGACTTTATTTCGCATACCCATGGTGCAGCAACTCCGTAAGTTGTACACTCCTACTATCTTTGAAGCTTTCCAAGATGAATATGGGAGATCAATGGCAGCTTGTGTGGATAAACTACCTGCAGATAATGAATACATGGTTAAAATTGGAAGGCTTGTCGATGATAAATTCTCAATCTTTAAAAAGAACAGAACCATCAGATGAATTGTTGATTGCTGCGCGTCTCAAGAAAAAGGAGGCTCAGAAGAAAATCTCAAAAAGAAAAATGACTTTCCTTGATAGGAAACACAATATAAAAAGGAAACCACCTTCTGCTCACAAGGAAGAAAGGGAAAACATACCAACTCAAACTAATTCAGTACAGAATGTTGCTTCACCAAATTCAGCAAAGAAGAACAAAGCAGCACCAATTGAACCAGGCTCTAATCAATACGAATTCATATGGCTGAAGACTTTGGTGATGATATATTCCGATTATGAGGGTTACAGAACTTGTATCATCTTTTGCATGTTTTCTACAGCTCAAAAATTCTGAATCATATTCTGAATACGAGCTTAGTAGTAGGCTAGCGAACTTGTGTCATCCTTTTGCATATTTTCTACAGCTAAAAAAAATTCAGAGTCATGTTCTGAATACGAGAAAGGGGCGCTTGATGGCGTGGAGGATTCGTCGTCGGCAACGGAGGAGTGGATGGCAGCTGGGCGGCGGCCTGGGAAATTTTCCGTCGCCGGCGATGGCGTGGACGCCAGCGCGGCGAGTCAACGACGAGCCAGACGCGGACGACGGCAATCTGGACGCCAACGCAACAAGTCGACAGAGGCAAGGTCGAATCATTGGGAGGGCAAGAAAATCGGGCGGAGGCGCGCCGTCGACAGCGAGTAGAGCAACCGGCGGCGCTGATGGAGTCACAGGCACTGAGGGAGTCGAAACCGAGGGTGTCACGAGCGGTTTCCTTTTCTTATTTTCCTTTTGTTTGTTTTTTTACTGTAACTACGGCGGGCATAAGCCAGCCTGAACAACGGATGAAGCCTGGTGATCAGGGGATACGTGAGCACCCCTTCTTTGCTCGACGCGTGTCTAACGATGTTAGCACTGTACACGCATCGGCGTGGTCCTGTGCGTCGAGTGAAAGGGCAGAGAGACGCGGGGAAGGTGCACGGCGACGCAATTGACCGGGGAGACACTGGCGCGACCTCAGATACGCGAGGTGGAGGCCGGCGAGGTAGTGGCCGTTAGTGAGTGGCCGTTAGTGAGTAGCAGAATCCAACGATGGTGGAACAAATCCAACGGTGATACCCGGGTGCTCACGTATCCCCCTGATCACCAAATCCACTCTCGCCTCAACAAATATTCAGCCAAGTCTCAAGTACAGAGTCAAATTACAAGTCTAAAAGAGAAAGGAGAAATCATAAATGACACCACCAAGCCTAGCAACTAAGCATCCAGCAACAATGAAATTGACCGAGAAGAGCAGGAAGGAGTGTTGAAGGATAAGCCGAAAGGATCTTGAAGTCCGGGCAGCGGAAAGAAACGAAACTCGCTTGCCCAACGATTAATCTACACCTTGAAAGAACTAGGACCGTCGCAGCCATAGTCGAAAGGCATCCCACTACCGAGGTCGTGACGCGACACCGAGAGCCGCAAACACCACCGAATTGCAGAGTTCCACCAAGACAGCCGCTGCACATCCTCTTGGCCTCGAACTAGGAAGGTCGCAACAACCATCAAAGGGCATCCCACTGCCGATGTTACATCGCGACACCGAAAGCCGCCGATATCACCGAAGGGCCAAGTTCCACCGAGACGAACTCCGCACTTCTTCTTGCCTCTGCCATCACCGAATGAGCAAGCCTGGGCACAGCACGAGGCTGATACGTCTCAAACGTATCTATAATTTCTTATGTTCCATGCTGCTTTATTGATGATACTCACATGTTTTATACACACTTTATGTCATTATTATGCATTTTCCGGCACTAACCTATTGACGAGATGCCGAAGAGCCAGTTGCTGTTTTCTGCTGTTTTTGGTTTCAGAAATCCTACAAAGGAAATATTCTCGGAATTGGACGAAATCAACGCCCGGGGTCTTATTTTTCCACGAAGCTTCCAGAAGACCGGAGGGGATACGAAGTGGGGTCATGAGGGCCCGTACCCATAGGGCGGCGCGGCCAGCAAGGGGCCCGCGCCGGCCTATGGTGTGGGGCCCCCGCGCCGCCTCCAACCCTACCCTTCCGCCTACTTATAGCCTTCGTCGCGAAAACCCATGTACCGAGAGCCACGATACGGAAAACCTTCCAGAGACGCCGCCGTCGCCAATCCCATCTCGGGGGATTCGGGAGATCGCCTCCGGCACCCTGCCGGAGAGGGGAATCATCTCCCGGAGGACTCTTCATCACCATGATCGCCTTCGGATTGATGTGTGAGTAGTTCACCTCTGGACTATGGGTCCATAGCAGTAGCTAGATGGTTGTCTTCTCCTCATTGTGCTATCATGTTAGATCTTGTGAGCTGCCTATTGATGTGTGCAGTTGACACATCCGTTGGGAACCCCAAGAGGAAGGTGTGATGCGCACAGTGGCAAGTTTCCCTCAGTAAGAAACCAAGGTTTAATCGAACCAGTAGGAGTCAAGAAGCACGTTGAAGGTTGATGGCGGCGGGATGTAGTGCGGCGCAACACCAGAGATTCCGGCGCCAACGTGAAACCTGCACAACACAACCAAAGTACTTTGCCCCAATGAAACAGTGAGGTTGTCAATCTCACCGGCTTGCTGTAACAAAGGATTAACCGTATTGTGTGGAAGATGATTGTTTGCAGAAAACAGTAAAACAAGTATTGCAGTAGATTGTATGCGATGTAAAGAATAGGACCGGGGTCCACAGTTCACTAGAGGTGTCTCTCCCATAAGATAAAAGCATGTTGGGTGAGCAAATTACAGTCGGGCAATTGACAAATAGAGAGGGCATAACAATGCACATACATGTCATGATAAATATAGTGAGATTTAATTGGGCATTACGACAAAGTACATAGACCGCTATCCAGCATGCATCTATGCCTAAAAAGTCCACCTTCAGGTTATCATCCGAACCCCTTCCAGTATTAAGTTGCAAAACAACAGACAATTGCATTAAGTATGGTGCGTAATGTAATCAATAACTACATCCTTAGACATAGCATCAATGTTTTATCCCTAGTAGCAACAGCACATCCACAACCTTAGAACTTTCTGTCACTGTCCCAGATTCAATGGAGGCATGAACCCACTATCGAGCATAAATACTCCCTCTTGGAGTTAAGAGCAAAAACTTGGCCAGAGCCTCTACTAATAACGGAGAGCATGCAAGATCATAAACAACACATAGGTAATAACTTGATAATTAACATAACATAATATTCTCTATCCATCGGATCCCTACAAACACAACATATAGTATTACAGATAGATGATCTTGATCATGTTAGGCAGCTCACAAGATCCAACAATGAAGCACAATGAGGAGAAGACAACCATCTAGCTACTGCTATGGACCCATAGTCCAGGGGTGAACTACTCACTCATCACTCCGGAGGCGACCATGGCGGTGAAGAGTCCTCCGGGAGATGAATCCCCTCTCCGGCAGGGTGCCGGAGGAGATCTCCAGAATCCCCCGAGATGGGATTGGCGGCGGCGGCGTCTCAGTAAGGTTTTCCGTATCGTGGCTCTCGGTACTGGGGGTTTCGCGACGGAGGCTATTTGTAGGCGGAAGGGCAGGTAAAGAGGCGGCACGAGGGGCCCACACTACAGGTCAGCGCGGCCAGGGCCTGGGCCGTGCCGCCCTGTGGTTTGGCCACCTCGTGGCCCCACTTCATCTCCTCTTCGGTCTTCTGGAAGCTTCGTGGCAAAATAGGACCCTGGGCGTTGATTTCGTCCAATTCCGAGAATATTTCTTTACTAGGATTTCTGAAACCAAAAACAGCAGAAAAACAAAGAATCGGCACTTCGGCATCTTGTTAATAGGTTAGTTCCAGAAAATGCACGAATATGACATAAAGTGTGCATAAAACATGTAGATATTATCAATAATGTGGCATGGAACACAAGAAATTATCGATACGTCGGAGACGTATCAGCATCCCCAAGCTTAGTTCTGCTCGTCCCGAGCAGGTAAAACGATAACAAAGATAATTTCTGGAGTGACATGCCATCATAACCTTGATCATACTATTTGTAAACATATGTAATGAATGCAGCGATCAAAACAATGGTAATGACATGAGTAAACAAGTGAATCATAAAGCAAAGACTTTTCATGAATAGTACTTCAATACAAGCATCAATAAGTCTTGCATAAGAGTTAACTCATAAAGCAATAAATCAAAGTAAAGGTATTGAAGCAACACAAAGGAAGATGAAGTTTCAGCGGTTGCTTTCAACTTGTAACATGTATATCTCATGGATAATCGTCAACATAGAGTAATATAATAAGTGCAATATGCAAGTATGTAGGAATCAATGCACAGTTCACACAAGTGTTTGCTTCTTGAGATGGAGAGAAATAGGTGAACTGACTCAACATAAAAGTAAAAGAAAGGTCCTTCAAAGAGGAAAAGCATCGATTGCTATATTTGTGCTAGAGCTTTTATTTTGAAAACATGAAACAATTTTGTCAACGGTAGTAATAAAGCATATGAGGTATGTAAATTATATCTTACAAGTTGCAAGCCTCATGCATAGTATACTAATAGTGCCCACACCTTGTCCTAATTAGCTTGGACTACCGGATCATCGCGTCGTTGGTGCGGTTCGGAGGGGCCATCTGAAGATATAGAAGATCATGAGATAAGAGGGAACATTCTATGGTTCATTTTGGTTAAGTTTGAAAAACACTTGAAAACTTGTAATCTTTTCATGACAAACATAACATTCATTCATTCATGCAACACATAGTACAAAACTACACACATACTCCAATGGTTTTAAGAACCATTCTCATGCTACGATACAAAGGACGGGATACAACTCACACCTACTATAAGTGAAACTAGTGCAACTACTCCTCATCATCTATATCGATCGGGACGTAGTCATCCTGTCCGGCCTCCAGGAACTCGTAGTCCTCCTCCTCGGTGTTCTCGTCCTCCTCAAAGTCATCGTCATCGCTCAGAAAGGCGTCTCCTCCCTGAATGTCGATGCCTTCATCGTCATCCTCTAGCTGAAGAATCTGATCCTCCTGGGCCTTGACAGTGGCCTCAAGTGACGCGATCCGGCCGCGAAGGCGACGAATCGTAGCGTCCTTCTTGGCACGCTGCTGGTGAAGGCTTCTGCGGTCATTGTTGAGTAGCTTGATCGCCTCACCCTGCTCGATGATGTGAGCATGGGTCTGGTTCGCGTAAGCGCGAGAGGCGTCGAGGTCCTTCTGAGTCTGGTAGAGCATGAAGTCCAAGTGATCCACATGGTGCCTCAACTGGGGGTGGAGTGGCACAGCCATGGGTCTTCCGTCAGAGTTGCGCCTCGCGAGATGCGCAAAGCGTTCCTCACGAAGTGCTTCCGCATTCTGTCCGCACAGACGAGCAAGTGCTTCCTGAAGAGCACGTGCAAGTCCGTCGAGCCAGTTGCTTTCCCTGAAAGAGAAAAGGATCCTCTCCGAGGTGGGAGGCTCCAGCTTGCCCCTCAAGTCGGCAGTGATAATCCACTGCAGTTCCCCTCCCGGCTGGTCGTCCACCTGAATCCCGTGAAACTCGGGGTGTGGGCGGCCAAGGTGATCCGACAGGGAGTCGAGGTCATGCTCGAAGATCAAGCTTCCTCCGTTTCCAAGCTGATAAAACTTGGTGTTGAGGGGTTCATTCGGCTCCATCTGAAAGAGAATTGGATGAGTAAGTTAGAGAGTGCAAAGTGTGGCAAGATTTTAAGTTGATTCAAATAAGATAGGACATGATTCATCAAATTTTGGCAAAGTCTCAAAGACAAGAGTGTAGTAAATTTTCACAAATAAGTTCTTTCATTTGATTTCAAAGTTAAATTTTTCAGAACGCCCATTCTAACTAAGGTCTTCTAAGGTCAAACAATGGCTCTGATACCAACTTGTCAACACCCGGATTTTTAAGTCCGAATGCCTATTATGTCATACATCGCAATCCCAGGAATATTGTTGTTGCGAGGCATAATAGTTAAGTATCACAGTCATCATTCATTACAAACCATAAGTCTTACAAATTTGGAATCACATGATCCATATTACACGAATAGTTGATCTATCGATCAACGAACAAACACAAGTTCATAGTTCAACATAGCGGAAGCGTAAGATACAAGGACTCTCGAGTCCACAGGCCAACGCTTGACGTCGGAAGGCGCTTAGTTGTCGTAGGCGTCCTGCTGGTCATCTCCTTGGTCCTCTTCATACTCTGGCCATTTGAATAGCCAGGGACAAAGCCGTGAGTACATTGAGTACTCGCAAACTAATACTAATGTAAGTGCTAGACATTCTAGTATGGTTTGCTAAGCTCTAGTTTTATTTGCATAAAGCTAGTTTTAGTTCACAAAGTTTGAGAAAAGCTTACTCAAGTGCTAACTAACTCAAGGGGGAACATTAGTGTCATTCCCACCATTCAAGTGGGGATTTCAATTCAATCCACCACAAGTCATTTCACCATCACCTTTCAACATCATTTTCAAAGATATGACATTGGAAACTGTATGGCCTTTCCAACCGTCCGTAACCGTGGACGCGGCTATTCGAATAGGTTTACACTCTGCAGAGGTTGCACACTTGTGCCACAACATTTGATTTCATCCGTCGGGATTTCCCCGAATCATCGTACACGATGCGCGGATCATCAACCATAACCTTTCACTTACGAACCCTAGTATGAGCACCTCTCCCCATGAGCTTGGCCTCCCGGTGAAGACCAAGCTGTCAACACAGGGAACTGCACAGGGCTTGGGCCGGACATTCACCTCATTTCGCATCATATCGTATCGTTTCTTTTGTGGTAGAGGCAGCTTTCGGCATAACCCCGATGACGCTTGTTTAGAGGGAACCCATACTAAGACGCATAAACTTCCAGTTAAGCCCTACCCATAATCAGGTATTGTGGGGGTACTTGATAATTGGAAAGGTATCGCATTCAAACCAACATCATGTTTTATCAAAAATCACCATCTTCTCTTGGTCATATTCACCTTCAAAAATCATTCAATGGAATGCATCTTCATTCCAAGGTTTCAAAATCCTTTCAAAATCACAAGATTCCCATCTAGAGTAGTCAAGTTTAGTTGATTAGCACTAGCTCTAAGTCATGAGGGGTGCTACCTTGCTTTGCTTGGAAGAGACTAACTCACTACTCTAGTATCCAACTTGTACTTTGACCAAAGTTAACTATAAAAGTAACGGGTTTAGAAAACAAGTAAGAATTTGTAAAGTCAAAACTTGGGATGGGTTCACATAAGAAAAGATAAGCAACATGGTGCCTTGCCCCAAGGGGCTTTGCACCTAGCAAGAATATTAGCTTGCATAGTAATTTAGCTTGCCTTGGTAGTTCTCAAACTGTTCCTCCTCCTCCTCCTGGTAGCAACCTTCTTCTTCGGCGTACTCTCCGGTGCTACCGTCTAAATTTGAATACGAGTATAATTACTCACTAATTCAATGGCTATTCCACACCTCACAAATAAACACACCAACTACTCTATGCACACACATAAATAAACTAGGGTGCATGGGTTGTGGGATTTAAATAGAATTTGTATTCCATATGTAAAAGATAGTTTCCATAGGGTTCTTGAGAAATAATTTCCTCTCATTGAACTCTTCTTAAGATTTAATTTCTTCAACAATCATGGATGAACTCATCTTGACCTAAGTCAAATGTTCATCATCATCATCATTTGGGAGAATGATTTAAATGAGGTGGAACACCTCATACCATTTAAATAACACTACATTTGATTTAAACCTCAAGAATTTCATATAAGAGAGTTTGGAACCAGGGGTCCAAACATTCCATGAATTCATGTGAGACAAGTTTAAATGAAGTATAAGACTTCACACAATTTAACTTTAATAGTTTTGGACAATATCAACTAGTTAAACTAGTCAAAATATCCATTCACTAAACCATGGCATGATCATGCAAAGTGACCACACCATTTTATTGCATAAACAATTAGTGTAAGTCAAATGTGAGCTATTAGAGTTGGAATTAACTTAATATATATTTTGGTTGATTTTTAATAATTATTTGAATAGGGAAAAGTCCCTGCCTTGTTATTTTTGTCACATTAATTCTACAACGAAATTGACCATGAGGCCAGTGGCATTGGATAGAGAATTTCAGTGGCTTTCTAACAATATCAAATTCACTAAATTTGGTTTAGCCAATTTGAAACTATTTAATGTCAAAGTTTGTGCAGTATTGGAAAATGTTTGGAAAAGTTTAAATCGAATTTGAATTAAACAGGCCGGCGGGAAACCAACGTGGGCCGAAACGGTTTAAACAGAGAAAAACGGCCCAGCAGCGTATCCAGTGCGCGCGGGCCTGCTGACAGGGTGGGGGCCACCCGTCAGTGGGCGTTTAAACCCGAAACGGTACGGGGTGACGTGGAGCGTAGGATTAGAAGGAGATCCAACGGCGCACGGTCGTCGTCTTCTCCGGCGAGATGCCGAGGTTCTGGCGGCGAGCCTAGGGGGTGGGAGAGCTAACCAGGGCTCCCGCGGTGGCTGGCAGTGTGCGTGATGTAGATGTGGAAGACGGTGGTTCTCCTGGTACCGGCGGCGACTCCTGGATCGGCTCCAATCGACGGCGGCGAGGTGCGGTACTGGCGGGCTCCGATCTTCAAATTGGAGCAGCTCCGGCGGCAATCGAGCGAGTGGTTGGGTGGAGGAGAAGCAGTGGAGGATGGTGAACGAGATGGTGTGCTCAGCTTCGTCCAGGGAACGCCGTATTTATAGATGGCCAAGGGTGCTGCGTGGCCGTGAAGAAGTCGACCGAGGTGCGGCGGTTCCGGCGAGGTGTTGGGCTAGGCAAGGGTGCTACGGTGTTCTCCTCGTCCAGGCGAATCTGTAGATGGCAACAGCGCGGTCGGGCGGCGTCTGTAGGCGAAGCATTGCTTCCGTGTCTGCCGTGCTGGTCGCGGGATCGCGTCGTCGTCTCCGGCGGCGGCGGGCACGGGTCGTGGTCTTGGCCATGTCTGGCGACGTCCTGGTGGCGCGTGCGTGCTCAACGGCTAGTCAGGGAGGCCAGGGCGTGCTCGTGGTGGTGGCGCGGCACGTGGCCAGTGGGTGTCCGCGTCGGGCACACGCGCGACGCGAGCGGCGTCCGGGCGTGTGTGGGCGCGCGTCGTCCGGCCAATGTCGAGCTCCTCCTCGACCAGGGCTGTGCTAGGCGAGGCTAGGCGGTGTGGTGGCGTCTTTGTGGCGAGGGGGCCGGGGTTGGCAAGCAAGGGAGAGAGGGGGAGGCTCGGCATGGTGATGCCATGGCCGGCATGGCCATGCCATGCACTCTAGCTCCTCCTCCTTAGCTCCACTATGTGGCCTTGATGGTTTAAGGGGACCAGGGAACAATGTAGTATAGCTTTGGTTTCAATTAGGTGAGGTAGATCACTATTTGCAATAGTTGCAAATAGTGCCCAATTTTGGAATTCACAAAAATGTCCAAATTTGAAATAATTCAAATGGTGAACCTTTTTGAAAAGTGAGTGTTGGGATAAGTTGTAATTGACCAGAGATGAATGGAGGTGGTGGTGGAAAAATTAGATTTCAAATTTTGGCCAAAATGGCTAAGGGGAGATTGTTGAACTTATTATAAAGTTGCAACTTTGGATGAGCATAGCTAGTGATCAAAGATGAATTTGGCAGGGTGGTCTTCCTCAAAGTTGTTCACCTTGATGTTGACTTTGAAATGGTGCAAAGAGTTAGCAAAGATTGGTTTGGGAAAATTGAATTGCAGGGGCTCAAAGTGGTGATCAGACTAAAATTGGCAGATTTGGCCATCATCACATGTGAGTGGGAAAAGTGTTGGAAATTCATTTGAATTGTGAACCCTTGATTCCAAAAGTGGTAATAAGTGTTTAACAACATTATTCAACTAATGGTGAAGACCAAATAGGTCTAGGGTCAAAATTTATAAAAATGCCATAGGGCATATGTGAGGGTTTTTGGGGGTTTGCCTTTTATTTGATTTTCTTCCTCTTGGATTTATTTGGTTGGTGATCTTCATATGATCACTCTAGGGTTTTAGAGCACATCAAAATACAAGTAATAACAATCATCATGGCATATCACTCAAATGCACAAGTCCTATGCATGGTACTATATGCAAAAGAAAAGTTTTTGTTGGTTTGAAATTTTGCTTTCTGGGATTCTCTAACTTTCTTTTTCATTGAAATTTGGGGTGTTACAAACCCTTCCCCCTTACAAAAGATCTCGTCCCGAGATCAAAAAGAAAGTTAGGTACTAAAGAGATCTGGGTACTCCTTCTTCATGAAGTCTTCGCGTTCCCATGTGGCTTCATCCTCGGTATGATTACTCCATTGGATCTTTAGAAACTTGATGCTTCGGGTGCGGGTGGTTCTGTACGCTTCTTCTAGGATGCGAATCGGCACTTCGCGGTAAGTCAGATCCTGGTTGATATCCACCGATCGGTGATCGATGTTCTTGAACACTTCGGTCTTCTCAGGGACTTCAAGACATTTCCGGAGAAGTGAGATGTGAAAAACGTCGTGCACAACCGACATTTCTTCAGGCAACTCCAGTTGATAAGATACTTCACCTCGGCGGCCGAGGACTTGAAAAGGTCCCACATAGCGAGGTGCAAGCTTTCCTTTCAGCTGAAACCTTTGCATCCCTTTCAAGGGGGATACTTTGAGATAGACGAAATCTCCGATCTCAAAGGTCATCTCCCGACGTCTCTTGTCGGCGTAGCTCTTCTGCCTGGATTGCGCAGTCTTGAGATACTCGCGGATCTTGTGAACCTTCTCTTCTGCTTCACGAAGAACGTCTGGGCCGAAAACTTGACTCTCTCCGACTTCTGACCAGTTCAGGGGGGTACGGCACTTCCTTCCGTACAAGGCTTCAAAGGGGGCCATCTGTAGGCTGGCTTGGTAACTATTGTTGTAGGAGAATTCTGCGTAAGGCAGGCAGTCTTCCCACTTGGATCCGTATTCGATGCACGCAGGCTCTAAGCATGTCTTCCAGGATCTGGTTTACTCTCTCAGTCTGTCCGTCGGTCTGAGGGTGATAGGCGGTGCTGAAATTTAGGCGAGTGCCTAGTCCTTCATGCACCTTCTGCCAGAACCTTGAGGTGAACTGTGATCCTCTGTCTGACACTATCGATTTGGGGGTTCCGTGCAAAGCGACTATTCTGGAGATGTAAAGTTCAGCTAACTTGGGGCCTTGATAGGTGGTTTTGACGGCGATGAAATGGGCGACTTTGGTCAATCTATCGACCACTACCCATATGGAATCATTGCCTTTGCTGGATTTGGGCAGTCCGGTGATAAAGTCCATTCCTACGGAGTCCCATTTCCATTCCGGAATCTGAAGGGGTTGCAACAGTCCAGCGGGTCTTTGGTGTTCTGCCTTGACTCTCTGGCAGATGTCACACTTAGCGATATAGCTACCGATCTCTCTCTTCATTCCGTGCCACCAGAATTGTTCCTTTAGGTCCTGGTACATCTTGGTACCTCCGGGGTGGATTGAGTAAAGGGTGTCATGGGCTTCTTGCAGGATGACTTGTTTCAAGTCAGAGTCTGATGGTACGCAGAGACGTTCTCTGTACCAAAGCACTCCGGCTTCGTCAATGGTGAATCCGGGGGCTTTTCCTGCGGCTATCTGTTTCTTGATTCCGTCAATGCTAGCATTGTCCTTCTGGGCTTCCTTGATCTGACCAATCAAGGTGGGTTGCAGTTCTATGCTGGCTAGGAATCCTTCACTTACAAGTTCAAGTCTGAACTGTTCAAACTCTTGGTGCAAACTGGGCTGTTCGGTTGCGAGCATGGAGTTCAACTGGCACGGCAGTCGACTCAAAGCATCCGCTACCACATTGGCCTTGTCGGGGTGGTAGTGAATCTCCATGTCGTAATCCTTGATCAATTCGATCCATCGGCGTTGTCTCATGTTCAACTCTTTCTGGGTGAAAATGTATTTGAGGCTCTTGTGGTCGGAGTAGATCTCGCATCGATTACCCATGAGGTAATGACGCCAAACTTTCAAGGCTAAGACCACGGCTGCAAGCTCGAGGTCATGGGTTGGGTAGTTCTGCTCATGTTGCTTGAGTTGTCGTGAAAGATAGGACACAACCTTGCCTTCTTGCATAAGCACGCATCCAAGTCCAGTCTTGGAGGCGTCGCAATATACGTCAAAGGGCTTTGCGATATCTGGCATGATCAGGATTGGGGCTATTGTCAGTCTACTCTTGAGCTGTTGAAAGCTCTCTTCACACTTGTCGGTCCACTCAAACTTTCTGTCCTTTTTCAGCAGTTGGGTCATTGGTCGAGCGATGCTCGAGAAACCTTCGACAAATCTGCGGTAATATCCGGCTAATCCAAGAAAAGCGCGGACCTCGGTTTGTGTGGTTGGGGCTTTCCATTCCATAACAGTTTTGATTTTGGCGGGATCTACGGCAATTCCTCCTGCAGACAAGATGTGTCCGAGGAATCCAACTTCTTCCAGCCAAAACGCACACTTGCTAAACTTGGCGTACAACTGGTGCTGTCTAAGGGTTTCTAGGACAATCTCCAAATGCTGTTCATGTTCCTCTTCGGACTTGGAGTAGACCAGAATGTCGTCGATGAAAACAACGACAAACTTGTCCAAAAAGTTCATGAAGATCTTATTCATGAGATTCATGAAATAAGCGGGGGCATTGGTCAATCCAAACGACATGACGTTGTATTCATACAACCCATATCTGGTGGTAAAGGCAGTTTTTGGAATGTCGGTGGCTCGGATCTTCAGTTGGTGGTATCCAGTTCTAAGATCAATCTTCGAGAAAACTCGGGATCCGGTGAGTTGGTCAAACAAGTCTTCGATCTTGGGTAAGGGGTATTTGTTTTTGATGGTGACATCGTTAAGTTTACGATAGTCCGTGCATAAACGATTTGCACCATCCTTCTTGTCGACAAACAAGACGGGGGATCTCCAGGGGGATGCACTTGGTCTGATCAAACCTTTGGCTAACATGTCATCTATTTGCTTCTTCAGCTCCACAAGCTCGGCTGCGTTCATGCTGTAGGCTCTCTGGGCGATGGGTCCAGTTCCGGGGATTAACTCGATGATAAACTCGATATCCCGGTCCGGGGGCATACCGGGTAGATCATCCGGAAACACATCAGGGTAGCGACAAACGACCCTGATTTGATCCAGAGTTGGCTTGGATACACTTTGGTTGCAGGTAAATTTTCTGGGTAGTTTTTCAGAGACGTGCTCAACTATGATACCGGTGCTGCTAGTCATGGTTATGGCTTTCTTGGCGCAGTCTATCAACCCATTGTGCTTGGACATCCAGTCCATTCCTAGGACAACTTCCAAACCTTTGGTTCCCAGTATGATTAGATTTGCAAAGAAATCTACATCATGGATTCTGATTGGCACATTTTTGCAAAATTTTCTGGCTTTGGTGGTTGACCCGGGGATTTGAACTATCATAACGTGCTTCAAACTGAGGGGTTGAATTTTACTTGTTGATGCAAAATCTTCGGTGACAAAGGAATGCGATGCTCCGGAATCAAACAACACTCTAGCAGGGGTGTGGTTGACAGAAAACATACCCAGCACAACATCTGGTGCTTCCTGGGCTTCTTCGGCGTTCATGTGGTAGAGGCGGCCGTTGCGGTTGTTGGGGTTGTTGGGGGCGAACTTCTTGCCGGTGGAGACACGGCGTTGCTGCTGAGCAGGAGCAGCGGTGTTGCCGGCGAGCTTGGCAAGACGCTTGGGACACTCGTTGGAGTAGTGCCCCACTACACCACACTCATAACAAGTGATAGTGCTCTTGTCCGGCTTGTTCGCAACAGGAATGGCATTGCTCCCGGTTCTGGGGTTGGTGTTGGTGTTGGTGTTGTTGGTGTTCGGGGCTCGGGGTGGAGCGCGGTTGTAGCTGTTGTTGTTGTTGTTGTTGTTGTAGCCTCCTGGCTTGGAGTTTCCTCCACTCCGGTTCTGGTAACCGGGGCGAGAGTTCTGCATCAGGGGTTTGTTGTGTCTCGGAGTGAAACCTCCGCTTGAGCTAGGGCGAAACTTTTGGGGGTGGCTTGATCCACTCTGATTTGCCATGCGGCGCTTGCGGTTCTCATTGGCTTGGTTTAACTTGCCCTCCATCTGGATGGCGGAGTCAACAAGGGCTTCGAGGTCGGCGAAGGGGATGTTGACGAGGACAGTCTGCATCTCATCATGCAGCCCGTTCAGGAATCTCTCCTTCCTCTTCTCAACGGTGTCAGTCTCATCAGGGGCATACCTTGACAAAGTGAGAAACTTGTCGCGGTATTCAACCACCGTCATGCGACCTTGTTTCAGTTCACGAAACTCATCCCTCATCTTCTTGATAAGACCCGGGGGTACATGGTACTTGCTGAACTTGAGTTTGAAATCCTCCCAAGTCATGAATTGACCTCCGTTCATGGCACGGGTACTTGTCCACCAAGCGCGAGCTGGTCCAGCGAGATAGTGAGTGGCGAACAACACCTTCTCGTTGGCTTCCACTCCAGCTACTTCCAGATTGTTCTCCATAGTCTGGAGCCAATCGTCGGCGTCGAGGGGCTCCTCGGTCTTGCTAAACACCGGAGGGTTGGTGTTCTGGAAGTTCTTGAGCTTGGATCCGGGGTGGTCATGATTTCCATGGCCTTGGTTGGCGATGTTCTGCAAGGCGATGATGTTGGCTTGTCGCTCGGCTCTCTCGGTTTCCCGGTCTGCAAGCAAGGTTTGCAGAAGTTGCATCATCGCGTCGTTGGTGCGGTTCGGAGGGGCCATCTGAAGATATAGAAGATCATGAGATAAGAGGGAACATTCTATGGTTCATTTTGGTTAAGTTTGAAAAACACTTGAAAACTTGTAATCTTTTCATGACAAACATAACATTCATTCATTCATGCAACACATAGTACAAAACTACACACATACTCCAATGGTTTTAAGAACCATTCTCATGCTACGATACAAAGGACGGGATACAACTCACACCTACTATAAGTGAAACTAGTGCAACTACTCCTCATCATCTATATCGATCGGGACGTAGTCATCCTGTCCGGCCTCCAGGAACTCGTAGTCCTCCTCCTCGGTGTTCTCGTCCTCCTCAAAGTCATCGTCATCGCTCAGAAAGGCGTCTCCTCCCTGAATGTCGATGCCTTCATCGTCATCCTCTAGCTGAAGAATCTGATCCTCCTGGGCCTTGACAGTGGCCTCAAGTGACGCGATCCGGTCGCGAAGGCGACGAATCGTAGCGTCCTTCTTGGCACGCTGCTGGCGAAGGCTTCTGCGGTCGTTGTTGAGTAGCTTGATCGCCTCACCCTGCTCGATGATGTGAGCATGGGTCTGGTTCGCGTAAGCGCGAGAGGCGTCGAGGTCCCTCTGAGTCTGGTAGAGCATGAAGTCCAAGTGATCCACATGGTGCCTCAACTGGGGGTGGAGTGGCACATCCATGGGTCTTCCGTCAGAGTTGCGCCTCGCGAGATGCGCAAAGCGTTCCTCACGAAGTGCTTCCGCATTCTGTCCGCACAGACGAGCAAGTGCTTCCTGAAGAGCACGTGCAAGTCCGTCGAGCCAGTTGCTTTCCCTGAAAGAGAAAAGGATCCTCTCCGAGGTGGGAGGCTCCAGCTTGCCCCTCAAGTCGGCAGTGATAATCCACTGCAGTTCCCCTCCCGGCTGGTCGTCCACCTGAATCCCGTGAAACTCGGGGTGTGGGCGGCCAAGGTGATCCGATAGGGAGTCGAGGTCATGCTCGAAGATCAAGCTTCCTCCGTTTCCAAGCTGATAAAACTTGGTGTTGAGGGGTTCATTCGGCTCCATCTGAAAGAGAATTGGATGAGTAAGTTAGAGAGTGCAAAGTGTGGCAAGATTTTAAGTTGATTCAAATAAGATAGGACATGATTCATCAAATTTTGGCAAAGTCTCAAAGACAAGAGTGTAGTAAATTTTCACAAATAAGTTCTTTCATTTGATTTCAAAGTTAAATTTTTCAGAACGCCCATTCTAACTAAGGTCTTCTAAGGTCAAACAATGGCTCTGATACCAACTTGTCAACACCCGGATTTTTAAGTCCGAATGCCTATTATGTCATACATCGCAATCCCAGGAATATTGTTGTTGCGAGGCATAATAGTTAAGTATCACAGTCATCATTCATTACAAACCATAAGTCTTACAAATTTGGAATCACATGATCCATATTACACGAATAGTTGATCTATCAATCAACGAACAAACACAAGTTCATAGTTCAACATAGCGGAAGCGTAAGATACAAGGACTCTCGAGTCCACAGGCCAACGCTTGACGTCGGAAGGCGCTTAGTTGTCGTAGGCGTCCTGCTGGTCATCTCCTTGGTCCTCTTCATACTCTGGCCATTTGAATAGCCAGGGACAAAGCCGTGAGTACATTGAGTACTCGCAAACTAATACTAATGTAAGTGCTAGACATTCTAGTATGGTTTGCTAAGCTCTAGTTTTATTTGCATAAAGCTAGTTTTAGTTCACAAAGTTTGAGAAAAGCTTACTCAAGTGCTAACTAACTCAAGGGGGAACATTAGTGTCATTCCCACCATTCAAGTGGGGATTTCAATTCAATCCACCACAAGTCATTTCACCATCACCTTTCAACATCATTTTCAAAGATATGACATTGGAAACTGTATGGCCTTTCCAACCGTCCATAACCGTGGACGCGGCTATTCGAATAGGTTTACACTCTGCAGAGGTTGCACACTTGTGCCACAACATTTGATTTCATCCGTCGGGATTTCCCCGAATCATCGTACACAGTACGCGGATCATCAACCATAACCTTTCACTTACGAACCCTAGTATGAGCACCTCTCCCCATGAGCTTGGCCTCCCAGTGAAGACCAACTGTCAACCTGGGAACTGCACAGGGCTTGGGCCGGACATTCACCTCATTTCGCATCATATCGTATCGTTTCTTTTGTGGTAGAGGCAGCTTTCGGCATAACCCCGATGACGCTTGTTTAGAGGGAACCCATACTAAGACGCATAAACTTCCAGTTAAGCCCTACCCATAATCAGGTATTGTGGGGGTACTTGATAATTGGAAAGGTATCGCATTCAAACCAACATCATGTTTTATCAAAAATCACCATCTTCTCTTGGTCATATTCACCTTCAAAAATCATTCAATGGAATGCATCTTCATTCCAAGGTTTCAAAATCCTTTCAAAATCACAAGATTCCCATCTAGAGTAGTCAAGTTTAGTTGATTAGCACTAGCTCTAAGTCATGAGGGGTGCTACCTTGCTTTGCTTGGAAGAGACTAACTCACTACTCTAGTATCCAACTTGTACTTTGACCAAAGTTAACTATAAAAGTAACGGGTTTAGAAAACAAGTAAGAATTTGTAAAGTCAAAACTTGGGATGGGTTCACATAAGAAAAGATAAGCAACATGGTGCCTTGCCCCAAGGGGCTTTGCACCTAGCAAGAATATTAGCTTGCATAGTAATTTAGCTTGCCTTGGTAGTTCTCAAACTGTTCCTCCTCCTCCTCCTGGTAGCAACCTTCTTCTTCGGCGTACTCTCCGGTGCTACCGTCTAAATTTGAATACGAGTATAATTACTCACTAATTCAATGGCTATTCCACACCTCACAAATAAACACACCAACTACTCTATGCACACACATAAATAAACTAGGGTGCATGGGTTGTGGGATTTAAATAGAATTTGTATTCCATATGTAAAAGATAGTTTCCATAGGGTTCTTGAGAAATAATTTCCTCTCATTGAACTCTTCTTAAGATTTAATTTCTTCAACAATCATGGATGAACTCATCTTGACCTAAGTCAAATGTTCATCATCATCATCATTTGGGAGAATGATTTAAATGAGGTGGAACACCTCATACCATTTAAATAACACTACATTTGATTTAAACCTCAAGAATTTCATATAAGAGAGTTTGGAACCAGGGGTCCAAACATTCCATGAATTCATGTGAGACAAGTTTAAATGAAGTATAAGACTTCACACAATTTAACTTTAATAGTTTTGGACAATATCAACTAGTTAAACTAGTCAAAATATCCATTCACTAAACCATGGCATGATCATGCAAAGTGACCACACCATTTTATTGCATAAACAATTAGTGTAAGTCAAATGTGAGCTATTAGAGTTGGAATTAACTTAATATATATTTTGGTTGATTTTTAATAATTATTTGAATAGGGAAAAGTCCCTGCCTTGTTATTTTTGTCACATTAATTCTACAACGAAATTGACCATGAGGCCAGTGGCATTGGATAGAGAATTTCAGTGGCTTTCTAACAATATCAAATTCACTAAATTTGGTTTAGCCAATTTGAAACTATTTAATGTCAAAGTTTGTGCAGTATTGGAAAATGTTTGGAAAAGTTTAAATCGAATTTGAATTAAACAGGCCGGCGGGAAACCAACGTGGGCCGAAACGGTTTAAACAGAGAAAAATGGCCCAGCAGCGTATCCAGTGCGCGCGGGCCTGCTGACAGGGTGGGGGCCACCCGTCAGTGGGCGTTTAAACCCGAAACGGTACGGGGTGACGTGGAGCGTAGGATTAGAAGGAGATCCAACGGCGCACGGTCGTCGTCTTCTCCGGCGAGATGCCGAGGTTCTGGCGGCGAGCCTAGGGGGTGGGAGAGCTAACCAGGGCTCCCGCGGTGGCTGGCAGTGTGCGTGATGTAGATGTGGAAGACGGTGGTTCTCCTGGTACCGGCGGCGACTCCTGGATCGGCTCCAATCGACGGCGGCGAGGTGCGGTACTGGCGGGCTCCGATCTTCAAATTGGAGCAGCTCCGGCGGCAATCGAGCGAGTGGTTGGGTGGAGGAGAAGCAGTGGAGGATGGTGAACGAGATGGTGTGCTCAGCTTCGTCCAGGGAACGCCGTATTTATAGATGGCCAAGGGTGCTGCGTGGCCGTGAAGAAGTCGACCGAGGTGCGGCGGTTCCGGCGAGGTGTTGGGCTAGGCAAGGGTGCTACGGTGTTCTCCTCGTCCAGGCGAATCTGTAGATGGCAACGGCGCGGTCGGGCGGCGTCTGTAGGCGAAGCATTGCTTCCGTGTCTGCCGTGCTGGTCGCGGGATCGCGTCGTCGTCTCCGGCGGCGGCGGGCACGGGTCGTGGTCTTGGCCATGTCTGGCGACGTCCTGGTGGCGCGTGCGTGCTCAACGGCTAGTCAGGGAGGCCAGGGCGTGCTCGTGGTGGTGGCGCGGCACGTGGCCAGTGGGTGTCCGCGTCGGGCACACGCGCGACGCGAGCGGCGTCCAGGGCGTGTGTGGGCGCGCGTCGTCCGGCCAATGTCGAGCTCCTCCTCGACCAGGGCTGTGCTAGGCGAGGCTAGGCAGTGTGGTGGCGTGCTGTGGCGAGGGGGCCAGGGTTGGTAAGCAAGGGAGAGAGGGGGAGGCTCGGCATGGTGATGCCATGGCCGGCATGGCCATGCCATGCACTCTAGCTCCTCCTCCTTAGCTCCACTATGTGGCCTTGATGGTTTAAGGGGACCAGGGAACAATGTAGTATAGCTTTGGTTTCAATTAGGTGAGGTAGATCACTATTTGCAATAGTTGCAAATAGTGCCCAATTTTGGAATTCACAAAAATGTCCAAATTTGAAATAATTCAAATGGTGAACCTTTTTGAAAAGTGAGTGTTGGGATAAGTTGTAATTGACCAGAGATGAATGGAGGTGGTGGTGGAAAAATTAGATTTCAAATTTTGGCCAAAATGGCTAAGGGGAGATTGTTGAACTTATTATAAAGTTGCAACTTTGGATGAGCATAGCTAGTGATCAAAGATGAATTTGGCAGGGTGGTCTTCCTCAAAGTTGTTCACCTTGATGTTGACTTTGAAATGGTGCAAAGAGTTAGCAAAGATTGGTTTGGGAAAATTGAATTGCAGGGGCTCAAAGTGGTGATCAGACTAAAATTGGCAGATTTGGCCATCATCACATGTGAGTGGGAAAAGTGTTGGAAATTCATTTGAATTGTGAACCCTTGATTCCAAAAGTGGTAATAAGTGTTTAACAACATTATTCAACTAATGGTGAAGACCAAATAGGTCTAGGGTCAAAATTTATAAAAATGCCATAGGGCATATGTGAGGGTTTTTGGGGTTTTGCCTTTTATTTGATTTTCTTCCTCTTGGATTTATTTGGTTGGTGATCTTCATATGATCACTCTAGGGTTTTAGAGCACATCAAAATACAAGTAATAACAATCATCATGGCATATCACTCAAATGCACAAGTCCTATGCATGGTACTATATGCAAAAGAAAAGTTTTTGTTGGTTTGAAATTTTGCTTTCTGGGATTCTCTAACTTTCTTTTTCATTGAAATTTGGGGTGTTACATACTATGAGTAAAGCCTAAGGACATACTTGTCCATATGCAACAGCGGAGCGTGTCTCTCTCCCATACAGTGAATGCTAGGATCCATTTTATTCAAACAAAACAAAAACAAAAACAAATCGACGCTCCAAGCAAAGCACATAAGATGTGACGGAATAAAAATATAGTTTCAGGGGAGGAACCTGATAGTGTTGTCGATGAAGAAGGGGATGCCTTGGGCATCCCCAAGCTTAGACGCTTGAGTCTTCTTAGAATATGCAGGGGTGAACCACCGGGGCATCCCCAAGCTTAGAGCTTTCACTCTCCTTGATCATATTGCATCATACTCCTCTCTTGATCCTTGAAAACTTCCTCCACACCAAACTCGAAACAACTCATTAGAGGGTTAGTGGACAATAAAAATTAACATGTTCAGAGGTGACACAATCATTCTTAACACTTCTGGATATTGCATAAAGCTACTGGACATTAATGGATCAAAGAAATTCATCCAACATAGCAAAAGAGGCAATGCGAAATAAAAGGCAGAATCTGTCAAAACAGAACAGTCCGTAAAGATGGATTTTATTGAGGCACCAGACTTGCTCAAATTAAACTTCCCAAATTGAATGAAAGTTGCGTACATATCTGAGGATCACGCACGTAAATTGGCTTAATTTTCTGAGCTACCTACAGGGAGGCAGGTCGGAATTCGTGACAGCAAAGAAATCTGAAACTGCGCAGTAATCCAAATCTAGTATGAACTTTACTATCAAAGACTTTACTTGGCACAACAAAACACAAAACTAAGATAAAGAGAGGTTGCTACAGTAGTAAACAACTTCCAATACACAAAATAAAAACAAAGTACTGTAGTAAAAACATGGGTTGTCTCCCATAAGCGCTTTTCTTTAACGCCTTTCAGCTAGGCGCAGAAAGTGTATATCAAGTATTATCGAGAGACGAAGCATCAACATCATAATTTGTTCTAATAATAGAATCATAAAGTAACTTCATTCTCTTTCTAGGGAAGTGTTCCATACCTTTCTTGAGAGGAAATTGATATTTAATATTACCTTCCTTCATATCAATAGTAGCACCAACGGTTCGAAGAAAAGGTCTTCCCAATATAATGGGACAAGATGCATTGCATTCAATATCCAAGACAACAAAATCAACGGGGACAAGGTTATTTTTAACCATAATATGAACATTATCAACTCTCCCCAAAGGTTTCTTTTTAGCATTATCAGCGAGATTAACATCCAAATAACAATTTTTCAATGGTGGCAAGTCAAGCATATCATAGACTTTCTTAGGCATAACAGAAATACTTGCACCAAGATCACATAAAGCATTACAATCAAAATCATTGACCCTCATTTTAATGATGGGTTCCCAACCATCCTCTAGCTTTCTAGGAATAGAAGTTTCAAGTTTTAGTTTTTCTTCTCGAGCTTTTATGAGAGCATTTGTAATATGTTTTGTGAAAGCCAAGTTTACAGCGCTAGCATTGGAACTCTTAGCAAGTTTTTGTAAGAACTTTATAACTTCAGAGATGTGGCAATCATCAAAATCTAAATCATTATGAGCTACAGCAATGGGATCATCATCCCCAAGGTTGGAAAAAATTTCAGCAGTTTTATCACAAGCAATTTCAGCAGTTTTAGCAATTTCAGGCAGTTTTGTACGCTTTGCACTAGGAGTAGAAACATTGCCAACACCAATTATTTTACCATTAATAGTAGGAGGTGCAGTAACATGTGAAGAATCAACATTACTTGTGGTGGTAATAGTCCAAACTTTACCTATATTTTTCTCTTTAGCTAGTTTTTCATTTTCTTCTCTATCCCACCTAGCACGCAATTCAGCCATTAATCTTATATTCTCATTAATTCTAACTTGGATGGCATTTGCTGTAGTAACAATTTTATTTTCAATATCCTTAGGTTTAGCAGCCATTTTATTAATTAAAGAAGATTGTGACGCAGACATGTATGAGATTAGGTTTTCAGCATTTGCAAGTTTAGTTTGCAACCCAGAAATCTCCATATTCAGATTTTCAAGTTGATTTCCTATATTCTTCAACAAGGTAGATTGTTCATTCATAGTTTTAGTAAACAATTTATTTTGCTCATATTGTGATTGCATAAAGCTCTTGGTAGATCTTTCAATTTCTAACATCTTTTCCTCATTAGGTGAAACATATCTACCATAAGAGTTACCATTAGCAGGATATGGCCTAGAATTTTGAGCAACCAATGAGGCTAATGGAACATTATTAGGATCAACATTAATCCTATCATTCACAAGCATAGACATAATAGCATCAATCTTTTCACTCAAGGAAGAGGTTTCTTCGACAGAATTTACCTTCTTACCTTGTGGAGCTCTTTCCGTGTGCCATTCAGAGTAATTGATCATCATATTATCAAGAAGCTTTGTAGCCGCCCCCAAAGTGATGGATATAAAGGTACCTCCAGCAGCTGAATCCAATAAATTCCGCGAAGAAAAATTCAGTCCTGCATAAAAGGTTTGGATGATCATCCAAGTAGTCAGTCCATGGGTTGGGCAATTTTTAACCAAAGATTTCATTCTTTCCCATGCTTGTGCAACATGCTCAGTATCTAATTGTTTAAAATTCATTATGTACTCCTCAAAGATATAATTTTAGCAGGGGGATAATATCTACCAATAAAAGCATCCTTGCATTTAGTCCAGGAATCAATACTATTCTTAGGCAGAGATAGCAACCAATCTTTAGCTCTTCCTCCTAATGAGAAAGGGAACAATTTTAATTTTATTATGTCACCATCTACATCTTTATACTTTTGCATTTCACAAAGTTCAACAAAATTATTGAGATGGGCAGCAGCATCATCAGAACTAATACCAGAAAATTGCTCTCGCATAACAAGATTTAGTAAAGCAGGTTTAATTTCAAAGAATTCCGCTGTAGTAGCGGGTGGAGCAATAGGTGTGCATAAGAAATCATTATTATTTGTGGTTGTGAAATCACACAACTTAGTATTTTCAGGGGTGGCCATTTTAGCAGTAGTAAATAAAGCAAACTAGATAAAGTAAATGCAAGTAACTAATTTTTTTGTGTTTTTGATATAGAGTGCAAGACAGTAAATAAAGTAAAGCTAGCAACTAATTTTTTTGTGTTTTGATATAATGCAGCAAACAAAGTAGTAAATAAAATAAAGCAAGACAAAAACAAAGTAAAGAGATTGGGAAGTGGAGACTCCCCTTGCAGCGTGTCTTGATCTCCCCGGCAACGGCGCCAGAAATTTGCTTGATGCGTGCAGTTGACACGTCCGTTGGGAACCCCAAGAGGAAGGTGTGATGCGCACAGCGGCAAGTTTCCCTCAGTAAGAAACCAAGGTTTAATCGAACCAGTAGGAGTCAAGAAGCACGTTGAAGGTTGATGGCGGCGGGATGTAGTGCGGCGCAACACCAGAGATTCCGGCGCCAACGTGGAACCTGCACAACACAACCAAAGTACTTTGCCCCAACGAAACAGTGAGGTTGTCAATCTCACCGGCTTGCTGTAACAAAGGATTAACCGTATTGTGTGGAAGATGATTGTTTGCAGAAAACAGTAAAACAAGTATTGCAGTAGATTGTATGCGATGTAAAGAATAGGACCGGGGTCCACAGTTCACTAGAGGTGTCTCTCCCATAAGATAAAAGCATGTTGGGTGAACAAATTACAGTCGGGCAATTGACAAATAGAGAGGGCATAACAATGCACATACATGTCATGATAAATATAGTGAGATTTAATTGGGCATTACGACAAAGTACATAGACCGCTATCCAGCATGCATCTATGCCTAAAAAGTCCACCTTCAGGTTATCATCCGAACCCCTTCCAGTATTAAGTTGCAAAACAACAGACAATTGCATTAAGTATGGTGCGTAATGTAATCAATAACTACATCCTTAGACATAGCATCAATGTTTTATCCCTAGTAGCAACAGCACATCCACAACCTTAGAACTTTCTGTCACTGTCCCAGATTCAATGGAGGCATGAACCCACTATCGAGCATAAATACTCCCTCTTGGAGTTAAGAGCAAAAACTTGGCCAGAGCCTCTACTAATAATGGAGAGCATGCAAGATCATAAACAACACATAGGTAATAACTTGATAATTAACATAACATAATATTCTCTATCCATCGGATCCCGACAAACACAACATATAGTATTACAGATAGATGATCTTGATCATGTTAGGCAGCTCACAAGATCCAACAATGAAGCACAATGAGGAGAAGACAACCATCTAGCTACTGCTATGGACCCATAGTCCAGGGGTGAACTACTCACTCATCACTCCGGAGGCGACCATGGCGGTGAAGAGTCCTCCGGGAGATGAATCCCCTCTCCGGCAGGGTGCCGGAGGAGATCTCCAGAATCCCCCGAGATGGGATTGGCGGCGGCGGCGTCTCAGTAAGGTTTTCCGTATCGTGGCTCTCGGTACTGGGGGTTTCGCGACGGAGGCTATTTGTAGGCGGAAGGGCAGGTAAAGAGGCGGCACGAGGGGCCCACACTACAGGTCGGCGCGGCCAGGGCCTGGGCCGCGCCGCCCTGTGGTTTGGCCACCTCGTGGCCCCACTTCGTCTCCTCTTCGGTCTTCTGGAAGCTTCGTGGCAAAATAGGACCCTGGGCGTTGATTTCATCCAATTCCGAGAATATTTCTTCACTAGGATTTCTGAAACCAAAAACAGCAACTGGCACTTCAGCATCTTGTTAATAGGTTAGTTCCAGAAAATGCACGAATATGACATAAAGTGTGCATAAAACATGTAGATATTATCAATAATGTGGCATGGAACACAAGAAATTATCGATACGTCGGAGACGTATCACCTATCATGATCAAGATCATCTATTTGTAATGCTACATGTTGTGTTTGTTTTGGATCCGATGAATATGGAATACTATGTCAAGTTGATTATCAATCTATCATATATGTGTTGTTTATGTTCTTGCATGCTCTCCGTTGCTAGTAGAGGCTCTGGCCAAGTTGATACTTGTAACTCCAAGAGGGAGTATTTATGCTCGATAGTGGGTTCATGCCTCCGTTGAATGCAGGACGATGTGAAGGAAAGTTCTAAGGTTGTGGATGTGTTGTTGCCACTAGGGATAAAACATCAATACTTTGTCTAAGGATATTAGTGTTGATTACATTACGCACCATACTTAATGCAATTGTCTGTTGTTTGCAACTTAATACTGGAAGGGGTGCGGATGCTAACCCGAAGGTGGACTTTTTAGGCATAGATGCATGCTAGATAGCGGTCTATGTACTTTGTCGTAATGCCCTGATTAAATCTCATAGTAGTCATCGTGATATGTATGTGCATTGTTATGTCCTCTCTATTTGTCAATTGCCCAACTGTAATTTGTTCACCCAACATGCTATTTATGTTATGGGAGAGACACCACTAGTGAACTGTGGACCCCGGTCCATTCTTTTACATCTGAAATACAATCTACTGCAAACTCTGTTCTTTACTGTTCTTCGCAAACAAACATCATTTTCCACACTATACGGTTAATCCTTTGTTTACAGCAAGCCGGTGAGATTGACAACCTCACTGTTACGTTGGGGCAAAGTACTTTGATTGTGTTGTGCAGGTTCCACGTTGGCGCCGGAATCCCTGGTGTTGCGCCGCACTACACTCCGTCACCAACAACCTTCACGTGTTCCTTGACTCCTACTGGTTCGATAACCTTGGTTTCATACTGAGGGAAAACTCACTACTGTACGCATCACACCTTCCTCTTGGGGTTCCCAACAGACGTGTGTTAACTGCACGCATCAAGGATTTTTTCTGGCGCCGTTGCCGGGGAGATCAAGACACGCTGCAAGGGGAGTCTCTCACCTCCAATCTCTTTACATTTTTTTTGTCTTGCTTTACTTTATTTTATTTTCTGCTTTGTTTGCTTTCTTATATCAAAAACACAAAAAAATTAGTTACTAGTTTTACTTTATTTACTATCTTGTTTGCGTTCTCTATATTAAAAAAAAGTAGTTACTTGCATTTACTTTATTTAGTTTGCTTTATTTACTACTGTTAAAATGAATACTCCTGAAAACACTAAGTTTTGTGACTTCACTAGCACAAATAATAATGATTTTCTATGCACACCTATTGCTCCACCTGCTACTACAGCAGAATTTTTTGAAATTAAACCTGCTTTACTAAATCTTGTTATGAGAGAGCAATTTTCTGGTGTTAGTTCTGATGATGCTGCTGCCCATCTTAATAATTTTTTTGAACTTTGTGAAATGCAAAAGTATAAGGATGTAGATGGTGACATTATAAAATTGAAATTGTTTCCTTTCTCCTTAAGAGGAAGAGCTAAAGATTGGTTGCTATCTTTGCCTAAGAATAGTATTGATTCATGGACTAAATGTAAAGATGCTTTCATTGGTAGATATTATCCTCCTGCTAAAATTATATCTTTGAGAAGTAGCATAATGAATTTTAAGCAATTGGATAATGAACATGTTGCTCAAGCATGGAAAAGAATGAAATCTTTGGTAAAGAATTGCCCTACCCATGGACTAACTATTTGGATGATCATCCAAACCTTCTATGCAGGATTAAATTTTTTGTTCGCGGAACCTATTGGATTCAGCTGCTGGAGGTACTTTTATGTCCATTACTTTGGGGGCGGCAACAAAGCTCCTTGATAATATGATGATCAACTACTCTGAAGGGCATACTGAAAGGGCTCCAGAAGGTAAGAAGGTAAATTCTGTTGAAGAAACCTCCTCCTTGAGTGATAAGATTGATGTAAATTCTGTCTATGCTTGTGAATGGTAGATCTAATGTTGATCCTAATAATGTTCCTTTAGCTTCATTGGTTGCTCAAGAAGAGAATGTTGATGTGAACTTCATTAAAAGTAATAATTTCAACAACAATGTTTATAGGAATAATTCTGGTAACAACTATAGGCCATATCCTTCTAATAATAGTAATGGTTATGGTAATTCTTATGGTAATTCTTACAATAATAATAGGAGTGTACCCTCTGGTCTTGAAGCCATGCTTAAAGAATTTATTAGGACACAAACTGCTTTTAACAAATCTGTTGAGGAAAAGCTTGGTAAAATTGATATTCTTGCTTCTAAGGTTGATAGTCTTGCTGCTGATGTTGATCTTTTAAAATTGAAAGTTATGCCTAATGAAGATAAAGATATTAAGTTATTTGCTACAACAAACGCCATACAAGTTCGAATTAATGAAAATATTAGATTGATGGCTGAATTGCATGCTAGGTGGGAAAGAGAAGAAAACGAAAAACTTGCTAGAGATAGTAATGTAGCTAAAGTTTGGACTATTACCACCACTAGTAATGTTGATGTTTCACATGTTGCTACACCTCCTACTATCAATGGTAAAATAATTGGTGTTGGCAATGTTTCTACTCCTAATGCAAAGCGTACAAAACTGCTTGAAACTGCTAAAACTGCTGAAACTGTTTGTGATAAAACTGCTGAAATTTTTCAAAATATTGGGGACAATGATCCCATTGCTGTAGATCATAATGGTTTAGATTTTGATGATTGTCACATCTCTGAAGTTATAAAGTTCTTACAAAAACATGCTAGAAGTCCCAATGCTAGTGCTAAAAATTTGGCCTTTACAAAACATATTACAAATGCTCTCATTAAAGCTAGAGAAGATAAGTTAAACTTGAAACTTCTATTCCTAGGAAGTTGGAAGATGGTTGGGAGCCCATCATTAAAATGAGGGTCAATGATTTTGATTGTAATGCTTTATGTGATCTTGGTGCAAGTATTTCTGTTATGCCTAAGAAAATCTATAATATGCTTGACTTGCCACCATTAAAAATTGTTATTTGGATGTTAATCTTGCTGATAACTCTACAAAGAAACCTTTGGGGAGGATTGATAATGTTCGCATTATGGTTAAAAATAACCTTGTCCCCATTGATTTTGTTGTCTTGGATATTGAATGCAATGCATCTTGTCCCATTATATTGGGAAGACCTTTTCTTCGAACTGTTGGTGCTACTATTGATATGAAGGAAGGTAATATTAAGTATCAATTTTCTCTCAAGAAAGGTATGGAACACTTCCCTAGAAAGCGAATGAAGTTACCTTATGATTCTATTATTAGAACAAATTATGATGTCGATGCTTCATCTCTTGATGTTACTTGATTCACACTTTCTGCGCCTAGCTAAAAGGCGTTAAAGAAAAGCGCTTATGGGAGACAACCCATTATTTTACTACAGCACTTTTGTTTTATATTTAAGTCTTGGAAGTTGTTACTACTGTAGCAACCTCTCATTATCTTTATTTTATTGCATTGTTGTGTCAAGTAAAGTCTTTGATAGTAATGTTGATACTAGATTTGGATTACTGAGCAGAAACAGATTTATTACTGTCACGAAATTTAGCAGCCCCGTCTGTAGGTAACTCATAAAATTCTGCCAATTTACGTGCGTGATCCTCAGATATGTACGCAACTTTCATTCAATTTGAGCTTTTTCATCTGATCAAGTTAAGTGCCCCAGAAAAATTCGTCTTTACGGACTGTTCTGTTTTGACAGATTCTGCCTTTTATTTCGCATTGCCTGTTTTGCTATGTTTGATGGATTTCTTTGTTCCATTAACTTTCAGTAGCTTTGTGCAATGTCCAGAAGTGTTAAGAATGATTATGTCACCTCTGAATATATGAATTTTCAATTATGCACTAACCCTCTAATGAGTTTGTTTCGAGTTTGGTGTGGAGGAAGTTTTCAAGGGTCAAGAGAGGAGGATGATACAATATGATCAAGAAGAGTGAAAAGTCTAAGCTTGGGGATGCCCCCGTGGTTCATCCCTGCATATTTCAAGAAGACTCAAGCATCTAAGCTTGGGGATGCCCAAGGCATCCCCTTCTTCATCGACAACTTATCAGGTCACCTCTAGTGAAACTATATTTTTATTCAGTCACATCTTATGTGCGTTACTTGGAGCGTCTGTTTGTTTTTATTTTTGTTTTTGTTTGAATAAAATCGGATCCTAGCATTCTTTGTGTGGGAGAGAGACACACTCCGCTGTTGCATATGAACACATGTGTTCTTAGTGCTACTTTTAATGTTCATGGCGAAGGTTGAAGCTGCTTCGTTCATTGTTATATGGTTGGAAACGGAAAATGCTTCATGTGGTAATTGGTATAATGTCTTGAATAATTTGATACTTGGCAATTGTTGTGCTCATATAGATCATGTTTAAGCTCTTGCATCATGTACTTTGCACCTATTAATGAAGAACTGCATAGAGCTTGTTAAAATTTGGTTTGCATGATTGGTCTCTAGAGTCTAGATATTTTCTGGTTAAGGTGTTTGAACAACAAGGAGACGATGTAAAGTCTTATAATGCTTACAATATCTTCATATGTGAGTCTTGCTGCACCATTTTATACTTGAGTTTGCTTCAAACAACCTTGCTAGCCTAGCCTTGTATTGAGAGGGATTACTTCTCGTGCATCCAAATCCTTGAGCCAAAATCCATGCCATTTGTGTCCACCATACCTACCTACTACATGGTATTTCTCTGCCATTCTAAAGTTTATTACTTGAGTGCTACCTTTAAAATTCTATTCTTTGCCTTTACAATACATAGCTCATGGGAAAATAGCCTTAAAAACTATTGTGGTTAAGAATATGTACTTATGTATCTTATTTCTTAATAAGTTGCTTGTTGAGCGGTAACCATGTTTCTGGGGACGCCATCAACTTTTACCTTTGTTGGATATCATGTGAGTTGCTATGCATGTTCGTCTTGTCTGAAGTAAGAGCGATTTTTATGATCAAATGGTTTGAGTATGCATATTGTTAGAGAAGAACATTGGGCCGCTAACTAAAGCCATGAATCATGGTGGAAGTTTCAGTTTGGACACAAATCCTCAATCTCTTATGAGAATATTATCTGTTGTTGAATGCTTAAGCATTAAAAAGAGGAGTCCATTATCTGTTGTCTATGTTGTCCCGGTATGGATGTCTAAGTTGAGAATAATCAAAAGCGAGAAATTCAATGCGAACTTTCTCCTTAGACCTCTGTACAGGCGGCATAGAGGTACCCCTTTGTGACACTTGGTTGAAACATATGTTATGCAATGATAATCCGTGTTAATCCAAGCTAATTAGGACAAGGTGCGGGCACTATTGGTATACTATGCATGAGGCTTGCAACTTATAGGATGTCTTATACATAACACATATGATTTATTACTACCGTTGACAAAATTGTTTCTATGTTTTCAAAACAAAAAGCTCTAGCACAAAAATAGTAATCCATGCTTCCCTCTGCGAAGGGCCATTCTTCTACTTTATTGTTGAGTCAGTTTACCTATTCTTTCCATCTCAGAAGCAAACACTTGTGTAAACTGTGTGCATTGATTCTTACATGTTTACCTATTGCACTTGTTATATTACACTACTAGGAAAAGGCTTATAGCCGCACTCCTTACCGCCGGCGAGTATGATTTGAAGATGCCGGCGGTAAGGCCTTCCAGGGTCGCCTCACCCTACCGCCGGCGAGTTTGAAACGAAGATGCCGGGGGTACCTGCATTAACGCCGGCGAGCTTGAAACGAAGATGCCGGGGGTAACAGGTAGCAGGGTGGGCCACCCAGGCTGCACTTACCGCTGGCATTTGCGGGCCGTAGTTGCTGGCGGTAGTGTGCCCTGCCACCAGCGAAACCGCGTCCAGAGCGCCGGGGGTAACGTGCTCGTATGGGCCTTCCGACGGAAAATTACCGCATCCACGCGCCTTATCGATCGCACCAGCCTTATCTCTTCCTCATCTTCTCTTGTCCACCGTTCCTCTCTCCTCTCTGTCTCTGTCGGTCAAACTCCCACGGGAGAAAATCCGCCGCCGCCTCCTCCCTCCCCGTCCAGGCCCAGATCGTCCCGCCCCGCCCCGCCCCGCCCCGAACCCTCGATCGCCGCGGTAGAACACCGGCGAGGGAGCGCGAGAGGCTTCTGCGCGAAGGATTCAGCCATGGCGAGCGCGGATCTGCTGCGGAGGGAGGAGGAGTTCTACGAGTCCCTCTTTGATTCCGCCAAAGGTTAGCTCAATATTGTTTCAAATTCGCTGGATCTCGATGCTAGTTTTGTCCAGAGTTTGTTGCCTAATGCGGCGTTTTTTCCCCTGGGTATTTATGTATTGTTGACGCAGGCGGTTCCGGCAAGGCGCGTGGGCAGATGATCGAGAAGAAGATTGAAACCCTCGAGGACATGGCCACCAGGGTGAGGAGCCTGCTCGTCCGTAATGTTACTTTGTTCGATTATTCTCGTTATGGAAGATAGCGCGCCAGTTCTGGTTCTTCTAGGTTGAAAACATGACATGTAGAACGATGCTCCCTCGTGGGATTCTTGTGGGAAGCAATTGGAATTAACGCTAACTTACCACCGTTTCACTGCCTCAAATGTCAGCCCTTATCTTAGGGAAATCTGTAGTAGAGCAGGTGCGCTTTGCGCACCTTTCCACTTTTTTATTTTCCACCTCATCTTAACCTGAACTAGTCGCTATCCTAGCTACATCAGTATCGGTAGATTTCAGTTTGGTTTTCCAAGGCAGGGAAGCAGATTTTGTGTTAGTTAGACTGCTTGGTGGAAGACAAACAGGTTATAACATACTTGCTCATTTCCTTTGGAAGTAATTGTTTCTTCTACCAATGTTGGTTGGCATCACATATACAGCTAAACAAGTGTTCCTCTTTGCTGCAGGATCTCATACACATCTGAGACATAACTCATGAGCGGCACCCTTGCAGCAAGGAGGAGACGCGCGGCTCCACCAGGCCGTCGCCGTCAAGAGCGAGGATATGGCTCTTCCCTTGCGCCGGGCCGCGGTTGAGCGACGCAGAGACGCCTCCGCTAGCCAGCCGCTGGTGAGACCGAGGAGGAGGCGCGAGGCACGGAGGGCTCCAGCAGGCCGCTGCGTCAAGCGCGAGGAAAGGGTTCCTCCCTTGCATGTGGTCACCACCGACGACGAGCGACAGCACCAACACGGCCGTACCGCCGAGCACGCAGCAGGTAAGAGCACCGCTACCTTCGAGCTCGAGGAGGCTGGTCACAGGCCTAGAAATAAACATGCCCGTACCAGCGATTTTGTGTTATATTGTCTTATTTCACAATGCTTCATCCATCTTATCAGTTGAATGATAATACTTCTTTGTTGCTTTCCTCAGTTAAGACAAGAGATGTAGAACTCAACTGGGTTGAACAAGCTTGAAGATAATTTTCTGAATTTGATCTTATACTGAGATAAGTAAGAGCCTTGCGGTTCTAGCTCCTTTGTTCTGAGATCATATGTTCTGCAATCCTCTCATTCTGCCTTCCTATTTTTAGAACTAGCTAAATGATTATTCCATGCTTTTTCAGTTGTATTTCAGTTTTGAATTAAACCTGGCAGAGTACATGATTCACCTTTTTATTTGCTATCCTGTTCATTAGGTCATTCATCTGCTTTGGGATGATCTGAACACTTTACAATTTACAAACCTGCTTAGTCTGAAATGCCAGGCACATATATCAGCTCACTTTTGTGTCTCATGGGTAGTCTGAAACTCCCATGCATTTCATTTACCGCTCTTCTTCAGACTTGCCATTAGTTTTTCTGTAGCATACTCCTGGATAATAATTCAGTAGCAGTAGTTGGTAGTATAATAGCAAGAGGATATTCTTTACTTTTTTTTCTTTCAAAATGCCTTCTAAACATAAATGCTGCCATGGTAACTCATTAGATGGCAAGTCACGTATCTTGTTTTTTCGTGATGTTGCAGACTTGCAGTGTTGTTTGGCCGGAATCGGAGATGAACATGGCGAAGGCGAGCAGCAAGGAGAAGCAGCCCCCAGGAGCTCCTGGGCAGCGAGGAAGAGGATCGAGCGAATCGCGATCTAGGGATCATGGAGTGAACCTAGACGAATATTGTGTGCGGAGGAGCACGTCGGAGCAAAATTGTAATATGAGCAAAACTGTAATTACTGTTCAGTTTAAATACAATTATATAGAGAAACTTTGGATCGTATAGAATAAAGAGCGTATAGAATAAATAGTGAATTTGTTTTTATTCTATATCTGAAGGTTTTGTGATTTAATGTCAGTTTTTTTTTAAATCCTAAAATACAAACCGCAAGCACATAGGGCTGTTTGCCGGTGGTAACTTAAATTACCGCTGGCGAGCTGGGAGGTGCCGGTGGTACCTATTACCGCCGGCGAGTGGGGAAAACCGCCGGGGGTATTTCCACTTTACCGCTGGTAATTACGAATATGCCGACGGTAGCACATTACCACCGGCGAGGTTATCGCCGGCGAATTCGAAAGTGCCGGCGGTAAGCCTTTTCAGGGTGCCGGCGGTAACCCTTTTCCTAGTAGTGTTACTTTATGTTGACAATTATCCATGAGATAAACATGTTGAAGTTGAAATCAACCGCTGAAACTTATATCTTCCTTTGTGTTGCTTCAAAGCTTTCTACTAAGAATTTATTGCTTTATGAGTAACTCTTATGCAAGTCTTATTGATACTTGTCTTGAAAGTATTATTCATGAAAAGTCTTTGCTATATGATTTGGTTGTTTACTCATTGTCTTCATCATTGCTTCGAATCGCTGCATTCATCTCATATGCTTTACAATAGTATTGATCAAGATTATGATAGCATGTCACTTCAGAAATTATCCTTGTTATCGTTTACCTACTCGAGGGCGAGTAGGAACTAAGCTTGGGGATGCTTGATACGTCTCAAACGTATCCATAATTTCTTATGTTCCATGCTACTTTTATGATGATACTCACATGTTTTATACACATTATATGTCATTATTATGCATTTTCCGGCACTAACCTATTGACGTGATGCCGAAGAGCCAGTTGCTGTTTTCGGCTGTTTTTGGTTTCAGAAATCCTACAAAGGAAATATTCTCGGAATTGGACGAAATCAACGCTCAGGGTCTTATTTTTCCACGAAGCTTCCAGAAGACCGAAAGGATCACGAAGTGGGGCGACGAGGTGCCGCCACACTAGGGCCACGTGGCCTAGGGAGGGCCGCGCCGCCCTAGCGTGTGGGGCCCCTGTCAGCCCTCCGACTCCGCCCTTCCGCCTACTTAAAGCCTTCGTCGTGAAACCCTCTGTACCGAGAGCCATGATACGGAAAACCTTCCAGAGACGCAACCGCCGCCAATCCCATCTCGGGGGATTCAGGAGATCGCCTCCGGCACCCTGCCGGAGAGGGGAATCATCTCCCGGGGGGCTCTTCATCGCCATGATCGCCTCCGGATCGATGTGTGAGTAGTTCACCCCTGGACTATGGGTCCATAGCAGTAGCTAGATGGTTGTCTTCTCCTCATTGTGCTATCATGTTAGATCTTGTGAGCTGCCTATCATGATCAAGATCATCTATTTGTAATGCTACATGTTGTGTTTGTTGGGATCCGATGAATATTGAATACTATGTCAAGTTGATTATCAATCTATCATATATGTTGTTTATGTTCTTACATGCTCTCCGTTGCTAGTAGAGGCTCTGGCCAAGTTGATACTTGTAACTCCAAGAGGGAGTATTTATGCTCGATAGTGGATTCATGCCTCCATTGAATCTGGGACAGTGACAGAAATTTCTAAGGTTGTGGATGTGCTGTTGTCACTAGGGATAAAACATCGATGCTTTGTCTAAGGATATTTGTGTTGATTACATTACGCACCATACTTAATGCAATTGTCTGTTGTTTGCAACTTAATACCGGAAGGGGTTCGGATGATAACCTGAAAGTGGACTTTTTAGGCATAGATGCATGCTGGATAGCGGTCTATGTACTTTGTCGTAATGCCCTGATTAAATCTCATAGTACTCATCATGATATATGTATGTGCATTGTTATGCCTTCTTTATTTGTCAATTTCCCAACTGTAATTTGTTCACCCAACATGCTATTTATCTTATGGGAGAGACACCACTAGTGAACTGTGGACCCCGGTCCATTCTTTACATCTGAAATACAATCTACTGCAATTGTTCTTTACTGTTCTTCGCAAACAAACATCATCTTTCACACTATACGGTTAATCCTTTGTTTTCAGCAAGCCGGTGAGATTGACAACCTCACTGTTACATTGGGGCAAAGTACTTTGATTGTGTTGTGCAGGTTCCACGTTGGCGCCGGAATCCCTGGTGTTGCGCCGCACTACACTCCGTCACCAACGACCTTCACGTGATCCTTGACTCCTACTGGTTCGATAAACCTTGGTTTCTTACTGAGGGAAACTTGCTGCTATACGCATCACACCTTCCACTTGGGGTTCCCAACGGGCGTGTGCTTTACGCGTATCAAGGGCCATTCTTTTACTTTATGTTGAGTGAGTTTACCTACTTCCTTCTATCTTAGAAGCAAACACTTGTGTCAACTGTGTGCATTGATTCTTACATGTTTACCTATTGCACTTGTTATATTGCTTTATGTTGATAATTATCTATGAGATATACATGTTGAAGTTGAAAGCAACCGCAGAAACTTATATCTTCCTTTGTGTTGCTTCAAAGCTTTCTACTAAGAATTTATTGCTTTATGAGTTAACTCTTATGCAAGTCTTATTGATGCTTGTCTTGAAAGTACTATTCATGAAAATTCTTTGCTATATGATTCAGTTGTTTAATCATTGTCTTTACCATTGCTTCGAATCGCTGCATTCATCTCATATGCTTTACAATAGTATTGATCAAGATTATGATAGCATGTCACTTCAGAAATTATCCTTGTTATCGTTTACCTACTCGAGGGCGAGTAGGAACTAAGCTTGGGGATGCTTGATACGTCTCAAACGTATCTATAATTTCTTATGTTCCATGCTACTTTATTGATGATACTCACATGTTTTATACACACTTTATGTCATTATTATGCATTTTCCGGCACGAACCTCTTGACGAGATGCCGAAGAGCCAGTTGCTGTTTTCTGTTGTTTTTGGTTTCAGAAATCCTACAAAGGAAATATTCTCGGAATTGGACGAAATCAACGCCGAGGGTCTTATTTTTCCACGAAGCTTCCAGAAGACCGGAGGGGATACGAAGTGGGGCCACGATGGCCCGTACCCATAGGGCGGCGCGGCCAGCAAGGGGCCCGCACCGGCCTATGGTGTGGGGCCCCCGCGCCGCCTCCAACCCTACCCTTCCGCCTACTTATAGCCTTCATCGCGAAAACCCCTGTACTGAGAGCCACGATACGGAAAACCTTCCAGAGACGCCACTGTCGCCAATCCCATCTCGGGAGATTCAGGAGATCGCCTCCGGCACCCTGCCGAAGAGGGGAATCATCTCCCGGAGGACTCTTCATCACCATGATCGCTGATACGTCTCAAACGTATCTACAATTTATTATGTTCCATGCTACTTTTATGATGATACTCACATGTTTTATACACATTATATGTCAGTATTATGCATTTTCCGGCACTAACCTATTGACGAGATGCCGAAGAGCCAGTTGCTGTTTTCGGCTGTTTTTGGTTTCAGAAATCCTACAAAGGAAATATTCTCGGAATCGGACGAAATCAACGCCCAGGGTCTTATTTTTCCACGAAGCTTCCAGAAGACCGAAAGGATAACGAAGTGGGGCGATGAGGTGCCGCCACACTAGGGCCGCGCGGCCAAAGGGGGGCCCGCGCCGCCCTAGCGTGTGGGGCCCCTGTCAGCCCTCCGACTCCGCCCTTCCGCCTACTTAAAGCCTTCATCGCGAAACCCTCTGTACCGAGAGCCACGATACGGAAAACCTTCCAGAGACGCAGCCGCTGCCAATCCCATCTCGGGGGATTCAGGAGATCGCCTCCGGCACCCTGCCGGAGAGGGGAATCATCTCCCGGAGGACTCTTCATCGCCATGATCGCCTCCGGATCGATGTGTGAGTAGTTCACCCCTGGACTATGGGTCCATAGCAGTAGCTAGATGGTTGTCTTCTCCTCATTGTGCTATCATGTTAGATCTTGTGAGCTGCCTATCATGATCAAGATCATCTATTTGTAATGCTACATGTTGTGTTTGTTGGGATCCGATGAATATTGAATACTATGTCAAGTTGATTATCAATCTATCATATATGTTGTTTATGTTCTTGCCCGCTCTCCGTTGCTAGTAGAGGCTCTGGCCAAGTTGATACTTGTAACTCCAAGAGGGAGTATTTATGCTCGATAGTGGGTTCATGCCTCCATTGAATCTGGGACAGTGACAGAAAGTTCTAAGGTTGTGGATGTGCTGTTGCCACTAGGAATAAAACATCGATGCTTTGTCTAAGGATATTTGTGTTGATTACATTACGCACCATATTTAATGCAATTGTCTGTTGTTTGCAACTTAATACCGGAAGGGGTTCGGATGATAACCTGAAAGTGGACTTTTTAGGCATAGATGCATGCTGGATAGCGGTCTATGTACTTTGTCGTAATGCCCTGATTAAATCTCATAGTACTCATCATGATATATGTATGTGCATTGTTATGCCTTCTTTATTTGTCAATTGCCCAACTGTAATTCGTTCACCCAACATGCTATTTATCTTATGGGAGAGACACCACTAGTGAACTGTGGACCCCGGTCCATTCTTTACATCTGAAATACAATCTGCTGTAATACTTGTTCTTTACTGTTCTTCGCAAACAAACATCATCTTCCACACTATACGGTTAATCCTTTGTTTACAGCAAGCCGGTGAGATTGACAACCTCACTGTTACGTTGGGACAAAGTACTTTGATTGTGTTGTGCAGGTTCCACGTTGGCGCCGGAATCCCTGGTGTTGCGCCGCACTACACTCCGTCACCAACGACCTTCACGTGATCCTTGACTCCTACTGGTTCGATAAACCTTGGTTTCTTACTGAGGGAACATTTGCTACTATACGTATCACACCTTCCTCTTGGGGTTCCCAACGGACGTGTGTCAATTGCACGCATCAAGCTCTTTTTCTGGCGCCGTTGCCGGGGAGATCAAGACACGCTGCAAGGGGAGTCTCCCACATCCAATCTCTTTACTTTGTTTTGTCTTGCTTTATTTTATTTACTGCTTTGTTTGCTCTTATATCAAAAACACAAAGAAAATTAGTTGCTAGTTTTACTTTATTTACTGTCTTGTTCTCCATATTAAAAACACAAAAAATTAGTTACTTGCATTTACTTTATTTAGTTTGCTTTATTTACTACTGTTAAAATGAATACTCCTGAAAACACTAAGTTGTGTGACTTCACTAGCACAAATAATAATGATTTCCTATGCACACCTATTGCTCCACCTGCTACTGCAGCAGAATTCTTTGAAATTAAACCTGCTTTACTAAATCTTGTCATGAGAGAGCAATTTTCTGGTGTTAGTTCTGATGATGCTGCTGCCCATCTTAATAATTTTGTTGAACTTTGTGAAATGCAAAAGTATAAGGATGTAGATGGTGATATTATAAAACTGAAATTGTTTCCTTTCTCCTTAAGAGGAAGAGCTAAAGATTGGTTGCTATCTTTGCCTAAGAAAATCTATGATATGCTTGACTTGCCACCATTGAAAAATTATTACTTGGATGTTAATCTTGCTGATAATGCTATAAAGAAACCTTTGGGGAGGATTGATAATGTTCGTATTATGGTTAACAATAACCTTGTCCCCGTTGATTTTGTTGTCTTGGATATTGAATGCAATGCATCTTGTCCCATTATATTGGGAAGACCTTTTCTTCGAACTGTTGGTGCTACTATTGATATGAAGGAAGGTAATATTAAGTATCAATTTCCTCTCAAGAAAGGTATGGAACACTTCCCTAGAAAAAGAATGAAGTTACCTTATGATTTTATTATTAGAACAAATTATGATGTCGATGCTTCATCTCTTGATAATACTTGATTCACACTTTCTGCGCCTAGCTGAAAGGCGTTAAAGAAAAGCGTTTATGGGAGACAACCCATCATTTTACTACAGCACTTTTGTTTTATATTTGAGTCTTGGAAGTTGTTACTACTGTAGCAACCTCTCCTTATCTTTATTTTATTGCATTGTTGTACCAAGTAAAGTCTTTGATAGTAATGTTGATACTAGATTTGGATTACTGCGCAGAAACAGATTTCTTACTGTCACGAAATTGAGCAGCTCCCTCTGTAGATAACTCATAAAATTCTGCCAATTTACGTGCGTGATCCTCAGATATGTACGCAACTTTCATTCAATTTGAGCATTTTCATCTGAGAAAGTTAAGTGCCCCTGAAAAATTCGTCTTTACGGACTGTTCTGTTTTGACAGATTCTGCCTTTTATTTCGCATTGCCTGTTTTGCTATGTTTGATGGATTTCTTTCTTCCATTAATTTTCAGTAGCTTTGTGCAATGTCCAGAAGTGTTAAAAATGATTATGTCACCTTTGAATATATGAATTTTCAATTATGCACTAACCCTCTAATGAGTTTGTTTCGAGTTTGGAGTGGAGGAAGTTTTCAAGGGTCAAGAGAGGAGGATGATACAATATGATCAAGAAGAGTGAAAAGTCTAAGCTTGGGGATGCCCCCGTGGTTCATCCCTGCATATTTTAAGAAGACTCAAGCATCTAAGCTTGGGGATGCCCAAGGCATCCCCTTCTTCATCGACAACTTATCAGGTCACCTCTAGTGAAACTATATTTTTATTCAGTCACATCTTGTATGCTTTACTTGGAGCGTCTGTTTGCTTTTATTTTTGTTTTTGTTTGAATAAAATCGGATCCTAGCATTCTTTGTTTGGAAGAGAGACACGCTCCGCTGTTTCGTATGAACACATATGTTCTTAGCTTTATTCTTCATGTTCATTGCGAAGGTTGAACTACTTCGTTCATTGATATATGGTTGGAAACGGAAAATGCCGCATGTGGTAATTGGTATAATATCTTGAATAATTTGATACTTGGCAATTGTTGTGCTCATATAGATCATGTTTAAGCTCTTGCATCATGTAGCTTACACCTATTAATGAAGAACTACATAGAGCTTGTTAAAATTTGGTTTGCATGATTGGTCTCTCTAAGTCTAGATATTTTCTGGTTAAGGTGTTTGAACAACAAGGAGACGATGTAAAGTCTTATAATGCTTACAATGTGTTCATATGTGAGTCTTGCTGCACCGTTTTATACTTGAGTTTGCTTCAAATAACCTTGCTAGCCTAGCCTTGTATTGAGAGGGATTCTTCTCGTGCATCCAAATCCTTGAGCCAAAAACTATGCCATTTGTGTCCACCATACCTACCTACCACATGGTATTTCTCTGCCATTCCAAAGTACATTACTTGAGTGCTACCTTTAAAATTCCATTCTTTGTCTTTACAATACATAGCTCATGGGAAAATAGCCTTAAAAACTATTGTGGTGAAGAATATGTACTTATGTATCTTATTTCTTAATAAGTTGCTTGTTGAGCGGTAACCATGTTTCTGGGGACGCCATCAACTTTTACCTTTGTTGAATATCATGTGAGTTGCTATGCATGTTCGTCTTGTCTGAAGTAAGGGCGATTTTCATGATCAAATGGTTTGAGTATGCATATTGTTAGAGAAGAACATTGGGCCGCTAACTAAAGCCATGAATCATGGTGGAAGTTTCAGTTTGGACACAAATCCTCAATCTCTTATGAGAATATTATCTGTTGTTAAATGCTTAAGCATTAAAGAGGAGTCCATTATCAGTTGTCTATGTTGTCCCGGTATGGGTGTCTAAGTTGAGAATAATCAAAAGCGAGAAATCCAATACGAACTTTCTCCTTAGACCTCTGTACAGGCGGCATAGAGGTACCCCTTTGTGACACTTGGTTGAAACATATGTTATGCAATGATAATCCGTGTTAATCCAAGCTAATTAGGACAAGGTGCGGGCACTATTAGTATTCTATGCATGAGGCTTGCAACTTATAGGATGTCTTATACATAACACATATGATTTATTACTACCGTTGACAAAATTGTTTCTATGTTTTCAAAATGAAAAGCTCTAGCACAAAAATAGTAATCCATGCTTCCCTCTGCGAAGGGCCATTCTTCTACTTTATGTTGAGTCAGTTTACCTATTCTTTCTATCTTAGAAGCAAACACTTGTGTAAACTGTGTGCATTGATTCTTACATGTCTACCTATTGCACTTGTTATATTGCTTTATGTTGATAATTATCCATGAGATATACATGTTGAAGGTGAAAGCAACCGCTGAAACTTATATCTTCCTTTGTGTTGTTTCAAAGCTTTCTACTAAGAATTTATTGCTTATGAGTTAACTGTTATGCAAGTCTTATTGATGCTTGTCTTGAAAGTATTATTCATAAAAAGTCTTTGCTATATGATTCAGTTGTTTACTCATTGTCTTCACCATTGCTTTGAATCACTGCATTCATCTCATGTGCTTTACAATAGTATTGATCAAGATTATGATAGCATGTCACTTCAGAAATTATCCTTGTTATCGTTTACCTACTCGAGGGCGAGTAGGAACTAAGCTTGGGGATGCTTGATACGTCTCAAACGTATCTATAATTTCTTATGTTCCATGCTACTTTTATGATGATACTCACATGTTTTATACACATTATATGTCATTATTATGCATTTTCCGGCACTAACCTATTGACGAGATGCCGAAGAGCCAGTTGCTGTTTTCTGCTGTTTTTGGTTTCAGAAATCCTACAAAGGAAATATTCTCGGAATTGGACGAAATCAACGCCCAGGGACTTATTTTTCCACGAAGCTTCCAGAAGACCGAAAGGATCACGAAGTGGGGCGACGAGGCGCCGCCACACTAGGGCCGCGTGGCCAAAGGGGGGCCCGCGCCGCCCTAGCGTGTGGGGCCCCTGTCAGCCCTCCGACTCCGCCCTTCCGCCTACTTAAAGCCTTCGTCGCGAAACCCTCTGTACCGAGAGCCACGATACGGAAAACCTTCCAGAGACGCAGTCGCCGCCAATCCCATCTCGTGGGATTCAGGAGATCGCCTCCGGCACCCTGCCGGAGAGGGGATTCATCTCCCGGAGGACTCTTCATCGCCATGATCGCCTCCGGATCGATGTGTGAGTAGTTCACCCCTGGACTATGGGTCCATAGCAGTAGCTAGATGGTTGTCTTCTCCTCATTGTGCTATCATGTTAGATCTTGTGAGCTGCCTATCATGATCAAGATCATCTATTTGTAATGCTAGATGTTGTGTTTGTTGGGATCCGATGTATATTGAATACTATGTCAAGTTGATTATCAATCTATCATATATGTTGTTTATGTTCTTGCATGCTCTCCGTTGCTAGTAGAGGCTCTGGCCAAGTCGATACTTCTAACTCCAAGAGGGAGTATTTATGCTCGATAGTGGGTTCATCCCTCCATTGAATCTGAGACAGTGACAGAAAGTTCTAAGGTTGTGGATGTGATGTTTCCACTAGGGATAAAACATCGATGCTTTGTCTAAGGATATTTGTGTTGATTACATTACGCACCATACTTAATGCAATTGTCTGTTGTTTGCAACTTAATACCGGAAGGGGTTCGGATGATAACCTGAAAGTGGAATTTTTAGGCATAGATGCATGCTGGATAGCGGTCTATGTACTTTGTCGTAATGCCCTGATTAAATCTCATAGTACTCATCATGATATATGTATGTGCATTGTTATGCCTTCTTTATTTGTCAATTGCCCAACTGTAATTCGTTCACCCAACATGCTATTTATCTTATGGGAGAGACACCACTAGTGAACTGTGGACCCCGGTCCATTCTTTATATCTGAAATACAATCTACTGCAATACGTGTTCTTTACTGTTCTTCGCAAACAAACATCATCTTCCACACTATACGTTTAATCCTTTGTTTACAGCAAGCCGGTGAGATTGACAACCTCACTGTTACGTTGGGGCAAAGTACTTTGATTGTGTTGTGCAGGTTCCACGTTGGCGCCGGAATCCCTGGTGTTGCGCCGCACTACACTCAGTCACCAACGACCTTCACGTGATCCTTGACTCCTACTGGTTCGATAAACCTTGGTTTCTTACTGAGGAAAAACTTGCTACTGTACGCATCACACCTTCCTCTTGGGGTTCCCAACGGACGTGTGTCAATTGCACGCATCAATCGCCTCCGGATTGATGTGTGAGTAGTTCACCTCTGGACTATGGGTCCATAGCAGTAGCTAGATGGTTGTCTTCTCCTCATGTGCTATCATGTTAGATCTTGTGAGCTGCCTATCATGATCAAGATCATCTATTTGTAATGCTACATGTTGTGTTTGTTGGGATCCGATGAATATGGAATACTATGTCAAGTTGATTATCAATCTATCATATATGTGTTGTTTATGTTCTTGCATGCTCTCCGTTGCTAGTAGAGGCTCTGGCCAAGTTGATACTTGTAACTCCAAGAGGGAGTATTTATGCTCGGTAGTGGGTTCATGCCTCCATTGAATCTGGGACAGTGACAGAAAGTTCTAAGGTTGTGGATGTGCTGTTGCCACTAGGGATAAAACATCAATGCTTTGTCTAAGGATATTTGTGTTGATTACATTACGCACCATACTTAATGCAATTGTCTGTTGTTTGCAACTTAATACTGGAAGGGGTGCGGATGCTAACCCGAAGGTGGACTTTTTAGGCATAGATGCATGCTGGATAGCGGTCTATGTACTTTGTCGTAATGCCCTGATTAAATCTCATAGTAGTCATCGTGATATGTATGTGCATTGTTATGCCATCTCTATTTGTCAATTGCCCAACTGTAATTTGTTCACCCAACATGCTATTTATCTTATGGAAGAGACACCACTACTGAACTGTGGACCCCGGTCCATTCTTTTACACCTGAAATACAATCTACTGCAAACTCTGTTCTTTACTGTTCTTCGCAAACAAATATCATTTTCCACACTATACGGTTAATCCTTTGTTTACAGCAAGCCGGTGAGATTGACAACCTCACTGTTACGTTGGGGCAAAGTACTTTGATTGTGTTGTGCAGGTTCCACGTTGGCGCCGGAATCCCTGGTGTTGCGCCGCACTACACTCCGTCACCAACAACCTTCACGTGTTCCTTGACTCCTACTGGTTCGATAACCTTGGTTTCATACTGAGGGAAAACTCACTGCTGTACGCATCACACCTTCCTCTTGGGGTTCCCAACGGACGTGTGTTAACTGCACGCATCAGAGGCAACGAGAACCTCATACGCCATCGAAGGACGACAATCACCAAGACTGCACCGTAGACACGAACATCCCTGAGAGAAGGTCAACCAATGCCGCATCCATGCTCCGGCCAAACCAAACAACCACTTGTCTCCCAGCAACGCCAACCAACCAGCACAGAGTGGCAGCTCCGAAGACGATGCCTCCATCGAGGTAAGCGACGGTAGCGCCGCCATCGCCGGATCAAAGAGATCTAGGGTTTCCCCCCGGAGAAATGCAGAGCCTGACCAAGGAAGAACTAGAAGTCCCCGAAACACCGGCTTCAAGAAGGTTGCCGCACCCGTGGGTGTCGCCGGCGTCGACTCCGACAGGAGTAGGACTTTCATCCGGACAGCAGCACCTCGGCAAACCTGCAACCGTCCCGCCAATGTGCTCAAAGAATTGAACTTTGCTGCCGCCCTCAGGGATGTCTGCATCGCGTCAACGACGCGCCGGAGCTGGAGAGGGCGGTCTGGCCACCCACCGCCGGCAACCAGAAGAATACCGGAGGCTCACCTAACCTCCAAGCATCCGGCCGTGCAGCGCATGCGCGTCGTAGCCGCCCGCTGCCGCGCTCGCCGGATATCCCCGCTCAGCCTCAACGCCCGCCGCCGCCCGCCACGAGGAGAACCTCCGGTTCCCCACCAGCAACCTCCGCCTGCAGCCTTTGGAGCAGGGCAGCAACCGCCGCCACCACCCCAGGCCCTCCGCCGCGAAGAGGAGCAGATCGTGTGAGGAAGCAAAATCAGAGTCTGACTTCTCTTCAAGACGTTAGAGGAGCCGGTTCCGCATAGCACCTGAAACGGGACCGATGGACATCGACGATTTCCATCGCGTGCCGCGGCTCGTGTGGCTGCCGGCAGACGAGGTGCCCCGTCTGTGTTGCCATAGTGACCATACCGCCGACCTTTGCATTATCCCTTCCCACGTAGGATACGGCACAATTTGCCCAGCGGAAGGAAATGGGACCATGCACGCATCCATCAGTTCGTCTCCTGTTACTGTTGGCCTCATCTTCTTAATCCTACTCCTTGCTATGCTGCTGCTTTCTAAAGAAATATCTCAAGCAACAAGCTCTCCGAATTTCGTCCGCACCGAAGCGTGCTCCGCCCCTCTGTTCGGTGAAGAGCCCATCCAATCCGATCCGCATCGGTATTAGCACGTTTACACGCACGCACGCGTGCGCGCACATATCTTTGATGGATGCCTTGTTTCAAAATTCAAATGAACAAACGAGAGTGTATGTGCGGCTTTATATCCCATTCCTTCAACCGTTGAGTTAGAAATTTACAAATAGTGCTTCTCATACAAATGACTTCCATGTCCACTTTTTTTCACGGGAATAGCTTTTGAACACAGAGGGAGGCCCTGCATCTTGTCCCTGCGCAAGGAAGTGCAACTGAAGTCGGCGAGCTAGCTCTAGGATACAGGAAAGAGCACACACTAAACCGCCTCGCACACATTTTCTTCATTCCTCACTTGACCGTGTGTTTCTCGTGCCTCCCACTTCTACGGTAGTATTCGTAACACTCAGTAAACACCCTCTCTTTACACTTAGCTAAGGCTAAACCTTGCTTCTGCATCCAATCCCACAGGTTATGAAAGACCGAAGGTGGGGAAGCTTGACTTTTGTAGATGTATGTTCAGTGTGGATACGCCATACAGGTGGTGTGGTAGCAACCACATAGCTTTTTTCGATAAAGGATGCTTTCATTACTTTTATAAGCAATTACATCCAGCCTCTGCATAACCAGGATGCACACAGCCGTTTATGATGTCTCAGGTTCGAAAGTGATAAAACGAAAAAAACTAGGCGAGATACACATCAAAGATGAAACATAAAACGCCTAAGAGATAGGTGGGGCATCTATCCGTAGACTATGCTGCCACCCATGTTGGGAAAAAGTATCCCTCGCCGTAGCCTCCAACCGTGTACAGACCTCCGTAAACAGGTCTCGGTTCTCCACTCGCTGAAGAGGTAACCACGAACGGAGAATACCTGTACATCTGTAGATGACCTGCAACAAAGAGCAATTTTTATCGTTAAAAATCTTGTCATTTCTACATAGCCAAAGCGCCCAGATAACTGCTAGCGCCCCCACCCTAAGAAGCAACTTAAACCTTGAATCAACCCCATGGAGCCAATTACCAAAAATATTGGCAACACTAGTCGGAGGATACAGGGTAGACGCTACTTGGATGACTGACCATATAGATCTCGCAAATTGACACTGGAAGAACAAATGCTTGATTGTTTCGTCCTGTTGACAGAAAACACATCGAGTACTCCCATGCCAATTACGCTTAACAAGATTATCTTTGGTGAGGATTACCCCTCGACGAAGATACCATCCAAAAATTTTATTTTTTAATGGTATCTTCATCTTCCAAATCTTTTTATTATTATCAACTGGTAGATCAGAGAGAAGGATCGCGTTGTAGAAAGATTTCACAGAGAAAGCACCGTTGGCATGAAGGTTCCATCTAAATTCGTCCGGTTCGTCCGATAAATGAATATCCCCAAGCCGTTGAATTAAGGTATTCCATGCCGCAAGTCTTTGTCCAAGTAAAACCCGTCTGAACGTCACATTCGGGGGTGAGGTAGCCATTACAGTAGCAATGGTATCACCTTGACGACGAACAATCCTATAAAGAGCAGGATACTGTTCACTTAGGGGTGCGTTGTCAAGCCAAGCATCTTCCCAGAAACGTATTTGTGCTCCATTTCTGATTGAAAAAGTGCCATGGCGAAAAAATTCATTTTTAGTCGCCATTAGCCCGGCCCAGAAGTGAGAATCCCCTGGTTTCCAAACCATTTGGGATAATGTCTTCGAACCGATATACTTTCGGCGAAGGATAGTCTGCCAAATCCCATCCTCAGTGAGCAACCACATAGCTACCCTCCTGGCATTGATGGTGTGCTTGTGTTATTGTATAAAGATTATATAAGATTATGTACTGTATTGAATGTTGATTTATTCTCCTCAACAAATAAGTTAGAAAGCAAGAGAAAATGATTTGCTGATTTTTTATATATATTTTTTACAGAGAGATGCACATATTTCTATGCAACTAATCTATTGTGATACGTCGAGCTTGATTCAAATTTATATCATCTCTAAGTATATAATTGGCCTAGATAAGTTATTTGAGCTTGGGAAGCCGATTACTCAGTCAACATTGTTTCTCTATGTGGGAACTTAATGGGAAATGCATTTGTACTTACAAGCATAGGTGTGAGTGTTATCACAGTCATCAGATGCTTTGAGATTCGGAGAAGATAGCAGGCGAGAAAAATCATTTTAAGCCGTTTTCTCATATTTTGCAATGATTGTGGGTCCCAGCAAAAGAGGCAAAAACCACCCGGCACGTCTTTGTGCAGCAGGAATCTGCGGCGACTACATCTTCCTCACTCTCTCGACATGCAACCCTCCACTCCTCTCTTGCACTCCTTCCTCGCGCGCGCCTCTATTGGCATACCCCGACCCCCTCTATCATGTTTTACTCATCTTTTCGCAGCAGCGATGCATCTAGCCACAGCCGGAGGAGGCCGGCAGAGCTCAGCCGACGGACACCGATGTTTTCAATCGCGGGCCGCAGCATAGGTGCTGCTACTCGGCTGCTCGCTCAAGCGTGGCTCATGTGGCTTCCGTGTCAGCTAGGCAGGCAGGAGAGAGGCGCCTCGTTCCGTCGTTCATCTCCGTCGCCCTCGTCGTCTCCATCGACCATCGCATCCGCAGCCCCCGCCTATGATCTATCACAAGTAATAATGCTACTCGTTTGAGACGTTCGCAATAAAACGCCGCATGCATCAATTGATGCAGAGGCAGGGGAGTTTCCCTATTTCGAAAAAAAAATCACAAGTACTGTACGACAGTCTCCCGTTGCCTCGTCCGTGTGTGCTGCACTATTTTCTTCAGCTGAAAGCAATGGTTACAGTGCACCATCTTCATCATCCTGCCCTGCTGCTAATTTGAAAGGAAATAATTTCCCAGCCAGCAAACTCTCTCGTTTGCACCACCGCGTGAAGCTTTCTCCACCTGTCTGCTCCGTGAAGAGTCCACCCGACTCGCGTCTGCATTATTTTGACCGGCAGCACGCTTATTAGCACTAGTTTAGCATTGGTAGCTTCGAGGAGCCCAGGAGACACCAAGGCACCAAGTGAGTCAACACGGAAGCAATACTAATCGACCCTGTCTTAAACACTAAGTTTGTATATATCCGTTACTTAACTATCATCCATAGGAATCATGACGAGAAAGCATCAAAAACAAGGCATATATAATATCTGTTGTATTGAACACTAAAAGAGATGCTGATCAACGGTTAGTCAAACTTTCTATATCTTTTATGCATCTATGCTTACCCACATGAATAATTTTAGATGGATATAGGCCGGACTTGTTTCAAAATTCAAATGAACAAACAGGAGTAATGTCCTGTCTTCCACATCATTCCTTGAACCGTTCTGGTTCATATAGGGAAGTTCATTAATTTTACAATTGGTTTAGATAGTCAAACCAAGAGAGATCGTCCAACGGGCTTGTGGGGATACATCGAGCAAGAAGATGTAAAACTGCCTTGCGTACATATTGTTCATATTCCACTTAAACTCTTCTTCCAGTGTATCGTGCATCTACTGCAACAAGGGCGGTACCACTCAATCGACATCCTCCTTCTACACTCAGCTAGACTAAAACCTTGCTTTTGCATCCAATCCTACCGGTTATGAAATATCAGATAGAGTGGAAATGAGGTTGGCCACAAGGCTGGTGGATAGATCGAGCGAACATATGCTAACCCCCCTTGTATACATTTTTGTCCCATTTCACTTGAATTTGTGTTTCCAATGCCTCCTACTTCTACTACAACATCGATGCCGCTCGACCAACATCCTCCGAGACATAGAGTGGTTAATGCTCCACAGCGTAACATCGGCTACCTAGCTACTGTCGTTCCCTTTATGTAGTGGCTATGCTATCGTATAAAAGATGATTTGTAATGAATCTTGAGTTATTCTCTCTAGCCTTTAAGCTGAAAAAATACAAGAAAATAAATGGCACAAGAATGTCATTCTGATATATAATTTTTCTTAGAGATGTACATATCGGAAATCCTTCCTGGCTCCCGAGTCCAGATGATCTTGGTACGAGGACCAACCAGAACGTGACAGATCGATAGGCAATGTTGTATTCCCGACCGTATATTCGAGCAGAGTCCGATTTTGGTACAGTGTCGCGGGTACCATTGTGGGAGCATTCATTGTGTTGGTCAGGGTTGAAGGCCCATAGAACAAACAGTTCTGTTGATGATCTGGACTAACGCGTGTCTAGTTGGACCGGAGGAGCCAAGGGCCAACGGCCCTCTCGCTGGGAACACACGTCTATTTAAAATTCATTTTCATCCGCTGTCGCTGTTTTAGGGTTCCTATCTTCCAAGAAGCTCCCAAGATCCATGGCGTCTTTTTTTTTTTTTTTGAGAAACACAATACAAACGCAGACGCTCACATACACGCGCATACACTCACCCCTATGAACGCACACACGCACACCCCTATCCCTATGAGCACCTCCGGAAGACTGAGCCGGCGGATTGGATCTTGAAATTGACGAAGTCACCACAGGCGCCTCGCTGTCGACGGGAACGTCGCCTCCCACTGAATGAATATTTCGCCTTTATGAGACACACAGATGTCAAACCTGGGGTTTGAACTCTGGTGGGCTGGGGGTACAACCACCCTCCTAACCACTCAACCTCAGGTTGGTTCTCCCATGGCGTCTTCTTCCTCCTCCCAAGCCGATACACAAGACAACACCCCCTTCCTCTCATCCCCTGCCCAAGGTGCGGCAACACGTAGTCACCAAGGTCGCGTACAAGGGCACCAGACCTGGAGTTAGGTACTACATTCTACAAGTGCCCATTGTTCAGTGTAAGTTCACCTGGTTCCTTCGCCCACACAGTCAACACCGGGTACAGATGTTTATTTATCCACACGGGGTGTGGGGCGCTGGGTTTTTCCTCCGGGTTGTGCTAGACTTTTTTACTCACTCCGATGTTATGCATGGACGCAGGCTGGGATTTGCGGGTTCTTCGAGTGGAGCGAGGGATACGCTCGCGGCAAATGGTGGAGTTCTTGCTGCGGCCGCTGTACCACCACAGTTAGAGCATCTCTAAGAGAAACCGAAAAAATGCAAATTGAAAAGCGCGAGTTCAGTTCACCGAAAACGCAAGTTCTGATGAAATTAGCTCTGGCGCAGAATAGAACCCGTAAAAATGAAACTGAAAACTGGAATTCGAATTGGCGCGGGTAAATGTTGGCGATGATCATAGTTCATAGATGAAATAGATACTTACATAGTGCAGGGAATTTAAATTACTACTAGCGATGATCATTGTTTGTCACCGGCAACCTAATAACCTAGGTAAATGAGCAAAATGTGGCCTACAAGCTATGGCGCGCGCGGCGGTGCCGGTGCTGGCGGAGATCGTCGGAGGCGTGAAGTCCTCACGCGTCGTCTTTGTCAAGCTCGACTAGTTCGAGCTTGACCTTGCGGACGCGGGCCTCCCGGTGGGCCGCCTCGTACTCCCGTACCTGGCGTACGGCGTCGGCTTCTTGCCGGCGGAAGCGGGCCCTCGCCTCCGCCTCGCTGATGGCGAACGTTTGCGCCATCACCGCCTCCTCCTCGTCGCTGTCGTGGATGTAGTCCCCGGGGGAGAAGGTTGGAGAGCGCGCGGGGACGAGGTCATCCTCCTCGAAGCTCGCCGCCATGGGCAGCCGCGGTGCGCGGCTCGACTGACCGGAGGAGGAGCTCTCGGCCTGGTTGCCGTAGCGGGCGAGCTTCCCTGGGGGCGTGAGCCCCCAGTTGGTCCACCGGCGAGCGCTACGCTTGCGCGCGCCCTCGCTGCGGTTCCACTTCCGCTGCTCCGCCTCGCTGCGGAAGACGGGCGGACGCGGCGGCGAATCGCCGCCGCCCAATCCCGCGGCTCGGCTGCCTGCCCCTCCACGGGAGGCCATCGCGCGGTGGCGGCGGAAGAATTGGTGGCTGGCTGCGCGTGGATTGCTCGTCGGAGCGTGGGACTAGCGGCGGCGGAGGGAGAGGAGACGACGGAGGGGAGTAGGGTTTGTGAACCGAACTCCCCCCCGCGATCCCTTTTAATAGGGGTCGTGCAGGGGATTTCTCGGGCCCCCGAACTTTTGATTCGGACCGATCCACCGATTCGGTCACTGATCGACGCCAGTTTCGGCCCGAACCCGTAAATCCCGCTGGAAAGGATTTACGGGCTCTGTTAGAGATGCTTTTAGCTGCCGGACAGGCTGCCGCGGCCATCAACAACGGTGATGTCGCCCAAGTGAATCTGTTTGTGTCCCTGACAACACAATGGGCCTGCTTATCGTGCTGGCGCTGGTCCTCGCTCAGCTACAAGTGATGCAACCAGCCACTTCTCAACGGGGCAGCGAAAGCACAAAGTGAAGCACTTAGGGTGTGTTTGGTAGCCCGGGTCAACCGAGAATAACTATCTCTTCTCATACATGATGACCCTAGCTAAGTTCAAATGAGATGAGATGTTGGTTGGTAGCACATGTATGAGCTGAGATGAGATGTTGTTTGGTAACTCATGTATGAGATGAGATAGTGAGGATACCACCTCAATTGATTTTTGCACTAATTCAATATTCGAACAAAGTTAGACTTATATGTAAGTATTAAATACACATTGACTCAATATTTTGTGAAATACACACTCGATCAATATTTTGTATTTGACTAGTAGTTATTTTTGCAAAAAAGGTACAGCTTTTTTTGCAAATAGCCCCTCAAACTGAGTAACCAAAAAGCCATCGGGTCCTTCAGCTTGATCTACACAGTCGAGCAGCACCAGCCGCGGGCCGTGGCTTGCTAGAGGTGGCGGACGGGGGCAGGAGCGGCCGGCGGCCAGGGAGGGGCAGCATCCAAGGCCGGCGGCAGGCGGCATCCAGGGGAGGGGCGGTGGCGGCCGACGGCCAGGGGAGGGGCGGCGTCGGACAGGCAGAGGAGGGGCGGCATCCAGCAGCGGCGGGCGGCGTCCAAGGACGGGGCGGCGGCGGCGACAGCCAGGGGAGGGGAGGGGAGGCTGCGCCCGACAGCCATGGGAGGGAAGGTGCGGTGGCGGCCAAAGGCCGGCGGCCATGGGAGGAGGGGTACGGGAGCTATCCTTGGCCCATGGGAGGAGGAGCGGGTGGAACTGTACGGGAGCGCTTGCGGCTTGCGGGAGGAAAATGAAGAGGCGGGCTGGGGTCTGGGGGTCCGTGCGGGCCTCCCAAGAGGAGTTGCGGGATGTCAGGGTGGGCATTCGATTTTAACCGAAATTTCGGTTCGGTTTTTGCGGTTTTTAAACTAATTCGGTTTTCAAAAATGGTAACCGAAATTGTCATGAAAATTTAAGAAACCGATAAATTCGGTTCGGTTTTCGGTTGAAACCGAATAAACCTACTCACTTGAACAAATAGTAGGCATCACCGAAGAAAGCAAATAGTGATTGACATATCAACAAAAAAGCATCAACTGCGCAAGAAATCGACAAATAAGCACCAATCGTGGAGGGATGTTATTTGGTAGGCTGCAACACTCGTGGTACAGGTGCATCACTCGTGAGCGATTAAAAGGCGGGGGTAGCTAAGATTTCGAGCGACGTGTTCTATTATGCAGGCTTCACGCTATATTCAGAAAAAGCTAATACATCAAAGACAAAAGTCATACATTGAATGAACAATTTTTGGAACATCAAACGCAATTGGGGTTCTATGGAATGATCGGTTTATGCACAAATTAAATTGATGGTAGGTTACTCTATTCGGTCTATTCGGTCTTGTTCGGTTGGTGGGGCTAAAACCGAATTCTACCAAATTTAATTCGGTTAGTATAAATGAAAACCAAAAAATAGCGGTTAATGGAAAAAACCGAGATTTCGGTTAGTTCGATTTCGGCTTCGGTTCGATTTTCGGTTTCACGGTTTTTATGCCCACCCTGAGCGGGATGGACTGAGCCAAGCTGGGTTGGTTGAAATGGGTTGAGATGAGAATATCTGGGTTCCCCCAGGCTACCAAACACACCCTTAGTATCAGTGACAGAGCCAGGAATTAACTAAGACGGGTGGGACAAATAAGCTCTAAAAAAAATTTGATAGAAAAGAAAATATATTCAACCAAAAAGGTCCTAAACGATTCAGTTTGCATAGTATCATACCATTAAGTTGTATTAGTGTTGGCAAGTCGAAGCTGTCCAGGAAGATGACCTCTATGGTTACTTTAGAAATGAAAACCTTGCATAATCTTCTATTGGGCTAAAAAAACACCAGCGCTACTTGGCGTCGGTGTGAGTCTATTTTCGCTCCCGACCCCCAAAACGCGATTGAGGCTGCTATGAGGAGCACCGGTGGTGATGCTCTTAGGGCATCTCCAAAGCGGAGACCCAAATGCAAAAAAAATACGTCTGTTTGGGTCTTCCCGGACAAAACCTGTCCCCAACGGGGCAACCCAACTTAAAAACGAACAGCTACAACGTCCGACCAGACCCAAAACCGACCCAAATCTGGGGGACTTTTGGGACGAGCCGGACGAACGCGTGCGTCCATTGTATCCACGTATGTCCGCGTACTGGCCCATCTGACAGTGACACAAAATGCAACCACATGCGCCCCCACCCTTCTCTGTCCTATGTTTGCTTTTTTTCCATGGAAAAAGCCATCGCTCCTCGCCAGAATCGATCTCGACTAGCCAAGCTCCGCCGCCACCCTCGCCTGGAGACCCCCGCCGCCGCCGCTTCCTTTTTTCAGCCCTGCTGGAAGTCTCCGGAGCAGGAACGAGCGCCGCCGGCCTCGACGCCGCCGAGCAAGACGAAGACGGGGCGGAGCTCGCCAGGCCGGGACGAGGACGGAGCTCGCCATGCGTGCCTCGCAGGGGCGCGACGGGGGTGGAGCTCGCCGTGTGTGCCTCGCCACGGGCGTGGTTCGGCGAGCCTCTCCATGGTTGGCTGCAGCACCTCGGGCCGCCGCTCGCCGCGCCTCGCGACGACGCGAGCGGGCGCCTCGACATAGCCCCGTGCCGCGCCTCGGGCCGCCGCCGTCCCGTGCCTCGCCGAGTCACATCGCGCCGCCCCGCGCGCCCTGGCCCGCGCCTCTTGCCTGCCAAAACCCACCGGCGAGTAGCGGCGAGCAACACGAAGAGCCGGGAGGCTGCCAAGACTGCTGGTGGGGCCTGGTCCCTCGACGTCGTCCCGCAATGCTCTGGCACACGTCCTGACAGTCGCAAGGGCGTGCCACCTGACCTATACCTGGTCAGGGAGGTGTTGGATTGCTTCGATTAGCTTCCTGCATGGTAGACACGTAAACATTAAATACGAGCCCGATCGGCTCTGAGGTTACCCTGTGGATCGGCTCGAAGAGCCGATTGCCCTATGGTTCACGTTGGATTTACGTTGACATGGGGATCCTGCTTGATCAAAACAAAGCTAAACCAATCTACGACAGTTTAGGGTTTTCACCGCATAACCGGAACATCCTACGCGTAGTTGAGCCTAGCAGATACGAAAGATGATGGAAAACTACTCCTAAAAGAGGCCTAAAAACCAACGTTAAGTCAATTCCCGGAACATCCCTTCTACGAACAGCAAACCACACCTTACGCACTACCGGATCGTCCAACCCTAGCGTAAGGCCTAACCATACAAATATCAAACTAATCCTTGAAGAACAAGGAGCAACTATAGCAGATTGGATCTACTAAGTAAAGAACAAGCAAGGTGCTGCCCTTACACCTAAGATAGGTGTAAGGGCAGCTAGATATCGAGGGACGGCATAGCTAAGCAAATATGTATAAGAAAAGCATCTATGCAAGCTCGAAAACACCTGCGATAAGTAGTGTTACTCGCCATCAACAAGGCTTCAGTACGAGCAACACAAGATAACGAATAAACCTATACTGCCTAGATCGTAAGATGCGATCTAGGCAGCATGATGCTTACCCGGAAGAAACCCTCGAAACAAGGGGTGGCGATGCGCCTAGATTGTGTTTGTTGTGAACGTGATTGTCCTCCTTTCTCAATAACCCTAGGTACATATTTATAGTCCGTAGACTTTCTAATTCGGGAATAAACCTAACCGTGTACGGGCTAAACTCTATCTCTTAATTCTAAATGCGATCTACTATAATGTACAGATACACGGGTAATTTAGCCCAAATTCTCGTACAAGGCCGCTTCAGATACGCTCCACGTGTATATCCTCCAAGTCTATCTCCATCGCGGCCCATCTCCTGATTTGGCCAAAATCTGGTGATAACACATGCCCCCCTGGTTTTGGTAATGATAATTTCAAAACCACTCTGTTTTTCCTTCGTAGGGTCATGTCGTGGCAGAGCAGAACCGCTTCAGTATCTTTCCATCATGATACCCTGTCTTCTCAACTTCTGCACGATTGACAGTTTTGGCACCGCATCCTCGAAAATTGCTCAAGCATTAAATTTCCACTAAATCCCCTTTTATTTAACCGCATCGAGCAGTTCATCTCTTCATTCCCCTGCTCCGTACCAGCCATCGGCAAAAAGCCCCTCTCTGCATCCATGGCTTCCTCTTCCTCCTCTGCCTCTTCCGGCCTTTCCTTCGACTCCTCCTCCTCCAGCGAGCTAGAGCCGGAGGTCAACCTGATGGCAATATACGAGGCCCTCGCCCCCGAGTACTAGGACGCGAGGGATTGGGACTCCTCCATCGAGTCGGAGGATGACGAGCCCCTCACCGACGGGGAAGAAGACCTCCGGTTCCTCGTCGACGGGGAGCTGGAGGCTACGAGCGACGACGACCTCTTCTCATGGGAGGCGGACCTCTCCTCCGACGAGGAGGACGAGGAGGCGGAGGAGGACTCCTCCTCCGCGGGGTACCCACCGGCCAAGCGCTTCCGCGCCGGGTCGGATGACGACGACGACGATGAGGAGGAGGATGAAGCCCCTGCTGGTGGCTTCATCAGCAGCGACGAGGAGCCCGCCGGCAGCAGCGCCGACGGCAGCTATGACGGCGACGACGAGGGCAGCGACGGCCCGTAGATTAGGAAGTAGTGCAGGGCTAGTAGTGGTAGTGCATTAGGCATCGGATGATCCTTTTGATAGCCATCGACTCTTCCTTGTAAAAAATCCCTCTTCGAATCAATGAAAATTGTTCTTCCAATTTTATTCTCTAATTGTCCAATTTCAAATTTTCCGATTGTCAAAACAGGTCAACGCACCAAGAACCGATAGCAACGTATCGGTCTTTCACCATCATACACCCATAAGGCCAGACTCAAATACCAAATTAGATAGATATCCAAGCAAACACTTCTCGAATTCAGACTGTATCTTGATATCTGACCATAATATTTTGTAACTCTAAAGTCGATGGATGTGCATCGGCTGTTTTGTTCTCAAGTCGATGTCCGTGCATCGGCTGTACTTAACATCTTGTTGCTTTGCACGTATATTTCTTTTTTTACTGGCCGATTTCATGCATCGGCCTCCATATTTTACTGTTCATCATCCCCATACTTGGGAAGAGAATTTTTTTTACTAGCCGATTTCGTGCATCGGCCTCCATATTTTACTGCCCATCATCCCACATACTTGGGAAATACTTCTTGAGATGCTGGCCATTGACAGCCACTGGGAACTTCACACCATCCAACTGCTCGAGCATGTATGCATTACCCTTCAAAACTTGGTCGACTTTGTACTGGCCGTGCCAATTTGGAGACCATTTACCATACACTTTATCCTTAGTCCCCAACGGCAGTACAGCTTCCCATACCAGATCACCAACTTGGAACTCCTTTGGTTTCACCTTCTTATTATATGCGCGAGCCACCTTGGCTTTATTCTCCTTGATTTTCTCAAGCGACCATAGTCTGAGTTCCGTTACATCCTCAATGCTGTCACTCATCAGGGTTGCATATTCTTCAGTAGTTAAATCATTTTTGAAACGTAATCCGTCTCGACCCAGCCTTGATTTCCCAGGGCAATACAGCTTCTTGTCCATAGACCAGATGATATGGCGAGGTTTTTATTGCTCCGTGACACGACATGCGATAAGCCCACAGCGCTTCTGACAATACCTCGTGCCAACGTCTAGGATGCTCGTCGATTTTCCTCTTAATCAGCTTGATCAGACTCTTGTTGGATGCTTCAGCCTGCCCATTTGCTTGAGCATAGTATGGAGACGATCGGATCAGCTTGATTCCCATATCTTCGCAGAACTTTCTAAACTCCTTAGAAACGAAGATCGAACCTCCATCGGTCGTGATAGTCTGGGGAATCCCGAATCTATGAATGACTGATACGTCCAATTTGCATCACTATTTTATATCATAATTTGCTGTTATTCATTGATATATTTCATATTGGGACACAATACTTATGTTATTTCATCTATTTTGCATGTTTCATCATTATTGGAGGATCAAGCACCGGAGCCAGGATTCTGCGGGAAAAAGCACCGTCAGAACGCAATATTTCGGAAGATCAACTGTGGAAGGAAATTATACCAAAAATCCTATTTTTCAAGATGACGAAGGAAGCCAGAAGGAGGAGCCAGGAGGACCCAGGGTGGGCCCACACCCTAGGGCGGCGCGGCCGATGCCCTGGCCGCGCCGCCATGTGGTTTGGGGGGCCCACGGCCCCTTTCGCCTCCTTTTCTTCGCGAAATCCTTCGTCCCGAAAACCTAAGCCACAGAGGGTACCTCGCGAAGAGTTACAGCCGCCTCTGCGGGGCGGAGAACACCAGAGAGAAAAGAGCTCTCCGGCGGGCAGGAATCCGCCGGGGAAATTCCCTCCGGGAGGGGGAAATCGACGCCATCGTCACCGTCATCGAGCTGGACATCATCTCCATCACCATCATCATCATCTCCACCATCATCACCGCCGTCTCCACCGCTGGACACCGTCATCGCCGTAGCAATTTGGGTTTGATCTTGATTGTTTGATAGGGGAAACTCTCCCGGTATCGATCTCTACTTGTTGTTGATGCTATTGAGTGAAACCATTGAACCAAGTTTATGTTCAGATTGTTATTCATCATCATATCACCTCTGATCATGTTCCATATGATGTCTCGTGAGTAGTTCGTTTAGTTCTTGAGGACATGGGTGAAGTCTAAATGTTAGTAGTGAACTATGGTTGAGTAATATTCAATGGTGTGATATTTAAGTTGTGGTGTTATTCTTCTAGTGGTGTCATGTGAACGTCGACTACATGACACTTCACCATTTATGGGCCTAGGGGAATGCATCTTGTATTCGTTTGCCAATTGCGGGGTTGCCGGAGTGACAGAAACCTAAACCCCCGTTGGTATATCGATGCGGGGAGGGATCGCAGGATCTCGAGTTTAAGGCTGTGGTTAGATTTATTCTTAATTACTTTCTTGTAGTTGCGGATGCTTGCAAGGGGTATAATCACAAGTATGTATTAGTCCTAGGAAGGGCGGTGCATTAGCATAGGTTCACCCACACAACACTTATCATAACAATGAAGATTATTCATCCGTATGTAGCAAAAGCATTAGACTAAAATCCCGTGTGTCCTCGAGAACGTTTGGTCATTATAAGTAAACAAACCGGCTTGTCCTTTGTGCTAAAAAGGATTGGGCCACTCGCTGCAATTGTTACTCTCGCACTTTACTTACTCGTACTTTATTCAACTGTTACATCAAAACCCCCTGAATACTTGTCTGTGAGCATTTACAGTGAATCCTTCATCGAAACTGCTTGTCAACACCTTCTGCTCCTCGTTGGGATCGACATTCTTACTTATCTAAGATACTACGATACACCCCCTATACTTGTGGGTCATCAAGACTATTTTCTGGCGCCGTTGCCGGGGAGTGAAGCGCTATTGGTAAGTGGAATTGGTAAGGAAAACCTTTACTGTTGTGCTGATTTTATTTCTGCCTGCTGCTATAAGTCATTATGGAGAGATCTTCTCTTCAATTTTTATTTGGGAAATCTACTACTACTGCAACGGTAGTGGATGAGGCGCCAGGTGAGGAAGTGATACCATATAAAATACCTATGAAAATTATTGAACGTGTTATGGATAACCGCTATGAAGGGGATGGAACTGTCCATCCTGGTGATCATTTACTGTTTTTGCATGAATTATGCGGGTTATTCAAATGTGCAGGTATTGCTATGGATGAAGTGAGGAAGAAACTATTTTCTTTATCGCTGTCTGGTAAGGCAGCGCATTGGTATAAATTACTGGATAATGGGGATTCTCTTGAATGGAATGATATTGTGCCCCGGTTTTATTCTAAGTTCTATCCTCCAAGTGAGATTCACAAGGATCGGAATCGCATATATAATTTTTGGCCTCATGATGGAGAGAGTATTGCCCAAGCTTGGGGGAGATTGAAGTCTTTAATGCTCAAATGCCCCATTCATGAGCTTCCTGGTAATGTTATTATTGATAATTTCTATGCAAGACTTTCTTTTCAAGACAAGACCTTCTTGGATACTTCTTGTTACGGATCATTTACACGCAACAAAGAAGAGTTTAAAAGGGACCTTCTTGATCGGATCCAAGAAAATACTGAAGGTTGGGAGAACGACAAGGATAGAGAATCGGGTATAATTTATGATTATAAATGCATTGAAGCTTTTATGGATCTTGATAAATTTCGTAATATGAGTGCTACATATGGTCTTGATTCTCAAGTTGCTGTAAATCTTTATAAAGCTTTTTGCCTCTCATTATGAATTGCCAAAGAAGAATTTTGATAAGTATCATGAACCGTATAAAGATAAAATTGATTCATCTATTAATAAATGCGTTGTAGTTGAAACTGCTGATCATGTTATTCCTGAAGCTTATATTGAAAAAACTCCTTTCCCTGCTAAAATGAAGGAGTACTCTGTTATAAATAGTGCGGTTCATAAAAGTGAAAAGAAACCTGTAGAACCTGAAGAACAAATAAAAGTTGAACCTGCTGTTGCAATAGTTAAAGATCTTGTGACTGAAAATGTGGAGGATGGTCATATTATTTTCTGTGAAGATGCTTCTAATATTGTTTCACATCCTAATAAACCCAAACAAGCTAGTGTTCCTATGCTATCTGTTAGAATTGGTGATCATTGCTATTATGGATTATGTGATATTGGTGCAAGTGTTAGTGCTATTCCTTATGAGCTTTACACGGAGATTATGCACGAAATTGATTCTTGTGAACTTGAAGATATTGATGTGGTTATTCAGCTGGCTAATAGAGAAACTATTTCTCCAATTGGTATTGTTCGAGATGTGGAAGTATTATGCGGTAAGATTAAATATCCTGCTGACTTTTTGGTACTTGGTTCTGCTGCTAGTGATTATTGTCCTATTATTTTTGGTAGACCTTTTCTAAATACTTGTGGAGCTATTATAGATTGCAAGAAAGAGAAAATTTTGACTAAATTTGCTGGTGAATCTTATGAGTTTAACTTCTCTAAATTTACCAAAACTCCTTATAAAGCTGATTTGCCTAGTAATGATTTTAAAATGGAGCAGTGTGCATCTATTGTTCTTGTTCCTAATAATCCTTTGCAGCAACATTTGGAGGATAGCGAGAGTGAAGTTTTTAGGAAAGAAAGAGATGAGCTCGAGGAAATTTTTCTTCGCCAACCCATTCTCAAGCATGATTTACCGGTGGAAGATTTGGGTACAACACCTCCACCAAAGGAAGATCCTGTTTTTGATTTAAAGCCTTTGCCTGATAATCTTAAATATGCTCATATTGATGATAAGAAAATATATCCTGTTATTATTAGTTCTAAGCTTTCAGAGATTGAGGAAGAAAGGTTATTGGAAATACTGAAGAAGCACCGAGGAGCTATTGGCTACACTCTTGATGATTTGAAAGGGATTTCTCCTTCTATTTGCCAACATGCTATTAATATGGAAGATGATGCAAAGCCTGTTGTTGAACATCAGCGTCGTCTAATTCCAAAGATGAAGGAAGTGGTAAGGAATGAGGTATTAAGACTTCTAGAAGCTGGTATTATATATCCTATTGCTGATAGTAGATGGGTTAGTCCTGTGCATTGCGTTCCCAAGAAAGGAGGAATGACTGTTGTGCCTAATGATAATGATGAGCTCATCCCTTAAAGAGTAGTTGTAGGGTATAGAATGTGCATTGATTTTCGAAAAGTTAATAAAGTTACTAAGAAAGATCATTACCCTTTACCATTTATTGATCAAATGCTAGAAAGATTGTCTAAAAATACTCATTTTTTGCTTTCTTGATGGTTATTCTGGGTTTTCACAAATTGCTGTTAAAGCTAAGAATCAAGAGAAAACCACTTTCACTTGTCCCTATGGAACTTATGCTTATAGACGCATGCCTTTTGGTTTATGTAATGCTCCTGCTACTTTTCAAAGATGCATGTCTGCTATTTTTCATGGTTTTTGTGAAAGTATTGTAGAGGTATTCATGGATGATTTTTCCGTCTATGGGAATTCTTTTGATAGTTGCTTGCGAAACCTTGATAAAGTTTTGCAGAGATGTGAAGAAACTAACCTTGTTCTTAATTGGGAGAAATGCCACTTTATGGTTAATGAAGGAATTGTATTGGGACATAAAATTTCTGAGAGAGGTATTGAAGTTGATAGAGCTAAAGTTGAAGCAATTGAGAAGATGCCCTATCCGAGGGATGTTAAAGGTATTCGTAGTGTTCTTGGTCATGCTGGGTTTTATAGGAGATTTATTAAAGATTTCTCCAAGATTTCAAAGCCTCTTACTAATCTTCTTCAAAAAGATGTACCATTTGTTTTTGATGATGATTGTAAGGAAGCTTTTGAAACTCTTAAGAAAGCCTTAACAACTGCTCCTATAGTTGAACCTCCTGATTGGAACTTACCCTTTGAGATTATGTGTGATGCTAGTGATTTTGCTGTAGGTGCTGTTCTTGGACAGCGGGTAAATAAAAAACTGAATGTTATTCATTATGCTAGTAAAACTCTTGATGCTGCTCAAAGAAATTATGCTACAACTGAAAAAGAAATATTAGCTGTAGTCTTTGCTTGTGATAAATTTAGATCTTATATTGTTGATTCAAAAGTTACGATTCATACTGATCATGCTGCAATTAGATACCTTATGACAAAGAAAGATGCTAAGCCGAGGCTTATTAGATGGGTACTTCTTTTGCAAGAATTTGATTTACATATTGTGGATAGGAAAGGTGCTGATAATCCTGTTGCTGATAATTTGTCTAGATTGGAAAATATTGCTTATGATCCTGTTCCTGTTAATGATAGTTTTCCAAATGAATAATTGGCTGTAATAAAGGTGAGCTCGCGAGACAGTCCTTGGTATGCTGATTATGCTAACTTTATTGTTTCCAAGTATTTGCCTCCAACCTTTTCAGCTCAGCAAAGGAGGAAATTCTTTTATGACTTGAGGCATTATTTCTGGGATGACCCACACTTATATAAAGAAGGAGTGGATGGTATTATGCGAAGGTGTGTTCCCGAATATGAACAACAGGAGATATTGAGTAAATGTCATGGTAGTGCTTATGGAGGACATCACGCCGGAGAAAGAACCGCGCAAAAGGTTCTACAATCAGGTTTTTATTGGCCAACTCTTTTCAAAGATGCGAGAAAGTTTATTTTATCTTGTGATGAATGCCAAAGGGTTGGTAATATCTCCAGACGTAATGAAATGCCTATGAATTATACTCTTGTTATTGAACCGTTTGATTGTTGGGGATTTGACTTCATGGGACCATTTCCCTCTTCAGAAGGTAACACTCATATACTTGTTGCTGTTGATTATGTTACTAAATGGGTGGAAGCTATACCTACAAAAAGTGCTGATGGTGAGACCTCTTTAAGAATGCTTTTAGATATTATTTTTCCTAGATTTGGAGTGCCTAGATATATTATGACTGATGGAGGTTCTCATTTTATTCATAGAGGTTTTAGAAAAACTCTTGCTAAGTATGGTATTAATCATAGAATTGCTTCCGCTTATCATCCTCAAACTAGTGGTCAAGTAGAATTATCAAATAGAGAGATTAAATCTATTTTGGGAAAGACCGTTAATAAAACTAGAAAAAATTGGGCTAGTAAATTGAAGGATGCACTATGGGCTTATAGAACTGCTTATAAAAATCCCATGGGAATGTCACCTTATAAAATGGTTTATGGGAAAGCTTGTCATTTACCTTTAGAACTAGAGCACAAAGCTTATTGGGCTGTTAGAGAATTAAATAAAGATCCTAAACTTGCCGGTGATAAGAGGTTGCTGCAATTAAGTTCTCTAGATGAATGGAGAAGTGAAGCTTATGAAAATGCTAAACTCTTTAAAGAGAAAGTTAAAAAATGGCATGATAGAAGGATCATCAAAAGAGAATTTAATATTGGGGATAAAGTCCTATTGTATCGGTCTCGTCTCAGATTCTTTGCAGGGAAATTACTCTCGAAATGGGAAGGACCATATGTTGTCGAGGAGGTGTATCGTTCAGGAGCAATCAAAATTAGCTCTCTCCAAGGCAATGCTACGCAAGTGGTGAATGGACAAAGACTCAAGCATTATATCTCAGGTGATTCCTATAATGTTGATGTTGATATTATTCAAGTGGAAACACCGGAGGCTTTCATCAAAGGGCAAATTGACAGTCCGCCAGAACTCGACTTTGAATAGGTAACGATCGGTAATGAAAAGTACGCCATTTACTTTCCGAACAATATTTTCGCTGTTTTTGGAAAATATGAAAAATTACGAGTTCGAAACGGAGTGGAAAGGACGCACGAGGGGGCGCCACCATAGGCCGGCGCGGCCAAGCCTGGGCCCGCGCCGCCCTATGGTTTGGCCGCCCCGTCGCCCCTTTCCGACTCTGGTTCGATCTGGTACTTTCCGTTTGTCGTAAAAAAATTTCTATATAATCCCCCGGACCCCTGGAGGTCCGTATATCGTTTTCTCGACGTGTTTTGTTTCGAGCTGTTTCTGCCAGGATTTGTTTCGGATCTAAAGCCATCATGTCTTCGTTGGAAACTCCGAAGGACAGCTCCAGCAAGGATGTTGGTAACTTGTACATGGAGGAGCTGAGGATGCACCCCAAGGAGTTGCTGCTCGTTGAAGGAGAACTATAGGTCAAGGATGTGCAGGGTCCTAAAGGAGAAGGGAGCTTGGAAGACAGGATGGAGAAGCTAGAACAGGAGGTTTTCAAATACAAGAAGATGGCTGAGCGTGAGGTGGATATCTTTCACAGGATTGTGTCCGAACTCATTGCTGAACATGAGAAGGAAACTAGAAAGCTTTGGAGCGACATCCTCTCACTTCACGACACCACCAACAAGCTCCAAGCACAACTCTATGACGTTCAGAATCAGAACTGTGAGTATGAAAACAGGTTTAAATATATAAGCCGTGCTGCCAGTTTCAGGATTCCCGAGACCAAGATGTCATTTCTTGATGGAGAGCCTCTTCCTTGGAAGCTTGATGACGGGAGTTCATCACCACCATCTCCGCAGGAGTAATTCATCATCGGTATTGGCATCCCCTTGGTTTGTTCCAAGCTTGGGGGAGTGCCACGGTATCACATTATCACTACCTTTTACTTTTTATTGTCAAGTAGTGTCGTATCATCAGTAGGGAAGTTATCATATAAGATGGGTTGCAGTTGGAAGTATCTCTCCTTTAGTTGGTTATCTATGTATCCCTTGGTGTGAGTTATCGTTATGGAATATTAATGAGAAGTCTTATCATTTACATATTGCACATCTTATTCTAGTTTGCAATCTCTATCATATGATTTACCTTGTTGGTTAGTATTGGTATCACTTTGGAAGAATTGAATAAATCTATTTGGTTTTGGCAAACTTAGCATTGGTCAATAGCAACAACACTTTGAGGTTTAAGTAGAAAAGAGAAATACATGTAGATGTTTCATTGTCTTTCTTGTTAGCTCATAGCTTATTATTCTGAAGTTAAGATTGTTTGTGCTTACAAGGAAGATGCATGATTGTTTCTATCATATGTATATTTGTTTGTTTCCCTCGACTCTTATGCTTGCTAATTAACCTTGCTAGCCAAAGACCTGTACTGAGAGGGAATACTTCTCGTGCATCCAAGCCTTAACCCAAACCTATGCCATTTGTGTCCACCATACCTACCTACTACATGGTATTTTCTACCATTCCAAGTAAATACTTCATGTGCTACCTTTAAACAATTCAAAACTTAGTATCTCTTATTTGTGTCAATGTTTCATAGCTCATGAGGAAGTATGTGGTGTTTTATCTTTCAATCTTGTTGGGCAACTTCCACCAATGGACTAGTGGCTTCATCCGCTTATCCAATAATTTTGCAAAAAGAGCTGGCAATGGGATTCCCAGTCCCAAATTAATTAAACTAAATAGACACTCCTCCATGGTATGTGATTGATGGACGGCACCCGAAGGATTCGGTTAGCCATGGCTTGTGTAAGCAAAGGTTGGGGGGAGTGTCATCATCATAATAAAGCTAAAATAAAAAGGCACTCCTTCATGGTATGAGATTGTTGGCAGGCACCCGAGGATTCAGTTAGCCATGGTTTGTGAAAGAAAGGTTGGAAGGAGTGCCACACAAAATGAAAATAATATGGGAGCCGCTCTTTGGAGGTTGTCTAGCAAGGGGGTTAGAGTACTCGCTACCAGTCGTTGACAACAACAAACACCTCTCAAAATGTTACTTTTATTCTCTTTATATGATTGCAAAAACTGAAAAAGCTCTAGCACATGATTTAATCCCTGCTTCCCTCTGTGAAGGGCCTGTCTTTTACTTTATGTTGAGTCAGTAAACCTATTTCCCTCCATCTCAAGCAAGCATTTGAGTAGTTGTGATCAAACCATTATATTGTGATTTGCTTCATCATGTCTTTTATTCTTCCTTGTTTAGTACAAGTTTTATCTGAATGAATATAGCTTTGCAAGTTATCAATGATTATGAAAAGACCATTATGATTGAGTATGCAAGTTGTGCCTTATAAACTTTAACATGAGAGCGCTGCTCAATGAGATAAGTATAATCCGTTAACTGTTCTCCGACCAAGAACGAAGTTTGCCATCACCAATTATGATTTCTTATGCACCTTTACTTGTGATTACCTTATACTTGTTTCAAGTTGAGTTATAAGAGGTTGTTTACTATAATGTCTTGTGTGAATGAATATGATGCTTCTTGTCCGTATTTTATTTATCGACTCTTCACTCCATAAACATGTGGTCCTGTCTATCGAGCTCAGTTTCGCTTGGGGACAAGCGAAGTCTAAGCTTGGGGGGAGTTGATACGTCCAATTTGCATCACTATTTTATATCATAATTTGCTGTTATTCATTGATATATTTCATATTGGGACACAATACTTATGTTATTTCATCTATTTTGCATGTTTCATCATTATTGGAGGATCAAGCACCGGGAGCCGGGAGTCTGCGGGAAAAAGCACCGTCGGAACGCAATATTTTGGAAGATCAAGCTGTGGAAGGAAATTATACCAAAAATCCTATTTTTCAAGATGACGAAGGAAGCCGGAAGGAGGAGCCGGGGGAGGACCCAGGGTGGGCCCACACCCTAGGGCGGCGCGGCCCATGCCCTGGCCGCGCCGCCATGTGGTTTGGGGGGCCCACGGCCCCTTTCGCCTCCTTTTCTTCGCGAAATCCTTCGTCCCGAAAACCTAAGCCACAGAGGGTACCTCGCGAAGAGTTACAGCCGCCTCTGCGGGCGGAGAACACCGAGAGAGAAAGAGCTCTCCCGGCGGGCAGGAATCCGCCGGGAAATTCCCCTCGGGAGGGGAAATCGACGCCATCGTCACCGTCATCGAGCTGGACATCATCTCCATCACCATCATCATCATCTCCACCATCATCACCGCCGTCTCCACCGCTGGACACCGTCATCGCCGTAGCAATTTGGGTTTGATCTTGATTGTTTGATAGGGGAAACTCTCCCGGTATCGATCTCTACTTGTTGTTGATGCTATTGAGTGAAACCATTGAACCAAGTTTATGTTCAGATTGTTATTCATCATCATATCACCTCTGATCATGTTCCATATGATGTCTCGTGAGTAGTTCGTTTAGTTCTTGAGGACATGGGTGAAGTCTAAATGTTAGTAGTGAACTATGGTTGAGTAATATTCAATGGTGTGATATTTAAGTTGTGGTGTTATTCTTCTAGTGGTGTCATGTGAACGTCGACTACATGACACTTCACCATTTATGGGCCTAGGGGAATGCATCTTGTATTCGTTTGCCAATTGCGGGGTTGCCGGAGTGACAGAAACCTAAACCCCCGTTGGTATATCGATGCAGGAGGGATCGCAGGATCTCAGAGTTTAAGGCTGTGGTTAGATTTATTCTTAATTACTTTCTTGTAGTTGCGGATGCTTGCAAGGGGTATAATCACAAGTATGTATTAGTCCTAGGAAGGGCGGTGCATTAGCATAGGTTCACCCACACAACACTTATCATAACAATGAAGATTATTCATCCGTATGTAGCAAAAGCATTAGACTAAAATCCCGTGTGTCCTCGAGAACGTTTGGTCATTATAAGTAAACAAACCGGCTTGTCCTTTGTGCTAAAAAGGATTGGGCCACTCGCTGCAATTGTTACTCTCGCACTTTACTTACTCGTACTTTATTCAACTGTTACATCAAAACCCCCTGAATACTTGTCTGTGAGCATTTACAGTGAATCCTTCATCGAAACTGCTTGTCAACACCTTCTGCTCCTCGTTGGGATCGACATTCTTACTTATCGAAGATACTATGATACACCCCCTATACTTGTGGGTCATCAATGACATGATCCAACACGAAACTAATGACATCTTTCGATGCTACCGACTTCATAGGGACGACCTCCACCCATTTAGTGAAGTAATCTGTAATGGCCAGAACCCATTCATGGCCTTTGCTCGATGCAGGATGAATTTTGCCGATCATATCCATACCCCAACCTCGGAATGGCCAAGGTTTGATGATGGGATTCATTGCCGATGCGGGTACCATCTGAATGCTCCCAAACTTCTGACATGCTTGATACCCTTTATAGTACTTGAAACAATCTTCAAGCATGGTGGGCCAATAAAATCCCGATCGCCTGATCAGCCACTTCATCTTATGAGCCGATTGGTGAGTTCCACAGGCACCTTCATGCACCTCATGCAAGAGCCGATTGGACTCGGCTGGTCCCAAACATTTTAGAAGTAACCCTTCCAAGGTCCTGTAGAACATGTCATCCCCAATCAGGACGTACTTCATGGCCTTGTATCTTATCCGTTTAGGTGCCCCCCCGAGCCGAATCTTTCAAGTAATTGAAAATATCGGCTCTCCAGTCATCTGGTTCCATGAACTGCACTTGAACATCGGTCCCATCTGCTACGTCCTGGTATCCTGATGCCATCTGTGCGAGATCGTTTTCCTCGGTATTCTGCGATCTTGGGATCCAATTGAAATTTATATACCTGAACTGTGCCATCAGCTCACGGCATTGCATCCATAATGGGAAGAGCGACTCGCTCTCACATTTGTATTCCTCCGTGAGTTGAGAAATCACCAATTTGGAATCTCCAAAAATCTCTACTGCTTCTGCCCCGGCTTCCAATAACAACTCCATTCCCTTGCAGATGGCTTCATATTCAGCAACATTGTTGGTGCAAGGGGTAGGTAGCCTGATGGAGAAGGAATATGTTGCCCCCGAGGCGACACGAGTAGAACGCCGATGCCGCAACCATCCTCACAGACCGATCCATCGAAGAACATGGCCCATGCACGCACAGACAGTGCTGCTACATCCGTGTTTATTCGTTCAGCAATAAGATCGGCCAACGCCTGTCCCTTGACTGCTTTCGCAGGCTGATACCGGATATCAAATTCCGATAATGCAAACATCCACTTACCGAGTCGGCCTTTCAACACAGGAGCCGACAGCATATGCTTGATGACATTCGATTTGCATATGACGATAATTTCCGCTGACAGCAAGATGTTCTGAAGCTTGGTGCATGTGAAAAACAAACAGAGGCACAACTTCTCGATCTCAGGGTACCTCGTTTCTGCATCCAATATCCTTCTGCTGAGGTAGAAAACTACTTTCTCCAGAACATCATATACCTGCACCACCACTAACGCGATGGAGGTGACAGCTACTGACAAATAAATGTAGAATGGCCTGTCTTGCTGAGGCGGAACCAACACAGGTGGCTTCGTTAGGTACTCCTTGATCTCGTCAAATGCTCGTTGTTGCTCTGCCCCCCAGCGAAACTCCTCATCAGACTTGATTTTGACTAATCCCATGAACGGCTCGATTCGTCCTGACAGGTTGGAGATAAACCTTCTGACGAAATTGATTTTGCCGATGAAACACTGGAGTTCCTTCTTCGTGGTAGGTGGCTTCATGGTTCGCACTGCCTCCTGACTTTTCAGGCCGATCTCAATTCCACGTTCATGAACCAAGAAACCCAAGAATTGACCGGCCGTTACACCAAAAGCACACTTCTTTGGATTCATTCTTAGTCCGAACTTTCTAGTTCGGTCCAGGACGTCTCGCAAATCTTTCAAGTGTCCTTCCACTGAGACAGACTTGACCACCACGTCATCGATGTAAATCTCCACCAATTTGCCGATCAGATCATGAAAGATGTAATTCATGGCTCTTTGGTACGTTGCGCCGGCATTCTTCAGTCCAAATGTCATGACCACATATTCAAACAAGCCTACCGAGCCTGGTACTCTGAATGCAGTCTTGTGTATATCTTCTGGGGACATAAAAATTTGGTTGTAGCCGGCATTGCCATCCATGAAACTTAAAATTTTATGACCAGCAGCTGCATTGATCAATGTCTCTGCTACTGGCATTGATTATTCATCCTTTGGAGTGGCACTATTGAGATTCCGAAAATCTATGGCGACGCGCCATCGTCCATCCTTTTTCTCCACAGGTACGACATTGGAAATCCACTCAGCATACCTGCATGGCCTGATGAACCCAGCGTTCAACATTTTCTCGATCTCTTTCTTGACTTCTACTAAGATTTCGGCCTTCATCTGTCGTGCTCGCTGCTGGAACGGCCGAAATCCTTTCTTCAGAGGGAGCCGATGCTCAATGATGCTCCTGTCTAACCCAGGCATCTCTGTATAATCCCATGCAAAACAATCTGGGTACTCTTTCAGCAAAGCTATCATCAGGCCCCTCAGATGTGGATTCAACTTTTTGCTGATAAATGTTGGTCGTGGCTTATCCCCAGGACCAATGTCAATCTCTTCTAGCTCATCAGCTGATGTAAACCCGTATCCTAGCTTTCCGTCGCCTGCTAGATCAATGCTGAACACAGGCAAAATGCATGTTGAGGATAATTTTGGCCGATTGCTGGAATCGGCCTCCTTTATCATTGCAATGCTCAATGAGGGTTTACAATTTATTGGTGCTCTATTAGGACTACGTGACATGCTCGAGGTGAGCTCATTGCCTTCTATTTTTTGGGGCCGATCGCAGGGATCGGCCTTGCCACGTTGATGACCCACAAGTATAGGGGGTGTATCGTAGTATTTTCGATAAGTAAGAATGTCGATCCCAACAAGGAGCAGAAGGTGTTGACAAGCAGTTTCGATGAAGGATTCACTGTAAATGCTCACAGACATGTATTCAGGGGGTTTTGATGTAACAGTTGAATAAAGTACGAGTAAGTAAAGTGCGAGAGTAACAATTGCAGCGAGTGGCCCAATCCTTTTTAGCACAAAGGACAAGCCGGTTTGTTTACTTATAATGACCAAACGTTCTCGAGGACACACGGGATTTTAGTCTAGTGCTTTCGCTACATACGGCTAAATAATCTTCATTGTTATGATAAGTGTTGTGTGGGTGAACCTATGCTAATGTACCGCCCTTCCTAGGACTAATACATACTTGTGATTATACCCCTTGCAAGCATCCGCAACTACAAGAAAGTAATTAAGAATAAATCTAACCACAGCCTTAAACTCTGAGATCCTGCGATCCCTCCTGCATCGATATACCAACGGGGGTTTAGGTTTCTGTCACTCCGGCAACCCCGCAATTGGCAAACGAATACAAGATGCATTCCCCTAGGCCCATAAATGGTGAAGTGTCATGTAGTCGACGTTCACATGACACCACTAGAAGAATAACACCACAACTTAAATATCATACCATTGAATATTACTCAACCATAGTTCACTACTGACATTTAGACTTCACCCATGTCCTCAAGAACTAAACGAACTACTCACGAGACATCACATGGAACATGATCAGAGGTGATATGATGATGAATAACAATCTGAACATAAACTTGGTTCAATGGTTTCACTCAATAGCATCAACAACAAGTAGAGATCGATACCGGGAGAGTTTCCCCTATCAAACAATCAAGATCAAACCCAAATTGCTACGGCGGTGACGGTGTCCAGCGGTGGAGACGGCGGTGATGATGGTGGAGATGATGATGATGGTGATGGAGATGATGTCCAGCTCGATGACGGTGACGATGGCGTCGATTTCCCCCTCCCGGAGGGAATTTCCCCGGCGGATTCCTGCCCGCCGGAGAGCTCTTTTCTCTCTGGTGTTCTCCGCCCCGCAGAGGCGGCTGTAACTCTTCGTGAGGTACCCTCTGTGGCTTAGGTTTTCGGGATGAAGGATTTCGCGAAGAAAAGGAGGCGAAAGGGGTTGTGGGGCCCCCACACCACATGGTGGCGCGGCCAGGCCATGGGCCGCGCCGCCCTATGGTGTGGGCCCACCCTGGGTCCAGCTGGCTCCTCCTTCTGGCTTCCTTCGTCATCTTGAAAAATAGGATTTTTGGTATAATTTCCTTCCACAGTTGATCTTCCGAAATATTGCGTTCTGACGGTGCTTTTTCCAGCAGAATCCACAGCTCCGGTGCTTGATCCTCCAATAATGATGAAACATGCAAAATAGATGAAATAACATAAGTATTGTGTCCCAATATGAAATATATCAATGAATAACAGCAAATTAAGATATAAAATAGTGATGCAAATTGGACGTATCAACTCCCCCCAAGCTTAGACTTCGCTTGTCCCCAAGCGAAACTGAGCTCGGTAAACAGGACCACATGTTTATGGAGTGAAGAGTCGATAAATAAAATACGGACAAGAAGCATCATATTCATTCACACAAGACATTATAGTGAACAACTTCCTCATATAACTCAACTTGAAACAAGTATATGGTAATCACAAATAAAGGTGCATAAGAAATCATAGTTGGTAATGGCAAACTTCGTTCTTGGTCAGAGAACAATTAATAGATTATATTTATCTCATTGAGCAGCGCTCTCATGTTAAAGTTTATAAGGCACAACTTGCATACTCAATCATAATGGTCTCTTCATGATCATTGATAACTTGCAAAGCTATATTCATTCAGATAAAACTTGTACTAAACAAGGAAGAATAAAAGACATGATGAAGCAAATCACAATATAATGGTTTGATCACAACTACTCAAATGCTTGCTTGAGATGGAGGGAAATAGGTTTACTGACTCAACATAAAGTAAAAGACAGGCCCTTCGCAGAGGGAAGCAGGGATTAAATCATGTGCTAGAGCTTTTTCAGTTTTGCAATCATATAAAGAGAATAAAAGTAACATTTTGAGAGGTGTTTGTTGTTGTCAACGACTGGTAGCGGGTACTCTAACCCCCTTGCCAGACAACCTCCAAAGAGCGGCTCCCATATTATTTCATTTTATGTGGCACTCCTTCCAACCTTTCTTTCACAAACCATGGCTAACCGAATCCTCGGGTGCCTGCCAACAATCTCATACCATGAAGGAGTGCCTTTTTATTTTAGTTTTATTATGATGATGACACTCCCCCCAACCTTTGCTTACACAAGCCATGGCTAACCGAATCCTTCGGGTGCCGTCCATCAATCACATACCATGGAGGAGTGTCTATTTAGTTTAATTAATTTGGGACTGGGAATCCCATTGCCAGCTCTTTTTGCAAAATTATTGGATAAGCGGATGAAGCCACTAGTCCATTGGTGAAAGTTGCCCAACAAGATTGAAAGATAAAACACCACATACTTCCTCATGAGCTATGAAACATTGACACAAATAAGAGATACTAAGTTTTGAATTGTTTAAAGGTAGCACATGAAGTATTTACTTGGAATGGCGGAAAATACCATGTAGTAGGTAGGTATGGTGGACACAAATGACATAGGTTTGGGCTAAGGTTTGGATGCACGAGAAGTATTCCCTCTCGGTACGGGTTTTGGCTAGCAAGGTTAATTAGCAAGCATAAGAGTTGAGGGAAACAAACAAATATACATGTGATAGAAACAATCATGCATCTTCCTTGTAAGCACAAACAATTTTAACTTCAGAATAATAAGCTATGAGCTAACAAGAAAGATATGAAACAACTACATGTATTTCTCTTTTCTACTTAAACCTCAAAGTGTTGTTGCTATTGACCAATGCTAAGTTTGCCAAAACCAAATAGATTTATTCAATGCTCCCAAAGTGATACCAATACTAATGACAAGGTAAATCATATAATAGAGATTGCAAACTAAAATAAGATATGCAATATGTAAATGATAAGACTTCTCATTAATATTCCATAACGATAACTCACACCAAGGGATACATAGATAACCAACTAAAGGAGAGATACTTCCAAACTGCAACCCATCTTATATGATAACTTCCCTACTCATGATATGACACTACTTGACAGTAAAAAGTAAAAGATAGTGATGATGTGATACCGCGGCACTCCCCCAAGCTTGGAACAAACCAAGGGGATGCCAATACCGATGATGAATTACTCCTTTGGCGATGGTGGTGATGAATTCCTGACAAGCTTCTCAATAAGCTCCTGAAGCTCATCAATCCTGTATGTGAGATTGCGAATCATCTCCGAATTGTGCTCGACGCGGTTAAGGAGTCTGTCCGACGGCGAGTCCCAACTCTTGGAGTTATTTCCCCACTCTTCAGCCTCAGGCTCCCTCCTTCCTGCAGTGTTAGAGCGATCTATATCCCACTGGCTAGGCAATGCTGCCTTGGGAGTCCCTTCAATTTGATTATTGAAAATTAGATTGTGGAAGGGGTGATGAGTGCCTGATAAGGATGTCTTCGGAGCTAGGTAATGACGTGGAACCGCTCCTCCAGTGCGAATTCTTGCGCTCTTGTTTGCACTAAAAGGGTTGTCCACCACCTTGATGCTTGCGATGGTAGCACGCGGGTGTGCGCGCGAATCTTCCTCCATCTCTTCTTCATCCTCCTCCTTGACGTCCTTGTCCTCCTCTTTCCACTCAAGATCTTGATTATCTTCATCCGGAAGCTCCTTACCCTTGTTCTTGGAGACCATGGTGCTTCTAGACCGAAAACAGATCCTGGCAGAAACAGCTCGAAACAAAACACGTCGAGAAAACGATATACGGACCTCCAGGTGTCCGGGGGATTATATAGCAAAAAATTTCACGACACAAGGAAAGTACCGGATCGAACTAGAGTCGGAAAGGGGCGACGAGGCGGCCAAACCATAGGTCGGCACGGGCCCAGGTCAGGCCGCGCCGGCCTATGGTGGCACCCCCTCGTGCGTCCTTTCCACTCCGTTTCGAGCTCGTAATTTTTCATATTTTCCAAAAACAGCAAAAATATTGTTCGGAAAGTAAATTGCGTACTTTTCATTACCAGTACTGTTACCTATTCAATGTCGAGTTCTGGAGGACTGTCAATTTGCCCTTTGATGAAAGCCTCCAGTGTTTCCACTTGAATAATATCAACATCAACATTATAGGAATCACCTGAGATATAATGCTTGAGTCTTTGTCCATTCACCACTTGCGTGGCATTGCCTTGGAGAGAGCTAATTTTGATTGCTCCTGAATGATACACCTCCTCAACAACATATGGTCCTTCCCATTTCGAGAGTAATTTCCCTGCAAAGAATCTGAGACGAGACCGATACAATAGAACTTTATCCCCAATATTAAATTCTCTTTTGATAATCCTTCTATCATGCCATTTTTTAACTTTCTCTTTAAAGAGTTTAGCATTTTCATAAGCTTCACTTCTCCATTCATCTAGAGAACTTAATTGCAACAACCTCTTATCACCGGCAAGTTTAGGATCTTTATTTAATTCTCTAACAGCCCAATAAGCTTTGTGCTCTAGTTCTAAAGGTAAATGACAAGCTTTCCCATAAACCATTTTATAAGGTGACATTCCCATGGGATTTTTATAAGCAGTTCTATAAGCCCATAGTGCATCCTTCAATTTACTAGCCCAATTCTTTCTAGTTTTATTAACAGTCTTTCCCAAAATAGATTTAATCTCTCTATTTGATAATTCTACTTGACCACTAGTTTGAGGATGATAAGCGGAAGCAATTCTATGATTAATACCATACCTAGCAAGAGTTTTTCTAAAAACTCCATGAATAAAATGAGAACCTCCATCAGTCATAATATATCTAGGCACTCCAAATCTAGGAAAAATAATGTCTAAAAGCATTCTTAAAGAGGTCTCACCATCAGCACTTTTTGTAGGTATGGCTTCCACCCATTTAGTAACATAATCAACAGCAACAAGTATATGAGTGTTACCTTCTGAAGACGGAAAAGGTCCCATGAAGTCAAATCCCCAACAATCAAATGGTTCAATAACAAGAGTATAATTCATAGGCATTTCATTACGTCTGGAGATATTACCAACCCTTTGGCATTCATCACAAGATAAAATAAATTTTCTCGCATCCTTGAAGAGAGTTGGCCAATAAAAACCTGATTGTAGAACCTTTTGCGCGGTTCTTTCTCCGGCGTGATGTCCTCCATAAGCACTACCATGACATTTACTCAATATCTCTTGTTGTTCATATTCGGGAACACATCTTCGCATAATACCATCCACTCCTTCTTTATATAAGTGTGGGTCATCCCAGAAATAATGCCTCAAGTCATAAAAGAATTTCCTCCTTTGCTGAGCTGAAAAGGTTGGAGGCAAGTACTTGGAAACAATAAAGTTAGCATAATCAGCATACCAAGGACTGTCTCGCGAGCTCACCTTTATTACAGCCAATTGTTCATTGGGAAAACTATCATTAACAGGAACAGGATCATAAGCAATATTTTCCAATCTAGACAAATTATCAGCAACAGGATTATCAGCACCTTTCCTATCTACAATATGTAAATCAAATTCTTGCAAAAGAAGTACCCATCTAATAAGCCTCGGCTTAGCATCTTTCTTTGTCATAAGGTATCTAATTGCAGCATGATCAGTATGAATAGTAACTTTTGAATCAACAATATAAGATCTAAATTTATCGCAAGCAAAGACTATAGCTAATAATTCTTTTTCAGTTGTAGCATAATTTCTTTGAGCAGCATCAAGAGTTTTACTAGCATAATGAATAACATTCAGTTTTTTATCTACTCGCTGTCCAAGAACAGCGCCTACAGCAAAATCACTAGCATCACACATAATTTCAAATGGTAAGTTCCAATCAGGAGGTTCAACTATAGGAGCAGTTGTTAAAGCTTTCTTTAGAGTTTCAAAAGCTTCCTTACAATCGTCATCAAAAACAAATGGTACATCTTTTTGAAGAAGATTAGTAAGAGGTTTTGAAATCTTGGAGAAATCTTTAATAAACCTCCTATAAAACCCAGCATGACCAAGAACACTACGAATACCTTTAACATCCCTAGGATAGGGCATCTTCTCAATTGCTTCAACTTTAGCTCTATCAACTTCAATACCTCTCTCAGAAATTTTATGTCCCAATACAATTCCTTCATTAACCATAAAGTGGCATTTCTCCCAATTAAGAACAAGGTTAGTTTCTTCACATCTCTGCAAAACTTTATCAATGTTTCGCAAGCAACTATCAAAAGAATTCCCATAGACGGAAAAATCATCCATGAATACCTCTACAATACTTTCACAAAAACCATGAAAAATAGCAGACATGCATCTTTGAAAAGTAGCAGGAGCATTACATAAACCAAAAGGCATGCGTCTATAAGCATAAGTTCCATAGGGACAAGTAAAAGTGGTTTTCTCTTGATCTTTAGCTTTATGACAATTTGTGAAAACCCAGAATAACCATCAAGAAAACAAAAATGAGTATTTTTAGACAATCTTTCTAGCATTTGATCAATAAATGGTAAAGGGTAATGATCTTTCTTAGTAACTTTATTAACTTTTCGAAAATCAATGCACATTCTATACCCTACAACTACACTTTGAGGGATGAGCTCATCATTATCATTAGGCACAACAGTCATTCCTCCTTTCTTGGGAACGCAATGCACAGGACTAACCCATCTACTATCAGCAATAGGATATATAATACCAGCTTCAAGAAGTCTTAATACCTCATTCCTTACCACTTCCTTCATCTTCGGAATTAGACGACGCTGATGTTCAACAACAGGCTTTGCATCATCTTCCATATTAATAGCATGTTGGCAAATAGAAGGAGAAATCCCTTTCAAATCATCAAGAGTATAGCCAATAGCTCCTCGATGTTTCTTCAATATTTCCAATAACCTTTCTTCTTCAAACTCTGTAAGCTTAGAACTAATAATAACAGGATATATTTTCTTATCATCAATATGAGCATATTTAAGATTATCAGGCAAAGGCTTTAATTCAAAAACAGGATCTTCCTTTGGTGGCGGTGTTGTACCCAAATCTTCCACCGGTAAATCATGCTTGAGAATAGGTTGGCGAAGAAAAATTTCCTCAAGCTCATCTCTTTCTTTCCTAAAAACTTCACTCTCGCTATCCTCCAAATGTTGCTGCCAAGGATTGTTAGGAACAAGAACAATAGATGCACATTGCTCCATTTTAAAATCATCACTAGGCAAATCAGCTTTATAAGGAGTTTTGGTAAATTTAGAGAAGTTAAACTCGTAAGATTCACCGGCAAATTTAGTCAAAATTTTCTCTTTCTTGCAATCTATAATAGCTCCACAAGTATTTAGAAAAGGTCTACCAAAAATAATAGGACAATAATCACTAGCAGCAGAACCAAGTACCAAAAAGTCAGCAGGATATTTAATCTTACCGCATAAAACTTCCACATCTCGAACAATACCAATTGGAGAAATAGTTTCTCTATTAGCCAGCTGAATAACCACATCAATATCTTCAAGTTCACAAGAATCAATTTCGTGAATAATCTCCGTGTAAAGCTCATAAGGAATAGCACTAACACTTGCACCAATATCACATAAACCATAATAGCAATGATCACCAATTCTAACAGATAGCATAGGAACACTAGCTTGTTTGGGTTTATTAGGATGTGAAACAATATTAGAAGCATCTTCACAGAAATTAATATGACCATCCTCCACATTTTCAGTCACAAGATCTTTAACTATTGCAACAGCAGGTTCAACTTTTATTTGTTCTTCAGGTTCTACAGGTTTCTTTTCACTTTTATGAACCGCACTATTTATAACAGAGTACTCCTTCATTTTAGCAGGGAAAGGAGTTTTTTCAATATAAGCTTCAGGAATAACATGATCAGCGGTTTCAACTACAACGCATTTATTAATAGATGAATCAATTTTATCTTTATACGGTTCATGATACTTATCAAAATTCTTCTTTGGCAATTCATAATGAGAGGCAAAAGGTTTATAAAGATTTGCAGCAACTTGAGAATCAAGACCATATGTAGCACTCATATTACGAAATTTATCAGTATCCATAAAAGCTTCAATGCATTTATAATCATAAATTATACCTGATTCTCTATCCTTGTCGTTCTCCCAACCTTCAGTATTTTCTTGGATCCGATCAAGAAGGTCCCTTTTAAACTCTTCTTTGTTGCGTGTAAATGATCCAGAACAAGAAGTATCCAGCAAGGACTTGTCTTGAAAAGAAAGTCTTGCATAGAAATTATCAATAATAACATTACCAGGAAGCTCATGAATGGGGCATTTGAGCATTAAAGACTTCAATCTCCCCCAAGCTTGGGCAATACTCTCTCCATCATGAGGCCAAAAATTATATATGCGATTCCGATCCTTGTGAATTTCACTTGGAGGATAGAACTTAGAATAAAACCGGGGCACAATATCATTCCATTCAAGAGAATCCCCATTATCCAGTAATTTATACCAATGTGCCGCTTTACCAGACAGCGATAAAGAGAATAGTTTCTTCCTCACTTCATCCATAGCAATACCTGCACACTTGAATAAACCGCATAATTCATGTAAGAACAATAAATGATCTCCAGGGTGGACAGTTCCATCCCCTTCATAGCGGTTATCCATAACACGTTCAATAATTTTCATAGGTATTTTATATGGTATCACTTCCTCACCTGGCGCCTCATCCACTACCGTTGCAGTAGTAGTAGATTTCCCAAATAAAAATTGAAGAGAAGATCTCTCCATAATAACTTATAGCAGCAGGCAGAAATAAAATCAGCACAAACAGTAAAGGTTTTCCTTACCAATTCCACTTACCAATAGCGCTTCACTCCCCGGCAACGGCGCCAGAAAATAGTCTTGATGACCCACAAGTATAGGGGGTGTATCGTAGTATTTTCAATAAGTAAGAATGTCGATCCCAACGAGGAGCAGAAGGTGTTGACAAGCAGTTTCGATGAAGGATTCACTGTAAATGCTCACAGACAAGTATTCAGGGGGTTTTGATGTAACAGTTGAATAAAGTACGAGTAAGTAAAGTGCGAGAGTAACAATTGCAGCGAGTGGCCCAATCCTTTTTAGCACAAAGGATAAGCCGGTTTGTTTACTTATAATGACCAAACGTTCTCGAGGACACACAGGATTTTAGTCTAGTGCTTTCGCTACATACAGCTAAATAATCTTCATTGTTATGATAAGTGTTGTGTGGGTGAACCTATGCTAATGTACCGCCCTTCCTAGGACTAATACATACTTGTGATTATACCCCTTGCAAGCATCCGCAATTACAAGAAAGTAATTAAGAATAAATCTAACCACAGCCTTAAACTCTGAGATCCTGCGATCCCTCCTGCATCGATATACCAACGGGGGTTTAGGTTTCTGTCACTCCGGCAACCCCGCAATTGGCAAACGAATACAAGATGCATTCCCCTAGGCCCATAAATGGTGAAGTGTCATGTAGTCGACGTTCACATGACACCACTAGAAGAATAACACCACAACTTAAATATCATACCATTGAATATTACTCAACCATAGTTCACTACTGACATTTAGACTTCACCCATGTCCTCAAGAACTAAACGAACTACTCACGAGACATCACATGGAACATGATCAGAGGTGATATGATGATGAATAACAATCTGAACATAAACTTGGTTCAATGGTTTCACTCAATAGCATCAACAACAAGTAGAGATCGATACCGGGAGAGTTTCCCCTATCAAACAATCAAGATCAAACCCAAATTGCTACGGCGGTGACGGTGTCCAGCGGTGGAGACGGCGGTGATGATGGTGGAGATGATGATGATGGTGATGGAGATGATGTCCAGCTCGATGACGGTGACGATGGCGTCGATTTCCCCCTCCCGGAGGGAATTTCCCCGGCGGATTCCTGCCCGCCGGAGAGCTCTTTTCTCTCTGGTGTTCTCCGCCCCGCAGAGGCGGCTGTAACTCTTCGTGAGGTACCCTCTGTGGCTTAGGTTTTCGGGACGAAGGATTTCGCGAAGAAAAGGAGGCGAAACGGGCTGTGGGGCCCCCACACCACATGGTGGCGCGGCCAGGCCATGGGCCGCGCCGCCCTATGGTGTGGGCCCACCCTGGGTCCAGCTGGCTCCTCCTTCTGGCTTCCTTCGTCATCTTGAAAAATAGGATTTTTGGTATAATTTCCTTCCACAGTTGATCTTCCGAAATATTGCGTTCTGACGGTGCTTTTTCCAGCAGAATCCTGGCTCCGGTGCTTGATCCTCCAATAATGATGAAACATGCAAAATAGATGAAATAATATAAGTATTGTGTCCCAATATGAAATATATCAATGAATAACAGCAAATTAAGATATAAAATAGTGATGCAAATTGGACGTATCACACGTACGTCCATTGACTTGGATCTTGCTACTCCGTCAGGCCGGTGGATAAGACCAGCCTCACCCCGTTTTTTGAAGCTTCGATGCGCTCACAGCCGTCCAAACTGACTCCAGAGAGCGGTTCTTGGTCGTCTGCATCCCAAATATTCATGCCAGCTAGTGAGATCTCGATCGAGTCATCTGCATGAACGACCTCTACTTCATCTCCATCCCACTGTATGATGCATTGGTGCATTGTGGATGGAATGCAACAGTTAGCGTGAATCCAATCCCTTCCTAGCAGGACAGCGTAAGTGTTTTTGCTGTCGACGATGAAGAACGACGTAGGGATTGTTTTTTGGCCCACGGTTAAATCTACGTTCAGAACACCTTGTGCTTCTGACGCTTGGCCGTTGAAATCGCTTAATGTGACGTTGGTCTTGATCAGATCTTCGTTGGAGCGTCCCAAACGTCGCAGCATGGAGTATGGCATTATGTTGACTGCTGCTCCCGTGTCAACCAACATCTTGCTGACAGGCTGCCCATTGATATAACCTCTCAGGTACAGGGACTTCAAATGCCTGTAGCTCCTCTCTCGTGGCTTCTCAAAGATGACTAGCCGTGGACCGCAGTCAAACTGTGCTACTGACACTTCCTCGTCCTTTGGAGCACAAAACTCTGACGGGAGTATGAACACCAAGTTTGTATCAGCCGATGCCTCTGCATCGGCTTTTGTCTGCTTGGGGCGCCACACTTTCTTTGGCGGGCGCGTCTCCGTCTTCAACGTTTGCTGAATTTTTATGGCCAGATCGGGCCGTGCTTTCCTCAACGTGTACAGGTACTGCGCCTCGGCTTCTTCCAAGTTTCGTAGCCGCTGCACCCTACGTTTCTGGGAATGGCTGAGTCCATCAGGGCACCACCTTGGCCGGTGGTATCTATCTTATTCTTCATCTCCTGACTCCTCGAAATCTTCATCTCGAGATGACTCAGCTCGTCTGTTCTGAGGTGGGAGGGGCCCTAGACGCTTGAACACTGAAACTTCATTTGTTCCCTTCCTCTGCTGTCTACATTCTGGGCAGTTGTCGATCGTAGGCAATCGGCTCATTCCTGAGTCCCAGCAGTGCTTAAAGAAAGGACAATCCCAGTGTCTGTCCATGTCTTCTTGCTCTCTTGACCTCCCCTTTGCGTGACGCTCATATCCTTCGTCGTCACTATCATATCGACGATACTTCCTGTTGTCTGCATCAGACCGACGATATCTCTCATCATCCATGTCATATCGCCGACGTCGGTCATACTGATGCTCATATTTGTTAAGGAGATGCGCGGAGAGTGGTCGTTGATACCACACGCTTCTCACTTCTTCCTCGGTCAGGTACCGTCTGTCATCATATTGGGGCCGGTCGCGTGGATCGGCCTCCGCTTTATCTTTGCCACGGGAGTGACTGCTTTCTCCTTTATCTTTGCCATGGCGGTCTACAGGCCCTGCCATGTTGATATCGAACGGGAAACCTGGCTGACGCTTCGTGGCATGGTTGAGCTCCACCACGTTGACGCCAGGAAATGGTTGTGTGTCCACTTTCATGGCAAACTGACCGAAGATCAATCGGCCTTGTTCTATCGCCATTTGAATCTGTCCGCGCAATACTTTGCAGTCGTTGGTGGCGTGGGTGAATGTGTGATGCCATTTGCAGTATGGTCTCCCGTTCAACTCTTGCGCCGTAGGGATTTTATGGCCTTCGGGTAACTTCAGCTATTTTTCCTTTAGCAGCAAATCGAAAATCTGCTCAGTTTTGCTTATATCAAAGTCAAACCCTTTTACAGGCCCTGGTTGTTTCACCCATTTGCAGGACACGGGTACTGCCACCCGAGTCCATTCAGCTACGGCGACATCCTGATCTTCTGCAGAGTCTTCAACTTCTTCTGCCTCGACCAGGCCTATCGGGCGCTTGAACTTGTCTTGGTACAATTCTGGGTGGCGCTGCTCATACGATGTCAGTTTCTGGACCATCTGTGCCAATGAATTGTACTCTACTTGGAAAGTCAGATCCTTGAGTGGCGTTGCGAGGCCTGCCACTGCCAGCTCGACTGCTTCTCTCTCAGTTAAACGAACCGAATAACATCGGTTCTTGATAGTTCTGAAACGCTGAACGTATTCAGACACCGTCTCTCCCCGCCTTTGCCGCACCTGTGTCAAATCGGCAATGCCAGCTTCGGTAGCTTCTGAGTGATACTGTATATGAAACTGCTCCTCCAGCTGCTTCCATGTCCGAACTGAATCGGGTGGCAACGAGGTGTACCACCCAAAAGCCGGACCCGTGAGCGATTGCGCAAAGAACCTTACACGTAGCTGGTCGGATGCTGAAACCATGCCCAACTGTGCCAAATATCGGCTCACGTGCTCAATTGAGCTAGACCCTTCTGCTCCACTGAACTTTGTGATGTCAGGGAGCCGATACTTGGGCGGCAACGGGATCAGGTCATATCCGTTGGGATACGGCTTGGAATAGCCGATTGTTCTCCTCTTCGGCAGGATACCGAACTGATCTCTCAAGATTGCACTGATTTGATCCACGGTGTGAGCTGCAGGTGTTGAGCTTTCATGACTCGTTCCGGTGGCATATTTAGCTAGCCACGCCTGTTTCTCAGCATCTGCTCCAGAACTCCCTCCTGCTCCAGCAATCCCTCCTGCTGTAATCTGGTTCGTGTGCGCCCAGTTGTTGCAGTCCGGCACGTATGTGCACACGTATCCATGTGGGATCTCCTTGGGCGGCTCATACAGGAATTGGTAATCGCCAGGATCACCTCCAACCTTGTAGACGACGTATGCCGGTGAACCTTGTTGCTGTGGAGCTGCAAACGTGAATGGCAGTTGCGACTTGGTGTGGAATGGAATTTCTCCCTGGTGAGTCCCTAGGGCAGGTCCTGACGGAGAATACTGATGCTTCATGATCTCCTGAACCACGCGAAGCGCAACACGCTCGAAGGCGTTTACCAGGCTCTCTGAATGACGATGTAGAGAATGAGCCACCATATAGTTAACTTCCTGGCGCAGGGCTCTGGTGCGTTCCTCCGAAGGGAGAGACAAATGCAGTCCCTCGAGCACGCCTTCGGGTGTGAATCCTTTGAACCTAATGCCATGTGAACGGGTTTTCTCGAAAGAGCCGATGAGATCGGCTTCGAAGACGGCCTTGAGCTCATCATACTTCTTCTTGTGCTCTTCAGGCAGGTCTTCGTACTTGACTGGTTCGTCCGACATCGCAACTGCAGATGTTGACGTGGTTGTTGCAGATTGTCCCACCGGGCGTGCCAGAATGTGTTGCCTGCCAAAACCCACCGGCGAGTAGCGGCGAGCAACACGAAGAGCCGGGAGGCTGCCAAGACTGCTGGTGGGCCCTGGTCCCTCGACGTCGTCCCGCAATGCTCTGGCACACGTCCTAACGGTCGCAAGGGCGTGCCACCTGACCTATACCTGGTCAGGGAGGTGTTGGATTGCTTCGATTAGCTTCCTGCATGGTAGACACGTAAACATTAAATACGAGCCCGATCGGCTCTGAGGTTGCCCTGTGGATCGGCTCGAAGAGCCGATTGCCCCATGGTTCTCGTTGGATTTACGTTGACATGGGGATCCTGCTTTAGGGTTTTCACCGCATAACCGGAACATCCTACGCGTAGTTGAGCCTAGCAGATACGAAAGATGATGGAAAACTACTCCTAAAAGAGGCCTAAAAACCAACGTTAAGTCAATTCCCGGAACATCCCTTCTAGGAACAGCAAACCACACCTTACGCACTACCGGATCGTCCAACCCCAGCGTAAGGCCTAACCATACAGATATCAAACTAATCCTTGAAGAACAAGGAGCAACTATAACAGATTGGATTTACTATAGGTGTAAGGGCAGCTAGATATCGAGGGACGGCATAGCTAAGCAAATATGTATAAGAAAAGCATCTATGCAAGCCCCAAAACACCTGCGATAAGTAGTGTTACTCGCCATCAACAAGGCTTCAGTACGAGCAACACAAGATAACGAATAAACCTATACTGCCTAGATCGCAAGATGCGATCTAGGCAGCATGATGCTTACCCGGAAGAAACCCTCGAAACAAGGGGTGGCGATGCGCCTAGATTGTGTTTGTTGTGAACGTGATTGTCCTCCTTTCTCAATAACCCTAGGTACATATTTATAGTCCGTAGACTTTCTAATTCGGGAATAAACCTAACCGTGTACGGGCTAAACTCTATCTCTTAATTCTAAATGCGATCTACTATAATGTACAGATACACGGGCAATTTAGCCCAAATTCTCGTACAAGGCCGCTTCAGATACGCTCCACGTGTATATCCTCCAAGTCTATCTCCATCGCGGCCCATCTCCTGATTTGGCCAAAATCTGGTGATAACAGCGCCGCGCCCGCATGGGAGGGCAGGGAGCGGGGCACGGACTCGCCTGTGCACGTGACTCGCCGGCCTCGCCATGCCCGCCCTGGCCGCGCCGCTGCACTCGTTCACGGAGCAGAGGCTCGCGCGCTGCGCGTCGCCATTGCCGCGCCGTCGCCGGCCTGGTCACGCCCGCCATGGCCATGCGGGGGCTCGCGCAGGGCTCGCCGCGCCGTCGCCAGCCTCGCCACGCCCGCCATGGCCGCACGAGGGGGCTCACGCGGGGCTCGCCGCGACGTGCCTCGTCGCGCCCGTGCCGTCGCCGGACTCGCCACTCCCGCCATGGCCGCGCGAGGCTCGTGCGGGGCTCACCGCGCCGTGCCTCGCCACGCCCGCGCCGGCTGCCACGCACCTCCGCAGCGCCTCCAGCCCCACGCGCGACTCTCCACGCACCTGCGCATCGCCTCTAGTCCCGGCCCGCGTGCTTCGTGCCGTGGACGCGGGTGCAGGCTCCGGTTTGGGTCGTGTGTGGCGTTGGGGAATAAAAATGGAGACGGACCTCTATAGGCGTCCGCATGACATCCGCGTGTCTGCCGGACGGCCCAAGCAGCTAAAAACGGACGTCCAGACGGGTCCATTTGGATCTCCCCGTTGGAGATGCCCTCCCTGCGACCCAAACGGACGCGCTGGGCCGTCCGTTTTGGGCCGTTTGGGTGACCGAGCGGATACCGGGACAGCGACCTGCGTCCGCGTGTCCGTTTGGGTCGCACGCTGCGTCCAACGCGCGGATGCAGCACAAATGTCAGAAAAGCAAAAAAAATTAAAAAAACTATTTTGGGCAAATTTCATTAAGCATATGCCCTATTTTGGGCAAATTTGTACATAGCCCTATTTTAGGCAAATAAACTAACAAAATAAGCCCTCTATATGGGCTTTAAAATTTAAAAAACAAATGTAAAAACCATCTACTAGGGTTTGGTCGAGGACGCGGCGGCCGTCGGCGCCGCCTAGTCCCTGTGGGCATCGTTGGCTTCGGCGTCGACGACGTCCCCGGGCGGCGAGGCACTATTGTGGCTCGACCGCGCCGGGGACTCCGGCCACGGAGACTACATCGCCTCCTCCCAGGCGGAGTGCGGGACCGGAGCCGCCCGCCGCTGCTCCGCCGCAGCAGCCCGGAGCTGCGCCTCCTCCCCGAGGCGCTGCTCCCTCTCCTGCCGGGCGGTGCGCACAGCCTGCTGCCGCCTGGCCTCGTCCGCGCGGCGCCTGGCCTGCTGGCGTTGTTGCTCCTCGCGGCGGAGCCTGGCCTCCTCCTCCCGCCGCGCCGCGCGGGCCTGGTCGTACAGGGCCCAGGCCTCGGCGTCCTCGACCTCCTGCCGGGCCGCCTCCTCCATTGCGGAGGTGCGAATGACCGCTTGGAGTTGCGGCCATTTCGCTTCCTCCTCCGCCGCCAATATTATCAGCGCGGCGCGGAGGTCGGGGTCCTCTTCCGAGGACTCCGGCTTGGGCTACAGCGGCGGCGCCGGTTGCAGCAATGCCGCGCTGCCGAGGGAGGCCTCTCCGATGTGGAGACCGCCGCGGTTTCCTCTGGCCCGCATCGCCGGCGGAGGGCGGCGGCTGCTGCTGGCCTCCGAGTCGTTGGCTCCGGGAGCGAACCGTCGCTTGGGGGCCATGGCGGCGGTTCGTGTCTCGGAGAGTGGGGAGTGGAGTGGGGAGTAGACTGGATGCCCAGGTCCCCCCAGTCCAAATTTAATAAGCCGCCGCAGTCACCGATAGGTGGGCCCAAGGGAGACGAGCAGGCGAGCATCCGTACGCGGCCGGACGCCGCGTGCCATCCGCAGCCACGCAAACCTGGCCCAGATTTGGGCCGGGTTTGCGTCGTTCTGGACGCCGCGGTCATCCGCATTTGCAGTGCGCGGCCGTGTTGGGCCGCGTTTTTGTCCGATTGAACTCATCCGGACGCGCGGGCGCGGGATGGGTCGCCGCGTTGGAGATACCCTTAGTACTGTATCCGGTGGGTAGTGCCACTGTTTCCTAAAATGCAGCTACGCAGTCCAGGTTATGTAATCCTCTGTAGTAGTATATGAATTAGTAGATGAATGCAGTCCTGTACCGCGAGTCCATCTTCCCTTATGTTAACGTGCCCGTCCGTTTCGCCGTGTTCTTCCCGGTCACTGCATTCATTAATCGCGACTGTCCCACCGATACCATGTACGTTTAGACTCGTATGCCTTATTTACTGCCAACCGTACACCCTGTTATTCGCCCTCTTTCCACAATCTACTATATATGCTTGTTTTCTATAGTATTCGAGGTAGAGTGTAGTGTTATTGTGCCAAAGCTGGTGAGAATGATTGCAAAACTTGGTTCCAACTGTGGGCTTTCCTACTTCCAATGGATCAATGGGAACTTATGGATAGTTGGTGCAGCTGGCTGCTGACGGTCGCACATGATTTATTCAGCCGGGTTAGGTGGCGGCATACTAGTAGGTTGGCGTATCTCTAGTTGCAATATGCTGCTTTTCTTTAGATGGTTGATTTTTATATCGACCTTATGTATCCATGAATTGTAATAAATTGGTACTCAAAACAATTAAATAAAAACTAGGTTGTGTGCATCTTTCGATACAGAGGCTGAGGATCCCCATTTTGAAAAAAGAACTTGTAGGTAACATTAATCCATCTCTAGCTCCGGTGTCATTTAGCCTAGTTAAGGGTCAAATGCCCTTCTGTGTGTGTCTCGTAAGGAGTCCATCACAAAATGTGTTGTTATTATGCCGGAGGTACTACAATGTGAAGATGACTGCAGAAATTCACGTAGTGTAACATATGTTTATTGATGAAAAGACATTGTTCATCTATGTGCGAACATAGCTTTGCCTCTCATTTGAAACAAGCTTTCGCAGAAGTCAACCAGAGCTGTGGATAAAGTGGTAAGAGGACAATAATTTAGAAGGCAAAGAGGATAGTATACACTCCATAGATGGAAACATACCACTTTGGAATTAAAGGACTACTACCTGCAAATTCCAGTGTATCCACAAAAGAAGCATATTTTTCCGGCAAACTAAGGAACAAACTGGTACCCCTTTTAGCAAAATAATTACGAACTAGTGCCCTAGTCGAATGTCCTGTGGATATTCACATGAAATTATCTTGTGCACCTTCAGGCTCATAGAAATATCAGTAGTGAACGTCTGTAGACCTCAAAATTCAAACACATGTTGTCTTGGTTTAAGTTAAACATGTGTTTCAATGCATCTCGCTTCTAATTATTTGATCAACATCACCCTCCAACACCGAGATAAACCATATTTGGAAAATTTTAACTTACATATTTTAGTGTAAATCTTACATCGAGGCTTTAGGGTTTTAGTAGGTGTAAAAGATCATTTGTACTGTAGTACTAATGATTCCATCTAAATTATACATTACGGTGTAGGAGCTTATGACATCCCCCTCCATGCCTAGCCATAATTATTTCTCTGGAATTACGCCCTTGACCACAACTGTATCCTCCATGGATCAAATTATTCAACCACCTAGCTACAAATTTTGGTACCACCAATGTATTCAACCATCAATTGGGTTATCCTGGTACATATGTTGTGACTATGCTATTGCAGAAATATGGTATGTAATGAATGATAACTCTTTTTTTGTGCCCCATGAGATAAAAATATATTCTAGATCAATTTTTCATATTGTAGTTCTCATTATCTATATAGAGAGATACACATACTTTGGTGCAGCCGGGCCACCAAAGTAATGCCAAGTATCTGCTTTGTGATCGCACTCACACGTTCTATGCCCAAATTCCTCATGGCGGGGTTGAGCACTACCTACTGCTATAGGAATTTTATTCACGTCAATATTTGTTAATCTAGGAATTCATATATTTTATCGGTCGACTTAGGTATAATTATTTCTTAGCTGATGATTTTCGCTCAATTAAGTAACTGTTGCGCACATTATGTACTATGTGCAACTTTAAGTCTAGACACGTGCAAATAGATGGTTGCACTAGTAGAAAAAAGGCCTTCCATCCCAACCCATTAGTCCCCAAATACTTTGATCCGGGACTAATGGGGTCTTTAGTCCCGGTTCTGCTGGTGAACCGAGACTAATGCTCCGGCCGGGACTAAAGGGCTATGGTGGGCTCCGGCCGGTACCCTTTAGTCCCGGTTGTCCAGGGGGGGGGGTGCGTGAGGAGTAAAAAACCTTTAGAAAATGTTCTCAGATTCTTGTATGTTATGCAACCTACTGTTCGGTGAAATTTAGAAATTCGAATTTTCATTTTTTTTGCAAAAAAAGTTTGAAAAAATGGTGAAATCGTATTAACTTTTGCATACGACGTTGAAAAAAACATATAATATATTAAAATCATCGTGGAAAAAGTTACATCCGAATTCACCTGGGTTTATCCGGTTAGCCAAATTTTAGATTCTCAAAATTCCAAATGAAAATACGAAAGTTTTGCTATAAATTACGGATTATATATATATTTTTATTTTTTAAAAAATTAAAATTAATAATTGCATCCTGCATAAAGATTATTATTACTTTTACCCAATTTTTAGATTTTCAAATTTTTAGGTTTGGCAAAAAAAGTTAAAAAAATTAAAAATAATACAAATTAAAAGTTAATATTTATTTATTTATTCAAGATTATTATTACATCATTACTTTTGTTTATTAAAAGAATTATTTGAAATTCAAACAAAAAACAAATGTGACATCGACCAACATCTAAAGGTATAATAGATGCCCCCCATAGGGGGTCTCACAGCGCTTTGTGATACTGGCCGTCGGATGGTTCCTTGCAGCGAATCTCGGCTGTCCAATTTTCACCACGTGGTATAAAAGGAGCACGCACACGATGGAAACCCTAGCCGCCACGAGCCAAACTCTCTCTGGCTTTCACCCCCAATCCCGTCCTCAATCTCCTTCTCCCTTCTCCCCCAAATCCCTCCCGTTCGGTCGCTGCTCGAGCTTGCTCGGCCTCTTCCCCCCCACCTCCAAAGCCACTACCTCCTCCCAGGTAGCTTCCCTGCCACCACCCCACATCTGATCCTCTTCCCCCTCCATCTCACCTGCTCGTCCATGCTGTCAGGATGGGCATGAACGGCTGCGGCTTCACCGAGCAAGAGGAGGCAGGACGGCCACAACAACGGCAGTCTGCTCAACCTTGTCCCTGGCTCATCTTCTTCATGTATGGTCCCGTCACAACTTGAGCTCATTGCACCCGCCGAAGAGAAGAAGATCATGGGCTGCCTCCACATCCTCTTCCACGTTCCTGTCTCTCCCTCCTCCAACTCTTCTTCTTGGTTCGTCTCTCCTTATTTGTGTGTGCTCTAATGTAGATAAATCTTTGTAGGTAACTTGTTCGATGATATGTGTATGAGACATGTAACTGTTTATTTGGGGGCTATTTTGCAGGTTATCAATGGTGAACCGGGGTAGGTGACGGGGAGGGGGAGGTGGAAATACTTACCTTAGGAGGAGACAGCGGCCAACGGCAGCTCGGCGACTGGATGCCGTCCTGTTGGATCAGGACATGGTCAAGTAACTTACGTTTTGAGATTAGATTGTTATTGCTTTGTACACAAACCCTTCTCTCTCACACATATATCATATTTGCAACTTGGTTTATCCGTACTTCGATTAGGCGATTACCCAATTACAGATCTACAGAATACCACGGATCTCTTGCCTTCTTGCACCATGCTTCTATTTATTGGTACCTAATATCATTTCATGTGCTTTTGTATGTTGATATTTAGGCTGAATCTGACTAAACCTGGCTCAGATTTGCCTATCGTGATGGTAAGTAACCATCATGCTTATTTCATTTCCCAATTCTTGTGAGAATCATTTGTGTCTGTAAGCATTAGAGGCAAATTTTACTCTGAAATATCATATCCTTTGGCTGGCAAAATACTGAACTTCGATAGTGGACTCACAAGTATTTAGATTTATCATATGTGGGATAAACTTTGCAGTTAGTGTTATGCCTTCCTTTTTTTCATGAGACTGTGCTATGAAAAGAATGAGTAAAAGAATAGTTATATGATGGTATATGGTACTCCCTCTGTTTTTATATGTAAGGCCACTTCGTATAATTTGACTAATAAAATATGTGTTATATGACAACAAAAATATGTTGTTCGAAACATCTTTCAAATATTAATCCAATGGTATACATTTGGTGACATATAACTCATATTTTGTTGTTCAAATTGTTAATCAACGTTTTACCTCAAAATGCGTGGTGGCCTTATATTTTTGGGACGGAGGGAGTACAAAAGTTATTTTTATGTCACTATTTTTGCAACTGCTGATTCAGCTGGTCTAAAAAAACCATTTCTTATGCCGATAAAAAGAATGAAATATTGTCGTTTACATTGCACATTTGGCTCGGGAATCGATGAAGAAGAGGATATGGTGATGTTCGTGGTGGTCGCTGAAGCGCCTAGGCCCTAGCAGCTGAGAAGCCTTTTGCCTGTACCGAAGGTATCAATACCTTCTCCTCATGCTTGATTCTGATATTGTCCCTCCAATCCTTTAATTTACTTAGGACAGGATGTTCCCAGCTTAGTCTCACCTGGGATTTCTTATCTGCCCTATGGGGAAGAGGCTCTGGAAGAGGTGATTTAGTTTTTTCTGATTTCTTATCTTCCCATGGACCAATTTGTCCCGCTATTGGAAAACATGCATGTGTTCATTTTCCGCTTGGTCCTCTGTTTCATTACCCATGAGTGATGTTAGAATGTTGCAATAATACATATGCAGAATACACACTTATATTCATGTGCATTGATGATTTGTTGGCACGTTGTAGGTTCATGTTTGTCTTTAGCTCATATCACTTACAATGCCGATGAGTTTATTTTTATCTTCTGTTTAAATGTTACATATCACGAAATATTGCTTTGTTGATATGTGTCTTATGTCAGACGGGCCAGAAATTGTGTATATATGCTTATGCTTACTTGGTGTGGTTTATTGTGCAGTATTGAGTCCAGAAAATCCATGGTGTGCACCTATCTCGTGATGTTGGCAGCCTGTTAGGCAGGTACAAATGTTGGTTATGTGGCTTTACTCGCACGAAACCTATGCACGTACGCAACTATAGCCTATGCAGGTGAGTCATGCACAGCTAATTCAATTTGGTGTTTCTGGCCATATGCCTCATGCATGGTTACTGATGCCCGTACTCATGTCCCTTTCCAGGTTCCCTTGCTTCCTCTCTTTCTCCTCGAAGCATGTCCATTTCTAATATTGCGAATACTTTGTTTCAAGACCTGAACAGGAGGTTATTGCACTGCAATTCAAATGGATTTTGTTCAGGTTAGTTTTTGGATTATCATCCCCCAAATTTTACGAGTTTGGATTATATAATTACAAGCTAGGATTGTATGATATGTTATTTCTATGGTTTGAACAACCTGCCTCTTAAAACCTGCATGCTTATTAATACTTCCTTTTTTAGAATATTCTATTTTGTAATTAAGGGTTGATGCGATGAATTTGTCAGCCTGACCTACAATTTTGGTAACATGTTACATTTATTCGTGATTTCACTGTTTTACAATCAAATGTTTGAATTAGCCTTCTTCCACAGTTTTTTACATTGAGATTATAATTGCAGGAGAGGGTGCCGTGGTGCGCTTTTCGCCAAGTCTGCCATGTTGTTGTGCTCTGTCTCCTCCCTGGAGCTAAACTTTTTAAGAAGGCAATGCACTCATTTGATGCTACATGGTTTGTACTAGATCTTTCTGTTTGGTTGTCCAAGTAGTATATTGAGCCTTAAGTAGCACCACAAGATAATTTTCATTACTCTCTACCAATTAAAATGGATTTTTTTTACTCGCGTTGTTTCTTTATATATTTGTCTAATGATTTAACATGACCTTTTTTCTTGATGGATAAGGCGCTGCTAGACGCGAGACAGTTAGGAAAGCAGCCCATAGTCTAAATTTAATAAAAGGAGGCCGCTATGACCATCTCCTGTAAAGTGGTATGTCACTTTCCTAATTAAACTATGCAAGCTCAAATATTTATTTTTTGCTACTGCTGAGCTTCTTCAAAGACCATCATGTTCTCTCTCTCAAACATACGGGACAATCTCTTCTTTGTTTGTGCAGATTCGTTTTTGTCTCTGCTTACAAGGTGCTTGATAAAAATCCTAGCTAATATGGTTGTATGTACTATTTAAGGAGAAGAAAATGGCCTAATTCGGAACTGTTTGATTTAGTCCTAGAATATACACCTTTTTTGCAAATCTGTTTATACTTGTGCTTAAATTTTGTATTTAATGTATCCTTTGTTTGTCATCCTATCAGTAGCAGGACAGAGGCACAACGGTGGGGGACGAGGTCTCTAATGTGTCGTGCTCAACCCCGATTCGTCTCAAAAAGGACACCGGCCAGCAGCCAACTACCTCGGCGTTGTGGAGCAGTGCCGTCTTCTCAACTCATGTGCGCCCATGGTGATGAACTCCACCGCTGACCACCATCTAAGGATGCTCGTGGCGCCGGCCGCATTATGTGAGGTGAGCGAGTGTTTTGTCCTTGTATTTGATTCTCCCTATTGAAGCATAAGAATTGTCATATATAATTGTTCTCATGATCTATAAATAGATTGGGACAGTTATCCATCTTCCTGCTATATATATTTGGATTTTATGTAAACCTCAAAGAAATCATGGTCTTTCTACCAGTGGATGTAATATGCTTCGTAGTGCTATTTTATATTGGGACATATCTATGCCATAAAGATGGAGCTTTGCTATATTTTGAGTTGGAGGTCCTTTTTTCAACTACAACTGAATGGTTTCTTCCTCCAGATAGACTAGGACCACCAAAATAATATGATGAAATGCATCTGATGTCATGTGTTTCCTCAACTATTGATTATGTACATTCATGTATCATCTAAAAGAGGATATTCATCCGTTTATTTTAAGTACCATATGGCAATCTGTACCACAAATAGCAACTGATGGTTAGTTGCTATGATCTATAAATGCAAGATATTAGCAGCAGTTTTGCAGGCTTATGAAAGAAGAAATATCTCTCTTGAATCTGCTTGATTATTCTCTTTCTAATGCCTGCAATTTATCCCTGATCAGTTTTCTCAATAATATCCCTTGATCACAGAACAGTTTGATCTCACTAGATCGAAGCTCTCTGGAGCGACGTGGCGATGACAGGTAATCTCTTTCGACTGTTCACATGCTTTGTCGGTGAGTTTCTCTCTCCATATATTACAAGGAGTTCCAGGTATGAAACTTCCATTGTTGAGGTTCAGCCTTCTGATTATTGATTCTTCTATTGTTTCTATACTATTAAGGTCTCAGCTCAGCTGTGTGTAGCATTTCACTGTGATCCACTTTTTCAGTAATCAGTACCAATGATCAGTTCAGGAGAGATGAACATAATATTGAGAAAACTGGGAGCTACATGCTAACAGTGAGCTTAAAATATTTATCTTTTCTGTACCCATGTTCCCCTCGGCTGTTTTTGGACTACTATGGAATTAGTGATTCGTGCTTATTTTTAGTCCCATTTAGTGTTTCAGATGTAGCTTGATTTACGTTTCTGTCCTTCTTATATGTCTGCTCCAGATTGATCTATATACTGGTTTACTTAGTTTTGATGTAGCTAGGAAGGATTCTGTGAGCGTCATGGAGGGAAAACATAATGTTTGCACATTGTCTTCTGAATACGGCTCATAAATATAGAGATAACTTAATCTTCTTTTGATTTGTTGGGCAGTGAGGATATATTTTTGGAATGATTGGTATTGGCGCTGCAGAAGCATTTCCTTCAATTTTCTAGACTTCAGACATGGAGTTGATGATTATGCTACCAATCTGATACATCATACAACCCCATTAAATATATCTTTGTAACTAGCGGTATCTTTCACGGTTCCTGATTTGACGTTGTTCCCTTTTGAAAGTAGCTATTTCTGTGGTGTCTAGGCAATAGAGTACGAAAGTAAGACCTACAATGTCTACTACCCCTGCATCTGTGTTGCTGCTAAAGCGAGAGCGCTCGTAGGCCTAATGGTGCAGCAATTGAGATTTTATCTCATTTCTTAGTTTCTTCTCTGCCCTGATTTTACCCCAATTCTTTCCTCTTTTTAGTTATTTCGTTCGTTTTGTTTATTTTTACTGTGCTTCTATTCACTGATTTATTTTCCTCTTTATCCTTTCCTGTGTGCCTTTTCAATTTCTACTTTCTCACATGATTGAAAATTTGTTTCTTTTGCTTTTTTGCTTGATATGGTTTCTTTGTTCCATTTTCTTTGCAGGTTGTTGTCTTGCTGGAGATTGTTGCCCGAGAGCTTAGCGGGTGGCATCTTTACGCTTTTGCTGGATTTAGGATCCTGCCTTATTGCCGGTATGTTGTAGGCCTTGATGTAGATTTATAGTAAATTCAAAGCCACCTCCTATGTTGGTATTTATTTCCATCTTTCTGTTATAATTTACTTGCCCACTTCCTATCCCTACCATACATATACCTCTTCTGGTGTGTTTGATTTTGTCAAAATCAATCTGTACTTGTTTTGTGAATGGCCATGAAAATGCAGTTATTTACATACTGACCGTAGTGGAGGTTTATTCGAAATAGTGTTTATGAATACATGATTTGTGTTCTTTTTTTGCTGGGGCATTTGCTATTATGCACATACGTTGGTGGTTAATTAAAGTTATAGATTAGCGCACACATGGTTTCTGTTCTATACTAATGAACAACTAATCAATTTGTTACGAACTAATCTATTCATCCATTATCATTTACTCTCACTCTATTTCCTATGTTGGAACTAATCCATTCATCCACTATCATTTACTCTCACTCTATTTCCTATGTTCAAAGCTATCGAAACATATCCCGTAATTATATATAGATGTGTTATGAGCCACTCCCTTTCCACATTGCCTGGTTTTTAATCTTAAGGCTTAACAAACCTATATATGCTAATATATGCTAAGTTCTACTTATCAATTAAATTTGTCCAAGAGATTTATCTATTGTTTCAGGGTCAATTTTCTTGGGAAGGCAGTGGCGGTGCCTTATGTCCAGGTTCCTAATGGAATGTATGCCTTTTCCTTCATGCCGCAATCCTCGAATAATTTACATGAAGGTGGCGAGTGATCTGGTCTTGGATATATAACATCACCGCTTGTGCATAGCCCAAAAATATCCAGCCATTTTTTGATTTCTAAAGACCATCTCCTGCTACCACCATTTTTTTCATGCAGCTCAGCGCCTATTCTTGCAGAAGCACAAGCAAAGTGTGAATAGTTCGATACATTTGCATGTATTGTGATCAGTGAGGTCATCCTAGCGTAGCCTGTTAAGAACTATTGACCCTTTTAGTTTGATCTAATTAGAACTAGCTGGATTGTGCTTAATGATAGAGGAAATGATGTCAACATGTAGCCTACATTTTAAAATCAGGAGGAAGATGAAATAGGTTAAGTGGACTGGTATTGGTATCCGCATAAGTTTCTTTACATAAGTATCAAACTAAATATCAAGTTTTTTAGCACCTTATCTACAATTGGACCTGACACCTATGAAAGGAAGGTATGTCTTACCCTTCATGCTGGTAGAATTGGTGAAGATGGGTAACCAATACACAAAAGTTTATTTTTCCAGTAACCACTACTTCTACCTCCTGATTAGATACCACCTTCTGAAGCTTTATTGTCAACACAACCTAGATAAGTACAAAACTGAACAATTATGTATGCGATCGTCTAATCTACTGACTGACTTTGATACCTATTATATAAGGGCAATCATCAGAACTTATAGATAAAAGAGAGCTTTATCCTTTCAGCCTTTCAGCCTTTCAAGTATACTTGGCTCAAATTAGTCTTAGAATATCTGAAACTACTTCCGTATGCACAATTATTTTCCAAAGCTTCTCTGCTAAAAGACAGCAAGTTTAGCAGTGCATGTGCATATTTTTTTAACAAATACTCAACTAAGACATGGTCATTGTGGAGTGAATTTGCCTTGTGGGTGATCCTTTTTCCACCTTTGCTACCGTGGAACAGAGCTCTGCTTCTTCATTTATGAAAAATATTCCATCAATTCTATTAACTACTACTTTTCTAATGATCGTCCAGCTATACTATGACTTAGCTAATTGTAGTATTGCTCATGCTCTTCGAGACCATTCAGATTTTGGAACTACAAAGATGCTATCCAAAAAATATGAATACAAAGCAAGAGAATGTGCTCAACTTTTCCCTAACTTATTAACATTTATCATTGCTCAACCTGATGTGTCTCTTTAGTTTTCAACATTTCTCAGGTGACGCATGAAAAGTTTATTATACCATAAGGTCTTGTTTTTGCTGGCTAAAATTCAGCTTCTTGGTAATTTGGATGGATAAAGTTCATATGTTGATTCACTTCTTGTATAAAACGTTTGTAGGTTGCTGACGTACAAACCATGGGCTGATGTATCACCCAAGAAGAAGAAGGCAGTACTCCAACAGTCGTCCAACAGATTATGAGGTGTGATCATCAGTATCGCTTCCTCTCTTGTTTCCATGTAGGTTATCAGGCCATTTATGGATGATGTTTGGTCTTAATCTATGTGTAGTAAGTAATGGACACCTCTACTGACAAATTTAGTGGGAACCTTGTGTGTATGTACATATTGTTATTTCAGAACCATATGATCAATTTAACTCTATTGGTTGTCCGCTTTGTATTCTACGTACTGCTTCCTCTCTGCGAACCTAAAATATTCTTGTGTAATTACAATTTTATATCTTGAATGGAGTGACAACGGCTCATGGTTTCTTGGAAAATCCTTTTGGATATACTGGACAAATTTGTAGAACTTCAGAGGACTATTTTTTCAGTCTCAACCTGATACGAACTCCACTAGCTATGTACCTGGGAGCTCATATACATCAGACGTACTCGCAAGATTGTGTTAGACAATCTAATTTCAGAATGCAGTTACATGTAAAGTTCCATCTTCATTGACATTCATCACTAATTTTAGTCACATACTATAGATTTTTATGGTCTTCATACAAAACCTACAATGGCATGAGTTTCACGGGATCGTGCGCCAAGGCGCACATATATATCTAGTGTTAATAGGATTGATATGATACTAGTATCACATACATGCGCGCGAAGCACTTGGATGCGAGACGGAATGGAACTCGGAAGTTAAGCGTGCTAGTGCTAGAGTAGTGGGAGGATGGGTGACCGAGCGGGAAGTTTGATCACGAGTAAGTAATTTAACTACAGATAAGTGTAGTTAGAGATAGAGACTAAACTATGCAAATAACTGAAATAATAGAAATTCTGAAAAAATAGAAAAAAATGGAGTGAAAAAAGTTAGAAAAAAAATTAGAAAAACATTTTCGCCCCGAGCACGGAACCCACGTGGATAGACCTTCCTTTAGTCTCGACCCTTTAGTCCCGGTTGCACAACCGAAACTAAAGCCCGTTATGAATCGGGACTAAAGGCTCTTTTTCTACTAGTGTTGCACAATTATTTTGTGTAGCTCAGCAGCTGTAAACTTGATGATGTGCAGCTCGGTCGGTTGAGAAAAAGTTAATCATCTTAGAAATAGAGAATTCGTATGTAATCAGTGTGTACTGCATTGACTATTATGAAAGTGTACATTATCATTGGGAAACCCAAGTTGGATCCTCTGAATTAAGTGTCCATGATATTGAGCACCGCCTCACTGGTTCTAGGTATTTAAGTGTCCATGATATTGGGAAACATTTTAGGCAATTGGCTAAATGGGGCGAATTTTAGGTAAAAAAAATTTATCAGAATGGGAGCGATTGCGGTTGCATGGTCGCTTTGGCTATGTAGAAATGACAAGGTTTTTAATGACAAAAATTCTTCTCTTATGCAGATCATCTACCGGTGTACGGCTTTGCTCCATTCATGGTCGCCACTTCAGCGTTCGGAGGATCGCGACCTCTTTATGGAGGTGTCTACACGATTGAGAACACGGCCACGGAGTTTATTTACCAACATGGGTGGCTGCATAGTCGGAGGATTGAAGCCAACGGAGCATCATAGTAGTTGGTTTTTTATCTTTTTTATATCTTATGTCGATGGATCCTAGACTTATAAACGGCTGTGTGCATCCTGATTATGCAGAGGCAAGGTGTAATTCTTAAAAAAAAAATTGAGTAATAAAACGCCCCTTATCAAAAAAGATAGTTCATGCCTGGTCAGCCTGACGAACAACATGACTGGCCATTGGTTTGTTGGGCACTGGGCTTGCACTAAGAGCATCTCTAACAAAGCATGTAAAAGTGCAAACCGAAAAACTCGAGTTCAGTCTTCTAAAAACGTGTTTACGGGTCGCAAAACGGCTGGTGCAGCACTGTAAACTAAAACTGAAAACTAGAATATTCGGAAAGTCATCATCTTCTTCACGAGAAATGTCTTGCGCCGCTGCCTAGGTCTCCCCGCACGGCCGCCGCCCACGCCCCAGCACCCGCCGCCACCTAGCTAGCAAGTTTAATCGGGATAGTAGCACCACCGAGCTAGCTAGCTATGGAATCGATTGGATATTTGTGAATCAATCGCGAGATGATTAACACCAAATAGTTAGAGGTATCTAGCTCCCATGTAAGACTAGCTCGCGTGCGTCACGCCACTCGCCAAAATATGCACGTGTACGCATTCCCTGTGTTGCTTGCGTGCACCGCGCCGCTCGCCGGAATTAGTCTATATTGAGAAGATTCACCGGGAATCGACATAGACATGGTTGGAATTTGAGCAGGCTGATAGGATGTTTGACCGGCGGTGCATAATTTTAGCAAAGCAGCCAGAAATCGGCGGCTGGAGGCGGTTGTACGGACGGCAGCGCTAGAGTAGCGGTGAGAAATCCGTTCAGTTTTGGACCTGTAAACCACCCTTCATTCTTTATTAATAGAGGTCGAGTGTGAAATTTTCCGGATCCCTGAAATAAATTCGGGCTGGGCAGCGAGTTCAGTCTCTATTCTTCGCCACTTTCGATCCAAACCTGGCCAAAAAATATGGTTTTGGAGTGATTTACGGACTCTGTTAGAGATGCTCTAGGATGGGGAAATAGTAAGGGCAAGCACACGTTCCCGGCCTGCTCGATTGACGTAAGGTTGAAGCTCAATGCTGACTTTCCCCCTCTTCACTTGCCGACTCTTTCCATCGCAGGCCACGGCACACGTGCTGCTGCTCGCTCATGCGTGGTTCGTGCGGCTGTCGCGTCAGACAAGAGGTGCTTCAGCCCCTCTTCTTCTTCTACCTCCAAGTTAAACTTTTGTTCCCAATGAATCCCATTTCTAACACAACATCAATGGTTCTTCTATAGGAGAGGCTATGTAGACGGGAAAGGCCGAGGTGCTTCAGTACTTTTGTTCCCCCTCCGCCGAGCTAAGCTAAAACCTCGTTCATGCCTTCAACCATAGGAGAGGCTATATAGATGGGAAAGTTTGTATTTCCAGTGTAAATCTGCAGTACAGGCTAGAGGGTTTATGTAGCCGCCAAAGTACTTTGGACTTCAGTGGCATGGCATCACCGACCTGGCTATCGTCCCACTATTTATGGTGGGACTATGCTATTCTCAAAAGATGAATTCAATGCTAAGTTTTTACGACACATAGATTGTAAGTAGACTTAGTTCTTAGGAGAATGGAGTACAAAATATTTGATGATTAAAAAGTAATATATCTTTTTTCGATAAAGGGAATATATTAATATCAAGAAGATACCAATTACACCCAGCCTCTGCAACAACGCACCGCCCTAATGGCACTACGGATGCACACAGCCAAAAACAAGAAAAGAAAACTAAGAAACAAAAGTCCCGCTACAGTATTTCGGGCCTACCAACAGCAATACATCCACCGCCAAGACAACACCTGAATTACAGACTCTCCAAAAACGACGCCTCCAAGAAGGGAACAGTGCTCAAACACCGTCGTCGCCCGATCAAAGATCTTAGGTTTTCACCCTGAAGATAGTCTCAGCTCTCAAAACAATGCCTCCACCAAGGTCATTGCCAGGCACAACCAATTAAGGCCAGATCTTGGGTTTTCACCCTGAAAGGTAGGACTCTGCACTTCACCTGTGTTGTCGCCCCCACTTTCATACCGCTGCTGTGAAGCCCGGAACACCAAGCAAGTCCCTCAACAGCGCGGAGACTTGAACCTCCTTAGCTAGTCCTCCCCTCCGGCCTTCATGAAATTCTCTTCTTCCGACTTTCATCATGGATCCATAGTCACTTGATGTCAACACAGAAAAAGAGCTTCGCGCCGCTCCCTCCAGAACCAATCAGTCGGAATAAAAGCATGGGTGCGCACGACCGAATACCTCCGATCCAGCAAACTCCAGGCAAAGCACTGTTACAGTCGCCGGCGGAGCCTTCCGGAACTCAACCCCCCGGCCAGGTCACGAGTCCAGGCCTCCAGTAGGTCCTCCTCTTCACGCAAGAGAGGCCCTAGGACCGCCGCCTTTATTCAGGTCGGACCCCCACGTCGGCGACCATCTCGGGCTGGCGAAACCAACCCTCCATCGGCGACACCATCGTCGGCTTCCAAGCACCTCCATCTCGCCGCCGGATCGCGGTGATAGATCAAAAGATCCACCACCACCAACCGCAAGCCGACCCTCTCCGGCGAAGAAGAGGGCCACCTCCTCCGTCGAACCCAAGGCTGCTGCCCCGTGCGCCCTCGTGTCGCGGAAGAAGCCCGAGATCGCCTCCTCGCACCGATGAGAGGCAGGGGGAGGGCATGGCGCAGACCGAGGGCCTGGCCGCCGCCCACCACCAGCCCCTACCGGTGTGCTGCGGGTGGAAGCCTTCGGGAGGGGAGGGGGACCGCAGCGCAAGAGCCGCCGCCGCCCATCACCATCCGCACCGGCCGCCGCCGTATGCGTCGAGGAGGGGAGAGCCCATCCGCCGTCCCCCACGACGGCGAGGAAAGGCCCCCGCTGATAAGTCTCAAACGTATCTATAATTTCTTATGTTCCATGCTACTTTTATGATGATACTCACATGTTTTATACACATTATATGTCATTATTATGCATTTTCCGGCACTAACCTATTGACGAGATGCCGAAGAGCCAGTTACTGTTTTCTGCTGTTTTTGGTTTCAGAAATCCTAGTAAGGAAATATTCTCGGAATTGGACGAAATCAATGCCCAGGGGCTTATTTTTCCACGAAGCTTCCAGAAGACCGAGGGAGATACGAAGTGGGGCCACGAGGTGGCCACACAACAGGGCGGCGTGGCCCAGGCCTTGGCCGCGCCGGCCTACTATGTGGGCCCCTCGTGACGCCCCCTGACCTACCTCTTCGCCTACATATAGTCTTCGTCGCGAAACCCCCAGTACCGAGAGCCACGATACGGAAAACATTCCAGAGACGCAGCCGCCGCCAATCCCAACTCAGGCGATTCAGGAGATTGCCTCCGGCACCCTTTCGGAGAGGGGAATCATCTCCCGGAGGTCTCTTCATCACCATGATCGCCTCCGGATCGATGTGTGAGTAGTTCACCCCTGGACTATGGGTCCATAGCAGTAGCTAGATGGTCGTCTTCTCCTCGTTGTGCTATCATGTTAGATCTTGTGAGCTGCCTATCATGATCAAGATCATCTATTTGTAATGCTACATGTTGTGTTTGTTGGGATCCGATGAATATTGAATACTATGTCAAGTTGATTATCAATCTATCATATATGTTGTTTATGTTCTTGCATGCTCTCCGTTGCTAGTAGAGGCTCTGGCCAAGTTGATACTTGTGACTCCAAGCGGGAGTATTTATGCTCGATTGTGGGTTCATGCCTCCATTGAATCTGGGATAGTGACAGAAAGTTCTAAGGTTGTGGATGTGATGTTGCCACTAGGGATAAAACATCGATGCTTTGTCTAAGGATATTTGTGTTGATTACATTACGCACCATAATTAATGCAATTGTCTGTTGCTTGCAACTTAATACCGGAAGGGGTTCGGATGATAACCTGAAAGTGGACTTTTTAGGCATGGATGCATGCTGGATAGCGGTCTATGTACTTTGTCGTAATGCCCTGATTAAATCTCATAGTACTCATCATGATATTTGTATGTGCATTGTTATGCCTTCTTTATTTGTCAATTTCCCAACTATAATTTGTTCACCCAACATGCTATTTATCTTATGGGAGAGACACTGATACGCGTTCAACACGCGTCCGTTGGGAACCCCAAGAGGAAGGTGTGATGCGTACAACGGCAAGTTTCCCTCAGTATGAAACCAAGGTTATCGAACCAGTAGGAGCCAAGAAGCACGTTGAAGGTTGATGGCGGCGGGATGTAGTGCGGCGCAACACCAGGGATTCCGGCGCCAACGTGGAACCTGCACAACACAACCAAAGTACTTTGCCCCAACGAAACAGTGAGGTTGTCAATCTCACCGGCTTGCTGTAACAAAGGATTAACCGTATTGTGTGGAAGATGATTGTTTGCAGAAAACAGTAGAACAAGTATTGCAGTAGATTGTATTTCAGTAAAGAGAATTGGACCGGGGTCCACAGTTCACTAGAGGTGTCTCTCCCATAAGATAAACAGCATGTTAGGTGAACAAATTACAGTTGGGCAATTGACAAATAAAGAGGGCATGACCATGCACATACATATCATGATGAGTATAGTGAGATTTAATTGGGCATTACGACAAAGTACATAGACCGCCATCCAACTGCATCTATGCCTAAAAAGTCCACCTTCAGGTTATCATCCGAACCCCCTCCAGTATTAAGTTGCAAAGCAACAGACAATTGCATTAAGTATGGTGCGTAATGTAATCAACAACTACATCCTTAGACATAGCATCAATGTTTTATCCCTAGTGGCAACAGCACAACACAACCTTAGAACTTTACATCCTTCGTCCTGTGTCAATGCGTGCATGAACCCACTATCGAGCATAAATACTCCCTCTTGGAGTTACAAGCATCTACTTGGCCAGAGCATCTACTAGTAACGGAGAGCATGCAAGATCATAAACAACACATAGATATAACTTTGATAATCAACATAACAAGTATTCTCTATTCATCGGATCCCAACAAACGCAACATATAGAATTACAGATAGATGATCTTGATCATGTTAGGCAGCTCACAAGATCCGACAATGAAGCACAATGGGGAGAAGACAACCATCTAGCTACTGCTATGGACCCATAGTCCAGGGGTAGACTACTCACACATCACTCCGGAGGCGACCATGGCGGCGTAGAGTCCTCCGGGAGATGAATCCCCTCTCCGGCAGGGTGCCGGAGGCGATCTCCTGGATCCCCCGAGATGGGATCGGCGGCGGCGGCGTCTCAGTAAGGTTTTCCGTATCGTGGCTCTCGGTACTGGGGGTTTCGCGACGGAGGCTATTTGTAGGCGGAAGGGCAGGTCAAGAGGCGGCACGAGGGCCCCACACCACAAGGCCGCGCGGCCAAGGGGGGGCCGCGCCGCCCTAGGGTGTGGCCCCCTCGTGGCCCCTCTTCGTCTCCTCTTCGGACTTCTGGAAGCTTCGTGGCAAAATAGGACCCTGGGCGTTGATTTCGTCCAATTCCGAGAATATTTCGTTACTAGGATTTCTGAAACCAAAAACAGCAGTAAAACAAAGAATCGGCACTTCGGCATCTTGTTAATAGGTTAGTTCCAGAAAATGCACGAATATGACATAAAGTGTGCATAAAACATGTAGATAACATCAATAATGTGGCATGGAACATAAGAAATTATCGATACGTCGGAGACGTATCAGCATCCCCAAGCTTAGTTCTGCTCGTCCCGAGCAGGTAAAACGATAACACAGATAATTTCTGGAGTGACATGCCATCATAACCTTGATCATACTATTTGTAAAGCATATGTAGTGAATGCAGCGATCAAAACAATGTATATGACATGAATAAACAAGTGAATCATAAAGCAAAGACTTTTCAAGAATAGCACTTCAAGACAAGCATCAATAAGTCTTGCATAAGAGTTAACTCATAAAGCAATAATTCATAGCAAAAGGTATTGAAGCAACACAAAAGAAGATTAAGTTTCAGCGGTTGCTTTCAACTTATAACATGTATATCTCATGGATATTGTCAACATAGAGTAATATAACAAGTGCAATATGCAAATATGTAGGAATCAATGCACAGTTCACACAAGTGTTTGCTTCTTGAGGTGGAGAGAAATAGGTGAGCTGACTCAACAATAAAGTAAAAGAATGGTCCTCCATAGAGGAAAAGCATCGATTGCTATATTTGTGCTAGAGCTTTGATTTTGAAAACATGAAACAATTTTGTCAACGGTAGTAATAAAGCATATGTATCATGTAAATTATATCTTACAAGTTGCAAGCCTCATGCATAGTATACTAATAGTGCCCGCACCTTGTCCTAATTAGCTTGGACTACCGGATCATCACAATGCACATGTTTTAACCAAGTGTCACAATGGGGTACCTCTATGCCGCCTGTACAAAGGTCTAAGGAGAAAGCTCGCATTTTGGATTTCTCGCTTTTGATTATTCTCAACTTAGACATCCATACCGGGACAACATGGACAACAGATAATGTACTCCTCTTTTATGCATAAGCATGTAACAACAATTAATAATTTTCTCATTTGAGATTGAGGATATATGTCCAAAACTGAAACTTCCACCATGGATCATGGCTTTAGTTAGCGGCCCAATGTTCTTCTCTAACAATATGTATGCTCCAACCATTAAGGTGGTAGATCTCTCTTACTTCAGACAAGACGGACATGCATAGCAACTCACATGATATTCAACAAGGAATAGTTGATGGCGTCCCCAGAAAACATGGTTATCGCACAACAAGCAACTTAATAAGAGATAAAGTGCATAAGTACATATTCAATACCACAATAGTTTTTAAGCTATTTGTCCCATGAGCTATATATTGTAAAGGTGAATGATGGAATTTTAAAGGTAGCACTCAAGCAATTTACTTTGGAATGGCGGAAAATACCATGTAGTAGGTAGGTATGGTGGACACAAATGGCATAGTGGTTGGCTCAAGTATTTTGGATGCATGAGAAGTATTCCCTCTCGATACAAGGTTTAGGCTAGCAAGGCTTATTTGAAACAAATACAAGGATGAACCGGTGCAGCAAAACTCACATAAAAGACATATTGTAAACATTATAAGACTCTACACCGTCTTCCTTGTTGTTCAAACTCAATACTAGAAATTATCTAGACTTTAGAGAAACCAAATATGCAAACCAAATTTTAGCATGCTCTATGTATTTCTTCATTAATGGGTGCAAAGCATATGATGCAAGAGCTTAAACATGAGCACAACAATTGCCAAGTATCACATTACCCAAGACATTTATAGCAATTACTACATGTATCATTTTCCAATTCCAACCATATAACAATTTAACGAAGAAGAAACTTCGCCATGAATACTATGAGTAGAAACTAAGGACATACTTGTCCATATGCTACAGCGGAGCGTGTCTCTCTCCCATAAAGTGAATGCTAGGATCCATTTTATTCAAACAAAACAAAAAACAAAAACAAACCAACGCTCCAAGCAAAGCACATAAGATGTGATGGAATAAAAATATAGTTTCAGGGGAGGAACCTGATAATGTTGTCGATGAAGAAGGGGATGCCTTGGGCATCCCCAAGCTTAGATGCTTGAGTCTTCTTGATATATGCAGGGGTGAACCACCGGGGCATCCCCAAGCTTAGAGCTTTCACTCTCCTTGATCATGTTGCATCATACTCCTCTCTTGATCCTTGAAAACTTCCTCCACACCAAACTTAAAACAACTCATTAGAGGGTTAGTGCACAATAAAAATTAACATGTTCAGAGGTGACACAATCATTCTTAACACTTCTGGACATTGCATAATGCTACTGGACATTAATGAATCAAAGAAATTCATCCAACATAGCAAAAGAGGCAATGCGAAATAAAAGGCAGAATCTGTCAAAACAGAACAGTTCGTATTGACGAATTTTAAAATGGCACCAGACTTGCTCAAATGAAAATGCCCAAATTGAATGAAAGTTGCATACATATCTGAGGATCACTCACGTAAATTGGCATAATTTTCTGAGTTACCTACAGAGAATTTTGCCCAGATTCGTGACAGCAAAGAAATCTGTTTCTGCGCAGTAATCCAAATCTAGTATGAACTTTACTATCAAAGACTTTACTTGGCACAACAAAACACTAAACTAAGATAAGGAGAGGTTGCTACAGTAGTAAACAACTTCCAAAACACAAAATAAAAGCAAAGTACTGTAGGTAAAAACATGGGTTGTCTCCCATAAGCGCTTTTCTTTAACGCCTTTCAGCTAGGCGCAGAAAGTGTGTATCAAGTATTATCAAGAGACGAAGTGTCAACATCATAATTTGTTCTCATAATAGAATCAAAAGGTAACTTCATTCTCTTTCTAGGGAAGTGTTCCATACCTTTCTTGAGAGGAAATTGATATTTTATATTACCTTCCTTCACATCAATAGTAGCACCAACAGTTCGAAGAAAAGGTCTTCCCAATATGATGGGACAAGATGCATTGCATTCAATATCCAAGACAACAAAATCAACGGGGACAAGGTTATTGTTAATGGTAATGCGAACATTATCAACTTTCCCCAAAGGTTTCTTTGTAGAATGATCAGCAAGATTAACATCCAAATAACAATTTTTCAGTGGTGGCAAGTCAAGCATATTATAAATTTTCTTAGGCATAACAGAAATACTTGCACCAAGATCACATAAAGCATTACAATCAAAATCTTTAACCTTCATCTTAATGATGGGCTCCCAACCATCCTCTAGCTTTCTAGGAATAGAAGCTTCGCGCTCTAGTTTCTCTTCTCTAGCTTTTATGAGAGCATTTGTAATATGTTGCGTGAAAGCCAAATTTATAGCACTAGCATTAGGACTTTTGGCAAGTTTTTGCAAGAACTTTATAACTTCAGAGATGTGGCAATCATCAAAATTCAAACCATTATAATCTAAAGCAATGGGATCATCATCCCCAATGTTGGAAAAAATTTCAGCAGCTTTATCACAGGCAATTTCAGCAGTTTTAGCAGTTTCGGGCAGTTTCTCGCGCTTTGCATTAGAAGTAGAAACATTGCTAACACCAATTCTTTTATTAGTATTAGTAGGAGGTGCAGCAACATGTGTAGCATTAGCATTACTAGTGGTGGTAATTGTCCAAACTTTAGCTACATTCTTCTCTTTAGCTAGTTTTTCATTTTCTTCTCTATCCCACCTAGCACGCAGTTCAGCCATCAATCTTATATTCTCATTAATTCTAACTTGGATGGCATTTGATGTAGTAGTAATTTTATTATTATGATTCTCATTAGTCATAACTTTCGATTTCAACAGATCAACATCAGCAGCAAGACTATCGACTTTAGAAGCAAGTATATCAATTTTCCCAAGCTTTTCTTCAACAGATTTGTTAAAAGCAGTTTGTGTACTAATAAATTCCTTAAGCATGGCTTCAAGTTCAGGGGGTGAATTCCTATTATTGTTGTAAGGATTCCCATAAGAATTAGCATAGCCGTTGTCATTATTATAAGGATATGGCCTATAGTTGTTACTAGAATTGTTCCGGTAAGCATTGTTGTTGAAATTGTTATTTTTAATGAAGTTTACATCAACATGTTCTTCTTGTGCAACCAATGAAGCTAATGGAACATTATTAGGATCAATATTAGTCCTATCATTCACAAGCATAGACATAATAGCATCAATCTTATCACTCAAGGAAGAGGTTTCTTCGACAGAATTTACCTTCTTACCTTGTGGAGCTCTTTCCATGTGCCATTCAGAGTAGTTGATCATCATATTATCAAGAAGCTTTGTTGCTTCACCAAGAGTGATGGACATAAAGGTACCTCCAGCAGTTGAATCCAATAAATTCCGTGAAGAAAAATTTAGTCCTGCATAGAGGGTTTGGATGATCATCCAAGTAGTCAGTCCATGTGTTGGGCAGTTTTTAACCAAAGATTTCATTCTTTCCCAAGCTTGAGCAACATGTTCAGTATCTAATTGTTTAAAATTCATTATGCTACTCCTCAAAGATATAATTTTAGCAGGGGGATAATATCTACCAATAAAAGCATCCTTGCATTTAGTCCATGAATCAATACTATTCTTAGGCAGAGATAGCAACCAATCTTTAGCTCTTCCTCTTAATGAGAAAGGGAACAATTTTAATTTTATAATGTCACCATCTACATCCTTATACTTTTGCATTTCACATAATTCAACAAAATTATTAAGATGGGCAGCAGCATCATCAGAACTAACACTGAAAATTGCTCTCGCATAACAAGATTCAAGAAAGGCAGGTTTAATTTCAAAGAATTCTGCTGTAGTAGCAGGTGGAGCAATAGGTGTGCATAAGAAATCATTATTATTTGTGGTTGTGAAGTCACACAACTTAGTATTTTCAGGGTTGGCCATTTTAGCAACAGTAAATAAAGCAAACTAGATAAAGTAAATGCAAGTAACTAATTTTTTTGTGTTTTTGATATAGCAAACAAGATAGCAAATAAAGTAAAACTAGCAACTAATTTTTTTGTATTTTGATTTAGTGCAGCAAACAAAGTAGTAAATAAAACTAAGCAAGAAAAAAACAAAGTAAAGAGATTGGGAAGTGGAGACTCCCCTTGCAGCGTGTCTTGATCTCCCCGGCAACGGTGCCAGAAAAAGCTGCTTGATACGCGTTCAACACGCGTCCGTTGGGAACCCCAAGAGGAAGGTGTGATGCGTACAGTGGCAACTTTCCCTCAGTATGAAACCAAGGTTATCGAACCAGTAGGAGCCAAGAAGCACGTTGAAGGTTGATGGCGGCGGGATGTAGTGCGGCGCAACACCAGGGATTCCGGCGCCAACGTGGAACCTGCACAACACTACCAAAGTACTTTGCCCCAACGAAACAGTGAGGTTGTCAATCTCACCGGCTTGCTATAACAAAGGATTAACCGTATTGTGTGGAAGATGATTGTTTGCAGAAAACAGTAGAACAAGTATTGCAGTAGATTGTATTTCAGTAAAGAGAATTGGACCGGGGTCCACAGTTCACTAGAGGTGTCTCTCCCATAAGATAAACAGCATGTTGGGTGAACAAATTACAGTTGGGCAATTGACAAATAAAGAGGGCATGACCATGCAGATACATATCATGATGAGTATAGTGAGATTTAATTGGGCATTACGACAAAGTACATAGACCGCCATCCAACTGCATCTATGCCTAAAAAGTCCACCTTCAGGTTATCATCCGAACCCCCTCCAGTACTAAGTTGCAAAGCAACAGACAATTGCATTAAGTATGGTGCGTAATGTAATCAACAACTACATCCTTAGACATAGCATCAATGTTTTATCCCTAGTGGCAACAGCACAACACAACCTTAGAACTTTGTCACCGTCCTGTGTGTCAATGCAGGCATGAACCCACTATCGAGCATAAATACTCCCTCTTGGAGTTACAAGCATCTACTTGGCCAGAGCATCTACTAGTAACGGAGAGCATGCAAGATCATAAACAACACATAGATATAACTTTGATAATCAACATAACAAGTATTCTCTATTCATCGGATCCCAACAAACGCAACATATAGAATTACAGATAGATGATCTTGATCATGTTAGGCAGCTCACAAGATCCGACAATGAAGCACAATGGGGAGAAGACAACCATCTAGCTACTGCTATGGACCCATAGTCCAGGGGTAGACTACTCACACATCACTCCGGAGGTGACCATGGCGGCGTAGAGTCCTCCGGGAGATGAATCATCTCTCCGGCAGGGTGCCGGAGGCGATCTCCTGGATCCCCCGAGATGGGATCGGCGGTGGCGGCGTCTCAGTAAGGTTTTCCATATCGTGGCTCTCGGTACTGGGGGTTTCGCGACGGAGGCTATTTGTAGGCGGAAGGGCAGGTCAAGAGGCGGCACGAGGGCCCCACACCACAGGGCCGCGCGGCCAAGGGGGGGGCCGCGCCGCCCTAGGGTGTGGCCCCCTCGTGGCCCCTCTTCGTCTCCTCTTCGGACTTCTGGAAGCTTCGTGGCAAAATAGGACCCTGGGCGTTGATTTCGTCCAATTCCGAGAATATTTCGTTACTAGGATTTCTGAAACCAAAAACAGCAGAAAACAAGAATCGGCACTTCGGCATCTTGTTAATAGGTTAGTTCCAGAAAATGCACGAATATGACATAAAGTGTGCATAAAACATGTAGATAACATCAATAATGTGGCATGGAACATAAGAAATTATCGATACGTCGGAGACGTATCAGACACCACTAATAAACTGTGGACCCCGGTCCTATTCTTTACATCTGAAATACAATCTACTGCAAATTTGCTTTACTGTTCTTCGCAAACAAACATCATCTTCCACACAATACGGTTAATCCTTTGTTACAGCAAGCCGGTGAGATTGACAACCTCACTGTTACGTTGGGGCAAAGTACTTTGGTTGTGTTGTGCATGTTCCACGTTGGCGCCGGAATCCCTGGTATTGCGCCGCACTACACTTTGCCGCCATCAACCTTCAACGTGCTTATTGGCTCCTCCTGGTTCGATAAACCTTGGTTTCTTTCTGAGGGAAAACTTGCTATTGTCTGCATCACACCTTCCTCTTGGGGTTCCCAACGGACGTGTGTTAATTGCACGCATCAAGCATATTTTCTGGCGCCGTTGCCGGGGAGATCAAGACACGCTGCAAGGGGAGTCTCCACTTCCAATCTCTTTACTTTGTTTTTGTCTTGCTTTACTTTATTTACTATTTTGTTTGCTGCACAAAAACAAAACACAAAAAAATTAGTTGCTAGCTTTACTTTATTTACTGTCTTGCTCTCTATATCAAAAACACACAAAAATTAGTTACTTGCATTTACTTTATCTAGTTTGCTTTATTTACTACTGCTAAAATGAATACTCCTGAAAATACTAAGTTGTGTGACTTCACAAACACTAATAATAATGATTTCCTATGCACACCTATTGCTCCACCTGCTACAACAGCAGAATTCTTTGAAATTAAACCTGCTTTACTGAATCTTGTTATGAGAGAGCAATTTTCTGGTGTTAGTTCTGATGATGCTGCTGCCCATCTTAATAATTTTGTTGAACTATGTGAAATGCAAAAGTATAAGGATGTAGATGGTGACATTATAAAATTAAAATTGTTTCCTTTCTCATTAAGAGGAAGAGCTAAAGATTGGTTGCTATCTTTGCCTAAGAATAGTATTGATTCATGGACTAAATGTAAGGATGCTTTTATTGGTAGATATTATCCTCCCGCTAAAATTATATCTTTGAGAAGTAGCATAATGAATTTTAAGCAATTGGATAATGAACATGTTGCTCAAGCATGGGAGAGAATGAAATCTTTGGTAAAGAATTTCCCAACCCATGGACTGACTACTTGGATCATCATCCAAACCTTTTATGCATGACTGATTTTTTCTTCGCGGAACCTATTGGATTCAGCTGCTGGAGGTACCTTTATGTCCATCACTTTGGGGGCGGCAACAAAGCTTCTTGATGATATGATGATAAATTACTCTGAATGGCACACAAAAAGGGCTCCACAAGGTAAGAAGGTAAATTCTGTCGAAGAAACCTCCTCCTTGAGTGATAAGATTGATGTGATTATGTCTATGCTTGTGAATGGTAGATCTAATGTGGATCCAAATAATGTTCCTTTAGCTTCATTGGTTGCTCAAGAAGAGAATGTTGATGTAAACTTCATTAAAAATAATAATTTCAACAATAATGCTTATAGGAATAATTCTGGTAACAACCATAGGCCATATCCTTCTGCTAATGGTAATGGTTATGGTAATTCTTATGGTAATTCTTACAACAACAATAGAAGTGTACCCCCTGATCTTGAAGCCATGCTTAAAGAATTTATTAGTATACAAACTGCTTTTAACAAATCTGTTGAGGAAAAGCTCGATAAAATTGATATTCTTGCTTCTAAGGTTGATAGACTTGCCTCTGATGTTGATCTTTTAAAATTGAAAGTTATGCCTAATAAGGATATTGATAATAAGATTGTTACTACAGAAAATGCCATCCAAGTTAGAATTAATGAGAATATAAGATTGATGGCCGAATTGCATGCTAGGTGGGAAAGAGAAGAAAACGAAAAACTTGCTAAAGAGAATAATGTAGCTAAAGTTTGGACTATTACCACCACTAGTAATGATAATGATTCACATGTTGCTAAACCTCCTACTATCAATGGTAAAATAATTAGTGTTGGCAATGTTTCTACTCCTAGTGCAAAGCGTGCAAAATTACCTGAAATTGCTAAAACTGCTGAAACTGCTTGTGATAAAACTGCTGAAATTTTTTCCAACATTGGGGACAATGATCCCATTGCTATAGATCATAATGGTTTAGATTTTGATGATTGTCACATCTCTGAAGTTATAAAGTTCTTACAAAAACTTGCTAGAAGTCCCAATGCTAGTGCTATAAATTTGACCTTTACAAAACATATTACAAATGCTCTCATAAAAGCTAGAGAAGAGAAACTAAAACTTGAAACTTCTATTCCTATGAAGTTAGAAGATGGTTGGGAGCCCATCATTAAGATGAGGGTCAATGATTTTGATTGTAATGCTTTGTGTGATCTTGGTGCAAGTATTTCTGGTATGCCTAAGAAAGTCTATGATATGCTTGACTTGCCACCATTGAAAAGTTGTTATTTGAATGTTAATCTTGTTGATAATGCTAAAAAGAAACCTTTGGGGAGGATTGATAATGTTCCTATTATGGTTAACAATAACCTTGTCCCCGTTGATTTTGTTGTTTTGGATATTGAATGCAATGCATCTTGTCCCGTTATATTGGGAAGACCTTTTCTTCGAACTGTTGGTGCTACTATTGATATGAAGGAAGGTAATATTAAATATCAATTTCCTCTCAAGAAAGGTATGGAACACTTCCCTAGAAAGAAAATAAAGTTACCTTATGATTCTATCATTAGAACAAATTAAGATGTCGATGCTTCATCTCTTGATAACACTTGATTCACACTTTCTGCGCCTAGCTGAAAGGCGTTAAAGAAAAGCGCTTATGGGAGACAACCCATGTTTTTACTACAGTACCTTTGTTTTACATTTGAGTCTTGGAAGTTGTTACTACTGTAGCAACCTCTCCTTATCTTTATTTTATTGCATCGTTGTGCCAAGTAAAGTCTTTGATAGCAAAGACAATACTAGATTTGGATTACTGCGCAGAAACAGATTTCTTGCTGTCACGAATTTGGGTATGGTTCTCTGTAGGCAACTCACAAAAATCTACCAATTTACGTGAGTGATCCTCAGATATGTACGCAACTTTCATTCAATTTGAGCATTTTCATCTGAGCAAGTCTGGTGCCTCTAAAAAATTCGTCTTTACGGACTGTTCTGTTTTGACAGATTTTGCCTTTTATTTCGCATTGCCTGTTTTGCTATGTTTGATGGATTTCTTTGTTCCATTAACTTTCAGTAGCTTTGTGCAATGTCCAGAAGTGTTAAGAATGATTATGTCACCTCTGAATATATGAATTATGCACTGACCCTCTAATGAGTTTGTTTTAAGTTTGGTGTGGAGGAAGTTTTCAAGGGTCAAGAGAGGAGGATGATATACTATGATCAAGAAGAGTGAAAAGTCTAAGCTTGGGGATGCCCCCGTGGTTCATCCCTGCATATTTTAAGAAGACTCAAGCATCTAAGCTTGGGGATGCCCAAGGCATCCCCTTCTTCATCGACAACATTATCAGGTTCCTCTAGTGAAACTATATTTTTATTCAGTCACATCTTATGTGCTTTGCTTGGAGCGTCTGTTTGTTTTTGTTTTTGTTTTTGTTTGAATAAGATCGGATCCTAGCATTCTTTGTGTGGGAGAGAGACACACTCCGCTGTTTCGTATGAACACATATGTTCTTAGCTTTATCTTTAATGTTCATTGCGAAGGTTGAACTATTTCATACATTGCTATATGGTTGGAAACGGAAAATGCCGCATGTGGTAAATGGTATAATGTATTGAATAATTTGATACTTGGCAATTGTTGTGCTCATATAGATCATTATTAAGCTCTTGCATCATGTACTTTGCACCTATTAACGAAGAACTACATAGAGCTTGTTAAAATTTGGTTTGCATGATTGGTCTCTCTAAGTCTAGATATTTTCTGGTTGAGGTGTTTGAACAACAAGGAGACGATGTAAAGTCTTATAATGCTTACAATATGTTTATATGTGAGTCTTGCTGCACCGTTTTATACTTGAGTTTGCTTCAAACAACCTTGCTAGCCTAGCCTTGTATTGAGAGGAATTCTTCTCGTGCATCCAAATCCTTGAGCCAAAAACTATGCCATTTGTGTCCACCATACCTACCTACCACATGGTATTTCTCTGCCATTCCAAAGTACATTACTTGAGTGCTACCTTTAAACTTCCATTCTTTGCCTTTACAATACATAGCTCATGGGAAAATAGCCTTAAAAACTATTGTGGTGAAGAATATGTACTTATGTGTCTTATTTCTTAATAAGTTGCTTGTTGAGCGGTAACCATGTTTCTGGGGACGCCATCAACTTTTACCTTTGTTGAATATCATGTGAGTTGCTATGCATGTTCGTCTTGTCTGAAGTAAGGGAGATTTTCATGATCAAACGGTTTGAGTATGCATATTGTTAGAGAAGAACATTGGGCCGCTAACTAAAGCCATGAATCATGGTGGAAGTTTCAGTTTGGACATAAAAACTCAATCTCTTATGAGAATATTATCTGTTGTTGAATGCTTAAGCATTAAAAGAGGAGTCCATTATATGTTGTCTATGTTGTCCTGGTATGGGTGTCTAAGTTGAGAATGATCAAAAGCGAGAAATCCAATGCGAACCTTCTCCTTAGACCCTTGTAGAGGCGGCATAGAGGTACCCCTTTGTGACACTTGGTTCAAACATATGTTATGCAATGATAATCCGTGTTAATCCAAGCTAATTAGGACAAGGTGCGAGCACTATTAGTATACTATGCATGAGGCTTGCAACTTATAGGATGTCTTATACATAACACATATGATTTATTACTACCGTTGACAAAATTGTTTCTATGTTTTCAAAATGAAAAGCTCTAGCACAAAAATAGTAATCCATGCTTCCCTCTGCGAAGGGCCATTCTTCTACTTTATGTTGAGTCAGTTTACCTATTCTTTCCATCTTAGAAGCAAACATTTGTGTAAACTGTGTGCATTGATTCTTACATGTTTACCTATTGCACTTGTTATATTACTTTGTGTTGACAATTATCCATGAGATATACATGTTGAAGTTGAAAGCAACCGCTGAAACTTATATCTTCCTTTGTGTTGTTTCAAAGCTTTCTACTAAGAATTTATTGCTTATGAGTTAACTGTTATGCAAGTCTTATTGATGCTTGTCTTGAAAGTACTATTCATGAAAAGTCTTTGCTATATGATTCAGTTGTTTACTCATTATCTTCATCATTGCTTCGAATCGTTGCATTCATCTCATGTGCTTTACAATAGTATTGATCAAAATTATGATAGCATGTCACTTCAGAAATTATCTTTGTTATCGTTTACCTACTCGAGGGCGAGTAGGAACTAAGCTTGGGGATGCTTGATACGTCTCAAACGTATCTATAATTTCTTATGTTCCATGCTACTTTTATGATGATACTCACATGTTTTATACACATTATATGTCATTATTATGCATTTTCCGGCACTAACCTATTGACGAGATGCCGAAGAGTCAGTTGCTGTTTTCTGCTGTTTTTGGTTTCAGAAATCCTAGTAAGGAAATATTCTCGGAATTGGACGAAATCAACGCCCAGGGGCTTATTTTTCCACGAAGCTTCCAGAAGACCGAGGGAGATACGAAGTGGGGCCACGAGGTGGCCACACAACAGGGCGGCGTGGCCCAGGCCTTGGCCACGCCGGCCTACTGTGTGGGCCCCTCGTGACGCCCCCTGACCTACCTCTTCGCCTACATATAGTCTTCGTCGCGAAACCCCCAATACCGTGAGCCACGATACGGAAAACCTTCCAGAGACGCAGCCGCCGCCAATCCCATCTCGGGGGATTCAGGAGATCGCCTCCGGCACCCTGCCGGAGAGGGGAATCATCTCCCGGAGGTCTCTTCATCGCCATGATCGCCTCCGGATCGATGTGTGAGTAGTTCACCCCTGGACTATGGGTCCATAGCAGTAGCTAGATGGTCGTCTTCTCCTCGTTGTGCTATCATGTTAGATCTTGTGAGCTGCCTATCATGATCAAGATCATCTATTTGTAATGCTACATGTTGTGTTTGTTGGGATCCGATGAATATTGAATACTATGTCAAGTTGATTATCAATCTATCATATATGTTGTTTATGTTCTTGCATGCTCTCCGTTGCTAGTAGAGGCTCTGGCCAAGTTGATACTTGTGACTCCAAGAGGGAGTATTTATGCTCGATAGTGGGTTCATGCCTCCATTGAATCTGGGACAGTGACAGAAAGTTCTAAGGTTGTGGATGTGCTGTTGCCACTAGGGATAAAACATCGATGCTTTGTCTAAGGATATTTGTGTTGATTACATTACGCACCATACTTAATGCAATTGTCTGTTGCTTGCAACTTAATACCGGAAGGGGTTCGGATGATAACCTGAAAGTGGACTTTTTAGGCATAGATGCATGCTGGATAGCGGTCTATGTACTTTGTCGTAATACCCTGATTAAATCTCATAGTACTCATCATGATATTTGTATGTGCATTGTTATGCCTTCTTTATTTGTCAATTGCCCAACTGTAATTTGTTCACCCAACATGCTATTTATCTTATGGGAGAGACACCACTAGTAAACTGTGGACCCCGGTCCTATTCTTTACATCTGAAATACAATCTACTGCAATTGTTCTTTACTGTTCTTCGCAAACAAACATCATCTTCCACACAATACGGTTAATCCTTTGTTACAGCAAGCCGGTGAGATTGACAACCTCACTGTTACGTTGGGGCAAAGTACTTCGGTTGTGTTGTGCAGGTTCCACGTTGGCGCCGGAATCCCTGGTGTTGCGCCGCACTACACTTCGCCGCCATCAATCTTCAACGTGCTTCTTGGCTCCTCCTGGTTCGATAAACCTTGGTTTCTTTCTGACGGAAAACTTGCTACTGTCTGCATCACACCTTCCTCTTGGGGTTCCCAACGGACGTGTGTTAATTGCACGCATCACCCACCGCCGCCATGCCCCGAGGGTCTTTGCCCCGGCGGCGCTACCGGCGGCGGCGGCAGTTAGGGTTGGGGAGGGGTCGGGAGGAGGAGGGGTTGGGGAGGGGTCGGGAGGGGTTCAGCTTTGCCTGTTCAAAAAAGTAATATATCTAGACACCTGAGCACCTAAACTTGTACGATCAAATATGAGTCATTTGTTTTTTCACATTGACTAGCTTGTAAATGTTGTGGTCTTTCTAGAGCGTGTCAAAGTTTTTCCTAGCTAACTTTTGAGGTGTTAATGTAGGATGAACATAATCTCCAGTGATCTTCTTATTTTCACTTAAATGCATGGCAAAACCGTAGTTTTCTTCATAGAAAAAGAGTACCATTTTTTAAGCATATGAATCAAAGTGCTTCCTTGAAACAGGCTTTCGCCACGCTTAATAAATAAAGCCGTACACGGCCTAATTAATACAAGGTAACAAAGAGAGCAACTCCAACGTATCTATAATTTCTGATGTTCCATGCTAGTTTTATGACAATACCTACATGTTTTGTTCACACTTTATAATGATTTTATGCATTTTCCGGAACTAACCTATTAACAAGATGCCGAGGTGCCAGTTCCTGTTTTCTGCTATTTTTGGTTCCAGAAAGGTTGTTCGGGCAATATTCTCGGAATTCGACGAAACAAAAGCCAAACATCTTATTTCACCGAGATGGACCAGAACACCGAAGGGGAGCCGGAGAGGAGGCCCAGGGCCCCCACACCACTAGTGAAAGTATGATCCCTAGGCCTTGTTTCTAAGCATTGAAACACCGTTTCCAACAAGTTCTGCTACATGTTCGCTTGCTGCCATTTTTATTTCAGATTGCAATTCCTACTTATAATCATCCATATTACTTGTATTTCACTATCTCTTCGCCGAACTAGTGCACCTATACATCTGACAAGTGTATTAGGTGTGTTGGGGACACAAGAGACTTCCTGTATCTTAATTGCAGGGTTGCTTGAGAGGGATATCTATGGCCTCTACCTCGCTGAGTTCGATAAACCTTGGGTGATTCACTTAAGGGAAACTTGCTGATGTTCTACAAACCTCTGCTCTTGGAGGCCCAACACTATCTACAGGAATAGAAGCGTGCGTAGACATCAAGCTATTTTCTGGCGCCGTTGCCGGGGAGGTAAGGTAAAAGGTATTCACATCCTCCGACTACTAAGCTATTTCCTAGTAATGTTGCGGGTGTGTGAGTGCTCGAAGGTATCTCCTTTAGATTCTGCAATTATTTCTTTTTGTTTCTTGTTTTTATTTTCACTAGTTAGGCTTAATGGAAAACAACAAAAAAATTAGAGATCTTTATGAACTTTATCTTGTATTAGGACATGATTTGTTTGAAGAGAGAATTAAAAAACCCATGGAACTTTGTTTGCAAAATAGTTGTAGCAATGTTATTAGCATGAACTCTTTGAATACTATTATTGCTAATGCTATGGAAGAATTTAAGCTTGGGGAAGCTGGTTTTGAGGAGCATGATATTTTTAGTCCCCCAAGTTTTGAGGAGAAAATTTACTTTGATGATACTTTGCCTCCCATTTATGATGATTATAACGATAGTGGTATTTTGGTACCACCTACTATGGAGTATAAAGTTTATTATGATTATACCATGCCTGCAATTTATGATGATTACAATGATGAATATGATATTTCCAGTCCACCTACTATTGAGGAGAAAATTAATTATGACAATATACCTCCTATATATGATGATTATGGTGATGAGAATAATAATGAAGGCTATCTTATTGAATTTGCTCCCACTACAATTAATAGTAATGAGTATGTTTATGTGGAGAGTAATAATTTTATGCATGTAGCTCATGATAAGAATGTTTCATGTGATAGTTATATTGTTGAGTTTGTTCATGATGCTACTGAAAGTTATTATGAGAGAGGGAAACATGGTTATATGCATCTTAATAATATTAAGTTTCCCCTCTTTATGTTGAGAATATTGAAGTTGCGCTTGTGTTGCCTTTCTATGCTTGTTGCATTATGCTTACATGACTTGTTTATTTACAAGATTCCTTTCCCCTCCTTAAATGTGTTTTGAATTTGCTTCCTGGTGCTCTCTTTTGCTTCAACTCTTATTTTTCATGTGAGCATCATTAAAATTACTGAGCCCATCTTAATGGCTATAAAGAAAGCACTTCTTGGGAGATAACCCATGTTTTTTATTTTGCTACTATTTTGTTGCGTCTTGGAAGTTGTTACTACTGTAGCAACCTCTCCTTATCTTTATTTTATTGCATTGTTGTGCCAAGTAAAGTCTTTGATAGTAAGGTTGATACTAGATTTGGATTTCTGCGCAGAAACAGATTTCTAGCTGCCACGAATTTGAGTAGACCCCTCTGTAGGTAACTCAGAACAATCTGCCAATTTTCGTGTGTTATCCTCAGATATGTACGCAACTTTCATTCAATTTGAGCTTTTTCATCTGAGCAAGTTAAGTGCCTCTACAAAAATTAGTCTTTACGGACTGTTCTGTTTTGACAGATTCTGCCTTTTATTTCGCATTGCCTCTTTTGCTATGTTGAATGGATTTCTTTGTTCCATTAACTTTCAGTAGCTTTGGGCAATGTCCAGAAGTGTTAAGAATGATTATGTCCTCTCTAAATATGTGAATTTTTGATTATGCACTAACCCTCTAATGAGTTTGTTTTGAGTTTGGTGTGTAGGAAGTTTTTAAGGATCATGAGAGAAGGGTGATATAATGTGATCAAGAAGAGTGAAGAGTCTAAGCTTGGGGATGCCCCCGTGGTTCATCCCTGCATATTTCAAGAAGACTCAAGCATCTAAGCTTGGGGATGCCCAAGGCATCCCCTTCTTCATCGACAACTTATCAGGTCACCTCTAGTGAAACTATATTTTTATTCCGTCACATCTTATGTGCTTTACTTGGAGCGTCTGTTTGTTTTTGTTTTTGTTTTTGTTTGAATAAAATCGGATCCTAGCATTCTTTGTGTGGGAGAGAGACACGCTCCGCTCGTTCATATGAACACTGGTGTTCTTAGCATTACTTTTAATGTTCATGGCGAAGGTTGAAACTGCTTCGTTCATTGTTATTTGGTTGGAAACAGAAAATACTTCATGTGGTAATTGGTATATTGTCTTAAATAATTTGATACTTGGCAATTGTTTTTTCTCAAATAGATCATGTTTAAGCTCTTGCATCATGTACTTTGCACCTATTAATGAAGAACTACCATAGAGCTTGTTGAAATTTTGTTTGCATGATTGGTCTCTCTAAAGTCTAGATATTTTCTGGTGAAGTGTTTGAACAACAAGGAAGACAGTGTAGAGTCTTATAATGCTTGCAATATGTTCTTATGTAAGTTTTGTTGTACCGGTTCATACTTGTGTTTGCTTCAAACAACCTTGCTAGCCAAAGCCTTGTACTGAGAGGGAATGCTTCTCGTGCATCCAAAACCTTGAGCCAAAACCCGTGCCATTTGTGTCCACCATATCTACCTACTATGTGGTATTTCTTGCCATTCCAAGTAAATACTTCATGTGCTACCTTTAAACAATTCAAAAGCTATTATCTCTTATTTGTGTTAATGTTTTATAGCTCATGAGGAAGTATGTGGTGTTTTATCTTTCGATCTTGTCATTTGCTTCTGACAGACTTTCACCAATGGACTAGTGGCTCATCCGCTTATCCAATAATTTTGCAAAAAGAGCTGCCAACGGGGTGCCCAGCCCCAATTAATTAACTTGCATTAATAATTCTCTTCATATGTTATTCCCTGATCTATCAGTAAGCAACTTAACTTTGCAAATAGACACTCCTCCATGGTATGTGAATGTTGGAAGGCACCCGAGGATTCGGTTAGCCATGGCTTGTGTAAGCAAAAGGTTGGGAGGAGTGTCATCCATAAATAAAACTAAAGTACATGTGTAAACAAAAGAGAAGAGGGATGATCTACCTTGCTGGTAGAGATAACATCCTTCATGGGAGTCGCTCTTGAAAGTCTGGTTGATAAGGTAGTTAGAGTGCCCACTACCATTCGTTGACAACAACAAACACCTCTCAAAACTTTACTTTTATGCTCTCTATATGATTTCAAAACTTGAAAAGCTCTAGCACATGATTTAATCCCTGCTTCCCTCTGCGAAGGGCCTTTCTTTTACTTTATGTTGAGTCAGTTTACCTACTTCTTTCTATCTTAGAAGCAAACACTTGGTGTCAACTGTGCATTGATTCCTACATACTTGCTTATTTGCACTCATCATATTACTTTGTGTTGACAATTATCCATGAGATATACATGTTGAAGTTGAAAGAAACTGCTGAAACTTATATCTTCCTTTGTGTTGCTTCAAAACTTTCTACTAAGAATTTATTGCTTTATGAGTTAACTCCTATGCAAGACTTATTGATGCTTGTCTTGAAAGTACTATTCATGAAAAGTCTTTGCTATATGATTCAGTTGTTTAGTCATTGTCTTTACCATTGCTTCGAATCACTTCATTCATCTCATATACTTTACAATAGTATTGATCAAGATTATGATAGTAGCATGTCACTTCAGAAATTATTCTTTTTATCGTTTACCTACTCGAGGGCGAGTAGGAACTAAGCTTGGGGATGCTTGATACGTCTCCAACGTATCTATAATTTCTGATGTTCCATGCTAGTTTTATGACAATACCTACATGTTTTGTTCACACTTTATAATGATTTTATGCATTTTCCAAAACTAACATATTAACAAGATGCCGAGGTGCCAGTTCCTGTTTTCTGCTGTTTTTGGTTCCAGAAAGGCTGTTCGGGCAATATTCTCGGAATTCGACGAAACAAAAGCCAAACATCTTATTTCACCGAGACGGACCAGAACACCGAAGGGGAGCCGGAGAGGAGGCCCAGGGCCCCCACACCACACTGGGGCGCGGCCTAGGAGGGGGGCGCGCCGCCCTATGGGGTGGCCCCCCAGGCATCCCCTTGCGCCGCCTCTTCGCCTATATAATCTCTCGTGACGTGAAAACCCTACAACAATTGACGAAACTCCAGAAAGACTCCAGGGACGCCGCCGCCATCGCGAAACTCCGTTTCGGGGGACAGAAGTCTCTGTTCCGGCACGCCACCGGGACGGGGAATTGCCCCCGGAGTCATCTACATCGACACCACCGCCATCTTCATCACCGGTGCTGTCTCCCATGATGAGGAGGGAGTAGTTCTCCCCCGAGGCTGAGGGCTCTACCGGTAGCTATGTGATTCATCTCTCTCTCTCTCCCATGGTGTGATCTTTATATGATCATGAGCTTTGTATCACTATTAATCTATGTGCTACTCTAGTGATGTTATTAAAGTAGTCTATTGCTCCTCCATGATGTAATTTTGACAGTGTGTGCATCATGTAGTACTTGGCGTAGGTTATGATTGTAATCTCTTGTAGATTATGAAGTTAACTATTACTATGATAGTATTGATGCGATCTATTCCCCCTTTCATAGCTATCGTTGACAGTGTGTATGCTATGTTAGTACTCGGTCTAAATTGCAACGGTCTATTATGCACTCTAGAGGTTACTTTAATATGAACTCCGGATGTTGTGGAGCTTGTTTACTCCGGCTTGAGGTGTGCTCTTGTAGCCCTACACAATGAATGGTGTTTGTTATCCAATAAGAGAGTGTAGAAAGTAGCATTTATTTATTCAGTTATGTGATCAATGTTGAGAGTGTCCACTAGTGAAAGTATGATCCCTAGGCCTTGTTTCTAAGCATTGAAACACCGTTTCCAACAAGTTCTGTTACATGTTTGCTTGCTGCCATATTTATTTCAGATTGCAATTGCTACTTATAATCATCCATATTACTTGTATTTCACCATCTCTTCGCCGAACTAGTGCACCTATACATCTGACAAGTGTATTAGGTGTGTTGGGGACACAAGAGACTTCTTGTATCTTAATTGCAGGGTTGCTTGAGAGGGATATCTCTGACCTCTACCTCCCTGAGTTCGATAAACCTTGGGTGATTCACTTAAGGGAAACTTGCTGATGTTCTACAAACCTCTGCTCTTGGAGGCCCAACACTGTCTACAGGAATAGAAGCGTGCGTAGACATCAGCCACTTACAAAGCAAACCAAAGATAAATAGTAAAACATACACAAGGGACCAAAACTTTCCATCGAAACTAGAACGTGGAGGATCGGAGCTCCGCAACGACGCCCTCAAGAGGGTAATGATGCACATGACGCCATTATCGAGACCGCAAGGTCAAGGGTTCCACCCAGATCCACAACAACGCTCTCAAGAGGGTTACAACACCCACATGAGTCATTGCATTGGTGTCAAAACGCTGAGCTTTCGGCCGAAAAAATCTTCGCACACACCTGATATCTCAACCACCCTGTGTCTTCAAGCCCTGGCTCTAGAATGCGGTCCGAGAGAAGCCAGTACGCCACATCGTCAACTCTAGGATCTCTCGTCACCTTCTTCTCACCACCAAACAACCTAAGAGGAAGGCCATCACCACCACGATGTTGCTCGCCGTAGAAACGCCCGTTGAGTCCACCTACCAAGATCACCACCCCGGCTTCCACGCGCTTGTGACTAAGGAGCGGAGGGTAGCTCACTACGAGAACAGTGGAGCATGGTACGGTGGCAATGTAGAACCACATGTTAACAGCATAAGCGTAGAAGGCAACCGAAGCTGTGCTACCCGCCGGTCGCACTCCCCAACCATCGACAGCTAGCTCTAAGCTCAAAAGCCCGGATAGGCCTCTGGCCGTGCCGTAACCACTAGGAGATCTCAGACCATAGGTAGGCAGGAGGGCCTGTTAATCCAACCGAGCTCAATTAGCCCTGCCACCGTGTTGCAGCGTCGTGGCTGTCGTCGATGTCCACCTGCAAGAGCATGTCGCCCCTACCAGCATGATCCTCAACCGGCCCCGACTAGCCCCGCCGCCACCTCCATCCACCTACAAGAGCATGTCGTCCCCTAGCCGCGCCATCCCCGACCGACCCAACTCCCGTTTCCCACTCTAGCAGGGATCGGGAAGAGGCTTCATGCATCGCCGCGAGAGCAAACATCGCAAATATGGCTGACGGAGTGTCCGCGGGTTTTAGTCCACAGCCTAGAGGCTGATTGTAACTTGGTGCTTTCTGATTAATAAAGCTCACGACATTCTCAAAAAAAAAATTCACTGCCAAGCCCACACAGCCTAGTACGATCCCTAATAGGCCCAGATCTGGCCAGCGAGCCCACGTGCAGCGCCCCTGCCACATGCCGCCGCCTACCCCCAAGCGGGAGCTCCTATGCGCCGCTTTAAGCGGGAGCGAGCCTTCCTCCCGCCTGAAGCAGCTCGTTTGTGGGCCTCCCTGCTGCGGCCCAATAAAAGGTAGTCCCTCTTTTTTCGTTTTTTTTTTCTTTTTTCTGTTATCTGTTTTTTGTTTTAAGGCATTTTAAATCTGAAGTTTTAAAGAACTGAATTTATTTTTGAACAAAATTTATTTGAACAAATTTTTCGAACACAAAATATATTTGAACAAAATTAATTTTTGAACAAATTTTGAATTCTTGCAAATTTCAAATTCGAACAAATTTCAAACATGAACATTTTTTAAATCTGAACAAAAACGGAACAAAATTCAAAATCAAAAAAATTAAAAACCAAAAAGTTTAAAACAAAAGAATTTTACATCGAACAAAAAATATATTTGAACAAAATTTATTTTTGAACAAATTTTGAATTTGAACAAATTTCAAATTCTAACAAATTTCAAATTCGAACAAATTTCAAACATGAACATTTTTTTAAATCTGAACAAATTTTGGAATCAGTAAAACCAAAATAGCAAAAAACCATAAAAGAAATCATCCAAAACTCAAAAAACCTGAGAAACCCTGAAAAAAAACAAAAAAACAAACTAAAACAGTACATCCTAAGCGCTAATGGGCCGGCCCACCCAATCCGTCGCTTGAGCGGGAGCAAATCGCTCCCGCAATAAGCGGCGAATAGGGATTGCGCCCCCAAGCGCAGCAATAATGCTGGACTTACGGAACAAACTGTTACGGAGAAGCCTTACGGGATGATGTGGCAATCTGCCGTGAATCTGGATGAGTAATATTCGGAGCAACTGCTCCAAACTCTCCAATCGTGCTGACCCACGTTCCATCCGTAGGATAATTCCGTAAGATGATTCCGTAGGTGTAGCATTGCTGCAAGCGCAGCCACGCATATCCTGACATCGTCACGCTGCAGCTTCGTCAATTCGACGTGATACCGGCTGACGGCGAACAAATAGCCGGAACGCGTGCGCACTCACACACGCGCATGGCCGATGGACAGGTGTTGCAGCTCGCCTGCTCGCCCGCGCGTGGTTCGTGTGTGTGCCGCGTCCGTCTCCATCGCCTCCGCTGCAGTATTATTGTCGAGCAGCAGGCCCAGCAGTGCGTTTATTAGAAGATGATTTTTTGTCTGTTGTCTGTTGTACTCCCTTCTTTTTTTATACTCCGTATTTTTTGTTGTTGTGGATTTAGTTCAAATTAATTAAAACCACGACAGTAATTGTCCAACGGAGAAGTAGATCCTATATGCATCAATCCAAGCACGCCACACACATCTTCGATCGACGCCTCATTTAAAAATTCAAACGAACAAACAAGAGCGTATGTCCTACTTTCTAGACCATCCCTTCAACCTTGAAGTTAGAATACAGAAAAGGCTTCCAATACAAATTAGTTGCACGCCCACTTTCTCGAGGGAATTGCTTCAATACACAAATTAGTTGCACGCTCACACCAAAGATTTTGCAGCTAAATATGGTGAACTGGCTCGGGGCTCTGTTGAGCGAGCAAACCCCAAACCCCCTCGCATACAGTTTTCTTCCATGTTACTTAACCACGTGTTCCCAGTGCCTCCCACTTCTAGTTCAACTATTGCATTGGTGACACTGACCAGCATCCTCCTTTTATATTCAGCTAAGCAACAAAAAAAAAGCTTCGCTCCTGCATCCAGTCCCACCGGATGGAAGATAGGAGATGGGAAAGCATGATCTTTGTAAATGTATTTTTCAGTGTAGATCTGCCATGGAAGTTATAGGGTTTTATGTAGGCACATAGAGTGATCCCATGTTCATGGTGTCGTAGCAACTACATAACTATTGTCCTAGTATTTAAGGTGTGGCTACGCTATTCTAGAAATATTATATAATCTTGTAGGCAATGAATTCTGATTTATTCCCCTCAACAACTAGGTTGCAAACATGATAAAATGGATTGCACGATTATCTTCTTTTAATATACAACCTTGCTCATATTATACCGAGAGATTCATATATTTTCTATGCGCTTAATTCTACAGAGATCGGGAGCAAAGTGCATTATAAGAACCATACTTGGTGTACAGTAACATAAGTTGGGATCCCAAACGTGATTTAAGAGTTATATCACCTCTAAGTATGTAAGTCGCCTTGATAGTTTATTTGAACATGGTTGATTAATCCTAGGCCATTATACGAACAAGGTTGATTTAAGAGTTATATGACCTATATATAAGTATGTAAGTCTCCTAGACAAGTTATTTGAACATGGTTGATTGATCGTCCAGTGGCGGAGCCAACACATCCAAAACAGGGCGAGGCCCTACCTCTACATCGATGCATTCGGAGCTAGGTTTCAGTTGTATGGCATCAGTCACTTAGCTATCGTCCCATATTGTTGGTGCGACTATGTTATTATTATAGAAAGATGATATAATATGGAGGTTCAGTTTCACTTAGCCCATAAGCTGGAAATAAAATGTGTTGGATAATTAGACATAATTTTCATGATTAATTCCATAATATCTTTACTATTAAGGTGAAACCTGCGAATACATGGTGTCACACGTCTAAGAAATTACGGAAGGATGCCACACCGTGTCCCTCTCTCTCCCGTTTCACGCACGGAAAAATGCCACGAGTTTCTCCTCGAATTGTGGATCCCTTGTTAATTTATGTGGGAGTGACTAAAGAGCAGCTGCCTGTTTTTCAATTCATAAACAGACACTTTTCTTGGACCAATCAAACGAAGCCAGCTGTCTGTTTCAGTAAACTAAGGAAAAAGGTGTCTGTTTTCAGTACACAGAAACAGACACATTTCAGTTTGTGAAAGGCTTTTGAGTCACGATTTCACCATCTGTTTTAACACCCTACGAATCAGCCCTCTAGTCTTTCTCGCATTACAAGGCCCAGAAAAGGCAGCTGTTCGACCTTCTTCACCAAGCAAAGCACCTCACTTGCTGCAACCACCCCAACCACTCCTTCCAGCCATTCGTCTCGAGAGAAACCTGCCACCCAAAACACAATGGACGGGAGAGAAGAGCAATCACCGGAGAAAGGAAAAGAATTTCTCCAAGAAACCATACTTCCACGTGAAGACGCTTCGCATCCTCAGGTAAATGGTCCCGATCAAATCTGCTACTGAAAAACACAAAATAATTCTCTACCAAAACTTTGAAAAGATGTAGCTAGCAGCAGTTTTATCGTGTTGATGTCTATAGGTGTTGAAACTAACACTAATTTTGATGCAAACTCTTATCCAAGCCATTTTCAAAAATTACTTCCTCGGAACGAAACTGAATTAGTGAAACTACAAGAATAGCTTTGGGAACATCCAGCTAATTTTGATACAAACTCTTATCCAAGCTTTACACCAGAACATGTAAAATTACTACCTTGGAACAAAACTGAATAGCTGGATCTACATTAGCTTTCGGACCACTCCAGCTAATTACTGAATCTACATGATAAATGCACACTCTAATCCAAGTCTTACACAAAAGAACATGTAAAATTACTACCATAGCCTTGGGACCAAACTAAAGAGTAGAATCTACAATAGCTTTAGGAACATCCAGATTGGGAAATGGTACATCGTTATCAGGTAAGACTGATCACCCAAAAACACTCTTTACTAAGTCACAATCCTTAATATTTATAGTAAATAAAATGAATGAATACACATGACAGCAGTATAACCAAGAGAAATTAAGAAAAATAGGTACACCTGAAAACTGACAGACGTAGAAAGAGTAACTGCAGCTGTAGATCGAAAATGGATCCCGTTGGCGAGGAATACCTGTGAATGCAAACTCAGAGATTGAGGGGAATAATCACATGGAGACATAAAAAAAATAAGTCTCAGACACAAAGCATCACATAGAGATTTATCTTGAGGATTTGCAGCCAGTGCGGTTCATGCACGATCTCTGCATCAGCTGGAGTGTCACCCAGATGGAGACAACGCGTCGTATATTGTAGTGGATTTATATTGTAGTCGATCTGATCGGGAAAAATCTGTAATAGGTAAGTTGTTTAGAGAAAATTTTGAATTTTCAGAAAACAGAAAATAAAACATAAAACACCTAAAACAGAGAATGCGAACTTAGATATTGAGATAGTGAAATACTACATAAATTTGCTGAACAAACTCCAAAAACTGAGCACTACCTTGATGAAGTGAACTAGTTACTTCTGGGATGTATGCATAGTGCTAGATATAATGAAAGACAATGTATAGCAATAATATCTGGATTTGGTTTGGAGTGGGATATCCATTAGGACTACTCAAAGCAGGATCACTGATCCCTTTAGGACTCCTCAAGCCGAAATTCAGAGTGTATTCTTGAGGAGTTTACACTGCATGACAACTCCTTCCAGAAAAAAGAAAACTAAAAGCTTGATGAATAAAGTAACACTAATCAAATGGAAGCTGCTACAGTTTGTTACGGGCCAAGTTGCTTCTTAAGATTTAGTCATTAGTACTCCCTTACAGTTTCCTGCCTGACCACAAGGCAAGCATGAAGTAAAAATACTTTACGATATGCCAGCTGCACCCCATTGTGCCACATAAAATAGAAAGAGACATACACACACAGAGCTACCTTGAGGAGGATTGCAATAGCTGACAGAGACTAACGACCGCACCTGTAGGCCGGCGAGGAAACTGGGTTTGCGGGAATGCAGACCGAGAAATTGAGACAATGAAAAAGTGATGAACTTAAAAAATCAATAACATTAAGAGAAAGAGATAAAGTAAACTGCAAAATGAGTGACTCAAGAAACTGAGAAATTGAAGAAACGCCAAATGAGTTACTTGAGAAATTGAAACTGAGGTTTTTACTGAAGAAAAATGAGAGACTCAAAAACTCATGGACTAGAAAGACTGAACATAACTTCCAGATAAGGACTGAAGAAACTAAGAATGAGATTGATTGAAAACTGAGGGACCGAGAGAAACCCATTGCTCTGAATGAGTGACTAAGAAACTCAGAAAATACAAACACGGAAAACATAGGAAGGATGGAAGACAAACATAGGAATGAAAGATAGAAGACATAATGAGATAATAATGGACCGAAAGACTGAGTGAAAACCGAAAGACAAAATGAGGTTTTTACTGAAGAAAAATGAGAGACTTAGAAACTCAGGGACTAGAAAGACTGAACATGACTTCCAGATAAGGAACTGAAGAAACTAACAATGAGATTGATTGAAAACTGAGGGACCAAGAGAAACCCAGGGAATACAAACATTGAAAACATAAGAAGGATGGAAGACATAAACATAGGAATGAAAAATAGAAGACATAAGGAGATACTAATGGACCGAAAGACTGACTGAAAACTGAAAGACTAACTGAACACTGAGGAAGGAACAAATACAGGGCATTCGGGAATGAAAACTAAGAAAATGAAACATTGATAAAATTATATTGAGATACTGAATAAATAAGGAAAATGAAAAATGAGTAGAATGAATGAGTCCGATGGTTTTCCGCGTTCAAGAAAAAAGACTAGAATGATTGAACATATACTATTATCAACCAATGTAATTCATGATATCTATTATTTTGTTGCAGGGGCTAAAAGGTGGAAATACAATGGCACAAATGACCGACAACTTATTATTACAGTTAATATTTTCTAAATTAAATAAATGTTTAAGAACACTTTTATACGCTAGCAAAACTAACATAAAGAAATTGCAGCAAACAATTTCATACATGGCGTTAATAAGGGGCGACCTTGACATACGCTGCTCATCGGAAATTGCAAATATGGAGGTAACTAGTACTAGGCTCTATAAAAATAATGAACATGTCTATATTTAATTTTCCATCTACGAAATAAAATATGTGAAATTCAATTTATGCTACAGGGAGATGCCCGGAGTTTTTCGTCATCAGGCAATAATGACAATACATGGCGTCTACCTACTGAAAGAATTCAAAATGACCTACAGGCAAGTGGCAAAGCCGGAAGATCAATGTTTCAGGGTCAAAAACATCAATATATATCAACTGTAAGCTTTTTTATAAATACAATTAATAAAAAATAGAGTTTTAAAATGCATATGAATACAAAAATGCTAACATTATAAACTTATGCAGGTACATCAATTAATGGATAGTGAAGGACCATCCGCAAGGTTAACATATATTGACTTGGAAGAAGGAAGAATTGAGGAGTAGGAAGAAACTGAAGATAATCCATGGAACTCAAGTATATTTGAAGACATGCATCTAGATGAGGTATGAACATAATAAAAAACAAATAACTAATAAATAAAGAATGAGAATATTAACTTGAGAATGTTTTCCTGTTAGGTTGCTGAAGAAGAGGATCAAGAAGACGAAGCACATAACCTTGACTTTGACCATTCTTGGAACCTGGATAAAAGGAATGCAAACATTAGTGAACATGATGATCCAAAAAAAAAGATGAATCTGATTCGACTCATGAAAATCAAGAAAAGGACAACAACATAACTGAAGAAGATGTGCAGAAATTTTTAGATGATGATGAACAAGGTACTGAACAAGATGCTGGAAATGGTACTGCACAAGATTAGTCGACAGTAAGTTCTGACATCAAGCCTGAGATAGGAATGCAATTTAAATCAAGAGAGGATGCGCAACAATACCTAAGCATGCACTCTTTTGCTGCTGGATTTTCCATTGTTGTTGTGTCCGTTTATCGAACAACTAGCAAGAAAATGAATAACAAGATCATAAGAGCAACAATAAAGTGCAGTAAGCATGGACACAACGCGTCGACGCTCAAAAAATATTTGCACCGACGATCGCAACAGATCAACATAAAAAAGAGCAGATTTAGGGAAACCTTACATAACCACAGAACACCTATTTGCACTGACGTCAGATGAACACATTCAGGTCAAACTAAACATCGCCACCAACACCCAAACACATATTAGCTCATCGTCTAGTAGTAACGAGGCTAGAACAGAATGATCGAATTGTAGTAACAAGGCTAGAACACACCGTACTCTGCAGTATCATGCATTGAAACACAACTATGGGGAACAATTCAGAAAAGTTGTGCTTTAGCTTCCACTGAAAAGCTACTTTGGTGATTGAATTCCCAACAATTGCTGCTGTCAACGGTGCTGCAGCTAGATGCTACTTGGTCCCCAATGGCTGTTTGCGGGAGAGACGATAGATCGATCTAGCAGCAACTTTTCTGAACGAACCATTTCTTCCATCTCTCTGAATATGTGCTGGAGATGACAGTGCACATTCAATCAGTGGAGTGATTCCTGGAGATGGCGTTGCTGGATGCATCCATGCATCACCAAATCTGAGCGCTAGCTATACCTCGTCTTCTACCTCGAAGATTCTTCGTTTCTTCTAGCTATGTCCAACTATAAATCAACGAGATCCAACCTAGATGAACAGATTCAGACCAAACACTACCTAAAACGTCCAACAAAATCGAGCACAACAACACGAATCAACAACAACTGCTGCAGCTCTCACAACTCATACGACTCCAAATTACACTAAGGTCAAATCTCGCGTGACCTCGAGGACAACCAGGTACCCCAAATTAGAGAACAAAAAGGCAGAGGACATGGGAAACACGGGAACTAGGTCTTCTGCGCTCGCGAATCGCTGACCTCTTCCCCGGTGGACGGAGAAGAACACGAGGAGCACATCTCTCCATCGCACCTACCGCCGGCTGCGGCGACGCAGCACTCCAAGTACCGAGCAGCACCGCCCGCCCCCTGACGCAGGCCGAGCACTACACGCTGTCGCTGCAGCCACCGACCCCTCCAACACCGGCCGTGCTGGTTGCGCCGAGCTTTCTCCGCCATGGATCCGCCTCCTCGCAGGACCAAGAGAAAAAAATGGTGGGACTGAAGCGAACAGGACAAAAGAGGGGGCCACTCGAACAGGATAATAGAAGGGAAATGAAAATTCAAAATAAGACTGAAAAGGACAGTCGAGTAAGCGGTGGAGGGAGACTCAACGGAAGCTAGAAAAGATGCGTCAAAATTGGTGAAGACATCGGACGGCCAAAAAAAGTAGCTGTTTGCCAATTGAAAAACAGCTAGCTGTTTAGTAGGACTAGTACAGATGCCCGTGCGTTGCCACGGGAAAACAAGACATGAAGAGAGGTGATTTCATTTTAATAGTTGCCACAAGCACGATGATTTGTAGTTTCGACCTAACGTTATAAGCTGATATTTTTACCCTCCTCTTAACCCCTCTAAGGATAAATAGCATGTGTTTTTTGTGTCTCTTTTACACCTCTATCTATTTTTTAGTGTAAAATCTATCGATTTCCCACCATGTTAACCATCTTTGCTTAAGACAATAGGTAATTGCAAATGCGTTGCAACAGGGGTCATACATACTCTAATGGTTCTACACCAATCATGTTAAACATGTAATCTTAGAATTCTTGTACACATCAAACCGTATTTGTCAAGTTTTGAACACACGCGTAATATTGTGTGTACGTCAAGACCTAGTCACTAAACACACACTTCGAAAAATAAAACAAGGTTTAGTATGCCCGTGTCTTGCGACGGGTTTGAATTGAACTAAACATCTTCGGTTTGAAGCATATTTGATCTCACCAAAATTTAAATGCACTTACATATTCTACTATATAAAAAAAATTCTCACAAAAGTAAGAGAAAACCTCGCCACTTGCCTTACAATCCTTATTTGCATCATTGGATATCTAAAGTATAAAATCATCATGCAAAAAATTAATATGAGAAAAACACTAAATAAAATATATCTTCCTAAATTGCTAAAACATAGCTCAATTATTTTTTTCTGGGAAAGCCAAACGGAAGGTCTACATTGCACTATAACTACAAGTTAATACATCATGCTAAAACTATTCTGCAAGAAGGGAAACAATGGTGGAAAAACATGTCTTTATCTCAGAGCTCACATGAGAGCCATCTGTCCTAATGTTGTTGGAATATTGTTAGCTAAGACCTAACTCTTTGAATTTTAGGTCTGAATTCAGCAGCCATTCTATATTATCTATTAATACATATTTCATTATCGTTTAATACAGGTATCATGTAATATTTTCTCTACAGAATTCCAATCATTCTTTGTTCAGCACTTATCAATAGCAACAATCAATAATTTATTCCACCACAAAGCATTCCATAGTACTCAACTAAGCAGACCAATGCATAGTACAAAGTTGATCTAACTTGTACATTCACAACTGTTCATGCATTACAAGCAATCCTCGTTTCACTTGACTATTCCCACTTCAGTACTACACACATATAGCTAAGCACAGTACAACATCATAAAAGATGATCCGATAATTTTACTAACTGTCACCTCCTAGCTAGAAGCTTAGTCGTAATGTTTGCAAGCTATCTTCTTCAATCAAGAAGTGGCTTGGTCATGTACATTGGATTTTTATAATCTTCTACCAAACTCTATGCATCAGTTTCTTGCGAGTGCCAAGCTTCAGTTTACACCTGCAATTTAAAGGGAGGGAAAATGTGACAAGAGATCGGGAGGGAAACATGTGACAAGAGATCAATAGTTTTCACATTTCCTGGTCATGAGACATTCTTTTCTTCAAAGTTGTTTCAGAAAGTTTACGCTATCCCTGAATCACAAGTCAAGTGAAACTAAATTTTAAAAAGGCACGCAACTCTATATCTGTGTGAAATGAAAAGCTAATGGCACATATAAATTCTGACCATGGGCATCTTTGAACTCGGGATGACAATAGCACCAAAGAAACCAGAGAAACAACATGCATTTATTTCAACAGGTTAAGGACACGAGTGAGCATCGTAGCACAAGATGACACTCAATAGGTGGCCAAGATAATGTGGCCATGATTTGCGTGAGGTAGTTCATAATTATTCACCTCAATGAATTCTCCCAATCTACTTGACTACTGCTTAACGCAAGTGTGCATGTTTACTGTTTAGTACTTATGATTTGGTTGCTCACTCGAGAGCTCCTCCAATTAAGCATTAGAATGAGATCAACAATCCGCTCAAAGGAAATTGACAAAAACTAAAGGACGTTTAAATCTCCTTCCGTAAATCAATCAGCAAAACATAAGCACAATAGAGAAGCATGTTCTAATGGAGCCAGACCTATAAATCAGAGCCTTATCCATCCAATCATGGAGAAATTCTTATAAATCAGGGCAAGCTGTGCTCACCTGCAGCCACGGCGGCGACGCCGCTCATGCTGTCGCCACAAACCCCAGATGTCGCCATCATGAAGAATATACTGAAGAATGGGTACCCTGAAACAGAATAAAAATTAAATCACTTTGTTTAGATTTTAGAATTCCCTTACTCGTGTATATATGAGGAATAGGTATCATTCGAGTGCTAAACTGCACAACACTAACATAGGTGAGCTGCAGATGTGAGCGTGTGGCTGTCGTTCATGAAAACTTTAGGATCCATGTTGAATTTCTAAGTAATTTCCTCTCTACCAATGTAGATGGCGTTGTAAGCATACCCAGATGGCGTTGTAAGCATACCTAGCATACCCAGCGCTATAAGTGCCAAATATCTCACCTACAATTTAAGGATCTCTCTCTAGACGATCTTACCACCCATGTGTACATCACTCCGCTGTTCTATCGTCTTCACAATCTCACCCGCAAGAATATATTGTTTCCAATGCAAATGGGTCCTCCAAAATTGAAAGAATATTTTCTTTTGTTGAAACAAATTAACGTTAACCATTCCAACTTTAACCATTAGCATCTCACTGAAGAAAACAAACAAGAAACCTATTTAAATTGATTTTGTTGTAGACAATAAAGGCTTTCATCCAAGATGACCTTCCGTAACCATTTGCACAATGGTTCATTGAAAATCTTCCTCAATCTCACATGCAAGAATATATTGTGTCCAATGCCAATGGGTCCTCCAAAATTGAAAGAGCATTTTCTTTTATTGAAGCAAATTAACGTTAACCATTCAAAGTTGAACCATCAGCATCTCAATGTAGAAAACAAACAAGAATCCTATTTGAATTGATGTTGTAGATAATGAAGGCTTTCATCCAAGATGATACCTTCCGCAACGATTTGAAGACACGGAGGTCATGCCATCATTAGTCAATCATGTATAATTTATATGCGCACTGTACCTAGAAGGAAATGGGAAACAACACTGTGAATGCAAATAAGTTGATATACCTATTATCAGTTAGTATCAAGAAATGAAGAGGCAACACATCCGCACACACAAAGCATCTAACACAAGCCAATCTCCTCCACCATTTAGTTTTAGCAAGGGCATGGGGCTTCCTCTTGTAATTTAGAGAGGAGGGTTCTGCACAATGAGAACATCAATGTCAGATTATATTTGCACACGCTCAACAAATATATGAAAATCAACTGATCAAACCAAATAATCAGTCACACCAATATATAATTTCATGATCTGCAGACCGTATGTTATATATTTGGTTCATATTTCATCTAGGCCCGAACAAACCAAATATTAATAACATTCTTTGAATAAGGACACGATTGTCAGGCAAGATATTGATGTCTGACCCACCTAAACATTTCCTGACCTGATCTGATGGGACGATGCATCCATGCATGTCCTGCTCCATCGGCGTGATCGGTAGTGGCAGCTGATAGCGGCATCAGCAGAGTCCCATGGAGAATTTGGATCATTGACATGGATCTTGTCCAAGCTGTGAAAAGTCTCAATCCAATTATGCAGCCCCGTGGTCTTGTGTATCTTGGCCGATGAGGTGAGGAAGTTGGAGGACCAATTGTTACGGATCTTGTGATGGGAGGCGGATCAAAGACGGACAAGCCCAGGATGTGGAGGAACACTGATGACCCACAAGTATAGGGGGTGTATCGTAGTATCTTCGATAAGTAAGAATGTCGATCCCAACGAGGAGCAGAAGGTGTTGACAAGCAGTTTCGATGAAGGATTCACTGTAAATGCTCACAGACAAGTATTCAGGGGGTTTTGATGTAACAGTTGAATAAAGTACGAGTATGTAAAGTGCGAGAGTAATAATTGCAGCGAGTGGCCCAATCCTTTTTAGCACAAAGGACAAGCCGGTTTGTTTACTTATAATGACCAAACGTTCTCGAGGACACACGGGATTTTAGTCTAGTGCTTTCGCTACATACGGCTAAATAATCTTCATTGTTGTGATAAGTGTTGTGTGGGTGAACCTATGCTAATGTACCGCCCTTCCTAGGACTAATACATACTTGTGATTATACCCCTTGCAAGCATCCGCAACTACAAGAAAGTAATTAAGAATTAAATCTAACCACAGCCTTAAACTCTGAGATCCTGCGATCCCTCCTGCATCGATATACCAACGGGGGTTTAGGTTTCTGTCACTCCGGCAACCCCGCAATTGGCAAACGAGTACAAGATGCATTCCCCTAGGCCCATAAATGGTGAAGTGTCATGTAGTCGACGTTCACATGACACCACTAGAAGAATAACACCACAACTTAAATATCACACCATTGAATATTACTCAACCATAGTTCACTACTAACATTTAGACTTCACCCATGTCCTCAAGAACTAAACGAACTACTCACAAGACATCATACGGAACATGATCAGAGGTGATATGATGATGAATAACAATCTGAACATAAACTTGGTTCAATGGTTTCACTCAATAGCATCAACAACAAGTAGGAATCGATACCGGGAGAGTTTCCCCTATCAAACAATCAAGATCAAACCCAAATTGCTACGGCGGTGACGGTGTCCAGCGGTGATGACGGCGGTGATGATGGTGGAGATGATGATGATGGTGATGGCGATGATGTCCAGCTCGATGACGGTGACGATGGCGTCGATTTCCCCCTCCCGGAGGGAATTTCCCCGGCGGATTCCTGCCCGCCGGAGAGCTCTTTTCTCTCTGGTGTTCTCCGCCCCGCAGAGGCGGCTGTAACTCTTCGCGAGGTACCCTCTGTGGCTTAGGCTTTCGGGACTAAGGGTTTGGCGAAGAAAAGGAGGCGAAAAGGGGTGTGGGCCCCCCAGACCATAGGCCGGCGCGGCTAGGGCCTGGGCCGCGCCGCCCTAGGGTGTGGGCCCACCCTGGCTGCTCCTGGCTCCTCCTCCTGGCTTCCTTCGTCATCTTGAAAAATAGGATTTTCGGTATAATTTCCTTCCAGAGTTGATCTTCCGAAATATTGCGTTCTGACGGTGCTTTTTCCAGCAGAATCCTGGCTCCGGTGTTCGATCCTCCAATAATGATGAAACATGCAAAATAGATGAAATAATATAAGTATTGTGTCCCAATATGAAATATATCAATGAATAACAGCAAATTATGATATAAAATAGTGATGCAAATTGGACGTATCAACTCCCCCCAAGCTTAGACTTCGCTTGTCCCCAAGCGAAACTGAGCTCGATAGACATGACCACATGTTTATGGAGTGAAGAGTCGATGAATAAAATACGGACAAGAAGCATCATATTCATTCACACAGGACATTATAGTAAACAATCTCTTATAACTCATATTGAAACAAGTATAAGGTAATCACAAGTAAAGGTGCATAAGAAATCATAATTGGTGATGGCAAACTTCGTTCTTGGTCAGAGAACAATTAACAGATTATATCTCATTGAGCAGCGCTCCCATGTTAAAGTTTATAAGGCACAACTTGCATACTCAATCATAATGGTTTTCTCATGATCATTGATAACTTGCAAAGCTATATTCATTCAGATAAAACTTGTACTAAACAAAGAAGAATAAAAGACATGATGTAGCAAATCACAATATAATGGTTTGATCACAACTACTCAAATGCTTGCTTGAGATGGAGGGAAATAGGTTTACTGACTCAACATAAAGTAAAAGACAGGCCCTTCGCAGAGGGAAGCAGGGATTAAATCATGTGCTAGAGCTTTTTCAATTTTTGCAATCATATAAAGAGAATAAAAGTAACATTTTGAGAGGTGTTTGTTGTTGTCAACGACTGGTAGCGGGTACTCTAACCCCCTTGCCAGACAACCTCCTAAGAGCGGCTCCCATATTATCTTCATTTTGTGTGGCACTCCTTCCAACCTTTCTTTCACAAACCATGGCTAACCGAATCCTCGGGTGCCTGCCAACAATCTCATACCATGAAGGAGTGCCTTTTTATTTTAGCTTTATTATGATGATGACACTCCCCCCAACCTTTGCTTACACAAGCCATGGCTAACCGAATCCTTCGGGTGCCGTCCATCAATCACATACCATGGAGAAGTGTCTATTTAGTTTAATCAATTTGGGACTGGGAATCCCATTGCCAGCTCTTTTTGCAAAATTATTGGATAAGCGGGTGAAGCCACTAGTCCATTGGTGGAAGTTGCCCAACAAGATTGAAAGATAAAACACCACATACTTCCTCATGAGCTATGAAACATTGACACAAATAAGAGATACTAAGTTTTGAATTGTTTAAAGGTAGCACATGAAGTATTTACTTGGAATGGCAGAAAATACCATGTAGTAGGTAGGTATGGTGGACACAAATGGCATAGGTTTTGGTTAAGGTTTGGATGCACGAGAAGTATTCCCTCTCAGTACAGGTCTTTGGCTAGCAAGGTTAATTAGCAAGCATAAGAGTCGAGGGAAACAAACAAATATACATGTGATAGAAACAATCATGCATCTTCCTTGTAAGTACAAACAATTTTAACTTCAGAATAATAAGCTATGAGCTAACAAGAAAGACAATGAAACATCTACATGTATTTCTCTTTTCTATTTAAACCTCAATGTGTTGTTGCTATTGACCAATGCTAAGTTTGCCAAAACCAAATAGATTTATTCAATGCTCCCAAAGTGATACCAATACTAACAACAAGGTGAATCATATAGTAGAGATTGCAAACTAAAATAAGATGTGCAATATGTAAATGATAAGACTTCTCATTAATATTCCATAACGATAACTCACACCAAGGGATACATAGATAACCAACTAAAGGAGAGATACTTCCAAACGCAACCCATCTTATATGATAACTTCCCTACTCATGATATGATACTACTTGACAATAAAAGTAAAAGGTAGTGATAATGTGATACCGCGGCACTCCCCCAAGCTTGGAACAAACCAAGGGGATGCCAATACCGATGATGAATTACTCCTTTGGCGATGATGGTGATGAACTCCCGTCATCAAACTTCCAAGGAAGAGGCTCTCCATCAAGAAACGACATCTTGGTCTCGGGGATCCACGAAACTAGCGGACGGCTTATGTATTTAAACCTGTTTTCATACTCACAGTTCTGATTCTGAAAATCATAGAGTTGTGCTTGGAGCTTGTTGGTGGTGTCGTGAAGTGAGAGGATATCGCTCCAAAGCTTTGCAGTTTCCTTCTCATGTTCAGCAATGAGTTCAGACACAATCCTGTGGAAAATATCCACCTCACGCTCAGCCATCTTCTTGTATTTGAAAACCTCTTGTTCTAGCTTCTCCATCCTGTCTTCCAGGCTTCCTTCTCCTTTAGGACCCTGGACATCCTTGACCTGCAGTTCTCCTTCAACGAGCAGCAACTCCTTGGGGTGCATCCTCAGCTCCTCCATGTACAAGTTGCCAACATCCTTGCTGGAGCTGTCCTTCGGAGTTTCCGACGAAGACATGATGGCTCTAGATCCGAAGCAAATCCTGGCAGAAACAACTCGAAACAAAACACGTCGAGAAAACGATATACGGACCTCCAGGGGTCCGGGGGATTATATAGCAAAAAATTTCACGACAAACGGAAAGTACCAGATCGAACCAGAGTCGGAAAGGGGCGACGAGGCGGCCAAACCATAGGCCGGCGCGGGCCCAGGTCAGGCCGCGCCGCCCTATGGTGGCACCCCCTCGTGCGTCCTTTCCACTCCGTTTCGAACTCGTAATTTCTCATATTTTCCAAAAATAGCAAAAATATAGTTCGGAAAGTAAATTGCGTACTTTTCATTACCAGTACTGTTACCTATTCGAAGTCGAGTTCTGGCGGACTGTCAATTTGCCCTTTGATGTAGGCCTCCGGTGTTTCCACTTGAATAATATCAACATCAACATTATAAGAATCACCCGAGATATAATGCTTGAGTCTTTGTCCATTCACCACTTGCGTAGCATTGCCTTGGAGAGAGCTAATTTTGATTGCTCCTGAACGATACACCTCCTCGACAACATATGGTCCTTCCCATTTCGAGAGTAATTTCCCTGCAAAGAATGCGAGACGAGACCGATACAATAGGACTTTATCCCCAATATTAAATTCTCTTTTGATAATCCTCCTATCATGCCATTTTTTAACTTTCTCTTTAAAGAGTTTAGCATTTTCATATGCTTCACTTCTCCATTCATCTAGAGAACTCAATTGCAACAACCTCTTATCACCGGCAAGTTTAGGATCTTTATTTAATTCTCTAACAGCCCAATAAGCTTTGTGCTCTAGTTCTAGAGGTAAATGACAAGCTTTCCCATAAACCATTTTATAAGGTGACATTCCCATGGGATTTTTATAAGCAGTTCTATAAGCCCAAAGTGCATCCTTCAATTTACTAGCCCAATTCTTTCTAGTTTTATTAACAGTCTTTCCCAAAATAGATTTAATCTCTCTATTTGATAATTCTACTTGACCACTAGTTTGAGGATGATAAGCAGAAGCAATTCTATGATTAATACCATACTTAGCAAGAGTTTTTCTAAAACCTCCATGAATAAAATGAGAACCTCCATCAGTCATAATATATCTAGGTACTCCAAATCTAGGAAAAATAATATCTAAGAGCATTCTTAAAGAGGTCTCACCATCAGCACTTTTTGTAGGTATAGCTTCCACCCATTTAGTAACATAATCAACAGCAACAAGTATATGAGTGTTACCTTCCGAAGACGGAAAAGGTCCCATGAAGTCAAATCCCCAACAATCAAACGGTTCAATAACAAGAGTATAATTCATAGGCATTTCATTGCGTCTGGAGATATTACCAACCCTTTGGCATTCATCACAAGATAAAATAAACTTTCTCGCATCCTTGAAGAGAGTTGGCCAATAAAAACCTGATTGTAAAACCTTTTGCGCGGTTCTTTCTCCAGCGTGATGTCCTCCATAAGCACTACCATGACATTTACTCAATATTTCTTGTTGTTCATACTCGGGAACACATCTTCGCATAATACCATCCACTCCTTCTTTATATAAGTGTGGGTCATCCCAGAAATAATGCCTCAAATCATAAAAGAATTTCATCCTTTGCTTTGAGCTGAAAAGGTTGGAGGCAAGTACTTGGAAACAATAAAGTTAGCATAATCAGCATACCAAGGACTGTCTCGCGAGCTCACCTTTATTACAGCCAATTGTTCATTTGGAAAACTATCATTAACGAGAACAGGATCATAAGCAATATTTTCCAATCTAGACAAATTATCGGCAACAGGATTATCAGCACCTTTCCTATCTACAATATGTAAATCAAATTCTTGCAAAAGAAGTACCCATCTAATAAGCCTCGGCTTAGCATCTTTCTTTGTCATTAGGTATCTAATTGCAGCATGATCAGTATGAATAGTAACTTTTGAATCAACAATATAAGATCTAAATTTATCACAAGCAAAGACTACAGCTAATAATTCCTTTTCAGTTGTAGCATAATTTCTTTGAGCAGCATCAAGAGTTTTACTAGCATAATGAATAACATTCAGTTTTTTATCTACTCGCTGTCCAAGAACAGCGCCTACAAGAAAATCACTAGCATCACACATAATTTCAAAGGGTAAGTTCCAATCAGGGGTTCAACTATAGGAGCAGCTTGTTAAGGCTTTCTTAAGAGTTTCAAAAGCTTCCTTACAATCGTCATCAAAAACAAATGGTACATCTTTTTGAAGAAGATTAGTAAGAGGCTTTGAAATCTTGGAGAAATCTTTAATAAATCTCCTATAAAACCCAACATGACCAAGAACACTACGAATACCTTTAACATCCCTCGGATAGGGCATCTTCTCAATTGCTTCAACTTTAGCTCTATCAACTTCAATACCTCTCTCAGAAATTTTATGTCCCAATACAATTCCTTCATTAACCATAAAGTGGCATTTCTCCCAATTAAGAACAAGGTTAGTTTCTTCACATCTCTGCAAAACTTTATCAAGGTTTCGCAAGCAACTATCAAAAGAATTCTCATAGACGGAAAAATCATCCATGAATACCTCTACAATACTTTCACAAAAACCATGAAAAATAGCAGACATGCATCTTTGAAAAGTAGCAGGAGCATTACATAAACCAAAAGGCATGCGTCTATAAGCATAAGTTCCATAAGGACAAGTAAAGGTGGTTTTCTCTTGATCTTTAGCTTTAACACAATTTGTGAAAACCCGAATAACCATCAAGAAAGCAAAAATGAGTATTTTTAGACAATCTTTCTAGCATTTGATCAATAAATGGTAAAGGGTAATGATCTTTCTTAGTAACTTTATTAACTTTTCGAAAATCAATGCACATTCTATACCCTACAACTACTCTTTGAGGAATGAGCTCATCATTATCATTAGGCACAACAGTCATACCTCCTTTCTTGGGAACGCAATGCACAGGACTAACCCATCTACTATCAGCAATAGGATATATAATACCAGCTTCAAGAAGTCGTAATACCTCATTCCTTACCACTTCCTTCATCTTCGGAATCAGGCAATGACGCCGAGGTTCAACAACAGGCTTTGCATCATCTTCCATATTAATAGCATGTTGGCATATAGACGGAGAAATCCCCTTCAAATCATCAAGAGTGTAGCCAATAGCGCCTCGATGCTTCTTCAATATTTCCAATAACCTTTCTTCCTCAATCTCTGAAAGCTTAGAACTAATAATAACAGGATATATTTTCTTATCATCAATATGAGCATATTTAAGATTATCAGGTAAAGGCTTTAAATCAAAAACAGGATCTTCCTTTGGTGGCGGTGTTGTACCCAAATCTTCCACCGGTAAATCATGCTTGAGAATAGGTTGGCGAAGAAAAATTTCCTCAAGCTCATCTCTTTCTTTCCTAAAAATTTCGCTCTCGCTATCCTCCAGATGTTGCTGCAAAGGATTATTAGGAACAAGAACAATAGATGCACATTGCTCCATTTTAAAATCATTACTAGGCAAATCAGCTTTATAAGGAGTTTTAGTAAATTTAGAGAAGTTAAACTCATAAGATTCACCAGCGAATTTAGTCAAAATTTTCTCTTTCTTGCAATCTATAATAGCTCCACAAGTATTTAGAAAAGGTCTACCAAAAATAATAGGACAATAATCAGCAGAACCAAGTACCAAAAAGTCAGCAGGATATTTAATCTTACCGCATAAAACTTCCACATCTCGAACAATACCAATTGGAGAAATAGTTTCTCTATTAGCCAGCTGAATAACCACATCAATATCTTCAAGTTCACAAGAATCAATTTCGTGCATAATCTCCGTGTAAAGCTCATACGGAATAGCACTAACACTTGCACCAATATCACATAATCCATAATAACAATGATCACCAATTTTAACAGATAGCATAGGAACACTAGCTTGTTTGGGTTTATTAGGATGTGAGACAATATTAGAAGCATCTTCACAGAAAATAATATGACCATCCTCCACACTTTCAGTCACAAGATCTTTAATTATTGCAACAGCAGGTTCAACTTTTATTTGTTCTTCAGGTTCTACAGGTTTCTTTTCACTTTTATGAACCGCACTATTTATAACAGAGTACTCTTTCATTTTAGCAGGGAAAGGAGTTTTTTCAATATAAGCTTCAGGAATAACATGATCAGCAGTTTCAACTACAACGCAATTATTAATAGATGAATCAATTTTATCTTTATACGGTTCATGATACTTATCAAAATTCTTCTTTGGCAATTCATAATGAGAGGCAAAAGCTTTATAAAGATTTACTGACAACTTGAGAATCAAGACCATATATAGCACTCATATTACGAAATTTATCAGTATCCATAAAAGCTTCAATGCATTTATAATCATAAATTATACCTGATTCTCTATCCTTATCGTTCTCCCAACCTTCAGTATTTTCTTGGATCCGATCAAGAAGGTCCCTTTTAAACTCTTCTTTGTTGCGTGTAAATGATCCCGAACAAGAAGTATCCAGCAAGGTCTTGTCTTGAAAAGAAAGTCTTGCATAGAAATTATCAATAATAACATTACCAGGAAGCTCATGAATGGGGCATTTGAGCATTAAAGACTTCAATCTCCCCCAAGCTTGGGCAATACTCTCTCCATCATGAGGCCAAAAATTATATATGCGATTCCGATCCTTATGAATTTCACTTGGAGGATAGAATTTAGAATAAAACCGGGGCACAATATCATTCCATTCAAGAGAATCCCCATTATCCAGTAATTTATACCAATGCGCCGCCTTACCGGACAGCGACAAAGAGAATAGTTTCTTCCTCACTTCATCCATAGCAATACCTGCACATTTGAATAACCCGCATAATTCATGCAAAAACAGTAAATGATCACCAGGATGGACAGTTCCATCCCCTTCATAGCGGTTATCCATAACACGTTCAATAATTTTCATAGGTATTTTATATGGTATCACTTCCTCACCTGGCGCCTCATCCACTACCGTTGCAGTAGTAGTAGATTTCCCAAATAGAAATTGAAGAGAAGATCTGTCCATAATGACTTATAGCAGACGAGAGAAATAAAATCAGCACAACAAGAAAGGTTTTCCTTACCAATTCCACTTACCAATAGCGCTTCACTCCCCGGCAACGGCGCCGAAAATAGTCTTGATGACCCACAAGTATAGGGGGTGTATCGTAGTATCTTCGATAAGTAAGAATGTCGATCCCAACGAGGAGCGAGAAGGTGTTGACAAGCGGTTTCGATGAAGGATTCACCGTAAATGCTCACAGACAAGTATTCGGGGGTTTTGATGTAACGGTTGAATAAAGTACGAGTATGTAAAGTGCGAGAGTAATAATTGCAGCGAGTGGCCCAATCCTTTTTAGCACAAAGGACAAGCCGGTTTGTTTACTTATAATGACCAAACGTTCTCGAGGACACACGGGATTTTAGTCTAGTGCTTTCGCTACATACGGCTAAATAATCTTCATTGTTATGATAAGTGTTGTGTGGGTGAACCTATGCTAATGTACCGCCCTTCCTAGGACTAATACATACTTGTGATTATACCCCTTGCAAGCATCCGCAACTACAAGAAAGTAATTAAGAATTAAATCTAACCACAGCCTTAAACTCTGAGATCCTGCGATCCCTCCTGCATCGATATACCAACGGGGGTTTAGGTTTCTGTCACTCCGGCAACCCCGCAATTGGCAAACGAGTACAAGATGCATTCCCCTAGGCCCATAAATGGTGAAGTGTCATGTAGTCGACGTTCACATGACACCACTAGAAGAATAACACCACAACTTAAATATCACACCATTGAATATTACTCAACCATAGTTCACTACTAACATTTAGACTTCACCCATGTCCTCAAGAACTAAACGAACTACTCACAAGACATCATACGGAACATGATCAGAGGTGATATGATGATGAATAACAATCTGAACATAAACTTGGTTCAATGGTTTCACTCAATAGCATCAACAACAAGTAGGAATCGATACCGGGAGAGTTTCCCCTATCAAACAATCAAGATCAAACCCAAATTGCTACGGCGGTGACGGTGTCCAGCGGTGATGACGGCGGTGATGATGGTGGAGATGATGATGATGGTGATGGCGATGATGTCCAGCTCGATGACGGTGACGATGGCGTCGATTTCCCCCTCCCGGAGGGAATTTCCCCGGCGGATTCCTGCCCGCCGGAGAGCTCTTTTCTCTCTGGTGTTCTCCGCCCCGCAGAGGCGGCTGTAACTCTTCGCGAGGTACCCTCTGTGGCTTAGGCTTTTGGGACTAAGGGTTTGGCGAAGAAAAGGAGGCGAAAAGGGGTGTGGGCCCCCCAGACCATAGGCCGGCGCGGCCAGGGCCTGGGCCGCGCCGCCCTAGGGTGTGGGCCCACCCTGGCTGCTCCTGGCTCCTCCTCCTGGCTTCCTTCGTCATCTTGAAAAATAGGATTTTCGGTATAATTTCCTTCCAGAGTTGATCTTCCGAAATATTGCGTTCTGACGGTGCTTTTTCCAGCAGAATCCTGGCTCCGGTGTTCGATCCTCCAATAATGATGAAACATGCAAAATAGATGAAATAACATAAGTATTGTGTCCCAATATGAAATATATCAATGAATAACAGCAAATTATGATATAAAATAGTGATGCAAATTGGACGTATCAAACACCACACGCTAGGAGTCGTCTAGGTCTACCGAGATTGACAAGCGTCCTTTGTCGTGGTGGTTGTGCTAGATGCAGTTCGAAAAGATCTGGCCGGACTTGGCGGGGAAGGAGCTGTGTTCTCTCGACCACGTACTGTGGTCAAAGGCTAGAACCATATGGTTGCCGCTGCATGTAGTCGCTCTTCCATCGGTGGTGGATAAAGAGAGCACGCGCATGGTGCTGCTTTATGTTGGGCAGGTTCATCACCAATCACCATGGACAAATCTTGTTGTTGTAGGTAGAGGAGAAAAAGGGAAATGGAAGAGGGGAAAAAATAAAGGCATGTGTGGTTGTATCATGTAAATCCCGTTACTTTGAGTGGAGCATAGAGGAACCGAGTTCCAGCGAGTCACATGAACAATTTAAAAATTTACAAATATAAACAGAAGGGCTATAACATTCACCACGTAAATGTGATCTAAATTAAAACTGTTGATCTAGTACAATTCTTCAGAAAAAATCAACACTAATGATCCAAAATTAAATATTATGACTGATAATATAAAATTAATAATTGAGTTCAATCCTACAACAAACCTGTTGTTCAGCGGCATGCTCGAACGCACAACAAGTAATCCATTTCTACCACACAGCTTGGCCAAACAGATTTATCAACTTAAACAGGAGACATGAATAGCATGTGAAATATGCAAGCATGGGTAAATAAAGTCAAAGCAGAGTATCACTTACCTCTAATCCAAAAAGTACACATACACATAGACTTGCATAACACAGTATTCTTGTCAATTAGGATCTGCACCCAAAAATTATAAGGGGTAGAGATTTAGGCAATTGAATAACAGCAATACTACAACAGATTGATACCTCTTTTGGCTCGAATAATAACAGGTTGGAATCTGATGAGTGATGATACATTATGAATATGTACAAACCTGGTGTTACATTGGATGGAATCTCACCTTTTGCTGCTTTTATCACTGGAGATTCATAGTATCAAAAGGATTACAAGGGCCTCCGACTCCTCAACTCGCACCAGTAAAACAACCGACATCGACAATACAATTTATTCTTCATCTTCAGAAATCATCCAAAGCATAGCAGCCTTCTTCCTGCCTTGCATATTCAGAAAATCAAAACCGACCGTGAGTCCCTCACTTTGCATAAGACATACGGTTTGTACAAAGGATCAACTAACAAAATCCAAAGTGAACAATTTAATTCTTCTGCTTTATTCCGAACAAACTACCTGATTGTAAGTGAACAACATCCAAAGTGAACAATTTAATTCTACTCCACACAATAGAACGTGCTTCAGACTGAATCAAAAATCAAAGCTTAAAAAAGACAAGATATAGTTTATCAATGTATAGGAAGTTTGCACGGGCATTGTTACTGCTCAGTGGTCACTGGTAAACATCAGAAAACATCATTTTCTTTCCAACTTAAAGGAATCAATTAATACATGAATAAGAAATATGCAGCTTGCACTGTGGATTGAGAGAAACCAAAAAAAAAAGACTTATATCGGCAGATGGAGGAAGTAGATCACAGGGAGGCACAACTGGTAGTCCATGTCTCTAACTTACATGTAGTTCTATACACTTCACAGCAATAGAAGAAAATTTAACATTCAAAGCCAGTAGTTGCAAATTGCAATATGTACATCCTTTCGACAGTTAGGATCCAAAGTATTTCTCAGTGCAACAGCATCATGATCCAAATCCAATATTCAGATAAGAGACTATTTAAATGTTAATTCTAAAATAAAGCATGATCACTGATGGAAAGCTACTTTAAATGTTATGAAAATGCCTAATGCCAATATAAACACGTTGACAAGAGTCCATGATACCTTCAATAAAAATTTATAGACATAACTACCTTGTCTACCAAAAATCCATGATACCTCCAATAAAAAAACACAACCAACCTTCTACTTCTACAGGTAACATATACAAAATATGTGGAAAACATGCATATTGACATACAGGCATGTTGAAAACCTTACTTGGTACGACTGTTTTGGCACAATTCGCAATGGCTATTCGACTATAGGCATGAATCTGAAAGCAGTACAACTACGAAACTACTAAATAAAAAATTAGTTGCTTAATGTCTAGAGAAAAGCTAGGGTGAATCTGAAGCAGTACTATGACATCCACATCTACATCAGTATATGCATGAATATGAAGCAGTACTACGAAACTAAATTAGTCGCTAAATTTAAGGAGAAAGAAGGGGTGAATCTGATGCAGTGCTACGATCTATAGGCATGAATCTGAAGCTGTACTACGAAACTGGTTAACCCTCGAAATTTCCGGCGACGAACGGCGGGGACAGTGGAGATGGCAGGTCGATTGGAACTTGGTTTCATGTTCGCGTGGTCCAGGTCGACGTCAGGTCAGTTGTAGGGCGCCAGCGGCTCCGCGGCGGTTCTGCGGCGACTTCGTGTGAGGCCGGAGGCTCTGCGGCGGCTTCGTGTGAGGTCACGTGTGCCACCGCGGCAGGCCGGCCGGCCATCATCCGCACAGGCGCCATGGGTTGTCCAGAGGGATGACGCCCAGCCTCGTCCTCACAGGCGCCATGGGTTGGGGTGCTGCTGGCGGCCGCCAGCGAGAGGCGGATCTTGGAAAGCATGGGGCTCTGGGGCGTCGACGGTGGCGTCACGTCGCGGAGGCGGCATGTGGTGTTCCCAAGCAGCTTCTTCTTGTCGGAAGCTGTAGTACCAGTCCCGTTCCCCCACAAGTACCCCTCGCTCTTCGCCTTGGTGAGGTCCATCTCCGCCTCGGCGATCTTCCTCCCGATCTCACTGCCACCAACAACACATTTCGAATCAACGAATCAGAAAACGTGGCAAAGCCATACAGGAAAACCTCAGCAGGGAACCGAGAAATTACGTGCATCCGAGATTCCTCAACTTGTCGTCCACCGAGACCGCCTTGGGGAGCTGCAATTAAGCGCCGCCGTCAGGAAAAAAAATAGAGAAAAAGCGAGAGGTGGGCCGAGCGGGGAAGGAGAGATCCACACATTGCCGGAGCTCTTCTCGAGGAGGCCGGACAGGATCGCCCGAGTCTGCGCATCCTGCCATAGCCTGCGAACGAATCGCAAAGATATCAGAACTTCTAAGTCGAGGAACAGAGGAGCGATCGGGATCTGGGGAGGGCGCGAGCGTACCGGCCCGCAACGTAGAGCCAAGCGAGGCAGGAGAGGAAGGCCATGACGAGGGGGATCCTTCCGGCAGAGGAGGAGGTGGTGGAGGAGGACGATGCCTTGAAGCGGCGGTTGTCGCGGCGCATGGCGCTGGCCAGCGTCTCCATGGCGGCAATCTCCGGCGAGCCTGTTGGGACAGGGAACAGACGGAGGAGGTTGGCGCAGGAGAGGTCGCCGGTGAGCGCTGGAGAGGAGGGGTCTCCACTCTCCAAGAGGCGGCGGTGCGCGACGCGTGAGGGAGGAGTGGGGGCTGCGCGAGGGTTTCCTGGAGTTGGGAACGAAGGACATTTGGACTGCTGGTCAATTTCTCAAGTCGTTAGGGGCTAAACTGCAAAATGTGCAGCGATGGGATGGACGGAACGACGACCAAGGATTGACGTATTGGCAGAATAAGGAACAGGTTCCTCCTTTTTAAGTAGTGTAGATTTAAGTAGTGTAGAAATCTGTAATTTATCACCCTTTTCGTTGTCACAGCATATCCGCTCAGGTCATTGAGATACCGTGCGAGCGCGGCGATGTGTTGTCGTCCTCTTTCACGGCGGCGATCTCCTGGCCACACAGCTGCCGTACGGTCTTCACAGCCTTCCTCGGTGATGCGGCCCCTGCTGCCGCCATCGTATCCATCGACCTCCGCCTCGCCTCGAAGCAGCACGAGGAGAAGATCTAAGGAGGTACTCTTCGAGGATCTCATCGCCTGTAGATGGGTTGGGGAATAGAGATGGACATGGTGACGCGGTCGTCGGCCGATGTTCCACGTGCCTCCGTCGTCGAGGAAGACGGGAGCAGTAGCGTAGCACCTCCCCCGGCCGTGCGTACGCTTCGTTGTCCTCCTAACTCCTGAGTCCAGTCCCCTCAGCAGCAAGGACCTCAACGACGAGCTTCAATAATGCCCCCACATGCGGTGCATGACTGCAGGGGCGACGAATTTGTATAGCAGATCAGATCTTACTCTGTTGAAGTGCTACTGTGGCTCCAAACTGCTGAAGAATAAGATTGAGCTACACACTCAATATATAAGTGAACCTCCCACGCGTTATCTTCCTCTGCCACTATGGGTTATAATAGTTATTGATGTGTTCTCTGCAGGGGAAGCTGATGAACTGTGACGTCGGGACAGTTGCACAATTGCACACTGAGGTGCTTGCTTCTGCCCACCTAGTGGTGGCTGCTCCTGATTCGAACTGTAACTCATGTTTCGCTCATATTTCGCTCATGCGTGGTTCGTGCGGCTGCCGCATCAGACAAGAGGTGCTTCAGCCCCTCTTCTTCTTCTACCTCAAAGTTAAACTCTGCCGTGTCAACCTGAGCACCTAAACTTGTACGATCAAATATGAGTCATTTGTTTTTTCAGATTGACTAGCTTGTAAATGTTGTGGCCTTTCTAGAGTGTGACAAAGTTTTTCCTAGCTAACTTTTGAGGTGTTAATGTAGGATGAACATAATCTCGAGTGATCTTCTTATTTTCACTTAAATGCATGGCAAAACCGTAGTTTTCTTCATAGAAAAAGAGTACCATTTTTTAAGCATTTGAATCAAAGTACTTCCTTGAAACAAGATTTTGCCACTCTTAATAAATAAAGCCGTACACGGCCTAATTAATACAAGGTAATGAAGAGAGCCACTTACAAAGCAAACCGAAGATAAATAGAAAAACGTACACAAGGGACCAAAACTTTCCATCGAAACTAGAACGTGGAGGATCGGAACTCCGCAACGACGCCCTCAAGAGGGTAATGATGCACATGATGCGGTCATCGAGACCCCAAGGTCAAGGGTTCCACCCAGAGCCACAACGACGCTCTTAAGAGGGTTACGACACCCACATGAGTCATTGCATTGGTGTCAAAACGCAGAGCTTTTGCCCGAAAAAATCTTCGCACACACCTGATATCTCGACCACCCGGTGTCTTCAAGACCTGGCTCTAGAATGCGGTCCGAGAGAAGCCAGTACACCACACCGTCAACTCTATGATCTCTCGTCACCTTCTTCTCACCACCAAACAACCTAAGAGGAAGGCCATCACCACCAAGATGTCGCTCACGGTAGAAACACCCGTTGAGTCCACCTAGCAAGGCCACCACCCCGGATTCCACGCGCTTGTGACTAAGGAGTGGAGGGTAGCTCACTACGAGAACGGTGGAGCATGGTACGGTGGCAATGTAGAACCACATGTTAACAGCATACTCCCTCCGTCCTCAAATAAGTGGACATCTAGTCCTAAACTTTGTTCACAAAAGAGTGTACTCCTATCTTTTCAATGCACTTTAATTGATTCTCTCTCATCGCACGGAAATCAAACTCAATAGTACTAAGCACATATTCTTCTTGTTTTTTACATGCACTTAGCTTATTGGAGGTGAAAAATTTAAGGAGGAGAGATGCATGTTCCCAATGTATTTTTTTACTTTACTTCATAATTTGTCTTGAAAAACCCGCATGTACACTTATTTGTGGATGGAGGGAGTAAGCGCAGAAGGCAACCGAAGTTGTGCTACCCGCCGGTCGCACTCACCAACCATCGATAGCTAGCTCTAAGCTCAAAAGCCCGGATAGGCCTCCGGCCGTGCCGTAACCACTAGGAGGAGATCCATCCTGGATCGCCAGAGGATATCGCGGACCATAGGTAGCAGGAGGGCTTGTTAGGCCAACCGAACTCAGTTAGCCCTGCCACCATGCTGCAACGTCGTGGCTGTCGTCGATGTCCACCTGTAAGAGCATGTCGCCCCCTACCAGCTGTTATCACCAGAATTTGACCGAGTCAGAGGTGGGCCGCGATCAAGATGGACTTGAAGAATATACATGGAAGAAATACGTGAATCGGCCTGTTACGCAAAGTTTGGGCTAGTTTGCCCGTGTATCTGTAATATAGTAGGATACGTGTCGGTTAGTTAGAGTTTGTTTCGTGCACGGTGGGATTATTCCCACGTTAGAAAGTCTACGGACTATAAATATGTATCTAGGGTTTATGAAATAAACAACAATCACGTTCACCACAAACCAATCTAGGCGCATCACCAACTCCCTTGTCTCGAGGGTTTCTTCCGGGTAAGCATCATGCTGCCTAGATCGCATCTTGCGATCTAGGCAGTACAAGTTTATTCGTCGTTCATGCGTTGCTCGTACTGAAGCCTTTTTGATGGCGAGCAACGTAGTTATCTTAGATGCGTTAGGGTTAGCATTGTTCTTCGTATCATATGCTATCGCCGTGCAACCCTTAGACATCTAGCCGCCCTTACGCCTATCTTAGGCGTAGGGGCGGCACCCCGCTTGATCGTTATTTAGTAGATCCGATCCGTTATGGTTGCTCCTTGTTCTTCAAGGATTAGTTTAATATCTGCATAGTTAGGCCTTACAAAGGGTTGGAGGATCCAGCGGAGCGTAGGGTGTAGTTTGCTAGCCCTAGACAGGATGTTCCGGGGATCAACCTCGTGTTGGTTTTTAGGCCCTGTCTAGGATCGGCTTACGATCACCGTGCGCAGCCGCGAGGCCCAATCACGAGTAGGACGTTCCGATTATGCGGTGAAAACCCTAAATCGTCGTAGATCATTTTAGCTTTATCTTGATCAAGCAGGACCACCATATATTCGTACACCTCGTGCGAATCATGGGTGAATCGGCTCCTTGAGCCGATTCACAGGACAAGCTGAGAGCCGATCGAGGCTCGTATTTAATGTTTATGTGTATGCCATGCAGGAAACTAAGCGAGGCATCTCCATCACCTTCCTGACCAGGTATAGGTCAGGTGGCACGCCCTTGCACCAGCATCGGACGTGCGTGCCGGAGTCTTTGCGGGCCGTCGCTCGGAGGGACCAGGGCCAGCCGCAGCCCTAAGTTGCTCCCGGCTCTCCTGTGTTGCCCGTCGTTGCTCGCCGGTGGGTTTCTGACCGCAACACATTCTGGCACGCCCAGTGGGACAATCTTCTACATCAACCACATCGCCATCTACATCTGAGATGGCGGACGGCACCCCAGTCACGTACGAGGATCGGACCGAGGAGCTCAAGAAGAAGTATGACGAGGTCAAAGCGATCCTCGAAGCCGACCTCATCGGCTCCTTTCACAGAACCCGCTCACATGGCATCAGGTGGAAAGGGTTCTCGCCTGAAGGTGCGCTCGATGGAATAGAGCTATCCGCCCCGTCAGAAGAACGCACCAGGTCCCTGCGTCAGGAGATTAACTACATGGTGGCTCACTCGCTGCACCGCCACTCTGAGAACCTGGTGAACACTTTGGAGCGTGTTGCTCTTCGGGTGATCCAGGAAATCATGAGGCACCAGTACTCTCCGTCAGGACCAGCTCTCGGGACATACCAAGGAGAGATGCCACTCCAGTCCCGTCCACCGCTGCCATTCACGTTGGCAGCACCAGAAGTGCCGAATTCACCGGCATTCGTCGTCTACAAGATCGGTGGTGACCCTAGTGACTACCAGTTCTTGTACGAGGCGCCTAAGGAGATCCCTCACGGATACACGTGCACATACGTGCCGATCGCGGTAATCGGGCGCTCACAAACCAGGCCGCAACAGCAGGGACTTCTGGAACAACAGGAGGAACTTCGGGAACGGATCTTGAGAAGCAGACGTGGCTAGCTAAGTATGCCACTCCGACAAACCTCCAGAGCTCAGCTCCTGCAGTTGGCTCAGAGCTGGAAAAGCAAGCGTGGCTGGCTAAGTATGCCACTCCGGCGAATCTTCAGAGTTCGACTCCTGCAGCCAGCACCGCGGATCAGATCAGTACCATCCTGAGAGACCAGTTCGGCATGGTGCCGAAAAGGAGGACAATCGGCTATTCCAAGCCGTACCCCAACGAGTACGAATTGATCCCGCTACCACCCAAATATCGGCTCCCTGATTTCTCCAAGTTCAATGGATCAGATGGTTCCAGCTCCATCGAGCATGTGAGCCGATATTTGGCACACCGGGCACGATCTCGGCGAGATGAGCTACGTGTGAGGTTCTTCGCACGAGTCCCTCACAGGATCGGCTTTCGGGTGGTACACTTCGTTGCCACCGGACTCGATCCGGACTTGGAAGCTTGATTGGAAGAACAGTTCCACATGCGGTATCACTCGGAGGCTTCCGAGTCCGGCCTTGCCGATCTAGCACAAATACGTCGAAGCGTGGAGAAAGCGTGGCGTAATACGTCCGGCGCTTCGAAATCTTAGGAACCGATGTTATTCGGCTCGTGTGACTGAAAAGGAAACGGTCGAGTTGGCTGTGGTGGGGCTTGCATCACAAATCAAGGATATGGCCTCCCAAGCAGACTACCCTTCAGCGGCGCACATGGTTCGAAAGCTGTCGTTATATGAACAGGCGCCACCGGACTTGTACAGGGACAAATTCAAGCGTGCGGTAGTCCTGGTTGAGGCAGATGAAGACGAAGGCTCTGCGGGAGATCAAGAAGTAGCAGTGGCTGAATGGATTCGGGGGGCAACCCCCGTGTCTTGCAAATGGGTTAAGCCACCAGGTCCGCCCAGAGGGTTTGATTTTGACGTGACTAAAACTGAGCAAATCTTCGACCTCTTACTCAAGGAGAAGCAGTTGAAGTTACCCGAAGGCCTCAAAATCCCCACGGTACAGGAGCTGAACGGAAAGCCATACTGCAAATGGCATAACTCATTCTCCCATGCCACCAACGACTGCAGGGTGTGGCGTCAGCAGATCCAAATGGCGATAGAACAAAGACGTCTGATTTTTAACCAGTACGCCATGAAGGTCGACACCCACCCCTTCCCCGCCGTCAACATGGTGGAGTGCACTTACCCTGAAGGTTGCCAGCCAGGATTCTCGTTCAACATCAACATGGTAGGACCTGGACACCACTCTGGCAAGGATGGAGACGAGGGCAGCTGCTCTCGTAGCAAGGACACAGAGGAGGCCGCTCCACGCGATCGGCTCCGTCACGATGGCAAGCGCTACATCACAGAGGGAGAAGTAAGGAATGTGAGATATCAGCGACCTCTCTCTGATCACCTCCTCAACAAGTATGTGAGCCAATATAGCCAACGCCGACGATCCAGTGACGATGATGATAGAGACCGTCTGGCTAGGGACGCCAGGAGACATCGTCGGCATGATCGCGATGAGGAGGAGTACGAGCGTCGTGCCAAGGAAAAATCGAGGGAGCAAGACGGCGAGGATAGGCACTGGGACTGCCCCTTCTTCAGACACTGCTGGGATTCAGGAATGAGCCGATTGCCTACAATCGGCAACTGCCCAGAATGTAGACAGAAGAGGAAGGATGCAGCTAACGTGTCTGTGTTCAAACGTCTAGGGCCTCTCCCACCTCGGAACAAGCACGCTGAGTCCCCTCGGGTGGAAGATCTCGAGGATTTGGGAGACGATGATGAAGAAGAAGAAGACAGGTACCACCGGCCAAGGTGGTGCCCTGATGGACTCAGCCGTTCCCAAAAGCGTAGGGTTCAGCGACTGCGCGGCTTGGAGGAAGCCGAAAGGTTATACCTGCACACGCTAAGGAAGGCGCGGCCTGATCTGGCCGCGAAGATCCAGCGAACCCTGGATGAAGAGGGTCGACCAAAAAAAATGGAGTGGCGCCCCAAGCAAAGGAAAGCCGATGATGAAACATCGGCTGGCACAAACATGGTGTTCATCCTTCCTACGGAGTTCAGTGCTCCAGGATTAGACGAGGCACCTGTGGCACAACTTGACTGCGGCCCACGGCCGGTTATCTTTGAGAAGCCACGAGAAAGAAGCTACAGACATCTGAAGGCCCTGTACTTGCGAGGTTATATCGATGGGAGGCCTGTCAACAAGATGCTGGTGGACACCGGAGCGGCAGTCAACATTATGCCATACTCTATGCTACGTCGGTTGGGACGCTCTAGCTCGGATCTGATCAAGACCAACGTGACATTGAGCGATTTCAACGGCCAAGCGTCTGACGCACAAGGTGTTCTGAACGTGGATCTGACCGTAGGAAGGAAGACCATCCCTACGACGTTCTTCATCGTCGATAGCAAGAGCACCTATGCTGTTCTGCTAGGAAGAGATTGGATCCACGCCAACTGTTGCATTCCCTCCACGATGCACCAATGCGTAATACAGTGGGATGGAGATGAAGTAGAGGTCATCCAGGCCGATGACTCAGCCGAGATTTCAACGGCCGGCATGAACGCTTGGGAAACAGCAGGCCAAGAGCCACTCTCAGGTATCAATTTGGACGACTGCGAGCGCATCGACGTGACGAAGAACGGGGTTAGGCTGGTCCTATCCACCGGCCTGACCGTGTAGCAAGAACCAACCTATGGACAGACGTGGCGAGGCCGATCCTTGGGATCGGCCCCAAAGATATATGGAGGGACATTGCAAAACCTTCATTGAGCGCTTCGATCAATATGGAGGCCGATTCCAGCAATCGGCCAAAATTATCCTCGCCACATGTTCTGCTTGTGTTCAACATCGATCTACTGGGCAGCGGTTTTACGTCGGCTGATGAGTTAGGAAAACTCAACATTGGTCCTACCGGAGCCGACGTGCAAATACAGTGCTTTGGCTAACTACAGAGCCGATATCTGCAGTTACCTGACAGATTCGGCTCGGGGGGCACCTAATCAGATGAACATGTGCAGATGAACATGTGTGCAGTGAAATGTTGGGGGCCGATAGAAAAATCGGCTAGTAAAAAAAAATCAGCATCACGATATATAGCCGATGCACGGACATCGACTTTAGAACTAAGAGACAAAGCCGATGCACAGCCATCGACTCTAGTACAATTACACAGGATCTACTTGCTGGGGGTTCAAGACACGGATTTTTCACCAAAGACCAGTTCAGCTGTGAGGCCTTCTGCTTCCTCGGAGGGGTGAACAATGAGAGCTGCCTCAGTTGCAAGGAGCCGATTTTTGGTGCCCGAACCTTCTCTTCGAGGACTTCCAACCCTTGGCGCCAGTTCAGCGGTACTGTCAGAAGCGTCAGTTTTGGCATGCAAGGCAGCCTCTTTCTCGTTAAGCTGTTGGTGTTTCGTCTACAACATCGGCTTTCAGCAGAAGAAAGGCGATCAATGGGGGGCAAGTTTGGCTGGCTCTGCATAGTGGCTGTCTCAGATTACCTGAGCTCAAAGCTCTTTGTTTAATATGTGTATCCTCACCGTTAGTCTCGCCTTGACTGAGGCTCGGGGGGCAGCTGGCCTGGTAGATGCTCTGTTAAGCCGATTGGAGTGTCGTCGGCTGACCCTGCATCATAACCTTCTGAGTTGTTGCAGTAGAAGACTGCTAGAGCTGCTGAAGGGGAAGTCGTCATCATCTACAGGGTCAGAACCGTTTCTGTTGTTGCGAAACGATGGAGCAAGGCGCTATGTTCGGACAGTAAGGGGCAGTTAAGGATCACCTTCAGGCTGGAAACCATAGTGTGGGCATTGGATGGTACTGCCCATGGATTCATTGCAGTTGCGAACCTGCGTGATTGACATCTGAGGTTCGTATGGCCGTGGGTTGGATCTGTTCAAGTGGCGCTTTGGGGAATTGAGTTTTGCCCTTGCGGACAGGCCACAGATTACCATTTGGAAAAACAATAGAGTTGGTTCTGCTCGTGTTTTTCATGGCAAGGACCGGTGCGCTGCCATCGGCTCGTAATTTGTCGACTTATTTTAGCAATCGGTAAATTTGGTGAAAGGACCGAATCAGCTGAGAAGTTCTTCTTCATAATAAGAGGGATTTTTTACAAAAAGAAGAGCCGATTGCTCAAAAAGGGGAAAACAAAAGAAGAGCCGATTGCTCAGGGGCTACTAGTCCTACTCTACTAGTCCTCGCTGGCCTCGTCGTCGGCATCGCTGCCGTCGGCGCTGCTTCCAGGGAGTTCCTCGTCGCTGCTGCCCCAGCCCTCGGCCGGAGCTTCTTCTTCCTCGTCATCATCATCGTCCTCGCTGTCCGCCCAGGCGCGGAATCGCTTTGCCGGCGGATGCCCAGCGGGGGAGGAGGAATCGTCCTCCTCCTTTTCCTCTTCTTCCTCTACTTCTTCTTCTTCCTCCTCCTCGTCGGAGGAGGTGGGTTTCGCCCAGGGGTGGAGGTCATCTTCGCTTTCGCTCATCAGCTCCCCTTCGACGAGGAACTTGAGGTCGTCTTCCCCATCGGTCAGAGGCAGGTCGCCATCTGACCCGACGAGTGCTTCGGGTGGGCCGTCTGGCACATGATCAAAGTTCCACTCCGGCTCGCTCGAGGAGGAAGACTGGAGGGAGAGGCCGGAGGAGATGGAGGAAGAGGAAGACATTGCTACAGGGAAAGAGGGTTTTTTGGTGCCGATAGCTAGAACAGAGGAAGGGGATGAAGAGGGCTAATCAATCGGCACAGTTAAATAAGGAGGGGCCTAGTGGAGATTTAATGCCATTGCAGTTTCCGAGGAAGTGATGCTAAAGCTATCAAATTTTGCAGAGAAGTTGAGAAGACAAGGCATCATGATGAAGGATACTGCGACGGTTCTGCTCTGCCACGACATGACCCGACGAAGAAAAAGCAGAGTGATTTTGGAATTATCAATTCCAAAACCAGGGGGGCATGTGTTATCACCAGAATTTGACCGAGTCAGAGGTGGGCCGCGATCAAGATGGACTTGAAGAATATACATGGAAGAAATACGTGAATCGGCCTGTTACGCAAAGTTTGGGCTAGTTTGCCCGTGTATCTGTAATATAGTAGGATACGTGTCGGTTAGTTAGAGTTTGTTTCATGCACGGTGGGGATTATTCCCACGTTAGAAAGTCTACGGACTATAAATATGTATCTAGGGTTTATGAAATAAACAACAATCACGTTCACCACAAACCAATCTAGGCGCATCGCCAACTCCCTTGTCTCGAGGGTTTCTTCCGGGTAAGCATCATGCTGCCTAGATCGCATCTTGCGATCTAGGCAGTACAAGTTTATTCGTCGTTCATGCGTTGCTCGTACTGAAGCCTTTTTGATGGCGAGCAACGTAGTTATCTTAGATGCGTTAGGGTTAGCATTGTTCTTCGTATCATATGCTATCGTTGTGCAACCCTTAGACATCTAGCCGCCCTTACGCCTATCTTAGGCGTAGGGGCGGCACCCCGCTTGATCGTTATTTAGTAGATCCGATCCGTTATGGTTGCTCCTTGTTCTTCAAGGATTAGTTTAATATCTGCATAGTTAGGCCTTACAAAGGGTTGGAGGATCCAGCGGCGCGTAGGGTGTAGTTTGCTAGCCCTAGACAGGATGTTCCGGGGATCAACCTCGTGTTGGTTTTTAGGCCCTGTCTAGGATCGGCTTACGATCACCGTGCGCGGCCGCGAGGCCCAATCACGAGTAGGACGTTCCGATTATGCGGTGAAAACCCTAAATCGTCGTAGATCGTTTTAGCTTTATCTTGATCAAGCAGGACCACCATATATTCGTACACCTCGTGCGAATCATGGGTGAATCGGCTCCTTGAGCCGATTCACAGGACAACCTGAGAGCCGATCGAGGCTCGTATTTAATGTTTACGTGTATGCCATGCAGGAAACTAAGCGAGGCATCTCCATCACCTTCCTGACCAGGTATAGGTCAGGTGGCACGCCCTTGCACCAGCATCGGACGTGCGTGCCGGAGTCTTTGCGGGCCGTCGCTCGGAGGGACCAGGGCCAGCCGCAGCCCTAAGTTGCTCCCGGCTCTCCTGTGTTGCCCGTCGTTGCTCGCCGGTGGGTTTCTGACCGCAACACCAGCACGATCCTAAACCGGCCCCGACTAACCCCACCGCCACCTCCATCCACCTACAAGAGCATGTCGTCCCCTAGGCGCGCCATCCCCGACCGACCCAACTCCCGTTTCCCACTCTAGCAGGGATTCAGAAGAGGCTTCATGCGTCGCCGCGAGAGCAAACATCACTGACAGGCCCACGTGCCCACGTGCAGCGCCCCTACCACACGCCGCCGCCTACCCCCAAGTGCAGCTACGCACATCGTGACATCCTCAGGCTGCAGCTTCGTCAATTCGACCTGATACAGGCTTACGGCGAACAAATAGCCGGAACGCGTGGGCACTCACACACGCATGGCAGATGGACATCGACGCTTTCCATCGCGGGCCGCAGCACGCACAAGTATTGCGGCTCGCCTGCTCGCAGGCGCGTGGTTCGTGTGTGTGCTGCGTCAGCCAGGCAGGCAGACGAGGTGCCCCGTCCGTCTCCATCACCTCCGCGGCAGTATTAGGGCATCTCCAGCATGCCGACGTATTTCGGACGTCTAAATTATCCACGAGCGTCTGTTTGCGTCGTCCCGCGAACATTGAAATAGTCGCTTGATGCAAATTGTCTGTTTGCGTCGGGGGGGGGGGGAGGGGAGGTGGGGGAACCCAGCGGTCGGACGCGTTTTGGAGAAACTTGCATTAACCCCTTTCTAAATTGCTTACACGGCTACGAAGTAGAATCGATATATTATTTGATCATGCCATGCGAAGTCGAATCAAACAGGTTCAAACAAATTAGAGAACATGTGAGAACAAAAAAAATTTAAACTAGCTACTTATTTATTTCTTGTTAGAAAACCCCGCCCCATCATCCACACGGACACGTTTCCTTCTCGTCACCTTCTCCGAAGAGGAACTGCAGGTCGACGCGTCCGACGAGTGGTTATTGTGGTCTTCCTCGTCGTCGGTGAATGGATGACGAGCCTCCGCCTGCGCCCGCACCTGCCCCTCGCACGGGCCCTTGCCTCCTTCCTTGCCACCATCGCGTCGTCGACCGCCTCCTGCGCCTCCACCCGTGTCCAGCTTGCAACTGAGTCCTCCTCCTCATCCCTGCCGTCGAGGCCAACAGCGTCCCCCTCCTCCTCGCCCTCTGTCGGCATGGAGCTAGGGTTGCTCGGTGTGGCAGCCCTTTCCCACCAATGCCGTCATCCCGGCGGCTTCCCCGTCGGTGTCTGATGGCAACGATAGGTTGCTCATGGTGGCTAGCCGATGTTGGAGAAGAAGATGAATGGCAGCCGGTTAGAGATGAATTAGAGCATTGATACGTCCAAAACGTATCTACTTTCCCGAACACTTTTGCTATTGTTTTGCCTCTAATTTGTGTATTTTGGATGCAACTAACACGGACTAACGCTGTTTTCAGCAGAACTGTTCTGGTGTCTCGTTTTTGTGCAGAAATCCAACTTTCAGGAAAATCCTCGGAATTTATGCGAAAGGTCTTATTTTTCCAGAAGATTGACGGAGCCAGAAGGGCAAGCAAGGTGGAGGCCCGAGGGCCCCACACACTAGGCTGGCGTGGCCCAGGAGGGGGGCGCGCGGCCCTAGCGTGTGGCCCCCTCGGCTGGCCTCCGACGCCCTCCTTTGGACTACTTAACGCCTTCGACCTAAAAACGCACGGGGGGTTTGTCGAAGTCGCCAGAAACCATCCAGTACGCCGCCACCATCGCGAAATTCTGTCTCGGGACCAGAAACTCCGTTCTGGCACTCCGCCGAGACGGGGAATTGGAGGAGATGTTATCACCAGAATTTGACCGAGTCAAAGGTGGGCCGCGATCAAGATGGGCTTGAAGATTATATACGGAAGAAATACGTGAATCAGCCTTATATGCAAAGTTTGGGCTAGTTTGCCCTTGTATCTGTAATATAGTAGATCGCATCTTAGATTAGAGGATAGAGTTTGACCCGTGCACGGTTAGGTGCACGCCTAAATTAGAAAGTCCCCTGGACTATAAATATGTATCCAGGGTTTATGGAATAAACAACAACCAACGTTCAACACAAATCAATCTCGGCGCATCACCAACTCCTTCGTCTCGAGGGTTTCTTTCGGTAAGCATCATGCTGCCTAGATCGCATCTTGCGATCTAGACAGCACAAGCTTATTTCGTTGTTCATGCATTGCTCGTACTGAAGCCTTTTTGATGGCGAGCAACGTAGTTATCTTAGATGTGTTAGGGTTAGCATTGTTCTTCGTATCATATGCTGTCGTAGTGCAACCCTTGCATATCTAGCCGCCCTTATACCTATCTTAGGTGTAGGGGCGGCACCCCGCTTGGTCATTATTTAGTAGATCCGATCCGTTACGGTTGCTCCTTGTTCTTCAAGGATTAGTTTAATATCTGCAATAGTTAGGCCTTACAAAGGGTTGGAGGATCCAGCGACGCGTAGGGTGTCGTTTGCTAGCCCTAGACAGGATGTTCCGAGGATCAACCTCGTGTTGGTTTTTAGGCCTTGTCTAGGATCGGCTTACGATCACCGTACGTGACCGCGAGGCCCAATCGTGAGTAGGATGATCCGATTATGCGGTGAAAACCCTAAATCGTCGTAGATCGTTTTTGCTTTATCTTGATCAAGCAGGACCACCATATATTCGTACACCTCGTGCGAATCATGGGTGGATCGGCTCCTTGAGCCGATTCACAGGATAACCTGAGAGCCGATCGAGGCTCGTATTTAATGTTTACGTGTATGCCATGCAGGAAACTAAGCGAGGCATCTCCATCACCTTCCTGACCAGGTATAGGTCAGGTGGCACGCCCTTGCACCAGCATCGGACGTGTGTACCAGAGGCTTTGCGGGCCGTCGCTCGGAGGGACCAGGGCCAGCCGCAGCCCTAAGTTGTTCCCGGCTCTACTGTGTTGCCCGTCGCTGCTCGCCAGTGGGTTTCTGACCGCAACATATTCTGGCACGCCCGGTGGGACAAGCTTCGACATCAACCACATCGCCATCTACATCTGAGATGGCGGACGGCACTCCAGTCACGTACGAGGATCTGACCGACGAGCTCAAGAAGAAGTATGACGAGGTTAAAGCTATCCTCGAGGCCGACCTCATCGGCTCTTTTCACAGAACCCGTTCGCATGGCATCAGGTGGAAGGGGTTCTCGCCTGATGGTGCGCTTGATGGAATAGACCTGTCTGCCCCGTCAGAAGAGCACACCAGGTCCCTGCGTCAGGAGATTAACTACATGGTGGCTCACTCGCTGCACCGCCACTCTAAGAACCTGGTGAACACTTTGGAGCGTGTCGCTCTTCGGGTGATCCAGGAGATCATGAGGCACCAGTACTCTCCGTCAGGACCAGCTCTCGGGACACACCAAGGAGAGATGCCACTCCAGTCCCGTCCACCGCTGCCATTTGCGTTGGCAGCACCAGAAGTGCCGAATTCACCGGCATTCGTCATCTACAAGATCGGTGGTGACCCTAGTGACTGCCAGTTCTTGCATGAGGCGCCTAAGGAGATCCCTCACGGGTACATGTGCACATACGTGCCAGATCGCTGAATCGGGCACTCACAAACCAGGCCGCGACAGCAGGGACTTCTGGGAAAACAGGAGGAACGTCAGCGACAGATCTTGAGAAGCAGACGTGGCTAGCTAAATATGCCACCCCGACGAACCTCCAGAGCTCAGCTCCTGCAGTTGGCTCAGAGCTGGAAAAGCAAGCATGGCTGGCTAAGTACGCCACCCCGGCGAATCTTCAGAGTTCGACTCCTACAGCCAGCACCGTGGATCAGATCAGCACGATCCTGAGGGACCAGTTCGGCATGGTGCCGAAAAGGAGGACAATCGGCTATTCCAAGCCGTACCCCGATGAATACGAGTTGGTCCCGCTACCACCCAAGTATCGGCTCCCTGACTTCTCCAAGTTCGGCGGATCAGATGGTTCCAGCTCCATCGAGCATGTGAGCCGATATTTGGCACAGCTAGGAACGGCCTCAGCGTCGGATCCACTGCGCGTGAGGTTCTTCGCACAGTCCCTCACGGGATCGGCTTTCGGGTGGTACACTTCGTTGCCACCGGATTCGATCTGGACTTGGAAGCAGTTGGAAGAACAGTTCCATATGCAGTTTCACTCAGAAGCTTCCGAGGCCGGCATTGCCGATCTAGCACAGATACGTCAGAAGCGTGGAGAAACTGTGGCAGAATACATCCAGCGCTTCAGAAATCTAAGGAACCGATGCTATTCGGCTCGTGTGACTGAAAAAGAAGCAGTCGAGTTGGCAGTGGTAGGCCTTGCCTCACAAATCAAGGATATGGCCTCCCAAGCAGACTACCCTTCACTGGCGCACATGGTTCAGAAACTGTCGGCATATGAACAGCGCCATCCGGACTTGTACCAGGACAAATTCAAGCGTGCGGTAGTCCTGGTTGAGGCAGATGAAGACGAAGGCTCTGCGGGAGATCAAGAGGTAGCAGTGGCTGAATGGACTCGGGGGCAACCCCCGTGTCCTGCAAATGGGTAAAGCCACTAGGTCCGCCCAGAGGGTTCGATTTTGATGTGACTAAAACGGAGCAAATCTTCGACCTCCTACTCAAGGAAAAGCAGTTGAAGATACCCGAAAGCCTCAAAATCCCCACGGTACAGGAGCTGAACGGAAAGCCATACTGCAAATGGCATAACTCGCTCTCCCATGCCACCAACGACTGCAGGGTGTGGCGTCAGCAGATCCAAATGGCGATAGAACAAGGACGTCTGATCTTTAACCAGTACGCCATGAAGGTCGACACCCACCCCTTCCCCGCCGTTAACATGGTGGAGTGCACTTACCCTGAAGGTTGCCAGCCAGGATCCTCGTTCAGCATCAACATGGTAGGACCTGGACACCACGCTGGCAAGGACGGAGACGAGGGTAGCTGCTCTCGTAGCAAGGACACGGAGGAGGCTGCTCCACGCGATCGGCTCCGTCACGACGGCAAGCGCTACGTCACAGAGGGAGAAGTGAGGAACATAAGATATCAGCGACCTCTCTCTGATCACCTCCTCAATAAATATGTGAGTCAATATAGCCAACGCCGACGATCCAGCGACGATGATGAAAGAGATCGTCTGGATAGAGAAGCCAGAAGACATCGTCGGCATGATCACGATGAGGAGGAGTACAAGCGCCGTGCCAAGGAAAAGTCAAGGGAACCAGACGACGAGGATAGGCACTGGGACTGTCCCTTCTTCAGACACTGCTGGGATTCAGGAATGAGCCGATTGCCTACAATCGGCAATTGCCCAGAATGTAGACAGAAGAGGAAGGATGCAGCTAATGTGTCCGTGTTCAAACGTCTAGGGCCTCTCCCACCACAAAGCAAACGCGCTGAGTCCCCTCGGATGGAAGATCTCGAGGATTTGGAAGACGAGGGAGAAGAAGAAGAAGACAGGTACCACCGACCAAGGTGGTGCCCTGATGGACTCAGCCGTTCCCAAAAGCGTAGGGTTCAACGATTGCGCGGCTTGGAGGAAGCCGAAAGGTTATACCTGCACACGCTAAGGAAGGCGTGGCCTGATCTGGCCGCGAAAATTCAGCGAACCCTGGACGAAGAGGGTCGACCACGGAAAATGGAGTGGCGCCCCAAGCAAAAGAAAGCCGATGATGAGACATCGGCTGGCACAAACATAGTGTTCGTCCTTCCGACGGAGCTTAGTGCTCCAGGATTACACGAGGCACCCAATTTGGACGACTGCGAGCGCATCAACGTGACGAAGGGAAGGGTTAGGCTGGTTTTATCCACTGGCCTGACCGTGTAGCAAGAGCAAACCGATGAGCAAATGTGGCGAGGCCGATCCTTTGGATCGGCCCCAAAGATCTATGAAGGAACGTTACGAAACCTTCATTGAGCGCTTCGATCAATATGGAGGCCGATTCCAGCAATCGGCCAAAATTATCCTCACCACATGTTCTGCTTGTGTTCAACATCAATCTACTTGGCAGCGGTTTTACGTCGGCTGATGAGTTAAGAAGAATCAACATTGGTCCTACCAGAGCCGACGTGCAAATGCGGTGCCTTGGCTAAACTACAGAGCCGATATCTGCAGTTACCTGACAGATTCGGCTCGGGGGGGCACCTAGTCAGATGAACATGTGTGCAGTGTGCAGTGAAACATTGGGGGCCGATTAGAAAAATCGGCCAGTAAAAAAAAAAACAACATCGGCGATGCACAGCCATTGACTCAGATTTTCGCCAAGATGGTTTTCAGTTCGGCTTCAAGAACTTCTGTTTCCTTGAAGGGAATGTACAATGAGAGCAGCCTCGGCTGCAATGAGCCGACAACCCTTTGCGCCAGTTAAGCTGTTGGTGTTTCATCTACAACATCGGCGTTCAGTGGAAGAAAGCTGATCAATGGGGGCAAGTTTGGTTGACTCTTAATGGTGGCTATCTTGGATTACCAGATTACCTGAGATCAAAGCCTTTTTGTTTGACCTGTGCATCCTCGCCAGTATTCTCGCCTTGATTAAGGCTCGGGGGGCAGCTCGCCCTAAAAAATCTTTGCTCTGGAGAGCCGATTTTGTTGGAATCGGTCGGTTCTGCATTATAACTTGGAAGCCGATGGTGACACATTTGGCTGATTCATTACTGTTCTCGCCTTGGATGAGGCTTGGGGGGCAACTCGCCCAAAAGGTTCTTGGCTCTGGGGAGCCGATTTGGTTGGAATCGGTTGGCTCTACATCGCAACTGTTCTGAAGAGTGGTGCTTTTGTTTACAGAGTTATCAGTTTCAGCATCCAAGCTGATTCAGCAACAGTTCCAGGGCTCTCTTAAAACGCCCGCTCAAAACCAAGTCGCCGGCCTGCTGCGATCAGCTGTGCCAAGTGCTATCGTCATCGGCGGAGCTAGCTAACTTGGAGGGATGACTGAATTGGCCTGTCTCGCAGTTTATCGTGAGAAACTAATGCGTTGCCACCGGACATTGAGCATTGGTTAGGCTAACAATCGACAAAGTCAGATGAGGAAAAATCGGCTAAGTCAGCATAAAGGACATCGGCAAAATCAAAGGAAGTTTTTTCATTGATAATAAGATTTCTTACAAAGAGAAGCCGATTGTTCAACAAAAGGAACAGATTACTACAGCTAATCCTATGCTAGTAGGTCCCTACTCTAAGGGCTGTTGCTGTCTTCGCCGTCGCTGGGGTAGCCGCCGTCATTGCTGCTGTCGGCGAGTTCCTCGTTGCTGCTACTGTAACCTTCAGCGGAGGCATCTTCCTCGTCATCGTCATCATCCTCATCTGACCAAGCCCAGCCACGGATGCGCTTTGGCGGCGGTTCGTCGGAGGAGGTGTCGTTCTCCCGTTCCTTCTTCGTGTCGGAGGAGATGTCTTCGTCTTCGTTGTCTTCTTCTTCTTCTTTGGTGATGGAGATGAATTTACCCCGGAAGGGAGGGTCGTCGTCGTCGCTCTCCGCCTCCAGTGCTCCGTCAATCAGGAACCGGAGGTCATCCTCCCCGTCAGTTAGGGGCATGGCCCCATCTGACCAGACGAGGTCCTCGCCCTCTGGCACAAAATTGAAGTCCCACTCCCGCTTGTCCCAATGCTTGGGAGCACGCCGGTTGTACGCCTCCATCTGGTTGTGCGCTGGAATCGACTCGCTGGAGGAGGAGGATTGGAGAGAAACGGAAGAGGAGGAAGAGGATGACATGGCTATGGAAGGAGAGGGTTTTTTGGCTGACGGCTAATTTGGAGCAGAAGGATAAAGAGGTGGAGCCAAAATTGTCAAATCGTGCAGAGAAGTTGAGAAGGCAAGTCCTCATGATGAAGAATACTGCGACGGTTCTGCTCTGCCACGACATGACCCGACGAAGGAAAAATAGAGTGATTTTGGAATTATCAATTCCAAAACCAGGGGGGCATGTGTTATCACCAGAATTTGACCGAGTCAAAGGTGGGCCGCGATCAAGATGGGCTTGAAGATTATATACGGAAGAAATACGTGAATCGGCCTTATATGCAAAGTTTGGGCTAGTTTGCCCTTGTATCTGTAATATAGTAGATCGCATCTTAGATTAGAGGATAGAGTTTGACCCGTGCACGGTTAGGTGCACGCCTAAATTAGAAAGTCCCCTGGACTATAAATATGTATCTAGGGTTTATGGAATAAACAACAACCAACGTTCAACACAAATCAATCTCGGCGCATCGCCAACTCCTTCGTCTCGAGGGTTTCTTTCGGTAAGCATCATGCTGCCTAGATCGCATCTTGCGATCTAGGCAGCACAAGCTTATTTCGTTGTTCATGCGTTGCTCGTACTGAAGCCTTTTTGATGGCGAGCAACGTAGTTATCTTAGATGTGTTAGGGTTAGCATTGTTCTTTGTATCATATGCTGTCGTAGTGCAACCCTTGCATATCTAGCCGCCCTTACACCTATCTTAGGTGTAGGGGCGGCACCCCGCTTGGTCATTATTTAGTAGATCCGATCCGTTACGGTTGCTCCTTGTTCTTCAAGGATTAGTTTAATATCTGCTAGGCCTTACAAAGGGTTGGAGGATCCAGCGACGCGTAGGGTGTCGTTTGCTAGCCCTAGACAGGATGTTCCGAGGATCAACCTCGTGTTGGTTTTTAGGCCTTGTCTAGGATCGGCTTACGATCACCGTACGTGACCGCGAGGCCCAATCGTGAGTAGGATGATCCGATTATGCGGTGAAAACCCTAAATCGTCGTAGATCGTTTTAGCTTTATCTTGATCAAGCAGGACCACCATATATTCGTACACCTCGTGCGAATCATGGGTGGATCGGCTCCTTGAGCCGATTCACAGGATAACCTGAGAGCCGATCGAGGCTCGTATTTAATGTTTACGTGTATGCCATGCAGGAAACTAAGCGAGGCATCTCCATCACCTTCCTGACCAGGTATAGGTTAGGTGGCACGCCCTTGCACCAGCATCGGACGTGTGTACCAGAGGCTTTGCGGGCCGTCGCTCGGAGGGACCAGGGCCAGCCGCAGCCCTAAGTTGTTCCCGGCTCTACTGTGTTGCCCGTCGCTGCTCGCCAGTGGGTTTCTGACCGCAACAGGAGATCATCGCCATCATCATCACCGACGTCTCTCCATCGACCAGCCATGTTTCCCCCATCCATGTGTGAGTAATTCCCCCGCTGTAGGCTGAAGGGGATGGTAGGGATTGGATGAGATTGGTTATGTAATAGTCATAAGATTGTTAGGGCATGGTGCCTAGTATCCGTAGATGTTACTTTTATGATATTGTTGCAACTTGTTATGCTTAATGCTTGTCACTAGGGCCCGAGTGTCATAATCTCAGATCTGAACATGTTATTGATTCATGAAGACATTCGTTGTTTATAATCTTACCTGCAAGTTGTATACACATGTTGTTGTCCGGAACCCGAGGCCCCAAAGTGACAGAAATTGGGACAACCGGAGGGGAAGGCGGTGATATGAGGATCACATGTGTTCACGGAGTGTTAATGCTTTGCTCCGGTGCTCTATTAAAAGGAGTACCTTAATTTCCAGTAGATTCCCTAGAGGCCTGGCTGCCACCGGCTGGTAGGACAAAAGATGTTGTGCAAGTTTCTCATTGCGAGCACGTACGACTATATATGGAACACATGCCTATTGATTGATTAGTACTTGGATACCGTTTTATTATTATCTGCAAATGCCCTGCTTTGATTGTTACATGAGTTTCTCTCATCCATGCAACGCCCGTTCATCCATCTCTGTGCCTACAGTATTTTAATCCTGCTGTTTACTATAATCACTACTGCTGTCTTTGTTACTCTGCTGCTGTTATTTCACTACTGCTACTGCTATAAAACTGTTACTACTGATAAACTCTTGCGAGCAAGTCTGTTTCCAAGTGCAGCTGAATTGACAACTCCGCTGTTAAGGCTTACAAGTATTCTTTGTCTCCCCTTGTGTCGAATCAATAAATTGGGTTTTACTTCCCGCGAAGACTGTTGCGATCCCCTATACTTGTGGGTCATCAAGCATGCGCATGGGTTTTATTGAGCAGGGATTAATGGTTGCGCGTATAATGAAGAGGTCTGCGGTTGCTCTTCCATGGCGGTTCGGCAGTTGGCGCGTCGATCATCGCGGTTGCCACTCCGGCGGTTGCCCTCCCCGGCAGTTGTTCTGCTTTAATTCGCGGTGGCTCGAGCTAGGGTCGCTGCCAGGGGGCCCGTGGGAGAAGCGAGCGGACGCTCGGCGCGTTCGCGGGAACGCAAACGTGGCGCATTTTTGCACCGCGTTTGCGTCTCCGCGAATGACCTAGACACTATGCGTCGCCTCACTGAAGCAGGGTGCAGGCGTATTTCCAATCCGTGCGGACGTCCCGTTTGCATCGTCCGTTGGAGATGCCCTTATTGTCGACCGACAGGCCAGCAGTGCGTTTATTAGAACATGATTTTTTGTCTGTTGTGCCACTCCAAAAGCGGCCTCAATGAAACTTTGTACTCCCTCCTTTTTATATTTTTTTGTAGTTGTGGATTTAGTTCAAATTAATTAAAACCACGATCGTATATGCATCAATCAAAGCACGCCACGGCACACATGCATCTTCGATCGACGGCTCATTGAAAAATTCAACCGAACAAACGAGAGAGTATGTCCTACTTTCTAGACCATTCCTTCAACCTTGAAGTTAGAATAATACAGAAAAGGCTTCGAATACTTAGTTGCACGCCCACTTTCTCGAGGGAATTGCTTCTCTACACAAATTAGTTGCACGCCCACAGCAAAGATTTTGCAGCTAAATATGGTGAACTGGCTCGGGGCTCTATTGAGCGAGCAAACCCCAAACCCCCTCGCATACAGTTTTCTTCCAGGTTACTTAACCACGTGTTCCCAGTGCCTCCCACTTCTAGTTCAACTATTGCATTGGTGACACTTGACCATCCTACTTTTATATATTTAGCTAAGCAAAAAAAAAAAAAAAAAAAAAAACTTCACTCCTGCATGCAGTACCACCGGTTATGGAAGATAGGAGATGGGAAAGCATGATCTTTGTAAATGTATTTTTCAGTGTAGATCTGCCATGGAGGTTATAGGGTTTTATGTAGGCACATAGAGTGATCCCATGTTCATGGTGCCGTAGCAACTACGTAGTACATAACAATTGTTCTAGTATTTTATGTAGGCTATGCTATTCTAGAAATATATATAATCTTGTAGGCAATGAATTCTGATTTATTCCCCTCAACAACTAGGTTGCAAACATGATAAAATAGATTGCACGATTATCTTCTTTTTATATACAACCTTACTCATATTATACCGAGAGATTCATATATTTTCTATGCGCTTGTTCAAGATCGGGAGCAAAGTGCATTATAAGAGCATCTCCAGCCGTTGGGGCTCCCCGGGCTGGACGAAAGTTTGGCCCGGGGAGAGATGAAGTTCTAGCCGTCTCCCCGGTAGACACCCGAGGTTCGGCGTTTTTTAGAGAAAAACGTCCCTGGATGCCAAATTTCCTGCATAATTCGGCAAATTTGACCAGTTTTATCAACATTTGGCTTATTTTTACAAATAAACGTTACAGTTCAACAAAACAAAACAAGTTTTCAAACAAATCAAATGGAAACTAGTTGGTGTTTCCTCGAAGCGTCCATATGTGCTCCACCAGATCATCCTGCAGCTGTTGATGCATTGTGGATTCTCGAATCTCTTGACGCATAGCGATGAACGCAGCCCACGATGCCGGCAGCTGGTGGTTAGGCTATGCAAGAGGACCCTCTCTGTCATATGGTGCACCTTGTTTGCTCAGAAGAACCGGATGCTTCCGCTCATCGTCGATAATCATGTTGTGTAAGCACACACAACAGTTCATCACCTTCCACATCTGATCTTTGGAACAAGTCAAAGCGGGTAACCGGACTACAGAAAATCTATGTTGGAGGACACCAAATGCACGCTCGACGTCCTTTTGGAACCTTCTTGTAGCTTGAAAAACTCCACCTTCTTCGGGACGACGGCGCCTGAGATAGTCTTCACAAATGTTGCCCACTTTGAATAGATACCGTCTGCAAGATAGTATCCCTTGTTGTACTACCGACCATTGATCACAAAGTTAACCGGGGGAGCATGACCCTCAACAAGCTTGGAGAAGATCAGCGAGTACCGCAAGACGTTGATGTCGTTGTTGGATCCCGGCATACCAAAGAAGGAGTGCCAAATCCAGAGATCATGCGTAGCCACTGCCTCAAGTATCACAGTGCAGCCTTTTTTGTGACCCTTGTACATTCCCTGCCAAGCAAACGGACAGTTTTTCCATTTCCAATGCATGCAGTCAATGCTTCCAAGCATCCCTGGAAATCCTCGAGCTTCATTGACAGCGAGGATCTTAGCAGTGTCTTCGACAGTCAGTGATCTCAAGTAGAGGTCCCCGAAGACTGCTATCACCGCCCTGTAGAACCGGTAGAAACAATCAAGGGCGGTGGACTCCGCCATCCGAAGATAGTCATCGGTAGAATCACCAGGAGCTCCATATGCCAGCATCCGCATAGCCACCGTGCACTTTTGGAGGGCGGAAAGCCCTGCCATGCCGGTGCAATCCAACTTGCATCTGAAATAGGAGTCGTACTCTCGAAGGGCATATACAATTTTCAGGAAGAGCTTCCGGCTCATCTTGAAACGACGCCTAAAAACAGCCTCACCGTGCAATGGTTCGTCGGCGAAGTAGTCGGTGATATGTCTCCGACGTATCGATAATTTCTTATGTTCCATGCCACATTATTGATGATATCTACATGTTTTATGCATACTTTATGTCATATTTATGCATTTTCCGGCACTAACCTATTAACGAGATGCCGAAGAGCCAGTTGCTGTTTTCTGCTGTTTTTGGTTTCAGAAATCCTACAAAGGAAATATTCTCGGAATTGGACGAAATCAACGCCCAGGGTCCTATTTTGCCACAAAGCTTCCAGAAGTCCGAGGGAGAGTCGAAGTGGGGCCACGAGGTGGCGACACACCAGGGCGGCGCGGCCCAGGCCCTGGCCGCGCCGGCCTAGCGTGTGGGGCCCTCGTGTGGCCCCCTGCGTTGCCCTTCCGCCTACTTAAAGCCTCCGTCGCGAAACCCCCAGTACCGAGAGCCACGATACGGAAAACCTTACTGAGACGCCGCCGCCGCCAATCCCATCTCGGGGGATTCAGGAGATCGCCTCCGGCACCCTGCCGGAGAGGGGAATCATCTCCCGGAGGACTCTTCACCGCCATGGTCGCCTCCGGAGTGATGAGTGAGTAGTTCACCCCTGGACTATGGGTCCATAGCAGTAGCTAGATGGTCGTCTTCTCCTTATGTGCTTCATTGTTGGATCTTGTGAGCTGCCTAACATGATCAAGATCATCTATCTGTAATTCTATATGTTGTGTTTGTCGGGATCCGATGGATAGAGAATACTATGTTATGGTGATTATCAATCTATTACCTATGTGTTGTTTATGATCTTGCATGCTCTCCGTTATTAGTAGAGGCTCTGGCCAAGTTTTTGCTCTTAACTCCAAGAGGGAGTATTTATGCTCGATAGTGGGTTCATGCCTCCATTAAATGGGACAAAGGATGAGAAAGTTCTAAGGTTGTGGATGTGCTGTTGCCACTAGGGATAAAACATTGATGCTATGTCCAAGGATGTAGTTGTTGATTACATTACGCACCATACTTAATGCAATTATCTGTTGTTTGCAACTTAATACCGGAAGGGGTTCGGATGATAACCTGAAGGTGGACTTTTTAGGCATAGATGCATGCTGGATAGCGGTCTATGTACTTTGTCGTAATGCCCAATTAAATCTCACAATACTTATCATATGTATGTGCATTGTCATGCCCTCTTTATTTGTCAATTGCCCGACTGTAATTTGTTCACCCAACATGCTATTTATCTTATGGAGAGACACCTCTAGTGAACTGTGGACCCCGGTCCTATTCTTTACATCGCATACAATCTACTGCAATACTTGTTCTTTACTGTTTTCTGCAAACAATCATCTTCCACACAATACGGTTAATCCTTTGTTACAGCAAGCCGGTGAGATTGACAACCTCACTGTTTCGTTGGGGCAAAGTACTTTGGTTGTGTTGTGCAGGTTCCACGTTGGCGCCGGAATCCCTGGTGTTGCGCCGCACTACATCCCACCGCCATCAACCTTCAACGTGCTTCTTGGCTCCTCCTGGTTCGATAAACCTTGGTTTCTTTCTGAGGGAAAACTTGCTACTGTCTGCATCACACCTTCCTCTTGGGGTTCCCAACGGACGTGTGTCAACTGCACGCATCAAGCTCTTTTTCTGGCGCCGTTGCCGGGGAGATCAAGACACGCTGCAAGGGGAGTCTCCACAATCCAATCTCTTTACTTTGTTTTTGTCTTGCTTTATTTTATTTACTATTTTGTTTGCTGCACTTAAACAAAACACAAAAAAATTAGTTGCTAGCTTTACTTTATTTACTGTCTTGCTCTCTACATCAAAAACAGAAAAAAATTAGTTACTTGCATTTACTTTATCTAGTTTGCTTTATTTACTACTGCTAAAATGAATACTCCTGAAAACACTAAGTTGTGTGACTTCACAACCACAAATAATAATGATTTCCTATGCATACCTATTGCTCCACCTGCTACTACAGCAGAATTCTTTGAAATTAAACCTGCTTTACTGAATCTTGTTATGAGAGAGCAATTTTCTGGTGTTAGTTCTGATGATGCTGCTGCCCATCTTAATAATTTTGTTGAATTGTGTGAAATGCAAAAGTATAAAGATGTAGATGGTGATATTATAAAATTGAAATTGTTTCCTTTCTCATTAAGAGGAAGAGCTAAAGATTGGTTGCTATCTTTGCCTAAGAATAGTATTGATTCATGGACTAAATGTAAGGATGCTTTTATTGGTAGATATTATCCTCCCGCTAAAATTATATCTTTGAGAAGTAGCATAATGAATTTTAAACAATTAGATAATGAACATGTTGCTCAAGCGTGGGAGAGAATGAAATCTTTGGTAAAGAATTGCCCAACCCATGGACTGACTACTTGGATGATCATCCAAACCTTTTATGCAGGACTAAATTTTTCTTCGTGAAACCTATTGGATTCAGCTGCTGGAGGTACCTTTATGTCCATCACTTTGGGGGCGGCAACAAAGCTTCTTGATGATATGATGATAAATTACTCTGAATGGCACACGGAAAGAGCTCCACAAGGTAAGAAGGTAAATTCTGTCGAAGAAACTTCCTCCTTGAGTGATAAGATTGATGTGATTATGTCTATGCTTGTGAATGGTAGATCTAATGTTGATCCTAATAATGTTCCTTTAGCTTCATTGGTTGCTCAAGAATAAAATGTTGATGTGAATTTCATTAAAAATAATAATTTCAACAACAATGCTTATAGGAACAATTCTGGTAATAACTATAGGCCATATCCCGCTAGTGGTAATGATTATGGTAATTCTTATGGTAGATATGAGGAAAAGATGCTAGAAATTGAAAGATCCACTAAGAACTTTATGCAATCACAATATGAGCAAAATCAATTGTTTAATAAAACTATGAATGAACAATCTACCTTGTTGAAAATATAGGAAATCAACTTGAAAACTTGAATATGGAGATTTCGGGTTTGCAAACTAAAATTTCAAATGCTGAAAACCGAATCTCATACATGTCCGCGTCACAATCCTCTTTAATTAATAAAATGGCTGCTAAACCTGAGGACATTGATAATAAGATTACTACTACAGCAAATGCCATCCAAGTTAGAATTAATGAGAATATAAGATTAATGGCTGAATTGCGTGCTAGGTGGGATAGAGAAGAAAATGAAAAACTAGCTAAAGAGAATAATGTAGCTAAAGTTTGGACTATTACCACCACTAGTAATGATAATGATTCACATGTTGCTGCATCTCCTACTATCAATGGTAAAATAATTGGTGTTGGCAATGTTTCTACTCCTAGTGCAAAGCGTACAAAACTGCCTGAAATTGCTAAAACTACTGAAACTGCTTGTGATAAAACTGCTGAAATTTTTTTCAACATTGGGGATAATGATCCCATTGCTGTAGCTCATAATGATTTAGATTTTGATGATTGTCACATCTCTGAAGTTATAAAGTTCTTACAAAAACTTGCTAAGAGTCCCAACGCTAGTGCTATAAATTTGGCCTTTACAAAACATATTACAAATGCTCTCATAAAAGCTAGAGAAGAGAAACTAAAACTTGAAACCTTGATACGTCTCCGACGTATCGATAATTTCTTATGTTCCATGCCACATTATTGATGTTATCTACATGTTTTATGCACACTTTATGTCATATTCGTGCATTTTCTGGAACTAACCTATTAATAAGATGCCGAAGTGCCAGTTCCTGTTTTCTGCTGTTTTTTGTTTCAGAAATCCTAGTAACGAAATATTCTCGGAATCGGACGAAATCAACGCCCAGGTTCCTATTTTGCCCGGAAGCATCCAGAACACCCGAGAGCCGCCAGAGGGAAGCCCTGGGGGCCCCACACTACACCCTGGCGCGGCCAGAGGGGGGGCCGCGCCGCCCTATGGTGTGGTGGCCTCAGGCCCCCTCCAAGGCTGCCCTTCCGCCTATTTAAAGCCTCCGTCGCGAAAACCCTATCACGATCGACGAAACCCATAGAAACCTTCCAGAGCCGCCGCCATCGCGAAGCCAAGATCTGGGGGACAGGAGTCTCTGTTCCGGCACGCCGCCGGAACGGGGAAGTGCCCCCGGAAGGCTTCTCCATCGACACCACTGCCATCTCCACCGCCATCTTCATCACCGCTGCTGCTCCCATGAGGAGGGAGTAGTTCTCCATCGAGGCTCGGGGCTGTACCGGTAGCTATGTGGTTCATCTCTCCCCTATGTACTTTAATACAATAATCTCATGAGCTGCCTTACATGATTGAGATTCATATGATGATGCTTGTAATCTAGATGTCGTTATGCTAGTCAAGTGAATTTTACTTATGTGATCTCCGGAGACTCCTTGTCCCACGTGTGTAAAGGTGACAGTGTGTGCACCGTGTGGGTCTCTTAGGCTATATTTCACAGAATACTTATTCACTGTTATGAGTGGCATAGTGAAGTGTTTATTTATATCTCTTTATGATTGCAATGTATTTTGTATCACAATTTATCTATGTGCTACTCTAGCAATGTTATTAAAGTAGTTTTATTCCTCCTGCACGGTGTAATGGTGACAGTGTGTGCATCCGTGTTAGTACTTGGTTTATGCTATGATTATGATCTCTTGTAGATTATGAAGTTAACTATTGCTATGATAGTATTGATGTGCATTATTCCTCCTACATAGCATGAAGGTGACAGTGTGCATGCTATGCTAGTACTTGGTTTAGTCGAATTGATCTTTCATGCACTCTAAGGTTATTTAAATATGAACATTGAATTGTGGAGCTTGTTAACTCCGGCATTGAGGGTTCGTGTAATCCTACGCAATGTGTTCATCATCCAACAAGAGTGTAGAGTATGCATTTATCTATTCTGTTATGTGATCAATGTTGAGAGTGTCCACTAGTGAAAGTGTAATCCCTAGGCCTTGTTCCTAAATACTGCTATCGCTGCTTGTTTACTGTTTTACTGCGTTACTACTGCTGCAATACTACCACCATCAACTACACGCCAGCAAGCTATTTTCTGGCACCGTTGCTACTGCTCATATATATTCATACCACCTGTATTTCATTATCTCTTCGCCGAACTAGTGCACCTATTAGGTGTGTTGGGGACACAAGAGACTTCTTGCTTTGTGGTTGCAGGGTTGCATGAGAGGGATATCTTTGACCTCTTCCTCCCTGAGTTCGATAAACCTTGGGTGATCCACTTAAGGGAAAACTTGCTGCTGTTCTACAAACCTCTGCTCTTGGAGGCCCAACACTGTCTACAAGAAAAGGAGGGGGGCGTAGACATCAAGCTATTTTCTGGCGCCGTTGCCGGGGAGGAAAAGTAAAAGGTACTCACACTCCGGATCTCGGCTACTAAGCTATTTTTCGGCGCCGTAAGTACTCGAAGCTATTTCCTTTAGATCCTGCAATTGCATCTTTTTGTTTCTTGTTTACACTAGTTTGGCATAATGGACAAGAATGAGCTTCTTATGCTATTTCCTGATTTAAAACATGGATTGTTTGATGCGAAAATTAAAAAACCTATGGAATCTTATTTGCATGCTGGTAGTAATATTAGTATGAACGCTTTGAACACCATTGTTGATAATGATATAGAAAATTCTAAGCTTGGGGAAGCTGGTTTTGATGAGCATGATCTTTTTAGTCCACCAAGCATTGAGGAGAAAATTTACTTTGATGATACTTTGCCTCCTATTTATGATGATTATAATGATAGTAGTCTTTTGTTACCGCCTGTTATGGAGGATGAATTTGATTATGATTACAATATGCCTCCTATATTTGATGATAGCTACTTTGTTGAATTTGCTCCCACTATTACTAATAAAATTGATTATGCTTATGTGGAGAGTAATAATTTTATGCATGAGACTCATGATAAGAATGCTTTATGTGATAGTTATATTGTTGAGTTTGCTCATGTTGCTACTGAAAGTTATTATGAGAGAGGAAAATATGGTTGTAGAAATTTTCATGTTACTAAAACACCTCTCTATGTGCTGAAATTTTTCAAGCTACACTTGTTTTATCTTCCTATGCTTGTTACTTTGCTCTTCATGAACTTGTTTATTTACAAGATTCCTTTGCATAGGAAGCATGTTAGGCTTAAATATGTTTTGTATTTGCTTCTTGATGCTCTCTTTTGCTTCAAATACTATTTCTTGCGAGTGCATCATTAAAACTACTGAGCCCATCTTAATGGCTATAAAGAAAGAACTTCTTGGGAGATAACCCATGTGTTATTTTGCTACAGTACTTTGTTTTATATTTGTGTCTTGGAAGTTGTTTACTACTGTAGCAACCTCTCCTTATCTTAGTTTTGTGTTTTGTTGTGCCAAGTGAAGCCTCTAATCGAAGGTTGATACTAGATTTGGATTTCTGCGCAGAAACAGATTTTTATCTGTCACGAATCTGGGATGTTTTCTCTGTAAAAAAATCAGAAAAATATGCCAATTTACGTGCGTGTTCCACAGATATGTGCGCAACTTTCATTAGTTTTGAGTTTTCTGATCTGAGCAACGGAAGTATTTATTAAAAATTCGTCTTTACGGACTGTTCTGTTTTGACAGATTCTGCCTTTTATTTCGCATTGCTTCTTTCGCTGTGTTGGGTGGATTTATTTGTTCCATTACCTTCCAGTAGCTTTGAGCAATGTCCAGAAGTGTTAAGAATGATTGTGTCACCTCTGAACATGGGAGTTTTTGATTATGTACTAACCCCTCTAATGAAGTTTATGAGAAGTTTGGTGTGAAGGAAGTTTTCAAGGGTCAAGAGAGGAGGATGATATACTATGATCAAGAAGAGTGAAAGCTCTAAGCTTGGGGATGCCCCGGTGGTTCACCCCTGCATATTTCAAGAAGACTCAAGCATCTAAGCTTGGGGATGCCCAAGGCATCCCCTTCTTCATCGACAAATTATCAGGTTCCTTCTCTTGAAACTATATTTTTATTCGGTCACATCTTATGTGCTTTACTTGGAGCGTCTGTATGCTTTTATTTTTGTTTGTGTTTGAATAAATTGGATTACATCATGCTTGTGTGGGAGAGAGACACGCTCCGCTGTTGCATATGAACACATGTGTTCGTAGCTTTTAGTATTCATGGCGAAGTTTCTTCTTCGTTAAATTGTTATATGGTTGGAATTGGAAAATGATACATGTAGTAATTGCTATAATGTCTTGGGTAATGTGATACTTGGAAATTGTTGTGCTCATGTTTAAGCTCTTGCATCATATGCTTTGCACCCATTAATGAAGAAATACATAGAGCATGCTAAAATTTGGTTTGCATATTTGGTTTCTCTAAGGTCTAGATAATTTCTAGTATTGAGTTTGAACAACAAGGAAGACGGTGTAGAGTCTTATAATGTTTACAATATGTCTTTTATGTGAGTTTTGCTGCACCGGTTCATCCTTGTGTTTGTTTCAAATAAGCCTTGCTAGCCTAAACCTTGTATCGAGAGGGAATACCTCTCATGCATCCAAAATACTTGAGCCAACTACTATGCCATTTGTGTCCACCATACCTACCTACTACATGGTATTTTCCGCCATTCCAAAGTAAATTGCTTGAGTGCTACCTTTAAAATTCCATCATTCACCTTTACAATATATAGCTCATGGGACAAATAGCTTAAAAACTATTGTGGTATTGAATATGTACTTATGCACTTTATCTCTTATTAAGTTGCTTGTTGTGCGATAACCATGTTCACTGGGGACGCCATCAACTACTCTTTGTTGAATTTCATGTGAGTTGCTATGCATGTTCGTCTTGTCTGAAGTAAGAGCGATCTACCACCTTATGGTTAAGCATGCATATTGTTAGAGAAGAACATTGGGCCGCTAACTAAAGCCATGATCCATGGTGGAAGTTTCAGTTTTGGACATACATCCTCAATCTCATATGAGAAAATTATTAATTGTTGTTACATGCTTATGCATAAAAGAGGAGTCCATTATCTGTTGTCTATGTTGTCCCGGTATGGATGTCTAAGTTGAGAATAATCAATAGCGAGAAATCCAATGCGAGCTTTCTCCTTAGACCTTTGTACAGGCAGCATAGAGGTACCCCTTTGTGACACTTGGTTAAAACATGTGCATTGTGATGATCCGGTAGTCCAAGCTAATTAGGACAAGGTGCGGGCACTATTAGTATACTATGCATGAGGCTTGCAACTTGTAAGATATAATTTACATGATACATATGCTTTATTACTACCGTTGACAAAATTGTTTCATGTTTTCAAAATCAAAGCTCTAGCACAAATATAGCAATCGATGCTTTTTCTCTATGGAGGACCATTCTTTTACTTTCATTGTTGAGTCAGTTCACGTATTTCTCTCCACCTCAAGAAGCAAACACTTGTGAACTGTGCATTGATTCTTACATACTTGCATATTGCACTTATTATATTACTCTATGTTGATAATATCCATAAGATATACATGTTACAAGTTGAAAGCAAGCGCTGAAACTTAATCTTCCTTTGTGTTGCTTCAATGCCTTTACTTTGAATTATTGCTTTATGAGTTAACTCTTATGCGAGACTTATTGATGCTTGTCTTGAAATACTATTAATGAAAAGTCTTTGCTATATGATTCACTTGTTTACTCATGTCATATACATTGTTTTGATCGCTGCATTCACTACATATGCTTTACAAATAGTATGATCAAGGTTATGATGGCATGTCACTCCAGAAATTATCTTTGTTATCGTTTTACCTGCTCGGGACGAGCAGAACTAAGCTTGGGGATGCTGATACGTCTCCGATGTATCGATAATTTCTTATGTTCCATGCCACATTATTGATGTTATCTACATGTTTTATGCACACTTTATGTCATATTCGTGTATTTTCTGGAACTAACCTATTAACAAGATGCCGAAGTGCCAGTTCCTGTTTTCTGCTGTTTTTGGTTTCAGAAATCCTAGTAACGAAATATTCTCGGAATCGGACGAAATCAACGCCCAGGTTCCTATTTTGCCCGGAAGCATCCAGAACACCCGAGAGCCGCCAGAGGGAAGCCCTGGGGGCCCCACACTACACCCTGGCGCGGCCAGAGGGGGGGCCGCGCCGCCCTATGGTGTGGTGGCCTCAGGCCCCCTCCAAGGCTGCCCTTCCGCCTATTTAAAGCCTCCGTCGCGAAAACCCTATCACGATCGACGAAACCCACAGAAACCTTCCAGAGCCACCGCCATCGCGAAGCCAAGATCTGGGGGACAGGAGTCTCTGTTCCGGCACGCCGCCGGAACGGGGAAGTGCCCCCGGAAGGCTTCTCCATCGACACCGCTGCCATCTCCACCGCCATCTTCATCACCGCTGCTGCTCCCATGAGGAGGGAGTAGTTCTCCATCGAGGCTCGGGGCTGTACCGGTAGCTATGTGGTTCATCTCTCCCCTATGTACTTCAATACAATAATCTCATGAGCTGCCTTACATGATTGAGATTCATATGATGATGCTTGTAATCTAGATGTCGTTATGCTAGTCAAGTGAATTTTACTTATGTGATCTCCGGAGACTCCTTGTCCCACGTGTGTAAAGGTGACAGTGTGTGCACCGTGTGGGTCTCTTAGGCTATATTTCACAGAATACTTATTCACTGTTATGAGTGGCATAGTGAAGTGCTTATTTATATCTCTTTATGATTGCAATGTATTTTGTATCACAATTTATCTATGTGCTACTCTAGCAATGTTATTAAAGTAGTTTTATTCCTCCTGCACGGTGTAATGGTGACAGTGTGTGCATCCGTGTTAGTACTTGGTTTATGCTATGATTATGATCTCTTGTAGATTATGAAGTTAACTATTGCTATGATAGTATTGATGTGTATTATTCCTCCTACATAGCATGAAGGTGACAGTGTGCATGCTATGCTAGTACTTGGTTTAGTCGAATTGATCTTTCATGCACTCTAAGGTTATTTAAATATGAACATTGAATTGTGGAGCTTGTTAACTCCGGCATTGAGGGTTCGTGTAATCCTACGCAATGTGTTCATCATCCAACAAGAGTGTAGAGTATGCATTTATCTATTCTGTTATGTGATCAATGTTGAGAGTGTCCACTAGTGAAAGTGTAATCCCTAGGCCTTGTTCCTAAATACTGCTATCGCTGCTTGTTTACTGTTTTACTGCGTTACTACTGCTGCAATACTACCACCATCAACTACACGCCAGCAAGCTATTTTCTGGCACCGTTGCTACTGCTCATATATATTCATACCACCTGTATTTCACTATCTCTTCGCCGAACTAGTGCACCTATTAGGTGTGTTGGGGACACAAGAGACTTCTTGCTTTGTGGTTGCAGGGTTGCATGAGAGGGATATCTTTGACCTCTTCCTCCCTGAGTTCGATAAACCTTGGGTGATCCACTTAAGGGAAAACTTGCTGCTGTTCTACAAACCTCTGCTCTTGGAGGCCCAACACTGTCTACAGGAAAAGGAGGGGGGCGTAGACATCAAACCTCTATTCCTAGAAAGTTAGAAGATGGTTGGGAGCCTATCATTAAGATGAGGGTCAATGATTTTGATTGTAATGCTTTATGTGATCTTGGTGCAAGTATTTCTGTTATGCCTAAGAAAATTTATGACATGCTTGACTTGCCACCATTGAAAAATTGTTATTTGGATGTTAATCTCGCTGATAATGCTAAAAAGAAACCTCTGGGGAGAGTTGATAATGTTCGCATTATGGTTAGCAATAACCTTGTCCCGTTGATTTTGTTGTCTTGGATATTGAATGCAATGCATCTTGTCCCATTATATTGGGAAGACCTTTTCTTCGAACCGTTGGTGCTACTATTGATATGAAGGAAGGTAATATTAAATATCAATTTCCTCTCAAGAAAGGTATGGAACACTTCCCTAGAAAAAGAATGAAGTTACCTTATGATTCTATTATTAGAACAAATTATGATGTCGATGCTTCATCTCTTGATAATACTTGATTTACACTTTCTGCGCCTAGCTGAAAGGCGTTAAAGAAAAGCGCTTATGGGAGACAACCCATGTTTTTACTACAGTACTTTGTTTTATATTTGAGTCTTGGAAGTTGTTTACTACTGTAGCAACCTCTCCTTATCATGTTTTTGTGCCAAGTAAAGTCTCTATGGTAAAGTTGATGCTAGATTTGGATTGCTGCACAGAAACAGCATTGCTGTCTGTCACGAATTCGCGCAGAAGTCTCTGTAAAAAAATCAAAACAATCTGCAAATTTACGTGCGTGATCCTCAGATATGTACGCAACTTTCATTAGTTTTGAGTTTTTCCGTTTGAGCAAGTTAAGTGCCCCTTCCAGGTTCGTCTTTACGGACTGTTCTGTTTTTGACAGATTCTGCCTTTTATTTCGCATTGCCTCTTTTGCTATGTTGGATGAATTTCTTTGATCCATTAATGTCCAGTAGCTTTGTGCAATGTCCAGAAGTGTTAAGAATGATTGTGTCACCTCTGAACATGTGGATTTTTATTGTGCACTAACCCTCTAATGAGTTTGCTTGAAGTTTGGCGTGAAGGAAGTTTTCAAGGGTCAAGAGAGGAGTATGATATACTATGATCAAGAGGAGTGAAAGCTCTAAGCTTGGGGATGCCCCGGTGGTTCACCCCTGCATATTTTAAGAAGACTCAAGCGTCTAAGCTTGGGGATGCCCAAGGCATCCCCTTCTTCATCGACAACATCATCAGGTTCCTCCCCTGAAACTATATTTTTATTCAGTCACATCTTATGTACTTTGCTTGGAGCGTCTGTTTGTTTTTGTTTTTGTTTTTGTTTGAATAAAATGGATCCTAGCATTCACTGTGTGGGAGAGAGACACGCTCCGCTGTTGCATATGGACAAATATGTCCTTAGGCTTTACTCATAGTATTCATGGCGAAGGTTGAATCTTCTTCGTTAAATTGTTATATGGTTGGAATCGGGAAATGCTACATGTAGTAATTCTAAAATGTCTTGAATAATTTGATACTTGGCAATTGTTGTGCTCATGTTTAAGCTCTTGCATCATATACTTTGCACCCATTAATGAAGAAATACATAGAGCTTGCTAAAATTTGGTTTGCATATTTGGTCTCTCTAAAGTCTAGATAATTTCTAGTATTGAGTTTTGAACAACAAGGAAGACGGTGTAGAGTCTTATAATGTTTACAATATGTCTTTTATGTGAGTTTTGCTGCACCGGTTCATCCTTGTGTTTATTTCAAATAAACCTTGCTAGCCTAAACCTTGTATCGAGAGGGAATACTTCTCATGCATCCAAAATCCTTGAGCCAACCACTATGCCATTTGTGTCCACCATACCTACCTACTATATGGTATTTCCCCGCCATTCCAATGTAAATTGCTTGAGTGCTACCTTTAAAATTCCATCATTCGCCTTTGCAATATATAGCTCATGGGACAAAATAGCCTTAAAAACTATTGTGGTATTGAATATGTACTTATGCACTTTATCTCTTATTAAGTTGCTTGTTGTGCGATAACCATGTTCCTGGGGATGCCATCAACTCTTTGTTGAATATCATGTGAGTTGCTATGCATGTTCGTCTTGTCTGAAGTAAGGGCGGTTTTCACAATCAAATGGTTTGAGTATGCATACTGTTAGAGAAAAACATTGGGCCGCTGATACGTCTCCGACGTATCGATAATTTCTTGTGTTCCATGCCACATTATTGATGTTATCTACATATTTTATGCACACTTTATGTCATATTCGTGCATTTTCTGGAACTAACCTATTAACAAGATGCCGAAGTGCCAGTTCCTGTTTTCTGCTGTTTTTGGTTTCAGCAATCCTAGTAAAGAAATATTCTCGGAATTGGACGAAATCAACGCCCAGGTTCCTATTTTGCCCGGAAGCATCCAGAACACCCGAGAGCCACCAGGGAGGGGGCACAGGCCCACCAAACCCTAGGCCGGCGCGGCCAGGGGGGGCCCGCGCCACCCTATGGTGTGGGCACCCCTTCGACCCTCTGGCGCCGCCTCTTCGCCTATTTAAAGCCTCCGTCGCGAAAACCCTGATACGTTCGACGAAACCCACAGAAACCTTCCAGAGCCGCCGCCATCGCGAAGCCAAGATCTGGGGGACAGGAGTCTCTGTTCCGGCACGCCGCCGGAACGGGGAAGTGCCCCCGGAAGGCTTCTCCATCGACACCGCTGCCATCTCCACCGCCATCTTCATCACCGCTGCTGCTCCCATGAGGAGGGAGTAGTTCTCCATCGAGGCTCGGGGCTGTACCGGTAGCTATGTGGTTAATCTCTCTCATATGTACTTCAATACAATGATCTCATGAGCTGCTTTACATGATTGAGATTCATATGAGCTTTGTATCGCTACTAGTTGTGTGCTACTCATGTGATGTTATTAAAGTAGTCTATTCCTCCTGCATGGTGTAAAGGTGACTAGTGTGTGCACCATGTGGTTCTTGTCGTAGGCTATGATCATGATCTCTTGTAGATTGTGAAGTTAATTATCATTATGATAGTATTGATGTGATCTATTCCTCCTTCATAGTGTAATGTGGGCAGTGTGTGCACTATGTTAGTTCTTGGTTTATTTTGCAATGATCTATTATGCTCTAAGGTTATTTAAATATGAACATTATTGTGGAGCTTGTTAACTCCGGCATTGAGGGTTCGTGTAATCCTACGCAATGTGTTCATCATCCAACAAAAGAGTGTATGTAGCACATATGAGAAAGAGTTATTTATTATGCGATCAATGTTGAGAGTGTCCACTAGTGAAAGTATGATCCCTAGGCCTTGTTCCTAAATACTGCTATCACTGCTTGTTTACTGTTTTACTGTGTTACTACTGCTGCAATACTACCACCATCAACTACACGCCAACAAGCTATTTTCTGGCACCGTTGCTACTGCTCATATATATTCATACCACCTGTATTTCACTATCTCTTCGCCGAACTAGTGCACCTATTAGGTGTGTTGGGGACACAAGAGACTTCTTGCTTTGTGGTTGCAGGGTTGCATGAGAGGGATATCTTTGACCTCTTCCTCCCTGAGTTCGATAAACCTTGGGTGATCCACTTAAGGGAAAACTTGCTGTTGTTCTACAAACCTCTGCTCTTGGAGGCCCAACACTGTCTACAGGAAAAGGAGGGGGCGTAGACATCAAGCTATTTTCTGGCGCCGTTGCCGGGGAGGAAAGGTAAAAGGTACTCACACTCCGGATCTCGGCTACTAAGCTATTTTCGCCGTTGTAAGTACTCGAAGCTATTTCCTTTAGATCCTGCAATTGCAACTTTTTGTTTCTTGTTTACACTAGTTTGGCATAATGGACAAGAATGAGCTTCTTATGCTATTTCCTGATTTAAAACATGGATTGTTTGATGCGAAAATTAAAAAACCTATGGAATCTTATTTGCATGCTGGTAGTAATATTAGTATGAACGCTTTGAACACCATTGTTGATAATGATATAGAAAGTTCTAAGCTTGGGGAAGCTGGTTTTCATGATCTTTTTAGTCCCCCAAGCATTGAGGAGAAAATTTTCTTTGATGATACTTTGCCTCCCATATATGATGATTATAATGATAGTGGTCTTTTGGTGCCACCTACTATGGAGAGTAAATTTTGTTGTGATTATACTATGCCTCCAACACTTGATGAGAATAATAATGATAGCTACTTTGTTGAATTTGCTCCCACTACAACTAATAAAATTGATTATGCTTATGTGGAGAGTAATAATTTTATGCATGAGACTCATGATAAGAATGCTTTATGTGATAGTTATATTGTTGAGTTTGCTCATGATGCTACTGAAAGTTATTATGAGAGAGGAAAATATGGTTGTAGAAATTTTCATGTTATTAAAACACCTCTCTATGTGCTGAAATTTTTGAAACTACACTTGTTTTATCTTCCTGATCTTGTCACTTTGCTCTTCATGAATTTATTTGTGTACAAGATTCCTATGCATAGGAAGCATGTTAGACTTAAATGTGTTTTTAATTTGCCTCTTGATGCTCTCTTTTGCTTCAAATACTATTTCTTGCGAGTGCATCATTAAAACTGCTGAGCCCATCTTAATGGCTATAAAGAAAGAACTTCTTGGGAGATAACCCATGTGTTATTTTGCTACAGTACTTTGTTTTATATTTGTGTCTTGGAAGTTGTTTACTACTGTAGCAACCTCTCCTTATCTTAGTTTTGTGTTTTGTTGTGCCAAGTGAAGCCTCTAATCGAAGGTTGATACTAGATTTGGATTTCTGCGCAGAAACAGATTTCTATCTGTCACGAATCTGGGCTGTTTTCTCTGTAGAAAAATCAGAAAAATATGCCAATTTACGTGCGTGTTCCTCAGATATGTACGCAACTTTCATTAGTTTTGAGTTTTCTGATCTGAGCAACGGAAGTATTTATTAAAAATTCGTCTTTACGGACTGTTCTGTTTTGACAGATTCTGCCTTTTATTTCGCATTGCTTCTTTCGCTGTGTTGGGTGGATTTCTTTGTTCGATTACCTTCCAGTAGCTTTGAGCAATGTCCAGAAGTGTTAAGAATAATTGTGTCACCTCTGAACATGTGAGTTTTTGATTATGTACTAACCCCTCTAATGAAGTTTATGAGAAGTTTGGTGTGAAGGAAGTTTTCAAGGGTCAAGAGAGGGGGATGATATACTATGATCAAGAAGAGTGAAAGCTCTAAGCTTGGGGATGCCCCGGTGGTTCACCCCTGCATATATCAAGAAGACTCAAGCGTCTAAGCTTGGGGATGCCCAAGGCATCCCCTTCTTCATCGACAAATTATCAGGTTCCTCCCCTGAAACTATATTTTTATTCGGTCACATCTTATGTGCTTTGCTTGGAGCGTCTGTATGTTTCTTATTTTTGTTTGTGTTTGAATAAATTGGATTACATCATGCTTGTGTGGGAGAGAGACACGCTCCGCTGTTGCATATGAACACATGTGTTCTTAGCTTTTAATATTCATGGCGAAGTTTTTTCTTCGTTAAATTGTTATATGGTTGGAATTGGAAAATGATACATGTAGTAATTGCTATAAATGTATTGGGTAATGTGATACTTGGCAATTGTTGTGCTCATGTTTAAGCTCTTGCATCATATACTTTGCACCCATTAATGAAGAAATACATAGAGCATGCTAAAATTTGGTTTGCATATTTGGTTTCTCTAAGGTCTAGATAATTTCTAGTATTGAGTTTGAACAACAAGGAAGACGGTGTAGAGTCTTATAATGTTTTCAATATGTCTTTTATGTGAGTTTTGCTGCACCGGTTCATCCTTGTGTTTGTTTCAAATAAGTCTTGCTAGCCTAAACCTTGTATCGAGAGGGAATACTTCTCATGCATCCAAAATCCTTGAGCCAACCACTATGCCATTTGTGTCCACCATACCTACCTACTACATGGTATTTTCCGCCATTCCAAAGTAAATTGCTTGTGTGCTACCTTTAAAATTCCATCATTCACCTTTGCAATATATAGCTCATGGGACAAATAGCTTAAAAACTATTGTGGTATTGAATATGTACTTATGCACTTTATCTCTTATTAAGTTGCTTGTTGTGCGATAGCCATGTTCACTGGGGACGCCCTCAACTACTCTTTGTTGAATTTCATGTGAGTTGCTATGCATGTCCGTCTTGTCTAAAGTAAGGGAGATCTACCACCTTATGGTTAAGCATGCATATTGTTAGAGAAGAACATTGGGCCGCTAACTAAAGCCATGACCCATGGTGGAAGTTTCAGTTTTGGACATATATCCTCAATCTCATATGAGAAAATTATTAATTGTTGTTACATGCTTATGCATAAAAGAGGAGTCCATTATCTGTTGTCTATGTTGTCCCGGTATGGATGTCTAAGTTGAGAATAATCAATAGCGAGAAATCCAATGCGAGCTTTCTCCTTAGACCTTTGTACAGGCGGCATAGAGGTACCCCTTTGTGACACTTGGTTAAAACATGTGCATTGCGATGATCCGGTAGTCCAAGCTAATTAGGACAAGGTGCGGGCACTATTAGTACACTATGCATGAGGCTTGCAACTTGTAAGATATAATTTACATGATACATATGCTTTATTACTACCGTTGACAAAATTGTTTCATGTTTTCAAAATCAAAGCTCTAGCACAAATATAGCAATCGATGCTTTTCCTCTATGGAGGACCATTCTTTTACTTTCATTGTTGAGTCAGTTCACCTATTTCTCTCCACCTCAAGAAGCAAACACTTGTGAACTGTGCATTGATTCCTACATACTTGCATATTGCACTTATTATATTACTCTATGTTGACAATATCCATGAGATATACATGTTACAAGTTGAAAGCAACCGCTGAAACTTAATCTTCCTTTGTGTTGCTTCAATGCCTTTACTTTGATTTATTGCTTTATGAGTTAACTCTTATGCAATACTTATTGATGCTTGTCTTTAAGTACTATTCATGAAAAGTCTTTGCTTTATGATTCAGTTGTTTACTCATGTCATTACCATTGTCTTGGATTGCTGCATTCATTACATATGCTTTACAAATAGTATGATCAAGGTTATGATGGCATGTCACTCCAGAAATTATCTTTGTTATCGTTTTACCTGCTCGGGACGAGCAGAACTAAGCTTGGGGATGCTGATACGTCTCCGACGTATCGATAATTTCTTGTGTTCCATGCCACATTATTGATGTTATCTACATGTTTTATGCACACTTTATGTCATATTCGTGCATTTTTTGGAACTAACCTATTAACAAGATGCCGAAGTGCCAGTTCCTGTTTTCTGCTGTTTTTGGTTTCAGAAATCCTAGTAAAGAAATATTCTCGGAATTGGACGAAATCAACGCCCAGGTTCCTATTTTGCCCGGAAGCATCCAGAACACCCGAGAGCCACCAGGGAGGGGGCACAGGCCCACCAAACCCTAGGCCGGCGCGGCCAGGGGGGGCCCGTGCCACCCTATGGTGTGGGCACCCCTTCGACCCTCTGGCGCCGCCTCTTCGCCTATTTAAAGCCTCCGTCGCGAAAACCCTGATACGTTCAACGAAACCCACAGAAACCTTCCAGAGCCGCCGCCATCGCGAAGTCAAGATCTGGGGGACAGGAGTCTCTGTTCCGGCACGCCACCGGAACGGGGAAGTGCCCCCGGAAGGCTTCTCCATCGACACCGCTGCCATCTCCACCGCCATCTTCATCACCGCTGCTGCTCCCATGAGGAGGGAGTAGTTCTCCATCGAGGCTCGGGGCTGTACCGGTAGCTATGTGGTTAATCTCTCTCCTATGTACTTCAATACAATGATCTCATGAGCTGCTTTACATGATTGAGATTCATATGAGCTTTGTATCGCTACTAGTTTTGTGCTACTCATGTGATGTTATTAAAGTAGTCTATTCCTCCTGCATGGTGTAAAGGTGACTAGTGTGTGCACCATGTGGTTCTTGTCGTAGGCTATGATCATGATCTCTTGTAGATTGTGAAGTTAATTATCATTATGATAGTATTGATGTGATCTATTCCTCCTTCATAGTGTAATGTGGGCAGTGTGTGCACTATGTTAGTTCTTGGTTTATTTTGCAATGATCTATTATGCTCTAAGGTTATTTAAATATGAACATTATTGTGGAGCTTGTTAACTCCGGCATTGAGGGTTCGTGTAATCCTACGCAATGTGTTCATCATCCAACAAAAGAGTGTATGTAGCACATATGAGAAAGAGTTATTTATTATGCGATCAATGTTGAGAGTGTCCACTAGTGAAAGTATGATCCCTAGGCCTTGTTCCTAAATACTGCTATCGCTGCTTGTTTACTGTTTTAATGTGTTACTACTGCTGCAATACTACCACCATCAACTACACGCCAACAAGCTATTTTCTGGCACCGTTGCTACTGCTCATATATATTCATACCACCTGTATTTCACTATCTCTTCACCGAACTAGTGCACCTATTAGGTGTGTTGGGGACACAAGAGACTTCTTGCTTTGTGGTTGCAGGGTTGCATGAGAGGGATATCTTTGACCTCTTCCTCCCTGAGTTCGATAAACCTTGGGTGATCCACTTAAGGGAAAACTTGCTGCTGTTCTACAAACCTCTGCTCTTGGAGGCCCAACACTGTCTACAGGAAAAGGAGGGGGCGTAGACATCAGCCGCTAACTAAAGCCATGAATCATGGTGGAAGTTTCAGTTTGGACATAAAACCTCAATCTCTTATGAGAATATTAACTGTTGTTGAATGCTTAAGCATTAAAAGAGGAGTCCATTATCTGTTGTCTATGTTGTCCCGGTATGGGTGTCTAAGTTGAAGAATGATCAAAAGCGAGAAATCCAATGCGAACTTTCTCCTTAGACCCTTGTACAGGCGGCATAGAGGTACCCCTTTGTGACACTTGGTTGAAACATATGTTATGCAATGATGATCAGTGTTAACCCAAGCTAATTAGGACAAGGTGCGGGCACTATTAGTACACTATGCATGAGGCTTGCAACTTGTAAGATATAATTTACATGATACATATGCTTTATTACTACCGTTGACAAAATTGTTTCATGTTTTCAAAATAAAAGCTCTAGCATAAATATAGCAATCGATGCTTTCCTCTTTGAAGGACCTTTCTTTTACTTTTATGTTGAGTCAGTTCACCTATCTCTCTCCACCTCAAGAAGCAAACACTTGTGTGAACTGTGCATTGATTCCTACATACTTGCATATTGCACTTGTTATATTACTTTACATTGACAATTATCCATGAGATATACATGTTATAAGTTGAAAGCAACCGCTGAAACTTAATCTTCCTTTGTGTTGCTTCAATACCTTTACTTTGATTTATTGCTTTATGAGTTAACTCTTATGCAAGACTTATTGATGCTTGTCTTGAAGTACTATTCATGAAAAGTCTTTGCTTTATGATTCAGTTGTTTACTCATGTCATTACCATTGTTTTGATCGCTGCATTCATTACATATGCTTACAATAGTATGATCAAGGTTATGATGGCATGTCACTCCAGAAATTATCTTTGTTATCGTTTACCTACTCGAGGGCGAGTAGGAACTAAGCTTGGGGATGCTGATACGTCTCCGACGTATCGATAATTTCTTATGTTCCATGCCACATTATTGATGATATCTACATGTTTTATGCATACTTTATGTCATATTTATGCATTTTCCGGCACTAACCTATTAACGAGATGCCGAAGAGCCAGTTGCTGTTTTCTGCTGTTTTTGGTTTCAGAAATCCTACAAAGGAAATATTCTCGGAATTGAACGAAATCAACGCCCAGGGTCCTATTTTGCCACGAAGCTTCCAGAAGTCCGAGGGAGAGTCAAAGTGGGGCCACGAGGTGGCGACACACCAGGGCGGCGCGGCCCAGGCCCTGGCCGCGCCGGCCTAGCGTGTGGGGCCCTCGTGTGGCCCCCTGCGTTGCCCTTCCGCCTACTTAAAGCCTCCGTCGCGAAACCCCCAGTACCGAGAGCCACGATACGGAAAACCTTACTGAGACGCCGCCGCCAATCCCATCTCGGGGGATTCAGGAGATCGCCTCCGGCACCCTGCCGGAGAGGGGAATCATCTCCCGGAGGACTCTTCACCGCCATGGTCGCCTCCGGAGTGATGAGTGAGTAGTTCACCCCTGGACTATGGGTCCATAGCAGTAGCTAGATGGTCGTCTTCTCCTTATGTGCTTCATTGTTGGATCTTGTGAGCTGCCTAACATGATCAAGATCATCTATCTGTAATTCTATATGTTGTGTTTGTCGGGATCCGATGGATAGAGAATACTATGTTATGGTGATTATCAATCTATTACCTATGTGTTGTTTATGATCTTGCATGCTCTCCGTTATTAGTAGAGGCTCTGGCCAAGTTTTTGCTCTTAACTCCAAGAGGGAGTATTTATGCTCGATAGTGGGTTCATGCCTCCATTAAATCTGGGACAAGTGATGAAAGTTCTAAGGTTGTGGATGTGCTGTTGCCACTAGGGATAAAACATTGATGCTATGTCCAAGGATGTAGTTGTTGATTACATTACGCACCATACTTAATGCAATTGTCTGTTGTTTGCAACTTAATACCGGAAGGGGTTCGGATGATAACCTGAAGGTGGACTTTTTAGGCATAGATGCATGCTGGATAGCGGTCTATGTACTTTGTCGTAATGCCCAATTAAATCTCACAATACTTATCATATCATGTATGTGCATTGTCATGCCCTCTTTATTTGTCAATTGCCCGACTGTAATTTGTTCACCCAACATGCTATTTATCTTATGGGAGAGACACCTCTAGTGAACTGTGGACCCCGGTCCTATTCTTTACATCGCATACAATCTACTGCAATACTTGTTCTTTACTGTTTTCTGCAAACAATCATCTTCCACACAATACGGTTAATCCTTTGTTACAGCAAGCCGGTGAGATTGACAACCTCACTGTTTCGTTGGGGCAAAGTACTTTGGTTGTGTTGTGCAGGTTCCACGTTGGCGCCGGAATCCCTGGTGTTGCGCCGCACTACATCCCGCCGCCATCAACCTTCAACGTGCTTCTTGGCTCCTCCTGGTTCGATAAACCTTGGTTTCTTTCTGAGGGAAAACTTGCTACTGTCTGCATCACACCTTCCTCTTGGAGTTCCCAACGGACGTGTGTCAACTGCACGCATCAGTAGGCGTAGAGCATACAGTAGCCCTCCATTCGCTGCCTCGGCTTGCACTTCCGGCGACCTGGTGCCGACCCACCACGGCGACCAATGACCGACTCGGCGTACAAGACGGACAGGCAAGCTAGGATCAGCAGGTGCTCCTCGTCTTGGGCGGCGACTGCTGTTTCTTCTTCAAGAAGCTCGGCGAACATCTGCTCCTCCTGCTCGTCGGAGTCCATGTCCGGCCAGGCAATTGGACGAACACCTGTCGATTGTGTCGATGAGGAGCGACGCGAGGGAGCTGCCCGGCGGCGGAAAATAGGCAGAGGGCACGACAGGCGGTGGAATATAGGCTGCTGGGTGGAGGAACGGCGGAGTTGAGGCAATCGGCCGGCGGATTGGCGAGGGGTGGTGCCGGCGGCGATAGAGCAACAGGAGGGGAGGAGGGATTTGCGTCGACAAAGTGGCGGGGTTCGTCTGTTCTCTCGCCGACAGAGCGGGTCCGTCCCTGCTTTTCTCTCGTTCGGAGTCCCCGAGCGCACCCCGGGGGGCCGGGGATGGCCTGGGCTCTCCGGACGGATGAAATGCCTAATCCGGACGAAAACGAGGACCCGGGGACGCGACTGAGCCGTTTTCATCCATCCGGATGAAAAAAAAGTCAGTCATGGGGGGTCTCTTCGGGGAGACGGCTGGAGATGCTCTAAGAACCATACTTGGTGTACAGTAACATAAGTGGGGATTCCAAACGTGATTTAAGAGTTATATCACCTCTAAGTATGTAAGTCTCCTAGATAATTTATTTGAACATGGTTGATTAATCCTAGGCCATTATACGAACAAGGTTGATTTAAGAGTTATATGACATATATATAAGTATGTAAGTCTCCTAGACAAGTTATTTGAACATGGTTGATTGATCGTCCAGTGGAGGAGCCAACACATCCAAAACGGGGCGAGGCCGGAGCTAGGTTTCAATTGTATGGCATCAATCACTTAGCTATCGTCCCATATTGATGGTGCCACTATGTTATTATTATAGAAAGATGATATAATATGGAGGTTCAGTTTCACTTGGCCCATAAGCTGGAAATAAAATGTGTTAGATAATTAGGCATAATTTTCATGATTAATTCCATAATATTAAGTATGACAACAGCAACTACTAACATGTGGAACTCGAACATACTAGATTCATTAATCAATATGAATAGTAGCAGCGCAAACTGGTAAACCATCTATCGCTAAACAGATCGAGATATGTCGCACGTACCGATCTGGTGGAGGTGGCGGTGAAGGTGTAGCAGATGTTGTTTGTTGATGACAACGGACATCAACAAGATCAACAAGATCTGCCAAGCGGCATCACGGCACAGGAGACCCGGACATCAACAAGACCGACACTTCCCTACGGTCGATATACATCGGTCAATTCGTTTGCTATTACTGTTGTTTTTATTTCGATGCGCTCCGAACTCTAAACTTTGCAGCCGGCGCAGATTCTCTAACTTGTAACCAGCAAGTCAGAGGCTGCCCAGCCCCCTGCTTGATGCCGTCCGTCCACGATCGACCGGCCGCTGCTTCTCTCCCATCTCTCAACGTCCAGCAGCAAGGCCCAGCCCATGTAGCTAGCCCAGTTCAGGGCAGGGGAGGGGGAGCAATAGATTTTGCCGGGGCTACAACGCCGGGACGGAATTTTGGCGGGGACATTAGATCTGCTATAGGTCCCATTTCAGTTTGCTGCTGCCATATGACGGTTTCTATTGTTGATTCGGTACATGTAGTGGAGGCCTGAATGTGTACATAAATTTTCTGAAATTATGTGCAAAACACTGCTCCACCGAGGAGCCCAATAGGGTCCCCAATAGCAATTTCAGGGCCGGTCTCTTCACCCGGGGTGCCAAACGGGCGCGCCAGCGCCTTGCACCACGTTGGACTTCGTCCGCGGGCCCCTCCCATTAGTGAGACATGGCGCCGGTCGTGTGTTTCAAGACGCGTAATCACGATCGTCGCGGGAAACCGAGGCGGCGAGGAGGCCAGACACCGTATGAACACTCACGCGGCCGCCGGAGCTGGTGGTTCAACCGCGCCGTCGAAGCTGGTGGTTCGGCCGCGACGTCGACGGGACGCTCACGGCGTATGGCTACCGGCCGTGGAGGCACGACGAAGAAGGAGGTGCCTGGCTCGCTTCCACGCGAGCGCCTCGAACTCCGTTGCTCCAAGGAGGAAACTGTGCACCCGCCGCAGCTCGCCGCCGGCGAAAAAGTGGTGGGAAATGGAGCTCGAGGCGCATGCGGCCAACCGCGGCACCGACGACCAGGAGGATGCGTCGGGGCATCACCTGCTCATCGGCCGCTCCGTCGATGAGGACTAATGGCAGGTGACGTACAACGCACGGGAGGCGGAGCTGTGGTCCGCCAAAGGCTTCAGCAACTTCGTCGACCTTGCCGCCGCCGCTCCTTCTCCACCACCGGCGCCAAAAGAGGAGGACGACTAGGAGTCTCCGATGACGGCTGCGTCAGCGCAGAAAGCATCGACTGCGACACATTCAACTACTGCTAGTTTATTTGTTGTATTCACCGTCTTTTATACTAACTCGGTAGAAATCGAATGAAATACGCCGTCGTTTTGTTTTACGATTTTTCACTTCTGTTGGGGTCTCCGGTTTGGGGTGCTTCAATGTGGGAAAACCTTCCCTAGATGGAGGAAGGCGGGCCGGCGACCCCAATAGGGCACTGCCGGCACCACCGTCGTCGCCTATTTGGGGGCCGCCGGTGGAGATGCTCTAAATAATTGTTTTTATGTTGATTTGGTACATGTAGTGGTGGCTTTTGTTGGACATTATTTCGGTGATTTGGATCATTATTTGGCGATGTGAAATGCTTGAATTCGAAATGAAAACAGTTGTGTACATGCACTGTTCTATTTTGCATGTGTGTTATGTTTTCTGAAAACTGTATTTATGTTTTCAGTTAACTATCTATTTATGCTCTGTCTCGACCTGGGCTCGAAACATCACCGAACTGGGCCTTACATGGGCTGGATTCGTTGCTCTGTGTTGAGACAGCAGAGGAACGCAGGGGTAAGGCGGGGAGGAGAGCAGCGGCCGGTCGATCGTGGCGGACGGCATCGGGCAGGGGCTGGGCAGCCTCTGACTTGCTGGTTACAAGTTAGAGAATCTGAGCCACTTTGCAGCCAAGTGCCCACCTGTCTGTTTCATGGAGAGTTCTTGGGAGTTGCTTTCGTCACGTTTGTTGTCAGTAGGTGCCATGACCAAACAGAGACGCGGTACGGGCGGTCCTTCATGTCCGCTACTTAAAACAAACACGTAATATCATTGCTCCTAAACTATTAGCCACACGAACCATGACGAGAAAGTATCAAAAGGTAGCATGCAATCTCTATCTGTTGGGTTGCCGGCTCCAAAATCCGCTAGTTAACGGTCACTGAAATTTTGTAGATCGTGTACCCGTTCTGTTCTATGCACATCAATCCAACCATCCGAGCTTTTCACATAAGCCACGTTTGATCGATAGAGGCCTTGGTTCAAAAGTCAAAAGAAAAGACAAAGAGTATATGTCTTTTCTACATCATGCTATCGACCGTTAAGTTAGAAAAAAATGAATCGGCTTCTAATAAAAATAAGCGTGCACCGTTTTTCTTTACACAACTTTTTTTCCTTTCACCAGAATGGTTAATAAATTTAAACATTGGACGCAATAGTGCATAAAATCAAGTTGCCAATGATCACTCACACAAGCAGATGCCCAACCCCCTTGCATGCATGTCTATCCGTTGCAACTTAAAATTGTGTTCCCAATGCCTCCTTTTTCTAAAAAAATATTGGATCCACTCGAAACACCTTCATACTCAGGCCTTTCACAATGGGAAGTTTTTAGCACGAAACCATAGGCAAAATACTTATGTGGCAGCATAGTTAATGAGAAGAGATAACGATGTTGTATCTTACCTGGCCACTGCCGTTGTATTTATGGTGTGGATATGCCATAGTAGAAAGATGATATATGCAATGAATGTTGAGATATTTTTATTCAGGTTTGAAAAACACGAGAATATAAAACTCCCGAGTATCCCCTTCTATACACACATTTTCTTATTTTATAGCCCATTTTTCTATACGCGCATTTTAAGGGATCCAACGTGAAGTATGGTGTTCTTGTGCCATAGCTAGTAGAAAGTGAGGATTGATGGCCACAAAACTTGGTGTAAAGTAACATAGGTGTTGATTATTCCAAGAGCATTGTTCACCTATGTGAGAACTTAGCTTTGTCTCTCTTTCAACGCAAGCATTTGTAAATGTCAATCCAATTTCTGGATCAAGTGCTAAGAGGAAGGGAAAAAAGAGTGCAAAGAGGATAGTAAACACTAGATACATGGCGATCTGTAAATTAACTGAGATTCAAAGAACTACTGCATGTAAGTTCTAGTGTATCCAAAAATGAACCATTTTTTAGCTAACCTAAGGAATAAACTTATCCACATGTTAGCAAAATCATTACAAATTAGCACCCTACTTCAATGGACTTTGGATATTCAAAAGAAATTATCTTGTCCACCTTCATGTTCGTACAAAGATAACTAGCAAGTGTTCGCCAACCTCTGAAGTTAAATTCACGCTGTCTTGGTTTGAGTTAAACTTGTGTTCCAAATGCATATCACTTATACACCATTTATTAAAAATCATCCACTCCACCAACTCCAAGATAACCTAACCATCTTGCTTTTACACCCTACCATACAAGATACCATGTTTGTACACTTTTCACTTACATCGTTTAGCATATATCTTCCATGGAGGCTATATGGAGTTTGCAGGTACAAAATGGTATGGCATGAACCACCTAAATACTATCCCGGTATCTAAGTGTGCCTATGGTATTGTAGAAATATGGTGCGCAACGAATGTATTCTTTTTTTAGGTCGTAAGAGGGTAAAATTTTCTTATTAGATTGCTCATTTTTACTTTTTCGATAATCAAAACCCACTAACAACAATTATGGTAGTCTATATCTTCACGGAATCAGAGTGACACACATATTCTCTATTCTTATTTTATGAGAAGAGGTGGAAAATCAATGGGTTGAAGAAACTAACGATCTGGATAGTTTGCGTGAAGAGATAGACTATCATAGATGCAGGTACTGGGCTTTGATTTATAAGAAGTATATATAGATAGATTTCTTAGGTAATTTCCCTATTTCCAACTAATCTCAGAGGTCGCACGACCAAAGTGTGCCCCGCCTCTCTGCTCTGTAAAGAATAAATCCGGATCCACGTTAAACTATCTTCGAGCAGCAATACTATCTTCGAGCAGCAATACGTTTATTAGCGCTAGTAGCTGCGAGAAGCCCAGGTCCAGCAAACATGTACGCTAGGTTGTCCTTGAGCTCCTACCAATTGAATAAACACGCAAGCAATGCTAATCAATCTCATTGCAAACACTAACCATATATATCCGTCACTAAACTATCATCCACGGGAGTTACGGCGGGGAAGCATCAAATGCAATCATATAAAGTGTATGTTGGGTTGGCCACTTCGAGACCCGTCAAATAAGTGTCAGCGGAGCCTTTTAGATCATATATGCATCTATGCACATCCATCTATCCGTCCAAATGAACAAATGAGAGTAGATGACTTGTTTGCTACACCATTCCTTGGACCATGAAGTTGTAAAAAAACTAATAGGGTCTCTTATACAAATTAATTGGACGTCCAATGGTAATTGATTTTTCTACCATGGAAGTTCTTAAACTTTATCCTTGGAGAGGATAGCTAGTCAGAGGCTAGTAGCTAATGTCAGCAAGCAGACTCGCGAATCAGTTGAGCATGCAGCATATGCAAAACCCTCTTACAGAGGGATTCTTCATACTCCAGTTAAACTAGTGTTCCCAGTACCTCCCACTTCTAATGCAACATTGGTGACAGTGATGCTCGTACAACATCCACATTCTGTACCTAGCTAAGACAAAACATCACTCCAGCATCAAATCATATTGGTTGAAAATGATCCAAGATGGGAAAGCTTGATTTCTGTAGTAGATGTATTTTCAGTGTAGATGTTTTTTTATAGGTTTTTCAGTGTAGATGTGCCATGGAGGTTATGGGGTTTTATGTGGTTATAGGGAGCAGTTCAGGCTTCATGGTGTGACATCAACTGCGTAGCTACTATTGTGATATTTATGGTGTGGTTGTTCTATTGTAGAAAGATTATATGTAATGAAATCTGAGTTACTCTCCAATACGTATTAGTTTTGACTCAAATACGCGATATTTCCATGGCATAGCCAATGGGTGACATCGAAAAAAACGTATTCACTCTCTTACTCAAGATGAATGGTTGATCGAATGCCATGAGAAACTCAAATCTTACTTTACTAATTATTATAAAGGCTTGTTTGGTCCTCCAGATGAAAGTTCATTTTCTCTAAATGAGGACTTAACAGCTGATATACCCCAAGTTTCTATAAAATAATGGCTTTCTAACTGCACCTTATTCTGAGGAAGAAGTGCAGAAGGCTATTTTCCAAATGGAATGCAACAAAGTACCGGGTCCCGATGGTTTTCCAGCGGAGTTTTATCAAACTTTCTGGGATACTATTAAAGCGGATCTTCTAGATTTGTTCAGTGCTCTGCATATAGGACAACTAGAATTATTTCGTCTAAATTTTGGTGAAGTAATCTTGTTACCGAAAGTTAATGAGGCGGAAAGGATTCAAAAATATAGACCTATTTGCCTCTTAAACGTAAGTTTCAAGATTTTCACGAAAGTGGCCACCATTAGACTTAATACGGTTGCGGATCATGTCGTTCAACCATCACAACCCGCTTTCATGCAAGGAAGAAATATCCTTGATGGATTAGCGGTTTTGCATGAGACGGTACATGAGATGCATACTAAGAAATTAAATGGGGTTATTTTAAAATTAGATTTCGAAAAGGCTTATGACAAGGTCAAGTGGTCTTTCCTTCAACAGACACTCACGATGAAAGGTTTTTCTCCTGAATGGCGCGCTTTAATAAATGATTTCGTGTATGGAGGTAGTGTGGCAATTCGGATTAATGATGACACCGACCATTATTTCCAAACACGAAAAGGGTTACGCCAAGGGGATCCGTTATCACCAATGTTATTCAACATTGTGGCGGATATGCTGGCTATACTCATAGAGCGGGCCAAGTATGATGGTCAGATTGAAGGTGTGATTTCACATCTGGTTGATGGTGGTTTATCTATCCTTCAATATGCCGACGATATAATTCTGTTTATGGATCACGATCTCGAAAAAGCTCACAACCTCAAATTAATTTTGGCGGCTTTTGAGCAGTTGTCGGGATTGAAAATCAATTTTTGTTTCGGTGATGCCCAAGATGATACAGCTCTTTATACAGAGTTGTTTGGGTGTCGGCAAGGCCAATTTCCTATTCTCTATTTGGGTATTCCGATTCATTATCGGAGACTTATGATTGCTGAATGGAAAATAGTGGAAGAAAGATTGCAGAAGCGCCTTAGTAGTTGGAAAGGTAAATTGTTGTCCCTGGGAGGAAGATTGGTACTCATTAATTTGGTACTGACAAATATGGTACTGTATATGTTATCATTCTTTCTATTGCCAAAAGGAATTCTGCATAAACTCGATTATTATCGATCCAGATTCTTTTGGCAAGGGGACAGCGAGAAAAACAAATATCGACTGATTAAATGGAGTATAGTTTGTAGTCCCAAAGATCAAGGCGGGCTTGGAGTTCATGACCTGGAGGTCAACAATTCAGCTCTGCTGGGTAAATGGATTTTTAAGCTCTTTACCGAGGATGGGATTTGGCAAACTATTCTTCGGAGAAAATATATCGGCTCCAAGACATTATCCCAAGTGGTTTGGAAACCAGGGGATTCACACTTTTGGGCTGGTTTAATGGCGACAAAAAATGTCTTTTTTCGTCATGGAACTTTCTCAATTAAGAATGGAGCACAGATACGGTTCTGAGAAGATGCTTGGTTAGACAATGCACCCCTAAGTGAACAGTATCCTGCGTTGTATAGTATCGTTCATCGCAAAGGAAATACCATTGCTACAGTAATGGCTACCTCTCCACCGAATGTGACGTTCAGACGAATTTTGCTTGAACAAAGGCTATTGGCATGGAATGCCTTAATTCAAAGGCTGGGGGATATTAATCTATCATCATAATAATAAGAAAATTTGGAAGATGAAGATACCATTAAAAATAAAAATATTTGGCTGGTATCTTCGTCGAGGTGTCACCCTCACCAAAGACAATCTTGTTAAGCGGAATTGGCAAGAAAGTAAGCGATGTGTTTTTTGTCATCATGATGAAAATATTAAACATCTCTTCTTCCAGTGCCAGTTCGCGAGATCTATTTGGTCTGTCATCCAAGTAGCGTCTACCTTGTAACCTCCGACTAGTGTGGCCAATGTCTTTGGCAATTGACTTCATGGTATAGATTCAAGGTTCAAGTTGCTTCTTAGGGTGGGGGCGCTAGCAGTTATCTGGGCGCTTTGGCTGAGTAGAAATGACAAGGTTTTTAATGATAAAAATTGCTCTTTGTTGCAGGTCATCTACAGATGTACAGGTTTTCGATAAAGGGAATATATTAATATCGAGAGATACCAATTACACCCAGCCTCTGCAACAACGCACCACCCTAATGGCACTACGGATGCACACAGCCAAAAAAAGAAAAAGAAAACTAAGAAACAAAAGTCCCGCTACAGTATCACGGACCTAACAACAGCAATACATCCACCACCATGACAACACCTGAATTGCAGACTCTCCAAAAAACGACGCCTCCAAGAAGGGAAAAGTGCTCCAACACCGTCGTCGCCCGATCAAAGATCTTAGGTTTTCACCCTGAAGATAGTCCCCACTCTCAAAACAATGCCTCCACCAAGGTCACTGCCAGGCACAACCAGTTAAGGCCAGACCTTGGGTTTTCACCCTGAAAGGTGGGACTCTGCGCTTCACATGTGTTGTCGCCCCCACTTTCATACCGCTGCTGTGAAGCCCGGACACCAAGCAAACCCCTCAACAGCGCGGAGACTTGAACCTCCCTTAGCTAGTCCTCCCCTCCGGCCTTCATGAAATTCTCTTCTTCCGACTTTCATCATGGATCCATAGTCACTTGATGTCAACACAGAAAAAGAGCTTCGCGCCGCTCCCTCCAGAACAAAACGGTCGGAATAAACGAAAGGGTGCGCACGACCGAATACCTCCGATCCAGCAAACTCCAGGCAAAGCACTGTTACATTCGCCGGCGGAGCCTTCCGGAACTCAACCCTCCGGCCAGATCACGAGTCCAGGCCTCCGGTAGTTTCTCCTCTTCACGCAAGAGAGGCCCTAGGACCGCCGCCTTTATTCAGGCCGGACCCCCACGTCGGCGACCATCCCGGGCTGGCCAACCCAACCCTCCACCGGCGACACCATCGCTGGCTTCCATGCACCTCCATCTCACCGCCGGATGGCGATGATAGATCAAAAATCCACCACCACCAACCGCAGGCCGACCCTCTCCGGCGAAGAAGAGGCCACCTCCTCCGTCAAACCCAAGGCTGCTGCCCCGGGCACCCTCGTGTCGCGGAAGATGCCCGAGATCGCCTCCACGCACCAACGAGAGGCGGGGATGGATGGCATGGCGCAGACCGAGGGTCTGGCCGCCGCCCACCACCAACCCCTGCCGGAGTGCTGCGGGAAGCCGACGAGAAGAGGGAGACCGCAGCGCCGCTCATCCCACCCGCGCCGACCGGTCCGCCAGGGGACAGCCGACGGGAGGAGGGCCGCCGCCGCCGTCGCCCATCCCACGCGCGTCCTCCGCCAAGCATCGAGGAGGTGGGGATCCGGCCGCCGATCTCCACGCGGCGACGAGGAAGGGCCCCCGCCGCCGCCACGCCCCGAGGGACTTTGCCCCGGCGGCGCTACCGGCGGCGGCGGCGGCGGAGGGTTGGGGGCGGAGGGTTAGGGTTGGGGGCAGAGGGTTGGGGACTACAGATGTACAGGTATTCTCCGTTTGTGGTTACCTCTTCAGCGCATGGAGAACCGAGACCTATTTACGGAGATCTGTACACTGTTAGAGGCTACGACGAGGGATACTTTTTTCCTACATGAGTGGCAGCATAGTCTACGGATTGAAGTCCCACCCACACCTTAGGCGTTATATGATTCATCGCTCCGATATGTATTCCGCCTAGTTTATTTTTTAGTTTGGCATCTTTTTTGCACCTAAAGACTCATAAACGACTGTGTGCATCCTGGTTATGCAGAGACGGGATGTAATTGCTTACCAAAAAGTAATAAAGCATCCTTTATCGAAAAAATGTAATGGAACCCATGGTGCCCGCCATAATTTTCAATGGACCGTTACGAATGCTCTGAGCTCGGCTTCCGTCTGCTCGGGTCTCACTCGCCAGTTGTGTTCGTGTGATGCAAGGTGTTCCCTCGCCGTCGGCCAGCGCCATCACCACTCCGGTGGACTTTGAATTATCCGGCCCGTGTACAGCCATCTCGTCTGTAGCAGGAGTAGTATGTTTTAAATCAAGGACATCGAAATCTAGTATTCGCACCCTCCTTTCTCCCCCGTTACCCCGCCTCCTCCAGTTCTCCAGATCTGGGCCGCTGGCCCCTCTCCCTCTCTTCTCCGGCGGTTGCCGGCGTCGAGACGGGTGGGGGTCCCATCCCTGTATAGCTGTAGTCTAGGTCTAGTTTTAGATGCAGTTGTTTTCCCTTGTGGAGTTTGGCGCTATGCCGTTTCCTGGAGCTTCCCATGGCTGCTCGCGAGCTGCGGCCTTGGGCTGCTGGCGTTCTCCTCTTGGCGTCCTTCATGGTGGAGGCCGACGGGGTTGACTGGATCCGGCGAGAGCTCCTTCTTCAATAAGCTCGGTGGCTCCCCAGATCGAGTCCGCGCGTTTGCAATTCCTCTTTCTTCAAGCCATCGGGGTGATGGGCAAGAAGAGGAACTTCAATCTGTGTGTGGCTTCTTCAGATCTGGCGAGCAGGGAAGTGTGAAGTTTGCTGCAGTTTTCGGGAGCGCATCCTCAGCGGCTTTCCGCCGGCCAAGGGCTGGCCTGCCGTTGACTTCTATGGCTGAATGGCAGCCGCTCCGAGCTCTGGCACCAGCTGCGTGCTGCTGCTACCTCTTCTTCAACCTCCAAGCTGTTGAGCCATCAAGGAGGCCCTTCACCAGCTTCCATGCGGCGTTCATCATCTGCTCCACCCCAAGTGGCGTAATCCCCGGTGGTGTTGTGGGTGGCCGTTCTCGGAAGCTTCAGATCGACGCCGGTGGAGAAGGATCTGTTTGGAAATTTCATTTATGTTCTAGGATCCTGTTTGTTATTTCGGAGGATTGTGCTGCGTTTTTACTTTTCTATAAGGTCCTCTTTGTGTTTTGTAAACCCACCGACGGTAATTAATGCAGCATCCGGGTCCTTCGAGACCCTTTCCTTGTTCAAAAAAAAAAAAAAAAAAAATCAAGGACATCAAACGGGATCATGCACCGATCCGTTTCGCTACCCCTCTGTTCCGTGAAGAGTCCAGTCATTGCTGTCCATCCACGATTGGCTTCTTCAGTACCAACGCTGTCATTATCAGCAGTTTCGTACGGGCGCGCCGGGACCAACAGGGGCACGGCCGGTACCTTTTCCTTAAGCAAATCATCTATTTCTGAACAAAAAGCATGTCCATTACACTACACCATTATTAAATCAGATAAAACCTGCAGGATTCATGATGAGAAAGGAACAAAGTACAAAGCTGTCTTGTATGTTCGACTTGACACCTTATAGCCGCCAATAATTCAAACAACTTTTATACTTTCTCCTTCCTAATTTAGTTGTCGCGGATTGTTTTTTGAAATAAGCGAACATATACACTGAAACATGTTTAGATACATCAGTATCTAGACTAAATTTAACCAAAGCTGCGACAACTAACTGGGAAACGAGTGAGCACATTTTATGCACCAAAGCAACCGCATGGAAGTTGGGTCTACACTGAACATGTTTATCCGTTTCAAAAGATCAAGATTAGTGAACATGGTTGCACTTTTGACTTGATTCTTGATCGTCTACACCTACTCGATCTTTGCTATCTTAAAAATTAGAGTAAATTCTAATTTTTACCCCCTAATTTCACATTTTTTACGCAAATTACCCCATTTAGCAAGTATTCATTCTAGTTACCCTATTTAGCAAAAATTGTGCCAACTTTTACTACTTGTAAAAAAAATTATCGTTGGGTACCTATCGTCGGGTAGTACAAAAACCTCTCCCTTCTCTTGTGTGATTTACTGCTCTGTTTCCCCCTTCATTTCTCTCAAGTTGATTAGGTTTATTTGGATAGTTGGATTCAAAGTAAATGAATCGGCCATGAATGTTTTTATCAATTGTGGCAGAAGGTTTTGGTCCACGAGTGTTCGAATCAAAGTCCAAAACAAGGACGGCACCAGGTCATGACACGTAAGTGCTTTTTCAATGCTGGAATAGACAACTTTTGTGCGAACGTCAGTTCTACTGTTGTGTTTCTATAATGTGTGTTACAAGAAGTACTTGTAGGGCTAGTTGGGCGTGGTGGAAAGATAGTGCTGCTAGTTGTGGTTTAAATAAGAACCGATTAAAGGGATTTTCTAACTTTTCCCTTTCCCCTTTCCCCCTCTGCTACAGTACTCTAGAGAAATCTTGAGAGCGCCGGCTCGATCTGAAGCCAAACTCGCCGGCGTTGCCGGTCGAGGGAGGCGGATGAGAGATGCCGGCGTTTGTAGTGTTTATACTAGGTGTAGCTTTAGGCTGTTTGCCTGTTCTTGGCGTGATGCCGGGAGGTTGCCGTCCGGTGCTCTTGGCCAGTACCGCCGGTTGCTGAGCTGCTTCTCCGTCGCTGTTCTTCGCGGGACGGCGCTGTGCGAGGCCATCAGCTCCTCCTCCAATAAGGCCTCTGCCAGCCGAGCCGTGCGTGGCTGCTTGTTCTACTTCTTGACCGGCCGTGGTGGCAAGGGAGGAGTGGAGTACAGCGGAAGGTCATCTCCGCCTTCGTGCACGGTCGCCTTTCTTTCTCCGACGCTTCCGCGCGGCGCCGGTAGGCCATCCAAGTGCGTCCCAATCGAGTTCGTCAGGTGGGGATTCGTGTTGGTGGTGCATGTGGATGGGGAGCTGTTCAATAAGCGTGTGTTTGGTCACCTGCTCTGCTTCTGCGGCGCTGTAGTCGTTTCTCTCCTTCGGGCCGGCCGTGGTGGCGAGGGGAAGGTGGAGATCCTGATGAGTTGTTGCAGCTTGTTGACTGGGTGTGGTCGCCATCTCTTCTGCGGCCAATCTGCGCCGAGCTACTCCTCGCGTGTCGGAGCAGCGCTGGGAGGTCGCAGCGAAGCTCCCGGCATGACGCTTCCTCGGTGGACGCCGGTTGCTGGTCGGGCGACGTCGGCGGCTCGGGTTCTCCGCTCGTTCGGTTGGTGCTCGGGGCAGGTTCGGCGGCGGCTGTTCTCCCCTGTTCCTCTTGGCCGGCCGGGGCGGCGAGGTAGAGGACGGGGGTAACAGTGAGCCGAAGGCGTGGCCAGGGCGCTCGGAGTTTCGGACTTCCCCAGTTCGACCGAATTTTAATCGCTACTCCCACTACCTCTGCCCGACTTCACCCACCCGAGGCAGGAGTGAAGATCTGTAGTGTCGGTCGCATGACACCGCACGAGCTACCGAGGATTCTAGCGATTGGGACTTCTGAAGCTTGGAAGCGACTTCACGGGCAACATCTTGACGGGCCGAGTGCCGTCTGTCAAAGCCGGTGAGCTCCGGCGTTTTCATACCTCCATCGGAGGCCTTCTTTCAGTCGGCGGCCGCGTCCAACGTCGGCCTTTGAAGCAAGTGGTTCCGTCCCCGCGGCGGTGCTCGACGGTGCGGTGACCTTCTGCTCGGCAGCGGAGATAGGGAGGGACATGATTGCTTCTCCAATCTTTCATAGAGGTCTTCTCCACATAAATTGGGGACCTCTGTATTATTTTCTTTTTCTTATGGGGTCCTCCATAATATTGTACTCCTCCACTGTTGTTTTAATATAAAGCTTCCAGGCCCTTCGGGGCTCTCTTGGTTCAAAAAAAAAAAAAGGGATTTTCTTAACAGATCAAGGGATTATGAGTGGTATTCAATTTGACGCAGCACTAGGATTTCGGGTGGCTTAAGAGTGCGATAAACGATCAGGTTGGTTCAATAAAGAAAAGATTAAGCTCGTTCAGGGTGGTTTCTGCATGAAACAAAAGAACATAAAAACTATAATGTGGCATGCTAAGATATACCTTACAATTGGAAACCAATTATTGAAACGCTTACAAAAATTTAGAAGGGGTAAAAGTTGGCACAAGTTTTGTTAAATGGGGTAATTCGGATGAAAAATGGCTGAATGTGGTAATTATTGTCAAACTAGGGGGTAAAAACGAAAATTTACTCAATTATTGTGCATCATTACTGCATCACACTACATCAGATATGATTTTGCATACAATATACCTGACTCGGAGTTGTATTTAAAAAAAAATCAAACAAACTCTCATTCACAAACAATTCACACTAGTAGAAAACGGGCCTATTGTGTCGGTTATGCCCGGGCATAAAAAACCGAAACCGAAGACCGAACCCGAAATAACCGGGACCGAACCCGAAATAACAAGAAATTCGGGCTTCGGTCATCAGATCGGTCTTGGGAATCAGATAACCGAAATTTCGTCGGGCTGTTCGGTCATCGCGAGTGGAAAACCGATCTGACCGTATAGACCGGGATTATTCCCAACTTCCCAGCGCATCGAACATGTCCCCGCGAGCAGGCTATAGTGGCCCATGACTTCTCGCATATTTCCTCTATTCCCCATTCTTTTCTCCATCCCTTGCACCGCCAGGGGCCATATCCTAGCACTGCCGCCACATCTCAAACCCAGGAGTAGGCGCAGGCAGGGGCCATGCCCTACCGCCGCACAGCCGCCACCTCGCTGCATCTCCAACCCAGCCTTGCCGCCACCCACACGGCCAACAGAAGTGGACGTGCCCTAGGTCGCGCCATCCGCCACATCTTCAACGCTGGCGGCCGGCAGCAGCAGCAATAGCCATGTGCGAATAGTGGAGGACTATTTGAGAAGAGAAAGGTATGCATCTGCTGCTTGAGATCGAGTGCTAGAAGGATTCTGGGTGAGAGAGAGCAGGCCACGGTCAACTCTACCAAACTGATGCTCGTTTGTAATGGAGTACTAGTTCGTAAATCTGTATAATTTTGTGCTACTGTAGCCTATACGGTCCAGCTAATTGAAGTGATTGAAATGCTCGCCTTTTGTGCTGCCATTTGGTATACATTTGTGCTATTCCTATTCTGGGCGCAAGATGAAAACGGTGCTACATTTTCTCTATTTGGTCTATATGGTCATGACCGAAGACCGAACCGAAATGACCGAAGACCGAATACGGAAAGACCGAAAAGACCGAAGGTAATACGGGTAGCATTTCTGGATGACCGAAATATTCAAAGACCGAAAAGACCGGACCGAGCAAACCGAACAGACCGAACGCCCGGGCAGAGTGTCGGTTGGAAAAGGCCTTTAGTTTATGTTTTCCAACCGAGACTACCAAATCGGAACTAAAGCCCCACTCTTTAGTCTTTGTTGTATTACAAACCGGAACTAAATGCTCTCCACGTGGGGTATTGGTACGCGTCGGGACGGAGGACCTTTAGTCCCGGTTTGTAACAACAATCGAGACTAAAGGCTATTACGTATATATTTTTATCCAAAAAAAATTCTAATTTTTTCACTTTCTTTTTTTTCTTCAGAATTTCTAGTATTTGAGTTATTTGACAAGCTTAGTCTCTAACTACACTTCATCTCTAATCCAATTACTTACTCGTGGTTAAACTTCCAACTCAGTCACCCATCCTCACACTGCTCCAGCTGTAGCTGGGCATGGGCAGCCCGGCCCGGACGATCTGACCCGACCCGACCCGAAAATCTCGGGCCGGGCTTGCACTTCGGGCTGGGCTCGGGCTTGATTTTCGAGCCCGAACATCGGGTCGGGCTCGGGCTTGCAGTTTTTGCGATTTAAGCAAGGTTCGGGCCGGCTTTTGTCAGTTCGGGCCGGGTTCGGGCTCGATTTATAGGCCCGGTGGTCGGGCCGAGCCGGGTTCGGGCTTGACACTTTGGTAGCTCCTCCCGCCCCGTCGACTGCTCCAGGCCTCCAGCACTAGCACGCTTAACTTCGTAGTTCCTCCCGTCCCGCTTGCAAGTGCTTTCCGCGTTTGTTATTGATATTACTATCATATCGATCTTATTAACATGTTGGTCACAATGTCATATTTTTTTATTGTTTGAGTTCCAAATAGTTTTTCATGTATACAAAAGTAATGATGTAATAATAATCTTTAATAAATAAATAAATGTATTTTTTATTATATTCTCTGCAAAACCTAAAACCTCAAAATATTCATACTTCCCTTTGTTAGTTTGAGAATCTAAAAAGTGTTGATTTCCAGATGATGTGGAATTTCTTCCTACTTTACAAATACATTTATCTCTACTACTTAAAAAATGGGAAGAGGTTCCGTCGTCAGCCCGGTACGTTGTCCGTTTCGTCACACTTCGTCGGTCCCTTCCGCGTCGTTGCATTCTTGCATTTATAACCCCTCCCAATTCGGAAATCCAACACCCAGTCCTGAATCCTCATCGACGCCAGCGCCCCCTGCCGGAGCCGGCCTCGCCCGCACGACCGTCGCTGCCCTACCCGCACGCCAAGGTTCTCGTCCTCACCTCTGCCCTCGCCGATGATGCCTTCTGCAGCGCCCGCCGTTCCCCATCCCCGGGACTGCGGCCTGCCTCCTCTGCGACGCGCCGCCGCCGACGCCCTGGACGTGTGCGCATCGTCCTCGACTGGATCCATGGACGATGCGGTGTCTCCTCCCGCTGATTCGTCCTCTGTGTGTTCCACGACCGCCGCGCAGTACTGGCACAGCTCCACATCGTCCGAGCGCGCCCGACTCGCCATTCGTGCGCCTCTCTTCGCCGCCCCTGTATCCCGCCGATCTGAGACGATGAAGGAGGGGGGAAGGCGTGACGGCGTTGCTACTGCTTCTGCTTGAGGACTCCAAGGAAAGAATAAGTAGAGAAGAAGAAAGATAGAAGAGAAATGCCTGTGGATTCTGACAGAGATCATCAAAAAAAATCAATTTGAAACCAAATTGATGAGCTACACCGGTAAAATCTGCATATTCTGTACCACTTTGAATCATCGGAAGTGGTTTCTATTTTGATTGCTAGAGAAACTGAAAATTGCTTTTTCGATGATACATGAAAGAGAAATCTGTATGTATAGGTTCATTCAGTAGCCTCCCAGGAACATGCACAATGTGCTCCAACGGTGCTTCGGTTGAAAAACATTTACTTAAATAAGTACTTGCACATGGTATATTTATTGTCATGAACCAAGTTGTGCTCTGTGCCTCATAGTTTTTGTTAGCAATATAGATGTAAAGAATATATGCTCATATGTAAGGATATATGTTTCTAGCAAATTCAGCGCTTTGCTTTTATTTCAGTAGCAGTTTAAATAATATTAATGATTTATTTCTCCTATGTAGTCCACTCCATGGAAACACATTTTGCAGAAGCCAGGCCTGCATCACGTCTTCTCTAGGTAATCGTGATGCCCAAGCTTTGGTTATCCGGTTTTACAAAGAGTTCAGTCCATATTTGGCAACTATGGCATATTAATTCCAACTTTCATTTGATTGTTTTGGACCGATGATTATATTTTTGGTTTAATCTAGGACTGTGGTTTAGTTGCTGATTCTCCTGTACTCCTTAATCTTTTGGTGAATAGAGAAGTACTATATCTCACACTTTTTTAGTCTTATGTCTGAAGGTAATTGTGACATTCAGTGCTTCAGTGAGTGGATCACTTAAAATCTCGTTCCCAATTTCATGAACATGATTTTGGACATAATTACAGAGATAACACTATCTGTAGTACCGACTACAAAGGAGATACTGCTGGTGTGTGTAGTATTTTGTTGTTACATATTACAGTAAAACTATTAGTTGTGCATCAAGCAAAATACTAGGGAGCCAGGCTGAATTGTGTATCAACTATCAACTATCAAGCAAAATGTTACAGGGCCAGGCTGAATTCTCTCTCAAGCAAAATACAAGAGAGTCAGGCTAAATTGAACCTCATTTCTGAATAGAAATCCATATGGATTGCTAGGTTGCAGGTCTATACCACCTCTGTACATGCAAGAACATTCATGTTGTTGTAGCAAGTTACGTTGGTTTACTTCCACTTATCTTTTTTCAAACTATGCAGATTGTTTTCATTTGGAAAATTGTTGGGATGATAACTGTAGCTGTAGTGCATATATAGAATGGTGACCGTAATGCCACATAGTGTAATGATTCATGATAGGTCATGCAATTATCACACTAACCATATTTATTCTTTTTAGTAATTACCACAATTTTCACCCTAACCCAGAAGCATCAGGAGGTCAAAGATGTTAGTGCAAAGGATCTGCATGCACGATTTTGTGTCAGCTCATTAAATAATTTTCCATGTACTGTATGGCTGAACTGATGTTAAATTATGCATGGGAGTGCAAGGGAATTACTACGTTCTTGTACTTAGATAATAAAGGTTAGGACAAATTTAGGTGTAGCCCAGATTTGTTTACTTATTTGAGGTCAGATAGAAGAGAAATTGGTAAGGAACAAGAAACACTTGCATTGTGTGTCTGCTGCTGTGGGTACTCCAATTTTTTGTTGACATATGGCTAATTTTTTTTTTTGAGAAACACAGTACAAACGCAGACGCTCACATACACGCGCATACACTCACCCCTATGAACGCACACACGCACACCCTACCCCTATGAGCACCTCCGGAAGACTGAGCCGGCGGATTGGATCTTGAAATTGATGAAGTCACCACAGGCGCCTCGCTGTCGACGGGAACGTCGCCTCCCACTGAATGAATATTCCGCTTTTATGAGACACACAGATGTCAAACCTGGGGTTTGAACTCTGGTGGGCTGGGGGTACAACCACCCTCCTAACCATCCAACCTCAGGTTGGTTCTAATTACTGTTTTATGTTGGTTATAATTCTGCATCTGAATTGTTGTAAAAGTGGTCTCATCATGGTTACAACTTAATTGCAGGGTCAAGGTCGATGCCAATCTTCTGGACAAACTTTATGCACAAGCAGGGTAGGTGCACTTGAAAGATCGACCAGAGGGTACATCGAGACCAGGTGTGATCATGTCACTGAATCATCATTGCGCAAGACATTTGATTCTCATGGCGTGGTTTATGACTTCTACAGCTTGTACTCTTGGGAGCATAGTTTCACATCTGTTAGGAAGAGCAAGATGAATTCGCAAAGGATAAAAGTATATGAAAGATACAATCTGTGGTGTGGTTACTCCAGGAGTGTTTATTTTTGATAGTTATGTTTGTGACATGTTTTTTAAACTAGCATATTGTTCAATCCAGCTTACATGTTCACGTCTTGGTTGGCATGGTAAGACTGGAGGGAAGAACACTCAGTCATGCCGGTGTTAGCGCCTGGCTAAGACACCCTTCGGAAGTTTAGGCAGAACAACATCAACACCATAGGGAGGTTTTCAGTACCATGGAAAAGGTGTCATTCATGAAGCGGTCGTCGATGGACCAGGCCAATGTCGACGTGAGGAAGTCAACTTTTGAGGTCTGTGTCTTTGCAAATACAATTGTCCCTTGATTATTTTTCATTATGCATTCATGTGTTCCTTGCTAAAATATTAGTAGATATGTAACTAAATGATCTCATCTGATATGGTGCATAAATTTTGGAGATGTATATGATGCTTATACTCAGAATTATTTTTTCTGATATTAAAGATGATGGTCTGTGTAGTAGGAAGTCAACTACAGAGGCCTTTGTCTTTGCAAAGTTGTCCCTTGGTTATTAGCAGTGCCATAATATATATGTAACTTAATGACCTCAGCTGATATATTTTAGGACCAGATTGTACAAGATTTAACTGAGAGTGTACGACGGTTATTGTGTGGTGATGCTGTTACATCCTCCTTCCCACCAGCTACTGCTCCCTGACATGGGTTTTGTTTACTGCACTTTTGACTCATTAGTTAGTGTGCGGTGTGTTAATCAAGCCAAAAGTATGAAGCTAATTCGTTCAACCATTGGTGATTTTCTTTACTCATGTATATTTTCGATGGGTAAAATTTGTTTTTGGCTTCTGAAGGTCTAAGTAGTGGTGTTGAAGTTGAGCTTGTAAACACCTATTTTCTTGGCGCCATACTATTTTGCAATTGAGTAATTCTTATGTCCTGGTAAGATCTGAATCCGAATGACATGTGCGTTCTCCAGTTGTCATGCATATTGTTGTAAAAAATCCCATTTAGTATGAAAATTTAACTAAAATGTTCAAATATGATTTATTAGAGAGTAGTATGGCCAGCCTCACCAACTTGTGCTATTTTTCACATTTTCATGAGACTCATTTCCATGGGCGATGTTTTTAGTTTTTTAGAACTATACTCTCCCTTCAACTGGCTAGGAATGGGAAGAAGACTCATTTTATGGGTACCATCTTAACTGGTTCACTATTATGAGCTGTATGGCCAGCCTCACCACTGAGATGCATGTGCCTACATGACAAAACAAATATCTACCCTAAGAATGACCCTACCTATGGCCACTTATGGGAGGATAGACAACGAGGAATAATGATGGTATCTTATAATAAATTGTTGTATGCATTTCAGGAAATTGTCAATATATAGAGGAAATTATCATTATGCAGTTTTGTATACACCTCTTATCGAATATTACCTCTGTTCCTTAATGTAAGATGTTTTGGTACCTCTTATAGTTTGCAAAAACATCATATATTATGGAATAGAGGTAATACTTTCTTATTAAAAAATGTTGTCAGTGTAGAGAGAACTGAGGTACTCTATATTTATTTCTCATTGCTTTGCATTTTATGTTGTTGTTAAGGATTGTTGCACTTTCGAAACTGGAACTGATTTAGGATCAACAATTCCATAATTATTATTGGTGTTCTTACAAAATGAAAGTTTTGCTAAATGTCATGTGCAAATGTGCAAAGATGGCTAACATGGTGGGAAATCGCTAGGTTGGGCACTATAGAATGAGACACATCACAGTGTGAAAAGTGCAAAAAGAACAAAAAGACACATGTTTTTGGCCCTTGGAAGGGTCAGGAAGAGGGATAATAATGCCAGTATAGCGTGAGGTATTAGTTGTCGTACTCGTGCCACCAATAAAATAAAAAACCTCTCTCCATGTCATATTTTCCCGTGGCAGCGCATGGGCACTCAACTAGTATATATATATATATGTGCACACGAGATCTGGCGTGTAGCAAATTGCTGTACTAACAGAAAGGAGAACACAACACCTCCAGGTTTTGTAGATGGAAGGCATCTATCATGCGGATGAGACGCCATCCTTCATGTTGGTCTCCGCCTATTTGGAGACTCAATCAAAATTCCACATAGGGGAAGCGAACACATTCCCGGCCGCAACAGTTTCACGCATCGCTCGCGCGATGCTCCCGTGTAGCTCCCCAAGCCAGCACATCTCCCTCTCAACCTTGCTGTCACCACCGCTGCTGCCATCACCTGCAGCTAGCGGTCGCCGTCGTGGCCGCCGCCCAAATACCAACCCCATTGTTTCCAACTCCGCCAGTACGCCGCCTAGTCTCCTCCTCCCTCTGCCGCTTCCTCCAACATTCGTGGCCCCTTCGCGGCCGATGGTTCGGGTGGAGAGAAAGACGGAAGTCACCGGCCGAGGATGTCGCAGTGTTGTCTCTGGCGTTTGGCGACGGGTTCACCTTTGTCTGAGACTTGTCGCAAGTCGGGCCCGGGCCAGGCGCTCAGCGTCTGGGTGGCGGTGTCCGGGAACGCAACGAGGAGGATGAACGGGCTCTGGAGGCTCGCGGCGCTACTGCTTGGGATCACGTCCTGCACACTCATGTCACACATCTGGGTCAGCGTGTTCTTGGAAGGTCTCATTTGAGGAACCTTTCTATATTTTCTATGGGGCAAGCGGACCCCAACGGCTTCAGGCAGCTCCCGTCCCTGTTTGGTACTTTCGTTCGTGATGATTTCATATGATTCATCCTAATTGCACCCTATCGAATTTGTTTTCTTTAATTAAAAAGCGTACTATCATTTTCTCACCTTTCTTCATCGTGTCCTTACACAAAATTTAAATCGGCGCGTAATCCATGGAATTCTGCGCCAAGACGCACTCCTAAACTAGTAATACAGCCTCATGACTCCAGAAGAAATGAGGGTACCGTCCCAACAAGCTTTTTTACAGCCCAAATCTCACAGGCAACCATTTTCAGTTGACCGTTGCTAATGCTCTCAGCCCGCTCCCGTTTTCGATCAGTCTCTGCTCGGTAGCTCGCCGTGGTTTGCCCGTGGCCCGAGTTGTCCCGCCTCCGGCTATCTCGTCTGTAGTATGTTTTCTTAATCAAGGACATCATGGGATCGTGCACCGATTCGCCTGTTGCTGGTAGTTTGGCTTTGGCTACCCTTGATTGTTTTTCTAGAGAAAATATCGCACCAAAACCCTCCAAGAACGATACAAAAAGAAGCAGTGGCCCTCTGTTCCGTGAAGAGTCCAGTCCTCGTTGTCCATCCGCGATTGGCTCTTTCAGTACCAACACTGGCATTACTCATTTCAAGGAAAAAAAAAATACTGTGATTAGCCATTACTAGCAGTTCAGTACCTGCGCGCCAGGACCAACAGGGACACGGGCTGTACCTTTCCTTTACTTAATCAAATCCTGTTCCGAACAGAAATCATGTCCATTACACGATTATTAAATCAGATATAACCCGCAGGATTCATGATGAAAACGGAGTAAAGCTGTCCTGTAAACTGTTTGACTGGACAGTCTAAAAGCCACCAATAATTCAAACAACTGGAATATATATGTGCACACCAAAGCAAGTGCACACAAGTTGTGTCTACGCTGAACATGTTTATCCGTTTTGATTTTTGAAAGATCAAGATTAGTTAACCTGGGTGCGCACCCGCCTTTTTTGCATAAGGGCAGAGGACATGAGGGCATCTCCAGCGACGCGACGCATTTCGGACGCCCAAAAGTGGTCGCGAGCGTCCGTTTGCGTCGCCCCGTGGACATATTTTGTCCGTTCGTTCGTTTGCGTCTGGGTGTGCTCCCACTGGGGCGGCCCATTTTTTGAATTGAAACATAGTATAAACATTGAAAGTAGTACATAAAAATGCATAAAAACTATACAAAGTAGATCTATAAAGCCTAGACTACTTGCTTCCTGACGGGCCGGCACCGTCGTTGCGTCGTTCCGTCGCCTGCTTCTCCGCCGCCTCCCGCGCGGCCGCTATGGCTCGGTGCGCTGCCGCGTCCTCTTGCGTGCACTCCCGGCCCTCGCGTTGGCGGCCTCGTCCTTGAGCGTCTCGAAAGACTCGACGAGAGCCCGGCTGCCCGCCGCCTTCTCCTCCGGCGTCGGCGCATCGGGTCATCGGATGACCAAGATATCTCTCGAGTCGGAGTCCTCGGGCTGCGGCAGCCGCCGGCTGCGGCTGTTCCAGCTCGGCGTCCAACGCCGCGTGGCCCGCCATCTCCTCCTGTGCTTCCTTCTCCGCTTCAGCCAGGGCCGCGGCGTCCCTGACCGGGTGGAGGAGATCGGTGCTATCTTCGGAGTCGAACTCCTCGGAGGAGCTCGACGCCGGAGGAGGTGGAGTGGGAGGTGAAGGTGGAGGTGGAGGCGCGGCAGCCTGGACGCTCGTCTGGCGCTGCTCATGGTGGATCTGCTTGAGAGGAAGCGGCGCTACGGCAGCGGCGGCTAGGGTTTGTGGGGAGGAGATGAGATGCTCGTGCCCCTGTATATATAGCGCGGAGGCAGGGCGACGGCCGCGCCACGCGTGGCATCGCCATTACTACGTGCGCAGAGGTAGGCGACGGCCGCGAGCCACGCGAGGCATCGCCATTAACGCGGCCGCAGACTGCCGAAGCGACGCCTCGGTGCCAGTACTGGCGGAGAAGACGCATCGACGCTGCGCACGCTCGCGGAAGCCGAGGCACGCTATTAACGCGGCCCTGCAAAGGCTGCAGCGCGCCGCCCGGAAGTAATGCCGCGGAAGACGGCACCATCGACCTCCTCGCCATGCCGCACGACCCCGAGTGGCTCGCCATCGACGCCACCATCTGTAATAACCCAGAACATAGGAACAACGAAGGGTAGATTTAGAAATGGGATGTGCATTTCATCGCAAAACGGGGGAAATTTTCGCGCTTTATTGCAACTAAACCTAAGAGGGATCGAGGTTCTCTCTCATTTTGCAATTAGAGTTAGGCAATGTGAGTGAGGGAAATTTCGACATGATCTCTTTTGTATCTTATTGCTTTGGGGAATGAATGCATTTGACAAGTGTTAATACAATTAACAATAAGCATTACACAATATAAATAATGAATTCATAATTCAAACACAACTTATAAATTCAAATGACTTTGAATTTCAAATTGAATATTAAATACAATGATTAATCCAGAATATAAACATTACATAAGACAAAAGCTCATAAACAAAACTTGAGCTTTATTGATACATAACACAAATTACAAAGTCTTTACAATATTCTTGATACAAGAATTGAGAAATAATAAACAGGAATAAAAAAAGGAAAATTACAAGTTAATTCTAAACTAAAACCTAGACTAAATGACTTGAGGACGATCTTCTGGCCATAATTCACTTCAAACCTGCAAAACAAATAACAACTGCTAGACCAGAATGTAAGTGTTAGAAAATTCAGTTTGGACAGTTAGCAAACTCACAGAAATTCAGTTTGGACAGTGAACACTGTCACTGCACACTTGTGCTTGTCCAAATTCCTGGACAGCACAAGATAAGACAAAGGCAGACCAAACCTGAGCAGCCACAGTGGGCTCAAGTTTCAGCCTATGAGGGTTGTTGCTGATCAAGCAACAGCAAGGCAATGCAAGGGATGAGTCACAAAGTAACCAGGCCTTGTGTGTCATGGCCAGAGTAGAAGTAGGGATCATATAAATAGAACACAAACCCTAGAACCATGACAGTCGACCAGATAGGATAATTCACCAGGTAAGGGTGAAGCTAGAGCCAACACAAGTTCATCCAGTTCTTTCCAAGAATAGAACCAACACACAACCACTCATCACCAGGAATCATGGTGACCTGAGAAGATCAACCAGAATCTGGAGGTGAAGGGCTGTGCACAAAACCACAAGTCTGCAACAACAAAACATCTCATACTAGGAGCTGGAACAAGGTATACCAAGTTCCTGGACAGATCCAATGGATCTGATCCATACAATATGCATGACATAGTCATGGGATTGAGCAGATGCTCAAATGGGTAAATCATCACTTGGTTTTCACCAAGGATTACTGCCAGTCTAAAAGCCACTAAAAATGGAAATCATCTAGATACAGATCTTGTACACATAAACTAGCAAGATCATATGCACAGATAGCACCAGTAGATGTATTGCAAGGATTAGCAGCTAATAGATACTACACAGAAAATCCTAAGCTTATAACCATCAGTAAACCCTAGATTTCATCAGGCAAGCATATTGGCATTCATATCTAGTATGATCCCCAAATATGCAAGCAAAGGTTGAGTAGCCACAAGATCCAATCAAATAGGTGAGCAACCAATCAGTAGCAAGGCTACTGAGGTCACATCACACTTAGCACCATTTAAAATAAATCCAACTATAGCACATCATTATCCAGAAATGGATTCAGATTCATTTTCTTGCTAAACAATCATGAATAGCCAATTCATATACAAGCAAGACATTTAAATCATCACTGCATAAGCAGTTCATTATGAATCAATTTAATTCAAGCATGAGTATGAAACACATTCATACTATTTATTGACAGTAGCACACTGTAGGGCAACATAGCAACCAATCACTGCATCATAGCCACTAGATCAAGTCCAGTAAGCTTGAATGAGCAACAGCACAAGTATGCAGTAGAATAGTGATGCTTGAGCATCAGCATCACCAAGGAAAATGAATCACTTAGCCACAGAATTAATCAGTAAGCAATCACTGACATTTAATTGATCAAATGGATCAATTGAATCAAGTCAAGCCACACAGATAAGCTAGCCAGCAAGCAATGGTTGATCCAATGGATCATTAGCTTACACAGGAAGCACAGAAGCACTTCACAAGCACCACTGGCACTCACAAGTATCACTGATGCACCACAGTACACCTAGACAAGCAAGTACAGCATGGCATAGCAAGCTCTTAAGCAAGCACAGCAGAGCATAGCAAGATTAGAGCAGGCTAGGAGCAACAGATAAGCAAACAGAGCATGCACAGCAAGCAAGGCAACACTGGCCAGCACCAGAAATGGGTGATTTGGCCATGAGTTTGCAGCAAATGGAAGCATAGGTAGATTAAGCAGCCATGGCAGAGCTCTGTGTGATCACAGGATCACCAGAGAGCAACAGAACATGAGGAGGAAGAAGTACAGTAGCAAGAGAGGCGCACAGGCATGGAGAAGAGAAGGAGGAGGTGAAGAAACTTACACGCGCCTGGAAGCAGAAGCTAGGGCATGGTGAGGCAGTGCTCGCGCGGCCATAGCAGCTGCAAAGCCAGGGTAGGCGCCGACGTTACGCCGGCGAACACGAACACCACCACCGTAGAAGAGCACCAGAGACGACGGCACAAGTACTGCGAGCAGCACCTGCGCCAGGTCAATCTCGGAGGCGCACACGTCGACGGCGAGGACGAGAGGTCGCCGGAGAGCGCCAATCGCCAGACGCGATTCTCCACGAGATCCAGAGAGGGGCGATTTGCCAGGAGAGGAAGAGATGGGGGAAACCACGCGGACAGATCGATAGATCGTCTCGCGGCGGTCCCGATTTGGTATGTGGCTAAGACAGGGGAGCTCGGAGCTGGCCGGAGCGCGGCGGCGGCCATGGCGGCGATGCCATCGCCACAGGCGTCGCGAGAGAGAGTTAGGGTTAGAGGCGAGCGAGTGAGAGAGACAGTGAGGGAGCGAGGTGGGCCGCTTCGGCGCCACCGACCCATAATGGGACAAGCCTTAATGGGCTGTCCCATGGGCTTTAGTTAGTGGGCTGGCCCAATAGGGGCCAGGGGTATTTCTGTCTTTTTACTTTTTAGAAAAAGACCAGAATTTCACCAATTTTTAGTAAATAAAATACAACTCCAAAAATCCATTAAAAATTGGATTAGTGAACGAAAAATAAATCTTAACCAAAATAAAATATGAAATAGAATTTAAGAAACAAATTCAAAATTATGAATTTTAAGAATTTAAATAATAACTTGGAATTTTAAACTATTATTTCCTTGTATTTAAAATTCAAGGAAAAATCTCAAATAAGTTCAAATACTTATTTTCAAATATTTCAAAATGAAATTCTACTATTCCAATTCATTTCTATTGAGAAAGGTATTTTTCCAAGAAAAATACTATATTCCTTTTTATTCCAAAAACTATAGAGGTAACTCTATGATTTCAAATTATTTTTGGAATGAGTAAAGGAATCACCAAGTAAAGTAGTTTTACTTTGAAGTATCTTACTTTATGTGAATTAAAATGGTTTACACTTTTAAATCAATTGCAAGTTACTGCCAAAGGCATAAATCTTAACTCAACCTTAAATTACTATAACTCAGCGGGGTAAAGGGATTCAACATAAAATAATACATCCATGATTGCATTATTTGGATTTTATAACATTGTCCTTACCGGACAATGATGCTTCTTACAGAACCCGAGGTCCAGGTTCCATCAACTGCATTGAACTGCACTATCTCGCAGTCCACAGGCAAGTTCACCCTTGCTCATGTCAACTTGATTATTTTCTACTACTTTAATGCAAAACTATATACTTATCATTCCTGCATCGCAAATAAAATGTTACTTTTCAACTATGAATATGACTATGTGGCTGGCAATGGAACCATGGTATGTGTTGATATGGTGGAGGTTCCATTGCATGGGTTATATCACCCTAGGATTAATTACCAATGCCGTCCAGTGATTCTAGCGCTGTACAAACCGCGTTGACCATGAGATCTATAATGGCTCTGGGGAAGCCAGCCGTATCTTTTCCCTTCTGCACGCCAACGGATTGGTAGAGCTGGCGGGGTGTTGGAGGCACTACCGTAATAGGTTGGGATATCCTTTTAAATCCCCATCCATTAGTGATGATAAGCTCTACGATCTATGATGGATTGTCCGGAGTACACCGTGAGTAAAGTTGTATTATCGGAAGAAGTCTACTGGGGGTGTAGGGTCGGACAAAAGGGTGGGTTTGCAGTCGCGGAGAAGGCGGTGTGGGCTTGGATTTTCATACCTGGCCTCACACCAAAGGCAGTGTGAACGGGGGCAAGTCCCTGCGGATGGCTGATAACCCAGAAGTATAGGGGATCGCAGCAGTCTTCGCGGGAAGTAAATCCCAATTTATTGATTCGACACAAGGGGAGACAAAGAGTACTTGAAAGCTTTAACAGCAGAGTTTTCAATTCAGCTGCACCTGGAAACAGACTTGCTCGCAAGAGTTTATCAGTAGTAACAGTTTTATAGCAGTAGCAGTAGTGAAATAACAGCAGCAGAGTAACAGAGACAGCAGTAGTGATTATAGTAAACAGCAGGATTAAAATATTGTAGGCACGGGGACGGATAACGGGTGTTGCATGGATGAGAGAAACTCATGTAACAATCATAGCAGGGCATTTGCAGATAATAATAAAACGGTGTCCAAGTACAAAGCAATCAATAGGCATGTGTTCCATATATAGTCGTACGTGCTCGCAATGAGAAACTTGCACAACATCTTTTGTCCTACCAGCCGGTGGCAGCCGGGCCTCAAGGGAATCTACTGGATATTAAGGTACTCCTTTTAATAGAGTACCGGAGCAAAACATTAACACTCCGTGAACACATGTGATCCTCACATCACTACCATCCCCTCCGGTTGTCCCGATTTCTGTCACTTCGGGGCCATTGGTTCCGGACAGCGACATGTGTATACAACTTGTAGGTAAGATCATAAAACAATGAATATCATGATGAAACAATAACATATTCAGATCTGAGATCATGGCACTCGGGCCCTAGTGACAAGCATTAAGCATAACAAGTTGCAACAATATCATCAAAGTACCAATTACGGACACTAGGCACTATGCCCTAACAATCTTATGCTATTACATGACCAATCTCATCCAATCCCTACCATCCCCTTCGGCCTACAGCGGGGGAATTACTCACACATGAATGGGGGAAACATGGCTGGTTGATGGAGAGGCGTCGGTGATGATGATGGCGATGATCTCCTCCAATTCCCCGTCCCGGCGGAGTGCCAGAACGGAGACTTCTGGCTCCCGAGACGGAGTTTCACGATGTGGCGGCGTTCTGGAGGGTTTCTGGCGACTTCGACTTCTTGGTCGCGATTTTTAGATCGAACCCTTTAAGTAGTCCAGAGGAGGGCGTCGGAGGCCGGCCGAGGGGGCCACACGCTAGGGCCGCGCGCCCCCCTCCTGGGCCGCGCCGCCCTAGGGTGTGGGGCCCTCGGGCCTCCACCTGACTTGCCCTTCTGGCTCCGTGAGTCTTCTGGAAAAATAGGACCTTTCGCATAAATTCCGAGGATTTTCCTGAAAGTTGGATTTCTGCACAAAAACAAGACACCATAGCAATTCTGCTGAAAACAGCGTTAGTCCGTGTTAGTTTTATCCAAAATACACAAATTAGAGGCAAAACAATAGCAAAAGTGTTCGGGAAAGTAGATACGTTTTGGACGTATCAACTCCAAAAGGGGTGGAATCTCTTATGGGAAAAGTAACGCACCTCTGCAGAGTGTATCAAATTGTGGCTGTCACTCCCTGTTCCGGGAAGGAAACTGCGAACGCGGCAGGAAAGGAACTCCACGAAGTTCTAGTCAACCTGTGAAGACTGACGGGCATAGTTTTCATAATAAAAGCAACCTTTTGAAGAAATGATTTCAAAACATGCATTGACCGGCGATTTCCTGATCAATGGTCGTAGCTAGTGCATCAAACACCTTTTTACTCTTTTAGAACTTGTTGAGTACCTCTGTACTCACTTTCTTTCGACACCCTTGCTAGACTGTGATCCGGAAGTGGAGGCCATCAACGATGGAGCACCAGAAGGAAGTTACGAGCTGGTCTACGAGGAACCTGATCTTACCGGCGGATTGGAAGGAGTAGACTACGGGATAGTCTACGAACCAGATGACACGGAGGTGGAGGAGTGATGGCGTGTATTTCACACGTTCGTTGGGCAACCCCAAGAGGAAGGTATGATGCGCACAGCAGCAAGTTTTCCCTCAGAAAGAAACCAAGGTTTATCGAACCAGGAGGAGCCAAGAAGCACGTTGAAGGTTGATGGCGGCGGGATGTAGTGCGGCGCAACACCAGGGATTCCGGCGCCAACGTGGAACCTGCACAACACAACCAAAGTACTTTGCCCCAACGAAACAGTGAGGTTGTCAATCTCACCGGCTTGCTGTAACAAAGAGTTAACCGTATTGTGTGGAAGATGATTGTTTGCAGAAAACAGTAGAACAAAGTATTGCAGTAGATTGTATTTCAGTAAAGAGAATTGGACCGGGGTCCACAGTTCACTAGAGGTGTCTCTCCCATAAGACGAACAGCATGTTGGGTGAACAAATTACAGTTGGGCAATTGACAAATAAAGAGGGCATGACCATGCACATACATATCATGATGAGTATTGTGAGATTTAATTGGGCATTACGACAAAGTACATAGACCGTCATCCAACTGCATCTATGCCTAAAAAGTCCACCTTCAGGTTATCATCCGAACCCCTTCCAGTATTAAGTTGCTAACAACAGACAATTGCATTAAGTATGGTGCGTAATGTAACTAGTGACTACATCCTTGAACATAGCACTAATGTTTTATCCCTAGTGGCAACAAAGACAACACAACCTTAGAACTTTCTCACTGTCCTGTGTCAATGCAGGCATGAACCCACTATCGAGCATAAGTACTCCCTCTTGGAGTTACAAGCATCTACTTGGCCAGAGCATCTACTAGTAACGGAGAGCATGCAAGATCATAAACAACACATAAGCATAACTTTGATAATCAACATAACAAGTATTCTCTATTCATCGGATCCCAACAAACGCAACATATAGAATTACAGATAGATGATCTTGATCATGTTAGGCAGCTCACAAGATCCGACAATGATAGCACAATGGGGAGAAGACAACCATCTAGCTACTGCTATGGACCCATAGTCCAGGGGTAGACTACTCACACATCACACCGGAGGCGACCATGGCGGCGTAGAGTCCTCCGGGAGATGATTCCCCTCTCCGGCAGGGTGCGGAGGCGATCTCTGGATCCCCCGAGATGGGATCGGCGGCGGCGGCGTCTCGGGAAGGTCTTCCGTATGGTGGGTCGCGGTACTGGGGGTTTCGTCACGGAGACTTTTTATAGGCGGAAGGGCAGGTCAAGAGGCGGCACGGGGGCCCCACACCACAGGGCCGCGCGGCCAAGGGGGGGGCCGCGCCACCCTATGGTGTGGCCCCTCCGTAGCCCCTCTTCGTCTCTCCTTCGGACTTCTGGAAGCTTCGTGAGAAAATAGGCCCCTGGGCTTTGATTTCGTCCAATTCCGAGAATATTTCCTTACTAGGATTTCTGAAACCAAAAACAGCAGAAAACAAAGAATCGGCACTTCGGCATCTTGTTAATAGGTTAGTTCCAGAAAATGCACGAATATGACATAAAGTGTGCATAAAACATGTAGATAACATCAATAATGTGGCATGGAACATAAGAAATTATCGATACGTCGGAGACGTATCAGCATCCCCAAGCTTAGTTCTGCTCGTCCCGAGCAGGTAAAACGATAAATACGTATAATTTACGGAGTGACATGCCATCATAATCTTGATCATACTATTTGTAAAGCATATGTAGTGAATGCAGCGATCGAAACAATGTATATGACATGAGTAAACAAGTGAATCATATAGCAAAGACTTTTCATGAATAGCACTTCAAGACAAGCATCAATAAGTCTTGCATAAGAGTTAACTCATAAAGCAATAATTCAAAGTAGAGATATTGAAGCAACACAAAAGAAGATTAAGTTTCAGCGGTTGCTTTCAACTTGTAACATGTATATCTCATGGATATTGTCAACATAGAGTAATATAATAAGTGCAATAAGCAAGTATGTAGGAATCAATGCACAGTTCACACAAGTGTTTGCTTCTTGAGGTGGAGAGAGATAGGTGAACTGACTCAACATTGAAAGTAAAAGAATGGTCCTCCATAGAGGAAAAGCATCGATTGCTATATTTGTGCTAGAGCTTTGATTTTGAAAACATGAAACAATTTTGTCAACGGTAGTAATAAAGCATATGCATCATGTAAATTATATCTTATAAGTTGCAAGCCTCATGCATAGCGTACTAATAGTGCCCGCACCTTGTCCTAATTAGCTTGGACTACCGGGTCATCACAATGCATTGTTTTTACCAAGTGTCACAAAGGGGTACCTCTATGCCGCCTGTACAAAGGTCTAAGGAGAAAGCTCGCATTGGATTTCTCGCTATTGATTATTCTTCAACTTAGACATCCATACCGGGACAACATAGACAACAGATAATGGACTCCTCTTTTATGCATAAGCATATAACAACAATTAATAATTTTCTCATTTGAGATTTGAGGATTGTTGTCCAAAACTGAAACTTCCACCATGGATCATGGCTTTAGTTAGCGGCCCAATGTTCTTCTCTAACATATGCATGCTTAACCATATTGTGGTAGATCTCTCTTACTTCAGACAAGACGAACATGCATAGCAACTCACATGAAATTCAACAACGAAAAGTTGATGGCGTCCCCAGTGAACATGGTTATCGCACAACAAGCAACTTAATAAGAGATAAAGTGCATAATCACATATTCAATACCACAATAGTTTTTAAGCTATTTGTCCCATGAGCTATATATTGCAAAGGTGAATGATGGAATTTTAAAGGTAGCACTCAAGCAATTTACTTTGGAATGGCGGAAAATACCATGTAGTATAGGTAGGTATGGTGGACACAAATGGCATAGTGGTTGGCTCAAGTATTTTAGATGCATGAGAAGTATTCCCTCTCGATACAAGGTTTAGGCTAGCAAGGCTTATTTGAAACAAACACAAGGATGAACCGGTGCAGCAAAACTCACATAAAAGACATATCGAAAACATTATAAGACTCTACACCGTCTTCCTTGTTGTTCAAACTCAATACTAGAAATTATCTAGACCTTAGAGAAACCAAATATGCAAACCAAATTTTAGCATGCTCTATGTATTTCTTCATTAATGGGTGCAAAGCATATGATGCAAGAGCTTAAACATGAGCACAACAATTGCCAAGTATCACATTACCCAAGACATTTATAGCAATTACTACATGTATCATTTTCCAATTCCAACCATATAACAATTTAACGAAGGAGAAACTTCGCCATGAATACTATGAGTAGAAACCAAGGACATACTTGTCCATATGCTACAGCGGAGCGTATCTCTCTCCCATAAAGTGAATGCTAGGATCCATTTTATTCAAACAAAACAAAAAACAAAAACAAACCGACGCTCCAAGAAAAAGCACATAAGATGTGATGGAATAAAAATATAGTTTCAGGGGAGGAACCTGATAATGTTGTCGATGAAGAAGGGGATGCCTTGGGCATCCCCAAGCTTAGACGCTTGAGTCTTCTTGATATATGCAGGGGTGAACCACCGGGTGCATCCCCAAGCTTAGAGCTTTCACTCTCCTTGATCATGTTGCATCATACTCCTCTCTTGATCCTTGAAAACTTCCTCCACACCAAACTCGAAACAACTCATTAGAGGGTTAGCGCACAATATAAATTGACATATTCAGAGGTGACACAATCATTCTTAACACTTCTGGACATTGCATAATGCTACTGGACATTAATGGATCAAAGAAATTCATCCAACATAGCGAAAGAGGCAATGCGAAATAAAAAGGCAGAATCTGTCAAAACAGAACAGTTCGTATTGACGAATTTTAAAATGGCACCAGACTTGCTCAAATGAAAATTCTCAAATTGAATGAAAGTTGCGTACATATCTGAGGATCATGCACGTAAATTGGCTTAATTTTCTGAGCTACCTACAGGGAGGTGGACCCAGATTCGTGACAGCAAAGAAATCTGGAACTGTGCAGTAATCCAAATCTAGTACTTACTTTTCTATCAACGGCTTAACTTGGCACAACAAAACACAAAACTAAGATAAGGAGAGGTTGCTACAGTAGTAAACAACTTCCAAGACACAAAATAAAAACAAAGTACTGTAGGTAAAAACATGGGTTGTCTCCCATAAGCGCTTTTCTTTAACGCCTTTCAGCTAGGCGCAGAAAGTGTGTATCAAGTATTATCAAGAGACGAAGTGTCAACATCATAATTTGTTCTCATAATAGAGTCAAAAGGTACCTTCATTCTCTTTCTAGGGAAGTGTTCCATACCTTTCTTGAGAGGAAATTGATATTTTATATTACCTTCCTTCATATCAATAACAAAGACCAACAGTTCGAAGAAAAGGTCTTCCCAATATAATGGGACAAGATGCATTGCATTCAATATCCAAGACAACAAAATCAACGGGAACAAGGTTATTGTTAACGGTAATGCGAACATTATCAACTTTCCCCAAAGGTTTCTTTGTAGAATGATCAGCAAGATTAACATCCAAATAACAATTTTTCAGCGGTGGCAAGTCAAGCATATTATAAATTTTCTTAGGCATAACAGAAATACTTGCACCAAGATCACATAAAGCATTACAATCAAAATCTTTAATCTTCATCTTAATGATGGGCTCCCAACCATCCTCTAACTTTTTAGGAATAGAGGCTTCGCGCTCTAGTTTCTCTTCTCTAGCTTTTATAAGAGCATTTGTAATATGATGTGTAAAAGCCAAATTTATAGCACTAGCATTAGGACTTTTAGCAAGTTTTTGCAAGAACTTTATAACTTCAGAGATGTGGCAATCATCAAAATTCAAACCATTATAATCTAAAGCAATGGGATCATCATCCCCAATGTTGGAAAAAATTTCAGCAGCTTTATCACAGGCAGTTTCAGCAGTTTTAGCAGTTTCAGGCAGTTTTTCGCGCTTTGCATTAGAAGTGGAAACATTGCTAACACCAATTCTTTTATTAGTATTAGTAGGAGGTGCAGCAACATGTGTAGCATTAGCATTACTAGTGGTGGTAATAGTCCAAACTTTAGCTATATTCTTCTTTTTAGCTAGTTTTTCATTTTCTTCTCTATCCCACCTAGCACGCAGTTCAGCCATTAATCTTATATTCTCATTAATTCTAACTTGAATGGCATTTGCTGTAGTAGTAATTTTATTATGATGATTCTCATTAGGCAAAACTTTTGATTTCAAAAGATCAACATCAGCAGCAAGACTATCGACTTTAGAAGCAAGTATATCAATTTTCCCAAGCTTTTCTTCAACAGATTTGTTAAAAGCAGTTTGTGTACTAATAAATTCTTTAAGCATGGCTTCAAGTCCAGGGGGTGAATTCCTATTATTGTTGTAAGAATTCCCATAAGAATTACCATAGCCGTTGCCATTATTATAAGGATATGGTCTATAGTTGTTACTAGAATTGTTCCGGTAAGCATTGTAGTTGAAATTATTATTTTTAATGAAGTTTACATCAACATGTTCTTCTTGTGCAACCAATGAAGCTAACGGAACATTATTAGGATCAATATTAGTCCTATCATTCACAAGCATAGACATAATAGCATCAATCTTATCACTCAAGGAAGAGGTTTCTTCGACAGAATTTACCTTCTTACCTTGTGGAGCTCTTTCCGTGTGCCATTCAGAGTAGTTGATCATCATATTATCAAGAAGCTTTGTTGCTTCACCAAGAGTGATGGACATAAAGGTACCTCCAGCAGCTGAATCCAATAAATTCCGTGAAGAAAAATTTAGTCCTGCATAGAAGGTTTGGATGATCATCCAAGTAGTCAGTCCATGGGTTGGGCAATTTTTAACCAGAGATTTCATTCTTTCCCAAGCTTGGGCAACATGTTCAGTATCTAATTGTTTAAAATTCATTATGCTACTCCTCAAAGATATAATTTTAGCAGGGGGATAATATCTACCAATAAAAGCATCCTTGCATTTAGTCCATGAATCAATACTATTCTTAGGTAGAGATAGCAACCAATCTTTAGCTCTTCCTCTTAATGAGAAAGGGAACAATTTTAGTTTAATAATATCACCATCTACATCTTTATATTTTTGCATTTCACATAATTCAACAAAATTATTAAGATGGGCAGCAGCATCATCAGAACTAACACTGAAAATTGCTCTCGCATAACAAGATTCGATAAAGCAGTGTTTAATTTCAAAGAATTCTGCTGTAGTAGCAGGTGGAGCAATAGGTGTGCATAAGAAATCATTATTATTTGTGGTTGTGAAGTCACACAACTTAGTATTTTCAGGGTTGGCCATTTTAGCAACAGTAAATAAAGCAAACTAGATAAAGTAAATGCAAGTAAACTAATTTTTTTGTGTTTTAGATATAGCAAACAAGATAGCAAATAAAGTAAAACTAGCAACTAATTTTTTTGTATTTTGATTTAGTGCAGCAAACAAAGTAGTAAATAAAACTAAGCAAGACAAAAACAAAGTAAAGAGATTGAGAAGTGGAGACTCCCCTTGCAGCGTGTCTTGATCTCCCAGCAACGGCGCCGTAAATCTATGCTTGATGGCGTGTATTTCACACGTTCGTTGGGCAACCCCAAGAGGAAGGTATGATGTGCACAGCAGCAAGTTTTCCCTCAGAAAGAAACCAAGGTTTATCGAACCAGGAGGAGCCAAGAAGCACGTTGAAGGTTGATGGCGGCGGGATGTAGTGCGGCGCAACACCAGGGATTCCAGCGCCAACGTGGAACCTGCACAACACAACCAAAGTACTTTGCCCCAACGAAGCAGTGCTGAGGTTGTCAATCTCACCGGCTTGCTGTAACAAAGAGTTAACCGTATTGTGTGGAAGATGATTGTTTGCGAGAAAACAGTAGAACAGTATTGCGGTAGATTGTATTTCAAGAAAGAGAATTGGACCGGGGTCCACAGTTCACTAGAGGTGTCTCTCCCATAAGACGAACAGCATGTTGGGTGAACAAATTACAGTTGGGCAATTGACAAATAAAGAGGGCATGACCATGCACATACATATCATGATGAGTATTGTGAGATTTAATTGGGCATTACGACAAAGTACATAGACCGTCATCCAACTGCATCTATGCCTAAAAAGTCCACCTTCAGGTTATCATCCGAACCCCTTCCAGTATTAAGTTGCTAACAATAGACAATTGCATTAAGTATGGTGCGTAATGTAACTAGTGACTACATCCTTGAACATAGCACTAATGTTTTATCCCTAGTGGCAACAGCACAACACAACCTTAGAACTTTCTCACATCGTCCTGTGTGTCAATGCAGGCATGAACCCACTATCGAGCATAAGTACTCCCTCTTGGAGTTACAAGCATCTACTTGGCCAGAGCATCTACTAGTAACGGAGAGCATGCAAGATCATAAACAACACATAAGCATAACTTTGATAATCAACATAACAAGTATTCTCTATTCATCGGATCCCAACAAACGCAACATATAGAATTACAGATAGATGATCTTGATCATGTTAGGCAGCTCACAAGATCCGACAATGATAGCACAATGGGGAGAAGACAACCATCTAGCTACTGCTATGGACCCATAGTCCAGGGGTAGACTACTCACACATCACACCGGAGGCGACCATGGCGGCGTAGAGTCCTCCGGGAGATGATTCCCCTCTCCGGCAGGGTGCCGGAGGCGATCTCCTGGATCCCCCGAGATGGGATCGGCGGCGGCGGCGTCTCTGGAAGGTTTTCCGTATCGTGGTTCTCGGTACTGGGGGTTTCGTCACGGAGACTTTTTATAGGCGGAAGGGCAGGTCAAGAGGCGGCACGGGGGCCCCACACCACAGGGCCGCGCGGCCAAGGGGGGGCCGCGCCGCCCTATGGTGTGGCCCCTCCGTAGCCCCTCTTCGTCTCTCCTTCGGACTTCTGGAAGCTTCGTGAGAAAATAGGCCCCTGGGCTTTGATTTCGTCCAATTCCGAGAATATTTCCTTACTAGGATTTCTGACACCAAAAACAGCAGAAAACAGCAACTGGCACTTCGGCATCTTGTTAATAGGTTAGTTCCAGAAAATGCACGAATATGACATAAAGTGTGCATAAAACATGTAGATAACATCAATAATGTGGCATGGAACATAAGAAATTATCGATACGTCGGAGACGTATCAGGGAGTAGTGACATACCCTAGCATCATAGAGCCGAGCAACGTAGAACTTACCTAAATAAGTTGTTGAGCTCTCTTTATATTTGTTATGAGTTGTAATTGTACTTAAGTAGTATCTTAGGGTGTTCTCATAGGACCTGTGAGAATACCAACTTGTTAAGACAATGTTTGTAATAAAGTATGGAGTGTTATGACCTGCAATGTTTCTGTTGTACCACTCTGAGGGATATGGCAATTTGTGAAGAAGTCCCTTCACAAAGATCATATCAACGACTTGTATACTACAACATGCAGTTCTATGCTGGGTCACCGCAGCTGGTATCAGAGCAAATGTTGCGACCTTAGGTTGGAAAAACCTAGTATAGGGAAGAAACCTGTAGGAGTCAAGTAGAAATAGTAAAGGATTCTCTAGAAATATGGTGATTATTCATATGAGAATAGCAAAACCATATATTTTAGTGCGATAATTCTTTATTATAGCTATTATGATGCATTATCACTACTAATATTCTGCTTTTGTATACAGCCATAATGGCGAACACTTTTCCTAAGAGGACTTTGAGGAAGGTTGAGGGATGGCTCGGCGATCATGATGGACCAATCACAGCTCTCCTGTGTGGGATGCTGAAGGAACTTCATTGTGACCCACGGATACCTGTTATCAAGTATACCTACTATGATGGGGAAATCCTAGCCAAGTGCAGAGTATCGGTCCAACTACCGACAAAACTGCTGATGAGTCGTGTAATGCCATTTGGAGAAGCCAAAACCATCACCACAGCCTACCACATGGGTCTATTCAAGGCAATCCTTGAGATAAGGCAGCACAAGTCAGTAGAACTGCAATGTTCAGAGTTTTCTCATATACCTCATGCCGAGGAAGATGAGGATCCCACTCTGAATCATCTGGTGTTAGCACACAGAAGTCCTGAAGCTGCAGCACAACACATGGATAGCTGTAAGTCTTTATTGACCACGATGTACCTTTTACACATGAAGATGAGGGGTGAGATTGACCACATGCTAGCTGAGTTCACGGACCCTGATAAAGTCGAAACTCGGATGCGTGATCTAAGGGCACAACCACAACATACTACACCTTTCTTTAGCCTAGATAGCTATGTAGATTTGAGTGACCAGTTGTCCCATAAAGATCCACTCACACCCAACTTTGTCCCACATTATCCACATGTGTCAGCATCATATGAGTCTGGATATGGGGGAGATGATTCCAGGAACCTAGACTGCTCGGAGTCACCAATCGAGAATTCGACTGGTTGGCGTTTCGGGGAACCATTTGGAGATGAAGGAGAACCCATCACTTGTGATTCAGAGGATGAAGGAGACGCGGTTAACCAGAATGTTAACCAAAGCTTTGGGCAAGAAGAGAAAGACACCAACTCCATTTCTTTAGATCTGGAGATGGGATTACCCAAAACATCCCAGTATGTCGTAGGTGAGAGTTCTGGAACCAAGAAAAAGAAGAAGAAGAAGATGATGATAGGTCAAGTGAGTAGGAATCCTCCATGGATGGCAGAAGAAGGTGAGCTGTATCCCACTGGGGATACATATGAGTCTTTATCCAGCTACTTTGGCATGACAGACCTCTGTCTCGGCACTTCGTCCGATTCAGACTACATACCTACTGGAAGGACCTTCATTCCGGACGGTGTTCGGAAGACAAACCGCTGTACCGGATGGACCCCAGGGATGTACGCGGAGGCGGGTTATGATGACGAGGAGTAGAGCTCCAAGGAAGAATAAAGTAATCTAGGTGGTATTGTAATAGAACGTATTTTAAATTCCCGTTGGCTTGGGCTTTGAGCCAAATAAGTGGTTTATATATACCACATGTAATATATGTGTGTGTGTTATGTAATATACAAAGTACATGCATAATAAATGTTTGTTTTGTATTTGCTTCTTGATTTCATTGTGTGACTAGTTCTGGGCAATGAGTTGAGCTCAGAAAACATTTGCATGGTGTAATTATGAGTAATCGCTCTTTGTTACAGGACTAGGGGGAACATGGCGTTAGTAGAAACCGAAGAGGCTCGCAGAGAGCGGGAGGCAAGAGAAAAAGAGGAAGCAGATGTAGCAGCTAGAGCAGAGAATGCACCACCACCACCACACCCAATGATGCACCCAGACTTCCAATAGTATATGAGAGCAATGGAGGAAGATAGGAGGCGTTACCAGGAAAGCCAAAGCAAGAACATGCAAGACTTCTTTACCCACGTCATCAATGATAGGGGTAATGAAGGCAAGGGAGTAACCCTATCAGACTTCCAAAATGCAAGACCACTACCTTTTACATCAGCTCCAGAACCAATGGACGCTGAAGATTGGCTTATGGATACGGAACGGAAGCTGAAGACCGTTGGTTGCAACGATGAGGAGAAGATTAGATATACTACTTATCTGTTGTCAGGACCAGCAGCGTCATGGTGGGAGAACCTTGTAGCAGTACACCCTCCAGATAAGGTGTTCACCTGGGAGGAGTTCAAGAAGAAGTTCTGGGATGCCCATGTTCCGGACAGCGTGGTGGAGCTGAAGAAGAGGGAGTTTGACGAACTACGACAGAACACTGCACCCATCATGGAGTATGTTCGGGATTTCAAAAGGTTATCCAGGTATGCACCTGAGGATGTGGATACGGAGGAGAAGAGAAAGAAGCGGTTCATGAAAGGCATGAATTCATACATGAAGATGCAACTGAGGTTGGCACGGACTACCGAATTCCAGGAACTGATTGACTCGGCAATCACTTTCGAGGATGATTACCGGCAAGTCCAGGAGGACAGGAGGAAGAGGGCTCGTATCGAGCCAAGAAAGTACCCAATTAGTAAACCAATACCTGATCGGAGTTTCAAACCCCGATACCGACCTACTACTGGTAATCAATACAACCGGGGAGGTCAGAGTTAGAATCCAATCAACCAGATCACATGCAACAATTGTGGCCTAAGGGGTCATATGCAGAAGGATTGTCAGAAACCCAGAATCATTTGTTATGGTTGTGGGAAGGATGGACACATCAAGCCGGATTGTCCAAACAAGGCGTCTTGGAGCGGACAGAGCTCAGGAGGACGAGGTGGAAACAACAACAACACCAACAACCGCAACAACAACAACAACAACAACAACAACAACCGCAACAACAACAACAACAACAACAACAACAACAAGAGGGGAAAGCCTTATGGAAAGCTGAATTGCACATCTTTGGAACAAGCAGAAGAGTCGGATCAAACAGTCTTAGGTACGCTAAGCATTCTTACTCATCCTGGAAAAGTCTTATTTGATACTGGAGTAACCACATCATTTCTTGCATTGGAGTTTGTGGAAAAATTCGGGCTTAGATGTTCTGAGTTAGAAACCCCTATAACTGTTCTATCCGCGGGGGGAACGATCTTAGTAACCCACGTGAAAGAAGCACAAGTCCTAACCATATGTGACTGTGTGTATTTCGCGGACCTATTCATCATACCCATGAAGGACATATCTGTCATCCTAGGGATGGATTGGTTGACAGAGAATGGAGCGGTGATTAACTGTGGAGACAAAACAGTGTCACTTCGCAACTCCATAGGAGGCCGAATAGTTTTCCAAGGAGACAAATACAGTGAGTTAGAGATAGGATTGGAACTCAATAGTCTGAAGGAGGTGAGGATTGAAGATATTCCTGTAGTGAATGAGTTTCAAGATGTATTTCCTAAGGAACTACCGGGGATGCCACCCGATAGGGAGATAGAATTCACAATCGATCTGATTCCGTGCACAAGACCAATAGCTCAACCACCATATAAGATGGGGCCAAAGGAATTAGTGGAACTGAAAGCTCAGATTGATGAGTTAGAACAGAAGGGATTCATTCAAGAAAGTGTGTCACCATGGGGTACACCAGTTATTTTTGTGGATAAAAGAGATGGAGGAAAGAGAATGTGTGGAGATTACAGAAATCTGAACAATGTAACTATCGAGAACAAGTATCCTCTACCGAGAATACAAGACCTTTTTGATCAAGTTCAAGGAGCTGGAGTCTTCTCGAAGATAGATTTAAGGTCCGTATATCATCAAATCAAGATCAAGAAGGAGGATGTGCCAAAAACAGCGTTCGTATCAAGGTATGGACACCATGAATACTTGGTTGTACCATTTGGACTAACAAATGCACCAGCAATTTTCATGAATTCGATGAACAAGATATTCATGAAGTACTTGGACAAGTTTGTGATAGTGTTCATAGATGATATTTTAATCTATTCCAAAGATAAAGAAGAACATGACAAGCATTTGAAGATAGTTCTGCAAATTTTGAGAGAACATCAGCTATATGCAAAGTTCAGCAAGTGCAAATTTTGGTTAGATAGTGTTGAATTTCTTGGACATGTCATAACCAAAGAAGGCATAGCGGTGAATCCAAGCAAGGTTTAGTCCGTATTGGAATGGAAATCACCTAAAAATGCTAAGGAGATACGAGGATTTCTTGGTATGGCAGGCTATTATCGGAGATTCATAGAAGGATTCTCGAAGATTGCAGGACCCATGACCAAGTTACTCAAGAAAAATACTCCATTTGAGTGGACGGATGAGTGTGAAGCCAGCTTCCAAACACTCAAAGATAAGTTAACCACAGCACCGGTGTTAGCAGTTCCTGAACCAGAAAAGGATTACACGGTGTATTGTGATGCTTCCAAGAATGGACTTGGATGTGTTCTTATGCAAGATCGGAAGGTAATAGCTTATGGCTCAAGACAGTTGAAACCACATGAACACAACTACCCAGTACATGATCTAGAGTTAGCGGCAGTTGTGTATGCTTTAAAGAGTTGGAGACAATTTTTATATGGATCCAAGTGTGAGTTATACACCGATCATAAAAGTTTGAAATATTTCTTCACTCAGAAGGAATTAAACATGAGACAGAAGAGATGGTTAGAGTTGATTAAGGATTATGACCTTACAATCAACTATACACTAGGCAAGGCTAATGTAGTAGCAGATGCTTTAAGCAGGAAGAGTACGGAGAATCAACCTACGGAATGGGAGATTCCAAAGGAACTTCGGAAAGAGCTAGAGGATGCTCAGATTTTGTTTATTCAAGGTGATGTTAAGGGAAGTATAGCAACCATGAGGATTATGGACGAGATGTACTCAGACTTGAAGTATGAGATTATCCGAAAACAAGCGGATGATTTGTTCATCCAAGAAGAAATCAAGAGGATTGGAGAAGGAAGACCATCGGAATTCCATCTAGGGGATTTTGATTCATTATACTTTCAGAAAAGGATATGTGTACCGGATGATCCAGAGGTGAAGTCAATCATATTAAAGGAAGCACATGAAACCCCTTATTCAATACATCCGGGAAGTACTAAGATGTATATGGATTTGAAGGAGATGTTCTGGTGGAACAACATGAAAAGAGAAATAGCACAATATGTCTCGGAATGTCATACATGTCAACGAGTGAAGGCAGAACATCGTAGTCCTCAAGGGATTACTCAAACCACTAGAGATACCGAGTGGAAATGGGATGAAATCGGAATGGATTTTGTTAATGGTCTACCAATGACTAGTAAGAAGAAGGATATGATATGGGTAATAGTGGTGGGCTTACCAAGAGTGCTCATTTCATAGCCGTAAATACAAAGGATACTGCAGAAAAGCTTGTGGATATATATGTGAAGGAGATTGTGAGTAAGCATGGAGTACCCAAGAAAATAGTCTCAGATAGAGGTTCAATTTTCACATCAGCATTTTGGAAACAACTCCAAGAAGCTTTGGGATCCAAGTTGGATTTCAGTACAGCTTATCATCCACAAACCGGAGGACAAACCGAAAGAACAAATCAGATACTTGAGGACATGCTTAGAGCTTGTGCTCTGAACTTTGGAGGCTCATGGGAGTACCATTTACCTTTAGCGGAATTCTCATATAACAATAGTTATCAGAGTAGCATCCAGATGGCACCGTACGAAGCATTGTATGGAAGGAAGTGTCGATCACCAATTTGTTGGTTTGAAACCGGAGAAAACAAGGAGTTTACACCGGACTACATCAAGGAGAGACAAGAAGTCATCGAGGTGATCCGGGATAGACTCAAAATAGCTCAGAGTCGTCAGAAGAGTTACGCCGACCTAAAAAGAAGAGATTGGGAGCCGAAAGTGGGAGACATGGTTTATTTAAAGGTTAGCCCAATGAAAGGACTTAAGAGGTTTGGAGTGAAAGGGAAGTTAAGTCCTCGATATATAGGACCATTTAAGATACTTAGTCAGAACCGAGGAACAGCCTTTGAGTTGGAGTTACCAGCACAATTAAGTCAAGTTCATAATGTGTTTCATGTATCACAACTCAGAAAGTGTTTGAAGGCACCGGATGATCCTATCACATATGAAGAAATAGAATTGCAATCTGACCTAACTTATGTGGAAAGACCGGAAAAGATCTTAGAAGTACAATGGAAGAAATTAAGAAACAGAGCAATCAAATACTGCAAAGTTCAATGGCAACATCATCCTGAGCGAGAAGCAACTTGGGAGACGGAAGAAGAACTCAGGAAGTCTTACCCCGAGATGTTCAGGTACCAATCTTAACTTCGGGACGAAGTTTACATTAAGGGGAGAGGCTGTAATAACCCAGAACATAGGAACAACGAAGGGTAGATTTAGAAATGGGATGTGCATTTCATCGCAAAACGGGGGAAATTTTCGCGCTTTATTGCAACTAAACCTAAGAGGGATCGAGGTTCTCTCTCATTTTGCAATTAGAGTTAGGCAATGTGAGTGAGGCAAATTTCGACATGATCTCTTTTGTATCTTATTGCTTTGGGGAATGAATGCATTTGACAAGTGTTAATACAATTAACAATAAGCATTACACAATATAAATAATGAATTCATAATTCAAACACAACTTATAAATTCAAATGACTTTGAATTTCAAATTGAATATTAAATACAATGATTAATCCAGAATATAAACATTACATATGACAAAAGCTCATAAACAAAACTTGAGCTTTATTGATACATAACACAAATTACAAAGTCTTTACAATATTCTTGATACAAGAATTGAGAAATAATAAACAGGAATAAAAAAAGGAAAATTACAAGTTAATTCTAAACTAAAACCTAGACTAAATGACTTGAGGATGATCTTCTGGCCATAATTCACTTCAAACCTGCAAAACAAATAACAACTGCTAGACCAGAATGTAAGTGTTAGAAAATTCAGTTTGGACAGTTAGCAACATCACAGAAATTCAGTTTGGACAGTGAACACTGTCACTGCACACTTGTGCTTGTCCAAATTCCTGGACAGCACAAGATAAGACCAAGGCAGACCAAACCTGAGCAGCCACAGTGGGCTCAAGTTTCAGCATATGAGGGCTGTTGCTGATCAAGCAACAACAAGGCAATGCAAGGGATGAGTCACAAAGTAACCAGGCCTTGTGTGTCATGGCCAGAGTAGAAGTAGGGATCATATAAATAGAACACAAACCCTAGAACCATGACAGTCGACCAGATAGGATAATTCACCAGGTAAGGGTGAAGCTAGAGCCAACACAAGTTCATCCAGTTCTTGCCAAGAACAGAACCAACACACAACCACTCATCACCAGGAATCATGGTGACCTGAGAAGATCAACCAAAATCTGGAGGTGAAGGGCTGTGCACAAAACCACAAGTCTGCAACAACAAAACATCTCATACTAGGAGCTGGAACAAGGTATACCAAGTTCCTGGACAGATCCAATGGATCTGATCCATACAATATGCATGACATAGTCATGGGATTGAGCAGATGCTCAAATGGGTAAATCATCACTTGGTTTTCACCAAGGATTACTGCCAGTCTAAAAGCCGCTAAAAATGGAAATCATCTAGATACAGATCTTGTACATATAAACTAGCAAGATCATATGCACAGATAGCACCAGTAGATGTATTGCAAGGATTAGCAGCTAATAAAGACTACACAGAAAATCCTAAGCTTATAACCATCAGTAAACCCTAGATTTCATCAGGCAAGCATATTGGCATTCATATCTAGTATGATCCCCAAATATGCAAGCAAAGGTTGAGTAGCCACAAGATCCAATCAAATAGGTGAGCAACCAATCAGTAGCAAGGCTACTGAGGTCACATCACACTTAGCACCATTTAAAATAAAGCCAACTATAGCACATCATTATCCAGAAATGGATTCAAATTCATTTGCTTGCTAAACAATCATGAATAGCCAATTCATATACAAGCAAGACATTTAAATCATCACTGCATAAGCAGTTCATTATGAATCAATTTAATTCAAGCATGAGTATGAAACAAATTCATACTATTTATTGACAGTAGCACACTGTAGGGCAACACAGCAACCAATCACTGCATCATAGCCACTAGATCAAGTCCGGTAAGCTTGAATGAGCAACAGCACAAGTATGCAGTAGCATAGTGATGCTTGAGCATCAGCATCACCAAGGAAAATGAATCACTTAGCCACAGAATTAATCAGTAAGCAATCACTGACATTTAATTGATCAAATGGATCAATTGAATCAAGTCAAGCCACACAGATAAGCTAGCCAGCAAGCAATGGTTGATCCAATGGATCATTAGCTTACACAGGAAGCACAGAAGCACTTCACAAGCACCACTGGCACTCACAAGTGTCACTAATGCACCACAGTACACCTAGACAAGCAAGTACAGCATGGCATAGCAAGCTCTTAAGCAAGCACAGCAGAGCATAGCAAGATTAGAGCAGGCTAGGAGCAACAAATAAGCAAAAAGAGCATGCACAGCAAGCAAGGCAACACTGGCCAGTACCAGAAATGGGTGATTTGGCCATGAGCTTGCAGCAAATGGAAGCATAGGTAGATTAAGCAGCCATGGCAGAGCTCTGTGTGATCACAGGATCACCAGAGAGCAACAGAACATGAGGAGGAAGAAGTACAGTAGCAAGAGAGGCGCACATGCATGGAGAAGAGAAGGAGGAGGTGAAGAAAATTACACGCGCCTGGAAGCAGAAGCTAGGGCATGGCGAGGCAGTGCTCGCGCGGCCATAGCAGCTGCAAAGCCAGGGTAGGCGCCGACGTTACGCCGGCGAACACGAACACCACCACCGTAGAAGAGCACCAGAGACGACGGCACAGGTACTGCGAGCAGCACCTGCGCCAGGTCAATCTTGGAGGCGCACACATCGACGGCGAGGACGAGAGGTCACCGGAGAGCGCCAATCGCTAGAGGCGATTCTCCATGAGATTCAAAGAGGGGCGTTTCGCCAGGAGAGGAAGAGATGGGGGAAACCACGAGGACAGATCGATAGATCGTCTCGCGGCGGTCCCGATTCGGTAAGTGGCTAAGGCAGGGGAGCTCGGAGCTGGCCGGAGCGCGGCGGCGGCCATGGCGGCGACGCCATCGCCACAGGCGTCGCGAGAGAGAGTTAGGGTTAGAGGCGAGCAAGTGAGAGAGACAGTGAGGGAGCGAGGTGGGCCGCTTCGGCGCCACCGACTGATACGTCTCCGACGTATCGATAATTTCTTATGTTCCATGCCACATTATTGATGATATCTACATGTTTTATGCACACTTTATGTCATATTCGTGCATTTTCTGGAACTAACCTATTAACAAGATGCCGAAGTGCCAGTTGCTGTTTTCTGCTGTTTTTGGTTTCAGAAATCCTAGTAACGAAATATTCTCGGAATCGGACGAAATCAACGCCCAGGTTCCTATTTTGCCCGGAAGCATCCAGAACACACGAGAACCGCCAGAGAGGGGGCACAGGCCCACCAAACCCTAGGCCGGCGCGGCCAAGGGGGGGCCCGCGCCCCCCTATAGTGTGGTCGCCCCTTCGACCTCCTGACGCCGCCTCTTCGCCTATATAAAGCCCCTGGACCTAAAACCTCGATACGAAAAAGCCACGGTACGAGAAACCTTCCAGAGCCGCCGCCATCGCGAAGCCAAGATCTGGGGGACAGGAGTCTCTGTTCCGGCACGCCGCTGGGACGGGGAAGTGCCCCCGGAAGGCTCCTCCATCGACACCACCGCCATCTCCATCAACGCTGCTGTCTCCCATGAGGAGGGAGTAGTTCTCCATCGAGGCTCGGGGTTGTACCGGTAGCTATGTGGTTCATCTCTCTCCTATGTACTTCAATACAATAATCTCATGAGCTGCCTTACATGATTGAGATTCATATGATGATGCTTGTAATCTAGATGTCGTTATGCTAGTCAAGTGAATTTTACTTATGTGATCTCCGGAGACTCCTTGTCCCACGTGTGTAAAGGTGACAGTGTGTGCACCGTGTGGGTCTCTTAGGCTATATTTCACAGAATACTTATTCACTGTTATGAATGGCATAGTGAAGTGCTTATTTATATCTCTTTATGATTGCAATGTGTTTTGTATCACAATTTATCTATGTGCTACTCTAGTGATGTTATTAAAGTAGTTTTACTCCTCCTGCACGGTGTAATGGTGACAGTGTGTGCATCCGTGTTAGTACTTGGCGTAGGCTATGATTATGATCTCTTGTAGATTATGAAGTTAACTATTGCTATGATGGTATTGATGTGATCTATGCCTCCTACATAGTGTGAAGGTGACAGTGTGCATGCTATGTTAGTACTTGGTTTAGTTGTATTGATCTGTCATGCACTCTAAGGTTATTTAAATATGAACATCGAATATTGTGGAGCTTGTTAACTCCGGCATTGAGGGTTCATGTAATCCTACGCAATTAGTGGTGTTCATCATCCAACAAGAGAGTGTAGAGTATGCATTTATCTATTCTGTTATGTGATCAAAGTTGAGAGTGTCCACTAGTGAAAGTATGATCCCTAGGCCTTGTTCCTAAATACTGCTATCGCTGCTTGTTTACTGTTTTACTGCGTTACTACTGCTGCGTTACTACTGCTTGTTTACTGTCCTGGGCAAAGCACTTTTCTGGTGCCGTTGCTACTACTTATTTATACCACCTGTATTTCACTATCTCTTCGCCGAACTAGTGCACCTATTAGGTGTGTTGGGGACACAAGAGACTTCTTTCTTTGTGGTTGCAGGGTTGCATGAGAGGGATATCTTTGACCTCTTCCTCCCTGAGTTCGATAAACCTTGGGTGATCCACTTAAGGGAAAACTTGCTGCTGTTCTACAAACCTCTGCTCTTGGAGGCCCAACACTGTCTACAGGAAAAGGAGGGGGCGTAGACATCAAGCTATTTTCTGGCGCCGTTGCCGGGGAATGAAGGAAAGCTACACCATTTCCTCCCTCGTCAACCACGCGCCAGTCCTAGGCAGTCAAGTATTTTCTGGCGCCGTTGCCGGGGAGGAAAGGTAAAAGGTACTCAGACTCCGGATCTCGGCTACTAAGCTATTTTTCGGCGCCTTGTAAGTACTCGAAGCTATTTCCTTTAGATCCTGCAATTGCAACTTTTTGTTTCTTGTTTACACTAGTTTGGCATAATGGAAAACAACAAAAATATGAGAGATCTTTATGAACTTTATCTTGAATTAGGACATGATGTGTTTGAAGAGAGAATTAAAAAACCCATGGAACTTTATATGCATGCTAATGGGAATGTTATTAATATGAATGCTTTGAACACTATTGTTGCTAATGCTATGGAAAATTCTAAGCTTGGGGAAGCTGGCTTTGATGAGCATGATCTTTTTAGTCCCGCAAGCATTGAGGAGAAAATTTTCTTTGATGATACTTTGCCTTCCATATATGATGATTATAATGATAGTAGCCTTTTGGTACCACCTGTTATGGAGGATAAATTTGATTATGATTACAATATGCCTCCTATATTTGATGATAGCTACTTTGTTGAATTTGCTCCCACTACAACTAATAAAATTGATTATGCTTATGTGGAGAGTAATGATTTTATGCATGAGACTCATGATAAGAATGCTTTATGTGATAGTTATATTGTTGAGTTTTCTCATGATGCTACTGAAAGTTATTATGAGAGAGGAAAATATGGTTGTAGAAATTTTCATGTTACTAAAACACCTCTCTATGTGCTGAAATTTTTGAAGCTACACTTGTTTTATCTTTCTATGCTTGCTGCATTATGCTTCTTGAACTTGTTTATTTACAAGATTCATATGCATAGGAAGCATGTTAGACTTAAACATGTTTTGAATTTGCCTCTTGATGCTCCCTTTTTGCTCCAAATACTATTTCTTGCGAGTGCATCATTAAAACTGCTGAGCCCATCTTAATGGCTAAAAAGAAAGAACTTCTTGGGAGATAACCCATGTGTTATTTTGCTACAGTACTTTGTTTTATATTTGTGTCTTGGAAGTTGTTTACTACTGTAGCAATCTCTCCTTATCTTAGTTTTGTGTTTTGTTGTGCCAAGTAAAGTCGTTGATAGTAAGGTTCATACTAGATTTGGATTACTGCGCAGAAACAGATTTCTTTGCTGTCACGAATCTGGGCAAAATTCTCTGTAGGTAACTCAGAAAATTATGCCAATTTACGTGAGTGATCCTCAGATATGTACGCAACTTTCATTCAATTTGAGCATTTTCATTTGAGCAAGTCTGGTGCCTCAATAAAATTCGTCTTTACGGACTGTTCTGTTTTGACAGATTCTGCCTTTTATTTCGCATTGCTTCTTTTGCTATGTGGGATGGATTTCTTTGTTCCATTGACTTCCAGTAGCTTTGAGCAATGTCCAGAATTGTTAAGAATGATTGTGTCACCTCTGAACATGTGAATTTTTGATTATGCACTAACCCTCTAATGAGTTTGTTTCGAGTTTGGTGTGGAGGAAGTTTTCAAGGGTCAAGAGAGGAGGATGATATACTACGATCAAGAAGAGTGAAAAGTCTAAGCTTGGGGATGCCCCGGTGGTTCACCCCTGCATATTTCAAGAAGACTCAAGCGTCTAAGCTTGGGGATGCCCAAGGCATCCCCTTCTTCATCGACAGATTATCAGGTTCCTTCTCTTGAAACTATATTTTTATTCGGCCACATCTTATGTACTTTACTTGGAGCGTCTGTTTGCTTTCGTTTTTGTTTTTGTTTGAATAAATGCTTGTGTGGGAGAGAGACACGCTCCGCTGTTGCATATGGACAAGTATGTCCTTAGGCTCTACTCATAGTATTCATGGCGAAGTTTCTTCTTCGTTAAATTGTTATATGGTTGGAATTGGAAAATGATACATGTAGTAATTGCTATAATGTCTTGGGTAATGTGATACTTGGCAATTGTTGTGCTCATGTTTAAGCTCTTGCATCATATACTTTGCACCTATTAATGAAGAAATACATAGAGCTTGCTAAAATTTGGTTTGCATAATTGGTCTCTCTAAGGTCTAGATAATTTCTAGTATTGAGTTTGAACAACAAGGAAGACGGTGTAGAGTCTTATAATGTTTTCAATATGTCTTTTATGTGAGTTTTGCTGCACCGCTTCATCCTTGTGTTTGTTTCAAATAGCCTTGCTAGCCTAAACCTTGTATCGAGAGGGAATACTTCTCATGCATCCAAAATCCTTGAGCCAACCACTATGCCATTTGTGTCCACCATACCTACCTACTACATGGTATTTCTCCGCCATTCCAAAGTAAATTGCTTGAGTGCTACCTTTAAATTTCCATTCTTCTACCTTTACAATATATAGCTCATGGGACAAATAGCTTAAAAACTATTGTGGTATTGAATATGTACTTATGCACTTTATCTCTTATTAAGTTGCTCGTTGTGCGATAACCATGTTCACTGGGGACGCCATCAACTACTCTTTGTTGAATTTCATGTGAGTTGCTATGCATGTTCGTCTTGTCTGAAGTAAGAGCGATCTACCACCTTATGGTTGGAGCATGCATATTGTTAGAGAAGAACATTGGGCCGCTAACTAAAGCCATGATCCATGGTGGAAGTTTCAGTTTTGGACATATATCCTCAATCTCATATGAGAAAAATAATTGTTGCCACATGCTTATGCATAAAAGAGGAGTCCATTATCTGTTGTCTATGTTGTCCCGGTATGGATGTCTAAGTTGAGAATAATCAATAGCGAGAAATCCAATGCGAGCTTTCTCCTTAGACCTTTGTACAAAGTGCATAGAGGTACCCCATTGTGACACTTGGTTAAAACATGTGCATTGCGATGATCCGGTAGTCCAAGCTAATTAGGACAAGGTGCGGGCACTATTAGTATACTATGCATGAGGCTTGCAACTTGTAAGATATAATTTACATGATACATATGCTTTATTACTACCGTTGACAAAATTGTTTCTTGTTTTCAAAATCAAAGCTCTAGCACAAATATAGCAATCGATGCTTTCCTCTTTGAAGGACCATTCTTTTACTTATATTTTTGAGTCAGTTCACCTATTTCTCTCCACCTCAAGAAGCAAACACTTGTGTGAACTGTGCATTGATTCCTACATACTTGCATATTGCACTTATTATATTACTCTATGTTGACAATATCCATGAGATATACATGTTACAAGTTGAAAGCAACCGCTGAAACTTCATCTTCCTTTGTGTTGCTTCAATGCCTTTACTTTGAATTATTGCTTTATGAGTTAACTCTTATGCAAGACTTATTGATGCTTGTCTTGAAGTACTATTCATGAAAAGTCTTTGCTATATGATTCACTTGTTTACTCATGTCATATACATTGTTTTGATCGCTGCATTCATTACATATGCTTACAATAGTATGATCAAGTTTATGATGGCATGTCACTTCAGAAATTATCTTTGTTATCGTTTACCTGCTCGGGACGAGCAGGAACTAAGCTTGGGGATGCTGATACGTCTCCGACGTATCGATAATTTCTTATGTTCCATGCCACATTATTGATGATATCTACATGTTTTATGCACACTTTATGTCATATTCGTGCATTTTCTGGAACTAACCTATTAACAAGATGCCGAAGTGCCAGTTGCTGTTTTCTGCTGTTTTTGGTTTCAGAAATCCTAGTAACGAAATATTCTCGGAATCGGACGAAATCAACGCCCAGGTTCCTATTTTGCCCGGAAGCATCCAGAACACACGAGAACCGCCAGAGAGGGGGCACAGGCCCACCAAACCCTAGGCCGGCGCGGCCAAGGGGGGGCCGCGCCCCCCTATAGTGTGGTCGCCCCTTCGACCTCCTGACGCCGCCTCTTAGCCTATATAAAGCCCCTGGACCTAAAACCTCGATACGAAAAAGCCACGGTACGAGAAACCTTCCAGAGCCGCCGCCATCGCGAAGCCAAGATCTGGGGGACAGGAGTCTCTGTTCCGGCACGCTGCCGGGACGGGGAAGTGCCCCCGGAAGGCTCCTCCATCGACACCACCGCCATCTCCATCAACGCTGCTGTCTCCCATGAGGAGGGAGTAGTTCTCCATCGAGGCTCGGGGCTGTACCGGTAGCTATGTGGTTCATCTCTCTCCTATGTACTTCAATACAATAATCTCATGAGCTGCCTTACATGATTGAGATTCATATGATGATGCTTATAATCTAGATGTCGTTATGCTAGTCAAGTGAATTTTACTTATGTGATCTCCGGAGACTCCTTGTCCCACGTGTGTAAAGGTGACAGTGTGTGCACCGTGTGGGTCTCTTAGGCTATATTTCACAGAATACTTATTCACTGTTATGAATGGCATAGTGAAGTGCTTATTTATATCTCTTTATGATTGCAATGTGTTTTGTATCACAATTTATCTATGTGCTACTCTAGTGATGTTATTAAAGTAGTTTTACTCCTCCTGCACATAGTTTTAAAAACCGGACCGGACCGACGGTTGAACCGGAAAAAACCAGAACCGGTGGCCTTGCTGGTTTGTTAAGCGCACAGGACCCCCCCGCCAGCGACCCGGAAAAAACCGTTCGAACCGGCCGGTTTTCGCCTGAACCGCTGAACCGGATGATTTAGGCTGAGCCGGACGGTTCAGTGCCGTTTCCAGAAATACCCCTTGTTTGACTTATTTTCTGTCGCTCCGTGTCTGTCAGTGTCGATTCATTCGCCTCGGTCATCCCCTTTGTGCCGCCGCCGCCAGGAGGCAGACGCGGCGACGCCATGGCCATGGCCGCCTCTTGATCAGCCTCCCACGACGCCGACCGCCAGCAGTAGAGGAAGAAGATCGTCCTCCACAGTCTTCACTCCTCCCTGTCTTCGTCCTGTTCCCGTGATCCCGTCCGGTGCGGCCGTACTCCTCTCCTCAGCTCTGCACTCCGTCCGCAGGTCAGTAGGTCACCATTCATCTTTTAATTTGAAGCAAACTGATGGCAGCAGTTAGCACTTGTTATTGCTGTTCTGGCAGTTCATGTACGCGGTTATACATCATGCCTTTATGCTTCCGTTGGTCTGTAGTGTGTACTGTAGAGAGGGATGCAACTCACAATGTATTGATTGGGTGCATATGGCGTTACATATATAGGCCACGTCCTCGACTATACAAGGAAGAAGGCGGGCCCAATAATCAATACAAAGATATGTATCGCTATACATAACTACAGAAGATACACATCCGGATATACAAGGATATGTATCTCAACACCCCCCCGCAGTCGAAGCGTCGCCTGGTCGAACGCATAGACTGGACCGGAACTCCTCAAATGATGCCGTAGGGAGACCCTTGGTCATGATATCCGCAAATTGTTGGGAGGTGGGCACATGAAGTACTCGAATGTGTCCAAGGGCCACCTGTTTCCGAACAAAGTGGATGTCCAGCTCAATATGCTTGGTGCGGCGATGGTGGACCGGGTTGGCGGAGAGGTAGACGGCGGAGACATTGTCGCAATAGACCACGGTGGCTTTGGCAACAGGACATGAGAGCTCAACGAGGAGTTGCCGCACCAAGAGACCTCGGCAACCGCGTTAGCAACAGCCCGGTACTCCGCTTCGGCGCTGGAGCGAGAGACCGTGGGTTGTCGCTTAGACGACCAGGAGATGAGCGAAGGTCCGAAGTAGACGCAGTAGCCAGACGTGGAGCGACGCGTGTCGGGGCAGCCTGCCCAATCGGCGGCCGAGTAGGCGACGATGTCCGTGGCGGTGGAGGCGTGGAGGGAGAGGCCGAAGTCCATGGTGCCACGAATGTAGCGGAGGATCCGCTTGACTGCAGCCCAATGAGGATCCCGCGGAGCATGCATGTGAAGGCACACCTGCTGGACAGCATACTGCAGCTCTGGGCGGGTCAAGGTGAGGTACTGCAGGGCACCGACGATGGAGCGATAAAATGACGCATCCGTGGCCAACGAACCATCCGTGGCGGAGAGCTTGGACTTCGTGTCGACGGGCGTGGCCGCGGGTTTGCAATTAAGCATACCGGCGCGGTCCAGGAGCTCGTGGGCGTACTTGCGCTGATGAAGTAAGAAGCCATCGGTGCGACGTACGACCTCGATGCCGAGGAAGTAGTGCAGGGGCCCCAAGTCCTTGAGGGAAAACTCAGCGCGAAGACGCTCGGTAATTTGTCGCAGGAGGTCCGTGGAGCTGGCCGTCAAGATGATGTCGTCGACGTAGAGCAGCAGGTACGCGGTGGTGGCACCATTGTTGTACACAAACAGCGAGGCATCAGAGCGGGTGGAGCGGAAGCCGAGTTGGTGAAGAAATGCTGCGATGCGCTGGTACCAGGCGCGTGGGGCCTGCTTGAGCCCGTATAATGAGCGCGAGAGCAGGCACACATGGTCGGGATGGGCGCTGTCGATGAAACCCGTGGGCTGCTGGCAGAAGACCTGCTCCTCGAGATGGCCGTGAAGAAAGGCGTTGGAGACGTCCATCTGGTGCACGGGCCACGCACGGGAGACCGCGAGCTAAAGGACGGTGCAGATCGTCCCGGGCTTGACAACCGGGGCGAAGGTGTCAGTGAAGTCGACGTCGGCACGCTGGCGAAAGCCACGAACCACCCACCGCGCCTTGTGACGGTCGAGAGTACCGTCCGGATGGAACTTGTGCTTGAAGACCCACTTCCCGGTGATGATGTTGGCGTGAGGGGGTCGGGGAACAAGCGTCCATGCCTGGTTCCGCTGCAGGGCGTCGAACTCGTCCTGCATGGCCGCAAGCCACTGCGGGTCGCGGAGAGCAGCCCGGGCAGAGGCGGGCATGGGCGATGGCGTGGATGCTGAAGGCGCGAAAGTCGACGCGGTGCAGACGTACTCATCCGAGGGGTACCGCGTGCTCGGGACGCGAATCCCTGCACGGGCGCGTGTGAGGGGCCCCGTGGCCGGCGGCGGAGGAGGCGGCAGCGGAGCCGGAGGCGAGGCGTCGCCCGGCGAGGACGGTGCGGCGCCTGAGCTGAGGCTCGAGGGCGACGCAAGCGGCGTCGAGGCGGATGAACCCGGCGAAGGGGCGTCGCCCGGCGAAGACGGTGTGGCGCCCGAGCTGAGGCTCGAGGGGAAACGCAGGCGGCGTCGAGGCGGGCGTCGGCGCAGGTGTCGGCGCGGGTGTCGGCGTGGGGTCACCCGAGACATGGCTCGAGGGTGACCCAGAGGGTGGCGAGGCAGCGCCCGAGACAGAGCTCAAGGGCGCGGCGGAGAACGACGAGGCAGTGCCCGAGTCCGAGCTCGAGGGCACTACAGCCGGCGGACCTGCAGGTGGTCGACGTCGGGGACCATCAGTAGTCAAAGGAGGAGTGGCGAACACCTGTCTCTGTGCAAAAGGAAAGCAATGCTCATCAAAGTACACGTGCCGGGAAGTGATGAAGCGGTGAGAAACCGGATCATAGCAGCGGTAGCCTTTGGTGTTAGCCGGGTAACCGAGGAAAACACACGGAACGGAACGAGGGGCGAGTTTATGAGGAGTGGTGGCGGTGATACTAGGATAACAACGACAACCAAAAATCCGAAGACCGTCGTAGGATGGAGGGGAACCGTAAAGGAGGTGATGAGGTGCATAGTTCCAACGGGGACGACACGGACGAAGGTTGACAAGGAGGGTGGCGGTGGCTAAGGCGTCAGGCCAAAAGGTGGGGGGAACATGGCTATGGAATAGGAGTGTGCGGACGCAGTCGTTGAGGGTGCGGAGGATACGCTCGGCGCGGCCGTTTTGTTGGGACGTGTATGGACAGGTTAGACGGAAAATAGTGCCATGAGAGGAGAGTAGGGTGCGGACGGCGACATTGTCAAACTCTTTTTCGTTGTCAGTTTGTAGGGCGTGGATGGGGCGACCGAACTGGGTGGAAACATAGGCGTAGAAGGCTGTGAGAGTGGTGGCGACATCGGACTGTTTACGGAGGGGAAACGTCCACACAAAATGAGAAAAATCATCAAGAATAACTAGGTAATAAAGAAGACCAGAATTACTCGGGATTGGAGAGGTCCATACATCACTATGAATTAACTCAAAAGGAAAAGACGCAACAGTGGAAGACTGACTAAAAGGAAGACGAACGTGTTTACCAAGACGACACGCTTCACAACTATGTGAAGACTGTTTAGTAGATGAAAACAAAAAACCCCTCATTATTTGGTGAAGCGTGTTGGCACTGGGATGTCCAAGACGAGCATGCCAAAGATCAACGCCTGCGGAGAGAGCACGAGGTGCGGCGCCGGGGGTGGAAGACGACATCACCGGATACAAATCGCCGGGGCTCTCACATCGATGGAGGACCATCCGGGTGCGGGCGTCCTTAACAGAAAAACCAAAAGCATCAAATTCAACAGTCACAGAGTTGTCACGAGAAAGAGTTTTAACAGAGACTAAATTCTGAATAAGCTGGGGAGACACAAGGACATTATGGAGAGACAATGGTTTAGAAGTAGATGGAAAATTAGCAGAACCAATGTGAGAAATAGGAAGACCGGCGCCGTTACCGACAATGATGCGAGACTCGGTGGAAGTGGGAAAGGAATGGGAAAGGAATGGGAAAGGTTACCCGGGTGAGCGGCCATGTGAGACGAGGCGCCCGTGTCCATAAACCAGTTGCCGCCACCGGCGTAAGAGCCAGGTGCGGGCGCGGCGTGGTAGGCCGGGGCGTAGGACGGCGGCGTGGTGGTGAAGGCCGGGGCGTAGGGCGGTGTCGCGGTGAAGTGCACCTGGTGAGTCGGCGGGTGCGGCACCGGCATGTTGTAGGCGTGGATGAGCCCCGTCCATGGGTTGTAGGCGAAGGGGTTGCTGTCGTTGGAGACCGACGACATGATGACGCGCGCGCGGGGGATGGCGACGGCGCGGGGTTGGGGAGGGAGGCTCGGCGGCGGCTGCAGGTGCGGCGGCGGCGCGGCGTGAGGAGGGGCACACGCGGCGGCGGCACAAGGGCGGCGGCACTAGGGTTGGAGGGTGGGGCGGCGCGCGCGGGGAGAGAGGGGCGCGGCGGCTAGGTTAGGAACGGTAGGTGTCTGATACCATGTAGAGAGGGATGCAACTCACAATGTATTGATTGGGTGCATATGGCGTTACATATATAGGCCACTTCCTCGACTATATAAGGAAGGAGGCGGGCCCAATATTCAATACAAAGATATGTATCGCTATACGTAACTACAGAAGATACACATCCGGATATACAAGGATATGGATATGTATCTCAACATGTACTGTGTAGTCTGTACTCTGTACCCATGTATGTATGTATGTACTCTATACCTCGTATTTACTTATAGATTTACTGGATTAGCTTATTTGTTTGAATTTGATGTTGATAGATTTATATGAATCAGATTTGTTATCGTACTTCTAGTTATAGAATTATATGAATCCGATTCCTATTTTTAAATTTGAAGTTATATTTGTTTGATACTGCAGTGTAAATGGATTCATCCGAGACGCGCGCTAATGGCACCTCAGGAGCATCACACTGATGCAGGCCGAGTAGATGAACATAACGGAGATGAAGATGACTCCTTTTATGAAGAGAATCGTGGCAGTGTGACAGATTGGACCTTCGAATACCATTGAGTTTGGCGCCATGTTTCCCGAACTTGAGACTTTGAAAGTTTATTTGTTGCATCTATTGCATGTATGAGAACCTTGTTATGTCAGACGATTATTAGATTATGTTCCTTGTTTAAATTCTGGAACCTTGGAACTTGGAAGTATATTTTCATTGTTACCTGTTTGTTCACTTGTTGGCTTGCTCCTGTACATTACAGTGTACATGCGTCAACTATGGCTGGAGCCAGACCTGGACGCTGCTAGCAGCTAGCCTGCTACATGCATGATGCATCTTAAATTTTTAATGATATATGCTTTGCTTTTGCCTGAATTCATTTTTGTACATATTTAAATGTTTATTTCAGCATTTATGAACAAAAAATATACCATTTTATACCTTAAAAAACCAGCTAGTGAACCGGTAAACCAGTGGTTCGACCGGTAAAAACCTGAACCGAGAGCCTGGCCGGTTCGGTCACCGGTCCGGTTTTTAAAACTATGCTCCTGCACGGTGTAATGGTGACAGTGTGTGCATCCGTGTTAGTACTTGGCGTAGGCTATGATTATGATCTCTTGTAGATTATGAAGTTAACTATTGCTATGATGGTATTGATGTGATCTATGCCTCCTACATAGTGTGAAGGTGACAGTGTGCATGCTATGTTAGTACTTGGTTTAGTTGTATTGATCTGTCATGCACTCTAAGGTTATTTAAATATGAACATCGAATATTGTGGAGCTTGTTAACTCCGGCATTGAGGGTTCGTGTAATCCTACGCAATTAGTGGTGTTCATCATCCAACAAGAGAGTGTAGAGTATGCATTTATCTATTCTGTTATGTGATCAAAGTTGAGAGTGTCCACTAGTGAAAGTATGATCCCTAAGCCTTGTTCCTAAATACTGCTATCGCTGCTTGTTTACTGTTTTACTGCGTTACTACTGCTGCGTTACTACTGCTTGTTTACTGTCCTGGGCAAAGCACTTTTCTGGTGCCGTTGCTACTACTTATTTATACCACTTGTATTTCACTATCTCTTCGACGAACTAGTGCACCTATTAGGTGTGTTGGGGACACAAGAGACTTCTTACTTTGTGGTTGCAGGGTTGCATGAGAGGGATATCTTTGACCTCTTCCTCCCTGAGTTCGATAAACCTTGGGTGATCCACTTAAGGGAAAACTTGCTGCTGTTCTACAAACCTCTGCTCTTGGAGGCCCAACACTGTCTACAGGAAAAGGAGGGGGCGTAGACATCACCGACCCATAATGGGACAAGCCTTAATGGGCTGTCCAATGGGCTTTAGTTAAGTGGGCTGGCCCAATAGGGGCCAGGGGTATTTGTGTCTTTTTACTTTTTAGAAAAAGACCAGAATTTCACCAATTTTTAGTAAATAAAATACAACTCTAAAAATCCATTAAAAATTGGATTAGTGAATTAAAAATAAATCTTAACCAGAATAAAATATGAAATAGAATTTAAGAAACAAATTCAAAATTATGAATTTTAAGAATTTAAATAATAACTTGGAATTTTAAACTATTATTTCCTTGTATTTAAAATTCAAGGAAAAATCTCAAATAAGTTCAAATACTTATTTTCAAATATTTCAAAATGAAATTCTACTATTCCAAGTCATTTCTATTGAGAAAGGTATTTTTCCAAGGAAAATACTATATTCCTTTTTATTCCAAAAACTATAGAGGTAACTCTATGATTTCAAATTATTTTTGGAATGAGTAAAGGAATCACCGAGTAAAGTAGTTTTACTTTGAAGTATCTTACTTTATGTGAATTAAAATGGTTTACACTTTTAAATCAATTGCAAGTTACTGCCAAAGGCATAAATCTTAACTCAACCTTAAATTGCTATAACTCAGCGGGGTAAAGGGATTCAACATAAAATAATACATCCATGATTGCATTATTTGGATTTTATAACATTGTCCTTACCGGACAATGATGCTTCTTACAGAACCCGAGGTCTAGGTTCCATCAACTGCATTGAACTGCACTATCTCGCAGTCCACAGGCAAGTTCACCCTTGCTCATGTCAACTTGATTATTTTCTACTACTTTAATGCAAAACTATATACTTATCATTCCTGCATCGCAAATAAAATGTTACTTTTCAACTATGAATATGACTATGTGGCTGGCAATGGAACCATGGTATGTGTTGATATGGTGGAGGTTCCATTGCATGGGTTATATCACCCTAGGATTAATTACCAATGCCGTCCAGTGATTCTAGCGCCGTACAAACCGCGTTGACCATGAGATCTATAATGGCTCTGGGGGAAGCCAGCCGTATCTTTTCCCTTCTGCACGCCAACGGATTGGTAGAGCTGGCGGGGTGTTGGAGGCACTGCCGCAATAGGTTGGGATATCCTTTTAAATCCCGATCCATTAGTGATGATAAGCTCTACGATCTATGATGGATTGTCCGGAGTACACCGTGAGTAAAGCCGTATTATCGGAAGAAGTCTACTGGGGGTGTAGGGTCAGACAAAAGGGTGGGTTTGCAGTCGCGGAGAAGGCGGTGTGGGCTTGGATTTTCATACCTGGCCTCACACCAAAGGAAGTGTGAACGGGGGCAAGTCCCTGCGGATGGCAAAAGGGGTGGAATCTCTTATGGGAAAAGTAACGCACCTCTGCAGAGTGTATCAAATTATGGCTGTCACTCCCTGTTCCGGGAAGGGAACTGCGAACGCGGCAGGAAAGGAACTCCACGAAGTTCTAGTCAACCTGTGAAGACTGACGGGCATAGTTTTCATAATAAAAGCAACCTTTTGAAGAAATGATTTCAAAACATGCATTGACCTGCGATTTCCTGATCAATGGTCATAGCTAGTGCATCAAACACCTTTTTACTCTTTTAGAACTTGCTGAGTACCTCTGTACTCACTTTCTTTCGACACCCTTGCTATACTGTGATCCGGAAGTGGAGGCCATCAACGATGGAGCACCAGAAGGAAGTTACGAGCTGGTCTACGAGGAACCTGATCTTACCGGCGGAGTGGAAGGAGTAGACTACGGGATAGTCTACGAACCAGATGACACGGAGGTGGAGGAGTAGTGACATACCCTAGCATCATAGAGCCGAGCAACGTAGAACTTACATAAATAAGTTGTTGATCTCTCTTTATATTTGTTATGAGTTGTAATTGTACTTAAGTAGTATCTTAGGGTGTTCTCATAGGACCTGTGAGAATACCAACTTGTTAAGACAATGTTTGTAATAAAGTATGGAGTGTTATGACCTGCAATGTTTCTGTTGTACCACTCTGAGGGATATGGCAATTTGTGAAGAAGTCCCTTCACAAAGATCATATCAACGACTTGTATACTACAACATGCAGTGGTATGCTGGGTCACCGCACCATCATCCGCTGGTTCTACCAGACCGTCTCCAACGACATCTTTCGCACCGTCGTTCGCGATGGCGACTCCGCCCACACGGTCTGGGCTAAGATCATCGGCCTCTTCACCGACAACAAAATCCAGCGGGTCACCTTCCTCCAGCAGGAGTTCTTCTGCACCCACCAGAACGACCTCTCTCTCGACGAGTACGCCCTCAAGCTGAAGAGTCTCTCCGACGAGCTCCATGACTTGGAGTTTCCGATCGATGACAAGATCATGCTCTCCACCCTGTCGGCGGGTCTCGGCGAGGATCTCAGCAACGCCGCCTCCAACCTCACGCTCCTCACCACGCCCACCTTCGAGCAGGCCGTGGCCTACCTGCGCCTCGAGGAGCGCCGCCTCAAGCATCTCCGGGCTCGGACGGCCCTCACCGCCTTCGTCGCTGGCTTCTCCCGTGGTGCCCAGACTCCCGCGCCCCTGCGCCTCGTCCCATGGGTCCGCCGCCGGGTTTCCCCGCCGCCGGCCAGCCGCCCGGTCAGACCGGACTGTGGACCGGCCAGCCCGGTCACCAAGCCGGCCAGACCGGCCCCTGGACTGGCCACGTCGGCGCCCAGGCCGGCCAGACCGGCTCCTGGACCGGCCAGCCGGCTCCTTCTGGCGGTAGCCGCTGCGGCCGTCGTCGCCGTGGCGGTGGCAACGGTGGTGGCAACGGTGGTGCCAATGCCACCGCCCCCACACCTCGTCCCCCGCAGTACACCGCCCCTCCGCCATGGACTGCCGGTCACAACCCGTGGACCGGGGTTGTTCACGCCTACTCCATGCCCGTGCCGCGCGCCCCCTACCCGGGCATTATGGGGCCGTGTCCAGCCACTCACCAGGCGTTCTACGCGGCGCCCCAGCCTGCCCCGGCCTACGCCGCCCCCCAGGCGCGACCCCGTGGGACCCCGCGCTCCTGACCGTCCTCCAGAGCGCCCCCTCCGCTGGGGCGTATGGTGGCGGTGGCGACTAGTTCATGGACACCGGCGCTTCCGCGCATATGGCTGCGCACCCCGGTAACCTCTCATTTTCTACACCCGCTTCCACTTCCTCTCGCATCATCGTTGGCAACGGTCATGCTCTTCCTATTACTCACACTGGTTCTGTCTCTTTTCCTTCCACTTTCACTCCTCTCTCTCTCTCCATAATGTCCTTGTTTTTCCTGACTTGATTAAAAACTTTGTTTCCGTTAAGTCTTTCTGTCGTGATAACCCTGTGACTGTGGAATTTGATGCTTTTGGTTTCTCTGTCAAGGATGGTCGTACCCGGATGCTCCTCCACCGATGTGACAGCCCCGGCGATCTCTACCCCGTTGGCGCGGCATCCACCACCACCGGCCGCCCACTCGCCCTCTCCGCCGGTGTCGATCTTTGGCACGCCCGTCTTGGCCATCCTAGCTCCGCCACTCTGCGTCAAATAATGCAAGGCTTCTCCTTTACTTGTAATAAAACGGATGCCCACTCTTGTGAAGCATGTCGTCTAGGCAAACATGTTCACCTTCCATTTAGTTCATCCTCCACAGTCGCGTCTTTTCCGTTTCAACTTATTCATAGTGATGTTTGGACCTCGCCGGTTCCGAGTAATTCTGGCTATAATTCTTATCTTGTGATTCTTGATGATTACTCGCATTTTGTATGGACTTTTCCCCTTCGCCGTAAATCAGATGTTGCCACCACCCTCACCGCCTTCTTCGCCTTCGTCTCCACTCAGTTCGGTCGCCCCATCCACGCCTTACAAACCGACAACGGCAAGGAGTTCGACAACATCACCATTCGCTCACTTCTCGCCACCCACGGCGCCGTCTTCCACCTCACGTGTCCATACACTTCTTCACAGAACGGCCGTGACGAACGGATGCTTCGTAGCCTCAACGACTGCGTCCGCACCCTTCTGTTCCACGCCTCCATGCCCCCGCGATTCTGGCTGGATGCCCTCGCCACGGCCACTCTCCTCGTCAACATCCGCCCATGTCGTGTGCGTTGGTCCTACACGCCGCATCACCTTCTCTATGGTGTGCCACCCGTCTATGACGACCTTCGCATCTTCGGCTGCCGGTGTTATCCTAATACTGCTGCCACCGCCGCGCATAAGCTTGCGCCGCGCTCTCTCCCTTGTGTGTTTCTCGGCTACCCCGCCAACACCAAGGGCTACCGCTGTTACGACCCGGTCTCCCATCGTGTCCTCACTTCCCGGCACGTGTACTTTGACGAGTTGGTTTTTCCGTTTCAGCAAGGACTCTTGGTGCCACCTCCGACAACGCCCCCGGTGCCTGCTGGCCCTTGCGGCTGCGTGCCGACGACTGACCGCGGTGGCCCCCTCTGCGCCAGCCCCGCCTGGTCCCTCGGCGTCTCCGTCGCCCGCGGCGCCCCCCGCGCCCTCGGTGCCCCCCGCCCCGTCGCCGTGGACGCCCGAGGCGTCCCCGGCGCCTCGTCGCCCGCGACGCTCGAGGCGTCCCCGAAGCCCTCATCACCCGCGATGCCCGAGGCGCCTCCGGCGCCCCGTCGCCCGTGGCGTCTCCCTCGGCCGCCTCCTCATCGGCCGCCTCCTCGGCCGCCTCGCCGCCCGTTATCTGCGGTCCCCGGGCCCATGCTCACCCGCGCATGTGCGGGCGTGCGGCGGCCGTCTACACGCTACCCCGCCGACCGCACGTGCGCGCGGCGCTTCAGCCCGCCGCGTCGCCTTCTCGGGCCAGCAGAACAGCGTCTCGCGCACGACGGCGGCGCTCCTCCCAGCCGCAGACCCGGCCCAGCCGCCCGGTCCGGCCGGCCAACCCGGCGCGCCGCCCGGTCTGCGGCCTGGCCTGCCGCCCGGTCCGACCGGCCCCCCGGGCGGTCTGCCGCCCGGCCTACCGCCAGCTCAGACCGGCCCTCCGGCCGGCCCGGCCGAACCGGCTCCGCGACCGGTCCAGCGATCGCTCCGTCGCCGGTGCCCACCTCGGCTCGCGCCGCCTTGCGCGACCCGCATTGGCGCGCCGCCATGCAGGAGGAGTACGACGCGCTGCAGCGCAATCGGACCTGGGAGCTCGTTCCCCGGCCCCCTCGCGCCAACGTCATCAGCGGCAAATGGGTCTTCAAGCACAAGCTCAGCTCCGACGGTACTCTCGAGCGCTACAAGGCGCGCTGGGTCGTGCGCGGCTTTCGGCAGCGTGCTGGCATCGACTTCATGGATACGTTTGCCCCGGTCGTCAAACCGGACACGATCTGCACGGTGTTGCACCTCGCCGCCTCTCGCGCGTGGCCGGTGCATCAGATGGACGTCTCCAACGCCTTCCTTCATGGCCATTTGCAGGAGCAGGTGTACTGTCAGCAGCCCATCGGCTTCGTCGACACCGAGCGCCCCGATGACGTGTGCTTGCTCTCTCGGTCCCTGTATGGACTGAAGCAGGCGCCCCACGCCTGGTACCAGCGCATCGCCGGCTTCCTGCACCAGCTTGGCTTCCGCTCCACGCACTCCGATGCGTCGCTGTTCGTCTACCGGACCAGCAACGACATGGCATACCTGCTGCTGTACGTCGACGACATCATCCTGATAGCGTCCACCGCTAGTCTTCTTCGACAACTCACCGACAGTCTTCGCGCTGAGTTCGCGTTGAAGGATCTTGGCCCGCTCCACTACTTCCTCGGCATCGAGGTTGTCCGGCGTGCGGACAGGTTCTTTCTTCATCAGCGGAAGTATGCCCACGAGCTTCTCGAGCGTGCAGGGATGCTTAACTGCAACCCTGCGCCTACTCCTGTCGACACGAAGGCCAAGCTCTCCGCCAGTGATGGGTCGCTGGTGTCCGACGCGCCGTTCTACCGCTCCATCGTCGGTGCTCTGCAGTACTTGACGTTGACGCGACCGGAGCTCCAGTACGCCGTGCAGCAGGTGTGCTTGCACATGCATGCTCCTCAGGGTGCTCATTGGGCCACGGTGAAGCGGATTCTCCGCTACGTCTGTTGTACCATGGGCTACGGCTTGTCGTTGCACGCTTCGCCCTCGACGTCGACTGACCTCGTCGCCTACTCGGACGCGGACTGGGCGGGTTGCCCGGATACGCGCCGCTCCACCAGCGGCTACTGCGTCTACCTCGGCTCGTCGCTCGTCTCTTGGTCCTCCAAGAGGCAGCCCACCGTGTCTCGCTCCAGTGCTGAGGCCGAGTACCGCGCCGTGGCTAATGTTGTGGCTGAGTGCACATGGCTTCGTCAGCTTCTGTCCGAGCTCTCTTGTCCTGTTGACAAGGCTACGGTGGTCTTCTGCGACAACGTGTCAGCTGTCTACCTCTCCGCCAACCCCGTTCATCATCGGCGCACCAAGCACATCGAGTTGGACATCCACTTTGTTCGTGAGCAAGTTGCCCTCGGTCGCGTTTGAGTTCTTCACTTACCGACGTCTCAGCAGTTTGCCGATATCATGACAAAGGGATTGCCATCCACGACTTTTCCTGAGTTTCGCTCCACTCTATGTGTCGGTGCCGACCGTTCGACTGCGGGGGGTGTTGAGTAACATAATGTATAGGTATAGGTCCCCGTGTTTTCTCAGGATTGTACCTGTAATTGTACATGTGTCCGCCTATATATACATGAGCAGCCGGCCCTATTGGTGCTGTGCAATCTTCAATAATTCTTCTACAGAATTCCTTAAGCACAATCAGAAAAGATTTTGTGAACCAATGCAGAGGGGAAGGTTAAGATTCACTTGTAGCTCCACCTACAGTGTTAAATTTAACTTCTGTGATCAAGAGATTGAGACTGTTGTGCACTTGGTACTCTTCAAGTGCCCTTTTGCAAAGAAGAGCTTCAAATAAATCTCACAGTTCGTCGCAAAAAAAAAAAAAAAAAAAAAAAAAAAAAAAAAAATCTCACAGTTCATGGATGGTCGGACAAGACAAGCCAAGGAAAAATGAGCGCACAATTGAAAGGGAAATTTTTTTTTTTGACAATTAATACCACATATATTCATAATAACAAATAGTACATGGTAGAGATACACGAGCTGTCTCCAGCGATTACAAAATAAAGTCTAAAAGATACTAGCAAATCTTCGAGGTCTTCAAACTCTTTCTTCTTCCAAGACATAATCTTATACTTTTCTGAAGGCAGGCAAAGTTAGATAACAAACCATAGACCTGTAATAGGAGCCGAAAATACGTCTACATTGATTGGCACATGTGGAAAGAAAGATCTAAACGCATTACTCGGAAACGGTTGCAAATCTCAAACGCCACCCTCAACGTAACGAGAGGCGATGTGAGCCTCCTTTGGGAGGCATGTAAGGAGTACGTAGGATTGTCCTTTGCACAGTACATGTGAATTGTGTTTGTAGCAATTTCAGATATTTTCTTTTGCTCTTGTTTGTCTTCCGGACTCAGGAATTGTAACGCTTTTTCATCCCTTTTTAATGCAAGAGCAGAGCATTCTGTAGCTTCTGTAAAATAGACCACCTCCAATCCTACCCAAAGATTACATAAGAAAACGGAAGTAAGTTCACAAATACGGATCATCCATGAGCCCCTCGTAGGAGGTGACGCTAGCGGTTTAGCCACACGGTAGGAATATCCTCATGTTCTATACTCATTGTATTGTCATTGTTTCCATCCTCATAATCACCTCTGACCTTGGAAGGATCGGGTCAAACAATAGACTATTTGTTCAACGGCAAGGCAGAAGCTGACCTCAGGTGACATTGAAATAAATTAAGGGTATGTGGAGCAAGTAAATGTATTAACACATGAGCTGGAATGACAAACCATACTTACTCCCTCAATCTAAAAATAGGTGTCACAACTTTATCTAGATACGAATGTATTTCTAACTAAAATATATCTAGATACATCCGTATCTACATAAAAAAAAATGAGACACATATATTCAGACGGAGGGAGTATAACATTATATATGTTTTTTTGCGAATTAAAATTATATATGTTCTTTACACTACGTAAACAACAAAAATAGACATAACTTGCTGATAATAGTAGTAGCACCCATTTAACTTTGAAAAAAAAATTACTTCCTCAGTCCATAAAAGGATATCAAAATTTTATCTAAGTTGGGATGTATCTATACATTAAAAAGTGTCTGGATAATCTAACTTTAGATAAAATTACGACACTCTTTTTTGGACATCGCAAATTTATCTAAAAAAAATTACCTCTTGCGAAACACAGATGCATACGCTCACTAATACGTTCATATACTCATCCCTATTAATGTACATATGCACACCCAATCACTGTAAGCATCTTCGAATGCCTTGAGATTAACAAAGTCACCACGGATGTCTCGCTATCGATGGGAATGTCGCCTCTCAATATAGAATATATTTCACTTTTTAATGAGACGCCAAAGTGTCAAACCTGGAGTTTGAACTCAGATGAGTTGGGGGTATCATTGCCCTTCTAACCATCCAACTACAAGTTGATTTTCGCAAATTTTCTAAATTTAAATATATATAAACACTCTATAATGTATAGATGAGGTAATTGCACCGGAGGTACACAAACTTGCGTTTCGGGTGCATTTTAGTACACAAACTTGAAAAATGTGGTACACTGGTACAACAACTTGTTTTTCAGGTGCAATTTGGTACACAACCAATCAGAGCGCGCCACGTGGACATTCCAGCGTGGAAAAGAGCCAGGGCTTCTCTGTTGGCGTTTTTGCACGGAGCCCCCTGCCGTCTTTCCATTTTACGTCGCACCGCGCCCACCTGGTCGAGCCGCACCGCGCCCACCTGGTCCGCACCGCGCGCTCACCTGGTCGAGCCGCACGGGGTCGAGCCCAATTCACCTGGTGAGGGAGCGCGAGCGGCGAGCGGGGACCGGCGAGCGGCGGCGCCAAATACTCTCCACAGCCGCCGCCATTCTCCACGACGAGCTCCAGACCCGCCGCATTTCTCCTCCTGCATCTCCTCCACCAGCTAGACATCTGTCTGGGCGTCCCAATCTTCAGGTAAGTGTCCTCCCCTAACCCTAGCTCGATATCTGTCTGTAGCTCGTAGCTCTTGTGCAACAGCTCCTAATCCGTCGCCGTTCTTGTGCAACAGCTGCGTACGATGGAGATCGTGAAGAGGGAGTACCTGCAGGGGCCTTCCAAAGAAGGCCGAGATAGGCAGGAAGCGGCGGCGACTTTGGCTGATTTCACGGGACTGGAGCATTCAGAGCTTGTGATTCGCCATCACAGTGATTCGTTGGGATGGCGAGAAGAAGGTTGTAGGTTGGGTGGAGTTGCAGAGTGAAGAGATGAATGTGCTCAGGGGATGCGGCAAGTTCATCTTCGCTTCCAATGTCACCCAGTACAAGGGGAGCACAGGGCTGGAGGTGGTGTATGTACCGGCTGCTGAATTCTGTGAAATGAGGTTGAATGCAGGTGGTTTCCGTTTGTGGAAGTTGAACTAGCTGAAGATGCAAGTGCAGGCTTATGCATATGTAGTAGTGGCTTCTGTAGTGCCTTGTGTAGTCGATGAATTGCTAATGCAATGTAGTCAGGCTTTTGGTAAATGCAAGTTGTAAAGACAAGTTGTTGATGAATTGGTAATGCAATGTTCCTCACTATAATGAAAATGGATATTTTGGCCTCTATTTTACCTTGTCATTTGCTACTGTACAAGTGCGGCGGCGCCGCCAATATATGGTCGCCGGCGGCCATATAGTTACAGTTTCATACTATTGTGCATAACTGAAAGCATTATACTTGTGGTTCAGAGCATAATTCAGAGCATAAATAACAGAGCACCCCTTCCTCTTGTTGGCTGTGATGTTGAACAATAACAGAGCATAATTCAGAGCATAAATAATTCAGAGCATTATACTATGTTCAACAATAACTGAAACATAAATTGCAAAAACACCATTGCACATAAAACACAATATTTGAGTACACCATTGCATAATTGTTGCATCTAGAAGAAATGCAAATTTGTGACATAGTATGATATAAAACATTGTTTTAGCAACACATTGCACTTATTTATTACATCTTCATTCAGGTGCATTCTGTGTGATCTGCACCTCTTCTTGAGGGCAAGGTGCATTTAGGTTAGGCAACCTATCTCGCCTTGCAGCTGCATCAGCTGCCTCATCACCCACCAGCAGGTGATACAAGGTACCTTCCTCTCCTTGCTTCTTCCTTTTCCCAGCACCCCTTCCTCTTGTTGGCTGTGATGTTGAACCCACTGCCATTGTCTTGTTCTTCCCTCTTCCTCTGTCACCTGATGGAGCCCTCCCTCTCCCTCTTCCTCTTTCAGTAGCATTTGATCCAGCCCTCCCTCTTCCTCTTTCAGTAGCATTTGATCCAGCCCTACCTCTTCCTCTTTCAGTTGCATTTAATCCAGCCCTACCTCTTCCTCTTAAGCCTCCTCTAATTTGTGCTGTAGTAACTCTACCTTGCTATGGTAGAGCATCTCTTGCAGCCACAACAAAGTCAGGCTCATCAGGCAATGGTTGGAACTGAAATGGTTGCCTAGTGTGAGCCATTTCCTGCATAATGACATGTCAACAATAATGAACCACCTCTTTTAATTATGCACCACTTAAAATTCAAAATTAATTTAAATGAATTACCTCCTGTCCTAGTTGGTACACCATGCTATCCATACAATTAATTGGATCCAACCTTTCATCTCTTTCTTGGGGAATAATGTGCTGCATAAACATAAAATGTCATAATAGGAAACATATCAAAATTAAACAAGACATGAATACTTGTAATTGTACTGCACCTCTAGTATTGATGGGTCATCTGGATCATCAATTTCCTCCTCCATGTCAACACCTCCATTCAAATTCAGAGCTTCCAAGTATTTTGCATGCCCTTTTTTATTGTGATTTGCTTTTCCACAAATAGAGAAATGCATTGGCACACCTGCCTTGTTCAAGTACTTAACACCATCCTTCTCTTTCTCTTCTGGTGTCTGCCTTCTATTCTTCTTCGGCCTGCCCATTACCTTGGTAAACAGTGGAGGATACACATTAGATCTCAAAGGCACCATGTTGTATGCATATGCCTTCTTGTGGGTATCTATGCTGTAGCAGCTATGCACCAATGATTCAGGGCAGATCCTATGTGTCCTGCAGCAAGCTATTGCATGGTGGCATGGTATTCCACGTAACTGCCACCTCCTGCAATCACATGTTTTTGTCACCATGTCAACTTTGTAAATTCGTTGGCTCTCTCCAGTGGTAACTTTATACAAACCATTTCAAGCTACTTCAACTCCGGCGTTGGCAGCCCACTCTGTGAATTTATCTAGTTTCTTCTTGATCTTGGGACAGATAGTACCAGTGAATTTTGCTCCTTCTTCTTGCTTACTTACAATTCTATGTAGGATCTTGTAGAATATTGTCTCCGGCATGGACAACATAGGCATTTCCCTGGCCTCCAAAATATAACTGTTAAAAACCTCAGAGTGATTGTTCAGTAACATGTCACATTTAGGGAAATCCATGAAAAAAGCTTTGATCCATGTGTGGGGAGGCAGTGCCTCAATCCATTTGGCGGCATCTGCACTGTCTGTCTTCATCTTTTAACTGTTTTTCTCCCTGATACGCGTACAGCACGCGTCCGTTGGGAACCCCAAGAGGAAGGTGTGATGCGTACAGCGGCAAGTTTTCCCTCAGTGTGAAACCAAGGTTTATCGAACCAGTAGGAGTCAAGAAGCACGTTGAAGGTTGATGGCGGCGAGATGTAGTGCGGCGCAACACCAGGGATTCCGGTGCCAACGTGGAACCTGCACAACACAAACCAAGTACTTTGCCCCAACGAAACAGTGAGGTTGTCAATCTCACCGGCTTGCTGTAACAAAGGATTAGATGTATAGTGTGGATGATGATTGTTTGCAGAAAACAGTAGAACAAGTATTGCAGTAGATTGTATTTCCGTAAAGAGAATTGGACCGGGGTCCACAGTTCACTAGAGGTGTCTCTCCCATAAGATAAATAGCATGTTGGGTGAACAAATTACAGTTGGGCAATTGACAAATAAAGAGGGCATGACCATGCACATACATATTATGATGAGTATTGTGAGATTTAATTGGGCATTACGACAAAGTACATAGACCGCTATCCAGCATGCATCTATGCCTAAAAAGTCCACCTTCAGGTTATCATCCGAACCCCTTCCAGTATTAAGTTGCTAACAACAGACAATTGCATTAAGTATTGCGCGTAATGTAATCAATAACTACATCCTCGGACATAGCATCAATGTTTTATCCCTAGTGGCAACAGCACATCCATAACCTTAGAGATTTATGTCACTTCCCCAGATTCACGGAGGCATGAACCCACTATCGAGCATAAATACCCCCTCTTGGAGTTAAGAGTAAAAACTTGGCCAGAGCCTCTACTAATAACGGAGAGCATGCAAGATCATAAACAACACATAGACATGAATTGATAATCAACATAACATAGTATTCTCTATTCATCGGATCCCAACAAACACAACATATAGAATTACAGATAGATGATCTTGATCATGTTCAGCAGCTCACAAGACCCGACAATTAAGCACAATGAGGAGAAGACAACCATCTAGCTACTGCTATGGACCCATAGTCCAGGGGTAGACTACTCACACATCACTCCGGAGGCGACCATGGCGGCGTAGAGTCCTCCGGGAGATGATTCCCCTCTCCCAGTGGTGCCAGAGGCGATCTCCTGAATCCCCCGAGATGGGATTGGCGGCGGCGGCGTCTCTGGAAGGTTTTCCGTATCGTGGCTCTCGGTACTGGGGGTTTCGCGACGAAGGCTTTAAGTAGGCGGAAGGGTAGGTCAGGGGGCGTCGCGAGGGGCCCAGGAGACAGGGCGGCGCGGCCAAGGGTGGGGCCGCGCTGCCTGCCCTCCTGGCCACCTAGTGGCCCCACTTCGTTGACTCTTCGGTCTTCTGGAAGCTTCGTGGCAAAATAGGACCCTGGGCGTTGATTTCGTCCGATTCCGAGAATATTTCCTTACTAGGATTTCTGAAACCAAAAACAGCAGAAAACAAAGAATCGGCACTTCGGCATCTTGTTAATAGGTTAGTTCCAGAAAATGCATAAATATGACATAAAGTGTGCATACAACATGTAGATATCATCAATAATGTGGCATGGAACATAAGAAATTATCGATACGTCGGAGACGTATCAGCATCCCCAAGCTTAGTTCCTGCTCGTCCCGAGCAGGTAAACGATAAACAAAGATAATTTCTGGAGTGACATGCCATCATAACCTTGATTATACTATTGTAAAGCATATGAGTTGAGATCAAATCATTCAAAGCAAGTATCTATATTGATATAAGAGATGATAATGCAAGAGTTAGACAAGCTAGAAGTTTTCATGAACTATTGCTTCAAAGACATGTAACCGTACAAAGTTCATTAAAGATGTATTAAGCATTCAACATAGAAGTTCTATCCTTCATTCCAAGCATCAAGTAAATTTTCACAACATAAGAAGGATTCAGTCAAGTAAACATAAACATGAACGTCATGAATCAACTGTTTCGAAGTCTACTCAACCGGTGAGCGCAAGCATTTGGTATTAGCACCAGGATGTTATGGCATAAAGAACGTTAATGGGGGTTTGGAAGGCCAAATGGAAGAAAGGCTTGCAAAGCTGTAAATGACCATTAGACAAGAGGAAGCCTTATGATCGATGCTATGCAAGGAGTAGTGATTGTCATGCAACGGATGCACATAGAGCTATATGTGTATGAAAGCTCTCCAATGGAACTAGTGGGGGTGCATCCAACTTGGTTGCTCACGAAGACCTAGAGCACTTTTGAGGAGGCTCATCATTGGAATATACAACCCAAGTTCTATAGTGTAAATTCCCCACATAGTTATACTAGTAAAACATGAAAACTCTCTCATATGAATGTAGGTGCTAAACATGAGCACAAATGATGACTATGAATAATGCGGGTGCTAAAACATGAGCACAAGTGTGGATAAAAGATAGTAATGCTGCCCCCTTTTTCTTTATTCTCTTTTTTTTTCTTTTTTCTTTTCCTTTTTTTCTTTTTTTTTTCTTTCTTCTCTTTTTTTTTCTTTTTGATGGCCTCCACGGCTCTTTTCATTTTTAGGGGCAACATCCTAATATGACAACACACTTTTTGGTACAAATAACTCATAATGAATAAAACATGATGTATGAAACTGTATGCATCTGCCAGTGTAGCAGGATGTGCAATGATCTAGCGTAACATGGGTAAACCACACATCAGCTGTATATGATCATGCAAAGCAATATATAAATAATAAATGACAACATGGCATGTAATGTAAAAATGGATGTTGCATGGCAATATATCTCGGAACAGCTATGGAAATGCTGTGGTAGGTAGGTATGGTGGCTGTTTTGAGGAGATGTATGGGCTTATGTGTAGGAGAACAAGAGAAAGTTCTCCCACGGGTTTGGATGTACCGGCGAAGTATGCACAATTATCAATATGAGCAAAAGGCAATGCACAGTACCGAAGAGGCTAGCAAATTTGGATGGTGGAAGTGCCAAAAACCGTAGCTTAACATTAGTCAAAAAGAACTCACAAGCTTATTGCAAACAACTAGCAGGTTCATCATTAAGAGCATGATTAAAATTTACTCCAATGAGGGCCGTTCACGGTGGCACAAGTACCCCGCTAGCTCCCTCGACCTTCAGCACAACTTAGTTATTACGATGAACTCTCAGACATGGAAAGCTATCAAGTCCAACTACGCCTTCAACTATTTAAATAGAGTTTGTAGTACGGCACAAGCTTAAAGATAACAATCCACTACTAATTTTAACTTATTTATCCAGCAAGCCTTACCATCTAAATACCTCAAAAAATTTGCAAAGAATCAAGTTATCAAAGCTCAATGTTCTACAAGTATTTTATTATACACTACCACATGCAACATTTCCCGTTTCCAACCATACAACAATTTAACGAAGAAGAAACTTTACCATGAATATTATGAGTAAAGCCTAAGGACATATTTGTCCATATGCTACAGCGGAGCGTGTCTCTCTCCCACACAAAGAATGCTAGGATCCATTTTATTCAAACAAAACAAAAACAAAAACAAAAACAAACCGACGCTCCAAGCAAAGTGCATAAGATGTGACGGAATAAAAATATAGTTTCAGGGGAGGAACCTGATAATGTTGTCGATGAAGAAGGGGATGCCTTGGGCATCCCCAAGCTTAGACGCTTGAGTCTTCTTGATATATGCAGGGGTGAACCACCGGGGCATCCCCAAGCTTAGAGCTTTCACTCTCCTTGATCATGTTGTATCATCTCCCTCTCTTGATCCTTGAAAACTTCCTCCACACCAAACTCAAAACAACTCATTAGAGGGTTAGTGCACAATTAAAATATACATGTTCAGAGGTGACATAATCATTCTTAACACTTCTGGACATTGCACAAAGCTACTGAAAGTCAATGGAATCGAAATATCCATCAAACATAACAAAACAGGCAATGCGAAATAAAAGGCAGAATCTGTCAAAACAAAACAGTTCGTAATGACGAATTTTATTGAGGCACCAGACTTGCTCAAATGAAAATGCTCAAATTGAATGAAAGTTGCGTACATATCTGAGGATCACTCACGTAAATTGGCATAATTTTCTGAGTTACCTACAGAGAATTTTGCCCAGATTCGTGACAGCAAAGAAATCTGTTTCTGCGCAGTAATCCAAATCTAGTATGAACCTTGCTATCAACGACTTTACTTGGCACAACAAAACACAAAACTAAGATAAGGAGAGGTTGATACAGTAGTAAACAACTTCCAAGACACAAAATAAAAACAAAGTACTGTAGTAAAAACATGGGTTGTCTCCCATAAACGCTTTTCTTTAACGCCTTTCAGCTAGGCGCAGAAAGTGTGTATCAAGTATTATCGAAGGATGGTGCATCTACAGCGGGGTTTGGAGTTTTCTCAACCATGCATAGTATATTGGATACATAAGTTTTAGCGTCTCCCTTTTCATTAGTCTTGGGCTTGCTACTCTCATCAAACAAATTTTCAGGAACAAGCCAAGCATAGTTATTTTCTAGTGCATCATTCATCGCTAGGAGCTTGCATGGTATTGGTGCTTTGATCTCCCCACCATCATTAATATTATTAGTGTACCTTAATCTCTCCATGTCCATCTTTTCAAGGAGACTAACAAAATTGGTATAAGAACCAAGCATATTATATTTAGCAAAGACCTTTCTAGCCTCTCTTGCTATACCACCAAATTCTCTAAGAAGGGTTTCTAAAACAAAATCTTTCTTTTCCCCTTCTTCCATATCACCAAGTGTAAGAAACATGTGTTGGATTATAGGATTAAGATTAACAAATTTAGTTTCCATCATACGAACTAAAGCAGCAGCGGCAATTTCATAAGTAGGAGCAAGGTCTACCAAGTGTCTATCTTCAAAATCATCAACGGTACTAACATGGTTGAAAAATTCTTCTATATTATTTCTCCCAATTATAGACCCGCGCCCTACCGGCATGTTTTTTACGGTAAAATTAAAAGGAAACATAATGAAATAAGTAAAGTAAATGCAAGTAACTAATTTTTTTGTGTTTTTGATATAGCAAACAAGATAGCAAATAAAGTAAAACTAGCAACTAATTTTTTTGTATTTTGATTTAGTGCAGCAAACAAAGTAGTAAATAAAATAATGCAAGACAAAAACAAAGTAAAGAGATTGCGATATGGAGACTCCCCTTGCAGCGTGTCTTGATCTCCCCGGCAACGGCGCCAGAAAAAGAGCTTGATACGCGTACAACACGCGTCCGTTGGGAACCCCAAGAGGAAGGTGTGATGCGTACAGCGGCAAGTTTTCCTCGCATGAAACCAAGCTTTATCCACCCAGTAGGAGTCAAGAAGCACGTTGACGGTTGATGGCGGCGAGATGAAGCGCGGCGCAACACCGTAGATTCCGGCGCCAACGTGGAACCGCACAACACAAACCAAGTACTTTTCCCCAACGAAACAAAGTGAGGTTGTCAATCTCACCGGCTTGTTGTAACAAAGGATTAGATGTATAGTGTGGATGATGATTGTTTGCGTAAAACAAGAGAACAAGTATTGGCAAAGAGATTGTATTTCAAGAAAGAGAATTGGACCGGGGTCCACAGTTCACTAGAGGTGTCTCTCCCATAAGATAAATAGCATGTTGGGTGAACAAATTACAGTTGGGCAATTGACAAATAAAGAGGGCATGACCATGCACATACATATTATGATGAGTATTGTGAGATTTAATTGGGCATTACGACAAAGTACATAGACCGCTATCCAGCATGCATCTATGCCTAAAAAGTCCACCTTCAGGTTATCATCCGAACCCCTTCCAGTATTAAGTTGCTAACAACAGACAATTGCATTAAGTATTGCGCGTAATGTAATCAATAACTACATCCTCGAACATAGCATCAATGTTTTATCCCTAGTGGCAATAGCACATCCATAACCTTAGAGATTTCTGTCACTTCCCCACATTCACGGAGGCATGAACACACTATCGAGCATAAATACCCCCTCTTGGAGTTAAGAGTAAAAACTTGGCCAGAGCCTCTACTAATAACGGAGAGCATGCAAGATCATAAACAACACATACACATGAATTGATAATCAACATAACATAGTATTCTCTATTCATCGGATCCCAATAAACACAACATATAGAATTACAGATAGATGATCTTGATCATGTTCAGCAGCTCACAAGACCCAACAATTAAGCACAATGAGGAGAAGACAACCATCTAGCTACTGCTATGGACCCATAGTCCAGGGGTAGACTACTCACACATCACTCCGGAGGCGACCATGGCGGCGTAGAGTCCTACGGGAGATGATTCCCCTCTCCGGCAGGGTGCCGGAGGCGATCTCCTGAATCCCCCGAGATGGGATTGGCGGCGGCGGCGTCTCTAGAAGGTTTTCCGTATCGTGGCTCTCGGTACTGGGGTTTCGCGACGAAGGCTTTAAGTAGGCGGAAGGGTAGGTCAGGGGGCGTCGCGAGGGGCCCAGGAGACAGGGCGGCGCGGCCAAGGGTGGGGCCACGCCGCCTGCCCTCCTGGCCACCTCGTGGCCCCACTTCGTTGACTCTTCGGTCTTCTGGAAGCTTCGTGGCAAAATAGGACCCTGGGCGTTGATTTCGTCCAATTCCAAGAATATTTCCTTACTAGGATTTCTGAAACCAAAAACAGCAGAAAACAGCAACTGGCACTTCGGCATCTTGTTAATAGGTTAGTTCCAGAAAATGCATAAATATGACATAAAGTGTGCATAAAACATGTAGATATCATCAATAATGTGGCATGGAACATAAGAAATTATCGATACGTCGGAGACGTATCACTCCCACGTTGGAATGTTTGTGGATCTAGCAACAGCCCACAAATCATTTTTCAAAGTTTCACCTTTGTGTAGTTTGTGAAAATTCTGATACAGGTGCCTGACACAATGGCGGTGCTCGGAATCAGGGAAAATCTTTTGGACTGCATTAATTAGTCCCTTCTGTCTGTCACTCATTATAGTGAAATAACCTGTGTTAGTGATCTGCAGATCGTCTCGCAAGGTTTGAAGGAACCATTCCCATGAGCTAGTGCATTCCACTTCTACAAGCCCAAATGCAATGGGGAAAATGCAATCATTTGCATCAATTCCAACAGCTGTTAACAACTGACCCTTGTACTTGGTTTTAATGTGACAGCCATCCAAGCATATAAATGGTCTACATCCTTTAAGAAATCCTCTTTTACATGCATCATATGACCAGTAAAGTGTTGCTAGGTGCTCTTTTGGTTCCAAATCTTCATTATCCATGGCATGATTAGTGGTCAGAAAAAATGTGGACCCAGGATTCCTTTTGCACATCTCATTACCATAATCTCTGAGTTGCCTAAACTGCTCTGCCTCATCTCCATGGATGATTGTCAGTGCTTCCTTCCTTGCTCTTCCCAATTTAAATCTGTTTGGACACATGTTGAATTTTCTCTGGACTTTTGTTGCAAATGTCGATAGATCCATCTTCTGATTATCCCTAAACTCATCTATGAAGAACTCGGTCAAAAATGGAGCAGTAAGCACTTTCAGTTCCCATACAGACTCACATACATGGTTGGGCTCATATTTCTTGACAACAATTCCCTTCTTCCTTTCATCCCATGCTGCCTTGATGAACATTGTACAACCATGCTCCCAAGCACAATGTGCATTTATCCTCTTGGCTGTATTTCTTGTTTTCTTCAACCTCACTCTCCTTCTGATGCTGTACACAGTTAAATCATTCCTCAACTCTTTCATGGAGTCAAATATCATGCCTATTTTGAATTGAGGATCATTAATATCAACCTCAGGGTTGAAGTAGCTGAACTTGTATTTTAACTCAAGCTTCTGCTCACTGGTCAGTGCAATATCTTCATTCTCTAGACTAGCATCATCTTCTTGCTCAACTATCTCTTGGTGCTCATTATGGTCATTCACCTCCTTATCAACATGAGCATCAAAGATGTCATCATCACCGTCCTCAGCATCATAATCAGAGTCATAGAACTCACTGTCTGTTTCTTCATCACATCCTTCTTCATCTCCATCTCTCCTTCTCTTCAAAGGTGGTTCCCTCACAATTACAGGCACTCTCTCAACTGGTGGATCATTGTCATCAGCTGGTGGTTCCCTCTCCCCTGGTCTATCCCTGTCAGCTGGTGGTTCCCTCTCCCCTGGCATATCCCTGTCAGCTGGTGGTTCCCAAGCAACAATATTTTCTTGCCTAGCAACTTGCAGGAAATTGCTATTATCAACAAGCACATACAACTCTTTCCTCTCATGTCCTTGCAATGAAGCTATCATGGCAAGGATATCAGCATCACTCTGAATGCACACCAACCCTTGATCTAGACCTCCAGTTGGACTCCAATACAGAAAAGTAGTGGAGTCAATGACAACCCCAAGCTGACCCAAGAAATCGTCTATCCATAGCCTAGAAAATGTATCAATGCTACAATGGTCAAACCAATCTGCATTTCCAGCTGCATACTGCAAATTCTTGCCCATACCACAGAATAAACCACCATGCTCTATTGAAAGTGAGAAACTATCCAAGTCATCTGCATTGCACAAAATAAGAAGCAAATTATCAATTGCCAAAAAAATGTCTTATAATATGGGACAGCACAAAACCCAAATAAATTTTGGCAGAAAACCCCCATAATACAATGCAATGCAACAAACTATCTAACTCATATAACAATGCAACTCAATGCAGTAACTTCATCTCCAAACCATTCCCTGAAACTGAACTTGACAGTTTCAGTTTGAAAGGTGCAGTTTTTTGCGGGTTTTTTTTTGGCTAACTTGTGCATCATCGATTTTGACTAAAACTTGCAAATTCAATCCCATTTTCTACTCGAAAAGATCAACCAGACTACCAAGTGTGGAATGAGGTCTTCATATTGTACTAACGCTCGCTAGATCATCCACGGGAAGCCGCACAATTCTCCGAAAAAGAGGCGGATCCCAAAACAAGACACTTCGATTTGGACCAAACAATCGATTGCCAATCCTCCAAAACGCATGGAGATCACCTACGTACCCATAGCAACGTGTTCCGCGTCTCAGATCACGGATCGAACAACCCTAACCTAGCCATCGTCGGAGGATGGGCGCGCACAGCCATGGCGGAGGAAAACAGAGGAGGAAGAAAGAGGAGGAAAACAGAGGAGGCTTACAGTACTCCGGTGGGTCCTCGTTCCAGAGCCGAAGGCGGGGCTGGTTCGCCATCTGCATCGCGTCGCCGACGCCGTCGTCGTCCTCGCGTCGCCAACTGCCTCCGATAGAGGTGGTGCAGCGGCGCTGATGGAGGAACTGCGTCGCGCTGATCGAGGAAAAACCCAGGCTTGACGAGGTGCGCGCGTTCTGGTGCGGCTCGACCAAGCACGGGCGGAGGGCTGAATTAGAAAGACGGCAGGGGGCTCCGTGCAAAAACGCCAACAGAGAAGCCCTGGCTCTTTTCCACGCTGGAGTGTCCATGTGTCGTGCTCTGATTGGTTGTGTACCAAATTGCACCCGAAAAACAAGTTGTTGTACTAGTGTACCACATTTTTCAAGTTTGTGTACTAAAATGCACCCGAAACGCAAGTTTGTGCACCTCCGGTGCAATTACCTCTGTATAGATACATCCAAATTTATAGACGATGGATAGCAACTTTTTTCCCGTGTGGCACATGAAGCTACTATCACAATCTTCCAAAGATGATCCAGTATCAAATTTCCAATTTTTCGAGATCACACTTTGCAGGAGTACCTATCCTACAACTGTACACCCATCAAAACAAAATTTCGCCACACGCCCGTTTTAGCTAGGAGCAACCTGGACTAACTCTTGCAAACTCTATAGGATGTAATATGATTGAAGCCGAATCAGATTCATCTGAAGTGATCAGCTACTGTTCAGACGGAGAAGAAATTTGGAATGAAGCCACATCGATTTTTGCGGACTGTTTTGCTTTTGCAGCTCAGATCGGGAATGTTGATTTCAGGTATTGCTCAAGGGAGATAAACAAAACAGCTCATGAAATAGCTAGGATCTGTTATATAAATACACTTTTCTTAAATTTCAGCTAGATGAAAACACAATTGGCTTCAAGTCAGATCTTTGGCCGTTCATTTGTCCTCCGGCGCGAATCTTGGCGCAGCCAATTTTTCTAGCTCGTCCCGCTCGTCTGGCTTCTGGTTCGGTCGGTTTTTTTTCAGTTTTGGTTTTTCCTGGTTTTTTCTGTTTGAATTTCGTGGTTTGTGCCTTCTTGTCCGTAGCGTGTGTCTACTTTTCCTCTGTCTCGTTCTCGTCGGTGGAGGAGAAATTTCCCCACACCGTGCTCGCCGATTAGATCTCGGCGGAGGGGCTGGCTCCCGGAGCTCCCCACCGTCGCTCACCTCCGCCCTTTGCTCCCGGAGCTCCCCACCGTCGCTCACCTCCGCCCTTTGCTCCCGGAGCTCCCCACCGTCGCTCACCTCCGCCCTTTGCTCCCGAAGCTCTCCGCCGTCGGCCAGCGCCGCTCTCCCCCGTAGCTGAACGTCGTCGTTGTCCTCAAGATCTTCTCCAACTCCGGCTGTTCCCCGCGTCTAGGATCCCTAGCTCCGCGCCCAGGTGAGCGGCGTTTTCTCTCTAGCGCGTGAAGGGTAGGAGAGCGTTTTTGGGGGCGGAGTGTACTCGTTCCTCACATCGGCGGAAGCATGGGTCCGCTTCGTCACCGAGGACGTGGGTTGGTCCATGGCGATTCCAGTGAGCGTCGATGGGCTCGCCCACGTTGTCGGAGCCGTCGGTTCCGGCGGGATGGGTACGGTTTCTCCCTGTATCGGCTCATTTCTTATCTTGTGGAAGTCGTTCATAATCCCTAAGTCAGTTTGGTTTGATTTGTCACTGTGATTCAGTTCGTGTTCGTCTGATTGGAGTGATTTTTCAGTTGTGTTCGTCTAGTTGGTTATCTGTATAGAGCTAGTAGTATATGTGAACCCTACCATTATTTTGGTAAACTGCAACTCAGTGGTCTAATGAATCTATTGATGCTTTTTAGTTAGCCATTGTTCACACTTTCTTAGCATGTCCCTTGTTATTCAAGGGTTTTGTAATGAATGATTTCAGTTTTTACTGCAAATATCCTGCATTGTTTGACTAGTTCTGTCTCTGCGCAGCTAGGTAGAATTTTTTGCAAGCTCCTAGGAATTGTTTTCCATTTTTGCACTGCTCTACTGTATACAACAGTTCTCTGTTTTTGTAGTGTGCCATTCATTCACCCAAGCAAGTGCCCAACATGGTTTTTCATGTGATTTTGTGATCTGTCCATTTTCTCAGTTCATTTTTGATTATAGTCCATCACAATTGCACATTTTCTTTGTAATTTAAAATATTTTTCTACGTGTATTAATTTGGGTATCATGTGTCAGCTAGTCCCATTTTGGTTAATCACTGCAATTGATAAGGACTATTTAGTCTAATAGAATTGTTCATTGATCTTCGTAGGCATCGTGTTGATCCTCTTTGTGGCGATGTTTCTCATTTTGGCTTATCAAATGCGGATAGCCATTATGACATAAGCTCAAGTTCTGATGAACTAGTAGTTAATACTCTCCCTTTTTCTCTGCATTTTTACCTTGCTTGTTCATTTATTTACTTGAAGACTTTTGCAATTTTATAGGATACTGCCATCCCTAAAAGGAAAAGAATATTGGATGATGCTTTGTTTAAGTTTTTCAGCAAAGAGGTATCGTTTTTGTTTTCTGTTGGATAATTGGTTTGCATGTGTCTATTTTCACTTCTTTCTTTTTAAATTCAGATGATTTTCTATAGTTATTTTCTTATTTCTTCCTCTTTATTATAGGCTGTTAAATCTTTGAAGAGAGATTTCTCAAATTTCTGTAGAAGTTCTGATGTATGGAGACATGTCTGGTAGTTTCTTCAGTTTTTAGTGTCTATGAAACCATGTTTTCTTGTTTGATTACTTGACACTTGTTCATTTCCTCATTTTTTTTAGAAGAAAAGGTCAAAGGTTTCTGGGATTGACCAGTCCTCCTTTACAGACTATTCAAGCAAGTATTTCTTTGAGGTGTTGCATCGGCTTACTCCAGAGCAGAAGTCTGTTATCGAGAACTTAGGTTTCAGTTGCTTGCTTGTTTTTTCAAAGACATTCCTTCTTCGTTCATCCGGTGGCTTGCATGTCATGTTGACACTGATTGTTCACAGATTATTGTTGATCACAAGATAATGAACATTTCAAAACATTCTATTCATTTCGTTCTTGGCTTGTCGAATTCTGGCGGTGTCATTGTTGAGAACAGTGATGGTGGAGTGGATTTCATTGCTTCCTTGTTTGATTTATCAGAAGTTCCTCACATTACTTTCTTTGGCGACAAGCTAAAGTCTGGTGATCCCCTCTCTGATCGACAGATTTTTGTGTGTTTCATGCAAATTGCGATTTCCTGTTTCCTTTGTCCATCTGCCAACGGTTGTTTAGACACCAAATACATATGTCAGTTAGGTGATCCTAAATGAGCCATCAGTTTTGATTTGTGCCAGCTAGTTTATAATCATCTTATACTTGGGGTTTCAAACTATTTGAAGTTCATAAAATCAACAGGAAGAAAACCCAAGTCATTTGAGTTCTGTGCATACGCTCTTGCAGTAAGTTTGTTTTTCCTAATTGCCAAATTCTTTCTTTTTCATTTCTTTTCTTTGTGTTTTTATCTGCTTTTGTTGTGCCTTTTTTAAAACCTTTTTTCAAATTCTTCTTGTAGGTATATTACCTGGATTGTCTTGATTTCGGTGTCCACATTGCTGGTAGTGGAGTTCCTAGGTCAGTTTCATGGTGTGGTGACATGATCAAAGAGTATTCGGAGCTGGATCGTGCAAGTAGAAGTGGTTTTGGGTTAAGGCGTATGAGAAATGATCTTCCTAGCTGCTACTTGAACGTAATTTTCTTATTATGGTTTTTTGTCCTTTTGTTATTTTTTCTATGGCAATGTGAGTGTTTATAATACTTTTTGTTATGTTTTCGATATATAGAGAGTGCATATTAGTATCAATTCTCGCATGAAGGGAGGTGCAGAGTTAGAATCTATGTTGGCGCAACAAAAGCATACTTTGCACAAGCAAATTGGGATGATTTTGTCTAGCAAGGTGAGATCCTTTTTCTTTTTTTTTAAGTTGTGCTCTGGTGCATAAGCAGAAGCTGCTCTTTTTCTTCTGTCTATAGTGCTTTGTTTAATGTTTCTTTTTATTTTTTATCTGGCAGACAATTGATGGTATCATTGATATTATTCAGTGCTATAATTCTTCTGAGATTGGCATCACCAACAAGTTGGCGCATGATGTTCTGCAATTCTTGTCAAATGCTCGCCCTTTGTATAGGAGTATCAATTCAACTCTGACAGATGTTCACTGTTTGGGTACTGTGTTCTCTGAGTTTTGATCATTTTCTTTGAGTTTGTGTATATATGTTTATATCCACTTCTTTTTCTTTTTTGGTACAGACACTCCAGTGGCCATTCCACGTGATGCAGGTGTTCAAAATTCGAATATAACAGGTTATAATTCATTAGATTTTTTCATGGAAGAAACGTCTAGTTATTGTTATTATTTATTTTGCTTTCAAGGAAGCAAAAGCCCTACATCACTAGATCAAATCACTAGAAACATCTAGTTATTGTTATTGTTATAATTCTTCTGAGATCAGCTCTATAATGTTATGACTTTTTCTCTTTCACTTCTGTTTTTGTTTTGTAAATGAATTTTCAGCTCCAGAAATGCATCATGTAGCTAAAGTCAAGTCAAGACTAAGTTTACATGTACCTGATAATGCTGATACCATTTTTTGTCAATCTGATCTGATATCTCCAATTGGCCGTATGAATTTGTCACCCTGTCCTGGTGGCAAGGTTAGTTTTCATGCTGTTAAGTGTTTATTTATTTTCTTTCTTTTCACTACTATTTTTTCTTTTCTTGCTTTTCCGATTGTTCTATATGTTGCAGGAAGGTACCAAGGTAGAAGAGATTCCTTTAGTTAATAAACGTGCAGCTAAAAAAGTGAAAGGAAGCAAGAAAGCTCCAATCCCTGTCGCTGATACTACGCCGAAGGCCGAATTGGTATTTTTTTATAGTTTCTAATACTTATTTGATCCATTATTATTTAGTTTTCACTTTTCTGGTCTTTTTTAATCTCTGAAATTTGTCTGTTTTTCTCATTTTCTGCACTTGTTGAAACTATAGCCGGATAATTCACCTGAAGTTTCTATCACTGGTGCTATCAACTTCAAGGACCGTCAAAGTGAACTAGCTAAGGAAGCTGATGCAGTTTACAATAGGAGTGTGCACCAAAAACATAGTGAGGATAGGAATTCAGTTAGAAATCCAGCAACCACTTTGCCAGATCTCGCTGATGTTGCAGAGGTAGTAGATCTGGATAATTTCATTCCTAAAAAGAAATCTTCTGTCAATGGTCTTATCATTCTCCAGCCAAAGAATACTTTAGTATTTCCTTTAGCAGAGAATTCACGCTTCCCCGTGTCAGTTGATGATATCATGCACTACTCTGCTATTATCGAATTGGCTTACACTGACCGCATTCAGAAGTATGTATTTACTTTCTTATTTTTTCTGATTCTACACTTTTGTTTTTGCATATGATTTTTCTCTTTCTCCTTTTTATAAATGGCTTTACTTATTTTGTCAATGCAGGAACTATGCCCTCATATACCATGGAGTTCACTGTAGCTATGTATCTCTTGGACAGACGCTAATGCCCGATGGTCACGTCGACAACTTCCTAATTCCTTGTTTTTGCCGAAAGCTATTTGAAGATAACAATCCTTCAAAATCTAGGAGGCACTATTTCTTTTCATACATAGGGGTATGTAATTTCCTATTGTTTTTTCACATGTGTTTACTGGTTATTCTTCATTTCCTTTTCACTTGGTTTGCTGTATTCTTAGCTCTTCCTTTTAATGGCAGGAAAGCATTTTGCTATTATCAACTGAAATGCAAGAGAGCCTTGTCCGCACTTCATTTCTTGGTGCTGCTAGCGCGAGTAAAGGGAAACGTCTTAATTTCTCTGACAGAGTATGTTTTTAGTTGGTTTATCAAATGTTCTGTCCAATTTTTTTATATTCATTGCTGTCCTTATTCATGTTGTTTTGTCCACTTGACTGTTGCAGTTATTTTTTCCAATATGCCATTTGGATCATTGGTTTTCGTTTGTGGTTGATTTCAAGTTCAAGCTTTTTGCGTTTATTGATTCTTTCTACGGTCCAGATTCTGATTACCAGCGTTCAGTTCATGGTCCTCTAGTAAGTATTTTCTTGATTCCATGTTTTTTTCCATCTTCTTCATACGTCTTCTGCATAATCTTTTTTTAAGTTACTATCTTTTTGTTTATGGAACCTAGATTAAAAACTTCATTCTTCTATGGGAAAAGATCTTTCACACGAATGAGCCCAATTTCAATGCTTTCAAAGTTATGACTCCTCACATGCCACGGCAGGGGAATGCGTAAGTAATTCCATATTTTTTCATGAATTTTTATCTAGTCTGGTTCCTATCTATTTCAGTATTATTGATATTCTCATAGTTTACATGCTATGTAATCTTTTTTCATGCTAGTTGTACTATAGTCAATGACAACCTGCATTTTATGTAATCTGTTGATCAGTCATGATTGCGGGATTTTTCTGATGAAGTCTCTGGAACTTTTTGTTCCCACCAAGGACCTACGGAAAGAATTCAGTAAAGAAGACATCTTGCATCTTCGTATTCAGTTTGCAAATCTTCTATTCTTCCATGCTGGCAATAAAGCGGATCGCAGCTTAGTTACCAACTATTATGTTAAGGTACATTTCGTGTAATTTTTGCAAAATTTCTAGGGTTATGGCATCCCTTTTAATAATTTTCTTTTCTCTATCTTTTTTTGTGGTTGCCAGGATGATTTCGTGCGCCAACTCCGTTGACTGGACTTGTCTCAGTGTTTCTGCGCAAAGATCATTATGATTCTATAGTTCGTGCGCCAACTCCGTTGACTGGACTTTTGTCTCAGTGATTCTATTTTTTTTTTGTATTACAATGTTATATCATACTGTTTTGTTTCATCTCAGTTTGTATTCTAAATTTTACGAACATTTTAGTACTGTGAACATTTAGTACTGTGAATTCTTGCACATTTGTCTATTTCTTTCAGTCTTTTTTTCTTTTTCACTTGCCGTGTAGTTGTGTTTAGTATCTGGGCGGGGATTGTTTTTGTTTGATGTGTTAGGGGGGTGGGTAACTCCGCCTACGCCAATCTTTTGAAGTGTAATTTGTAAATTGGCTAGCCGGTTCCAAGCCCGGGTTAAAGGAGGAGGATCCACTTTTTGTTATATATTTTTGCATGCTTTGATTAGAATTCAGTCTTCGGTTTTCTTCAACCTTTTCTGATTTTTTGTTTTTTTTGGGTTGAAACCCTTGTCATTTTTTCGGAAAAGTGTTTGAATGACAATTTTAGTGGTGCATTGCTGAGTCGCTGATGTGCTAAGTGGCGGCCCTTTTTTGTGACTGTTCTCTGTTCTTTTTGTATTATTAAGTCCATCTTTTTTTCAAAATTGATTACCTCAACTCAGTGTTACTAAGTATTTATGTACTTTTAACATTATTCTCGATTCCCTGGACATCCTAAGCTATGTCCATGTATCGTGCATGTGGTACATGCCTCTTGGGTGAGTTTAGTGTTTGTGTTGCTATCGTGTTCGTGTTCATTTTAATTATGATGATTTCCTCATATATATCAAACTTGAAGTGTTTGTGTTCGTGTTCAGTATCGGGAGAACTTTTTGCCATGGTTGCTTACTTAACTGGCCAGATGCGCAACAATCCGATAAACCCATAAATATTCATTATACATATCTCAAACAGCGAGGAATAACAAGTAGATACAGATATCTTCTCAATCATCATGTTTTTGTTTTTTCATAAGATGATTCTGACACACATAAATCCATGTTTTTACATATGAATAATACTATAAATAGTAGTAGGACACATAATTTTGTAGGATGTATAGTACATCTCAACACATTGAAGTACAAGTGTTTTTTTGTGATAATACTATAAATAGTAGTAGGACACATTGAAGTACAAGTGTTCTTCTGTATCCTCTTTTTTAGCAGCTTGGTGTAGGTTGGTTCACCGAAGAAGACATCGTGGGATGAATCATTTGTTGGTCCAACCCACTTTCTTGTGCATCACTCTTTGTCTTTTTTGATTTACCTCGATCTCCTTGAGTGTCTGTACCTGCATAGTCAAAAAGAATGTCATTTTGATTGTTATGTCATAGTTATTGTTATCTTGTTCACGCAACAACAATTTATGCTTACTATCATTACCATTTTCTTTCTTCTTCCTTACTCTTTTCTTCTTTGGTAAATTGAATGTCAAATGCAGTTTATCACAATTTTTCTTTGTATGTTTAGTAGAACCACAGTGGCTGCATGTGTAAAACTTGTTCTGCTTGATTCTTTCCTTTATAGTTAGCAATCTAGGTCGGCCCTTTGTATCAACAACATCTGGGTCTAATCGTTGTATTGTTGGTGCACTTTCAGCTGTTGGGTCCAAGTTAACAACTGTTCTTACTGAACTATTCTGTCCCACTGTTGAAACTTGTTCAGTTTCAGTGTCCATTCTTGCCATTTCTGCTTCTATCCTTGGAATTTCTTGTAGCAAGTACTGGTACTTTCTCTTATTCTTAGAACCATTAGATGCTGTGTGTCCCAACAGCCGTGAAAGTACATTAAATCTCAAAACTATGCTGTCCTCATTTGGCGCTGGCACAGTATCATTGAATAGCTTTTTTTCTCTCTTGCGCCACCTCTCTATAATGTACTTATCAGGTATCTTTTCTACTTGTAGGTGCAGCATTATTTTCAATATATAAGAGTAGAGAAGACCGTCTTTTTGAAATTTACAACATATGCATGAGTATTCTTCTGTTTGCTCATTCACTTGAACCAGGTAATCTCTCTGTCTGTGCTCCTTTATTGGGTAATTTTTTGCCTGAAACACCCAGTATATTCTGCCTTTTGATTCTTCCCTGAGTTGTAGTCTTGTAACATCCTTTAGTAGTTTCTGGAATTTCCTAAATATGGATACATTGTACAGCTTATGTGCCTGCCTCTCAATGTAGTAATCAGTAATGAATTTTTTTCATTCACTTTCTTATTTATTGCATTATGATCCAGCTCATCCTCAACTGCATGCATGTTATCCATTATGCGCTGGTATTCCCTTAGGAAGCTTGTCATGCTGAATTGCGGACCTACTCCTTTTTTGAACAACACATTGGTTCCCTCACTTCTAGCTGTTGTTTGGATGAATGGGAAGAACTTATCCTTGAAGTAAACTGGCACCCACTTGTGCTTACTTTTCCAAAGATCCTGAAATATTTTGACATGCTCTACATTATGCTCCTTTATCATTGCCTGCCACAGTGTTTCAAATTCATGGATTGTTAATGATTTGTCTATCACGTCCTGTAATTCTTCATATAGTCCTTCATTTGCTTGGAACACTGTCCCTCCTTTATCATCGATTTTCTTCTTGACATGGAACAAGCAACATCTGTGCACTGCTTCTTTGAAAATTGCTTTTATAGCATTATCCATTGCTTTATCTTGGTCAGTTATAATAGTTTTTGGGCACTTGCCGCCCATTGCTTCCTTGAATTGTCTGAAACACCACTCGAAGCTTTCTGCACTTTCATTTATTATGAATGCACATGCAAAAAGGTATGTTTTTCCATGTGGCGACACACCAACAAACGGGGCAAATGGGAGATTGTACTTTTTAGTAAGGAATGTAGTGTCAAAGCTCACACAATCTCCACATATGTCATAGTACAGTCTGGCCCTAGCATCTGCCCAAAATACACTCCGCACTTTGTTTTCACCATCCAAGTCAATGGCATGATGGAATCCTGGATTTTCTGCTTTTTTCTTTGAAAACCAATCAAGTACCTCCATCATATCATTGTTACTGACTTCCCTGTTTATACTTGAGCTGTAGTTGCTGACTTTTCTTTTGTTGTATGGTAATTGTGCCATGCCTCCTCTGATGAATGCCAAAACTGCTACCATGTCCCGTGTAGGCATATTGCAATGTTTCATTGTTCTAATCATTTCCTTTTCACCATCCGACATGTATATGTGTGACCTATAGAATCTACTTTGAGGGCATAGTTCATGGTTGTGCAATAGATTGATGCTTGTTATTGTCCATATCCCATGTTTCTCGCTGGCTACCATTTCAACCTTGCAATTTGACTTGGCTATAACTGTGCTTTGTCTCTGTGCCACAATGTTGTCAGCCTCTGTCTGATTGTTTACCCCATATTTGTTGCATTTCATTGTGAACCTTATGACCTCATTGTTTCTCTTTTTGCTTGTAGTACGATAAGATGATACACAACTGACGGAGAATCCAACTACGTAAGCATACAAGTTGAAGAACTTTTGTGTTTCCTCTCTTGTCTGGAACTCCATGCCAACCTCAGGTATCAATTGGCTTGCACTGTCATTTTCGGTATCTTCATTTCTGGGAACTCCTTCAGTAGCTAGCGCTTCATTTGACATGAAATTGTTAATGTCTTCTTCAGTTATATTCTCTTTTTCTTCTGGATTTTTTTGGGTGTCATTGCTTGCACTTGTGGATGCTTTATCATGTGATCCCCCAGCTTTAGTTTGTTGTTGATTGTCTATTGTTCCAGCATCATATACCTGCATGTAATGTAATTTTTTCAGCATCATATACATTTTTTTTTGGGAAATGTACAATGTATATATGATTTGGAGCTTAGTTTCTTTTGTACCTCGTCTAGCTGTATGTCGTTGAACATGCTGACATCCCATGGATTATCCTCTTCGTCTCCGAGCATTGTAGCAGAAGAATCTTTAATGTTATCCTTCATATTCATCATACACAGAAATATGACAGATTAGATTTTATTAGAAGCAACTATGAAAATTTTGAAACTTGCGTTTTTTCCCTGATTAGTATTGTAATACCTGCTCATCTTGTGTTTCATACACTGCAGGATGTGTTATATCACCAAGTAGCAGACCTGTGTAAGTGAATCCTTCCTGTAAGAAGAAGTCATCGTTCATAGCAATTGATGTTTTGTAGCTTCCCGATCCCGTCATAGATTCATTCTGCATATAGACATATATATAATATCAATTGAGTAGAAACAAAGGAAACAAAAAAATAGAAACAGATATAATTTTTAGTCCCTGTCCTTCAGAATTCAGTCTTCAGTTTAATTTGCCTAGCTCAGTACTTAATTCATTTTTAATTCTTTTTTCTTATCTCAGTCCTCAGTTTTCAGTAACTCGCTGATTCATCATTCTGTGTTCCTCATTATTCATGCCTCATTAATTGTCACTTATTCCTGATGGCAGCAGATCGACATCGAGGACTGGAGCCAGCAGAAGTAGAGCCAGCCGGAGCAACTCGTCCGCATGGTGGAGATGCTCCTCCGCCGTAGCCTGCCGGACGCGCTGGGGCTCATTCTCCGTTTCTCAGTTCTTCAGTTTCTCAGTTCTTCCGTTTCTCATGCCTCATTACTTGTCACTTAGTCTTCAGTTTTAGTTTTTACTGTTAGGTGGTCTTCAGTTTCTCTCTGTTTTTACTGTTAGTTTTATTCAGTTTTTACTATTAGATAATTCTCTGTTTTCTATCAGTCTCATTCTTCAGTTTAATCTCAGTTTAGTTTCAGTTAATCATTTTCCCAATTCTTCAGTCTTAGTGTTTTAGTTAATCTCAGTTTAGTTTCAGTTTCTCATTTTCCCAATTCTTCAGTCTTAGTGTTTTAGTTATCTGTCATTGTTAGCTCATTTTTCAGTCTCTTAGCTCAGTCTTAGTTTCTGTTTTAGTTTTAGTTCTTCAATTCTCAGTCTTACAGTCTCTCATTTGTTGTTCTGCTCAATTTTCAGTTTTCAAGTTACAACCGCTTCATATATGTGCAGAGGATAGACACACTCGACGCCCTCAGATATGCTCTATCTCTCTTGTCGCTCATTCTCCGTTTCAGTCTAAGTTAGATTCTTCACAGTGTTTTTAGTCTCAGTTTCAGTCTTTATTCCTTAGTCTTCAGTTCTCGGTTTTTATTCCTTAGTTATCTCAGTTTTATCTCAGCCTCAGCTTAGGCCTCTCATTCCTAGTCTAAGTTATATTCTTCAGTTTCTCGCTCATTCTCCGTTTCTCAGTTTCATTATTCAGTCTTTGTTTAAGATCAGTGTGAAGTCTTCATTTACTCGCTCATTCTCTCTCCCTCATATTTTCTTGTCACTTATTCATTAATTCTTCAGTTAATCACTCATTCTCCGTCCCTCATTTCTTGTCGTTTATTCTCCGTCGCTCATTATCTGTCACTCTTTCTTCAGCCCCTAGTACGGCAAGCCGGAGTGATGGAGATGGAGAAAACAGAACGGTTTGCACGTGCATAATTGGAGACCTGCTCCCTCCTGATCTTTTTTTTCTCTGAGTTGTCTACTACTTCAGTCTTTTTCTTCAATTTTGCCTACAAAATGGCACTGGCATACAATTGGAGACCTTACACATCTAGTTGCTTGATGATCTTATCACATAGTTACACTCATTGTGTTCCAAACTTTTTCTGATCACAGGGAACAAGCCAGCACATGCTAATCCTGCGGGTACTAGGCTGTAAGAAGGCAAGCGGGGGGAAGTCTGGTATGTATCATCCGCTCCTGCAAGCTCTATTGCATGTTTTGTTTGGCATATTCAGTTGTGAATGCAGCATAGCATGTCAGGCGACATACTAGCATGCATTGTAGGTTCAGTCTTATCTAAAATCTCTCCGTTTTGTCTTTGTGCACACAGTTCACTTATTAGCCTCAGATTTTTCTTAATGTAGCTGTTGTTTTGTGTGTTGTTTTTGAGATTTCTACAAGCTGGGGTGGAGCGCACTGGACCTGCTGTGCCGAGAACCTGGGCCTGGAGAAGGGCTACGTCAAACACATATGCGGTGCTTTCTTTTAGTCTATTCTTCAGTTTCTTTCTTTCCCGCACCGTCAAACACATATCTGCATCCATGTTAACTTAAACTCACTGTTTTATATGAAATCATGTCACTATCTGCATCCATGTTACATCATCTGTCTAAATAGGCTTTTCCGTTTCTTCTGTTTCTTCAGTTTTCCTTTTCTTAGTTTGCAATTCATTTATTTTCAGATATTGGAAGGCCTTCCACGGTTGCCAGAGAACGGAGAATGTGCAGTATGATAACCAAAGTGAGTGATCCTTTGCTTTTTTTGATGGTTGTCGGATCGGCAGGCAGTGCTTTCTGAATCAGTTATGCAATGCAGTGACTAGAAGTTTGCATATAACATAATTTTTGCATGTCAATGTCTACTAAATGTTTACCTGCTGGTTTATGTCAGTAATTCTACTTGAATTATTCTCTCAGTTTTTTCTAGTAAATGTCTTTTCAACATAGTAAGTTAGTTAGAAGGCAAACGGAGAATTTCTCAGTTAAATAGTCTATGCAATTCTCAGTAATTTTTAGTTAAATGGATATGAATGCTCCTGTCATTCTCAGTAAATAGTCTGTGTTGATTTCATTTGTCATTTCTCTTCATTTTCACTCTTTTCTAATCATAGGAAACAAGCCACCACTGGACACCAGGCTGTAAGAAGGCAAGCGGGGAAAGTATGGTATGTGTCATCCGCTTCCAGAAGCTCTCTTTTTATTCTCTGTTATGTCAGTTGCTTCAGTTATCCTTTTGTTCAATTTTCAGTTTGAAGAACAATGATTCAACCGACCAGTTCTTGAGAATAAAAAGAGAGTGTTGCCAGAGAACGGAGAATGTGCAGTGTGATAACCAAAGTGAGTGGTCCTATGCTTTTTGTTGTTGTTTTTAATCATGTCATTCAGTGCATTGGATAATACCTTTGGATAACAAGGGACATGCTAAGAAAGGGACAATATCTTTCAATTTTCAGTTTCTGGTTTTTAATCATGTTTTTAATTCAGTGCATTGGACAATTTGAGCAAGTCATTCAGTGCATTGGACAATTTGAGCAAGTCAGTTTCTGGTTTTGGTCAGGTACATGGTGTTTGATCAAGAAATTGAGTTGCACTAAAAGAGGAGATGGATGAAGAAGAGGTGGAGACACACCTGTGCTGAGACGGGAGGAGATCCAAAGGCCTTCCCAACAGCATCGTTCTCCATGTCCAGGTAGGTCCCTCCCTCGTTGCCATCCATGTTTCCTTCGATCTCTGTTCTTCCAGATCTCCTTTTCCCGTCTCTATTTTTCTGATCGCGTTTTCCCGGTGGCCTGGGCGTCGTCACTGTTTCCTTCTAGATTCTTTACGTGAGGAGGAAGAAGGTGACGTGGAGATGTAGTCTGGTAGAATTATCTGGGCTAGTTCCTGGCCGTTGTTGTAAGGCCCAGGAAGTTACAGCCGGACTGAAAAAACCAGAAAAAACCGGACTGGTGGTTTTTGGGCCTGACTGAGTGTGTAATGAAATGGACTGAACGTGTGTATGAACTGGGCTAGGGGAAATCTGACTTAAACTGGGCTGGGGGGAAATCTGACCTGAACCCAATTGCATTTTCAGCTAGATGATCATTAGGCAGTCCCTATAAATAAGTCTTTTTATAATTGGGTCGATGAGCCCTCTAGTTTTATTTTTGCAAACTCTTCTAGATGATGTAACTATACTTTGATCTCAGAGCAGCAAGTTTCAGACGCACTCTTTTACTCACCAGGGTATCTAAGAGGACTGTAAAGTTTTTAATGAGGCACCTTGCTAGCTTAATATATTATGGGGATTTCTATTTTCGTGCCCTCGGGTCGTTAGTTGTACTCAGTTTTCCCCAGCCCCTTAGTTTTTCCTCAGTTTTCCCCAAGCCTATGTCTGAAACCCGCAGAAGGAGCTCAGACGGAAGGAATCCGTTTATTTGGACGTTCTGTGCTGATGTGTTGCGCCGCGTCGTCTGTGGGGCCGCGTCGTGTGGGGCCGCGTCGTGTGGGGCCGCGTCGCGTGGGGCTGGTAGAAAGGGACCACGTGGGACAGGACGAGAAGCGTTTGGTTGCACGTGAGCAGGAGCTGGGTTTTGTCTCTCTCGGCCCAAATTGGCATTTTTAAGAGCACCTTTTCCCCTCTTTCTCTCTCTGTCTTTTTCACCAAATTAGTATCAAATCTAGAGAAGCTTCTATTTCTGTCTTTCTTCAATATGGCAGCAAATCTAGTAGCAAATCTCTGGGGTTATTTATGCCTTTTGGCCCTCGTTTTTTGCCCAATATGGCAGCAAATCTAGTAGCAAATCTAGAAGCTAGTATATGATAAATTCACAACAGCATAATCACAAAACTAAGTATAATACATAAACTGCATACAGCAGCCAAAAAGCGTGCAATAACGTTGTTAATGTTCACGACAAACTAAGCTGAAAAATATACAAGACGCACGCAATGTATGGACAACAAGAAGATTAGGATGAATGAATTTGTTCTTCATTCCTCCTCATATATTTCTTTGTCGCTCCATTCGTGCATTTCCCCAAGGAAATATTCATTGAACTCCTTCCGTCTGCAGTGTGCGGCCAATACATCCTCCAAACGGTATGGCTTGTGTTCATTTCTCATACCGTAGCTTCCTATTCTATCCACACGTACTGGCCACTCATCCCAGGCCTTTGTATCATGAGAGTACTCTACGATATAACCCAAATCCGTGTAGTAGATGCTGCCAGGTCGAAGTGTCGGGTACACTGCGGTGTCGACGGAGATACACCGGATATAATTCACGAAGAAGGCATTACGCCAATGTTACCGACCGGATGGAGAGAGCGGCTCGAGTGTCCACACGGTACACCAAAGGTTTGCCCGCCAAAGCCTCGTGACCAACAACACAAGCAGCGAGATCACCATCCGACTTCACAAGGTAGAACTTCTGACGTCCAAGTTCTGGAAATGAAATTAGTGTCTCCATCTTGACAGTGCTCGCGCGCTGTCGCAACTGTACATTGGTGCACACTATTCTTCCGATCTCAAAATTATCCGCAGCTACTGCATACAGTTCACCATTGAACGGGGTAATGCAACGCAGACAATGGTTCTTGATCAAAAATCTTCCTTCTCCCCAATCTTCATTTATATCCTTAGTTGGAGTGCTCTCATCGACCCAACCAATTTCCGACGGGTAATGTGCGGCAACGAAGATCATAGTCGGGGATTTGATAACAGCGACTGATTTCAGAAAAACAGATGGCATCTGCGCCTCAAACATAGTGTTCGATTTCTTTGTGAGTGGGTTCAGCAGCCGTATCTTGTGCGGCGGGTTCTTCTGGGCAAGCACGATGACACCACGGCAAAAGCCGACGAAGTAGTATCTAAAATATATTGATGAAGATAACATTCAGCACTAAGATGTGTTTAAGATTGAAAATAAAAAGGTAGATATGGAGGAATTTGAACCTTGTATGAACTTCCGATAGATCTATGGTGACGTAGCGTGATGTGCCGAGTTGGAGGAAGGTGAACTCAGCGACGCGTGGAAGGGCGTGGTGTAGCATGATCCATTCGTCCAGGTGCACGTCGGGCTCAGGCAAACCTGAGCGCCAATTTCTACAGACTTGCCTCATAGCAGAGTAGGTGTCGGCGTACTCCTCGTTCGCCAATAAGCATTGGCCGATCTTGTGAAGTGGTCCATCAGCCGAGAGAGAGGCCCAGTTCACGGAGGCGCCACGCTTGGATGCGCCGCCCTCGGAGGCGACGCGCTCGGCGGCGGCGCGCTCGGCGGCGACGGGCTCGGCGGCGACGGGCTCGGCGGCAACGGGCTCGGAGGCGACGGGCGCGGAGGCGACGGGCTCGGAGGCGACGGCCGCCGGCGCATTCTTCTTCTCCATCGCCGGCAGGGTAGCGTGCGTACGGCGGTTGGGGTTTTTTCGATTTGGAGAAGTTGATGGGACGTGAGAGGGGTGGTTTCGTGCGTGAGCGAGAATGAGACGACTGTGTGCAGAGGGAGGGAGGGGCTTACGCGTCCTAAATGCGACCCGCGTCCTACGCGTCCACTATTTGCACGTCTGCACCGCGACATGCGTCAACAATGGCACGTCTTGCACTTCTGCACCGCAACACGCGTCTTCGGGTCTAACCCTGGAAATTTAGATATACTCAGGTATACCCCCGAGTCATATACTAGCATTTTTTGTGTGCTCAGTTTTCTCCTTGAGTGCTAATACTGGCTAGTGTAATATACTCGCTTTACCCTCAAGTGGCTGGTCAACAGAGAGTCAACAAATGGGATTAACTAGTTAAATGAGTTATTTAATGTGCAAAAAATTCCGAAAAAGAGTGGCACTTACTCATGGAGTCTTTACCACAAATTGCCACTTCTCAAATCATAGATAAATCATAGATAAATCAAGTTTCACCACAAATTGCCACTTCTCAAATCACCTAGTAGCTATGAAGGTGCATGGTTTTCCATAATAAGCCCTACCCAAAACAGTTTTCCCCAAAACATACTTTGTCTGAATGAGGCCATAATTTTCACACTCATGTAGATTTGTATTGCAAATAGTTTGAGGTAGGCCAAGATGGGTTTCATTGTACAAAACACGCATTTTCCATTTTTTAAATCTCATATTTGAATCCCTTAGTCTGTTTACTACTCACTTGCCCTTGGTTTCTTGATACTACTCGGTTTGCCCTCTCCCTTCACAAACTCTCGCGTACGCCCAACATTGCCCTGATTGGTCTAGCCCATGTCACGCGGATCGTGCCCGCCGATCGTTGATCGTATGATCTAACGGGCAGGATAACCCCTATCTCTCTCTACGGTCGTGGCCACCACCCTCTCTCTCTCTCTCTCTCTGTCGTCGGTTAGCTTCACGCAAAGTTTGGTTTTCTGCATTATTTTTCACGAGCTAAATTATAAACTCTTTTTAGGCATTACTTTTCACGCAAAAAATGATAAACCATCACCGATTTGTTGTAGCCATTACTTTTCACGCAAAAAAATGATACACCATCACCCATTTCGTGTACCCATTACTTTTCACGCAAAAAACGATAAACCATCACCGATTTTGTTGTAGCCATTACTTTTCACGCAAAAAATGATACACCATCACCCATTTCTTGTAGCCATTACTTTTCACGCAAAAAACGATAAACCATCACCGATTTTGTTGTAGCCATTACTTTTCACGCAAAAAATGATACACCATCACCCATTTCTTGTAACCATTACTTTTCATGCAAAAACCGATAAACCATCACCGATTTTGTTGTAGCCATTACTTTTCACGCAAAAAAAATGATACACCATCACCCATTTCGTGTACCCATTACTTTTCACGCAAAAAACGATAAACCATCACCGATTTTGTTGTAGCCATTACTTTTCACGCAAAAAATGATACACCATCACCCATTTCTTGTAGCCATTACTTTTCACGCAAAAAACGATAAACCATCACCGATTTTGTTGTAGCCATTACTTTTCACGCAAAAAATGATACACCATCACCCATTTCTTGTAGCCATTACTTTTCACGCAAAAAATGATAAACCATCAACGATTTGTTGTAGCCATTACGGTAAATGATAAACTATCACGAATTACCATTTCTTTTAGGCATTACTTTTCACGGTAAAATGATAAACTATATCACGAAGTTCCATTTCCGTCAAGATAGTCCGCATTACTTTTTTGTTGAGATATATACCCCCACAACGGTCATCTCCTCCTTAAATTATTGTGTAAACCCCCACAACGGTCACCTCCTCCTTAATTTATTGTGCAAACCCCTACAACGGTCATCTCTCCCTTATAAACACCCACAACGGCCATCCCTTGTGTCAATAGGTTCTGCCTCTCTCTTCTTCGTTCACATACACTTGATCATCCATTGCCATGGCTTCCACGTCTCGGACGCGGAACGGAAGGGGAAGGGGAAGGGGAAGGGGACGGGGAAGGGGCGGCCGGGGTGGTGGATCATCATCATTGCCACCACCACCGTCGTCAACACTGCCATTGATCATAGAGGAGTTCTTCATCGTCATCTATGAAGACCCTTTGGTCAAGAAGGTACGTATGCGTTCCCACGTATATGATGCATGTGATTAATTATGGGCATGTTCTAAAAAACCTTTAATTTCAAACGATCGGCGCTCGATCTCTTTGCAGGCACTCCCAAAAAAGTTTGCGGACTATCTTGACGGCCAGGAGCCAGCTAAGGTGTATCTGCGAGCAGGTGGATGCGGTCCTCGTCTCTGGACCGTGGAGGTCCTATTTGACGGACAAGGCCGGATGTATCTCGACAAGGGCTGGGAGAATTTCGCCATCGCGCACGGTGTGGATTTCGGCTGCTACGTACACTTCAAATATGAAGGCGATGATGTGCTCACAGTGAAGGTGTTCGACGGAACAATGTGCAGGAAGTACTACTACTCAGACGACGAAGATACTGACGATGAAAGTGACGACGACGTGAAGCCATGCATCCATCCCCTTTAGAGATCTAGCTATTTTCTATATATTTAGAGATCTAGCTATTTTCTATATATTATGCACAATGTTTAGCATAAGAGTCACTTTAAATTAAGCTACGAAAATAGTCACCGCCATGGGCCGAGGCGGCCCCACGTAGCGACTCTATATTATATTCTCTAAATAAATAGACAACCCCACGTCATTGGTCATGGAGGCCCCACAGAGCGGCAATATATGATTTTCTATAAATAAATAGACGACCCCACCGGTCATTGGCCGCGACGGCCCACAGAAGCGGCAAATATATGTCTTTTCCTGAAAAATAGACGACCCCACCGGTCATTGGTGCGGCAGCCCTCGTAGCGGCAATATATGACTTTTTCCTGAAAAATAGATGACCCCACTGGTCATTGGTCGCGGCACCAATAGAGCGTCCCCATTTGTCAAGCACGAGACGGCCGAGAGGAACCGCCTCTCAGGCAGCCCCCACCCGTCGATTAATCTGCAGCAGTAAGGTCTCTGACCTGACGGCAACCCTCCCGTCCGAGCGTCTGCGAGGGGTTTCAAACTAGAGGGAGGGGAAAACTGAGGAAAAACTAACGAGATGGGGAAAACTGAGCACAACTAAGGACCTGAGTGCACGAAAATAGAAATCCCTATATTATGTGTTTACCTCAAAAAAAAACACATACGGCGTCAAGCCTGGACATAGACTGCATCTGGCACAAACAATCCAACCTTAACGAACACACATAGGATCATACGTAAGAGAAGTCATCAGTCGGGACACCAGTCCAAGTCCAACCATCTCACCACCCCTAAAAAATCCCAAAAACATGGCCAAAAGGCACATCACTAAACCAGCCCGCCCTCCACGATCCATCCTCATCAGCCCCCATTAGCGCAGCCAGGGTCCCTTGTCCACGTTCACCGCGCCCATGGCCTCCGCGCCGCACCTCCCCGCGATCCCGTCCAGGTTCACCCGTTTTATAATAATCCTCACGCACGCAACCACTGCGAAGGTCTCTCGCCAGGCCCAACGAAACAAAGGCCAAGACGTTTGTTTCTGCGCCTCCCCGACGAAGACCCGTGCTGGTATAAGTAGTTGCACGGGGCCGGAGCTGGACGGAGACCCAATCGACGAGAACCAGCAGCTGCAGCAGCCATGGCGACGCAGGCCGCCTTCGCCGTGAAATTCCCGCACCAGCTGGCGCGGCCGGGCCGGGTCCACGGTCGGCCTCTGCCGCCGGCGCGGGTCGGGATTGCGGTGCGCAGGGGATCGCCCGGCAACAGTGCCGTCGCCGTCGCGGCGGCGGCACCCCGCGAGGTGCGGTGCCGGGCCGGCGGCCTGATCGAGCCGGACGGGGGCGCGCTCGTCGAGCTGGTGGCGCCCGAGGAGGGCGGCCGGCGCGCGGCGCTGCGGCGCGAGGCGGCGGCGCTGCCGCACCGGGTGCGCCTCGGCCGCGTCGACACCGAGTGGGTGCACGTGCTCAGCGAGGGCTGGGCGTCCCCGCTGCGGGGCTTCATGCGCGAGACCGAGTTCCTCCAAGCACTTCATTTCAACGCCGTCCGCGGCGACGATGGCGGCATGGTCAACATGTCCGTGCCCATCGTCCTCGCCGTCGACGACGCGCAGCGCCGCGCCATCCTGGCGTCCGGCGCCACCAGCGTCGCGCTCGTCGACGAGCACGACCGCCCCGTCGCCGTCCTCAGCGAGTAAGACCACCAATCCCCTTAATCTCTTTTCCTCTCTCACATTTGATTTATGTGTGTGCGCTCATCTTTTTCACTTTCAGTATACGCAATTGGTACCCTCATGGTTGAATGTATCAAAAGATTTTTTTTTTTTAAGAAAGGGCGATATATTATCATGTTCGGCTAGGCTTGTCGGCTTGTGTAGGTTAATGGTGAAAATGCTGGTTTCTTCAACTGGGAACAAGTAGATTCACAATTAACAGCACATATGGTTTACACTTTTCATCAGCTCATTTCAAATGAACACCTAAATGTTTAGGTCTTCTATTAACTTTTGAGTGGTAGTATTTATTCCCTTTACAAACAAATATGGTCCCGTCAAGGATGTGTCAGTTCATGATATGAGGTAATTGTAATGCTCAGCAATTTTCTAACTCAACTGGTTGTTTGATGGTCAAACTAAATTTGATAGTGATTCCACTTTTGTGGGAATGGGGCTATGATAGTGAGAACTTCACTCATGCTTCTATCAGGATATTTCTGTGTGTTGACCATCTTCACATGTTCCACAGTATGTAATCATGCATCCTTTAACAGATAATAGCTCCGGTCGTATTCAAGTCGGTAATACCGTCGGTCGTATTAAACTTAATATTGGATCTATCTTCCTCAAATAGATACTCAGCTTTGTCGTTTTTTCGCCGCCTTTCCGAGTACTTTAGGACGTTTCATACCATGTACTTACATGTTACGTCACCACTGTTTCACTTGCATTCGCCAGACTTTTATATGCATCAAACGTTGAAAAAATTAAAATGGAATCCCAGCTTATAAATTTTGTTACCAAACGAGTGAAGTGACGTAATGAAGTTGACGTGACACGCCTCCATCGAAACCTAAACTCCTGAGAACATGTTACATCTGCCTTTTGATGAATACCCTGAAAACAAGCATAGACTATGGGAGTGAGGTTTACTTTTACTTCACTTAATCCTCGCATCTTCAACTCATCTTATAAAAAAAATTCTCTTTTTTTCAGTATTGAGATCTACAAGCATAACAAGGAAGAAAGAATTGCACGGACTTGGGGAACAACTGCACCTGGGCTGCCGTATGTAGAGGAGGCGATCACAAATGCTGGTGATTGGTTAATTGGTGGAGACTTGGAGGTCATTGAACCAATCAAGTATAATGATGGTCTCGATCAGTATCGCCTGTCTCCAGCACAGCTACGTGAAGAATTTGCCAGGCGAAATGCTGATGCAGTATTTGCTTTTCAACTCCGTAACCCTGTGCACAATGGGCATGCTTTGCTCATGACTGATACACGCAGGCGCCTTCTTGATATGGGCTACAAAAACCCTGTTCTTCTTCTCCATCCATTGGGAGGCTTCACAAAAGCTGACGATGTGCCTCTTAGTGTGAGAATGAAGCAGCATGAGAAGGTATTCAGTTATAAACAATTGTACCATCCATCTGTCTCGTTTTTTAAACTATATTCTTGGGCAAAAAATATATGTCATGTCTTATGACTAAACCTTCTATTTGGTGATGGTAGATGCTTTAAGATGTAAAAATGTTTCTTGCATTGTTTGACGTTCTTGTTCATTTTGCTAGGTTCTTGAGGAAGGTGTCCTAAACCCAGAATCAACTGTGGTTGCAATCTTCCCATCTCCAATGCATTATGCTGGGCCAACTGAGGTGCAATGGCATGCCAAGGCTCGTATCAATGCTGGTGCAAACTTCTATATTGTTGGAAGAGATCCTGCTGGTATGGGTCACCCAATGGAAAAGAGGGACCTTTATGATGCTGATCATGGGAAAAAAGTATTGAGTATGGCTCCTGGGCTTGAGAGGCTGAATATCCTTCCTTTCAAGGTTTGTAATCCATCAAGACCATATATCTCATCCTGATCTTGACATCAACAACTAATTATTCAGTTTTCATATACAATATCCTTGACTTATTCTGGTTTCTTGACATATCTTATGATTGTTTGGATCAGGTGGCTGCATATGACAGAAAATACAACAAAATGAATTTCTTCGACCCATCAAGGAAAGAAGACTTCCTGTTCATCTCTGGCACAAAGGTAATTCATTGTAGTGTCATTAGCTCATGAGTAACTTTGGCACCGATGTTTTGTTAGACATGTCATACAAACTTGCCTCTGTATACAGATGCGTGGTCTTGCCAAGAACCGTGAGAGTCCACCAGATGGTTTTATGTGCCCAGGTGGCTGGAAAGTCCTCGTCGAGTACTACGACAGCTTGACCCCACCAGAAGGCAGCCCCAAACCGCGAGAGGCAGTTGCGGCGTAGAAGCTGAAAGATGCTTCAGATAATGAATATGTGTGTTCCTGGTATTATGGACGGTTCTTTGCGACTAAGAACCGATGATATATGGTGGTATACATATATTGGTGGTAGGACTTGACATTTGGGCATGATTCCCAACAGTCCCTTGTGGTTTGTACTATCTGCTAGCAGTGTTGCCCCCTGGAGCCCATCATGTGCTTGTGGTGCCAATAAGGATGGGTTTTGTATCCTCTTGCCAGATCTGTACATAACTACATATAAAGTATGGTGGTATTTTATCTAGTGTTTGATGTGTTTGCTACGACCCCTTCTCCAATCAAAGAAGTTTCCAGATTCAGGTTTCTCAAATATTTACATATATGTGGTAATTTTTTCTAGGTCACATGAATGATATAGACAGATGCCAACAAAAATAATAAAGAAGCACTCAAGCTGCAGAAATGAAATAGACATGATGGAATTTTTTTTTTTTTTTTGAAAACGTAATATCCATGATAGATTGTAACAGAAAGGACCAACGAACATGGATAAATGGTGATCTTAAAACTTTAGGTGCAGCACTTGTAATTGGTTTGATCTGATTATATGAAGCAAACAATTTGTGTGTTTTAGGTTAAGTCCACTTATCCAATTTAGGAGAAGTTGTCTTAAAATCCTTATGTTTCTAGAGAAATCTTTAAAATTTTGTATCGGCGTGCAAGTTCTGTGACACATAGGAGATTATAAGCTAAACCTATACGGTTCTTCCACGTTATTCCTTGGACTCGATGGACCCTTTGTTTTGGGAGCGCGGTGCCTGCCGTCAGGCATCTTTCAATGCAATGGGTCTTTCACTTATTCTGGTTTCTTGACATATCTTCTGATTGTTTCGATCGGGTGGCTGCATATGACAGAAAGCATAACAAAATTAATTTCTTCGACCCAACAAGGGAAAGAAGACTTCCTTTTCATCTCTGGGACAAAGGTAATTCATTTCAGTGTCATTGGCACATCAGTAATTTTGGCACCAATGTTTTGTTGGCCATGTCCTAACAAACTTGCCTCTGTACACAGATGCGCGGTCTTGCCAAGAACCGTGAGAGTCCACCAGATGGTTTTATGTGCCCAGGTGGCTGGAAAGTCCTCGTAGAGTACTACGACAGCTTGACCCCAACAAAAGGCAGCCCCAAACTGAGAGAGGCAGTTGCGGCTTAGAAGCTGAAAGATGCTTCAGATAATGAATAGTGGTGTACTTCGTATTGTGAACGGTTCTTTACGGCAAAGAGCCGATGATATATGACTGTATACTCATACTGGTGGTAAGACTTAACATTTGGGCATGATTCCCAACACTCCATGTGTGGTTTGTACTGCATACTAGTATCTGCTAGCAGTGTTGCTCCCCTGGAGCCCATCATGTGCTTGTGGTGCCAATAAGGATGGGTTTTGTATCTTCTTGCCAGATTTGTACCTAACTACATATAGACAATATGGCTGTGATTTATTGGTGTATGATGTGTTTGCTATGTTCCCTTCTCAAATCGACGAAGGCTTCAGATTAGAAGCTACATGTATGGGGTTCTTTTTCAGTGGGGCACAGGGTATAGATAGAGATGCCAACAAAATCCTCAAATGCTAACCTGTGGTCTGCTGTTTAGTTAGGATAAATGCTTTGAAGGTGACTTTTCTTTTTGAAGATGACTCTTTTATTTCCTTGATAAAAAGCTGCATATGCATCTGCTAGTAGTTTATTTTTTTTAAATGGTCATATTTCCCTTTTCAAATGAAAAGTTGGGAATATTAACATTCGGAGAAAAATATCCGTCCCATGAAAATCGTGTCTAGATACATCCAGATTTCGACAAATCTCAGACAACTTTCATGAAACGGAGAGAGTATTTATGAACTATATAGGAAAAAAAATCACTGAGGAAAACTATCCCTAAACAAAGTTATAAATTTGTTTCTTTTTCATGTAGCTCAAAATACAAGACAATTTCAGCCGAAACTTCGCACGAGTAAATTTTATAATTTTTTGAAAGATTTTTTTGGAATGAAAGCTATGCCCCATCCTATGCATCATAATTTATTGAAACATAGAAGTATAATTTTCAAATATTACAAAAACTAGGAGCACTGGTTCACCAAATCTGCTCTCAAAATTTCCCACTTAATGTTCAAAGTTCTGGGTCTCTCACTTGTGCTGCTCCGGGGGAAACCCGCGCCGTGCATCGTTCTACCTCCTGGGGCATCGTTTTTGGAGCAGCTGCTGGATGTTGGCGGTTCTCGGTGGAGTGGTGTTCATCTACCACATTGTTGGTTCTGTGTCTCAGCGGCATGGTGCGGCATGGTGCTGCAGGGTATCAGGCATCGACGGCAGGTCTTGCAAGGTTAATGCGATGATCTCTCTTGAAGATGGAGTCGAGGAAGACGGCGGGAGAAACTCATGTGGCGTGGGCTTTGGCGTACGCGTTGAGGAAGGCGGCGGGAGCAACTCATGTGGCGTGGGCGTTGGCGTACGGGAGAAGAGAAAGTCAACACGTGAAAGAAGAAGAGCACACCGAAATAGCGGTGGCTATAGAGGGGGGCAACAGCAATTTTTAGGCTTAATTGCGAAAACCATGTGAAAGCCAAGATTTGAACTCAAGACCTGGGGCTCTGATACCATGTTAAGCTTCATGCACTAGCCACTTGAACCAACAGTCCGAACTGATGGAAAGGGCTAGGCAATCTAGTTGTACACTTCACAACAGCTGTGAGTCTGCTTGACTAGATGTGCTTCTCACCTGCTATTGGGCGGTTTGAGAAGGCATTTAGTTTTGGTTGATGTGAGTTGGTGTATTGTCACCCTCTTCATCCCACTGTAGGTAAAATTAGGTTGCTTCGAAATTGGTCTTTTGTATTGTTTCTTGTAAGGTTCGTGAATAATCTAATAAAAAAACCGTGTGCATCCTTTGGATGCAGAAGCTGGGACGATATTTTCCCCATTTCGAAAAAAAACTTAATGTTTGAAGTTCTGGGTCGATCACTTGATGAGAACAGAGTAACAGCTTGTGGACATGTGTTATTTTACAGCGGCAAACAAAACGGTCAAATCGGAAAGGACAACTGAATGTTGCAACTGAGAAAAGAAGCACGGCCTATTAAGTTTCATGCACCAAATACTCTTTCCAAAAATCTAAGTTGTCAACAATTAATAGTTGGACAAGAATAAGAAGCTAGCACACCCGACACAGGTATACTAGTTTGTAAAAGTATTCCACATCACTAGCTAAGTCCTCCAATCTCTGCACGAAACTAGAGAGTTGGTCTTTTTCTTGATCAAATTCCACCATAGACTCCTTGCTGTTTTCCGTGCTGATGGTTTTGCCTGCACTGATGGCACCGAGAACGGCACAGCCTTGTTCTTTCGCCTCCCGAAGGATGACAGCCCAATACGCTAGCCACTCCTGGTCTTCTAGGTCGCGGCTGCCTTTCAGCTCGACAGCCTTGCAGATCTCAACAAGTGCTGCCTCTAGCCTACCGTGCAGCATCTTAAGCTGTTGTTCCTTCTGGAGAACTTCTGAATCACATTCTAAATCCTCTGAAAAAAGTGTTAGTTCGTCGTCATCGTCTTCAGCATAACCCACCACGTCAGGCATCTCTTCTGTCCTTTCCTCCTCCGGTGGTGATGAGGGATTGCTAGTTGAAGTAGATGTTCTCATCCTTTTCTTCTCTCTTTCTTCCCCCATCTTTGTTGGTCCGTACACTTTAGCTGACAATGTTGTACTGTTAGGTGTTTGATCTACACCTTCGGCAAGGCCTCAGCCTCAAGGTGAAGCAATCTTATGAACTCTCCGATGTCTGGCGAGAGCTTCTCTAACATTCCCAACGTCTTGTTCAGCCTTTCCATGTCATCGTCGACGCTCCAGAACATCATCTTTCCAGCCTTGTCAACTCCGCCAACATCATCCTCATCCCCAAGAAAGCTGAGGCCACTTCAGTGGGCGACTACAGGCCGATTAGCCTCATCCATAGTCTTTCAAAGATTTTCTCCAAGCTTCTGGCCAACCGCCTGGCTCCAATGCTCCCGGATATCGTCTCCAAGTGCCAAAGCGCCTTCATCAAGAAAAGAAGCATTCACGACAACTTCTTACATGTTCAAAACCTCATACGGGAACTTCATGCTAACAAGACCCCGAGCCTATTCCTCAAGCTTGATATCTCCAAGGCCTTCGATTCCGTAGGATGGGCTTACCTTCTTGACGTCATGTCAGCGCTGGGGTTTGGCCAAGCTTGGCGGGACTGGGTGTGTCTTTCCCTCTCCTCGGCCACGTCTAGAGTGCTGCTAAATGGTGAACCTGGCACCCCTTTCTGCTACGCCCGCGGTCTTAGACAGGGGGATCCGCTATCACCCATGCTTTTCATCCTCGCCATCGACCCCCTACAACGCATCCTTTCCTCGGCCACTCAATTGGGCATTCTGAGTCCCATACGCTCTAGGACCAACCGATGCCGCATCTCTCTTTATGCGGACGACGCCGGAATCTTCGTAAACCCCACTAAGGAGGACCTTCGCGCCATCTCTTCCATTCTAGACTGCTTCGGAAAGGCCAGTGGACTTGTCACCAACATGACCAAGACGGAAATTTTCCCGGTGCGCTGTGCTGACGTGGACCTTCAGGAAATTCTCAATGACTTTCCCGCGAAGCTTGCCTGCTTCCCTGGCAAATATTTGGGGCTCCCTCTGCATTTTCGCCGTCTTCGGAAGGTGGACCTACAGCCCCTAATCGACAAGATCGCCGGAAAGCTCCCGGGTTGGATCGGCAAGAACCTTGCTAGACCTGGAAGGGTCATCCTTGCGAAGACGGTGCTCATGGCCACTAGCACTTACCACGCCACTGCCATTCCTCTGCCAAAATGGGCTCGTGAGAGGATCAACAAGATTGCCAGGACATTCGTCTGGGCCGGTGAAGAGGGCGAACATGCCGCCCAGGGGAAAGCTCTTGTGAATTGGAGAACGATATGCAGGCCAAAGAAGCTGGGGGGCCTCGGCATTCCGGACATTGAGAGATCTGGACGTGCCCTGCGATTACTTTGGCCTTGGCTCCAGTGGACTGATCCGGACCGCGCTTGGTCTGGCTCAAAACTTCCATGCGACGACACCGACATGTCCCTCTTCAGAGCCGCCACTAAAGTTACCATTGGAAACGGGGAGACGGCCAAATTCTGGCACGACAACTGGTATGCTCGGGGCCCTCTATCTCAATGGGCGCCCGACCTCTACAGAATTGCCACGAGGAAGAACCGTACGGTAGCCAAAGAGCTAAGTGAAAACAACTGGATCCGCTCTGTCGCGTCCCTCAACTCGCCTCAACAGCTGGCGCAATATATCGACGTTTGGGAGGCCGTTCACTCCATCAACCTTGCCCCCGAGTTGCCGGACACCATCGTCTGGATGCTTAATGCCGATTCAACCTACACCGCTAGCTCCGCCTACGAGGCACAATTCCTTGGCTCCCATGCCCGCTTCGATGCCATGAAGATTTGGTCGGCACACGCCGAGCCCAAATGCAAGTTGTTTGGCTGGCTAGCCCTTCATGGAAAGCTCCTTACCGCCGATATGCTTGCCATCCGAGGATGGCCTCACGACCCTCGATGCCCATTGTGCCTCAGCGAGCCTGAGACAGCTGACCACCTTTGCAGAAACTGCCCGTTCACGGCGGCTGTCTGGAACCTTGTCAAATTTTGGGATGGCGACTCCTCTGATGACCGACGCCTTGACTTCCAATCCATATCTGACTGGTGGAACGACATGATAAAAGAAAAGCCACAGAAAGAAAAGAAGCGCATCAGCGGTCGGTTCCTATATGTGCTCTGGAACGCTTGGAAGGAACGAAACCGGCGCATTTTCACTGGACAACGTCTTACCTACCTTGAGGTCGCAAGCATAGCAAACGAGGATATCCTCCAAAGGGATCGTGCTATAAATGGCTTCGGCCCGGCCATCCCGGCCGATCCGGATTAGTTCTCTTTTTTGGTAGCTCGTCCTTCATGGTGGGTTCTGGGCATTTTACCACCTTAATCTAAAAATGCCCTCTCTTTGTACAGTTTGGACCTTGTTGTTCCCTCTTGCTTAATGAAAAGGCAGTGCTCCTGCCGGTTGCTCCAAAAAAAAAAAAAAAAATATCGGACAGAGATTTCTTGGGGGAAAACGGCGCACCTACAGCTCTGGTAGGAGCAACAGTGGAAGGAGAGGCTGATTCGCTTTGCTGCTGGTTGGCATCGGCGTCCTTGACCAGCGGTGGGAATCTGGCAAGCACCTCGTCGCCTCGTGAGGCGGCTTCCTTCAGCTTGTCACGCCACCTCAGCAGCCACGAGTTCACGATGGCGTGCTTCTCCGACGCCTCAACGGCGCTGTGGATCTTGATTAGCAGCATCTCTAGCCGTTGCAGCTTCTCGCTGGTGGCTGTATCTTTACCGTACCTCTGTATCAGCACGGAGAACACTCTGTTGGTGACCTCACCAGCCACTGCAGAAGCCACAGAGTTAACTGCCTGTTCTGCCATGGCTCGGAGGAGCTAGTGGTTCAACACTATTGGAGGTTAAACATCTCGTTGTGCGGCTTGCTGCTAGTGGAAAGATTATAAGGTGATTAAATGGGTCAGGACTGGGGAAGATGAGACAAGGCATTAGTAACAAGAAAAAACGCTCATGCTCATCGTATGTATCACCCTTGTAACTTTGCAAGGATGAGCTGTAGTGCAAAAATATAAGGTTCGGCTGTGTATGACGATAAAAACTAAGCTCTCGCCTCCAAGGACGCGACAAGATAAAGGAATCCACATCAGAGGCCTTCTCATCTTCCAACGCTGAGGGAGGGAGTAGTAGATGGCAAGGAACACAGGGGGAGTAGCAGGAGCACGAGCATTGGGGTACGTTCAAGCTTCAGAAATAAAATTGACATGATAGATTGTAAAAGAACATAAAGATTGTTAACATGGCTCCGGGAAATAAAGAACATGGGTACATGGTCATCAAAATATATGTAGCTACTTCTGTTACATAATTCACAGACAACTCCTAAGAGAAAACCCCAATTTTACAATGGTTTCAGAAAACGGAAGTAACAACATTACAAACTGCAAGCTTCCCACAGCGAATTTACAGTGGATACAATGCATCCTACTAAGCTGAATACCAGTGGTTTCACATCTATCACCATCCTTAATCTGTTCATCCAGATATCTTGTGCTCAGCATTTTTCATCATGAGCACAAATTCATCATAGTTCACCTGCCCGTCGCCATCGGTATCCGCCTCGTTGATCATCTGCTCAACCTCCTCTTCGGTCATCTTCTCCCCGAGGTTGATCATCACTGTCCTCAGCTGCATTTCCATGGACAAGATGAAGTTCGGCAATGCTCAAAATAAGCTTGGAAGTTAATCAGAACATGTGAAAGAGTGCTCAGCCACCTCAACCGGGGAGATGAAACCGTTCTGATCCTTGTCCAGGACCTCGAAAGCTTCCTTCAGCTCTTCATCACCATCTCCATCCTGCAAATCCCCATGGAAATCAAAAGCAACATTACATTCAGACATTGTCAAACATGAGAAGAAGATCGACAATGTAGGTCACCAGTTGATTATTCAGCAGATTGCAAAGCTTTACCTTCATTTTCCTTGCAATAAGGTTCAGGAACTCCTGGAAATCTATGATCCCGTTCCCATCCGTGTCGACTTCACGCATCATGTCGTTGAGCTCCTGTTCAGTCGGCTCAAGGCCGAGAGAGCGAGTCACCGCAGCCAGCTCTTCCAAGCTTATGCATCCTTCATATGACAAATTAGTGTCCCAATGTCTCACATGTCAATCGGATTAAGAAAATGTGATCATTTAAGGTCAGAAACATCACAAAAAGGAAAAAAAAAGGCATGACAGTAATAATAGCAGGATTTTGCTTCGGAGACGATTAGCATCCTGGTCAGTGCTGTTGCTAAAACTTAGGTTCTTGTGCATACACACATATCCTAATTCCAAAGAGAGCAAGGGATAAGGGAACACCACGTGCAAAGACCGGTCAAAGATACGCTACGTTTGATGTGAGCTTATATATATGCTGAAGTTACGTTTGATGTGAGCTTATATATGTGATGAAGTAGTTAAGCAGTTACACGTCAAACAGTGATATCACCACATCCAAGTCCAACACAAAACCGTGTTGATTCTTGAATAGCATAATTATTTCAGGGAATTCCTGTCTACAAGTTACATGAGCAACTTGGCCATTAGATTAGCAAGTTTGAATACATTTGCTCTCTTCCGCAAAAAAAAAAAAGGAATACATTTACTCGAAGAAAGTAGGGGGGTAACCTACGGCAATGATAGATGGGCCCTCAAGACCAAGGACAAGTGAGCCAATCACAGAAACGCTTGTTTTGTCAGGAGCTGAATGAAGAGTTTATTTGACCAAACTAATCTCTGAAACTAGTCGTAGGGAACTGAACCTCTAATCGCTGAACTTTCAAAGAAATACTACTATAAATTCCATCCACTGCTCTACAGGTCCATAAGCTAGGCAGGTAGAAACACGTTACATAACTTACTATGATTCTCTGCTAAGAAGATCAACGAAAACAAGGCTACTTATTATGATTCTCTGCTAAGAAGATCAACGAAAACAAGGCTAGACAAATTAATAGACACTAGCATCGCTGCAGAGAAACAATCTCAACAAAACTGCATCAGAATAAGCGAGAAGGCATGGTCCATCGATCGAGGAGAGGGTAATGGAAAGCAGAGAAACAGACCGTCGCCGTTCTTGTCGAAGAGGGAGAAGGCCTCCTTGAATGCCAACATCTGCTCGCCCGTCAGCCCTTCCATGCAATCTCTGAATGTCAGAAAGCTGCAGGCAAGTTGTTCTTGGAGTGGAAGCGAGTTGTGGGCGAGGAGGGGAATAAGTAGAAAGCTGAGTCACAGTAGCCAGCAAGAGCAAATATAAGGAGAGGAGAGCAGAGCAGAGCAGAGGAGGGAAGCAGGGTGGAAGCATCCTAGCGTGCCAATGGGGGTAAGAGGGGGTAGATAAAGAAGACCTCGGTGTCCTCGGAGACATAGACGGGCACACGCGCTGTGGACGCTGGGCGGCGCGCTTTGTGGAAAAACTTGGAGCGGGGTCTCCCGGTTTTCCAAACCATTTCCTGCGCTTTCCCTGCCATCCCCGCTTGGAGCTCTCGACAGAGACCGCTACAGTTTCAGCAGACAGTGAAGCATGTGCCTTTGGTTTCAGTATATTTTTAGAAATTCGGAGAGCTTTATTGATTAATCGATGGCATCACGATCACTCCTAAGAGTATCAGCGAGATAGTCCACAGACATCTCCTCCTATGTAAACTAGCTCGTTTAGCACACAAATGGGCAGCCTTGTTTGCATCACGCCCATCAAAAACTGTGCTAAAGCTAGGAAAAGCCCTCTTAATCTCACTAATCTATAGGTTTCAGTTTTATGAAGGCTCAGAAGACATGGCAAAATGGTCACGAGGAGAAGCGCGTACAGGTCCTGCCACGCAAGGCCACGTTGGACTGACGGTGGTGAAAAGTGTGGGAAACTGCGGCAAGAGAATGACATGAACAGAGAGGTGCCATTGTCCAAAGGGGGGGAGTGTGACAGTATGTTTGGTTACAGATGTCAGGATTTGACCTGCAACGGAATGGATTAAGCCTTGAGGTAGCAGCTGTGACTTGGGAAAAGGGGATGGATGCTCGTTAGCTGCGGCGATTATAAGATATATAAGCAGACTGACGACTTCCGCCTCATGTCTAAGCTGGATACAGTCAGCTTCAAGTGTAAAATAACAATGATAGGTATTTGGGGAATCTGTTGCACAAGCCGTCGGGAAACTGCTCGAGCGAGCAGCAATTGTGCGTCATTGATGATCAAATTTAAAGCAACTGCTTCGGATCAGGCGTGTGTACTGCACACGCAGCAGCACACTGCTGCAGCAGCAACATTCCACAGCAACATTCCAGTCGTAGACCTGCAGCGGCCAACTGCATCAGCATACTTTGCTCTTGACTCGCGAGAAATTTCATGGCCTGCTATGTGTATCTGAGCCTCTTCAACTCGGCCATCAACTGAGCTGTACTCGACAAATTAGAACAAGAACGGTAGGCCAAGAAGGAAAGATGATGCAGATAACTGGAATAGGGGACAGCCAAAACTGATAATAGGAAACAGCTGACATGGAAACGGCAGTTGTGCATCACTGATGATCACTGCATCTGCTTAGGATCAGGCATGCACATTGCTCACATAGCAGCTTACTGCTGCAGCAACAGCATCAACGTTCCACCGTCGTAGACCTGCAACAGATATCTGCAGTCAGTATACTTCCCTCCTGGCTCGCAGAGCAATCACACAACTCTATGATCGTCTATGTGAGCCCCTTCAGTTCTGCCTTTCACTGAGCTATACTCCAGAAATCAGAACAATAGTAACTCAAGAAGGAAAGTAGATGCAGACAGCTCGAATAGGAGACGTCCAACAATTACTCAAAGCATTTTAAGAAGTTTTGCATTCAGGGTCTATCACAAAGTCAACAAACGAACACAAATCCAATGGTCCAAATAGGAGACGGCCAACAATTACTCAAATGCGCTGTGTACGCTGGGCGGCGCGCTTTGTGGAAAAACTTGGGGGTCTACTTGTTTTCCTAGCCGTTTCCTGCGCTTTCCATACCATTCCCGCGACGTGCTCAGGACAGCGACCACAGCAATCTCACTAGTCAGTGAAACATGGCTGGTGTGCAGCTCCTGCCACGCAAGGCCCTGTTGGACTGACGGTGGTGAAAAGTGAGTGAAATTGCAACCAAGAGAATGACATGAACAAAGAGGTGTCATTCATTGGCGCTAGGAAGCTGCGACTTGTGAAAGGAGGCGTACACTCCTTTAGCCGATGCCATTAGAAGAATCAACAGACTGACCACATCTGCCTCATGTCTAAGCTGGAATGCTAAATCCAGTCAGATAAAAGCGTATAATAACAATGATACTCACCTGTTGCAGTCTTGACTCTTAGCAGAAGTCAAGCAAACAGCAATTGTGCGTCAGTGATGATCGCTGCATCTGATTCGGATCAGGCATGTTCACTACACGCACACCAGCACACTGCTGCAGCAGCAACAACATTCCGAAGTCGTAGAGCTGCAACAGCTGTCTGCAATCAGTGTACATCCCTCAGTTCTCTCCTGATTCGCAGTGAGATATTGCACGGTCCAGCTCTGTGCATTTGAACTCCACCAAATCCACATTCCACTGAGCTATACTCCAGAAATCATTAAAAAAAACAGTAATCCATGAAGGAAAAGCAGATGCAGACAACTGGAATAGAAGACTGCCAACAATTACTCAAAGCATTTTAAGAAGTATTGCATTCAGGGTCTATCACAAAGTCAACGAACAAACACAAATCCAATGGTCCAAATAACGGAAGCAGTACCAGGGAAGCATTACACAGATGGATTACTTCGATCTGGAAGCATAGCTAATAAGCTAAACGATATGAAGATAAACTCATCCCACACGGAGTGTGGGAATGTCTCGATTTAAGCTAAGATACTCCTTTGCTATTCTCTTCACTCCTTGGAAGACTTGTTGATGAGCGACTTGTGGATGTGCGGGATCACACCTCCACCAGCGATGGTACCCTTGATGAGGGTGTCGAGCTCTTCATCTCCACGGATGGCCAGCTGAAGATGGCGAGGGGTGATACGCTTCACCTTCAGATCCTTGCTAGCGTTGCCGGCCAGCTCAAGAACCTCAGCAGTCAGGTACTCCAGGATAGCAGCAGAGTAGACAGCCGCAGTAGCACCAACACGGCCATTCGCCTGAGTCCTTTGCTTCAGCTGACGATGGATACGGCCGACAGGGAACTGAAATATAGCATAGCAAAATAATTAGTACGGGGAGCAAGTCATAAAATCATCAGATATAATAAACTCGTCTGCACAAAAACTGCACAACAGTAACAGAATCAACCGTGTTCATACACCAGTAATCAAAGCATGCAAACACGCAAACTAAAGTGTCTTAGCGGGATTTTCTGAAACATCTGACTAACAGGACCTACAAACCTAGGTATGAAACATCTGACTAACAGGACCTACAAACCTAGGTACTCAAGCTGCAAAGTGCAAGGTCAATAAGAAGAAGATATTCGTAAATTTAAACACTACCATGGACCAATTGACCACATGGTCCATATCACCTACTTGAAGTGCAGTGCAAAACAGATGTGACAGCAGAAGGCATGGCACACAAGTGAGTGTCACAGATCAGCATATATTAACAAGCTATCCTTGTTTCAGTAGCACATGACGCCAAAAAGATTAAGCACGGTTAAAGTGGGTTATGACTTATGAGACTGATTTTACAACAACAAATAAACACAATAAAACTAGGATGAAGTGGAGTAGTCTATGCCTTGAAAGTTCAGAAAAAACAACACTAATATGCCTGACACCCTTCAGAAAAAATAGTAACTGTGCCTCCTAGGGCAGGTCAAGTACCACAGGTGGTCCCAGAGCCCACTCTAACAACTCAACAGCCTCAACAGCTCAACGCCCACCCTTGCATACACCCAAGCTAGTTGACAAGCAGTGGCATGATCTCTATCCATATTACCCAATTTCCAGTCTCCCTACCCCCATCTACAGACCAAATGGACAATGAACTGTACCATCACAAAAACTATCTAACGTGTACCACCCTCTTCGCTCATGTTACCATCACGAACAAAAAACCTCTGCTAAGACGAAAAGCTAAACCGTTCACAACTTATGATCCCAATAGAAGCGCCCACGACCAAATCGAATAGGCATGATCATGATGGAAACTCCAGCCCACTTAACACAGCTAGACAGACCAAATGCTTCTCCAGATCTACAAATATTCAGTAGAGACTCCACGACTTCTTGAACCTCTAAAACCCCACCCAAACTGGTGCGCACAGCAGATCATACAATCCACGCAGGAATCTAACTCGTGTTAAGCCTAGCGAACTAAACAGAACACAATCACCTCTATATAGCTACCGAAACAGGTGCCCAAGCTAGTCGACAAGCAGTGGCATGATCTCTATCCATATTCCCCAATTTCCAGTCTCACACAATCATTACTGGTAACAGCACTGCAGCCTCACCACACCCACCTACAGACCAAATGGACAATGAATTGTACCATCGCAAAATCTACAATCATCTAACACATACCACCCTGTTCGCTCATGTTACCATCACGAACCAAATCCTCTGCTAAGACGAACGGTAAACAGTTCAAAACTTATGATCCCATAGAAGTGCCCCCGACCAAATCGAATAGGAAACTCCAGCCCACTTAACACAGCTAGACAGACCAAATGCTTCTCCAGATCTACAAATATTAGGTAGAGACTCCACGACTTGTTGAACCTCTAAAACCCCACCCAAACTGGTGCGCACAGCAGATCATACAATCCACGCAAGAATCTAACTCGTGCCAAGCCTAACGAACTAAACAGCACGCAATAACCTCTCTGCAGCTACCGAAACGCGTGCCCTAGAGCCCTCGAGCCGCGAACCCACTAGAATACCACGGCCTGACGGCAAGCGCGAGCTGGACGCTTGGAATTCAAACCAAATCTAAGCCCGCGTACGGGGGCGGTCAAAGCAGAGCAAAAAAGCGAGGTCGCTCACCTGCAGGCCGGCGCGGGAGGAGCGGGAGATGGGGGCCTTCTTCCCCTTGTCCTTCTCGGCGGTCTTGGCCGCCGTCGTCTTGGCCGCGAGCAAGCCCTTGCCTCCCTTCCCGGCCATCTCCTCCTCTGCTCCGCTCCGCTCCGCTTCGAACGCGACCTGTCGAAAACGAGACCAAATCCGCCGAATCAGAGCAGATCGGGGCGCGAATCCGGCGGATCCCGCGTCCGAAATAGCGGGGGAATTGGAATTTCGGATAGGATTAGCTGGGGAGCCCCTACCTTTTTCGCCTCGCTTCCCTTCCCTTCTCCTCACGCGACGCGACCGATTTTTTTCCTGGCTTGTGGAGTGTGGGCTCTTGGTCTGGTTTGGTGGGGATTTTATAAAGGACGGAAAATTAGCGTTCGTGCTCTGCGCCGTCCGATGCAGCTGCGAAACTGATCCTGGCCGTCCTTTTGTATGACCGCTAACTTCCCTTACCACTAGTCATCCTAGTGTGAGTCATTGATTTGTGGACCTGCTTTTCGTGTGGCCCCGCTTGTCAGTGACCGTGTCTATGTGTTGCTCTGTGTGAGGTGAAAAGAGTGGAGAGAGACGCGGCGGTGGCAACATCGTGGTTTTGCTAGGGTAACAGGGGCAAAATCGATATTTCACCACCAAATTAGGGTTAGTAGTTGTGGAGAGAGGATGGCGCCGCCGCTGTGCGGCGGCTGGCCCTTTGTCGCAAGGTATGGGGCACGCCGGTCATGGAGGCTTCCCTCCCTCGTTGGCCATGGAGAGAGAGGGGGGTTTCCCCATGGTTACGCCTCTTTTTGTCCCCTCACCTAGTCTCTCTCCTGCTCCCCTCTTCAAACCCCTAACCAGCAATGTCGTTGGGTCGTCGTTGTTGTTCTCCTCAACGAGGATCTGGATCGGAAGGGCTCGACGAGCTCGGCCTTCGATGGCGTGTCCCCGCCTCCATGGCAACCATTAGCGGTGGCGTTCGCCCGCAGGTACGCCTCCTAGCCTCTCCACCTTTTTCAGATCTCTCTCTTTCCAATCTCACCTCCCCTCTCTCTCTCTCTCAGCAGTTGGCTACAAGATGCAGAGATGGCCCACGCGATGAGCTCGGCCTCCGCTGATGCCTCCCTGGCACCATGGCCACCCACAGCAACGGCATCTGGGCGCCGGCAACTGCGTGTTGACTCTCCTCTCAAGGGTATGCATCTTCCAACAACGATCCTCCATCCTATCATTCTCGTCCGCCTCATCCCAAGCAAGATGGTGTCTGGTGCTCTCTATCTCTCTAGATCTATTTTGGTGTTTCTATGGATCTGAAATAGCAGGTTATGAATTGTAATTTAGTGTGCTAGGATTAATTGTAATCCGGGGCTAGGAATGAAGAATTCAGATGGAATATGGTAAGAAAATATTTTTCAATTATTTGTGAATAATGAAATTTGGTGGACATTATTGTTTTGCATATGCACAACTCATATGGCATATGGAAAATTATATTTTTGCATATGGTAATAAAATATTTTGCCATTGTTCTGTTAGTCTTCTACTTATCTCATATGGCACAAAAAGCATTATATGTTAGGTTGTTTCTTGTACCGATATTTTTTATTGGTCATGTTTTTTGTGATAGCTTCTTCCTTTAGATTTCCTTAAGGACATCTTCCTTGTTGTTCGAAGAGTTGGTTCCGGTACTTATTTTGTTGTTCAAAGGGTATAGTTTGTCCTTCAAGCGGATAAAGGTTACCTCATCGACCTTATTCATGCATAAAAATCCAATGTTGTTCTTGGGAAGGAGACCTACATTATTTTGACGCTATTAGTGCAAGTACTTTCTTTAACCAGTCTCGGGCTTTTTTTGATATTGCAATGGATTAGCACAGTAACTTCTTCTTTTGTAAGAAAAAAAATGTTAAGTATTTTACCATTGCACTCTAAGACATATAAGTAATTAGTATAAGAGGAAAATTGTTGGATAACAACATTTACCTGATATGATTTGCCAAACAAATAGTAATAAATTTCTTACAAATCTCTTCTTGACTCCAGCTTAGAAAACCGAGAAATATGTAATGCAAGCTAAGAGAGTATTATTTTGCTACCTAAGCGTTTTTTTTTTTTGGCTAGGATGGAGGAAGGAGATGTGAGGCTTGGATTTTTTTCTATCAATGCCCTTCCTTATGTGGCTTCAGCAACATTGTCACCAATGGAGGCAGCAAGAACGACACAAATAGTATGAGCTTGTTTATTTGTGGGTATGGTCTCGGTTTCTCAGTTACATTGGTTGACATTTTTACATGCTCTATGATGTAGCTAGAGGTAGCAAATAGAATTTTTGGGAGACTCCTTCTATGATACATATACCAAATTGGGTGAGTCAATGTTATTCCATTTATGCATTTAGGATGACTCCTTTCTCAATTTCATCAAAGATAGATTCAAGGTATAAAATCAGGGTATTACTTGCTAGCTACTCTACCCATCAACGTCATACTTATGGTTTCTCTTGATACTATATTAGTTAATTTCTTTGGTACATCCTTATTTGGTATATGATGCTTGACCACTCTTATCTAATAGGTTTACACAGTGCTTTTATCAATTACTAATTGTTGATGTTCACGATGCATATCTATTCCCTTTTTTGGTGTTAATGAAACCTTCTCTGGCCGAAGGTTTTAAATTCTTGGTGAAAAATAGTATTAATGTTCTTCACAGTCAACTGACGGTTGGCACACTCGTATTGCCAATATACTAGACATATATTTTGTCTTGATGTGTTCTTTCCGTGAGAGGAATTGTTAAAAACGTGTATTTGCTTATTTCTTTTGGTGAATGAATGACTAAAGCCTGACTCAAGAGTGATGAAATTTATCCAAGTCATGCCAATTGCAATGTATTTACATGACTTCCCCTCGGGATTGTGATGTTGGTCTTGTTTTTGCACTTCTTCTAGTTTTCAGTGCCACCTCTGGTCTTCATGGTGTTGTATCAGTGACAAAAATTATAAGTGATGTGTATTCCCTCTAAAAAAATTGCTAATCAATATAATTTATCAAATTCCAAATAATATAAGTACTGATTTTACAGCGCATACATGCTATCTCAAATTTTCAATGTCCAAATGGTGGTTGTATTTGATGTAGCACTATAACAGTTCCCGCCTGAGCATCTTTGTTTAGTATTGTTGTTCATGTGTTGGAGAAAGTGTGCTAAAGGTTTGTTGATGATTCTATTGGTATCTATGATTACCCTTTGTCAGAAACTTCATGCATAACCTATAAAACTGGATAGAGGCTAAGAGTTCTTTGTAACATTTTACAATCCTAATATTTGACTTCCTACAAAAATATAGAGAAGAGTTTTAGGTTGACAAATGGTGGAATTTCTTCGGCACGTAGGCTTGAGCATTACATGAATGTTGAATTTGCATGTTTATACATGATCTTGCATCCCGTGATATCTTGTCTCGATGTTGACTTAGTGCCCCACTCCAGTCGAGCGTACTAGACGATTGAATGAATATGACTACTGTTGCAGGTGCCAGAGCAGATGAAAATAGTCAAATGGATTTTGACAATATATCATCACAAATTTCCTAATGAAAGCACCAGAAGTCTGTCCACGTGCTAATAACCGGCCTCATGTCCAAGTAAGATTACCTTTTTTTTTCTTTGGTCTTGGTTTGTGAAACAAATGGGTAACATGTGAGTTGAGTGTTGTCTTAGTATCATTTTTTTCTATTCTCTAGGTTGCTCTAGGGTTGAAGGAAAACAAATTATATGAGTGATCTTCCTTGTATTATTTTCTCGCGTTAGGTATTTCTTGGACCAAGATAGTAGAAATTTTGGGTTGCCTATAAGCAAAACAGGTGACAGAAAACTGAAATATCTCCAACTAGAAAAATGTATTGCTGCATGTGGAGATTGATTATTCCTATGTTGCTTGGCACATGTATTATTGCATATGAGAAGTACATGAAATGTAGAAGTTTTGATCAGGTAAAGGCAAAGGTGCGTTCAATGTTTAATACTACATAAGACCAATTATTAGGGCTAACCTATGAACTTACTTTTTTCATATGCTACAATTTGATTAAATGCAGTGACTTCATAATTATTTTGCATGCTAGGTCTAGCATTTTCAAAACTCAGCTCTAATTGATTGATTACGTGCACTGACTTCATAAGTATCCAAATCTTTTGGCAAACTATGAACTTAGTTTTTTACGTATATGCTACAGTTTGATATGGTGTCGTCGACATGGTCCTTTTAGTTATTTCACTTATATTATTTATGTTCAAGATAATATTTATATTTAGTTCCTCCTTTTTTGCCATATTGAAAATTATTTTCCTTATTATGTATATATGGATGATTCATATCCTCATTTGCAGAATGATTCTTCCTTTATCACTAATTTGGTTCTATAAATGTTTAGTATTTTTTTACCTCAAATCCTCTTTCATATCTTCACCTGCTTCAACAAAAATTTCACCGGATAGAGTTTCAAGATGCTGACATGTGGCAAATTGAACTGATAGATTTATCCTAGATGCTTTATATGCTTATATGTGCATGCTAAAAATATATGCATTCTTTTAACATTGATATGTTAGTGAGTCGGTTAGCATCAATCGGTTTGAAATCGATTTATTTTCCTTGTACTACCATGGAGGTGCACTATTGACTTGATAGTGGTATATATGCTTGTTTTCTAGTAAACTAAATTCTACCTACAAATTGAGAGTTTTGGTTTTTACTTTTTAAGGTTGTCATCTATATCAATTGCAGTCTAGTTTGACTATGTGTTTGAAACCAATTATAACCAAATTCTCTGAATGAAATACAATAACCTAATTATTGGTGTGCAAATTGAATTGATGTTTGCATGACACTGTTAATTTTGCAGTCGCCACATGGTTCTTCTATTTTTATTGGTACTAGTGACAGTGAATCAAGACACGGCATGCCACACCATATATAGGTACGACATTCTTAACTTCCTTCTTGAATCCTGCTTCAAAATTTGCAACAAATGTGTTGGTTGTGTTTTGGTCATGCTTTCTTTGAATCTTTTTCTCATGCTACAAATTTATTGTTGAACATTCGCATTTCATGGTTTCATGTACATCACGATATGCCATGCTCTGTAGCTAAATAAAGTTACTACATTTTGGAGTTATGTTGCTAGATTTTTGTTCATGGACGCATCACAAAAGTGGGTTTGTAATTTTATTTTATGAATTCTATGCATCTAGACAATATTTAAATCTTCATTGAATATTTTTTTTTGTACTAAGGGTCCTTATTGCCTATGCAAAAAGCTAAACATAGTTACATGGTTCTTTGTTTTAATAATGGGCGTAGCTGGAAGCTTGAATTATTGGATCACATTTTTTAAACTTGTAAAGTTATTGTTCATGCAAAGGAAACATTCCCCATTGCTACGAACCCAACCTTTCTTATTAGAAATATTTGCAATTAGGTTTAATAATTATCTTGTCTCACCTCATTCCATGCTTTATGTAAAATAGAGCCGAGCTATTGGTTAGCTATTTGGCTCCCCTTAGTTCACTTTGAATCAATTCTATATTTTTGTTCCTTTATATCTTCCATTTATATTCAGGTTTAGCACAATTCATGTTGTTTTGCAATGGATTTTAGGTTCACTGCCAATACTGAAAGAAATCAACATGCCTCACATAGAATTTGTCTCGAAGGTGGTGAGTGATCTCATGGGCAGGGCCAATATGAGTGGGGGCAAAACAAAACAAAACAAAAACTCACGACAACATAGTGACTAAGGAGTAAAAGAAATATATTTTTATAAGATAATATTGTCACATTAAGGTATGACGATTTCATTCCAGGTTTCCAGAAAGTGAAGTAATATAAGAAAATTAAACAAAATTACTTATAGTTCATAAATTGGAAAACAGAACACTTGTCTTCTAATAGGAATGATTGATGTCTTCTTAATACAATTTTAAATCTCCAACCTGTAATGCAAAAATATGTCAAACTGAGATTGCAAAACTGAAGTGGTGGTATATAAGAAAAACTCGAGAACATCACATTTCTTTTCACCCCACGATGATTTTTTTGCCGCATGGAAACATCCAACTATCACCTCGTTCGGAATAGTATCCAACAATTTTTTTCTCTACAAAACAATGAGGCTATGGATCATATTCATCACCCATTTGTTACGTACAACACTCTTGGCAATCTCATAATTGAGAAGCACCTCTCGACAGTTGTTGTGGCAACGGGAAGAGTTATCACTAACTTTTAAAGGCGATAGACCGAAGGATAAGAAAGACTTGGGATGAAAGCAGTCATGCAACAAAGCAACCCGGAATTTAACTCATGGAATCTGCGATTTAAATCATCTGACAACAAATCTATGGCAGCAAAGAAACAATCAACCCGATAATGATGATCATTGTCAATGTCGGTCCTTTGCCTTGGCTTCTTTGGATTTATAGTCTTTTTTCATGTCCATTACTAAAATTTCATATGTCCGGCAAAATAGGCATACTTTCTCCAAGAGAGAATTCCAAACATGCTTAAATCTAAGCTTCCTTAGCCCATGCTTAATAGATTATACATCTGACATAGCATTTACAATATCCATGCCCTTAGTTTGAAACATTTTTGACAAACCATTTGTTCAAGCAAAGATAATCATCATCATGTGTAGAAATAATGCAAAATCAAATGTTTGAAAATACTTCAGAAGACCATTGGCTCGACATTTCTTGTACGGATCTTTTCCATCTTCCTCCACGTATTCTAGTATTTTAGCCAAAGGGAACATCTTCGACAAACTCAACAAAGTTGTATAGTGATAATTCCATCTAGTATGTCCCGATCTTTGGAGAGAAATCTCTTGGTTAATCCAAATCCTGTAGAACCCCTGCAAATGGCTTTCCCCACTTCTTCCTGATGATAATATCTAAGTTTATCCTTTCTCTTCTAAGAGTATCCAGCCACAATAACCAATAATGTATCATATCAAAGAAATCACCAGTATTAATTATCTTCATTGCAAGAGACACACAAACCAAGTTAAGCTTACGAGCAAAACAATGTACATAGTAAGTGATACGTCTCCGACGTATCGATAATTTCTTATGTTCCATGCCACATTATTGATGATATCTACATGTTATATGCACATTTTATGTCATATTTATGCGTTTTCTGGAACTAACCTATTAACAAGATGCCGAAGTGCCAATTCTTGTTTTCTGCTGTTTTTGGTTTCAGAAATCCTAGTAACGAAATATTCTCGGAATCGGACGAAATCAACGCCCAGCATCCTATTTTTCCACGAAGCTTCCAGAACACCCGGGAAGGACCAGAGGGGGGCCACAGGCCACCCAGACCATAGGCCGGCGCGGCCCAGGCCCTGGCCGCGCCGCCCTATAGTGTCGGCGCCCCTTCGACCTTCTGACGCCGCCTCTTCGCCTATATAAAGCCCCTGGACCTAAAACCTCGATACGGAAAAGCCACGGTACGAGAAACCTTCCAGAGCCGCCGCCATCGCGAAGCCAAGATCTGGGGGACAGGAGTCTCTGTTCCGGCACGCCGCCGGGACGGGGAAGTGCCCCCGGAAGGCTCCTCCATCGACACCACCGCCATCTCCATCAACGCTGCTGTCTCCCATGAGGAGGGAGTAGTTCTCCATCGAGGCTCGGGGCTGTACCGGTAGCTATGTGGTTCATCTCTCTCCTATGTACTTCAATACAATAATCTCATGAGCTGCTTTACATGATTGAGATTCATATGATGATGCTTGTAATCTAGATGTCGTTATGCTAGTCAAGTGAATTTTACTTATGTGGTCTCCGGAGACTCCTTGTCCCACGTGTGTAAAGGTGACAGTGTGTGCACCGTGTGGGTCTCTTAGGCTATATTTCACAGAATACTTATTCACTGTTATGAATGGCATAGTGAAGTGCTTATTTATATCTCTTTATGATTGCAATGTGTTTTGTATCACAATTTATCTATGTGCTACTCTAGTGATGTTATTAAAGTAATTTTATTCCTCCTGCACGGTGTAATGGTGACAGTGTGTGCATCCGTGTTAGTACTTGGCGTAGGCTATGATTATGATCTCTTGTAGATTATGAAGTTAACTATTGCTATGATGGTATTGATGTGATCTATGCCTCCTTTCGTAGCGTGAAGGTGACAGTGTGCATGCTACATTAGTACTTGGTTTAGTCGTGTTGATCTTTCATGCACTCTAAGGTTATTTAAATATGAACATTAAATTGTGGAGCTTGTTAACTCCGGCATTGAGGGTTCGTGTAATCCTACGCAATGGTGTTCATCATCCAATAAGAGAGTGTAGAGTATGCATTTATCTATTCTGTTATGTGATCAAAGTTGAGAGTGTCCACTAGTGAAAGTATGATCCCTAGGCTTTGTTCCTAAATACTGCTATCGCTGTCACATCGTTTCTTTGCGTTACTACTGCTGCGTTACTACTGCTTGTTTACTGTCCTGGGCAAAGCACTTTTCTGGTGCCGTTGCTACTGCTTATTCATACCACCTGTATTTCACTATCTCTTCGCCGAACTAGTGCACCTATTAGGTGTGTTAGGGACACAAGAGACTTCTTGCTTTGTGGTTGCAGGGTTGCATGAGAGGGATATCTTTGACCTCTTCCTCCCTGAGTTCGATAAACCTTGGGTGATCCACTTAAGGGAAACTTGCTGCTGTTCTACAAACCTCTGCTCTTGGAGGCCCAACACTGTCTACAAGAATAGAAGCACCCGTAGACATCAAGCTATTTTCTGGCGCCGTTGCCGGGGAGGAAAGGTAAACGGCACTCACACACCGGCAACCCCGGCAACTAAGCTATTTTCTGGCGCCGTTGCCGGGGAGGAAAGGTAAAAGGCACTCATACTTCGGTTCCAGGTAACAGTACTCTTCTGGCGCCATTGTGTGTGTGCTCGAAGCTATTTCCATTAGATCCTGCAATTGCAACTTTTTGTTTCTTGTTTACACTAGTTAGGCATAATGGAAAACAACAAAAATATGAGAGATCTTTATGAACTTTATCTTGAATTAGGACATGATGTGTTTGAAGAGAGAATTAAAAAACCCATGGAACTTTATATGCATACTAATGGGAATGTTATTAATATGAATGCTTTGAACACTATTGTTGCTAATGCTATGGAAAATTCTAAGCTTGGGGAAGCTGGTTTTGATGAGCTTGATCTTTTTAGTCCCCCAAGAATTGAGGAGAAAATTTACTTTGATGATACTTTGCCTCCTATTTATGATGATTATAATGATAGTAGTCTTTTGTTACCACCTGTTATGGAGGATGAATTTGATTATGATTACAATATGCCTCCTATATTTGATGATGAGAATAATAATGATAGCTACTTTGTTGAATTTGCTCCCACTAGTACTAATAAAATTGATTATGCTTATGTGGAGAGTAATAATTTTATGCATGAGACTCATGATAAGAATGCTTTATGTGATGGTTATATTGTTGAGTTTTCTCATGACACTACTGAAAGTTATTATGAGAGAGGAAAATATGGTTGTAGAAATTTTCATGTTACTAAAACACCTCTCTATGTGCTGAAATTTTTCAAGCTACACTTGTTTTATCTTTCTATGCTTGTTGCATTATGCTTCTTGAACTTGTTTATTTACAAGATTCCAATGCATAGGAAGCATGTTAGACTTAAATGTGTTTCGAATTTGCCTCTTGATGCTCTCTTTTGCTTCAAATACTATTTCTTGCGAGTGCATCATTAAAACTGCTGAGCCCATCTTAATGGCTATAAAGAAAGCACTTCTTGGGAGATAACCCATGTGTTTATTTTGCTACAGTACCTCTATTTTATATTTGTGTCTTGGAAGTTGTTACTACTGTAGCAACCTCTCCTTATATTAGTTTTGTTGCATTGTTGTGCCAAGTAAAGTCTTTGATAGTAAGGTTCATACTAGATTTGGATTACTGCGCAGAAACAGATTTCCTGCTGTCACAAATCTGGGCCTAATTCTCTGTAGGTAACTCAGAAAATTATGCTAATTTACCTGAGTGATCCTCAGATATGTACGCAACTTTCATTCAATTTGGGCATTTTCATCTGAGCAAGTCTGGTGCCATTTTAAAATTCGTCTTTACGGACTGTTCTGTTTTGACAGATTCTGCCTTTTATTTCGCATTGCTTCTTTCGCTGTGTTGGGTGAATTTCTTTGTTCCATTACCTTCCAGCAGCTTTGGGCAATGTCCAGAAGTGTTAAGAATGATTGTTTCACCTCTGAACATGTGAGTTTTTGATTATGCACTAACCCTCTAATGAGTTTGTTTCGAGTTTGGTGTGGAGGAAGTTTTCAAGGGTCAAGAGAGGAGGATGATATATTATGATCAAGGAGAGTGAAAGCTCTAAGCTTGGGGATGCCCCGGTGGTTCATCCCTGCATATTTCAAGAAGACTCAAGCATCTAAGCTTGGGGATGCCCAAGGCATCCCCTTCTTCATCGACAACATTATCAGGTTCCTCCCCTGAAACTATATTTTTATTCGGTCACATCTTATGTACTTTGCTTGGAGCGTCTGTGTGCTTTTGTTTTTTGTTTTTGTTTGAATAAATGTTTGTGTGGGAGAGAGACACGCTCCGCTGTTGCATATGGACAAGTATGTCCTTAGTTTCTACTCATAGTATTCATGGCGAAGTTTCTTCTTCGTTAAATTGTTATATGGTTGGAATTGGAAAATGATACATGTAGTAATTCGCTATAAATGTCTTGGGTAATGTGATACTTGGCAATTGTTGTGCTCATGTTTAAGCTCTTGCATCATATGCTTTGCACCTATTAATGAAGAAATACATAGAGCTTGCTAAAATTTGGTTTGCATATTTGGTCTCTCTAAAGTCTAGCTAATTTCTAGTATTGAGTTTGAACAACAAGGAAGATGGTGTAGAGTCTTATAATGTTTACAATATGTCTTTTATGTGAGTTTTGCTGCACCGCTTCATCCTTGTGTTTGTTTCAAATAGCCTTGCTAGCCTAAACCTTGTATTGAGAGGGAATACTTCTCATGCATCCAAAATCCTTGAGCCAACCACTATGCCATTTGTGTCCACCATACCTACCTACTACATGGTATTTCTCCGCCATTCCAAAGTAAATTGCTTGAGTGCTACCTTTAAAATTCCATCATTCACCTTTGCAATATATAGCTCATGGGACAAATAGCTTAAAAACTATTGTGGTATTGAATATGTACTTATGCACTTTATCTCTTATTAAGTTGCTTGTTGTGCGATAACCATGTTTCTGGGGACGCCATCAACTATTTTTTTGTTGAATTTCATGTGAGTTGCTATGCATGTTCGTCTTGTCTGAAGTAAGAGCGATCTACCACCTTATGGTTGGAGCATACATATTGTTAGAGAAGAACATTGGGCCGCTAACTAAAGCCATGATTCATGGTGGAAGTTTCAGTTTTGGACATATATCCTCAATCTCATATGAGAATAATAATTGTTGCCACATGCTTATGCATTAAAGAGGAGTCCATTATCTGTTGTCCATGTTGTCCCGGTATGGATGTCTAAGTTGAGAATAATCAAAAGCGAGAAATCCAAAATGCGAGCTTTCTCCTTAGACCTTTGTACAGGCGGCATGGAGGTACCCCATTGTGACATTTGGTTAAAACATGTGTATTGCGATGATCCGGTAGTCCAAGCTAATTAGGACAAGGTGCGGGCACTATTAGTATACTATGCATGAGGCTTGCAACTTGTAAGATATAATTTACATAACTCATATGCTTTATTACTACCGTTGACAAAATTATTTCATGTTTTCAAAATAAAAGCTCTAGCACAAATATAGCAATCGATGCTTTCCTCTTTGAAGGACCATTCTTTTTTACTTTTATGTTGAGTTAGTTCACCTATTTCTCTCCACCTCAAGAAGCAAACACTTGTGTGAACTGTGCATTGATTCCTACATACTTGCATATTGCACTTGTTATATTACTTTACATTGACAATTATCCATGAGATATACATGTTACAAGTTGAAAGCAACCGCTGAAACTTAATCTTCCTTTGTGTTGCTTCAATACCTTTACTTTGATTTATTGCTTTATGAGTTAACTCTTATGCAAGACTTATTGATGCTTGTCTTGAAATTACTATTCATGAAAAGTCTTTGCTTTATGATTCAGTTGTTTACTCATGTCATTTACCATTGTTTTGATCGCTGCATTCATTACATATGCTTACAATAGTATGATCAAGTTTATGATGGCATGTCACTCCAGAAATTATCTTTGTTATCGTTTACCTGCTCGGGACGAGCAGAAACTAAGCTTGGGGATGCTGATACGTCTCCGACGTATCGATAATTTCTTATGTTCCATGCCACATTATTGATGATATCTACATGTTATATGCACATTTTATGTCATATTTATGCGTTTTCTGGAACTAACCTATTAACAAGATGCCGAAGTGCCAGTTCCTGTTTTCTGCTGTTTTTGGTTTCAGAAATCCTAGTAACGAAATATTCTCGGAATCGGACGAAATCAACGCCCAGCATCCTATTTTTCCACGAAGCTTCCAGAACACCCGGGAAGGACCAGAGGGGGGCCACAGGCCACCCAGACCATAGGCCGGCGCGGCCCAAGCCCTGGCCGCGCCGCCCTATAGTGTCGGCGCCCCTTCGACCTTCTGACGCCGCCTCTTCGCCTATATAAAGCCCCTGGACCTAAAACCTCGATACGGAAAAGCCACGGTACGAGAAACCTTCCAGAGCCGCCGCCATCGCGAAGCCAAGATCTGGGGAACAGGAGTCTCTGTTCGGGCACGCAGCCGGGACGGGGAAGTGCCCCCGGAAGGCTCCTCCATCGACACCACCGCCATCTCCATCAACGCTGCTGTCTCCCATGAGGAGGGAGTAGTTCTCCATCGAGGCTCGGGGCTGTACCGGTAGCTATGTGGTTCATCTCTCTCCTATGTACTTCAATACAATAATCTCATGAGCTGCTTTACATGATTGAGATTCATATGATGATGCTTGTAATCTAGATGTCGTTATGCTAGTCAAGTGAATTTTACTTATGTGGTCTCCGGAGACTCCTTGTCCCACGTGTGTAAAGGTGACAGTGTGTGCACCGTGTGGGTCTCTTAGGCTATATTTCACAGAATACTTATTCACTGTTATGAATGGCATAGTGAAGTGCTTATTTATATCTCTTTATGATTGCAATGTGTTTTGTATCACAATTTATCTATGTGCTACTCTAGTGATGTTATTAAAGTAGTTTTATTCCTCCTGCACGGTGTAATGGTGACAGTGTGTGCATCCGTGTTAGTACTTGGCGTAGGCTATGATTATGATCTCTTGTAGATTATGAAGTTAACTATTGCTATGATGGTATTGATGTGATCTATGCCTCCTTTCGTAGCGTGAAGGTGACAGTGTGCATGCTACATTAGTACTTGGTTTAGTCGTGTTGATCTTTCATGCACTCTAAGGTTATTTAAATATGAACATTAAATTGTGGAGCTTGTTAACTCCGGCATTGAGGGTTCGTGTAATCCTACGCAATGGTGTTCATCATCCAACAAGAGAGTGTAGAGTATGCATTTATCTATGTGATCAAAGTTGAGAGTGTCTGATACGTCCAATTTGCATCACTATTTTATATCATAATTTGCTGTTATTCATTGATATATTTCATATTGGGACACAATACTTATGTTATTTCATCTATTTTGCATGTTTCATCATTATTGGAGGATCAAGCACCGGAGCCAGGATTCTGCTGGAAAACGCACCGTCAGAACGCAATATTTTGGAAGATCAACTGTGGAAGGAAATTATACCAAAAATCCTATTTTTCAAGATGACGAAGGAAGCCAGAAGGAGGAGCCAGGTGGACCCAGGGTGGGCCCACACCATAGGGCGGCGCGGCCCATGGCCTGGCCGCGCCACCATGTGGTGTGGGGGCCCCACAGCCCCTTTCGCCTCCTTTTCTTCGCGAAACCCTTCGTCCCGAAAACCTAAGCCACAGAGGGTACCTCGCGAAGAGTTACAGCCGCCTCTGCGGGGCAGAGAACACCAGAGAGAAAAGAGCTCTCCGGCGGGCAGGAATCCGCCGGGGAAATTCCCTCCGGGAGGGGGAAATCGACGCCATCGTCACCGTCATCGAGCTGGACATCATCTCCATCACCATCATCATCATCTCCACCATCATCACCGCCGTCTCCACCGCTGGACACCGTCACCGCCGTAGCAATTTGGGTTTGATCTTGATTGTTTGATAGGGGAAACTCTCCCGGTATCGATCTCTACTTGTTGTTGATGCTATTGAGTGAAACCATTGAACCAAGTTTATGTTCAGATTGTTATTCATCATCATATCACCTCTGATCATGATCCATATGATGTCTCGTGAGTAGTTCGTTTAGTTCTTGAGGACATGGGTGAAGTCTAAATGTTAGTAGTGAACTATGGTTGAGTAATATTCAATGGTATGATATTTAAGTTGTGGTGTTATTCTTCTAGTGGTGTCATGTGAACGTCGACTACATGACACTTCACCATTTATGGGCCTAGGGGAATGCATCTTGTATTCGTTTGCCAATTGCGGGGTTGCCGGAGTGACAGAAACCTAAACCCCCGTTGGTATATCGATGCAGGAGGGATAGCAGGATCTCAGAGTTTAAGGCTGTGGTTAGATTTATTCTTAATTACTTTCTTGTAGTTGCGGATGCTTGCAAGGGGTATAATCACAAGTATGTATTAGTCCTAGGAAGGGCGGTACATTAGCATAGGTTCACCCACACAACACTTATCATAACAATGAAGATTATTTAGCCGTATGTAGCGAAAGCACTAGACTAAAATCCCGTGTGTCCTCGAGAACGTTTGGTCATTATAAGTAAACAAACCGGCTTGTCCTTTGTGCTAAAAAGGATTGGGCCACTCGCTGCAATTGTTACTCTCGCATTTTACTTACTCGTACTTTATTCAACTGTTACATCAAAACCCCCTGAATACTTGTCTGTGAGCATTTACAGTGAATCCTTCATCGAAACTGCTTGTCAACACCTTCTGCTCCTCGTTGGAATCGACATTCTTACTTATCGAAAATACTACGATACACCCCCTATACTTGTGGGTCATCAAGACTATTTTCTGGCGCCGTTGCCGGGGAGTGAAGCGCTATTGGTAAGTGGAATTGGTAAGGAAAACCTTTACTGTTTGTGCTGATTTTATTTCTTTTTCTTGCTATAAGTCATTATGGAGAGATCTTCTCTTCAATTTCTATTTGGGAAATCTACTACTACTGCAACGGTAGTGGATGAGGCGCCAGGTGAGGAAGTGATACCATATAAAATACCTATGAAAATTATTGAACGTGTTATGGATAACCGCTATGAAGGGGATGGAACTGTCCACCCTAGAGATCATTTATTGTTCTTACATGAATTATGCGGTTTATTCAAGTGTGCAGGTATTGCTATGGATGAAGTGAGGAAGAAACTATTCTCTTTATCGCTGTCTGGTAAAGCGGCGCATTGGTATAAATTACTGGATAATGGGGATTCTCTTGAATGGAATGATATTGTGCCCCGGTTTTATTCTAAGTTCTATCCTCCAAGTGAAATTCACAAGGATAGGAATCGCATATATAATTTTTGGCCTCATGATGGAGAGAGTATTGCCCAAGCTTGGGGGAGATTGAAGTCTTTAATGCTCAAATGCCCCATTCATGAGCTTCCTGGTAATGTTATTATTGATAATTTCTATGCAAGACTTTCTTTTCAAGACAAGACCTTGCTGGATACTTCTTGTTCTGGATCATTTACACGCAACAAAGAAGAGTTTAAAAGGGACCTTCTTGATCGGATCCAAGAAAATACTGAAGGTTGGGAGAACGACAAGGACAGAGAATCAGGTATAATTTATGATTATAAATGCATTGAAGCTTTTATGGATACTGATAAATTTCGTAATATGAGTGCTACATATGGTCTTGATTCTCAAGTTGTCAGTAAATCTTTATAAAGCTTTTGCCTCTCATTATGAATTGCCAAAGAAGAATTTTGATAAGTATCATGAACCGTATAAAGATAAAATTGATTCATCTATTAATAAATGCGTTGTAGTTGAAACTGCTGATCATGTTATTCCTGAAGCTTATATTGAAAGAACTCCTTTCCCTGCTAAAATGAAGGAGTACTCTGTTATAAATAGTGTGGTTCATAAAAGTGAAAAGAAACCTGTAGAACCTGAAGAACAAATAAAAGTTGAACCTGCTGTTGCAATAGTTAAAGATCTTGTGACTGAAAATGTGGAGGATGGTCATATTATTTTCTGTGAAGATGCTTCTAATATTGTTTCACATCCTAATAAACCCAAACAAGCTAGTGTTCCTATGCTATCTGTTAGAATTGGTGATCATTGCTATTATGGATTATGTGATATTGGTGCAAGTGTTAGTGCTATTCCTTATGAGCTTTACACGGAGATTATGCACGAGATTGATTCTTGTGAACTTGAAGATATTGATGTGGTCATTCAGCTGGCAAATAGAGAAACTATTTCTCCAATTGGTATTGTTCGAGATGTGGAAGTTTTATGCGGTAAGATTAAATATCCTGCTGACTTTTTGGTACTTGGTTCATTGCTAGTGATTATTGTCCTATTATTTTCGGTAGACCTTTTCTAAATACTTGTGGAGCTATTATAGATTGCAGGAAAGAGAAAATTTTGACTAAATTTGCTGGTGAATCTTATGAGTTTAACTTCTCTAAATTTACCAAAACTCCTTATAAAGCTGATTTGCCTAGTGATGATTTTAAAATGGAACAGTGTGCATCTATTGTTCTTGTTCCTAATAATCCTTTGCAGCAACATTTGGAGGATAGCGAGAGTGAAGTTTTTAGGAAGGAAAGAGATGAGCTTGAGGAAAATTTTCTTCGCCAACCTATTCTCAAGCATGATTTACCGGTGGAAGATTTGGGTACAACACCGCCACCAAAGGAAGATCCTGTTTTTGATTTAAAGCCTTTGCCTGATAATCTTAAATATGCTCATATTGATGATAAGAAAATATATCCTGTTATTATTAGTTCTAAGCTTTCAGAGATTGAGGAAGAAAGGTTATTGGAAATATTGAAGAAGCACCGAGGAGCTATTGGCTACACTCTTGATGATTTGAAAGGGATTTCTCCTTCTATTTGCCAACATGCTATTAATATGGAAGATGATGCAAAGCCTCGTTGTTGAACATCAGCATTGCCTAATTCCGAAGATGAAGGAAGTGGTAAGGAATGAGGTATTAAGACTTCTTGAAGCTGGTATTATATATCCTATTGCTGATAGTAGATGGGTTAGTCCTGTGCATTGCGTTCCCAAGAAAGGAGGAATGACTGTTGTGCCTAATGATAATGATGAGCTCATCCCTCAAAGAGTAGTTGTAGGGTATAGAATGTGCATTGATTTTCGAAAAGTTAATAAAGTTACTAAGAAAGATCATTACCCTTTACCATTTATTGATCAAATGCTAGAAAGATTGTCTAAAAATACTCATTTTTGTTTTCTTGATGGTTATTCCGGGTTTTCACAAATTGCTGTTAAAGCTAAAGATCAAGAGAAAACCACTTTCACTTGTCCCTATGGAACTTATGCTTATAGACGCATGCCTTTTGGTTTATGTAATGCTCCTGCTACTTTTCAAAGATGCATGTCTGCTATTTTTCATGGTTTTTGTGAGAGTATTGTAGAGGTATTCATGGATGATTTTTCCGTCTATGGGAATTCTTTTGATAGTTGCTTGCGAAACCTTGATAAAGTTTTGCAGAGATGTGAAGAAACTAACCTTGTTCTTAATTGGGAGAAATGCCACTTTATGGTTAATGAAGGAATTGTATTGGGACATAAAATTTACTGAGAGAGGTATTGAAGTTGATAGAGCTAAAGTTGAAGCAATTGAGAAGATGCCCTATCCGAGGGATGTTAAAGGTATTCGTAGTGTTCTTGGTCATGCTGGGTTTTATAGGAGATTTATTAAAGATTTCTCCAAGATTTCAAAACCTCTTACTAATCTTCTTCAAAAAGATGTACCATTTGTTTTTGATGATGATTGTAAGGAAGCTTTGAAACTCTAAAGAAAGCCTTAACAACTGCTCCTATAGTTGAACCTCCCGATTGGAACTTACCATTTGAAATTATGTGTGATGCTAGTGATTTTCCGTAGGCGTTGTTCTTGGACAACGAGTAGATAAAAAACTGAATGTTATTCATTATGCTAGTAAAACTCTTGATGCTGCTCAAAGAAATTATGCTACAACTGAAAAAGAATTATTAGCTGTAGTCTTTGCTTGCGATAAATTTAGATCTTATATTGTTGATTCAAAAGTTACTATTCATACTGATCATGCTGCAATTAGATACCTTATGACAAAGAAAGATGCTAAGCCGAGGTTTATTAGATGGGTACTTCTTTTGCAAGAATTTGATTTACATATTGTAGATAGGAAAGGTGCTGATAATCCTGTTGCTGATAATTTGTCTAGATTGGACAATATTGCTTATGATCCTGTTCTCGTTAATGATAGTTTTCCAAATGAACAATTGGCTGTAATAAAGGTGAGCTCGCGAGACAGTCCTTGGTATCTTGATTATGCTAACTTTATTGTTTCCAAGTACTTGCCTCCAACCTTTTCAGCTCAGCAAAGGAGGAAATTCTTTTATGACTTGAGGCATTATTTCTGGGATGACCCACACTTATACAAAGAAGGAGTGGATGGTATTATGCGAAGATGTGTTCCCGAATATGAACAACAAGAGATATTGAGTAAATGTCATGGTAGTGCTTATGGAGGACATCACGCCGGAGAAAGAACCGCGCAAAAGGTTCTACAATCAGGTTTTTATTGGCCAACTCTCTTCAAGGATGCGAGAAAGTTTATTTTATCTTGTGATGAATGCCAAAGGGTTGGTAATATCTCCAGACGTAATGAAATGCCTATGAATTATACTCTTGTTATTGAACCGTTTGATTGTTGGGGATTTGACTTCATGGTACCTTTTCCCTCTTCAGAAGGTAACACTCACATACTTGTTGCTGTTGATTATGTTACTAAATGGGTGGAAGCTATACCTACAAAAAGTGCTGATGGTGAGACCTCTTTAAGAATGCTTTTAGACATTATTTTTCCTAGATTTGGAGTGCCTAGATATATTATGACTGATGGAGGTTCTCATTTTATTCATGGAGGTTTTAGAAAAACTCTTGATAAGTATGGTATTAATCATAGAATTGCTTCTGCTTATCATCCTCAAACTAGTGGTCAAGTAGAATTATCAAATAGAGAGATTAAATCTATTTTGGGAAAGACCGTTAATAAAACTAGAAAGAATTGGGCTAGTAAATTGAAGGATGCACTATGGGCTTATAGAACTGCTTATAAAAATCCCATGGGAATGTCACCTTATAAAATGGTTTATGGGAAAGCTTGTCATTTACCTTTAGAACTAGAGCACAAAGCTTATTGGGCTGTTAGAGAATTAAATAAAGATCCTAAACTTGCCGGTGATAAGAGGTTGTTGCAATTAAGTTCTCTAGATGAATGGAGAAGTGAAGCTTATGAAAATGCTAAACTCTTTAAAGAGAAAGTTAAAAAATGGCATGATAGAAGGATTATTAAAAGAGAATTTAATATTGGGGATAAAGTCCTATTGTATCGGTCTCGTCTCAGATTCTTTGCAGGGAAATTACTCTCGAAATGGGAAGGACCATATGTTGTCGAGGAGGTGTATCGTTCAGGAGCAATCAAAATTAGCTCTCTCCATGGCAATGCTACGCAGGTGGTGAATGGACAAAGACTCAAGCATTATATCTCAGGTGATTCTTATAATGTTGATGTTGATATTATTCAAGTGGAAACACCGGAGGCTTTCATTAAAGGACAAATTGACAGTTCGCCAGAACTCGACTTTGAATAGGTAACAGTACTGGTAATGAAAAGTTCGCAATTTACTTTCCGAACAATATTTTTGCTGTTTTTGGAAAATATGAAAAATTACGAGTTCGAAACGGAGTGGAAAGGACGCACGAGGGGCTGCCACCATAGGCCGGCGCGGCCTGGCCTGGGCCCGCGCCGACCTATGGTCTGGCCGCCTCGTCGCCCCTTTCCGACTCTGGTTCGATCTGGTACTTTCCGTTTGTCGTGAAAATTTTTGCTATATAATCCCCCGGACCCCTGGAGGTCCGTATATCGTTTTATCGACGTGTTTTGTTTCGAGCTGTTTCTGCCAGGATCTGTTTTCGGTCTAGAAGCACCATGGCCTCCAACAACAAGGGCAAGGGGCTTTCGGAGGAAGAAGTGAAGAAGGTGCCATCAAGACAAGAGCAGCAAGCCGGTGGGAGCAAGCAAATCTTGGTGGGATCTGTTGACACTCGACGTTCTTTTTCTCATAACCTGCAGGGACCTTTACCACCCGCTCTTAGCCTCGACTCCTTCCCTATGTTGGAAGAAGTTCTACGGACTACCGATGAGTTTTGTGATCAATATCGGGCTCTAAGAAGAGAAGTGGAGATACTCCAGGAGGAGAATTGCCGTCTCCGAAGAATGCTGGAATACCACTCGATTCGCATCACAAGGTCATCATCGCCAATTTCAGATAACAATGAATCTCTTCGAATCTTAGTGCAGAATTGTCAAGCTGAGAAACTGAAGTTGAAGGAGTTCTGTAAGAAGCGCGGGAGGAGTTCATCACCATTATCGCCAAAGGAGTAATTCACCATCGGTATTGGCATCCCCTTGGTTTGTTCCAAGCTTGGGGGAGTGCCGCGGTATCACATCATCACTACCTTTTACTTTTATTGTCAAGTAGTGTCATATCATGAGTAGGGAAGTTATCATATAAGATGGGTTGCAGTTGGAAGTATCTCTCCTTTAGTTGGTTGTCTATGTATCCCTTGGTGTGAGTTATCGTTATGGAATATTAATGAGAAGTCTTATCATTTACATATTACACATCTTATTCTAGTTTGCAATCTCTATCATATGATTTACCTTGTTGTTAGTATTGGTATCACTTTGGGAGCATTGAATAAATCTATTTGGTTTTGGCAAACTTAGCATTGGTCAATAGCAACAACACTTTGAGGGTTAAGTAGAAAAGAGAAATACATGTAGATGTTTCATTGTCTTTCTTTCTTGTTAGCTCATAGCTTTTTATTCTGAAGTTAAAACTGTTTGTGCTTACAAGGAAGATGCATGATTGTTTCTATCACATGTATATTTGTTTGTTTCCCTCAACTCTTATGCTTGCTAATTAACCTTGCTAGCCAAAGACCCAGATCTTGAGAGGGAATACTTCTCGTGCATCCAAACCTTAACCCAAACCTATGTCATTTGTGTCCACCATACCTACCTACTACATGGTATTTTCCGCCATTCCAAGTAAATACTTCATGTGCTACCTTTAAACAATTCAAAACTTAGTATCTCTTATTTGTGTCAATGTTTTATAGCTCATGAGGAAGTATGTGGTGTTTTATCTTTCAATCTTGTTGGGCAACTTTCACCAATGGACTAGTGGCTTCATCCGCTTATCCAATAATTTTGCAAAAAGAGCTGGCAATGGGATTCCCGAGTCCCAAATTAATTAAACTAAATAGACACTCCTCCATGGTATGTGATTGATGGACGGCACCCGAAGGATTCGGTTAGCCATGGCTTGTGTAAGCAAAGGTTGGGGGGAGTGTCATCATCATAATAAAACTAAAATAAAAAGGCACTCCTTCATGGTATGAGATTGTTGGCCAAGGTGCACCCGAGGATTCGGTTAGCCATGGTTTGTGAAAGAAAGGTTGGAAGGAGTGCCACACAAAATAAAAATAATATGGGAGCCGCTCTTTGAAGGTTGTCTGGCAAGGGGGTTAGAATACCCGCTACCAGTCGTTGACAACAACAAACACCCCTCAAAATGTTACTTTTATTCTCTTTATATGATTGCAAACCGAAAAAGCTCTAGCACATGATTCAATCATCGCTTCCTCTCGCGAAGGTCCTTTCTTTTACTTTATGTCGAGTCAGTAAACCTATTTCCCTCCATCTCAAGCAAGCATTTGAGTAGTTGTGATCAAACCATTATATTGTGATTTGCTTCATCATGTCTTTTATTCTTCCTTGTTTAGTACAAGTTTTATCTGAATGAATATAGCTTTGCAAGTTATCAATGATCATGAAGAGACCATTATGATTGAGTATGCAAGTTGTGCCTTATAAACTTTAATATGAGAGCGCTGCTCAATGAGATAAGTATAATCTGTTAATTGTTCTCTGACCAAGAACGAAGTTTGCCATCACCAATTATGATTTCTTATGCACCTTTATTTGTGATTACCTTATACTTGTTTCAAGTTGAGTTATATGAGGAAGTTGTCTACTATAATGTCTTGTGCGAATGAATATGATGCTTCTTGTCCGTATTTTATTTATCGACTCTTCACTCCATAAACATGTGGTCCTGTTTATCGAGCTCGGTTTCGCTTTGGGGACAAGCGAAGTCTAAGCTTGGGGGAGTTGATACGTCCAATTTGCATCACTATTTTATATCATAATTTGCTGTTATTCATTGATATATTTCATATTGGGACACAATACTTATGTTATTTCATCTATTTTGCATGTTTCATCATTATTGGAGGATCAAGCACCTGAGCCGTGGATTCTGCTGGAAAAAGCACCGTCGTAACGCAACATTTCGGAAGACCAACCGTGGAAGGAAATTATACCAAAAATCCTATTTTTCAAGATGACGAAGGAAGCCGAAGGAGGAGCCGTGTGGACCCAGGGGTGGGCCCACACCATAGGGCGGCGCGGCCCATGGCACTGGCCACGCCACCATGTGGTGTGGGGGCCCCACAGCCTTTCGCCTCCTTTTCTTCGCGAAACCCTTCGTCCCGAAAACCTAAGCCACAGAGGGTACCTCGCGAAGAGTTACAGCCGCCTCGCGGGGCGAAGAACACCAGAGAGAAAAGAGCTCTCCGGCGGGCAGGAATCCGCCGGGGAAATTCCCTCCGGGAGGGGGAAATCGACGCCATCGTCACCATCATCGAGCTGGACATCATCTCCATCACCATCATCATCATCTCCACCATCATCACCGCCGTCTCCACCGCTGGACACCGTCACCGCCGTAGCAATTTGGGTTTGATCTTGATTGTTTGATAGGGAAACTCTCCCGGTATCGATCTCTACTTGTTGTTGATGCTATTGAGTGAAACCATTGAACCAAGTTTATGTTCAGATTGTTATTCATCATCATATCACCTCTGATCATGATCCATATGATGTCTCGTGAGTAGTTCGTTTAGTTCTTGAGGACATGGGTGAAGTCTAAATGTTAGTAGTGAACTATGGTTGAGTAATATTCAATGGTATGATATTTAAGTTGTGGTGTTATTCTTCTAGTGGTGTCATGTGAACGTCGACTACATGACACTTCACCATTTATGGGCCTAGGGGAATGCATCTTGTATTCGTTTGCCAATTGCGGGGTTGCCGGAGTGACAGAAACCTAAACCCCCGTTGGTATATCGATGCAGGAGGGATAGCAGGATCTCAGAGTTTAAGGCTGTGGTTAGATTTATTCTTAATTACTTTCTTGTAGTTGCGGATGCTTGCAAGGGGTATAATCACAAGTATGTATTAGTCCTAGGAAGGGCGGTACATTAGCATAGGTTCACCCACACAACACTTATCATAACAATGAAGATTATTTAGCCGTATGTAGCGAAAGCACTAGACTAAAATCCCGTGTGTCCTCGAGAACGTTTGGTCATTATAAGTAAACAAACCGGCTTGTCCTTTGTGCTAAAAAGGATTGGGCCACTCGCTGCAATTGTTACTCTCGCATTTTACTTACTCGTACTTTATTCAACTGTTACATCAAAACCCCCTGAATACTTGTCTGTGAGCATTTACAGTGAATCCTTCATCGAAACTGCTTGTCAACACCTTCTGCTCCTCGTTGGGATCGACATTCTTACTTATCGAAAATACTACGATACACCCCCTATACTTGTGGGTCATCAGTGTCCACTAGTGAAAGTATGATCCCTAGGCCTTGTTCCTAAATACTGCTATCGCTGCTTGTTTACTGTTTTACTGCGTTACTACTGCTGCGTTACTACTGCTTGTTTACTGTCCTGGGCAAAGCACTTTTCTGGTGCCGTTGCTACTGCTTATTCATACCACATGTATTTCACTATCTCTTCGCCGAACTAGTGCACCTATTAGGTGTGTTGGGGACACAAGAGACTTCTTGCTTTGTGGTTGCAGGGTTGCATGAGAGGGATATCTTTGACCTCTTCCTCCCTGAGTTCGATAAACCTTGGGTGATCCACTTAAGGGAAACTTGCTGCTGTTCTACAAACCTCTGCTCTTGGAGGCCCAACACTGTCTACAAGAATAGAAGCACCCGTAGACATCAGTAAGCTAAATTGTTCTCTCTCATGATCTTGTCCTGCAAGCCATTAAAATCACCTCACATGTTACCTGCTCCATCATAACCTTGTCCTCTCACTTTTTGTAGACTCAGACCAAACTTTGCAATCATAAAATTAGTTTTAGAGTTGAGATAGTCTATTGTTGTCTCTTCATGAACAACACCAGCAAACCTCTCATTTGACACCCCATATTTTTCGACATAACGTAGAACGACTACCATTTGTTCTTTGTCAGAAACATCACGACACTCATCAACCAATAACCTGAACAGATCATTGCCAATGTCCTTCAAAATATTGCCCATAATTTGTTCCGCAAATCCTTCAGTAATATCATTTTGAATTGTTGGAGATACCAACTGATTATTACATTGAGCATTTTTGAATGCCTTGACTACAACATCGTTCTGCATTCATAGTATAATCCTTCAACTTAAGATAATTTACTTTATTAGTTGAGTCTTTGACTCATAATGGCCACGTAACGATTGTCCTTGATGCAACAAGTATATCTACATTTATCAATTGCAACATTCTACCGATAAGATGCTCATTCTTCTCAATTTGAGTTTATTAATTTATGTAAGGCTTCAGGGATTTATTGAGCTGTATTTATTAGATCTTCACAGTTTTGAATGCCTTGTTGTGGAAACTATCACGGTCATCCATATGTTTTGCAAATCTCTCTCTGGTACTTTCTTCCAATTGACATATCCCTCTCTCACAAATGCATCATGTTCATCTTTGTTACCTTTAATGTTGTCCCTAAAAAAATAGCAACACAAGAAATATGCTTTGTCCTCAGCCTCATTATACTTTAACCGATTGGCATGCATATCATACCAATCGGCAATAAAATGCATCTTACTCTTTCCAATCATGATGGGTTTAAACTTGAATGGACAAGGTTGATGAGGACTGATACGTCCCAAACGTATCTATAATTTCTTATGTTCCATGCTACTTTTATGATGATACTTACATGTTTTATACACATTATATGTCATTATTATGCATTTTCCGGCACTAACCTATTGACGAGATGCCGAAGAGCCAGTTGTTGTTTTCTGCTATTTTTGGTTTCAGAAATCCTAGTAAGGAAATATTCTCGGAATTGGACGAAATCAACGCCCAGGGGCCTATTTTTGCACGAAGCTTCCAGAAGTCCGAGGGAGAGACGAAGTGGGGCCACGAGGCGCCGCCACAACAGGGCGGCGCGGCCCAGCCCCTGGCCGCGCGGCCCTGGCGTGTGGGGCCCTCGTGTGGCCCCCTGACCTGCCCTTCCGCCTACTTAAAGCCTCCGTCGCGAAACCCCCAGTACCGAGAGCACGAGACGGAAAACCTTCCAGAGACGCCGCCGCCAATCCCATCTCGGGAGATTCAGGAGATCGCCTCCGGCACCCTGCCGAAGAGGGGAATCATCTCCCGGAGGTCTCTTCATCGCCATGATCGCCTCCAGATCGATGTGTGAGTAGTTCACCCCTGGACTATGGGTCCATAGTAGTAGCTAGATGGCCGTCTTCTCCTAATTGTGCTATCATGTTCGATCTTGTGAGCTGCCTATCATGATCAAGATCGTTTATTTGTAATCCTACATGTTGTGTTTGTTGGGATCCGATGGATATTGAATACTATGTCAAGTTGATTATCAATCTATCATATATGTTATTTATGTTCTTGCATGCTCTCCGTTGCTAGTAGAGGCTCTGGCCAAGTTGATACTTGTGACTCCAAGAGGGAGTATTTATGCTCGATAGTGGGTTCATGCCTCCATTAAATCAGGACGGTGATGAAAGTTCTAAGGTTGTGGATGTGTTGTTGCCACTAGGGATAAAACATCGATGCTTTGTCTAAGGATATTTGTGTTGATTACATTACGCACCATACTTAATGCAATTGTCTGTTGTTTACAACTTAATACTGGAGGGGGTTCGGATGATAACCTGAAGGTGGACTTTTTAGGCATAGATGCATGCTGGATGGCGGTCTATGTACTTTGTCGTAATGCCCTGATTAAATCTCATAGTACTCATCATGATATATGTATGTGCATTGTTATGCCTTCTTTATTTGTCAATTGCCCAACTGTAATTTGTTCACCCAACATCTGTTATCTTATGGGAGAGACACCACTAGTGAACTGTGGACCCCGGTCCTATTCTTTACATCTGAAATACAATCTACTGCAATACTTGTTCTTTACTGTTCTTCGCAAACAATCATCTTCCACACAATACGGTTAATCCTTTGTTCACAGCAAGCCGGTGAGATTGACAACCTCACTGTTACGTTGGGGCAAAGTACTTTGGTTGTGTTGTGCAGGTTCCACATTGGCGCCGGAATCCCTGGTGTTGCGCCGCACTACACTTCGCCGCCATCAACCTTCAACGTGCTTCTTGGCTCCTCCTGGTTCGATAAACCATGGTTTCTTTCTGAGGGACAACTTGCTACTGTCTGCATCACACCTTCCTCTTGGGGTTCCCAACGGACGTGTGTTAACTGCACGCATCAAGCTCTTTTTCTGGCGCTGTTGCCGGGGAGATCAAGACACGCTGCAAGGGGAGTCTCCACTTCCAATCTCTTTACTTTGTTTTTGTCTTGCTTTATTTTATTTACTACTTTGTTTGCTGCACTAAAACAAAACACAAAAAAATTAGTTGCTAGTTTTACTTTATTTACTGTCTTGTTCTCCATATCAAAAACAAAAAAAAAATTAGTTACTTGCATTTACTTTATCTAGTTTGCTTTATTTACTACTGCTAAAATGAATACTCCTGAAAACACTAAGTTGTGTGACTTCACAAACACTAATAATAATGATTTCCTATGCACACCTATTGCTCCACCTGCTACTACAGCAGAATTCTTTGAAATTAAACCTGCTTTACTGAATCTTGTCATGATAGAGCAATTTTCTGGTGTTAGTTCTGATGATGCTGCTGCCCATCTTAATAATTTTGTTGAACTATGTGAAATGCAAAAGTATAAGGATGTAGATGGTGATATTATAAAACTTAAATTGTTTCCTTTCTCATTAAGAGGAAGAGCTAAAGATTGGTTGCTATCTTTGCCTAAGAATAGTATTGATTCATGGACTAAATGTAAAGATGCTTTTATTGGTAGATATTATCCTCCCGCTAAAATTATATCTTTGAGAAGTAGCATAATGAATTTTAAGCAATTGGATAATGAACATGTTGCTCAAGCATGGGAAAGAATGAAATCTTTGGTAAAGAATTGCCCAACCCATGGACTGACTACTTGGATGATCATCCAAACCTTCTATGCAGGATTGAATTTTTCTTCGCGGAACCTATTGGATTCAGCTGCTGGAGGTACCTTTATGTCCATCACCTTGGGGGCGGCTACAAAGCTTCTTGATGATATGACGGTCAATTACTCTGAATGGCACACGGAAAGAGCTCCACAAGGTAAGAAGGTAAATTCTGTCAAAGAAACCTCCTCCTTGAGTGATAAGATTGATGTGATTATGTCTATGCTTGTGAATGGTAAATCTAATGTGGATCCAAATAATGTTCCTTTAGCTTCATTGGTTGCTCAAGAAGAAAATGTTGATGTGAACTTCATTAAAAGTAATAATTTCAACAACAATGCTTATAGGAACAATTCTGGTAACAACTATAGGCCATATCCTGCTGCTAATGGTAATGGTTATGGTAATTCTTATGGGAATTCTTACAACAATAATAGGAGTGTACCCCCTGGTCTTGAAGCCATGCTTAAAGAATTTATTAGTACATAAACTGCTTTTAACAAATCTATTGAGGAAAAGCTCGATAAAATTGATATTCTTGATTCTAAGGTTGATAGACTTGCCTCTGATGTTGATCTTTTAAAATTGAAGGTTATGCCTAATAAGGATAATGAAAATAATATTGTTACTACAGAAAATGCCATCCAAGTTAGAATTAATGAGAATATAAGATTAATGGCTGAATTGCATGCTAGGTGGGATAGAGAAGAAAATGAAAAACTAGCTAAAGAAAATAATGTAGCTAAAGTTTGGACTATTACCACCACTAGTAATGTTAATGATTCACATGTTGCTACACCTTCTACTATCAATGATAAAATAATTGGTGTTGGCAATGTTTCTACTCCTAGTGCAAAGCGTGCAAAATTACCTGAAACTGCTGAAACTGCTGAAACTGCTTGTGATAAAACTGCTGAAATTTTTTCTAACATTGGGGACAATGATCCCATTGCTGTAGATCATAATGGTTTAGACTTTGATGATTGTCACATCTCTGAAGTTATAAAGTTTTTACAAAAGCTTGCTAAAAGTCCCAATGCTAGTGCTATAAATTTGGCCTTTACAAAACATATTACAAATGCTCTCATAAAAGCTAGAGAAGAGAAACTAAAACTTGAAACTTCTATTCCTACGAAGTTAGAAGATGGTTGGGAGCCCATCATTAAGATGAGGGTCAATGATTTTGATTATAATGCTTTATGTGATCTTGGTGCAAGTATTTCTGTTATGCCTAAGAAAATTTATGATATGCTTGACTTGCCCCCAATGAAAAATTGTTATTTGGATGTTAATCTCGCTGATAATGTTAAAAAGAAACCTTTGGGGAGGATTGATAATGTTCGTATTATGGTTAACAATAACCTTGTCCCCGTTGATTTTGTTGTCTTGGATATTGAATGCAATGCATCTTGTCCCATTATATTGGGAAGACCTTTTCTTCGAACTGTTGGTGCTACCATTGATATGAAGGAAGGTAATATTAAATATCAATTTCCTCTCAAGAAAGGTATGGAACACTTCCCTAGAAAGAGAATGAAGTTACCTTATGATTCTATTATTAGAACAAATTATGATGTTGATGCTTCGTCTCTTGATAATACTTGATTCACACTTTCTGCGCCTAGCTGAAAGGCGTTAAAGAAAAGCGCTTATGGGAGACAACCCATGATTTTACTACAGTACTTTGTTTTATATTTGAATCTTGGAAGTTGTTTACTACTGTAGAAACCTCTCCTTATCTTTATTTTATTGCATTGTTGTGCCAAGTAAAGTCTTTGATAGTAAAGTCAATACTAGATTTGGATTACTGCGCAGGAACAGATTTCTTGCTGTCACGAATCTGGGCAGAATTCTCTGTGGATAACTCAGAAAAATCTGCAAATTTACGTGCGTGATCCTCAGATATGTACGCAACTTTCATTAAATTTGGGCATTTTCATCTGAGAAAGTATGGTGCCACTTTAAAATTCGTCTTTACGGACTGTTCTGTTTTGACAGATTCTGCCTTTTATTTCGCATTGCCTGTTTTGCTATGTTTGATGGATTTCTTTGTTCCATTAACTTTCAGTAGCTTTGTGCAATGTCCAGAAGTATTAAGAATGATTATGTCACCTCTGAATATATGAATTATGCACTGACCCTCTAATGAGTTTGTTTCGAGTTTGGTGTGGAGGAAGTTTTCAAGGGTCAAGAGAGGAGGATGATACAATATGATCAAGAAGAGTGAAAAGTCAAAGCTTGGGGATGCCCCCGTGGTTCATCCCTGCATATTTTAAGAAGACCCAAGCGTCTAAGCTTGGGGATGCCCAAGGCATCCCCTTCTTCATCGACAACATTATCAGGTTCCTCTAGTGAAACTATATTTTTATTCAGTCACATCGTATGTGCTTTACTTGGAGCGTCTGTTTGTTTTTGTTTTCATTTTTGTTTGAATAAAATTGGATCCCACAATCCTTTATATTGGAGATATTACGCTCCGCTGTTTCGTATGAACACATGTGTTCTTAGCTTTATTCTTAAATGTTCATTGCGAAAGTTGAACTACCTCATTCATTGATATATGGTTGGAAACGGAAAATGCCGCATGTGGTAAATGGTATAATGTCTTGAATAATGTGATACTTGGCAATTGTTGTGCTCATATAGATCTTGTTTAAGCTCTTGCATCATGTACCTTGTACCCATTAATGAATAACTACATAGAGCATGTTAAAATTTGGTTTGCATGATTGTTCTCTCTAAGTCTAGATATTTTCTGGTTGAGGTGTTTGAACAACAAGGAGACGATGTAAAGTCTTATAATGCTTACAATATGTTTATATGTGAGTCTTGCTGCACCATTTCATACTTGAGTTTGCTTCAAACAACCTTGCTATCCTAGCCTTGTATTGAGAGGGAATTCTTCTCATGCATCCAAATCCTTGAGCCAAAAACTATGCCATTTGTGTCCACCATACCTACCTACCACATGGTATTTCTCCGCCATTCCAAAGTACATTACTTGAGTGCTACCTTTAAAATTTCTATTCTTTACCTTTACAATATATAGCTCATGGGACAAAATTGCTTAAAAACTATCGTGGTGAAGAATATGTACTTATGTGTCTTATTTCTTAGTAAGTTGCTTGTTGAGCGGTAACCATGTTTTCTGGGGACGCCATCAACTCTTTTACCTTTGTTGAATATCATGTGAGTTGCTATGCATGTTCGTCTTGTCTGAAGTAAGGGCGGTTTTCACAATCAAATGGTTTGAGTATGCATACTGTTAGAGAAGAAAATTGGGCCGCTAACTAAAGCCATGATTCATGGTGGAAGTTTCAGTGTGGACATAAAACCTCAATCTCTTATGAGAATATTAACTGTTGTTGAATGCTTAAGCATTAAAAGAGGAGTCCATTATCTGTTGTCTATGTTGTCCCGGTATGGGTGTCTAAGTTGAGAATGATCAAAAGCGAGAAATCCAATGCGAACCTTCTCCTTAGACCCTTGTACAGGCTGCATAGAGGTACCCCTTTGTGACACTTGGTTGAAACATATGTTATGCAATGATAATCCGTGTTAACCCAAGCTAATTAGGACAAGGTGCGAGCACTATTAGTATACTATGCATGAGGCTTGCAACTTATAAGATGTCTTATACATAACTCATATGCTTTATTACTACCGTTGACAAAATTGTTTCTTGTTTTCAAAATGAAAGCTCTAGCACAAATATAGTAATCCATGCTTCCCTCTACGAAGGGCCATTCTTTTACTTTATGTTGAGTCAGTTTACCTACTTCTTTCTATCTTAGAAGCAAACACTTGTATCAACTGTGTGCATTGATTCTTACATGTTTACCTATTGCACTTGTTATATTACTTTGTGTTGACAATTATCCATGAGATATACATGTTGAAGTTGAAAGCAACCGCTGAAACTTATATCTTCCTTTGTGTTGTTTCAAAGCTTTCTACTAAGAACTTATTGTTTATGAGTAACTCTTATGCAAGTCTTATTGATGCTTGTCTTGAAAGTATTATTCATGAAAAGTATTTGCTATATGATTCATTTGTTTACTCATTATCTTCATCATTGCTTCGAATCGCTGCATTCATCTCATGTGCTTTACAATAGTATGATCAAGATTATGATAGCATGTCACTTCAGAAATTATCTTTGTTATCGTTTACCTACTCGAGGGCGAGTAGGAACTAAGCTTGGGGATGCTTGATACGTCCCAAACGTATCTATAATTTCTTATGTTCCATGCCACTTTTATGATGATACTCACATGTTTTATACACATTATATGTCATTATTATGCATTTTCCGGCACTAACCTATTGACGAGATGCCGAAGAGCCAGTTGCTGTTTTCTGCTGTTTTTGGTTTCAGAAATCCTAGTAAGGAAATATTCTCGGAATTGAACGAAATCAACGCCCAGGGGCCTATTTTTGCACGAAGCTTCCAGAAGTCCGAGGGAGAGACGAAGTGGGGCCACGAGGCGCCGCCACAACAGGACGGCGCGGCCCAGCCCATGGCCGCGCGGCCCTGGCGTGTAGGGCCCTCGTGTGGCCCCCTGACCTGCCCTTCCGCCTACTTAAAGCCTCCGTCGCGAAACCCCCAGTACCGAGAGCCACGAGACGGAAAACCTTCCAGAGACGCCGCCGCCGCCAATCCCATCTCGGGGGATTCAGGAGATCGCCTCCGGCACCCTGCCGGAGAGGGGAATCATCTCCCGGAGGTCTCTTCATCGCCATGATCGCCTCCGGATCGATGTGTGAGTAGTTCACCCCTGGACTATGGGTCCATAGCAGTAGCTAGATGGTCGTCTTCTCCTAATTGTGCTATCATGTTCGATCTTGTGAGCTGCCTATCATGATCAAGATCGTTTATTTGTAATCCTATATGTTGTGTTTGTTGGGATCCGATGGATATTGAATACTATGTCAAGTTGATTATCAATCTATCATATATGTTATTTATGTTCTTGCATGCTCTCCGTTGCTAGTAGAGGCTCTGGCCAAGTTGATTCTTGTGACTCCAAGAGGGAGTATTTATGCTCGATAGTGGGTTCATGCCTCCATTAAATCTGGGACAGTGACAGAAAGTTCTAAGGTTGTGGATGTGCTGTTGCCACTAGGGATAAAACATCGATGCTTTGTCTAAGGATATTTGTGTTGATTACATTACGCACCATACTTAATGCAATTGTCTGTTGTTTACAACTTAATACTGGAGGGGGTTCGGATGATAACCTGAAGGTGGACTTTTTAGGCATAGATGCATGCTGGATGGCGGTCTATGTACTTTGTCGTAATGCCCTGATTAAATCTCATAGTACTCATCATGATATATGTATGTGCATTGTTATACCTTCTTTATTTGTCAATTGCCCAACTGTAATTTGTTCACCCAACATCTGTTATCTTATGGGAGAGACACCGCTAGTGAACTGTGGACCCCGGTCCTATTCTTTACATCTGAAATACAATCTACTGCAATACTTGTTCTTTACTGTTCTTCGCAAACAATCATCTTCCACACAATACGGTTAATCCTTTATTCACAGCAAGCCGGTGAGATTGACAACCTCACTGTTACGTTGGGGCAAAGTACTTTGGTTGTGTTGTGCAGGTTCCATGTTGGCGCCGGAATCCCTGGTGTTGCGCCGCACTACACTTCGCCGCCATCAACCTTCAACGTGCTTCTTGGCTCCTCCTGGTTCGATAAACCTTGGTTTGTTTCTGAGGGAAAACTTGCTACTGTCTGCATCACACCTTCCTCTTGGGGTTCCCAACGGACGTGTGTTAACTGCACGCATCAAGGACCCCACATCAGGTAATTTCTTCTGATGTCCTCATGCTGATAGGGATGGAAATATATAATTGTCTTCCTTTTAGATGGATCTTCATGAAGCTTACTCAAACCAATCATTTCAGGCATGTTGCCAGTTGCATATATTGGATAAAATCACACCATAGCTTCTCTGCACATGTCAAAATTAATTTTGTCATAAATGAATTCAGAGAGTTCATATCGATTTTGTTCTCTCAAATACTCAAACAACAATTCATATAGATTTTCTTCTACTCTCAAATACTCAAGCAGAAATACAACATGTGAGGAAAGCCAACACAACAACACTTAAAGATTCAAAATAATAAGTAATTATCATGTATTCATGTGAAAGATAACTAGGCTCAATCAAGCTAACATATAATTAGAAAGAGACACTAATTAAGAAATCGTAACTTCAGAGAAATTTAGAAGACGATCGGGGAAGAACTTGGGGCTTTCCAGCAAGGCAGCGATCTTCGAAGTTCAATGGACGAGTAGTCGGACAGCCGGCATGCATGGCGGACGATTTTTCTCGAAACTTTTGTCGCTTTTTTCCCTTGCGATCGATGCTATTACAAGTGAACCTGAATCGGCTAAATGTGCATCGGCTCTATTTCATAATGTGAGTACATGACTAGGCCGAGCTGAAAAGTTAATGGGCTATGCTTTCATACACGGGCTCTGAAAACAGACCAAAAAACTAAGTGGTGGGGTGATAACCCGCAAGTGCAAGGGATCACCGTAGTACAATTGGATAAGTATTATTTGAGTGTCAAACCCACGAGGAGTTGAAGGTAAACTATCTATTCTCTAAAGCCCTATAACCCACTTATATGGCCTTCTATGCAAAGCTAGGCACTATAGTGTATGTGTGTGGCTGTTTTTGTACTAACTAGAAAACGATAAAGTTTTTGGAAGCAAATACTATAGTTAAACCGGTGCAAATAAAATGGAGCTAGTGAAGTGGAGGTGGATAACCCAAGGGAGCAAGTGCTTAGGCAAATTGCTATTTCATTTGGTTGGTTGTCACAATTAGTGAAGCAAAAAAATAGTATTTTTATTGTTTATTGTAAGGAGGAGCCATGAATATGTGCAGTCATATACATGAGCAAATACACCCCTAGTTAGCTAGTGATTGATCCCAAGGCCAATTAAGAACAAACAAGGGAATTATTAAGACATAAAGTTTAACCATAGTATTTAGATCTAAGGTCCCCATGATAATACCCACGTTGATTAATCATGAATTAATACAACATGTACCTCTAAGACTTGGGATTTGGTTTCTATCAAACTATGGCTATCCCTCATCCAATCAACATGCAACAATGACAACCTTGTGTATCCCCCAACATATGTCTGCACTCATATGTTAGTACAACAAGATCACCATAGAATATAACTTATATACGTGTACACAACCAACAACAAACTATATCATAATTTCCATAAACAAGCCGCTACTCAAATATCAACATAGAGATACAATAGATCATGGAAAAATAATATATTGCATCATACATCATGTTTGCCAAAGAGATCGCAGTGGAGGATGATGGAGGGTTGATGTAGATGGTATAGAGATGAGCCTCCCCATGGGGGTGAGGCGCGCGACATCGGCGTGGAGGAGGATGTGGCACAGGGGGCGGCGCCCCGGCGCCCATCCTACGGCGGCGGTTGCCCTAGGGGGCGGAGGCCCCTTCCCCGTTCTTCTTCCTTGGCCATGGTGCTGATCTTGAGGAGCTTCTCCCCTTCTTTGGCGGCTGCCAAGGAGGAGGACTTTCATGGCTATGAGTGGCTCCCTCCAAAAATACGATTCCCCCTCAATATATAGAGGTGGAGATGCAATCTAAGCCATGAGATTGATGCCCTTTGATCCAAGGGCTCTTGGGCACCTATAGAACCTTTCTAGGACTTTCCTATGTCCTTTATGAGTCCATAAAGTCGTGTCTTGGCCGAATCCATCAAATATGGCAAGAGTTTGTGTCAATCACGTCACCAACTTTCGGAATCCTGAAACTGCTTCTGGATCCTTCAGTAATGCATGCATATCTGGGACATACAGACTCCGATTGGGGTGATTTTTGACTCTAGAACGCATGGCTTGAAATTTAACACAATGTTGTAAATTGGCACTTTTCATTTTATGTTGTTTTTTTGGGTTTATGTGGCAATCTTTAAAAAGTGTTCTGAAGGGACGATTCCGGGAAAATCAAGATTTCACCGTAATGACCGGTTTCTCTCCATATTTGCCTATTTAGTACACAACAAAGTATAAAACAATAACTTTTGCACTTTTTATAATATTAATATGTTAATACCAATAAATATAATAAAGTTGCATAATAATAATAATTTTTACACAATAAACTACAAAGTTCATGTATGCATTTTACATGCATCAACATCCCCAAGCTTAACCTATGCTCGTCCTCGAGCATATATGTGATAAAACTAACATGGACTTTATAGTTTGTTGCTTTGCTTCTTCTTCATTGTCACACAAAGTTCAATCTTTAAATAACAACAAGCAAGTGAGCTATAAGGTGATTGCTTTTACACGCTACACAACATGCTCAACAATAAGTGGTCTTGTGTTCAAAGAAATGTAAAGTATTACATATCATAAAGCATACTCTATAGAATTGTTGCAATAAGCTTTTGTTTATTTTTTTTTGGATATTTTGAATATTTGACTCTTGGATAACAAAAAGTAAGTAGGGAACACATGTGCTAGTCCTCCAATAAAATAAAAGATAGTTGAGAGCAAAAAAAATAATGTTTTGAGATATGTAGTTCATGTCAATGGTAATCATAAGTATGGGGTTCCAAGCATCTTTTCCAAGCGACTCACGCCCGGTGTTTCCCCTCCAATATTCACATGAATATCACTGTTTCATATATTCTTTGTTTTGCCGCCGCCCATTCGCGACTCCGCGACATCAAGACTATATATAGTCGGTTTTAGGTCAAGATGGTTTGGATGGTGTTGAAATAAAGGAAAATGGGGCCACGGGACCCAGGTGGATCCCATTGTACGGCCTAGGGTGGTTTCCGCGCCATGGGCCCCACCTGGTGCCTTGTGACGCTCTAGCTCCATTTGTTTTTCTCATCTTCTTGTATTTCCAGAAAAATGACGTGCAAAAGTGTGAGTCCAGTTGACATCCGAAAGATGTCTGGAACTAAAAAAAATACGCAAAAATAGGGGTTTCATATAGTGCAACATTAGAAACGAATAAAAGGGGACTTTGTAGAAAATCAATGTAAACATGTATGGAACCTCTCGTATCATGCAAATATCATGGAATATCATATAATAAACACCAAAGTTCATGGATACATTTTACATGTATCACTACCCATACTCTACTATGAGAGAGGCTCTTCTTAGGCACATTTGTATGTCCATTCTTCTCCAAATGTATGGCATGCTTCAACCATATGATCTCTTTGAGATGACTCATCTTGAACTTGACTTCTCAACTATGATGATGATCACTCCTTGGAGCCATAATCTCATGGGTTATATGAGATATTACCTTTGATGCATGCCCACGGAATGATACCTAGCCCCGCATGGAGATACCACCCAAATATTATGGGTTCGTTCACACAGCGCAATTTCCAATTTCTTACCATACCACGAGATCACTTGACCGCACTCCATACATCATCCATGTGTGTTGATCAACTTAAATCCATTCTTTGCACTTTGTCTTGATCAACCTCGTATATTTTTGTCTTTCTTAATTATGATCATGTCTTGAATATGACAATGAATGCTCACTCAATCTTCTCTTTCAAGACATACTTGCAATAGGCTGAAATCTCTCATGATCACTCTTCGGATCACTAATGCATGTAAATGCATCTATGTTTTTTGTAGTTTACTGTGTCATATTCCATCATACTTGATTCATATAAGTGGTGATAAACATGTTTGAGAATGATTGTGTGGATTTTCCTAAAATATCCCCTTTATTTGTATTATAAATCTCCAGACAATAAAACCATGTTTTGTGTACTTTTGACTTCCAGGGACCTTCGCAGACTAAAAATGACCTAGGATTTTTTCTAGGAAGTTTTTTAATGGAAAATCAATACCTAGAGAACCTACACCCCACCTAGAGGGCCTTGAGGCCCAAGATGAGGCCCATTATGTAGCATGATACCCCGACCATGCCATGGGGCCCACCTATCCTCGTGGCTCCGATGCCGTCGATCTTCGTGCCCCTGGACTCGCCTTGACCTAAAACCGCACCTATATATACATCCGCATTCGCGATCTAGAAGAACGACACCACAAAGACTGAAACATGAAACATAGAAGGTCCAACCAAGAATGGAGGGGGAAACTTTGCCTGCTCGTATCTCCATCCTCATAACATATCCTTTGTCTCCATGATGAAGAGGGAGTAGTCCATCCTGGAATATGGGTTTGTGGAAGTAGCTTGTTCTATCTCTCTCTCATGCTATAAATGTTCTAGAGCAACATGAGCTTCCCTCATGATTGTGGTCATATATTTGTTATCCCTTTGTGGTGGATCTGTGGTTTTTATGAGATGAGTATTTGAGATTGCAATTTTTAGATTGGTTTGATGTATGACTAACGTATATTATATACCCTTTCTTGATTACAAATTCTGATTCAACTAGTATGATAGGGCATGAGAGAAGGGAAACATGTGCATTAGTTGGAGTAACATAGTAGTATGGAAATGGACAATGATAGAAAGTTTTGGTGCTACGATATTTTTACCTTGATGTTTTTACCTCGCTAGGGATAAATGAATGCATGCATGTGTTGCTATCGCCAAGTGACGAAAAATGGTGATATCATATATTTTGAGGTAGTATATTTGTTATTCAGCATCATGTCAAGGAAGAAAAGGCAATATTCTATTTATCTTAAATCTAGTTTGTTCAGTTTTCTCAAATTGGAGGAGTATTAATGGGATGTGTTGCATCATCTCAACCATAGGACGTGATACCCATATGAATATTTTTCAAACACATTATGAAGTTACATCAATATTATGCCTTCTTTGATGAAGTTTTGCTTCCATCATTCTTATAAGAGAGTAAACAAGTAAAATCATGAACCCAGTCCATTTTTAATCATAAGAAACACCTTTTAATTGCATCTACAAGCCTATATATTTTGAGCACTTAATTGTTTTGAAAATACAAAAATATTTATCATACTTGCATTTAGTTCTTTCATATAGTTTACACCACCACCATCACTATACCACTTTACTTTTGCATTGCATTTAGTTTACCTTTCATATTGCATTTATTTTACTTTACTTGTTGCATATTTACTTTAGTTATATCATTTAGATATTTGTTTTCAATTCTAATACGAACCCCTGTGCTTGACTACCACTTGGTGGAGTTGGGGACACAATGCAAACCTTCTTTGTTTTGTAGGTTGCTTGAAGAGGAAAGAGAAGTATGGTTCTATTGTTTCCCAAAGGGTTCAATATAAACCCTCTAGTCGCCCTTGTGGGGAAAACATGCATGCTACATCACTTTGTTGTTGGAGTCCCAACGAATTGGTATCCACGTATATTGGTGCCATCAATCACTCCTTGAATAACACCTTGGTCATCACTTGATCTTCTTCACCTTTTTCTTTTTTCAACCTTGAATCCAACATATGGTTCAAGAATTGCATATGGGAAAAAGCTTCTATTACAACTCAAGCACTACGGGGTCGATGGTAAGTGCCTTACCTTGTTTCTGTGGATGTCCTCGGACTCCATGGCGGTGACGCATTTATTGGGGTCCCTACACTCGTGCTTTATGTTAAGAGAGGTAGGCAGCAAGGCGGTGAACGAAAAAGGGGACTAAGTTTTGTAGGAGGCAACACTCTGATGCTTTATAGAGGAGGGGTAGGTAGGGGATCCACCGGATGATCTTGGCTAAGATGTGGCAAAATGCGGCTGCTGGTTTTCCCGATATGGTGTTGTGACGAGCGAGGAGGAAGAATGAGCTGACGTGGATGTCACGTTTGGGGCAAGATGGTCCTCGAGGACGAAACATGTCGAAAGAGGAGCATGGAAGAACAAGAAAGAGATTGGTAAAAGAAACTAAAGAGGGAAAATAACAAGGGCACACTTTCAAAACTTGATTAAGCATTTAGAAACAACTAGGAACAAAAAATAAAATAGTTACTTGTTTTGACTTATTTTAAAATAAGAAGGGGGAGGAGTCTTTTACAAAACCTAGAATTGTTTTTCAAAACATAGTATAGTTTAAGCAAAAAAAAAATAGGGTTTTTTTTTTTCAAACCATGCAAGTATGATGATGACTGCATGGTGATGCATAAAAGAAAAGAACAAACAAATACTAATATGGGCATCTTCTGACACATTACAAAAGGAGTCCTAAAGCGCAATACATTTTGTAAAAATGCACTACACAATAATCAAAAAATATATGTTGTACATAGCAGAAAAGAATTAGAGAAGCACACTAGGCACTAGTATAATAAAGTGACAAACTTCGGATCAATCTATAGTTCGAGGGTCTTATTGAAATAATCAACAATGGCCAAAACATATTTGGGCGCTAAGTTTGATAGCAATGAAGATTTTACCATCCGGTAAATCTGGTGTTCGAGAGGGTTATGGTGCAGTGGCGTAGCCACATTGTGGCCTGTGTGGTCAATTGACCACACAATTTTCTAGCAAATCCTTTGTATTTTGGTATAAAAATAGTATAAAAATATTTAAAATAGGTTAAAACACATGTATTTGACATCACAGATTTAAAAGGACAACATAGCCGCCACTATTATGGTGGAATGTACGAGCTATTGGAAACCATAAAATGGTAATTTTTTTTGGAAAAAAACTCAAAATAGTACGCAGTATGTATGAGCTGTTGACAATTTCCGTAGTATTAAAGTTACAAACTAAAAATAGAAATGGTTCACTTAATGTATCCATAAATGGAGCAAGGATTCAATTTCACCAATTTAGGACATGATAATTAGTGAGCCGTGGATAGAACAGCGTTATCTCGAACATACATGACTGAGAAGCCGTAATCCAAGCGGGGTTTAAGGGAAGAAACGACCAAACATGAATCGTTTCAGGCAGTGCCCAGCGCGATTGATTTCGAGAGGTGTATCGACTATCGAGCTGACGCACACTGGCGCACGACACGCTCATCTCTTCACAAGGAGAAGGGGAGGCAATGATAAGCAGGCCGTGTTCCACCTCGCTTCCTTTGCTGGGCCGAATGAGCAGGATCCACCCCGCACGCAGATACGGCCCACACTCTCTGCTGGCGGGATCCCTTCTCTCCTGGAGTTGCCGCTTGCGGCTGCGACACTTTGTTTAGTCCCACCTCGGCAAGGGAGGAAAGTTTCGACCGGTTTATAAGCTCCGCCGTTGCGGAGACATCGTCCCTTCGGGGACATCCGATAAAATTGGAACGATACAGAGAAGATTAGCATGGCCCCTGCGCAAGGATGACACGCACAAATCGAGAAATGGTCCAAATTTTTTTGAGGTTTTGCGCGCCGGCCCTTTTCGCTTCTCACGTCCGCCCCTCCGATATTTCGATTCGGCCCTCCGCGTCTAGTTTTCCCTCGCGGTGAGGTCCTTACAGCTTCGTCCGCATCACGTGCAAGTCCTCTTCTTTGCAGACAGATCCTCAAAGTAGCGTTTTTGATTCCGCAGACTCGCCTCACGCCCTGTAATTACAACAGGCAAGAGCATTTGCTGCTCTATTCTGGCGTTTTGTCGTGTTGATCTGATTTAATTTGGTTATTACATGCATTGTTCAATCAGAAATCTCGTTTTGCCATTTTGACAGCAACACTCGAATCATCTGGAGCAGAAATCTTAACACTTAAGTCGCAGGGCTTCAGAAATTCCATGAAACTTCCAGTCTCAAGCAGATTTCCATAAAAAAAAACATAATAGTCAGCCTGATACATTCAGAATAGCAGGAGACCAACTCACCCACATGATAAATTGTTACCAGCATTACAACTTTCCCAGCGAAAATATCGGCAGCAACCATAAATTACGTCACAATACTCACGAGGTCCTGTTAAAAAGTTATGGGCAGGGCCCTACATATTTTCCATTAAAATGCAGAGTAAAACTGGGAGAACTTACAAGCAAGTTTTACATATACGGGAACAAGCAAGCTCAGGAACAAGAACCCAACAAAGCCTCAGCTTGTAACTGAACACTATTAAAGTGATATCTGCATTTGCATCAGCATGGGTAACTGTTCCACAACACCAAATTCCATGGGTGCAATTATCATGAACTAGTAGATCCTACCCGGAAACCTTGATGGATATGTCTAGCTGCAAGGTATGACCCCAAAATCAGCTTGTAGCAAAGGTCGTGTTCATGCCACCACCACCAGGCTTGCACCTTCACTCCTTCAGCCATTCCCTCCTCGAGGGGCATCGGCTGTTAAAAAGGTTTTGCCCGTCAACCCCATGCCTTGCTGAAGCACCTCAGCCTCCATGCCTCATAAGGCACAGCGTGCATGTGGCAGCATCCCTGTTTTCAGGTGCACTACTATCTGCTAAGGGCATCATCTATGTTGTCAGCTGCAAATTTGATGCCATTCTGCAACAACAACATGGATTGCTCATAATACATGCCCATGTGAGAATGTATGGACTGTTGTCACTTATGTTGACCACATCATGTTCAGCTGCAGCAAATTGGGAGGCATGTCAATATATATACACCAGGTACTTGCTGCAACAGCAAGCTCTGACTTAACATGCACTACCGGTGTATGCTGTCCAAATGGAGGGGTAACAGATAATAATGTTTATCATTGCAACAAAAGGGATTTCATGTTGATGGCATGGATATATGGATGGGCTCAGTGAAAATGAAGCTCCGAGCGCACAATTGCCAAAGGCACACAGCACAAGACAGTTTGTCCAGTGGTTAACAAACGGTACAATGTGGATGCATGAATGCCTGAGCTGGAAAACACATATACCAGTGGGAACTCATACAGCCATGCAGGTCCTCCTTTGTATGCCACATGGAGGTGAGGCAGTGATTTGTGACCCAGAAGGCCTGGCGCATATGACAGGAAATGCACTATGCAGGGTCATACCTGAGAAAACAGAGGCCCTGTACAAATTATCAAATTAGGCTCTAAGTGCTAAAAGAGTCAAATATTAAAGTTTTCTCTATTCACGCGTCAATATTACATTTTTCCTGAATTATTGGACTTGCTAAAAAGAGAGCATCAGCATAGAGGTCAAACCCACCATCCTTGACAACTCAACATGTCGCTCAACTTGCTTGTGCGTGTTACAAGCAGAAGCAACTCATGGGTGGGTTTCTTTTTTCTGTGTTTTAAGCATTTCTTCGCCATGAGCAAAGTTAATAGCTTTCCAACCGTGACTCCAAATAATAAACGGTTCGAATCCATGTATTCTGGTGCTAAGGTTGTCAAAACGACATCCACTTAGACGTGTTTGAGTGAAATCTCTTTGAAATTACTTTTTAAGTGATTTAATTTCTGAACCCTCCTAGTCTAGCCCAAGAATTATTTCTTTGTAACAAACATGTGAACTTCTAAATACAAATACATGTTCTATAGCACTTATTGTTACAAAAATTGGAGTTAGATTTTCATAAGATATCTTCTCCAAGTTTAATAGGCCCAATGGAAAAAATAATGAACACAATAGTTAGAATTGACAAGACCACTCCCAATATATCAATGGGAGTGGAGGGTACCAGTTCATTGTTGCCAACTCATTTCTGTAGGGGAATCATAAATTAGCTACAAATAGGACAATCTTGGAGAGTCAATTTTTTTGAAGGAATCTTGGAGAATCAATTGCACATAGAACATTTTGTCACTGTGTGTTCAAGTTGAGAAGAGAAGCAAAGGAATGGAGATTCCTAGGAAGCTGAACAGGCAAAGAGGAGACGTGGTGATTCGTTGGAGTGTAATTGCCACTTGACAAGGCCTTGTACAGGTGCCTCACGTACAGGCCCGGGGACATGGCTTTGCACAATGAGCATCAGGATGGATGGTGTTACCACTATTACACATGTTGATGAATGACAAAATCTTATTTTAAGATGTCTAGAAGAAAATTATGACAATGCACATTAGACATGCTTAGTAGGTAGTGAGTATTAACAAGGATACAGGGGAGAAGATTGGTGACGATTCTCCGTAAATGAATTGCATGATTAAAAGAAAAAAAAGACTGGTGTAAAGAGTTGCTTCAGTTATTAGTGCACTCTGACTAAATTTGCTCATTACCTTCACCAGTTTGACGATCAGTATTGCATGCACAGTTGCTGGATTTCTGCATTCTGTCAATGTGGCAATGGGGTCACTGATCATGATAAACATATCCTAATAAGGACACTGTGTTGTGGTTGGTCATCACATCTATGAAACTGTAATCATCAAAGAGCAGATACCTAGTGAATGCGATATAGGTACAGTTTAACATGTCACTGGTCAGGAGGATTCCTATTTAAGAGCAGACCTTAAGATATCTACAAAACCGTGATTCCAGATCCTCAAAACCAAGGTATACTAGTATCTTTCTACAGTTTTACTTGATCATTACTTTCAGCAAGAATACATTCTAAGCCATTGGCCCGCTGCAGTTTGAAGCTCAGAAATTCCTATGTTTGAAGATAAACATAGGATAATTTGACTAAACATAGATACAATACTCGTAAACGTCGTGAAATCTTCTTCCAAATTTTCATCTTGTTACTATTGGCATTACTTATGTTCTTGACTTAACCCACAGACAGTGCTGCTGCAAATAGATACAATATCAAACTGCAAGTTGTACACAAAAGCATGTCTTGCAAGTGAGTTGATGATACGTTACTACTTGCTACAAAGTACAAACAAGAGTATGGAGAAGGGTAACACGAATTACAAGGGCCACCCAACTGACCTCATGATCCATTGTTGGAACGCTAACTCACCTAGTTACCGAGCTGAAAGTATCAAAAGAAGAAGCATATGAATTAGAACATATGAATTAGAACTTCCACAAATCACACAATGCAGCACACACCGAATGGGGCAAATATTTCTTTCATTGTATGAAAATATTTAATCTATACAGCAGTTTTTTCGAGCCAAGGAAAAAAGAAAAAGGAAGGGGGGAAATACAGATGAATTCTCTATACAGCAAGGAATATCAGATGTGTGATCCTCTTCTCCACAAACCTGAAAACTCTATCGATCCAACTAACAAGTATAAGTAGGTCACAAGGCTGGGGAACACATCCTCAGACAAGCAGCAAGGAAGGCAACTGGACTACTGGAGTGACAAACAATAATCTGCACTCAACATCACAAGCTATCTGAAACATTTGGATGGTGCAAGCCCACTGTATCACCATGTTCTGATCATATCTCTCTTTTTATTTATTTCTCAGCAGGGAGAACGATGTTGTGATACGCGAGGCGATTCCAAGGTGGCCCTCAGTGTCCCTCCGAGCTCCATGGGCACCAGGGGAATCAGAGAGTGGAGCACATCTGTGATTAGTGGCCTATAACTTGGTTCTGGCTGCACACAGAGCACAGACACTGCAGCAACCTGAAAGGTAGTGAATAACACCAATCTAGTTAGTTAAGAAGACATGATGCAAATGGAAGAAACGATTATGAGGTAATTTTGATAGTGAGCAGTACTTGGTACAAGTGCTTCAGGTCCATCGTGTTCTTAATCACGGGGTCAATTATGGTTGGGAGCTTTGATCTGTCAATTAGCTGAGGCATGGCCTGCATTTCATCTCAAATATGTTAATGGATTTGATAAATGCAAATTGCCTCAATTCAGGCAGTGAAAATCAGAAGTAATCTATGCATATTGACAGTAAACTGCTCCACTCTTTAAATGGGCTGATTCTAGCTATTTTTTCAGAGTGTTGCATAACAGAATAATGTGTACCCATGTAACAATTGATTGGCATTGAGATGGGGCCATCTTCTCAATTGGCCTCCTTCCCAACAAAAGCTCAAGAAGTACTACTCCGAACGCATATACATCGCTCTTCTCTGTCAACTTCCCTGTATTGAATACAGTTGCACGTAATAAGAATAAGACATCATTGCCGTGACTAATGTTAAGTGTAGACAGTAGGTTGCAGATGAGGGATAAGAAGAAGAAAAAGGGGACATACCGTCTAATAAGTACTCAGGAGCAACATACCCCAAAGTTCCGGAAAGCTTCAGATTACCTTTGCTGCGATTTCCACTTGACACTGCAAGGCCGAAATCTGAAATCTGTACACCAACAAAGGATCAATGAATTGTTCTTCTTTTTCATCAAGTAGTATGAGTTATGGTCAACAGTACTATTTTAGTTGACCAGAAGTAAAATATGTAGTCATACCTTGGCATTGAAATCTGAATCCAAAAGTATGTTAGATGACTTCAGATCCCTGTGGATAATTGGCGGACTGCAGTGCTCATGAAGATATTCTAATCCCCTGGTCAAGTTCAGTTTACAGATGCATATTAGAATAACCCATCATAAGCATCTAAAGTGGTTATTATTCATGAAAGCTGAAGCAAAGCACAAGATGGAGAACCTTGCTGTGTCAAGAGCAATCTTCATCCGGATGTGCCAACTTAGAGCTGATCCATGTGATGGGCCTATGTAACCATAGCCATATCTTATCAATACTTCTTATACTTGTCTAACATCACAGTTCAAGATAAAAGCCGACATGATAGCATAAAAAATGTTATGGATGTTGATAATACCATGAAGCTGTGTTTCCAATGATCCATTCTCCATTAGCTCATACACGATGAAGCGGTAATCCTCATGAATGCAGAAGCCCACAAGGGACACTATATTTGAATGCCGAATCCTCTGAAGCAAATCTAGCTCATTCTGCCAAATTCAAAAACCACCAAGGCATACTCAGCAAGCAAGACCACATACTGACAAAGAACGGGGATGGGAGAAGAACCGATGTCGCACACAATCATCACCTCAAATTCCTTCTCGTACTCTTGATCCTCACCCCCCAACCTTTTCACGGCAGCGACAAAGCCTCCATCAAAATTGGCCTTGTACACGCACCCGAACCCGCCGACTCCGAGCACGTTGGTGTCGCTGAAATTCCCCGTTGCCTTTTCCAATGAGGTGTACTCCATCATCGCCACAAGGCACTTCTTGCTAGACTTGAATGAGTTGAAGTTGTTCAAGATGGGCACCAATGCAATCCTGGCAGTATCTGAACAATACAATTACTCTGGATCAGTAGCCAGGTAACTTACACCGTCAACAGAACAAATTATAACTCGGTAATGATTGCAAGATCCAATTAGCAGAGAGCAAGACCTGTGCTCTGGGTGTCCTTGAAATCATCCGGGGCTCGGCGATATCGCTGCCACACGATGCCGGCATACAGGGCGGCCAGGACGATTGCCACGCCGGCAATGGAGGCAAGGGCGATGGCGATGATAAGCTCCCTGCGTAAATGATGGCGTTTCACCTCCACTGCAAAACAGAGCCAAAATGGAGGGTTGGGGTTAGGCACCGAGGGTGTTTAATTGACATTTTCGAATGAAGCTATTTGAGTAAAAAAAATGGAGTAACCCAAACCCAACTTTCTTTTAGCAAAACACCAAAAGAAGAGACTCTTTTATTACATTTGATGCAACGATCTTAGGAAGATCCATGAATTGCTTCCTCTCAGATATTGTCAAGTTTTATGACCCCAAAATGCACTACAGTAATTTCTTCCCAGCATTCCGAAAGAAAGAGCTGTGTGCTCAGCTTAAGCTCGAGCTGAAATTCACGAGAAACGAAGCCATTGTTCGATCGAACTTTGAAGATAAAAGATCCCAAGATGCATTTTTCCCCATCGTTCCCAAACATACCAAAACGGCTTCCCCACCACATCGGCACAGAAATTTCTGGAAGGACAACGGAATAAACAAGAGAAAGTTTCCCCAGATATGGCATTCGAAAGGAGAACATTCACGGACGAGCAAATGCGAGAGCACAGGGCCAGAATCAGGTAACCCAGAAAACAACACTGCAAGAACACATGAATGCCCAGGGGTAAAAAACAAATAAGCTTTGATCCAGCTGCACTGCCGACCTACCAAGGGGAGCAGCTGCCGGAGGCACGGCGGCGCCGCCGTTAGAGGAGGCGAGGTCGCCGACGGCAGCGGCTGCAGCCACCGCGGAAGAAGGGGGAGACACTCATATGGCATTAGCCTATGGACCTGAATGATTGATGTCAAGTTGCTGTTTCACTGAAATATGACAACAATGAAAATTAAAACTTTGGGAAGGTGCACAAAAACTATGACAATGCACGAAACATGTTTAGAAAGTAGTGAGTAGTAACAAGGAATACAGGGGACAATTGGTGGTGATTAAGAAAAAACGTTTGGTGGAAATAATTGGTTCAGTTATTAGTACACTGCATGACTAATTTGCTGATATCGCACTCATTTTTCTGGAAAACAATAAACATTTGTTACCTTCAACAGTTTGATGATCAATATTGCATGCACAGCTTCTGGCTTTCTGCATTCTTCCAGTTGGCAACATGACCAGTAATCATGATAAATGTATCTGCATAAGGACATGGTGTTGTGGTCGTTCATTGTATCACGCCCACATCCATGAAACTGCAACTATAAAAGAGCAGATACCTAGTGGATGGGGTATCGGTACAGTTCAACATTCACTGCTAAGATTCCTATTTAAAAGAACAGAGCTCAAGATATCTATAAAACTGTGTTTCCAGACTCTCAAAACAAAGGTTTACCGGAGTAGTATCTTTTCTACAGTTTTACTTGATCATTACTTTCTGCAAGAATACATTCAAGGAAATTGGCACACGGTAGTTTGAAGCTCTAAAATATTTTATGACAGGAGATACACATAGCATATTTTGACTAAACATAGAGGGACTTGTTACATGTCGTGAAATTTTCTTCCCTAATTTTCACCTTGTTACATATGGGCATTGTATAGGTTTTTTAACAAACAATTTTAATTAAGAGGCATCTGAAAGGATCCATGTGTCAGGATTACATTATGCACCTGAGTGATTGTTGTGAAGTTGTTGATTAATAAACACTTAGTGCTGGTATAAAACAAGAACATCCTGCCTCACTCAATTACTCAAATATGACTAAAATGGAAGTAATATACTTATATCTTGGTATATGTAGAACTTGCATCAAACAGTACTGAGAAGCTTAAAAGAGAAGTGCAGGTTTCTTCTCAAAGAAGGTAGAGCATACCGAACATTTGATCTTCTCCCTAGAAAATTAATTGTTTCATGCAAGTCCACAACTCTTGGAAAACAGAAGTGACCGGCAGATGGCAACACCTTTTCAGGGAAGTATTAACTTTTCTCCAATAGGACATGCTATTGGTTTATGGATAGTAATATTCCCTGAAATGAGAAGTGTGGTCCTCTAGGAACAAAAGATAACACATCAGCAGTTTTTATGAAATGTAGGTTCAGGCAACTTTTCGTGTAAGAAAGAAATTTGGAGTGCAAAAAAAATATTTATGAGGACTACACAGCTGAGTTATACCTAACTTATTAGGCGACATTGCCAATGTTCAGGTCCTATCACTGGGCATCAAGGATGAGATATTCTGGAACTTCTCTTTGTCAGGAACCTACACCGTCAAATCAGCATATGATGCTCTCTTCTAAGGAAACTAAATTCCCCCACTGGAGTTCAATCTGGGATTGCCGGGCTCCTCTCAAATGCAAAGTGTTTGCTTGGCTGGCGGTGGCTGATTGCTGTTGGACATCTAAGTGTCGCCTACGACACAGAATGACAGAAGACACATGCGCCGTCTGTGATCAAGCCACTGAATCCATTTCTCATCTTCTAAGTGTGGCATGATGTTTTTGCTCACCTTGGGATCAAGCCCTGCATGCCGCCACCTGGAGGACTTCACTGCTTGGTCTGAGTCTGTTCATTCCAGTGCACCACCCGCCATCCAAAAGGGAGTCAAATCCACCATAATCCTGACAATGTGGAGACTTTGGAAGCTGCGCAATGACTGCGTTTTCAATGGAGCCACACCTATCAACCTTGAGCTTGTCCACTCCATTCTTGATAAGGCTTGGTTGTGGATGTTAGCCGGCGCCCCTCCATGCTTGGCCTCCAGATGCTTAGCTCTGTAGGCTAGCAGGTGCTGGCCTTGTATAGTTTCAGTTTTCCTTTTTCCTTTTTTTGAGTTTGCTTTGTACCCTTTCCGTCATATTGACGGTTTACTTCTAATATACGAAAAACTTAATAGGTGGCATCATTAATAGCCAAGCCACTAGCACCAGCTGCCTTTCTCACGCCTCTTCTATCCATAGTCTCCCTCACTTTGTCACTGTAGTTCCAGTGACCACCAGCAGCATACAGGTTAGAAAGCAAAACATACCCACCCTCTTCAGCGGGTTCAAGACGAAGGAGTTCTTCCAAAGCGATCTCTGCAACTTCAGTATTCTGACAAGCTGAACTTGCACTTAAAATGGAACCCCATATAGAGCGACTTGGTTTCATTGGCATAGTCCTAGCCAGTCCTACTGCATCAGACAGCCTACCTGATCGTGCAAGGAGATCAACCATACAGCCGAAGTGTTCTATTCCTGGTTCAATGTTGAAGCTCTGTTTCATAGTATCAAAAATATGACACCCTTCAGCTAGCAGACCAGCATGACTACATGCACTCAAAACAGCGACCAACGTCACGCCATTAGGTGCTACACCCTCCTTTTGCATACTCCAAAACAGGTCCAATGCTTTGGTTCCATGGCCATGGAATGCAAGGCCCGATATCATCGCTGTCCACAAGGTAACATCTTTATCCAAGGCCTTCTCAAAAACAGCATAGGCTAAATCAACATTTCCACATTTGCAATACATGTCTACGAGAGCAGAAGCCAGGAAAGCATCTTGAGTTCCATGTTCCTTAACCACCCAACCATGGACACTCTTTCCTGGATTCAATTCCCCTTTGCCTATAGCTGCAGAGATCAAAGTAAGAGCAGTAACCATATCAGGTCTTATGCAACTGGCGACCATGGCATTAAATAGCTCCACCACCGCAGCGAATTCCCTGCATCGAGCATACCCAGCTAGAAGAATGTTCCATGATATTAGATCCCTGCAAGGTGCATCAAAGAAAAATTTCCTAGCAAGGCCCAACATGCCGGCATCAGCGAACCCTGAGATTATGGTGTTCCACGAAATGTCATCCTTCTCCCAAGCTTCAGCAAAGACTCTGATGGCAGCGTTCATCTCACCACATTTCGCATACATGTCTAGAAGGGCATTGCTCAAAATCAGTCCCCTGTCTGCTACACCCATCCTCCGCAGGACCGCGCCATGAACGGACCTCCCGAGAAGCGTGTTCTTGAGACGTCCGCAGCAGGAGAGGAGAGCAACAGCAGCATACTGATCAACGGCAATCCCCCTCGACGCCATACCACGGACAAGCTGCAGCGCCTTCACGCTGAACCCTCCCTTGGCGTACCCTGACAGCATGATGTTGCAGGACACCGTGTCCAGCGCCGGCGCACACCGGAACATCGCCTCGGCCGTCCCCGCGTCGCCGGCGTCCAGGTACATCTTGGTGAGCGAGTTCCGCAGGTACACGCGCGAGTGCAAGCCGTTGAGGAGGACGTGCGCGTGTACCTGCTTCCCGACCGACAGGCACTCCACGGACCTGAGCAGCGCTAGGAATGTCCGCTCGTCGGGGGTCGCCGGCGACGCGAGGATGGACTTGTAGAGAGCGACCGAGCGGCTCTGCGAGGGGCAGAGCGCCGCGAGCGCCAGGTTGTAGATGTAGAGGTTGGGGCGAGGCGTGAAGTGCTCGAAGAGGAGCAGGCCCTCGCGCGTGTGCTGCGGGAAGGCGACGGTGGCGAAGTAGAGGAGCCGGCTCATGGGGAAGGTCTCGAAGGCGAGGCGGAGTCGGAGCATATGGGCGAGGATCGCCTTGAACGGCCGCGCCGCGCCCCGCCCCGGCACCGCTCCAGGAGGACCAGCGCCGGGTGTTCCAGACGCAGCGAGACGGTCGGGTCCCAGGGTCGCGCCGCGTAGGCATCGCGGAGGCGGCGGCGGTAGGCATCGCGGAGGCGGCGGCGGTAGGCATCGCGGAGAGTGTGTTTCCGGTTTGGTGGGAGCAGGGGATTCTCGCCGCCGGCGCAGCGAGCGTCCGAGCAAGTGTGGCTCCGCCGCCGGCTCCGGCGGCGGTCGGCTCCACCGAGTGGGGAGCGCTCGGTGGCAGACGGCATCACAGTGGAAGGCCCAACAGCTAACCACGCCTTAACATATAGCCCACACAAGTTTAGTCCATCCCAGAAGGAAGTTAGGCAATTAGAAAAAAAAAAAGAATTGAGGCCCATCTAGTAAACAACGTATTTTTTTTTGAGATGGAGTAAACAACGTAATTGTTTGTAGCTATTGTATATTTGGTAATAATCTACATTACTTACTGACAACTAAGACCATGCACTCTTGAAATATCTCTCAACTTTAGAGGTCCTTTCCATGATATTTAATGGTACTAAAATAGACACAAATGCATGCATACAATGCAAGTCATCTAAATGGCAAATCGTTAACATAATCTCTACTACTATAATGCACCAGTTTTAAACTGGATCAATAGCATCAATGCTGACCATTGATCTTCCAAATCTGATGACTAAGCCACAGCACAACATGTTTCTTACCGAGCAAGGAGACAGGTTTGGATAATAAAGAAAATCCCGAGCCAGCTCTGCCTACGCCGCACCGTCTCCGGAATCTCCGTGTTCCCCGAAGAGGACAGAACCTTCCCAACCACCCATTCCCGCCCCCAAGACCTATCAAGACGGCCGGCTTACGCAGCAGAGACGCCGCCGGACTCACGACCCGATGAGCCGAGGAGGAGGGAACGGGGAAGTGCAGGAAAGGGTGGGGGAGGCACCTAGGAGGCGTCTGGTGATAGGAATCGGGGCGGGCCGACAATGTTCGGCCTTCGTTCGTGGAAGGAAGCACGACCCACGCGATGCAGAAGGCGCTGGATGAGGAGAGCCGGAGAGGTGATACTACTACATGTCGCGTGAGTGATGCTAAAAAAAACCTGTGACGTGAGTGCTTGATGCGATACACATTCAATTTTCCTTTTTTTACTGGGGACATTCAATTTTCCTTGGCTTTACAGATTGCTGCGGGGTTTGTGGAGTTGCGATTATACACGGATTAGTACATCATCCTAGAAAAATACGAATTAGTAGGGCACGTAATTTGAATGAACTTGATAAACCAAACAGATGGAAGAAACATATTTAAGAGCATAATTAAATCATGGTTGAATTTAGCTTTGCAAACATATTAATTTACATTACCAGGTAGGAGTAATAAAGATCTTGCTGTGCATTCTAACAAATACGAAAAAGAAATAACGTCCTATAAAATCGAAAAGTGCCCATGTACAGGTCACATAGAAAATATTGAGGTAATAAATTTATATAGAAATAGTGGATACTTTATTTTGAAATTAAAAAATTATGGAAGCAAAATATAATGTAGATACTATAGCCACAAAATGTGTAGGCCACACTACGTAACATATACCCTTGATATTTTTCGACATATAATCACAAATATATACGTACTCCTAATGAGGTGTCCATGAAAAACTTACGTCACTCCATATTAGGCTATATACTTCTATTTCATACTTGCTAAAAAAAAAATTATGGTGATCTCACATATTGCTCCTTACATTCCTTCTTTTATGGTGTATTAGTTTTCAAAAGTCAAACTTAGTCTTCGTGAATAAGTTTAGCAAAAAATAATTGCCAACATCTGCATAGTACATACATAAAATAAAAAATATACTTCAAAATTACATATGTCTCGACGTGCAAAGCACGTGCTACTTACTAGTGACATATAATTGTGTACATGTTATCTCAGAACTAAAATAGTTCATTTTATCCAAAATAATTAAGATGCAATATCTTGAAATGGAAAAATAATTTTCATCTTTCTTACAATATATGCTTTAACTTTGTATCAAGTGTTAAAGTTTGAAATTATGTATAAGATAAATAGTTGTACTAGTTATGATTGTATGTAGATAGAGTGAGTATAGAGAAGTAAAAGATTTTAGTATAAAATTATATCTACGGAAGTTTTAATTGATGTAACAGTTTTACACGCCTGGCTTCATAGGTTTCACCTATGTGTGCTATGTAGCCGGGTGTCCTACTAAGGTAATGCAACGACCACTTCATCACTGACTATGAAAGAAAATAATGAAGTAAAAAAGCTTCTACCACAAAGTAGAGTACAATGTAACGGAAATTCAATTCGGCTCTCGGGAATGTAACAACTTTAAGAAACAACACAAATATTTTTTCGTATCTTGATTAGTGATCTTCCTTCTCTCCCTTCCACTGAATGACTATCTATCTATATATCTATTTATCTATATATCTATCTATCTATCTATCTATTTATCTTATATTTGTCTTGTTCACTCCCTCCTATCACTGTCCATGCCATGGTCTCCATTCCACGTCCACACTCCAACCTCTATTTTCCCACATCCACGTCCTGGCCTTCTCCTTCTGTTGCCCACGCTGCAATCTCATCCCACTTCCATACCCCCATCTTCTTGCACTACCACACTCATGTATACGCTGGCCAGTCTCCTGAATGGCGTCCAAGAAAATGGTACAACAAGCGGACTTCCATGGTGATAGGCACGTTGTTTTCTTCTTTACCATAACTTTGTCGATGGGAAATTGATTCGGGACAATATGAAGCTCATCAAGTTCATCATTGCAGGGATCCGTAGCCATCAGAGTGTGATCGAGGCCATTGGACATCTCCGTCACTTCCTTGGGTTCACGGTTAGGAGAGGGTTGACATCAGATAGGTTGTGATGGCGGCTACGCTCAAGTCTGGTAGGGGCTGATTGAGATGCGGTTTTTTTAATATTATTTATTTTCTTTATTGCCACAAATATTACATGTTTTCTATTTTTTTTCAAAAGTATTACGCCATCGTGCTAATGTAACCCAACTAGTACATTTCGGGCTAGACGACCCCGACCGACCTTTCTTTCGTAGGCCCTCCATGTGACATAACACATTGTTGGTCATCTGTAAGGGTACATTGCCCCTATGTGTGGTTTTGGTAATTAATGATAATCCCTATGGACTAATATTTTCATTGAGTTTATATAAAGGAATATTCCATAGGTAATACTTGTAGTCCATGTCTTGGATTCAAGTATGGATGTCATGAAGATAAAAGATATACCTTGAGTATTGGCATCAAGATCATTGATTTGAAGACATATATGCGATATGATCAAGAAGAAGAAATGAAGATGAAGTTCTTATGTGGAACTCAATATTAGCCATGCTCTAGCTTATGTGTTAAGCAATGAATGATTATGATCTTGAGTGCTTGATTACGAGTGAAGAATTCAGGATATGGCTCTAAGTCGGTGTCATGATAGTCTCATGAGTTGAGCTATGGTTGACTAAGATTTAGAGCATGCAAATAAATGAAGAGTTCTTTATACACCTCGAGATAGTATGATAGAGCATAAGAAGATACAAGATTGACCAATACAAAGAGTGAAGATTAGATTCAAGCTTGGTCAACACATGAAGCATGAAGAATGTACCACGTGAAGTCATGTGGTATGGTAAGCCTTATCAATTATGCTTTATGAACTAACCCATCATATATGTGCCCTTATGTTGTCTATGTGGGTTAGGTATCTTTTCATGGGCATGCATCAAAAGTGAGATCTCATATAGCCCATGAGAGGATGTCGTCAAGTGGTGATCATCTTCAAGGTTGAGTTGGGCAAGTTGAAGATGAACATCTCAAGAGGATCACATACTTGAAGCTTACCGTCCATTTAGTGATAATGGACATGTGAAGATGGGCTTAATGAAGCTATCCCATAGTGGTGTATGGGGGAGCAAATCATAAGTCTTCACGAAACAACGATGATCAAGTGATGCACTCCGGCTTGATGGAACTTGAAGCGTTGTGATACGTCTCAAACGTATCTACAATTTTTGATGCTCCATGATTGTGTTTACACCAATTGCTATATGTTTTGTTTACACTTCGTGGCACTTTTATGCATTTTTCCGGAACTAACCTATTGACAAGATGCCACAGTGCCAGTTCCTTGTTTTCTATTGTTTTGTATTTCAGAAAAGTTGTACAGGAAATATTCTCGGAATTGGACGAAACAAAAGCCAAAGTTCCTATTTCCTGGAGCGAAGACGGAGTCCAGAGAAGAGACGGAGGAGGGCCACAGGGTGGCCACACCTACCCTAGGCGCGGCCTGGCCCTGACCCGCGTCTAGGGGTAGTGTGGGGCCACCAGGCCTCCACCGACCTTGCCCTTCCGGCAATATAAAGCTCTCAACGCAAAAACCCTAAATATACAAGCCTCCGTCCATTAAAAGTTTCGTAACTCCATCGCCGTCGCAAACAAGATCCGAGTGATAGAAGTCTCTATTTCGGCACGCTGCCGGGACGGAGAATTGCCCCCGGAGCCATCTCCATCGACTCCACCGCCATATCCATCGCCGTTGTAGACTCCCATGATGAGGAGTGAGTAGTTATCCCCCGGGGCTGAGGGCTCTACCGGTAGCTATGTGGTTTATCTCTCTCTCCCATGGTGTGATGTTTATGTGACCATGAGCTTTCTAATCTAGATGTCGTTATGCTATTCAAGTGGATTTTACTTATGTTATCTCTGGAGACTCCTTGTCCCACGTGTGTAAAGGTGACAGTGTGTGTACCGTGTGGGTCTCTTAGGCTATATTTCACAGAATACTTGTTCATTGAATTATGATTTGAGTTGGATGTCTCTATGAAATTGTGGTGTGTTAGTACCTCCTATGAATGCTCAAAATGACAGCATCGGGTGTTCATTAGTACTTGGGAATATATCTTTAAGGTTTGCTTTTGCAGCCCTACGCGGTGAATTAGTGTTCGTTATCCAACCAGAGAGTAGTTCAAAGTGCTTATATTTATATTCCTTTATGATATCATTGTTGAGAGTGACCACTAGTGAAAGTATGATCCCTAGGCCTTGTTTCCAAACATCGAATCACCGTTTATTTACTGTTTTACTGCATGTTTACTTGTTGCCATATTTATTTCAGATTGTTATTATCACTCATATTCATCCATATCACTTGCATTTTACTATCTCTTCGCTGAACTAGTGCACATATACATCTGACAGGTGTATTGGGTGTGTTGGGGACACAAGAGACTTCTTGTATCGTAATTGCAGGGTGGCTTGAGAGGGGTAGCTTTGACCTCTACCTCCTTGAGTTCGATAAACCTTGGGTGATCCACTTAAGGGAAACTTATTGTTGTTATACAAACATCTGCACTTGGAGGCCCAACACTGTCTACAAAAATATAAGCGTGCGTAGACATCAAGCTCTTTTCTAGCGCCGTTGCCGAAGAGGTAAGGTAAAAGGTACTCACATCCTCTGGCTACTAAGTCTTTTAGTTGCTGGTGAATGCTTGAAGTTATTTCCTTTAGATTATGGAATTACATCTTTTTGTTTCTGTTTTTTATTTTAACTAGTTGGGCTTAATGGAAAACAACAAAAAAATTAGAGAGCTTTATAGTATTTATCTTGAGTTAGGACATGAGGTGTTTGAAGAGAAAATTTAAAAAACCTATGGAACTTTACTTGCATGCTAGTAGCAATGTTATTAGTATGAATTCTTTGAACACCATTATTTCTAATGCTATGGAAAAGTCTAAGCTTGGGGAAACTGGTTTTGATGAGCATGATATTTTTAGTCCCCCAGGCACAGAGGTGGAAATTTACTTTGATGATACTATGCCTCCAATATATGATGATTACAATGATGATTATGTTATTTTTAGTCCACCTACTATTGAGGAGAAAATTAAATATGATTACAATATGCCTACTATATTTGATGATTATGGTGATGAGAATAATAATGATAGCTATTTTGTTGAATTTGCTCCTACTACAAATAATAAGAATGACTATGCTTATGTGGGGAGCAATAATTATTTTATGCATGTGGCTCATGATAAGAATGGTTTATGTGATAGTTATATTGTTGAATTTATTCATGATGCTACTGAAAGTTAGTATGTGAGAGGAAAATATGGTTGTAGAAGTTTTCATGTTACTAAAACACCTCCCTATATGCTAATTTTTTTGAAGTTGCACTTGTTTTGCTTTCCTATGCTTGTTACTATGTGCTTCTTTGATCTATTTTCTTACAAGATTCCTATGCATAGGAAGTGGGTTAGACTTAAATGTGTTTCATATTTGCTTCTTGATGCTCTCTTTACTTCAATCCATATTTCTTAGGTGAGCATCTTCTGAAATTACTGAGCCTAGCTGAAAGGCGTTAAAGAAAAGCACTCTTGGGAGATAACCCATGTTTTATTTCTGTAATTTTTTCATTTATGTTGAGTCTTGGAAGTTATTACCTCTGTAATAATCTCTCATTTTTATTTCGTTTTTGTGCCAAGAATAGCCTCTAATAGGAAGAAAGAAAGATTTGGGGAAGTTGCTGTCCTGAAAAAAGTTTCTGTGATGTTACCATAAACATTCGTAAAAATAGCCAGAGCGGAATTTTGAGCTGTGATTTTTTATGCATATGCCCCAGGTTATTATCTAAGGGTGTGTTCGGTTTGGGAATTATGTGGAACGGAATGGAACCGTTCCGCACCCAGAGCCTGTTCCTGTGTTCGGTTGCAAACTGGAATGGAATGAAGTGGTTCCTCCAAATGGAATATTCCCTCTAGATCCGGAATGAAGTGGTTCCTCCGATTCGGTCGGACGAGGTGGAACGGGTGACTGTCACATGCTGATTAATTAAGTTTAGCAATAATTAACCAAGTTTAGCAATAATTAATCAAGTTTAGCACTATTTAATCAAGTTTAGCAAATAATTAATCGAGTTTAGAATAATTAATCGGGTGATTATCTCACACATTCCATTCCATTCTCACCCCATTCCAAAAACGAACACAAGGATGGAACCGTTCCGTGACAATTTTTTTGTCCAAACCGAACACAGGGATGGAATGGTTCCGTGCCAGTGGAATGGAATGGTTCCACTCCATTCCACCCCATCCCCAAACCGAACACACCCTAACTTTTTTTAGTCACCACTTTTCGAGATAAGCAATAGAGGATTTTCGAAAAAAATCGATCTTTACCTGTTGTTCTGTTTTGACAGATTTCTGCACTATTTGCATTTGCCTCTTAAATCTCTTTCTTTTTTAGTTCTTTTGATCAAAGAGCTTTTTGAAGAGTTGCTACTGTAGCTGATACTTTAATAGATATTTGATATATGTTATAACTGAACCCAAGTGGATTTGTTTATTTTGATTGTTCTAATGCTGCTAATAGAGAATTGTTTGAAGTTTTGTATGAAGGAAGTTTTCAAGTGTAGGGAGAGAAGAATGATGTGATGAGATGAAGAATGGATAAAATCTCACGCTTGGGGATGCCCCTGCACCCTGATACGTCTCCGACGTATCGATAATTTCTTATGTTCCATGCCACATTATTGATGATATCTACATGTTTTATGCACACTTTATGTCATATTCGTGCATTTTCTGGAACTAACCTATTAACAAGATGCCGAAGTGCCAGTTGTTGTTTTCTGCTGTTTTTGGTTTCAGAAATCCTAGTAAAGAAATATTCTCGGAATTGGACGAAATCAACGCCCAGGTTCCTATTTTGCCCGGAAGCATCCAGAACACACGAGAACCGCCAGAGAGGGGGCACAGGCCCACCAAACCCTAGGTCGGCGCGGCCTAGGGGTGGCCCGCGCCGCCTGATGTCTACTTCCCCCTCCTTTTCCTGTAGACAGTGTTGGGCCTCCAAGAGCAGAGGTTTGTAGAACAGCAGCAAGTTTTCCCTTAAGTGGATCACCCAAGGTTTATCGAACTCAGGGAGGAAGAGGTCAAAGATATCCCTCTCATGCAACCCTGCAACCACAAAGCAAGAAGTCTCTTGTGTCCCCAACACACCTAATAGGTGCACTAGTTCGGCGAAGAGATAGTGAAATACAGGTGGTATGAATATATATGAGCAAAGAGCAACGGTGCCGTAAAATAGCTTGCTGGCGTGTAGTTGATGGTGGTAGTATTAGGCAAGAGTAACACGGTGAAACAAAGAAAACAAGCAGTAGTAACGCAGCAGTATTTAGGAACAAGGCCTAGGGATTAGACTTTCACTAGTGGACACTCTCAACATTGATCACATAACAGAATAGATAAATGCATACTCTACACTCTTGTTGGATGATGAACACATTGCGTAGGATTACACGAACCCTCAATGCCGGAGTTAACAAGCTCCACAATTCAATGTTCATATTTAAGTAACCTTAGAGTGCATGAAAGATCAATTCGACTAAACCAAGTACTAACATAGCATGCACACTGTCACCTTCATGCATATGTAGGAGGAATAGATCACATCAATACTGTCATAGCAATAGTTAACTTCGCAATCTACAAGAGATCATGATCATAGCATAAACCAAGTACTAACACGGATGCACACACTGTCACCATTACACCGTGTAGGAGGAATAAAACTACTTTAATAACATTGCTAGAGTAGCACATAGATAAATTGTGATACAAAACACATTGCAATCATAAAGAGATATAAATAAGCACTTCACTATGCTCTTCATAACAGTGAATAAGTATTCTGTGAAATATAGCCTAAGGGGCCCACACGGTGCACACACTGTCACCTTTACACACGTGGGACAAGGAGTCTCCGGAGATCACATAAGTAAAATTCACTTGACTAGCATAACGACATCTAGATTACAAGCATCATCATATGAATCTCAATCATGTAAGGCAGCTCATGAGATTATTGTATTGAAGTACATAGGAGAGAGATGAACCACATAGCTACCGGTACAGCCCCGAGCCTCGATGGAGAACTACTCCCTCCTCATGGGAGCAGCAGCGGTGATGAAGATGGCGGTGGTGATGATGGAGAAGCCTTCCGGGGGCACTTCCCCGTTCCGGCAGCGTGCCGGAACAGAGACTCCTGTCCCCCAGATCTTGGCTTCGCAATGGCGGCGGCTCTGGAAGGTTTCTGTGGGTTTCGTCGAACGCCTCAGGGTTTTCGCGACGGAGGCTTTAAATACGCGAAGAGGCGGCGCCAGAGGGTCGAAGGGGTGCCCACACCATAGGGCGGCGCCCCCCTGGCCGCGCCGGCCTAGGGTTTGGTGGGCCTGTGCCCCCCCTCTGGTCCTTCTCGTGTGTTCTGGATGCTTCCGGTGAAAATAGGAATCTGGGCGTTGATTTCGTCCAATTCCGAGAATATTTCGTTACTAGGATTTTTGAAACCAAAAACAGCAGAAAACAGCAACTGGCACTTCGGCATCTTGTTAATAGGTTAGTTCCAGAAAATGCACGAATATGACATAAAGTGTGCACAAAACATGTAGATATCATCAATAATGTGGCATGGAATACAAGAAATTATCGATACGTCGGAGACGTATCAGCATCCCCAAGCTTAGTTCTGCTCGTCCCGAGCAGGTAAAACGATAACAAAGATAATTTCTGGAGTGACATGCCATCATAAACTTGATCATATTGTAAACATATGTAATGAATGCAGCGATCAAAACAATGTATATGACATGAGTAAACAAGTGAATCATACAGCAAAGACTTTTCATGAATAGTACTTAAAGACAAGCATCAATAAGTCTTGCATAAGAGTTAACTCATAAAGCAATAATTCAAAGTAAAGGCATTGAAGCAACACATAGGAAGATTAAGTTTCAGCGGTTGCTTTCAACTTATAACATGTATATCTCATGGATAATCGTCAACATAGAGAAATATAATAAGTGCAATATGCAAGTATGTAAGAATCAATGCACAATTCACACAAGTGTTTGCTTCTTGAGGTGGAGAGAAATAGGTGAACTGACTCAACATAAAAGTAAAAAGAAGGGTCCTTCAAAGAGGAAAGCATCGATTGCTATATTTGTGCTAGAGCTTTTATTTTGAAAACATGAAACAATTTTGTCAACGGTAGTAATAAAGCATATGAGTTATGTAAATTATATCTTACAAGTTGCAAGCCTCATGCATAGTATACTAATAGTGCCCGCACCTTGTCCTAATTAGCTTGGACTACCGGATCATCACAATACACATGTTTTAACCAAGTGTCACAATGGGGTACCTCCATGCCGCCTGTACAAAGGTCTAAGGAGAAAGCTCGCATTTTGGATTTCTCGCTTTTGATTATTCTCAACTTAGACATCCATACCGGGACAACATGGACAACAGATAATGGACTCCTCTTTAATGCATAAACATGTGGCAACAATTATTATTCTCATATGAGATTGAGGATATATGTCCAAAACTGAAACTTCCACCATGAATCATGGCTTTAGTTAGCGGCCCAATGTTCTTCTCTAACAATATGTATGCTCCAACCATTAAGGTGGTAGATCTCTCTTACTTCAGACAAGACGGACATGCATAGCAACTCACATGATATTCAACAAAGAATAGTTGATGGCGTCCCCAGAAACATGGTTATCGCACAACAAGCAACTTAATAAGAGATAAAGTGCATAAGTACATATTCAATACCACAATAGTTTTAAGCTATTTGTCCCATGAGCTATATATTGCAAAGGTGAATGACGAAATTTTAAAGGTAGCACTCAAGCAATTTACTTTGGAATGGCGGAGAAATACCATGTAGTTGGTAGGTATGGTGGACACAATTGGCATAGTGGTTGGCTCAAGTATTTGGATGCATGAGAAGTATTCCCTCTCGATACAAGTTTTAGGCTAGCAAGGTTATTTGAAACAAACACAAGGATGAACTAGTACAGCAAAACTCACATAAAAGACATATTGAAAACATTATAAGACTCTACACCATCTTTCTTGTTGTTCAAACTCAATACTAGAAATTATCTAGACTTTAGAGAGACCAAATATGCAAACCAAATTTTAGCATGCTCTATGTATTTCTTCATTAATAGGTGCAAAGCATATGATGCAAGAGCTTAAAACATGAGCACAACAATTGCCAAGTATCACATTACCCAAGACATTTATAGCAATTACTACATGTATCATTTTCCAATTTCAACCATATAACAATTTAACGAAGAAGAAACTTCGCCATGAATACTATGAGTAGAAACTAAGGACATACTTGTCCATATGCTACAGCGGAGCGTGTCTCTCTCCCATAAAGTGAATGCTAGGATCCATTTTATTCAAACAAAACAAAAAACAAAAACAAACCGACGCTCCAAGAAAAGCACATAAGATGTGATGGAATAAAAATATAGTTTCAGGGGAGGAACCTGATAATGTTGTCGATGAAGAAGGGGATGGCTTGGGCATCCCCAAGCTTAGACGCTTGAGTGTTCTTGATATATGCAGGGGTGAACCACCGGGTCATCCCCAAGCTTAGAGCTTTCACTCTCCTTGATCATGTTGCATCATACTCCTCTTTTGATCCTTGAAAACTTCCTCCACACCAAACTTAGAACAACTCATTAGAGGGTTAGCGACAATAAAAATTAACATGTTCAGAGGTGACACAATCATTTTTAACACTTCTGGACATTGCATAAAGCTACTGGACATTAATGGATCAAAGAAATTCATCCAACATAGCAAAACAGGCAATGCGAAATAAAAGGCAGAATCTGTCAAAACAGAACAGTTCGTATTGACGAATTTTATCGAGGCACCAGACTTGCTCAAATGAAAATGCTCAAATTGAATGAAAGTTGCGTACATATCTGAGGATTACTCACGTAAATTGGCATAATTTTCTGAGTTACCTACAGAGAATTTTGCCCAGATTCGTGACAGCAAAGAAATCTGAAACTGCGCAGTAATCCAAATCTAGTATCAACCTTGCTATCAAAGACTTTACTTGGCACAACAAAACACAAAACTAAGATAAGGAGAGGTTGCTACAGTAGTAAACAACTTCCAAGACACAAATATAAAATAAAGTACTGTAGCAAAATAAACACATGGGTTATCTCCCAAGAAGTTCTTTCTTTATAGCCATTAAGATGGGCTCAGCAGTTTTAATGATGCACTCGCAAGAAATAGTATGTGAAGCAAAAGAGAGCATCAAGAGGCAAATTCAAAACACATTTAAGTCTAACATGCTTCCTATGCAAAGGAATCTTGTAAATAAACAAGTTCATGAATAGCAAAGTAACAAGCATAGGAAGATAGAACAAGTGTAGCTTCAAAAATTTCAGCACATAGAGAGGTGTTTTAGTAACATGAAAATTTCTACAACCATATTTTCCTCTCTCATAATAACTTTCAGTAGTATCATGAGCAAACTCAACAATATAACTATCACATAAAGCATTCTTATCATGAGTCTCATGCATAAAATTATTACTACTCCCAACATAAGCAGAATCAATTTTATTAGTTGTAGTGGGAGCAAATTCAACAAAGTAGCTATCATATATAGGAGGTATATTGTAATCATAATCAAATTTATCCTCCATAACAGGTGGTACCAAAAGACTACTATCATTATAATCATCATAAATAGGAGGTAAAGTATCATCAAAGTAAATTTTCTCCTCAATGCTTGCGGGACTAAAAAGATCATGCTCATCAAAACCAGCTTCCCCAAGCTTAGAATTTTCCATATCATTAGCAACAATGGTGTTCAAAGTATTCATGCTAACATGTTCCATGGGTTTTTTAATTTTCGCATCAAACAATCCATGTTTTAAATCAGGAAATAGAATAAGAAGCTCATTCTTGTCCATTATGCCAAACTAGTGTAAACAAGAAACAAAAAGATGCAATTGCAGGATCTAAAGGAAATAGCTTCGAGTACTTACAACGGCGAAAATAGCTTAGTAGCCGAGATCTGGAGTGTGAGTACCTTTTACCTTTCCTCCCCGGCAACGGCGCCAGAAAATAGCTTGATGTCTACTTCCCCCTCCTTTTCCTGTAGACAGTGTTGGGCCTCCAAGAGCAGAGGTTTGTAGAACAGCAGCAAGTTTTCCCTTAAGTGGATCACCCAAGGTTTATCGAACTCAGGGAGGAAGAGGTCAAAGATATCCCTCTCATGCAACCCTGCAACCACAAAGCAAGAAGTCTCTTGTGTCCCCAACACACCTAATAGGTGCACTAGTTCGGCGAAGAGATAGTGAAATACAGGTGGTATGAATATATATGAGCAAGAGTAACGGTGCCGTAAAATAGCTTGCTGGCGTGTAGTTGATGGTGGTAGTATTGCAGAAAGAGTAACACGGTGAAACAAAGAAACAAGCAGTAGTAACGCAGTATTTAGGAACAAGGCCTAGGGATTAGACTTTCACTAGTGGACACTCTCAACATTGATCACATAACAGAATAGATAAATGCATACTCTACACTCTTGTTGGATGATGAACACATTGCGTAGGATTACACGAACCCTCAATGCCGAAGTTAACAAGCTCCACAATTCAATGTTCATATTTAAGTAACCTTAGAGTGCATGAAAGATCAATTCGACTAAACCAAGTACTAACATAGCATGCACACTGTCACCTTCATGCATATGTAGGAGGAATAGATCACATCAATACTGTCATAGCAATAGTTAACTTCGCAATCTACAAGAGATCATGATCATAGCATAAACCAAGTACTAACACAGATGCACACACTGTCACCATTACACCGTGTAGGAGGAATAAAACTACTTTAATAACATTGCTAGAGTAGCACATAGATAAATTGTGATACAAAACACATTGCAATCATAAAGAGATATAAATAAGCACTTCACTATGCTCTTCATAACAGTGAATAAGTATTCTGTGAAATATAGCCTAAGAGACCCACACGGTGCACACACTGTCACCTTTACACACGTGGGACAAGGAGTCTTCGGAGATCACATAAGTAAAATTCACTTGACTAGCATAACGACATCTAGATTACAAGCATCATCATATGAATCTCAATCATGTAAGGCAGCTCATGAGATTATTGTATTGAAGTACATAGGAGAGAGATGAACCACATAGCTACCGGTACAGCCCCGAGCCTCGATGGAGAACTACTCCCTCCTCATGGGAGCAGCAGCGGTGATGAAGATGGCGGTGGTGATGATGGAGAAGCCTTCTGGGGGCACTTCCCCGTCCCAGCAGCGTGCCGGAACAGAGACTCCTGTCCCCCAGATCTTGGCTTCGCGATGGCGGCGGCTCTGGAAGGTTTCTGTGGGTTTCGTCGAACGCCTCAGGGTTTTCGCGACGGAGGCTTTAAATAGGCGAAGAGGCGGCGCCAGAGGGTCGAAGGGGTGCCCACACCATAGGGTGGCGCGGGCCCCCCCTGGCCGCGCCGGCCTAGGGTTTGGTGGGCCTGTGCCCCCCCTCTGGTCCTTCTCGTGTGTTCTGGATGCTTCCGGTGAAAATAGGAACCTGGGCGTTGATTTCGTCCAATTCCGAGAATATTTCGTTACTAGGATTTCTGAAACCAAAAACAGCAGAAAACAGCAACTGGCACTTCGGCATCTTGTTAATGGGTTAGTTCCAGAAAATGCACGAATATGACATAAAGTGTGCACAAAACATGTAGATATCATCAATAATGTGGCATGGAATACAAGAAATTATCGATACGTCGGAGACGTATCACTGCCCTATAGTGTCGGCGCCCCTTCGACCTTCTGACGCCGCCTCTTTGCCTATATAAAGCCCCTCGACCTAAAACCTCGAGACGGAAAAGCCACGGTACGAGAAACCTTCCAGAGCCGCCGCCATCGCGAAGCCAAGATCTGGGGGACAGGAGTCTCTGTTCCGGCACGCCGCCGGGACGGGGAAGTGCCCCCGGAAGGCTCCTCCATCGACACCACCGCCATCTCCATCAACGCTGCTGTCTCCCATGAGGAGGGAGTAGTTCTCCATCGAGGCTCGGGGCTGTACCGGTAGCTATGTGGTTCATCTCTCTCCTTATGTACTTCAATACAATAATCTCATGAGCTGCCTTACATGATTGAGATTCATATGATGATGCTTGTAATCTAGATGTCGTTATGCTAGTCAAGTGAATTTTACTTATGTGATCTCCGGAGACTCCTTGTCCCACGTGTGTAAAGGTGACAGTGTGTGCACCGTGTGGGTCTCTTAGGCTATATTTCATAGAATACTTATTCACTGTTATGAATGGCATAGTGAAGTGCTTATTTATATCTCTTTATGATTGCAATGTGTTTTGTATCACAATTTATCTATGTGCTACTCTAGTGATGTTATTAAAGTAGTTTTATTCCGCCTGCACGGTGTAATGGTGACAGTGTGTGTATCCGTGTTAGTACTTGGCGTAGGCTATGATTATGATCTCTTGTAGATTATGAAGTTAACTATTGCTATGATGGTATTGATGTGATCTATTCCTCCTACATAGTGTGAAGGTGACAGTGTGCATGCTATGTTAGTACTTGGTTTAGTCGTATTGATCTTTCATGCACTCTAAGGATATTTAAATATGAACATTGAATTGTGGAGCTTGTTAACTCCGGCATTGAGGGTTCGTGTAATCCTACGCAATGGTGTTCATCATCCAACAAGAGTGTAGAATATGCATTTATCTATTCTGTTATGTGATCAAAGTTGAGAGTGTCCACTAGTGAAAGTATGATCCCTAGGCCTTGTTCCTAAATACTGCTATCGCTGCTTGTTTACTGTTTTACTGTGTTACTACTGCTGCGTTACTACTGCTTGTTTACTGTCCTGGGCAAAGCACTTTTCTGGTGCCGTTGCTACTTATTCATACCACATGTATTTCACTATCTCTTCGCCGAACTAGTGCACCTATTTGGTGTGTTGGGGACACAAGAGACTTCTTGCTTTGTGGTTGCAGGGTTGCATGAGAGGGATATCTTTGACCTCTTCCTCCCTGAGTTCGATAAACCTTGGGTGATCCACTTAAGGGAAACTTGCTGATGTTCTACAAACCTCTGCTCTTGGAGGCCCAACACTGTCTACAGGAAAAGGAGGGGGCGTAGACATCAAGCTATTTTCTGGCGCCGTTGCCGGGGAGGAAAGGTAAAAGGCACTCATACTCCGGTCCCAAGTAACTAAGTATTTTTCTGGCGCCATTGTATTTGTGCTCGAAGCTATTTCCTTTAGATCCTGCAATTGCAACTTTTTGTTTCTTGTTTACACTAGTAAGGCATAATGGAAAACAACAAAAATATGAGAGATCTTTATGAACTTTATCTTGAATTAGGACATGATGTGTTTGAAGAGAAAATTAAAAAACCCATGGAACTTTATATGCATGCTAATGGGAATGTTATTGATATAAATGCTTTGAACACTATTGTTGCTAATGCTATGGAAAATTCTAAGCTTGGGGAAGCTGGTTTTGATGAGCTTGATCTTTTTAGTCCCGCAAGCATTGAGGAGAGAATTTACTTTGATGATACTTTACCTCCTATTTATGATGATTATAATGATATTGGTCTTTTGGTTCCGCCTGTTATGGAGGATAAATTTGATTATGATTACAATATGCCTCTTATATTTGATGATGAGAATAATAATGATAGCTACTTTGTTGAATTTGCTCCCATAACAACTAATAAAATTGATTATGCTTATGAGGAGAGTAATAATTTTATGCATGAGACTCATGATAAGAATGCTTTATGTGATAGTTATATTGTTGAGCTTGCTCATGATGCTACTGAAAGTTATTATGAGAGAGGAAAATATGGTTGTAGAAATTTTCATGTTACTAAAACACCTCTCTATGTGCTGAAATTTTTGAAGCTACACTTGTTTTATCTTCCTATGCTTGTTACTTTGCTCTTCATGAACTTGTTTATTTACAAGATTCCTATGCATAGGAAGCATGTTAGACTTAAATGTGTTTTGAATTTGCCTCTTGATGCTCTCTTTTGTTTCAAATACTATTTCTTGCGAGTGCATCATTAAAACTGCTGAGCCCATCTTAATGGCTATAAAGAAAGAACTTCTTGGGAGATAACCCATGTGTTATGTTGCTACAGTACTTTGTTTTATATTTGTGTCTTGGAAGTTGTTTACTACTGTAGCAACCTCTCCTTATCTTAGTTTAGTGTTTTGCTGTGCCAAGTAAAGTCGTTGATAGTAAGGTTCATACTAGATTTGGATTACTGCGCAGAAACAGATTTCTTTGCTGTCACGAATCTGGGCAAAATTCTCTGTAGGTAACTCAGAAAATTATGCCAATTTACGTGAGTAATCCTCAGATATGTACGCAACTTTAATTCAATTTGAGAATTTTCATTTGAGCAAGTCTGGTGCCCCAATAAAATTCGTCAATACGAACTGTTCTGTTTTTGACAGATTCTGCCTTTTATTTCGCATTGCTAGTTTTGTCATGTTCGATGGATATTTCGATTCCATTGACTTTCAGTAGGTTTGTGCAATGTCTAGAAGTGTTAAGAATGATTATGTCACCTCTGAACATGTATATTTTGATTGTGCACTAACCCTCTAATGAGTTGTTCTAAGTTTGGTGTGGAGGAAGTTTTCAAGGGTCAAGAGAGGAGGATGATATACTACGATCAAGAAGAGTGAAAAGTCTAAGCTTGGGGATGCCCCGGTGGTTCATCCCTGCATATTTCAAGAAGACTCAAGCATCTAAGCTTGGGGATGCCCAAGGCATCCCCTTCTTCATCGACAACATTATCAGGTTCCTCCCCTGAAACTATATTTTTATTCGGTCACATCTTATGTACTTTGCTTGGAGCGTCTGTGTGCTTTTGTTTTTTGTTTTTGTTTGAATAAATGTTTGTGTGGGAGAGAGACACGCTCCGCTGTTGCATATGGACAAGTATGTCCTTAGTTTCTACTCATAGTATTCATGGCGAAGTTTCTTCTTCGTTAAATTGTTATATGGTTGGAATTGGAAAATGATACATGTAGTAATTGCTATAATGTCTTGGATAATGTGATACTTGGCAATTGTTGTGCTCATGTTTAAGCTCTTTCATCATATACTTTGCACCCATTAATGAAGAAATACATAGAGCATGCTAAAATTTGGTTTGCATATTTGGTCTCTCTAAAGTCTAGATAATTTCTAGTATTGAGTTTGAACAACAAGGAAGACGGTGTAGAGTCTTATAATGTTTTCAATATGTCTTTTATGTGAGTTTTGCTGCACCGCTTCATCCTTGTGTTTGTTTCAAATAGCCTTGCTAGCCTAAACCTTGTATCGAGAGGGAATACTTCTCATGCATCCAAATACTTGAGCCAACCACTATGCCATTTGTGTCCACCATACCTACCTACTATATGGTATTTCTCCGCCATTCCAAAGTAAATTTCTTGAGTGCTACCTTTAAATTTCCATTCTTCTACCTTTACAATATATAGCTCATGGGACAAATAGCCTAAAAACTATTGTGGTATTGAATATGTACTTATGCACTTTATCTCTTATTAAGTTGCTCGTTGTGCGATAACCATGTTCCTGGGGACGCCATCAACTACTCTTTGTTGAATATCATGTGAGTTGCTATGCATGTTCGTCTTGTCTGAAGTAAGAGCGATCTACCACCATATGGTTAGAGCATGCATATTGTTAGAGAAGAACATTGGGCCGCTAACTAAAGCCATGATCCATGGTGGAAGTTTCAGTTTTGGACAAATATCCTCAATCTCATATGAGAAAATTAATTGTTGGTACATGCTTATGCATTAAAGAGGAGTCCATTATCTGTTGTCTATGTTGTCCCGGTATGGATGTCTAAGTTGAGAATAATCAAAAGCGAGAAATCCAATGCGAGCTTTCTCCTTAGACCTTTGTACAGGCGGCATAGAGGTACCCCTTTGTGACACTTGGTTAAAACATGTGCATTGCGATAATCCCGGTAATCCAAGCTAATTAGGACAAGGTGCGGGCACTATTAGTATACTATGCATGAGGCTTGCAACTTGTAAGATATAATTTACATGACACATATGCTTTATTACTACCGTTGACAAAATTGTTTCTTGTTTTCAAAACCAAAGCTCTAGCACAAATATAGCAATCGATGCTTTCCTCTTTGAAAGACCATTCTTTTACTTTTATGTTGAGTCAGTTCACCTATTTCTCTCCACCTCAAGAAGCAAACACTTGTGTGAACTGTGCATTGATTCCTACATACTTGCATATTGCATTTGTTATATTACTCTATGTTGACAACTATCCATGAGATATACTTGTTACAAGTTGAAAGCAACCTCTGAAACTTAATCTTCCATTGTGTTGCTTCAATGCTTTACTATGAATTATTGCTTTATGAGTTAACTCTTATGCAAGACTTATTGATGCTTGTCTTTAAGTACTATTCATGAAAAGTCTTTGCTGTATGATTCACTTGTTTAGTCATGTCATATACATTGTTTTGATCGCTGCATTCATTACATATGTTTACAATATGATCAAGTTTATGATGGCATGTCACTCCAGAAATTATCTTTGTTATCGTTTACCTGCTCGGGACGAGCAGAAACTAAGCTTGGGGATGCTGATACGTCTCCGACGTATCGATAATTTCTTATGTTCCATGCCACATTATTGATGATATCTACATGTTTTATGCACACTTTATGTCATATTCGTGCATTTTCTGGAACTAACCTATTAACAAGATGCCGAAGTGCCGATTCTTGTTTTTCTGCTGTTTTTGGTTTCAGAAATCCTAGTAAAGAAATATTCTCGGAATTGGACGAAATCAACGCCCAGGTTCCTATTTTGCCCGGAAGCATCCAGAACACACGAGAACCGCCAGAGAGGGGGCGCAGGCCCACCAAACCCTAGGCCGGCGCGGCCTAGGGGTGGCCCACGCCGCCCTATAGTGTCGGCGCCCCTTCGACCTTCTGACGCCGCCTCTTCGCCTATATAAAGCCCCTCGACCTAAAACCTCGAGACGGAAAAGCCACGGTACGAGAAACCTTCCAGAGCCGCCGCCATCGCGAAGCCAAGATCTGGGGGACAGGAGTCTCTGTTCCGGCACGCCGCCGGGACGGGGAAGTGCCCCCGGAAGGCTCCTCCATCGACACCACCGCCATCTCCATCAACGCTGCTGTCTCCCATGAGGAGGGAGTAGTTCTCCATCGAGGCTCGGGGCTGTACCGGTAGCTATGTGGTTCATCTCTCTCCTTATGTACTTCAATACAATAATCTCATGAGCTGCCTTACATGATTGAGATTCATATGATGATGCTTGTAATCTAGATGTCGTTATGCTAGTCAAGTGAATTTTACTTATGTGATCTCCGGAGACTCCTTGTCCCACGTGTGTAAAGGTGACAGTGTGTGCACCGTGTGGGTCTCTTAGGCTATATTTCACAGAATACTTATTCACTGTTATGAATGGCATAGTGAAGTGCTTATTTATATCTCTTTATGATTGCAATGTGTTTTGTATCACAATTTATCTATGTGCTACTCTAGTGATGTTATTAAAGTAGTTTTATTCCTCATGCACGGTGTAATGGTGACAGTGTGTGCATCCGTGTTAGTACTTGGCGTAGGCTATGATTATGATCTCTTGTAGATTATGAAGTTAACTATTGCTATGATGGTATTCATGTGATCTATTCCCCCTACATAGTGTGAAGGTGACAGTGTGCATGCTATGTTAGTACTTGGTTTAGTCGTATTGATCTTTCATGCACTCTAAGGTTATTTAAACATGAACATTGAATTGTGGAGCTTGTTAACTCCGGCATTGAGGGTTCGTGTAATCCTACGCAATGGTGTTCATCATCCAACAAGAGTGTAGAGTATGCATTTATCTATTCTATTATGTGATCAAAGTTGAGAGTGTCCACTAGTGAAAGTATGATCCCTAGGCCTTGTTCCTAAATACTGCTATCGCTGCTTGTTTACTGTTTTACTGTGTTACTACTGCTGCGTTACTACTACTCGTTTACTGTCCTGGCAAAGCACTTTTCTGGTGCCATTGCTACTTATTCATACCACCTGTATTTCACTATCTCTTCGCCGAACTAGTGCACCTATTTGGTGTGTTGGGGACACAAGAGACTTCTTGCTTTGTACAGGCGGAACCAAAAGACCAATATCATTATAATCATCATAAATAGGAGGTAAAGTATCATCAAAGTAAATTCTCTCCTCAATGCTTGCGGGACTAAAAAGATCAAGCTCATCAAAACCAGCTTCCCCAAGCTTAGAATTTTCCATAGCATTAGCAACAATAGTGTTCAAAGCATTTATATCAATAACATTCCCATTAGCATGCATATAAAGTTCCATGGGTTTTTTAATTCTCTCTTCAAACACATCATGTCCTAATTCAAGATAAAGCTCATAAAGATCTCTCATATTTTTGTTGTTTTCCATTATGCCTTACTAGTGTAAACAAGAAACAAAAATATGCAATTGCAGGATCTAAAGGAAATAGCTTCGAGCACAAACACAATGGCGCCAGAAAAGTACTGTTACCTGGAACCGAAGTAATGAGTGCCTTTTACCTTTCCTCCCCGGCAACGGCGCCAGAAAATAGCTTGATGTCTACGCCCCCTCCTTTTCCTGTAGACAGTGTTGGGCCTCCAAGAGCAGAGGTTTGTAGAACAGCAGCAAGTTTTCCCTTAAGTGGATCACCCAAGGTTTATCGAACTCAGGGAGGAAGAGGTCAAAGATATCCCTCTCATGCAACCCTGCAACCACAAAGCAAGAAGTCTCTTGTGTCCCCAACACACCTAATAGGTGCACTAGTTCAGCGAAGAGATAGTGAAATACAGGTGGTATAAATAAGCAGTAGCAACGGCACCAGAAAAGTGCTTTGCCCAGGACAGTAAACAAGCAGTAGTAACGTAGCAGTAGTAACGTAGTAAAACAGTAAACAAGCAGCGATAGCAGTATTTAGGAACAAGGCCTAGGGATCATACTTTCACTAGTGGACACTCTCAACATTGATCACATAACAGAATAGATAAATGCATACTCTACACCCTTGTTGGATGATGAACACCATTGCGTAGGATTACACGAACCCTCAATACCGGAGTTAACAAGCTCCACAATTCAATGTTCATATTTAAATAACCTTAGAGTGCACGAAAGATCAACACGACTAAACCAAGTACTAACATAGCATGCACACTGTCACCTTCACACTATGTAGGAGGAATAGATCACATCAATACCATCATAGCAATAGTTAACTTCATAATCTACAAGAGATCATAATCATAGCCTACGCCAAGTACTAACACGGATGCACACACTGTCACCATTACACCGTGCAGGAGGAATAAAACTACTTTAATAACATCACTAGAGTAGCATGCAGATAAATTGTGATACAAAACACATTGCAATCATAAAGAGATATAAATAAGCACTTCACTATGCCATTCATAACAGTGAATAAGTATTCTGTGAAATATAGCCTAAGAGACCCACACGGTGCACACACTGTCACCTTTACACACGTGGGACAAGGAGTCTCCGGAGATCACATAAGTAAAATTCACTTGACTAGCATAACGACATCTAGATTACAATCATCATCATATGGATCTCAATCATGTAAGGCAGCTCATGAGATCATTGTATTGAAGTACATAGAGACAGAGATGAACCACATAGCTACCGGTACAGCCCTTAGCCTCGATGGAGAACTACTCCCTCCTCATGGGAGACAGCAGCGTTGATGAAGATGGCGGTGGTGTCGATGGAGGAGCCATCCGGGGGCACTTCCCCGTCCCGGTGGCGTGCCGGAACAGAGACTCCTGTCCCCCAGATCTTGGCTTCGCGATGGCGGCGGCTCTGGAAGGTTTCTCGTACCGTGGCTTTTTCGTATCGAGGTTTTAGGTCGAGGGGGCTTAAATAGGCGAAGAGGCGGCGTCAGGAGGTCAACGGGGCGACGACACTATAGGGCGGCGCGGCCAGGGCCTGGGCCGCGCCGGCCTATGGTCTGGGGGCCCAGTGCCCCCTCTCTGGCGGTTCTCGTGTGTTCTGGATGCTTCCGGGCAAAATAGGAACCTGGGCGTTGATTTCGTCTGATTCCGAGAATATTTCGTTACTAGGATTTCTGAAACCAAAAACAGCAGAAAACAGGAACTGGCACTTCGGCATCTTGTTAATAGGTTAGTTCCAGAAAATGCACGAATATGACATAAAGTGTGCATAAAACATGTAGATAACATCAATAATGTGGCATGGAACATAAGAAATTATCGATACGTCGAAGAAATTATATATTTCATGTTAAAATTATGAGAGAGGAAAATATGGTTGTAGAAATTTTCATGTTACTAAAACACCTCTCTATGTGCTGAAATTTTTGAAGCTACACTTGTTTTATCTTCCTATGCTTGTTACTTTGCTCTTCATGAACTTGTTTATTTACAAGATTCCTATGCATAGGAAGCATGTTAGACTTAAATGTGTTTTGAATTTGCCTCTTGATGCTCTCTTTTGCTTCAAATACTATTTCTTGCGAGTGCATCATTAAAACTGCTGAGCCCATCTTAATGGCTATAAAGAAAGAACTTCTTGGGAGATAACCCATGTGTTATTTTGCTACAGTACTTTGTTTTATATTTGTGTCTTGGAAGTTGTTTACTACTGTAGCAACCTCTCCTTATCTTAGTTTAGTGTTTTGCTGTGCCAAGTAAAGTCGTTGATAGTAAGGTTCATACTAGATTTGGATTACTGCGCAGAAACAGATTTCTTTGCTGTCACGAATCTGGGCAAAATTCTCTGTAGGTAACTCAGAAAATTATGCCAATTTACGTGAGTGATCCTCAGATATGTGCGCAACTTTCATTCAATTTGAGAATTTTCATCTGAGCAAGTCTGGTGCCCTTTTAAAATTCGTCTTTACGGACTGTTCTGTTTTGACAGATTCTGCCTTTTATTTCGCATTGCCTCTTTTGCTATGTTGGATGAATTTCTTTGATTCATTAATGTCCAGTAGCTTTGTGCAATATCCAGAAGTGTTAAGAATGATTATGTCACCTCTGAACATGTATATTTTGATTGTGCACTAACCCTCTAATGAGTTGTTCTAAGTTTGGTGTGGAGGAAGTTTTCAAGGGTCAAGAGAGGAGGATGATATACTACGATCAAGAAGAGTGAAAAGTCTAAGCTTGGGGATGCCCCGGTGGTTCATCCCTGCATATTCTAAGAAGACTCAAGCGTCTAAGCTTGGGGATGCCCAAGGCATCCCCTTCTTCATCGACAACATTATCAGGTTCCTCCCCTGAAACTATATTTTTATTCCGTCACATCTTATGTGCTTTGCTTGGAGCATCGGTTTGTTTTTGTTTTTGTTTTTGTTTGAATAAATGGATCCTAGCATTCACTGTATGGGAGAGAGACACGCTCCGCTGTTGCATATGGACAAGTATGTCCTTAGGCTTTACTCATAGTATTCATGGCGAAGTTTCTTCTTCGTTAAATTGTTATATGGTTGGAATTGGAAAATGATACATGTAGTAATTGCTATAATGTCTTGGATAATGTGATACTTGGCAATTGTTATGCTCATGTTTAAGCTCTTGCATCATATACTTTGCACCCATTAATGAAGAAACACCTAGAGCTTGCTAATTTGGTTTGCATATTTGGTCTCTCTAAAGTCTAGATAATATCTAGTATTGAGTTTTGAACAACAAGGAAGACGGTGTAGAGTCTTATAATGTTTTCAATATGTCTTTTATGTGAGTTTTGCTGCACCGCTTCATCCTTGTGTTTGTTTCAAATAACCTTGCTAGCCTAAACCTTGTATCGAGAGGGAATACTTCTCATGCATCCAAAATCCTTGAGCCAACCACTATGCCATTTGTGTCCACCATACCTACCTACTACATGGTATTTCTACGCCATTCCAAAGTAAATTGCTTGAGTGCTACCTTTAAAATTCCATCATTCGCCTTTGCAATATATAGCTCATGGGACAAATAGCTTAAAAACTATTGTGGTATTGAATATGTACTTATGCACTTTATCTCTTATTAAGTTGCTTGTTGTGCGATAACCATGTTTCTGGGGACGCCATCAACTATTCTTTGTTGAATATCATGTGAGTTGCTATGCATGTCCGTCTTGTCTGAAGTAAGAGAGATCTACCACCTTAATGGTTGGAGCATACATATTGTTAGAGAAGAACATTGGGCCGCTAACTAAAGCCATGATTCATGGTGGAAGTTTCAGTTTTGGACATATATCCTCAATCTCATATGAGAATAATAATTGTTGCCACATGCTTATGCATTAAAGAGGAGTCCATTATCTGTTGTCCATGTTGTCCCGGTATGGATGTCTAAGTTGAGAATAATCAAAAGCGAGAAATCCAAAATGCGAGCTTTCTCCTTAGACCTTTGTACAGGCGGCATGGAGGTACCCCATTGTGACACTTGGTTAAAACATGTGTATTGCGATGATCCGGTAGTCCAAGCTAATTAGGACAAGGTGCGGGCACTATTAGTATACTATGCATGAGGCTTGCAACTTGTAAGATATAATTTACATGATACATATGCTTTAATACTACCGTTGACAAAATTTGTTTCATGTTTTCAAAATAAAAGCTCTAGCACAAATATAGCAATCGATGCTTTCCTCTTTGAAGGACCATTCTTTTTACTTTTATGTTGAGTCAGTTCACCTATTTCTCTCCACCTCAAGAAGCAAACACTTGTGTGAACTGTGCATTGATTCCTACATACTTGCATATTGCACTTATTATATTACTCTATGTTGACAATTATCCATGAGATATACATGTTATAAGTTGAAAGCAACCGCTGAAACTTAATCTTCCTTTGTGTTGCTTCAATACCTTTACTTTGATTTATTGCTTTATGAGTTAACTCTTATGCAAGACTTATTGATGCTTGTCTTGAAGTGCTATTCATGAAAAGTCTTTGCTTTATGATTCATTTGTTTACTCATGTCATTACCATTGTCTTGGATTGCTGCATTCATTACATGTGTTTACAATAGTATGATCAAGGTTATGATGGCATGTCACTCCAGAAATTATCTTTGTTATCGTTTATCTGCTCAGGACGAGCAGGAACTAAGCTTGGGGATGCTGATACGTCTCCGACGTATCGATAATTTCTTATGTTCCATGCGACATTATTGATGTTATCTACATGTTTTATGCACACTTTATGTCATATGCGTGCATTTTCTGGAACTAACCTATTAACAAGATGCCGAAGTGCCAGTTCCTGTTTTCTGCTATTTTTGGTTTCAGAAATCCTAGTAACGAAATATTCTCGGAATCGGACGAAATCAACGCCCAGGTTCCTATTTTGCCCGGAAGCATCCAGAACACACGAGAACCGCCAGAGAGGGGGCACAGGCCCACCAAACCCTAGGCCGGCGCGGCCTAGGGGTGGCTCGTGCCGCCCTATAGTGTTGGCGCCCCTTCGACCTCCTGACGCCGCCTCTTCGCCTATTTAAGCCCCCTCGACCTAAAACCTCGATACGAAAAAGCCACGGTACGAGAAACCTTCCAGAGCCGCCGCCATCGCGAAGCCAAGATCTGGGGGACAGGAGTCTCTGGTGTTGCCAATTAGCTTGATGTCTACGCCCCCTCCTTTTCCTGTAGACAGTGTTGGGCCTCCAAGAGCAGAGGTTTGTAGAACAGCAGCAAGTTTTCCCTTAAGTGGATCACCCAAGGTTTATCGAACTCAGGGAGGAAGAGGTCAAAGATATCCCTCTCATGCAACCCTGCAACCACAAAGCAAGAAGTCTCTTGTGTCCCCAACACACCCAGTAGGTGCACTAGTTCGGCGAAGAGATAGTGAAATACAGGTGGTATGAATAAGTAGCAACGGCACCAGAAAAGTGCTTTGCCCAGGACAGTAAACAAGCAGTAGTAACGCACCAGTAGTAACACAGTAAAACAGTAAACAAGCAGCGATAGCAGTATTTAGGAACAAGGCCTAGGGATCATATTTTCACTAGTGGACACTCTCAACTTTGATCACATAACAGAATAGATAAATGCATACTCTACACTCTTGTTGGATGATGAACACCATTGCGTAGGATTACACGAACCCTCAATGCCGGAGTTAACAAGCTCCACAATTCAATGTTCATATTTAAATAACCTTAGAGTGCATGAAAGATCAATACGACTAAACCAAGTACTAACATAGCATGCACACTGTCACCTTCACACTATGTAGGAGGAATAGATCACATCAATACCATCATAGCAATAGTTAACTTCATAATCTACAAGAGATCATAATCATAGCCTACGCCAAGTACTAACACGGATGCACACACTGTCACCATTACACCGTGCAGGAGGAATAAAACTACTTTAATAACATCACTAGAGTAGCACATAGATAAATTGTGATACAAAACACATTGCAATCATAAAGAGATATAAATAAGCACTTCACTATGCCATTCATAACAGTGAATAAGTATTCTGTGAAATATAGCCTAAGAGACCCACACGGTGCACACACTGTCACCTTTACACACGTGGGACAAGGAGTCTCCGGAGATCACATAAGTAAAATTCACTTGACTAGCATAACGACATCTAGATTACAAGCATCATCATATGAATCTCAATCATGTAAGGCAGCTCATGAGATTATTGTATTGAAGTACATAAGGAGAGAGATGAACCACATAGCTACCGGTACAGCCCCAAGCCTCGATGGAGAACTACTCCCTCCTCATGGGAGACAGCAGCGTTGATGAAGATGGTGGTGGTGTCGATGGAGGAGCCTTCCGGGGGCATTTCCCCGTCCCGGCGGCGTGCCGGAACAGAGACTCCTGTCCCCCAGATCTTGGCTTCGCGATGGCGGCGGCTCTGGAAGGTTTCTCGTACCGTGGCTCTCCGTACTGGGGGTTTCGCGACGAAGGCTATTTGTAGGCGGAAGGGCAGGTCAGGGGGCCACGAGGTGGCCAGACTATAGGGCGGCGCGGCCAGTACGTCTCCGACGTATCGATAATTTCTTATGTTCCATGCCACATTATTGATGTTATCTACATGTTTTATGCACACTTTATGTCATATTCGTGCATTTTCTGGAACTAACCTATTAACAAGATGCCGAAGTGCCAGTTCCTGTTTTCTGCTGTTTTTGGTTTCAGAAATCCTAGTAACAAAATATTCTCGAAATCGGACGAAATCAACGCCCAGGTTCCTATTTTGCCCGGAAGCATCCAGAACACACGAGAACCGCCAGAGAGGGGGCACTGGGCCCCCAGACCATAGGCCGGCGCGGCCCAGGCCCTGGCCGCGCCGCCCTATAGTGTCATCGCCCCGTTGACCTCCTGACGCCGCCTCTTCGCCTATTTAAGCCCCCTCGACCTAAAACCTCGATACGAAAAAGCCACGGTACGAGAAACCTTCCAGAGCCGCCGCCATCGCGAAGCCAAGATCTGGGGGACAGGAGTCTCTGTTCTGGCATGCCGCCGGGACGGGGAAGTGCCCCCGGAAGGCTCCTCCATCGACACCACCGCCATCTCCATCAACGCTGCTGTCTCCCATGAGGAGGGAGTAGTTCTCCATCGAGGCTCGGGGCTGTACCGGTAGCTATGTGGTTCATCTCTCTCCTTATGTACTTCAATACAATAATCTCATGAGCTGCCTTACATGATTGAGATTCATATCATGATGCTTGTAATCTAGATGTCGTTATGCTAGTCAAGTGAATTTTACTTATGTGATCTCCGGAGACTCCTTGTCCCACGTGTGTAAAGGTGACAGTGTGTGCACCGTGTGGGTCTCTTAGGCTATATTTCACAGAATACTTATTCACTGTTATGAATGGCATAGTGAAGTGCTTATTTATATCTCTTTATGATTGCAATGTGTTTTGTATCACAATTTATCTATGTGCTACTCTAGTGATGTTATTAAAGTAGTTTTATTCCTCCTGCACGGTGTAATGGTGACAGTGTGTGCATCCGTGTTAGTACTTGGCGTAGGCTATGATTATGATCTCTTGTAGATTATGAAGTTAACTATTGCTATGATGGTATTGATGTGATCTATTCCTCCTACATAGTGTGAAGGTGACAGTGTGCATGCTAGGTTAGTACTTGGTTTAGTCGTATTGATCTTTCATGCACTCTAAGGTTATTTAAATATGAACATTGAATTGTGGAGCTTGTTAACTCCGGCATTGAGGGTTCGTGTAATCCTACGCAATGGTGTTCATCATCCAACAAGAGTGTAGAGTATGCATTTATCTATTCTGTTATGTGATCAAAGTTGAGAGTGTCCACTAGTGAAAGTATGATCCCCAGGCCTTGTTCCTAAATACTGCTATCACTGCTTGTTTACTGTTTTACTGTGTTACTACTGCTGCGTTACTACTGCTTGTTTACTGTCCTGGGCAAAGCACTTTTCTAGTGCCGTTGCTACTTATTCATACCACCTGTATTTCACTATCTCTTCGCCGAACTAGTGCACCTAGTTGGTGTGTTGGGGACACAAGAGACTTCTTGCTTTGTGGTTGCAGGGTTGCATGAGAGGGATATCTTTGACCTCTTCCTCCCTGAGTTCGATAAACCTTGGGTGATCCACTTAAGGGAAACTTGCTGCTGTTCTACAAACCTCTGCTCTTGGAGGCCCAACACTGTCTACAGGAAAAGGAGGGGGCGTAGACATCAAGCTATTTTCTGGCGCCGTTGCCGGGGAGGAAAGGTAAAAGGCACTCATACTCCGGTCCCAGGTAACTAAGTATTTTTCTGGCGCCATTGTATTTGTGCTCGAAGCTATTTCCTTTAGATCCTGCAATTGCAACTTTTTGTTTCTTGTTTACACTAGTAAGGCATAATGGAAAACAACAAAAATATGAGAGATCTTTATGAACTTTATCTTGAATTAGGACATGATGTGTTTGAAGAGAAAATAAAAAAACCCATGGAACTTTATATGCATGCTAATGGGAATGTTATTGATATAAATGCTTTGAACACTATTGTTGCTAATGCTATGGAAAATTCTAAGCTTGGGGAAGCTGGTTTTGATGAGCTTGATCTTTTTAGTCCCGCAAGCATTGAGGAGAGAATTTACTTTGATGATACTTTACCTCCTATTTATGATGATTATAATGATATTGGTCTTTTGGTTCCGCCTGTTATGGAGGATAAATTTGATTATGATTACAATATGCCTCCTATATTTGATGATGAGAATAAAAATGATAGCTACTTTGTTGAATTTGCTCCCATAGCAACTAATAAAATTGATTATGCTTATGAGGAGAATAATAATTTTATGCATGAGACTCATGATAAGAATGCTTTATGTGATAGTTATATTGTTGAGTTTGCTCATGATGCTACTGAAAGTTATTATGAGAGAGGAAAATATGGTTGTAGAAATTTTCATGTTACTAAAACACCTCTCTATGTGCTGAAATTTTTGAAGCTACACTTGTTTTATCTTCCTATGCTTGTTACTTTACTCTTCATGAACTTGTTTATTTACAAGATTCCTATGCATAGGAAGCATGTTAGACTTAAATGTGTTTTGAATTTGCCTCTTGATGCTCTCTTTTGCTTCAAATACTATTTCTTGCGAGTGCATCATTAAAACTGCTGAGCCCATCTTAATGGCTATAAAGAAAGAACTTCTTGGGAGATAACCCATGTGTTATTTTGCTACAGTACTTTGTTTTATATTTGTGTCTTGGAAGTTGTTTACTACTGTAGCAACCTCTCCTTATCTTAGTTTAGTGTTTTGCTGTGCCAAGTAAAGTCGTTGATAGTAAGGTTCATACTAGATTTGGATTACTGCGCAGAAACAGATTTCTTTGCTGTCACGAATCTGGGAAAAATTCTCTGTAGGTAACTCAGAAAATTATGCCAATTTACGTGAGTGATCCTCAGATATGTATGCAACTTTCATTCAATTTGAGCATTTTGATTTGAGCAAGTATGGTGCCCTTTTAAAATTCGTATTTACGGATTGTTCTGTTTTGACAGATTCTGCCTTTTATTTCGCATTGCCTCTTTTGCTATGTTGGATGAATTTCTTTGATCCATTAATGTCCAGTAGCTTTGTGCAATGTCCAGAAGTGTTAAGAATTATTATGTCACCTCTGAACATGTATATTTTGATTGTGCACTAACCCTCTAATGAGTTGTTCTAAGTTTGGTGTGGAGGAAGTTTTCAAGGGTCAAGAGAGGAGGATGATATACTACGATCAAGAAGAGTGAAAAGTCTAAGCTTGGGGATGCCCCGGTGGTTCATCCCTGCATATTTCAAGAAGACTCAAGCATCTAAGCTTGGGGATGCCCAAGGCATCCCCTTCTTCATCGACAACATTATCAGGTTCCTCCCCTGAAACTATATTTTTATTCCATCACAGCTTATGTGCTTTGCTTGGAGCGTCGGTTTGTTTTAGTTTTTGTTTTGTTTGAATAAAATGGATCCTAGCATTCTTTGTGTGGGAGAGAGACACGCTCTGCTGTTGCATATGGACAAGTATGTCCTTAGGCTTTACTCATAGTATTCATGGCGAAGTTTCTGCTTCGTTAATTGTTATATGGTTGGAATTGGAAAATGATACATGTAGTAATTGCTAAAATGTCTTGGATAATGTGATACTTGGCAATTGTTGTGCTCATATTTAATCTCTTGCATCATATGCTTTGCACCCATTAATGAAGAAACACCTAGAGCTTGCTTCATTTGGTTTGCATATTTGGTCTCTCTAAAGTCTAGATAATATCTAGTATTGAGTTTTGAACAACAAGGAAGACGGTGTAGAGTCTTATAATGTTTACAATATGTCTTTTATGTGAGTTTTGCTGCACCGTTCATCCTTGTGTTTGTTTCAAATAACCTTGCTAGCCTAAACCTTGTATCGAGAGGGAATACTTCTCATGCATCCAAATACTTGAGCCAACCACTATGCCATTTGTGTCCACCATACCTACCTACTACATGGTATTTCCCCGCCATTCCAAAGTAAATTGCTTGAGTGCTACCTTTAAATTTCCATTCTTCTACCTTTACAATATATAGCTCATGGGACAAATAGCTTAAAAACTATTGTGGTATTGAATATGTACTTATGCACTTTATCTCTTATTAAGTTGCTTGTTGTGCGATAACCATGTTCCTGGGGACGCCATCAACTACTCTTTGTTGAATATCATGTGAGTTGCTATGCATGTTCGTCTTGTCTGAAGTAAGGGCGATCTACCACCTTATGGTTAGAGCATGCATATTGTTAGAGAAGAACATTGGGCCGCTAACTAAAGCCATGATCCATGGTGAAAGTTTCAGTTTTGGACATATATCCTCAATCTCATATGAGAAAAATAATTGTTGCCACATGCTTATGCATAAAAGAGGAGTCCATTATCTGTTGTCTATGTTGTCCCGGTATGGATGTCTAAGTTGAGAATAATCAATAGCGAGAAATCCAATGCGAGCTTTCTCCTTAGACCTTTGTACAGACGGCATAGAGGTACCCCATTGTGACACTTGGTTAAAACATGTGCATTGCGATGATCCGGTAGTCCAAGCTAATTAGGACAAGGTGCGGGCACTATTAGTATACTATGCATGAGGCTTGCAACTTGTAAGATATAATTTACATGATACATATGCTTTATTACTACCGTTGACAAAATTGTTTCATGTTTTCAAAATAAAAGCTCTAGCACAAATATAGCAATCGATGCTTTCCTCTTTGAAGGACCATTCTTTTTACTTTTATGTTGAGTCAGTTCACCTATTTCTCTCCACCTCAAGAAGCAAACACTTGTGTGAACTGTGCATTGATTCCTACATACTTGCATATTGCACTTATTATATTACTCTATGTTGACAATTATCCATGAGATATACATGTTATAAGTTGAAAGCAACCGCTGAAACTTAATCTTCCTTTGTGTTGCTTCAATACCTTTACTTTGATTTATTGCTTTATGAGTTAACTCTTATGCAAGACTTATTGATGCTTGTCTTGAAGTGCTATTCATGAAAAGTCTTTGCTTTATGATTCATTTGTTTACTCATGTCATTACCATTGTCTTGGATTGCTGCATTCATTACATGTGTTTACAATAGTATGATCAAGGTTATGATGGCATGTCACTCCAGAAATTATCTTTGTTATCGTTTATCTGCTCAGGACGAGCAGGAACTAAGCTTGGGGATGCTGATACGTCTCCGACGTATCGATAATTTCTTATGTTCCATGCCACATTATTGATGTTATCTACATGTTTTATGCACACTTTATGTCATATTCGTGCATTTTCTGGAACTAACCTATTAACAAGATGCCGAAGTACCAGTTCCTGTTTTCTGCTGTTTTTGGTTTCAGAAATCCTAGTAACGAAATATTCTCGGAATCGGACGAAATCAACGCCCAGGTTCCTATTTTGCCCGGAAGCATCCAGAACACACGAGAACCGCCAGAGAGGGGGCACTGGGCCCCCAGACCATAGGCCAGCGCGGCCCAGGCCCTGGCCGCGCCGCCCTATAGTGTCATCGCCCCGTTGACCTCCTGACGCCGCCTCTTCGCCTATTTAAGCCCCCTCGACCTAAAACCTCGATACGAAAAAGCCACGGTACGAGAAACCTTCCAGAGCCGCCGCCATCGCGAAGCCAAGATCTGGGGGACAGGAGTCTCTGTTCCGGCATGCCGCCGGGACGGGGAAGTGCCCCCGGAAGGCTCCTCCATCGACACCACCGCCATCTCCATCAACGCTGCTGTCTCCCATGAGGAGGGAGTAGTTCTCCATCGAGGCTCGGGGCTGTACCGGTAGCTATGTGGTTCATCTCTCTCCTTATGTACTTCAATACAATAATCTCATGAGCTGCCTTACATGATTGAGATTCATATGATGATGCTTGTAATCTAGATGTCGTTATGCTAGTCAAGTGAATTTTACTTATGTGATCTCCGGAGACTCCTTGTCCCACGTGTGTAAAGGTGACAGTGTGTGCACCGTGTGGGTCTCTTAGGCTATATTTCACAGAATACTTATTCACTGTTATGAATGGCATAGTGAAGTGCTTATTTATATCTCTTTATGATTGCAATGTGTTTTGTATCACAATTTATCTATGTGCTACTCTAGTGATGTTATTAAAGTAGTTTTATTCCTCCTGCACGGTGTAATGGTGACAGTGTGTGCATCCGTGTTAGTACTTGGCGTAGGCTATGATTATGATCTCTTGTAGATTATGAAGTTAACTATTGCTATGATGGTATTGATGTGATCTATTCCTCCTACATAGTGTGAAGGTGACAGTGTGCATGCTAGGTTAGTACTTGGTTTAGTCGTATTGATCTTTCATGCACTCTAAGGTTATTTAAATATGAACATTGAATTGTGGAGCTTGTTAACTCCGGCATTGAGGGTTCGTGTAATCCTACGCAATGGTGTTCATCATCCAACAAGAGTGTAGAGTATGCATTTATCTATTCTGTTATGTGATCAAAGTTGAGAGTGTCCACTAGTGAAAGTATGATCCCTGTGCCTTGTTCCTAAATACCGCTTATCATCGCTTGTTTATCGTTTTACTGTGTTACTACTGCTGCGTTACTACTGCTTGTTTACTGTCCTGGGCAAAGCACTTTTCTAGTGCCGTTGCTACTTATTCATACCACCTGTATTTCACTATCTCTTCGCCGAACTAGTGCACCTAGTTGGTGTGTTGGGGACACAAGAGACTTCTTGCTTTGTGGTTGCAGGGTTGCATGAGAGGGATATCTTTGACCTCTTCCTCCCTGAGTTCGATAAACCTTGGGTGATCCACTTAAGGGAAACTTGCTGCTGTTCTACAAACCTCTGCTCTTGGAGGCCCAACACTGTCTACAGGAAAAGGAGGGGGCGTAGACATCAAGCTATTTTCTCGGCGCGCCGTTGCCGGGAGGAAAGGTAAAAGGCACTCATACTCCGGTCCTGTGTAACTAAGTATTTTTCTGGCGCCATTGTATTTGTGCTCGAAGCTATTTCCTTTAGATCCTGCAATTGCAACTTTTTGTTTCTTGTTTACACTAGTAAGGCATAATGGAAAACAACAAAAATATGAGAGATCTTTATGAACTTTATCTTGAATTAGGACATGATGTGTTTGAAGAGAAAATAAAAAAACCCATGGAACTTTATATGCATGCTAATGGGAATGTTATTGATATAAATGCTTTGAACACTATTGTTGCTAATGCTATGGAAAATTCTAAGCTTGGGGAAGCTGGTTTTGATGAGCTTGATCTTTTTAGTCCCGCAAGCATTGAGGAGAGAATTTACTTTGATGATACTTTACCTCCTATTTATGATGATTATAATGATATTGGTCTTTTGGTTCCGCCTGTTATGGAGGATAAATTTGATTATGATTACAATATGCCTCCTATATTTGATGATGAGAATAAAAATGATAGCTACTTTGTTGAATTTGCTCCCATAGCAACTAATAAAATTGATTATGCTTATGAGGAGAATAATAATTTTATGCATGAGACTCATGATAAGAATGCTTTATGTGATAGTTATATTGTTGAGTTTGCTCATGATGCTACTGAAAGTTATTATGAGAGAGGAAAATATGGTTGTAGAAATTTTCATGTTACTAAAACACCTCTCTATGTGCTGAAATTTTTGAAGCTACACTTGTTTTATCTTCCTATGCTTGTTACTTTACTCTTCATGAACTTGTTTATTTACAAGATTCCTATGCATAGGAAGCATGTTAGACTTAAATGTGTTTTGAATTTGCCTCTTGATGCTCTCTTTTGCTTCAAATACTATTTCTTGCGAGTGCATCATTAAAACTGCTGAGCCCATCTTAATGGCTATAAAGAAAGAACTTCTTGGGAGATAACCCATGTGTTATTTTGCTACAGTACTTTGTTTTATATTTGTGTCTTGGAAGTTGTTTACTACTGTAGCAACCTCTCCTTATCTTAGTTTAGTGTTTTGCTGTGCCAAGTAAAGTCGTTGATAGTAAGGTTCATACTAGATTTGGATTACTGCGCAGAAACAGATTTCTTTGCTGTCACGAATCTGGGAAAAATTCTCTGTAGGTAACTCAGAAAATTATGCCAATTTACGTGAGTGATCCTCAGATATGTATGCAACTTTCATTCAATTTGAGCATTTTGATTTGAGCAAGTATGGTGCCCTTTTAAAATTCGTCTTTACGGATTGTTCTGTTTTGACAGATTCTGCCTTTTATTTCGCATTGCCTCTTTTGCTATGTTGGATGAATTTCTTTGATCCATTAATGTCCAGTAGCTTTGTGCAATGTCCAGAAGTGTTAAGAATTATTATGTCACCTCTGAACATGTATATTTTGATTGTGCACTAACCCTCTAATGAGTTGTTCTAAGTTTGGTGTGGAGGAAGTTTTCAAGGGTCAAGAGAGGAGGATGATATACTACGATCAAGAAGAGTGAAAAGTCTAAGCTTGGGGATGCCCCGGTGGTTCATCCCTGCATATTTCAAGAAGACTCAAGCATCTAAGCTTGGGGATGCCCAAGGCATCCCCTTCTTCATCGACAACATTATCAGGTTCCTCCCCTGAAACTATATTTTTATTCCATCACAGCTTATGTGCTTTGCTTGGAGCGTCGGTTTGTTTTAGTTTTTGTTTTGTTTGAATAAAATGGATCCTAGCATTCTTTGTGTGGGAGAGAGACACGCTCCGCTGTTGCATATGGACAAGTATGTCCTTAGGCTTTACTCATAGTATTCATGGCGAAGTTTCTGCTTCGTTAATTGTTATATGGTTGGAATTGGAAAATGATACATGTAGTAATTGCTAAAATGTCTTGGATAATGTGATACTTGGCAATTGTTGTGCTCATATTTAATCTCTTGCATCATATGCTTTGCACCCATTAATGAAGAAACACCTAGAGCTTGCTTCATTTGGTTTGCATATTTGGTCTCTCTAAAGTCTAGATAATATCTAGTATTGAGTTTTGAACAACAAGGAAGACGGTGTAGAGTCTTATAATGTTTACAATATGTCTTTTATGTGAGTTTTGCTGCACCGTTCATCCTTGTGTTTGTTTCAAATAACCTTGCTAGCCTAAACCTTGTATCGAGAGGGAATACTTCTCATGCATCCAAATACTTGAGCCAACCACTATGCCATTTGTGTCCACCATACCTACCTACTACATGGTATTTCCCCGCCATTCCAAAGTAAATTGCTTGAGTGCTACCTTTAAATTTCCATTCTTCTACCTTTACAATATATAGCTCATGGGACAAATAGCTTAAAAACTATTGTGGTATTGAATATGTACTTATGCACTTTATCTCTTATTAAGTTGCTTGTTGTGCGATAACCATGTTCCTGGGGACGCCATCAACTACTCTTTGTTGAATATCATGTGAGTTGCTATGCATGTCCGTCTTGTCTGAAGTAAGGGCGATCTACCACCTTATGGTTAGAGCATGCATATTGTTAGAGAAGAACATTGGGCCGCTAACTAAAGCCATGATCCATGGTGGAAGTTTCAGTTTTGGACATATATCCTCAATCTCATATGAGAAAAATAATTGTTGCCACATGCTTATGCATAAAAGAGGAGTCCATTATCTGTTGTCTATGTTGTCCCGGTATGGATGTCTAAGTTGAGAATAATCAATAGCGAGAAATCCAATGCGAGCTTTCTCCTTAGACCTTTGTACAGACGGCATAGAGGTACCCCATTGTGACACTTGGTTAAAACATGTGCATTGCGATGATCCGGTAGTCCAAGCTAATTAGGACAAGGTGCGGGCACTATTAGTATACTATGCATGAGGCTTGCAACTTGTAAGATATAATTTACATGATACATATGCTTTATTACTACCGTTGACAAAATTGTTTCATGTTTTCAAAATAAAAGCTCTAGCACAAATATAGCAATCGATGCTTTCCTCTTTGAAGGACCATTCTTTTTTACTTTTATGTTGAGTCAGTTCACCTATTTCTCTCCACCTCAAGAAGCAAACACTTGTGTGAACTGTGCATTGATTCCTACATACTTGCATATTGCACTTATTATATTACTCTATGTTGACAATTATCCATGAGATATACATGTTATAAGTTGAAAGCAACCGCTGAAACTTAATCTTCCTTTGTGTTGCTTCAATACCTTTACTTTGATTTATTGCTTTATGAGTTAACTCTTATGCAAGACTTATTGATGCTTGTCTTGAAGTGCTATTCATGAAAAGTCTTTGCTTTATGATTCATTTGTTTACTCATGTCATTACCATTGTCTTGGATTGCTGCATTCATTACATGTGTTTACAATAGTATGATCAAGGTTATGATGGCATGTCACTCCAGAAATTATCTTTGTTATCGTTTATCTGCTCAGGACGAGCAGGAACTAAGCTTGGGGATGCTGATACGTCTCCGACGTATCGATAATTTCTTATGTTCCATGCCACATTATTGATGTTATCTACATGTTTTATGCACACTTTATGTCATATTCGTGCATTTTCTGGAACTAACCTATTAACAAGATGCCGAAGTGCCAGTTCCTGTTTTCTGCTGTTTTTGGTTTCAGAAATCCTAGTAACGAAATATTCTCGGAATCGGACGAAATCAACGCCCAGGTTCCTATTTTGCCCGGAAGCATCCAGAACACACGAGAACCGCCAGAGAGCGGGCACTGGGCCCCCAGACCATAGGCCGGCGCGGCCCAGGCCCTGGCCACGCCGCCCTATAGTGTCGTCGCCCCGTTGACCTCCTGACGCCGCCTCTTCGCCTATTTAAGCCCCCTCGACCTAAAACCTCGATACGAAAAAGCCACGGTACGAGAAACCTTCCAGAGCCGCCGCCATCGCGAAGCCAAGATCTGGGGGACAGGAGTCTCTGTTCCGGCATGCCGCCGGGACGGGGAAGTGCCCCCGGAAGGCTCCTCCATCGACACCACCGCCATCTCCATCAATGCTGCTGTCTCCCATGAGGAGGGAGTAGTTCTCCATCGAGGCTCGGGGCTGTACCGGTAGCTATGTGGTTCATCTCTCTCCTTATGTACTTCAATACAATAATCTCATGAGCTGCCTTACATGATTGAGATTCATATGATGATGCTTGTAATCTAGATGTCGTTATGCTAGTCAAGTGAATTTTACTTATGTGATCTCCGGAGACTCCTTGTCCCACGTGTGTAAAGGTGACAGTGTGTGCACCGTGTGGGTCTCTTAGGCTATATTTCACAGAATACTTATTCACTGTTATGAATGGCATAGTGAAGTGCTTATTTATATCTCTTTATGATTGCAATGTGTTTTGTATCACAATTTATCTATGTGCTACTCTAGTGATGTTATTAAAGTAGTTTTATTCCTCCTGCACGGTGTAATGGTGACAGTGTGTGCATCCGTGTTAGTACTTGGCGTAGGCTATGATTATGATCTCTTGTAGATTATGAAGTTAACTATTGCTATGATGGTATTGATGTGATCTATTCCTCCTACATAGTGTGAAGGTGACAGTGTGCATGCTATGTTAGTACTTGGTTTAGTCGTATTGATCTTTCATGCACTCTAAGGTTATTTAAATATGAACATTGAATTGTGGAGCTTGTTAACTCCGGCATTGAGGGTTCGTGTAATCCTACGCAATGGTGTTCATCATCCAACAAGAGTGTAGAGTATGCATTTATCTATTCTGTTATGTGATCAAAGTTGAGAGTGTCCACTAGTGAAAGTATGATCCCTAGGCCTTGTTCCTAAATACTGCTATCGCTGCTTGTTTACTATTTTACTGTGTTACTACTGCTGCGTTACTACTGCTTGTTTACTGTCCTGGGCAAAGCACTTTTCTGGTGCCGTTGCAACTTATTCATACCACCTGTATTTCACTATCTCTTCGCCGAACTAGTGCACCTATTTGGTGTGTTGGGGACACAAGAGACTTCTTGCTTTGTGGTTGCAGGGTTGCATGAGAGGGATATCTTTGACCTCTTCCTCCCGAGTTCGATAAACCTTGGGTGATCCACTTAAGGGGAAACTTGCTGCTGTTCTACAAACCTCTGCTCTTGGAGGCCCAACAACATCTCTGAGGAAAAGGAGGCGTAGACATCAAGCTATTTTCTCGGCGCCGTTGCCGGGGAGGAAAGGTAAAGGCACTCATACTCCGGTCCTGTGGAAGTGTCCCCGCAACGGCGCGTAAAATAGCTTGATGTCTACGCCCCCTCCTTTTCCTGTAGACAGTGTTGGGCCTCCAAGAGCAGAGGTTTGTAGAACAGCAGCAAGTTTTCCCTTAAGTGGATCACCCAAGGTTTATCGAACTCAGGGAGGAAGAGGTCAAAGATATCCCTCTCATGCAACCCTACAACCACAAAGCAAGAAGTCTCTTGTGTCCCCAACACACCTAATAGGTGCACTAGTTCGGCGAAGAGATAGTGAAATACAGGTGGTATGAATATATATGAGCAGTGGCAACGGCACTGATACGTCCCCGACGTATCCATAATTTCTGTCGTTCCATGCTTGTTTTATGACAATACTTACATGTTTTGCTTGCACTTTATGATGATTTCATGCATTTTCCGGAACTAACCTATTAACGAGATGCCACAGTGCCAGTTCCTGTTTTCTGCTGTTTTTGGTTCCAGAAAGGCTGTTCGGGCAATATTCTCGGAATTGGACGAAATCAACGCCAAACCTCCTATTTTTCCCGGAAGGCTCCAGAACACCGAAGAAGAGTCGGAGAGGGGCCAGAGGGCCACCAGACCATAAGGCGGCGCGGCCTGGCCTGGGCCCGCGCCACCCTATGGTGTGGAGCCCCCAGGCACCCTCCTGCGCCGCCTCTTCGCCTATAAAATCCCTTTCGACCTAAAAACACCGTACCAATCGATGAAACTCCAGAAAAGTTACTGTGACGCCGCCACCATCGCGAAACGGAGTTTCGGGGGACAGAAGTCTCTGTTCCGGCACCCTGCCGGGACGGGGAAGTGCCCCCGGAAGCCATCTCCATCGACGCCATCGCCTCCATCATGCTCCGTGAGTAGTTCCCCCATGGACTACGGGTTCTAGCTGTAGCTAGTTGGTATTCTCTCCTCCATGTACTTCAATACAATGATCTCATGAGCTGCCTTACATGATTGAGATTCATCTGATGTAATCAGTGTTGTGTTTGTTGGGATCCGATGGATGATACATTAGGATTAGTCTATCTATAAAGTTTGTGAAGTTATTGTTGCTGCAATCTTGTTATGCTTAATGCTTGTCACTAGGGCCCGAGTGGCATGATCTTAGATTTGAGCTCTATACTTATTGCTTAGATTGTATATACAAGTTGTATGCGCATGTCACTGTCCGGAACCAATGGCCCCGAAGTGACAGAAATCGGGACAACCGGAGGGGATGGTAGTGATGTGAGGATCACATGTTTTCACGGTGTGTTAATGCTTTGCTCCGGTACTCTATTAAAAGGAGTACCTTAATATCCAGTAGTTTCCCTTGAGGCCCGGCTGCCACCGGCTGGTAGGACAAAAGATGTTGTGCAAGTTTCTCATTACGAGCACGTACGACTATATACGGAAAACATGCCTACATAATTAATAACTCTGATGTTCTATCTTAATGCTTTGATTCCTATCAATTGCCCAGCTGTAATTTGTTCACCCAACACTTGTCACTTGTTATTGGAGAGTTACCACTAGTGTAGATCGCTGGGAACCCCGGTCCATCTCTCATCATAATATACTTGTTCTACATGTCATTGGAAGTAGTATCAACTATTTTCTGGTGCCATCGCTCTCATATTGCTATTACTGCTGCTGTCGTGTTATCATTGTTACTATTGCTCTCATATTACTGCTACTTTCACATCACCCCTGTTACTAGTGCTTTTCTAGGTGCAGCTGAATTGACAACTCAGTTGTTAAGGCTTATAAGTATTCTTTACCTCCCCTTGTGTCGAATCAATAAATTTGGGTTATACTACCCTCGAAGACTGCCGCGATCCCCTATACTTGTGGGTTATCAAGACTGTTTTCTGGCGCCGTTGCCGGGGAGGCATAGGTCTACTCATAAGTTCACCTGGGGAGTACACTCTACCTCTCTCTCTGTTTTTAATTTGTTTTATTTTGCTTTGCTTAGTTTACTTTTGCCTAGTTTATTTGTGCTTAGTTTATTTCTGTCTAGTATTAGTTTGCGTAGTTTACTTTTGCTTAGTTTATTTTTATCTTGTTTTATTTGTCTCATATACCCAAAAACCCATAAAAATTTGAAAAACCGAAAAATTAAAAACTGCTATTATGGGAGAACCTACAACCTACTTGGAGCTTATGGAATGTTATAATTGTTATAGAGAATCAAGAACGGGAAAAGTGATGAGTGCTATGATAGAAAAATTAAATACAATTGCTAGAATCTTGCTTAGACGCCATGACATAAACTGTTGCTCTCAACAGGATACTAAACATCTTAAATTTCAATGTGGCTTTAGTGAGGAATATTTTATTAAGAGCTATAATCGGAATTGCTATATTCATTATGGGTTCGAAGAGGTAGAACAATTTGTCTTATTTATGGGAGCCTCCGAGATAGAATCCTTCATGGTTGAGAATTATGAAACTTGTGCTATTTGTAAGGACCTTAAAGATTATGTCTCTACTATCCTTAATTCTTGCATAGAATGCTACAGTAGGAATCCTTATATCCTTGATTATAAAGAGAGACACATTAATGCACAAGAATGCACTAACAATTTGCAGGAACCGGTGGAAGAAGAAATTGATGAACCTGAAAGCTCATTGGATGAAAAAGAGGAGGAAATTGATGAACCTGAAAGCTCATTGGATGAAAAAGAAGAGGAGAGCGACGAACAAAAGGAGGAAGAATGGATTAGCTACCCATGCCAACCTTCTAATGAGAGTAACTCTTTATCTCTTACACTATTTGATTGTCCTCCATGCTTACCGAAAGAGGTTGAATGTTATGTTCCTGTGGATTCTCTTGAAATATTACCTATGAGTAAAACTTGTGAGAATAATTATGCTACTGTTATATATGATAATCCATGCTACTTTGATAAATCTTATGATAATGCTTTGTTTGTGCCTGATGTCGAAATGCATGGTACTAAAGAATTTTGCTTAGCAAATGTTTATGATAAAGCTCTAGATGACGGTCCTATGTTACTTGATAATATTAATTGTACTACTAATGAAAATGGGATTGGAGAGTTCTTGACTTATTCTATGAGTCCCATATCTCTTGAGATTGATCAACTACCTTGTTATATAATTAATAAAAGTAAGTTTGAAAGTTTTAATTCCACTATTCTTGAACTTGATAAAAATTATGTGTTTGGAAATCATGAAAAGTATGCTTCATGTGATAGTTATATTGTTGAGTTTATTCATGAAGCTACTGAAAATTATTATGAGAGAGGAAAATATGGTTGTAGAAATTTGCATGGTACTAAAACACCTCTCTATATGCTTAAAATTTCGAAGTTACACTTGTTCTATCTTCCTATGCTTGTTACTTTGCTTTTCATGAACTTGTTTATTTATGAGATTCCTTTGCATAGGAAGCATGTTAGGCTTAAATGTGTTTTAAATTTGCCTCTTGATGCTCTCTTTTGCTTCAAATACTATTTCTTGCGAGTGCATCATTAAAACTGCTAAGCCCATCTTAATGGCTATAAAGAAAGCAACTTCTTGGGAGATAACTCATGTGTTATTTTGCTACAGTACTTTGTTTTATATTTGTGTCTTGGAAGTTATTTACTACTGTAGCAACCGCTCCTTATCTTAGTTTTGTGTTTTGTTGTGCCAAGTGAAGCCTCTAATCGAAGGTTGATACTAGATTTGGATTTCTGCGCAGAAACAGATTTCTATCTGTCACGAATCTGGGCTGTTTTCTCTGTAGAAAAATCAGAAAAATATGCCAATTTACGTGCGTGTTCCTCAGATATGTACGCAACTTTCATTAGTTATGATTTTTCGGATTTGAGCAACGGAAGTATTTATTTAAAATTCGTCTTTACTGGCTGTTCTGTTTTGGCAGATTCTGTCTCTGTTTTTTGCATTGTCTCTTGTGGACTTTAAGCGAGGTTTTCTAGACGTAGAGGGCTGTAGCTAATGTTTTATTGAGTTCTTGCAATGTGCCACTACAGGACCAAGGTGGATTCAAAAAAATTTGAGTACTAACCCCTCTAATGAAGTTTATGAGAAGTTTGGTGTGAAGGAAGTTTTCAAGGGTCAAGAGAGGAGGATGCTATATGATCAAGAAGAGTGAAAAGTCTAAGCTTGGGGATGCCCCCGTGGTTCATCCCTGCATATTTCAAGAAGACTCAAGCGTCTAAGCTTGGGGATGCCCAAGGCATCCCCTTCTTCATCAACTTATCAGGTTCCTCCCCTGAAACTATATTTTTATTCGGTCACATCTTATGTGCTTTACTTGGAGCGTCTGTGTGTTTTTATTTTTGTTTGTGTTTGAATAAATTAGGATCCTAGCAATCCTTGTTTGGGAGAGAGACACGCTCCGCTTTTTCATATGAACACGTGTTCTTCGTTTTACTTTTAATGTTCAATGATAAAAGTTGGAAGCTACAATAATTATTTTTATTTGGTTGGAAACAGAAAATGCCTCATAATGTCTTGGATAATTAGAAACTTGGCAATTGTTTTGAGCTCTCAAGTAGATCATGATTTAAGTTTTTTTTCATGTAGTTTAAACCTATTAGTGGAGAACTACTGTAGAGCTTGTTGAAATTGGTTTGCATGATTGGTCTCTCTTAAGGTCTAGATATTTTCTGGTAAAAGTGTTTGAGCAACAAGGAAGACAGTGTAGGGTATTATAATGCTTGCAATATGTTCTTATGTAAGTTTTGCTGTACTGGTTCATACTTGTGTTTGCTTCAAACAACCTTGCTAGCCTAAGCCTTGTATCGAGAGGGAATACTTCTCATGCATCCAAAACCTTGAGCCAAAAACTATGCCATGTGTGTCCACCATACCTACCTACTATGTGGTATTTCCTGCCATTCCAAGTAAATACTTCATGTGCTACCTTTAAACAATTAAAATTTACTATCTCTTATTTGTGTCAATGTTTTATAGCTCATGAGGAAGTATGTGGTGTTTTATCTTTCAATCTTGTTGGACAGCTTTCACCAATGGACTAGTGGCTTCATCCGCTTATCCAATAATTTTGCAAAAAGAGCTGGCGCGGGGTTCCCAGCCCCCAATTAATTAACTTCATTAATAATTCTCTTCACATGTTTTGCTCTGATTCATCAGTAAGCAACTTAATTTTGCAAATAGACACTCCTCCATGGTATGAGATTGTTGGAAGGCACCCGAGGATTCGGTTAGCCATGGCTTGTGTAAGCAAAGGTTGGGAGGAGTGTCAACCATAAATAAAACTAAAGTACATGTGTAAACAAAAGAGAAGAGGGATGATCTACCTTGCTGGTAGAGATAACGTCCTTCATGGGAGCCGCTCTTTGAAAGTCTGTTTAGCAAGGGGGTTAGAGTGCCCACTACCATTCGTTGGCAACAACAAACACCTCTCAAAATTTTACTTTTTATGCTCTCTATATGATTTCAAAAACTTAAAAAGCTCTAGCACATGATTTAATCCCTGCTTCCCTCTGCGAAGGGCCATTCTTTTACTTTATGTTGAGTCAGTTTACCTACTTCCTTCCACCTTAGAAGCAAACACTTGTGTTAACTGTGCATTGATTCTTACATACTTGCATATTTGCATTCATCATATTACTTTATGTTGACAATGTCCATGAGATATGCATGTTGAAAGTTGAAAGCAACCGCTTAAACTTATATCTTCCTTTGTGTTGCTTCGATGCCTTTACTTTGAATTTATTGCTTTATGAGTTAACTCTTGTGCAATCTTTTGATGCTTGTCTTGAAAGTACTATTCATGAAAAGTTTTGCTATATGTTATCTATTTGTTAGCAACTATAGATCATTGCCTTGAGTCACTTCATTCATTTCATATGCTTTGTAATAGTATGATCAAGGTTATGTAAGTAGCATGTCACTACAGAAATTATTCTTTTTATCGTTTACCTGCTCGAGACGAGCAGGAACTAAGCTTGGGGATGCTGATACGTCCCCGACGTATCCATAATTTCTGTCGTTCCATGCTTGTTTTATGACAATACTTACATGTTTTGCTTGCACTTTATGATGATTTCATGCATTTTCCGGAACTAACCTATTAACGAGATGCCACAGTGCCAGTTCCTGTTTTCTGCGGTTTTTGGTTCCAGAAAGGCTGTTCGGGCAATATTCTCGGAATTGGACGAAATCAACGCCAAACCTCCTATTTTTCCCGGAAGGCTCCAGAACACCGAAGAAGAGTCGGAGAGGGGCCAGAGGGCCACCCGACCATAAGGCGGCGCGGCCTGGCCTGGGCCCGCGCCACCCTATGGTGTGGAGCCCCCAGGCACCCTCCTGCGTCGCCTCTTCGCCTATAAAATCCCTTTCGACCTAAAAACACCGTACCAATCGACGAAACTCCAGAAAAGTTACTGTGACGCCGCCGCCATCGCGAAACGGAGTTTCGGGGGACAGAAGTCTCTGTTCCGGCTGTAGGATAACGTTGCATAGAAAACAAAAATTTTCCTACCGCGAACACGAAATCCAAGCCAAGATGCAATCTAGAAGACGGTAGCAACGAGGGGATTATCGAGTCTCACCCTTGAAGAGATTCCAAAGCCTACAAGAGGAGGCTCTTGTTGCTGCGGTAGACGTTCACTTGCCGCTTGCAAAAGCGCGTAGAAGATCTTGATCACGATCGGTTCCGGCGCCACGAACGGGCAGCACCTCCGTACTCGGTCACACGTTCGGTTGTTGATGAAGACGACGTCCACCTCCCCGTTCCAGCGGGCAGCGGAAGTAGTAGCTCCTCTTGAATCCGACAGCACGACGGCGTGGTGTCGGTGGTGGTGGAGAAATCCGGCGGAGCTTCGCTAAAGCTACGCGGAAGATATGGAGGAGAAGGGGGCGGCTAGGGTTTGGGAGGGGGTGGCCGGCCACTTCAATGGGGCGGCCAGCTTGTGGTCTTAGGGTGGCCGGCCCCCTCCCCTTGGCCCCTCATTATATAGGTGGATCCCCAAGAGTTGGTCTCCAAGTCTTCGAATAAGACCCGAACCAAAAATCTTCCATATGGTGGGGAAACCTAGCCTAGCTAGGACTCCCACCAAAGGTGGGATTTCCACCTCCCATATGGGGGGGTGGCCGGCCCCCTAAGGGGGAGTCCACTTGGGACTCCTCCCCCACTAGGGTTGGCCGGCCATGGAGGTGGAGTCCCATGTGGACTCCACCTTCCTTGGTGGTTTCTTTCGGACTTTTCTAGAACCTTCTAGAACCTTCCATAGAACCTTCCGCGACATTTTAATTCACATAAAATGACATCCTATATATGAATCTTATTCTCCGGACCATTCCGGAACTCCTCGTGATGTCCGGGATCTCATCCGGGACTCCGAACAAATATTCGAACTCCATTCCATATTCAATTTCTACCATTTCAACATCCAACTTTAAGTGTGTCACCCTACGGTTCGTGAACTATGCGGACATGGTTGAGTACTCACTCTGACCAATAACCAATAGCGGGATCTGGAGATCCATAATGGCTCCCACATATTCAACGATGACTTTAGTGATCGAATGAACCATACACATATAATACCAATTCCCTTTGTCACGCGATATTTTACTTGTCCGAGGTTTGATCTTCGGTATCACTTTATACCTTGTTCAACCTCGTCTCCTGACAAGTACTCTTTACTCGTACCGTGGTATGTGGTCTCTTATGAACTTATTCATATGCTTGCAAGACATTAGACGACATTCCACCGAGAGGGCCCAGAGTATATCTATCCGTCATCGGGATGGACAAATCCCACTGTTGATCCATATGCTTCAACTCATACTTTCCGGATACTTAATCCCACCTTTATAGCCACCCATTTACGCAGTGGTGTTTGGTGTAATCAAAGTACCTTTCTGGTATAAGTGATTTATATGATCTCATGGTCATAAGGACTAGGTAACTATGTATCGAAAGCTTATAGCAAATAACTTAATGACGAGATCTTATGCTACGCTTAATTGGGTGTGTCCATTACATCATTCATATAATGATATAACCTTGTTATTAATAACATCCAATGTTCATGATTATGAAACTAATCATCCATTAATCAACAAGCTAGTTTAAGAGGCATACTAGGGACTTCTTGTTTGTCTACATATCACACATGTACTAATGTTTCGGTTAATACAATTATAGCATGATATATAAACATTTATCATAAACATAAAGATAAATAATAACCACTTTATTATTGCCTCTAGGGCATATCTCCTTCAGTCTCCCACTTGCACTAGAGTCAATAATCTAGATTACATTGTAATATACCTAACACCCATGGCATTCTGGTGTTGGTCATGCTTTGCCCTAGGGAGAGCTTTAGTCAACGGATCTGCTACATTCAGATCGTTGGTGTACTTTGCAAATCTTTACTTCTCCATCTTCGATGTACTCGCGAATCGAGTGGTAACGTAGCTTGATATGCTTCAGCCTCTTGTGTGACCTTGGTTCTTGTGCATTGGCGATGGCACCCATGTTGTCACAATATATGACTAGTGGGTCCAATGCACTAGGAACCACACCGAGCTCTATAAAGAACATCTTCATACATACCGCTACTGATGAAGCCTCCGGCCGCTTATGTACTCCGATTCTGTTGAGGATTTCGCCACCGTGCACCGCTTCGAGCTTGCCCACCATCTGCAGCACCATTCAATATAAACACGTACCCAGATTTGACTTAGAGTCATCAGGATCAGTGTTCCAACTTGCATCGGTGTAACTTGTTACAACGAGCTCTTGGTCACCTCCATAACAAAGAAACATATCCTTAGTTCTTTTTAAGTACTTCAGGATATTCTTGACCGCTGTCCAGTGTTCCATTCCCGGATCACTTTGATATCTCGCTAGTCAAACTAACGGCATGTGCTATATCCGGTCTTGTACATAGCATGGCATACATGATAGAGCCCATCGCCGAGGCAGAGAGGATCTGACTCATCCTGTCTCTTTCTTCGGCCGTCGCCGGACCTTGAGTCTTACTCAAGACCTTGCCTGGTAACATAGGTAAGAATCCTTTCTGACTTTCGTCCATTCTAAACTTCTTTAGAATCTTGTCCAGGTATGTACTCTGTGATAGCCCTATTAGACGTCTTGATCTATCTCTATAAATCTTGATGCCTAATATATATGATGCTTCACCAAGGTCTTTCATTGAAAAACTTTTATTCAAATAACCCTTTACACTGCTTAATAGTTCTATATCATTCCCAATCAATAATATGTCATCTACATATAATATCAGGAATGCTACAGAGCTCCCACTCACTTTCTTGTAAATACAGGCCTCTCCATGACACTGTATAAACCCGAAGTCTTTGATCACCTTATCAAAGCGTCGGTTCCAACTTCTCGATGCTTGCTTCAGTCCATAAATTGAACGCTGAAGTTTGCATACTTTGTCAGCATTTTTAGGATCGACAAAACCTTTGGGTTGTACCATATACAACTCTTCCTCAATGTCTCCATTAAGGAACGCTGTTTTGACATCCATCTGCCAAATCTCATAATCGAAAAATGCAGCTATTGCTAATAAAATCCTCACAGATTTTAGCTTCGCTACAGGTGAGAAAGTCTCATCGTAGTCAACTCCTTGAATTTGTCGGAAACCCTTTGCGACAAGTCGAGCTTTATAGACATGTAATATTACCATCAAGCATCTGTTTTTCTCTTGAAGATCCATTTATTCTCAACAGCCTTTCGGCTATCAGGTAAGTCTACCAAAGTCCATACTTTGTTATCATACATGGATCCCATTTCGGATTTCATGGCTTCTTGCCATTTGTTGGAATCTGGGCTCATCATCGCTTCTTCATACGTCACAGGGTCCTCATCATTGTTATCCACAATCATGACATTTAGACAAGGATCATACCAATTAGGAGTGGCACGTTCCCTTGTCGATCTGCGAGGTTCAGTAGTTTCCTCGTTCGAAGTTTCATGATCATTATCATTAGCTTCCTCTGTTGTCGGTGTAGGCGGTACTGGTACAACTTCCGGTACCGCGCTACTCTGATCAACGAGTATAGATTCATCAATCTCATCGAGTTCTACTTTTCTTCCAGTCACTTCTTTAGTGAGAAATTCTTTCTCAAGAAAGGTTCCGTTCTTAGCAATAAAGATTTTGCCTTCGGATCTGTGATAGAAAGTGTACCCTATAGTTTCCTTAGGGTATCCTATGAAGACGCATTTCTCCGCTTTGGGTTCTAGCTTGTCCGGTTGTAACTTCTTTACATAGGCTTCGCAACCCCAAACTTTCAGGAACGACAGCTTAGGTTTCTTACTAAACCATAATTCATACGGTGTCGTTTCTACGGATTTTGATGGTGCTCTATTTAAAGTGAATGCGGCTGTCTCTAATGCATAACTCCAAAATGATAACGGCAAATCAGTAAGAGACATCATAGAACGAACCATATCTAAGAGAGTTCGATTACGACGTTCGGACACACCGTTACGTTGTGGTGTTCCCGGCGGTGTCAATTGTGAAAGTATTCCGCATTTCTTTAAATGCATGCCAAACTCATAACTCAGATATTCACCTCCGTGATCAGATCGTAGAAATTTAATCTTCTTGTTACGTTGATTTTCTACTTCACTTTGGGATTCCTTAAACTTCTCAAAAGTCTCGGATTTATGTTTCATGAAATAGATATACCCATATCTACTCAGATCATCTGTGAAGGTTAGAACATAATGATAACCACCGCGCGATGCTACACTCATTGGTCCGCACACATCGGTATGTATGATTTCCAATAAGTCAGTAGCTCGCTCCATAATACCAGAGAATGGAGTCTTAGTCATTTTTCCCATTAGACATGCTTCGTATCTATCAAGTGACTCAAAGTCAAGTGATTCAAGTAATCCATCGATATGGAGTTTCTTCATGCGTTTCACTCCAATATGACCAAGACGACAGTGCCACATATAAGTAGAATTATCATTCAATTTAATTCGCTTAGCATCAATGTTATGTATATGTGTATCACTACTATCGAGATCTAATAGAAATAAGCCATTCTTTTCAGGTGCTCGACCATAAAAGATATTATTCATAAAAATAGAACAACCATTATTCTCAGACTTGAATGAATAACCGTCTTGCATTAAACAAGATCCAGATATAATGTTCATGCTCAACGCGGGTACAAAGTAACAATTATTGAGGCTTAAAACTAATCCCGAAGGTAGATGTAGAGGAAGTGTGCCGACAGCGATCACATCGACTTTGGATCCATTTCCAACGCGCATGGTCACTTCATCCTTTAGTAGTCTTCGTTTATTCTTTAGTTCCTGTTTCGAGTTACAAATATGAGCAACCGAACCAGTATCAAATACCCAGGTACTAGTACGAGAACCAGTAAGATAAACATCTATAACATGTATATCAGATATACCTTCTTTCTTCTTCTTGACAAGGCCGCTCTTCAGATCCGCCAAATACTTGGAGCAATTACGCTTCCAGTGTCCCTTCTCCTTGTAGTAATAGCACTCAGCATCAGGCTTAGGGCCAGTCTTAGGTTTCACAGGAGGCGTGGCAGCTTTCTTGCCACTCTTCCTGTTCTTGCCTTTAGACTTGCCCTGTTTCTTGAAGCTGGTGGTCCTGTTGACCATCAACACTTGGTGCTCTTTCTTGATCTCAATCTCAGCAGATTTTAGCATGGAGAAGAGTTCAGGTAACTCTTTGTTCATGTTCTGCATATTGTAGTTCATCACAAAGTTCTTGTAACTAGGTGGCAGTGATTGAAGGACACGATTAATCCCCAGTCTATTAGGAATCACTATTCCCAAGTCACTGAGTGACATAGGCATCCCAAATGGGCCTGCCGAAGATGGTACCCGGGGTTTACTGGAGGCCCAATACCCGAAGAATAAGAAGATTCGGGAGCCCAAGATCTATTAAGGAAAGATAAAGAGTTGTAATAGGAAGTGTTATTTGTAATATGACGGGATGAGTTAGAAACCGTCTCGGACTCTACAAACTTGTATAGCACGAATCCCTCGGCTCCACCTCCTATATAAAGGGGGAGTCGAGGGACGACGAATCAATCGAATCATTGTCTACAAACCCTAGTTTTCATAATCGTCGAGTACTTTTCGGCAGAAACCTTCGAGATCTACTTACCCTCTACTTCCAACTAAACCCTAGCCTACAATCCATAGGCATTGACAAGTTGATACCTTGTCAATTGGCGCCGTCTGTGGGGACTAGAGGCGTAAGGATCTGATCTCGATGGCACGCTCAAGATCTTCGACATCATCAACCGCAAGCAACACAATGGATCGAGGTAAACAGATCGCTGCTGGTCTTGTCGATTTTGTTCCTCACCCACCCTCCCGTTTGGATGCATATGCGTATCTGGCGGAGCCCATGGAGATGACGTTCGGAAGGTTCCACTTTCGCGTCGAGAAGGAAGGATCGTATCGTGTCGAGATTCCGGTTTCGTCGGGATCGTCGGCGGTCGATTCTGATTTTTTAAGCTATGCATCGTCAACCGAGTCAGGAGAAGAAGAAACTTCGGCGACACGATACGTCAGCACCAGAGCAAGAGAGAAGCTCGCCAAGATCTTCAACGACATGTCGTTTGAGTCATCTGCGGACTCATATATAAGCGATGGCTCAAGCGATGTCGACAGTTACGACTTCATCGACAAATCTCTCACAGTGGGCAAGGTCTTCATCAATCTCAACGATGATGTCACCAAACCCAACGTAGATCTGAGTACAAAGTATCATCAGATTTACGCCATTGAAGATCAAGAGGAGACATCTGAGGCTTTCGACAGTCTGGGAAATCCATACGTTGATCCCTCCAATCTGCGACAAGGCCTGGGCAACAAATACGTCGGGCCAGAGCCGCGAGATAGAGTTCAACTTTCACAAGCAGCGTGGGACAGAGCCGCGAGAGCTATGAACGGCACAGAACCAATGGCTACCACAGCCACACCAGAAGAGTTGCAAGCATATCAATATAGGCTCGCACGAGCTGCCAGGGAATTGGAAAAACAGACAGCTGAGTTGAACAGGAGGAAGGAGGCAGCTTCTGCATCCAGCAGGAGAAGGGCAGACCTAAGTCGACAATCGAGAACCACGGGTGATAGCCACAGGGAGGCGCGGAACAGAGCAAGATCAAGGCTGCAACATATACCCGAAGCAGAAAGAGAGCACTTGGTCCAAAACCTCGACATGTCCTTTATGTCGATAGATACAAGAGGAAACATCATCCCTAAGACACCAGAGGCTGGGTATATGGCGACACATGCTTTTATCCTTGCATCTAAACCACCTCCAGGTGATCCAAGGGAAACACTATACAATATGGCGGTAGCAGGAGTTGGAGCTATGGGGACAGCGTTTGTATCAACGCCTCCCGAAGGAGCGGCAAGGCAAAATAGTCCACGACCCGCAGTAGCAACAGCGGTAGCACCCGAAGGGCCAAGTGGAGCAAGAGACATAGCAGCGCAAGCAAGAGTCGACAGAGCGCGGCAAAGCAGAAGGGATCATCGGTAATCTCCGGAGCTGACCGACGAAGATATGTGTGGCTTGCCATGCTTTACGAGGAGAGTCCGGAAAACTCGAGTCCCCTCAGGATTCAAGTTACCCGATAATTTCAAGAAGTTCGACGGCCTTCAAGATCCAGAGGATTGGCTAGTCGACTATCTGGAGACGGTGAAGCTCACAGGAGGAACTAGGGCAACAGCCATGCAAAGCATCCAGGTGCATTTGAGTGGAGCTGCACGATCTTGGATAAAGAAACTCGCTCCAGGGTCCATCGACAGCTGGGAAAGTTTCGAGGATGTGTTCGTCAAGAACTTCAGATCCACGTGCAAAAAACCCGCGTCGTTAGAGGAGTTGAGAGCATGTCGACAAAAGCCAGATGAGCCAATGAGAAAGTACATCCAAAGGTGGAATATCATCAAAAACTCGGCAGAAAATATATCTGACGAGAGAGCAATAGATGCGTTTGTCGCAGGAGTCAGGCGTGGAGATTTTGTCGAGGACTTGGGAAGGACCAATCCAAAGACAGTATCCACGTTAATGGAGATAGCAAATAAATGGGCAGATGGAGAAGATGCTGTCCACAACAAACGGCACAGGTCGCCAGAGGAGGACCGTAGTCGAAACTATCAACCAAGGCGAAGATTTCCTCGGCAGTACCAGAACTACGACGCTCCAGGACAAATTTCGGCAGGATTTCGGACAAATACAGGAGGAAGCAATAGAGATGATTACCAGAGAAGCAATGAACAGCGAGGTGATAACAGGGATGATTCACGCAACAGGCAAAATAGCGGGCCTAGGTTCCCAAGGCCTTTCGTGTCCCCTGAAGAGATGATGAATGGACCGTGCCGTATGCATTTTTCCTCGACAAAGAACGGTAAAAGACAGTCAGGGCACTTGCAGAAAGACTGTCGAAATTTTCAAGCAATGTTGCGGTATGCAGAGAACGCTAATGCGCGGGCAGCACAGAGAAATCCTCGAGAACCCAGAAGCGAGATTCACTTGCCGCCTCCTCCAGCGATTACAGACGACAATCGGCATCAGCTCAGAATAGCGGCGGCACCTGCACCACCACCTTATGTTGATCCTAACTCCAATGGAGCAGTGTCGATGATTCAGAAAGGAAGGCCGTCCAATAGAGCTCAGAAAGTAATCTCACGACAGGTGTTTATGGCAGAGAAAATGCCTCCACCAACAGTTGAATACCTTAATTGGTCAGGACAAGATATCGGCTTCACAATAGCAGATCATCCGCAGCAAGTTCCTCGACCAGGGCAGTCAGCACTTATTCTCACAAAGAAGCTTATCGCAGGATTTGATGTCTCTCGAGTGTTCATAGACGGCGGCAGCAGCTTAAACCTTATGTACGCAGATACATTGAGGAAGATGAACATATCCTTAGCAAACTTGAAACCAACAGACACAAGGTTCCACGGCATCACACCGGAGAAACCAAGTTATCCACTGGGAAAGATCAATCTCGACGTTCAGTTTGGGACCCGAGAAAATTATAGAATCGAGAGGCTCGAATTTGAAGTCGTGGATTTTCCGTCGCAATACCACGCTCTGTTGGGACGACCAGCATATGCTAGATTTATGGCGGTGCCACACTATACATACCTAATGTGGAGGATGCCTGGACCAAAGGGACCAATCACAGTCAAAGGAAGCTTTGCCTTAGCCGATAAGTGCGACAAGGATTTTCACCGGTTGTCAAAAACCTTCGGGATGCAAGCTGAGTACTTGGCGTCAAAAAGCATGACTGATTACGACGTACTGCCAGACGTTGGAAGGCCAAACAAAGAATCAACTTTCAGTACCGAGAAAAATTCAAAAGAGGTGCAGATTCACCCGACAGACCTGAAAAAGACGACATCTATCGCAAACGACATGGATATCGCATAGGAAAGCGCGCTCGTCGAGTTCCTCCGTGAGCACTGGAAAATCTTCGCATGGTGTCCAGCTGACATGCCAGGAGTACCCAGGGAACTTGCCGAGCACCACCTAAACTTGGATCCACTAGCGAGACCAATCAAACAACCTTTGCGGTGTTTTTCGGAACCAAACCGCAAAGCCATGCTGTCAGAAATCAATCGACTACAAGAAGCTGGTTTTATCAAAGAGATATTCACAGAAGCCACATGGGTAGCAAATCTCGTCTTGGTGCCGAAGAAAAACACTAAGGTCCTTCGCATGTGCGTCGACTTTACGTGTCTCAATAAACATTGTCCAAAGGATCACTTTCCCCTCCCGAGGATCGATCAAATTATCGACTCCACGGCTGGATGTGAACGTCTTTCCTTCCTGGATGCATATTCTAGTTATAACCAGATCAGATTGAAAGAAGAAGATGAAGTAAAGACCGCGTTTATTACACCTTACGGCGTGTTTTGCTACAGAACAATGCCCTTTGGTCTAAAAAATGCGGGAGCAACATATCAGAGGATGATGCAGAAGTGTTTGGCGACACAGATTGGGAAGAACGTGCAAGTATACATTGATGATGTCGTCATAACATCAAAAAAGGGGGCAACGCTGATCGAGGATCTCAAGGAAACCTTCGACAACCTTGATAAGTTCTGCCTCAAATTGAACCCGACGAAGTGTTCTTTCGGCGTCCCAGCAGGAGAACTTCTGGGATTCCTAGTCTCAGCAAGAGGGATTGAAGCAAATCCCGATAAAATACAAGCTATCGTAACAATGAGGAAGCCAACAAAGTTGAAAGAAATACAACAGCTAACTGGGCGAGTCGCAGCTTTGAGCAGATTCGTCGCGAGGTTGGGAGAAAAAGCGCTGCCGTTCTACGCTTTGATAAAACAAGGAGATAAATTCCAGTGGAACGAAGAAGCCGATAGAGCTTTCGAGGATTTGAAGCACACAATTTCGACACCACCAATTTTGGTGGCGCCAAAAGAAAGGGAACCTCTCCTGCTGTATATCGCAGCCACGCCCCAAGTGGTGAGCACGGTGCTAGTTGTCGAAAGGGAAGAAGAAGGAAAACTCCACGGCGTGCAGAGGCCAGTATACTTCGTCAGCGAAGTTTTATCGCCCTCAAAACAAAGGTATCCTCAGTACCAAAAAATAGCATATGGAGTGTTCACGACAGCACGAAAATTGCGCCACTATTTTTCGGCACACCCGATCATAGTGGTCAATGAAGCTCCTTTGTCAAATATATTGAACAACCCAGAAGCTACGGGTCGTGTCTCCCTTTGGGGAATAGAACTTTCCCCTCGGGACATCACGTATGAAAAAAGAAAAGCAATCAAGTCGCAAATACTGCCGGACTTCATCGCAGAGTGGATGGAGTTGCAAAACACAGGACCCCCAGACTTATCGAGAACCTGGACCATGAACTTTGATGGGTCCAAGAGACTAGAAGGGGCTGGCGCAGGAGTAGTACTCATATCACCTGAAGGCGACAAGTTGAAGTACATCCTTCGGATGACGTTCCCTAACGCATCTAACAATGAAGCAGAATATGAGGCTCTCATACACGGGATGAAGATGGCGAAAGCCTGCGGTGCAACTCGACTAAAAATCTTTGGCGACTCACAGTTGGTGGCTCAGCAAGTTATGAACCAATGTGACGCAATCAATGATAGCATGATGGCATACAAGGAGGTGTACAACGAGCTCGAGAAGTTGTTCGATGGATGCGAAGTAAATCATATTAGTAGATTGAGCAACGACGAAGCCGACGTTCTTGCAAACATCGGGTCGCAATGCCTTGCAGTCCCGCCAGGTGTATTCTGGGAAGAGATAACAGAAAGATCCACTAAGTCGACAAAATCAAAAAAGAAGGAGAAAAAATCCTCGGGGGCTACCAAGGAAAAGCAAGAGGAAGAAGAAGAAGATCAGGACCTGGTCATGGTGATACAGATACCGTGGATGCAGCCGTACATATCATACATCCTCAGGAAAGAAATACCCGACGATCCAGTCGAGGCAAGGCGAGTAATTCGACGCTCCAAAGCTTTCACGGTGGTCAAGGGAGAATTGTATAAGCGAAGTATTTCAGGCGTCTTGCAAAGGTGCGTCACACCCGAAGAAGGAAGAATAATTCTGAAGGATGTACACGAAGGAATATGTGGCCACCACGCAAGTAGTCGAGCTATCGCAGCCAAGGTCTTTCGGGCAGGATTCTACTGGTTGACAGCAATCGAGGACGCCAAGGACATAGTAAGAACTTGCGACGCGTGTCAAAGGTTTGCCGCAAAACCTCACTCTCCAGCAGCAGAGCTAGCACCAATACCATTGTCATGGCCCTTTGCTCAATGGGGACTTGATATGGTGGGCAAGTTACACAAATCCTGGCCAGGAGGAAAGGAGTACATGCTGGTAGCTGTCGATAAGTTTACAAAGTGGATAGAAGCGAAGCCGATAAATTCACCAGACGGAGCATCCGCAGTAAAATTCGTAAAAGGCCTCGTCTTCAGATTTGGAGTGCCCCACGCATCGTCACGTACAACGGCAGTAACTTCACATCCCATGAATTCAAAGATTATTGCGAAGAGGTGGGCATCAAGCTGAACTTTGCGTCAGTTGCACATCCTCAAACCAATGGGCAAGTCGAGAAAGCCAATGGCATCATCTGCAATGGCATCAAGAAGCGCTTGTTAGGACTATTGGAAAAAGCTCGACATACTTGGCCAGAAGAACTACCAAGCGTGTTGTGGAGCATCCGAACAACACCAAACACAGCAACGCAGGAAACTCCGTTTTTCCTGGTTCATGGAGCAGAGGCAGTACTACCAATCGAGATAGAGCACAACTCTCCACGTGTCGCTGAATATGATGAAGAAACGTCGAGAAGAGCGCTAGAAGACGACGTCGACGCACTTGATGAAGCTCGAGATGAAGTACTATCTCGGGTAACCAAATATCAACAGGACTTGAAGAATTACCACACGACGTTATGCGGCCAAGATCTTTTCAGGTGGGAGACCTAGTTCTTCGACTCACGCAAAAAAGTCATGAAAAACTCGAGTCACCATGGCTTGGCCCTTACATTGTCACGGAAGTAATCGGAGGAGGAGCATACAGGATAAAGGACAAGAAGACAGGGGTGGAGGAGCCAAACCCCTGGAACGTGGCGCAACTTAGGCGGTTCTACGCCTAGAGTCAAAATATAGTCCTTGTAAAACTTCAATGTACTGAAACGCCCGCGAGTTTTCAGACGCACTCTTTTCCTTTTTCGGGGCACCGAGTGGGGCCGGAGAAGGTTTTTAATGAGGCGGGCTCGCGGTGCTGCAATATAATAAAGATAGTGGCAATATAACTTTTCTTCTTTATCGACATTATCAAAGTCTTTGCTCCGACGAATTTCAATATAGTTCATCGACAAAAGAAAAGCCTTGTCTTGGTATTCAAATACCTCGTGAGTCAATAAAAATACAAAATAGTACTCAATAAAAAGCTCGGGGGCTCATATTCACCATAAATATATAAATGCCTTGGTTCAAAACCTCGCAAATATACAAATACAGTAAAGAGTCACCGAAACACTCGGGGGCTAGACAAATAGAGAAATATAATGATTGCTTTACAATATAGTCATGGATTACAAAGAAGAAATATCTACAAGAGGAAAATAACTAGTCTTGATTCAATATGTCATCAAGAGTAACTCTGTTTTCTTCAGGGGCAGCACCAAGAAAATCGGCATAATGGCCATCGGCAAAAAAGTCAGCATCCATCCGAAGAAGGTCCTCAATCATTTCTTCGGCTATAGGCGTAACCTTCGTGTTAATCCTGTCAACACCAACTCTTCGACGTTTTACCTTTTGATGAACTTTCGCGACAACTTGGGTAAGGTCAAGATTCGAGTGGCAGATCTGGAGCATGATAAGAGCAAATCTGGCGCCAGCTACCAGTTGAGCTTTGACAAAATCATGGATACTGCGAGCATCCTTGAACCTTTCCATCAATTCAGGAAGAGTTTCTGGTTGGACGTTCCGAGGAAACATGGAGTTGTAAACCATGGACAAGGTCTTGGTACAGAAGTCAAGGAAATCGCGAGTTTGAGAGGTGCGATCTTGAAATCTGACAATTTGGCGAGTCCTCTCTGGGGTAGCCCAAAACAAAGAACCATGGTCCAGGGAAAGATTAACAAGGAGGTTCGTCCTGGCATTTACCCTTTCTTCCTCGGCAGCAGCATCAGTAAAGGCACCTATCAAAACAACGAAGTGGAAACCTTTAAGAGACAATAGCATGAAGATGAAAGATATCAAAGGATGAAACAAGCATACCCGACATATCTGCACTGGCTTCATTCATTAATTCGAGCATGAAATTTTCTCGAGTAGTCGCCTTTTCAGCCTCGGAAGCAGCAATTTCCTTAGCAGCCACGGCCTCGCGAGCTTGCTGAAGAGCAACCTTTTCGGCTTCAGATGACTTACGAGATTGCTCCATCATCACAAGTGTTTGCTTCTTCGCATACTGAAGTTGTTGTCGAAGTTCATCCAGTTCTTGCGACAAGGTATCGTCGACAGGTGCAGCATCAGCAAAAGCTCTCCTCGCGCGAGAAGAAGAAGGCGAAACATTGGAAGGAGCGGAAGATGGAGTATAGTTATCAAATATCAACTGAAATTTAAACAAGACAACATCAAACAACAAGCAAAGATAGAGTTTTCATTAATCTCTTGGAATAATTACAAAGGCATTACAGTGGAGCTAAGGAAGTACATGTCGCCAAATGACTACTTTGGCGACAAGAGCAAAAGAAACAGAAAGAAAAACAGAGGCATGCAACTAGACCTCCGGCCTTGACGAGCTAGGAGTCGACAATGGCTTAATCCCGAGATAGGCCAAGATCTTCTTTGTGTTGGGCTTGGCTGCCTTAATCAGCGACTTCCACCTTGATTGCTCTATCTGCTCGGTGTCGCCAACTTTCATCCAGTCAATAGTCTGTCGACTGTCAGCAACCAACGCGACAGTGTTCTCAACGGCAACCTTCATATTTTCTTGGCGCATCTTCAGTCCAAGGTCTTCCGGTGTATTGAACATCTTGGCAAGGTTGAGGAAAGTTGCAGGCTCCTCTTTCTTCGGGAAGAAGTAGGGGAACAATGCCGACAATACTGCGCTAGCATTCGACACACCTTCACGAATCTCGGACCCATGAAGCTCCAGATAGGAAAGTGCGTCAAGGACAGGATCATCGACAGGATTCGTCAGATCAAAATCCTGGTTTGTTTGGGCTGTCAAGGAAACAAAGCATTAGTGAAAAGACAAGAAACAACGATCCTCATAAAAATAGAAGGGATCAGTAAAATTACTGAAAGTGCGGCGGCTTTGAGTTTTCAGACGCTTGAGGATTCCTTCTTCACGAGAAGCTTGCGCAGCTTTGTGCTCATCTAAGGCAGCTATCGCATCCTCAAGTTTTTTCTGCAGTTCCTCGACACCAGCAGCTTTTGCCTTGGCTTCATCAGCTTCGGCCTTGGCTTTGCTAGCAGCGAGTTCGGTTTTCTTGCGAGCCGCTTCACTTTGCTCAAGTTTTCGAGCAAGTGCGTCGGCGCGTTCGTTGACCTCTGCAAGTTTCTCTGTCAAGATATGGAAAAGAGAGAGAAGAAAGATCAAAAATCGCGACAAGCAACAGGAGTAAAAAATCAAGGAAAAACAGCAAGTATAAAAGTCGTTACCTTCGGCTCTATTAGCATATTCACGGTACCCAATAAATTGGGAACCGATGCAGAGAAGATCCTTGATCATAGGCTGTTCAAGGTGAACACAGCAAGAGAAACATTGGCATGAAAAAAAGAAAAGGTGTTAAAAAAAAAAAATAAGGAAAATATAGATGTCGACAAGCTTACATCATCTAAGAGCAGAGTCGACGAACTGCCCAACTGAGGGGCAGGTTCAACAATCTTTTCAACCCTTGTCCTTTTTGGTGAAGGGGCAAGGGGGCTTGATGGTGGAGTAGTGGTGACGACGTTTTGTTGAGGAGGCGAGGTTTCTTCTCCTTCAACTAGCGTGTCTGAGGCAAGTACAGTACGTGACGTGCTTGTCCGAGGAGCCACGTCAGTAGTTGGAACTTCTTCCTCGTCATCACTATTGATCAAAAAATCGGCAGCATAAAAAGCAAGACAAGATAAATATTTCGAGTACAAAAATAGGGAGAAATAAAGACGACTTACGAGCTGACGAGGGATTCAACATAAGGATCGTAAGCTGCCTTCGGAGGAGAAGGAACAACTTCTTCAGCCTTAGAGGTGCCAGAATCCTCGGCATCAGTCCTTTTCCTTTTGTTCCTTGGAGAAACAGCAGGAGGAAGGGATTGCGTCGATTCACTGGCTTCAGACTCAACTTCTTTTTTCATGAGAAGCCGCAGATTTGTGAGAACCCGCGACTTCACTTTCAGGAATAGAAGAACCTTGAGTATCTTCGGCAACGATGGCTCGTTCTTCGACTTCTCCACCCTCCGGAAGAGGAGGAAGGAAGTCATAGTAGGATGGTTCTGTAAAAAATAGTGACCAAAGGAAAATTAAAGAGATGACAATATAATGAGATGCAGAGAAAGTGCGAAACAAGATAAAAACTCGGGAAGACAAAATACCTCGGGGAGTGGATTGGCGGCGCCCGTACGGTTCCACGCGACAAGAGGAAGGAATTGGGTCTTTACCCAGCGAGAAAGTCTTCGAATCAACTTCTCCAAGTCCTTGGTGGAAAGATCACCGGAGATTCTGTTGGCGTCATTTTTACCGGAATACGTCCAAAGGGGATTTTTGCGAGCCCGAAGAGGCTGCACTCTAATCCTAAGGAAGTAGGCAAGTGATTTGAACACCAGACAGCTCTTTGCCTCGAGTGTTTTGAAGTCGACGAATACGAGACATGAGTGCCTCTGTCGCTTTTTCTCTTCCTCAAGCTTCGGCATCCCAGAGCGGCGGCGCTGAATTCGGCACTTCCGTCGAAAGGAACTATGTTGTGCTCAACGGAGTTGGCGCTTTCTTCGTGAATGTAGAGCCACTTTTTGCGCCATCCTTGGACAGAATCGGGAAATTTGACGTCGAAATAGTCGACATCGCACGAACACAGATAACAACGCCACCTATGTTATAAGTGACGTTGTGGGAGCCATTGCGGCGGAGGCAGAAAATGCGTTTCCACAGAGCCCAATTGGGAGGGATTCCGAGGAAGCATTCGCAAAGTGTGATGAAAATAGAAATGTGAAGGATGGAATTGGGGGTCAACTGGTGCAGTTGAATCCCATAAACGAAAAGAAGGCCGCGGAGGAAATCGTGAATTGGGGCCGAAAGGCCGCGGATTAGGTGATCAACAAAACTAACCCGATACTCCATTGGAGGCTTGGGGTAGCTTTCTTCGCTGGGAAAGCGGATGGCGTCCTCCTTCTTCATGAGGCCAAGCCTCTTCAGCATGTTGGTGTCTTGGTTGGAGATTTTGGATCTCTCCCACTCAAGATCCTCGGCGGCCATCTTGGATTCCGGAGTGCTGTGGCGAGTCAGACGCGCGCGCGGTGGCATCAACGGCAATGGGCAGAGCAATGTATGTGAGTGCAGAAGATCAGAGAGAGTTGGGCGCAGGGGAAGTTTTGCGAAGAGGAACAGGTGAGCGGCGCAAGCGAGGGGATGAACGGAGGTTGAAGAAAGGTTTATATAAGAATCAGGTGAAGCAGTGTGCCGTTGGATGAAGAAATCGTGTGGTGAGAATAGATCTTCTAGAAACAAGGGTAAAAAAGGTATTTTTACAGAGATAGGCGTTACCGTACGTGCGCCAGAAAAAGCGGAGGACGTGTGTCTCCCACTTGCACGACGTGTCAACATGGTGGAAGCAATGGACCCACAGGGCAGAAAAATCACGACTATTCAACAGGGATGAAGTAAATTTGATTAAGGGAAGCATGTCGACAAGAAGAATAAAAGAAGATTGGCGACAGGAAGAATTATTCAATACTTCGGGAGCCTTTGATCAAATACAAGTTTTTGCCCAAATGCTCGGGGGCTACTTCGACAAAAAGTAAAATTTCGAGTATGGCAGTATAGAAATTGCGGGGGCCTACAACCAAGCACAAGTCCTTGGCTGTAGCCTCGGGGGCTACTCCCATCGGGAGCGCTGTTCGCGCACCCGAGAGATAAAAAAAAAGAAGAAGAAGAAAGAGATCATATTGGGAAATAATGACAATATAGCGACAAGGTGGACTAAAATGTTGAGCCTACAACCAAGCACAAGTTCTTGGTTGTAGCCTCGGGGGCTACTCCCATCGGGAACGCTGTTCGCGTGCCCGATGAAATTAACAAAGGAAAAATAGAAAAGCAAGAGAGTATATTTCGAGTTATAGTTAACTCTACATATACTCCCATCGGGAGAGCAATATAAGTCATATTTGACTCGATAAAATGTGCCATTCCAACAGCCGGAAAAGCACTCGACAATATATTCTCAGAACGCCGAAGTTGCGATCAATTTCTGAATGCCGCAAATTTGCGAAGGTAAGACCCCAGATCCGTTCTGCTGGGCGTGGCATCGCCAAAGACCGCGCTCTGCTACCTTTATCCGTATCAACAGATACGAAGAAAAATCCTAACGGACGCGTTAGGTACCCGATAAATTTGACTGGGACTCGACAGAATGGTAAGACCTTAAGCGGCACCTGTCGAAGTTTACACCAGTATCCCGAGATCATGTCCAGGGACGTGATTTTGAAGTAGGTTTTTGCGGATTGCCACTAGAGCAGTTAACTAGTACCTGATCCGTCAGATGAACTAGCCCCAACTACCATTATCCCTGTACAATATAGAATTTTATGTGAAGAAGTATGAAAAAGTTAAAGCTTTCGAATAAAAATAAACAGTCGAGATTTTCCTTGATTCTACGATTCAAGCAAAATCTCGGGGGCTACTGACATAGGCATCCCAAATGGGCCTGCCGAAGATGGTACCCGGGGTTTACTGGAGGCCCAATACCCGAAGAATAAGAAGATTCGGGAGCCCAAGATCTATTAAGGAAAGATAAAGAGTTGTAATAGGAAGTGTTATTTGTAATATGGCGGGATGAGTTAGAAACCGTCTCGGACTCTACAAACTTGTATAGCACGAATCCCTCGGCTCCACCTCCTATATAAAGGGGGAGTCGAGGGGCGACGAATCAATCGAATCATTGTCTACAAACCCTAGTTTTCATAATCGTCGAGTACTTTTCGGCAGAAACCTTCGAGATCTACTTACCCTCTACTTCCAACTAAACCCTAGCCTACAATCCATAGGCATTGACAAGTTGATACCTTGTCACTGAGTTTCTTCGCATGCCCGGTCATGGCGAGCATGTGCTCACTTACGGAGCTGCCTTCTTCCATCATGCAGCTGAAGAAGTGTTTCGATGCTTCATAGCATTCCACGGCCGCATGAGTCTCAAATATAGTCTTCAACTCATTGATCAACTCATGTGGATCGTGGTGCTCAAAACGTTTTTGAAGATCGGCTTCAGATCGCATAAGATGGCACACCGAACTTGAGAGTACCGAGTTTTCCGAGTTGCGTAAACAGCTTTTACTTCATCGGTTTCAGTTTCATAGGAGGGTCACCTAGCGGTGCATCAAGCACATATTGCAGATTTCCGCCATTGAGGAAAATCCTCACATGACGGAACCAGTCGGTGAAGTTGCTACCGTTGCTCTTAAGCTTTTCTTTCTCTAGGAACTGGTTAAAATTGATTGAGGACGCCATATCTACAACATATATTTGCAATAGTTTAGACTAAGTTTATGACAAATTGAGTTCAAATTTTAATTCAACTTAATTAAAAACTAGGTGAACTCCCACTCAAAACAATATCCCTCGCATTGTCTTAGTGATCACTGATGTCTACGTTCCCCCTCCTTTCCTGTAGACAGTGTTGGGCCTCCAAGAGCAGAGGTTTGTAGAACAGCAGCAAGTTTTCCCTTAAGTGGATCACCCAAGGTTTATCGAACTCAGGGAGGAAGAGGTCAAAGATATCCCTCTCATGCAACCCTGCAACCACAAAGCAAGAAGTCTCTTGTGTCCCCAACACACCTAATAGGTGCACTAGTTCGGCGAAGAGATAGTGAAATACAGGTGGTATGAATATATATGAGCAGTAGCAACGGTGCCGAAAAATAGCTTGTCGGCGTGTAGTTGATGGTGGTAGTATTGCAGCAAGAGTAACGCAAAGAAACAGTAAACAAGCAGTAGTAACGCAGCAGTATTTAGGAACAAGGCCTAGGGATTACACTTTCACTAGTGGACACTCTCAACATTGATCACATAACAGAATAGATAAATGCATACTCTACACTTTTGTTGGATGATGAACATATTGCGTAGGATTACACGAACCCTCAATGCCGGAGTTAACAAGCTCCACAATAATGCTCATGTTTAAGTAACCTTTAGTGTAAGATAGATCAACAGACTAAACCAAGTACTAGCATAGCATGCACACTGTCACCTTCATGCATATGTAGGAGGAATAGATCACATCAATATTATCATAGCAATAGTTAACTTCACAATCTACAAGAGATCATGATCATAGCATAAACCAAGTACTAACACGGTGCACACACTGTCACCTTTACACACGTGCAGGAGGAATAGAACTACTTTAATAACATTGCTAGAGTAGCACATAGATAGTAGTGATACAAAACTCATATGAATCTCAATCATGTAAAGCAGCTCATGAGATCATTGTATTGAAGTACATGGAGAGAGATTAACCACATAGCTACCGGTACAGCCCCGAGCCTCGATGGAGAACTACTCCCTCCTCATGGGAGCAGCAGCGGTGATGAAGATGGCGGTGGAGATGGCAGCGGTGTCGATGGAGGAGCCTTCCGGGGGCACTTCCCCGCTCTGGCGGCGTGCCGGAACAGAGACTCCTGTCCCCTAGATCTTGGCGTCGCGATGGCGGCGGCTCTGGAAAGTTTCTGTGGTTTTCGCCGAACGCCTCAGGGTTTTCGATCCAGGGGCTTTATATAGGCGAAGAGGCGGCGCAGGAGGGCTTCTGGGGGGCCCACACCATAGGGCGGCGCGGCCCTCCCTCTGGCCGCGCCAGGGTGTGGTGTGGGGCCCCCAGGGCTCCCCTCTGGCGGCTCTCGGGTGTTCTGGATGGTTCCGGGAAAAATAGGAACCTGGGCGTTGATTTCGTCCGATTCCGAGAATATTTCGTTACTAGGATTTCTGAAACCAAAAACAGCAGAAAACAGGAACTGGCACTTCGACATCTTGTTAATAGGTTAGTTCCAGAAAATGCACGAATATGACATAAAGTGTGCATATAACATGTAGAAATCATCAATAATGTGGCATGGAACATAAGAAATTATCGATACGTCGGAGACGTATCAGCATCCCCAAGCTTAGTTCTGCTCGTCCCGAGCAGGTAAAACGATAACACAGATAATTTCTGGAGTGACATGCCATCATAACCTTGATCATACTATTTGTAAAGCATATGTAATGAATGCAGCAATCAAAGACAATGTATATGACATGAGTAAACAAGTGAATCATATAGCAAAGACTTTTCATGAATAGCACTTCAAGACAAGCATCAATAAGTCTTGCATAAGAGTTAACTCATAAAGCAATAATTCAAAGTAAAAGCATTGAAGCAACACAAAAGAAGATTAAGTTTCAGCGGTTGCTTTCAACTTGTAACATGTATATCTCATGGATATTGTCAACATAGAGTAATATAACAAGTGCAATAAGCAAATATGTAGGAATCAATGCACAGTTCACACAAGTGTTTGCTTCTTGAGGTGGAGAGAAATAGGTGAACTGACTCAACAATGAAAGTAAAAGAATGGTCCTCCATAGAGGAAAAACATCGATTGCTATATTTGTGCTAGAGCTTTGATTTTGAAAACATGAAACAATTTTGTCAACGGTAGTAATAAAGCATATGCATCATGTAAATTATATCTTATAAGTTGCAAGCCTCATGCATAGTGTACTAATAGTGCCCGCACCTTGTCCTAATTAGCTTGGACTACCGGATCATCACAATGCACATGTTTTAACCAAGTGTCACAAAGGGGTACCTCTATGCCGCCTGTACAAAGGTCTAAGGAGAAAGCTCGCATTGGATTTCTCGCTATTGATTATTCTCAACTTAGACATCCATACCGGGACAACATAGACAATAGATAATGGACTCCTCTTTTATGCATAAGCATGTAACAACAATTAATAATTTTCTCATTTGAGATTGAGGATATATGTCCAAAACTGAAACTTCCACCATGGATCATGGCTTTAGTTAGCGGCCCAATGTTCTTCTCTAACAATATGCATGCTTAACCATAAGGTGGTAGATCGCTCTTACTTCAGACAAGACGAACATGCATAGCAACTCACATGAAATTCAACAAAGAGTAGTTGATGGCGTCCCCAGTGAACATGGTTATCGCCCAACAAGCAACTTAATAAGAGATAAAGTGCATAATTACATATTCAATACCACAATAGTTTTTTAAGCTATTTGTCCCATGAGCTATATATTGCAAAGGTGAATGATGGAATTTTAAAGGTAGCACTCAAGCAATTTACTTTGGAATGGCGGAAAATACCATGTAGTAGGTAGGTATGGTGGACACAAATGGCATAGTGGTTGGCTCAAGTATTTTGGATGCATGAGAAGTATTCCCTCTCGATACAAGGTTTAGGCTAGCAAGGCTTATTTGAAACAAACACAAGGATGAACCGGTGCAGCAAAACTCACATAAAAGTCATATTGAAAACATTATAAGACTCTACACCGTCTTCCTTGTTGTTCAAACTCAATACTAGAAATTATCTAGACCTTAGAGAAACCAAATATGCAAACCAAATTTTAACATGCTCTATGTATTTCATCATTAATGGGTGCAAAGCATATGATGCAAGAGCTTAATCATGAGCACAACAATTGCCAAGTATCACATTACCCAAAACATTAATAGCAATTACTACATGTATCATTTTCCAATTCCAACCATATAACAATTTAACGAAGGAGAAACTTCGCCATGAATACTATGAGTAGAAACCAAGGACATACTTGTCCATATGCTACAGCGGAGCGTGTCTCTCTCCCATAAAGTGAATGCTAGGATCCATTTTATTCAAACAAAACAAAAAACAAAAACAAACCGACGCTCCAAGAAAAAGCACATAAGATGTGATGGAATAAAAATATAGTTTCAGGGGAGGAACCTGATAATGTTGTCGATGAAGAAGGGGATGCCTTGGGCATCCCCAAGCTTAGACGCTTGAGTCTTCTTAATATATGCAGGGGTGAACCACCGGGGCATTCCCAAGCTTAGAGCTTTCACTCTCCTTGATCATGTTGCATCATACTCCTCTCTTGATCCTTGAAAACTTCCTCCACACCAAACTCGAAACAACTCATTAGAGGGTTAGTGCACAATATAAATTGACATATTCAGAGGTGACACAATCATTCTTAACACTTCTGGACATTGCATAATGCTACTGGACATTAGTGGATCAAAGAAATTCATCCAACATAGCAAAAGAGGCAATGCGAAATAAAAGGCAGAATCTGTCAAAACAGAACAGTTCGTATTGACGAATTTTAAAATGGCACCAGACTTGCTCAAATGAAAATGCTCAAATTGAATGAAAGTTGCGTACATATCTGAGGATCATGCACGTAAATTGGCTTAATTTTCTGAGCTACCTACAGGGAGTTGGACCCAGATTCGTGACAGCAAAGAAATCTGGAACTGTGCAGTAATCCAAATCTAGTACTTACTTTTCTATCAACGGCTTTACTTGGCACAACAAAACACAAAACTAAGATAAAGAGAGGTTGCTACAGTAGTAAACAACTTCCAAGACACAAATATAAAACAAAGTACTGTAGCAAAATAACACATGGGTTATCTCCCAAGAAGTTCTTTCTTTATAGCCATTAAGATGGGCTCAGCAGTTTTAATGATGCACTCGCAAGAAATAGTATTTGAAGCAAAAGAGAGCATCATGAGGCAAATTCAAAACACATTTAAGTCTAACATGCTTCCTATGAAAGGGAATCTTGTAAAGAAACAAGTTCATAAAGAGCAAAGTAGCAAGCATAGGAAGATAAAACAAGTGTAGCTTCAAAAATTTCAGCACATAGAGAGGTGTTTTAGTAACATGAAAATTTCTACAACCATATTTTCCTCTCTCATAATAACTTTCAGTAGCAACATGAGCAAACTCAACAATATAACCATCACATAAGGCATTCTTATCATGAGTCTCATGCATAAAATTATTACTCTCCACATAAACATAATCAATTTTATTGGTAATAGCGGGAGCAAATTCAACAAAGTAGCTATCATTATTATTCTCATCAAGTGTAGGAGGCGTAGTATCATCATAACAAAATTTACTCTCCATAGTAGGTGGTACCAAAAGACCACTATCATTGTAATCATCATAAATAGGAGGCAAAGTATCATCAAAGAAAATTTTCTCCTCAATGCTTGGGGGACTAAAAATATCATGAAAACCAGCTTCCCCAAGCTTAGAATTTTCCATATCATTAGCAACAATGGTGTTCAAAGCGTTCATACTAATATCATTGCTACTAGCATGCAAATAAGATTCCATAGGTTTTTTAATTTTCGCATTAAACCATTCATGTCTTGACTCAGGAAATAGAATAAAAAGCTCACAGATGTTTTCCATTACGCCTAACTAGTGTAAACAAGAAACAAAAAGTTGCAATTGCAGGATCTAAAGGAAATAGCTTCGAGCACAAACACAATGGCGCCAGAAAAGTACTTTACCTGGAACCAGAGTATGAGTGCCTTTTACCTTTCCTCCCCGGCAACGGCGCCAGAAAAGTGCTTGATGTCTACGTTCCCCCTCCTTTCTCAGACAGTGTTGGGCCTCCAAGAGCAGAGGTTTGTAGAACAGCAGCAAGTTTTCCCTTAAGTGGATCACCCAAGGTTTATCGAACTCAGGGAGGAAGAGGTCAAAGATATCCCTCTCATGCAACCCTGCAACCACAAAGCAAGAAGTCTCTTGTGTCCCCAACACACCTAATAGGTGCACTAGTTCGGCGAAGAGATAGTGAAATACAGGTGGTATGAATATATATGAGCAGTAGCAACGGTGCCAGAAAATAGCTTGCTGGCGTGTAGTTGATGGTGGTAGTATTGCAGCAGTAGTAACGTTAAAGAAACAAGAAACAAGCGTAGTAACGCAGCAGTATTTAGGAACAAGGCCTAGGGATTACACTTTCACTAGTGGACACTCTCAACATTGATCACATAACAGAATAGATAAATGCATACTCTACACTTTTGTTGGATGATGAACATATTGCGTAGGATTACACGAACCCTCAATGCCGGAGTTAACAAGCTCCACAATAATGCTCATGTTTAAGTAACCTTTAGTGTAAGATAGATCAACAGACTAAACCAAGTACTAGCATAGCATGCACACTGTCACCTTCATGCATATGTAGGAGGAATAGATCACATCAATATTATCATAGCAATAGTTAACTTCACAATCTACAAGAGATCATGATCATAGCATAAACCAAGTACTAACACGGTGCACACACTGTCACCTTTACACACGTGCAGGAGGAATAGAACTACTTTAATAACATTGCTAGAGTAGCACATAGATAGTAGTGATACAAAACTCATATGAATCTCAATCATGTAAAGCAGCTCATGAGATCATTGTATTGAAGTACATGGAGAGAGATTAACCACATAGCTACCGGTACAGCCCCGAGCCTCGATGGAGAACTACTCCCTCCTCATGGGAGCAGCAGCGGTGATGAAGATGGCGGTGGAGATGGCAGCGGTGTCGATGGAGGAGCCTTCCGGGGGCACTTCCCCGCTCTGGCGGCGTGCCGGAACAGAGACTCCTGTCCCCTAGATCTTGGCGTCGCGATGGCGGCGGCTCTGGAAAGTTTCTGTGGTTTTCGCCGAACGCCTCAGGGTTTTCGATCCAGGGGCTTTATATAGGCGAAGAGGCGGCGCAGGAGGGCTTCTGGGGGGCCCACACCATAGGGCGGCGCGGCCCTCCCTCTGGCCGCGCCAGGGTGTGGTGTGGGGCCCCCAGGGCTCCCCTCTGGCGGCTCTCGGGTGTTCTGGATGGTTCCGGGAAAAATAGGAACCTGGGCGTTGATTTCGTCCGATTCCGAGAATATTTCGTTACTAGGATTTCTGAAACCAAAAACAGCAGAAAACAGGAACTGGCACTTCGACATCTTGTTAATAGGTTAGTTCCAGAAAATGCACGAATATGACATAAAGTGTGCATATAACATGTAGAAATCATCAATAATGTGGCATGGAACATAAGAAATTATCGATACGTCGGAGACGTATCAATCACACGAACCAAATCCACCGCACCTAAGTCCGATCATCACGAGACAAGGTGTGATTTCAATGGCGAACATTCAAAGTGTTCATCATATCAATCATATGATTCATGCTCTACCTTTCGGTATCACGTGTTCCGAGACCATGTCTGTACATGCTAGGCTCGTCAAGGCCACCTTAGTATCCGCATGTGTAAAACTGTCTTGCACCCGTTGTATGCACTTGTTGATTCTATCACACCCGATCATCACGAGATGCTTCGAAACGACAAGTCTTGGCAACGGTGCTACTAAGGATGAACACTTTATTATCTTGAGATTTTAGTGAGAGGGATCATCTTATAATGCTACCGTCGCGATCTAAGCAAAATAAGATGCATAAAAGGATTAACATCACATGCAGTTCATATGTGATATGATATGGCCCTTTTGTCTTTGCGCCTTTGATCTTCATCTCCAAAGTACGGACATGATCTCCATCATCAACGGGCATGATCTCCATCATCGTCGGCGAAGCACCAAGGTCAATGGCGCCGTCTTCATGATTGTCCTCCATGTAGCAACTATTACAACTACTTTGAAATACTACTCAACATGAAATTTAAAGACAACCATAAGGCTCCTGCCGGTTGCCACAATACAATAATGATCATCTCATACATAGTCATCATCACATTATGGCCATATCACATCACCAAACCCTGCAAAAACAAGTTAGACGTTCTCTAATTTGGTTTGCATATTTTACGTGGTTTAGGGTTTTCGAGTAAGATCCAATCTACCTACGAACATGAACCACAACGGTGATACTAGTGTTGTCAATAGAAGAGTAAATTGAATCTTCACTATAGTAGGAGAGACAGACACCCGCAAAGCCACTTATGCAATACAAGTTGCATGTCGAGCGTGGAGCAAATCTCATGAACGCGGTCATGTAAAGTTAGCCCGAGCCGCTTCATCCCACTATGCCACAAAGATGCAAAGTACTCAACTAAAGATAACAAAAGCATCAACGCCCACAAACCATTGTGTTCTACTCGTGCAACCATCTATGCATAGACACGGCTCTGATACCACTATAGGATAACGTTGCATAGAAAACAAAAAATTTCCTACCGCGAACACGAAATCCAAGCCAAGATGCAATCTAGAAGACGGTAGCAACGAGGGGATTATCGAGTCTCACCCTTGAAGAGATTCCAAAGCCTACAAGAGGAGGCTCTTGTTGCTGTGGTAGACGTTCACTTGCCGCTTGCAAAAGCGCGTAGAAGATCTTGATCACGATCGGTTCCGGCACCACGAACGGGCAGCACCTCCGTACTCGGTCACACGTTCGGTTGTTGATGAAGACGACGTCCACCTCCCCGTTCCAGCGGGCAGCGGAAGTAGTAGCTCCTCTTGAATCCGACAGCACGACGGCGTGGTGTTGGTGGTGGTGGAGAAATCCGGCGGAGCTTCGCTAAAGCTACGCGGAAGATATGGAGGAGAAGGGGGCGGCTAGGGTTTGGGAGGGGGTGGCCGGCCACTTCAATGGGGCGGCCAGCTTGTGGTCTTAGGGTGGCCGGCCCCCTCCCCTTGGCCCCTCATTATATAGGTGGATCCCCAAGAGTTGGTCTCCAAGTCTTCGAATAAGACCCGAACCAAAAACCTTCCATATGGTGGGGAAACCTAGCCTAGCTAGGACTCCCACCAAAGGTGGGATTTCCACCTCCCATATGGGGGGGGTGGCCGGCCCCCTAAGGGGGAGTCCACTTGGGACTCCTCCCCCACTAGGGTTGGCCGGCCATGGAGGTGGAGTCCCATGTGGACTCCACCTTCCTTGGTGGTTTCTTCCGGACTTTTCTAGAACCTTCTAGAACCTTCCATAGAACCTTCCGCGACATTTTAATTCACATAAAATGACATCCTATATATGAATCTTATTCTCCGGACCATTCCGGAACTCCTCGTGATGTCCGGGATCTCATCCGGGACTCCGAACAAATATTCGAACTCCATTCCATATTCAATTTCTACCATTTCAACATCCAACTTTAAGTGTGTCACCCTACGGTTCGTGAACTATGCGGACATGGTTGAGTACTCACTCTGACCAATAACCAATAGCGGGATCTGGAGATCCATAATGGCTCCCACATATTCAACGATGACTTTAGTGATCGAATGAACCATACACATATAATACCAATTCCCTTTGTCACGCGATATTTTACTTGTCCGAGGTTTGATCTTCGGTATCACTTTATACCTTGTTCAACCTCGTCTCCTGACAAGTACTCTTTACTCGTACCGTGGTATGTGGTCTCTTATGAACTTATTCATATGCTTGCAAGACATTAGACGACATTCCACCGAGAGGGCCCAGAGTATATCTATCCGTCATCGGGATGGACAAATCCCACTGTTGATCCATATGCTTCAACTCATACTTTCCGGATACTTAATCCCACCTTTATAGCCACCCATTTACGCAGTGGTGTTTGGTGTAATCAAAGTACCTTTCCGGTATAAGTGATTTATATGATCTCATGGTCATAAGGACTAGGTAACTATGTATCGAAAGCTTATAGCAAATAACTTAATGACGAGATCTTATGCTACGCTTAATTGGGTGTGTCCATTACATCATTCATATAATGATATAACCTTGTTATTAATAACATCCAATGTTCATGATTATGAAACTAATCATCCATTAATCAACAAGCTAGTTTAAGAGGCATACTAGGGACTTCTTGTTTGTCTACATATCACACATGTACTAATGTTTCGGTTAATACAATTATAGCATGATATATAAACATTTATCATAAACATAAAGATAAATAATAACCACTTTATTATTGCCTCTAGGGCATATCTCCTTCACCGGCACCCTGCCGGGACGGGGAAGTGCCCCCGGAAGCCATCTCCATCGACGCCACCGCCTCCATCATGCTCCGTGAGTAGTTCCCCCATGGACTACGGGTTCTAGCTGTAGCTAGTTGGTATTCTCTCCTCCATGTACTTCAATACAATGATCTCATGAGCTGCCTTACATGATTGAGATTCATCTGATGTAATCAGTGTTGTGTTTGTTGGGATCCGATGGATGATACATTATGATTAGTCTATCTATAAAGTTTGTGAAGTTATTGTTGCTGCAATCTTGTTATGCTTAATGCTTGTCACTAGGGCCCGAGTGGCATGATCTTAGATTTGAGCTCTATACTTATTGCTTAGATTGTATCTACAAGTTGTATGCGCATGTCACTGTCCGGAACCAATGGCCCCGAAGTGACAGAAATCGGGACAACCGGAGGGGATGGTAGTGATGTGAGGATCACATGTTTTCACGGTGTGTTAATGCTTTGCTCCGGTACTCTATTAAAAGGAGTACCTTAATATCCAAAAGAGTTTCTTGAGGCCCGGCTGCCACCGGCTGGTAGGACAAAAGATGTTGTGCAAGTTTCTCATTACGAGCACGTACGACTATATACGGAAAACATGCCTACATAATTAATAAGTCTGATGTTCTATCTTAATGCTTTGATTCCTATCAATTGCCCAGCTGTAATTTGTTCACCCAACACTTGTCACTTGTTATTGGAGAGTTACCACTAGTGTAGATCGCTGGGAACCCCGGTCCATCTCTCATCATAATATACTTGTTCTACATGTCATTGGAAGTAGTATCAACTATTTTCTGGTGCCATCGCTCTCATATTGCTATTACTGCTGCTGTGTTACTGTTACTATTGCTCTCATATTACTGCTACTTTCACATCACCCCTGTTACTAGTGCTTTTCCAGGTGCAGCTGAATTGACAACTCAGTTGTTAAGGCTTATAAGTATTCTTTACCTCCCCTTGTGTCGAATCAATAAATTTGGGTTATACTACCCTCGAAGACTGCCGCGATCCCCTATACTTGTGGGTTATCAGGCACCAGAAAAGTGCTTTGCCCAGGACAGTAAACAAGCAGTAGTAACGCAGCAGTAGTAACGCAGTAAAACAGTAAACAAGCAGCGATAGCAGTATTTAGGAACAAGGCCTAGGGATCAGACTTTCACTAGTGGACACTCTCAACATTGATCACATAACAGAATAGATATAAATGCATACTCTACACTCTTGTTGGATGATGAACACCATTGCGTAGGATTACACGAACCCTCAATGCCGGAGTTAACAAGCTCCACAATTCAATGTTCATATTTAAATAACCTTAGAGTGCACGAAAGATCAACACGACTAAACCAAGTACTAACATAGCATGCACACTGTCACCTTCACACTATGTAGGAGGAATAGATCACATCAATACCATCATAGCAATAGTTAACTTCATAATCTACAAGAGATCATAATCATAGCCTACGCCAAGTACTAACACGGATGCACACACTGTCACCATTACACCGTGCAGGAGGAATAAAACTACTTTAATAACATCACTAGAGTAGCACACAAATAGATTGTGATACAAAACACATTGCAATCATAAAGAGATATAAATAAGCACTTCACTATGCTCTTCATAACAGTGAATAAGTATTCTGTGAAATATAGCCTAAGAGACCCACACGGTGCACACACTGTCACCTTTACACACGTGGGACAAGGAGTCTCCGGAGATCACATAAGTAAAATTCACTTGACTAGCATAACGACATCTAGATTACAAGCATCATCATATGAATCTCAATCATGTAAGGCAGCTCATGAGATTATTGTATTGAAGTACATAGGAGAGAGATGAACCACATAGCTACCGGTACAGCCCCGAGCCTCGATGGAGAACTACTCCCTCCTCATGGGAGACAGCAGCGTTGATGGAGATGGCGGTGGTGTCGGTGGAGGAGCCTTCCGGGGGCACTTCCCCGTCCCGGTGGCGTGCCGGAACAGAGACTCCTGTCCCCTAGATCTTGGCTTCGCGATGGCGGCGGCTCTGGAAGGTTTCTCGTACCGTGGCTCTCGGTACTGGGGGTTTCGCGACGAAGGCTATTTGTAGGCGGAAGGGCAGGTCAGGGGGCCACACGAGGGGCCCACACTATAGGTCGGCGCGGCCAGGATTTTACTTATGTGATCTTGTACAAGCGTCAAATCTTGTACCTGCCCAAGGCATCCCCTTCTTCATCAACAAAGCACCAGGTCATCTTTCAAGACGTATGTTTTTATTGCTTCATATACTATGTGTTGTTCTTGGAGCGTCTTTATTTTTGTTTTGTTTGTTGTAGCATATGGTTTATTGATACGTCTCCAACGTATCTATAATTTCTTATGTTCCATGCTACTTTTATGATGATACAGACATGTTTTATACACACTTTACATCATTATTACGCATTTTCCAGAACTAACCTATTGGCAAGATGCCGAAGTGCCAGTTCCTGTTTTCTGCTGTTTTTGGTTTCAGAAATCGTAGTAAGGAAATATTCTCGGAATTGGACGAAATCAACGCCCAGTATCTTTTTTTCCACGAAGCTTCCAGAACACCGGAGAGAGACCAGAGGGGAGCCAGGGGGGCCCACACGCTAGGGCGGCGCGGCCAAGGCCCTAGGCGCGCCCCCCTATGGTGTGGCCCCACCAGGGCCCCTCCGAGGCTGCCCTTCCGCCTACTTAAGGACTCCGTCGTGAAAACCCTAGGAGAATAAGCCACGATACGAGAAAAGTTCCAGAGCCGCCGCCATCGCGAAGCCAAGATTTGGGGGATAGAAGTCTCTGTTCCGGCACGCCGCCGGGACGGGGAAGTGCCCCCGGAAGGCATCTCCATCGACACCACCGCCATCTTCATCGCCGCTGCTGTTTCCCATGATGAGGAGGGAGTAGTTCTCCCCCGAGGCTGAGGGCTCTACCGTAGCTATGTGGTTCATCTCTCTCTTTGTGATCTAGTTGAATATCATCTATGTGCTACTCTAGTGATGTTATTAAAGTAGTCTATTCCTCCTCCATGATGTAATGTTGACAGTGTATGCATCATGTAGTACTTGGTATAAGCTATGATTGTGATCTCTTGTAGATTATGAAGTTAACTATTACTATGATAGTATTGATGTGATCTATTCCCCCTTTCATAGCCTGACGGTGACGGTGTGCATGCTATGTTAGTACTCGATCTAAATTGCGTTGGTCTATTATGCACTCTAAGGTTACTTAAATATGAACTCCGGATGTTGTGGAGCTTGTTAACTCCGGCATTGAGGTGCTCTTGTAGCCCTACACAATGAATGGTGTTTGTTATCCAACAAGAGAGTGTAGAGTAGTTTCAGTTATGTGATCAATGTTGAGAGTGTCCACTAGTGAAAGTAGGATCCCTAGGCCTTATTTCCGAACATCGAATCTCCATTTATTTACTGTTCTGTTGCATGTTTACTCGCTGCTATATTTATTTCAGATTGCTATTACCACTCATAAACATCCATATTACTTGTATTTCACTATCTCTTCGCCGAACTAGTGCACCTATACATCTGACAAGTGTATTAGGTGTGTGATACGTCTCCAACGTATCCATAATTTCTGATGTTCCATGCTTGTTTTATGACAATACTTACATGTTTTGCTTGCACTTTATGATGATTTCATGCATTTTCCGGAACTAACCTATTAACAAGATGCCACAGTGCCAGTTCCTGTTTTCTGCTGTTTTTGGTTCCAGAAAGGCTGTTCGGGCAATATTCTCGGAATTGGACGAAATCAACGCCAAACATCTTATTTTTCCCGGAACCTTCCAGAAAGTCAGAGGGGGACCAGAGGGGTGCCCTGGGGGCCCCACACGTGTGGCCGGCGCGGCCCAGGAGGGGGGCGCGCCGCCCTAGAGTGAGGAGGCCCCGTGGCCCCTCCGACTCCGACTCTTCGCCTATTTAAGCCCTTTCGACCTAAAAACGCAGGACCAATCGACGAAACTCCAGAAAGACTCCAGGGGCGCCGCCGCCATCACGAAACTCCAATTCGGGGGACAGAAGTCTCTGTTCCGGCACCCTGCCGGGACGGGGAAGTGCCCCCGGAAGCCATCTCCATCGACGCCACCGCCTCCATCATGCTCCGTGAGTAGTTCCCCCATGGACTACGGGTTCTAGCAGTAGCTAGTTGGTACTCTCTATCCTATGTACTTCAATACAATGATCTCATGAGCTGCCTTACATGATTGAGATTCATCTGATGTAATCGGTGTTGTGTTTGTTGGGATCCGATGGATGATACATTATGATTAGTCTATCTATAAAGTTTGTGAAGTTATTGTTGCTGCAATCTTGTTATGTTTAATGCTTGTCACTAGGGCCCGAGTGGCATGATCTTAGATTTAAGCTCTATAATTATTGCTTAGATTGTATCTACAAGTTTTATGCACATGTCATTGTCCGGAACCAAAGGCCCCGAAGTGACAGAAATCGGGACAACCGGAGGGGATGGCGGTGATGTGAGGATCACATGTTTTCACGGAGTGTTAATACTTTACTCCGGTGCTCTATAAAAAGGAGTACCTTAATATCCAGTAGATTCCCTTGAGGCCCGGCTGCCACCGGCTGGTAGGACAATAGATGTTGTGCAAGTTTCTCATTGCGAGCACGTACGACTATATATGGAAAACATGCCTACATGATTAATGAATTGATGTTCTTTCTTAATGCTTTATCAATCCTATCAATTGCCCAACTGTAATTTGTTCACCCAACACTTGTCACTTGTTATTGGAGAGTTACCACTAGTGTAGATCGCTGGGAACCCCGGTCCATCTCTCATCATCATATACTCGTTCTACATGTCACTGGAAGTAGTATCAACTATCTTCTGGTGCCATTGCTCTCATATTACTATTACTGCTGCTGTGTTACTGTTACTATTGCTCTCATATCACTGCTACTTTCACATCACCCCTGTTACTAGTGCTTTTCCAGGTGCAGCTGAATTGACAACTCAGTTGTTAAGGCTTATAAGTATTCTTTACCTCCCCTTGTGTCGAATCAATAAATTTGGGTTTTACTTCCCTCGAACACTGCTGCGATCCCCTATACTTATGGGTTATCAGTGTGTTGGGGACACAAGAGACTTCTTGTATCGTGATTGCAGGGTTGCTTGAGAGGGATATCTTTGACCTCTTCCTCCCTGAGTTCGATAAACCTTGGGTGATTCACTTAAGGGAAAACTTGCTGCTGTTCTACAAACCTCTGCTCTTGGAGGCCCAACACTGTCTACAGGAAAGAAGCCAATTGTGGACAACAAGCTATTTTCTGGCGCCGTTGCCGGCGACGTGAAGGAAAATTACACCACAGAGATTTCTAACTCCCACGTCAACTGCACGCCAGCAAAGCTATTTTCTGGCGCCGTTGCCGGGGAGGTAAGGTAAACGGCACTCACACTCCGGTCCCCGACAACTAAGCTATTTTCTGGCGCCGTTGCCGGGGAGGTAAGGTAAAAGGTATTCACATCCTCCGACTACTAAGTTATTTCTTAGCACTGTTGCCGGTGTGTGAGTGCTCGAAGCTATTTCCTTTAGATCCTGCAATTGCATCTTTTTGTTTCTTGTTTACACTAGTTAGGCATAATGGAAAACAACTGTGAGCTTTTTAATCTTTTTCCTGAATTAAGACATGGATTGTTTGATGCGAAAATTAAAAAACCTATGGAACCTTATTTGCATGCTAGTAGCAATGTTATTAATATGAATGCTTTGAACACCATTGTTGCTAATACTATGGAAAATTCTAAGCTTGGGGAAGCTGGTTTTGATAAGCATGTTATTTTTAGTCCCCCGAGCATGGAGGAGAAAATTTACTTTGATGATACTTTGCCTCCCATTTATGATGATTATAATGATAGTGGTATTTTGGTGCCACCTACTATGGAGGATAAATTTTATTATGATTATACTATGCCTCCTATATTTGATGATAATGATAGCTACACTGTTGAATTTGCTCCCACTACAATTAATAGTAATGACTATGCTTATGTGGAGAGTAATTATTTTATGCATGAGACTCATGATAAGAATGCTTTATGTGATAGTTATATTGTTGAGTTTGTTCATGATGCTACTGGAAATTATTATGAGAGAGGGAAACATGGTTATATGCATCTTAATAATATTAAGTTTCCCCTCTTTATGTTGAGAATCTTGAAGTTGCGCTTGTGTTGCTTTTCTATGCTGGTTGCTGTGCGCTTTCAGTACTTGTTCCCTTACAAGATTCCTTTTCATAGGAAGTGGGTTAGGCTTAAATTTGTTTTGAATTTGCTTTTTGATGCTCTCTTTTGCTTCAACTCTTATTTCTTGCGAGTGCATTATTAAAATGGGATTTCTATTTTCGTGCCCTCGGGTCCTTAGTTGTGCTCAGTTTTCCCCAGCTCCTTAGTTTTTCCTCAGTTTTACCCAAGCGTTTGTCTGAAACCATCACACGTGATGTAACGGCCGGTTGCCCGACGGTTGACCATTATCTTCTGACTAGTGGGGCCACGTAGAGCCTGCAAAGACACGTCAGACCATCCATCTTTGTTTGACCGTAAGCATCGCTGTATCCCTGACCAAAACGCGAACGAGTGGTGCTTCGGTATATCAAATGACAAGTGGGGCCATGACGCTGATACAAGGGGCAATACACGGGTAGGATTAGATTTTTAAACGGAGCTCTACAGCGATGGCACGGAGGAGGTGGCATGCGGGGTGCCGAGATGAGATCGACCTCCACAAAGAACTGCATGAGGCGAGACCAGACGCATTAGATAGATATGAACTAGACGCGTTTAACCATGCAAAGAAGAGAAGAAATGGTCGACGACATCGACGACCACCTCAAAACTTTGACTGACCGTGTCGGACACGAACGCGAGCAATGTAGAGAAAACTAGTGTCTCTCCTTTCTGGCGTGTATAGGTGGGTGCTAGGAGAGTGTGGTGGCGAAGGGAAAGACCTCGCGGCGGTCTGTGGCGTCCAGCATAGCGGGTCGGCGTGGCCGTGCCCACAGTGGCGTGCATGCATGTTCGGCATTGGCATCAGCATGTATGTTCGGCATTGGCCTCGGCGGTATCTCTGGTGTGTCAGTGATCGAATGAGGGGACGGGATTGAGGGTGCATCCCGACGTTGACCTAGCAGTGGCGGCGAGCATAGCCATTCTGACCATGCCGATATCGGCATCGGCATCGTTTGGAGGCTTTGGTGCTCGAATCAAGTTGGGATTTGTTTCTTGTAGGCCAAAATGAATTTGAAACAAGTTTCATGTTGAAGGTTAGGTAACGAAAGTTTGTAACTATCCCAAAATTATACTAGCGCCATGGTGAGGTTCTTTTTGATAGAGCTATACGGTTGGGCAAACTTTTTTGACACTTTTTAGATAGGGTTCCTTGTTGTTACACGTATGGCATCATGTATGGAAAATTTGGGGTAATTTGGAGATGTTCGAAAAAATCACTTTGCTTAAGCGCATGCCGTTTCGTCTCGCTGAAACCAGCTTTTCTAACAAGGTGATTATTTCTACCTTCTCTAAATAACCTCAAATTTCATACAGCTGATCTTCTATACATAGATAGATAGATTGTTTCGTTTTTACATTTTTCGAACTTTTTATTTCCCTTTATAATACCCAATTGATTTTCAGGTCAAAACCTCGAAAAACAGCATCATGTATGGCATCATTTTCACCCTAAATTTCAAATTTTCTGAAACTTTCCCTTTTAGATATTCCTTGTTGTTATAGGTATGCCATCATGTATGCCAAACTTTTGTAATAAATTAGGTTTTTTCTGCCTTCTCTAAATGACCTCAAAAATCGTACGTGATAGGTTTATCATTCTATACAAAGATAGATGGTTTATGATTTTTTGCGTGAAAAGTAATGGCTACAACAAATTGTTGATGGTTTATCATTTTTTGCGTGAAAAGTAATGGCAACAACAAATCGGTGATGGTTTATCATTTTTTGCGTGAAAAGTAATGGCAACAACAAATCGGTGATGGTTTATCATTTTTTTGCGTGAAAAGTAATGGCAACAACAAATCGGTGATGGTTTATCTTTTTTTTGCGTGAAAAGTAATGGCTACAACAAATTGTTGATGGTTTATGATTTTTTGCATGAAAAGTAATGGCAACAACAAATCGGTGATGGTTTATCATTTTTTTGCGTGAAAAGTAATGGCAACAACAAATCGGTGATGCCCTTTTTTTTTGCGTGAAAAGTAATGGCTACAACAAATTGTTGATGGTTTATGATTTTTTGCGTGAAAAGTAATGGCTACAACAAATCGGTGATGGTTTATCATTTTTTTGCGTGAAAAGTAATGGCAACAACAAATCGGTGATGGTTTATCATTTTTTGCGTGAAAAATAACGCCTAAAAGAGTTTATAATTTTTAGCGCGTGAAAAATAATACAGAAAACCGCCCTTCAGCATACTTAGAGGGTGGAAGCTAATTAACCGCCAACAGAGAGAGAGGGGTTATCCTGCCCGTTTCCTATATCATACGATCAACGGTCGGCGGGCACGATCCGCGTGACATGGGATAGACCAATCAGGGCGATGTTGCACGTCTGCGAGAATTTGTGAAGAGAGAGGGCAAAACTGAGTACTATCAAGAAACCAAGGGCACCTGAGTAGTAAATAGACTAAGGGATTCAAATATGAGATTTAAAAAATGGAAAAATGCGTGTTTTGTATAATGAAACCCATCTTGGCCTACCTCAAACTATTTTCAATACCAATATACATCAGTGTGAGAATTGTGGCCTCATTTAGACAAAGTATGATTTGGGGGAAGCTGTTTTGGGAAGGGCTTATTGTGGAAAACCATGCACCTTCATAGCTACTAGGTGATTTGAGAAGTGGCAATTTGTGGTAAAACTTGATTTATCTACGATTTATCTATGATTTGAGAAGTGGCAATTTGTGGTAAAGACTCCATGAGTAAGTGCCACTCTTTTTCGGATTTTTTTGCACATTAAATGACTCATTTAACTAGTTAATCCCATTTGTTGACTCTCTGTTGACCAGCCACTTGAGGGTAAAACTGAGTATATTGCACTAGCCAGTATTAGCACTCGAGGGGAAAATTGAGCACACAAAAAATGCTAGTATAAGACTCGAGGGTATACCTGAGTATATCTAAATTTCCAGGGTTAGACTCGAGGACACGTGCAATTGTTGACGCGTAGACGCGGGTCGCGGTGGAGAAGTCTAGACGTGCAATCGGGGACGCGTGTCGCGTTGCAGAAGTCCAAGACGTGCAGACGTGCACCTGTGCACGCGTAGGACGCGGGTCGCATTAACCACCCCTCGCCTTTATAGACGCCTGCTCGCACTCTCTCTGTCACTCTCACTCGCTCACGCATCGCCAACTCTCTCACGTCCCATTATCTTCTCCAAAGCAAAAAACCCTCTTCCTCTTCCTTCGCCGGAGAGATGGACAAGGAGAATGCCAATCCCATCGTCGAGGTAGGCTCGAAGCGCGACGCCTCCATCTTCGGCGCCGTCCCCTCTACGGACGTCGCCGCCGCCGCCGTCGCCGGTGCATCGGAGGCTGCTGCCGCCGGTGGCAGTCAGATCCCGGCGGGATGGGACCCCTACGACCCCGTGCCGTACGTCCCGCCCCCGAACCCCTACGACACCTCCCTGGAGGACCCATGGAACGAGGTAACTACGGTTTGCTTCCTTTTTTGTTCCCCATTCCTTTTTGAACCCTATTTTTGCTGGTGTAGATGGATCTGTAGATGGATGAGTATTGGGCTAATATTTGCGCCGATTTTATTCCATTTTGTTTTGATCACTTCTTGATTTCGTTTAAGATTTGGGGTTCGGCTGTTCGGTTAATTTATGCAAGTAATATTGGATCTCAATCAGTTAATTTATGCAAGTAATCATGGGACCTCAATCAGTTATTTTATGCACTAATCAAAAGATATCAACCGTTTAATTTTGCAAATAATCTCGAATGTGTTCTAGTTCAGATCTAGAATCTGTTTCTTTGCCTATGATGAATGGTTGGGCACAAATTTTTACAGGGAGGGTTCAGCGAACCATTGCTGTGTACAAATCTGTTGTGCATGAGCTTTAGTTCGCTTACACCTTCCCTGTAGATATATAATCATGTCCACTCTAACTGAGGCTGACTCTGTTTTTCTTAACTTTGTTATCATGTACGTTAGTCATCGTCGCAACTCATTCACTAGTTTCTGTTTGATATGGATCAGATGTCTGGCAGCGACGTCGGCGGCGACGAGGAGGAGGAGGACGTCAAGACTCGCTGTGGCCGCGGAGGCTGCAGGTCGGCCAGTACATCTCCTACTTCGCCAAGGAGGTCTACAGGTGCCCCTTCTGCACCAGGAGACTCGGCACCACGGACTTCAACTGCCTCGTCACGCATGCTGAGAACATCAGCACCACCTTCCCCAAGGTCGGCACGACAGTGAACATCCACTCCTTCCGTGCCAAGCACAGGGCGCTCGGCATGCACCTCCGCAGCTTGCAGCGGGTGGAGATCTCCGCCGGGCGCATGCCTCCGCTCAAGCCCAAGGCTCCCAAGGGGAGCAAGAGCAACAAGTGGAGGCAGAGCCAGATGGGGTAGGCGGAGTCCTGGACGTGTGCTGCTGCTGCTGCCTCCTAGTTTGTTGTTGGGATCCCTTTGTTGTTAGCTAGGGATCCCTTGTTGTTATGTTAGTATGATGGTGCTGTGAAGAACCTGTTACTATGTTGGCTGCTGTGTATGCAGCTTATTATCTATCCATATTATCTAGGGATTATCTATCCCTAGTCTACTATATTTTGTTGGCCGTACTTAGTTTTCTTGATTTACTTTGACTGTGAATTTATCATACATTATCCTGGAGATTTGCTTCTAGATTTAACTACATACATATGGACCAGAGGGAGTACTAGATTTGCTGCCATATTGGGCAAACAACGAGGGCCAAAAGGCACAAATAATTGAAGAAAGTCAGAAATGCAAGCTTCTCTAGATTTTATACTAATTTGGTGAAAAGGACAGAGAGAAAGAGGGGAAAAAGGTGCACTTAATAATGCCAATTTGGGGCCGAGAGAGACAGAACCCAGCTCCTGCTCACGTGCAACCAAACGCTTCTCGTCCTGTCCCACGCGGTCCCTTTCTACCAGCCCCACGCGACGCGGGCCCACACGATGCGGCCCCACACGACGCGGCCCCACACGTGACAGAACGGTCAACTAAACGGGAATCCTGCCGTCTGAGCTGCTTCTGCGGGTTTCAAACAAGGGCTTGGGGAAAACTGAGGAAAAACTAAGGAGCTGGGGAAAACTGAGTACAACTAAGGACCTGAGGGCACGAAAATAGAAATCCCTATTAAAATTGTTGAGCCCATCTTAATGGCTATAAAGAAAGCACTTCTTGGGAGATAACCCATGTTTTTATTTTACTACAGCAATTTAGTTTTATATTTGAGTCTTGGAAGTTGTTACTACTGTAGCAAACTCTCCTTATCTTTATTTTATTGCATTGTTGTGCCAAGTAAAGTCTTTGATAGTAAGGTTGATACTAGATTTGGATTACTGCGCAGAAACAGATTTCTTGCTGTCACGAAATTGAGTCGCCCCGTCTGTAGGTAACTCATAAAAATATGCCAACTTACGTGCGTGATCCTCAGATATGTACGCAACTTTCATTCAATTTGAGCATTTTCATCTGAGCAAGTTAAGTGCCCCAGAAAAATTCGTCTTTACGGACTGTTCTGTTTTGACAGATTCTGCCTTTTATTTCGCATTGCCTGTTTTGCTATGTTTGATGGATTTCTTTGTTCCATTAACTTTCAGTAGCTTTGGGCAATGTCCAGAAGTGTTAAGAATGATTGTGTCACCTCTGAACATGTGAATTTTTGATTATGCACTAACCCTCTAATGAGTTTGTTTTGAGTTTGGTGTGGAGGAAGTTTTCAAGGGTCAAGAGAGGAGGATGATATATGATCAAGAAGAGTGAAAAGTATAAGCTTGGGGATGCCCCTGTGGTTCATCCCTGCATATTTCAAGAAGAATCAAGCATCTAATCTTGGGGATGCCCAATGCATCCCCTTCTTCATCAACAATTTATCAGGTTTCTTCTATTGAAACTATATTTTTATTCCGTCACATCTTATGTGCTTTACTTGGAGCGTCTGTGTGTTTTATTTTCGTTTTGTTATTTTCATTCTCTGAATAAATTCATTCTTATGTGGGAGAGAGACACGCTCCGCTTGTTCATATGAACACTGGTGTTCTTAGCTTTTAATGTTCATGGCGAAGGTTGAAACTGCTTCGTTCATTGTTATTTGGTTGGAAACAGAAAATGCTACATGTGGTAAATTGGTATAATGTCTTGAATAATTTGATACTTGGCAATTGTTGTGCTCATATAGATCATGTTTAAGCTCTTGCATCATGTACTTTGCACCTATTAATGAAGAAATACTGTAGAGCTTGTTGACATTTGGTTTGCATGATTGGTCTCTCTAAAGTCTAGATATTTTATGGTGAGGGTTTGAACAACAAGGAAGACAGTGTAGAGTCTTATAATGCTTGCAATATGTTCTTATGTAAGCTTTGCTGTACCGGTTCATACTTGTGTTTGCTTCAAACAACCTTGCTAGCCTAAGCCTTGTATTGAGAGGGAATACTTCTCGTGCATCCAAAATCCTTGAGCCAAAAACTATGCCATTTGTGTCCACCATACCTACCTACTACATGGTATTTCTCTGCCATTCCAAAGTAAATTGCTTGAGTTCTACCTTTAAAATTCCATTCTTTGTCTTTGCAATATATAGCTCATGGGAAAAATAGCTTAAAAAACTATTGTGGTATTGAATATGTACTTATGTATCTTATTTCTTAATAAGTTGCTTGTTGAGAGATAACCATGTTCCTGGGGACGCCATCAACTATTACAGCTTTGTTGAATATCATGTGAGTTGCTATGCATGTTCATCTTGTCTGAAGTAAGGGTGATTTATCATGATCAAATGGTTTGAGTATGCATATTGTTAGAGAAGAACATTGGGCCGCTAACTAAAGCCATGATCCATGGTGGAAGTTTCAGTTTGGACAACAATCCTCAATCTCATATGAGAATATTATCTGTTGTTGAATGCTTATGCATTAAAGAGGAGTCCATTATCTGTTGTCTATGTTGTCCCGGTATAGATGTCTAAGTTGAGAATAATCAAAAGCGAGAAATCCAATGCGAAATTTCTCCTTAGACCTTTGTACAGGCGACATAGAGGTACCCCTTTGTGACACTTGGTTGAAACATATGCTATGCAATGATAATCCATGTAAATCCAAGCTAATTAGGACAAGGTGCGGGCACTATTGGTATACTATGCGCATGAGGCTTGCAACTTATAAGATGTCTTATGCATAACACATATGAATTATTACTACCGTTGACAAAATTGTTTCTATATTTTCAAAATAAAAGCTCTAGCACAAATATAGTAATCCATGCCTCCCTCTGCGAAGGGCCTTTCTTTTACTTTTATGTTCAGTCAGTTTACCTACTTCTTTCTGTCTTAGAAGCAAACACTTGTGTCAACTGTGTGCATTGATTCTTACATGTTTACTTATTGCACTTGTTATATTGCTTTGTGTTGACAATTATCCATGAGATAAACATGTTGAAGTTGAAAGCAACTGCTGAAACTTATATCTTCCTTTGTGTTGCTTCAATGCCTTTACTTTGAATTTATTGCTTTATGAGTTAACTCTTATGCAAGACTTTTGATGCTTGTCTTGAAAGTACTATTCATGAAAAGTCTTTGCTATATGGTTCAGTTGTTTATTCATTATCTTTACCATTGCTTTGAATCACTTCATTCATCTCATATGGTTTACAATAGTATGATCAAGATTCTGATAGCATGTCACTTACGAAATTATCTTTGTTATCGTTTACCTACTCGAGGACGAGTAGGAACTAAGCTTGGGGATGTTGATACGTCTCCAACGTATCTATAATTTCTTATGTTCCATGCTACTTTTATGATGATACACACATGTTTTATACACACTTTACATCATTATTACGCATTTTCCGGAACTAACCTATTGACAAGATGCCGAAGTGCTAGTTCCTGTTTTCTGCTGTTTTTGGTTTCAGAAATCCTAGTAAGGAAATATTCTCGGAATTGGACGAAATCAACGCCCAGTATCTTATTTTTCCACGAAGTTTCCAGAACACCGGAGAGAGACCAGAGGGGAGCCAGGGGGCCCCACACGCCAGGGCGGCGCGGCCAAGGCCCTGGGCGCGCCCCCCTATGGTGTGGCCCCACCAGGGCCCCTCCGAGGCTGCCCTTCCGCCTACTTAAGGACTCCATCACGAAAACCCTAGGAGAATAAGCCACGATACGAGAAAAGTTCCAGAGCCGCCGCCATCGCGAAGCCAAGATTCGGGGGACAGAAGTCTCTGTTCCGGCACGCCGCCGGGACGGGGAAGTGCCCCCGGAAGGCATCTCCATTGACACCACCGCCATCTTCATCGCCGCTGCTGTTTCCCATGATGAGGAGGGAGTAATTCTCCCCCGAGGCTGAGGACTCTACCGTAGCTATGTGGTTCATCTCTCTCTTTGTGATCTAGTTGAATATCATCTATGTGCTACTCTAGTGATGTTATTAAAGTAGTCTATTCCTCCTCCATGATGTAATGTTGACAGTGTGTGCATCATGTAGTACTTGGTATAAGCTATGATTGTGATCTCTTGTAGATTATGAAGTTAACTATTACTATGATAGTATTTATGTGATCTATTTCCCCTTTCATAGTCTGACGGTGACGGTGTGCATGCTATGTTAGTACTCGGTCTAAATTGCGTTGGTCTATTATGCACTCTAAGGTTACTTAAATATGAACTCCGGATGTTGTGGAGCTTGTTAACTCCGGCATTGAGGTGCTCTTGTAGCCCTACACAATGAATGGTGTTTATTATCCAACAAGAGAGTGTAGAGTAGTTTTAGTTATGTGATCAATGTTGAGAGTGTCCACTAGTGAAAGTAGGATCCCTAGGCCTTATTTCCGAACATCGAATCTCCGTTTATTTACTGTTCTGTTGCATGTTTACTCGCTGCCATATTTATTTCAGATTGCTATTACCACTCATAAACATCCATATTACTTGTATTTCACTATCTCTTCGCCGAACTAGTGCACCTATAAATCTGACAAGTGTATTAGGTGTGTTGGGGACACAAGAGACTTCTTGTATCGTGATTGCAGGGTTGCTTGAGAGGGATATCTTTGACCTCTTCCTCCCTGAGTTCGATAAACCTTGGGTGATTCACTTAAGGGAAAACTTGCTGCTGTTCTACAAATCTCTGCTCTTGGAGGCCCAACACTGTCTACAGGAAAGAAGCCAATTGTGGACAACATTTATCCTAGCATTCTTTTGTGGGATAGAGACACGCTCCGTTTTCATTGCATAGAACACTCTAGTTTTCACTCTTCTTGTTCTGCGAGTGTTCTAGTTTTCCAGTATTGCGTTCAGCTCTTGGTTTTCAATTCTTATTTTGTTCAAAGCTTGATTAGTTTTATTTATTCATGTATGATTATCTCTTTGGTCCATATTGATTTTCATCTCTGAGAGTTATTTCAAATAAGTTGATTGGTGTTGGAAACGAGTAAAATATTTCATGACAATAGTGATGCAAAAGGAAGCTTGTCTAGACTGTGGTGTAGACTTTGGCATGTCATGTTGGATGTTATTCTTATCATATGCTTAATTAGTAGTTATTGTTGTAGCATGACTTGTGTCAAATAGCTTAGAGTGTGTAATGTGTTATTGAAAGAATCATGTGTTGTTTCCATCATACAAAGCATAATATTGTGGTATTCTACTTTGATGCTTTATTGGGTTGACTTGGCACATGCTTACAACATGTTATGACTACAAACCAGTCAACTAAAGCCTCTATGATCATTTAATTTTTGACTTGTAATATCATTTTATGATTTTATTAATAATATTTTGTCGCTATGCATGATTATGGTCATTATTGCTCTCTTAGTTGGTCGCTCCCAGTTTTTTACTAGCCTTCGCCTGTGCTGAGTATGATCTCTAATCGTGCATCGAACCACCATGAAACAAAGTTTTCCAATTGTGTCCACCATATCTACCTAGTAGCATTATTGCTATTCCAAGTAATTCATTATGTTTTTATTTATCTTCCAAATTAGATTTTGGCATGAGAAAATTAGTCAATAAAGCTCTCACGAACTTGATGCACATTTACTTTCTTGCACTTAATAAATTTGATTGTTGTACCTATCTTATGAAGTTTATATGTTTGCAAATTGCGAGTTGGGAGTTAGTAGAACCATGCTTTCATGGGGAACACTTTCGACATTGCACTTATATTTAGTTGATGTCATATTCTTTTGTTTATGGATGCCTAGTGGTGCAAAATAAAATGGAAACTTGGAAGTCCATGGAGTTTTTATATGAGTTAGAGAAATGCCTGGGCCGCTAATCTAAGTCATGAATCATTCATGGTGGAAATTTACAGCTAAGCCATAGTGAGCAGTCTATGAAGCATTTACAATAAAAAGCTATACCCATAGTAAATAAAAAATTGTTGAGATGCTCACTGTCTGTTTGTCTTGTCATTTTGGCATGGCATTGCTCTTACAAGAGTACCTCCATATCATCGGGCAAGAGGTACCCCGTTGGCGGTTCTCAATGATGATACATGTATACCTACAATGACAAGAACTTATTTGGAACCTAAGTTGAGTAGCATGAGGTTTAGATACTCGCATTCAAAGGGCATGAGATTTTCAACTTTTGATTTTCAAGCATATAGCTCATATTTGACTCACGTTAACTTTAACCATTCAAGATGCTTATGATAGGGGAAATGGGAGCGCAAAGCTAATAAGTACCATACTTTTTGGAAAGTTAATAAAACTTATTTATCTTGCTTACTCTACAAAGAGTCTGTATTTTACTTTTATGTTGAGTCTTCATGTTCTACTTTATGCACCAATTAAGAGAGCATAATTGTTATTCTTAGTGCAATGTGCATAGTCCCAAAATTGTTATTGATTGATTCATGATTATGCTATTGCTTGTTCTTAAATTACTTGTATCTAGTCACCCTCTGAACTTTGAAGGTGTCCTAGCATTTATGTTTTGCTATTCCACAAAGGAAATTTTGAGTACCACTTTGCTGTGATTTCTCTATGCTCATAAACAATCAGTTGCTTTCAATGCACAATTATTCATGATCCTTTGTTTTACTTCTCATGTTATAACATAGTTGCTAAGTTCTATTGTTAGAATTATATCTATCATGTCTATGTTTATAGTACTTTGATCCCAACTTACAATGCTTTACAAAAGCTTGATCAAAATTGTGATAGTTGCATGTCACCTCAAAAATTATTTTTGTTATCACTTACCTACTCGAGGATGAGCAGGAGTCAAGCTTGGGGATGCCTGATACGTCTCAAACGTACATTTTTTAATGCTCCATGCTTGTGTTTACACCAATTGCTATATGTTTTGTTTACACTTCGTGGCACTTTTATGCGTTTTCCGGAACTAACCTATTCACAAGATGCCACAGTGCCAGTTCCATGTTTTCTGCTGTTTTGTATTTAAGAAAAGTTGTACTAGAAATATTCTTGAAATTAGACGAAACAAAAGCCAGAGTTCCTATTTTTCCCGGAGCGAAGATGTAGTCCAGAGAAGAGACGCAGCAGGGCCACAGGTTGGCCACACCTACCCTAGGCGCGGCCTGGCCCTCGCCCGAGCCTAGGGGTGGTCTGGTGCCACCAGGCCTCCACCGACCTCGCCCTTCCGCCTATATAAAGCTCCCAACGCAAAAAACCTAAATATATATACATGCCTCCGTCCATGAAAAGTTCCGTAACTCCACCGTTGTTGCAGACAAGATCCGGGGGACAGAAGTCTCTGTTCCGGCACGCTGCCGGGACGGAGAGTTGCCCCCGGATCCATCTCCATCGACTCCACCGCCATCTCAATTGCCGTTGCTGACTCCCATGATGAGGAGTGAGTAGTTCTCCCCCGGGGTTGAGGGCTCTATCGGTAGTTATGTGGTTTATCTCTCTCTCCCATGGTGTGATCTTTATGTGACCATGAGCTTTGTAATCTAGATGTCGTTATGCTATTCGAGTGGATTTTACGTATGTGATCTCCGGAGACTCCTTGTCCTAAGTGTGTAAAGGTGACGGTGTGTGCACCGTGTGGGTCTCTTAGGCTATATTTCACAGAATACGTGTTCACTGAATTATGATTTGAGTTGGATGTCTCTATGAAATTGTGGTGTGTTAGTACCTCCTATGAATGCTCAAAATGACAGCGTGGGGTGTTCATTAGTACTTGGGAATACATCTTTAAGGTTTACTTTTGCATCCCTACGTGGTGAATTAGTGTTCGTTATCCAACCAGAGAGTAGTTCAGAATAGCATAGTGAAATGCTTATATTTATATTCCTTTATGATATCATTGTTGAGAGTGACCACTAGTGAAAGTATGATCCCTAGGCCTTGTTTCCAAACATCGAATCACCATTTATTTACTGTTTTACTGCATGTTTACTTGCTGCCATATTTATTCCAGATTGTTATTATCACTCATATTCATCCATATCACTTGCATTTTTAATATCTCTTCGCCGAACTAGTGCACCTATACATCTGACAAGTGTATTGGGTGTGTTGGGGACACAAGAGACTTCTTGTATCGTAATTACAGGGTTTCTTGAGAGGGATAGCTTTGACCTCTACCTCCCTGAGTTCGATAAACCTTGGGTGATCTACTTAAGGGAAACTTGCTGCTGTTCTACAAACATCTGCACTTGGAGGCCCAACACTGTCTACAAGAATAGAAGCGTGCGTAGACATCATGTTGTCATCAAGATCAAGTGGGTTGCGCAAGGCAAAGGTATGACCTTGCTAGTTTTTCCTTTTACCGGTCTCAAGGTGGTTGTTGGGAGACCGGGTTATAGGATAGATAGACGCACTATCAAGAGGGGCTTTTGGTTGGGTAACTTGATCACATCGTCTTAGAAATCTCAATCCTTCGCATATCCCTATTGCTTCTTGGTATTTCTCTGTGTGAGGTTCTTGAGCTTGTTGCTAGCTTTTCAACAAGCTCAAATTCATCGAAAACGAAATCCGCATACATCTTCTATTTCATTTTCGAGTTTGAACGTTTTTACTGGTTCTTGACGGTGGGAGGCTCCCTCTCTAAAATCATTTAAAAATATTCTGCGAGGAGTCTCAGTATAAACCCTCTAGTCGCCCTTGTGGGGAAAACACGCATGCTACATCACTTTGTTGTTGGAGTCCCAACGAATTGGTATCCATGTAGATTGGTGCCATCAATCACTCCTTGAATAACACCTTGGTCATCACTTGATCTTCTTCACCATTTTCTTCTTTCAACCTTGAATCCAACATATGGTTCAAGAATTGCCTATGGGCAAAAGCTTCTATTACAACTCAAGCATTTCCTACGGGGTCGATGGTAAGTGCCTTACCTTGCTTCGATGGTCGTCCTCGGACTCCATGGTGGTGACACGTTTTTGGGGTCCCTACACTCGCTCTCTATGTTAAGAGAGGCAAGCGGCAAGGCGGAGAACAAAAAAGGGGACTAAGTTTTGGAGGAGGAGACACTTTGATGCTTTATAGAGGAGGGGTAGGTAGGGGATCCACTAGATGATCTTGGCTAAGAGGTAGCAAGGTGCGGCTGATGGTTTTCCCGATATGGTGTTGTGACGAACGAGGATGAAGAATGAGTTGACGTGGATGTCATGTTTCGGGCAAGATGGTCCTCAAGGATGAAACATGTCGAAAGTGGAGCATGGAAGAACAAGAAAGAGAGGGGGTAAAAGAAACAAAAGAGGGAAAATAACGAGGGCACATTTTCAAAACTTGATTTTAGCATTTAGAAACAACTAGGAACAAAAATAAAACATTTACTTGTTTTGATTTATTTTAAAATACGAAGGGGGAGGAGACTTTTACAAAACCTGGAATTAATTTTCAAAACATATTATGGTCTAAGCAAAACACAAATTAGGGTTTTATCAAAACCATGCAAGTATGATGATGATGGCATAATGATGCATAAAAGAAAAGAGCAAGCAAATACTAATAGGGACATCTTCCGACACATTACAAAAGGAGTCCTAAAGCGCAATACATTTTGTAAAAATGCACTACACAACAATCCAAAAAAATAATATGTAGTACATAGCAGAAAAGAATTAGAGAAGCGCACTAGGCGCTAGTATAATAAAGTGGCAAACTTCCCGATCAATCTATAGTTTGAGGATCTTGTTGAAATAATCAACAATGGCCAAAACATATTTAATTTGGGCGCTATGTTTGATAGCAATGACAATTTTACCCTCCGGTAAACCTAGTGTTCGAGAGGGTTATGATGGAATGTACGAGTTGTTGGAAACCATAAAATGGAAAATTTTGGGGAAAAAACTCAAAATAGTATCTATGAGTTGTTGACAATTTCCGATAGGAACGCGTATATAAATATTAAAGTTAAAAACTAAAAATAGAAATGGCTCACTTAATGTATCCATAAATGTATCTAAGGATTCTATTTCACCAATTTAGGACATGATAATTAGTGTGCCGTGGTTAGAACATCGTTCTCTCGAACATACATGACCGAGAAGTCGTAATCCTTAGGCGCTTTGTGCTACTCCCTCCGTTCCTTTATATAGTGCCTATAGATTTTTGGCATTTGTTTCAGAATATAAGGTTGTAGCTTAGTTTTTTTCAATTACCCCTCCCCGTTCAACTCCCAAATCGTTTAGCTCCCAAAAATTGTTATGGTAATTTAGAAAGATATTGAATTACCAAATTTTACGTTGATCTCAAATCGTGCAACAAGAGATTTTGTGTAAAAAATACTCTTGTGCTAATTTCCGTGCCAAAAAACAATAGGCACTATAGAATGGAACAGAGGGAGTAACTAAGATGGAAGCAAATAAGGCCCCGCTTGGGATTCCAGTTTTCTTTTCCAGCCCATTTTTTTCTCACGGGGTTTTCCTCCTAGGGTATGGTAAAGATACGGACCTTCGCTAGCCTATGTGTTTTACCGAGAGAAAAATGCCGAAATCAAGAGGCGTGGGAAATGAAAGCTGCGAACCAAGTGGCAAAACTGGGTTCAGTCCCAAAATTTTGGCCTCCGAGTAAAACCTGGGATTTTGGCTAGATTCCGACAATCCAACGCGGTTTTTTTTTTCTTTTTTCGAGGGTTGACGGGAAAAAACCCCACCGCTTGTTATATTTCCACGAAAGTAGCCTGGCAGGCCCATGTTCTTACAAACAGATAGAAGGAGATACAGGGGGTACAGGGGAGAAGGAGACACCTAAAAAACGAAAAAAGAACACAAGGGAAGGGGAAGGTCAGCACAACCGAAGCCAACCGAACCCCCTCGGGAGGCTAGCACCTCAAAGGACAATCACTATGACTTGGCATGCGAGCGAGGGGCGGCGACGAAGACCTGCAGAACCAAGACCAAGCACAGTCGAAGGGCGTCGGATAGCCGAGACTGGGGCGACGACACCGGTGTGCCGACCCCGTGGTCGAAGGGCGATGCAGGGAAGAGTCACGCCACAAGCACGAACCAGACAAGGCCACAACCAGACGTCACCTTGAGGACCTCAAGCCGACCGCTAAACGGGTATCTCCGGAGGAATACACACCGCAGGCAGGCAGACCAGGGGAGCAGGTGGTGGAATACGAGGACACCAACAGGAGCACGCGAAGAAGCATCCCGGCACGATCGAACGGCGTCGGATAGCCGAGTCCGTGCGGCGACACCGGTGTGTCGCCGGCATTGCTGAAGGCGATGTGCCGCCGAGACCAAACACAGTCGAAGGGCGTCGGATAGCCGAGACTGGGGCGACGACACCGGTGTGCCGACCCCGTGGTCGAAGGGTGGCGCAAGCTGAGGCAACCCCAGGACGTCCAGGCAGCTCTGTCGGGCCACCATGACAACAACCTCGTCCTGCAAGAATACGAGCGGGCGGTCAGCGGGCCGACAAGAGGCGAGCGCTGCCCCAAGCGTGTCGGGAGGTGCACAGAGCCAAGAGGACGCCTCCACGGAGGAGCACGGCGCCCGCAGGCGTCGTCGTCCAAAGGCTTTCGCCCGGATGTGCAACTACACCAAAACATCGGGGCAGGCCGACCTCCCCCACCCTGCAGGAGACCGCGGCGAGGGGTTGACACGGGCCACCAGTGAAGGGGGAGCGGTCGAGCTGCAGAGGGCCCACATCGCCGGCCGTCCAAGCCGAGCCGCGCGCCGGGGGCCGGGATCAACGGCCGGACACCCGGGGCGAGAAAGGATGGCCGGAAAACGCAGGAGCCGGGGGCGAGCCTCACGCGAGGAGACCCGAGCCACCACGGCCAGAACCAGCGGGGGATGGAAGAGGAGCTCTGCGACCCAGCAGGCCCGCATGGCGCCAGGGGGCGGTGCACAGCAGACGGCGGAGGGCCTCACCACGGCGGAGGGCAGCCGGCAGGCCCAGCCCCGTGGCCTCCACGGCCAGAACGGACGGGGACGAAGGGCTCCCAGCAGCCAACGCCAGGGCGACGCGCAGGACGAGGACGCCCGCCGCCGCGACGGGACCGCCCACGGGCAGCAGGCCGCGTGGCGGAGCAGGGGCAGCACGCCCGCGCGGCGGAGGAGCAGCGCCGAGGACGAGCACGGCAGGGCCGGCGGCGCGCAGGGGCAGACGAAGAGGAGGGGGTTGGGGGGAGCTCGGGGGGATTTGGATTTTTGGGGGAAGAGCCGGAGGTGCTCCCCGCCGCCTCCGTCCGCCGCGGCGCGGCCTCCTCCGGCGGCGGCGGGAGCTGTTAGCGAGGTGGGGGAGGGGTTGGTGGGCGGCGGCGCGGGGGTCGCCTCAGAGTCGCCCAAGGGCGACCCGGAGGCTAGGGTTTCCTCCGTGGGCAACCAAATTAGCCGCGAGTCGTCGATCCAACGCGGGGTTTAAGGGGAGAATTTACATCCCTAGCAGGTCTATGTCTGTATCGCTGTCTTTCAGCTTAGAAACGACCAAACATGAATCGTTTCAGGCAGTGCCCAGTACCGCTGGAATTCTGCGAGCTGAGGCACACTCGCGCACGACACGCTCATCTTCACAAGGAGAAGTAGGCAATGATTCACCGTGTTGAACCTCGCTTCCTTTGTTGGGCCGACCGAGCAGGATCCACCCCGCACGCAGATACGGCCCACACGCTCTGCTGGCGGGATCCCTTCGCTCCTGCCGTTGCCGCTTGCGGCTGCGACCCTTTGTTTAGTCCCACCTCGGCAAGCCAGGAAAGTTTCGACCGGTTTATAAGCTCCGCCGTTGCAGTGACATCGTCCCTTCGGGGACATCCGATAAAATTGGAACGATACAGAGAAGATTAGCATGGCCCCTGCGCAAGGATGACACGCACAAATCGAGAAATGGTCCAAATTTTTTTGAGATTTTGCGCGCCGGCCCTTTTCGCTTCTCACATACGCCCTTCCGATATTTCGATTCGGCCCTTCGCGTTCAGTTTTCCCTCGCGGTGAGGTCCTTACAACTTCTTCCGCATCACGTGCAAGACCTCTTCTTTGCATACAGATCCTCAAAGTAGCGTAATTCCACACCATGGAATTACAACAGGCAAGAGCTTTTCTGCTCGCGTTTTTGTCGTGCTGATCTGATATAATTTGACTACTACTGTAATTTTTTTTAATCATTTCACTCAGTCGTAACAGAAAGCAAGGTACTGCGAAATTCAATTTGAAATCTCGTTTTCCCATTTTGACAGTGACACTCGAATCATCTGGAGCAGAAATCTCAAGAATGAAATTGTAGGGCTTCAGACATTCCCTGAAACTTCCAGTCTCGAGCAAATTTCAATCAAAAAAGCATAATAGTCGGCCTGATACATTCAGAATAGCAGGAGACCAACTCACCCACATGATAAATTGTTACCAGCATTACAACTCTCCCAGCGAAAATATCAGCAGCAACCATAAATTACGTCACAATAGTCATGAGGTCCTGTTAAAAAGTTATGGGCAGGACCCTACCTATTTTCCATTAAAAGGCAGAGTAAAACTCAGAGAACTTACAAGCAAGTTTCACATATACGGGAACAAGAACGCTCAGGAACAAGAACACAACAAAGCCTCAGCTTGTAACTGAACACTATTAAAGTAATATCTGCATTTGCATCAGCATGCGTAACTGTTCCATAACACCAATTCCATGGGTGCAATTGTCTTGAACTAGTAGATCTACCCGGAATCCTTGGTGGATATGTCAAACTGCAAGGTATGACCCCAAAATCAGCTTGCAGCAAAGGTTGTGTTCATGCCACCACCACCAGGCTTCCACCTTCACTCCTTCAGACATTCCCTCGAGGGGCATCGACTGTTAAAAGGCATTGCCCGCCAACTCATGCCGTGCTGAAGCACCTCAGACTCCAATCCCCCATGCCTCATAAGGTACAGCGTGCGTGTGGCAGCATCCCCGTTTTCAGGTGCACTAATATCTGCTAAGGGCATCATCTATGTTGTCAGCTGCAAATTTGATGCCATTCTGCAACAACGGCCTGGATCGCTCATAGTAAATGCCCAATGTGAAAGTGTATGGACTGTTGTCACTTATGTTGACCACATCATATTCAGCTGCAGCAAATTGGGAGGCATGTCAATATATATATACCAGGTACTTGCTGCAACAGCAAGCTCTGACTTAATTCCATTCTCCGGATGAGAATAACATGCACTACCGGTGTATGCTGTCCAAGAGGAAGGGTAACAGATAATAATGTTTATCATTGCAACACAAGGGATTTTATCAGTGAAAATGAAGCTCCGAGCGCACATTTGCCAAAGGCTCACAGCACAAGACAGTTTGTCCAGTGGTTAACAAACGGTACAATGCGGATGCATGGATGCCTGAGCTGGAAAACACATATACCATCAGGAACTCATACAGCAATGCAGGTCCTCCTTTGTATGCCACATGGAGGTGAGGCGGTGATATGTGACCCAGAAGGCCTGGCGCATACGACAGGACATGCACTATGCAGGGCCATACCTAAGAGCATCTCCAGTCACATCCCCCAAACGACGTCCGGCAAAAGCGCCGGATTGGTCGTTTGGGGGACGTCCGGACAGAATCCGCATTTTTTTTGGGGGGGGGCCCGTTCCTAGCCGCGTCCCCCAAACGTGACCTCCAAACGAAAAGCAAGTGTAAAAATCGTGTCCGGCGTCCCTGATAGAGCCTCTATACACAGGAGATGGGCTAGGGATGCCGGACAATATTTTGGGCACGTCCGGACCGAAGCGGCCTTTGGAGCGCGCGACTGGGAGAGGTTATGTGTCCGGCGTCCCCCAAACGCGGCTGGAGATGCTCTAAGAAAACAGAAGCCCTGTCGATGACATGGGACGTACACTAGGTTCTCTTTGTGAAATCTGTAACCCACCTCCTAGGAAGATTGTAAACATATCTATCTTTTCAATGAAATGAGATGCAAAAGTCCTTTGCGTTTTCTCGAATAAAAAACAGAGGCCCTGTACAAATTATCAAATTAGGCTCTAAGTGCTAAAAGAGTCAAAGACTCAAGTTTTATCTATTCACACGTCAGTATTACATTTTTCCTGAAATATTGGACATGCTAAAAAGAGAGCACCAGCAACAGAGGTCAAACCCACCATCCTTGACAACTCAACATGTCACTCCACTTGTGCGTGTTACAAGCATAAGCAGCTCATGGTTTGGGTTTCTTTTTTCTCTGTTTTACGCATTTATTTCCCATGAGCAAAGTTAATAGCTTTCCAACTGTGACTCCAAATAATAAACGGTCCCAATCCATGTATTCTCGTGCTGAGGTTGTCAAAACGACATCTACTTAAGACATGTTTGAGTGAAATCTCTTCGAAATTACTTTTTAAGTGATTTAATTTCTGAACCCTCCTAGTCTAGCCCAATAATTATTTCTTTGTAACAAGCATGTGAACTTCTAAATACAAATACATGTTCTATAGCACTCATTGTTACAAAAATTGGAGTTAGATTTTCATGTGATATCTTCTCCAAGTTTAATAGGCCCAATGGAAACAAATAATGAACACAATAGTTAGAATTGACAAGACCACTCCCAATATATCAATGGGAGTGGAGGGTACCAGTTCATTGTTGCCAACTCATTTCTGTAGGGGAATCATAAATTAGCTACGAATAGGACAATCTTGGAGAGTCAATTTTTTGAAGGAATCTTGGAGAGTCAATTTTTTTTTAAGGAATCTTGGAGAGTCAATTTCGCATATAACATTTTGTCGCTGTGTGTTCAAGTTGAGAAGAGAAGCAAAGGAATGGAGATTCCTAGGAAGCTGAACAGGTAAAGAGGAGACGTGGTGATTCGTTGGAGTGTAATTGCCACTTGACAAGGCCTTGTACAGGTGCCTCACCACTTGACAAGGCCTTGTACAGGTGCCTCACGTACAGGCCCAGGGACAAGGCTTTGCACAATGAGGGTGTGTTTGGTGGGTCGGGGCTCCTCAGATATTCCCTCCTGATACAACATTTGGGTGTTTGTTAGATCGGGTCTTGCCCCAGCCCCCTGCCCAACTGATACGAAAAAGGCCCCAGCGCCCTGCCCACGAGCGAAGCCCGAATCGAGCTTCGCTGCTCATCCCGGGCGAGCTCGCCCCGAAAACAGACCCCCGCGGCTTCGGAAAAAATCTCCGCTCGTCCCACTCCAGAGCCGAACCGTCACCCCCACTCCCTTCCATCCCGAAGCCCCGAGCCGCACGCCCTCTCCTCCGCGTCGACCAAAAAATCGCCGCCGCCGATAGCTAGCGAGGTCGCCGCCTCCCTCGCCTCCCCCGCTTCCCCGAGACGCCGCCGACGCCCTCAAGATCCCCCTGCTGCTCTCTGCCTCCCGCGAGACCCCGCCGCTCCTCCGTCGACGCCCTCGAGACCAGATCGATCCGCAGCTCCGTCGATCTGCAGCTCCCTCCGACGATCCCTAGCAGCTCCGTCGATCGATCTGCCCGGGATGCTCGCCTTGAACGCCAGGTCCAAGAACGGCGCCGCGCAGAGGGCCCTCTGCTCGTCCATGGTCATCGTCGGGTACCGGAAGCGCACGACGGCCACGGCGCGGCGCGGCGGGAGCACGCCCTTGCGCCAGCGCCGGACGACGGGCTTCTCCGGCTCGTCGAGCGCGAGCTTGTGCACGGCCAGGGACGACGGCCAGGGTCGCCTCTGAGCTCCGGTTGACGTGCTGCTGGCGGACGTGAGCGGCGCCGGCGAACAGGGACCCGATTGCTTTTTTGTTTTTCTATGTAAGGACCCGATTGCTTTTTCCTTTTCTATCCCAGGACCTCTTTGTAAAAAAACGTGGGAGAAAATCTCATTCTAGATTGTTTCACCAAACAACATCTCAGTCCATCTTGTTTCACCACATCCAGGCTAACAAACAAGGGATAAAATCTGAGCTGAGCTTGTATAAGGGCAACATGTATGAGTGGAGATAGTGATTCTCTCTTGCCCCGGTCTACCAAACACACCCTGAGCATCAGGATGGATGGTGTTACCACTATTACACATGTTGATGAATGTAAAAATCTTATTAGAAGATGTGTAGAACAAAAGTATGACAATGCACATTAGACATGCTTAGGATACAGGGGAGAAGATTGGTGACGATTCTCCTTAAATAGAATGAATTACATGATTAAAAGAAAGAAAAAAATGGTGGGAAGAGTTGCTTCAGTTATTAGTGCACTGTGTGACCAAATTTGCTCATTACCTTCACCAGTTTGATGATCAGTATTGCATGCACAGTTGCTGGCTTTCTGCATTCTTCCAATGTGGCAATGGGGTCAGTGATCATGATAAACATATCTTAATAAGGACACTGTGTTGTGGTTGGTTATCACATCTATGAAAGTGTAATTATCAAAGAGCAGATACCTAGTGAATGGGATATAGGTACAGTTCAACATGTCACTGATCAGGAGGATTCCTATTTAAGAGCAGACCTTAAGATATCTACAAAACAGTGTTTCCAGTTTCTCAAAACCAAGGTATACTAGTATCTTTCTACAGTTTTACTTGATCATTACTTTCTGCAAGAACACATTCTAGGCCATTGGCACGCTGTAGTTTGAAGCTCAGAAATTCCTAATTCCTAACAGAAGATAAACATAGGATAATTTGACTAAACATAGATACAATACTCGTAAACGTCGTGAAATCTTCTTCCAATTTTTCACCTTGTTACTATTGGCATTACTCTTGACTAACGCTCATATGGCATTAGCCTATGGACCTGAATGATTGATGTCACATTGCTGCTTCAGTGAAATATGACAACAATGGAAAATAAAACTTTGGGGAAGGTGCACAAAAACTATGACAATGCACGAAACATGTTCAGAAAGTAGTGAGTAGTAACAAGGAATACAGTGGACAATTGGTGATGATTCTCTTTAAATTTAATGAGTACGAAAAAACGTTTGGTGGAAATAATTGGTTCAGTTATTAGTACACTGCATGACTAATTTACTGATATCGTACTAATTTTCCTGGAAAACAATAACAGAACGAACATTTGTTACCTTCAACAGTTTGATGATCAATATTGCATGCACAGTTACTTACTTTCTGCATTCTTCCGTTGTGGCAACATGACCAGTAATCATTATAAATGTATCTGCATAAGGACATGGTGTTGTGGTCGTTCATTGTATCACGCCCCACATCCATGAAACTGCAATTATAAAAGAGCAGATACCTAGTAAATGGGGTATTAGTACAGTTCAACATTCACTGCTAAGATTCCTATTAAAAGAGCAGAGCTCAAGATATCTATAAAACTGTGTTTCCAGATTCTCAAAACCAAGGTTTACTGGAGTAGTATATTTTCAGCAGTTTTACTTGATCATTACTTTGTGCAAGAATACATTCTAGGCAATTGGCACACAGTAGTTTGAAGCTCTAAAATATTTCATGACAGGAGATACACATAGCATATTTTGACTAAACATAGAGTACTTGTTACATGTCGTAAAATTTTCTTCCCTAATTTTCACCTTGTTACATATGGCATTATATAGGTTCTTTGACTAACAATCTTAATTAAGAGGCATCTGAAAGGAACCATGCGAGGCATCTGAAAGGAACCATGCGTCAGGATTACATTATGCACCTGAGTGATTGTTGTGAAGTTGCTGATTAATAAACACTTAGTGCTGGTACAAAACAAGAACATCCCGCCTCACTCAAATATGACTAAAATGGAAGTAATATACTTATATTTTGGTATATGTAGAACTTGCATCAAACAGTACAGAGTAGCTTAAAAGAGAAGTGTAGGTTTCTTCTCAACGAAGGTAGAGCATACCGAACATTTGATCTTCTCCCTAGAAAATTAATTGTTTCATGCTTCAAGTCCACAACTCATGGAAAACAGAAGTGACGGGAGAGAGGCAACACCACTGTTTTCAGGCAAGTATTAACTTTTCTCCAATAGGAAATGCTATTGGTTTATGGATAGTACTATTCCTCAATGAAAAGTGTTTGCTTGGCTGGCGGTGGCTGATTGCTGTTGGACATCTGAGCGTCGCCTACGACACAAACTGAGAGAAGACACATGCACCGTCTGTGATCAAGCCACTGAATCCATTTCTCATCTTCTGACACAATGCTCCTTTGCTCAAGAAGCGTGGCGTGATGTTTTTGCTCACCTTGGGATTCAGCCCTGCATGCCGGACTTTACTGCTTGGTTTGAGTCTGTTCATTCCAGTGCACCACCTGCCGTCCAAAAGGGAGTCAAATCCATCATCATCCTGACAATGTGGAGACTTTGGAAGCTGCGCAATGACTACATTTTCAATGGAGCCACACCTATCAACCTTGAGCTTGTCCACTCCATTCTTGATAAGGCTAGGCTGTGGATGTTAGCCAGCGCCAAGGCACTACGTTGTCTGCCCCTCAATGCTCAGCCTCCAGATGCTTAGCTCTGTAGGCTAGCAGGTGCTGGCCTTGTATAGTTTCAGTTTTCCTTTTTCTTCTTTTTGAGTTTGCTTTGTACCCTTTCCATCATCTTGACGGTTTACTTCTAATATACGAAAAACCTAATAGGTGGCATCATTAATAGCCAAACCACTAGCACCTGCTGCTTTTCTCACGCCTCTTCTATCCATAGTCTCCCTCACTTTGTCACTGTATTTCCATTGACCACCAGCAGCATACAGGTTAGAAAGCAAAACATACCCACCCTCTTCAGCGGGTTCAAGACGAAGGAGTTCTTCCGAAGCAATCTCTGCAACTTCGGTATTCTGACAAGCTGAACTTGCACTTAAAATGGAACCCCATATAGAGCGACTTGGTTTCATTGGCATAGTCCTAGCCAGTCCTACTGCATCGGACAGCCTACCTGATCGTGCAAGGAGATCAGCCATACAGCCAAAGTGTTCTATTCCTGGTTCAGTGTTGAAGCTTTGTTTCATAGCATCAAAAATCTTACACCCTTCATCTAGCAGACCAGCATGACTGCATGCACTCAGAACAGCGACCAATGTCACGCCATTAGGTGCTACACCCTCCTTTTGCATATCCCAAAACAGGTCCAATGCTTTGGTTCCATGGCCGTGGAATGCAAGGCCCGATATCATCGCTGTCCACAAGGTAACATCTTTATCCAAGGCCTTCTCAAACACATCATAGGCTAAACTAACATTTCCACATTTGCAATACATGTCTACGAGAGCAGAAGCCAGGAAAGCATCTTGAGTACCATGTTCTTTAACCACCCAACCATGGACACTCTTTCCTGGATTCAATTCCCCTTTGCCTATAGCTGCAGAGATCAAAGTAAGAGCAGTAACCATATCAGGTCTTATGCAACTGGCGACCATGGCATTAAATAGCTCCACCACCGCAGCGAATTCCCTGCATCGAGCATACCCAGCTAGAAGAATGTTCCATGATATTAGATCCCTGCAAGGTGCATCAAAGAAAAATTTCCTAGCAAGGCCCAACATGCCAGCATCAGCGAACCCTGAGATTATGGTGTTCCACGAAATGTCATCCTTCTCCCAAGCTTCAGCAAAGACTCTGATGGCAGCGTTCATCTCACCACATTTCGCATACATGTCTAGAAGGGCATTGCTCAAAATCAGTCCCCTGTCTGCTACACCCATCCTCCGCAGGACCGCGCCATGAACGGACCTCCCAAGAAGCGTGTTCTTGAGACGTCCGCAGCAGGAGAGGAGAGCAACAGCTGCATACTGATCAACGCCAATCCCCCTCGAGGCCATACCACGGAAAAGCTGCAGCGCCTTCACGCTGAACCCTCCCTTGGCGTACCCTGACAGCATGATGTTGCAGGACACCGTGTCCAGCGCCGGCGCACACCGGAACATCGCCTCGGCCGTCCCCGCGTCGCCGGCGTCCAGGTACATCTTGGTGAGCGAGTTCCGCAGGTACACGCGCGAGTGCAAGCCGTTGAGGAGGACGTGAGCGTGCACCTGCTTCCCGACCGACGGGCACTCCACGGACCTGAGCAGCGCCAGGAATGTCCGCTCGTCGGGGGCCGCCGGCGACGCGAGGATGGACTTGTAGAGAGCCACCGAGCGGCTCTGCGAGGGGCAGAGCACCGCGAGCGCCAGGTTGTAGATGTAGAGGTTGGGGCGAGGCGTGAAGTGCTCGAAGAGGAGCAGGCCCTCGCGCGTGTGCTGCGGGAAGGCGACGGTGGCGAAGTAGAGGAGCCGGCTCATGGGGAAGGTCTCGAAGGCGAGTCCGAGGCGGAGCATGTGGGCGAGGATCGCCTTGAACGGCCGCGCCCCGCCCCGGCACCGCTCCAGGAGGACCAGCGCCGGGTGGTCCAGGCGCAGCGAGACGGTCGGGTCCCAGGGGCGCGCGGCGGTGGCGGCGGCGGCGGCGGTAGCCATCATGGAGGTCGAGGAATGGGCAGGGTCTGTTGCAGGGTTGGAGGGAGGAGGGGGTTCTCGCCGCCGGCGCCGCCGCGGAGCCGGCGGCGGACGGCTCCACCGAGTGGGGAGCGCTCGGTGGCAGACGGCGTCGCATTGGAAGGCGCGGCGGCACCGCGTGGCAGTGGAAGAAGGCCCAACAGCTAACCACACGGCCTCATATGGCACACTTTATTAAGCCTTCAAGCCCACACAAGTTTAGTCAATCCCAGAAGGAATTGAGGCCCATCTAGTGAACAACGTAATTGTTTGTACTAGCTATTTTGTGTACTCTAGAATTTTCCAGTATATTTGGTATTAATCTATATTACTTACTGACAATTAAAACCATGCACTCTCCAAATATCTCTCAACTTTAGAGTTCCTTTCCATGATATTTAATGGTACTAAAATAGACACAAATACATGCATACCATGCAAGTCATTTAATTGGCAAACCGTTAACATAATGACATATAATTGTGTACCTGTTATCTCAAGAACTAAAATAGTTCATTTTAACCAAAGTAATTAAGATGCAATATCTCTAAATGGAAAAATAATTTTCATCTTTCTTACAATATATGTTTTAACTTTGTATCAAGTGTTAACGTTTGAAATTATGTATAATAAATGGTTGTACTAGTTATGATTGTATGTAAATAGAGTGAGTATAGAGAAGTAAAAGATTTTAGTATAAAATTAATGGTCCGTCTAATTCTCACCTAACTGAGAATTAATCTAAAGTTAGCTTACGTAAGCCATGTCCGTGTAGCAATCGGGAGACATTTAAAGGTATAATAGAGGCACTCCCATGGGGTACCCTGGTAAATCAGATTTGAGTGGCCATTGATTTTACCTCCGCGAATCCTGATCGTCCGCTTCTTTTTACCGCGATGTATAAAAGGTGCAACCAAAACCCTAGCTCACCCAAACGCCTCGCACCCTGCTCCCCAATCCCCTCTCGTTCTTCTCATGCCGTGTCTGGCGGCGCCGCTCCGCCTCCCTGACTGCCCACCTTCTCCTTCTCCAACGCCCCATCTCCAACCCCCATCCCCCGCTCCACTCTGCCTCCCTGGCCGGCCGCTGGCCAGCAGGAGCAGATGATGTCGGGACTCCAAATATAGAGTGTTGTGTCAGCAAAGTATTTTCCCCACAAGGGTGACTTGAGGGTTTATATTGAACTCTCGGGGAACTTGACGAAAGAGTATTCTCTTCTCTTTTCTTCCAGCAATCCTGCAGGTAGAGTAAATGTCTTGTGTCCCCAACTTCACCGTGTGATTATCAAGCACAAGGTTTCGTGTAAGTAAATATCACAAGTAGAAATAAAGCAGGTAAAAACTAATCTAGATAAAATAACTAAGTAAAAACTGTAAATAGGTTGATTATTTTTGGTGTTTTGGATGCAAATAAGAAGTACATATGAAATTATGGAAAGTTTCTATCAACGTTTATTGAAGTTTCCGTTTCTACACATAGCCTAAAACGTTGACCAACGGGGGAATGCATTCCTTAGCTATATGTTGTTAGGTAGTATGTGACTCTCTCTTCACAGATGGACGCTTGGATGATAACCCGGTTTAAAGCCAGCCCCTCCTAGCGAAATTACCGCTAGGTGGGGATTCAACCCGGGTGGGTTGGATGCAAACTCGCTAGCCTTGCCACAGAGTTAGCACTCAATTCTGAAAATAACAAAACGTTGAGCAACAAGGGAATGATCCTCAATTGGATATCTGTTGTTAGGTAAGATGAGATTCTCCCCGCGGATGGACGCTAGAATGATAACCCAGTAAAAGTCCGCTCCTCCCAGCGAAATTACCAGCAGATGGGGATTCAAACCCAGGTGAGCTGGATGCATACTCGCTAGCCTTGCCACTGAGTTAGCACTTAGTTCAAAAAAAAACGTTGAACAACAGGGGGATGATCCCTCCATTGGATATACATTGTTAGGTAAGATGAGACTCTCCACGTGGATGGACGCTAGGTTGATAACCGGTTTAAAGTACGCTCCTCCAGAGAAATTACCGCTAGGGGGGGTTCGAACCCGCTAGGCTAGATGCGTACTCCCTAGACTTGTCACTGAGTTAGCACTTAGTTCTAAAAAAAACATTGAATAACAGGGCAATGATCCCTCCCTTGGATGATAACCCGGTTTAAAGTCCGTCTCTCCTAGCAAAATTACCGCTAGGTAGGGATTCGAACCTGGGTGGACTGGCTGCGCACTCACTAGCCTTGCCACCGAGTTATCACTCAATTCTTAAAAAATCTTGACCAGCGAGGAATCTATTCCTTGGTTATACGTTATTATGTAGGATGAGACGGCTATCTCCGCGGATAGACACTATAATAATAACCTGATTTAAAGTCCACCCCTCCTAGCGAAATTACGTTAGATGGAGATTCGAACCTAGATAAGCTGGCTGCACACTCGCTAGGTTTGCAAGTTAACACCTAGTTCTCTTTCTACGCGTAACCTGACAACAACGATTTGGAAAAACCGCTAATTACTGAGTACTCTGCATAATTAATTGCTGAGTCCTGTAGTACGTGATCACGTGTACTCTGCATATGGCAAGTCTTGCTAGCTGTTGGGTGTTGGTGTAGGAAACGGACTTTCATAGCTAGACTCATTGTCGAACAACTAGAAGTAGCCCATATAATAGCGATCATCAATTGCCGACGTTCGCATCGCTCGATCCAAAACAATGGGATCTCGTCGTTGCGAGCCCAAGAGAAACAGCAGCAGCACGGGAATCCCTAGTAGAGATATGCTACACGAGATCCTGGTGAAGCTGCCCACCAAGCACGTCATACGGTCCTCGTGCGTCTCCAAGCTCTGGCGCAAAGTCGCCTGCGCCCCCTCCTTCCGCAGCCGCCACGCCATGGCCAGCCATGTCACCTCGGCCCGCACGGAGGCCTTGCTCGTCACAGAGAGGCGCCAGCCCGGCCGGAGCGACGAGGCCAGCGTATTCAACGCCTCGTCCGGTAAGGCCATGTGCTGTGTCCCCATCCCTGCCAGCTACGGCCTCGCCAACGTCTGCAATGGCTTCCTGTGCTTCGTCCACGCGCGTGAAGGAGATGAGGCACCTGCGGTGGTATGCAACCCTGCCACGGGCGAGACGGTGGCGCTACCCAAGGCTCCCCCGCTGATCACCTCCGACAAAAACTACCTAGATTATATCTTCTCTTTCGGATTCAGTCCCTCCACCGGGGAATACAAGTTGTTCCGGCTGTTGTTCCGGTCATGGTCGTCGTCTACATCCTCCGAGCAGCGTGTCGAGGTGGACGTCTATACCCTGGGCGACAAGCGCGGGTGGCGCCGGCATTCATTCGACTCCCCGTGTTGCCCGTCTAAAGTTTCAGCGCCGGTGTCGATCCACGGCAAGCTATACTTGGTGACAGTTAGCTGGACGCATCACAGGAAACGCGAGAATCCCACGAGATTATTGGCCATTGACGTGGCGACAGAGCTGTGCTGCACCTACAATCTCCCCGACTACGAGACCGTACCCTACGAGCAGCCGACGGTCGGCGCCTTTGAGCTCAACGGCCGCCTGTGCTTCGCTGCACACATTACCAACTTCACCGAATCCAGTAAAATCCACTTCTGGGTCATGTCGCCTCCACCGGAGGGCAATGACCCGCAGCAACCCTCTTGGGATCTGCGCTACAGCTTCCACATGCTAGGCCACCACTTTTACTTCTCAAGGCCGTGGGGCTGCTGGCTTGACGATGATCAGATGCTGTGCTACTTGATGAATGAAACCTTGCACAAGTACGACACGACGAAATGCCCAGCGATTTCTGACGGTGGGTTTCTTCAGTGGGACAAGAAACTACATCTTCCTGCGGCTCCCTCAAGAGATAGATGCTTATGGAATGTCTGTGGGGGTTACCGGCCCACCCTTCTATCGCCTCTCTCATTCGCGTTGCCACCGTCCCAAGGCGACGATGAAAACAAACATCAATTTGAGCACGACGTGTTAAGCACAATACGATTGTAGGCTGCCAACGGGGTTTTGCGCAAGATTTTGCAAAAAATTCGTGCAAGAGGATTTCTGGCTGCCGATAAAATAATTTATGTATTGGGTATGAATCAAAATGTAGCTTCTGATTAGACATTTTAATACTACTGTTTCTGAATGAGTAATTAGTTCTTTTATACTGCTAGCTACTTTGATGTCCTTACTTCGTCGATGAAATGATGTTGTCTTTCTCTAGAACTAGCAAGGTGGCCCTCGCAACTGCGAGGGCATTATCTTTTGTGGGTTGAAAGTATTCAATAAATAAAATACATGTGTATTTTGTTTACATTTATATTTAATTTGTAGATAAAACTATAGTTTTTATATGATGGTAGATCAATACTCGATCATATTAACTTTGGTAAAAGGATGGAATGAATGAATTATTGTGTACCTGTCTAAATATTTAGGGCACATTAAATAGAGAGAATTATCGTGTTATGGTATTCCTTCCTCTTATTTTCTTACTCCATGTTTTATAAACATCGACATCATTTTCCTGTTAGAAATTAGGTGACTATTTGGTATATCACGAAGTTGCCTAAAATTATTACCTTTTGTGTGTATTTTTTAATATTTTATGCATAATTAGTCAACGTTAGGTAAGTGTGTATCTAAGTTCTCTAGAACACCATCTATTATTGCATCATACTATTTTTAATTAAGTATGTCTATGTTATCCCGATTTTCAATCCACTTGTTATACGCACTTGGTCACATGAATTATGTGCCATCCAACATGACTACATGCCTTTGCTCAGCGGTCGACATGCTTATTTTTGGTACTTTCTAATTGTCTTGTAGCGTGCCAGCCTAGACTTATTTTGTACATGACTGGTATTACGTAACATCTTTATTATTTTTAATCCCAGCCGTAAATTTTAGATCTAACCGTTAAAATAATTAGGATGATGTGGATTAACGTGGTATCTCTGTTAAACATCCTTATTTTGCTTTTAGTGTATAATAGATATATATCTCTCGAATGTTCCTCGTTTTGATTTGCTACAAGCTGAAAGAGGAAGGATGAGGCATGAGTATTGATCGAGCCATTTAGCTGCCAATCATCACACACAAAACAAAACAAAAAATTTATGTAATACAAAAGTAAGTAGATCGAGGAGTAGAGACCCCGGCATTGGAACTCCAATGCTACCTCTATTTTTAAAAAAATTAAAATCATATTTACATGTTTCATAAAAATCTGAGAATTTGTTTTGGATGTACATAATAGTCACTAGTAGGAATAAGTGAAGAGGTAGAAGTTGAGTAGTTAACTAGCAGCGCCCCACTTCAACGCAGACCACTGAAAGTACTAATGGCATACAAACCTGTGCGCTACTAGTAAGGCTGGTGCCAATGCATCATCCTACTCTCACCCGCTACGTCAGCTTTTTTCCTCACTATCATCCCACTCTCACCCCACGGTGCCAGTGCACGGGCTATAGTGTCAGCTCTCACTTCTCTCTCCTCCACATCAGCTTTTCTCTCTCCTCGACATCATTATTTCTTTTTTCAGATTACAACATTAAAAATAATGCAAGGAAATTACCCCTCACTCTCGCCCCGCCTCTTGCCCGCTCCCGCCAACACTCTCGCCCCGCTCCCGCCCGCCTCTCGCCCCCCTATCGCCCCCAACACGGGCGGCAGTCGGGCGGTAGCGGGCGCTACCGCCGGGCGCCCGCGCTGGCCTCTCGCCCCACTCCCGCCCGCCTCTCGCCCCGACGCCGCCGCTACCGCCCGTCCTCACGCCTGCGTTGGCACCAGCCTAAGGCTGGTGCCATTGCGAGTGAGAGAGGGGGCGGTAGCGCCCGAGGCGGGGCGAGAGAGAGGCGGGAGTGGGGCGAGACGAGAGCGGTAGGCGACGGCGGGGGCGCCCGACGCTATCGCCCGCTAACGCCTGCGTTGGGGGCGAGAGGGAGGCGAGAGAGGGGCGGTAGCGAGGCGCCAGCGTTGGCGGGGCGGGGTGAGAGCGGGGTGGGCGAGAGGGCGGGCGAGAGTGGGCGATAGGTGGGCGAGTGGCGGGCGATAGGCGGGCGAGAGCGGGCGAGAGGAGGGCGGTAGTGTGTAACGGCTAGCTGACGTGGCACGATCTGATTCGTCCACGTCAGCTAGCCGTTGGGTAGCCGTTGCTGGTTCAAAAAAACCCTAAAATTTCATCCCCACCCCCTATAAATACCCCCCCCATATGGTTTCACTCACTCCACACCAATTTCATCTCATTCATCTCCTTCACTCTCTCAAATCTTCTCCACCATGTCCGGTTGGACTCCACCAGATATGAGCACGTTCATGGATCTCTTGGGTCCCGATGGGTCACCGGTAGCGGTAGATGATGTCTCTCCGACACATCGTCGCACCAATGTCGGTTCTTCGCCGCTTCCTCGAGTTTTATACCCCTCCGGCACACCAGCTCCGGGGCCATATGGGCCATACGCTCCACCTCTGGTGGGAATAAGGATGGCAATTTTACCCACGGGTATGGGTACCCGCGGGTACCGTACCCGCATGGGCAGGGTATGGGTACACTTTTATACCCATGGGTAGTACCCATACCCTGCCCGTTAAGTTATGGGTAGGGCACGGGTATAGCCTCGTACCCGCGGGTATACCCATACCCTGCCCATTTATTGTTAAATTCTTACGTGACACTTCTATTTCTGTTGACTTATGAGTTAGAATATGACAATGTGTTTTTTATATTATGTTAATAGTTATGTACTCAACTACCTATTATTTAGTTGAGATAATTAATTTTTTAATCGAAATTGTTATCGATAAATGTAAAATTATGATTGACTTGTGTACAATTTATCCTACCCACCGGGTACCCAATGGGTACGGGTACCCGCCGGGTATGGGTATGGGCAAAGTTTTATACCCATGGGTACGGGCATGGGTAGAAGTTTGTACCCATTGACTATACGGGTACGGGTATGGTATTGCTCTACCCTGCCCATACCCTGCCCATTGCCACCCTTGGGTGGGAAGCTGTTCGCAATGAAGCGAAGTGGAAAGGACAACATGGTCCTGGTAGTGGAACCGATTCCACATCGAAGAGAAGCCGTCTGAGAGTTTCTGGTGAGTACAGCTCTGGCGACGCGACTACGGAGGAGGAGCGTCCACCGGGCCGCGATAGGGCGAAGGCCGCGGCACGTAGGGGTAGGAGGAAGGGGAAGGAAACCTCATCAAGCAGTGAGGTAGGAAGTAAATCCTTCGCGATGAGGAACATGATGAAGGGTTTAGTGAAGGCTAAGCTATTCAAGCAATGGAACAAAATGAAAGACCGATCAACCGACGACATGAACGAAGCAGAAAAGCGCAAACATGCGAAGGCGATCAAGATGTGCGAAAAGAGCTTGGTCTGGAAGATGATGAGGACGAGGAGGAGCAGCAGGAAGAAGAGGAAGAGGAAGATGAGTAGAATTTTTATTTATTATGTAATTTTATTAATTATTATGTAATCGGTAACATTTTTAGTTGAATAAAATAATTTCCTTGCATTATTTTGAATGTCTACAAAAAATCGAGTGAAATAACTTAATCTGAAAAAGAAATAGTGATGTGGAGGAGAGAGAGGTGAGAGGTGACACTATAGCCTGTGCACTGGCACCACCGTGGGGTGAGAGTGAGGAAAAAAGCTGACGTGACGGGTGAGAGAGGTGTGGTGCATTGGCACCAGCCTAAGGCATACTAGTAGGGTATGCTAAATTGTCCCTTCGTCAAATAAAGCTTAGCCAGATACAACTCTATCGGGGAGCTTGCAAGTTTGTGTCCCCGATCTGGCCAAAGTTGGGATTACCTACCAGCCCACCTTGGTACACTAGCTTCTCTAGGACAACGATCTGCTGGAATCTTTTGGTCTACGCCGATCACTTCCTGACCGCTGCTTCTACAAGTGCTTGTTTTTTTTTTCAAACTTTTTTGGGACACAAGCTTTACTATGCCAGAGGTCCAGTGGTGGCATCGAGCTTTCCTAAAGGCGACCATCAAGGGATGGAGAAGGAAGATGGTGCTGAAATTTTCAATAAGTTGTCTTTTTTTTTGTAAGGATGTTCTTGTAAGGGCTTGTCACAAATAATGTATGGCCTTAGGACTTCTCCGCAAAAAAACCTAATAGCGACTCTATTTTATGGATGCATGTTTATGATGGTTATAGGTGACATGTCATTAGTATATAGTTAGCTGCTAGCTATAGCTATTATCCTTGCTCTTGGGGGGTTATACTGCTAGGATTTGGCTAAGGAATTAAAGAAAACCGGAGAATGGATTTTTGGTACATGTGTTTGCCGAAAATTAGTGTCACTTGCCTAATGAGGTTCTAAAACGGAGTTTAGATGTCAAACTCGAAAAGATTTCAAATTCTCAAGCCTAATTTAGGGATGAGGACGAACTAAGTTCGGACAGAGGGAGGCATCAGAGCAGGAACGCATACGATTTTTATTGGACTAATTACGTTGCCAAAATCACCTCGCCACTGCACTGTACCTAGCTGCATAGGCTTCGGGGGATAGAGGCGTCCACCTTGCAGCCCCCTCCCTCTATGGCCAGGCTTGGTCGCATCAGGAGCTTGTCGACAAGCATTGTTTCCCATGATTTTGTTCTTAAATTCTCTGCTGGCCCTGTATTGTAGCAACTTGCTTCCTCCCCCCCGGCGAACATGTTACCTATGTTTTTGGATGTTGTGGTGCCGAACAAATGTCCCTTGGTGGCGCATGGTTGGTAACCGAGCAACGTGCCCTTTTTTGTGAATAAAACACCGGCATTAAAAGAAACATCAAACAGTACAAAGCAGCCCAAGAAAAATGAAAATTACAAGAAGATCCTTCAGAAGTCCTTCATCTTCAACCTCTAGACCGTGTCGATGACGCGCCCCCTTTGATGGCGAACATGGTGAGGTGGAGTGGTGAATGAAGTTTGGAACCATAGATGGTCGATGGTGACAAACCAAAGAGGAGGAAGACAATTTTCAGGGGAATAAAAGTAAGAAATAGAGGGCGCAAAATAGAAATGTAGAGGCGTAAACCACATTTTTAGTGTTTCTTGAAATTAATTGGGTTTTCCTATATTTCATTTAAATTTACTTAAAATTGACCCTCTAGTCAATTGGGCTTCAAATCTCTTGTATCACGAGCAACTCAGAACTTTTGAGCTACTGCCTAGCTTCCTTGCCTTGATCATGATTCTTGCATAAGAAATAAAAGGTCTAGAGGGCAAAACAAAAATGGTATATATATACATGCTAACACTTTGGATATATACATTATCGGTTTTGCTGAAAATCAGGCGCATGAGATTTAATCATTTTCTTTAATGTTAGATCTGTGGCTTTGAGATTTCCGTTATGTGATTTTATTTTCTGCAGTGGAACGTTGTCCGGCCAAGCGGCACTGTACGGGATCGGTGGTGTGGGTTTTTTTTTTGAAACACGAACCAATATATTAAGCTTGCAAGCCGCCTCATTAAAAACCTTCCAGCCCCCTTAGGTACCCTAGAAGGAAAAGAGTGCGTCTGAAACTTGCTGCTTTTAATCACCAGTAGTTACATCGTGTATCAAAAAACTAAGGAGAAAGCTAGGGGGATCATCATCCCAATTACAATTAATTTTATCAATAAACCCCTGTCTAGCTATCTCATGAGCCGTCATATTTGCTTCCCTTGGAACATATCTGTATTCAACGGAATCTATCGTCGAGGCTAGATCAACAATGTCAGCAAAAATTGCAGCTGATCCATTCCACCAGGTATTCAATTCAGTACATGCCTCAATGGTATCTGTTGAGTCTGATTCAGCTATAATTGCATTGCACCCCAACCTAGAGGCCAAAGCAAGTCCTTCTTTCATTGCAACAGCTTCAGCCATGGCAATTGAGGCAATATTCGGCAAAAACCTAGTTGAAGCTGCTACAAACTGACCTTGGTAGTCACGCAGGACAGCACCGGTAGCTCCTGAACAAGAATCATCATAGAACGAAGCATCCACATTCAGTTTGAGATGTCGAGGTTCTGGTCTAGTCCATTTAATCTCCGAACTGGCTCTTTCAGGTTTAAACGAATTTGCTTGGTTTGCCGCCATGGTCAGGATCGACATTTTGCAGCGATTGATCGGAGGGACTGCTTCGTTGTGGGTGCGTCTTCTTCTCAACCACCAAAGGTACCAGCAAGTTATTGCCACCGTTTCCTTCAGACCAACATTATCAAGTCCTTGCATTGTACAATTTTGGCTGCGTAGTAAAGTCTCCAGTATTACCGAGCCAGACCTATTCTCATGAGCCGTTTCTTCAACTAGGTGTAACATACCTAGAGAACTCCACAAATCTCTTGCCGCCTGGCATTGAAAAAGCAGATGCTTAACATCCTCAGGTCCTTGATGACATATGGGACACTCACCGGACGTACCAATATGTCAATTAGCCAGTATCTAAAGGTATAATTGTTGCACCCCATGGGGCTCTCCCAGACGTTTGGATTTTGGGCCGTCCGATCGAGCTGATGTGGAGCGATCTCGGCCGGCCGTTCCGTCCAGGGCGTGAGGCCCTCCCGTGAACCCGCATTTTATCCATGGGTCGCTAAAAAGCCCGCTCGGCCCGATGTTGCGCTCCACCAATCCCTCGCTTCCGGTAGGAAACCTACCCAATCCCTGGCCGCCTCGCTCGTTCTCCTCCTCTCTCCTCGCGCCCGCATCCCCACCGCCGCACACCTCTCTTCCCTCTCCTTCTCTCCCTGCACCGCCGGTTGAGAGCGGGAGCGGCGCCGCCGCAGGTGGAGCACGTCGCGAGCGCCGAGGAGCGTCGTTGCCGGTGGAGCCGTCGCCGGTGGAGCGCGTCGCGAGCGCGCGGAGAGGCGCCCCCGGTGGAGCCGACGCAGTGGAGCGCGTCACAGTGCGGGGGAGCGGCGCCGCTGGTGGAGCATGGCGTGACCCGCTCGGCCACGACCCACCCGCGCCAGCTGGCGGCTGCTTTGGCTCCTGCTCGGCCACGAACCACCCACGCTCGCCGATGCGAACAAGGTCAGGCACGAGCACGCATCCTCTCCCCAATCCTATCGCCCCCTTCTTCGTCCTCCTCCAATCCCCTCCCATGGCTGCTCCTCCCCAATCCCGCACGAGTTCGCTCGTCCTCTTCTCCTCCTTCCCCTCCACCTCCCATGCCACTCTTCCTCCTACCAGGCTGCCCTCTTCTTCCACACCCTCATCTCCACCCCCTCTGCCAGCACTCCCGCGCCTCCAATCGTCACCGAGCTCCTCTACCTCCACCACGTCCCTTTTCATGTATGTGCTGGCTGGTGGAGCTCCCTTCTGGAATAAGTTCACCTACAGGTCCATACCCCTTCTCCCCTCCTCTTTGTCTCCCTCTCCCCCCTCTCTCTGATCACCATATATAGATCCTCATCTATATTTGTGCAGGTTTTGGTTTATCTTTGCGTAGAAGGTGTTTGGCAAAAATCCTGCAAGGAAACTATGTCTTATCTTTGCTCCATTGTTTACTCAGTAATTTCGTTTTTCTGAAATATGGTCCAATCTGTTAGAATACATGTACGGCTGAGATTAGACTAGATTTAGATCATCTTGTACTCCAAGTCTATCTCCCCCTTGTACCTCTATATATACCCCCAAAGGGTCATGGAATACAATACACAAGAATTAGGGTTCTATAACTTACACATGGTATCAGAGCGGTTAGCCTCACGGCGCCGATCCTAGGTCCTCCCACCACTTCCGCATCGCGCCGCCCCCGGGGAGATCTCTCCTCGGGGGCGCGGCACCCGGTTTTGATCAAAGATCTGATCGGTTCTTAGTTTTAGATTAGATCCAAATTTCGAATTTTCCTAGTTCATAGATTAGATCAATTAGCCACGAATAAAATCCGTAGACCCTTCAATACTCTCGCCGGTGAAATTCTCAGTTAAAGCGGCTCCAAGATCCCGTCCATATTGGATGCACGGCCGCCGGGCACTTCCACCGGCAAGGATCCCACGCGGACAGCGCATCTGTTCGCCTCCACATCGATGTCTCCTGCAGGACAACACGCCGCATGTCCATACGACTCGATCCGAGTCCTCTCCAACGCCAGCACCTATACGTCTACAGCATCGGCTCGATCGGCAACGTTTCTACATCGACAAATCAGCTCACGCGGAGCCGCGTCCGGCTTCGATCCGATCTACCTCACGCCACGCAGGGAGCGCATGGAGCCGCCTTCCACGACGGCACGACGCCCGTCCATGCTGCCTTGCAGGCAGTCGCGCGCTTCCAAGCAACCGAGTCATCGGGAGCAACATCAACATGCATGCACGTAGATGCAGGAAAAAGGACGTGCTGCCGTTCAGCAACGACACGACCGATCTGCGTCTCCTGTGTGCAATCTTCACCGGCAAACGCGGCCATAACTGGCCCGCGCGACTTCGTCATCACCAGGATCTGCACTGCATCGATCTACACTACATCGACCCGACCGTCTACATCAAGCCGTACGACTACGCCAACATCTATGTTGAGTTCTACATCGCCAAGGTCTACATCAACATGGTCTCCATCGACAACTTCGTCAACACAGCCGTCGCCTACAACCAAAAATCCCGCCGCCGCTGCAGATCCGCTGCCGCCGCCGCGCTACAACACAAAAACCCGCCGCCACTGCAGAACCGCTGCCGCCGCCGCACTACGACAAAAACCGCCGCCGCAGAACCACTGCCGCCGCCGCGCTATGACAAAAACCCGCCGCCGCCGCAGAACCGCTGTCGCCGCCGCACAAAACCTAAAACCCTACGACCAAAAACGCGCAATTTTTTGCGCCTTCGGCGAATACGGCTACATCACATGACGACTACGACATCGACCACATCTCGACCACGGCTACATCATGATCGGCTACCTCGACATCGACATCAAGAAAACGTCTACGGCAACTCAAAAACTCCAGTCAACAGCGTCCGCGTCGTCACTTGCGTCCACGACACTCCCGCTGTGACTGCGGGAGGGAAGAGAAGGAACCAGAAGGGGACACCGATGATGACAAGAAGGAGAAGCGACGGGAGCGTAGGACTTCTCCAGTCGCAAGCGTTCGCTTCACTCCCGCTACGACTGAGGGGGGATGTTAGAATACATGTACGGCTGAGATTAGACTAGATTTAGATCATCTTGTACTCCAAGTCTATCTCCCCCTTGTACCTCTATATATACCCCCAAAGGGTCATGGAATACAATACACAAGAATTAGGGTTCTATATTTTACACACAATCAACTCGAATTGTAGATCTAGATATTTGCAACAAGTTTGGAAATATGGGTTCTGGTTGTGCAATGCACATATTTGCATTTGATAAGAACTGAACTAACTATGTTTCTCTTAGGATCCTACCATTAGACGTCGTTGCTGGCCAAGCTCCGTCTCCTCTGCGCAAGGGAGAAGGAAGCATCCCGGAAATGGCGCAAGGGCGTGCGGCGCAGCTACCTCCTCCAACTTCTCCCGCTGCCAAAATTGGGTTGGCCACCTCCGCAGGGAATAGCTCCTCCCGAACTGATGATATTTGTTATGCTTCACAAAGTTTCTACCGTGGAATACTTTTGTAAAGGATGTATCTATTCAGATGTTTTCTTTTGTTTAGGCATGTAGGTTTTACTTACTCCTGCCTTTTCACTTACTCCTGCCTTTTCACTTTCATGCATTAGCAGGTCTGATCTGGAATCTGTATTGGTGTCTGTTCTAAAAAACCATCTTTGCATATAAGCTTCATTGATCCAGTAGTACCTTTGGCCATGGTGACCTTGCCATATCTACATGTCTTTTTCTATTTGGTATGGTGCTTTACTTGTTCATTTTTTTTTATGTCTCAATATTTCTTAGGTTGGTACATAGTTCAGTTTATGAGCTAACAGACAACAACATTATTAGTCTAGCGGAATATGCACTTATCCTTGAGATGATGAATAAAAGGAAAGAAATCATATTGTTCAATGTGGCTGAGTTAATTGTTTTGTTTGTTTGCTCCAGTTTTAGTGTACTGCTAGGTGAAAGTTTGGAACATGACAATTTCCATGCTTTGTTCAGTCTTAAGTTCCTTTTGTTATGGACATTTTCTTCTCAAAAGCTCTTAATTTGAGCAGCAAGTTCTCTCACTTTCAATTTTATATAATTGTAGGTACCAAAAGGTCACATTTGTTTGCAGGTGACAATATTTATTCTTCTAGACTAGAAACTCAAGGCAGTTTGGACTTGTACCTTAAGGTCTTGCGACAACGAGGGTCTGATGTCTTGTATGGTAAGTTCTCTGTCATGTGCTCGGCTTTTCCATGCGTATTTGGAGCCCTGTCATGTGAATATATATATATATATATATATATATATATATATATATATATATATATATATATATATATATATATATATATATATATATATATATATATATATATATATATATATATATATATATATATATATATATATATATATATATATATATATATGGGTCATATGATTTGCAGTTGGTTATTCTATATTACATTTTGGAAAATGCTACTTTAACATTACAGATTACCGTGTTCTCGCTTTTCTCTCTCATTTTCTTCCATGCAATACACATGAGAACTGAATGTTCCTTTTTCCCGAGGAGGAGAACCAGGTGTTATAATATGTAAAGAAGGAAAGCAAACTAATTTGTTTGGTTCAGTGCCTGAAGAAAGACACTCATTTCACAGAATTCCATTTTAGGTGAGGCGTGCTGATTCTGTCATGTTAGATGGTTTTCCAGATTATCTAAATATGTAGTACTTGCATTCTATTCTCTGATATGTTTGTTAGTCCTTGCACATCCTTTCTCGTGCATTGGCCTGTTGGGTTGTGTTCTCTTCATAGTTAACGAAGGGAGTATTTTTGAAGGACTCTCATTTTCTTATGTATGAAAATGCAGGCTTGCTTTCAAGATACTCCACTAGGATCTCTTGCTAATGAGGTGCAGCCTTTCCTATCCACAGTTAGAGATGCAGGTATAATTATTTCAACTTATCTATGTATACTACATATTGAGCCCAGTTCACTTTACAAGTTTACTGCTCTTAGCTTTCGAGCCACAAGAAACAAAAAAAACAAGAATGATAGATTTGATGGCCAAAGAGCATAAGTGTTTGTAAGTTAGTACACATCTCCTCTAGCCAAAAGGAAGTTTTTCTTCCTGAACTACACTCGCTGAATTAAACGGTATCAACAGACTTGCTATGTTTCCGGCATGACGCAGCCCTGTCCTTGGAACCTGCTTGATATTTATTTCGATTGCTAGCCTACGGTTTTGCTGGACAATCGTCATCGGCCATGATGGAGGCCTGTGGATTTACTGGTTTACTGAACTGAAGCTTGTTTTAATTTTGCATACACCTCTGTACTGATCTCCATTCCAAGAATTTGCCTGATGTGTTGACCTCTAAAATTGTAGTGCTGCCTACCAATGGAAGATTGTGTGTGCCTGATACTTGCTTCCTGCAATTTGTGGGGCAGAATAAAATTTTGGCTGTGCATGCATCCAAAGGTCTGTCCTAAGATTTCTGTTGTAATCGCCGCCACACCCGTTGTCAGCGCCCAGCAAGGTACCTTCCCAAATTCCGATCGATGATCACATCATGGTTTCTTGCTACGTGCAGCCATGTGTGCTGGTTTGAGAAGTATTTTTTGTTGCCTGCTTTAAACTCCAATGCCATTGTTGTTCTCAGGGCTTATTGTAGGTGGATAGTCAGGGTTTGGGTGACTCGACGCTGCAGAACGTAAGTAAAAGTGGTTGTGTTCTTCGTCTTCATCGTAGGTGGATAGCCTGGTATTTAATTTATCTTTATACAAAACGCATCCATGTGTGAAGGCAATGCGCGCATGATTCTTAGACCAATAATAGCATGCAGACATTTGGTTCATGGGTTACATTGCTACATGCTGGCCAATTATTTCAAACTTTGCTTATGTACTTTGGTGTATAAACTGAAAGGAGAAGTATTTGGTTAGTAAACTTGATGATATTTAAATAATGTGGGTATTGGTCAATTAGCTGAGAACAAGGAGCAAGTATTATCAAGTTGTGCAAAGTCGGTTACCAAGACTCAGGATGATGTTTCATTCTTATCATCTAGCATATCATACCCACAAGAAATATGCTGATTAATCAGTTATTCGGTAACTTATATGGACTTGCATATATAATCAGTATTTGTCTATAATGACTTCCTTTACAATGATCTGGCTCAAACTAGACTACAATTTCTTTGGTTTACAATGATCTTGACATTAATACAAAGTGTTTTACAAAACATTTATTAGTGTAACAGACAGGCCAGCGTGCCAAGGCGTGTCCCTAAATTTTTCCAAGGCGGCCAAAAACCTGAGGCTTCCAATTACAATTTTTTTACTTCCGTTTTGATACTAAAGTACACATGCTACAATGCTTTCTAATATAGTTTGTCCAAACGGATTCCATTCTACTTTCCATCTCAATTAAGAATTTTTCTACGCAGTGCAAAATGAAACTGAGTATTTGTTTTATATTGTAGTTATCTTGGTAATTTGTTTCGCCTGTCCTTCCTCTTCGGTGGTCTGCACGAGAAGCGGGTGGTTGCTGCAGCCCCGCTTGCATGGAACATCTGTCCAGTCCAGCTACAAGATGAAGTACCCAGCTTCCGGTTATTATTTCTTGGTTTTGCTTAGAAAATTAACTACTTTATTAGGGTAATATTTAGTATTGATTTATTCTTGCTCATGCAAATTGATTGCTTGAAATTTTCAACCTTGAACGTAGAAACCTATCACCGTTAATTGAGTGCCACGCGTGAGCGCACACGCTTTCTTGAGGACAATATGATTCTCACTTAACATCTTTGTTGACTAAAATGTCGATCTAAGTCTGTGTTTGTTGTCTCTATTGCAGGAAAATTAACTACTTTATTAGGAGATCATTGCAGGAAGGTTAATAGAGTTTGAATTTATAAGGACATCTATAAGAGCCTAGCAGACGCACTTCATATGATGTTCATAGCTAATGTTGCTAGCTGTAAACTTGCTCTGTTTTTATTTTGGTGAAATATACCTCAATCTAAGATTATTGGTTTAACAACATTAGGCAAGCTATTACCATTATTTATGGTGTATCAAGTTACCTTATATGAATATTGGTCGTTGCATCCCTTCATATCTTGATAGCCAATATTCGATGATAAATATTGCTTTGTATCCTTGTATATATGTAGATGAATCTTGCAAAAAGATAATCATGTGCTTGTTAGTTATACAGGACATCATCACGAGGGATGTGGACTCCTGGGATGGAGGAAGCACGACAGAGCATCCAGCCAGCAGTGGGGATGGAAGTGCGGATAAGGTCGGCGACGGCCTGAAGAGGCAGGGGAACATGACGAACAGGGCAGGGGTTTGGGTCCCACCGCCACGTCCTGCGGCAGTTGGGGGCCTCTTCGTTGCAGAGCCGGCGGCCGGCTAGGCTCCACCTCCTCCATCCCTACCTTGGCGCTGCACATGGGAGAAGAAGGGGGCAACAGGAAGATGGCATCAGGACGAGGGGTTGCCGGGATGGATTCTGCAGCACCGTGACGTCTTGTCTTCTGCAACCAGCCCCATCCCTCCGCCTCCCATGACTCTTTTCTCATCGATCTCACGACGCTGCTACACTCCCGCTTCATCAACATCCTCGACGCGCATATGCATGATCCCAGGTTTGGTCTCTCTTTGTTCACCATTGTTCACCTTAGCTCACGGAAAATATTAAAACAATGTCCTTGATGCAGCTAGAAAGCTTGGTGTCACCCAATGTACTAGCGATAAGGCGCTGATCGCTTTTATCATTGTCTACAATGTATCAGTTAGCAGGGAAGGAATAATAGTAGGTCACCCTATCCTTTTGTGTTATACATTTCTTATTTTCCCCTGAATTTTTCGCCTATTGAATAATCTTTTGTCACCTACAGGTTACATGGTGTATGGTACAGTTCTGGGAGTTAGCCGATGGCAATATATTTGCACTTTTATTTTGGTGCTTAACAGTTGAAGGTAAATAAATTGCAGTCTTATTTTATTTTTTATGCTAAAAACTCAAGAAATGACATGTTGTACTTGGTTTACGAGTATTTCTTGTATAGAGAAAGCTTTATATACATATCATCATTACCATTTTGGTTGTTGATATATGGCACCACCATATATGCATTATATAGAAAAAATATCTTTCTTTACTTGACAATCAGATATTCTTTCACATGGATCATAAATAGCCCGTGGTCTTCTTCTTTGTATTCTTCTTTATTCTTATGCAGTTTATGTTTTTTCGCTCTTTAGGTATGTACCTGAAAATCTACGTGATATAATTACAGTCAGTTGCATGTGTTAACAGTATGTACACCAAGGAGCTCTAGGAGTTGGGGAGGAAGGAGGAGTCTAGGAACATCAATTGGCAGCGCCGGGAAGCTCAGCAAGAGGCGTGCAACGGGGTCACCATCATTGTTAACTACTTCATGTTGCCTACTTATCTTAGTATTGGAAGACCATCTAATCTTTCTTTTTCTCTGGTCAACTTAGTTAGCTGTCTGCGTGTTAGTAATCTCGACAGTTAAGCTTTTTAGGTGTGCTCATAATTTTACTTCTACGAACTATTTTGATGCAGTCAAGCTTAGTATTTTTTAATTTTTAGGTTATTTGTGTAATCTATTAGGATCCATGCATCTACTGTTTTGGCACAGAATTCTGTTTTATTTAGTTTGTGCATTTCAATTCTTAATTACCATTACTTGCTGAAGTTCATATAAACCCACACACATCTTTCTTCTACGAAGGAATGATGGATTTGATATGGCATTAGTGTGGTAGCTCGTGCTGAATAAGTATGGTTATCTGGTACTCTATGCTGTGATCGCTTCTCCTATTAAGTGAGTTTTAAATAAGTTTCCTTTTTTGTGTTCTGTACAATTTGGTACTAAGCATCAGCTTTAATAATGTGCATGCAGCAGGAGTGGCGATAAAAAATTGATCAGTCTCATTTACAAATGCAGGTTACTAAGTTGGAAGTCCTGCCACCCAAGAGACTGCAAGGTTACTAAGTTGGAAGTCCTGCTCGAAGAAACAATCTTTTCGGCAATCAGAAGACATTAGGTCAAGGTATATTCTAGGGTCCCTATGTGTCAAGGAAAATGAAATACATGATTCTGGTTTCTGATCTGCATGCAATTGTGCATCTATGAGATGGAGAGGACCTGCAGGTTTATTGTTTCTCTTTGCATTGCAATGTGGTGGAGGAAGCAGCATGCCGCTGCGATATGTACTAATAATCTTAGAGGCAAACTCTTTATGCGATTCTAAGTGCACTATGTGTATCCCTGTAGTATGGCACCATTTTAGCGGGTCTGGGTTGTCTCCTAATGCTTATTCATATTTTTCCCTTCTATTGGCATATGCACAAGATGACATGTTTGATGCTTATTGGTACATATTTTTTTTATTTTATTGGAGAAATGGAATAAGACACATAGATGGCTGCATCCTCACTTCATCTTGATAAGCAACATCAGTTGTAATATGGTAGTTGTCTCATGCTTTCTAGAGTTTTTACATGTACCGACTGTCAAATTTTGCAAGTCGTGGCTTTGAATAGGTGGGTGTTTTTTTTAGCTTTGACCGAATCAAGTTATTTCTTGCTATTTTTATGAGAAGAAAATAGGATGCAATAAAAGTCAATGACAAGCCTTTTGTTAAACCATAGTTACAAATGCCAGAAAATAAGAACTGACAAGAGGTTTGGGTACACACTTCTGGTATCAATGTAGGGAATGAAAAATCTTGGTCTGTTTTTTGTATGTCTTCCAATTACATTGAAACAGTACTGTATTAGAATTTAAGAAAAAAAAATCAAAGCAGAGTTGTAGTTGACATTTAGTGTAAAAAAGAGAAAATACAGTGAGAGACTTGGTTTGTGCGATGATAAGTAACATGCTGAATTATGACATAGAAGGTAAAAGGGAACAAGCATGCTTGCGTCATTTCGGTAACTCTTTGCTAGCAACTCTCCCGTTTTTTTAGATCTACTTTCCCATGGGATGTTCTTTAAGAGGAATGCTTTGTATCGACTTAACCATATAATATTGTCAAGTAGGTTTACAGAAATAATGTTAGACTATTTTTGATTATTCCATCTTTACCTGTCAGGAAGATCTTGATGGACATGCTGAAGAAACATGCCTGCCTCTCCACCAGGATGATATCTTCAGTTCGAATGCAGAGAGGTAAATATATTAGTTTTCCTTTTTACACCACAACTATTTGCTTCAGAATCACCCTCTATATACTCACTCAATTACCAGTGCTTTATTCTTCTTTCTTGAATCGATTATTTAGAACTCATGTCAGTATATTCTGAGCTTTCTGGGTGTGTTCATATAGTTACTTCTGGTTAAATAGTTGATCTCTTGATACCTTAATCTGAATGGCAAGGGTTGGTGTTACTTCCATGTGTTTTTTGTGAAACTACAATATTGTTCAAATAAAAATATATGAGGCTCAGGCTGTTTATGCACCACATTCTGCTTCCTTTGTACCTTCAAATTTAGATATGTCAATAACTTTATGCATGATATGCATTCCACCTTGGCCAAACATGTCGCAACATATCTATTTCAGGATATATATCTTCGGTGTTAACTACACATTTTCCAGTATTTTTGTATTTGTATGAATCCTGATATGCCATATTGTAGTGTCTAGATTGGATTGTGCAGTTCAAGATTGATGTTTTTTTTGGCTTTCAACTACCATCCTCAAAACCTTTAGGGGTGTAGCCATATGAGACCGAGTTTGCCAAAGGTGAGCAGTTCTCTGGCTGCTATGGGTTAGATGAAGATGACACAATCAATTGGAACCCGACTCCCAACTGATGTTTGTTTGTGTTTGTTGTTTCGTGTTAGGCTATTTGTAAGAAATAATTAGCAGCTCTATTGTGAACACGACTGGGACCCTCTATGTACTTAGCTGCTGTTACCTTAGGATGGTATATTTGTACCTGATGTAATATATTTTTGCCACTTGTGTGTAGCATGTGCATTCAAACAGAGAATTGTAAATTTCTGGTTATGTCATGCCGCTGCCTCAAGAATTGTCTGTGTGTTCTTTACCTATTACATCTCCCTCCATTCATTAAAAGATGCCTCAACTTTGTTAAAATTTGGTTGTACCCTTTGATACATCCACATTTTGATAAGGTTGAGACATTCTTTTATTAATGGAGTAGTAGACTTTCATATGTGGTTAATATAATGTTGATAGAATGGTTTACTTTCTCAGGCGATTAGCAACACACCCACCAAGGACGAAGTGGTGCTGACATTCCCCTCATCTGCATGTCATATACATAGTTCCGTTGGAGAAGTCTCAGTGCAGTTGTTAGTCGAGCAAGCAACCATTGGGTAGCTTTTTTGCCATCTATGTTTTATTACCATTGATTTGTAGAGATGCTTAATATAGCATTTTACAATCTGTTCACCGGGACGGTGAGCCAATGCGAGCCTCAAAATACTGCTATATTTTCCGATTGTATATAAGGTTTTCTACTTTCTTCGTGATTTTGCAATAACGGTATCTGAGGAATAAGCATCGGCTAACTCTATGCCAGCAGCTGCGATATGACAGAGGATGTTATCTGGAATAATTGAGCATAAAGCATCTATAGGTGGCTTTTCAAGTCTGCCATCAAATCCCATGTGTTTTATCCTAATTTCATCTTTCAAATTCGTTTTATAAAACCGTATTTCCATCATTTGTATACAAAGTGTAAATATGTACGAATTCCACGGGATCGTGCGCCAAGGCGCACATCTAAATCTAGTACATTTCAGAGGCACTATACCATGCAAGGTTCTCCAGCTTTTATTTCTCTGCTAGGCCGGCCATGAGCTTCACACGTTCCATTAGTTTGGCACTTCGGGTGGTGTGGGCACTCCGGTCTTTGCTCTCTGATTTTTTTTTTGTCTTCTCTAATGCAACGTGTTCAAGCAGCTAAGAGTACAAAATTGTACCTCTTGTCACACTTGCATATTGAGTGATAACCTAGTTTTTTTCAAAGCGATCCACTCGGGGAACGATTTTCATTATCATTGGTAACGAAAAAATTGTCGGCATGACCACAAGCCGGAACTACGACAAGTTTTTAACCAACTTTTTTGCTTTTCAGGATCAACAGGCTACAAATAACCAAAAGCGAAGCCCACACAGATATCAGAGTTTTGCACAAGGATTCTTCACGCATCCATATCATCAGCGTCTTCTTCTCCATCGACTTTCATGTCCGCATCAGCTTGATTTGTCAAGCATCGCACGCCAGTGTCTGCAACATTTCCTCCAGTACCAGCACTAGCACCCATGACCAGATTACGGAGTGCATCCGCACCTTGCTGGAGCTGTGTTGCATCGGCGGTCGACTGCAAACCTACCCAGTATTTCATAAAGGCAACAGAAAGGCAGATTAGATTAGTAGGATTTTTCAGGGTTTTTCGCTCAAAACAGAAATTGTTACGTGTTTTCCAAATCGCCCAGCTGATAGATGCCATGCCAGCGATCTGGACATTGCGACTAGCCTGAGAGAACTATGGCATCCACCAAAAGTACTGGGCAAACGATCCAGGGTGAGTAGGTGCACCAACAGCCATGCCCACCAAGCTCCAGACATATTTAGCTTCAGGGCAAGAGAAGAAAATGTGCAAAATGGTTTCATGTGTGGAACAAAATTGATAAAGCGGATCTCATGTCCAATTTTTTTTAGTAAATTATCTTTTGTGGCTATAGCGTTGTGCCAGATCAACCACAACCACACTTTGATTTTCAGGGGAATTTTGCTTTTCCAAAGATGCTTGAAAGGTCTGTCCATCTCATTCCTACACAGGTGTTTGTACAGACTTTTCACTGTGAATTGACCATTCTTAGTCCATTTCATTTTGGTTTATCTACAACATCAGATAAAGTCTCCTGGTTCAGTACATCAACAAGACCACGCCACTGTATTTGTATATCATCGGAGAGCCATCTCCTGAATGACAATCTCCAACCTAGCTGAGCAGCAGCAGCCACATATATTTTTTGTTCACTGCAAATTTCATAAATTTCAACGAACTTGTCTTTAAGGGGAGAGTGATCACACCAAGCATCACCCCAGAAACTAGTTCTGCATCCATTTCCAACAACTATTCTCCTGCCACACAAGTAGATATCTCTTACATGTAGCAGATCAGACCAAAGAGGAGAGTCACCATTTCCATGTCTAGCACAGTGAATACCCTGCATCCAATGTTGTCAAAATCGTGATTTTGAATCGGATCGGAATCTCAATAATAGGATCGCAAATCTTAGGATCTTAACTTTTAGAATCATAAAATTTTAGATTCTATCTAGCAGAATCGTTGAATCGTTATACTTAATTTGGGTCATAAAGTCGTAGAATCATGATTCTGACAACTACACCTGCATCTCCCAAGTATTCTTTTTCCTCATGATATCCTGCCAGGGTCCTTTTTCATTTTCCAATTTCCACCACTTGCACATAAGGCTTATATTAAATTTGTACAAATCCTTAAACCCTAGCCCACCCTTGCATTTAGGCTTACATATCCATCTCCATTTAACAAAGTGGTATATTCTTTTATTTGCATCACCAACCCAAAAGAAAGCTCTGATGAGTTTTGATATATTTTCAACAGTTGTCTTATGAAGTAATCTCATAGACATTTGATACATAGCTATGTTAGATAGGCAGGCATCAATCTTGATCAGTGTTCCACTAATAGACATAGATTCACCCATCCAGCTTCCCATGCTTTTCTTTACTTTCTCCTCAATAAATTGCAGCTCAACCACTGTCAGTCTCTAGCACAAACAGGAGTACCTAAATAATTAATAGGCCACTTTCCTCTTTGACAATTGAACAGCTCCACATAATCTTGCAATTTAGCTGGGTCATCAAGTATCAGCATTGTCTCACTTTTTTCAAAGTTGATTTTTAGGCCAGACATAATTTCAAAGATATACAGGAGCAATTTCAAGTTCCTTGCACCCTCCACATCATCCTGTATCAGGAGAATTGTATCATATACATATTGCAGTATAGCCACTCCATGTTCCACCAAATTATCAGCCAAACCTTTAAACAAACCATTCCTCTGTGCAGAGACAAGAGTGATAACCTAGTTGCAGTTGTGTAGTTGTGGTGTCACTGTGTTCTTGTTGCACATGAGTTGCAATTAAGATTTATAGATGCCGTTGTGTTGTAACTGTGTTCCAGTTGCACACAAGCTATAATTGAGATTTTGTGGTTGCATATGAATTGCAACTAGAATTTTTTCTTTTGTATGTGGGTTGCAACTAGAATATTTTCAATTGCATATGGATGCAACTCAAAAAATTCTAATTGCATGTAAGTTGCGACCAAGATTTTCTCTAGTTGCGCATGAGTTGCAACCGACATTTTTTAGTTGCACATGAGTTGCAACTGAATTTTTTCTAGTTTGGGTTGCAACTGAAATTTTCCAGTTGCACATGAGATGCAACTGAGATTTTCTCTAGTCACACATGGGTTGCAACTGAGATTTTTTGATTACACCTATAGGTTGCAACTGAATTTTTTCGCACTCATAATTCTTTAATTACAGATAGGTTGCAACTAAGATTTTTCTAGAACGCAATATTTCTCTCTTCAGTTTTGTTTTTTTACATCCATGGAAACATCATGGCCCCCCACGTGATTTTTTTACAAGTAAAGAGGATGGACCAGTTGTTTGTCATTGTTGCCATGGGGCCTTATTTCTTATTTGTGGGCTAGTTGTTGGTTAGCCCAAGCTAACTAAATCGAGACAGCCCATGACAAAGAAATCCGCACATACCAGCTCAAGCATAGTTGAAACAAAGAGAACATGAAAACGCACACACAAAGTTAGCCGGAAAGAGAGCAATGAATACCTCGTGATCGATCAGTCATGACGTCAGCCGATTGAGATTTATTAAATCTCAGTCGGCTGAGATCTAAGCTTGCCCATACATTATCTAGAGTATCCAAAAACAACAAAAGTTTAATGGGTATTACATACAGTAGCAATTTACGAGGGGAGGGCATCTCCAGCGGCGCGACGCATTTTAGCGTCTGCGTACGTCCGTTTGCATCGGTCCTTTTGGTCGAAATCGATCGCGCGTCTGTTTGCGTCGGAGGTGGCTCCAGCGGCACGACGCATTTTTTTTAGGACGAATCATTTTCTTTAAACATGAAACATAATTTGCATATTTAAAACATAAAAAAAACCTAAACGCCTACTGCTGCTCATCGTCGCTGTGCTGCTCCTCGTCGCTGCCGAGCACGATGAGCTCCGGTATGACCCACGACCAGTAGCCATCCGGGGGAGCGTACGCCGGGCGCGCCGTCGGTGCTCGAGGTTGAGGAGGCTGCGGCTGTGGCGGCGGTGGAGGCGCCCAGGGCTGCGGCTGTGGCGGCGGTTGAGGCGCCCAGACATAAGGCTGTGGCGGCGGTGGAGGAGGCACCCAGGGATAAGGATGTGGCGGCGGTGGCGGCGGTGGAGGAGGCGCCGCCGAGTCCAGGAGCGCCTGTCGAAGTGCTTCATCCGCCGACAGGCCCGGCGGCATGACGACGGTGGCGTAGCGGGGAAGCGGCGGCTGCACAGGCGCGTCGTACTTGGAGACGAGGACGGCGACGTTCGCCAGCTCGTCGTCCGTCATGTTCTCCGGGAAGTCGAAGTTCCGGCCCTCCGCCATGGCCTGCTGCCATTCGTGGAAGACGACAACGCTGTCGTCCTTCACCTCCTCGCTATGGTACTCGAGCGCCTTGACGTAGTCGTCGTCGTACGCGTCGTCGTCCTCGCGGTCGTTGTGCTGCGTCTGCTGACATCACGTCGGCGCCTGCTGACGACGCGTCGGCACCTGCTGAATACGAGCTGGCGATGCAGGGCCGAAGGGATAATCCCTGTCGCCCATGAAGCCTGCCCTTCGTCTCCTATCCGTCTCCGTGGACAGATACGTACGCCAAAGCTCTGAGTCGATGGCGTACGCCGGATCGGCGCGGAGGTCCGCCGGCAGATACCGCCTCCTGAGCCGGATCTCTGATACGTCTCCAACGTATCGATAATTTCTTATGTTCCATGCTACTTTTATGATGATACCCACATGTTTTATACATACTTTATGTCATATTTATGCATTTTCCGGCACTAACCTATTAACGAGATGCCGAAGAGCCAGTTGCTGTTTTCTGCTGTTTTTGGTTTCAGAAATCCTAGTAAGGAAATATTCTCGGAATTGGACGAAATCAACGCCCAGGATCTTATTTTGCCACGAAGCTTCCAGAACACCGGGGGAGATACGAAGTGGGGCGGCGACACGCCAGGGCGGCGCGGCCCACCCCCTGGCCGCGCGGCCCTGTTGTGTGGGCCCCCCGCGTCGCCCCTAAACCTACCTCTCCGACTATAAGAAGCCTTCGTCGATAATAACTCCAGTACCGAGAGCCACGATACGAAAAACCTTCCAGAGACGCCGCCGCCGCCAATCCCATCTCGGGGGATTCAGGAGATCGCCTCCGGCACCCTGCCGGAGAGGGGAATCATCTCCCGGAGGAATCTTCACCGCCATGGTCGCCTCCGGAGTGATGTGTGAGTAGTTCACCCCTGGACTATGGGTCCATAGCAGTAGCTAGATGGTCGTCTTCTCCTAATTGTGCTATCATTGTTAGAACTTGTGAGCTGCCTAACATGATCAAGATCATCTATCTGTAATGCTACATGTTGCGTTTGTTGGGATCCGATGAATAATGAATGCTATGTTATGTTGATTATCAATCTATCATCTATGTGTTGTTTATGATCTTGCATGCTCTCCGTTGCTAGTAGAGGCTCTGGCCAAGTTTTTGCTTGTAACTCCAAGAGGAAGTATTTATGCTCGATAGTGGGTTCATGCCTCCATTAAATATGGGACAGTGACCGAAAGTTCTAAGGTTGTGGATGTGTTGTTGCCACTAGGGATAAAACATCAATGCTATGTCTAAGGATATATTTGTTGATTACATTACGCACCATACTTAATGCAATTGTCTGTTGTTTGCAACTTAATACTGGAGGGGGTTCGGATGATAACCTGAAGGTGGACTTTTTAGGCATAGATGCATGCTGGATAGCGGTCTATGTACTTTGTCGTAATGCACAATTAAATCTCACAATACTCATCATAACATGTATGTGCATGGTCATGCCCTCTTTATTTGTCAATTGCCCAACTGTAATTTGTTCACCCAACATGCTTATTCTTATGGGAGAGATACCTCTAGTGAACTGTGGACCCCGGTCCATTCTTTTACATCGAATACAATCTACTGCAATACTCGTTCTACTGTTCTCTGCAAACATCATCATCCACACTATACATCTAATCCTTTGTTACAGCAAGCCGGTGAGATTGACAACCTCACTGTCACGTTGGGGCAAAGTAATTTGGTTGTGTTGTGCAGGTTCCATGTTGGCGCCGGAATCCCTGATGTTGCGCCGCACTACACTCCGCCGCCATCAACCTTCAACGTGCTTCTTGGCTTCTACTGGTTCGATAAACCTTGGTTTCTTACTGAGGGAAAACTTGCCGCTGTACGCATCACACCTTCCTCTTGGGGTTCCCAACGGACGCGTGTTGTACGCGTATCAAGCTCTTTTTCTGGCGCCGTTGCCGGGGAGATCAAGACACGCTGCAAGGGGAGTCTCCACCTCCAATCTCTTTACTTTGTTTTTGTCTTACTTTACTTTTATTTACTTCTTTGTTTGCTGCACTAAAACAAAACACAAAAAAATTAGTTGCTAGTTTTACTTTATTTACTATCTTGTTCTCCATATTAAAAACACAAAAAATTTAGTTACTTGTATCTACTTTATCTAGTTTGCTTTATTTACTATTGCTAAAATGGGTACTCCTGAAAATACTAAGTTGTGTGACTTCACAACCACAAATAATAATGATGTCTTATGTACACCTATTGCTCCACCTGCTACTACAGCAGAATTCTTTGAAATTAAACCTGCTTTACTGAATCTTGTTATGAGAGAGCAATTTTCTGGTGTTAGTTCTGATGATGCTGCTGCCCATCTTAATAATTTTGTTGAACTATGTGAAATGCAAAAGTATAAGGATGTAGATGGTGACATTATAAAATTAAAATTGTTTCCTTTCTCATTAAGAGGAAGAGCTAAAGATTGGCTGCTATCTCTGCCTAAGAATAGTATTGATTCATGGACTAAATGCAAGGATGCTTTTATTGGTAGATATTATCCTCCTGCTAAAATTATATCTTTGAGAAGTAGCATAATGCATTTTAAGCAATTGGATACTGAGCATGTTGCCCAAGCATGCGAAAGAATGAAATCTTTGGTTAAAAATTGCCCAACCCATGGACTGACTACTTGGATGATCATCCAAACCTTTTATGCAGGACTGAATTTTTCTTCGTGGAACTTATTGGATTCAGCTGCTCGAGGTACTTTTATGTCCATCACTCTAGGAGACGCAACAAAGCTTCTTGATAATAAGATGATTAATTACTCTGAATGGCACACGGAAAGAGCTCCACAAGGTAAGAAGGTAAATTCTGTCGAAGAAACCTCCTCCTTGAGTGATAAGATTGATGCTATTATGTCTATGCTTGTGAATGGTAGGACAAATATTGATCCTAATAATGTTCCGTTAGCTTCATTGGTTGCCCAAGAAGAACATGTTGATGTGAATTTCATTAAAAATAATAATTTCAACAACAATGCTTACCGGAACAATTCTAGTAACAACTATAGGTCATATCCTTATAATAATGGTAACGGTTATGGTAATTCTTATGGGAATTCTTACAACAATAATACACCCCCTGGACTTGAAGCCATGCTTAAAGAATTTATTAGTACACAAACTGCTTTTAACAAATCTGTTGAAGAAAAGCTTGGGAAAATTGATATACTTGCTTCTAAAGTCGATAGTCTTGCTGCTGATGTTGATCTTTTGAAATCGAAAGTTATGCCTAATGTAGATAAAGATATTAAGTCATTTGCTACAGCAAACGCCATCCAAGTTAGAATTAATGAGAATATAAGATTGATGGCCGAATTGCGTGCTAGGTGGGAGAAATAAGAAAATGCTAAAGATAACAATGTAGCTAAAGTTTGGACTATTACCACCACTAGTAATGCTAATGCTTCACATGTTGCTGCACCTCCTACTATCAATGGTAAAATAATTGGTGTTGGCAATGTTTCCACTTCTAATGCAAAGCCTGTAAAACTGCCGGAAACTGCTAAAACTACTGAAACTGCCTGTGATAAAACTGCTGATTTTTTTTCCAATATTGGGGATAATGATCCCATTGCTTTAGATCATAATGGTTTAGATTTTGATGATTGTCACATCTCTGAAGTTACAAAGTTCTTACAAAAACTTGCTAAGAGTCCTAATGCTAGTGCTATAAATTTGGCCTTTACAAAACATATTACAAATGCTCTCATAAAAGCTAGAGAAGAGAAATTAAATCGCGAAGCTTCTATTCCTAGGAAGTTAGAGGATGGTTGGGAGTCCATCATTAAGATGAAGGTCAATGACTTTGATTGTAATGCTTTATGTGATCTTGGTGCAAGTATTTCCGTTATGCCTAAGAAAATCTATAATATGCTTGACTTGCCACCATTGAAAAATTGTTATTAGGATGTTAATCTTGCTGATAATTCTACAAAGAAACCTTTGGGGAGGGTTGATAATTTTCGCATTACGATTAACAATAACCTTGTCCCCGTTGATTTTGTTGTCTTGGATATTGAATGCAATGCATGTTGTCCCATTATATTGGGAAGACCTTTTCTTCGAACTGTTGGTGCTATTATTGATATGAAGGAAGGTAATATTAAATATCAATTTCCTCTCAAGAAAGGTATGGAACACTTCCCTAGAAAGAGAATGAAGTTACCTTTTGATTCTATCATTAGAACAAATTATAATGTTGATGCTTCGTCTCTTGATAACACTTGATACACACTTTCTGCGCCTAGCTGAGAGGCGTTAAAGAAAAGCGCTTATGAGAGACAACCCATGATTTTACTACTGCACTTTTATTTTATATTTGAGTCTTGGAAGTTGTTACTACTGTAGCAACCTCTCCTTATCTTAATTTTGTTGCATTGTTGTGCCAAGTAAAGTCTTTTATAGTAAGGTTCATACTAGATTTGGATTACTGCGCAGAAACAGATTTCTTGCTGTCACAAATCTGGGCTGAATTCTCTGTAGGTAACTCAGAAAATTCTACAAATTTACGTGAGTGATCCTCAGATATGTATGCAACTTTCATTAAATTTGAGCATTTTCATTTGACCAAGTCTGGTGCCTCTTAGAAATTCGTATTTACGGACTGTTCTGTTTTGACAGATTCTGCCTTTTATTTCGCATTGCCTGTTTTGCTATGCTTGATGGATTTCTTTATTCCATTAAATCTCAGTAGCTTTGTGCAATGTCCAGAAGTGTTAAGAATGATTATGTCACCTCTGAACATGTGAATTTTGATTATGCACTAACCCTCTAATGATTTGTTTTGAGTTTGGTGTGGAGGAAGTTTTCAAGGATCAAGAGAGGAGGATGATACAATATGATCAAGGAGAGTGAAAGCTCTAAGATTGGGGATGCCCCGGTGGTTCACCCCTGCATATTTCAATAAGACTCAAGCTTCTAAAATTGGGGATGCCCAAGGCATCCCCTTCTTCATCGACAACATTATCAGGTTCCTCTAGTGAAACTATATTTTTATTCCGTCACATCTTATGCACTTTGCTCGGAGCGTCGGTTTGTTTTTGTTTTTGTTTTGTTTGAATAAAGTTGGATCCTAGCATTCATTGTGTGGGAGAGAGACACGCTCCGCTGTTTCATATGGACAAATATGTCCTTAGGCTTTACTCATAATATTCATGGCGAAGGTTGAACTGCTTCGTTAAATTGTTATATGGTTGGAAACGGGAAATGCTACATGTGGTAATTGGTATAATAACTTGAATAATGTGATACTTGGCAATTGTTGTGCTCATGTTTAATCTCTTGCATCATATACTTTGTACCTATTAGTTAAGAAATACATAGAGCTTGTTAAAATTTGGTTTGCATGATTGGTCTCTCTAAGGTCTAGATATTTTCTAGTAAGGGTCGAACAATAAGGAAGACGGTGTAGAGTCTTATAATGCTTACAATATGTCTTTTATGTGCGTTTTGCTGTACCGGTTCATACTTGTGTTTGTTTCAAACAACCTTGCTAGCCTAAGCCTTGTATCGAGAGGGAATACTTCTCATGCATCCAAAATCCTTGAGCCAAACACTATGCCACTTGTGTCCACCATACCTACCTACTACATGGTATTTCTCCGCCATTCCAAAGTAAATTGCTTGAGTGCTACCTTTAAAATTTACATTCTTTATCTTTGCAATATATAGCTCATGGGACAAATAGCCTAAAAACTATTGTGGTATTGAATATGTACTTATGCATCTTATCTCTTATTAAGTTGCTTGTTGTGCGATAACCATGTTCCTGGGGACGCCATCAACTACTCTTTGTTGAATATCATGTGAGTTGCTATGCATGTTCATCTTGTCTGAAGTAAGGGCGATTTAGCAGGAGTTGAATGGTTTGAGCATGCATATTGTTAGAGAAGAACATTGGGCCGCTAACTAAAGCCATGATCCATGGTGGAAGTTTCAGTTTTGGACAACAATCCTCAATCTCTTATGAGAATATTAATTGTTGCTAAATGCTTATGCATTAAAGAGGAGTCCATTATCTGTTTTCTATATTGTCCCGGTATGGATGTCTAAGTTGAGAATAATCAAAAGCGAGAAATCCAATGTGAGCTTTCTCCTTAGACCTTTGTACAGGCGGCATAGAGGTACCCCTTGTGATACTTGGTTAAAATATATGTATTGCGGTGATAATCCAGGTAATCCGAGCTAATTAGGACAAGGTGCGGGCACTATTGGTATACTATGCATGAGGCTTGCAACTTGTAGGATATAATTTACATAACACATATGCTTTATTACTACCGTTGACAAAATTGTTTCTTGTTTTCAAAATCAAAGCTCTAGCACAAATATAGCAATCGATGCTTCCCTCTGCGAAGGGCCATTCTTTTACTTTTATGTTGAGTCAGTTTACCTATTTCCTCCCATCTCAAGAAGCAAACACTTATGTTAACTGTGCATTGATTCTTACATACTTGCATATTGCACTTGTTATATTACTTTATGTTGACAATATCCATGAGATATACATGTTACAAGTTGAAAGCAACCGCTGAAACTTAATCTTCCTTTGTGTTGCTTCAATACCTCTACTATGAATTTATTGCTTTATGAGTTAACTCTAATGCCAGACTTATTGATGCTTGTCTTGAAAGTACTATTCATGAAAAGTATTTGCTATATGATTCAATTGTTTACTCATTGCATTTACATTGCTTCGAATCGCTGCATTCATTACATGTGCTTACAATAGTATTGATCAAGATTATGATGGCATGTCACTTCAGAAATTATCTTTGTTATCGTTTACCTACTCGGGACGAGTAGGAACTAAGCTTGGGGATGCTGATACGTCTCCAACGTATCGATAATTTCTTATGTTCCATGCTACTTTTATGATGATACCCACATGTTTTATACATACTTTATGTCATATTTATGCATTTTCCGGCACTAACCTATTAACGAGATGCCGAAGAGCCAGTTACTGTTTTCTGCTGTTTTTGGTTTCAGAAATCCTAGTAAGGAAACATTCTCGGAATTGGACGAAATCAACGCCTAGGATCTTATTTTTCCACGAAGCTTCCAGAACACCGGGGGAGATACGAAGTGGGGCAACGAGGCGGCGACACGCCAGGGCGGCGCGGCCCACCCCCTGGCCACGCGGCCCTGTTGTGTGGGCCCCTCGCGTCGCCCCTAAACCTACCTCTGCGACTATAAGAAGCCTTCATCGATAATAACTCCAGTACCGAGAGCCACGATACGAAAAATCTTCCAGAGACGCCGCCACCAATCCCATCTCGGGGGATTCAGGAGATCGCCTCCGGCACCCTGCCGGAGAGGGGAATCATCTCCCGGAGGACTCTTCACCGCCATGGTCGCCTCCGGAGTGATGTGTGAGTAGTTCACCCCTGGACTATGGGTCCATAGCAGTAGCTAGATGGTCGTCTTTTCCTAATTGTGCTATCATTGTTAGATCTTGTGAGCTGCCTAACATGATCAAGATCATATATCTGTAATGCTACATGTTGCGTTTGTTGGGATCCGATGAATAATGAATGCTATGTTATGTTGATTATCAATCTATCATCTATGTGTTGTTTATGATCTTGCATGCTCTCCGTTGCTAGTAGAGGCTCTGGCCAAGTTTTTGCTTGTAACTCCAAGAGGGAGTATTTATGCTCGATAGTGGGTTCATGCCTCCATTAAATCTGGGACAAAGGATGAAAGTTCTAAGGTTGTGGATGTGCTGTTGCCACTAGGGATAAAACATCAATGCTATGTCTAAGGATATATTTGTTGATTATATTACGCACCATACTTAATGCAATTGTCTGTTGTTTGCAACTTAATACTGGAGGGGGTTTGGATGATAACCTGAAGGTGGACTTTTTAGGCATAGATGCATGTTGGATAGCGGTCTATGTACTTTGTCGTAATGCCCAATTAAATCTCACAATACTCATCATAACATGTATGTGCATGGTCATGCCCTCTTTATTTGTCAATTGCCCAACTGTAATTTGTTCACCCAACATGCTTATTCTTATGGGAGAGACACCTCTAGTGAACTGTGGACCTCGGTCCATTCTTTTACATCGAATACAATCTACTGCAATACTCGTTCTACTGTTCTCTGCAAACATCATCATCCACAGTATACATCTAATCCTTTGTTACAGCAAGCCGGTGAGATTGACAACCTCACTGTCACGTTGGGGCAAAGTAATTTGGTTGTGTTGTGCAGGTTCCACGTTGGCGCCGGAATCCCTGGTGTTGCACCGCACTACACTCCGCCGCCATCAACCTTCAACATGCTTCTTGGCTCCTACTGGTTCGATAAACATTGGTTTCTTACTGAGGGAAAACTTGCCGCTGTACGCATCACACCTTCCTCTTGGGGTTCCCAACGGACGCGTGTTGTACGCGTATCAATCTCCGCGGTTCGATCAGGCTCATGCGCAGGTACTGGAGGGATGGGCACCCGGCGGCAGCTGAGCCGCCAGCCGCCAGGCAGCTGCACGCCGGACCAGGTGTCGTCGCACGGCATGCATTTGCCGTGCATGAGCCTCCCCACCATGACGGGGAGCGGGATCTTCTTCGTGCCGTTGCCGGAGGCCTCGAAGTCGTTTTTCTTCCCCATGGCGCTGCGGTGGTGGTGGTGCGAGTGGAGGTGTGGTGTGGGCGAAGGAGCGACGCGGCCGGTGGACTTTTAAGGGTGGCCGCGCGCGGGATACAATGCAATTGAAGGCGGCGTAGAAGCCCAGCCGCCGCCCGCCAGTGCGCGCGCAGAACAGGCAGCCGCGCCATTGATGGTGAAGGCTACGGCGCAGACGCGGAAGCGCTGACCGCCGAAGCGGTGCCCTCGGTGCAGACTCGCTGCCAGGCGGGCCCGGTGGAAACGCAAGCGGACACTTTGCGCGTTCGCGCAGTGTCCGCAGAGACGCAAACCTGGCGCATATTTGGGTCAGGTTTGCGTCTCCGCGGATGGCCCGGTCACTTTGCGTTGTGTCGCGCCGCTGGAGAGGGTGCCAGACGCATTTTCGGTCAAAACGGATGCAAACGGTCGCTCATCGTCCGTTTATGTCGCGCCGCTGGAGATGCCCTAATTGACTTAAAGCGGCCATTTCTCATTCAACAGTTGAGACTTGAGATCAAGGTATTATATATTATCCCTCTAAATCTTTTACACTTGCATGATGCTGAAGTCGGATTAGAAGGTTCTTAGCATATTTATCGGCAGTTGGTAGTGCAGAAAGGATTTTCATAGAAATGATTGATGGAATCCCGCGCAGCTAAGAGCATCTCCACTCGTCTCCCCGACGAGGCCCCCGAACGCCGTTTTTCCATCCGGACGGCGAAATTCGGCCCAGTCGCGCCCCCGGTTCCTCGATTTCGTCCGGATTTGGGCCTAAATTCATCCGGCGATCCCACGGCATCCCCGCCCCCCCGGGGAGCGCTCGGGGAGTCCGGAAGAAACGAAAACGCGGGAAACGCCAAGGAAACTTCCCACGCGTCTGATGGCCCCAACTTGTCGGCGAGGGACACCGATCGTCGTCCTCATCGCATCGTCTTCCGCGCGCTGTAAAAGCCTGCCGCCGTTCAGCATTCGCCGGCCGCGTAGCTTCCACGCGGCGAGTTAATGTCGTCACATCGTCTTCCGCGCACGCATCGTCTTCCGCGCACGCATCGTCTTCCGCACACGCATCGTCTTCCACGCGGCATTAATCGCCGGCGCCCGCCGCGCCTATATAAGCCGCTCCGCTCGCCGCGACGCCCTTGCTCCCCTCTTCCTCCATTCTCCCTCCACTCACCCTCCACCTCCACCGATGGCGTTCTACGACGACGACGGCCCATCCAACAACGGGTTCCCCCGCCGATCTCTCCACGCGTGGGAGGGGCACCTCCTCCACCAGGCGGGGTACCCCTGCCCGCCGGACACGAGCCCCCCCCCCCCACGGCGGGTGGCGATAAGCGTTGGTGGCGTGCCAATCCCGCCGCAGCCCCAGGGCCACGCCCTCGACGTCGCCATCGAGGAGGCGCGGATGGCGATGACGGAGGAAGAACGCGCCGACCCGCGCCACCACCCCGAGAACTACACTCGGTGGAATTCTTTTTTTCTCCGGCGGCGGGAGCGCGAGCTGGCGTCCTACGACGGCCCGCCACCTCCGCCTCCGCGCAACAATGCCGCGGGTCGCCGGCGTTGGTGGAGCACCCCGAATAGGATGCTCCACAACGTCCTCGAGCACATCGAGGGCGGCAACTCGCCGAGGCTCACTGTCGTTGCCTAATCGACGGTACCTCGGAGGAGGGATCCTCACGAGGGGGAGAAGAAGTAGGGGCCATAGGGCGGAGTGCTCTCGGGACGGTGGTACGCGAGTTACCCAGCTTCGGAACACCTGCACGATGACAGGGCCTACTGCTGCTTGTCTGGAATTATCTGGGCGCTTTCGCGTTGTTACAATGAGTTGAGGTTCTGCCTCTAAGGCTCCCAGGATCCGGCTTATATAGGCGCTCGGATCTAGGGTTTACATGGAGAGTCCTAGCCGGAATACAAGTTTCCTAACTACGGTACAATATCTTGCCGTGTACGTTAAGGATCCGCCTTCCTCCTAGGTCGTGCCGGATCCGGATACTTTATGGGCCTCCACGGATCCGGCCTCCTTCGTAGGTCGGTTGAGATCCGGCTCCTCGTTCCTGGGCTGGACTTCATCCTTCATGATCTACAGCAACTGGGCCGCCCGATGGGCCACATGCCTCACCACCAACTATGGGCCACCCGGGCTTGCCGGATCTAGGCCATGCCGTTGATATACCCATAAAGTATACCCACAACAGTAGCCCCCGAAGTTCTCCGAGATTCATCATTCCTCCGACTTCATTCAGCTCGGATCCAAAGAGAATCTTGAAGAGCTTCAAAACTTTTACTTGATTCCGGGTTCGTTCACTCGGAAATCCTTCGTCTTCAGATTAGGTATCGTAACGGAGACTCCGCTTTTCCCGCGCACAACTTCCTTTTTTCCCGCACTAAATCTTCGCAGATGCAAATCTTTAGCCGGAAATCTCGGGAGTACATGGTTAAGTTACCTCCACGTCGTTTTACCGCACTTGACCTAAAACACGTGTCGTCCATCCAACGGTGTGACCGTTCCGTTTCCACCGTCGGATCCGAATCCCGAATCTCCGCGTGTGGCCTATAAATACCCCGCGGCTCGGTAATTCTCCATTCTTTCACCTCTCCTCACCACTTCATGTTCCTCCTCGCGCCGCGCCGCCCGACAGATCTTGACTCCGGCGAACTTCACCACAGTGAACTCCGCGCGCCGCCAGTCCAAGCCTCTCCTCGCGCCAAGACCGCTTCGGTTGAACGGGAAATCCTTCCCGCCGCCAATTCGTGGTCACGCGAGGTGATTCCCTGCAAGTCCGGCGACCTCGACTTCACCGGAGCTCCGTCGAGCCACCGCGCCATTAACGGTACGTGCGCCGGCCTTGTAGAAGACAAACATAGTGTAGATCCGGGTACTCAAACAATTTGCATGGGTGCAACCGGAAGCATGCCACGTGATTCATCGCACTGTACTGGTAGCTCTCCGAGTAGCCCGGATCCCAATTCATTAGAACCAATATGTCCGGATCCCATAGCATTCCTGCCACCATATGTTTCCGACATTAGGTTAGCTCAACCGTTTTCCGCATCTTCCAGCACCGCTCCAAGCCGGATCCCCTCCCTCAAAGAGCTTCAAGAAGAACTCGAGGGACAAGCTAGGATGGCAGCCAAAGTACAGGAGGCGGAAAACAAGAAGGCATCCAAGGCCCGGATCCGTGAAGGAGAGCGAGGTCAGTGGTGGCCCTGCGCAACTACTGATGTGGAGCTTAGAGAGCTCCAGAACGAGGGTATGATCTCCACTCACTGGAGTTTCACACGTGATTCCGACGTCCCCAAGCCCGAAGCCGGAGAAATAGTCATGACTAAGGCTTGGGTGGAACGCGGACTATCACTCCCTTGCTCGGAGTTTTTCCTCTCCATCCTCAACACATACGGGCTCCAGCCCCACAACATCTGCCCAAACTCATACCTCCTCCTTTCCAACTTCGTAACTCTTTGCGTAGGGCACCTTGGGATCCGACCAGATGTCAAATTATGGCAGTTCTTCTTCCGGGTGAAGAAGGAAACGAAAGATAAAGCAATGGTGAACTGTGGGAGTATGACGTTCATGCTCCGACCTAGCCGCATGTATCCTCCCCACGATTCGCACGAATCCGTCCGGTACTGGAACGCCGGATGGTTCTATGAGAAGAACGCCTCAGTCCCGGACATCCACGATGGCCTGCCCAAGTTCATCAACGAGCCTCCGGAAGAGCTCGCAAGCTGGAGCTTTGTTCCCTCGCTCGCCCAAACCCCTATCTTGGAGAAGGCAGCGCGGAGAATCTCCTGGCTAGTCCATGACGGGCTAACCGGATCTCAGCTTACCCTTAGCTGGTTCTCCCGGAGGATCCAGCCCCTGCGCCACAACACACGCCTGATGTGCGCTTACACCGGGGCGGACGATCTCCTCCGAGTCACTCGCCACGATCTTCCGGCCGACTCCCTCAAGAGAAGGTTCAAGACGGTGGTGAAAATTCCTCGGGGCCAACAGGTCCCGGAACTGATCAAGGATATCTACACAAACGACCAGTGTCCTCTGGTAAGCTCTGTTCTTTTCGTTACTTCAAACTTCACGAGTTTTTGGATGTTAACTAACTTTTATGCATATTCCTCCCATCTCAACACTTTGGCGGAGGAAAACTTCCGCACCATTATTCGTGTCCCTGTCAGCGGCGACGCGGCGGAGGAGGTTCCGGAAGACGAAGAGGAGGGAGAGGAACAGGCACCCCGCAAGGCGGCCCCTCGACCTTCGAAGTGTCCCCGCGCCAACGCTTCCGGCTCAGAAGCCGGAGCTAGCGGCGAGGCCTCCGCCAAGAAGTCCAAGACCGTAAAGCCACCTCCGCTAGACTCGAGGAAAGCGGAGCGTGCACGCCTGAAGATGCTTTCAACAGCTGGCAAACGCACGCGCCCCATCATCCCCGGCGCCCCGTAAGTTTCCGAATATGGTGCACCTCTACTTCGGCGAAATTATTTCTTATTCGATCCCTTTCACTTGTTTGCAGGAATCCGAGTACCACCGCCACGCGGACCATTAGCCAAGAGCCTATCACTAAATACATGAAAAAGTCTCCGGCAGTTGGTCCTGCTACTCCAGCTCCGCCAAGTACTTCCCACCCTACTCCTCAGCCGTCTCCCCCTCAGGCTGATCATTCTCCCCCTCCTGCTGCGAACACTCCACCGGAAATAATTCCGATTAGCAGCGAGAAAGTGGGCGGAGAAGATCTTAAGGCCAAAGGCCCTGCCCAAGAAGACGCAGAAGAACAAGGCCAGGGGGAGGCTGAAGTCACTTCTTCTGAGAAGGCCGGAGACGGCGCTGGCGACATCGTCGTTTTTCCGAAAAACTTTGGAGATCCGGCTGACACCACTTCCACCCCCAAGGCATATGCTACCAAGTTTTTCAACAAGTTAACCGAGGTGGAGAAATGGGAGCTTGAACAAGACTTGCTCAACGCCATGCTGAACAACGCCTGGGGGAAGCCTGACGCCGCGACATCGGAAATTCAGGACTTTAAGAAGGATGTCGGCCAGTTCTTCGACAAGCTCATCTGCAAGCAAAAGGTACTCCCCAGTAGCCCCCAAGCATGTAGGCGGAAACTCAAATAATAGTTAGCGCTTAGATGCTTAGAGATAGATTACTTCCGGGAAAGTTTTTAAATTGGACCAGTAGCCCCCAAGCATTATGGCGGAAAGGTTCCGGCAATAATGCTTTGAAAGAAACCACTGTTACAGGCCGAATTTTTACTCCTGCACTGTTTATGTTTTACAGGAACAGCATGCGCTGCATTACGAGCTGCACAAGAACATTGCCCTGCAGCGCCGCGTTACTCTGAGTCAGGCGGAAAATATCCGGACCCTGAAAGATGCGAATGCGGAACTGAACAAACAACTGGCGGACGCCCAAGGTTGGTTTCCGTCTTTTTGGTCATTAGTTTATATTCCGACTTTGAACTTGTTTTTGACTTATGTTATTATAGGCGCATCCTCTTCCCTTGCTACAGCCTCGTCGGAACTTGAGAACCTGCGCTCCTCGTACCAAGAATTGGAAACGAAACTGAAGGAGGCGGAACTAAAGAAGGAGCAAGCCGAGAAACAGCTGGCGGAGAAAAACTCCGAGCACGTCAGGGAAAAGGGCGAATTTATATTGAAAAGAAATGCTGACACCGAGACCATCAAGAGGCAGCAGAAAGAGCTCCATGGGTTCCAAAAATATATGGAGACCGCGGAACATCACTGGGATTTGCTCATCGAGAACATCTTGGGTACGATGCTGAAAACTTTGTCTAGATGTTTGCTCCGACTTTTTTCTTTGTGCTCAAATTGCATGCTTATATCCTGATTATCTTATGCAGAGCCGCTTGGTTATCCGGAAAAGCATCGGAATTTGTTCCCACGAGACGACCTTCTTCAACTTGCAGGCGATGATTGCAAAGATCTTATCTCCGCCTCCCGTAAGATATGCCACAACTTATCCATCAAGAAGAGTCGCACTTGCAACATTCGCAAACTTGTTGGAAAAATGGACGTTCTTCCGGAGCTGGTGACGGATCTTCAAGCATCATCGGCCCGAGGCGCAGCTGCAATGACCTTAACTATGTGCTTAGCACATAACCCGGAGCTTGATCTTGAGCAGGTAACCACGGGCGTTCCTCCGGATGCGGATGTTAACGCGCTCCTGGATGCAGTGAGCGGCTACGACACCCGTATCGCGCGCAGGATCCGGCATGATGAATTCTACGACAAGGTCGTTCTTCCTGTGGACGAGCCCTTGGAAGCCAAACTTCAGAAGGAGCGCGACGCGGAGGCACGACCTGCGGAATCCGGAGCCCAATTTACCTGGACCAGCTCCAAGGACGCTCCCCAAGAGGAACCCAAGACCAGCGCTGCAGTTTCTGGAGAAGAAGAAGAAAGTGATGAAGACGTGTCATCTCCGGCCGGAGACGCCAAAGGAAAAGATCCAGAGGGCAAGACTTCTCCGGCTAAGGGGGAGTGAAAACTTTTATTCCTGCGGGAGAAACAATGCATCATTTTGGCCCCAGCGAGGGTTTGTAATATAACTTTAAATTCTTAAGTATCTAGGGACGAAACAATTATGCGTGGGCGGAAAACTTATCCTGCTATCCGTTAGAATTATTTGCATGTTTCGTTTGTCAAAAGCAAGTGCTGGTTTGTTAATTTTCCGGCTTACTCATTTGACCTTCCACGAGCCGGAAAACCTTTGGCCGGAAACGCTCGCCTGCGGCGACGAAGCCCAATGGCGTCCGTCCATAACCACGGAAACAAGCCCCCAGCCTAGGTGCCGGAAATCGCTACCAGGAATCCACGAGTTCGCAACGAAAAAATTTTCCACCAGAAAACTTAAGCTTACGTCCTAAAGGACGATTTTGAAAATCACAACTTTCATACACGCCTAGGCGGAAACATCCAGCTCTGCGGTTTTAGTCGGAAAAAACATACACGATCTAAAATGAACAAGTAAAGGAGGTAAAAGACTCAAAGAGTGAACCATAAGCTTTATTTCATTGATCATGTATAACTATTACAGAGTTTGTAACTCGGAAAAAATACGCTAAGTGTAGAAAGGACGTAGCTGTGCAATGTTCCAAGGGCGATCTGTCTCGTCGTAGATGTCGCCCGGATCCTCACGCTTGCGTTTCCGGTGCCAATTAGCAGGTCTATCCTTCAGCTCTCGGAAATCAACAAGGTAGTACGATCCGTTATGAAGCACTTTGCTAACGACGAAGGGTCCTTCCCAAGGAGACTGCAGCTTATGGTCTTTCACCTGTCGGAGGCGGAGGACCAGGTCTCCTGCCATGAAAGAGCGATTCCGGACTCGACGACTGTGATAACGTCGGAGCTTCTGCTGGTATATGGCGGAGCGCTGGTCAGCTAAGTTCCGAGCTTCCTCGATCAGGTCCACAGATAGCTGTCTGGCCTCGTCAGATGTTTCTTCATTGTAGGCGGAAACTCGCGGTGAATCGTGGATGATGTCAGAGGGAAGCACGGCTTCGGATCCGTATACCAGGAAGAATGGGGTGAACCCTGTTGACCTGTTAGGGGTAGTTCGCAAACTCCACAAAACAGCTTCCAACTCGTCAGCCCAAGCTCCAGCTGCTCGCCGCAGCGGTTCTTCAAGGCGTGGCTTAATTCCTGATAATATTAGACCGTTAGCCCTTTCAACTTGGCCGTTGGATTGTGGGTGAGCCACAGATGCAAGGTCCAGCCTAATCCCTACTGTCTCACAATAATCCTTCAATTCTCCCTGTGCGAAGTTTGTGCCATTATCTGTGATTATGTTGTGTGGGATGCCGAATCTCATCACGAGGCTGCAGACGAATTTTAGTGCCGTAGCACCGTCGGCTTTTCTCACTGGCTTAGCCTCGATCCATTTGCTGAACTTGTCAACAGCGACCAAAAGGTATTCAAAACCGCCAGGAGATGATCTTTTTAACTTACCAACCATATCGAGCCCCCAGACCGCAAACGGCCAGGTGATAGGTATGGTCTTCAGCTCTTGGGCTGGAGCGTTTGGTTGAGTAGCATAGTACTGGCAACCTCGGCAGGTTTTTACCAACTTGTCAGCATCTTCTTTAGCTGTGAGCCAGTAAAATCCTAGCCGGAAAGCTTTGGCAACGAGGGACCTGGGGGCGGCATGATGCCCGCAGTCCCCTGCATGAATCTCTCTGAGGATTTCAATGCCATCTTGATTGGAGACGCATTTGAGAAATACCCCTGCTGCGCTTCGTTTGTAGAGCTGTCCATCAACAATTGTGTAGGATCTTGCTCGTCTGATGATCTGTCGCGCAAGGACCTCGTCCTCTGGCAACTTCTGATCGATGAGGTTGTCCAGGAAAGGCCGTGTCCAAGCCGGAATGATAGCCATCACTTCCCTAGCCGGAGATACTGCCACTTCTGGGTTTTCCGGGTTAGCGCCCTTTACCGAGGGTATCCGGAGATGCTCCAGGAAAATTCCAGGCGGAATTGGCTTCCTGCCGGATCCGAGCTTGGATAGCATGTCTGCCGCTGTGTTATCGTCTCTCCTGACGTACTTGACTTCGTATCCGAGGAAGCACTTGGCGATCTCGTCAACTTCGTCTCTGTAGGCCGCCATGACGGAGTTTCTGGCGTTCCAGGTTCCGGCTACTTGTTGTGCCACCAGGTCAGAATCTCCACAGCATATAATGTGCTTGATCCCGATTTCCTTAGCGATGCGCAGACCGTGTAGTAGAGCCTCGTATTCCGCCATGTTGTTTGTAGCTTCGAAGTGGATCTGCAGAACATACTGCAGTTCTTCTCCGGTAGGGGACTTCAGGGTGACTCCGGCTCCTGAGCCTTGATGCTGCTTGGATCCATCGAAGTGCATGACCCATGTTTCTGGTTCCGGCTCCAGACTTGCGTCCGGAGCTTCTGTCCAATCTGCGACGAAATCTGCCAAGACTTGGGATTTAACCGCAGTCCTGGGCTTGTAAGCGATGTCGAAGGCGGATAATTCGATGCCCCATTTAGCCGTACGTCCTGTTGCGTCGGCGTTGTTGAGAATTGTTGACAGCGGAGCCTTGCTCACAACTGTTACTGGGTGCTCTTGGAAGTAATGTCTCAACTTCCGGGTGCCTAGGAACACTCCGTAAGCTAGCTTCTGAAAGTGAGGGTATCTTTGCTTTGACTCTGTCAGTACCTCGCTAATGTAATAGACAGGTCTTTGGACGTCATATTCATGACCTTCTTCCTTTCGCTCCACCATGATGACGAGGCTGATGACTTTGTTGGTGGCTGCCAGATAAAGGAGCATTGGCTCTGACTCTGCTGGGGCCGCCAAGATAGGTGGGGAGGTGAGTATTTCCTTCAACCCCCGAAGAGCTGCATCGGCTGCGTCGTCCCAGACGAATTTGTCTGTTTTCTTTAGCAGCTTGTACAAAGGTAGCGCCTTCTCGCCAAGACGGCTAACAAACCTACTGATTGCTGCAACGCAACCAGTTAGTCGTTGCACATCTTTAAGACAAGTTGGCCGTTTGATACACAGGATTGCCTTGATTTTTTCCGGGTTAACCTCAATGCCTCTGTGAGAGACTATGAAGCCAAGGAGTTTTCCGGCTGGAACGCCAAAGACGCACTTTAGCGGATTCAACATCATCTTGTACCTGCGGAGATTGTCGAAGGTTTCTGTAAGGTCGCTGATCAAGTCGGATCCTTTCCGGGTCATGACCGCGATGTCGTCGACGTAAGCGTGCACGTTCCAACTGATTTGGTCCTTCAGGCACCGCTGCATCGTACGTTGATAGGTGGCACCTGCATTTTTCAAACCAAAGGGCATGGTGACATAGCAGTAAGTGCCGAAGGGGGTGATGAACGAAGTCGCCTTTTGGTCGGACTCCTTCATCCAGATCTGATGATACCCGGAATACGCATCAAGAAAACACAGAAGTTCCGCCCCCGCCGTCGAATCAATGACTTGGTCAATGCGCGGCAAGGGGAACGGATCCTTCGGGCAATGCTTGTTCAAGCCGGAGTAATCGATGCACATTCTTAGTATTTCAGTGTTCTTTTTGGGTACAAGGACGGGATTTGCGACCCAATCAGTATGGATAACTTCTATTAGAAAACCTGCCTCTAGTAACTTAGCTAGTTCCATTCCTATGGCGCGGCGCTTCTTATCTCCAAAGCGTCGCATAGCTTGCTTCACCGGTTTAGCCCCCGGATTTATGTTGAGGTAGTGCTCGGCGAGTTCCCTAGGTACTCCGGACATGTCAGAAGGTTGCCATGCGAAGATATCCATGTTAGCGCGGAGGAACTCGACGAGCGCGCTTTCCTATTTGGGGTCCATGTTGGCTCCGACCGAAACCTGCTTGGAAGGGTCACCTACTATGAGGTCGTGCTTCTTGGTTTCTATCGCGGCCTTGAAGGAGGTTTTCTGTTCGGAGATCTGCTTCTTGGTGGTCTGCATCTCAGTCGGATCCACCGCGGCCCTGTAGCCTTGCAGCTCCTCTCCAGATATCACAGACTCTGCGAAGGCGGCTTCGCCTAACTCGCACTCATGAGCCTTTTTGTAGTCTCCGGATACGGTAATCATACCCTTAGGACCCGGAATCTTGAGCTTGTTGTAGATGTAGCACGCTCTCGCGTGGAACTTGTGGTAGGTGGGCCTGCCGAAGATGACGTGGTAGGAGCTCTTGAAGGGCACAACTTCAAACATGATCTTCTCTTCGCGGAAATTGTGAACATCGCCGAAGGCCACGGGAAGTGTGATGCTGCCGAGGGAATTCGCCTTCTTACCCGGAACCACGCCATGAAACTCAGTGTTGCTGTGTTTGAGTTGTTCCTTGGTGAGGTTCATCCGCTCTAGAGTCTCCAGGTACATGATGTTCAAGCTGGCTCCACCATCCATGAGGCACTTGGAGAAGTCATACCCGTCTATGCGGGGACTTACAACCAAGGCGTAGCATTCTTTTGGCACGACGGCAGGGTGATCCTCCCTGCCAAATGTGCACGGGACTTCCGACCACCTGACATACTGCGGCACAGCCGGAACTGTGGCGTTCAGGATCTGGGTAGCTGACTTGGTAGCGCGGACTGTTGGGGTTCCGAGGAAAGTGTGGTAAGCCCCCACGCTCTTTTTCTCGAATGGGTTGGATTTACCTGCGGGCCCTGCCTTGGGGTCTGGCGAGTTATCATCCTCATCCATCGCCTCGGAACTATCTTCCTCTTTGTCCTTGTTCTTGCCCTTGCCTCCTTTGCCGCGTGGGCGGTGCTTCCGGGCTCGCTTGTATCCTGCCTCCGGGTCGTTCTTTAGGTCATTGACCCACTTGCAGTTGCGATTGGTGTGAGTTGACTTCCCTGTAACCGGATCCAGGTGGGCCAGGCAGGGCATGTCTCTGTACTCCTCGTAGGTTTGCGGGGCGCGGGATCCGCCAGCTGTGACCTCAGTGGCATGCTGCTGACCCCTGCCGGCTCCGCCTCCACGGCCGCGTCCTCTTCCGCCTCCTGAACCTCCGCGTTGAAACGCCATGGCGACCATCTCGGATCCACCACTCTTCTGGTCATCAGGGTTCTTGCGCTTATGACCGCTGGTGTTACCGTTGTCACGGTTCTTCTTTTGCTGGTGCAGGGGAATTGCCGTCGCTGCTAGATCTCCGCCTGCGTCGTCATCGGCGGCCGTGTGATCGCTGGCGATGGTGATCATGTCATCCAACGTCAGTTTGTTTGCATTGACCAAGCAAGTTAGCTTGTGTCGCAGCAATCCTCCTCGCAGCAAGCCCCCAATGAAGGCGTGCATTGCTGTGCGGTTGTCGACGTTCTCGCACTCGTTTCTGCATGCCAACCATCGGGTGAGGAAATTCCTCGATGTTTCGCCCTTCTTCTGGATACATGCCTGTAGGTCGCTTGTTGTGGCAGGTCTCTTGTAGGTGCCCCTGAAGTGTTTCTCGAAAGCGTTCTTCAGGTCAAACCAGCAAAAGATGGAATTCTTCTCGAGGTCACTGAGCCAGATCCGGGCTGGACCTACAAGGTACAACTGAAGCATGCGGCAGGCGATGTTAGGGGTTCCTCCGGCGAAGGTTACAGCATTATAGTAATCCTCAATCCAGGTATCCGGCCTTTCCGTGCCATCATAATTCTTCAGATTTCCGGGTAGCTTGAGATTCATCCTTGGCTTTGGTTCCTCTCGAATCATCCTGCCAAAGCATTTTGGGCCAATGTAGTCGGATCTGTACTCATTGAGGCGTTCTCGGGCGTCGCGTGGGCCGCCGCCTGGGGTTTTTGAGCGGGAGCGGGATCTTCGGCCACCGCCTCCGCCTCCGCCGCTGGGTGGCGGTGAAGGGGACCTGCGAGGGGGCCTGTAAGATTTTTTGCTTCCGGCTTCGGAATCCCGGCGGTCTTCATGAGGCTCGCTCCGGCTTCGATGGCTACCTTCACCTTGGTGATGGTCTCCTCCGTCGTTCCGGCTCCTGCGAGGCTCTGGCCCACGTTCCGCGTTCCGGCTCCTCCTGGGCTCCGGCTCGCGATCATTGTTCCGGCTCCTTCTGGGTTCGGGCTCATGATCGTTGTTCTGGTTCCGACGTGGTTCCGGCGTGCGCGCCCTAGTCCTTGACGACGGCATGTTGTCGCGGATGTTAATTCCACCAGCCCGATGGGGCCTGGTGTTTCCAGCTGGACTGCGGCGGCGAGGTGGCGGGGGACGCGGGTACCCGTTAGGTGGAGGTGACGGATCCCGGTACTTGTTCCTACCAGTGTACATTGCATCCTTTCCCTTCTTTGTGTCTGACGGAGTCGTCTTTGACGGCACGGGGATTGGATTCGGGTGCTCCCTTGCTTTTCTTCTGCGCTCCGTGGATCCGGTGCGCGATTCATCATCAGGGTGGCGATTGATACGGGCGTCCTTCTGCGCGGTGGATACACAGTGATCTGGATTGGATTCCAACCTGCGCGAAGTATTGGCCTTACTCTGCTGCTGCATTGCGGAAACAACGAGCTTGCGAACGTAATCAATATCAATTTCCTCGTCCTTTTTGTTCAGGATTTCCGCCGCTTTCTGCATGTTATCCTTTGGAGTTGCGAGCGGCTGCTGTTCGACAGGGGTTGCGAAGTTGATCCTGCGGGGAGGGATTGCTTCTCTGACGATCCTATCAGCCTCCGCCTGTGCGTAGGTCATTTTCACCTCCCACTCTTTTTGCATGCTCTTGACTTGCTCGAGTGTTGCGGTGATTTCGCGATCCTGTCTTTCGAAACGGTCCATGAGATGCGCAGCTTTTTCCCTTTCATCCAATATGGCAGCTGCGGTATTGGCAAACTTCTTGGCTGTGGCCAGCATCTCCTTTCTGGTGGCCTCTAAAGCCTCCGGATCTGCGGCGTCGCCAAGCGTTATTGGCTTGTTGAGGACGTCTGACTTTGCGACCAAATCCATGCGTGCTTGCGCAACTATTTCTTCCTTGGACAGGACATCCTCGTACGGTAGTCCCCGATCCAGCGGAGATCCTCTATTGGACGGTCCCGAATCGGAGGCGGTGTCTTCGTCCTCGGGTTCCTGCTGATCCGGCTGTGCCACGGTTGCGAGAACCTGCATGGGCTGGGCGGACTCGACGTCGGGCTGTTCACCGTATCCGTATTCCTTGACCTTCCGATCGAACTCTTCGGTGTCCATGGAATCCCCGGACATTGGGCTTAGGTTGCCAAGGATTGATTCCTCAGTGTTTCCGGCACCCTCTGGACCCGGAGCGTCGCTTTCTCCGACAGCCTCCTGCTGATCCGGAGCGACAGCGTTTTCCGGCGCCTCATCCTGCACGGGGCCAGCTCCGATCTCTTGAGGGGCGGCTCCGGCGGTATGGGCTATGAAGTGCACGAAGTGACACTTTTGCTTCTCTAACACCTGGGAGACCCAGGCGGATCTGCATTGGTCTTCCACCGTTGTTTCCTGCTCAAGGGCGGATTGGGTGGGTTTTGATTTTTTCAGATCTAAGGCGGAATCCTTCTTAGGAAGTTCCTGCGACTCAGATCGGATCTTCGCGACTGCGTCCTGCTCAGCGGCGGTCGCGTCAGCGTTACTTACCAGTGGGTTTCCGTCGGAATCGACGGTTTCCCCAATGAAGATGTGTATGCCGCCAACTGGGACGATGGAGAGCTTGACGGGGTCGGATTTAGCCGGAATCCAGCACTCATCCGGAGGGACGATCGGCAGATTTCCGGCGTAAAGGACACGTCCCACAGCGATTGTGTCGTCGAAGCTTCCCATGGCGGAACCCTCCCGGTTCCGGCCTCCAGACGCCGCAGGCCCCACGGTGGGCGCCAACTGTCGTTGCCTAATCGACGGTACCTCGGAGGAGGGATCCTCACGAGGGGGAGAAGAAGTAGGGGCCATAGGGCGGAGTGCTCTCGGGACGGTGGTACGCGAGTTACCCAGCTTCGGAACACCTGCACGATGACAGGGCCTACTGCTACTTGTCTGGAATTATCTGGGCGCTTTCGCGTTGTTACAATGAGTTGAGGTTCTGCCTCTAAGGCTCCCAGGATCCGGCTTATATAGGCGCTCGGATCTAGGGTTTACATGGAGAGTCCTAGCCGGAATACAAGTTACCTAACTACGGTACAATATCTTGCCGTGTACGTTAAGGATCCGCCTTCCTCCTAGGTCGTGCTGGATCCGGATACTTTATGGGCCTCCACGGATCCGGCCTCCTTCGTAGGTCGGTTGAGATCCGACTCCTCGTTCCTGGGCTGGACTTCATCCTTCATGATCTACAGCAACTGGGCCGCCCGATGGGCCACATGCCTCACCACCAACTATGGGCCACCCGGGCTTGCCGGATCTAGGCCATGCCGTTGATATACCCATAAAGTATACCCACAACACTCACGATGCCCCCTCCATCGAGGGCATCGAGCAGCCGCCAACGGGGAAACAGCTGGCAGCCACGGCGCATGGCTGCCAGTTCCTCGTCGTCCGGTTCGGCGGCGAGGTCGATCTCCAGGTCGGCGCCATCCTTGGCACCGGTCAAAAAGGAGCCGGATTCCCCGCCGAGCCACCACACGCGCGGCGGCGGCATCGTCATCCGCGAGCCATCGACGGCACAAGGACGGCGCCGCCCCAAGCGCGAGCATGAGACCTCCGGCGAACGGAAGCGAAAACCGGCGAAGGTGAAGGTGGAGGAGGACGCCGAGGACGCGGCCATCCTCGAGGCCGTCATCGCGAGGTCCCTCCAGGACCTCGTCCCCGCCGAGAATGGCATGCCGCTCGACCAGGCCTGCGCCTGGTCGAGGGAGCAGTGGGAGAAGGAGGAGGCGGAGCGGCAGGCGAGGCTCCTCCAGGACGTCGCTCGCTACCGACGGCCTGCGACTCCTCCATCCGGCGCCGTCGTCCCCGTCGTCGACTTCGAGGCCTCCGACGACGACCTATACAAGCCGTCGCCATCCCCGCCTCGCACCAGTGGCCGGTGGGGAGACGCCGGCCAAGGCAGCAACCAGGCGGCTTCGGCGCCGCCGCAGTTCGACGACGACGGCTCCGACGACGACGATGGCAGCGACTACACGGTGTTCTACCGCCATTTCGGCATGTAGAGCGCCGTTTTTTTTATATTTACAGTTGTATTCCCCTAGCCGAATTCGAAATATAGTCGAATTCGGTCTCTTTGTATGAACTTCGCCCTCTATATAGTAAATATCATTAAATTCAGCTTAAATTCGACCGTTTTATGCCGTAGTTTGTCAAGTTTCCGTTTTTCAAATTTAGATCCCCGTCTTCGCATGAGATCGCGGCTGGGAAACTACTCCTCCCCACGTCAAATTTACTTCCAATCGGGACGTAAATTTCCCTGGATTTCGGCGTGAGGAGTGCAAACGAATGGAGATGCTCTAAGTGGGAGCCGGCATGAGAAACTTTTTGCTCCGTTCCCCGTTTCAACACTTTCGCTACGGACCGAGATCGATCGCCACAAACTGCGCGACGCAGCGCCTTTCAGTCGAGCTAGCGAGACGGACGACGGAGACAAGGGCAAAACTGTAAAGCAGCGGCGGTCGGCGGATCGCGTAGTGCTCGCTCGGACCTCTATCACATGGTATCATGCTTCACGCACCGGCCGTTACCCGATCGGCCGATCTATCAATCACGGCGCGGGCGCACTAATTAACCCCAGCCTTGAATCAAGAGCAATATATCATCGTCGCCGAGGCGACTAAAAGGCGAAAGCCCGATCGACCGCATTAGCCGACGATCGACGCGCGACGCGGCCGACAGCGAGCGGCCGTGGACGGCGACAGGAAAGCGGCACGGCCGGCCCAACCGGCCGATCCATGCATGGGCGCGCGCGGTGTCGTCTCTGTCTCGGGATCCAGATTCCAGAGGCGGATACGGAGAGATCTCGGCTCCATCGCGCATGGACGATACGCTTACAGTAGTACAGTACGTGGGCGTGGGCGCGTGTTGGTTCCGCCGGCATGGATGCGGGCGCTGTTCTCACGCACGCGACAGGGCACTTGGGGCAGGGGGTATTGGCAGGCAGCACGGGCATGCTTTGCTCTGCCTAGGCTCGACATACACTTCTTCTCCCTAGCTTCCTTCCCTTCGATCCACTTCTAGCTAAGTAGCTATCCCTCTCTGCTACCGTTCCAAGAGATGGGATCGTCCTGCTTCGACTTTGCAAATCCAGGTAAAGTAGGATATACTTTCACCTTTTGATGAATTTTTTTTTTGTATACCAATTATTTAGTTGCTCACCACGTATACCACATGATCTTTTGATGAATATATGAATATAGCCAAGACCGTTGATAAGGTTAGATTACCGGAATACGCATTGTCGTGCCACTCGATCATGGCGATGGGTGGATCCAGCCTATAGTCCGGGGGAGGGGAGTGGGGTGGGGGGCAGCTGCGCCCACTCAATTTTCAAATGCCTTGTAATATGCTAAGCTAAATATTGATTTGCTCCCCACTTAGAAATGATATTTGCACCACCTATCACATTTTTCCACCTATAAAAATTTAGGAAAACGCTTGTGATCACCCGGGGGATCACAACGATTACATCGTCCGGGTCCTCTGCCCACGTCTGCCCACACGCTGCAGTTCGGCACACGCACATGGTGGGCCCATTTGAATAGACAGCAATAGCCTTATCTTCTTCCTCGCCATCCTCCGTTCACGTTCCCAACTCGCTGCAACTTCGCACGTCCGCGCCGCCCACCTCTGCACGCTGCTGCGCCCGCCCCATCCACCTCCACATACCTCCGCGCTCTTTCTCCTCCCATAGCCCGCCCGCGTCGCCACCCATTCCCCACCCAGAACTCGGCGCCCGTTTCCCACCAGAGTTCGCCCGCCTCACAACTCAGAGTTCGTGCGGTGCCGACGGCGGGGCAGACGACGGGGAGCAGGTGCAGGTCGCTTCTGCCTCTACCCCATGGCCGAGTGCTTCATCCCCGCCTCCCTGGGCTCTCCAGTCCACCGCTCTCAGCTAGCAGAGGACGTCGCCGCCATGAATCTGCTGCAAAGGTGGGCGGTGAGCTACAGGGGTGGGCGTGCATTCAGCGCCCTGGCGGACGTGGTTGCTACCAGAGGCGGCCGGTTTCGCTACGATGGGCGGCTGGTTTTGCTACAGTCGCGCGGCTGCCTTGCTGCCAGCGCCGCCGATGTTGCTACCAATTCACATCGAGGCTGGCAGGCTGCTACCAAGGTGCACTGAAGTTGCTACCATGGCGCGACGGCATTGCTGCCAGTGGCCACCGCAGCTGCTACCAAGTTATATCGGAGTTGCTACCATTGCGCGGCGGCGTTGCTGCTCGCGGTCGCCGGGGCTGCTACAAAGGTACATCGGCGCGGCTACCATGTATCATATCCGTTGCTACAATCCCCCGCCTTGTTGCTGCATCTGCGACGCCGTGTCAGGATCTCCAAGGACGGTGGACATTGAAGGAGCAACGCCGGCATGCACGGATGCGTGGGAGGCAGAGCGGTGAGTTTGGATGCGGTTGCTACATCAACGCACGACGGGTTCTCCGGCGACTCCACGAAGCCACGGGGTGGTTCTCCGGCGACTCTCCGGCGACTCCACGAAGCCACCGGGTGGTTCTCCGGCGACTCCACGAAGCCACCGGGTGGTTCTCCGGCGACCATCGGCGACGGGCGATGCAATTCTCAGGAAGACACTATGTCAGATCCATTCCTGGGTGTGGTTTTCCTTTTTTGTTTTCTATAAGAGCGTTGACGCGAGGTGGACGATCTTGATCAAACGCATCCTACAGTCGGCGACCCGGGGGATCGGGGAATTTGATCCCCCGGGGGACGCTCAACACAGCCCAAAAATTTATCCTCGGTCCGCCTCTCATGGCGTGAGGTGCTATAACGGGCTGTCATGTGCATTCAGCTTCGTGGTCGACGGAGTTGGCGAGATATGGTTCTGGCGATCTGCATGCTCTCATGTGTTCCATATTTTAAGGTTTTGTCTCGGTAGGAGACACTAGTAGAAATTTAGCTATAGAAGGGTGGCTATTCTGTGGCGCACTGCTTTTGCATGCGCCACAGAAATCACCAGTCCACATGCGCCACTAAAATAGCTAATTTCCGTGGCACCAGTCCAGCTGGCAGCATGAAGGATTTTTCTGGGATGCAGAGATCATGAATCTGCCACCTAGTATCCGAGAATGGTCCAATAAAATGGCGAGAGATATCGACGATGCTGATCTTAGAGAAGACTTCCATCACATCCAAATAAAGCTATCAAAAATAATCAGCGAAGATGTCAGCAAAAGAGGGGGCCCTTACACCAACTCAGAGGGTTGTGTAAGAGGGATATAAAAAAACGCCTAGATAGGCAAGGTGATCGTGTATAAACCGTTCTCGGCGCCGCTGAGAAGACGTATCGTTGATTGAGACCGGTGTGCCTACCATTACTTTCAATCGATGAACAGTGTGTATTGTGTTCTAAACTAAACTTGCTTAATTAGCTCAAAACGATCGTCGTTGTTGGACTTTAATTACTATTGTAGTCGTTGTCATTGAACTTACATATGTGATATCGATGCTATATATCTTTTAGGTTTATTATCATTTCCCTGCTTTATTTTTGTGAACATATATGCATGTGAACCCTCTAATTTTTCCATTGAATTATATACTAATATGCCTCGTGTTCATAGAGATGGCATACTACGTGGTGTTCGAGGGTCGGGTTTCAGGAGTCTACGAGAAGTGGGAGAAACATGTGCACAAGTTCAGCGGCAACTGCTACAAAGGATACGCAACTAGACAGGAGGCGGTTTCCAAGTGAAGGAACCACCAGTCGAACAAGAGAAAGATGAAGACTTTCGTTGTGCTCCCGCTCTTGCTCACCATCGTCGCGACGGTACTCTATTTCAACCTAGTCTAGGCGGCGGCCGGTGCCACTTCATTTGTATCTCGAGATGATAAACTTTGTATGAATTAAGACTTATATGTAAATTTTTTGACACTTGGCACTATATGTATCTCAGGCTCTAAGTAATGTGATGGCATAGTAAGCTGTTATATTATATTTGTATAATGTTGTATAAAATCAGTATAAAACCAATATTTGTACAGCAGACAGTACAAATCGTGTATACATGTCACTAATTCTGTGGCGCACCTAAAATGTATTATGTGACGCATCTATTTCTGTGACACACCACAACACCATGTGCCACAGAATTTCATGTTTCTGTGGCATATGGATAAAGGTGCGTCACAGAAACATGATATTCCGTGGCGCAGGCAATGCGCCACAGAATCCCCATGCGCCACAGGATAGGATTTTTCGTGCGCCAAATGAGTTTTTCTCTACTAGTGAGAGAACAAGTTAGCATTGACCTGACTATGATTGGTATTGGTGATAATGGCGCCATCTCCAAACGTCAATTTCCTCCTTATAGGCGCTGCTGTGGAACTTCGTTTCCTCTGCATACAATGTTGGAACACACCGGCTGAAAACTTAAGCTCTTGATGATATCTGGAGCGAGTGATGTGGCATAATGGTTTCTTCCCTCTTCGAGCGTCGCTTACAAGAACTTGTGTTTTCTTATTGCGTGAGGTTTCATTTGCATCAAGTATTGTGTATGTCGTGACACTGGACGCAAGGGATGGATTTGTGTCGAGGAAGCGGCCTTAGGAAAGTGGAGACGACTCTATGAGCTGGGGCAGCGGCTCAGTCGCCGCTTGGGTGTCCTGAAATCCTCAACTACTAGGGTCGCATGATTGTAGACTCATTCTAGCGATCATATTCATCAAATGATAATGGAGTTTTAAGACCACTCGTGACAATTAATGGAACTTTTTTGGCACAAACAAGCCATGTACCACGAGAATGAACAATGTGAAATAACATTTCCACCTTTAGTGAAAACTTCCAATTTTACATTTTTTAAATGCTAAAAAGGGGATAGCTTTGTGAAACAGGTACCAAATTTATGATGCACAATGGCTCTAATATAATTTTCAACGACACTAGACAATGTTGCAGGGCCTATACTAGAGAACCTAGAACATTCGACATATTTATGTTTTTTATAACATTTAAATGAATTTCTACCAATTTAAAAAATACTAAAAAAAGAAGACTCATGTTCAGAAAAAATCACCAGAAACAATATAAATATTGTCTAGTGGGAATGTACTATCATGTTAGGACAAGTTTATGCATTGGTAGTTTGTGCACTCTCTACCCATCCTAGGTTGTATGTCATGTTAGGATAACCGTATATGAACTTGAGAGTTCTTAGCATTTACATTTAGTAAATTCTATTTTATATTTTGTTAATCCTTGTAGTTATAAGATTACGAAAAAACCTCACCCTAGCAGAGAGTTTATTTGCATCTCTCGAGGTAGCGTTTTGGACATTGGAGATCCAAATGCGAAGGGAGTGGCTGTGGCTAATAGCTGTGGCTTTGTTCACTTAACTCAGTCATTTCTCACTCTACTACTGAAACTTGAGATCAAGATATTCGCATCCCCCATTACACCTGCATGATCCGGAAATGTGATTAGAAGGTTCTTGTTAATTTCTGGGCAGCGGGAGTTGATTCTTGTCCGCGTGAGTAGTATTGGCGGTTGGCATTGCAGTGGGGGTACGTTCGCGTCTCAACTCTCAACACGTACGGTACGAATCGAGATGCATCGCCACAAACTGCGACACGAAAAACACCACCTTTCGGTCGAGCGAGACCGACGGAGACAGGGCGAAGCAGTAAAGCAGCGGTAGTGCTCGATGGGGCCGGTATTGCATCTTAGCATGCTTTTACCCGATCGGTCGACCACGGCTCGCGCGCACTAATTAACCTCATCGGAGAATTCGGGAGCAGTCATCGTGTCATCACGGCGGCGAGGGAAATGGAAAAGCTCGCTCGCTCGATCGATCCCATTAGCCGACGGCGCGGGCGGGAGTGGACGGCGACAGGAGAACGGCCGAACCGAGCGCACACATGGTTTGGATCATCGCCCGATTGCTCCCCATGCATGACCGATCCATGCGCCCTGTCGTCTCTGTCTCGGGCGGGGCTCTAGCTAGAGGCGGATACGGGGAGATCTCTCCTTCATCGCGCATGGGCGATACGGGTCAGGACTACAGTACGTCGGCATGGAACGTGTGTTGGTTCCGCCGGCATGGGTGCGGCCGTGCGGACGATGTTCTCACTTCTCAGCACGCGACCGTGTACTTGGGGGGCAGGGGTTATTGGAAGGCAAGCCGGCCATGCTGTGCTTCTTGACATGCGCTTCTTGCTCCCGAGCTTCCTTTCCTTCTCCTGCACTACTAGCTATCCTGTTCCATCGATCGAGACATGCCGCCCTCAGTCTGATCTTATCTAGTGGCGTTCTCGTCGGTTCGAATTCCAAACAGGCTTCCACCTAGCGAACTGCTATTGTTTGGCAATACTGCTGGCTGCTAGCTAGTTAGAAACATACACGTACGTTCTCAGTCCACCTGCATCCTGGGTCTGGGGCCAAAAAAAAACCCATCAGTAGTAGTATTGCACAATGTACTACTCCCTCAAATTCATGATAAATGTGGAAGTTTAGACTAAATTGAACTAAAAGCCCAATACTTATCATGAATCGGAGGCAGTAGTATGAACGTCTAGCTACTTCCCGTTGGTTGAGTTGCAGAATGTCAAACAACTACGCGCGAGAGATCTAGAGGCAGAAAATACATTGCTCCGACCACTGAATTTCCTGTAGAGAAAATCTAATAAGGCGGCAGTACGTGTAATAGTACATCGATCGCATCAAGCATGCATGGGCTCATCATGCCTACCAGCGAAATTTTGCCAAAAGAGACCACCTGCCCCAATTCATTGACAAAAAGGACCACATGTGACTGAAATTGACAAAAAGGACCACCTGCTGGGTGGTGGCAGGGCCCCTAGCCGACACGTGGCGCTTGCCGCCAGGGGCTGTGGCGGCAGGGCCCCGCCGCCAGGGGCTGTGGCGGCACGTTAGCCGGCCCTGCTCGCCGTCCGGCCGCCGTTTGCCTGGTGGGCCATGCCGCCCCACGGTGCGGCGGCAGGTCGACGTGGAGGCTGCCTCCAACGCCGGTGGCGGCAGGCCCCGCCATGATGGCCGACGACCGCGCGGAATCTGGCCTTGTGCGACAAACTTTGGCCAGTTGCAGCAAGCGCGGGAATGGCCGACAGGCACACAGACGACAGGTTCCATCAAATTTTGATAGCACTGATTTTGATGCTGCTTAAGTGCGCGGTGGAGGCAGCCGTTGCCGCTCGATACAGAAAATTAAACACCGAAAGCAGACTGATACAGCAAATAGACCACCGACAGTGTGCGCCAATTATTCTGCACTACTTTGTTGGTACGGCTCACACTAATTGAAGGCTATATAAGCCGTCTTACTCGCATAGAAATGAAAACAGCAGGATCGAGTTTGCCTTCTCCGCGTCTCTCTTTCGTGCGCAAAATATTGAAGTGAGTATGAGTGTACCTTGCTCCGACCAAGATTTTAGGCCGATGAAGGGTAAGAATGCAAGCTTGCCACCGGGGGTGAGAGCAGAGAGGTGTTGGTGCAGCCGCCTTGCGAAGGTGAAGGAGGTGGTTGATATTTCTGATAAGTTCGGCATGAAATATTTCATGTGCGCGAGCTATGATCATGATCCACCCAGGCAAACAAGTTCATCGTCCTCGAGGCCTGCGGTATGTTGTAACAGCATGATTAAAAAAATTATTTGTATGTCATTAATTTTCGTTGATTAACCATACTATCTGTGTTGCAGTCTCCCCCGCCCCTTTGCATGTGGTTTCACTGGATAGACCAGGAGCAGCCGGAGTGGGCACGCCGCGAGGTGGAGGAGAAACAACGGCGTGCATGGGCAAGGTTCCATGAGGAGGAGCGTTTCGAAAAGGCTATTGCTAATGATAAAGCAGAAAGAGAGAGACAGATACAAAAATTAAGGGCGGAGCAAGCTCGAAATCGTGAGATGAATCAGAAGAGGATGGATGATGAGGCTGCACGTAGGTATGCAGAGGAAGAGGTGCGCAGAGAGGCCCGTGAAGCGGAGAGGAAGAGATTAAGGGAAAGAGCTGCCGAGGCGCAAGCGGCAGAAGAACGCGGCGATAAGTCCGGAAAATGGCCACGCTGGACGCAGGGAAAGTAGAGTGATATATTTGTACTAACTACATATGTTAAATTCCGTTTTACTTTGTCGTTGTATCTTAAATTCCGTTGTAGTGAGTAGCCGTATTTCTGCATGTTCATGTATCTTATTTTGAAGTACTTGTTGAATAATTATTCGAAATTATAGAAATATGTCTCATACATAGGTCATACTGTAAGGGTACATTGCCCCTATGTGTGGTTTTGGTAATTAATGACAACCCATATGGACTAATGTTTTTATTGAGTTTATATGAACAGAAACTCAATTCGGCTCTCGGGTGCGTATGATCCCTCTACCATAAAAACATATTTTCAAGTGTTAAAAAATTTAGGAAAAAAAATGTACATGTACATCTCCATAATATATGTGTGTTCGCCAAGTTTCACGAAAAAAAATGATATTTTTGTAGTCTACGTGAAAAAGAGAAAATTTATCTTGTGACAAGTCTTTGTTTTAGCACCGAATTTTGTCTTTTTTACACGCGCCACACGACAACTCGTTTTTTCACAAAACGACTTTGTGAGTGCGTAGCACATGAAGATGTACGTGCGAAATTTTAGTTTCAAATTTTTTGACATTTTAAAATGTGTCTAACATGCATTTCGAAATAAAGGGAGCATATGCTCCCATGTGCCAAAACATCACTCCCATGAATGAAGGAATATTCCATAGGTTCTACTTGTATTCCATGTGTTGGATTCAAGTATGGATGTCATGTAAATAAAGATACATCTTGTGTATTGGCATCAAGATCATCGATTTGAAGATATATATGTGATATGATCAAGAAGATGAAATGAAGATGGAGTTCTTATGTGGAACTCAATATTAGCCATGCTCTATCTTAAGTGAGTATGAGAAGATACAAGGATTAGTTTGGCAAGTTCAAGATGAGCATCTCAATTGGATCAAATGCTTGATGCTTGCCGTCCATTTGGTGATAATGGTCATGTGAAGATGTGCATCAATAGAGCTTTCCCATCATAGTATATGGGGGAGCATTTGTGAGTCTTCACGAAGCAACATTGGTCAAGTGAGGCATTCCGTCTTGAGTGAAGCTTGAAGAGTTATCATCAAGATCAAGCGGGATGCGCAAGGCAAAGGTATGGCCTTGCTACGTTTTCCTTTTACCGGTCTCAAGGTGGATGTTGGGAGACCGGATTATAGGATAGATAGCCGCACTATTAAGAGGGGCTTTCGGTTGGGTAACTTGATCACATCGTCTTAGGGAGCTCAATCCTTTGCACACTTTGCATATCCTTATTGCTTCTTGGTGTTTCTCTGTGTCAGGTTCTTGAGCTTGTTGCTAGCTTTACAACAAGCCCAAGTTCGTCGGAAACGGAATCCGCATGCATCTTCTATTGCGTTTTCGAGTTTGGACGTCTTCACCGTTTCTCGACGATGGGAGACTCCCTCTCTAAAATCATCTAAAATGTTCTGTGAGGGGTCTCCATATTTCCTGGGGTTCTATTCGTCGTTATCTTTCCAACAAAATTGGTTTCATGTCAATCGGGGTCCGGACACAAAAGTTATCACAGTTTTTGTATAACATGTTTTCCTGCTCACCCGGTCAGGGACCCGGTCGGGTTCCGGTCTGCCGCCCGGTCAGCCGGCCTCCCAACCGGCTGGCCCGGCGTGCCGACCGGTCAACCGGGCGCCAACCGGGCGCCATCCGGGCGCCAACCGGGTGACCTCCTGGACGACACAAAGTTACCCCGATCGGGGTCCGGCCTGCCGACCGGTTTGGACCGGCTGGTCCGGTCTGTGGCCCGGTCTGACCGGGCCCTGGACCGGACAGCCCGGCCCCAGGCCCGGTTGATTGGCCTCCTCGACGGTTGACTCAGCCCAACTTTTCCCCAACGATTATATTTGCTCTTGGGCTATAAATAGCCCTTCTTCCACCTTGGGTTGGGTTAGTTCTTCCTATTCTCTCTCCTCCATTGTTGCACTTGAAGAACTTGCTCTCTCTCTTGTTCCCCTCCATGATTCTTGCTTGTTCTTGAGGGATCTAAGAGAGGAGATCTAGATCTACACTTCCACTAATCCATTTCTCCTCTAAGTGAGGGAAACACTTGGGATCTAGATCTTGGAGTCTTTTGTTGACTTTCCCCATTGTTCTTCCTCTCCAATCTCATCTTAGCATTTGTTGCTTGAGTGGGATTTGAGAGTGAAGGATTTGAACACCTCTAGTGTTCTTTCTTTGCATCATTGCATAGTGTTGAGCTCTCCACCACGATTAGTTCGAGTGAGAGACCATGAGCTTGTTACTCTTGGAGGGAGACCTCCTAGTTGGCTTGGCGGTTGGTGCTCCGGTGATCTCTTCAAGAAGATTGTGAAGAGGCCCGGGCTTCTCCTTCGTGGAGCTTGTGAAGTGGTTGTGGAGCTTGCCATCTCCGGAGCGGAGGAAAAGCTAACCATAAGGAAAGGGCCATTATCCTTCGTGGGTGTGGTTCGGAGAATAGGGTGAGCCTTCGTGGCGCGGGGAATCCTTCGTGGGACCTCCACTCCTCCAAACGTGACGTACCTTCTTGCAAAGGAAGGGAACACGGGAATACATCCTCGTCTCCGCGTGCCTCGGTTATTTCTATACCCGAGCTCTCTTTTCTTGTGATAACCATCGTGCTTGAAGTACATATATGTTGCTATCACTTGTGCTACATATATCTTGTGCCTATCTTGCTTAGCTCTAGCTGCTATTGTTATACTTAGTTGAGTTTAACATATTTAGGGTTTGTGCTTGTAAACTAAACGATAGTTTAATTCCGCATTCTTACAAGATAAATCCGCAAGAGTTTTTAATTGCCTATTCACCCCCCCTCTAGGCGGCATCCCGATCTTTCACATATATAGATAGAAATAATAGTAAAATGCCATAGTCGTCAACATATCACGCTTGTCGATGATGGCGTGGTGGTCTCTGCCTACCACCAGAAGGCGACCAGGTACACGGTGTTGGCGCAAACCTCGGCCGTAATGATTTTCCTCATTCTCTGTACGTGTCTCACTTGGTGGTGATGGAGTCTGAAATACGAACTGAGATTCTTGATTTGGGGGAATCAAACTAGCATCTGTACCGAAAATAGCACCTCCAAAGAATTCTTCAACTATCCCGGTAACATCATTGCGAGGTTGTTGGGAAGTGCTGCCGTAGTATTGTGGTTCCATCTGCGTCATCAGGCCATGTCGGGACTGAAGATTCCTGCGTATCGAACGGCTCCGTCAGAAACATGCACGCACTAATCATGTTCTGTAATTAACATGCATTAACCTGAGTTGGGTATTGCGATTGCATGTGGTCACGACCCCGCAGTGGGGGCATATTGTGGCCTAAACCAGCTCCCATGTTGGACCACTTAGGGTCAACAGATTCCTGCGAACGTCAACGACATGTCATTAGTACGCATGTAAATAATCACGTGTTGGTAGGTAATATTAAATATGCGCATACCTGAGTGTTGAATCTTTGCGAGTATTCGCCTTCTGTGTAGGAGAATCGTTGTCCAGATGGATATGACGGAAAATGATCGTCCTCCTAATACAATTGGAAAAAAATGTGTCATTGTTGTAAGTTCAGGAGGAATGTATGTATGCAAGTTTATTACCTGTGTGGCGCCATGGCGTTGAGATATGTGTGCGGACTGTGATCGGTCTAGTAGAGATGAGTCGCGTCGTGGATTAGATGTATGCGAGGTAGAGGGAACTGGTACGGTTGGTGTGGCGGATGGCTGGCTCACACGTACCATACTCGGTCTGTTCGACGGTGCCTCCGGCATGTCGAATGCTCGGCTGACAACATCATCATGGCAGCTGCAACCAAGATGCCTAAGCCCTTTAATGGCAGTATTAAAAATACGTTTTACCATGGATTTTCCCTCCGCACTATCCATGTTGCGCAAGTTCAAAGTGTCCTGGGCATCCCGTGCGATCTGCCTGAACTCGTCAATCTGAATGGAATACAAAAATTAATATTGCCTATAAACACATATTTTCTTAATTACAATTATATAACAAGTACCGAAGTGTCACGGTGGTAAGCTGAGGCCCATGTGAGGTGTGTCGGACTTGATGGTGGGGGACCGGTGAGGAGAGTCCGTGTGCTAGCGCGATACCATTCATTATACATTGGCAGTATCTCACCGTTGTACCATCTGCATCAGTGATAAATTACATTAGAAGGTACATGATGGTAAGATGAATTAAAATATGTAATTACCCATTTTCGCGTACTCCATCGGACTCTGCTTCATCAATCCATTTCGTAATCCATGTTTGATTACGCTGACTCCAGTCGAAACAACTCATGCCTTTATTATCTTGTCTACAATTCAATAAATTTTATTAAATAATGAAATAGATTAATTGAAGTGCAATTCATTGTTTATATTACAGTGACCGACGTTACGTATGAACATCAACAACAAGGCGTCTCGGTGATGGTGGGGGAATATCCTGATGCATACCAAACTGCCGCATGACACGCTCTGGGTTGTATGGCTCAACCATCCAAATAAAGAATAGGTTGCATCGTGTGAACCACAACTGTATGTCTCGCAGCATATCTGGTGGTGGTTTAACAAGACCCCAGATAATATACACGTCATATTCCGTATATGGGTCCCATTTGACCATGGTCTCCTGTAGCTCCTCAAACTGTTGGTGGTATTCGGGGTAGCAACCGTGTGCTACGTACATTATTTGACCACCTTTTTTTGCATGTACCCAATGACTTCCAAAAGTAAGAGGGGCATATTGTTCGGTCTCACTGCCGTATGGGTGAATTGGTTTCAGGATGTGGGGACGCCCAACTGGTAGGTACTCCTGACACGCGTACAGCACGCGACCGTTGGGAACCCCAAGTAGAAGGTGTGATGCGTACAGCAGTAAGTTTCCCTCAGTTAGAAACCAAGGTTTATCGAACCAGTAGGAATCAAGAAGCACGTTGAAGGTTGATGGCGGCGAAGTGTAGTGCGGCGCAACACCAGGGATTCCGGCGCCAACGTGGAACCTGCACAACACAACCAAATTACTTTGCCCCAACGTGACAGTGAGGTTGTCAATCTCACCGGCTTGCTGTAACAAAGGATTAGATGTATAGTGTGGATGATGATTGTTTGCAGAAAACAGTAGAACAAGTATTGCAGTAGATTGTATTCGATTAAAAGAATGGACCGGGGTCCACAGTTCACTAGAGGCGTCTCTCCGATAAGAATAAGCATGTTGGGTGAACAAATTACAGTTGGGCAATTGATAAATAAAGAGGGCATGACCATGCACATACATGATATGATGAGTATAGTGAGATTTAATTGTGCATTACGACAAAGTACATAGACCGCTATCCAGCATGCATCTATGCCTAAAAAGTCTACCTTCAGGTTATCATCCGAACCCCTTCCAGTATTAAGTTGCAAACAACAGACAATTGCATTAAGTATGGTGCGTAATGTAATCAACAACTACATCCTTAGACATAGCATTGATGTTTTATCCCTAGTGGCAACAGCACATCCACAACCTTAGAACTTTCTGTCACTGTCCCAGATTTAATGGAGGCATGAACCCACTATCGAGCATAAATACTCCCTCTTGGAGTTAAGAGCAAAAACTTGGCCAGAGCCTCTACTAATAACGGAGAGCATGCAAGATCATAAACAACACATAGATAATAGATTGATAATCAACATAGCATAGTATTCTCTATTCATCGGATCCCAACAAACACAACATGTAGCATTACAGATAGATGATCTTGATCATGTTAGGTAGCTCACAAGATCCAACAATGAAGCACAATTAGGAGAAGACGACCATCTAGCTACTGCTATGGACCCATAGTCCAGGGGTGAACTACTCACTCATCACTCCGGAGGCGACCATGGCGGTGAAGAGTCCTCCGGGAGATGATTCCCCTCTCCGGCAGGGTGCCGGAGGCGATCTCCTGAATCCCCCGAGATGGGATTGGCGGCGGCGGCGTCTCTGGAAGGTTTTCCGTATCGTGGCTCTCGGTACTGGAACTATTATTGACGAAGGCTTCTTATAGTCGGAGAGGTAGGTCAAGGGGCGACGCGAGGGGCCCACACACTAGGGCCGCGCGGCCAGGGGGTGGGCCACGCCGCCCTGGCGTCTGGCCGCCTCGTCGCCCCACTTCGTTTCCTTCCCGGTGTTCTGGAAGCTTCGTGGAAAAATAAGATCCTGGGCGTTGATTTCGTCCAATTCCGAGAATATTTCCTTACTAGGATTTCTGAAACCAAAAACAGCAGAAAACAACAACTGGCTCTTCGGCATCTCGTTAATAGGTTAGTGCCGGAAAATGCATAAATATGACATAAAGTATGCATAAAACATGTAGATATCATCAATAAAGTGGCATGGAACATAAGAAATTATCGATACGTTGGAGACGTATCAGCATCCCCAAGCTTAGTTCCTGCTCGTCCCGAGTAGGTAAACGATAACAAAGATAATTTCTTGGGTGACATGCCATCATAACCTTGATCATACTATTGTAAGCACATGTAATGAATGCAGCGATCAAAACAATGGTAATGCAATGAGTAAACAAATGAATCATATAGCAAAGACTTTTCATGAATAGTACTTTCAAGACAAGCATCAATAAGTCTTGCATAAGAGTTAAATCATAAAGCAATAATTCAAAGTAAAGGCATTGAAGCAACACAAAGGAAGATTAAGTTTCAGCGGTTGCTTTCAACTTGTAACATGTATATCTCATGGATAGTTGTCAATGCAAAGTAGTATAATAAGTGCAATATGCAAGTATGTAGGAATCAATGCATAGTTCACACAAGTGTTTGCTTCTTGAGATGGAGAGAAATAGGTGAACTGACTCAACACAAAAGTAAAAGAATGGCCCTTCGCAGAGGGAAACATCGATTGCTATATTTGTGCTAGAGGTTTGGTTTTGAAAACAAGAAACAATTTTGTCAACGGTAGTAATAAAACATATGCATCATGTAAATTATATCCTACAAGTTGCAAGCCTGATGCATAGTATACTAATAGTGCCCGCACCTTGTCCTAATTAGCTCGGATTACCTGGATTATCACCGCAATACATATGTTTTAACCAAGTGTCACAAAGGGGTACCTCTATGCCGCCTGTACAAAGGTCTAAGGAGAAAGCTCGCATTGGATTTCTCGCTTTTGATTATTCTCAACTTAGACATCCATACCGGGACAACATAGACAACAGATAATGGACTCCTCTTTAATGCATAAGCATTTAGCAATAATTAATATTCTCATATGAGATTGAGAATATTTGTCCAAAACTGAAACTTCCACCATGGATCATGGCTTTAGTTAGCGGCCCAATGTTCTTCTCTAACAATATGCATGCTCAAACCATTCAACTCATGGTAAATCGCCCTTACTTCAGACAAGACGAACATGCATAGAAACTCACATGATATTCAACAAAGATAGTTGATGGCGTCCGCAGGAACATGGTTATCGCACAACAAGCAACTTAATAAGAAATAAGATACATAAGTACATATTCAATACCACAATAGTTTTTAGGCTATTTGTCCCATGAGATATATATTGCAAAGACAAAGAATAGAAATTTAAAGGTAGCACTCAAGCAATTTACTTTGGAATGGCAGAGAAATACCATGTAGTAGGTAGGTATGGTGGACACAAATGGCATAGTTTTTGGCTCAAGGATTTTGGATGCATGAGAAGTATTCCCTCTCGATACAAGGCTTAGGCTAGCAAGGTTATTTGAAACAAACACAAGTATGAACCGGTACAGCAAAACTCACATAAAAACATATTGCAAGCATTATAAGACTCTACACTGTCTTCCTTGTTGTTCAAACCCTTACCAGAAAATATCTAGACCTTAGAGAGACCAATCATGCAAACCAAATTTTAACCAGCTCTATGTATTTCTTCACTAATAGGTGCAAAGTATATGATGCAAGAGCTTAATCATGAGTACAACAATTGCCAAGTATCAAGTTATTCAAGACATCATACCAATTACTACATGTAGCATTTCCCGTTTCCAACCATATAACAATTTAACGAAGAAGATTCAACCTTCGCCATGAACACTATGAGTAAAACCTAAGGACATATTTGTCCATATGCAACAGCGGAGCGTGTCTCTCTCCCACACAATGAATGCTAGGATCCATTTTATTCAAACAAAACAAAAACAAAAACAAACCGACGCTCAAAGCAAAATACATAAGATGTGATGGAATAAAAATATAGTTTCACTAGAGGAACCTGATAATGTTGTCGATGAAGAAGGGGATGCCTTGGGCATCCCCAAGCTTAGACGCTTGAGTCTTCTTGAAATATGCAGGGGTGAACCACCGGGGCATCCCCAAGCTTAGAGCTTTCACTCTCCTTGGTCATATTGTATCATCTCCCTCTCTTGATCCTTGAAAACTTCCACCACACCAGACTCAAAACAACTCATTAGAGGGTTAGTGCATAATCAAAATTCACATGTTCAGAGGTGACATAATCATTCTTAACACTTCTGGACATTGCACAAAGCTACTGAAAGTTAATGGAATCGAAAAATCCATCAAGCATAGCAAAACAGGCAATGTGAAATAAAAGGCAGAATCTGTCAAAACAGAACAGTCCATAAAGACGAATTTTATTGAGGCACCAGACTTGCTCAAATGAAAATTCTCAAATTGAATGAAAATTGCGTACATATCTGAGGATCACTCACGTAAATTGGCATAATTTTCTGAGTTACCTACAGAGAAATAGGCCCAGATTCGTGACACCAAAAAATCTGTTTCTGCGCAGTAATCCAAATCTAGTATGAACCTTACTATCAAAGACTTTACTTGGCACAACAATGCAACAAAACTAAAATAAGGAGAGGTTGCTACAGTAGTAAAAACTTCCAAGACTCAAATATAAAACAAAAGTGCAGAAGTAAAATCATGGGTTGTCTCCCATAAGCGCTTTTCTTTATAGCCATTAATATGGGCTCAGTAATTTTAATGATGCTCTCGCAAGAAATGAGAGTTGGAGCAAAAGAAAGCATCAAAAGCAAATAAGAAACACTTTTAAGTCTAACCCACTTCCTATGAAAAGGAATCTTGTACACAAATAAATTCATGAAGAACAAAGTGACAAGCATAGGAATATAAAACACAAGTAACTTCAAAATTTTCAGCATATAGAGAGGTGTTTTAGTAACATGAAAACTTCTACAAACATATTTTCCTCTATCATAATAATTTCCAGTAGCATCATGAACAAACTCAACAATATAACTATCACATAAAGCATTCTTATCATGAGTCTCATGCATAAAATAATTACTACTCCTAACATAAGCATAGTCATTCTTATTAATTGTAGTGGGAGCAAATTCAACAAAGTGGCTATCATTTTTATTCTCATCAAATATAGGAGGCATAGTATAATCATAATAAACTTTATCCTCAATAGTAGGTGGCACAAAAATACCACTATCATCATAAATGGGAGGCAAAGTATCATCAAAGTAAATTTTCCCCTCCATGCTTGGGGGACTAAAAATATCATGCTCATCAAAACCAGCTTCCCCAAGCTTAGAACTTTCCATAGCATTAGCAACAATGGTGTTCAAAGCATTCATACTAATAACATTTCCATTAGCACACATATAAAGTTCCATAGGTTTTTTAATTTTCTCTTCAAACACCCCATGTCCTAACTCAAGATAAATACTATAAAGATCTCTAATATTTTTGTTGTTTTCTATTAAGCCTAACTAGTGAAATAAAAACAAGCATCGAATTAAGTAAAGTAAAACAAGTAACTAATTTTTTTTTGTATTTTTAATATGGAGATTGCAAACAAGACAGTAAATAAAGTAAAGCTAGCAACTAATTTTTTTGTGTTTTGATATAATGCAAGACAAAAACAAAGTAAAGAGATTGGAAGTGGAGACTCCCCTTGCAGCGTGTCTTGATCTCCCCGGCAACGGCGCCAGAAATTTAGCTTGACACGCGTACAGCACGCGACCGTTGGGAACCCCAAGTGGAAGGTGTGATGCGTACAGCAGTAAGTTTTCCTCAGTTAGAAACCAAGGTTTATCGAACCAGTAGGAGTCAAGAAGGACGTTGAAGGTTGATGGCGGCGAAGTGTAGTGCGGCGCAACACCAGGGATTCCGGCGCCAACGTGGAACCTGCACAACACAACCAAATTACTTTGCCCCAACGTGACAGTGAGGTTGTCAATCTCACCGGCTTGCTGTAACAAAGGATTAGATGTATAGTGTGGATGATAATTGTTTGCAGAAAACAGTAAAACACGTATTGCAGTAGATTGTATTCGATTAAAAGAATGGATCGGGGTCCACAGTTCACTAGAGGCGTCTCTCCGATAAGAATAAGCATGTTGGGTGAACAAATTACAGTTGGGCAATTGAGAAATAAAGAGGGCATGACCATGCACATACATGATATGATGAGTATAGTGAGATTTAATTGGGCATTACGACAAAGTACATAGACCGCTATCCAGCATGCATCTAATGCCTAAAAAATCCACCTTCAAGTTATCATCCGAACCCCTTCCAGTATTAAGTTGCAAACAACAGACAATTGCATTAAGTATGGTGCGTAATGTAATCAACAACTACATCCTTAGACATAGCATCAATGTTTTATCCCTAGTGGCAACAGCACATCCACAGCCTTAGAACTTTCTGTCACTGTCCCAGATTTAATGGAGGCATGAACCGATTATCGAGCATAAATACTCCCTCTTGGAGTTAAGAGCAAAAACTTGGCCAGAGCCTCTACTAATAACGGAGAGCATGCAAGATCATAAACAACACATAGATAATAGATTGCTAATCAACATAGCATAGTATTCTCTATTCATCGGATCCCAACAAACACAACATGTAGCATTACAGATAGATGATCTTGATCATGTTAGGCAGCTCACAAGATCCAACAATGAAGCACAATTAGGAGAAGACGATCATCTAGCTACTGCTATGGACCCATAGTCCAGGGGTGAACTACTCACTCATCACTCCGGAGGCGACCATGGCAGTGAAGAGTCCTCCGGGAGATGATTCCCCTCTCCGGCAGGGTGCCGGAGGCGATCTCCTGAATCCCCCGAGATGGGATTGGTGGCGGCGGCGTCTCTGGAAGGTTTTCCGTATCGTGGCTCTTGGTACTGGAACTATTATCGACGAAGGCTTCTTATAGTCGGAGAGGTAGGTCAAGGGGCGACGCGAGGGGCCCACACACTAGGGCCGCGCGGCCAGGGGGTGGGCCGCGCCGCCCTGGCGTCTGGCCGCCTCGTCGCCCCACTTCGTTTCCTTCCCGGTGTTCTGGAAGCTTCGTGGAAAAATAAGATCCTGGGCGTTGATTTCGTCCAATTCCGAGAATATTTCCTTACTAGGATTTCTGAAACCAAAAACAGCAGAAAACAGCAACTGGCTCTTCGGCATCTCGTTAATAGGTTAGTGCCGGAAAATGACTAAATATGACATAAAGTATGCATAAAACATGTAGATATCATCAATAAAGTGGCATGAAACATAAGAAATTATCGATACGTTGGAGACGTATCAACTCCCACGACCATAGCTGAAGAAACTCTGCGCTTACAGCAAGTATATGTCCCTTTGAAGATACCCTGGTTTTCTTTGTTGCATCACACAACCCCCTATAGGTATACGCGAGCATTGCAGAACCAAAGCTGTATATAGGGCTGGGTGGTGGAGGTGAATCTACTATGTTCTCGGCTATCTTAATAAGACCCGGGAGAACAATATCACCATGGGACGAAGGAAACATTATACCAAATAGGTACAGTAAATACGCAAAAAGATGTCGCCTCATGATCGCATCATCTGCTCTCCGTACATAGCAGCACCAGGTGTGCTTGCAAACTTCATGTACGTACCCCAATTTCTATCACTCTTTACCTTCCGCAAACCCCAACGGGCAGGTGTCCCATCATTCCCTCCTACGACGATGAGAGCCTCAACGGTCATCTTCTTCCCACGCATGTCGCGCCCAAACTGTGCTCGGATGCATCTTCTAACATCCAAAAAATCTCTATTGACCATATCTGTCACTACAACTTTCATCGACACGCAGCGTGACACATCGACACCAGAAAATTCGTCGCGTACGACGTCTCCATAAAACACTAAGACAGTTTCCATCGTACCTACCGCACAACCATATTTTTAAAATTATATTAGATTACAACACAACAATATTTAACATGTAATTAACATTTTTAAATATCATAACACAACACCATATTTAATATTTTTAACAGCATTCCATAATAAGTACGGGCGGATTTTAGTACCTCAACTTTAGCCCGTGCGCTCCACTTCTAATTATATCTTAAAATAGTTCCACCTTATTGCAATCAAAGCACTTCGTCTGAATATGCACCATCACTTAATCTAATTAGAAGTTGATCATTCCTACGTGATATATTTCTACGCACATAAAATCATATTCTATATATTTTCGCATGTTGCATACATAAACATATATTCTAGTTCGCAAATCCAATTAGCTATGTACGTTCTAATTACATGTTGCATGTCCTAATATATTACTCAATAATGACTACAGTCGTTCTAATATTTTCATCCTACCTATGCATGCAAATTCTGCATGCAACTACAGAACATGCATTAATCAAACTAATTATAGTACACAACTAATTAGGTTCTAACTACATAAATAAAATCATGCTTTCTTGTTTAAATTCTTACCTTGATATCACAGATTGAGCAAACACTTGAGCAAACAATGAATCAGCTAAGAATTCTTGGGCAGCGAGCAGGAGACATCAACTACGTGAGCAAAAACTAAAGTGCACGAAAAGAAAGAGTATGCTGATAGTGAGAGTGCACGGACAGTGAGAGTGCAGATACTGAGCAGACAGTAAGAGCCTTATATCTGTTGGAAGGATTTCTGGGCACCTCTACACTCTTTTGGAAGGATTTCTGGGCAGAAGGTGGCCTACTTTGTAACAAGTACCCGCGGCTTTTCTCCTTTGCCATCGACGAGGATCTGTCTGTGGCTAATATGGCTGGATTAGAAAGTCTAGAGGCTGGCTTCGCTCTTCCTCTATCTGTTGAGGCCTTTCAGGAATGGCAAGAGGTAACCCAACTGCTGACATCTACCACCTTTTCGGCTCACCAACATGATCAGCGCTCTTTCTGTTGGGGGAACAAATACACTCCGTCTCACTTCTATAATTTCCTCTTTGCTAATCTGCCTTGTGATGCTGCCCTGAATGCCATTTGGAAGTCAAGAGCTCTGCCGAAACTGAAAGTCTTTGCCTGGTTACTGTTTATGGACAGACTTAACACGAGAGATCTTATGCAGAGGAAGCACTGGCACTTAGATTCTGGTTATAACTGTGAGCTGTGTCTAACCAGCTCTTTGGAAACTTCACAACATCTATTTCTTTCTTGTGAGTTCGCCAGCCTCTGTTGGAATTTTCTTAACATCCAGTGGGATGCCTCGTTGAGTCTGACTCAAAATTATCTGGCAGCCAAGACAGCTTTTAATGGCCCTTGTTTCTTTGAGGTGTTTATTTGTGCTGCGTGGAATATCTGGAAAATTCGAAATGACTTGGCTTTTAATCATATACCTTTGTCCTTTGCTCGGTGGAAAGTATGTTTTCAGCATGACCTTATGTTGCACCAGTATAAAGTTAAGGCTTCGGTAGTTCAACCTCTAGTTGAATGGGTTACCTCTCTGGTCTTGTAATTTTCATTTTCTTTTGTAGTTTCTTCCCTCCTTGAACCTTTGATTCTGTTTCTGTATCCTTGTACATATTTTTCATATATATATAAAATGACACCGTAGGGGCTTCCCCTACGGTAAATGTGTCAAAAAAAAAAGAGCCTTATATAGAATCAGCTCACCTCGATAGAATCCACAATTAGCAAAAGTTAGACCACCGAAAGCAGGCAATTTGCAACAGTTCAGCATCGAAAGCAGGAAAAAGAAGGTCAATTTGCAATAGTACACACAACATAAAAATCAGTGCTGCATCAAAGTGTGTGCAGCCAGATGCTACTGGGCTGTCGGCGGAGAATCTCCCGCGCGCTCCCGCTCAGACCTGCCTCAAAGTCAGTGCCGGTTGGAGCTAGGCCGGGCCCTGCCGCCACCTGCCCTGGAGGCATCGCCACGTCAACCTGCCGCCGCATGCTCCGGCGGCATGGCCCGCGACGGTCGACGGCGGCTCACGGCGCGGAGCAACGGCTAACATGCCGCCAGCCAGCTCGGCGGCGGGCCCTTGCCGGCACACACCCCGGCGGCATCCTCCACGTGTCGCTTGGGGGCGTGATCCTTTTTATCAATTTGATTTACAGGTGATCCTTTTTATCAATGAATTGGGGCAGGTGGTCTCTTTTGTCAAAATTTCCCTACCAGCGACACTCGGACGTGCCTCTGGCGTCGCTGCAGCAAGCCACTCAGACAGGACATATGCGGTTGCAGCTCACTCGATCCTGTCGCTATGTCATCACTAGAGTGTCAATATATCCACCAGTAACAGCACCACTATCCATCATAACCAGACAGCAGCAGCGACTTTCAGCCTGTGAACTAATTTAGGGGGACGGAGCACAGCTCCCCAGGCCTGCCTGCCGGCTGCATGAGAGACGGTACCGTACAAGAAAAGCCATGCACCATGCAACTTCTTGGTTCGTGCTGATCCGTGGATGTCATCACCGGCGTCTACCCTGCCTGCACTGTAGGTTAGGAATCGACCACGGGCGCATCCGCACATGAAGCGGAGCATATTTCTAGACAAGGGACGTGCATATTGTATTGTATATTGTATAATCAGGGGGTTAGCTCGAGAGTCGTCGCTCTTGGACTCTACGCATGTGAATCATCGCTAACTAATCACAGAGTTGCTCATTCCTTGCGATGAAGGGGATATGTCAAAGTGTCAAACATGCTGATGGTTGATCACAAGTCACAAGAGGTTTAGGGGATGCAAATCTGGCGTGCACGGTATATAACGTGGACAACCCCACCACGTCTCTCATCCATGCTATGTAGAAGTAGAAAGGTGTGCAAGCCTACTCTTTTCTTCCACACTTGCTCTAAAATTTCAAATAATTATAGATTTTAAACCAAAAGTCCAATTTAAAAACCGATTGCATACCTAAGTTCCTAGTGAAGATAGCTTCAAAAAAAGACTAATATTGAATATAATTTGACAATATTTAGAAATCAACTTTTTTAACTTAATGAAAAATTTGAAAAACATTATGAAACATGGTGATTTTCTTGTTTGAAACAATATATTTCACTGTGTTTTAAATTTCTTTCATCATAGTTAGAAATTATTTGACAATTTTCCTAGAGTTCAAACAATAAAATATATTAATGTAAAACACAACATTGTATTTTGACTTTATATCCTCAGGTAAACACATAATGGTAGCATTAAAACATTAGTGAATGTTGTTTCATTGGATTTCGATGGGTTTCATTGTGAATCATGATGTTTCGATGTGTTTTGAAATTTGGGTTTTAGAATTTTGCTATTTAGGGCTTGTTTAAATGATATCAATGAAACAAAAAAACAAAGTTTCAAACAGATAATTATTTTATTAATTATTTTCATATATACACTAATTTTAAAATTAGGCTTGCAAACAAAAAAAGACGGAAAATGGATGAGAGAGAGAGAGAGAGAGAGAGAGAGAGAGAGAGAGAGAGTATGAGGTGTCATAGGAATTGCATGCAATAGATTCACTATATCGAAATCTCAAAGTAGTCAACAAAGATTCAATGGTCCTTGCATGCCAACAAAATACATTGATATGCATTTAAATTTGCGCACAAAACAAACAACATTCATATCCATTCATTTAATTTTGACCACCAAACAAAGATGCAGATAAATTTGAGTACCATAAAATTAAAACTAGTTGACTACTTACATTATGCACTTGGCATAGGTAGAATTTGCGTCTTGTGTTTCTCCCTTCAAATTCAATGCATTTGTGCGGCTCTAGCTCGTGGACACGACAGACCTCCGGGAAAACCATAGCAATTCCACAAAAATTGGGCCCATCAAGAGTATCATGAGCGTAATCCAAATCCACGAACTCTTAATCTGCCAAAAAATCAGGATTTAAGGAGCTCAATCCACCTCAAATAGACAAATCCCGAGTCGGAAGAACCCTAAACGTAGATCGAACATGGGAGAATAGAACTTACCGACAAATAGGAGTGGCTCAAATCGATGTCGTTCCAGCTTGGCATGGTGGCATCGGCGGGGGCGTTAGTGGCAAGATTAGATGGCGGCAATGGCACTGCAACAGCGGGTGCAGCGGCAAACGAACACGAACTGAGCCCGACTTAGTCAACGACCGACTGCTATAATGTCGCGGTGGCACCAGGGTGGACCCAACGAGGATGGCCGTTAACGGCCGTTAGAACACTCTGCCTACCTTTGTCCATGTTAGCATGTCTGGTCAGCCCGCGCAGTTGAAATCCATGTCAATCCGCTGTAAATGGGCAATTTATGCGAATAACAAAAAAACTATGCCTAAGGTGGTAGATTTATGCTACCCGAAAAGCTCGTTCAACTTATGTTCAGCGTTGTATGTTCGCATCACTTGGCTCTGAGGGAGCGAGCTATATAGTAGCCGTCTAATCCAACCCAAAAAGCTGGTTCAGCGTTGAGCAGTTATCTTAGTTGGTCTCCTTTATATCCAGACATCTTTTCTGCATGACATACGTTCAGCACCATTCGACCTCGTTCGTTATGCTGCTGCACTAATTAGTTAATCTGGGCCTCTTTGCTCACATGCTAATTTGAGAGTGAGAACTGAGAACACGTTTTGTGAGACGGAGAGAGTATCTCTCGGCCGGTCGATCGCCCCGTTCGTGCGTGTGACCAGAACTTGCCCGTTACATGCTTTTGCATTGCGTGCGTGTGTGCTGTAGATCGATCGACAATCCATCGTTGAACGAACGTACCGGTGTCCGATTGAGGTTTTATTTCCCTCACGTGCACCTGCTGGCTAGGATAGGGAACGAAGCGGTGTGCCGTACCTGCATGCACGCCATGTAGCATGCTCGTCGCCGACGTCGCGGTCGCCGGCGGTCCCCTCTCCTCTGGTGGTGCATGCATGCTTCTTTCATGCATTCTAGCTAGCTGTTCGGCCATGTCTGGCCAGCCTGGTTGCACGCCTGCATGTAAGTCAGCGTGAATGCGCTATCATATATGCGTCGGCAACGCCCTTGTTTAAAGTTTAGACTCTGTGGGGCATGACACGATGTAATCAGCTAACTTAGTTCCGGTTCAGTAATCGATTCATGTAGTAGCATCCGGGCTCTCGTGTCGCTCTCTCGTGAGTCATGAACGATCACAAACCCTAGAAACTTAATTAGGGGGGCTATCGGAAGGATTTGGGCTACCAACCGAGAGAAAACCAGGGACTTGGTTTCAGGTAAATGTGGTTTAAGGAAATTAGTGGTTGGTTATCGGATGAGGTTCTCAAATGAAATTTGGATTTCAAACTCGAAAACATTTAAAGTCTTCAAATCCATTTTTTGGCATGGGGAGGAATCGAAAGTTTGATATATGTACGATGGGGATATCAAAATCCCATTTCTACATTAGTGCGAGGAGTCGCTTCCCCAAAGGGTGCCAATCCTAGGGGTCTCTACCATGCATGGGGCGCGGGGGCGCTGGCAGTTGGGAACAGTGAGATATATATTGTGAAGGTGATACCGTGTTCGCCTTAGACTCATTGAGGAAGCTAGCAGCAAAGAGGGACGACATGTGTGTTACTTGATTGGGAGGAGGGGGCGAGGTTGTTGGTTGGGTGGTGTGCGCTGCATAGTTCCGCTTGTGTAGGGTCATGGTGAGCCTTGATAGACGAATGTGCTAGCCCAAGTTTTTCAAAAAAATTGAAAAGTTGGAAAAGGCTAGGCAACATATTTTAACATTTTCCTTCATGTATATTCCGTGTTCGTATAAGAAGACCTTTGACGTTGGATCGATGTTAGAACCAATATATTAACAAGACGTTTGAGACAGGCTTTAGGCTCTGATGCCATAAAAAACGGATGCGCAAGCCAATGTTCGAATTGTTGGAAAGGGCTAGACAACATATTTTTAACAAGCCTCGGTGCCTAGTCGATGTGCATGCGACCGGGTTCTAGGCTTGACTCCTATTCGGTATGACGTCCTTGGTGTCATTTACGAATGTCATAACGATGACTAGTCATAGTCATTGCTGATCTCTAGAGTGGGAGATGGGATATGCATGGAATGTTTTCTAGGATTTAGTACTTGCCATCCATAACACTACAGGAATGGAGCTCTACGCCGACGGCCGGCTGCCCTCGGCGTAGCCACGCCTGGCCCTCGGCGTAGGCTACGCCGACGGCAGCCCTCGGCGTACCTCGTCGGCGTCCAGGTCCCTCGGCGTAGCCCGGCCTGCCCTCGGCGTAGAAGTAGCCGTCGGCGTCCTCGCTCTATGCCGACGGTGAAGAAGACCCTCGGCGCCGCTGCCGTCGGCGTCTGGCCACGGCGCGCCGTCGCCGTTAACGGAGGTGATCCAGACGCCGACGGCTTTCCCCTCGGCGTAGCCACGCCATCTGGGGGCCGTGGGGCGACGTGGCGCGTCGCGAGGCTGCCACGTTCGGCGTCTACGCCGACGGCCAGGCCCTCGGCGTCTGCATGGCCCATGCAGTGGACACGCGGCACGCTGGGCGCGCTGCCAGGTGGGGGTATACGCTGACGGCAATACCGTCGGCATAGCCCTGACCATATGGTCGCAGCTGGGGTCTAAGCCGACGGCATTGCCCTCGGCGTAGACCTGCCCAATTTTTTTTTTTTCAGCAGTTTAATTTGCACCGTTCCAGCAGTTCAGTTTGCATAATACAGCAGTTCACACATACAAATTCATCCAAATTTACCATAATTCACATAAATAGCATGAGATCCACATAGTAGCATACATGGTGCACATAATGCATACAAGAGGAGAGTGCCATGTCATCCAAATACATAGTAGTAGCAAGCAAACCCTAGTTCTAAGCTGACTAGCGGAGGAAGGACCCGGGCGGGGTGTGTCCGCCCACATCGTTGGCGAAACGAGCAGCCCGGGGTTGCGCTCCGGTAGAAGCTGCAGAAGAACCACCTGGAGAAGGACCGGTAGCACGCCCAGGAGAAGTCGACGGAGAGGCACCGGGAGTAGTCCCAGGAGTAGTCGACGGAGAGGCACCAGCAGAACGCCCAGGAGACCGACCACCTTCGTGAACCGGTGTGACCTCGCGCCCACCCGGCGATGCCTGGTTCCCGGACCATCCCGTTCCCTACGTGTTCCCTACATGTTAGCAACTTGCGAGGCAAAGGAAAGTGGTAACTACCGGTTTGGCAAAGAACTTACCTCCGGTGTGGATCCGTAGTAAGTCGCAGCGAAAGCTGCCTTCGATGGCATGATAGGCATGTCCCCCACCACGGTAACTCGAGCCGGTGGCGGTGTACCAGTAGACATAGAGATCATCATTTCCTGCAAGATAGGTTACAAGTTAGGCTTTGCAGAAATAAAGCATCAAACTGAGACTTGTCATCTACTTGCGCGAGAAGAAAGATTCAGACTTACTGCTATATACGACATATAGGCCGTATTCTGCCTATTCCACTGGGCAGCGGCCTGCTGATACGCTTCATTGCAGGCTTCGAAGGCCGCCTCGAACTCAGGCTACAATTTCAGAAACAATGAATCTCGTAAACACTTAGCCATGTAGGAAGGAAAACCGGAAAGAGGATGAAAATGAGGAAAACTTACATCGTAGGCGGGTGGACGAGCAGGCCGTGGACGAGGCTGGGGGCTGTCGGCGGTGAGGGTATGCTTGAGACGTGTGTAGCTCGTGGAGTGGGTAGGCTTGACCGCCTTATTCAGAAAGGGGAAACGGCCATGCGGACGCCCGTGCCCCGACAGGACCAACGACTCCTCGTCGACCGGAATGCTCAAGGGGTCATCCACCTCGGGGTGACGAGACTTGACCATGTCGCAGTAGTCCTCCTTGGCGGCCTTGGCATTGCCGTAGTACTGTGGCTGAGGCAATGTGGGATTGGGCTTCTGCTTCGTCCGCATCATGTCATATATCTGGGCATCATGAAGCACCACCCCAGGTGGTGCCTCGGCCACCTGCATCGCGAAAAGAAAAGTTAAGCGTACCACAAATGAGACATGGCGGGAAATGAATGAAGGTCGTTCCATGTATATACATACCTTTTTCCCCTTGAAGCGGGTGTAGTCGCGGTTTCCCGCGCAGTGTGTGCCACCGGTGCCTCGGTTCTCCATGTTACGCCTCGACACGGCTGCAAACTCCTCGTCCTGCCTGAGCCACCTCGCCCTAATCAGCTCCTCCCATGCCTCCCTATGCTGCTCGGCCCACTCAGGACAAACCTGAAAACGCAATACTCAGCTCAAGATAATTCAATGAAAACTTAGCAGCAATGTAGAATCTCATTGACATTTTACTCACCGACATGTACTCCTCAATGGTCATTGCCCATTCCTCCGTAGGCTGGTTACCAACATAGTACTCCTTCTTGACCCTCTTACCCTTGTTAGCCCAGAAGGCACTAGCGCTGGTGAACTTTTGGTTGTACCACTGCTGCGGTGTCAACCTCTCGCAAGCGCCACGCAAAGTGAGACGCGCATGCGTCTCATGCTCCGGGTCCACACGATAGAAGCACTTCAATCATGCATAAATCAGTTGTGAAAGTCATGAGTTAGCACATTAGGGTCATCAACTATGAACGGTGCTCGAGAAATATATGCCTTACCCAGAACTTGGTGGTCACAGCCTCAGCAGCTGTCGCGAAGCCTACGGCAGGGGCATCCTCATAGTCCGCCCAAGTAGTGGCTAGCTTCGTCGGGCCACCGGGGACCGTGCTAAGGGGAGTGTATCTGCCGGGCCAGAACTTCTTAATCAGAGCCCCAAGCAAGCTGTTAGGCATGCGGGGGGGGCTTGGCATCCCATGTCCGGGGCTTGCCGCAAATAAATCACACATTAGTACACATGCCAAATTGTTTATTATGCCCAAGATGAAAATACATGTTCGAAATTTCTGAAGTAGTACACTTACTCATCGCTCGAAGGAATGATAAGGGCCTTGTCATCATGGGTCTTCGGCTCCTTCCTCGCATCGGGGACTGATGCGTGTGGTTGGCACGTCCGTTGGGAACCCCAAGAGGAAGGTGTGATGCGCACAGCGGCAAGTTTCCCTCAGTAAGAAACCAAGGTTTAATCGGACCAGTAGGAGTCAAGAAGCACGTTGAAGGTTGATGGCGGCGAGATGTAGTGCGGCGCAACACCAGTGATTCCGGCGCCAACGTGGAACCTGCACAACACAACCAAAGTACTTTGCCCCAACGAAACAGTGAGGTTGTCAATCTCACCGGCTTGCTGTAACAAAGAGTTAACCGTATTGTGTGGAAGATGATTGTTTGCAGAAAACAGTAGAACAAGTATTGCAGTAGATTGTATTTCAGTAAAGAGAATTGGACCGGGGTCCACAGTTCACTAGAGGTGTCTCTCCCATAAGACGAACAGCATGTTGGGTGAACAAATTACAGTTGGGCAATTGACAAATAAAGAGAGCATGACCATGCACATACATATCATGATGAGTATAGTGAGATTTAATTGGGCATTACGACAAAGTACATAGACCGTCATCCAACTGCATCTATGCCTAAAAAGTCCACCTTCAGGTTATCATCCGAACCCCCTCCAGTATTAAGTTGCTAACAATAGACAATTGCATTAAGTATTGCGCGTAATGTAACTAGTGACTACATCCTTGAACATAGCACTAATGTTTTATCCCTAGTGGCAACAGCACATCCGTAATCTTAGTGGTTCTTGTCACTCCTCCAGATTCACGGAGACATGAACCCACTATCGAGCATAAATACTCCCTCTTGGAGTTACTAGCATCAACTTGGCCAGAGCATCTACTAATAACGGAGAGCATGCAAGATCATAAACAACACATACATATAACTTTGATAATCAACATAACAAGTATTCTCTATTCATCGGATCCCAACAAACGCAACATATAGAATTACAGATAGATGATCTTGATCATGTTAGGCAGCTCACAAGATCCGACAATGATAGCACAATGGGGAGAAGACAACCATCTAGCTACTGCTATGGACCCATAGTCCAGGGGTAGACTACTCACACATCACACCGGAGGCGACCATGGCGGCGTAGAGTCCTCCGGGAGATGATTCCCCTCTCCGGCGGGGTGCCGGAGGCGATCTCTGGATCCCCCGAGATGGGATCGGCGGCGGCGGCGTCTCTGGAAGGTTTTCCGTATCGTGGCTCTCGGTGCGGGGGTTTCGTCACGGAGACTTTTTATAGGCGGAAGGGCAGGTCAAGAGGCGGCACGGGGGCCCCACACCACAGGGCCGCGCGGCCAAGGGGGCCGCGCCGCCCTAGGGTGTGGCCCCTCCGTGGCCCCTCTTCGTCTCTCCTTCGGACTTCTGGAAGCTTCGTGAGAAAATAGGCCCCTGGGCTTTGATTTCGTCCAATTCCGAGAATATTTCCTTACTAGGATTTCTGAAACCAAAAACAGCAGAAACAAAGAATCGGCACTTCGGCATCTTGTTAATAGGTTAGTTCCAGAAAATGCACGAATATGACATAAAGTGTGCATAAAACATGTAGATAACATCAATAATGTGGCATGGAACATAAGAAATTATCGATACGTCGGAGACGTATCAGCATCCCCAAGCTTAGTTCTGCTCGTCCCGAGCAGGTAAAACGATAACACGATAATTTACGGAGTGACATGCCATCATAATCTTGATCATACTATTTGTAAAGCATATGTAGTGAATGCAGCGATCGAAACAATGTATATGACATGAGTAAACAAGTGAATCATATAGCAAAGACTTTTCATGAATAGCACTTCAAGACAAGCATCAATAAGTCTTGCATAAGAGTTAACTCATAAAGCAATAATTCAAAGTAAAGGCATTGAAGCAACACAAAAGAAGATTAAGTTTCAGCGGTTGCTTTCAACTTGTAACATGTATATCTCATGGATATTGTCAACATAGAGTAATATAATAAGTGCAATAAGCAAATATGTAGGAATCAATGCACAGTTCACACAAGTGTTTGCTTCTTGAGGTGGAGAGAAATAGGTGAACTGACTCAACATTGAAAGTAAAAGAATGGTCCTCCATAGAGGAAAAGCATCGATTGCTATATTTGTGCTAGAGCTTTGATTTTGAAAACGTGAAACAATTTTGTCAACGGTAGTAATAAAGCATATGCATCATGTAAATTATATCTTATAAGTTGCAAGCCTCATGCATAGTGTACTAATAGTGCCCGCACCTTGTCCTAATTAGCTTGGACTACCGGATCATCACAATGCATTGTTTTTACCAAGTGTCACAAAGGGGTACCTCTATGCCGCCTGTACAAAGGTCTAAGGAGAAAGCTCGCATTGGATTTCTCGCTATTGATTATTCTTCAACTTAGACATCCATACCGGGACAACATAGACAACAGATAATGGACTCCTCTTTTATGCATAAGCATATACCAACAATTAATAGTTTTCTCATTTGAGATTTGAGGATTGTTGTCCAAAACTGAAACTTCCACCATGGAGCATGGCTTTAGTTAGCGGCCCAATGTTCTTCTCCAACATATGCATGCTTAACCATATGGTGGTAGATCTCTCTTACTTCAGACAAGACGGACATGCATAGCAACTCACATGAAATTCAACAATGAATAGTTGATGGCGTCCCCAGTGAACATGGTTATCGCACAACAAGCAACTTAATAAGAGATAAAGTGCATAATTACATATTCAATACCACAATAGTTTTTAAGCTATTTGTCCCATGAGCTATATATTGCAAAGGTGAATGATGGAATTTTAAAGGTAGCACTCAAGCAATATACTTTGGAATGGCGGAAAATACCATGTAGTAGGTAGGTATGGTGGACACAAATGGCATAGTGGTTGGCTCAAGTATTTGGATGCATGAGAAGTATTCCCTCTCGATACAAGGTTTAGGCTAGCAAGGCTTATTTGAAACAAACACAAGGATGAACCGGTGCAGCAAAACTCACATAAAAGACATATTGAAAACATTATAAGACTCTACACCGTCTTCCTTGTTGTTCAAACTCAAAACTAGAAATTATCTAGACCTTAGAGAAACCAAATATGCAAACCAAATTTTAGCATGCTCTATGTATTTCTTCATTAATGGGTACAAAACATATGATGCAAGAGCTTAAACATGAGCACAACAATTGCCAAGTATCACATTACCCAAGACATTTATAGCAATTACTACATGTATCATTTTCCAATTCCAACCATATAACAATTTAACGAAGGAGAAACTTCGCCATGAATACTATGAGTAGAAACCAAGGACATACTTGTACATATGCTACAGCGGAGCGTGTCTCTCTCCCATAAAGTGAATGCTAGGATCCATTTTATTCAAACAAAACAAAAACAAAAACAAACCGACGCTCCAAGAAAAAGCACATAAGATGTGATGGAATAAAAATATAGTTTCAGGGGAGGAACCTGATAATGTTGTCGATGAAGAAGGGGATGCCTTGGGCATCCCCAAGCTTAGACGCTTGAGTCTTCTTGATATATGCAGGGGTGAACCACCGGGTGCATCCCCAAGCTTAGAGCTTTCACTCTCCTTGATCATGTTGCATCATACTCCTCTCTTGATCCTTGAAAACTTCCTCCACACCAAACTCGAAACAACTCATTAGAGGGTTAGTGCACAATATAAATTGACATATTCAGAGGTGACACAATCATTCTTAACACTTCTGGACATTGCATAATGCTACTGGACATTAATGGATCAAAGAAATTCATCCAACATAGCGAAAGAGGCAATGCGAAATAAAAGGCAGAATCTGTCAAAACAGAACAGTTCGTATTGACGAATTTTAAAATGGCACCAGACTTGCTCAAATGAAAATGCTCAAATTGAATGAAAGTTGCGTACATATCTGAGGATCATGCACGTAAATTGGTTTAATTTTCTGAGCTACCTACAGGGAGGTGGACTCAGATTCGTGACAGCAAAGAAATCTGGAACTGTGCAGTAATCCAAATCTAGTACTTACTTTTCTATCAACGGCTTAACTTGGCACAACAAAACACAAAACTAAGATAAGGAGAGGTTGCTACAGTAGTAAACAACTTCCAAGACACAAAATAAAAACAAAGTACTGTAGGTAAAAACATGGGTTGTCTCCCATAAGCGCTTTTCTTTAACGCCTTTCAGCTAGGCGCAGAAAGTGTGTATCAAGTATTATCAAGAGACGAAATGTCAACATTACCTTGGGCTTTACCCTTACCTTTCTTATTGTTTTTCTTTCCCTTTGGTTTAGGAAATGTATGAGTTTCCCCCGGTATAGAGGTGAATTTCAGAGTGCCTTCTCCAACATCAATGACTGCTCCCAATAGTTTCAGAGGATCTTCCGAGTGTGAGTTTTCCTGTTTCAACAACAAGATAATCAATGGATATTGTTCTTCCAAGAATGGTTGTATGCACACCTGCGGCTATTCCTTTAGGAATTATAGTAGAGTTATCAATGAGAGTTATTTCTTCTCCTCCTTCCTCGACTCCCCAAAGTTTCAAATATTTATAAATACTTTCAGGCATAAGGCAAAATTCATACATAATATCACAGTAGGCGTGGAGAGTTCGATCACCGATGACAATTTTAACAGCAGGATCCCACATTGAGAGTTTAGAGTTCACTAAGACTTGTTCAAGACGATTACGAACGTGGCAATAATTATCATTCAAGCGAGATGTACTTATCTCGAGATTATTTAATCTACTATAAATGCTAGTGAGGACTGAATCAAAGTTATTAGCTGAATCATGTGATGCAACCAACTTCTTTATGGCATTAAAAGCTTGATCCCCATTGCAATGAAGGAAATCTCCTCCCACTAAAGTATCCAAAGCATATCTATAGCGAACCATAAGACCAAAATAAAAATTACTGAGGAGCAAACTTAGAGTCATTTGAGGTTCAGTTTTACGATAAGAAGTAAAAATTCTAGACCAAGCATCCTTAAAACTCTCCTCATCCCCTTGTTTAAAAGTGAAGACTAATTCTTTAGGCGAAGAAGTAACAGGTTCAGAGCTAGACATGGTAACAAAAGTAACTAATTTTTTTTTGTATTTTAATATAGAGTGCAAGACAATAAAGCAAACTAGATAAAGTAAATGCAAGTAAACTAATTTTTTTTGTGTTTTTGATATAGCAAACAAGATAGCAAATAAAGTAAAACTAGCAACTAATTTTTTTGTATTTCGATTTAGTGCAGCAAACAAAGTAGTAAATAAAACTAAGCAAGACAAAAACAAAGTAAAGAGATTGAGAAGTGGAGACTCCCCTTGCAGCGTGTCTTGATCTCCCCGGCAAAGGCGCCAGAAATTTGCTTGATGCGTGTGGTTGGCACGTCCGTTGGGAACCCCAAGAGGAAGGTGTGATGCGCACAGCGGCAAGTTTCCCTCAGTAAGAAACCAAGGTTTAATCGGACCAGTAGGAGTCAAGAAGCACGTTGAAGGTTGATGGCGGCGAGATGTAGTGCGGCGCAACACCAGTGATTCCGGCGCCAACGTGGAACCTGCACAACACAACCAAAGTACTTTGCCCCAACGAAACAGTGAGGTTGTCAATCTCACCGGCTTGCTGTAACAAAGAGTTAACCGTATTGTGTGGAAGATGATTGTTTGCAGAAAACAGTAGAACAAGTATTGCAGTAGATTGTATTTCAGTAAAGAGAATTGGACCGGGGTCCACAGTTCACTAGAGGTGTCTCTCCCATAAGACGAACAGCATGTTGGGTGAACAAATTACAGTTGGGCAATTGACAAATAAAGAGAGCATGACCATGCACATACATATCATGATGAGTATAGTGAGATTTAATTGGGCATTACGACAAAGTACATAGACCGTCATCCAACTGCATCTATGCCTAAAAAGTCCACCTTCAGGTTATCATCCGAACCCCTCCGCATTAAGTTGCTAACAACAGACAATTGCATTAAGTATTGCGCGTAATGTAACTAGTGACTACATCCTTGAACATAGCACTAATGTTTTATCCCTAGTGGCAACAGCACATCCGTAATCTTAGTGGTTCTTGTCACTCCTCCAGATTCACGGAGACATGAACCCACTATCGAGCCTCTTGGAGTTACTAGCATCAACTTGGCCAGAGCATCTACTAATAACGGAGAGCATGCAAGATCATAAACAACACATAGATATAACTTTGATAATCAACATAACAAGTATTCTCTATTCATCGGATCCCAACAAACGCAACATATAGAATTACAGATAGATGATCTTGATCATGTTAGGCAGCTCACAAGATCCGACAATGATAGCACAATGGGGAGAAGACAACCATCTAGCTACTGCTATGGACCCATAGTCCAGGGGTAGACTACTCACACATCACACCGGAGGCGACCATGGCGGCGTAGAGTCCTCCGGGAGATGATTCCCCTCTCCGGCAGGGTGCCGGAGGCGATCTCCTGGATCCCCCGAGATGGGATCGGCGGCGGCGGCGTCTCTGGAAGGTTTTCCGTATCGTGGCTCTCGGTACTGGGGGTTTCGTCACGGAGACTTTTTATAGGCGGAAGGGCAGGTCAAGAGGCGGCACGGGGGCCCCACACCACAGGGCCGCGCGGCCAAGGGGGGGGCCGCGCCGCCCTAGGGTGTGGCCCCTCCGTGGCCCCTCTTCGTCTCTCCTTCGGACTTCTGGAAGCTTCGTGAGAAAATAGGCCCCTAGGCTTTGATTTCGTCCAATTCCGAGAATATTTCCTTACTAGGATTTCTGAAACCAAAAACAGCAGAAAACAGCAACTGGCACTTCGGCATCTTGTTAATAGGTTAGTTCCAGAAAATGCACGAATATGACATAAAGTGTGCATAAAACATGTAGATAACATCAATAATGTGGCATGGAACATAAGAAATTATCGATACGTCGGAGACGTATCAGGGACTCTAGCTTCTCCACGAAGCTTCAAGGGCTTCGGCGCACCTTCACCCTCCATGACCTCCAACTCAGCCCTAGAGTCCGACTCGTGTGTAGACTCCGTCTCCATCTCCACCTCCCCACTAGACGGACCCTCAAGGTACAACTCAGGAGCCACGTCGCCAGAAGCGGAGGGTGGCTCGTCAAAGTCCATGTGTACCCCGCCGCCACCTCGTCCTCCACCTCGTCCTCCTCGTCCTCGTCCTCGACCTCCACCTCATCCTCCTCGTCCTCGTCCTCCATCGGTACCATCGGCGTAACGCGGATTTTGCACCGGGGCTCGATCACTCCGTCTAGGCACTCTAGGAATATTCCTCTTCACCTGCGCCAGCGTCTTAAGCAAGCTCTCGGAGTCTGCCTTGCCGCTGCTCATATTGTTCAGTCACCTGCATTGAGAAGAATAAAACAGTTAAGCACAAAGACATATTATATGAAGATACTAAGAATAAAAGGCACAATGCAATTAAGAAGCATGTTGACATAATAAAATGAAGATACTAAGAATAAAAGGCACAATGCAATTAAGAAGCATGTTGACAAATAAATACTAAGAATAAAAGACCCTCACCAGCCATCATCGCTCTCACGCTCACTCTCATACTCCATCTCTTTCTCTTTCTCTTTCTCTGGCCCACTATCACTATCACTATCTTGTGAGTACAAAGTTGAAGGGTCGACGGGTGGAGGCTCATCATAATTGTCATTCGCCTCAAGTAACTTCTCGAGCATAGATATGTCCTTTAGATCCACCACTGACTCACCACGAGTTTCTGCATCGTTCCCGAGGTCCTCTTGAATAAACGGTTCTAAAATATATTCCCCGAAATCCTGTTCCTCTTGATAGAAAATCCCCTCGTATGTCACGGGGTCAATGTTGTTGTAATCATCCTCAGAGGGAATCGGTAGGTTACCATGTGGCGATACCTGGAAGACGACTTCCCAACCCTTGAGTTCCGCTTTCTGGCATGGGTAGGGCAAATAATAAACTTGCTTGGCTTGGTGAGCCACAACAAAGACATCGGCTCCGCTATAGGTGGCTGAAGGCTTAACTTCAACTAACCCAATGGACTTATCACTTCTCAGTCCACCTATTGGGTCGAACCAATGACACTTGAACACGACGATATTGAGTTGCACGTTCGTACGATTGAATGTCAACTCGTATACACTTTGTAACCTTCCGTAGTAATCAAAGTTGTTGGCTCCTTTGGTGAAGACCCCAGTATTTATCGTTTTGGGATTCGCCCGGCCCTTCTGGTGCGTCTCTGTGTGGAAACGAAACCCATTCACATCATACTTCTCATACTTGGTCACCTCACGGCTACAACCTTGGGAAACACATTTCAACTCATCTATCATATCAACGTTTCTCTCACGGCCCTACAAGAACATTTCAAATTTGTTGTGTGCATTAGTTACGTGTAATAAGAGGGACAAGTCACATGTTGCAATGTAAGAGGAAAGGTTAGAAATTACTTTTTCCATGAACCATGTCACAAAGTTTTTATTAATTCCGGGAGCACCGTCTTTCAGTAGAGTGTCCATCTCCGAGGTTTCGGGCAATTCATCATACGGCCACATTTCATCCGTGAATTCGCTGAAAGGAGAAAATAAGCATTAGACCGAGACGAGGTTACTAGCTGCAAAGTAATTTGTTCACCATTTTACCTTACGAATGGGATCACTTCCTCCATGTTCATAAGCACATATAGCATTATACAATCCTTCTCTTCGTTCTCCAATTTATATTTTGTTCCTTTACCAGCCTTGCCACCGGGGAATTGGAATAGTTTTAGCTTGGGGTCATTCTCGGGCACGTCGACATTGTAACGAGTGACCGGGTTATGCTGAGTGGGAACATCATCGGGATAGTACGTTGTCGCGGCATCTGCCATCTCCCGAAGGCATATTGCCTCAGCTATGCATGCTTCAATCTTGGCCTTGTTTCCGTTATCTTTCGAATATACTTAAACTCTCTCTCAATACAGAACTGCCAACGAAACTGCACCGGACCACCCAAGAGTGCCTCGTTGGCGAGGTGCACAATGAGATGTGCCATCGGAGTAAAGAAGCCTGGCGGAAATATCATCTCCAAATTGCATAGCAACTCCGGCACTGTATGTTGTAGCTTTGCAATAACCTTGGGACATATCTGCTAGCACAGAGCGTGCGGAAGAAATGGCTCAAGCTGCGCAAGCACTCGCGGACTTTCTCGGGGATATACCCTCGAAGCATCACCGGCATGAGCCGCTGAATCCATATATGATAGTCGTGACTCTTGAGCCCGGTGACTTTTCCCGTCGAAAGATTAACTCCCTTACTCATATTCGAGCAATAACCATCCGGGAACATCACGACGTATTTGAGCCACCTGAATGCCTCCTTCTTTTGGATGGAATCAAGGCAGAAGTTGGCATGCGGCTTGAACCAATTATTTTGACGGCCAATAGGACGCTTCATGTGTAATTTTTCCCTATCACAGAGGATCTCAATATCGACTCTAGCCTTGACATTATCCTTTGACTTCCCGGGAATGTTCAGGCATGTGTGAAAGACGGACTCCGCGACATTCTTTACAGTGTGCATCACATCGATGTTATGGGGAAGTTCGAGGTCCTTGTAATACTCGAGCTTCGTTAAAGCCGCCTCGTGAGTCCAGTTGTGCGTTACACCATATCCCTCAAATTGATGGCCAGTTGGCGTCGCTGCCGGCACGAGAGCACGTAGCTCGGCTTCAACAAGTGTACCATCAAACTTCGGCACATCTTTTTTTTCATGCACAACTTTGCCCTTCTTGAAGTTCTTTTTGTCTTCTCTAAATGGATGCCTCCTTTTGAGGAACTGTCGATTCGTGTCAAACGCAACATACTTGCGACCCTTCTGTAGCCAAAGGAACTCAAGCCGATGCCTGCACACTGGGCATGGCCACTTACCAGCTGTACACCATCCACATGTTAGGGCGTACCCGGGCATGTCATGCATGGTATACTGCAACCAAACTCTCATGTAGAAGTTTGTCTTCGATGCTCGGTCGTACGTCAATGTCCCGTGGTGCCAAGAGTGGTTCAAATCTTCCACAATCGGCTGCATGTAGACACTCAAATTCTTCCCCGGGTAATGAGGGCCTGGAATGATCAGCGACAGAAACATGGTCTTCCTCGTCATTAGGACTCCGGGAGGGAGATTGAGCGGAATAACAAACACGGGCCAGCAACTGTAATTGGCATTGGACATACCATATGGATTGAAGCCATCTGTTGCTATCGCAATTCTGACATTCCGAGCCTCGGCTGCCTTAAGGCGGTGTTTTGTATCGAAGTTCTTCCATGCCGTACCATCGGATGGATGTCCCATCTTCAACTTCTTGTTTTCGTCCACGAATCTCTTCCCATACTTGTGCCACGTCATCTGTTTGGCTGTCTCCTCGTGCATGTAAAGCCGCTGGATTCTTTTTATGAATGGGAGATATCGAAGAATCGACTTTGCGGTGCTTGATCGCCTCCCCTGACCATCCTTTCCCGTGACCTCTTCATACCTAGACTGCTTACAGATGGGACAGTACTTGTCCTCCGCATACTGTCTCCAAAATAGAACGCAGCCTTTCGGACAACAGTCTATCCTTTGATAATCCATGTTGAGGTCCTTCATCATTCTCCTCGTCGCGTGCAGGCTTTGAGGCAGACAATGATCTTTGGGCAACATGTTACCAGTTGTTTTCAGACTTGCTTCAAAGCCCTCACGGGTGGTGTTGTACCGGGTCTTGTCGGCTAGACATTGGGAGATGGCATCGAGCTGAGAAATCGCGGCGCCCTCGTACAGAGGCCTCTTAGCCGCGGCAATCATATCATAGAAGGCCTTCGCGGTTGGCTCTGGTTCCTCCGGTTACGGCGGCGCCTCCGGTTACAGCGGCGCCTCCGGTTCTGGAGGTGGCGAATCCGGGACATCGGCATGGACGAGATCATCTAGAAAGTCTCTAATTCCATCGTACGCATTGCCATTGAGCCGCTGCCGCATCACCTCACCTCTGTCACGTTCGCGCTCATCAAAGTCGATTTCCGTGACGTACCCATGCATATACCCATATTGCAGAAGGTGTCTATACATTTCATCCTTCCCACGACGTTGACGCTTCACGCAGCGAACACAGGGGCAAAGTGCCCGAACCAGCCCCTTTGTACCACGCGCTAACTCATTCACTAGAAAATGGGTCTTCCTTGTCCACTCATCTGTTTTCTCAGTCGCACTAACACGCTCATTGTACATCCATCCATTATCAGCCATCCTCTGCTTTATTGGGAGCCAAACCACAGACATAGCATTTATATCAAATAGGAAATTAAATGCATCATATTTTTATTTATTTTACCGGGCGAAACGCATGCATCAACCTACATCTCTACTAGGTGGGCTCCTAGCAGCCGCCGGATCCGTAGTTGGCTACGTTCTCCATGCTCTACCCCGGTCCAAGTCAGAATTTCGGCAGCACCTCCCCGCTGCTCTCCCGATACACGTCTCGGCAAAAAGCCGAGAGGATGTGCATCCGGAGAACAACGGGGAGGCGCCGCCGAAATCCTGACTCGGACCGGAGTAGAACATGGAAAACGTAGACAACTACGCATCCGCCGACTGTCCCGTAAATGCCGCAAGCGTTACGGTTCAAAATATGCGGACCACTAATGCATATTTATCCGCGTAACGCTCGCGGACAGGAAGTGACACCTAGGTTACGCAACTGGACTTGGAAAATGAATCTAGTGTAGGAACCCCCTGTCCGAGAAGCCGGACACACCTGGGGGGTAGCCTTGGATATAAAACCATCTCAAATCACTTTTGTGCATTCCATGTGGACACACACAAGTTTTGGGGCCATTCCCTAGATCCGATGCTCGATTTCCGACGAAACCCTAGTTCTGTTGACCGCGCGGTCTACCCCTTTGACTGCATCCCATCGGGGGTCCCCCGGTGGGCATATGCCTCCATTTGAGCTTGGTTAGGTCATAGGTATATGTGGAAACAAGGATCATCCCATATGATCTCAAGTTTCTCTCCGGTTCACCTCCGAGGGAGTTCCCCCCTATACATGCATAATCTGCCTAAGTGTAGGAACCCCCTGTCCGAGAAGCCAGACACACCTGGGGGGGTAGCCTTGGATATAAAACCATCTCAAATCACTTTTGTGCATTTCATGTGGACACACACAAGTTTTGGGGCCATTCCCTAGATCCGATGCTCGATTTCCGACGAAACCCTAGTTCTGTTGACCGCGCGGTCTACCCCTTTGACTGCATCCCATCGGGGGTCCCCCGGTGGGCATATGCCTCCATTTGAGCTTGGTTAGGTCATAGGTACATGTGTAAACAAGGATCACCCCATATGATCTCAAGTTTTCTCCGGTTCACCTCCGAGAGAGTTCCCCCCTATACATGCAGAATCTGCCTAAGTGTAGGAACCCCCTGTCCGAGAAGCCGGACACACCTGGGGGGGTATCCTTGGATATAAAACCATCTCAAATCACTTTTGTGCATTCCATGTGGACACACACAAGTTTTTGGGCCATTCCCTAGATCTGATGCTCGATTTCCGACGAAGACCTAGTTCTATTGACCGCGCGGTCTACCCCTTTGACTGCATCCCATCGGGGGTCCCCCGGTGGGAATATGCCTCCATTTGAGCTTGGTTAGGTCATAGGTACATGTGGAAACAAGGATCATCCCATATGATCTCAAGTTTCTCTCCGGTTCACCTCCAAGGGAGTTCCCCCCTATACATGCAGAATCTTCCTAAGTGTAGGAACCCCCTGTCCGAGAAGCCGGACACACCTGGGGGGTAGCCTTGGATATAAAACCATCTCAAATCACTTTTGTGCATTCCATGTGGACACACACAAGTTTTGGGGCCATTCCCTAGATCCGATGCTCGATTTCCGACGAAACCCTAGTTTTGTTGACCGCGCGGTCTACCCCTTTGACTGCATCCCATCGGGGGTCCCCCGGTGGGCATATGCCTCCATTTGAGCTTGGTTAGGTCATAGGTACATGTGGAAACAAGGATCATCACATATGATCTCAAGTTTCTCTCCGGTTCACCTACGAGGGAGTTCCCCCCTATACATGCAGAATCTGCCTAAGTGTAGGAACCCCCTGTCCGAGAAGCCGGACACACATGGGGGGTAGCCTTGGATATAGAACCATCTCAAATCACTTTTGTGCATTCCATGTGGACACACACAAGTTTTGGGGCCATTCCCTAGATCCGATGCTCGATTTCCGATGAAACCCTAATTCTGTTGACCGCGCGGTCTACCCCTTTGACTGCATCCCATCGGGGGTCCCCCGGTGGGCATATGCCTCCATTTGAGCTTGGTTAGGTCATAGGTACATGTGGAAACAAGTATCATCCCATATGATCCCAAGTTTCTCTCCGGTTCAACTCCGAGGGAGTTCCCCCCTATACATGCAGAATCTGCCTAAGTGTAGGAACCCCCTGTCCGAGAAGCCGGACACACCTGGGGGGTAGCCTTGGATATAAAACCATCTCAAATCACTTTTGTGCATTCCATGTGGACACACACAAGTTTTGGGGCCCTTCCCTAGATCCGATGCTCGATTTCCGATGAAACCCTAGTTCTGTTGACCGCGCGGTCTACCCCTTTGACTGCATCCCATCGGGGGTCCCCCGATGGGCATATGCCTCCATTTGAGCTTGGTTAGGTCATAGGTACATGGGAAAACAAGGATCATCCCATATGATCCCAAGTTTCTCTCCGGTTCAACTCCGAGGGAGTTCCCCCCTATACATGCAGAATCTGCCTAAGTGTAGGAACCCCCTGTCCGAGAAGCCGGACACACCTGGGGGGTAGCCTTGGATATAAAACCATCTTAAATAACTTTTGTGCATTCCATGTGGACACACACAAGTTTTGGGGCCATTCCCTAGATCCGATGCTCGATTTCCGATGAAACCCTAGTTCTGTTGACCGCGCGGTCTACCCCTTTGACTGCATCCCATCGGGGGTCCCCCGGTGGGCATATGCCTCCATTTGAGCTTGGTTAGGTCATAGGTACATGTGGAAACAAGGATCATCCCATATGATCTCAAGTTTCTCTCCGGTTCAACTCCGAGGGAGTTCCCTCCTATACATGCAGAATCTGCCTAAGTGTAGGAACCCCCTGTCCGAGAAGCCGGACACACCTGGGGGGTAGCCTTGGATATAAAACCATCTCAAATCAATTTTGTGCATGCCATGTGGACACACACAAGTTTTGGGGCCATTCCCTAGATCCGATGCTCGATTTCCGATGAAACCCTAGTTCTGTTGACCAAGCGGTCTACCCCTTTGACTGCATCCCATCGGGGGTCCCCCGGTGGGTATATGCCTCCATTTGAGCTTGGTTAGGTCATAGGTACATGGGAAAACAAGGATCATCCCATATGATCCCAAGTTTCTCTCCGGTTCACCTCCGAGGGAGTTCCCCCCTATACATCTAGAATCTGCCTAAGTGTAGGAACCCCCTGTCCGAGAAGCCGGACACACCTTGGGGGGTATCCTTGGATATAAAACCATCTCAAATCACTTTTGTGCATTCCATGTGGACACACACAAGTTTTGGGGCCCTTCCCTAGATCCGATGCTCGATTTCCGATGAAACCCTAGTTCTGTTGACCGTGCGGTCTACCCCTTTGACTGCATCCCATCGGGGGTCCCCCGATGGGCATATGCCTCCATTTGAGCTTGGTTAGGTCATAGGTACATGGGAAAACATGGATCATCCCATATGATCCCAAGTTTCTCTCCGGTTCAACTCCGAGGGAGTTCCCCCCTATACATGCAGAATCTGCCTAAGTGTAGGAACCCCCTGTCCGAGAAGCCGGACACACCTGGGGGGTAGCCTTGGAAATAAAACCATCTCAAATAACTTTTGTGCATTCCATGTGGACACACACAAGTTTTGGGGCCATTCCCTAGATCCGATGCTCGATTTCCGATGAAACCCTAGTTCTATTGACCGCGCGGTCTACCCCTTTGACTGCATCCCATCGGGGGTCCCCCGGTGGGCATATGCCTCCATTTGAGCTTGGTTAGGTCATAGGTACATGTGGAAACAAGGATCATCCCATATGATCTCAAGTTTCTCTCCGGTTCAACTCCGAGGGAGTTCCCCCCTATACATGCAGAATCTGCCTAAGTGTAGGAACCCCCTGTCCGAGAAACCGGACACACCTGGGGGGGTAGCCTTGGATATAAAACCATCTCAAATCAATTTTGTGCATGCCATGTGGACACACACAAGTTTTGGGGCCATTCCCTAGATCCGATGCTCGATTTCCGATGAAACCCTAGTTCTATTGACCGCGCGGTCTACCCCTTTGACTGCATCCCATCGGGGGTCCCCCGGTGGGCATATGCCTCCATTTGAGCTTGGTTAGGTCATAGGTACATGGGAAAACAAGGATCATCCCATATGATCCCAAGTTTCTCTCCGGTTCACCTCCGAGGGAGTTCCCCCCTATACATCCAGAATCTGCCTAAGTGTAGGAACCCCCTGTCCGAGAAGCCGGACACACCTTGGGGGTATCCTTGGATATAAAACCATCTCAAATCACTTTTGTGCATGCCATGTGGGCACACACAAGTTTTCCAGTGATTCCGACGCTCCGGTGGTCTATAACTTGGAAAACCCTAGGGCGGGGATCCCACACATCTACCCCTATAGCTTTCTCCGTGCGAGGGTTTACCAGTGGAATTTTTTATTTATTTTGCTTTGTTTAGGACATATGTACATGGAAACCATAGGTTGGGCATAATTTATCATAAAATAGGCTCCGTTCGAGCCATGGCGGGGGTTTCCACATACAGATCCTGGATTTTACCAACTGGTAGCCCATTATGCGGAAATCGTCAACGCCGGGTACATCCATGGTTAGCCAAACCTTACATCACACTTGTACATGTATGTTAGGGGCAGAAGCAAGTTTTCCAACAATTCTGACGCTCCGGTGATCTGTTTCTTGGGAAACCCTAGGGCGGGACCCCTAGGGTTAGGGTTTTACCAAGTGATCTGTTAGGGTTATAGTTAGGGTTAGCAATGTATGTGGAAACCCTAGGGTTAGGGTTAGAGTTAGGGTTAGGGTTAGGGTTAGAGTTAGCAATGTATGTGGAAACCCTAGGGTTAGGGTTAGGGCTAGAGTTAGGGTTACGGTTAGGGTTAGAGTTAGGGTTAGAGTTAGGGTTACAGTTAGGGTTAGGGTTAGGGTTCGGGAAACCGTAGGGCGGGGACCCCGCGGATCTACCCATATGTACATCGATAGCAAATGTTGGGCCTAGTGGCTCCGGTTGACCCGTCTGCGAAGAGCGTCACCCATGGGACCTACATATGCCATCTACGAATTCTTAAAAAATAGAACCATTTTTTACATAATTCATACTAGTAAATAAATAATAGAAACATATTATAAAGTAATATGAGAGAGGGAAAAAAATAAAAAAAATCCTATATGCCGAGGGTGGCCGTCGGCATAGGGTGTCCATGCCCTATGCCGAGGGTGGCCGTCGGCGTCTGACTGACGCCGTGAGCGGGCGACGACGGCGCGGACTGGGCCAGAGGCGATGCCGGTGCTACGCCGAGGGCCAATGTGACGCCGACGGCTGCCCTCGGCGTAGCCTCCTCTACGCCGACGGTATGTGTACGCCGACGGTCGGCTTCCTGAGCTGCCCCGGCGAGGCCGTACGCCGACGGCCCCGATAAAAAGCCGTCGGCGTACAGTTTGGCCGTCGGCGTCTAGCTCCATTCCTGTAGTGTAACAACGTATTCATGTCAATTTTATTTTTGTGCATGCCACAATACAAGGTATCTCGAGTTGAAATTTTTCACGGTGATAGAACACAACATTGTTGACATCAATATTTATTTTCAGAATTTTCTAAAACTTTAAACTGCTGGTTTTAAATTAGAAAAACAAACAACATGTAGCTTGGTACGGGGGTATGTGCAAGCTAGCTTACGTTCCTACAAAATTAGCGTCAATTAAACATGATCGGAGGGAGTATTAACTATCCACCTTTCGGCCCAGCGGGACGGACAAGACATCAGACATGGCAAAACCCTAAAGCAGCCGCGGATCGCCTAGTGCTCGATCGATCGGTCCCGTATGGCATCATATCATGCTGCACGCACCCGATCGTCGATGTATCGATCGATCACGGCGCGCGCGCCCTAATTAACCTCGGTCGAGAATCGAGAGCAATCCACGGTAAGGAAATTAGGCAAAAGCTCGATCGACTCACACATTAGCCGACGACGCGCGACGCGGCCGACAACGGTCGGGCCTGGACGGCGACAGCAGAGCGGCACGGCCGGGCGCACACGTATGGCTGGATGCCTGAATCGGCCGATTCATGCATGGGCGCGCGCGGTGTCGTCTCTGTCTCGGGATCCAGAGGCGGATACGGCGAGATCTCTCCTCCATCGCGCATGGACGACGATTCTGGTACAGTGCGTGGGTGTGGGCTAGCTAGGAATGTGTGTTGGTTCCGCCGGCATGGGTGCGGGCGATGTCCTCACGCACGCGACCGTGCACTGGGGAGGCAGTGGGCATTGGCGGGCAGCCCGGCCATGCTTTGCCCCACCTACACTCGACATACGACTTCTTCCCCCGAGCTTCCTTCCCATTCTCCCGATCAGTCTGTTACAGTGAGTCTGATCCTCTTCTTTTCTTTTACAATGAGCCTGATCTTGGTTAGCTAGCTAGTGGCATTCTCGTCTGTTCGTATTTGCAAAGGGATGGGGATCTTGATTCGACTTGGCGAATCGCCCAGGTGTTTGACAATTTGCGAAATGAGCAGCGCTGCTAATGCTACTTCTAGCTAGCTAGTGAGAAAGTGAAGCACGTACACGTAGGTTCTCAGCTGACCTGCCTCCACTCGGCCGGAAAACAAAACCACTTCCCACTGTATTAGTATGAACTTGTACCGACAGAGAGGTTATTTATTTTTGAAAAAAAGCGGCAGAGATGTTATTGTAATTCACAGCTTTGGCTTGGGAGATAGTGTATCCATTCAAGTCACTGATCATACTGGCAAATTCTTCCAGACTAAGAAGGGGGTTAGACAGGGTGACCCATTATCGCTAATGCGATTTAACATAGTGGTTGATATGGTTTTATCATGATTGAACGCGCTAAGGGTGATGGCTAAATTGAAGGAGTGATTTCTCATCTTGCTGATGGAAGTTTATCTATTCTTCAACACGCTAAGGATACAAGACATCAACAAGGCAAAGAATCTCAAGTTGGTACTTCAACGTTCGAGCAATTGTCAAGTCTAAAGATAAACTTCTATAAGAATGAGCTGTTTCGTTTTGGTGAGGCTCAAGCTGATGTTGGCTCAAACGTTGTATATTGCATATTCCATAAACTAAGTTTTATGTATTCTATAAGATTTATTACATATATATCATCTACAATATTTTATTATATTTCTTAAAGATATACCCATTGCAATGCGTGGGATATCTTTCTAGTTAATTGTAGGGATTTCTATTTTCGTGTCCTCGGTTCCTTAGTTGTGGGGCTAGTAGGAAGGAACCGCGTGGGACAGGACGAGACCATGTTTGTGTGGCCGTAGCGTGTGGGGCCGTTGCGTGTGGAGCCGTGTGGGTCCGGAACGTGGGCACGAGTGGCTTCTGTCTCTTTCGCCCAGATTAGCAGTTTTCAATGTACCTTTTTCCTCTCTCTCGCTCGATCTCATTCCTATTTGATAGCCCAAATTGGTAGCAAATCTAGAGCAGCTTCTTCTTCTGTTTTTTAACGCCATTCATTTCTTTATGCCTTCGTTTTTACCCAATCAGGTAGGAAATCTAGGGCACAAATCCAGAGAAAATATAGGATAAGCTTGCATAGAGCAGCCAACATAGCATAGATATATTCACGACAGATCCAACAGTAGTACCGATAGAACCCTACAACATAAGCTACATTTTACATGAATTTAAGCTGCTCTACAGATAGAGCAGTCACATACAGAGAGTGCAGTAGGCCTCCAGGTTGCGCCTGTGACTCGCCTGGAGGTTGCGTAGGTGAATCCCAAGTGCTTTGTGTTTGGCCATGAACGCATGCACGTTCACCATCGTTCCAACTCTAGCGCCGCATCTGCCAATGGATTCAGCATGGTTCACCAGACAGTTGAAGTCGGTGGCGCGGAGCTTCCTGTTGCAGAAGGGGCACTTGTAAATGCCTCGAGCAAAGGGGCCATCGTAATGGCCGGACTGCAGCCTCCTGAGGACGTGACGAGTCTTGGTGTGGAAGGACTCGTCGTCGCTGTCGACGTCGCTGCTCTGCACCTGTCACATAGCACCAAAGATCGTGCAAAAAACATGGAGTCAATTGCAACGATGATGGAACAGAGAGTGAACGAAGATCATGCATGATAATATGGGCTCGCAAAAAAGAGGTGGCCTCAGTTACATTGGACACACTTATATCCAGGATTTGAGTCAGTAAACCAAAGATCATGCACAACAAATTTGAACACACCAATTGTTTACTGACCAAACCCTGAATGAATTTGTGCCCAAATATTCATCATCATCGGCACAAATCTTAAACAAAAGCAAATCACAAGCACTAATAACGCAAGATCTAACACAAAAGGATTGAACTAGGAACATACGCACCCTAATAACGCTAGATCTAACACAAATGGATTGAACTAGGAACAGACGAACCTTAATAATGCTAGATCTAACACAAAAGGATTGAAATGGGATAAGAACAAGGGAGCAAAGGGTTACCTCCGGCTCTTCGTCGATGATGCTGGTGTCGTAGGGGTTCTCCGGCACGACGTACGGCACTGGTTCGTACGGGTCCCAAGCGACGGGGGCCTGGACGGGGGCCTGGACGGTGGCGGCGGCCGATGCGCCGGCGGCTGATGCGCCGACTGCTACGTTGGAAACAGCGACAGGGGCCTGGACGGGGGCAGCGGCCGATGCGCCGGCGGCTGATGCGCCGACAATGGGCATCTCATTCTTCTCCATTGCCGGCGGTTTTCTTCGGGGTTTTTTTCTTCGGTTGTGGAGAAGATGATGGGACAGGAGAGGCGGTTGCAGTGAGAACGTGCATCGAGGGAGAGGAAAAGGGCTCTATAAAGACGAAGGTGGCGTGTACCGCAACACGTGTCCGCTATGCACGGCTGCAGCGTGCACCGCGACACGAGTCTAACCCTGGGACGTTTGGTGTACTCAGTTATAACCTCGGGCCTTATACAGAAATTTTATCTGTACTCAGTTTTCCCCTCGAGTACTTAGACTGGCAAGTGCAATATACTCAGTTTTACCCTTAAGTAGCTAGTCAACAGAGAGTCAACAACATATCTAATTGAGGCATTTCATGCGCAAAAAATTCAAAAAAATAAAAACATAGTGGCACCTACTCATGGAGTCTTCCTAGGCAACCTGCCCACCAAGAAAACCTTAACAAACATGTATAAATCAAGTTTTACCACAAATTGCCACTTCTCAGAATCACTAGTGTAGCTATGAAGATGCATGGTTTTCCACTCAAACCCCTTTGCAAAACATCTTCCCCAAAAACATAGTTTGTCTAAATGATGCCATAATTGTCACACTCATGTATATTTGAATTGCAAATAATTTGATGTAGCCCAATATGAATTATATTGTACAAAACACGCATTTTTCATTTTGTAATTCTTTTTATTTGAATCCCTTAGTCTATTTACTATTTAGGGATTTCTATTTTCGTGCCCTCGGGTCCTTAGTTGTACTCAGTTTTCCCCAGCTCCTTAGTTTTTCCTCAGTTTTCCCCAAGCCCTTGTCTGAACCCGCAGAAGGAGCTCGGACGGAAGGAATCCGTTAAGTTGACCGTTCCGTGCTGACGAGTGGGGTCGTGTCGTTTGTGGGGTCGCGTCGTGTGGGACCGCGTCGTGTGGGGCTGGTAGAAAGGGACCGCGTGGGACAGGACGAGACCATGTTTGTGGGGCCGTAGCGTGTGGAGCCGTGTGGGTCCGGGACGGGAGCACGAGTGGTTTCTGTCTCTTTCGCCCAGATTAGCAGTTTTCAATGTACCTTTTTCCTCTCTCTCGCTCGATCTCATTCATATTTGATAGCCCAAATTGGTAGCAAATCTAGAGCAGCTTGTCCTTCTGTTTTTTAACGCCATTCATTTCTTTATGCCTTCGTTTTTACCCAATCAGGTAGGAAATCTAGGGCACAAATCCAGAGAGAAAATATAGGATAAGCTGCATACAGCAACCAACATAGCATAGATATATTCAGGACAGATCCAAAAGTAGTACCGATAGATCCAACATAAGCTATATTTTACATGAATTTAAGCTGCTCTACAGATAGAGCAGTCACATACAGAGAGTGCAGTAGGCACGTTCAACGCCTCCAGGTAGCGCGTGTGACTCGCTTGGAGGTTGCGCAGGTGAATCCCAAGTGCTTTGTGTTTGGCCATGTACGCATGCACGTTCACGGTCCTTCCAACTCTAGCGCCACATCTGCCAATGGATTCAGCATGGTTCACCAGGGAGTTGAAGTCGGTGGCGCGGAGCTTCCTGTTGCAGAAGGGGCACTTGTAAATGCCTCGAGCAAAGGGGCCATCGTAATGGCCGGACTGCAGCCTCCTGAGGACGTGACGAGTCTTGGTGTGGAAGGACTCGTCGTCGCTATCGACGTCGCTGCTCTGCACCTGTCACGTAGCACCAAAGATCGTGCAAAAAAAACGGAGTCAATTGCAACGATGATGGAACAGAGAGTGAACAAAAAATCATGCATGATAATATGGGCTCGAAAAAAAGAGGTAGCCTCAGTTACATTGGACACACTTATATCCAGGATTTGAGTCAGCAAACCAAAGATCATGCACAATAAATTTGTACACACCAATTGTTTACTGACCAAACCCTGAATCAATTTATGCCCAAATATTCATCATCATCGGCACAAATCTTAAACAAAAGCAAATCACAAACACTAATAACGCAAGATCTAACACAAAAGGATCGAACTAGGAACAGACGAACAGTAATAACGCAAGATCTAACACAAAAGGATTGAACTAGGAACAGACGAACCGTAATAACGCTAGATCTAACACAAAATGATTGAAATGAGATAAGAACAAGGGAACAAAGGGTTACCTCCGGCTCGTTGTCGACGATGCTGGTGTCGTAGGGGTTCTCCGGCGCGTCGTATTGCACTGGTTCGTACGGGTCCCAAGCGACGGGGGACTGGACGGTGGCGGCGGCCGATGCGCCGGCTGCTACGTTGGAAGCAGCGACAGGGGCCTGGACGGGGGCGGCGGCCGATCCGCCGGCTGCTACGTTGGAAGTAGGGACAGGGGCCTGGACGGGGGCGGCGGCCGATCCGCCGGCTGCTACGTTGGAAGCAGCGACAGGGGCCTGGACGGGGGCGGCGGCCGATGCGCCGGCTGCTACGTTGGAAGCAGCGACAGGGGCCTGGACGGGGGCGGCGGCTGATGTGCCGACAATGGGCATCTCATTCTTCTCCATCGCCGGCGGTTTTCTTCGGGGTTTTTTCTTCGGTTGTGGAGAAGATGATGGGACAGGAGAGGCGGTTGCAGTGAGCCAGTGAGAACGTGCGTCGAGGGAGAGAAAGAGGGGCTCTATAAAGATGAAGGTGGCGTGTACCGCAACACGCGTCCGCTATGCACGGCTGCAGCGTGCACCGCTACACGAGTCCAACCCTGGGACGTTTGGTGTACTCAGTTATAACCTCAGGCCTTATACAGAAATTTTATCTGTACTCAGTTTTTCCCTCGAGGACTTAGACCGGCAAGTGCAATATACTCAGTTTTACCCTCATGTAGCTGGTCAACAGAGAGTCAACAAATGAGATTAACATAGCTAATTGAGTCATTTCATGCGCAAAAAATCCAAAAAAATAAAAACATAGTGGCAACTACTCATGGAGTCTTCCTACGCAACCTGCCACCTAGAAAACCTTAACAAACATATATAAATCAAGTTTTACCACAAATTGCCACTTCTCAGAATCACTAGTGTAGCTATGAAGATGATTGGTTTTCCACCCAAACCCCTTTGCAAAACATCTTTCCCAAAACATAGTTTGTCTAAATGATGCCATAATTGTCACACTCATGTATATTTGAATTGCAAATAATTTGATGTAGCCCAATATGAATTATATTGTACAAAACACACATTTTTCATTTTGTAATTCTTTTGTTTGAATCCCTTAGTCTATTTACTATTTATGTGCCCTTGGATTCTTAGTACTACTCAGTTTTGCCCTCAAGTACTGTCACAAATGCTCTGAGAAGCCCAAACTTATCCTGATTGGTTGAGCCGTTGTCACACGGATCGACTCCACGAACCGTTGATCCACTGATCTAACGGGCAGTATACCCCTATCCGTCTCTTCGTGGCAACCTCTCTCTCTCTCTCTCTCTCTTCGTGGCCACCCCTCTCTCTCTCTGTCGGTGGAGAATGCCCACCCCTCTATTTATGTGCAATAACGAGTTTGCCACTTAATATAGTTTGGGATATAGTATTGGTATAAACATGAGGCATACATATTTGCGGATTTCGGTGATTGCATTATTTGTCACCCCTCTAACAATTATCAACTATCTTTAGCTGTCCTTTTCTTTTAGGGAATATAGTTTGGGATATAGTATTGGTATTTTGAAACGGCCTAAAAGTGGTATAATTTTGTTATAAACATGAGGCATACATATTTGCGGATTTCGGTGATTGCTATCAACTATCTTTAGCTGTCCTTTTCTTTTAGGGAATATAGTTTGGGATATAGTATTGGTATTTTGAAACGGCCTAAAAGTGGTATAATTTTGTTATAAACATGAGGCATACATATTTGCGGATTTCGGTGATTGCATTATTTGTCACCCCTCTAACAATTATCAACTATCTTTAGCTGTCCTTTTCTTTTAGGGAATATAGTTTGGGATATTGTATTGGTATTTTGAAGGGACCCTATTTTGAAAGGGATCCCATTTTGAAACGGCCTAAAAGTGGTATAATTTTGTTATAAACATGAGGCATACATATTTGCGGATTTCGGTGATTGCATTATTTGTCACCCCTCTAACAATTATCAACTATCTTTAGCTGTCCTTTTCTTTTAGGGAATATAGTTTGGGATATGGTATTGGTATTTTGAAACGGCCTAAAAGTGGTATAATTTTGGTATAAACACGAGGCATACATATTTGCGGATTTCGGTGATTGCATTATTTGTCACCCCTCTAACAATTATCAACTATCTTTAGCTTTCCTTTTCTTTTAGGGAATATAGTTGGTAATTTCGGTGAATGCACACACTAACTTTGAAAACAACTACAAGTACATGTAACTGAATAATGGATTTTTAAGGTATCCCTTGTAACAACTTCTAGCGCCTGGTGAGCAATGATAAGAATCCGATCGTAATTATACAACAAAAAAAAAACCAGCCATCAGGTTAGCTTGCTTCTTCAACTCAATCAGCTGCCTTAACTGCTTGTTCATTTTCTTCAGTTCTCCCTTCACTTCCACCAGTTCTGCATTGGGAGCATTAGGCATAATCGGAACGGCTCCTCTCTCCGCCGCATTCTCTACAGCAAGTCCCCCCTCCCAAATTGCGCCCCCCAATAGCGCCAATTGATTCCTGCAACTGAAGCCTCTGAACGTACACATCGATCCACTCGAAATGCTTGCATTTCTTCAAGATCTGAAAACAACAACGTGAACCCTAAATCCCAAATTCGAGGGAATAACAAGAAAATCGAGAGAAAACAGAGAAATTGGAGCGAGATCTAACCTTATCCCCCTCTCTATATGGCAAGCTCTCGCATGCAACGAACTCACGTCCACGGTTGCCGTTCTCGTCCGTCTTACAAATCGACCGCTTCAGAGGCTCCTGGCGTGGGCAGTCAGGGCATCTTGTCAAAGGCACGGGTCCATACTGCGGCCATGAAGAACGGGAGGTCGAAGAGAAACTAGACATCACCCGCCTACCGGAGAAGGGCTGTCGCTGGCGAAGAAGAAGAACAATGGGGCGCGGAGAAAGAAAGGGGAAGCAATGGCACGGGCACGGGCGCGGGGCTGGCTCGGGCTCCCATTTTGCAACGGTCACCTGGGTAAGCTGTGGGTCCGGCGCGCTAACGTGGAAAAGTTGTGGGTCCCACGATGATCTGGATAAGTGGAGACGTGTCCACTGCGGGGCACCAACAGCGGCCCCACTTGCCAGCACCAACCGACGTCAACTAAACGGGATTCCTTCCGTCCGAGCTCTTTCTGCGGGTTACAGACAAGGGCTTGGGGAAAACTGAGGAAAAACTAAGGAGCTGGGGAAAACTGAGTACAACTAAGGACCCGAGGGCATGAAAATAGAAATCCCTACTATTTATGTGCCCTTGGATTGTTAGTACTACTCAGTTTTGCACTCAAGTTCTGTCACAAATGCTCTCAGAAGCCCAAACTTATCCTGATTGGTTGAGCCGTTGTCACACGGATCGACTCCACGAACCGTTGATCAACTGATCTAACGAGCAGTATACCCCTCCCCGTCTCTTCGTGGCCACCCCTCCCTCTCTCTCTCTTCGTGGCCACCCCTCTCTCTCTCTTTGTCGGTGTATACATTATTGTCACCCCTCTAACAATTATCAACTATCTTTCGCTTTCCTTTTTGTTTTAGGGGATATAGTTTTGGCATATAGTTTTAGTAATTTGAAACGGCCCAAAAGTGGTATAATTTTGGTATAAACATGAGGCATACATATTTGCGGATTTCGGTGAATGCATTATTGTCACCCCCCTAACAATTATCAACTATCTTTCGCTTTCCTTTTTCTTTTAGGGGATATAGTTTTGGCATATAGTTTCGGTAATTTGAAACGGCCCAAAAGTGGTATAATTTTGGTATAAACATGAGGCATACATATTTGCGGATTTCGGTGAATGCATTATTTTCACCCCTCTAACAATTATCAACTATCTTTCGCTTTCCTTTTTCTTTTAGGGGATATAGTTTTGGCATATAGTTTCGGTAATTTGAAACGGCCCAAAAGTGGTATAATTTCGGTATAAACATGAGGCATACATATTTGCGGATTTCGGTGAATGCATTATTGTCACCCCTCTAACAATTATCAACTATCTTTCGCTTTCCTTTTTCTTTTAGGGGATATAGTTTTGGCATATAGTTTCGGTAATTTGAAACGGCACACACTAATATAGTTTGGTGAGCAATGATAAGAATCCCTTGTATAAACATGAGGCATACATAAAGCATTCCAATATAGTTGGTAATTTCGGTGAATGCACACACTAACCATGAAAACAACTACAAGTACATGTAATTGAATAATGAATTTGTAACAAGGTATCCCTTGTAACAACTTCTAGCGCCTGGTGAGCAATGATAAGAATCCGATCACAATTATACAACAGAAAAAACAACCAGCCATCAGATTAGCTTGCTTCTTCAACTTGATTAGCTGCCTTAACTGCTTGTTCATTTTCTTCAGTTCTCCCTGCACTTCCACCAGTCCTACATTGGGAGTATTAGGCATAATCGGAATGGCTCCTCTCTCCGCCGCATTCTCTACAGCAAGTCCCCCCTCCCAAATTCCGCTCCCCAATAGCGCCAATTGATTCTTGCAATTGAAGCCTCTGAACGTACACATCGATCCACTCGAAATGCCTGCATTTCTTCAGGATCTGAAAACAACAACGGGAACCCTAAATCCCAAATTCGAGGGAATAGCAAGAAAATCGAGAGAAAACAGAGAAATTGGAGCGAGATCTAACCTTATCCCCCTCTCTATATGGCAAGCTCTCTCATGCAAGGAACTCACGTCCACGGTTGCCGTTCTCGTCCGTCTTACAGATCGACCGCTTCAGAGGCTCCTGGCGTGGGCAGTCAGGGCATCTTGGCAAAGGCACGGGTCCATACTGCGGCCATGAAGAACGGGAGGTCGAAGAGAAACTAGATATCACCCGCCTGCCGGAGAAGGGCTGCCGCTGGCGGAGAAGAAGAACAATGGGGCGCGGGGAAAGAAAGGGGAAGCAATGGCACGGGCACGGGCGCGGGGCTGGCTCGGGCTCCAATTTTGCAACGGTCACCTGGGTAAGCTGTAGGTCTGGCGCACTTAACGTGGACAAGTTGTGGGTCCCACGATGATCTGGATAAGTGAAGACGTGTCCACTACGGGGCACCAACAGCGGCCCCACTTGCCAGCATCAACCAACGTCAACTAAATGGGATTCCTTCCGTCCGAGCTTCTTCTGCGGGTTTCAGACAAGGTCTTGGGGAAAACTGAGGAAAAACTAAGGGGCTGGGGAAAACTGAGCACAACTAAGGAGCCAGGGGCACGAAAATAGAAATCCCTTAATAGTATGGAAGATACGTCGTTTGTATGTCTAGGTATGTGGTTTGGTATTTTTTTTTTAGGTGCTCTCAAAAGTATACAAGATTTTTTCATTGAAGAAGAGAAACTTTGAAGGCCTCGAAGATTTGATCGTTTCCTTCAGACTTTATTTTCTAATCTAATCGTTGGAAAAACCTCATGTATCTCTAGGATATATTATTTGCTGCTACAAACATATATGGTATTGATTGTCCACAATTAATGTACCGGTAGGAAAACAAACCATTTTAGCATGTATTTTTACAAGACACACAATTATTAGCTTGACATCATTTGTAAGAAATGTTTTTACTACCATCTAACAAATATTATTTATATTGAAATATATTTTAACATATAATTATTTTCATTGAAGCCTCGTGTTTGCACATCAATTAATGATCGAAACATTATTTTGAAGACTATGTTAAATAAACTTGATTTTTTGTAGTATATTTGATATTTTTTTAATAAACTTGGTAAAAGTTTATAAATACTTACATAGAAGAAAATAGATATTCCTTTTCGTCATACTTTAAAAAGGAGTTAATATTCTATGTACTATTCCTAAGATGGACTCTAAATAAAGTTTTAAAAAAGAGTAACAAGGATTAGGTGGTTAGGTGTGTAACCTTCATCGCGATTAGAAATGTAACTATGATTTTATTAAACATTTATATTTATCACATTATTGGTCAAAAACGCATTCACACATGTCATGCGAGTCAAAGACCCATGCGAGTGAAGAACATGCATTTATAGCCATGCCACATATCAAATCAAGAAAAAAACTCATACCCGTTTGATGCAAGTTCACCTGGATGATGCTATTTCAACAAAGAACGCATGTGAAGTCAATGATAGTTGGACACATATAAACCAATCTAGCTAGGAAACCACAAATTAACTACCAATATGCCAATGGTTCTAGGACATATTTTTGTACCTATTTTGTGTACTCTAGAATTTTCTAGTAGATTGATAATAATATATTACTTGCTAACACCTTAAACCGTGCACTCTTGAAATATCTCTCAACACTTTAGAGCTTCTTTCCATGATATTTAAGGGTACTAAATAGAGACAAGCGTTCTAGGACAACAATGCATACAATGCAACTCATCTAAATGCCAAGCGTTAACATAATGCCATATAATGTTGTAACTTTTATCTCAGAACTAAAAGAATTCATTTTAACCAAAAGAATTAAGATGCAATATCTCAAAATGGAAACAATCATTGTCACTTTCATTTACAATATAGGATTTCAATTTGTATCAAGTTTTCTAGTTCGAAATTATGTATAATATATAGTTGTACCACTTAAGTATGTATTTAAAGAGAGTGAGTAAAGAGGATTAAAAGATTTAGGTATAAAATGAAAACTATAGAAGCTGTAATTAATGTAACAGCTTTGCAAGCCAGGCCTAAGGGCATGTACATTGGTTTAGACGGATGTTGTCTGTAATACTACTCCATGTCATGTATAGACACAAACAGTGTATACAATAGTTTGTCTATAAGTTATCTATTTTTAGTCATAGCTATATGTGAGTATAAGTTATAGACACCCTTCATACAACAGCAAAAATCTCCCCCGCTACAGTGTCGGAAGGCGATTTCTTGAAACCTCCTAGTCAGTCCACCTCGCCGGCGGCGATTCGCTGGTTCCCCTTACCTCCGCCGGCCGCTCCGGCGCCGGGAGGGTGGGGGAACCCCGGATCTCGTAGTGTAAATAGTGTAGGCTTGAGTAGGTTCCTCACCGACGGCGTCCTGGAGGCGGAGGCGGCGACGGTGGGTGTTTTGGGGTCGTCTTCTTCCTCTCCGGTGTTGGCGCTCTCTTGAGCCACGACATCAAGCAGGCGTCTTTCTCCCGTGCTCGCGGTCCTAGGTTACCGCCGTGCGCGTTCCTTCCCCAACTTGATTTCGGAGCGGCGAATCCAGATCAAGATCTTCAAGTTGTTGATGTTGAAGCCCGGCGGTGCTGCTATCTTGGCGCTGGATGGAGGCTCCCCGGAGTTCGAGTTTCGATGACTTCCCGTCCGCAGGGGATCATCTTCGTTCCAAGGCTTGGAAGATGCAGCGGGTGGCGCGCCATCGATGCGTCTTGCTCCTCACCGGCGTCACTGTGTTGCTAGAGGACCTGTTTGTAATTTCTATCCGTCTGGGGTGTCTTCTTGTAACGTTTGGGCTTTAATATAGTCAGTGCTTGTTCGCAAAAAAAAATGGTGTCTGTAAGCTGAAGCCTATAGACTGTCTGTACGGACAACCTCCTTCTATCTTCTCATTCTCTTTCCTCCACATCACCAAAATCACCTATAACTATCTCTTACAGACAGCTGAGTCATCACCATTGTACATGCCCTAATGGGTGTGACATGCAACTAATCGTCCATGGTTGGGCCGCTACGGTACTGCATCACATGACCATTGATTATGTAGGTGTTGTCTCCCTTTGCTAACGATCACCATAATCATGTTTAGTTTTTTCTGTTTAGCTTAATTTTTGTTGTTCACTCTGTGTTGAACAGTGCACTAGTAGGAAAAGGCTCATCAGTGGCGCACCAAAAATCAATTCTGTGGCGCATCGGCGGTGCGCCACAGAAGTTCTGTGGCGCACCGCCCATGCGCCACAGAAAGTCTTATTTCTGTGGCGCATCGGCGGTGGTGCGCCACAGAAACTTATTTCTGTGGCGCACCGGTGGTGGTGCGCCACAGAATTTTTTTTTGAAATTCAAAAAAAATGGCGGCCAGATCTAGATCTAGATATGGGGCCGCCGAATTTTTTTTATTTTTTTTTAAATTTCGCTGGAAGGTAGCCGGAGGTGGGTGGGTGAAGGAGGAGGACGGTGATGTCTACTCACGCTTCTTTTCCTGTAGACAGTGTTGGGCCTCCAAGAGCAGAGGTTTGTAGAACATCAGCAAGTTTTCCCTTAAGTGGATCACCCAAGGTTTATCTAACTCAGGGAGGAAGAGGTCAAAGATATCCCTCTCATGCAACCCTGCAACCACAAAGCAAGAAGTCTCTTGTGTCCCCAACACACCTAATACACTTGTCAGATGTATAGGTGCACTAGTTCGGCGAAGAGATAGTGAAATACAGGTGGTATGAATGAATATGAGCAGTAGTAACGGCACCAGAAAATAGCTTGATGCTACAACTGGCGTGTGGTTGATGGTGGTAATATTGCAGGCAGTGCGGATGCAGTAGAACAGTAAACAAGCAGCGATTTCAGTATTTGGGAACAAGGCCTAGGGATTATAATTTCACTAGTGGACACTCTCAATATTGATCATATAACAGAATAAATAGATATATGCTATACTCTACACTCTCTTGCTGGATGATGGACACCACTAATTGTGTAGGATTACACAAACCCTCAATGTCGGAGTTAACAAGCTCCACAATATTCGATATTCATGTTTAAATAACCTTAGAGTGCACGACAGATCAACACAACTAAACCAAGTACTAACATAGCATGCACACTGTCACCATCACACTATGAAGGAGGAATAGATCACATCAATACTATCATAGCAATAGTTAACTTCATAATCTCCAAGAGATTACAATCATAACCTACGCCAAGTACTACACGATGCACACACTGTCACCATTACACCGTGCAGGAGGAATAGAGTACTTTAATAACATCACTAGAGTAGCACATAGAATAGTAGTGATACAAAGCACATTGCAATCATAAAGGGATATAAATAAGCACTTCACTATGCCATTCATAACAGTGAATAAGTATTATGTGAAATATAGCCTAAGAGACCCACACGGTGCACACACTGTCACCTTTACACACATGGGACAAGGAGTCTCCGGAGATCACATAAGTAAAATCCACTTGACTAGCATAATGACATCTAGATTACAAGCATCATCATATGAATCTCAATCATGTAAGGCAGCTCATGAGACTATTGTATTGAAGTACATAGGAGAGAGATTAACCACATAGCTACCGGTACAGCCCTTAGCCTCGATGGAGAACTACTCCCTCCTCATGGGAGACAGCAGCGTTGATGAAGATGGCGGTGGAGATGGCAGCGGTGTCGATGGAGAAGCCTTCCGGGGGCACTTCCCCATCCCGGCGGCGTGCCAGAACAGAGACTCCTGTCCCCCAGATCTTGGCTTCGCGATAGCGGCGGCTCTGGAAGGTTTCTCGTACCGTGGCTTTTCCGTATCGAAGATTTAGGTCAGGGGCTTCTTATAGGCGAAGATGCGGCGTCAGAAGGGGTCTGGGGCCACCAGACACTAGGGCGGCGCACCCCCCTTGGGCCGCGCCGCCACCATGTGTGGGCCCCCTGTGGCCCCTCTCTGGCGGCTCTCGGGTGTTCTGGAAGCTTCGTCCAATTCTAAGACTCTGGGCGTTGATTTCGTCCAATTCCGAGAATATTTCCTTACTAGGATTCCTGAAACCAAAAACAGCAGAAAACAGGAACTGGCACTTCGGCATCTCGTCAATAGGTTAGTTCCGGAAAACGCATAAAATCATCATAAAGTGTGAACAAAACATGTAGGTATTGTCATAAAACAAGCATGGAACATAAGAAATTATCGATACGTCGGAGACGTATCAGCATCCCCAAGCTTAGTTCCTACTCGTCCTCGAGTAGGTAAACGATAACAAAGATAATTTCTGAAGTGACATGCTACCAACATGATCTTAATCATACTATTGTAAAGCATATGAGATGAATGCAGCGATTCAAAGCAATGGTAAATACAATGGTTAAACAATTGAATCATATAGCAAAGACTTTTCATGAATAGTACTTTCAAGACAAGCATCAATAAGTCTTGCATAGCGTTAACTCATAAAGAAATAAATTCAAAGTAAAGGCATTGAAGCAACACAACGGAAGATTAAGTTTCAGCGGTTGCTTTCAACTTGTAACATGTATATCTTATGGATAGTTATGAATGCAAAGCAATATAACAAGTGCAATAAGCAAGTATGTAAGAATCAATGCACAGTTAACACAAGTGTTTGCTTCCAAGATAGAGAGAAATGGGTAAACTGACTCAACATAAAAGTAGAAGAATGGCCCTTCGCAGAGGGAAGCATTGATTGCTATATTTGTGCTAGAGCTTTGGTTTTGAAAGCAAGAAACAATTTTTTCAACGGTAGTAATAAAGCATATGTATCATGTAAATTATATCCTACAAGTTGCAAGCCTCATGCATAGTATACCAATAGTGCCCGCACCTTGTCCTAATTAGCTCGGATTACCTGGATTATCATCGCAATACATATGTTTTAACCAAGTGTCACAAAGGGGTACCTCTATGCACTTTGTACAAAGGTCTAAGGAGAAAGCTCGCATTGGATTTCTCGCTTTTGATTATTCTCAACTTAGACATCCATACCGGGACAACATAGACAATAGATAATGGACTCCTCTTTAATGCATAAGCATTTAGCAACAATTAATGTTCTCATAAGAGATTGAGGATTGTTGTCCAAAACTGAAACTTCCACCATGGATCATGGCTTTAGTTAGCGGCCCAATGTTCTTCTCTAACAGTATGCATGCTCTAACCATTCAAGTGGTAAATCTCCCTTACTTCAGACAAGACGGACATGCATAGCAACTCACATGATATTCAACAAAGTGTTGATGGCGTCCCCAGAAACATGGTTATCGCACAACAAGCAACTTAATAAGAGATAAAGTGCATAAGTACATATTCAATACCACAATAGTTTTTAGGCTATTTGTCCCATGAGCTATATATTGCAAAGATAAAGAATAGAAATTTAAAGGTAGCACTCAAGCAATTTACTTTGGAATGGCGGAGAAATACCATGTAGTAGGTAGGTATGGTGGACACAAATGGCATAGTGTTTGGCTCAAGGATTTGGATGCACGAGAAGTATTTCCTCTCAGTACAAGGTTTAGGCTAGCAAGGTTGTTTGAAGAAAACACAAGTATGAACTAGTACAGCAAAACTCACATAAAAGACATATTGCAAGCATTATAAGACTCTACACCGTCTTCCTTGTTGTTCAAACCCTTACTAGAAAATATCTAGACCTTAGAGAGACCAATCATGCAAACCAAATTTTAGCAAGCTCTATGTATTTCTTCACTAATAGGTGCAAGGTATATGATGCAAGAGCTTAAACATGAGCACAACAATTGCCAAGTATCACATTATTTAAGACATCATACCAATTACTACATGTAGCATTTCCCGTTTCCAACCATATAACAATTAACGAAGCAGTTTCAACCTTCGCCATGAAAATTAGAAGCTAAGAACACATGTGTTGAAATGAACCAGCGGAGCGTGTCTCTCTCCCACACAAGCATTTATTCAAACAAAGCAAAAATAAAAACATACAGACGCTCCAAGTAAAGTACATAAGATGTGACCGAATAAAAATATAGTTTCAAGGGAGGAACCTGATAATTTGTCGATGAAGAAGGGGATGTCTTGGGCATCCCCAAGCTTAGATGCTTGAGTCTTCTTGAAATATGCAGGGATGAACCACCGGGGCATCCCCAAGCTTAGACTTTTCACTCTTCTTGATTGTAGTATATCATCCTCCTCTCTTGACCCTTGAAAACTTCCTCCACACCAAACTCAAAACAACTCATTAGAGGGTTAGTCCATAATCAAAAATTCACATGTTCAGAGGTGACACAATCATTCTTAACACTTCTGGACATTGCCCAAAACTTCTGAAAATTAATGGAACAAAGAAATCCATTCAACATAGCAAAAGAGGCAATGCGAAATAAAAGGCAGAATCTGTCAAAACAGAACAGTCCGTAAAGACGAATTTTAAAGAGGCACCAGACTTGCTCAAATGAAAATGCTCAAATTGAATGAAAGTTGCGTACATATCTTAGGATCACTCACGTAAATTGGCATAATTTTCTGAGTTACCTACAGATAACTCTGCCCAAATTCGTGACAGACAGAAATCTGTTTCTGCGCAGTAATCCAAATCTAGTATCAACCTTGCTATCAAAGACTTTACTTGGCACAACAATGCAATAAAATAAGATAAGAAGAGGTTGCTACACTAGTAACAACTTCCAAGACTCAAATATAAAACAAAATACTGTAGCAAAATAAACACATGGGTTATCTCCCAAGAAGTTCTTTCTTTATAGCCATTAAGATGGGCTCAGCAGTTTTAATGATGCACTCGCAAGAAGTAAGCGTTGAAGCAAAAGAGAGCATCAAGAGGCAAATTCAAAACACATTTAAGCCTAACATGCTTCCTATGCATAGGAATCTTGTAAATAAACAAGTTCATGAAGAGTAAAGTGACAAGCATAGGAAGATAAAACAAGTGTAGCTTCAAAAATTTCAGCACATAGAGAGGTGTTTTAGTAACATGAAAATTTCTACAACCATATTTTCCTCTCTTATAAAGATTTTCAGTAGCATCATGAGAAAACTCAACAATATAACTATCACATAAAGCATTCTTATCATGAGTCTCATGCATAAAATTATTACTCTCCACATAAGCATTATTAGTTGTAGTGGGAGCAAATTCAACAAAGTAGCTATCATTATTATTCTCATCATCAAATATAGGAGGCATATCGTAATCATAATCAAATTCATCCTCCATAACAGGTGGTACCTAAAGAGCACTATCATTATAATCATCATAAATAGGAGGCAAAGTATCGTCAAAGTAAATTTCCTCCTCAATGCTTGGGGGACTAAAAAGATCATGCTCATCAAAACCAGCTTCCCCAAGCTTAGAATTTTCCATATCATTAGCAACAATGGTATTCAAAATGTTCATACTAATATGTTCCATGGGTTTTTTAATTTTCGCATCAAACCATCCATGTCTTAACTCAGGAAATAGAATAAAAAGTTCCATGTTGCCTTCCATTATGCCCAACTAGTGTAAAAACAAGAAACAAAAAGATGCAATTGCAGGATCTAAAGGAAATAGCTCCGAGTACTTACAATGGCGCCGGAAAATACCTTAGTAGCCGAGATCCGGAGTGTGAGTACCTTTTACCTTTCCTCCCCGGCAACGGCGCCAGAAAAGTGCTTGATGTCTACTCACGCTTCTTTTCCTGTAGACAGTGTTGGGCCTCCAAGAGCAGAGGTTTGTAGAACAGCAGCAAGTTTTCCCTTAAGTGGATCACCCAAGGTTTATCGAACTCAGGGAGGAAGAGGTCAAAGATATCCCTCTCATGCAACCCTGCAACCACAAAGCAAGAAGTCTCTTGTGTCCCCAACACACCTAATACACTTGTCAGATGTATAGGTGCACTAGTTCGGCGAAGAGATAGTGAAATACAGGTGGTATGAATGAATATGAGCAGTAGTAACGGCACCAGAAAATAGCTTGATGCTACAACTGGCGTGTGGTTGATGGTGGTAATATTGCAGGCAGTACGGATGCAGTAGAACAGTAAACAAGCAGCGATTTCAATATTTGGGAACAAGGCCTAGGGATTATACTTTCACTAGTGGACACTCTCAACATTGATTACATAACAGAATAAATAGATATATGCTATACTCTACACTCTCTTGTTGGATGATGAACACCACTAATTGTGTAGGATTACACGAACTCTCAATGCCGGAGTTAACAAGCTCCACAATATTCGATATTCATGTTTAAATAACCTTAGAGTGCACGACAGATCAACACAACTAAACCAAGTACTAACATAGCATGCACACTGTCACCATCACACTATGAAGGAGGAATAGATGACATCAATACTATCATAGCAATAGTTAACTTCATAATCTACAAGAGATTACAATCATAACCTACGCCAAGTACTACACGATGCACACACTGTCACCATTACACCGTGCAGGAGGAATAGAGTACTTTAATAACATCACTAGAGTAGCACATAGAATAGTAGTGATACAAAGCACATTGCAATCATAAAGTGATATAAATAAGCACTTCACTATGCCATTCATAACAGTGAATAAGTATTCTGTGAAATATAGCCTAAGAGACCCACACGGTGCACACACTGTCACCTTTACACACGTGGGACAAGGAGTCTCCGGAGATCACATAAGTAAAATCCACTTGACTAGCATAATGACATCTAGATTACAAGCATCATCATATGAATCTCAATCATGTAAGGCAGCTCATGAGACTATTGTATTGAAGTACATAGGAGAGAGATTAACCACATAGCTACCGGTACAGCCCTTAGCCTCGATGGAGAACTACTCCCTCCTCATGGGAGACAGCAGCGTTGATGAAGATGGCGGTGGAGATGGCAGCGGTGTCGATGGAGAAGCCTTCCGGGGGCACTTCCCCATCCCGGCGGTGTGCCGGAACAGAGACTCCTATCCCCCAGATCTTGGCTTCGCGATGGTGACGGCTCTGGAAGGTTTCTCGTACCGTGGCTTTTTCGTATCGAAGATTTAGTTCAGGGGCTTCTTATAGGCGAAGAGGCGGCGTCAGAAGGGGTCTGGGGCCACCAGACACTAGGGCGGCACCCCCCACCTGGGCCGCGCCGCCACCATGTGTGGGCCCCCTGTGGCCCCCTTCTGGCGGCTCTCGGGTGTTCTGGAAGCTTCGTCCAATTCTAAGACTCTGGGCGTTGATTTCGTCCAATTCTGAGAATATTTCCTTACTAGGATTTCTGAAACCAAAAACAGCAGAAAACAGGAACTGGCACTTCGGCATCTCGTCAATAGGTTAGTTCCGGAAAACGCATAAAATCATCATAAAGTGCGAACAAAACATGTAGGTATTGTTATAAAACAAGCATGGAACATAAGAAATTATCGATACGTCGGAGACGTATCAGACGGCCGGAGGAGGTGGTGGTGGTGGTGGTGGTGGTGGTGGTGGTGGTGATGGAGGTGGTGGTGGAGGTGGTGGTGGAGGTGGTGGTGGTGGAGGAGGTGGTGGAGGAAGAGGAGGTGGTGGTGTTGGAGGAAGACGAGGTGGTGGAGGAAGAGGAGGAGGTGGTCGCCGGAGGAGGAGGAGAAGGTCGTCGTCGCCGGAGTAGGTCTCCGGAGTAGGAGGAGGCCGGCCGGAGGAGGAGGAGGAGAAGGTCGTCATTGCCGGAGTAGGTCGCCGGAGTAGGTCGCCGGAGTAGGAGGAGGAGGTCGAGGAGGTCGCCGGAGTAGGAGGCCGGCCCCGGAGGAGGTGGTGGTGGTGGTGGAGGAGGAGGAGGCCGACCGGTGGTGGTGGTTGTGGTGGTGGTATGTTGGAGGAGGAGGAGAAGTGGATGAGAAGTTTGCATCCAAAGAGGAGAAGTGAGGAGAAGTGGAGGAGGAGTGAGGAGAAGTGGAGGAGAGGGCGGCAGAAAATTCAAATTTTAGACGTTAATTCTGTGGCGCATGGGCACTAGGTGCGCCACAGAATTTTCTTTTTCTTTTTTTGTATTTTGCAGCAAAAAACCTTTAACTGGCTGTAACATTCGGATGTAGAATTTTCATGGGATCATTTTGATATATTATGCGTCTTTTTTCGAGTTCGTATGCAACCAGAAATCCAGTTTGATGATTTTCCCACACAATTTTGCAAAAAAAGTTGAAATTTATGTTTGTTAATTTGCAGTGGTAAAAGATGGCATAATACATGGGCATCTTGATGGAATTTATTTTTTGTAATTTCTATCTATTTCTTTCATTTTTTACAGAGGTAAAAAAGGCGATCCACGGGGGGGGGGGGGGGGTGGAGTTGCGTGGCGAGCCAAAAAAACTTCTGTGGCGCATGGAACTCATGTGCGCCACAGAAATATGTAGTTTCTGTGGCGCACCATCCCACGTGCGCCATAGAAAGTCTTAATTCAGTGGCGCACCAGGACCAGTGCGCCACAGAATGTCTTATATCTGTGGCGCACGTGGTCCTGTGCGCCACAGAAGTAGTGAAACCAATGATTGGGGCTGACCCCACCAAGTTTCTGTGACGCATGGATTGTTGGTGCGCCACAAAATTAAGCTATTTCTGTGGCGCACCGTGCCTGGTGCGCCACAAAACAACTTTCTGTGGCGCATTTTTGATGGTGCGCCACAGAAATAAGATCCGCCTATAAGCGTTTTCCTACTAGTGGTGATACGTTGTTTGTTTTGTTGTCATGACTGAAAGATGAAGTACATACCCATATATTGTGTGTTGTCACATTTGCACTTTCTTTTATGCATTCCTAAATTACAGTGGCCGTGTTAGTTCCACTCAAGTGACAGATGAATGGAAATGGAAGACCAATTTCTTAGTGAAGGAGTTAGCTCGTGGTTCGAAGGGGGTCGTTCGTCCCCGTTGCCCTTGTAGTGTCTGCAGGAGGCGTCATCCTAAGGACATGGTAGAGATGGCTAAAAACCTTTGGTGGAATGGGTATATGCGTGACTACGACCCGCCGGTCGACTTTTCTCGGCAAGAACGTGATTGAGGTGAGGTGATGCGGCAGCGGATCGATGGCAATGAGAACGATGGGATCTTAAACTTGCTAGATGATCTTCGGGATGCTGACATGCCAGATTTACCATGGGACGAACAGTCTGAACCGGACGAACTGCCTGAACAGGAGGAACCGCCTGAACAGGAGGGACCGCCACAACCGGAGGAACTTCCAGAGGAGGAACCTGAGCCACCCGCAAGGGCCTTCATTGATATGATGGCCTCAGCTAGGAGGCCTCTATACCCAGGTGCAAAAATGTCTCAGCTTGATGGCATCGCGCAGTTGCTAGACGACAAGTGCATGTTTGAGAGTACCCGAGCATCCTTTGAAAAGACTCTGAACACAGTAGGTAACATGTTGCCTGAAGATCATTGCTTGCCTAAGACCATGTACGAAATGAAGAAAATCTTGAAAGCGCTGAAAATGGATTATGTAACGTATGATGTCTGTCCAAAACATTGTCTTTTGTTTTGGAAAGACTATACGGATGACAAGTACTGTGCCAAGTGTGGGGCCTCTAGGTATCATGAGGTAGATGTAGGCAATGGTCAGAAGAGGTAGACAAAAGTAGCCATGAAGATTCTTCGGTATCTCCCATTCATCAAAAGAATCCAGCGGCTTTACATGTCCGAGGAGACTGCCAAACAGATGACATGGCATAAGACCGGGATAAGATTGGAGGATGAGTTCAAACGGGTACCATGGTACATCCATCTTATGGTCAATCATGGAAGCACTTCGATGAAAAGCACCCAAATGAGGCCAGTGAGGCTCGGAATTTTAGAATTGCGATAGAAACCGATGGATTCAACCCATATGGTATGTCGACTGCCTCGTACAGTTGTTGGCCCGTGTTTGTTATTCCGCTCAATCTCCCTCCTGGAGTCGTAATGCAAAGGAAGAACATATTCTTGTCGATGATCCTTCCAGGGCCTGAATATCCAGGGAAAAATTTGAGTGTCTTAATGCAACCACTTGTGGATGATTTGCACCACTCGTGGCATCATGGGACATTGACATACGCCCGAGCATCAAAGAGAAACTTCATCATGAAAGTTTGGTTCCACTATTCGATGCATGACCTACCCGGGTATGCCCTCTTCTGTGGGCATAGTACAACTGGTAAGTTTCCATGCTCAGTGTGCAGGCACGAACTAGAGTTCATGCGCCTAAAAGCTGGACACAAATATGTTGCCTTTGACAAACACGCAAGTTCCTCAGACCAGGGCATCGGTTCAGATCTGACAAAAAGAACTTCACGAAGGGCGTAGTTGTGCTTGAACATAAACAGATACCAAAGTTCAATGGTGCAACTATTGATGCTGAGCTACGTGCTCTCCAGCCTAGTAAGGAACCCGGCCATCAATTTGAGGGATATGGTATAACGCACAACTGGACTCACAAAGCAGGCATAACAGATCTCGAGTATTACAAGGACCTTGAACTTCCCCATAATATCGATATGATGCACACCGAAAAGAATTGCGGGGAGGCATTCCTTAACACCTGCTGCAACATACTAGGCAAGTCAAGGGATAATGTTTTAGCTAGAGTCGATATTGAGGAGATATGTGACAGGGTGGCTCTACACATGCATCCTCTTGAGGGCAATCGAAAAGGTTGGTTAAGCCGCATGCCAAGTACTGCCTTGATAGTGCCGACAAGAAGGAGGCATTTAAGTGGCTCAAATATGACGTGATGTTCCCTGATGGTTATTGTTCGAATATGACTAAGGGAGTCAATCTTGCTACGGGAAAAATAAACGGGCTCAAGAGTCACGACTATCATATATGGATTGAGCGGCTGATACCGGTGATGCTTCGAGGGTATCTCCCCGATCATGTCTGGCGAGTGCTTGCAGAGGTGAGCCATTTTTTCCGCACGGTCTGTGATACGTCTCCGACGTATCGATAATTTCTTATGTTCCATGCCACATTATTGATGATATCTACATGTTTTATGCACACTTTATGTCATATTCGTGCATTTTCTGGAACTAACCTATTAACAAGATGCCAAAGTGCCAGTTCCTGTTTTCTGCTGTTTTTGGTTTCAGAAATCCTAGTAACGAAATATTCTCGGAATCGGACGAAATCAACGCCCAGGTTCCTATTTTGCCCGAAAGCATCCAGAACACACGAGAACCGCCAAAGAGGGGGCACAGGGCCACCAAACCCTAGACCGGTGCGGCCAAGGGGGGGCCCGCGCCCCCCTATAGTGTGGGCCTCCCAGAAGTCCACCGACCTTGCCCTTCCGCCTATTTAAAGCCTCCGTCGCGAAAACCCTGATACGTTCGACGAAACCAGAGAAAACCTTCCAGAGCCGCCGCCATCGCGAAGCCAAGATCTGGGGGCCAGGAGTCTCTGTTCCGGCACGCCGCCGGGATGGGGAAGTGCCCCCGGAAGGCTCCTCCATCGACACCACCGCCATCTTCATCACCGCTGCTGTCTCCCATGAGGAGGGAGTAGTTCTCCATCGAGGCTCGGGGCTGTACCGGTAGCTATGTGGTTCATCTCTCTCCTATGTACTTCAATACAATAATCTCATGAGCTGCCTTACATGATTGAGATTCATATGATGATGCTTGTAATCTAGATGTCGTTATGCTAGTCAAGTGAATTTTACTTATGTGATCTCCGGAGACTCCTTGTCCCACGTGTGTAAAGGTGACAGTGTGTGCACCGTGTGGGTCTCTTAGGCTATATTTCACAGAATACTTATTCACTGTTATGAATGGCATAGTGAAGTGCTTATTTATATCTCTTTATGATTGCAATGTGTTTTGTATCACAATTTATCTATGTGCTACTCTAGTGATGTTATTAAAGTAGTTTTATTCCTCCTACACGGTGTAATGGTGGCATTGTGTGCATCCGTGTTAGTACTTGGTTTATGCTATGATTGTGATCTCCTGTAGATTACAAAGTTAACTATTGCTATGATAGTATTGATGTGATCTATTCCTCCTACATAGAGTGAAGGTGACAGTGTGCATGCTATGTTAGTACTTGGTTTAGTCGTATTGGTCTCTCATGCACTCTAAGGTTATTTAAATATGAACATTGAATTGTGGAGCTTGTTAACTCCGGCATTGAGGGTTCGTGTAATCCTACGCAATGGTGTTCATCATCCAACAAGAGTGTAGAGTATGCATTTATCTATTCTGTTATGTGATCAATGTTGAGAGTGTCCACTAGTGAAAGTTTGATCCCTAGGCCTTGTTCCTAAATACTGCTATCGCTGCTTGTTTACTGTTTTACTGTGTTACTACTGCTGCGTTACTACTGCTTGTTTACTGTCCTGGTCAAAGCACTTTTCTGGTGCCGTTGCTACTATTTATTCATACCACCTGTATTTCACTATCTCTTCGCCGAACTAGTGCACCTATTAGGTGTGTTGGGGACACAAGAGACTTCTTGCTTTGTGGTTGCAGGGTTGCATGAGAGGGATATCTTTGACCTCTTCCTCCCTGAGTTCGATAAACCTTGGGTGATCCACTTAAGGGAAAACTTGCTGCTGTTCTACGAACCTCTGCTCTTGGAGGCCCAACACTGTCTACAGGAAAAGGAGGGGGCGTAGACATCAAGCTATTTTCTGGCGCCGTTGCCGGGGAGGAAAGGTAAAAGGTACTCACACTCCGGATCTCGGCTACTAAGCTATTTTCCGCCGCTGTAAGTACTCGAAGCTATTTCCTTTAGATCCTGCAATTGCATCTTTTTGTTTCTTGTTTACACTAGTTTGGCATAATGGAAAACAATGAGCTTCTTATTTTATTTCCTAACTTAAGACATGAATTGTGTGATGCGAGAATTAAAAAACCCATGGAACTTTATATGCATGCTAATGGGAATGTTATTAATATGAATGCTTTGAACACTATTGTTGCTAATGCTATGAAAAATTCTAAGCTTGGGGAAGCTGGCTTTGATGAGCATGATATTTTTAGTCCCCCAAGCATTGAGGAGAAAATTTACTTTGATGATACTTTGCCTCCTATTTATGATGATTGTAATGATATTGGTATTTTAGTACCGCCTGTTATGGAGGATAAATTTGATTATGATTATAATATGCCTCCTATATTTGATGATGAGAATAATAATGATAGCTACTTTGTTGAATTTGCTCCCACTACAACTACTAATAAAATTGATTATGCTTATGTGGAGAGTAATAATTTTATGCATGAGACTCATGATAATAATGCTTTATGTTATAGTTATATTGTTGAGTTTGCTCATGATGCTACTGAAAGTTATTATGATAGAGGAAAATATGGTTGTAGAAATTTTCATGTTACTAAAATGCCTCTCTATGTGCTGAAATTTTTGAAGCTACACTTGTTCTATCTTCCTATGCTTGTTACTTTGCTCTTTATGAACTTGTTTATTTACAAGATTCCTCTTCATAGGAAGCATTTTAGACTTAAATGTGTTTTGAATTTGCCTCTTGATGCTCTCTTTTTGCTTCAAATACTATTTCCTGCGAGTGCATCATCAAAACTGCTGAGCCCATCTTAATGGCTATAAAGAAAGAACTTCTTGGAAGATAACCCATGTGTTATTTTGCTACAGTACTTTATTTTATATTTGTGTCTTGGAAGTTGTTTACTACTGTAGCAACCTCTCCTTATCTTAGTTTTGTGTTTTGTTGTGCCAAGTGAAGCCTCTAATCGAAGGTTGATACTAGATTTGGATTTCTGCGCAGAAACAGATTTCTATCTGTCACGAATCTGGGCTGTTTTCTCTGTAGGTAACTCAGAAAAATATGCCAATTTACGTTCGTGTTCCTCAGATATGTACGCAACTTTCATTAGTTTTAAGTTTTCTCATCTGAGCAACGGAAGTATTTATTAAAAATTCGTCTTTACGGACTGTTCTGTTTTGACAGATTCTGCCTTTTATTTCGCATTGCTTCTTTCGCTATGTTGGGTGGATTTCTTTGTTCCATTACCTTCCAGTAGCTTTGAGCAATGTCCAGAAGTGTTAAGAATGATTGTGTCACCTCTGAACATGTGAGTTTTTGATTATGTACTAACCCCTCTAATGAAGTTTATGAGAAGTTTGGTGTGAAGTAAGTTTTCAAGGGTCAAGAGAGGAGGATGATATACTATGATCAAGAAGAGTGAAAGCTCTAAGCTTGGGGATGCCCCGGTGGTTCACCCCTGCATATTCTAAGAAGACTCAAGCGTCTAAGCTTGGGGATGCCCAAGGCATCCCTTCTTCATCGACAACATTATCAGGTTCCTCCCCTAAAACTATATTTTTATTCCATCACATCTTATGTGCTTTTTTTGGAGCGTCGGTTTGTTTTTGTTTTTGTTTTGTTTGAATAAAATGGATCCTAGCATTCACTGTATGGGAGAGAGACACGCTCCGCTATAGCATATGGACAAGTATGTCCTTAGGCTCTACTCATAGTATTCATGGCGAAGTTTCTTCTTCGTTAAATTGTTATATGGTTGGAATTGGAAAATGCTACATGTAGTAATTGGTATGATGTCTTAAATAATGTGATACTTGGCAATTGTTGTGCTCATGTTTAAGCTCTTGCATCATATACTTTGCACCTATTAATGAAGAACTACATAGAGCTTGCTAAAATTTGGTTTGCATAATTGGTCTCTCTAAGGTCTAGATAATTTCTAGTAAGGTTTTGAACAACAAGGAAGACGATGTATAGTATTATAATGCTTGTAATATGTCTTTTATGTAAGTTTTGATGTACTAGTTCATCCTTGTGTTTGTTTCAAATAACCTTGCTAGCCTCAACCTTGTATCGAGAGGGAATACTTCTCATGCATCCAAATACTTGAGCCAACCACTATGCCATTTGTGTCCACCATACCTACCTACTACATGGTATTTCCCCGCCATTCCAAAGTAAATTGCTTGAGTGCTACCTTTAAATTTCCATTCTTTTACCTTTACAATATATAGCTCATGGGACAAATAGCTTAAAAACTATTGTGGTATTGAATATGTACTTATGCACTTTATCTCTTATTAAGTTGCTCATTGTGCGATAACCATGTTCACTGGGGACGCCATCAACTACTCTTTGTTGAATTTCATGTGAGTTGCTATGCATGTTCGTCTTGTCTAAAGTAAGAGCGATTTACCACCTTATGGTTGGAGCATGCATATTGTTAGAGAAGAACATTGGGCCGCTAACTAAAGCCATGATCCATGGTGGAAGTTTCAGTTTTGGACATATATCCTCAATCTCATATGAGAAAATTAATTGTTGCTACATGCTTATGCATAAAAGAGGAGTCCATTATCTGTTGTCTATGTTGTCCCGGTATGGATGTCTAAGTTGAGAATAATCAATAGCGAGAAATCCAATGCGAGCTTTCTCCTTAGACCTTTGTACAGGCGGCATAGAGGTACCCCATTGTGACACTTGGTTAAAACATGTGTATTGCGATGATCCGGTAGTCCAAGCTAATTAGGACAAGGTGCGGGCACTATTAGTATACTATGCATGAGGCTTGCAACTTGTAAGATATAATTTATATGATACATATGCTTTATTACTACCGTTGACAAAATTGTTTCTTGTTTTCAAAATCAAAGCTCTAGCACAAATATAGCAATCGATGCTTTTCCTCTTTGAAGGACCATTCTTTTACTTTTATGTTGAGTCAGTTCACCTATTTCTCTCCACCTCAAAGAAGCAAACACTTGTGTGAACTGTGCATTGATTCCAACATACTTGCATATTGCACTTGTTATATTGCTTTGCATTGACAACTATCCATGAGATATACATGTTACAAGTTGAAAGCAATCACTGAAACTTCATCTTCCTTTGTGTTGCTTCAATACCTTTACTTTGAATTATTGCTTCATGAGTTAACTCTTATGCAAGACTTATTGATGCTTGTCTTGAAGTACTATTCATGAAAAGTCTTTGCTATATGATTCACTTGTTTACTCATGTCATATACATTGTTTTGATCGCTGCATTCACTACATATGCTTTGCAATAGTATGATCAAGGTTATGATGGCATGTCACTCCAGAAATTATCTTTGTTATCGTTTACCTGCTCGGGACGAGCAGAAACTAAGCTTGGGGATGCTGACACGTCTCCGACGTATCGATAATTTCTTATGTTCCATGCCACATTATTGATGATATCTACATGTTTTATGCACACTTTATGTCATATTCGTGCATTTTCTGGAACTAACCTATTAACAAGATGCTGAAGTGCCAGTTCCTGTTTTCTGCTGTTTTTGGTTTCAGAAATCCTAGTAACGAAATATTCTCGGAATTGGACGAAATCAACGCCCAGGTTCCTATTTTGCCCGGAAGCATCCAGAACACACGAGAACCGCCAGAGAGGGGGCACAGGGCCACCAAACCCTAGGCCGGCGCGGCCAAGGGGGGCCCGCGCCCCCCTATAGTGTGGGCCTCCCAGAAGTCCACCGACCTTGCCCTTCCGCCTATTTAAAGCCTCCGTCGCGAAAACCCTGATACGTTCGACGAAACCAGAGAAAACCTTCCAGAGCCGCCGCCATCGCGAAGCCAAGATCTGGGGGACAGGAGTCTCTGTTCCGGCACGCCGCCGGGACGGGGAAGTGCCCCCGGAAGGCTCCTCCATCGACACCACCGCCATCTTCATCACCGCTGCTGTCTCCCATGAGGAGGGAGTAGTTCTCCATCGAGGCTCGGGGCTGTACCGGTAGCTATGTGGTTCATCTCTCTCCTATGTACTTCAATACAATAATCTCATGAGCTGCCTTACATGATTGAGATTCATATGATGATGCTTGTAATCTAGATGTCGTTATGCTAGTCAAGTGAATTTTACTTATGTGATCTCCGGAGACTCCTTGTCCCACGTGTGTAAAGGTGACAGTGTGTGCACCGTGTGGGTCTCTTAGGCTATATTTCACAGAATACTTATTCACTGTTATGAATGGCATAGTGAAGTGCTTATTTATATCTCTTTATGATTGCAATGTGTTTTGTATCACAATTTATCTATGTGCTACTCTAGTGATGTTATTAAAGTAGTTTTATTCCTCCTACACGGTGTAATGGTGACAGTGTGTGCATCCGTGTTAGTACTTGGTTTATGCTATGATTGTGATCTCCTGTAGATTACAAAGTTAACTATTGCTATGATAGTATTGATGTGATCTATTCCTCCTACATAGCGTGAAGGTGACAGTGTGCATGCTATGTTAGTACTTGGTTTAGTCGTATTGGTCTTTCATGCACTCTAAGGTTATTTAAATATGAACATTGAATTGTGGAGCTTGTTAACTCCGGCATTGAGGGTTCGTGTAATCCTACGCAATGGTGTTCATCATCCAACAAGAGTGTAGAGTATGCATTTATCTATTCTGTTATGTGATCAATGTTGAGAGTGTCCACTAGTGAAAGTCTGATCCCTAGGCCTTGTTCCTAAATACTGCTATCGCTGCTTGTTTACTGTTTTACTGTGTTACTACTGCCGCGTTACTACTGCTTGTTTACTGTCCTGGGCAAAGCACTTTTCTGGTGCCGTTGCTACTATTTATTCATACCACCTGTATTTCACTATCTCTTCGCCGAACTAGTGCACCTATTAGGTGTGTTGGGGACACAAGAGACTTCTTGCTTTGTGGTTGCAGGGTTGCATGAGAGGGATATCTTTGACCTCTTCCACCCTGAGTTCGATAAACCTTGGGTGATCCACTTAAGGGAAAACTTGCTGCTGTTCTACAAACCTCTGCTCTTGGAGGCCCAACACTGTCTACAGGAAAAGGAGGGGGCGTAGACATCAGTCTGTGTTAAGCAGATATGTACCGAGGTGATTGAGAATTTGCAACAGCAAGTGACGGACATGCTATGCAAGTTAGAGATGATATTTCCCCCAGGCTTCTTCACTCTGATGTTACATCTCATTGTGCATCTCGCCAACGAGGCACTCTTGGGGGGACCGGTGCAGTATTGTTGGCAGTTTTATATTGAGAGAGAGTTCAAGTATATTCGGTACAAATGTGGAAACAAAAATAAGATAAAAGCACGCATAGCTGAGGCAACTCTCCTCGAGGAGATGGCAGACACCATGACATTGTACTATGCCAATGATATGCCCACTAAGGATAACCCGGTCGCTCGGTACAATTCCGACGAGCCCAAGCGTGACCCAAAGCTCTTGCTCTTCCAATATCCCGGTGGCAAGGCCGATGCCTCAAAAGTGGAGAACATTTCGCCAGAAGAGAAGGATTGCATAATGCTTTACGTGCTTATGAACATGGTGGAAGTAGTCGATTTCATGAGGTAAAATGGTGAAGCAATTACTTTGCAACCAGTAACTTGGTTTTGGTCTAATACATCTTTTCTCCTTTCAGCCAATTCCAGGATGAAATGTGGCCAGGAAGGAATGGTCCCACTCCCACGCAGTGGTACACTCTTTTGAAAGAGGGTGCCCCGCCCTTAAATAAAAGCTTCGTGAATTGGTTACATGAAAAAGTAATTTCTCAAATGTCCCTCTTACTTTGCAATCCATGACTTGTCTTATTACATGTAACTAATGCACAAAATAACTGAACTTGTAGGGAGCTGATCCCAACGTTGAGATGACGGACGAGTTGAGATGCGTTTCTCAGGGTTTTAAACGTAGAGTCCATACGCATGAGAAGTATGATGTAAATGGGTATCACTTCCATACGGAGTTTCACCAGAAGAACCGGCCTAATGCAAAAACAATAAATACTGGGGTCTACACCCGCAGAGCCGATGATCTTGATTACTACGGAAGGTTACAAAAGGTATACGAGTTGATGTTCAACAACGCAAACATAGAACTCAAGCTCTTTGTGTTCAAATGCCACTGGTTTGACCCACACGGTGGAATGAGAAGCACCCCTCCATTGGGTTAGTTGAAGTTAGGCATTCAACCACCTACAGCGGAGCCGACGTCTATATTGTGGCTTACCAAGCCAAGCAAGTTTATTATTTGTCCTACCCATGTCAGAATGAGGAACTCATGGGCTCGGAAGTCGTGTTCCAGGTATCTCCACATGGTAAGCTACCCATCCCTTCTGAGGACGATTACAACAACATTGACCCGGTAACATATGAATTTTCTATCAAGAGGAAGACCAGTTCGGGGACCTTCAAATAGACATAGGTCTTCAGGATCTCCACAACGATGTACAAATGTGTGGTGAGACCGTGGTGGACCCAAAGGACATAGCTATGCTCACCAAGCGCCATGCGAACAAAGACAACATTGTCGAGACTCAACCGGAACCCAATGCCGACCCTGAATACTCACATGATACTGATAGTGATAGTGAGGCTGAGAACCCAATGCCTAGAGATGATGAATGGTGAGGGTCTTTTATGCTTAGTATCTACATTGTCATTATGCTTAGTGTATACATTGTCATTATGCTTAGTACCTACATAGTCATTATGCTTAGTACCTACATTTGTCATTATGCTAAGTATCTACATTGTCATTATGCTTATTGTTTACTCTTTTTCAACATGCTTATTAATTATTTTCTCTTTTCTTATGCAGGTAATTGCTCAATATGAGTGACAAGGGATTAACTTATCAATGCCTACAAGTTGTAGACTAGGGTTTAGTTGGAAGTAGAGGGCAAGTAGATCTCGAGGGTTTCAGCCGAAAAGTGCTCGACGATTATGAAACTAGGGTTGCGTGAAACAATGAGTCGATCCTTTATTTGTCCCTCGACTCCCCCTTATATAGGAGGCGGAGCCGAGGGATTCGTAGTACACAAGTTGCAGAGTCCGGGAGGGTTTCTGACCCGTCCCGTAATAATTACAAGTCGATATTTCTAATACAATTATATCTTTCCTTAATACTAATTGGGCTTCCAGGCTTCATATTTTTTGACTCGTCGACCTCCAGTAACCCCGGGCACCATCTTCGGCATGCTCATTGGGGATGCCTATGTCAATGAGCCAACGGAAGGCATCAGCGAGCTCCTTAATTGATCAGATGCAGCAACGGAAGCCAGGGGGTGCTTCCAGACGGAGTGGAAGACCCATTGTTCCCACCCGACGTTACGAAGAGGCAGACGGAGGACGGGGAGGACTAGGGGGTGGACGAGCTGGAGCACGAGCTGGAGGACGAGGGGGAGGACGTGAAGGACGAAGGGGGATGCACAGCTCCTTCTAGCTGACATTCTCTCTGCTTCTGGCTCAGTGGCTTCCCGGTCTATGGATGAGGACGAGGACACTAGGGAGGAGGAGGATACTAGGGAGGAGGAGGAGACAGAGGAGGAGGAGACTAGGGACGAGGAGGCTTCGATGGAGATGGCTCCGAAGAAGTTGGGGATTCGTGGGGAAGCGCAGGTTCCCGATGAGAGTAAGGAACCTGCTACGGAGGATGACAAGTGGCTCCTTGTGCCAGGAAAGATAGAGTAAGTAGTAAGGTGATTTCATTTTGGTTATGACACTTAGCATTTTCTAATGTTTGATAATTGTGCAGCAATTTCACATATACGGGGAAGATCCGCGTGCCAGGGAGCCTGATTGGAGCTGCTATTAGGAAGTACTGGCCGGGGATCTACACTCCGGTCCTTGGGGGCGAGTCCAAGCTAGCCTATGATACGTCTCCAACGTATCTATAATTTCTGATGTTCCATGCTTGTTTTATGACAATACCTACACGTTTTGTTCACACTTTATATCGTTTTTATGCGTTTTCCGGAACTAACCTATTGACGAGATGCCAAAGAGCCAGTTGCTGTTTGATGGCGTGTATTTCACACGTTCGTTGGGCAACCCCAAGAGGAAGGTATGATGCGCACAGCAGCAAGTTTTCCCTCAGAAAGAAACCAAGGTTTATCGAACCAGGAGGAGCCAAGAAGCACGTTGAAGGTTGATGGCGGCGGGATGTAGTGCGGCGCAACACCAGGGATTCCGGCGCCAACGTGGAACCTGCACAACACAACCAAAGTACTTTGCCCCAACGAAACAGTGAGGTTGTCAATCTCACCGGCTTGCTGTAACAAAGAGTTAACCGTATTGTGTGGAAGATGATTGTTTGCAGAAAACAGTAGAACAAGTATTGCAGTAGATTGTATTTCAGTAAAGAGAATTGGACCGGGGTCCACAGTTCACTAGAGGTGTCTCTCCCATAAGACGAACAGCATGTTGGGTGAACAAATTACAGTTGGGCAATTGACAAATAAAGAGGGCATGACCATGCACATACATATCATGATGAGTATAGTGAGATTTAATTGGGCATTACGACAAAGTACATAGACCGTCATCCAACTGCATCTATGCCTAAAAAGTCCACCTTCAGGTTATCATCCGAACCCCCTCCAGTATTAAGTTGCTAACAACAGACAATTGCATTAAGTATTGCGCGTAATGTAACTAGTGACTACATCCTTGAACATAGCACTAATGTTTTATCCCTAGTGGCAACAGCACATCCGTAACCTTAGTGGTTCTTGTCACTCCTCCAGATTCACAGAGACATGAACCCACTATCGAGCATAAATACTCCCTCTTGGAGTTACTAGCATCAACTTGGCCAGAGCATCTACTAATAACGGAGAGCATGCAAGATCATAAATAACACATAGACATAACTTTGATAATCAACATAACAAGTATTCTCTATTCATCGGATCCCAACAAACGCAACATATAGAATTACAGATAGATGATCTTGATCATGTTAGGCAGCTCACAAGATCCGACAATGATAGCACAATGGGGAGAAGACAACCATCTAGCTACTGCTATGGACCCATAGTCCAGGGGTAGACTACTCACACATCACTCCGGAGGCGACCATGGCGGCGTAGAGTCCTCCGGGAGATGATTCCCCTCTCCGGCAGGGTGCCGGAGGCGATCTCTGGATCCCCCGAGATGGGATCGGCGGCGGCGGCGTCTCCGGAAGGTTTTCCGTATCGTGGCTCTCAGCACCGGGGGTTTCGTCACGGAGACTTTTATAGGCGGAAGGGCAGGTCAAGAGGCGGCACGGGGCCCCACACTACAGGCCGGCGCGGCCAAGGGGGGCGCGCCGCCCTATGGTGTGGCCCCTCCGTGGCCCCTCTTCGTCTCTCCTTCGGACTTACGGAAGCTTCGTGAGAAAATAGGCCCCTGGGCTTTGATTTCGTCCAATTCCGAGAATATTTCCTTACTAGGATTTCTGAAACCAAAAACAGCAGAAACAAAGAATCGGCACTTCGGCATCTTGTTAATAGGTTAGTTCCAGAAAATGCACGAATATGACATAAAGTGTGCATAAAACATGTAGATAACATCAATAATGTGGCATGGAACATAAGAAATTATCGATACGTCGGAGACGTATCAGCATCCCTGCTTAGTTACGCTCGTCCCGAGCAGGTAAAACGATAACACAGATAATTTCTGGAGTGACATGCCATCATAATCTTGATCATACTATTTGTAAAGCATATGTAGTGAATGCAGCGATCGAAACAATGTATATGACATGAGTAAACAAGTGAATCATATAGCAAAGACTTTTCATGAATAGCACTTCAAGACAAGCATCAATAAGTCTTGCATAAGATTTAACTCATAAAGCAATAATTCAAAGTAGAGATATTGAAGCAACACAAAAGAAGATTAAGTTTCAGCGGTTGCTTTCAACTTGTAACATGTATATCTCATGGATATTGTCAACATAGAGTAATATAATAAGTGCAATAAGCAAATATGTAGGAATCAATGCACAGTTCACACAAGTGTTTGCTTCTTGAGGTGGAGAGAGATAGGTGAACTGACTCAACATTGAAAGTAAAAGAATGGTCCTCCATAGAGGAAAAGCATCGATTGCTATATTTGTGCTAGAGCTTTGATTTTGAAAACATGAAACAATTTTGTCAACGGTAGTAATAAAGCATATGCATCATGTAAATTATATCTTATAAGTTGCAAGCCTCATGCATAGTGTACTAATAGTGCCCGCACCTTGTCCTAATTAGCTTGGACTACCGGGTCATCACAATGCATTGTTTTTACCAAGTGTCACAAAGGGGTACCTCTATGCCGCCTGTACAAAGGTCTAAGGAGAAAGCTCGCATTGGATTTCTCGCTATTGATTATTCTTCAACTTAGACATCCATACCGGGACAACATAGACAACAGATAATGGACTCCTCTTTTATGCATAAGCATATACCAACAATTAATAATTTTCTCATTTGAGATTTGAGGATTGTTGTCCAAAACTGAAACTTCCACCATGGATCATGGCTTTAGTTAGCGGCCCAATGTTCTTCTCTAACATATGCATGCTTAACCATATGGTGGTAGATCTCTCTTACTTCAGACAAGACGGACATGCATAGCAACTCACATGAAATTCAACAATGAAAAGTTGATGGCGTCCCCAGTGAACATGGTTATCGCACAACAAGCAACTTTAATAAGAGATAAAGTGCATAATTACATATTCAATACCACAATAGTTTTTAAGCTATTTGTCCCATGAGCTATATATTGCAAAGGTGAATGATGGAATTTTAAAGGTAGCACTCAAGCAATTTACTTTGGAATGGCGGAAAAATACCATGTAGTATAGGTAGGTATGGTGGACACAAATGGCATAGTGGTTGGCTCAAGTATTTTGGATGCATGAGAAGTATTCCCTCTCGATACAAGGTTTAGGCTAGCAAGGCTTATTTGAAACAAACACAAGGATGAACCGGTGCAGCAAAACTCACATAAAAGACATATTGAAAACATTATAAGACTCTACACCGTCTTCCTTGTTGTTCAAACTCAATACTAGAAATTATCTAGACCTTAGAGAGACCAAATATGCAAACCAAATTTTAGCATGCTCTATGTATTTCTTCATTAATGGGTGCAAAGCATATGATGCAAGAGCTTAATCATGAGCACAATAATTGCCAAGTATCACATTACCCAAGACATTTATAGCAATTACTACATGTATCATTTTCCAATTCCAACCATATAACAATTTAACGAAGGAGAAACTTCGCCATGAATACTATGAGTAGAAACCAAGGACATACTTGTCCATATGCTACAGCGGAGAGTGTCTCTCTCCCATAAAGTGAATGCTAGGATCCATTTTATTCAAACAAAACAAAAAACAAAAACAAACCGACGCTCCAAGAAAAAGCACATAAGATGTGACGGAATAAAAATATAGTTTCAGGGGAGGAACCTGATAATGTTGTCGATGAAGAAGGGGATGCCTTGGGCATCCCCAAGCTTAGACGCTTGAGTCTTCTTGATATATGCAGGGGTGAACCACCGGGTGCATCCCCAAGCTTAGAGCTTTCACTCTCCTTGATCATGTTGCATCATACTCCTCTCTTGATCCTTGAAAACTTCCTCCACACCAAACTCGAAACAACTCATTAGAGGGTTAGTGCACAATATAAATTGACATATTCAGAGGTGACACAATCATTCTTAACACTTCTGGACATTGCATAATGCTACTGGACATTAATGGATCAAAGAAATTCATCCAACATAGCGAAAGAGGCAATGCGAAATAAAAGGCAGAATCTGTCAAAACAGAACAGTTCGTATTGACGAATTTTAAAATGGCACCAGACTTGCTCAAATGAAAATGCTCAAATTGAATGAAAGTTGCGTACATATCTGAGGATCATGCACGTAAATTGTCTTAATTTTCTGAGCTACCTACAGGGAGGTAGACCCAGATTCGTGACAGCAAAGAAATCTGGAACTGTGCAGTAATCCAAATCTAGTACTTACTTTTCTATCAACGGCTTAACTTGGCACAACAAAACACAAAACTAAGATAAGGAGAGGTTGCTACAGTAGTAAACAACTTCCAAGACACAAAATAAAAACAAAGTACTGTAGGTAAAAACATGGGTTGTCTCCCATAAGCGCTTTTCTTTAACGCCTTTCAGCTAGGCGCAGAAAGTGTGTATCAAGTATTATCAAGAGACGAAGTGTAAACATCATAATTTGTTCTCATAATAGAGTCAAAAGGTACCTTCATTCTCTTTCTAGGGAAGTGTTCCATACCTTTCTTGAGAGGAAATTGATATTTTATATTACCTTCCTTCATATCAATAACAGCACCAACAGTTCGAAGAAAAGGTCTTCCCAATATAATGGGACAAGATGCATTGCATTCAATATCCAAGACAACAAAATCAACGGGAACAAGGTTATTGTTAACGGTAATGCGAACATTATCAACTTTCCCCAAAGGTTTCTTTGTAGAATGATCAGCAAGATTAACATCCAAATAACAATTTTTCAGCGGTGGCAAGTCAAGCATATTATAAATTTTCTTAGGCATAACAGAAATACTTGCACCAAGATCACATAAAGCATTACAATCAAAATCTTTAATCTTCATCTTAATGATGGGCTCCCAACCATCCTCTAACTTTTTAGGAATAGAGGCTTCACGCTCTAGTTTCTCTTCTCTAGCTTTTATAAGAGCATTTGTAATATGATGTGTAAAAGCCAAATTTATAGCACTAGCATTAGGACTTTTAGCAAGTTTTTGCAAGAACTTTATAACTTCAGAGATGTGGCAATCATCAAAATTCAAACCATTATAATCTAAAGCAATGGGATCATCATCCCCAATGTTGGAAAAAATTTCAGCAGCTTTATCACAGGCAGTTTCAGCAGTTTTAGCAGTTTCAGGCAGTTTTTCGCGCTTTGCATTAGAAGTGGAAACATTGCTAACACCAATTCTTTTATTAGTATTAGTGGGAGGTGCAGCAACATGTGTAGCATTAGCATTACTAGTGGTGGTAATAGTCCAAACTTTAGCTATATTCTTTTCTTTAGCTAGTTTTTCATTTTCTTCTCTATCCCACCTAGCACGCAGTTCAGCCATTAATCTTATATTCTCATTAATTCTAACTTGAATGGCATTTGCTGTAGTAGTAATTTTATTATGATGATTCTCATTAGGCAAAACTTTTGATTTCAAAAGATCAACATCAGCAGCAAGACTATCGACTTTAGAAGCAAGTATATCAATTTTCCCAAGCTTTTCTTCAACAGATTTGTTAAAAGCAGTTTGTGTACTAATAAATTCTTTAAGCATGGCTTCAAGTCCAGGGGGTGAATTCCTATTATTGTTGTAAGAATTACCATAAGAATTACCATAGCCGTTGCCATTATTATAAGGATATGGCCTATAGTTGTTACTAGAATTGTTCCGGTAAGCATTGTTGTTGAAATTATTATTTTTAATGAAGTTTACATCAACATGTTCTTCTTGTGCAACCAATGAAGCTAACGGAACATTATTAGGATCAATATTAGTCCTATCATTCACAAGCATAGACATAATAGCATCAATCTTATCACTCAAGGAAGAGGTTTCTTCGACAGAATTTACCTTCTTACCTTGTGGAGCCCTTTCCGTGTGCCATTCAGAGTAGTTGATCATCATATTATCAAGAAGCTTTGTTGCTTCACCAAGAGTGATGGACATAAAGGTACCTCCAGCAGCTGAATCCAATAAATTCCGCGAAGAAAAATTTAGTCCTGCATAGAAGGTTTGGATGATCATCCAAGTAGTCAGTCCATGGGTTGGGCAATTTTTAACCAGAGATTTCATTCTTTCCCAAGCTTGAGCAACATGTTCAGTATCTAATTGTTTAAAATTCATTATGCTACTCCTCAAAGATATAATTTTAGCAGGGGGATAATATCTACCAATAAAAGCATCCTTGCATTTAGTCCATGAATCAATACTATTCTTAGGCAGAGATAGCAACCAATCTTTAGCTCTTCCTCTTAATGAGAAAGGGAACAATTTTAGTTTAATAATATCACCATCTACATCTTTATATTTTTGCATTTCACATAGTTCAACAAAATTATTAAGATGGGCAGCAGCATCATCAGAACTAACACCAGAAAATTGCTCTCGCATAACAAGATTCAGTAAAGCAGGTTTAATTTCAAAGAATTCTGCTGTAGTAGCAGGTGGAGCAATAGGTGTGCATAAGAAATCATTATTATTTGTGGTTGTGAAGTCACACAACTTAGTATTTTCAGCGTTGGCCATTTTAGCAACAGTAAATAAAGCAAACTAGATAAAGTAAATGCAAGTAAACTAATTTTTTTGTGTTTTAGATATAGCAAACAAGATAGCAAATAAAGTAAAACTAGCAACTAATTTTTTTGTATTTTGATTTAGTGCAGCAAACAAAGTAGTAAATAAAACTAAGCAAGACAAAAACAAAGTAAAGAGATTGAGAAGTGGAGACTCCCCTTGCAGCGTGTCTTGATCTCCCCGGCAACGGCGCCAGAAAAAGAGCTTGATGGCGTGTATTTCACACGTTCGTTGGGCAACCCCAAGAGGAAGGTATGATGCGCACAGCAGCAAGTTTTCCCTCAGAAAGAAACCAAGGTTTATCGAACCAGGAGGAGCCAAGAAGCACGTTGAAGGTTGATGGCGGCGGGATGTAGTGCGGCGCAACACCAGGGATTCCGGCGCCAACGTGGAACCTGCACAACACAACCAAAGTACTTTGCCCCAACAAAACAGTGAGGTTGTCAATCTCACCGGCTTGCTGTAACAAAGAGTTAACCGTATTGTGTGGAAGATGATTGTTTGCAGAAAACAGTAGAACAAGTATTGCAGTAGATTGTATTTCAGTAAAGAGAATTGGACCGGGGTCCACAGTTCACTAGAGGTGTCTCTCCCATAAGACGAACAGCATGTTGGGTGAACAAATTACAGTTGGGCAATTGACAAATAAAGAGGGCATGACCATGCACATACATATCATGATGAGTATAGTGAGATTTAATTGGGCATTACGACAAAGTACATAGACCGTCATCCAACTGCATCTATGCCTAAAAAGTCCACCTTCAGGTTATCATCCGAACCCCCTCCAGTATTAAGTTGCTAACAACAGACAATTGCATTAAGTATTGCGCGTAATGTAACTAGTGACTACATCCTTGAACATAGCACTAATGTTTTATCCCTAGTGGCAACAGCACATCCGTAACCTTAGTGGTTCTTGTCACTCCTCCAGATTCACAGAGACATGAACCCACTATCGAGCATAAATACTCCCTCTTGGAGTTACTAGCATCAACTTGGCCAGAGCATCTACTAATAACGGAGAGCATGCAAGATCATAAACAACACATAGACATAACTTTGATAATCAACATAACAAGTATTCTCTATTCATCGGATCCCAACAAACGCAACATATAGAATTACAGATAGATGATCTTGATCATGTTAGGCAGCTCACAAGATCCGACAATGATAGCACAATGGGGAGAAGACAACCATCTAGCTACTGCTATGGACCCATAGTCCAGGGGTAGACTACTCACACATCACTCCGGAGGCGACCATGGCGGCGTAGAGTCCTCCGGGAGATGATTCCCCTCTCCGGCAGGGTGCCGGAGGCGATCTCCTGGATCCCCCGAGATGGGATCGGCGGCGGCGGCGTCTCTGGAAGGTTTTCCGTATCGTGGCTCTCAGATCGGGGGTTTCGTCACGGAGACTTTTTATAGGCGGAAGGGCAGGTCAAGAGGCGGCACGGGGGCCCCACACTACAGGCCGGCGCGGCCAAGGGGGGGGGCCGCGCCGCCCTATGGTGTGGCCCCTCCGTGGCCCCTCTTCGTCTCTCCTTCGGACTTCTGGAAGCTTCGTGAGAAAATAGGCCCCTGGGCTTTGATTTCGTCCAATTCCGAGAATATTTCCTTACTAGGATTTCTGAAACCAAAAACAGCAGAAAATAGCAACTGGCACTTCGGCATCTTGTTAATAGGTTAGTTCCAGAAAATGCACGAATATGACATAAAGTGTGCATAAAACATGTAGATAACATCAATAATGTGGCATGGAACATAAGAAATTATCGATACGTCGGAGACGTATCACTGTTTTCTGCTGTTTTTGGTTTTAGAAATCCTACAAAGGAAGTATTCTCGGAATCGGACGAAATCAACTCCCAATATCTTATTTTCCCCGGAAGCTTCCAGAGCACCGAAGAGGGGCCAGAGAGGAGCCAGGGGCCCCACCCCATAGGGCGGCGCGGCCAAGGGGGGCCCCCCTAGTGTGTGGGATCCCCGTGGCCCCTCCGACTCCGTCTCTTCGCCTATAAGATGCCTCGTGACCTAAATCTTCGACACGGATTGACGAAACTCCAGAAAACCTTCCAGAGCCGCCGCCATCGCGAAACTTCAATTCGGGGGACAGAAGTCTCTGTTCCGGCACCCTGCCGGGACGGGGAAGTGCCCCCGGAAGGAATCTCCATCGACACCACCACCATCTTCACCGCCATCTTCATCACCGCTGTTGTCTCCATGATGAGGAGGGAGTAGTTCTCCCCCGAGGCTGAGGGCTCTACCGTAGCTATGTGGTTCATCTCTCTCTTTGTGATCTAGTTGAATATCATCTATGTGTTACTCTAGTGATGTTATTAAAATAGTCTATTCCTCCTCTATGATGTAATGTTGACAGTGTGTGCATCATGTAGTACTTGGTATAAGCTATGATTGTGATCTCTTGTAGATTATGAAGTTAACTATTACTATGATAGTATTGATGCGATCTATTCCCCCTTTCATAGTCTGTCGGAGACGGTGTGCATGCTATGTTAGTACTCAGTATAATTGCATTGGTCTATCATGCACTCTAAGGTTACTTAAATATGAACATCGAATGTTGTGGAGCTTGTTACCGCCGGCATTGAGGTGCTCTTGTAGCTCTACACAATTAATGGTGTTTGTCATCCAACAAGAGAGTGTAGAGTGTTTTTTTTTGAAAATGTGTTGTGTATTAATCAGAAAACATTGTTTAAATTACAATCATCCAAGGCCGCTTTCGACACGCAGGTCGGCACCGCACCTTGTAACACTCCACGACACAACACATTACGACTAAGTTGGCATAAACCATGAGCAACGTTATTACAGTTTCTGCTCACTTTAGAGATGACAATTTGTCGATCTGGTGGTCTCAACGAGTTGAATTCCTTCGCTATGAAACATACCTCAGATCGGTTGCTACTATCCTCTCTAAAGGACTCCACAACTGAAGCACAATATGTCTCAATGATAAGATTTGAAGTACAATTTGCAATTCCCAATCTCAAACCTTCAAGGCATGCAATAGCTTCTCCCATTGCCGCTGATTGGCAGTGAGTGATGACATCCCAAGCTGATAGCAGAATGTTACCCATGTGGTCCCGTAGAACCACACCCCATGCACCATTTCTTTCTTCCTTAAAAAAACTTGCATCGACATTGCATTTTATCCATCCATCGGGTGGTTTTTCCCAATTTTTTCCATGCACTTGCATCGCATTTTGGACCTTGTCATCAATGATTTGCTTCTAGTCTATTTTTCCTTTTCCTTTTCTATCCACTACAAGCTCTCCTTTCTTTAACTTCTGCAAGGTAGCTAAATAACTCTGTAGAAAATTGATCGAGTTTTGGATAGAAGCTTTACCATCGCCGAAAATTATATTGTTTCTGTGATGCCACGCTCTCCACCATAAGAACATCAGTTTGTCCCTCATCTCTTTGGGAAGTTTGTCTAGCAAGACCAGGACCCATTCATTCCCTGTAAAGACTAGTTCAGATTCATGTGGTAGTTCCCAGATTTCAGCCAAACCTTGCCTTAGAGCCTTTGCCTTTGTGCAATTCATAGTCGCATGGTACCCAGTTTCTTCCTCCATTCCACAGATACTGCAAGTGGGCAAGACATTGGGGAGTCTTCTACTTCTGTTTACCTGAACAGCTAGGCTGTTAGTAGCTAACTTCCAGGTGAATATCTATACTTTGGGAGGTACATTTGCGCTCCAAATAGTATTCCATAGACTTCTATCCCCATTCAGATTTCCACTTGAGTTTGGTGGATTATTGGATCTGAGATCAAGGGCCAGATTGTAGGCACTCTTCACTATAAACATGCCATGTTTTTTCTGGGATCCAAGATATGAAATCATCCTCGTCAATTCTTGGCAAGCGAATTTTGAGTATTTCCTCGACATCATGGGGCATAAAAATTTTCCTTACCAAATCTTCCTTCCATGATTGGTCCTCGTGATTTATAAGCTTATCTACTCGTCTAAATCTTGAGTTTGTCAAGTTTGCAGTAACTTTCATGTCTCCCCTTGGGATCCAATTATCTATCCAAATCCGAACTTTCTTCCCATTTCCGATACGCCATAATATTCCTTTTTTTAGGAGCTCGAGGCCATACATGATACCTTGCCAACAGGGAGATGGGTTCTAAATAAAAGCAGTATCTGTTAACTCTCCATTTGGGTAGTATTTTGCTTTTAGTAACCTTGCACATAAGCTATCTGGAAAAGCAATGAGTCTCCAAGCCTGTCTTGCCAACAATTCTTGATTGAACAAATGGAGATCTCTGAAACCCATTCCACCCTGCCCTTTTCTTCTCGTAACTTTATCCCAGCTCATCCAATGCATTCTTCTCCTATCATTTTCATCACCCCACCAGAAATCTCTTGTCAATTTCATGAGATCTTCACACAGTCCCTCTGAGAGAACACACTCATGGAGTAGGTAGTAATGGCTTGTATCACTGATTTAATGAGGACATCCTTTGCTCCACTAGAGGAATATTTTTCAGCATAGTCGGAGACACGCTTTTTGATTTTCTCCTTGAGTGGCTGAAATTTGCCATCTTTCATACGTCCTTCGGGAACTGGTAGACCAAGGTATTTCTCCTCGAAACCCACAGTCTGTATGTCCAAAATGGTTGCCACCACCTGACCTTGTGCCTCAGTACATTTGTTTCCTAACAACAAGGAGCATTTTCCAGGGCTTAGGCGTTGCCCTGTGGCCACCTCGTACTTATTCAAAACATTTTTAACTTTATTTGCTTGATCTGCATTGGCCTCAAAGAAAAGAAGACTGTTGATGACGCGTAAAGCACACGCTCGTTGGGAACCCCAAGTGGAAGGTGTGATGCGTACAGCAGCAAGTTTCCCTCAGTAAGAAACCAAGGTTTATAGAACCAGTAGGAGTCAAGAAGCACGTTGAAGGTTGATGGCGGCGGGATGTAGTGCGGCGCAACACCAGGGATTCCGGCGCCAACGTGGAACCTGCACAACACAACCAAAGTACTTTGCCCCAACGAAACAGTGAGGTTGTCAATCTCACCGGCTTGCTGTAACAAAGGATTAACCGTATTGTGTGGAAGATGATTATTTGCAGAAAACAGTAGAACAAGTATTGCAGTAGATTGTATTACAGTAAAGAGAATTGGACCGGGGTCCACAGTTCACTAGAGGTGTCTCTCCCATAAGACAAACAGCATGTTGGGTGAACAAATTACAGTTGGGCAATTGACAAATAAAGAGGGCATGACCATGCACATACATATCATGATGAGTATAGTGAGATTTAATTGGGCATTACGACAAAGTACATAGACCGCCATCCAACTGCATCTATGCCTAAAAAGTCCACCTTCAGGTTATCATCCGAACCCCCTCCAGTATTAAGTTGCAAAGCAACAGACAATTGCATTAAGTATGGTGCGTAATGTAATCAACAACTACATCCTTAGACATAGCATCAATGTTTTATCCCTAGTGGCAACAGCACAACACAACCTTAGAACTTTCATCAGCTTGTCCCAGGTGTCAATGCAGGCATGAACCCACTATCGAGCATAAGTACTCCCTCTTGGAGTTACAAGCATCTACTTGGCCAGAGCATCTACTAGTAACGGAAAGCATGCAAGATCATAAACAACACGTAGATATAACTTTGATAATCAACATAACAAGTATTCTCTATTCATCGGATCCCAACAAACGCAACATATAGAATTACAGATAGATGATCTTGATCATGTTAGGCAGCTCACAAGATCCGACAATGATAGCACAATGGGGAGAAGACAACCATCTAGCTACTGCTATGGACCCATAGTCCAGGGGTAGACTACTCACTCATCACACCGGAGGCGACCATGGCGGCGTAGAGTCCTCCGGGAGATGATTCCCCTCTCTGGCAGGGTGCCGGAGGCGATCTCCTGGATCCCCCGAGATGGGATCGGCGTTGGCGGCGTCTCTGGAAGGTTTTCCGTATCGTGGCTCTCGGTACTGGGGGTTTCGTCACGGAGGCTTTAAGTAGGCGGAAGGGTAGGTCAAGAGGCGGCACGGGGGGCCCAGACCATAGGCCGGCGCAGCCAGGGGTGGGGCCACGCCGCCCTAGGGTTTGGCCACCCTGTGGCCCCTCTTCGTTTCGTCTTCGGACTTCTGGAAGCTTCGTGGAAAAATAGGCCCCTGGGCTTTGATTTCGTCCAATTCCGAGAATATTTCCTTACTAGGATTTCTGAAACCAAAAACAGCAGAAAAAAACAGCGGCACTTCGGCATCTTGTTAATAGGTTAGTTCCAGAAAATGCACGAATATGACATAAAGTGTGCATAAAACATGTAGATAACATCAATAATGTGGCATGGAACATAAGAAATTATCGATACGTCGGAGACGTATCAGCATCCCCAAGCTTAGTTCTGCTCGTCCCGAGCAGGTAAAACGATAACACAGATAATTTCTAGAGTGACATGCCATCATAATCTTGATCATACTATTTGTAAAGCATATGTAGTGAATGCAGCGATCAAAACAATGTATATGACATGAGTAAACAAGTGAATCATAAAGCAAAGACTTTTCATGAATAGCACTTCAAGACAAGCATCAATAAGTCTTGCATAAGAGTTAACTCATAAAGCAATAATTCAAAGTAAAGGCATTGAAGCAACACAAAAGAAGATTAAGTTTCAGCGGTTGCTTTCAACTTGTAACATGTATATCTCATGGATATTGTCAACATAGAGTAATATAATAAGTGCAATAAGCAAGTATGTAGGAATCAATGCACAGTTCACACAAGTGTTTGCTTCTTGAGGTGGAGAGAAATAGGTGAACTGACTCAACATTGAAAGTAAAAGAATGGTCCTCCATAGAGGAAAAGCATCGATTGCTATATTTGTGCTAGAGCTTTGATTTTGAAAACATGAAACAATTTTGTCAACGGTAGTAATAAAGCATATGCATCATGTAAATTATATCCTATAAGTTGCAAGCCTCATGCATAGTGTACTAATAGTGCCCGCACCTTGTCCTAATTAGCTTGGACTACCGGATCATCACAATGCACATGTTTTTACCAAGTGTCACAAAGGGGTACCTCTATGCCGCCTGTACAAAGGTCTAAGGAGAAAGCTCGCATTGGATTTCTCGCTATTGATTATTCTTCAACTTAGACATCCATACCAGGACAACATAGACAACAGATAATGGACTCCTCTTTTATGCATAAGCATGTAACAACAATTAATAATTTTCTCATTTGAGATTGAGGATATATGTCCAAAACTGAAACTTCCACCATGGATCATGGCTTTAGTTAGCGGCCCAATGTTCTTCTCTAACATTATGCATGCTTAACCATAAGGTGGTAGATCTCTCTTACTTCAGACAAAACGGACATGCATAGCAACTCACATGAAATTCAACAATGAATAGTTGATGGCGTCCCCAGTGAACATGGTTATCGCACAACAAGCAACTTAATAAGAGATAAAGTGCATAATTACATATTCAATACCACAATAGTTTTTAAGCTATTTGTCCCATGAGCTATATATTGCAAAGGTGAATGATGGAATTTTAAAGGTAGCACTCAAGCAATTTACTTTGGAATGGCGGAAAATACCATGTAGTAGGTAGGTATGGTGGACACAAATGGCATAGTGGTTGGCTCAAGTATTTTGGATGCATGAGAAGTATTCCCTCTCGATACAAGGTTTAGGCTAGCAAGGCTTTTTTGAAACAAACACAAGGATGAACCGGTGCAGCAAAACTCACATAAAAGACATATTGAAAACATTATAAGACTCTACACCGTCTTCCTTGTTGTTCAAACTCAATACTAGAAATTATCTAGACCTTAGAGAAACCAAATATGCAAACCAAATTTTAGCATGCTCTATGTATTTCTTCATTAATGGGTGCAAAGCATATGATGCAAGAGCTTAATCATGAGCACAACAATTGCCAAGTATCACATTACCCAAGACATTTATAGCAATTACTACATGTATCATTTTTCAATTCCAACCATATAACAATTTAACGAAGGAGAAACTTCGCCATGAATACTATGAGTAGAAACCAAGGACATACTTGTCCATATGCTACAGCGGAACGTGTCTCTCTCCCATAAAGTGAATGCTAGGATCCATTTTATTCAAACAAAAACAAAAACAAACCGATGCTCCAAGAAAAAGCACATAAGATGTGATGGAATAAAAATATAGTTTCAGGGGAGGAACCTGATAATGTTGTCGATGAAGAAGGGGATGCCTTGGGCATCCCCAAGCTTAGACGCTTGAGTCTTCTTGATATATGCAGGGGTGAACCACCGGGGCATCTCCAAGCTTAGAGCTTTCACTCTCCTTGATCATGTTGCATCATACTCCTCTCTTGATCCTTGAAAACTTCCTCCACACCAAACTCGAAACAACTCATTAGAGGGTTAGTGCACAATAAAAATTAACATATTCAGAGGTGACACAATCATTCTTAACACTTCTGGACATTGCATAATGCTACTGGACATTAGTGGATCAAACAAATTCATCCAACATAGCAAAAGAGGCAATGCGAAATAAAAGGCAGAATCTGTCAAAACAGAACAGTTCGTATTGACGAATTTTAAAATGGCACCATACTTGCTCAAATGAAAATGCTCAAATTGAATAAAAGTTGCGTACATATCTGAGGATCATGCACGTAAATTGGCTTAATTTTCTGAGCTATCTACAGGGAGGTGGACCCAGATTCGTGACAGCAAAGAAATCTGGAACTGCGCAGTAATCCAAATCTAGTACTTACTTTTCTATCAACGGCTTAACTTGGCACAACAAAACACAAAACTAAGATAAGGAGAGGTTGCTACAGTAGTAAACAACTTCCAAGACACAAAATAAAAACAAAGTACTGTAGGTAAAAACATGGGTTGTCTCCCATAAGCGCTTTTCTTTAACGCCTTTCAGCTAGGCGCAGAAAGTGTGTATCAAGTATTATCAAGAGACGAAGTGTCAACATCATAATTTGTTCTCATAATAGAATCAAAAGGTACCTTCATTCTCTTTCTAGGAAAGTGTTCCATACCTTTCTTGAGAGGAAATTGATATTTTATATTACCTTCCTTCATATCAATGATAGCACCAACAGTTCGAAGAAAAGGTCTTCCCAATATAATGGGACAAGATGCATTGCATTCAATATCCAAGACAACAAAATCAACGGGGACAAGGTTATTGTTAACGGTAATGCGAACATTATCAACTTTCCCCAAAGGTTTCTTTGTAGAATGATCAGCAAGATTAACATCCAAATAACAATTTTTCAGCGGTGGCAAGTCAAGCATATTATAAATTTTCTTAGGCATAACAGAAATACTTGCACCAAGATCACATAAAGCATTACAATCAAAATCTTTAACCTTCATCTTAATGATGGGCTCCCAACCATCCTCTAGTTTTTTAGGAATAGAGGCTTCACGCTCTAGTTTCTCTTCTCTAGCTTTTATGAGAGCATTTGTAATATGATGCGTGAAAGCCAAATTTATAGCACTAGCATTAGGACTTTTAGCAAGTTTTTGCAAGAACTTTATAACTTCAGAGATGTGGCAATCATCAAAATTCAAACCATTATAATCTAAAGCAATGGGATCATCATCCCCAATGTTGGAAAAAATTTCAGCAGCTTTATCACAAGCAGTTTCAGCAGTTTTAGCAGTTTCAGGCAGTTTCTCGCGCTTTGCATTAGAAGTGGAAACATTGCTAATACCAATTCTTTTATTAGTATTAGTAGGAGGTGCAGCAACATGTGTAGCATTAACATTACTAGTGGTGGTAATAGTCCAAACTTTAGCTACATTCTTCTCTTTAGCTAGTTTTTCATTTTCTTCTCTATCCCACCTAGCACGCAGTTCAGCCATTAATCTTATATTCTCATTAATTCTAACTTGAATGGCATTTGCTGTAGTAACAATTTTATTATGATGATTCTCATTAGGCAAAACTTTTGATTTCAAAAGATCAACATCAGCAACAAGACTATCGACTTTAGAAGCAAGTATATCAATTTTCCCAAGCTTTTCTTCAACAGATTTGTTAAAAGCAGTTTGTGTACTAATAAATTCTTTAAGCATGGCTTCAAGTCCAGGGGGTGAACTCCTATTATTGTTGTAAGAATTCCCATAAGAATTACCATAGCCGTTGCCATTATTATAAGGATATGGCCTATAGTTGTTACTAGAATTGTTCCGGTAAGCATTGTTGTTGAAATTATTATTTTTAATGAAGTTTACATCAACATGTTCTTCTTGTGCAACCAATGAAGCTAATGGAACATTATTAGGATCAATATTAGTCCTATCATTCACAAGCATAGACATAATAGCATCAATCTTATCACTCAAGGAAGAGGTTTCTTCGACAGAATTTACCTTCTTACCTTGTGGAGCTCTTTCCGTGTGCCATTCAGAGTAGTTGATCATCATATTATCAAGAAGCTTTGTTGCTTCACCAAGAGTGATGGACATAAAGGTACCTCCAGCAGCTGAATCCAATAAATTCCGTGAAGAAAAATTTAGTCCTGCATAGAAGGTTTGGATGATCATCCAAGTAGTCAGTCCATGGGTTGGGCAATTTTTAACCAGAGATTTCATTCTTTCCCAAGCTTGAGCAACATGTTCAGTATCTAATTGTTTAAAATTCATTATGCTACTCCTCAAAGATATAATTTTAGCAGGGGATAATATCTACCAATAAAAGCATCCTTGCATTTAGTCCATGAATCAATACTATTCTTAGGCAGAGATAGCAACCAATCTTTAGCTCTTCCTCTTAATGAGAAAGGGAACAATTTTAGTTTAATAATATCACCATCTACATCTTTATATTTTTGCATTTCACATAGTTCAACAAAATTATTAAGATGGGCAGCAGCATCATCGAACTAACACTGAGAAAATTGCTCTCGCATAACAAGATTCAGTAAAGCAGGTTTAATTTCAAAGAATTCTGCTATAGTAGCAGGTGGAGCAATAGGTGTGCATAAGAAATCATTATTATTTGTGGTTGTGAAGTCACACAACTTAGTATTTTCAGCGTTGGCCATTTTAGCAACAGTAAATAAAGCAAACTAGATAAAGTAAATGCAAGTAAACTAATTTTTTGTGTTTTTGATATAGCAAACAAGATAACAAGTAAAGTAAAACTAGCAACTAATTTTTTTTTGTATTTTGATTTAGTGCAGCAAACAAAGTAGTAAATAAAACTAAGCAAGACAAAAACAAAGTAAAGAGATTGAGAAGTGGAGACTCCCCTTGCAGCGTGTCTTGATCTCCCCGGCAACGGCGCCAGAAATTTAGCTTGATGACGCGTAAAGCACACGCTCGTTGGGAACCCCAAGTGGAAGGTGTGATGCGTACAGCAGCAAGTTTCCCTCAGTAAGAAACCAAGGTTTATCGAACCAGTAGGAGTCAAGAAGCACGTTGAAGGTTGATGGCGGCGGGATGTAGTGCGGCGCAACACCAGGGATTCCGGCGCCAACGTGGAACCTGCACAACACAACCAAAGTACTTTGCCCCAACGAAACAGTGAGGTTGTCAATCTCACCGGCTTGCTGTAACAAAGGATTAACCGTATTGTGTGGAAGATGATTGTTTGCAGAAAACAGTAGAACAAGTATTGCAGTAGATTGTATTACAGTAAAGAGAATTGGACCGGGGTCCACAGTTCACTAGAGGTGTCTCTCCCATAAGACAAACAGCATGTTGGGTGAACAAATTACAGTTGGGCAATTGACAAATAAAGAGGGCATGACCATGCACATACATATCATGATGAGTATAGTGAGATTTAATTGGGCATTACGACAAAGTACATAGACCGCCATCCAACTGCATCTATGCCTAAAAAGTCCACCTTCAGGTTATCATCCGAACCCCCTCCAGTATTAAGTTGCAAAGCAATAGACAATTGCATTAAGTATGGTGCGTAATGTAATCAACAACTACATCCTTAGACATAGCATCAATGTTTTATCCCTAGTGGCAACAGCACAACACAACCTTAGAACTTTCATCTTGTCCTGTGCCAATGCAGGCATGAACCCACTATCGAGCATAAGTACTCCCTCTTGGAGTTACAAGCATCTACTTGGCCAGAGCATCTACTAGTAACGGAAAGCATGCAAGATCATAAACAACACGTAGATATAACTTTGATAATCAACATAACAAGTATTCTCTATTCATCGGATCCCAACAAACGCAACATATAGAATTACAGATAGATGATCTTGATCATGTTAGGCAGCTCACAAGATCCGACAATGATAGCACAATGGGGAGAAGACAACCATCTAGCTACTGCTATGGACCCATAGTCCAGGGGTAGACTACTCACTCATCACACCGGAGGCGACCATGGCGGCGTAGAGTCCTCCGGGAGATGATTCCCCTCTCCGGCAGGGTGCCGGAGGCGATCTCCTGGATCCCCCGAGATGGGATCGGCGTTGGCGGCGTCTCTGGAAGGTTTTCCGTATCGTGGCTCTCGGTACTGGGGGTTTCGTCACGGAGGCTTTAAGTAGGCGGAAGGGTAGGTCAAGAGGCGGCACGGGGGGCCCAGACCATAGGCCGGCGCGGCCAGGGGTGGGGCCGCGCCGCCCTAGGGTTTGGCCACCCCGTGGCCCCTCTTCGTTTCGTCTTCGGACTTCTGGAAGCTTCGTGGAAAAATAGGCCCCTGGGCTTTGATTTCGTCCAATTCCGAGAATATTTCCTTACTAGGATTTCTGAAACCAAAAACAGCAGAAAACAAAGAATCGGCACTTCGGCATCTTGTTAATAGGTTAGTTCCAGAAAATGCACGAATATGACATAAAGTGTGCATAAAACATGTAGATAACATCAATAATGTGGCATGGAACATAAGAAATTATCGATACGTCGGAGACGTATCAACTGTCATCAGCAAAAAGAAGGTGTGAAATACCCGGGCTACGTCGGCATACCTTAAGTTCCTTAATATGTCCTGCATCAATCTCTCTTTGCAGTAGCCTAGACAGCCCATCACCAACAAATAAAAAGAGATATGGTGATAGAGGGTCCCCCTGTCGAAGTCCTCTAGTTGGTTTGAAATTCTCCAAAGTCTCTCCGTTGAACCGGACTGAATATGTTACCGTTCTGACACATGTCATTACCCATATAATCCACTGTTCAGCAAAATCCAGCTTCTTTAAAATTTCTTCCAGATATTTCCAATCCACCCTATCATATGCCTTGGCCAGATCCAATTTGTAGCCACAAAATTTACCTTTCCCATCACTGCTCTTCTGTAAGGCATGAATGCATTCGAAAGCTATAAGAGCATTGTCAGTAATAAGTCTACCCTGAATGAAGGCACTCTGACTCGGGGCAATAATTTCTTGGAGCAGCGGTCGAAGCCTATTTACCATGCACTTTGACACAATTTTGTAAATAACATTACAGAGGCTTATGGGTCTAAAATCCTTTAGGCACACCGGATTTTTAGTTTTTGGTATAAGAACTATTACCGTGTCATTTATGTGATCATTGAGAGTGTCCACTAGTGAAAGTATGATCCCTAGGCCTTGTTTCCAAACATCGAATCTCCGTTTATTTACTGTTCTACTGCATGTTTACTCGCTGCCATATTTTATTCAGATTTCTATTACCACTCATATACATCCATATTACTTGTATTTCACTATCTCTTCGCCGAACTAGTGCACCTATACATCTGACAAGTGTATTAGGTGTGTTGGGGACACAAGAGACTTCTTGTATCGTGATTGCAGGGTTGCTTGAGAGGGATATCTTTGACCTCTTCCTCCCTGAGTTCGATAAATCTTGGGTGATTCACTTAAGGGAAACTTGCTGCTGTTCTACAAACCTCTGCTCTTGGAGGCCCAACACTGTCTACAGGAATAGAAGCATGAGTAGACATCAAGCTATTTTCTGGCGCCGTTGCCGGGGAGGAAAGGTAAAAGGCACTCACACTCCGGACCCCGGCAAGTAAGCTATTTTCTGGCGCCGTTGCCGGGGAGGTAAGGTAAAAGGTATTCACATCCTCCGACTACTAAGCTATTTCCTAGCACTGTTGCGCTGTGTGAGTGCTCGAAGCTATTTTCTTTAGATCCTGCAATTGCATCTTTTTGTTTCTTGTTTTTCACTAGTTAGGCATAATGGAAAATAAGAGTGAGCTTTTTAATCTATTTCCTGAGTTAAGACATGGATTGTTTGATGCGAAAATTAAAAAACATATGGAACCTTATTTTCATGCTAGTAGCAATGATATTAGTATGAACGCTTTGAACACCATTGTTGCTAATGCTATGGAAAATTCTAAGCTTGGGGAAGCTGGTTTTGATGAGCATGATATTTTTAGTCCCCCAAGCATTGAGGAGAAAATTTTCTTTGATGACACTTTGCCTCCTATTTATGATGATTATAATGATAGTGGTCTTTTGGTGCCACCTACTATGGAGGATAAATTTTATTATGATTATACTATGCCTCCTACACTTGATGAGAATAATAATGATAGCTACTTTGTTGAATTTGCTCCTACTGCAATTAATAAGAATGAATATGCTTATGTTGGGAGTAGTAATAATTTTATGCATGAGACTCATGATAAGAATGTTTCATTTGATAGTTATATTATTGAGTTTGTTCATGATGCTACTGAAAATCTTTATGAGAGAGGAAAATATGGTTGTAGAAATTTTCGTGTTACTAAAACACCTCTCTTTATGTTGAGAATCTTGAAGTTACTCGTGTTTTATCTTCCTATGCTTGTCACTTTGTTCTTCATGAATTTGTTTATTTACAAGATTCCTTTTCATAGGAAGTGGGTTAGGCTTAAATTTGTTTTGAATTTGCCTTTTGATGCTCTCTTTTGCTTCAACCCTTATTTCTTGCGAGTGCATCATTAAAATTGCTGAGCCCATGTTAATGGCTATAAAGAAAGCACTTCTTGGGAGATAACCCATGTTTTTATTTTGCTACTGTTTTGTTGAGTCTTGGAAGTTCTTACTACTGTAGCAACCTCTCTTTATCTTATTTTATTGCACTGTTGTGCCAAGTAAAGTCTTTGATAGTAAAGATGATACTAGATTTGGATTACTGCGTAGAAACAGATTTCTGTCTGTCACGAATTTGGTCAGGGTTTCCTGTAGGTAACTCAGAAAAATCTGCCAATTTACGTGAGTGATCCTCAGATATGTACGCAACTTTTATTCAATTTGAGCATTTTCATATGAGCAAGTTAAGTGTCTCTAAAAAATTCGTCTTTACGGACTGTTCTGTTTTGACAGATTCTGCCTTTTACTTCGCATTGCCTGTTTTGCCGTGTTGAATGGATTTCTTTGTTCCATTAACTTCCAGTAGCTTTGTGCAATGTCCAGAAGTGTTAAGAATGATTGTGTCACCTCTGAATATATGAATTTTTGATTATGCACTAACTCTCTAATGAGTTTGTTTTGAGTTTGGTGTGGAGGAAGTTTTCAAGGATCAAGAGAGGAGGATGATACAATATGATCAAGGAGAGTGAAAGCTCTAAGCTTGGGGATGCCCCCGTGGTTCATCCCTGCATATTTCAAGAAGACTCAAGCATCTAAGCTTGGGGATGCCCAAGGCATCCCCTTCTTCATTGACAAATTATCAGGTCACCTCTAGTGAAACTATATTTTTATTCCATCACATCTTATGTGCTTTACTTGGAGTGTCTTTATGTTTATGTTTTTGTTTTGTTTGAATAAAATTGGATCCTAGCATTTATTGTTTGGGAGAGAGACACGCTCCGCTGTTGCATATGAACACATATGTTCTTAGCTTTATTCTTAATGTTCATGGCGAAGGTTGAAACTGCTTCGTTAATTGTTATATGGTTGGAAACGGAAAATGCTACATGTGGTAAATGGTATAATGTCTTGGATAATTTGATACTTGGCAATTGTTGTGCTCATATAGATCATGTTTAAGCTCATGCATCATGTAGTTTAAACCTATTAGTGGAGAACTACCGTAGAGCTTGTTGAAATTGGTTTGCATGATTGGTCTCTCTAAGGTCTAGATATTTTCTGGTAAAGTGTTTGAGCAACAAGGAAGACAGTGTAGAGTCTTATAATGCTTTCAATATGTTCTTATGTAAGTTTTGCTGTACCAGTTCATACTTGTGTTTGCTTCAAACAACCTTGCTAGCCTAAGCCTTGTATTGAGAGGGAATACATCTCGTGCATCCAAAATCCTTGAGCCAAAAACTATGCCATTTGTGTCCACCATACCTACCTACTACATGGTATTTCTCCACCATTCCAAAGTAAATTACTTGAGTGCTACCTTTAAAATTTCATTCCTTGTCTTTGCAATATATAGCTCATGGGAAAATAGCCTTAAAAACTATTGTGGTGTTGAATATGTAGCTTATGTATCTTATTTCTTATAAGTTGCTTTTTGAGCGGTAACCATGTTTCTGGGGACGCCATCAACTATTACACCTTTGTTGAATATCATATGAGTTGGTATGCATGTCCGTCTTGTCTGAAGTAAGGGTGATTTATCATGATCAAATGATTTGAGTATGCATATTGTTAGAGAAGAACATTGGGCCGCTAACTAAAGCCATGAATCATGGTGGAAGTTTCAGTTTGGACAACAATCCTCAATCTCTTATGAGAATATTATCTGTTGTTGAATGCTTATGCATTAAAGAGGAGTCCATTATCTGTTGTCTATGTTGTCCCGGTATGGATGTCTAAGTTGAGAATAATCAGAAGCGAGAAATCCAATGCGAGCTATCTCCTTAGACCTTTGTACAGGCGGCATAGAGGTACCCCTTTGTGACACTTGGTTGAAACATATGTTATGCAATGATAATCCATGTAAATCCAAGCTAATTAGGACAAGGTGCAGGCACTATTGGTAATCTATGCATGAGGCTTGCAACTTATAGGATGTCTTATACATAACACATATGCTTTATTACTACCGTTGACAAAATTGTTTCTATGTTTTCAAAATAAAAGCTCTAGCACAAAAATAGTAATCCATGCTTCCCTGTGCGAAGGGCCATTCCTCTACTTTTATGTTGAGTCAGTTTACCTACTTCCTTCCATCCTAGAAGCAAACACTTGTGTCAACTGTGCATTGATTCTTACATATTTGCTTATTTGCATTCATTATATTACTTTGTGTTGACAATTATCCATGAGATATACATGTTGAAGTTGAAAGCAACCGCTGAAACTTATATCTTCCTTTGAGTTGCTTCAAAACTTTTTTACTTTGAATCTATTGCTTTATGAGTTAACTCTTATGCAAGACTTTTGATGCTTGTCTTGAAAGTACTATTCATGAAAAGTTTTGCTATATGTTATCTATTTGTTAGCAACTATAGATCATTGCCTTGAGTCACTTCATTCATCTCATATGCTTTACAATAGTATGATCAAGATTATGTAAGTAGCATGTCACTACAGAAATTATTCTTTTTATCGTTTACCTACTCGAGGGCGAGTAGGAACTAAGCTTGGGGATGCTGATATGTCTCCAACGTATCTATAATTTCTGATGTTCCATGCTTGTTTTATGACAATACCTACACGTTTTGTTCACACTTTATATCATTTTTATGCGTTTTCCGGAACTAACCTATTGACGAGATGCCGAAGAGCCAGTTGTTGTTTTCTGCTGTTTTTGGTTTCAGAAATCCTACAAAGGAAAGATTCTCGGAATCGGACGAAATCAACGCCCAATATCTTATTTTTCCCGGAAGCTTCCAGAGCACCGAAGAGGGGCCAGAGGGGAGCCAGGGGGCCCCACCCCACAGGGCGGCGTGCCCAAGGGGGGCGCCCCCCTAGTGTGTGGGACCCCCGTGGCCCCTCCGACTTCACCACTTCGCCTATAAGATGCCTCGTGACCTAAATCTTCGACACGGATTGACGAAACTCCAGAAAACCTTTCAGAGTCGCCGTCATCGCGAAACTTCAATTCGGGGGACAGAAGTCTCTGTTCCGGCACCCTGCCGGGACGGGGAAGTGCCCCCGGAAGGCATCTCCATCGACACCACCGCCATCTTCACCGCCATCTTCATCACCGCTACTGTCTCCATGATGAGGAGGGAGTAGTTCTCCCCCGAGGCCGAGGGCTCTACCGTAGCTATGTGGTTCATCTCTCTCTTTGTGATCTAGTTGAATATCATCTATGTGTTACTCTAGTGATGTTATTAAAGTAGTCTATTCCTCCTCTATGATGTAATGTTGACAGTGTGTGCATCATGTAGTACTTGGTATAAGCTATGATTGTGATCTCTTGTAGATTATGAAGTTAACTATTACTATGATAGTATTGATGTGATCTATTCCCCATTTCATAGTCTGTCGGAGATGGTGTGCATGCTATGTTAGTACTCGGTATAATTGCGTTGGTCTATCATGCACTCTAAGGTTACTTAAATATGAACATCGAATGTTGTGGAGCTTGTTAACTCCGACATTGAGGTGCTCTTGTAGCCCTACACAATTAATGGTGTTTGTCATCCAACAAGAGAGTGTAGAGTGGTTTTATTATGTGATCAATGTTGAGAGTGTCCACTAGTGAAAGTATGATCCCTAGGCCTTGTTTCCAAACATCGAATCTCCGTTTATTTACTGTTCTACTGCATGTTTACTCGCTGCCATATTTTATTCAGATTTCTATTACCACTCATATACATCCATATTACTTGTATTTCACTATCTCTTCGCCGAACTAGTGCACCTATACACCTGACAAGTGTATTAGGTGTGGGGGGGACACAAGAGACTTCTTGTATCGTGATTGCAGGGTTGCTTGAGAGGGATATCTTTGACCTCTTCCTCCCTGAGTTCGATAAACCTTGGGTGATTCACTTAAGGGAAACTTGCTGCTGTTCTACAAACCTCTGTTCTTGGAGGCCCAACACTGTCTACATGAATAGAAGCGTGAGTAGACATCAGCCTACAGTTGGGAAGACTATGAGATAGCGCCTTACCCGGGCTTTACTTCCGCCGCCGACGCCGTGATCAAGAAGTTTTGGGTACGTAATGCATACTCTTTGGGTTTCATTCATATGTAGTTGATAACCCCACCGTGATAACTCATGCCTCTCACACTTTCTGTTATGCTTGATTACAGCGCAATTATAGGGTGGCGACTGAGCATAAGGAGAGGGCAGACGTGATCCTCCGTGCCATGTGTCGGAAGTTGACACGGCAGCAATGGTACAACCAGAGGATCACGTGCATCGGCCACTTCTATGCTGAGCAGGGTGTAAGGTACACAAAGCCTGAGATTGTGCAGGGACTCGCCCCGGCTATGAAGATAGAGGACTTCATGTCGGTAAGTAATTGTCAATGCGATTCTATGTACTGCGGCTAATTTGCAATTATATTGTTTGTTCTTCAAATGAGTTTTGATTTTGCAGGTTGTACCACATTGGGCTGATAATAATAAGAGGGCCGCCTTCATGGAGTTGGTCAGGAATTGGGTTGGCGAAAACCCTGATTTCAAGGCCGTGAGCGACCGGAACAAGGCAAACCGCGGGACTAGGGGAACAAACACTGCGGGGAGCAGCAGCACCAATCGCTATCGGCTTCGTCTGGTACATATAAAGCTGGAAAAAGCTGCATTTTATTCGATGATATGCATAACATTTGTTTTGTGATGCAGGGGAAGAAGCTCGGGAGGGATCTTGGTGAGATGGAAGCGTGGGAGCACATGAAGCTGGTGGCACCCGGTCCGAACGAGCCTCGGCCCGCGCCTGCCAAGTACTTCGGCAAGGCCAAAGAGAACAAGGAAAAATACTGCGAGGAGTACGCCAAGCTCCATCCAGAGGTGGAGGACCCTATGAGCGAGCCGATCGATGAGGTGGCGATGATGTTGGCGGGGTCCGGCCAGCCGCATGGCCGTCCTGCATGCCTTGCTGGGGGTTTCAAGCCTGAGAGGAACTTCACGCAGATCAAGGCTACCCTCCTCTCCGGCAGCTACGGTACCTGATACGCCTCCGACGTATCGATAATTTCTTATGTTCCATGCCACATTATTGATGTTATCTACATGTTTTATGCACACTTTATGTCATATTCGTGCATTTTCTGGAACTAACCTATTAACAAGATGCCGAAGTGCCGATTCTTTGTTTTCTGCTGTTTTTGGTTTCAGAAATCCTAGTAAGGAAATATTCTCGGAATTGGACGAAATCAAAGCCCAGGGGCCTATTTTTCCACGAAGCTTCCAGAAGTCCGAAGATGAAACGAAGAGGGGCCACGGGGTGGCCAAACCCTAGGGCGGCGCGGCCCCACCCCTGGCCGCGCCGGCCTGTGGTTTGGGCCCCCTGTGCCGCCTCTTTACTTACCCTTCCGCCTACTTAAAGCCTCCGTGACGAAACCCCCAGTACCGAGAGCCACGATACGGAAAACCTTCCAGAGACGCCGCCAACGCCGATCCCATCTCGGGGGATCCAGGAGATCGCCTCCGGCACCCTGCCGGAGAGGGGAATCATCTCCCGGAGGACTCTACGCCGCCATGGTCGCCTCCGGTGTGATGTGTGAGTAGTCTACCCCTGGACTATGGGTCCATAGCAGTAGCTAGATGGTTGTCTTCTCCCCATTGTGCTATCATTGTCGGATCTTGTGAGCTGCCTAACATGATCAAGATCATCTATCTGTAATTCTATATGTTGCGTTTGTTGGGATCCGATGAATAGAGAATACTTGTTATGTTGATTATCAAAGTTATATCTACGTGTTGTTTATGATCTTGCATGCTTTCCGTTACTAGTAGATGCTCTGGCCAAGTAGATGCTTGTAACTCCAAGAGGGTACTTATGCTCGATAGTGGGTTCATGCCTCGCATTGACACCGGGACAAGGATGTAAAGTTCTAAGGTTGTGTTGTGCTGTTGCCACTAGGGATAAAACATTGATGCTATGTCTAAGGATGTAGTTGTTGATTACATTACGCACCATACTTAATGCGGTTATGCATTGCTTTGCAACTTAATAATGGAGGGGGTTCGGATGATAACCTGAAGGTGGACTTTTTAGGCATAGATGCAGTTGGATGGCGGTCTATGTACTTTGTCGTAATGCCCAATTAAATCTCACTATAATCATCATGATATGTATGTGCATGGTCATGCTCTCTTTATTTGTCAATTGCCCAACTATAATTTGTTCACCCAACATGCTGTTTGTCTTATGGGAGAGACACCTCTAGTGAACTGTGGACCCCGATCCAATTCTCTTTACTGAAATACAATCTACTGCAATACTTGTTCTACTGTTTTCTGCAAACAATCATCTTCCACACAATACGGTTAATCCTTTGTTACAGAAGCCGGTGAGATTGACAACCTCACTGTTTCGTTGGGGCAAAGTACTTTGGTTGTGTTGTGCAGGTTCCACGTTGGCGCCGGAATCCCTGGTGTTGCGCCGCACTACATCCCGCCGCCATCAACCTTCAACGTGCTTCTTGGCTCCTCCTGGTTCGATAAACCTTGGTTTCTTTCTGATGGAAAACTTGCTGCTGTGCGCATCATACCTTCCTCTTGGGGTTCCCAACGAACGTGTGAGTTACACGCCATCAAGCATATTTTCTGGCGCCGTTGCCGGGGAGATCAAGACACGCTGCAAGGGGAGTCTCCACTTCTCAATCTCTTTACTTTGTTTTTGTCTTGCTTAGTTTTATTTACTACTTTGTTTGCTGCACTCTATATCAAAAACACAAAAAAATTAGTTACTTGTTTTACTTTATAATATCATGCATGTTTTTATTACACTAGTTTGGCATAATGGACAAGAATGATCTTCTTATTCTATTTCCTGATTTAAAACATGGATTGTTTGATGCGAAAATTAAAAAACCTATGGAATCTTATTTGCATGCTGGTAGTAATATTAGTATGAACGCTTTGAACACCATTGTTGATAATAATATAGAAAGTTCTAAGCTTGGGGAAGCTGGTTTTCATGATCTTTTTATTCCCCCAAGCATTGAGGAGAAAATTTACTTTGATGATACTTTGCCTCCTATTTATGATAATGATATTGGTCTTTTAATACCACCTGTTACGGAGGATAAATTTGATTATGATTACAATATGCCTCCTATATTTGATGTTGAGAATAATAATGATAGCTACTTTGTTGAATTTGCTCCCACTACAACTAATAAAATTGATTATGCCTATGTGGAGAGTAATAATTTTATGCATGAGACTCATGATAAGAATGCTTTATGTGATAGTTATATTGTTGAGTTTGCTCATGTTACTACTGAAAGTTATTATGAGAGAGGAAAATATGGTTGTGGAAATTTTCATGTTACTAAAACACCTCTCTATACGCTGAAATTTTTGAAGCTACACTTGTTTTATCTTCCTATGCTTGTTACTTTGCTCCTCATGAACTTGTTTATTTACAAGATTCCTATGCATAGGAAGCATGTTAGACTTAAATGTGTTTTGAATTTGCCTCTTGAAGCTCTCTTTTGCTTCAAATACTATTTCTTGCGAGTGCATCATCAAAACTGCTGAGCCCATCTTAATGGCTATAAAGAAAGAACTTCTTGGGAGATAACCCATGTGTTATTTTACTACAGTACTTTGTTTTTATTTTGTGTCTTGGAAGTTGTTTACTACTGTAGCAACCTCTCCTTATCTTAGTTTTGTGTTTTGTTGTGCCAAGTTAAGCCGTTGATAGAAAAGTAAGTACTAGATTTGGATTACTGCGCAGTTCCAGATTTCTTTGCTGTCACGAATCTGGGTCCACCTCCCTGTAGGTAGCTCAGAAAATTAAGCCAATTTACGTGCATGATCCTCAGATATGTACGCAACTTTCATTCAATTTGAGCATTTTCATTTGAGCAAGTCTGGTGCCATTTTAAAATTCGTCAATACGAACTGTTCTGTTTTGACAGATTCTGCCTTTTATTTCGCATTGCCTCTTTTGCTATGTTGGATGAATTTCTTTGATCCACTAATGTCCAGTAGCATTATGCAATGTCCAGAAGTGTTAAGAATGATTGTGTCACCTCTGAATATGTTAATTTTTATTGTGCACTAACCCTCTAATGAGTTGTTTCGAGTTTGGTGTGGAGGAAGTTTTCAAGGATCAAGAGAGGAGTATGATGCAACATGATCAAGGAGAGTGAAAGCTCTAAGCTTGGGGATGCCCGGTGGTTCACCCCTGCATATATCAAGAAGACTCAAGCGTCTAAGCTTGGGGATGCCCAAGGCATCCCCTTCTTCATCGACAACATTATCAGGTTCCTCCCCTGAAACTATATTTTTATTCCATCACATCTTATGTGCTTTGCTTGGAGCGTCGGTTTGTTTTTGTTTTTTGTTTTGTTTGAATAAAATGGATCCTAGCATTCACTTTATGGGAGAGAGACACGCTCCGCTGTAGCATATGGACAAGTATGTCCTTGGTTTCTACTCATAGTATTCATGGCGAAGTTTCTCCTTCGTTAAATTGTTATATGGTTGGAATTGAAAAATGATACATGTAGTAATTGCTATAAATGTCTTGGGTAATGTGATACTTGGCAATTGTTGTGCTCATGATTAAGCTCTTGCATCATATGCTTTGCACCCATTAATGAAGAAATACATAAAGCATGCTAAAATTTGGTTTGCATATTTGGTTTCTCTAAGGTCTAGATAATTTCTAGTATTGAGTTTGAACAACAAGGAAGACGGTGTAGAGTCTTATAATGTTTTCAATATGTCTTTTATGTGAGTTTTGCTGCACCGGTTCATCCTTGTGTTTGTTTCAAATAAGCCTTGCTAGCCTAAACCTTGTATCGAGAGGGAATACTTCTCATGCATCCAAAATACTTGAGCCAACCACTATGCCATTTGTGTCCACCATACCTACCTACTACATGGTATTTTCCGCCATTCCAAAGTAAATTGCTTGAGTGCTACCTTTAAAATTCCATCATTCACCTTTGCAATATATAGCTCATGGGACAAATAGCTTAAAAACTATTGTGGTATTGAATATGTAATTATGCACTTTATCTCTTATTAAGTTGCTTGTTGTGCGATAACCATGTTCACTGGGGACGCCATCAATTATTCATTGTTGAATTTCATGTGAGTTGCTATGCATGTCCGTCTTGTCTGAAGTAAGAGAGATCTACCACCTTATGGTTAAGCATGCATATGTTAGAGAAGAACATTGGGCCGCTAACTAAAGCCATAATCCATGGTGGAAGTTTCAGTTTTGGACATATATCCTCAATCTCAAATGAGAAAATTATTAATTGTTGTTACATGCTTATGCATAAAAGAGGAGTCCATTATCTATTGTCTATGTTGTCCCGGTATGGATGTCTAAGTTGAAGAATAATCAATAGCGAGAAATCCAATGCGAGCTTTCTCCTTAGACCTTTGTACAGGCGGCATAGAGGTACCCCTTTGTGACACTTGGTTAAAACAGTGCATTGTGATGATCCGGTAGTCCAAGCTAATTAGGACAAGGTGCGGGCACTATTAGTACACTATGCATGAGGCTTGCAACTTATAAGATATAATTTACATGATGCATGTGCTTTATTACTACCGTTGACAAAATTGTTTCATGTTTTCAAAATCAAAGCTCTAGCACAAATATAGCAATCGATGCTTTTCCTCTATGGAGGACCATTCTTTTACTTTCAATGTTGAGTCAGTTCACCTATTTCTCTCCACCTCAAGAAGCAAACACTTGTGTGAACTGTGCATTGATTCCTACATACTTGCTTATTGCACTTATTATATTACTCTATGTTGATAATATCCATGAGATATACATGTTACAAGTTGAAAGCAACCGCTGAAACTTAATCTTCTTTTGTGTTGCTTCAATGCCTTTACTTTGAATTATCGCTTTATGAGTTAACTCTTATGCAAGACTTATTGATGCTTGTCTTGAAGTGCTATTCATGAAAAGTCTTTGCTTTATGATTCACTTGTTTACTCATGTCATATACATTGTTTTGATCGCTGCATTCACTACATATGCTTTACAAATAGTATGATCAAGGTTATGATGGCATGTCACTCAGAAATTATACGTGTTATCGTTTGACCTGCTCGGGACGAGCAGAACTAAGCTTGGGGATGCTGATACGCCTCCGACGTATCGATAATTTCTTATGTTCCATGCCACATTATTGATGTTATCTACATGTTTTATGCACACTTTATGTCATATTCGTGCATTTTCTAGAACTAACCTATTAACAAGATGCCGAAGTGCCGATTCTTTGTTTCTGTTTTTGGTTTCAGAAATCCTAGTAAGGAAATATTCTCGGAATTGGACGAAATCAAAGCCCAGGGGCCTATTTTTCCACGAAGCTTCCAGAAGTCCGAAGATGAAACGAAGAGGGGCCACGGGGTGGCCAAACCCTAGGGCGGCGCGGCCCCACCCCTGGCCGCGCCGGCCTGTGGTTTGGGCCCCCTGTGCCGCCTCTTGACTTACCCTTCCGCCTACTTAAAGCCTCCGTGACGAAACCCCCAGTACCGAGAGCCACGATACGGAAAACCTTCCAGAGACGCCGCCAACGCCGATCCCATCTCGGGGGATCCAGGAGATCGCCTCCGGCACCCTGCCGGAGAGGGGAATCATCTCCCGGAGGACTCTACGCCGCCATGGTCGCCTCCGGTGTGATGTGTGAGTAGTCTACCCCTGGACTATGGGTCCATAGCAGTAGCTAGATGGTTGTCTTCTCCCCATTGTGCTATCATTGTCGGATCTTGTGAGCTGCCTAACATGATCAAGATCATATATCTGTAATTCTATATGTTGCGTTTGTTGGGATCCGATGAATAGAGAATACTTGTTATGTTGATTATCAAAGTTATATCTACGTGTTGTTTATGATCTTGCATGCTTTCCGTTACTAGTAGATGCTCTGGCCAAGTAGATGCTTGTAACTCCAAGAGGGAGTACTTATGCTCGATAGTGGGTTCATGCCTGCATTGACACAGGGATGTGACAGAAAGTTCTAAGGTTGTGTTGTGCTGTTGCCACTAGGGATAAAACATTGATGCTATGTCTAAGGATGTAGTTGTTGATTACATTACGCACCATACTTAATGCAATTGTCTGTTGCTTTGCAACTTAATACTGGAGGGGGTTCGGATGATAACCTGAAGGTGGACTTTTTAGGCATAGATGCAGTTGGATGGCGGTCTATGTACTTTGTCGTAATGCCCAATTAAATCTCACTATAATCATCATGATATGTATGTGCATGGTCATGCTCTCTTTATTTGTCAATTGCCCAACTGTAATTTGTTCACCCAACATGCTGTTTGTCTTATGGGAGAGACACCTCTAGTGTACTGTGGACCCCGGTCCAATTCTCTTTACTGAAATACAATCTACTGCAATACTTGTTCTACTGTTTTCTGCAAACAATCATCTTCCACACAATACGGTTAATCCTTTGTTACAGCAAGCCGGTGAGATTGACAACCTCACTGTTTCGTTGGGGCAAAGTACTTTGGTTGTGTTGTGCAGGTTCCACGTTGGCGCCGGAATCCCTGGTGTTGCGCCGCACTACATCCCGCCGCCATCAACCTTCAACGTGCTTCTTGGCTCCTCCTGGTTCGATAAACCTTGGTTTCTTTCTGAGGGAAAACTTGCTGCTGTGCGCATCATACCTTCCTCTTGGGGTTCCCAACGAACGTGTGAGTTACACGCCATCAGTACCTCCTCGCGGACTACATGTCGTTCTCGTGCAGAGGTAGATGTAAGTCATCCACATCTCCATCCTTTGTTTTGGCTCGTGTTCCTGAATGACTATGTTGATGAGAAGCATTATTTCTGAAATTGTAGGCTTGTCTCGAGGAGGCCTATGCAACAGCTTATGAGGAGTATCTCGAGAAGGTTAAGGAGCATGACCTTGTGAAAGATACATACTTCCAGTGGTCGAGCAACCAGATGGCGGTAAGTTTCAATCTCTATGGTTGCAAAACATCATAAGTCCCCTTGTTTGAACCTGACATATCTCTCTCCTTTCTTGCAGACTTTGACTCGGTTTATGATGACTGGAGTGCGAGAGGAAACACAGCCAGAGCCACCTCATCCGGGGCCGACGCCAGTGTTCCCATCGAAGGAGGAGTTCTATTGCATGTACAAGCGTCAGCGTCAGTTGACCCCGGTAAGTTGCTAACTTGGTGTTACATGGCTAAGTTGCTAAGTTCCTCAAACATGTAGGGATTTGGAGAATCCGGGAATGGTACACCGTTGCACCCCGGTCGTCATTCTCCTGGTGCTTCTGGCCTCCCGCGGCATGGTACTACTTCCGGTGGCTCTCGTCGTGGTTCTACCTCCCCGAGCACCGTCGAAGCAACTTTCCCTCGCTTCAACAGCGACGAACTGGATGAGTACTACCCTCCGGGTGGTGCACCATCATAGTTGCTACATTGTACTAGCTACATCACACATGCTATATGTGTAGAATGATCTATGTAGGATGACTATATGTACCGTATTGCTTGTGTGCTATATTTGTACTAAATTTGGGATTTGGTGCCATATTTGTGCTATATCTGTGATATATGAGCTATATGTGTGCTATTCATATATTTCCTGCTATTTTATATGCAATTGTTGTGCAAAATGGAGCAAAATCAGGAAATAAAAAAACTGGCAGCAGCTCTGCCGACGGTGTCACCGTCGGCACAGGGCCATTGTTGTGCCAAATGGCAGGCTTTGTGCTGACGGTGTCACCATCGGCACAGCCTCTGCCGTTCGCGCGTTTTTTTCCAGTTTGAATGGGAGTGGTTTCGCGCCGAATCTGGAAAAAAAGGAAAGGTGCCGACGGTGACACCGTCGGCACAGAGTGACAGTTAACGGCTGGGTCGTCACGGCGAGCTGGCCTGCGCCGGTGGTGGCACGACCGTCGGCCACCGTCCAGCCGTCGGTGTACCACTGTGCCGACGGTGCCGTCCTGTGCCGACGGTGGGTGTGCCGCCCCCGACGCGAAATGTGCCGATGGCGAGACGCCGACGGTCACCGTTGGCAGAGCTGGTGCCGACGGTGTATTAGCCCGCGCCGACGGTGCGGGGCCGTCGGCCCATGGCGTGTCTCCCGTAGTGAATGGTATAAAAAAAAGAATCTGCAAGCTGCAAGTGTGCTTGGTGCAAGCAATAATATTTTTTATCCTTGTGCTTGATCAAATTCTAGTTGAGTTGAACAATCGGTTTGCTGAAAGATCAACACAATTGTTGAGATGTATTGCTTGCTTCGATCCAACGAATTCAAAAACTACTTGAGCTTGCTAAGCTATATGCTTTAGACATCTCTGAATATGAATGAGTAGTTCTGAAAACACAACTTGAAACATTCATTATTGATGTGAGAAGTGATACAAATTTCTCAAGTTGCAATGATCTTGGAAATCTTGCGGTGAAGATGGTTCAAAGTGACCGACACACATGTCACCCATTGGTATATCGTTTGATTGAACTTGCTTTGATCTTGCCCGTGGCAACAACAACAGTTGAAGAACGATGAGAGAGAGAGAGAGAGAGAGAGAGAGATGTTTGCAACAGTTGAAGATGGTTTCATTTTGAAGAGATTTCAAGGTTATAAGAGCCGCAAATGCCACTTACCCAAAACAATTGTCAGATCTGAGTGGTACGTTTTGCTTTTATTACTTTTTATTCATATCATCTTCCATATCTATCTATAACAGATCGGAAATTCAATTCGGCTCCCGAGTGCGCATGCTCCCTCTACTAAAAAATCATATTTTGAAGTGTCACAAAATTTGACCAAAAAATTATACATGTACATCTCCATGATATATGTGCGTTTGTCATTCACGAAAAATCAATACTCCCTCCGTTCTTTTTTATAATGCCTATAGATTTTTTGCATTTGTTTCAGAATATAAGGTTGTAGCTTGGTTTTTTTCACTTACCCCCCTCTACCGGTCAGCTCCCACACGACATGCATGAAAAAAATCCATATAAAAGGGAAAAAATTAATTGAGATTCCTAATGCATGACCCCAATGATTTCTTAGATTTAGGAAGCATTGTTTTTCTTTCCTTAATAGTAGAACCTAACTTCATATATATGAAGAGTCAACCAGAGAGATTTATAGGATTTGTTATGTTAATTTATGAAATTATATATTTCCCTCATTTTACTGTGATCTCAAATCATTAATCCAGGGGGTCTTATGTAAAGAATACTCTTGCGCTAATTTCCGTGCCAAAAAACTATAGGGACTATAGAATGGAACGGAGGGAGTATTTTTTGTGGTCTATGTAAAAAAAAGAAGCATTGAATTTTGTGTTTTTCACACACGTCACATGATAAGTTGATTTTTTTATGTAACGACTTGGTGAGCCCGTAGCATGTGAAGATGTAGGTGCAAGTTTTTCAGTTGAATTTTTTGAAATTTGTAAGATGCATTTCAAAATATATGAAGCATGTTCCAAAACACCACTCCCCACACTTTACATGCAGATGCATACAATGCCTTTAAATTTAAACTCTCAAGTGCTCAGACCTTCCTTTGGTATTCTTCTAGCTCTGACGAGTGCATTTTCCTCATGATCTTTTGTTATTTGGAAATTGTTAGATTTTGTGAAAATTATGATGTACTATATGTCATCGCAGATTTTACCATTATCGTGACTTTTTTTGACATGCCATAAGTTAGCCCTCTCCTTTGCTCATTCCTGTCCGCCACTGCTCTTAGCCGACGACGCGCGACGACTGACTGCGAGCGGGCGTGGACGGCAACAGGAGAGCAGGAGCAGCACGGCCGGCCGAAGCGGGCGCACACATGGTTGGATCGGTGGATCGGCCGATCGGCTCCCACCCCCTACGACGCCCATGCAAGACCGATCCATGGGCGCGCGCGCAGTGTCGTCTCTGTCTCGGGATCTAGCTAGACGCTGATACGGAGAGATTTCTCCTCGATCGCGCATGGGTGCTACGGGTAGCTAGGTAGGAACATGTGTTGGTTCCGCCGGACATAAGCTTCTTCTCCCGACCTTCTTTTCCTACTCCTGCACTTTTAGCTATCCCGATTAATCGATTTGCCACCGTCAGACTGATCCTAGCTAGTGGCGTTCTGCAATTTCCACCGTCAGACTTGGTCGACATGCATGTCAAACAAGTACGCGAGAGACTGGAAGAAAATGCATTGCTCAGTATCACTGAATTTCCAGGACAGGGCATCGAATCGTGCTAGCATTAGGGCATCTCCAGCGGCGCGACGCAAACGGACGCTGAGCGACCGTTTTCGTCCGCCGTGACCGGAAATGCGTCTAGGGCCTGTTCCAACGGGGCGACGCAAAGTGACCGGGCTGTCCGCGGAGACGCAAACCTGGCCCAAATATGCGCCAGGTGTGCGTCTCGGCGGACGCTCGGCGGTCGCTCCGAGTGTCCACTCGCTTCCCCACCGGGCCCGCCTGGCAGCGAGTCTGCATCGAGGGCATCGATTCAGGCGGTCAGCGCTTCCGCGTCTGCGCCGCAGCCTTCGCCATAGATTCAGGCGGTCAGCGCTTCCGCGTCTGCGCCGCAGCCTTCGCCATCAATGGCGCGGCTGCCTGTTCTGCGCGCGCACTGGCGGACGGCGGCTGGGCTTCTACGGCGCCTTCAATGGCATCGTATCCCGCGCGCGCCCGCCCATAAAAGTACACCGGCCGCGTCGCTCCTTCGCCCACACCTCCACAACCACCACCACCGCCGCAGCGCCATGGGGAAGAAGAATGACTTCGAGGCCTCCGGCAGCGGCAGCAAGAAGATCCCGCTCCCCGTCGTCTCGGTGGGGAGGCTCATGCACGGCAAATGGATGCCGTGCGGCAGCACTGATCGGCGTGCGGCTGCACAGTGGTGGCGGCTCAGCTGCCGCCGGGTGCCTATCCCTCCAGTACCTGCGCGCGAGCCTGATCGGACCGCGGAGATCCGGCGCAGGAGACGGTATCTGCCGGCGGACCTCCGCGACGATCCGGCGTACGCCATCGACTCCGAGCTTTGGCGTACCTGTCCACGGAGACAAACAGGAGACGAAGGGCAGGCTTCATGGGCGACAGGGATTACCCCTTCGGCCCTGCACCACCGGCTCGTCGTCAGCAGGCGCTGACGCGTCGTGAGCAGGCGCCGACGCGTCGTCAGCAGGCGCGGACGCGACGTCAGCACACGCATCACAACGACGCCGATGACGACGACGAAGCCTACGCTGTGTACGACGACTACGTCGAGGCGCTCGCGTACCATAGCGAGGAGGTGAAGGACGATAGCGATGACTTCGTCGCTGTCGTCTTCCACGAATGGCAGCAGGCCTTTGAGGAGGGCCGGAACTTCGAGTTCCCGGAGAACATGACGGACGACGAGATGGCGAAGGTCGCCGTCCTCGTCTCCGAGCACGACGCGCCTGTGCAGCCGCCGCTGCCCCGCTACGCCACCGCCGTCATGCCGCCGGGCCTGTCGGCGGATGAAGCACTTCGACAGGCGCTCCTGGAGTCGGCGGTGCCTCCGCCACCGCCGCCACAGCCGCAGGCCTGGGCGCCTCCACCGCCGCCACAGCCGCAGTACTGGGCGCCGCCGCCACAGCCGCAGCCGCAGTACTGGGCGCCTCCACCGCCGCCACAGCCGCAGCCTCCTCAACCTCGAGCACCGGCAGCGCGCCCGGCGTACGCTCCCCCGGATGCCAACTGGCCTTGGGTCGTACCGGAGTACATCGTGATCGACAGCGACGAGGAGCAGTACAGCGGCGAGGAGCAGCACAGCGGCGAGGAGCAGTAGGCGTTTTAGGTTTATTTTTTAAGTATGTAAACTATGTTTCATGTTAAAAAAAAGGATTCGTCCTAAAAAATGCGTTGTGCCGCTGGAGCCACCCGACGCAAACGGACGCGCGGTCGATTTCGACCAAAAGGGTCGACGCAAACGGACGCGCGCGGACGCTAAAATGCGTCGTTTGGAGATGCCCTTATGCATCATGGACTCAGCTCAGACCCTGTTACCTACCTGCGACACTCAGACGTGCCTCTGGCGTCGCTGCAGCAACCCACTCAAACAGGACATCCGCGTTTGCAGTTCAACCGTGCCGCCATGTTATCATCACTACCCCGACTCTGGGTGTAACAATACCAGTTTTTCTGTCAAAACCAGACAGCAACAACGATTTTTAGCCTGTGAACTGAAGTAATTTAGGCGGAGGGGGCACATCTCTCCAGTCCTGCCTGGTGCCTGCCGGCTCCATGAGAGACGGTACCGTACAACAAAAGCAAAAAAAGTGCCGATCGATCGAGCTGGCACTACGAGAAGCGTGCAGCGCGCATGCAAACCTTATTGGCCCGGCTAGCTGCAGCTAATCTCTCATGCATGCTAGTAGTGCTATTTCTCGGACCGTGCTGATGATCCGTGGAACTGTGGAAGTCAGCGTCCGTCTACCCTCGAAGATGAGGAATCGGCCATGGGCACATGTGGCGGAGCATATTTCTAGACAAGGGATCGAGGTGCATTTTGTATTCAGCGGGTTAGCTCGAGAGTCGTCATTGTCTCACTCATGGCGTAAGGTGCTATAGAGGGGCGAACCCTATTTAACCCCTGTTAGTGGGAGGTGATACGCGCTAAGAGCATCTCCAGCAGGCGCGCTAAACCTCAGATTCTGCGCGCTATAAACCGTTGCGCGCGCCGGAGCGATTTCTCCCCCGCCGGGTGCGCCATTTTGCAGTGCGTGTTAGCGCGGTAAAATAGCACCTCCGCCGGACGCGCCATTTTGCAGCGCGTGGGCGCGGCGCAAACAACAAACACACACAAATATGCATCCAACAAGATCAAACAATATATAAAAATTCACAAATAAATTGTACCATCCAAATACAATTCTTCCAACTCCAATGCATACAATCAATGGAACCAAGTATACCGGGAAATCCCCGGTTGGCGTTGATCTCCAAAAGTCTTGCCGTGTCTTGAGCATTGGGGGCTCTCAAGTATGTGGAGCCAAAGACATTGACAATTGCAACGATAAAGCGCTTCACACACAAGATAGAAGTGCTCTCTCCCATGGCCAAATGATCATCAATAAGATCCGCCGGTATACCATATGCCAACATACGCAAGGCGGCGGTCACCTTTTGATATGTGCTATGACCAAGTTCTCCGGCGGCATTCCTCCTTTGCTCAAAGAAGCGATCATATTTGGTGACCTCCGTTGCAATGTGCTTGAACAAGTTGAGACTCATCCGGAAATGCCACCGAAAATAGCTTTCGGGGAAAATCGGATTCTCATTGAAATACGACCGCATCAACTTCTCATGCCCTTCAATCCTTTCTCTCCACAACTTCTGTCTACCGAACACCGATCCACCAAATTTTGGCCTCTTAATGGCGCGGTATGCTAATAGTATCGATATGTTCTCCTCTTCTTTTTGGTCGAACTCGTCATCCGATGAATCATATGATGAACTCTACAAACATATTTATAAAATTACTTCACTATGAACTATTGTAGATAATTGGCGAGTAATAGAGGCCGGCCGGCGGAGGTTCATACCTTGCGAGCAAATGGGCGAGCACCATGGGCGCGCCATGTTGCTAGCAAGCTCGAGGACGACGAGGACAACATGTCGACGCCTGCGCGGAGGAGAACACGACGGCGGCGCGAAGGGGGCCGCGGAGAAGGAGCGCCGACTACAACTCGTCGCTGACGGCGGCGCGAGCGACACAGTGCGGCGGAGCGTCCGCCGCTGCCAGGAGGAGGTGCGGGCGACGCGGATCTACGACGCGGCGGCGCGCAGAAGCGGGGGGCGGCGGCGGAGTCGACCGGCGGTGGCTGGATTTCGCACCGGCGGTAGGTGGTGAAATGAGGGCGCGGGCGCGGAGGGAGGAAATTTCCAGCCGTTGGCTTTTTCGCGCTTGGACGAGCGTTGCCGCGCGCTGTAGCCGACGCGCCAGATATGCCGCTCCGGTTTGTGCAAAACGCCGCGCGCCCTAAAATTTTTACAGCACCGCGCCGTTTACCGCGCCTGCTGGAGCGCCACATTCCCTCCCGCGCACGCTATATCGGACGTTTTTATGCCGCGCGGCCTATATAGCGCGTCTGTTAGAGATGCTCTAACGCGGCGATATGGGTTGCGGCGCATTAGCGCCAGATCCTTTCGGTTTTGGGAACATGCTAGAAGGTTTTGCTCTAGGATGATCGGGTTGACACACCACTAACAAGAGATGTTGCTCACATCGATAACGAGGTGCTTCCGTCGTAATTCTTCAAGACCGAACCTATTAGGTTAAAGGCAAAGATCGTCCAACCCAAGTGGAAGCCTACAACACAAAAAATTCGGATAAGAGAGAAAACTTAAAACTCGTAAAGGTAAGAGGAGAACGGACAGAGGTAAGAAAAACATGCACTCCTAAATTAGAACTATCTAGTGCATTTCTAATAAAATTGTTTGACACTATACACAACAGTGTCTGTTGACAAAGTAAACTTACATGCAGAGGGAACCTGTGGATAGTTGTGATACCACCTTGTGACGCCCAAAACCGATACTATGCGGCTTTTTCCTAGTTTTCCATTATTAACCGGGCAAAAAAATTCCTCTTAATTGAAGGGACTGCAAAGCTTTTGCCTTGTCTTTGAAAAATAAAGTATGATTTTGTTAATACTAACGACGTTGGATTAAAACCCTTTGCTTATGGAGAAACTCCATTAACTTACGCCCATACCCACCCTCTTACTAATAATGCATTCATTACTCCAGTATTTATGGAAGTCAGCCCAATCATGCAAGTGCGCCACTTGAAAAGTGAAAGTTACTCCAAAGCCCAATCATGGATTAAGTCAGAATTAATCGAAGGAGTACACATGAAAAAACCAAAGCTTCATCTAAGAAAAGTATAGAAAAGGTCAAGTGGAGTAGTAACAAGAAATAGTCAAGGGAAAGGCCTTCACGCCGTACACGCGATGTGGTAAAAATGGCGACCCACGCGGGGCTTAGGGAACAATAGGCAGACAACTCATCGAAAGCACATGCATCGGGATCGGAGATTTGGCCGTGCTGCTAGCTTGGGGCAGTAGACTGGACTAGCTCTATCCAAGGCGCGCATAGTATGAGAGGAAGCTGGGATCGACGCATATATGAGTGGATCTACCGCAAGTTCGCAAGGCGGGTGGGCGGGAGAATTCTCGGAGAAGGTGTGGTGGGGTTCACTGGCCCGGTGCACATGGAGGTGTGTGTAAGGATGGCAATGGGTGTAGCATAGGTATGTTAGAGCATACCATACATACATATGTATAGTTAGTGGGTATAAAATTTTACCTATACCATACATGTGGTATGAAATTTTACCAACATCTATGCCGACTAATGCCCATATCCATTAGGTATCCAACGGATAGATTAAGTAGTGCACACGTTGTTGACAATTTTGCTTTCATCGATAGAATATTTGACCCCAAAAATTCAATTACCACAATCCAGTAAGAGATACATGATAATTATCAGCTCCTTTGAGGGTGTAACTAACCCTTGCACTGGTATGTTATTGGGATGCATTGGTTGGAGCTCTATGAGTTGACATGTTATGGGTATACCTACGGGTATTGGCCTGTATCCATGCCCTGCCCTTGATTTAACGGTAGGATATGGGTATTACCCATGGATATAAAAATATGCTCATTTCTGCACATGTGGGTATGGTACGCAAGGGTACCCATACCTATGGATAAAACTGCCATCTTCAACTGTGTTTAGCACTGCTATATTGTGATCCAAATTCATATACTAAAGGAAGGCTAACCCCCGATATAGTGAAGTTTTGTTGGCTGGCGCCCGTGGTTTTCCCCCTTCTGTGTTGGAAGGGTTTTCCACGTTAAATCTTGTGTCTCCACTGCGTTTACCTTTATCGTTTTTCGTTATTTGCGTGTCGCTTTTATAACCGTGGATGTTAGTATCGACGTATCGTGCATATATGCACAGACCATACGCACCAATCACTACTAGGAAAAGGCCTACCGCCGGCGAACCTAAAAGGCCCATTGCCGGCGCACCACGAGCCCGCCGGTGCGAACGCGCCGGTGATAAATGGCCACTGCCGGCGCACCAGGCAGTGCGCCGGCGATAGATGAATACTGCCGGCGCGCCATAGAAGCTTCGCCGGCAAAGGGCAAGTTTCACCGGCGCACCATCAGCTGCGCCGGCAGTAGTGCTTCCAGCACTGGCGCATGCCACGTGCGCCGGCAGTAGGTCATTTAGGTGCGCCGGCAATAATTCAAAAATTCTTTTTTCAGTTTTTTCCAGCATATTACAATATATATTTGACAGCAGTATATATTTACAACGCAGTTCATATTTATACAGCATTACATGCAATATGAGAAGCACATAGAGAGCCAAGTTTCATTTCGGTATCAATAAACAAATACGCAAGTCTCGTTTCGGAATGTTGATTCATACAACACATGTGCATATGCAACACCGAACGACGAAGTTTCACAAAGTTAGAAGTCTTGGTACATAGTCGTCACAAGTATCGTCATACACCTCACAATGTAGGTCCTAACCTAAACTACAATCACATAGAACATGACCAACATGGTCATGATGACCATCATCACGAAGGCCATGGTCTTCATCCGGTTCCTCCTCATGTCCCTCATCTCTCCCGCTAGATAACGGGCGTATCTTCCTTCCGCCTCCACCCTAGTGGGATATCCCTTGTAGCTGTTGCCGCTGAAACGGTGCACCTGTCTCCGACAGTCCTCCCAGTCGTCGTAGACTCCAGGAACCCTCCCCTTGTACACGACATATGTCGTCGGCATCTCCATTCACAAGACAAGTAAAACGTTAGTACCAATGCAATGAACAAGTGCCAACTCAAATAAGAGACAAGTAGTATGAACTAAATAGCATGTGCCTCATACTTTGTTGGTCGAAATAAATAATAACATACAGGGATGGGGTCAGTGAGGCTAGGTAGGATGCACAATAGATTGATATTTGTGGCCATCACACCAAGCCTCACTGGCCCCACCCCGGAGTGTACAAGTGACCGAACATTTTAATCATCGGCCAATGCAATTAAGAAGTGCGAACTCAAATAGAAGACAAGTAGTACGAATTAAATAGCGTGCCTCATACTTTGTCGGTCGAAACAAATATTAACATCCAGGGATGGAGTCAGTGAGGCTAGGTAGGATGCACAATAGATTGATACTTGTGGCCGTCGCACCAAGGCTCACTGGCTCCACCTCGAGTGTACGAGTGACCGAATATTCTAATCATCGGCGAACTCCAAATACGAGGCAAGTAGTGGTCGAGTAAATGCAAATAATTATTAAGCTATGTACGCCATAATCTTGAAATATATAGCAAAGTAAATGAAACTATAGACACATGTTCACATGCACATTCATACAACTAAATAAAAGCAACTAGTCGATTCTATGGGAATATATAGCAATTATTACAATACGGAAGTTCAAGGACATATCGTTCAAGCTTTAGCAAGTGTTCCCGTCGTAGGATCAGGTTGTACGCCTAGGGGGGAATGGACGGCAGCCCTCAAGCGAGTTGAACGGCCTCTCATCACGCGACATCTCCAAGCGGAGTTCTATCTCGTCATTAGGTGGTAGACCGTAGCCGTAGAAGAACTCGCCGGACCTATTGTTGACATCTGCGGGATTATCGTGCAAATGAACTGCTGGATGCGACCCCGATTCTTTCTAATCTCTCTATTAGGGACATCCGCCATGTTTGCAAACCTGTTTACGAGATTCTCTGGCAGCAACATGTCATCTGCGTACTTTATGTACTCCTGCATACGAAGGATGGCGTACCACGCGTCCATCCCATTGTCGGGCGTCATTGCCCGAGGCAGGGAAGTTGGTTGTGTGGGTTAAGACCAAGCCTCCTCGGGATTTCCTCTCTACTTTGAGGGGGCCTGCCTTGTTGGCGAAGCCGGTGAGAGCATCATTGAGAAGGGCCTTGATGTGGGTGTAGTCTTTCTTGTGGTCCCTACCCGAGTCGAGATAGGCGCATGCGAGTGTTGCGGGTGCACGACGATGAGGGTGCAGAACTTGTCTCTGCGGAAAACACACGGATTAACCTTCGGAAATGCAAATGGAGATATAGGATAGAATGGTAATGGGGGACTAGCGAGTGATTACTTACTCGGGGAAGTAAGGGATGAGAATGGCGCCCTTTTTAATGTTCGCCAGCATGAAATCCTCGACCTGCTGGGTGGCAATCGCCCGATCCCCAGCGTTGCAGATGATGCTCTCCCGCATATAGAAGGGGTCCATTATCGCGATGGTCGGCATCTCCTCCTTAACAATCTGGGCAGACAAGCTAAGAGCAACTAGGCGAACCACACTAAAGTGGAGCGCTTGCATGCGATAGATGCTGAAGATGTCGTTGAACCGGATGAAGCACAAGTCCGCGGGGTACTTCTCGACGAAGTTCATGCCAGTTGGCACCTTCGCCACCAAGAGAGGGTAACCAGGATCTTTTGATTTGAGAAGAAGGTTCTCCACATGCAAGACAGTCTCATGCAAGCTCCTCATATCCGGGGTGAGTTTCTTCACGACATGCTCCGGCAGCATCGGTTGACCCAAGTGATGCAGAGGTCGCCAATTGTTTGGCAACTTGTCAAGGAGTGGGACCTTGTCCTTGGATTTGGCCGCCGCCGCCTTGTCTTGGGCGTCCTTCTTATTTTGCCTCTTCCTCTTCTTGGGTTGTACTGATGGACCCTCCATCGCCGTAGTGGCCGTAGCACGGAGTGTGTTTGGGCTCAACATATTTTTGACGGCGGCGGTGGCGACCTCCTCAGGATTTTCCTCCTCAACTGTTTCTTGAGAATCGAACAGCTTCTTGGAGCACACATATTTCAAGGCCGGCGCATCCTCATGGACAACTTGTGAAGACGTAGGAATATCCCATTGGAAGTTGTCACGTTCGTATTCCTCGGCCTCTGGCGCAGCTGGCTGTTGTGGTGGGGCGGCCCGACCTCGGCGCGGTGGCCGTTACGGTGGGGCGATGACCACGGGCGCCGCGGGCTGTCGTGGAGGGACGCTGACATGTGGCGCCGCAAGGTGCTTGTCTTTGCTTGCCGTCGACCCCGAGTAGGTGTTGATCCGAATTAGGGTCTTCGGCCATAGCAGTACCCAACCCTTCAGTGAGGCCAGATTCAACGGGCTATCGTCATCGGCACCATGCGGTTGCTTAGGAGGAAACAAATCCTCATAGCCCGGTAACGCCCGATCCACTTCAACCCGGTAAACGTCATCCGCCATATCTCGTGTGTGCCACTTCTTATCCAGGGGCCGAAGGATGGACCCCCTCGCGACGTCTTTGAGTTCGTCGTTTACTCTCATCAGGAAGGTGCATGGCGTTGAGAGCGCCTGCGAGAACATGTGTATGGCGTTAGAGAGAGGGCAAGGATGACGAAACTAATATATTAACTTGATGTACACATTAGTTAATTACCGTGAGGGCGTTGAGCTCGGCTAATGTCGACGGGCCAGCACATGCGGCGGCGGGCGTGCAAGTGACGGAGGGGCTGCTACCCGGCATGGACGGTGAATCCCTAGCACCAGCGACATTGCCGGCGGCCGGAGGAGTCTCCATTATAACATTGTCATTGCCGGCGGCCGGAGGAGTCTCCATTATAACATTGTCATTGCCGGCGGACGGCGGCGCCATCGAGTTGCTGCCGTCGAAGCTAACCACTTGCATTTCCGGGGGGGGGGGGGCTTGTTTGCCACCCTCATACCACGCGCGTAGAGCATTGAAATCTGCTTGGACTGAAGCGGCGACTTCAGCTTTGACTTCAGGTACGAGTGTAGCTTTGAGTTGCGGTACCAAACCAGCTTGGACTTGGGCTAGGATTGAATCCCTCATTTCCTCCGCCTCCCGCTGCTTCCTCTCATTGCGCGCATTTTTATCGGCCGCAGACGACAAGCCGTAGTGATCATGCGTGTGGCCTGTACCGGCGCCAGCCACACGGCCTCTATGCGGCCTTCTCGTAGGTGAATGCTCATTGACGATGTTTAGCGCCCGTACGAGAGGCTTGTCCCATGCTACCCTGCCCGTCGACGCCTGGGACGAGGAGCCTTCGTCACCTTGTTGAGAAAGTCTTTGTCTTTCTTCTTCCTGCGGAAGAAACGTGAACCATTTAGAAATGTTGCTACTATTATATGAACGATACTTGATCTAATAAAACCGGTAAATTGCTTACCAGTTTTTTCTCCAACGACAGGACCTTCTGGTCGTTCGTGAACCAAATTATGTCGGTTACGACCTTGGGGTCCGTGACAAGTTCCCCGGTTAGTTTCTTCTTATGGTACCGCGACCTGATGAATCTTCTTTCAAGCGGGTCCTTGTACTTGAGCCAGGGGTTCTCAATGCCGGCATTTACATACGCCTCGTCCTCCTTCGCCCAATAGGGCTCCTTTCCCTCGTACCAATGGCTCCCAAGGTTGTGGTTGCCGATGTTAAGCTCCCGCATTTCCTTCCCCCACAACTTGCGATTCTTCGTCGCTTGTAGCTCTTCATTGGCCACAAAAGCATCAAAGTCCGCCTGGGAGACATGCGGAAAGGCAGAGTGGACCTCTTCGAAACCTTTGCCGTCAGCAATCATCTTCCGCACCATGTACTTATAGCTGCTGAGGTGTTTGGTGAACTTCAAAAGGGCTTGTGAGTTCACAATGTTCTTGGATTCATCAGTGGAGGCGTAGTCGCCTAGGAACTTGTATCGTGAGTGCAACCTCGCAATGAGCTGGGCTCGCAAATGAGCTTTGCTCTCAGCTCGGAGATCCGTCTCGTTGAGATTGATGACCTCTCGGAGGATACATGCCAGTTGGTTGCCGTACCCCTTGGCAACATCCTTAGGCTCCACCGGCAAACCACTGGCGGGGTCCACCTCTTTGACTGTGTCTCTGCCGGTGCCGACCGTGTTTTGGCGCCTTGCCTTCCGCGGCCTCTTGGCTCCACTTGTCCCGGTGGCAGTACTCCCGGCGGCGCCGCTAGGATCGTCGCCGCTTGTCTCGCCGCCACCCCCGGCGGCGCCGGTTGCCTCATCGCCGCTAGGCTCGTAGGTACTACCCCCGGCGGCGCCGCTTGCCTCGTTGCCGCTCGGCTCGTCGGCACTACCCCCGGCGGCATCCTCCATCTCATGGTCCTCGTCGCCGCCAACACCAGCGGCCTCGGCATCCTCCTCCGTCCTAAAGAAGTGCCTATTGTAGTGCTCCTCTAACTCTTCTTGAGACGACATGGTGGCTTGCACTAATAGAAGATGAAAAAGAGTTAGAATTCACGGAAAAATTCGGCATGACCTTTGCTAAAAATTGGTCATGCCGAGTGCTAGAATTGCCGGAACGGAAATGAATCGACATTCCGGCACTCAATAGCAACTCAATCCCTGTGTAACAGAAATGCAATTCACATATATATAGCCATGAACACCATAACCATCACCATAAACGAGAGACAATATAACTTGACCATTACAGTAGGGGAGCAGCTTGATTTTCATTTTCATTTCACCATAACCATCATAATACATAACAATAACTAGGTGCATTAGAAATACACATTAGATTAAATGAACCAGTAGCATTTAAATGAGTAGCATTTCATTAGGCATTTAAATGAACCAGTGCATCAACCAAACATCACCATTCTCATCAAGCAAACACCAACATATATACCAAATGCAAAATCTGCGTCAGCACAAAATATGCAATATATACCAACTGGAGCTAAACCAAATTACAACAGCACATAGCACAGAGCTACAACATTACTGCTAGCATTTTATTATGATGCCAAACCACAAGAAAATGATCCCAGAAATAGCACTTACAGCATTTAACCACTAGCTAGCTACTGGTAGCACATCATCAACATCTGCTACTGCTAGCATTTTTCAACTAAACCAACTAAATGAGAACCACTTTAGTCTCTGCCAATTTATCCACTATTAGCTACACCTACACTGCCAGCAATTCATTCTCTAGGTACTGCAAGCATAAAAAAAACTAATTTAGCTAAATGAACCAGAGAATTGCTAACATAATATCATCATTTCATTTAAACTTGCTACTGCATTTTCATTTTCGTAGCAGCTTCAAACAACCAGTGAGCATGCATGAGCATTTTGAACATGAGCAAGCAATTTTGCATTTCATTCATGTTATGAGCATGAGCATGAGCATGCAACAGAACCAAAGGAGCCCAGTAGCATTCTTTCTTTTTTGATCCAGAGAATAAATGCAGTAGCATTTTTAAACCAGAGAACACCATTCAAGATGCTAGCATTTTCTGGGCATTTTATAAATGGTTTGGTGAACTAAACCTGCTGCTTCTTTACCTAGCAAACCAGAGAATGAATTCATTTTAGTGCTCTGTCAAAATTTCAAACCAGAGAATGAATTCATTTTAGTGCTCTGTCAAAATTTCAAACCAGAGAATCAATATGAGGTAGCATAGCATACTTCAAACCAGAGAACACATTTTTAGCATTCTGTAACAAATTCCAACCAGAGAACAAATTTTATCAACTAAACCAACTAATACTAGCTATTTACATTTTTTCATTTAGTTATTTCTATGGTAGTAGCATAAGCATTGCATTTTGCATTTCATTTTAAAATTGGTTTAGTTTCAAACCAGAGAGCTTAATTGTTACTTTAATTTATATGAATTGGCAGTAGCATAACCAAAAAACCCTACTGCCTAGCTACCTAGGTACCGCAAGCATTTTTATTTTCATTTTCACATTTAAAAGAATGAATTGAACCAGAAGAAGTCATAGGGCATCTAGCAAAACCATTTTCATTTTAATTTTCATTTAATGAAGAACTAACATACTGCTATAGCTACTCCTAAACTAAATGAACCAGAGAACCATGTACATCATTTTCATTTTGTTTTAAATGAAACATAGAATGAATTGAACCCTAAAGTGTTCATTTCATCATTTTTTAAATGAACCAGAGAGCATTATTGCTATATCAACCAGCCAACATCTATAGAATTTATAGAATTTAAATGAACCAAAGAGCATTGTCATAGAAGGCACTACATTTATAGAATTTGCAAGAACTAGCACCAATTTGCAAGAATTAGCATTACAATTTGCAAGAATTTGCAAGAACTGGGCGCGCGGGGCAATTTGCAAGAACTGGGCACGCGGGGCAATTTGCAAGAATTAGCAAGAATTTGCAACAAGGGGGAGGGGAAGAGGGAAGGGGAGAGGATGCTTACCGTGGCTGGCGCGCGGGGCAGGTGGTGGGGGCTGGTGGAGGGGACGGTGAGGACGGTGGCGCCGACGTCCCCGACCTGCTCCTCTCGGCGACTGCTCCTCTCGGCGATGGTGGCACGCGCGTGACTGCTCCTCCTCTTGGCGACGCCCTGCTCCTCCTCGCGGCGGCGTTCTCCTCCTCTCGGCGGCGCGGAACGGGGGCGGGTGCAGGGCGGCGGCACGGTAGCTAGGGTTGGTTTGGGAATGGGGAAGAAGGAGAAAGGAGAGTCGCGTGGCGGTTAAGTCCTAGGTATAGCCGGACCATCTTATTGCCGGCGCACCACTTGTTTCGTTCGCCGGGGACAATTATACCCCCGGCGAACCAAATAGTGTAGGATAACGTTGCATAGAAAACAAAAAATTTCCTACGGCGAACACGCAATCCAAGCCAAGATGCAATCTAGAAGACGGTAGCAACGAGGGGGTATCGAGTCTCACCCTTGAAGAGATTCCAAAGCCTACAAGATGAGGCTCTTGTTGCTGCGGTAGACGATCACTTGCCGCTTGCAAAAGCGCGTAGAAGATCTTGATCACGATCGGTTCCGGCGCCACGAACGGGCAGCACCTCCGTACTCGGTCACACGTTCGGTTGTTGATGAAGACGACGTCCACCTCCCCGTTCCAGCGGGCAGCGGAAGTAGTAGCTCCTCTTGAATCCGACAGCACGACGGCATGGTGTCGGTGGCGGTGTAGAAGTCCGGCGGAGCTTCGCTAAGCAATGCGGGCAATATGAAGTGGAGGAGCAAAGCTAGGGTTTGGGAGGGGGTGGCCGGCCACTCTATGGGGGGCGGCCAGCTTGTGGTCTTGGGGTGGCCGGCCCCCTCCCTTGGCCCCTCATTATATAGGTGGATCCCAAGTGTTGGTGTCCAAGTCTTCGAATAAGACCCGAAACCAAAACCTTCCATAGGAGGGGGAAACCTAGCCCAACTAGGACTCCCACCCAAAGGTGGGATTCCCACCTCCCATGTGGGGGGTGGCCGGCCCCCTATGGTGGAGTCCACTTGGGACTCCACCCCATCTAGGGCTGGCCGGCCATGGAGGTGGAGTCCCTTGTGGACTCCACCTTCCTTGGTGGTTTCTTCCGGACTTTTCTAGAACCTTCTAGAACCTTCCATAGAACCTTCCGCGACATTTTATTTCACATAAAATGACATCCTATATATGAATCTTATTCTCCGGACCATTCCGGAACTCCTCGTGATGTCCGGGATCTCATCCGGGACTTCGAACAAATATTCGAACTCCATTCCATAATTCAAGTGCTATCATTTCAACATCCAACTTTAAGTGTGTCACCCTACGGTTCGAGAACTATGCGGACATGGTTGAGTACTCACTCCGACCAATAACCAATAGCGGGATCTGGAGATCCATAATGGCTCCCACATATTCAACGATGACTTTAGTGATCGAATGAACCATACACATATATTACCAATTCCCTTTGTCTCGCGATATTTTACTTGTCCGAGGTTTGATCTTCGGTATCACTCTATACCTTGTTCAACCTCGTTTCCTGACAAGTACTCTTTACTCGTACCGTGGTATGTGGTCTCTTATGAACTCATTCATATGCTTGCAAGACATTAGACGACATTCCACCGAGAGGGCCCAGTATATCTATCCGTCATCGGGATGGACAAATCCCACTGTTGATCCATATGCCTCAACTCATACTTTCCGGATACTTAATCCCACTTTTATAGCCACCCATTTACGCAGTGGTGTTTGGTGTAATCAAAGTACCTTTCCGGTATAAGTGATTTACATGATCTCATGGTCATAAGGACTAGGTAACTATGTATCGAAAGCTTATAGCAAATAACTTAATGACGAGATCTTATGCTACGCTTAATTGGGTGTGTCCATTACATCATTCATATAATGACATAACCTTGTTATTAATAACATCCAATGTTCATGATTATGAAACTAATCATCCATTAATCAACAAGCTAGTTAAGAGGCATACTAGGGACTCTTTGTTTGTCTACATATCACACATGTACTAATGTTTCGGTTAATACAATTATAGCATGATATATAAACATTTATCATAAACATAAAGATATAAATAATAACCACTTTATTATTGCCTCTAGGGCATATCTCCAACAGTCTCCCACTTGCACTAGAGTCAATAATCTAGTTTACATTTGTAAAGATATAACACCTTGGCCTTATGGTGCTTTATCATGTATTGCTCACGGGAGAGGTTTTTAGTCAACGGATCTGACACGCTCAGAAACGTATGTATTTTGTAATTCATTTGCGTCTCAACGCATCACTCATTTCCAAATGAGTCGGCATTAAATATGTTTGGTCTTCTGGTGGAACCTTAATTCCGCGGTCTGAAATATGTCACTAATATTGTCACATACAATATAGCTTCAAAGTTCTGACTCTGTCGGAACTACACCAAGTTCTCAAAGAACCTCTTGACTTAACATCCTTTGTCATTGTCAAAACAATGACATACTCTGCCTTCTTTTGTAGAATCCGTTACAATATTTAGAACTCTTCTAAATCTAGCATAGACAATTTCTAGCTCATTGTGCTACCTTTTAAACAACACTTAGTCTAATTTGAGATTGAAATTATAATTTATATGTGACAAAACCAATATCGGTGTAACACCTTACAGCGATTTGTTTGTCATTTCTTCATACAAAAAAATATATATATATATATCCTTAGTTCTTCTAAAGTACTCAAGGATATTCTTACTGTCGTCCCATGATCATCTTATGAATCATTCCGGTATATGCTCATAACACTTTATAGCACATGATATCTGATTGTGTACATATTATTCGTGATCTATAATTACTCATGTGTTTTTACTCATTGAGTGTCAGATACACTCAAGTCTTGTTAAACCTTCACATGACAAGAACATTTTCTTAATATTTCTATATTGAACTACTTCAATATCCATCATATGTACTTTGACTTAAACTTATTTATGTGTTTCAATCTATCTTCATAGATCTTGACACTAAATTTGTTTCAGTCCATATCCTTTCATTGAAGTTAATTCTCAATGAAACCTTTTAATCAAGTATATAATTACATCATTTATAACCAACTATATGTCACCTACATAAAGTATTATAAATGTGTCTTAGCGCTCCCACTTAATTTCTTGCAAATGCAAGCCTCTTCATCGTCTCTGGTGAAATCAAAAACACTTTGACTATTTCATCTGGTGAAGATTCCAACTCCGTGATACTTACTTCATCCAATTGAAGCTTGTATAGCTATCTAGTATTCCACGGACCAGCAAAACTCTTGGTTGTATCTTGTATACATACTTCTGTTAAGTAGTGTATTTTGCCATCCTACTAGCATATCTCATAAAAGAAATATGTAGTGATTACTAGAATAATCCACATAGACTATAAGCATTAACTACGGAAGATCTAATCTTATCGTATTCAACTCTTTGAACTTTGTCGTAAACAATTTTTCGACAAGTCAAGCTTTCTTCAAGGATATTTCATCCAAGTCTATCAATTTCATAGATCCATTTACTTTCATAAAGTATTCATCTATCTTGGATTTCATGGCGTATAGCCATTTTAACGGAGTCAGGGCCCATCATAACTTCTTTGTTTGTAGTTGGTTTATCATTGTTCAAAATCAATCCTTTGTTCACAAATCATTTATTTGATCACAAAGTAAACCATACCTACAAGGTTCAATATGTACTTCGATCTCCATGGCTAAAACACTTTGTAGTCATGGGAGCCATGATCGTCGTGGCCGCTTCCGAAACAAATTCCGATGCTGCGCTACTCTGATCATTATGCTCAGGTTCATAAACCTTATCAAATTATATTGTCCTCCCACTCAAAAACTTCACTAGAAACAATTTCTTGGAAATAAGAAACATTGACAAACACTTTTGTCTTTGTCTACATAGTGGGAAGAATTCCCAATCAATTCTCTGGGATAACCAACAAAGACATTCATCCGATTTTGGTTGTAAACTTATTTACTTATGCTATGCATACCAAAATTTTAAGAAAAGACTATTAGGATTCATACCCATACCATAACTCGTATGGTGTCATTTCAACGGATCATGATGATGCTCTATTAAGTGTAAAAGCGGTAGTCACTAAAGCATAATCCACAAAATATAATGGCATCAATATTTTATCTCATCATTGATCCAACAAGGTTTGGATACATATCTCGGATACTATATCATCATTATGATACTCCAAGAAATGTGAGTTGTAGAACAATTTCATAACTCTCTTAGATGTTCGCTAAAACTTGTAATTCAAATATTTCCACCATGATCCAATCATAGATATTTGATTTTTCTATTACGATGATTTCCACTTCATGCTGAAATTTATTTGAATCCTATTCAAATGTTTCAAATTTTTCCTTATTGAATATATCCACATATATATACTCAATTCATTGTTGAAAGTTTTCATGAAGTAGAAGAATCTCCCGCACACAACTATGCCCAGTGAACCACATACATCATCATGTATTTTTCCACTAAGTTTGTTGCCCGTTCAACTTTTGGCCTATGAACGGTATTTTAATCATTCTCTTTAGAAAAGATTTGCAAGCGCCAAACGATTCAAAAATCAAATGACTCCAAAAATCCATTTGTATGGAGTTCCTTTATGCGTTCCTTTCTAACATGACCTAAATGGCGGTTCCACAAATAAGTGGAATTCAAATCATTTGCCTTATGGCATTTTAGCGTCAGTGTTATGTATGTGTGTTTCACCATTAAGATTTATAATAACTTATCCATCGTACATGGAGTAATGTCATAATTTGAACAACTCATTGTTTTCTTTTGACCAGAGCAAAATAACAATTATTAAGATCTTTATTATAAATTCTAAGGGCTAGATAGAATGCCAACGCATTTAACATAATAACACTTTATTTTTGTTCCAGACGTGCATTCTTATCATATTCCTTGTCAGTCACTTAGGCCATTGTATTCTTGTATTGCGTTGTTTTGTATGACACTTCATACCAACCAATATGGTACAAATACCCAAGAATTTCATTGTGTGACCTAACTAGGAATACAACCATAACATGTATATCATTTATATACACCTGAGCTAGACTTTCTAGTCTTTTCTTTCTTTTTGCCAAAATATCTTTTGCAGTTTCTCTTTTAGCTTTCCTCATTATTCAGAAAAACACTTTAACATCAATAACTTCTAGGTTTGTTGGTCAAATACCAATAACCTTGAGGTTCTTACTTTGAAGTTGATCATCATATGACAAGTGTTCTAGATTTCACTTATTAGTAACTTTGTAATATGATGAACAATTTCACTCATATTTTTATCCATCAATTCATGACAACTTTTTGAGACCATGTCTGTACATGCTAGGCTCATAAAGTTTAACCTTAGTATTCGCATGTGCAAATCTGGTTTGCACCCGTTGTAAGCACACGTAGAATCTATAACACCCGATCATCACGTGATGCTTCGATACGACGAGTCTTAGCAACGGTGCATACTAAGGATGATAACTTCATGGATATTGCGAATATTATTAGTGCCCCAATAGTTGGAGGATTGTGACGTCTGGCGTCTTCAACCTTCATACATTCTCATAAAACTTATGAGTTTATGTAGTCTCACCAAATTTATATTCTATCATCTTGCAATAAGGTCTTAGATATCACATATATCTCATACCTTGATTATTTCTGAAAACTAAATTTTTCAGCTCCTTACTTTTCAAACAAATTTGAACTTCAAGTTTGACGGAGACAAGATAACTTTAGGTACTAATTGAAACCTTAGCTCTTTGAATCAACAATGTGAGGTTTACTAAAAGTTTGCAATAGGACTTAATCAATTCTTGATTCTTTAACAATACGGTACCAATCCGTAAAGTTTCTTGTCAGATTTTAACAGTATTTCTATCTCAATAACAAGACTAGCGCATAGTAGAAAACGGATGCCAATTCTACAAAATTAATTCAAAATACTACTCAGACTATGTTTAAGATAATTAGTTCATGGTTTAATCTAATTACTAATGAACTCCCACTTAATACAACATCCCTCATAGTTGTTAAGTGGTACACGATCCAAATTCACTACACCAAAAACCGATCATCACGTGAGATGATGTAGCTTCAATGGTGAACATCAACATGTTGATCATATCATCCATATGACTCGTGTTCAACCTTTCGGTTTCCGTTGTCCCGAGGCCATGTCTGTACATGCTAGGCTCGTCAAGCAAACCCAAGTATTCCGCGTGTGCAACATGGCTTACACCCATTGTATGTGAATCGTTGAATCTATCACATCCGATCATCACGAGATGCTTCGAAACGACGAACTATTACAACGGTGCATACGAGGGGAGAACACTTTATTATCTTGATATTAATGTGAGGGATCATCTTATAATGCTACCGTCGCGATCTAAGCAAAATAAGATGCATAAAGGATTAACATCACATGCAATTCATATGTGATATGATATGGCCCTTTTGTTCTTGCGCCTTTGATCTTCATCTCCAAAGCACGGATATGATCTCCATCATCTTCGGGCATGATCTCCATCATCGTCGGCGTAGCGTCAAGGTCAATGGCGCCGTCTTCATGATTGTCCTCCATGTAGCAACTATTACAACTACTTTGAAATACTACTCAACATGAAATTTAAAGACAACCATAAGGCTCCTGCCGGTTGCCACAATACAATAATGATCATCTCATACATATTCATCATCACATTATGGCCATATCACATCACCAAACCCTGCAAAAACAAGTTAGACGTCTCTAATTTGGTTTGCATATTTTACGTGGTTTAGGGTTTTCGAGAGAGATCTAATCTACCTACGAACATGAACCACAACGTTGATACTAATGTTTTCAATAGAAGAGTAAATTGAATCTTTACTATAGTAGGAGAGACAGACACCCGCAAAGCCTCTTATGCAATACAAGTTGCATGTCGAACGAGGAACAAGTCTCATGAACGCGGTCATGTAAAGTTAGTCCGAGCCGCTTCATCCCACTATGCCATAAAGATGCAAAGTACTCAAACTAAAGATAACAAGAGCATCAACGCCCACAAACCATTGTGTTCTACTCGTGCAACCATCTATGCATAGACACGGCTCTGATACCACTGTAGGATAACGTTGCATAGAAAACAAAAAATTTCCTACGGCGAACACGCAATCCAAGCCAAGATGCAATCTAGAAGACGGTAGCAACGAGGGGGTATCGAGTCTCACCCTTGAAGAGATTCCAAAGCCTACAAGATGAGGCTCTTGTTGCTGCGGTAGACGATCACTTGCCGCTTGCAAAAGCGCGTAGAAGATCTTGATCACGATCGGTTCCGGCGCCACGAACGGGCAGCACCTCCGTACTCGGTCACACGTTCGGTTGTTGATGAAGACGACGTCCACCTCCCCGTTCCAGCGGGCAGCGGAAGTAGTAGCTCCTCTTGAATCCGACAGCACGACGGCATGGTGTCGGTGGCGGTGTAGAAGTCCGGCGGAGCTTCGCTAAGCAATGCGGGCAATATGAAGTGGAGGAGCAAAGCTAGGGTTTGGGAGGGGGTGGCCGGCCACTCTATGGGGGGCGGCCAGCTTGTGGTCTTGGGGTGGCCGGCCCCCTCCCTTGGCCCCTCATTATATAGGTGGATCCCAAGTGTTGGTGTCCAAGTCTTCGAATAAGACCCGAAACCAAAACCTTCCATAGGAGGGGAAACCTAGCCCAACTAGGACTCCCACCCAAAGGTGGGATTCCCACCTCCCATGTGGGGGTGGCCGGCCCCTATGGTGGTGTCCACTTGGGACTCCACCCCATCTAGGGCTGGCCGGCCATGGAGGTGGAGTCCCTTGTGGACTCCACCTTCCTTGGTGGTTTCTTCCGGACTTTTCTAGAACCTTCTAGAACCTTCCATAGAACCTTCCGCGACATTTTATTTCACATAAAATGACATCCTATATATGAATCTTATTCTCCGGACCATTCCGGAACTCCTCGTGATGTCCGGGATCTCATCCGGGACTCCGAACAAATATTCGAACTCCATTCCATAATTCAAGTGCTATCATTTCAACATCCAACTTTAAGTGTGTCACCCTACGGTTCGAGAACTATGCGGACATGGTTGAGTACTCACTCCGACCAATAACCAATAGCGGGATCTGGAGATCCATAATGGCTCCCACATATTCAACGATGACTTTAGTGATCGAATGAACCATACACATATATTACCAATTCCCTTTGTCTCGCGATATTTTACTTGTCCGAGGTTTGATCTTCGGTATCACTCTATACCTTGTTCAACCTCGTTTCCTGACAAGTACTCTTTACTCGTACCGTGGTATGTGGTCTCTTATGAACTCATTCATATGCTTGCAAGACATTAGACGACATTCCACCGAGAGGGCCCAGAGTATATCTATCCGTCATCGGGATGGACAAATCCCACTGTTGATCCATATGCCTCAACTCATACTTTCCGGATACTTAATCCCACTTTTATAGCCACCCATTTACGCAGTGGTGTTTGGTGTAATCAAAGTACCTTTCCGGTATAAGTGATTTACATGATCTCATGGTCATAAGGACTAGGTAACTATGTATCGAAAGCTTATAGCAAATAACTTAATGACGAGATCTTATGCTACGCTTAATTGGGTGTGTCCATTACATCATTCATATAATGACATAACCTTGTTATTAATAACATCCAATGTTCATGATTATGAAACTAATCATCCATTAATCAACAAGCTAGTTAAGAGGCATACTAGGGACTCTTTGTTTGTCTACATATCACACATGTACTAATGTTTCGGTTAATACAATTATAGCATGATATATAAACATTTATCATAAACATAAAGATATAAATAATAACCACTTTATTATTGCCTCTAGGGCATATCTCCAACAAATAGGTGGTGCGCCGGCAATAAGATGGGTCCGGCTATACCTGGGACTTGTCCCCCAGCCCTGGCTAGCCATTTACTTTTCTTTTTTTATTTTCTTTTTCTTCATTTCTTTATTTCTTTTCACTTTCTTTGATGTTTCTTTTCTTTTCCCCCAAGTCATATACAAAAATGAGTTATGCATTACAAAAAATATGAGTTATGCATTGCAAAAAATATTAGTTATACATGTTGACCAACACAATATTAATTAGTCATACATAAAATATTGGCCATGACCATATGAGTAGTTATGAATTACACAAAATATGAGTTATAGATTGCAAATAAAGTTTTACATCATCGATTGAGAAGAGTGTTTCGCTTTCTTCTTGCTTTTCTTGCTCGTCGTTGAATAATTTAGCCCCGTGTCGTGACTTCTTCTTTTGAAGGGTCGACCTGACCTCGGTAGCGTGGTCCTGCTTCTTCTTGTGGTGTATGTTGTGTCTTCGTCCTCGAATTCTTCCATCATTGGGTCTCCGACTTGTCCTTCGAAGTCTTCCTCGTTGGCGACTCCATTCATTCCGACGATGGTCCTCTTGCCTCTCCTCACGATAACACGGCTAGGCCTGGATGGGTCGGTTATGAAGAAGCATTGGTGCACGTGTTCTGCCAGTACCCATGGCTCATTCTGCGCGGTGGCGTTCGTGGACTTTGATTTGTTGGCTTCGGGTAGAAACATGGTGGTGAAATACCGGTCTTCTTTTCTGACGCTCTTAGCCCATCTGATACGGAACATCGGCACTTTCTCCCCAGCGTAGCTAAGCTCCCAGATTTCCTCGATTCTTCCGTAGTATCTAGTCTTTACGTCACCCGTCCAAGAATCCATCGTTACCCCTGAGTTCTGGTAAACACTGTTCTTGTCTTTTTCTTCCGTGTAGAATGTGTACCCGTTGATATCGTACGCTTGGTAAGTCATGATGTTGGGCGCGGGGCCATGTGACAAGGCCAATACTAGTTTATCCTTGTCGAATCCATTGGTGGGGGATTAGCATCAATGTGGTCTTTGAACCAGTAGCGAAAGAGGAGTTGTGCTCTCTGTATATTTCTGCTTCCGTCATCATCGGCTTGCCACTGTTCTCTATCATGGTTTTGTGCTCTTTCAACCAAGGATCGATCAAGTCAATGTGTTGTAGCGCTACTAAGTTGGCCCTGTCAAAGTCGGAAGTCCGACCAGACATGTGCACGTGCAGTTCCTTCCTTCCATTTTTGTGGCCTACTCCCTCGAACCTGCGGAGGTGCTTGTTTTGAGGCAAACCAACAGGGTCCTCGATGTCTAGATAATTCGTGCAGAAAGAGATGCACTCTTGATGAGCCAGCCACGGACGATGCTTCCATCCGGATGTGACCTCGTTACGAACGTATCCTTTAATGACCCCATTCATTCTTTCAAACGGCATCATGTTGTGTAAGAATGCCGGCCCTAGATCGACGATATCATCCATGATATGGATCAACAGATGGACCATCACGTCAAAGAATGCAGGCGGGAAGTACATCTCCATCTCACATAGGATCACCACGATCTCTTCCTGGAGCCTTGCGAGTTTCTTCACACTTATCGACTTCCGAGTTATGACGTCGAAGAAGTTCTGAGCCCGATCAGCGTTGCACGGACATGGTCATCCATTATACCTCGGATTGCAACCGGAAGAATCTGCGTCATCATCACGTGACGGTCATGAGACTTCATGCCGCTGAAGTTTCGTTTCTTGGGGTCCATGTATACGCTTATTTGCCGGAGTAACCGAAGGGCACTCGACTCCTAGAAGGCAATTGAAAAATTGATCGACCTCGGCCGGACTAAAAGTGAAGCGGGAGGGGGACAGTAATAGTCCGGCTGCTTAATCCTTTTGCGCTTCGACCGCCGTCCGCCTCCTCCTCCGATCGTCCCTCTTGGGCCGGCGGGATCTGAAGCTCTTCCCCGATGCCCAAAACTTTCGTGTCGTGTCTTGCTTTCGGCCCATCTTTGGTCCGGTCCGACATGTTGAGAAGAGTGCCAAGCAAGCTCTCGCACACGTTCTTTGTAATATGCATGACATCAAGGCAGTGAGGTGTATCGAGAATTTTCCAGTACGGCAAGTCCCAAAACACGGACCTCCTTTTCCATACACCAATGAGCGGCGTCGTTTCCTTTTTCTTCTTCTTCTCTCCAGGCTTTTGACGAATCTTTGCCGGCGCAGGGCACTCCTTCCAACCTTTCAGTAATGTATCGATCTCTTCGCCGCTCTTCTTACGTGGAGGTCCTCGGGGTTCATTTGTACCATCGAACAGATCTCCACGCTTTCTCCACGGGTCGATCTTACGTAGCCACCTTCGATGCCCCATGTAAACTGTTTTCGAAGAGCCGGGATCCTTACCAAGCTGCAAAAACATCGTCTCTTCCATGCACCTGACACATGCCTTGTGTTCATGGCACACCTGGCACGAAATGTAACCGTATCCGAGGTAGTCCTGCACCGTCGTGATCAGCGCGGCTCTCAAAGGGAAATATTCTTTCGCGACGGCGTCCCATGTATCTACCCCTTCCTCCGCCCACAACGTTTCAAGCTCCTCCTTTAATAGTTCGAGATACATGTTGATATCGTTTCCTGGCTGTGTCGGCCCTTGAATTAGCATACTCATCTGTATGTACTTCCTCTTCATGCACAGCCAGGGCGGGAGGTTGTAGATCCATACAAACACGGGCCATGTGCTATGTGTGCTGCTCTGGTTTCCGAACAGATTGAATCCGTCCGTGCTCGCACCCAACCTGATGTTTCGGGATCTGCCCCAAAACTTCGAATTCATTGTCTAATGCTTTCCACCGGCTTGCATCCGAAGGGTGCGTCAAGACCGGGTGCTCAATCCGCTCTTCATCATTCAACACTGCCTCCTTTCTTTCTGCGTGCCAGCGCATGAGCTTTGCTTCCTTGCGGTCCGCGTAGAACCGTTGAAGCCGGGGGGGCGAGCGGGAAGTACCACACAACTTTCCGAGGAGCTTTCTTCTTCCCTTTGTTGTACCGTTCAGCTTCACACACAGGACATTTGGTCTTGTCCATGTGCTCATTGCGATACATGATACAGTCGTTGATGCAGGCGTGATACTTTTCGTGGGGTAAGTCGAGAGGGCACGTGATTCTCTTGGCCTCGGCTAGACTACCAGGACACGTGTTCCCAGCAGGAAGGAGATCTTTCACGTATTCCAGGATGTCGTCGACGCTTGTGTCCGTCCATCCGTGTTTCGCCTTCATCTGCAGCACATCGAGAGCTACTCTCAAGCGAGACTCCCCCAACCCGCGACCTGAGTCGTACAACGGAGTATTCGAGTCTATCTCGAGTTGGTCAAGCTTTGATTTCCGCTTGGCGCCTTTCGTCTTTTCGAGAAGCAGATCTTGAAGATGAGGGTCCCGCACGACTGAAGCTAGCGGCACCTCTTCGTCGTCGTCAAGGTTATTGTCGTCGTCAAGGTTATCGTCCTGTGCGACAAGCTCTTCATCGTCATCAATATCATGATGCCCTCCTTCTTGCCGGCCATTATTACCACCTGCTGTCGTCGCCCGATTGACCTCCGCGCCATCATCACTCATCCATTGAGTGTGTCCATGCATGAAACCATTAGTGAGCAGGTGCCCCTGCAATTTGCCTGAATACGGATCAAACCATTTCCCTCGTTTGCATCTCCGGCACGGACACAATACCTCCGTGCGGTTATTTTCATACATGTCGATGATCGCGTGTTTCAGATATCTCATCACGATGCTTTCACTCATCTCGATAACCATTATCGCCTGCATGGTAAGATTACATAATTGATTAGAACCATGCATCCGTCGGTAGTTTTCACGGAAAATTTCGGCATGACCTTCCTACACGGTAGGACATAGGAGCGCCAGAAATGTGTCGAAACGGAAACTTAAAGAATCAACATTTCGGCGCAACGTTGGCAACTCATTTTCAACGCCAACACACACAAGCACAACCACAACATATATATATGCCACACACGAGAGCTTTGCTTCAAATGTCCAACATACGTCGATTTCATTCCTCAATTTGTTCATTAATCACCTATTTGTTTGATATATTCGTCAACGAGATCGAGACGTCGCGCCGCTACCACGGCGTATGGAAGCCGACTTTCTAGATCTAGATCTAGATTGAGCGGTCAATGCGGGATAGTAGATCAACATCTACATAGGGGGATGTGGGAGATGCATGTAGGAAGGGAAGATTTGCTCAAAAAATATGATTTTGTTTGGTGAAATTGGTGAAATTGGGGATAGAAATGGGCAAAAATGAGCTGGGTTGGGAGAAGGCTCGGGTTTGTGTGGAGGAGTGGAGTGGTAGTAGTGGGGAAGTGGTTGTTGAGCAGAAATAACTGCCCAGGTTACTGCCGGCGCACCAGGGCATGGGTGCGCCGGCAGAACATAGCCCTTTCGGCTATATCACCCCCGGGCCAGGCCCAAGAATCATTGCCGGCGCACCAGCCCAGGGGTGCGCCGGCAATAGCGTTGTTTCCGCCGGCGCATCCCTGGGCTGGTGCGCCGGCAATGATTCTTGGGCCTGGCCCGAATCGGCCGCGGCCATGCCAGGATTTATCCCCGGCGCGTCTTTTCAGGTGCTGCGCCGGCAGTAGTGCTGCATCGCCGGCGCGGCTGCAAAGTGGTGCGCCGGCAACTGTTTCCACCGGCGCACGTCCTAGGTGGTGCGCCGGCACCACTTGCCTCCACCTATAGGCTTTTTCCTAGTAGTGAATGCCCATCTCGCATGGAGTAATTCGTAGTACTCTCTCTGGCTCTTAATATGTCATAGATTTAGGTAAAATGTAGGCTAAAATTCACTGAGATTCAATAAATTTGCGATAAGTATTCAGCGGGCGTATGTATATATATCCATCGATCACCACCGTGTAGATCTTGTGCAATTTTTCTCCTACCCTACATGTAATTAGATCTTTCCAGCTAGCTTAAGGCATCTCTAACCAATCCCATGTAATTTAGAGGAGTAAACACCTCCCTATCATCATAGTAGGGAGAATTATCGAGGGAATGGTGAAGGTGCACCGCCCCAAATCACATGGAGGTGGGTTTGGTGCGCCCCTCCGCACCGACTCCACATGCCGCCTAGCTCTCCATTGTACCCGGCTGCGCTAGGGTACCAACTATGGGTGCAAACGTCGTGCATGTATGCGTAGAGCGTACACATGAATACCCATCTCGCATGGAGACACTCGGACTATATTTTGAACTTCTAGAGTATTTGGTTATATTGTGATTCGTGCTAGTTATAAGCTGCAACACATGTTGCAATAGAGAAAAATGCCTCGCGTCGATCGGATTGCTTCATGATTTATACTAGTTATAAGTTGCAACATTAATTGTGAACGAGATACTGTACACTATAGCAGCGCGGGCAGGCATAGCGGTTTTAAACGCCGATGCAAACGCCTAATCGCAGCGCCTAAATTGGCCAAACCCAAAGGACTAGTATACTACGCACGATGCTAGTGCAATAGTATGAACGTACGAGCTACTCCTACTTGTACAGCTTCCAAAGGTCAAACATGTGGGCGAGAGAGAGCAAAAGATGTATTAGTACATTGCTCCTAGCACTACATTTCCATGGAAAAGAAATCTAAGGCGGCCGTACCGTTTGTGTCCGTACATCGCATCAAGCTAGCATTTATGCATGCATGGGTTCAGATCATGCCTACCAGCGACACTCGGACGTGCCTCTGGCGCCGCTGCAGCAGGCAACTCAGACAGGACATCTGCGTTGCACTTCGCAGTCCACCTCTGTCACCATGTCATCACTAATCCGAGTGTAAAACCACTAGTAACAGACTAATAGGACCAGTTTTTCTTCCAAAATACCGGACAGCAGCAACGACTTTCAGCCCGTGAACTACTCTAATTTAGGCGGAGGGGGCACAGCACTCCAGGCCTGCCTGCCGGCTGCATGAGAGACGGTACCGTACAGGAAAAGCGAAAAACTGTCGACCGATCGATCGAGCTGGCAATATGCCACTACGAGAATCATGCAGCATGCAAACCTTGTTAACTCAGCTGCAGGCACTCTCATGAATCATTCATGCTAATGTTATTTCTTGGATCATGCTAAGGTGAGGAATCGACCAGGAGCATATTTCTAGACAAGGGAGGTACATTATATATTCAGGGGGCTAGCTCGAGAGTCGCACCGCTGTTGGGCTAGGCATGTGTACCATCGTGGACTCTAATCCCAATCACAGAGTTGCTCACTTGCTTGCGATGAAGGGGATGCCAATCATGCTGATGATTGATCACAAGTGGTACTCTAGCTCTGGTGAACATACGTGCTTCCCAATCCACCCCACAAAGGTCACTTCTTTTATGGACACGACTAATTCTCGGTCGATGTAGCATTAACTTAAGTCTCGATCACCCATTTTTATTTGAAATTCATGTGCAAGTCTGAAAAAAGTTGTGCAATTGCATAGAGTGGATCTATAACTAACTTAATTCCTGGTTGATCTAGAATTCACAAAAGGGTTCTTTTATAGCGACCAGCAAAGAGATAGCTGGTGATCGAAAACATAGCAACTTGTCACACTATATATGCATTTTCTTCCCGTATTGGGTACCAAACTCCATAATATAGACTATTTACCATTTTTATGAGACAACCAGCTCTTAATTTTACCATTTCACATAAAAAATTACTAGCGTATCACAAATTATAGCAATGCTTGTTTTATATTGAAATATACTATCTCCGTGCACTAATGTTAAACTTTTTAGCTTTAGTGTAGGTTCACTCATTTTCTTGTGTATCTAGACCTATTTTAGTGTGTATGTTCACTTATTTTCATTCGTATCTAATCTACTTTGAAATATCTAAAAGGTCTTAATCTTTTTCGAATTTTTTTAAAAAGGTCTTAAATTAGTGAGAGAATGGAGTGTTATTTTAACACTTGATTTTTAAGGCTATTCTCTTGTTTATAACTACCATGTGTTCTAGGTTTAGTCAAAGTCAAACTAGATAAAGTTGACCGATACATTGCAAAAAAAGAGCAGTTAAGTACAACATCAAATCAATATTATTATACCCATAATTAAATTTATTTTCATATTATAAATGTTTGATATTATATATGTTGATATTTTTGTGTAGACATGGTCAAACTTTACAAATGCATATTTTGACTAAACCCAGAAAGCATGGTGATTAAAAATGGAGGGGGTACATGTTTGCACATCAATTAGTTGTGGAAGTATTGACTTGGAGACTGTGTTACGCCCCTAAAAGCCATACTCACTTTTGCCCGATTCATTTGTCACGGATTTGTCTACATACGCATGTATGTACATGTGTTTTAGTGTAAAAATAAATACAAATTTGTGGCATCTAATCCGGGGCAGAGGAAGTATTATCTTGAGTGATATACTCGAATATATCTGAGACTCGAGTTTTTCTTCATAATGTTTGCATGCATGACTCCTTTGCAATGAAGAGAATTCATTAACTTCAGCCCATAACTCAATCTTTGTTACAGTATACACTCCTTTTACTCCAATTAATGGAAGTCAGCCCAATCATGCATCTACGTACGGCACTTGAAAATGGAAAGTGAACTCAGAATCAATGGAGTAGGCTGTAGGCATGACAAAACCCCGAAGTTAAACTGGGAGTAATATGAGGTCAAGTGGAGTACTCCGCGAAACAGTCAAGGGAACGTAGACGCGAGATGGCCACGCGGGGCTCCAACAGTCAGCAGACAATTGAGCGAAAGCCTAGGCATCGGGATCGGAGCTTTGTGCTAGCTAGCTAGCTAGGTGCAGTAGACTGGAGTAGCTCGATCCCGGGCGCGCATAGTACGAGAGGAAGCTGGGAGTATGCCAGTCGATCACAAGTTCACGAGGCGGCAGGGGTCGAGCAGCCAGTACCGGCCCGGGGCACATGGACCTGGGTTTAGCGCGCCCCTCTGCACCGACTCATCCACATGCATCATCGATGCCTCCCCATTATACCCGGCTGTCCTCGGGCACCATTTGTGGGGACGAAGAACCGTGCATATGTGTGTATAAGGCCGGGCGATCCATCCAGCGACCGCGCGTTTAGATGGGTCGCATCGGACACGCGACCCAACGCAACGACGCATCCTAAAATCCGAGCTAGGTTTGCGCGGCCGTGGATGGCACGCTGCGTTTGCATGCTCGCATCCCAGGGCCCACATGTCGGTGGGCGCGCGTCATATTAAATGTGGACTGGGAGGGGGACTTTCCCTATCCACTCCAGTCCCCACTCCCCTCCGCACGCACGCGCGCTCGAGCCTCCGCCGCCATGGCCCCCAAGCGTGAGTTCGCTCCCAGCGCCAACCGCCAATAATGACCACGAGGTCGGCAGCAGCCGAAAAATCGCACCGGTGCCCCAGCGGGGGAGGATCTACGTCACCGTGGTGGTGGCACGGATCTTCTGGGAGGCCAGCGCCCCCATGTCGTGGGGTGACATCCACCTCCCCACGGGTGGAACCTGAGCCTAGATGGGTTCCGGTGCCACCGATCCCGGCCACCGACCACGCCCGCATGGCGGAGATCCAGCGCGCCACGCACAGCTCCCGACGGACCTCCGGGAGGACCCCTCCTACGACGAGAAGAGTCCTATTGGAACCTTTGGTTCGAGGTGGAGTACGTTCTTCGGGTCGCGCGCGGCGACGGCGAAGCATAGCGCGGAGCCTCGCACGCCAGCGGCATCGGCGAGGAGGGCAGCCCGTCGCCCCGGTGGCCTCTACATCGACGAACCCGCGCCTACCGCCCTGGCCAGAATCTCGACGAGCCCGCGCCCGCCGCCCCTGGCCGGAATCCCGGCGCGCTCTCACGCTCCGGCGCCCGGGGGCGTCATCGTCATCGACGGCGACGACGATGACGAGTTCTACTGGGACTAGGCGGCACGCCGGTGGCCACCGTGTCCTAAACCCTAGCTTGGGGTTTTATGTTTATTTTAGTTAATTCAAAGCTCATGTAGGGCTTTTTTTCTATAAATTTTCCCAAAATAGGGCATAAGTTTAATGAACTATATATAAGTTTTATTTTTCGTTTTTTTATCTTTTTATTTTGCGCAGTGTCAGCACGTTGGACACGTACACTGAACGACTCAAACAGACTGTCGGCCATGTCCGCGTATTTGTGCGACCATCAAACAGTCACATTCGGGCAACCTGAAGTCTGGTTTGGGTCTGCCCGTTGAAGATGGCAACGCATCAATGCCCATCTCGCGTGTGGAGTGTACATCCATCCTTCCGGCCCGGTAGATGCTTTGCAGAGTTTGTGTTGGATTTATGCGGGATCTACCTCTTGTAGCATTGCTTATCACTGCTGACAACTTTGAGCGTCGGGTAGCTGTAGACGATAAAATTCAGTTTCACAATGCTAGCTAGAAGAAAGTTGGAGTAGTAATTTATAAGGGCACCTAATCCTAGCGTCATAGGATTAGTGACCGGCATGTTCGTCGAGACGTAAACACGATCCAAATATGCATCTCAGATGCATCTGGGCGAACGTTACATGGTCGCATCGCGTGACCGCTAGCCTCTCCTAGGGGCCCGCTTGGCAGTGACGTGGCTCGATGTGTCTTCTCATCGGTGCACTAGTACTAGCGAGGTAGCATCATTACGGTAGTCTGCGTCACATTAATGACGATGCCTCCCCTGCCGAGCGGACCTCTGGCAATGAAATTAATACCATTACCAAATGTGTCGCGCCCCTCGGCTGCCTCATCCCTCACAAACCTAGCCGCCTCACAGCCTCCACTGTAGCGCCACCCCCACCCCCTCTCTCACAACCCGAGCAAGGGAATCCATGGCGGGTGCAGGTTGCTGGCAAGGCAGCGAGGCTGCGGCATGGTCGCCGCAGCTGGGCCACCGTATTGGAGCAGCAACATCCCCACGCTTGTTATCTTCGTAGGAGGCGACGTGCTTCGATTTCATCCTCCACATCCATAAGGATCCCCTCGGCATCAAGCGGCCCCTGGACAAGTTCATTTTCGGCATCGAGCCAGCCGAGTTAGAGTTGTGGGAGGCTAGATGCGACTTTTGCTGGTGGCATATCGAGGTCTTGCTCCACGGACAGGGCAAGATGTACCTACACACCGGGTGGGACAAGTTCGCCCGCGCCCACAACCTCGAGTTCGGCTTCCTGCTCACCTTCCTCTACGAAGGCAGCGACGAGATGATCGTCTAGGTGTTCGATAAGACATCCTGCCGCAGGCGCTACCACACCGATGAGTCCGGCGAGGACACCGACTGCTAACACTGTTAGAGTGTTCTTTCTTTGCAGAGAAGATGACCACGTCCATTGAAGCCATTAGTGTAGGATTTTGGATGTTGTTCTATAGATGCAGAGAAGATCGGACACATCAGCCGTCAGCTGGATTTTCTAGTTTGGGTTACTCGGTGTCTGAGAGTGTCCTTTCTTCGCAGCGAACAAGGCAAGGGCCAAACCTGCACTGGTTAGGTTTTGTCGTTTTGCAATGTTTTAACCGTTTTCCAAACCATGTAATTGTTTGTGTAATGTTTCTATCTATGTTTAATGAAAAAGAAAAAAATGTGTCGGTTCACTAGGCATAACCCCAGACGTAAACGGACACGCGGTCAGAAACGACTATTTCCGTATCCATGAGCCGACATAAACGGATGCAGTCGGTCGATTTTGGCGTCAGATTTGTGTCGGACCGTTGGAGATGCGCTAAGACAGCCCTACTAAGTGAGGGAGAAGAGAAGAGGTTCACGTGCGTGAGTCGAGTTTGTGTTTGAAACTAATTTTGTGGAAGACTGATCGGCCGCAAAAAAGACAAAAACAGGTCTAGTATCTAGTTCTCATTTGAGTGTCTCTCTATCTCGCCTAGCTTTTCTTGTGCTGCTCTGCTTTCTAGTTTTCGTAGCACGACGACTACTTGCACGCCGTTTGGGAGAGCAAAGCCTTACCTCTCCCGTTTGCTGGAATTTTGCCTTGGGCCTATCCTAATACAAATTTTAAAATTCTCTTGGCCTATGTGGAAATAGTAAGGGGTGGGACTAAAGTTTAGTCCCACATTGCTAGTTGGAAGAGATTTGAAGTGGTATATAAGGTGGGTAGTTCTAGTCCTAGTAAGTGAGTGAGAAGAGAGAGAGTCCTCGCGCACTCCTCCTCCGCTGCCCGCCTCGCACGTCGCGACGCGGGTTGCGGGAATCAATCAATTACGAGTCATTAACGACATTAACACAGCCGTTTTTGTTCCGGTTTTTCTGGATCTTGAACGTGAACCCTAGCCTTAACGAGACACCATATGCGACCGCCTCTTTCCAGTTCATTGCGCCGCCGCCTTCGTCTTCCTCATCCCGTCCTTCGGCGTGCACCGAGCGGCGGGACAGTAGGCCTCCCGAACCCTGCCTCTCGTAGACCTATACAAGTGAGGGGCAATTAGGTTTTTGGGGAGCGCTTACGCGCGGCTACTGGCAACACGACGTTGTCGGACGACGACTTCCCGAACGACAACTTCTTCCCGGATATCGACAACCTCTTCGGCAACCTCAACAGTACACATTTATGTCATCCTCGTTTCAGATCTTACTAGAGTTTCTAGTACCGCTGTTTGGAGTAGATGTGATAGATTTATCTTGTCTAGATGATATATGTTCATCTACTATGTTGATCTGCATGATTAGTTCATCTACTAATTATGTAGTCATGATTTATCAACTGTTAGTTCGGATTAAATCATATGATAATTTGCTTATATATCCAACACCGTTGAGATCAGAGGTGATCAGGTATGCTCCGCCTTATGCATGTGGCCAGGCTTGCTATACATGATGTTGATCTCGGATATCAAACTAACTTGAAAATCGGTTAATAAGCTAATAACATCTTGTTCATGCATGTAATTAGATCTTGACACCACGGGTATATATTCTCAGCTAGCTGCTGTCCCTGTACGTTGCACAGTGCTGCTGTCTTACTCGAGTAAACCATAGCTTGTTTCGCCATCTATGGCGGCCGATGTTTAACAAACCCGAGCTACTGTCGTCAGTGAGGCTTAATTGGTGGCCGGAGGAATGATTGGAAGCTAAGAATTCCTGCGCTGTCAAGCTAACCCGAAATTCAGTAGAGGAACCGCATATACTACACGGGCGTGGTCGCGTGGAGCCGAGAATCCGTTCACAGTTCCGCGAGCCCCCACATGCACGCGGCCGACACCGGAGTTGACCTGCTCCCGCCCCTCCCGGCACGCGGGGCCCGCCGCCGGGAGCTCCGGGGATTCCCAGTCCAAACAGCTCCCTTCCTCGCCGCGCTGCTCGCCGGAGTCACGGATCGCGACCCGGTTTTCACCGCCGCTAGGGTTTAAAAATCCAGGCAACAAAAAGTTGCAGGAAATTCATGGCGGTTCAGTTCGTCGCCTGTCGCGTGGGGCCGGATGGAGGCAGAGCTATCCTGCCGCGAGGTGGGCCCTGGTGAGCCCGTTGGATCTGGATACTTGGGCCCACGGACGGGACCGGCGGTGAAAAACGGTTTCGTCCTCTGGGGCTCGCCGGAGAGCGGTGACGTCAGGAGGCGCGTCACGCTGGGCAGGGGCAAAGCGCCGGCAAAACCGGCGCTGTCCAGCGCATCCCGAGACACGTATCGGACGCGCACGGCCCGCAGCGGGCTCACGGTGGTCCGTTCCGTGCACCGGCACCGGCAACACTCGCGAGCGCTGGCTGGCCGTGGATCTTCTGCGTCCTGCCAACCCTGCATAAGCGTACTACGCCGTGGTGAATTTGTTGCTACGCGCGCACGAACAGCTCGTGTACTGCAGTTACTAGCATGTCGGTGTGCTCATCTATTCTAACTGGAGTCCAGGGCCTACGTACTCAACGCCGCCCAGAGAGATCGCCACTGATGAGGTTGACGAGGCGGTATTCTTCTTTTTCGCCCCAACTTAGAAAAAGAAAACGCAACCAACCCAGGCACTAGCATCTGTTGGCATTTTTATACTAGAAGAAAACTCCTGAGCACCCGCCGAATCCAAGGATCGAACCCGGGTGGACAGTGTGCGCTCCCGCACGCCTAGCCACCAGATAGACGGTCTGTTCTAACTTAGACTACTCACAGTAGGAGTAACATACTAGCTAGTAAGATCGCACATCTCTATAATAATGTTGATTAATGAATAAAGCGCCAAGTTTCTGTCAAAAAAGTATGCTTTACCAACTACATACCTAACTTTTATCTACAATTAAGAAGATGGAAAGGGGAACGTTCCGGGCATTCAAGTTTAGTTGAACCGGTATGTACATCCTAAGGAGAGATGAGGGAGGCCAAGCCAATATCGGGTTTTTGTCCCCCTCATCGGCGGCGGCGGTGGTATGTCCTGCCAACGCGTCCTTGAGGGCTTGAACATGCCGCGGACCACGGTCCCTCGCTAGCGAGAAGATCCTCGCTTATTTTTTAACTTCCATTTCCTCCCTTCCATTTCCTTTCCGTTGTGTGTTTGATGGCCCATAATACTCCCCACCAATGCATGCAACAAAACTGATCGATTACTGGGAGGACCAAAGACGGTACTGTAATTACATACAGTTATGCATCGTGTGTTTAATGGGCCTACCAAAATCCCCTATTCTCACATCCAGCTGAAACAAAATAACAACCAATCACCTAATACTTAGGTTTCAGCGTTTTCTCTCAAGTGCGCTGTGTAAGCTGTGATGGAGGGAGTACTATTAATGATTACTTTTCCACCACTTAATTTTTAGTTGTATTAGAGCAAGTACAATAAATTCTACTCAGTTGGCTATAAGGAGTAAAATAATATATTTGTGTCTAGTTGGAGGAGAGAGAAGAGAAGATAGACTGTAAGAGCAAGTACAATAAGTTCTAGTCTGCTGGCTATAAGGATTAAATAGTATATTATTGCTTCGTTGGAGGAGAAAGAGGAGGAGAGAGAATGAGAGTGGGCTCTTATGCAAGAGCCAGCTCTAGCACGTGCTCCTACACACTTTGTGAGAGTGAAAGGTGGGTCATACATTGATAAAGTACTATATTTTGATAGCTCACTATTGTATATGTTGGCTCTAAGTTAGCTATAGATGACATGTCACTTGGCTTATAGCCAGCAGCTGGCTACACTATTGAAATTGGCTCTAAGTGAGCTTTTATGCAAGAGCTAGCTCTAACACGTGCTCCTATGCAAGTTGTATCAATGAAAGGTGGGTCATCCATTGAGAAAGTAGTACATTCTTATAACCAACTATTGTACTTGTTGGCTACAAGTTAACTATAGATGACATAGCATCTTGCTTATAGCCAACAACCGACTATAATATTGGAGTTACTCTTAAATCATATCAGAATGTTGACTACTACCTTCATCCCGATTTACAGGTCTGCACGTATCCCTAGATCGCAAATTTAACTAACGTAACACAAATAAATATCACAAAATATATACCATTAGAAAGCTTAGATGTTATACTATTTAATGATATAATTTTTATAGCACAAATATTATATTGTATTAATTAAATTAATGATTTTGGGATACGCGTAGGCCCTGTAAAACCGGAGGGAGGGAGTATGTATGTCCTGTGAGTAAAAAAATGACCACTTTGTACCCCATTTAGCATTGTTTCTTCCACTTTGTACCCATTTTAGCATTGTTTTCTCCACTTTGTACCCTATTTGACAGTATTTTCTGACAGTGAGCCATGCTCGTCAGGCTGATGCCGCTATTGACTGGACACCAAACGTACACGTAGTTCTCCCTGGATGGCCTCCAAGTTATCTTAAACCAATTAGCTACCAAGTGACTCAAGCTATGTCAACTAAAAGCGCTGCTAGCGACCTGAAGACCGCACTGCACATGTATGTCCACCTAAAGCGCGTGATCTTTCGGAGAACGGTGGTAACGGAGGCGCTCAAAAGGAGGTGCAGCAGCAATCTGTCAAGAAATCATAGCAACATCACCAATCAGATTCCTCACAAGTAAGGCACAAAGTGGAAAAGATACTGCAAAATGTTGTACAAAGTGGTCATAATACTTGTGTTTTTAGTAATTAATTTGCAGTATCTTTTGTTAGTCCAAGCCTGTCCACCCTGTACAATGGTATATTTCACAACAATGTCAGCAGATAATCAAATGGCAGAGAAGCGACAGTGTGTGTGTGTGTGACAACTCGAAACTCATATCATGAGATATGAGTTTATGCAATTATTGCTATCAACTAATTTCGCACATAAAAATATAAATGATCATTAAATCTCACGAGCGGGTCTACAACACAAGAGCTAATGTGACGTTGGATACCAAGTTACCAGCATGGTGCAGCTCATCTTAGTTGGAAATTCTAATGGAACTTTGTATTCTGCCCACTAATTTAACTAATAAACCACTTCTGTTAGTCCAAGCCTGTCCACCCTGTTGACATTTTTATATATACTAGTAGATCCATCTTGCTAAACCTCCACACTGGAAGCACGGCAACACCTATGCTTTCAACAGTACTTGAGCAGACAATTCAGACAGGGGAAACATGGGAACAAAAATTATTGGCTCCCAACCTCCAAGTGGCCTCACTCATGCTCTAACTAACTGCTCTTCTAACCCCACATATTTCTCTCTCTACCACCCTACCAGCAGAGCATTTTACCACCTTATCTCTCCTTTCTCTTTTCTCTTCCCTCTATATATACACACCCCTACCCTGCTCTTGGTTCCTCTCTCTTCCACCTCCTAATCACCACAAGACATCTAGCATACACACACAAAGGGAGGAAGAAACCAAGAGATCAGCAAGCAGCTCAAGTAGCTAGCGTGGAGGTGTCCAAGGTTGGAGACTCAACGGCAGCAAGTACAGGCTAGCTAGCCAACCAGCTGCTCTACAGGAGCCGATGGCTGGCGCCGACGTCGACGTCGGAACGGAGCTCCGGCTCGGGCTGCCAGGAGGCGGCGCCGAGGCGGCCAAGACCACGAAGAGGGGCTATGAGGACACCATTGACTTGAAGCTGACGCTCCCCACCGGCGGCAGCATGAAGGAAGACGCCAACAGCAAGCCGGAACAAGCCGCGGAGAAGGCCAAGAGCGACCCCGAGAAGCCACCTGCTCCCAAGTATGTCTGCATACATACATATATATGCTATATAGCTATGTGGTAACACAAATCATTTCGTTAGTGATAATTTAGTCAGATGTTTTCTTAGTTCTCGACATAAGGATTAGGATGTCTGAATTTCCTAGATGCTTCTGATTATCTCTTTCTCTTTCATCTTGGTAGATATGCATAGCAAAAGATCCATCCATATAGAAAAGATTAGGCGTATGCAGAGTTTGGGCATGTCAGCATGTGCAGGCTTTTCATTTTCCCTTTCTGATAAATTTTCTCAAGTTTGGATTCATTCTATATTTATAGCATGCTGAATAAACATGACATGCAAATGGGCAAACACTTAAAGTAGGGCAAAATATCCGGAAAAGAGATCCCATGGCAGAAAGCGCACAAGGCGACACCATCGTCTATGTTCTCTGTCGCCTCTAAAGCGCCCGGGCGAATTATTATCACCTTTTTAAACCATAACATATTCACACTTGATGCCTGCTTTGCGCGGCAGCCGGTAGATGTCAGAGAAAATTAATATGATGTATATTCTCTCTTCATCTTTTGGTAGATTCCACTGGAAAAGCAAGGGGTTAATTGTCTTATCGTTTTCTGTTGTGGAAACGAAGAAATATTATTCTGATCAGTGAGATGAGAGCACTATTTCTGTAGATAATCATGCCGGTCATGATTCATTGGCGCTAACTAAAGTTGATGCCGTTTTCATTACACACCATAATGGTACTAGTACTACCATAAAGTTGCCACAGGCATACACATTAGTTAACCAGAGCTGGCTCCCTGTCAGGAAGAATATAGTAACATGCATGATCGAGATAGATGGAACTTCCAGCTACAATATTAATTAAAGAATCTTATTTTGTTTTTACAGCACAAGTAGTCTAGAGACTCTAGACTAAGAGCTTATCATAACTAATTTGTGGAAACAGCAAGTGTAAATGCGTAGCTAATTTTGCATCTTATGTATCCACCAGGGCACAAGCTGTGGGTTGGCCACCAGTCCGATCCTACCGCAGGAACGCCATGACCGTGCAGTCTGTGAAGATCAAGAAGGAAGAGGAAACCGAGAAGCAGCAGCCTGTTGCTGCTGCTGCTACTGCTGGTGGCAACGGCTCTGCCTTTGTGAAGGTGAGCATGGACGGCGCGCCCTACCTGCGCAAGGTGGATCTGAAGATGTACAACACCTACAAGGACCTCTCCATTGCTCTGCAGAAGATGTTCAGCACCTTCACTGCAACTGGTAAATCCGTCAGCCTCAGAACCTGCAGCAGATTATCAACTTAACTTAACCATTTTGCCTCAACTGTACAAATGGAACTTACTTTGACTTAACAAGGGCCACAATTATCAACTATTTTTTACAGGGAATGAGGGGAAGATGGTTGAGGCAGTGAATGGTTCAGATGTTGTTACTACTTACGAAGACAAGGATGGCGACTGGATGCTTGTTGGAGATGTCCCGTGGGAGTATGTTACTTCATTCTTGCGCCCCCTTATCTACTCCCGTATTTAAGACCACATGATTAGAATGCAATTAAGCGAGGTCCAAAGTTCAGTTTCTTTCGTCGGCTGATCAAATACCCTGCAGGATGTTTGTGGCTTCATGCAAACGATTGAGGATCATGAAGAGTTCCGAAGCCATCGGTCTTGGTCAGTGTCTTCAGCTAAAATTCTCGTCCAACTCAAGATTTATATCTTAATTCTAACCCCTATGAGATTTCTTTTTTTCAGCACCAAGGGCCAAGGACAAGTACAAGACCAAGAGCTAAAGATGGGGCAGTAATAAGAGGAAGAGTATGATGCCATAAGAATGGTGTTCTTGCAGTGTGCTATGGTTTTAGATATATGATGTTTTAATTAATAGTTGGATTAAAAGAAGGGAGAGTTGCCATGTTTAATTTGTTGATGGACCAGAAGCAATTATCTATCTGTGTGTAGCTGGATTGGTGTTATGTGATGTTCCCTACCATGTGTCAAAGAATCTACTTGGTGATTTTATTCCAATGTTGTTGATTAAGTATGTGTAATTGTTAAGTAAAGGGCATCAATGAGACTATTATTATTATGGTATCATGTAAGTTAACTTGTTTGTTAATTATAAGCACAATATTTTTGTACTCTGTGTGTGATCAAGTGGGGGGAACAAGCCATGTGCTTGGTGATGGGAAATCCATTACTATAACCTAGCCTATCTGTCATTGAGTTATTGAGAAGGTTGGGTCTTGAGGGATGATGGGTATGATCATAGCAAGAAGCTTCCTTGCTCTGCCAGAGTATGGTGATACCAAAGCTAAGTACATTGCATAAGCAAATTAAAACATTATATATTCAGGATGCATTTATTTATGGCAAAGAAATGTTTCTAATATATAAAAACAAGATGCCTAATCATGATTGGTCTGCAAGGTGGTACATTGCATTGGAATCACACAGCAGTACGATCAGATCATCAAAAGGATTACGTGAATGCTACGTGAAGATTATCAAAGGCATCTACATGTCACTGTTTGCATAACAGAAATGGATCTGCTAAGAGGACGTGTTATATGTATAAAATAGCATCTGAATACTTAATTCTCCATAAAATACTATGTACTACTGCTATTGCATAACTATAGCAGGAGAGACAGAATGCTATACTGCACACCAAACGAAACCAGAGGCACCTCAAAATTCGTGGATGATAAAGTGTGATAACATCACAGGCTATACAAAATAAGAAGGTAACTGGCTTACATCAAAACTGGAGCTGGACCAATGTACAACAAATCAAGGAGATCTCATTCCTCCAGGTAGTAGAGCTTCGCCAATATTTTCAAGATAACACACAGCCAGAAAATAACATCTAAACAATCCACATGAACTCATCCATCCTGTACAGCCAGTTACTGCAAGTGTTCAATAAAACTTGCAAGTAAACATCACCCATGAATATGACATTCAATCTATCAGAAAGCCGTATCTTCAGGATCTGAGATGGGTCCAACTGGGATAGCATAAACATTGCTAGGTCCACGAGTCGCTAGCCCTGAACAGCCAACTCCTGCAAGTGATCAATGAAGACTTGCAAACAAATATCGTCGGTGAATATGACTTCAGATCCTTCAGAAAGCTGTGACTTCTGTGTCACAGATGGATTCAACCGGGCTAGTAAAAATCTGGCCTGGCTCCCATGCTGATCACATTTTATGAGTTTTGGCACTGGAAATCGGTCTGCCAATAGTGCCTCTGCGTCAACTTCTGGTGCTTCAAGCAGCTTCCTTAAGTTTTCATGGTTTGGGTCTTTATGATAGCCAAGCTTCCTCCACTGAGCAATCTTCGAGCCATAATGGATCACTATATAGAAGTACGAATCAAATAGCAAAATGACATCAGGAGAAATGGAGCTGACATCTAGCAGCACAGGAATGGGTGGTCCGTCAAATGAGTACTGGAATAAAGTTGGCTGGATCATGATTAGAGATCCCACAACTCCCTCCCTATTCAACATCAACCGGAAGAAAGCAGTTTCATCAGGAGAGCTGTTGACAACATCAATGAACTGTGACCTTCGAAGGTAGTACATGAACTGCGGATACAGAGAGAAATTAGTTGACAACCGAAATGTAGATGGATCTTCAGGAACATAGTTTCCAAACTTAGCAGTGAAGCGAATAAGCATCTTGTCGAGCCACCGTATTACATCTCTAACATGGTATGTCTCTGCTCTGTGAACAGCAATCCTGGCCATAACTGCTGCAGCAGCTTCCTGATCAAACCCTTCAGCAATTTCAGGAGATCGAGGTCCAGCCCATCTTCTCGCAACAGTTGTTACCCTTAGGCGATAGCTACCATCACCATGTCGGTACCTTGTCATAAACTGAATAAAGAAGACAGTTGGGGGCTCACTGTTGCGCTCAGTACTATGGCTACAATCAACTCGGAAGAAGAAAGCAATACAGGTTTTGCTGTTCAGTGTACTCATTTTCCAACAATTTGTCCCACCCTCACCAATTTCTTTATCACTAACTGAGCTATTTTTTCTGTGGAGGGAGATGCAGGGACCAAGAGCACCACAAATCTTGACCTCCCTTGATGTCACTATCTCAATCGTTGCATTGAAGTTCATGTTAAGGTAATCAGTACCCTCACGCTTGAAGGTTTGCCTTAAACAGCTTTTGAACTGTTCAGACTCAAATGACTCTGCAAGCACCATTAAGCCACCAGACACTTCAACTGGATACCTCAGCTCTGCAGCCCCAACCTGATCAAGAGAGCAAGCCAATAGATCAAGAACTAATGCACTATCTGTTAATCTCTTGGCAACTTTCTTATAGAAGTCCTGTGCTTTTTCAATGAGAGGCACATTGGCATTGAAAATGTCACGATGCGAACGAATTGCTTTCCCAAGATCAGTTTCCACCACAAGTCCTGGACCGACAGTCGTGGGACCAGATGTAAAAACTATAATCCGGCCACCAGTGTTAGACGAGCAGCAACCTTCTAGAAGAGCAATAGCTGTGGAAATAGCAGCACCAGTGGCTCTTAGTGGGCGGTGCCCACGTGGGCAAGCAGACATAGAGCTCAGGTCCTCTATTGCAGATGTGATGCTAAATTCACATTCAGAAACAGGTAACAAAAATCTCTGCACTTCAGTGTCCTTCAGTGCAGACAACTTGCTGTATCGTGAATGTCGAACACCTAGAAGTTGCTGTATCTGAAACATAAGAGAAGCCCTATGAGGTACACAGATTAATGACAAATTATACAAAGAAAAGCAGTTATCGCAACAGATCGGTGAAAGACGTTAGCGGTGTACCAGTAACAGACCCAATTGAACATAAAAATGTGCAATCAATTATCTATCCAAACATATTAAAACTTCCAACAGAACATATCTTTCACAATTCAAATTATTTCCAGTGAGTCACTGATCAGAAATTGAAAATTCTTGCTGTCCAGATCAAACATTTTCAATCCTTGTGTACAAAGAAGGGAACATAGACTCACTGTAGTTAGATGTAAATGAGCATATGCAAGGTTTACCACTCCAACAATAACTATCTTGCAACACAAAAACACACACCCTTCTTGACTCTTATGTATCACAAAAATTGCAGAGTACAACTTCAAGGTCACAAAGAATATTTAGAGAGTTACCTATGCTGCAATTGGCATTGCAGTGGATTATGATAATAAATCCTTTCTAACCAGCTTCTAGGTGCTTTACTGGTTGTTTGACCAGCTTTTTATGATATTGTGGCAATTTTTTCAAAGCAGATTATGAAGTAATTTCAATACAGCATAGTTCAGGAGCCGTAAACTGAACCTTAATTTACAATGCAAAGTATTCATTCCACTTGGAAATCAGAAGCCAAGACATGGCTCCATTTGGGAAGGAGGGGTTTCTGCATAAGCCCCCACAAGCCTGGCTTGCCCTTGAAGCTATTCCCATCTGACTTGCGATTCCTTCAACAGATTCGCTTGAACTTGTTCATAATCAGTTTCAGAAGTAGAACGTTTAGGGAAACGTTTTCTTTTATCAAACAGTGTAAGCCGCAAACAGGGCTGGGTTATAAATCAATATGTGTGAAGTGTGATACTTACAATCAGAAATCAATATGTTACATTAGATTTTTAGCAAAGGCAGTGGAAGCAAATGTGATCGCCTAGCACGTACTGACTTACAGCTTGCACAGAGCACTGATTTGCTTCACCATACAATCTAACTATATGCAATAATTAGCATACAATCTAACTGAACTGAAGTAATTAGCATACAATCTAACTGAATCAGCGGAAGTAAATGTGATTCCTACTGACTTGACAGCTTGCACGGAGCACCGAACTGCGTCTATAATTAGCATAGAAAATCTAAATATGCAACACCCTAGAAGTAGGATAGTAGGATCACATTAGGAATTCAGAATCCACCAACCTATACAAATAAAAGCAGTTATCGCAACAAATCGATGAACGACGTTAGCGGTGACCCAATTGAAAATAAAGATGTGTAATCAATTATCCATCCGAACATGTTAAAACTTTCAACAGATTATATCTTTCACAATTCAAATTATTTCCAGTGAGTCGCTGATCAGAAATTGAAAATTCTTGCTGTCCAGATCAAACATTTTCAATCCTTGTGTACAAAGTAGGGAACATAGACTCACTGTAATTTGATGTACATGAGCATATGCAAGGTTTACTACTCCAACAATAATTATGTTATAACACAAAAACACACACCCTGCTTGACTCGTATGTATCACAAAAATTGCAGAGTATAACTTAAAGATCACGAAGAATAGCATTGCAGTGGATTATGATAATGCAGCTTTTCAAACCAGCCAAGACATAGCTCCATTTGGGAAGGAGTGGTTTATGCACAAGCCAGCACAAGCTTGCCCTCGAAACTATTCCCATCTGGCTTGCGATTTCTTCAAGTGATTCGCTTGAACTTGTTCATAATCAGTTTCAGAAGTAGACCGTTCAGGGAAGCTTTTTCTCTTATGAAACAGTGTAAGCTCGCCGCAAAAAAAGGGCCGGGTTATAAATCAATATGTGTAATACTTAGAATCGGAAACGATTTTTTTTCCGCCATATAACATGTTACATTAGTTTTTAGCAAAGGCAGTGGAAGCACTCGCCTAGTACGTACTGACTTACAGCTTGCACAGAGCACTCATCTGCTTCACCATACAATCAAACTAAGCAATAATTAGCGTACAATCTAACTGAACTGAAGTAATTAGCGTAAAATCTAACTGAATCAGCGGAAGTAATTAGCATACAATCTAACTGAACTGAAGTAATTAGCATACAATCTAACTGAATCAGCGGAATTAAATGTGATTCCTACTGACTTGATAGCTTGCACGGTCGGAGCACTGAACTGTGTCAACAATTAGCATACAAAATCTAACTATGCAACACCCTAGTAGGATGACATTAGGAATTGAGAATCCACCAACCTTTTCGGACTCGAGCTCACGCTCCCCGTTGAGCACGACCACCCTGGCGCAGCCCTCGAAGCCGAGATCATGGACCCACACGGACGCGGCGAAGGTGACAAGCGCCACCCTGACCCTCTCCGGCAAGCCCTGCACGACCCTGAGCACCTCGGCCTTGAGCGCGGCGAGCTCGTCCCCGTCCGTGGCGGCATCGATGACGAACACGATCGCGGGCGGGCCGCCAGGGCCCTCAGCGGGGTCCGGGGGGAGCGCGTACTCGACGCTGGAGTGGGTGGGGAAGAGCTCGGCGGGGATCGCGTCGGGGGAGAGGTGGCGCGGGTAGGGGTTGGCGGCGGCGCCGCAGAAGGAGCAGGACCAGCGCGCGGCGGCGTGGTTGACGCGGGAGAAGGGGTTGAGGGCGGCGGCGCAGGAGCGGGTGGCGCAGCGGAGCGGCGGGTAGGGCAGGATCGGGAGCAGGTCGGGCGCCGTGGGGTGGAGCGGCGCGCAGAGCACCGCGGTGGGCACGACCAGCGCCTCCGCGGCGGAGGGCGTCGGCGGCCACGAGTGCCACGGCCACCGGAGGCCCTCCACCGCCTCCAGCTCCGCGAAGTCCATCGGAATCGGGGCCGGATCGGGTGGTGGAGTGGCGACTAGGGTTTTGGTGTGTTCCCCTGCGCCATGGATTCCTTTACCTGCTTTCCTTCGCCGGCCCTGTTTGGCTGTTTCCTCCCCATTCTCTCTTCAAGGGAGGGATCCGTCGAGGCCGTTAGATCGAGATCGAACGGACCAGGATCTCTCGGCATGGAACTTTATTTGATCACTTTTTTTCAGAGGAATCTGGTTGTAGAACAACGTGCTCGATTGATGGGCCGAGTCCCAACACCATTTCTAGACCAATCTTGTCAGCTGCATTTATGGGCCTCTTTTCCCTGGATAAATGGGCCAGAGAAAGTAAAATAATGTTACTTTTGCTAACATATATAACAATGGAACTTCTACAATTTGCGGCAGTGCTACATCTACGAACGATTTTTTACGGACTGTCACCTACGGAGCCTGTAAAACAACTCCTTAAGAATTCATCCGTATGTCCAGCATTATTGCACAATTTGTCCCACCAGAAGGCATGCAAATTTAACTAGGTTGTTCGCTACTTTGGACATACGTACCAACACGTCTTTTCTGCAACATATTCCTCAACTGTAACTGCCTCTGAAAACCGTGACAAGATTTTGAATTTTTGCAAGAGTAGCAGCCGTTATGACCTTAACTATTGCATGCTTGTACATGTCAAAAAAAAAACTATTGCATGCTTGTAGCAACAAAACAAAGCATGATAATTAACCTAAAAAAAAATATGATAATTATTCGCAACAAAAATAATGGTATCCAAATATGATAAAATGATGCCAAATGGTGTGGACTCATACTTTATGGCTTATTTTGACTCGCGGGTTTCAGAACACTCAATAGGAAAAAAAAAAGTGTAATCTCTCAATGCATAGAAAATGTCCTATAAATGTGGTGCAAGAGAGTCGTTTGGAAATTTTCCATGGGATTCAATCCTACCAATCCAAAAACCAACCTGGAAAAATGTTTCGGGTATTTCTCCAACTTTTCTATGGAACCCATTTGAATCCTATAAACCTTATGCGTGAACTATTTGCATAATCAGAGAGGAAAGGTTGTTCCATTCTATCCAAAGGACCAAATGCCGTGAACTTGTCTCAAAAGAAAGAGAGAAAGTTTGTGTATTCACGCTTGAAGGAATCATGGCGTCCAACTATTCATGCTTTTATCGAACATCCACTGTAGAGTGGGCTTCTTCAAACAAGTGTTATCCAAATTTAACTAAGTTAGTCGCTAGTTTGAATATAGCAAGATACTTTTTCAGCAACATGTACCTGGACTGTAATTGACCTCGAAAACCAAGGCATGATTATAAAATTGTGCAAGTGTAGCACTCGTTATGAACTAACTATGGCATGCTTATAGCAAAAAAAAAGTAAGATAATTATTGGAAACAAAAGCAACAATATATATATACCTACCAAATATGCTACTCCCTCTGACCCAAATTAATTGACTTTGTCATATACTATGTCCAACATTAAGATGAAGTGGTCAGCCGCAATTAATTTAGGCTGGAAGGATTATTATTTCAAACAAAGTCAAATATGCTAAAGTGACGCCAAATGGTTTGTTGGTGGACTACCTACTTTATGGCTTGTTTGATTCACATGATCCAGAGCACAAAATAGGAAAACACATAATCCTAATGCCATGCCCATCTAAATTATACAGATTGGAATATGCACCAAATCTTGTTTGAGTCAATTGAAAAATTCCTATAAATGTAGTGCAAAAGAATCATTAGAAAACAAAATCATAGGATTCAATCCTAAAAGAAGTAAGACCAACCATGACTAGGCTTTGGTGGCTCATTTCTGTAAAATAAAACTCCCTAACGAGGATTTCCAAAATTAGCTCTCTACCAATTCAAACTCTAGTTGTTGGGTGAGCCACTGCTACGTCAACCACTAGGCCTCAACCTCATCCTCGTAGGATTCAATCCTACCAATCCAACAACCCATATGGAAAGAGTTTCAGGTGTTTGTCCAAGTGTTCTATGAAGATCATTTGAATCATACAAACCTTATGCATTTGCCCACAAAAAAAAAAACTTATGCACTAAACATGTACTCCCTCTGTTCTATATTATGTCGCGGATTTACAAATCTAGACAAGTCTGCGATGATTTAATATGGAACGGATGTTGTACGTAGTCGAGAGAACCCTCATCGATCCATTAACTATCTACATATAGTTAGAGAAAAAAGGTTGTTCCATTCTCTCCAAATGACCGCATGACATGAACTTGTCTCAAAAGAATGAGAAAAAAGCTTTGAATTCACGCTTGTAGGAATCATGGCGTGCAGCGATTCATGCTCGAACTGGACATGTCTGGCTTCCTCAAACAAGTGCATGTTGTTCATCTTTGCTTCAGACAAGGACAAAGGAAGAGAATCCATCTTTCCAAGCTGAAGCCCACATCTGAGGCTCACAGTAGGCATCTGTACATAGTACCAGATATCCCACTTGAGCACACAAGAAAGCAGACAAACGTGAGGCGGTCAATCTGCAGACGAACTCAAGTAGTGAGTATCCTATTCTTAATTACAACATCACGTTTGGATGGTCACTGCACTTTACTTTAATTACAATCATCACGGAACTAGTAGTATATGTTCGTAGTAGTATTCTGTTTTGGCTGGCTATGATGGTCAAAACATTAGGATTTCAGATTGTTGGTGATCGTCTGATAGTGATAGATCGATGACCGAAGCCCCCTGTTCCAGTAATGACCCGCCCTGGCCAACAGCCACACATGATCACGTTGTGTTCTTCTCCTCTATCGTTTTCGAATCATGCAAAAGCCTTGCATGTGAGATATTATAGGAGAAGAAAAATGCCAAAAGAAGGCCAGTGTGCAACAGCAGGTTACACTTAAATGGGCGACCAGAAAACATAGCAAAGAGACGACCGCGACCGCTACCGAGAGTGCTTGAAAAAAACGACACAGGAAACTCCAATTACTCTGCCTAGTGCGGATTAGCTATATTAATATTCTGTTGCTAGCCATGATCGCCAAGTGGGTTTCCGATTAGTTGGTAGCGGTGTATGGAGCAGGTAATCGATTACTGAAAGAGTTGTCCTGTTCCAATAGTGACCCACACTGATCACCAGTCACAAAATACATTGCATTTTCCCTCTTATCTCCCCTTGTGGAAGCGATGAACATACTTCATAATTTATTGTCATTTCACTAAAAGTAAGTATTACATTGGTTCTAAAATATATAAAAGCTTATGTTTCGAAACGGGGGTAGTAATATTTATGCAGACATGGATAAAAGTTCACATAATTTTCTCGTTTTCGTGTGCCGGTAACATGGATTGTCTACTTTATTTTTAGTGCATGAAGTTTAACATGATATTAGAGCTCAGGGTCTCAAGTTTGAGTCCTGGCTTTCACAATTTATTCTAAATTCCTCGAAGCGGCCTCCCGCTGCCTCTTTGTCGCTCTACACGTATTGACTTGTCTTCTCGTCTTCCAGTCACACGTGAGAGAGGGTGTTGAAGTGTATAAGTAGATTGCCTAGCCCTTTCCATCGATTTAGACTTTTGGTTCAATTGGCTAGTGCATGAAGGTTAACATGGTATAGAGTCCAGTATCTCAAGTTCGAGTCCTGGCTACACGTGTTGACTTATCTTCTCGTCTTTCCGTCACACGTGAGAGGAGGTGTTAAAGTGTATTAGTAGATTGTCTAGCATTTTTCATCAGTTCAAACTTTTGGTCGCATTAGCTAGTGCATGAAGGTTAACAGTGGCGAACCTAAGATTTCCACCTGAACGCACTGTAAGCTCGGCTAAATTTTTATTAAAAGAGGCAACTCCACTGACCGGAAGCCTAGGCGCGTGCCCAGGCTTACGGACAGTTGGGGCGGCTTATGCTTGTACCGATAGTATGCCAAATATATAATTGGACATTTCCATGCAGGTAAGCATGTGTTCTAACGCATATAGCTTACGTTCCTGTAAGTCCTTCCTTTTGAATAGAAAGGTTTCTGTTTATTTAATCGTTTAAACATAGATGCTGGTCTCAATGTCGAGTTGACCTCTCTAGCTGTATTGCCTTTCTTTGACCACAAGAATCTCGTAGGATCCCCACGTCTGGATTGGATCTTGTCTGAACATTCTGAGGCACTATGTCGAGCGCTATGAGAGCATGTCCAAATCAAATCAACGAACAGTATTTGTTTACGAAAAACTAGAGGGCGTGACAAAACTAGGCACAGCATAGAACTGACACGCCCGTTAATTTCCACCATCTGGGATGCTTGGAGAGGCAACAGCCCACAGCTGCACGCCTGCACAGAGATCCTGAGCCTGTGGTATTAGGATCAGTAAACATCAGCTCCTCTGATCGCCTGACGCTACAAACTTCTAAGTTCGATCTGGAGTATATATCAACTTTGTACTTTGCTGACAAAAATCCCAAGGCAGCGATGAGAGCTTACTCCAGGAGGAATTTTTTGCACCAAAGGTCAGGTTAACTCAGTATTGCAACAAATAAAAGCCAGCTGTGGAGTTTGTGGGAAAAGTTAATGTATACTTCACGTATTTTTAGACTTCAGAAAATTTAAAAATATATTTGCACATAGGTAATGAATGCAGCTACGTGTGTACAAAAATATGTATATTTATGGCATGTGTAAAATAAATAAAAATACATTAGATCTATGCAAGTAATATTCTTTTGCAAAACACATATGGAGACACTCACAATACGTACATACACTCACCCTTATTACGCATGTAGGCATATCCTACCTATGTGAGCACATCCGGAAAACTGAGTCCAAGAAACTGATTTATGGGTTCTGAGATAGATAAAATCACCATAGACACATCGCTATCAAGGGGAACATCGTCTCCCACTGAAGAATATTTCGTCTTCATGAGACATCAAAATATCAACCTAAGACTCGAAGTGAGCTGAGGCCCAAACCATCCAAACATAGGTGGGTTCTCACGGAGGTAAGTTTTCAAAACATATAGCATGATGTAGCTTAGGTTTCAAAAATGTAGATTAACTGAACTTAATGTAACTTACTCCCTAACCACGTGTGCATACTCTTCCATGGAAAATTTGGAGTGCGAGGTGAATTCCTACTCATGAAGGATTTTTTCAGAGCCCTTTATCAATATTTGGATTCACTACAACATACTTGAGAGATCTCCAGATTGCACGAACTACAAAGAAAACAAGGGTGACAACATATCCATCTATCTCGGCTGCAGTCTGGATTGCACCACCTACTGGTTGTATGAAGATAAGTGTCGGCGTTGTTGTGTCAAGCATGGAAACCGTGGTATATTTAGCTAGATCCTCTTTGTATTTCGAACATGTACGCCGGTTGTGGCTGCTAGAATCACCTGATACCACTACAAGAGATGGGGGATTTGTTGACGAAAACCCTGGTGACAAAAATGCATACCGTCATGGATGTGTCCTTTTCGTCAAGCATTTAAGGTAATGCTTGACGGTATGATTTTTCGTCAACAAAAAATCGTCACCCATTACCCAAGCGGGAAGGGCTTCCATCGTGTCTGTTAATAGGTGACGAAATCAAAGATCGTGGTGACGAAATAATACTAAGTTACTTTATTAAATGTTATTAGTTTTATATATCATGCGTGACCCACTTGTCAGGAACATATTTAATTAAGTAAAAATTGTGGTTTGGAAGAATCGAACAAGGGCTTTGGCGTGACCGACGCGGAGTCTTACCGCTAAGGTAGATATGGAATTTTGATCTGGATCCGTAACTAGTCTATTCTACATATTTATTTCAATGGTGTGATCTAGATGTTGCGACATAATAATTCCCTTATTAATATTTATGTCGGCCGAGGGTGCCTCGTTTAAGTCGCGCCGCTAGCAGACACGGCCTATATAGGTGCTCTTGCTAACAGTCGAATCGACTAGGGTTCTCGTCGAGGTGAGAAGAATTCCGTGAAGGCTCCATTATGGTGGCGGCGAGACGCATCATCGGTGAGTTCTCCTGATTGTTCGTTAGGTCTAGATTTTTTAATCAGTTGTCAAGATCTGTTCTGAAGAACGTTGGCATGTTCTTAACTGAATTGTAGGCAATGGATCGAAGTTGGATAACTGATGGCACCAAGAAGTTCACAACAAAGTACATGGCAGGTGTTAGGGATTTCATCAAGTTTGCGCGAGAACACTTGGACAATACAGATGAACCAATCTTGTGCCCTTGCAAGGACTGCCTAAATGCGATACGTCAGGATATAAAAACGATCGAGGATCACTGCAATTGTTCAGGTATGTCCATGACGTATACAAGATGGACTAGACATGGGGAAGGTTTTAGTGATGACGAAGGGCGGGATAGAAACGATGATGGTGCGTATGATAGTGACAACGATGAAGAGGAAGACAATGGTGATTGTTATATTGATGATTCGTCTAGTATGATCGATGAACTGCAGAAGTCTGGAAATAAAGGTCCTGACTTGCCAAATCTGTATGCTAATCTAATTGAGTCAGCGAAAAAAGAACTTTATGAGGGATGCACCTCTTTCACTAGGTTGTCGTTCATTATTAAGCTCCTTCATGTCAAATCATACAGCCGGATAACAAACAGAGGATTTGATCTCTTACTTCAGCTTTTACGTACAGCTTTGCCAGATGTGGACTTTCCCAAATCATATGCTGATGCTAAGAGTGTTCTTTCTTATGTTGGGCTTGGTTATGAGACAATTCATGCATGCAAGTTTGATTGTTCTTTATTTTGGGGAGATCACAAGGACGATACGAACTGCCATGTTTGTGGATTATCAAGATATAGAGACCCTACTGGAAAAAAGAAAATCCCTCACAAGGTGTTAAGGTACTTTCCTATAATTAAAAGGTTGCAGAGACTATTTGTTAAAAAGGAAATGTCGACACATACTAGATGGCACAAAGAGAAGAGTGTTGTTGAGCCCAATGTCTTGAGGCACCTCGCTGATGGTGAGGCATGGAAGCACTTTGATGGCAAGTTTGATTGGTTTGCTAAAGATCCTCGTAACATAAGACTAGGTTTTGCCACAGACGGCTTCGGTCCTTTGGAAGTATGAGTAATCCTTACGATTATGTGGCCTGTTTTTGTGATTCCTTACAACTTCCCACCATGGATGTGCATGGATCAATCGAATTACATGATGGCATTGCTAATCCCCGGAAAGTATTCCCCAGGGAAAGATTTTCATGTATTTATGCAGCCACTGATAAAAGATATGATGCAGCTATGGAGTGGTGTGGAGACATTTGATGCATGCACAGAGAAATATTTCCCATTGCATGCTGCGTTTCTTTGGTCTATTCATGATTATCCTGGATATGCCACTATGTCAGGCCGAAGCACAAGAGGATTTCATGCGTGTGTGCATTGCGATGAGAATCCTTGCGCTGAACCTTTGAAAAACAAAATTGGATATATTGGGCATCGGCAATTTCTTGATAAAAATCACCCATACAGGAAAAGCAGACTTTTCAATGGTACAACTGAGACTAGAGATCCACCAAGGAAGTACAAACCCAAAGAGGTAGCTGGGAAGGTAGAAAGGGTTAAGGATTTTGAACATGGGAAAAATCCAATAAGTAGAAAGCGGAAGCGTGCAACTGTACCCGGTGAACCAACATGGCACCTAAAAGTCAGCTTACATCATCTACCGTACTGGCCAGAACTTAAGATAGCTCACAACTTAGATGTGATGCATATTGAGAAGAACATATGTGACAATATTATTGGTACACTACTTGAACTTGAGGGCAGGAATAAGGACACTGTTAGTGCTAGAATTGATTTGAAGAAATTCAAAATGTGGAAGAAGTATTGGTTGAAGAAAATTGTGAAGGATGATGATGATGCAGCAGTAACTTATGCGAAGCCCCCGCACCGTGGACGCTTTCGAAGGAACGAGAAGAGACATTTGTGTAGGTATTTGGCAAACACTAGGTTCCCGATGGTTATTGCGCAACCAGGGAAGATGTGTGAATATTGATGGTTGTAAGGTTACCGGTCTGAAGACGCATGATTGCCACATACTGCTGCAGCGAGTGTTGCCGGCTGGGCTCAAGGGAATTGCATCTAAGGAAATGTATGTGGCTATTGCAGAGCTAGGAAGATTTTTTAGGGAGCTGTGTGCCAAAACCCTGAAAGTTGATGTGCTGAATCGATTGAAGGTTGAAATTGTTGTGATCATATGCAAACTTGAGAAGCTCTTCCCCCCAGCTTTTTTTGATGTAATGGTGCACTTAGCTATTCATCTTCCTGAGGAGGCTCTTTTGAGGGGTCCTGTTCATTATGGTTGGATGTATCCAGTTGAGAGAAGATTAGGTTATCTAAAGTCTACGGTCCGTAACAAAGCAAGGCCAGAAGGTTCTATCGCAGAGAGCTACATTGTTGATGAGTGTTTGATTTTTTGCTCTAGATTTTTCAAGGACGGCACAGAAACAAGATTTAACAAAGATGATAGGAACCAAGACATACGGATAAAACCTGATCCTGACGAGATGGAAGTATTTTCAGTTGGAGCTAAAGGTCTTGGGAAATCCATTTTGAAACATTTTGACAAGGAATTTGACAAAATGGTTTGGTATGTGCTGAACAACTGTGACGATGTAGAACGTTATATCAAGTAAGTAGTTAGCTTCACTTTAATAACTACTTCTCAATGTTGCAGACATAATTGTCCTATATTTCATATGTGTTTTTTCTATGTTTCAGTGAATTCCGACAAGAATTGGGAGGTAGGGGTGTGCGTGACATCGAGGAGACGGTTCAGAGAGAGTTTGCGGGTTGGTTTGCAAACCATGTGAGACAGCTTGGACAATGCATCGAGAAGATTTGAAGTCTCAGCTCTCGGGCCGACCGGCGTGTAGTAGTATACGCTGGTTGCAACGTAAAGGGTGCGAGGTTTCGCACGCTTACTCGGGATAAAGACACGAAGACTCAAAATTCGGGCGTAGCGACTAAGGGATCTTTTGGTGATGCAGATGAGACCGACTACTATGGTGTTCTCGCAAGAAGTTCTTGAACTGCAGATGCGGGACTAACAAACACGGTGACAGTCCGTGTACTTGTTTCGTTGCGATCGGTTCGACCTTGCGGGCAAGGGTTCCAAGATAAAAGATGATGGTTATTTTAAAAGCGTTAACACTTCTATCCTATGGTTCAAGAATTCACCATTCATATTGGCCATCAAGCTGAAACATGCTTCTATTTGGAGGATACAAAGTTTGGTGATCCGTGGAAAGTGGTGCGAAGTTCAGCCATAGACATGTGTACGACGTTCCAGAATTAGAAGATGGTAACGATGATGCATTTGTACGGAATGAAGACGCATACCAGGAGGATGAAGGTTCGATCGACCATACATTTCATGATGTTGTCGACCTAGACGAGGAAGCAGAGGTGGAAGCAGAGGAGGATGATCATCGTCTTTGAAGTTGTACGTATTCATGATGCTCGTACAATTCGTGAACTAGAGAATGGGGAAGATAGTCCCAATGTTGACATGGATATGAGCGAAGATGAACTAGAGAATCAGGAAGATAGTCTCATATTGGAAGAGACCATACATGATGACGAGGGAAGAAATTCAGAGGAAGATCGGGATTTAGATTGATAGAAACATGTAATGCATACAACTATATGTTTTGTTCCAAACATTTGAAATGTTCTTATTTAGATGTTTACGATCTCGAACTTGTCATTGAATTATCCAGAAGGGTTTAAGAGCAAATTAATATAAGCAAAAATATGGACAAATATAAGAAAGCCAACATGTCGGTAACATAACTTTGACAATGGTTTTAATTAATCGACACTTGACACGATTACAACCAAAGACACGATATGACTAACTATTGTTTTAACACAAGCAAAATCGACAATCGCATAAAGAGTCTTACTACTTAATTTAAACCTAAAGGGGCTGCATAGTTGGACACACGGGCACCATGAATCACGGACTAGCTACTCGGATCGATTTCGAGGCACAAGGGTAGCAAAAAAGTAAACCCTCGCATTTCCCGGGTAAAGCAAGAACAGCATCTTGTCACCCATCTGAAGGTGCTTTTCCTTGTCCATGAACTCCTTCCACCCATCGACGCAGACGACCATCGTCTAAAGAAATTGCGTAGGACGCACGCACCAAAAATCTTGGGATGGCACACAATACTGATTGCACCATATGCTTCCAGATCTTTAGGACCCAAACGGCTAGGGATTTTCTGTTCCAACAAATAGGGACATAGTTTAGTTAACACTTGTACGTAATGTAGGTCGCAAACTTAATGAAATGATATGATCTACCGCTTACCACGTGTTTGTTGTAATTTTATTTGTTTGTCCAATTCAGAGTATGCAGCATTGGGACAACTAGTGCTCCTTGATCATAATCTCCCAAAAGCATTGTGGTACTCAACAAGGTAGTCCAAGTTGTCCACCGAAGAATGACGGTATGCATCATCCTCCAATTTATCATTGTTCCATCGGTACCGAGCGAGTCAACAATGTCACGCTTCGTACGGGACAACCGGTAGTAAGCTGCATAATTAAAATAATCGACATAAGATGGAATAATTAATATGATCAATCATTCTGTCCAAAGGTGGAAAATTACCTGGATGGATTAGTGGTTCAGTTCCAGTTATTACAAGAGTATCCTGACCAGATGAGTTAACTCTGAAAATTAACTCCATGCCAACCTTAAAATTGTACACTCTAGCAAATTCGTTCCAAAATCTTCCGTTGATATAGGTTCTGCCAGCTCTGTTGGTAACATTAACAACAAATGCATGGCCATCTTTGGTTTTGAGTGCAGCTTCAAAAGTTGTCCTGTGGGAGGTCTGGACACCATACTTCTTAAGGAAATACGGTCTATAGTAGCAAGGGATGACCTAAATTCAGTAGAGTTAATACAAAAGTAAGTTAAATATGCGTCTACTCGGATAATCACCGAGTCTCAGATCTTGGACTTCTATCAGCACATATCTGAACTTCTATCAGCACATATCTGAACTTCTATCAGCACATATCTAAACTTCTATCGGTATAGGACTGAACTACCGATATCTCTATCTCTAACAGCTACAACTATCGTAAAACTGGTATGAACGTAAAAGTTATCACAACTATCCTAAAACTCAACCATAAATAAGCGGTTAATACATATGGTGACCAACAATTATTACACACATCTGAATAATAGTACTAAACTAGCAATAACTACTAGGATCACGTGTTAAACTTTGATGTGGCGGCGAATTAATAAAACATCTGAATGAATTTTAAACTTATAAGTGCATGTACCGTCTTCTCCTCAAAACCCTCTTGTAGTGTTTGCACGAAAAAACCTAACGCGACTCCCCCTCCGCCGCACATCCCCTTCTTGTCAAAGCAAACTGGACACTGCAAAAAATATGAAGAAAGATTACAAATCGGAAACAACGATCGATCGCGAGACGTACATGTTATTTACGTACTCCACTAGTAGGCGCCATCCTTGGTCTCGACGCGGAGCGAGAGTCTTACAAGTCTCGCCGGCGAGAGACGTGGCGAGCTGTGGCGGCGAGAGACGTGGCGAGATCTGGCGGCGGCTGAAGGAGGTCATGATATGATGGCAAGTTATATCGTGGAGTAAATTTCGGTAGGTCAAGAGGAGTGCAAATGGGCGGTGCTAGGTTTTGACGTGACAACACGATCGAATGCGCGTCAGTTGGACTAGACCCGCGTCAGTTTTCTCTTCGTCTACCGTGTCAATATTCGCACGGAGTAATTAATGGGGATGATATTTATCCCCTTCCCCCTCCCCTACCATCTCAATATTCGCACCGCATCCTGGTTTCCACACTTCTCGTCGTCTCCTCTCCCTCATTATCTTCGTCTCCCGCCGCTGCGTCGCCATGGACATGGATGAGCAGCAAATGTACAACTGGACTAGCACGTGCGCAGTCCACATCCACGACGACGAGGACCTGGAGGTGGTCTACACCAACGACCCCTGGGAAGTGCGCCGCGTCCTCGACATGTACACGGAGTGGCTCATGGAGGACGAGCACAAGTTCGTCGGCCTCGACTTCGAGTACACCAACCATCGAGCCGAGGACGAGAAGAAGATCGCCGTGGTTCAACTCTGCATGCGTCGACATGTGCTGGTGTTCCACTACGCAGCGTAAGAACTAATCCCCTTTTTTAATCTTTTGATTGGGGTTTTTTACTTGCCGCCGTTCTGTCTCTCTTTGACTTTCGTTAGACATTGTTCCCGAAAATCAGTACATTCCCGATCTAAATCTGCTAGACATTGTTCCAGAAAAGCAAGACATTCCCGATCTAAATCGCTACATATTGTTCCCGATTTATTAATTTGTTTCATCTTCGTCTCCTCTGTAGGTTCTTGCATATTTGTAACTGATCTCGTGACTAGTACATTACTTTGTTTATCAGGTGCTAACTGGTGGGAGTCTCCGGCTATCTGCGATTTCTTTCGAGAAGGCGCTACGTTTGCGAGTGTTGACATCCGTGGTGACAAGAGAGTTCTGTGGAGGACATGGCACATGGAGATTCCTTGTGAGTACTACGTCGATCTCCAGGACGAGTACTTCAAGTACACTGGTCATGCGAGGGCTGGCATGGCTACCATGGCAGCAAGACTCATTGATTCATGGTTCGGTGATATGAAGAAGAAGTTCCACCACCATCGGCACAGACTGTGGGGGGACTTCCCACTTCCAAATATGAACATCGAGTATGCAGCCATTGATGCTTGGGTCTTGTACGAGCTCTACCGCAAGATCGTGGTCGATGAGTCCCGCGATGGTGGATTGATCATCTCTTCGCGCATGACCCCCTGATCTTTTGGTTTGGTCTCCCTCCTGCGTGAGGTGCTTTTAGCTAGTAGTCCGTTCTTTTGAAACTGTAAATATTTTGCCATGATATGTTAACAATTGTCTTGGGAGGTTTCAATTTTATGTTGTGTACATCCTAGTACTTCAAAGTGCTAGTAAACTAAATGTTCAGAGCAGTAGAGTTCTTCAAAATCAAAACATACCAGACGTAAAAATCACCAAAAATTGTGATTCAAATTTTCTTTATGACTTTTACTCATTTTTCTGAAATTTTTCATCGAAAAAATCTCAAAGTGGTGAACAATAACATAATATGGTGGCCCCATGGTGGACATGTGTCGAACGAGGGGTTTTCGGACGAAAGAGGGAAATCGCCAAAAACTGACCAAACCACCATGGATTTGGGGCATGATTTGGCACCCTTGTGCACATTGTGATATGACACCTTGGTTGCTATGGGTTCTGATTTTTTGGAGTTGGTGGCTTGGTGTCCCCATGGTGGACATGTATCGAAAGAGGGTTTTTCGGACGAAAAGAGGGGGAAATCGCCAAAAACTGACCAAACCACCATGGATTTGGGGCATGATTTGGCACCCTTGTGCACATTGTGATATGACACCTTGGTTGCTATGGGTTGTGATTTTTTGAGGTGGGGGGGTGGTGTCCCCATGGTGGACATGTGTCGAAAGAGGGGTTTTCGGACGAAAAAGAGGGGAAATCGCCAAAAACTGACGAAACCACCATGGATTTGGGGCATGATTTGGCACCCTTGTGCACATTGTGATATGACACCTTGGTTGCTATGGGTTTTGATTTTTTGGAGTTGGTGGCATGGTGTCCCCATGGTGGACATGTGTCGAAAGAGGGGTTTTCGGACGAAAAGAGGGGGAAATCGCCAAAAACTGACCAAACCACCATGGATTTGGGGCATGATTTGGCACCCTTGTGCACATTGTGATATGACACCTTGGTTGGTATGGGTTCTGATTTTTTGGAGTTGGTGGCTTGGTGTCCCCATGGTGGACATGTGTCGAAAGAGGGGTTTTCGGACGAAAAGAGGGGGAAATCGCCAAAACTGACCAAACCACCATGGATTTGGGGCATGATTTGGCACCCTTGTGCACATTGTGATATGACACCTTGGTTGCTATGGGTTTTGATTTTTTGGAGTTGGTGGCTTGGTGTCCCCATGGTGGACATGTGTCGAACGAGGGGTTTTCGGACGCAAAGATGGGGAAATCGCCAAAAACTCACCAAACCACCATGGATTTGGGGCATGATTTGGCACCCTTGTGCACATTGTGATATGACACCTTGGTTGCTATGGGTTTTGATTTTTTGGAGTTGGTGGCATGTTGTCCCCATGGTGGACATGTGTCGAGCGAGGGGTTTTCGGACGAAAAGAGGGGAAAATCGCCAAAAACTCACCAAACCACCATGGATTTGGGGCATGATTTGGCACCCTTGTGCACATTGTGATATGACACCTTGGTTGCTATGGGTTTTGATTTTTTGGAGTTGGTGGCATGGTGTCCCCATGGTGGACATGTGTCGAACGAGGGGTTTTCGGACGAAAAGAGGGGGAAATCGCCAAAAACTGACCAAACCACCATGGATTTGGGGCATGATTTGGCACCCTTGTGCACATTGTGATATGACACCTTGGTTGCTATGGGTTCTGATTTTTTGGAGTTGGTGGCTTGGTGTCCCCATGGTGGACATGTGTCGAAAGAGGGGTTTTCGGACGAAAAGAGGGGGAAATCGCCAAAAACTGACCAAACCACCATGGATTTGGGGAATGATTTGGCACCCTTGTGCACATTGTGATATGACACCTTGGTTGCTATGGGTTTTGATTTTTTGGAGTTGGTGGCATGGTGTCCCCATGGTGGACATGTGTCGAAAGAGGGGTTTTCGGACGAAAAGAGGGGGAAATCGCCAAAAACTGACCAAACCACCATGGATTTGGGGCATGATTTGGCACCCTTGTGCACATTGTGATATGACACCTTGGTTGCTATGGGTTCTGATTTTTTGGAGTTGGTGGCTTGGTGTCCCCATGGTGGACATGTGTCGAAAGAGGGGTTTTCAGACGAAAAGAGGGGGAAATCGCCAAAAACTGACCAAACCACCATGGATTTGGGGCATGATTTGGCACCCTTGTGCACATTGTGATATGACACCTTGGTTGCTATGGGTTTTGATTTTTTGGAGTTGGTGGCATGGTGTCCGCATGGTGGACATGTGTCGAACGAGGGGTTTTCGGACGAAAAGAGGGGGAAATCGCCAAAAACTCACCAAACGAAAAGATCATGGGGTTTCGGACGAAAAGAGGGGGAAATCGCCAAAAACTCATCAGTAACTAGTGGGATGGGACTGAGTAAATGTTGTGACATTCATGTGGAAAATTCAAATTTAAATTTTTCATGAGGTTTGGTGTAGTTTGATGTGAATTTACACAAGTGAGGGCATTTTCGGCATTGGGAAAATTGGGAGCACGTGCTGGTCTCATTTGGCGTCACCACATTACCCTACAACAGAAGTTTCACTTGGAAAAAGGTTTGACAACCTCTTAGTGCAATTAGGTCAACCTAGGTTTCACCAAACACTCAAACTTTCATATAAAATTAAAAATTTGTTGAAATCTTTCCAAACCTTGTGTATTGGCCAATGTGTGGCTAACACTTTCCATGGAAAATAACAAACTAGAAATTTTTTTGTTTCCCTACCAAAGCACTCACAAAAGTGAGGTGCGTAGTGAAAGATTATGCCCGTCTACCTCGAACGGGTAGTTCTTGACCATTTTTTGAGGTAGCTAACTTGAAATGGACTGAAATTTGGCATAAGGGTGCATCAACATGTGGGTAATGACGCTAGCATGCTATCTTGGCAGTTTGGTTTGAAAATTTTCAAAAATTCATCCCCTAAACTCAAGAAGAGGCTATGTGTGATCACTAATTCGTATTTCAAATATTTTAGAGTTTTTAATACCCATACTGAAAATTCTGTGCCAGCCCATCCGTCATGCGTGGGACCCATGTCAAAGTAATGGGAAAGTGGACTGACTACATGCAGCAATCCACGTTTTCACACCCACGCGTCGAACGTAGGAACCCAAACGGCAGCACCTACTGTATATCCATCGGCCCCATCGTCTCTCCCACCCGCAACTTCTATTCCCCAATCTCTGGCGAAAAACCCTGCTTGCACCTCCACCAGCGCAACACCGACCTCCCCTTCCACCGAAGATCCCAAAGATGAAGCGTGTTCGCGGAGACGAGCCGGAGGCGAGTGCGGTCGTCAACGTCGACAGAGGCAACGGCGATGGTCCGGTAGTAGTCGACGTCGCGGAGGCGGGATCTTCTTCCGAATCGGAGCCGCTCTTCGCCGCGCCGTGATCGTGGAGGGCTCCGCCCAACCGGCCGTGGTCGCCGTCGCCGATGAGGCCAAGGGAGACGTCCTCGCTCCAGCCGGCACAAGCAGATGACCAGGGCTTCGATCCGAATGACCCGTTCTACCGCCACCTGTGCAAATACCATCGCGAGCTATATGGCCCCGCAGAGTGCGACGAGTTCGAAGAGGAGGCCTCCGACAACTGCAGCGAGGTACTCTACTATTCCGATCGATCCCCTGTTTTTCTTGATCTTACTGTTCACCATAGGGTTTGCTCATAGGGTAGATTGATTTGCCCTGTCTGCGACTTCTTGCACAAATTGATGATTCTGGGGTTCTTGCTCATCTGATTTATGGTTTGTAGTTACTAGATCTGTAATATTTGATGCACATCTTGATTCAACTGTAATGATTCCTTTTGTGTGATGAATCATACCTGCTTAGTGTAACGCTCACTGCATTTCAAACTTAAATTCATCCGAATATGAATCATACCAGAGTGATTATGATTACAAGAATTATATTATAGGTACTATTAATTGATCTGATACATGGATTTTATAATCACCATTTGTCTTAAACTGGTGCTTATTTATACGATGAAACCATAGTGTGTACATCATTTTTATTTGGGGAACAAATGAATTATCAGTTGCATGTAATTTATGACCATAATTTTTGTTCAATTCCTGCTTATTGACGTCATGAATCCATATTGTTTTATGAATCAGTACATCTTCAGGGAACAAATGATTGATCCCTGATCCATGAAATTGATAATCACCATTTTCTCTTAAATTGGTGCTTAGTTATAATACTGAAATAATGATTGGACTACCCATGAACAAGTTGTGACAACAGTTTAAATTGGTGGTTATTTATATTAGTGAAGTAATTATGTATGGTTGGATCTGGATCATAAATGTTGATTCTACATGATTAATTCTTAATAATGTTCATACAAAAATATTTAATGCTTCAATTGTATTTCAGTTAATTTCCTTCTCTCACTTCTTCTTTACTTTCAAAATCGCAGGAAGACTCTGAGGACGTTGACAGCGACAAGGAGGACCGGGACCGGAAGAGCCGCTTCGTTCTGAAGAAGATGAAGACTGGCCAGATCCCTTTCCGTCGTAACGGAAAGCCACATTGCCCATTCTGCGGCAGGGTTTTCCCGAACGATCTCGAGTGTCTGATCCAAAGCACGCGACGGGAGCTGGAAAAGGTAGCAAGCGAAGCACAAGCCCGCTAGCAAGGCGAAGCACGTCGCCTTTGGCAAGTTCCTCGGGGACTACGTCAGATCGGCCTCATCCCGCTCGTCGGTCCAGTGTTGGCCCTCATGTTCTCCACTAAATTTAGTTTCGTTTAGTTGTTCCCCTGGAGGTTCATGGTTAAACTATGTCATGTTTCAAAGACTATGTTCTACTTTTGTTATTTGGAACCTGGGCAATCATACCAGTTGTTTAACTTCCAGCCTAGTGGGCTTGTTCTCGTTTTCCCCAAGGCCCGGGGAAGTAAAACACTTAACTTCCAGCCTAGTGGGCTTGTTCTTTTTTTCACATGGCCCATGGAAGTACATATTAATTTGCTAAAAATGAACAATTAAAATCGGTGAAAATTGAACTGGCAAGAGAAAAATGCAGGACCAAATAGTCAATCATAAAGTGTACCCCCTACATAATCCCACTATACAATCCCTTCACACAAGAGCGGCCAGGGTAGCGAAATGACATAAACACACAATGGGCACACACAAATTGTAGACTAAAACAATTATATCATATGATAAAGATTATATCATATGATATCAATCGAAACTTCAATACCACCACGGCCGCCCCGGTTGAAAAGAATGAGAACAACATTCCCATTCAAAGTTATACTCCTTAGTAAACTCCGACCAGCAGAATCGAACTTCATCCTTCCATCGGTAGTAGTGTAGTATGCACCCGAGGGCGGTAGCCATAGTCATCAACAAAAAAACATGCCTCCCCGCTTTCGTAGATATTCAAGGACCTAACAACTTCCTTCGGTATACGCTGAATAATAAAAATTAAATTATATATGGGAAGGATATAAAGGATAACTAAGATTACATAAAGAAAAGGAGAATTATACCAGTCCATTGCCCTTCAAATCAGTATTCGTCAAGGTGTGCACAAAAACAACACCAAGACCAAGACCACGCTCACGGAGAAGTTGTTCCTTCTTCAATGTTTGAGCAAAGTAAGCATAACACCTTTAGTGTGGACAACTGCAGTTGGAATTTCTGCATACAAATTTAAAATTAATAAAAGAATAAAAAAAGAGGAGATATAACATCAGTTATATTAAAAAAATGGGCAACACATGGTAAAGGAGAAAACATAATTACCATCGACACGATGCTTTTCAGTGCCATCAGGACCTTCTGCAAAAATCCCAAACAGTTCAGGAGCACTATCAAACCCAAACATGATACAGTCAGCAACTTTCAGGTCGTAGTCATGAAGAAATTGTTGGTATCCACTTCCAAAAACACGTGTCTTCGAACTGCCTTTCTTAACATGAAATTTGTACTTCACTTCATCCGATGTAACGACAAAAAAGATATTACCAACAAGGTTGTTGAACTGCCTCCTCACAAAACAAGGCACACCAAAAAACAGTAGAACAAAAATGCAAAAAATAAGGATATAGTCTACAATCTGTCAACAAAAAAGATACATTCTAAAAAAGGATATATACCATAAAGTCATCAAATCTGCTTCCAAGATAACAACGAAATGAACTGAGAGTCTCCCGCCTCTGCTGACAATGATTGCCCATCGAACCACAAACAACACAGTTCATCCTGTGTATATTTAGCAATTACCAAAGCTAGTAAAAAATACAGGTAGGTAGGGCATATTCATAGAAATCTATCCATAGATCTGAAACCATACACATATATCCATAGATCTGAACAAACAAGATTATTCAGAGGACAAAAAGGATTTTCAACAAACGGAGAAAAAGGAGGTGAGGTGAAGTAGTGACATGTAAAAACATATTTTCCTACCTCTCAAAACAAACGAAAATCTTCAGAGAGAAAAGAGTTTTTCAGCACAAAAGAGAGAGAAAGAAGATGAAGGAGACTTGCTTCACCGCATGAACAAGGGAGGGCAGAAGGCAAAACCAACCAGGGGCATTATAAATACAATAAGTAGTAGTAATCGCCTACAACCGCTATTTAATGAGGTCATGGGGTAGATGGTGGTTGCTATCTGTAAGTTCAAAAGTCAAACACAAAGTATCTCATGCAAAAATGGAGCCCTTGCTATTATGTAATCTCTGTCAATAAGTTCACAATGGCAAAACATCAAAGACACTGAAAAATACATTGAATCATAAAGTTGCACTTCAAAATTATTTAAAACCATATGATTTACAACTTCAAATGTACAACAAAATGTTGACTACATGCCTTTGTTCAGACTATAGGTTAGGTCAGAACAATTACGGCATGTTAGTCATTTTTTCAACATACATAAAAAACAAATGCTCATTTGTGGACGAAGTGCACAATTATACCAAAGTAGGCATCACTTCAACACATCAAACTACACCAAACCTCATGAAAAATTTAAATTTAAATTTTCCACATGAATGTCACAACATTTACTCAGTCCCACTAGTTGCGATGATTTTACATTGAATTTAGCATTTATTATGAGTTTTACTCGTTTTCTGTCATTTTTTAATAAAAAAATCAACAAACACCTAAAATTGTCAGAAAAATCTGAAACTCCTCAGGCACACATACCTACCCTTCATGACCACTCACAAAAATTTGTAGCTCAATCTGAGTCTTTGAAGTGCAGCTTGCTTGAAAAAGAGCCCTTCACCGACATGATCGATGTGGGTCCACACATGGATCGACCCAACCAACATGAGGTTCCACAAGTGTTTTCAGACAAAATCTCACATGTGTGAACAATAACATGTATATGTGGGATGTGTTCTCACATATACCTCACATGCAAAAGGTTTTACAACTTCCGGGGTCGACGATTCGACCGTTATGCCGAAAATGCCCTCACTTGTGTAAATTCACATCAAACTACACCAAACCTCATGAAAAATTTAAATTTGAATTTTCCACATGAATGTCACAACATTTACTCAGTCCCACTAGTTCGATGATTTTACATTGAATTTAGCATTTATTATGAGTTTTACTCGTTTTCTGTCATTTTTTAATTAAAATATACATGTACAGTTCCATTTTCAGAGTAATATTTTTTCTTTCACGGCAAAAACTTGTTCCCTCCAAATTGTAGTACGCCGGCTGCCAAAACGCCCAAATTTTTTGTTCCCTCCACTCCTCCCGCGCACCCCACCTATCAAATATTTCGCCCTCCCTTATATACGTCGTGCCTCTCCCGCATGATTTACGAGCATCTTAACTCCCCACCCCCCCGACCTCATCCTCTCGTGCTCACCCCGATCCGGTGTCTTCGCCAGACGTTCTTCCATCTCGCATCTATCTCCCCAGCCGGTGGTCGCCATGGCCGGCAGTCGTCGAAACGTCGGGGGGAAGGAAAATCGCGCACACACGCCGAAGAAGGCGCCCAGCTCGAAGAAACGCCAAGGTAAATCTGTCGGTGATCGGCTTGTTGTTGTGTTTTTCGGATGGTTAGATCGAGAGATCAGTTTTACATGTCTACCACGCCCGTTTGACCTATATCTAGATCTTGCATATTTGATAGATCCAATCCCGACATCATACGTATAGGGTTTATCGTTTTTATTGCAGAGACAATCATGCCGTGCTATACAATCTTTGCCATCCCGCTGCTGTACAATCTTTTGCATAGACAATTGTTTGCCGAAACACTTAACTGAACTAATTCCAGCCGTTGCCGAAAATAGCCTGACGAGCTACAGTGAACAACGACATTGCTTCAGACTTTTATTCCTCGGTTTCGAGAGGAAGCGAGTTTGATCTAGAACAATTGTTTGCTGTTTTCTATGGAACTAGTTAGTTTGCACGTGCAATGCACGTCTTAACAATGTAATGAAGTTTTTTTAATCATGTACTTTGTTTCATCATTCTATTTATTTCCATAATTTTTGTTTATCTATGTCTTTCAAAAGTCAAAAATCAAATTTCAGCACATATCTGAACTTCTATCAGCACAAATCTGAACTTCTATCAGCACATATCTGAACTTCTACCAGCACATATCTGAACTTCTATCGGTATAGGACTGAACTACCGATACCTCATTACGTGCATACCAAGCCCGCCAAGCAACCAGAAGGGTAGTATCCACCATGTGAGGTGGTAGTTGTCCAATAATGCATCAAACCAGCTATCAACGAGACATGCATAATTCAGTGTGCGAGGGGAGTCTCATGTGTCAATTATTTGTTACGAGTAGATATCTAAAAGCACATGATGTCCCTTAGCCTGGCATATGCCCCCTCTTATGTTTTGTTCGCCGACATCATACGTAGACTCTTATGTTTTCAATCATTTGCTGCTGTACAATATTTTGCAAAGACAATTATTTGCTGTTTTCTATGGAATTGGCCCCCTCTTATGTTTTGTTCACGCTCCGCTCTTCCGATTATTTCAGCGGAGACACAAAACCCCGTCAAGCCGGCATATGAGCTTGCCAAGGAGAAACAAATGCAAGAAAATGTAGTACGCATGGAAAAAAATTTATTTGAAAGATATGGACACGGCCACAAATTTCGAAAGATTTCTCCGGTTTTGCACGTACATTAGTGTATGGTGGGGTACAAATAGGAACTAGTAACAATCTAAAGGACACAGATCGCGAAGAGATGGAGGTCGAAGAGGACCCTTCGTATGAACCGAATCCGTAAGAGATAGCTACCGCCGATGATGATCTTCATTCAGATGAGGATCGGCGCACTGTCGGCAAAACTTCAGCTGTGTCTGTGGAACTATGTCTCGAACTATGATAGGAAATACGTACATGCTAAATGTTTCCTACTAATGTAGCCTCTACTTTGCTTGCAGATAGTTGCTTCTTCTGCAATAGTTGCACGTAAGAAGCGATCCATACGAAGTTGCACCATCCAACATTGCAACAAGATCAATGGCAACAACCGAACCGAAGTGGGTCATCTGATGAGCCGACGGCCACTACTGGTCTGAACACTGAAGGAGCACCCTCACCTAACCAGATCATGACATGTGGAGGCAGCACCTCATCTCCTGAGGACAATCAAATTGTAAACTTTGAGCGGCAAGGTATGAAAATTTGTAAAAACTAAACACTGTACCGCATATTTTCATATAAAAGAGAATCATTTCATATCTCTTATTTCAGAGACATTGACAACATCTGGCGGTAGTAAGAGAAAGAGAGGTGGACGCAGACGTACCATGGGCCATGGACTACATGAGTACACAAGAAGACATGGTGGCAATAAGATGCCAATTGAATTCACTGCTGGTGTCAGGAGACCCAAGGATTATGTCCAACAAGAAAGCTGAGCAATGAGGTTGGTATTCACATCCGTGAAAAATGCCGCTTGCAACACACTGGACACAAGACAAGAAAGATGAAACTCTCAAACATGTCATTCCTCATGCTATAAGTACGGTAGCGGTGAGTCCCGTACAATCTTGGTTTAACCTAATTAGTATGCTACATGATCAACTATCTAAGAATCTACTGATTAATGCATCACTATTTTGAAGGGAAAGTTTAATATGGACAAAAATGATGAGGTGGCTCAAGATGTGTGCACTGATATGCTGCAAGTTAGTATTCGGCAGTTCCGATATAGGCTTAAAAAGGAGTATTGGCCGAAAATTAAAAATCTCACACTGGAGCAAGCATATCTCAAGAAGCCAGATCATGTAGAAGAGAAAAATTTGGAAAGAACTGGTGAAAAGATGGTTTGATGAGAAGTACCAGTACATAAACGTTATTCCTTTCAATAACAACATCGAATTCTTACATTTCTACGATCTGGATAAATAAAATGCATGTACTGAACATAGGGACTGTGTGTAATAAATGGAAAGAACAGAGAAGCTGTGAAACAGTTCCATACCACTGGATCTCGAAGCTATGTTGCTCACTGGGAACATCTAGTAAGTGTTCTGAATTTCCCAATACAGTTCATACTTCATCATACACAGTGTACAATGGTAATGTGCATTCTACATTTTTTCAAGCAGAAGGCTAAGCAGCAGGAAGAAGAAACCTCTCCAATTGAATTTTTAGAATCACACACACTAACAAGGATAACATTATGAGTTATTAAGATAAAAGTGCATATGTAAGAAATATTTCTTATTAGATCAATATTATATAATCCAGCTTTGTATGTTGTCCATGCAATGATTGTAATCTTTATGCAGGATCAAATGGTGGCAAAAAAGCGGCGCCACGCAATGAAGATGAACCTGATTTGACTGATTTGCAAATTGTTCAGCTAGTTACGAGCGAGAAAAGCCCATCCACCACCTGCACAAAGACATTCCTACCAAGATTGGGCGTCGCAACAAGTTCCAGAAGTCTTCTGTCTCAGCTACACGCATCCGAGAGCTACAACAAAGACTGGTAGATCAAGAGCAGAACTCCATACGAGTGAAACGTACCACGCTGAGATGCGAGCAAGACCGCAAGAACAAGATGAAAAATTTGAAGAGATCAGGAAGAAGCAGGAGGAAGAACTTGAAGCCGTGAAGAAAGCCCAAGAAGAAAAGACTACGGCTTATGAAAAGAGGCCGACAGAAATGGATGCCGTGCTTAATTTGCTCTTGAGGACATCCCAGCCACCATCCATGTCTCAATCCTGTGGCAACTAATCTATTGCACCACCGTCCTACAACATTATTAATCATAGGTCTTTTAATTTCTTTGTGTTCCAATTGTAATTTTCTTATGAATCTTTCGGTCTGTGAGAGACATATATACTTCTTGTGCCACCATTTAAGTATGATATTTATTGTCTGCTTTTTGATATTTCGCCAGTTTTTTTGTTTCCCAAATTTCGCAAATAATTCAAATGCTCTCAAATTTTGTCAAATTCAAAAGGTGACGGAAAATGTCACAACGTCACTATTAAATGAAACCACGTGGCACCAATTTTTGGTCCCACTTGTCAGAATTTGTGGGTCCCACCAACAAGATTATTGGGACCCATATGTCGGCAACAACCTGGTCCCACTTGTCTGAATTTTGTGGATCCCACCGGTCGAATATTGTGGGTCCAGCTTGTCATAATATTTTGTGGGTCCCACCGATCGGCCAAGACCATGCCGGTCCCACATGACAGATATCCATGTCAGCGCCGTCGGACCCATGTTGTCAGAAGCCAAATGGACCCACATGTAAGGCCACGTATGCTTTTTTTGGACCAATCAGAAACTTCCCAAGATTTAGATATTGACGAAAGTTGCAATTTTTCGTGACAAACCTGTCTGTCAACAATGAACCTTTGATGTTGACGAATTTGCAGGTCGTCACCATCAAATATTTGACGTTGACGAAAAAATGCATACCGTGACCCCCGATATTTTATGACGGAGCTTCCTTGACGAACCCCATGACGATCAAATTTTGTCACCGCGAAGTAATCCTTGACGAAAATTGGCCTTAACATGACGAAAGTGATTTGTCAAAAAAATTGTTTTCCTTTGTAGTGTACCTAAGTTGTACCGTTCATCACTAAGTAAATAAAGGTGTGCAGGGCCTTGCCCTTAGAGTGAGATGACATTGGTTGAGATGCACGGATCAGGAGAGACCGTGGCAAAGTCTTCCGGGGTTGAATGACCCTGAAGCCGATGGTGTGTTCCAAAGCCTAGCACGCTTTGTTGTGGGGAATGGCCGCTTGACCTACTTTTGGAGGGATCAATGGATCGATGGGTACACAGTGGAGGAGTTGGCACCGTAGGTGTTCGCCATGGTCCCTACAAGGAGAAAGAACACCCGCCGAGTGGTGGAGGTGTTGCGGGATGCGGATGGATAGACTACATACAAGGTGAGATGACTGCGGAGCTTTGGATGCAATGCATGAGACTGTAGGAGGCCGTGGAAACGGTGGAGAGAGACGTCTCGAGTCCTGACCGCATTGAGTGGAAAGGTGCGGCACCTACACGGCTAGGGGCACATATAAGATGCTTTGTCTTAGGAGCGTCCAACGGAGTATGAGTATGAGACGTCTTGTTAATAGGTTAGTTCCTTCTCACTCATGAAATGCAAGATGTTTGCTTGGCTGGCTATGAAGTATCGGCTTTGGACCTCGGACAGAAGGGCAAGACATGGGCTACAGGACCACCTAGATGCGTGTTATACATGCCTGCAAGAGGAGGATAATGTGGATCATATCCTGGTGATGTGCCCCTATGCGAGACAGGTGTGGTGCAGGGTGTTGCACAGTGCGGATCTACGGATTGCAGACCCAAGGTTCTTTGGAAACTTGCAGCGTTGGTGGACGGAGGCCCGCAAGCGTGTGAGGAGAATCGACAGGAAGCGCTTCGACTCCATGGTTATATGCACGACATGGACGATCTGGAAGCAGAGGAACGCAGTGACTTTTGGTAACGTGAGGGAGCAGAAATCGGTGGACCAAATGGTGGTTGAGATCAGAGAGGAGTTTCACCTATGGGAGAGGGCCAAGAGAGGAGAGAGGCTAGATATAGGAGAGAGTAGGCCTAGCCGAAGGGGGTGGCGTGTGTGTATCTCAGCACTGTTGTGCTTTCTTGTATTATATTATTATGCTCTTTCTTCTATAAAGATGAGGCACGTTTTACGTGTGCTCTCGGAAAAAAAATAGATAAAGGTGTCATGAACTCAAAAAAAAAAAACTCATGCACCCTAATTGGACCGACCAGATCAACGGACGTGAAAAAGAATTTGAGTAGGCGCGTACGTACGCATGGTTTTTTCACCTGAGCGTCAACGTCTTTGGCAGCGACATCGTCCGATCCGACGCGGCACTCGTACCTGCTGCGCCATTTCAAAAGCAAAACGACAGACACGGCCGAATCCTCAGTCACAGTACAGTGATAGTACTTCCGTACTTCTTCGCCTTGGGGACCAAACACGTTCGCCGGCGCGTCCAGCCGGGCGGCGACACCGAGACGAGGGGTCGTGCCGTGCATGCCGGCGAGGCCGGCGTGAGGCATGAGGCGTGGCGGCGAGCGCGTGGACCAACCGACTCGATGGATGCATGGCATATTGGCATCCGATTCGATTCCAACGGGAAGAACACGCGGCGCGCGCACCCGCTCGTGTCGCCATCCGCCAGCGACCTCGCCGACGGGCATCCCGTGCTGCTTGCTCGGTTTGCTGATCCTTTTGCGGTTCCGTATTAGCAGCCGGGCCGTATTAGCAAGCATGACGTGCCGGACTGATCCTTTCCTAGAAAAGCAAGAGACTGATCGATCTTAGTTGCGCATCCTAAAGCCTTTTTTTCAGTGGGCGCGGCCCAATATGCTGTCCCGCGTTCCGAGGCAATCCTCATTTCAGGACGCACCAGATAGCGCGAGAAAACATGTAGGTACCCACATGACCACATCCAGGATAGTTGGTTGTTGCTTTTTATTTCTCGTGGAGTCTTGGCCCCCCCCCCGGGCCTCCCACCCTTCCGTCGCCGCTCGATTTGTCAGTCGTGTTGACGGCTAATCTCTCCCGAGTCGGGCACCGTCGTGACGGCTGGCTCCCTCGCCGTCCTTTTCGTCGCCGCCGCTTCGCCAACGCGTCCCAGAACGCGTTGGTAAATCCGCCCCTTCTCCGCACAAAGAAGGTGTTCGACGGTTTGTCTGGTAGGCGCGACAGGTCGCTGTTCGTTGCCTCCTCTGTTGTAGATGGATTTTAATCATTTGTTTTGCTTCAGACATGGATAGCGAGGACGAGATGATCGTCCAAATGATGGAGGACGAGAAAGCCTTCGATGACGACCTTCGGGAGCATTTGTCGATCATCGCATCCCACCAAAACATGCTTGACACCGACGCGGAGAAAAGAAAGAGGCCACGCCGCGGAGGTTCAAAGGCGGGAAGAAAGAAGTCGAAACCCAGCAAACATATTTTGTTTAGTTTGTTATTATTTGTTCTATTTTAATTTGAAAATAATTTTAGCAAACATATTTATTGGTATGCTATGTTTAATAAAATAGTTGTGTTATCGAATACTCTAACAAAAAAATTTAGGACGTCGTTTTGGGGGGCGCGACTGGGCAGCGACGCCCCCCAAACGCGACACCAAGAAACAACATCTCCAAACAGGTACAGGCAACAATGCCTCAAGCAGTCCTGGCCTCCTGCCAACAACGGACCAGTCGAACGGCATCGGCAATGGCGATTGGTAGGGCAGCCAACAACATCACGGAACGGTTGTGGCCCAAAGTGAGGGAGCGAGTTCGGTGGCGAGTGGCTTGTATATCACTGGCTGACGGACCCAGGAGCAGAAGAGAGGGGACGCACACGTAGACGGCCCATGTTCGTAGTGGCGCATTTATGACCCAAATTAGGGTTTGAAATGGGTCACCGGTCTGTTTGTGCCGGTCAACTGGGCTAGCGCTAACATGCCATTCTATTTGTCCATTTAGATTGGGCTGCTGAAGATGCCTTTATAGCCTGAGCACTAAGCTTTTGAATCTCACAACATCTATGTCTCAATTGGGCACTAAAATATGACAACACCTCAAACCATGTAGCCAGTTCCAAAATACAAGAACTACAATTCTAGTCAATAGTTAACATAGTCTAAGTCTGACCAAATGTCCAGACAAAAATAAGAATAGTTAAAAGTCAAACCCATAGCAAAAGATCAACAACAAAACAAAGTTTTACAGTATATAGTATTTGTTTGGCATTGTAGATGTTGACACTTTCTAGTAAACTTTGATTTTCGACTAAAACGTACGGGGTAGTATTACATCGGTCAGGAGAGAAAACATCTGGTGTGACGCTGGACTCGACTCTGAATAGCTGTATCTGACTTTGTTTAGTCCACTGGAATCTTGTAAGATCCCCAAGGCCGCTGTCAGGCTTGGATGTGATTTCGGCATTTGTTATGCATGGACTCGATCTTGAGTACGTATGATCGAGGTCGCGTACGGGAAAACTCGATCTCGTGCACAAAGATGACCCATCTGGTATATGGATATCGCAAGCAGCGCAAGTTATTTGTTTTGTGTGTAAAGTCGAGTCTGCATTTTTGCTCTTGATGGAGCACGTACGTACGGTCCTGGCCGGGTTTTACCTGAGACGTCAGCGTCTCTGACCGCGACGCCGGCCGATGGCACGACACGAGCATTCGAACCTGCTAGGACAGCCCCTTTCAAAAGGAAAAGGGCACCGGCGGCGAATCTTCATCCGGTGGCGGTGGATGGCAGTGGCGGGGCCGCCGTAGAGTCCAACGCGTTCGGCGGCGCAGCGCGGGATGATGTATACGCCGCCGGCGAGTCCAGTACAGTCCAGTCCAGTGATCCAGTCCAGTACCGGCCGGAGTCGTACGTGGCGGCGGTCGGGACCGCAGGTTTGGCTCCTCGCGAGCGCGCACGAGAGCGGGCAGCAGACGATGACTCGAAGATCCTCTGCGGGTGCGGCCCGGCCGGCGGGGAACGCGTGGTTCAACTAACCAACTGCGACTGCGACGCACCCCAGCAGCTCGACCCGATCCGCGCAGCATCCTGTTCGATCCCCGCCGCTGCCCACGGAAGAAGCACCGGCCGCCCGCCTACGCCACCATCCTCTGCGACGGGCGACGGCATCTCTAAAAGGGCGATCCATTCGGCTTGATTCTCTTCCTTTGGATCGCGTGGCATAATAGAGCCTGAAATTCAAAAAAAAAAAAAAAAATCATTCATGCAAACCTAACTTACATTGGTCATAAATAAGGAAATTAAGGAAGCCCTAGCTATGGCTCCCCTCCTGCGCGGGTGTCGACAGTGCCACCGCCTACTCGTCGTCCTCATCCTCGGTGAGGTCGACGAGCATGGGTGGTGTCCACGGCCCTGCTACAGCCACACATGGCGGCAGAGACGACGGTGGTTGCTGACACCATCTGCCCTGCCCACGTAGCATGTGGCGGCAGTGCTGGCGGCGGTGGCAACGCCACGGTGTGCTTCACCACCATGGCACTCTAGCACTGGGAGTAGTGCCGGTTGTATGCCGCAGCGGCTTGCGGCCCGACGAAATTTGTCGCGTGTGGAGGCATCGACAAATTTTAGGCGCGTGGAGGTGAGGACTGGCGACGGGATGAGGAGCCTGCCTCGTGGTCATTAATCGTCTTCTTCAGCCAGCACATTATCTTCATCGACGGCAATGGCGGTAGTTTGCTGGCTTCTGGCAGTGGCGTTGTCCGTGGCAGTTGGGAGAAGGGGCGGGCGCAAGGCCATTTCATACGAGTCATGGCCATCAGTGCTCGCACGGCTTCCAACGCCATCAGCATCAATGTCGGGGCAAGAGTTGAGGCGCGACAAGAGTGGTCAGCGATTGCTTTTATGGCCATGGCTGCTGCCACCGGCTAGCCTTCTATCATCAGGTCGCTTTCATGTGGGCCGGCGGTGCATGGAGGGATCCGTCCCCAAACTTTGGTGGAGAGATGGACCCATCGAACATGTCGATTTGTTTGGGCCGCGCCGCTATAGCGTGCGCGACGATGCCCTAACCCCATGATGCGAGCTGCTACTCGCTTAGTTCGCAAATAACTACAATATATTTTTAGCTATTGTCTTGACTAACTTTAGTAGCTTAGATGTCAAATTGGTACATAACGAAAATACATTTGTAAATGGATGTAATGATAGTAATATGGTGTTATAACTGTTGTTACGTTTTTTAAAATAAAATTTAAATTTTGAAAGGCTTGACTTAAGACAAGCGGTAAAAGTATACTTATCTGCAGAGGGAGTACAACGTTCATCTAATAAAAACACACACATTCGATTCGTTCTGCTTATTGCGTTCCGGTTGATTCTTAGCATAATTTCTTTCTTTCGATGGGTGGTGGAGTTCTGCTCAATCCTAAAATTGACACGATGTGACAGCCGTACCTGTGCTCCACTTTAAGTGGCCGGAGATATCACGTAGCCCCAAATATTTTCTACTACTCCATCCAGTATCAATTTTAAGATATTTTGGATATTTCTTTTTTTTTTTGCGAATGAGATATTTTGGATATTTCAGTGTGTACTATATATGAACCGAGAGGTCCAAGATAAGGGAACATGCACAATAAAATGTGTGTAGACACGTATGATTCAGGGAAACCAAAGCCCATCATTGCTTAAATGATTGGGTCATGCACATGCAGCACACATTGGTTCATAAATCTGTCTTGTATTACATATTCTATGTTAGTTAAGGATACAATCTATCTACTATTCAACACTTATTGCTAGCATGTTTCTTAAATTATGACATGGTAAAAAATTAAACTTAGACACGTGTAACTAAAATAAGATATCAGATATCTACTCCCTCTATTCACAAATATAAGACATTTTAGTTATTTTAAAGTGAACTAGATACATGCTATAGTGACTGAATCTACACACTAAAATTAGACTAGTTACATACCAAATAATTTACAAAAAAACTAAAACATTTTATATTATTGAACGGAGGGAGTAGTAAACTAAGAAACACGTAGTCCAACCAACCAACTAACTTCGATGCCTCCAGAGCGGCTCGCTCGATCGGCATGAAAGAAGCACCCTACCAGCCGCCCGCTTCGGCATTTTCCGCTACATCCGTCAGCTAAAGCCGCTGCTAGCTCGGTTCCGTGAACCCCTTTTGCCACCACAACTTGCAAAGAGTGTGGTAAAGAGAAAAGGCAACATGAGGTGCGGGTAACTAGCATTGAATTGATTAAAAAAAAAACTAGCATTGAACACCAAATGTGTACGTCTAAGAAACCTACTACTACATATTTTTTTGAACATTTAGAGTGGATTTGTACATCCACGCATGGATGTGAATGTTTCCTCACCGTCCATTATGGTTTAAGATTCGGATAAAAAGAGAAAAGAGAAAGAAATCTTTTCATCTACCATGGTGGGCATGAATCTCGAGAAATAAATAGACGGTGACGAAAACACCCACACCCATGCGTGGGTGTACAACCAGCTTTCAATGTGCAACCCTAAAATTAACATGACACGAGGTGCATGGTCATATATACTCAGCTTTAATTGAGACACTCATCTAAAAAAGAAAGTTTTAAGTGAGACATATGTATGCACATCGGGTGATAAGTCTAACTTATCTTACATATTCTATGTTAATCAGGAAAAAAAGTTTTCAATGGATATATCTTACTAGCGGCATTCTATTCAACATTTTTATTGGTTGCATGCTTCTTAGATTATGACAACGATTAAAAATTATATTTAAAAAGCGTGTAACTAAAACAAGACATAGTACACTAAGGAAATAGCATAACTTTCTTACTCCACTAAGACATCATTTTTTTTATATCTAAGATAAGACACATTTTCTTTTCCTCTTTGTTCCACCTCAGTAATCGTCCTACTCGACTTGCTGCTAAGATTACAATAACCTTACGCATGCTCTTGCCATATATCTCTTGTAGATGTGGAGTCAAAGTCAAGCCATAGTGGACACTATGAGGACTTGTTGGATCCGACGTCGTATTCAGCTGGCCCAGTGAAAATTAGCGAGCTCTTCATTAAGCAGCACGTACCACATCCATTTCAAAATACAAACGTACTGATTAATGTCAATTTTAGCAAGATGGTCCCAGTACAAAGTAGAGCTGACCTCAGTGAGATATTTTTCTCCTAGTTGTAGTTATGACTTAGTATTTGATTAGTACTAGTAAAATGCCCGTGCGTTGCCACGGGTAACAAAATAGGTAAAGAAACACGAAATAGTTAAAATATAAACATCAACCATCAACGAACACCTCAAAATAGATGATACGGTACTTTGTCTCAAGACCAACATTGAAATAAATTAAACATAATAGTTGATACATGGGAGCATAAAATACATGGAGAGTCCGCACACAACACTTTTGAATATGTACTTCAGGTGCATGCCCTGAACTCCTCATCGGAAAGCCGCACTCGGTTTTGCGACATGTAAACCCTATGAGCGAGTATTTCTTACGTCTGAGTTGCATTCCTACATGAGAGAGCTGACCCGCACTTGACCTCGGGCGATTCCGACAACATCATGGAGTACCACAATAGAGTTGACCTGCGCAAACAAATTACAATCTAAATTTAATATATATTAAAAAGATACGATTATGGAAAGTACGAGTACCAAATATCTCACATATAATGTAACGATCTCTTCGTAGACAATGCTCTTCGTGTAGGTACCAATAGATTTTTTTATTACCAACATCCGAGACATCGGGAATCTTTATGTTCTTTCGAGTAATGAACCTTGATAGCTTCATTCAACTGATCTTGAGAGTACACCGACTCGGGCTTGTGATGTAATCTGACAGCTGTTTGGTGGTATGCAAAACTACTAAAAATAGCATTTTATGTTATGAACTTCCACTTGATTTTTAGTACTCCAACCTTTCCGTAAAAGACGTCTTAGATTTATGTAAATCTGAATGTATGTTACATTCTTTATGGCAAGGATGGAGTATTTTTTTGCCTGTTCCCTTCTATAAGATGTTTTTATAAGGAGGGACACAATAACTTTTTGCGGGTAAGTTATTAAACATTTCAGTTTGTAGTAGGATAAAAAAATAAAAAACCTATAGTTTGGAGTACTGGCAAGTGAAGCTAAAATAGCTAAAATGTTGCAAAACGATACTGAAATCCTACTAAATTTTTTAAAATGGCTAAAAAATGCCTAGAAAAATGTAAACAATCTAGTAAACCTTATGTACTGCATCAGGCATTTTGGAAAAGTTTCTTTGGATTTGATTCTACAGTTGTGAGTAAACCTCATTTTAAGTTTCACAACCAAATTTTGAACTTAAAATTCAATTTCCAAAGAAAAATAAAAAATCAATTAAAACCTATATATTCCATTATGCATACTATGAAAATTTCGTCGGATTTAAGCATATTGTTTATGAATAAACCTCATTTTAATTTCACGACCAGATTTTAAACTCAAAATACAAACTACACAATATTTTTTTGAAATAAACCCATTAAATATTATATGTTTTATTATGCAATATGGGGAAGTTTCATTGAATTCGAACAAACGTTTTGTGAGTAAATAGAGTTCCAGGCTGGAAACGACCATGTGTGGGGAAATTTTTGCTAGCATCCACTCATGTACGTTGGATTGGATTTGGATGGCCTAAATGTATCCAAACTCCAGCCGTGACTTTAAGGCTGAACGTCAGTACGTCACTGATACTACATCCAATCTCACCATGTTTATATGTTCTTATCTACTAACCTACCTATCAGTCTCTCTCTCTCTCTCTCTTCAGAGTTCAGACCATATCCTCTCGCCACCGCCGCTCTCGACTGTTCCGACGGCCCGAGCGCAGCTCTCTGGAGCGACGCGTCCCCCATCTCCTATGCTTTCCCCCAGGCGCAGAGACGCCCCCTCGTCTCCTCCTCTTCATTGCCGCTCGAAGTTACTGTAGTTGCGAAGCCGCTGCAGGCCGCCAGGCCGGCTACCCGTCCATCGATTCTGCGGCCGTCAGCTCTCCCCGCCAATGCGGCGCCGCCGTCCCCTTTCGCTGCCGCGGCTTCTCCTTCCCGCTTCCCCTCCACACGAAGGTGTCGCACGATACCTACCCTCCCCGCCGCGGGGTCGAGGGCTTCTTCCCGCCGAGGAGGTGTCATCACCCTGAAGTGGTACATCCGGCTCGGTATGATTCCGCTCTCCCAACCCGATTGTCCCTTATCACAAGCTAATTAGATGGTAAACATGAATTATTCATCAAAATTTCCCGAGACCAAATCGATATGTCGACGGGCTCCACCAATTTACGCCGGTGTAGCTGTTTGCATAGGTCATTGTTTGCATAGGTCAATTTGTTATGGCGGAAATTCTATTTTTAAGGCAACCTGGGAAAGTATTATGTCGTTTTTAGGGAAGGTGATCTCTCATCTTAATTATAACCAGGCAGTAACTTACTCAGTGTTTTCCTTCGGTTAAGTAGAATTCAGTGGCCGAGGAAAGCAACATGTGTGCATACCTTTTCAAAATTTGCAAAGCAACTACCATCGATCACAATTAGGAATCAGCAAGATGTTTTTGCATCTATTAGGACTGTTGATAGATAGATTGCCACCACAGGTTCATGTATTGAATTTAATTGTCAGCAGCTCACAGGCTACTACAGATTCATATCAACATGATAAAAGTACAAACCCTTTTTGTTGGTTGTGTAGCAAAAAGGCAAAAATGTATGACATATTTTCTACGGAACAGTAGGATTACTTTTGATAAACATATTTTACCAATTTGTTTGGCTTGCGATCTCCAACTGAACCAACTTGACCATGTAGTTATAAGAGAGGGCTTGTACCTGAGCACATATAATCTAGGTTAAACATAAGGAAGGAAAGTAATCGCAGTACTTTTAGTAAGTGTGTGCAAATTACAGCGGAGCCTATTGTTCGTTCATGGCTGCACAATGTTACTATGCACACAGAGTTCACGAAAACAAATGTCGACCATAATATATCTCAGACTACATCCTGAAAACAAATACAATGTACTTGGATACAAATGAAATTGTTAGAAAGAGGTGACATGTCACACAATGAGTTTGTATAAATTTTACCGATTAACTCGCTCCACATTTCCCTGCAAAAAAAAAGCTCGCTCCACATGAGCCTGGATACACTGGCTTCCGCTGGTCCACTGCAGCCACCTTTTTTAATGAGAAAAAAATTAGAGACAGCTTCGGATAGATTTTCCCTGCTAATTATCATATGCATTTTTTTCTCAAGTTCATTTAGGATCCGGCTAACATTCTGTACCCAGGACTATCAGCAACCAACCTTTTGTGCCCTTGTTCACAACGTGCTAGCCATAAAGATGACAAAGCCCTTGTTCTTGCTGCTGCAAACACTCCGTTGCTATTGGATTGGGTAGAGAACATCTGTCAATTATTCATGTGCCCGATCTTAAAGGCACGCAATGCATGTTCAAGGTAATGAATTGGCAAAAGACAAACTTCAGTTTACTTCTGCCCTGCCTGGACATTGCTACAAACTTCAGCTAGCATTGACATCATTACTAAGTTCAGTTAACTCAACTTCAGGTCAATCTCGGCGGCACCCCTCACAGCCTTAGGGAAACCAATTTCGAGAGCTTGGCTGCAAAGGAATTGAGAGTTGGGTCCTCACATCGACCTGATCCTTTCGTGCATCAATTCTGTAAGTTGGAGAAAGCACTTGAACATTTTTAGTCCCTCTACATTTATTCATTGTTGTTCTGATTTCACAAAGAGTTGGTTAAATTGCTGATTCATTTCTTGAGCAAGTAGAAAACAAAATGCTTGGAAGCAATGACCATCGCAATCAAAAGCAATGACCCCTTGCAAATTAGTCAATGCTTGCGGTTTCTTCAGACAGGCGATGCATGGGATTTTTTTCATGAGAAATAATGCCACCATGCATTTTAGTAAATCCGGTGGAAATGAATTATTTAAATCTCGTAGATGATATATCAAATGGTAAAACAGAATATCATCATTATTTTTGTGCGGAACAATAGAAGTCTGAATACTTTATTATTTGTTTTACACGACATTTCTAAACTGTACCACCTTCTAGGAGAGTTACTGAGAAAGTTTATGAAGATATTAGCCATGCATATTAAGCTGTGGGAATGTCTGTTTTGCAAATATCCAAAAAAAAATTTAACTGCTTACATATTCAAATGTATATTGCACTTCCATGTAGGCATAGTTATTGAAGCAGTGACAACACATGCGAAGATAGATCAGGGCAGTAGATTGTTGATGGAAGAAAATCAGATGGAAAGACGAGTTTTTCTCTTTTGTATATCAATAGCAATAGCAATGAAGACATTGTAAGAGGTAGGGACGAGAAATAATTCTCACGGATCAGTCAGCGAGGATGCCTCGGTAGATAACATCTCCATTCCTAGTATCTCAGATTCGTCCAGAAATAATTCTTCCGGCTGTTTCCCATGATCTGTTGTACATGTGCAACTCCTCAACATTGCGGAATCTAACATGAGAGAAATGATTATCCATGAACTGGTTAATGATCTACCACAGTTTTGATGCAGGAGAGATTTCGTGGTTACCTGGTGATTGTAGGAGGCAAGGCGGCGGGAGCCGGGACAAGTGACAGTGCCATCACCCTCTTGAGTCGGGGTGACGGAGAATGCATCAAGTCGCCATGGAGGAAACTTCAGGACAGGTCACGTGGAAGGATCGAGCAGGGGTCTAAGGCGACATATGCTGTTAGGACGGTAATGCTGGAAGTAATTTTTGGTGGAAGTAATGGTGGTTGATGATGGCAATAAGGGTAGGGGTTGGCCGTGATTTTGGAACCAGGTAACCACGAGCATTAACTGAGGATGGTTGAAACTGAGCTATGTTTGAGGAATTGATGTTGGCTGACGAGCGGAGAGGGTACCATGGATTAATTGGGCTTGTTGGGTTTGGCCCACATAGGTTGGTGAGGGGCGATTCTAGATCAGCTGACGAAGGTTTGACGAAGGAACGGCGGACCGCCTGATGACGGAACTCGTTTCCCCTTTTTAAGTAGTAGAGATTGTTGCCTTCCCAGAAAAGGAGCTATCTATGGTAAGATGATAAATTCGTCATTATGTTGTCTTCCCAGAATTTGAGCCTAGTCTATGGTAAGATGATAAGTAGTCATTATGTTGCCTTCCCAAAGGAGCTTTATTTTTAGGAGATTTCGAGAATTTGAGACATGTCGAATTTGATGTAGGTGGTGCTGTCGATGGATTGGCCAGAAATCACCAATTATAGAGCTTTCTTTTTAGGAGGAAACCAGATTTTATGCCTTTTGTCAGGTTTCTATTTAGGTAAGATGGATTTTATGCCTTTTTTGTTTACACGCTGGATATCCTGCTTTCAAAGTACTATTGATCGTTGTTCCTTATTTTATAGGTTTCCTATTTTATAGGTTTCCAGTTCTATAGGTTTCCTATTTTTGTTTACACGCTGGACATTTAGGTAAGATGGTTATGATGGCAATAAACAAAATGCCTCTGATTGTAAGATGGTTATATGGTAAGATGATTATGTCTCTGATAGGATTAGGATGTAGCGATGCGGCCCATTATGGCCCATTCGTGATTAGCGATAGGATTAGCGATGGTTGACGAAAGATGATGGCAGAAAACGGAGGAAGTTCCTCCTTTTTATATAGTAGAGATGTTAAAGAATGTTAGACCCTCGATCACAAAAAAAAGAATGTTAGACAATTTGGATCCTGGCATACATTGATTCGCAATTGACTATCTCATAGGAGATCTCAAAAAAATAGTGAGATATTTTTCCAGCTTCGCCCCTAGTTGCGGGCAATTCCGATCAAGCTGCTAAAATATCTCAACTGTGGCAAGATGACTTAGCAATTGAGTATTAAGGAATGTCAGACAATTCCGATCCTGACACACATTGACTTGTATTTGACTCTTGTAAAAAAAAGCAAAAATACTCCTAGGAAGGAACACAGACAATTTCATCAGAAAGCAAACCAAAGATAATCGCGATATTCCTCTCTCTTTCTCCCATAACTAACCGAGCCGATAGGTCGTAACGAATCGCCTTTCGTTGTGTTCCAGATCGGCCGAGCAGGCGCAGGCGGCGTAGAGTACCTCTCTCCGTCCCCGGCCTCGTCGCGATTTATTACCAGAAAAGCCTTCCTTTCCGCGCAATAAAAAGGGCGAGGTTTGTCCAGGCCGGGGAGGAGCGCGCGCGCGGTAGAAAACCCCATCCTCCCGCCGTCCACCTCGCGGCGGCGGCGGCGGCGTAGCAGGCGCGGGGCGGCGCCGGAGATGTGAGAGGCCCTGCCCGCTGGCGAGATGGCGGCGGCTGTGGCGGCGGTCGGCGAGGCCGCGGCGGCGGCGGCGAAGAAGCGGGGCGCGTCCAGGAGCTGGATCCTCATCGACGCGTCCGGGGACGAGCGCGTGCTCGACGCCGACAAGTAAGCCATCATGCACCGCGTCGACATCAACGCGCGCGACCTCCGCATCCTCGACCCGCTGCTCTCATACCCCTCCAGCAAATCAAAGTTGGACCGACCAGACAACGGACGGAAAAAAGTACAGCTAGAACAATAGAACAGCACGGTACGATCGATCCACGCGAGCGCGACCAATCACTCTTTTTTGGTCTTGATGGAGCAAGCACGTACGCTGGCGGCCGGGTTTTACCTGAGACGTCGGCGTCTCTGACTGACAGCGACACAAGCATTCGCACCTCCAGCAATCGTTCGAAAGGAAAACGACGCCGGCGAATCCTCGTCAGTGATGGCGCGATCTGAACGAACGTCCGGCGGCAGGCAGCGGCGGAGCCGCCGTAGAGTCCAGCACGTTCGGCCTCCGGCGAGGTACAGTCCAGAGCGCGATGGCAGGCAGGCAGGCAGGCAGGCACGAGACAGCAGTCGTACGTGGCGGCGGTCGGGACCGCAGCTTTGGCACGTCGCGAGCACGCAGGAGAGGCGGGCAGCAAGAACGGACCCGATCGCGTGGTTCAACAAACCCAGCTGCGACGCACCCCAGAGCGGCTAGCTCGGCTCGATCGGCGCAGCATCATCGTATTTATTCCATCCCGCCGGCGTCGCCATCCTACGCGCTGCTGCTAGCTCGGTTCGGTGTAGCAGTGTAGCTGAGTGTAATGTGCCCGAGGCCATATGAATTGCCTCTCTAAAGCTTTTATCTCTAAAAAATTTAGGCTTCATTTGATACTAGAATTTTTGTGGGAATAAATGCCACTGAACCCTAAATTTCTACTTATTTCTAAAACTAAATTTGGTAGTACATGACAAACCTAGTTTAATTCCCATTTATCCTCCCTTTTTTTTCAAAATCCTAGAGTAATTTCACCAATACCCAATACCCTACCTCTATCTAGTGAATTGGGGATTGAAATTTTGTGAAGATTTTGGGATTATGCTCACTAATCCCCGTAAAAGCATTAGTACCAAACAAAGATCTTATTTGGGTCCGCCCTAGGCCCGTTAACCCCTTAACCCCACATGAGTGCAGATATATCAATGTACTTATTACGCAATAGAATGGGACATTATCGTCTGTATATGTATGGTGACCTCAAAATACATGGATGATCAATGATCATACACACATACAAAAAAAATCGATTTTGTTTAATCTCGGTTTTTTCTGATATTCTTATGTATAGAGACATCAATTTACTCTTTTGGTGCTTCAACGTTTGATCCTGTATAGTCATACATAATTACTTTATATAGTTTTAAATGGCATTGTTAAAACAGCACAATTTCATTGAAACCTCACTAAGTGTGTATTTCAATTGTGACCACAAGGTGCATCTAACCAATTATTTTGGTCACGACAAAAGAATCAATTTTTTTTGAAATAAAGCAAAAAAGTTGTCATTTTCATTGATAAAGAAGAAAATGGTTTGTCCAGTTAATTATCGGAAAATCGGACGAAACCGGTACAACAATTGGCTGAACTGGCACATAACAACGTTGCACACACACTGTCAAGAGTAAACACTGTCGAGAGCAACACAAGCGTCATCATCGTCGCTCCTCCTTGAGCTAGCGAACCCAACTTCATTATCGACTTCCACAGGAGACACACTAACTACAAACAGGAACGTGAAGGCATAAGAACAATCAAACAACCGGCCACACACGCCGATGATATTGCAGCCTCTGATCATAGAAGAGCTCCAAAGGAGAACTATGCAAAAATAAGGTCGCGAAGAATCACCGACCCGGACTATCTTTGTGCATCCTCAACGCTAAACAGGTCTCATCGTTGCACGGACCTCTCCACTGCAGCTCCTCCGACTTCAAGCCACAAACAAACCACGGTAAACCCACAGACACGCCGCAAACTGAGGACCGCAACCTTGCCGCAACTCCATCTTCGTGCATCCTCATAGCCGCTGCTACACAAGCCGATAATAACCACCAACGCAAACCACAAACCTGCTGGCTGGCCTCCACTTCAAACAAAGCCCTCAACAGGGAAGAACGACACGAAGCCGACATCCCCCGATCTAGAGAATCCGGATCTAGGGATTCCTCCGAAGATATTGGACGCAGAGACGAGAGGGCAACAACAACGCCTTCTTCTTCTTCTTCAAAGTGACGACGCCCACATGCGCCACCATCGATGGTCCGACGAATCCAGGCTCGGCTTTCGCCTATTGCCTCGCTCCCAAGTCCAGGGCCGATAAGGCCGCTTCCACGACCGTTGTTGGGCACCCAAACACGAGGAGCCCAACCCAGGCCCGTCGGCCCAGGGCACATATCTGGAGCCATGCGCTTCGCCATGATGACGCTCAGGACAGCCGAGGCTGCCATCGAGAGGGCAACAACAAACGACCACCGTGGACGCGTCGCCGGCTAGAAGCCGGAGCCACGAGGGTCACCGGCTGTTGTACCCCAACGTCACGCCGAACGTGCCAACGTGCAGCTGCGCCACCGGAGAGGAGTAGCAGCAACGCCGCCACGCCACCCGAGCCACCAAGCTGTTAGATGCGAGGAACGTGACGTCGTCGAAGACACCACAAGGTCCACAACCACCACCGCCATGAATCTTCGGAGCAACCACCGCATCTTCCGAGGGTTTGCCCCGCCGCCGTTGTTCGAGGCGTGGGCAAATATTTGAGGTTGCCAAATCTTTGGTACTAGAGCAAATGTGGGCAAACCAAACCGAGGCCTAAATTTAGCGAGATCGATCCGATGTTGTAGTGACTTAGTAAATAATGACTATGGAGGTATATCCTATGTTGACATACATTGACTCGGTGATTGACTACCTTATTATTAAAAAAAGACAGAAGTACTCCAACGAAGGAAATATGGCAATTTGAAGAACCAAGATAATAATCAAGTTATTCCTCTCCGGCAACAGACAGCCCCTTCTCTTTCTCAATAACTAACCGACCCGAGACCGCTCGTAACGAATCGCCTTTCGTTCGTTCTGCTCCAGATCGCCAGAATCAAACGACCCAGCCCCAGGCGGCCTCCTCGCGATTTATTACCTACCCAGGGTACCAGAAAGCCTTCCTTTTCGCGCAATTAAAAGGGCGAGGGCGCGGGCCAGGAGCGGTAGAAAACCCATCCTCCCGCCGTCCACCTCGTGGCGGCGGCGGCGGCGTAGCGCGTTGGGGCCGCCGGAGATGTGAGAGGCCCTGCCCGCTCGCGAGATGGCGGCGGCTGTGGCTGCGGTCGGCGAGGCCGCGGCGGCGAAGAAGCGGGGCGCGTCCAGGAGCTGGATCCTCATCGACGCGTCCGGGGACGAGCGCGTGCTCGACGCCGACAAGTACGCCATCATGCACCGCGTCGACATCAACGCGCGCGACCTGCGCATCCTCGACCCGCTGCTCTCTTACCCCTCCACCATCCTCGGACGAGAGCGCGCCATCGTGCTCAATCTCGAGGTAAGCCACGCCCCCTCCTTTACCCCGCCGCAAGTCCCGAGGTTGTTTTTTTGCCGAGGGGGAATTATCTACTGTTCTGATATCCCCTGAATTATTACTCCCGGTTGATGGATGGAATCACGGAGCGGCGCCGAATTCCCGGAATTTACTCCGTTCCCCCAGCTTTTCCGGGATCACGTGCCGATTTAGGTTCAGAGTGGCGCCGTGTTTAGGATCAATTTCAGTAAACTGAACTTCTTATAGGTGTAGTAGCTCTGCGGGTCGTTTTTGATGATTTTACCGTGGATCAAACGAGTCGAATACAGCTGCCATTTATTTTCTCTGAAAACAGCCCGATATTTATGCTTCACTCGTGGCAATCTCTGACGAATCTTCTGTTTTTTTTTTTGGGTGGAATTTTCATCACTGGATCAATCAGCACATAAAGGCGATCGTTACTTCTGAAGAGGTGATTTTCTCTTTATTTATTTCCTTTCGATTATTTATTATTTATTACGGGTAGAAGTTTTCAGTTATTCCTTCTCATAATCTGGTTTACTCCACCGATTCTGTGGGGACTGGGGAGTATATACACGTTCTCTGATTTAAATGGCTAGGTATCTGTAATTTTGAAACAGTGAACAAGGGTAGCCTCCATACAATGTCAGATTAACAAGGGTAGCCTCCATACAAAATGTAACAAGGGTAGCCTCCATACAATGTCAGATTAGCGTGATCTGTCAAAATAATATTAAGCTGAACTCTACCTGCACTGAACAATGTTTAGATGTTTCAGCCCAGTTTAATATCCTACGACCCATAACTTCTTTGATAGAAACTGTGTTGATCTTAATACTCTTCTTATTGTCCAGTAATGTTGCTGATGTACTCACATTTTCTGGTTTTGGCTGGGCTCAGGTTTTGCTCAGAGATCCTTCAGATGAGAATGTAATTCCCGTAGTAGAGGAGCTCCGGAGACGACTAGCACCTTCAGGTGCCTCTCACCTTGATGGGAAGGATAATCTAAGTGGCCAGCATGATGGGGAAGGCGCTGAAGATGATGGTAAGTTTAGTCACCATTCTCTCAAATTACAGTTGTTACAACCACGATCTTTTATTTGTCAAGTTTCTCTATATCTGTAATGTCGATCGTAGTTTACATTCATCACATTTGTTTGTGAGCAATATGCCAATTCTCTTATGAGCCTCAATAATTGGACAAACAAGGAACAGAATGTCTGAAAGGAATGCACACATGTAAAAGGAAGCTATGGACATCAAACTTCCGACTGGGACGTGGCCAGTTGGGCCACCGTTCTGTTGTTTTCCGTTTTAGTATATGTCCATGTCACTAGGACATCTTTTGGCAAAAACTCAACAACCAGCCCAAACAGAAAAGTCCAAAGTATACAGTCTTGGTTTCTTGGCACCTAACTGTTATTCCGTGATTCCAATCGTAGTGTTACTCTACTAGACCTATTATGTTTTACGACACATTATATTTTGCCCATTTTATTTGTTGGGAATCTGCTCAGAGCAATTTGAGATATTGCAATATTAATCCAGTAGACATATGTGACTGTCCCTTCCTTTTAATAAGGATGATTATCCAAAGGACATTTGTATTTACGGGTTAATATTGGGCCAGCAAGCGACCTCCGCAAATGTTCTTGCTCCTTGTAGAACACTGCGAGCTTTGGTTGCACAGGCTGCCTCGCCGTCTTAGCCGCCAGCCGATAGACTTGTGGCTGTCGGATCGTAGAGCTAGCCTGCTGTGATCTTGGTTACACTGTATTGGCCTCTTTCGTTTTGCTCCGGCGAAACCCACATGTACCTCCCGAGCTAGACTCGGCCCCCGTTAATAAATTTTCACTTCAGGTGGAGGTTTTCCCTCCACCGTTGGCTCTTCAAAAAAAAAAAAAAAATTGGGCCAGCAACAATTTATGAGACATGGCGCCAATCATATAGTTATACATAAACCAAGAACTTTGAGACCATACTTTATCTATATGGTGTCTTTGTGATCACTTACAGCAATACTATGACTTGTTCATCTGGTATATCGTATACAGTTCGTGTGATAATTGTTGTGCCATCCTGACCCTCAGATCAAAATGATTCTCATTTCACATAGAGCCTGTCCAATTGGTTGTTGCCAGTTGGTCCTTTAAAAACACCACCCATTTTTTAAAGTAGCCTTGTTTTTCTTATTAAAATATTGGGCTCGTTTATTTCTGGTTTAGTTGCTAGCTATCTTTAATTCATCGCCAAGATAATAGGCTAGTTATATACTTCTACACAGTATGTTCATGCCCTGCAATTTCATTATGTGAACACCAGAATCTCCCTTTGAGTTCCGTGCACTGGAGGTTACTTTGGAAGCAATCTGCAGCTTTCTTGATGCACGCACTACTGAGCTGGAGACAGATGCTTACCCAGCTTTGGATGAACTGACATCCAAGGTGAGTGAACTCATGTTTACTATACTTAATTCCCCTAGGATTGAACTTGATTAGAACCTCCTAGAAGCAACATGTACTTCATTTATTTGAAGTAGCACGTAGTATGCTATATTACTTACAGAAAGCAGAAATACGTCACTTCACCCTGTTTGAAACGGACAATTGATGGGCAAACATTGCTGCTGCATCTTCTTTTATTTGACTACTGAATTTAGTTTTATAGCTAGAATGCTGATGCGTAATGACTAGGAACGTTTTGCATAGAAGGATAGAAAAAATGTTATAGTTGGTATCTTGATTCACTTAGATGACTTTTGGTCATATATGTTTCAGAATGCATTTATCACAAGTGTATTATTATTATAATGCATATAAGATGCTGTTACAAGACATTGCACTTAACTGCTCAAAGGAGGGCATGTAAAAAAAGTTACTTAACTATCCACATTTCTGATAGTATAGTCGTGTTATTACTCTGTAAGTGTTAATAGGTGCTGTATGATTGATGTTTGTTCACCACCAAATGTAATGTAATAGTAGCTAAAATATTTCTAAAACCTTGCTGGCTTTTTTGCATTCTCTTGATACATTATATGTACAAAAGATTCATTTTAACTGTTCTCTTTCTATTTTCTCCATATTAAGTTGCGCTACTGTTGGCACCACAGATTAGCAGCCGCAACTTGGATAGGGTACGGAAGTTAAAAAGTGGTATGACGAGATTGACTGCAAGGGTTCAGAAGGTCTGGTTTCCTGTTCATTGTGTTTCATTTGGTTTGTTATCTGACACTTGAATAGGAACTTGTCTGACTATATATGCTATTCTGTATGCCATATTGTCATCTGAATTTTATTGCTGTGTAAATTAGCCATGTAAATAAGGAGGCTATTCACGTGTGATGGGCCATGCCATGCTTTCAGTTTTTTCCTTGGTTTATCATAGCGTACACTATCACAACAGGGCATATGATTTGTAATCAATGGGCGATTGATTACTTCTAGAGAAGAAGTGAACATCCAAAAGAAATCCGGAAGAGCATTCTTAGTATCATATGCTATATCTGTATTTGATAATGTTGAGTTTTTCAAATTACTATTCTAGTCGCCAGTTAAACTGCATGTTTTTTTTACTCTTGCATACTTGGTTGGTCTTGGAACGTTATCTTAGCTTTTCTATATCAATTTTGTTAAGTATTCTCGAATCTGTATAGTGCTACAGTAATGTTTTTCCTCCAGTCCCATATACATTCTCATGGATGAGCATTCTCTTTGTGCTATTATTCCTGTGGAATATATTTGTATTTTAATGACTAATTATAGACTGCTATGGTTATTTTTCTTGTTTATGGTTTTCTAGTATATCACAAAATGCGCTTTAATTTCTAGGTGAGAGATGAGCTTGAACAATTATTGGATGATGACGATGACATGGCTGATCTTTACTTGTCTAGAAAGTTGGCTGGGGCATCATCCCCTATCAGTGGCTCTGGTGGACCAAATTGGTTCCCAGCATCTCCAACTATTGGTTCAAAAATATCAAGAGCTAGTAGAGCCAGTGCAGCAACTATGCATGGAAATGAGAATGATGTGGAAGAGCTGGAGATGTTGCTGGAGGTTTTTATCTGCTCATCTACCTGAAACCCTCTTGGTTACTCTATCTCTGTCAGAGTACTCAAAGTTACTTGTACTTGCAGGCATACTTCATGCAGATTGATGGCACATTAAACAAATTAACGACGGTAAGTTGGGGCAGCTAATTCAAGTTCACAGTATCATGGATAGGCTAGCAAAACCCGGCCTCCTAGGAGGCGTTTAACAGAAAACTCTTATCTTTCCAATGCAATGAAACGCAAAAGTCTTCTGCGTTTTCTCGAAAAAATTATAGGCTAGAAAAACCAGGCCTAATTACAGCAGTGGTGCTGCGTTATTAAAAGCCTAAGATTCTTAGCTGTAAAGAAAAGCCTAGGATTTATCATTTATTGACTTTGTATTTATCTGCATCACCTTTTTCAGCTGAGAGAGTATATTGATGACACGGAGGATTACATTAATATTCAGGTACTGTTTCCCTGTAATAATATAAAAATGTTCTTAGTGTGAGTATTTTCACTCTTCAAGCACTGACTTTTTTTTCTCTTCTGTGCAGCTTGACAACCATCGTAATCAGTTGATTCAGGTAATTTTGAAATCACAAACCTTATGATTCTTTTTTTTGTTAAGATGTCAGTACTTCAGAATAGATATTCATTTTAGGCAACCCTGTGCTTGTAATAAACATATGCTTAATGGGCACCCCCATGTTAAGTAAAGGTTTCACACACTCTTCTAGTTTAGAGGACTATAATATAGGACGTTTAGTTTTCCAAAGAATCTTACGCTAAGGAACAGAGGTTATACAGCAGTCGTCACATTGCATTGAAAATTGTACTTATTAGTTTGGATATTCATTGGCTCATTACATGTTTTAACATTTTGCTAGAGTACATCTATAAGTTCCCTTTCCTTCCTGCAGCTCGAGCTATTCTTGAGTTCTGGGACTGTCTGCTTGTCACTTTACTCGTTGGTTGCTGGAATCTTTGGTATGAACATACCTTACACGTGGAACGACGACCATGGCTACGTCTTTAAATGGGTAAATGACAACGTTCAACAATAATACGCCTTGTACACTAATCGAACTATGAATTACTACAACAAGTATCTCACTCATCTATAACTCGTGCAGGTGGTTCTTGTATCGGGACTATTTTGTGCCTTCATGTTCGTCTCCATTGTTGCTTATGCTCGGCATAAGGGTCTCGTTGGATCCTGAGCAGCTGGAATAACCGCATTACTTGCTTTCCTCAGCTGTAAATCTTGAGCTAGAGCATCAACTTTGCGGATGATTCATCTCTTGTACCAAATTCATTAGTATGCAATTAGGGAAGATGAAAAGAAACAATAAATAGAAAAGAAAATAGAAGTTTGAAAGGGGTATGTGACGGTTGTCTCCTCTACATGTCAACAGTTCTTTAGGTATATGACGGTTGTCTCCTCTACATGTCAACAGCTCGCGATCCTATCATGGAGTAGTTGTTATTACTATACTCTTTAAGTGCTGATCTGGAAAAAAAAGGATCTTCTAGTCCTTTTGGTTTAGACAATGATACCGACGTCATACACAGTTTCCCAGTGTCACATTATAAATCGGCAGGGGGGACATTCTCTAGCCGTGCAATATTGAACGTGTTTCTGGTAGTTGTTGATGGTTAACAAAGAGAAAAAGGACATATCCTTAAAAATGGAGCCAAATCGGCAATGCGAAGAAAATGTGAACGAGCATTGTCGAAAGTTTTCCCTTTCCTGATACGTACAAATCAAAGTTTTTGCTCTGAATGGGAATGTGAAGAGTGAAGTTATCGTCAGACCACATGTAAAATTCTCTTTTTTTTTTGAGAGAGTAACCACATATTTCATTTCATTAATCGAACACCAAGTTACATGAAGCAACACATGTGGAAACTAAAAGACAAACCGGGATAAAATGATTATCCTGAATTCGCAGATAAAATCCTAAAAGATCGAGAAATACAAAACGATCTCTAAGGTTTCCTGCAACCACCGTAGTAAGCACCGCGGTCCAATTCCAACGCCGCCGAGGCGAACGCAAGAAGAAACGCCGAGCCTCCACCATTGCAAGATCCAAAAAAAGCACCATCGCCAACGAGGCTTTGTGAGTCGATGAACAGGCCTGCTGCAAGCAGCGAGGCACATGTCGATGTGGCACGTCGACCAGGGGACGTCCCTGTGCTGTCTTGGACCAAGATACGCCGCCTCCCATCGATGAAGTCGGAGAAGAACGGCATAACCACCACCTCCAGACCAACATCTTCGCTCCAGAAGAACCACCTCGTCCCGGCCTCCAGTGCCATCGTGGATAACGACAAACGCCAGTGACACGTCGAGAAACAGATCTCGCCAGATCTGAAGAACGGCGAGAAGACCAAGCTGCCGACCTGAAAGATCGACAAGCACATGTTGCCAACAATTCCGAGACGCCGCCGTGAAGGTCGCCGCCGGTGTGGGAGTGGAGTTGTGGTAGATTTATTTTCCCGGACACCGCTCCCACCACTCCAACGACGCACCATAGAAGACAAAAATTAACCCTAACTACTAGGCTAGAATGGAGGAATGAGGTTTCCCCTCCCTCATGCCACCGTCAGAGCGGCAAGCGGAGAGAGGAAACCAGGCCCAACGCCTTGACCGGAGATTGGGAAGATTATGTTAAAGTTCATTTCTTCGTCGTCGCCAAGCCACCATGGACGGGAAATCCTATACACCGACCAGGTCGGTGCCTACTAGGCACCGCACACCCTGGTCGGGTATTGGGCCCGGCCCATTTTCATCTTTTTTCTTTATTTCGTTTTCTGTTTCTGTTTTTTCTTTTTTCTTTTTTCGGTTTTCTTTTTTGTTTCCTTTTGTTTTCTGTTTATTTTTATTTCTGTTCAAAACCGAAAAGTTCAAATTTGTAAATAGTTCAAATTCGAAAAACGTTCAAATTTGAAAAGTGTTCAAAACGAAAAATGTTCAAAGCTAAAAATTATTCGTATCCAAAAAATGTTCATAACTGAAAAATGTTCAAATTTAAAACATGTTCGTTTTCGAAAAATGTTCAAATTTTGGGAAAAATAAAATTTTTGAAAAAAAATGTTCATTCTAAAAAATGTTCAATCTAAAAAATATTAAAATTTTGAAAAAAAAAGATATTCTAAAAAAAATATTTTTTTCGGAAAAAATATATTAGTACAAAAGACAAAAAAATTAAATTCCAGATTTAAAAACGGATTCAAAAAATTCTTCTTTTTAAAAAAACGAAAATATGTAAACAGAAAAGAAAAAGAAATAGAATAAGGAAAATAGAAACGACCTTACCTGATGGGCCGGCCCACTAGACAACCGCCGGGTCGGGGGTGTGCGGCACCGCGTCCGCACCGACCCGGTCGGTGTATAGGAGGCCCCCCATGGACCCGTCTTCTTTGTATCGGCCCATTAACATCCACTCTATCGGCCCATTCATACGCACAGAAGAGTCCAGTTGCTTTTATCGTCTAGTCGTTCCTTAGCTGCACTGATACATCCCCCAAAGGCAAAAAACCGCTCCGCCGCCTCCTTGCCCCCTCCCCACCGACGATCTGCCCAGCTGTTCACGCCATACACCATGACGACCTCCTTTCGTATCGCCGGCGACGGGAACCCCACTGGATCCGCCTCCTCTATCATCGGCGGCGCCGTGAGCGGCTACCATTTGCTCAAGATCGTCGGCTACTCGCGCACCAAGGAGGTCTGTAATGGCATGTGGATCCACTCTTGCCCGTTCGTGGCCGGAGGCCGCACATGGCATGTTCGTTACTATCCCAACGGGGACTCCAAGAACGTGGATTTCATATCCCTCTATCTGACACTCGATGATACCGTTGGCGAAGCCGAGGCCGTGAAGGCACAATTTAAATTCAGCTTACTCGACCAACATGGGAAGCCGGTGCCGGCCTATACCAAGACTACCGACTTCAAAGACTTTGCCGTGGGTAACAACTCATGGGGATATGAAAAGTTCATCCAAAGGGAGGCACTGGAGAAATCAGAGCATCTCAAGGACGATTCCTTCACTGTCAAGGTCGATGTTACCATCATGAGCGAGTGCCACGCGCAGGAGGCTCCAGCCATCGTGGTGCCACCGTCTGACATGCACCTGCACTTTGGGGACCTCCTGTCAAGCAAGGCCTGCGTCGACGTCGAGTTCCGAGTCGCCGGCGAGACGTTCTCGGCCCACCGGTTGGTTCTGGCGGCGCGTTCGCCAGTCTTCAGAGCGCAGTTCTGTGGCCCGATGAAGGAAGGAACAAGCACAGAGGCCATACGCATAGATGACATGGAGGCACGCGTGTTCAGTGCTCTGCTTTCCTTCATCTACACAGATGCGTTGCCGGAGATGAAGCAAGATGAAGAATCCGCCATGGCTCAGCATTTGCTTGTTGCAGCAGACAAGTACGGGTTGGACAGGCTGAAGCTGATTTGCGAGGATAAGCTGAGCAGTGACATCGATACGAGCTCTGTGGCGACCATATTGGCGTTGGCCGAGCAGCACCACTGCTGTGGGCTTAAGGCGGCTTGCTTGGCGTTCCTCGGCTCGCCCACGAATCTGGATGCGGCCATCAAGTCTGAAGGTTTTGAGTTTTTAACCAAGAGCTGCCCTGGTGTTTTGAAGGATTTCCTAGTCTCCCAGGTTGTTCCTAGTTTACTCGGGAAAAGAAAATCAGGGGCATGAACATGAGGTTGCAAACTTGCAATTATCCGTCATCAAAGATACTATAAGATCCTGCATGCTATCTAATGCTTGTATTTAGTAGATTTATGTGTAGTTTGGTTCTCACAAGGATAAGATGTACGTTGCTACTTTTTGTTTGGTCGTCATATCCTTCATGGAGAATTATTATTAATATGGTTTGACAACCTGTGTGCAAACCAAAAACCATGTATGCTAATTAGTGAGCAGTTAGTTCAGAACTTTATAGTCTTTAAGCTAGTTGACCTTTACATTTTACCTAGTTGTCTGTCTCGTTGATCTGTATAAATCTGCTGCAAGCATTGTGCCGCTTCCAGAGTCTCTGTATTCCTTTTCCACAAAGGGCACTATTTTTTTTACTAGCAGGCTTGGGCACCTGTTAAAATGTTGGATTGGGATCGGTGAAAAAAGTTGGCCTTCTATAGCTTACAAGTTTCTTACAGCTACAGTTTGCAGTGATGATATTCTGATACAGTGGTGGCTTCTAAGGTACTTCTTGAAAATTCACCTGTCTCACTCACATATTGTAACTTGTGGCAGGCGGTTCTTGTATCAGGGCTATTTTGTAACTTCATATTGCTCTCTATTGCTTCTTATGCTCAGCACAAGGGTCTTGTTGGGTCCTGAGTAGCTGGGAATAGCCAGATCCTCGACTGCAAATCTTGACTTAGAGGATCAACTTTGTGGATGATGCAATTCATTAATATGGATTTTCTCTGAACAGATCATTGTCACTTCATTCAATCGAAAGAGAATTGATCAGTTAAGGAAAACTATAAGAGATAGCTGGAATAACCGCATCGTTCGGTTTATCAACTGCAAAGTTGATGCAACTTTTTAAATGGTTCATCTCTTGAGCAGAACTAGTGTTGATGAAAAGAAACAATAAGTAGAAAAAAAGTTCAAAATTCATCAAAATTCTTGTCCTGTCTCCTCTACCAGTCTACGCATCACAAATTATTTTATTTTTTAGGGCTACTCGGTAAATGTTGTAACTAGGATTCTTAGTGCCTTTCTAGATTATATATGGCACTACATTGTGCCCATTTGATTTGCTGGGAATCTGTTCAGAGCAATTTGAGATATTACAATATTAATCCAATAGATACATCATACATGTGACTATCCCTTCCTTTTAATATTGGGCCAGGGAGGCAGGGACATATGTATTTACAGGTTAACATTGGGCAAGGGAGGCAGGGACGATTTATGACACATGGCACCAGTCATATATATATTTATTATATATAAACCAAGAACCTTGAGATCATAATTTATCTGTATGGTGTCTTTGTGATCATTTACAGCAATACTACCACTTCTTCATCTGGTATATCTTATACAATCCGTGTGATAATTTTTGTGCCATCCTGATCCTTAGATCAAAATGATTCTCATTTCTCCGACATAGATTCTGTCCAATTGGTTGATGGCAGCTGGTACTTTAAAAACAATACCCGTTTTTTCTAAGTAGTAGTGTTGTTTTTATTAAAATATTTTGCTTGTTTATTTCCATTTTAATTGCTAGCTATCTTTAATTCATGGCCATGATAATAGGCTAATTTATACTTCTACAAGATATGTTCAGGCCCTGCAATTTCATTATATGAACACCAGAATCTCCCTTAGAGTTCGGTGCACTGGAGGTTACTTTGGAAGCAATCTGCAGCTTTGTTGATGCATGAACTACTGAGCTGGAGACCGATGCTTACCGAGCTTTGGATGAACTGACATCCAAGGTGAGTAAACTCATGTTCACTATACTTAATCCCCCTAGTATGAACTTGATTAGCACCTCCTAGAAACATCATGTATGTCATTTATTTGAAGTAGCACGCAATATGCTACTCCCTCCGACTCAAATTAATTGACTCAACTAAGGCTAGATACGCAGTGTCTAGATACATGCCTATCTAGACAAAATTGAGTCAATTAATTTGGGACAGAGGGAATATATTAATTACAGAATGTTGAAAAATATCACTTCACCATGTTTTCAGAATTAAAAAAAGGACAATGGATGGGTAAGCATTGCTGCCGCATCTTCTTTTATTCGACTATTGAACTTAGTTGTATAGCTATAATTCTGATGCGTACGGAGTAGGAACATTTTGCATAGAATGATAGAAAAAATATTATAGTTAGTATCTTGCTTCACTTAGATGACTTGTGATCATATAACATGACTATCTTAATTCACCATGTTTCAGCATGCATTTATCATCAGTGTATTATTGTAGTGCATATAAGATTAAGATGTTACAAGACATTGCACTTTACTGCTGAAAGGAGGGCATGTAAGAAACTTAACCCACATTTCGGGTAGTATAGTCATGTTATTACTCTGCAAGTGTTAATAGGTAGTCAGTCTGCTGCTTTATGATTGATTTTTGTTCACCACCAAATGTAATGTAATAGTAGCTAAAGCCGCAATGACGTAAAGTTTCATTGATTTGGCACATTAGCACACCTATTTCCATAACACAATTCATATGCATTTCAATTTTCCATGCAACCATTAAAGCCTGACAGGCTAAAATATTTCTAAATCCTCGCTGGCTTTTTTTGCATTCTCTTGATACATTGTATGCATAAAATATTCATTTTAACTGTGCTCTTTCTATTTTCTCCATATTGCGCAACTATTGGCATTACAGATTAGCAGCCGCAACTTGGATAGGGTATGCAAATTAAAAAGCGGTATCATCCCCTACCAGTGGCTCTGGTGGACCAAATTGGTTCCCAGCAACTCCAACTATTGGTTCAAAAATATCAAGAGCTAGTAGAGCCAGTCCAGCAACTATTGCATGGACATGAGAATGATGTGGAAGAGCTGGAGATGTTGCTGGAGTTTCTAATCTGCTCATCTACCTGAAACCCTCTTGGTTACTCTATCTCTGTCAGATTACTGAAAGTTATTTATACTTGCAGGCATACTTCATGACGCTTGATTGCACATTAAACAAAATTAACAACGGTAAGTTCGGACAGCTAAGTCAAGTTCACAGTATCATGATAGGCTAGCAAAACTAAGCGTCATCACAACAGTAGCGCTGAAGCTCTATTGAGCCTTATTAAAATCATTAGATCTATCAGTTGTCAAAAAAGGAATCCTAGGATTGATCACTTTGTTGACTATTTATTATCTGCAACACCTTCTTCAGTTGAGGGAGTATTGTTTCCCTGTAATGTGAAAATGTTCTTAGTGTGGATCTTTTCATTCAAGCACTTGCTATTTTTTGTTCTTCTGTTCAGCTTGACAACCATCGTAATCAGTTGATTCAGGTACTTTTGAAATCACAAACTTTATGATTCTTTTTGGTAAAGCAACAATGGAGATGAACATGAAGGCACAGAATAGCCCTGATACAAGAACCACCTGCCACAAGTTACATATGAGTGAGAAACTTGTTGCAACAATTCATTATTCGATTAGTGTGTACAAGGCGTATTATTGTTGAGCGTTGTCATTTACCCATTTAAAGATGTATGTATGGTCGTCATTCCAAGTGTAAGGTATGTTCATACCAAAGATCCCAGCAACCAACGAGTAAAGTGACACACAGTTCCGGAACTCTAGAATAGCTCGAGCTGCAGTAAGAGCAAATTATGGATGTACTCTAGCAGAATGTTGAACATGTAATGAGCCAATGAATATTCAAACTAGTACAGTGCAATGTGACCACTGTGGTACGCAGTAACTAGGAACTATTAGCAGTCCTCTAAAGTCTAAACTATACAAGTTTGTGAAACCTTTACTTGACATTTTAATGCCAACTAAGCATATGATTATTACAAGCACAGGATATTGCCTAAAATGAATGATTATTTTGGATAACTGACATATCTTATGCTGGGCACAAGGGTCTTGTTGGGTCCTGAGTAGCTGGAATAACCACATTACCCGCCTTTCTCAGCTGTAAATCTTGTGCTAGAGCATTAACTTTGCGGATGATTCATCTCTTGTACCAAATCCATTAGCATGGAATTAGGGACGATGAAAAGGTACAATAAGTAGAAAAAAATAGAAGTTTGAAAGAGATATGTGACCGTTGTCTTCTCTAGGTCTCACCAGTTATTTTAGGCATGCACATCAGTTCAGAGTTTAGACACCTGTTGCTACCCATCCTTGCCACATATAGACATCACTAGTTCACTGCAAACATCTTCTACAACGGGTTGTAACACCACAACTGCCTTTGAATTACGTTAACCAACTTTAGTGCCGCCAGATTAATTACTACATGGGTTTTCTTACTTAAACGTTCAATACCAAAAAAATGGGAATCAAATTAAGCAAATCGCCATTCCTGCCATTCTCTTTAAAACCAATTAGCAAGTCATTTAATACCACTTTGATATGTAAACAAAAACAACCAACCCAATCAACATTAAAATTAACGACATCCAACAGATAGTTGGACTGTTTTGTTTTCTATGTTTTTATTGATTACAAAGCTGTAATGTAGAATAATATAGAATAAATTTTTATTCTAAAAAAGATAGACTAAAAGAGGACGGAGGAGGATTTATGTCTTATGAAAGCAAAATTCCTTGAAGACATAGAAAAGTTTTTAAATAGTAGGCCGCCTTAAATTAATAAGGCTGTTGCCGGCAAGTTGATACAAGATGCTGAGAAACCAGGAACCGAAAGTTACAAGCAAAACAATAAAAAAGAATGGAATGCAGCTAGAGCTCCGAGACCATTGTCAAGTCTTGCGATCAAACTAGAGAGGTGTCGAAGCTGGTGAAGAAGGCCGCCATTGAGGGACTCGCACCATCGTCAACCTCCAGAGGCCAAGCAAAGCCCATGCACCATCCGTTTCCACCTCTAAAGAAAGCTCCCTGCTTTCTCGCCCCGGATCGGTGGGCACCGTACCTGTCGGAGGTAGATCGCTCTCCCTGAGCACGCATGGCTATTGGAAGTTACCGCCGGGAGAAAGACTCCGAGCACTCGCCTCGCCTTGCCGGCGCCGCCACCCACGAACAACATCGCCACCCGCAGCACAAACCACCAAACCGGACCAAGCTGCCAGGAGTAAGTGAAGACGATGCATACCAACCACCGTCGAGCTCATCCACCCAAACCCACTATCTCAAAACGGTGCCTCCGACGAGGGAATGGCACCACCCGGGCGCCGCCACCGTCCAAATCAAAGCTTTAGGCTTTCACCCGAGATAGATAGGGCGGGGAGGGAGGGGATATCACCTCGATGTCGCCTTCAAGAAGGAGAACGGCGCCGTCAGCGTCGTCGACGTCGCGACCGCCATCGTCGGCCAAGGGTTTCCCCCGGTCTAGAGCCCACAACCAACCACACCCCCAGCCACCGGAGGAGTCCGGGACCTTGAAGTTGCGACGAGCACCGCAGGGAGGAGGAGCCTCCGTCTTCAGATCTGGTACCAGAGGCCCATCGGGGCGACCTCCGTACCATGCCCACACCCGCCACCCCCTTCACCGCCCGCGTGGCCGAAGAGAGCCGACCGCAGCATCGGCACCCGCCGCCCGCCGCCAGGACGGCGGTGCCCCACCCTGCGCCCAAGGGCGCCGCCCTGGAATCCTCCCCAACCCGGTCGTCAGAGGGCACCAATCCCCCGGTCACCACTTCCCAGCGCCGGCGAGGCCGCGCCGGAGAGGGGGACGGGGGGAATCGGCCAACCTCACCAGCGGCGGAGGCCACCCCCGCGCTGCCGTCTTCCTCCCTACAGCATCGCACGGGGGGCCGGAGGAGAGAGATCCCCGCCAACCCCATCTCCGGCGTCGCACGGCCTTGCTGGCGGCCGCCTCCGGGGGCGACGAGGGGAGAGGAGAGGGAGGGGGGAGGTGACGGCAGCGCGGTCTAGGGTTTCCTCCCGATCGCCTGGAGGGGCGACGCAAGGGAGAGAGACGAGTCGAATCGGATGTCAGTTCCGGTGTTCAGACATAGATAAGTTGCAACAAGGAATCGACAATCTCTTACTAATATCCAAACCAATGAGCTGAAACCAAACGAAAAAAATCATACAGATATGAGGTTGGCCGGTGGCAACGAAAATTCAGAGGCCATGGCCGTTCCACGATTGCTTGTAGCACGCACGTTTTTCCTTTGCAGCTGATGGTTTTCCCTTACACGAACAAGATGAACAATTCATTCACCGTCCGTCCGAGTGTTTCCAAAATTCATCCTAGCCTGCAGCGAACTCCAGTTCATTTCTCCGCCCTCGCTTATTAGCCACTATGGACTCGGCGCGTCTCTGAATCGGCCCATTCACAGCCCACAAAAGAGTGTCCTCTCAAAGGCCAAACCCTCGCCGCCGCCCCCTCACTCCCCACCGGCGACCTGCCCATCCGTTCACGCCGTACACCATGGCGGCCTCCTCGGGTGTCGCCGGCGACGACCCGATTTCTAGATCCGCCTCGTCCATCGTCGCCAGTGCAGTGAGCGGCTCCCACTTGCTCAAGATCGTCGGCTACTCCCGCACTAAGGAGGTCCCCAATGGCAAGCAGATCCGCTCTTTCCCATTCCGGGTCGGAGGCCGCACATGGCATCTGGATTACTTTCCTAACGGGGCCATGCCCGAGGACATCGATTTCATATCCCTCTATCTCACCCTGGATGATACCGTTGCGAAAGACAAGGCCGTGAAGGCACAAGCCAAATTCAGCTTACTGGACCAACATGGGAAGCCGGTGCCAACGCATAACTTCACTACCCAGATCAGAGACTTTGCTGTGTGTAAAGGTTGGGGAATCAAAAGGTTGATCAAAAGGGAGGAATTGGAGAAATCAGAGCATCTCAAGGATGATTCCTTCACTGTGAAGGTCGATGTTACTATCTTGAGCGACTTCCACGTGCAGGAGACACCATCAATTTTGGAGCCACCATCCATTTCGGTGCCACCACCTGACATGCAACGGCACTTCGGGGATCTCCTGTCGAGCAAGGTGGGCATTGATGTCAAATTCCGAGTCGGCCAGGAGACATTCTCGGCCCACCGTTTGGTGCTCGCGGCGCGGTCTCCGGTCTTCAGAGCAGAGTTCTTTGGGCCGATGAAGGAGGGGACGATGAGAGAGGCCATACAAATTGATGACATGGAAGCAGAAGTGTTTAAGGCTTTGCTTACCTTCATGTACACGGATGCACTGCCAGATATGGATCAGGGAGAAGAATGCGCCATGGCTCAGCATTTGCTTGTTGCTGCGGACAGATATGATCTGGGCAGGCTGAAGTTGATTTGTCAAGATAAGTTGAGCAGTGGTATCGATACGAGCTCTGTGGCGACCATCTTGGCATTGGCAGATCAGCACCACTGCCATGAGCTTAAGGCGGCATGCTTGAAGTTCCTCAGCTCACCGGCAAATCTGGATGTGGTCATGGAGTCTGAAGGTTTTGAGTTATTAACCAAGAGCTGCCCCGGTGTTATGAAGGATATCCTCAGGTCCCATGTTGCCCCTAGTTTACTTGGGAAAACAAAATCAAGAGCATCAGCATGAGGTTTCAATCATGATGTGATCTGCAATCATCCGTCTAGGAAGTTTGTAAAAGGCCCTACATGCTATCTAATGTAATAGTAGATTTATGTGTAGCTTGGTTCTCACAAGGATCTGATGTCGTTGCTCCTTTTTGTTTGGTCATCGTATCCTTCGCTGAGAATTATTATTAACGGTTTCACAAGTGCAAACTAAGAACCATTTGCTAATTAGTGAAGTTTATAAGACTTTAAACTAGTTGATCTTTACATTTTTTCCAAAGCCTGTCTAATTTCTTTAGCAATTTCTGCAAGCATTGTGTTACTTCCTGAGTTCAGTACAAGATACTGTTTATTTAGCTGGTTCAGAGAGGCCGTGACTTGTTGAAATGCTTGGTTCAGATCCAGTGAAAAAAATGTTGGCATTGTAGGTATTACAAATTTCTTATGCCTGCAGTCTGTTTTGATGTTTCTGACTTAGTATTATCTGCTGAGATATTGGTGGTATGAAGGTTGTGAAGTTGCCCTCTAGTACTTTCATGCAAGGCTATGATCCTTCCTTATTTTCTTTTGCTGATTTTGTGCCCAAGCTGTTTTTCCCTGCCTTGTATTCGAAGTTCTATTTTCAAACAAAGGAGCTTAAAGAGCTCCCATATTTTTTCATTGATAAAACGACCGTAGTTCCAGTAATAAAAACATCCAGCTGTTTACATGACTCCATATTGGTACTTGCTTATAAATTCATTTTAGATAATCTTTCTGCTTGAAATAAACACAAGCTTATTGTGCTCCCCAGCGTCGAGTAAAGGTTCCACAAACGTGTCTGATTGAGGTTCACAAAGAGAAAAGGGCACATCCTAAAAAATGCAGCCAAATCGGCAATGCGAATAGAATGTGAACGAGAATTGTCGAAAGTTTTCCCTTTTGAATGAGGGACCCGTCTTCTCTGGTATCGGCCCATTCACAGCCCACACAGCGAGTCCACTTGCTTTCTTAGTCCAGTCGTTCCTTCTTCCTTGGCCTCACTCATACACCTCCCAAAGGCCAAACCCTCGCCGCCGCCCCCTTCCTCCCTCCCCACCGGCGACCTGCCCAGCCGTTCACGCCGTGCGTCATGCCTACATTCTCGCCTGTGGCCGGAGACGGCCCTCCTTCCGGATCCGCTTCTTCCATTGTCGCTGGCGCCGTGAGCGGCTACCACTTGCTCAAGATCGTCGGCTATTCACGCACCAAGGAGCTCCCCAACGGCCAGTACATCAAATCCCGCCCGTTCCGTGTGGGAGGCCGCACATGGCATGTGCGCTACTGTCCCAACGGGTCGCAATCCAACAGCATCGATTTCATATCCTTCTTTCTCAAATTCGATGATACTCTTGCAGAAGGAGAGACCGTGAAGGCACAATATAAGTTCAGCTTACTCGACCAACATGGGAAGCCGGTGCTGGCCTATACCAAGACGGGTAGAATCCGTGAATTTTCCATGGATGGACAATATTGGGGATTTGACAAGTTTATCAGCAGGGAGGCATTGGAGAAATCAGAGCATCTCAAGGACGATTCCTTCACTGTCAAGGTCGATGTAACTATCATGGGCGACTTCCACACGCAGGACACGCCATCCATCGTACTGCCACCGTCTGACATGCACCGGCACTTCGGTGATCTCCTGTCGAGCAAGGTGGGTGTCGATGTTGAGTTCCGAGTCGGCGGGGAGACATTCTCCGCACACCGGTCCGTGCTCGCTGCGCGGTCTCCGGTCTTCAGAGCACAGTTCTATGGCCCGATGAAGGTGGGAACCACCGCAGAGGCCATATGCATAGATGACATTGAGGCACACGTCTTTAATGCTCTGCTTACTTTCATGTACACGGATGCATTGCCGGAAATGAAGCATGGAGAGGAATCTGCCATGGCTCAGCATATGCTTGTTGCTGCGGACAAGTATGATCTGGACAGGCTGAAGCTGATTTGTGAAGATAAGTTGAGCAGAGGTATAAGTACGAGCTCTGTGGCGACCTTCTTGGCGTTGGCGGATCAGCACCACTGCTATGACCTTAAGGCGGCATGCTTGGAGTTCCTCAGCTCGCCGACGAATCTGGTTGCAGCCATGGAGTCTGAAGGTTTTGAGTTCTTAACTAAGAGCTGCCCTGGTGTTATGAAGGATCTCCTAATGTCCCAGGTTGTTCCTACTTTACTTGGAAAAGAAAATCAAGTGCATCAACGTGAGGTTTCAGTCCTGATGTGATCTGCAATCATCGACTAAGTTAGTAAAAGACCCTACATGCTTTCTAATGCTAGTATTAGTAGATTTATGTGTAGTTTGGTTCTCACAAGGATGCGATGTCATTGCTCCTTTTTGTTTGGTCATCGTATCCTTTGCTGAGAATTATTATTAACGGTTTCACAAGTCACGTGCAAACCAAGAACCATGTATGCTAATTAGTGAAGTTTATAAGACTTTAAACTAGTTTCCATTTACATTTTTTCCAGTGCCTGTCTCATTTCTGTAGCAATCACTGCAAGCATTGTGCTGCTTCCTGAGTTCAGTACAGGACACTGTTTATTTAGCAGGTTGAGAGAGGCTGTGACTTGTCGAAATGCTCGTTTGGGATCCAGTGAAAAAAATTGTTGGCCTTTTAGGGATTACAAATTTCTTATGACTGCAGTTCGCTTTAATGGTTCTGACATAGTATCGTCTGCTGAGGTAGTGATCGTATGAAAAGGTTGAAGCTTGGCCTCTAGTATTTTCATGCAAGGCTATGCTCCTTTTTCTCTCTCTCTTGCTGATTTTGCAACCTGGAGCTCTTTTTTTTCCTGTCTTCTATTTGAAGTTTTGTTCTCGAATTAAGGAGCTCAAAGAGCCCCCAACAATTGTAGTTCCAAAAGTAAAAATGCTCATGCCTAGATATTGGTACTTGCTTAGAAATTCATTTTAGACAACTTTCTGCTTGAAACAAACACAAGCTTATTGTGCTCCCCAGTGTCCAGTAAAAATGTCTTGTTTAGATGAGTGTGTCATATTATTCCAGTTACTTCAGTTTTCACAGTGCGTTGGTATTTTTTAGTTTGCATATTCACTTTACATGCTGAACATTCTTCATCTAGTATAATTTCCATGCGATTCCGGCAGCTAGAGCTGTTCTTGAGCTCCTGGACTGTCTACTGGTCACTTTACCAATTGCTTGCTGGAATACTGAACATTACGGTTTCACAAGTTTTGTGCAAACCAAGAACCATGTATGCTAATTAAGTAATTAGTGAAGTTTATAAGACTTTAAACTAGTTTCGCTTTACATTTTTTCCCAGTGCCTGTGTCATTTCTCTAGCAATTGCTGCGAGCATTGTGCTGCTTCCTGGGTTCAGTACAGGACACTGTAATTAGCAGGTTCAGAGAGGCCGTGACTTGTTGAAATGCTCGTTTGGGATCCAGTGAAAAAAAATGTTGGCCTTGTAGAGATCACATTTTTTTTATGGTTGCAGTTTGTTTTAATGATTCTTAGATAGGATTGTCTGCTGAGGCAGTGACCGTATGAAGGTTGCGAAGTTTGGCCTCTAGTATTTTCATGCAAGGATTGCTGAGTTTTTAACCTGAAAATCTTTATCCTGTCTTGTATTTGAATTTTTGTTTTCGAATTAAGGACATCAAAAGACCCCAGTTTCGTTGATGAAACCGTACTACTACTTCCAACAGTAAAAATGCTCATGCCTAGATATTGGTAGTTTGCTTAGAAATTCATTTTAGACAACCTTCCGCTTGAAACAAAAACAAGCTAATTGTGCTCCCGAGTGTGGAGTAAAAAAAAGTCTGATTTAGATTAGTGTGTCATAGTTCCTTTACAGTTTTCACACTGCATTTTTTATTTTTTTAGTTTGCATATTCACTGTAGCTGCTCTTGAGCTCCGGGACTTGTCACTTTACCAATTGTCTGCTGGAATACTGAATTTGGTAAACTTTGAACGACGACGACCATGGATTCCACTCATGATGGATACGTATTTAAATGGGTAAATTACATCACTTAACAAATCACGCCCTACAGCTACAGCGTCGCAGAGGGAGCTCCTCCCTCGCGCTCGCGCGCCGCCAATCCTCCAGGTCGCTCAACGTTTGTCTGAATGGGCTTTCACTTCACGGCCCAGTACGGTGTATGTTTCGCGGCCCAGTTCGCGCAGCTTCGTAGGTAGCAGGCCTTTAAGCGCTCACTCGGGATCCTGGTGTCGGGTCAGTCTGGACCCAGGTATATAAGTTGGCCGGGAATCATCTCAGGTTTCGAGGTGGGACTATTCTACCTGTGCAAAAGGTTGGTTCGCTCGTTCATTGCATGTTTCCCGGATTTAGTTACGTACGGAGTAATTTCTTCACGTACGTATTTTTATTTTGCCGAGCTTTGTTCTCACAAACAAGAAACCACGTACTAGCATGATTCGTCACAGAAATACAAATTTATGGTTTGAAAAACTTTTTTGTTAGAAATTACAGTTGAATAGTTAGAAAAAAAAAATCTGAATTTGCAACTAAAAACCGTAGGCGCTTTGCAACTAAAAACCGTAGGATCATCCGATACATGCACGTACCTGACACATTAGCTCAGTGCCGTTTTCTTATGCAATCATGAAGGGACAAAGTACATGTGTGCACATATTTTTATATTTCTACAAAAAATAACTGTATCTAGATACTATCTTAAAATAACAGTTATTTAATAACTGTGGCTTAAAAAAATGTTTTTTATCATCGTACGTGAAAAATGTTAGAGCGTGGAGCCTTACGACCGATGCCTTTTTTACTGAACGACGCATGTTGTCGTTAGCTTGCTATTTATGACGTTGGTTCCATAAAATGGGAATGTGTAAAATTAAAACCAAAAATAAAACGAAAATCTTTTGTAAGATGAGACACAATATTAGTACTCCCTCCGATCCCTTTTAGTTGACTCGGATTTAGAACAATAGCTTAGACTGGCGGAACAACAACCTTGACGGAGCCGAACAACAGTCTGGCCGAAGGGAAACAACTATCTACACGGCAGGGAACAACTATCTACAACGCGGGGAACAACTATCTACACGACAGGGAACAACTATCTACACCGCGGGGAACAACTATCTACACCGCGGGGAACAACTATCTACACGGCAGGGAACAACTATCTACACCGCGGGGAACAACTATCTACACGGCAGGGAACAACTACCTGCACGGCAGGGAACAACTACCTGCACGGCGGGGAACAACTATCTACACGGCGGGGAACAACTATCCACACGGCGGGGAACAACTATCCACACGGCGGGGAACAACTATCCACACGACAGGGAACAACTATCTACACAGCAGGGAACAACTATCTACACCGCGGGGAACAACTATCTACACGAGAGGGAACAACTATCTACACGACAGGGAACAACTACATTAGCAAAACTGGGAACAATTTGGACGATGAGGAACAACTATACTTTTTTTTTTGTGAAGAAGAGGAACAACTATACTAACAAAAAAGAACCATAAGAAATTATATTAAGAACGGAAAAATAAAAGAATGACAAGAGAAGAAAAATAAATAAAGAAGGAAAAGAGAAGAAAAATAAATAAAGAAGGAAAAAAAGAATAAGGAAATAGAAAGAAAAAAATGTGAAGAAATACCAATGAAAACTACTAAGAAAGGCTAGAACTACTCTCGTAGATGAGCACGCATGCATACTTTTTTGCTGGGTCAGGAGTCAGGACTCAGGAGCCATATCACGACTCGCGCGACACAAACACGGTATATAAAAGAATAAAACGGCCAGCTAGCGATCGCACATTTGGGCCGAGCCCATAGACGGAATCGTTCAGCGAAACCGAAACTTCCTGGCGCGCGCGCGCCAGCGAGTCGTTTCCGTCGCGGATCATTTCTCCCTCGTCGCCAAGCTACCATGGACCTGTCTTCTCTGTATCGGCCCATCAACATCCACTCTATCGGCCCATTAATATCCATCCACACAAGAGTCCAGTTGCTTTCTTCGTCTAGTCGTTCCTTGCTTGGCTACATCTCTCCCAGAGACCAAACCCTTCCGCCGCCCCCTTCCTTCCTCCCCACCGGCGATCTGCCCAGCGTTCACGCAGTACACCATGACGACCTCCTTTCGTATCGCCGGCGAGGGCCTCCCCACCGGATCCGCCTCCTCCATCATCGCCGGCGCCGTGAGCGGCTACCATCTGCTCAAGATCGTTGGTTACTCGCGCACCAAGGAGGTCCCTAATGGCAAGGGCATCGACTCTTGCCCGTTCGGGGCTGGAGGCCGCACATGGCATGTTCGTTACTATCCCAACGTGGACCCCAAGAATGTGGATTGCATATCCCTCTATCTCACACTCGATGATACCGTTGCCAAAGCCGAGGCCGTGAAGGCACAAGCCAAATTCAGCTTACTCGACCAACATGGGAAGCCGGTGCCGGCCTATACCAAGACTACCGCGATCAGAGACTTTTCCGTGGGTAACAACTCTTGGGGATTTGACAAGTTTATTGAAAGGGAGGCATTGGAGAAATCAGATCATCTCAAGGACGATTCCTTTACTGTCAAGGTCGATGTTACTGTCATCGGAGAGTGCCACGCGCAGAAGATCTCATCCATCGTGGTGCCACCGTCTCACATGTACCGGCTCTTTGGGGATCTCCTGTCGAGCAAGACAGGCATCGACGTTGAATTCCGAGTCGGCGGGGAGATGTTCTCGGCGCACCGATTAGTGCTAGCAGCGTGGTCTCCAGTTTTCAGAGCACAGTTCTATGGCCCGATGAAGGAGGGAACCACCACAGAGGCCATATGCATAGATGACATGGAGGCAGACGTGTTTAAGGCTCTGCTTTCCTTCATGTACGCGGATGCGTTGCCGGATATGAAGCAAGAAGAAGAATATGCCATGACTCTGAATTTGCTTGTTGCAGCAGACAGGTATGATTTGGAGAGGCTGAAGCTCCTCTGTGAAGATAAGTTGTGCAATCATATCAACACGAGCTCCGTGTCGACCATCTTGGCATTGGCGGAGCAGCACCACTGCCATGAGCTTAAGGCAGCATGCATGGAGTTCCTCAGCTCGCCGGTGAATCTGGATGAGGCCATGGAGTCTGAAGGTTTTGATGTTTTAGCCAAGAGCTGCCCAGGTGTTATGAAGGATCTCCTCAGGTCCCAGATTGTTCCTAGTTTACTTGGGAAAAGAAAGCCAAGGGAATGAACATGCGGTTTCAGTCATGATGTGACCTGCAATCACCTGTCCAGGAAGTTAGTAAAAGACCCTACATGCTATCTAATGCTAGTACTGGTAGATTTATGTGTAGTTTGGTTCTCGCAAGGATGCGATGTCCGTTGCTCCTTTTTTGTTTGGTCGTCGAATCCTATGCGGACAATTACTATTAACGGTTTCACAATCTATGTGCAAACCTAGAACCATGTATGCTAATTAGTGAACATTTAGTTCACAACTTTTAACGCTTTCAACTACGTAGCATATTTCCCAGAGCTCGTCTCATTGCTCTGTAACAACCGCTGCGAGCATTGGGCTGCTTCCTGTGTTCATGCACCTCCTGTTCACTGCAGGGCACTGTTTATTTAGTAGGTTCAGATAGACCATGACTTGTTTAAATGCTGGGTTGGATACAGTGAAAAATGCTAGCCTTGTTATTTGTCAGGATTACAAATTTTTGCGGCTGCAGTTTGTTGTGACGATATTCTGACATAGTATTGGCTGCTGGTGTAGTGATCCTATAAAGGTTATGAAGTTTGGCCTCATGTATTTTCATGTAAGGCTATGATCCCCTTCTTTTCTTTTGCAGTTTTGTAACCACAAGCTGTTATGTCTTTAGTATATTTGGATGTTTTATTTTGGAATTAAGGAGCTCAAAGAGCCCCAAGTTTTTCATTGATAAAATGACAGTAGTTTCAGAAGTGGAAAATGTTCAGCATGTTTACATCCCTAGATATTGGTACTTGCTTAGAAATTCATTTTGGATAACCTTCTGCTTGAAATAAACACAGGCTTATTGTGCTCTCCATGTCGAGTAAAGGTTCCACAAACTTGACTGATTTAGATGAGTGTGTCATAGTTCCTAGTTACCACAGTTTTCACATTGCATTGGAACTTTTTGGTTTGAATATTCATTGTACTCCCTCGGTCCTATGAAAGTTGTCTTAACTTTGTCTAAAATTATGTGTTGCTACTATTTAGTGTCTAGATACATCTAAATTTTGACAAAGTTAAGATATGTTTCATGGAATGAAGGGAGTACATGCTTAACATTTTTCTAGTATAGTTTCCCTTCTCTTCCGGCAGCTAGAGCTGTTCTTGAGCTCCAGGACTGTCTACTTGTCATTTACTCATTGCTTGCTGGAATACACAATTTGCTGTGAACAGGCCTTAAACTTGGAACGATGGACGACCATGGATTCCAGTTAATGGGTAAATTACAACGCTTAACGAAACATGCCCTACACAGTAGTCGATGATGTAACAGGTATCTCACGCGATCTATGACCTCTGGCCTATTTTGACTTCATGTTCGTATCCATTGTTCCTTATGCCCGGCATAAGGAACTCGTTTTGTCTTGAGTAGTAGTTGGAATAACTGCATTACTCACTTAATCTTGAGCTAGAGCATCAAAATTTACGGATGATTCATCTCTTGTACGAAATTCATTAGCATGCAATTAGGGATGTTGAAAAGGAACAATAAATAGAAAAAGAAAATTGAAGTGTGAAATGGATATGTGACGGTTTTCTCCTCCACATGTCAGCAATTCTTCAGGTATGCTCTCGTTTGAAATTACAGCAATGCTTGTTCCTAGCTGTTACTAGGGTCTTTTATTCCGCGGCCACGTAAACGGGCCCAGATTTGTGCCGGTTTTGGATCGTCCTGAATACCGCGGCCATCCGTTTTAGGATGAGTCCGCGCTGGGTCGCGTTTTTGTCCGGTTGGATCCATCCGGAGGCTGGATCGCGTTTTTGTCCGGTTGGATCCATCCGGAGGCACGGACATGGTTGGGTCACCCCGGTGGAGATGGCCTTAGGGCATGTACAACGCCTGACGCTTACGCAGGCGCTAGGAAATAAATCCCAGGCGTTTCGTTAGTTTCCATGGCAGTTTTCAGTCAGTTTTCTAGCATCGCTGCCTAAGTAGACGCCCGGCGCTTGCTTTATACGGCCACGTCGCGCTCGGTGAGCACCTGATCGTCCCGGGCGCCGGCTCAGCCTCGGCGGGAAGCTTTGCCTCGTCCGTGACCCAGCCCCTTCTTCCAAGGTCAACAGCCCCACCGACTGCCCCGTTGGGGTACACGCCCGGCGCGCAGGAAATGATGGCGCCGTCGGGGCGGTACTTGTATCCGTCATGGGATGGGTTACCGGAGGTGGCGAGTCCATGACGGGGTCGTTGCCTTCGTCCATTGACCTCAACCATGCGCCGGCGGCGCACTCCATGGCCCCCAACCAGCTGGGAGCAACATCGATGACCGGTGCCCGTAGCCTGTTCGACGATTTGTCGGGCGAGCGCGCGCCGCCATCTATGCAGGCAACATCCACCATGCAGGCCCCTCCGTCTTACCCCCGATGATGCCGACTACCATGCCATATCCGTCGACCGAGCAAGCTTCCCTGCCACCTCCCATTGACATAGAGGAGGACACCACTGGCCATCCCTGCACCATGAACATCGACCAGGAGTCGTTGTTCAGTGACGAGCTCATTTGATAGGTGCTGAGCAGAAGGGGACCGCATTCTGGTGCCTGATCCATGACTACTTCCATGAACATCGCCGGTACGAGGAGGAGCGATTTGACAGCGACCGCAACGAGTGATCCCTCCAAAAGAGGTGGGGAATAATTCAAACGGAATGCAACAAGTTTCAGGCGGCGTATGATCACGTGAAGCGGATTCCCGTTAGCGACATCGGCACGAAGGACTTGGTATAGTTCTTAACCTTAACTTGTTCTTTCGTTGTTTGCACATATGTTTGTCATTGTTGTCTTGCTTTGCTCTAGGTGTGGCAAGCTTTGGATTTCTTCAAATCGGCGATGAATGAAGGACCTTTGGGTTCTCTCATTGTTGGAAGGAACTCGAGAGCACCCCCAAGTTCCAGAAGGGGTACGAGGGGTACATGGCGAGTTTGGTTGGTAGCAAGACTGCCAAAGATCCCACGGTCATTGACCTTGATGGTGGCCAGCGTTGTGGTAGCTCCACTTCTCGTGCAAGCCGTCCACGAGGCCACAAGGCAACCAAGGCCGACATGAAGCATGATGCTTTGGCTAGGCAATTGCTCGGCACCTTGAAGGAGATGTATGCTGACAAAGAGATGTCCACGGAAAAGAGGGATGAGAGGAGGCGCCGAGAGAAGGAAGAGGACATGAAGATCCACGGAAAAGAGGGATGAGAGGAGGCGCCAAGAGAAGGAAGAGGACATGAAGACCTACTTCGATGTCCAAAAGAGGAAGCTTGAGATTGAAGAGGTCAAGGCCAAGACGAAAGCTAGGGAAATTGAACTCAAAGAGAAAGAATTGGACCTCATTGCAACAGGAAGGGCCAAAGAGATGGAGCTGAAGAAGAAGGAAGTTGAGCTGAAACGGCAAGCCGATGACCACATGATCATGACCGCTGACTTGACCGTCATGAACAAGGGGAAGAGAGCTTGGTCCGAGAAGAGGCAAAATGAGATCCTAGAGCACACAAATTGAGTTGACAATCTCAATTTATAATTTTATACTTGTTTAAACTATGACAAATTTCTCTTGGTCTTGCTACATTTTATTTAATATTATTCTATATTTGTTAGATATTATTTATAAATTTGTGTGGCCAAATGATCTATTTCCCAAAAAATAGACCGAATGACCAATAGGTGGCCGCTGCGTTGGACGCAGTGTGCGACCCAAACGGACACGCAAACTTATGATGTTCTTTCATGTGTAGCCCGACCATCCATACAGTCCAAAACGGAGGGCCCATTTAGGTCCCGCGTTGGAGATGCCTAACCACCATGGACCCGTCTTCTCTGTATCGGCCCATTCACGCCCACAGAAGAGCCAGTTGCACTTCCCAAACTCCAAACCCTCGCCGCCACCCCCTTCCTCCCTCCCCACTGGCGTCCTGCCCAGCCGTTCACGCAGCACACCATGACGACCTCCTTGCCTATCGCCGGCGAAGGCCTCCCCTCCGGATCCGCCTCCTCCATCGTCGCCGGCGCCGTGAGTGGCTACCACTTGCTCAAGATCATCGGCTACTCGCGCACCAAGGAGGTTCCTAATGGCAAGTGGATCGACTCTTGCCCGTTCGTGGCCGGAGGCCGCACATGGCATGTTCGTTACTATCCCAACGGTGGCGACTCCAATAGCACTAATTACATATCCTTCTATCTCAAACTTGATGATGCCATTGCCGAAGCTGAGGACGTGAAGGCACAAGTTAAATTCAGCTTACTCGACCAACATGGGAAGCCGGTGCCGGACTATACCAAGACTACCAAGATCACAGACTTCTCGTTAGGTAACCATTCTCGTGGATTTACAAAGTTTATCAAGAGGAAGACAATGGAGAAATCAGAGCATCTCCGGGACGATTCCTTCACTGTCAAGGTCGATGTTACTAACATGAGCAACTTCCACGCGCTGGAGACACCATCCATTTTGGTGCCACCATCTGACTTGCACCGGCACCTTGGGGATCTCCTGTCGAGCAAAGCAGGCGTCGATGTTGAATTCCGAGTCAGCGGGGAGACATTCTCGGCGCACCGGACGGTGCTTGCGGCGCGGTCCCCAGTCTTCAGAGCAGAGCTCTTTGGGCCGATGAAGGAGGGGACCACGAGAGCGGCCATACGAATTGATGACATGGAGGCAGAAGTGTTCAAGGCTATGCTCGCTTTCATGTACACAGATGCACTGCCTGATATGCATCAAGGAGACGAATATGCCATGGCTCAGCATCTGCTCGTTGCAGCTGACAGGTACGGCTTGGACAGGCTGAAGCTGATTTGTGAAGATAAGTTGAGAAGTAGTATTGACACGAGTTCCGTGGCGACCATCTTTGCATTGGCGGATCAGTACAACTGTCGTGTTCTTAAGGCGGCATGCTTGGAGTTCCTCGGCTCGCCAGCCAATCTGGACGAGGCCATGGAATCTAAAGGTTTTGAGTTATTAGCCAAGATCTGCCCTCCTGTTCTAATGGATTTCCTCACGTACCTGGTTATTCCTTGTTTACTTGGGAAATGGAAATCAAGGGCATGAACATGAAGTTTCAGCTATCATTTTATTTGCAATCATCTTTCCAGAAATAACCTGAAGACCCTGAATTCTATCTAATGTAAGTAACCCCAGGTTTCTTTTTATGTCTTGTATTTGAACTTTTGTTTTCGGATCAAGGAGCTCAAACAGCCCCCAGATTCATTGCTAAAACAACACTAGGTCCAAAATTTAAAATGTTCAGATGTTTGCATGCCTAGATATCAATAGCACTTGCTTACAAATTCATCTTAGAGGGCCTTCTGCCTGTCAGATTTTAGATGAGTGTGTCATAATCATAGGTCCTAGTTACCACAGTGCTCACATCGCACTGAACATATTTTAGTTTGAATACTCAAATTGTTATGAACATACCTTAAACATAGAAGGACCGATGACCATAGACACCCGTTATTTTATTTATTTATTTTTGGAACAGAAGCAAATTGATGCCAGCAGTGATGGAAACAAAATAACCATTGTGTGTTCAATGGAGCCTCCCCTCATCGTGCCGATTTAATGAATTTCGTTCTTGGTGAGGCAAAGCTCTAGGGGCCTGATTGCAAGCCCATTTTTGCACCCAGGGAGAAGAAAATGTGTAGTTTGGTTGCCTGGGTCTTTTTTTTTTTGAAGAAGGTTGCCTGGGTCGCAGGGGATGTTTCCCCTTAACTCCCCACCCCATTCTACTCACCGCCTAAACCCCCACTCCCCCATCCCATTCGGTGTTGAGCTCCATGTCCGGCGCTCCTTCGCCTCCATTATGTGTACTTTGGTTGTCGCAAGGTTGCTATGTCCATTGCTCCTTTTTTGTTTGGTCGTTGTATCCTTGGTGGAGATTTATTAAGGGTTTGACAAGCTATGTGCAAAACATGGACCTTGTGTGCTAATTAGTAAAGAGTTAGTTCAGAACTTATTAGACTGTCAACTAGTTGATTTATATTTTGCTCTGTAACAATTGTTGCAGGCCTTGCTCCTTTTCCTGAATTCATGCATCCTCTTTTCACTGCAGGGAAGTGTTTATTTGCTAGTTGCAGATAGACATGTACTTGTTGAAACGTTGGATTGGGATCCTGTGAAGAAATGCTGCCCTTCTTCTCTTCTTACAAATTTTTTATGGCTCAAGTTTTTAGGGATGATATTGTGACACAGTAGTGGGCTAGTGTCGGCGGAGGCAGTGATCTTATGAAGGTTGTGAAGTTTGGCCTCAAGTACTTTCAGTACAAGGCGGTGGCCTCATTATTTTCCTTTTCAAATTGTGTAACCCGAAAGCTCTTTTTTTTTTGTCTTATATCTGAAATTAATTTTTTCGAATTAAATATCGATTGAAGGCAACCGATCGATCGGGCTGCAGCTGGGCTGGGCGTGGAGCACGACGTAGTACGTACAAACACTGATCGACTCGATTCGTTTTTATACTTCTGCCGGGACGCAGATTGTACGCTAACGATCCGGAGACTGAGACCTGGTAGGTACTGTATTCGTCCTCTCAAAGAAAAAAAAAGGTACTACTGTATTCGTTTTCGATTCTCTTTTCCTTTCCCTGGCCGGACGAAAGGGTTCACGATCGCTAGCGCCTCGTCCCAGCCTCCTTGCTTTAGAACGACGGATATCAGATACTCCATTATCGATTTGTTTAGATCGGATGCTTCTGGTATCATGCAGAATCCATCACCATTGCCAATCCCAACTTTGTCCGCAACGGAGTCCAGTTGCTTTAGCCGGCCGTGTAGTAAAATATTTCCTTCATCGCTAGTCCGAGACACCATACAAAACCCTCGGCGTTCCTGATATAAAACAAGAGACCCGGCCGTGATACTGGAGCCACCGGACCGATCCTCTACCATGCCGACCTCCTCGAGCGTCTCCGCCTCGTCCATCGTCGCTGGCACCTTATGCGGCTACCACACGCTCAAGATCGTCGGCTACTCGCACACCAAGGATGTCCCTAATGGCAAGTGGATCGACTCTTGCCCGTTCCGGGTGGGAGGCCGCACATGGCATGTGCGCTACTATCCCAACGGAGAAGACTCCAAGAACATCGATTGCATATCCTTCTTTCTCAAACTTGATGGTACCCTTGCTGAAGGTGAGACCGTGAAGGCAGGATTTAAGTTCAGCCTACTCGACCAAGATGGGGAGCCAGTGCCGTCATATACAACCTCTGCCGAGACAAGAGACTTCTCCGTGCATCCTAAAACTTGGGGATTTAACAGGTTTATCAGAAGGGTTGAGTTGGAGATATCAGAATATCTCAAAGACGATTCATTCACTGTCAATGTTGGTGTTACTATAATGAGCCAGTGCCGCGCGCTGGAGAATACACCCATCGTGGTGCCACCGTCTGACATGCATCGGGACTTCGGGGATCTCCTCTCGAGCAAGGCAATCGTCGACGTCGAATTCCTAGTCGGCGGGGAGACATTCTCAGCGCACCGGTCAGTGCTTGCTGCGCGGTCTCCGGTCTTCCGAGCTGAGTTCCTTAGCCCGATGAAGGAGAGCACAGCAACAGGTCCCATACGTATAGATGACATGGAGGCACAAGTCTTCAAAGCTCTTCTTACTTTCATGTACACGGATGCACTGCCTGATATGGACCAACAAGAAGAGTATGCCATGACTCAACATCTGCTTGTTGCGGCAGACAGATACGGCTTGGACAGGCTGAAGCTGATTTGTGAAGATAAGTTAAGCAGCAGTATCGACACGAGTTCCGTCGCGGCCATCTTGGCATTGGCGGATCAGCACAACTGTTCTGAGCTTAAGGAGGCATGCTTGGCGTTCCTTCGAGAACCGACCAATCTAGACGAGGCCATAGAGTCTCAAGGTTTCGAGTTATTAACCAAGACCTCCCCTGGTGTTATTAAGGAACTCCTCAAGTCCCAGGTTATTCCCAGTTCACTTGGGAAAAGGAAATCAAGGGCATGAAAATGAAGTTTCAGTCATCATGTTATTTGCAATCATCAGTACAGGAAGTTACTGAAGACCCTGAATGCTATCTAATGCTAGTATGTAGTTTAGTTCTGTCAAGGATGCGATGTACGTTGTTTCTTTTACTTAAATACATACAAGCCTTTCAACTTAGTTCTTACCCTTTACCCTTCCCTCATTGCTCTGTAACGATCGCTGCCAGCACTGCGCTCCTTTCCGATTTCATGCATACATGCTCAATACAGGCACTGTTTATCTCTATCAGGTTCAGAAGATAGACCCTAACTAGTTGAATGTTGGGGTTTAAGCAAATAAAGAGTACACATGACACATTGCTTGGTCGTGGAAGTCATCATGTACCAAGGCGAAGCCACCCACGAGAAGCGATGAAAGTTGAAGCCTGGAGGTAGCTCGCCATCGAAGAGAATTCAGTCCACGCATACACAAAAGGGAAGAATGCCATGATCCATCTCAAAAGCCGAAGAGAGCCCCTCCTCCCTCGCCTTCGTTCAAAGGGCGTCTCACCGTCGGTCGAAGTTGATCAACCTAGAGATCGAACAGAAATCAAAGACATCAATTCCAGGAGCAGAGAACAAGCATGACCACAAAGAACAACCAAGATTACCACCAGAACAACACCACCACCAGAAATGAGAGCTCAAGATGTCCGATGCAAGCATTTGGTGCATCAAAGGAGCAGTACACACAAGATATGACACCCTCACCCTCGCCGGAGAAGCGAAGAAAGGGCACCACAAAGGATCCAACCACTGCCACCCCTCGAACTTGGACCAACACATTGCCTCCTCCTTTGTTTCTTCATTGTCCCTTTGCAAAAATTATTTGGCGTATGGTGTATCTCACTTACAATATCCCTCCACCAGCTAATGTTACTAATATGTTTGGTAAATGACTTAATGGTGTACGTAAGGAGGATAAACACAAAATCCGTGTGGGTGTTTCCGTTTTATGCTGGTCCATTTGGAGGACTAGGAATGATATTATCTTTAATAAACAAAATGGAACTAATTTTTTGCAGGTTATCCGACGCGCTGCTCATTGGATTCAACAATGGGTTTTCCTTCTCCCTTTGGAACACCGGGAGGGTATGGTTACTGGATGCAACCGGATGCTAGTGGTTGCTCAGGACTTCTTTTTTCGGGCTACTGGATGGCGACACACTAATAGATTAGCAAATGGATAGCCGTGTTGCATTTTCCTTTGGTTGATTCATGTGTCGACCTTAGCTTTCCCATGAGTGTAATCTTGATTTTTTTGTAAACTTTTACCGTACTTCTGGTTTAATAAAGATAGCCGTGTGCATCTATTGATGCAGAGGCTGGGGCGATGCTCCCATATCGAAAAAAAAACATTGCCTCCTCCTTAACCCAAAGCGGCGCTTCCAAGAAGGACACCATGCCGAGGGTGTACTCATCGCCCATTCCAACAGAAATCGGGTTTTCTCCTTGGTAGAAAGGGGATGATAGGAGGGCGGGGAACCTCAATGGTGCCTCCAGCGAGGAGGTGGTGGAGCCGAGGGTGTAGTCGCCGCCCATTCCAAGAGAAATTGGGTTTTCGCCTAGGTAGCAAGGGGATGATAGGAGGGAGGAGAACCAACCAGAGATTTCTCTTGGAGTCCCGAGCTGCCCGACCCGCCGTGACCCATTCAGGCAAGCTCCGGCGGGCAGGCGAGGCCATGGATCTGACAGACGATGGTCAGAACCAGGAGGTGGCCTTCAGATCTGATGTGCGCGATGCTGGAGAGACATGCTCGCCGGACGAGCACCTACTACTGAGACGCTGTCCACGCTGCCGAGGACAGCAGCCATCATCCATGTGAGGTCACCCCGAGTCAATGCCCTGAAGCTTCCAGATCCCCCACTCTATGTATCATAATTTATTTAGGGACACTTGGTAAATGTTGTAACTAGGATTCTTAGTGATTCTTTTTAGGTTATGGCACTATGTTCTGCCCATTTAATTTACTGGGAATCAGTTCATAACAATTTGAGATATTACCATATTAATCCAGCAGATACATCATACATGCGACTATCCCTTGCTTTTAATAAGGATTATCCAAAGGACATATTTATTTACAACTTTTTAAACAGAAGGCCACATGGCCCGGCTTTATAAATAAAACCCTCATGGCAAACGATCCAACAAAGTCATACAAAGCACACACACACCACTCGCCCAAAGGCGCTAGAAAGTTTGACCCAACCCAGGTCTCGGAGAAGCACTAAAGAGAGATACAAAGCTGATCCAGCCAACACATAGGCACACTCAACCCAAGATGATAGGGAACTCGAAAAGTCCATGGTCGAGCCGCTGCCTGGGTCCTCCGCTACTCAGCTCACAGTCTCGCGTAGAATCTCCTGACGTCGTCCACCGCCGCGTCCAGCATCGGCCGATCCCTCTGTCTGACCCATCAACGGGTTTCCGATCATCTTTCCTTCAATGGTAAGTTTGTTGCGTACAGTCCACAAGGTCCAACACTGGGCTGCGAACGTAAACCAAACTAGCCTACGAAGCGGGCCATAGAGGCCTTGGGCGATTGCAATGAACTCCCCCGGCCCGACGTGGTTCCAGTCACAGTGGAGGAGTTCCCTAACTCCATCCCACATCATTTTGGCGATGAGACCGGAGAAGAAGATGTGGTTGCAATCTTCCACCTCCTGACAAAGTGCACACCTCCCATCCGAAGGTCCGTGTCTTTTGGCCACTTGCTCACACGAGGGTAGTCGCCCTCGAATCAGCTGCCACAAGAAAACACGTATCTTGGGGGGAACCCTGGTGCGCCAAGCTTCTTTGAAGCAGGTAACTGTCACCCCCTGCGTCAGCGCTAGATAAACCGACTTGGCTGTGAAGTTACCTGAAGCGTCGATGGACCAGGAGACCGTGTCCTCCTCAATCCCCGGTTGCCATCCCATGGCTTCCCGACACAGGTTGTCCTACTCGACTGTTTCGGCAGTGCCAAATGGTCGCCGAAAATCGACCCCCCATTCCCCGGGGTTCCCCTCCCGTGGTTTAGCATCGGCGACTGATATCAGCGGATCAGTGCAGCAGCTAAAGAGGCGTGGAAACCTTGCCCTGAAGGGGCCCCTGCCCGTCCACCAGTCCAACCAGAACCTGGTGCGTCTCCCATTGCACGCGACATGCTTGGCTCCCAACTTGAAATACCATTTGATTATTTATTTACAACTTAACAATGTACCAGGGAGACATGGACGATTTATGAGACATGGCATCAGCCATAATACTTATTATATATAAAACAAGAACCTTGAGATCATACTTTATTTATATGGTGTCTTTGTGATCATTTACAACAATACTATCACTTCATCATCTGGTATCTTGTATACAATCCGTGTGATAATTGTTATGCCATCCTCATCCTTAGATCAAAATGGTTCTCATTTCTCATAGATTTTGTCCAATTGGTTGATGCCAGCTGCCAGCTGGTACTTTAAAAACAATACCCATTTTTCGAAGTACTCGTGTTGAAATATGTCACTTCACCCTGCTTTCTAAATTGAAAAAAAAGGACAATAGATGGGTAAGCATTGCTGCGGCATCTTCTTTTATTCGACTATCAAAGTTAGTTCTACAGATATAATACTGATGTGTGCCGAGTAGGAACGATTTGCATAGGATGATAGAAAAAATGTTATAGTTGGTATCTTGATTCGCTTAGATGACTTGTGCTCAACCGGTTATATATCTTTCAGCATGCATTTATCAACAATGCTCGCAGGGAACTAGGCAATATAAAGGGCAACTAGTCGGAACTGAAATAACTGTTCGCTAAGTAGATCACATGTTTCATGCTTTGCACATATGTTGAACCGTTAATAATTCTCCACTATACGTCGACCAAACAGGAAAAAAAAGGACCAACGTACAAATCCTTTGTGAGAACTAAACCGCACATAAATCTATACTAGCATTAGGTAGCATTCTGGGTAAATTTCCGGACTGATGATTGCAAATAACATGATGACTGAAACCTCATGTTCATGCTCTTGTTTTCCATCTCCCACCTAAATGAGGAATAATCTGGCACCTGAGAAACTCCATTATAACACCAGGGCAGCTTTTGGTTAATGGCTCAAAACCTTGAGAGTCTATGACCTCGTTCAGATTTGTCGGGTCGCTGAGGAACACCAAGCATGCCTCCTTAAGCTCACGACAGTTGTACTGATCCGCCAATGCCAATATGGTTGCCGCGGAACTTATGTCAATACTACTTGTCAACTTATCTTGGCAAATCAGCTTCAGCCTGTCCAAGCCGTACATGTCTACCACAACAAGCAGATGCTGAGCCATGGCATACTCTTCTTGTTGATCCGCATCTGGCAACACATCGGTGTACATGAAAGTAAGCAGGGCGCTGAACACGTGTGGCTCCATGTCATCTATGTCTATGGCCTATGTTGTGGTTCCCTCCTTCATCAGGTCAAAGAACCGCGCTCTGAAAACTGGAGACCGCGCCGAGAGCACCGACCGATGGGCCGAGAATATCTCCCCACTCACACGGAATTCGACATCGACGCCTGCTTTGCTTGACAGGAGGTCCCCGAAGTGCTGGTGCATGTCTGACGGTGGCACCGGGGTTGGTGGCGGTGTCTCCTGCACGCGGAACTCACTCATGATTGTTACATCGACCTTGAGAATGAAGGAATCATCTTTTAGAAGCTCTGATTTCTCCAGCTCAACCCTTTTGATGAAGTCGTCAAACCCCCAACACACTACGGGAAAACAATTCATTGCCGTGCGACAATTCGCACGGCAAAGGCCCTTATTTGCCCGGCAAAGGGTTTGCCGTGCGTCGACGCACGGCAACGTCTGCACGGCAACGCCTCCGACGGCAACGAAGACATTGCCGTGCGCCTGACCAAACCGCACGGCAAAGGCCTTGCGGCCGCCCCTTTGCCGTGCGCGCGATCTTTGCCGTGCGCTCGCCCCTTTGCCGTGCGCCGCCTCGTTGCCGTGCGCCTGTCCCTTTGCCGTGCGCCGCCTCGTTGCCGTGCGCCTGCCTCTGCCGGGCCTTGCTCCCTTTGCCGTGCGGCAACACCCCAGCCCGCACGGCAAAGCCTCCTACAGGCACACCCAGTAGCGTGCCAGGAGCACAGGTGAGCTCCACGTGGCGCCTTTGCCGTGTGTATGCACACGGCAAAGTGACCAAAAGTCCTTTGCCGTGTGCATACACACGGCAAAGGCCCCTGGATTTTTTTTTGTTTTCCACTAATCCCTGCATTTCAAAATAGCATTTCACATATATATAACATATACAACATATATATTCACCATAGCATCACCAAACACATCAACAACACCACAAATACATCAACACACATAGTTTATGCATAACAAGTGAAATGTCCACAAATACATCAACACACATCAAGTACAAGTACAATCCATAACAAGTGCAATGTCCACAAATCCATCAAGACCATGCCATCAACCTTATTGTCCTCCTCCGCTTCCGCCGGCCTCATCGTCATTGCCTTGTGACATATAATCTACAAGGTTGATGGAATGAACATTTGCATTTGCATATTGAACACTTGAACAAGTACAAGTAGCGGGTTGGGCACAAGAGGACTCACCGCGGTTCATGCTCCGGATGATGTTCATGTTGTTGACGGTGATAGGTGTCCCCGGGGTCTGAGTGGGTGATGGCGGCATCCACGGCATGGAGTAAGGTGGAGGAGCAGGAAGACTCCCCGGTGGAGAAGTCAGAACCGTCTGGCTCATCAACCAGCTCATCTGTGCCTGCTGCTGCTGCATCATCTGCTGCTGCTGTTGCATCTGCTGCATCATCTGTGTCTGCTGCTGGTACTCCAGAATCTGCTGCTCCATCTGCGCCCTTTGCTCCTGGGCCGCCTGCTCCTTCGCTGCCATCTCCTCCTACGTTGTGTTAACGCGATGTTGATGACCCACAAGTATAGGGGATCGCAACAGTCTTCGAGGGAAGTATTACCCAATTTATTGATTCGACACAAGGGGAGACAAAGAATACTTGTAAGCCTTAACAGCGGAGTTGTCAATTCAGCTGCACCTGGAAACAGACTTGCTCGCAAGAGTTTATCAGTAGTAACAGTTCTATGGTAGTGGAAATAGTGAAATAATAGCAGCGGTGAAATAAAGACAGCAGTAGTGATTATAGTAAACAGCAGGATTAAAAATACTGTAGGCACAGGGACGGATTTAACGGGCGTTGCATGGATGAGAGAAACTCATGTAACAATCAAAGCATGGGCATTTGCAGATAATAATAAAACGGTATCCAAGTACTAATCAATCAATAGGCATGTGTTCCATATTTAGTTGTACGTGCTCGCAATGAGAAACTTGCACAACATCTTCTGTCCTACCAGCCGGTGGCAGCCGGGCCTCTAGGGAAACTACTGGATATTAAGGTACTCCTTTTAATAGAGTACCGGAGCAAAGCATTAACACTCCGTGAACACATGTGATCCTCACATCACTACCATCCCCTCCGGTTGTCCCGATTCTTGTCACTTCGGGGCCATTGGTTCCGGACAGTGACATGTGTATACAACTTATAGGTAAGATCATAAACAACGAATATCTTCATGAATCAATAACATGTTCAGATCTGAGATCATGGCACTCGGGCCCTAGTGACAAGCATTAAGCATAACAAGTTGCAACAATATCATAAAAGTGACATCTACGGATACTAGGCACTATGCCCTAACAATCTTATGACTATTACATGACCAATCTCATCCAATCCCTACCATCCCCTTCAGCCTACAGCGGGGGAATTACTCACACATGGATGGGGGAAACATTGCTGGTTGATGGAGAGGCGTTGGCGGTGATGGCGGTGAAGATCTCCTCCAATTCCCCGTCCCGGCGGAGTGCCAGAACGAAGACTTCTGGCTCCCGCGACGGAGTTTCGCGATGTGGCGGCTCTCTGGAGGGTTTCTGACGACTTCGACTTCTCTCCGTGCGTTTTCGGGTCGAAACCAATAAGTAGTCCGAAGGGGGGCGTCGGAGGCCGGCCGAGGGGGCCAGACCACATGGCCGCGCGGGCCCCCCCTGGGCCGCGCCGCCATGTGGTGTGGGGCCCTCGGGCCTCCACCTCCTTTGCCCTTCTGGCTCCGTCAATATTTTGGTAAAATAGGGCCATCTGAAGAAATTCCGAGGATTTTCCCGAAAGTTGGATTTCTGCACAAAAACGAGACATCAGAGCGGTTCTGCTGAAAACAGCGTTAGTCCGTGTTAGTTGTATCCAAAATACACAAATTAGAGGCAAAACAATAGCAAAAGTGTTCGGGAAAGTAGATACGTTTTGGACGTATCAACTCCCCCCAAGCTTAGCTTATTGCTTGTCCTCAAGCAATTCAGTTAACAACTGAGCGATAAAAGAACTTTCACGAACACATTTTCTCATATGATGTATATATTCTCATGCTATGGCTAATACTTAAGCAGTTCATACTGAGATACATGCAAATAAGATCATCCAACAGCTATGTCAATCATGGAGAGGTACCAACAATTAATAATAAGCACCATGAATCATGTATATAAGCAGGATTGCAATGTTCATAAGAGAATATGATAAAGTGGTATCTCGCTTGCCTGTATTTGATCGGCAAAACATAAATGCCGAGGCACCTCTTGAGTTCATAGAAAGACTAAAAGTAGTGATTGTCAAAGATAAAAGCATCAAAGTTATACCACAATCAATCATATTTTGAGACAAGCATATTATACTAAGAATGACAGTCGTGCTCTCAAGATAGTGCTCAAAGAAAGAATGGAGACACAACATAAAAAGTAAAAGATTGACCCTTCGCAGAGGGAAGCAGGGATTAACATGCGCTAGAGCTTTTCATTTGTAAAACAGGAGTAAAATTATTTTGAGAGGTGTTTGTTGTTGTCAACGAATGGTAATGGGTACACTAACTACCTCATCAACCGGACTCACAAGAGCGGCTCCCATTTTATTTATTTTTGGTTGGCACTCCTTCCAACCTTTCTTTCACAAACCATGGCTAACCGAATCCTCGGGTGCCTGCCATCAATCACATACCATGAAGGAGTGCCTTTTTATTTAAGTTTAATTATGATGATGACACTCCCCCCAACCTTTGCTTACACAAGCCATGGCTAACCGAATCCTTCGGGTGCCGTCCAACAATCACAAACCATGGAGGAGTGTCTATTTAAGTTTTATTAATTCGGGACTGGGAATCCCATTGCCAGCTCTTTTTGCAAAATTATTGGATAAGCGGATATGCCACTAGTCCATATGAGAGTCCGTCAAAAGTAAATGACAAGGTTGAAAGCTAAACACCACATACTTCCTCATGAGCTATGAAACATTAACACAAATTGAGAAGCATTTCGAAAGTTTTAAAGGTAACGCATGAGAATTTACTTGGAATGGTTTGAAATGCCATGCATAGGTATTTATGGTGGACACTTTGGAACAACTTGGTTTTCAGGTGTTTGGAAGCACGAGCGGCATTCCCGCTCAGTACAAGTGAAGGCTAGCAAAAGACTAGGGAGCGACAAATCAAGAGAGCAGTAACTGTCATAATCATGCTTGCGGCAAAATAAATTAACGGAGGCATAAAAGTGATACAATAACTCTGAAGCAATATAAATCATCGAGGCTTAATTGACTTTTTGTTCAGTCATATGCATGCGTGAGCATGTGCCAAGTCGATATAAATGAATTATTCAGAGGAGGATACCACAATGCCATACTTACTTATGAATAAAACAATGCAAGCAAACATCCATGACATGCTACTCATATTAATAAATTGGAACTAAACATGAGAGATCATGAGCTACTAGACTTTCTCAAATAACATATACCTCACATGAACCAACTAAGCATGCTCATATGGATGAGTATATGTACAAAAATGAAAGCAAATAGAGTTCATACCAGCCTCTCACCACAATCAGATTGTCGTAGATCGTCATTATTGCCTTTTCACTTGTGTAGCTTGGATAATATAAAATGAAAACCACGCTCCAGCCACCGAAGACCATTGAACTCATGATGAACTTTACAAACCAAAGAAGAACAGCAAATATTTTTGGTGTTTTCGAATTAGAAACAAGAACGAAAGAAAACAAGCAAACAAAGCAAAATCTTTTTGGGTTTTCTTATAGCAAACTAACGATAGCAAATAAAGCAAACTAAGAGCAAGATACCAAATAAACAAATGGTGAAGAGAAACAACAGAAATATTTTTGGTCTTTTTGTGTTTTAGGAGAGAAACAAAGCGAAAACAAAAGAATGCAAACTAACAGAAACACAGAAAAGCAGGATGACAGAAATCTGCCAAATCCTGACAGCAGTACAGAAATCGAATTTAACAAAAATCTTCCATTGCTCAGACCAAAAAGTGTTCAACTAATGAAAGTTAGATAACAACCTGGGGAACATGCTCAAAAATTGGCAACTCAAAATAACGTTCTGGCTGTGCGTACGAATTTTTTTGGTAACAGCACAGAATCTGTTTTTGGACAGCACTTCCCCAAATATCATCTCCCTCTCATTAGAAAACCACTCTAGAGACTAAACAAGTATGTACAAGTGTCCAGCAACCATAATATGCAAAGAATGAGTGATGCCGGTATACCTCCCCCCAAGCTTAGGCTTTTGGCCTAAGTGGAGTTCATTCCCAACGAGGGTCGGAGTTCCACGCCGGTGGATCATACATGGAGTGGTAATAGGGCCCCTGTGCAGAAGAATATCGTGGAGGCTCCACGTGACCATGATGTTGATATGAGGAGCTTGCTGCATCGGATGAAGAGTCGGGATGCTCCTCGGTCTCCTCCACATTTTCCCTCGCACGACGGCTTTCTCTTTCTATGTATGCATTTAGCTCATTTTCTGTGATCGACCACCCGTTCCTGGCATCAAGGTTAAACAAAGCAGGTGCAGGCAATCGTACTAGTTTTTCAATTTTCTTAGTTATACTCCAACTTTTCTTATACAAAGTTATCCTATAATGCAGGTTGTTCAAACTAGATGCATCTGAAATAAACTCATGTCTAATCATGGAAACCACATCAAGCTTCTCTATAGAAAGCGGAATATCTAAATGGTGAGGTTCTACACCATGCATAGCTAATAAGCGAGAGGCGATAAGACCTCCACAAATTCCTCCTTTCTCACGGTTAGTAGCAAGTCTACAAGCTATTAAAGCACCCAAATTATAAGTCCTATCCTGTTGCAAAGCAGCAGCTAAGAAAGCCAAGTCTGGGACAGATAATTTACCTCCAGTCCTTCTTGCAAGAACGCACTTTGTAATGAAATAGGCAAAGTAGCGGATGGCTGGATGTTGAATGCTACTAATCTTACCACCATCATTGGAGAGGCTCCTCCCATTACAAATCCTTGTATAAAGATCTGAGAGTTCCCGCGGTGTTCCCCTGATCTTCTCGCAGGATCCCCATTGCGGTACTCCAATTGCTGCACAAAAAACACTAAATGACAAGTTGACAGCTTTATTGTAAATTTTATACTGGACCATGGGGTCAGATCGCGACCAATTGAACTTGAAGTCCTGCACAAAAGACATAGTTAATTTTGCATATTGTCTTGGCTCTCCTTCAACAAAACCACTCAGCCCTGCACGAGAGATTAGAGTTTGCACATCTTGTAAAATCCCCGCACTTCTCATAAAGTCCACGCATGGGTAGTAAGAGGGGTATACTCCCTCCTCACGATTGACTCTCGTAACTTGCTGGACTTCCAATTCTTCTTGGTTCAATTGGGGCACACCTCCTTCCATTTTCTGAAATTTTCAACAATCATTATAAAATTTGATTTCAAGGTGTGTAATTGAAGGGAACTACTATAGGAACTTGCTAGAGTACTACACATGCATCAAAACTAATTTCTACCACTTAGAACAAGCATGCAAGCTCACTAAACATGTTATCTACAGCAGCAAAATATTCAAGATATACTCAACCAAATGAAATTCTAATTGGACAATCAAAGGAGTCACATACCAAGGAGTAAATGTGCCAAATTTCAGACAGAAATCTGGGCTGAGCAAGGAGATCGAAAAATCGCGAGTTCTTGAGCAGAAACATGAGTGGGAGAAACTTGGTACGAGTTTTTTCGGGAGAGAGAAGGTGCTGGGAGGAAGAGATGGTGTAGTGGGGCAAGGGGTGGCCCACACCACATGGTGGCGCGGCCCCCTTGCTGGCCGCGCCGGCCTATGGTGTGGCACCCCCTGGTGCCCCACAGGTCATCCTCTGGTGCTCCCAGGTGCCTCGTCGAAAAATAGGACCAATGGTGTAATTTTTGTAATTTTTAGAGAACTTTGAAAAATGCACATTTCTGGGTATTAAATTAATGATTACTGCGCAGTAAAATGATTTCTAAAATCTTAAATGACTAAATCATATTGCAAAATAAAAGTGCTACAGCAAGTAAAATAGGTGAAGGGAGAGAGAAAGAAAGAAATGTTGTTTAGCTCCTTTATGCAATAAAATATACTTGTTAACAAGGTTGATCAAGTCTTGCTATCAAATAAATTTTATATGACATAAGAAGAAATAAACCTCAAATCAATCATGTTACCTTATATTGAATTGATATGGATCCAATCACAAGAGTTTGATATTCTTCTTTAGGATCATATATAGGACAATCAATGGATCCCACTTTGATAGTTTTCACATTAAAAATTGTATTGACTCCACATACTTTATCAATCCTCTTGGGAAAATAGACAGTGTGTTCCTTATCATCAACATTGAAAGTAACCATGCCTTTATTGCAATCAATAACAGCCCCTGCAGTATTAAGAAAGGGTCTTCCAAGAATAATGGACATATTATCATCTTCAGGCATTTCCAACACAACGAAATCAGTTAATATCAAGCAATGATGAGTAACTTGAACAGGAACATTTTCACATAAACCAACAGGAATAGCAGTAGATTTATCAGCCATTTGCAAAGATATATCAGTAGGTATCAATTTATCTAAATCAAGTCTCTTATAAAGAGAAAAAGGCATCACACTCACACCTGCTCCCAAATCACATAGAGCAGTTCTAACATAATTATTCTTGATGGAACAAGGAATAGTCGGTATACCTGGGTCTCCAAGCTTCTTTGGAATCTTACCATTGAAGGAGTAATTAGCGAGCATAGTGGAAATCTCCTCATTGGGGACTTTCCTTTTGTTAGTAACAATATCTTTCATATACTTTGAATAAGGAGGCAATTTAATAGCATCAGTCAAAGGGATTTGCAAAAATAAAGGTTTCATCCAATCACAAAATTTATTATAATGTTCCTCCTCCTTTGATTTTAGTTTCTTAGCAGGAAAAGGCATTTGCTTTTGAACCCAATGTTCTCTTTCATTACCATGCTTCTCAGTAATAAAGTCTTCTTTAGTGTACTTTTTATTTTTAGCAGGCTTTTCAGGTTCCTTTTCAATTTCTTCTTTATCAGGAGTATCATCCTTATCATTATCTTTATCATGTTCATTACCACTTTCAGTTTCAGCATCAGAAATAGAAATACTATTAGGATCATTAACATGTTCAGAGGATTCTACAACATTCTTATGTTTCTTTTTCTTTTTCTTTGATGGAGCACTAGTTTTAATTAGTTGAGAATCTTGTTCAATTCTTTTAGGATGCCCCTCAGGATATAGAGGATCCTGGGTAGAAGCACCACCTCTAGTTGTTACTTCATAAGCATGTTTTTCTTTAGAATTATTTCCTAACAAGTCATTTTGCACTTTAGTAAGTTGATCAATTTGAGTTTGAACCATTTGAAAATGTTTAACAAGTATCTTAACATCATTGGAGGTTCTCTCCACAATACCATGTAATTCACTAATAGCTCGGGAATTTTCCATTAAATGATTCTCTACTCTCATATTAAAGTTTTCTTGCTTAACAATATAATTATCAAATTCATCTAAGCATTGAGCAGGAGATTTTGAATACGGAATATCTTCCCTAGTAAAGTGTTGAAGCGAGTGTACCTCAATCATGGATGAAGGGGGAATTGTCTCACATATATCTTCTATAGGAGGTAAATTCTTCACATCTTCAGGTTTAATACCCTTCTCCTTAAGAGACTTCTTGGCTTCCCTCATATCTTCATCATTTAATTTAATCATACCCCTCTTCTTCACTATCGGTGTCGGGGTTGGTTCAGGTGTAGACCAATCATCATGATTCCGGCCTATTTTAGCCAATAATTCTTCAGCGTCGTCTGGAGTTCTTTTCCTGAAAACACAACCAGCACAACTATCCAGGTATGCCCTAGACTCAATAGTTAGTCCACTATAAAATATATCAAGTAAATCATGCTTTTCCAAATCATGGTCAGGCTGAGCTCTAATAAGAGAACAGAATCTCGCCCAAGCCTCAGGCAATTTCTCTCCATCTTCCTGGTCAAAATTATAAATTCTCTGCAAAGCAGCATGTTGAGCACTAGCAGGAAAGTATTTACGGAAGAAAACATCACGCAAATCAGTTGGACTTTTAATAGAACCAGGAGGCAAATTATTATACCAAGTTTTAGCATCATCCTTTAATGAGAACGGAAAAATTTTAGCGACAAAATAAGTACGCATCTTGACATCATCAGAAAACACGCCACTAAGAGTAGATAACTCAGTCAAGTGTTCAACAGCACTTTCTTTTTCAGTACCACAAAAGGGTGTTTTCTCAACAATAGCTATATGAGATAGATCAAGAGAAAAATCATAATCTTTATCCCTAATGTTTATAGGAGATGTGGCAAATTTAGGATCAGGAGATGGTGTATATCTAACAGCATGTTCTGCAAGCAACTTTTTAATTTTTCTTGCATCAGTAGTAGCCTTGCATTTTTCAATAAAATCATTATCAAGCTCTACATAATCTTCATCAAGATCATCACTAGAATATTCAACAGATCAGGTGAATTAACAGGTGTAGCAGCATTAGGAGTTTCAGTATTTTCAATTTGTCTAGACTTAGCAATTGTAGCATCTAGAAAAGATCCCAATGAACCACTATCATCAAGCACAGCAGAAACATTATCAATATTATGAGAATTTTCAGATTCAGCAGAAGTACCAGCACGCGAAGCATGTGGCGGTGAAACAAGTTTCACTACAAGAAAAGTTGCCATGGCCGACGAAGTTGAAGTCGCGCCGTGGTTGCTGGTGTACCATGGCCGACGATTTTGGTCCCTCCGTGGTGCATGTCAAAACTTTTTTTTTTCTCGTTTTTGAGGCCACCTAGCCCGACGAAAGCGGCCAAAACGTGGCGTATGGTGGCCCGGGACGTGGTGCATCTCGAAATCTCGGGTTCGCCGGCCGAGTCAACGCAAATCCGCACCGCCGAGGGATGTAGGGCCCAGATGGCAGCCTCTCTGGCATTGTTTTTTTTCTACATCGCGCCATCTCGTTCAACGAGCCGTTTACGATGCAGGATCATGGGTCCCGCATGTCATCCTCTATGAACCAAAATTCTTTCTATTCTTGGATTTTTTTTGACCCCCTGATTTCTGGCTACTTCCTTTTTCTTTTGATCCCTTGCCGCCTTGGAAACGTTGAGACCGCTGCTGCTAAATGGGACCCGCATGTCATCCTCTATGTGCAATCAACTTTCTTTTCTTGGAGTTTTTTTTGGCACCTCAAATTTGGTCACTTGCCTTTTTCTTTCGATCCCCTGCCGCCTCTCAAACGGTGATACCGCTGCTGCTAACTGGGACCCGCATGTCATCCTCTATGTACTATAAAACTTTCTTTTCTTGAATTATTTTTGGCACCTCATATTTGGTCACTTGCCTTTTTCTTTCGATCCCCTGCCGCCTCTCAAACGGTGATACCGCTGCTGCTAAATGGGACCCGCATGTCATCCTCTATGTACTATAAAACTTTCTTTTCCTGGATTATTTTTGGCACCTCATATTTGGTCACTTACCTTTTTCTTTCGATCACCTGCCGCCTCTCAAACGGTGATACCGCTGCTGCTAACTGGGACCCGCATGTCATCCTCTATGTACTATAAAACTTTCTTTTCTTGAATTATTTTTGGCTCCTGATATTTTTTCACTTGCCTTTTTCTTTCGATCACCTGCCGCCTCTCAAACGGTGATACCGCTGCTGCTAAATGGGACCCGCATGTCATCCTCTATGTACTATAAAACTTTCTTTTCTTGTATTTTTTTTGGCACCTCATATTTGGTCACTTGACTTTTTCTTTCGATCACCTGCTGCCTCTCAAACAGTGATACCGCTGCTGCTAAATGGGACCCGCATGTCATCCTCTATGTACTATAAAACTTTCTTTTCTTGTATTTTTTTTGGCACCTCATATTTGGTCACTTGACTTTTTCTTTCGATCACCTGCTGCCTCTCAAACAGTGATACCGCTGCTGCTAAATGGGACCCGCATGTCATCCTCTATGTACTATAAAACTTTCTTTTCTTGGATTTTTTTTTGGCACCTCATATTTGGTCACTTGACTTTTTCTTTCGATCCCCTGCTGCCTCTCAAACAGTGATACCGCTGACTAAATGGGACCCGCATGTCATCCTCTATGTAAATCACGTTTCTTTTCTTGAATTATTTTTGGCTCCTGATATTTGGTCACTTGCCTTTTTCTTTCGATCTCATGCCACGTTTGAAACGTTGAGGAACCTGCTGGCTCATGGGACCCGCATGTCATCCTCTATGTACTATAAAAGTTCATTTTCTTGGTTTTTTTTCACCCTCTGATTTTTGGCAATTTCTTTTTTCTTTCGATCCCCTGCCGCCTCTCAAACGCTGATACCGCTGCTGCTAACTGGGACCCTCATGTCATCCTCTATGTACTATAAAACTTTCTTTTCTTGAATTATTTTTGGCTCCTCATATTTGGTCACTTGCCTTTTTCTATCGATCTCATGCCAAGTTTGAAACGTTGAGGAACCTGCTGGCTCATGGGACCCGCATGTCATCCTCTATGTACTATAAAAGTTTATTTTCTTTATTTTTTTCCACCCTCTGATTTTTGGCTATTTCCTTTTTCTTTTGATCCCCTGCCGCCTTGGAAACGTTGGGTAAGCTGCTGACTCATGGGACCCGCATGTCATCCTCTATGTACAATCAACTTTCTTTTTCTTTTGATCTCAAGCCGCATTTGAAACGTTGAGACCGCTGCTGCTAAATGGGACCCGCATGTCATCCTCTATGTACAATAAAGTTTTTTCTTGGATTATCTTTGGCTCCTGATATTTTGGCACTTGCCTTTTTCTTTCGATCTCATGCCGCCTTTGAAACGTTGACCAAGCTGCTGGCTCATGGGTCTCGCATGTCATCCTCTACGACAATAAAAGTTTTCTTTCTTGGAGTTATTTTTGACCCCTAATTTCTGGCTATTTGCCTTTTTCTTTTGATCTCCTGCCCCCTCTGAAACGATGAGGACGCTGTTGGGAGGTCGGTCCCACATGTCATCCTCTATGAACAATAAAAGTTTCCTTTGATTGATTTATTTTGAACCCCTAATCAATTTCTGGATATTTCCTTTTTTTCTTTTGATCCCCTGCCGCCTTGAAATCGCTGAGGATGCTGCTGCCTCATGGGTCCCGCATGTCATCCTCTCAGAACGGTAAATGTTTCTTTTCTTGGATTTTGTTTACCAAATGATTTTTGGCTTATTTTTTCTTTCGATCTCCTGCAGCCTTTAAAACGTTGAGGACGCTGCTGGCTCACGGGTCCCACATGTCAGCCTCTATGAACAATAAACGCTGAGGATGCTGCTGCCTCATGGGTCCCGCATGTCATCCTCTTAGAACGAAAATGTTTCTTTTCTTGGATTTTTTACCAACAGATTTTTTGGTTTATTTTTTTTCTTTCCATCCCCTGCCGCCTTTAAAACGTTGACGACGCTGCTGGCTCATGGGTCCCCGATGTCAGCCTCCCCGTAGAACAAACATGTGATATCTTGATTATTTTGCAGACAATAAACAGTGTATTGCGCTCTGAGCTATTTCAAACGGATAAATTAAATCTTTATTTTTACATAAACAAACTTATATGTTGAATCTCCTTGTTTTTTTGTTTTTGCGAAGCATAGGACTTTCCTGTTTTGTTTAGAAAATTCCGAACTTTCCTGTTTTGGAGTGGGCTGAAATTGTACGAGTCAAAAGGCCAAGCACGATAGTTCGAAGGCCCAGATGTCCAGATGCAGCCCAATTGAAATCTTTCTTCTTGGAATTTTTTTCACCCCCTGATTTCTGGCTACTACATTTTTCTTTTGGTCCTGTGCCGCCTTGGAAACATTGAGACCGCTGCTGCAAAATGGGACCGCATATCATCCTCTATGTACAATCAAGTTTCTTTTCTTGAATTATTTTTGGCTCCTGATATTTGGTCAATTGCCTTTCTCTTTCGATCCCATGCAGCCTCTCAAACGGTGATACCGCTGCTGCTAAATGGGACCCGCATGTCATCCTCTATGTACAATCAAGTTTCTTTTCTTGAATTATTTTTGGCTCCTGATATTTGGTCACTTACCTTTTTCTTTCGATCTCATGCCACGTTTGAAACGTTGAGGAACCTGCTGGCTCATGGGACCCGCATGTCATCCTCTATGTGCTATAAAAGTTTATTTTCTTGGATTTTTTTTCACCCTCTGATTTTTGGCTATTTCCTTTTTCTTTTGATCCCCTGCCACCTTGGAAACGTTGAGTAAGCTGCTGACTCATGGGACCCGCATGTCATCCTCTATGTACAATCAAGTTTCTTTTCTTGAATTATTTTTGGCTCCTGATATTTGGTCACTTGCCTTTTTGTTTCGATCTCATGCCACGTTTGAAACGTTGAGGAACCTGCTGGCTCATGGGATCCGCATGTCATCCTCTATGTGCTATAAAAGTTTATTTTCTTGGATTTTTTTTCACCTTCTGATTTTTGGCTATTTCCTTTTTCTTTTGATCCCCTGCCGCCTTGGAAACGTTGAGTAAGCTGCTGACTCAATGGACCCGCATGTCATCCTCTATGTACAATCAAGTTTCTTTTCTTGAATTACTTTTGGATCCTGATATTTGGTCACTTGCCTTTTTGTTTCGATCTCATGCCACGTTTGAAACGTTGAGGAACCTGCTGGCTCATGGGACCCGCATGTCATCCTCTATGTGCTATAAAAGTTTATTTTCTTTGTTTTTTTTCACCCTCTGATTTTTGGCTATTTCCTTTTTCTTTTGATCCCCTGCCGCCTTGGAAACGTTGGGTAAGCTGCTGACTCATGGGATCCGCATGTCATCCTCTATGTACAATCAACTTTCTTTTTCTTTTGATCTCAAGACGCATTTGAAACGTTAAGACCGCTGCTGCTAAATGGGACCCGCATGTCATCCTCTATGTACAATAAAGTTTCTTTTCTTGGATTATCTTTGGATCCTGATATTTGGTCACTTGCCTATTTCTTTCGATCTCATGCCACGTTTGAAACGTTGAGGAACCTGGGGGCGCATGGGACCCGCATGTCATCCTCTATGTACTAAAAAAGTTCATTTTCTTGGGTTTTTTTCACCCTCTGATTTTTGGCTATTTCCTATTTCTTTTGATCCCCTGCGGCCTTTGAAAGTTGAGGACTCTGCTGCCTCATAGGTCCCACATGTCAGCCTGTATGAACGATAAAGCTTTCCTTTCTTGGAGTTTTTTTACCCCCTAATTTCTGGCTACTTTCTTTTTCTTTTGATCTCAAGCCGCATTTGAAACGTTGGGACCGCTGCTGCAAAATGGGACCCGCATGCAATTCTCCATGTACAATAAAAGTTTCTTTTCTTGGATTATTTTTGACCCTCATTTTTGGTCACTTGCCTTTTTCTTTTGATCCCCTACCGCCTTGGAAACGTTGAGTAAGCTGCTGACTCGTGGGACCCGCATGTCATCCTCTATGTACAATCAACTTTTTTTTTCTTTTGATCTCAAGCCGCATTTGAAACGTTGAGACCGCTGCTGCTAAATGGGACCCGCATGTCATCCTCTATGCACAATAAAGTTTCTTTTCTTGGATTATCTTTGGCTCCTGATATTTTGTCACTTGCCTTTTGCTTTCGATCTCATGCCGCCTTTGAAACGTTGAGTAAGCTGCTGGCTCATGGGTCCCGCATGTCATCATCTACGAACAATAAAAGTTTCCTATCTTCGAATTATTTTTACCCCTAATTTTTGGCTACTTCCTTTTTTCTTTTGATCACCTGCAGCCTTAGAGGATTCTGCTGGCTCATGGGTCCCACATGTCAGCCTCTATGAACAATAAACCTTTCCTTTCTTGGAGTTATTTTGACCTCTAATTTCTGGCTATTTCGCCTTTTTTAAAATCCTGTGTCGCCTTGGAAACGTTGAGAATGCTGCTGCCTCATGGGTCCCGCATGTCATCCTCTCAAAACGATAAATGTTTCTTTTTTTTTGGATTTTTTTACCAACTGATTTTTTTCCGATCCTCTGCCGTCTTTAAAAACGTTGACGACGCTGCTAATACAAGCTCTTTCGCTCCAAGATCTTGCAAGTTAATAGAATAAATCATGGAATTATTAGGATATGTTTTAAATTTCAAATCCACTTTATGAATTTTTTTAAAATACCGTGATCCGTGTGGGTATGGAGCGATCAAGGATTTTCATATTGGCCATGAGCAGTTTCAAAAATTGCAACCGGATAATTCTAAATAAATAAAAACAACTTTTATGCAGAATCTCCGTGTTTTTGTTTTTTGCCATCATAGGATCTATGGTTCATTAGAAAAGGGCCGAAATTGCATGAGCAGAAAAGCCCATTTCTAGTTATTGGGCTTCAACAGCCTGAGCAAGTAGGCCTATAGCAAATACCATGTAGATGGCCGTTGAAACCCAAAAGTATTTGTTAGCTAGACTTGACATGAACCTTGCTATGCACACGACAATTTCAGTCCGATCCGTGTACGCAACACAAGATCAAACCCAACGTGTGAGGAAGCAGGTGGCAGCACACCTCCAGATGCTCAATCGTACACATATCATATAGGAGTTGTCGTATGTACATTAGTTCCGTATTGACATGTTTGTTTCTTTGGTTAACATGTGGGGTCCGCACAGTCACCTAGGTCGCATATCAACTTCTTTGCTCATAGTTGATGCATGTTTAGTGGCTCGCAAAGAAGAATCGCTTGCCCCAGGGATGTACTTTACCCTTTAGCGGCGAAAAAAATAGGAATGGTCCTCTCATGACTATGATCAACAAGAGGTGGCTATATTATAGTGCTGAAATAAAGTCAATCCTAAAACAGCCATGCATGGGTTATAATATGAAGGCAACACGAAATACAAAAGCAGGGCAGTGTTCAAATAAACTGATTCAAACTAGTACATACTAAAAGCAGTGTACTACTTCTCAACACTTCAAGCATAATAAAAAAGTGTGTCGTTGTTTTTTAAAGGTAACACCGAACGGGCAATGTTTAAAGCAGGCTTAAACCACATAGCCGCTTGTCGGACACTACCCCAACTAACTCGGGAAGGCCGATAACTCCCACAGTCTCACCTTCATCTGGCTGGAGGTTGCAGCGCAAAATTTTAGGGTATTGATTATGAAGATACTTCCGGTATGCTGTGTAGACGCAGTTTTTCCTCATGAATGGAACCAATGTGCCATCAGGAGCTTTGGATTCACGCTTCTTCAGGTTGGCAATGATCGGGTAATTGAGTCCGAGGAACAGAGAGTGGTCGCCGAGGCTGTTAACCTGCCTCCAATGAAAGTCCCCTGCACGTGCTGCAATGAACAGAGATATGGGATCCTGCTCAAAGACGTAGGTGGCAACAGGAGGATACTGCCGTAGCTGAAGCCCATTAGCAGCATAGGGAATGTCATGAGGTACTTCAGCATTGGCAATCCCAATGTTGTTTACTGTAAGGATGATCATCAATCGCTTGCCATCAGCAGTTGGAGCGAGGAACCACGCGTACTGCTGATCATCCACCACCGGTGGCGGGATTACGAACATGGACATCGGGTTTTCTCGCAATATTAGAAATGGAGACGAATAGGGTGTTACTGGCAACCATATTCAAACAAAGACTGTTCATCGTTCATGCTCACAGTATAAATACGACTATGTAAGCTAAGGACATTGGTCATTCATGTGTTCAAATCGAGTGTCCAATATATCAGTTATACTGCATGCATCCCACGAAACAAGTCTTAACTTCGCCAAAACTAGACACTAGTTAGTGTATACACGATTATATACTACCTCTGTCCCAATCGAAAGTGTCTGAGATTTGTCCAAATTCAGATGTATCTAGACAGTGAAAGCATATAGATACATTCAAATTTTGACAAATATATCATCTTAAGTTTAAGTCCTGTGTTGTAGTTAATTCCCTTTGTCTTAAGTGATCCAACGGTGTATATGATTAGATATTTGTATACAATATAGGAGTACAGACAATCTACCAGTTGGTCCAGTTTTAAACCGAGTATAGAGCTTCAATCATGACCCTTGGAGTGCTAAATCTAACGGTGCACAACAAACAGGATTCTCTGTGAAGAGTGCACATAGCTAACTCTACAATATTTTAGAACCATCACGTGAGCCTTGGGTCTACCCCAAAAAATGACCAAATATCTGAAACCCCTGAAGCATATGAATAACCCCATCAAAGAAATCGCTATTCAGCACTGCTACATGGATCAATGGAAGGTTCTTACGGTCTCAACTCTCAAGGAAACATCAAAGGAAAATGTAGATAAGAAATGAGTGAGTGTTAGATGTACACATATTTTTAATTTTTTATTTGTTCCCTTCGTTTGCCAATCGATGGGAAGAAACATCATTTTTTGTAGGACCACTCTTGTTTTCGTATTTTATATATGCATTGCTGGCAATATTTTCTTTCGAAAACCATGAATATAGCTCGAGCTACATGTAGCATGGTTTTTGAAAATTTTGAGAGCTGCATTTTGAAGTTCCAAAGAAAACGGAGATTAAATACGGGTGTCAACAATGTTGTGTTCTACCAACATTCAAATGTCCAAATCAAAATATCTTATATTTAAGGTTTTGCAACAACAAAAAAATCTGACATATATTTTCCAACATTTTGTAACTTCAAAATCTATCAGATTCTGTCATTTTTGTGCGGCCCGAATATAGGGTATCTCAATTTCAGATTTTACACTGGTAGAATAATACATTCTCTACATCTATTTTTTTTAGATTTTTTATATATTCTTTCAAAACTTGCGAAAGGCATGCTATAAATATTCTTTTGATTATCAAACAGAATCTTTAATGGTTTGACGTGCATACATACTAGTAATATAAAAATATAAAAGTTCTCGCCTTGTACACATTTTGTTGATTTTTTGGAATGAATACAACATTCAATTTGGTAGATAGAGTACTAAACATTTCATGGGAAACTTAAAGCAGCTTGCCAAACAAAGGCTAATAGAAGAAAAAAAAGAGGTATGACAGGCATAACATCCACGATGGGGTTGAAATATGCATAAGCTTCGGGCAATTTGGCAAAGAAAAATCTAGCCGGATAAAGAACATAATTAAAAAAGGTACAGGTTAAACTAAGTAAATTAGGCATAACAAGTATTTCATTCTTGTTTAGTAAATAATTGGATTTTGATTGAGTTACTTTTCTAAGGGAAAAAAGGAGAAGGCAGATATTCAAGACACTTTTGGTGGGACGGAGGGAGTAAATCAAAAGTAAGAAAAAGTTATAACATGTTTCATGAGATGGAGTACTAAATAACGGCCATATGCATCTCTTCGATGCAGAGGCCGGGGTACCTCGCCCTCTATTTCGAGCAAAAATCAACTAGTTATATGAAACAATGGGTGTAAAAGTTAATCAAGAAGGGTGCCTTCATTGTGCTACGTTAACATTTGAGATACTTGTTAATTACATCCATATTCTGCAGTGGATAGAGTTAGTAATTCAGGATTGCATTCACATACGGAGTATACTATGTATGCTGATGACTGATTAGTACTAATTCGTTGCAAGCAACGGTTCATTCATATTCAGATAAAGGATGTGATCGTTAAGTCATATACTTATGAAAGTCCTTATGCATCTCTCTAATGCAGATGGCGGGGGTCTCTCGTCCTCCTTTTGGAGCAAAAATCAATTAGTTATATATGAAACAATGGGTGTAAAAGGTTATCAAAAAGGGTGCCTTCATAGTGCTACCTTATCTTTTGAGATACTGGGTAATTACATCAATATTCTGAAGTGGCGTATAATTACTAATTCAGGAATGCAATCACATACTGAGCATACTATGTTTGTTGGTGACTAATTAGTACTAATTCATTGCAAGCAACGGTTCATTCATATTCAGCAAAAGGCGGTGTGATCATTAAGTCATTTATGAAAGGTAAAATATAAACAAGGTAGTTCATGAATAACTTCATTGATTAAGGCAGTGTATCATGCAATGCAACATAAGGACTGAAAAAATACCATTTGGGGTGTCCCAGCAGTACGTCCAGCCCCTAATTTCGTCCACCGCAAAAACTTGGCCACCGAGTTCAATGGCATCACAGAACGCCGGCACAATTTGTTCAGGTGTAGGGTTCTTCAGCATTCTCCAGTCGCCACCCCCTTCAAGGTAGAAAATCCTTTTGTCGAACAAGGCGATGAGCTTGTAATCTGCGTACCTCCCACCTTTTGTGGGCACTTGGCAGATTACAATCTTCAACAAATTAATTGCTCGACTCCAGCAAAGATAGTATAACCAATCTTTAGTAGCAGGTTGATATGTAACACCATGACCAATCTTCGGATCAGGTGGGGATGGAAGGGGGATATGTCGCTCGGTGTAGACGTTCACAAGGCACCACTGGCACCCACGATGATCGGCGGCGGCGATCCAGTCGCCGTTCGCGCCAAGCCATTTTCTGTCGTGCATGAACGGCAGGGTGACAGAACGGCGAGGATGGTCAAGGGGCACCAGGTCGTACACGGTAACATGCAGACGAGATGCTGTCGCCACGAACCAGGGATCATCGAACCAATAAGCAGGCGGAGGCATCAGCAGGCAGGGTTCATCCCAATGGTGCATCTTACCTTCATCATTGCTGATCTGGTCGTAGAGCTCCCTGGAACATGCGGCAAGTCGGACGGTGTCGGTAACGTCCAGATGCGCAGCGATGAGGTCGATGTTGTCGCCGGTGAGAGCCTCCAAGTGGCCGTCCCCGCCGCACCGGCAAAGCCTTGAATATTCCATCAGGTGAAGATGGATTTAGATGGATGGCGGATGCAACTTCGCTTGGGGTTTTCGGAGGAGAGGGCGAGCGCTATGGAAGAAACGATGCGCGCCGCGGCCGGGTGGGGTGAGGAGAGAAAGGCCGGTATAGTACTAGTGATGCGGCGTGGTGGGGATCGAGATCCTGCGCGTGCGCGTGATTCTGCGAGGGTGAAGAAAAAGACGATAGACATGCAAGGGGCAAAACCTAGGCAGTACTCTAGGCTGCTGCTGCTGCGACTGGGCGCCGATTTGACTGTTGGTAGATGGTAGACTAGCACGCCACCCATCTATAAATTTGCGACGACGTTTGGTGCAGTGATGTCTCGTCACATCAGCTTGAGCAGAGAGGGCTTTTTTTACAGTTTCCATTACGATATATTTTTCGCCGATAATCGTAGTACTCTATGCCAGAGACACGTACCTTAACACGTGGGCAGCATGCAACCGCGCGAGCACCAAAATGAAATGAGAGATGTTTCAGAGCAGAACTTCATTTTCAATGCCTTTCCTAGCTTGGTTTGGAGGAGCTTCAGTGACTTGAGCTTCCAAGTCTCATTGTGACTAGGTGCCACCATCTACCATCTTTCGAGATCCAACGTTCCAAACTATCTGTTATTTCGAAGCTAAAAAAGAAAAAACTATTCAGAAAATTTTGAAAAAAATCCAGTAATATGTAGATGCCTTGTTTTAAAATCTATGAATATTTCATCCCATTCGGATGACTAGCTTGTGATTAAATAGCTTCTTACGTATTCGAGCACTAGTTTAAACTAAATATTATTTGCTCACAAACCAATTATTCAAATCGAATGAAACACCACCAAAATATAAATCGAAATATGCATGATTTACTGCAATGTGAGCGGATAATTCAATCCCACGAAAAGACAATATGCTCCAAGACCAGTAATCTCTTCCCTAGCTTATTCGAACATAATCGATGTTGTCCTTAGAGAACATCTTGCAGCCTCAGTAAAGCCTCAGGTATGAACAAGAAGCATACTGCCATCTACAGATCACGCTAAGAACCACAACCCAGGATCATCCTCATAGCCTATATCATCAAGGTTTCCCTCCAAAATGCTTATGTTTTTGGAAAGTTTTCTTGACGATAGGGAAGATTCTGAAGGGCTTAGATTCGCTACAATAGCAAAAAATGGAAAATTTTCGCCGCTAAAAAGAGTATCCCGCCATTTTAATATACACTTACTAGTAGTTGATCAATTGTGCATTGCAAAACACAAAGTTCAGATCAAATGTGCAACATACCAACAGATAGTTAACTAGCAGTTTTACGAGCACATGGCGATACTAAGGTGATGAAGCAGTTAACTAGCAGAACAAGATCTCCTACTCAGGGACACTCTTGGTGGACGCCGAGATATAGGTCGCTAGCTGTGCACGGAGATCCTCCTTCTCCTTGATAATCGCATTAAGGACGGCGGTTTGTCCGCGCATTAGCACCCTCGAGATCTGCCTCTTGAGCTTTAATTTCAACTTCTGTTCCATGAGATACTTGATGAGGTTGCTTCCAGTATCCATCCATGTGACGCTCTTGTTGTTCAGTTCCACCCAGTAGGCGTTCTGCTGCTTAAGCATGTCGACGCATTGCGCAAGATGAAAGGAGATCTCCTTCTCAGACGCCAAAACTCTGTGAAGACGATCACACTCCAGGGTGAGGGAGTGTTCATTCTCCAGCTGGCTGCCTATGTGGGCCTTGTTCTCTTCCTTTTGCTACAACAATAATTGTATGAAAAAAAAAAGAAATCAACCCATTCATATATGAGTATTAGTTACCCGCAAACAATAGGACTACTAATTTCTAGCATGGATATTGATAAAGGAATGGACAACACTCGGACGCTCCACAAATACCACAGGGTTCATCAACACATAATTAATCGGAAAGCAGTGATTACATAAACTATAAAAAAACAAGTGGACAGAGGCATACAGCCTACCTGGCTTGGCCGGGAAACGGGGCCGAACTTAGCTTCGGACGGCCGGACTTGGGGCGCCACCGTCGTTGTGGTTACCGGGGAGACATTTGAACCGCCGGCCCTTTGAGATGTAAATAAATGTAAAAACGGTTAGAAAATACGGTTTTGCTATGTCTCAGTCAACTGAGATTTTTTTAAGTCTAAGTTAATTACAAAAAAGTGCTTGAGTTGCACTTTTCTGTTAAAAAAGTGCAATTGCACTTTTCTACCAGAAAATGTGCAACTGGACCGAGTTGCACTTTTCTTTGAACTGCAGTTGCACTTTTTTGAGCTGACTGAGACTTAAGAAAATCTCAGTCAACTTGGACATAGACACACCCTAGAAAATAAGAATCAACTGAAGGACACCCCGCTAGAAACTTACCCGGACGAACCCTCGCCCTTGATGGTGGTGTTTGCATCATCATCATTCATCAATGTGACGCTCTGGTTATGCAGTTCCACACAAACGCGGTTCTGCTCATTAAGCCTGTCGAGCTCGGCAGTAAAGGTATTGATGCCTTGCTGAAGATTATGGCAGATCTTGTTCTCGGACGCCAAATCTACGTGAACAGGCTCAAACTCTGGGGTAAGGGAGAGTTCATTCCCCAGCTGGCTGCCTATGTGGGCCATGTTCACCTCCATTTGCTGGCACGATCATTGTATGGAACAAAAAAGAATCCAACCAATTCATATATGAGTAATTACACGCAAAAAAATAGGAGTACTACTAATTTCTAGCACAGATCTTGATACAGGAATGGACATCACATGGACGCTCCACAAATATCACAGTGTTCATCAACACATAATTAAAAGGAAAGCCGTGATTACATAAACTACTCCATCCTATCCCTTTTAGTAGTAGTAGTAGTAAACACGGATTTAGTAAAGTTGTATTCTCCCTATGATCCCTTTTAGTTGACTCGGATTTAGTACAAAGTTGTACAAATTTTATTTGACTCAAATTTCAAATAAAATGGATCGGAGGGAGTACTAAATCAGAGTCTATTAAAATGGATTGGAGGGAGTATTAAAAAAAAGTGGATAGAGGCATACAGCCTACCTGGCTTGGCCGTGAAACGGGGCCGAACTCAGCTTCCGACGACCGGACTTGGGGCGCCACCGTCGTGGGGGTTACCGGGTAGACGTTTGAACCGCCGGCCCTGTGAGATGTAAATAAATGGAAAAAACAGTTAGAAAATAAGAATGAACTGGAGGACACGCCACTAGAAACCTACCGGACGAACCTCGCCCACCGGCTCGCCTCTCTCCATCGAATAGAGGATAGATCGCTCTGCGAGAATGCTCAGGCGATCATAAGTGGCCATACAACGACGCGCTAGCTGGCTAGATGAGTTTTTCTCGGCGGTCCTAGTCCTCATCGTCTTCCCTAGGATATCCTGCCGCCGGGCCGCCCGGCTCAATGGAGCCATGGCTTGCGAGGTACGTAGTACTTTACTACTCAGTAGTTAGGGTGGAGGGCTGGTGAAGGCTAGTTACTAGCTACCAGCAGAACAGAAAGAGAAGAAGGGCGGAGGGCTGGTCAAGGATAAATCTTACATACACCCAGAAAAGACCATCGTGCCCTCGCGGGGCTTCTGAGCAATTATAGGGACGTCTGTTCTCAAATGGGCAAGATAGGGTACCTTCCCGAGGAAGCATCTAGCACCCAAGCCAATGGACTGCGCGTTGAACAATGGTTACAGTATGTGTGGCATACTGTAAAAGAAAAGATAACAAGGGAAATGCCTGGCAGGGTCCAGAGGTGCATTTAATCGGACATGGGATTCCATAGTACAGTATACACCATAGAGTATGTGAACATAAACACAGAATACAATCAAGTGTTGGACCCTCTCCGCCAAATAAGATCATATATCGTCGTTAGGGCCGCCCTGGTGAATCCTCTGAATGAAAAAAGCCCATAGTTGGCAACCTAAACCCGCCGCTCCGAATAGGAACTTCCGTCCGACGATAACTTTCTGACAACAAAAAATAATTAATTCAGTACTGCATAAACCGCAATTTCAATTAGATAACCACGAAGATTAAGATAGGCGCATGTATCACCTGTCGATGCGAACCCAGATAGTCAGCTCCGTGCACGGTTGATACCATTGCAACGACCGCTCTAGTTCCGACCATTTGGCGGCGCCCGGCGTGGTCGTGCTGTTCGCCAGAATAGTGGCCGTATAGTTGGGGAGCATTAAACCAATCTCAGAGCGATTAAGTAATGGCTTGCCGTGCGACGACATACTCACATTGTACTCCGGCCACACGCACGCCGCCGACCTAACGCACTCAACGGATAGGCAGGCCAGCACGCATCCATTTTTCGGCTGGACTTGCGTATATGTGTGCCAGACGAACACGGTACCATCGTTCCCGTAGAAGATGACCGGACGTCTTGGCTCTGGCGGTGCCAGCACCGGGATGATGAACGCCATCGCGGTGCCGTACGGGATCATGTCCACACAAATCGAATGGATTTCTCTGAGGTGGGCGATGAGCGCTGCTGGCGAGGCGGAGAAGTCGCAGCCGGCCTCTGTGCAGTCGCACGGGCTGTGCGGGCACGCGAGCTCGTGGTCGTGGAGCTCGTTGTAGGCGACCACGCTCCCGCACCCGTCGTGGGGGCACTCCATCCTCTTTAATCTGCTTTGAAGAAGATATTGATGGGGAGGGGAGGGGAGGGGCGAGTGGAGAAGAAGGAAGGTGGTGGCTATTAATTCGGGCCTCACCGTCCCACCAGTTTGGCTAATTAAGGTGACGCTGAAAGTTTCACTGTCTATGTTTTCACACGCAGTACACCTTATATGATGGCCAAAAATGGGATATGAAGATTTTCTCGAAATATCAAAAAAAAAAGATTGATGTTTGACATATGTGTGATGTTACTCAAAATTGAACTACATGTTACGAATGGACGGTCGGCAATTTTTAGGGAAGAAAATGAATTTTAAAATATTGAAATACTTTGAGTGTCTCTGTGTGAAGCCTTGCACTAAGATCATAGAAATTTCCATTACCCTTGTACGGATGGTGGGTCCTAAAAGTTGAAGTAATTTGAGTGCAACAAAAAGAACTTCAATGAAATTAAGGGCTCCTTTGATTTAAAGGATAGGAAAAGCATAGGAATAGGAAATGTATAGGATTGGAATGGCATGTCTACTTGAATCCTATAGGAAGATGAAGTGTGTTTGATTGTAGCAAAGGAATTTTTTCATGAGCTATGAGCTAATGCTTATTTCCTATAGGAATTACACTACAAGATTCCTATAGGAATTTTTCCTATAGGATATGTTCCTATGAATCAAACAACATGTATAGGAAATTTTCCCATAGGAACCAAATCCTTCACACTTCCTATGCAAATCCTTTGAATCAAAGGAGCCCTAAAAATGTGGACTAGCTTGTGTCGTCATATGAGATATAGATGGTATAAAAATAACAAACTACAATACTAAGAGTGATTTATATAAATCAAGTTTGATTTCTTGCTTTCATGTATGAGTTAATTTATTAACATGGCTTTCTACCCCCCCCCCCCCACACACACACACACACACAAACACACAAACACACTCTCTCTCTCTCTCAAATGGGGGTGAGAGGAGAAGAAGGATGTTCGTAACTCATGCCTCACCATCCTACCAGACTTTGGTCGATGCCCAACACATTCATGACCTAAAAAGGTGACGTTGACTATTTCATAGTCTACATTTTCACAAGCATTATACAATGTATATTGGCCAAAATGTGATGTGTAGATTTTCTCGAATTGTACCTTATTTGGATTCATGTTTGACGTATGAGCGGTTTTACTCAAAATTCAACTACATGTTCAAATGCCAGGTCGGAAAATTTGAATGAAGAAAATATAGTTTAAATATTGAAATAAGTGAGCATATGTGTGCGTGTGTGCGTGTGTGTGTGTGTGTCTTTTGTGCACTACGATACGTAAAATTGGCACTACCATTTTACGAATGTGGTGGGTCCTAGAATATTGAAGCAAATTCAAAAAAAATGTGCTAGCTTGAGTCATCGTATGAGATAAAATCGCTATACAAATAACAAACTTACAACCTTAAGGTAATTTAAGAAAGATTTATTATCTTGCTTGCACATGTGTGGTCATGTTGATTGCATTGTATATTAGTATGAACTTAATAATAATTATCCCAAATATTGGCAGCAATGTGCATCTTACCGTTCACATATATTTTATTCAACTTCATTTCACACATAAATACATTCTACTTTATTAGTGTAAAATAAGAGCTTTATGTGAGCTTTATTGTGAAGTGGCTGCCTGAGAGAAGGGCCAAATTTTCAAGGTAACAATTTTGAAACATGGCATACTTCATAAGATGACCATTTAGGTGATATATATGTTGATTATTTCTCGAGTTTGTAATATATGTGGACTTATGTTGAGTTTTAACCAATTTTAGTCAATTTAAAATTGCATGTTCTTTAAAGTTCGGCACGAGTTTTGGTAGAAAATCTGCAGATTTTACCATGGTAAGGTGTTATGCTTCATGCATGAAAAATCTACAAAGAAAAGATGAACAATTTGTACGAATGGTGAAGCCGGTGAATTTGAAGCAAATTGAATGCAACCAAAGGAAATTCATTAAAACTAAAAAAAAGATGAAGAGTTCACGAGGAAATGGTATGGCGATTTGAAAAGAAAATGAATCACTACATATGTGAATCTGGTCATAGTAAACGAAAATGCCAAGTAGAGTTTCCAATTTTGTTCATAAAAATAGATCAAATTTGAACTAGATTTGTGATGTAGATTGGTCATAGAAACCGCTATAAGCCATCGCAATGTACGGAAGTGAATAATTCTAGGCATCCATATTTTAATTACTTCATGTAATGTAATTGAACAAGCTAGATTGGGTATTGCCCCATGAAATTGTACCACACATGCCAACAATAGTAAACCTGGTTGCTTACAAGTACGCCAACATTATGTGGCTTGATTAAATGTGCATTAAACTTAAAATGCCTATTTATTTATATTGTTTTAGTAGTCGTATGACAGTGAAGGATCCAGAGTTGCATTAATCGGCGAATTGGGTTACATATTACATAGAATAATTCATGGTAAACATAAAATACATCCAATCCGTCAATATTTTTAGATAAAGGTCTAAGTAGTCCTTCCCCACCGAAGTAGATGACCACCTCCAACACTACGGCCGTCCTGACAAGAACCATCAGCAAAACGTCTCTTTTAGTCCTTGTACTGAGTACTTTGAAGCAGGAAGCCCCAGACACACCCTTCCTTTTACGGTGATGAAGCAATATTAAACATCAAAAGAAGAGGCGTAACAAGATCTCCTACTCAGGGGACACTTGGTGGACGCCGAGATATAGGTCGCTACCTCGTGCACCGAGATCCTCTTCTCCTTGCTAATCGCCTGTCACAAGAAAAACAAATTAATTCAGCATTACTTAAATCCGCATTAGCATCGTCCCAATAAGATTGAGGGTAGTGTTATGTTCACTCACTCCTTATCGATGCGCAAATAGATAGTCAGCTGCTTCGATGATTCATTGCCGCACAGTACCGCGCGGCGGCACCGAGAGGAAGGAAGTGACATCTCCCAAAGAAAGCGTGCCCGGAGTCGGGCTGCTCGTCGGCTCTAATACCGCCTTCACCACGTCAAACAAGTGTTCCCCGGTAAGCTTACGCGGCCCCGGCATCGGCGGGCCGTTCGCCCACATTGTCACCCTATACCGGGGCAAGTTGCACGCCGCCGGCCTGACGCACACGAAGGATACCGCGGTGTCCATGCCGCAAGGGTGGATGTGCAAGGCGAACACTGCGCCATCCGTCCCGTAGCCGATGAGCTGTAGTTTTGGCGAGCCCGGTGCCGGCACCTTCAGATGAACAAATCCGAAGTCCTCGTCGTACGGGAACCTATCCACAGCGGTCAAGTGGGCTTCTGCGAGGTGTAGGATGAACGGTACCTTCGAATCGGCGGGTCGCAGCCGGGTGCGTGCGAAGCAAGAGCCGTGCGGGCACGCCATCATGTGCTTGTCTTCCTCGTTGTAAGGGATCTCCCTCCCGCACCAGTCGTTGATACACCGGATCGTCGGCTTCGGAGGCTGCTTCTTCGGCACGAGCAACTCCATAGTCTAAGGTCCGATGAGGGATCGGAAAGGGGCGCGGGGGTTGTGGCGGCGGCGCGAGCGAGGGGGAGCAGTGAGAAGCTGAGAACCGAGAAGGGAGATTGATGTTTATGGAGATTGATGTTTCTTTATAATAATATAGAGGGCTCTTCTTTTAACGGGAGCCTCTAGACTGGTGGACACATAACCTGTGCTCACTGAAGTGTGGGACCTCACGCATGGGAACCACACGTAAGTGACAGACCAGTTGGTGTACTCGGGTGATTATTATAATGTATAAGTACTCCATAGTTTCCTATAGATCCAAGGGTAGGAAAGCCAAGTTATCTCATTTACAAGACATTATTTTTTCCATGAAGCCAAGTGTATCCCCCTCCCCCAGTGATTTGACCTAGATTTGAAATCAAGGCACACGTGATTCAAAAAAGGCAATCTAAAAACATGGAGTATTCATCATTTTGTAGTACATATATCTAGGGAAAATACCAAACATGCCATACCAGTGTTTTAGAGAAGAACCCTCAAGTAGATTGGCACCATGTTGGAGTTCGTCTAGCTAAATTTCCTCCCACATGCATGTGAGCTTGGTACCACTACACAAGAACCATGCCAAACTTTTGAATCATGGCCCAATTTTATGTATATATTTGCAACTTTTCATCATGCAAGCATGAATACTTTGCAAAATATGTGCATTTTGGGTTGTCGCCCATAAATGTGTTTTTGCTTGTCTGCCACCAATCAAGTTTTCATTCGCGGGGAAACATGCATGACAGGATGACCATTTCCAAGGTTTCATGAATTATCTCAATGTGCATCTATATATATACAATTTCTTGGGCTAAATCCGATAAAATGCAAATTTGACACAGTGTGTAGATGAAGTACAGATCAAACAAATAATTTAAAAAATACATGGGTGTGTGGCCTGAATGTGTGGATCGAGCCAAGTACATTTTATATAATAATGGCCAAACACATGCACCGCACCCTCGTACTAGAGCAAATTAAAACAAGCAGGGTGAGAGCATCGTGAGATTGCTCGACCTAGCTAAATTTTAAAACAAGCCGAATTAATAAGTTATTGTGTGGGGATTGATAGAAAAGATCGAAACAAAGCATGCATAGTCATATCATTTGTGGTTTACATAATACCTCTATGAACAGTACCAAATAAACATGGCATATATACACTTCTATGTTTAGACAAGAACCCTGCATATTTTTTTTGCACCATGTGTTTGAGGCCTCGCTTCCCCAGAAGTGTGTGTGAGAGCATTTTGCATGCTACGAGAAAACAATGCCAAACATTTGAATCGCATGACTCATTTTTTGGTAGTGATATATAGGTTTATGGTTTATATATATAAGGTTTAGTGTTAGGGTCTAGGGGTTTAATATAATTAGGGTTTAGGGTTTATAGAGATTCACATCATCTGTTTCATTTCACATTTGTGATGTACAATACTACATACCTAAGTAAAATCGATCCATTCTTAGTCACTCCAAAATGGAGCTCGTGGCCGGGAGGTTTTTGGAATTTCCATGTTTGAAACCCAATACCACTTCTCTTTGGTTCAAAAACCTCCCAAAATTAAGCCCGTTTTCAAATATTTCAAACTTATTCAAATTTGGTTCAAATTTGAAAGCAATACAAGTTATATCACACATATTGCATACATTTTCACACAAACTGCACTAGATGCTAACCCTATAATTTGAGACCATTTGGACGAGGTCGAAAAAATTCTTGGATTAGAATCGTGTTGTTCAAACCCCGTAGTTGGATTTTTTTTTTGAACCCTTGATCTGTAGAACTGGGCAAAACCCGAGTTTAACCTATTTAATTATAGATTCGTATATCGATTTTTCTACTACCTTTTTATTATTACTATGCAGCACATGGGTGTTTGCCCGTCGAGTGAAACACGGAGGAAGAGGGATCACTCGGAAGGAGAGAAGAAGGGGTGTCTCCCCTTTTTCGGGTGATGATGTTGACTTTTGTGCAGGGTTTGTCAGTGAGCAGGAGGTGCGAGCGAGCGAGCGAGCGATTCGAGCGAGGCCGAGAATGAGAGAGATTTGTTTTTTTTTGTGAGAGGGACAACCGAAGGATCCAGAAGGACCCACATACTTCCAATACGCATCTGATGCGTCTTCTCTTGACAAAGAAGATGGCTGGGAGTTTGCGTACCTACTGCACGTGACTTGTTCTCACTGAAGTGTGGGACCTCAAGGGTGGGCACCACACGTAAGTGACAGACCTGTTGGTGTAAAAACTCGGTTGATTATAATAGTGCATTAGAACAAAGTTTCCTATGGATTCAAGGGTAGGAAATCCAAGTTAACTCATTTACGTGTTAAACTTATCTAAATCTTGGTCAAACATAGGATTTGACCAAGATTCAAATGGGCAGAAAAATAAAAAAACAGAAAAATGAAAAACCAAATCACATAGTCTTCTTATGTCATGTAGTAAGCAGTAAAGTTGATAAAAAAAAGGTCCATACATATTCAAACCACACAAATCATGTATCTATATATACCCCCTAACCCCTAAACTCCGTCTTATGAAGTCAAACATGGAAATTTCAAAAACCATCCTAAGAGCTACATTTTGGGGTGACTAAGAAGGATACATGCTTCCCTTTTCATTTTCATGTTTTAAACTTGTTTAAATTATCTTGGTCAAACCTAGGATTAGACAAGATTCAAATGGGCATCAAAATTGAAAAAAATTCAGCAAAAAAAAACCAAAGCAAATAGTTTTCTTATGTCATATAGTAAGCATTAAAGTTGATAAACAAGGTCTAGACATAATCAAACCAGACAAATCATGTAGCTATACCCCCTAACCCCTAAACTCTGTCTTATGAATTGAAGTCAAGCATGTGAAGAGAAGTGGTTTTGGGTTTCAAACATGGAAATTTCAAAAACCTCCCAAAAGCTTCATTTTAGAGTGACTAAGAAGGATCCATGCTTACCTTTTCATTTTCATGTTTTAAACTTGTTTAAATTATCTTGGTCGTCAAACCTAGGATTTGACAAGATCCAAATGGGCATCAAATTAAATTGAAAAAAAATCAGAAAAAAGAAAAACCAAAGCAAATAGTTTTCTTATGTCATATATATAGTAAGCATTGAAGTTGATAAACAAGGTCCATACATATTCAAACAACACAAATCATGTATCTATACCCCTAACCCCTAAATTGATTAACTATGTCTTATGAAGTCAAGCATGTGAAGAGAAGTGGTTTTGGGTTTCAAACATGGAAATTTCAAAAACCTCCCAAAAGCTTCATTTTAGAGTGACTAAGAAGGATCCATGCTTACATTTGCATTTTCATATTTTAAACTTGTTTAAATCATTATCAAACCTAGGATTTGACCAAGATACAAATGGGTGGGCACAAAATTCAAAAAAATCAGAAAAATGAAAAACAAAAGCACATAGTCTTCTTATATATGTCATATTGTAAGCATTCGAGTTGATAAACGAGGTCTAGGTATATCCAAACCAGACAAATCATGTATCTACCCCCCGTCGATCTTATGAAGTCTAGCATGAAGAGAAGTCGTTTTGGGTTTCAAACATGGAAATTTCAAGAACATCCCAAAAGCTTCATTTTAGAGTGACTAAGAAGGATACATGCTTACCTTTTAATTTTCATGTTTTAAACTTGTTTAAATCTTGGTTGAACCTAGGATTTGACCAAGATTCAAATATATGGGAATAAAATTCAGAAAAAAACAGAAAAATGAAAAACCAAAGCACATAGTCTTCTTATGTCTATAGTTAGCATTAAAGTTGATAAACAGGTCTAGACATATTCAAACTAGAAAATCATGTATATATCTACACCCCTAACCCTAAACTCTGTCTTATGAAGTCAAGCATGCATGAAGAGAAGTGGTTTTTTTTGTTCCAAACATGGAAATTTCAAAAACCCTCCCAAGAGCTACATTTTGGGGTGACTAAGAAGGAAAGATGCTTATTTTTTCATATTCATGATTTAAACTTGTTTAAACCATGGTCAAACCTAGGATTTGACCAAGATTCAAATGGGCATCAAAATTGAAAAAAAAATCAGCAAAAATAAAAACCAAAGCAAATAGTTTTCTTATGTTATATAGTAAGCATTAAAGTTGATAAACAAGGTCTAGACATATTCAAACCAGACAAATCATGTATCTATACCCCCTAACCCCTAAACTCTGTCTTATGAAGTCAAGCATGAAGAGAAGTGGTTTTGGGTTTCAAACATGGAAATTTGAAAAACCTCCCAAAAGCCCCTTTGCAAATATTTCAAACTTATTCAAATTTGGTTCAAATTTGAAAGACATACAAGTTATAGCACACATAGTGCATACATTTTCACACAAACTGCACTAGATGCTAACCCTATAATTTGAGGCCATTTGGATGAGGTCGAAAAAATTCTTGGATTAGAATCGTGTTGTTCGAACCCCGTAGTTGGATTTTTTTTTTTTGAACCCTTGATCTGCAGAACTGGGCAAAACCCGAGTTTAACCTATTTAATTATAGATTCGTATATCGATTTTTCTACTACCTTTTTATTATTACTATGCAGCACATGGGTGTTTGCCCGTCGAGTGAAACACGGAGGAAGAGGGATCACTCGGAAGGAGAGAAGAAGGGGTGTCTCCCCTTTTTCGGGTGATGATGTTGACTTTTGTGCAGGGTTTGTCAGTGAGCAGGAGGTGCGAGCGAGCGAGCGAGCGAGCGAGTCGAGCGAGGCCGAGAATGAGAGAGATTTGTTTTTTTTGTGAGAGGGACAACCGAAGGATCCAGAAGGACCCACAGACTTCCAATACGCATCTGATGCGTCTTCTCTTGACAAAGAAGATGGCTGGGAGTTTGCGTACCTATCGCACGTGACTTGTGCTCACCGAAGTGTGGGACTGAAGGGTGGGCACCACACGTAAGTGACAGACCTGTTGGTGTAAAAACTCGGTTGATTATAATAGTGCATTAGAACAAAGTTTCCTATGGATTCAAGGGTAGGAAATCCAAGTTAACTCATTTACGTGTTAAACTTGTCTAAATCTTGGTCAAACCTAGGATTTGACCAAGATTCAAATGGGCAGAAAAAAAAACAGAAAAATGAAAAACAAAATCACATAGTCTTCTTATGTCATATAGTAAGCATTAAAGTTGATAAACAAGGTCTAGACATATCAAACCATACAAATCATGTATCTACCCCTAACCCCTAAACTCCGTCTTATGAAGTCAAGCATGAAGAGAAGTGGTTTTGGGTTTCAAACATGGAAATTTCAAAATCCTCCCAAAAGCCCCTTTTCAAATATTTCAAACTTATTCAAATTTGGTTCAAATTTGAAAGACATACAAGTTATAGCACACATAGTGCATACATTTTCACAAAAACTGCACTAGATGCTAACCCTATAGCTTGAGGCCATTTGGATGAGGTCGAAAAAATTCTTGGATTAGAATCGTGTTGTTCGAACCCCGTAGTTGGATTTTTTTGAACCCTTGATCTGTAGAACTGGGCAAAACCCGAGTTTAGAGTGACTAAGAAGGATACATGCTTCCCTTTTCATTTTCATGTTTTAAACTTGTTTAAATTATCTTGGTCAAACCTAGGATTAGACAAGATTCAAATGGGCATCAAAATTGAAAAAAAAATCAGCAAAAAGGAAAACCAAAGCAAATAGTTTTCTTATGTCATATAGTAAGCATTAAAGTTGATAAACAAGGTCTAGACATATCAAACCATACAAATCATGTATCTACCCCTAACCCCTAAACTCCGTCTTATGAAGTCAAGCATGAAGAGAAGTGGTTTTGGGTTTCAAACATGGAAATTTCAAAATCCTCCCAAAAGCCCCTTTTCAAATATTTCAAACTTATTCAAATTTGGTTCAAATTTGAAAGACATACAAGTTATAGCACACATAGTGCATACATTTTCACAAAAAACTGCACTAGATGCTAACCCTATAGCTTGAGGCCATTTGGATGAGGTCGAAAAAATTCTTGGATTAGAATCGTGTTGTTCGAACCCCGTAGTTGGATTTTTTTGAACCCTTGATCTGTAGAACTGGGCAAAACCCGAGTTTAGAGTGACTAAGAAGGATACATGCTTCCCTTTTCATTTTCATGTTTTAAACTTGTTTAAATTATCTTGGTCAAACCTAGGATTAGACAAGATTCAAATGGGCATCAAAATTGAAAAAAAAATCAGCAAAAAGGAAAACCAAAGCAAATAGTTTTCTTATGTCATATAGTAAGCATTAAAGTTGATAAACAAGGTCTAGACATATTCAAACCAGACAAATCATGTAGCTATACCCCCTAACCCCTAAACTCTATCTTATGAAGTCAAGCATGTGAAGAGAAGTGGTTTTGGGTTTCAAACATGGAAATTTCAAAAACCTCCCAAAAAGCTTCATTTTAGAGTGACTAAGAAGGATCCATGCTTCCCTTTTCATTTTCATGTTTTAAACTTGTTTAAATTATCTTGGTCGTCAAACCTAGGATTTGACAAGCAGATTCAAATGGGCATCAAATTTGAAAAAAAAACAGAAAAAAGAAAAACCAAAGCAAATAGTTTTCTTATGTCATATAGTAAGCATTGAATTTGATAAACAAGGTCCATACATATTCAAACCACACAAATCATGTATCTATACCCCCTAAGCCCTAAATTAATTAACTATGTCTTATGAAGTCAAGCATGTGAAGAGAAGTGGTTTTGGGTTTCAAACATGGAAATTTCAAAAACCTCCCAAAAGCTTCATTTTAGACAGACTAAGAAGGATCCATGCTTACATTTGCATTTTCATATTTTAAACTTGTTCAAATCATTATCAAACCTAGGATTTAACCAAGATACAAATGGGTGGGCACAAAATTCAAAAAAATCAGAAAAATGAAAAACAAAAGCACATAGTCTTCTTATATATGTCATATCGTAAGCATTCGAGTTGATAAACGAGGTCTAGGTATATCCAAACCAGACAAATCATGTATCTACCCCCCGTCGATCTTATGAAGTCTAGCATGAAGAGAAGTCGTTTTGGGTTTCAAACATGGAAATTTCAAGAACATCCCAAAAGCTTCATTTTAGAGTGACTAAGAAGGATACATGCTTACCTTTTAATTTTCATGTTTTAAACTTGTTTAAATCTTGGTTGAACCTAGGATTTGACCAAGATTCAAATATATGGGAATAAAATTCAGAAAAAAACAGAAAAATGAAAAACCAAAGCACATAGTCTTCTTATGTCTATAGTTAGCATTAAAGTTGATAAACAGGTCTAGACATATTCAAACTAGAAAATCATGTATATATCTACACCCCTAACCCTAAACTCTGTCTTATGAAGTCAAGCATGCATGAAGAGAAGTGGTTTTTTTTGTTCCAAACATGGAAATTTCAAAAACCCTCCCAAGAGCTACATTTTGGGGTGACTAAAAAGGAAAGATGCTTATTTTTTCATATTCATGATTTAAACTTGTTTAAACCATGGTCAAACCTAGGATTTGACCAAGATTCAAATGGGCATCAAAATTGAAAAAAAAATCAGCAAAAATAAAAACCAAAGCAAATAGTTTTCTTATGTTATATAGTAAGCATTAAAGTTGATAAACAAGGTCTAGACATATTCAAACCAGACAAATCATGTATCTATACCCCCTAACCCCTAAACTCTGTCTTATGAAGTCAAGCATGAAGAGAAGTGGTTTTGGGTTTCAAACATGGAAATTTGAAAAACCTCCCAAAAGCCCCTTTGCAAATATTTCAAACTTATTCAAATTTGGTTCAAATTTGAAAGACATACAAGTTATAGCACACATAGTGCATACATTTTCACACAAACTGCACTAGATGCTAACCCTATAAATTGAGGCCATTTGGATGAGGTCGAAAAAATTCTTGGATTAGAATCGTGTTGTTCGAACCCCGTAGTTGGATTTTTTTTTTTGAACCCTTGATCTGCAGAACTGGGCAAAACCCGAGTTTAACCTATTTAATTATAGATTCGTATATCGATTTTTCTACTACCTTTTTATTATTACTATGCAGCACATGGGTGTTTGCCCGTCGAGTGAAACACGGAGGAAGAGGGATCACTCGGAAGGAGAGAAGAAGGGGGTGTCTCCCCTTTTTCGGGTGATGATGTTGACTTTTGTGCAGGGTTTGTCAGTGAGCAGGAGGTGCGAGCGAGCGAGCGAGCGAGCGAGTCGAGCGAGGCCGAGAATGAGAGAGATTTGTTTTTTTTGTGAGAGGGACAACCGAAGGATCCAGAAGGACCCACAGACTTCCAATACGCATCTGATGCGTCTTCTCTTGACAAAGAAGATGGCTGGGAGTTTGCGTACCTACTGCACGTGACTTGTGCTCACTGAAGTGTGGGACCTCAAGGGTGGGCACCACACGTAAGTGACAGACTGTTGGTGTAAAAACTCGGTTGATTATAATAGTGCATTAGAACAAAGTTTCCTATGGATTCAAGGGTAGGAAATCCAAGTTAACTCATTTACGTGTTAAACTTGTCTAAATCTTGGTCAAACCTAGGATTTGACCAAGATTCAAATGGGCAGAAAAATAAAAAACAAATTCACATAGTCTTCTTATGTCATATAGTAAGCATTAAAGTTGATAAACAAGGTCTAGACATATCAAACCATACAAATCATGTATCTACCCCTAACCCCTAAACTCCGTCTTATGAAGTCAAGCATGAAGAGAAGTGGTTTTGGGTTTCAAACATGGAAATTTCAAAATCCTCCCAAAAGCCCCTTTTCAAATATTTCAAACTTATTCAAATTTGGTTCAAATTTGAAAGACATACAAGTTATAGCACACATAGTGCATACATTTTCACAAAAACTGCACTAGATGCTAACCCTATAGCTTGAGGCCATTTGGATGAGGTCGAAAAAATTCTTGGATTAGAATCGTGTTGTTCGAACCCCGTAGTTGGATTTTTTGAACCCTTGATCTGTAGAACTGGGCAAAACCCGAGTTTAGAGTGACTAAGAAGGATACATGCTTCCCTTTTCATTTTCATGTTTTAAACTTGTTTAAATTATCTTGGTCAAACCTAGGATTAGACAAGATTCAAATGGGCATCAAAATTGAAAAAAATCAGCAAAAAGGAAAACCAAAGCAAATAGTTTTCTTATGTCATATAGTAAGCATTAAAGTTGATAAACAAGGTCTAGACATATTCAAACCAGACAAATCATGTAGCTATACCCCTAACCCCTAAACTCTATCTTATGAAGTCAAGCATGTGAAGAGAAGTGGTTTTGGGTTTCAAACATGGAAATTTCAAAAACCTCCCAAAAGCTTCATTTTAGAGTGACTAAGAAGGATCCATGCTTCCCTTTTCATTTTCATGTTTTAAACTTGTTTAAATTATCTTGGTCGTCAAACCTAGGATTTGACAAGCAGATTCAAATGGGCATCAAATTTGAAAAAAACAGAAAAAAGAAAAACCAAAGCAAATAGTTTTCTTATGTCATATAGTAAGCATTGAATTTGATAAACAAGGTCCATACATATTCAAACCACACAAATCATGTATCTATACCCCTAAGCCCTAAATTAATTAACTATGTCTTATGAAGTCAAGCATGTGAAGAGAAGTGGTTTTGGGTTTCAAACATGGAAATTTCAAAAACCTCCCAAAAGCTTCATTTTAGACAGACTAAGAAGGATCCATGCTTACATTTGCATTTTCATATTTTAAACTTGTTTAAATCATTATCAAACCTAGGATTTGACCAAGATACAAATGGGTGGGCACAAAATTCAAAAAAATCAGAAAAATGAAAAACAAAAGCACATAGTCTTCTTATATATGTCATATCGTAAGCATTCGAGTTGATAAACGAGGTCTAGGTATATCCAAACCAGACAAATCATGTATCTACCCCCCGTCGATCTTATGAAGTCTAGCATGAAGAGAAGTCGTTTTGGGTTTCAAACATGGAAATTTCAAGAACATCACAAAAGCTTCATTTTAGAGTGACTAAGAAGGATACATGCTTACCTTTTAATTTTCATGTTTTAAACTTGTTTAAATCTTGGTTGAACCTAGGATTTGACCAAGATTCAAATATATGGGAATAAAATTCAGAAAAAACAGAAAAATGAAAAACCAAAGCACATAGTCTTCTTATGTCTATAGTTAGCATTAAAGTTGATAAACAGGTCTAGACATATTCAAACTAGAAAATCATGTATATATCTACACCCCTAACCCTAAACTCTGTCTTATGAAGTCAAGCATGCATGAAGAGAAGTGGTTTTTTTTGTTCCAAACATGGAAATTTCAAAAACCCTCCCAAGAGCTACATTTTGGGGTGACTAAGAAGGAAAGATGCTTATTTTTTCATATTCATGATTTAAACTTGTTTAAACCATGGTCAAACCTAGGATTTGACCAAGATTCAAATGGGCATCAAAATTGAAAAAAAAATCAGCAAAAATAAAAACCAAAGCAAATAGTTTTCTTATGTTATATAGTAAGCATTAAAGTTGATAAACAAGGTCTAGACATATTCAAACCAGGACAAATCATGTATCTATACCCCCTAACCCCTAAACTCTGTCTTATGAAGTCAAGCATGAAGAGAAGTGGTTTTGGGTTTCAAACATGGAAATTTGAAAACCTCCCAAAAGCCCCTTTGCAAATATTTCAAACTTATTCAAATTTGGTTCAAATTTGAAAGACATACAAGTTATAGCACACATAGTGCATACATTTTCACACAAACTGCACTAGATGCTAACCCTATAATTTGAGGCCATTTGGATGAGGTCGAAAAAATTCTTGGATTAGAATCGTGTTGTTCGAACCCCGTAGTTGGATTTTTTTTTGAACCCTTGATCTCAGAACTGGGCAAAACCCGAGTTTAACCTATTTAATTATAGATTCGTATATCGATTTTTCTACTACCTTTTTATTATTACTATGCAGCACATGGGTGTTTGCCCGTCGAGTGAAACACGGAGGAAGAGGGATCACTCGGAAGGAGAGAAGAAGGGGGTGTCTCCCCTTTTTCGGGTGATGATGTTGACTTTTGTGCAGGGTTTGTCAGTGAGCAGGAGGTGCGAGCGAGCGAGCGAGCGAGCGAGTCGAGCGAGGCCGAGAATGAGAGAGATTTTTTTTTTTTTTTTTGTGAGAGGGACGACCGAAGGATCCAGAAGGACCCACAGACTTCCAATACGCATCTGATGCGTCTTCTCTTGACAAAGAAGATGGCTGGGAGTTTGCGTACCTACTGCACGTGACTTGTGCTCATCAAGTGTGGGACCTCAAGGGTGGGCACCACACGTAAGTGACAGACTGTTGGTGTAAAAACTCGGTTGATTATAATAGTGCATTAGAACAAAGTTTCCTATGGATTCAAGGGTAGGAAATCCAAGTTAACTCATTTACGTGTTAAACTTGTCTAAATCTTGGTCAAACCTAGGATTTGACCAAGATTCAAATGGGCAGAAAAATAAAAAAACAGAAAAATGAAAAACAAAATCACATAGTCTTCTTATGTCATATAGTAAGCATTAAAGTTGATAAACAAGGTCTAGACATATCAAACCATACAAATCATGTATCTACCCCTAACCCCTAAACTCCGTCTTATGAAGTCAAGCATGAAGAGAAGTGGTTTTGGGTTTCAAACATGGAAATTTCAAAATCCTCCCAAAAGCCCCTTTTCAAATATTTCAAACTTATTCAAATTTGGTTCAAATTTGAAAGACATACAAGTTATAGCACACATAGTGCATACATTTTCACAAAAACTGCACTAGATGCTAACCCTATAGCTTGAGGCCATTTGGATGAGGTCGAAAAAATTCTTGGATTAGAATCGTGTTGTTCGAACCCCGTAGTTGGATTTTTTGAACCCTTGATCTCGTAGAACTGGGCAAAACCCGAGTTTAGAGTGACTAAGAAGGATACATGCTTCCCTTTTCATTTTCATGTTTTAAACTTGTTTAAATTATCTTGGTCAAACCTAGGATTAGACAAGATTCAAATGGGCATCAAAATTGAAAAAAAATCAGCAAAAAGGAAAACCAAAGCAAATAGTTTTCTTATGTCATATAGTAAGCATTAAAGTTGATAAACAAGGTCTAGACATATTCAAACCAGACAAATCATGTAGCTATACCCCCTAACCCCTAAACTCTATCTTATGAAGTCAAGCATGTGAAGAGAAGTGGTTTTGGGTTTCAAACATGGAAATTTCAAAAACCTCCCAAAAAGCTTCATTTTAGAGTGACTAAGAAGGATCCATGCTTCCCTTTTCATTTTCATGTTTTAAACTTGTTTAAATTATCTTGGTCGTCAAACCTAGGATTTGACAAGCAGATTCAAATGGGCATCAAATTTGAAAAAAAATCAGAAAAAAGAAAAACCAAAGCAAATAGTTTTCTTATGTCATATAGTAAGCATTGAATTTGATAAACAAGGTCCATACATATTCAAACCTCAAAAATCATGTATCTATATACCCTTAGCCCTTAATTAATTAACTATGTCTTATGAAGTCAAGCATGTGAAGAGAAGTGGTTTTGGGTTTCAAACATGGAAATTTCAAAAACCTCCCAAAAGCTTCATTTTAGACAGACTAAGAAGGATCCATGCTTACATTTGCATTTTCATATTTTAAACTTGTTTAAATCATTATCAAACCTAGGATTTGACCAAGATACAAATGGGTGGGCACAAAATTCAAAAAAATCAGAAAAATGAAAAACAAAAGCACATAGTCTTCTTATATATGTCATATCGTAAGCATTCGAGTTGATAAACGAGGTCTAGGTATATCCAAACCAGACAAATCATGTATCTACCCCCCGTCGATCTTATGAAGTCTAGCATGAAGAGAAGTCGTTTTGGGTTTCAAACATGGAAATTTCAAGAACATCCCAAAAGCTTCATTTTAGAGTGACTAAGAAGGATACATGCTTACCTTTTAATTTTCATGTTTTAAACTTGTTTAAATCTTGGTTGAACCTAGGATTTGACCAAGATTCAAATATATGGGAATAAAATTCAGAAAAAAACAGAAAAATGAAAAACCAAAGCACATAGTCTTCTTATGTCTATAGTTAGCATTAAAGTTGATAAACAGGTCTAGACATATTCAAACTAGAAAATCATGTATATATCTACACCCCTAACCCTAAACTCTGTCTTATGAAGTCAAGCATGCATGAAGAGAAGTGGTTTTTTTTGTTCCAAACATGGAAATTTCAAAAACCCTCCCAAGAGCTACATTTTGGGGTGACTAAGAAGGAAAGATGCTTATTTTTTCATATTCATGATTTAAACTTGTTTAAACCATGGTCAAACCTAGGATTTGACCAAGATTCAAATGGGCATCAAAATTGAAAAAAAATCAGCAAAAATAAAAACCAAAGCAAATAGTTTTCTTATGTTATATAGTAAGCATTAAAGTTGATAAACAAGGTCTAGACATATTCAAACCAGACAAATCATGTATCTATACCCCCTAACCCCTAAACTCTGTCTTATGAAGTCAAGCATGAAGAGAAGTGGTTTTGGGTTTCAAACATGGAAATTTGAAAAACCTCCCAAAAGCCCCTTTGCAAATATTTCAAACTTATTCAAATTTGGTTCAAATTTGAAAGACATACAAGTTATAGCACACATAGTGCATACATTTTCACACAAACTGCACTAGATGCTAACCCTATAATTTGAGGCCATTTGGATGAGGTCGAAAAAAATTCTTGGATTAGAATCGTGTTGTTCGAACCCCGTAGTTGGATTTTTTTTGAACCCTTGATCTGCAGAATCGGGCAAAACCCGAGTTTAACCTATTTAATTATAGATTCGTATATCGATTTTTATACTACCTTTTTATTATTACTATGCTGCACATGGGTGTTTGCCCGTCGAGTGAAACACGGAGGAAGAGGGATCACTCGGAAGGAGAGAAGAAGGGGGTGTCTCCCCTTTTTCGGGTGATGATGTTGACTTTTGTGCAGGGTTTGTCAGTGAGCAGGAGGTGCGAGCGAGCGAGCGAGCGAGCGAGCGAGTCGAGCGAGGCCGAGAATGAGAGAGATTTTTTTTTTTTGTGAGAGGGACGACCGAAGGATCCAGAAGGACCCACAGACTTCCAATACGCATCTGATGCGTCTTCTCTTGACAAAGAAGATGGCTGGGAGTTTGCGTACCTACTGCACGTGACTTGTGCTCACTGAAGTGTGGGACCTCAAGGGTGGGCACCACACGTAAGTGACAGACTGTTGGTGTAAAAACTCGGTTGATTATAATAGTGCATTAGAACAAAGTTTCCTATGGATTCAAGGGTAGGAAATCCAAGTTAACTCATTTACGTGTTAAACTTGTCTAAATCTAGGTCAAACCTAGGATTTGACCAAGATTCAAATGAGAAAAAATAAAAAAAAACAGAAAAAATAAAAAACAAAATCACATAGTCTTCTTATGTCATATAGTAAGCATTAAAGTTGATAAACAAGGTCTAGACATATCAAACCATACAAATCATGTATCTACCCCTAACCCCTAAACTCCGTCTTATGAAGTCAAGCATGAAGAGAAGTGGTTTTGGGTTTCAAACATGGAAATTTCAAAATCCTCCCAAAAGCCCCTTTTCAAATATTTCAAACTTATTCAAATTTGGTTCAAATTTGAAAGACATACAAGTTATAGCACACATAGTGCATACATTTTCACAAAAACTGCACTAGATGCTAAACCTATAGCTTGAGGCCATTTGGATGAGGTCGAAAAATTCTTGGATTAGAATCGTGTTGTTCGAACCCCGTAGTTGGATTTTTTGAACCCTTGATCTCGTAGAACTGGGCAAAACCCGAGTTTAGAGTGACTAAGAAGGATACATGCTTCCCTTTTCATTTTCATGTTTTAAACTTGTTTAAATTATCTTGGTCAAACCTAGTATTAGACAAGATTCAAATGGGCATCCAAATTGAAAAAAATCAGCAAAAAGGAAAACCAAAGCACATAGTTTTCTTATGTCATATAGTAAGCATTAAAGTTGATAAACAAGGTCTAGACATATTCAAACCAGACAAATCATGTAGCTATACCCCCTAACCCCTAAACTCTATCTTATGAAGTCAAGCATGTGAAGAGAAGTGGTTTTGGGTTTCAAACATGGAAATTTCAAAAACCTCCCAAAAAGCTTCATTTTAGAGTGACTAAGAAGGATCCATGCTTCCCTTTTCATTTTCATGTTTTAAACTTGTTTAAATTATCTTGGTCGTCAAACCTAGGATTTGACAAGCAGATTCAAATGGGCATCAAATTTGAAAAAAACAGAAAAAAGAAAACCAAAGCAAATAGTTTTCTTATGTCATATAGTAAGCATTGAATTTGATAAACAAGGTCCATACATATTCAAACCACACAAATCATGTATCTATACCCCTAAGCCCTAAATTAATTAACTATGTCTTATGAAGTCAAGCATGTGAAGAGAAGTGGTTTTGGGTTTCAAACATGGAAATTTCAAAAACCTCCCAAAAGCTTCATTTTAGACAGACTAAGAAGGATCCATGCTTACATTTGCATTTTCATATTTTAAACTTGTTTAAATCATTATCAAACCTAGGATTTGACCAAGATACAAATGGGTGGGCACAAAATTCAAAAAAATCAGAAAAATGAAAAACAAAAGCACATAGTCTTCTTATATATGTCATATCGTAAGCATTCGAGTTGATAAACGAGGTCTAGGTATATCCAAACCAGACAAATCATGTATCTACCCCGTCGATCTTATGGAGTCTAGCATGAAGAGAAGTCGTTTTGGGTTTCAAACATGGAAATTTCAAGAACATCCCAAAAGCTTCATTTTAGAGTGACTAAGAAGGATACATGCTTACCTTTTAATTTTCATGTTTTAAACTTGTTTAAATCTTGGTTGAACCTAGGATTTGACCAAGATTCAAATATATGGGAATAAAATTCAGAAAAAAACAGAAAAATGAAAAACCAAAGCACATAGTCTTCTTATGTCTATAGTTAGCATTAAAGTTGATAAACAGGTCTAGACATATTCAAACTAGAAAATCATGTATATATCTACACCCCTAACCCTAAACTCTGTCTTATGAAGTCAAGCATGCATGAAGAGAAGTGGTTTTTTTGTTCCAAACATGGAAATTTCAAAAACCCTCCCAAGAGCTACATTTTGGGGTGACTAAGAAGGAAAGATGCTTATTTTTTCATATTCATGATTTAAACTTGTTTAAACCATGGTCAAACCTAGGATTTGACCAAGATTCAAATGGGCATCAAAATTGAAAAAAAAATCAGCAAAAATAAAAACCAAAGCAAATAGTTTTCTTATGTTATATAGTAAGCATTAAAGTTGATAAACAAGGTCTAGACATATTCAAACCAGACAAATCATGTATCTATACCCCCTAACCCCTAAACTCTGTCTTATGAAGTCAAGCATGAAGAGAAGTGGTTTTGGGTTTCAAACATGGAAATTTGAAAAACCTCCCAAAAGCCCCTTTGCAAATATTTCAAACTTATTCAAATTTGGTTCAAATTTGAAAGACATACAAGTTATAGCACACATAGTGCATACATTTTCACACAAACTGCACTAGATGCTAACCCTATAATTTGAGGCCATTTGGATGAGGTCGAAAAAAATTCTTGGATTAGAATCGTGTTGTTCGAACCCCGTAGTTGGATTTTTTTGAACCCTTGATCTGCAGAATCGGGCAAAACCCGAGTTTAACCTATTTAATTATAGATTCGTATATCGATTTTTCTACTACCTTTTTATTATTACTATGCAGCACATGGGTGTTTGCCGTCGAGTGAAACACGGAGGAAGAGGGATCACTCGGAAGGAGAGAAGAAGGGGGTGTCTCCCCTTTTTCGGGTGATGATGTTGACTTTTGTGCAGGGTTTGTCAGTGAGCAGGAGGTGCGAGCGAGCGAGCGAGCGAGCGAGTCGAGCGAGGCCGAGAATGAGAGAGATTTTTTTTTTTTTTGTGAGAGGGACGACCGAAGGATCCAGAAGGACCCACAGACTTCCAATACGCATCTGATGCGTCTTCTCTTGACACAGTAGCTGGCTGTGACTTTGCGTACCTACCGCACGTGACTTCTGCTCCCTGAAGTGTGGGACCTCAAGGGTGGGCACCACACGTAAGTGACAGACTGTTGGTGTAAACACTCGGTTGATTATAATAGTGCATGAGAACGAAGTTTCCTATGGATTCAAGGGTAGGAAATCCAAGTTAACTCATTTACGTGTTAAACTTGTCTAAATCTTGGTCAAACCTAGGATTTGACCAAGATTCACATGGGCAGAAACATAAAAAAAACAGAAAAATGAAAAACAAAATCACATAGTCTTCTTATGTCATATAGTAAGCATTAAAGTTGATAAACAAGGTCTAGACATATCAAACCATACAAATCATGTATCTACCCCTAACCCCTAAACTCCGTCTTATGAAGTCAAGCATGAAGAGAAGTGGTTTTGGGTTTCAAACATGGAAATTTCAAAATCCTCCCAAAAGCCCCTTTTCAAATATTTCAAACTTATTCAAATTTGGTTCAAATTTGAAAGACATACAAGTTATAGCACACATAGTGCATACATTTTCACAAAAACTGCACTAGATGCTAACCCTATAGCTTGAGGCCATTTGGATGAGGTCGAAAAATTCTTGGATTAGAATCGTGTTGTTCGAACCCCGTAGTTGGATTTTTTGAACCCTTGATCTGTAGAACTGGGCAAAACCCGAGTTTAGAGTGACTAAGAAGGATACATGCTTCCCTTTTCATTTTCATGTTTTAAACTTGTTTAAATTATCTTGGTCAAACCTAGGATTAGACAAGATTCAAATGGGCATCAAAATTGAAAAAAATCAGCAAAAAGGAAAACCAAAGCAAATAGTTTTCTTATGTCATATAGTAAGCATTAAAGTTGATAAACAAGGTCTAGACATATTCAAACCAGACAAATCATGTAGCTATACCCCCTAACCCCTAAACTCTATCTTATGAAGTCAAGCATGTGAAGAGAAGTGGTTTTGGGTTTCAAACATGGAAATTTCAAAAACCTCCCAAAAAGCTTCATTTTAGAGTGACTAAGAAGGATCCATGCTTCCCTTTTCATTTTCATGTTTTAAACTTGTTTAAATTATCTTGGTCGTCAAACCTAGGATTTGACAAGCAGATTCAAATGGGCATCAAATTTGAAAAAAAAACAGAAAAAAGAAAAACCAAAGCAAATAGTTTTCTTATGTCATATAGTAAGCATTGAATTTGATAAACAAGGTCCATACATATTCAAACCACACAAATCATGTATCTATACCCCTAAGCCCTAAATTAATTAACTATGTCTTATGAAGTCAAGCATGTGAAGAGAAGTGGTTTTGGGTTTCAAACATGGAAATTTCAAAAACCTCCCAAAAGCTTCATTTTAGACAGACTAAGAAGGATCCATGCTTACATTTGCATTTTCATATTTTAAACTTGTTTAAATCATTATCAAACCTAGGATTTGACCAAGATACAAATGGGTGGGCACAAAATTCAAAAAAATCAGAAAAATGAAAAACAAAAGCACATAGTCTTCTTATATATGTCATATCGTAAGCATTCGAGTTGATAAACGAGGTCTAGGTATATCCAAACCAGACAAATCATGTATCTACCCCCCGTCGATCTTATGAAGTCTAGCATGAAGAGAAGTCGTTTTGGGTTTCAAACATGGAAATTTCAAGAACATCCCAAAAGCTTCATTTTAGAGTGACTAAGAAGGATACATGCTTACCTTTTAATTTTCATGTTTTAAACTTGTTTAAATCTTGGTTGAACCTAGGATTTGACCAAGATTCAAATATATGGGAATAAAATTCAGAAAAAAACAGAAAAATGAAAAACCAAAGCACATAGTCTTCTTATGTCTATAGTTAGCATTAAAGTTGATAAACAGGTCTAGACATATTCAAACTAGAAAATCATGTATATATCTACACCCCTAACCCTAAACTCTGTCTTATGAAGTCAAGCATGCATGAAGAGAAGTGGTTTTTTTTGTTCCAAACATGGAAATTTCAAAAACCCTCCCAAGAGCTACATTTTGGGGTGACTAAGAAGGAAAGATGCTTATTTTTTCATATTCATGATTTAAACTTGTTTAAACCATGGTCAAACCTAGGATTTGACCAAGATTCAAATGGGCATCAAAATTGAAAAAAATCAGCAAAAATAAAAACCAAAGCAAATAGTTTTCTTATGTTATATAGTAAGCATTAAAGTTGATAAACAAGGTCTAGACATATTCAAACCAGACAAATCATGTATCTATACCCCTAACCCCGCCACTCTGTCTTATGAAGTCAAGCATGAAGAGAAGTGGTTTTGGGTTTCAAACATGGAAATTTGAAAAACCTCCCAAAAGCCCCTTTGCAAATATTTCAAACTTATTCAAATTTGGTTCAAATTTGAAAGACATACAAGTTATAGCACACATAGTGCATACATTTTCACACAAACTGCACTAGATGCTAACCCTATAATTTGAGGCCATTTGGATGAGGTCGAAAAAAATTCTTGGATTAGAATCGTGTTGTTCGAACCCCGTAGTTGGATTTTTTTTTTGAACCCTTGATCACAGAATCGGGCAAAACCCGAGTTTAACCTATTTAATTATAGATTCGTATATCGATTTTTCTACTACCTTTTTATTATTACTATCCAGCACATGGGTGTTTGCCCGTCGAGTGAAACACGGAGGAAGAGGGATCACTCGGAAGGAGAGAAGAAGGGGGTGTCTCCCCTTTTTCGGGTGATGATGTTGACTTTTGTGCAGGGTTTGTCAGTGAGCAGGAGGTGCGAGCGAGCGAGCGAGCGAGCGAGTCGAGCGAGGCCGAGAATGAGAGAGATTTTTTTTTTTTTTGTGAGAGGGACGACCGAAGGATCCAGAAGGACCCACAGACTTCCAATACGCATCTGATGCGTCTTCTCTTGACAAAGAAGATGGCTGGGAGTTTGCGTACCTACTGCACGTGACTTGTGCTCACTGAAGTGTGGGACCTCAAGGGTGGGCACCACACGTAAGTGACAGACCTGTTGGTGTAAAAACTCGGTTGATTATAATAGTGCATTAGAACGAAGTTTCCTATGGATTCAAGGGTAGGAAATCCAAGTTAACTCATTTACGTGTTAAACTTGTCTAAATCTTGGTCAAACCTAGGATTTGACCAAGATTCAAATGGGTAAAAAATAAAAAAAAACAAAAATGAAAAACAAAATCACATAGTCTTCTTATGTCATATAGTAAGCATTAAAGTTGATAAACAAGGTCTAGACATATCAAACCATACAAATCATGTATCTACCCCTAACCCCTAAACTCCGTCTTATGAAGTCAAGCATGAAGAGAAGTGGTTTTGGGTTTCAAACATGGAAATTTCAAAATCCTCCCAAAAGCCCCTTTTCAAATATTTCAAACTTATTCAAATTTGGTTCAAATTTGAAAGACATACAAGTTATAGCACACATAGTGCATACATTTTCACAAAAACTGCACTAGATGCTAACCCTATAGCTTGAGGCCATTTGGATGAGGTCGAAAAAATTCTTGGATTAGAATCGTGTTGTTCGAACCCCGTAGTTGGATTTTTTTGAACCCTTGATCTGTAGAACTGGGCAAAACCCGAGTTTAGAGTGACTAAGAAGGATACATGCTTCCCTTTTCATTTTCATGTTTTAAACTTGTTTAAATTATCTTGGTCAAACCTAGGATTAGACAAGATTCAAATGGGCATCAAAATTGAAAAAATCAGCAAAAAGGAAAACCAAAGCAAATAGTTTTCTTATGTCATATAGTAAGCATTAAAGTTGATAAACAAGGTCTAGACATATTCAAACCAGACAAATCATGTAGCTATACCCCTAACCCCTAAACTCTATCTTATGAAGTCAAGCATGTGAAGAGAAGTGGTTTTGGGTTTCAAACATGGAAATTTCAAAAACCTCCCAAAAGCTTCATTTTAGAGTGACTAAGAAGGATCCATGCTTCCCTTTTCATTTTCATGTTTTAAACTTGTTTAAATTATCTTGGTCGTCAAACCTAGGATTTGACAAGCAGATTCAAATGGGCATCAAATTTGAAAAAAAAAAAAAACAGAAAAACCAAAACAAATAGTTTTCTTATGTCATATAGTAAGCATTGAATTTGATAAACAAGGTCCTTAAATATACAAACCACACAAATCATGTATCTATACCCCTAAGCCCTAAATTAATTAACTATGTCTTATGAAGTCAAGCATGTGAAGAGAAGTGGTTTTGGGTTTCAAACATGGAAATTTCAAAAACCTCCCAAAAGCTTCATTTTAGACAGACTAAGAAGGATCCATGCTTACATTTGCATTTTCATATTTTAAACTTGTTTAAATCATTATCAAACCTAGGATTTGACCAAGATACAAATGGGTGGGCACAAAATTCAAAAAATCAGAAAAATGAAAAACAAAAGCACATAGTCTTCTTATATATGTCATATCGTAAGCATTCGAGTTGATAAACGAGGTCTAGGTATATCCAAACCAGACAAATCATGTATCTACCCCCCGTCGATCTTATGAAGTCTAGTATGAAGAGAAGTCGTTTTGGGTTTCAAACATGGAAATTTCAAGAACATCCCAAAAGCTTCATTTTAGAGTGACTAAGAAGGATACATGCTTACCTTTTAATTTTCATGTTTTAAACTTGTTTAAATCTTGGTTGAACCTAGGATTTGACCAAGATTCAAATATATGGGAATAAAATTCAGAAAAAAACAGAAAAATGAAAAACCAAAGCACATAGTCTTCTTATGTCTATAGTTAGCATTAAAGTTGATAAACAGGTCTAGACATATTCAAACTAGAAAATCATGTATATATCTACACCCCTAACCCTAAACTCTGTCTTATGAAGTCAAGCATGCATGAAGAGAAGTGGTTTTTTTTGTTCCAAACATGGAAATTTCAAAAACCCTCCCAAGAGCTACATTTTGGGGTGACTAAGAAGGATAGATGCTTATTTTTTCATATTCATGATTTAAACTTGTTTAAACCATGGTCAAACCTAGGATTTGACCAAGATTCAAATGGGCATCAAAATTGAAAAAAAATCAGCAAAAATAAAAACCAAAGCAAATAGTTTTCTTATGTTATATAGTAAGCATTAAAGTTGATAAACAAGGTCTAGACATATTCAAACCAGACAAATCATGTATCTATACCCCCTAACCCCTAAACTGTGTCTTATGAAGTCAAGCATGAAGAGAAGTGGTTTTGCGTTTCAAACATGGAAATTTCAAAAACCTCCCAAAAGCCCCTTTTCAAATATTTCAAACTTATTCAAATTTGGTTCAAATTTGAAAGACATACAAGTTATAGCACACATAGTGCATACATTTTCACACAAACTGCACTAGATGCTAACCCTATAATTTGAGGCCATTTGGATGAGGTCGAAAAAATTCTTGGATTAGAATCGTGTTGTTCGAACCCCGTAGTTGGATTTTTTTTTTGAACCCTTGATCTGTAGAACTGGGCAAAACCCGAGTTTAACCTATTTAATTATAGATTCGTATATCGATTTTTCTACTACCTTTTTATTATTACTATGCAGCACATGGGTGTTTGCCCGTCGAGTGAAACACGGAGGAAGAGGGATCACTCGGAAGGAGAGAAGAAGGGGGTGTCTCCCCTTTTTCGGGTGATGATGTTGACTTTTGTGCAGGGTTTGTCAGTGAGCAGGAGGTGCGAGCGAGCGAGCGAGCGAGCGAGTCGAGCGAGGCCGAGAATGAGAGAGATTTGTTTTTTTTTGTGAGAGGGACAACCGAAGGATCCAGAAGGACCCACAGAATTCCAATACGCATCTGATGCGTCTTCTCTTGACAAAGAAGATGGCTGGGACTTTGCGTACCTACTGCACGTGACTTGTGCTCACTGAAGTGTGGGACCTCACGCGTGGGCACCACACGTAAGTGACAGACCTGTTGGTGTAAAAACTCGGTTGATTATAATAGTGCATTAGAACAAAGTTTCCTATGGATTCAAGGGTAGGAAATCCAAGTTAAATCATTTACGTGTTAAACTTGTCTAAATCTTGGTCAAACCTAGGATTTGACCAAGATTCAAATGGGCGTAAAAATAAAAAACAGAAAAAATGAAAAACAAAATCACATAGTCTTCTTATGTCATATAGTAAGCATTAAAATTGATAAACAAGGTCTAGACATATCAAACCATACAAATCATGTATCTACCCCTAACCCCTAATCTCCGTCTTATGAAGTCAAGCATGAAGAGAAGTGGTTTTGGGTTTCAAACATGGAAATTTCAAAAACCTCCCAAAAACTTCATTTTAGAGTGACTAAGAAGGATACATGCTTCCCTTTTCATTTTCTTGTTTTAAACTTGTTTAAATTATCTTGGTCAAACCTAGGATTTGACAAGATTCAAAGATACATGCTTCCCTTTTCATTTGACATGAATCCTTGTGGCACGACCATGTTGGGGTCACTCCTGGCTGTCTACCCAGCCGAGCATGCGGGCTCTATTACCTTGTACGAATCCTCGTTTTAAACAAAGAAGTGAACAAACGCCCCCCCCTCCCCCGCGCCACGGACACACACACACACTTTCTCTCTCTCTCTCTCTCTCTCTCTCTCTCTCTCTCTCTCTCTCTCTCTCTCTCTCTCTCTCTCTCTCTCTCTCTCTCTCTCTCTCTCTATCGCATCATTTGTCTGTCAGACTCCATTGATTTGCCCCAAGTTCAACAAGGTCGCCCCCTTTTCCTCTGAGAGTCCATTGATTTTTATTTGCTGGTGTCACTTGTGCTAAACTGTCATTCCTTGTACTCCCTCCGATTCATATTATTTGATGGTAATATAGATGCATCTATACACATTATAGTTGTAGATACATCCATTTTACCATCAATTAATATTGATCGGAGTTGCAGCGTGGTATGAGGCCTGCCGCCTGCCACCGTCGGCGAGGTTCCAAGTAAACGGCGCCAGAAGAAGAGTAGCGCGGCTCCGGATTCAACCAACTGGCGGCGATGGACGGCACTATGGAAATAAACGCTACGAATTTGGAGGCCATCGCGTACAACATCGCTGGAACGGCGCAGGTCATGTGCTCCCACGACGGCTGCGGGGTCATCGTCAGCTACCACGAGTCCCTAAGCCACCAGATCGCGTGCCCGCACGGCCGGTGCAACTGCACGGAGCAGGGCTGCGACTTCGCCGCCCCACCGTCAGCGCTCCTCGTTCACCTCGCAGAGGCCCACTCGATTCAGGTGCACAGGTTAGAGTATGGCAAGTCCATAGAGTTCCGGGTGACCATGACGCACCCGTGCTCGCCGTGCAGGCTGCTCGTCGTCGAAGGGGATGACGGCTCCGTGTTCGTCCTGTACATCGACGCGCTCGGCCCGGCCATTGTCTTGTCTTTGGTATGCGTCGCTCGGCCACATCCGTGTGGCCGCTCTACAGGGTGAAGATCTGGCGCACGGCCCGCCGCCGTCCTCGAAATCGGACTGCAGGCGGGATGTCGTGAAGATGTCTGCCGATGCTTCTGGCAGCGCGTCGCCGGGCGCTGTCGTGTTTGAGGAGCTCACGTCGTTCCTCGTTGTGCCGGGGCCATACCTCGTTGGTGCTGGATCGTCCAAGGAGCTGCGTTTCTACATTCGCATATGCAAGCAGATGTAGCTACTGCTACTTTGCGTAGTTGAAAAAACTGTCAATTTGTCATGAGGAATGATAAATTTCGATGAAAAGTACTTGATTGTTCGTACGGCTGCTATTTTTTTATGGATTCTTCGTTTCATATTTGTGCTGAACTGTTTGTAGTAGTACTTATACTGTACTTAATAATAATGCAGCGTGGAAGTGAATACTCCTTTTTTTGTGAATCGGAAGTGAATACTCCAACTATATGTAATTGTAACCCCTCCATCTGATTTATATAAAACTATGTGCACTTCCAGATCATTTCTCCTGTTTTTTAGATGTCCTTTCACTTACTATAAAAAACAAAGAAGCACTGCTGCTTTGATTCAAAGGAATGTGGAGAGTGTAGAAATAGGAAAGGTGTAGGATTGAAATTTTCCCATAGGAATCAAATCCAACATAATTCCTATGTCAATCCTATGAATCAAAGAAGCCCTAAGTGGTTACCGGTGCTTAATGCACAGTTCCAAAAAGTTCATCCCGCAGTCCAAATAACTAATAATCAGATGATGTCAATTTTTGTGTATGTAGTTGTGCCTATTACCATCACAAATATAGTCTCAAATAGTATGATGGTGGAGATACACATTTTTTAACTACCATGATTTTCGGTAAATGCTTAGTCAATTTTGACATAATTTGACTTTCTAAAAATAATATAAGCTAAGCTTTGAGATGGAGGTAGGTTTTCCTCGTCTTAAGCAAAATCCCTTCCCATCCCCTTAAATAGAGTACTCCAGCCTCGAGGCTAGGAGATAAGAGAGGCCATCGATAGGCCACATACTCCTCGCGCGCCGCAATGCCGGAAACTGTCACCGTTACCCCGAAGATGGACTCCACCGTGCTTCACTGCATTTTCTGCTCCCAGCCCCTCAAGCCCCCCGTCTTCAAGGTCGATCCCTTTCCCTCCCACACTCCATTGATGTTTCTTTTGTGGGTTCACTACTGCAAAAATGGCAATCCACGAACTTTGATTTGTGCAGTGCAAGGGTAATCATTTGGCCTGCGGCCGCTGCCTCAGCGAGCTTCCCGGGAACCGGTGCCATAGGTGCGTGGAACCCCGCGGCGGATTCGAGCACGACCCGGCAATGGACGCCGTCGTATCAGCGGCGACGGTTGAGTGCCCCCACAGCAGCTGCGGGAGCTTGGTGGCCTACCACCAGGTCCACGACCACAAGATTGCATGCCCGCACGCCCCTTGCGCTTGCACGGAGCCCGGCTGCGACTTCGCCGCCCCGCCAACAGCGCTCGTCGCCCACTTTGCAGCGGCCCACTCGATCCAAGTGCACAAGCTCCCGCCGTACAACACGACCAAAGTGTTCGAGGTGCTGGTGCCGGTGCCGGGTTCGCCGTGCCTGCGGATCATCGCCGAAGGGGAGGACGGCGCCGTGTTCGTCCTGATCATCGGCGTGCTCGGTTCGACTTCGACCACCATCGTGTCTACCGTGTGCGTTAGGGCGGCCGCGTGCGTGTGGCCTCTGTACACGGCAAAGATGTGGGCGAATGGGCCGGCGTCGTGCTCGTTGGCGCACTCGAGGAGCAGGGCGGACACCGTGAATGTGTCATTGGAGGCGTCGAGCTGCGCCTTGCCGGGCGACGTCGCGTTTGATGAACTCACGTCGTTCCTCTCGGTACCGCCGCTGTACCAGGTGCTTGGTGGACCTTCCAAGCTGCTGCGTTTCTACATTCGCATCGAGAAGGAGAACAATTAATCCTCAAAATAAGTACTCCTTATATAGAAAGGGACTAACTGTTTTTCGTCCTGCTAATGCAACCTTGAGGTGACCGGGACAACTTTGTACAAAGCATCGTGCTCATATAAATATACGTACTCTACAAAATCATCAGCAGTGGAGTACCTCGTAGGTGCCATGTCCATGGATCGACAAGACAAGACACATACATAGACTGGGTCACTGGGAGATGGATATTACTACTGGATCGTGATAGGATGCCTACATACACCCTACTCGGCAGGTGACGATACCTTCCCAACAAAGGTATCCAGTCCCATCCATTGATTATATTTTATTATGGACGGAGAGCATTCTACTACGTAGAAGAGATGTCATGTCTTGGGGCAGAGGTTCGGCTTAATCATGGTTTAGATGACTCTAATGTAGATGTATCTAGACATATTGTAACTATAGATACTTCCATTTTAGCATCAAGTAATGTGGATCGGAGGGAGTAATACTATAGTACAATATACTCAGTATAAGGTTAACTTTGGCACACGCTGGGACGCACATATTTGTTAGAAGTACACACATGCAAGACAGAGCACAGAGTAAAATAATTACTATTTACTTATGGGCAACCAAAAGCTTGTACGTGTCCACTCTATATATGGGCATGGACTACACTTATTGCTTGTGGACGAGGATAGCTGTTGTGGACAACACAGTGGATGCTGTTAGAGTGAAACGGCACACTTATTATGGATCGTAGGGAGTATGCAAGATAAAAAAAAGATCTACCATACATATTAGTATTATTATCATCAGTTATGTACTCATGACACTGGGAGCATACACACACGATCGTACATACTACAGTAGTACTGTACTACTTTTAAAACTACTTGCAAGATAAAATATACTGTACTACTTATCACTGGGTGCATACACACACGATCGTATACATACTAGTCCTGTACTACTTTTAACACTAGGCTATCCTTTTCAGTGGTCTTCCTCTTCAGCTTCCACAGCCTGTACCATGTTGCTCTTCTTCTTCTTCTTCTTCTTCTTCTTCTTCTTCTTCTTCTTACTCCCGCTGTCCTGGAATTCCGCCAATTTTTGTTGACCCTTCTCAAAGTTCACTATTCGCCTGTATACCTCATATGTTGCGTATGCGTCGATGCTTGCATACAGGATATGCTTCATGGACAAGGGCACCTGCTTCCACAGCTTGTGTTCCTCTTTCGTAAGTTTTTTCATGATAGATTTGTACTGGCTGTCTATAATGGCCGCAGCATAGTCAGCCAACGAATCCTTATTGTTACTAGTGGAATCGGCAGGCTTCCACCTTTTCTGGATGTCCACGAAGTTCGCCACTGAGAGGTTGCAACGCCCAAGCCTGGTAATGTCGTTGCCGATGTCAACACCTGCAAATGTTATGTCAGGCCTGCCAAGAAAGTCAGCGAGTTTGGGGCAGGGCTGGTCGGCCGAGGAAATCTGGTACAGGAGGCGCCGTGCCCATGCACAACTGTATGAGGGCAGCCTTCTGTTCAGGCCCATAGGTGTACTCTACGTCTAGGCCAACAATTTTGTACGAGTCTTCTTTCTCCAGTATCAACTCGATTTTGTTGATGTGTTCCTCCACCTTAGACGCCATATTGGTATAGTTCGCCGTAATGGTGGTTGTTCCATGAGCGAGGAAAGTGTGTCCTTGGTAGAACGCTTCCATGGAGGGTAGCGAGAGAGGGGCACAGGCGAGAGTGTCAGGGAGAAGACGAAATGAGGAAGACGAATGTTAACCGCCACGCCAGGGCTTGGAAACCGCCCGTCGCTAGATGCATGCATTTGGACGGTTTTGAAGATGACGGGCCATAGGGCACGAATGCAGTTTCCCTGTTAAAATAATAATAACCGCCCACGTACTTAATTAATTGTATGCTTATTTGTTTCTCGAGAGGAGCCTAGTTTTTTTCTACGAAACTCTGAAGATCTATTAAAAATCATCAACATTAGTACAAAGAGATTCAAAATTAATATTACCTTCGTCTAAAAGGAGGTGTCTTAGTTTTGTCTAATACGGATGTATAAAGACATATCTAAGTTGTAGAAATTACAAATATGTCTTCTTTGCACCACTTAGCTACCACTACAAAGTACAAACACTAACGCAAGGTAGATCAGCATCATGCAATGTAGACATTACAGTATTTTTGTACTACTGTACTTGTCTTCCCTGGTCTATGATTCAATATCTAGTATACTGTACTGCTTATACACCAGGGAGATTCAAAATACGAGTTGAGCGCCAAAACTCCCGCCTCCATACACATATTTCGAATTCCCTTTCGACCCTATTAGCAATGACGCAAAGGCAGACAAGTGAAGCCGGCGTTGGTTGGGGTCTCGTTCGTAATTTACACACCCCCTCTGATATATATAGTCTACCGCCTTCCATTCGTCTTCCCCATTTCCGCAAAAAATCTGTCGCAATACTCCAGGCCCATCATCTCTCACCTGCCGGACCACCGCACCGGAATATCCCAGCCGTACTTAGCCGGCATACCACCTCACCTACCTGAGGCCACCGACTCCCTCGTCCGCAGCACCAGGTCCGCTTCACCAACGCCGCCGTGTACTGCATCGGATCTGCTTCACCGATCGCTTCATCCGCAGCACTGCATCCGCTTCACTAACGCCGCCGTGCACCGCACTATCTGAGTTCACCGACTCCCTCGTCTCGCCGTACCTGATCCGCTTCACCAACGACGCCGTGCACCGCACCGGATCTGCTTCACAGACTCCATCGTTTCAGATCTGCTTACCCGAACCCATCATCGACCGCCCGCATCTGCTTCCTCGACGCCGACGCCCACCGCAACCGCAGCACCCCCGCCGTCGTCGACGTGACCCGCAAGGATGCCGAGTATGACTACACGAAGCCGCCGTCGAGGTAACCAGACCCCCTCCCCCCTACACGTTTTGGTCTGTTACCATAGAAGGTTCAAGCATGTCTTGGTCAACTAGAATGTGTCCCATAGATCCAGCTCCGCCCCGCTCTCAATGCGCGTGGCAGATGGCAGGATCCTGCGCATTTGCCCATGCCACTCCTCGAGCTCTCTGTCTTGATGTGCTTCACACACAGGGCTTATAATACTAGGAAGCTTGTGCCTCACATACACTTACACACAGGGCTACTACTACTAGGAAGCTTTATTGGATATCTCAGTGGTACAAAGCTTACTTACATGGGACGGGTGATACTCTATTTAAATTTTTGTACATGACCCTATAGATTGTTGCCATGTGCCAGAATCCAAACCCTATACCATACTTCTAGAATACTCTACAAACTCTAGATATTTCATACTACTCGTAAATATCTTACTCTAGAACATTCCCCATTCTACGCTCTCTCTACATACCTTGGATACTTCATGACTAAGCTAGCTCCTTTACTAGCCAACCACATTGATAAGATTACTACTAACAATCCCCCCATAATCTTGTCATATAAACTATCTTTACTATTAAATTTAAAATAGGCCGCGGTGGTTGGTGATGGTACGTCAAACGTGTATACAACTCACCCCGAACATAAAAAGTAAGGTCAGCGTGACCGGCTCCATGAGGAGTTCTTATCAGGATTAGTTAGGTCACGACCAAAATCCAATCCGTAGCACTAGGTAGCAAAATCAGCATCCCTTTCCTAATTCTAATCGGTAAGACAAGCATAGATCGGTCCAGCCACACATCTTTTTTGTTCGCTCCCCTTTTAATTCTCTAAGGAACCCTCTCCTTAACGAGCGTAGATTGATGGAGATGGTTTTTGTACCGGTCAATCTTTATATCCTTTCTGGCATAGTTCTGTAAAAGATCGGCAGGTGATCCGTCCTTTCTCCTCTGCCGTAGTTCATCAACGCGTGTTCGGCAATCCCGGTTAGATCGACACAATCGGCAAAAAAGAAAAAGGCCAAAAGAGACCCATTGATTAGGCTCCTCTTGCCGTGCTACTTTAAATTTTCTAACTTTTCTTTCATTCGCAAACATACAGTGACAATCTATATGACTCTAGGTTTCTTTTCCTAATTTTTGCACGTGCATGCATTTTCCCTTTAAAATTCGTAGGACATACAAATCTCAACACTTATGCAACTAAAAATCCTTAAAAAAAACAAAGCTTTCATACCCTGCAGCTTTTAAGAGGTTAGTCACAAGAATCAACCACATGTTTTGGAGCGCAGTGACATTCTCCCTAAAAAAACATGTTTCATGCGTGGGTGTTTCATTAATAAAGAGAAATATCTGTTCGCGCTTGGGGCCACGTATCGACGTGTGTTCTCGACAAATCAGTTTCTCAGACAAAGTATCTTGAAGGTGTTCATAGAGATTGCATGTGCATTTGTGCGTTCGTAGGAGCGAGTATGCATTTAGTGAGCATTTATATTGTACCGTGTTTTGTTAAAAAAGATGGTGTAAAATGGGCACCTTTTACGATATACTCTCTCCGTCCCAAAATGTAAGGCGTCTAAGGATTGGTCAAAACTCAAAAGTCAAACCTTACGAACTTTGACCAAATATTTTAAAAAATATTTACATTTTCAATATCAAATTGACATATTAAGAAATTATACTTTAGGGTGACTCTATTGATAATGATTTAGTATTGTAAATATTTATATTTTTTGTGTGTAAACTTGGTCAAACTTTAAAAACATTGACTTTTAACTAATCCTTAGACGCCTTATTTTTGGCACGGAGGGAGTATCATTCAATAAATACTATGAATTATTCGATCGTCTGTTCAAACATGTTAATTAGATCGGTCGATTGATCAACTCGGATCGGTCGATCGAGCATCAGAGTTGTCTCAGTGATGACAAAAAATAAGCACATTGTATGATACTGACGTACCACAGATTCTAAAGAAAAATGAGGACCATGTGGCCACACATCCTGGACATAGACATTGCGATTATATTCCATTTATTCTATATTTGGAGGGAGCCATCTTTCGTTATTAACCCGTTGCAACACACGGGTATTATGCTAGTATCCCCTAATCCAGATCACATGGACCATGCACTTCATCTTGTGATGGCATCACACCGACTCACGTCAAGCAACGACGCCGCACCTTGCTTGTTAGCCTGACACCGACTTCATTTTAGATATCATGTAGTACATGTCAAGTACCAAATCACTGAGAACCAACCTGTGGTTGGATGGTTAGGAGGGCAGTGGCACCCCCAGATTTAACGCTTTGGTGTCTCAAAAATGGAGGAATATTCTTCTGTGGGACGCGGCGTTCCCGATGACATTGTGGTGCTAGTGGTGACTTCGTCAATCTCAATACCCGTCGGAACAGTTTCTTGGATGCAGTTTCCTGAAGGTGCTTGAAGGGGTAGTGTGTGTGCCTGAGTGATGAGTGTATGTATGTACGTGTGAGCGTCTATGATTGTACTGTGTGTTGCAAAAAATAGTATTAATTTTGTCTTGTTCATACTAAGACTAGCAAAGCGTTCCCTGCTCTATAAACTCTCAAGAAACACCCCTATAGTATCCATCTAGTTCGTCCTAATGTTAGAACAGTAATTGCATGCTATGTAATTCATCTATTTTTGTTAGGAAACCTACATGTTTGTTTGCTTTTCTTATTCTCAGGTGACAGGTTGTGTGCTGGGACCATAGCCGCCGTCTGTTTTGTTCGTTGCAAAATGTTGTTTTATATTCCGCCATTCTGTGCTCTTCTGTGTTCACAAGGTTTTACATTATAATTTCCATCTGTTTTGTTGTAAACAATGACGGTAAATGCCAATTACAATTTCCTTTCTGCTATCCTTTTGCCATCCTGTAGTACATGTGTGAACTCATTGCTCTGGTACATTTAAATTCTTCATTGTTTTTTTTCTTCAAGAGCTGCAACCCTAACTCTTTGCTGTAATTTCATGTTGCACTATCACATGGAACACAAAGCAAATCGTGGAGTGAATCACCCCTATAATCCAACAAGTACCTTTCATTTTTGTATTGATATGCTTATCGTGTCGGAACCAGCTTTGTGTTTAACACATTTACTCTCCATATAGATAGGATAACTGGTTTGAAATAAATCATGCTATTTGTATGATCGCACGTCTTCGTTCATTTTCCTGCTAGCTTCTCAAACTTGTTCTATTGCCTGTCTAATCTTTTTTTGTTTGATCGTGATTAAACCAATTTAATTGTTCTGCTTAACTTAAATGATCTGGCATTTTATTCTAGCCACATAATGTTTGATTGCTCATGCACTTCCTCATACTCGTTATGTCTTCTGGATTTCTTCCATAATGATAAGAATGTTTTGCTTGGTGAATATGAGTCAGATGATGATTCAATTGGTTATTAGTCCTTGATTCATTGAGTTGACTGATGATTAAAACATATAAACCTTGCGACTATCTGACATGCTTGTTGTGGGATATAATGAGCATATTTGTTTTTTGTAAGACTTTTTTCGGATTTCACTGTTGATTAATACAATGCCACATTCTGTAGTAGGAAATCCACCTTCAGGTAGGTATCATAAATAAGATTTGTTGTTACTTTTTGGCTGACCCATCTTTTATTTTTAGGCACAAAATGGTTCATTTGTTTGTTTCTCCTTCCCTTATATTGCGCTCATGGGTTAAACATTGAAATAATATGTCGCTTTATATGAATCCCGGAATGGTTGTCGTCTAATCTGTCTTAATTGGTCCTGCTCGTTTATATTTGGCACCAAATGGATATATTTCTCTTTTATCTCGAGGCATTCCCATGGCTGGCTGATGATTAAAATAATGAAATTTAGGAATGTCCGGCTACCACTTTTGTGGAACTTAAGGGATCTGAAGCACCCCTTCCAAGTGTCAATTTTAATAGACACTGTTATGCGCTTTCCTGGCTTATTTTATTAGGCACAGCACTGTCTAGTTACTTGATTTATTTTGTTCATATTTGCCATCCGGTTGCTCTGCTCGTTGCATTGGGGTTGATAGCTTGCTTTGTTATATTATGCCTTGTGCTTTGTGAAAATCTGCCATCTGTTTTGATGCTTTGCAAAAATCTGTGACAACTAATAGTATGGTTGTTTTCTCAAATTGTATGGTTCTGTAACTTGCACTGTCTTGTTTTCAGCCCCCGAATAGAGCAAGGAAGGCAGATGGCAGGGCATGTACATCAAGTGTCCAGGTCTTTCCACAAAGACAGCCGTGACAATGCCAATTCATCCGATTGTCGGATGATAGCTATCGTCCCAGCCATTCCAGCGCAAACAATCGCTGCCTTTGCACACGAATCACTTGATATAATTCAGCAGCAAAGAGATGAAATAGATTCAAATATCATCATAACAGTCAATGAGATACATGAATTGAAAAATAGGCAAGCTTGGATTGAGCAGATCCTTAATAATCTACTCTGCAGATCTAATGGAAAGCCAGCTGTTACTTGCACTCCGATGAATTCTACCTAACAGAAATGCAGTTTTGCCGATGATGCCATTTGTATGGCTTGTATCATTTGAGTTATTTCGACTTGTTGTATTTGAGAATTTTTGCTGTTATTGTAATCCTTGAGCATTTTTTCCTGTTATTGCTATAGTTTGCAATCATTGTAACAAATTTTCAATGTAATGATTATTTTATCTTGCACTCGGCCTTAAACAGAACTACTAGTATGGTCTCACAATTTTTTTATCATTATACTATGCAAGATTTAGCGGTTGCCCCAAATTCAGAGCATCTCCACCGGCGGCCCTGCCTGATAGCGATTTGGGGGCCGGCGTCGTTTTATGGCTCGCACCGGTGCGCTCCAAACGGCGCCGGCCATTTTTCGAGCCCAGTAGAATCTCCGGCATCCCCGAGAGGACGCGACGGTTCGCATCGACTGGCCACGACGCGGGAAGGTTGGTCGTCGGCGTTTAAATGGCCTCCCGCGCGGAACCGAGGCAGCGACTGGCCACGCGGCGCGTCCAGTCGCCGTAAATGTGGGCAGTTGCCACCGCTAGATATATAGGACGTACGCCGTCCACCACCGCCGCTCCATTCTCTACTCTCCACATCAAGATGCCGCGCCGTCTGAAGACCACCTACTCGATGCTTGGCCTAAACGGCCGCGCGCTGCCTCCACCACCACGGCAGCCGCAGCCGGAGCCGGAGCCGGAGCTGCAGGCCGACGACGAGCACAGCTCCGACGAGGACGAGGACCCACGGTTCGAGTCCTGGCACGATGTCTACGTAGCAGAAGCGGAGCAGGCGGCGGATCGAGGAGTCAGCGCAGTCGGGCGAGCCGCCGCAGGCCCCCACCGACCCGGAGCAGGCGGCGATCCTCGCGTCGCTGAACGCACAACGATACCAGCGGTTGAGGGAGGAGGAGCGCGAGTTCGTCAACGACGCGAACCTCGAGCACGTCCTCGAGATATCGCGCCAGCGAGCGGTCACGGAGGAGGCGGGACGCCGCCTCAAGGAGGCGGAGCGACAGAAGCTCGCAGAGCTCAACGCTCATCGCCACCAGGACGAGTTCGCTCGCCAGCAGGCGAGGCGCGCCGAGATCGAAGCTTCTCGGGAAAGGCTGGAAGCGCGGGGACAGCGCCGCCGGCCGCCATGCTCCACCGCCAGATGCGCGAAGCAACGAAGGAGAAGCGGGCACGAAAGCAAAGTGCAATGGCTAAGAACAACGACGAGGCGGCTGCCGAGCGCCCAACCGACGGCCCGTTGACCAGGATTAAGTTTAAGTTTAGTTATGTTTAAAGTCGAGCTACTTTGGTATAAATTTCGTATGATTTTGGGTTTTTAAATGTCAATTTTAATTTTAAAATGGCTGCCGTTTGGGGCCGCTGGTGTGGTGTGGGAGCAGCATCCCCAAATAGAGGATCATGGTAACAGAAATTGTCAACGTGATGATGATTTGATGTTGCACTCGACCTTGAACATAGGTACTAGTACGGTCTCACAATTTTTTTAATCATTATACTTTGCAACATTTAGCGCGGATGCGCCAAATTCAGAGATAGATCATGATCATGGTAACAAATTTTCAACGTGATGATGATTTGATGTTGCACTCGGGCTTGAACAGAAGTACTACTATACTGTCTCACAAATTCTTTATCATTATACTTTGCGAGATTTAGCGGATGCGCCAAATTCAGAGATAGATCATGATCATGGTAACACACTTTTCAATGTAATGATGATTTGATGTTGCACTCGACCTTGAACATAAGTCCCAGTACGGTATCACAATTTTGTATCATTATAATTTGCAAGTTTTAGCGGATGCGCCCATTTTCAGAGGTAGATCATGATCATGGTAACAAATTTTAAACGTGATGATGATTTGATGTTGCACTCGACCATGAACAGAAGTACTACTACTGTCTCACAATTTATTTATCATTATACTTTGCCAGATTTAGCGGATGCGCCAAATTTAGAGATAGATCATGATCATGGTAACAAATTTTCCACGTGATGATGATTTGATGTTGCACTCGGGCTTGAACAGAAGTACTAGTACGGTCACTAATTTTTTTAGCATTATACTTTGCAACGAATGCACCAATTTCAGGTGCATGTCACCAGATCTGTGTCCGATGATGATCATGGTAGTAACCGATGTTCAACTTGATGATGATTTGATTTTACAAATCGGCCTTGAACAGAGGTACTAGTACGGTCTCACAATTTTTTATCATTATACTTGTACCTTAGCGAAATTCAAAATCTCATAGCGGCAAAACTTCCCGCCCACAAAATACAAAAATTTCACACGCTTCCAAATTCCCATTCTACCCCTGTGGAGATGACAGCAAAGTCGGTTGGTGAGGGGTTTGCCCGTCATTTTTTCGATCACCACCTCCCTAGCCTGGAAACCCTCCCAAAAAAAATACATTTCCTTCAGTCTCTCATCTGAGACCACCCACCGGAACTTCTCAAGTCCCTCTCTCTACCACCTCCACGACCACCGCACCGGAACATCCCCGCCGGACTTCCCTGGCCTACCCGAGCCCTCGCGATCCTCGTCATCCGGCTGCCTGCCGGAGCCGCTTCATCGACGCCGTCATCAACCGGACCGGATCATCCCCGCCGAACCTCGAAACCATATGCTCATCCAGCAGTCTACCGCAGTCGCTTCAGCTGCGGTATCGTCCACCCCGCCGGAGCCGCTTCGCCGGATCCGTCGTCCACCGCATCGGATCTTGCTCACCGACACCGCTGTGCATGAACCGGATCTGCTTCACCGGCGCAGTGCATGATCTAAACTCTTCTATCGCTTTTCTATTGCTTGCCTGCAAGTTCTTGTTTAATCTTGGGGGAACCTGTTTGTGCTAACGACGCGCCGTTACGTTTTTGCAGATGAGATGAGTAACCATGAAGTGTAATGGCCGTCTCTCCAACCCCAAGTAGCACATGTAGCGTACTTCATCACCGGATCTATCAACCCCAGGAAGATCTGTTGTGACTCCCACAGAGTGCTTCTCCTAATGTAAGTCCCTTGTTTTAGCGCCATGTTCTGGGTTCAGATGCTTGTTTGTCTGAAGCTCTTTTAGTTCATTCCTAGCTATGACCGTAACACGTTGCTATTTTCTACTTCATTGCTAACTTTAAGCGATTGAACATTTTGGTTTGCATTCCCTCGCTCTGTAGATGTAGCCATCATAACTTCTATCTTGCTCGATCTTTGTTACAAAAATTATACTGTAGGTATTATAGTAACATCCTGCTATTATTTAGTTCATGGCCAATTTTAAGTAATTGCACATGTTGGTTCGCATTCCCTGCTCTATAGCTTTTGGCATCGTAACTTCTATATTTGGTTTACATTCCCTGCTCTGTAGATCTAGCCATCATAACTTTATCTTGCTAATTCTTTTTTACAAAAATTATGGCCTGCTACTATGTTGTTTGTGCCAATTTTTTACTCCATGAACATGTTGGCTTGCATTCCCCGTACTACGGTGATGCCATTGTTTTGTATCTAGTTCATTGTAAGCTTACAAAGTATGGACTTATTTTGGCATGCTATCACTCTGCTATCTAGCCTGTAGTACAAATAAACTTTTCATACTACTTGATATTAATTTTTCGTGCCATCTTGTTCTTCAAAAGCTGCATTATTGACTTGTTTCTCCGACTTGGCATGACGCTCACATATGGAAAGCTGAACATATTGGTTTGCATTCCCTCTTATACAAGTTCACAGTGATCCCACTATATTCTCGTATCCGGTCCATCCTAAGCTCCAGCATTAACTATCCTCCATGTGTTGCTCATTACAAGTTTATATCCCGAAACATCTTGATTTGCATCCCCTTCACTATAAGTTCAGGAGTATTATTTAGTTCACGGCCAAAGTGAAGTAATTGCACTTGGCACATGTTGGTTCACATTCCCTCCTCTTTAGCTTTTGCCATCGTAACTTCTAGTTTTGGTTTACATTCCCCGCTCTCGTAGATGTAGCCATCATAACTTCATCTTGCTCGCCGTTGTTACAAAATTTATAGCCTGCTACTATGTTGTTCATGCCAATTTTGTACTCCCCGAACATGTTGGTTTGCATGGGACTCGACAGTAGTAAGTCTCTGTTTCATTCTAACATGCTCTGTTATATTGGTCGTTGGTATGCGGCATGCACTCTTTGTTTGCTTATTGTGCGCATTACAATGATCTTGTTATAACGACGAAATGATGAGTTCCAAATTCTTTGCCAAACAATATTGTAGTGTCTTTGCCTTTCCATTGTTGCTGTCTTAACTTGTAATGTCTTTGTTTCAGATATAGGTGCTGCATGGACAACTTAAAAGATTGCCGGATCGCTTCATTGTATTGCTAGGTTTAATTACCATTCAATTTCTCTGGGTTCTGTAATATTTTTTTCAATGCCTTGCAGCTGATGTAATATTTAGTTAGTTTTTATAGTTCTTTCGCGCATTTTTTCTTTGGTGCTTGTGGTAAGTGAGGCTATCCGACGTAAATCAATGCTGCGTAAATATTCTCGCATCAAAATCACGAATTCCCATCCCTTAAACGGCCCAATTAAGCGAAATCACATATGTGCCTGCCCGCAAAATCCTAAAGCGCATATTATGCCGGCATATAAACAGCAACTAAACGGGCTGGCCCACTTACTTCTTGGGCCAGCCCATTTGATTTACGGTGGACCCCACACACTAATTGGGCTGGCCCACTTGCTTTAAGGTGGACCCCACCAACTACTGGGCCGGCCCACTAATTAGTTGGGCCAGCCCATTTGCTTTTTGGTGGACCCCACATAATAAATGGGCCGGCCCTTTAAGAGGAAAGTGGGACCCACCTGTGTTTTTGGCCCGGCCCACTATCTTGTTGGGCCGGCCCACTTGCTATATGGTGGTCCCACATGGTAAATGGGCCGGCCCTTTAAGAGGAAAGTGGGACCCACCTGTGTTTTGGCCCGGCCCACTATCTTGTTGGGCTGGCCCACCTGCTATATGGTGGACCCCACATACTAATTGGGCCTGCCCTTTAACAGGAAAGTGGGACCCACCTGTGTTTTTTGGCCCGGCCCACTATCTTGCTGGGCCAGCCCACTTGCTATATGGTGGGCCCCACATACTAAATGGGCCGGCCCTTTAACAGGAAGATGGGTCCCACCTGTGTTTTTGGCCCGGCCCACTATTTTGTTGGGCCGGCCCACTTGCTGTATGGTGGACCCCACAAACGAAATGGGCCGACCCTTTAACTGGAAAGTGGGACCCACCTGTGTTTTTGGCCCGGCCCACTAGCTTGTTGGGCCGGCCCATTTGCTATACGGTGGACCCCACACACTAAATGGGCCGGCCTTTTAACAGGAAAGTGGGACCCACCTGTGTTTTTGGCCCGGTCCACTTGCTTCTTGGGCCGGCCCAGTTGCTGTAAGGTGGACCCCACATGTTAAATGGGCCGGCCCAGTTGCTGTAAGGTGGACCCCACATGTTAAATGGGCCGGCCCATTTAAGTTTTGACCAGTCAACCTTAGAGGTTAGGCCCGGCCCACGTAACTAATGGACCAGCCCAGCTATATAGTTGACCGGTCAAACTATGTCATCTGGCCCGGCCCGCTTAAGACGTGGCAGGCCTCGTGTGGGCCTACCATCTACCACGGGGTTTCAGCCGGTTAACGCCGTTAATCGCGATTAACGGCGTACGCCACGTGTCGGTTGCATGACGTCAGCAGTCAACGGGCTCCCGAAAACACTTCCGCAACGGTCCGATTTTCCGTGGCGGAAGGGCGCCCAAGCGCGACGGACCGAAAAAATCGTCGTTGGACTTTGCCTGACGCAGTTTCCACAACGGAACCCATATCGTCGGGTTAGGCCCATAGGCGACGAAAAATACCCCTTAGCGGACGATTTTGGGACGTTGTCTATCAGAACTTTTCTTGTAGTGTTTATCAATCACAGAGGGTGAATCAAGAGCAGCAGAGGTACTCAGAGTTGTACCTTTTCTTGTAGTGGATGGTAATATGGCGATCTTAGTATCGCGAGGTTTACCCATAATGGAGAATTTGCAGCGAACAATATCAATCCAAGTGAACTTCTAAATAAAGCTATGCTCCCCGGCAACGGCGCCAGAAAATAGTCTTGATGACCCACAAGTATAGGGGATCGCAACAGTCTTCGAGGGAAGTATTACCCAATTTATTGATTCGACACAAGGGGAGACAAAGAATACTTGTAAGCCTTAACAGCGGAGTTGTCAATTCAGCTGCACCTGGAAACAGACTTGCTCGCAAGAGTTTATCAGTAGTAACAGTTCTATGGTAGTGGAAATAGTGAAATAATAGCAGCGGTGAAATAAAGACAAAGAGAGTGATTATAGTAAACAGCAGGATTAAAAATACTGTAGGCACAGGGACGGATTTAACGGGCGTTGCATGGATGAGAGAAACTCATGTAACAATCAAAGCATGGGCATTTGCAGATAATAATAAAACGGTATCCAAGTACTAATCAATCAATAGGCATGTGTTCCATATTTAGTTGTACGTGCTCGCAATGAGAAACTTGCACAACATCTTCTGTCCTACCAGCCGGTGGCAGCCGGGCCTCTAGGGAAACTACTGGATATTAAGGTACTCCTTTTAATAGAGTACCGGAGCAAAGCATTAACACTCCGTGAACACATGTGATCCTCACATCACTACCATCCCCTCCGGTTGTCCCGATTCTTGTCACTTCGGGGCCATTGGTTCCGGACAGCGACATGTGTATACAACTTATAGGTAAGATCATAAACAACGAATATCTTCATGAATCAATAACATGTTCAGATCTGAGATCATGGCACTCGGGCCCTAGTGACAAGCATTAAGCATAACAAGTTGCAACAATATCATAAAAGTGACATCTACGGATACTAGGCACTATGCCCTAACAATCTTATGACTATTACATGACCAATCTCATCCAATCCCTACCATCCCCTTCAGCCTACAGCGGGGGAATTACTCACACATGGATGGGGGAAACATTGCTGGTTGATGGAGAGGCGTTGGCGGTGATGGCGGTGAAGATCTCCTCCAATTCCCCGTCCCGGCGGAGTGCCAGAACGGAGACTTCTGGCTCCCGCGACGGAGTTTCGCGATGTGGCGGCTCTCTGGAGGGTTTCTGGCGACTTCGACTTCTCTCCGTGCGTTTTCGGGTCGAAACCAATAAGTAGTCCGAAGGGGGGCGTCGGAGGCCGGCCGAGGGGGCCAGACCACATGGCCGCGCGGGCCCCCCTGGGCCGCGCCGCCATGTGGTGTGGGGCCCTCGGGCCTCCACCTCCTTTGCCCTTCTGGCTCCGTCAATATTTTGGTAAAATAGGGCCATCTGAAGAAATTCCGAGGATTTTCCCGAAAGTTGGATTTCTGCACAAAAACGAGACACCAGAGCAGTTCTGCTGAAAACAGCGTTAGTCCGTGTTAGTTGTATCCAAAATACACAAATTAGAGGCAAAACAATAGCAAAAGTGTTCGGGAAAGTAGATACGTTTTGGACGTATCAGATGTCATTAACATTTCAATGTAGAGACCCGAGGAAGAACATACCCGTAACCGCTCGACAGCTAGATCCGAAGCCCGTGGCCGGGGCTCTACCTCAGGCTGGCCGCTCTTACGACCACGACGGATCTGGCGGAGAGAGGGAACCCTCGCTGGGTCGACGCACCCGTCACCAAACCATAGGTGGCCATGCTTCAAGCCTTCTCCCGCAAGCACCGCGACCTCAGAGTCAAAGTCCTCAGCCTCTGGGTTGGCGTCCTCGCCGTACTTCTGCTTGAACTTGGAGACATACGACGTGCACTGGGTCTCGGATTGCGGGTTAAACCACACGGACCCCGTCTCAGGATCAGGCGTCTTCCTTTGCTTCATCTTCTTTAGCAAGGCAAAGACGTTAGGCTTCGCTCCTGTCCTGACTTCCTGCAAAAGAGAACATGTAATTGAGTGAAGTGACACACCCTTGCGGAGTTAACAAATATATAACATGAATTCAAAGAATGAAGGAACCATTAATTTGCTCACCTCGTTCTGCAGGTGAAGAGAGAGGGGGATGCTGCCTTGGATATGCGATCCACCTCTCATCTCAGCCCGTTTCTTCTTGCCCTCCTCGTGCTTCTTGAGGTACTGGGGGCATGTCCACCACATGACCATCGCAAGAAAGCACCTCTCGTCGTTGCCGACGTACTGAGGAGGGTTCTACATGCACAAGATAAATCCATTATGGTAAAATAAACTACATGGCGATAAAGAAATCAATAACACATAAATGCAAATACCTGCATGTACTGCCACGACTGCATAAGCGTGTCGCGAGCGTCCTCCTTAGTCATGTGGATGAAGCAGTCGGCGTGCCAGTCGCGGACGCATTGAACACGTGCCTCGTAGTGCATGCCAGTCACCCTCTTCCTTGCAAGCTGGTGTAGGACATCATCGCACGCATTCTCCTTGCCCTCGGCCCTCTTGAAGTATTTCTGCAACCATGCACATAGGTAAAACAAGGGGCATTAGTGCAATTATTGTGAACCAAGGAGAGTATGAATGGTAAGAAGTCAAAAGTCACGTACCCAGAATTTGGCAACAACCAAATCCGCCGCGGTGCCGCGGCCCATAGGATCTTCCGCGAGGCTGTAGTGCGCCCACCTCCAAGCTACGTCGCAGCCACCAGTAGGGAAATTGACTATCCCAGGGAAATACCATCTAAGTAGGCCCCCAAGGATGTTCGAGTACCCACGTGGCGGTCTCTGCGATGGGTCTTGATACTTGAACGAGCTGCACCATGAAACGACAACATCAATATGTATGTGATAATAATTTTGATAATGACAAAATTGCGATAACGAAATGCCAAAAATTAACATGTACCTCCTTCCATAGGGCTCTAGAACAACGTGCCTGTAGCGCCAGTCCTTCAGCGCGGGGAGCTGTGTTATCCCACGCCGATATGGCTTCCTATCACGTGGCCTCAGCCTCTCCACAGCTGGAACGTACTAGTAATCCGCCGGCGCTACCCAATCTAGGCTTTGATCAGGATCGAACACTAAGTTCCCCAACCCCTCATCCTCCGAGAGGTCCTCCTCGTCCCCCTCCTCCTCCTGGTCCTCCCCACCCCCTCCTCCTCCTGGTCCTCCCCACCCCCCTCCTCCTCCTGGTCCTCCCCACCCCCGCGGTGCTCCTGGTCCTCCTCCTCGTCATCATCATCCGCTGTTTTGGGGGGAGGAGGGGGAGAACGACCACCGGAGCACCGGAACCCCACCAAACCTTGCATGTGGACCTATGATATGTGTCAAAGTGTGGTGCAAGGTCTAATGGTGCAAAAGTAGCTCCCCTAAACCCTAGACCCTAGCCCTAACCCTACGCCGAACCCTAACTAGTAGATCAAGCACACCGTCGATCGTGTGATAATGGCTCGAGCTGCGGGTGTATGTGCCAACACTAGTAGAAAACCTCTCATCCATCTAAGCCATAAATACCGGATCCCTTACGAACCGGTACTAAAGGGGGCATTAGTACCGGTTGTATTGTCCAAGCCTTTAGTACCGGTTCGTATGGACCTTTAGTACTGGTTCGTGACATGAACCGGTACTAAAGGGTTAGCGTCAGCCGAAAAACCTTTAGTACCGGTTTGTGACACGAACCGGTACTAAAGGGTAGACCTTTAGTACCGGTTCGTGCCACGAACAGGTACTAAAGGTTTTTCGCCTTCCCACGCACCTCCACCCCCCCCCCCCCCCCCGTGGATCGCCTTTTTTTGCTCTGTAAAATACAAATGAAAATGATAGAAAATTCAGAAAAATAAAATGTTTTCAGATTCTCATATGTTATGCAATCTACTATTCGGTGAAATTAAGAAATTCGAATTTTTACTTTTTTTGCAAAAAAAGTTTGAAAAATGGTAAAACCGCATTAACTTTTGCATACGACGTCGGAAAAAAACGTATAATATATCAAAAAAATCCTGGGAAAAAGTTTACCCGGTTAGCCAATTTTTAGATTCTCAAAATTCCAAATGAAAATATGAAAGCAGGAAGATTTTAGTTTTTTTTCCAGAAATTTAGAATTTTATATATTTTTAATTTTTTAAAATTAAATAATAATTATAAGATTTTTTGAGTCCTAACATATTACTATTACTTTTATCAAATTATAAGATTTGCAATTTTTCAAGTTTTAGGTTTTGCAAAAAATATTAAAATTTTAAAAAATAATTAAAAATAATAAAAATTAAAAAAAGTTAATTTTATTTATTTATTCAACATTATAATTACATCACTACTTTTGTTTATTAAAAGAATTATTTGGAATTTAAACGATAAAAAGTGTGACATCGACCAACATGCTAATAGGATTGATATGATACTACTATCACATACATGCGCGCGAAGCACTTGGAAGTGGAATGGGATGGAACTTGGAAGTTAAGCGTGCTAGTGCGGGAGTAGTGTGAGGATGGGTGACCGACCGGGAAGTTTGACCACGGGTAAGTAATTTGACTAGAGATTAAGTGTAGTTAGAGACTAATGGAAATACTAGTAATTCTGAAAAAAATAAAAAAAAGGGAGTGAAAAAAAAGGGTGTGAAAAATAATTGAAAAAAATGGATAAAAAAATTAAACAAAATAGGCTTTAATACCGGTTCGTGTTACGAACTGGTACCAAAGGTCTCCAGCCCCACGGGTTCCTCCGTGCCCACGTGGAGGCACCTTTAGTACCGGTTCGTAAGGAACCGGTACTAAAGGTGGGAGACCTTTAGTACCGAATAATTAATACCGGTTCCAAAACCGGTACTAAAGGCCCTTTGGAACCGGTACTAAAGGGGGATTTCTCTACTAGTGCAAAGGGTCCCAATCTTGGTTCTACATGTGTATATGTCCTAAACAAACCTAAAAGAATGAAAAATTACATTGGTGCACCCTCGCGCGGAGAAATCTAGGGGGGTAGACCTGCCGGGGCACACGTTCCGCTCTTTTGGGGGGAGGAGGGGGAGAACGACCGCCGGAGCACCGGAACCCCACCAAATCTTGCATGTGGGCCTATGATATGTGTCAAAGTGTGGTGCAAGGTCTAATGGTGCAAAAGTAGCTCCCCTAAACCCTAAAACCTAAACTGGGGAGGCTTCGAGCACTAAACCCCTCTAAAACCCTAAACCACGACACCGGAGCTGCAGAACCATGCATCATAAACCCTAACCCTAACCCTAAACCCTAAACCTATACCTAACCATGAATACTTACCTTTAACCTAAACCCTAGCCCTACCCCCTAAACCCTAGCCCTAACCCTACACCTAACCCTAACCAGTAGATCAGGCACACCCTCGATCGTGTGATAATGGCTCTAGCTGCGGGTATATGTGCCAAAGTATCCCAATCTTGGTTCTCCATGTGTATATGTCCTAAACAAACCTAAAAGAATGAAAAGTTACATTTGTGCACCCTCGCGCGGAGAAATCTAGGGGGGTAGACCCGCCGGGGCACACGTTTCGCTGTTTTGGGGGGAGGAGGGGGAGAACGACCGCCGGAGCACCGGAACCCCACCAAACCTTGCATGTGGACCTATGATATGTGTAAAAGTGTGGTGCAAGGTCTAATGGTGCAAAAGTAGCTCCCCTAAACCCTAGACCCTAGCCCTAACCCTACGCCGAACCCTAACTAGTAGATCAGGCACACCGTCGATCGTGTGATAATGGCTCGAGCTGCGGGTGTATGTGCCAAAGGGTCCCAATCTTGGTTCTCCATGTGTATATGTCCTAAAGAAACCTAAAAGAATGAAAAATTACATTGTTGCACCCTCGCGCGGAGAAATCTAGGGGGGTAGACCTGCCGGGGCACACGTTCCGCTGTTTTGGGGGGAGGAGGGGGAGAACGACCGCCGGAGCACCGGAACCCCACCAAATCTTGCATGTGGGCCTATGATATGTGTCAAAGTGTGGTGCAAGGTCTAATGGTGCAAAAGTAGCTCCCCTAAACCCTAAACCCTAAACTGGGAGGCTTCGAGCACTAAACCCCTCTAAAACCCTAAACCACGACACCGGAGCTGCAGAACCATGCATCATAAACCCTAACCCTAACCCTAAACCCTAAACCTATACCTAACCATGAATACTTACCTTTAACCTAAACCCTAGCCCTACCCCCTAAACCCTAGCCTAACCCTACACCTAACCCTAACCAGTAGATCAGGCACACCCTCGATCGTGTGATAATGGCTCTAGCTGCGGGTATATGTGCCAAAGGGTCCCAATCTTGGTTCTCCATGTGTATATGTCCTAAACAAACCTAAAATAATGAAAAGTTACATTTGTGCACCCTCGCGCGGAGAAATCTAGGGGGTAGACCCGCCGGGGCACACGTTCCGCTGTTTTGGGGGGAGGAGGGGGAGAACGACCGCCGGAGCACCGGAACCCCACCAAACCTTGCATGTGGACCTATGATATGTGTCAAAGTGTGGTGCAAGGTCTAATGGTGCAAAAGTAGCTCCCCTAAACCCTAGACCCTAGCCCTAACCCTACGCCGAACCCTAACTAGTAGATCAGGCACACCGTCGATCGTGTGATAATGGCTCGAGCTGCGGGTGTATGTGCCAAAGGGTCCCAATCTTGGTTCTCCATGTGTATATGTCCTAAACAAACCTAAAATAATGAAAAAGTACATTGGTGCACCCTCGCGCGGAGAAATCTAGGGGGTAGACCCGCCGGGGCACACGTTCCGCTGTTTTGGGGGGAGGAGGGGGAGAACGACCGCCGGAGCACCGGAAGCCCACAAAATCTTGCATGTGGGCCTATGATATGTGTCAAAGTGTGGTGCAAGGTCTAATGGTGCAAAAGTAGCTCCCCGGTGTGACCTTCCTCACCGTTGGGCGATAACACTTAGGAGATTTTCCGAACCGCGGGTTGCTCCGAAACCGTGATATATGTGGGGGATGAACATATATGGAGAGTAATTTTGTATTGCACATTGTCTAATAAATAGTCATCAAAAAGAAAAACTAATTAACAAATAAATATAAGTATTAGATGAAATAAAATAGGAAGAAAAACAAAAAAAATTATATTGGCGCACGGCAAAGAAGGGAACGCACGGCAAAGGTGCCTTTGCTGTGCAACTAACCTGTCCGCACGGCAAAGGGGCGAGCCACGGCAATGCCCAGTGCCTTTGCCGTGCGTGATTTCTTTGCCGTGCGGCACGTAGGGACTTTGCCGTCTTCCTTTCTTTGCCGTGAGGTTTCCTTGTACTTTGCCGTCTTTTGATTCTTTGCCGTGCGCCGCTTCTGTCTTTGCCGTGCTTGCCTTCATTGCCGTGCGCTGCTCTCAGATGTTGCCGTGTGGATTGTCGTTGCCGTGCGTGCTGCTTGCTGCGCACGGCAATGATTTCTTTGCCATGCGGCGGCTCACGGCATTGAAACGCTGCACGGCAGCGCCTGTTTTTCCCGTAGTGACATGAATCACCAACGGAAAAGTCGGTGGAGTAGGGCAAGGCATTGGACGGCGCTGGCTTACCATGTTGGTCGAGTAGGCTGAAGTGAAGTTTTGCTTTCACGGTCTCGGCTTCCGCAAGGGTATCATCGAGGTTGAGGTAGAAGGATACATAATCAACGTACTCGGAGCTGGCTCCATTGGGACAGCAGCGCACATGCCATGTGCGGCCTCCCACCTGGAATGGGCAAGACTCGATCCATTGGCCGGTAGAGAGCTCCTTGGCGGACGAGTAGCCGACGATCTTGAGCGTGTGGTGGCCGCTCACGGTGCTGACTACGATGGAGGAGGTGGAACCGCTGGCGGCGGCAGAGACGCTCGAGGTGGTCGGCATGGTAGAGGATCGGTCTCGGTGGCGCTTGATGTCTACGTTCCCCCTCCTTTCCTGTAGACAGTGTTGGGCCTCCAAGTGCAGAGGTTTGTAGAACAGCAGCAAGTTTTCCCTTAAGTGGATCACCCAAGGTTTATCGAACTCAGGGAGGAAGAGGTCAAAGATATCCCTCTCATGCAACCCTGCAACCACAAAGCAAGAAGTCTCTTGTGTCCCCAACACACCTAATAGGTGCACTAGTTCGGCGAAGAGATAGTGAAATACAGGTGGTATGAATATATATGAGCAGTAGCAACGGTGCCAGAAAATAGCTTGCTGGCGTGTAGTTGATGGTGGTAGTATTGCAGCAGTAGTAACACAGTAAAACAGTAAACAAGCAGTAGTAACTCAGCAGTATTTAGGAACAAGGCCTAGGGATTACACTTTCACTAGTGGACACTCTCAACATTGATCACATAACAGAATAGATAAATGCATACTCTACACTTTTGTTGGATGATGAACACATTGCGTAGGATTACACGAACCCTCAATGCCGGAGTTAACAAGCTCCACAATAATGCTCATGTTTAAGTAACCTTAAGTGTAAGATAGATCAAAACGACTAAACCAAGTACTAGCATAGCATGCACACTGTCACCTTCATGCATATGTAGGAGGAATAGATCACATCAATATTATCATAGCAATAGTTAACTTCGCAATCTACAAGAGATCATGATCATAGCATAAACCAAGTACTAACACGGTGCACGCACTGTCACCTTTGCACACATGCAGGAGGAATAAAACTACTTTAATAACACATCACTAGAGTAGCACATAGATAAATTGTGATACAAACACATTGCAATCATCAAGAGATATAAATAAGCACTTCACTACGCTCTTCAACAGTGAATAAGTACTTCGTGAAATATAGCCTAAGAGACCCACACGGTGCACACCTTGTCACCTTTACACACGTGGGACAAGGAGTCTCCTGGAGATCACATAAGTAAAACCCACTTGACTAGCATAATGACATCTAGATTACAAGCATCATCATATGAATCTCAATCATGTAAGGCAGCTCATGAGATTATTGTATTGAACTACATAGGAGAGAGATGAACCACATAGCTACCGGTACAGCCCCGAGCCTCGATGGAGAACTACTCCCTCCTCATGGGAGCAGCAGCGGTGATGAAGATGGCGGTGGAGATGGCAGCGGTGTCGATGGAGAAGCCTTCCGGGGGCACTTCCCCGCTCCGGCAGGGTGCCGGAACAGAGACTCCTGTCCCCCAGATCTTGGCTTCGCGATGGCGGCGGCTCTGGAACTTTTCTCGTATCGTGGCTCTCGGTACTGGGGGTTTCGCGACGGAAGCTTTAAGTAGGCGGAGGGTCAACGCGAGGGGCCACACGAGGGGCCCAGGGGATAGGTCGGCGCGGCCAGGGCCTGGGCCGCGCCGGCCACCCCCCTGGCCTCCTCGTGGCCCCACTTCGTTAGGTCTTCAGTCTTCTGGAAGCTTCGTGCAAAAATAGGACCCTGGGCGAAAGTTTCTTACAATTCCGAGAATATTTCTTTACTAGGATTTCTGAAACCAAAAACAGCAGAAAACAGCAACTGGCTCTTCGGCATCTTGTTAATAGGTTAGTTCCAGAAAATGCATAAATATGACATATAATGTGCATAAAACATGTAGGTATCATCAATAAAGTAGCATGGAACATAAGAAATTATCGATACGTTGGAGACGTATCAGCATCCCCAAGCTTAGTTCTGCTCGTCCCGAGCAGGTAAAACGATAACAAAGATAATTTCTGAAGTGACATGCCATCATAATCTTGATCATACTATTTGTAAACATATGAAATGAATGCAGCGATCAAAGCAAAGGTAATGACATGAGTAAACAACTGAATCATATGACAAAGACTTTTCATGAATAGTACTTCAAGACAAGCATCAATAAGTCTTGCATAAGAGTCAACTCATAAAGCAATAAATCAAAGTAAAGGTGTTGAAGCAACACATAGGAAGATTAAGTTTCAGCGGTTGCTTTCAACTTATAACATGTATATCTCAGGGATATTGTCAACATAAAGTAATATAACAAGTGCAATATGCAAATATGTAGGAATCAATACACAGTTCACACAAGTGTTTGCTTCTTAAGGTGGAAGGAGATAGGTAAACTGACTCAACAATAAAAGTAAAAGAATGGTCCTTCAAAGAGGAAAGCATCGATTGCTGTATTTGTGCTAGAGCTTTTATTTTGAAAACATGAAACAATTTTGTCAACGGTAGTAATAAAGCATATGAGTTATGAAAATTATATCTTACAAGTTGCAAGCCTCATGCATAGTATACTAATAGTGCCCGCACCTCGTCCTACTTAACTTGGACTACCGGATCTTCGCATGCCATGTTTCAACCAAGTGTCACAAAGGGGTACCTCCATGCCGCCTGTACAAAGGTCTAAGGAGAATGCTCGCATTTCGGATTTCTCGCTTTTGATTATTCTCAACTTAGACATCCATACCGGGACAACATGGACAACAGATAATGGACTCCTCTTAAATGCATAAGCATGTAGCAATGATTATTGTTCTCATATGAGATTGAGGATATATGTCCAAAACTGAAACTTCAACCATGGTTCATGGCTTTAGTTAGCGGCCCAATGTTCTTCTCTAACAATTTTGCATGCTCCAACCACTAAAATGATAGACCTTCAGACAAGACGGACATGCATAGCAACTCACATGATATTCAACAATAGTTGATGGCGTTCCCCAGAAGCATGGTTATCGCGCAACAAGCAACTTAATAAAATATAAAGTGCATAAGTACATATTCAATACTACGATAGTTTTTAAGGCTATTTTGTCCCATGAGCTATATATTGCATAGGTGAATGATGGAATTTTAAAGGTAGCACTCAAGCAATTTACTTTGGAATGGCGGAGAAATACCATGTAGTAGGTAGTTATGGTGGACACAAAGGGCATAGTAGTTGGCTCAAGGATTTTGGATGCATGAGAAGTATTCCCTCTCGATACAAGGTTTAGGCTAGCAAGGTTATTTGAAGCAAACTCAAGGATGAACAAGTGCAGCAAAACTCACATAAAAGACATATTGTAAACATTATAAGACTCTACACCGTCTTCCTTGTTGTTCAAAACTCAATACTAGATATTATCTAGACCTTAGAGAAACCAAATATGCAAACCAAATTTTAGCAAGCTCTATGTATTTCTTCATTAATGGGTGCAAAGCATATGATGCAAGAGCTTAAACATGAGCACAACAATTACCAAGTATCACATTATCCAAGACATTTTAGAATTACTACATGTAGCATTTTCCAATTCCAACCATATAATAATTTAACGAAGAAGAAACTTCGCCATGAACATTATGAGTAAAGCCTAAGGACACATGTGTCCATATGCAACAGCGGAGCGTGTCTCTCTCCCACAAAGTGAATGCTAGGATCCATCTTATTCAAACAAAAACAAAAACGAAAACAAACCGACGCTCCAAGTAAAGAACACAAGATGTGATTGAATAAAAATATAGTTTCAGGGGAGGAACCTGATGATGTTGTCGATGAAGAAGGGGATGCCTTGGGCATCCCCAAGCTTAGATGCTTGAGTCTTCTTAAAATATGCAGGGGTGAACCACGGGGGCATCCCCAAGCTTAGAGCTTTCACTCCTCTTGATCATAGTATATCATACTCCTCTCTTGACCCTTGAAAACTTCCTTCACACCAAACTTCAAGCAAACTCATTAGAGGGTTAGTGCACAATTAATAATTCACATATTCAGAGGTGACACAATCATTATTTTCACTTCTGGACATTGCATAATGCTACTGGACATTAGTGGATCAAAGAAATAAATCCAATATAGCAAAAGAGGCAATGTGAAATAAAAGGCAGAATCTGTCAAAAACAGAACAGTCCGTAAAGACGAATTTAAAGATGGCACCAGACTTGCTCAAATGGAAAAACTCAAAACTAATGAAAGTTGCGTACATATCTGAGGATCACGCTCGTAAATTGGCAGATTTTTTCGAATTTTCTACAGAGAACTGTGCCCAGATTCGTGACAGACAGCAATGCTGTTTCTGCGCAGCGATCCCAAATATAACATCAACTTTGACATAGAAACTTTACTTGGCACAACAAAACACAAAACTAAGATAAGGAGAGGTTGCTACAGTAGTAAACAACTTCCAAGACACAAATATAAAACAAAGTACTGTAGCAAAATAACACATGGGTTATCTCCCAAGAAGTTCTTTCTTTATAGCCATTAAGATGGGCTCAGCAGTTTTAATGATGATGCTCTCATGAAAATAGACAATGAAGCAAAAGAGAACATCAAGAAGCAAATTCAAAGCACATTTAAGTCTAACATGCTTCCTATGAAAAGAAATCTTGTAAACAAACAAGTTCATGAAGAGCAAAGTAACAAGCATAGGAAGATAAAACAAGTGTAGCTTCAAAAATTTCAGCACATAGAGAGGCATTTTAGTAACATGAAAATTTCTACAACCATATTTTCCTCTCTCATAATAACTTTCAGTAGCATCATGAGCAAACTCAACAATATAACTATCACTTAAAGCATTCTTATCATGAGTCTCATGCATAAAATAATTACTACTCCCAACATAAGCATAATCAATTTTATTAGTTGTAGTGGGAGCAAATTCAACAAAGTAGCTATCAAATATAGGAGGTATATTGTAATCATAATCAAATTTATCCTCCATAACAGGTGGTAACAAAAGACTACTATCATTATAATCATCATAAATGGGAGGCAAAGTATCATCAAAGTAAATTTTATCCTCAATGCTTGGGGGACTAAAAATATCATGCTCATCAAAACCGACCTCCCCAAGCTTAGAATTTTCCATAGCATTAGCAACAATGGTGTTCAAAGCATTCATACTAATAACATTCCCATTATCATGCATATAAAGTTCCATGGGTTTTTTAATTCTCTCTTCAAACACATCATGTCCTAATTCAAGATAAAGTTCATAAAGATCTCTCATATTTTTGTTGTTTTCCATTATGCCTAACTAGTGTAAACAAGAAACCAAATGTCGCAATTGCAGAGTCTAAAGGAAATAGCTTCGAGTACTTACAATGGCGCCGGAAAATAGCTTAGTAGCCGAGGTCCGGAGTGTGAGTACCTTTTACCTTTCCTCCCCGGCAACGGCGCCAGAAAAGTGCTTGATGTCTACGTTCCCCCTCCTTTCCTGTAGACAGTGTTGGGCCTCCAAGTGCAGAGGTTTGTAGAACAGCAGCAAGTTTTCCCTTAAGTGGATCACCCAAGGTTTATCGAACTCAGGGAGGAAGAGGTCAAAGATATCCCTCTCATGCAACCCTGCAACCACAAAGCAAGAAGTCTCTTGTGTCCCCAACACACCTAATAGGTGCACTAGTTCGGCGAAGAGATAGTGAAATACAGGTGGTATGAATATATATGAGCAGTAGCAACGGTGCCAGAAAATAGCTTGCTGGCGTGTAGTTGATGGTGGTAGTATTGCAGCAGTAGTAACACATTAAAACAGTAAACAAGCAGTAGTAACTCAGCAGTATTTAGGAACAAGGCCTAGGGATTACACTTTCACTAGTGGACACTCTCAACATTGATCACATAACAGAATAGATAAATGCATACTCTACACTTTTGTTGGATGATGAACACATTGCGTAGGATTACACGAACCCTCAATGCCGGAGTTAACAAGCTCCACAATAATGCTCATGTTTAAGTAACCTTAAGTGTAAGATAGATCAAAACGACTAAACCAAGTACTAGCATAGCATCACACTGTCACCTTCATGCATATGTAGGAGGAATAGATCACATCAATATTATCATAGCAATAGTTAACTTCGCAATCTACAAGAGATCATGATCATAGCATAAACCAAGTACTAACACGGTGCACGCACTGTCACCTTTGCACACATGCAGGAGGAATAAAACTACTTTAATAACACATCACTAGAGTAGCACATAGATAAATTGTGATACAAACACATTGCAATCATCAAGAGATATAAATAAGCACTTCACTACGCTCTTCAACAGTGAATAAGTACTTCGTGAAATATAGCCTAAGAGACCCACACGGTGCACACACTGTCACCTTTACACACGTGGGACAAGGAGTCTCCGGAGATCACATAAGTAAAACCCACTTGACTAGCATAATGACATCTAGATTACAAGCATCATCATATGAATCTCAATCATGTAAGGCAGCTCATGAGATTATTGTATTGAACTACATAGGAGAGAGATGAACCACATAGCTACCGGTACAGCCCCGAGCCTCGATGGAGAACTACTCCCTCCTCATGGGAGCAGCAGCGGTGATGAAGATGGCGGTGGAGATGGCAGCGGTGTCGATGGAGAAGCCTTCCGGGGGCACTTCCCCGCTCCGGCAGGGTGCCGGAACAGAGACTCCTGTCCCCCAGATCTTGGCTTCGCGATGGCGGCGGCTCTGGAACTTTTCTCGTATCGTGGCTTTCGGTACTGGGGGTTTCGCGACGGAAGCTTTAAGTAGGCGGAGGGTCAACGCGAGGGGCCACACGAGGGGCCCAGGGGATAGGTCGGCGCGGCCAGGGCCTGGGCCGCGCCGGCCACCCCCCTGGCCTCCTCGTGGCCCCACTTCGTTAGGTCTTCAGTCTTCTGGAAGCTTCGTGCAAAAATAGGACCCTGGGCGAAAGTTTCGTCCAATTCCGAGAATATTTCTTTACTAGGATTTCTGAAACCAAAAACAGCAGAAAACAGCAACTGGCTCTTCGGCATCTTGTTAATAGGTTAGTTCCAGAAAATGCATAAATATGACATATAATGTGCATAAAACATGTAGGTATCATCAATAAAGTAGCATGGAACATAAGAAATTATCGATACGTTGGAGACGTATCAGTGGCGCCGGTATCGATCATGCCTTTTTATGTCAGGAACGTCTGAGGGTTTTGTATGGTACCTCGGGCTACCAGAAGCAACAGGACTCCGCTGCGGACAAAGTTTAGATACCAGAAGCATCTGTTCTAAATCTATTGGAGTAGTACTACCCGTGGATGTAAATCTAGAGGGCTGGGACGAGGCGCGATCGATCGTGAACCCTTTGCCCAGCCAGAAAAAGGAAAAGAGAATCGAAATCGAATACCCATTCTACCCGGTCTCAGACTCCAGCTCGTTAAAAATAATCTTTTTTCGTAGAGTTAAAAATAATCAATTCGATCGGTGTTTGTACTACGTGGTGGTCCACGCCCGAGCAGCCCATCTTAGGGCCCAGCACCACGCCCGAGCAACCCATCTTAGGGCCCAGCTGCAGCCCGATCGATCGGTATGGTAGATATAATTTGGAAAAAGAATTTCCAGAAACTCTAGAAAAAGGCCGACCTCTGGGAAGGGAATTGACTTTCTCCGCGCTCGACACGTGGGTGAACGTGGGGCGCGCAATTTGCCGGTGGACTGCCTCCGCGCGCGACACGTGTTGCTTTCTGGTGAGTTTGCGAACCATCCACTTCTGTAACAGGCCCGCTTCGCACTTAACGGGTTTACGGGGACCCGATTCACGTGTGCCTTTATCTCCGTTTTTCCCTTTAGTCTTCTTCTTTCGTCGCCTATCTTCGTGGCTCGCTGTTTTGGCTGGTCGTCTCGTCGGCGGCGCTGCTATTTTCCTTTCTACTCCGTTGCTGTCGAGAACTTCTCGCAACTCATAGTCGGCGGACATTTTTCCTTCTCCAGTGGTAAGCACCGTCGTGTTTTTCTGCCTGCTTAGGGTTTCTAAGATCTTGGTTTTTCCCTTTGATTCGATTAGATCGAATCAGTTTTTTCCCTTTGTATTTCCGGGCTGTGAATTTTCTGGGGAATTAATGGGAGGGAGGTAGCACTTTCAAATGGAAAATATGCGGAAGTCGGATGCAGATGCGTTTTCTCTGAGTAAAGTCGTGCTTTTTTCATCGATTTCTTCCGCCGCTTCTTGGTTACACACCTTCTGAGGAACATTAGTTAGGGTTTGCCTTTGTGAGTAGCCGTATAATTCCACATTTCGTGATGACATGCATCTTATTATTTAGGGTTTCTTTGTCTTTTTTCTTGTCGATTTACCCGCTCTGGAGGAGCCGCTGAGTTTCCCGTGTCGTGTTGACATGCAGTTTCCTTCCCGTGTTGTGTCTGGTACTTGATCGTGTTTGTCCTTGGTACTCGTGTGACAATTTGTTCTGTACTTGCGTAGCTTAGTCTATTGTACTTGTGCACCTATGTCTCTTGTACTTGTGCATCTATTTTTTTCGTACTTGTGCACCTATATCTCTTGTACTTGTGCACCTACATCTCTTGTACTTGTGCACCTATATCTCTTGTACTTGTGCACCTACATCTCTTGTACTTGTGCACCTACATCTCTTGTACTTGTGCACCTACATCTCTTGTACTTGTGCACCTATATCTCTTGTACTTGTGCACCTATATCTCTTGTACTTGTGCACCTGTATCTGTTGTACTTGTTCACCTATATCGTTTCGAAAGTGATAAGCTGCACACATTGTACCTGAACAAATTTTAGTGTTCTCCAGTGCTTGTTCAGGTTGGAAAAGATGGCAGATCCAGGTTTTCACTCTCGTGTAGATGTTCCTGACCATCTTCGTGAAGCAGTCGATCGTCACATCTCAGATATGTTTCCTGGTGAAATGCATAATGATGTAAGGTTTTTTATTATGTCTTTTGATTTTTAATTATTGTGTTATTGTAAATTGCATTCTTAATTGTGTTTTTTATTTACAGTTACGTTCTAAGCTGAAAGAAATGTGGAAGACTATCTCCATTTCGTCGATGATAAGAACGGGACGTGGTCTTGCTGATCAGATGCGTGATATGGTTTCTCTTTTGTCAATTGAGTTGAAGAAGCAGCCATGTGCTTGCAAGAGAAAGGAGCCTGAAACTGAAAATGTTGTTGGAGGTAGTTCTGTGGCACAGAAGGGTGATGGCAATGCAGACACTGATTCTGATTATTGTCTTGAGGATTGTTGTCTTGAGCGTTCGGGGCCATGTACACGCAAGGGAAAGGAGCCTGAAACTGAAAATGTTGTTGGAGATAGTTCTATGGCCCAGAAGTATGATGCCTATGCAGACACTGATTCTGATGATTGTCTTGAGCTTAAGGAGCTAAGTGGGGAAGAGGATGTCCCTGTAACTGCTTTGCATAGAATGTTGTTTGCTGATGTACTTGAGGCTCCTAGGAATTACATTGAAGGGTAACCGTTGGAATTCAATTTTCCATCTATTTTTCATCTATTTTTGTATATACGGATGTTTATTCTTGTTGTTTTTAACAATTGCAGTTCCGAGAAAATACTTGAAGTTGGTGGTAAGTCTGTCAGCTGGCATAGTTTCTACCTTGCTATGAAGGGTGGTGGTTTCATGGATCCTTCTGTTATGGATGTTTTTCTTAAGTGCGTTGATGATGGTCTTGATTTCTTATTTATTCCGAGCTCTTTGGCGGTACGTCATGTGTATATGTTTTAGATTTATTTATTTTTTAACTAAATGTTTTTAGCGTTTAGTTTTTTAAACATCTTGTTGTTGTTTTTTCCAGCATATTCTTGATGTGGATGAGGCGGACCCTATTCATCTTGCTGCAAGCTTTGCTGAACATGATCTGAAGTACTATAGTTTGGATAGGGAAGAGGCATGTTTGTCATGTTTTGTTTGGCACTTATATTTTTTCTACTACAAGTATCGTGGATTCTTTCTTATTTCTCGTGTGATTGTTTATTTTCAAACAGGTCTACATTACTTGTTGCGATTGCAGCCATTGGTGGGTTATCTTTGTCGACTTCCATTTCAGGAAATTTAGAGTGTCTAGCTCGCTGGAGTTGACTGAAGCTCAGATGGCTTCTACTCAAAGAATTGTATGGTTTTCGTTGTAATCTAGCTAATTAAATAATTATTTACACATGACAATAATAACTTTTATTTTTTATTCTTTCAGTGCAAATCATTTAAGAAACTTTACAGTCATCTTCATGGTGTCGAGAGATTAAATATCTCATCGTTCAAGATAAAAGTTTGCGGCACCCCTTGTTGTTCAGAGTAATCATCTTTTGTTAATGTGAACTATCATTTTATTTTGTTTGCTGTTTTTGGATTTAATTGTTTCTTTCTTTTTGACCATTAGGACAAGCGCGAGGCGTGACTGTGATATCTATGCAATGAGGTTTATTTGGATATTCAAGGCTAATTTTTACCCAGATGTATTCAAGGTAGGTAATGTGTTGTGTACAGTTTTATTCAATAGTATTTAATGCAGGTTTTTAGTACTTGTTCACTGTATAAATAGTACATTTCAATGGTTGTTTTTAGTACTTGTGCATCTTTTTGTTTAGTCGTTGCGTACTTTTTCGTTTGGAGCTTGTGCATTCTTGTTGAAGATCATTAACCATTGTGTTGTTTCGTGTTTTTCAGGCTGACATCGAAAGTTTTCGACAGTTCTTCGCCGGAATGATGCTCACTTATGATTCTCCTGATTATTTGGCAAGTTTCGTTCGCGAACAGATTGAAGAATTCGAAAGTAAGAACTGTTTTACAATGGTTATCCTTTTTTCGTCCAGTGAAGTCAATGAAGTGAACTTGATTGTACAAAATAAGAAAATGAAGTACATAAGAACATTACATATTCATTCTATTGTATGTATCATATATTCTAAATATTCCTGTGGCCTCCTCCTTGTGTGATTCCTACTTTTATTGCTCTCCTTTGATATCCTTTGTTCATCTCCGACCTCTGCAAAATAAATAGTTTTCAAATTTATGTTTAGTTTGTCGGAAAAAGCAGATTATTTGCAACAAGTAGGTTTTCATCACTGACAAAAGTAATTTCATGGGCACACTTACCTTGTTAATATGTTTTGTGTTCCAAATACCAGATATTCCAAGTTGCATCTTATTCTTCCGTTATGATAGTACATACCGTACTTGTTTCCTGGTTGTGATGTTCTTTCTGTTGTGTTACTATCTTCGTTTGTGTGTCTGTCTCTTGATTGATCCTGTGCTGTATTGCTTGTATACCTTTCTTTGTGATCTTTGCTGCTGTCTTTGCCGCTGCTTGTTCTGCTGCCTCTGCTGCCTTTGCTGCTATTTCTGCTTTCAGTGTTTCACATCCTGTTTTGTTGTGTCCTGATCTTTTGCAGTGGCTACAATTTATTTGTCTAGTTTTCTGTCTTTTTTCTGAACCTGGCATCATTCGGTCTCCTCTTTTTCTTCCTCTTCTGTCAGGCATTGGTGGGTCACGAAATGTTTCGTTGCTAGCTGTTTCTTCATCGTGTAGTTTTTTGGCTCCTTCATCTTCTCTTATTGCTGCCAACACTTTTGTTTCCATATCCGCATACACTGAATCATGACATTATATGCTTTGTCATTTGGGCACGCTCTGTTGCAAAGTTCTGCCATATGGCTCATCACACCGGCAAATTTTAGTGTTTCGTCTCCGCAAGAAGCATCTGCGACATTTCCTAATGTTGCGAGTTCCATGTCTATGTCTTTTCTCCATCTTTGAATCACAAAACTCTCTGGCAAATCATTGATCTCCATGTGAACCATTGCTTTTATTACATGGCAGCAATGTATGCCATCCCTCTGCATCTTCTTGCAGGAACACATGAAGTTTTTTTTTTCATTGTCAAACGTGACGTCAAAACACTCCCTTTTGAATTCCATGTGGTCGTAGGATTTCACTATTCTTTTCAGCCGCAGGTGGCGACCAGGTTCAAGTGATCCTTCTACCTTGAATGCCGTGTTGTTTGTGATCTCGGTCTGGAACTTCTCGAATATGTCATGTGTGAATTATTGAAGAGCTTGCTTCTCAAACGGGTGTCTTGTTACTGCTTTTGCTGTTTTCAGTGTTGATATGAGCTTCTTCTTGTCCAGGGCGGATAAGCACTTGTCTTGTATAACCTCGTACTGTTCAAGGAACATTGTTATTGTGTCTGTGTGCTGGCTTGATACGTCTCCAACGTATCGATAATTTCTTATGTTCCATGCTACTTTATTGATGATACCTACATGTTTTATGCACATTATATGTCATATTTATGCATTTTCTGGAACTAACCTATTAACAAGATGCCGAAGAGCCAGTTGCTGTTTTCTGCTGTTTTTGGTTTCAGAAATCCTAGTAAGGAAATATTCTCGAAATTGGACGAAACTTTCGCCCAGGGTCCTATTTTTGCACGAAGCTTCCAGAAGACCGAAGAGATAACGTGTGGGGACCCCGGACCAGCTGTCCGAAATACCCTGTTATGTATACAGTTCACGATCCCATGATCAGTGTGTCGTGAACACATAACCGAACTGATATCAAATTACATCATCCTTTACAAAACGGAATAAGAAAATTACAATGAGGTCACATGACCCATCTTTACATAATAGCCTCGAAGGGCCTAATCTAATCATCAGAGTAGCGGAAACACTTCAGCAACGCAGAGCCCAAGTCATCTGCCTTAACCCTACAGGCAACTGACTGGGAAGACGTTCCTAGCTCGCATAGACGTCGTCAACTCCTTCTTCATCTGTCGAACTCCTTCAAGTCTGGCCAAGTAAATAGCCAGGGACAAAGCCGTGAGTACATTGGAATTGTACTCGCAAACCATCAAGAAAGGTGCTAACAATGCTAACTAGAAGAGACAAGAGAGGAAGAATAGTTTCTCTTGTGGATATAGCATGAAGAAGAGAAGTAGTTTCTCTTGTGGACATAGCATCCCGACATCTTAGTTGATGGGGACACTAAGAGGATTCTATGACATCTCTATATCTTTGTTGAAGAAGATACTTTAAAAGATAACCTATGACATCTCTATATCTTTGTTAAATAAGATACTTCAGAAGAGTTCTTCAACATAAAACACTAGGGTGGGAGTAGCCCTTTTTATTTCCTTTCCGACCATCTTCACATGGTCAACCACTTTCCCGTACCCTTCCGCTACTCCGAAAACAACTTTCTCTTTTTCTTTGTAAAGCCTTTCTAAAACAAAACTAGCCCAGGTTAAGGTAGGCCTTTGCAACCCGTCCATGACCGCGGACGCGGCTATTCGAATAGATTTGACTCTGCAGAGTTTGCACACTTTCCCCACAACTATCCGGATACCTATCGTGTGGGCATCATCCCCGCATAACAACATATGCCACGACGGATACCCGAACATAACCTTTCGCTTATCTCCACTGACATGAGTCCTTCCCTGTGGGCTTACCCCTTCCCGGCACCCCGGCAGCATACCTCCTTTTTGAGCGTATCTCCGGCGCCATGACAGAAGACCCTCAGTAATCGTCCGGCTATAGACAACTACAGTGTATTGCCTCCTTCGGAGCGCAACCCGGCGTCAGAGGTCATCGTGACCCTCCTAGAGAGTTGTGAAGGTGTCTCATGCCAGCTTCAACAAACTAGGGCTAAGCCCCGTGCCCACGTTGGGGTAGAGTGGTTGCGCGATAAAAGTTGGGCTGGCGTACACTTATACGCAGTGCTCCTTTAAAAACATTTTACCCACACTTCCTTTGTTTGTCCACAACCAATCATACCACTTTCCGAAACATCAAGACCTTTCTTTGGAACAACACTTGGGCAAGACAACATCTTCCCAAACTTTTCAAAGTTTTTCCAAAACATAAAACATCGGGTTTTCCCAACCTAAAGTTGTATGTAAGAGCTAAGATATATCGATGGCACGATGCTAGCCATCATACCACTAAGGAGATCATAATTGAGGTGTCAAGGGGATCATACATGCTTAGGATAAGCATGCATGTGAACAACATAGGTAGGATTGTTCGACAAGGGTCATGATGTTGATCATCATACCACGAAGAAGATGATAAAATAGGTGGTCAAGGGGGCATACATGCTCAAGGTAAGCATGCATGTTGTCAATATAAGAGGGAAAATACTTTCAGATTTGTGGTGTTAACCAACCAACACTAAAGTAAATGAGGGTGATCAACGATATTTGACATACCTAAGGTATGTAGGCATACTCATCTCAAAATGAGAGTACACCAAGATTATGATGTTATTACTACTACACTAACAAGGGTGTAGGAGTGAACTGGCAAGAAATGTCACATGCTTAAGGTAATCATGTAACTCAAGAAGGTAGGATGGCATAGCCATGATCAACAAGGGGTTCAACATACTCGAGAGTAAGTATGCATAACATCAACAAGGGGTTCAAGAAGGGCGTCAATAGGTCGACACACACAAGATAGGTGGGCATACCCATCACACTTAGAGGGTACACCAAGATTATGATGATGACCACCATTGAACTACAAAAGTGGCGGGTGTGGTGTAAGTTACTATCTTGAGATGGAACATGCTCAAGTTGAGCATACAAGATAACCAAGTGGAATGGCACGGCAATGATACCATGCATCCTATTATCACAACGACAATAGTGGAGTATCACCACTAGGGAGTACCCCACTTGCAATCACACATAGATGACATAAATAGAGAGAATCACACACATAGAATTAAGGTGCTTTGGACATCAACAAATGACATCCAACTAGACACCAAGTCAGAGATCAAAAGATGGCTTGCCTTGGCTTATTTGTCCCTGTACTTCTTCAGCTCCATCAAATAAGAATTCCAACAATATAAATAAAATCCTCATCCGATCTCACTTCTTCTTCTTCTTCTCCGGAACTGTTCGCATCTATCGCCGGAAAATATAAAAAGAACACAATCAATCACATTGCTCCAAACATAACAAGCATGCAACATTCAACAATCAATAGTTAACCACTTTAATAAGGGCTAACTTACAAAAGACTTATAGGTACTACAAAGCAACTAAAAGGAAACCCATTTTATTTACCTAGTAAAGGTATGAGAGTATCACAACTTAGCAATTGCCTCTCTCGGTTATCACCATTGTATAAACCAAACATCCCCTGGTAGATAACATCATAAAGAGGACAAGAGCATTAGTTTGACATCAAATACATTCACAAAACATTTTCAAACATTTTTGGAAAAGTAGAAAACAATTTTCCTAACTTAGTTTGCTCACATAACACAACATCCAAAGTAGGGAGCAAACCATATTCCACATCATTTGAAAATTTAAGCAAAACAATAGGGCTAATGTTAAGTTGCAGAGGTTTTGTTTTGCAAGCATAAAACAAAGGTTGCCCATTTCTAATAAAAAGAGTTGGTCAAGGGTTTTAAATAAACCAACAAGTTTTGGTCCAACAATGCATGTCACACATATACTTTACTATCAGTAACAAATATGCATGAACAGAGAGTAAAAATATTTTTCCTAGATGGCCAGTACTAATACAAGACTAACTCAATTGGATTTACTCAAAAATATTAAACCTACAAATTTAGGAATTTATTTGAATCTGGCTGTACAGAAAACAAGATCTGTAAGCCATAAATCGTAGAAAAATCCTAAAAATATGAGACCACTGGCATTTGAAAGATATTTAAACAGAGGTGCGTACACAATTGGATTTGGGTTCAAATTGTTTCTGAAACTCTCACAAATTGATTAACAAGGTTACTGCATGTCTTTACCATTTTCTTGACAACAGGATTTTCATAACAGATAAATGTTTGAAACTTGTTGGATATGATTAGAAAACATCCAGCAGTCCTACAAAGTTGGAATCACTCAATTAGGTTAAAATGTGGATTTTTGGTGATTTAAAAGCTAACAGTCATGTCTGCAGAACACACAGAACAAGTTTAATTCACCACAAATCGTACATAATTCATAAAAATATTAGGTCAGTTGCATCTGAAAGGTATTGAAAAGCTGGTTCTTACCCAATTTGATTCACTCAAAAATTCATTCTCAAGCTCCTGATTTAAATCGACAAAGTCAGATCTGACCAGATCTTGATCTGTAAACCATTTCAGTTCCAGGAAGTCAATCGAAGTGAAACCACCTCCACAATGAAGGTGTTGAAGAGGGCATTCACCCACAGTTGAGTTTGCTCAAAAACGTTTTGTAAAACGGAACTTATTTAACAAACAGTGAATCTGCATGTCTCCAGAACTTTATTTACCAGGGATAATCTGTAACGAATTTGAGGGTGAGACCAACGCCAAGTTGTAGACCTTTGCAATATCTACCTGTGGAACTTTGAATCACTCGATTTGGATCTGCACACGAGTTTTGGTGGATTTTACAAGTTCGTACCAGAATCTGAAACAGCAGGATTACAGAAATTACTGCAAGGTTTTGGACGAACTTGGATCAAGAACTTCAGATCTGAGGATTGCTCAAGCTTCTCCATGCTTGGACCAACATGCACCTGCATCAAGATCCAATCTTAGCAATGGAGGAAGAAGAAGAAGAGGAGATTAAACCATCTAGGGTTGGGGAGAAGATGGAGAGGGAGGCTCTCATGGTGAGGGGAAGCTTGAGGGAGAAGGGGAGCTTCCTCTTGGTGGATTTCCATGGCCATGGCCGGCCATGGTTGCTAGGAGGAGCAGCAGCTCGTGGGGAGGAAGGGGAGGAAGGTATGAGGGAGTGGAGGAAAGGAGTGGAGTGTGAAAGAAATGAGCAAATGGGAGTGGAGGTGGCCGGCCAAGCCCCTTTTATAGAGGGAGAGGGGTGGCTGCCTCCTCCTTTGATTGGCCAAGGTGGGTGGCTGCCCATTTATTGATTGGGGTAGTTGGAAGGCAAGGCTTGCAAGAGAAGAAAGTGGGGATGAAGAAATTTCAGCTCATGCATGCCAAGAGCTTGGCATGGCCGGCTACTTCTTCATATTCCAAGAGGACAAGCAAAGTGTAATGCCATTTCATGCATGTCGGCCAAGTTGAGTGTTGGGAATGATTAGCCAAAAGTGGCTTGGTGATGTATTCAAATTTGGGAGAGATGTGATAATAAGTATTGGTGCCAATGTCGATGAATAGAACTTTTCATTTGAATTCACATTTGGAAGGATTGGGATTGACCACATGCAACAATGCATGAGCATGCCAAGGTAGATAGGGTGGTGATGGTGGTTTAGATAATTTTTAGAGCAAGGCTAAGAGACATGATGAGTGAAATAACCATATACTCTCAAGGATGAATATGGTGAGTTAAATTATCAATTCATGAGGTCAATGTGATTATGGTAAACCATACAAGACTGAGATGTGATGAATGAATGGATGTTGTTAAATAGATATGGAACTTTACAGAGATGAGTCTCCACCACTATGAGAGTTGATCAAAATATTTGGATAGGGTTTATATTGAACTTGCCTTTGAAATCACTTTGAAAGGGACAAAGTGAGGTCTAAAATGAAATAGGTCTATTTGCAAAACAAAGCATAGTAGAGTTTTCTTTAAGCCATTTGATTTAGAAGGTGCAAGGATGGCACATGTACCATAACCATGCATTAAAAGAAAGAATAAAATCAAATGCTTTTATAGAAAGTCTTTTTGGTTTGAAGGGAATGGGATGATACAAAATACCATCCACAATCTCTCTTGTTATTTGAAGAAAACATTTTAAAGATTATTAGTAAGACTAACAGTGGTTTTGTGGTCAAAACCAGAGAAGAAAAACAGTAGGGTTTTGAGAAAGAAAACTCATTTAGGGAGGAGTGTTCTCAAGGGTAGGTGGTGGCTACAAAATGTACCCATCATTCCCACTCTTGGTTTTGTGAAGATTTAACTTGAATACATCAAGAGGTAAAAGAGATGGAAGTGATCTTGGGGGTTAAACATTGGGTAAGGTACCAGGTCAAGGGAGTATAAGAGTTGCAAGGATTGACTGAGACATGCAAGACGTGGAACTTGCAGATGGTGATGCATGGATGAGATACATGCATTGAGATCACAAACAACAGTTGAGGGTGCTTAGAGATCAACTGTCAAAATTAGAACTTTTAAGACTACCAAAACAGATGGTTGACTTGTCTTCAAAATCAACCAAGATGATTTGGTATAAGAGAAAGATGTAGAAAAGGGGTAGATGATCCCAAGTTTTGAATTAAGGATGATTTGAGCTAGATTAACACAAAGAGAAACATCAAGATGGCACACTCATGTTGCCATCAAGAGAAGGGTTTGATGTAGTAAAAAGGAAAACAATTTTTCCTAAGTCACACATATGTTTTATTAAGTGAGTTGTTTATTTTACCACTAGAGGTGTTGTTCTTTGGGTTAGCTCAAGACAAAACTCAACAAGCAAATCAAGACAATTCATCTACCAGCAGATCAAAGCAATTCATCATAACAAACAGATCAAGGCAATTCATCTTAATTAGTCTATAGAAAAAGTTTTTGTTCCCCCTAATTTTTGCATTATGGACAAATAAACAAGGTTGCAAAAGTGGGGCGTTACAGACTCTTCCACCCTTAAAATAATCTCGTCCCGAGATTACTAAGCGTAGGGCTAGAGGGGTTGTAAAGTTTCACTAAAGTTAGACTCCATTCTTCTCTAGAGGTGCCATTGTGGAGAGGGTCGTTGCTTCATTTTCTGGGAGACACGATGGATTTCTGCCGATGGTGAGCTTCATGAAGATATTGACTACTCCATGTGGCTGTTAGATCTATAGCTTCTAAACGATCCCAGCGGGGGTTTCAAGATTCTGGGAGAGTTAGTGCATTCCAACGGTGCTTTAGCAGGTTTGAAAACTTTTTAGAGTTAGCTTAAATTTAGTGGAAGACAAAGTCTTCCACCCTTAAGATTGTTCAGCGGGTTTCCTGAAAAGCTTGAAGCTTCTGCCACGGGTCTTGTCGGGCGCTTTCAAAGAAGTCATCTTTCTCTCGTCTTGAGTTGAAGCATCTTCAGAAAGTGAGGTGCAGTCCACAACTTCAAGGGGAGTTAGTGCATCACAAGTTTCCAACAGTGTTTTTAGAAAGGTTTAAAATTTTAGGGTCAGCTCCAATTTTTAGTGGCGTCTTCCACCCTTAAGATTTTTCATCGGGCTTTCGGGAAAACTCAGAGCTTCTGTCTTGTGGTTCTGTCTGGGGCTTCTGAAGAAGTCGTCGATCTTCTGTATTTATTTGAGGAATCTTTATGGGCGGCGTGCAGACCACAACTCTGAGAGGCACTCACGGTGTTTACTAAACCATATGGGATGCGCGGTGAGTTAGTAAGTTGATGAAACACCTGGTTGGTATCCATATGAAGCAGCGACAGAGGCCGTCGAAGACAATCGTCAGCTTGAGGATCGGTGCTGACTTCTACCAGCTAAGAAGTTAGCGGGTAAACTATGCCTAAAGTCTTGAGTCTTGAAGTATCTTCATGAGCTTCACTTGATGGGGACCAGATGAACCATGTGATGTAGCTTGGCTTTGACACTCTTGTTCTCTCAGCTTGTTAGACGGTGTGTTAGAGGGTAGTTTCAAAAAGATACCGTCGAGGTTAGCGCCATTATACTCCAAGGTTAGACAAAGTTAGTATGTCTTCTTGCAGAGGTGCAGTCACTCTTGAAGGTAGAGACTTCTGCTCTCTTGACGAAGTGGAGATGCTTCAGTTGATCTTGAAGGTATTGGCTTCTGCTTTATTGGCGTAGTAGAGATGCTTCGGCTGATCTTGAAAGTAGTTAGCATAGATAGGGGTCTGGGTTAGTTTCCCTGACGGTTGAAAAACAACTGCTAACGGGTTTAGAGTTAGAGTCTTTCGTTAATCTACCCAACTAACTAGTAGTTAGCAATACATCGGCGAGGAAAACTTTAATCCTATCATTGCATGCGACACCCATACAATCATAACCAGACAAAAAATACCACTAACAGAGGCTACTGGTATTTTTCCTAGATGCACAGAAACAAAACAAGATCAACACAATTGGAATCATTCAAAAATATTTATTTTTCAATTTTTGAGACTCAAAATACTAACCAGAAACAGTGATCAAGTTTTATTTATTTAAAATCGCACAAAAATCCTAAAAATACAAGGTCAGCGGCATCTGAAAGATAATTTCATATTGGTTCTAGTGCAATTGGAATCACATCAATCGGAGCTACCAAACTATTTTTATTAACAAAACGGTACACTGGCAGATTTCCATCTTTAATTTCTGTTTTACAAATTTTCAAGCAATTAAAAAGGGCGGAAACGTCTAAATAGCAAGACATACATGCACACAATCAAACAAATGCAAACACTCAAGGCAGCACACTAGGGAACTACAAGCAATCATCACACTAGACATGGTACTCTAAGTACCCAGAAATTCCTAATGCGCGGGGTAGCTCAATCAAAGCGATTGAGTTGGTCCTATCCATCCTATAGGTTTGGGGCTGGTCGCATATGTTGACGTCTTCATATCATTAGCATCAGCTTCAACTTGGATTCTTGAAGCAGAGGGTGGTCATGCGGCCTGGTGTTGAGTCGTCGATGTTGAGGCTGAGGCTAAAACTGTGTAGTCTTCTTGCTCAACATCCCGAGGACGTGAGGTCTTCGAAGGGGTAGCTGTTGAGGTGCTCCCGAAGTCGAGATCTTCTCGTGGCTGGCCTAAAAATTACTAGTCAAGAAACTGAGGACTTGATCCTTGGCGACTGCAAAAGTGCAAGTCCATGGAGGAACAAGGTCAGCTCCTTGACATACATTGGTGACAACCAAAGATATGATGTTATCATCCCTACATGAGCACGGCTAAGTCGGCATCCAATCTTCAATAGCTGCTGTTGGATATACATGAGTCATCCCGAGGGGTTGATCCATCTTCGACTTCGAGTCTCCGGTCTGAGTCGGGGACATCGTCCAATATGTAGGTTTGAAGTGGATGAGACAATAGAGTAAGAATTTTCAAACACTTCTATAAAGCGGAGAGATAAGAATTTAGAAGTTTTGAAGAAACAAGAGGAGTAGAAGCTATGCTTCTGACTAAAGAAAGAATTTGTTTCATAAATAGTTTTTCCCAAGTACTTGTTTCGTAACTAACGTCCATGCTAACTAAGGTCTCCTACAGTCAGGATAGCTCTGATACCAGCTCTGTGGGGACCCCGGACCAGCTGTCCGAAATACCCTGTTATGTATACAGTTCACGATCCCATGATCAGTGTGTCGTGAACACATAACCGAACTGATATCAAATTACATCATCCTTTACAAAACGGAATAAGAAAATTACAATGAGGTCACATGACCCATCTTTACATAATAGCCTCGAAGGGCCTAATCTAATCATCAGAGTAGCGGAAACACTTCAGCAACGCAGAGCCCAAGTCATCTGCCTTAACCCTACAGGCAACTGACTGGGAAGACGTTCCTAGCTCGTATAGACGTCGTCAACTCCTTCTTCATCTGTCGAACTCCTTCAAGTCTGGCCAAGTAAATAGCCAGGGACAAAGCCGTGAGTACATTGGAATTGTACTCGCAAACCATCAAGAAAGGTGCTAACAATGCTAACTAGAAGAGACAAGAGAGGAAGAATAGTTTCTCTTGTGGATATAGCATGAAGAAGAGAAGTAGTTTCTCTTGTGGACATAGCATCCCGACATCTTAGTTGATGGGGACACTAAGAGGATTCTATGACATCTCTATATCTTTGTTGAAGAAGATACTTTAAAAGATAACCTATGACATCTCTATATCTTTGTTAAATAAGATACTTCAGAAGAGTTCTTCAACATAAAACACTAGGGTGGGAGTAGCCCTTTTTATTTCCTTTCCGACCATCTTCACATGGTCAACCACTTTCCCGTACCCTTCCGCTACTCCGAAAACAACTTTCTCTTTTTCTTTGTAAAGCCTTTCTAAAACAAAACTAGCCCAGGTTAAGGTAGGCCTTTGCAACCCGTCCATGACCGCGGACGCGGCTATTCGAATAGATTTGACTCTGCAGAGTTTGCACACTTTCCCCACAACTATCCGGATACCTATCGTGTGGGCATCATCCCCGCATAACAACATATGCCACGACGGATACCCGAACATAACCTTTCGCTTATCTCCACTGACATGAGTCCTTCCCTGTGGGCTTACCCCTTCCCGGCACCCCGGCAGCATACCTCCTTTTTGAGCGTATCTCCGGCGCCATGACAGAAGACCCTCAGTAATCGTCCGGCTATAGACAACTACAGTGTATTGCCTCCTTCGGAGCGCAACCCGGCGTCAGAGGTCATCGTGACCCTCCTAGAGAGTTGTGAAGGTGTCTCATGCCAGCTTCAACAAACTAGGGCTAAGCCCCGTGCCCACGTTGGGGTAGAGTGGTTGCGCGATAAAAGTTGGGCTGGCGTACACTTATACGCAGTGCTCCTTTAAAAACATTTTACCCACACTTCCTTTGTTTGTCCACAACCAATCATACCACTTTCCGAAACATCAAGACCTTTCTTTGGAACAACACTTGGGCAAGACAACATCTTCCCAAACTTTTCAAAGTTTTTCCAAAACATAAAACATCGGGTTTTCCCAACCTAAAGTTGTATGTAAGAGCTAAGATATATCGATGGCACGATGCTAGCCATCATACCACTAAGGAGATCATAATTGAGGTGTCAAGGGGATCATACATGCTTAGGATAAGCATGCATGGGAACAACATAGGTAGGATTGTTCGACAAGGGTCATGATGTTGATCATCATACCACGAAGAAGATGATAAAATAGGTGGTTGATACGTCTCCAACGTATCGATAATTTCTTATGTTCCATGCTACTTTATTGATGATACCTACATGTTTTATGCACATTATATGTCATATTTATGCATTTTCTGGAACTAACCTATTAACAAGATGCCGAAGTGCCAGTTCCTGTTTTCTGCTGTTTTTGGTTTCAGAAATCCTAGTAACGAAATATTCTCGGAATTGGACGAAATCAACGCCCAGGTTCCTATTTTGCCCGGAAGCATCCAGAACACCCGAGAGCCGCCAGAGGGGGGCCCTGTGGGCCCCAGATGACATGGTGGCGCGGCCAGGGCTGGGCCCGCGCCACCCTATGGTGTGGTCGCCCCTTCGACCCCCCTGCGCCGCCTCTTCGCCTATTTAAAGCCCCTGCATCGAAAACCCTTAAGGAGAGAGCCACGATACGAGAAAAGTTCCAGAGCCGCCGCCATCGCGAAGCCAAGATCTGGGGGACAGGAGTCTCTGTTCCGGCACCCTGCCGGACGGGGAAGTGCCCCCGGAAGGCTTCTCCATCGACACCGATGCCATCTCCACCGCCATCTTCATCACCGCTGCTGCTCCCATGAGGAGGGAGTAGTTCTCCATCGAGGCTCGGGGCTGTACCGGTAGCTATGTGGTTCATCTCTCTCCTATGTACTTCAATACAATAATCTCATGAGCTGCCTTACATGATTGAGATTCATATGATGATGCTTGTAATCTAGATGTCATTATGCTAGTCAAGTGGGTTTTACTTATGTGATCTCCGGAGACTCCTTGTCCCACGTGTGTAAAGGTGACAGTGTGTGCACCGTGTGGGTCTCTTAGGCTATATTTCACGAAGTACTTATTCACTGTTGAAGAGCGTAGTGAAGTGCTTATTTATATCTCTTTATGATTGCAAAGAGCATCGTATCACAATTTATCTATGTGCTACTCTAGTGATGTGTTATTAAAGTAGTTTTATTCCTCCTGCATGTGTGCAAAGGTGACAGTGCGTGCACCGTGTTAGTACTTGGTTTATGCTATGATCATGATCTCTTGTAGATTGCGAAGTTAACTATTGCTATGATAATATTGATGTGATCTATTCCTCCTACATATGCATGAAGGTGACAGTGTGCATGCTATGCTAGTACTTGGTTTAGTCGTTTTGATCTATCTTACACTTAAGGTTACTTAAACATGAGCATTATTGTGGAGCTTGTTAACTCCGGCATTGAGGGTTCGTGTAATCCTACGCAATGTGTTCATCATCCAACAAAAGTGTAGAGTATGCATTTATCTATTCTGTTATGTGATCAATGTTGAGAGTGTCCACTAGTGAAAGTGTAATCCCTAGGCCTTGTTCCTAAATACTGCTGAGTTACTACTGCTTGTTTACTGTTTTACTGTGTTACTACTGCTGCAATACTACCACCATCAACTACACGCCAGCAAGCTATTTTCTGGCACCATTGCTACTGCTCATATATATTCATACCACCTGTATTTCACTATCTCTTCGCCGAACTAGTGCACCTATTAGGTGTGTTGGGGACACAAGAGACTTCTTGCTTTGTGGTTGCAGGGTTGCATGAGAGGGATATCTTTGACCTCTTCCTCCCTGAGTTCGATAAACCTTGGGTAATCCACTTAAGGGAAACTTGCTGCTGTTCTACAAACCTCTGCACTTGGAGGCCCAACACTGTCTACAGGAAAGGAGGGGGAACGTAGACATCAAGCAATTTTCTGGCGCCGTTGCCGGGGAGGAAAGGTAAAAGGTACTCACACTCCGGATCTCGGCTACTAAGCTATTTTCCGGCGCCGTTGTAAGTACTCAAAGCTATTTCCTTTAGATCCTGCAATTGCATCTTTTTGTTTCTTGTTTACACTAGTTAGGCATAATGGAAAACAACAAAAATATGAGAGATCTTTATGAACTTTATCTTGAATTAGGACATGATGTGTTTGAAGAAAGAATTAAGAAACCCATGGAACTTTATATGCATGCTAATGGGAATGTTATTACTATGAATGCTTTGAACACCATTGTTGATAATGCTATGGAAAATTCTAAGCTTGGGGAAGCTGGCTTTGATGAGCATGATATTTTTAGTCCCCCAAGCATTGAGGAGAAAATTTACTTTGATGATACTTTGCCTCCTATTTATGATGATTATAATGATAGTAGTCTTTTGTTACCACCTGTTATGGAGGATAAATTTGATTATGATTACAATATACCTCCTATATTTGATAGCTACTTTGTTGAATTTGCTCCCACTACAATTAATAAGAATGACTATGCTTATGATGGGAGTAGTAATTATTTTATGCATGAGACTCATGATAAGAATGCTTTATGTGATAGTTATATTGTTGAGTTTGCTCATGTTGCTACTGAAAGTTATTATGAGAGAGGAAAATATGGTTGTAAAAATTTTCATGTTACTAAAACACCTCTCTATGTGCTGAAATATTTGAAGCTACACTTGTTTTATCTTCCTATGCTTGTTACTTTGCTCTTCATGAACTTGTTTATTTACAAGATTCCTATGCATAGGAAGCATGTTAGACTTAAATGTGTTTTGAATTTGCTTCTTGATGCTCTCTTTTGCTTCAACTTTTATTTCTTGCGAGTGCATCATTAAAACTGCTGAGCCCATCTTAATGGCTATAAAGAAAGAACTTCTTGGGAGATAACCCATGTGTTTTTTTTTACTACAGTACTTTGTTTTATATTTGTGTCTTGGAAGTTGTTTACCTACTGTAGCAACCTCTCCTTATCATGTTTTTGTGCCAAGTAAAGTTTCTATGTCAAAGTTGATGTTATATTTGGGATCGCTGCGCAGAAACAGCATTGCTGTCTGTCACGAATCTGGGCACAGTCCTCTGTAGAAAATTCGAAAAAATCTGCCAATTTACGAGCGTGATCCTCAGATATGTACGCAACTTTCATTAGTTTTGAGTTTTTCCATTTGAGCAAGTCTGGTGCCATCTTTAAATTCGTCTTTACGGACTATTCTGTTTTTGACAGATTCTGCCTTTTATTTCGCATTGCCGCTTTTGTTAAGTTGAATGAGTTTCTTTGTTCCATTAACTTTCAGAAGTTTTGTGCAATGTCCAGAAGTGAAAATAATGATTGTGTCACCTCTGAATGTGTGAATTATTAATGATGCACTAACCCTCTAATGAGTTTGCTTGAAGTTTGGTGTGAAGGAAGTTTTCAAGGGTCAATAGAAGAGGGTGATATAATGTGATCGAGAAGAGTGAAAGGTCTAAGCTTGGGGATGCCCCGGTGGTTCATCCCTGCATATTTTAAGAAGACTCAAGCATCTAAGCTTGGGGATGCCCAAGGCATCCCCTTCTTCATCGACAACTTATCAGGTTTCTTCTAGTGAAACTATATTTTTATTCGGTCACATCTTATGTACTTTACTTGGAGCGTCTGTGTGCTTTTATTTTTGTTTTTGTTTTGTTATCTTAGTTCTCTGAATAAGTTCATCCTTGTGTGGGAGAGAGACACGCTCCGCTGGTTCGTATGAACACATGTGTTCTTAGCTCATAATATTCATGGTGAAGTTTCCTCTTCGTTAAATTGTTATATGGTTGGAATTGGAAAATGCTACATGTAGTAATTGGTAAAATGTATTGGATAATGTGATACTTGGCAATTGTTGTGCTCATGTTTAAGCTCTTGCATCATATACTTTGCACCTATTAGTGAAGAAATACATAGAGCTTGCTAAAATTTGGTTTGCATAATTGGTCTCTCTAAGGTCTGGATAATTTCTAGTATTGAGTTTGAACAACACGGAAGACGGTGTAGAGTCTTATAATGTTTACAATATGTCTTTTATGTGAGTCTTGCTGTACCGCTTATACTTGTGTTTGCTTCAAATAAACCTTGCTAGCCTAAACCTTGTATCGAGAGGGAATACTTCTCATGCATCCAAAATCCTTGAGCCAACTACTATGCCATTAGTGTCCACCATACCTACCTACTACATGGTATTTCTCCGCCATTCCAAAGTAAATTGCTTGAGTGCTATCTTTAAACAATTCAAAAGTTATTACCTCTTATTTGTGTCAATGTTTTATAGCTCATGAGGAAGTATGTGGTGTTTTATCTTTCAATCTTGTCATTTACTTCTGACAGACTTTCACAATGGACTAGTGGCTTCATCCGCTTATCCAATAATTTTGCAAAAAGAGCTGGCAATGAGGTTCCCAGCCTCAATTAATTAACTTGCATTAATAATTCTCTTCACATGTTTTGCTCTGATTCATCAGTAAGCAACTTAATTTTGCAAATAGACACTCCTCCATGGTATGTGAATGATGGAAGGCACCCGAGGATTCGGTTAGCCATGGCTTGTGTAAGCAAAAGGTTGGGAGGAGTGTCATCCATAAATAAAGAAAAACTAAACTAAAGTACATGTGTAAACAAAAGAGAAGAGGGATGATCTACCTTGCTGGTAGAGATAACGTCCTTCATGGGAGCCGCTCTTGAAAGTCTGGTTGATGAGGTAGTTAGAGTGCCCACTACCATTCGTTGACAACAACAAACACCTCTCAAAACTTTACTTTTATGCTCTCTATATGTTTTCAAAATAAAAGCTCTAGCACAAATATAGCAATCGATGCTTTCCTCTTTGAAGGACCTTTCTTTTACTTTTATGTTGAGTCAGTTCACCTATCTTTCTCCACCTCAAGAAGCAAACACTTGTGTGAACTGTGCATTGATTCTTACATATTTGCTTATTGTATTTGTTATATTACTCTATGTTGACAATTATCCATGAGATATACATGTTACAAGTTGAAAGCAACCGCTGAAACTTAATCTTCCATTGTGTTGCTTCAATACCTTTACTTTGAATTATTGCTTTATGAGTTAACTCCTATGCAAGACTTATTGATGCCTGTCTTGAAGTACTATTCATGAAAAGTCTTTGCTTTATGATTCAGTTGTTTACTCATGTCATTACCATTGTTTTGATCGCTGCATTCATTACATATGTTTACAAATAGTATGATCAAGATTATGATGGCATGTCACTTCAGAAATTATCTTTGTTATCGTTTTACCTGCTCGGGACGAGCAGAACTAAGCTTGGGGATGCTGATACGTCTCCAACGTATCGATAATTTCTTATGTTCCATGCTACTTTATTGATGATACCTACATGTTTTATGCACATTATATGTCATATTTATGCATTTTCTGGAACTAACCTATTAACAAGATGCCGAAGTGCCAGTTCCTGTTTTCTGCTGTTTTTGGTTTCAGAAATCCTAGTAACGAAATATTCTCGGAATTGGACGAAATCAACGCCCAGGTTCCTATTTTGCCCGGAAGCATCCAGAACACCCGAGAGCCGCCAGAGGGGGGCCCTGTGGGCCCCAGATGACATGGTGGCGCGGCCAGGGCTGGGCCCGCGCCACCCTATGGTGTGGTCGCCCCTTCGACCCCCCTGCGCCGCCTCTTCGCCTATTTAAAGCCCCTGCATCGAAAACCCTTAAGGAGAGAGCCACGATACGAGAAAAGTTCCAGAGCCGCCGCCATCGCGAAGCCAAGATCTGGGGGACAGGAGTCTCTATTCCGGCACCCTGCCGGACGGGGAAGTGCCCCCGGAAGGCTTCTCCATCGACACCGATGCCATCTCCACCGCCATCTTCATCACCGCTGCTGCTCCCATGAGGAGGGAGTAGTTCTCCATCGAGGCTCGGGGCTGTACCGGTAGCTATGTGGTTCATCTCTCTCCTATGTACTTCAATACAATAATCTCATGAGCTGCCTTACATGATTGAGATTCATATGATGATGCTTGTAATCTAGATGTCATTATGCTAGTCAAGTGGGTTTTACTTATGTGATCTCCGGAGACTCCTTGTCCCACGTGTGTAAAGGTGACAGTGTGTGCACCGTGTGGGTCTCTTAGGCTATATTTCACGAAGTACTTATTCACTGTTGAAGAGCGTAGTGAAGTGCTTATTTATATCTCTTTATGATTGCAATGAGCATCGTATCACAATTTATCTATGTGCTACTCTAGTGATGTGTTATTAAAGTAGTTTTATTCCTCCTGCATGTGTGCAAAGGTGACAGTGCGTGCACCGTGTTAGTACTTGGTTTATGCTATGATCATGATCTCTTGTAGATTGCGAAGTTAACTATTGCTATGATAATATTGATGTGATCTATTCCTCCTACATATGCATGAAGGTGACAGTGTGCATGCTATGCTAGTACTTGGTTTAGTCGTTTTGATCTATCTTACACTTAAGGTTACTTAAACATGAGCATTATTGTGGAGCTTGTTAACTCCGGCATTGAGGGTTCGTGTAATCCTACGCAATGTGTTCATCATCCAACAAAAGTGTAGAGTATGCATTTATCTATTCTGTTATGTGATCAATGTTGAGAGTGTCCACTAGTGAAAGTGTAATCCCTAGGCCTTGTTCCTAAATACTGCTGAGTTACTACTTTGCTTGTTTCATCGTTTTACCGTGTTACTACTGCTGCAATACTACCACCATCAACTACACGCCAGCAAGCTATTTTCTGGCACCATTGCTACTGCTCATATATATTCATACCACCTGTATTTCACTATCTCTTCGCCGAACTAGTGCACCTATTAGGTGTGTTGGGGACACAAGAGACTTCTTGCTTTGTGGTTGCAGGGTTGCATGAGAGGGATATCTTTGACCTCTTCCTCCCTGAGTTCGATAAACCTTGGGTAATCCACTTAAGGGAAACTTGCTGCTGTTCTACAAACCTCTGCACTTGGAGGCCCAACACTGTCTACAGGAAAGGAGGGGGAACGTAGACATCAGTGGTCAAGGGGGCATACATGCTCAAGGTAAGCATGCATGTTGTCAATATAAGAGGGAAAATACTTTCAGATTTGTGGTGTTAACCAACCAACACTAAAGTAAATGAGGGTGATCAACGATATTTGACATACCTAAGGTATGTAGGCATACTCATCTCAAAATGAGAGTACACCAAGATTATGATGTTATTACTACTACACTAACAAGGGTGTAGGAGTGAACTGGCAAGAAATGTCACATGCTTAAGGTAATCATGTAACTCAAGAAGGTAGGATGGCATAGCCATGATCAACAAGGGGTTCAACATACTCGAGAGTAAGTATGCATAACATCAACAAGGGGTTCAAGAAGGGCGTCAATAGGTCGACACACACAAGATAGGTGGGCATACCCATCACACTTAGAGGGTACACCAAGATTATGATGATGACCACCATTGAACTACAAAAGTGGCGGGTGTGGTGTAAGTTACTATCTTGAGATGGAACATGCTCAAGTTGAGCATACAAGATAACCAAGTGGAATGGCACGGCAGTGATACCATGCATCCTATTATCACAACGACAATAGTGGAGTATCACCACTAGGGAGTACCCCACTTGCAATCACACATAGATGACATAAATAGAGAGAATCACACACATAGAATTAAGGTGCTTTGGACATCAACAAATGACATCCAACTAGACACCAAGTCAGAGATCAAAAGATGGCTTGCCTTGGCTTATTTGTCCCTGTACTTCTTCAGCTCCATCAAATAAGAATTCCAACAATATAAATAAAATCCTCATCCGATCCCACTTCTTCTTCTTCTTCTCCGGAACTGTTCGCATCTATCGCCGGAAAATATAAAAAGAACACAATCAATCACATTGCTCCAAACATAACAAGCATGCAACATTCAACAATCAATAGTTAACCACTTTAATAAGGGCTAACTTACAAAAGACTTATAGGTACTACAAAGCAACTAAAAGGAAACCCATTTTATTTACCTAGTAAAGGTATGAGAGTATCACAACTTAGCAATTGCCTCTCTCGGTTATCACCATTGTATAAACCAAACATCCCCTGGTAGATAACATCATAAAGAGGACAAGAGCATTAGTTTGACATCAAATACATTCACAAAACATTTTCAAACATTTTTGGAAAAGTAGAAAACAATTTTCCTAACTTAGTTTGCTCACATAACACAACATCCAAAGTAGGGAGCAAACCATATTCCACATCATTTGAAAATTTAAGCAAAACAATAGGGCTAATGTTAAGTTGCAGAGGTTTTGTTTTGCAAGCATAAAACAAAGGTTGCCCATTTCTAATAAAAAGAGTTGGTCAAGGGTTTTAAATAAACCAACAAGTTTTGGTCCAACAATGCATGTCACACATATACTTTACTATCAGTAACAAATATGCATGAACAGAGAGTAAAAATATTTTTCCTAGATGGCCAGTACTAATACAAGACTAACTCAATTGGATTTACTCAAAAATATTAAACCTACAAATTTAGGAATTTATTTGAATCTGGCTGTACAGAAAACAAGATCTGTAAGCCATAAATGGTAGAAAAATCCTAAAAATATGAGACCACTGGCATTTGAAAGATATTTAAACAGAGGTGCGTACACAATTGGATTTGGGTTCAAATTGTTTCTGAAACTCTCACAAATTGATTAACAAGGTTACTGCATGTCTTTACCATTTTCTTGACAACAGGATTTTCATAACAGATAAATGTTTGAAACTTGTTGGATATGATTAGAAAACATCCAGCAGTCCTACAAAGTTGGAATCACTCAATTAGGTTAAAATGTGGATTTTTGGTGATTTAAAAGCTAACCGTCATGTCTGCAGAACACACAGAACAAGTTTAATTCACCACAAATCGTACATAATTCATAAAAATATTAGGTCAGTTGCATCTGTAAGGTATTGAAAAGCTGGTTCTTACCCAATTTGATTCACTCAAAAATTCATTCTCAAGCTCCTGATTTAAATCGACAAAGTCAGATCTGACCAGATCTTGATCTGTAAACCATTTCAGTTCCAGGAAGTCAATCGAAGTGAAACCACCTCCACAATGAAGGTATTGAAGAGGGCATTCACCCACAGTTGAGTTTGCTCAAAAACGTTTTGTAAAACGGAACTTATTTAACAAACAGTGAATCTGCATGTCTCCAGAACTTTATTTACCAGGGATAATCTGTAACGAATTTGAGGGTGAGACCAACGCCAAGTTGTAGACCTTTGCAATATCTACCTGTGGAACTTTGAATCACTCGATTTGGATCTGCACACGAGTTTTGGTGGATTTTACAAGTTCGTACCAGAATCTGAAACAGCAGGATTACAGAAATTACTGCAAGGTTTTGGACGAACTTGGATCAAGAACTTCAGATCTGAGGATTGCTCAAGCTTCTCCATGCTTGGACCAACATGCACCTGCATCAAGATCCAATCTTAGCAATGGAGGAAGAAGAAGAAGAGGAGATTAAACCATCTAGGGTTGGGGAGAAGATGGAGAGGGAGGCTCTCATGGTGAGGGGAAGCTTGAGGGAGAAGGGGAGCTTCCTCTTGGTGGATTTCCATGGCCATGGCCGGCCATGGTTGCTAGGAGGAGCAGCAGCTCGTGGGGAGGAAGGGGAGGAAGGTATGAGGGAGTGGAGGAAAGGAGTGGAGTGTGAAAGAAATGAGCAAATGGGAGTGGAGGTGGCCGGCCAAGCCCCTTTTATAGAGGGAGAGGGGTGGCTGCCTCCTCCTTTGATTGGCCAAGGTGGGTGGCTGCCCATTTATTGATTGGGGTAGTTGGAAGGCAAGGCTTGCAAGAGAAGAAAGTGGGGATGAAGAAATTTCAGCTCATGCATGCCAAGAGCTTGGCATGGCCGGCTACTTCTTCATATTCCAAGAGGACAAGCAAAGTGTAATGCCATTTCATGCATGTCGGCCAAGTTGAGTGTTGGGAATGATTAGCCAAAAGTGGCTTGGTGATGTATTCAAATTTGGGAGAGATGTGATAATAAGTATTGGTGCCAATGTCGATGAATAGAACTTTTCATTTGAATTCACATTTGGAAGGATTGGGATTGACCACATGCAACAATGCATGAGCATGCCAAGGTAGATAGGGTGGTGATGGTGGTTTAGATAATTTTTAGAGCAAGGCTAAGAGACATGATGAGTGAAATAACCATATACTCTCAAGGATGAATATGGTGAGTTAAATTATCAATTCATGAGGTCAATGTGATTATGGTAAACCATACAAGACTGAGATGTGATGAATGAATGGATGTTGTTAAATAGATATGGAACTTTACAGAGATGAGTCTCCACCACTATGAGAGTTGATCAAAATATTTGGATAGGGTTTATATTGAACTTGCCTTTGAAATCACTTTGAAAGGGACAAAGTGAGGTCTAAAATGAAATAGGTCTATTTGCAAAACAAAGCATAGTAGAGTTTTCTTTAAGCCATTTGATTTAGAAGGTGCAAGGATGGCACATGTACCATAACCATGCATTAAAAGAAAGAATAAAATCAAATGCTTTTATAGAAAGTCTTTTTGGTTTGAAGGGAATGGGATGATACAAAATACCATCCACAATCTCTCTTGTTATTTGAAGAAAACATTTTAAAGATTATTAGTAAGACTAACAGTGGTTTTGTGGTCAAAACCAGAGAAGAAAAACAGTAGGGTTTTGAGAAAGAAAACTCATTTAGGGAGGAGTGTTCTCAAGGGTAGGTGGTGGCTACAAAATGTACCCATCATTCCCACTCTTGGTTTTGTGAAGATTTAACTTGAATACATCAAGAGGTAAAAGAGATGGAAGTGATCTTGGGGGTTAAACATTGGGTAAGGTACCAGGTCAAGGGAGTATAAGAGTTGCAAGGATTGACTGAGACATGCAAGACGTGGAACTTGCAGATGGTGATGCATGGATGAGATACATGCATTGAGATCACAAACAACAGTTGAGGGTGCTTAGAGATCAACTGTCAAAATTAGAACTTTTAAGACTACCAAAGCAGATGGTTGACTTGTCTTCAAAATCAACCAAGATGATTTGGTATAAGAGAAAGATGTAGAAAAGGGGTAGATGATCCCAAGTTTTGAATTAAGGATGATTTGAGCTAGATTAACACAAAGAGAAACATCAAGATGGCACACTCATGTTGCCATCAAGAGAAGGGTTTGATGTAGTAAAAAGGAAAACAATTTTTCCTAAGTCACACATATGTTTTATTAAGTGAGTTGTTTATTTTACCACTAGAGGTGTTGTTCTTTGGGTTAGCTCAAGACAAAACTCAACAAGCAAATCAAGACAATTCATCTACCAGCAGATCAAAGCAATTCATCATAACAAACAGATCAAGGCAATTCATCTTAATTAGTCTATAGAAAAAGTTTTTGTTCCCCCTAATTTTTGCATTATGGACAAATAAACAAGGTTGCAAAAGTGGGGCGTTACATAACGAAGTGGGGCCACGAGGCAGCCAGGGGATAGGGCGGCGCGGCCCAGGCCCTGGCCGCGCCGGCCTGCCCCCTGGGCACCTCGTGTGGCCCCCCGCGTTGCCCTTTCGCCTACTTAAAGCCTCCGTCGCGAAACCCCCAGTACCGAGAGCCACGATACGGAAAACCTTCCAGAGACGCCGCCGCCGTGAATCCCATCTCGGGGGATTCAGGAGATCGCCTCCGGCACCCTGCCGGAGAGGGGATTCATCTCCCGGAGGACTCTACACCGCCATGGTCGCCTCCGGAGTGATGAGTGAGTAGTTCACCCCTGGACCATGGGTCCATAGCAGTAGCTAGATGGTCGTCTTCTCCTTGTTGTGCTTCATTGTTGGATCTTGTGAGCTGCCTAACATGATCAAGATCATCTATATGTAATTCTATATGTTGTGTTTGTCGGGATCCGATGGATAGAGAGTACTATGATTATGGTGATTATCAATCTATTGTTTATGTGTTGTTTATGATCTTGCATGCTCTCCGTTATTAGTAGAGGCTCTGGCCAAGTTTTTACTCTTAACTCCAAGAGGGAGTATTTATGCTCGATAGTGGGTTCATGCCTCCATTAAATCTGGGACAGTGACAGAAAGTTCTAAGGTTGTGGATGTGCTGTTGCCACTAGGGATAAAACATTGATTCTATGTCTAAGGATGTAGTTGTCGATTACATTACGCACCATACTTAATGCAATTGTCTGTTGCTTAGCAACTTAATACTGAATGGGGTTCGGATGATAACCTGAAGGTGGACTTTTTAGGCATAGATGCAGTTGGATGGCGGTCTATGTACTTTGTCGTAATGCCCAATTAAATCTCACTATATTTATCATATCATGTATATGCATTGTTATGCCTTTCTCTATTTGTCAATTGCCCGACTGTAATTTGTTCACCCAACATGCTTTTATCTTATGGGAGAGACACCTCTAGTGAACTGTGGACCCCGGTCCTATTCTTTACATAGCATACAATCTACTGCAATACTTGTTTACTGTTTTCTTTGCAAACATCTTCCACTCGATACGCTTAATCCTTTGTTACAGCAAGCCGGTGAGATTGACAACCTCACTGTTTCGTTGGGACAAAGTACTTGGGTTGTGTTGTGCAGGTTCCGCGTTGGCGCCGGAATCCCTGGTGTTGCGCCGCATCACATTTCGCGACCATCAACCTTCAACGTGCTTCTTGGCTCCTACTGGTTCGATTAAACCTTGGTTTCTTTCTGAGGGAAAACTTGCTACTGTGCGCATCATACCTTCCTCTTGGGGTTCCCAACGAACGTGTGAGTTACACGCCATCATGGCTATAGCATTTCCACATGTTATTTGTGCTCTCGCTCCTTCCTGTGCTTGATGAGAATGGGTAAAATTTATCCATGAAGTACGCTGGTACCCACCTGTGTCTTATCCTGTATAACTTGCTTAGGTGTTCTTCTCCCCCAGCATTGTAATCGTTTATCACTTTATTCCATCCCATTTCGAACTCAGCTGGTGTGAATGCGTTCTTTGCAACGTACATTAGCATTTCTGACATCCCTGGATTTTTTGCAAAGAAGGTGCTCTCTTTCTGACTCATCTTGGTCACAATATGGAAGTAGCAGTTCCTGTGGGTTGTAGACTTTAGAACTGTTTGTATTGCTTTCTTCATTGCTTTATCCTGGTCTGTTATTATTGTCTTTGGTTCTTTTCCACCCATGGCCTGAACAAATGTTTCCAGCAGCCATATGAATGTATCTATTTTTTGATCCTTGAGCAGACCAACGGCAAACAGTACTGTGGCTCCGTGATTGTTCACCCCAACTATAGGAACAAACGGTAGGCCATACTTATTTGTGCTGAAAGTTGTGTCGAAAGATATGTAGTCACCGAACAGCTTGTAGTTCATTACGCACATTGCGTCCATCCAAAACAGGCTGCGAACTCTTTTTCACTGTCTATCTCCATGTCATGATAGAAGCCAGGTACTGTTTTCTGCAGTGTCTTGAAGCGTTCCAGGCACTTCTGAATGTCATGGTCCTTTTCAATTTGTTGTTGTTTACTCTTTATGTTGCTTAGATCGACAACATCGAAGGGTATTCCACGAAATTTCCCTCTGATCGACCGGAAGATTAACATCATCTTCCTTGGTGGCAGACGTCCCATCTGTAGTAGATGAATTAATCTCCTGTCGAGATCAGTCATCCTTTTGTGATAGTGTGCAAACCTAATGAGATAGTCTGTTGGTTCCAGCGGATGGTTGTGTTCTAAGTGAACCTTCTTGATGTACCAGTATCCATCAAATTTTCTTACAATTATGTGTGCTTTACAGCCAGTCTTCAGTAGTATGTTTGTTCTCCTCTGCGACGATGTTTTGGCATCTGTGTTTGTGCATCCTTCCTTGTTACATGTGAATGTTTGCATGTAAATTTCTCCGTTTTTTCCTGATCTCTTGCTGCTGAACTTCTTCACTGCAAATCCTTCCTTTCTTGCATACAGAGTGTATCTGTAGAATGCATCGTCTCTTGTTTTGAAGCGGGCACCTTCCTTTGGTATAGCTGCACTGATAATCTCTTCAACTGCTGGGTAGTCATCTGTGTTGAACATCTTGTCCATTTCTTCTTCCATCTTTGTTGGAGGATCTGGATTTATTTCTGGATCATCATCCTTCAGTTCTTCTTTTGTTTCTTGTTTAGTAGCTTGTTCCTCTGTGGACGAGTTTGATTGTCCTGTGCTGTGTTTCTGCGATGATGAATAAGCTTCCTTTTGACTTGTTTCCTTTGAGGCACTTGTTTCTTCATCGGTACTTCCCATTCCTCTAGTTTCCTGAATTCATAAGATTTACATTGTGCATCAGTTTTGTAAGATGGTGTTTCAGAGGTCTATATATCTTAGTGTTTATTTTCCACATATAACACAGCGTGGACTGTTTTAAAAATCAAAATTACGTACCTGGTGATCGATGTTTTTATTTCCCGATGTTTCTGTACATGTGTATGCTTCATATGTTTCCTGTAAATTAAAGGTATACAGTTAATTTTTTTAATGCATTGTTTTAAATGAACTTGATAATTTTAGTGCATACATGTAGTTACTACCTTTGTATTGCTTGTTGTGCTATCACTGGAGTTGGTGTTGGCTGTAGCAAACTTCATTTCCTGAAAATAAGTAAATCAAGTAAACTTTATGTTACATTCCTGGTTTACTGATGTTTCTCCAGAGTGCATAATCATTGTACCTTGCTAATTTTTGCTGGTATTGGTTGCTTTTGTGTTTTCCAGTTATTCTGTTTGTCTCGTATACCATATTTGCTGCTTGGACCTGCATGTTGTTTCATTCCTGCCTGGTTGCTGTAAACCTCCTGCAAATTAGATATAAATTTAATTTTGTCAGGCTATTTTTTAATCACAGTTTCTGTTCTCGTCATTGCGAGAAGTGTTGATCAAATGTAATCTACATGCCTTTTTGATGTCTTCTTTGTTTTGTTGAGATTGTTGTCGGGAGGTCTCGTGCTTGTCTACTAGCTTGATCTGTGTGTTGTTGTTGTCGTTGTTGTCGTCAGACATATCATCGTCCTCGATTTCTTTGAATAAACCCTGAGAAATGGATAAATAATTATCAGGATTTATCCTAAAAATGTTTTGACTTTGTACTTTACTTCTATATAACCTTTGTTACTTACCTCGTAACTTGATGAGCTTCTTTGCATGTATTTTCCCGCTGGTGTAGCTGAGCTGTTCTGGCTGCTTGTTGCTGACACATAATTATGCTTTCCTGTTTGTTCGTGATGTTTTTGTCTCACATTGTTGCCATCAGCATCCTGTAAGAAGATTGACAGTCAGTAATATTACTATCACAGAAAATAATTAATTTTAATTATATTTGTTAAATTGATTCAATAAAATGTAGTAATGAATTTTCAGTGCCATATGTATTAATTAATTTTACCAACCTTCATTGTGAAGTTTTGCGATTGATATGATTTGACGTTGCTTGCATGCAGGGAAGGATACTCTCTTGAACAAGCGTAGGAGGGAGCATACTGATTGATATTCTCAGAGGTTAGCAATTTTTTTCCTTCATCCCTCTATCCAATTCCATTGTTGAGCTGTTGCTGGAAGCTTCTTCCTTCTTTACTTCAATTAGAGATCGTTTAAGGTGAGCACACTGCACTTTGTATTGTGACTCAGCTTGTTTAAGTTTATTTTGTTGCATTTTCTCCTTTTTATTCTTCCATGCATGTATTCTTGCCTGAAAAAAAAATGATTATAAATTTTTGTGTACATGCATGTCAAAAAAAAAGAATAATAGTTTATTTTGTGTACATTTTAAATGCAGATATATGATCACATTACAAATAAATCACAATAAGGTCATATTATAGGCACAGTACTAGAAGTTGTGTACCTGTTGACATGTGTAAGCTGTTATTGCCTGGAATTGTTTCTAGTGCTTCTTACTACTATGGGCTAGTACTTCTTGAACAACATAGGCACGATAATACTGTTGCTTTTGTTTGACAGCATGGAAATTGTTTTTCCAAGCAATTGTTACTAGTACTTGTTAATATGAATAGTTACTAGTAATAGTTAATGTGAAATCATTATATGCACAAGTTTGTCTGTTTTCTCCATGCAGTTTTACTAGTACTTGTTAACATGGTGAATTGGTACTTCCCTGTACGACAAAGTTTAGCACTATAGCATAACGGGGAGGTGCTTGTAAGTAGATTGGATTTTGATAAGTTTTACCATTTTTGCAACTTTTGCCATCTGTTCAGCAGTTAGTGGTATCTTTACTCCAGGTGGCAGCTTGTTCAACCACATTATTTGTTGTTCTTCATCCTTGTTTTGTGGTGCCCATGTTTCATCCATCTTCTCTGATGATTCTTTCTTTTTTCCTCTCCAGCCCTGCAGGAGTATGAAATGTTGAAGTTCAAGACTATGAAGAGCAAGCGTGTAAGGTTGAGAAGTTTGAGTGCTACTTTTGACAAGTATTCAGAAGCAAATGTGCAAGTTTGAATTTACGACTAGTTTTGATGAGTATCCAGTGTTTGAACTTGTTTAGTGCGTGTTTGAGTGGTTAGTCTGTGCCTGTTTGTATTCCAGAATCAACGAGAAAGAAACCTGGTGAATTTACCTATGAGGTTGTTCCGATCAGATGTATTTTGCACTTTGCCTAATCCTGCAGATCTGCGAGATCAGCTTCTCTCATCCCTTGTTTGTTCCCTTGTGTTGATATTTTCTGTCCTGCACGTCCGAATTTTGAATCGTTGGAAAAAAAAATATTGATGAAAAATTGCGATTCACTGAAGTACATGTTAGTTGTGGATGGGGTTCCAGTTGTCGAGCGAGAAAAATCGGGGCACGGAATAGTACGTTTCAAATCTACGAACGTGGAATTTAGATGTTTACCTTGAGTTCGTGATCGTTCGTCTTCCTTCGTCTTCGTTGGTGGCTTCGTCGTTCCCCTCGTCTGGATCTGGATTTGAATTTTGAATCTGTTGGAGAGAGAGGAGGAGATGGAAAGCGTGATCCTGTTGTCCACCAAAAGTGGAGGATTAGTTAAGATATCTACCTTCGAGATATTTCTTCTCCTGCATTTGTGGGCCAGCATATTTCATTAAATGGGAGTTGGTGTTTCAGTATGACATGTGGGTCCTCCTTTTTCTGATCATTCCTTTTCTTCGTGGATGACATGTGGGACTGTGGATGGGAGGATTTATTCTACTTCACTTTCCCATTTTTTCTTCTGTGACGTCCCCGTAATTTTTGCCGTCATTCATTGATCTCGTGAGCCATCTTCTTCCTCCCTCTTGCCCTCTTCGTACGCTTGCGCCCCCCATCTCAGATCTTTTTTTGAAACCTCTCGTCTGGAATGCTTCCTAACCCTATTTATCGTTTGATTTCTTTCTTCGATTGTTGAATGTAGGCGGCGGGTTCTCAATAAAGAGCCCCGTGGATTTTTCGGCTGGTTTTGTGAGTTCTCGTTGTTTTCTCGTAGCCTGCGTTGTTCAATGGATGATGAAGCTGCTGTACCTCGTGATGGTGAAGATGAGGTCACCCCTCAATTATCTGATACGCAGTCTTTTTCCGTTGATGGTACTGAGTTGGTGACTCAGGAATTCATGGTGCGTGACCAGCTTGAGCAGGATAGGATGAGAATGGAGAAGAAAGTATCTGCTACTAATGAAAAAATTGAACAGCACAGATTGAGAAAATCTTGGTTAGTTTATATTGTTTGTTATTCCTATATATCACTACAAGAAAAGTTCTGATAGACAACGTCCCAAAATCGTCAACTAAGGGGCATTTTTCGTCGCCTATGGGCCTAACCCGACGATATGGGTTCTGTTGTCGAAACTGCGTCAGGCAAAGTCCAACGACGATTTTTTCGGTCCGTCGCGCTTGGGCGCCCTTCCGCCACGGAAAATCGGACCGTTGCGGAAGTGTTTCCGGGAGCCCGTTGACTGCTGACGTCATGCAAACTGACACGTGGCAGACGCCGTTAACTGGCAGTTAACGGCGTTAACCGACTGAAACCCCGTGGTAGATGGTAGGCCCACACGAGGCCTGCCACGTCTTAAGCGGGCCGGGCCAGATGACATAGTTTGACCGGTCAACTATATAGCTGGGCTGGTCCATTAGTTACGTGGGCCGGGCCTAACCTCTAATGTTGACTGGTCAAAGGTAAATGGGCCGGCCCATTTAACAAGTGGGGTCCCCCTTACAGCAACTGGGCCGGCCCAAGAAGCAAGTGGGCCGGGCCAAAAACACAGGTGGGTCCCACTATCCTGTTAAAAGGCCGGCCCATTTAGTGTGTGGGGTCCACCATATAGCAAGTGGGCCGGCCCAACAAGCTAGTGGGCCGGGCCAAAAACACATGGTGGGTCCCACTATCCTGTTAAAGGGCCGGCCCATTTAGTATGTGGGGTCCACCATATAGCAAGTGGGCCGGCCCAACAAGATAGTGGGCCGGGCCAAAAACACAGGTGGGTCCCACCTTCCTGTTAAAGGGCCGGCCCATTTAGTATGTGGGGTCCACAATATAGCAAGTGGGCTGGCCCACCAAGATAGTGGGCCGGGCCAAAAACACATGTGGGTCCCACATTCCTGTTAATGGGCCGGGCCATTTGTTATGTGGGGTCCACCATACAGAAAGTGGGCCGGCCCAACAAGATAGTGGGCCGGGCCAAAAACACAGGTGGGTCCCACCTTCCTATTAAAGGGCCGGCCCATTTACCATGTGGGACCACCATATAGCAAGTGGGCTGGCCCAACAAGATAGTGGGCCGGGCCAAAAGCACAGGTGGGCCCCACTTTCCTGTTAAAAGGCCGGCCCAATTAGTATGTGGGGTCCACCATATTGCAAGTGGGCCGGCCCAACAAGATAGTGGGCCGGGCCAAAAACACAGGTGGGTCCCACTTTCCTCTTGAAGGGCCGGCCCGTTTAGTATGTGGGGTCCACCACAAAAGCAAATGGGCTGGCCCAACTAATTAGTGGGCCGGCCCAGTAGTGGGTGGGGACCACCTTAAAGCAAGTGGGCCAGGCCAATTAGAGTGTGGGGTCCACCGTAACTCACATGGGCTGGCCCAAGAAGTAAGTGGGCCAGCCCGTTTAGTTGCTGTTTATATGCCGGCATAATATGCGCTTTAGGATTTTGCGGGCAGGCACATATGTGATTTCGATTAATTGGGCCGTTTAAGGGATGGGAATTCGTGATTTAGATACTGAGAATATTTACGCAGCATTGATTTCTGTCGGATAGCCTCACTTACCACAAGCACCAAAGAAAAAATGCGCGAAAGAACTATAAAAACTAACTAAATATTACATCAGCTGCAAGGCATTGAAAAAATATATTACAGAACCCAGAGAAATTGAATGGTAATTAAACCTAGCAATACAATGAAGCGATCCGGCAATCTTTTAAGTTGTCCATGCAACACCTATATCTGAAACAAAGACATTACAAGTTAAGACAGCAACAATGGAAAGGCAAAGACACTACAATATTGTTTGCCAAAGAATTTGGAGCTCATCATTTCGTCGTTATAACAAGATCATTGTAATGCGCACAATAAGCAAACAAAGAGTGCATGCCGCATACCAACAGCCAATATAACAGAGCATGTTAGAATGAAACAACAGACTTACTACTGTCGAGTCCCATGCAAACCAACATGTTCAGGGAGTACAAAATTGGCATGAACAACATAGTAGCAGGCTATAAATTTTGTAACAACGACTGAGCAAGATGAAGTTATGATGGCTACATCTACAGAGCAGGGAATGTAAACCAAAAATAGAAGTTACGATGGCAAAAGCTAAAGAGGAGGGAATGTGAACCAACATGTGCCAAGTGCAATTACTTCATTTTGGCCGTGAACTAAATAATACTCCTGAACTTATAGTGAAGGGGATGCAAATCAAGATGTTTCAGGATATAAACTTGTAATGAGCAACACATAGAGGATAGTTAATGCTGGAGCTTAGGATGGACCAGATACAGAATATAGTGGGATCACCTGTGAACTTGTATAAGAGGGAATGCAAACCAATATGTTCAGCTTTCCATATGTGAGCGTCATGCCAAGTCAGAGAAACAAGTCAATAATGCAGCTTTTGAAGAACAAGATGGCACGCAAAATTATTATCTAGTAGTATGACAAGTTTATTTGTACTACAGGCTAGATAGCAGAGTGATAGCATGCCAAACTAAGTCCTTACTTTGTTAGCTTACAATGAACTAGATACAAAACAATGGCATCACCTGTAGTACAGGGAATGCAAGCCAACATGTTCATGGAGTAAAAAATTGGCACAAACAACATAGTAGCAGGCCATAATTTTTATAACAACGACTGAGCAAGATAAAGTTATGATGGCTAGATCTACAGAGCAGGGAATGTAAACCAAATATAGAAGTTACGATGCCAAAAGCTATAGAGCAGGGAATGCGAACCAACATGTGCAATTACTTAAAATTGGCCATGAACTAAATAATAGCAGGATGTTACTATAATACCTATAATTTTTGTAACAACGACTGAGCAAGATAGAAGTTATGATGGCTACATCTACAGAGCAGGGAATGCAAACCAAAATGTTCAATCGCTTAAAGTTAGCAATGAAGTAGAAAATAGCAACGTGTTACGGTCATAGCTAGGAATGAACTAAAAGAGCTTCAGACAAACAAGAAACTGAACCCAGAACATGGCGCTAAAACAAGGGACTTACATTAGGAGAAGCACTCTGTGGGAGTCACAGCAGATCTTCCTGGGGTTGATAGATCCGGTGATGAAGTACGCTACATGTGCTACTTGGGGTTGGAGAGACGGCCATTACACTTCATGGTTACTCATCTCATCTGCAAAAACGTAACGGTGCGTCGTTAGCACAAACAGGTTCCCCCAAGATTAAACAAGAACTTGCAGGCAAGCAATAGAAAAGCGACAGTAGAAGAGTTTAGATCATGCACTGCGCCGGTGAAGCAGATCCGGTTCATGCACAGCGGTGTCGGTGAGCAAGATCCGATGCGGTGGACGACGGATCCGGCGAAGCGGCTCCGGCGGGGTGGACGATACCGCAGCTGAAGCGACTGCGGTAGACTGCTGGATGAGCATATGGTTTCGAGGTTCGGCGGGGATGATCCGGTCCGGTTGATGACGGCGTCGATGAAGCGGCTCCGGCAGGCAGCCCGATGACGAGGATCGCGAGGCCTCGGGTAGGCCAGGGAAGTCCGGCGGGGATGTTCCGGTGCGGTGGTCGTGGAGGTGGGAGAGAGGGACTTGGGAAGTTCCGGTGGGTGGTCTGAGGGAAATGAATTTTTTTTGGGAGGGTTTCCGGGCTAGGGAGGTGGTGATCCAAAAAATGACGGGCAGACACCCCCACCAACCGACTTTGCTGCCATCTCCACAGGGGTAGAATGGGAATTTGGAAGCGTGTGAAATTTTTGTATTTTGTGGGCGGGAAGTTTTGCCGCTATGAGATTTTGAATTTGGCCACCGTCCAAGTATAATGATAAAAAATTGTGAGACCGTACTAGTACCTCTGTTCCAGGCCGAGTGCAAAATCAAATCATCATCACGTTGAAAATTTGTTACCAACTTACCATGATCATGATCTACCTCTGAAAATGGGCGCATCCACTAAAACTTGCAAAGTATAATGATACAAATTTGTGAGACCGTACTAGTACTTATGTTCAAGGTCGAGTGCAACATCAAATCATCATTATATTGAAAATTGTGTTACCATGATCATGATATTTCTCTGAATTTGGCGCAACCGCTAAATCTCGCAAAGGATAATGATAAAAAAAGGTGAGATTGTACTAGTTCTTATGTTCAAGGCCGAGTACAAGATCAAATCATCATCACGTTGAAATTTGTTACAATGATCATGACATATCTCTAAAATTAGTGCATCCGCTAAATCTTGCACGTGGCGCATCTCGGTGCGGAGCAACAAGTCGGTGCTATCAAGGTTGAGGCGTCGGTAGCGTCATCGGGCTCTCATCTCTTGATAGATCTTCTACATGGCGCGGCGCACCACCCGCCGATAAGCAGTCACATGTGAGACCGAGGTGGAGACGTCCCCGGCATCCTCGAGGCGCGTCCGCCCTTCTACGAGCCAGCGTCGACTCAAGGTATGAATCCATGTGGTGTCTTAGATTTATTGTTCTTCTCTTATGATTATTTTGAGCCGAACATGTGTGCTCTTTCTCTGAATATATTGCTTGAAAAGCTTACCAAGTTACTTAAATTCACTTTGTTCTTAATCTTGCGAGCTAATATTGTTATTTTTAATGAACGGTGGTGTGCGCAAGCAGAGTTATTTGTGGATGTGTTGAGCTGTTAGGCATAAGTCGAAATCCTCATCTAAACGAGGCCTCAGATTAACACATAAAAAAGGTGTTCAATCTCGCCCACAATACCCTCTTCTTTCCTCTCCCTTTATTGGAACTTGTTTTGCAGACAAGGAAAGTGGCACGTGTAATGTGAGTAAAACCCTCTTAGCCAAAATCATCTACGAGCAAGATTTTCTATATTGTAGATGCCCCAATTGACTCTCATCCCCAAAGTAGTTTTTTTATGTCAGTATAGACTTCTTTACTGGATGTATACTATCGTACATGGCATGCATTTGCCTAATGAGCAACATTGTATTGCTATTCTAGCCAACCTGATCGATATGTCAAGCTTCATGCACGAGATGCCATGTTTAATTTACTCCCTCGCTCTGATCCATATTTCTTGATGTGAAATGAATGTGAATCGGAGGGAGTACTTTTCTTAGATAGTACTATATCATTTCAAAAAAAAGTACTACTACATCACAAATGCATCAAAAGAGTACTACATCACAAGACCACCACGGTTGTACTAGTAGAGTTTAATGCTGAACTTCCAAAGGGATTAAGATTACACATATGAACTTTAAACATGACCAGGAGCATGAGGGCCAGCAGCAGGGGCGTTGACGTGGAGCAAGCTAGGCAAGACGTAATTCTAGAGGAAGAGGCCATATGATGCGTACTTGGCCTTGGTTGCAGGGCGGTGTTTCCCCCTATGTACTTAGGCCTACACCCATCGCATGTTGGATCAGGCTGTGGATGTCCTTCTAGAGAAATTTGCCACATAATGGGCAAAATAGCTCCCCGCGCGCATGCAGAAACGAATTTCACCACCCTTCAGCCGCTTGAGAACATAGCGGCTTTTCCGGTCCCTGCGCACCTTGTTGTTGTCCATGTCATTAGAATACTCCTATGAATTATTAAGTACTACATAATCAGGTTTTTTATGACAGATCGAATAAATACTCCACTAACATAATCAAACCTTAGAAACCCTAAAATTAAATGTGTAGAACAAGTAAATGGCAGAAGAAATCGTAATAAATCATGAGAAACCCTATGAACAACCATGAACATTAGCCACAACAATTGCAAGTCCACTAAGTATGAACACATAAATTGATTATATGACTACATGGCAGATTAGTCGAAATTAAACTAGAATCTGATCTTACGAATCGTAGAATCAATTACATCTACAAGAACAAGGTAGGATATCAAATCAATCAAGAACCAGGCTCGTGCAAACCATGTGAACAGCAATATGACACAAAGAGGGTTGGGACAGTTTCGGTAAAAGAGAAGTACCTCCTCGTCATCACCCTCAACATCCTCCTGGAACTGGACGTTTGGGCTGAAATCGTCGAAGGGGTCGAGGTTCGCGTCCAGCATCGGGCCTAGGAAGACCTCGCCGTGGTGGCCTGCAACGCCGTGCACATCTTCGGCGGGATAAACAACGTTGGTATCCACCTTCTGCTCGACGGCCAGGACGCCCGTTTCGACCGAGGTCGAAGAACCAGACAAGCAGAGGAGACGAGCGGCATGGGTGCCTGGTGAAGCCTCACCCGTCGTGACGGCCAGGATGCCCATTTCGACCGAGGTCGAAGAATCCGACAAGCAGAGGAGACGAGCGGCTTGGGTTCCCGGTGAAGCCTCACCCACCACGACGGCCACTACTGTAGAGGCATCCTCTGCGTGGGCGGTCGCCTATTGCTCCGCCTCGTATGCAATACCTATCTTCATGCTGTTGTGGTTGGAAACGGGAAAGTCGATGCCTCAGAGGTGCGGTGAGTGGATGGGGGTTTTCACAGTGTGGGGGAGGCAAGTTGGGGGAGTGGAGAGGACGAGCTCGCGAGAGATGATGAGGCCGATTATGTTATAGCCTCCGACTCCCTGTATCCAAAGAGTGGACGCGTGAAGTCATGCATGTACTCGACTTTCCACTTTCTGGGAGACGTGTACGAAACTTTTTTTTTGGACCATTTAACTTCATGTGGGACTCATGTATACCAATACTTCCAAACGTCATAAGTAATTCAAAATCATTCAGAATAATATGAGACCTTAACATTTTATTTTTTGTGTCAGATATTGTCTATGAAAAATAACATCCTTCAAAAAATAAATCGCCTATGCCAATCCGATCATGCCCGTCTACTCCAACTAGCTTCCTCGAGTAATTTGTCACCTTACATTCTTAAAATGAACCAAAATTTGGCACAGGGGTGCATCATCACATGGAAAATGATGTTACCATTCTGTCTTCCCATTTTTTTTTGAATTTTTCAAAATTTTCATGCCCTAACGGAAAAAATGTACTCCTTCTAAGAAGCATGTATCAGAATGGCATTACCAAAACCTAGGGGTGGGGTGGGGGGAGGGGGGCACATGGTGGTGTGATGATACATCACATTTGAACCACACAACACCATTTGGACCAACCAAAAAAAAACACCCTACACAAACCCTGGTCAAAACTAGTTTGACCAATATTACAAAAGTTGTACGGAGTACATAATTCAGAAACCGTCAGAAATATACGAAGCATTCACGAGTCCCCAAAGTCAGTGACTTTGAGTCACTTACAACTGTGGTCCACATATCAGTCACCCAAAGTCATGGCAAAGTCAGCTTGGCAAAGTCACCGACATACAAAGCAAGCAGTGAATAGACAACTCCGTAGCACTGAAAAGACATCTCACAGAAAAGGCTAGTACTACCTTTTCTTCCCGGATAAGCAAAAATAGCTGATCGGTACTGACGAAATGCACCAGGTCCGCAATGTACTCCAGCTATAAGTGAAGCATGCCTACCACTGAAGAGGAAATTCAAGATTCCACCAGATCCCCATATCACTCTTTTGCATAATTCACCACTTGTTGGTCTAATCTATCGCAGCTTCCATCAGTTGGTCATCCAATTAACGATTTAACGGATTAGAAAAATAAGCGGTGGAATTAGAAGTACTAGTAGAGAAATGTGCAAAATATACCGCCCTTCCCGAGGGGGTTTGTCCAGAAGAGGGCCGGATGACAATGTCCCGGGTGCATCCAGAAACGAGAGGGGTAGTTTCTAATACATGTAAGAAATTATTTTACAAAAAGGTACATATTAAGTAGTACAACTATTAGTACAGTACTACTATTTCGAGGGAAAATGCCATGTCGTGCGACCTCTAATCAATGAGTAGAAGTTGTAGGTGCGCCTAACATGCATTGCTGAAAGCTGGTTCCGCTGGAATTTGAGCTCAGCCGGGGCGGATTCTGCGAAGTTCGCCCGACGTCACTCATGTATCCCACCAAACTGCTCACTTCTTTCAATGTCTCTTCTCTTTCACTGCAGCTCTCCAACATCAGGTGCATCAACTTATCTTGTGCCTTCTGCCTCTCGAGAAGGGCAAGGATGGCGATGTCAGCATATTCAAGGTTCAACTTTTGGAGCTGTACTTTATCCTGAAGAAGGATTTTGTACTCTATATCAGACTTGTCTCTGTCGAGGCACACAGTCTTGAGTATGCTGCTGGCTTTCTCCGCTGATGCTTTCTGCTTAATCAGCTCGTTCTTCAACATATCGCGCTCATTTCGAAGGCTGCAAATGAGCTCCACAAGAGTTTTCGAATTCTTCTTCTTGGCAGCCAAATCGTCTCGGAGGCGATCACACTCTAAGCTGAGCTCCTCGTTTTTTTCCATCAAGATGGCGACAGTGGTGTCGATAGTCGGCGCCGCTTCCTTCAGGGCGAAATCGTCGGTAGCAAGTAAGCGCAAAGGAAGAAGAAGAAGAAGAAGAAGATAACTACACAGTGCTTGGTGCTACCTCATTTCGCCGGGGTAGGGCCGGGTTGAAATCATCGGACGACGATGATTCCTTGGTCGTGGAAGTTGGTGCAGTAGGGGCGTCGTTGGAACTTCCAACCCTTTAAGATGTATAACCATAGAGACTCTTAAAGAGCTTGAGCCCGGGCAAGAAGAAACGAAAGTACATGGCGAAGGAAACTAACCCGGTGAGCACAGCACGGACGCGTTTCGGCGGCGGCGGCAGCGGCGGCGACGGCGAGCCCACTTGGTTTCTGGAACCGTCTCTCGAAATTTCGATCCGGCGTTTTTTATCCGCGTACTTGACCGCCGGCGACCTGAAGTTTGAACACATTAATTGCTGGAGGAGAGAGCGACGAAAGAAACGAAAGTACATGGCGAAGGAAACTAACCCGGTGAGCACAGCACGGACGCGTTTCGGCGGCGGCGGCGGCGACGGCGAGCCCACTTGGTTTCTGGAAGCGTCTCTCGAAATTTCGAGCCGGCGTTTTTTCTCCGCGTACTTGACCGCCGACGACCTGAATTTTGAAGACATTGCTGGAGGAGAGAGCGACGAACAAATGTTTGTTAGGTGGAGAGAGGAAGAAAGTGAATGGAACGAGAGAGTTTAGCGTTTTGCCCTTATAGTCATAGTCGCTAACCGTGACGCGGGAAGGTTGGTCGTCGGCGTTTAATGGTCTCCCGCGTGGAAACCGAGGCGGCCACGAGGCAGCGGCTGGCCACGCGGCGTCCAGTCGCCTACGCCGCCGTAAATGAGGGTAGTTGCCTACCACCACCAGGTGACATGCACCTTTTGCATGTCACCGTGTGACATGCGGCCTAAATTCAAATTTAAAACATTGCGAAAAAAATCATGCATCCGGTGACATGCCCATGGCATGCCACCGATGAAGAGTTCCGTGCCATGCACTCTGGCACTCTGCGCCGTCTTGGATCAGAAAATGAGCGAAGAACGAGGACGAGGCACTAGTTCAAATTTAGGATGAAGTTTAAGATTTATTTTGGTTTAAATTAGATTAGAGGGAGTAGTACTCTTACTTTATTACTCGTACTTGTGTTAATGTAGTAGTATTATTATGGTGGTGTACTTGCGTTCGTGTACTTGTTTCAGCTGTTTTGGTGAAGGAGACATGCATCACCTTTTTTGGTGATATATCTAGTCGTCATGTAGCCCTCTACCATGTACTATTTTTGCTATGAATATATGTGGTATTGATTGTAAAAAAAAAACCCCAAGATCCTGAAAAACTGTTGGTCTATCCCGAGAAACGAGGAGGTTTAAGGAAACGAGGAGTCCAGCGCGTGCGGAAGGAGCTTTAATCGTGCGAGCATGCAGGGGCAAAATGAGGAAACTAGCGATTACTTTCTCTCCTGCCAGTCTTATACCTTAATAAATGGGCAAACTGAGCACGTTGTAGCTAATCCTTTTATTAATTAAACAGCTATATTAGTCAATAAGATTGCCTTATGTTTTTCCTCAGTTTTCGCCAAGCCCTTATTTGTAACCCGCAGAAGGAGCTCAGACGGGAGGATTCCAGTTTAGTTGACCGTTCCGTGCTGACGTGTGGGGCTAGTAGAAAGGGACCGCGTGGGACAGGACGAGACCGCGTTTGGTTGTACGTGAGCAGGAGCTGGGTTCTGTCTCTCTCGGCGCGAATTGGCATTTTTAAGAGCACCTTTTCCCCCTCTGTCTCTTTGTCTTTATTAACCAAATTAGTATCAAATCTAGAGAAGCTTGCATTTCTGTCTTTCTTCAATTATTTGTGCCTTTTGGCCCTCGTTGTTTGCCCAATATGGCAGCAAATCTAGTACTCCCTCTGGTCCATATGTATATAGTTAATCTAGAAGCAAATCTCCAGGGTAATGTACTCCGTACGACAAATTCGCAGTAATAGTAAATCGAGAAAACAAAGTAGGGCCAACAAAATATACTCCAGTAGAATAGGGATAGATAATAGGGATCCCTCCCTAGATAATAAGCTGCATACACAGCAGCCAACAGGTTCGAGGTTCTTCACAACACCATCATACTAACAACATAACAACAAGGGATCCCTAGCTAACAACAAAATAGAAGCTGCTTTGCAGCAGCAGCAGCACACGTCCGGGACTCCGCCTACCCCATCTGCCTCCACTTGTTGCTCCCCTTGGGAGCCTTGGGCTTGAGCGGAGGCATGCGCCCGGCGGAGATCTCCACCCGCTGGATGCTGCGGAGGTGCATGCCGAGCGCCATGTGCTTGGCGCGGAAGGAGTGGGGGTTCACCGACGCGCCGACCTTGGGGTTGGTGTTGCCGATGTTCTCGGCATGCGTGAGGAGGCAGTTGAAGTCAGTGCGGCCGAGCCTCCTAGTGCAGAAGGGGCACCTGTAGACACCCTTGGCGAAGTAGGAGACGTACTGGCCGACCTGCAGCCTCCGCAGCACCTGGCGAGTCTTGACGTCATGGTGCTCGTCGTCGCTGCCGACGTCGCTGCCAGACAGCTGATCCATATCAAACGGGAACTATTAGTGAATGAGATGCAACGATGACTAACGTGCATGATAACAAAGTAAGGAAAAACAGAGCCAGCCTCAGTTAGAGTGGACACGATTATATGTCTACAGGGATGGTGTTAGCGAACCATAGCTCATGCACAACAGATTTGTACACAGCAATGGTTCGCTGAACCCACTCTGTAAAAATTTGTGCCCAACGATTCATCATAGGCAAAGAAACAGATTCCAGATCTGATTTTGAACAGATTCCAGAATATTTGCAAAATTAAACGGTTGATATCTTTTGATTCCTGCATAAAATAACTGACTGAGATCCCATAAATTAACTGATTGAGATCCCATTATTACTTGCATAAATTAACCGAACGGCCGAACTCCAAATCTTAAACGAAATCAAGAAGGGATCAAAGCAAAATGGAATAAAATCGGCGCAAATATTAACCCAATACTCAACCATCTACAGATCGGCACTAATAGTTACTAGGGAACCAGCAAAAATAGGGTTCAAAAAGGAATGGGGGAAGAAAAAGGGAGCAAACCATAGTTACCTCGTTCCATGGGTCGTCCATGAAGGTGTCGTAGGGGTTCGGAGGCGAGATGTACGGCACCGGCTCATAGGGGTCCCATCCCGGCGGGATACGACCGCCACCGGCGGCGGCGACGGCCTTTGAGGGGACGACGTCGAAGAGGGAGGCGTCGCGCTTGGAGCCGACGGCGTCATGGACGATGGGATTCGCATTCTCCATGTCCATCTCGCCTGCAGAGAGGGAGAGGGTTTTTTGCTTTGGAGAAGATGATGGGACGTGAGAGGCGGCGTTGCATGAGCGAGTGAGAGTGACAGAGATAGTGCAAGGAGGCGTCTATAAAGGAGAGGGGTGGTTAATGCGACCCGCGTCCTACGCGTCCACCATTTAACGTCTGCACGTCTTGGGCTTCTGCAACGCGACACGCGTCCACAATTGCACGTCTTCGACTTCTGCACCGCGACTCGCGTCAGTACCCGTCAACAATTGCACGTCTTCCACTTCTGCACCGCAACACGCGTACTCGAGTCTAACCCTGGAAATTTAGATATACTCTCGAGTCTTATACTGTAGCATTTTTTGTGTGCTCGGTTTTCCCCTTGAGTACTAATACTGGCTAGTGCAATATACTCAGTTTTACCTCAAGTGCCTGGTCAACAGAGAGTCAACAAATGGGATTAACTAGTTAAATGAGTCAACAAATGGGATTATCAGTTCGTTTTCACGTGTTAAACTTGTCTAAATATTGGTCAAACCAAGGATTTGACCAAGATTCAAATGGGCAGAAAATTAAAAAAAAATCAGAAAAATGAAAAACCAAAGCACATAGTCTTCTTATGTCATATAGTAAGCATTAAAGGTGATAAACAAGGTCTACACATATTCAAACCATACAAATCATGTATCTACTCCCTAACCCCTAAACTCTGTCTTATGAAGTCAAGCATGAAGAGAAGTGGTTTTGGGTTTCAAACATGGAAATTTCAAAAACCTCCCAAAAACTTCATTTTAGAGTGACTAAGAAGGATACATGCTTCCCTTTTCATTTTCATGTTTTAAACTTGTTTAAATCTTGGTCAAACCTAGGATTTGACCAAGATTCAAATGGGCATTAAAATTTAAAAATCAGAAAAATGAAAAACCAAAGCACATAGTGTTCTTATGTCATATAGTAAGCATTAAAGTTGATAAACAAGGTCTAGACATATTCAAACCATACAAATTATGTATCTACCCCCTAACCCCTAAACTCTGTCTTATGAAGTCAAGCATGAAGAGAACTGGTTTTGGGTTTCAAACATGGAAATTTCAAAAACCTCCCAAAAACTTCATTTTAGAGTGACTAAGAAGGATACATGCTTCCCTTTTCATTTTCATGTTTTAAACTTGTTTAAATCTTGGTCAAACCTAGGATTTGACCAAGATTCGATGGGCATCAAAATTTAAAAAAATCAGAAAAATGAAAAACCAAAGCACATAGTTTTCTTATGCCATATAGTAAGCATTCAAGTTGATAAACAAGGTCTATACATATTAAACCAGACAAATCATGTATCTATAACCCTAAACCTTAAACTCTGTCTTATGAAGTCTAGCATGAAGAGAAGTCGTTTTGGGTTTCAAACATGGAAATTTCAAGAACATCCCAAAAGCTTCATTTTAGTGTGACTAAGAAGGATCAAGGCTTACCTTTTCATTTTCATGTTTTAAACCTGTTTAAATCCTGGTCAAATATAGGTTTGACCAAGATTCAAACGGGCATAAAATAAAAATATAGAAAAATGAAAAACCAAAGCACATAGTCTTCTTATGTCATATAGTAAGCATTAAAGTTGATAAACAAGGTCTAGTCTTATTCAAACTAGACAAGTCATGTATCTACCCGCTAACCCCTAAACTCTGTCTTATGAAGTCTAGCATGAAGAGAAGTCGTTTTGGGTTCAAACATGGAAATTTCAAGAACATCCCAAAAGCTTCATTTTAGTGTGACTAAGAAGGATCAAGGCTTACCTTTTCATTTTCATGTTTTAAACTTGTTTAAATCCTGGTTAAATCTAGGATTTGACCAAGATTCAAATGGGCATAAAATAAAAAAAATAGAAAAATGAAAAACGAAAGCACATAGTCTTCTTATGTCATATAGTAAGCATTAAAGTTGATAAACAAGGTCTAGACTTATTCAAACTAGACAAATCATGTATCAATCCGCAAACCCCTAAACTCTATCTTATGAAGTCAAGCATGAAGAGAAGTGCATGGTTTTGGGTTTCAAACATGGAAATTTCAAAAAACTCCCAAAAAATTCATTTTAGAGTGACTAAGAAGGATACATGCTTCCCTTTTCATTTTCATGTTATATACTTGTTTAAATCTTGGTCAAACCTAGGATTTTACCAAGATTCAAATGTGCATCAAAATTCCAAAAAAATAAAAAAATGAAAAAACAAAGCACATAGTTTTCTTATGTCATATAGTAAGCATTAAAGTTGATAAACAAGGTCTAGACATATTCAAACAAGAAAAATCATGTGTCTACCCCTAACCCTAAACTCTGTCTTATGTAGTCAAGCATGAAGAGAAGTGCTTTTGGGTTTCAAACATGGAAATTTCAAAAACCACCCAAAAGCTTTATTTTAGAGTGACTAAGAAGGATCCATGCTTATCTTTTCATTTTCATATTTTTAAACTTGTTTAAATCATTGTCAAACCTAGGATTTGACCAAGATTCAAATGGGCATAAAATTAAAAAATCAGAAAATTGAAAAACTAAAGCACATAGTCTTCTTATGTCATATATATAGTAAGCATTTAAAAGATGATAAATAAGGTCAAGACAATTCAAATAATACAAATCATGTATCTACCCCTAACCCTAAACTCTATCTTATGAAGTCAAGCATGAAGAGAAGTGGTTTTTGGTTTCAAACACAAAAATTTCAAAAACCTCCCAAAAGCTTCATTTTAATTAGACTAACTTATTAATTATGAAGGATCCAGGATTGATTACCTTTTCATTGTCATGTTTTAAACTTGTTTAAATCTTGGTCAAACCTGGGATTTGACCAAGATTCGAATGGGCATAAAAATTAAGAAAAAAATCGTAAGAATGAAAAACCAAAGCACATAGCCTTCTTATGTCATATAGTAAGCATTCAAATTGATAAACAAGGTCTAGACATGTTCAAACCAGAAAAATCATGTATCTACCCCTAACCCTAAACTATGTCTTATGAAGTCAAGCATGCATGAAGAGAAGTGGTTTTGGGTTTCAAACATGAAAATTTCAAAAACCTCCCAAAAGCTTCATTTTAGAGCGACTAATAAGGATCGATTCTTACCTTTTCATTTTCATGTTTTTACTTATTTGAATCTTGGTCAAATCCTAGGTTTGACCAAGATTTAAACAAGTTTAAAACATGAAAATGAAATGGGAAGTGTGTATCCTTCTTAGTCAGTCTAAAATGAAGCTTTTGGGATGTTCTTGAAATTTCCATGTTTGAAACCCAAAACCACTTAAGACAGAGTTTTTGGTTAGGCGTAGATACATGATTTTTCTTGTTTGAATATGTCTAGACCTTGTTTATCAACTTGAATGTTTATGACATAAGAAGGCTATATATGTGCTTTGGTTTTCCTTTTTTTCATTTTTCCGAATTTTTTATGCCCATTTAAATATTGGTCAAATCCTAGGTTTGACCAAGGTTTAATCAAGTTTGAAACATGACAATGAAAAGGTAAGCATGAATCCTTTCTCAGTCACTCTAAAATGAAGGTACTTGAAATTTTTATGTTTGAAACACAAAACCCCAGTTCTCTTCATATATTTGACTTCATAAGACAAAGTTTAGGGTTAGGGGTAGATATGATACATGATATTTCTGGTTTGAATATGTCTAGACCTTGTTTATCAACTTGAATGCTTACTATATGACATAAGAAGGCTATATATGTGCTTTGGTTTTTCATTTTGTTTTATTTTTTTTGAATTTTTACGCCCGTTTGAATCTTGGTCAAATCCTAGGTTTGACCAAGGTTAAAACAAGTTTAAAAAATGGCAATGAAAAGGTAAGCATGGATCCTTCTTAGTCACTCTAAAATGAAGCTTTTGGGAGGTTTGTGAAATTTCCATGTTTGAAACCCAAAATCACTTCTCCTCATACTTAACTTCATAAGACAGAGTTTAGGGTTAGGGGGTAGATACATGTTTTGTGTGTTTTGAATATGTCTAGACCTTGTTTATCAACTTGAATGCTTACTATATGACATAAGAATACTATGTGCTTTGGTTTTTCATTTTTCTGATTTTTTTAATTGTTAAACCCATTTGAATCTTGGTCAAATCCTAGGTTTGAGCAAGATTTAAACAAGTTTAAAACATGAAAATGGAAAGCTAAGCATGAATCATTCTTAGTCACTCTAAAAATCTTTCGGTCTGCAGAAGAGTCGAATCTGCAATCAGTAGTTACAAAAGCGACCCACCTTAGGGATGGATAATAAGACTTGGGCAATATAAACGTTGATACTTACTTTGTGATACTAAAATATATGTATCTAGACATATTTCAGTTGTAGATACATCCATTTTAACATCAAGTAATATGGATCGGAGGACTAGCTAAAGAACAATGAGAGGCAGTGTTTCTCTCCCCCAGCCTACTTGGCGGAGTGGCCCTCCATCAGGACAGGTGGTGATTCCGCTTCTCTCGTTGGAATTCCTTATCCCCCAGCCTACTCGGCGACGTGCGCTCCTCAGTGACCTGCGCGAGGGCGCCTCGGCGACCTACGCAAAGGTGGCTGGACTCGGAGCGCATCGACTTCCTTCTGCGGTGCCTGGATTGGATCGACCATCCCGCGCGTGTCCTCCACCATATTGTTTTTCTTCAAGATGCTGTCATCCATCATCTTCTTCACCGCATCATGTTGGGTGTTGAGGCTCCCGTTGAGAGCTTGAACGCACCTGTTTGATAGCTCGACGTTTTCTTCGCGAAGAAAGCCGCACTCGATCTTAAGCATCAAATTCTCGCCCTTGAGCTTCTTGATGACAGAGTTCGTTTCCTCACTTGATGGAACCCTCACATCATGCAGCTTGCCCCGGCCGGTGACCTCGTCCTTCAAAGTATCGACATCATCGCGAAAGTTGGAGGCGAGTTCCACGAGAGTTTTAAGCTCATCTCTGAAACACGCCGATGCTTCCTGCATGGCAATATCATCAGTACCGAAACAAAGTGACGAGAGGAAGACGAAAATGTCCAATCAGTGGTAACCTCTAAGCGCTGGAGACAGGGGTTGAAGTCGTCATGAGAAGATGTCAGGGTGCGTCGTGGGGCACTGAGATATGTATAAAAAGGATTAATACGGAATAAAGAGTTGGGACCTCCGGGCCAGGAAGAATCAAGAAACATGGCGATGGAAACCAACCAGGAATCTTCGACCGCACGACTGACGCCGTTCCGAGACGAGCGCGAAGCAGGGCCTTCGTTTTCTGGCGGGCCCTTTCTCGCGGCCAGCATCTGGATAGACCGCCGGCGGGAACTCTCCGCGTCCTTGGTCAACACTAGATGGTGCTTCTTCAAGCGAGATGGTGGCCTTGACTTCGGAGGCATCGCTGGAAGTGGAAGGAGACTGGAAGTGAAGCAAGAAGAGGATGGAAGAAGTACTCCCCCTATTAAAACCAGACAACCGTCTCCTGCCCTCGCTTCGAGCAACCTGGTCCGCCCATCCTAAATCAACGGCCGAGAGGGGGCTCCCTTGCGAACTGAGATCCAGTGACTTTACCCAACAGAAGTTACCATGAACTTTACCTATATGAGCCATCAGGTTAAGATCCAACGAACATGGTCGATCTAAAATTTGAAATTAAAATTTTGTAGCTCAGAAAAAAACAGAAAAAATTTACATTAAGACGTATTCTCGGAAAGTTCCAGTCCATTTAAAATATTAGTTTAGTTTAAGTTCGAAATTTGGATCAACCGCGAGCGTTGGATCTTGATCGAGTGGCTCACGTGTGTAAAGTCGCATGGTGACTTCTCTTAGTGAAGTCACTGGATCTCAGTCCGCGAAGGGTCAGGACGCGGGAGCAGAAGCAAATGAATCGAGAGCGGTCCGGAGTATCCTGTCCGTCCACCGTAAATCAACGGGACAGAGCGGCTACCTTCTCTTCGAAGGCTCTGGCGCGCAACCCGAGGAATGGACATCTGTCGGCTAGTATAGAATTTTATAGCACGCCATTAATCGAGCTAGCGATCGTACTACTGACTACAACTCTGATGGACGTCCAAAGCTCTGAATAGTCAGGGGAAACAATGAATGCGAGCCAGGGTAGTACTACTGTAGTAGTGAAGCAATGGGGATTATCTGGAGCAAGTACGGAGTACCGAGTACAGTACTACAAAAGTGCTGTTCGTTGTTTTCGCAGTTCATTTTAGCGTAACGTCTGTGTTGTTGTCGACCCAGCAGTTAGATTTTGGGTAATTATTGTTAAGTTGCTGCTTCTTAATTAAAATTTATCAAAGTCATGTAGACTAGATCGATTTGTGAGAACATCCCAAAAGCTTCATTCATTTTAGAATGACTAAGAAGGATCCATTCTTACCTTTTCTTTTCATGTTTTAAACTTGTTTAAACCTTGGTCAAACCTAGGATTTGACCAAGATTTAAATGGGCATAAAAATTCGGAAAAAATCAACAAATGAAAAACCAAAGCACATATATAGCCTTCTTATGTCATATAGTAAGCACTCGAGTTGATAAAAGCTCTGTCTTATGAAGTCAAACATATGAAGAGAACTGGTTTTGGGTTTCAAACATGGAAATTTCACAAACCTCCCAAAAGCTTCATTCTACAGTGACTAAGAAGGATCCAGGCTTACCTTTTTCATTTTCAATTTCTTAACTTGTTTAAATCTTGGTCAAACCTAGGATTTGACCAAGATTCAAATGGGTATAACAATTCAAAAAAACGGAAAAAAACCAAAGAACATAGTCTTTTGATGTCATATAGTAAGCATTCAAGTTGATAAACAAGGTCTAGACATATTCAAACCAAACAAATCATGTATCTACCCCCTAACCCTAAACTCTGCCTTATGAAGTCAAGCATGAAGAGAAGTGATTTTGGGTTTCAAACATGGAAATTTCAAAAACCTCCCAAAAGCTTCATTTTAGAGTGACTAAGAAGGATCCATGCTTACCTTTTCATTGCCATGTTTTAAACTTGTTTTAACCTTGGTCAAACCTAGGAATTGACCAAGATTCAAATGGGAGTAAAAATTCAAAAAAATTCAAAAAAAATGGAAAACCAAAACACATATATAGCCTTCTTATGTCATATAGTAAGCATTCAAGTTGATAAACAAGGTCTAGACATATTCAAAGCAGAAATATCATGTATCATATCTACCCCTAACCCTAAACTCTGTCTTACGAAGTCAAACATATGAAGAGAACTGGGGTTTTGGGTTTCAAACATAAAATTTTCAAGTACCTTCATTTTAGAGTGAGTAAGGAAGGATTCATGCTTACCGTTTCATTTTCATGTTTTAAACTTGTTTAAACCTAGGATTTGACCAAGATTTAAATAGGCATAAAAATTAAAAAGAAATCAAAAAATGAAAAACCAAAGCACATATATATAGCCTTCTTATATCATATAGTAAAAAATTCAAGTTGATAAACAAGGTCTAGACATATTCAAACAAGAAAAATCATGTATCTACAACTAACCATAAACTCTGTCTTAAGTGGTTTTGAGTTTCAAACATGGAAATTTCACAAACCTCCCAAAAGCTTCATTTTACAAAGGATCGAGGAGGATCCATGCTTACCTTTTGGCTTAAACGTTTGAAACCAAAAACCACTTCTCTTCATGCATGCTTGACTTCATAACACAGAGTTTAGCTAGGGTTAGGGGGTAGATACATGATTTTCCTGGTTTGAATATGTCTAGACCTTGTTTATCAACTTAATTGATTGCTTACTATATGACATAAGAAGACTACGTGCCTTGGTTTTCAATTTTTTTGTTTTTTTTTGAATTTTATGCTCATATATTTGAATCTTGGTCAAATCTTAGGTTTGACCAAGATTTAAACAAGTTTAAAACATGAAAATGAAAAGGGAAGCATGTATCCTTCTTAGTCACTCTAAAATGAAGCTTTTGGGATGTTCTTGAAATTTCCATGTTTGAAACCCAAAACGACTTCTCTTCATGCTAGACTTCATAAGATCAACAGGGGGTAGATACATGATTTTTCTGGTTTGGATATACCTAGACCTTGTTTAACTTGAATGCATACGATATGACATAAGAAGACTACGTGCTTTTGTTTTTCATTATTCTGTTTTTTTTTGAATTTTGTGCCCACCCATTTGTATCTTGGTCAAATCCTAGGTCTGATAATGATTTAAACAAGATTAAAATATGAAAATGCAAAGGTAAGCATGGATCCTTCTTAGTCACTCTAAAATGAAGCTTTTGGGAGCAAAACCACTTCTCTTCATATGCTTGACTTCATAAGACGGAGTTTAGGGGTTAGGGGGTATAGATACATTATTTGTCTAGTTTGAATATGTCTAGACCTTGTTTATCAACTTAATTGGCTTACTATATGACATAAGAAAACTATTTGCTTTGGTTTTTCTTTTTCCTGATTTTTTTTCAATTTTGATGCCCATTTGAATCTTGTCAAATCTAGGTTTGACCGAGATAATTTAAACAAGCTTAAAACATGAATATGAAAAGGGAAGCATGTATCCTTCTTTGTCACTCTAAAATGAAGTTTTTGGGAGGTTTTTCAAATTTCCACGTTTGAAACCCAAAACCACTTCTCTTCATATGCTTGACTTCATAAGACAGAGGGCAGGGGTTAGGGGGTATAGATACATGATTTGTCTAGTTTGAATATGTCTAGACCTTGTTTATCAACTTTAATGCTTACTATATGACATAAGAAAACTATTTGCTTTGGTTTTCTTTTTTCTGACTTTTTTTCAATTTTGATGCCCATTTGAATCTTGTCAAATCCTAGGTTTGACCAAGATAATTTAAACAAGCTTAAAACATGAATATGAAAAGAGGAGCATGTATCCTTCTTAGTCACTCTAAAATGTAGTTTTTGGGAGTTTTTTGAAATTTCCATGTTTGAAACCCAAAACCACTTCTCTTCTCATGCTTGACTTCATAAGACAGAGTTTAGGGGTTAGGGGTATAGATACATGATTTGTCTGGTTTAATATGTCTAGACCTTGTTTATCAACTTTAATGCTTACTATATGACATAAGAAGACTATGTGATTTGGTTTTTCATTTTTCTGTTTTTATTTTTCTGCCCATTTGAATCTTGGTCAAATCCTAGGTTTGACCAAGATATAGACAAGTTTAACACGTAAATGAGTTAACTTGGATTTCCCACCCTTGAATCCATAGGAAACTTTGTTCTAATGCACTATTATAATCAACCGAGTTTTTACACCAACAGGTCTGTCACTTACGTGTGGTGCCCACGCTTGAGGTCCCACACTTTAGTGAGCACAAGTCACGTGCAATAGGTACGCAAACTCCCAGCCATTTTCTTTGTCAAGAGAAGACGCATCAGGATGCGTATTGGAAGTCTGTGGGTCCTTCTGGTTCCTTCGGTCGTCCCTCTCACAAAAAAAAAACAAATCTCTCTCATTCTCGGCCTCGCTCGACTCGCTCGCTCGCTCGCTCACACCTCCTGCTCACTGACAAACCCTGCACAAAAGTCAACATCATCACCCGAAAAAGGGGAGACACCATAATTCTCTCCCTTCTTCTCTCCTTCCGAGTGATCCCTCTTCCTCCGAGTTTCACTCGACGGGCAAACACCCATGTGCTGCATAGTAATAATAAAAAGGTAGTACTCGTAGAAAAATCGATATACGAATCTGTAATTAAATAGGTTAAACTAGGGTTTTGCCCAGTTCTACAGATCAAGGATTCAAAAAAATCCAACTACGGGGTTCGAACAACACGATTCTAATCCAAGAATTTTTTCGACCTAGGTCACCCAAATGGCCTCAAACTATAGGGTTAGCATCTAGTGCAGTATGTGTGAAAATGTATGCACTATGTGTGCTATAACTTGTATGTCTTTCATATTTGAACCAAATTTGAATAAGTTTGAAATATTTGAAAAGGGGCTTTTGGCTTAAACGTTTGAAACCAAAAACCACTTCTCTTCATTCATGCTTGACTTCATAAGACAGAGTTTAGCTAGGGTTAGGGGATAGATGCATGATTTTCCTGGTTTGAATATGTCTAGACCTACTTTATCAACTTAATTGAATGCTTACTATATGACATAATAATACTATGTGCATTGTTTTTTATTTTTTTGATTTTTTTTAAAATTGTATGCCCATTTGAATCTTGGTCAAATCCTAGGTTTGAACATGGTTTAAACAAGTTTAAATCATGAATATGAAAAATTAAGCATCTATATATCCTTCTTAGTCACTCCAAAATGTAGCTCTTGGGAGGTTTTTTCGAAATTTCCATGTTTGAAACCAAAACCACTTCTCTTCATGCATGCTTGACTTCATAAGACATAGTTTAGCTAGGGCGTTAGGGGGTAGATACATGATTTTCCTGGTTTGAATATGTCTAGACCTGGTTTATCAACTTAATTAATTGATTGTTTACTATATGACATAAGAAGACTATGTGCCTTGGTTTTAAATTTTTCTGTTTTTTTTGAATTTTACGCCCATATATTTGAATCTTGGACAAATCCTAGGTTTGACCAAGATTTAAACAAGTTTAAACATAAAAATAAAAAGGGAAGCATGTATCCTTCTTAGTCACTCTAAAATGAAGCTTTTTGGATGTTCTTGAAATTTCCATTTTTGAAACCAAAAACGACTTCTCTCTTCATGCTAGACTTCATAAGATCGTAGGGGCGAGATACATGATTTGTCTGGTTTGGATATGTCCAAACCTTGCTTGTTTATCAACTTGAATGCTTACTATATGACATAAGAATGCTTACCATATGTTTGAATTTTAAAAGCATATAGTCTTCTTATGTCATATAGTAAGCATTCAAAAGTTTTTCTTTGAGAGAGTAGCATGCATTCAAAAGTTGATAAATAAGATTTGTACATATTCAAACCAGACAAATCATGTCGTATCTACACCCCCTAACCCTAAACTCTGTCTTATGAAGTCAAGCATGAAGAGAAGTGCTTTTGGGTTTCAAACATGGAAATTTCACAAACCTCCCAAAAGCTTCATTTTACAGTGACTAAGGGCTCCTTTGATTCATAGGATTTGCATAGGAATTGTGTAGGATTTGGTTCCTATGGGAAAATTTCCTATACATGTTGTTTGATTCATAGAAACATATCCTATAGGAAAAATTCCTATAGGAATCTTGTAGCGTAATTCCTATAGGAAAAAACATTGGCTCATACCTCATGAAAAAATTCCTTTGCTACAATCAAACACACTTCATCTTTCTATAGGATTCAAGTAAACATGTGTCATTCCAATCCTATGCCTTTCCTATTCCTATACTTTTCCTATCCTTTAAATCAAAGGAGCCCTAAGAAGGATCCAGTCTTACCTTTTCATTTTCATTTTTAAACTGCTTGTTTAAATCTTGATCAAACCTAGGATTTGACCAAGATTCAAATGGGCATAAAAAATCAGGAAAAAATGAAAAATGAAAAAACAAAACACATATATAGCCTTCTTATATATGTCATATATATAGTAAGCATTCAATTAAGTTGATAATTTTAAACAAGGTCTATACATATTAAAACCAGAAAAAAGCATGTATCTACCCATGCATATATATATATATAACCCTATACTTTTGTCTTATGAAGACGTCAAGGATGAAGAGAAGTGGATTTGGGTTTCAAACATGGAAATTTCAAAAACCTCCCAAAACATGTATATATCTACCCCTAAACCCTAATCTTTGTCTTATGAAGCCAAGCATATGAAGAGAAGTGATTTTGGGTTTCAAACATGGAAACTTCAAAAACCTCCCAAAAGCTTCATTTTAGAGAGACTAAGAATGATCCATATGCTTACCTTTTCATTGCCATGTTTTAAACTTGTTTTAACCTTGGTCAAACCTAGGATTTGACCAAGATTCAAATGGGAGTAAAAATTCAGAAAAATTCAAAAAAAATGAAAAACCAAAGCACACACATATATATATATGGTATGTCATATAGTAAGCATTCAAGTTGATAAACAAGGTCTAGACATATTCAAAGCAGAAATATCATGTATCATATCTACCCCTAACCCTAAACTCTGTCTTATGAAGTCAAACATATGAAGAGAACTGGGGTTTTGGGTTTCAAACATAAAATTTTCAAGTACACCTTCATTTTAGAGTGAGTAAGGAAGGGATTCATGCTTACCGTTTCATTTTCATGTTTTAAACTTGTTTAAACCTAGGATTTGACCAAGATTTAAATAGGCATAAAAATTAAAAAGAAATCAAAAAATGAAAAACCAAAGCACATATATATAGCCTTCTTATATCATATAGTAAAAAATTCAAGTTGATAAACAAGGTCTAGACATATTCAAACAAGAAAAATCATGTATCTACACACCTAACCATAAACTCTGTCTTAAGTGGTTTTGGGTTTCAAACATGGAAATTTCACAAACCTCCCAAAAGCTTCATTTTACAGTGACTAAGGAGGATCCATGCTTACCTTTTGGCTTAAACGTTTGAAACAAAAAACCACTTCTCTTCATGCATGCTTGACTTCATAAGACAGAGTTTAGCTAGGGTACGTTAGGGGGTGTAGATACATGATTTCCTGGTTTGAATATGTCTAGAGACCTTGTTTATCAACTTAATTGATTGCTTACTATATGACATAAGAAGACTACGTGCCTTGGTTTTTTTTTCAATTTTATGCTCATATATTTGAATCTTGGTCAAATCCTAGGTTTGACCAAGATTTAAACAAGTTTAAACATGAAAATGAAAAGGGAAGCATGTATCCTTCTTAGTCACTCTAAAATGAAGCTTTTGGGATGTTCTTGAAATTTCCATGTTTGAAACCCAAAACGACTTCTCTTCATGCTAGACTTCATAAGATCAACATGGGGTAGATACATGATTTGTCTGGTTTGGATATACCTAGACCTCGTTTAACTTGAATGCATACGATATGACATAAGAAGACTACGTGCTTTTGTTTTTCATTATTCTGTTTTTTTTGAATTTTGTGCCCACCCATTTGTATCTTGGTCAAATCCTAGGCTTGATAATGATTTAACAAGATTAAAATATGAAAATGCAAAAGGTAAGCATGGATCCTTCTTAGTCACTCTAAAATGAAGCTTTTGGGAGCAAAACCACTTCTCTTCATATGCTTGACTTCATAAGACGGAGTTTAGGGGTTAGGGGGTATAGATACACGATTTGTCTAGTTTGAATATGTCTAGACCTTGTTTATCAACTTAATTGGCTTACTATATGACATAAGAAAACTATTTGCTTTGGTTTTTCTTTTTCCTGATTTTTTTCAATTTTGATGCCCATTTGAATCTTGTCAAATCCTAGGTTTGACCGAGATAATTTAAACAAGCTTAAAACATGAATATGAAAAGGGAAGCATGTATCCTTCTTTGTCACTCTAAAATGAAGTTTTTGGGAGGTTTTTCAAATTTCCATGTTTGAAACCCAAAACCACTTCTCTTCATATGCTTGACTTCATAAGACAGAGTTCAGGGGTTAGGGGGTATAGATACATGATTTGTCTAGTTTGAATATTTCTAGACCTTGTTTATCAACTTTAATGCTTACTATATGACATAAGAAAACTATTTGCTTTGGTTTTCTTTTTTCTGACTTTTTTTTTCAATTTCGATGCCCATTTGAATCTTGTCAAATCCTAGGTTTGACCAAGATAATTTAAACAAGCTTAAAACATGAATATGAAAAGGGGAGCATGTATCCTTCTTAGTCACTCTAAAATGTAGTTTTTGGGAGTTTTTTGAAATTTCCATGTTTGAAACCCAAAACCACTTCTCTTCACATGCTTGACTTCATAAGACAGAGTTTAGGGGTTAGGGGTATAGATACATGATTTGTCTGGTTTAATATGTCTAGACCTTGTTTATCAACTTGTTGGCGTCAGAAACCCACCGGCGGGCAGCGACTGGCCAACACCGTAGAGCCGGGAACAACTAGGGCTGCGGCTGGCCCCAGTCCCTCAGAGCGACGGCCCGCAAAGCCTCCTGGTCGCGCGCCGATGCAAATTGCAAGGGCGTGCCACCTGACCTATACCTGGTCAGGAAGGTGTGGATGATGCCTCGCTTAGTTTCCTGCAGGGCACACACGTACACGTTAAATCAGAGCCTCGATCGGCTCTCAGGTTATCCTGTGGATCGACTCATGGAGCCGATCCACCCATGATTCGTCCAAGGTGGCCGAATATATGGTGGTCCTGCTTGATCAAGATAAAGCATATGTGATCCACGACGATCTGGGGTTTTCACCGCATAATCGGATCATCCTACTCACGATTGGGCCTCGCGCTCACGCACGGTGATCGTAAGCCAGCCCTAGACAAGGCCTAAAAACCAACACTAGGTTGATCCTCGGAACGTCCTGTCTAGGGGCAGCAAACTACACCCTGCATGCCGCTGGATCCTCCAACCCTTTGTAAGGCCTAACTATTGCAGATATTAAACTAATCCTTGATGAATCAAGGAGCGATCGTAACGGATCAGATCTACTAAATAACGATCAAGCGGGGTGCCGCCCCTGCACCCATGATGAGGTACAGGGACGGCTAGATGCGCAAGGGTTGCACTACGACAGCATATGATACTAGGAACAATGCTAACCCTAACACATCTATGATAACTACGTTGCTCGCCATCAAAAAGGCTTCAGCACGAGCAACGCATGAACAACTAGGCAGGCTCGTGCTGCCTAGATCGCGAGATGCGATCTAGGCAGCATGGTGCTTACCGGAGGAACCCTCGAGACGAAGGAGTTGGCGATGCGCCGAGATTGGTTTGTGTTGAACGTTGGTTGTTGTTTATTCCATAAACCCTAGGTACATATTTATAGTCCAGGGGACTTTCTAATGTGGGCGTGCACTTAAACCGTGCACGAGATAAATTCTAACTTCTACGTAATCTACTATAAAGGTACACGGGCTAACTAGCCCAAACTTGATTAACAAGGCCGATTTACACATCTCTTCCATACGTATATCTTCAAGTCCGTCTTGATCGCGGCCCACCTCTGACTTGGTCAAATTCTGGTGATAACACATGCCCCCCTGGTTTTGATAATGATAATTGCAAAACCATATGCATTCTTCAAAGGGTCATGTCGTGGCAGAGCAGAACCGTCGCAGAGCGCTTCATCATGATAACTTGCCTCCTCAACTTCTCTGCACGATTTGACAGTTCTGGCACCACCTCCTCGGAAACTGCTGTGGCATTGAATTTTTACTATGCTCCCTTTTATTTAACCGCAGCAAACAGTCTTCTTCCTCATCCCCTTCGCACTAGCCTTCAAAAAACCCTCCTCTGCCATCATGCCTTCGTCCTCCTCTTCTTCCTCCTCATCGGGTCTTTCCTATGTGTCCTCTCCCATCCGAGAGTCGACGCCCTCGTGGGGCACGCAGGCGGCGTACGATATCCTCGCCCCAACGAAGTGGGACAAAGAGGACCATGACTCCCACGTCTGGTCCGAGGATGACAAATCCTTGACCGACGGGGAGAGCGACCTCCGCCTCCTCGCCGTTGGGGAAACGGAGGAGGAGAGTGACGACGACAGCTTCTCCTGTGACTTCACCTCTTCCGGGGAGGAAGGGGAGCAGGGAGAGGAGGAGGAGGACGACGACGAGAGCTCCTCCGACGAGCCGCCGGCCAAGCGGTTCTGCCCTTGGCCGGGCAACCTTAGCGACTTCGACAGCGATGAGGACGACGCTGACGAAGAAGATGAAGACGACGAGGGCCCAGTCGGCGGCCATTGGAGCGACGACGAGCCCGCCGGAAGCAGCACCGATAGTGACGACGATGGCGACGACGAGGGCAGTGATGGCCCATAGATAGGACCTTTAGAATAGGGCCAGTAGTAGTAGATGGGGCAATGGATCCCCTGGTACTCCCCTTTTGAGAGCAATTAGCCCTTTATGTAAGAAATCTTATCGAATCAATGGAGAACTTTTCCCCAATTCTAATTTTGCCGATTCCTTTTTCTACTGACTTTGCCGATTCGTCCCCTTTGCCAATGCGTAATGAGCCGATAGCACCGCATCGGTCCTTTGAAATTCGCCCTTCCCTTCTTCAACTGAATATCCACCAGGCCTGCTGCCCCCCGAGTCTTTGCCAAGGCAAAAACAGAAACGAGGACGCATAACTTAGCTGAATTAGCCTGGGCTTGATCATGCAGAGCCAACCGATTTGTACATAAATCGGCTTCCCAAAGCAGAGAGCTTTCAAGGCGAGCTGCCCCCCGAGATCGGCTCCTTTCCTCTTGAGTCGATGGCTGCGCATCGGCTACTTCTCAATTCTGAAGTCGCTCGCATGATTTTTTTTAAAAATTTTAGGCCGATTTGTGTATCGGCCCCCATGCTTAGTATTATCCATCTAGGTGCCCCCCCGAGCCGATTCTGTCAAGAGAATTGATGGTATCGGCTCTTCAGGTAGTCCCTGTTGGGTCAAACGTTGATCCCAGGCAGAATAGATGGTGAGGATAATTTTGGCCGATCGCTGGAATCGGCCTCCACGTTGCTTGCTCGGTGAAGGTTTTGTAATATCCCTTCATCAGTTTCGGAGGGCCGATCGCAGGGATCAGCCTCGCCACGTTGCTTATTGACGTAGTCTTGCTACTCGTCCAGGCCGGTGGATAAAACTAGCCCAATCTCCGATTTTATTACGTTGGTGCGCTTGCTGTTGTCCACCTCAGGTGCATCTTGTAAACGCGGAGCTCTACACTTCGCCGGACGAACGAGCACCATGTTTGTGCCAGCCGATGTTTCATCATCGGCTTTCCTATGCTTGGGGCGCCACTCTTTTCTTTGCGGCAGTCCCTCTTCATCCAGGGTCCTCTGGACTTTCGCAGCCAAATCAGGTCGTGCCTTCCTCAGCGTATGCAAGTATAACCTCTCGGCTTCCTCCAAGCCGCGCAATCGCTGAACCCTGCGCTTTTGTGAATGGCTGAGTCCGTCAGGGCACCACCTTGGACGGTGGTACCTGTCTTCTTCCTCTTCTTGTCCCTCGTCTTCTGAATCCTCGAGATCTACCCAGCGAGGGGACTCAGCGCGTTTGCTCTGTGGTGGGAGAGGCCCTAAACGCTCGAACACGGACACGTTGGCTGCCTCCTTCTTCTTGCGATTGCATTCTGGGCAATTGCCGATCGTGGGCAATCGGCTCATTCCTGAATCCCAGCAGTGTCTGAAGAAGGGGCAATCCCAGTGCCTGGCGTTGTCATCTTGCTCCCTTGGCTTTTCCGTGGCACGGCGCTCGTGTTCCTCCTCATTGTGATCGTGCCGATGATGTCTTCTGTCGTTTCTGGCCAGACGGCCTCTTTCATCATCGTCGCCGTGTTGTCGGCGTTGATCATACCGACTCACGTACTTATTGAGGAGGTGATCAGAGAGGGGTCGTTGATATCTTATGTTCTTAACTTCTCCCACTGTGATGTAGCGCTTGCCATCTTGACGGAGCCGATCGCATGGAGCGGCCCCCTCTGTGTCCTTGCTCTGAGAGCAGCTGTCCTCATCCCCGTCCTTCTCAGAGCGGTGTCCAAGCTCTACCATGCTGATGTTGGCTGAGAAATCAGGCTGGCACCCTCCGAGGTGGGCAAACTCCACCATGTTGACGGCGGGGAAGGGGTGTGTGTCGACCTTCATGGCATACTGGTTAAAAATTAGTCGCCCATTTTCTATTGCCATCTGGATTTGCTGACGCCACACCCTGCAGTCGTTAGTGGTGTGGGTGAACGTGTTATGCCACTTGCAGTATGGCTTTCCGTTCAGCTCTTGCACCGTGGGAACTTTGTGGCCTTCGGGAATCTTTACATGCTTCTCCGCGAGTAAGAGATCGAAAATCTGCTCGGTTTTCGTCACGTCGAAGTCGAATCCTCTTGGAGGTCCTGGTGGCTTCACCCATTTGCAGGTTACTGGGCCTGCAGCTCGAGTCCACTCAGCTACTGCGACCTCTTGTTCTCCCGTAGCGACTTCATCTTCGCCTGCGTCAACCATGGTAACCACACGCTTGAACTTGTCCTGATAGACATCTGGGTGACGCTGTTCATACGCTGACAGCTTCTGTACCATGTGCGCTAGTGACGGGTAGTCCGCTTGGGAGGCCACGTCCTTGATCGATGATGATAGACCCACCACCGCCAACTCGACTGCTTCTTTTTCGCTTACGTGAACCGAATAGCATCGGTTCCTAACGGTCCTGAAGCGCTGGATGTATTCTGACACTGTTTCTCCGCGCTTCTGTCGTACTTGTGCAAGATCGGCAATGCCAGCCTCGGAAGCCTCTGAGTGATATTGCTCATGGAACCGTTCTTCCAGCTGCTTCCAAGTCTGGACCGAGTTCGGTGGCAGCGACGTGTACCAACCGAAAGCCGATCCTGTGAGGGACTGTGAGAAGTACCTCACGCGCAGCTCGTCTGACGCTGAGATCATGCCCAGCTGCGCCAAATATCGGCTCACATGCTCGATGGAGCTGGAACCATCTGATCCGCTGAACTTTGTGAAGTCCGGGAGCCGATATTTGGGGGGTAGCGGGATCAATTCGTACTTGTTGGGGTACGGCTTGGTATAGCCGATCGTCTTCCTTTTCGGCATCATGCCGAACTGATCTTTTAGGATCGTACAAATCTGATCCGCGGTGATGGCTGCAGGTGCCGAACCCTGGAGGTCCGTGGGAGTGGCGTACTTAACCAGCCATGCTTGTTTTTCTGGTTCTGAGCCAACTGCAGGAGTTGGGCTCGGGAGTTTTGTCGGGGTGGCGTATTTAGCTAGCCACGTCTGCTTCTCGAGCTCCGTTTCTGACGCTCCTCCTGTTTGCGCCGGAGTCCCTGATGTTGTGGCCTGGTTTGAGAGTGGCCAGTTGCCACAATCTGGCACATACGCGCACGCGTATCCTTGAGGGATCTCCTTAGGCGCCTCAGCCAAGAACTGGTAGTCACTGGGGTCACCACCGATCTTGTAGACGACGAATGCCGGTGTAGCCGGCACTTCAGCTGGTGCTGCCAACGCATGTGGCAGCGGCGGACGAGACTGGAGTGGCAACTCTCCTTGATGCGTCCCGAGAGCTGGCCCTGACGGAGAGTACTGATGGCTCATGATTTCCTGGATCACGCGAAGAGCGACGCGCTCCAACGTGTTCACCAGGCTCTCAGAGTGGCGGTGCAGTGAGTTAGCCACCATGAAGTTGATCTCCTGACGCAGCGACCTGGTGCGTTCTTCTGACGGGGTGGATAGGTCCACTCCATCAAGCGCGCCTTCGGGTGAGAACCCCTTCCATCTGATGCCATGGGAGCGGGTCCTGTGGAAAGAGCCGATGAGGTCGGCTTCGAGGAGGACCTTGGCCTCGTCATACTTCTTCTTGAGTTCGCCAGTGAGGTCCTCGTAAGTGACCGGAGTTTCTTCCGCCATCTCTGATGTAGATGGCGATGTGGTGGATGTCGTGGATGTTGAAGATCGTCCCACCGGGCGTGCCAGAATGTGTTGGCGTCAGAAACCCACCGGCGGGCAGCGACTGGCCAACACCGTAGAGCCGGGAACAACTAGGGCTGCGGCTGGCCCCAGTCCCTCAGAGCGACGGCCCGCAAAGCCTCCTGGTCGCGCGCCGATGCAAATTGCAAGGGCGTGCCACCTGACCTATACCTGGTCAGGAAGGTGTGGATGATGCCTCGCTTAGTTTCCTGCAGGGCACACACGTACACGTTAAATCAGAGCCTCGATCGGCTCTCAGGTTATCCTGTGGATCGGCTCATGGAGCCGATCCACCCATGATTCGTCCAAGGTGGCCGAATATATGGTGGTCCTGCTTGATCAAGATAAAGCATATGAGATCCACGACGATCTGGGGTTTTCACCGCATAATCGGATCATCCTACTCACGATTGGGCCTCGCGCTCACGCACGGTGATCGTAAGCCAGCCCTAGACAAGGCCTAAAAACCAACACTAGGTTGATCCTCGGAACGTCCTGTCTAGGAGCAGCAAACTACACCCTGCATGCCGCTGGATCCTCCAACCCTTTGTAAGGCCTAACTATTGCAGATATTAAACTAATCCTTGATGAATCAAGGAGCGATCGTAACGGATCAGATCTACTAAATAACGATCAAGCGGGGTGCCGCCCCTGCACCCATGATGAGGTACAGGGACGGCTAGATGCGCAAGGGTTGCACTACGACAGCATATGATACTAGGAACAATGCTAACCCTAACACATCTATGATAACTACGTTGCTCGCCATCAAAAAGGCTTCAGCACGAGCAACGCATGAACAACTAGGCAGGCTCGTGCTGCCTAGATCGCGAGATGCGATCTAGGCAGCATGGTGCTTACCGGAGGAACCCTCGAGACGAAGGAGTTGGCGATGCGCCGAGATTGGTTTGTGTTGAACGTTGGTTGTTGTTTATTCCATAAACCCTAGGTACATATTTATAGTCCAGGGGACTTTCTAATGTGGGCGTGCACTTAAACCGTGCACGAGATAAATTCTAACTTCTACGTAATCTACTATAAAGGTACACGGGCTAACTAGCCCAAACTTGATTAACAAGGCCGATTTACACATCTCTTCCATACGTATATCTTCAAGTCCGTCTTGATCGCGGCCCACCTCTGACTTGGTCAAATTCTGGTGATAACACAACTTTAATGCTTACTATATGACATAAGAAGACTATGTGATTTGGTTTTTCATTTTTCTGTTTTTATTTTTCTGCCCATTTGAATCTTGGTCAAATCCTAGGTTTGACCAAGATATAGACAAGTTTAACACGTAAATGAGTTAACTTGGATTTCCTACCCTTGAATCCATAGGAAACTTTGTTCTAATGCACTATTATAATCAACCGAGTTTTTACACCAACAGGTCTGTCACTTACGTGTGGTGCCCACGCTTGAGGTCCCACACTTCAGTGAGCACAAGTCACGTGCAATAGGTACGCAAACTCCCAGCCATTTTCTTTGTCAAGAGAAGACGCATCAGGATGCGTATTGGAAGTCGGTGGGTCCTTCTGGTTCCTTCGGTCGTCCCTCTCACAAAAAAAAACAAATCTCTCTCATTCTCGGCCTCGCTCGACTCGCTTGCTCGCTCGCTCGCACCTCCTGCTCACTGACAAACCCTGCACAAAAGTCAACATCATCACCCGAAAAAGGGGAGACACCAGAATTCTCTCCCTTCTTCTCTCCTTCCGAGTGATCCCTCTTCCTCCGAGTTTCACTCGACGGGCAAACACCCATGTGCTGCATAGTAATAATAATAATAAAAAGGTAGTACTCGTAGAAAAATCGATATACGAATCTGTAATTAAATAGGTTAAACTAGGGTTTTGCCCAGTTCTACAGATCAAGGGTTCAAAAAAATCCAACTACGGGGTTCGAACAACACGATTCTAATCCAAGAATTTTTTCGACCTAGGTCACCCAAATGGCCTCAAACTATAGGGTTAGCATCTAGTGCAGTATGTGTGAAAATGTATGCACTATGTGTGCTATAACTTGTATGTCTTTGATATTTGAACCAAATTTGAATAAGTTTGAAATATTTGAAAAGGGGCTTTTGGCTTAAACGTTTGAAACCAAAAACCACTTCTCTTCATGCATGCTTGACTTCATAAGACAGAGTTTAGCTAGGGTTAGGGGATAGATGCATGATTTTCCTGGTTTGAATATGTCTAGACCTACTTTATCAACTTAATTGAATGCTTACTATATGACATAATAATACTATGTGCATTGTTTTTTATTTTTTTATTTTTTTAAAATTGTATGCCCATTTGAATCTTGGTCAAATCCTAGGTTTGAACATGGTTTAAACAAGTTTAAATCATGAATATGAAAAATTAAGCATCTATATATCCTTCTTAGTCACTCCAAAATGTAGCTCTTGGGAGGTTTTTTCGAAATTTCCATGTTTGAAACCAAAACCACTTCTCTTCATGCATGCTTGACTTCATAAGACATAGTTTAGCTAGGGCGTTAGGGGGTAGATACATGATTTTCCTGGTTTGAATATGTCTAGACCTGGTTTATCAACTTAATTAATTGATTGTTTACTATATGACATAAGAAGACTATGTGCCTTGGTTTTAAATTTTTCTGTTTTTTTTGAATTTTACGCCCATATATTTGAATCTTGGACAAATCCTAGGTTTGACCAAGATTTAAACAAGTTTAAACATAAAAATAAAAAGGGAAGCATGTATCCTTCTTAGTCACTCTAAAATGAAGCTTTTTGGATGTTCTTGAAATTTCCATTTTTGAAACCAAAAACGACTTCTCTCTTCATGCTAGACTTCATAAGATCGACAGGGGGCAGATACATGATTTGTCTGGTTTGGATATGTCCAAACCTTGCTTGTTTATCAACTTGAATGCTTACTATATGACATAAGAATGCTTACCATATGTTTGAATTTTAAAAGCATATAGTCTTCTTATGTCATATAGTAAGCATTCAAAAGTTTTTCTTTGAGAGAGTAGCATGCATTCAAAAGTTGATAAATAAGATTTGTACATATTCAAACCAGACAAATCATGTATCTACCCATATGCATATATATATAACCCTATACTTTTGTCTTATGAAGACGTCAAGGATGAAGAGAAGTGGATTTGGGTTTCAAACATGGAAATTTCAAAAACCTCCCAAAACATGTATATATCTACCCCTAAACCCTAATCTTTGTCTTATGAAGCCAAGCATATGAAGAGAAGTGATTTTGGGTTTCAAACATGGAAACTTCAAAAACCTCCCAAAAGCTTCATTTTAGAGAGACTAAGAATGATCCATATGCTTACCTTTTCATTGCCATGTTTTAAACTTGTTTTAACCTTGGTCAAACCTAGGATTTGACCAAGATTCAAATGGGAGTAAAAATTCAGAAAAATTCAAAAAAAATGAAAAACCAAAGCACACATATATATATATATAGCCTTCTTATGTCATATATATAGTAAGCATTCAAGTTGATAAACAAGGTCTAGACATATTCAAAGCAGAAATATCATGTATCATATCTACCCCTAACCCTAAACTCTGTCTTATGAAGTCAAACATATGAAGAGAACTGGGGTTTTGGGTTTCAAACATAAAATTTTCAAGTACACCTTCATTTTAGAGTGAGTAAGGAAGGGATTCATGCTTACCGTTTCATTTTCATGTTTTAAACTTGTTTAAACCTAGGATTTGACCAAGATTTAAATAGGCATAAAAATTAAAAAGAAATCAAAAAATGAAAAACCAAAGCACATATATATAGCCTTCTTATATCATATAGTAAAAAATTCAAGTTGATAAACAAGGTCTAGACATATTCAAACAAGAAAAATCATGTATCTACACACCTAACCATAAACTCTGTCTTAAGTGGTTTTGGGTTTCAAACATGGAAATTTCACAAACCTCCCAAAAGCTTCATTTTACAGTGACTAAGGAGGATCCATGCTTACCTTTTGGCTTAAACGTTTGAAACAAAAAACCACTTCTCTTCATGCATGCTTGACTTCATAAGACAGAGTTTAGCTAGGGTACGTTAGGGGGTGTAGATACATGATTTCCTGGTTTGAATATGTCTAGAGACCTTGTTTATCAACTTAATTGATTGCTTACTATATGACATAAGAAGACTACGTGCCTTGGTTTTTTTTTGAATTTTATGCTCATATATTTGAATCTTGGTCAAATCCTAGGTTTGACCAAGATTTAAACAAGTTTAAACATGAAAATGAAAAGGGAAGCATGTATCCTTCTTAGTCACTCTAAAATGAAGCTTTTGGGATGTTCTTGAAATTTCCATGTTTGAAACCCAAAACGACTTCTCTTCATGCTAGACTTCATAAGATCAACATGGGGTAGATACATGATTTGTCTGGTTTGGATATACCTAGACCTCGTTTAACTTGAATGCATACGATATGACATAAGAAGACTACGTGCTTTTGTTTTTCATTATTCTGTTTTTTTGAATTTTGTGCCCACCCATTTGTATCTTGGTCAAATCCTAGGCTTGATAATGATTTAACAAGATTAAAATATGAAAATGCAAAAGGTAAGCATGGATCCTTCTTAGTCACTCTAAAATGAAGCTTTTGGGAGCAAAACCACTTCTCTTCATATGCTTGACTTCATAAGACGGAGTTTAGGGGTTAGGGGGTATAGATACACGATTTGTCTAGTTTGAATATGTCTAGACCTTGTTTATCAACTTAATTGGCTTACTATATGACATAAGAAAACTATTTGCTTTGGTTTTTCTTTTTCCTGATTTTTTTCAATTTTGATACCCATTTGAATCTTGTCAAATCCTAGGTTTGACCGAGATAATTTAAACAAGCTTAAAACATGAATATGAAAAGGGAAGCATGTATCCTTCTTTGTCACTCTAAAATGAAGTTTTTGGGAGGTTTTTCAAATTTCCATGTTTGAAACCCAAAACCACTTCTCTTCATATGCTTGACTTCATAAGACAGAGTTCAGGGGTTAGGGGGTATAGATACATGATTTGTCTAGTTTGAATATTTCTAGACCTTGTTTATCAACTTTAATGCTTACTATATGACATAAGAAAACTATTTGCTTTGGTTTTCTTTTTTCTGACTTTTTTTTTCAATTTCGATGCCCATTTGAATCTTGTCAAATCCTAGGTTTGACCAAGATAATTTAAACAAGCTTAAAACATGAATATGAAAAGGGGAGCATGTATCCTTCTTAGTCACTCTAAAATGTAGTTTTTGGGAGTTTTTTGAAATTTCCATGTTTGAAACCCAAAACCACTTCTCTTCACATGCTTGACTTCATAAGACAGAGTTTAGGGGTTAGGGGTATAGATACATGATTTGTCTGGTTTAATATGTCTAGACCTTGTTTATCAACTTTAATGCTTACTATATGACATAAGAAGACTATGTGATTTGGTTTTTCATTTTTCTGTTTTTATTTTTCATTTATTTGAATCTTGGTCAAATCCTAGGTTTGACCAAGATATAGACAAGTTTAACACGTAAATGAGTTAACTTGGATTTCCTACCCTTGAATCCATAGGAAACTTTGTTCTAATGCACTATTATAATCAACCGAGTTTTTACACCAACAGGTCTGTCACTTACGTGTGGTGCCCACGCTTGAGGTCCCACACTTCAGTGAGCACAAGTCACGTGCAATAGGTACGCAAACTCCCAGCCATTTTCTTTGTCAAGAGAAGACGCATCAGGATGCGTATTGGAAGTCGGTGGGTCCTTCTGGTTCCTTCGGTCGTCCCTCTCACAAAAAAAAACAAATCTCTCTCATTCTCGGCCTCGCTCGACTCGCTTGCTCGCTCGCTCGCACCTCCTGCTCACTGACAAACCCTGCACAAAAGTCAACATCATCACCCGAAAAAGGGGAGACACCAGAATTCTCTCCCTTCTTCTCTCCTTCCGAGTGATCCCTCTTCCTCCGAGTTTCACTCGACGGGCAAACACCCATGTGCTGCATAGTAATAATAATAATAAAAAGGTAGTACTCGTAGAAAAATCGATATACGAATCTGTAATTAAATAGGTTAAACTAGGGTTTTGCCCAGTTCTACAGATCAAGGGTTCAAAAAAATCCAACTACGGGGTTCGAACAACACGATTCTAATCCAAGAATTTTTTCGACCTAGGTCACCCAAATGGCCTCAAACTATAGGGTTAGCATCTAGTGCAGTATGTGTGAAAATGTATGCACTATGTGTGCTATAACTTGTATGTCTTTGATATTTGAACCAAATTTGAATAAGTTTGAAATATTTGAAAAGGGGCTTTTGGCTTAAACGTTTGAAACCAAAAACCACTTCTCTTCATGCATGCTTGACTTCATAAGACAGAGTTTAGCTAGGGTTAGGGGATAGATGCATGATTTTCCTGGTTTGAATATGTCTAGACCTACTTTATCAACTTAATTGAATGCTTACTATATGACATAATAATACTATGTGCATTGTTTTTTATTTTTTTGATTTTTTTAAAATTGTATGCCCATTTGAATCTTGGTCAAATCCTAGGTTTGAACATGGTTTAAACAAGTTTAAATCATGAATATGAAAAATTAAGCATCTATATATCCTTCTTAGTCACTCCAAAATGTAGCTCTTGGGAGGTTTTTTCGAAATTTCCATGTTTGAAACCAAAACCACTTCTCTTCATGCATGCTTGACTTCATAAGACATAGTTTAGCTAGGGCGTTAGGGGGTAGATACATGATTTTCCTGGTTTGAATATGTCTAGACCTGGTTTATCAACTTAATTAATTGATTGTTTACTATATGACATAAGAAGACTATGTGCCTTGGTTTTAAATTTTTCTGTTTTTTTGAATTTTACGCCCATATATTTGAATCTTGGACAAATCCTAGGTTTGACCAAGATTTAAACAAGTTTAAACATAAAAATAAAAAGGGAAGCATGTATCCTTCTTAGTCACTCTAAAATGAAGCTTTTTGGATGTTCTTGAAATTTCCATTTTTGAAACCAAAAACGACTTCTCTCTTCATGCTAGACTTCATAAGATCGACAGGGGGCAGATACATGATTTGTCTGGTTTGGATATGTCCAAACCTTGCTTGTTTATCAACTTGAATGCTTACTATATGACATAAGAATGCTTACCATATGTTTGAATTTTAAAAGCATATAGTCTTCTTATGTCATATAGTAAGCATTCAAAAGTTTTTCTTTGAGAGAGTAGCATGCATTCAAAAGTTGATAAATAAGATTTGTACATATTCAAACCAGACAAATCATGTATCTACCCATATGCATATATATATAACCCTATACTTTTGTCTTATGAAGACGTCAAGGATGAAGAGAAGTGGATTTGGGTTTCAAACATGGAAATTTCAAAAACCTCCCAAAACATGTATATATCTACCCCTAAACCCTAATCTTTGTCTTATGAAGCCAAGCATATGAAGAGAAGTGATTTTGGGTTTCAAACATGGAAACTTCAAAAACCTCCCAAAAGCTTCATTTTAGAGAGACTAAGAATGATCCATATGCTTACCTTTTCATTGCCATGTTTTAAACTTGTTTTAACCTTGGTCAAACCTAGGATTTGACCAAGATTCAAATGGGAGTAAAAATTCAGAAAAATTCAAAAAAAATGAAAAACCAAAGCACACATATATATATATATAGCCTTCTTATGTCATATATATAGTAAGCATTCAAGTTGATAAACAAGGTCTAGACATATTCAAAGCAGAAATATCATGTATCATATCTACCCCTAACCCTAGCTAAACTCTGTCTTATGAAGTCAAACATATGAAGAGAACTGGGGTTTTGGGTTTCAAACTTAAAATTTTCAAGTACCTTCATTTTAGAGTGAGTAAGGAAGGATTCATGCTTACCGTTTCATTTTCATGTTTTAAACTTGTTTAAACCTAGGATTTGACCAAGATTTAAATAGGCATAAAAAATCGAAAGAAATCAAAAATTGAAAAACCAAAGCACATATATATAGCCTTCTTATATCATATAGTAAAAAATTCAAGTTGATAAACAAGGTCTAGACATATTCAAACAAGAAAAATCATGTATCTACACACCTAACCATAAACTCTGTCTTAAGAGGTTTTGGGTTTCAAACATGGAAATTTCACAAACCTCCCAAAAGCTTCATTTTACAGTGACTATATAAGGAGGATCCATGCTTACCTTTTGGCTTAAACGTTTGAAACCAAAAACCACTTCTCTTCATGCATGCTTGACTTCATAAGACAGATCGAGTTTAGCTAGGGTACGTTAGGGGGTGTAGATACATGATTTCCTGGTTTGAATATGTCTAGACCTTGTTTATCAACTTAATTGATTGCTTACTATATGACATAAGACGACTACGTGCCTTGGTTTTCATTTTTGGTTTTTTTTTGAATTTTATGCTCATATATTTGAATCTTGGTCAAATCCTAGGTTTGACCAAGATTTAAACAAGTTTAAAACATGAAAATGAAAAGGGAAGCATGTATCCTTCTTAGTCACTCTAAAATGAAGCTTTTGGGATGTTCTTGAAATTTCCATGTTTGAAACCCAAAACGACTTCTCTTCATGCTAGACTTCATAAGATCAACATGGGGTAGATACATGATTTGTCTGGTTTGGATATACCTAGACCTCGTTTAACTTGAATGCATACGATATGACATAAAAAGACTACATGCTTTTGTTTTTCATTATTCTGATTTTTTTGAATTTTGTGCCCACCCATTTGTATCTTGGTCAAATCCTAGGCTTGATAATGATTTAACAAGATTAAAATATGAAAATGCAAAGGTAAGCATGGATCCTTCTTATTAGTCACTCTAAAATGAAGCTTTTGGGAGCAAAACCACTTCTCTTCATATGCTTGACTTCATAAGACGGAGTTTAGGGGTTAGGGGTATAGATGCATGCATGATTTGTCTAGTTTGAATATGTCTAGACCTTGTTTATCAACTTAATTGGCTTACTATATATGACATAAGAAAACTATTTGCTTTGGTTTTTCTTTTTCCTGATTTTTTTCAATTTTGATGCCCATTTGAATCTTGTCAAATCCTAGGTTTGACTGAGATAATTTAAACAAGCTTAAAACCTGAATATGAAAAGGGAAGCATGTATCCTTCTTTGTCACTCTAAAATGAAGTTTTTGGGAGGTTTTTCAAATTTCCATGTTTGAAACGACCCAAAACCACTTCTCTTCATATGCTTGACTTCATAAGACAGAGTTCAGGGGTTAGGGGGTATAGATACATGATTTGTCTAGTTTGAATATGTCTAGACCTTGTTTATCAACTTAATTAATTGGCTTACTATATGACATAAGAAAACTATTTGCTTTGGTTTTTCTTTTTCCTGATTTTTTCGATGCCCATTTGAATCTTTGTCAAATCCTAGGTTTGACTGAGATAATTTAAACAAGCTTAAAACATGAATATGAAAAGGGAAGCATGCATCCTTCTTAGTCACTCTAAAATGTAGTTTTTGGGAGGTTTTTGAAATTTCCATGTTTCAAACCCAAAACCACATCTCTTCATGCTTGACTTAATTTATAAGACATAGTTTAGGGGTTAGGGGTAGATACATGATTTGTATGGTTTGATATTTCTAGTCCTTGTTTATCAACTTTAATGCTTACTATATGACATAAGATGACTATGTGATTTGGTTTTTCATTTTTCTGTTTTTTATTTTATTTTTCTGCCCATTTGAATCTTGGTCAAATCCTAGGTTTGACCAAGATTTAGACAAGTTTAACACGTGAAAACGAATAAGTAAGCCTGGATCCTTCTTAGTCACTCAAAAATGTACCAATCGATAGATGTGTTAACTTTGCTTCATGGAAATAATAATGTCATGTAAATGAGTTAACTTGGATTTCCTACCCCTGAATCCATAGGAAACTTTGTTCTAATGCACTATTATAATCAACCGAGTTTTTACACCAACAGGTCCGTCACTTACGTGTGGTGCCCACGCTTGAGGTCCCACACTTCAGTGAGCACAAGTCACGTGCAATAGGTACGCAAACTCCCAGCCATCTTCTTTGTCAAGAGAAGACGCATCAGGATGCGTTTTGGAAGTCTGTGGGTCCTTCTAGATCCTTCGGTTGTCCCTCTCACAAAAAAAAAACAAATCTCTCTCATTCTCGGCCTCGCTCGACTCGCTCGCTCGCTCGCTCGCACCTCCTGCTCACTGACAAACCCTGCACAAAAGTCAACATCATCACCCGAAAAAGGGGAGACACCATAATTCTCTCCCTTCTTCTCTCCTTCCGAGTGATCCCTCTTCCTCCGAGTTTCACTCGACGGGCAAACACCCATGTGCTGCATAGTAATAATAATAATAAAAAGGTAGTACTCGTAGAAAAATCGATATACGAATCTGTAATTAAATAGGTTAAACTAGGGTTTTGCCCAGTTCTACAGATCAAGGGTTCAAAAAAATCCAACTACGGGGTTCGAACAACACGATTCTAATCCAAGAATTTTTTCGACCTAGGTCACCCAAATGGCCTCAAACTATAGGGTTAGCATCTAGTGCAGTATGTGTGAAAATGTATGCACTATGTGTGCTATAACTTGTATGTCTTTCAAATTTGAACCAAATTTGAATAAGTTTGAAATATTTGAAAATGGGCTTTTGGCTTAAACGTTGGAAACCAAAAACCACTTCTCTTCGTGCATGCTTGACTTCATAAGACAGAGTTTAGCTAGGGTTAGGGGGTAGATGCATGATTTTCCTGGTTTGATTATGTCTAGACCTTGTTTATCAACTTAATTGAATGCTTACTATATGACATAAGAATACTATGTGCCTTGTTTTTTTATTTTTTTATTTTTTTAAAATTTTATGCCCATTTGAATCTTGGTCAAATCCTAGGTTTGAACATGGTTTAAACAAGTTTAAATCATGAATATGAAAAATTAAGCATCTATATATCCTTCTTAGTCACTCCAAAATGTAGCTCGGTCTTGGGAGGGTTTTCGAAATTTCCATGTTTGAAACCAAAAACCACTTCCCTTCATGCATGCTTGACTTCATAAGACGGAGTTTAGGGTTAGGGGTAGATATATACATTATTTTCTTGTTTGAATATGTCTAGACCTTGTTTATCAACTTGAATGCTTAATTACTATATATATATGACATAAGAATGTTATGTCCTTTGGTTTTTCATTCTTTTGATTTTTTATGAATTTCTATGCCCATTTGAATCTTTTGGTCAAATCCTAGAGGTTTGACCAAGATTTAAACAAGTTTAAAACATGAAAATGAAAAGGGAAGCTTGTATATCCTTCTTAGTCACTCTAAAATGAAGTTTTTGGGAGGTTTTTGAAATTTCCATGTTTGAAACCCAAAACCACTTCTCTTCATGCTAGACTGCTTCATAAGACAATTTAATTAGGGGTTAGGGGGTAGATACATGATTTGTCTGGTTTGAATATGTCCAAACCTTGCTTGTGTATCAACTTGAATGCTTACTATATGACATAAGAATGCTTACCATATGTTTGAATTTTAAAAGCATATAGTCTTCTTATGTCATATATATAGTAAGCATTCAAAAGTTTTTCTTTGAGAGAGTAGCATGCATTCAAAAGTTGATAAATAAGATTTGGACATATTCAAACCAGACAAATCATGTATCGATCTACACCCCCTAACCCTAAACTCTGTCTTATGAAGTCAAGCATGAAGAGAAGTGCTTTTAGGTTTCAAACATGGAAATTTCACAAACCTCCCAAAAGCTTCATTTTACAGTGACTAATTAAGGAGGATCCATGCTTACCTTTTGGCTTAAACGTTTGAAACCAAAAACCACTTCTCTTCATGCATGCTTGACTTCATATATAATTAAGACAGAGTTTAGCTAGGGCGTTAGGGGGTAGATACATGATTTTCCTGGTTTGAATATGTCTAGAACTGGTTTATCAACTTAATTAATTGATTGTTTACTATATGACATAGGAAGACTATGTGCCTTGGTTTTAAATTTTTCTATTTTTTTTTTTAATTTTATGCCCATATATTTGAATCTTGGTCAAATCCTAGGTTTGACCAAGATTTAAACAAGTTTAAACATAAAAATGAAAAGGGAAGCATGTATCCTTCTTAGTCACTCTAAAATGAAGCTTTTGGGATGTTCTTGAAATTTCCATTTTTGAAACCAAAAACGACTTCTCTCTTCATGCTAGACTTCATAAGATCGACAGGGGGTATAGATACATGATTTGTCTGGTTTGGATATACCTAGACCTCGTTTGTCAACTTGAATTCATACGATATGACATATGAAGACTATGTGCTTTAATTTGTTTTCATTTTTCTGATTTTTTTTGAATTTTGTGCCCACCCATTTGTATATTGGTCAAATGCTAGGCTTGATAATGATTTAAACAAGTTTAAAATATGAATATGCAAAGTTAAGCATGGATCCTTCTTAGAAACTCTAAAATGAAGTTTTTCGGAGGTTTTTGAAATTTCCATGTTTGCAACCCAAAACAACTTCCTCTTCACATGCTTGACTTCATAAGACAGAGTTTAGGGGTTAGGGGGTATATATAGATACATGATTTGTCTAGTTTGAATATGTCTAGACCTTGTTTATCAACTTTAATGCTTACTATAAGACATAAGAAAACTATTTCCTTTGTTTTTTCTTTTTTTTTTATTTTTTTCAATATTGATGCCCATTTGAATCTTGTCAAATCCTAGGTTTGACCAAGATAATTTAAACAAGCTTAGAACATGAATAAGAAAAGGGAAGCGTGTATCCTTCTTAGTCACACTAAAATGAAGTTTTTGGGAGGTTTTTGATATTTCCATGTTTGAAACCCAAAACCACATCTCTTCATGCTTGACTTAATTTATAAGACATAGTTTAGGGGTTAGGGGGTAGATACATGATTTGTATGGTTTGATATTTCTAGACCTTGTTTATCAACTTTAATGCTTACTATATGACATAAGATGACTATGTGATTTGGTTTTTCATTTTTCTGTTTTTTATTTTTCTGCCCATTTGAATCTTGGTCAAATCCTAGGTTTGACCAAGATTTAGACAAGTTTAACACGTGAAAACGAATAAGTAAGCATGGATCCTTCTTAGTCACTCAAAAATGTACCAATCGATAGATGTGTTAACTTTGCTTCATGGAAATAATAATGTCACGTAAATGAGTTAACTTGGATTTCCTACCCTTGAATCCATAGGAAACTTTGTTCTAATGCAGTATAATAATCAATCGAGTTTTTACACCAACATGTCTGTCACTTACGTGTGGTGCCCACGCGTGAGGTCCCACACTTCAGTGAGCACAAGTCACGTGCAATAGGTACGCAAACTCCCAGCCATCTTCTTTGTCAAGAGAAGACGCATCAGGATGCGTATTGGAAGTCTGTGGGTCCTTCTGGATCCTTCTTAGTCACTCTAAAATGAAGCTTTTGGGAGGTTCTTGAAATTTCCATGTTTGAAACCCAAAACCACTTCTCTTCATGATTTACTTCATAAAACATAGTTTAATTAGAGTTTTAGGGGTAGATATATACATGATTTTTCTGGTTTGAATATATATGTCTCTAGACCTTTGTTTATCAACTTGAATGCTTAATATACATATGACATAAGAATGCTATGTGCTTTGGTTTTTCATTCTTTTGATTTTTTTTTCTGAATTTTTAGGGCCATTTGAATCTTGGTCAAATCCTTGGTTTGACCAAGATTTAAACAAGTTTAAAACATAAAAATGAAAAGGGAAGTCTGTATCCTTCTTAGTCACTCTAAAATGAAGCTTTTGGGAGGTTTTTTAAAATTTCAATGTTTGAAACCCAAAACCACTTCTCTTCACATGCTTGACTTCATAAGACAGAGTTAATTAATTTAGGGGTTAATTAGGGGGTATAGATACATGATTTGTGTGGTTTGAATATGTATGGACCTTATTTATCAACAACTTTAATGCTTACTATATGACATAAGAAAACTATTTGCTTTGGTTTTTCTTTTTTCAATTTTGATGCCCATTTGAATCTTGTCAAATCCTAGGTTTGACCAAGATAATTTAAACAAGTTTAAAACATGAAAATGAAAAGGGAAGCATGGATCCTTCTTAGTCACTCTAAAATGAAGCTTTTGGGAGGTTTTTGAAATTTCCATGTTTGAAACCCAAAACCACTTCTCTTCACATGCATGCTTGACTTCATAAGACAGAGTTTAGGGGTTAGGGGGTATAGCTACATGATTTGTCTGGTTTGAATATGTCTACACCTTGTTTATCAACTTTAATGCTTACTATATGACATAAGAAAACTAAGTGATTTGGTTTTTCATTTTTCTGTTTTTATTTTTCTGCCCATTTGAATCTTGGTTAAATCCTAGGTTTGACCAATATATAGACAAGTTTAACACGTAAATGAGTTAACTTGGATTTCCTACCCTTGAATCCATAGGAAACTTTGTTCTAATGCACTATTATAATCAACCGAGTTTTTACACCAACAGGTCTGTCACTTACGTGTGGTGCCCACGCTTGAGGTCCCACACTTCAGTGAGCACAAGTCACGTGCAATAGGTACGCAAACTCCCAGCCATTTTCTTTGTCAAGAGAAGACGCATCAGGATGCGTATTGGAAGTCTGTGGGTCCTTCTGGTTCCTTCGGTCGTCCCTCTCACAAAAAAAAACAAATCTCTCTCATTCTCGGCCTCGCTCGACTCGCTCGCTCGCTCGCTCGCACCTCCTGCTCACTGACAAACCCTGCACAAAAGTCAACATCATCACCCGAAAAAGGGGAGACACCATAATTCTCTCCCTTCTTCTCTCCTTCCGAGTGATCCCTCTTCCTCCGAGTTTCACTCGACGGGCAAACACCCATGTGCTGCATAGTAATAATAAAAAGGTAGTACTCGTAGAAAAATCGATATACGAATCTGTAATTAAATAGGTTAAACTAGGGTTTTGCCCAGTTCTACAGATCAAGGGTTCAAAAAAATCCAACTACGGGGTTCGAACAACACGATTCTAATCCAAGAATTTTTTCGACCTAGGTCACCCAAATGGCCTCAAACTATAGGGTTAGCATCTAGTGCAGTATGTGTGAAAATGTATGCACTATGTGTGCTATAACTTGTATGTCTTTCATATTTGAACCAAATTTGAATAAGTTTGAAATATTTGAAAAGGGGCTTTTGGCTTAAACGTTTGAAACCAAAAACCACTTCTCTTCATGCATGCTTGACTTCATAAGACAGAGTTTAGCTAGGGTTAGGGGATATATGCATGATTTTCCTGGTTTGAATATGTCTAGACCTTGTTTATCAACTTAATTGAATGCTTACTATATGACATAAGAATACTATGTGACTTGTTTTTTATTTTTTGATTTTTTTAAAATTTTATGCCCATTTTAATCTTGGTCAAATCCTAGGTTTGAACATGGTTTAAACAAGTTTAAATCATGAATATGAAAAATTAAGCATCTATATATCCTTCTTACTCACTCCAAAATGTAGCTCTTGGGAGGGTTTTTCGAAATTTCCATGTTTGAAACCAAAACCACTTCTCTTCATGCATGCTTGACTTCATAAGACAGAGTTTAGGGTTAGGGGTAGATATATACATGATTTTCTGGTTTGAATATGTCTAGACCTTGTTTATCAACTTGAATGCTTACTATATATATATGACATAATAATGTTATGTCCTTTGGTTTTTCATTCTTTTGTTTTTTTATGAATTTCCATGCCCATTTGAATCTTTTGGTCAAATCCTAGAGGTTTGACCAAGATTTAAACAAGTTTAAAACATGAAAATGAAAAGGGAAGCTTGTATATCCTTCTTAGTCACTCTAAAATGAAGTTTTTGGGAGGTTTTTGAAATTTCCATGTTTGAAACCCAAAACCACTTCTCTTCATGCTAGACTTCATAAGACAATTTAATTAGGGGTTAGGGGTAGATACATGATTTGTCTGGTTTGAATATGTCCAAACCTTGCTTGTTTATCAACTTGAATGCTTACTATATGTCATAAGAATGCTTACCATATGTTTGAATTTTAAAAGCATATAGTCTTCTTATGTCATATAGTAAGCATTCAAAAGGTATTCTTTGAGAGAGTAGCATGCATTCAGAAGTTGATAAATAAGATTTGGACATATTCAAACCAGACAAATCATGTATCTACACCCCTAACCCTAAACTCTGTCTTATGAAGTCAAGCATGAAGAGAAGTGCTTTTGGGTTTCAAACATGGAAATTTCACAAACCTCCCAAAAGCTTCATTTTACAGTGACTAAGAAGGATCCAGGCTTACCTTTTCATTTTCATGTTTTAAACTTGTTTAACTCTTGGTCAAACCTAGGATTTGACCAAGATTTAAATGGGCATAAAAAATCTGAAAAAAAGAGAAAAATTGAAAAAACAAATAACATAGCCTTCTTATGTCATATAGTAAGAATTCAAGTTGATTAACAAGGTCTAGACATATTCAAACCATAAAAATCATGTTTCTACCCCTAACCCTAAACTCTGTCTTACGAAGTCAAGCATGAAGAGAAGTGGTTTTGGGTTTCAAACATGGAAATTTCAAAAACCTCGCGAAAGCTTCATTTTGGAGTGACTAAGAAGGATACATGCTTACTTTTTCATTTTCATGTTTTAAACTTGTTTAAAGCTTGATAAAACCAGGATTTTACCTATTTAATCATAGATTCATAGGTCGATTTTTTACTTTTTTATTTTTACTATGCAGCACATGTGTGTTTGCCCGTCCAGTGAAACTCGGAGGAAGAGGGATCACACGGAAGGAGAAGAAGGGATAGCAGTCACGGGGCCCCTCTTATTATTTATGGTGTATATCTTTTTCCGGTGATGTTGGACTGTTGTGCAGCGTTTGTCGGTGCGCGGGAGGTGCGAGGCTGCGAGCGAGTCGAGCGAGGCCGAGAATGAGAGAGATGTTTTTTTCTTTTTCTTTTCCGTGAGAGGGACAACAGAAGGATCCAGAGACGACTTCCACTACGCATCCTGGTGCGCGTCTTCTCTTGACAAAGAAGATGGATGGGAGTTTGCGTACCTACTAATCTACTATAGTACTACTACTACACAAGAACCATATACATGTCAAACTTTTCAATCATGACCCACATGCATTTTATGTATATATTCACAACTTTTAATGCATGCATGAAAACTCAGCAAAATATGTGCATTTTGGGTTGTCGCACATAAATGTGCTTTTACTTGTCTGCCACCAATCCAATTTTCATGTGAGGGGGAAACATGACACACGATGGACATTTCCAATGTTTCACGAATTAATTATCTCAATTTGCATCCATATATATATGCGCCTGGTTACTGAAAGATCGAACCAAAGGTGAACTTGAAACGTTTTCATTTTCATGTTTTAAACTTGTTTAAATCTTGGTCAACCCTTGGATTTGACCAAGATTCATAAAAAATTCAAAAACATAGTCTTCTTATGTCATACAGTCAACATTCAACTTGATAAAACAAGATCTAAACATATTAATAGATGAATCATGTATCTACCCCCTAACCCTAAACTCTGTCTTTTGAAGTCAAACATGAAGATACGTGGTTTTGGGTTTACAAAATGGAAATTTCAAAAACCTCCGAAAAGCTTAATTTTGGAGTGACTAAGAAGGATACATGCTTACTTTTTCATTTTCATGTTTTAAACTTGTTTAAAGCTTGGTCAAACCTAGCTAGCTTGGATTTGACCAAGATTCAAGTGCGCATAAAAAATTCGAAAAAACCCCAAAAAATGAAAAACCATAACACATAGTCTTCTTGCGTCACATATATTGTAAGCATTCAAGTGTTGATAAACAATATCTAGACATATCAAACAAGAAAAATCATGTATCTATACCCCTAACCCTAAATTTGTCTTATGAAGTCAAGCATGAAGAGAAGTGGTTTGGGTTTTCAAACATGGAAATTTCGAAAACCGCCCAAAAGCTTCATTTCGGACTGACTAAGAAGGATCCATGCTTACCTTTTCATTTTCATGTTTTAAACTTGTTTAAATTCTTGTTCAAACCTAGGATTTGGCCAAGATTCAAATGGGCATAAAAACAATCGAAAAAATCAAAAATGAAAAACCAAAGCACATAGTCTTCTTATGTCACATAGTAAGCCATTCAACTTGATAACAAGGTCTAGACCTATTCAAACCAGAAAAATCATGTATCTACCCCTAACCCTAAACTCATCTGTCTTATGAAGTCAAGCATGAAGAGAAGTGGTTTTGGGTTTCAAACATAGACATTTCAAAAGCCTCCCAAAAGCTTCATTTTGGAGTGATTGAGAAGGATCCATGCTTAATTTTTCATTTTAATGTTTTAAACTTGTTTAAATCTTGGTTAAACCTATGATTTGACCAAAATTTGATTCGGCATGAAAATTCAAAACAAATCAAATAAATAAAAAACCAATGCACATAGTACATCTTCTTATGTCATATACTAAGCTTTCAAGTTGATAAGCCAGGTCTAGACATATTCAAACTAGAAAAATCATGTATCTACCCCTAACCCTAAACTCGATTTGTCTTATGAAGTCAATCATGAAGAGGTGTTTTGGGTTTCAGACATGGAAATTTCAAAAACCTTCCAAAAGCTTCATTTTGAAGTTACTAATTAAGAAGGATCACTACAAGAAAAGTTTGGCAACTTTTCTTGTAGTGGATCCAGGCTTAATTTTTCATCTTCATGTTTTAAATTTTGGTCAAACCTAGGATTTGTCCAAGATACAAATGGGCATAAAAATTCAGGGTAGCATCATACCCCTCCTTCCCGCGTAGAAAAAGTGTTAGGCGAGTAGTAGAATGGCATGACCAACAAGTTTCAAGTAAAATTTTGAATATGACCAAAATATACCAATTGATAGATGTGTGTGACCCAAGATTGAGCCATGGTACATTTTGCCAACAAAGTAGCAATTGAGTTGGCTTTCTACCTTAGTAGGCGTGCATTGGAAGGATGCATTATGCCGGCAAAGTTTTCAAATGTTCAAACTTTTCCGGTTTCTCATACAGATGTTGGCTCCTTGAGAAGCATTGATGTGATCATATAAGGTTATCCAAAACTTCGCCTTTCCCGTATTTGCCCGAGCACTCGACACCCTCTTCCCATGGCCAATCCACCAGCCATACCCCCGTGCACCCAGGCTCCACGACTCAGCCTCGGAGGGGTGTGCGCTAAAAGCTCGCAAATGTCCGTGTGCCATTGGTGTGCGATGAAGCAGGCGGCTCGTGTCTTGCGTGGCTAGACTCCTGGCGCCCTTTGATCTAGGAGAGGGAGAGGAGGGAGGGGGTCCCATGAAGCGGCGGTGGCCCAGGTATCGGCGGCAGCCCAGTGCAGCGACGGCAAAGTGGGCTGGTCGGAGCATAGGCATGCGCCGGGGCGAACCTCGCCGGGTGAGGATGCTTCCATTGTGAAGAAGCACTTGCCATCCAGGGCTTCGGGTTCGCCAACAAACTCAGCGCCTCGGTCCATGGCGTTGCCGTCGTGGGGACGTCGGGGGCGGCGGCGACGTGCTGCAGCCCCAGCCTTTAGTGGGGACCAAAGTGCGACCGACCACATCACGGCGTCGGCAGCATTGGGGATGCCGATGGGCATCCACTGCCACACACAGATTTGGGAGGTTCTGGCCGGGCCGAGTTCCAAACTTCCATCATCGGAGCCGAGGGCTTGGTACTTCAAATTCCGAATCAGGCAATCCTTCGACCCCAATCAGCTTCGCACTGTGGTCCAAATCCGAGATATCTTGGCGGCAGCTATGCTGGTTAAGCTTAGCCGGACAGCGGCAATCGACGATCTGCAAAACCTAGATGCCTTCCGAGGATTTGCAGCAGCCGTCAATGCACTCGTGGAGGCATCGCATCTTTGGTAGCAGCGGCGAATGCGGGTATGTTGTTTTACTCCCTTTGTATGCTTTTGTCATAAAAATCAATTTGCTAATTCTCATTCGATTGAAAATCAGACCCATTCACCATCAACTCTCAAACAGTGGACACTAGTAATATGTAGAACTAGAAATTACACAAGATTTCAGTCGCTAGTACTATTACTTCGACGCTACATGTTGTTTACACGAGGAAATTGCACAAACTACCGCTTATTGCTGCCTTCGTTGCTTAAAACACTTTTTAAAACTGTAATTTTTTCCGCACAAACCACCAACTATCGTGTTACATTGCAGGGAATTTCAAATTTAGGATTGAGCTGTTTAAGAGCAAATCAGATGATCGGGGACCACCAACTACTATAGTTTTAATTGCAAATAGAATAGATTTTGCAAAATTATGAAACGCACATAACGTTTGAATTACTACAATTTTTTTGAAGGTTTGATATTTTCATCATTTTTGTGTGAATCTTACACCAAGTAACACAACTTTCAGACGGAATACAAAATATTTTCAAACTTCCTAGATTTGATAGCTCAAATATTTTTAATTACTAGTTTTTCAGTATTTTAAAAAGTCGAAACAATATATTTTGGCTGAATGTTAGAAAATATATTTCATGATTATCCCATATTAGTTAAGAAGTACATAAACTAGTAGTAGTAATAAAGAACAGAGGGAGTTTATGGAGATACATCCATTAAGGGCATGTTAGTGTGTGTTGGTGTATTACTTATGCCTTCTTTGGTTAATACACTTCTCAAGTGATCCCCGCAAACCCTCTATTCTTGCCTAGAATACAAAAACTCCCCATCAAAGTATTAGTGCATTTTTTGGATGAGTATTCGAGAGGATTGGGTGAACACCAAGGATTTGCATAGGGAATTGGTACAATTGAATCCTTGGCTGTTTGATTTGTAGGATTGTTTCCGATAGGAATTTTTCCTAAGGATTTCTTTGCACAGATTCCATAGAAAATTAAACATCTACTCATACCTCTTTTTAAGAATGCTTTACTTTTCCTATGGTGGAATCAAACAAAGTTTGGATTCTATGAATTCCTATAGGATTGGAGTGGACATGACATTGCAATCCTACATTTCCCTATTCCTACATCTTTCGGTAGGCATTTGCCTAGAATAAATAACCATGTGTATTACGGAGTAGCAATAAAATATAGGTTTATTTCTCTAAAGCATCTTGCACTGTACTAGTACATGGCTTAAGAGACAATATTTTTACCATTTTTTGCGAGAAGACAATATTATTACCATAGTTACTAAGTACATTTTATTGGATGATGAAGTGATAGCCCTCATCAATGCATTGTGAATTATTAGGGCATGGGTCACACGTGATTTACGAGTACACCGCACGATCGAGAGCCGCCGTCCCTCTTTGCTTTTTACCGATGCGGCGGAGCTCCTCCCCACACCCACGAATAACTGAAAGCCACAACTGCTGGGGAAAAGTCTTGCGCCGAGAAAATCTACAACCGTGGTTGAGTACATGTGTTTCTTAAGATACGAGTGCTCCAATGCATTTTTTCTTTCCTTTTACTAATTTACCTTGAAAATCCTGCACGTCCACTTATTTGTGGACGGAGGGAGTATCACGCCAAGAGGAAGTAGGACAATAGTGGGCGCTTATAGCCCGCCTACGTGGTACTTTTGCCAGCTGTTGGCTCTTCTATTGTTCTTGCTCTAAAGAAACCCCGATTGTGAAAGGCCAAGGCGTACTTCTTTTGGTCACGCAAAATTCAAAATACTGCCATGGACATTGAATTGACATGACAACACATAGCTTGGGATGTCCAAATTTGCCACGTTAGACCGGTGACTTGTTCTTCACCTTTTCGGAGGGAACAGTGACTTTTTATTATGGGTCTATACACTTTCCAAGAAACAGGAGGAGATCTTTGTAGAGTGTAGAGGAGCGAAGTCAAGCGCCCCGCCCCACCTGCCCTATTTCGTTCACCTCCATCGTCTACCTCCGCCCCCGCCCGCACCAATCGACCACCTTCCATAGCACGCGCCGGTTGCCGCCGCCATGCAGCTTTAGAATCAATTCCACCGCCCGGTTTGAGAGCCTCCGTTCTTCATCTTCCCCGCCACTGCCGCCATCGAACCCAAATTAAACTCCAATCAGTTGAACCCAAACCTCATAGACCCACCCCTGTCTGCGATGGCGGCATCGAACAAGGAAAATGATGACTACGAACTGTTTGAAGGTCTTTTCCGAAGGTCCCCTTGAAGAACTCGTAACAAGATGCGACGTCATCACCGCCGCGAGCCTCGTCGGTTCGTCCAAATTATTTTTTGACTCTGCAAATGATAGTGCAACTCTATCTTTTTCTCTCCCGTTTGGCCTCCCATGTGTTCTTCATTCTCACCCGACGAAGGTAGCACGGGATTGCAAGCTGACGCCGCTAGACAGGTTCTCCTCCGATTTGTGATGCCGGACGGTACGGGTGCAGTGGGTATGTGCCAATGGAGATTGGGTTGCCATGGTTGACACGGGCTCTCCAGCTTCCAATTGGAAACTTGTCAACGTCTACACTCGCCGTGAAATTCCTCTCCCTGTGCCGTTTGAAACCACCCACATTCCAAATATATACCACCACAACCTTCGTGCTATTATATTTCACAAGATATATATTTGCCAAGTTCCCACAGCTGCTGGGGGTACAAAAATATCTCTCTTGTTGCTGTTTTTGACATCGAGTTGCCCTCCTTTGCGGCGAAGATTACGGATGGACAGTTCTTACAGAGCCCAAGTCCCACATCTTTTACAATTACAGCGATGCAATTCTCCATAATGGGCTTGTGTTTGCCACAACTCATACGCCTTTGTTCACGCATGGAATCCTCGGCAAGCTGGTAATTTTCCTCCGGACGTAAGTAGTGTATGATGAGCTTCATTATTCATGGCTGTAAAGATAATTTTAATGCACAAACTTATTAATTTTCGAACTCGACTGATCTGACTTGGAGGCTTGGGGCATATTTAGCTTCGGATGAAATTTCATTGGTATTTAGACTTTTTATTCGAGATGATTACCATAGAAAAATTTGAGGATTGTATAATTAGGAGTTTTATTCTCAGATTGAATTATGTTGGATTTTGACCTCTACTTGAACTTCTTGAAATGAATCCTTTGGTTTCCCATGTGATGTCTTGAAATACACCAATATGCTGTATTATTGAATGGAAATGCCATTATATCATCCCATCTGAATCCTAATGCGTTTTCCCAATTCTTACGTTTTCAGATTTGTGCAAACCAAACATACCCTTCTTAACAGTAATTTCGTTTTCAAGCAGGTCCTCCGCTGATCGTAGAGCCACCGCCCATTGTGTTTGAATGGCGGTGTGCACTTGATGATGCTCTTGGCCATGATCACGAGGTCGATTATGGCATGTGGTGGTTAGCAAGATCTATAGATGGTTCTAGACTTCTTCGATCCATACACTGGGCATTGTTGATGAAAGGGAATATTCCTGTAAAGTTTGCCATACTGCTTCTGATCGTCGTGTTCATCATGGTCGCACTGTTGGCAACTATGCTTCTGGGTTTGGTTGCCTGGTGTTCACGAAGGACACTAGTAAGTTAAATGAAGGTATTCCATGGGAAAAGATTGATGACCTTGGAGAATATTCTCTTTTCCTTGGAGTGAACTATCCGATTATGCTGCCATTAGGCGGTGCAGATGTTGTCCCAGGATGTCTGACGAGAAGAAATTGTGTGTACACCTTGCCGAATGAAGCATGGCTTCGCAATTCGCAGCTGCCTGAAATATGCCGATTCAGTCTGAATCGTGAAGATTGCGCCGTTGGTTTCCAAACCAACGCCTTGGAGAAAACATGCAAAACAAAAAAAGATAGGTACCTGGTAAAGACACCGCTTTGGTTCATCCCAAACTTCGCCAACGCCCCGGATTGGAACAAGTGTGATGTTTAATTCTGAAACAGGGCCTGCAGCCATTGTAGCTACTGATAGTATGTAATTTCATAGCTAATGAACGAGGCAATTGTGGTCTACTAGTTACAACTGTTTTGTAAAGAGGTGGTCTATAAGTATACCCCTCTCTTCATTGATGCATTTGTGGTCTACATGATGGTACTCTTAAATATATGGGTGTGGCTCCTCAACACATAATGTGGGGGTATTATTGTGTTAAAGTTGAAGGCTTGATCAACTATAGGTTCACTTCTCTAGTTACATTACTAGGTACTCCGGTTGGCTATGTTGTGATGAAATTGTGTTCTGTTGTTCGGTGAAGACAAAAGTAGAACTATGGTATGCTTATGTTTAAGAGCAAGCGAGGGTTTAGCTTGAGATGTTAAAATTCAGATTTGAACTATTTTTTGATATGGAAATTTGAAATATATATGGTACTGAATATGATTATGTGTAACAACAAGAGACGAAAGGGCTGATGCTCCTATTCCTTGTCGGCGGGAGGACTATGTGTGCGGCGACTTGAGCCAAATTAGAAGGCCATAGCTATGTTGATTGGTCCTTGAAGTTGGAGGGGCTAGGATTTCGGATGAGCGGAGTGGGGGAAGTTGTTGCTCATGGAACATAAGTCCTTAAAATAGTAATGTTAGTATATAGGAGTACAAGGTATATACTTGTACTATTTTAGTACTATAATAAGTATATCGGGTTCATCAAAAAGAATTATCTCGGGTTCACAACCACGTGGGGTCAAGGTGAGGGAAAGTTGGTCAATACCTCTTACCGCTATATCCCCGCCCCAAGTTCTAAGGCGCAAGTGCTGTTATTTTTTTAAAGGGAAATAGTGGTTTCTCTCCCCCGGAAACATGCCCCGCATCTCCACCTCCTAGTATCGTAGTACTACTACTGCATCTTCTCCAAAAAAAACCCCTCTTCTGTCTCTTTCTCCCGTTCACCCCTCTCTCCCTTGCATTGGATTACCGACTCCAATGAAGCAGAAGCGTAAGATTGAGGAGATTCCTGATTGCTACCACCAGTCCATGGGGTGGGGCAACCTCCACTACCCACTGGTGGAGAACATAGCCGAGCGGGCGGATATCCTCAGCACTGGTCGCCTCGCTCGAGGCATGATCGGCATGCGGCATGCCATCCGCGGAGCGCATAAGGTTCCGTTCGGTTTACCGAGCCTGCTCCACTGCGACCCCGAGACATGGCCAGACGACCGCGACAATACTGTAAGAGTATTTGTTTATTTACTCATCTCGTTTCAGCTTGTGTTTTTTCAATCAACTTTTCTTATTGCCAAACATCATGCATGAATTTAGACTCAACATAATCACCTGATTTGGGAGTACTGTAAGGTTTGCTGCCTTCACTATGCAAAGGGACTCTTCGGCATTGCTTTATTTATCCATTACATCCGTGCTTGATTCTGCACAATCCGCTCTTCATTACGTCGAATACCTTGCATGCATAGACAATTTTGAAACAAATCCTATTTGCAGGGCATTCACGCGTTGTTGATGCCATTAGACAAGCCGACAGTTCCAGCATTTATCCATACCAAGGAGGAACTGGATGGACATGGACCCATGCACTGGGTGGGTTGTAACGGCGACTGGGTGGCATTTGTCCAGCAGGACGGGCACTTGACGATCCGCAACATATACATATCAGATACTATTATACCTCTTCCATCTCTGCAAGATGCAGGAATTTCTTTGGGCCCTACTAGTGAATGGTGGCATGGCAGCCCACCATTCCTGTTCAAATACAAAATAGATAAAAGTTTGGAACTGCTCAAAGTACGGATCGTCAAGAGGCCGTACAAAGATGATCTAGCAGGGCCATGGCATTACGAGGTAATCGTTGTATTTGACGAATTGATCGCTATCCTACAAGCGCCCCTAGAAAAGGAGTGGAATATCCTGAGAAACCCTGAATTCTTTGATAGAAACAGCTATGTCGATGCCATGGGCATTCCTGGATATGGTACAAGTTCACACCTACATCGTGTATACGCAGTTACATATCCGTATGGAGATGTTCTGGTTTGGGAACCATATACCTGTGGTGAGTCTTTGTTTTATGTCTTAACTAGTAAATGGCATGCTGCACATGTTGGACCAATTACGATTCGCAATGCGATGTATAAAAGTTACGTTCTAAATGTTGTTCAAACTTTCAATACAACTAATAATTTGGTTATACCATCAAAATAAGTGTGAGCATACAGTTTATAAATATGAACAAAAATTTGGAACCTTTCTTAATCACTATCAAGTGGGACGTGTGATATCGGTGTGAGACTGCTCTGATTTTTCTTCATAATGGAAACATGACGGTTCTAGAAACACGTGGACACTGGTGTGGTATTTTTTTCACGCGAATACCTCTAATCCCAACCGTTAGATTTTGGACACCAACAGTTGGAATTGCTGCTACATGTCTTGTTAAAAACTGGTGCCTTATAGTAGTAGAAAATAGAAGATAGAAGAGAAGAGATAATTTTCAGTGTAGTTCCTACTTGCTGCATTTTGGTTGATCTTTGTGCATTGCAGGGACACATGCAGCCCCGCGTCTCATTGATGCCCCTGTCATTGAAGATGAAGAAGCAGAAGTGGCTGCAATTTTCGCTCAAATCGAGGGAGATGCTGTCATGGAAGATGATGAAGCAAATGTGGCTCAAGGCGATGGAGGTGCCGATGAAGATAATGATGCTGATGAAGAAGAATTAGAAGAAGAAGAATTAGAAGAAGACGAATTTGATGATGAAGAATTAGATGATGAAGAATTAGATGATGATGGTGATAATCATAATTATGAAGATGAAGATGTATTTCTTGGATTTTCTGACCAGCGCACTTGGTTCCTGGCACCAATGAGAGCAGAGTCCATTACTGGTGAATCTGATCTCGCGTGGATTCAGGTTAAAGGTTATCGGCCCATCCTCGGTCCTCCAATATTACATATGGGTAACAAGCTGAGGTCTTATCCTTTGGTACGGTATTACGTTTTCTTGAGATCTGCCCATACCTTGGACCCTGTAGAAGAGGCAAGGTGGGAAAGATTGAACAATTTGAAGGGGCGTTCTTTATTTCTTGGACTCAATCACCCAATTTTCATGCTACCCCCGCCGAGTCCGACGAGAGGCTGCAGAACCAGATTTCCAATTGTTCAAACCTGACTGTGTCTTTGCTACCCACAATCGCGCCCGTGATACATGGATACGTCCAAGGCCAAATTGGTGCAGAATGCACATCAATGGAGGTCCTGCCATAGGCTCAAGATTGCAGTACAAAAAAGAGAAGACTGAACATAGAGCCGAAGCACCCATGTGGTTCGTCCCAACACTTCCACCTGTTTTTCCTTGAGAAATAAGAGACAGATGGTGACCTTATTTTATAGAGAAAACATAGTGTTCGTGAACTTAACCTCATGAACATTCGCTGTTCGGTTTTTGCTGAAATCAAAATTTTGCAGAGATGAAGATCTTTGTTTGAATCCCGTGCTGAACATATTTTTCACAAATTAGCTACCCGTATTGTGATGAATACATGCTGGTTTGTTGTTTGGTGCAAGAGCAGCACATGAAGATCTTTGTCCTGAATACCACAATGGACATCTTTTTTTTCTTCAAAAATTAGCTAAGCTCACGCTATTAGGCGCAAATGCCTATTAAGAGATTTGGTGCTCTTGGGCACCATTGCTCCTGCTATTTTAGAAAAAAATAAAAAATATATTTATTTGTTCAAAAAATTAGAAAACAAATCATGGAGTAGCTAATGAATTGTCCCATAAACGTGCAAAATTTCAGTTTCAAATACAAAAAATTCCGGGCTACACAAAAGTAACAAACGTGTGGATCTGGGTATGCATATTTCAAATCTCCAAATTTCAACAGATTTTGTCTTTTTTGTGTAGTCTACAATATAAAGAATATCATATTAAAATTTTACACGCTTGTAGGTTACTTTATTTATTATGTCTACATTCATTTTCAGATTTTTTTGAAACAAATATGTATGCTATTTGATTTTTTTTTAAACAGCAGAGCACTGGTGCCCATTAGCCAAAGACACTTTTCGCAAATGCCTACAATAAAGGAACGGATGGTGACCTTATTTTATAGAGAAACCATAGTGTTTGTGAAGTTAAAGTCATGAACACAAGCTGTTCGGTTTTTGGTGAAATCAAAATTTAGCAGAGATGAAGATCTTTGTTTGAATCCCGTGATGAACACGTTTTTCCTAAATTAGCTACCAGTATTGTGATGAATACATGCCGGTCTGTTTTTCGGTGGAGTAAACGGACATGCGAGGATCGAAAGAAACGGCAAAGTAGCCGAGAAATCAGCGGTCAAATATAAATTCGAGAAAGGAAACGTTTATTCAACGATCGGTGACATGTGGGACGTATCTTGCAGCCGCGGCCCCAACATTTATCATTCGAGAGGATGACATGTGGGACCCACGAACCAGTATCGTTCTCGGCGTTTCTCAAAGGGGGCAGGAGATCGAAAGAAAAAGGCAAGTAGCTCGAAATCAGGTGTCCAAAAAATCCAAGAAAGGAAAGGTTTATCGCACAAAGAGGCTGACATATTGTACCCAGTTTGCAGCAGCGTCATCAACGTTTCAAAGGCGATGGAGTTCGAAAGAAAAAAGGCAAATAGCCAGAAATTAGGGGTCAAAAATAAATCCAGCAAAGGAAACTTTTATCGTACAAAGAGGCTGACATGTGGGACCCAGCCAGCAGCGTCCTCAACGTTTCTAAGGTGGCAGGCAATGGAAAAAAGGCAAATAGCCAGAAATTAGGGGTCAAAAATAAATGCAACAATAGAAACTCTTATTGTTCATAGAGGCTGACATGTTGGACCCATGAGCCAGCAGGGCCCTCAACGTTTCAAAGGCGTCACGGGATCAAAAGAAAAGAACCAAGTAGTCATTAATTAGGTGTCAAAAATAAATCCAAGAAAGTAAATGTTTTACTTTTCATAGAGGCTGTCATATGGGACCCATGAGCCAGCAGCGTCCTCAACTTTTCTAAGGCGGCTGGGGATCGAAAAAAAAAGCGAAGTAGCCATTAATTAGGGGTCAACTATAAATCCAAGAAAAGAAATGTTTATTGTTCTTAGAGGCTGACATGTGGGAGCTATGCGCCAGCAGCGTCCTCATCGTTTCAAAGGCGGTCGGGGATCCAAAGAAAAAGGCAAATAGCCAGAAATCAGGGGTAAAAAAAAAATCCAAGAAAAGAAATATTATTGTTCATAGAGGCTGGCATGTGGGACCCATGAGCCAGCAGCGTCCACAATTTCAAAGGCGGCACAGGATCGAAAGAAAAAACCAAGTGACCAAAAATCAGGGGGTAAAAAATCCAAGAAAAAAACTTTATTGTACATAGAGGATGACATGCGGGTCCCATGAGCCAACAACTTACTCGTCGTTTCAGAGGGCCGAGGCGGCATGAGATCGAAAGAAAAAGGAAAGTGACCAAATATCAGGAGCAAAAAATAATCCATGAAAAGAAACTTTCATTGTACATAGAGGATGACATAGGGTCCCATGTTGTAGCGGGTCCGAACGTTTCAAGGACGGCATGAGATCGAAAGAAAAAGGCAAGTGACCAAATATCGGGAGCCAAAAATAATCCAAGAAAAGAAACTTTTATTGTACCTTTGAGAGTCGGCATGAGATTGAAAGAAAAAGGCAAGTGACCAAATATCGGAGCCAAAATGCTAGACAAGAAACGTTTATTGTACATGGAGTAGGACAGGGGGGTCCCATGACGCTGCAGCATCCTCAACGTTTCCAAGGCGGCAGGGGATCAAATGAAAAGGAAATAGCCAAAAAGCAGAGGGTGAAAAAAATCGAAGAAAAGAAACTTTTATTGTTCATAGTGGATGACATGTGGGACCCATGAGGCAGCATCATCCTCAACGTTTCCAAGCAGCAGGGGATCGAAAGAAAAAGGAAATAGCCAAAAATCAGAGCGTGAAAAATAATCCAAGAAAAGAAACTTTTATTTTACATAGAGGATGACATGTGGGTCCCATTTTGCAGCAGCGGTCTCAATGTTTCATATGCGGCTTGAGATCAAAAGAAAACGAAAGTAGCCCGAAATTAGGGGGAATAAAACTCCAAGAAAAGAAAGTTTTTTGTACATAGAGGATGACATACGGGTCCCAAGGCGGCAGGCGAACAAAAGAAAAAGGAAATAGCCAAAAATCAGAGGGGTGAAAAAAAATCCAAGAAAAAAGAAACTTTTAGAGTTCATAGTTCATAGAGGATGACATGCGGGTCCCATGAGGCAGCAGCGTCCACAACGTTTCCAAGGCGGCACACAGGACCAAAAGAAAAAGGATGTACCCCTGCTGGGCCTTTTGATCAAAAAATAATCCAAGATAAGGAAGATATAAATTGGGGCTGCCTGGCCATCTGGGCCTTCTAACCTGCTGGACGTCTTTTGACTCGTACAATTTCAGCCCACTCCAAAACAAGAAAGTCCTATGCTTCGCAAAAACAAAACAAAAACAAGGAGATTCATATTAGTTCGTTTATGTAAAAATAAAGATTTAATTTATCCGTTTGCAATAGCTCAGAGCGAAATACACTTTTTATTGTCTGTAAAATAATCAAGATATCACATGTTTCTTGTACGGGGAGGCTGACATCGGGACCCATGAGCCAGCAGCGTCGTCAAAGTTTTAAAGGCGGCAGGGGATCGAAAGAAAAAATAAATCAAAAATCAGTTGGTAAAAAAATCGAAGAAAAGAAACATTTATCGTTCTGAGAGGATGACATGCGGGACCCATGTGGCAGCAGCATCCTCAACGTTTCCAAGGCAGCACGGGATCCAAAAAAAAGGCAAAATAGCCAGAAATTAGGGGTCAAAATAACTCCAAGAAAAGAAAGGTTTATCGTCCATAGAGTCTGACATGTGGGACCCATTAGCGAGCAGATTCTTCAACGTTCAAAGGCGGCAGGGGATCAAAAGAAAAAGGAAGTAGCCAGAAATTAGGGGTAAAAAATAACTCCAACAATGGAAACTTTTATTGTTCATAGAGGATGACATGCGGGACCCATGAGCCAGCAGCTTCCTCAACGTTTCAAAGGCGGCATGGGATCGAAAGAAAAAGGCAAGTGACCAAATATCAGGAGCCAAAAATAATCCAAGAAAAGAAACTTTATTGTACATAGAGGATGACATGCGGGTCCCATTTAGCAGCAGCGGTATCACCGTTTGAGATGCGGCAGGAGGTCTCGAAAGAAAAAAGGCAAGTGACCAAATATCAGGAGCCAAAAAAAATCCAAGAAAAGAAAGTTTTATAGTACATAGAGGATGACATGCGGGTCCCATTTAGCATCAGCGGTATCACCGTTTGGGAGGCGGCAGGGGATCGAAAGAAAAAGGCAAGTGACAAAATATGAGGTGCCAAAAATAATCAAAGAAAAGAAAGTTTTCAACGTTTCAAAGGCGGCAGGGGATCAAAAGAAAAAGGAAGTAGCCAGAAATTAGGGGGCAAAAATAACTCCAAGAAAGGAAACTTTTATTGTTCGTAGAGGATGACATGGGGGACCCATGAGCCAGCAGCTTACTCAACGTTTCAAAGGTGGCATGAGATCGAAAGAAAAAAACGCAAGTGACCAAATATGAGGTGCCAAAAATAATCAAAGATTTATTGTACATAGAGGATGACATGCGGGTCCCATTTTGCAGCAGCGGTCTCAATGTTTGAAATGCGGCTTGAGATCAAAAGAAAAAGAAAGTAGCTAGAAAGTAGGGGGTCAAAAAAAAATCCAAGAAAAGAAAGTTGATGGACATAGAGGTTGACATGCGGGTCCCATGTGCCAGCAGCTTACTCAACGTTTCAAAGGGGCCAGGGGATCAAAAGTAAAAGGCAAGTGACGAAATATCAGGAGCCAAAAATCAGAGGGTGAAAAAAAATCCAAGAAAACAAACTTTTATAGCACATAGAGGATGACATGCGGGTCCCATGAGCCAGCAGGTTCCTCAACGTTTCAAACGTGGCATGAGATCGAAAGAAAAAGGCAAGTGACGAAATATCAGGAGCCAAAAATAATTCAAGAAAAGAAACTTGATTGTACATAGAGGATGACATGCGGGTCCCATGTGTAAGCAGCTTACTCAACGTTTCCAAGGCGGCAGGGCATCAAAAGAAAAAAGGAAATAGACAAAAATCAGAGAGTGAAAAAAAACCATAGAAAATAAACTTTTATAGCACATAGAGGATGACATGCGGGTCCCATGAGCCAGCAGGTTCCTCAAAGTTTCAAACGTGGCATGAGATCGAAAGAAAAAAAGGCAAGTGACCAAATATCAGGAGCCAAAAATAATCCAAGAAAAGAAAGTTTATTGTACGTAGAGGATGACATGCGGGTCCCATTTTGCAGCAGCGGTATCACCGTTTGAGAGGCTGCACGGGATCGAAAGAAAAAGGCAAGTGACCAAATATCAGGAGCCAAAAATAATCCAAGAAAAGAAATTTTATTGTACGTAGAGGATGACATGCGGGTCCCATTTTGCAGCAGCGGTCTCAACGTTTCCAAGGCGGCAGGAGATCGAAAGAAAAAGGAAGTAGCTAGAAATCGGGGGTGAAAAAATCCAAGAAGAAAGATTTCAATTGGGCTGCATACGGACATCTCGGGCTTTCGAACTATCCTGCTTGGCCTTTTGACTCGTACAATTTCAGCCCACTCTAAAACAGGAAAGTTCTGAATTTTATAAAAAAACAGGAAAGTCCTATGCTTCGCAAAGACAAAAAAACAAGGAGATTCAACATATAAGTTTGTTTATGTAAAAATAAAGATTTAATTATCCGTTTGAAATAGCTCAGAGCGCAATACATTGTTTATTGTCTGCAAAATAATCAAGATATCATATGTTTCTTGTACGGGGAGGCCGACATCGGGGACCCATGAGCCAACAAGCGTCGTCAACGTTTTAAAGGCGGCAGTGGATGGAAAGAAAAAATAAACCAAAAATCTATTGGTAAAAAATCCAAGAAAAGAAACATTTTCGTTCTTAGAGGATGACATGCGGGACCCATGAGGCAAGAAGATCCTCAGCGTTTATTGTTCATAGAGGTTGACATGTGGGACCCGTGAGCCAGCGGTGTCCTCAACGTTTTAAAGGCTGCAGGTGATCGAAAGAAAAAATAAGCCAAAAATCGTTTGGTCAACAAAATCCAAGAAAATAAACATTTACCGTTCTGAGAGGATGACATGCGGGACCCATGAGGCAGCAGCATCCTCAACGATTCCAAGGCGGTGGGAAATATCCAGAAATTAATGAGGGGTTCAAAATAAATCCATCAAAGGAAACTTTTATTGTTCATAGAGGATGACATGTGGGACCGACCTGCCAATGACGTCCTCATCGTTTCAGAGGGGGCAGGAGATCAAAAGAAAAAGGCAAATAGCCAGAAATTAGGGGTAAAAAATAACTCCAAGAAAGGAAACTTTTATTGTTCGTAGAGGATGACATGCGGGACCCATGAGCCAGCAGCTTACTCAACATTTCAAAGGCGGCATGAGATCGAAAGAAAAAGGCAAGTGACAAAATATCAGGAGCCAAAGATAATCCAAGAAAAGAAACTTTATTGTACGTAGAGGATGACATGCGGGTCCCATTTAGCAGCAGCGGTCTCAGCGTTTCAAATGCGGCTTGAGATCAAAAGAAAAAGAAAGTTGATTGTACATAGAGGATGACATTCGGGTCCCATGAGTCACTGACTTACCATACGTTTCCAAGGCGGCAGGGGATCAAAAGAAAAAGGAAATAGCCAAAAATCAGAGGGTGAAAAAAAATAAAGAAAATAAACTTTTATAGTACATAGAGGATGACATGCGGGTCCCATGAGCCAGCAGGTTCCTCAACGTTTCAAACTTGGCATGAGATCGAAAGAAAAAGGCAAGTGACCAAATATGAGGAGCCAAAAATAATTCAAGAAAAGAAAGTTTTATAGTACATAGAGGATGACATGCGGGTCCCATTTAGCAGCAGCGGTATCAGCGTTTGAGAGGTGGCAGGGGATCAAAAGAAAAAAAGAAATTGCCAAAAATCAGATGGTGAAAAAACCCAAGAAAATGAACTTTTATAGTACATAGAGGATGACATGCGGGTCCCATGAGCCTGCAGGTTCCTCAACGTTTCAAACGTGGCATGAGATCGAAAGAAAAAGGCAAGTGAAAAAATATCAGGAGCCAAAAATAATTCAAGAAAAGAAAGTTTTATAGTACATAGAGGATGACATGCGGGTCCCATTTAGCAGCAGCGGTATCACCGTTTGAGAGGCGGCAGGGGATCGAAAGAAAAAGGCAAGTGAAAAAATATGAGGAGCCAAAAATAATTCAAGAAAAGAAAGTTTTATAGTACATAGAGGATGACATGCGGGTCCCATTTAGCAGCAGCGGTATCAGTGTTTGAGAGGCAGCAGGGGATCGAAAGAAAAAGTCAAGTGACCAAATATGAGGTGCCAAAAAAATCCAAGAAAAGAAAGTTTTATAGTACATAGAGGATGACATGCGGGTCCCATTTAGCAGCAGCGGTATCACTGTTTGAGAGGCAGCAGGGGATCGAAAGAAAAAGTCAAGTGACCAAATATGAGGTGCCAAAAAAATCCAAGAAAAGAAAGTTTTATAGTACATAGAGGATGACATGCGGGTCCCATTTAGCAGCAGCGGTATCACTGTTTGAGAGGCAGCAGGTGATCGAAAGAAAAAGTCAAGTGACCAAATATGAGGTGCCAAAAAAAATCCAAGAAAAGAAAGTTTTATAGTACATAGAGGATGACATGCGGGTCCCATTTAGCAGCAGCGGTATCACTGTTTGAGAGGCAGCAGGTGATCGAAAGAAAAAGTCAAGTGACCAAATATGAGGTGCCAAAAAAATCCAAGAAAAGAAAGTTTTATAGTACATAGAGGATGACATGCGGGTCCCATTTAGCAGCAGCGGTATCACCGTTTGAGAGGCGGCAGGGGATCGAAAGAAAAAGGCAAGTGACCAAATTTGAGGTGCCAAAAAAAACTCCAAGAAAAGAAAGTTGATTGCACATAGAGGATGACATGCGGGTCCCATTTAGCAGCAGCGGTCTCAACATTTCCAAGGCGGCAAGGGATCAAAAGAAAAAGGAAGTAGCCAGAAATCAGGGGGTCAAAAAAAATCCAAGAATAGAAATAATTTTGGTTCATAGAGGATGACATGCGGGACCCATGATCCTGCATCGTAAACGGCTCGATCGGAGAACGTTGAACGAGATGGCGCGATCTAGAAAAAAAACAATGCCAGAGAGGCTGCCATCTGGGCCCTACATCCCTCGGCGGTGCGGATTTGCGTTGACTCGGCCGGCGAACCCGAGATTTCGAGATGCACCACGTCCCGGGCCACCATACGCGACGTTTTGGCCGCTTTCGTCGGGCTAGGTGGCCTCAAAAACGAGAAAAAAAAGTTTTGACATGCACCACGGAGGGACCAAAATCGTCGGCCATGGTACACCAGCAACCACGGCGCGACTTCAACTTCGTCGGCCATGGCAACTTTTCTTGTAGTGTATGTTTGTTCATGCTTCTGGTTTATTTTCATGTCTTGATCATGTGTTTATGTGTTTTCTATTTTCCAGTTCTGGATCTATCCCTAATGGTTCATCAGAATTTAGTACAAAACTTAGCCTTCCAAAGTTCATTTCTGTTTGCAACTCCCTTAGCCCCAAACAAAGGGGTTATGTTGCTGATATAGGTCAAGGATCTCTCCTTGATATTCGTCTTGAAGAGATACCAAGGGCTTTTGTTGCTTGGATTGTCAGCAACTATGTTGTTTCAAAGAGGATGTTTGTCTTCAAAAGTGGCTTTGACTTCGCTTTCAATGCACTGTGTGTCCATAAGGTTTTAGGCACACCAATTGGAGGACGGCGCATTCCTATCAAGTGCAGTGAGCAATTCAGGGATGTTGTTAGGAATCGGTCATGCTGTGAAGGCAGTACCCCAACTATAAATGAGCTAATGAATATGCTGTCTTCTGACTTGGAAGAGGAAGATTTCAAGATATATTGGATGATGTTCTGTATTACTGCATTTCTATGTCCAACGACGTATGAGTGCGTCAGTCCTGACTACCTTTCAGCACTTGAAGGTCCTTCTGAGGAAATCCGCACGTATGATTGGTCTTCAGCAGTGTTTCAGAAACTTTCAGCTTCCATGAAAACGTTCGTTGATTGTGGTCTACAGGGTGCTCTCTGTGGTTGCTTGGTAGTTCCTCTGGTTAGTAACTCCTTTAGTTTCTCATCAGCTGCTGTTGTCATGTTATTGATTAATTCTATCTGAGTGCCTGATTTTTTTTTTCCTTTGTTGTTCTTTGTAGATGACTTACTTAGAATATCTTGATATAAAAGTCAAAGAGCTTGCTAGTGTTGTTCCAAGAATTAGCGTATGGGATTCAGTGACAGTTAGTGAATTTGAAAAACTTGACTTGGTTTCTGCGGAGGATGGAACCTATGGCGAAATACCGGTTAGTGTATTTCATTGTCTGATGATGAGCAATACATGTTTTAAAATTTTATGTTTATTTGTTGTCCCTAAACTGTGTTTTTTATTTTTCATTGTGTGTGTTATAATTAGCTGAAGGATGTGAGACGTACTCCGTTTCATCAGAGTGGGTCTTCCACTTTCTGTATTGGAGATCTGCATCCCGGTCTCGAGACGTTTCTTTGCTCCTTTGTGAAGCATGCGATGCGTCCATTGGTACGTTTATTGTGATGTTCTGTTTTAATTGACATCTGTAGTGTAATGTTTTATAGTTCGAAGCAGTTGTCTGCAATTACTAATTTTTTGTTTTGTTTTTTTTTTGATTTTGCAACAGGCTGTTGATGACCTGAAAGAAATTCAGCAGGGCTTGTACTTTGAGATATTTTCTGCAATTCAGCCAATCATCAACAATAAGATTGCCAATGTTTTGCAGCTTGCGAGCCACTATAATGAACGAAGATTTTGCGCATCTGAAGATAAACAGGGTGGTTCTTGTTCAAGGCCATGGTTCAGTAATATGGCGAATTGTCTGGGTATACTCAATGATTTTGATCATATATACCGCTCGAATGGAACGGGAGATAGCCCATCTGTCATTAGAACTCAATCAAATCAAGAAGTCTCCGTATTGAATGACCAAACATACAGCTTGCCAGAAAGCCAGAACAGGAATAAGGGTATTGCTACTAATGCTGAGATGTGCGATGACATGTGGCGTGAGCAAATCATGCCGATTAGTCAGAATGTTTATAAACAGATTAGGTTGCTTCAATAGCTCATTCCTATTAATTGCAAATACACTCCAAATGCATTGTATAAGGAGTATCTGTTGAATCTCGAAGCGTATCTTGATCGCGTCATGGAGGATCTTCCATCAATACTCCCATCCGAAGGAGCGTTGGATTTGCTTGTGCAGAAGGGAGTTGTTTGCAACTGTTGTGGACTTTTGAATAGTCCTCTTGCTTCTGAAACTTGCAACTGCTCGGTTGCCTTAGATACTGGTAAGAGCGCAGTTGGTGAGAGGTTAAACATGCCCTCTGTTACCCCCCTGAAGGTGCATGACAATGTTAGACAAGTTGATGCATCTGTAGGAAATGAAGCTGTCCTTGGTAAGATCGAGGTTGGTTTTCCTGAGTCCACTAGCAAAGGGAGCGGCTCAGCTGCGTGTTCTTCGGGTGCTACTACGAAAACCTGCAAGGCCGACTCTCTGGCTTGTGTTAACACTGATAGAGTAGATTGCAAAGATGGCTCATCCGGTAATTCTAACGATCCAACAGTTGAAGTTAAACAAATTGGCAAGAAACTGGAAGTCGAAACTCAATCTTATTGCACTAAAGCTGCAGAACCTCCAATTAATCCCACTGCTTTTGGTGATGAGCATGCTAAGGTTTCCACTTCTAATAATCCAGCTACTGGTCTTGAAGATTCTCTTCTACTCCCGTCTTCGAAGAGAAATTCATCTGAGTCTCTCGGTTTCCAGCATGACTCACTACAAGAAAAGTTTTGATAGACAACGTCCCAAAATCGTCAACTAAGGGGCATTTTTCGTTGCCTATGGGCCTAACCCGACGATATGGGTTCTGTTGTCGAAACTGCGTTAGGCAAAGTCCAACGACGATTTTTTCGGTCCGTCGCGCTTGGGCGCCCTTCCGCCACAGAAAATCGGACCGTTGCGGAAGTGTTTTCGGGAGCCCATTGACTGCTGACGTCATGCAAACTGACACGTGGCAGACGCCGTTAACTGCCAGTTAACGGCGTTAACCGGCTGAAACCCCGTGGTAGATGGTAGGCCCACACGAGGCCTGCCACGTCTTAAGCGGGCCGGGCCAGATGACATAGTTTGACCGGTCAACTATATAGCTGGGCTGGTCCATTAGTTACGTGGGCCGGGCCTAACCTCTAAGGTTGACTGGTCAAAACTTAAATGGGCTGGCCCATTTAACATGTGGGGTCCACCTTACAGCAACTGGGCCGGCCCAAGAAGCAAGTGGGCCTGGCCAAAAACACAGGTGGGTCCCACTTTCCTGTTAAAAGGCCGGCCCATTTAGTGTGTGCGGTCCACCGTATAGCAAGTGGGCCGGCCCAACAAGCTAGTGGGCCGGGCCAAAAACACAGGTGGGTCCCACTTTCCAGTTAAAGGGTCGGCCCATTTAGTTTGTGGGGTCCATCATATAGCAAGTGGGCCGGCCCAACAATATAGTGGGTCGGGCCAAAAACACAGGTGGGTCCCACTTTCCTGTTAAAGGGCCGGCCCATTTAGTATGTGGGGCCCACCATATAGCCATGTGGGGCCCACCATATAGCCAGTGGGCTGGCCCACAAAGATAGTGGGCCGGGCCAAAAACACAGGTGGGTCCCACATTCCTGTTAATGGGCCGGCCCATTTGGTATGTGGGGTCCACCATATAGAAAGTGGGCCGGCCCAACAAGATAGTGGGTCGGGCCAAAAATACAGGTGGGTCCCACCTTCCACTTAAAGGGCCGGCCCATTTACCATGTGGGACTGATGTCTACGGGAGCTTCTATTCTTGTAGACAGTGTTGGGCCTCCAAGAGTAGAGGTTTGTAGAACAGCAGCAAGTTTCCCTTAAGTGGATCACCCAAGGTTTATCGAACTCAGGGAGGAAGAGGTCAAAGATATCCCTCTCAAGCAACCCTGTAATCACAAAGCAAGAAGTCTCTTGTGTCCCCAACACACCAAATACACTTGTCAGGTGTATAGGTGCACTAGTTCGGCGAAGAGATAGTGAAATACAAGTAATATGGATGTATATGAGTGGTAATAGCAATCTGAATAAAATATGGCAGCGAGTAAACATGCAACAAAACAGTAAATAAACGATGTTTTCAGTATTGGAAACAAGGCCTAGGGATCATACTTTCACTAGTGGACACTCTCAACATTGATCGCATAATAAATACTTCTTCTCATATGTGCTACATACACTCTTGTTTGATAATAAACATCATTGCGTAGGATTACACGAACCCTCAATGCCGGAGTTAACAAGCTCCACAATTCCATGTTCATATTTAAGTAACCTTAGAGCATAATAGATCATTGCAAAATAAACCAAGAACTAACATAGTGCACACGATGTCCATATTACACTATGAACGAGGAATAGATCACATCAATACTATCATAATGATAATTAACTCCACAATCTACAAGAGATCGTGATCATAGCCTACGACAAGAACCACAGGGTGCACACACTAATCACCTTTAAACCAAGTAGGAGGAATAGAACTACTTTAATAACATCACATGAGTAGCACACAACTAGTAGCGATACAAAGCTCATCATATGGATCTCAATCATGTAAGGCAGCTCATGAGATCATTGTATTGGAGTACAGAGAGAGAGATTAACCACATAGCTACCGGTACAGCCCCGAGCCTCGATGGAGAACTACTCCCTCCTCATGGGAGCAGCAGCGGTGATGAAGATGGCGGTGGAGATGGCAGCGGTGTCGATGGAGAAGCCTTCCGGGGGCACTTCCCCGCTCCGGCAGGGTGCCGGAACAGAGACTTCTGTCCCCCGAATCTTGATTTCGCGATGGCGGCGGCTCTGGAAGGTTTTCTCCGTATCGTGGTTCTCTGTCGGTGTTTTTAGGTCAGAGAGGCTTCAATAGGCGAAGAGGGGGAGTCGGAGGGGCCACGGGCTGCCCACATCCTAGGGTGGCGCGGGCCCAGCCCTGGCCGCGCCACCCTATCATCTGGGGCCCACAGGGCCCCCCTCTGGCGGCTCTCGGGTGTTCTGGATGCTTCCGGGCAAAATAGGAACCTGGGCGTTGATTTCGTCCAATTCCGAGAATATTTCGTTACTAGGATTTCTGAAACCAAAAACAGCAGAAAACAGGAACTGGCACTTCGGCATCTTGTTAATAGGTTAGTTCCAGAAAATGCATAAATATGACATATAATGTATATAAAACATGTAGGTATCATCAATAAAGTAGCATGGAACATAAGAAATTATCGATACGTCGGAGACGTATCAGCATCCCCAAGCTTAGTTCTGCTCGTCCCGAGCAGGTAAAACGATAACAAAGATAATTTCTTAAGTGACATGCCATCATAACCTTGATCATACTATTGTAAGCATATGAGATGAATGCAGCGATCCGAAGCAATGATGAAGATAATGAGTAAACAAATGAATCACATAACAAAGACTTTTCATGAATAATACTTTCAAGACAAGCATCAATGAGTCTTGCATAAGAGTTAACTCATAAGCAATAAATTCTTAGTAGAAAGCTTTGAAACAACACAAAGGAAGATATAAGTTTCAGCGGTTGCTTTCAACTTTAACATGTATATCTCATGGATAATTGTCAACACAAAGTAATATAACAAGTGCAATAGGTAAACATGTAAGAATCAATGCACACAGTTCACACAAGTGTTTGCTTCTAAGATAGAAAGAATAGGTAAACTGACTCAACAATAAAGTAAAAGAATGGTCCTTCAAAGAGGAAAGCATCGATTGCTATATTTGTGCTAGAGCTTTGATTTTGAAAACATATAGAGAGCATAAAAGTAAAGTTTTGAGAGGTGTTTGTTGTTGTCAACGAATGGTAGCGGGTACTCTAACCCCCTTGCCAGACAAACCTTCAAAGAGCGGCTCCCATTTTATTTTATTTTTGGGTGGCACTCCTTCCAACCTTTCTTTCACAAACCATGGCTAACCGAATCCTCGGGTGCCTGCCAACAATCTCATACCATGAAGGAGTGCCTTTTTATTTTAGTTTTATTATGATGACACTCCTCCCCACCTTTGCTTTCTCAAGCCATGGCTAACCGAATCCTTCGGGTGCCGTCCAACAATCACATACCATGGAGGAGTGTCTATTTTTGTTAATTAATTTGGGACTGGGAATCCCATTGCCAGCTCTTTTTGCAAAATTATTGGATAAGCGGATGAAGCCACTAGTCCATTGGTGAAAGTTGCCCAACAAGATTGAAAGATAAACACCACATACTTCCTCATGAGCTATAAAACATTGACACAAATCAGAGGTGATAAATTTTGAATGGTTTAAAGGTAGCACTCAAGCAATTTACTTTGGAATGGCGGAGAAATACCATGTAGTAGGTAGGTATGGTGGACACAAATGGCATGAATATTGGCTCAAGTATTTGGATGCATGAGAAGTATTCCCTCTCGATACAAGGTTTAGGCTAGCAAGGTTATTTGAAGCAAACTCAAGTATAAAATGGTGCAGCAAGACTCACATATAAACATATTGTAAGCATTATAAGACTTTACATCGTCTCCTTGTTGTTCAAACACCTCAACCAGAAAATATCTAGACTTAGAGAGACCAATCATGCAAACCAAATTTTAACAAGCTCTATGTAATTATTCATTAATGGGTACAAGGTACATGATGCAAGAGCTTAAACAAGATCTATATGAGCACAACAATTGCCAAGTATCACATTATTCAAGACATTATACCAATTACTACATGTAGCATTTCCCGTTTCCAACCATATAACAATTAACGAAGCAGTTTCAACCTTCGCCATGAAAATTAAAAGCTAAGAACACATGTGTTCATACGAACCAGCGGAGCGTGTCTCTCTCCCAAACAATCATTTATTCAAACAAAAACAAAAACAAAAGCATACAGACGCTCCAAGTAAAGTATATAAGATGTGACAGAATAAAAATATAGTTTCAAGAGAAGGAACCTGATACTTTGTCGATGAAGAAGGGGATGCCTTGGGCATCCCCAAGCTTAGATGCTTGAGTCTTCTTGAAATATGCAGGGATGAACCACCGTGGCATCCCCAAGCTTAGACTTTTCATTCTCCTTGATCGTAGTATATCATCCTCCTCTCTTGACCCTTGAAAACTTCCTTCACACCAAACTTCAAGCAAACTCATTAGAGGGTTAGTGCATAATCAAAAATTCACATGTTCAGAGGTGACACAAACATTCTTTTCACTTCTGGACATTGCATAAAGCTACTGGACATTAATGGATCAAAGAAATGAATCCAATATAGCAAAAGAGGCAATGCGAAATAAGAGGCAGAATCTGTCAAAAACAGAACAGTCCGTAAAGACGAATTTAAAGCTGGCACCAGACTTGCTCAAATGGAAAAACTCAAAACTAATGAAAGTTGCGTACATATCTGAGAATCACGCTCGTAAATTGGCAGATTTTTTCGAATTTTCTACAGAGAACTGTGCCCAGATTCGTGACAGACAGCAATGCTGTTTCTGCGCAGCGATCCCAAATATAACATCAACTTTGACATAGAAACTTTACTTGGCACAAAAACATGATAAGGAGAGGTTGCTACAGTAGTAAACAACTTCCAAGACTCAACAAAACAAAAATTGCTGTAGTAAAATAAACACATGGGTTATCTCCCAAGAAGTTCTTTCTTTATAGCCATTAAGATGGGCTCAGCAGTTTTAATGATGCACTTGCAAGAAATAGAAGTTGAAGCAAAAGAGAGCATCAAGAGGCAAATTCAAAACACATTTAAGTCTAACATGCTTTCTATGCATAGGAATATTGTAAATAAACAAGTTCATGAAGAGCAAAGTAACAAGCATAGGAAGATAAAACAAGTGTAGCTTCAAAAATTTCAGCACATAGAGAGGTGTTTTAGTAACATGAAAATTTTTACAACCATATTTTCCTCTCTCATAATAACTTTCAGTAGCAACATGAGCAAACTCAACAATATAACTATCACATAAAGCATTCTTATCATGAGTCTTATGCATAAAATAATTACTACTCCCAACATAAGCATAGTCATTCTTATTAATTGTAGTGGGAGCAAATTCAACAAAGTAGCTATCAAATATAGGAGGTATATTGTAATCATAATCAAATTTATCCTCCATAACAGGTGGTAACAAAAGACTACTATCATTATAATCATCATAAATGGGAGGCAAAGTATCATCAAAGTAAATTTTCTCCTCAATGCTTGGGGGACTAAAAATATCATGCTCATCAAAGCCAGCTTCCCCAAGCTTAGAATTTTCCATAGCATTAGCAACAATAGTGTTCAAAGCATTCATATTAATATGTTCCATGGGTTTTTTAATTTTCGCATCAAACCATCCATGTCTTAAATCAGGAAATAGAATAAGAAGCTCATTGTTGTCCATTATGCCTAACTAGTGTAAACAAGAAACCAAATGTCGCAATTGCAGAGTCTAAAGGAAATAGCTTCGAGCACACACACAATGACGCCAGAAAAGTACTGTTACCTGGAACCGAAGTATGAGTGCCTTTTACCTTTCCTCCCCGGCAACGGCGCCAGAAAAGTGCTTGATGTCTACGGGAGCTTCTATTCTTGTAGACAGTGTTGGGCCTCCAAGAGTAGAGGTTTGTAGAACAGCAGCAAGTTTCCCTTAAGTGGATCACCCAAGGTTTATCGAACTCAGGGAGGAAGAGGTCAAAGATATCCCTCTCAAGCAACCCTGTAATCACAAAGCAAGAAGTCTCTTGTGTCCCCAACACACCAAATACACTTGTCAGGTGTATAGGTGCACTAGTTCGGCGAAGAGATAGTGAAATACAAGTAATATGGATGTATATGAGTGGTAATAGCAATCTGAATAAAATATGGCAGCGAGTAAACATGCAACAAAACAGTAAATAAACGGTGTTTTCAGTATTGGAAACAAGGCCTAGGGATCATACTTTCACTAGTGGACACTCTCAACATTGATCGCATAATAAATACTTCTTCTCATATGTGCTACATACACTCTTGTTTGATAATAAACATCATTGCGTAGGATTACACGAACCCTCAATGCCGGAGTTAACAAGCTCCACAATTCCATGTTCATATTTAAGTAACCTTAGAGCATAATAGATCATTGCAAAATAAACCAAGAACTAACATAGTGCACACGATGTCCATATTACACTATGAACGAGGAATAGATCACATCAATACTATCATAATGATAATTAACTCCACAATCTACAAGAGATCGTGATCATAGCCTACGACAAGAACCACAGGGTGCACACACTAATCACCTTTACACCAAGTAGGAGGAATAGAACTACTTTAATAACATCACATGAGTAGCACACAACTAGTAGCGATACAAAGCTCATCATATGGATCTCAATCATGTAAGGCAGCTCATGAGATCATTGTATTGGAGTACAGAGAGAGAGATTAACCACATAGCTACCGGTACAGCCCTGAGCCTCGATGGAGAACTACTCCCTCCTCATGGGAGCAGCAGCGGTGATGAAGATGGCGGTGGAGATGGCAGCGGTGTCGATGGAGAAGCCTCCCGGGGGCACTTCCCCGCTCCGGCAGGGTGCCGGAACAGAGACTTCTGTCCCCCGAATCTTGATTTCGCGATGGCGGCGGCTCCGGAAGGTTTTCTCCGTATCGTGGTTCTCTGTCGGTGTTTTTAGGTCAGAGAGGCTTAAATAGGCGAAGAGGGGGAGTCGGAGGGGCCACGGGCTGCCCACATCCTAGGGTGGCGCGGGCCCAGCCCTGGCCGCGCCACCCTATCATCTGGGGCCCACAGGGCCCCCCTCTGGCGGCTCTCGGGTGTTCTGGATGCTTCCGGGCAAAATAGGAACCTGGGCGTTGATTTCGTCCAATTCCGAGAATATTTCGTTACTAGGATTTCTGAAACCAAAAACACCAGAAAACAGGAACTGGCACTTCGGCATCTTGTTAATAGGTTAGTTCCAGAAAATGCATAAATATGACATATAATGTATATAAAACATGTAGGTATCATCAATAAAGTAGCATGGAACATAAGAAATTATCGATACGTCGGAGACGTATCAGGGACCACCATAGAGCAAGTGGGCCGGCCCAACAAGATAGTGGGCCGGCCCAATAAGCACAGGTGGGCCCCACTTTCCTGTTAAAGGGCCGTCCCAACTAGTATGTGGGGTCCACCATATAGCAAGTGGGCCGGCCCAACAAGATAGTGGGCCGGGCCCAAAACACAGGTGGGTCCCACTTTCCTCTTAAAGGGCCGGCCCATTTATTATGTGGGGTCCTCCAAAAAAGCAAATGGGCTGGCCCAACTAATTAGTGGGCCGGCCCAGTAGTTGGTGGGGTCCACCTTAAAGCAAGTGGGCCAGCCCAATTAGTGTGTGGGGTCCACCGTAAATCGAATGGGCTGGCCCAAGAAGTAAGTGGGCCAGCCCGTTTAGTTGCTGTTTATATGCCGGCATAATATGCGCTTTAGGATTTTGCGGGCAGGCACATATGTGATTTCTCTTAATTGGGCCGTTTAAGGGATGGGAATTCGTGATTTAGATACTGAGAATATTTAAGCAGCATTGATTTCTGTCGGATAGCCTCACTTACCACAAGCACCAAAGAAAAAATGCGCGAAAGAACTATAAAAACTAACTAAATATTACATCAGCTGCAAGGCATTGAAAAAAATATTACAGAACCCAGAGAAATTGAATGGTAATTAAACCTAGCAATACAATGAAGCGATCCGGCAATCTTTTAAGTTGTCCATGCAGCACCTATATCTGAAACAAAGACATTACAAGTTAAGACAGCAACAATGGAAATGCAAAGACACTACAATATTGTTTGGCAAAGAATTTGGAACTCATCATTTCATCGTTATAACAAGATCATTGTAATGCGCACAATAAGCAAACAAAGAGTGCATGCCGCATACCAACAGCCAATATAACAGAGCATGTTAGAATGAAACAAATAGACTTACTACCTGCCGAGTCCCATGCAAACCAACATGTTCAGGGAGTACAAAATTGGCATGAACAACATAGTAGCAGGCTATAAATTTTGTAACAACGACTGAGCAAGATGAAGTTATGATGGCTACATCTACAGAGCAGGGAATGTAAACCAAAAATAGAAGTTACGATGGCAAAAGCTAAAGAGGAGGGAATGTGAACCAACATGTGCCAAGTGCAATTACTTCATTTTGGCCGTGAACTAAATAATACTCCTGAACTTATAGTGAAGGGGATGCAAATCAAGATGTTTCGGGATATAAACTTGTAATGAGCAACACATGGAGGATAGTTAATGCTGGAGCTTAGGATGGACCAGATACAGAATATAGTGGGATCACCTGTGAACTTGTATAAGAGGGAATGCAAACCAATATGTTCAGCTTTCCATATGTGAGCGTCATGCCTAGTCCGAGAAACAAGTCAATAATGCAGCTTTTGAAGATCAAGATGGCACGCACAATTATTATCTAGTAGTATGACAAGTTTATTTGTACTACAAAGTTAGATAGCAGAGTGATAGCATGCCAAACTAAGTCCTTACTTTGTTAGCTTACAATGAACTAGATACAAAACAATGGCATCACCTGTAGTACAGGGAATGCAAGCCAACATGTTCATGGAGTAAAAAATTGGCACAAACAACATAGTAGCAGGCCATAATTTTTGTAACAACGACTGAGCAAGATAAAGTTATGATGGCTAGATCTACAGAGCAAGGAATGTAAACCAAATATAGAAGTTACGATGCCAAAAGCTATAGAGCAGGGAATGCGAACCAACATGTGCAATTACTTAAAATTGGCCATGAACTAAATAATAGCAGGATGTTACTATAATACCTACAGTATAATTTTTGTAACAACGACTGAGCAAGATAGAAGTTATGATGGCTACATCTACAGAGCAGGGAATGCAAACCAAAATGTTCAATCGCTTAAAGTTAGCAATGAAGTAGAAAATAGCAACGTGTTACGGTCATAGCTAGGAATGAAATAAAAGAGCTTCAGACAAACAAGCATCTGAACCCAGAACATGGCGCTAAAACAAGGGACTTACATTAGGAGAAGCACTCTGTGGGAGTCACAGCAGATCTTCCTGGGGTTGATAGATCCGGTGATGAAGTACGCTACATGTGCTACTTGGGGTTGGAGAGACGGCCATTACACTTCCGGGTTACTCATCTCATCTGCAAACTCGTAACGGCGCGTCGTTAGCACAAACAGGTTCCCCCAAGATTAAACAAGAACTTGCAGGCAAGCAATAGAAAAGCGACAGTAGAAGAGTTTAGATCATGCACTGCGCCGGTGAAGCAGATCCGGTTCATGCACAGCGGTGTCGGTGAGCAAGATCCGATGCGGTGGACGACGGATCCGGCGAAGCGGCTCCGGCGGGGTGGACGATACCGCAGCTGAAGCGACTGCGGTAGACTGCTGGATGAGCATATGGTTTCGAGGTTCGGCGGGGATGATCCGGTCCGGTTGATGACGGCGTCGATGAAGCGGCTTCGGCAGGCAGCCGGATGACGAGGATCGCGAGGGCTCGGGTAGGCCAGGGAAGTCCGGCGGGGATGTTCCGGTGCGGTGGTCGTGGAGGTGGTAGAGAGAGGGACTTGAGAAGTTCCGGTGGGTGGTCTCAGATGAGAGACTGAAGGAAATGTATTTTTTTTGGGAGGGTTTCCGGGCTAGGGAGGTGGTGATCGAAAAAATGACGGGCAAACCTGTTGGGGGGATGACCCCCGGTATGCCAAAGGTATGCCATACCGGATGGTCTCACCCTTCAAGATACCGGTTTAATGTTCATACCGGAATAAGAAGATAGAGTTTGGCTAAGTAAGGCTAAGCCGATATCCCCAAGAGGGGTATACCGGAACCAGGAAGGAAAGATACCGGCGCACCGGAAGGAAGGGCATGTCGGCTGACTGGTCAAAGATTCCGTCAGGAGCTAAAGGACAAGGATGAGCTAAGCAAAGTAGCTTTAAACGAAGGCTTGAAGACAAAGAGGAGGATGACGGTCAAAGAAGCCGGAGGACGTCAGCCTCCATGTTTAAAGAAGACCCCGGCGTCATCTATGATTAAAGTAGCTTTATAAAGTATCTTTGTAAAGTAGTTTGTCTAGTAAAAGATCCCATTAGGGTTTCTTGTTCTGTAAGCCACCCTCTCCCCTATATAAGGAGAGGGAGCAACCTCTTTCATACGCGCGATCCAGAGAAGAGAGAAAACCTGTAACCTGTTGAGATCAATGAACATGGTGATCTAGAGCGAGTTCATCCTTGTGTCTTTATTCTTCTACCTCTGGCCTTGGCCAAGTTCTTGAGGAAAGCATCCGGAAGTTCGTCCATCTAGTCACAAACCCTCCCCCGAATCCTCTAGCGTCCATTCGGCCCCAAGATAAGCCATCCTATGGCATCTGTTTGTTCCCCACGACGACAGTTGGCGCCCACCGTGGGGCATGAAGTGGCGCTTGCTGGAGTTCATATTCGGGCGGGCATCCTCGACATCAACGGCGAGCGCACGGTGTCCGCGCTCGTGCAACGCATCTACAACATGGACTTCATCAACGATAACGCTGGCTGCTTCGCCAACGGCGGCAAGTTCCCGCAGAACGGCCGCACCATCGAGTTCGGCAGCATCCGCGCCTACTTCGGCACCGTCCCTGTGCGCCAGCGCCTCTCGCCGGTGCTGGTAGCGCCGGATCCGCCAAGATGGCTGTGTGCTGGCCGCGCCGCCGGCAGCGTGGAGGTCATGATGGCTGGTGCGGTCAACACCGGCAAAGGAGCTGTGGAGGAAGGAGATGAACGTGCGGCATCGACCCGCGCGGCAAAACCACCGCTGGAACGTGACGCCGGCGTCGCGGGAGCATCATCAGCACCACCGGCAACACCTCTCCAAGCGGCGATGCACACGCTGGCCACGCCCATCGCGCAGAACATCGACCCGGCAAAGGCTCAGGAGGAGCTGGAGGCTACGCGCAAGGCCCTGCTTACCGGTGGCGCCGACATCATCCGGGCGCAGCGCGAGCTGAACCTAACCCTACGTGAGTACAATGCTGCCCATGGCTTTGCTTCAGTTAGTGCTCATGCTGCTAGGATGCCGGAAAACCGGCTTAAGGCTCGCAATCTAGATCAGGATTTGCGCAAAGAAGTTCTTGCCGGCAAGAGTGCATCTGTGTCTGTAAGCATCGTAGAAAAGCCTAAGTACAGTAGTCCGGATAAAACTATAAAGGCCGCAAAAGCTGCAGTAGAGTTATGTGAATCTCTTTCCGGTGACGAGTTGGCAAAGCAGCAGGAACGTGTAAAAGAGCTGTTGAAAACTATTGAGCAGCAAAATGCTGAGCAGCTGGCTAAGCTGAACGAGGCAGTGGCCTCAAAATCCGCGCGTTCAACAAAGAATGCCGGAAGCAAGTCCCAGGGGCAGGCGTCGTCCCCTCATCCGGACAAAAGAAGGGAAAGAGAAAAGAACGCACGGCAGATGACTGTGTATGATCCAGTTCTTGCCGGAAAGCAAAAAGCCGGGCAACATGATGCCGGTAGAAAAAGCCAAGGGGCAGATCGGGGCTACGCCAAGGGAGGCTATGCCGGAAACAATCATGCCGGTAGATATGAAACCGGGCAAAATTATCGATCCGCAAGGGTGGCATACGTGGATGAAGAAATGCCACCGCCAGGGTACCGGCAGGCAAGAGCCGCGGAACTGGAAGAATACGATGAGTCAGATTCCGAGGTGGAACGAACAAGAGTCCACCGGAACCCTTTGGGAGAACGCCTGGGGGAAAGATGTTTGCCAGACCGGGATGCGAGGCACAGGCTGGACAGAGTACATCTATCTGCGATAGTTGAATGTGAGGGACCTCCTGGCCCAAGGTGTTTTGGCCCACGGATCATGAGAGAAGAACCACCGGTACGCAACTTCCAGTTGCCCCGGGACACAAGAACGTATGATGGTACGACCAAGCCGGAAGACTGGCTGGCAGATTATGTCACAGCTGTTTATGTGGCTGGTGGTGGAGTAAACCGGCGTTGGGCGGTAAGAATCATACCGTCCTACCTCGTGGGTCCTGCGAGGATTTGGCTTAACAACTTGCCGGCGGGAAGTATTAACGGTTGGTTGGACTTTGAGGAAGCATTTGTGAACAACTTCAGCAGTACTTACAAGAGGCCAAACCGGCCCCAGCAACTTGCGCTGTGCCAACAGCGTGCAGGAGAAACAGACCGGGATTATCTCACCCGGTGGAACTCAATGAGAAACACATGTGAAGGAGTGATTGAGGCACAAGCCATTGCTTGGTTCAGTCAAGGATGCCGGAGAGGGTCACCTTTGTGGCAAAGGCTGCAGAGAAGCATGCCCACAACCTTGGCGGAGATGATACGTGTGGCAGATAGCTATGCATTGGGAGACCCAATGCAACCGGCTGTGCAAGCTGAGCCGGAACAGTCGAATCCGCATCAGCAGCAATACCGGGATAACCGGAACAACAAAAGAAGGGAAGATTTCCCAGATCGAAGATATGCATCACAGCAAGTTGCTGCCGTGCAGGAAAATTATGACGCCAGCGGCAGTCAGAGACAAAAAACCGGATCGCAGCCATGGGCAGGTCCTAAGAAGCAATGGGTAGAAAAGAAACCCTGGGGCCAGAAAAAGAATTGGCAAGAGCCCGTGAAGTACACCATGGAAGCCGCCATGGACCAACCTTGCCGGTGGCACACGCCGAATCTGGATCACCCGTCGAACCATCTGACGAAAGATTGTTCTTGGACCAAGTTCTTGATGCAAAAGGGAGCGGTAAAAGATGCTCAGGCGCTAGGGGGCCCCATGCAGCAACAACAGCAATTACCACCTCCACCACCACTTACTGGAGCAAACGCCTTACCGGTGCAGCCTCAGCCGAACAGGCAACAGTACCAGCAGGTTAACCGGGTGGAGCAAAACAATGACCAACCACCTCCACCGGCACCTTTGGGCTGGAATGTTTACGAGGACCCGCATCTGTGCATGGTTGTCTTCGTCACTGAGCCAATGGACAGGCAGAGCGTGCATCGCCGTTCCATGGAAGTGAACGCCGTGATGCCGGCAGTTCCAAAATACATGCTGTGGTCAGATCAGGAAATCACATGGTCGTTCAAGGATCACCCCAAAGTCATGCCGAATCCGGGTGGATACGCTCTCGTTGTGGACCCAATCATGAAGGGGCCGGAAACTCGAGTAAAATTCAGCAAGTGCTGATAGACAATGGTAGCAGCATAAACATCATGTACAAGCACACCATGCGTACGCTGGGCATAACGGAGAATATGCTGCAGCCAACTCACACGACTTTCCATGGGATTGTTCCCGGTTTGTCTTGCGCCCCGATAGGAAAAGTTCGGGTGGATGTGTCGTTTGGAGGACGTGACAATTGTCGTGTTGAGAACCTTGAGTTTGAGGTGGTGGACTTAGATAGTCCCTACCATGCCTTGCTGGGGAGACCGGCATTAGCAGCTTTCATGGCATCAACCCATACGGCCTATCTCAAGATGAAGATGCCGGCACCTCGTGGACCACTAACTGTGGTGGGGAACTATAAAGTCTCAATGGAAACTGCTTCCGCCGGATCAAACCTGGCAGAATCGCTGGTGATAGCGGAAGAAAAGAAAAGAATGCAAACTGCTGTTGCGCTGGCTCAGTCCTCAAAGTTGAGCCTAGCGGCAATGAGTGGAAGCTTGGACTCACCGACATTCAAGCCGACAAACGAGACAAAGGAGATTGTGCTGGATCCGGCTTACCCAGAGCGCACCGTTCGTATCGGTGCCGGCCTCAGTCAAGCATAGGAAAGCGCGCTCGTCAGCTTCCTCCGTGAGAATCGGAATATCTTCGCCTGGTCTACTGATGATTTGGTGGGTGTTCCAAGGGAGCTGGCTGAGCACTCTCTAAACGTCAGAAAGGATGCTAAGCCGGTGCGTCAACCTTTGCGCCGGTTCGCTGAAGATAGGAGAAAGATCATTGGAGAAGAGGTAACAAAACAGCTGGTTGCCGGTTTCATCGTGGAGGTCACGCACACAGAGTGGCTGGCCAATCCGGTGTTGGTCGAAAAGAAAAAAGATGAGAACCTGGAGGCAAAACTCGCAAAAGTGTGGCGCATGTGCATCGACTACACCAACCTCAACAAAGCTTGCCCAAGAGACCCTTTCCCTTTGCCCCGAATCGATCAAGTGATTGATTCTACTGCTGGGTGTGAGCTGTTGTCGTTCCTGGATGCCTATTCCGGCTTCCACCAAATTCCTCTGAAAAAAGAAGATCAAATAAAAACTGCGTTCATTACCCCGCACGGGGCTTATTGCTACGTTACTATGCCTTTTGGTTTGCGCAACGCTGGTGCCACGTACCAGCGCTGTATGCAAAAATGCTTGTTTGATCAAATCGGAAAAAATGTGCAAGTCTATGTGGATGATATTGTGATAAAAACTAAAGTAAAAGATACCTTAATCGATGACATCCGGCAAACATTTGATAACTTAAGGCAGTTCCGGATGAAACTAAATCCGGCAAAGTGCACCTTTGGTGTCCCTGCCGGCAAGCTGCTTGGTTTCCTTGTGTCAAGCCGGGGCATTGAGGTTAATCCGTTAAAAATCAGGGCGATAGAAAGAATGACTATCCCACGAGAACTGAAAGATGTGCAAAAGTTCACCGGAAGCTTGGCATCGCTAAGCCGGTTCATAAGCAGGCTAGGAGAAAAGGCCTTACCACTCTATGCTTTAATGAAAAAATCGGATACTTTCGCCTGGACCACACAGGCAGACGCAGCGTTTAAAGAATTGAAAAACATGCTCGTAACGGCCCCAATTTTGGCCTCGCCCTTGGAAAGAGAGCCTATGTTGCTTTATATAGCGGCAACGAACCGGGTGGTTAGTGTTGTGGTTGTGGTGGAAAGAGAAGAGGAAGGAAAAACCGTCCAGAGGCCGGTATACTACCTGAGCGAGGTGCTCTCCTCATCAAAGCAAAACTACCCACACTTCCAAAAAATGACTTATGGCGTGTTTATGGCCGCCACAAAGCTCAAGCATTACTTTGAGGAGCACCCTATGAAGGTGGTGAGCGAGGCACCCATCTCCGATATCATGGGTAACAAGGATGCCAGCGGCCGGATTGCAAAATGGGCAATTCAGCTATCGCCGTATGTACCGGTGTATGAAAGAAGAGATGCCATAAAATCGCAAGCTTTAGCTGATTTCTTGGTCGATTGGGCGGAGATACAATACAAGCCGCCAGAGCACGAAATAGAGTACTGGAAGATGCATTTTGACGGATCCAAGCTCAAGGAGGGCCTAGGTGCCGGTGTAGTACTCACCTCACCAAAGGGAGACCACCTCCGGTATGTTTTACAAGTGCACTTCAGGGCATCAAATAATGTCGCTGAGTACGAAGCTCTGATACATGGGCTCAAGGTTGCAAAAGAAATCGGGGCACTCAGGATCATTTGCTATGGGGACTCAGATCTTGTGGTGCAACAGTGTTCCGGAGACTGGGACGCAAAAGATGCCAACATGGCCTCATACCGGTTCCATGTGCAAAAGATTGCCGGCTTCTTCGAAGGGTGTGAGTTTCACCATGTGCCGCGCGCAGAAAATGAGGCCGCGGATACCTTATCCAAGCTAGGTTCGTCCAGGCAAGAAATCCCTCCCGGAATAGCTCTGGCGCACTTGAGAGTTCCGTCAATCAAGCCGAGTCCGGAGTCGGAATCAATTTTTGTACCGGAATCACATGTGGTGCCAATGGAGATCGACGAAGGAAACCCGGGGACTGTACCGGTAAACTCGGGGACTGCGACGCCCATGCCGGAAGAGGCAATGCTTGTGGATAGCATGGACATAGACATGCCGGTGTTTGTGGTTAGAGAAGCACCATCTTGGGTTAAACCTATTAAGGAATTCCTGATCAACGGCACCTTGCCGGTTGACGAAAATGAATCAAGAAGGATACAGAGAAGGTCCAAAGCTTACACCATCATCAATGGCGAGGTATACAAGAGAAGTGTTACCGGTGTCCTCCAAAGATGTGTGGAGCCGGAAGAGGGAAGAGAAATGCTCGAGGAAATTCATCGAGGAGAATGCGGGCACCACGCTTCTTCAAGGGCGTTGGTAGCAAAGGTGTTCCGGCATGGGTTCTACTGGCCCACAGCCTTAGACAATGCTGAGGATTTGGTAAGGAAGTGCAATGGCTGCCAGAGGTACGCTAAGCAAAACCATACCCCAGCATCCGGCTTAAAGACCATACCGTTAACTTGGCCCTTCGCTGTTTGGTGCCTGGACATGGTTGGACCGTTCAAAACTGCAAGGGGAAACATGACCCACATCGTGGTAATGGTGGATAAGTTCACCAAGTGGCTGGAAGTGAAGCCTATCGCAAAATGTGATGGCCACACAGCGGTAAAATTCCTGAAAGATGTAATCCTGCGATATGGATACCCACATAGTATCATAACCGACAATGGCACGAACTTTGCCCAAGGAGAATTCAAGCGGTTCTGTGAAACCAAAAACATCCGGCTGGATTTGTGCTCAGTGGCGCACCCGCAAGGCAATGGTCAAGTTGAAAGAACAAATGCTTTGGTACTTTCCGGTATCAAACCAAGACTCATTGATGCAATGGAAAAATCGCCGGGATGTTGGATCGATGAACTGCCATCAGTGCTGTGGAGTCTAAGAACAACTCCGAACCGGTCTACCGGATACACACCATTCTTCATGGTTTATGGAGCAGAAGCGGTCATACCAACCGACATTCTCCATGATTCCCCAAGGGTGCAGCTCTATACCGAAGAAGAGGTAAAGGAGGCTCGGGAAAATGATGTGGACTTGCTAGAAGAAGCAAGAGAGCTAGCCTTGGCAAGAACAGCCATTTACCAGCAAAACCTCCGACGCTATCATAGCCGGAAGGTAAACCCAAGGGTATTCCGAGAAGGAGACCTGGTGCTACGCCTGGTGCAGCGCACTGAAGGCAGGCACAAGCTGTCCCCCCCATGGGAAGGACCTTTCATTGTGAGCAAGGCTCTCCACAATGATGCATATTACTTAACGCAGGAATGGAAGAAGGGAAAGGCGGACAAATCCGGAGACGAGACCAAACGCCCATGGAACGTAGCCTTGTTACGTCCTTTCTACTCTTGAAGTTGTGGTGTAAGAAGTTCCTTTTTTGTACCTTATGTGCTATGAATAAAAAGATGTCGGAACCTCGAATGAATCTCGGGGACTTGCCATATTAAATTGCATGAAACATGTCTATTTTTTCTGTTGCCGGTTGCTTATTGAACGTTTTTTCTTTCCGGTTTAGTAATGTGCTAAGCCCTACCGGAGTCTTTGACTCTGCTGTTGTCCATAACTTGGCTTCATGGCAAGCAAGATAAACCGGTAGGGGATAAGCACATGAACTGTGGAGAGGGAAACCGGGAAAGAACAATCCGGAAAAATTTAACTAACCCCGGTTATACCGGTTTTTTGCAAATTTCGAATTATTTCTAAGTTCAAGAAAATGCTTATTTGGTGAAAGAACCTTGTGCTCATACGCCAAAGAACGCCCAGAGAAGGTAGGCAGAGCCAAGGCAAAAGAACCAAGTGTGCATCGAATTGGATGCAGAAACAATTTGGAAATCTTTGCAAGTGCAGGATAAAAGCAGAACCAAACGCAAAAACGCTAAGGCAAACTTAAGATAATTAGCTACCGGTATAACTTACCGGCACAAAATGTTGTACGTCAACCACGAGCAGACTTAAAGTTTTACATCATAAGCCCCGGCATACCGGGGCAGAATTTAACGGAACATTGTCTTAAGCCACGCAGGGCCAAACAGCTTAACAGGTTAATCTCAGGGTAGATAATCAGGCAGCAGGAGCTTCCGGAGGAGCGTCGCCAGCACCAGCATCGTCAAGAGGCTCCTCCTCGGCTTCATCTTCCTCCTCATCTAGATAATCTTTGACGCCATGAGGGGGAGGAATGAAGGTGCGCATTTCGGCGTACTCCGCGATGCGGTACGCGCGATCCTGCCGCTTGGCGGTAAGGATCGGGTCCAGATCGGTTTCCGCGCCTTCGCACACTCCGGTGAGGGCATCCAGGTCGAGCTCCGGGTACCAGGAACAAGCGACGCGGAGGGCAGAGTCTGCTCCAGCGCGGGCAGCGGAGCACTGCCACTCGCGGATCCTCCTGTCGGCGCCCTTGAGACGATCACTGATGAGAGAAAAAGTGTCCGGCACCTCCTCGCCAGGCCAAAGGGTCCTGAAGAGCTGGGTAGCTACATCAGGGATGTCAGATAAGTTGCGATCTATGGCGCGCATGTGAGACACCCGCGCATTAAGCGCGACCAGATGGTCGTTGGGCGTCCATGGCACAGCAAGATTCGCCTGGCTCTGGCTAGGACGGCGCGCGTTAACCTTCTTGACAGCGTACGTCTGGGAGTCCGGAAAGAGGCCTGTGCAAAGAAAAAGGGCTAAGGAAAAGAATCCGGAAGGAAAAGAATCCGGAAGAAAAAGAAACCGGAAGAAAAGATAGCGAAAAGAAAATGAAGTCGGAGAAAATGGCTCGTATGCAGTAGTCAAAGAACTCACGATAGGCAAGGGCGTCAGTTTGAAGGATCAGCTGATTGCATTCCTTGTGCTCCTCCTCCAGCCGCGCGGCCTTCTCCTCGGCAGCCTTCCGGGCCTTGGCCAGCTCCTCCAGCTCAGCTCGCAACACCACGGTGGCGTTGCTGGCGTCCTCCAGAGCCTCGTTCATCTTAGCCGCTGCCTCAGCTTCAGCGGCTTTGAGGACCTTGGCATGGTCAAGACCTAGCTGTATAAGCTGGGACTTGAGCTCCTGGTAGCTGGTCTTCTGGGCGCTCAGCTCCTCCTGATGCTGTTTAATGAGCTGCTCCTTCTCCACTGTAACCCGGAAAAGAAGGTGTAAACAAGATGGTGTTGGTAAGATTGAAAATGAAACCAAGTTGGCAGAAGAAAAAAGAAAGTTGTACGTTGGGCGTTGGCAAGCTGCTCTTTGAGAGCATCAATGGAAGCTTCCGGGATCACTGTCAAGCAGAAGTGCGAGTGTTAGAAGGAAAAAAGATCCTGGTAAGAAAGATGCCGGTAAAACAAGAACTTACCTTGGCACTTATCGTGTGCCTCAACGAGCTCCCGATGCTCCCATAAGAGCTCCTCAAAAAGGGTCTTCCGAGCGTCAGCCGTGAGCTGTTCAAAGCAAAAGAGGTTAGTGAAGTTTCGCGCTAAGAACAGAGTTCTTAACCCGAAACTCGGGGACTGGCAGTGCCGGTTTCGCGCGTTCTAAGGTAAGTTTCGCGCTAAGAACAGAGTTCTTAACCCGAAACTCGGGGACTGGCAGTGCCGGTTTCGCGCGTTCTAAGGTAAGTTTCACGCTAAGAACAGAGTTCTTAACCCGAAACTCGGGATCGGGCAAGGCTCGGTTTCGCGTTCTAAGGTAAGTTTCGCGCTAAGAACAGAGTTCTTAACCCGAAGCTCGGGGACTGGCAGTGCCGGTTTCGCGCTAAGTTTTCAAAGTTCAAGTTTTGTCCTGAAAGCTGCGCTCTCACCACAAAACTCGGGGACTGGGAAGATAGACAGGAGAGAAACCGGCATAAAACTAAAAGATAGAACAAACCCGGAAGTAAGGAAACCGGTAACAATTGAGAAAAGTTAGTAAAACGTACCATCAGATTGTTCGTGGCGTCGTACCACGCGCTATCAAGCTCTTTCACGGCGCAGCGGAGCCGCGTGAAGTGCTCTTCGGAAGACCGATTCCCCACTGGATCGGGTGCCGGCAGCCTGTCCTTGCCCAAGCCGCGGGTCGCCGGAGTTACGTCCGCGGCGTTCCACTTCTGGGCGTAGGGCAGAAGATGCCCCAGATCCTGGCCTCTACGCTTAAACTCAGTAATACGGCCAAGAAGACCGGTGGCCTTAGTGGAAGTATTCTGGTCGGCCTTGGAGACATGCAGCACCAGGGGCTGCTGGCCGGCAGAAGAGGCGCTAGGAGCCGTCGCCTTCCCCTTAATGAGCCTAGAAGTCCTGGGCGGCGGCGCGGCAGAAGCGGCCCCGGAAGGCTGGGCGCTAGGAGCGCTTGGCAGCGCATGAGGATGGTTCGTGGAGAAGGGGGAGCGATAGGCGCATCACCCGGGTTAGAACCTTCCGGCGCGGAGGATTCCGGCGCGGAAGTTGTCTTTTTCTCAAGGACGGGAGGAGCTGGAAGCTCCGCCCGCCCGGCAGCATCTTCTTCTCCGGCACCGATATTGCTGGTGTCGGTATCTTGGTTCTCTGGGAGGAAGGAAAGATCCTCCTCCGTGCGGTGATCTGATGATGAAGGGGCCGCACGCCCCGAACTTGTTGTGCCCCCCGAAAGGGAGGCAGAGGTGTTACCGGCACCAGGTGGTGCCGGGCTTGAGTGAGGAGGAGGGGTTGAGGTCCTTGCGGAACCCTCAGATCCTGATGGCCTTGGGCCAAGCTTGAGCGCAGGGGTAAGAAAAAGAAAGGAAGGTAGTTAGAAAAGAGGCAGCCGAAAAAAAAAAACTTGGCAAAAAAGAGGCAGGCCGGAAAATGAAAAACTTACCCGGAAGCGGTTGGCATCTGCTTGCGCCCATAGCGGCGCATGCCCACTTTCTTCTCCCCCAAGGGCTCAGTCCGGAAGCGCTTGGAGGGAGGGGCCTGGCTGGAGCCATCGTCAGATGACGGCCGTTTGTTCTTTTGGCCCTGGGCCATGAGCTTGTCCACAAACTCAGAGCCGGCCTCGGCGCGCAGGAGCGGCACGTGCTCATGGATCTGTGAATTAGATAAGGCTGAGAGGCAATTCGGAGGAAAACGATAGCGGAAAAGAAAAAGAAACCGGAAAATAAAATACCTCGAGCATGGTCAGGTCGTCAGAAGACCCAGATGGCTTTGGCGGAGACCGGCCCAGACGCGATGCCGGAGTCTTGCCCATCTTCAGATCCTTCCAGAAAATGTAGGGATCTGGGTCGAAGGAGTCGAGGGCGCGCTTCCGGCAAGCTCCTCGCCGCTCTGCTTCAATAAGGGGGAAGCGGTCCTTGGCCTGAAACATGAAAAAGAAGATAAGCAAAAGCAAAAAGTCACCGGCAAAAAACAACCCCAATCGCATAATCCCTTACTTCTTGGGTTGGAGGGTTAGTAGTGCTGAAGGGAAGGAGGCCCCATTCCCAGTCAAATGGCATAGCAGTTTGGCAAATCTGCTTAGCCTTGAGAACAACATCTTTCTTGCTAAGGGGATGGCCGGTGATCTTGGTGGGATCGCCAGGACCATACATCTCGCTCATCCTATGCGCACGGCGCTGCAGAGGAAGCACCCGGCGCGAGATAAAGGTGCGGACAATATCGTCGGAGCAGACGCCGATATCCTTCATCTTCTGCTTCATGAAGCGTATAATCCGGTTGGTCTGGTTGTGAGACTCCTTCGGATTGTAGCCCCAGTTGGTCTTTGCGGGCGGCGCCGGATCAAAAAGAGGTAGACCAATGAGGTCTGCAGCGCCGTTGTTCTTCACATAAAAGAATGTTCCTTGCCATAACCGGCAAGACTCGAGGCCGGAGAACTTAAAAAAGGGGCTCCCTTGACGGGAGCTGATTATGCAAGACCCGCATTGAACGGGAGGTTTGGGCTTGGGGATACCTACGCCCTGAACGGAGTTAATCCGGAGAGCAAAGAAGCGGGCAAACGTCTCACGAGTGGGACGAATGCCGATGTAGGCCTCCATGAAGGTGGCATAACAAGAAAGGTAAAAGATGGAGTTGCCAGGAAGATGGTGAGGTTGGAGCTTGTAGAAGTCTAGAAGATCCAGGAAAAAAGAGGAGGGAGGAAGGCCAAAGCCACGCTCAAAGTGAGCAAGAAAAACTACGCGTTCATCGTCCTGGGGGTCCGGAACTATTTCATCATCAGGAATCCGGCAAGTGACTCCTTCCGGAATCCTGCGGGACCGGTACAACCAGTCGATCTCATACTTAGTGACATTGGAGCCCATCCAGGCTCCGCGGGTGATTGGGGAAGGCTCCTCGCCAGATGATTGGCTGGAGCTACTCGAGGCTTCACCAGAGCTACTTGCTTCAAGGTGGCTGCCGGATGCTTGGCTAGAGCTACCGGGTTCTAAGTGGCTACCGGAGTCTTGGTGGCTACCGGAGTCTTGGTGGCTACCGGAATCTTGGTGACTACCGGAACCTTGCTGGCTACCGGATTCCTGCTGGTCGCCGGAATGTGTCTCCATCGGATCTGAAGCTGTAGATTCGCCGGAAGATTGTTTGCTATGTCTAACGGAAGAAGAAGAAGAAGAAGATGCGGAGGAAGATTCCTCGTCAGGCATTGGGTGGAAGGTGAAAGAAACAGAAATCCCACACTTGGACCCCGCGTGAAGATCTACGAGTAAGAAGAAAACCAAAGAAAAAGAGGAAATAAGAACACCGCAGACCCCAGATCTGAAAAGCGAGCAAATGGCTAGCAAAGTAAGATTGGAACTAACCTTGAGCGTCGCAGACGTTGAGGAAGAGTTTCGCCGGCGAAGGAACGGACCTGCGGTCGCCGACGAGCTCTGCCGACGGCGAGGCGGTGAAGGTCAAGAAGAAGCAAGAATGCAACACGCTTGAAGAAGGTGCTGCAGAAGGTCTCCGCACGACGAGGTCCGGCGGAGGCGCGGCGTAAGTTCGCCGGGCGGCGAAGCTCAGGCGAGCAGCGGCGGACGAAGAGCGGCGAAGGCGCAGAGGCGAGGAGCACTATGCGCGAAGGTAAGGGAAATGCGGAGAAGAGGAAGAAGGGGTAGTTGTGCTTATAAGGAGAGAGAAGATGGGCCGAAAACCGCTGGGCCTGCGCGGTTTGCCTCGCGGCCCGCGACGGTTCGCATCGCAGATCGCCACGTGGCATAGAGATACACGCGAAAAAAGGGAAGCCACATGGAGGCGCACACGGGATCTGAAGCGGTGAGTGGGATCTGCAGCATTGCATTAAATGGGCGCGCGAGGGTCAATACGAAGTGACAACTGACACTGTCGCGACAGTCACAGTGCGCATGTCTCTGACAGGCACGGAACCCAATATATTCTCGACCTCGTCGAGGAGAGACTTAATGACTAAGATACCGGAGAGTAAGATGCCGGAGAATGCCTTGCGAGCAGAGAAAATGTGAGTCCGAGCAAAGATGCCGGATTTGAGCCAAGAATTGGGAAAGTTAAACCGGTATCCAAAGATTCGAAAACCTGGCATGGTCTGTTGGATAGAATCCGCCAGACTATACCTGCTTCGGGGACTAATGTTGGGGGGATGACCCCCGGTATGCCAAAGGTATGCCATACCGGATGGTCTCACCCTTCAAGATACCGGTTTAATGTTCATACCGGAATAAGAAGATAGAGTTTGGCTAAGTAAGGCTAAGCCGGTATCCCCAATAGGGGTATACCGGAACCAGGAAGGAAAGATACCGGCGCACCGAAAGGAAGGGCATGTCGGCTGACTGGTCAAAGATTCCGTCAGGAGCTAAAGGACAAGGATGAGCTAAGCAAAGTAGCTTTAAACGAAGGCTTGAAGACAAAGAGGAGGATGACGGTCAAAGAAGCCGGAGGACGTCAGCCTCCATGTTTAAAGAAGACCCCGGCGTCATCTATGATTAAAGTAGCTTTATAAAGTATCTTTGTAAAGTAGTTTGTCTAGTAAAAGATCCCATTAGGGTTTCTTGTTCTGTAAGCCACCCTCTCCCCTATATAAGGAGAGGGAGCAACCTCTTTCATACGCGCGATCCAGAGAAGAGAGAAAACCTGTAACCTGTTGAGATCAATGAACATGGTGATCTAGAGCGAGTTCATCCTTGTGTCTTTCTTCTTCTACCTCTGGCCTTGGCCAAGTTCTTGAGGAAAGCATCCGGAAGTTCGTCCATCTAGTCACAAACCCTCCCCCGGATCCTCTAGCGTCCATTCGGCCCCAAGATAAGCCATCCTATGGCATCTGTTTGTTCCCCACGACGACAAAACCCCTCACCAACCGACTTTGCTGTCATCTCCACAGGGGTAGAATGGGAATTTGGAAGCGTGTGAAATTTTTGTATTTTGTGGGCGGGAAGTTTTGCCGCTATGAGATTTTGAATTTGGCTACTGTCCAAGTATAATGATAAAAAATTGTGACACCGTACTAGTACCTCTGTTCATGGCCGAGTGCAAAATCAAATCATCATCACGTTGAATATAGGTCACTACCATGATCACGATCTATCTTCTTAATCCCATTCAAAAATGCGTTTGAAATATTTAAGGATTGGTGGGAGATTTTGCCGCCCGACAGAGATTAAATTAAACCACACGTTCGACAATTCAAACTTGAGACCTTGGCTATGATACCATTTAAGTTCGAACTGATTCAAAAAAGGCTAGGCAATTAATTTATATAACATCCACAGGAACAACTACCAAGTTGATCCCAACCGCAGATAAATGCATCCACCAACAAAAGTCTGAACGGTGCCTTAATCTAAGGAAACATTTCACAAGACCAATGTACTCACTATGTTAGTGTTCATCTCCAATTATCTACGGCATTTTCTTAGTATTTGGGAGATTATAACGAACTTGATTGGCCTTGTGCAGTAGGGCATCACATGCTTCTAATCTCGATCTCAACATGTCAACTTTTGTTCTTAGCATAGCTGTTGCAACTCGTTCTACTTGGAGTTGTTCCTCCAAAACTTGAGCAGAGAAAGACTTGGACTTGGGCTTCAAAACCCAGCATTTCGCAGGAAAGAGTTTTTGGTGATATCTTTATCTTTTCCGGGTTTTGCCATCTCAAATTTCATATTAGCCAGACAAGTTTTGAGTTGTGTAAAAAGAAAAGTTATTATAGAGAAAAATGCAGATGGTAGATTTAATGTGTACAAACTACTTTTAATCATACAAGTTGACATGCCTGACTATAATAAGGACCATCTATCTTGCTAGCAGGCATAATTATTAATGGGCTACCATGTACGGGAACCGTATCCTCTAACGTGAAGGAGCTAAGTCAGGAAAAATAAAGAAGCAAAGTCAGGCTTCTGTAGCATAAGTACAAGGTTATGCATTGTCTTTAACTAATAAAGGTGATTACTGTAGATGTTTAAAAACTAAACTAAATTTTATTACACCATAATTTTCTCTGCATGTAATTACTTCAAATGCAAGACACAAGTTTGTATTGTGCAAATTAATTTAAATTATTTGGATTTTAGACATATGGTTTGGGGGAAGGAAAGTTAGAGTACTGTAGCTTCTCTAACTTTTCACCTTCAAGTTAGAGGATCCCGTTCCCCATGTACGTAGTCCTTCCAAGAAACAGCCGTTATTGCATTACGAGCAGAAAACAGTTCACACGTGCGCTCAGATTCAAATTTTCAGCATGCAGTCGATTTATGGTTTAATTGAAGTACACATCAGGATATTATTTCACACAAAATACAGCAGCCACATGGAACATATCTAATTTTAGTACAACAACAAAATTTGCAATTATTACAGACCACGAAATTTTGAACGAAATTTTGAGCAGTAATTGGTTACAAAGATTGGCATCAAGAATCCACTTGGTGAACAACAGAATCAAAGTTTATTTAGACACCTTCAATTCCCGGACACATCACAACCGGCTTACCATGACAAGTGCATAGGAGATTCTTTAGAACATTTTCTGTCACAAAGTTTGCCTATTTTTCAATTCATTTATCTCTTGGCGTGTCTTGGCAATTAATTCATCGACATCTTTGTTTTCCCGCCCAAATATATCAACTGCCTCTTGGAGTGCATCCCCGAAATCTCTTTGTGCCGGATTAAGTTGACCAATAGATACCATGGGCCTATGCGAGCAATATGCACTCTCACCGCTGCTTTGTGAAACATCAATACTTGAGGCATTGGCCCTTGCTTCTGGCATTGTAGCTTTATTTGAAGCCTGAAATTTAGATAAAACAAGTTACAACATCATATGATGCATTAAAAGACCTCCAATTTCAAGAACATCATTGAGCTGATATAACACAACAAGCAATCAAAAATAGAGCCTCGTACATCTATTTCTTCTAGAATGGTTGGTGTACTGGACTCAGTGGACCAATGAGAGCACGTGCCAGCATCACTTTGTTGCTCGTGAAATGACCGCAACACTTGATAAATGGGTTGTCCCTACTGACATTACAGCTTTGTTTGCAGGCTGAAACTAAGACAAAACAAGTTAAAATGCAATACAATACAAGGCAAACAAACAGCATTGTTGACATAATTTTGAAAGAACCATGGGCAGATACAACAAAGAAACCAGTTAAGCCACATGCCTCTTAGAACAAACCAAACTAGATCATGGCGATGATGTATACAATGAACCAAGCAACTAGACATCATGTGCCCAATAACGAAGCCGTGTCACTGCACAGGAAGAAATCTAGCAAATAGCCAAATACGGTCAAAAGATGTGCATGTTGGATTTGATACTATTAGGAAAATAATGTATGATTGATTTAAGCATGACTCGAGATAGTGCCTTCGACATCGCAGAAGGTCAATGCAACAATTAATTGTATGGCTTGTATGAAGTGCCATAACATTTAAATTAAGCATAACGAGGCATTGCTTAATACGAGAACCGAGTGCTAGCTCAGTGGCAAGGCTTGCGAGTGCGCAGCCAGCCCACCCGGGTTCGAGTCCCAACAGGACCGAATTAAACGGGGTGTTATCTAGCGCGTATAAATTCGCTGCTAGAGAGGTCTCATCATCTATCTCACAACGTATAGACAAGGGAGGGAATCTTCCTACGTTGGTCAACGTTTAGGCAATGCTTAATCTTGAATTCATGATCAAACTCAAACAAAAAAGGGCATATAACAAGTAGCACCATGTGCATCATGTATAATAGATTACTAGAAACTGAATGAAGCAATTGAACATGGAGCGTATTATATAAACAGCCAGATCATTTGAATATGGATATACCACATCATGTCAATGGGACTCAGAAAAACAAAGCTAGACATTTAAACAAGTAATATAACTATTTTTTCACCATGTTTCAAGTAGAATAGGAAGCTAGGTTAGGAATAAAGCAATCATGTTTCAAGTAGAATAGGAAGCTAGGTTAGGAATAAAACAATAAAAAAACACAAAGTGCATCATTTCAGCTAGGATCATTTCTATCAAACTTCATGCACTAGCCATGGAACAACAGGCAAACTCAATGAAGCAAAAGGCAAAAAATTAACATAATAGAATTTCAGGACTTGTATTAACATAGCCAAATCATGTAACTTATACCCAGGCATGCCGGATGCTAGATGGGTCAAAGGCAGTGTGCAATGTTCCATATGGTCATTGTTTATATTTTATTAGATTCCATTAGGCAACTTAGGTAGTGCAACATACAGAAAATGATGCAATTGAACTATGCACAGGAGGTAAATTAACATTCCAAAAAACAGGGAACTTACGTGAGCTTTTTTTTGAGTCACACGGACCTCATCGGGTACTTGGACAGAAGAACCTGGTGCCTCACTATTTCTCCTCTGCATGAAGGAGAGGCCAATTGTAAACAGAAACAGGTCCAAGATATAGAAGTTTGCATTAAGCAATATACAAAAAACAGCAGGTACTTACATGATTATAGGCGAGCTTTACTCTACGTTTATGAGTGTAAGATGTGCCTCGCACGTGTAATAACAACAAACGATTACAGTCACGGCTTTGCTATAATTAAATTGACACCAAATAGTAGTAGAAGCATTATGACGTGCATAAACATGTAATACAGGATCGCAGAAAGATATCAAACATGATGTAACTAGAGCAGTAGCCTACGGCCAAATAGTGAGAAATTGTAATCGTGTCAATTGTGGACTTGTATAGCCTACCCCAACTTGTTTGGGAATAAAGGCTTTGTTGTTGTTGTTGTCAATCATGGACATGTAGAGCATTCAACGGCTCATGATTGGTGGCTCATATTTTGTAGAGTTTCAGCGAATGGGTGGGTTAGGTTACTCAGACCACCACACTGTGTATTTATATCATCTGAGTTAGGGTTACAATACTACTGGACATGGGCCTCTATGGGCCTCACACTGGATACAATATTACTACAGCGCTACTACTAAACTCACTCATGGTCCAACACACCCCCTCAAGATGATCATGGGTAAACAACCATGGCCATCTTGCAACAACAACATGACACATATGACAACTACCAGTAATGAACATTCAGCATAACTCTTCCATCATCTTGTCATCTCGATTCATCTCTTCATCAGCAGCGAAGATATCCAGCTTCAACCATCTGGGATACGCACAACTCCTAACCATACACGTCCTCAACAACCCCGGCTGCCTCACCACACAAGTTCCGCAGAACCATCCACACTCGCCTCAATGTCCTCAACCTCTCTTCTCCACTCTGCCCGGCCACCTCTTCCGTCTCTCCCACAAACCCCTAGCCAACTCCTGCCTCAACCATCCACTCCTCAAGCACCCATGCCTATCCCCCGGTCAGGCCTCAACCAGTCTCACCTCAGGCACGCATGCCTTTCCCCTGGACATATCCACAACCATCACCATCACCACTAAACCGCAGCCTCATCAACTCCATCACGACTCAACCGCAGCCTCATCAACTCCATCACCACATATCCTCACAGCCTCACATCTCCATTTTCTCCTCACTTCCACTCGGATGGCGCCTCGTCTGCGCGCCCTGGCCAACCCGGCGGACCGCACCTGGCCACATCGACCGGCTCGCGCTGGTCAACGTCCAGCACCAACCTCCGGCTCCGCCCTGCGCTCAAAGGCTCGCCCCACTCCGCACGCCTCCAACTTCTGCCCCTCACACGGATCCAGATCTCTCTGCCACGGATTCACTTCCTCTTCTCTCCTTTCTAAACCAAAACGATCTTCACCCTCTTCTTTCTCCCCGCGCGAGCAGTCGCCGATCTCACACAGCTCACATCGTTTGTGTGTGATAGCCGCAACCCACGCAGAGCACCTGATGCGGCCTCCCGCCGCCTGGATTTCTACATCTCAACGGTGGGTTTTGTGATCAAAGGAAGAACTTGTTTGGTACTGTTTGTGGCGGCTAGCAGGAAGGAAACCTAGGCTCTGATACCATGTAGAGTTTCAGCGAATGGGTGGGTTTGGTCACGGAAAAACATACTTATGCGTCGTGTTTAAACCTAAAGGATGAGGTGGTTATCAACAAAAGCACTTGTAAGTTAGAAATATAGCACGAATTCAGAAATACAGTCAGCTGCAATACTCCTAACAGAACAAAACGCGTAGGGATGTCTGGTTACCTATTTCTGGGCGGCGTTTAGACGTGTTCCGTGTTCTTACGGGTGACGTGGAGGTCGGCGAGGGGACTGCTGTTGCGGTGGGTGCCGGGGAAGCAGATCTTGGGGGGTCGGAGAAGGACATGCTGGGCGGTCGATGAAGTGTTCAGCGCGCCGGCCAAACTAGAAGGTCGGTGAAGCAGATGATGTGCAGTGCACGGGGGCGTCGGTGTCGGCGAAGCTGGTCAGGTGCGGTGGTCGATAGAGTCGGCGAACGAGATACGGTGCGGTGGACGCCGGAGTAGGTGCGGATCAAGCGGATAGGGCAGCCTCGGGGTTTGAAGCCGTGGCAGCTTGAACGGCGAAGTGCGGCGGCCGGGAAGGTCTGGAGGTAGGTAAGAGGGGCGGTTTCTCTGAGGGCTTGCGGGCGAAACTAGGGCGAAGCTGGGCGATAGAGGAGTAGAAGGGAATTTCGTAGTCCTTCTTTTGAGGAAAAAAATATTCGCAGATCTGAAACTTTGCGGCGCGAGATATTTGGGCGTTGGCGGGGAATTTTACCGCTCGATGATATTAAATTTTGGCTGCAGTAGGTTTTTTTTTTGAGAGTATGTAATAATAATAAATAGTAGGCCCTACTAGTACTGTACGTCTGTTCAGGAATCCAAGGGGGTAGAGGTAGAGGTATAGATATATAGACAATATAGAGATATAAGAAATGGCGGGGGCTAGCGGAAATGCACTTTGCCTCATAGGAGCATATGCTCCCATTATGTGAATCCATATTTCAAAGTGTCAAAAAATTCTAAACTAAAATTTTACATGTATATCTAGACATTTTATGTTGGTACACAAGTTTTCTCACAAAAAAATTATGTGGCTCCTATAAAAAAGACAAATTTTGATGTTCTAACACGACTACGTACAATATATTTTTTGCCTTTTTTTACACGCCACACAAAATGTCGTTTTTCCACGAAAACTTGTGAACGAACATATGATGTCACAATGTATACCAAAAAAATTAACATTTATATAATTTTTTTAATCATTTTCTATAATTGGTGCATATGCACGCGTGTGCCAAAACGCCACCTCCGCAGGCTAGGAGTTTCTAAACTTCTTATGGCACATCAAATAAAATGTTGTTCAAACAATAATAATAATGTGCTTATGATTGTTACTCCCTTCCACCATGAATAAAGTCCACATCGGTTTCGTGTCAAACTTTGACTCGAGATTTAGGTACCCACATGATAGTGCTAGTATCATAGCTAGTATCATACACATTGGTCCCACAAAAATGTTGATGTGGCAGCTAATTAAGTAGGAGATAGGAGATTAGTGTAACATAGGTAGATACTGTATCATAGCGCAAACAACGAGAAAACTTAATGCTAAACAAATCTTGTACACAAATTTGCATTGAGATTCTAAAAAATAATAAATGTAGCATTACTATGATACTACTCCATGATACTACCCACTATAGAAATAGTATGACCAGCCTAATTTTATGACATCCGCAAAATATACCATTGGAAAGTTCATCGAAACAAGCATCCGATGATATAGTTTTGAATGACATGCAACTCATAATTGGCGGGCCCAAGTATTAGTCTAAGTTTGCCTCTGAAAACAAATTGGCATTGTACTCTAGGACAAAGGGAGACTACTCGCAATGGCAATATCATAAGTAGTATCATGCACTACATGCATGCAAAATGTTGATGCGTCATATCAGTTAATGATGAAAGAGACGATAGTGGTATCATAGGTAGATATCGTATCATATCATGTAGAACTAGAAAAATTACTGCCAAACAAATCTTGTACACACTTTTGTATTGAGATTCTACAAATCCCTAAATACATGTAACATATTATACTACTACATGATGATACTATGGACTGTGAAAATAATATCGTACATTAGTATCATATGCATGATACTATTATATGATACTCCCCATTGTGACTAGTCTAATAATAACAATAGTACTCAAATTTGTCTTGTCCCTCGGGTGTTTAGAAGTATATGTTCGGTCCCTCACGTATTTAAGAATTATGTTTGGCCCCTCAACTCTAATGTGGTCAAAATTGAGCACTTGAACACTTAGTTAGGTCTAGCAATGATAAAAACTTGATTGGTCTGTTTATTATTTGTTATGTGGCACGGCGGCAAAGCATTTTGCTAAATCTCAAGCACACATAGTTGGGGTCCATTAGAGGGACTAATTAAATCAAAGTACAATGAATTATAAAAGCAGGTTTTATCATTGATTAGCTTTGCAACGGCCTATCAACTGTAAGTGTTGCATGTGTTCTAAAGAACTATGTTCATCGTCACAGATCAAGAGGAGTACGCAGTGGAGGACGCACAAAACAACCGTAGGCCAGGTGGGCACACCTTACTAATTTTCTTTTTTCCACTTTATATGTGATAATTTTTTACATAATTAATTAACTAAAACATTTTAAAATAGGGTGGGCCATTCAACCCAAACACCATGTTGCGTACGTCGCTGAGGGTAAGGGGTTTCATCTTCGTTCTATGGTATGAGTATGTAATGCGCGTGATACTCATCGAAGACAATATATATAGCAGACATCACATCAGATGAGCCTATGGATAAAAATGGGCCAAATCATATCTACTAGTGCACAAATGAAGTTAAAAATAGGTCAACCTTCATTAAACCGATACTACTTAAAAGACCATTGTTTGACCTAAGTAAGCGTATATATGAGGTCAGTAATACTAGTCACAATGCATAGTATCATATATAAAAGTATGGTGTGTATGATACAATTAATACTACAAGTTACTATGTCAACGATGCATGGTATCATGTACTAGTATCATAATCTTCTTATATTAATTGATTTGTAGAATCTCAATGCAGATCTATGTACAAGATTATTTAACATTAAATTTTCTAGTACTACGTGCTATGATACGGTATCTACCTATGATATTATAATCCTCTCTCTCATCTTTAATTGCAGTGCCACATCAGCTTTTTTGCAAGCATGAGATGCATGATAGTGTACTACCTATGATACTCCCATTGTGGGTAGTCTAAGGGGGCAATGTTAGACCTAATTAAGTGTTTGAGGTTAGTTATGGACCGCTGTTATACCTAATTGTGTTTGAGGTCAGTTAGGGACCTTATTATACATAATTAAGTGTTAGAGGTGAGTTCAAATAATAATATATAGTTGGGGTCTAAAGTTCACCAACGTATGCAACACACGAGCTGTCAAATGTGTACTTAATTAACCCTATTAGGAAAACACAAGATTATCTCATTCAAAAAAATATTAGGAAAGTGTATCACAATTGTATTTATCCCTTATCTCTCTCATGTTAACCGAGACAAGAGTTCGTTCTAGGTCAGCTCTACGACAATTAGCGTCGCAAGGGTGGTAACATAGGTGTGCAGTTGCGAAAGTTTTTTCCCAAGTTGTCGACTTCCTCAATCCACACTTAATATTTGTGCATGTGGGCCTAATTATATGGTACTACTTAGTTCTATTCCTAGTATATATGTTGGGTGACTTAGAAAAATCATACTTCGTACATGATTCCTTCGAAAATACTTTAGGGCTTCTTTGATTCATATTAGGTTGGTATAAGATAATAGGATTTAGATCTTATAGGAATATTTCCTACACTAGTAGTTTGATTCATATGAACATATCCAATAGGAAATAATCCTATAGGAATCATCAAGTAGTGCAAATCCTAGTATAGGATTAAATATTTGGTCCTACCTCATGGAAAAATTCATTTGGCGCAATCAAACACAACTCATCTTATTATAGGATTTAACTACACATGTCATCCCAAATCCCAATCCTACATTCCTACTCCTATGATTTCCCTATCCTGTGAATGAAAGGAGCCCTTAAAATCAAACTATCCCGCACCTCGTCGATTCGTATAAAACCGACTCTCGCCAACAACTCTTCACCCGACCTTTCTTCTTCACCATCAGGCCACCACACACTGTCATTTTCCATTGCAACGCATTTAGGGTGTGTTCGGTTCCAGAACCAAGTGGAATGGAATGGAACCGTTCCGCACCTAGAGCCCATTCTTGTGTTCGGTTGTGGAATGGAACGGAACCGAGTGGTTCCTCGAAAGGGAATATTCTCCCCATATGCAGAATGCACCCATTCCACCGAATCGGTGGAATGTGGTGGAACGGCTGTTACTTAGCCGCTATTAATTACAAAGCACTTCACTAATCCAACCAAAAAAATTATTAGTTGTTGTTAATTATGATTTTGAGATTTAAAAGGCCACTATTAATTACGATATTTAGACAAAAGGTTAAACTTTAACTTCATTCCGTTCTACTCTCCAAATTCCCCGACCATACAAAAAATAACATTAATTACGATTTTAAGATTAAAAAGGCCATTAGGCGTTGTTAATTACGATTTTAAGATTTCAAAGGCTATTTGCCATTGTTAATTACGATTCTTAGACAAAAGTTTAGTTTAACCACATTCCGTTCTGCTCTCCAATTCCTCCAACCGAACAAAAAACAGTACCATTCTGTACCTCCTTTTTGTCCAAACCGAACGCGGGGATGGAACCATTCCATTCCTCTGGAAAGGAACCATTCCTTACTAAAATCTTCTTGTGCCACCTCCTAGTTTAAAGGCCTACTCGCATAACCCTACAGCTCTGCACTCGCGTGGGCAACCGAACACACCTACATCATCAATGCCCCGCGTACTTATCCGCACCGCCTACAGCTCTGCACTCCTATGACCTATCCATGGTCGCGATCAAAAAAAGCTGCGTCACCTGGGAAATCAACAAGCCACGCAAGCAAGTCGCAAGCATCATAAATTCCGAATCAATGCCTAGCTACAGTCTACCTGGCCTCCTCCCAACTCATTGTCCTTGAGGCCTTAACAAAGCCTTCTAAAAGGGTTTTATCAAAATATTCCATATGGATTAGTAAAAAAAACACACCTGCTAAAGATTCATATATGCCCCTAGGTTAAAAATATGCATCTCAAATTTTTATGGATACATATGTATCTCTGACTAAAATGCATGTATCAAGACATAAGTGAGACACCTATATATTTTCAAACGGGGATGTAGTAGTAGATTTTTTGGGTCATGTGTTGGCAATAAAAAATGGATTCCCCATTTCATCTGTGCACAAGGAGGGCAAAACGAGTGGTCTTTTGTGAAGTGTCTCTACCAATCTACAATCACTTCAATTTTCACATGTACGCTAGACCCTGAAAGATGTCCAAATCAAGTTGCAGTGTTTTATCTCGATCCACATCTATATATGGTTTTATAATTGAGCTTTATCCTAATGAATTCAAAATTAAACTGTATGAGTTTGCTTGTTTTTGTGCCCACTTGGGAAGGGTTCATGCAGGATCTGTAGCGAACTTTCTTGTGAAGACATATTTTGGCACATACTGTATGTGAATCTTCTCACGGCCATCAACTTTGAATACTCAAGTTTTTTACTCCTATATATGCAAAATGATATCAGTGTACCATTTTACTTATTCACAATGTTGGCAAAAAATGTATTTTTATGCCCATCTATTTCCATTTTTTGATTTCTTTTTTGAATTTTCATGCCCATTTGTAGATTTGACCAAGATTTAAACAAGTTTAACACATGAAAAATGAAAAGGTAGGCATGGATCCTTCTTAGACACTCTAAAATGAAGCTTTTGGGAGGTTCTTGAAATTTCCAAGTTTGAAACCCAAAACCACTTCTTCTCTTCATGTTTGACTACATAAGATAGAGTTTAGGGTTAGGGGTAGATACATGATTTTTCTTGTTTGAATATGTCTAGACCTTGTTTATCAACTTTAATGCTTACTATATGACATAAGAAGATAATGTGCTTTGGTTTTTCATTTTCTGTTTTTTTATATTTTATGCCCATTTGAATCTTGGTCAAATCCTAGGTTTGACCAGGATTTAAGCAAGTTTAAAACATGAAAACGACTTCTCTTCGTGCTTGACTTCTTATTCACTCCAAAATGAAGCTTTTGGAAGGGTTTTTGAAATTTCCATGTTTGAAACCCAAAACGACATCTCTTCGTGCTTGACTTCATAAGATAGAGTTTAGGGTTAGGGGGTAGATACATGAATTTTCTGGTTTGAATATGTCTAGACCTAGCTTGTTTATCAACTTGAATGCTTGCTATATGACATCAGAAGACTATGTGTTTGGTTTTTATTTTTTTGAATTTGTTATGCCCATTTGAATCCTGGTCAAATCCTAGGTTTGACCAAGATTTAAACAAGTATAAAACATGAAAATGAAAAGTAAGCCTGGATCCTTCTTATTCACTACAAAATGAAGCTTTTGGGAGGGTTTTTGAAATTTCCATGTTTGAAACCCAAAATGACTTCTCTTCGTGATTGACTTCATAAGACAGAGTTTAGGGTTAGGGGTAGATACCGGATTTTTCTGGTTTGAATATGTCTAGACCTTGTTTATCAACTTGAATGCTTGCTATATGACATCAGAAGACTATGTGTTTGGTTTTTGTTTTTTGAATTTGTTATGCCCATTTGAATCTTAGTCAAATCCTAGGTTTGAATATATATGTCTAGACCTTGTATATCAACTTGAATGCCTTACTATACATATGACATAAGAATGTTATGTGCTTTGGTTTTTCATTCTTTTCATTTTTTCCTGAATTTTTAGGGCCATTTGAATCTTGGTCAAATCCTTGGTTTGACCAAGATTTAAACAAATTTAAAACATGAAAATGAAAAGGGAAGTCTGTATCCTTCTTAGTCACTCTAAAATGAAGCTTTTGGGATGTTCTTTAAATTTCAATGTTTGAAACCCAAAACGACTTCCCTTCATGCTAGACTTCATAAGATCGACAGGGGGTAGATACATGATTTGTCTGGTTTGGATATATCTAGACCTTGTTTATCAACTTGATTGCTTACGATATGACATAAGAAGACTATGTGATTTGGTTTTTCATTTTTCTGATTTTTTTGAATTTTGTGCCCACCCATTTGTATCTTCGTCAAATCCTAGGTTTGACCAAGATAATTTAAACAAGTTTAAAACATGAAAATGTAAAGGGAAGCATGTATCCTTCTTAGTCACTCTAAAATGAAGCTTTTGGGAGGTTTTTGAAATTTCGATGTTTGAAACCCAAAACCACTTCTCTTCACATGCTTGACTTCATAAGACAGAGTTTAGGGGTTAGGGGTATAGATACATGATTTGTCTGGTTTGAATATGTCTAGACCTTGTTTATCAACTTGAATGCTTACTATATGACATAAGAAGACTATGTGATTTGGTTTTTCATTTTTCTGTTTTTTAATTATTTTTCTGCCCATTTGAATCTTGGTCAAATCCTAGGTTTGAACAAGATTTAGACAAGTTTAACACGTGAAATTAAACGAATAAGTAAGCATTGATCCTTATTAGTCACTCCAAAATGTACCAATTGATAGTGTTAACTTTGCTTCATGGAAAAAATAATGTCATGTAAAGGAGTTAACTTGGATTTCCTACCCTTGAATCCATAGGAAACTTTGTTCTAATGCACTATTATAATCAACCGAGTTTTTACACCAACAGGTCTGTCACTTACGTGTGGTGCCCACGCGTGAGGTCCCACACTTCAGTGAGCACAAGTCACGTGCAATAGGTACGCCAACTCCCAGCCATCTTCTTTGTCAAGAGAAGACGCATCAGGATGCGTATTGGAAGTCCGTGGGTCCTTCTGGATCCTTCGGTTGTCCCTCTCACAAAAAAAACAAATCTATCTCATTCTCGGCCTCGCTCGACTCGCTCGCTCGCTCGCTCGCACGTCCTGCGCACTGACAAACCCTACTGGCAGTCCAACATCATCATCATCACCCGAAAAAGGGAGACACCATAATGCTCGCCTTTTTCTCTCCTTCCGAGTGATCCCTCTTCCTCCGAGTTTCACTCGACGGCAAACGCACATCTCAGCATAGTAATAATAAAAAGGTAGAAAAATCGATATACGAATCTATAATTAAATAGGTTAAACTAGGGTTTTGCCCTGTACTACAGATCAAGGTTCAAAAAAATCCAACTACGGGGTTCGAACAACACGATTCTAATCCAAGAACTTTTTCGACCTCATCCAAGTGGCCGCAAACTATAGGGTTATCATCTAGTGCAGTATGTGTGAAAATGTATGCACTATGTGTGCTATAACTTGTATGTCTTTCAAATTTGAACCAACTTTGAATAACTTTGAAATATTTGAAATGGGGCTTTTGGCTTAAACGTTTGAAACTCAAAACGATTCTCTTCATGCTAGACTTCATAAGACCGAGTTTAGGGTTAGGGGTAGATACATGATTTGTCTGGTTTGAATATGTCTAAACCTTGTTTATCAACTTTAATGCTAACTTCTCAGTCACTCTAAAATGAAGTTTTTGGAGGTTTTTGAAATTTCCATCTTTGAAACCCAAAACCACTTCTCTTCATGCTTGACTTCATAAGAAAAAGTTTAGGGTTAGGGGGTATAGATACATGATTTGTATGGTTTGAATATGTCCAAACCTTGTTTATTAACTTGAATATGCTTACTATATGACATAAGAAGACTATGTACTTTGGTTTTTAATTTTTCTGATTTTTTTAATTTTCTGCGCATTTGAATCATATCTTGGTCAAATCCTAGGTTTCACCAAGATTTAGACAAGTTTAACACGTGAAATGAGTAAGTAAGCATGGATCCTTCTTAGTCACTCTAAAATGAAGCTTTTGGGATGTTCTTGAAATTTCCATGTTTGAAACCCAAAACCACTTCTCTTCATGATTGACTTCCATAAGATCGACAGATCAGTTTAGGGTTAGGGGTAGATATATACATGATTTTTTGGTTTGAATATGTCTAGACCTTGTTTATCAACTTGAATGCTTACTATACATATGACATAAGAATGCTATGTGCTTTGGTTTTTCATTCTCTTTTTGAATTTTTTCTAAATTTTTAGGCCCATTTGAATCTTGGTCAAATCCTTGGTTTGACCAAGATTTAAACAAGTTTAAAACATGAAAATGAAAAGGAAGTCGGTATCCTTCGTAGTCACTCTAAAATGGAGAAGCTTTTGGGATGTTCTTGTAATTTCTATGTTTGAAACCGAAAACGAGTTCCCTTCATGCTAGTAGACTAGCTTCATAAGATCGACAGTAGGGGTAGATACATGATTTGTCTGGTTTGGATATATCTAGACCTTGTTTATCAACTTTAATGCTTACTATATGACATATATAAGAAAACTATTGCTTTGGTTTTTCCTTTTTCTGTTTTTTTTTTTAATTTTGATGCCCATTTGAATCATGTCGAATCCTAGGTTTGACCAAGATAATTTAAACAAGTTTAAAACATGAAAATGAAAAGGGAAGCATGTATCCTTCTTAGTCACTCTAAAATGAAGCTTTTGGGAGGTTTTTGAAATTTCCATGTTTGAAACCCAAAACCACTTCTCTTCACATGCTTGACTTCATAAGACAGAGTTTAGGGGGTTAGGGGTATAGATACATGATTTGTCTGGTTGAATATGTCTAGACCTTGTTTATCAACTTTAATGCTTACTATATGACATAAGAAAACAATTGCTTTGGTTTTTCTTTTTCTGATTTTTTTGAATTTTGATGCCCATTTGAATCTTGTCAAATTCTAGGTTTGACCAAGATTTAAACAAGTTTAAAACATGAAAATGAAAAGGGAAGCATGTAACCTTCTCAGTCACTCTAAAATGAAGTTTTTGGGAGGTTTTTGATATTTCCATGTTTGAAACCCGAAACCACTTCTCTTCATGCTTGACTTCATAAGACAGAGTTTAGGGTTAGGGGTAGATACATGATTTGTATGGTTTGAATATGTCCAAACCTTGTTTATCAACTTGAATATGCTTATGTGCTTTGGTTTTTTATTTTTCTGATTTTTTCTGAATTTTATGCCCATAAATCTTGGTCAAATCCTAGGTTTGACCAGGATTTAAACAAGTTTAAAACATGAAATGAAAAGATAAGCCTGGATCCTTCTTAGTCACTCTAAAATGAAGCTTTTGGGAGGTTCTTGAAATTTCCATATTTGAAACCCAAAACCACTTCTCTACATGATTGACTTCATAAGACATAGTTTAATTAGAGTTTTAGGGGTAGATATATACATGATTTTTCTGGTTTGAATATATATGTCTAGACCTTGTTTATCAACTTGAATGCTTACTATACATATGACATAAGAATGCTATATATGTGCTTTGGTTTTTCATTCTTTTGATTTTTTTCTGAATTTTTAGGGCCATTTGAATCTTGCATGGTTAAACTTGGGTTTTGCCTAGTTCTAAAGATCAAGGGTTCAAAAAAATCCAACTACGGGGTTCGAACAACACGATTCTAATCCAAGAATTTTTTCGACCTCATCCAAATGGCCTCAAACTATAGGGTTAGCATCTAGTGTAGTATGTGTGAAAATGTATGCACTATGTGTGCTATAACTTGTATGTCTTTCAAATTAAGTTGATAAACAAGGTCTAGACATATTCAAACCAGAATATTATACTGCATTAGTACAAAAAGTTTCCTATGGATTCATCAAGGGTAGTAAAGCCAAGTTAACTCATTGTCATGACTAAGAAGGATCCATGCTTACTTTTTCATTTTCATGTTTTAAACTTGTTTAAATCTTGGTCAAACCTAGGATTTGACCAAGATTCAAATGGTCATAAAAAATCAAACAAAATCAAGAAAATCAAAAACCAAACCACATAGTCTTCTTATGTAATATACTAAGCATTCAAGTTGATCAACGAAGTCTAGACATATTCAAACCAGAAAAATCATGTATCTACCCCTAACCCTAAACGTTGTCTTATGAAGTCAAGCATGAAGAGAAGAAGTGGTTTTGGGTTTCAAACATGGAAATTTCAAAAACCCACCCAAAAGCTTCATTTTGGAGTGACTAAGAAGGATCCAAGCTTACTTTTTCATTTTCATGTTTCAAACTTGTTTAAATCATTGTCAAACCTAGGATTTGACCAAGATTCAAATGGGCATAAAAATTCAAAAAGAAATCAAAAAATGAAACACCAAAGCACATAAACTTCTTATGTCATATAGTAATTAAGCATTCATGTTGATCAACAAAGTCTATATATATTTAAACAATAAAAATCATGTATATATACCCCCAAACCCAAAACCACTTCTCTTCACATGCTTGACTTCATAAGACAGAGTTTAGGGGTTAGGGGTATAGATACATGATTTGTCTGGTTTGAATATGTCTAGACCTTGTTTATCAACTTGAATGCTTACTATGTGATTTGGTTTTTCATTTTTCTGTTTTTTAATTATTTTTCTATTTCCATTTGAATCTTGGTCAAATCCTAGGTTTGAACAAGATTTAGACAAGTTTAACACGTGAAATTAAACGAATAAGTAAGCATTGATCCTTCTTAGTCACTCCAAAATGTACCAATTGATAGTGTTAACTTTGCTTCATGGAAAAAATAATGTCATGTAAATGAGTTAACTTGGATTTCCTACCCTTGAATCCATAGGAAACTTTGTTCTAATGCACTATAATAATCAACCGAGTTTTTACACCAACAGGTCTGTCACTTACGTGTGGTGCCCACGCGTGTGGTCCCACACTTGAGTGAGCACAAGTCACGTGCAATAGGTACGCCAACTCCCAGCCATCTTCTTTGTCAAGAGAAGACGCATCAGGATGCGTATTGGAAGTCTGTGGGTCCTTCTGGATCCTTCGGTTGTCCCTCTCACAAAAAAAAACAAATCTCTCTCATTCTCGGCCTCGCTCGACTCGCTCGCTCGCTCGCACCTCCTGCGCACTGACAAACCCTGCACAACAGTCAACATCACCAGAAAAAGAATATACACCATCAATAAGAGGGGCCCCGTGACTGCTCTCCCTTCTTCTCCTTCCGAGTGATTCCTCTTCCTCCGAGTTTCACTCGACGGGCAAACACCACATGTGCTGCATAGTAATAATAAAAAAGTAAAAGAATCGACTACGAATCTATTATTAAATAGGTTATAAACTAGGGTTTTCCCCAGTACTACAGATCAAGTTGAAAAAAAAATCCAACTACGGGGTTTGATTTTGGCCTACAAATAAAAAATTAAATAAGTTGAACTAGTATTCCTCTAAAAAATCATTTTGGTTTGCATTGTTTGATAATTTTCATAGCTAGAGTGCATCACAATTTTTTGATTTCATGCTTTGCTTTGCCAATTTTGATTTTTTCTAACCACCTTCTCTTTGATTTCAAATTTAGGTCAAACTATCGGTGCCTACTATGTGTTCTACTTTAATTGGATGCAGCATGCGCACATGATATGTTTTGACATTGTTTTGGGCTTCCACACATCTTGGGGCATCCAAGTATTTAAGTTACCTTGTTTTTTAATTGTAATTCATGTACCCTTTCCTCCCAATTAAATTTTGGTTTTCCAGTTTTAAATTTTTTAAATTTTTATGCCCATTCTGATGTCATATAGTTAGCATTTAAGTTGATAAACAAGGTCTAGACATATTCAAACCGGAAAAATCATGTATCTACCCCTAACCCAAAACTCTGTCTTATCAAGTCAAGCACGAAGAGAAGTCGTTTTGGGTTTCAAACATGGAATTTTCAAAAACCCTCCAAAAAGCTTCATTTTGGAGTGACTAAGAAGGATGGAGGCTTACCTTTTTCATTTTCATGTTTTAAACATGTTTAAATCTTGGTCAAACCTATTATTTGACAAAGAATCAGATGGGCTTAAAATTTCAAAAAAATCAAAAAATGAAAAACCAAAGCATGCAGTCTTCTTATGTCATATATATATTACACATTCAAGTTGATAAACAAGGTTTGGACATATTCAAACCAAAAAATCATGTATCTACCCCCTAACGCTAAACTCTGTCATATGAAGTCAAGCATATGAAGAGAAGTGGTTTTGGGTTTCAAACATGGAAATTTCCATGCTTGAAACCAAAAACCACTTCTCTTCATGCATGCTTGACTTCATAAGACAGAGTTTAGGGTTAGGTGGTAGATACATGATTTTCCTAGTTTGAATATGTTTAGACCTTGTTTATCAAATTAATTGAATGCTTACTATATAACATAAGAGAAGACCTTGTTTTTTTTTGAATTTTTATACCCATTTGAATCTTTGTCAAATCCTTGGTTCCACCAAGATTTGAATAAGTTAAAAACATGAATATGAAAAAGTAAGCATGTATGCTTCTTAGTCACTTCAAAATGAAGCTCTTGGGAGGGTTTTTGAATTTCCATGTTCGAAACCAAAAACCACATATCTTCATGCTTGACTTCATGAAACAAAGTTTAGGGTTATGGGTAGATACATGCATGATTTTTCTTGTTTGAATATGTCTAGAACTTGTTTATCAACTTAATTGAATGCCTACTATATAACATAAGAAGACCTTTTTTGTTTTTTTTAAATTTTTATACCCATTTGAATCTTGGTCAAATCCTAGGTTTCACCAAGATTTGAATAAGTTTAAAACATGAATATGAAAAAGTAAGCATGCATGTATGCTTCTTAATTAATCACTTCGAAATGAAGCTCTTGGGAGGGTTTTTGAAATTTCCATGTTTGAAAGCAAAAACCACATATCTTCATGCATGCGCTTGACTTCATGAGACAGAGTATAGTGTTAGGGGGTAGATACATGATTTCTCTCGTTTGAATATGTTTGAAACCAAAAACCACATATCTCTGGTTTGCCCGCACTTAGAAATGATATTTGCATCACTTATCATATGTTTGCCCATTTGAATCTTGTCAAATCCTAGATTTGACCAAGATAATTTAAACAAGTTTAAAACATGAAAATGAAAAGGCAAGCTTGTATCCTTCTTAGTCACTCTAAAATGAAGTTTGGGGAGGTTTTTGAAATTTCCATGCTTGAAAGTAAAAAACCACTTCTCTTCATGCTTGACTTCATAAAGACAGAGTTTGGGGATATATAGGGGTAGATACATGATTTTTCTGGTTTGATATGTCTAGACCTTGTTTATCAACTTAATTGAATGCTTACTATATGACATAAGAAGACTATGTGCCTTGATTTTACATTTTTTTAAATTATGCCCATTTGAATCTTGGTCAAATCCTAGGTTTGACCATGATTTAAACAAGTTTGAAACATGAATATGAAAATTAAGCATGTATCCTTCGTAGTCACTCCAAAATGAAGCTCTTGAGAGGGTTTTTGAAATTTCCATGTTTGAAACCAAAAAACCACGTACTTCTCTTCATGCTTGACTTCATAAGATAGAGTTTGGGGTTAGGGGTAGCTTGATACATGATTTTTCTCGTTTGAATATGTCTAGACCTTGTTATCAACTTAATTGAATGCTTACTATATATATGACATAAGAAGACTATGTGCATTGGTTTTTCATTTTATTGTTTTTTTAATTTTATGCCCATTTGAATCTTGGTCAAATCCTAAGTTTGACCATGATTTAAACAAGTTGAAAACATGAATATGAAAAATTAAGCATATATCCTTCTTAGTCACTCCAAAATGAAGCTCTTGGGAGGGTTTTTAAAATTTCCATGTTTTAAACCAAAAACCACATATCTTCATGCTTGACTTCATGAGATAGAGTTTAGGGTTAGGGGGTAGATACATGATTTCTCTGGTTTGAATATATCTAGACCTTGTTTATCAACTTAATTGAATGCTTACTAATGTGACATAAGAAGACTATGTGCCTTGATTTTCCATTTTTTGTTTTTTCTGAATATTTATGCCCATTTGAATCTTGGTCAAATCCTAGGTTTGACCATGATTTACACAAGTTTAATAAAACATGAATATGAAAAATTAAGCATATATCCTTCTTAGTCACTCCAAAATGTAGATCTTGGTAGGGTTTTTAAAATTTCCATGTTTGAAACCAAAAACCACGACTTCTCTTCATGCATGCTTGACTTCATAAGACAGAGTTTAGGGCTAGGGTAGCTAGATACATGATGTTTCTGGTTTGAATATGTCTAGACCTTGTTTATCAACTTAATTGAATGCTTACTATATGACATAAGAAGACTACGTGCCTTGGTTTTTCATTTATTTTCATTTATTTTGAATTTTTATGCCCATTTGAATCTTGGTCAAATCCTAGGTTTGACCATGATTTAAACTAGTTTAAAACATAAATATGAAAAATTAAGTATCTATCCTTCTTAGCCACTCCAAAATGAAGCTCTTGGGAGGGTTTTTGAAATTTCCATGATTGAAACCAAAAACCACTTCTCTTCATGCTTGACTTCATAAGTCAGGGTTTAGGGATATATATATAGGGGGTACATACATGATTTTTCTTGTTGGAATATGTCTAGAACTTGTTTTTCAACTTGAGCTTATCTAGAGCTTGTTTTTAATTTTTTTATACCCATTTGATTCTTCGTCAAATCCTAGGTTTGTTGACCTAGATTTGAACAAGTTTAAAACATGAATATGAAAAGGTAAGCATGTATGCTTCTTAATTAGTCACTCCAAAATGAAGCTCTTGGGAGGGTTTTTGAAATTTCCATGATTTAAACCAAAAACCACTTCTCTTCATGCTTGACTTCATAAGTTAGGGTTTAGGGATATATAGGGGGTAGACACATCATGATTTTTCTGGTTTGAATATGTCTAGAGCTTGTTTATCAACTTAATTGAATGCTTACTATATGACATAAGAAGACTATGTGCCTTGATATTTCATTTTTTAAAATTATGCCCTTTTGAATATTGGTCAAAACCTAGGTTTGACAAAGATTTAAAAAAGATTAAAACATGAAAATGAAAAAGTAAGCCTTGATCCTTCTTATTAACTCCAAAATGAAGGTTTTTGGGAGGGTTTTTGAAATATCCATGTTTGAAACCCAAAACCACTTCTCTTCGTGCAGAGTTTAGGGTTAGGGGTAGCTAGACACATGAATTTTCTGGTATTTCATTTTTTTTTGAATTTTCATGCCCATTTCAATCTTGGTAAAATCCTAGGTTTGAGCAAGACTTAAACAAATTTAACACGTGAAAACGAATAAGCATGGATCCTTCTTAGTCACTCCAAAATGTACCAATTGATAGATGTGTTAACTTTGCTTCATGGAAAAAATAATGTCATGTAAATGAGTTAACTTGGATTTCCTACCCTTGAATCCATAGGAAACTTTGTTCTAATGCACTATAATAATCAACCGAGTTTTTACACCAACAGGTCTGTCACTTACGTGTGGTGCCCACGCGTGAGGTCCCACACTTCAGTAAGCACAAGTCACGTGCAGTAGGTACGCAAACTCCCAGCCATTTTCTTTGTCAAGAGAAGACGCATCAGGATGCGTATTGGAAGTCTTCGGTTGTCCCTCTCACACAAAAAAACAAATCTCTCTCGTTCTCGGCCTCGCTCGACTCGCTCGCTCGCTCGCACCTCCTGCTCACTGACAAACCCTGCACAACAGTCAACATCATCACCCGAAAAAGGGGAGACACCATAATTCTCTCCCTTCTTCTCTCCTTCCGAGTGATCCCTCTTCCTCCGAGTTTCACTCGACGGGCAAACACATATGTGCTGCATAGTACTAATAAAAAAAAGTAGAAAAATCAACCTACGAATCTATAATTAAATACATTAAACTAGGGTTTTTCCCAGTACTACAGATCAAGTTCATAAAAAATCCAACTACGGGGTTCGAACAACCCCATTTCTAATCAAAGAATTTTTTCGACGTCATCCAAATGGCCTCAAACTATAGCATGGGCGGATCCAGACTATAGCCAAGGGGGGCAGCCGCCCCCACTCAATTTTCTGAAACCTTGTACTTAGAAATATGTTAAGCTAAAGGCTGGTTTGCCCGCACTTAGAAATGATATTTGCATCACTTATCATATGTTTGCCCATTTGAATCTTGTCAAATCCTAGATTTGACCAAGATAATTTAAACAAGTTTAAAACATGAAAATGAAAAGGCAAGCTTGTATCCTTCTTAGTCACTCTAAAATGAAGTTTGGGGAGGTTTTTGAAATTTCCATGCTTGAAACCAAAAACCACTTCTCTTCATGCTTGACTTCATAAGACAAAGTTTGGGGATATATAGGGGTAGATACATGATTTTTCTGGTTTGATATGTCTAGACCTTGTTTATCAACTTAATTGAATGCTTACTATATGACATAAGAAGACTATGTGCCTTGATTTTACATTTTTTTTAAATTATGCCCATTTGAATCTTGGTCAAATCCTAGGTTTGACCATGATTTAAACAAGTTTGTTTATCAACTTGAATGCTTGCTATATGACATCAGAAGACTATGTGTTTGGTTTTTGTTTTTTGAATTTGTTATGCCCATTTGAATCTTAGTCAAATCCTAGGTTTGAATATATATGTCTAGACCTTGTATATCAACTTGAATGCTTACTATACATATGACATAAGAATGTTATGTGCTTTGGTTTTTCATTCTTTTCATTTTTTTCTGAATTTTTAGGGCCATTTGAATCTTGGTCAAATCCTTGGTTTGACCAAGATTTAAACAAATTTAAAACATGAAAATGAAAAGGGAAGTCTGTATCCTTCTTAGTCACTCTAAAATGAAGCTTTTGGGATGTTCTTTAAATTTCAATGTTTGAAACCCAAAACGACTTCCCTTCATGCTAGACCTCATAAGATCGACAGGGGGTAGATACATGATTTGTCTGGTTTGGATATATCTAGATCTTGTTTATCAACTTGATTGCTTACGATATGACATAAGAAGACTATGTGATTTGGTTTTTCATTTTTCTGATTTTTTTGAATTTTGTGCCCACCCATTTGTATCTTCGTCAAATCCTAGGTTTGACCAAGATAATTTAAACAAGTTTAAAACATGAAAATGTAAAGGGAAGCATGTATCCTTCTTAGTCACTCTAAAATGAAGCTTTTGGGAGGTTTTTGAAATTTTCATGTTTGAAACCCAAAACCACTTCTCTTCACATGCTTGACTTCATAAGACAGAGTTTAGGGGTTAGGGGTATAGATACATGATTTGTCTGGTTTGAATATGTCTAGACCTTGTTTATCAACTTGAATGCTTACTATATGACATAAGAAGACTATGTGATTTGGTTTTTCATTTTTCTGTTTTTTAATTATTTTTCTGCCCATTTGAATCTTGGTCAAATCCTAGGTTTGAACAAGATTTAGACAAGTTTAACACGTGAAATTAAACGAATAAGTAAGCATTGATCCTTCTTAGTCACTCCAAAATGTACCAATTGATAGTGTTAACTTTGCTTCATGGAAAAAATAATGTCATGTAAAGGAGTTAACTTGGATTTCCTACCCTTGAATCCATAGGAAACTTTGTTCTAATGCACTATTATAATCAACCGAGTTTTTACACCAACAGGTCTGTCACTTACGTGTGGTGCCCACGCGTGAGGTCCCACACTTCAGTGAGCACAAGTCACGTGCAATAGGTACGCCAACTCCCAGCCATCTTCTTTGTCAAGAGAAGACGCATCAGGATGCGTATTGGAAGTCCGTGGGTCCTTCTGGATCCTTCGGTTGTCCCTCTCACAAAAAAAACAAATCTATCTCATTCTCGGCCTCGCTCGACTCGCTCGCTCGCTCGCACGTCCTGCGCACTGACAAACCCTGCACAACAGTCAACATCATCATCATCACCCGAAAAAGGGGAGACACCATAATGCTCTGCCTTTTTTCTCTCCTTCCGAGTGATCCCTCTTCCTCCGAGTTTCACTCGACAAACGCACATCTGCAGCATAGTAATAATAAAAAGGTAGAAAAATCGATATACGAATCTATAATTAAATAGGTTAAACTAGGGTTTTGCCCTGTACTACAGATCAAGGTTCAAAAAAATCCAACTACGGGGTTCGAACAACACGATTCTAATCCAAGAACTTTTTCGACCTCATCCAAGTGGCCTCAAACTATAGGGTTAGCATCTAGTGCAGTATGTGTGAAAATGTATGCACTATGTGTGCTATAACTTGTATGTCTTTCAAATTTGAACCAACTTTGAATAAGTTTGAAATATTTGAAATGGGGCTTTTGGCTTAAACGTTTGAAACTCAAAACGATTCTCTTCATGCTAGACTTCATAAGACCGAGTTTAGGGTTAGGGGTAGATACATGATTTGTCTGGTTTGAATATGTCTAAACCTTGTTTATCAACTTTAATGCTAACTTCTCAGTCACTCTAAAATGAAGTTTTTGGAGGTTTTTGAAATTTCCATCTTTGAAACCCAAAACCACTTCTCTTCATGCTTGACTTCATAAGAAAAAGTTTAGGGTTAGGGGGTATAGATACATGATTTGTATGGTTTGAATATGTCCAAACCTTGTTTATTAACTGGAATATGCTTACTATATGACATAAGAAGACTATGTACTTTGGTTTTTAATTTTTCTGATTTTTTTAATTTTCTGCGCATTTGAATCATATCTTGGTCAAATCCTAGGTTTCACCAAGATTTAGACAAGTTTAACACGTGAAAATGAGTAAGTAAGCATGGATCCTTCTTAGTCACTCTAAAATGAAGCTTTTGGGATGTTCTTGAAATTTCCATGTTTGAAACCCAAAACCACTTCTCTTCATGATTGACTTCCATAAGATCGACAGATCAGTTTAGGGTTAGGGGTAGATATATACATGATTTTTTGGTTTGAATATGTCTAGACCTTGTTTATCAACTTGAATGCTTACTATACATATGACATAAGAATGCTATGTGCTTTGGTTTTTCATTCTCTTTTTGAATTTTTTCTAAATTTTTAGGCCCGTTTGAATCTTGGTCAAATCCTTGGTTTGACCAAGATTTAAACAAGTTTAAAACATGAAAATGAAAAGGGAAGTCAGTATCCTTCGTAGTCACTCTAAAATGGAGAAGCTTTTGGGATGTTCTTGTAATTTCTATGTTTGAAACCGAAAACGAGTTCCCTTCATGCTAGTAGACTAGCTTCATAAGATCGACAGGCCGGGGGGTAGATACATGATTTGTCTGGTTTGGATATATCTAGACCTTGTTTATCAACTTTAATGCTTACTATATGACATATATAAGAAAACTATTGCTTTGGTTTTTCCTTTTTCTGTTTTTTTTATTTTGATGCCCATTTGAATCATGTCGAATCCTAGGTTTGACCAAGATAATTTAAACAAGTTTAAAACATGAAAATGAAAAGGGAAGCATGTATCCTTCTTAGTCACTCTAAAATGAAGCTTTTGGGAGGTTTTTGAAATTTCCATGTTTGAAACCCAAAACCACTTCTCTTCACATGCTTCACTTCATAAGACAGAGTTTAGGGGGTTAGGGGTATAGATACATGATTTGTCTGGTTGAATATGTCTAGACCTTGTTTATCAACTTTAATGCTTACTATATGAACTAAGAAAACAATTGCTTTGGTTTTTCTTTTTCTGATTTTTTTGAATTTTGATGCCCATTTGAATCTTGTCAAATTATAGGTTTGACCAAGATTTAAACAAGTTTAAAACATGAAAATGAAAAGGGAAGCATGTAACCTTCTCAGTCACTCTAAAATGAAGTTTTTGGGAGGTTTTTGATATTTCCATGTTTGAAACCCGAAACCACTTCTCTTCATGCTTGACTTCATAAGACAAAGTTTAGGGTTAGGGGTAGATACATGATTTGTATGGTTTGAATATGTCCAAACCTTGTTTATCAACTTGAATATGCTTATGTGCTTTGGTTTTTTATTTTTCTGATTTTTTTTTCAATAGTATGCCCATAAATCTTGGTCAAACCTAGGTTTGACCAGGATTTAAACAAGTTTAAAACATGAAATGAAAAGATAAGCCTGGATCCTTCTTAGTCACTCTAAAATGAAGATTTTGGGAGGTTCTTGAAATTTCCATATTTGAAACCCAAAACCACTTCTCTACATGATTGACTTCATAAGACATAGTTTAATTAGAGTTTTAGGGGTAGATATATACATGATTTTTCTGGTTTGAATATATATGTCTAGACCTTGTTTATCAACTTGAATGCTTACTATACATATGACATAAGAATGCTATATATGTGCTTTGGTTTTTCATTCTTTTGATTTTTTTCTGAATTTTTAGGGCCATTTGAATCTTGCATGGTTAAACTTGGGTTTTGCCTAGTTCTAAAGATCAAGGGTTCAAAAAAATCCAACTACGGGGTTCGAACAACACGATTCTAATCCAAGAATTTTTTCGACCTCATCCAAATGGCCTCAAACTATAGGGTTAGCATCTAGTGTAGTATGTGTGAAAATGTATGCACTATGTGTGCTATAACTTGTATGTCTTTCAAATTAAGTTGATAAACAAGGTCTAGACATATTCAAACCAGAATATTATACTGCATTAGTACAAAAAGTTTCCTATGGATTCATCAAGGGTAGTAAAGCCAAGTTAACTCATTGTCATGACTAAGAAGGATCCATGCTTACTTTTTCATTTTCATGTTTTAAACTTGTTTAAATCTTGGTCAAACCTAGGATTTGACTAAGATTCAAATGGTCATAAAAAATCAAACAAAATCAAGAAAATCAAAAACCAAACCACATAGTCTTCTTATGTAATATACTAAGCATTCAAGTTAAACAACGAAGTCTAGACATATTCAAACCAGAAAAATCATGTATCTACCCCCTAACCCTAAACGTTGTCTTATGAAGTCAAGCATGAAGAGAAGAAGTGGTTTTGGGTTTCAAACATGGAAATTTCAAAAACCCACCCAAAAGCTTCATTTTGGAGTGACTAAGAAGGATCCAAGCTTACTTTTTCATTTTCATGTTTCAAACTTGTTTAAATCTTTGTCAAACCTAGGATTTGACCAAGATTCAAATGGGCATAAAAATTCAAAAAAGAAATCAAAAAAATGAAACACCAAAGCACATAAACTTCTTATGTCATATAGTAATTAAGCATTCATGTTGATCAACAAAGTCTATATATATTTAAACAATAAAAATCATGTATATATACCCCCAAACCCAAAACCACTTCTCTTCACATGCTTGACTTCATAAGACAGAGTTTAGGGGTTAGGGGTATAGATACATGATTTGTCTGGTTTGAATATGTCTAGACCTTGTTTATCAACTTGAATGCTTACTATGTGATTTGGTTTTTCATTTTTCTGTTTTTAATTATTTTTCTGCCCATTTGAATCTTGGTCAAATCCTAGGTTTGAACAAGATTTAGACAAGTTTAACACGTGAAATTAAACGAATAAGTAAGCATTGATCCTTCTTAGTCACTCCAAAATGTACCAATTGATAGTGTTAACTTTGCTTCATGGAAAAACTAATGTCATGTAAATGAGTTAACTTGGATTTCCTACCCTTGAATCCATAGGAAACTTTGTTCTAATGCACTATAATAATCAACCGAGTTTTTACACCAACAGGTCTGTCACTTACGTGTGGTGCCCACGCGTGTGGTCCCACACTTGAGTGAGCACAAGTCACGTGCAATAGGTACGCCAACTCCCAGCCATCTTCTTTGTCAAGAGAAGACGCATCAGGATGCGTATTGGAAGTCTGTGGGTCCTTCTGGATCCTTCGGTTGTCCCTCTCACAAAAAAAAAACAAATCTCTCTCATTCTCGGCCTCGCTCGACTCGCTCGCTCGCTCGCTCGCACCTCCTGCGCACTGACAAACCCTGCACAACAGTCAACATCACTCGTAAAAAGAATATACACCATCAATAAGAGGGGCCCCGTGATCGCTCTCCCTTCTTCTCCTTCCGAGTGATTCCTCTTCCTCCGAGTTTCACTCGACGGCAAACACACATGTGCTGCATAGTAATAATAAAAAAGTAAAAGAATCGACTACGAATCTATTATTAAATAGGTTATAAACTAGGGTTTTCCCCAAGTACTACAGATCAAGTTGAAAAAATCCAACTACGCGGGTGGATTTTGGCCTACAAATAAAAAATTAAATAAGTTGAACTAGTATTCCTCTAAAAAATCATTTTGGTTTGCATTGTTTGATAATTTTCATAGCTAGAGTGCATCACAATTTTTTGATTTCATGCTTTGCTTTGCCAATTTTGATTTTTTCTAACCACCTTCTCTTTGATTTCAAATTTAGGTCAAACTATCGGTGCCTACTATGTGTTCTACTTGAATTGGATGCAGCATGCGCACATGATATGTTTTGCCATTGTTTTGGGCTTCCACACATCTTGGGGCATCCAAGTATTTAAGTTACCTTGTTTTTTAATTGTAATTCATGTACCCTTTCCTCCCAATTAAATTTTGGTTTTACATTTTTAAATTTTTTAAATTTTTATGCCCATTCTGATGTCATATAGTTAGCATTTAAGTTGATAAACAAGGTCTAGACATATTCAAACCGGAAAAATCATGTATCTACCCCTAACCCAAAACTCTGTCTTATCAAGTCAAGCACGAAGAGAAGTCGTTTTGGGTTTCAAACATGGAGTTTTCAAAAACCCTCCAAAAAGCTTCATTTTGGAGTGACTAAGAAGGATGGAGGCTTACCTTTTTCATTTTCATGTTTTAAACATGTTTAAATCTTGGTCAAACCTATTATTTGACAAAGAATCAGATGGGCTTAAAATTTCAAAAAAATCAAAAAATGAAAAACCAAAGCATGCAGTCTTCTTATGTCATATATATATTACACATTCAAGTTGATAAACAAGGTTTGGACATATTCAAACCAAAAAATCATGTATCTACCCCCTAACGCTAAACTCTGTCATATGAAGTCAAGCATATGAAGAGAAGTGGTTTTGGGTTTCAAACATGGAAATTTCCATGCTTGAAACCAAAAACCACTTCTCTTCATGCATGCTTGACTTCATAAGACAGAGTTTAGGGTTAGGTGGTAGATACATGATTTTCCTGGTTTGAATATGTTTAGACCTTGTTTATCAAATTAATTGAATGCTTACTATATAACATAAGAGAAGACCTTGTTTTTTTTTGAATTTTTTACCCATTTGAATCTTTGTCAAATCCTTGGTTCCACCAAGATTTGAATAAGTTAAAAACATGAATATGAAAAAGTAAGCATGTATGCTTCTTAGTCACTTCAAAATGAAGCTCTTGGGAGGGTTTTTGAATTTCCATGTTCGAAACCAAAAACCACATATCTTCATGCTTGACTTCATGAAACAAAGTTTAGGGTTATGGGTAGATACATGCATGATTTTTCTTGCTTGAATATGTCTAGAACTTGTTTATCAACTTAATTGAATGCCTACTATATAACATAAGAAGACCTTTTTTGTTTTTTTTAAATTTTTATACCCATTTGAATCTTGGTCAAATCCTAGGTTTCACCAAGATTTGAATAAGTTTAAAACATGAATATGAAAAAGTAAGCATGCATGTATGCTTCTTAATTAATCACTTCGAAATGAAGCTCTTGGGAGGGTTTTTGAAATTTCCATGTTTGAAACCAAAAACCACATATCTTCATGCATGCGCTTGACTTCATGAGACAGAGTTTAGTGTTAGGGGGTAGATACATGATTTCTCTCGTTTGAATATGTTTGAAACCAAAAACCACATATCTCTGGTTTGCCCGCACTTAGAAATGATATTTGCATCACTTATCATATGTTTGCCCATTTGAATCTTGTCAAATCCTAGATTTGACCAAGATAATTTAAACAAGTTTAAAACATGAAAATGAAAAGGCAAGCTTGTATCCTTCTTAGTCACTCTAAAATGAAGTTTGGGGAGGTTTTTGAAATTTCCATGCTTGAAACCAAAAAACCACTTCTCTTCATGCTTGACTTCATAAAGACAGAGTTTGGGGATATATAGGGGTAGATACATGATTTTTCTGGTTTGATATGTCTAGACCTTGTTTATCAACTTAATTGAATGCTTACTATATGACATAAGAAGACTATGTGCCTTGATTTTACATTTTTTTTAAATTATGCCCATTTGAATCTTGGTCAAATCCTAGGTTTGACCATGATTTAAACAAGTTTGAAACATGAATATGAAAATTAAGCATGTATCCTTCGTAGTCACTCCAAAATGAAGCTCTTGAGATGGTTTTTGAAATTTCCATGTTTGAAACCAAAAAACCACGTACTTCTCTTCATGCTTGACTTCATAAGACAGAGTTTGGGGTTAGGGGTAGCTTGATACATGATTTTTCTCGTTTGAATATGTCCAGACCTTGTTATCAACTTAATTGAATGCTTACTATATATATGACATAAGAAGACTATGTGCATTGGTTTTTCATTTTATTGTTTTTTTAATTTTATGCCCATTTGAATCTTGGTCAAATCCTAAGTTTGACCATGATTTAAACAAGTTGAAAACATGAATATGAAAAATTAAGCATATATCCTTCTTAGTCACTCCAAAATGAAGCTCTTGGGAGGGTTTTTGAAATTTCCATGTTTTAAACCAAAAACCACATATCTTCATGCTTGACTTCATGAGATAGAGTTTAGGGTTAGGGGGTAGATACATGATTTCTCTGGTTTGAATATATCTAGACCTTGTTTATCAACTTAATTGAATGCTTACTAATGTGACATAAGAAGACTATGTGCCTTGATTTTCCATTTTTTGTTTTTTCTGAATATTTATGCCCATTTGAATCTTGGTCAAATCCTAGGTTTGACCATGATTTAAACAAGTTTAATAAAACATGAATATGAAAAATTAAGCATATATCCTTCTTAGTCACTCCAAAATGTAGATCTTGGTAGGGTTTTTAAAATTTCCATGTTTGAAACCAAAAACCACGACTTCTCTTCATGCATGCTTGACTTCATAAGAAAGAGTTTAGGGCTAGGGTAGCTAGATACATGATGTTTCTGGTTTGAATATGTCTAGACATTGTTTATCAACTTAATTGAATGCTTACTATATGACATAAGAAGACTACGTGCCTTGGTTTTTCATTTATTTTCATTTATTTTGAATTTTTATGCCCATTTGAATCTTGGTCAAATCCTAGGTTTGACCATGATTTAAACTAGTTTAAAACATAAATATGAAAAATTAAGTATCTATCCTTCTTAGCCACTCCAAAATGAAGCTCTTGGGAGGGTTTTTGAAATTTCCATGATTGAAACCAAAAACCACTTCTCTTCATGCTTGACTTCATAAGTCAGGGTTTAGGGATATATATATAGGGGGTACATACATGATTTTTCTGGTTGGAATATGTCTAGAACTTGTTTTTCAACTTGAGCTTATCTAGAGCTTGTTTTTAATTTTTTTATACCCATTTGATTCTTCGTCAAATCCTAGGTTTGTTGACCTAGATTTGAACAAGTTTAAAACATGAATATGAAAAGGTAAGCATGTATGCTTCTTAATTAGTCACTCCAAAATGAAGCTCTTGGGAGGGTTTTTGAAATTTCCATGATTTAAACCAAAAACCACTTCTCTTCATGCTTGACTTCATAAGTTAGGGTTTAGGGATATATAGGGGGTAGATACATCATGATTTTTCTGGTTTGAATATGTCTAGAGCTTGTTTATCAACTTAATTGAATGCTTACTATATGACATAAGAAGACTATGTGCCTTGATATTTCATTTTTTTAAAATTATGCCCTTTTGAATATTGGTCAAAACCTAGGTTTGACAAAGATTTAAAAAAGATTAAAACATGAAAATGAAAAAGTAAGCCTTGATCCTTCTTATTAACTCCAAAATGAAGGTTTTTGGGAGGGTTTTTGAAATATCCATGTTTGAAACCCAAAACCACTTCTCTTCGTGCAGAGTTTAGGGTTAGGGGTAGCTAGACACATCAATTTTCTGGTATTTCATTTTTTTTTTGAATTTTCATGCCCATTTCAATCTTGGTGAAATCCTAGGTTTGAGCAAGACTTAAACAAATTTAACACGTGAAAACGAATAAGCATGGATCCTTCTTAGTCACTCCAAAATGTACCAATTGATAGATGTGTTAACTTTGCTTCATGGAAAAAATAATGTCATGTAAATGAGTTAACTTGGATTTCCTACCCTTGAATCCATAGGAAACTTTGTTCTAATGCACTATAATAATCAACCGAGTTTTTACACCAACAGGTCTGTCACTTACGTGTGGTGCCCACGCGTGAGGTCCCACACTTCAGTGAGCACAAGTCACGTGCAGTAGGTACGCAAACTCCCAGCCATTTTCTTTGTCAAGAGAAGACGCATCAGGATGCGTATTGGAAGTCTTCGGTTGTCCCTCTCACAAAAAAAAAACAAATCTCTCTCGTTCTCGGCCTCGCTCGACTCGCTCGCTCGCTCGCACCTCCTGCTCACTGACAAACCCTGCACAACAGTCAACATCATCACCCGAAAAAGGGGAGACACCATAATTCTCTCCCTTCTTCTCTCCTTCCGAGTGATCCCTCTTCCTCCGAGTTTCACTCGACGGGCAAACACATATGTGTTGCATAGTACTAATAAAAAAAGGTAGAAAAATCAACCTACGAATCTATAATTAAATACATTAAACTAGGGTTTTTCCCAGTACTACAGATCAAGTTCATAAAAAATCCAACTACGGGGTTCGAACAACCCCATTTCTAATCAAAGAATTTTTTCGACGTCATCCAAATGGCCTCAAACTATAGCATGGGCGGATCCAGACTATAGCCAAGGGGGGCAGCCGCCCCCACTCAATTTTCTGAAACATTGTACTTAGAAATATGTTAAGCTAAAGGTTGGTTTGCCCGCACTTAGAAATGATATTTGCATCACTTATCATATGTTTGCCCATTTGAATCTTGTCAAATCCTAGATTTGACCAAGATAATTTAAACAAGTTTAAAACATGAAAATGAAAAGGCAAGCTTGTATCCTTCTTAGTCACTCTAAAATGAAGTTTGGGGAGGTTTTTGAAATTTCCATGCTTGAAACCAAAAACCACTTCTCTTCATGCTTGACTTCATAAGACAAAGTTTGGGGATATATAGGGGTAGATACATGATTTTTCTGGTTTGATATGTCTAGACCTTGTTTATCAACTTAATTAAATGCTTACTATATGACATAAGAAGACTATGTGCCTTGATTTTACATTTTTTTTAAATTATGCCCATTTGAATCTTGGTCAAATCCTAGGTTTGACCATGATTTAAACAAGTTTGTTTATCAACTTGAATGCTTGCTATATGACATCAGACTATGTGTTTGGTTTTTGTTTTTTGAATTTGTTATGCCCATTTGAATCTTAGTCAAATCCTAGGTTTGAATATATATGTCTAGACCTTGTATATCAACTTGAATGCTTACTATACATATGACATAAGAATGTTATGTGCTTTGGTTTTTCATTCTTTTCATTTTTTTCTGAATTTTTAGGGCCATTTGAATCTTGGTCAAATCCTTGGTTTGACCAAGATTTAAACAAATTTAAAACATGAAAATGAAAAGGGAAGTCTGTATCCTTCTTAGTCACTCTAAAATGAAGCTTTTGGGATGTTCTTTAAATTTCAATGTTTGAAACCCAAAACGACTTCCCTTCATGCTAGACTTCATAAGATCGACAGGGGGTAGATACATGATTTGTCTGGTTTGGATATATCTAGACCTTGTTTATCAACTTGATTGCTTACGATATGACATAAGAAGACTATGTGATTTGGTTTTTCATTTTTCTGATTTTTTTGAATTTTGTGCCCACCCATTTGTATCTTCGTCAAATCCTAGGTTTGACCAAGATAATTTAAACAAGTTTAAAACATGAAAATGTAAAGGGAAGCATGTATCCTTCTTAGTCACTCTAAAATGAAGCTTTTGGGAGGTTTTTGAAATTTCGATGTTTGAAACCCAAAACCACTTCTCTTCACATGCTTGACTTCATAAGACAGAGTTTAGGGGTTAGGGGTATAGATACATGATTTGTCTGGTTTGAATATGTCTAGACCTTGTTTATCAACTTGAATGCTTACTATATGACATAAGAAGACTATGTGATTTGGTTTTTCATTTTTCTGTTTTTTAATTATTTTTCTGCCCATTTGAATCTTGGTCAAATCCTAGGTTTGAACAAGATTTAGACAAGTTTAACACGTGAAATTAAACGAATAAGTAAGCATTGATCCTTCTTAGTCACTCCAAAATGTACCAATTGATAGTGTTAACTTTGCTTCATGGAAAAAATAATGTCATGTAAATGAGTTAACTTGGATTTCCTACCCTTGAATCCATAGGAAACTTTGTTCTAATGCACTATTATAATCAACCGAGTTTTTACACCAACAGGTCTGTCACTTATGTGTGGTGCCCACGCGTGAGGTCCCACACTTCAGTGAGCACAAGTCACGTGCAATAGGTACGCCAACTCCCAGCCATCTTCTTTGTCAAGAGAAGACGCATCAGGATGCGTATTGGAAGTCCGTGGGTCCTTCTGGATCCTTCGGTTGTCCCTCTCACAGAAAAAAACAAATCTATCTCATTCTCGGCCTCGCTCGACTCGCTCGCTCGCTCGCTCGCACGTCCTGCGCACTGACAAACCCTGCACAACAGTCAACATCATCATCATCACCCGAAAAAGGGGAGACACCATAATGCTCTGCCTTTTTTCTCTCCTTCCGAGTGATCCCTCTTCCTCCGAGTTTCACTCGACAAACGCACATCTGCAGCATAGTAATAATAAAAAGGTAGAAAAATCGATATATAAATCTATAATTAAATAGGTTAAACTAGGGTTTTGCCCTGTACTACAGATCAAGGTTCAAAAAAATCCAACTACGGGGTTCGAACAACACGATTCTAATCCAAGAACTTTTTCGACCTCATCCAAGTGGCCTCAAACTATAGGGTTAGCATCTAGTGCAGTATGTGTGAAAATGTATGCACTATGTGTGCTATAACTTGTATGTCTTTCAAATTTGAACCAACTTTGAATAAGTTTGAAATATTTGAAATGGGGCTTTTGGCTTAAACGTTTGAAACTCAAAACGATTCTCTTCATGCTAGACTTCATAAGACCGAGTTTAGGGTTAGGGGTAGATACATGATTTGTCTGGTTTGAATATGTCTAAACCTTGTTTATCAACTTTAATGCTAACTTCTCAGTCACTCTAAAATGAAGTTTTTGGAGGTTTTTGAAATTTCCATCTTTGAAACCCAAAACCACTTCTCTTCATGCTTGACTTCATAAGAAAAAGTTTAGGGTTAGGGGGTATAGATACATGATTTGTATGGTTTGAATATGTCCAAACCTTGTTTATTAACTTGAATATGCTTACTATATGACATAAGAAGACTATGTACTTTGGTTTTTAATTTTTCTGATTTTTTTAATTTTCTGCGCATTTGAATCATATCTTGGTCAAATCCTAGGTTTCACCAAGATTTAGACAAGTTTAACACGTGGAAATGAGTAAGTAAGCATGGATCCTTCTTAGTCACTCTAAAATGAAGCTTTTGGGATGTTCTTGAAATTTCCATGTTTGAAACCCAAAACCACTTCTCTTCATGATTGACTTCCATAAGATCGACAGATCAGTTTAGGGTTAGGGGTAGATATATACATGATTTTTTGGTTTGAATATGTCTAGACCTTGTTTATCAACTTGAATGCTTACTATACATATGACATAAGAATGATATGTGCTTTGGTTTTTCATTCTCTTTTTGAATTTTTTCTAAATTTTTAGGCCCATTTGAATCTTGGTCAAATCCTTGGTTTGACCAAGATTTAAACAAGTTTAAAACATGAAAATGAAAAGGGAAGTCAGTATCCTTCGTAGTCACTCTAAAATGTTGAAGATTGTGGGATGTTCTTGTAATTTCTATGTTTGAAACCGAAAACGAGTTCCCTTCATGCTAGTAGACTAGCTTCATAAGATCGACAGTAGGGGGTAGATACATGATTTGTCTGGTTTGGATATATCTAGACCTTGTTTATCAACTTTAATGCTTACTATATGACATATATAAGAAAACTATTACTTTGGTTTTTCCTTTTTCTGTTTTTTTTTTAATTTTGATGCCCATTTGAATCATGTCGAATCCTAGGTTTGACCAAGATAATTTAAACAAGTTTAAAACATGAAAATGAAAAGGGAAGCATGTATCCTTCTTAGTCACTCTAAAATGAAGCTTTTGGGAGGTTTTTGAAATTTCCATGTTTGAAACCCAAAACCACTTCTCTTCACATGCTTGACTTCATAAGACAGAGTTTAGGGGGTTAGGGGTATAGATACATGATTTGTCTGGTTGAATATGTCTAGACCTTGTTTATCAACTTTAATGCTTACTATATGACATAAGAAAACAATTGCTTTGGTTTTTCTTTTTCTGATTTTTTTGAATTTTGATGCCCGTTTGAATCTTGTCAAATTCTAGGTTTGACCAAGATTTAAACAAGTTTAAAACATGAAAATGAAAAGGGAAGCATGTAACCTTCTCAGTCACTCTAAAATGAAGTTTTTGGGAGGTTTTTGATATTTCCATGTTTGAAACCCGAAACCACTTCTCTTCATGCTTGACTTCATAAGACAGAGTTTAGGGTTAGGGGTAGATACATGATTTGTATGGTTTGAATATGTCCAAACCTTGTTTATCAACTTGAATATGCTTATGTGCTTTGGTTTTTTATTTTTCTGATTTTTTTGAATTTTATGCCCATAAATCTTGGTCAAATCCTAGGTTTGACCAGGATTTAAACAAGTTTAAAACATGAAATGAAAAGATAAGCCTGGATCCTTCTTAGTCACTCTAAAATGAAGCTTTTGGGAGGTTCTTGAAATTTCCATATTTGAAACCCAAAACCACTTCTCTACATGATTGACTTCATAAGACATAGTTTAATTAGAGTTTTAGGGGTAGATATATACATGATTTTTCTGGTTTGAATATATATGTCTAGACCTTGTTTATCAACTTGAATGCTTACTATACATATGACATAAGAATGCTATATATGTGCTTTGGTTTTTCATTCTTTTGATTTTTTTCTGAATTTTTAGGGCCATTTGAATCTTGCATGGTTAAACTTGGGTTTTGCCTAGTTCTAAAGATCAAGGGTTCAAAAAAATCCAACCATGGGGTTCGAACAACACGATTCTAATCCAAGAATTTTTTCGACCTCATCCAAATGGCCTCAAACTATAGGGTTAGCATCTAGTGCAGTATGTGTGAAAATGTATGCACTATGTGTGCTATAACTTGTATGTCTTTCAAATTAAGTTGATAAACAAGGTCTAGACATATTCAAACCAGAATATTATACTGCATTAGTACAAAAAGTTTCCTATGGATTCATCAAGGGTAGTAAAGCCAAGTTAACTCATTGTCATGACTAAGAAGGATCCATGCTTACTTTTTCATTTTCATGTTTTAAACTTGTTTAAATCTTGGTCAAACCTAGGATTTGACCAAGATTCAAATGGTCATAAAAAATCAAACAAAATCAAGAAAATCAAAAACCAAACCACATAGTCTTCTTATGTAATATACTAAGCATTCAAGTTGATCAACGAAGTCTAGACATATTCAAACCAGAAAAATCATGTATCTACCCCCTAACCCTAAACGTTGTCTTATGAAGTCAAGCATGAAGAGAAGAAGTGGTTTTGGGTTTCAAACATGGAAATTTCAAAAACCCACCCAAAAGCTTCATTTTGGAGTGACTAAGAAGGATCCAAGCTTACTTTTTCATTTTCATGTTTCAAACTTGTTTAAATCATTGTCAAACCTAGGATTTGACCAAGATTCAAATGGGCATAAAAATTCAAAAAAGAAATCAAAAAAATGAAACACCAAAGCACATAAACTTCTTATGTCATATAGTAATTAAGCATTCATGTTGATCAACAAAGTCTATATATATTTAAACAATAAAAATCATGTATATATACCCCCAAACCCAAAACCACTTCTCTTCACATGCTTGACTTCATAAGACAGAGTTTAGGGGTTAGGGGTATAGATACATGATTTGTCTGGTTTGAATATGTCTAGACCTTGTTTATCAACTTGAATGCTTACTATGTGATTTGGTTTTTCATTTTTCTGTTTTTTAATTATTTTTCTGCCCATTTGAATCTTGGTCAAATCCTAGGTTTGAACAAGATTTAGACAAGTTTAACACGTGAAATTAAACGAATAAGTAAGCATTGATCCTTCTTAGTCACTCCAAAATGTACCAATTGATAGTGTTAACTTTGCTTCATGGAAAAAATAATGTCATGTAAATGAGTTAACTTGGATTTCCTACCCTTGAATCCATAGGAAACTTTGTTCTAATGCACATAATAATCAACCGAGTTTTTACACCAACAGGTCTGTCACTTACGTGTGGTGCCCACGCGTGTGGTCCCACACTTGAGTGAGCACAAGTCACGTGCAATAGGTACGCCAACTCCCAGCCATCTTCTTTGTCAAGAGAAGACGCATCAGGATGCGTATTGGAAGTCTGTGGGTCCTTCTGGATCCTTCGGTTGTCCCTCTCACAAAAAAAAACAAATCTCTCTCATTCTCGGCCTCGCTCGACTCGCTCGCTCGCTCGCTCGCACCTCCTGCGCACTGACAAACCCAGCACAATACCAACATCACCGTAAAAAGAATATACACCATCAATAAGAGGGGCCCCGTGACTGCTCTCCCTTCTTCTCCTTCCGAGTGATTCCTCTTCCTCCGAGTTTCACTCGACGGGCATACACACATGTGCTGCATAGTAATAATAAAAAAGTAAAAGAATCGACTACGAATCTATTATTAAATAGGTTATAAACTAGGGTTTTCCCCAGTACTACAGATCAAGTTGAAAAAAATCCAACTACGGGTTTGATTTTGGCCTACAAATAAAAAATTAAATAAGTTGAACTAGTATTCCTCTAAAAAATCATTTTGGTTTGCATTGTTTGATAATTTTCATAGCTAGAGTGCATCACAATTTTTTGATTTCATGCTTTGCTTTGCCAATTTTGATTTTTTCTAACCACCTTCTCTTTGATTTCAAATTTAGGTCAAACTATCGGTGCCTACTATGTGTTCTACTTGAATTGGATGCAGCATGCGCACATGATATGTTTTGCCATTGTTTTGGGCTTCCACACATCTTGGGGCATCCAAGTATTTAAGTTACCTTGTTTTTTAATTGTAATTCATGTACCCTTTCCTCCCAATTAAATTTTGGTTTTACATTTTTAATTTTTTTAAATTTTTATGCCCATTCTGATGTCATATAGTTAGCATTTAAGTTGATAAACAAGGTCTAGACATATTCAAACCGGAAAAATCATGTATCTACCCCTAACCCAAAACTCTGTCTTATCAAGTCAAGCACGAAGAGAAGTCGTTTTGGGTTTCAAACATGGAATTTTCAAAAACCCTCCAAAAAGCTTCATTTTGGAGTGACTAAGAAGGATGGAGGCTTACCTTTTTCATTTTCATGTTTTAAACATGTTTAAATCTTGGTCAAACCTATTATTTGACAAAGAATCAGATGGGCTTAAAATTTCAAAAAAATCAAAAAATGAAAAACCAAAGCATGCAGTCTTCTTATGTCATATATATATTACACATTCAAGTTGATAAACAAGGTTTGGACATATTCAAACCAAAAAATCATGTATCTACCCCCTAACGCTAAACTCTGTCATATGAAGTCAAGCATATGAAGAGAAGTGGTTTTGGGTTTCAAACATGGAAATTTCCATGCTTGAAACCAAAAACCACTTCTCTTCATGCATGCTTGACTTCATAAGACAGAGTTTAGGGTTAGGTGGTAGATACATGATTTTCCTGGTTTGAATATGTGTAGACCTTGTTTATCAAATTAATTGAATGCTTACTATATAACATAAGAGAAGACCTTGTTTTTTTTTTGAATTTTTATACCCATTTGAATCTTTGTCAAATCCTTGGTTCCACCAAGATTTGAATAAGTTAAAAACATGAATATTAAAAAGTAAGCATGTATGCTTCTTAGTCACTTCAAAATGAAGCTCTTGGGAGGGTTTTTGAATTTCCATATTCGAAACCAAAAACTACATATCTTCATGCTTGACTTCATGAAACAAAGTTTAGGGTTAGGGGTAGATACATGCATGATTTTTCTTGTTTGAATATGTGTAGAACTTGTTTATCAACTTAATTGAATGCCTACTATATAACATAAGAAGACCTTTTTTGTTTTTTTTTAAATTTTTATACCCATTTGAATCTTGGTCAAATCCTAGGTTTCACCAAGATTTGAATAAGTTTAAAACATGAATATGAAAAAGTAAGCATGCATGTATGCTTCTTAATTAATCACTTCGAAATGAAGCTCTTGGGAGGGTTTTTGAAATTTCCATGTTTGAAACCAAAAACCACATATCTTCATGCATGCGCTTGACTTCATGAGACAGAGTTTAGTGTTAGGGGGTAGATACATGATTTCTCTCGTTTGAATATGTTTGAAACCAAAAACCACATATCTCTGGTTTGCCCGCACTTAGAAATGATATTTGCATCACTTATCATATGTTTGCCCATTTGAATCTTGTCAAATCCTAGATTTGACCAAGATAATTTAAACAAGTTTAAAACATGAAAATGAAAAGGCAAGCTTGTATCCTTCTTAGTCACTCTAAAGTGAAGTTTGGGGAGGTTTTTGAAATTTCCATGCTTGAAACCAAAAACCACTTCTCTTCATGCTTGACTTCATAAGACAGAGTTTGGGGATATATAGGGGTAGATACATGATTTTTCTGGTTTGATATGTCTAGACCTTGTTTATCAACTTAATTGAATGCTTACTATATGACATAAGAAGACTATATGCCTTGATTTTACATTTTTTTAAATTATGCCCATTTGAATCTTGGTCAAATCCTAGGTTTGACCATGATTTAAACAAGTTTAAAACATGAATATGAAAATTAAGCATGTATCCTTCGTAGTCACTCCAAAATAAAGCTCTTGAGAGGGTTTTTGGAATTTCCATGTTTGAAACCAAAAAACCACGTACTTCTCTTCATGCTTGACTTCATAAGACAGAGTTTGGGGTTAGGGGTAGCTTGATACATGATTTTTCTCGTTTGAATATGTCTAGACCTTGTTATCAACTTAATTGAATGCTTACTATATATATGACATAAGAAGACTATGTGCCTTGATTTTCCATTTTTTGTTTTTTCTGAATATTTATGCCCATTTGAATCTTGGTCAAATCCTAGGTTTGACCATGATTTGAACAAGTTTAATAAACATGAATATGAAATTTCCATGATTTATACCAAAAACCACTTCTCTTCATGCTTGACTTCATAAGTTAGGGTTTAGGGATATATAGGGGGTAGATTCATCATGATTTTTCTGGTTTGAATATGTCCAGAGCTTGTTTATCAACTTAATTGAATGCTTACTATATGACATAAGAAGACTATGTGCCTTGATTTTTCATTTTTTTTAATTATGCCCATTTGAATCTTGGTCAAATCCTAGGTTTGACCAAGATTTAAACAAGATTAAAACATGAAAATTAAAAATTAAGCCTTGATCCTTCTTATTCACTCCAAAATGAAGCTTTTGGGAGGGTTTTTGAAATATCCAGGTTTGAAACCCAAAACCACTTCTCTTCATGCATAGTTTAGGGTTAGGTGTAGATACATGAATTTTTGGTTTATAGTAAGCATTCAAGTTGATAAACAAGGTTTAGACATATTCAAACTAGAAAAATCATGTATATACCCCCTAAGGCTAAACTCTGTGATATATATGAAGTCAAGCATATAAGAGGAATGGTTTTGGGTTTCAAACATGGAAAATTCAAAAACCTTCCCAAAAGCTTCATTTTTTGAGTGAATAAGAAGGATCCAGGCTTACTTTTTCATTTTCATGTTACTGACTTGTTTAATTCTTGGTCAAACCTAGGATTTGACCAAGATTCAAATAGGCATAAAAATTCAATAAAGAATTCAAAAAATGAAAAACCAAAGCACATAATTAAGCTTCTTAAGTTATAGTAAGCATTCATGTTGATCAACGGAGTCTATACATATTTAAACATTAAAAATCATGTATATACCCCAACCCTAAACTCTGTCTAATGAAGTCAAGGACGAAGAGAAGTGGTTTTCGGTTTATTTATTTTTTGAATTTTTATGCCCATTTGAATCTTGGTCAAATCCTTACAGGTTTGACCAATATTTAAACAAGTTTAAAACATGAAAATGAAAAGTAAGTGTGGATCCTTCTTATTCACTCCAAAATGAAGCTTTTGGGAGGTTTTTTTAAATTTTCCATGTTCGAAACCCAAAATGATATCTCTCCGTGCTTTACTTCATAAGACAAAGTTTAGGGGTAGGGGGTAGATACATGATTTTTCTGGTTTGAATATGTCTAGACCTTGTTTATCAACTTGAATGCTTATTATGTGACATCAAAAGACTATGTGTTTAGTTTTTTTTTGAATTTGTTATGCCCATTTGAATCTTGGTCAAATCCTAGGTTTGACCAAGATTTAAACCAGTTTAAAACATGAAAATGAAAAGTAAGCCTGGATTCTTCTTAGTCACTCCAAAATGAAGCTTTTGGGAGGTTTTTTAAATTTCCATGTTTGAAACCCAAAACCACTCCTCTTAATGCTTGACTTCATAAGACAGAGTTTAGGGTTAGGGGCCAAGTATATACATGATTTTTCTTGTTTAAATATGTCTAGACTTTGTTTATCAACTTGAATGCTTACTATATGACATCAAAAGACTATGTGTTTGGTTTTAATTTTTTTGAATTTGTTATGTCCATTTGAATCTTGGTCAAATCCTAGGTTTGACCAAGATTTAAACCAATTTAAAACATGAAAATGAAAATGAAAGTCTGGATTCTTCTTAGTCACTCCAAAATGAAGCTTTTGGGAGTTTTTTCAATTTCCAATGTTTGAAACCCAAAACCACTTTTCTTCATGCTTGACTTCATAAGACAGAGTTTAGGGTTAGGGGGTATATACAATATTTTTCTGGTTTGAATATGTCTAGACTTCGTTGATCAACTGTAATGCTTACTATATGACATAAGAAGCTTATGTGCTTTGGTTTTTTTTTTGATTTCTTTTTTGAATTTTTATGCCCACTTGAATCCTGGTCAAATCCTTTGTTTGACCAAGATTTAAACAAGTTAAAACATGAAAATGAAAAAGTAAGCCTGGCTCCTTCTTAGTCATGAAAATGAGTTAACTTGGCTTTCCAACCCTTGAATCCATAGGAAACTTTGTACTAATGCAGTATAATAATCACCCGAGTTTTTACACCAACAGGTCTGTCACTTACGTGTGGTGCCCATGCGTGAGGTCCCAAACTTGATGAGCACAAGTCACATGCGGTAGGCAGGCAAAATACCCGATCAATCCGGCGGTGGTCGTTAAGGACCCGATCGCATTTCTTGCTTTCAGACTGGGGTCTACCATGTAAGAAGTTTGTTCCTTTTGGATGCATCACTCGTATTTGCATGTTTTTTGGGGGTCCCGCAAATTCAGGGTAGCATCATGCCCCCCTTCCCACGCCAACACAAACAGAGTTCAACACAACCTAATTAAGCAAGGTTCAACACAGACATAGTTCAACAACCCCTAATTAAGCTAATAGGTTCACCACAAATGCTGCTGAGCGGCAAACATAAACAGAGTTCAACGAAAGATGCTGCTTTTGAAGCAGTAGGAGAGACAAACATGCACAACAGTTACGGAGTATATTTACCATCTTCTTCCTGTCGCCTCCTCCCGGTCCCGCTTCTTCTGCTTCTTGCTGCCCATACCTTTAATCTTTGGTGGCTTGGGCTTGGGAGGAGGCACACGACCGGTCTCGATAGCTTGGTTCAATTTCTTCCTTAGGAATAGCCCATAGGCCATGTGGTTGGCTATGAAGCCGGATCGGTTAACAGTTTCCCCAACTTTGAGACAGCCGGACCCACCGGCTTCGGCATGCTGCAGGACGCTTCGAAAGTCAACCTTTATGCTCTTTGTGCAGAAGGGGCAGCTGTTCCTGGCACCAGTCCAGGGTTCACTCCAATACTTGTCGAACTTCCCCGCCTTAAGCTTGTTGAGAGTGGCCCTGGCCTTCCTATGACGCGACTCGACATCGTTGTCAACCTCATCAGTAGCAACCTGATACATGCCAAATAAACAGGTGAAGCAAATATGTAGCAGTTGCAACTAATAATGAATATGAATCTAAAAAGATTCTGACGCTAATTCAAAACCCTATAGCGCAAAAAAAAAGAGGGAGAGACCATGCATAGAGCAAATCGATACAGGGCTATGTTAAATAAGGGAGAGAGGTGAATCGGATGTGAAGCAAATATGTAGCAGTTGCAACTAATACTGAATATGAATCTAAAAAGATTCTGACGCTAATTCAAAACGCTATAGCGCAAAAAAAAGAGGGAGAGACCATAGCGCAAATCGATACAGGGCTATGTTGAATAAGGGAGAGAGGTGAATCGGAACATACTTCCTCCCCCTCGTCGACGATATTCTCGTCGAAGGTCGGCGGCGGCGGTTCAAAGATGAGTTCAACCTCGTCCTCGTCATCTAGGGGATGCTTCCCAAGAGAGTGGACCCATCTACCAACAGCATCAGATGCCGATGAGCGACCGATGGCCCGACCTTCGGCAATGGCCTCCGCTTCGTCTTTGGCATCCGCTGCGGCAATGATCGCCGCCGTTGCGGCCATGCGTGCTGCGGTCGCGGCTCTGGACGCCTCCTCTGCGGCTAAGGCCAGCCGCGCGGCTTTCGCTTTCGCTGCGTTGACGGCGTCGGTTGGGCTCTCCATCGGTGGAATGGGAAGGGGAAGTGAAGAGAGGGTTTTTTCCTAGTCCGTGGAGAGAGGGAGAAGTGTGGACGTGAAATGGATAACTGACGATATTTCAAGATTTGGGAGACATAGCACGAACGGGCAGATGACAGCGCGTGGGTGCATTACCTCATACTGCCTCTGTCCTAGAAAGAGCGTACGTGTGGGTTTTCAAGGCATATTAAGGATTTTATTATTACATTGGGAAACTGTCATCGACCATCACTTTCCTCTTCAACTTTTCCACCTCCAATGATCTAAATGCATGTAGTAAATAAGAAAACCATATTATGCTAAATACTACTACCTCCATCCCAAAGCGTAAGGCTTATATTATTTTTAGAAGCTCAAACTATGTCAAGGTAAACTAAGATTTTACCAAAAATCATTATCATGCAAAATACAAAATTAATATCAATACATAGACAACGATTTTTTTTGGTATGGTATCTACAAAATATTATATTAGTTGATAGATTGTTCTAAATTTTCGTCAACCTTTACTTGCTTTGACTCTTAAAAAAAGACTTAAGCTTTGTGATGGAGGTAGTACGTACTAGTCGTGAAGAAACTATATCCCTCGTGATGAGAAAGAAATATTTTTTACTACCACTCTTTTGTGGACAAATTTTGGAGTGCATTGCAAAACGAGAAGTACACTCTTTTATGGACTAATTTTAACTCTACACCCATTATTTCAGGATGGAGGGAGTATAACCCAACTTGTTTTTTTCTTCTGGGCACTACACTGCTTTTTCCCTGTGCAATGCTTGGTTCTACCCTTTTTCTCAATGTAATGGTCACTTTAAGTCATTTTTTCCCACACACATTTATTTTGTACTTCTCTACAGTGTTGACCGTGCTACTACTATTTGTGTTAGTGCGCCAAAAACAAAATGTTATTTTTTAAGTGCCAAATTAATCTAGGGCGTTGGTTGTGAATCGGTGAACAAAAAAGAGATAGCCCAAAAGAGGAACACACCAAGGTACAAAAACTAGCATATATGCATGTTTCTATGTACATATATATGACCCTGGGTTTGTAGATAAAAAACATTCATATATGCGCTTACTATTAATATACATAAGTTTATGCTGATTCTCTTGGTTTAGGTATATATATGGTTAGGCATCACTACTAATTCAGAAAAAAACAAAAATGTAACTCTTCAAGTGAAGTCATTTTAAGTGAACTAACAACTAAAATTCATATATAGGATTTGTATAGGAATTATGTAGGATTTAGATCACATGTGAATTTTCCCCACACTAGTTGTTTGATTCATAGGAACATATCCTATAGGAATCTTGCAGTGCAAATCCTATAAGAATAAGACATTTGGTCATACCTCATGGAAAATTTCCTTTGGCACAATCAAACACAACTCATCTTCCTATATGATTCAACTAGCCATTAAATCTCAATCCTATGTTTTCCATATTTCTATGGTTTTCCCATCCTATGAATCAAAGGAGCCTTAGGGCTTATATCTTTTTTTAGAAAGGCAAACTATGTTAAGATTGGCCAAGTTTTACGAAAAACCTTTAACATGCAAAATACAAAGTTGAGTCATTTCGATTGAATCGGAGGGAGTACATTTGACGTTATGGTACTATTTGACAGCTGCTTGGCACTGTATTTTTTTTCGAACCAAACTGCCCCCTTCATGAAGCTTTTATTTTAGCTTCAGTGACTTGATACATCCATATATCTAGACAAAGTTGAGTCAATTCATTTGAATCAGAGGGAGTACATTTGACTATATGGGTATTGTTTGACAACTGCTTGGCACTATCTTCTTTTTTGAACCAAACTGCCCCCTTCACGAAGCTTTTATTTTGGGATAGAGCTTCACTGACTTGATACTTCCAAGTTTCACAGTGACTTGGTGCCACCATCCACCATCCATCTCAGATCCAATGTATGCGATCGACTTAGAATTTAAACTAAATAATTATTATAATTGCTCAAAAATATTTCAAGAACTTCCAGTTAATCGTGCATATTTCGATTTATATTTTGGTGAAGTTTCATTCGATTTGAATCAAAGGTTTGTGAGCAAATATATACTCCCTCCGGTTCATATTAATTGACTCTAATATGGATGTACTAGACACATTTTAGTTCTAGATACATCCATATTGAAGTCAATTAATATGAATCAGAGGGAGTATTTAGTTTAAACTAGTGCTCGTATACGTAAAAAGCTCTTTAATCACAAGCTAATCGTCCGAGTGGGATGAAATATTCACAGATTTTAGAACAAGGCATCTACATTTTACTGGATTTTTTTCATAATTTTTGTTTTTAGGTTCGAAATAAGAGATTAGTTTGGAATGTTGGATCTCAAATGGTTGGTAGATGGTGGCACCAAGTCACAATGAGATTTGGAGACTTCAAGTCACTGCTGCTTTGTCCTTTTATTTTGACAAACTGCAGAGCCGCTGGTGCATCTATGCTTGCGTACGGCCGACGCCGATTCTTAGCAAGGAAGTTCTTCCTATAAGTAGTAGTATCCATACTCCACTCCAAGGCATGTATAAAAAAAAGAACCCATCCCGTTCTCGTTTTCCCGATCACTCTTCTCTGAAGATGGAGGAGGCCCTCTTCTTGTGCCCCCTCTGCCTGCTGCCCTTCAAACCCCCCATATCCAAGGTCGCTCCCTTCCGATTTCATTCTTAGGTTCACCTGTGAGAAATTTCAATGACAACTGATGCCACGTACGTTGTTCCGTGCAGTGCAAGGGCGGTCATATGGGCTGTCGGCGCTGCGTCGGTGAGCTTGCGCCGAACCCGTGCAAGAAGTGCGAGCAGCCGGCGTGGTTGCCGCCGTCGAATCGATCTGGGCCAAGATTGCCGCCGTCGAATCGATCTGGGGCAATGGTCAAGTGCGTCGGCTGCCAGAGCTTGGTCGCCTCCACGGAGTCCTACAAGCACTATATCGCGTGCCCGCATGGTCCGTGCGGCTGCACAGAGGCCATCAATACCGGCTGCAGCTTCACCGGCCCGCCGCGGGAGCTCCTGGTACACCTCCAAGCATCCCACTCCATCCCAGTGTTTACGTTCCAGTATGGCATACCCGCCTGGTGCATAGTTCGTGTTCCGGTACAACCGCGGGGACACTTGTTCATCGGCAGTGGGGAAGAAGACGGTAGCGTGTTCGCCATCACCATTGGAGCGCTCGGCCCGACCACCATTGTGTCCTGTGTGTGCATCAGGTCGGCCGCGTGCTTGTTTCCGATGTACAAGGCGCAGCTGTTGGTGATTGGTCCGCCGGCGCCGGCGGCTGGCCGGGACCGGTGACCTCTCGACGGACACCTTGATGGCGGTAATCGAGCCGACGAGCTCCCGACGCCTAGCTCGATCATGTTGCAAAGCAGCTCACTTCTTTCTGGCGGTGCCGCCCGTTCTGCGGCGTAATGGAGGGCAGCGTGTGTTGCCTATCTGCGTTTGCATCAACAAGAAGGTTATACAATAATCTTCGTTTAGTCATACTGCAATGTAGTTACTCGAAGATCGGAGGGAGTAGTTTAGTTCGAAGTAGGGTTCGTTCGGATGTATTTTCGACTTGTATAGTAGTACTACTACTCCAGAACTATTAGCTAGCTAGTTGGAGTGCTAGAATGCAGCTCGGAGTATTATAGTATTTTGGCAGTACTACTAGTTATGTATGTGACTGCAAATTCAAACTAAAATGGAGTATTTCTTGCTAATGTTGTTCTTTTGGAGTCATCATTTTTTTCTGAACGTGTTAACTATGCTATTGTCTAAGGATTCGTTTAGATTTCTTTGGTTGAATTCATATTTCGTCTCTTCCTAATTTGGCAAAACTGCACTATCATGGGCATTCTTACAAGGTCGCTGAAGTTTCAAAGTTTCTTAATGTATATTGCGTAGGGTGTACCCCCTTAACATGGATCTGTTGCATTTTTGGGTTGTATTTTTTTTTTTGGCAATTTTCAGGACCATAAAATAGCACGCCTTCAGTTGAAATTTGAATTAGTGGCCGATACTAGCATGGAGTAGTGAAGTTTTTTTGTACTCCCTCGGTCCCACCAAAAGTGTCTCACCTTTGTTAAAATTTAGATGGATAGATGTATTTTTTTTTACAAAGTTGAGACAACTTTGGTGGGACGGAGCCACGGAGTCGTAGTTGATGGCGAGAAGGTTGATGCCTTGCTAGGTTGGTGTACGTTGCAAAAAGAACAAGGTTGGTGTGTATTTGTTTTATTTCTTCACCATAATACTGACATGGCCATCGATTTGATTAGACAACACAAGCCTGGGATGTTTCACTTATTTATTGTAGGAAGCACGATTAATGTTCTGTAATGATGGGGCTACTCCTATAGTCCGTCTGCTCGGCTCCTACTCGGGTGTCGGGTCACAGTCACACTCTCCTCTTTTTTTGAACACATTCACACTCTTCTCTTTTTTTGAACACATTCACACTCTCCTCTTTTTTTGAACACATTCACACTCTCCTCGAAACTGCAAAGAGGCGTATATGCATAAGAGGAGGAGCGTCTCGGTTCACCTCCGTCGTCTATCCCCACTCCGCCCATCTTCCATAGCACGTGCCTGCGTCTCCGCCATGGCGCTTTCGCATCCTATCCAGCGGTGCAGGTTTGAGAGCCTCTGTTCTCCAACTCAAACCCCCACCTGCCGCCATTGATCGCCATCTCTCTCCCATAGTTCGAATCTGTAGATCTCCCAAGAAAATACCAACCCCATTGTACCACCTGCCTCATTGCGATGGCGAAATCGAGCAGGGTCTGTGGATCTGGGCTGTTTCACAAGGTGTTTACGGAAGGCCCCCTTGAAGTGCTCATCAGCCAGTGCGACGCCATCACCGCCGCGTCCCTAGTCGGTTCCTCCAAAAGTATTCTTCGATCAGCCAAATACGGTGCCACTCTGCTGCTTCTCAGCCGTTTGGCCTTCCGTGTGTTCTCTGTTGTGACCCGGCGGATAAACCATGGGCGGTGTTCAAGGAGGATTTGCCGGTGCACGGCAAGTGCAAACTACGCCGCTGGACAGGTTCTCCTATGATGGCCTAATGCCACACGGTAAGGATGAGGAGCGGGCAGGCGCCAATGGAGATTGGATCGCCATGGTTGGCCCCGAAGGCAAGTGGAACCTCCTCAATGTCTACACTCATCGCAAGATTAAGCTTCCATCTTTGAGGAACAAGTTGGAAACCACACACAATCCACTTATATTCGAGTATCAGCGTTCTGCTATTCAACTGCAGAAGATAGCTATTTTCCAAGTTCCTACAGCTGCTAGGGGGTATCAAGATTTCTCCCTTGTCGCAATCTTCGACTTTGCAATTGCCTACCTCCATGGCGAATATCCTCGTACATGGATATTTCTTGAAAACCAGTTTCCAAAGACGGCGCCATATATCGCGATGCAATTATACATAACGGACTTGTGTTCGCACATCGAGCTTGGAAATGTTTATGCATGGGATCCTAATCAATTTGGTAACATTTCCTCCCTATCTTTTTTATAGACGTAACTTATATAGTATTTCACCTCTTATTTGTTGAACTGTCTTGGCATCTTTTGGCTTAAAGGAATTCCATAGGCGCACACCATAACCCTCTTGTGGTATGGACATATATAGAATTTAACATCTATAGGAATTTTAGTATGGTCTAATGTGCATGTTGTTCCTTAGGAAAAAGGCCCCCTAGTAATTAAGTTTCTTTATTATTACTCCCTAGAAAATTTAAGGTAGAGTAGAAATAGAATCAATAAAGGTGCCATGCAATATTGATAAAGACTTTCATTTGTTTATATTCCCCCGGTTCTAGAGAATAAGGAGTACTATATTCAAACCATCTAAAATTTGGACCAATATTTTCGGGAACATGTTTTAAATCCATATGAAGTTTTACCAAGATGTTCGAAATATATTTCAAACCATCTTATGTTCGACCATGATTTTATAAAGTACTAGTATTGGCATCCCAATATCAAATCAATATCACTAGTAGATAAATCATGAAATATATTTTCATGTGACGTGTTCTTTCCTTTTTCAAGGTCCTATAGTGCTCCCTGCTCCATTCATTCCATGGACGGCTGGATTTGATGGCGATGATGATTTTGACTCTAATAGTCGTACGTGGTGGCTGGCAAGATCTCAAGATCGTTCTAGACTTCTCCTGGTCTATGCACGTGGCGTAATGGATTTTGACGCTGACGGTGCTCCAACTCATTATGATAGTACCCCTTCGTCCATTGCGGTCGCGCTGTTCACATGACTATTCGGGGTATACCTGCATTGTATTCTCGAATGACACTAGTCGGTTACTTCCAGCCAACCCGTGGGAAAGGGTTACTAATCTTGGAGACTATTCTATGTTCCTTGGGTTGAACTATCCGATTTTCATGCCAGTGGGTGGTGCAACATTTCCCCCAGGATATTTGACAAGAAGAAACTGCATCTACACCACGCCTCAGGCCATTGGCTCTCACTTTGACACATCACATCAAGAAATTTTCCGCTTGATCTAAATGGCGAAGACCACCAAAGCATATCTTTCTCAAGCAGCGGTCCAGGGCCAGCGGCATACGGGGTTTTGGTTCATCCCAAGCTACACCAACGCTACCGGAGTGGAACAAAGACAATCAGAGTTAGGGATATTTATGTAATAGTAGGATCATACTACTAGCTAGCTCAGTTGGTCTTGACTCCTGTTTAACTATTTATAGCTAATGTACTTAGGTGATAAATTTATGCTATTTGCATGAACCCAGGCGCTTCTTTTAATTTGATCAAATACGGTCTATACACATGCATGGTTGTTTGGCTGTTTCAGTGTCCCTAGAGGCATACATATATCTTTGTTATTTAGCAATCTTTATTACAAGACAAAGGTCTTAACCTCATGGTTCACAGAAAGTATAAACGTAGATCAACCATCTAAACATAGAAGACATTCTAGTGTATGATTCTTACATATACACATCAACATCCTATCAGAAAATCTTAATGTGAATTGTACTGGCTGTACAAACCCGTGCATCATTCTCTAGCCGGTTGCACCCAAAAACCAAATCGTGGTACTTCATAGTTGACTGTATGTAGGACAACATACAGATCCAATGCGAAGCCATGGGTATCACACGCATGTGAACCATATTTCACATGGTTGGAGGTACTCCATATGGCATTTAAAATCATTCCTTGTCCTTCATATGGCCCTAAAAATAGTACAGTTGAATTTGTGGGTTTTAATTTTTTATTAACACACTCAATTGATTGCCCAAACATTGATTAATAATATTATTAAGGGGTGTGATGTTGAAAGCCATAAGAACAATGTGCCAAACAATCTTTGCTAGCGGACGGTAAATGTATACCCATCAGAAATAATCAGCAGACGTGCATGTTTCTTTGGTCAGAATAACTGCTGCACCATCTTAAAAGTAAATGGCATGACCATTTATTTGATTTGATAGCGTGCAGCTAGATGGCGTACATTACTATCTCTACTTCCTTGGGTCGCCCAAATCTGGAGTACTAAAAGCAAATCCTGGTGATTCATTTGACAAGACAACACAGATGCGTCCAAATTTCTCCGTCCATATTATTATAGTAATATACGAAATCTGGAGTGCGTTGCCTTCCAAGAGAAGCTGCATTCCTTGCCAAAAAAGAGAGAGAGGCTGTATTTATAACTACCTCACCGGCCGCCACTAGTACAAACCATCACTCCCTCTCCACCTCCACCTCCATCTCTTCCCTAGTAGCTCCACCTCCATATCGGCGACAGACCACAATCGCGCGGCTTCGACTTCCTCTTCGACGGCGGCGGCGACAGAGGCGTGAGGCACCTTCTCCGCGGCGCATCACTCATCCTCGTCCCGCGGCAACAATGGCTGTATGTGAAATCACCATACCCTTTTGTATGGTAGAGATGATGATGTGCGGATAAAATTTTATTGGCGGTTGCTCATCCTTGTTTGAATATTTGGTGTAGATTCACATCTAGGGCAGGGTGTCAAGCGGGGTGGGTAGCGGGCTAGCTAGTTTCAGTGCGAGTGCTTTAAATCTGCTCTAATCTCAACCACTATTTGCTCTAATTTTCTTCTTTGCGGGACGATTCGCGGACGCCGCTTGCAACCCTAATCTAGGGTATTGATCCTAGTTTAGTAGACTACTAGGATTTACATGCCAATTTGTTTTTAGACTAATCCGGATATTTGTCAATACTACTAGAGTACGTACTTCTTCCGTTCGTATTTAATTGACTCTAGTTGAAAGCATCGGCAGTTCATTTTCTTCTCTCCCTCGCGTCGACTAATTAAAACCGAACAGAGGGAGTATTAGGAATCCTTGTGCATCCGTACTACCAGTAAGGTATTGCGTTGTTGCAGAGGCTCAGTGTAATCAATATCTTTCGATATTAATATACGGAGTACTCACTTTATCAGAAAATAAATTAGTAATCCATGTTCAAACTTGCTAGTTTGATCGACGTTTGATGATGATTTGTGAGGCCATGTATGGGCCTAGTTTGTTTCCTTTGCTTGGTGGTCAGTAGGCTGATGATTTTTTTTTGCTTAGTCGATCTGTGGTCGTTCCATGGCCACTGCTGATTAATCATTACTAGAATCAACAATTTTTTGCTTGTCTGGTGATTGGAATTGTATGCGCTCTTCTGAAGAGCACCATCGCACGATGATTAGTCTTAATGGAGATGCAGATGTCGATCAAGAGGGAGAAACATATCTTGATCATGCATTTCTCACGAGATTACTTGGTGATTGGAAGTAGAATCCACAATTTGTTGTGCAAACTTCTCAACATATGCATATATTCGTTGAATTGGCTTTATGTGATCAATATTACTTCTTATTGCAGATGGATGGAGGGGAAAGAGCGAAAAAACCGATACTTAGTGAAATGACTTCTCATTCTGTAACTTCTGATATCCTAGATGACAAGGTAAATATATAGAACGATGATTCGTAGGTGATGAAAGCAGAATCCACAATTTGCCGTGCAAACTTCTCAACATATGCATTTATTTGATTAATTAGTTTTATGTGATCAATAGTATTACTTATTCCAGATGGACGTAGGGGAAGGAACGAAAAAGCGGATGCTATGTGAAATGACTTCTAAATCTGTGTGTTCTGATATCCCAGATGACAAGGTAAACATATGGACCGACGCTTGTTTCTTGCTGCCCCGTTAGATGGCTAGATGCTCTGGTCTAATTTCTGTTCATGTGCTTATTATTGCAGAAACATAGAGTTGAAGAAATCTCTATATTGTCTGATGACAAATGTGAAATGGCATGCCAGTCTTTTAAACCTCCGACGCCACCTTGTTTACTGTCTATGGAGACTGATGCAGCTGGACCTGGTACTGATGAGCCTATACGTGGCATGCCACATGAAGAAGGTTGTGGATTGGGTTTACCCCCTGCTGAAGAAACTGGTGGTGCAGCTGGAGCTGCTAGTGTAGAGCCTCTAGTGAACGGTGTCGTGCCACGGGAATTCTCTGAACTAGAGCAAGACGGTTTACCTATTGTCAAGACCGATGTAACTGGTGCTGATGCTGGAGTTGCTACTGATGATCCTGCACCCGAAGTTGCCACGCCACCCGAAGGAGGTTTTGTATTGGTAGAACCCGTCATGACTATGCCCACAGTACTGACTGGTGGTGGACCTGGAGCTGGTAGGGTAGAGCCTCTAGCGAAAGGTGTCGTGCCACGAGAATCCTCTGAAGTGGATATTGGTGGTTTACCCTCTGTAGATACTGGTGGTCTACCTGGAGCTGGTATTGTAGAGATTTCAGCAAACAGTGCTGTCCCACCCAACTCCTATGAACTGGAGCATGTACCTGATGTGCCTTCTGTAGAACCTGATGCACCTGTAAGTAGTGGTGATGATTCCGCTGAATCTGATCAAGAAGGATCTGCATCTCGAGGACAAGATGTCAGCTGTCATTCACCTGAACCTGAGCTGAAGTCAGCAACGGTAGCTTATATGGCACGGACTGTCCTTCAAGCTCTAAAGATCCAGTTGGGTGGTTCACAGGACCAGCTACTCCAAGCCATTGTCACTACAAAAGACCAGCCAGCATGCTTCGTTATCTCCTGCATCTTGTTTGACAAGGCAGAAGCACCGCAAGCTGGCGCATTGTTCAATCCCATCAGCATGGAGAGAGGAGCTATGTTTATGTCAAGATGATTCATGCTGATTTGGTAAGGTTCCATGATAAGATGTATGGGTGGGGTGAGGCAAGAGCCACATTTTGCAGCATTCACACAGTCTTCGCTCTTGAGCCAGACCCCATGGATGCTTACCCAGTGGTGCAGCTGTCCTGACTTGATATATGTTTTATGATCAGTATGCTGCTGTCGTGGAACTGTGATGTGGAGCTACCTTTCTTATGGTTTCTAGGCTTTTGGTTTCAACATGTATTATGGAGCTTACCTTAGATCTTTCGCATGCGTTTGGCTGTTGACCTGTAATGTTTGTGGTTGGTTGTCTAATCTACTTGGCACAATCACATTGCAAAGGCAAATGTTCCTTTTCTCTTTAATTGTTATTATGACTTATGTGTTATAACCAGGCAAGAATATGCAATCTTGGTTCTCTGACCGATATATATGTACATACAACTTTTGTTCACATAATAACACTTACACGGGAAAAGAGTAGCTTTCTCTGTTGGACAAACACCAAACCACAAAAGGGTAACAACACAATATCCAAACTAGGTACGGCACCTGTTGAGCATACATGACTTTTGTCGTAAAATCACGTTAACCAACACTAGCAGCATCTTGTTCTTTGCAAGGTGCTATGCTTGTCAGTCTAATCCCAATACACAACCTACTTCAGGTGGCACGATGATGTCAGGTGCAGGTTCACCAGTACCAACTCTCTTGCATCAGTCTCCATTGAAGGTACGCCACTGCTGCAGTAGACACAATTAGCAATGCAACCTGAAGGTGTTCTTATCCTCATATCAGGATCACATAATACAGGTGTCAAGCTTCATGCACTAGCCAACACAATCAAAAGTCCGAACTAGGATCGCTAGGAAAAAAAAACATGAAGATCCTTTTATCGAATCCCACGCTGAACATCTTTTTCACTAATTAGGTAAGCTCCTGCTGACAAACATATTACAACAACTCCAGCAGTGGCTCTATATTTTGGCGCTGTGGGCTGATGCTGCGCATGGAGCCGGCAATAGCTTCACCGGAAGCTGCAAACTGTGGCGGCCAAATGCAGGGCTGAAACAGCGTATTTTCAGAGGCGCTATAATGCAGCGCCAAAAACAGAATATAATGAAAAATAGAGTGCAGTAAAACAGAAGATCAAATAAAGACTAGAAATAGACATAAAATAGGAGAAAATTAGCTTGATAGATACTCCGTAGTTCATATTTGTACAAAGTAGTGCGATAAAACTAAACTAAAACTCGACATCTGACGCAGTGGAGTATCGTGCCCGACACCGGATCCGACGAGAAGAGGTCAATCCAACGGGGGTCGTCCTCGCCAATGGTGGTCGGCCTGGCGAGCTGCGCTTCGATGAAGGCCCGCTTCGTCGCCTTCTCCGCCCTCCGTTGTGCGCGTTCCTCCTTCTTCGCAGCCCGCCTCGTAGCCTTCTCCGCCCTCCGTCTGCGGAAGTGCTCGTTCTCGGCGGCTACGTCCTCGGGGAAGCGGGCCGCCCACTCGCGCGCCGCGCGCTCGTCCCGCTCGGCAATGCGCAAACGGCGCTCCGTCTCGCGGCGGCGGTGCTGTTCCTCATGTCTAACGATGTACGGCGGCGGCGCGAGATCCTCGGCCTGCTGGCGCGTCCACACGTCATGGAAATTCATCGACGATCGCGGGCGCCCGAGCCGCCACGCCACGGCGTCGTACGCGCGCGCGGCCTCGTGCGCGGTCTCGTAGGTGCCGAGGCCGATGCGCTCGCCGCCGTCACGTATCTCCGCGTAATACTTACCTTTGGGGCGCGCGCGGACGCCGCGGTACCCCGTGCCCGAGACGCGGCAGTACCGCGAGCTCGACGCGAGACGAGGCATGGCGGCGGCGGCGGAAGCGGAGCCGCGGCGGCGATATTAGGCGCAGATGGGCAAATTTCAGCAACCCGTGTCCATCTTTTTTTTTTGGCAGGATTACGCCATGCACCACCTTCGAATTAGAAAATAGTACTGTTCAGCCTTCCCCTGTTGGGCCCAATATTTCACTTTGGGTTGCCAACGGCCATCTACATGGTAATTGCTCTCGGCCTACTTGCTCCGGCCGTCGAAGCCCAATAACTACAAATGGGCCTTTCTGCTCATGCAATTTCGGCCCTTTTCTAATGAAACACAGATCCTATGAATGGCAAAAGAAAAAAACGCGGAGATTCTACATAAAAGTTGTTTTTAGTTATTTTGAATTATTGGGTTCCAATTTTTGAAACTGCTCATGCCCAATATGAAAATCCTTGTTCGCTCCATACCCACATGGATAACGGTATTTTTAATAATTCATAAAGTGGATTTGAAATTTAAAACATATCCTAATAATTCCATGATTTAATCTATCAACTTGCAAGATCTTGGAGAGAAAAAGCTTGTATTAGTCTGCAGAATCCGCACCGTTTCAAAGGCGGCAGTGGATCAAAAGAAAAAAGGAAGTAGCCAGAAATTAGGGGTCAAAAATAACTCCAAGAAATGAAACTTTTATTGTTCGTAGAGGATGACATGCGGGACCCATGAGCCAGCAGCTTACTCAACGTTTCAAAGGCGGCATGAGATCGGAAGAAAAAGGCAAGTGACCAAATATCAGGTGCCAAAAATAATCCAAGAAATGAAACTTATTGTACATAGAGGATGACATGCGGGTCCCATTTTGCAGCAGCGGTTTCAGCGTTTCAAATGCGGTTTGAGATCAAAAGAAAAAGAAAGTAGCCAGAAATTAGGGGGTAAAAAACTCCAAAAAAAGAAAGTTGATTGTACATAGAGGATGACATGCGGGTCCCATGAGTCAGCAGCTTACTCAACGTTTCCAAGGCGGCAGGGGATCAAAAGAAAAAGGAAATAGCCAAAAGAAAAGAGGTAAAAAAAACCAAGAAAAGAAATTTTATAGTACATAGAGGATGACATGCGGGTCCCATGAGCCAGCAGGTTCCTCAACGTTTTCAAAGGCCGGTGGGGATCAAAAGAAAAAGGCAAATAGCCAGAAATTAGGGGTAAACAATAAATCCAACAAAGGAAAGGTTTATTGTTCATAGATCTTGACATGTGGGACCCATGAGCCAGGCGGCGTCAAGGCAAGTGACCAAAAATCAGGGGTAAAAAAAATCCAAGAAAAGAAACTTTATTGTACATAGAGGATGACATGTGGGTCCCATGAGCCAGCACCTTACTCAACGTTTCAGAGGCGGCTTGAGATCGAAAGAAAAAGGAAAGTGACCGAATATCAGGAGCTAAAAATAATCCAAGAAAGGAAACTTTTATTGTACATAGATATTGACATATGGGTCCCACTAATACAAGCTCTTTCGCTCGAAGATCTTGCAAGTTGATTGTACATAGAGGATGACATGCGGGCCCCATGTGTCAGAAGCTTACTCAATGTTTCCAAGGCGGCAGTGGATCAAAAGAAAAAGGAAATAGCCAAAATCAGAGGGTGAAAAATAAATCCAACAAAGGAGAGGTTTATTGTCCATGGAGGCTGACATCTGGGACCCACGAGCCAGCCGCGTCCTCTACGTTTAGAAGCCGACTGGGGATCGAAAGAAAAAAGGCAAATAGCCAGAAATTAGGGGTACAAAATAACTCCAAGAAAGGAAGTGTTTATTGTTCATAGTGGCTGACATGTGGGACCCATGAGCCAGCAAAGTCTTCAACGTTTCAAAGGCGGCAGGGGATCAAAAGAAAAAGGAAGTAGCCAGAAATTAGGGGTAAAAAATAACTCCAAGAAAGGAAACTTTTATTGTTCATACAGGATGACATGCGGGACCCATGCTCCAGCAGCTTCCTCAACGTTTCAAAGGCGGCATGAGATCGAAAGAAAAAGGCAAGTGACCAAATATCAGGACCCGAAAATAATCGAAGAAAGAAATTTTATTGTACATAGATGATGACATGCGGGACCCATTTAGCAGCAGCGGTCTCAACGTTTCCAAGGCGGCACGGGATCAAAAGAAAAAGGAAGTAGCCAGAAATTAGGGTTCAAAAATAACTCCAAGAAAGGAAACTTTTATTGTTCGTAGAGGATGACATGAGGGACCCATGAGCCAGCAGCTTACTCAACGTTTCAAAGGCGGCATGAGATCGAAAGAAAAAGGCAAGTGACAAAATATCAGGAGACAAAGATAATCCAAGAAAAGAAAACTTTATTGTACATAGAGGATGACATGCGGGTCCCATTTAGCAGCAGCGGTCTCAACGTTTCAAATGCGGCTTGAGATCAAAAGAAAAAGAAAGTAGCCAGAAATTAGGGGGTAAAAAAACTCCAATAAAGGAAAGTTTTATCGATGAGCCAGCAGAGTCCTCAACGTTTCAAAGGCGGCAGGGGATCAAAAGAAAAAGGAAATAGCCGAAAATCAGAGGGTGAAAAAAAAACCAAGAAAATGAACTTTTATAGTACATAGAGGATGACATGCGGGTCCCATGAGCCAGCAGGTTTTTCAACGTTTCAAACGTGGCATGAGATCGAAAGAAAAAGGCAAATGACCAAATATCAGGATCCAAAAATAATTCAAGAAAAGAAACTTGATTGTACATAGAGTATGACATGCGGGTCCCATTTAGCAGCAGCGGTATCACCGTTTGAGAGGCGGCAGGGGATCGAAAGAAAAGGCAAGTGACCAAAGATGGGGTGACAAAAAAATCGAAGAAAAGCAACTTTTATTGTACATAGAGGATGACCTGCGGGTCCCATGAGCCAAGAGGTTTTTCAATGTTTCAAACGTGGCATGAGATCGAAAGAAAAAGGCAAGTGACCAAATATCGAGCCAAAAATAATTCAAGAAAAGAAAATAGATTGTACATAGAGGATGGCATGCGGGTCCCATTTAGCAGCGACGGTATCACCGTTTGAGAGGCTGCACGGGATCAAAAGAAAAAGCCAAGTGACCAAATATCAGAGCCAAAAATAATCTAAGAAAAGAAATTTTACTGTACATAGAGGATGACATGCGGGTCCCATTTTGCAGCAGCGGTCTCAACGTTTCCAAGGCGGCACAGGACCAAAAGAAAAATTAAGTAGCCAGAAATCAGGGGGTGAAAAAAATCCAAAAAAAGAATGATTTCAATTGGGCTTGCATGTGGACATCTGGGCATTCGAACTATCCTGCTGGCCCTTTTGACTCGTACGATTTCAGCCCACTCCAAAACAGGATAGTTCGGATTTTTCTAAAAAAACAGGAAAGTCCTATGCTTCGCAAAAACAAAAAACAAGGAGATTCAGCATATAAATTTGTTTATGTAAAAATAAAGATTTAATTTATCCGTTGAAATAGCTCAGAGCGCAATACACTGTTTATTGTCTGCAAAATAATCAAGATATCACATGTTTCTTGTACGGGGAGGCTGACATCGTGGACCCATGAGCCAGCAGCATCGTTTTAAAGGCGGCAGGGGATGGAAAGAAAAAATAAACCAAAAATCTGTTGGTAAAAATCCAAGAAAAGAAACATTTTCGTTCTGAGAGGATGACATGCGGGACCCATGAGGCAGCAGCGTCCTCAGCGCTTATTGTTCATAGAGGCTGACATGTGGGACCCGTGAGCCAGCAGCGTCCTCAACGTTTTAAAGGCGGCAGGATATCGAAAGAAAAAATAAGCCAAAAATCATTTGGTAAACAATATCCAAGAAAAGAAACATTTACCATTCTGAGAGGATGACATGCGGGACCCATGAGGCAGCAGCATCCTCAACGATTCCAAGGCGGCAGGGGATCAAAGAAAAAAAAAGGAAATATCCAGAAATTAATTAGGGGTTCAAAAAAAATCCATCAAAGGAAACTTTTATTGTTCATAGAGGATGACTTGTGGGACCGACCTGCCAACAGCGTCCTCATCGTTTCAAAGGGGCAGGAGATCCAAAGAAAAAGGCAAATAGCCAGAAATTAGGGGTCGAAAATAACTCCAAGAAAGGAAACTTTTATTGTTCGTAGAGGATGACATGCGGGACCCATGAGCCAGCAGCTTACTCAACGTTTCAAAGGCGGCATGAGATCGAAAGAAAAAGGCAAGTGAAAAAATATCAGGAGCAAAAGATAATCCAAGAAAAGAAACTTTATTGTACATAGAGGATGACATGTGGGTCCCATTTTGCAGCAGCGGTCTCAATGTTTGTAATGCGGCTTGAGATCAAAAGAAAAAGAAAGTAGCTAGTAATTAGGGGGTGAAAAAAAATCCAAGAAAGGAAAGTTGATGGACATAGAGGATGACATGCGGGTCCCTTGAGCCAACAGCTTACTCAACGTTTCAAAGGGGGCAGGGGATCAAAAGAAAAAGGCAAGCCAAAAATCAGAGGGTGAAAAAAAATCCAACAAAGGAAACTTTTATAGCACATAGAGGATGACATGCGGGTCCCATGAGCCAGCAGGTTCCTCAACGTTTCAAACGTGGCATGAGATCGAAAGAAAAAGGCAAGTGCCCAAATATGAGGTGCCAAAAAAAACTCCAAGAAAAGAAAGTTGATTGCTCATAGAGGATGACATGCGGGTCCCATGAGCCAGCAGGTTCCTCAACGTTTCAAACGTGGCATGAGATCGAAAGAAAAAGGCAAGTGACCAAATATGAGGAGCCAAAAATAATTAAGAAAAGAAAGTTTTATAGTACATAGAGGATGACATGCGGGTCCCATTTAGCAGCAGCGGTATCACCGTTTGAGAGGCGGCAGGGGATCAAAAGAAAAAAAGAAATTGCCAAAAATCAGAGGGTGTTAAAAAAACCATGATACTGAACTTTTATAGGACATAGAGGATGACATGCGGGTCCCATTTAGCAGACAGCGGTATCACCGTTTGAGAGGCGGCAGGGGATCGAAAGAAAAAGTCAAGTGACCAAATATGAGGTGCCAAAAATAATCCAAAAAAAGAAAGTTTTATAGTACATAGAGGATGACATGCGGGTCCCATTTAGCAGCAGCGGTATCACTGTTTGAGAGGCAGCAGGGGATCGAAAGAAAAAGTCAAGTTACCAAATATGAGGTGCCAAAAATAATCCAAGAAAAGAAAGTTTTATAGTACATAGAGGATGACATGCGGGTCCCATTTAGCAGCAGCGGTATCACTGTTTGAGAGGCAGCAGGTGATCGAAAGAAAAAGTCAAGTGACCAAATATGAGGTGCCAAAAAAATCCAAGAAAAGAAAGTTTTATAGTACATAGAGGATGACATGCGGGTCCCATTTAGCAGCAGCGGTATCACCGTTTGAGAGGCGGCAGGGGATCGAAAGAAAAAGGTAAGTGACCAAATATGAGGTGCCAAAAATAATTCAAGAAAAGAAAGTTTTATAGTACATAGAGGATGACATGCGGGTCCCAGTTAGCAGCAGCGGTATCACCGTTTGAGAGGCGGCAGGGGATCGAAAGAAAAAGGCAAGTGACCAAATTTGAGGTGCCAAAAAAAACTCCAAGAAAAGAAAGTTGATTGCACATAGAGGATGACATGCGGGTCCCATTTAGCAGCAGCGGTCTCAACGTTTCCAAGGCGGCAAGGGATCAAAAGAAAAAGGAAGTAGCCAGAAATCAGGGGTAAAAAAATCCAAGAATAGAAAGAATTTTGGTTCATAGAGGATGACATGCGGGACCCATGATCCTGCATCGTAAACGGCTCGATCGGAGAACGTTGAACGAGATGGCGTGATCTAGAAAAAAAACAATGCCAGAGAGGCTGCCATCTGGGCCCTACATCCCTCGGCGGTGCGGATTTGCGTTGACTCGGCCGGCGAACCCGAGATTTCGAGATGCACCACGTCCCAGGCCACCATACGCGACGTTTTGGCCGCTTTCGTCGGGCTAGGTGGCCTCAAAAACGAGAAAAAAAAAGTTTTGACATGCACCACGGAGGGACCAAAAATCGTCGGCCATGGTACACCAGCAACCACGGCGCGACTTCAACTTCGTCGGCCATGGCAACTTTTCTTGTAGTGACTCATCTGCGAAGAAACAAAAGATGTCTGTACTGGAGGAGGGTAGCTCAAAGATGGCAAGTGGAGCAGACCAAACTAGTTATATTGTTCCATGTGACCCGTTGGATGAACCTTCTGCTTGGGAAGAAATAGAAAGGATTGAGAGGACGAAAACGCTTGCAATGAAGAAATTTTCATATTCATCACCCTCAGATGTCTTGTTGGCTGAACATTTGGTGCCTGTTGGAAGTGTTTGTATGCCATCTAGTACTCAACACCAGTATCTAGACGGAGTCCCTGGTATGTCGCGGCCATCCCAACCAGGATTGTCATCTGGTTATCAGGGCATTCTCCGTGATCGAAATGGAAGAATATTCCATGGAGGGCGAAGGACTGTTAATTTCGCAGACCCTCCTGCCTCCCAAGCTATTATTTCTAACATTGATGGTTTGCACCTGTCAAATCATTCATCTTTGCAAGCAGTAAACACACCTGGAAGGACAATATCTGTGCCTGGTTTTAACATTGGGTTTGCTGGTTATAGACATGAGAGATCTATTGCTTATGAAGGGTCTTCTCTTCAGAGCTCTTACAACACTGGTCATAACAGCTCTTACAACACGCTTGGGCAGCAAAATTTTCAGAGCTCTCAAAGTGCAGGGAGGTATAATAGTAGCCAACATGACGATGAAGATGTGGGTGGGAACGCTGGTTATGTGGTTACTCCCTTTCCGGAATTCATGATTCGATCCCCACGTGTTTGTGCTACGCCGCAGTATCACCAGAGGAATTATGGTGAACAGCAGGTACGATTTAACACGAGTCTGTCACAAGGCACATATAATAGAGGATCAACAGCAGGGCTTTCACAATGTCAACCTTTGCATCATGGAAATCATCGCCCCTTCCTCTCAATTAGAGATTCGACGCAGGCTGAGATTGATATGATGGAGTGGGTGCGAAAGTATTTACCAGCGCAATTTGGAAGAAGGTATCCTACTATTTCATGCCACTGGTTTTCCATTTTATTTAATCATTTTAAATAATCTTTTTGCTGTGTTGTGATTTTGTTTCGGTGTGCAGCCCAAGAATTGTTGAGACAAGGGGAAGATGGGCCACTCACAGAAATTTTGGGTTGTCAATGCATCCTGGTGGTTATGTTCATGACTACGTTATGAATGTATTTGCTGTCACTGTAATGGAAGAGCAGTATGACAACAGTGTCTTCCTTAATCAACAGCGTCCCCAGTGCCTAAAGTACATAATGTACAGTGAGAGTGTAGTAAGTTTTTACTATTTCTTTTTTGTTTATTAAATATGGATATTTTTCTACTTCTTTTATGGATAATTGTTTGGCAGAATGGTAAAATCAGTTTTTTTTCTCTCTACTTTGCTAGAGGGCATTCAGGGAATTGGGTGCTGATCCGAACGCACTGAAGAATTACATTATGGAGCCTAATTTACCCTGTAGGATATATCACTTTGATGTTGTGAGTATTTTGTTTTGTATGATATTTGTATCTTGAATATATATATTGTCTAGTATGCCAAAAGTTTTCCTTTTATGTTTTATAATTGAATTTGGTTTCAACTGCTATTTCAACTCTTGTGCAACTATTTGATTTTTTGTATTTTAAAAATTACATTTGTCCTTTTAATTTTATTTTTTTAGCTATTTTTAAAAATTTGGTTGTTTTTCAGGTAATTCTTCCTGTTAGAGATAATCACTTTTGGATTGTGGTTGTCGCTAATTTCGCTTGATCATGGTTTGAGACATATTGTCCTTATTATGATGCTACTGTAGCAGAAAATATTGCAATGACTGTTATTGATAACTTCAAGAAGGCTTATACAGCAGCATATTACTCTGAGCGTTATGATATTTATAACTTTCAGGTGATGCCTGCCCAAATCGTTTCTGACAACATCAATGAGTAAGTAAAATTTTAAGAGATTGTATTTATCAGTGTGTTTCTATGTGTCTTTGTTTTGTTCTGTGGTAATTCATATAGTTTTATTTTCTTGTTCTTACTCAAACTGTTTTTAGGAACGACTCTGGACCTCAAGCTATGAAAGTAATTCTTCAACATTGCGGTGGTTTCCAGCATAAGATAAGAGAAGTAAGTCTTTGTCTATGTTTTTCTTGGCATATGTAATTGTTGGTTTGCATATAATTTTCATTTGTTAATTGCAGAATGATGTTATCAAGCTGCGTGAGCAGCTGGTGTTCTATATGCTAACTTTCCAAGGTAATGCAAAGATAATGCCTGCAGTCGTTGATATAATGAGAAAGCATGCAAGACGGTGAATGTTGCTCGATAAGGATATACAAACCCGTTCGGAAAGAAACATGTTTCTCTGTTTGTATTCTGACAGTATCGTTGATTCTCCGTTATGGTTCTATTTATATTTTAGTTTGTGCTTTAACTATTTGTAACTGAACCCAAGAATCTCCTGTTTTGTACTGTCACCTTGTGTTGAACATCTGTGGTTTCGCTTTTCTGGCATATATTTGTCTGTACTTGTACTCTTATGTCTTACGTACTTGATATTTGCTTCCTGATGTACTTACGCCTTTATTGTGACTGTGAGACACTTACTATTCCTTGCTATATTTCCCTCAAGTTATGTAAATGTTATTGTGTCTGTTGCTGTAGTTAATACTTGTGTTTGTAGTTTATATTTTAGCTTATATTTTAGCTGTATTTGTACTCTTGTATATTATGTACCTAGGACTTTCGTGTTGTTGTACTTAGACCTGTACCTTCATGCACTCATCATCGCTGTACTGTAGACACCTCACACACCTGTACCTTCCATCAGAACCCACAATTTGCAGACAAATATAAAGAAACAGTTATGTTTTGCTCTTGCTGCCTAAACTGTACTCGTGCACCCTTCACCGCTGTACTCCACCCTGCTGGCACATGTCCATTTCCAGAGAATCATAAAACATGCGGAAAACATAGGGAAACACTCCTGTGCACCTCTTCCTAGCGAAGCTGTACTCGTGGACCCTTCACCTCTGTACTTGACACACCTTACACCTGTACTTTCTTGAATAACCCAAAATTTGCAGACAAAATTAGTGAAACAGTCATGTATTCCTCTTGCTGGCTAACCTGTACTCGTGCGCCTTCAACCGCTGTACTCGACCTTGCTGGCACATGTCCAATCGCAAAATAACAAAAAACATGCAGAAAACATAGGGAAACAATACTGTACCCCTATTCCTAGCGAAGCTGTACTCGTGCACCGATCACTGCTGTACTCGATACACTTTACACCTGTACCTTCTTGCAGAACACAAAATTTGCAGACAAAATTAGTGAAACAGTCATGTATTCCTCTTGCTGGCTAACCTGTACTCGTGCGCCTTCAACCGCTGTACTCGACCTTGCTGGCACATGTCCATTCGCAAAATAACAAAAAACATGCAGAAAACATAGTGAAACAATACTGTACCCCTCTTCCTAGCGAAGCTGTACTCGTGCACCGATCACTGTTGTACTCGATACACTTTACACCTGTACCTTCTTGCAGAACACAAAATTTGCAGACAAAATTAGTGAAACAGTCATGTATTCCTCTTGCTGGCTAACCTGTACTCGTGCGCCTTCAACCGCTGTACTCGACCTTGCTGGCATATGTCCATTCGCAAAATAACAAAAAACATGCAGAAAACATAGGGAAACAATATTGTACCTCTCTCCCTAGCGAAGCTGTACTCGTGCACCGATCACTGCTGTACTCGATACACCTTACACCTGTACTTTCTTGAATAACCCAAAATTTGCAGACAAAATTAGTGAAACAGTCATGTATTCCTCTTGCTGGCTAACCTGTACTCGTGCGCCTTCAACAGATTTGCTAGCCTGTTTGGCGCATGTCCCTTCCCAAAGAACAAACAACGTGCAGAAAACACAGGGAAACACTCCTGTACTTCTCTTCCTATCGAAGCGGTACTGGTGCACCCATCACTGCTGTACTCGACACACCTTGCACCTGTACCTTCGTGCAGAACCCAAAATTTGCAGACAAAATTAGTGAAACAGTTATGTATTCCTCTTGCTGCCTAAGCTGTAAAATTTTGTGGCGCCTTCAACTTGATTGATGCATCGATATTTTACATGGGGAACTATTGAGTACTATTGGTTAATAGTTTTTTCAAGTCTTGTTTTGTGTACTTGTTCTGCCATTGAAATGCACTTTATTCTTGATAGGTGTTGTGCTTATGCCTTTTGTCGTTGTACTTACGCCTTGAAATGTGGCATACTTGTGACTCTTCTGTCGTTGTACTTACGGCTTGTTTATGTACGACGGGGAACATTTACAGTTCTTTGGTACCGCTTTGTTGCCTGTGGCGGTGATTGAATTTATTAATAAAATAATGAGCGAGTAATGTGCATGTTTCATGGGGAACTGGAAACGATTAGTCAATAACCTACTTACTTCTCCTTGAATTTGCACTGGTGGCTGGTGCCGTGGAGCGTCGGAGAGTCCTGCGAGTGAGATTCTTATTCAAGTTAGTTGGAGGCATCATTTCCTTCTCTTTCAAACCATTAGTTTGTTCGGTCGATTGTATTGGTTTTTTCTTTATTTCTTCCAGATCTGTATCTATTTCTTATTTCTAAACTGCGGTTTTTGTAGATGATGAGTCTAAGAACCATAGAATTATCTTTTTTATATTTCTAGCATGCTCGTTTGTTGCAAGATTTCCTGCTCTTATAGAACATTATTTTGTTCGGTTGCTTGTATGGGTCCAAATGATATTTGTTCTTTATTTTCATTATTTTTTCTTGTGGTGTTGTAGAAGCTGGTACTCACAAAGCACGGTTTGTGATGGATTCTGGTGAAGCTTCAAAAAGGCCTTTGGTTGAGGATGCAGTTGATCTCGGAGAAGTTTCAAAAAAGCCTGAGGTTGAAGATGTGGCAGATGCTTCAAAAATCCGTAAGTTCGAAGATATTGCCAAGGTATTTTTTTAGTTCTTATTTTTTCAGTCATCTTGCATAGGAATATACGCACTTACTAACTTTGATCCCTCTTGTTTGAAATTCAATTTTCTAGAGTATAAACCCAAGTACGGAACTTCCAAGGATTACAATGGATATGCTTGGAATTGATGTTGGTCCTGTCGATACAATTGGAGAAGCTACGTTTAGTATATCAAGGTTTTTTACCAGCACATTCGTTGTCGCTCATGCTTTGAGCAAGTTTCTTGGTCACACAAAGTTCCTTGCCATGGAGAACTACCATCATGGAAGTGTTCTTGTCAAGTTCCAAGATCCTAGTGACCTGCAGAAAGTTACTGGCCACATATTCAATTATGACTTTTTTGGACCCTTCCATGTCAGACAAGTTTACTATGTTGAAGCTCAACCTACCAATTATGCAGAGGTGTTAGATGCTTTTGCATCCAAATCCAACTTCTGAAGTTGTGTGTGGCAGATTGTTACATCGTGCCGTGTTGGTTATGGTTGTTTTGTAAGACTTTATTGTGCCGTGTTGGTTATGGTTGTTTTGTAAGACTTTATTGTGCCGTGTTGGTTATGGTTGTCTTGTAAGACTTTATTGTGTCGTGTTCGGTATGGTTATCTTGTAAGACTTTATGTTGTTGAGTACAATGTAATGTACCATGTACGTGGTACTTGACTTTAATTATCTTCTGTTTATTGTTGTACTCACCTCGTATTTATCTATGGTTTATAGTTCAGTTTAGCTAGTATCTGTGGAATTTACACATTTACATATGTACTATTATGGGGACTGCTAGTCTGTTGTTTTTTGCTCATATTTTCGATCATCCGTGTTGTTTTATCTTTATATTTCCGTTTCTCTGCGAGGTAGGTACTGGTGCTAAGAGTGTCGAGTACATTTTTGCAGCAGAGACGAGTGCATGTGTATCATGAATAGGGGAGTGCTATATAATTTCTGTTGGTTTCTTGTCAGGTTTTTATTGTACATCGTAGGTACAGGTGCTTTATGGTATGGAGTACAGTTGTTCTACTGAGACGAGTACGTCTGCAGCACGAGTAGGAGTACCAGATTATATGTTGTGGTTTTCGTTATTGCTTTCGATTCTGCGGAGTAGGTACTGGTGCTAGGAGTGTCGAGTACAATTTTGCAGCAGAGACGAGTGCATGTGTATCAAGAATAGGAGTGTTAGATAATTTCTGTTGGTTTTCTTGTCAGGATTTCTGTTGTACAACGTAGGTACAGGTGCTTTATTTTATAGAGTACAGTGGTTCTACTGAGACGAGTACATATTCGGCACGAGTAGGAGTATCAGATTATCTGTGGTGGTTTTCATTACTACTTTCGATTCTGCGGGGTAGGTACTGATGCTAAGTGTATCGAGTACATTTTTTCAGTAGATACAAGTACATCTGTACCATGAATAGGAGTGCCAGATAATTTCTGTTGGTTTTCTTGTCAGGATTTGTGTTGTATAACGTAGGTACAGGTGATTTATTGTGTAGAGTACAGTGGTTCTACTGAGTCGAGTACATCTGCTGCACGAGTAGGAGTATCAGATTATCTGTGGTGGTTTTCGTTAATACTTTCAATTTATGCAGTAGATTCAAGTGCAGCTTTACCATGAATAGGAGTGCCAGATAATTTCTGCTTGTTTCTTGTCAGGTTTTCTATTGTATATTGTATGTACAGGTGCTTTATGGTGTAGAGTACAGTGGTTCTACTGAGACGAGTACATTTGTAGCACGAGTAGGAGTACAAAATGGTTCTACTGAGACGATTACACGTTTGGCACAAAGAGGATTACTAGCTTGATTCTAGGTTAATTTACGCAACCCGCACAGTAGGTATAGATCAGAGAGCAACATTGTATTCCACACAGAAACACACATAATAGCTGTATAATTTAAGGTAATCGGTGTACACAATAAAATATGTCAAACATATTCGGCAAATATAATACGCACATAACTTAAGCTACCAGGTTATAAATAAAGATTCATCCTTATGTATTCTTCCTCATTCATCGTCGGAAACTACAATCACTTCATTGCAGCTTTTACCTGGCGTGTCACACATGCATTTCCTTGCACGTCCACTGTCCCTGTTGATTCTATCATTGATTGCTTGTTTTTTGGATTGTGCAACTCCCATCAGCATATGAATGGTGAAGACAACATCATCTTTCCTCTGTTGTATTGCACCAGGAGTTGCTTCATGGTAGTTTAGGTTGTCCAGTGACTCTAGGCTGGCATAGTAAAGTTTCCTTTCATCCTCGTCCACTGGAATTAGATCCTCCATGTGAATAAAGTCTCTGTATTTTTCATCATCGTCAGATTCTGATTCACTGTCCCTTGTTAGCATTGCTTCATCACCATCACCATCATCAGCATCATCAGCATCATCACCATCATCATCATCAGCAGCAGCATTGCCTCCTTGCACAACATTATCTGAGTGATGTTCCTGTTCTTCATCACTTATAACAATCAGTTCAACCTCCTCGTGTTCATGATGGGTGCTCATGATTTCCTCATCTTTATCAACCTCTTTATTTTTATCCATGGCGTACTGATCCTTGTTCAAGCTTGATTCTGTTGCCTGCATTTATTGAATAGCAGTTGTAGTTTATATAAATTATTTTAGTTTGTCTTAGTATCCACTTGTACAACTGTAGATAGTGAACCCACACATCTGATCTAACTGCATTGTGATGTACATTAATTCCCAGACAGGTAGATTAAATTCACCACATGACAATGTAATATATATAACATGACAGAACAATTATATGTAGCATTTTATATTTGGATAAAACAACTCATATAATATATACTCTAGAGGTACAATAAAATCACTTACTCATAAATTTATCCTGTTTAATTGTAACAATATTATCTGAAACTGTAACTAATCAACATAGCAGTTTTTGTTTTAAAAGGTCAACAAGAACATATAATACTGAGCCGTCGTTTTCGTTTTACCTCATGAGCTGTCTCCCGGGCACATGACTCTTTGGGGAGAACCACAGCAGGGACGCGTCTGGAAGTTCTTCTGATTGTCGAGCAGGAGGAGAGGGATGCCATCCTTAGGAAGGGAGAAAAGCCGATGAACGATGCAGGTCTTACATTGATTGATCTGGGGGGGGGGTCAGGGTACGCTCGTGTGGACACTCCCGTTCTTGAGCGGCGGTATGGCAAGACATGGGTGCAGATTTGCGCGCGGGAGCGGCGGCATGGATTCATTAGGCGAGGGATCTGTATGATTGATGGGAGGTACGGAATATGGCGCGGAGGGATCGGTGTGGTAGATCGCCTCCTCCATCGGCTATCCATAGCTACCCGTGACATCGATTTTGCCCACGGATTTGCGATGGGAGGAGGAGTTTTGTGTCGAATATGGAGATGAAACTAGGGTTTGGTAAGAGTTTTCTTCCTTCACGCGTGGGCGTGTGTCGTAGCGACATGTAGCATAAATAGAAGTCCACAGCGTTTGGCGGGAAAGTATTCCCGGACTCATCTTTTTCCCGCCAATGAATAATGGGATGTAGATCCCGCATCCTGGAGCTGTTTTTCGTTTTCTCTAGCGCAGGTACATTTTCAGAGGGGCGTCGAGTACGGCAAATACGGCTAGTCGAGTAAAGGTGAAACAAGGGTTTGGTAAGAGTTGTTTCTCTGGAAATAATTATGTTTTCTCTAGGGCAGGTACATGTGCAACTCTTGTGAAGCACCAATAGGAGCACGGTATTGTGTTTCTCTTTTGATTTATCTGGGTGAATTTCGTTTTCTCTAGCGCAGGTACATGTTCAAAGGGGTGTCGAGTACGGCGATGACGGCTAGTTGAGTACGGGTTCCGCACCAGGAGGAATTCAGGTCTGTGTTTCTTTTCCGCTCTATCTATTGCAGGTACAAGTTCAAAGGCAAGGCAAGTACAGCGTAGAAGGCTAGTCGAGTACATGTTTCGCACCAAGTGGAGTACATGATTTTGTCTCTTTCCGTTTGCTCTAGGGCAGGTACAAGTGTAAAAACGTGTCGAATACAGCGGTGACGTCTAGTCGAGTACAGTCTAGGAATGAAGAGGAGTACAGGATTGTGTCTCTCTCTTTTTTCTCTAGCGTAGTTACAGGAATAAATGGACGACCAAGATGGGTAGTCCAATGAGATAGATTTTGTGAATGATCGTATATTAGGAAATGCTACTACTATAATAACTATATAGTGTTGTAACTACGGTGTTATTTTATTTCAAAAATAAATAACGCACATTTTGTTTAATTAACTAAAGCATGGTTGATAAAATCTGTCTCTTATTCGGGACCCACGTGTCAGCCTTACTCTGTGCCGTTTCGTCCCCTCCGTCTTTACGCACACCGTCTTCCTCCCCTACACGCAAAACTTCCCAGTTTTGAAAGCAGACTAGAATTGGGGAAAACCGCAAGAGCGTCGCCGGAGAAGCCGCCGCGCCGAGGAAGAGGGTCCTTTGCCTCCCATAACTGTTGCGCAGGGTATCAGCCAATTCGCCCGTACCTACTCTGCTGCTTTGCTCCGTTCGCGTCGGCCCTTATCGTGCTGGAATTGTTTTGTCGGTCCCGCCGCTGCTGATCTAGGGTTTCACAGTCGCCGCCTGAGTCCAAGGTCTGCACCTGTAACGAGATGTCGTCATTTTCGCGATCATCCCCGCCGTTAAATCCTGGTACACTGCTCCGTTGTATAATTTTAAGAAACCCTAGGGCGTAATAGCTTTTGGACTGTTGAATATTCCCAATCTGCTTTAGGGTTTCCTTAGTTCTACGGTGCTTCAGATTCGCTTGATCGGCAATTTGATTTTGGTTGTATGTTGTGTTCTGGTTTGTTAATACTTGAGGCCCGCCTTGATTTGTACTTCAGCCTCGTTTGTTTCTGTACTTGTACTTATCCCCATGTTCAAACTTTAGTCCTGGGACAAAACAGTCAGGTAGTAGTTAATTTGTTCTTGTTCATTCTTCTGTTGTTGTGTTTTCATTTATTTTTGCAGTGCAGCGGATTGATTGCGTTTGTGCCTGTACTCGTCAACTATTTAGAATTAATAGTTAAAGCTACTTTAGTCAGTATTTGCTTGTAATCTGTTTCTGAAAATCATTGGTTTCTTCTTGCTGTTGTGTATATATGCTTTGATGCAGGAACCTAACACAGTTTTTTGTGGATATTTTATTTTTGTTACGCAGATAATTTCTCAAGATCTCCAACAAGCAGGACCATTGGTGATACACTGTTTCTTTTAAGCACGCAAGAGGCAGACATGGAATACCCACTCGCAGAGAGTCTTCCAGTTGAAGATAGAGCTGATCCTATGAGATATTCGATTCTGAACCCGAGAAGGAAGGAAAAAACTTTTACTTCTGTTTTCTCAAGAAGGCCGAAAAGGAAGGCTGGAAACGACGACAAGATGCATAATTCCAACACCAATTGTACAGATGATGAAGTAGCTGCTCGTCCTGTTGAAAATGCAGAGGAGTGTGCCACTTCACTGACTGCTGCTGATATCAAGAAGGGTAGTCAGGTGCCCAAGCCGTTTAGCACAGATAACAGAGACATAACAGTTGCTTGTGAGAAGAAGGAAATTGGGCGTAAGAAGAAGGGAATTAAAAGAGCCAAGCATACTAGAGAATCTGTAGTTCTGCATACAGAGGGGAAGGGAGATGAAGGAACAAATGACGGAGCTAATCCGGCATCTTCATCCCAGGTTGTATTATACGATCCCCGTGTTGAAAGGTGTGAAGTAGACACTTCAATGAAGGAAACGGTTGAAAAAAGGACCAAAAGGTCCTTACCAAGCAAAGACAGTGGAAAGAAAGTTTTGCCTGCAAAAAGGATAAAGGTAAACAAGGATCTTTTGCCTAGCGAAGACAGAGAAGATCCTTCGGACAGGGACCATGTTATGAGTCAGATGTCAATCCAAACAATTATTGATGCTGCAAAAGAACTGGCGAGGATCCCTAAACTTATAGAGAGTGTTAGAGATGCAGGGTTTGGTCCTTTCATAGACACTAAAATAAAGGGATCAGTCAACCGTAAGTGCATTTCTTTCATTCTAAAGAAGATAGATATTCCTACAATGACGGTGACATTCTCTGAAGAGAAGAAGATAGAAATAAATCGCTACGCTATCCATCATATATATGGCATACCAAATGGAAATGTGTCAGCTCCAAGGCCGAATGAAACCAGAGAAGTCACAGCGAGAACTCAGGCAAGAACTTGGGTTCAAATCAGGTGAAAATATCAATGCAAGGAAACTTCTTGTTAAGCTAAAATCTATGCTCGATGAGCATTTTAGTCCTAACAATCCAGTGGAAATCAATACAGACCTTGCACTGAAGATCTTCTATCTCATATTGTTTAATAAAGGTTTATGCGTTGGAATTGGATCACGCATAACTGCAAAAGAAGCAAGCATGGTTGAAAGACTTGATTATGGCAAAATGAAAGATATGGATTTCTGTCAGCTAGTGGTGGATGAGCTGCAGGTTTCAGCGACTCACTGGCAGAGTTACAAGGTGTTAGCAAATAAGCACTTGGAAGGATTAGTTGTAGCACCGCTAATAATGTACCTGGATTCTCTTATTTACAAAGACTTAGCTCATATGGGAAAGGAGACACCTCGGGTGTTGGTTCTTGATGAACAAAAATTAACAGCAATTTCAAGAGCTGACAGGGACATGGCAGCGCAAAAAGGGAGCGAAGACTGGGCTTTTGGAAAAATAATTGTAAGCATGCTCTTGAAACAAACATTTTTCATATTTTGTTTCTTAGTTTGTTTCGATCTATCTATTTGCCATTGTAATGTAAGTTTAATCTTTTTATCAGACTTGGAAGGCACAAGATGATAGAGTTTACAGGACAATATCAGAAGAAAAAGCAAAGGAAACAATGGCAAAGAGACACAGATCCATTTGCTTTCCCGTTGCAGGAAGGTCATTTCACGGTGGCGATGACCTGCCTGCGCGAACCGCACCTGAGCAACAAGGAGCCCTGATGATAGCAAACAGCTATACTGTCCAGAGCGATACGATTAACAGCACCAAGAACCTGATGCAACAGGCTTTAAATTTTACAGGCAGTCTGCAGACTACATCGCAGTTGCTAGATAGAGATATACCGGGGATAATGATGACAGAAAGATTGAAAACCTCAAGGTCCAAACAGCCAACCTCTTATCGATGTTTGATTTGTTTGGAGATGAGCATAGATATTTTCTTGATAGACACCGTACAGATGGACGTGTCAGTGAAACCAACAAATTGACATCAATTCCTGATGCGAATAAGACACATCAAACCGTGGAGGTTGATGCAGGGAAGGTAATCCTTTAATACACTCGCACATTTTTGTATAGCTTTGTATAGGCTAATTGGCAAAAGCATAAGCATGTGTGGAATTCAGTATTTGTACTCATTATTCATTGCTAACTGTACTCCATGTGTTGTCAGGCGACTTGCGAGCAGCAGGCAAAAATAGTAGAAGAAGGCTGCAAGTACAAATCAGTAGTCAAACAAAAGAAGAATAAGAAAAAACGTAAACTCTCGAGTAAAACAAGCAGCATTGGAGACAAGCTGCTAGAAGAAACCCATCCTGACCCCAGAGAGCATCAGGCTGGTTTTCTCCCAGATATCTCCGAGAACATCCAAGAATCCAATAAGGATCTAGCCATCCAAATGTCCTGTGAAAAGGTACTAACTACAAAATAACCAATTCAATGTTAATTTTTAAATTTCCCAAAAAAAGAGTCTGCCGACTCACATGCCGTAGATTGTAACAAGTGTTGCTACAATCACTGAAATGAGTACCGATAAGCTAGCGGAATCACTTGATCCAAAAGTGAACCATAATTTTTTAATCATTATACTATGAAATAAATTATTATACAACTCATTAATTTTGGCCAACCACTCTTTAACAGGATCAAGAAAAAACATGTACAAGCCAAACCACGATTGAAGAAGTTCATAACCCATCGGATAACTTGCAGGAAGGAATCCAGGTACACTATTATATGTTTTTATATATCACTGTGTTTGTGCAATATGGAGACACAATTGCAATACATGTACACGGCATCTTTGTAATAAATTATGGATATAAATAATTTTCTGTATAACCTTAAGGTGAAGTTTAATATCATCGGTGCAACCCAGACTAGTTGGAAAAAAAATATAAATATAAGCATCCGCACATCCATGTGTTAACTGTATTAATAAATGTGCTTCATGTATTAACTTTATTTTGCCATCTCTATTATACATAACTTCAGGCGACTGACGAACAACAGGCATGCATCGGAGAACAGCAGCTGAGAGAACCCCCTCTTGCTCCAGAGCAAACTATTGGACCTCTTCTACGTACAGAAGAATCCATCAAGGAACCAGCCACTGAAACGTCTGGTAAAGAGGTACTAATTTATATATTTTCAAATTTAGCACTATTTTTGTTTCTCAGATATAAATTTTTCTAAATTCTTGTACAGGATGCGGGAACTTCGAATGCTAATGCCGAAGCTGATGCGCCATACGTTGAAACAAGTGCTGCTACTGTTAGTCAGAAAAGTGCTGATATGATAGCGGAGTCATCTGATCGAAACGTAAACCATCAAACATTTTATCATTCTAGTTAGATAACTTATTATATAACTCATTAACTTTGGCCAACAGAATTCCATTGAAAAGCAGGATCAAAACATAAAATCTGCAAGTGCAACCAATAGTGAAGAAGTTCATAACCCAGGGGATTACATGGAAGGAGAACAGGCGGAACATGATCTTGTGCCTGACGTAGCACATGCAGACCAGTGCACTTCAGACAATTTGTTGGAAGATTGCGTGGAGGGCTCAAAAGCACGAATAGAAGATGAAAACTCAGCCGCAGAGGAGCTATGCAATAAGGTTGTTGAGAATACACGCGCAGACGATGATGTGCAAGTTACCCAACAAATGGATCTTGCGTGCACAGGCAAGTTCATGGATGGGACCTTTTTATTTTTTTTTACCGTGCTATTTGTTAATTTACATAATACAATTTCTTTTTATTTTCTTTCAGGCAATTATGACCAGCTCAAAATATCTCCACCAACGACTGAACAAATTGACGAAGAAGCCAGAGGAGCTTTCTTATCGGTAACTTGTCGCAATGTAATACAAGTCCATCGATCTACCAAAGTTGTATGGAATTTGATGTTAGTGCATCTCCTAATGCTGCCAACCAGGATTCTAAAACCTCGACGGGCTCAGATGGCGATGGCTGTGACGTATCTGTAGTTGCAACCACTGTGGGGGAGCCCTCAACGGCTATAGCACCTGAGGATGGACAAACGCTTGAGGATGGCCAGCACATAGGCAAGTACCGAAAATACATTCTTACCTTTTTTCCAAACTGTACACTGAAATGTCCACCAATTCATGTTTCCACAGTACAAGAAACTACTCAATCTGTGCCAAGCGAACTTATGTCTGAGGAGTCAGGAGATGCAAAACCTAAGGAAATCATGGAGGGTCCATGTGCTACTGCTGACCAGAATGCAGATGATGCTCTTATCAAAGGTGCACACCCAATCATGGAATAAATATTTTAAAAGTAGTATATTGGTCTCTCCATATGATGCACAACCAAAATTGATTACATTCATGCCAGCTCATGTATTTTACCTTTTTTTTTTGAAAGATGTCTGCGATGAAGGTAACAGAATGGAAGAGAACGAGTCAGCCAAAACTGGTGGTAACACAGCTGATGGGGGAGAGGAAACCAACGTCGTGTCATGTAACCGCGATGAACAAGAGCAGGTGATTTTCCTATCTCTTTAATTGCATACGAGGCATACAGCAAGACACCATTATGTTGTATTGTTCATTGTGTCATCCAGCAAATTATCAAGGAGACGTTTGAGGAGTCAGGAGATGCAAAACCTAAGGAAATCATAGAGGGTCCATGTGCTACTGCTGATCAGAATGGAGATGATGCTCTTATCAAAGGTGCACACCCAATCATGGAATAAATACTTTAAAAGTAGTATATTGGTCTCTCCATGTGATGCACACCCAGATTTGATTACATTAATGCCAGCTCATGTATTTTATCTTTTTTTTTTGAAAGATGTCTCCGATGAAGGTAACAGAATGGAAGAGAACGAGTTAGCCAAAACTGGTGGTAACACAGCTGATGGGGAAGAGGAAACCAACGTCGTGTCAGGTCACCGCGATGAACAAGAGCAGGTGATTTTCCTGTCTTTTTAATTGTATAAGAGACATACAGCAAGACACCATTATGTTGTATTGTTCATTGTGTCATCCAGCAAGTTATCAAGGAGACGTTGTGGGTGCAATCTGAAGCGAATGAAAACAGCAACATTGCACCAGAAGAGACATCAGATCCAACCATGACCATTCAGGACGAATTGAAAATCATCATCGATAATTACATGAGTGAAGGCAAGAGTCGAAAAACCCCTGTTGCATATTTAAAATTTTGCAAAGTTCGTAATCTATTTTTCCCATAAACTAAACATATGTTAGAATATACGGTGTGAAAAAAAAGTATGATCATTCGCTGCAGTTGTTGACAAAACTCCTGAAGATGGGTATGATACCATTACTGATTTTGTCTATCAAGAAGTATGCAAGTACAGTACCAGATCATGTATCACTGAGAATCAGGATCCATCCAGCAGGGAACGCATGGAAAAATTTAGGTATCGTGTTTTGGCATATGTAAGTACCGTCAATGTAAAAACACTGCCTGACAAATAATTTATTAAATTTTTCCAGGAATCAGAAGTTTATTGGATATGGTGAGATGGATGTTACAGTTGGTGATGTTGCTGACTCCTTTGAAGATGGTGCTCCTATTAAAACTAGTATCATGACAATCATGGTAGATGTAGCGCGGGATATTTTTCTAAGCCCTGAAACCAAACGTCTAATAGTGCCATTCATGGCAGTGGTAAGAAATATTATTATTATTTTTTTTTTCTTCATGCATGTTTGTGTGCGGAAATTTGAGGCGGCGCTAACATAAAAATATAACACCCAAACAGTTAAGGTGCAACATGATTAATAGGAACAATGATGGCAAAATGAATACGAGGAAATTGGTAAATCTCGTCAAGGCAATTAATCCGGTTGAAGATTGTTTCCTGTTGGACAAATACGATATTGTAAGTTTCAGTGTGGTGTCCATAATTATCTTAAAAGAAAAAGAGTGCCTCAAACAAATAGTTGGATTGCATTTTTTGTTTGTGCAGATAAAAATTCCATGTTTCCAAGAAGGAGATGAAGAGTGTCATGTGGGTCACTATTTCGTCATGTCCGTGAATTTAAAGAAGAAGCGGTTTGAACTTCTAGACTCACTTGGAGGGGCAGGAGCTGAACAGCACTTTGTTAACACTGCTGACGTGTTCAAGGAAATTTGGAAGGAAGCGTACAAACAAAGCAACGGAAAGCTGTCACCAGAAAACCTCGACGAATTTTCGTACCAGAAGCCTAAAGTTATTCCACTTCAGGGACAAACGTAAGAATTGTTGGACATTTATTAAATAAGAATTGCTGAACCTTTATTTATATATAAAGACATGCTAATGATTTACATGGTGATCAACGCAGGTTAAACTGTGGAGTCTACATGATGATTTTCCTCATGTTCTGGAGTGGAAAGTCTCTGATGTTCATTTGACAGGACGATGTATTGTACATCAGAAAAAGATTATTATACATGATCCTTATGTGGGAAAGTTTGGATGTTAATTTTGGTCTGATTGAAACAATCGACAAAGGTAGTTAGTACTGCGCATTTCTTAATAAAGATTTACTGCGCATATAGAAATTTCACGACATATTTATATTCTTGTTTTTTTGTTTGTTGTAGGTAAGCTTAAAAAAATCGTTTCGGGAGAGTACAAATTAATCAGGAAGATAACAACTGTGAGGCCAAACATGGTTGTTATCATGGACCTACCTGATGTCAATATACCAGAACCTAGGGAGATCGGTGATGGAAAAGAAAACTATCCTGAAGAACAAGAATATATACTCATCGGTAGCCAGGAAGACTACAGCATGGAATGCTTGAAGGAAAGACGCAGAGCGGAAGAAACAACAGAGGACGGCAAAGAAGACAAAGAAACAACAAAGAGCGGCGAAGAGGACAAGAATCAGAAGCAACAGAAATCTGTTGTCGCCATAAACTATGAAGACAACAACACTGAATACTTGAGGACTAGAGAAGCAAGAGTTGACGATCCCTCAAGATTGCACCAAGTTTTGTTTACTCCAATAAACAGAACCTCTTCTTCACCGCCTGGTTATAAAATTGATAAAGATAAGTACTGTAGCCTCACGGGGTCACAAAGTCTTGAGACTCAACCGAAGGTTTTAAATTCCAGTTACGTAGAGGTTGAGCATAGAACTAATTTAGACAAACTGAAGAGGGACATTGTTACTCCGTCCAACGTCACGACAACAAAGAGACCGAGAGCTACTGCAAAAAGGTTTTGCGAGCCTGTGCCAGATCATAGACCAAGGAAGTTCAAGCACCAGAAAAAAGCAAACTCCTTATATGACATCGTACTGAAAAGAAAGAAATATGATGAGTAAGTATTTCATCTTGCACTGCATAATGTTCATCTCTTCAACTTGTTATTTTTTAACCTCTGGATTATCATGCAGAATTGAGGTATTCAATGCACCAATTATGCACAGTGTTGTTCCTGGCCTTGATTGCTCTTACACGGGCGCTGAAATTAAAAAACAATTTGGTGTTAATCAGTTACTGGATGGTACTTCCATGGACTACATCATTGACGAGATGAGGAGTACGTCCGATTTGTACGCTACTGGAGAACGAGTCTTGTTAAGCCAAGGATTTATCATGGTACGCATTGCAGTCAATAATGTATGCTGCACTATAACAATGATTATATTGTGCACTAACTACTGATATAATCCATGTTTGATATGTATGATGCAGCATGTTATCGGGGTGACTGTTTGGTCTCAGACACAAGAGGAAGTAGAAGAATCCGTTCAAAAAATGAATAATTCAACTAGCTACACAGAAGATTTCGACGTGGATATTGCAGCGGATATTTTCTATAGCTATGTTGACAGATCAAAGTGCCTTCTCGATGCAAAACTTGTAAGCTCCCTGCCTCTATAGGTGCAACATCATTACAGCGTACATATCTACTATTTCCATCTTGTTCTTATATGTCCAATCTCCAAACAGATAATGATGATGTACTTCAAAAGTTCTCACCATATTTTGTATGTGATGAACAAATATACACAAAAGTTCGAAATATTGGACTCTAGAAACTATGCTGTGAAAAGAGGTGATGTCCAACTTTATACAAGGAGCAGATTCCACACGGAATGCGGGAAAATCGTAAGTAGAGAAAAATTCCAGATGCATGCTTTTCAAATAATACTATTTGTTGTTGTCAACCATTATTTTACAATCATTTATTCCCTGATTCCTACAGATGGCAAGGATGGAACTTTTACTCAGGCATGTTTACGGTAACGACAAATACAATAAAAGTAATCAACCAAAGAGCTGGGTTGCCTGTGCAAAAAAGCCAAGATATATCCCATGCCCACACCAAGGAATAAACCAGTGTGCATTTTATGTTCTGAAGGGTGCGTACCTATATGATGGGATTCGTCTATTGGATGAAAAAGACGGATATGAGCCAATTGAAAAGGATCATGTAAGTGTTACTGAAATACACATTTGTTAATAAGATGCAGTGTTTGTAGGATATGCTGTAATTGTAACTACTGTCGTCTCCATTCATTGCAGCCCAAGATAAACGCCATCAAAGGTGAGTATATGTACGCTTTAATATTCACCCTGCTCAACAAGGTGATTTTGCCACCTGGAATCCAAGAGTTAGAACCAACTTCCCCACTTTACGGATGATGCTGTCATAGTAAGCATGTTCACATGTTCAGCAATGAATTTTAACAAGACAATGACTTGTCTCATGTATTTATTAATTACTTTCATCTACTGTCTTTTGTAGCGCATTCCCTATGGTGAATGGTGGACAGTGCACGTACATCAGCTGCGCTTGCGTAAATTTAGTACTAGTACCTGTGAAACATCTTGGTTAATACAACCGCACCGTGAACCGTCAGATAGTAAACTTCACTACATTGTGATTTATTAGTACTTGTGAATATGCTGGAGCTGTACTTTTGTATCAGTACTTATTAATCCCATAGAAGCAGTCATATACTCTTCCTGGTGCAGCATTCCCAACTGTACTCCTCTTGCTAACGATGTTGTACCTTCATGCACCTGTACTTTCCTGCAGAATCCAAAATTTGCAAATTTTTATTTAGAGAAACAGTCATGTACTCCTCTTGCTGCCTAAGGTGTACTCGTGATCCTTTCACCGCTGTACTCGAAACAGCCGGCACCTGTCTCTTCACAGAGAACAACAAAAATGGAGAAAACATAGGGAAACACTACTGTACCCCTCTTCCTATCGAAGCTGTACTCGTGCACCCATCACCGCTGTACTCGATACACCTTACACCTGTACCTTCTTGCAGAACCCGATATTTGCAGACAAATATAGTGAAACAGTAATGTACTCCTCTTGCTGCCTAAGATGTACTCGTGCGCCTTCCACCGCTGTACTCGAAACAGCCGGCACCTGTCTCTTCACAGAGAATAAAAATCATGCAGAAAACATAGGGAAACACTACTGTACCCCTCTTCCTATCGAAGCTGTACTCGTGCACCCATCACCGCTGTACTCGATACACCTTACACCTGTACCTTCTTGCAGAACCCGATATTTGCAGACAAATATAGTGAAACAGTAATGTACTCCTCTTGCTGCCTAAGATGTACTCGTGCGCCTTCCACCGCTGTACTCGAAACAGCCGGCACCTGTCTCTTCACAGAGAATAAAAATCATGCAGAAAACATAGGGAAACACTACTGTACCCCTCTTCCTATCGAAGCTGTACTCGTGCACCCATCACCGCTGTACTCGATACACCTTACACCTGTACCTTCTTGCAGAACCCGATATTTGCAGACAAATATAGTGAAACAGTAATGTACTCCTCTTGCTGCCTAAGATGTACTCGTGCGCCTTCCACCGCTGTACTCGAAACAGCCGGCACCTGTCTCTTCACAGAAAACAACAAAAATGGAGAAAACATAGGGAAACACTACTGTACCCCTCTTGCTAGCGAAGCTATACTCGTGCATCCATCACCGCTGTACTCGACAGACCTTGCACCTGTACCTTCTTGCAGAACCCGATATTTGCAGACAAATATAGTGAAACAGTAATGTACTCCTCTTGCTGCCTAAGATGTACTCGTGCACCTTTCACCGCTGTACTCGAAACAGCCGGCACCTGTCTCTTGACAGAGAATAAAAATCATGCAGAAAACATAGGGAAACACTACAGTACCCCTCTTGCTAACGAAGTTGTACTGGTGCATCCATCACCGCTGTACTCGACAGACCTTACACCTGTGCCTACATGTAGAATCCACAATTTGCAAAAAAAATATAGAGAAACAGTCATGTATTCCTCTTGCTGCCTAAGATGTACTCGTGCGCCTTTAACCGCTGTACTCGACCCTGCTGGCGCATGTCCCTTCCCAAAGAACAAACAACGTGCAGAAAACACATGGAAACACGCCTGTACTTCTCTTGCTAACGAAGCTGTACTCGTGCACCCATCACCGCTGTACTCGACACACCTTACACCTGTACCTTCTTGCAGAACCCGATATTTGCAGACAAATATAGTGAAACAGTTATGTATTCCTCTTGCTTCCTAAGCTGTACTCGTGCGCCCTTCACCGCTGTACTCGACCCTGGTGGCACATGTCCATTCCCAGAGACAAAAAATATGCAGAAAACATAGGGAAAGCTGTACTCGTGCGCCCTTCACTGCTGTACTCGTGTGCCCTTCACCTCTGTACTTCTGCACCCGTAACAGCTGTACTCGACACACCTTACACCTGTACTTTCTTGAATAACCCAAAATTTGCAGACAAATATAGAAAGAAAGTCATGTACTCCTCTTGCTGCCTAAGCTGTACTTGTGGACCCTTCACCGCTGTAATCGACCCTGCTGGCACATGTCCATTCGCAAGGAACAAAAAACTTGCAGAAAACTTGGAGAAACACTCGTGTACTCTACTTGGTGAAATCTGTACTTTTTCAACTTTCTCCGCTGTACTCGAGCCAAGCTGGCACCTGTACATTCCCAGATAACTCAAATCTTGCAGAAAACATATAGAAAAAACTCCTGTACTCCTCTTGGTGCCATTGCTGAACTCGATACATCTGACACCTGTCCCTCCCCAGTGAACTAAAAAACATGCTGACAAAAAGTACTGCGACAGTGGCAGGGTTTCAAGTGAATATATTCTTTTGTCAGGTTTTCGAGTGAATATATTCTGCACAGAATGACACGACAGTGGCAGCATAAAAAGCATATAAAGCATATAAAGCATGCAGCGACAAGCAACTAAGTGACAATTCTTTGACACTCAGTGACAGTTTGTGGCAATGCTAATATAAAATGCAGTCACTCTGATTACACCATCTTACTGTGTTACTTATTTATTTATCCTATGTTTTGGGTGCTTGTTGAAATTATTTAATTAACCAACGTTCTATGACAACACTTCTGAAACATTTATTTAATTCCTGTGCAATCCTGGAATCTTTCTCTATCTTCCTCGGCTTATAGTAGTTGCTTTGCGTTGATGATTACGGCTTGGGTCCTGTGCCCTGTCAGTGTTTCGAGTGAATATATTCTGCAAAGAATGACAAGACAAATGCAGCATAGAAATCATAAAAAGCATGCAGCGACAAGCAATTGAGTGACAATTCTCTGACTGAGTGACAATGCAATTAAAAAATGGACTGATTCTGATTCCACTGATTCCACTGATTTCTTGTAGTGACTTCTACTTTTTTCATATAAATAGTAGCTACTGCATTGTTGGTTTGCAGATAGAAGCCATGCAGTATTCTCGGAGATCCACTGGTTCCAGGACACAAGAACCTGCTCCTTCCAATCTCCTAGTTTACCACAGAAGAAGTGCAAGAGAGAGGGAGTTGGCAGATGAGAGGAATAGAGCATTCCTGGAGCAGGAAGCTGTGGATGGTTTGGAGCAGCTAGGTGAGTGTCTTGTTAGAACAGCTATCATGGCACTCCCTTCTCCAAATGCTCCACCTAACATTAGAAGGGCTTGTAGACCTGGCATGCCATCGATGGCTGAGTTGCCAAGAAGAGTCGATGGATTGCATCCTATGGAGGCGAGAAATCGGCATATTTGTGCAGGGGAGTACCCTCCGCTGGAACACTTGGAAAGGGCTCTTGAAGGACAGTACCTTCATGCATTGGTACCTCCTGAGACGGAGAAAGAAGTAACTGCTTCAATTGTTCTGTGCAAGGTCAAAAGGGCCATGAAGAGATGGTTGACTAGGGTGAGAAATAAATTAAGGAAGCAATAGTGTTTTGTGTCTCTGCAGCCATGTAGTGTATGTGTTTCTCTGCAACCATATAGTGTGTGTACGTGTGCCACTATGTATTATCGTGCAAGGTACAATAAAACGTGTCGTTCTTAATTACCAGCACTTGCCACATACATAGAAATGCATATGCAATTAGTTAATTGCATTACTTACACGATTTTACACTAGGGATAATACAAACAAGTACGGCGTAGTCTGATTCGTAAGTACAAAAAAGCATAGTACGCACGTACTGAAATATTTTTGTATCAGTACTTATTAATCCCAGAAAAAGCATTCATGTATTCCTCTTGCTGCCTAAGCTGTACTCGTGCAACATTCCCAATTGTACTCAACCCCTGCTGGCACCTGTCTCTTCACATAGAACAAAAAACATGCAGAAAAACATATGCAAACACTACTGTACTCCTCTTGCTATCGAAGATGTACTCGTGCACCCATCACCGCTGTACTCGACACACCTTACACCTGTACTTTCTTGCAGACAGATATAGTGAAACTCGTGCAACATTCCCAACTGTACTCGACCCCTGCTGGCACCTCTCTCTTCCCAATGAACAAAAAACATGCAGAAAACATAGGAAAACACTATTGTACTCCTCTTGCTAACGATGCTGTGCTCATGCACCCATCACCGCTGTACTCTGCACATCTTAAACCTGCACCTTCTTGCAGAACCCAATATTTCCAGACAAATATAGTGAAACAGTCCTGTATTCCTCTTGTTGCCTAAGCTGTACTCGTGCCCCCTTCACTGCTGTACTCGGTCCTTCTGGCACACGTCCCTTCCCAGAAAACAAACAACGTGCAGAAAACACAGGGGAAAATTCCTGTGCCCCTCTTGCTAACGAAGCTGTACTCGTGCACACATCACCGCTGTACTCGACAAACATTACACCTGTACCTTCACAAAATTTGCACACAAAAATAGAGAAGTTGTACTGGTGCACCCTTCACTGCTGTACTTCTTTTGCTTCCTAAGCTGTACTCGTACCCCCTTCACTTATGTACTCGGTCCTGCTGGCACACGTCCCTTCCCTGAAAACAAATATTGATTATTTTTTATAAAATGAAAGTAATGCCTCCGCCGGACAAGTGTCAAACTGACTTAGGCACGATACAGACTACGCAAGAAGATGAACCGCCTTGCGGTTAGACGAGTAGTGGAACCGCTTTGCGGTTAGAGGAATTGAATCGTATACATCTGTAATCTAGCGCTCTACATTCCTCTTTAAATAACCACCACCATCGCCACTAACTCCCACTTTCTCCCCTATTTTGCTTTCCAAGGATTGATCGCCGCGGCTTACACTGCTCATCGGTAGCGATGGAGCAAGGTGACAGCAGCAACTCGAACACGCACGCGCATGTTCTTGCTTCTGGTCCGCTGGCAAACATCACTTCGCGATCAGATATTCTTACCACCGCTCGCATTGCATATGGTATACCTGAAATGCGCAATGCAATCCATGAAGACCGAAGCCTCCCGTTCGGGTCGCCGTGCATTTTGCACAGTCTACGGCCACAGGAGTATTCTGCTGATCGCAATTCGCAAGTATGTAGTTTCATTACTAGTTTGTTGTTTATGTTAGATTTTCAACTACTGTGAGATTTATGATGCAAAATTCCTATATAGGGAATTGAGGCTTCCCTGACGCCATTAGACTTTGCTGCGGTACCAGCATTCGTTCCATGTAGGGTGATCGGCCGTAATAATAAACACTGGGTTGGTGCGAATGGGGACTGGGTTGCATTTGTTCAGGATCAGGCACAATGGACCTTGCTGAACGTCTACACAAAGGCGGAGATAACACTTCCTTCGATTCGCAATGTTGGGATCCATCCGGATGACCATTTCAGGTATTGCTGGACAAGTCACTATTTCACCATATTTTGATTCATTTAAGCCAACAGTTCTTATAATACCAATCAGGTATCATTGGGAGATGGCTAGTCTCGTGTTACTAAAGATTCAGATTACTGGTGAACCATTCTTGTTTGAAGGCAGATGGCACTACTGTGCTATAGCGGTGTTTGACAAGACAATAGCAATCATGATGGGTGGAACGGACACTGACTGGAGGATCCTTAGAAATGACTTCCTTCGTTCGTCACTTTATGCTGATGCCATCTATGACGAAGGTAGGATCTATGCTGTTACGGAACCCCGTGGGGATGTACTTGTGTGGCAGCCGATGGAATATGGTAAGTTCGCATTCTATTTAATTTACAACAATATTGCACTTTTGATGTTAATTATGCCATCAAATACAGTTCATTGTTTCATAGACCAATTATAAGGCAGACTGCAATGAAAAATCTTTCAATAAGAAATAATTTGTTCAAAATCCCCTACATTTTTTACTTTCTTCATAATTCACTTGTTTACTTAAATAACTGTCATGTTGAATATAATATAGGTATGTTCAATTTGCTCTATCCCCATTTTGATGTACTTTGCGTATATAATTTATTTTTCATGATTTTTTTTCTTCTTAAAACAAAAATAAAAGGTGCAAGATCAGGTCCCCGTGTAATCTCGCCGCCCTTGAACGTTAATGCTGGTGGCCATGATTCCAGAGTCTGGTTCCTAGCGTCTGGTCTTGGTGGCAACATTATCTTGGTTTGTATCCATGGTCAAGGCGAGTCTGTTGGTATTCCAACCAATTACAAGGGCGAGAATGTGTGGAATTGTCCTTCCCTGCATTGTGAAGTATATTCAAGGAATGGGCAGGTTACCGATCCTGTTGATACAGACTGGGTAAGGCTGGGAGATCTACAGGGCAGCTCTTTGTTCCTCGGCGTAAACTACCCATTCTTGCTAGATGCCCCAGAGCCAGAAGCTCACAACGCTGGCAACACATTCCCGTTGTTCAAGCCGGACAGTATTTTTGCTGCACCCAACTACGTCAACCATATCCTACGGTTCCCAGATTGGTGCCGCATACCAGTTGATGGTGGGGATTCTGTAGGCTCGAGTTTTGTTTGGCCTGAGCTCAACTGGGGTGAGTTTCACGAGGTACCGATGTGGTTTGTGCCAACCCTGCCATGGCCAGATATGTGAAACTTAGGTGTAGGATGTGATTTTTATGCTTGTGTACTATGCTTTCTAACTCAATTTGTGGAACCTTGAATCTATGTATTGTATTTAAATATGTAAATTTAACATTCCCTTGAGCATCGCTGATGTATGTATTTTGTTCTTTATGTTAGATTTTTCAACTATTGTTAAGGAAAACCAACAAAGAAAACCTGGTACTATTATTCGTGCCGCATCTGTACTGCCTCAAAGAGAACCACCGTACTCGGCTTTATCATCAACTGTACCTACCCCAAAAAAGCGAAATTACGAACGAAGACCAACATATATAATCTTGTACTCCTTTTCGTGCCGCAAATTTACTCCTCTTAGTATAACCGTCGTACTCGACGTTCCTAACAACTATACATACCCCAGATAATCGGATATATGAAGGAAAACCAACCTAACTAACCTGGTACTTGTCTCCAAGATGCACTTGTACTAGTCTCAGTTTCACAACTGTACTCTATAATACTAACAACTGTAACTACTGTATATAAAAATTGAACGAAAACTAGCAGAAATAGAAGGACCTGCGTATCTGATCTCCCTGAACATCCTGCCATGTATGTACACGTCTGGAAGTAGAAGGACCTGCGTGTACACATATATCTGGTCCAAGCCACAAGCAACTTTTTCTATTTATATGCATCTGGCAGTAGCTTATTACCTCTATTGCACAATTTTCCTATGATGAACTAGCAACACCTTGTCTGTACAATTTTCAGCAACCATGCCGTATAAACACTTTTGGAAAGAGGATGACCTGTAGCTTATTAAGGTATTGCATAGGCAACTCTCATGAAAAAGAAATAACAACCCAAAATGTTCGCTGAAAAATAAAGATGACACACATACAGATTGCTTAACATAAGACATGGTTCACGTGATCACGTCACAGACACATCGATGTCGAAGTTTACGTACAATGTTCATGCGCAACAAATGCTAAAACCATGTCCCAACATGGATAAAGTAATCAAAAGCTTAATACAAACAAGACAATGCACTCAAACTTCAAATGACATCAACAGAGATAACAACACCCTGCCTGCGTGCGATGATATCACCATAAGGATGGAAGAGAAACATCACCACTTGACCAGCTACTAGTCCCTTCTTTGTAGCAAAATCTTCCCATGCGTCAGGACTTATTATCATCCTACCATCAGTGGAAGGATAGAACTGTCCAACAACATCTGGTGAGTTATCTACTGATAAAACTACAGCACCTGAAGGTTCTAGCTGAAGACCTTGGACAACAATGGTTGGAATTTTCTGCACAGTACAACATAAAAGAAACAAACTAAATATATAAACAAATATATTCATGTGATGATTTGGACTTCGAAAAACATTTAAAAAATAGAGACACATATTACATACTTACCATCAGGGATCTGTTGATATTTGTGGCAGTGAGTTTGTGGATAAACAATGGTCCCAACCTAGTGCCTCTCCTATTGATAATTGCTCTCCAACTAACCAAGATGTTTGTAGACCAATCAAGTGGCCTTGTCATAACAACAACACTGTGTCTACCATACACTGATAACAAAAAAGCAAAACGAAGAAAGTCCGAATAAGCTAATGTTTGTTTAAGGTGGAGACATATTGCATCATAAGTAAAACATATGAAAAAATAAAATCATATAACCTTCATCTGGTTCTTCATCACTTGATTCACTATAAGAACCACTCGAAGTATAAGATTGGACATTAATGATCTGGGACGTTGTTGATGATTTGCAAGGTCCTACTTTGATTGGTCTATCGGAGTTGTTGGTCATTTCAAACATAATGAAATCACCAGGACGAGATTGGGATTTGCATAGAAATTCCTTCCACCCCCAACCATAAAAACTAGTTACCGACTCATTCTCCACGACATTGAAAGTGTAATTGTTGCCTACATAATCAGAGACACGGACTTCACTTCTGCCAGCACATATCATGTTTATCTTGTTCCTAACATAGCATGGGACATTCTACAAGAAAGGGAAACATGCAAAATCAAACATTATGTAAAAATATAAATAATACGTTGGTGCATAAATAAATATAGTAAAAAAATGTACCAGCAAATCTTCAGACTTAACCAACAGCTCTGATATGAAAAAAGAACAATCCCTTGTTTTGGACCTGCATGGTCCATCTGGATTACCACAAACATTGCAGACCATACTGAAGAAAATCCTGCACACATGGAAAAGGAGATCCGTAAGTAAAGTTTCTTAGTCACAAAAAAAAGCATAAAATAGATGATCTCACAGAGATTACATGTAATAGATATAGAAAGTATTAATTGTTAATTGTAGATCTGATGTATTACGGTTAAATCTTCAAATATGATTTGTTTTTAAAAGTTGTAGTCCATGGTACTTACCAGTTTTAGGATAAACATAGCAAAGAAAACGAAGAGACAAAAAAAGGCAAAGAAAGAGGAAGACACAAAAAAATGCAACGAGTTCTTACTGCAACAACAAGGGGGTAACGGGAATCAACAGAGATATGAGAAAACAAATATATACGCGATACAGCTATGGAGAAGACCCACTGAGACAGAGAAAGAGGACGATTAATTCGATATGGTCTGATGGACCAGCAGCACCAGCAGAATCTCTCGGCGCAGCAGAATCTCTCGGCGTGGGTGTAGACCTAGACGAGGGAAGATGGAAGAGGGAAGATGGAAGAGGGAATAGCTGTAAAGTGATAAGGTTGTCTATATATTGAATCCGAGCCGTCTCACTTCCCCAACACTGTAGCATTAAAAAAACCGGAGTAATAAAAGCATTTGACTCGGGCAGTAATAAAAAGAATTTTGACTCAGATGCTCCCTCCATACCGGATAACTAGGCATATAACCTGACCCAGCGGGACCTACGTAATCCCTGATTGGCTCCTAATTTACGCAGTGAAACGTTCTGATGAGTAATTGGAAAAGGCAAAGCAGCAGTTCCGTGCATGCATTGGCCTCATTAGCACCACTGTACCCATCGTTCTTTACCTATGCCAGAGTAGTGGGTAAACTATCAGAGAAAAAAGGTACTCGTCTTCGAGGCGCACCTGTACTCTACTCAACAGGAAGACTGTACTCGAGAATTCTAGCAACTGTACACTACATATAATATAAATTATGAACTAAAAGCCAACATAAACAATCTGCTAATCCTCATCGTGCCGTACCTGTACTTGTCTTAGTTGCAACTTCATACTCTAGGCTATGAACAACTGTACCTGCACAGAGAAATAACGAAACCAACGGAAAACAATATGGTAATCCTCTTCATGCGGCACCTGTACTCGGTTCAATTGCTCCGCCGTACTCCACAAGTCTTGCACCTGTACCTAGAGAAAACGGAGTTCTTTACAGAGAAACAAACAGAGACACGGCCCTGTACTCCTCTTGGTTCCGACGCTCTACTCGTCAATCATCAACGCTGTACTCCCCAAACATTGAACCTGTACCTGCACTAGAAAAAAGGATTTCTTTATGGAGAAAAAAAAAGAAACAAGGTGCCGTAATCCTATTAGTGTGGACGCTGTACCCGTCTATTATGCATAGCTGTACTCTTCAAGCCTTGCATCTGTACCTGCGCTAGAGGAAACGGATATCTTCATAGAGAAACAAACAAAGACACGGTCACGTAATCCTCTTGGTACGGACGCGGTACTCATCTTTCCTTCACCGCTGTACTCCTCAATCCTTGCATATGTACCTGCACTAGAGGAAAACGAAGAACCGTGCAGAGAAACAAACATAAACACGGTCCCGTACTCCTCTTGGTACGGACTGGTACTCGTCTCTCCTTCAACGCTGTACTCCTCAAGCCTTGCATCTGTACCTGCGCTAGAGAAAACTGTTATCTTTATAGAGAAACAAAGGGAAACCCAGTCCCGTACTCCTCTTGATGCAGACGCTCTTCTCGTCTATTCTTCATAGCTGTACTCCTCAAGCCTTGCATATGTACATGCACTAGAAGAAAACGAAGATCTTTGCAGAGAAACAAACATAAACAAGGTCCCGTACTCCTCTTGGTACGGACGCTGTACTCGTCTCTCCTTCAACGCTGTACTCCTCAATCCTTGCACCTGTACCTGCACTAGATAAGACGGATATCTTTATAGAGAAACAAAGGGAAACACGGTCCCGTACTCCTCTTGGTGCGGACGCTGTACGCGTCTACTCTTCATAGCTGTACTCCTCAAGCCCTGCATATGTACCTGCACTAGAAGAAAACGAAGATCTTTGCAGAGAAACAAACAGAAACAATGTCCCGTACTCCTCTTGGTACGGACGCTGTACTCGTCTCTCCTTCAACGCTGTACTCCTCAATCCTTGCACCTGTACCTGCACTAGATAAAACGGATATCTTTATAGAGAAACAAAAGGAAACACGGTCCCGTACTCCTCTTGGTGCGGACGATGTACGCGTCTACTCTTCATAGCTGTACTCCTCAAGCCCTGCATATGTACCTGCACTAGAAGAAAACGAAGATCTTTGCAGAGAAACAAACAGAAACAATGTCCCGTACTCCTCTTGGTACGGACGCTGTACTCGTCTCTCCTTCAACGCTGTACTCCTCAATCCTTGCACCTGTACCTGCACTAGATAAAATGGATATCTTTATAGAGAAACAAAGGGAAACACGGTCCCGTACTCCTCTTGGTGCGGACGCTGTACGCGTCTATTCTTCATAGCTGTACTCCTCAAGCCCTGCATATGTACCTGCACTAGATGAAACCGGAAATCTTACCAACTGTGCCTACTGTCTAGTGCACGCTATTCTCCAGGCTCTTACCAACTGTACCTACAAAACTGTACTCGGTTCGGTTTCACCGCTGTACTCGACAGTCATATCAACTGTACCTATTGCAATAGAGTGTTGTAGGTACTATAAGCTCTTCGTTCCACGGCTGTACCTGTTCCAGTTGCAACGCTGTACCGTTGGCTTTTAATAACCGTACCTATCCCGCAGAAGCTGCAAAAACGGACGAAACAAACAGAAACAACCTGGTACTCCTCTTTGTGCTGAACTTGTGCTCGTCTCAGTTCTAACGTTGTACTCAAGGTTATTAACATTTGAACGTATCCAAAACAAGACAAAACTTGAACGAAAACCAACAGGAACTATCTAGTGTTCTGATCAAATCCGTCTCACATTGTATTAATCACTCTTACCAACTGTACCTACTACAATGAAGCCCATAGTGAGCTTGCATGCCACAAATCACCAGCAAGGTACAGGCATCCATGCTCCCAGACGGTCGAAACCTTCCATGTCTCCTGCTTCGGGCTCACCTCTCGCAATAGGGCATAGCCCGGATCATACTGAGCGTACACCCTCGCAAAGGCGTCCGGACACAAGATACATTCATATGAAAAATGTCTATTTCAAACATTTCGTTGATACCAACAAAGCAAAAAAACAATCCAGACAACAGATACATTCATACCAAAACAAGGCATAGTTCAAATAAACAAGCAAATATGTGTTCATTAGAAACAGCATTACAACTTTTCTGACAGGGCAGCACTTCATTGAAAAAAAGAGGTGGGAACACACTCCCAGCAAAAGATTAAGCAAACAAACTAATAGTTCACACGAGACATAACTAGTATTGTACAACCTAGGAGTGCCTGGTCTAGCATTGATAACCAATGGATATCTTCAACTTGTCCTTCAACAAACACTTGATTCCACGTTCATCTGACATTGCAATAACTTATATATATAGATTTATGCTGACTCAACAACATCCCAGGTGTCATTGATGTTCTGCCTGCTATAAATTGACTTGAACGATCCATCAAAATCAGGGTGTCTTTTCCTTACAGTAGCAACTTTATAAAACTTCAACATCAAGCGACCACATATGAAGAAGTGATTTATGGAAGTGAAATCAAACGCGTAACGATTGGAGAACTTCAAGTACAGCGAGCCTTCCTCATCAACAGCCCACTTCACATATGGCAAGTTTGCAACACGCAATGCATACACAAAATCCTTAGGGCCAGCAAAATACTTCAACTCCACCCTGAGTAAACAATCAGCAGGCCCTTCCTCCACACCAAGGATCCATATTGTTGTCGCAGACAGTGTTGGGTTCTGATGCAGCTCCACATCTTCAGGTGACGTACCAAATCCCCTCGGATAGTTGAGTATATCCATCCCTTCGTGTATAGCAAGGAACTGCTGCACATTGCCGTAGAAAAAGCTATCTTCACTTGGTGGCATCAAACTAAGCGTTTGAACCTTAATACATATGATCAACTTTTCATCATGCTTGAACATGATTCGTTCTGAACCCAACAAGTATGTATCAAATGGATTACTGCATCTAACAAGCAGTTGAGAATTGTTGGATGTGTTGATCATGTATCTTATTGGAGCAGTGAAGGGTGAGCTGCCTTTGTGTGTATTGCGTTGAACAAACTCTCAAGATTTAAAAAGAGAAACGAACACACACAAGCATCACATCGTTCAACGCACCAGTTCCAACCCTGTACTCCAAAACAAAACGTGAAACAACGGGCCTCCTAGTCTCCTCATGAGCCATAATGTGCTTTCTGTCCAAACAAATATACACATGTGTTACATGCATTCAATGATAAACTTATTAGACTATATTCCTTCACATTTATTTTCCATTTATACAGTAAAAACCAAACATTAAACTATAATTTTATGAGTGCATACATAGTACATTTTACTTGGAAAACAGAGTCAGAAAAGAAAAAAACAAACTAATTGCATACAGCCACCCAAATACCATAGATGCAACAAACACGAGTACAAAAAACAACACAAGGACAAAAATGGTACAAAAAAATAGCATGTATTAAACCAATAATATACAGATCTGTATTAGGTGGACAGCAGAAATATATGAACAAAACATCAATACTAGGTGGACAAACATCAAAATCAACTGTCGGATCTGTCTATTTCAGCACTTGAAGGATAATCAATTTTTTTACCAGAAGAAAAAAATGCCACCGGTAGAGGAAAGCGGGTATCCGATGACCCTGGCAGCGAGGAATGAGGGCCTCCGAGGTCTGTGGCCCCGAAGAATCCTCCCGGCGACGAACCACCGAAGCAAATCTAACCACCCCTCCCCTCACCTCCGCCCCCCCCACCAGATGATATCGTTTCCCCTTGCAAAATGTCTCCCACACTACAGTTTGAACAGGGGGAAGAGGGTCACGGGTCTTATCCAGAAAAGAGAGGGAGGCCGTGGTGAGACACGTGCTCCCGCGCAACGCTTACACCTGTGACCTAAATGAGAACACTTGGTCACACACATTAATGATTTAAGTTCACACATTAATTCCAATCTCGAATCACATCCAACGGCACCATGGCATCTGCCGTTCGGCATTCGCGGCAGATATCCTAGCAACGTGTCTGCGACTTGTCGCCGGGTACTGCCACGTGCCAACGCGTACACTGACGGCACGACAATGGCAACCGCAGTATCGTGACACCGCTTCCTGCCACGTGCCACAGGGTAGACACGCACCGTTCCTCCCTCTCTGTTCCTCCTCAATGGCGACTCACTGCGACTACGGCGATGCGTTAGATGGTGGAAGACGCGGCGGGCATTGCGACGAATATGGCGATAAAGTCTCGGAGTCCTGCGACACCTCGAACCCAGTCGAGGGTGACGTGTCGCTGTTCCCGGCGGCTGCGTCGCCATTGCCGAAGGTTTGGAAGGAGCGCCCGGCTGAGAGCCATCGGTGGACCTCATCACTCGGCGGCGTCGAGTAAGCTTCCTTCCCTCCTCTTTAATTTTTGCGGCACCGCAACCCAAGAAAATCTAGGGTTTGGCAATATCCAGAATTTTGATTTGATTTTCCTGTGGTTTTTTCTTAGCTTGGAGGATGAAGTGTGGGATGTTAGGTTTCACCTAGATGGAAAAGATAATTTGGAGAAGAAACTAAGCAAATCTTACATTACATATACCAATATGCTAGCAATGTTAGAGATACGCGGATATGGCCGGGGTTACAGCATGTACTATGTAAAAGAAGAGGGCACAGGCATAGAAGGGATGGCACTCATCAAGAGCATGATTGACGTTGAAGAAATGCTGGAACTGTATAAGGATGCCGGATGTGTTTCCATTACTGTAACCAAGGGTGAATCAGGTCTGCCTGCAGATATAAACAGGAAACAATGTGAAGAACAAATTCCTATATCTGAAATAGGAGTGCATGTTGTTTATTCAGTAGACATGCAGGGTGTGCTGACTACAAAATACCACTTAGTACATGCCATTCCTATATCTGTAATGTATGAGGATTGTCTGTCGATTCAAAAAACCCAGGATCCAGTTATTACAAAAGGTTCAGATGATGATATGTACTCTAGAACCACTGGGTCACAAAGTTTTCAGACTCCAACGAAGGATTCAGAGTACAATTATGTAGATGTTGAGCATACTGATAATTTAGACAAAAAGAAGAGGAAACTTGTTTCTCCATCTGACGCCACGGCAACAAAGAGACCAAAACATAATGCAAGAGATCATCGCAAGTCTGTGGCACAGTATAGACCAAAGAAGTTCAAACACCAATGCAAAGCAAAAAGACTGTACAACCTCCTAGTGACATCAAACAAATTTGCATCGTAAGTAATTTATCATGCACTGCATAATGTTCATATCTTCCACTTGTTAATTTTAACCTTTTGGATTTCCTTGCAGAACTGAGGTATTCAATGCACCAGTTATGCACAGTGCTATTCCTGACTTCAATGTACCAAACAATGGGGCTGACATTGCTAGACAATTTAGTAGTGGTCAGTTACTGGATGGTACTACATTGGACTACATCATTGACGAGATGAGGAGTACCTCCGATTTGTACGCTACTGGAGAAAGAGTGTTGTTAAGCCCAGGATTTATCATGGTATGCATTGCAGTCAACAATATATGTTGCATTATAACAGTGATTATATTGTACAATAACTACTGATATAATCTGATATAATCTATGTTTGCAACGTATGATGCAGCATGTTCTCCAGGTGGGTATTTGGAATCAGACAAAAGAACAAATAGAAGAAGCCTCTCAAAAAAGGGATCAAACATTTAACTACAAAAAAGATTTCGATCTGCAAACTGCACTGGACACTTTCCCTAGATATGTTGACAAAGAAAAGAGCCTTCTTGACGCAAAACTTGTAAGCTCCCTACTTCTAAAGGTGCAATACAATTACAGCATACAGAACTACATTTTTCATCTTGTTCCTATATGTCCAATCTCAAAACAGATATTGATGCCGTACTTCAAAAGTTATCACTATACTTTGTATGTGATGAACAAATACAAAAAAGAATTCGAAATATTGGACTCTAGAAACTATGATGACACAAAGGGATGTAGTCCACTGTATACAAGGAGCACATACCATACGGAATGCGATATCATAGTAAGTAGAGAATAATTTTCCATGCTTTCAAAATAATAATATTTGTTGTTGTGGATCATTAGTTTGGAATCATTTATTTCCTGATTACTACAGATGGCAAGGATGGAACTTCTGCTCAAAACAGTATATGGTTTAGACGCATACAATGCAAGTAATCAACCAAAAACATGGGTTTCCCTTGCAAACAAGCCAATATATATCAGGTGCCCACACCAAGGAGTAAATCAGTGTGCATTTTACTGTCTGATGGGTGCGTACCTATACGATGGAAAGGTTCTGTTGGGTAAAAGGGAAGGATATCAGCCAATTCTAAATGATCACGTAAGTGTTAGTGAACTACACATTGTTAGTAAGATACAGTGTTTATAAGATATGCAGTAACTACTATTGTCTTCGTCCATTCCATCCCTTTATAAATGACATTAAAGCTGAGTATCTGTACATCTTAATATTCACCGTGCACAACAAGGCCAATTTGCCAGAGGAAATCCTAGAATTAAAACCCCCATGCTCATTTTATGAGTGAAGAAATCATAGTAAGAATGTTGACATGATCAAAACTGATTTTTCATAAAACAATTAAATCTCTCATATATTTATTAACTTGTTATTCATTGTTGCCTACTATATTTTGAAGCACATCCCCTATGGTGAATGGTGGAGCACTACACATGAATCGTATGTGTCGGTTCATTTCCTCGAATACCTTTTGATGCTGTTTTGGTGAACTTGAATACATTGTGATGGTCTTAGATCTTAGTACTTGTGATGGACCTTCATCGTGTACTGTAAACCTATATCGTGTAGAACTTTGTATACACTATAATCCATTTTTTAATGCATTTTACAAGTAAGTACTTGTGTTGAACTTGCCCTTGTATCTGGTGTTTACTGATGAGTCGCATACTAGTGAATATGCCGCAGTATGTACTTTTATATCAGTACTTATGTATCCCAGAGAACTGAAAACTTCCATAAAACATGAATAAACACTATGTACTCCTGTTGGTGACAAATATGTACCGTGCAACATTGACAACTGTACTCGACCCTTCTAGCACCTGTCCCTAACCAGAGAAAACAAAACTTGCAGAAATCATATAGAAACAGTCATGTACTCCTTTTGGTGCTAAACCTATATTCATGCAAACTTCACGAATGTATTCATCCCATGCACCTGTGTCTTCCTAGAGAACCCAAAACATGCAGAAAACATGAAAAAAAACTCACGTACTCCTATTACTTCCGAGTGTGTACTCGCGAAACATTCACCAATGTACTTGATACAGCTCACACCTGTCACTTCCCAGTGAACAAAAAAACATGATGAAAAACATAGAGAAATAGTCCTGTTATCCTCTTTTGGTGCCAAAGATGAACTCTTAAAACCATCACAATTGTTATCGATTCATTGTGACACCTGTATATTCCCAGAGAAACCAAATCTTGGAGAAAACATGAAGAAAAACAGTTCTGTACTCCAGTTGCTGTAAAACCTGAACTCGTGCAACCTTCACAACTGTACTCGACAAGTTGTGGCACCTGTATCTTCACAAAGAACCCAAATATTGCAGAAAGCATGAAGAAACACTCCTGCAATCGACTTGGTGTCAAAGCTGACCTCGTTCAGTCTTGACAACTGTACTCGATCCATTGTGACACCTGTACCTTCCCACACATAACCAAATTCTTGCTGAAAACATGGAGCAACATACTTGTAATCAACTTGCTGTTTAAGTTGAACTCGTGCAACCTTCACATCTGTACTCGATCCATTGTGGCACCTGTACCTTCCCACACATAACCAAATTCTTGCTGAAAACATGGAGCAACATACTTGTAATCAACTTGCTGTTTAAGTTGAACTCGTGCAACCTTCACATCTGTACTCGACCCAATGGGGCACCTGTAACTTGTCAGAGAACCCAAAATTTGCAGAAAACATGGAGAAACACTCTTGTACTCAACATGGTGCCAAAGCTGAACTCGTGCAACCTTCAGAACTGTACTCGACCCATTGTGGCACCTGTACATTCCCAAAGAACCCAAAACTTGCAGAAATCATAGAGAAACACTATTGTACTCAACTTGGTGCCAAAGCTGAACTCGTGCAACCTTCAGAAATGTACTCGACCCATTGTGGCACCTGTACATTGCCAAAGAACCCAAAACTTGCAGAAATCATGGAGAAACACTCCTGCACTCAACTTCCTGTCGTCAAAGCTGAACTCGTGCAACCTTCAGAACTGTACTCGACCCATTGTGGCACCTGTACATTGCCAAAGAACCCAAAACTTGAAGAAATCATGGAGAAACACTCCTGCACTCCACTTCCTGTCGTAAAAGCTGAACTCGTGCAACCTAAAGAACTGTATTGTACAAGAGAAACCAAACATTGCAAAAAACATAGAGAAACACTCATGTATTCTACTCGGTGCCAAATATGAACTCGTGCAGCCTTCACTACTGTACTCGACGATTTTCGGCACCTGTACCTTTCCAGAGAACACAGATCATGCAGAACACATGGAGAAACACTCTTGTAATCCACTTCGTACCGTAGCTGTACTCACGCACCTTTCACCACTGTAATCTTTACAAAAAAACATGCTGTACTAGAGCGCTCAGTGAACAAAAAACATGCTGAACATAGATAAACACTTATGTACTCCTATTGCTTCCCAATCTGTACTCGTGCGCCCTTCACAACTATACTCGATACAACTTGCACCTGTATCCCAGACTAAAAGCGGGTGTACTTAAGGCCCTTATCGAATGTACGTACTACAACTGGTACTCATACTCTATCAGCAGCTATACTCGTGTCAATACCACCGCTCAACCCAGTACTGATATACAAAAGAAAATTTCAATATCCAAAGCACACATTAACACACATTACATTGATTAATAATTGTATATAAACACATTATAGTAAATCATATGAATGATAACAGTATCAGTCATACATTGTAAATTTATCCAGTAATATTGTATCCCTTAATTGCCCATTTTTTCCTAGGAATTTCAAAGCTTAGCCGTGCATCCAAGGCTGCATATTTGACCTGCTCAAAGCTTAATTCGGGGTTTGCCCAACCTTCCTCTCTTATTTTCTTGCACGAATCACCTTTCTTTTCCAAACTTCTCCCCAACACAGAATTTGACAGGTCATAGAGTGATGGTATTCTTACATTCTTAACACCTGGACCTAGTTTATGGATATTGATCATCTTCTGCAAGTCGAAGGCACACCTGATTTTTAATCCGTACGGCATCAGCATCCTGCGATCCATATCAATTGCTGCACCAAAAAACCAGACCTTCGCCGAGCTCAAGAATTTCTTTAACAAATCTGGAACCTTTGTTGCGTGAAATATCTGAGAAAATCGAAAATAAAGATGAACGACGTATATAATTCGGAACAGTTGGTAGAAAAAAAGTATGGTCTAATTCGTCATACCTGGAAAAGAATGATGCCATTGGCAACACATAGCTGCAAAACCGCTGCACGTTGCCGTCTATCCTCTGGAAGATGTTTCTGCTTTATTCCTTTCACTTTGTCAGTGAACTCGCAATCAAGACCAACAATCTTTGGCCTGGCGTCGCAAAGGAAATCTTCTGATACGCGGTATATCCACTTCTCCATTGTTGCAGACCTTGTAGTTACAGTGACCTTGAAATCCATTGAGAGATGCTCGAACGAATATACGGTGTCACTTCCTTGGCGAGACATAAGGATGGGAGAAGAAAATGATTCAAATGATGGTTTTGACACTTATCTGCTTGGTTTGAGGTTCTATTTTATAGAAGATTAACGTGGTGACGATGAGTGAGAAAACATCACTGCCGAATTATATTCCCTCATTCGGATGTGAACAGCCAGATAGCTTAAAAGCGGATTAATTACATTTAATAAATAATAACTGTGAGTTATACGTGCAAACGTGCAGACGTACGGACGTGCGAATAAGGAAGGCGTGAGGAGGGATGGTTATAATCAATTTTCCCTACTATCCTATAGGGTTATCAACAAAACGGCAGGACGTTGACCGACAAAGTGCTTCCTTTTTTTTTGTTCTTGCGATCGTTGTGTTCCTAGCACTTTAGATGTGACACGTGCTTCAATTGATTCGGCCATACCATGTCTAGCAGGAAGCACCGTTCCAATGTATCTGCCACACTACCATATACTACATTAAATACCTAACAAATGACATATTTTTATCCACTACATTGCGCGGAAATTCTCCCGACACGACACGGTGCGGGAGGTTTCCTGCCTAGCCGACGTTCTATATTATCCCTCCCTCCCGCCTCATTGGTTTAAAAACCCTAGAAATATAACAATGTTCGATTCGTGCGACGACGCGGCGCTAGAGACGGCCGTATAAGTCGTGTTAGCGGAACCACAACTTGCATAGTATGAGGCGTCGGAGGAGATGACACCATCAGCAACCGTAGGTGCCTATGTCGCAGACGAGAGGCAGAGCTAGGAGGCGGAGCGAAGAGAGCGCAAGGAGGCACAACAACTGTAGGACGCACGACAGCAGGCGGAGTAGTGGGGTCAACAGAAAGAGCGGTAGAAGCGGTAGGAGGAGGAACAACTGGCATTCAAGGAGGCGGAACGGCTATATCGCCAGGAGGCATGGCGGTGGCGGGAGGCGGCAAGCCAGCGCTGGTGCTAGCCAGGCCAACATCAGTGGTGGGAGGAGCTTGCGTGAAAAACGAAACATTAGGGCGTCACCCATAGCGAAGTGCCGACGTAACTGCCGACAACTATTTCGGGGGCACAGATGCTCTTACATTACAAATGAAATGATTATATCACCTGTTATAATAATAATAAAAAAAATGTACGACAGGTGTTGGATAGAAGATGATGTGACACAATTTACTAACAATTACAACCGCTGTTACTAAACTGTCCCACATCACCTCATATCCACACTCAGTTTTACCTCAACATAAATGACACGTAAGAGTAGTTGAACTCACGACCTATGCGTAACACCTTCGAACCACTAGGATATGTCATCCTTTGTGTTGCAATTCTTATCTAATTAAACAAATACTAGTACTACCAATACTACATAATATTCTCCCATTCCCGATGAATTTCAAGGCATTATTAAATTCGACTGACTGCCAAACACGGTTAGGGTTAGGTTTATCCACTCATCAGCACCAGCACGGCGCGAACTATAACAGGATATTCAGAATTGCTGATATACTATAAGTCTGCCTGTGGTGAGCCCCAAACTCCCATAGGTAATTTTGTGTCAATTTTACTTTCCTGGTCCTGAATTAGACATCTAAATTATGAAAGTTCAACATAGCCAAAGATGGCAGAGGAGAAGCGACAGACGAAGCTGTGACGGAAGCTACTGCTACTGCAGATATGTTTAGCATCATCGTGGGCACACTTGTCAGGGCAGGGCCTAGAGGAGCAAATTGCAGCGGCGCAGGCAATGTTTGGATCTCAGGGGTGAGGATGACACATCACGGAAGATGGCGGTTAGAGGACTCAACGATCTGGAGGAGATGATGCCGTAAGGGTCGTCGTGCCGGTGGTGAACCAGCTCTAACAGGCGACTCATTTAACAGACTATGTTTAAAGGTTAATGTAACAAAACATGTTTAGAGGAACAAACCATGATACTTTTAGTACAAACAAAAATGGTTCCAATTTTACATATATTATTATATAGATGGTTTTGTTGGTGCCACAGCTGTACTTGTACTAAGGTAACATATGTACTCCACCACACTGGCACAGAAAAGTTGTGGATAAACAGATAAATAAACAGTTAAGAACAACAACATCTTGAATAACCAGAAGTCTGTTAAAATTTACAATACTACATATAAGATTCTTCAATACAACCCAAACAAAGGAACATATAAGAATAAAACATCCTTGAAACAAACTTTAATACAAATTCAACCCATGGTTTAAAGAACACAACTGCAATAGAACTGACTTAAAAATACTTCACTAGCGACACTTATAGAGTTCTCAGACACTTCTTCATCTCTAAAAGCCAAATCCCCACACTACAACTGGCAAAGTAGGAACAAACCACATAGGAGACTCCACAATATCACCCCAGTTAGCCACACCATACTCAAAAGTAGAACCAATGCCAACTCCACCATTGACTGACATCCTGCACCAATCTGGAACAGGCTGTGGTACTTGGTGGAAACGCTTGTGAGTAGCAAACACACAGTCTGGTGTGAAAACAAGAGCTGCATGGACACCGTCGACACCAGCTTCATCAGGAGGACCAAGCAGAAAAGGGTAGTTTATACCAACGAACACAGATGTGCCTTGCAGATCTTCAAGCCTGACCCAATTTGGTGTGACAGTGTCTTCACTTTAAGAATCTCTTGCATAAACATGACAACGCATCGACGGGTAATTCAGTAGCGCCCTACCCATATGATCCATGGGATCACCTTCACTGGGTTCACCATGACCTCTAAAATTAATCCAAAGAATGGTGCCTTCATGCCCCGGAGAAAGGAACCACGTGCCGGGAGGAATGTTGTTACCATCATGAATAGCACCATGTAAGTTTGGCTGCTCAATAATCTCTAGAGCAGCTATCACCCGAGGAGCAGCACCAGCACCTGTTTATTTGTTTAGATGTAGTTAAGATACATCAGATATTACATAACTAGGAATAACGTCATGCAAAGAACACTACGCAATAAAAAAATAAGAGCAAAAATAAAGAAAAAATTAAACTATAAGCACAGAAATCAAAAACTAACCCCAAATAGTAGGTTCCCAAACAAGGACGTCCCCTCTGGGTGCAGTAACAGCGTTGATCCTACCAGCCGTAAGAATGGCATCAACATACCTTGAAGGTGCAAGGTAATCATTGCGAAGGATCCTCCACTGCACGTCCCTACTACCACCACGCATGATTGCAATTATCTTATCAAACACTGCTATGACATAGTAGTTCCATTTGTTTCCAACCCTGTATGGTTCAGCAGTTATCTGAATCTTCAACAACTGCATGTGTGCCAAATCATACCGATACAAGAAAGGCCCATCAGGAACGATGCCAGCGTTACGAACGGATGACAGAGGGATCTCCTCCTCTGTGTAGACGTTAAGCAGAGACCACCGTGCTTGCTCCTGAACAACTGCAACCCATTCGCCATTGGAACCAACCCAGTGCTTGTCGCCAGGCCCCTCCTGTGTACAAGGAACAAATGCTTTTGCGGAAGGAGAGTCCAGTGGCATTAGCGATGCGTCAATACCCTGCGAATTTACGAATTCTCTAGTGTGAAATACAGTACACAAATATTTTCGTGCAATCAATGGAAAACAATGAATACCTGTTCAGTGCGATCAGCGGGCCATGAACGAGGATCAGAATGCAGCAGACACGGCGATCCAAAAGGAAACCTTGCATCCTCACGGGTAGCATTGCGCATACCTGGCATACCTCGGGACATTCTAGCAACGGTGATGACGTCTGAGTGAGCGCTGATATGCGTCAATGGACCAGAAGCGATCTCAGAAACGAGAGAGGAAGAACCCTGCTCCATTGATGATGATTGCAGAGAAAAAGAGTGGATTTTCCTGTACGGCAGTATGTTGTTGTTTCTCAGCGGATGATGTGATAGAGACACAAGGAAATGTTCAGAATATAAGGACTGGAGTTGGCAGTTAGTAGTAGCGGTTGCTAATTATAGACCATGAAAAACACTTACGCGCCAACACCTATAAAACCGTCAAAAGTAGTGGGGGTGAAAGCAGTTACAGGGATCAAGGGGTCGTCCATCAGTTCCAAAAATAAGTTTAATACATAGCATTAAAATCATCCATTTCATTCTATGTAACCGTACTTACGCATCGATTGCATACTATGCAACCATACTTATGCATCATCTTTGTCTGGCGATACGATGCACTTTGGTTTAGCACTCCATCAACAACATAAATGTACCTATGCAGCACATCGTTAGGTACTTATACATACTATGTATTAGTACTCGTGATTCTGATTGGACAGTACTCCATAACTATCAACTGGGATCAGCTGTACTCTACCCTATTACCAACTGTACCTATCACATAGAACAGAAGAAACCAACGGAAACAATCTGGTTCTCCTCTCCATGACACAACTGTCCTCGATTTAGTTGCAACACTGTACTCTACGCTATTACTAACTGTACCTATCCCATAGAACCGAAGAAACCAACTATACCAACAGAAACAATCTCGTACTCCTCTCCATGCAGCACCTGTACTCCTTTCAGTTGCCACAGACTACTCCAGGCTATTAACAATATATACCTTATATAAAATGAAACATGAACAAAAACAAACAGAAACAATGTGCTGCTGCTCTTCGTAAATCAGATGTACTCCCGTCAATTTCATTTTTGTACTCCGCCCTCTTAGCAACTGTACCTACAAGAAAGAGAAATTATTAACTAAAACCAACAGACACGATATTTCTACTCGTTCCCGTTGAACAGCTGTACTGATGACAGTTTTACCACAGTACTCGTAAAGAATGTATACCATTTGAATAAGAACAAAACCAAGAAGTACAAATTCAAAAAAACAAGTACCCAGACTTCCTTGCAACTTCAGCAATACCATGAAAATTACATCATACGGAAATACAGAACAGAATACAAGAACGAAGAGGGAAACAAATAAGAAGATTCCACAAGACGGTTCGTTGTAGACGACGTCGCTAATACTAGACCAACAGTGGGAGGAACGAAACGCGGCACGCCTCGTTGTTGAAGACCTTGACAACGAAGCTAGCAGTATCCTCCCTGTGGCGAAAGGACAGGACATTCCCAGACTGAAGACCGTAGAGAGCAGCGAACATGCCCCAATCGCCAGCAAGGTATAGGCTTCCATGCTCCCAGACAGTCGACACCTTCCATGGCTCCTGCTTCGGACTCGCCTCTCGCAAGAGTGCATAGCCCGGATCGTACCGCGCGTACGCCTTGGCGAAGGCGACCGGAAGCCTCAGCTTCATCAGCCCTGGGACGGTGACGAACACCAAGAACTCGTGCGCCGGTGACAAGGTCATCGACACCTCCTTCCACGAGCATTTCACTGGCGGCTTATTTTCCACGACGGCCATGGCCGGAATGTCCCGTGGCACCCAAAAGGTTGTTACGGCCCCGGCGGACGCGGCGGCCGCGACGCTCACCAGGCAATTCTCGCCGGTGGCAGTGACGCCCCCACTGGGCCTCGGTACATCCGCAGGCGGGGCAGCGGCAGCCTTCAACTTCCTCGACGCCCGGGGGACCTTATCCTTGCTTCCAATAGGGCGACCGCGTCCCCGCTTCAGGTTGCTGACCGTGGAATTGGACGCCATACCTACCGTAGATGAAACAACTTGAAAAAGATGAACAAGACAAGACTTTGGTGGATTGGAGCAACGGAGAAGCACAGGAAGTTATGGAGAGCTCCACGCAATCTATATAGAGAGCGAAAACAGATTCCGAGGCGACGGATGGGACATGAATGAGCTCCCCACAGTCTTCAGTCCGGAACAGTTTTCGGAGCGACGGATGAGACTCGACGATTCCTCTCTCGAGGCAGATCCAACGGCACCATAGCAACTGCCGTTCCGCATTCGCGGCGAAGATACTAGCAACGTGTCACGCGTCCTGCCACATGCCACCGAAGGTACATGTGCAACCTTGGTTCAACCCTTACCAACAATCTGTACCCGTGTTCGTGCCACGCCTGTACTCGCGCATACAGCACAACCGAACTACATAATATCAGCAACATTAGATATCACAGAAAACAGAAACTATCAACTAAAACCAAAAAGATACAATATTTGATCTTCATGCCGCATCTGTAATATCCCCAGCTGCAACCAAAACTGATCTAAAAAAAAAGCTGCAACAAAAACCAAAAGAAACAACCTGGTAATAATATCCATTATTAAAATAATGAATTAAATCGTTAGAGTATAAGTGGTATTGTTCAGAATATCAAAAAATCCCGCAAAAACCTGACGTGGTGGGTCCCACAATATCAACCAAATTCGTCTTCTACATCTATATTAGAACTGTATTAGGGCAAAAACCTACATACTCAACTCTAATCTACTCAAACACCCACGGAAGAACTCAGCGCAAGGACGCGGTACAGGCCGACCCCGTACAAGAACTTGTCGGAGAATCAAGAAAGTCTCCACTGCTGCTCCATCCGAGGTTAGTTTCCCATCAAGCAACAGACTGCACTACGATGCCTGAATTCGTTGTCTCCACAACTGTATTCCTTATATACAAATTAGAACAAATAGACTGTGTGGCAGCTCCCATTTCTTCCCCCATCACCGGTCCAGCAAAAAGTGAGGGCAAACCCTAGCGAGCCGCCAAACACCTATCCTCTCTACAATCCCCTCCTACTCATCGACCAGCGGTGAAGGAAGCTGTGGAGATCTGAGTTGTTGCTGCGGGGATTACAGTGACTACTCTACTCACTCCGCCGACTCCGCCGGCCACCCTTCAATCCGCGACGGCGCGTGCCTTTAGAGATCTCAGATCTGTGAGTTCGGGCACAGTATGGATCAAGTCAACCGATTGCTCATCCTTTAGTTTCTTCTCCAATGGTATAGAAATTAAAGAAATAAATGGCATCTGCGTCTAAAGAAGACCTTTCGTTATTAAATATTTATTTGCTTAGTAGTCTGACTGTTGTAAACAGTTTTAGAACTGTAATGCACTCTGTATCTCCAGGTACAAACCTTATTAATCTAAGGCAAAACTATAGCATTATGTGTGTAACCATGAGTAGAAACCAAGGAAAATTTAAATAATAACTTTAACCCCCTGCACATATTGCCTTATCAAATTAAGACATAATCACAGCTTTATGTGTGAAAGTGCGCTATGGCACTCATCTTAACAAAATTAATTTAAGAATAGTTTCCATGATAAACTTAAACAATTGCTTTCCTCCCATGCAGATTTTTGCATTTCAATTTCAGGAAGAATAGCAAAACTCCGGTATGACAAGTCAGCAGGAATCACCGTCCTTGAATGAAGGTAATGTACAAACTTATCAATCAATGCAAAAATGTGTTACTCTTATGATTCTTTTGAAGTCAAACCGGCTTATCTTTAAAGCATATTAAAACAAAAAAATTCAAAATTTCTAATATAAAAAATTTCTGGTACTTATCATCCGTGACAATGAGTTTAAGATTAACTAAAACGTCTCTACAACTAAAACGCGTCTATATAAAACTATAATAGCTTCAAACAATTATATTAAATTTTAAATACGATTTCCATGTATTAACCTTTGGATAGATGATTTCTGCGATATTATTGCAGCCACTATAAATCACGAGGAAGCTCCAATTGCCCCACTAAACTTGAAGCCACTGGCGGTTGTGTTCCCAGAAGATCAAGACAACATAAATGCATTAAATGCAAATATACACTCTAAAAGGAAAAATTGTGAAGCAAGAACAAGCGCAGATTGCTCTAAAAATATTGCAACAGCAGTCAAACCGCCTCCTCGCAGAAACAATTTGAATAGCCTTGCAGGAAGAAAGCACAAGAATATATCATCAGAGAAAGAGGCAGCAAGAATGGAAAAAGAGTCTGAAAACATGTTAAAGAAAACTGCCGATATTGGTTCTAAAAGTCCAAGGAGAAGCAAACGATTGTCATCTACAAAAGAGACAGTAGTCACCAGCTCTAGCCAAAGTGCTCCAAATATCAATGAAGAAGAAAAAACACAGCCTACAAAATCTGCCAAAGAAGGAAAGAAATCAGAAAACGCCGCCGCAATAAGAAAATCGTCTCGCAATACCAAACATCACGCTGAGCATGACGACAACGAAGAGAACAACACCACCGTTGAAGAAAACAATGAATACAACGAGGTAAATATGAGTATTTTCTTAGTACATTGGATGCAAAATAAATGCATTTATTATATTGTTAAACATTTTTGTCTAACACAATTGATTTTAATCATGCAGAAAATATCTGAAAATTCAGAAGATAAAAAAATAAAGGCAAGAAACAGGAAAAGGCAAAAAGGACTGCAAAAAAGGCAAAAATAAATTTTATGGCCAGAACGATCAACAAGACAGTAAGATGCTCACTTAGACAGCTATTCACCTGTGTTGAAATATTGGAGGAACGGCATATAAAAAGGCTTCGGGATGCAGGTTTGGGTCCTTTGCTTGACAGCAAGATCAAGCAAAACATTAATATCCGACTTGCCTGCTTCCTTATGAATAGAATAGATCCAGCAACCATGACTCTGAATCTAGGAGTAGCAAACAAAGTAATTGAGATTACTTCTTATGCTATCCATCTGCTGTTTGGGCTGCCAGACGGTTCAAACACAACTCCTAGACCATCAGAAAGTGGCAACGACAAAACATTACATGAGTTGAAGATTGAGCTTGGATTTAGGAAAAATGAGGATATGAATACTGATGACCTTCGCAAGCTCCTAAGACTGTTGGTTAAAGACGAAGCAAACGACAATTTGGCTCTGAAAGTATTTGTGTTGATTATGTACATGAAATTCATATGCCCTGGAACAGCTGTCCGTGTGTCAAGGGAGGCAGCAATGGTAAAAAATCTGGACATATCAAAGTTGAAGGACATGGATTTGTGTCAGTTGCTTGTAGATGAGCTCAAGAGAGCAGTCATCCAGTACAGAAAATCTAAATCAAAATGGACTGCCCTGCCTGGCTGCATCATAGCACCAGTTCTGTTATATCTTGACTGTTGTATGAAACAAGGCCTTTCAGACCTGGACACAAGAACACCTCGTACACACTTCATGGATTATGAAAAACTAAAGAGCATCGCTGCAGCAGACTGTGCTAAAAAAGGCGGGGAAGACCCCAATACCTGGATATTTGGAAACTTACCTGTAAGAAAATTTCAATGACCCTTTATCTTTTCTGTTAATTATATCTCGTACTGCATAAGTTAATACAATGTTTTCATTTTCTCATCATAACAGTGGAAAGCACCAAATGACATAGTTTACTACCAGAAAAGGAATCCACTGAAAAGAATGTATCCGCATCATGAAGACCAAATGATGTCGGCAAAGCGTACTTTCAGAGGATCAAGCATTCCAACTGGTGGTTCCATTGAAGAAGAAAACACCAGTATATCAGAAGATACATTGGAACAGATTGACAACTTGCTGACTAGCGCATACGACCTATCACACAAAGTACCAACTACATTTGACCGACTCAAAAATGGAACAGCTGCTGAAAACCAAGCAACTACTGTCAAAGAAATTTCTGACAACGAAGCTAAAGTTATAGAAAGTTTACAGAAGACAACATTTCATCTCAGACAAACTTTCACATTGTTCAAGAAAGCACAGGATGAAGGTTGCAAGCAAATTCAGCAAGATGAAAGGATAGCAAATAATGAGGTACGACAAAAAACATAATCACACTTGCAATTTTTTGTTGTGTCTGTTCAAATTTAACTAATTGAACTGCTTACAAATCATAAATTTAAAGTTAAAAGTACAACAATTTAAGACTAACAAAATTTAAATACAAAAAACAGGTTGACAAAGAAGCTGCATCTCCAACTCAAGAAGGCACTGCAGAAAAAACAATAAGTGGAAAAAATGTGAGAAACAAACAGAGAAACAACGACCTTCGTACTCCTCTTGGTTCCTACGCTGTACTCGTCCCTAAGGCGGGGATGTACTTCACAACCATTGGAACATGTACCTGCGCTAGACAAAACGGAAATCTATCAAGAGAAACAAACAGAGAAACAACGACCTTCGTACTCCTCTTGGTTCCTACGTTGTACTCGTCCCTAAGGCGGGGATGTACTTTACAACCATTGGAACATGTACCTGCGCTAGACAAAACGGAAATCTATCAAGAGAAACAAACAGAGAAACAACGACCTTCGTACTCCTCTTGGTTCCTACGCTGTACTCGTCTCTACGGCGGGGATGTACTTCACAACCCTTGGAACATGTACCTGCGCTAGACAAAACAGAAATCTATCAAGAGAAACAAACAGAGAAACTACGACCTCGTACTCCTCTTGGTTCCTACGCTGTACTCGTCTCTAAAGCGGGGATGTACTTCACAACCATTGGTAAAGAAATCTATCCAGAGAAACAAACAGAAAATCAAACGGAAATATTTCCAGACAATAAAAGAGAAAACGGAAATATTTCCAGACAATAAAAGAGAAAACGGAAATCTTTCCAGAGAATAAAAGAGAAAATCAAACGAAAATATTTCCAAAGGAAAAAAATAGAAAAAAAACAATAGTTTGTGCCGACTCGGACGTGGGCTACTTCCACGTCCTACCCGACCTGGACTATATATTCCCAGATGCGAACACCCTAGCCGATATAGCACATACACGACTGCCTCCTTTCAGAACCTTGTGCTGTCTCTATCGTCTTGCCCATCCCATCTTTTGGTGTGCACAGAAGGATGGGACAATAGGCCTCCGTATCCACACCTCTCGTACACCTGTACGAGTGAGGGGCGATCAGGCTTTTGGGGAGCGCTTACGCGCGACTACTTGCAACATGACATCATCCAGATTTGGGACGGGTGGGATCCCAACTGAGCCTCAAGAATGGTGCTATCTGGAAAGTAAACAACTTTAAGTAACCGAGCAGTCAAAGAAATTCGGATCCTGGATCATTCTCCATGACTGCCTCGTAATACACATAAATTAAATAACTCCAGATCCCTGAACCCTAGACCTCCAAGGTGTTCTGGTAAAGTCATCACATCCCATGACACCCAACATGGGTTTCTTTTTCCCTCTTTGCTACCCCACTAGAATTGGCGGATAAGAGAATTGATCTGTTCACAAAGGCCTCGGGGTAGTCTAAAACAAGCCATTGAGAAAAACTGGAATTGCCTGAGCAACCGACTTAATTAACCCTTCCTTGCCGCCAGCAGATAAAATCTTTTCAAGCCATCATTTGACCTTGCTCCATACTCTATCTCTTAAGAACTTGAAAGTACTATTACGAGAAGAACCCACATCAGTGGGCATCCCAAGATACCTATCATTTAAAGCTTCAGAGTTAACATCCAGTGTGTTCTTGATGTGATCACACAAAGGTTGGGGCCAAACCTTTGTGAAATAAATCGAATACTTTTCCTTATTTATGCGTTGGCCCAAAGCTTGACAATAGCTCTCCAACAGGACAGACAACTCTTCCCACCCCCTCTCTACTTCCCTTAAAAAACAGCAGGCTGTTATCAGCAAATAAGAGCTGATTAACTCGTGGCGCCGATGGAGCCACCTTAATACCTCCAAGATGTGACAACTGATTGAGATCTTTTAACATGCACGAAAGGCCCTCTGCTGCCAATAAGAGCAAATAGGGTGAGATATGATAACCTTGTCTAATACCTCTAGTTGGTTTAAAACCCTCAAGCTTTTTACTGTTGAACATAACAGAAAAAGAAACCGATATGACCATGCTCTTAATCACACTGATCAATTGCTCGGAAACCCCAACTTAACCATAATGGCCTCTAGATAGTCCCACTCAACACAATCATATGCTTTCATCATGTCTAGCTTTAGAGCGCATAAGCTATTACTCTTCGACCTGTTTCTTTTCATAAAGTGTAGACACTCATATGCCAAGATGATATTATCAGTGATCAATCTCCCAGAAACAAAGGCCTACTGCTCTTCAGATATATATCATGTTAGGGAGGATTTGTTTCAAAAGGTTGGCCATAACTTTGGAGGCGATTTTATAAAGCACATTGCATAGGCTTATAGGCATGAATTGGGACAGCAAAGTAGGATTCTTGACCTTTGGAATAAGGACCAAGATGGTATCAGTAATGCTCTCCGCCCACTCAGTCCCTCTGATTATATCTAGAACAACTTTTGTTATATCCTCCCCACAGATATCCCAGTGCCTCTAAAAGAAGTAAGCTGGGAATCCATCAGGCCCTGGAGCTTTGGTAGGAAACATTTGGAACAGAGCCATATTCACCTCATCTTGAGAGAACAGAGCAACCAATACCTCATTCATCGCGGGAGTGACCTTGCGAGGCACCTACTCAAGCACCTGTGCTATATTATGAACACCTTCCGATGTATACAGATTTATATAGAAATCTGAAGCAAGAGATTGCATCTCCTCATTATCTTCAATAACCTGCCCATTTGGTTTAGTTAATGCATTGGCTGCATTTTTATTCCTCCTCATACTCGCTCGCCGGTGAAAATAACTGGAGTTTTTATCACCATGTGCTAACCAGTCCACACGGAAGCGCTGGCGCCATATTATCTCCTTTTTATGATACAACTCAAACAGCCTATCAGCGACTTTGATCTCCACATGTGAAAGTCCAACCCTGAATGGCATAGCTCTTAAATTTTCCAGCTCTAGTTTCAGTTTACGAATTTCTTTCCTGACATTTCTAAAAGTTTCAGTACCCCAGCTACTCAAATCCCTAGCCAGGCCACTGAGTTTGCCACGTACCAAATCAACAAATTTTTCCCCGTGATTTCACCCCCAACCCGCCGCAACGGTGGGCTTCAACCCCTCGTCGCGCTCTCACATTGTTTCATATCGGAATAGGCGCTTTTCGGACCTCCCAGTTGGTTCCTCCTCCGATAACTGCAGTAGAAGTGCATAATGATCTAAAGTAGCCACATCAATATGCTTTACAGAAGCAAGTGGAAATTGCGCACCCCACTCAGCCGACCCCAGACCATGATAAAGGCACACTCTTGTGAATGTTCCACCAGTAACTTTCTTTTCCCAAGTCTAGAAGTGACATTTGGAACCCAAATCCATCAAGTTGCATGTGTCTACCGCATCACGGAAACCTTGAATTTGTGGATGTGTCCGGCGGCCAACACCTACATGTTCATCAGCTCTGAGGACTTCATTGAAGTCTCCCCAACATAACCATGGGAGGGAACTAGTGCTGCAGATTCCCCTAAGCATGTCCCATGTTTTAAAACTCTCATTATTTTGCGCCTCACCATCTATAGACAATGGTAATTCTCCAATCTACATCTGTGATGCCAATAATAGAAGCATCAATATGATACTGGGAGTACCCCAAGATGGTAACATTTATATCATTATTCCAATACAGACATAGCCCACGACTCCGGTCATCACTACCAAATGCGAAAGCTTGATCATAGCCTAAAGATGATGCTAACGACTCAGCTCTAGCCTTGCTAATTTGAGTTTCTTGCAAGCAGAAGATAGATGGGACAAATTTAACGACAAAGTTGTGAAGCTCACGAATCGTCGAGGCATTGCCTGCTCCTCGACAGTTCAAGTTGAATAGACTCATTGGGCTTGGCGGCGCCCCTTGAGGGAGCCCGCCAACACGCCATTATTTTTATTGCTATTTTGTTCTTCAACATCTCCATCTCCGACCCCCTTAGTCACAAGCTTTGGATCACGTTTGATCGGTGGTCTTGTCGGTATCTATGAATTGGCAATGGGGTTCTTATCAAGAGCACCCGCAACGGATGGTACCGTCCGTGGTGGCACAACAACCTTGCCCCTCCAGAAGCTCCTCTCTTCCTATTGTTTTCAATATCCTCCATCTCAGCATCCTTTGTATACTCTTCATCATCCTTATCATCAAAGAAAGGGTCACCACCACGACCTCTTCCACCACTTGCGGGTCCAACCATTGGTCTGCCACCACGTCCACGCCCTCTTCTCGGGCGATCACTTGGCCTCCAAGCAGAAACAACCTTTAGATCTCTGAAGAACAGAGTAGACTCCTCATGCACCCATCACCATGCACACCAATCCAGGATGCGTTCATATTTGACTAAGAACAAATGACGATTTTCATCCCGAATGATTGAGACAACAACTTTTAGTTTTTCTCACATCCAATTTCACCCGAACCATGTAGTAGTTGCGAATGGCATCAAGGGACTGGGGCTCCATCGCCACAAACTCACCAACAGTATTGGCCAACGATTTAATCATCCCCTTAAACCCATTAGGGAGGTCATGAATTTGGATCCACATCAGAATCATGTTGAGATCTATAGTGGAGGGTTTTGTAAACCCGTCATAGGGTGCAATCAGTACACTCTTGCCCTTGAAGACCCATGGTCCGCCATCCATCACCTTCTCCCAGTCTCCCAAACGCGCAAACCTCAGTAAATTCGGACTACTATTGGTAGTGCACATATATGGACCCACGCAAACCTTTGTGTGTTGGGTGCCGTGCATCGATCTTGTACGTGTGGGTTGGGCCCTAAAAAATTCGGGTTACTATTGGTAGCGCACATGTATTGACCCACGCGGCAAGTAAGAACAATAGTCTGCGCTTTAATTGCACGCGGCCACTATTTTGTTAGGGTGCTCGTATATGGCACACCACTAATAAGCATGCCTCTATAGGGTTTTCTCTACTAGTGGAGGAAAGAGATGCCGTGGCTTACACTATAGTTTTGCTAGTGTCCCATGAGAAGAATAGACATTTCACAACTCATTTTTATCCTTCCATGTGAAACCGTGAAAGCGTGGCGGACAGCGAGGCGCCGTCGTGTACGCTCGCTACGACGACGGCGTCACCTGGGGCAGCTGGTTTCCAGCCTCTCCCTCTTTCCCCATTCTCCATATCTATCCCTTGTCCAGCATCCTCCCTTCCACTCCCCAATATTTTCTAGGGTTTCTCGTGATCTCATGACAGGTTTTTTTTATAGAATTGTCTCTCATCCCATTTTTTTACAATCAGTACCACATATCTATATCTCTTATAAAGCAAAATCCCACTAGAGGGTCATTTAAGTTATCTATCTCAACATGCAAGCTATCCACATCATCCATTCTATTAGCCATTCAATTGTCCATGTCATACCCCACTAACATTCATTAATATTTTAAATGCAAGCCACATCATCTATTTTTTAAGCCATCCAATTATCCACATCATCAATTTTTATCCGCCAACTACATAACCATTTCAAGTCAATTTTTTAAGTTAGCCTCTTGACTATTTACGTCAATTGAATCCCGCATGTTCCTACAAATAACATTCTATTCCAATCAACTTCTATCCTTTTATTTTTTATATAATAGAGTTATCGGAGAAATTCCCGCTGCAGCGCGCGGGGTATCCTTCTAGTATTCATAGTAACAAATAGTACATGGTAGAGATACATGATTTGACTCCAATCTCGATTACAAAAAAAGTCTAAAAGATAGTAACAAATCTTCGAGGTCTTCAAATTTTTTTCTTCTTCCAGAACACAATCTAGTGCTCTTCTAAAGGCAGCCAAAGATAGATAACGAACCATAGACCTGTAAATACCGATGAAAGTTCCCCCATAATTTTTTGAGCCGCAATGCCAAGGCTGCGTGCACGCACACAACCATTAAAGCAGTCATTCAACATCGGCAAGAGTACCAATACCAGTATGTCAGGGAATAACAACCGACTAGCTTTGTCATCGTCGATGGAGAGCCGAGAGTACGAATCACCATTGTCGAGGACGTAGCAGCCGGGACAAAAACTGCGAGAATAATCCTCCTCGCGGCAACAACGACAAAAGATCCAAAATCGATCTGGCGAAGCAAGATCTGAAGGCCCATACCTAGATGATTGTAATCTTTTAACACCACCATTGACGTCGAGAAGAATATCTCGTCGTCGAGCGAAAGTCCGAAGATCACTTATTACAGACGATGCCATCTCCATTGAGGGAAAACCAACAAGAAGACGACTACCCGAATCCTAACATAATCTACTGAAAACACTACTTTTATTGGAAATTCCACGCATAGATCGGGTTCCCCACTCCAAGTGTTCTTTATTGGCCTGTGTTTAAAAAAAGTTGCAGCGTATTAACCTAATAAAGGGGGTACCACTACCTAGAGACCAACCTTTGTAAAGGGAAAAACCACCCCGCGCAACCCACCAGCGTCTGACACGTGTCAGGCCCAGACGACCGCGCACGCGCGCCCCCGCGACAAGTGCTCGCGCGCCCGCGTGCCCTGTACCTCCACACACCGCGTACCTCCGCGCGTCCTCGCGCGAGAGAAGACCCACGCGGGGCTGAGCATCCATGCAATCATGCAACCCACACACGCATCTAGCTAGTACGTGCACGTATACAATTTTTAAAAAATGCACAAATATTGTGCCCTACAAATACAACTACCAACAAATTAAAGTACAAACAAAAGACGAGTACAACTCAGTGAAAACACGAGTATAGTTGCCTTCATAACACGAGTACAGTTACATACAGAGCACGAGTACGACAAATGACGAGTACAACTTAGTGAAGACACGAGTACAGTGACGCACGAGAGCGAGTACAGTTGTGCAGACGAGCGAGTACAGTCGCGTACACGAGCAGGTACAGTCACGCACAACACACGAGTACAGTTGAACACACAGACGAGTACAAGTACAGTCACGCACACGAGCAGGTACAGTCGTGGACACGAGCAAGTACATGTACATAAGTACAGTGACGCACACGAGCAGGTACAGTCGCGCATAAGTACAGGTACAGTCCCACACACAGGCGAGTACAGTTAGCGAGTAAAGAGAAAAAATGCACCAAATACACTATAAAAACAGAAGTACTTATTAGTTGAAACACGAGTACAGTTAGGTACACACCACAGGTACAATCATAATATTATTGGAAGTACAAAAGAAAGTATCTCCAAACCTATCAACATGGGATCTAGTTTTGAAGATCTCGACGCGAGGATCTCAAAAGTGAAAACGGTTCGCAATTTGGACTTACGGTTCTCAAGATATTTCATTTTGAAAAAACGAATCTAGAAGAAAAAGGGAAAAACTGACACAACCCAGTCTTCTCTCTCCTCCCCCATCCCCACCTTGCTTCCCCTTGCGACACGTGGCGAGCAGAGAGACCACTTCCCAGGAATTTTCTGGCACCACAGCGCGCCACTTGTCGCGTGCAGAGCGAGTTGCCTTGCCTTAACGAAGGTCGGCCTTTTTTTAACGATTTCGTAATAAAGGCCATGACGTGAAAAGGTCAGCAAGGAAATAGAGAATATGCCTAAACTGACACAGCTCGGCCTAACCTTTCGGGCGCCAAAGCCCAAGACACTTCCACAATAACCCTAGTCACAGTATAATAAAAGAACACCACCAAAACCCCTCGATGTTCCTGTCACAAAAGAAGGGGAGGAGTCTCGCCTCCTCAACCTCAAGCCATCGCGACCCGGCCAACCGATCACGCCGTCCAGCATGCCGACCTCCCCGCGCGTCTCCGCTGACGCGCCCCTCTCCGGATCCGCCTCCTCCATTGTTGCCGGCGCGATCAGCGGCTACCACATGCTAAAGATCATAAGCTACTCGCGCACGAAGAGCTCCCCAATGGTGAGCGGATCGACTCTTGGCCGTTCCGGGTTGGTGGCCGCACCAAGGTTTTTTTTCTCGGGCCACTTTTTTTACCGGAGGGCATCGGAATTACTGGTTACCGCGAAATCTCGGAAATCTCGGTTATTTACCGACCGAGTTGATTCAAACGAATTTTGAATTCAAATATTTTTTGATCCAAAACAAATAAAACTTCCATCCAATTTGTACAATACTCTTTGCTTGGTCGAGTGGTCGGAGCGTCACGTCCTAAACCAACAGGTCGTAAGCTCGATCCCCGCAGATGCAGTACGGACTTTTTCAAATTTTTTGCCGAAAAAATAAACGTGTCACCCGAAGAATTCGAACCAGAGACCTCAGAACAGAGCCACGGTGCACATATTACCACCAGGCCATAGAGTTATATGTTCTTACTGTTGCCTTTCGACGTATATTTGACCTTTCTTGGAAATTAAATTTTAAATCAGTCCGAATTTTTTTGATCGGTATAAGTATATCTCGGAGGGGGACGAGAAAAGCGGTTTCCGGCCAGATTTCGGAAATCTCGGCCGAGAAAAAAATCCCTGGGCCGCACATGGCGTGTGCGCTACTATCCCAACGGCTGCAAGTCCAAGAGCATCGATTACATCTCCCTCTTTATCACACTGGATGATACCGCCGCCAACACCAAGGCCGTGAAGGTGTACGTTCAGTTCAGCTTACTGGACCAACACGGGCAGCCGGTGCGGTCCTATACCGGCATTGCTGGTCCAGAGAGCCTCCATCTTCCTAATTCTTGGGGATGCGATAATTTCATCAGAAGGGAGGTATTGGAAAATTCAGAGCACCTCAACGACGATTCCTTCACTGTCAAGGTCGATGTCAGTGTCCTCGGCGGGTTCCACGCTCAGGAGACACCAGCCAGTTGTGCCGCCGTCTGACATGCACATGCACTTCGGGGATCTCCTGTTGAGCAAGGCGGTCGTCGATGTCGAGTTCCTAGTCGGTGGGGAGACGTTCTCGGCGCACCGGTCGGTGCTCGCTGCCCGGTCTCCGGTCTTCAGAGCCGAGTTCCTTAGCCCGATGAAGGAGAGCACAACAACAGCTCCCATACGTATAGATGACATGGAGGCACAAGTGTTCAAAGCTCTGCTTACTTTCATGTACACGGATGCACTGCCTGATATTATGGATCAACACGAAGAATATGTCATGGCTCAGCATCTGCTTGTTGCTGCGGACAGGTATGGTCTGGACAGGTGCAAGCTGATTTGCCAAGATAAGTTGAGCAGAGGTATTGATACGAGCTCTGTGGTGACCATCTGGGCACTCGCGGAGCAGCACCACTGCCATGGGCTTAAGGCGGCATGCTTGGACTTTCTCTCCACCTGCTCGCCGACGAATCTGAATGCGGTATTGGAGTCTGAAGGCTTTGGGTCTTTATTCAAGAGCTACCCCGATGTTGCCATGGATCTCCTCGTGATCAAGGTTGGTCTAATTGACTTGGGGGAACAAGATTAAGGGCATGGACATGAGGTTTAATTCCTGGCACTTGCAATCATTAGAGGTACTACAGACTGCATACTATTATTAGTAGTTTTATTTTTAGTCATGTTCTCACAAAGATATGATGTACCTCAGCATTTTTCCTTTTGCTTGGTCAATGTGTCCTTTGTTAAGAATTATTAATGGCACAACAAGCATGTGCAGATCAAACTACTAGTTGTATTTATGCTAATCCGATGAACAATTACTCCAGAAGTTATAAGCCTTTCAACTAGTTCCCCTTCATTTGCCTTCACTGATTTGTACATTTTCTGCAAGCCATGAGATTTTGGAAGCTAGTGTGTATCCACTGAGAAATTGTTGGCTTCACAATTGGGGTTTATGTCCGTAGATGGTTTACAAATTTCTAATACTGCAGTTGGTCGTCGTGATATTTGGGCATAGTATTTGTTAGTGACTGACTTCTGAAGTGATCATATGAAGCAATGTTGAATGTATTTAAAGCTGCATCCTGTATATCCTAGGGATAAATATTTCACATAAAGCTGCATCTTGTATATCCTAGGGATAGATATTTCACATAAAGCTGCATCCTGTATATCCTAGGGATAAATATTTCAGTTCGCAAAAGAAATACCAGTATATTCTGCAAGTATGAATCACAAATAACGATAGCAAACTGAAGTCATTTCAATACCATTTATTTCGCAACCAAGAAATTCAGATAAAACAGGCCACGACCCCACGAAGCCCATGGAGGAAATAAGCCACCCAATGCTTGGAACATTACTAGTCCAAAACGTCCACCCAAATCTATATTTCCCTATAAAAAAGCAAAAAATCTATGTATTCACAACTGAGGTCCTCTTTGGCATCAAAATATTTTTGAAGTATTCAGAGAATACTTCAGATTCTGGAAATATTGAAGTATTCAATACTTTAAGGTGTTTGGATCCAATAAATGCTATGGTTTTAAAACTGAAGTATTATCATCCAAAACTTGAAGGTTTTCAAGTATTGGAGAAAGAGGTCCCATCCTATTTTTCTATAACCGAGAAAGGAGGTAAACTGTGGTATATGTCAGCGAGGCGTTGAAATACTTTGATCTTAAAATATTATGGTTTAGAAAGTACTGAGCAACCAAACTGAGCCTGAGTTTAATTATATCGTTTAATATTTTTCTTAGGGTTGCAGTTGGTAGCAATGATATTTGGACATAGTATTCATTGGTGACTGACTTATGTGGTTATTTTTCCAATCGATCCAGCAGGATCGAATTTCATTACCTTTTGGGATAACGAAATGCAGACAACCAGGGCAAAAGCATCCTTTTAATTGGTGACTGACTTATGTGGTGATCAGGCAAGGCTGCAGGATAGGAAGTTTGGCATCCTTCCAGATGGCTACGACTAAAGCAATAGAGTTTATATTCTGCAATAGTACTAGCTCATCCCTACGGGGAAAAAAATACTACTATGTCTGAATCACAAATAAGGATGGCAGAACTGAAGTCATCTGAATACCATTTATTTTCCAACCACGAAGTTCAGAGATTAACAAGCCGTAGAGGCCATGGACGAAATAAGGCACCCAAAGCCCACCATATCCGGCCTGGGACATCTCCAAATGATCATCGCACGATGTGCGAACCCATATATTCACATTTGTTTTCTAGAAACAAATTCACATTCTATTCTATGCATAGAATAATCAATATATTCATGCTTCTTTTATAACTAATCCATAGACCGGAAGCACGAGAATTACTCTAAGGCACCTCATGCGAAGTTCCTCGCCCCCCTCGAGACATTTGCAGGAATCAACATATGCTTGTTCGCATGTCTCTGAACCAAGCTAAGTGGAGTAGTGTACTAGCTAATGGCCGTTATGCAAGCCCGAACTTCGCGAGAATGTGGCCCAGCTTCTCCTTCGTCAGCGGCTGCACGCATGCATATGCATCAGGATCAGGAAACGGCGAGAGCTCGAGTCAAGGGCGTCAGATACATGCATCAGGAGTAAAACAAGGTTGATCCGGTGGATGGTCACCTTGGGGGTGAAGTCGTTGGCGCCGGCGGTGATGAACGCCTGGACGTCCGGCGGGAGGCTGTCGCTGGACACGGCGACGATCGGCGTCGCCACCCCCATGGCCCGGATCTGCCTCGTCGCCTGCATGCACGCGCACACGTTCGCCCGGCCGGACAGATGACTAACGCATATTTATGTACACGGCCGGCATGCATCCATGGCAAGTGTATGAGGAGTTTATACCTCGTGGCCGTCCATGACCGGCATCTGTTTGTCCGTGAAGATGAGGTTGTACGCGCCGCTGCCGCCGCCGGCGCCGCTCTCCCGCACGCGCCGCACCGCCTCGGCGCCGTTCTCCGCCTCCTCCACCTCGACGCCGGCTGCCCTCAGCACCGCTCTTGCCACAACCTGCTATTCCAACATGATCATCACTTAACCATATATAGCAACTCGATCGCCTACTCCATCGACAGAACTAAATCATAACAAGAGCGAACAGTGCAGTTAACACACGCAGCAGGTTAGTGATCAACCAGTTAATTACGTACCCTGTGGATCTCCTCGTCCTCCACGAGGAGCACTCTGATCCTCCTCCGATCCATTGCTTCTGCCTGCGTCACCGCCTACCTTTTTCGAGACACTGTCTGCTAACTCGTATCAACCGTTGCTGGCTAGTTAGAAACGGAGCCCCGCTTTTTAAACAGTGAGCAGACTGGCAGCTCGATGGATGGATCGATGAGGCCGGAGCACACAGATCGCGGTGTATCTCCCCGACGTTTACATTACACGGAATTGCATGGGTTGTAAATCTTCACGCCATCTGCCGGTGCTTGGCCTCTTTTCGGCAAGAATCTGTACGATCGTAACTACTACCGCCCGATCCACAGTGTTAACTGGCCGCACGCATGCTACTTCCTCACGGTAACACCATAGGTAGCTAATTGCCTAACAATAATTGCGACGCATCGGCCAGATTGTGTCTCTGTTTCAAGAATCGATCCTGCTCGCGATTTTGTGCAAGGAAAAGTGCACACACATGACGTGGTTAAGATGCCACAGATCGTCAGGATCAGATCGGGCTATATCTGTGGAACCATTCTGAGCATCCAGTGATCGAGGGAATGGTAATTGGGGTCGCCGATCATTGGTTTTATATATGGCTGCTTGTCCCGACTCGTGCAAGCTAGCTTAATTTGCCGGATCGAGCAGCTGGCTGAACTATTTGATTTACTTGGATGCTCTATCGTTGGCAAGCCCACGTGTCGTTTGCTCACGTTGGTAATTTGGTTCGATATGAAGCCAAAACGTGCACTACATTGAGCGTCGAATTTCTATTGGGTGGTAGAAGAATAGATCGAGGGACATTCAAGAATAGATATAGGGACAGACGGATCCTGCGTTTTGGACTTGTGTACCTAGCCGCCGCTGAAACAACCTGCCTGTGTCGTCACCTCCGTCACCGCCATGAATCGGTTCCCTCTCCTCCGGCTAGCCTCGTCGGCATCTAGAGGGATGTGAAACCCAATCTACAAGTGGAGTTTTTAATAAAAGTAGAATTTTCAACAGATTAATTCAGGATTTTTGTAGCCATCTTCGTTTTGGCCTACACGTCGATGAAGATGGTGGCATCATCTACAATAATGTGTTGGAATTGATCTAGTCTAACAAAATGAGAGAAAGACACGGAGACTTTGGTCCCCTCACGTGGGAGCCTTGATTGGAGGCGCCTAACCAACTTTTTGGTTTCGGTCCCTAGCCTCCAACACCTGGTATAAAAGAAGAGACGTAGTTGTCAGGCAAAAAGATAGTACATGCCTAGCCAACTAATCACCGGTACTTAAGTGGTGCTGAGAGGCTAGATGACCGACAACCACCGTCGGCCGCCCAAGTGCAGTGCCGGTGGCGTCTAGGACGGGTACACTGTCTAGCAGCTACCGCTCCATTTTCTTCATCGACTGTCTCTGCATCATTGAGCAGGCAGAGGCCTCCGATGGCCATGACTGCTATCTCAGTTACACACGCTTCCACCCAATGCAAGTGTTCTAACCAACGAGATTATGTCCTAATGTTGTCTATCCTAAAGCTTTAAATCTAACAATGATATCAAATCCATCCTAATCTCTGATAGAACCCCAATTAGGCCAAAACTGGAATCATGCTTCTATGTTGTCTCTCTATCCCTTCCATTTTATTATTCACTCACTGCTCTGCTGCTCTGGACGATATTTTTCTTTATATAGTCCTTGAACAAATCTCATTTGTTTCCCTACGAAGATTTCTACAATCTAGAGCACAAATAATAAAATTTTAAATGTATTACTTTTTGTACACAACATTTTTACTTGTTCGTAAATTATCCAGTAACTGTGAAATCGTTGCATAACCATGCCATTAATAACATACAACGTTCTTTGATTTGTGGTTATTATAGTTATAGTAAAATATTCTTATTAAACTAAAACCATAGTTTCACTTGGAAAAGGAAATTCATCTTTTCTTATAAAAGGTGGCAAATTTTAGAGAACACGTTTATGAGGAAACTAAGCAAAGTAAAAGATATCACATTCTTTACAAAATATAAATTGTTACACTATACATGTCCAAAACCATAGTATCATTAACCTAAAGATTTTCAGATCGTGTCTTCTAGCGTACTCTAATGAATACCAATAGAGGTTTTTGTAGTATAATACTATCAAACATAGGCATAACTAAGTTAGAAAGTTCTAGATCGAGTCAAGTGGGGGTAGTGCGCATTTCTTGCTCAAGCTTGTTCTCAAAATAACTATTTGTAGCAACGAAAGAATTTAAAATCCAAACTAGCTAAATTCGTTCTTTATATTGTACTATCCTATAGATAAGGGCCTCGGAATGCAACGACCAAAACGGTACAATGCTTGAGAAATGACTTTGTTTGACCTCCCGTGCATGGTTTTACACCATTCTTTTGCATTTCATTCAGTTCAGTTCCATGTTTTCTACAGAAACTTGATGAAATTTAATGAAATATGGACACGCAAATTTTAAAACACTGGATCAAAGGCTAAAACATGCACAAAACCTCGCCCATACATGTAGAATCACCGTAGTTGGGCCGATGCTTGGCAATTCTGTCGCGTTACTCATAGCAAGTTTTCTATCTGCAGATCGATTCATTTCCGATGGCCGTTTTGGTTCATGTCGGTGGGAAAGCCGGAGAGGTATGATTTTACATGTTAGGCATGTTTTGGATCGTATATTTTTTTTGGGTCCACCATGACAGACGATTCTCGGCTCCATTTCACTCCATGCACTCATGCATGCCGCGGTCGACGTTTCGCCACTAGTGCACCGCGCGCCACTCGAGCTGACCGACGGCCGGCCAGTTGATCACGCCGCGCCGGACACCGGGAAGGGGAGCGACGTGGATTTGATGCCCGTCCACGCGACCTCCTCTGTTCTACAGTAGACAACACAACATGATCAGCATCTTTCTGAACTGGTTTAACGGCGGAACAAACGCACATATCAGTAGACATGACCGGTAACACTACTTCGGCACTGACTCCCGGCATCTCAAAAAGCTTCCCGTCCACTCCGATCCAATCTTCCCCACCTCTTTGCCCTTTGCCACCGCTGCCAAATCCCAAAACGAAACGATACAAAGCCAGGTAGCAAAAGGGAAAGAGCAGATTTTTGCGGGGCCAGTAGCAGAGTCAGCCATGTCTCTACAAGAAAGAGTCCCCCTGCTAGGACGTGCATAACTGAATACAAACTCGAGGTGACATATGTACCGAGTACGTACTGACATTGAAGTTAGAATCTCCTTACCTGCGGATATTTAAATCGTCTTTGCAATATCCGTGGGTTGTTCAGATCGACGGCATGAACGCGTTGGATTGTTCAGATCCACCGCATGCACATTGCTTGGCCTCTCTTGGGCAAGCATCTGGAGGACCGATAGTGTTAACAAGTCGCACGCATGATGCTTCTTCATGGTACTACTACCCGTAGCTAATCACCTAACAATGCCTCGTGTGTGCTGGTGTACATATGCTGTGCAAGATAAACTACGCGCGCTGCAATAATTGCCGCGCATCAGCCCGATCGTATCTTTGTTTCCTCAATGCCGATCCTGCTCGCGATTTTGTGCAAGCAAAGTGCGCGCACATGTGACATTGTTTTTTTTTGAATCTCAGCAGTTATATAGCCGGAAAAAATAACTGTACAAAGAAAGCCGGTGGTTAAAACCACCTCGGGTTCAGCGCCTACTCTCGCCGCACAAGGTGCCTCGCACCGGCGAGCACCCAACTATTGACCTAGTCCGAGATTAGATGGACAAGGCCGGACACACTCAACTCTTTATTACAGAAAACACGTCTATTTCTCTCGCGCCAAATCTCCCATGCAACCAGTGTGGTGAGCGAAGCTGCACGCCGGTCCGTTCCTGCCAGCTTGGACACCACCCAAGAAAGGGCTAGATCGTCCCCGTCCGGTGCTGTAATGGCTGGGCAGTGAAGCAGAAGGGCCGTGCGATCCTAGACCTGCCTAGCCCAAGTACACTCAGCAAAAAGGTGTGCCGGAGTCTCTAGGTTTCGCCGGCATAGGGGGCAGAAGTATTGGTTGGGCATCCCGAAGCGCAGCAATCTGTCCGCAGTGAAGCGTCTCTGCATCAGAAGCCAGAGGGAGAACTTGCACTTGGGAGGAGCCCAGACCGGCAATATATGACGAAGAGGGGATTGAGGTGTCCCCTCGAACTGAAGCGCGTAAGCAGAAGACGCGGAATAGCTGCCCGAGGTAGACTTCCAACGGAAGGTGTCGACGGACTCTGGGTCAAGGTTGCACCCTCGCACGACTTGACGAAGGGCGACGAAGTCCGGCAACAGGGCAAGGGAAATCCTCCCACGCAGGTCCATGAGCCAGTGATCGTCGTCAATAGAATCCACCACCATCCTATTTTTGCGCCTCGAAATCTAGAAAAGGTTAGGCCAGCGTTTTCGGAGGGGCATCCCGGCCCAGCTGTCGGACCAGAAGCTCATCGACGAGCCATCTCCAATGACTACCTCAGTCATGGAGGCAAACAGAGCCTGGTCGGAGGGGGAAGGCTGCTCCAGAAGCCCTTTGCAAGGCTTATTGGCCCCAATCTTGGCTTGCCAAATCCAGTGCAGGCGAAGGGCGTTATTGAACCGCCTGAGGTCCAGGACCCCCAGGCCGCCCAACTCTCTCGGTCGGCACACCCGGTTCCAGGCTACCCTGCATTGGCCAGGGTTGCATGTGTCCTTCGCCGCCCAAAGCCAGCCCCGACGCAACTTATCGATTTGCGCCACCGCCCATGCAGATAGGGGGTGCACCGTCATGAAGAACATCGGCAACGCTGAAAGGACGGCCTTAAGCAGGGTTAGTCGACCTGCTCTGGACATGCGCTTGCCCTTCCAGTGTCCAAGCCTGGCGGCAATCTTGTCGATGAGGGGTTGGATGTCTATTTTGCGGAGGCGGCGCAGCGAAAGGGGCATGCCCAGGTAGGTGCATGGAAGAGGGGAGACCTGCAGGCCAGCCGGCTGCAAGAGAGTGTCGAGGTCGATGTCGTCGTAGCGTATCGGTATGGCCTGACTCTTGGTGAGGTTGACAACCAGTCCCGACACTTCACCGAAGCCCTGCAGTATTGTCGTCGTCGCGGAGATCTCCCCCTGGGTCGGCTTGATGAAGAGGGCCACGTCATCTTCGTAAAGGGAGCAACGGATAGATCCCGCAAGCGGTGAAAGAAGGCCGTCCTCAGTGGCCATGGCGAAGAGGCGGGGTAGCGGCTCCATGGCGAGATGAACAGAAGCGGTGACAGGGGGTCTCCTTGCCGGAGGCCTCTCCGGTGAGAGATGCTGGCTCCCTCCTCCCCGTTGAAAAGCACACGCGAAGAAGCGGTAGAGAGGAAGGCATCAATCCAGTTTCTCCAACGCACCCCAAAGCCACGTACCCACATCAAGTCGAGCAGGTAAGTCCAGGATACCGAGTCGAAGGCCTTTGAGATATCAAGCTTCAATAGCAACGAAGGCGTTTTTGAGCGGTGCGGGCGTCGAAGAAGAGCTCGAACGTAGATGAAGTTATCTTGGATACATCGGCCTTTGATGAAGGCGCTCTGCTCAATGCCCACAAGATCATCGATCCGAGGAGCAAGCCTAGCGGCGAGGACCTTCATGAACAGCTTAGCGAACCTATGCATAAGGCTGATAGGGCGGTAGTTCTTCAAGGACGAGACGTCAGCCCCCTTAGGCAGCAGCACCATGTGGGAAACGTTGAGCTGGTGCAGCCCCGCGTAGTTCCCCTCCGCAATTTGCTGAAAAGCCAAAAGAATGTCCTGGCCAACCAAGTCCCACGATGCTTTGAAGAAGTTGGAGATGAAACCATCGGGGCCTGGTGCCTTGTCCTCAGGCATTGACTTGACGGTGTCGTGGATATCATCGAGTGTGAAGTCAGCGTCCAATGCAGAGAGGTCATGAGTAGGCAGTCCTAGCGAATCCCAGTCGAAGGTAACGGAAGCAGCTGGGGCTGTACTGAGGATGGCATGGAAGTGACCATCAACCACCTGCCGTTTCTCCTCCTGCGAGATGGCATCCGTACCACCATCGCGTTGCAGGGAGTGGATGAAGTTCTTCCGTCTTCTGCCATTTGCTTTGACGTGGAAGAAGCGGGTGTTGGCGTCACCGGCACGCAACCAACACACCCTGGAGCGCTGACGAATCCTGATACGCTCAAGCACCGAGACTCCGAGAGAGGCCCAGAATGCGGGACTTAAGCTGGTGGCGGAGGGCGGCCTCCTCCGCCGTGAGGGCTCTCATGTCCTGCGCCACGTCCAGGAGCCTCACCACCTTCTCCGCCCGAAGTAACTGCTGCTTGGTATCGCCAATGTGCTTCTTGTGCCAATCCCGAAGCGCGGTGGCCGTCCGGGAGAGCTTGCGGTGAAGCCGGATGAGGGCATTGAAATGATTGTAAGGCTGTACCCAGGCCTCAGCCACAGTTTGGGCATATCCCTCGATGTGTGGCCAAAACGCCTCAAAGCGGAAGCCGCTGTAGCGCTTGACCTTCCCAGCACATGACAGCACTAGCGGGCAGTGATCCGAGATCGAGGAGGAGATGGCAGTGAGCTGCGCATTGGGAAAGGAGGTGTCCCAATCCACATTGCAGATTGCCCGATCTAGGCGGACAAGGGTGGGCGGGTCCTGCCCGTTGCTCCAAGTGAATCGACGTCCCACAAGTTTGATGTCCTTCATCTCCGTGATGTTAAGCATGGCCCGAAACTTGTCCATGAGGCGCCTATTAAGCCTATGCTTGTTCTTGTCCGCCGTGGAGATGATGACGTTGAAGTCCCCCACAATGATCCAGGGGCCGACGACAGAGTGCCGCAACGCCGCTAGATCGAGGAGGAAAGCTTCCTTAGCAGCATCCACATCGGAAGGCCCGTAGACGTTGGTGAGAGTCCAGGCAGGTCCACCTGCCCTGCTTGCGAATGAAGCGGTGATGGAGTGACACACCGAGCTGATGAGCTGGGCGTCGTATTTATCGGGGTCCCATGCCACCAGCAGGCCACCCCTGGTTCCCTCAGCCGGAGAGGTGAAAGACGAGCGACAACGGTTACCCACGGACTCAGCACGAATGGCGTCGGACACGTCAGCAAGCTTCGTTTCTTGGAGACAGACGATATCCCAAGCCGAGCGCTCAACGACTCCGCGTATCGCTGCCCTCCGCGCAGGATTGCTAAGTCCCCGTGGGTTCCAATCTAGGAGTTTAAGGCCTAGATCCATGATATGTCTCAAACGTATCTATAATTTCTTATGTTCCATGCTTGTTTTATGACAATACCTACATGTTTTATACACACTTTATGTCATTATTATGCATTTTCCGGAACTAACCTATTGACGAGATGCCGAAGGGCCAGTTCCTGTTTTCTGCTGTTTTTGGTTTCAGAAATCCTAGTAAGGAAATATTCTCGGAATCGGACGAAATCAATGCCCAGCATCTTAGGATCACGCGAAGCTTCCAGAACACCCGAGAGCCGCCAGAGGGGGGCCACAGGCCCACCAGATGACAGGCCGGCGCGGCCAGGGGGGGCCCGCGCCCCCCTGTTGTGTCGTTGCCTCGTTGACCTTCTGACGCCGCCTCTTCGCCTATATAAAGGTCCCTGACCTAAAACACGATACGAAAAAAGCCACGGTACGAGAAACCTTCCAGAGCCGCCGCCATCGCGAAGCCAAGATCTGGGGGACAGGAGTCTCTGTTCCGGCACGCCGCCGGGACGGGGAAGTGCCCCCGGAAGGCTCCTCCATCGACACCACCGCCATCTTCATCAACGCTGCTGTCTCCCATGAGGAGGGAGATGTTCTCCATCGAGGCTAAGGGCTGTACCCGTAGCTATGTGGTTCATCTCTCTCCTATGTACTTCAATACAATAATCTCATGAGCTGCCTTACATGATTGAGATTCATATGATGATGCTTGTAATCTAGATGTCATTATGCTAGTTAAGTGGGTTTTACTTATGTGATCTCCGGAGACTCCTTGTCCCAGGTGTGTAAAGGTGACAGTGTGTGCACGGTGTGGGTCTCTTAGGCTATATTTCACATAATACTTATTCACTGTTATGAATGGCATAGTGAAGTGATTATTTATATCTCTTTATGATTGCAATGTGTTTTGTATCACAATTTATCTGTGTGCTACTCTAGTGATGTTATTAAAGTAGTTTATTCCTCCTGCACGGTGTAATGGTGACAGTGTGTGCATCGTGTAGTACTTGGCGTAGGCTATGATTGTGATCTCTTGTAGATTATGAAGTTAACTATTGCTATGATAGTATTGATGTGATCTATTCCTCCTTCATAGTGTGATGGTGACAGTGTGCATGCTATGTTAGTACTTGGTTTGGTTATGTTGATCTATTATGCACTCTAAGGTTATTTAAATATGAACATTGAATATTGTGGAGCTTGTTAACTCCTACATTGAGGGTCCGTGTAATCCTACACAGTTAGTGGTGTTCATCATCCAACAAGAGGGTGTAGAGTTTAGCATTTATCTATTCTGTTATGTGATCAATGTTGAGAGTGTCCACTAGTGAAAGTATAATCCCTAGGCCTTGTTCCTAAATACTGTTATCGCTGCTTGTTTACTGTTCTACTGCATGTTTACTTCCTGCAATATTAGTACCATCAACTGCACGCCAGCAAGCTATTTTCTGGCGCCGTACTACTGCTCATATTCATTCATACCACTTGTATTTCACTATCTCTTCGCCGAACTAGTGCACCTATTAGGTGTGTTGGGGACACAAGAGACTTCTTGCTTTGTGGTTGCAGGGTTGCATGAGAGGGATATCTTTGACCTCTTCCTCCCTGAGTTCGATAAACCTTGGGTAATCCACTTAAGGGAAACTTGCTGCTGTTTTACAAACCTCTGCTCTTGGAGGCCCAACACTATCTACAAGAATAGAAGAACCCGTAGACATCAAGCACTTTTCTGGCACCGTTGCCGGGGAGGAAAGGTAAAAGGCTCTCATACTTCGGTCCCAGGTAAAGTACTTTTCTGGCGCCGTTGTGTGTGTGCTCGAAGCTATTTCCTTTAGATCCTGCAATTGCATCTTTTTGTTTCTTGTTTTACACTAGTAAGGCATAATGGAAAACATCTGTGAGCTTTTTATTCTATTTCCTGAGTCAAGACATGAATGGTTTAATGCGAAAATTAAAAAACCTATGGAATCTTATTTGCATGCTAGTAGCAATGATATTAGTATGAACGCTTTGAACACCATTGTTGCTAATGATATAGAAAATTCTAAGCTTGGGGAAGCTGGCTTTGATGAGCATGATATTTTTAGTCCCCCAAGCATTGAGGAGAAAATTTATTTTGATTATACTATGCCTCCTATATTTGATGATGAGAATAATAATGATAGCTACTTTGTTGAATTTGCTCCCATTACATCTAATAAAATTGATTATGCTTATGTGGAGAGTAATGATACTTTTATGCATGTGAATAAGAATGCTTTATGTGATACTTATATTGTTGAGTTTGTTGATGATGCCTCTGAAAATTATTATGAGAGAGGAAAATATGGTTGTAGAAATTTTCATGTTACTAAAACACCTCTCTATATGCTGAAATTTTTGAAGTTACACTGGTTTTATCTTCCTATGCTTGTTACTTTGCTCTTCATGAACTTGTTTATTTACAAGATTCCTATGCATAGGAAGCATGTTAGGCTTAAATGAGTTTTGAATTTGCTTCTTGATGCTCTCTTTTCCTTCATTTGCTATTTTTCACGAGTGCATCATTAAAATTGCTGAGCCCATCTTAATGGCTATAAAGAAAGAACTTCTTGGAAGATAACCCATGTGTTTATTTTACTACAATAATTTTTGTTTTGTTGAGTCTTGGAAGTTGTTTACTACTGTAGCAACCTCTCCATATCATGTTTTTGTGCCAAGTAAAGTCTCTATGGTAAAGTTGATGCTAGATTTGGATTGCTGCGCAGAAACAGCATTGCTGTCTGTCACGAATTCGCGCAGAAGTCTCTGTAAAAAAATCAAAAAAATCTGCAAATTTACGTGTGTGATCCTCAGATATGTACGCAACTTTCATTAGTTTTGAGTTTTTCCATCTGAGCAAGTTAAGTGCCCCTGCAAAATTCGTCTTTACGGACTGTTCTGTTTTTGACAGATTTTACCTTTTATTTCGCATTGCCGCTTTTGCTATGTTGAATGAGTTTCTTTGTTCCATTAACTTTCAGAAGCTTTGTGCAATGTCCAGAAGTGTTAAGAATGATTGTGCCACCTCTGAACATGTGAATTTTTGATTGTGCACTAACCCTCTAATGAGTTTGCTTAAAGTTTGGTGTGGAGGAAGTTTTCAAGGGTCAAGAGAGGAGGATGATATACTATGATCAAGAAGATTGAAAAGTGTAAGCTTGGGGATGCCCCCGTGGTTCATCCCTGCATATTTCAAGAAGACTCAAGCATCTAAGCTTGGGGATGCCCAAGGCATCCCCTTCTTCATCGATAACTTATCAGGTTTCTTCTCTTGAAACTATATTTTTATTCCATCACATCTTATGTATTTTACTTGGAGCGTCTGTTTGTTTTTATTTTTGTTTTGTTTGAATAAGTTCATCCTTGTGTGGGAGAGAGACACGCTCCTCTGGTTCGTATGAACACATGTGTTCTTAGCTTTACTTTTAATGTTCATGGCGAAGGTTGAAAACTGCTTCGTTCATTGTTATTCGGTTGGTTAAGGAAATGTTGCATGTGGTAGTGGTATAATGAAACACTTGCATAATCTTGTAGATCATTGAGCTTTGATAACTTGATTCTTTGCAAACGTTTTGAGATATTTAGATGGTATAGCTTGCTGGATAAATAAGTTAAAATTAGTAGTGGATTGTTGTCTTTAAGCTTGTGCCGTACTACAAACTCTACTTAAATAGTTGAAGGCGTAGTTGGACTTGATAGCTTTCCATGTCTAAAGGTTCATCGTAATAACTAAGTTGTGCTGAAGGTCAGTGAAATTTTAATCATGCTCTTAATGTTGAACCTGCTAGTCGTTTGCAATAAGCTTGTGAGTTCTTTTTGACTAATGTTAAGCTACGGTTTTTGGCACTTCCACCATCCATATTTGCTAGCCTCTTCGGTACTGTGCATTGCCTTTTGCTCACATTGAGAATTGTGCATACTTCGCCGGTACATCCAAACCCGTGGGAGGACTTTCTCTTGTTCTCCTACACATAAGCCCATACATCTCCTCGAAACAGCCACCATACCTACCTACCACAGCATTTTCATAGCTGTTCCAAGATATATTTCCATGCAACATCCATTTTACATTACATGCCATGTTGTCATTTATTATTTGTATATTGCTTTGCATGATTCTATACAGCTGATGTGTGGTTTACCCATGTTACGCTAGATCATTGCACATCCTGCTACACTGGCAGAGGCATACAGTTTCATACATCGTGTTTTATTCATTATGAGTTATTTGTACCAAAAAGTGTGTTGTCATATTAGGATGTTGCCCCTAAAAGTGAAAAGAGCCATGGAGGCTGTTGTGGATATACTTCATAGGTATACCATCAACATGGTCCGATTCCGGCAAGCCCAGGTGGCCCACAGATGGTGGTGATGGCATATGGCCCACCGGGCGGCCCAGTTGCTGTTGATCAAGATGGAAGATGCCCAGCCCAGGAACAAGGAGCCAGATCCCAACCGGCCTACGAAGGTAGCCGGATCCTAACCGACCTACTGAGGTAGCCGTATCCGAACCGACCTACTGAGGTACCCGGATCCATGGAGGCCCATTGACATAGGCATCCCAAATGGGCCTGCCGAAGATAGTACCCGGGGTTTACTGAAGGCCCACTACCCGAAGAATAAGAAGATTTGGGAGCCCAAGATATATTAAGGAAATTTAGAGTTGTAATAGGAATTGTTATTTGTAATCTGGCGGGATGAGTTAGAAACCGTCCCGGACTCTGTAACTTGTACAAAACGAAACCATCGGCTCCACCTCCTATATAAGGGGGAGTCGAGGGACAAAGAAAGGATCGAATCTACTGTCAACATAACCCTAGTTTTCGTAATCGTCGAGTACTTTTCGCCTAAACCTTCGAGATCTACTTGCCCTCTACTTCTAGCAAAACCCTAGTCTACAATCTGTAGGCATTGACAAGTTAATCCTTTGTCAATTCACTAGTAGGAAAACCCTTATAGGCAAAGCTTAGTTCTGTGGCGCACCAAAATAAATGCGCCACAGAAAGATTTTTTGTGGCGCACGAGGAAGAATGCGCCACAAAAATAAGCTATTTTTGTGGCGCAATACCGGGCCGTGCGCCACAGAAATTATGTGGGGCCCACATCCTGCCACCACCAATAATTAGTGTAGGTATTTCTGTGGCGCACATGGCTTGCTGCGCCACAGAAATAAGTGTTTCTGTGGCGCACGTGCTCTGGTGCGCCACAGAAGTAGTTGATTCTGTGGCGCACTTGTGCTGGTGCGCCACAGAAATAGCGCCTTCTATAACCACCCGTACCCCCTCCCCCCCGCCCGTACTTCTTCCTCCTCCACCCCTCTTCCTCTCCCTCGCGCGCCGCCGCCCGTACTTCTTCCTCCTCCACCCCTCTTCCTCTCCCTCGCGCGCCGCCGCCCGTACTTCCTCGTCCACCCCTCTTCCTCTCCCTCGCGCGCCGCTGCCTTCCATGGTGAGCGTGGCTGTCGTCGTCGTCGCCGCCGCCTCCTTCCTCCGCGAGGGCCGCATGCCGCCACGCTCCACCCATCCCCGCCACCAGCAGCACAAGCCGCTGCGGCGTGGAGGAGGAGGGGCGGCCGCCGCATGGAGGAGGAGGGGCCGGCTCCGCGTCAAGGAGGAGGAGCCGCCGCCCCTGCCATCATCGTCGACCTCCTCGTCCACCCCTACCCGGCCCCTCCCTCTTCCTCTACACCCGGCCGCTCCTCCAACAGCATCGTCGGTGAGCTCCACCTCTCCCCTCCCCTCCCTCTTCCTCTCCCGTGCGGGCACAAAGTGCTCGACGAAATTACTTTGTCGGATTGAGTGATATGGCTACTGCTTGTTTGCTCTCCAAATTACCAAGTGATATGGCTACTGCTTGTTTGCTCTCCAAATTACTTTGTCGGATTTAAATGTCCTCTGGATCATTTGCAATAGTCTGCAGTGCCTTGTTAATTATGCATTTCATTTATCTGGTTAGTTTAACTTGATTGATTAGATAAATGAGATGAACTGCTGAGCAGTAATGATCTCATGGATGGACTGGATGTAGCTAGAGGGTTGCCAATCATTGATTGGGTACCCTAGCTCATGCTGAGCCCTATTGGGTTATGATGCAGTGGCTTAGTGAATGTTCCTATGGGTTTGAGGTAGCCCTGACAGCCTTTATGTTGTCCAAGGGTGGCTCCCCTTTACTGTGGCTGTTGTTGTGACTCTCTCATGCTATCTGGTTGATCCATGACTAGATTACCAGTAGCTTTTGCTGTTGAAAACAAAATAGACATTTAAATGTCTATATTCTGATGGTATAACTAGCTGTGTGGTGCTAGGTGAGTTTGGATGGCTAGTTAGGGATTAATCCATGTTGGATTTCTCTGGTAGTGTCACCATGCGACATACCAATGTTCCCTTGGTGATTTCCTTCTGGCTGATCTTCGGTTTGCTTCCACCAAATGGCTTAGTAGCAGGATGATGATACAAACTGGGTATTCTACCCATTTTGGCACGGCAAGCATGTGTGGTGACTCAGCGGCCTCGTGTGTCTTTGTTGGGCATGCACTTTGCACAGTGAGCTGTTTGGCTGTGTGTGTGTGTAGCCTGGCTTGGGACTTTTAAGGACTCTAGCTAGATTAGAGGGGAAAATTTGCTGCTTTGTTGCCTATGATAATGGATCATCAAATGTTTCCCTTTGTCCCTGGTTGCCTCCTTAATTGATGCCTTATGATCCAAATGACCCAAGTCCCTTGCATGATCCCATTTGTCCCTAATGTTGCTTAAGATGGATAAATTCCCTCTAATCACCATTTGGAGATCAAGACTAGTTCTTGATTTCCATTAGCTAGACTCCAATATTAAAAATTTCTCCCAAATATGGAGACAAACATTTTAACATTACCCCAATTGATGCCTTTGTCCCTGGTTGCCTCCTTAATTGATGCCTTATGATCTATTTCTTGTTGGCTTTGATGAAAATAGAGATATCCACAGTAGGGGATCATGTAAATGAATGCCACTGTGGTATCCTTTGAAGAAAAAGGACTGTTTCTGATGGTTTTAAAAGGCTAGGTGGTGCTAGGTGATTAAGTTGGCTACCAAGACTTGTCTCATCTGGTTAGCTGGGATATGCTATGTGTTGTTGCTTGTTTAGGCATATCTATCACTTACTGGATTTACTGGTTCTTGATTGGCCTCTCTTTTGCCAGCATCACTTGGTCTATATACCAAGTGATGAATAATCCCTTTGGAGCATCTGCTCCATGCATGCTATGTGTGTTTGTGCATCTTGACTTATGTCACCATGGTTGCTGGTTTGGTGGTGTTTTTGTACTTGCCGATGATTAGATGGTTGGTCGATATCACTCGTACACTCGGGGGTGGAGCAAGTGAGCCTGGTGTGATGGCACAAATATCAATATCTTGTGCATCCTACCTGGCCTCACTTACTCCATCCCTGGATGTTAATATTTGTTTCGACCAACAAAGTATGAGGCATATGCTATTTAGTTGATACCACTTGGCTCTTTCTTCCATTTTAGTGCCGATGATTAGAATGTTCGGTCAACTTTACACTCTGGGGTGTCGCTAGTGAGCCTGGTGTGATGGCACAAATATCAATCTCTTGTGCATCCTACCTGGCCTCACTAACGCCATCCCGGGATGTTAATATTTGTTTCGACCAACAAAGTATGAGGCATTCCATTTAGTTCATACTAGCTACTTCTTAATTGCATTGGCCTTTCTTCCATTCTAGTGCCGATGATTAAATTGTTTGGTCACTTGTACACTCTGGGGTGGGGCCACTGAGCCTGGTGCGATGGCACAACTATCAATCTCTCTTGTGCATCCTACCTGGCCTCGCTGACCCCATCCCTGATTGTTAATATTTCTTTCGACCAACAAAGTATGAGGCATATGATATCTAGTTGAGATACCATTTGGCTCTTTCTTCCATTTTAGTGCCGATGATTAGAATGTTTGGTCACCTATACGCCGCAATATACTTTGTAGACGGGCCCCCTTTCCCCGGCCGCCGTTCCGTGAACGAGTCTTTGACGAGACAACAACGCCGACATGCCTCTCCGGCGCAGAACCACGCCAGTCCCAGCCGCCTCTCTTGTGGCCGCGTCTCCTGCGCCATGCACTCTTCGCCTTCTTGCCCAGTGAACAATAGACTGATCGTTGGAATAAGGAAGCCGATGACGGCCGATCGCAATCTAATCTTGCGACCGACCGTCATCGGTTTCCTTATTCCAACGATCAGTCAAGAAGGCGAACAGTGCAGGACGCGGGACACACGGCCACAAGGGAGGCGGTTGGGACTGCCGTGTTTCTGCGCCGGAGAGGCAGATCGGCGTTGTTGTCTCGTCAAAGACCCGTTCACGGAACGGCGGCCGGGGAAAGGGGGCCCTTCTGCAAAGTATACTGCGGTGTATACTGCAACTATGGTTTCTGACCATAGTATTTGTGTTGACCAATAATGTATGAGGCACTTATTCCATTTTGTCATTCCATTTGCTTTGAGATTTTCAAAATGCCGATGATTAAAATGTTTGGTCCCCGTACACTTGGGGGTGGCGTAAGTGAGCCTGGTAAGATAGCACAAATATCAATCTCTTGTGCATCGGACTTGGTCTCACTTACGCCATCCCTAAATGTTAATATTTGTGTTGACCAACAATGTATGAGGCATTTATTCCATTTCTCTTGTGCATCGGACTTGTTGGTCTCACTTTCTTCCATTTTCATCATAGTAGGAACTGGATATGAAGACCCCGATGCAAGCGAGCCTGGTGGGTAGAGATGAGGGAGCAAAGGAGGAACCGGATGAAGACTACTTTGTATCTCGAAATTGTGAAATTTGTATGAATTAAGAGTTGTATGCAAAACATTTGACACTTAATTGCCACTATATATGTATCTCGATCGGGCTCTAAGTAATGTGATGATGATGTCTATGTTATATCTGTGCAATGTACATGATATTTATATTATATCTGAATGTTGCTGTATATAACCTGTATCTCTGTATATTGCTGTGTATAAACTGCATGTGTATAGCAGGCAGCACAAAATCGAGTATAATACAAGCAATTTCTGTGGCGCACTGAAAACTAATTCTGTGGCGCACTCTTTTCTGTGGCGCACCTATGAACACGTGCGCCACAGAAACCTTAATTCTGTGGCGCATGGGAAGGTGCGCCACAGAAACCTTATTTTTGTGGCGACGTTTCTGTGGCGCACCTCCCATGCGCCACAGAATCCAATTTTGGTGCGCCACTGATGAGGCTTTTCCTACTAGTGATTGGCGCCGTCTGTGGGGATTAGAGGTTGCAAGGAGCTGATCTCGATGGCACGTTCAAGATCTTCGACTTCGTCGACAGCAAGCAACGAGATGGATCGAGGTAACAAGGAAAAAACTGATCTATTCAATTTTATTCCTCACCCGCCCTCCCGTATGGATGCATGTGCCTATCTGGAGGAGCCCATCGTCATGACGTTCGGAGAATTCCGATTTGGCGTCAACAAGGAAGGATCCTACCGTCTCGAAGTTCCAATCTCATCGGAATTTTCAGCGGTCGATTCTAACTTTTCGTCGAGTGACGGGGAATTTTCGTCGCCACGGTTCGTCGACAGCAAGGCAAGCGGAAAGCTCGCCAAGATCTTCAGCAACACATCCTTCGAGTCGTCTGCGGACTCCTTTATAAGCACGACTCCGAAAGCGTCGACAGCTTCAACTTCATCGACAAATATGTCGCCATCGGAAAGGTCTTCACCACTCTATATGATGGTGTCACCAACCTTGAGAAAAATCAATACACAAAATACCACCAAATCTGTGCAATAGAAGAAGCAGGTACATCAGAACCACAAACGTCAGAGGCTTTCGACGATTTGGGAAATCCATACGTCGATCCCGCTGATCTCAGGACAGGTCTAGGCACTAAATATGCCGGATCTTCAACTCGCGCAAAAGTCCAACTCCCGCAAGCTGCGTGGGATAGGGCTGCGAGAGCCATGGATGGATCAGAACCAATGAATACTACTGCTACCGTACAAGAGTTACAAGCATATCAATATAGACTTGCTCGGGTAAAAAGAGAGTTGGAAAAAACAGACAGCATCCCTGAACAGGAGGAAAGAAGCAGCTTCTGCATCAAGCAGACGCCGAGCAGAGTTAAGTCGCCTTTCAGGAACTTCGGGAGATAGTCACAGAGAAGCTCGGAGGAGAGCGATGTCTCGGCTCCAAAACATACCTGAAGCCGAAAGAGGAAGCATAATCCAAAATCTCGACATGTCCTTTATGTCGATTGATGAAAGAGGAAATATCATCCCAAACACTCCAGAAGCAGGTTACATGGCAACACAAGCTTACATCCTTGCGTCTAGACCACCTCCTGGGGACCCGAGAGAACCATTGTTCAATATGGCGATGGCTGGAGTAGGAGTAATGGGAACAGCGTTTGCAACAACGCCTCCCGAAGAAAATCCTAGGCGAAACAGTCCACGACCCAACACAGCAGTTCAAGACCCCCCAAGAACAAGTGGAGCAAGAGACACAACAGTCCAAGTAAGGGTGGACAGAGCGCGACAAGAAAGAAGGGAGCGTCAGCACTCACCAGAAGTCGCCGACGAAGATATGTGTGGGCTCCCGTGTTTCACGAGAAGAGTTCGAAAAACTCGAGTCCCAAAAGGGTTCAAGCTACCCGAAAATTTCAAGAAATTCGACGGCCTGCAAGATCCCGAGGATTGGCTCGTGGATTATCTCGAGATGGTGAAGCTGGTAGGAGGAACCAGAGCAACAGCTATGCAAAGTATCCAAGTTCATTTGAGCGGTGCCGCGAGATCTTGGATAAAGAAACTCCCCCCAAGTTCCATCGACAGCTGGGATAACTTCGAGGACATCTTCGTGAAAAACTTCCGATCCACCTGCAAAAAACCCGCGTCATTGGAAGAGTTGAGAGCGTGTCGACAGAAACACGACGAGTCGATGAGGAAATACATACAGCGGTGGAACATCATAAAGAACTCGGCAGAAGATATATCTGACGAGAGGGCAATAGATGCGTTCGTGGCAGGAATCCGGCGAGGAGATTTCGTCGAGGACTTAGGGAGAACCAACCCTAAGACCATATCAGCACTCATGGAGATAGCCAATAAATGGGCAGATGGTGAAGACGCAATATACAACAAGCGACACAGGTCGCCAGAAGAGGATCGTGGTCGAAATTATCAAAATAGAAGGCGATTTTCTCGCCAGTTCTACAACAACGATGCTCCCGGCCATATATCGGCTGGTTTTCGAGGAAATTCTGGAGGAAATAGTCGAGATGATTATCAAAGGAGTAATGAGCAACAAGGCGACAATAGAGGTGATTTTCGTGGCAACAGGCAAAATAGTGGACCAAGGATTCAAAGACCTTACGTGTCTCCCGAGGAGATGATGAACGGTCCGTGTCAAATGCACTTTTACCTCGACAACAATGGAAAGAGGCAGTCAGGGCATCTCCAGAAAGATTGCCGAAACTTTCAGGCAATGTTGCGAGCCGCAGGAATCGCAAACGCCCAGGCCACGAACAGAAACCCCCAGGGGCCAAGGAGCGAAATCCATCTCCCACCCCCTCCCGCAATTACGGACGAAAATCGGCACCAGCTAAGAATTGCGGCAGCACCACATCCACCTCCTTATGTTGACCCCAACTCTAACGGTGCGGTCTCGATGATTCAGAAAGCTAGGCCATCAAACAGGGCGCAGAAGGTAATCTCGCGACAAGTGTTCATGGCAGAGAAGATGCCTCCACAAACAGTCGAGTACTTAAATTGGTCGGGGCAAGACATCGGCTTCACAATTGCAGACCATCCGCAGCAAGTTCCTCGACCAGGACAATCAACACTCATCTTACCCGCAGTAATCGCTGGTTTTGACGTGTCGAGAGTTTTCATAGATGGCGGCAGCAGCTTAAACCTCATGTATGCAGATACATTGAGGAAGATGAACATATCCCTAGCAAACTTGAAACCAACTGATACACGTTTCCATGGGATTACACCAGAAAAGCCAAGTTACCCATTGGGCAAAATCAACCTCGACGTCCAGTTTGGAACCCGAGAAAACTACAGGATAGAGAATTTGGAGTTCGAAGTTGTGGATTTCCCGTCGCAATATCACGCTTTGTTAGGACGACCAGCATATGCCAGGTTCATGGCAGTGCCGCATTATACATATCTGTTGTGGAGGTTGCCTGGGCCCAAGGGACCTATCACAATCAAAGGAAGTTTCGCGTTATCTGACAAATGCGACAAGGATTTTCATCGACTATCAGAAACTTTCGGGATGCAAGCAGAATATGCGGCACCACGGTTCACTGATTATGATGTGCTGCCAGAGGTAGGGAGATCTTCTAAGGAGCCAACTTTCAACACAACCAAGGATTCAAAAGAGGTATAGATCCACCCGACAGATCCAAAGAAAACGACGTCCATTGCCGCAAACATGGATGTCGCATAGGAAAGCGCGCTCGTCGAGTTCCTCCGTGAGCACTGGAAAATCTTCGCATGGTGTCCAGCTGACATGACAGGAGTACCCAGGGAACTTGCCGAGCACCACCTCAATTTGGATCCTCTCGCAAGACCAGTAAAGCAACCTTTGCGGCGTTTTTCGGAGCCCAGCCGCAAAGCCATGTTATCTGAAATAGATCGACTTAAAGATGCTGGTTTCATCAGGGAAATATCTACAGAAGCCACGTGGGTAGCTAACCCAGTGATGGTGCCAAAGAAACACACAATAGTCCTTCGCATGTGCGTCGACTTCACGTGTCTCAATAAACATTGTCCCAAGGATCACTTTCCCCTCCCAAGGATCGATCAAATCATCGACTCCACGGCAGGATGCGAACGTCTTTCCTTCCTGGACGCATATTCTGGTTATAACCAGATAAGATTAAAAGAAGAAGATGAAGCCAAGACAGCGTTCATCACACCTTACGGCGTGTTTTGCTACAAAACAATGCCCTTCGGTCTGAAAAACGCGGGAGCAACATATCAGCGGATGATGCAAAAATGCCTAGCAACACAGATTGGAAAAAATGTACAAGTCTACATTGACGATGTCGTAATAACATCAAAGGAAGGGTCGACTTTGATCGAAGACTTGAAGGAAACCTTCGACAACCTCGACAAGTTCTGTCTCAAGCTGAACCCGACAAAGTGCTCTTTTGGAGTTCCTGCAGGAGAACTTCTCGGGTTCTTAGTATCAGCAAGGGGGATTGAAGCTAATCCCGAAAAAATACAGGCCATCGTTACTATGAGAAAGCCAACAAAGCTGAAAGAGATACAACAGTTAACGGGGCGAGTCGCAGCTTTAAGCAGATTCGTCGCCAGGCTAGGAGAAAAGGCGTTGCCGTTCTATGCATTGATCAAACAGGGGGAAAAATTTCAATGGAACGAGGAAGCAGATAGAGCCTTCGAGAACCTCAAGCGAGCAATTTCGACACCACCAATATTAGTGGCACCGAAAGAGAAAGAACCTCTCCTCTTGTACATTGCAGCCACACCTCAGGTGGTCAGCACGGCCCTAGTAGTCGAGAGAGAAGAAGAAGGCAAGCTTCATGGAGTTCAGAGGCCAGTATATTTCATCAGCGAAGTGCTGTCGCCCTCAAAACAGCGGTACCCGCAATATTAGAAACTGGCATATGTAGTATTCACGACAGCAAGAAAATTGCGACACTATTTTTCGGCGCACCCGATAATAGTGGTCAACGAGGCTCCCTTGTCAAATATACTGAACAACCCAGAAGCTACGGGTCGTGTCTCCCTTTGGGGAATAGAACTTTCCCCTCGGGACATCACGTACGAAAAAAGAAAAGCAATAAAATCGCAGGTTTTACCAGACTTCATTGCAGAATGGATGGAACTACAAAACACGGGGCCTCCAGACTTATCGAGAACTTGGACCATGAACTTCGACGGGTCCAAAAGGTTGGAAGGTGCTGGAGCAGGCGTGATATTGGTATCACCTGAAGGCGATAAGTTGAAATATGTTCTGCGGATGACGTTCCCAAACGCGTCTAACAATGAAGCAGAATATGAAGCTCTCATACACGGGATGAAGATGGCGAAAGCTTGTGGTGCAACCCGACTGAAAATTTTCGGCGACTCACAATTGGTGGCACAGCAAGTCATGAACCAATGCGATGCAGTCAACGAAAGTATGATAGCATACAAAGAGGTGTACAATGAGCTGGAGAAGTTATTCGATGGTTGTGAGGTAAACCACATCAGCAGGATGAGCAACGATGAAGCCGACGTTCTCGCAAACATCGGGTCACAGTGTCTCGCGATTCCTCCAGGCGTGTTTTGGGAAGAGATAAGCGAGAGATCAACAAAGCCAGCAAAAACAAAGAAGGAGAAGAAAGCGAAATCCCCGAGTACCACCAACGACACGGTAGAAGAAGAAGAAGAGCAAGAGCTAGTCATGATGGTGCAAGTTCCATGGATGCAGGCTTACATATCATACATCCTAAGGAAAACGATACCCGACGACCCAGTCGAAGAAAGGCGAATAATCAGGAGATCAAAAGCTTTCACTGTGGTAAAAGGGGAGCTGTACAAACGAAGTATTTCGGGCGTGCTACAACGATGTGTTACACCCGAAGAAGGAAGAATCATCCTGAAAGATGTGCACGAAGGAATATGCGGGCACCACGCGAGCAGCCGAGCTATCGCGGCTAAGGTTTTCAGAGCAGGATTCTATTGGTTAACAGCAATCGAGGACGCAAAGGAAATAGTGAGAACTTGCGACGCGTGCCAAAGATTCGCCGCCAGACCTCACTCTCCCGCAGCAGAACTTATGCCAATCCCATTATCTTGGCCTTTTGCTCAATGGGGTCTCGACATGGTGGGAAAACTACACAAAGCTTCACCAGGAGGTTACGAGTATATGCTGGTTGCTGTCGACAAATTTACAAAGTGGATAGAAGCAAAGCCGATAAATTCACCGGACGGCGCATCGGCGATTAAGTTCGTAAAAAGCATTGTCTTCAGATTTGGAGTTCCTCATAGCATTGTCACAGACAACGGCAGTAACTTCACGTCCAAGGAGTTCAAAGCATACTGCGCAGAAGTGGGCATCAAATTGAGTTTTGCGTCTGTTGCGCATCCACAGACCAACGGTCAAGTCGAGAAGGCCAATGGCATCATATGCAATGGTATCAAGAAACGCCTACTAGGACCATTGGAGAAAGCTCGGCATACTTGGCCAGAGGAATTGCCGAGCGTTTTGTGGAGTATTCGAACAACACCAAATACGGCAACACAAGAGACGCCGTTTTTTCTGGTCCATGGCGCCGAAGCAGTCCTGCCGATAGAAATAGAGCACGATTCTCCAAGAGTCACAGAATATGATGAAGAAACCTCGAGAGAAGCCTTGGAGGACGACGTCGATGCACTTGACGAAGCTCGAGATGAAGTCCTGTCACGAGTCGCCAAATATCAACAGGACCTGAAGAATTACCACAGTCGACGATTGCGCCCAAGGTCTTTTCAAGTTGGTGACTTAGTTCTGCGACTCAACCAAAAAAGTCACGAAAAACTCGAGTCACCATGGCTTGGACCCTACATCGTCACAGAGGTAATCGAAGGAGGAGCATACAGAATCAAAGACAAGAAGACAGGGATTGCCGAGCCAAATCCCTGGAACGTGGCACAGCTCAGGCGTTTCTACGCCTAGATAGCAAAATATAGTCTCCTCTGTAAACATACAATGTACTGAAACGCCCGCAAGTTTTCAGACGCACTCTTTTCCTTTTTCGGGGCACCGAGTGGGGCCGGGAAAGGTTTTTAATGAGGCGGGCTCGCGGTGCTGCAATATAATAAAAATAGTAAAGATATACTTCTTATTCGTCGACATACTCGGGGGCTCTGCACCCTCAAATATCAAAACAGACAAACTCGATTTATTTCGCCTTGGTACAATAATACCTCGCCAAATATATAAATCGGAAGTTGGTCATAACTAAATATAGTGCACACGTCAAAAAATCTCATCACGTTGGTCCAGAAAACTCGACAAACAAAAATATAGAACTTCGACACCAAGATCCTGCAGTCCATCAAAGTGTTTTATTACAGCACAAGAAGAAATCTTGAGAAGAGAAAAATAGTACAAACTCTAGCCAAAAGGCTCGGGGGCTCCAACAATATAGAGCATTCTGTGATATACAACAAATGTTTTCGACAAAGTTTTACAAATCAGTCAGAACCCAAAATAGTATCTATTGACAAGCCTCTGGTTGTTTTATGCTCGGCATAAGATCCCTTGACGAAGAATTCTGAATCCATCCGAAGAAGCTCGTCTATCATCGACTCGGCTACAGGAGTCACCATCTCGTTGATTGCATCTATGTTATTCTTCCGCCGCGTTTTCTTCGCCATGCAATCAACAACAATCGTCGACAGGTCTAATTTTGGATGGTAAATATTTATCATAATCATGGCAAATCTTGCTCCAGCAGTCAGTTGGGCTCGTACGAAATTATGAATACGAGGAGCATCTCTGAAGGTCTCTAGCAATTCAGGAAGAGTCGCAGGAACCTCATTCCGAGGAAACAAAGTCTTGAAAACAAGGGTCAACGTTGTCATGCAAAAATTTAGAAATTCGCGTACTTGGCAAGCACGATCTTGGAACCTGACAATCTGCTGGGTTCGTTCAGGAGTGGCCCAAAATAACGAGCCATGGTTCAGAGAAAGGTTGACAAGAAGATTCGTTCTCTCATTTACTCTTAGATCTTCGGCAGCAGCATCAAGAACTGAGCCTATCAGACAACAAGGCAAGAAACTTGGAAGAAGGCACAGCGAAATAATGAGAAGGCATCATAAAGTTCGAGATACATACCTAACATATCTGTGCTAGCTTCCAACATCAGCTCGAGCATGCTATTTTCTCGGGTGCTGGCTCCTTTTGCTTCCAATACAGCAGCATCCTTGGCAGCCATAGCCTCTTCGGCTTGTCGACGAGCAAGCCGTTCTTGTTCAGACGCTTTCCGAGATTGTTCCATCATTGCCAGAGTTTGTTTCTTCGTGGACTGAAGTTGTTGTCGAAGTTCCTGTAAATCCTCCGACAAAGGTGTGCTTGAAGAACCTTCAAGGAAATTGTCATCGGTTCTTACTTTCTTCGACAAGGAAGACGCGGGAGCAGCATCGGGAGAGGAAGGATTTGTTGAATAATTATCAAATATCAACTGGAAAAGAAAATCCCCGGATCAATGATAGCACCAAGAGGAATTTCATTGATTCTAGAAAATTTACATGGTCATTACAAAAGAAATTCTCCTAAGGGACTGGCAGGGAAATTGTCGCCAAGACTAGAATGGCGACAATAGCAAAGGAAATAAAGAAAGCAAAAACTAGACCTCCGGCCTTGAAGAGCTAGGAGTCGAAGATGGCTTGATCCCGAGATAGGCCAGGATTTTCTTCGTGTTAAGCTTTGCCGCCTTGATCAAGGATCGCCACCTTGCTTGCTCTATTTGCTCCGTATCGCCAACTTTGGCCCAGTCAATAGTCTGTTGACTGTCAGCAACTAGGGCAACGGTGCTTTCCACGGCAACCTTCATGTTCTCATGGCGCATCTTCAGCCCAAGATCTTCGGGAGGATTAAAGCACTTGGCAAGACCAAGGAAAGTCGCGGGCTCCTCTTTCTTCGGGAAGAAGTAGGGGAAAAGCTTCGACAACCCCGCCTTGGCTTCATCCATGCCTTCACGCGCTTCTGTCCCATGAAACTCGAGGAATGAAACGGCGTCAAGAAGAGAATCATTGTCGGGATTCTCAAGTTCAAATTCTTGAGAGGTCCTATCTGACAAAACAAAAATAGAAAATCTCGTCAACAAACAAGTGCAAAAAAAAAATCCAAAGGGTATGAAATGGTGCAAATACTTACTGACAAAGCGACGACTTTGTGTCTTTATGCGTTTGGTGATCGCTGCTTCGCGAGCAGATTGCGCAGTTATATGATCGCTTAGCGAAGTTTCGGCGTCATGCAGACGTTTCCGAAGATCTTCGACACCAGCAGCATCAGCCTTAGCTTTGTCAGCTTCTTGCCTAGCTTCAACAGCATCCGCCTCGGCCTTCTTACGAGCCTCTTCACATTGCTCTAACTTTTGAGCAAGCGTGTCAGCACGTTCGTTGGCTTCTGCCAGTTTCTCTGAAAAAAGGAAGACAAGATTAGCTATAAATGTCGACAGTCATGCGGAAAGGAAGCAAAAAGTAGTCAGGCATTACCTTCAGTCTTGCTGGCGTAATCACGGTACCCAACGAATTGGGCACCGATGCGAAGAAGCTCTTTGATCATAGGCTGTCAAGGAGAGACAAAGAAAGAAAATGTTGGCATGGGAAAATTGACGACACATAGGAGCAAACAGAGAAAATATAAACAGCGACAAGAGCGTTAGCAACTTACATCATCCAAGAGAGGGTTAGAAGAGCTACTCGATTGAAGAGTAAGCTCTGGATTTGTTTCAACCCTTTCCCTTTTTGGTGAAGGGACAAGGGTGACATAGGCATCCCAAATGGGCCTGTCATAGATGGTACCCGGGATTTACTGAAGGCCCATCATCCGAAGAATAAGAAGATTCGGGAGCCCAAGATATATTAAGGAAACATAGAGTTGTAATAGGAAGTGTTATTTGTAATCTGGCGAGATGAGTTAGAAACCATCCCGGATTCTGTAACTTGTACAATACGAAACCCTCGGCTCCACCTCCTATATAAGGGGGAGTCGAGGGACAAAGAAAGGGATCGAATCTACTGTCAACATAACCCTAGTTTTCATAATCGCCGAGTACTTTTCGCCTAAACCTTCGAGATCTACTTGCCCTCTACTTCTAGCAAAACCCTAGTCTACAATCTGTAGGCATTGACAAGTTAATCCTTTGTCAATTGGCGCCGTCTGTGGGAATTAGAGGCTGCAAGGATCTGATCTCGATGGCACGTTCAAAATCTTCGACTTCATCAACAGCAAGCAACGCGATGGATCGAGGTAACAAGGGAAAAACCGATCTATTCAATTTTATTCCTCACCCGCCCTCCCGTATGGATGCATGTGCCTATCTGGAGGAGCCCATCATCATGGCGTTCGGAGAATTCCGATTTGGCGTCAATAAAGAAGGATCCTACCGTCTCGAAATTCCGATCTCGTCGGAATTTTCAGCGGTCGACTCCAACTTTTCATCGAGTGACGAGGAGTTTTCGTCGCCATACTTCGTCGACAACAAGGCAAGCGGAAAGCTCGCCAAGATCTTCAGCAACACATCCTTCGAGTCGTCTGCGGACTACTTTATAAGCAGCGACTCCGACAGCATCGACAACTTCAACTTCATCGACAAGTCTGCTGCCATCGGAAAGGTCTTCACCACTCTATATGATGGTGTCACCAATCCTGAAAAAAATCAATGCGCAAAATATCATCAGATCTATGTGGTAGAAGGGGCAGGAACATCAGAGCCGCAAACATCAGAGGCTTTCGACGAATTGGGAAACCCATACGTTGATCCCGCTGATCTTCGACATGGCTTGGGCACTAAATATGCCGGATCTTCAACTCGCGCAAGAGTACAGCTCCCGCAAGAAGCGTGGGACAGGGCTGCGAAAGCCATGGATGGCTCAGAACCTATGACCACCACTGCTACTGTACAAGAACTTCAAGCATATCAATATAGACTTGCTCGAGTAAGCAGAGAGTTGGAAAAACAGACAGCATCCCTGAACAGGAGGAAAGAAGCAGCTTCTGCATCAAGCAGACGCCGAGCAGAGCTAAGTCGCCTTTCAGGAACATCGGGAGATAGTCACAGAGAGGCTCGAAGGAGAGCAAGATCTCGGCTACAAAATATACCAGAAGGAGAAAGAGGAAACCTAATCCAAAATCTCGACATGTCCTTCATGACGATCGATGAAAGGGGAAATATTATCCCAAAAACACCAGAAGCAGGTTACATGGCAACACAGGCATACATCCTCGCGTCCAGACCACCTCCTGGGGACCCGAGAGAACCATTGTTCAATATGGCGATGGCTGGAGTAGGAGTTATGGGAACAGCGTTCGCAACAACGCCTCCCGAAGAAAATCCCAGGCAAAATAGTCCACGACCAAATACAGCAGTTCAAGACCCCCCAAGAACAAGTGGAGCTCGAGACACAGCAGTCCAAGTAAGGGTGGACAGAGCACGACAAGAAAGAAGGGAGCGTCAGCACTCACCAGAAGTTGCCGACGAAGATATGTGTGGGCTCCCGTGTTTTACGAGAAGAGTTCGAAAAACTCGAGTCCCAAAAGGGTTCAAGCTACCCGAAAATTTCAAGAAATTCGACGGCCTGCAAGATCCCGAGGATTGGCTCGTGGATTATCTCGAGATGGTGAAGCTGGTAGGAGGAACCAGAGCAACAGCTATGCAAAGTATTCAAGTTCATCTGAGCGGTGCCGCGAGATCGTTGATAAAGAAACTCCCCCCAAGTTCCATCGACAGCTGGGAGACCTTTGAGGATATCTTCGTGAAAAACTTCCGATCCACCTGCAAAAAACCTGCGTCATTGGAGGAGTTGAGAGCGTGTCGACAAAAACACGACGAGTCGATGAGGAAATACATACAGCGGTGGAATATCATAAAAAATTCGGCAGAAGATATATCTGACGAAAGGGCAATAGATGCGTTCGTGGCAGGTATTCGCCGAGGTGATTTTGTCGAGGACTTAGGGAGAACTAACCCTAAGACCATATCAGCACTCATGGAGATAGCCAATAAATGGGCAGATGGAGAAGACGCAATATACAACAAGCGACATAGGTCGCCAGAAGAGGATCGTGGTCGAAATTATCAAAATAGAAGGCGATTTTCTCGCCAGTTCTACAACAACGACGCTCCCGGCCATATATCGGCTGGTTTTCGGGGAAATCCCGGAGGAAATAGTCGAGATGATTATCAAAGGAGCAACGAGCAACAAGGCGACAATAGAGGTGATTTTCGCGGCAACAGGCAAAATAGTGGACCAAGGATTCAAAGACCTTATGTGTCTCCCGAAGAGATGATGAACGGTCCGTGCCAAATGCACTTTTACCTCGACAACAATGGAAAGAGACAGTCAGGACATCTCTAGAAAGACTGCCGCAATTTTCAGGCAATGCTGCGAGCCGCAGGAATCGCAAATGCCCAAGCAAACAACAGAAATCCTCGGGAGCCAAGGAGCGAGATTCACCTTCCACCCCCTCCCGCAATTACCGAAGAAAATCGACACCAGCTCAGAATAGCGGCAGCACCACTCCCACCTCCATATGTTGACCCCAACTCTAATGGTGCGGTTTCGATGATTCAGAAGGCTAGGCCATCAAACAGGGCGCAGAAGGTAATTTCGCGACAAGTGTTCATGGCAGAGAAGATGCCCCCACCAACAGTCGAGTACTTAAATTGGTCGGGGCAGGACATCGGCTTCACAATCGCAGACCATCCGCAGCAAGTTCCGCGACCAGGACAATCAGCACTTATCTTACCCGCAGTAATTGCTGGATTTGACGTGTCGAGAGTTTTCATAGATGGCGGCAGCAGCTTAAACCTCATGTATGCAGATACATTGAGGAAGATGAACATATCTCTAGCAAATCTGAAACCAACTGAAACACGTTTCCATGGGATCACACCAGAGAAGCCAAGTTACCCATTGGGCAAGATCAACCTCGACGTTCAGTTTGGAACTCGAGAAAACTACAGGATAGAGAATCTTGAGTTCGAAGTTGTCGATTTCCCGTCACAATATCACGCTTTGTTGGGACGACCAGCGTACGCCAGGTTCATGGCAGTGCCGCACTATACATACCTGTTGTGGAGGTTGCCTGGGCCTAACGGACCTATCACAATCAAAGGAAGTTTCGCGTTATCTGATAAGTGCGACAGGGATTTTCATCGACTATCAGAAACTTTCGGGATGCAAGCAGAATATGCGGCGCCACGGTTCACTGATTATGACGTGCTGCCAGAAGTAGGAAGATCTTCTAAGGAGCCAACTTTCAACACAGCCAAGGATTCAAAGGAGGTACAGATCCACCCGACAGATCCAAAGAAAACGATGTCCATTGCCGCAAACATGGATGTCGCATAGGAAAGCGCGCTCGTCGAGTTCCTCCGTGAGCACTGGAAAATCTTCGCATGGTGTCCAGCCGACATGCCAGGAGTACCCAGGGAACTTGCCGAGCACCACCTCAATTTGGATCCTCTCGCAAGACCAATAAAGCAACCTTTGCGGCGTTTTTCGGAACCTAGTCGCAAAGCCATGTTATCAGAAATAGATCGACTCAAAGATGCTGGATTCATCAGAGAAATATCTACAGAAGCCACATGGGTAGCTAACCCAGTGATGGTGCCGAAAAAACACACAATAGTCCTTCGCATGTGCGTCGACTTCACGTGTCTCAATAAACATTGTCCCAAGGATCACTTTCCCCTCCCAAGGATCGATCAAATCATCGAATCCACGGCAGGATGCGAACGTCTTTCCTTCTTGGACGCATATTCTGGTTATAACCAGATCAGACTAAAAGAAGAAGATGAAGCCAAGACAGCGTTCATCACACCTTATGGCGTGTTTTGCTACAAAACAATGCCCTTTGGTCTGAAAAACGCGGGAGCAACATATCAGCGGATGATGCAGAAGTGCCTAGCAACACAGATCGGAAAAAATGTACAAGTTTACATCGATGATGTCGTAATAACATCCAAGAAAGGATCGACTTTGATCGAAGATTTGAAGGAAACCTTCGACAACCTCGACAAGTTCTGTCTCAAACTGAACCCGACAAAGTGCTCTTTCGGAGTTCCCGCTGGAGAACTTCTCGGGTTCTTAGTATCAGCAAGGGGGATTGAAGCTAATCCCGAAAAAAATACAGGCCATCGTCACTATGAGAAAGCCAACAAAGTTGAAAGAAATACAACAGCTAACAGGGCGAGTCGCAGCTTTAAGCAGATTCGTCGCCAGGCTAGGAGAAAAAGCGCTGCCGTTCTATGCATTGATCAAACAAGGGGAAAAATTTCAATGGAACGAGGAAGCAGACAGAGCTTTCGAGAATCTCAAGCGAGCAATCTCGACACCACCGATACTGGTGGCGCCAAAAGAGAAAGAACCTCTCCTCTTGTATATTGCAGCTACGCCTCAGGTGGTCAGCACGGCCCTAGTAGTCGAAAGGGAAGAAGAAGGCAAGCTTCATGGAGTTCAAAGGCCAGTATATTTCATCAGCGAAGTACTGTCGCCGTCAAAACAGCGGTACCCGCAATATCAAAAGCTAGCATATGGAGTATTCACGACAGCAAGAAAATTGCGACACTATTTTTCGGCACACCCGATAATAGTGGTCAACGAGGCTCCCTTATCAAATATACTAAACAACCCAGAAGCTACGGGTCGTGTCTCCCTTTGGGGAATAGAACTTTCCCCTCGGGACATCACGTATGAAAAAAGAAAAGCAATAAAATCGCAGGTCTTACCAGATTTCATTGCAGAGTGGATGGAGCTGCAAAACACGGGACCTCCAGATTTATCGAGAACTTGGACCATGAACTTCGACGGGTCCAAAAGATTGGAAGGTGCTGGAGCAGGCGTGATATTAGTATCACCTGAAGGCGACAAGTTGAAGTATGTTCTGCGGATGACGTTCCCAAACGCATCTAACAATGAAGCAGAATATGAAGCTCTCATACACGGGATGAAGATGGCGAAAGCTTGCGGTGCAACCCGACTGAAAATTTTCGGCGACTCACAGTTGGTAGCACAGCAAGTCATGAATCAATGCGATGCAGTCAATGAAAGTATGATAGCATACAAAGAGGTATACAACGAGCTGGAGAAGTTATTCGATGGTTGTGAGGTAAACCACATCAGCAGGATGAGCAACGATGAAGCCGACGTTCTTGCAAACATCGGGTCACAATGCCTCGCGATTCCTCCAGGTGTGTTCTGGGAAGAGATTAGCGAGAGATCAACAAAGCCAGCAAAAACAAAGAAGGAGAAAAAAGAGAAACCCTCGAGTATCGCCAAAGACACAACAGAAGAAGAAGAAGAGCAAGAGCTAGTCATGATGGTGCAAATTCCATGGATGCAAGCTTATATATCATATATCCTAAGGAAAACCATACCCGACGATCCAGTCGAAGCAAGGCGAATAATTAGGCGATCAAAAGCCTTTACTGTGGTAAAAGGGGAGCTATACAAACGCAGCATCTCGGGTGTGCTACAACGGTGTGTTACACCCGAAGAAGGAAGGATCATCCTAAAGGACGTGCATGAAGGAATATGTGGGCACCACGCGAGTAGCAGAGCTATCGCGGCTAAGGTTTTCAGAGCAGGATTTTATTGGCTCACAGCAATCGAGGATGCGAGGGAAATAGTGCGCACTTGCGACGCGTGTCAAAGATTTGCGGCAAGACCTCACTCACCAGCAGCGGAACTTATGCCAATCCCACTATCTTGGCCCTTTGCTCAATGGGGTCTCGACATGGTGGGTAAATTGCACAAAGCTTCGCCAGGAGGATACGAGTATCTGCTAGTGGCTGTCGACAAATTTACAAAGTGGATAGAGGCAAAGCCAATAAATTCACCAGATGCAACATCCGCAATAAAGTTTGTAAAAAGCATTGTCTTTCGCTTTGGAGTACCTCACAGCATCGTCACAGATAATGGCAGTAACTTTACTTCCAAGGAGTTCAAGGCATATTGTGCAGAGGTGGGCATAAAACTAAGTTTTGCATCTGTCGCACATCCACAGACCAATGGCCAAGTCGAGAAGGCCAATGGCATCATCTGCAACGGCATCAAGAAGCGCCTGCTAGGACCTTTGGAAAAAGCTAGGCATACTTGGCCAGAGGAGCTACCAAGTGTTTTGTGGAGTATCCGAACAACGCCAAATACAGCAACGCAGGAAACGCCGTTCTTTTTGGTCCACGGAGCTGAAGCAGTCTTGCCGATAGAAATAGAGCACGATTCTCCACGAGTCGCAGAATATGACGAAGAAACTTCAAGAATAGCTTTGGAGGATGATGTCGACGCACTCGATGAAGCTCGAGACGAAGTACTGACACGAGTCGCCAAATATCAGCAGGACCTGAAAAACTACCACAGTCGACGATTGCGGCCAAGATCTTTCCAAGTTGGGGACCTGGTTTTACGACTCAATCAAAAAAGCCATGAAAAACTCGAGTCACCGTGGCTAGGTCCATACATCGTCACAGAAGTAATAGAAGGAGGAGCATACAGAATCAAAGACAAGAAGACAGGGATTGACGAGCCAAATCCCTGGAACGTAGCACAGCTCAGGCGTTTCTACGCCTAGATGTCGAAATATAGTCCTCCTTTGTAAAGCTACAATGTACTGAAACGCCCGCGAGTTTTCAGACGCACTCTTTTCCTTTTTCGGGGCACCGAGTGGGGCCGGAGAAGGTTTTTAATGAGGCGGGCTCGCGGTGCTGCAATATAATAAAGATAGTGGAATCATATACCTTCTTCCCGACAAAGATCAGGGATTCTCCCCTACATGATACAATATATATATATAAACACAGCGTCGACAAACGCAAAAGAAGCGTCCTGCCTTGGTAAAGATACCTCGCCAAAACAAAAAGAGAAATAGACAAAATAGTGATCAACAAAATGCTCGGGGGCTTGCACCCGCACAAAATAGTACACAATATATATTATCTTGCCTTGGGACAACCTCGCATGATAATAAACAAAAGATATTGCAATCAAAACGCCCGGGGGCTTGGCGATAAAAATAAAACACAATGACTTTATAGCTCGTCTATACAGGATACAAATTTCGGAATAAGTTCGTCTTCAAGGATTTCCCAATATATTGTCTATGGTTAAGCGCTCATTATTTACAGCACGAGTGCTATGCTCAGCGTAGCTACCCTTCACGAAGAATTCGGAATCCATCCGAAGAAGTTCATCCATCATGTCTTCGGCAACAGGAGTAACAATGTCATCATATTTGCCGAAGTTTCTTTTTCTCTTCGACATCTTCTCCAAGCACTTTGGAACAATTTGCCCCACATCTAACTTCGGGTAGCAAATTTTTATCATTATCATCGCAAACCTTGCGCCGGCAGCTAGTTGGGCTCGTACAAAGCCATGGATGCGAGGAGCATCTCGAAATTTATCCATCAATGCAGGAAGGGTCTCTGGCATCTTATTGCGAGGAAACATGGTACCATATACCAGAGACAAAGTCCTTGTACAGAAGTCAAGATACTCGCGAACCTGAAGCGCGCGATCTTGAAATCTGACGATTTGGCGGGTCCGTTCAGGCGTGCCCCAAAAAGTCGACCCATGTTCACGCGCAAGCCGAAGAAGAACATCGGAACGAGCCTCGACACGTTCATCCTCAGTAGCAGCATCCAAAAAAGCACCTATTGTTTCTTGAAACAAGTCAGTGGGAAGTAAGGAGATAAGCAGCAGAAGCACGACAAAGATAATGAAACATACCCGCCATATCCAAGCTAGAATCTATCAGCAGCTGAAGCATAGAATTTTCTCGAGACGTAGCTTCAGCAGCTTCAGCAACAGCAGAGTCCTTTTCAGCGATGGCAGTTTGAGCTTGTTCAAGCGCAATTTTTTCCCTTTCAGAAGAATCTCGGGATTGCTCCATAAGCATAAGCGATTGTTTCTTCACGGACTGGAGTTCTACTCGAAGTTCTTTCAACTCATTTGCCAGATCCTTACTCGCAGAATCATCAACAAGATTTACGGGGACAGAGGATTTCTTCGACAAGGACGAAGGAAACACTTCAGAAGGACCAGGAACTGGCGTATAGTTGTCAGAAATCAACTGAAAAATAAAAAAAATTTCGACATCAAACATTGAGCAAAGATAGATTTCCATTCATCTTCATAAATATATACATGTCTATTACAAAAGAAGGACCTCCTAGAGGCATACTGAAGCAGTTCTCGCCAAAAACACTACGGCGACAAAGACAAAAGCAAGAGAGGTACTAAAAAGGAAAAAGCACAGGCATTCAACTAGACCTCCGGCTTTGATGAGCTAGGAGTTGAGGTTGGCTTGATCCCGATATAAGCCAGGATTTTCCTCGTGTTGGGCTTAGCTGCCTTGATCAAAGACCTCCACCTTGACTGCTCTATCTGATCAGTGTCGCCAACTTTCGTCCAGTCAATAGACTGCTGGCTATCAGCAACCAAGGCGACAGTGTTTTCCACGGCAACCTTCATATTCTCATGACGCACCCTTAGCCCAAGATCTTCTGATGGATTGAAGCACTTGGCGAGGTCAAGGAAAGTTGCGGGTTCCTCTTTCTTGGGGAAGAAATAAGGAAAAAGCCGCGACAACCCTGCTTTAGCCTGATCAATGCCTTCGCGTGCCTCTGATCCATGAACTTCGAGGAGCGAAAGGGCGTCAAGAAGAGAATCATTGGCGGGTTCATCAAGTTGAAACTTTTGAGCTGTTCTAGCTGTCAAAAAAGAAATTTATTGAGCAAACAAAAGAGTGCAGAGAAAGAATTACAAAAGATAATGAAGTGGTACTTACCTACGAAGCGGCGACTTTGCGTCGTTAAACGTTTCAGGATCGCCTCCTCGCGAGCAGATTGGGCAGCTATCTGATCGCTCAGGGAAGTTTCAACAGTGTGAAGCCTCTTTCTGAGATCTTCGACACCAGCAGCATCAGCCTTGGCTTTATTAGCCTCTGCTCGCGCATCAATAGCATTTGACTCAGCCTTTTTGCGAGCCTTTTCACTTTGCTCTAATTGCTGAGCAAGTGTATTGGCACGCTCATTGGCTTCCGCCAGTTTTTCTACAATGGAAGATAAATATAGTTACAAATCTCGACAACAAAGAAGGAACAAAAGAACAAAGGCAAAAGAAGGAGCAGAGCATTACCTTCAGCTTTATTCGCATATTCACGGTACCCAACAAATTGGGTACCGATGCGAAGAAGATCCTTGATCACAGGCTGTTAACCAAAAAAAGAAGACAAAGAGAAAATGGGGGTATGAGAAAAATATGTTGATACACAGAAGCAAACAGAGAAAACATAGACACCGACAAAAAAAAGTAAAGAACTTACATCTTCCATGAGAGAGCTAGAAGAGCTACTCAATTGGAGAGTAGGCTCCGAGACAATCTCCGTCCTTGCTCTTTTCGGTGAAGAGGCTCGGGGGCTCGACGGAGGAGTAGAGCCGCCGATGTTTTGTTGAGGAGGCGAGGACTCTTCCCCCTCAACTCGTGGTTCCGAGATAACTAGGGTACGTGACGTACTTGTTCGAGCAGCCACGTCCAAAGCTGGCGTTTCTTCGTCATCATCACTATTGAAAAAGGGCAGCAGCGTAAAGAATAAGGCAAGCAAAAAAAATTTTCGAATAGGAAAATACAAAAGACAGGGAACTTACGAGCTGATGATACTCGCAAGGTAAGGGTCATAAGCTGCCTTTTGCGGTAAAGGAGCAGCTTCTTCGGGTTTAGAAGTCCCGGAATCTTCGACACTATCTCTTTTCCTTTTATTCTTTGGAGAAACAGCAGGAGGAGGAGATTGGGCCGATGTAGTGTCTTCAGAGGCAGCATCTTTTTCAGCAGATCCCGCAGACTTTTGAGAATCTGCGGGTTCATTCACAAAAGAAGAAGCCTCTTGGTTATCATTAGAGATAACGGCCCTTTCTTCGACTTCCCCACCTTCAGGAAGAGGAGGAAGTGAAACAAGATTTGGGTGGTTCTGTATAAAAAGAGGGAAGGATATCAGAAAGGAGCAAACAATGCAAAAAGCAAGGCAGTAAGAAATTGCGCGACAATGTTTACCTTAGGAAGTGCATGGGTGGCACTGTATGGTTTCACGCGACAAGAAGAAGGGATGGAATCTTTTTTGCTGAGGGAGGTGAATTTTCGGACAAGCCTCTCCAGGTCCTTGACTTCCAAATCCACCGACAGCCGATCCACGTCTTCGTCGCCAGTATATTTCCAGAGAGGGAATTTGCGAGCTTGAAGAGGCTGAATTCTACTCTTAAGGAAATACACTATAATCTGGATACCTGACAATTCTTTGCCGCGAGTATTTTGCAACTCATGGATGCGAGTCATCAGGGCTTCAGTCGAAGTTCTTTCTTCCTCGGTAGCCTCTGCATCCCAGGAACGGCGACGAAGAATTTTCTCGGCACCATCGAACGGAGGGATGTTGTCCTCTGCGCATCCATGGTTTTCTTCCCGAATGTATAGCCACCTCTTGCGCCAACCTTGAACGGAGTCAGGGAGCTTGACGTCGAAGTAATCAGCAGTGGAACGAATAGAGATAACAACGCCGCCTATATTATAGGCGACATTGGGAGAGCCATTGCGGCGACAGAAGAAAATGCGCTTCCAAAGCGCCCAATTGGGTGAGACGCCAAGGAAGGCTTCACAAAGCGTGATGAAAATAGAAATGTGGAGGATTGAGTTTGGCGTGAGGTGGTGAAGCTGGAGACCGTAGACAAAGAGTAGTCCACGGAGAAAAGGATGGATGGGGGTGGATAAACCACGAATGAGATGGTCGACAAAACTTACCCGGTATCCCATTGGAGGGGCTGGGTAGCTTTCTTCGCTGGGGAAGCAAACCGCTTTGGGTTTTGCGGTGATTCCCAGTTTCTTCAAGAGATTCAGGTCTTGGTTTGTGACCTTAGACCTTTCCCACTCCGCAGTTCCTAGATCCGCGGCGGCCATGGAAGAATCAGGAGTGTTGTGCCTGGTTAAGCGACGCGGTGGCATCAACAATGGCAATGGCGAGCAGCTGCGAAGAGAAGAGCTTTTGCAGCAGTGGAGCGCAAGGGGAGATTTTGCAGAGGAGAGCAGAGGACGGCGCGAGCGGAAGTGCTCGAGGAAGAAGAAGGGGATCTTATATAGAGGTGCGGTGAAGCGACGGAACCGTTGGATGAAGAAAGAATGCAGGAGATGATTACTACGTGGCAACAAGGGCAAATTAGTATTTCAACATTGACGAGGTTGCAGAACGTGCGCCAGGAAAAGCGGAGGACGTGTGTCCCCCACTCGCACGACGTGTCAACGTGGTGTGAACAATGGACCCACAAGGCAGAAAAAATCCCGGTTATTGATAAAGATGAAGAGAATTTGACAAGGGAAAATATGTCGACAAGCAAACTACAAAGAGAATGGCGACAGGACAAATCATTTGATTACTTTGGGAGCCTTTGGTCAAATACAAGTTTTTGCCCAAACGCTCGGGGGCTACTTTGGAAAAATAGAAAACTTCGAGTATGACAATATAGAAATGGCGAGAGCCTATGATCAAATGCAAGCATTTTTTCATAGCCTCGGGGGCTACTCCCATCGGGAGCGCTGGTCGCGCACCCGATTGATATAAAAATGTCGAGAAGGACTATAAATATAGCGACAAGGTGGAATAAAATGTTGAGCCTACAACCAAGCACAAGTTCTTGGCTATAGCCTCGGGGGCTACTCCCATCGGGAACGCTGTTCGCGTGCCCGATGAAATTTACAAAGGAAAAGAAAGAAAGATAGAAAAGCAAGAGAGTATATTTTGAGTTATAATTAACTCTACATATACTCCCATCGGGAAGACAAAATAAGTCATCAAATATGACTCGATAAAATGTGCTATTCCAAAGGCGAAAAGCACTCGACAATATATTCTCAGAACGCCAAAGTAGCGATCAATTTCTGAATGCCGCAAAATGCGAAGGTAAGACCCCAGATCCGTTCTGCTGGGCGTGGCATCGCCAAAGACTGCGCTCTGCTACTTTTATCCGTATCAACAGATACGAAGAAAAATCCTAACGGACGCGTTAGGTACCCGATAAATTTGACTGGGACTCGACAGAATGGTAAGACCTTAAGCGGCACCTGTCGAAGTTTACACCAGTATCCCGAGATCATGTCCAGGGACGTGATCTTGAAGTAGGTTTTTGCGGATTGCCACTAGAGCAGTTAACTAGTACCTGATCCGTCAGATGAACTAGCCCCAACTACCATTATCCCTGTACAATATAGAACTTTATGTGAAGAAGTATAAATGAAAGCTCTCGAATAAACAGTCGAGATTTTCCTTGACTCTACGATTCAAGCAAAATCTCGGGGGCTACTGACATAGGCATCCCAAATGGGCCTGTCATAGATGGTACCCGGGATTTACTGAAGGCCCATCATCCGAAGAATAAGAAGATTCGGGAGCCCAAGATATATTAAGGAAACATAGAGTTGTAATAGGAAGTGTTATTTGTAATCTGGCGAGATGAGTTAGAAACCATCCCGGATTCTGTAACTTGTACAATACGAAACCCTCGGCTCCACCTCCTATATAAGGGGGAGTCGAGGGACAAAGAAAGGGATCGAATCTACTGTCAACATAACCCTAGTTTTCATAATCGCCGAGTACTTTTCGCCTAAACCTTCGAGATCTACTTGCCCTCTACTTCTAGCAAAACCCTAGTCTACAATCTGTAGGCATTGACAAGTTAATCCTTTGTCAAAGGGGGCTTGACGGAGGAGTAGCAGCGCCGACATTTTGTCGAGGAGGCGACGTTTCTTCTCCTTCGACTGGCGTCTCCGAGGCGACTAATGTATGTGACGTACTCGTTCGAGCAGCCACATCAGCAGTTGGTACTTCTTCTTCATCATCACTACGAGCAAGCGTCGACAATATAAAAAGCAAGATAGACAAGAATCTTCGAGTACAAATAAACAAGAGAAAGGGTACTTACGAACTGATGAGAGCCTCGAGGTATGGATCATAGCCTGCCTTCTGGTGCGAAGGAACAGCTTCATCGACTTTGGAGGTGCCGGAATCTTCGGCATCATCTCTTTTCCTTTTGTTCCTTGGAGAAACAGCAGGAGGAGGAGATTGTGCCGACGCAGTGGCTTCAGAGACATCCTCTTTTTCGTCGGATCCCGCAGATTTTCGAGATTCTGCGGGTTCATTTGCAAACGAGGGGGCATCTGGGTTATCATCGGAGATAACGGCCCTTTCTTCGACATCCCCACCTTCAGGAAGAGGAGGAAGTGAAACAAGATTTGGGTGGTCCTGTATAAAAAGAGGGAAGGATGTCAGAAATGAATAACAACACAAAAAAGCAAGGCAATAGACAAATTACGCGACAATGTTTACCTTGGGAAGCGCATGGGCGGCGCTGTATGTTTTTACGCGATAAGTGGAAGGGATGGAGTCTTTCTTCTTGAGAGATGAAATCCTACGAATAAGTCTATCCAAATCCTTGACTTCCAGATTCGTCGACAGGCGATCTGCGTCTTCATCGCCAACATAATTCCAGAAAGGGTTTTTGCGAGCCTGAAGAGGCTGCACCCTAGTCCTAAGGAAGTACGCCGTAATTTGGATGCCTGATAATTCTTTTCCACGAGTATTTTGCAACTCATGGATACGAGTCATCAGGGCCTCTGTCGAAGTTCTTTCTTCCTCGGTAGCTTCTGCGTCCCAAGAACGGCGGCGAAGGATTTTCTCGGCACCGTCAAAAGGAGGAATGTTGTCTTCGGCGCATCCATGGTTTTCTTCACGAATGTACAACCACTTCTTGCGCCACCCTTGAACGGAGTCAGGGAGTTTGACGTCGAAGTAGTTGACAGAGGAGCGAACAGAAATAACAACGCCGCCTATATTATAGGCGACATTGGCAGAGCCATTACGGCGACAAAAGAAAATGCGCTTCCATAATGCCCAGTTAGGCTGGACACCAAGGAAGGCTTCGCAGAGGGTGATAAAGATAGAAATGTGAAGGATAGAGTTGGGCGTGAGGTGGTGAAGTTGGAGACCATAAACATAAAGTAACCCGCGAAGAAAAGGGTGAATGGGGGCGGAAAGACCGCGGATGAGATGATCAACAAAACTTACCCGATACCCCATTGGAGGGGTTGGGTAGCTTTCTTCACTGGGGAAGCAAACCGCTTTGGGTTTCTTGGTAATCCCCAGCTTTTTCAAGAGATTGAGGTCCTGGTTCGTGATCTTGGACCTCTCCCACTCCGCGGCTCCCAGATCCGCGGCGGCCATCGATGAATCAGGTGTGCTGTGCCTGGTCAATCGACGCGGTGGCATCAACAATGGCGGAGAGGTGTAGCTACGAAGAGAAGAGCTTTGGGAGATGAGGAGCGCAGGAGGAAATTTTGCAGAGGAAAGCAGGGGAACGGCGCGAGCGGAAGTGTTCGAGGAAGAAGAAGAGGACCTTATATACAGGTGCGGTGAAACGACGGAACCGTTGGATGAAAAAAGAATGCAGCAGATGATCGCCACGTGGGTACAAGGGTACAATGGTATTTTAACATTGACGAGGTTACAGAACGTGTGCCAGAAAAAGGGGAGAACATGTGTCCCCCACTTGCACGACGTGTCCGACAGATCAGGAATTGGGACCCACAAGGCAGCGAAACAAGTGGTAATGGTCAGTTTCCAAAGTTGAGATCGTGGCTATCATCAGCAATGACGTCGTCAAGATAAAAGAAAAATTCGACTATGAGTTTTCAAAAGTTTATCGACAACGCAAGGTTATCTCGGGAGCCTTTGATCAAATACAAGTTTTTGCCCAAATGCTCGGGGGCTACTCCCATCGGGAGCGCTGGTCGTGCACCCGATAAATATAAAACTGCCGAGAAAGATTATAAATATAGCGGCAGCGGATACTAATCTGTGGAGCCTACACCCAAGCACAAGTCCTTGGATGTAGCCTCGGGGGCTACTCCCATCGGGAACGCTGTTCGCGTGCCCGATGAATTTTATCAAAATAAAGAAACAGAAGTGAGTATATTTCGAGTTACACAGATAACTCTACATATACTCCCATCGGGAAGACAAAATAAGTCATCAAATATGACTCGATAAAATGTGCTATTCCAAAGGCGAAAAGCACTCGACAATATATTCTCAGAACGCCAAAGTTGCGATCAATTTCTGAATGCCGTAAATTAGCGAAGGTAAGACCCCAGATCCGTTCTGCTGGGCGTGGCATCGCCAAAGACTGCGCTCTGCTTCTTTTATCCGTATCAACAGATACGAAGAAAAATCCTAACGGACGCGTTAGGTACTCGATAAATTTGACTGGGACTCGACAGAATGGTAAGACCTTAAGCGGCACCTGTCGAAGTTTGCACCAGTATCCCGAGATCATGTCCAGGGACGTGATCTTGAAGTAGGTTTTTGTGGATTGCCACTAGAGCAGTTAACTAGTACCTGATCCGTCAGATGAACTAGCCCCAACTACCATTATCCCTGTACAATATAGAATTTTATGTGAAGAAGTATAAATAAAAGCTCTCGAATAAAAATAAACAGTCGAGATTTCCCTTGACTCTACGATTCAAGCAAAATCTCGGGGGCTACTGACATAGGCATCCCAAATGGGCCTGCCGAAGATAGTACCCGGGGTTTACTGAAGGCCCACTACCCGAAGAATAAGAAGATTTGGGAGCCCAAGATATATTAAGGAAAGTTAGAGTTGTAATAGGAATTGTTATTTGTAATCTGGCGGGATGAGTTAGAAACCGTCCCGGACTCTGTAACTTGTACAAAACGAAACCCTCGGCTCCACCTCCTATATAAGGGGGAGTCGAGGGACAAAGAAAGGATCGAATCTACTGTCAACATAACCCTAGTTTTCGTAATCGTCGAGTACTTTTCGCCTAAACCTTCGAGATCTACTTGCCCTCTACTTCTAGCAAAACCCTAGTCTACAATCTGTAGGCATTGACAAGTTAATCCTTTGTCACCCATGGAGGTACCCGGATCCTTGGAGGCCCATGGAGGTACCCGGATCCTTGGAAGTCTGTGCCAGGAGTCAGATCCGTGAAGGCCCATGAAGGAACCCGGATCCATGACGACAAGTTAGGCATAGGTGGATCCTTGACGTACACGGCAATGTAATATTCCGTAGTTAGGAAACTTGTATTCCGGGTAGGACTCTCCATAGAAACCCTAGATCCGGGCGCCTATATAAGCCGGATCCTGGGAGCCCTGAGGGGAGATCTCGAGCTAGACACGAGACAATCACAACCATTGTAACAACGCGCAAGCGCCCAGATAATTCCAGACAAGCAGCAGTAGGCCGTGTCATCATGCAGGTGTTCCGAAGCTGGGTAACTCGCGTACCACCGTCCCGAGGACACTCCGCCCTATGGCCCCTACTTCTTTTCCCCCTCGTGAGGATCCCTCCTCCGAGGTACTGTCTACTAAGCAACGACAGTTGGTGCCCACCGTGGGGCCTGAGGCGTCTGGAGGCCGGAACCGGGAGGGTTCCGCCATGGGAAGCTACGACGACACGATCGCGGTGGGGCGTGTTCTTTATGCCGGAAACTTTCCGATCGTCCCTCCTGATGAGTGTTGGATTCCGGCTAAGACCGACCCCGTCAAGCTCTCCATCGTCCCAATCGGCGGCATTGATACGTCTCCAACGTATCGATAATTTCTTATGTTCCATGCCACTTTATTGATGATACCTACATGTTTTATGCACATTATATGTCTTATTTATGCATTTTCTGGAACTAACCTATTAACAAGATGCCGAAGAGCCAGTTGCTGTTTTCTGCTGTTTTTGTTTTCAGAAATCCTAGTAAGGAAATATTCTCGGAATTGGACGAAATCTTCGCCCAGGGTCCTATTTTTGCACGGAGCTTCCAGAAGACCGAAGAGGGAAGGAAGTGGGGCCACGAGGCGCCGACACCATAGGGCGGCGCGGCCCAGGCCCTGGCCGCGCCGACCTAGGGTGTGGGCCCTCGTGTGGCCCCCCACGTTGCCCTTCCGCCTACTTAAAGCCTCCGTCACGAAAACCCCAGTACCGAGAGCCACGATATGGAAAACCTTCCAGAGACGCCGCCGCCGCGAATCCCATCTCGGGGGATTCAGGAGATCGCCTCCGGCACCCTGCCGGAGAGGGGATTCATCTCCCGGAGGACTCTTCATCGCCATGATCGCCTCCGGAGTGATGAGTGAGTAGTTCACCCCTGGACTATGGGTCCATAGCAGTAGCTAGATGGTCGTCTTCTCCTTGTTGTGCTTCATTGTTGGATCTTGTGAGCTGCCTAACATGATCAAGATCATCTATCTGTAATACTATATGTTGTGTTTGTCGGGATCCGATGGATAGAGAATACTATGTTATGGTGATTATCAATCTATTGTTTATGTGTTGTTTATGATCTTGCACGCTCTCCGTTATTAGTAGAGGCTCTGGCCAAGTTTTTGCTCTTAACTCCAAGAGGGAGTATTTATGCTCGATAGTGGGTTCATGCCTTCATTGACACAGGACGGTGTGAGAAAGTTCTAAGGTTGTGATGTGCTGTTGCCACTAGGGATAAAACATTGATGCTATGTCTAAGGATGTAGTTGTTGATTACATTACGCACCATACTTAATGCAATTGTCTGTTGCTTAGCAACTTAATACTGAATGGGGTTCGGATGATAACCTGAAGGTGGACTTTTTAGGCATAGATGCAGTTGGATGGCGGTCTATGTACTTTGTCGTAATGCCCAATTAAATATCACTATATTTATCATATCATGTATATGCATTGTTATGCCTTTCTCTATTTGTCAATTGCCCGACTGTAATTTGTTCACCCAACATGCTTTATCTTATGGGAGAGACACCTCTAGTGAACTGTGGACCCCGGTCCTATTCTTTACATAGCATACAATCTACTGCAATTGTGTTTTACTATTTTCTTGCAAACAATCATCTTCCACTCGATACGCTTAATCCTTTGTTACAGCAAGCCGGTGAGATTGACAACCTCACTGTTTCGTTGGGACAAAGTACTTGGGTTGTGTTGTGCAGGTTCCACGTTGGCGCCGGAATCCCTGTTGTTGCGCCGCATCACATTTCTCCACCATCAACCTTCAACGTGCTTCTTGGCTCCTACTGGTTCGATTAAACCTTGGTTTCTTTCTGAGGGAAAACTTGCTACTGTGCGCATCATACCTTCCTCTTGGGGTTCCCAACGAACGTGTGAGTTACACGCCATCAAGCTCTTTTTCTGGCGTCGTTGCCGGGGAGATCAAGACACGCTGCAAGGGGAGTCTCCACTTCTCAATCTCTTTACTTTGTTTTTGTCTTGCTTTATTTTATTTACTACTTTGTTTGCTGCACTTAAACAAAACATAAAAAAATTAGTTGCTAGTTTTACTTTATTTACTCTCTTGTTTTCTTTATATCAAAAACACAAAAAAATTAGTTACTTGCATTTAATTTATTTTGTTATCATGTCTAGCCCTGTACTTGTTTTTATTTTCACTAGTTAGGTTTAATGGAAAACAACAAAAAAATTAGAGATCTTTATGAACTATATCTTGAATTAGGACATGATGTGTTTGAAGAGAAAATTAAAAAACCCATGGAACTTTGTTTGCAAAATAGTTGTAGCAATGTTATTAGCATGAACTCTTTGAACACCTGTTACCACCCGATTTTGGCCAAATCAGGAGGAGGGCCGTAAGTGAAGATGGACTTGAAGGACGTACACGTGGAACATCTTCGAAGCGGCCTCGCGCTAAGAGTTTGGGCTTAATTGCCCGTGTATCTGTAACATATTAGATCGTGTTGTAATTTAGATTAAAGAGATAGAGTCTGGCCCGTGCACGGTTAGGTGCACGCCTCAATTAGAAAGTCCCTTGGACTCTAAATATGTATCTAGGGTTATCGGAAAAGGAGGACAATCACCGTTCAACCAAAACAAACCAATCTCGGCGCATCGCCACCCCTTTCCTACGAGGGTTCTTACCGGTAAGCATCATGCTGCCTAGATCGCATCTCGCGATCTAGGCAGCGTAAAGCTTAGTATTGTTCATGCGTTGCTCGTACTGAAGCCTTTTTGATGGCGAGCAACGTAGTTATCTTTAGATGTGTTAGGGTTAGCATTGTTCTTCACGTAATATGCTATCGTAGTGCAACCCTTGCATATCTAGCTGCCCTTACGTCTATCTAGACGTAAGGGCAGCATCTTGCTTGATCATGCTTAGTAGATCCGATCCGTTATAGTTGCTCCCTGCATCTGCAGGGATTAGTTTAATATCTGCATAGTTAGGCCTTATGCTGGGGTCGGAGGATCCGGTGGTGCGTTAGATGCTGTTTACCGTCCCTGCGAGGGATGTTCCGGGGATCAACGTTATGTTGGTTTTTAGGCCTCTCGTAGGGGTAGTTTGCACCGTCTCTCGTAGCTGCTAGGCCCGATCGCACGTAGGACGTTCCGATTATGCGGTGAAAACCCTAAACTGTCGTGGATCGTTTTAGCTTTGTCCTGATCAAGCAGGATCCCCATGCCATTGCTGATCCATCAAGGACCATGGGGCGATCGGCTCTTTGAGCCGATCCACAGGGAAACCTGAGAGCCGATAAGGCTCGTATTTAATGTGCACGTGTCTACCATGCAGGAACAATCGAAGCACTAACACCTTCCTGACCAAGTCTAGGTCAGGTGGCACGCCCAGGCAACCGCCAGGACGCGCGCCAGAAGATTTGCGGGACGACGCGAGGTGCCAGGGATCCACTAAGCGGCCCTAGGAGCCTCCCGGCTCTTCGTGTTGCTTAACCAAAGCCCGTCGGGGGGTTTTGGAGGGTAACACATTCTGGCACGCCCGGTGGGACGTCTTCTGCAACATCCACGTCAACATCGGCATCCGAGATGGCAGAGGAACAGATCACGTACGAGGAACTCCCTCCGGATCACAAGAAAAAGTACGACGAGTTGAAAGCCATCTGTGAAGCCAAACTCATCGGCTCCTTTGAGAAGACCCGGTCGCACGGCGTTAGATTCAAAGGATTCACGCCACAAGGCGTCCTCGAAGGGGTGGATCTGTCTCTCCCTTCACAGGAACGTACCCAAGCCCTGCGTCAGGAGATCAACTATGTGGTGGCCCATTCACTGCATCGGCACTCTGAGAGCCTGGTGAACACTCTGGAGCGCGTTGCGCTCCGGGTGGTGCAAGAGATCATGGAGCGTCGTTACTCCCCTTCAGGACCTGTTCTAGGGACTCACCAGGGAGAGATGCAACTCCACACCAGGCCGCCTCTGCCGTACACAATGGCGGCTCCACAGCAACAAGGCTCACCGGCATACGTCGTCTACAAGGATGGGGGTGACCCAGGCGACTACCAGTTCTTACCTGACCCGCCCAAGGAAATCCCACACGGATACGTGTGTGTGTATGTGCCGGACTGCAACAACTGGACGCAGGCGATCCAGGCTCCACCAGGAGGGATTGCCGGAGCAGGAGCAATTGTTCCGGCAGGAAGGATAACTGCAGCAGCGGGGAGTCTAGGAGCAGAAGCTGAGAAACAAGCGTGGCTAGCCAAGTACGCCACTGCACCAATCCGAGAAAGCTCAGCTGCTACTACCTCCACAGCAGATCAGATCAGCGCAGTCCTGAGAGATCAATTCGGCATCTTGCCGAAGAAGAAGATAATCGGCTATTCCAAGCCGTATCCCAGTGAGTTCGACCTGATCCCACTACCGCCCAAGTACCGGCTTCCGGACTTCAAAAAATTCAGTGGGGCGGAAGGGTCGAGCTCCATCGAGCACGTGAGCCGATACCTGGCCCAGCTGGGCATGGCTTCGGCATCAGATCAGTTACGGGTGAGGTGCTTCTCGCAATCCCTCACCGGTCCAGCTTTTGGGTGGTACACCTCTTTGCAGCCAAATTCAGTGCAATCATGGAAGCAGCTGGAGGAACTGTTCCACACCCAATACCATTCAGAGACTACTGAAGCTGGTATTGCCGAACTAGCACAGGTTCGGCAAAAGCGAGGAGAGACAGTGGCTGAGTACATTCAGCGTTTCAGAACTGTCAAGAACCGATGCTATTCGGTTCATATAACTGAGAAAGAGGCAGTCGAGCTGGCCGTGGCAGGCCTGGCAGCGTCGTTCAAGGATCTGACGTTCCAAGTTGAGTACAACTCGCTGACGCACCTGGTCAATAGACTGACCTTATATGAACAGCGCCATCCAGAACTGTACCAAGACAAGTTCAAGCGCGCGATCAGCCTAGTCAATGCCGATGAAGATGAAGATTCTACGGAAGATCAGGAAGTTGCAGTAGCCGAGTGGACTCGGACGCCAGTGCCTGTGTCCTGCCAATGGGTGAATCCACCAGGGCCTCCAAGAGGGTTGGACTTTGACGTGACCAAAACCGAACAGATCTTCGATCTGTTACTGGAAGAGAAACAGTTGAAGCTACCCGAAGGCCACAAGATCCCTGCGGCACAAGAGATGAACAAGAGGCCATACTGCAAGTGGCATCATACGTTCACGCACACCACCAGCGACTGCAAAGTACTGCGCGCACAAATTCAGATGGCAATAGAAGCAGGCCGATTAACGTTCGGACAGTTTGCCATGAAGGTAGACAGGCGTCCGTTTCCAGACGTCAACATGGTGGACCTAAGCCAATCCATAAGAGAACCAGGGTTCTCTTTCGATGTCAATATGGCAGGGTTCGTGATTTGCCATGGCGCGGACAAAGCAGAGAGCAGCCACTCTCGTGGCAAAGATAAAGAGGAGGCCGTTCCACGCGACCGGCCCCAAGACGACGATAGACGGTACCTGACCGAGGAGGAGGTGAGAAGCATACGGTATCAGCGCCCATTATCCGTGCATCTCCTCAACAAATATGAGCAGCAGTACGACCGACGTCGACGCTACGACGAAGACGACGAGAAACATCGTCGGTCTGATGCGGAGGACAGGAGGTATCGTCAGAACAGCGGCAACAACGACGGGTACGAACGTCGCGCCAGCGAGAGGTCAAGGGAGCAAGACAACGTGGACAGGCACTGGGACTGTCCCTTCTTCAAACATTGCTGGGACTCAGGAATGAGCCGATTGCCAACAATCGAGAACTGCCCAGAATGCAAACAGCAAGGAAGAAGGGGGGCAAGCGAAGTTTCAGTGTTCAAACGTCTAGGACCTCTCCCACCTCAGAGTAAACGAGCTGAGTCATCTCAAGAAGAAGACTTCGAGGAGTCAGATGGAGAAGAAGATAGGTATCACCGACCAAGGTGGTGCCCTGATGGACTCAGCCATTCTCAGATGCGTCGGGTGCAGCGGCTGCGAAACCTGGAAGAAGCCGAGGCACAGTACCTGTACACGTTGAGAAGAGCGCGGCCCGATCTGGCCGCGAAAATCCAGCAAATAGTGGAGACGAAGGCGCGCCCGCCAAAGAAAGTATGGGGCCCCAAACAGGCGAAAGCCGATGCACAGGCATCGGCTGATGCCGATGCAGACGCATCGGCAGACACAAACATGGTATCTGTGGGCTGGACAGACTAGCACGTCCAATACATTGGACATACGTGGCCAGGCCGATCCCTGCGATCGGCCCTCAAAAAATGAAAAGTAAAGGATCTTATCTCCAACATGCCACGTAGCTACAGTGGAAATCCAAGAAGTTGCAAACCATCGTCAAGCATTGCAACAAAGAAGGAGGCCGATTCCGGTAATCGGCCGAAATTATCATCAACATACTTTCGTCTGTGTTCAGCATTGATCCAACAGATGCCTGAAGAGCCGATACCATCAAGTACTTGACAGAATCGGCTCGGGGGGCACATAGATGGATAAGATGGAGGATACGGAGCTGGGAACGGATGTCAAATTTCCAGCGGAGCAGCTCAAGTATGGGGGCCGATACGTAAACAAGTCGGCCGCAAAAAATCGAGAGTACAGAAATTTTTGAGCACAGCCGATGCGCAGGCATCGACTTAAGAGTTCAAGTATGGGGTACAGGACGAGGCTCTGCGAGGATCTCCAACTGTTTGGTGACTCAGGTCTTCTCCGCGAGAACCTCCAGCGTCGTTTGCAAGCCTTCAAGCGTAACGCTGCTGGCAAGTTCGAGGATTGCAGCCGGGGCCGATCAGGCTAGAATCATGAGAACAACCGGCGATCATCCAGCTGGATTGAACTCATTTTCACCAGAGGTTGCCTCATTAGACTGAAGGTTCTCTGCTATTGACAGCCGATTTGGTCAGAATCGGCTGATGCTGCACCACAGTTGAGAAGCTGATAGTGGCCCGATACGGCTGGTGCACTTTCATGCTCGCCTTGGTCAAAGGCTCGGGGGGCATCTGACCCTGGAGATTTCTTTGCCCTGAAGAACCGATTGATACTGAAATCGGTTGACTCTGCATCGCGGCTTGCTTGAAAGGCGGTGGATTATTGCAGAGGAGGACAGCCGGAGCTGACGAGAGATATTCGGGGGGCAGTTTGCCCTGAAGGATCCTTTGATATCGGAACCCGATTTTTGTTCGAAAGATCGGCTAGCTTTGCATCATAGCTTGTCTGAAGAATGGTGTTGATGTCGCCAAAAGATCAGTTTCTACATACAAGCCAATTGAGAAACAAGCCTAGAGCTCTATTGAGGACACCTGCCCATAACCAGATTACCAGCCCACACGGTTGACTGGTAAGAGCCATCTTCCAGGCGTGATCAAGCCTGGGACTGTTTGTCTGAATTGCGGGTCCTCATCATGGTTTTCACCTCGATTGAGGCTCGGGGAGCAGCTGGCCTCGTGGATGCTCTGTTTTTAGAAGCCGATGGGAGAGTCATAGTTTGGTTCCGCAGACATTGCCTTGGTAAGCATGGCCCAAGCTCACGATTGCTCCGATGCTAAAAAAAAAGATGAGGAGCGGATCATGGGGGGATCGATGCGTGGAGATCGACTCATTTAAAGTCGATTGAGCTGACGATCGGCTAGATTAGCATAAAAAGAATCGGCTGGGGAAATTCTCCATTGATAAACGAGATTTCTTACAAGGAAGGAGCCGATTGCTTAAGAAGGGAAGAACAAAAGAAGGGGTCTGTTGACCAATCTGCTACTGCTAGGCATGCACTAGTAGATCCTAATCTACGGGCCGTCACTGCCTTCATCATCATCCTCGGAAATCTCATCGGCGCTGCTACCGGCGGGCTCCTCATCGCTGCTCCCGTGGCCCTCTGCAGGGGCTTCATCCTCCTCTTCGTCATCACTGTCGTCGTCGTCCCACCACATGCGGAGGCGTTTCGCTGGTGGGTAACCTTCGAGGGAGTCATCGTCGGCGTCTTCCTTTTCTTCCTCTTCCTCGTCGGAGGAAAAGCTCCCTTCCCAGGGGAAGGGGTCGTCGTCGCTTGGTGCTTCCAGCTCCCCGTCGACGAGGAACTGAAGGTCTTCTTCCCCATCGGTGAGGGGTTCATCATCTTCCGACTCGTTGGAAGAGTCCCAGTCCCGCGCGTCCCAATACTCCGGGGCGCGGGCTTCGTAGATGGCCATCAGATCGACCTCTTGCTCGAGTTCGCTGGAGGAGGAGGACTGGAGAGACAGGCCAGAGGAAGCGGAGGAAGAGGAGGAATCCATGGGGACTGAGAAGGGTTTGCCGATGGCTACTGTGGAGCAGGGGGATGAAGAGAGGAACCACAGGATGTGGCCAGATAAAAAGGGAAATAACGGTTTAATGCCTAAGCAGTTCCCGAGGACACGGTGCCAGAACCGTCAAGTCGTGCAGAGAAGGCGAGGAGGCAAGACGTCATCATGAAGAAAACTGCGACGGTTCTGCCGCGACATGACCCTCCGAAGAATGCAGATGGTTTTGCAATTATCATTATCAAAACCAGGGGGGCATGTGTTACCACCCGATTTTGGCCAAATCAGGAGGAGGGCCGTAAGTGAAGATGGACTTGAAGGACGTACACGTGGAACATCTTCGAAGCGGCCTCGCGCTAAGAGTTTGGGCTTAATTGCCCGTGTATCTGTAACATATTAGATCGTGTTGTAATTTAGATTAAAGAGATAGAGTCTGGCCCGTGCACGGTTAGGTGCACGCCTCAATTAGAAAGTCCCTTGGACTATAAATATGTATCTAGGGTTATCAGAAAAGGAGGACAATCACCGTTCAACCAAAACAAACCAATCTCGGCGCATCGCCACCCCTTTCCTACGAGGGTTCTTACCGGTAAGCATCATGCTGCCTAGATCGCATCTCGCGATCTAGGCAGCGTAAAGCTTAGTATTGTTCATGCGTTGCTCGTACTGAAGCCTTTTTGATGGCGAGCAACGTAGTTATCTTTAGATGTGTTAGGGTTAGCATTGTTCTTCACGTAATATGCTATCGTAGTGCAACCCTTGCATATCTAGCTGCCCTTACGTCTATCTAGACGTAAGGGCAGCATCTTGCTTGATCATGCTTAGTAGATCCGATCCGTTATAGTTGCTCCCTGCATCTGCAGGGATTAGTTTAATATCTGCATAGTTAGGCCTTATGCTGGGGTCGGAGGATCCGGTGGTGCGTTAGATGCTGTTTACCGTCCCTGCGAGGGATGTTCCGGGGATCAACGTTATGTTGGTTTTTAGGCCTCTCGTAGGGGTAGTTTGCACCGTCTCTCGTAGGTGCTAGGCCCGATCGCACGTAGGACGTTCCGATTATGCGGTGAAAACCCTAAACTGTCGTGGATCGTTTTAGCTTTGTCCTGATCAAGCAGGATCCCCATGCCATTGCTAATCCATCAAGGACCATAGGGCAATCGGCTCTTTGAGCCGATCCACAGGGAAACCTGAGAGCCGATAAGGCTCGTATTTAATGTGCACGTGTCTACCATGCAGGAACAATCGAAGCACTAACACCTTCCTGACCAGGTCTAGGTCAGGTGGCACGCCCAGGCAACCGCCAGGACGCGCGCCAGAAGATTTGCGGGACGACGCGAGGTGCCAGGGATCCACTAAGCGGCCCTAGGAGCCTCCCGGCTCTTCGTGTTGCTTAACCAAAGCCCGTCGGGGGGTTTTGGAGGGTAACAACACCATTATTGCTAAAGCTATGGAAGAATTAAAGCTTGGGGAAGCTGGTTGTGATATTTTTAATCCCCCAAGCATGGAGGAGAAAATTTACTTTGATGATACTTTACCTCCTATGTATGATGCTTGCAATGATGAATATGATATTTTCAGTCCACCTACTGTTGAGGAGAAAATTAATTATGATTACAATATGCCTCCTATATATGATGATTATGGTGATGAGAATAATAGTGATAGCTATTTTGTTGAATTTGCTCCCACTTCAACTAATAAAATTGATTATGCTTATGTGGAGAGTAATAATTTTATGCATGTGGCTCATGACAAGAATGTTTTATGTGATAGTTATATTTTTGAATTTCTGCATGATGCTACTGAAAATTATTATGAGAGAGGGAAACATGGTTATATGCATCTTAATAATATTAAGTTTCCCCTCTTTATGTTGAGAATCTTGAAATTGCACTTGTGTTGCTTTTCTATGCTTGTCACTTTGTTCTTCATGAATTTATTTGTGTACAAGATTCCTTTTCATAGGAAGTGGGTTAGGTTTAAATGTGTTTTGAATTTGCTTCTTGATGCTCTCTTTTGCTTCAACTCTTATTTATTACGAGAGTATCATTAAAATACTGAGCCCATCTTAATGGCTATAAAGAAAAGAACTTCTTGGGAGATAACCCATGTGTTTATTTTACTACAGCAATTTTTGTTTTGTTGAGTCTTGGAAGTTGTTTACTACTGTAGCAACCTCTCCTTATCATGTTTCTGTGCCAAGTAAAGTTTCTATGTCAAAGTTGATGTTATATTTGGGATCGCTGCGCAGAAACAGCATTGCTGTCTGTCACGAATCTGGGCACAGGCCTCTGTAGAAAATTATAAAAAAATTGCCAATTTACGAGCGTGATCCTCAGATATGTACGCAACTTTCATTAGTTTTGAGTTTTTCCATTTGAGCAAGTCTGGTGCCAGCTTTAAATTCGTCTTTACGGACTGTTCTGTTTTTGATAGATTCTGCCTTTTATTTCGCATTGCCTCTTTTGCTATGTTGGATTTATTTCTTTGATCCATTAATGTCCAGTAGCTTTATGCAATGTCCAGAAGTGAAAATAATGTTTGTGTCACCTCTGAATATGTGAATTATTAATTGTGCACTAACCCTCTAATGAGTTTGCTTGAAATTTGGTGTGAAGGAAGTTTTCAAGGGTCAAGAGAGGAGAATGATATACTATGATCAAGAGGAGTGAAAGCTCTAAGCTTGGGGATGCCCCCGTGGTTCACCCCTGCATATTTTAAGAAGACTCAAGCGTCTAAGCTTGGGGATGCCAAGGCATCCCCTTCTTCATCGACAACATCATCAGGTTCCTCCCCTGAAACTATATTTTTATTCAATCACATCTTGTGTTCTTTACTTGGAGCGTCGGTTTGTTTTCGTTTTTGTTTTTGTTTGAATAAAATGGATCCTAGCATTCACTTTGTGGGAGAGAGACAAGCTCCGCTGTTGCATATGGACAAATATGTCCTTAGGCTTTACTCATAATGTTCAAGGCGAAGTTTCTTCTTCGTTAAATTGTTATATGGTTGGAATTGGAAAATGCTACATGTAGTAATTCTAAAATGTCTTGGATAATGTGATACTTGGCAATTGTTGTGCTCATGTTTAAGCTCTTGCATCATATGCTTTGCACCCATTAATGAAGAAATACATAGAGCTTGCTAAAATTTGATTTGCATATTTGGTCTCTCTGAGGTCTAGATAATATCTAGTATTGAGTTTTGAACAACAAGGAAGACGGTGTAGAGTCTTATAATGTTTACAATATGTCTTTTATGTGAGTTTTGTTGCACCTGTTCATCCTTGAGTTTGCTTCAAATAACCTTGCTAGCCTAAACCTTGTATCGAGAGGGAATACTTCTCATGCATCCAAAATCCTTGAGCCAACCACTATGCCATTTGTGTCCACCATACCTACCTACTACATGGTATTTCTCCGCCATTCCAAAGTAAATTGCTTGAGTGCTACCTTTAAAATTCCATCATTCGCCTTTGCAATATATAGCTCATGGGACAAAATAGCCTTAAAAACTATCGTAGTATTGAATATGTACTTATGCACTTTATCTTTTATTAAGTTGCTTGTTGTGCGATAACCATGCTTCTGGGGAACGCCATCAACTATTGTTGAATATCATGTGAGTTGCTATGCATGTCCGTCTTGTCTGAAGGATCTATCATTTTAGTGGTTGGAGCATGCAAAATTGTTAGAGAAGAACATTGGGCCGCTAACTAAAGCCATGAACCATGGTGGAAGTTTCAGTTTGGACATATATCCTCAATCTCATATGAGAATAATAATCATTGCTACATGCTTATGCATTTAAGAGGAGTCCATTATCTGTTGTCCATGTTGTCCCGGTATGGATGTCTAAGTTGAGAATAATCAAAAGCGAGAAATCCAAAATGCGAGCTTTCTCCTTAGACCTTTGTACAGGCGGCATGGAGGTACCCCTTTGTGACACTTGGTTGAAACATGGCATGCAAAGACCCGGTAGTCCAAGCTAAGTAGGACGAGGTGCGGACACTATTAGTATACTATGCATGAGGCTTGCAACTTGTAAGATATAATTTACATAACTCATATGCTTTATTACTACCGTTGACAAAATTGTTTCATGTTTTCAAAATAAAAGCTCTAGCACAAATACAGCAATCGATGCTTTCCTCTTTGAAGGACCATTCTTTTACTTTTATTGTTGAGTCAGTTTACCTATCTCCTGCCACCTTAAGAAGCAAACACTTGTGTGAACTGTGCATTGATTCCTACATACTTGCATATTGCACTTGTTATACTACTTTATGTTGACAATATCCATGACATATACATGTTATAAGTTGAAAGCAACTGCTGAAACTTAATCTTCCTATGTGTTGCTTCAATACCTTTACTTTGATTTATTGCTTTATGAGTTAACTCTTATGCAAGACTTATTGATGCTTGTCTTGAAGTACTATTCATGAAAAGTCTTTGTCATATGATTCACTTGTTTACTCATGTCATTACCTTTGTTTTGATCGCTGCATTCATTACATATGTTTACAAATAGTATGATCAAGATTATGATGGCATGTCACTTCAGAAATTATCTTTGTTATCGTTTTACCTGCTCGGGACGAGCAGAACTAAGCTTGGGGATGCTGATACGTCTCCAACGTATCGATAATTTCTTATGTTCCATGCCACTTTATTGATGATACCTACATGTTTTATGCACATTATATGTCATATTTATGCATTTTCTGGAACTAACCTATTAACAAGATGCCGAAGAGCCGATTCTTTGTTTTCTGCTGTTTTTGGTTTCAGAAATCCTAGTAAGGAAATATTCTCGGAATTGGACGAAATCTTCGCCCAGGGTCCTATTTTTGCACGGAGCTTCCAGAAGACCAAAGAGGGAAGGAAGTGGGGCCACGAGGCGCCGACACCATAGGGCGGCGCGGCCCAGGCCCTGGCCGCGCCGACCTAGGGTGTGGGGCCCTCGTGTGGCCCCCCACGTTGCCCTTCCGCCTACTTAAAGCCTCCGTCGCGAAAACCCCAGTACCGAGAGCCACGATACTTAATGCAATTGTCTGTTGCTTTGCAACTTAATACTGAATGGGGTTCGGATGATAACCTGAAGGTGGACTTTTTAGGCATAGATGCAGTTGGATGGCGGTCTATGTACTTTGTCGTAATGCCCAATTAAATCTCACTATATTTATCATATCATGTATATGCATTGTTATGCCTTTCTCTATTTGTCAATTGCCCGACTGTAATTTGTTCACCCAACATGATTTATCTTATGGGAGAGACACCTCTAGTGAACTGTGGACCCCGGTCCTATTCTTTACATAGCATACAATCTACTGCAATTGTGTTTTACTATTTTCTTGTAAACAATCATCTTCCACTCGATACGCTTAATCCTTTGTTACAGCAAGCCGGTGAGATTGACAACCTCACTGTTTCGTTGGGACAAAGTACTTGGGTTGTGTTGTGCAGGTTCCACGTTGGCGCCGGAATCCCTGTTGTTGCGCCGCATCACATTTCGCCACCATCAACCTTCAACGTGCTTCTTGGCTCCTACTGGTTCGATTAAACCTTGGTTTCTTTCTGAGGGAAAACTTGCTACTGTGCGCATCATACCTTCCTCTTGGGGTTCACAACGAACGTGTGAGTTACACGCCATCAGGCATCCACATCTTCATTGGCAAAACCGTCGATTCCGACGGGAACGCTCTGGTAAGTAACGCTGACGCGACCGCCGCCGAGCTGGACGCAGTCGCGAAGATCCGATCTGAGTCGCAGGAGCTTCGTTGGGAAGATTCCGCCTTAGATCTGAAAAATTCAAATCCTGGTTTTGGTAGTCGGATCAGCACCTATATTTTTGGTTGCCGGATCCGCGCCTACGTTTTTGATAGTCGGATCCGCACCTATATTTTTGGTTGCCGGATCCGCGCCTACGTTTTTGATAGTCGGATCCGCACCTATATTTTTGGTTGCCGGATCCGCGCCTACGTTTTTGATAGTCGGATCCGCACCTATATTTTTGGTTGCCGGATCCGCGCGTACATTTTTGGTAGTTGGATCCGCACCTATATTTTTGGTTGCCGGATTCGCGCCTACTTTTTTAGTAGTCAGATTCGCACTATTATTTTTGGTAGCCGGATTCGCACATATATTTTGGTAACGGGATACACACCTAATTATTGGTAGTCGGATCCGTACCTTTATTTTGGTGATCGAATTCGCAGTCGCGGTAATCTATCACGCACCAGCTCGACGGAAGCAAAGCGAAAAAACCAAGGCGGAGACATACGCGCCGATGTTGCATGGCATACAGGGACCAAGGCGGAAACTTGTATTTCCCTAAACATGCTTGGTCAGTTTTATTGGCTTCACTTTCCGTCCTTGGTGAGATGGTTGAGATGGAACCAAGAAAGCACATCCCCGGAAGCAATAATCAGTTTGCGAAAGTGAATTAAGGCTTCACGTAAGGACCAGGGACACTGCACGCATGGATCCGAAGCCAAAAAGCATTTGTGTGACTAGTCCGGCTAAAATTGGCTTCGTTGCACGGCTCCGCGTCAGGCTTTTGCACGGATTCTTTCCGGCTTCTCTCGTGATCGGCTGTCACGGCTGAACTCATGGATGGCTACGTCTTCATATTTTTGCTACCTATGGCTTTATCGTGGCCGGATATGTCTTCTCCGTAAATAACTTCAACTCCGCTAAAACAGCTAAGTCCTTATTTTATAGTTAATATTTTAATATTTTATGATCATGAGATTAAGATTGGTTCATTCATGTCCTGAGTCTTTTACCGCTTTCACTATTGATCATATATTTTCCACGATTTGCCTCACGCTCGTGAAGAACTTTGTACTGTTTTTGCCGCCTAATTAAGGCTCCAGTACGCTAAAAAATTTCCGCCTTCGGGCGTTAGCTTGAGTTTTCTGGCCTACACGTTTTCTGTTGTTTATATGTGGATTCCTTAGTAGTGACATTTCGGTACTTAAAGCCGGCCTCTGTTTCTGAGGTTCTTGATTGTTTCGCTATTAAGCGCTATCGCCTCAGCAGATGTTCTGTGTTTAAAGTTCGCCGTCTCGCGAAAAGTCAAGCATATAAACTAGAAGAACGGATAAACCAGCACTTGCTTAAAACATATAAATTACAGTAACTGTTCAAGATAGTCGAGTTGTTTCCGCCTTGACAGTTTTATGTTGTTCAATGATACGTCTCCAACGTATCTATAATTTCTTATGTTCCATGCTACTTTATTAATGATATCTACATGTTTTATACACATTTTATGTCATATTTATGCGTCTTCCGGAACTAACCTATTGATGAGATGCCGAAGTGCCAGTTCCTGTTTTCTGCTGTTTTTGGTTTCAGAAATCCTAGTAAGGAAATATTCTCGGAATCGGACGAAATCAACACCGAAGATCTTAGAATCCCCGGGAGCTTCCAGAACACCCGAGAACCGTCAGAGAGGGGCCACAGGGGGCCCACACATGGTGGCGGCACGGCCCAGGAGGGGGGGCGCGCCGCCCTAGTGTCTGGTGGCCCCAGACCCCCTCTGACCTTGCCCTTTCGCCTATATAAGGTCCCTGACCTAAAACTCCGAAAAAAATAAGCCACGGTACGCGAAACCTTCCAGAGCCGCTGCCATCGCGAAGCCAAGATCTGGGGGACAGGAGTCTCTGTTCCGGCACGCCGCCGAGACGGGGAAGTGCCCCCGGAAGGCTTCTCCATCGACACCGCTGCCATCTCCACCGCCATCTTCATCAACGCTGCTGCTCCCATGAGGAGGGAGTAGTTCTCCATCGAGGCTCGGGGCTGTACCGGTAGCTATGTGGTTCATCTCTCTCCTATGTACTTCAATACAATAATCCCATGAGCTGCCTTACATGATTGAGATTCATATGATGATGCTTGTAATCTAGATGTCATTATGCTAGTCAAGTGGGTTTTACTTATGTGATCTCCGGAGACTCCTTGTCCCACGTGTGTAAAGGTGACAGTGTGTGCACCGTGTGGGTCTCTTAGGCTATATTTCACAGAATACTTATTCACTATTATGAATGGCGTAGTGAAGTGCTTATTTATATCCCTTTATGATTGCAATGTGTTTTGTATCACTATTTATCTATGTGCTACTCATGTGATGTCATTAAAGTAGTCTATTCCTCCTGCATGGTGTAATGGTGACAGTGTGTGCATTGTGTAGTTCTTGTCGTAGATTATGATCATAATCTCTTGTAGGTTATGGAGTTGATTATCGCTATGATAGTATTGATGTGATCTATGCCTCCTTCGTAGTGTGATGGTGACAGTGTGCATGCTATGTTAGTACTTGGTCTATTTTGCAAAGATCTATTATACTCTAAGATTACTTAAACATGAATATAGAATGTTGTGGCGCTTGTTAACTCCGGCATTGAGGGTTCGTGTAATCCTACACAATTAGTGGTGTTCATCATCCAACAAGAGTATATGTAGCACAAAGGAAAGAGAACTTATTTATTATGTGATCAATGTTGACAGTGTCCACTAGTGAAAGTATGATCCCTAGGCCTTGTTTCCACCACAAAGAATTGCTTCTTACGCCAGCAAGCTATTTTCTGGCGCCGCTTGTTTACTGTTTTACTGCATCTTTACTTTCTGCAATATTACCACCATCTATACCACCTGTGTTTTACTATCTCTTCACCGAACTAGTGCACCTATACATCTGACAAGTGTATTTGGTGTGTTGGGGACACAAGAGACTTCTTGCTTTGTGGTTGCAGGGTTGCTTGAGAGGGATATCTTTGACCTCTTCCTCCCTGAGTTCGATAAACCTTGGGTGATCCACTTAAGGGAAAACTTGCTGCTGTTCTACAAACCTCTGCTCTTGGAGGCCCAACACTGTCTACAAGAATAGAAGCACCCGTAGACATCAAGCTATTTTCTGGCGCCGTTGCCGGGGAGGAAAGGTAAAAGGTACTCACACTCCGGATCTCGGCTACTAAGCTATTTTCTGGCGCCGTTGTAAGTACTCGAAGCTATTTCCTTTAGATCCTGCAATTGCATCTTTTTGTTTCTTGTTTACACTAGTTAGGCATAATGGACAACAATAAGCTTCTTATTCTATTTCCTGAGTTAAGACATGGATTGTTTGCTGCGAAAATTAAAAAACCTATGGAATCTTATTTGCATGCTGGTAACAATGATATTAGTATGAACGCTTTGAACACCATTGTTGTTAATGATATGGAAAATTCTAAGCTTGGGGAAGCTGGTTATGATGAGCATGATATTTTTAGTCCCCCAAGCATTGAGGAGAAAATTTTCTTTGATGATACTTTGCCTCCTATTTATGATGATTATAATGATAGTGGTCTTTTGGTGCCGCCTACTATGGAGAGTAAATTTTATTATGATTATACTATGCCTCCTACACTTGATGAGAATAATAATGATAGCTACTTTGTTGAATTTGCTCCCACTACAACTAATAAAATTGATTATGCTTATGTGGAGAGTAATAATTTTATGCATGTGGCTCATGACAAGAATGCTTTATGTGATACTTATATTGTTGAGTTTGTTCATGATGCTACTGAAATTTATTATGAGAGAGGAAAATATGGTTGTAGAAATTTTCATGTTACTAAAACACCTCTCTATGTGCTGAAATTTTTGAAGCTACACTTGTTTTGTCTTCCTATGCTTGACACTATACTCTTCATGAACTTGTTTATTTACAAGATTCCTATGCATAGGAAGCATGTTAGACTTAAATGTGTTTTGAATTTGCCTCTTGATGCTCTCTTTTGCTTCAAATACTATTTCTTGCGAGTGCATCATTAAAACTGCTGAGCCCATCTTAATGGCTATAAAGAAAGAACTTCTTGGGAGATAACCCATGTGTTTATTTTACTACAGCAATTTTTGTTTTGTTGAGTCTTGGAAGTTGTTTATTACTGTAGAAACCTCTCCTTATCATGTTTTTGTGCCAAGTAAATTCTCTATGGTAAAGTTGATGCTAGATTTGGATTGCTGCTTGTGAGAAACAGATTCTTTGTCATCGTCACGAATTTGAGCAGAAGTCTCTGTAAAAAAATCAAAAAAATCTGCAAATTTACGTGTGTGATCCTCAGATATGTCGCAACTTTCATTAGTTTTGAGTTTTTCCATTTGAGCAAGTTAAGTGCCCAGTCCAGAAGCATCTTTACGAACTGTTCTGTTTTTGACAGATTCTGCCTTTTATTTCGCATTGCCGCTTTTGTTAAGTTGAATGAGTTTCTTTGTTCCATTAACTTTTAGAAGTTTTGTGCAATGTCTAGAAGTGTTAAGAATGATTGTGTCACCTCTGAACATGTGAGTTTTTGATTGTGCACTAACCCTCTAATGAGTTTGCTTGAAGTTTGGTGTGGCAGAAGTTTTCAAGGGTCAATAGAAGAGGGGGATATAATGTGATCGAGAAGAGTGAAAGGTCTAAGCTTGGGGATGCCCTGGTGGTTCATCCCTGCATATTTTAAGAAGACTCAAGCATCTAAGCTTGGGGATGCCCAAGGCATCCCCTTCTTCATCGACAACTTATCAGGTTTCTTCTAGTGAAACTATATTTTTATTCCGTCACATCTTATGTACTTTACTTGGAGCGTCTGTTTGTTTTTATTTTTGCTTTGTTTGAATAAGTTCATCCTTGTGTGGGAGAGAGACACGCTCCGCTGGTTCATATGAACACATGTGTTCTTAGCTTTTAATGTTCATGGCGAAGGTTGAAACGGCTTCGTTAATTGTTATATGGTTGGAAACAGAAAATGCTACATGTAGTAATTGGTAAAATGTCTTGGATAATGTGATACTTGGCAATTGTTGTGCTCATGCTTAAGCTCTTGCATCATATACTTTGCACCTATTAATGAAGAAATATATAGAGCTTGCTAAAATTTGGTTTGCATAATTGGTCTCTCTAAGGTCTAGATAATTTCTAGTAAAGAGTTTGAACAACAAGGAAGACGGTGTAGAGTCTTATAATGTTTACAATATGTCTTTTAGGTGGGTTTTGCTGCACCGCTTCATACTTGTGTTTGTTTTAAATAACCTTGCTAGCCTAAACCTTGTATCGAGAGGGAATACTTATCATGCATCCAAAATCCTTGAGCCAACCACTATGCCATTTGTGTCCACCATACCTACCTACTACATGGTATTTCTCCGCCATTCCAAAGTAAATTCCTTGAGTGCTACCTTTAAAATTTCCATTCTTTACCTTTGCAATATATAGCTCATGGGACAAATAGCTTAAAAACTATTGTGGTGATGAATATGTAGTTATGTGTCTTAATTCTTATAAGTTGCTTGTTGAGCGGTAACCATGTTTCTGGGGACGCCATCAACTTTTTACCTTTGTTGGATATCATGTGAGATGCTATGCATGTTCGTCTTGTCTGAAGTAAGTGCGATTTCATGATCAAATGGTTTGAGTATGCATATGTTAGAGAAGAACATTGGGCCGCTAACTAAAGCCATGTATCATGGTGGAAGTTTCAGTTTGGACATACAACCTCAATCTCTTATGAGAATATTAACTGTTGTTGAATGCTTAAGCATTAAAAGAGGAGTCCATTATCTGTTGTCTATGTTGTCCCGGTGTGGATGTCTAAGTTGAGAATAATCAAAAGCGAGAAATCCAATGCGTGCTTTCTCCTTAGACACTTGTACAGGCGGCATAGAGGTACCCCTTTGTGACACTTGGTTGAAACATATGTTATGCGATGATAATCCGTGTCTTCCGAGCTAAGTAGGACAAGGTGCGAGCACTATTAATACTCTATGCATGAGAAATGCAACTTGTAGGAAGTATTATGCATAGCACATATGAATTATTACTACCGTTGACAAAATTGTTTCTTGTTTTCAAAATCAAAGCTCTAGCACAAATATAGCAATCAATGCTTCCCTCTGCGGAGGGCCTTTCTTTTACTTTTATGTTGAGTCAGTTCACCTATCTCTCTCCACCTCAAGAAGCAAACACTTGTGTGAACTGTGCATTGATTCCTACATACTTGCATATTGCACTTGTTATATTACTTTACATTGACAGTATCCATGAGATATACATGTTATAAGTTGAAAGCAACCGCTGAAACTTAATCTTCCTTTGTGTTGCTTCAATACCTCTACTTTGAATTATTGCTTTACGAGTTAACTCTTATGCAAGTCTTATTGATGCTTGTCTTGAAGTACTATTCATGAAAAGTCTTTGTTTTATGATTCATTTGTTTACTCATGTCATTACCATTGTTTTGATCGCTGCATTCATCTCATATGCTTACAATAGTATGATCAAGGTTATGATGGCATGTCACTTAAGAAATTATCATTGTTATCGTTTACCTACTCGAGGACGAGTAGGAACTAAGCTTGGGGATGCTGATACGTCTCCAACGTATCTATAATTTCTTATGTTCCATGCTACTTTATTGATGATATCTACATGTTTTATACACATTTTATGTCATATTTATGCGTTTTCCGGAACTAACCTATTGACGAGATGCCGAAGTGCCAGTTCCTATTTTCTGCTGTTTTTGGTTTCAGAAATCCTAGTAAGGAAATATTCTCGGAATCGTACGAAATCAACACCGAAGATCTTAGAATCCCCGGGAGCTTCCAGAACACCCGAGAACCGTCAGAGAGGGGCCACAGGGGGCCCACACATGGTGGCGGCGCGGCCCAGGAGGGGGGGCGCGCCGCCCTAGTGTCTGGTGGCCCCAGACCCCCTCTGACCTTGCCCTTTCGCCTATATAAGGTCCCTGACCTAAAACTCCGAAAAAAATAAGCCACGGTACGCGAAACCTTCCAGAGCCGCCGCCATCGCGAAGCCAAGATCTGGGGGACAGGAGTCTCTGTTCCGGCACGCCGCCGGGACGGGGAAGTGCCCCCGGAAGGCTTCTCCATCGACACCGCTGCCATCTCCACCGCCATCTTCATCAACGCTGCTGCTCCCATGAGGAGGGAGTAGTTCTCCATCGAGGCTCGGGGCTGTACCGGTAGCTATGTGGTTCATCTCTCTCCTATGTACTTCAATACAATAATCTCATGAGCTGCCTTACATGATTGAGATTCATATGATGATGCTTGTAATCTAGATGTCATTATGCTAATCAAGTGGGTTTTACTTATGTGATCTCCGGAGACTCCTTGTCCCACGTGTGTAAAGGTGATAGTGTGTGCACCGTGTGGGTCTCTTAGGCTATATTTCACAGAATATTTATTCACTGTTATGAATGGCATAGGGAAGTGCTTATTTATATCCCTTTATGATTGCAATGTGTTTTGTATCACTATTTATCTATGTGCTACTCATGTGATGTCATTAAAGTAGTTTATTCCTCCTGCATGGTGTAATGGTGACAGTGTGTGCATTGTGTAGTTCTTGTCGTAGATTATGATCATAATCTCTTGTAGGTTATGGAGTTGATTATCGCTATGATAGTATTGATGTGATCTATGCCTCCTTCGTAGTGTGATGGTGACAGTGTGCATGCTATGTTAGTACTTGGTCTATTTTGCAAAGATCTATTATACTCTAAGGTTACTTAAACATGAATATAGAATGTTGTGGCGCTTGTTAACTCCGACATTGAGGGTTCGGGTAATCCTACACAATTAGTGGTGTTCATCATCCAACAAGAGTATATGTAGCACAAAGGAAAGAGAACTTATTTATTATGTGATCAATGTTGACAGTGTCCACTAGTGAAAGTATGATCCCTAGGCCTTGTTTCCACCACAAAGAATTGCTTCTTACGCCAGCAAGCTATTTTCTGGCGCCGCTTGTTTACTGTTTTACTGCATCTTTACTTTCTGCAATATTACCACCATCTATACCACCTGTGTTTTACTATCTCTTCGCCGAACTAGTGCACCTATACATCTGACAAGTGTATTTGGTGTGTTGGGGACACAAGAGACTTCTTACTTTGTGGTTGCAGGGTTGCTTGAGAGGGATATCTTTGACCTCTTCCTCCCTGAGTTCGATAAACCTTGGGTGATCCACTTAAGGGAAAACTTGCTGCTGTTCTACAAACCTCTGCTCTTGGAGGCCCAACACTGTCTACAAGAATAGAAGCACCCGTAGACATCATTCAACTGCTGCATAGTTTCAGCTTTAAAACATTTGTTCAAAGGCCGTTTTTGTTCCGCCTTACATTTGTTGCGTTGAACATGATCAAAGAAACAATTTAATACAAATGTGTTTTTATGTTTACTTTTATGTATCAGGTACATGACCCTTGGACCTTAACAGTCCTCGAACTAAGGTCTTTTCAAGCTGGCCTAGCACTCGCGCGAAGCCCAGGGAAAGCTAGCCGGATCCATGTGAGAGAAGGTTAGGCGGATCCGTAGCGTGCATAGCTGGAAGAGCAACTTGAGTCTTGATTCCGCTATGCTTAGCCGGAACCAACCCTCGGGGGCTGCGATTTGATCATAGGTGAAAAGTGTATTTTCCTTTCGAGTATCAGTGCTGGAAATTTCCGCCTAGATGCTTGGGATTTACGTTACTGCTAAGTCACATATAAAGATAAAGCTACTCTAAGAGCTCCAAGCCGGATTTTGAAGTAAATTCACCTTGGCGCTCGGGGGCTACATCGATGAAGTTCTCTTTGGAGCAACAAACCGAAAAATTTCAACCTTGATGCTTGGGGGCTAAGTTTTTGAGCATCGAGTCTCCTTGGAGCAAGCCGACTCAATGCTCGGGGGCTACATATGGTTATGTCAAGAAAATTTTCTAAGATGGCGAAAATCTGGCTAACTAGTCGGATCCATATCTATATTTTGTAGTCGGATCCGCACCTCACTTTTGGTAGCCGGATCCGGGCCTTAATTTTTGGTAGCAGGATCCGCCCCTATATGAAGGAAGCCGGATCCGCACCTCAATTTTTTGGTAGCCGGATCCGCACCTATATTTTCGTATGCGGATCCGCGCCTCAATTTTTGGTAGCTGGATCCGCACCTATTTTTGGTAGCCGGATCCGCGCCTCAATTTTTGGTAGTCGGATCCGCACCTCAATTTTTGGTAGTCGGATCCGCACCTATATTTTTGGTAGTCGGATCCACACCTATATTTTAGTAGCCGGATCCGCACCTGTATTTTGGCTAGTCAGATCCGAACCTACATTTGGCTAGTCGGATCCATACCGAAGATTACGTTGGATGGTATCTCCTAAGAATCTGACCATTGGATCATGAAGTTTCCGACCAATACTTGGTTGGAGATATGAAGTTTGGAGTCCTTCAAGATTCTCTATTATTCGTTCCAGCCAAAGGATGAAGATACATGCGCAAGCTGAGCTGGACAGAAGAACGGTGAATCTCGGAGAACTCCGGGGGCTACTGTTGTGGATATACTTCATAGGTATACCATCGACATGGTCCGATTCCGGCAAGCCCAGGTGGCCCACAGATGGTGGTGATGGCATATGGCCCACCGGGCGGCCCAGTTGCTGTTGATCAAGATGGAAGATGTCCAGCCCAGGAACTGTTGGAGATATGCCCAAGAGGCAATAATAAAATGGTTATTATAATATATCTTTGTGTTTATGATAATATTTGCATACCATGCTATAATTGTATTAACCGAAACATTGATACATGTGTGTTATGTAAACAACAAGGAGTCCCTAGTAAGCCTCTTGTATAACTAGCTTGTTGATTAATGGATGATCATGGTTTCGTGATCATGAACATTGGATGTTATTAATAACAAGGTTATGTCATTAGGTGAATGATATAATGGACACACACCCATATGAGCGTAGCATAAGATCAAGTCATTAAGTTCATTTGCTATAAGCTTTCAATACATAGTTGTCTTAATCCTTCGACCATGAGATCATGTAAATCACTTACACCGAAAGGGTACTTTGATTACATCAAACGTCATTGCGTAAATGGGTGACAATAAAGGTGGGATTAAGTATTCAGAAAGTGTGAGTTGAGGCATATGGATCAATAGTGGGATTTGTCCATCCTGATGACGGATAGATATACTCTGGGCCCTCTCGGTGGGATGTCATCTGATTAGCTTGCAAGCATATGAATGGTTCATAAGAGATGACATACCACGGTACGAGTAAAGAGTACTTGTCGGTAACGAGGTTGAACAAGGTATGGAGATACCGATGATCGAACCTCGGACAAGTAAAATATCGCGTGACAAAGGGAATTGGCATCGTATGTAAATGGTTCAATCGATCACTAAGTCATCGTTGAATATGTGGGAGCCATTATGGATCTCCAGATCCCGCTATTGGTTATTGCTCGGAGAGGAGTCTCGACCATGTCTGCATAGTTCGCGAACCGTAGGGTGACGCGCTTAAGGTTCGATGTCGCATAAGTAGATATGGAATATGGTATGGAGACGAAGTTTGTTCGGAGTCTCGGATGGGATCCAGGACATCACGAGGAGGTCCGGAATGGTCCGAAGAATAAGATTCATATATGGGAAGTCATTTTCAGGGTTACCGGAAAAGTTCAGGATTTTTCGGTATTGTACCGGAGGTTCTAGAAGGTTCCGGTGGGTACCATAGTGGGGCCCACCTATCCCGGACGACCAACATGGACCGGAGGGGTCGCATATGCCCACATGGGCCATGCACACCAGCCCCCCAAGGCCCATGTGGCTGTACCAAGTGGATAAGATCAAATCCCTTGAAAATAGGGGCTTAACTTGGGGGGGAAGTTCCCCCCCTTGTTTTGGCCGACCCAAAGGCTTGGAGGGGGGGCCAAGGCAGCCCCCCCACGCCTATATAAGAGGGAGGGGAGGGCTGGGGCGCAGCACATCATCCCCCAAGCCCTAGCCGCCCCTCTCTCCCTCCTTCTTCTTCCTGCGCGGGCTTGGCGAAGCCCTGCAGGAATTTCTCCTCCACCTCCACCACCACGCCGTCGTGCTGCTGGGATTCCGAGGGGATCTACCACACCTCCGCTGCCCGCTGGAACGGGGAGAAGAAGGGCTTCATCGACACCGTACGCGCGACCGAGTACGGAAGTGCTGCCGGATTGCAGCATTGGGGATGATCGTCTACATCAACAACGAGATCTGATCTCGTAGGCTTGGGAAATCATCAAGGGTTAGTATATTATCAATCTCGTTGCTTCGATCTTGTAGATTAGATCTTGGGTTTTCCATAGATTAGATCTTGGATTTATTCGTTTTGCGGTAGGAAAATTTTTGTTTTCTATGCTACGAACCCCATCAGTGGTATCAGAGCCAGGTCTATGCATAGATCTGTTGCACGAGTAGAACACAATGGTTTTGTGGGCGTTGATGCTTTTGTTGCTTTAGTTTGTGTACTTTGCATCTTGCGGGATGGTGGGATGAAGCGGCCCGGGCTAACTTTACATGACCACGTCTCATGAGACTTGCTCCACGCTTGACATGCAACTTGTATTGCATAAGTGGCTTTGCGGGTGTCTGTCTCTCCCACCATAGTGAAGATTCCAATTTGCACTTTCTATTGTCAACACTAGTATCACCGTTGTGGTTCATGTTCGTAGGTAGATTGGATCTTACTCGAAAACCCTAAACCACGTAAAATATGCAAACCAAATTAGAGGCGTCTAACTTGTTTTTGCAAGGTTTGGTGATGTGATATGGCCATGATGTGATGATGATTATATTTGATGTATGAGATGTTCATTGTTGTATTATGGCAACCGGCAGGAGCCTAATGGTTGTCTTTAATTTTTGTTAAAGACCTGCGTGTCTATTCATCATGTAATAGCTATATTTCAAGTAGTTGTTATAGTAGCTATAAGTGATGGCAACCATGAAGCGGCGCCACGGACCTTGGTGCAATGCTGGTGATGATGGAGATCATGATCATGTGCTTTGGAGATGGAGATCAAAAGCACAAGAAGAAAGGCCATATCATATCACATATTATGAATTGCATGTGATGTTAATCCTTTATGCATCTTATCTTGCTTAGATCGCGACGGTAGCATTATAAGATGATCCCTCTCACTAAATATCAAGATAATAAAGTGTTCATCCTTAGTATGCACCGTTGCTAAGACTTGTCGTTTCGAAGCATCTCGTGATGATCGGGTGTGATAGACTCTACATGTGCATACAACGGGTGCAAGCCAGATTTGCACACGCGGATACTAAGGTTGCCTTGACGAGCCTAGCATGTACAGACATGGTCTCGGAACACGGGATACCGAAAGGTAGAGCATGAGTCATATGAATGATATGATGAACATTTTGAGTGTTCGCCTTTGAAGCTACATCTTTTCTCGTGATGATCGGACTTGGTGTAGTGGATTTGGTTCGTGTAATCACTAAGACAATGCGAGGGATGTTGTTTTGAGTGGGAGTTCACCTAGTTAATTGAAGAATTAAAAAATGAACTCAAATTATCATGAACATAGTCTGAATAGTATTTTGAATTAAATTTGTAGAATTGGCATCCGTTTTCTACCATGCGCTAGTCTTGTAATTGAGATAGAAATACTGTTAAGTCGGACAAGTAACTTTACGGACTGGTACCGTATTGTTAAAGAATCAAGATATGATTAAGTCCTAATGCAAACTTTTAGTAAACCTCACATTAATGATTCAAAGAGCAATGGTTTCAATTAGTACCTTAAATCATCTTGTCTCCGTGAAACTTGAAGTTTCAAATCCGTTTGAAAAGTAAGGAGCTGAAAATTTTGTTTTCAGAAATAAGCAAGGTATGAGATATATGTGATATCTAAGACCCTATTGCAAGATGATAGAATATAATTTGGTGAGACTACATAAACTCATAAGTTTTATGGGAATGTACGAAGGTTGAAAACGCCGGGCGTCTCAATCCTCCAACTAGTTGGGCACTAACGATATTCGCATATCCATGAGGTGATCGTCCTTAGTATGCACCGTTGCTAAGACTCGTCGCTTCAAAGCATCTCGTGATGATCGGGTGTTATAGATTCTATGTGTGCATACAACGGGTGCAAGACAGATTTGCACATGCGAATACTAAGGTTAAAACTTTACGAGCCTAGCATGTACAGACATGGTCTCGGAAAGTCGTCATGATTTGATGGATAAAATTATGAGTGAAATTGTTCATCACATTAAAGGTTACTAATAGTGAAATCTAGAACGCTTGTCATGTGATGATCAACTTCAAGGTAAGAACCTCAAGGTTATTGGTATTTGACCAATGGACCTAGAAGTTATTGAAGGTGAAGTGTTTTTCTGAGAATGAGGAAAGCTAAAAGAGAAACTACAAAAGATATTTTGGCAGAAAGAAAGAAAATACTAGAAAGTCTAGGTCAGGTGTATATAGATGATATACATGTTATGGATGTATTCCTTGTTTGGTCACATAATGAAATTCTTGGGTATTTGTACCAGATTGGTTGGTATGAGATGGCATACAATACAACGCAATACAAGAATACGATGGCCTAAGTGACTGAAAAGGAATGTGATAGGAATGCACGTCTGGAACAAAAATAAATTGTTATTATGTTCGCCGTTGGCATTCTGTCTAGCCATTCAGATTTATAATAAAGAACTTTATAATTGTTGTCTTGTTCTGGTTAAATGAAAACAATGAGTTGTTCAAATTGTAACAACATTCCATGTACGATGGATAAGTTATTATAAATCTTTATGGTGAAGCACACATACATAACACTGACGCTAAAATGCCATAAGGCAAATGATATGAATTCCACTCATTAGTGGAACCGCCATTTAGGTCATGTTAGAAAGGAACGCATGAAGGAACTCCATGCAAATGGACTTTTGGAGTCATTTGATTTCTGAATCATTTGGCGCTTGCAAATCTCTTCTAAAGAGAATGACTTAAATCCCATTCATAGGCCAAGAGTTGAACGGGCAATTAACTTAGTGGAAACATACATGGTGATGTATATGGTTCACTGGGCATAGTTGTGTGCGGGAGATTCTTCTACTTCATGAAAACTTCTAACAATGAATTGAGTATATATGTGGATATATTCGATAAGGAAGAAGTTTGAAACATTTGAAAGGATTCAAATAAATTTCAGCATGAAGTGGAAATCATCGTAATAGAAAAGTCAAATATCTATGATTTGATCATGGTGGAAATATTTGAATTACGAGTTTTAGCGAACATCTAAGAGAGTTATGAAATTGTTCTACTACTCACGTTTCTTGGAGTATCATAGTGATGATGGAGTATCCAAGAGACGTATCCAAAACTTGTTGGATTAATGATGAGATAAAATAAAATGACGCCATTTTTTTTATGGATTATGCTTTAGAGACTACCGCTTTTACACTGAATAGAGCATCATCATGATCCATTGAAATGACACCATATGAGTTATGGCATGGGTATAAAGCCTAATAGTCCTTTCTTAAATTTTGGTATGCGTAGCATAAGTGAATGAGTTTACAACCAAAATCGGATGAATGTCTTTGTTGGTTATCCCAGAGAATTGATTGGGAATTCTTTCCACTATTAAGTAAAAGACAAAAGTGTTTGTTGATGTTACTTGCTTATTTCCAAGAAATTGTTTTCTAGCGAAGTATTTGAGTGGGAGGACAATGGAACTTGATAAGGTTCATGAACCTGAGCGTGATGATCAGAGTAGCACAACATCGGAAATGGTTCCGGGAAGCAGCTACGAAGATCATGGCTCCCATGTCTATAAAGTGTTATAGTCATGGAGATCAAAGTACCTATTGAACCTTGTAGATGTGGTTTACTTTGTGATCAAATGAATGATTTGTGAACAAAGGATTGATTTTGAACAATGATAAACCAACTACATACAAAGAAGTTATGATGGGCCCTGACTCCGTTAAAATGGCTATGCGCCATGAAATCCAAGATAGGTGAACACTTTTTGAAAGTAAATGGATCTATAAAATTGATGGACTTGGATACAATATCCTTAAAGAAGCTTGACTTATCGAAAAGTTGTTTACGACAAAGTTCAAAGAGTTGACTACGATAAGATTAGATCTTCCGTGGCAATGCTTATAGTCTATGTGGATTATTCTAGTAATCGCTACATATTTCTTTTATGAGATATGATAGTAGGATGGCAGAAATACATTCCTTACCAGAAGTATGTATGAAGGATGTATACCAGATACAACCAAGAGTTTTGCTGGTCCGTGGAATACTAGATAGGTATACAAACTTCAATTGGATGAAGTAAGTATCGCGGAGTTGGAATCTTCACCGGATGAAATAATCAAAGAGTTTTGATTTCATCAGAAATGATGAAGATGCTTGCATTTGCAAGAAATTAAGTGGGAGCGCTGAGACATATTTATAATACTTTATGTAGATGACATATCATTGATTAAAAATAATGTAATCACGTACTTGATGTGATTAAAAGGTTTCATTGAGAATTAATTTCAATGAAAGGATATGGACTGAAACATATTTAGTGTCAAGATCTATGAAGATAGATTGAAACACATAATAAGTTTAAGTCAAGGTACATAGAATGGATATTGAAGTGGTTCAATATAAAAATGTTAAGAAGGTGTTCTTTTCCATGTGAAGGTTTAACAAGACTTCGGTGTATTTGACACTCGATGAGTAAAAGCACATGAGTGATTTTAGATCACAAATAATATGTACAAAGTCAGATGTCCTGTGCTCTAAATTGTTACGAGCATATACCAGAATGATTCATATAATGATCATTGGACAACAGTGAGAATATCCCTGAGTGCTTTAGAAGAACCAAGGATATATATATATATAGTTTTATATGGGATAGTGACAATCATATCGCTGTAAGGTGTTGCACCGATATTAGTTTGGTCACATATAAAAATAAAATTTCAATCTCAATTAGGCTAAGTGTTATATAAAAGGTAGCACAATAAGCTAGAAGAAGTCTATGCTAGATTTAGATGAGTTCTAAATATTGTGACGGATTCTACAAACGAAGGCAGAGTATGTCATTGTTTTGACAATGACTGAGGATGTTAAGTCGAGGAGTTCTTTGAGAACTTGGTGTAGTTCCGATAGTGTCAGAACTTTGAAGTTATATTGTGTGTGACAATATTAGTGACTTATTTCAGACCGCGGAATTAAGGTTCCACGAGAGGACTAAGCATATACTATTAATGCCGACTCATTTGGAAAATGAGTGATGCGTTGAGACGCAAATGAATTGCAAAATACATACGTTTCTGAGCGTGTCAGATCCGTTGACTAAAACCTCTCCCGTGAGCAGAACATGATAAGCACCAAAAGGCCAAGGTGTTATATCTTTACATATGTAAACTAGATTATTGACTCTAGTGCAAGTGGGAGACTGTTGGAGATATGCCCAAGAGGCAATAATAAAATGGTTATTATAATATATCTTTGTGTTTATGATAATATTTGCATACCATGCTATAATTGTATTAACCGAAACATTGATACATGTGTGTTATGTAAACAACAAGGAGTCCCTAGTAAGCCTCTTGTATAACTAGCTTGTTGATTAATGGATGATCATGGTTTCGTGATCATGAACATTGGATGTTATTAATAACAAGGTTATGTCATTAGGTGAATGATATAATGGACACACACCCATATGAGCGTAGCATAAGATCAAGTCATTAAGTTCATTTGCTATAAGCTTTCAATACATAGTTGTCTTAATCCTTCGACCATGAGATCATGTAAATCACTTACACCGAAAGGGTATTTTGATTACATCAAACGTCATTGCGTAAATGGGTGACAATAAAGGTGGGATTAAGTATTCGGAAAGTGTGAGTTGAGGCATATGGATCAATAGTGGGATTTGTCCATCCTGATGACGGATAGATATACTCTGGGCCCTCTCGGTGGGATGTCATCTGATTAGCTTGCAAGCATATGAATGGTTCATAAGAGATGACATACCACGGTACGAGTAAAGAGTACTTGTCGGTAACGAGGTTGAACAAGGTATGGAGATACCGATGATCGAACCTCGGACAAGTAAAATATCGCGTGACAAAGGGAATTGGCATCGTATGTAAATGGTTCAATCGATCACTAAGTCATCGTTGAATATGTGGGAGCCATTATGGATCTCCAGATCCCGCTATTGGTTATTGCTCGGAGAGGAGTCTCGACCATGTCTGCATAGTTCGCGAACCGTAGGGTGACGCGCTTAAGGTTCGATGTCGCATAAGTAGATATGGAATATGGTATGGAGACGAAGAAGTTTGTTCGGAGTCTCGGATGGGATCCAGGACATCACGAGGAGGTCCGGAATGGTCCGGAGAATAAGATTCATATATGGGAAGTCATTTTCAGGGTTACCGGAAAAGTTCAGGATTTTTCGGTATTGTACCGGAGGTTCTAAAAGGTTCCGGAGGGTACCATAGTGGGGCCCACCTATCCCGGACGACCAACATGGACCGGAAGGGTCGCATATGCCCACATGGGCCATGCACACCAGCCCCCCAAGGCCCATGTGGCTGTACCAAGTGGATAAGATCAAATCCCTTGAAAATAGGGGCTTAACTTGGGGGGGAAGTCCCCCCCCTTGTTTTGGCCGACCCAAAGGCTTGGAGGGGGGGCCAAGGCAGCCCCCCACGCCTATATAAGAGGGAGGGGAGGGCTGGGGCGCAGCACATCATCCCCCAAGCCCTAGCCGCCCCTCTCTCCCTCCTTCTTCTTCCTGCGCGGGCTTGGCGAAGCCCTGCAGGAATTTCTCCTCCACCTCCACCACCACGCCGTCGTGCTGCTGGGATTCCGAGGGGATCTACCACACCTCCGCTGCCCGCTGGAACGGGGAGAAGAAGGGCTTCATCGACACCGTACGCGCGACCGAGTACGGAAGTGCTGCCGGATTGCAGCACTGGGGATGATCGTCTACATCAACAACGAGATCTGATCTCGTAGGCTTGGGAAATCATCAAGGGTTAGTATATTATCAATCTCGTTGCTTCGATCTTGTAGATTAGATCTTGGGTTTTCCATAGATTAGATCTTGGATTTATTCGTTTTGCGGTAGGAAAATTTTTGTTTTCTATGCTACGAACCCCATCAGGAACAAGGAGCCAGATCCCAACCGGCCTACGAAGGTAGCCGGATCCTAACCGACCTACTGAGGTAGCCGGATCCGAACCGACCTACTGAGGTAGCCGGATCCGAACCGACCTACTGAGGTACCCGGATCCATGGAGGCCCATGGAGGTACCCGGATCCTTGGAGGCCCATGGAGGTACCCGGATCCTTGGAGGTCTGTGCCAGGAGTCAGATCCGTGAAGGCCCATGAAGGAACCCGGATCCATGACGACAAGTTAGGCATAGGTGGATCCTTGACGTACACGGCAATGTAATATTCCGTAGTTAGGCAACTTGTATTCCGGGTAGGACTCTCCATAGAAACCCTAGATCCGGGCGCCTATATAAGCCGGATCCTGGGAGCCCTGAGGGGAGATCTCGAGCTAGACACGAGACAATCACAACCATTGTAACAACGCGCAAGCGCTCAGATAATTCCAGACAAGCAGCAGTAGGCCCTGTCATCGTGCAGGTGTTCCGAAGCTGGGTAACTCGCGTACCACCGTCCCGAGGACACTCCGCCCTATGGCCCCTACTTCTTTTTCCCCTCGTGAGGATCCCTCCTCCGAGGTACTGTCTACTAAGAAACGACAGTTGGCGCCCACCATGGGGCCTGAGGCGTCTGGAGGCCGGAACCGGGAGGGTTCCGCCATGGGAAGCTACGACGACACGATCGCGGTGGGGCGTGTTCTTTACGCCGGAAACTTTCCGATCGTCCCTCCGGACGAGTGTTGGATTCCGGCTAAGACCGACCCCGTCAAGCTCTCCATCGTCCCAATCGGCGGCATCCACATCTTCATTGGCAAAACCGTCGATTCCGACGGGAACGCTCTGGTAAGTAACGCTGACGCGACCGCCGCCGAGCTGGACGCAGTCGCGAAGATCCGATCTGAGTCGCAGGAGCTTCGTAGGGAAGATTCCGCCTTAGACCTGAAAAATTCAAATCCTGGTTTTGGTAGTCGGATCAGCACCTATATTTTTGGTTGCCGGATCCGCGCCTACGTTTTTGATAGTCGGATCCGCACCTATATTTTTGGTTGCCGGATCCGCGCCTACGTTTTTGATAGTCGGATCCGCACCTATATTTTTGGTTGCCGGATCCGCGCCTACGTTTTTGATAGTCGGATCCGCACCTATATTTTTGGTTGCCGGATCCGCGCGTACATTTTTGGTAGTTGGATCCGCACCTATATTTTTGGTTGCCGGATTCGCGCCTACTTTTTTAGTAGTCGGATTCGCACCATTATTTTTGGTAGCCGGATTCGCACATATATTTTGGTAACGGGATACACACCTAATTATTGGTAGTCGGATCCGTACCTTTATTTTGGTGATCGAATTCGCAGTCGCGGTAATCTATCACGCACCAGCTCGACGGAAGCAAAGCGAAAAAACCAAGGCGGAGACATACGCGCCGATGTTGCATGGCATACAGGGACCAAGGCGGAAACTTGTATTTCCCTAAACATGCTTGGTCAGTTTTATTGGCTTCACTTTCCGTCCTTGGTGAGATGGTTGAGATGGAACCAAGGAAGCACATCCCGGAAGCAATAATCAGTTTGCGAAAGTGAATTAAGGCTTCACTTAAGGATCAGGGACACTGCGCGCATGGATCCGAAGCCAAAAAGCATGTGTGTGACTATTCCGGCTAAAATTGGCTTCGTTGCACGGCTCCGCGTCAGGCTTTTGCACGGATTCTTTCCGGCTTCTCTCGTGATCGGCTGTCACGGCTGAACTCATGGATGGCTACGTCTTCATATTTTTGCTACCTATGGCTTTATCGTGGCCGGATATGTCTTCTCCGTAAATAACTTCAACTCCGCTAAAACAGCTAAGTCCTTATTTTATAGTTAATATTTTAATATTTTATGATCATGAGATTAAGATTTGTTCATTCATGTCCTGAGTCTTTTACCGCTTTCACTATTGATCATATATTTTCCACGATTTGCCTCGCGCTCGTGAAGAACTTTGTACTGTTATTGCCGCCTAATTAAGGCTCCAGTACGCTAAAAAATTTCCGCCTTTGGGCGTTAGCTTGAGTTTTCTGGCCTACACGTTTTCTGTTGTTTATATGTGGATTCCTTAGTAGTGACATTTCGGTACTTAAAGCCGGCCTCTGTTTCTGAGGTTTTTGATTGTTTCGCTATTAAGCGCTATCGCCTCAGCAGATGTTCTGTGTTTAAAGTTCGCCGTCTCGCGAAAAGTCAAGCATATAAACTAGAAGAACGGATAAACCAGCACTTGCTTAAAACATATAAATTACAGTAACTGTTCAAGATAGTCGAGTTGTTTCCGCCTTGACAGTTTTATGTTGTTCAACTGCTGCATAGTTTCAGCTTTATAACATTTGTTCAAAGGCCGGTTTTGTTCCGCCTTACATTTGTTTCGTTGAACATGATCAAAGAAACAATTTAATACAAATGTGTTTTTATGTTTACTTTTATGTATCAGGTACATGACCCTTGGACCTTAATAGTCCTCGAACTAAGGTCTTTTCAAGCTGGCCTAGCACTCGCGCGAAGCCCAGGGAAAGCTAGCCGGATCCATGTGAGAGAAGGTTAGGCGGATCCGTAGCGTGCACAGCTGGAAAAGCAACTTGAGTCTTGATTCCTCTATGCTTAGCCGGAACCAACCCTCGGGGGCTGCGATTTGATCGTAGGTGAAAAGTGTATTTTCCTTTCGAGTATCAGTGCTGGAAATTTCCGCCTAGATGCTTGGGATTTACGTTACTGCTAAGTCACATATAAAGATAAAGCTACTCTAAGAGCTCCAAGCCGGATTTTGAAGTAAATTCACCTTGGCGCTCGGGGGCTACATCGATGAAGTTCTCTTTGGAGCAACAAACCGAAAAATTTCCACCTTGATGCTTGGGGGCTAAGTTTTTGAGCATCGAGTCTCCTTGGAGCAAGCCGACTCAATGCTCGGGGGCTACATATGGTTATGTCAAGAAAATTTTCTAAGATGGCGAAAATCTGGCTAACTAGTCGGATCCATATCTATATTTTTGGTAGTCGGATCCGCACCTCAATTTTGGTAGCCGGATCCGGGCCTTAATTTTTGGTAGCAGGATCCGCCCCTATATGAAGGAAGCCGGATCCGCACCTCAATTTTTTGGTAGCCGGATCCGCACCTATATTTTCGTAGCCGGATCCGCGCCTCAATTTTTGGTAGCTGGATCCGCACCTATTTTTGGTAGCCGGATCCGCGCCTCAATTTTTGGTAGTCGGATCCGCACCTCAATTTTTGGTAGTCGGATCCGCACCTATATTTTTGGTAGTCGGATCCACACCTATATTTTAGTAGTCGGATCCGCACCTGTATTTTGGCTAGTCAGATCCGAACCTACATTTGGCTAGTCGGATCCATACCGAAGATTACGTTGGATGGTATCTCCTAAGAATCTAACCATTGGATCATGAAGTTTCCGACCAATACTTGGTTGGAGATATGAAGTTTGGAGTCCTTCAAGATTCTCTATTATTCGTTCCAGCCAAAGGATGAAGATACATGCACAAGCTGAGCTGGACAGAAGAACGGTGAATCTCGGAGAACTCCGGGGGCTACTGTTGTGGATATACTTCAAAGGTATACCATCGACATGGTCCGATTCCGGCAAGCCCAGGTGGCCCACAGATGGTGGTGATGGCATATGGCCCACCGGGCGGCCCAGTTGCTGTTGATCAAGATGGAAGATGTCCAGCCCAGGAACAAGGAGCCAGATCCCAACCGGCCTACGAAGGTAGCCGGATCCTAACCGACCTACTGAGGTAGCCGGATCCGAACCGACCTACTGAGGTAGCCGGATCCGAACCGACCTACTGAGGTACCCGGATCCATGGAGGCCCATGGAGGTACCCGGATCCTTGGAGGCCCATGGAGGTACCCGGATCCTTGGAGGTCTGTGCCAGGAGTCAGATCCGTGAAGGCCCATGAAGGAACCCGGATCCATGACGACAAGTTAGGCATAGGTGGATCCTTGACGTACACGGCAATGTAATATTCCGTAGTTAGGCAACTTGTATTCCGGGTAGGACTCTCCATAGAAACCCTAGATCCGGGCGCCTATATAAGCCGGATCCTGGGAGCCCTGAGGGGAGATCTCGAGCTAGACACGAGACAATCACAACCATTGTAACAACGCGCAAGCGCTCAGATAATTCCAGACAAGCAGCAGTAGGCCCTGTCATCGTGCAGGTGTTCCGAAGCTGGGTAACTCGCGTACCACCGTCCCGAGGACACTCCGCCCTATGGCCCCTACTTCTTTTCCCCCTCGTGAGGATCCCTCCTCCGAGGTACTGTCTACTAAGCAACGACAGAGGCCATCAAAAAGAAAAAGAGAAAAAGAAAAGAAAAAAATAGAAAAGAAAAAGAAAAAGAAAAAGAAAAAGAAAAAATAGAGAATAAAGAAAAAGGGGGCAGCATTACTATCTTCGAGAGTGGATTTGGTGACCACGTGTATACGTGTGCACCCACTCGCTACCGTTGGATTTGCTTTTAGATTCTTACTACTCCGAGGAGACGTTAACAGCCACCTCACGGCGTGGAATATCTTTTCAAGCTAGCCGAGCGGTGACAGCCAAATCATCAGGTAAAAAATAATAAAACAGCTCCGTCAGAGCGAGTCAATCCTCACGCACGGGTCAGAAACGAGTGCGGTCTCGCAGCTCTTGGGGCAGAGCTTCCCAGTCCGGCCGCTGTGCCCTCCTCCGGGAACGACGGAGCTCTCGAGATGACCCACCCCGACACCCTACGCCCATCTCTGGCCGCGACGGCGCCCTCCGCCCAGTGTATTCCTCCGCCCACCTGCAGTCTGCCCTTCCTTTCCGTTGGTGAGTGGCCGCCGTCACAGAGGGGCGTCGTCGGCGCCGAGCGGAGGTCGCCGTCACAGCAAGGCGGAGGGAGTAGTCGGAATTACAGTGGAGGAGGCCGTTGCAGCGTGCGGAGGGAGTCGTCGGGCCGGAAGATCCCGTCGGAGCGGGCGGGCAAGAGGATCTCGTCGGGGCGGGCGGAGGGTGCCGGCGGCAAGATCGTGCTCCCTTCCCCTTCCGCCTCCCAGCAACATCCGCGCGCCGCCACTGCACCTAGCAGCGCCCGCCGCCACTGCGCCCAGCAACGCCCGCCGCCACTGCGCCCAGCAACGCCCGCCGCCGCTTGCGCTGCACCCACCCACATGTCGTAGGCCCAAATTTCGCATCTCTGTTTGCTCTTTTCTCTCTCCCTGCTAGTAAACTGCTACTAGTGCTAGCTGATGTGGTGATATGGTAGATCGTTTTGCAAAGATGCCAAAAAAAAACTCGAAAGCCACGAAACAAACAAGTGATTCTGGAAAGGGGAAAAATCAAAGAACCTCAGTTGGCGATGGCAAGTACAGGCGACGCGAATCGGGGCCATCACCGAGCAGAGCCCGCCTGCTCTCATGCCCAGACACATCGATGAACCCGTCCATCGATTTTTGCCGTCACAATTCGTAGCCTCAACCCGACCCCAAGTGTAAGGGGCAAAAAAAGCTAGCTCGACAAGATCGAAACACAAAAAGCAAACGAATTAATAGAGTATACTCTACGCGGTGGACCAACTCCGGAGGAGGGACGGCCTGGCGAACATCTGCTCGAGCGCCACCAGGACGGCCATGGCGAGCGATACGCCGACGCCGGGCTGCACCACAAGGCGGAACACATCCGTGCTAATCACCTCCTTGGGGCTGGGCCTCACCTCCGCCACCGTACGCCTTTCTCCGTCGTACAGCACGCAGCACCGCCGCGCGTACGACCCTTCCACATCGTACGACGGCGAAGTCCCTCCGGCGCAAGCCGTGAAGTTCGCCCATCGTCTTCCCCCACCCGTTACGCCTGATGGCGTACACGGGCTGCCTTGTCTCCTCGCCGGCGAACACGAGCCACTGCTCGCCCTGGAGGCTGTGAGGGGATAAGATTGTGTGATGTCATTTAGATGAGAGAGGGGATTAAAATCAGGCGGCACATGTTGGACAGGCCGAGGCCCGCATGCACTTTCCCAACTTAACGTTTTACTGAACAGTGTTAGCCACGTGTTGGACATGCAACGCGTGCTCACGTATACACCCGGTCACCAGGCTTCATCCGTACTATCTTTTATCCACACTTGTGCTCATGTTTTAGCACCGGCATATTCATAGTCATCATTTGTGCTCATGTTTAGCACCTACACTCCATATGAGAGAGTTTTCATGTTTTACTAGTATAACTATGTGGGGAATTTACACTATAGAACTTGGGTTGTATATTCCAATGATGAGCTTCCTCAAAAGTGCTCTAGGTCTTCGTGAGCAACCAAGTTGGATGCACCCCCACTAGTTCCATTGGAGAGCTTTCATACACATATAGCTCTATGTGCATCCGTTGCATGGCAATCACTACTCCTTGCATAGCTTCGATTATAAGACTTCCTCTTGTCTAATAATCACTTATAGCTTTGTGAAACTTTCTTCCATTTGGCCTTCCAAACCCCCATTAACGTTCTTTATGCCATAACATCCTGGTGCTAATACCAAATGCTTGCGCTCACCGGTTGAGTAGACTTCGAAACAGTTGATTCAAGATGTTCATGTTTATGTTTACTTGACTGAATCCTTCTTATGTTGTGAAAATTTACTTGATGCTTGGAATGAAGGATAGAACTTCTACGCTGAATACTTAACACATCTTTAATGAACTTTGTACGGTTTCATGTCTTTGAAGCAATAGTTCATGAAAACTTCTAGCTTGTTTAACTCTTGCATTATCATCTCTTATATCAACATAGACATTTGCTTTGAGTGATTTGATCTCAGTTCACATGCTTTACAATAATGTTGATCAAGATTATGTTGGTAGCATGCCACTTAAGAAATTATCATCGTTATCGTTTACCTACTCGAGGGCGAGTAGGAACTAAGCTTGGGGATGCTTGATACGTCTCAAACGTATCTATAATTTCTTATGTTCCATGCTTGTTTTATGACAATACCTACATGTTTTATACACACTTTATGTCATTATTATGCGTTTTCCGGAACTAACCTATTGACGAGATGCCGAAGGGCCAGTTCCTGTTTTCTGCTGCTTTTGGTTTCAGAAATCCTAGTAAGGAAATATTCTCTGAATCGGACGAAATCAATGCCCAGCATCTTAGGATCACGCGAAGCTTCCAGAACACCCGAGAGCCGCCAGAGGGGGGCCACATGCCCACCAGACGACAGGCCGGCGCGGCCAAGGGGGGGCCCGCGCCCCCCTATTGTGTCGTCGCCTCGTTGACCTTCTGACGCCGCCTCTTCGCCTATATAAAGGTCCCTGACCTAAAACACGATACGAAAAAAGCCACGGCACGAGAAACCTTCCAGAGCCGCCGCCATCGCGAAGCCAAGATCTGGGGGACAGGAGTCTCTGTTCCGGCACGACGCCGGGACGGGGAAGTTCCCCCGGAAGGCTCCTCCATCGACACCACCGCCATCTTCATCAACGCTGATGTCTCCCATGAGGAGGGAGTAGTTGTCCATCGAGGCTAAGGGCTGTACCGGTAGCTATGTGGTTCATCTCTCTCCTATGTACTTCAATACAATAATCTCATGATCTGCCTTACATGATTGAGATTCATATGATGATGCTTGTAATCTAGATGTCATTATGCTAGTCAAGTGGGTTTTACTTATGTGATCTCCGGAGACTCCTTGTCCCACGTGTGTAAAGGCGACAGTGTGTGCACCGTGTGGGTCTCTTAGGCTATATTTCACAGAATACTTATTCACTGTTATGAATGGCATAGTGAAGTGCTTATTTATATCTCTTTATGATTGCAATGTGTTTTGTATCACAATTTATCTGTGTGCTACTCTAGTGATGTTATTGAAGTAGTTTATTCCTCCTGCACGGTGTAATGGTGACAGTGTGTGCATCGTGTAGTACTTGGCGTATGCTATGATTGTGATCTCTTGTAGATTATGAAGTTAACTATTGTTATGATAGTATTGATGTGATCTATTCCTCCTTCATAGTGTGATGGTGACAGTGTGCATGCTATGTTAGTACTTGATTTGGTTATGTTGATCTGTTATGCACTCTAAGGTTATTTAAATATGAACATTGAATATTGTGGAGCTTGTTAACTCCGGCATTGAGGTTTCGTGTAATCCTACACAGTTAGTGGTGTTCATCATCCAACAAGAGGGTGTAGAGTTTAGCATTTATCTATTCTGTTATGTGATCAATGTTGAGAGTGTCCACTAGTGAAAGTATAATCCCTAGGCCTTGTTCCTAAATACTGTTATCGCTGCTTGTTTACTGTTCTAGTGCATGTTTACTTCCTGCAATATTACTACCATCAACTGCACGCCAGCAAGCTATTTTCTGGCGCCGTACTACTGCTCATATTCATTCATACCACTTGTATTTCACTATCTCTTCGCCGAACTAGTGCACCTATTAGGTGTGTTGGGGACACAAGAGACTTCTTGCTTTGTGGTTGCAGGGTTGCATGAGAGGGATATCTTGTTGGAGATATGCCCAAGAGGCAATAATAAAAGTGGTTATTATATATCTTTATGTTTATGATAAAAGTTTATATACCATGCTATAATTGTATTAACTGAAACATTGATACATGTGTGATATGTAAACAACAAAGAGTCCCTAGTAAGCCTCTTAACTAGCTTGTTGATTAATAGATGATTAGTTTCATAATCATGAACATTGGATGTTATTAATAACAAGGTTATATCATTGTATGAATGATGTAATGGACACACCCAATTAAGCGTAGCATAAGATCACGTCATTAAGTTATTTGCTATAAGCTTTCGTTACATAGTTACCTAGTCCTTATGACCATGAGATCATGTAAATCACTTATACCGGAAAGGTACTTTGATTACATCAAACGCCACTGCGTAAATGGGTGGTTATAAAGGTGGGATTAAGTATCCGGAAAGTATGAGTTGAGGCATATGGATCAATAGTGGGATTTGTCCATCCCGATGACGGATAGATATACTCTGGGCCCTCTCGGTGGAATGTCGTCTAATGTCTTGCAAGCATATGAATAAGTTCATAAGAGACCACATACCACGGTACGAGTAAAGAGTACTTGTCAGGAGACGAGGTTGAACAAGGTATAGTGTGATACCGATGATCAAACCTCGGACAAGTAAAATATCGCGTGACAAAGGGAATTGGTATCGTATGTGAATGGTTCATTCGATCACTAAAGTCATCGTTGAATATGTGGGAGCCATTATGGATCTCCAGATCCCGCTATTGGTTATTGGTCGGAGTGAGTACTCAACCATGTCCGCATAGTTCGCGAACCGTAGGGTGACACACTTAAAGTTGGATGTTGAAATGGTAGAACTTGAATAAGGAATGGAGTTCGAATATTTATTCGGAGTCCCGGATGAGATCCCGGACATCACGAGGAGCTCCGGAATGGTCCGGAGAATAAGATTCATATATAGGATGTCATTTTATGTGAATTAAAATGATGCGGAAGGTTCTATGGAAGGTTCTAGAAGGTTCTAGAAAAGTCCGGAAGAACCCACCTAGGAAGGTGGAGTCCACATGGGACTCCACCACCATGGCCGGCCAACCCTAGTGGGGTGGAGTCCCAAGTGGACTTCCCCATAAGGGGCCGGCCACCCCCCCTTATGGAAGGTGGAATTCCCACCTCTAGTGGGAATCCTAGCTTGGGAAGGTTTCCCACCATATGGAAGGTTTTGGGTTCGGGTCTTATTCGAAGACTTGTAGTCCAACACTTGGGGCTTCCACCTATATATAGAGGGCCAAGGGGAGGGGGCCGGACACACAAAAGCCATAGCTTGGCCGCACCCCTTAGTGGCCGGCCACCCCCTCTCCCCAAACCCTAGCGCCCCGCTCCTCCACCATATCCCGCACGCTTAGCGAAGCTCCGCCGGATTTCTCCACCGCCACCGACACCACGCCGTCGTGCTGTCGGATTCAAGAGGAGCTACTACTTCCGCTGCCCGCTGGAACGGGGAGGTGGACGTCGTCTTCATCAACAACCGAACGTGTGACCGAGTACGGAGGTGCTGCCCGTTCGTGGCGCCGGAACCGATCGTGATCAAGATCTTCTACGCGCTTTTGCAAGCGGCAAGTGAACGTCTACCGCAGCAACAAGAGCCTCCTCTTGTAGGCTTTGGAATCTCTTCAAGGGTGAGTCTCGATAATCCCCTCGTTGCTACCGTCTTCTAGATTGCATCTTGGCTTGGATTGCGTGTTCGCCGTAGGAAAATTTTTGTTTTCTATGCTACGTTCTCCTACAGTGGTATCAGAGCCGTGTCTATGCATAGATGGTTGCACGAGTAGAACACAATGGTTTGTGGGCGTTGATGCTCTTGTTATCTTTAGTTGAGTACTTTGCATCTTTGTGGCATAGTGGGATGAAGCGGCTCGGGCTAACTTTACATGACCGCGTTCATGAGATTTGCTCCACGCTCGACATGCAACTTGTATTGCATAAGTGGCTTTGCGGGTGTCTGTCTCTCCTACTATAGTGAAGATTCAATTTATTCTTCTATTGACAACACTAGTATCACCGTTGTGGTTCATGTTCGTAGGTAGATTGGATCTTACTCGAAAACCCTAAACCACGTAAAATATGCAAACCAAATTAGAGAACGTCTAACTTGTTTTTGCAGGGTTTGGTGATGTGATATGGCCATAATGTGATGATGACTATGTATGAGATGATCATTATTGTATTGTGGCAACCGGCAGGAGCCTTATGGTTGTCTTTAAATTTCATGTTGAGTAGTATTTCAAAGTAGTTGTAATAGTTGCTACATGGAGGACGATCATGAAGACGGCGCCATTGACCTTGGTGCTTCGCCGACGATGATGGAGATCATGCCCGTTGATGATGGAGATCATGTCCGTGCTTTGGAGATGAAGATCAAAGGCGCAAAGACAAAAGGGCCATATCATATCACATATGAACTGCATGTGATGTTAATCCTTTTATGCATCTTATTTTGCTTAGATCGCGACGGTAGCATTATAAGATGATCCCTCTCACTAAAATTTCAAGATAATAAAGTGTTCATCCTTAGTAGCACCGTTGCCAAGACTTGTCGTTTCGAAGCATCTCGTGATGATCGGGTGTGATAGAATCAACAAGTGCATACAACGGGTGCAAGTCAGTTTTGCACAAGCGGATACTAAGGTGGCCTTGACGAGCCTAGCATGTACAGACATGGTCTCGGAACACGTGATACCGAAAGGTAGAGCATGAATCATATGATTGATATGATGAACATTTTGAGTGTTCGCCATTGAAATTACATCTTGTCTCGTGATGATCGGGCATAGGTGTGATGGATTTGGTTCGTGTGATCACTAAGACAATGCGAGGGATATTGTTTTGAGTGGGAGTTCACCTAGATTTTTAATTATGTAGAATTAAAATTTGAACTCAATTTGTCATAAACTTAGTCTAAACTATTGCAAATATGTTGTAGATATGGCGTCCCCAATCAATTTTAACCAGTTCCTAGAGAAAGAAAAACTTAAGAGCAACGGTAGCAACTTCACCGACTGGTTCCGTCATGTGAGGATCTTCCTCAATGGCGGAAATCTGCAATATGTGCTTGATGCACCGCTAGGTGACCCTCCTGCAGAAACTGAAACCGATGAAGTAAAGAATGTTTACGCGACTCGGAAAACTCGGTACTCTCAAGTTCAGTGTGCCATCTTATGCAGTCTGGAATCCGATCTTCAAAAACGTTTTGAGCACCACGATCCTCATGAGTTGATGAAAGAGTTGAAGACTATTTTTGAGACTCATGCGGCCGTGGAATGCTATGAAGCATCGAAACACTTTTTCAGCTGTATGATGGAAGAAGGCAGCTCCATCAGTGAGCACATGCTCGTCATGACCGGGCATGCGAAGAAACTCAGTGACTTGGGAATAGTGATTCCTAACAGACTGGGGATTAATCGTGTCCTTCAATCACTGCCACCAAGTTATAAGAACTTTGTGATGAACTACAATATGCAGAACATGAACAAGGAGTTTCCTGAACTCTTTGGCATGCTAAAAGCTGCTGAGATTGAGATCAAGAAAGAGCACCAAGTGTTGATGGTCAACAAGACCACCAGTTTCAAGAAACAGGGCAAGTCTAAGGGAAAATTCAAGAAGGGTGGCAAGAAAGCTGCCACGCCTCCTGTGAAACCTAAGTCTGGCCCTAAGCCTGATGCTGAGTGCTATTACTGCAAGGAGAAGGGACACTGGAAGCGTAATTGCTCCAAGTATTTGGCGGATCTGAAGAGCGGCCTTGTCAAGAAGAAGAAAGAAGGTATATCTGATATACATGTTATAGATGTTTATCTCACTGGTTCTCGTACTAGTACCTGGGTATTTGATACTGGTTCGGTTGCTCATATTTGTAACTCGAAACAGGAACTAAAGAATAAACGAAGACTACTGAAGGATGAAGTGACGATGCGCGTTGGAAATGGATCCAAAGTCGATGTGATCGCTGTCGGCACACTTCCTCTACATCTACCTTCAGGATTAGTTTTAAGCCTAAATAATTGCTATTTTGTACCCGCGTTGAGCATGAACATTATATCTGGATCTTGTTTAATGCAAGACGGTTATTCATTCAAGTCTGAGAATAATGGTTGTTCTATTTTTATGAATAATATCTTTTATGGTCGAGCACCTGAAAAGAATGGCTTATTTCTATTAGATCTCGATAGTAGTGATACACATATACATAACATTGATGCTAAGCGAATTAAATTGAATGATAATTCTACTTATATGTGGCACTGTCGTCTTGGTCATATTGGAGTGAAACGCATGAAGAAACTTCATACCGATGGATTACTTGAATCACTTGACTTTGAGTCACTTGATAGATGCGAAGCATGTCTGATGGGAAAAATGACTAAGACTCCATTCTCGGGTATGATGGAGCGAGCTACTGACTTATTGGAAATCATACATACAGATGTATGTGGACCAATGAGTGTAGCATCACGCGGTGGTTATCGTTATGTTCTAACTTTCACAGATGATTTGAGTAGATATGGGTATATCTATTTAATGAAACATAAATCCGAAACTTTCGAGAAGTTTAAGGAATTCCAAAGTGAAGTAGAAAATCAACGTAACAAGAAGATTAAATTTCTACGATCTGATCGCGGAGGTGAATATCTGAGTTATGAGTTTGGCATGCATTTAAAGAAATGCGGAATACTTTCACAATTGACACCGCGGGGAACACCACAACGAAACGGTGTGTCTGAACGTCGTAATCGAACTCTCTTAGATATGGTTCATTCTATGATGTCTCTTACTGATTTACCTTTATCATTTTGGAGTTATGCATTAGAGACAGCCGCATTCACTTTAAATAGAGCACCATCAAAATCCGTTGAAACGACACCGTATGAATTATGGTTTAATAAGAAACCTAAGCTGTCGTTCCTATAAGTTTGGGGTTGCGAAGCCTATGTAAAAAAGTTACAACCGGACAAGCTAGAACCCAAAGCGGAGAAATGTGTCTTCATAGGATACCCTAAAGAAACTATAGGGTACACTTTCTATCACAGATCCGAAGGCAAGATCTTTGTTGCTAAGAACGGAACCTTTCTTGAGAAAGAATTTCTCACTAAAGAAGTGACTGGAAGAAAAGTAGAACTCGATGAGATTGAAGAATCTCTACTCGTTGATCAGAGTAGCGCAGTACCGGAAAATGTTCCTGTACCACCTACACCGGCAACAGAGGAAGCTAATGATAATGATCATGAAACTTCAAATGAGACAGCTACTGAACCTCGCAGATCGACAAGGGATCGTGCCACTCCAGATTGGTATGATCCTTGTCTAAATGTCATGATTGTGGATAACAATGATGAAGACCCTGTGACGTATGAAGAAGCAATGATGAGCCCAGATTCCAACAAATGGCAAGAAGCCATGAAATCCGAAATGGGATCCATGTATGATAACAAAGTATGGACTTTGGTAGACTTACCTGATAGCCGAAAGGCTGTCGAGAATAAATGGATCTTCAAGAGAAAAACAGATGCTGATGGTAATATTACTGTCTATAAAGCTCGACTTGTCGCAAAGGGTTTCCGACAAATTCAAGGTGTTGACTACGATGAGACTTTCTCACCTGTAGCGAAGCTAAAATCTGTGAGGATTTTGTTAGCAATAGCTGCATTTTTCGATTATGAGATTTGGCAGATGGATGTCAAAACGGCGTTCCTTAATGGAGACATTGAGGAAGAGTTGTATATGGTACAACCCAAAGGTTTTGTCGATCCTAAAAATGCTGACAAAGTATGCAAACTTCAGCGTTCAATCTATGGACTGAAGCAAGCATCGAGAAGTTGGAACCGACGTTTTGATAAGGTGATCAAAGACTTCGGGTTTATACAGTGTCATGGAGAGGCCTGTATTTACAAGAAAGTGAGTGGGAGCTCTGTAGCGTTCCTGATATTATATGTAGACGACATATTATTAATTGGGAATGATATAGAACTATTAAGCAGTGTAAAGGATTATTTGAATAATAGTTTTTCAATGAAAGACCTTGGTGAAGCATCATATATATTAGGCATCAAGATTTATAGAGATAGATCAAGACGTCTAATAGGGCTATCACAGAGTACATACCTGGACAAGATTCTAAAGAAGTTTAGAATGGACGAAAGTAAGAAAGGATTCTTACCTATGTTACCAGGCAAAGTCTTGAGTAAGACTCAAGGACTGGCTACGGCAGAAGAAAGAGAAAGGATGAGTCAGATCCCCTATGCCTCGGCAGTAGGCTCTATCATGTATGCCATGCTATGTACAAGACCGGATATAGCACATGCTGTTAGTTTGACTAGCAGATATCAAAGTGATCCAGGAATGGAACACTGGACAGCGGTCAAGAATATCCTGAAGTACTTGAAAAGAACTAAGGATATGTTTCTTTATTATGGAGGTGACCAAGAGCTCGTTGTAACAAGTTACACCGATGCAAGTTGGAACACTGATCCTGATGACTCTAAGTCACAATCTGGGTACGTGTTTATATTGAATGGTGCTGCAGTAAGCTGGGCAAGCTCGAAGCAGTGCACGGTGGCGAAATCCTCAACAGAATCGGAGTACATAGCGGCTTCAGAGGCTTCATCAGAAGCGGTATGGATGAAGAGGTTCATTGTAGAGCTCGGTGTGGTTCCTAGTGCATTGGACTCACTAGTCATCTACTGTGACAACATGGGTGCCATCGCCAATGCACAAGAACCAAGGTCACACAAGAGGCTGAAGCATATCAAGCTACGTTATCATTCGATTCGCGAATACATCGAAGATGGAGAAGTAAAGATTTGCAAAGTACACACTGATCTGAATGTAGCAGATCCGTTGACTAAAGCTCTCCCTAGGGCAAAGCATGACCAACACCAGAATGCCATGGGTGTTAGGTACTTGACAATGTAATCTAGATTATTGACTCTAGTGCAAGTGGGAGACTGTTGGAGATATGCCCAAGAGGCAATAATAAAAGTGGTTATTATATATCTTTATGTTTATGATAAAAGTTTAGATACCATGCTATAATTGTATTAACTGAAACATTGATACATGTGTGATATGTAAACAACAAAGAGTCCCTAGTAAGCCTCTTAACTAGCTTGTTGATTAATAGATGATTAGTTTCATAATCATGAACATTGGATGTTATTAATAACAAGGTTATATCATTGTATGAATGATGTAATGGACACACCCAATTAAGCGTAGCATAAGATCACGTCATTAAGTTATTTGCTATAAGCTTTCGTTACATAGTTACCTAGTCCTTATGACCATGAGATCATGTAAATCACTTATACCGGAAAGGTACTTTGATTACATCAAACGCCACTGCGTAAATGGGTGGTTATAAAGGTGGGATTAAGTATCCGGAAAGTATGAGTTGAGGCATATGGATCAATAGTGGGATTTGTCCATCCCGATGACGGATAGATATACTCTGGGCCCTCTCGGTGGAATGTCGTCTAATGTCTTGCAAGCATATAAATAAGTTCATAAGAGACCACATACCACGGTACGAGTAAAGAGTACTTGTCAGGAGACGAGGTTGAACAAGGTATAGTGTGATACCGATGATCAAACCTCGGACAAGTAAAATATCGCGTGACAAAGGGAATTGGTATCGTATGTGAATGGTTCATTCGATCACTAAAGTCATCGTTGAATATGTGGGAGCCATTATGGATCTCCAGATCCCGCTATTGGTTATTGGTCGGAGTGAGTACTCAACCATGTCCGCATAGTTCGCGAACCGTAGGGTGACACACTTAAAGTTGGATGTTGAAATGGTAGAACTTGAATAAGGAATGGAGTTCGAATATTTATTCGGAGTCCCGGATGAGATCCCGGACATCACGAGGAGCTCCGGAATGGTCCGGAGAATAAGATTCATATATAGGATGTCATTTTATGTGAATTAAAATGATGCGGAAGGTTCTATGGAAGGTTCTAGAAGGTTCTAGAAAAGTCCGGAAGAACCCACCTAGGAAGGTGGAGTCCACATGGGACTCCACCACCATGGCCGGCCAACCCTAGTGGGGTGGAGTCCCAAGTGGACTTCCCCATAAGGGGCCGGCCACCCCCCCTTATGGAAGGTGGAATTCCCACCTCTAGTGGGAATCCTAGCTTGGGAAGGTTTCCCACCATATGGAAGGTTTTGGGTTCGGGTCTTATTCGAAGACTTGTAGTCCAACACTTGGGGCTTCCACCTATATATAGAGGGCCAAGGGGAGGGGGCCGGACACACAAAAGCCATAGCTTGGCCGCACCCCTTAGTGGCCGGCCACCCCCTCTCCCCAAACCCTAGCGCCCCGCTCCTCCACCATATCCCGCACGCTTAGCGAAGCTCCGCCGGATTTCTCCACCGCCACCGACACCACGCCGTCGTGCTGTCGGATTCAAGAGGAGCTACTACTTCCGCTGCCCGCTGGAACGGGGAGGTGGACGTCGTCTTCATCAACAACCGAACGTGTGACCGAGTACGGAGGTGCTGCCCGTTCGTGGCGCCGGAACCGATCGTGATCAAGATCTTCTACGCGCTTTTGCAAGCGGCAAGTGAACGTCTACCGCAGCAACAAGAGCCTCCTCTTGTAGGCTTTGGAATCTCTTCAAGGGTGAGTCTCGATAATCCCCTCGTTGCTACCGTCTTCTAGATTGCATCTTGGCTTGAATTGCGTGTTCGCCGTAGGAAAAATTTTGTTTTCTATGCTACGTTCTCCTACATATCTTTGACCTCTTCCTCCCTGAGTTCGATAAACCTTGGGTAATCCACTTAAGGGAAACTTGCTGCTGTTCTACAAACCTCTGCTCTTGGAGGCCCAACACTGTCTACAAGAATAGAAGCACCCGTAGACATCAATCCATCGTAAACACGACACTAAACAAGAGAGGAAAGACGAGGGCAAAGCACTGTTTCTCGTTGCGCGACGAAGGAACAGCTGACAACAACCACGACCATATAGGTTCGGGAACGGGTACGATCATCCGGAGCTAGTCTCGACGGGGATTTGAAGGCACAACACAGGCGAGGGCCGTCAGGCTCGCGACGCACACACACGAGACGGCAACAGCAGCAGGGCTCCGACACCGGGGATGCCCTGTGCGGCACAGCTTGAAGACGTTCTAACATTGAGACGGAGAGCAACAACACAGGCGTAGGGGGCCTAAGCCTCCATGTCCAGGATGGATTGGAGCGCCTCGTCACGGAGGCCCACCCGAGCGCCCTGGAGCAGGCCCGTGTCCTGCTGGATGCGCAGGATTGCATCATCGTTGAGAGGCGGAGGGCAGGGCAGCAGCACAGCTGCAGCACGTCCGCCATCCTCAAGCTCGAGCGGTGCAAGCTCCTCCTGGACGCACGGCGTTGCCCCTCCGAGCTTCTTAGAGCTGCAGAGACGTGATGAGCGGCGCGAGGGCATGAGGTCCCCCTTCTGCTTCCTACGGCGGCCCACCCTGGGCCTCGGCGTGTCAACCGGCGGAATGGCGCCCATCACGGACGGCGGAAGCAAGCTGAGCACCTTGGCGAGGAAGGTCGTGGCGTCGTCGACCTCCAGCGCGCCAAACTTGGCCGCCAGTAGGTCCAGGACGCTCTGGTCGGCGCGGTCACCGCGCGCACCATGGTCACCTCGGTCGCCGCCTGGCGCCAGCGTGAAGAACTGCATGACAGGGTCAGGGTCACCCGCCACGGCAGGCAGCTGCACACCAGGCCCGAAGAGGACCTTGTCGCTGAGGGATCCCAGATCAGCCGGCAGGTCCAGGAGACCCTCCTCATTGCCTGAAAGGAGGGAGTCGCCCAAAGCTGGCCACGCCGGAGGTGACCAACCCTGGGACGCCTCGATCTTGATGGCCACCGGGTCGGCACGCGCAAGTTCCTGCCAAAAAACAGCAGGGTCAAAGCGCAAGGGGAGCAAGTCCTCCTCAGCGGGAACAACCCGATCGAGCGGCAGCACGGGCTCGAGCTCAGGCATGACAGGGGCCGGGCGCGTAGACGCCAAGATGGCTCCGAACTCCCAAGGACGGGTCCGCCATGGACAGCACAACGGGCTCGCTACCCTGGCACCCCTCGCCGGCCGCCTGGAAGTCGTTAGCGTCCTGGACGGCCCCGTCGTTTCCCCGGCGAATCCCCCCACCTCCCTGACGCTGCTGCTGCTGGCGGCGGTTGTTGGACTTCCCGCCGGCGTTCCTCTGCTGCCCGCCACGGCCGACACGGCCAAGCAGCGCAGCACGCCAGGGGCGACGAGGGCGGCAGCCACCGCGCCCAGGCAGGTCGTCGTCTTCATCATCGTCACAATCCTCGCGGCGGCGAGGGCCGAGACGTGCGTGCATGCCCGGTGCGTCGCGGCGCGCCCGAGGATTGGCATCCTCCACCTCCAGCTTCCAGTCAAAGCGCTCCGTGGGGACGTGCGCGTCGAGCAGCGCCACCTCCGGTGAAGGAATGCCGGAAGCTCGGCTGTTGGGCGTGCGCCGCTCCGCCGGCGTGAAATCCTTCGTCATGTCGAGGTGGATGAGCAGCGGCTCCCTCGTGTCTTCGAAGCCCTCCTCCCGGGGCGTGCCGTCGGGGAGGGAGCAGTGCATTGGTGGCACCGCGCCCATGTGCATGAGGAAGGAGACGTCGCAGGCGCGCGGGATGTCATCTGGGCTGCACGCCCAGCACCAGACGTAGCAGACCTGGGCGTCGTCGAGCGCCTCCGAGCGATACTCCAGGACGTCAACCTTGACGGAGGAGCCCAGCACGTCTTGCATGACGTCCTTGGTCTAGAAGTTGAGGGCGACGCCCTCCACCGCGACGCGGCAGTAGTAGCGCCAGATGCGGTGCGACGCGCGGATGGAGGCTTGCTGCCACGGGGCCATGGTGAGGGCGATACCCCGGCAGGAGATCACTCCGGCGTCCATGGCCTGATCCCTATGCCAGGACATGTCGAAGCGCACAAGGAAGCACCCAAGCCGTAGCTTGGAAACCTGGAACCGCTCGGCGGGGATGTTGCAGTCGCGCGCCACTGCCTTGGCGACGAGGTCGTTGGTGAGGTTGCAGCGGCGCTCGGACGCGGTGAGCACGACGGCCTTGGAGTGGAGGAGCTGCGCCGCGCTCTCCGTCTCCGTCTCCGGAGTGCAGACGATGACGACCGTTCATCTCGCCGGGCGCCGGTGCGCCTCGCCAGGGTGGGCCGCCATTAGCGTGGGCGGCAGGGGCGGAGGGGCCGAGGACGGTGGCTGGAGGCGCTCTTTGGCCGTGCGGCACGGGCTCGGGCCCGCACGGCACTCCTTTGCGATGTGGCCGCTGCGGCGGCATGAGCGGCACCGGACCGGATCACGGCAGTCGGAGACGTGGTGGCTGGGGCTTAGGCACTTGAAGCACTCCCCACGCAGACGCTTCTTATGGTGGTGGAAGCGGGAAGGCCTCATCACTTCGGTGGCAGGAGGAGCGTTGGCGCGTGGGCGGGACGCGACCGAAGAAGGTACGGGCGGCGGGCGCCTCCGCCTCCTCGAAGCCACCACCTGCCACTCTACGCTTTGGTCTTGAATGCCCTGGCCAGGAGCGAGAGGGGGAGGAGATGCGCGCGCAGGCGGCGATTCCAGCAGGGGGCCGGTCCGTACGACCATGCAGCGCACGCGCAGTTGGCCTCCATAAGTCCTTCCTTGGATAGCCACCGCCCCACGCGGCGTTGCAGGGCCATTACTCCCCGGCAGGCTACCTCCAGCCGGCGGCGTAGGGGGATGGGGGCGCGCCTGGCCCGAGGCGGCGCGGATCTGGATCTGGGTGGGATCTCCGGTCCGCCCAAGGGATCCAAGGTTTGACCCACGGAGAGGGGAACGGGGGGTAGCGGCGCGGGCAGGGAGGTGGGTGAGGTGGTCGCCGCGGACCGGGCGGTCGACAGTGAGAGGCTGGTGGCTAGGTAGGTGGCCGCCGGTGGCAGAGAGCGGGAGCGGGGGCGAGCGTGCTCCATAGAGTTGTGTTTCCCCACATGTGACATTGTTGCGATGCCATATCTGTGAAACCATTTTGAGCATCCACAGATTGAGGAATGGTAATTGGGGTGGCCGATCAATGGTTATCTAGCTATATGGCTGCTTGCCTGGACTCGTGCAATTACTCCCTCCATTCACTAATGTATTTTTTTTAGATATTTGATGAAAGTGAACGAGATAAGGACCAAATAAGTGAACCTTTAGGATTTCGTATTTTGCATATATATGTATTGTGTCTGACGAACTTGTTTGAATTTCTCGCGCCAAATTTAAGAAATCGTGTTTGCGGTTCGCGATAGGGGATCTGTTCATCGACGCCAACTTCTCAAATAGGGGATGTAGTTAACTTCATCAGCTCGATTTTAGGGTTTTGGATATCTGTTAGAGATGCTCTTATACACAACTAAATATATTAAATAGACTTTCTTGGTACTCCTGCTCCCCCAACCCCGAACCTCACCGGAGCTCCATCGCCTCTGCATCTTCCTTGGCGCCTTATACATAGCTAAATGTTCGTAATCCCCCCCTCCCCCCCCAGGCCTGACGTGGACGTGGTCGACAATGATTGGCCAAGAGAAGGTCGTAGTCGTCGGGGCCGTTGCGGGCGGCGGGGAGAGATGGGCAGAGTAGGGAATGGTCTTGTAAGATTCTTGACTAAGAATTTCCCAATTATATCCGCAGATAAATCAGCACATATGAGAATAATCAAGAGAAAAAGGGGTGAGATTTCAGAGAAGGGATGAGAGCTAGCCGAACCGTAAAGCGGAAGCGGCGGAGGAATGTGATTGCATCACAATATTCGGATATGATCCTTTTAGGTTTACAAGCCAGTACATATAAGCTCCGATGAAATGGAGAAGCAAACGGAAAAGTAAATAAACGGAAGACATCGATGTTCTTCAGGTCAATGGAGAAGATGTTGTTGGCGCGAACGGAGAGCTGCCGCTTGAATATACGCCTTAGAGCATCACTAGTAGAGCCCTCAAAACCCTTAAACCAGTTTAAGGGTTGAGAATGAGCATTTTTTAACACTTATAAGGGTTGAAAAACAGGGGCAAATACTAGAACCCTCAAACCCTTAAAAGTGAGGATTGAGGGTAAATACTAGAACCCTCAAATCCTTAAAAACATTCATGATATATCACAATTGTTCATAGGTAGACATCGACATTGACACTAGATAGACACTGACATCGACATTGACACTAGGTAGACACTGACATCGACACTAGGTAGATAGTTACTAGGTAGACACTGACACCATCTAGGGTTTATCCCAGAAGTCCTCATCGAAATCGGAGCTGTCGCCATCATCCGCGGCCTTCTTGGCGGCTTCCTCCGCGGCATCGTCGGCCTCCATCTCCGCGACCATCTTGTCGTACCAATCGGGATCCTCCGTGGCCTTCTTGGCGGCTTCCTCCGCGGCATCCTCTGCCTCCATCTCCACGATCAGCTTATCGATCCAATTGGGATCGTCGTCGTCGGAGCTATCGTCAACTACGATAGTGGGAGGCGGCGCCGAGGATGAAGACGGTCGAGAGGCGGCCGCCGCAGCTCGCTTCACCGCCAGTTGCGCATAGAACTCGAGCTCCTCTGTGACGTGTTGCGGATGCGCCACACGGAAGGCGGCCATTTCCGCCTCATCGCGGTTCCGGATGGACATCCGCATGTATTCCCGGCGGACAGCGCGCTCCTCGGCGCGGGTAACGACGCTGAACGGCGGCGCCACGAACTCGGCCGCCGCGAGGTTGTCGACGTCGAAGAAGTTCCGCGGCCCGGTGCCGCCGTCGTAGCGCCACACCATGATGTCGTACGCGTGCGCGGCGAGTTCGGCCGAGTCGAACGTCTCGAGCCAAAATCGCTCGCCGCCGCGCGTGATCTCGGCAGCGAACCGGCCGGAGAGGCGGAGCCGCACGCCGTGGTAGCCGGTGGACTAGCGTGGCAGGGCGCGGCGCGGAGGCATCTCCACCGCAGGCTCGGGGAGGCGGGGTGGCGCGGGCGGCTCGGGAGGCGGGGCGGCAGGGGAGGTGCGAGAGGCGGGTGGCTCGGGGAGGCGGGGCGGCAGGGGGAGGTGCGAGAGGCGGGCGGCGGAGGCGGGCGGCAGCGAGGCTCGGGGAGGTGCGAGAGGCGGGCGGCGGGCGGCGGGTGGCGGGGAGGCGTGGATCCGGGGGCGGGGGAGCTCGCGGCGGCGGCAGGGATCGAGGGGAGGCGGGCAGCGGCCGGAATCGCGGCGGGAGGCGGGCGGCGGCGCGGAGGCGGGAGGTTGGGAGGGGAAATTTCCCTCCCGCGCGACGAGGAAGAGGAGTGCGGGTTGGGGGCTGTTTGGCCTCCCCAACCCCTACTTCTACAGGTTAAAAATGGGTTTGAGAGTTGGGCCTTTAAAACTCTTTAAGGGTTCGAGGGTTTATGGGTTCTAGTCTACGCGTTTTTCCTCTCATAAACTGTAAAAAAAACAGTTATTTTTGAGAGTTTAAGCGTTGAGGGCTCTACTAGTGATGCTCTTAGGATCGGAGCGGTACCTTCCATCTAGGACCGTTGGATAACTGAGCTCAAAATCATTGCCACATCCCTTGACACTTGTAATTCTTCAGTTAAGCCAGTTTTGACAGGCCCGCGTGCCGCTGGATGCGCTCACCGACCTCTTGACGTGCCCACTCAGCCAGGACCTCTTCCGGGAGGCCTCCGCCTTCGTCGAGTGCCTGCACACTTGTGAGTTCTTTTCTTTCTCTCTACCCTGCCGCCTCTCCGGCTTCGTTTCTTCTTGTCCCTCTGCTCTTTCGCGTGTAAGACCCACGCGCTTCCGTCACACGTCCTTGGTTTTGGTGTCTGATTCTGCTCTGTTCGGGTATCCTGGTGACCAGGTCGGTCCCCGAAGAGCGCCGCCGCCGTTCTCGAGTTAGTTTCCTCTGTAGGAGCTGCAACTCGCAGCCCCCTTCTTCCTCTACCTCTCAACCCTCTTGTTTATCTCATGAACACACACAAGAACACACGCACACAGGACCTGGACACACACATGCAGCTCGTGGCTACATTGTTTCCTCTGCCCGCAGGCCTTAACTTTTCTCATTAGATTGCTCAGACTTAAATAGCCAGTAGTACAAGATAGACTCACCCACTAACTCCACTAACTAGCATGCACACATGCACTAACAAAGCTGACCTATTCCTAAGCCTGCGGCCACACGACTCGGCCGCTTAGCCCACCCGGCCAGATGCATGCAGCTTATCTAACTAACTCGACTAACTAAACACGCTCAATTTGCATGTGTACAGATCATATCTCGTGCACACATTGCCGCAGCCTCACGCCTATGAAACTCAAGTACGAAATAAACATGATCTAACTACTAGCTAACAAGATTGGTTCCAACAATCACCTCCCCAATCTTGTTATTGCTTATTCCTCTCTTGAAACCAATGGACGCTGATGCCGTCGGTGCAGCACGGAGACGGCCACCAATGCCATCTTGCCACACCGATTGTCGTCGTCGCCGCTGGCCTCAATGAGAGACACACCTCCTACACCTTCACCGCGAGCGCGCCGCCGTGACATGCTCGCTGCCGCATGTTCGCCACCGGTGCCGCAAATCGCCGGTGACTCACCTCCATGTTGCCGCCGATGACGCACACCTCCTCAACGACTCGCACATGGACTCTTATTCACCACCGGTGCCGCAACTCACCGGTGACTCGCCTCCATGTTGCCGCCATGACACACCTTCTCGACGACTCGGACGTGGACGAAGAACTCCTCCCGGCAATGGCCTCACGATTTGGCCATCACCTCCTTGCCGCCGGTGGCACAACTTACCGGGCAGCACATCTTCTCCTTCGCTCGTGACGCAGCTCGACGACGACGGAGACTCGGACCTCGACGAACGAGGCTCTGATACCAAATGTAGGAGCTGCCACACGCAGCTCCCCTTCTTCTTCAACCTCTCTCTACTCTCTCACAAGAACACACCCAGGCTAACACACACACACACATGTATCAAGGAAGAACACAGAAGCTTTGCCGCGAGACTCCCCTCACAACCACAAGTGCTACATTTTCCACTCTTTCTCATATCTGAAACAACCGGTTACAGTGCCTTTAAGTAGTGCACGCGCATACACTCGGTCAAATTCACGAGTGCCTGATCTCCACTAGCCAGTAGATAAGAGCTAGTAACCACGATGGCCGAACCACTCGGCCACTCTCCTCGCAGCTGGAGAGACAACGGCTGATTACTAGGTCCACTACCTATCCGTGCATGCACATGTATATCTCTTCTCCTACTAGCCAGGCATGCAACTAAACTAACAAATATGCAGACTTGGCACCGTACAAACACAGCACCAAGCCAAACTTTGACACAACTAACAAGCTTGCATGCACACGTGAACACACACATCTACGGTGCAGACTGCCGCAGCCTAGACTAGATGCAAAACGGACTAAATAAAATATGATGAACTACTAACTAACAAGATTAGTTCCAACAATCACCTCCCTAATCTTGTTGTTACTTATTTCTCTCTTGAAGCTTATGGTCGTCGATGTCGTCGGTGCACCTCGCAGATGGCCGCCAATGTCATCTTGCACGCCGATTGCCGCCGTCGCCATTGGCCTCGCCGAGAGACGCACCTCCTACGCCTTCACTGCGAGTGTGCCGCCATGACACACTCAATGCCGCATGTTCGCCGCCGGTGCCGCACCTCGCCGGTGGCTCGCCTCCATGTTAGCCACCAGTGCCGCAACTCGCCGGTGACTCGCCTCCATGTTGCCGCCGATGACGCACCTTGTCGACGACTCGGACATGGACGATGAACTTCCCGCGGTAATGGCCTCTGCACCTTGGCCATCACCTCCTTGCCGCCAATGACCCAACTTACCGGGCAGCATACCTTCCTCCATCGCTCGTGACGCAGCTTGACGATGATGGAGACTCCGACCTCGATCGCACGAGGCTCTGATACCAAATGTAGGAGCTGCAACTCGCAGCCCCCTTCTTCCTCTACCTCTCAACCCTCTTGTTTATCTCATGAACACACACAAGAACACACGCACACAGGACCTGGACACACACATGCAGCTCGTGGCTACATTGTTTCCTCTGCCCGCAGGCCTTAACTTTTCTCATTAGATTGCTCAGACTTAAATAGCCAGTAGTACAAGATAGACTCACCCACTAACTCCACTAACTAGCATGCACACATGCACTAACAAAGCTGACCTATTCCTAAGCCTGCGGCCACACGACTCGGCCGCTTAGCCCACCCGGCCAGATGCATGCAGCTTATCTAACTAACTCGACTAACTAAACACGCTCAATTTGCATGTGTACAGATCATATCTCGTGCACACATTGCCGCAGCCTCACGCCTATGAAACTCAAGTACGAAATAAACATGATCTAATTACTAGCTAACAAGATTGGTTCCAACATCCTCTCCTTCTAGTCGCGTGCCCTGCGAGTCTAGCCTTGGCGGCCAGCTCGCGCCGCGTTCGCTCTCGCGTAGTGGCCGGGGCTCACCGTGCGCAGCCAGGGGCGCGTCTCGTGGTAGCCGCCGGCGGCTGCGATCCCTTCTGCGTAGCTAGGCCGTCTTTTGTTTGCCCAATTGCCCGCGCCCTGGGCTGCGGGCGTGCGCTCCGGAGCCGCCATGCCTCCTTCTCCGGAGTTGACAATGCTGCAAAGCTGCAGACTTGTGCCTCTCCGGGTGGTTACTATGTCCCGTCACCGTGGCTGCAGCACATGAGCAGTTTGAGCAGCCGTCGAGAGTTCCTGCCTCGCGCACTCCTTGGGGTGGACGCCGGCGCCCCTTCCTGGGAGAACACTGAGTTTCCTCACTCTGAACAATTTTCGGGCTGCATTTTGTTTTTCGAGCTTTTGAAGCTGGAAGAAAAAGTTGCAAAGCATTGGCACTTTTGCAGGATGTATGTGTGATGTCGAGGCACTCTAGTAGCATCCTGCATGTTCAGTAATGGTGGTAGAGCTTGTAGATGGTGGCACTCTCCGCTGGCTGTAATCAGAAATGCCTGTTGGTTCTGATTAGCAGTATTAGGAGTCAGTGGCGTGCTCCTCTGGTGCTTTCTAGTTTGTGTTTGGAGAGAATTGTGATCATTAATGATTTAATTCAGTATTGAGAAAGTACTTAAATTCTCTATGTTTTCGGTACAGCGTGGAAATCGGGGGCTTCACATTCTTGAATAAATGGGTGTATCTCATGATGTAGAAGCCGAGAGGATGGTTGCTCTATTATGTAAAGTACATTTCTTGATCGTAAGCCTGGCACTGCTTCTGCATCGTAAGTGATATTGTCAGTCTTGGCTGCACACTCAATCTTTTTCAGTCAAGGATTTTTTTTCCAGAAAAACACTTGCTTAATCTTGATGCAATCAATCATCTACTCTATTGCATTTTCATACTTGCTAGGATTTCTTTCCAGAAAAATGCACGCCAAGTTTTGATGTGGCAAGCACATAAAATTCAGTTCTTTCAAATCTCAAACTAGCATCACTGTCTCTAGAGTTGCTCTTGTGACCATCCTTTTGTAAGCAGTTTGCCGGGAGTGTATTAACAATAAAATAGATGATGAAGAGATCGACTCCTGCCCAGAATGCAAGATCTGGCGGACAAATTCATTGTGCGATCAATGCCCGAAGATTGCTGGATTTGATGTTTTCGATCGGGCGCACCCATGTTTTTTATCTGACCGTTTGGTTTCACAGGGAGTGCTTCGAAGCTCTTCTAGTTGTTAATATCATGGAGCTCGTTTTCTTTCCATGGTGCTGGCGGAGAAGGTCGTAAAAACCGAGATCGGTGGAAGAGCAATGGTGATCGGATATTGGTGATGAGGTGGAATTGGCTTGGAGCTTTGTGACTTCAAACATCGACCTGTATGTGGAAGTTCAGAGTTCTATCTCTCAGGGTGAAAATCCAATGTCTGGCCTTAATTGGTTGTGCCTGGCAATTTTCTTGTTGAAAGCATTGTTTTGAGAGGTATGACTTTCTTCGGGGTGAAAACCTAAGATCTATGATCAGGTGACGACAGCATTTGGGCACTGTTTCCTTCTTAGAGGTGTCGCTTATGGAGAAGCTGATCTTAGGGTCGTCGGGCTAAGCCCGGACGACGCCGACGGTGGCGGATCTTCGTCTCCCGCATCACATGGGGAGGGGTTGGGGCCTTCTTCCTCCATGGAGGCAGGGCACTTTCGGGAGGTGGATCTCATGACGGCCACGACGGGCACCGACGGCGCTCAGCTCTGAACCTCGACGCCCAGTCTCAGATGGGATCGGCCAGGTACATGGGTTCAAGCAGCCGATGGCTTGGCGGTGGAAGACTTCCTGATGGTGGCGGTGGTGGTCGCCTTTGGCGATCGATTCTAGAGGCGGCATCGATGCAGGGGATGGGCTCATTGGGTGAAAACCCTAGGTTCTTCTCTTTGCCCTCTTCATGATCCCATCTGTCGCTGGTGGAGGGCCGACTGGATGCAGGGCATTGCCCAGGTCTTCCTGGTGTCTCCGTGTTGCTTCAGCTGGCTTGGGATGGTCGGCTGCGTTGGGGCACGACCTGAATAAAGGTGGCGGTCCTAGGGTTGCTCTTGTGCAAAGATGAAGACCTGCCTGAGGCATGTCCTTCTCGATCTGGTCATAGTGTTGAGTTCCAGTAGGCACCACCGGTGAATGTAACAGTGCACATATTGTCTGGAGTTTGTTGGACAGGGTGGTATTCGGTCGTGCGCACTCATGTGTTCATTCCGACCGTTTGGTTTTCGGAGGGAGCGGCGCGAAGCTCTGTTCTTTCTTGCCATACAACGCCATTTTGGCCCTGGGTGAAGTCAGAGGCGGAGAATATCATGATGGCTGGATTTGGAGTACTAGCAATACAGGTCTAAGTCTATGAGCCGGTGAGAAACTTGCTTGGTGTTCTGTGCTTGCAGCAGCAATATGAAAGTGGCGGCGGCAACACATGTCAAGTTTAGAGTCCTGCCTTTTAGGATGAAAATCCAAGGTATGGCCTTAATTGGTTGTGCCTAGCAATGACCTTGTTGAAGGCATTGTTTTGAAAGCGCGGACTATCTTCAGGGTGAAAACCTAATATCTTTGATTGGGCGACGACGGCGCTGGTGCACCGTTCCCTTCTTGGAGGCATCGCTTTTGAAGAGTCTGAAGTTCAGGTGATGTCATGGTGGTGCTTGTATTGTTGTTGTTGGGGTTGGAATGTTGTGGCGGGGCTCTTTTTTCTTAGTTTCTATTTCTTTTTTGGCTGTGTGCATCCATATGGCCATTAGGGTGGTGTGTTGTTGTAGAGGCTGGATGTAATTGGTATCTTCTGATATTAATATATTCCTTTTATATAAAAAAGGAGGTCACGGGAGGGGACAAGGTTGGATGCCGCCTCTCCCTCCTGCCCCCCCCCCCTTCCCCACCACCACCCAAGTGGGCTGGCCGAAGGGCCCTCCAGAAACCTGGGTCACCCCTCTTCTTGGGGTGCATTGGTTCATCTCCTTAGGGGACTTTTAGGGTTCGTTCGGCTGGCCTAGGTGGACCCCTAAGGACCCATGTGGCCATCCTTGAAGGCATGGGGCCTTTTGGCCACCCATGTTTTCGTCTGGGCCTCTAAAAACAAATCTCTTCGTCTGGAATGATTATGAGACCTCTCTCGATGTCTGGAACTCCTAAATTCTCTCAAATAAAATTCGTGGAACAATTTCGAGTAATCATAAAACTATTTTTATCACTTTAGAACATTTAAAAAGTCTCTCTATATTAACATGCAGGCGACACGATGCAAAGGGCAACGCTTAACCCTAGTTTTTATATGGTATCAAAGCCAACTTCTTCCTCAAAACACATCTAACTTCCTTCCCAACCATGGCGTCCTCATCAAGCGCAGTGGTCGGGAATCCTTTCAGTCCAGATGTGTCGGAGAAGCTCACGCCAGAAAACTTCCTGGTATGGAAGGTGGTTGTGCTACTTGCGGTCCGTGGCGTGCGCCTGATCGGCTACCTTGATGGCACAATCGAGGCGCATCCAGAGGAGATCACCATCGAGAAGACATATGGAGCTGGGAAAATGGTGCCGGAGAAGGTGGAAAACCCTGATTTTGTGATGTGTAATGAGAAGGATTAGCAGCTCATGTCCTATCTTCTTGGCTCAATCTCTCAGTGAGGTCCTGGTGCAACTCACAGAGCATCACACTTCGCGTCTACATTGGCAAGATGAAAACAATTGTTGATGAACTGGCCATGGCAGGCAAGAAACTTGACAAAGATAATGTCATCAATGCAGTCTTAAACAGAGACTAGATGCGGAATACAATCCACGTGTGGATGCGATCAATGTCCATCTCCAACAGACTAGGATCTCACTTACTGAGGTCTATTCGATGCTCCTTTCTTCAGAGGCTCGTCTTGCTGCGCAGAGTGAGGACACTGGAAGTGGTGTCTCTGCCAACCTTGCGTGTCGTGGTGGTGGTGGCAACTCGGGTGGTTATCCCGACGACCATGGAGGAGGTCGCGTTGGTGACAATACCTATCGTGGTGGCTTCAGCAACTACGACCGTGGTGGCGGAGGTGGTCGTGATGGCTACCAAGGTGGGTGTGGCGGCTACACTAGTGGTGGCTACAATAATCGGCAACATCAAGGTAACCGTGCTCGCTACATTGTTCCACCCTATCAAATTTGTACCAAGCCTAGACATCCCGCCTACAAATGCTTCAAGAGGTACAATAGATCTTTTGTTACACCCGAGGTACAAGTCAATGCAGCAATGACAGGTTCTCATGGAGTAGACCCCCACTGGTATATTGACACATGCGCAACTGATCATATCTTTGGTGAGCTGGACAAATAGGCCATCTGTGACTGCTACAACGGAAATAAACAAGTCCACATGACAAATGGACTAGGTATGGAAATATAACATATTGGTCATGCATCGTTTCATACTCCTGGTCGTCCTATTTATCTAGCTTAAAAATATTCTGCATGTTCCTCAAGCAACAAAAAGTCTTGTTTCTGCATCAAAACCTGTCTGATAATAATTCCTATGTTGAAATTCACCCTAAATTCTTAGTTGTCAAGGATCAGGACACGATGAGTACCCTTCTGTGCGGCGCGAGTAGGGACGGTCTTTATCCTCTTCATGGATACCCTTCAATCTCTAGACAAGTTCTTAGTGCAAGCACTTCATCTGCTGCTCGATGGCATTCACATCTTGGTCATCCTTTGTCTTCTATAGTTAAACAAATTCTTAGTAGCAATAAAATTCCGTGTTCGGATATACATAATGAGTCAGTTTTTTGATGCATGTCAAAAGGGAAAAAGTCATCAATTACCCTATCGTAAATCTACTAGTGTTTTTAGTGCTCCCTTGGAGCTTATTTTCTCAGATGTTTGGGGCCATACCTATGTTTATTTTGGTCATTATAAGTACTATGTGAGTTTTATTGATGATTTTAGCAAGTTCACCTGGATTTACTTGCTTAAAAATAAGTCTAATGTTTTTCAGAAGTTTCTTGATTTTCAGTAGCAACGTCCTTTTGATAGAAAAATCTTATCGATTCAATCTAAATGGGGTGGTGAATATCAAAACCAGAGCTCTTTCTTTTCTCGTGTTGGGATTGCACATCATGTGTCATGTTCACATACTCACCAACAAAACAGTTCTGCTGATCGCAAGCATCGCCACATAGTAGAAGTTGGTCTTTGTCTTTTAGCGCATGCATCTATTACTCTCAAGTACTGGGATCAAGCTTTCCTTACCGCTGTTTATCTTATTAATCGCTTACCTAGTAAGGTTATCCAACATAATACACCAACTAAACTTTTGTTCCAAACACCACCAGATTAGATTATTCCTTCCTTCGCACTTTTGGTTGTGCGGTTTGGTGAAATCTCCGTCCCTATAACCAGCATAAACTTCAATTTCGCTCCAAAGAGTGTACCTTCCCTTGTTATAGTGGTCTTCATAAGGGTTACAAATTTCTAGAAATCTCTATTGGTCCTCTCTACATTTCTCGTGATGTTACATTTGATGAGTCCATTTTTCCATTTGCTCATCTCAGGACGAATGCTGGTGCTTTGGTCCGTGCTGAACTTCTTCTTTTACCCTCTGTTTTAACTTTTGAGGAATCCTTCCATGTTGGACCAGGAGAATGAATTACGTCATGATCATATGTCTATACCTATTAATTTTTCTGTTGATGATAGTTCACAGGATCCGTCCGTCGCAGGAAATCCGGGCGGTAATCCCGATGCTAATACACATGCGGATTCTCTGGACAAAAGGTCTGTCTTCGTCTCGGGATTGGAGGCTTCGTCCTTCCCGCGTCGTCCCCTACGCGCACCTTGCCTAGCGAACCACATAGCACGCCCTCAACCACGAGTTCCCCCGGGACCAGCCCCACCTCCCGGTCATGCAGAGATAGCGACATCGTTGCATCTCCTGCATGTCCTCTGCCCTTGGTGATCTCGAGAGATCCTCGTCTGACTCACCCGATCGAACGGGATCCTCTGTGTCGTCGTCACGTGTGCCTCCGCCAGCACCTGATCAACATGTCCGTACATGTTCGCAAAGTGGTATATTTCAGAAGAAAGAACTACGTGATGACTTTATTCGATGGGGTAATTTATGTGCTACAGGTGAACCTGAATGTCTTGAAGAAGTCCTTGGCCATGACAAATGGAAAGCAGAAATGGAGGAGGATTTTTCTGCCCTCATGCATAATCAAACATGGCACTTGGTTCTTGGTCCAAATGGCAGCAATATTATTGACTATAAATGGGTCTATAAAGTCAAGCGAAAATCTGATTGTATTATTGATTGATACAATGCTAGGCTTGTTGCTAAAGGGTTCAAGCATCGTTATGACGTTGATTATGAGGATTCTTTCGGTCCTGTGGTAAAACCTACAACAATTTGAATTGTTTTGTCTATAGCCGTGTCGTTATGCGTTAGTTAGATGTGAAGAATGTGTTTCTTATTGGCGTTCTGAAAGAAGTGTATATGAGACAACTTCCCGGATTTGAGCATTCTGTTACTCCTGGATATGTGTGCATACTTGATAAATCTCTCTATGGACTAAAACAAGCCCCTCGAGCATGGTATTCTCGGTTATCTTCCAAGATGTATGCTCTGGTTTTCCTTCATCCAAAGTTGATACTTCCTTATTCTTCTATCGTAAGAATGGCCTTAGAGCATCTCTAGTCACATCGTTTGAGGGATCGCGGACAAGAAATGGAGAAAACTCGTTCCAGTAGCGTCCTCCAAAGCTAAATAGCACCTCATATTGTGTCCGTCGTCCCCGGTAGAGACTATGTGTATATAGTCTCTACCAGGGACGCCGGACACAAAAACAGCGTCCGGATGCATGCATGCACCCCTAGTTCCCACATGTCATTCTATTTTCACACACTTTCTCTCACCTACTTTTCCCACATGGGATGGTCCCCTCTATAAAAATGCATGCTTCCGGAACCTGTTTGATGGACACGGCTAGGAAGGGCCTCTTTTTTATACAGATTTTTGGTATTTTTTTGTCCGGCGCTCCCAAATCATTGTGCCGGACGTTTTTTGAGGGACGCGATTGGAGATGCTCTTACTATTTTTATGTTCATCTATGTTGACGACATCATTGTCACTAGTTCTTCATTGCAAGCTATTGATGCAGTTCTTGCAGATTTGTGCATGGATTTTGCGCTCAAGGATCTTGGCTCTCTTCGTTATTTTTTTGGCACTGAGGTTCAGTTCCTGATGGTATCATATGTTCTCAAGCGTGCTGGCATGGGGGAGTGTAAGGTTGTTACCACTCCGCTTTCCACATCCGAAAATCTACCCCTTTCAGAAGGATACCCTCTTAATGTTGACGATGCTACTCGCTATCGAAAAATAGTTGGTTCTCTTCAGTATGTTACTTTAAGTCGGCCAGATATATCTTTTTGATGTCAACAAGATTTGTTAATTCTTGCATGGACCTACAACTCTACATTGGACAACTGTGAAGCGGATTCTTCGGTATCTAAAGTTTACCATCTCTCTTGGACTAAAGCTTGTTAAATCTGAGTCTACTTTGGTGAGTGCTTTCTCTTATGCAAATTGAGCAGGTTGTTCAGATGACAAGAGGTCTACTGAAGGTTTTGCAATATTTGTTGGTAGTAATGTAGTGTCGTGGAGTGCTCGCAGACAAGCCACAGCGTCCAGGTACAGTATTGGGTTGAATATAAATCTTTGGCAAATGCTACAGCTGAAGTGATTTGGGTACAAACTTTGTTGACTGAGTTGGGAATAGAACTTCCTAAGGCAGTGTCATTGTCATTGTGGTGTGATAATCTTGACGCCACATATAACCCAGTATTTCATGTTAGGACAAAGCATATAGAAGTGGACTATCATTTTGTTCTAGAAAGAGTTGCTAATAAGCAGTTGGATATCAGGTTCATTTTTATAGGTGATCAAGTTGTTGATGGCTTCACCAAACCATTGTCAGTTAGATGGATGGAAGCGTTTTATCGCAATCTCAACTTATATAAATTCAGATTGAGGAAGAGAGTAAAATAGCGTGTTTAAGTTGTACCGTGTTGTAGCTGTGTAATCATGCTAGTTAGGGATTCTCCCCATATGTTAACTTTGAGTAGAGATAAAGGAGAATCCCAACCGCACCAATCTCTGTAATCCGATGGATGTGCTATCTATATTAACATGTAGGTGACTCGAGGCAAAGGGCAAAGTTTAACTCTAGTTTTTATAATGCCGAGCGAAACAAACTTTCCTGCATGTACTTTCCCATGCTACAATTTTCCCTGACAACTTCCTTTTGTCGTGCTAGCGTAGACCCGATAATTATGGGCAAGCCTCGTCATTTGAAGCCGCCACGACCCGAGTATCGTGTTGTACTTATTGCAATAATATTGTAGTGTCATATCTTCAAATACTCCCTCCTTCTACCAAAATGAAAATTTTGAAAACACGAAGCCCACTTCCTTTCCCATATGGATTATTGCTACAACGACTCGAAGGGGTCCGGTTGACGCAGGGATCTGACGTGGTTAGATGGAGTCTAAATGAGAGTGGAAAATTCTCGGTAGATTCAATGTATAAAGCAATAATCCAATCAGATACGCCAGTAATTAATAATAAAAAAATCTGGTCTATGAAGATACCATTGAAAACAAAGATTTTTGCTTGGTATCTTCGTAGGGGGATAATTCTTACTAAGGATAATCTTGTTAAGCGTAATTGGCAAGGTAGTAAAAAGTGTGTATTTTGTCATCAGATGAGACAATTAATCACCTTTTTTTCAACTGTCAATTTGCGAGATCTATATGGTCAATAACCCAAATAGGTTCGACCTTGTATCCTCCTCAGAGTGTTGCCAATTTTTTTGGCAGTTGGCTCAATGGAGTTGATCGTAGGTATAAAACTTTTATTAGGGTGGGGGCGATTGCCATTATTTGGTCGCTTTGGCTATGTAGAAATGACAAGATTTTTAATGATACTAACTCTTCTTGTTTGCAGGTTATCTACCGATCCACCGCTTTGCTCCGTTCGTGGTCCTTGCTTCAGAAGACAGAGAGCCGAGACCTCTTTATGGAGGTTTCTACACGATTGGAGGATGTGGCGAAGGATATTTTTTCCCAACATGGATGGCGGCGTAATCTAAGGATAGAGTCTTAGCTGTCCTTATGTATCGTAGTCCTTCAGTATTGGGTTTTATCTTTCTTGTGTGAGTACTACTATGTCACTTTGTGAGTGTGCGGCTGTGTGCATCTTGTTATGCAGAGGCCGGGTGTGCTACTTTTAAAAGTAATGAAAGCGCCCTTTATCGAAAAAAAAATGTATATGCTTTCGTTATTTATTTTCTTACGAAGTTGTTCATCATCATATTAAATTGGGAGTCCGACTTTCTAATCACGGAGAGCTAGATCTTGCGTGCACTAGACTGCAAAGAGACCTGAAGCGGAGGCACACAACAAGCGAAGCGACGTAGTGTGGACTTTCACCTTGGATTGTCTATCTAACATTAATTGCATTTCCTTTTTATTAACTAAGAGTGCCGACGTGCCGAGCAGCGCGAGAAGGGCTAAAGCGGCGCACAACAAACAAAGCGAGATAGGTAGGCAGCAAGATCATGACGTGTGCTTTTTTATCGCTTCGACTTAATAAGGAGCGATAATGTCGCTAGCCGACATGTGGCTGCATTCTTTGGCATCGATGGTAGGGTATAGGTGCTTGTAAACCCAAATCAAGGAGGTATAGAGTATACCTGGCCATGGGAAGCCTGGCTCGATCGGCCCGGCCCCAAATTCCTGGGCTTGGGCCAGCCCGAGTATGCTCGTGGGCCAGGTCTATGCCAAAGATTTAGGTCCGATGGTTGCGCTGGGCCGGGCCTAGGCTTGAGAAATGTGCCAAATAAGTAAGAGGCGGGGCCGAGGCCCGAAGCCCGATGGGTATTTGTTGTGATGGGCCGGGCTTGGGCCAAAATTCTAGTCCCGACGGTCGAGCCGGGCCAGGCCTAGTTTTTTTGCGTCGGCCTTTGTTAGGCCCAGCCTGAAGCCCAGCCCGGCCCGAACTATGCCCAAGTATAGTATAGAGTGTTCTCAACAAAAAAGAGAGGAGGTATAGAGTTACACCACGAAAGTTATAGGCCCCTCTGCCAGAAGAAAAGGTTAGGAACAACAGTGTTATACAAAAAAATATCGGAAACAATAGAAGAATACTGTTCTTGAATACAAATGGTACGTAGATCGGCAGCATATACATACACCAGAGGGTGTACTCGTACTTAGAAAAGGTACCCCGGAGCTAAAATTCTGGTGGGCCCCGGTCCTAGGCTATGCGCACCCGGCGCCGCCCACACGCAATCGCCACCTCCCCACTATTTATACACAGCCAAATATATCAAATAGACTTTGTTGGTACTTCTCGGTCCCCCCAACCCCGTACCTCGCCGGAGCTCCGCCGCCGCCGCCCCTGCCGCCTTCGCCTTCACCCGCCCGTCAAATGCCCTGCACGCCACGGCTCTGCCTCGCGTATTCGTGATTCTCCCCCGCCCCAGGCCAGACGAGGAGGATCCTCCAAGAGAAGGAGGTGGTGGTCGGCGTTGTTGCCGGCGGCGGGGAGAGATGGAGACGGAGAACGGGGTGGTCCGCGTGCGGCGGGATGCGCTCACCGCCCGCTTGACATGCCCTCTCTGCCAGGACCTCTTTCGGGAGGCCTCCGCCTTCGTCGAGTGCCTCCACACTTGTAAGTTCCTTTCTCTCTCTACCCCGCCGGCCGCCGCCTCTCCGGTTTCGGTTCGTCTTGTCTACGCCCCCCACGCGCTGACGTCCCACGGCCTCCTGCGCCTGCGCCGCTATCGTCGCGTCGCGTGGCTTTGGTTTTGGTGTCGGATTCTGCTCTGTTCGGGTGGCCTGGTGATCAGGTCGGTCCTGGAAGAGCGCCGCCGCCGTTCCTCTCCCGCTGGTCGCGTGCCACCACGTGTGTATGTCCGTGATTCACCGTGCTCTGGGCTCACGCGCTTTCTTTCCTCGTGGCCGTGCCGTTATTCTCGTGGAGGCTCACCGTGCTCTGCCCTGCGCGCGTCTCGTGGTCCGCGTCGGCGGCTGCGATCCCTTCGCTAGGTCGACTCGTGTTCTTGTTGGGGGATCTCTCGGGTTGACTCCGACGGCCATCCATTCTGTCTGCATTGTCGTCTCGTCCCGGAGGCAGGCGTTTGCTATCCCGCACTACTCCGGAGAACTTCCGCGCGGCCGCCGCCGAGCGAGCCGTCTTTTGTTTGCCCAATTGCCCGTGCTCTGGGCTGCGTGCGCTCCGGAGTCGCCATGCCTCCTTCTCTGGAGTTCACAATGCTGCAAAGCTGCAGACTTTCGCCTCTCCGGGTGGTTACCATGTCCCGTCACCGTGCCTGCGGCACATTATAACAGTTTGAGCAGCCGAGAGTTCCTGCCTCGCGCACAGTTTCACTGCAGTGGACGCCGGCGCCATGGATGGCGTTCGTTCCGAGTTTCCTCATAGTTCAGAAAAAAAAAAGACACGAACTTGTAATAATCTGGCAGTTTAGAAGCTCACTGTTCTAGCTCGGTTTGTAGCTTAGGCGATCTACATGACCAGAGTGTGATATCTTCTGCCACCTGCCAAAGGAGCTGCCTTCTCCCAACCTGCTTATTTTTAAAGAACCGGACATTTCTCATTTTCCATAGATTAAGCAGCCCTGCTGGAAAACAAATTGCCCAAGCTTCTGCTGTGATCCCCCTGAATGTTTGTTTGGACAGTTTTGACAAATTGGGTAGTCGAGTTGGACTCGTTTGTTCATTTGCAATCCTCCATTTGTCCCATATCCAGTGTGAGTGTTTGCAGTGTAGTGCAATATGGTCGATTGATTCAGTTCCTGGGCATAGATGACAGCCAACATCGATACACCATTTTTTTTTTTTTGAGAAACACAGTACAACGTAGACACTCATATACACGCGCATACACTCACCCCTATGAACGCACACATGCACACCCTACCCCTATGGGCTGTTTGGTCGTCCGTGAAATGCCAACAAAGGAAGAACTTGTGTCTGTGAGGCACTGTCTGCGTCCAAACCATTGATGTGGTAGTCATCTGACACCGTGATCACAGAGCAGCTTGTAGTATTTTCCGAGCTTTTGATGCTGGGAGAAAAAGTTGCAAAGCGTTGGCACTTATTGCAGGATGTTGGGAACTGGGGGTTGTTAAGGCATTCTAGTAGCTTGCGGTGTGTCTGGTAATGGTGGCGGAGAGCTTGTATATGGTGGCATTCTGCGCTGGCTGTGATCAGAAATGTTGTGTCCTCGACACTTCTGGTTAGCAGAATGGGAATTCAGTGGCGTGCTCTCTGCTTCCTTCTAGTTAGTGTTTAGAGAGACAGTGGTGATCTGTAATTCTGTACTGTGAAAGTATTTCAATTCTCTGTGTTTTGGTTATAGCGTGGAAACCGGGCTTCACATTCTTGAATATAATTTATGTATCTCATGATTTAGAGGCCGGGAGGGTGATCGCTCTATTATGTAAAAGTACATTTCTTGACCGTAAGCCTGGCACTGCTTTGCACCGTAAGTACAGTGATATTGTCGTCTTGGCTAAGCGCTCAATCTTTTATTTGCTTGATGAACTTGTGGGTATCCAGGCGTCCTCCCAAATATTTATTTGCTACCCGTCTCCAACTTTCCAGATACATCCATGCTTGAAGTTTTCTTGCCCGCCATGATACTTTGCAACATGAAACAACTCCCAATTTTCAGTATAGTGTGGAAATCCGGGCTTCACATTCTTGAATAAAATTTGTGTATCTCATGGTGTAGAGGCCGGGAGGGTGATCGCTCTATTATGTAAATCACATTTCTTGATCGTAAGCCTGGCACTTGTTCTGCATCATAAGTACAGTGATATTATCAGTCTTGGCTGCACGCTCAATATTTGTTTCAAGTATTTTTTTTTCCAGACAAATGCGTGCTCAATCTTGATGCAGTCAAGCCTCTCTATTGCATTTTCAGTTCTTTCAAATCTCTGTATCAAACTAGCATGCTTGTTTCTAGAATTCCTCTCGTGACCATCCTTTTGTACGCAGTTTGCCGGGAGTGCATTATGAAGAAAATAGATGATGAAGAGATCGCCTCCTGCCCAGTATGCCACATTGATCTTGGTATCGCTCCTGAAGAGAAACTGAGGTAAGTAATGTTTAATATCAAGGTTTATCCGTATAACATTGTTTTTTCAACTTGTCAATTCTCTTTTCTTTCAGGTTACTGCATTTGAAATGTGTATGTACATTTCAGTAGAGCATCGTACTTACACACAACATTTTCACAGTTACAGCAGACTTACTCATTTTCGACCCTTATCTAACATAAAAATGTACTACTAAACATTGTTTGTCAAGGACAACTGGACAAGAGTCTCTGTACTGTTAAAGTAGCTCTATGCATTTAAATCGAAAATAGTTTCTTGTGGTTATTAGTTGAGAGTATACTACTACAAATTCTACTGTGTAAATCTAAGTTGCAATAGCCCTCAGGGCGCCTCGTGCTAACTGCCTGCTACATTGTTATCTTGTATAATAGCATTGGCTAAAATATGCACTTAATTGTCTTGTAAAGTAAAAGTTTAGTGTTCCAGCCATTTATTTGTTTTCATTTTTTTCGTGTGATATCGACTCAAGTACTCAACTATATGCTGCTACCTGACATGATTAGTTTCCTTCTTTGAAGGCCTGATCACAATATTCAGAGTATCAGGAACAAGGTGTTTCCACACAAGACAGAAGTTGATGCTTCTAAGGTTCCAAATATTACATCGCCAGCAAAGAGAAAAGAGAGGTCCCTTTCTTCCTTGGTAGTTGAAACCCCGAAGATAGCAACACAGACTAGTCTGACAGGACATAGGACCAAAGCTGTAAGAAGGACAACAACCTCCCATATCACTTCTCTCATTACAAATGGAACCATGAAATTACTAAATAATTCCGAAGGCCGCAATCAGAAGACTGAGAAAACCTCAGCACCACAGTCTAGCAAGATGACAACATCTGCAAATAAAACGCAGGTACTATTCAAGAACTATCAGATATGTGCACATAGTTTTTTTTTTGCAAGTTTGATACCAATTATCTTAATATTTGTTTATGTTAACTACACATTCTATCCCAAACAGATTAATGCAGATGTTATAGCCTCAAACCAGCCATCTTCTGAAGTTGGAGAGAATCGTGAGACAATTGACAATGAAGAACTTCAGAAACCCTTACACAGTTTGGTCACGGAAAGTGGGAAGAGATCGCTTAGATTAAGTCTTAAAAGAAAGTACGCTGCCGCCAAGGAGGACAAAATGAAAAGCACAAAGGGTGAAATCTCAATAAGGAAAAATGTCGCAGCAGATAAAGTGGCTATTACTGGAATAAGGGTGGGTAAGCACCCAAACAAGTTAAAACTTGTAGACGAAAACAAAGGCAATTCTTCAGAATCTGTATCAACCAATGATAAAAGAACCACAGAGGATAGTCTGAGGAAAATTACAGAAGCAGACTTGCAGGGAAAACCCTTGAACAGTTGTATTGAGGCAAGCAGGAATACATCGCTTGGATCAGGTTCTAAGAGCCATGGCGCTACCGCCAAGGAGGACAAAATTAAGAGCACAAATGGTAAACTCTCCATAAGGAAAGATGACATGGTAGAAAAACTGGCTATTGCTGAACTAAGCCTGAGTGAGCATTCCAATAAAACAACCACGGAGGATAATCTGAGGAAAAGCCCAGAAGCAGACCCACGGCAGGAACCGGTTGGTTCTACAATCACTGGTTCTTTGCATGATGGAGTAACTACCCCAGTCTGGTTTTCACTAGTCTCTTCACCGAGCCAGTAAGATTAGAGTTTATTCAATAGTTATACCTATTCTGATGGACCAAATATTTATTTCCTCACATCAAAATTTAACTGTGTTGCAGGGTACAAGATAAACTGCTGCCTCAGATACCAAATATGTACTTGAGAATTAAGTGAGTTTCCCTTTAATCTTGCAGTTTCTTTGACTTCTAGAATACTAGAGGCTTCTCAGACTTAGCATCCTCTTATTTGTAGCCTATATTTCAGGAAATACTTACCCAGCTTTATATGGATTGTTGTATCTGTTATGTTTTCTACTAGTAGCACCTGTGTATAAGCAAGTGTTTTTTTTTAAAAAAAATGTACCAAGGGGAAGTATGTAGAAAAACAGTGTTCTCGGGAATTTTATCAGCAATGGAGAAGATGTTTCATTTGAAAATCCTGTGTTGTTTGTTTAGTCTTCCCTACCAGCAATTCAGTTTTTCCCGATCTAATAACATGTAACTAGATTGCAAGAATTTAATATATTATGTTCAATATGATTTTTCTACTTGTTTCAGAGATAGGAGTATGCAGATCTCCTCCGTCCTGACTTACATTACAAAGAAACTTGAGCTAGCAAGTGATGATAAGGTGAGCTATTTATATGTCCTTGTAATTTCATTTTGACTGCTTTCACTGTCCCCGGCGTTTTCCACTAAAGAAACCACCAGGCTGCATTTGTAGATTTTGATGGTTACATATGATTTATGTGCATCATTTGTTAGTCTTTTGTGGAGGTGCTTGCTTTGAAGTATCAGATCATCTACCAATCCGAATACAGTTACCTGCTAGACTGGAGTTTGCTGCGTTTGGAGATTTGTTTTCATAAATACTGAAGGGGCCACTGTCCCCCACCAATTCCTGATAAAGAAACCACTAGGCTGCATTTGTAGATTTGGATGGTGACATAAGAACTATTTGCATCATTGTTCTGTTGCAAAGCTCCTAAAGAAAACACCACTGAACCATTGCAACGCAATGATCCATCCTATCATATCTTCCGGTTAGCTTGTGTGCGTGCCGATAAAGTATGTATATACATGCACAATGCTGAATCTGCTATTTCTCCTGATCCTGTACCTCTCTGCATGTGCAGCTGGAGATCCTATGCAATGAATGGCCAATCTGCCCCTCGACAACGCTACACCGCCTACGCGAACAGTGGTTGAGCCGCAAGCCAAAGCAGGAGGTCCGGGCGGCGGTGGGCGGCCCGGCCAAGGAGTTTGTCATGGAGCTGCGCTACCGCCGGCGGCCGGCGGCCGTATCTCTGTGCTGCATGATGAAGACAAACTCCGTGACAACCTCCCTCCCATGCTACTGCAGCACCTAGGTTGCAGGAGAAGAGAAACATTTTGCTGCTAGCTCCAATAATCGTTTACCAGCCAGTCAGCCTAGTAATAGTTGCATAGATATATTTGACCTTTACAATTTTGTGGGCCGAATGGGCCGTGTAAAGAGCGGTCGAAAGAAAGAGGTTAGGCGTAGCATTAGATTTGTTAGAGGCATCAAAAGAAGATGGAAGATTTATACCTTGGCTCCCAGAATATGCACTTCACATTTCCGACGAGAATTTACAGACCAGCTCAATTTTCTTAAATTGTTTCGTGTGTGTTTATGTGTGCTCTTACGGAGTAATTCTGTTTCTTTCCTGACGTCGTTCGTGCAGGTTTCGCATTATGTTGAATACTGGTATAGCTGAAATCTGAGTGAGATTGCCTGTGCCGTAGATACTTTTTGGTGTAAAATCTTGAATACCCCTCACCTAGACACCTTCTGCGTCCTGGCTACTATAGTGTGGTAAGGCCTGCAGAGCATAATAACCAGGATCCATACAAAGAGAATATCTTAGAATAGATTCTGCCAATAGCTTGTAGAATTATTTTTGTGAAAAAAAAGTACATGAAGAATGAGCGCTTTGGTCACGAAGTAGGGTTGTTAAGGGTCTTTGGTAGGCTTGGCCGATTTTCTGCTCCATGGGGGCAGACTCTGCGGGTATTAGCCCATCTGAAACGTGCTCTGAGCTAAAATGTAGACTTTGGACTGCATATATCGACTAGAGATATCGGGGTATCGTTCCCTAGAGGCCAACCTTTCCGAAGGGAAGATGGGCCAGCGACAGCGTGATCTCGCGTGGTCAGCCAAGCGAGCGCAGCTTACGTCCGTGCCTACTCGCGCAAAACTCTCCCGCGCGTACTCGCCTCGTGCTCCACATGTACTCGCTCCGTGCGCGTTGCTAACACTCCCGACACAATATGCGAGTACAGTTACGTATACCAGACGATTATAAGTGCGTACAACACACGAATACATTGGCGCACAGGAGGGAGTACAGTTGTGCAGACAAGCGAGTACAGTCGCATACACGAGCAGGTACATTCACGCACAACACACGAGTACAGTTGAACACGCAGGCGAGTACAAGTACAGTCACACACACGAGCAGGTACAGTCACGCACAACACACGAGTACAGATGAACACACGAGCGAGTACAAGTACAGTCACGCACACGAGAAGGTACAAACGCGCATACGAGCTGGTACAGTCGTGAACACGAGCAAGTACATGTACAGAAGTACAGTGGCAGACACGAGCAGGTACAGTCGCGTGTAAGTACAGGTACAATCCCACACACGGGCGAGTACAGTTAGCGAGTAAAGGGAAAAATTGCACCAAATACACTAAAAACAGAAGTACTTATCAGTTGAAACACGAGTACAATTAGCTACACATCACAGGTACAATCATAATATTATTGGAAGTACGAAAAAAAAGTATCTCCAAACCTATCAACATGGGATCTAGTTTTGAAGATCTCGACAGGATGATCTCAAAAGTGAAAACGGTTCACAATTTGAACTTACGGTTCCCAAGATATTTCATTTTAAAAAAACGAATCTAGAAGAAAAAAGGGAAAAACTGACACAACCCAGTCTTCTCTCTCCTCCCCCATCCCCACATTCGAGCAGGGAGACCACTTCCCAGGGATTTTTTGGCACCACAACGCGCCACTTGTCGCGTGCGGAGCGAGTTGCCTTCCCTTCGCGAAGGTCGGCCTTTTTTTAACGATTTCGGAGATATCCACTAGAGAGAAGAGGCCTAGAGCATCTTCACTGGGCCAACCCATATGGCATCCGTCTGTCGCATGTGTTACTTTTTGGCCCATATGGGGCCCTCGGCATAGCCCCAAACAATCGGAAAATTAAATAATATATTATATTTTTTTCGCAATGGGGATCCCCGGCCTCTGCATCGAAAGATGCACACAGCCTAGTTTTTATTAAAACAATCTGAGTACCAATTCATTACAATTTATGGATCTCATAAGGTCGATACAAAATCAACCATTGCGTATGATATTTTTAACTAGTCGTACTAATGTCTATCCATGTAGTATATGTCTTCAAACTTGTGCGAGCGGCGATGGTTGTGCGAGCGGGAATCATTGGCCGCAGCGGGTGCAGCCTTGGCCATGTTCGCCACGGCGTGCACGGTAGGTCTGCTCCTCTTCTCTCACTCGGACCGGGCGTAGCCCACCGGCGCCGGAGGATTGGGTTTGAGGGAGGCGCGTATGGCGGCACGCTGGCCGCGATACTCCTCTGGATCGTCGGCGTGTATGTAATGTTGCACAACCATGGAGTACGCCGGAGGCACCTGCCATTCCGGCTACGGCCGCACGAGCCGAAGATGCCCGCGTGGGGGCGAGTGTTCCCGGATGGCAGTTTCCACCGCGACTGCTGCCACCATTCTTCGGTTGGAAGTGCGGGTATCGAAGTCGGGGGTAATCACCCGCCATGATGTGGTCCATCGCGCTCTCGAGGGTCTGGCCACCCCACCATAGCCGCCGACCAGCCTCGTTGTTGTTAACAGGCGGCAGCCCATTCCCCTCGTACGTACCTAGCGAGCTCACTCTCCCGCCGGTTGGTGAAGAAGGCGTCCGAAGTCACGTTGTTGTCGGGATCCCAGTAAGGATCCATCCGATGCTCGGGTGTGAGCTCGACGTAGTAGTGGAGGCTGATGGTTGCACGCCGAGCCGCGCCTTGTGGGTCGGGAGATACCGGCACGCTTTCGGTGCTCAGCCTCCATCCGGGGGGCACTAGTAGCCCCGCGGGCAGGGGTAGTTGGAGGCGTGTAGCACCTCCGCCTCTGCCTCCTCGTAGGTTAGAGCTAGAACGGTAGAGAGCAAAGGAGAGTTTAGATGTACATCACGAATGGCGGCTGTTCCTATATCATATAGCGAGAAAAGGAAGCGGTGAAAAAGGACGGAAGGAAAAGCCGGGAACACGATGGTGGCGCGCATTTTCGCCGCCGCGTGGCCGTCGATGGGACGCGGCATTTTCACTACTAGGGCTTGCCCGCCCCGTTTTCCAGTCCGTCTAGCGCCTCCGCTAGCCCCCTGTGGGTTCGGTCCGGCTAGGGGGTGCCGGCTAATCGGACCATGCCGGCGCCAACATGATATTTTACAACATGAAAGAACTCCCACCTTTCAGTATAGCGTGGCAACCAAGGCTTCACATTCTTGAATAAAATTTGTTACGCGCTCAATTATTTTCGAGGACTTTTTTCAAGAAAAATGCACTTTCAATCTTGATGCAATCACACATCTACTCTATTGCATTACCGACATTTGCTAATTGCGTCCAATGAAGTTTTGATGTGTCAAGCGCATAAAATTCAGTTCTATCAAGTCTCAAACTAGCATGCTTGTTTCTAGAGTTCCTCTTGTCACCATCATTTTGTACGCAGTTTGTCGGGAGTTTATTATGATGAAAGTAGATGATGAAGAGATAGACTCCTGCCCAGTATGAAATGTTTATCTTGGTATTGCTCCTGAAGAGAAACTCAGGTAAGTTATGGTTAATATCAAGGTTTATCTGTATAACATTGTTTTTTCAACTCGTCAATTCCCTTTTCTTCAAAATGCTACATTTTAAATGCATTTCAGTAGATCATCGCGCTTACACACAACATTTATTCACAGTTGCATTTTATTTGTTAAGGACATTTATCTATATGCATTTGAATTGCAGAAAAATGTACTAAACATTTTTTTGTTAAGGACATTTATCTATATGCATTTGAATTGAAAATAGTTTCTTGTGGTTACTAGTTGAGAATATACCAGCTTATCACTAAACTCCTATAAATTCTACTGTATATATATCTAAGTTTTAACAGCCATGAGGGCCCCTCGTGCTAACTAACTGCCTGCTATATTGTTATCTTTTCTAATAGCATTGGCTAAAATACGCACGCTTACTTTTCTTGTAAATCAAAAGTTTAGTGTTCCAGACCGTGGTTGCGCCCTGGGCTACCGTCGGCACAGCATGGACGGCGCTGTGACAGCCTAACGGCTGGACCCGCCTGTCAGTTCGTGTGCCGACGGTTGCGGCTGTGCCGACGGTGGCCTTCGGGCTCCACCTAGCTGTGCCGACGGCCTCATCTGCGCCAAGGGTGACCGTCGGTCTGCCGTGCATTGTGCCGACGGCCGTGCTGTGCCGACGGTGAGCTCCGTCGCCGGTAGCTGGAGGGCTCTGTGCCGACGGCCCCGACATTTGGCCGTCGGCACATCGGCTGGCCGTCGGCACACGCCGTCTCTCCCGTAGTGTTGCGATCTCGACTCAAGTACTCAACTGTATGGTTCTACCAGACATGATTAATCTTTTCATCTTTGAAGGCCTGATAAAAATCTTCAGAGTGCCAGGAATAAGGTATTTCCACTTAAGCTTCTGCTTCTAAGGATCCATCTATTACATCGCCAGCAAAGAGAAAAGAGAGGTCCCTTTCTTCCTTGGTAGTTGAAACCCCGAAGATAGCAACACAGATTACTCTAACAGGACAGAGGACCAAAGCTGCAAGAAGGAGAACCACTTTTTTTTTGAAAAGGGGAAAAAGCCCCAGCCTCTGCATCGTGGTGATGCACACGACCTTTATTAATAGTTGCAACAGTCTTACAAGATTAAGCGTAACACAATTCAGGTATCACTCATGATCAATACATAAATCGAACATGAGAACATCGAAACTAGCAAACTAAGCATCCTGTAGTCGACTAGTGTGACACCAACCAGTCTGGGACAAGATAGCCTGAGCGACCGTCTGTAGATGGTTGCATCCAGTATCCATAAACGCCCGCTGGTCTTGAGGTAGCAGTAATGCCCACATTTGCACCCAGTGGACCATCATATGGATAACCTGCATAATGTTGAAAGTAGTTGAATTGTTAAACACGATATTATTGCGACACCTCCATATTGACCAGCATAGAGCGGACACACCAATGCGTATTTGATCCTTTGCTTTTTTGTCTACACCATTTAACCAATTACCAAACATATTAGTAATGTTAGATGGAGGTGGGAGGTCAAAAGCAAAAAACACCATCCGCCAAACTAACTTTGCAAACGGGCATGATATGAATAAGTGTTCAATAGATTCTTGAGCCCCACAAAAACAACACTTCGTGCATCCCTTCCATTTCCTTTTCGCAAGATTATCTTTAGTTAGCAACACCTTATTATTAAGAAACCACATAAATATTTTTATCTTTAGGGGGATTTTAAGATTCCATAAATATTTCCGCAAGAAAGGAGTATGATCATTCATCAAGTCTTCATACATAGATTTGACAGTGAAAAGTCCTGTGGTTGTTAGGTTCCAAACAAAGCTATCCGTTTGATCTTGAAGAGTAACATTCATGAGGTGTCGACATAAGTTCAACCAATCCATCCATTTATTCCAATGCAAACTCCTTCGAAATTGGATATTCAGAGGTACATGGGTTAACACATCGGCAACCAAGACATTTCTATGATGCGCTATATGATATAGAGATGGATATTGTTGTGCCAACGGTTTATCCCCCAACCAAACATCCTCCCAAAATCTAACCGTTGTACCATCACCTACCTTAAAGTGTCCACGTGCAAAGAAATCATCTTTCACTTGCATTAGCCCCTTCCAGAAAGGAGAATCTGATGGTTTAACTTGAACTTGAGAGAGAGTTTTTTGGGATAGATATTTATTATGTAATAGCTCCTGCCAAACTCCTTCTTCATTCAACAATTTAAATAGCCATTTACTTAGAAGGCATTTATTTTTTAATTCCAGTACCTCAATACCAAGGCCACCTTGATCTTTTGGTCTACATATAATATTCCATTTTGTTAATCTATATTTTCGTTTTTCCTCATCCCCTTGCCAAAAAAATATAGATCGATAAAAATCAAGTCTCTTTAAAACCCCTTTCAGAATTTGAAGGAAAGACAATCATTAATAATGGAACCATGAAATTATTAAATAATTGTGAAGACCGCGATCAGAAGACTGAGAAAACCTCGGCACCACAGTCTACCAAGACGACAACATCTGCAAATAAAACACAGGTACTATTAAAGAACTATCAGATATGTGCTCAACAGCACACAATTTCGTGCACAAGTGCGATGCCCATTATCTTGTAACATTTGTTTATTCTAACTACACATTCCATCCCAAACAGATTAATGCAGATATAGTAGCCTCAAACCAGCCATCTTCTGAAGATGGAGTGAATCGCGAGACTGTTGACCATGAAGAGCTTCTGAAACCCTTGAACAGTTTGGTCGCGCCATGCGGGAAAAGATCACTTAGATTAAGTCTTAAAAGACGTAACGCTACCGCCAAGGAGGACAGAACTAAGAGCGCAAATGGTAAACTCTCCACACAATAAGACAAACTGGCTATTGCTGGATTAAATCTGAGTGAGCATTCCAATAATACGACCAGGGGGGAGGGGGGGGGGGGGGGTTGTCACTAGTCTCTTCACCCAACTAGTAAGATTGCAGTTATATTCTATATTTATACTGATTCTCATGCACAAAAGGTTTTGCTTCCTCACATAAAAATTAAACTGTTTTCCAGGTTACAACATAAACTCATGCACATGAGAAGTTCAGAGTCTTATCTTTCAGGATGAAAATCCAAGGTCTGGCCTTTATTGGTTGTGCCTGACAATGTTTTTGTTGAAGGCATTGTTTTGAGAGAGATGACTTTCTTCAGGGTAAAAACCTAAGATCTATGATCGGGCGACGACAACGTTTGTGCACTGTTTCCTTCTTGAAGGCGTCGCTTATGGAGAAGCTGATCTTTTGGTGTTATCTTGGTGGTGTCAGTGTTGTTGTTTCAAGTTATGAATCTCTGTAGCGGGACCTTTTTTTGTATTTCTTTTTTCTTGTTTGGCTGTGTGCATCCTTTATGCCATTAGAGTATGATGTTGTTGCAGAGGCCGGGTGTAATTGGTATCTCCATGATATTAATATATGCTCTTTATCGAAAAAAAAGATAAACTGCTGCCTCAGGTGCCAAATATGTACTGAGAATTAAGTGAGTTTCACTTTAATTTTGCAGTTTATTTGACTTCTAGAATATTTGAGACTTCTCAGACTTGACAATCTTTTATTTGTAGCATATTTTTATGGAAATACTTACCCAGCTTTAGATGACTCAGTGTGTCTGTTATGTTTTCTACTAGTAGCAACTGTGCTCTGGTATAAGTAGCATGTTTTTTTTGAAACAAAAATATATTAAGAGGAAGTACCTTGAAAAACAGCCCTCTTGGGAATTTTATAAGATGTTTCATTTGAAATTCCTGCCCCGTTTGTGTCTTTCCTGCGAGCAATTCAGTTTTCCCTTGATCTACTAACATGTAACTAGATTGCAAGAATCTAATATATTCTGTTCAATGTGATTTTTTTGCTTGTTCCAGGGATAGGTATGCAGATCTGCTCGATCCTGAGTTACATTACAAAGAAACTTTACCTAGCAAGTGATGATAAGGTGAGCCTTTTATATGTCCCTGCCGATTTCCTGTAAAGAAACTACCAGGCTGCATTTGTAGATCTTTTATGGCGCCTTACGATTTATGTGCACCAGTTTTAAGCTTTTTATATGTCTTTGTACTTTCATTTTGATTGATGTCACTCCACAAAACCCATCGAAAGTCTTTGGCCTTTGTCGAGGTGCTTGCTTCGATGTATAGGTCATCAACCAATGCGATTACAATTACCTGTTAGACCGCAATTTCCTGGCTTTGTAGACTATTTTCGGATGGTGACATATGATCTATTTCCATAATTTTTTGCTAAGCATCCAAAAAGTGCATCACTATTTCAGCTCACTGATTCATCATGTCCTATCTTCCTATATGCATATATTCACAATTCTGAATCTACTCTTTCATCTAATCCATATGTACCTATATGCTTGTTCAGTTGGAGATCCTATGCAACGAGTGGTGGCCAATCTGCCCTTCGACGACGCTGGGTTGCCTACTTGAACAGTGTCTAAGCAGCAAGCCGAAGCACAAGGTCCGGGCTACGGTGGGCAGCCCGGCTAAGGAGTTCGTGATGGAGTTGAGCTACCGCCGGCGCCCGGCACCCTATCTCTCTGTTGCATGATGAAGACGAAGTCCAAGACAACCTCCCTCCCATGCTACTGCAGCACCTAGGCTGCAGGGGATAACTAGGAGAAACATTTTCCTGCCAGCTACAACAATAGTCAGTTAGTCAGTCAGCCTCAATATTTGCTTTACCATTTTTTGGGCCAAATGGGCCGTGTAATGAGCGGGCAAAAGATTAAACCATCTGAAGATTTTACCTTATCTCCCCCAATATGCACATCACATTTTGGACGAGAATTTTATCTTGATAAAATGAATATTCTTAAATTGTTCCCGTGTTCTTGTGCTATCTAGACAAAATGAATATTCTTAAATTGTTCCTGTGTGTTCTTGTGCCTGCATATGTACATAGTTTTATTTCTTTTCCGCCTTCGATGCTACTGCGGCACCTAGGCTGCAAGAGGATAACCGAAGAGAAAAGTTCAGTGCTGTCAGTTAGTCAATCACCCTAGCAATATTTGCATTAGCATTTTTGGGCCGAATGGGCCGTGTGTAGAGCAGACGAAAATAAAAGGTTAGGCATAGCATTAGATAGCTGTTAGAAGCATCTGAAGATGGTACTAAAAAAAGCATCTGAAGATTTTACCTTATATCCCGGAATATGTACTTCACATTTCAGACCTGACAAAACGATTTTTCTTAAATTGTTCCTGTGAGTTCTTGTGTTGCGTACGTACGTAGTTCTATTTCTTTCATCGCATACTGGTATAGCTAAGTAGAGTGATTTTTTGGGAGAAAAACGCTTCGTCCCTAGTCGCTCCCCACGGGCGACGCAGGGCGACGCCACCCACCTCCACCTCCCCCGACCTCCCATGCACCTCTCCTCCGGAGTTGGCAGAAGTTGCTGGGCAAAGCCCTGGCGGTGCCGGCAGCAACGACCCTCCCTTACCTTGCTTTAGGTCAGACCACACGCAAGAAGAGCTAAGGGAGTTATTGAGGGCACCCGACGAAGAAGACGATGCCATCGTAGATCGGGTGTAGGGTTGTTATCGAACGTGGGTGTAGTTTCTAGGGTTTTGAGTTGCGGCGGCCAAGAGGAGCTTGGCGGTGGCGGTTTTGGCGACCGCGGAGGCGATGATCATGGGGATCACAACGACGACGGTTGTTTGTAGGGTTTTTGTTTATCGCTATTGCGGCGGTGATCTAGGAGATCACGACGGCGGAGTTTGTTTGTAGGGTATTGGGCTATGCGGCGGCGGTGACATCGGAGATACAGCAGCGGTGGCAGTAGCGGCGCCGGAAAATATTAGTTTAGGGCTAGACGTCGATGGAAGAGGCAAGCTCTGATACCATATCAACGTATGTTGGTTGTGGCGGAAACGGTAACCTCGTTGGAGGTCTCGGGTGCATGTTATATAGGTGAAAAAACTTATATGAGTCAAGGTGGAGTACTACTTTATACCGGGTCATATACGAAATTACATGGCTTAACATGTGTCACGTTGTCATGTAAGAGCACCCACAACGTGATGCTTAAAAGAGGGCGTCGTAATTCTCATCATAGTCTATTATCAGTTGTCTGGAACTAATTAATCAAGGGCCCTTCAGCCGTCGGTACAATCTCTCTTGGCACAGTCCATTTGGCTGCAGGCATAGCCACTGCCGTCAGCACAGCCCTCAGGTGGGCCCGCTAGAGGCTTAACAACTGTTAGCCTAGGAAGGTCATCAGCACATGTGCATCTTTTTCAAAAAACAACATTTAAAAAAATTCGACGAATTTTTTTGAATTGTTTGACAATTTAATCCGTAAGCATACTTAATATTATATCACATTACTTAATAGTAGTCAAACTTCCCACTCGGTTACCTTTCATCAAACTGCTTTTGTTGTGAGTATACTTTATGGGTATATCAACGACGGGGTCTAGATCCGGCAAGACCGGGTGGCCCACAGATGGTGATGGTGGCATATGGCCCATCGGGCGGCCCAATTGCTGTTGATAGAAGATGGATGAAGTCCAGCCTAGGAACAGGAGCCGGATCTCAACCGACCTATGCAGGAGTCGGATCCGTGAAGGCCCATGAAGTATTCGTATCCACTACGGCGAGTAAGGAAAGGTGGATCCTTAACGTGCACGGCAATGTAATATTCCGTAGTTAGACATCTTGTATTCCGTCTAGGACTCTCCGTGTAAACCCTAGATCCGAGCGCCGGATCTTGGGAGCCCTAGAGACACAACCACAACTCATTGTAACAACGTGAAAACGCCCAGATAATTCCAGACAAGTAGCAGTAGGCCTTGTCCTCGAGCAGGTGTTCCGAAGCTGGGTAAATTGCGTACCATCGTCCCAAGGACTCTCCGCCCTATGACCCCTACTTCTTCTTCCCTCCATGAGGATCCCTCCTCTAGAGTACCATCGAATAGGCAACGACAGCTCTCATCCCATCACTTGTAACTTTTTCGTTTCTTCCGGATGAGCTTCCGGCAGAGGAGTTATTCCTTTGTTGACAATACTATCCTATCAATCCTATTGACCCTTGGGCCATGGCATTACACTTCTTTATTATTTGAATTCCAAATAATTATTTGATAAAAGAACAATAAATACATTATTGACTTTTAATAATAAATCTTGAAACAATAAAATAAATTTTTATTTTTATATTTTCATCAAAATCTAAAACCTGAAAAAACCTCCTATTTCCTTTTTGATTTTGAGGAATCTAAAAAATGGTAAATGGCCGTAGGCGGTTAAAATCAGATGTAACTTTTTTGTACATATATTTTCATATAAAAAAACATTTTCATTGGAGGTCATATGCAACTAAAAAAACACTTTTACCAAATCATGACGCCATTTTGGATAATATATCGAAATTTATGTTTGTTAATTTTCCTAACAACCCTAAACACATAATACATGGTCGCCTCAAAGGATTTTTTTTTTGAAATTTTTAACATTTTCTTATATTTTTTAAAAAATTTAAAAGGCGATTCGAGGGGGTCGTGGAGCAAAAAGGGGAAAAAATGTGCCAATGGCTATTTGCTCGCCTTCACGGCGGAAACATCCGGTGCCACGCATCCCTAGCTATGTCGATGGCTAACATGTACCAATGGTGGCCGTTAGTACAGGACTCCTATGCTGATGTCAATCCTATACAGAAGGCCGTTCTGGATGGCAGGAATGGGTCTTGTGCCGATAGCCCCTAGAAAAAGCCGCCGGCACTGGATATGGCCATCGGGCCTTTGTGTGTTTCCTGTAGTGACTCGTATTTTCGCTTCCTGCGGATGAATCGGAGACATGTTCGAGCGTAAAATTAATGTATGAAACAAGAACTAGCGTTGCAAAGGTTGGCACTTGGCCTCTTATTTTAAAGTTGGGGACACACAACAAGCGGAGCGAGCGAGGTAGGGTGGGTAGTAACTAGTAAGGTCATGCATGGCGCGTCCTTTTTCATCGATTCAACTTACTGAGGGGTAATCACCTGGGGCGGATCTAGCATTCTTCGAGTCCGGGCAGCCGCCCAAGTTTGCCAGCGGCACACATGCTTGTGATGTGTGAGTTTTTTTTAGTAATTTTCCCATATTGACATATTGAGCACGTTTGTGTCAAGGATTCGAGAAGTTTCTGGATCTGTCACTGGTGATCATGTGTTCACGTCGTTAGCTGGCATGTGACTGCATTTCTTGGCTCCGATGTTAGGGGTTTTGGAACTTGTAAAACCGATAGGATAGAAAACTTGAGTTATGCGCATGTTTATCAGAAGAAAACAAAAGTTAGAAACAACATAGTGTTAGACAGCCGTATTGGAGAATCCAGGAAAAAAAGATATTGGAAACAAAATAGAAAAACTGTTCTGACTACAAATTATACATAGAGATCGGCAGTGTATACATACTTCGAAAAGTACCCCTGAGGCCCTGGGCTAGAAATTCTCGCATCAAGCCGAAACGATCCGGCGTCTCGTTGTCAGTAACATAGGTATGAAGTATGTATGTCTCCGTGTTTCAAACCGTTGGTACCTCTTGGCAAAGTGGGCCCCGACGTTTCTCTCACGGCAGTCTACCCAGATTCAGATTGTGTTTCTTTCCTTTTAATTCCAGTGAGGTGGCATCGACTATATATACGAGGTACTGTACGCAATTACTACGTAATAGAGTCCATTTAATTTTGCCAGGGAGAAATATTATCTGTCCTGCCAACGACAAAATAAATTACTATCCCGAATATTGTTTTTGGCAAGAAGTTAATTGCTACATCGATTAGTCTCGACAGGATTTTTTTTTTTGCGAACTAGTCTCGACAAGATGTTAGGTGGCAGTTTTTCATCTCAAAGAATACATGCGACCTTTGTTCATTCGAAATGGGGTGTCGTGGCTAAGTTACATAATTTTCTTTTCAAGGGTCAAATCATCTAACAAAATTGGAGTACCTTTTTAGGATGTATTCTTCCAAACAATCAAATTGAAATATTGTTGTAGTGCATTCTCTCAAAGAAAAAACTTCCTCCTTTCTATACTATAAACCATAGAAAAATAAAAAATTACACAGTTTTGTTCTCATTTTGCGCTTGTTTATTCTCTCCTCCACTTGCCTATCATGGTTTAATTGTGACACCAACATTTTAATCACAGAGAGCATGAACGCACGTAACCAAATCTCGCATGAAGTAGAGCGCGGAAGGGCTAAGGTGTGGGCTCGCAACAAGCAAACCGACTTAGCACGGCTTTCTCTTCCTGTTATCGATCCTTGCATTTATTGCAATGCCGACTTTTAAATCAGGTCTAACGCATGTAACTAAAACTTGAGTGCACTTGAGCGCGGGAAAGGCTAAAGCGGTGGCACACAACAAGCCAAGCCGTGTAGCGTGGGCAGCAAGGTTATGCATGGCGCGCGCTTTTTCATTGGTTCGACTTAACGAGGGGTGATCACGTCGTGCGCCGACATGGGATTGCATTCCTTGGCGCCAACATTAGATATTTGTATACCCGACTTGAGGGAGTATAGAGTTACAAGTTACAACACGAGAGTTATCTGCCGTCTATCAGAAAAAAAAAGTTAGGAACTACAAGGAAAATTGAGAAACAATAGAGGAAAACTGTTCTGAATACGTAGGTCGGGCAGCGTATACATACACCAGAGAGTGTACACGTACTTCAAAAAAATACCCCGGAGGTAGAAATTCTCGGGGGCGCCGGTCCTAGGCTACGCGCACCCACACGCAACCGCCACCTCCCGCCTCTATTCATACTTGATACTCTTCGGTCCCCCCCAACCCCAAGCCTCACCGGAGCTCCGCCGCCGCCACTACAGCCTCCGCCTTCGCCCGCCCCCTTTCAATGCCCTTCAGGCCATCTCCTTGCCTAGCGTATACGTGATTGTCCCCTACCCCCAAGCCTGACTAGGAGGAGGCCGACGAGGATCGGCCAAGAGAAGGAGGCCGGTGGTGGTTGCCGGCGGCGGGGAGAGATGGGAACCGGGAAGGGGGAGGTCCGCCGGCCACGGGGTGCGCTCGCCGACCGCTTGACGTGCCCGCTCTGCCAGGACCTCTTTCGGGAGGCCTCCGCCTTCGTCCAGTGCCTCCATACATGTAAGTTCAGTTCTTCCATTATCTCTACCCCGCCGCCTCTCCAGTTTCCTTTCTGTCGCCTCACCACGCGCTGCCGTCAGAAGTTCTTTATGCATCGCGTCAGGTCGCGTTGGCGTCCTTGGTTTTGGTGTCGGACGAGCCCCGCCGCCGTTCTCGCGTTAGTTTCTCGCCTTCTAGTCGTCGCGTGCCCTGAGAGCCTGGCCATGGTTGCCAGCTCGCGCCGCATTAGTCCTCGCGTTTACATTCCCGTGGCCGGCTTTCTCCCCGGGCTCACCGTGCGCAGCCGGGCGCGCGTCTCGTTGTTGGCGCCAGCGGCTGCGATCCCTGCCGTGTCGCTAGGAGCCTAGGACTCGGCTACACGAACGTACAGGTGCGGGATATGGTGATCCCCCTCCCCGGCGCTCAACACGAATTGCCCAGTGCCGGTGCCGGGACGCCGTACGGCGCGTCTGACCTCAACTACCCGGCCATCGTGCTCGCCGAACTGGGCGTCGCCGCCGCGACCGTGAAGTGGACAGTGGCGAACGTGAGCCTCCGGAGGGACGAGGTATACCATGCCACCATCGTCAGCCCCAAGGGCGCGCGCGTGGCGGTGTGGCCGCCGGCGCTGACGTTCTCTCCGCGTTCTGGCAGGGCCGGCTGCACCGAGTACTACGTGACCGTCACGCTGGCGAGGCTGGTATGACTTCGATGAGATCGTCTGGTCCGATGGCTACCACCGCCCGCGCCGTCATCAGGTCACCAACCTGCCTGACGCCGGCACTCAGTCCATGGATGACGACAGGGCTACTGATCATCGACAGTCTGCATGACATCAAGAAACCTTTGAATAGTGAGAGATTTCACCGGACACTGAAGATTAGTACTCCGTAGTTTTGATCGTGGGATCAGAAAGGTGTTGGGCTGTCCTCGGCGACACACGCCGAACCAGCCCTCCGGCAACCAACACCGCGGCCCTCTCTCTCGCTCTGAGGTTGGTGCCAATGCATCACGCCCTATAGCCTCGCCACGTCAGCTTTTACCCTCACTCTCACCCCACTCGCACCCTACTCTCACCCCACGGTGCCAGTGCACGGGCTATAGTGCCAGCTCTCACTTCTCTCTCCACATCAGCTTTTCTCTCTCCTCGACATCAGCATTTTTTTTGCAGATTACAGCATCTCTCGCCTCTCGTCCCGACCTGCCAATGCTGTTGCCCCCCTCTCGCCCCCAGCGCGGGCGGCAGCCGGGCGGTAGCGGGCGCTACCGCCGGGCGGTGGATCCACCGCCCCGCGCTGCTGTCTCGCCCGCCTCTCGCCCCTACGTGGGCGGTACCGCCGCCGCTCCAGCCCGCGTTGGCACCAGCCTAACAAGGTAGGAGAGACACACGTATTTTTCTCCGGCCAGCGCACGAACGCCGCCGTGTGCGCGCACAGACACCCTACTTTCTTTTTCAGCTAGCTCTTTCCAGTACTTACAAACACACATACATGAGGTTTTATAGCTAAGTAGGGGCTAACGCTAGGGAGTACGAACTCCACGTCCTCCACTCTGCCGCTGCGATCCGGCCGGCGCGCACGACGCGCGCGTATAACGCGGCTGCTCTAACAGCTCTAAGAGCATGTCTAGCAGGCCCCTTATAACCCGCCCACCCCGTAAAATTCCGGCGAGATACGGGGCAGCCGCGGTTTGGGCCGTCTAGCAGGCCCCGTATTCGGGACGGCCCGTTTCAGCGGAATACGGTGCCTAGGAAATCCGCCCCGCCGCCCCCTACTTATACCGGACGAACGTGCGAGTGAGGGGTCACTCGCAACCCTAGCTCCGCCCCCTACTTATACCGGACGAACGTGCGGAGGAAGCGGAGGCGATCCGCGTGCCGGCGAGGAGGAAGCGGAGGAGGCAGAAGAGGACGCGGCATACCTGCAGGCGGTGGCCGAATCCGAGGCGGAGGCCGCCGAGAAGGCGCGGGCGGAGGCAGAGGAGGAGGCGGCGGCCATCGCCGCCGTTGCGGCATTCCAGGCGAAGGAGGCTGCCGCCAGGGCGGAGGCAGAGGAGGAGGCTGCCGCCAGGGGGCCTTTCGTGCCATTCATCATCCTCGACGAGTAGCTAGGATCGCAGTGTAGATCGCTATGTATGTATGATCCAGCGTATGATCAATGAAGATAAACTATGGTTTAATTTTCCTGGGGTTTTAATTTTTTTAAATACAGGGCGAAATACGGGGTCTGCTAGACGGAATGGTTCAGCTAGACGCACTTTTAGGATACGGGGCCGGGGCAGAGAAATAAGGGACCTGTTAGACATGCTCTAAACAGCCTGGGTCAATCAGCTCTAAACGGCCCGTATTGCATGCTACGTACATGAACTACACGAGAAGAAACTCGCGCACACACGCGACAACCATAAATCGTGGTTTATATGCTAACAATCTCCCTCTAAACCGTGATCTCGTCGCGCCACGGCCTTGCTCCGAACAGACGCCGCAGCTTCCATCTTCTTCCTCAGCGACACACGCCACGCCCTGCACGCCCCGGCTCGCGCACACGATCACGCACTAACGTGATCGACACGGCCGCCCTGCGCTCCGCTGGGCGTGTTCTCCTCCGGTGATCCGCACGCCCTCGGCTCACGCACATGTCACGCCCTGATGCAAGCAACGTGGCCAAGCAACGCGGCCAGCCCGGCGCGCCCAGGACGCGGTCCTCTTCCTCGGCGACACACGCCGAGTTTCTTCCATGGCCGTCGCATGGCGCCGCTACGGCCTCCGTGGCCGCGCAGCTCCTCCACGCCTCCGCCATGCCGCGCCATCGCGGCCTCTGCGCCACCACGCAGGTCCGCCGCGCTCGCTGCGCTCGCCGCACATACGGCGTCCCCTCGTCGCCTCCGCATCCGCCGTGCTCGTCGCGGACTGACCGCGCGCCACGGCCGCGCCTCGGATCAACAAGGCTCTGATACCAATTGTTGTGGCTGGCCTCGGCAACACATGCCGAACCAGCCCTCCGGCGACCAACGCCGCGACCCTCTCTCTCTCGCTCTAACAAGGTAGGAGAGACACACGTATTTTTCTCCGGCCAGCGCACGAACGCCGACGTGGGTGCGCACAGACACCCTACTTTCTTTTTCAGCTGGCTCTCTTTCCAGTACTTACAAACACACACATACATGAGGTTTTATAGCTAAGTAGGGGCTAACGCTAGGGAGCACGAACTCCACGTCCTCCACTCTGCCGCTGCGATCCGGTCGGCGCGCACGACGCGCACATACGCTCTAACAGCTCTAAATTGCCTGGGTTAATCAGCTCTAAACGGCCCGTATTGAATGCTACATACAGGAACTACAGGAGAAGAAACTCGCCCACGCACGCGACAACCATAAATCGCGGTTTATTTGCTAACAAAAGGATCTTTTTTTTTACGAAAATCAGAAAGGTTCCTATTCTAGCTGCTGCCCACTTTGCTGCTATCTAAGGTCCATGGGAGCCGCTCCGCTGCAAGATGGACTGCAGATCGACTAGAGAGAAGAGGCCTTAGAGCATCTCCAGTAGAGCCCGAAAAAACGCAAACTGAAAAGCGCGAGTTTAGTTCACCAAAAACGCGAGTTCTGACGAAATTCGCGGTTGCGTAGAATAGAAGCCGTAAAATGGAACTGAAAACAGGAATTCGAATTGGCGCGAGTAATTTTAGGCGATGATCGTAGTTTATAGATGAAATAGATGCTCCGATTGAGCATCGATACTTACATAGTGCAGGGAATTGACATTACTACTCGTACACCGGCAACCTAACCTAGCTAATGAGCAAAATGCGGCCTACTTCAAGCTATGGCGCGCGCGGCGGTGCCGGTGCTGGCGTAGATCGTCGGCAGCGTGAAGTCTTCACGCGTCCTCCTTGTCAAGCTCGACTATTTCGAGCTTGACCTTGCGGACACGGGCCTCCCGGCGGGCCGCCTCGTACTCCCGTACCTGGCGGACGGCGTCGGCCTCCTCCCGACGGAAGCGCGCCCTCGCCTCCGCCTCGTTGATGGCGAAGGTCTGCGCCATCACCGCCTCCTCCTCGTCGCTGCCGTGGACGTAGTCCCCGGCGGAGAAGGTTTGCGAACGAGCGGGGACGAGGTCGTCCTCCTCGATGCTCGCCGCCACGGGAAGCCGCGGTGCATGGCTCGACTGCCTGGAGGAGGAGCCCTCGGCCTGGTTGCCGAAGCGGGCGAGCTTCCCTGGGGGCGTGAGCCGCTAGTTGGTCCACCGGCGAGCGCTCCTCTTGCGCGCGCCCTCGCTCCGCTTCCACTTCCGCCGGTCCGCCTCGGTGCGGAAGACGGGCGGACGCGGCGAAGAATCGCCGCCGCCCAATCCCGCGGCACGGCCCTCCGAACCTCCACGGGAGGCCATCGCGCGGCGGCGGGCGGAGGATCGGTGCCTGGCTAAGCGTGGATTTCTTGTCGGGGCGCGCTACTGGCGGCGGCGGAGGGAAAGGAGACGGCGGAGGGGAGTAGGGTTTGCGAATCGAACTCCCCTCCGCGATCCCTTTTAATAGGGGCCATGCGGGGAGTTTCACGGGCCGTGAACTCCGTATTCGGGCCGGCCCACGTTTTCGGTCACTGATCGGCGCACGTTTCGGCCCGAACCCGTAAATCCGCCGGAAAAGTTTGGTTCCGGTGGGATTTACGGGCTCTGTTAGAGATGCTCTTAGAGCATCTTAACTGAGCCAACCCATACAGTGTCTGTCCGTCGCATGTGTTTCTTTTTGGCCCATATGGGGCCCCGTTGGCGCGATCACGGAAATACTGCAGCCACATACAATAGAAAAAGTAAATATCATTTTATCGTGTATGATATTTTTAACTAGTCGTAATCATGTCTAGCCCTGTAGTATATGTCTTCAAAGTCGTCGTACTCGCCGCCGTCGTCATCGCTTGGCGCGCTCGGCTGGAACCAGTGTGGCGGTGGCGGTTGTGCGAGCGGGAATCGGTGGCCACAACGGCTGCAGCCTTGGCTGTGTTCGCCACAACGTGCACGGTAGGCCTGCTCCTTCTTCTCCCACTGTGACATCCTGGCCTAGGGCTTAATAGGATTGATAGAATACTCATACCAACAAGTTGCAACCTCTTTTCTGGAAGCTCATCTCCAAAGAACTCCAAGGTTAAGTGTGCTTTGGCCCAGAGCGATTTGAGGATGGTTGACGGACCGGGAAGTACTTCCCTGGTGCGCACGAGTGAGGACAAAGTGCGCAGGAAAGACATGTGTTGGTATGTGGGGTTAGTCTAGAGATCCTAAAGAGCTGCCAGGGGTGACATGCCCGGTCGAGGGGTGGCCGGGGTGTTACACCCACCCGGACCGGGCGTAGCCCACCGGCGTCGGAGGATTGGGTTCAAGGGAGGCAGGTATGGTGGCACACTGGCGAATATACTCCTCCGGATCGTCGGCGAGTATGTAATTTTGCGCGGCCATGGCGTACTCTGGAGGCACCTGCCACTCCGGCCGAGGCCGCATGAGCCGAACATGCCCGCGTGGGGGCGAGTGCTCCCGGATGGCAGTGCCACCGCGACCGCTGCCACCATTCTTCGGCTGGAAGTGGGGGTATCGAAGGCGGGGGTAATCACTCTCCAAGATGTGTTCCATCATGCTCTCGAGGATCCGGTCACCCCACCATAGCCGCCGACCGGCCTCGTTGTTGTTCAAAGGCGGCGGCCCATCCCCCTTGTTCCTGGCGAGCTCACTCTCCCGCCGGTTGGCGAAGAAGGCGTCCGAAGTCACATTGTTGGCGGGACCCCAATAAGGATCCATCCGCTGCTCGGGAGTGAGCTCGGCGTAGTTGTGGTGGGTGATGGTTGCACGCCGAGCCACGCCTTGTGGGTCGGGAGATATCGGCACGCCTTCGGCGCTCAGCCTCCATCGGGGGGCACTAGTTGCCCGGGCGGGAGGGGTAGTTGGAGGCGCATAGCACCTCCCTGTAGGTTAGAGCTGGAACGGTAGAAGACATGAGAGCAAACACGAGTTTAGATGTACATCACGAATGGCGGCTGTTCCTACATATAGCGAGAAAAGGCTAGAAGCGATGGAAAAGGCCAGAAGGAAAATGCGGAAACACGATGGTGGCGCACATTTTCGCCGCCGCGTGGGCGTCGACGGGACGCGGTGTTGACGCGCATTTTCACTGCCAGGGCATGTCCGCCTCGTTTTCCAGTCCATCCAACGCCTCCGCTAGCCTCCAGTGGGTTCGGTCCGTGTAACATCCCAAGTTTCAACTTAATAAAGAGAAGGGAATTTCAATTACTCAAATTTTACAACTAACAAAAACTTTTATTTGCATATAGTGTTATGCATAGTGTGCATGCATTCTTGTGTGCATTTGCCATGATGAGTGTTGGTGTGTTTATCAAATGTGCTTAAACCCTAGTACATGATCATAGAACCCCAAATAGAGAGAAATAAAAGAAATAGAAAAATACCAATTTCACTCACATACACATTTAGCCAAATATGCAAATCATTAATCAATGCCACCAAGGCTTGTGCCATTGCTTGGGAAACACTAATATATCAATAACAAACACATTTGCATCAAAGAAACACAAATCAAATCAAAGGAAATTGCAAATTCCATTCACATATGATAATGGTCAATTTGCACTTTTATAACATCATGCCCACTTTGAGCCCCTGTTTTGCAGATTCTTAAACTAAAACCTCTCACTTCTTTCCACCTCATCCAAGACCATACCAAGATGAACATTTTTGGTGTTGACCACCATGGTTGACTCTGCCTAGTTTGCCCAATATAATTGTGACAAGTGGCAACCTTGAGGCAAAGAGAAGATCATACCAAATTTGAAACTTTGCAAACCAGCACCATTTTTCAAACCACCATCACCATTCCACTCCAAACAATATTCAAATCAACTCCACTAAAAAGAATTGAAAATTTTGAATATTTTCTTCATGCAACCATTTCATCGAGCACATGGCCGACATCAATTTGCATTTTACACACGCTTTATTACACAATGAATTTTAGACTAAACCTCTTTTGCTTTGAGCTCATCATGGATCCTCTGCATCTCCTGCATCAAGCCAAGGACAATCCCTTGATGATTAAAGTCTGGAGAGAGCTAAACAAGCACCATGCCGTGCACCATGCCGGCCTCATGCCACTCATCACCTCTGATCCTCCTCTCTCACTTTAATCGTGTCCTGGAGAATCCCCTGGCACTGCTGATGATCTCCATGCACGTCCCTGGCTCGCGCGAGGCTGGCATTGGCCAGGCCATAGCACGCCCAGAGCCGCCCATGCACGCCAGCGTGCGCGCTCACCGCGTACTGGACGCGCCAGAGCGGCAGCTCGACCAGTCTCCTCCGTCCTCTCCTACACCTCTTCCTCTGCATCAAGCATCACCTCCACACCCTCTAGCTCATAGACACGCTCGAGTGCACGCGGATGCACCGTCACAGTCGTCCTCGTCAACTTTCGGCCGCCAGTACCATGGCAGAAAATGCATGCGCCCGAGCGATCCCGTCACGCTTTTGCCGTGCCAGCGAGATGTTGAGCATCGCCATGATGCTGGCCATCGCGTGCCGTCCTTGCCTCGCCCCTTCATGCACTGGAACGGCCGCGCCATGCTCGACCTTCACGGACCCCGGCCGCTCCCCTTCTCCGCTATAAATAGAGCTCCTCTGCTCCTTCATTCTTCACACTCATCGCTTCTCCTCCCATCCTTGCTTCTCCTCGACCAGTTAATTAGCCACCACCTCGCCGGAGCAGCACCAATTTGAAGCCGGGGCCCGCGAGTAACCGCAGGTCGCCGCCGTCGATTGGGGCCTCCTCAAGCGACGCCGCCGGTACCAGGAGACTCCCCGTCCTCGCCAACGTCGCGGCACCTCGCCATCGACCGCCGGAGCCCCGGTATGCTCTCCCATCCCCTAGCCTCACCGCCAGCACGTCGGGATCTCGTCGGAGACGACGACGATCCACGGCCGCACGATTCACCTCTAATCCAACGCCTCCTGTCCCTCCTACCGATTCGCCTGTTAAGTGGCGCTGACAGCATGGCCCCATTGTCAGGTAGCCCACTCGCGCGAGACGCGCAGATGGGCTGGCCCAACTCATTTTTCTCTGTTTGGCCCAAGTCGTTTTCCCGCACTGGCCCAACCATTTGAATTTGAATTAATTCAATTTAGCCAATTTCAACACTGGATACATTTTCAAATTTAAATAGAATAAAATCTACTGAACCAAATTTGACAAATTTTATATATCTAGAAATCTTAGTAAATTATCTACCCAACCACACTGGTCTCATCTTTAGATTCCTTGTAGAATTCAAATAGTAAAAATAACAAGGCTAAAGATGGCAATGGGTACCCATCACCCGTGTACCCGGCGGGTAAAAACCCAATAGGAGTACGGGTATGGGACAAAAAATTTCCCATGGGTATGTAAATGGGAAATTATTGTACCCATCGGGTAGAGAGGGTATGGGTATGGGATCGTAGAACCCATACCCGCTTACCCATCTACCCGTCCAATATGTTTTTTTTTTTTGCGGGTAAAAGTGGGTTTTATTACTCAATAGGGATTACAATCAGGTCGGATTCGAGGACCTGACGAAGACAATCAGGCCCTGAATCGTTCCATATCAAAGTTCTACCCTGTTGTCTCGCAAAAGATGCAAGACAATCACTAGCCCTACTAGTTGAATGCCCGTGCGTTGCTACGGTTTCTACTTTTGCCGACAACACATATAATTCATGTGGATATTCATGTGCATAAAAAAGATAACACATATTGTAAAAATATTAAGATTCCACATGTTTAAAGTGTATTTTATCCTCTAGTAAAATTGGTTTTTTGCCTTGATTGGTTCTCTCAAACTTCAAAGCAACATCTATATTAAGTCCTCCGAAGTATATGTTGTCATATAAGAGTTGTACCGATCAAGTCTGCATTATAATTACTCGCTCTGTCCCACCAAAATGTTTCATCTATTTGGATGTATCTATACACTATCTAGTAGATAAATACATCTAAATTTTAACAAAGTTGAGATCCTTTTGGTGGGATGGAGAAAATACATGGCTACCCTCGATTTTTCTTTACTCTGTTGTAAGCCTGCCTAAGTCCTTTTATAGTGCTAGCTAGCTAGCACTAAATAGTATGATCGATTCCTTGAGGTCGACATTTAGATGCTCTGTTATTTTCTTACTCTCATTCCTGTAGTATTTAAAATACATTAGGAAAGCTCTATCTTTCCCTTCCTTTCCACTACAACTAAAAGAGTAGAAACTCAATTCAGCTCTACGGAAGGAAAAGCATATCCACATAACTTCACTGGATCGCCTAGTAAGAAGCCCTTTTTTCTCAGATAAATGGGGAATTGTATAGCTCAAACATGATTAGTATGATGTAACGGGATACATAATCAGGTACATGTCCTAGCCCAAACCACATAGCAGTATTACTTGGTTAGCTAAAATACGTGGTGCAGCCCTATTCTGTATACGGTGCTTGATCTCCACCTCTATAAGATCATATTTACCATCTCCTCGATATAACAATCCATTCCCGGAGGCTGGACCGTCTCCTCCAGCTTCTTTAGTGTTGCCTTCTCTTCCTTGAGCTAATGTTTCCTTTCATGACACATTGTAATCATAACATGAGGATAGATGGTTGAAACAATGCAATGCATTTTTTGTGTGTAAAGTATATCTAAAATACAATTCACAAAATAATTAGTTTAAGTCTTACTCTTCAAAAGGAAAATTGGGCACTAAAATGATTGGGATGTCACGTGAAATGATTGAACATGTATTCTTCCGTGAAAATTTTGGGCATATAAATACATCTAATCACATTCTCAAAAAATATGTTACTCTCCTCCTATCCATATTACTTGCACAAAAGGAGTACGGTATATGATAAGCAAATATATTTAAATGAAATAATATAACGACTTGACAAAGTCATTTCTGTACAAGTTAAAGTTAACGTTTCTTTTCAATTTCCTCATAATCCCTTTGTTCAACTGTTATGATGTGCAAATACACGATAAAGTAAGACAATACAAGAATTGTATTTAAAAAATGACCAAGCAGTGAAACAAATTCTACGTTGTCAATCTGTAATGCCATCAAATAAACTGCAAGTTTATTGTCCTGTTGGGTTCACGACATCATATGCAACTTGCCTCAGGTGGTACATGGCAGAGTAGACGTAACCAAAATAGACATGTTCAAGTTTATTTCTTGAGCAGAAATTTCTTGGTGCCTTTCTAAGCGCTTTGGAGGAGTAGATCTTCACGTATTCGTAATTGTCCTATTTGGTTTCACCGACATCTTATGCAACTTGCCTCACTAAATGGCAGAGTAGTCAGAGTTTGCTTCAAATGGCAGTAAACCCAAATATGCGAGGTTAAGCCATTTGACAGTTTGAGCTGAAAGCTACCTCCACTAAAAAATACTAATATAATGCTTGTTGGACAAAAGACAATCAGTGGTTCCACAACCATGGATTATTAGCGACTACAGAAATAAACATGGTGTCCACACTAATTGATTCTGCCAGTATTACAAGCTTTGATATTCTTACACTTATAAAACGGTTGTATTAAAAGTACTTAAAATAATTGCTCAATAGGGCATGGGCATTTCTGAAGTTACAATCAAGAGCATTTCTTCACATAGATAATTTACAATGTGTCTTAAAGATCATTTCTTCACATAGATATTTTAAACATGTAAATTGAGCATCATATGCAAAAATTAAAAGATGTGCAGTAATAAGTTCTTTTGTATCAAGTACATGCTTTTCTTTTGTAGCATTTTTAGGTGTCACGTCCCGGCATAATAAGTTCCATGCAGTTGATCTTTTCATTGTTATATATTCTTCTTACAGAACAAATAGCAAACATCAGCAGACTGCAATGGTAGTTTTCTTTACTCCAAAGGGTTATCTTTTTAAGGTAATTTGGTGTTTGTAAATACAGAATTGTTGCCATCAGGGAGTTCATGCCATACCTCCTTATAGAGCTTACCTAAGCAGATCATTCTCCATTATCTGCCTCAGCGCCACAATCCCTTCCATCCAATATTTCGAATTGCTCAAGACTACTGTTTATGTAACTCATTCTAAGTACTCATTTGTTCCTTACTTGAGCACCGACAACAACTGGATGGCAACTTTCTGGTCATTCTTCAGCTTTCCTGCATAAAGCTGACCATAGCGTGAGCACTCATGAATATGGATATACAAGTGCTAGAGTGACTCTAAAGTACAAGATGTCTACAAATGATGTGTTGTAGGAGCAAGCGGTTGTGGTGTTTGGGCTTTAATATTTCAATAAAATTAGTGTACAAACTGGCAAATGAACCTACCAGGTAGGTGTAGCCAAAATAGACATGTCAAGTTTGTTTCTTGAGCAGAAATTTTTTGTGGCCTTTCTAGGCTCTTTGGGGGAGTAGATCTTCGCGTTTTCATAGAACGGTATATCCGTGAATGGAATAGTGTGATTTTGCAAGGTTTCACGATGCTTTAAAAAAACAAAAGCTAACTGAGATATGCACATATATATGATGTTGTCCGACCAAGCCCTAGTTCAGTCCTCACTAAGGAGCTATGTGCAGTTCCCTAGCAGAACAAGGGATAAAAGTGAAACAGGCATGGTTGTATATATCAAAAGTACTTACTTCTCCATGTAGGATATCTAATGAACAATTTCCATAATCTTGGTCCATGAGCATAATCATGATCAGCATGCAGAATATTTTCAATCCAAGAAGCTAGTTACATGGACGTTTAAATCATCGGAGAACTTCTGACTTCCTGATATCCAAGCCGGATAGAGTCATTTTTCCTAAAAGCAACACAAGAATAATTCCATGGCTTGTGTTAAAATATGTGGCACATATATTGAACGCAACAATTATATTTGAATGCTGCTTGCCAAAAGTACTCATTGAGCTTCCTGTAGAATTTCAGATGAGGGTTAATAGTTAAGTTTGATATGGGAAAAAATAAATAGTCTGAATACAAACATACAACTATACCTCCTCCATAACTCTGTAGTAGTATATCGTCTCAACTTTCATCAAGAATGTCTCATCATTGCCACCAAGAGTTGGTTTAACATCTGCGCCTCCTCGCCGCCATTCCTGCGCTGTGGTAGGCTCCTTCCGCACGCGGCCCTCCCGCCGGCCGCAGCAGTTGACGAACGCCTCCTTCGTCACCATCGGCCACCATAGCCACGCATGGAGCTCCGCCGCCTACCCTGCCCTCGGTAGCTCGCCGTGGCCCGACTGGACACGGGAGCGAGCGCAGGCATGGGGCCGGCCGGCAGGTATGCGTGTCATCCGTGTGGTACTCCACGATCACCAGGAGATGAAGCGGCAGATGAGCTCTTAGGCGTGGGAGGACCGGACGGCGGTGGAGGGGCTGGGGTGTCCCGCGAGGTCGGTGGTAGAGGCGGGGACAACACGATTGGATCCACATAGAGAGAATTGGGGAGAATGGGATCAGGTGGAGCCGTGGAGGCGCACAATGAGCGTTCCTGGACGATGATGATGATGGCGTGTGAGATTCCTTTCGAAAATAGGAAAGTTATTCCTAGTTATTGCGCCCTAATTACCGTGAGAGTTTAAGGTAGGAGTAGAAGCACGGCAGAGGAAAGATATCTCCTCATACCATAATACACTGAGTTTTATTCGGCATACCATCATTGCGTCCTTAGGCTTGATTTGCTCTGAAATTAGATCGGACAAAGCCGAGCCGTGGGATTAGATTGGACGGATGAGATGTTTTTAATGACGACCATCAAACGCGTTGAGTGTCAAACGACCAACTCCCATTTAATAGTAAAGATTTTGTGTTCTATCCACTTTTACAAAGGAAATAGTACTACCACCAGAAATAACTAAAGCTTTAATCTCAGCTATAAGAAACGAAAACGTCGACCGGTCTAGCATAGGAAAATATTATTCCAGTAATCACGTAAGCCGAAAGGCCAAAACTAACTCTTCCAAATCACAGGCGATTGCTTCCCCTTGACTACCGCATGGAATTGAATGCTTGATAGACTACCTAATTAGGACATGGTTACTCCAACCCAGACCCCTCTGCCTGATGCCGCTCTCCGTCTCCGGGCACCGGGAAAGGGCCAAGCCCCAGGCCAACGTCCTGCTCCTCCTGCTTCAGGATCTAACACGCAAAAGCGCGGCAGCAGTACGCCGATGGCGTCCGGCACGAGAGGACGCCCTCCATCATCATCTGCTGCCAGGCAGAAGAACAAGAGCAAGGCGGTTTCCATGTGGTGAGCTTTTATTTTCTGTACGTTTTTATGAATATGCTGATGTTGTGATCCATGTACGGGTGAGATAAAAATAAATGGTGCCAAAGCGTTGATTTGCCTGATTGTTTCACAACCAGTACTCTGTTCCAAGCTTACTCATATTTATACTGATTGTCCGTCTAGTGCACTTTGCATCATGGTAGAGTCACATGCATGCAGAGAGATTCTACCAATTGACTAGATCATGGAATTAGTGAATCAAGTAGTGGCGTGAGTGTACATGGCATGCCTGCCTAAGAGTTGTATATATATATATGCTGTTTTGAGTAACGGAATAGGAGAGTTCGTGAATATGATGTATGGAATTTTCTTTCTCAGAATTTGATGTATATTTTGTCATCTATCTTCCTTTTGTAGTGTGACTGTCGATGATACATCTGCTCCGATGGATGAAGATGGAGGTCATGTTGTCATTTCAGATGATGAAGATCAACAAGAGGAGGATGTGGTAGAGGTGAACGGATCTGGCAAACGCAAGAAAACTTCTAATGTTTGGTTAGAAATGAAGGAGGTGAAGGTCGGGGGAGAAACTAAGGCAAGGTGTAACTACTGCCACAAGGATCTTACTACAGGACCCAGATCAGGCACGAAGCATCTCGCCGCCCATCTAAAGGTTTGTACTCTTAAGAAGTTGAAAACCAAGGGGGGCAAAACAATGTCTCAGTCATCATTGATGATGAATGCTAAGGAGGATGGAAACGTTTCTGTGGAGAGCTATACTTTTGATCAAGAGGTTGCTCGAAGAGAGCTTGGCAACATGTTGGTGTTGCATGAGTATCCACTGTCTATAGTAGATCATGCTGGTTTTAGGAAGTTTGTTCATGCACTTCAACCACTATTCAAGCTACATACAAGAAATACTTATAGGTATAACATGCTATGGTTTTATTTAATTTATTTCATGCTTACTTTTTTCTTAGCAATCATCAGGTAACATATACTACTCTTCTTTCGTTTTGTAGGAATGATATTGTGGAAAACTTCAAGAAAGAAACAAAGAAGGCAATTGATTATATGGGCATGAACCAATCAAGGGTAGCTATAACCACAGATATGTGGACTGCTGATAGCACAAAGAAGGGTTATATGGTTATCACCGCTCATTTCATTGATGATTCTTGGAAGCTTAGGAGCATTATCATGAGGTACTAATATGTGCTGATGAATAATATGTGTTGCTGTTTTCAATGTTTTGTTGTATAGTATGTGCTGTTGTTTATAATGTGTTGCTGTCTTCAATGTGCTGTTGTATAGTATGTGCTGCTGTTTATAATGTGTTGCTGTTTTCAATGTGCTGTTGTATAGTATGTGCTGCTGTTTATAATGTGTTGCTGTTTTTGACAATATGTTGAATACTGTAGGTTTATATATGTTCCCGCTCCACATACTGCTGATGTGATATGTCAAGAGCTCTACGACTCCCTGCTTGAATGGAATATTGATGAAAAATTAATGTCCGTGACAGTGGACAATTGCACCACAAATGACAAGGCAATTGACATGATCGTGAGGAAGATAGGGAAGAAGAAGCTCCCTTTGGAAGGTACTTTGCTGCATATGCGCTGTTCTGCACACATATTGAATCTTATAGTTAAGGATGGGTTGGATGTTATGAAGTCAGCAATAATAAACATTAGGGAAAGTGTGGCATATTGGACGGCCACAGGGAAAAGGATAGAGAAGTTTGAAGACATGGCAAAATTTAAGAAAGTGAAAATAACAAAAAAGTTGATCCTTGATTGCAAAACTAGGTGGAACTCTACTTTTGAGATGCTAGAAGTAGCTTTGCCATATAGAGCTGTTTTTGAACGTGCAAAGCAAACTGACAAGCAATATGAGTGTTTACCTACTGATGAAGAATGGGAGTTTGCTACATATGTGGTAGATAAACTTAAATTGTTCTATGATATAACTAAGCTTTTCTCGGGAACTAAGTATGTGACTGCTAATATTTACTTCCCCAAAATATGTGAGATTAAAATGAAAATGAGACAGTGGGGCACTTCTAGCAACCCAATTATCAAAAATATGTCAGAAGAAATGACTACCAAATTTGATAAGTATTGGACGGACATTCAAGGTCTAATGGGGATGGCTACACTTCTTGATGCTCGATACAAGAAGCAAATGTTGACAGCTTGTTTTGCCATGCTCCATGGAATTGAGCCAGCTTCTTATGAGTGTATTGAGTTGGTTGATGATTTAGTTGGTAGACTGCATGCATTGTTGGAGGAGTATACAGTGGAAGAAAATGAATATCAACCATGTGAATAATTGATTTCTTCAAAAACTCCTGCCATCATGAATGTATTCAATGAAATTTTTGCCAAGCAAAGTCCCGCAACGGCTAGGCTACAAAGTGAAATAGAGATGTACTTGTCAGATGCCTTAGTGCCTTACACAGAAAATTTCAATGTGTTAAATTGGTGGAAAGTAGATGGACTAAGGTATCCAACATTAAGGAAGGTTGCAAGAGATGTTTTTGCTATTCCTGTGACAACAGTTGCTTCGTAGTCAGCCTTTAGCACAAGTGGTAGAATACTTAGTGAGCATAGAAGCCGCCTAACACCTGATATGTTGGAGGCTTTGATGTGTTCCCAAGATTGGCTTAGAAACAAATATCAAGGTACATAAATATATTAGTTTGTTCATATTTTCTCTTTTAAGTAACCACTACTAATAATGTCTTTCATGTGTGTGTGAATTATTTGTTCTAGATTCTATTAAAGGAGACGCTAGCTTTTGGACTTGCCTTCAAGACATCCAAGAGGGGGTGGAGGTTAGTAATTACCAACTTGAGTATTTGAGTGTATCTATACAATGCAAATTCTAACACGTGAATGTATTCCTTTTCCCACTAGGACTTGGCCCTTTGAGATGTGTGGAGGCATGGTCTCGTGAAGTCCTGGTCAAGATTAAATAAACATTGTGCCAATGTCTTTGTTAGGCCACTATTGGATACCTCTAGTTTATTTTGGTTGAACTTTATATTGTTGAGACTTTATTGTAATGCTTATTTTCTGGCCTTGTGTACGGTCAAATTACCTCTATACTTTGTGAGTTTGTGAACTTAAAGTGATGACTATTTGCTACTATATTTGATTGTGTGTTACAATTTTCATTTATGCTGTGTTGCCGTGTGTGGGAAGTGATTTACTGATGTTGTTTAGGAGAATTTGTTTTTGTTTGTAATATGCTGATGTTCACAAGTATGTATTGTTGTTTATAAATTATTATGGTTATATGTTGTCGCTTACGAGTACTTTTTACTCAACTTGATGTGTTGTAAACACGGGTATTTTTTACCCGTGGGTACCCATTTACCCTGTCGGGTGACGGGTATGGAAAAAACTTGTACCCGTTGACGGGTATGGGTACGGGTGATGGGCAAGACTAAAGGTGATGGGCACGGGTACGGGGTGGCTCCACCCGTGCCCATACCCTGCGGGTGCCATCTTTAAACAAGGCATGGACTTTTCAAACTTCAAATATTTATTAAAAATTAACAATAAATGATTTTGAGTTGATTCCAAATCTCATAAATCACAATTCAAATACTCTACATGATTATGTAAAAATATGACATGGTTACTTCATATGATCATGGACTAGAGCAAAATAATGGCTATGTGGCCATTTCTAGCCCATTTAAATTATCTCAATTAATTTATTTAATTAGTATGAGAGTTACTCTCTCATTTAAATCTTGATCCTAAGTAATTCAATAAGAGGTAATGACCTTGGTCTAATAAACCTCAGATTTTATTACTTAGTGATATTAAATTATTACCATGCTATTATTAAAATGCATGAGGTGTAGCACCTCATTTAAATCATACTTCCAAATAATAAATATGAAGTGTTGACCTTGGTCAACATATATTCATACCTTGTTATTATTTGAGGAGATTAAATATTAATATGATTCAATGAGAGGAAATTATTTTTCCAAAGAAATAAATAGCTTAAAATAAAAACTAAGTCAATCACCATGCTAATAAGGATGTGATGCTAGAATAAGCTTGTGTGAACCTTTGGTGTGTTTAGTCTAGCACTTAAGTTTTGTGTGGTGATGGTATACCTCGTATTCGTCTATAGACGCTAGTACCGAGGAGTACCAGGAGGAGGAAGGCTACTCTCAGGAGGAGGAAGAGAACTTTGATCACTACCCCACTCAAGGCAAGCTAATATTCTTGCAAGCCACCCAAATGCAAAGCTCCACAAGAGCAAGGCACCATTACATGTTACTTTATGTTTAATGATCCTATCCCATGTTTTTACCTTGCAATTATTTTGCTTATTGTATTTCAAAGTTTACTTTTTGATTCATGATTCACTTGGTCTAGAATAGAACAAGAGCGTCAAATTGAGCCTAAGCAAACAGAGCTAGATAGCACCCTCATGACTAGTTGCTATTGCTAAATAAATAAAATTGACTACTCTAGATGGGAACTTGTGAAGTGAAATGACTTTGAAAGATTTTTGACGATGAATGTGACATGAATGACTTGGTGAATTTTGATGAAAACTGATGATTGGGTTCACATGCGATACCATTCCAATTATACAAGTACCCCCACAATACCTGATTATGGGTAGGGCTTAACTAGAAGCTTATGTAGTTTAGTATGGGTTCCCTCTAAACAAGCATCATAGGGGTTATGCCGAGGCTGCCTCCGTTGAAGGTGAAATGATGTGAATATGAGGTAAATGTCAGACCCAAGCCCTGTGCAGTTCTCGGGTTGACGGTTTGTCTTCACCGGGAGGCCAAGCTCATGGGGAGAGGTGCCTATACTAGGGTATATAAGTGAAAGGTTATGGTTGATGATCCGCGTACTGAGTTACGATGATTCAGGGTTATCCCTGACGGATGTAATCAAAAGTTGTGACACAAGAGTACAACCTCTGCAGAGTGTTAAACCTATTCGAATAGCCGTGTCCACGATTACGGGTGATTGGAAAGACCATACTGTTCCGTTGTCAGATCTTTTTCTTAAAAAGGAATGATGAATTGAAAGGTGACTTGACTTGAATTCCAACTAAGTTGTGGGAATGACACTAATGTTCCCACTTGAGTTAGTCTAGCAAATGAAGAGTCTTTACTAAATGCTTACGAACTAAACTTGGCTTTATGCAAATAAACCTAGAGCTTAGTACCCCTTCTAAGATTGATAAGTACTTACATTAGTATTAGTTTGCGAGTACTTTAAAGTACTCATGGCTGTGTCCCTGGCTATTCAAATGCCAGACTATGAAGATGAGCAACAGTATCAAGAAAACGGACAAGAGGACGTCTACGATAACTAGGAGCATCTTCTAACGTCAAGCGTTGCCTGTGGAATAGATAGTCCACTATTACTTCGCTTCTGCTACTTATGTTCGTTGATCATTAGATCAACTATTTGTGTAATATTGGATCGTGTGATCTATTGTTGTAAGACGTTTATGTGTTGTGTTGTAATAAATGATAACTCTATGATATTCAACTGTTATGTCTCGCAAAAACAATCTTCATATGATTGCGATGTATGGCATAATAGGCTTCTGGACTTAAAAACCCGGGTGTTGACAGTCCGGCTAGCGGGCATCGGATTACTAATCGCGCCTGGCCGGCGCCGCACATTTTTGGCGCCGGCACCCCCCATAGCCCTTGGGGTGGGGAGGGGGGGGGGGGCAAACGGAGATGCTCTTACTCCATATGGATCGCTGCGTCTACTATAACTTGACTGAAGAAGACGGTAAATATCTGTTCATTAATTGTGCGATCCTTATGTAGATCTTACTCCCAAATGTTTATTTGCTATCGGCCTCCAACTCAGCCAGATACATCCGTGCCTATAAGTTTTCTTGCCCCAGCATGCTATTTTGCAACATTAAAGAACTCCCACTTTTCAGTATAGCGTGGAAACCCGGGCTTCACATTCTTAAATAAAATGTGTGCATCTCATGATGTAGAGGCAAGAATGATGATCTCTCTATTATGTATATTACATTTCTTTATCGTAAGTCTGGCACTGCTTCTGCATCATAAGTACAGTGATGTTATCGGTGTTGTCCACACGCTCAATTTTTTTTGTGCACTTTTTTTTCAAGAAAAATGCGCTTTCAATCTTGATGCAATTAAGCATCTACTCTATTGCATTAATGATATTTGCTAACTACGGCGAATGAAGTTTTGATGTGTCAAGTGCATAAAATTGAGTTCTATCAAATCTCAAACTAGCATGCTTGTTTCTAAAGTTCCTCTTGTGACCATCCTTTTGTACGCAGTTTGTCGGGAGTGTATTATGAAGAAAATAGATCATGAAGAGATCGCCTCCTGCCCAGTATGCAATGTTTATCTTGGTATTGCTCCTAAAGAGAAACTCAGGTAAGTTATGGTTAATATCAAGGTTTATCTATATAACATTGTTTTTTCAACTCTTCAATTCCCTTTTCTTCAAAATGCTGCATTTTAAATGCATTTCAGTAGATCATCGTGCTTACACACAATATTTATTCACAGTTGCAGCAGATTTGTTAAGGACATTTATCTATATGCATTTGAATTGCACAGAAATGTACTAAACATTTTTTTTGTTAAGGACATTTATCTATATGCATTTGAATTGAAAATAGTTTCTTGTGGTTACTAGTTGGGAATATACCAGCTTATCACTAAACTCCTATAAATTCTACTGTATGTATATAAATCTAAGTTGTAACAGCCATCAGGGCCCCTCGTGCTAACTAACTGCCTGCTATATGTTATCTTTTCTAATAGCATTGGCTAAAATACGCACGCTTACTTTTCTTGTAAATCAAAAGTTTAGTGTTCCAGCCACTTATCTATTTTCAATTTTTTTCTTGCGATCTCAACTCAAGTACTAAACTATATGGTGCTACGTGACATGATTAATCGTTTTCATCTTTGAAAGCCTGATCTCAATTTCAGAGTATCAGGAATACGGTGTTTCCACTTAAGACAGAAGCTTCTGGTTCTAAGGATCCAACTATTACGTCGCAAGCAAAGAGAAAAGAGAGGTCCCTTTCTTTGCATGATGGAATAACTACCCCAGTATGGTTGTCACTGTAACTTGACTGAAGAAGACGCTGCGTCTACTGTAACTTGACTGAAGAAGACGGTAAATATCTGTTCGTTAATTGTGCGATCGTTATGCAGATCTTCCTCCCAAATGTTTATTTGCTATCGGCCTCCAACTCAGCCAGAGACATCCGTGCCTATAAGTTTTCTTGCCCCAGCATGCTATTTTGCAACATTAAAGAACTCCCACTTTTCAGTATAGCGTGGAAACCCAGGCTTCACATTCTTAAATAAAATTTGTGTATCTCATGATGTAGAGGCAAGAATGGTGATCTCTCTATTATGTATATTACATTTCTTTATCGTAAGCCTGGCATTGCTTCTGCATCATAAGTAAAGTGATGTTATCAGTGTTGTCCACGCCCTCAATTTTTTTTTGTCCACTTTTTTTTTCAAGAAAATGCGCTTTCAATCTTGATGCAATTAAGCATCTACTCTATTGCATTAATGATATTTGCTAATTACGTCCAATGAAGTTTTGATGTGTCAAGTGCATAAAATTGAGTTCTATCAAATCTCAAACTAGCATGCTTGTTTCTAGAGTTCCTCTTGTGACCATCCTTTTGTACGCAGTTTGTCGGGAGTGTATTATGAAGAAAATAGATCATGAAGAGATCGACTCCTGCACAGTATTCAATGTTTATCTTGGTATTGCTCCTGAAGAGAAACTCAGGTAAGTTATGGTTAATATCAAGGTTTATCTGTATAACATTCTTTTTTCAACTCGTCAATTCCCTTTTCTTCAAAATGCTGCATTTTAAATGCATTTCAGTAGATCATCGTGCTTACACACAACATTTATTCACAGTTGCAGCAGATTTGTTAAGGACATTTATCTATATGCATTTGAATTGCACAGAAATGTACTAAACATTTTTTTGTTAAGGACATTTATCTATATGCATTTGAATTGAAAATAGTTTCTTGTGGTTATTAGTTGAGAATATACCAGCTTATCACTAAACTCCTATAAATTCTTCTGTATGTATATAAATCTAAGTTGTAACAGCCATCAGGGCCCCTCGTGCTAACTAACTGCCTGATATATGTTATCTTTTCTAATAGCATTGGCTAAAATACGCACGCTTACTTTTCTTGTAAATCAAAAGTTTAGTGTTCCAGCCACTTATCTATTTTCAATTTTTTTCTTGCGATCTCGACTCAAGTACTAAACTATATGGTGCTACGTGACATGATTAATCGTTTTCATCTTTCCACTTCTAAGGATCCAACTATTACATCGCCAGCAAAGAGAAAAGAGAGGTCCCTTTCTTTGCATGATGGAATAACTACCCCAGTATGGTTGTCACTAGTCACTTCACCGGACCAGTAAGACTGCAGTTATATTCTATATATATACTGATTCTCATGCACAAAATGGTTTGCTTCCTCACATCAAAATTAAACTGTTTTGCAGGTTACAAGATAAACTGCTGCCTGAGATGCCAAAGATATACTTGAGAATTAAGTGAGTTTCACTTTAATTTTGCAGTTTATTTGACTTCTAGAATATTTGAGACTTCTTATACTTGGTATTCTTTTATTTGTAGCATTTTTTCCGTGAAACACTTACCCTGCTTTAGATGACTCATCGTGTCTGTTATGTTTATTACTAGTAGCAACTGTGCTATGGTATAAGCAAGTTTTTTTTAAAAAAATATTAAGAGGACGTACATAGAAAAACAGCCCTCTCGGGAATTTTATCAGAATGAAGATGTTTCATTTAAAATTCCTGCGCTGTTTGTGTCTTCCCTGCCAGCAATTCAGTTTTTCCATGATCTACTAACATGTAACTAGATTGCAAGAATCTAATATATTCTGTTCAATATGATTTTTTTTCCTTGTTCCAGGGATAGGAGTATGCAGATCTACTCGATCCTGAGTTACATTACAAAGAAACTTGAGCTAGCAAGTGATGATAAGGTCAGCCTTTTATATGTCCGTGCCGATTTCCAGTTAAGAAACCTCCAGGCTGCATTTCTAGATTTTTTATGGCGCCTTACGTTTTATGTGCATCAGTTGTGAGCTTTTTATATGTCTTTGTACTTTCCTTTTGATTGTTCCACAAAACCCATCGAAAGTCTTTGGCCTTTGTCGAGATGCTTGCTTCGATGTATAGGTCATCAACAAATGTCTATACAGTTACCTGTTAGGCTGCAATTTCTTGCATTTGTAGATTATTTTCGGATGGTGACATGTGATCTATTTCCATAATTTTTCGGTTGCTAAGCTTCCAGAAAATGCATTACTATTTCAGCTCACTGATTCATCCTGTCCTATCTTCCTATATGCATATATCCACAATGCTGAATCAACTCTTTCATCTAATCCATATGTGCCTCTCTGCATGTTCAGTTGGAGATCCTATGCAACGAGTGGTGGTCAATCTGTCCTTCGATGACGCTGGGTTGCCTACTTGAACAGTGGCTGAGCAGCAAGCTGAAGCAGAAGGTCCGGGCTACGGTGGGCGGCCCGGCCAAGGACTTTGTGATGGAGCTGAGCTACCGCCGGCGCCCGGCAGCCCTATCTGCTGCATGATGAAGACGAAGTCCGAGACAACCTCCCTCCCATGCTACTGCAGCACCTAGACTCTAGGGGGGATAACTGAGGAGAAACATTTTGCTGCTAGCTACAACAATAATCAGTCAGTCAGCCTCAATATTTGCTTTACCCTTTTTTGGGCCGTGTAAAGAACGGGCAAAAGATTGAACCATCTGAAGATTTTACCTTATCTCCCCCAATATGCACTTCACATTTTGGACGAGAATTTTATCTAGATAAAATGAATATTCTTAAATTGTTCATGCGTGTTCTTGTGCATGGTGTTCTTGTACCTGGGTACGTACATACTTTTATTTCTTTTCTCACGTGCTTCCGATGCTACTGCAGCACCTAGGCTGCAAGGGGATAATTAAAGAAAAACAGTTTGCTCCTGTCAGTTAGTCAGTCACCCTAGCAATATTTGCATTACCATTTTTGGGCAGAATAGGCCGTGTAAAGAGCAGCATCTGAAGATTTTACCTTATCTCCTGGAATATGCAGTTCACATTTCGGACGAGAATTTTATCCTGCCAAAACGATTTTTCTTAAATTGTTCTGTGAGTTCTTGCGCTGCGATACATACGTAGTTTTATTTCTTTCATCACGTGGCCGTGCAGGTTTTGCAGTAGTACAAGTAGAATACTGGTATAGCTAAGTAGAGTGATTTTTTGGGAGAAAAAACGCTCCGCCCCTAGTCGCTCCCCGCGGGCAACGCAGGGGTGACACCACCCACCTCTGTCTCTCGCTGGCATCCCTTGTACCTCTCCTCCGGCATTGGCAGAAGCTGCTAGGCAAAGCCCTAGCGACACCGGGGGTGATGACCCTCCCTTACCCGGCTTCAGGTCAGACCACATGCGGGAAGAGCCGAGGGGGTATATTGAGGGCACCCGACAAAGAAGACGATGCCATCACTGCTCGGGTGTAGGGTTGTTATCGAATGTGGGTGCAGTTTTCTAGGGTTTTGAGTTGCGGCTGCAAGGAGGAGCTTGGCAGTGGCGGTTTTGGCTACTGCGGCGGCGGCGGCGATCGTGGGGATCACAGCGACGGCGGTTTCTTGTAGGGTTTTTGTGTATGGATATTGCGGCAGAGATCTAGGAGATCATGACGGCGGAGTTTGTTTGTAGGTTATTGGGCTATGCGGTGGCGGTGACTTCGGAGATACAGCAGCGGCTAGGAGTACTCTGTGGTGGCAGTAGCGGTTGGTGTCCAACAGCGGCGCCGGAAAATATTGGTTAGGGCTAGACATCGATGGATGAGGCAGGCTCTATACCATATCAACGTATGTGGGTTGTAGCGGAAACAGTAACCTCGTTGGAGGTCTTGGGGGCATGTTATATAGGTGGAAAAAGCTTATACGAGTCTAGGTGGAGTACTACTTCATACCGGGTCATATACGAAATTACATTGCTTAACAGGTGTCACGTTGTCATGTATGAGCACCCACAATGCGATGCTTAAAAGAGGAGTGCCCTCGTGCTTGCCATTGGCCTCGATGAGAAGCAGGAATGGCTTCAAATTCACGGATCATCCGCGTGCTCCTTGTGATCCCACCAGGGAGATAACTTGGCCGAGGAAGTACAGCAGGGGCGGAGGCAGCGAGGCAGACATGATTGATGGGACATGATAGTTGGTGTTATTATGTGAGAGAGAATAGGCGGTGAGTGGAATGGAGTCCCAAGCAAGGAGTAATTGCAGCGACGTCTCCCGCACATCTCCACGCGTGCAACCGTTACCGATTTCAGTAACAACGCGTGTTTTAAGACATGTGTTGGACACAATGTAGAGGGAGCCCAGGCATCCAAACGGACCAAAATCTTCTCCACAAGGCCTAGTTACAGGTGATCCGAACTAAAAACATGTGTCCTCACTGTGTCTGACTGATCGAGTGATGCTCAACATGGGCGGGTATGTGTATGCAAAATTGCAAATGCTGCATCGGTGGGAGCAACCAAGAGGAGCGATATGGACCTAGCGGGAAGGTTTCTCTACCATTCATGATCGATTGTATGGTGCACACCAGAGGATATCCAATAATATCACACTGGAACGGGCCGGTGTCACATTGTCATGTAATGTATGTCCGTGTCCTACCGTTGGTAGATCTCTGGCATGTGGGCCCGGACTTTTCCTCCTAGAAGCTAACCTGATCATGTTTCCTTCCTCTTAATTCCAGTGAGGTGCATGGATATACTAGGTACCAAATTAATAGACGAGACGACAGACAAACCAGTTAACTAAGAGGTATACCCCATCTCCTCCCGCACAGGAAAAACTCCTCCTGCACCCGCGCGGTGGCGCCGCGCCGGGCGGCCCCCAGCGACTCCCCTCTTCCTCCTCCCCAGCGACTCCCCTCCTCCTGCCGCCGCCGCCTGAGGCGCCGCCAGGCAAAGTCCTGGAGGCGTGGCGGCGGCGGCGGCGGCGGACTTCCTCGGCCACGACATCCGTGGGGGCGCGGGTTTGCGTCTCCGGCGGCGGCGAACCGCATTGGGCTGTCGATGGAGGTGCCATGGAGCTGCGGCGACTAGAGGAGGGAGAGGAACTTCATCGTTTGGCGGGCGGCGGCGGTGGTTTGGGTCCGATCTGGGTCCTGTCGTGCTCGGGTGGGCTGCGATCTTACTGCTGCGGTCACAACGATGCCGACTTTCATGCAAGTTTCTGGGTTCGTTCCGAGGCACGGGGACGCCATGGGCGACTGTCCTTGGCATGGTGGTGGCGGCCTCCTCCTTCACCGGAGGTGGTTCGCTGGTTGCTGGGGTGGTGGATCACGAGATCCGTCTACTCCGGCGATGAAGATCTAGTCGACGACGAGCTAGCGGTCAAGGGGCCACCGGTGAAAACCGCGCCCTGACATTGTTCTTGGCGGATGATGGCGGCGGCTATTGGCGTCGTCCCCTTGCGAAGGCATCATCTTTGCTGGCCTCTACGCTTTCTCTTGCCGAGTTGGGGACTAGCGGCTGTCGGTGAAAACCGTGCCACGATTGGCGGGCGATGGCGGCGTTAAGCGTCGCTTCCTTCTTGAAGCCATCATCGTCACAATCTATGGCTACTCACTCGTGCTGCTCCGGGGGAAACCCTAGATCCAGATCTCCCGGATCGGATGATGACGATGCTTCGTGCGTCGTTCTACCTCTTGGGGCATCATTTTTGTAGCAACGGCTGGATGGAGGTGGATATTTGGTGGAGTGGTTGATACGTCGCAAACGTATATATAATTTCTTATGTTCCATGCTACTTTTATTACAATACTTGAGTGTTTTACACATACTTTACAGCATTATTTTATATTTTCCGGCACTAACCTATTAACAAGATGCCGAAGTGCCAGTTGCTGTTTTTCTGCTGTTTTTGGTTTCAGAAATCCTAGTAAGGAAATATTCTCGGAATTGGACGAAATCAACCCAGGGGCCTATTTTTACACGAAGCTTCCAGAACTCCGAAGAGGAGACGAAGTGGGGCCACGAGGTGGCGACACACCAGGGCGGCGCGGCCCAGGCGCTGGCCGTGCAGCCCTGTAGTGTGGGCCCCTCGTGACGCCCTTTGACCTACCCTTCCGCCTACTTAAAGCCTCCGTCGCAAAACCCCCTGTACCGAGAGCCACGATACGGAAAACATTACTGAGAGGCCGCCGCCGCCAATCCCATCTCGGGGGATTCAGGAGATCGCCTCCGGCACCCTGCCGGAGAGGGGAATTGATACGTCTCCAACGTATCGATAATTTCTTATGTTCCATGCCACTTTATTGATGATACCTACATGTTTTATGCACATTATATGTCATATTTATGCATTTTCTGGAACTAACCTATTAACGAGATGCCGAAGAGCCAGTTGCTGTTTTCTGCTGTTTTTGGTTTCAGAAATCCTAGTAAGGAAATATTCTCGGAATTGGACGAAATCTTCGCCCAGGGTCCTATTTTTGCACGGAGCTTCCAGAAGACCGAAGAGGGAAGGAAGTGGGGCCACGAGGTGGCCACACCATAGGGCGGCGCGGCCCAGGCCCTGGCCGCGCCGGCCTGTGGTGTGGGCCCCTCGCGCCGCCTCTTGACCTGCCCTTTCGCCTACTTAAAGCCCCCGTCGCGAAACCCCCAGTACCGAGAGCCACGATACGGAAAACCTTCCAGAGACGCCGCCGCCGCGAATCCCATCTCGGGGGATTCAGAATATCGCCTCCGGCACCCTGCCGCAGAGGGGATTCATCTCCCGGAGGACTCTTCATCGCCATGATCGCCTCCGGAGTGATGAGTGAGTAGTTCACCCCTGGACCATGGGTCCATAGCAGTAGCTAGATGGTCGTCTTCTCCTTGTTGTGCTTCATTGTTGGATCTTGTGAGCTGCCTAACATGATCAAGATCATCTATCTGTAATACTATATGTTGTGTTTGTCGGGATCCGATGGATAGAGAATACTATGTTATGGTGATTATCAATCTATTGTTTATGTGTTGTTTATGATCTTGCATGCTCTCCGTTATTAGTAGAGGCTCTGGCCAAGTTTTTGCTCTTAACTCCAAGAGGGGGTATTTATGCTCGATAGTGGGTTCATGCCTTCATTGACACCTGGGACAGTGACAGAAAGTTCTAAGGTTGTGATGTGCTGTTGCCACTAGGGATAAAACATTGATTCTATGTCTAAGGATGTAGTTGTCGATTACATTACGCACCATACTTAATGCAATTGTCTGTTGCTTTGCAACTTAATACTGAATGGGGTTCGGATGATAACCTGAAGGTGGACTTTTTAGGCATAGATGCAGTTGGATGGCGGTCTATGTACTTTGTCGTAATGCCCGGATTAAATCTCACTATATTTATCATATCATGTACATGCATTGTTATGCCCTTCTCTATTTGTCAATTGCCCGACTGTAATTTGTTCACCCAACATGCTTTTATCTTATGGGAGAGACACCTCTAGTGAACTGTGGACCCCGGTCCTATTCTTTACATCGCATACAATCTACTGCAATACTTCTATTACTGTTTTCTTGCAAACAATCATCTTCCACACAATACGGTTAATCCTTTGTTACAGCAAGCCGGTGAGATTGACAACCTCACTGTTTCGTTGGGGCAAAGTACTTTGGTTGTGTTGTGCAGGTTCCACGTTGGCGCCGGAATCCCTGGTGTTGCGCCGCATCACATTTCGCCACCATCAACCTTCAACGTGCTTCTTGACTCCTACTGGTTCGATTAAACCTTGGTTTCTTACTGAGGGAAACTTGCCACTGTGCGCATCATACCTTCCTCTTGGGGTTCCCAACGGACGTGTACATCTACGCGCATCAAGCAAAATTTCTGGCGCCGTTGTCGGGGAGATCAAGACACGCTGCAAGGGGAGTCTCCACTTCTCAATCTCTTTACTTTGTTTTTGTCTTGCTTTATTTTATTTACTACTTTGTTTGCTGCACCTAAACAAAACACAAAAAAATTAGTTGCTAGTTTTACTTTATTTACTGTCTTGCTCTCTATATCAAAAACACAAAAAAATTAGTTACTTGTCTTTACTTTATTCGCCTAGTTTACTTTTTGCTTATTGCATCATGTTTCCTTTTGATTTTACCACAAAAGACATACCGGTAGGACGTGGGTCCATAGTTGGGAGAAATAATATAGAAGAATTTTTGAATCATGTTAGTATTACTGAAGATTTTGAAGATAGACACTTGGTAGAACTTGCACCTACCTATGAAATTGCTGCTGCTGCTTTAGTTCGCATGTTGGAAACTAAATTTTTTAATCTCAATCCTATAATCCAACACATGTTTCTTACACTCGGTGATATGGAAGAAGGAGAAAAGAAAGATTTTGTTCTAGAAACTCTTCTTAGAGAATTTGGTGGTCTAGCAAGAGAGGCTAGAAAAGTTTTTGCTAAATTTAATATGCTAGATTCTCATACTAATTTTGTTGGTCTCCTTGAAAAAATGGACATAGATAGAATAAGATACACTAATAATATTAATGATGGTGGGGAGATCAAAGCACCAATACCATGTAAACTCCTAGCTATGAATGATGCACTAGAAAATAACTATGCTTGGCTTGTTCCTGAAAATTTGTTCGATGAGAGTAGCAAGCCCAAGACTAATGAAAAGGGAGATGCTAAAACTTATGTATCCAATATACTATGCTTGGTTGAGAAAGCTCCCAACTCTGAAGGTAATAATGTTGATGCTTCTACTCTCGATGTTACTTGATTTGCACTTTCTGCGCCTAGCTGAAAGGCGTTAAAGAAAAGCGCTTATGGGAGACAACCCATGTTTTTACTACAGCAATTTTTGTTTTGTTGAGTCTTGGAAGTTCTTTACTACTGTAGCAACCTCTCCTTATCATGTTTTTGTGCCAAATAAAGTTTCTATGTTATAGTTGATGTTATATTTGGGATCGCTGCGCAGAAACAGCATTGCTGTCTGTCACGAATCTGGGCACAGGCCTCTGTAGAAAATTCGAAAAAATCTTCCAATTTACGAGCGTGATCCTCAGATATGTACGCAACTTTCATTAGTTTTGAGTTTTTCCATTTGAGCAAGTCTGGTGCCAGCTTTAAATTCGTCTTTACGGACTGTTCTGTTTTTGACAGATTCTGCCTTTTATTTCGCATTGCCTCTTTTGCTATGTTGGATTCATTTCTTTGATCCATTAATGTCCAGTAGCTTTATGCAATGTCCAGAAGTTTAAAGAATGTTTGTGTCACCTCTGAATGTGTGAATTATTAATTGTGCACTAACCCTCTAATGAGTTTGCTTGAAGTTTGGTGTGAAGGAAGTTTTCAAGGGTCAAGAGAGGAGAATGATATACTATGATCAAGAGGAGTGAAAGCTCTAAGCTTGGGGATGCCCCCGTGGTTCACCCCTGCATATTTTAAGAATACTCAAGCGTCTAAGCTTGGGGATGCCCAAGGCATCCCCTTCTTCATCGACAACATCATCAGGTTCCTCCCCTAAAACTATATTTTTATTCAATCACATCTTGTGTTCTTTACTTGGAGCGTCGGTTTGTTTTTGTTTTTGTTTTTGTTTGAATAAAATGGATCCTAGCATTCACTTTGTGGGAGAGAGACACGCTCCGCTGTTGCATATGGACAAATATGTCCTTAGGCTTTACTCATAATGTTCAAGGCGAAGTTTCTTCTTCGTTAAATTGTTATATGGTTGGAATTGGAAAATGCTACATGTAGTAATTCTAAAATGTCTTGTATAATGTGATACTTGGCTATTGTTGTGCTCATGTTTAAGCTCTTGCATCATATGCTTTGCACCCATTAATGAAGAAATACATAGAGCTTGCTAAAATTTGATTTGCATATTTGGTCTCTCTAAGGTCTAGATAATATCTAGTATTGAGTTTTGAACAACAAGGAAGACGGTGTAGAGTCTTATAATGTTTACAATATGTCTTTTATGTGAGTTTTGCTGCACCGGTTCATCCTTGAGTTTGCTTCAAATAACCTTGCTAGCCTAAACCTTGTATCGAGAGGGAATACTTCTCATGCATCCAAAATCCTTGAGCCAACTACTATGCCATTTGTGTCCACCATACCTACCTACTACATGGTATTTCTCCGCCATTCCAAAGTAAATTGCTTGAGTGCTACCTTTAAAATTCCATCATTCACCTTTGCAATATATAGCTCATGGGACAAAATAGCCTTAAAAACTATCGTAGTATTGAATATGTACTTATGCACTTTATCTTTTATTAAGTTGCTTGTTGTGCGATAACCATGCTTCTGGGGAACGCCATCAACTATTGTTGAATATCATGTGAGTTGCTATGCATGTCCGTCTTGTCTGAAGGATCTATCATTTTAGTGGTTGGAGCATGCAAAATTGTTAGAGAAGAACATTGGGCCGCTAACTAAAGCCATGAATCATGGTTGAAGTTTCAGTTTTGGACATATATCCTCAATCTCATATGAAAATAATAATTGTTGCTACATGCTTATGCATTTAAGAGGAGTCCATTATCTGTTGTCCATGTTGTCCCGGTATGGATGTCTAAGTTGAGAATAATCAAAAGCGAGAAATCCAAAATGCGAGCATTCTCCTTAGACCTTTGTACAGGCGGCATGGAGGTACCCCTTTGTGACACTTGGTTGAAACATGGCATGCAAAGATCCGGTAGTCCAAGCTAAGTAGGACGAGGTGCGGGCACTATTAGTATACTATGCATGAGGCTTGCAACTTGTAAGATATAATTTACATAACTCATATGCTTTATTACTACCGTTGACAAAATTGTTTCATGTTTTCAAAATAAAAGCTCTAGCACAAATACAGCAATCGATGCTTTCCTCTTTGAAGGACCATTCTTTTACTTTTATTGTTGAGTCAGTTTACCTATCTCCCTCCACCTTAAGAAGCAAACACTTGTGTGAACTGTGCATTGATTCCTACATACTTTCATATTGCACTTGTTATATTACTTTATGTTGACAATATCCATGAGATATACATGTTATAAGTTGAAAGCAACCGCTGAAACTTAATCTTCCTTTGTGTTGCTTCAACACCTTTACTTTGATTTATTGCTTTATGAGTTAACTCTTATGCAAGACTTATTGATGCTTGTCTTGAAGTACTATTCATGAAAAGTCTTTGCTATATGATTCACTTGTTTACTCATGTCATTACTTTTGTTTTGATCGCTGCATTCATTACATATGTTTACAAATAGTATGATCAAGATTATGATGGCATGTCACTTCAGAAATTATCTTTGTTATCGTTTTACCTGCTCGGGACGAGCAGAACTAAGCTTGGGGATGCTGATACGTCTCCAACGTATCGATAATTTCTTATGTTCCATGCCACTTTATTGATGATACCTACATGTTTTATGCACATTATATGTCATATTTATGCATTTTCTGGAACTAACCTATTAACGAGATGCCAAAGAGCCAGTTGTTGTTTTCTGCTGTTTTTGGTTTCAGAAATCCTAGTAAGGAAATATTCTCGGAATTGGACGAAATCTTCGCCCAGGGTCCTATTTTTGCACGGAGCTTCCAGAAGACCGAAGAGGGAAGGAAGTGGGGCCACGAGGTGGCCACACCATAGGGCGGCGCGGCCCAGGCCCTGGCCGCGCCGACCTGTGGTGTGGGCCCCTCGCGCCGCCTCTTGACCTGCCCTTTCACCTACTTAAAGCCCCCGTCGCGAAACCCCCAGTACCGAGAGCCACGATACGGAAAACCTTCCAGAGACGCCGCCGCCGCGAATCCCATCTCGGGGGATTCAGAAGATCGCCTCCGGCACCCTGCCGGAGAGGGGATTCATCTCCCGGAGGACTCTTCATCGCCATGATCGCCTCCGGAGTGATGAGTGAGTAGTTCACCCCTGGACCATGGGTCCATAGCAGTAGCTAGATGGTCGTCTTCTCCTTGTTGTGCTTCATTGTTGGATCTTGTGAGCTGCCTAACATGATCAAGATCATCTATCTGTAATACTATATGTTGTGTTTGTCGGGATCCGATGGATAGAGAATACTATGTTATGGTGATTATCAATCTATTGTTTATGTGTTGTTTATGATCTTGCATGCTCTCCGTTATTAGTAGAGGCTCTGGCCAAGTTGTTGCTCTTAACTCCAAGAGGGGGTATTTATGCTCGATAGTGGGTTCATGCCTTCATTGACACCTGGGACAGTGACAGAAAGTTCTAAGGTTGTGATGTGCTGTTGCCACTAGGGATAAAACATTGATTCTATGTCTAAGGATGTAGTTGTCGATTACATTACGCACCATACTTAATGCAATTGTCTGTTGCTTTGCAACTTAATACTGAATGGGGTTCGGATGATAACCTGAAGGTGGACTTTTTAGGCATAGATGCAGTTGGATGGCGGTCTATGTACTTTGTCGTAATGCCCGGATTAAATCTCACTATATTTATCATATCATGTACATGCATTGTTATGCCCTTCTCTATTTGTCAATTGCCCGACTGTAATTTGTTCACCCAACATGCTTTTATCTTATGGGAGAGACACCTCTAGTGAACTGTGGACCCCGGTCCTATTCTTTACATCGCAGACAATCTACTGCAATACTTCTATTACTGTTTTCTTGCAAACAATCATCTTCCACACAATACGGTTAATCCTTTGTTACAGCAAGCCGGTGAGATTGACAACCTCACTGTTTCGTTGGGGCAAAGTACTTTCGTTGTGTTGTGCAGGTTCCACGTTGGCGCCGGAATCCCTGGTGTTGCGCCGCATCATATTTCGCCACCATCAACCTTCAACGTGCTTCTTGACTCCTACTGGTTCGATTAAACCTTGGTTTCTTACTGAGGGAAACTTGCCACTGTGCGCATCATACCTTCCTCTTGGGGTTCCCAACGGACGTGTACATCTACGCGCATCAGGAATCATCACCGGAGGGGCTCTACATCATCATGCCCGCCTCCGGATTGATGCGTGAGTAGTTGATACGTCCAATTTGCATCACTATTTTGTATCATAATTTGCTGTTATTCATTGATATATTTCATATTGGGACACAATACTTATGTTATTTCATCTATTTTTCATGTTTCATCATTATTGGAGGATCAAACACCGGAGCCAGGATTCTGCTGGAAAAAGCACCGTCAGAACGCAATATTTCGGAAGATCAACTGTGGAAGGGAATTTCGCGTAAATTCCTATTTTTCCAGATGACGGAGGGAGCCAGAAGGGGGAGCAAAGAGGAGCCACTGTGGGCCCAGACCCTAGGGCGGCGCGGCCCAGGGCCTGGCCGCACCACCCTGTGGTCTGGGGGCCCCACAACCCCTTTCGCCTCCTTTTCTTCGCGTACTCCTTCGTCCCGAAAACCTAAGCCACAGAGAGGACCTCACGAAGGGTTACAGCCGCCTCTGCGGGGCGGAGAACACCAGAGAGAAAAGAGCTCTCCGGCGGGCAGGAATCCGCCGGGGAAATTCCCTCCCGGAGGGGGAAATCGACGCCATCGCCATCGTCATCGAGCGGGACATCATCTCCATCATCATCATCATCATCTCCACCATCTACACCGCCATCACCACCGCTGCACCTCGTCACCGCTGTAACAATTCGGGTTAAATCTTGATTGTATGATAGGGGAAACTCTCCCGGCATTATTCTCTACTTGTTATAGATGCTATTGAGTGAAACCATTGAACCAAGGTTTATGTTCAGATTGTTATTCATCATCATATCACCTCTGATTGTATTCCATATGATGTCTCGTGAGTAGTTCGTTTAGTTCTTGAGGACATGGGGGAAGTCTAAATGCTAGTAGTGAATTATGGTTGAGTAATATTCAATGTTATGATATTTAAGTTGTGGTGTCATTCTTCTAGTGGTGTCGTGTGAACGTCGACTACACGACACTTCACCATTTATGGGCCTAGGGGAGTGCATCTTGTATTCGGTTGCTAATTGCGGGGTTGCCGGAGTGACAGAAACCTAAGCCCCCGTTAGTATATCGATGCAGGAGGGATCGCAGGATCTCAGAGTTTAAGGCTGTGGTTAGATTTATCTTAATTACTTTCTTGTAGTTGCGGATGCTTGCAAGGGGTATAATCATAAGTATGCATTAGTCCTAGGAAGGGCGGTGCATTAGCATAGGTTCACCCACACAACACTTATCAAAACAATGAAGATTATTAAACCACATGAAGCGAAAGTACTAGACTAAAATCCCCGTGTGTCCTCAGGAACGTTTGGTCATTATAAGTAAACAAACCGGCTTGTCCTTTGTGCTAAAAAGGATTGGGCCACTCGCTGCAATTATTTCTCTCGCATTTTACTTACTCGTACTTTATTCATCTGTTACATCAAAACCCCTTGAATACTTGTTTGTGAGCATTTACAGTGAATCCTTCATCGAAACTGCTGCCAACACCTTCTGCTCCTCGTTGGGATCGACATTCTTACTTATCGAAGATACTACGATACACCCCCTATACTTGTGGGTCATGAAGACTATTTTCTGGCGCCGTTGCCGGGGAGTGAAGCGCTATTGGTAAGCGGAATTGGTAAGGAAAACCTTTACTGTTTGTGCTGATTTTATTTCTGCCTGCTGCTATAAATCATTATGGAGAGATCTTCTCTTCAATTTCTATTTGGGAAATCTACTACTACTGCAACGGTAGTGGATGAAGCGCCAGGTGAGGAAGTAGTACCATATAAAATACCTATGAAAATTATTGAACGTGTTATGGATAACCGCTATGAAGGGGATGGAACTGTCCATCCTGGTGATCATTTATTGTTTTTGCATGAATTATGCGGGTTATTCAAATGTGCAGGTATTTCTATGAATGAAGTTAGGAAGAAACTATTCACTATATCGCTGTCTGGTAAAGCGGCGCACTGGTATAAATTGCTGAAGAATGGTGATTCTATTGATTGGGAGGACATTGTGCCATTATTTTATTCCAAATTTTATCCTCCAAGTGAAATTCACAAAGATCGGAACCGCATATATAATTTCTGGCCTCATGATGGAGAGAGTATTGCCCAAGCTTGGGGGAGATTGAAGTCTTTAATGCTCAAATGCCCCATTCATGAGCTTCCTGGTAATGTTATTATTGATAATTTCTATGCAAGACTTTCTTTTCAAGACAAGACCTTGCTGGATACTTCTTGTTCTGGATCATTTACACGCAAGAATGAAGAGTTTAAAAGAGACCTTCTTGATCGGATCCAAGAAAATACTGAAGGATGGGAGAACGACAAGGATAGAGAGTCAGGTATAATTTATGATTATAAATGCATTGAAGCTTTTATGGATACTGATAAATTTCGTAATATGAGTGCTACATATGGTCTTGATTCCCAAGTTTTTGCAAATCTTTATAAAGCTTTTGCCTCTCATTATGAACTGCCTAAGAAGAATTTTGATAAGTATCATGAACCGTATAAAGATAAATTTGATTCATCTGTAAACAAATGTGTAGTGATTGAAACTGTTGATAATGTTATTCCTGAAGCTTATATTGAAAAAACTTCTTTCCCTGCTAAAATGAAGGAGTACTCTGTCATATCTAGTGCGGTTAATAAAAGTGAAAAGAAACCTAAAGAACCTGAAGAACAAATTAAAATTGAACCTGATGTTGCATTAGTTAAAGATCTTGTGACTGAAAATGTGGAGGATGGTCATATTATTTTCTGTGAAGATGCTTCTAATATTGTTTCACATCCTAATAAATCCAAACAAGTTAGTGTTCCTATGCTATCTGTTAGAATTGGTGATCATTGCTATTATGGTTTATGTGATATTGGTGCAAGTGTTAGTGCTATTCCTTATGAGCTTTACACGGAGATTATGCACGAAATTGGTTCTTGTGAACTTGAAGATATTGATGTGGTTATTCATCTGGCTAATAGAGAAACTATTTCTCCAATTGGTATTGTTCGAGATGTGGAAGTTCTATGTGGTAAGATTAAATATCCTGCTGACTTTTTGGTACTTGGTTCTGCTGCTAGTGATCATTGTCCTATCATTTTTGGTAGACCTTTTCTAAATACTTGTGGAGCTATTATAGATTGTAAGAAAGAGAAAATTTTGACTAGATTTGCTGGTGAACCTTATGAATTTAACTTTTCTAAATTTACCAAAACTCCTTATAAAGCTGACTTGCCTAGTAATGATTTTAAAATGGAGCAGTGTGCATCTATTGTTCTTGTTCCTAATAATCCTTTGCAGCAACATTTGGAGAATAGTGAAAGTGAAGCTTTTCGGAAAGAAAGAGATGAGCTTGAGGAAATTTTTCTTCGTCAACCTATTCTCAAGCATGATTTACCGGTGGAAGATTTGGGTACAACACCGCCACCAAAGGAAGATCCTGTTTTTGATTTAAAGCCTTTACCTGATAATCTTAAATATGCTCATATTGATGATCAGAAAATATATCCTGTTATTATTAGTTCTAAGCTTTCAGAGATTGAGGAAGAAAGGTTATTGGAAATATTGAAGAAACACCGAGGAGCTATTGGCTATACTCTTGATGATTTGAAAGGGATTTCTCCTTCTATTTGCCAACATGCTATTAATATGGAAGAAGATGCAAAGCCTGTTGTTGAACATCAACGTAGTCTAATTCCGAAGATGAAGGAAGTGGTAAGAAATGAGGTATTAAAAATTCTTGAAGCTGGTATTATATATCCTATTGCTGATAGTAGATGGGTTAGTCCTGTGCATTGTGTTCCTAAGAAAGGAGGAATGACTGTTGTGCCTAATGATAATGATGAGCTTATTCCTCAAAGAATAGTTGTAGGTTATAGAATGTGCATTGATTTTCGAAAAGTTAACAAAGTTACTAAGAAAGATCATTACCCTTTACCCTTTATTGATCAAATGCTAGAAAGGTTATCTAAAAATACTCATTTTTGCTTTCTTGATGGTTATTCTGGGTTTTCACAAATTGCTGTTAAAGCTAAAGATCAAGAGAAAACCACATTTACTTGTCCTTATGGAACTTATGCTTATAGGCGTATGCCTTTTGGCTTATGTAATGCTCCTGCTACTTTTCAAAGATGCATGTCTGCTATTTTTCATGGTTTTTGCGAAAGTATTGTAGAAGTGTTCATGGATGATTTTTCTGTCTATGGGAATTCTTTTGATAATTGCCTGCGAAACCTCGATAAAGTGTTGCAGAGATGTGAAGAAACTAACCTTGTTCTTAATTGGGAGAAATGCCACTTTATGGTTAATGAAGGAATTGTATTGGGACATAAAATTTCCGAGAGAGGTATTGAAGTTGATAGAGCTAAAGTTGAAGCAATTGAGAAGATGCCCTATCCGAGGGATGTTAAAGGTATTCGTAGTGTTCTTGGTCATGCTGGGTTTTATAGGAGATTTATTAAAGATTTCTCTAAAATTTCAAAGCCTCTTACTAATCTTCTTCAAAAAGATGTACCTTTTGTTTTTGATGATGATTGTAAGGAAGCTTTTGAAACTCTAAAGAAAGCCTTAACAACTGCTCCTGTAGTCGAACCTCCTGACTGGAATTTGCCTTTTGAAATTATGTGTGATGCTAGTGATTTTGCTGTAGGCGCTGTTCTTGGACAGCGGGTAGATAAAAAATTAAATGTTATTCATTATGCTAGTAAGACTCTTGATGCTGCTCAAAGAAATTATGCTACAACTGAAAAAGAATTGTTAGCTGTAGTCTTTGCTTGTGACAAGTTTAGACCCTATATTGTTGATTCGAAAGTTACAATTCATACTGATCATGCTGCAATTAGATACCTTATGACAAAGAAAGATGCTAAGCCAAGGCTTATTAGATGGGTACTTCTGTTGCAAGAATTTTATTTACATATTATAGATAGGAAAGGTGCTGATAATCCTGTTGCTGATAATTTGTCTAGATTGGAAAATATTGCTTATGATCCTGTTCCTGTTAATGATAGTTTTCCAAATGAACAATTGGTTGTAATAAAGGTGAGCTCGCGAGAGAGCCCTTGGTATGCAGATTATGCTAACTTTATTGTTTCGAAGTATTTGCCTCCAACCTTTTCAGCTCAGCAAAGGAGGAAATTCTTTTATGACTTGAGGCATTATTTTTGGGATGACCCACACTTATATAAAGAAGGAGTAGATGGTATTATGCGAAGATGTGTTCCTGAATATGAACAACAGGAGATATTGAGTAAATGTCATGGTAGTGTTTATGGAGGACATCACGCTGGAGATAGAACCGCGCAAAAGGTTCTACAATCAGGTTTTTATAGGCCAACACTCTTCAAAGATGCAAGGAAATTTATTTTATCTTGTGATGAATGTCAAAGAGTTGGTAATATCTCCAGACGCAATGAAATGCCTATGAATTATACTCTTGTTATTGAACCATTCGATTGTTGGGGATTCGACTTCATGGGTCCTTTCCCTGCTTCAGACGGTAATACTCATATACTTGTCGCTGTTGATTATGTTACTAAATGGGTAGAAGCTATACCTACAAAAAGTGCTGATGGTGAGACCTCTATAAAAATGCTTGTAGATGTTATATTTCCTAGATTTGGAGTACCTAGATATATTATGACTGATGGAGGTTCTCATTTTATTCATGGAGGTTTTAGAAAAACTCTTGCTAAGTATGGTATTAATCATAGAATTGCTTCTGCTTATCACCCTCAAACTAGTGGTCAAGTAGAATTATCAAATAGAGAGATTAAAGCTATCTTGGGAAAGACTGTTAATAAATCTAGAAAAAATTGGGCTAGCAAATTGAAAGAAGCACTATGGGCTTATAGAACTGCTTATAAAAATCCCATGGGAATGTCACCTTATAAAATGGTTTATGGAAAAGCTTGTCATTTACCTTTAGAACTAGAGCACAAAGCTTATTGGGCTGTTAGAGAACTAAATAAAGATCCTAAATTAGCCGGTAATAAGAGGTTGTTGCAATTAAGTTCTCTAGATGAATGGAGAAGTGAAGCTTATGAAAATGCTAAACTCTTTAAAGAAAAAGTTAAGAAATGGCATGATAGAAGGATCATCAAAAGAGAATTTAATGTTGGAGATCAAGTTCTATTGTATCGGTCTCGTCTCAGATTCTTTGCAGGGAAATTACTCTCGAAGTGGGAAGGACCATATGTTGTTGAGGAGGTGTATCGTTCAGGAGCAATTAAAATTAGCTCTCTCCAAGGCAATGCCACACAAGTGGTGAATGGACAACGACTCAAGCATTATATCTCGGGTGATTCTTATAATGTTGATGTTGATATTATTCAAGTGGAAACACCGGAGGCCTTCATCAAAGGACAAATTGACAGTCCGCCAGAACTCGACTTTGAATAGGTAACAGTACAGGTAATAAAAAGTCCGCGTTTACCTTTCCGAACATTATTTCTGCTGTTTTTTAGGAAATATGAAAAATTACGGAATCGAAACGGAGTGGAAAAGACGCGCGAGGGCCCGTCACCACAGGCCGGCGCGGGCCCCACCCTGGCCGCGCCGACCTATGGTGACGGCACCTCGGCGTCCCGTTTCCACTCGTTTTCGGCCTGGAACCTTCCTTTTGTCGTAAAAATATTTGCTATATAATCCCCCGGACCCCTGGAGGTCCGTAATATCGTTTTCTCGTCGTGTTTTGTTTCGAGCTGTTTTCTGCCAGATTTGTTTTGATCTAGAAGCACCATGGTCTCCAACAACAAAGACAAGGGGCCTTGGAGGGAAGAGATGGATGAAAGGATCAATAAGGAGAAGGAGAAGATAGCATCAGCAAAAGGAGAGTGGGAAACTACGAGGAGTAAGCCAATCTTGGTGGGATCGGTTAACACTGGGCGTTCTTTTTCTCATAACTTGCAGGGAGCTCTTCCGCCTGCTCTGGACCTCGACTCCTTCCCTTGTGTGGAGGAAGCAATACGAGTTGCTGATGAGTTTTGTGATCAATATCGTGCTCTTAAAAGGGAAGTGGAGATACTTCAAGAGGAGAACCAGCGACTTCGCAGAATGCTGGAATATTACTCAATTCCCAGCACAAGGCCGTCACCGCCACCTTCGGATAACAATAAGTCTCTTCAAATTTTGGTGCAGAATTGCAAAATTGAAAAACTGAAGCTGAAGGAGATCCTTATGAAGCGCGAGAAGAACCCATCGCCATCATCACCGAAGGAGTAATTCATCATCGGTATTGGCATCCCCTTGGTTTGTTCCAAGCTTGGGGGAGTGCCGCGGTATCACATCATCACCACCTTTATCTTTTACTATCAAGTAGTGTCATATCATGAGTAGGGAAGTTATCATATGGAATAGTATGCAATGTGGAAGTATCTCTCTTAGTTAGTTATCTATGTATCCGTTGGTGTGAGTTATCGTTATGGAATATTAATGAGAAGTTTTATCATTTACTCTTTGCACACCTTATTTTAGTTTGCAATCTCCATTATATGATTACTCTTGACATGAGTATTGATATCACTTTGGGAGCATCAAGTAAATCTATTTGGTTTTGGCAAACTTAGCATTGGTCAATAGCAACAACATCTTGATGTTTAGTTAAAAGAGAGAAATACACTTAGATATATTACTATTATCTCCATGCTTAGTATTCTGAAGTTAAAATTGCTTGTGCTTATGAGAAAGATGCATGATTGTTTCTATCATATGTATATTTGCTTGTTTCCCTCAACCTTTATGCTTGCTATCAAACCTTGCTAGCCAAAGACCTGTATCGAGAGGGAATGCTTCTCATACATCCATAACTTTAGACCAAACCTATGCCATTTGTGTCCACCATACCTACCTACTACATGGTATTTTCTGCCATTCCAAGTAAATACTTCATGTGCTACCTTTAAAAGAATTCAAACTATACTACTCCTTATTTGTGTCAATGTTCTATAGCTCATGAGGAAGTATGTGGTGTTTTATCTTTCAATCTTGTTGGACGGACTTTCACCAATGGACTAGCGGCACATCCGCTTATCCAATAATTTTGCAATAAGAGCTGGCAACGGGGTTCCCAGCCCCAATTAATAAACTTCCATTAATAATTCTCTTCACATGTTTTGCTCTGAGTTATCAGTAAGCAACTTAATTTTGCAATAGACACTCCTCCATGGTATGTGAATGTTGGAAGGCACCCGAGGATTCGGTTAGCCATGGATTGAGAAAGCCAAGGTTGGGGGGAGTGTCATCCTTAATAAAACTAAAATACATGTGTAAACAAAAGAGAAGGGGGATGATCTACCTTGCTGGTAGAGATGTCGTCCCTCATGGGAGCCGCTCTTTGAAGGTTCGTTTGGCAAAGGGGTTAGAGTGCCCGCTACCATTCGTTGACAACAACAAACACCGCTCAAAATCTTACTTTTATGCTCTTTATATGATTTCAAAACTTGAAAAGCTCTAGCACATGATTTAATCCCTGCTTCCCTCTGCGAAGGGCCTATCTTTTACTTTTATGTTGAGTCAGTAAACCTATTTCCCTCTATCTCAAGCAAGCAATTGAGTTGTTGTGAACCAATCATTTATGCTATGATTCAGTTAATCATGTCTTTTATACTTTCTTGTTTAGTACCAATTTTATCTGAATGAATATGACTTTGAAGTTATCAATGATTATGAAGAGATTGTCATGCTTAAATATGAAGGCTCAGCTATAAATTCTAATATGAAAGCTTTGCTTAGAAGTACAATCCGTTAGTAGTTCTCTGACCAAGAACAAAGTTTGCCATCACCAACTATGATTTCTTATGCACCTTTACTTGTGATTTCTCTTTACTTATTTCGAGATGAGTTATATGAGGAAGTTGTTTACTAGAATGTCTTGTGTGAATGAATATGATGCTTCTTGTCCGTATTTTATTTATCGACTCTTCACTCCATAAACATGTGGTCTTGTTTATCGAGCTCAGTTTCGCTTGGGGACAAGCGAGGTCTAAGCTTGGGGGGAGTTGATACGTCCAATTTGCATCACTATTTTGTATCATAATTTGCTGTTATTCATTGATATATTTCATATTGGGACACAATACTTATGTTATTTCATCTATTTTTCATGTTTCATCATTATTGGAGGATCAAACACCGGAGCCAGGATTCTGCTGGAAAAAGCACCGTCAGAACGCAATATTTCGGAAGATCAACTGTGGAAGGGAATTTCGCGTAAATTCCTATTTTTCCAGATGATGGAGGGAGCCAGAAGGGGGAGCAAAGAGGAGCCACTGTGGGCCCAGACCCTAGGGCGGCGCGGCCCAGGGCCTGGCCGCGCCACCCTGTGGTCTGGGGGCCCCACAGCCCCTTTCGCCTCCTTTTCTTCGCGTACTCCTTCGTCCCGAAAACCTAAGCCACAGAGAGGACCTCACGAAGGGTTACAGCCGCCTCTGCGGGGCGGAGAACACCAGAGAGAAAAGAGCTCTCCGGCGGGCAGGAATCCGCCGGGGAAATTCCCTCCCGGAGGGGGAAATCGACGCCATCACCATCGTCATCGAGCGGGACATCATCTCCATCATCATCATCATCATCTCCACCATCTACACCGCCATCACCACCGCTGCACCTCGTCACCACTGTAACAATTCGGGTTAAATCTTGATTGTATGATAGGGGAAACTCTCCCGGCATTATTCTCTACTTGTTATAGATGCTATTGAGTGAAACCATTGAACCAAGGTTTATGTTCAGATTGTTATTCATCATCATATCACCTCTGATTGTATTCCATATGATGTCTCGTGAGTAGTTCGTTTAGTTCTTGAGGACATGGGGGAAGTCTAAATGCTAGTAGTGAATTATGGTTGAGTAATATTTTATGATATTTAAGTTGTGGTTTCATTCTTCTAGTGGTGTCGTGTGAACGTCGACTACACGACACTTCACCATTTATGGGCCTAGGGGAGTGCATCTTGTATTCGGTTGCTAATTGCGGGGTTGCCGGAGTGACAGAAACCTAAGCCCCCGTTAGTATATCGATGCAGGAGGGATCGCAGGATCTCAGAGTTTAAGGCTGTGGTTAGATTTATCTTAATTACTTTCTTGTAGTTGCGGATGCTTGCAAGGGGTATAATCATAAGTATACATTAGTCCTAGGAAGGGCGGTGCATTAGCATAGGTTCACCCACACAACACTTATCAAAACAATGAAGATTATTAAACCACATGAAGCGAAAGTACTAGACTAAAATCCCCGTGTGTCCTCAGGAACGTTTGGTCATTATAAGTAAACAAACCGGCTTGTCCTTTGTGCTAAAAAGGATTGGGCCACTCGCTGCAATTATTTCTCTCGCATTTTACTTACTCGTACTTTATTCATCTGTTACATCAAAACCCCTTGAATACTTGTTTGTGAGCATTTACAGTGAATCCTTCATCGAAACTGCTGCCAACACCTTCTGCTCCTTGTTGGGATCGACATTCTTACTTATCGAAGATACTACGATACACCCCCTATACTTGTGGGTCATCAGTAGTTCATCCTTGGACTATGGGTCCATAGCAGTAGCTAGATGGTTCTCTTCTCCGCTTGTGCTTTCATTGTTATAGATCTTGTGAGATGCCTAACATGATCAAGATCATCTATTTGTAATGCTACATGTTGTGTTTGGTGAGATCCGATGAATAGAGAATACTATGTTAAATTGATTATCAATCTATCATATATGTGTTGTTTATGTTCTTGCATGCTCTCCGTTGCTAGTAGAGGCTCTGGCCAAGTTGATACTTGTAACTCCAAGAGGGAGTAATTATGCTCGATAGTGGGTTTATGCCTCCATTAAATCTGGGATAGTGACAGAAAGTTCTAAGGTTGTGGATGTGCTGTTGCTACTAGGGATAAAACATTGATGCTTTGTCTAAGGATATTTGTGTTGATTACATTACGCACCATACTTAATGCAATTATCTGTTGTTCGCAACTTAATACTGGAAGGGGTTCGGATGATAACCTGAAGGTGGATTATTTAGGCATAGATGCATGCTGGATAGCTGTCTATGTACTTTGTCGTAATGCCCTGATTAAATCACATAGTAATCATCGTTGATATGTATTGAATCTTTATTTGTCAATTGCTCGCCTGTAATTTGTTCACCCAGCATGCTAGTTATCTTATTGGAGAGACACCACTAGTGAACTGTGGACCCCGGTCCATTCTTTTACATCTGAATACATTCTACTGTTTTTACTGTTCTTTGCAAACAAACACCATCTTCCAATCGATACGCTTAATCCTTTGTTTTCAGCAAGCCGGTGAGATTGACAACCTCACTGTTACGTTGGGGCAAAGTACTTTGATTGTGTTGTGCAGGTTCCACGTTGGCGCCGGTTTCACTGGTGTTGCGCCGCACTACATTCCTCCACCAACAACCTTCACGTGCTTCTTGGCTCCTACTGGTTCGATAACCTTGGTTTCTTTCTAAGGGAAAACTTGCTGCTGTGCGCATCACACCTTCCTCTTGGGGTTCCCAACGGACGTGTACATCTACGCGCATCAAGCTATTTTTTCTGGCGCCGTTGCCGGGGAGATCAAGACACGCTGCAAGGGGAGTCTCCACTTCCAATCTCTTTACTTTGTTTTTGTCTTGCTTTATTTTATTTTCTACTTTGTTTGCTGCACTTAAACAAAACACACAAAAAAAATTAGTTGCTAGCTTTACTTTATTTACCATCTTGTTCTCTATATCAAAAACACAAAAAAAAATAGTTACTTTACTTATTGTCTTGTTTACTTGTTCTATATCAAAACACACAAAAAATTAGTTACTTGCACTTAGTTTACTTTTGTTATCATGTCTAGTTCCGTACCTATTACTTCTTCACCTGAAGAATTAGTCTTTACTTTTAAACAAGGGGATGAGGAGAGTTTTAAAGATGCTTGGTCTAGAATTTTTGATGCTTATCGTAAAGTTGAACCTCAAATGACTCTAAGTTTGCTCCTTAGTAATTTTTATTTTGGGCTTATGATTCACTATAGATATGCCTTAGATGCTATAGTGGGAGGAGATTTCCTTCATTGCAATGGTGATCAAGCTTTTAATGCCATAAAAAAATTGTTTGCATCACATAGTTCGGCCAATAACTTTGATTCAGCTCTTATTAGTATTTATAATAGACTAAACACTCTTGAAACAAATGCATCTTACTTGAAGGAAAGTTGTGGTTATGTTCGAAACCGTCTTGATGAAGTTTTAGTGAACTCTGAACCCTCAATGTGGAATCCTACTATTAAAGTTGCTATTGGTGGTGAAACTTTTCATGCCCGTTGTGATATTATGTCTGAATTCTGTCTTATGCCTAAGAGTATTTATGAATCTTTGACACTTTGGGGACTTGTTGAAGGGGGAGAAGGAATAACTCTTATTGATAACTCCGTTATAGTACCCAAGGGAATAGCCGAGAGTGTGCATACAACCATTCTTGGAAGAATGGTATCCACTGATTATCTTGTTATTGAATGTGTAGGAACTGGACAAATCACACTTGGAAGATCCCTGCTGAAACTATTGGGAGCAATCATAAATACGGGAGAAGGCACCCTAAAAATCATACCGGGAGGCCGACATGTATTCCCTAAACCAAAGAGTAAGAAAAAGAACAAGAAGGGTAAGCGTAAGGCCCGAGGTAACATTGATGCTTCATCTCTTGAAATTACTTGATTTGCACTTTCTGCGCCTAGCTGAAAGGCGTTAAAGAAAATCACTTTTTGGGAGATAACCCATGTGTTTATTTTACTACAGCAATTTTTGTTTTGTTGAGTCTTGGAAGTTGTTTACTACTGTAGCAACCTCTCCTTATCATGTTTTTGTGCCAAGTAAAGTTTCTATGTTAAAGTTGATGTTATATTTGGGATCGCTGCGCAGAAACAGCATTGCTGTCTGTCACGAATTCTGGCACAAGTCTCTGAAAAAAATTCGAAGAAATCTGCAAATTTACGAGCGTGATCCTCAGATATGTACGCAACTTTCATTAGTTTTGAGTTTCCACGTGAGCAAGTTAAGTGCCCAGTCCAGATGCATCTTTACGGACTGTTCTGTTTTTGACAGATTCTGTCTTTTATTTCGCATTGCCGCTTTTGCTATGTTGAATGAGTTTCTTTGTTCCATTAACTTTCAGAAGCTTTGTGCAATGTCCAGAAGTGTTAAGAATGATTGTGTCACCTCTGAATATGTGAATTTGTGGTTATGCACTAACCCTCTCATGAGTTTGCTTGAAGTTTGTGTGAAGGAAGTTTTCAAGGGTCAAGAGAAGAGGATGATATACTATGATCAAGAAGAGTGAAAGGTCTAAGCTTGGGGATGCCCCGGTGGTTCATCCCTGCATATTTTAAGAAGACTCAAGCATCTAAGCTTGGGGATGCCCAAGGCATCCCCTTCTTCATCGACAACATTATCAGGTCACTTCTAGTGAAACTATATTATTATTCCGTCACATTCTTATGTTCTTTACTTGGAGCGTCGGTTTGTTTTTATTTTTGTTTTGTTTTGAATAAAGTTGGATCTCGCCATTCTTATATTGGAGATATTACGCTCCGCTTTTTCTTATGGAACACTTGTGTTCTTAATTATGCTTTAATGTTCATGGCGAAAGCTTATTGCTTCGTTAAATTGCTATTTGGTTGGAATTGGAAAATGCTGCATATGGTTTGGTAAATTTGGCAATTGTTTGAGCTCTCATAGATCATGTTTAAGCTCTTGCATCATGTAGTTTAATCTATTAATGAAGAACTACTGTAGAGCTTGTTTAATTTGGTTTGCATGATTGATCTCTCTAAGTCTAGATATTTTCGGGAAAAGTGTTTGAACAACAAGGAAGACAGTGTAGAGCCTTATAATGCTTGCAATATGTTCTTGTGTGAGTTTTGCTGTACCTGTTCATACTTGTGTTTGCTTCAAACAACCTTGCTAGCCCAAACCTTGTACTGAGAGGAAATGCTTCTCGTGCATCCAAACACCTTGAGCCAAACTCCATGCCATTTGTGTCCACCATATCTACCTACTATGTGGTATTTTTCTGCCATTCCAAAGTAAATTACTTGAGTGCTACCTTTAAATTTCATTCCTCTACCTTTACAATATATAGCTCATGGGACAAATAGCTTAAAAACTATTGTGGTAATGAATATGTAGTTATGTGTCTTAATTCTTATAAGTTGCTTGTTGAGCGGTAACCATGTTTTCTGGGGACGCCATCAACTTTACCTTTGTTGGATATCATGTGAGATGCTATGCATGTTCGTCTTGTCCGAAGTAAGTGGACTTCATGATCAAATGGTTTGAGTATGCATATGTTAGAGAAGAACATTGGGCCGCTAACTAAAGCCATGTATCATGGTGGAAGTTTCAGTTTGGACATACAACCTCAATCTCTTATGAGAATATTAACTGTTGTTGAATGCTTAAGCATTAAAAAGAGGAGTCCATTATCTGTTGTCTATGTTGTCCCGGTATGGATGTCTAAGTTGAGAATAATCAAAAGCGAGAAATCCAATGCGTGCTTTCTCCTTAGACACTTGTACAGGCGGCATAGAGGTACCCCTTTGTGACACTTGGTTGAAGCATATGTTATGCGATGAGAATCCGTGTTTCCGAGCTAAGTAGGACAAGGTGCGAGCACTATTGGTACTCTATGCATGAGACATGCAACTTGTAGGAAGTATTATGCATAGCACATATGAATTATTACTACCGTTGACAAAATTGTTTCTATGTTTTCAAAACAAAAGCTCTAGCACAAAAATAGTAATCAATGCTTCCCTCTGCGAAGGGCCAATCTTTTACTTTATTGTTGAGTCAGTTTACCCATTCCCTTCTATCTTAGAAGCAAACACTTGTGTTAACTGTGTGCATTGATTCCTACATGTTTACTTATTGCACCTGTTATATTACTCTATGTTGACAAATATCCATGAGATATACATGTTACAAGTTGAAAGCAATTGCTGAAACTTAATCATCCTTTGTGTTGCTTCAATGCATTCTACTATGAATTTATTGCTTATGAGTTAGCTCTTATGCAAGTCTTATTGATACTTGTCTTGAAAGTATTATTCATGAAAAGTTTTGCTATATGATTCATTTGCTTAGTCATTATCTTTGTTAGCAATCTTTTGTTCAGATCACTCCATTCATCTCATATGCTTTACGATAATGTTGATCAAGATTATGTTGGTAGCATGTCACTTCAGAAATTATTTGTGTTATCGTTTACCTACTCGAGGACGAGTAGGAACTAAGCTTGGGGATGCTTGATACGTCGCAAACGTATCTATAATTTCTTATGTTCCATGCTACTTTCATTACAATACTTGAGTGTTTTACACATACTTTACTGTCCTTGGCATGGTGGTGGCGGCCTCCTCCTTCATCGGAGGTGGTTCGCTGGTTGCTGGGGTGGTGGATCACGAGATCCGTCTACTCCGGCGATGAAGATCTAGTCGACGACGAGCTAGCGGTCAAGGGGCCACCGGTGAAAACCGCGCCCTGACATTGTTCTTGGCGGATGATGGCGGCGGCTATTGGCGTCGTCCCCTTGCGAAGGCATCATCTTTGCTGGCCTCTACGCTTTCTCTTGCCGAGTTGGGGACTAACGGCTGTCGGTGAAAACCGTGCTACGATTGGCGGGCGATGGCGGCGTTAAGCGTCGCTTCCTTCTTGAAGCCATCATCGTCACAATCTATGGCTACTCACTCGTGCTGCTCCGGGGGAAACCCTAGATCCGGATCTCCCGGATCGGATGATGACGATGCTTCGTGCGTCGTTCTACCTCTTGGGGCATCATTTTTGTAGAAGCGGCTGGATGGAGGTGGATATTTGGTGGAGTGGTTGATACGTCGCAAACGTATCTATAATTTCTTATGTTCCATGCTACTTTTATTACAATACTTGAGTGTTTTACACATACTTTACAGCATTATTTTACATTTTCCGGCACTAACCTATTAACAAGATGCCAAAGTGCCAGTTGCTGTTTTTCTGCTGTTTTTGGTTTCAGAAATCCTAGTAAGAAAATATTCTCGGAATTGGACGAAATCAACGCCCAGGGGCCTATTTTTACACGAAGCTTCCAGAACTCCGAAGAGGAGACGAAGTGGGGCCACGAGGTGGCGACACACCAGGGCGGCGCGGCCCAGGCCCTGGCCGCGCAGCCCTGTAGTGTGGGCCCCTCGTGATGCCCTTTGACCTACCCTTCCGCCTACTTAAAGCCTCCGTCGCAAAACCCCCTGTACCGAGAGCCACGATACGGAAAACATTACTGAGAGGCCGCCGCCGCCAATCCCATCTCGGGGGATTCAGGAGATCGCCTCCGGCACCCTGCCGGAGAGGGGAATCATCACCGGAGGGGCTCTACATCATCATGCCCGCCTCCGGATTGATGCGTGAGTAGTTCATCTTTGGACTATGGGTCCATAGCAGTAGCTAGATGGTTGTCTTCTCCGCTTGTGCTTTCATTGTTATAGATCTTGTGAGCTGCCTAACATGATCAAGATCATCTATTTGTAATGCTACATGTTGTGTTTGGTGAGATCCGATGAATAGAGAATACTATGTTAAGTTGATTATCAATCTATCATATATGTGTTGTTTATGTTCTTGCATGCTCTCCGTTGCTAGTAGAGGCTTTGGCCAAGTTGATACTTGTAACTCCAAGAGGGAGTAATTATGCTCGATAGTTGGTTCATGCCTCCATTAAATCTGGGACAGTGACAGAAAGTTCTAAGGTTGTGGATGTGCTGTTGCTACTAGGGATAAAACATTGATGCTTTGTCTAAGGATATTTGTGTTGATTACATTACGCACCATACTTAATGCAATTATCTGTTGTTCGCAACTTAATACTGGAAGGGATTCGGATGATAACCTGAAGGTGGATTATTTAGGCATAGATGCATGCTGGATAGCGGTCTATGTACTTTGTCGTAATGCCCTGATTAAATCACATAGTAATCATCGTTGATATGTATTGAATCTTTATTTGTCAATTGCTCGCCTGTAATTTGTTCTCCCAGCATGCTAGTTATCTTATTGGAGAGACACCACTAGTGAACTGTGGACCCCGGTCCATTCTTTTACATCTGAATGCATTCTACTGTTTTTATTGTTCTTTGCAAACAAACACCATCTTCCACTCGATATGCTTAATCCTTTGTTTTCAGCAAGCCGGTGAGATTGACAACCTCACTGTTACGTTGGGGCAAAGTACTTTGATTGTGTTGTGCAGGATCCACGTTGGCGCCGGTTTCACTGGTGTTGCGCCGCACTACATTCCTCCACCAACAACCTTCACGTGCTTCTTGGCTCCTACTGGTTCGATAACCTTGGTTTCTTTCTGAGAGAAAACTTGCTGTTGTGCGCATCACACCTTCCTCTTGGGGTTCCCAACGGATGTGTACATCTACGCGCATCAGTGGTGTTCATCTACCACGTTGACGTTGATGATTCTTGGCGGCGTGGAGCCGTAGGGTATCGAAGACGGGCGCGGACCGCATGGCACATGTAGGATGGTGGTGTTGTCTGGGTCATGGTGACATCGACGACATGTCTAGCAAGGTCAATGCGGTGATCCCTCTTGAAGATGGGTGCGAGTAAGATGGAGGTAGCGATTTATGTGGCGTCTGTTGGCGTGCGCTGAGAGTCTGCTTGACTGGATGTGCTTCTCACCTGCTATTGGACGGCTTGGGAAGGCATTTGGTTGTCTGGATGATGTGAGTTGGTGTATTGTCACCCCCTTCATCCCTCTTTAGGTTTAGCGAGGTGGCTTCGAGTTTAATCTTTTATATTATTCTTGAAAGATGCACTAGTGGAAACATGGCCTTTTGCACCGGTTTTTAAAGGCCATATGCACCGGATGGGCAACCGGTGCAAACCACCCGGTGCAAAAGGCCCCCCCCTTTTGCACCGGTTGGCTTACGAACCGGTGCTAAAGGGGTCTCCACGTGGCCGGCTGTGGGGCGCTCGGCGGGGAAGCTTTTGCACCGGTTCGTAATACGAACCGGTGCAAAAGGGTTGGGCCGCGGCAGACTCTGCCGCGGCAGGGAATTGCACTAAAACGCTGCCGCGGCAGAGACTCTGCCCCATTCGAAACACGGTATAATATTAATAATGCAGACAATTCAAATATATATATATATATAGGAAACCATTATATTACATATATCGATCAAAGTGACACACGTTCATGCATATATATATGTCTACATCAACTTTGATACTGGATGTCGGCCACATAGTGTTCTCCGTCTGGAGCTAAGACTTGCTCAACTAAGAATCCCGCCAGCTCTTCTTGAATTGCTCGTACACGCTCGGTTGCTAGAAGACCGTCCCGCAACCGTTCGATCTAATCATTTGAAAAAGGTACGGTGGTCAATATATATGTGTGTGTATGTGAATGAAACAGAAGGTGATAAAATAAAGCCATGAATGTTGTTTACTTACATCAAGTTGTTCCAAAATATCCCTCTTATGGTGGGTATTCTGGCGGATGAACTCGCAAACGTAATACCCGCATAAATTATTCCCGTCCTCCTGCCTCAAGCACTTTACGAGAACAAAATTCAATCAAAATAATATATATATATATAATCAAGGATGATAATAATGGTATTGAAACTAGAATCATCAAAGAGATGCGCGGCGTAGCCAGTATTACTTACCGGTACTTGTTTTATTCGAAGTTCTTTATTCTTTAAACCCGGAGACTTGTTGGTGAACCGTTTCCAAGCCTTGAGGAGGATATCAGCCATGTCCCCCCACGCCTCAAGGGGTTTACTCTTCGAGTCCATGACTTCTACTATCCCGGTGTCGGGTTCAATGACTAGCAGGATATAGTGAAACCTGCGGACACACATATATATGCATAACTCATCAATTACACTTAACGCATGGAGTAAGCGAAAAAGATTTAATGTGTGAAGACAGTAACACTCACGAGAAGTTGTAAGGAAATAGTATTGCCCTTTTGTATGAGTTTTTCCTTAAGACATATACCAAGTTATTCTCTGTGTCCTTGGGAGAGTTGTGGACAGTATACCCATTCACGGTATATGGGTCAACGAACCCAAGATCATAGATTTGCCCCTTGCGGCATTCGCGGATCTTCATTCTGCATAATACAATGAGAGTATGGTTATATGCATGCAATGGACGAGCCGCGGTAGAGACTTAATTACATAAATAATACTTACAGACAGTAGGCACTCAGCAGAGATTTGTCGAGGGCGTCTTGGTTGAATAACTGAAATAATTCACAAAATTCGATGTTCATCACGTCATTTCGCCCGTAGTGCTCATCTTTGATTGCCACCATGATCCAGTTCTTACCATCCTTACATTTTTCCATGTACCAATTATGCAGTCTTCGCAGTTGCGTTGATAGATTAGGCAACTCCTCAGCTCTGACAAGAGGTTGCCCGTACTTGTACTGGTATGCTATTTGGACATCATCACCCGTACTTGTAAGGAATTCTGCATCGATGCGGCTTAAGTACTCAGGAATACTCATACCGACCGCATCTGCCTCATCTTTGTATAGTCTTACCATCTCCGGATCAAAGCACGCTGTGACATCGGGATACACTTGGAGCGGGGGGCACGAGTTTTTCTGGTTTCCAAGCTGGGGAACTGGTTTCCCGTCTACCTTACTTTTTTCCCACCGATCTCTTGCTGACACATTTGACTTGCGAATAGACCGGTCATAGTTCGATGAAAGACTTGGCTCAGGTTGATGAAGGCTCTTCAGCAGTTTCAACTTCTTTTCCAGAGATATAGCTGGCTCCGGCTCAAGCTGGGGCTTTTTCAATTTCAACATTTGTTGCTTGTGTTGTTCAGCTACGATCTTGACATTTTCCTCAACTGTATAGTCATAAGGTCTCTTGGGAGGAACCTTAGGCACTCTTGGGAGGGGCTCTTGTTTGCGTCTCGGTGATCTGTTACGACTCAGCTGTGTCGTAGTGGACCGCCTAATTTTGCTCTTAGACTTGGGCTGCGGCGGCGGAGAAGGCTCACGCGGCGGCGGAGAAGGCTCACGCGTCGGCGGGGAAGGCTCACGCGCCGGCGGGGAAGGCTCACGCACTGGAGACGGCTGCATCGGTGGAGAATGCTGCCTCGGTGGAGACCTTGTTGGCGCCTTCCAACCCGGAATCACAATGAATTCTTTTCGCCATAGAACTGTAGTGTTCTTGGCTTCTCCCAGCTCTAGCAAATCCCCTTCACCGGCTGGGTGGTCAAGCCTCAGCGGCCCATACCCATCCATAACTTGATCCACCCCGGCAACAGCGTAGCCAGGTGGAACCGGCTTGAAGTGGTATCTTTGATCGGGTACTGGCGGTAAGACATAGCCGACCGCCGCCTTGAGCGTTAAGTAGCCCATCGTTTGGAAATGTAGCTCACAAGGTGTAGACTCTGTGATAAAGTCCACAGGGTAGAGATCAAGATCCATCTGCGGTTCCACAGGGGAGGGAGGAGCCATCTGTGCATCATCACCAGGCAGCTCCGTGGAAGCCACGCTGCTTTTCCGCTGAGATCCCTGGCCGGTAGCATCGAATGCAACTTCTTCTATCTGCGGATTAGGTTGAGGTTGGGTGACTGTGACTGAGCCTGACATTATCATCCTCACTTGCTCCTCTAGCTTAGCAACGCGTTCGTGAACCACATCCTTTTGCCTCTGACGGCTTCTATCGGGATATTTCTTCGTTTCTGCAGGAAACCCAATACACCACGGCTTGCCACCTGATGTGGTTCGTGTTCGTCCTGAGTGTTCAGGATTCCCAAGGGCGCGTGTGAGCTGGTCCTTCTCTCTTTCGGGACGGAACTTCCCCTCTTCAACTTCCTTTGCAACATTTCTAAAGGCTTCGATGTGAAGTGGGTTTTCCTTATGTCTTTGTGTATATATGCATAACCCTTGTGCGTCCAACGTGCCCCCATGCGCGTAAAACCAATCCCTTGACCGCTGGTTCCATTTCAGTACCTCTGGCTGGATCCCCTTTTTAATTAGCTCGTTCTCCCATTTCTCCCACTTAGGTCTGCCAGCATTGTAGCCTCCTCGCCCCATGGTATGGAAGTACATCTTATTAGAAGCATTTTTCGTATTGGTGTCAGACCTTTTCTTTGCCTTGTCCGATTTCTTTAACTTCACAAATTCCTCCCAGTGGTCTTTTATCTTCTCATAGGGGCCTTTGAAATCAGGAGTCTTCCCTTTCTTGACAAAGAAGCTGTCCAATTTCTTCTTGTAGTCGTTGAACTGTACCGCCATCTTCTTAAGAGCCCACTTCTTAACTCTTCGCTGTACGCTATTCAGCTCGGGATCCTCAGGGTCTGGCCTGTCATTCTCACTATCAGAGTCAGTTGGCTCCGGAAAGAAGAAATTTTTCAGCAGATTCCTAAACATCACACTTTTTAATCTCGTGTCGACATAAGTAACTCCTTCGCCCCCCTTTACAGGTTTCTTCCATTCTTGAGTGGTGATCGGGACGGTGTCCCTAACAACAACTCCACATTGACTTACAAACTTTTTTGCGAACTTCTTGGGAGAAATCGGTTCGCCATCTATCGCGATTTCCGTGATGGTGCACCTTTCATGGTCTTCCATCTTTCTGGCCGCGCCTCGTTTAGTTCTGCCAGTAGAGTATGTTGATCGGGAGGTCTAAAAGAAGAAACAACGTTAATACATGTATATGCACAAATCTGGAGGCTTGGTTAATTAATATTTATACACCTCGGCGGCGTCGTGAGCTTCTCCCTCGCAGTCGTCACCTTCTCCCTCACCGGAGCCGTCTCCACGGTTGTCTTGCTCATCTTCCTCACCGGAGGCGTCTCCACGGGTTCGCTCGTCTCCCTCGCCGGATTGGTTTAGGTAAAGAGAGGTGATATCCTCATCATCACGGATAATCTCCTCGACCATGTATTCTTTTTCTAGGTCTCGTTCCATAGTTTCTGCAAAGACTTACAAGTTATTCTAACCAAGATAATGATATAAATAAATGATCAAATATTAGAGTTACACATATATATAAGTGCAAATAAAGGATAATGCTGAATACATCATCAAAGATCTGAGTTACACATATAGCTCGATCGGTCCCTAATACATCACACTACAAGCTCTCAACGGCGCCGACCGAGTCCCGAGCCGCGCCGGGTGAACACCCAAAGCCACGGAACAGTAACGGGAGCATAGCTAACATGAGATCCCCGCATAACTGACCATCCGGTCCTATACATGGTGTCTAACGCATACATGTAACGGCGAACATGCTCCTCCTCCGCTGCAATGCGCTGAGCTACCACCTCCGGCGGGGCCGGCTCCCTCTGAAACGAACGTGGCCCATAAGACCTCCACCAGAGAATATCCGGGTCGACGACGGGACCCGGATTCCGCACCAAGGTGCGCGCCCCGGAAGATAACACCTCCCAGTGCCACCCCGGCGGAGCCCAGTCCCGAACTTCCCCCAACTGCCGCAACTCCTCTAAAATTGTCCTAGCTCCAGGACGCGGCGGGCGCGCCATCGTATGCAAACTAATATTGAATTTGAATAAATTACTTACAAATATTTCTAACATATAAATTTCACTAATATTTTCTAACATATAAATTTCTAACAAATTTTTCTAACTCTAAATTAATTAATATTTTCTAACCCTAAATTATCTAACAAATATTCTAACATATAAATTTCTAACAAATATTATCTAACAAATATTCTAACATATATATTTCTAACAAATATTATCTATCAAATATTCTAACATATAAATTTCTAACAAATTTATCTAACAAATATTATAACATATATATTTCTAACAAATATTATCTATCAAATATTCTAACTAATTAAAACAAAAAAAATGAAAAAAAAAACAAAGGGGGAGGCCGGGCCGGGGCTCACCTCTTAGCCGGCTGCGCCGGCCGGGGAGAAGGGGGCGGTGGCGCGGGGGCGGCGGCGGCGCGGGCGGCGCGCGGGGGGCGGCGTGCGGGGGCGGCGCGCGGGGGCGGCTCGCGGGGGCGGTGGCGGCGCGCGCGCGGGGGCGGTGGTGGCGGGGACGGCGCGGAGGAGGCGGCGGCGCGGTAGACGGCGGCGGCGGGCCGGCGCGGGAAATTTTGGCAGCACTTCGTGGCGAAAAGCTTCCTCGCGCGAAATGGAGAAGAAGGGGCGCGCGGGGGCAGTTATACTGCGACCCTTTTGCACTGGTTCGTGGCTGGAACCGGTGCAAAAGACCCTTTTGCACCGGTTCGAGCCACCAACCGGTGCAAAAGACCCCATTTTTCGCTCCTTTTTGTATTTTGCCGCCATTTTTTTTGCGTGTTTCGCGCGGGATAGGTTCCCGCCACGACGCGCGCGTGGTAGGTTCCCGCCACGACGCGCGCGTGGTAGGTTCCCGCCACGACGCGCGCGTGGTAGGTTCCCGTCAAACGACGCCGCGCGTGATTTTCCCGCCACGACGCAAGCGGCGCGCGGTATATTTTCCCGCCACGATGCAAGCGGCGCGCGGTATATTTTCCCGCCACGACGCAAGCGGCGCGCGGTATATTTTCCCGCCACGACGCGCGCGTGGTAGGTTCCCGCCACGACGCGCGCGTGGTAGGTTCCCGTCAAACGACGCCGCGCGTGATTTTCCCGCCACGACGCAAGCGGCGCGCGGTATATTTTCCCGCCACACGCAAGCGGCGCGCGGTATATTTTCCCGCCACGATGCAAGCGGCGCGCGGTATATTTTCCCGCCACGACGCAAGCGGCGCGCGGTATATTTTCCCGCCACGACGCAAGCGGCGCGCGGTATATTTTCCCGCCACGGCGCCGCGCGGGATATTTTCCCTCTATAAATAGTACGTCCCCGTCTCTCCCACTTCGATCATCACCAAACCCTAGCCCATTGCACAATGCCCCCAAAGCCGCAGCTGCCGCCGGTGGAGGTGGACCCGCAGCTCGCGGAGATAGAGGAGTGGGAGGAGCTGCAGCGGCAGGAGGCGGCAGCAAGGAGGGCAGCAGAGGATGAGGTGGACCCGCAGCTTGCAGAGATAGAGGAGTGGGAGGAGGCGGCGCTAGCGGCTACCATAGAAGCATTTGAGAGGCAGAGTCTCCAGGAGCTGCATAAGCGGCCGCGTGTGGCAGATCTGGATAGTGAGGAGATGTATAAGCGTCGTCGTGAGGAGGAGCTGCGGCAGGAGGCGGCAGCCAGGAGGGCAGCAACGGATGCGCGGAAGAACTAGTAGAAGTTGTTATTATTTTAGTTTAAATTTAGTTAATGTTAAATTTCAATAAAGTCGTTGTCGTTGTTTTAGTTTAAGTTTAGTTAATGTATCTTGTTAAATTTCAATAAAGTCGTTGTCTTTAGTTTATATACCCTTTTATCCCGGTTCCTGGCTTGAACCGGTGCTAAAGATGGTGGATTGGTTTATATACCTCTTTTATCCCGGTTCCTGGCTTGAACCGGTGCTAAAGATGGTGGATTAGATTATATACCCCTTTTATCCCGGTTCCTGGCTTGAACCGGTGCTAAAGATGGTGGATTAGTTTATATACCCCTTCGGTTCCTGGCTGGAACCAGTGCTATAAAGATGGGGGGCTAAATCTGGGGGAGGCTTATCTGGTGTTTGCCTTATCTGGGGTGGCCTCATCTGGGGGGGGGGGATTATCTGGAGGCACATGTTGCTATATATAGCCCCCTCCGGGGAGAGTAGAGAGAGCAGCCTGAGAGGCAACGACCAAGAAGGGAAGAGCCTCTCCGGCGAAGCTTCTCGAAGATGTCTTAGATGGCTGGCCGTCTTAGACATCTTCGGAAGCTTTGCCCGAGTAACTCTTCCCGCAAGTCATGCTCGGAAGCTGCTAGTATACACCCAACAACCAGTAGCTCAGGGTAAGGAGGGCTTCCGGGAGCTTTTCGAAGGAAAGAGCCTCTCCGGCGAAGCTTCTCGAAGATGTCTTAGATGGCTGGCCGTCTTAGACATCTTCGGAAGCTTTGCCCGAGTAACTCTTCCCGCAAGTCCCGCTCGGAAGCTGCTAGTATACACCCAACAACCAGTAGCTCAGGGTAAGGGCTTCCGGGAGCTTTTCGAAGGAAGAAAGAGCCTCTCCAGCGAAGCTTCTCGAAGATGTCTTAGATGGCTGGCCGTCTTAGACATCTTCGGAAGCTTTGCCCGAGTAACTCTTCCCGCAAGTCCCGCTCGGAAGCTGCTAGTATATATACCCAACAACCAGTACCTCAGGGTAATTAAAGAGGGCTTCTGGGAGCTTCTCGAAGGAAAGAGCATTTAGTTCAAACGACCAATATAATGTTACTGATACATATCACAACAAACGCTTCACAATATGAGCTCATCAAGGTACAGGATAATAATTAATACATTATGATCGCTTCGACCGTAACCATGGAGTATCTTCAGCATTTAACGCGATGGTTGGATCAATGTTCACTCTGAAGGGTGGAATTTCAGCAAACTTATTATAATCCTCTGACATGTCTGTCTTGTCCTCGACTCCCACGATGGTTCTTTTCCCTGAAAGAACTATGTGACGCTTTGGCTCATCGGATGAGCTCGTTTCCTTATGTTTTCTTTTCTTCGGTCTGGAGGACATGTCCTTCACATAGAAAACCTGAGACACATCATTGGCTAGGACGAATGGTTCGTCTCTGTAACCAAGATTGTTGAGATCCACTGTTGTTATTCCGTACAGCTGGTCTACCTTTACCCCTTTTCCATCAAGCTTGAACCATTTGCACCGAAACAAAGGGATCTTAAAATAAGGTCCATAGTCAAGTTCCCATATCTCCTCTATGTAACCATAATATGTGTCCTTTTCCCCACTGTTAGTGTTTGTTGCATCAATGCGGACACCACTGTTTTGGTTGGTGCTCTTTTTATCTTGGGCGAACGTGTAGAAGGTATTTCCATTTATCTCGTACCCCTGGAAAGTCAGTATAGTCGAAGATGGTGACCCGGCCAACAAGTACAATTGATCATCAATGGCGTTGTTATTCATGAGATGTGTTCGGAGCCAACCGCCGAATGTCTGCATATGTTTATGTGTAATCCAGTCTTCAGATCGCCGGATATTCGGAGCGTACAATATTCTTGTGATCAGTGATATACGGGGCCACCAAGGTGGAACTTTGTAGAACTGTGTAGTGTGCTTGAGTGAAAGAAATGCCGTCCCTACATATCATTGATTTCCTTCCTAGCGTGCCTTTTCCACTTAGTCGCCCCTCATGTCGCGATTCAGGAACACCAATCGACTTAAGGTCAGGAATAAAGTCAACACAGAACTCGATGACCTCCTCTGTTCCATAGCCCTTGGAGATGCTTCCTTCTGGCCTAGCACGGTTATGAACATATTTCTTTAAGACCCCCATGAACCTCTCGAAGGGGAACATATTGTGTAGAAAGACAGGACCGATGATGGCAATCTCTTCGACAAGGTGAACCAGGAGATGTGTCATAATATTGAAGAAAGATGGTGGAAACACCAACTCAAAGCTAACAAGACATTGCACCACATCCTTCTGTAACCTTGGAAGACTAGCTGGATCGATTACCTTCTGAGATATTGCATTAAGGAATGCACATAGCTTCACAATGGGTATTCGAAAAAATTTCGGCAGAAGCCCCCTCAGTGCAACCGGAAGCAACTGCGTCATAATAATGTGGTAGCCATGCGACTTCAGGTTTTGGAATTTTTTCTCCGCCATATTTATAATTCCCTTTATATTTGATGAGAATCCAGACGGCACCTTGATACTGTAAAGGACTTCAAAAAAGATTTCCTTCTCTGCTTTGGTAAGAGCGTAGCTGCCAGGACTTAAGCGACTCCCTGTATCCGTCTTGTAATCCTGTTCTTGCTTGTTCTTTGGGACTTTCATACGATCTTTGGTCCTCCCTTGCTTCTGGTGTATCTTTTGTCTGCCCATACACGCCTAAGAAGCCTAGCAGGTTCACGCAAAGATTCTTCGTCACATGCATCACGTCGATTGAAGAGCGGACCTCTAGGACTTTCCAATAGGGTAGATCCCAAAATATAGATTTTTTCTTCCACATGGGTGCGTGTCCGGTAACAACCTCTTTGGGAACAGATTTTTTCTTCGAAGCCTTTTTTTTGGGAACAGATTGGCCGCCAGGACCCTTTCCAAATATTACTTTTATGTCCTTGACCATATCAAGTAAAGCATCACCTGTACGGAGTTCAGGCTTCTCCCGGTGATCTGCCTCACCTCCGAAATGATTGCCTTTCTTTCTGACGGGGTGCCTCTTTGGAAGAAATCGACGATGCCCTGTACACAACCTTCTTACATTTCTTCAAATAAGCACCTTCGGTCTCATCTAAGCAGTGCGTGCATGCATTGTATCCCTTGTTTGTCTGTCCTGAAAGGTTACTAAGAGCAGGCCAATCATTGATGGTCACGAAAAGCAACGCTCGTAGGTTGAATGCCTCCTGTTTGTACTCATCCCATGCAAGAACACCTGGTTTGCTCCACAACTGTAAGAGTTCTTCAAATAATGGCCGTAGGTAAACATCAATGTCGTTGCCGGGTTGCTTTGGGCCTTGGATGAGCACTGGCATCATAATGAACTTCCGCTTCATGCACAACCAAGGCGGAAGGTTATAGATACATAGAGTTACAGGCCAGGTGCTATGACTGTAGCTCTGCTCCCCAAAAGGATTCATTCCATCTGTACTTAGACCAAACCTTAAGTTCCTCGCGTCATCTGCAAAGTCCGGGAACTCTCTATCGATTTTCCTCCACTGCGACCCATCAGCGGGGTGTCTCAGCTTCTCGTCTTTCTTACGGTCTTCTTTGTGCCATCGCAACAACCTGGCATGCTCTTTATTTCTGAACAGACGTTTCAACCGTGGTATTATAGGAGCATACCACATAACCTTGGCAGGAACCCTCTTCCTAGGGGGCTCGCCCTCAACATCACCAGGGTCATCTCGCCTGATCTTATACCGTAGTGCATTGCATACCGGACATTTTTCCAAATTTTCGTACTCATGGCGGTAGAGGATGCAGTCATTAATGCATGCATGTATCTTCAGCACCTCTAATCCTAGAGGGCAGAGAACCTTCTTTGCTTCGTACGTACTGTCAGGCAATTCGTTATCCTTTGGAAACCTCCTCTTCATTATTTTCAGTAACTTCTCAAATGGCTTGTCACATATACCAGCTTCTGCCTTCCATTGCAGCAACTCCAGTGTGGCACCGAGCTTTGTGTTGCCATCTTCGCAATTTGGGTATAACTTCTTTTTGTGATCATCTAACATGCCCTTTAACTTTCGCTTCTCGTTTTCAGTTTCTGCATCTCTGTGTGCATCAGCGATGGCCCGACGAAGATCATCATCAACGGGCTCATCTGATGCCTCTTCATCTTGATCACCTCCACGTGCCTCCTCATCTTCATCATGCCCTGTTGCAGTATCACCGTAGTTAGGGTACATATCATCATCCTCTTCTTCTTCGTCGTCGTTTTCCATCATAACCCCTCTTTCTCCATGCTTGGTCCAACAATTATAGCTGGGCATGAAACCTTTCCAAAGCAGGTGGGAGTGAATGACTTGCCATTCAGGGTATTGCTTTAAGTTCCGGCAATCAACACATGGACAACATATATAACCATCCGCCTGTGGGTTTTCCTCAGCCACACGGAAAAATTCTTGCAGGCCCGAAGTGAACTCGGGCAGACGTCGGTCAACGTACATCCATTGCCGCCGGTTCATCTACATCAAATAATTAAGTTTATCAAAAAACCTTTACAAAACATCATAATATATATATATATATATATATATATAGTGGATATTAGCACCGTACAAATGAAAGGATAAAGTTGTTTAACCTTGATTGAGGAGGGAAAGAAAGAGGAGAAAGCTTAAGTGTCGCTCCGGCACCTCATCTCATTTTTGTTTTGTGTAAAATCAAGCGGCATCATTCTCTCAGACATTTCATCGAGCACCTTGTGTGCATGCCAAAGAAATGCAAGGTAGCACTCAACACACACACCTTTCTCCTAGAAAAAGTGAAGTTGTGAATTGGCTAGTTGGAGGTGAGCTGATATAAGGGCTGGGGACCTTTTGCACCGGTTCGTGTTACAAACCGGTGCAAATGAGCTATCTTTTGCACCGGTTTGTAACACGAACCGGTGCAAAAGGGTCCTCGGCTGACACGTGCCTGGCGACAAACCTTTTGCACCGGTTTGTGTTACCAACCGGTGCAAAAGATATCTCATTTGCACCGGTTGGTAACACAAACCGGTGCAAAAGGTCCCTCGGCCGGCTGCTCCCCACGAACCGGTGCTAATGACCCCCTTTAGCACCGGTTCGTGCCAAATCCGGTGCAAAAGCATTCTGGGGCAAAAAACGAAAGCCCTTGTTTCTACTAGTGATGTTGCGAATAATCTAATAAAAAAAAGTCGTGTGTATCTCTTGAATGCTGAAGCTGGGGAGATTTTTCCCCTATTTCGAAAAAAAACAAATTAATAGACTACCTTTTAAATTTCCAGGTAGAAATCTTAACTTGACGCAAAATAGAGTTATTACTCAGTATTTTTTTTAGAGACGTTATTAGTACTTGTACTACGATTTTTCTCAACATGTCAATTTCATCCCAAAGAAGACACCCGACCCTTGTTCATTCGCAATACTCTATTTTGTTTCAAATAATCCAATTGATGTAAACGAGTTTTGCAACTAATATTTAGCATCGATTTTTTTTTAGATAAAAGGCATAGATATGCCCGACTTTAAATTAATAAAGCCTGGGGAGTTCACAACCACCAGTAACATTACAACCGCTGCGGCATACAGCTTAGCCAAAGGAGCAAGAACATAAAGTAGCCAAGTAACAGCAACAGGCGCAGAAAAACAAAGATAAAGGCTAAAACAACGCCAGGCGAATGAACAAGGGTCGGGTGTTCAAGTTGCAACAATATTATAGTGTCTTCTCTCAGAACATTCCCTCCCTTTCTACCGAATGAAAGAATCGGAAATACGAAGCTCGCTTCCTTTCCATCTATGTATGCTTTTGTTTTTTTTTCTTACCCATTTACTGATCCTGATATGAATTGTGAGTCCAACTTTTTTTAAGAAGGAAGAGTTTGGACGTGCAGTGCGCGCAGCCAAATCTTGCATGCACTAGGGACGCGTTTGGTTGCCTGGGCCAAAAACCTACATCGCTGGCGCACAGTGAGATGGGGTGCATTGCGCGTTGAGAACGGGCTATGGACCACTTTTTGTCTGTCGTTTGGTAGCCTTTGAGCCCTTTTGCGCGTCGAAGAAGGAACCCAGACCTCATCTTGCCCGTTAATTTCCAGCCCATTATTATCAGGACGTGCAACCCACAGTCTGTTTGGTTGCACATAGCTCAGTGCTGTGGTAACCCCTTACCTAGTACTGATCGAATAACAGCACACATGAGATTCAGTTCATCAGAAAAGATGCTGGTAATACACAACAACAAGTACTTAGTGGGAGATACATCACGAACGAAGCAACTACTTCGTGATGCATCACATGTTCGTCACGAGGGGTTAGTATATACCACCTCGAAAAAGTTCATCATTACAAACTGGGGATCAGGTTGTACCAAGTCCTAGCTAATGGAGGGATACAAGATCACCTCCAAAATCAGCGGATCTTCAGAAGCAAGCAGAATCAATAGGCAGGAAACTGGTTGCGGAGCCAGGTCCTAAGCCAGCTCCTCCTCTCCGGTGGCTGCAGCTTACGGTAGACGACATACTCGGCTTCATTGTCTGCAATGAAGTCGATAGACCTCACCAGCAAGTTAGGCTGGAACAGCTGCGCTTTGCAGACGAACCAGGGAGTGAAGATCGTCTTCATCTGAGCATAGTTGGTGATCGGGGTGCCGACGTACTGACGGTGCTTCGGGTACCGCTGCAATCGACAAGGAACACCTGTTAGTGCGGACGACATTGACATGTATATATACTTTCAGATCCAGGGAGGAACTCAATGAGGATTCGTACCGTGATGTACTCGTCCGTCGCCTCTTCATCACCGCCGTAGAAGCAGCAACCATCTTCACTCCAATCTAGAATGCAATCGGATTTCATCTTCATGATGATGCTCCACTTCGTCCTTCAGTTTCTGATGTGGTTGTACAACTGAAGAGTGGTGTCATGTATGCCGACAAATTCAAGAACATCCGTGGCTATCTTCTTCATCTCCTGCTCCTTGAATCCCATGTTGAAGCAGACGCCGCTACGGACGAGCTGAACCAACCGGTTCAGCACAAACTCTGAAAGCTCAGGTTTCCAAACCATGACTGGTTTGCTTGCTATCTGAGATGGCTGAGCATTCACAGTTGGCGCAGACAGATCAGGGGAGCCCAAAGGTATGATGGCCTACATGACATACACTGGCAGATCAATGAACTACGACATGGACATCCTTAAGCACTAGCAGATCAATGAACTACGGCATGGACATCCTTAAGCACTAGCAGATCAATGCACTATGGCATGGACATCCTTAAGCACTAGCACATCTATGAACTACCAGTACCACATCAAAGAACAACGAGGTAGGTAAGATTGGCCTTACAGTCAAATGAGCCACACGCAGCACCGAGGTAGGGGAAGCAGGGGACCCTGACGAAGATGCAGCCAGCACCACCGTCCCAGTGGAAAATGCAGGCAGCACCACCGTCCCCGTAGTAGAGTCAGATCCAACCTGGAAAACCTCCACAACCTCCACCGGCGACGAATAAATGTCCTACAAGGCATTCGTTCAGACCCCGGTTGTGTACCCATAAGATCTAGATCTAAGGCTAGGGTTTGCACAGGCTTACCACAACCGAATACGACCATCCTCCGCGGCCAGTAGCCACCGCAAGCCTCACCGACCGTGCGGGTGAGGTAGAGCCGACCATGTCGCTACATCGGGGATGGTGGATGAGCTCGAAATGGGGGGAAATGTGGGATTTGGATTTGCCGGTGAGAGAGCCGCCCCTATATACGGTGACGAAATTTCAAGCGCGGTGAGCGAATTCATGGCGCCCAGATTTCGCCGTCCCGCGCGAGCTCCTGCCATCTCCCGCGGTGGCTCTGCGAGGATGCTGCGTTCTCCACTTCTGCGGAAACGGGGGTGGCTCGCTAGAAACGGCCGAACCGGGCGTTCCTCCAGGGCCTGGCCCGAGGGTGCTTTGTGAACCGGTTCCAGCAAGAATCCGGCATCGACCAGGCATCCAAACGGGCCAAAAAAAGCTGAGGCGATGCGAGCCAAGGGACATGCAGCCTACCAAACGCGCCCTAGAGAGCGGGAATGGCTGAAAGCGGGGGCACGCAACAAGAAACGACTTACTAGCATGGGCTTTCATCCTTCAACATTAATTGCAACGTCAATTTTTTTATTAAGTGGTGATTTGTGGTGCACGTAACCAAAACTCGCGCGCACTAGAATGTGGGAAGGGGGCTAGGGGGGGGGAGTGGTAAGGACATGCATGACGCGTCTGGTTTCATCGCTTCGACTTAAGGAGAGATAATCACTTTACTAGCTCACATGTGTGACAGCATTCCTCGGCACCAACATTATTGGTTTTGGAGCTTGTAAACCCTAACGATGTCGAGTTACAACACTAGAGTTATGCGTCCATCTACCGAGGGAAAAAAAGTTAGAAACAACAAAGCTTTATACAAAAAATGGAAACAAAAGGTTCTAGCTACAAATAGTTCATAGATCGGGAGCTTATACATAGGAAAACGCTTCCGATCCGGCGACCGATCGCTAGCAAGCGATCGGTCGTCATCGCTCGCTCCCGCGCAGCCCATATAGGTCTGGTTTTTTGGCCCAAAACTGGAGTGTTGCTTTTTTTTAAAGAAATGTGCAGTGTTGTTTCCAGATTTGTAACAATTAGATAAAAATTTGGTGTAAACTCACACGACATAATTTGTAAGTTTTTTCTAAGTGATATGTTACAAAAATGCGTGTTTCTTGATATGTTGTAAATAGATGACTTTTTTGTTTTAATTATTTGTGATTTTTGGTGTTATTTGTCAAGGACACTTTTTTTTTGGAGAGATGTTGTATACGTTTGTTAGTTTTGTAACTATTGCGTATAAAATTTATAAAGAAAGCATGTAAGAGATGTTGTAATGTTTACCTGGGCGTTTGCCATAATTTTTTTTTGTTGTAATCGCCTATAATTTTTGGTAAAATACTTGGTGATTTTTATTGTAATTAAATATATAGAAAATGTGTTATTGTTTAACCAATTTTTCATAGTCACGAACACATGTTTTTTTGTTGTTATAGCTTTTGATTTTTTATTGTAATTGTTGTCAATTTTTGTTGTAAACCAACATGTAGAAAAATAGTTGTTAATTATCCATTTTTTATAACATTTACATTTTGAATTTTTGTTGTGAATATTTTGTTGTAATAGTATATATTTTTTGTAAGCGGGGTGAGGATTTTGTTGTAAACTGGGAAAGAGAAGGACTGCGGGTTGAGTTTCCAAAATCTAGGGGGCAAAACATAAAAGTTACATTACGGATGATTCTGGACGTCGGATCAAGATCCGACGGAGCGGAGGACGAACGATTTGTTTCCCTTTTTCAGACGACCGACGGTCAGCGTTACCCTTATACATAACACCAGGGAGTGAATACGTTTACTTTGAAAACTATCCCGGAGCTAGATATTCTCGTATCTCGTTGAACGATCCGGTGTCACGTTGTCAGTAACGTAGGTATGAGTATGCCTCCCTCCTTCTTGAACCGCTCTTGGCAAGTGGCCCCCGACGGTTTCCCTCACGGCAATCTACCCAGATTGAGCTGTGTTTCTTTCCTTTTATTAATTCCAGTGAGGTGGCATCGACTATACGAGGTAGTACTGTACGAAATTAATAGAGTCCATTTAATTTTGCCAGGGAGAAATATTATCTGTCCTGCCAACGACAAAATAAATTACTATCCCGAATTTTTTTTTTGGCAAGAAGTTAATTGCTACAACGATTAGTCTTGACATGATTTTTTTAGAACTAGTCTCGACAGGAATTGGTGGCAATTTTTCATCTCAAAGAATGCAGCTGACCTTTGTTCATCCGAAATGGGTGTCGTGGCTAAGTTATATAATCTATTTTTTAAGGGTCAAATCATTTAACGAAATGTCAGTACCTTTTTAGGATGTGTTCTTCCAAACAATCAAATTGAAATATTGTTGTAGTACATTCTCTCCAAAAACTCCCTCTTTTCTATACTAAACCAATGAAAAGTAAAAAAAATAAATACAATACACAGTTTTGTTCTCATTTTGCGCTTGTTTATTCTCTAGTCCACTTCCCTATCATGATTTAATCGCGACAGCAACATTTTAATTACGGAGAGCATCGACGCACGTAACCAAATCTCGCATGTAGAGCGCGGAAGGGCTAAGGTGTGGGCTCGCAACAAGCAAAATGACTTAGCGCGGGATTTCTCTTCATATTGCCGATCCTTGCATTTATTGCAATGCCGAATTTTAAATCAGGTCTAACGCACGTAGCCAAAACTTGAGTGCACCTGAGCGCGGGAAAGGCTAAAGCGGTGGCACACAACAAGCGAAGCGGTGTAGCGTGGGCAGCAAGCTAGGTTATGCATGGCGCGCGCTTTTTCATTGGTTTGACTTAACGAGGGGTTATCACGTCATGCGCCGACATGGGATTGCATTCGATCCTTGGCACCAACGTTAATTAGGTGTTTGTATACCCGAATTGAGGGAGTACAGAGTTACAACACGAGAGTCATACGCCGTCTATGGGAAGAAAAAGGTTTGGACCAACAAGGAAAACTGAGAAACAATAGAGGAAAACTGTTCTGAATACGTAGATCGGGCAGCGTATACATACACCAGAGAGTGTACACGTAGATCGTGGGCCCTGGTCCCGCCTTTGTTTATACACGGCGCCCTCCCTAAAGAAGCAATCGCCACCTCCCCGCCTCTATTTATACACGGCTCAAATTTCCTTTGTTGGTACTCCTCGGTCCCCTCCCCCCCAACCCCGAGCCTCACCGGAGCTCCGCCGCCGCTGCCCCTGCCACTGCAGCCTCCGCCTTCGCCCGCCCCTTCAACGCCCTTCAGGCCATCTCCTTGCCTCGCGTATACGTGATTCTCCCCTACCCCCAAGCCTGACTAGGTGGAGGCCGACGAGGATCGTCCAAGAGAAGGAGGTGGTGGTTGCCGGCGGCGGGGAGAGATGGGAACCGAGAAGGGAGTGGTCCGCCGGCAGCGGGGTGCGCTCACCGCCCGCTTGACGTGCCCGCTCTGCAAGGACCTCTTTCGGGAGGCCTGCGCCTTCACCGAGTGCCTCCACACATGTAAGTTCGTCTTTCGTTCTCTACCCGCCGCCTCTCCGGTTTCATTTTGTCTCGTCTCTATACTCTTTTGTGTCTGCTTCCGTCGCACGCTTCCGTCGCACGCCTCTATCATCGCGTCGCGTCGCGTTGGCGTCCCCGGAAGAGCGCCGCCGTCGGCCCGTCGCGTTGGCGTCCCGGTTTTGGTGTCGAATTCTGCTCTGTCCGTGTGATCTGGTGATCAGGTCGGCCCCGGAGGAGCGCCGCCGCTGTTCTCGCGTTAGTTTGCTCGCCTTCTAGTCGCGTGCGAAGCGAGTATGGCCTTAGCGGCCAGTTTGCGCCGCGTTAGCCCTCGCGTTTACATTCCCGTGGTCGGCTTTCTCCCCGGGCTCACCGTGCGCAGCCAGGCGCGCGTCTCGTGGTCGGCGCCGGCGGCTGAGATCCCTGCCGTGTCGCTAGGAGCCTAGGACGCGGCTACACGGAGGTACAGGTGCGGTAGATGGTGCTCCCCTCCACGGCGCTCAACACGAACTGCGCCAGGTACCGGCGCCGGGACGCCGTACGGCGCGTCCGACCACAACTACCTGGCCGTCGTACTCGCCGAGCTGGCCGCCGCCGCGACCGTGAAGCGGACGGTGACGAACGTGGGCCTCCGGAGGGACGAGGTATACCATGCCACCATCGTCAGCCCCAAGGGCGCGCGCGTGGCGGTGTGGCCGCCGGCGCTGACGTTCTCTCCTCGTTCTGGCAGGGTCGGCTGCACCGAGTACTACGTGACCGTCACGCCGGCGAAGCTGTCGCGAGGCTGGTACGACTTCGGTGAGATCGTCTGGTCCGATGGCTACCACCGCGCGCCGTCGTCAGGGTCACCAACCTGCCTGACGCCGGCACTCAGTACATGGATGATGACATTGCTACTGATCATCGACAGTCTGCATAACATCAAGAAACCTTTAAATATTGAGGGATTTCACCGGACACTGAAGATTAGTAGTTTTGATCGTATGATCAGAAAGGATCTTTTTTTTTTTTGACGGAAATCAGAAAGGATCCTATTCTAGCTGCTGCCCACTTTGCAGCTATCTGGAGGTCCGTGGGCGCCGGTCCGCTGCAAGATGGGCTGCAGATCGACTAGAGAGAAAAAGAGAAAAGCCCTTAGAGCATCTCCACTTGCGTCCCACAAAGTGTTTCTAAAGCTATTTGGGGTGCGCTGGACAAAATAAACGCTTCCAGCCGCGTCCTCCAAACCCGTTTTTTGTCCGGCACGCTCTGATACGGTGTCCGGCGTCCCGAGTCCGTCCCCGCCTCAGAGGGGACGCACCGGGGACGCCGGACACACCGAAAAGCGAGGCGGGGAGTGGCGGGGCTGACCCGTCAGCGGCACAATAAATTTTAACCTAACTGTCGCCTATCTCGCGACGGAAGTTATTGGCGCGCAGCTACGGTGCAGTTCCTGCATAGGCGCAGCGATGGTGCAGTTCCCACAGAGGCGCAGCGACGCGTCTCGTCACGCCTAGCTCTGCGTGCCGGCGTTAATGAGCGCCACCACTCCTTCGCCTCCCTCCGGCCTATAAAAAGGGCCGCCTTTCATCGTCCCTCTCACACACAAACCCTAGCGCCTCTCTCCCCAATCCTAGCCGCCACCATCTCAACAAGACTCGACGCCATGGCTGGGAGAGGCGGAGGCCGAGCTCACGGTCGTGGTCGTGGCCACGGCAGAGCTGCACGCTCGCCGTCGTCCTCATCCTCGGAGATGGACGTGGAGGCGGGCATGCTGTTCGAGTTCGTCCTCGTCCTCAAGGGCGACCCACGCGGCATCCAGAGGCTGCCGGACTCCTTCGCCGAGTACGTCGCCGGCGACGACCGCCCGGGCACGATGCATCTGCGGGAGGCTTCGTGCGGCTACTACCGGTGGATCGTCGACGTGATCTACGACGCGCGCGACAAGATGTACCTCCACATCGGCTGGGAGAAGTTCGCGCACCACCACAGCCTCGAAGCCGGCTTCATCCTCATGTTCTCCTACTTTGGCGACAGGGACATGAGCGTCAAGGTCTTCGACGAGACGCGCTGCCGCCGGGACTACCATGGCGACAGCACCGACGAGGAGGACGACTGATGAAGAGTGTTGTTTCTTCGCAGCGAATATATGCCCTATTAATTTGTGGAAGTTGAAATAAAAATGCCAAAAAAAAGTATTTTTAATGTTTGGGGGCAGCATTTCGGGGACGCGGCTGGGAAGCGACGTCCCCCAAACGCGGCACGAACGAAACATGTCCCCCAAACACTCAATCCGGCGCGGTTTGGGGGACGCTTTGGGGGACGCGACTGGAGATGCTCTTAGAGCATCTTCACTGGGCCAACCCATATAGGGCCCCTCTGTCGCATGTGTTTCTTTTTGGCCCATATGGGGCCATCGGCGCGATCACGGAATACCGCAGCCCCATACAATTGAAAAATAAATAATATTTTATCTCGTATGATATTTTTAACTAGTCATACTCATGTCTAGCCCTATAGTATATGTCTTCAAAGTCGTCGTACTCGCCGACGTCGTCATCGCTTGGCGCGCTCGGCTAGAACCAGTGCGGCGGTGACGGTTGTGCGAGCGGGAACCGGTGGCCGCAACGGCTGTAGCCTTGGCCGTGTTCGCCACAACATGCACGGTAGGCCTTCTCCTCCTTCTCCCACCTAGACCGGGCGTACCCCACCGGCGTCGGAGGATTGAGTTCGAGGGAGGCGGGTATGGTGGCACACTGGCCGATATACTCCTCCGGATCCTCGGCGAATATGTAATGTTGCGCGGCCATGGCGTACTTCGGAGGCACCTACCACTCCGGCTGCGGCCGCACGAGCCGAAGATGCCCGCGTGGGGGCGGGTGCTCCCGGATGGCAGTGCCACCGCGACCACTGCCACCATTCTTCGGCTGGAAGTGGGGGTATCGAAGGCGGGGGTATTCACCCTCCATGACGTGGTCCATCACACTCCCGAGGATCCGGCCACCACACCATAGCCGTCGACTGGCCTCGTTGTTGTTCACAGGCGGCAGCCCATCCCCCTCGTTCCTGGCGAGATCACTCTCCCGCCGTTTGGCGAAGAAGGCGTCTGAAGTCACATTGTTGTCGGGATCCCCGTAAGGATCCATCCGCTGCTCGGGTGTGAAGTCGACGTAGTTGTGGTGGGTGATGGTTGCACGGTGAGCCACGCCTTGTGGGTCGGGAGATACCGGCACGCCTTCGGTGCTCAGCCTCCATCGGGAGGCACTAGTAGCCCGGCGGGCAGGGGTAGTTGGAGGCGCGTAGCACCTCCGCCTCCACCTCCGCGTAGGATAGAGCTGGAACAGTAGAAGACATGAGAGCAAAGGCGAGTTTAGATGTACATCACGAATGGCGGCTGTTCCTACATATAGCGAGAAAAGGCTAGAAGCGGTGGAAAAGGACGGAAGGAAAAGGCGGGAACACGATGGTAGCGCACATTTTCGCCACCGCGTGGCTGTCGACGGGACACGGCGCAGATGCGCATTTTCACTACCAGGGCTTGCCCGACTCGTTTTCCAGTCCATCCAGCGCCTCCACTAGCCTCCAGTGGGTTCGGTACGGCTAGGGGGCGCCGGATTACTAATCGCGCCTGGCCGGCGCCAACATGAAATTAGGGGGACTGGCTGGGCGCATTCTAGCGCCGGCACCCCCATAGCCCCTGGGGGGGGGGGGGGGGGCAAATGGATCTAGTGTAACTTGACTGAAGAAGATGATAAATATTTGTTCGTTAATTGTGCGATCGTTATGTACATCTTCCTCCCAAATGTTTATTTTCTATCCGGCTCCAACTCGCCAGATACATCCGTGCCTATAAGTTATCTTGCCCGAGCATGATATTTTGCAGCATGAAAGAACTCCCACTTTTCAGTATAGCGTCGAAACCCGGGCCTTCACATTCTTGAATTAAATTTGTGTATCTCATGATGTAGAGGCCGGAATGGTGATCTCTCTATGATGTAAATTACATTTCTTTATCGTAAACCTGGCACTGCTTCTGCATGGTAAGTACAATGATGTTGTCAGTGTTGTCTATGCGCACAAAAAAAAATCGAGGACTTTTTTTCAAGAAAAATGCGCTTTCAATCTTGATGCAGTCAAGCATCTACTCTATTGCATTACTGATATTTGATAATTACGGCCAATGAAGTTTTGATGTGTCAAGCGCATAAAATTCAGTTCTATCAAATCTCAAACTAGCATGCTTGTTTCTAGAGTTCCTCTTGTGACCATCCTTTTGTACGCAGTCTGTCGGGAGTGTATTATGAAGAAAATAGATGATGAAGAGATCGACTCCTGCCCAGTATGCAATGTTTATCTTGGTATTGCTCTTGAAGAGAAACTCAGGTAAGTTATGGTTAATATCAAGGTTTTATCTGTATAACATTGTTTTTTCAACTCGTCAATTCCCTTTCCTTCAAAATGCTGCATTTTAAATGCATTTCAGTAGATCATCGTGCTTACACAAAACATTTATTCACAGTTGTAGCAGATTTGTTAAGGACATTTATCTATATGCATTTGAATTGCAGAGAAATGTACTAAACATTTTTTTTGTTAAGGACATTTATCTATATATGTATTTGAATTGAAAAATAGTTTCTTGTGGTTATTAATTGAGAATGTACCAGCTTATCACTAAACTCCTATAAATTCTACTGTATATAAATCTAAGTTGTAACAGCCATCAGTGCCCCTCGTGCTAACTAACTGCCTCCTATATTGTTATTTTTTCTAATAATATTTTCTAAAATACGCACGCTTACTTTTCTTGTAAATCAAAAGTTTAGTGTTCCAGGCACTTATCTATTTCCAGTTTTTTTGTCTTGCGATCTCGACTCTAGTACTCAACTATATGGTGCTATCTGACATGATTAATCGTTTTCATCTTTGAAGGCCTGATCTCAATCTTCAGAGTATCAGGAATAAGGTGTTTCCACTTAAGACAGAAGCTTCTGGTTCTAAGGATCCAACTATTACATCGCCAGCAAAGAGAAAAGAGAGGTCCCTTTCTTTGCATGATGGAATAACTACCCCAGTCTGGTTTTCACTAGTCACTTCACCGAACCAGTAAGACTTCAGTTATATTCTATATAAATATACTAATTCTCATGCACAAAATGTTTTGCTTTCTCACGTCAAAATTAAACTGTTTTGCAGGTTACAAGATAAATTGCTGCCTCAGATGCCAAAGATGTACTTGAGAATTAAGTAAGTTTCACTTTAATTTTCCAGTTTATTTGACTTCTAGAATATTTGAGACTTCTTATACTTGGCATTCTTTTATTTGTAGCATTTTTTCTGGAAATACTTACCCAGCTTTAGATGACTCAGCGTGTCAGTTATGTTTTCTACTAGTAGCAACTGTGCTCTGGTATAAGCAAGTTTTTTTAAAAAAATATTAAGAGGAAGTACCTAGAAAAATAGCGCCTCTGGGGAATTTTATCAGAATGAAGATGTTTCATTTGAAATTCCTGCGCTGTTTGTGTCTTCCCTTCCAGCAATTCAGTTTTTCCTTGATCTACTAACATGTAACTAGATTGCAAGAATCTAATATATTATGTTCAATGTGATTATTTTGCTTGTTCCAGGGATAGGAGTATGCAGATCTGCTCGATCCTGAGTTACATTACAAAGAAACTTGAGCTAGCAAGTGATGATAAGGTTAGCCTTTTATATGTCCGTGCCGATTTCCAGTAAAGAAACCACCAGGCTGCATTTCTAGATTTTTTTATGGCGCCTTACGATTTATGTGCATCAGTTGTGAGCTTTTTATATGTCTTTGTACTTTCATTTTGACTTTTGTCACTCCACAAAACCCATCGAAAGTCTTTGGCCTTTGTCGAGGTGCTTGCTTCGATGTATAGGTCATCAACCAATGCGAATACAGTTACCTGCTAGACTGCAATTTCCTGCATTTGTACATTATCTTCGGATGGTGACATACGATCGATTTCCATAATTTTTATGTTGCTAAGCTTTCAAAAAATGCATCACTATTCCATCTCACTAGTTCATCCTGTCCTATCTTCCTATATGCATATATCCACAATGCTGAGTCTACTCTTTCATCTAATCCATATGTGCCTCTCTGCATGTTCAGTTGGAGATCCTATGCAACGAGTGGTGGCCAATCTGCCCTTCGACGACGCTGGGTTGCCTACTTGAACAGTGGCTGAGCAGCAAGCTGAAGCAGAAGGTCCGGGCTACGGTGGGTGGCCCGGCCAATGAGTTCGTGATGGAGCTAAGCTACCGCCGGCGCCCGGCAGCCCTGTCTCTCTGCTGCATGATGAAGACGAAGTCCGAGACAACCTCCCTCCCATGCTACTGCAGCACCTAGAATGCAGGGGGTAACTGAGGAGAAACATTTTGCTGCTAGCAACAATACTAGTCAGTTAGTCAGTCAGCCTCGATATTTGCATTACCATTTTTTGGGCCAAATGGGCCGTGTAAAGAGCGGGCGAAAGATTGAACCATCTGAAGATTTTACCTTATCTCCCCCGATATGCACTTCACATTTTGGACGAGAATTTTATCTAGACAAAATGAATATTCCTGTATGTTCTTGTGCGTACGTACATAGTTTTATTTCTTTTCTCACGTGATTCCGATGCTACTGCAGCACCTAGGCTGCAAGGGGATAGCTGAAGAGAAATAGTTTGCTGTTGTCAGTTGATCAGTCACAATGGCAATATTTGGATTACCATTTTTAGGTCGAATGGGCCGTGTAAAGAGCAGGCAAAAAAAAAAAAGGTTTGGCATAGCATTAGACAGTTGTTACAAGCATCTGAAGATGGTACTAAAAAAAGCATCTGAAGATTTTACCTTATCTCTTGGAATATGTACTTCACATTTCGGACGAGAATTTTATCCTGACAAAATGATTTTTCTTAAATTATTTCTGTGAGTTCTTGCTGCGTATGTACGTAGTTTTATTTCTCTCATCACGTGGCCATGCATTAGTACAAGTAGAATACTGGTATAGCTAAGTAGAGTGATTTTTTGGAAGAAAAAATGCTTCGTACCTAGTCACTCCCCGTGGGCGATGCAGGGGTGACACCACCCACCTCCGTCTCCCCCGACCTCCCATGTACCTCTCCTCCGGCATTGGCAGAAGCTGCTGGGCAAAGCCCTGGCGACGCCGGCGGCGACGACCCTCCCTTACCCAGCTGTTCAGACCACACGTGGGAAGAGCCGATGGAGGTATTGAGGGCACCCGAAGAAGAAGACGATGCCATCGCAGCTCGGGTGTAGGGTTGTTATCGAACGTGGGTGTAGTTTTCTAGGGTTTTGAGTTGCGGTGGCCAAAAGGTGCTTGGCGGTGGCAGTTTTTTGTAGGGGTTTGTAGCATAGAAAACCAAAAAATTCCTATAGCAAAAATGAACAACAATCCAAGATTTAATCTATTAGATGGTAGCAACAAAATGGGATCAACATATATACCCTTGAAGATCGCTAAGCGTTTAATGAGATGGATCTCGTGGATGATGTAGTCGATCACTTGCCGCCCTTAGGAGATCCCGCCGAAGCCGCAATCGGGCAGCACCTCCGCACTCGGTCACACGTACGGTGTTGATGAAGACGTCCTTCTCCCCGTTCTAGCAGGCAGCGGAAGTAGTAGATCCTCGTCGGAATCCCGGCAGCACGACGGCGTAGTGACGGTGGTGGTTGAGATCTCCTGCAGGGCTTTGCCGTCGCCGTGCGGGAAAGAGGTGGAGGAAGGTGGCGCTAGGGTTTGGGAAGAGAGGGGTTGGGGCGCCGGCCTTGGTGCCCTTGGTTGGTGCGGCCAAAGATGTGGCCGGCCCCTCCCCTTCTCTCCCCTTTATATAGGTGGAAAACCCTAGGTTTCAATCATACTCCCTCTAGGAGTCCTATTGAAAACCTACCATAATACAAAAAGTCAAACCTAGTTAAAGATGGACTAGAGGTGGGAATTTCCCCGTTTCCTTTTGGTGTGCCCGGCCAAGGAAGTGGAGCCAACCATGGACTCCACCTTCCCTCCTTGTGGGTCGGCTAGGCTGGTGGAGTCTCTCCGGGACTCCACCTGCCATAGTGAAATTTCCCGGACAATACACCGCACTATCCCCAAACTTCCAAAAATACACCGCACTATCCCCAAACTTGGAATTTGACTTTCCATATATGAATCTAATTCTCCGGACATTTCCGGACCTCCTCGTTATGTCCTGGATCCCATCCAAGACTCCGAACTATGTTCGGTCTCCATTTCATATTCCATATCTACTTAAACAACATCGAACCTTACGTGTGTCACCCTACGGTTCGTGAACTATGCAGACATGATCGAGACACATCTCCGATCAATAACCAATAGCGGGACCTGGAGATCCATAATGGCTCCCACATATTCAACGATGACTTCATGATCGAAAGAACCATTAACATACGATACCGATTCTCTTTGTCGCGCGATACTTTACTTACCGAGGTTCAATCATCGACGTTTCTACACCTAGTTCAACCTCGTTACCGATAAGTACTCTTTACTCGTATTGTGATATGACATCCCTTGTGACCTATTCACATGCTTGCAAGCTAATTGGATGACATTCCACCAAGAGGGCCCATAGTATATCTTCCCGCCATTTGGATGAACAAATCCCACTCTTGATCCATGTGCTTCAACCCATACATTCTGAATAATTAACGCCACCCTTATAACCATCCATTCGGTATAGGTGATTAACATGATCTCATGGTCGAAGGATTAGGTTACTATGTATCTTAAAGCTTGTAGCAAAATGAACATAATGACTTGATCATATGCTATGTTTACTATGGGTGTGTGTCCGTCACATCATTTTCTTAATGACATGATATTGTTATTAATAACATCCAATGTTCATGATCAGGAAACCATGATCATCTATTAATCAACAAGCTAGTTTAACAAGAGGCTTACTAGGGACTCTTTTATGTTTACAAAACACACATGTAGTAATATTTCCAGTTAATACAATTATAGCATGGGATGCAAACATTTATCATAAACACAAACATATAATAATAACCAATTTATTATTGCCTCTTGGGCATATCTCCAACATTTTTTGCTACCGCGGCTGCGACAAACGTGGGGATCACATCCATGGCGGTTGTTTGTAGGGTTTTTGTGTTGCACTACAAACAATTGGGGCTTCAATCACGGTATGGGGCTGAAGTTTGAGAAATCCGTCAACGAATGTCTTTTTCTGTTATGGTGGTGCGTTTTCGCGTCACAGGTGGAGTTTTGGGCCGCTCGGGTCCAAAAAATAGTGACGGGCAAGCTCTAAACTTCAACGATTGTGCAGAAATGAGCGTCGGGGGAGGTGGGCGGCCCGAACTGCGGAGTCGGCAGGGGGTCGTCACAAGAACTAGGCTTTGGGCCGGTCATACACGTGACCCACACTCTGCACGCTTCTATTCACGTACTTTTCTGTCTACCTGCACAACAGTCCAAGGCCTACAGCACTGGGACCCATATTTGTAAGGGGACACACCCACTGTCTGCACACATGTACCTAACCTGCAGCACTCGGGCCCACATGTAGGGTACTGACACGACCCTGCTGCGTGGGGCCACCCGTTCCAACAGCCTCCAGGCCTGCGAAGTGGACCAGACCTGTCAGTACGACCAACATGGGCTCGACATGTCCGTTCCCATGCCAATTGTTTTTGAGCACGTGCGAGCACAAGTGTCTGCCTGCTGTCAATTCTGGACGCATGACCCCGCAGGTCAGAGCTTGGTGGTCCTACATAATATGTCGGGCCTACGTGGGTCCCATGTTCCATTCGCGTTGGGCCCACATGGAGATATGGCGTGTCCCCGCATGTCAGAGCTTTGGAGGGCCCGCATGTCAGAGCTTGGTGGGCCTACATAATATGTCGGGCCTACGTGGGTCCCAGGTGCCATTCCGTCGGGTTCACACGAAGTTGTTTCAATTCTGGACGTGTTGCCCCGTATGTCAGAGCTTGGTGGGCCCGCATGTCAGAGCTTGGTGGGCCCACATGTCAGAGCTTGGTGGGCCCCGCATGTCAGAACATGGTGGGCCTGCTAGGTCAATGTGGGTCCCATGTGGCATTCCCTTCGGGCCCACATTTAGATGTGGGATCTGCTGGATTCACTAGGTGCCCACCTTTCAGTGACGCGTCAAGGTGTCTTTGGGCCAGATTGGCTGACTAAAGGTCCAAGGCCAATTTATTCAGGTCAAAACAAGACACGCAGAAGAAAATTACTGGGCCTCGAGCCAATTTATTCAGGTTGAAACAAGACACGCTGAGTTAATTACTGGGCCTAAATTACTTGGCCCAATTCCAATTTATTCAGGTTGAAACAAGACACACAGAAGAGCCCAGAATATATTCAAAGCCGAATAATGGGCCCAAGCCGAATAGGAGATCACAACAGTGGAGTTTGTTTATAGGGTATTGGGCTATGAGGCGGCAGTGACTTTGGAGATTGATACGTCTCAAACGTATCTATAATTTCTTATGATCCATGCTACTTTTATGACAATACTTGAATGTTTTATACATACTTTACATCATTATTATACATTTCCCGGCACTAACATGTTAACAAGATGCCGAAGTGTCAGTTGTTGTTTTCTGCTGTTTTTGTTTTCAGAAATCCTACAAAGGAAATATTCTCGGAATTGGACGAAATCAACGCCCAGGGTCTTATTTTTCCACGAAGCTTCCAGAAGACCGAGGGAGAAACAAAGTGGGGCCACAGGGCGCCGCCACACTAGGGCGGCGCGGCCTAGGGGGGGGGCGCGCGGCCCTAGCGTGTGGGGCCCCCGTGACTCCCCCGACTCTGCCCTTCCGCCTACTTAAAGCCTTCGTCGCGAAACCCCCTGTACCGAGAGCCACGATACGGAAAACCTTCCAGAGACGCCGCCGCCAATCCCATCTCGGGGGATTCAGGAGATCGCCTCCGGCACCCTGCCGGAGAGGGGAATCATCACCGGAGGGCTCTACATCATCATGCCCGCCTCCGGATTGATGCGTGAGTAGTTCATCCTTGGACTATGGGTCCATAGCAGTAGCTAGATGGTTGTCTTCTCCTCTTGTGCTATCATTGTTTAGATCTTGTGAACTGCCTAACATGATCAAGATCATCTATTTGTAATGCTACATGTTGTGTTTGGTGGGATCCGATGAATCTAGAATATTATGTCAAGTTGATTATCAATCTATTATATATGTGTTGTTTATGTTCTTGCATGCTCTCTGTTGCTAGTAGAGGCTCTGGCCAAGTTGATACTTGTAACTCTAAGAGGGAGTATTTATGCTCGATAGTGGGTTCATGCCTCCATTGAATCTGGGACAGTGACAGAAAGTTCTAAGGTTGTGGATGTGTTGTTGCTACTAGGGAAACATCGATGCTTTGTCTAAGGATATTTGTGTTGATTAAATTACGCACCATACTTAATGCAATTATCTGTTGTTTACAACTTAATACTGGAGGGGGTGCGGATGCTAACCCGAAGGTGGTTTATTTAGGCATAGATGCATGTTGGATGGCGGTCTATGTACTTTGTCGTAATGCCCTGATTAAATCTCATAGTAATCATCGTTGATATGTATTGAATCTTTATTTGTCAATTGCCCACCTGTAAGTTGTTCACCCAGCATGTTAGTTATCTTATTGGAGAGACACCACTAGTGAACTGTGGACCCCGGTCCATTCTTTTACATCTGAATACAATCTACTGCAATCATTGTTCTTTACTGTTCTTTGCAAACAAACACCATCTTCCACTCCATACGCTTAATCCTTTGTTTTCAGCAAGCCGGTGAGATTGACAACCTCAATGTTACGTTGGGGCAAAGTATCTTGATTGTGTTGTGCAGGTTCCACGGTTGGCGCCGGTTTCACTGGTGTTGCGCGGCACTACACTCCTCCACCAACAACCTTCACGTGCTTCTTGGCTCCTACTGGTTCGATAACCTTGGTTTCTTTCTGAGGGAAAACTTGTTGATGTGCGCATCACACCTTCCTCTTGGGGTTCCCAACGGACGTGTACATCACGCGCATCAAGCTCTTTTTCTGGCGCCGTTGCCGGGGAGATCAAGACACGCTGCAAGGGGAGTCTCCACATCCAATCTCTTTACTTTGTTTTTGTCTTGCTTTACTTTATTTTATTTACTGTCTTGTTTGCTTCATATTAAAAACACAAAAAAATTAGTTGCTTTACTTTCTGTCTTATTTACTAGCTTTATATCGAAAACACAAAAAAATTAGTTACTTTATTTACTGTCTTGTTTACTTGCTCTATATCAAAAACACAAAAAAAATTAGTTACTTGCATTTACTTTATTTACCATTTGTTTATTGGGACACTGAAGATTTTGAAGATAGATCTTTGGTAGAACTTGCTCCTGATTATGAAATTGCTACTGCCTCTTTAGTGCACATGTTGGAAGCTAGATTTGTTAATCTTAATCCAATAATGCAACATATGTTTCTTACACTCGGTGATATGGAAGAAGGAGAAAAGAAAGATTTTATTCTAGAAACCCTTCTTAGAGAATTTGGCGATGTAGCTAGAGAAGCTAGGAAAGTCTTTATTCGATATAAGATGCTAGGCTTGTGTACCAATTTTGTAAATATCCTTGAAAAAAGGGAAAAAGATAGGCTAAGATACACTAATAAAGTCAATTGTGAGGGGGAGATTAAAATACCAATACCTCATAAACTCATAGGAATGCACGAGGCATTAGAATTTTTTTTTGATTGGATTGTCCCTGAAAATTTATTTGAGGAGGATAGTAAGCCTAAAGGTATTGAAAAGGGAGTTCCATACATAAATAAGATACAATGCATAATTGAGGAAACTCCCAACTCTCGGGATAATGATGTTGATGCTTCATCTCTTGATAATACTTGATTTGCACTTTCTGCGCCTAGCTGAAAGGCGTTAAAGAAAAACACTTCTTGGGAGATAACCCATGTTTTATTTTACTACTGTATTTTGAGTCTTGGAAGTTGTTACTACTGTAGCAACCTCTCCTTATCATGTTTTTGTGCCAAGTAAAGTCTCTATGGTAAAGTTGATGCTAGATTTGGATTGCTGCGCAGAAACAGGATTGTTGTCTGTCACGAATATGTGTAGAACTCTCTGTAAAAAATCAAAAAAATCTGCCAATTTACGTGCGTGATCCTCAGATATGTACGCAACTTACGTTAGTTTTGAGTTTTTCCGTTTGAGCAAGTTAAGTGCCTCTGTAAAAATCGTCTTTACGGACTGTTCTGTTTTGACAGATTCTGCCTTTTATTTCGCATTGCCGCTTTTGCTATGTTGAATGAGTTTCTTTGTTCCATTAACTTTCAGAAGCTTTGTGCAATGTCCAGAGGTGTTAAGAAAGATTATGTCACCTCTGAATGTATGAATTTTTGATTATGCACTAACACTACAAGAAAAGTTCTGATAGACAACGTCCCAAAATCGTCAACTAAGGGGCATTTTTCGTCGCCTATGGGCCTAACCCGACGATATGGGTTCCGTTGTCGAAACTGCGTCAGGCAAAGTCCAACGACGATTTTTTCGGTCCGTCGCGCTTGGGCGCCCTTCCGCCACGAAAATCGGACCGTTGCGGAAGTGTTTTCGGGAGCCCGTTGACTGCTGACGTCATGCAAACTGACACGTGGCAGACGCCGTTAACTGCCAGTTAACGGCGTTAACCGGCTGAAACCCCGTGGTAGATGGTAGGCCCACATGAGGCCTGCCACGTCTTAAGCGGGCCGGGCCAGATGACATAGTTTGACCGGTCAACTATATAGCTGGGCTGGTCCATTAGTTAAGTGGGCCGGGCCTAACCTCTAAGGTTGACTGGTCAAAACTTAAATGGGCCGGCCCATTTAACATGTGGGGTCCACCTTGCAAAGAATCGGGCCGCCCAAAAAGCAAGTGGGCCGGCCAAAACACAGTGGGTCCCAATTTCTGTTAAAAGGCCGGCCCATTTAGTGTGTGGGGTCCACCGTATAGCAAGTGGGCCGGCCCAACAAGCTAGTGGGCCGGGCCAAAACACAGGTGGGTCCCACTTTCCTGTTAAAGGGTCGGCCCATTTAGTTCGTGGGGTCCACCATATAGCAAGTGGGCCGGCCCAACAAAATAGTGGGCCGGGCCAAAAACACAGGTGGGTCCCACTTTCCTGTTAAAGGGCCGGCCCATTTAGTGTGTGGGGCCCACCATATAGCAAGTGGGCTGGCCCACCAAGATAGTGGGCCGGCCAAAAACACGGTGGGTCCCACATTCCTGTTAATGGGCCGGCCCATTTGGTATGTGGGGTCCACCATATAGAAAGTGGGCCGGCCCAACAAGATAGTGGGCCGGGCCAAAACACAGGTGGGTCCCACCTTCCTATTAAAGGGCCGGCCCATTTGGTGTGTGGGGTCCACCATATAGAAAGTGGGCCGGCCCATTTGGTATGTGGGGTCCACCATATAGAAAGTAGGCCGGCCCAACAAGATAGTGGGCCGGGCCAAAAACACAGGTGGGTCCCACCTTCCTATTAAAGGGCCGGCCCATTTACCATGTGGGACCACCGTAGAGCAAGTGGGCCGGCCCAATAAGCATGTGGAGCCCATTATCGTGTAACCAGGCCGGCCTACTAAAGAAGTGGGCCGGCCCAAAATGAAAGTGGGTCCCACACTACTGTAAGTGGGCCGGCCCAATCTTTTGTAGGGCCCTACTTGTTTGACTAGTCAACTTGCATTAAATTTCATGAGCCTAAAATCTGATTTCAATGATACACACAATTACATACACAAATAAAACAAATAGGAAAATTACAAGGCAATTAATGTGCCCAAATAAAAAAAATTACATAGAATCATTGAGGACTTCTATTAGCATCATCAATAACACGTTGACATTTGGCAATCGCCTTGATTGAATCTTGTGTACTCTTTGTCAACATATCAACTCTGAGATCTTAAAGCAGCAATACCATGTCTTTTATAAAGTACAGCCTTGAGATATTTACTGTCTGATGAAAGAAATGGTCTAGGTTGACGGCTATGAGAAGATGCATCAGAAGAAAGATCAGAACTTTTTGTGGGCCTCACTGGTAATGAAGATTGCTTCATCACAACTGCATTCTGATAATAATGCAAAAAGAGTTAAACGATGAACTATGCAAACATTTATTATGCAATGTAGATATAAGATAATAACAAGTTGCATAAATAAGACATGTATGGAACTTGTACTAAGCACAAACTTACATCATAATGTTGCACAGGGTCGCTACAGATCCTTTTTTGGCGACTATCTTCTAATGATGACTGCTTCATTAAAAGCGCATTCGGTAACATTGTAAACATAGTTACAACAATTAACTATTCAAACATGTATTACGCAATGTAGAGATCAGATAACAAAGATGTAGCAGAAATAAGCACAAGATAAGATAAGATGCATGTACTAAGCACATACTGGCTCACTGCAGGTCCTTCTCTTGCGTGCACTAGTCGTGGTCAACATGCCTATCATTTTAGGTTCAGCCATCAAGTGAAATGCTAATCCTCCTGCTCCATTGTCCTTAATCTGTGTTTAGATATCACATTTAAGACCAAGTCAGCTGGTTTCAAATAACAAAAAACTTGAGCTGCCAAATGAATAAGCCAATAGTTACCAGATATCAGATTAAAACCAACTAGATGTTGCTTTGCATGAGAAACGAATTTCAGACATTTAGATTTAGAGTAGGGTAATGCCAAGGTTTTACACATAAAGTAAACTGGCATTAAGAATGACCAAATGTCAGGTTCAAATCACCCTCGAAGTTTCTCCAAGACAAGCATATCAAATAGGCGTAAACATAGTAAAGCATGAATGGCATTGCTATGGCAGGGTTCCAAGTGTTAATCTCTTGCATAAGGAACAATGCATATAGGTTATAGATAATAACGGAAGTAAATCGCCAAAATTACCAACCACGAACTCAGATTCCAACCTTACCTAGCGTCCCCGCCGTTAATGTTGGATGTTCTAATAAGTGGTTCGCATGATCAATCCCAAGGAAAAATAACATTGACAAGTCGGTCTACGATAATACAAAGACCAGACATGCACGCAAAGAATAACTATATAAGCTAAAGACGAGGTATAAGAGCAAGCAGATTGGAAATGCACATAGCATGATTATAAAAGCGAGTGTGAGAATAGCAGACACGAGAAAACAGCTAGCGGTGAGCTAATGACGTGGTATAAGAACAAGCAGATTGGAAATGCCCATAGCACGACTATAAAAGCAAGCGACAATAGCATGCAAGATACAAAAACAAGTTGGCAGCAAATGAATGGGTACAAGGCTATAAATATGTGGATGCACACAGGTGTCGATAGAATGAACAGGATGGTAGCGACCGGATAATGCTTTTGTCTTGTACAACATTTAAACACACTTCATGCGAAGCAACACATCAAGAAAGTTAACGGCATATGAGATCTGCAAATAACTACACAAAACATGGCTAAAGAAACACCGCGATCTAACGGGCCAGCGTACTAACGAAGCTGCGGCGGGGTGGACGGGGCGGCAACTTGCATTCCAGGCGGCGGCGAACGCGGGAGACGATGAATCGACCTGTTTCGGTAGAAGCGGGCGTTAGTGAAGCAGATCTGGTTGGGCGGCAAGGTATTCGGTGAAGTTGATACAGCCGCTGCGGCGAGGTAGTCGGTGGCGATGTCGGCGGTGAAGCGGCATCCGTCGGTGGCGAGGTCGGCGGTGAAGCAGATCCGTCGGTGGCGAGGTCGGCGGTGAAACAGATCCGTCGGTGACGAGGGCGGCGGGGGAGCGGATCAGGTGGGTGGACAGCCAACACGATCAAGGCTACGCTGTGGAGGAGTATGCCGGCGGCTACAGATCTAGTCTTGTAGAGAGTCGAGCTTTGGCGTGTGAGAGTATTTTTGAGCTAATGGGGCGAATGGTTGGTGGGTGGGTGTGGGCACTGTGGGGAGGGTTCGGGATCTAGGCAAGATATTTCATTGTTACCGAATGAGCCCTCCATGGTCGGTGGGTTGTAGCTTAGGACCAGGGTTAAAAGGGTAAAACTGGTCACGGGATTTTCGAATGGATGCGGCGGGATGATTTGGCGCGTGGCCGAAATTTTCAGTTTCAAGCTACGATTTGAGCGTAACGACAAAAATAATGTTCTTCCCCAGGGAGCTCTCATTTCTTCCTCTTCTCTTTCTCTCTCGAGTCTCTCCCACTCCCCGGCTCCTCTCCCCTTCTCTCCGGCGGCCTCGCCGGCCGGAGACGAGGCCGACTTCTCTCTGTATATTGTACACCCTCCGAACTAAATTAATTGATTCAACTTTCCTTAGACGTGTATGTATCTAGAGTAAAAACATGTGTGGATACATCCATATTTAGATAAGCAAAGTTGAGTCAGCTAATTTGGATCCGAGGAGTTAGTGTTGTTGTAAGCTTAGATCCAAGTGTTTCCCATGAGCGAGAATGGCGCAATGGAGTCGGGGATCTCGTCATCGGCTTCAGATCCGGCCTATGGTGAATCTGGCGGATCTTGCCGGCCAAACCCGATCCGGTGCCATCAATGTGATGGCGCTAACGGTGAGGCTTGCTTTGGTCAGTGCTTCAGATCTGGCCAATGGGGAAGTCAAGCTGCTAAAGTTCACAAGCTCGGGGCATACGACGGCGTCATCCGTCTTGCCCGTGCACATCTTGGACTTTCAGCGACCCTTCTCAGAGCCAATATGCCGTTGCTGAGGCCCTTCTTCTCCTTCGTCCTGGCGACTACCGGCGACACCGTCCCAAGTGGTGCGTCCCCGGCGACGGAGTTGCTGGAAAGGATGCGGAGCGAGAGATCTCGATGTGCGGTCGAGAAGGACTCGATTGATTTTCTTCTATATGTTTTGGGGTCCTTTTTGTAAAGTTGCAGGTTCTATTAGTTATTGTCTAGTACTTTTGGTCCTCTATGTAATTTTTGGACTAGTTTCCATTGGCACCGATAAACTTGAATTTTGACAAGTTCACGGGGAAAAAATTCCTTTGCACATATGGCCTATCATGTATAAACATTCTTGAGATTTAAACTATATGTAATGTGCCATGCATTAACCCTAAACCATATATATGTAACTAACCCTAGCTGATCAAACCCTACTTAATTAAAACAAATAACCCTAAACTATACGCATGCACTTTATGCGCAAAGGCGCGGGTGCCTCTAATAATGTGTGTGCGCACTCGATCGATGATCCCTAAACCTTATACAACCACTGAAACCCTAATCCCTAATCCCTAAACCCTAAACACCCTAAACACTAAACCCTAGACCCTAAACCCTAACCCTAACCCTAAACCCTAATTAAACCCTATATATAGGCCAACGACACTTAATTGTGCATCAAGCAGGCCAGGGGTGCCTCGCGGTCCTCTAATTAAATTAAATGTGCCATGCATTAACCCTAAACCATATATATGTAACTAACCATAGCTAATCAACCCTACTTAATGAAAACACATAACCCTAAACTATACTAGCTATAACCCGATCTAATAAAAACATGCTCTATATATAGCAGCTAGCTAGCAAACCGTAGATTAACACCAATTAATATATACATGGCCTATATCGATCATGTTGTATAACATATCCCTCAGATTCATTAATTAATTATATAATTATCGTGATAAATTAATTAACTTTAATTTTGACAAGTTCTCTCGAATGAAAACACATTTGATTAAGTTGCCTCATAATATATATATATAATTAGTGTGCATGCATGGCCTACCATGCATTCGTGCATATATTTTAATGTATATTTGAACATATTCTTGGGGATTACAATCTCTCTCTCTCGATCATCTATATATCGTTGGTGGCCAAAAAACACACATATATATATATGCATGCAATTTATGCGTAAAGGCGCGGGTGCCTCTAATAATGTCTGTGCGCACTCGATCGATGATCCCTAAACCTTAAACAACCCTAAAACCCCTAAATCCCTAATCCCTAAACCCTAAACACCCTAAACACTAAACCCTAAACCCTAGACCCTAAACGTACCCTAACCCTAACCCTAACCCTAACCCTAAACCCTAGCTAATCCTAAACCCCAATTAAACCCTATGTATAGGCCAACGACACTTAATTGTGCATCGATCGAGCGGGTCATGAGTGCCTCGCGATCCTCTAATAAAATTAAATGTGCCATGCATTAACCATAAACCATATATATGTAACTAACCCTAGCTAATCAACCCTACTTAATTAAAACACATAACCCTAAACTATACTAGATATAACCCGATCTAATAAAAACATGCTCTATATATAGCAGCTAGCTAGCAAACCGTAGATTAACACCAATTAAAATATACATGGCCTATATCGATCATGTTGTATAACATATCCCTGAGATTCATTAATTAATTATATAATTATCGTGATAAATTAATTAACTTGAACTTTGACAAGTTCTCTCGAATGAAAACACATTTGATTAAGTTGCCTCATAATATATATATAATTAGTGTGCATGCATGGCCTACAATGCATTCGTGCATATATTTTAATGTATATTTGAACATATTCTTGGGGATTTCAATCTCTCTCTCTCTCGATCATCTATATATCGTTGGTGGCCCAAAAAACACACATATATATGCATGCAATTTATGCGTATAGGCGCGGGTGCCTCTAATAATGTGTGTGCGCACTCGATCGATGATCCCTAAACCTTAAACAACCCTAAAACCTTAAATCCCTAATCCCTAAACCCTAAACACCCTAAACACTAAACCCTAAACCCTAGACCCTAAACGTACCCTAACCCTAACCCGCCTAACCCTAAACCCTAGCTAATCCTAAACCCCAATTAAACCCTATGTATAGGCCAACGACACTTAATTGTGCATCGATCGAGCGGGTCATGGGTGCCTCGTGATCCTCTAATAAAATTAAATGTGCCGTGCATTAACCCTAAACCATATATATGTAACTAACCCTAGCTAATCAACCCTACTTAATTAAAACACATAACCCTAAACTATACTAGCTAGCTATAACCCGATCTAATAAAAACATGCTCTATATATAGCAGCTAGCTAGCAAACCGTAGATTAACACCAATTAAAATATACATGGCCTATATCGATCATGTTGTATAACATATCCCTGAGAATCATTAATTAATTATATAATTATCGTGATAAATTAATTAACTTGAACTTTGACAAGTTCTCTCGAATGAAAACACATTTGATTAAGTTGCCTCATAATATATATATAATTAGTGTGCATGCATGGCCTACAATGCATTCGTGCATATATTTTAAACATATTCTTGGGGATTTCAATCTCTCTCTCTCTCGATCATCTATATATCGTTGGTGGCCCAAAAAACACACATATATACGCATGCACTTGATGCGTAAAGGCGCGCGGGTGCCTCTAATAATGTGTGTGCGCACTCGATCGATGATCCCTAAACCTTAAACAACCCTAAAACCCTAATCCCTAATCCCCTAAACCCTAAACACCCTAAACCCTAGACCCTAAACACCCTAAACACTAAACCCTAAACCCTAGACCCTAAACACCGTAAACCCTAAACCCTAAACCCTAAACCCTAAACCCTAAACCCTAAACCCTAAACCCTAAAACCCTAAACCCTAAACCCTAAACCCTAAACCCTATAAACACCCTAAACACTAATTAAACCCTAAACCCTAGACCCTAAACACTAAACCCTAAACCCTAGACCCTAAACACCGTAAACACTAAACCCTAAACCCTAAACACCCTAAACACTAATTAAACCCTAAACCATAGACCCTAAACACTAGACCCTAAACCCTAGACCCTAAACACCCTAAACACTAAACCCTAGACCCTCTAAACACCGTAAACACTAAACCCTAAACCCTAGACCCTAGCTAAACACCCAAAACACTAAACCCTAAACCCAGCTAGCTAACCCTAAACCATAATTAAACCCTACATATATAGGCCAACGACACTTAATTGTGCATCAAGCAGGCCAGGGGTGCCTCGCGGTCCTCTAGTTAATTAAATTAAATGTGACATGCATTAACCCTAAAGGTACCCTAACCCTAACCCTAACCCTAACCCTAAACCCTAGCTAATCCTAAACCCCAATTAAACCCTATGTATAGGCCAACGACACTTAATTGTGCATCGATCGAGCGGGTCATGGGTGCCTCGCGATCCTCTAATAAAATTAAATGTGCCATGCATTAACCCTAAACCATATATATGTAACTAACCCTAGCTAATCAACCCTACTTAATTAAAACACATAACCCTAAACTATACTAGATATAACCCGATCTAATAAAAACATGCTCTATATATAGCAGCTAGCTAGCAAACCGTAGATTAACACCAATTAAAATATACATGGCCTATATCGATCATGTTGTATAACATATCCCTGAGAATCATTAATTAATTATATAATTATCGTGATAAATTAATTAACTTGAACTTTGACAAGTTCTCTCGAATGAAAACACATTTGATTAAGTTGCCTCATAATATATATATAATTAGTGTGCATGCATGGCCTACAATGCATTCGTGCATATATTTTAATGTATATTTGAACATATTCTTGGGGATTTCAATCTCTCTCTCTCTCTCGATCATCTATATATCGTTGGTGGCCCAAAAAACACACATATATATGCATGCAATTTATGCGTAAAGGCGCGGGTGCCTCTAATAATGTGTACGTGTGCGCACTCGATCGATGATATCCCTAAACCTTAAACAACCCTAAAACCTTAAATCCCTAATCCCTAAACCCTAAACACCCTAAACACTAAACCCTAAACCCTAGACCCTAAATGTACCCTAACCCTAACCCTAACCCTAAGCCTAAACCCTAGCTAATCCTAAACCCCAATTAAACCCTATGTATAGGCCAACGACACTTAATTGTGCATCGATCGAGCGGGTCATGGGTGCCTCGTGATCCTCTAATAAAATTAAATGTGCCATGCATTAACCCTAAACCATATATATGTAACTAACCCTAGCTAATCAACCCTACTTAATTAAAACACATAACCCTAAACTATACTAGCTAGCTATAACCCGATCTAATAAAAACATGCTCTATATATAGCAGCTAGCTAGCAAACCGTAGATTAACACCAATTAAAATATACATGGCCTATATCGATCATGTTGTATAACATATCCCTGAGAATCATTAATTAATTATATAATTATCGTGATAAATTAATTAACTTGAACTTTGACAAGTTCTCTCGAATGAAAACACATTTGATTAAGTTGCCTCATAATATATATATAATTAGTGTGCATATGCATGGCCTACAATGCATTCGTGCATATATTTTAATGTATATTTGAACATATTCTTGGGGATTTCAATCTCTCTCTCTCTCGATCATCTATATATCGTTGGTGGCCCAAAAAACACACATATATACGCATGCACTTGATGCGTAAAGGCGCGGGTGCCTCTAATAATGTGTGTGCGCACTCGATCGATGATCCCTAAACCTTAAACAACCCTAAAACCCTAATCCCTAATCCCCTAAACCCTAAACACCCTAAACACACTAAACCCTAGACCCTAAACACCCTAAACACTAAACCCTAAACCCTAGACCCTAAACACCGTAAACCCTAAACCCTAAACCCTAAACCCTAAACCCTAAACCCTAAACCCTAAACCCTAAAACCCTAAACCCTAAACCCTAAACCCTAAACCCTATAAACACCCTAAACACTAATTAAACCCTAAACCCTAGACCCTAAACACTAAACCCTAAACCCTAGACCCTAAACACCGTAAACACTAAACCCTAAACCCTAAACACCCTAAACACTAATTAAACCCTAAACCATAGACCCTAAACACTAGACCCTAAACCCTAGACCCTAAACACCCTAAACACTAAACCCTAGACCCTCTAAACACAAAGAAACACTAAACCCTAAACCCTAGACCCTAGCTAAACACCCAAAACACTAAACCCTAAACCCAGCTAGCTAACCCTAAACCCTAATTAAACCCTATATATATAGGCCAACGACACTTAATTGTGCATCAAGCAGGCCAGGGGTGCCTCGCGGTCCTCTAGTTAAATTAAATGTGACATGCATTAACCCTAAACCATATATATATAACTAACCCCTAGCTAATCAAACCCTAGTTAATTAAAACACATAACCCTAAACTATACTAGCTATAACCCGATCTAATAAAAACATGCTCTATATATAGCATGCAGCTAGCTAGCAAAAACGGTAGATTAAAACCAATTAATATATACATGGCCTATATATCGATCATATGTTGTATAACATCTCCCTGAGATTCATTAATTAATTATATAATTATCGATGATAAATTAATTAACTTGAATTTTGACAAGTTCTCTCGAATGAAAACACATTTGATTAAGTTTCCTCATAATATATATATAATTAGTGTGCATGCATGGCCTACCATGCATGCATTAATTCGTGCATATATTTTAATATATATTTGAACATATTCTTGGGGGATTTCAATCTCTCTCTCTCGATCATCTATATGTCGTTGGTGGCCAAAAAACACACACATATACGCATGCACTTTATGCGCAAAGGCGCGTGTGCCTCTAATAATGTGTGTGTGCGCACTCGATCGATGATCCCTAAACCTTAAACCCTAAATAAACCCTAATCCCTAATCCCTAAACCCTAAACACCATAAACATTAAACCCTAAACCCTAACCTCCTAACCCTAAACCCTAAACCCTAATTAAACCCTATATATATAGGCCAATGACACTTAATTATGCATCAAGCAGGCCAGGGGTGCCTCGCGGTCCTCTAATTAAATTAAATGTGCCATGCATATATATGTGTTTAATTTGGGGATTTCATTCGCTCTCTCGTATGTAGCTCTCTCTACCTCTATCTCCCTCCATCTCTCTCTCTCTCTCTCTCTCTCTCTCTCTCTCTCTCGTTGGTGGCCAACAACACACACATGCACTTTGTGCGCAAAGGCATGCGCCTCTAATAATGTGTGCGCAGTCGATCGATCTAGTTTTGATTAATCATAGCACACAAATAAAGAAGTTGTATTTGAATCCACACAACCTAATCTAAAACACATAACCCCTAACATGGCCTAATTAATTAACCCTTCTCGATCTCTACCTAATTAGTGGAAATTGCACAAAATCAAAAGGGGTCCCTCACTAATTATGCATATCTGCTAGATTGTGATAAACTTTTGCCACATATATATTTGGTGGATGGGTGCATCTTGGCATGTAAACAATTAGTGTTTGCAAATGGCGTTGTCAAAATTTATGTACAAATGATTTCTTTCCATCCAAAGTGCATAAAATGGGAGTTTTAATGAAGAAAGTACAAATAAAACAGCTCAACATGCTTCCACACCCCGATTTTCACACGAAGTAGAGCATATTTAAAGGATAATTCCAGAGTTTTACTATTTTTCAAGCAACTTTGCTAATTTTCCCCCACTCACATGACTTTATGTCGATTTAACGAAAATATGGCGAATTTAAACTACATGGGCGGGATAGTTTGAATTGTGCGCGCGGCAAAGGGAACCGCCTATTCCTCAACCTTGTGCACGGCAAATTACACACGCAACTCCATTAAACGCCACCTACCGACATTAATTATCACCCCGGCGGCCCGGCCGCATGACCCCCCACCCACCCGTACACAACTTATCCCCGTCCGTGCGAAGAGCTTCCCCTCCCCGTCCCGTCCGTGCGAAGAAGAAGCTTCCCCTCCCCGTCGTTCTTCTCGAGACGCACCGGCGGTCAAGTTGATCCACGGTAGGGCTGCTATCTCTAGCCCAATCATGTATCGGGCAAGACAGCCTAACGATTTATATTTTCTTGATGCTGCTAAAAAAATTCGTCAGTATGCTCGAACTAATTGGCACTTTATAGTTTTCCGCTCGATTTGTCATCGATCAATTTGTTCATTTGCGTGGGCATATAGAGTCGATTCGCACTCGATCCGTTAATTTGCTGAAATGCCATGGCAGAGTTTTGTACACGATCTGTTTGCTAAAATGTCGATGGGCATTTTTTGTTTTGTACTCGACATGATTGCTGAAATGCATAATCATGTAGTATAGTTTTGTACTCGATGGATATACATTTCCTAATTCGCCTTAAATTAATCACCAACCACTGTATCTCATAATTAAACAGATGGACAGAACTTGGAAACTGCATGGACACTTATGTTCCCCTTCATATATAAATGGTGTTCAACCCTTTATGGGGTTTATTAGAGCTCATGATGGTCACAACCTGGACGTGTATTGCCCGCGCTGCACATGTATGAATGGTGAGAAGAGGCCTCACCCTGTAGTGGCAGATCATTTACACATTTTTGGGATGGACCGCACATATGTTAGGCGGGTTTAGCATGGTGAACCATATAATGATCCTTTAGCAGGAGAAGCAGATCTTGCTCACACTGTATGTGTGCTGGCATATGTAGTTAATTATTTATATTGATGCTGCCGCTGTTTCAATCAATAGTTTGCATTGCTGTGCAAGGTTACGTACTCAAATTTAACTTGTTGCGAGATGGATGGACGGGAAGGAGAGAAAAAGCGCTTGCTTCAGAAACGGGTTTCAGCTACGGGACATGTGCTGTGCCGATGAGAAGGTAAATATGTAAAACGGCATTTGTTCAGGTTGCATCCCTTAGATGTTTGTCTAATCGGTTGATGTACTAATTGCAGAAGCATAGAGTTAAAGAGGTCTCTCAGTTTGATGGGAGATTTGAAGATGAATCTCAGTTTGATGCACCTGTGGATGGTACTGATGACGAGCCTTTCATAGACGAAGGTCCTGCACACGAGATTATCCGATCTACACAAGGAGGCCGTGGACCGAGTACACAGCTTTGCATTGAAGTGGATGCACGCCCGGAGATCATCACGGGCGTCCGGTAGTCTCAAGACCACCCAGCCCCGATGCACCCGTGGATGGTACGATGACGAGCCTCTCATAGACGAAGGTCCTGCACCTGAGATTATCCAGCCTACAGAAGGAGGCCGTGGACCGAGTACACAGCTTTGCGTTGAAGAGGATGCACACCCGGAGATCATCAGGGGCGTCCCGGTAGTCTCAGGACCACCCAGCCCTGATGCAAAATGTTGAGCTACTTTATGATTCGTACTCTTATGTTCTGGTGCTGTAGTATGTTATGATTTGTACGCCTTTGGCGCTAGATTAAGCATTCAGTGGATGATCGCGTTGCAAAATTCGGCACCCACACAATCAGTTCATCGTACGAGTAGTAGCACAATTACTTCTACAGCGATTCCTGCCAGCGCATTAGTTGGTAGCATGAAACACTTTCAGGTACTCCCCTCTGATTCATATTAATTGACTCAATTCTGTCTAGATATGGATGTATCTAGATGCATTTGTTAACTAGACTAACAAACTTGAGTCGGTTAATATGAATCCGTGTAAACCGCCCAAGTCCTCGAGCAGCTAGTTTATTGACTACGGACTCCAAGCCTCTCGCGGCAAGCCATCGACGAAGCTTTGACCAGATCTTGGCCCGCAATTTTTTTGTGTGTGGCGAATAGCAAAGCTTTGACCAGTTCCTCTCGGGATACAGCACGCCGGTGAGCTTGCACGGTTGCCATGAGCACTTTCCGGCAGAACTTCCTCTTCAGCGCCCTCAAGCCGCTGCTGCGAGACAGCACGCAGTGCCTCAAGGTGGACGGAATTCTGGATCTCAGGGCGGGTGGTCCGCATCGTCCGGGAACGATCTCCAGCGGGTTAACGAGGACATGCATGGCGGCCAGGGGATTTGTTTTTTGTTTTTTTTTTGGTTTGAGCTTGGGATTTGGGGTTTTTTCGGATAGGGGAGGAGGAACCGAGGAAGAGGAAGGAACAGCCGCGTGCTTGGCGCGTGGCGGTGTGCTTGAATTTCGAATTTTTGTGAAATGTTTCATTTCCCCGCTACAATTCGGGGGTTTCTTGACGCGCCAATGCGTCCCGCCGGGCAGCTTCAAGTAAATTTGGGGTGCCACACTATGGGCCCTAGTTTCAGTGAGACATGTAATGACTAGTCACATCAGTAAGTTCACTGTGTAATAAAATATGTTACCCCTCCCCTTTATGTAGCACCCCTTCTCTCCCGATCGAGTGCCGATTGCCGACGGATGCAAGCCGCTAGCTCGATCCCCTCCTTTCGCCTCCACCGTCCAGGCATCCAGCTTGGAGGGGCAAGCTGCATCTAGCCCAAGCGGATTAGGTAGGACTAGTAATGTTCTCTCCTTTCTCGAGATCGGTTCTTTTTTCCTCTCCTCGATATCTTGCGCATCTCTTTCCTATTCTGGGCAAAGGGGTGTCTTTCTGGTCACCCTCGAGCTGGGAGTGATTGATGGGGGTGGGGGGCGGGGGCTACCTTTGCTTGGATTGGGGTGTTCTTCCTTTATTTGTCGACATTTGCAACCTTTGTAGTTTCTGCTGATCCTCACTGTATCTTTTGTCAGCTTGTACAGGAAAGGCAAGACCTCGGCGGTGGGGGCAATGGAGCGTAAGGCCACCACGCATGTGGGCAGTTGGCTGAGCCTGAGCTGCGTCCCCAGCCCCGCGAAGCAGGTACTCCGTTTGCTTATCCACTCTTTACCTTTTAAGTGTCTCTCTGGTCTCTGCATCCTCAATCTGTTCCTGTTCTGGAATATGCTTAAAGTAGCACATGTCTTCAGCTGTTTGTGCGTAAAGCCTCTGTGACACCATGCTCTATATTCTCTGTATCAGGTTGGTACCTCCAGGTTCCGTGCTGAGGCTATGGGGAACGAGAATAGCGCCCCACCTGCTGCAGGAGCATGGCCCGATCTGCAGCACAAGAAGCGAAATGCCACTGCCGAGCCGGGCAGGGACCGCCCAGGGGTAATTTTTTTTAACCAACTTACCATGATGTATACTGAATCAGATACTCCCTCAGATCCAAATTAATTGACTCAACTATCTGTAGATACGGATGTATCTAGATGTGTTTTAGCTCTAGATACTACTGCCTCCATCCCAAAGCTTTGGGCTTATATTATTTTTAGAAAGTCAAACTATACCATGTTTGACTAAGCTTTTACCAAAAATCAGTAACATGCAAAATACAAAATTAATATCATTAAATAGATAATAAAATATATTTTCCTACGGTATCTACACAGTATTATATTTGTTGATAGAATGTTCTAAAATTTTGGTCAAACTTTGCTTGTTTTGATTTCTCAAAAATAAATAAGGCTTAAGCTTTTGGATGGTGGTAGTACATTCATATCTAGACAAAGCTGAGTTAACTAGTTTTTTTGTCTGTCCATAGCTAGTGTTCACGCTGCAAAAGGCTAAGAGCATCCACTATATGCATCAGTCTATCTCATACAGTAATTCAATATCACTGCTGAGGTCTGCCTTTTGTTTTGCTATTCATATGCAGACTGAAACTTTAGGGCCTTTACTCAAAAGGAAGATCAAAACTGCGGCTGATCAGGCTGCCAGTATGTTGATGCCGCCCCCATCTTCTAAATGCCTCTACAAGCACAAGGCCACGCACCAGCTGGGTGGTGATCTTTTAATGAATATGGTATATTTTCTTAATCCACAAAACATGCCTTGATTTTTCTCTGTTTATTGTCGGTTTTTTCTATGCTTGCCAAAAGTTTACAACAACAACAACAACAACCAAGCCTTTCAGTCCCAAACAAGTTGGGGTAGGCTAGAGTTGAAACCCATAAGATCTCGAAGCCAAAAGTTTAGAAACACCAAATTCGTTTGCTTACAATCATCATACAGTAATGTTCATCTACTCCAGTTCCCCTAACCCAACATAAAATGATGTTAATTTCGATTTTTAGATTAAAAGAGCACCATTAGGCGCTGTTAATTACGACTTTGAGATTAAAATGTCATTTGCAATTGTTAATTATAATTATGAGACAATTGGTTAGTTTAACCTCGATCTCTTCTGCTCTCCATTTTTCCCAACCGAACAAAAATGTAACCATTCCATTCCTCTGAAATGGAACCATTCCATTCCATTCCACGCTGTTTCAGAACCGAACACACCCTTGCATTGTTGTGAACTGTTGTCCATACACGGCCATACCCTTCCACTTACATCTAGCACTATATGCATCGATCTGTCTCGTAGTCATTCAATATCACTGCTTGAGATCTGTTCCCATTCTTATGCAGGCTGAAATCGCTGCGCCTTTACTCAAGTGGATGCAAAATGGGGCTAATGAGGCTGCTGTGAGGACGATGGTGCCGGCACCATCTTCCGAAAACCTCTACAAGCACGAGGCCATGGGCCACTGGGTGGTGACCTTTTAATGAATCTGGTATATTTTCTTAATCCACATACATGATTTCATTATTATCTGTTTAATTACTGTTGGCTTTGTCTAATGCTTACCAAAAGTTCAGAAACACCGCGTTTGCTTACAATCATCATACACTAATTTTTCACTTTTCATCTGTCTCATCCAAAGATATAAACTGTTGATTTCCATTGGCTTCTTTTGTAATCATTTGCATTGTTGTCAACTCGTTCTCTATGCACAACCCTATTCTTCCACTTACACCCCGCACTATTTGCATCAGTCTATCTCATAGATTTATTAAATATCAATGATGAGTTCTGTTGCTATTCATATGCAGGATGAAACTGTTCCTCTACTCAAATGGATAAAAAATGATCCCGATGAGGCTGCCGTGAAGACGATGGTGCTGCCACCATCTTACGAAAACCTCCTCAAGCACAAGGCCACGGGCCACTGGGTGGTACCCTTTTCAAGAAGGTATATTTTCTTAATCCTCATACATGATTTGATTTTTGTCTGTTTATTGCCGGCTTTGTCTATTGCTTACCTTTACTTCAGTCACTCACACACCTATTATTCCACTTACATCCGCACTATATGCATCGGTGTCTCATAGATTCATTTTATATATCATCATTGATGTCCGTTGTTCTTCAATTTTTATATGCAGACTGAAACCGCTAAGCCTTCATTGGTCAAAAGGATTGCAACCGCTGCGATGAGGCATCTGCAGAGGCTGCCACCAAGTTATCGTCAGCCCCACCTTCGGATGCTTATATAAGCTCAAGTCCAAGGATCAGCCGGGCCGTAACCATCCAAGGGTTCGGGTATATTTTCTTAAGCCACATATACATGCCATGATTTATGTCTGATATTATCACTGGCTCTGTCTAATGCTTTTTGGAATTCGGAAACACCAAATTAGCATGCTTATATTCATCATACACTAATTTTTCACTGTTCAGCTTTGTAACATAGTGTTATGCACTTGCTTGTCAACATTTGCATTGCTCTGAACTATGCACTTTACACAACCTAATTCTTCCACTTACGTTCAGCGCTACGCACCAGTAGTACCTCCCATGTTTCCTTCACCATCCCGATGCCGAGCTTGCGGGAATATGGCGGGCCCATGTACATACCCCGCATATAACACCTCCTATGGCTCTATCTACCTTTCTAGTAGCTCCTTCACAGAGTTACAGGTATGTATTCTCAGTGGTTTAGCATGAATTGGCATATAGTAAAGTCTTGTTTTTAGTCTTCCCGCTTCTTACATTTGTATCAATTTTCACATGCAGATCGTACCTTGTGAACTTCGTCCAATGATTAACCAGATGTGTCCGCATGAAGGATCTTTCACTATGCATGGCAATGGCAAATTGATGAACACCTACACGGTCTATGAGGTGTATGTCTACAAGACGCAGGCCATCACATATTTGTATGGACATGATTGGAGAAAGTTTGCTTTTGACTACGGTCTGAAGAAGGGCGACGAGTGAGGATCGAAACTCAAACGGGCAGATATACGTAATCGCTACGTAGTTGGAGACACTTCCAAATATATAATATGTAACTTTTTTCTACTCATATCTTTTGATAATCGCATTCTGAGCAGCTTGTTCTAAACCATTCCCTCTGTTCTAGCTTGCTGGGTTTAACATGATCAAAGCTGCAGATCCCCGACGGAACAGAGCGGATGTCACAAAGGGCAACCACACCAAAGACCGGCACCGGCTTCCCACTCTCCCGCATCAGCACCGGTTCCCGTACCAGCTCCGTTTCATCGCATCTACCCGCAGTCCCCTACATCAGCATTGGTTCCTGTAGAGGCCCCATATACTACACATGCCCAAGCAGCTCCCGCATCAAAGATCGGTTCCTCTAGCTGCACCGTTCATCGCACCTGCCCAACAGCCTCTGCATCAGCACCGGTTCCTCTAGAGGCACCGTTTACCGCACCTCGCCCAGCAGTCTCCTCTGCATCAGCACCAGCTCGTGTACCAGCCTGTGCTCATGCACCTGCCCACCCGGATCACCGAGGTCTCAGCTCATTGCCGTGGCCACCCGTGTGGTGACCGGGACGCATCTCGAAGGCTATGTTCGTGAGTATATGACAGCATAATCGCTCTTATCTTGATGTCTTCTCTGCTCAAAGTCTCACATGGTTCAGTGCATTGGTGCCATTGACTAATTTTTGGTGGTATCTCTTGCTTTGAATCAGAAATTGCCTAAAAGTATCTCCAAGGATCTCAATGCTGGCCGAAGGGGCAAGATATCCCTCGTCATGGAGAGTGAAGGTCTCACCGTGGAGGGACGGTACTCTGTCGGTCCACGTATGGCCGCTTGGCTGTTACTTCCAGGTGGAAAAAGTTCATTGACGGTGCCAAACTTCGCATTGGATCAAAGTTGAAGGTCAAGATCTTTCGATGCCGCTGTGACATGCTGGTCATAAAGTTCGCGGTTGTCTAGTTCTGTTGTCCCATGAGCCCTTATCAAATGCATTTGTAGTTATACTTATATAAGGTTATCTTATCTGAACTGCTAATTAATTGTATGGGTGGTAAAACTCTGGCAAGCTTTTGTTCTTAGCAAGTATGTATGTATGATCAGCTATTATGATAACTAATGTTTGTGTTCATCTTAATTTGCATTTCCCTTTTAGAAAAAAACTTAATTTCTATTTTGGCTGACCTGTTAGAGAACTATCAGATTGAACCCACAACATGATTCATATAGATTCATTACACCGAGCCACATGTCTTACCTTGCGATACACTACTTCCATTAATTAGTGCAAGAAGGCTTACCTGAGCTGCCTGAACCATGGCAGATTCGAATCCACCTTATCTATCTAGAAATACAACCTTTGCAGAAAGAGGATTTGCAGTATGGGGAGGCTGACATTGGGGACCCATGAGCCAGGCGTCGTCAACGTTTTAAAGGTGGCAGGAGATCGAAAGAAAAAATAAGCCAAAAATCAGTTGGTAAACAAATTCAAGAAAAGAAACATTTACCTTTCTGAGAGGATGACATGCGGGACCCATGAGGCAGCAGCATCCTCAACTATTTCAAGGCGGCAGGGGATCAAAATAAAAAAGGAAATAGCCAGAAATTAATTAGGGTCAAAAATAAATCCATCAAAGGAAACTTTTATTGTTCATAGAGGATGACATGTGGGACCGACTTGCCAGCTGCGTCGTCATCGTTTCAAAGGGGGCAGGGGATCAAAAGAAAAAGACAAATAGCCAGAAATTAGGGGAAAAAAATAAATCCAACAAAGAAAACTTTTATTGTTCATAGAGGATGACATGCGGGACCCATGAGCCAGCAGCTTCCTCAACGTTTCAAAGTCGGCATGAGATTGAAAGAAAAAGTCAAGTGACATAATATCAGGAGCCAAAAATAATCCAAGAAAAGAAACTTTATTGTACATAGAGGATGACATGCGGGTCCCATTTTGTAGCAGCGGTCTCAACGCTTCCAAGGCGGCACAGGACCGAAAGAAAAATGAAGTAGCCGTAAATCGGGTGTGAAAAAAATCCAAGAAAAGAAAGATTTCAATTGGGCCGTATCTGGACATCCGGGCCTTCGAACTATCTTCGGGCCTTTTGACTCGTACAATTTCAGCCCACTCCAAAACAGGAAAGGTCGGATTTTTCTCAAAAAAAAAACAGGAAAGTCCTATGCTTCGCAAAAACAAAAAACAAGGAGATTCAACATATAAGTTTGTTTATGTAGATATAAAGATTTAATTTATCCGTTTGCAATAGCTCAGAGCGAAATACAACGTTTATTGTCTCAAAATAAAATATCACATGTTTCTTGTACGGGAGGCTGATATCGGGGACCCATGAGCCAAAGAAATGGAGTCAACGTTTCAAAGGTGGCAGGGATCGAAAATAAAAAAAGCCAAAAATCAGTTGGTAAAAAAATACAAGAAAAGAAAACATTTATCGTTCTGAGAGGATGACATGCGGGACCCATGAGGCAGCAGCATCCTCAACGTTTCAAAGTCGGCATGAGATCGAAAGAAAAAGGCAAGTGACATAATATCAGGAGCCAAAAATAATCCAAGAAAAGAAACTTTATTGTACATAGAGGATGACATGCGGGTCCCATTTTGTAGCAGCGGTCTCAACGTTTCCAAGGCGGCACAGGACCAAAAGAAAAATGAGGTAGCAGCATTCTCAACAATTCCAAGGCGGCAGGGGATCAAAAGAAAAATAAAGGAAATAGCCAGAAATTAATTAGGGGTCAAAAATAAATCCACCAAAGGAAACTTTTATTGTTCATAGAGGATGACATGTGGGACCGACCTGCCAACATCGTCCTCATCGTTTCAACGGGGGCAGGGGATCAAAAGAAAAAGGCAAATAGCCAGAAATTAGGGGTAAAAAATAACTCCAAGAAAGGAAACTTTTATTGTTCGTAGAGGATGACATGCGGGACCCATGAGCCAGCAGCTTACTCAACGTTTCAAAGGCGGCATGAGATCGAAAGAAAAAGGCAAGTGACCAAATATCAGGAGCCAAAAATAATCCAAGATTTATTGTACATAGAGGATGACATGTGGGTCCCATTTTGCAGCAGCGGTCTCAATGTTTGTAATGCGGCTTGAGATCAAAAGAAAAAGAAAGTAGCTAGTAATTAGGGGGTGAAAAAAATCCAAGAAAAGAAAGTTGATGGACATAGAGGATGACATGCGGGTCCCTTGAACCAACAGCTTACTCAACGTTTCAAAGGGGGCAGGGGATCAAAAGAAAAAGGCAAGGCAAAAATCAGAGGGTGAAAAAAAATCCAACAAAGGAAACTTTTATAGCACACAGAGGATGACATGCGGGTCCATGAGCCAGCAGGTACCTCAACGTTTCAAACGTGGCATGAGATCGAAAGAAAAAGTCAAGTTACCAAATATGAGGTGCCAAAAAAAACTCCAAGAAAAGAAAGTTGATTGCTCATAGAGGATGACATGCGGGTCCCATGAGCCTGCAGGTTCCTCAACGTTTCAAACGTGGCATGAGATCGAAAGAAAAAGGCAAGTGAAAAAATATGAGGAGCCAAAAATAATTCAAGAAAAGAAAGTTTTATAGTATATAGAGGATGACATGCGGGTCCCATTTAGCAGCAGCGGTATCACTGTTTGAGAGGCAGCAGGGGATCGAAAGAAAAAGTCAAGTGACCAAATATGAGGTGCCAAAAAAAATCCAAGAAAACAGTTCAAAAAAAAAATCCAAGAAAAGAAAGTTTTATAGTACATAGAGGATGACATGCGGGTCCCATTTAGCAGCAGCGGTATCACTGTTTGAGAGACAGCAGGGGATCGAAAGAAAAAGTCAAGTGACCAAATATGAGGTGCCAAAAAAAATCCAAGAAAAGAAAGTTTTATAGTACATAGAGGATGACATGCGGGTCCCAGTTAGCAAAGAAATGTATCAACGTTTGAGAGGCGGCAGGGGATCAAAAGAAAAAGGCAAGTGACCAAATATGAGGTGCCAAAAAAATCCAAGAAAAGAAAGTTTTATAGTACATAGAGGATGACATGCGGGTCCCATTTAGCAGCAGCGGTATCACCGTTTGAGAGGCGGCAGGGGATCGAAAGAAAAAGGTAAGTGACCAAATATGAGGTGCCAAAAATAATCCAGGAAAAGAAAGTTTTATAGTACATAGAGGATGACATGCGGGTCCCAGTTAGCAGCAGCTGTATCACCGTTTGAGAGCCTGCATTGGATCGTAATTAAAATTCAAGTGACTAAATTTGTGGTGCCAAAAATAATCCAGGAAAAGAAAGTTTTATAGTACATAGAGGATGACATGCGGGTCCCATTTAGCAGCGGTATCACCGTTTGAGAGGCGGCAGGGGATCGAAAGAAAAAGGTAAGTGACCAAATATGAGGTGCCAAAAATAATTCAAGAAAAGAAAGTTTTATAGTACATAGAGGATGACATGCGGGTCCCAGTTAGCAGCAGCGGTATCACCGTTTGAGAGGCGGCAGGGGATCGAAAGAAAAAGGCAAGTGACCAAATTTGAGGTGCCAAAAAAAACTCCAAGAAAAGAAAGTTGATTGCACATAGAGGATGACATGCGGGTCCCATTTAGCAGCAGCGGTCTCAACGTTTCCAAGGCGGCAAGGGATCAAAAGAAAAAGGAAGTAGCCAGAAATCAGGGGGTCAAAAAAAATCCAAGAATAGAAAGAATTTTGGTTCATAGAGGATGACATGCGGGACCCATGATCCTGCATCGTAAACGGCTCGATCGGAGAACGTTGAACGAGATGGCGCGATCTAGAAAAAAAACAATGCCAGAGAGGCTGCCATCTGGGCCCTACATCCCTCGGCGGTGCGGATTTGCGTTGACTCGGCCGGCGAACCCGAGATTTCGAGATGCACCACGTCCCGGGCCACCATACGCCACGTTTTGGCCGCTTTCGTCGGGCTAGGTGGCCTCAAAAACGAGAAAAAAAAAAGTTTTGACATGCACCACGGAGGGACCAAAATCGTCGGCCATGGTACACCAGCAACCACGGCGCGACTTCAACTTCGTCGGCCATGGCAACTTTTCTTGTAGTGTAACCCTCTAATGAGTTTGCTTGAAGTTTGGTGTGGAGGAAGTTTTCAAGGGTCAAGAGAAGAGGATGATACAATATGATCAAGAAGAGTGAAAGGTCTAAGCTTGGGGATGCCCCGGTGGTTCATCCCTGCATATTTTAAGAAGACTCAAGCATCTAAGCTTGGGGATGCCCAAGGCATCCCCTTCTTCATCGACAACTTATCAGGTCACTTCTAGTGAAACTATATTTTTATTCCGTCACATCTTATGTTCTTTACTTGGAGCGTCTTTTTGCTTCTATTTTTGTTTTTGTTTGAATAAAGTTGGATCCCACCATCCTTATATTGGAGATATTACTCTCCGCTTTTTCATATGGAACACTTGTGTTCTTAGTTGTGCTTTAATGTTCATGGCGAAGGCTGAAAATTGCTTCGTTAATTGTTATTTGGTTGGAATCAGAAAATGCTTCATATGGTTTGGAATAACTGGGCAATTGTTTTGAGATCTCATTAGATCATGTTTAAGCTCTTGCATCATGTAGTTTAATCTATTTATGGAGAACTACCGTAGAGCTTGTTAAAATTTGGTTTGCATGATTGGTCTCTCTAAGTCTAGATATTTTCTGGTAAAGTGTTTGAACAACAAGGAAGACAGTGTAGAGTCTTATAATGCTTGCAATATGTTCTTGTGTAAGTTTTGTTGTACCGGTTCATACTTGTGTTTGCTTCAAACAACCTTGCTAGCCCAAACCTTGTACTGAGAGGAAATGCTTCTCGTGCATCCAAACACCTTGAGCCAAAACCCATGCCATTTGTGTCCACCATATCTACCTACTATGTGGTATTTTTCTGCCATTCCATAGTAAATTACTTGAGTGCTACCTTTAAAATTTCATTCATTTATCTTTGCAATATATAGCTCATGGGACAAATAGCTTAAAAACTATTGTGGTGATGAATATGTAGTTATGTGTCTTAGTTCTTATAAGTTGCTTGTTGAGCGGTAACCATGTTTCTGGGGACGCCATCAACTTTTTACCTTTGTTGGATATCATGTGAGATGCTATGCATGTTCGTCTTGTCTGAAGTAAGGGTGATTTTCATGATCAAATGGTTTGAGTATGCATATTGTTAGAGAAGAACATTGGGCCGCTAACCAAAGCCATGTATCATGGTGGAAGTTTTCAGTTTGGACATAGAACCTCAATCTCTTATGAGAATATTATCTGTTGTTGAATGCTTATGCATTAAAAGAGGAGTCCATTATCTGTTGTCTATGTTGTCCCGGTATGGATGTCTTAAGTTGAGATCTGTTAAAAACGAGAAATCAAATGCAATTGATCTCGTAGGACCTTTGTACAGGCGGCATAGAGGTACCCCTTTGTGACACTTGGTTGAAACATATGTCATGCAATGATAATCCGTGTTAATCCAAGCTAATTAGGACAAGGTGCGAGCACTATTAGTACTCTATGCACGAGGCTTGCAACTTGTAGGAAGTATTATGCATAGCACATATGAATTATTACTACCGTTGACAAAATTGTTTCTATGTTTTCAAAATAAAAGTTCTAGCACAAAAATAGTAATCCATGCTTCCCTCTGCGAAGGGCCATTCTTTTACTTTATGTTGAGTCAGTCTACCTACTTCTTTCTATCTTAGAAGCAAACACTTGTGTTAACTGTGTGCATTGATTCTTACATGTTTACCTATTGCACTTGTTATATTACTCTATGTTGACAAATATCCATGAGATATACATGTTACAAGTTTAAAGCAATTGCTGAAACTTAATCATCCTTTGTGTTGCTTCAATGCATTCTACTTTGAATTTATTGCTTATGAGTTAGCTTTTATGCAAGTCTTGTTGATGCTTGTTTTGAAAGTACTATTCATGAAAAGTTTTCCTATATGATTCATTTGTTTAGTCATTATCTTCTGTTAGCAATCTTTTGCTTCAGATCACTCCATCCATCTCATATGCTTTACAATAATGTTGATCAAGGTTATGTTGGTAGCATGTCACTTCAGAAATTATTTGTTGTTATCGTTTACCTACTCGAGGGCGAGTAGGAACTAAGCTTGGGGATGCTTGATACGTTTCAAACGTATCTATAATTTCTTATGTTCCATGCTACTTTTATGACAATACTTGAATGTTTTATACATACTTTACATCATTATTATACATTTTCCGGCACTAACCTATTAACAAGATGCCGAAGTGCCAGTTGCTGTTTTCTGCTGTTTTTGGTTTCAGAAATCCTACAAAGGAAATATTATCGGAATTGGACGAAATCAACGCCCGGGGTCTTATTTTTCCACGAAGCTTCCAGAAGACTGAGGGAGAAACGAAGTGGGGCCACGGGGCGCCGCCACACTAGGGCGACACGGCCTAGGGGGGGGCCGCGCGGCCCTAGCGTGTGGGGCCCCCGTGACTCCCCCGACTCCGCCCTTCCGCCTACTTAAAGCCTTCGTCGCGAAACCCTCTGTACCGAGAGCCACGATACGGAAAACCTTCCAGAGACGCCGCCGCCGCCAATCCCATCTCGGGGAATTCAGGAGATCGCCTCCGGCACCCTGCCGGAGAGGGGAATCATCACCGGAGGGCTCTACATCATCATGCCCGCCTCCGGATTAATGCGTGAGTAGTTCATCCTTGGACTATGGGTCCATAGCAATAGCTAGATGGTTGTCTTCTCCGCTTGTGCTATCATTGTTTAGATCTTCTGAGCTGCCTAACATGATCAAGATCATCTATTTGTAATGCTACATGTTGTGTTTGGTGGGATCCGATGAATCTAGAATATTATGTCAAGTTGATTATCAATCTATTATATATGTGGTGTTTATGTTCTTGCATGCTCTCCGTTGCTAGTAGAGGCTCTGGCCAAGTTGATACTTGTAACTCCAAGAGGGAGTATTTATGCTCGATAGTGGGTTCATGCCTCCATTGAATCTGGGACAGTGACAGAAAGTTCTAAGGTTGTGTATGTGCTATTGCTACTAGGGATAAAACATCGATGCTTTGTCTAAGGATATTTGTGTTGATTACATTACGCACCATACTTAATGCAATTATATGTTGTTTACAACTTAATACTGGAGGGGGTGCGGATGTTAACCCGAAGGTGGATTATTTAGGCATAGATGCATGCTGGATGGCGGTCTATGTACTTTGTCGTAATGCCCTGATTAAATCTCATAGTAATCATCGTTGATATGTATTGAATCTTTATTTGTCAATTGCCCACCTATAATTTGTTCACCCAGCATGTTAGTTATCTTATTGGAGAGACACCACTAGTGAACTGTGGACCCCGGTCCATTCTTTTACATCTGAATATAATCTACTGCAATCATTGTTCTTTACTGTTCTTTGCAAAAAAACACCATCTTCCACTCCATACGCTTAATCCTTTGTTTTCAGCAAGCCGGTGAGATTGACAACCTCACTGTTACGTTGGGGCAAAGTATCTTGATTGTGTTGTGCAGGTTCCACGTTGGCACCGGTTTCACTGGTGTTGCGCCACACTACACTCCTCCACCAACAACCTTCACGTGCTTCTTGGCTCCTACTGGTTCGATAACCTTGGTTTCTTTCTGAGCAAAAACTTGCTGCTGTGCGCATCACACCTTCCTCTTGGGGCTCCCAACGGACGAGTACATCACGCGCATCAGAGATACAGCAGCGGCATGAGTATTCTGTGGTGGCAGTAGCGGTTGGTGTACGACAACGTCGCCCGAAAATATTGGTTAGGGCTATACGTCGATGGAAGAGGCAGTCTCTGATATCATATCAACATATGTGGGTTGTGGCGGAAACGGTAACCTCGTTGGAGGTTTCGGGTGCATGTAATATAGGTGGAAAAAGCTTATACAAGTCTAGGTGGAGTACTACTTTATACTGGGTCATATACGAAATTACATTGCTTAACAGGTATCACGTTGTCATGTAAGAGCACCCACAACATGCCCTTCAGCCGCCGTCGGCTTGTGGTGACCCAGCGTACCACTGCATGGTGTAGTACACAAGTCGTTGACATAACACAAGTGAAACACCGTTCCACTCATATTACATCCCTCAGAGTGGTACAACAGAAACATATACGAGTCCAAGGCATGTCTATAGAAGGATACACAAACTGTTTACAGAAGATCAACACAGCCTCCTACCTTACAGTGAGGTAAAACTTTAAATAAAGCTCCAGAAGAACGACTCGTAGTCTAACTTATTGCTAACTCTAGTTCTAGATATACTTGGCTTTCTATAGAATTCTAGCTACTTAGGTGCTAGGATTAGGGAAATGGTTTCCTTCTATTACTAGACTAGGTTTCCACTCTAGCTGATGCAGAAGTTGACTCCATTGACTTCATTGATTGAGTTCTCCATCTTGTCGTGCTTGACTCCTTGGTCTTCGAGTTCCACAGTAGTTTCTCCTTCGGTGACTTTGATCTAAGAAGGGGGTTCAAATGGGAGGGAATGAGTACGAGCGTACTCAGCAAGTTCATATTAGGAAATAGGTGTATCATGCACTAGCTACAGCCACAGACCAGAAAGTCATAGGTGAATGCAAGTTTTTGTAAACATTTCTTCAAAAGGTTTATTTTATTCTGAAAATTATGCCCGTCGGTCTTCACAGGTTGACCAGAACTTCATGGAGTTCCTTTCCTGCCGTGTACGTAGTTCCCTTCCCAGAACAGGGAGTGACAGCCACAATTTGATACACTCTGCAGAGGTGCGTTACTTTTCCCATAAGAGAACTTAACTTTGTTGCCAACCAGGTGACGTCCTTCCCGTCCACACTTTCTTGGTGTGAGTCCAGGTATAAGAACCAAGCCAATCACTGCCTTCTCCGCGATCCTGCAAGCCCACCCTTTTGTCCACCCGTACATCCCCGGTAGACATCTCCCGATCATACGGCTTTACACCCGATGTATGTCGGACAATCCTTCATAGACGGTAGAGCCTCTCATCCACACGAATGAGGATTTTAAAGGATTTCCCAACCTACTGCAGTGTTATCCCAACACCCAGCCAGGCTCTATCAAATCTGTTGGCGTGCAGGAGGGAAAAGATACAGCTGACTTCCCTAGAGCCATTATAGATCTTATGGTCAACGCGAATTGTACGGCGCTAGAATCACTAGACGGCATTGGTGGGTCCTAGGTTAATAGAACCCTTGCAGTGGAACCTCCACCAATCAACACATACCATGGTTCCATTGCCCACTACATAGTCATCTTCATAATTGTAAAAGAATATTTTGCTTTTCAATGCAAGAGTGATAAGTATAGTACTTTGCATATAGTTTGATAAAAATAATCAAATGACATGAGCAAGCGATGAACTTGCCTTTCTTGACTGCGAGATTATGCAGGCAAAAGCTTCGATACGTGAGAACTCCAAATTCTGAAATACCATCATTGTCCGGTAAGGATAATGTTTAAAGAACTGGCAAAGATGCTATAATGCATAGTATGAGATGCAATTGTCCCGAGCGTAACCTAACCCCGATGATTTAGGATTGGGTGAGTTGTAAAGATTTCTTTAGGGTGTGTTGCACTTTTAGAATGGTTCTCAAACAAGGTTCTTATTAGGGTTTGGTTATATTGATATCATAAACAAGTGATATAAGGCATCATAACAAACATATACACAAATAATAGTGGTTGCATACATGTAAAGAGTAGTTGTTAGTTTTAACTCTTATAGTGCATGGTTAATGATTACTTGTTATATTTCGAAAGAATAACTTTGGAAGAACAGGTTAATTAATAACTAATAAGTATTTCAAATAAGAACTATGGGCGTATATGATTTGACTGACATTTACTTCAAAAGAAGAACTTTTGAAGAACAGGTTAAATAAGAACAAGAACTACTATAAATAGGAGCCATGGGTTTCTAGGGTTTACTAATGCATTCATTTAGTTCTCTAATAGGGACTAGTTGGTTCTTAAGTTGAATGGGTCTATATGTAGCAAGTGTTGTCATGTTTAATACTATGGTTGATTATAGGGTGTCAAAGGATGGTTATTAAGGTGGTGCTATGAGTTAAACATTAGGGTTTACTATGATTTCTCATTTGCTTCACTAAGTAACAAATAATGTGTTCTTAAGCTAGATGGTTTATTATTTCCTAAAGAGGTTTAGTTGAATGAGAGCATGCAAAGTGAATTACTATTCAAGATTGGGATCATGGTTGATCACCATGATTCTACTAGGATATGATGGTTGAGGTTGATTCCAATGGTGGTACTAAGAATGGTGATCAAAGGTGCTAATATGAGAGTAATAAGCTAGGGTTTACACCTAAGTGGCACTAGTGAATCCTACAAGGTTTATTCAAGAATGAAGACATGAAATGATGACTTTATGTGAAGTGGTATTATTTTATGTTAGTAGATCATGTGCATGCATTTATTTGTTGCATATTAATGTTCCAAAGGTAAACGTGAAGTTCGAATGATCACATGTGATAAACCCCTAGGGTTTTAGGATAGAAACTAATTTAGGGTGATCACATAAAATAATGAGATCAAGGTTCTTGTTTATATTAGAACTAGGGTTTCTAAATTTGTGATATCATTTTTAAAATGATAATTGGTAATGGAGTTGAAGTTAGTAACTATTTTGAAATAAGTTAATAATGGTTTGACATTTTATTCATTTTCACAAGATTTAATAATTAGGGTAACTCCTATTTAGGTTTAATTTAGAAATCAGGGTTTTATAATTGTTAGTAAGTTTTAGAGTTATAACTTGTTCACTAAAAAGTTTAAGCAATTCAATAACTTTTGATTACAAAAAATATTAACTTTTATTATTTTCTTGCTTGGTTATTATTTAAAAGGAATGGTAAATGGTAATTTGCAAATTAGGGTTTATGAAATACCACTAATATTTAAATTGATGAAAATATGATAAAGAAAATTAATCTTAATATTTTACTTACTTATTAATTAGATATTATTTGTTTTTGGAACTTAAACAATTATAGAATTCAAATTGTATTTAGGAGAAATGAAAAGACATAATTAACAACATTAAAATAATTGAATTTTTATTTTGACACACATTTTTATTTTATATTTTTATTGAGTAGGGTTTATATTTGTGAGCATTTTGATATATTATTTATATTTTTTTGAGCTAGAATAAATTTTATTTATTTCTGCAAAGTTCGAGTTATTTTCTACTTTTTAAATTAAACAGAAAAAAATAAAGCTATCCGGGTTAAATCTACCCACACTCGCTGACTAGTGGGCCAATGACCACGTCAGCTTCCATGTTGGCCGCTGACGGAGTCAAAATCGGGGACGTGGAAAACGAGCTCACTGCCGGCGGGAAGTCGACGATGGTGTCGTCGATTCGGACCTCCCCCGGACGATTGGGGACTACCGTTCTCCTCAGCACGCGATGAGGAAGCTAGTGATGTTATCGCCGCTACTAAATGATCGCCGGAGCATGATCGACGGCGAGGCGAAGCGGCATCGCTCACGGGATCATGGTGCGGCGATGATCTGAGATGTAATTGAGCTGGCCTAGGGCACTGAGAGATGCAGAAGCTCACCAGGAGCACCGAGGGATTGACGGCGTGGTCGATGGTGGTCGCAATCGACGGCGATGACGGTGACCGGCGTCGGGGAAGAGGACTTGACAGCGACGCTCCAGGATCCTTCGGCCCGATTCCTGGCGTGGGCTAAGCAAGTGGAGGTCGGGGAGGACGATGGCAACCACGACATGGCTCGGGAGTGCCTCCATCGACGGCGAGACGAGTTGGCCGGTTCAGCTAGGGTTTCGGCCTGAGAAGAATTTGGAGGGGAAAAGAAGAAATAGGAAGCTAGGGTTCGTCGGGGGTACTTATAGGGCTCCCCACGGTCGGCGAGGTGGTCGAAAAGTCCACGAAAACGGCCGGGACGTGGCACAGCTCGTCAGCTGTCGAGCGCCTGCGAGAGGAAGAGGATGAGGACGAGCTCCCCCCTCTCGCTGATATTTTCGGACGAAGGGGTATGGTGGTCTTGGGCTGGGCTGAGGCTTGGTCGACGTGGTGGCGATGATGGGCTAGTTCTGGGCTGCTCTGGTGCGGGCTTGGCCTGGCAAGGTAAGCCTTTTCCCTCTCTTTTTCTCTTTTCAAATTCCTGTTTTTATTTGCTGATTTGAATTTGTTATTTGAATTCAAATTTGAATTCTCTGTTTTTTTGCAGGTTCTAAATTATTTAAATATCAACATAACTTGATAATAATGCTTACTATATAATTTTCTTGTTTTAATAAACATTGAATTTTTGATTGAATTGTTATTTTGCGAGGTTTAATTAAAATAGAAATGAGTTTAGATTTTTTATCTCTCTTCTATTTATTTGAGAACCAAATCTATTTAAGTGGTTTGAAATATATGCATGAGGAACATGTTATTAGGTCTTGCTAGTACTTAAGAATATGGATTGTTTACATATTTTAATTATGGCTAGAGTTTAATAAATGAATAAGAGAATGGAATTGGTTCATGATTTTATGTGGAGAATTGTTTCTAAGGGTTTAATAAGATGGTTTGATAAACTCTATCTTTAATAATCTTGCTTAGCAAATTCTAGCTTGACTTACTTGAAATAAATCCTAAGCTCATCGTGGTTAATTCACTTGCTAAGGTTAAGATCTAAACTATAATATATTATTCCTATTGGTCAACTAAACAAATTACTTGGAAGGCAAAATAGAATTGGATATTGGTTTCATTCTAATCACTTAAATACCATTTAAGCTTAATTATAACTTGCTTGGCTTGTACTTGTGATCTATGATACACAAGTTAGGACATATTATTTATGTGGAGTGGATCCTATGGGAAAGGGTTTAGGGTTTTGGTGATGCTCCACTAATTTAAAGTATAGATAGGCATGAGGCATGGCAGGGTTCTACTTATAATCCAAGGTGCATACATGCATTGGAACTCAAATGTGGTCTAGGATTTTAGTGGTGATCTACCTATCATTTTATGTGAGGGATGGTATATACTTATCACATAGGTTTATCTTATAATTGAAATCTACCAGAGCTATACATTATACATGATCAACTAAATCCTCACTAATCTCTCCTTATCATTCTCCTCATCACACTCAGCTAGATTCTTAGGGTTTATGATCATTACTCAATTTGTAATGATCCAAGTATTGGACTTATAATGGTTTAGCGGTGAAATATGGTTCTCCTCTCCAAGATCAAATGTTGTCTTGAACAACTGAGATTAGTACTACTCTAGTATTCTTGTATGGGCATGGCTATGGTTAGTATTAAAACTTCTCTCACTTCTCAATGTCTTGGACTATCCTAAGATCCTACTTAAGAGATGATGATATGATCCTCTAAATATATGGTTTGCCTAGGAATTCTACCTTGCAATCTTATGTAGCTTGTTCTTCAGGAAATCTGATAAACCTGCATCTTGTGGTATGCCTCCACCTCCTAGCTTCTTCATCTTGATCCTAGCTAATGCATGAAGTGGCTCTATGTGTTTGATCCCTTGTATCATGGTACTAGATGAGCAAAAGGAGGAAGGATGTGGCTCTATTTATAGACTTGGGAAAGCTCTAGTATCATGACACATAGGTGGTGACTCTTGTTTTGGTTTGATGAGTAAGGTTCTTAGTTGTCATGCCCTCATCCATAGCAATCCTTTGAGCATGAGGTGGCAAAGCTTGGAATGCAAGTTATGAAGATATTTTCATCCTATATGGCATGATCATTATCCTCTCATATGATTTATCTTTGGATAGTCAAGTGGCATTTGTTACTAAATATCTTGTGGTTGGTTTTATTATTGTGGATGAGGCACTATATCATATTTAATTGAGTTTATATTATAATATTGGTCAAAAGGTCAAGGTTGAAGGTTATTCCTCAATTTTGGATAGTTGGTGTTTGAATTCACCAAGGCATGATCATATGAGTTTCAAAATACTCATAGTTAGTTTTGTCTAAATAGTTTGAACTATAATTCATAATGTAAATGGATTTAGTTTTATGATATTCCATATATTTAATAAGTTATATGATTTAAATAAGAATGTGTGGCCTTTATGCACTTTAGACCCTGTGATTTACTTTATTTGGTAACAAGTTTAGAAGTGAATTAAATTACAGACAAAGGTAGTTGCTAACTTTTAAGTGTTAATATGTTAGGGTTTGATTCTTAAAGAATGTGTGGTTGTAAGGAATACCATGCTATGATCCTTTATAGGATTTGGTATTTGATCCTCACTTAAAGTGTTGTGTAATAGTTCTAGCGCTTCACTTGATGATCTACTTCAATTCCAGCAAGTCAGTGAAATTTCAGTTACTGTGACAGGTTTTATTTGAAAGCGCGAAAATTCCCTGGATTTTCTATGCATGAATGCAATGCACACTTTGGTGTTCTCTCATTTTGTAACCTCTAAACCTGGGATATTACACGGCATAACCCTCTCTTGGCACAGACCATTTGGCCATCGGTATAGCCAGTGCCGTCGACACAACCCTTCGGTGGGTTCGGCGGAGGCTTAACGATTGTTAGCCCAGGAAGATCATCGGCACAGGTGAATAATTTTTTTTCAAATGTTTTCAAGGCAAATTTTTGAATTGATTGACAGTTTAATATCTAAGCATACTTACTATTATGTTAAATTAGTTAATAATAGTCAAACATCCCACTCAGTTACCTATCATCAAACTGCTCCCATCCCATCACTCGTAACTTCTTTGTTCCTTCCGGATGAGCTTCCGACATAGGAGTTATTTTTTGTTGAAATTTTATAACAGTATCCTATCAATCATATTAACCCTTGGGTCATGGCATTACACTTCTTTATTATTTGAATTCCAAATAATTATTTGACTAAAAACAATAAATACATTATTGCTTTTTAATAATAAATCAAGAAACAATAATTTTTATATTTTTGTTTTTTCATCAAAAACTAAAACCTAAAAAACTCCTATTTCTTTTTTGATTTTGAGGAATCTAAAAAATCAGTAAATGTTCGCGGGCGGTTAAAATCAAATGTAACTTTTTCTATACATACATTTTCATATAAACAAATGTTTTCATCGGAGGTCGTACGCAACAAGAAAACAACAAGAAAATCAGTTTACCAAAACATGACGTCATTTTGCATAATATATCAAAATTCATGTTTGTTAATTTTCCTAACAACTAAACATATAATACATGGTTCATCTTAAAGGATTTATTTTTTGAAAACTCTAACATTTTCTTATATTTTTTTTGAAAACTAGAAAGGCAATTGGGGCGGGGGGGGGGGGGGGGGGGTTGTGGAGCAAAAAAGGAAAAAAAATGATGTGTCGACGGCTTTTTGTTCGCCGTCACGGCGGAAGCACCAGGTGCCATGCGTCCATGGCTGTACCGACGGTGGCCGTCGGCACATGACTTCTATGCCGATGTCAATCTTGTGCCCACGACCGTTCTAGTGGCCTACCAGGAACGGATCCTATGCTGACAGCCCCGAGAAAAAGTCGTCGGCATAGGATATAGCCGTCGGGCCTTTTTGCGTTTCTTGTAGTGACTCATATTTTCGCTCGCGGCGGGTGAATCAGAGACGTGTTGGAGCGCAAGATTAGCGTATGAAACAAGAGCTAGCGTTTCATGGGTTGGTTCTTGCCTCTTATTTTAAAGTTGGGGACACACAACAAACCGGAGAGACGTAGGGTGGGAGTAAGGTCATGCATGGCGCGTCATTTTTCGTCGATTCAACTTAATGAGGGGTAATCACCTGGGGCGAATCTAGCATCCTCGAGCCCAGGCAACCGCCCAAGTTTTTCAGCCGCACCCATGCTTGCGCTGCATGACTTTTAGTTGTAATTTTCCCCATATTGACATATTGAGCACGTGTGGCTAGGCTTAGAGAAGTTTCTGGGTCCGTCACTGGTGATCACGTCGCTAGCCGACATGTACTACATTCCTTGGTACCGACGTTACGGGTTTTGGAGCTTGTAAACCCGATGGATAGAACACTAGAGTTATGCGCATGTTTATTAGAAAAACAAAAAAGTTAGAAACAACATAGTATTAGACCGCCGTATTGGGGAATAATCTAGGGGAAAAAAAGATTGGAAAGAAAAGAGAAAAACTGTTCTGACTACAAACAGTACATAGATCGGCATACATACTTCGAAAAGTACCCCTGATGCCCTGAGCTAGAAATCTCGTATCACGCCGGAACTATCCGACGTCACGTTGTCACTAACATAGGTACGAGTAACAGAGTATGTCTCCCTCTCTCGAACCGTTGGTAGCTCTTGGCAAAGTGGACCCCGATCGATGTTTCTCAATCTACCCAGATGCAGATTGTGTTTCTTTCCTATTAATTCCAGTGAGGTGGCATACGATATACTGTACGAAATTAATAGAGTACATTATAATTTTTCACGGAGAAATCTTATCTATCCAGCTCGACAACAAAATAAGTTACTGCCCCGAATATTTTTGGCGAGAAGTTAATTGCTATTAAGAATAGTCTCGACGGGATTTTTTTTCTTTCTGATCACTAGTCTCGACAGGATCTTCCGTGGCATTTTTTCATCTCAAAGAATACAGGCGACCGTTATTCATCCGAAATGGGTGTCATGGCTAAGTTAAATAATCTTTTTTTGCAAGGGTCAAATCATCTAACGAAATGGGAGTACTGAGGTTTTGCAACTACCTTTTGAGATGTATTCTCCCAAACCATGTCTCACACGCAGTAGAGCGCGCGGGCTTTCTCCTCTGGTTGCCAATCCCGACACTAATTGCAACGCCGACTTCTAAATCAGGTCTGGCGCACGTGCATGCAAACAAATTTTGAGTGCACGAGTGCGCGGGAAGGCTGAAATGGGGGCACACAACAAGCGAAGCGGTATAGCGTGGGCAGCAAGGTCATGCATGATGCGCACTTTTTCACCAACGTGGGACTGCATTCGTTGGCAACGACGTTATGTATTTGTAAACCTAAATTGAAGGAGTAAGCGGCGACGGGCGTCGAAGCCGAGCCGCTACGGCACGGCCCCCCTTGACCTCACGCGCCCACCGACTTAGGGTTTTGGGTGGTGCGGGGTGCATCAGACCCCATTTCTATCTCTCGTCGTGCAAGCGAAACTTAACCGATCGTGCAGAGGGACGATATGCGTGGGGAGGGGGACACGCGTGCTTGCGCACCATACACCCCACCCACCCCGAAAGGAAAGGGACGCATGCGCGTTGGGCGCGCGAAGCGCGCCAAACCCCGCCCTCCCACCCCGAAAGAAAAAAGCATTGGGTAAGCGGTGAAAACCCACTGGTGCATTTGGCACACGTTGTGCGCCCGAAAAAAATCACCGGAACTACCAAAAAGACTAGCTGTCACAAGTCTACCAAGTTCTAATGTACTGCCCCGATCATGTCAATGAACCTCCTCAGATTGCACGGCGCAAACCAGTCATCAACGAAGACGTATGGTAAGGCACCATCCCAACCATAGTGTATGCACCATAGGACAGTAACCGCCGTGCATGTTATCACGCCCTCGCGTACTGCCCCAATAGCACTATATGCACTGTATTAGATCGCACGGTGCAAAGTCGGAACAGTACAAATGGACGAACAGACAGTGCGTACAAACATATGAACACCCGTGGTCGAATGCGGTGCATGTAAATGTATTAGGGCGGTACAAAGTACTCCAACTGTAGTGTTCAAAGGAGACCCCTCCCATTATACCCCATAAAATCTCCATTGTCCGGGAAGAGAAATTTTAAACAAAAGAGAAATAACAAAGGAAAAAACAAAGAAAGGAAAACTACAACGACACGAAACCCAGGACCTCGTCGGCGTCAACGGATGAATACTCAACGAACAGCTGGCAAAATATCGCAATACGAAAGCCAACGATAAAAGCGTGGAAAGAGAAAAAGAAAAGGAGGAAAACACGGAGAAGGGAGGTGTCCGCGGCTGACGCGTGGCGCGTGCGGAAGGATCCCGTTTCGCGCGCCAGCCCGCGCGCTGGCACGCCCTAGTCGCCCTCGAAAAACTGTTCTGACTACAAATTTTACATAGATCGGCTTATATACTTCGAAAAGTACCCGTGATGCCCTGAGCTAGAAATCTCGTATCACGCCGGAACTATCCGACGTCACGTTGTCACTAACATATGTACGAGTAACAGAGTATATCTACCCCTCTAGAACCGTTGGTAGCTCTTGGCAAAGTGGGCCCCGATGTTTCTCAATCTACCCAGATGCAGATTGTGTTTCTTTCCTATTAATTCTAGTGAGGTGGCATCGACCATACGATATACTGTACGAAATTAATAGAGTACATTTTAATTTTCCAGGGAGAAATCTTATCTATCCAGCTCGACGACAAAATAAGTTACTGCCCCGAATATTTTTGGCGAGAAGTTAATTCATCTCAAAGAATACAGGCGACCTTTATTCATCCGAAATGGGTGTCATGGCTAAGTTAAATAATCTTTTTTTTGCGAGGGTCAAATCATCTAACGAAATGGGAGTACTGAGGTTTTGCAACTGCCTTTTGAGATGTATTCTTCCAAACCATATCTCGCACGCAGTAGAGCGCAGATGGCTTAAAGCGCGAGCTCTCAACAAACTGAGCAATTTAGCGCGGGCTTTCTCCTTCGGTTGCCAATCCTGGCATTAATTGCACGCCGACTTCTAAATCAGGTCTAGCACACGTGCATGCAAACAAATTTTGAGTGCACTAGTGCGCGGGAAGGCTGAAATGGGGACACACAACAAGCGAAACGGTTTTAGCGTGGGCAGCAAGGTCATGCATGGTGCGCACTTTTTCACCGACGTGGAACTGCATTCCTTGGCAACGACGTTATGTATTTGTAAACCTAAATTGAAGGAGTATCGAGTTACAAACACGAGAGTTATGCGCCCTCTATCGGAAGAAAAAAGTTAGGGACAAGAAAGAAAATTGAGAAACAAAAATTGTTCTGAATACGTAGATTAGAGAGTGTATACATACACCAGAGAAGCGTATACATACACCAGAGAGTGTACAGCCAGCCCTAGAAATTCTGGTGGGCCCCGGTCCTAGGCTAGGCACACCCCGCGGCGCGCACACGAAATCGCCACCTCCCACCTCTATTTATACACGGCCAAATTTATCAAATAGATTTTGTTGGCACTCTTCGGTCCCCCCAACCCCGAGCCTCTCACCGGAGCTCTGCCGCCGCCGCCGCCGCCCCTGCAGCCCCCGCCTTCGTCCACCCCTTCAGGTCATCTCCTTGCCTCGCGTATTCGTGATTCTCCCCTGCCCCAGGACTGACGAGGAGGAGGCCGACGAGGATTGGGCAAGAGAAGGAGGTGGTGGTCGAGGGTGGTTGCCGGCGGCGGGGAGAGATGGAGACCGATAAGGGGGAGGTACGCCGGCCGCGGGGCGCGCTCGCAGACCGCCTGACCTGCCCGCTCTGCCAGGACCTCTTTCGGGAGGCCTCCGCCTTCGCCGAGTGCCTCCACACATGTAAGTTCTGTGATTCTGTCTACCCCGCCGCCTCTCCGGTTTCCTTTCGTCTCGTCCTTCTACTCTTTCGTGTCTGCGCCGCGTGCGCTGCCGTCAGAAGTTCTTGCTGCGCCTGCGCTGCTATCATCGTGTCGCGTCGCGTTGGCGTCCTTGGTTTTGGTGTCGGATTCTGCTATGTTCCGGTGCCCTGATGATCAGGTCTGTTCCGGAAGAGCGCCGCCGCCGTTCTCGCGTTAGTTTCTCGCCCTCTAGTCGCGTGCACTGAGATCCTGGCCATAGCGGCCAGCTCGCCGTGCGTTAGCCATCGCGTTTACTTTCCTCCCGTGGCCGGCAGCTTTCTCGCCGGGCTCACCGTGCTCAGCCGGGGGCGCGTCTCGTGGTCGGCCGTCGGCGCCGACGGCTGCGATCCCTGTTGTGTCGCTAGGACTCGGATGCACGGAGGCACAGGTGCGGCAGATGGTGCTCCCCTCCCCGGCGCTCGACACGACCTCAACTACCCTGCCATCGTGCTCGCCGAGCTGGCCGCCGCCGCGACCGTGAAGCGGACGGTGACGAACGTGGGCCTCCGGATGGACGAGGTCTACCATGCCACCGTCTTCAGCCTCAAAGACACGCACGTGGCGGTGTGGCCGCCGGCGCTGACGTTCTCTCCGCGTTGTGGCACGGCTGACAACTACGTGGCCATCACGCCGGCGAAGCTGTCGCGCGGCCAGTACGACTTCGGTGAGATCGTCTGGTCCGACGGCTACCACAGCTTGCGCACGCCGCTCGTTGTCAGGGTCACCGGAAACGGAAGATGAGTGGTTTTGGTCATGGGATCCGAAAGGATCCTATTCTGCTAAAATCGGTTCGAGGTATTGCTGCCTCTATTTCTTGCAACACGGCAAATGCCATCTGCAAGATGGCCATACCGCCATATGGCTCATTGTGTGGGAAAGAGTATGAACTACTAGAGAGAAGAGGCCTCTCGCATATGGATCATTGCGTGTAGCGTCTACTGTAAGTTGACTGAAGAAGGGAACATCTGTTTTCCTCAGATCATGCCTGCAGCAAAGCTGAATCTACATTCTACGCAACTGGTGGAGCATATGGAGAGAGGGGAACGGAAGAGCATTTTGAAAATACCTACAATCCTATTCACCAAATCATCGACCAGATTAAGAGTGAAGCAAGGCTGTGTGATTGTGCCGTGCGGCGGTTGCCTCCTTCTATCTTAGTCCGAGGGAGGACAGTTTTCTCCCAGTTCAGTAGGTCGTTTCCCAGTTCAGTAGGTCGTCGGTAGTTTTGCTCTTATGGGTTATTAGGTTCAGTTTTTCAGTTTCTGCTGCTCCTTCCTGACCGAAAACATGCTCACCAGCATACAGCAGCGGCACTCTGAAGTCTCATCCTCTGAGCAGTGGTTTCTTAGGTTCAGTTTTTTAGTATCTATGTTGTTCTTGTAGTCGTTGTTAAAAGGTCGTTGTTGGATGGTTCTTGTACTTTGACCTATCTTAGTATCTTGGTCTTTTCTTCTGCTTAACATGTGACATGGAGTCCTGCTGCATGGTTCGAAAAAAAATCATCCACAGGCTGCCTAGCTTCAAACTTCAGTATCTTGGTGGTGCATGTCTTCAGACTTCAGACCACGCCAGAGTGCCGGATTCAGATACTTGTGTGGATTTTCCCTAGTGTTTTGAGTTTTCTTTAGGGAATGCCATTCGGCTAGTTTTATTCATAATTATACACACCTACATCGTTTATCAAGAAAGGTAAAACAAAGCTAGGGATCATCGTCCCAAAATGCTAGGGTTATAGAAAATAGCAGCCTTCAGGTGGAAGAGAGAACTTCATTCTGCATTGTCTCTGTATACCTTCGGGTGACTGAGTCCAGGGGCTTTCAAAGAGCAGTTCCAATAGAGCGAGTCTCTTCCTTCTGTTGAGAAGAATTCTTCCTTGGTCTCCAATAATTTGTCACTAGTGCCCCAATTGCCAAAGCCTAGTGATGCTGTGTTCAAATATTTTCTCCATGGACACGCTCACGACGTTCCCACCAAATATACCACACACCCGTTAAAACAATCTTTGGTAGGATAATCCCCCTGAGAGGCTCAAATGTGTTCCAAAGCAACAGCTCCAGCTCATTCCATTGCCGTGCTGGATTAATCTCTTCCAAAATTCACAGCTTCACATAATATGCATGATATCTTCACACCCACTCAAACATATAGGACATTAGGACATCCACTAGTTCGTTGATATATAATTGTTTGCCAAAAATCCTAGACAGGGTCAAAAAAAAATTCGTAGACACCATATGAGTCCATGTAAATTCCTCCATCCGAAACTCTTCATTTTTTGCAGGGAAATTTAGCTTCCATAATTTCTTCCACACATGACCCATATTAGATCTTTCTATCCCCAAAACTCTCTCTCTTTTCTGCCAAATAATCCCATTCTGCATGGTACGCTCATCTGATGCTGAAAATGCCATCGTCTGAACGGTACCAAGCAACAAAATCTTCCATACGACCATACCCGTGCGGTGCTATTGGTATTTCCATTATTCGGCTAGCATCAACCAACCAGAACAAGCTGGTTATCAATTCCCCATCTCTGTATTTAGTCACTGGGTTTATCAAATCATTTACCATAGTTACTAGTGGATATTGTGGGTATCCAAGCTTCCTCCCAAATATTTATTTGCTATCTGTCTCCAACTCGCCAGATACATCCACGCTTGAAGTTTTCATGCCCCACCATGATACTTTGAAACGTGAAAGAACTCCCACCTTTCAGAATAGCGTGGAAATCCGGGCTTCATATTCTTGAATAAAATTTGTGTATGTCTTGATGTAGGGGGCGGGAAGGTGATCTCTCTATTATGTAAATTACATTTCTTTATCATAAGCCTCGCACTGCTTCTGCATCATAAGTAAAGTGATGTTGCTGCGCACTCAAAAAAAATTCGAGGATTTTGTTTTTCAAGAAAAATGCGCTCTCAAAATTGATGAAATCAAACATCTACTCTATTTCATTATGATGATACTTGCTTTTTTTTGCGAAATAATACTTGCTAATTACAGCCAATTAAGTTTTGATGTGTCAAGCACATAAAATTCAGTTCTATCAAATCTCCAACTAGCATGCTTGTCTCTAGAGTTCATCTTGTGACCATCCTTTTGTATGCAGTTTGTCGGGAGTGTATTATGAAGAAAATAGATGATGAAGAGATCGACTCCTGCCCAGTATGCAACGTTTATCTTGGTGTTGCTCCTGAAGAGAAACTCAGGTAAGTTATGGTTAATACCAATGTTTATCTGTATAACATTTTTTTTAACTTGTCAATTCTCTTTTCTTCAAGATGCTGCATTTTAAATGTGTACATTTCAGTAGATCAACGTGCTTACACACAACATTTATTCACAGTTGCAGCAGATTTGCTCATTTTCTACCTTTATCTTGCAGAAAAATGTAGTAAACATTTTTTTGTTAAGGACATTTATCTATACGCATTTGAATTGAAAGTAGTTTCTTGTGGTTACTAGCTGAGAATATACCAGCGTGTCACTAAACTCCTATAAATTCTACCGTATATAAATCTAAGTTATAACAGCCATCAGGGGCCCTCGTGCTAACTGCCTGTTATATTGTTATCTTCTCTTATAGCATTGGCTATAATATGCATGCTAACTTGTCTTGTGAAGCAAAAGTTTAGTGTTCCAGCCACTTATCTGTTTTCATTTAGTTTTTTCTTGCGATCTCGACTCAAGTACTCAACTATATGCTGCTACCTGACATGATTAATCGTTTCCATCTTTGAAGGCCTGATCTCAATCTTCAAAGTATCAGGAATAAGCTGTTTCCACTTAAGACAGAAGCTGCTGCTTCTAAGGTTCCAACTATTACATCGCCAGCAAAGAGAAAAGAGAGGTCCCTTTCTTCTTTGGTAGTTGAAACCCAGAAGACAGCAACGCATACTAGTCTAACAGGACAGAGGACCAAAGCTGCAAGAAGGACAACCACCTCCCATCTGTCTTCTATCATTGATAATGGAACCATGAGATTACTAAATAATTCTGAAGGCCGCGATCACAAGACTGAGAAAACCTCAGCACCACAGTCTACCAAGATGACAACATCTGCAAATAAAACGCAGGTACTACTAAAGAACTATCAGATTTGTGCTTAACAATGTTGCCCATTATCTTGTAACATTTATTTATTCTAACTACACATTCCATCCCAAACAGATTAATGCAGATATAGTAGCCTCAAACCAGCCATCTTCTGAAGATGGAAAAAATCGCGAGGCAGTTGACAATGAAGAGCTTCAGAAACCCATACACAACTTGGTCGCGGCAAGCGGGAAGAGATCGCTTAGATTAAGTCTTAAAAGACTTAACGCTGCCGCCAAGGAGGACAGAACTATGAGCACAAATGGTAAACTCTCCACAAGGAAAGATGGCACAGTAGACAAACTGGCTATTGCTGGACTAAAGCTGAGTGCGCATTCCAATAAAACAACCACAGAGCATAATCTGAAGAAAATCCCAGAAGCAGATGCTAGGCAGGAAGTGGTTGGTTATACAAGCACTGGTTCTTTGCATGATGGAATAACTACCCCAATCTGGTTGTCACTAGTTACTTCGCCGAACCAGTAAGATTGCAGTGTACAATAGTTATAGATTCTCATGGACCAAATGTTTTTCTTCCTCACATCAAAATTAAACTGTTTTGCAGGTTACAAGATAAACTGCTGCCTCAGATACCGATTATGAACTTGAGAATTAAGTGAGTTTCACTTTAATCTTGCAGTTTCTTTGACTTCTAGAATATTTGAGGCTTCTCAGACTTACCATCCTCTTATTTGTAGCACATATTTTTGGAAATACTTACCCAGCTTTACATGACTTAGTGCGTTTGTTATGTTTTGTACTAGTAACAACTTGCCCTGGTATGAGTAAGAATTTTTTTAAATAAAAATATTAAGGGGAAGTACCTAGAAAAACAACGCTCTCGGGGATTTTATTATCAATGGGGAAGTGTTTCATTTGGAAATCATATGTTGTTTGTGTAGTCTTCCCTACCAGCAATTTAGTTTTTCCTAATCTACTAACATGTAACTAGATTGCAAGAATTTGATATATTCAATTCAATATGATTTGTCTGCTTGTTTCAGAGATAGGAGTGTGCAGGTCTCGTCCATCCTGACCTACATTACAAAGAAACTTGAGCTAGAAAGTGATGATAAGGTGAGCCTTTATATGTCCCCTCCGATTTACAGTAAAGAAACCACCAGGATGCATTTGTAGATTTTGACGGTGACATGAGATTTAGGTGCATCATTTGTAAGCCTTTTAGATGTCTTTGTAATTTCATTTTGATTGTTGTCACTCGATAAAACCCGTGGAAAGTCTTCGGCCTTTTGTCGAGGTGCTTGCTTTCGCTGCATTTGTAGATTATTTTTGGATGGTGGCCTACGATCTATTTGCATCATTTTTCTGCTGCAAAGCTCCCAAAATATGTATCACTATTTAAGCTCGCTGATTCATCCTGTCCTATCTTCCTGTATGCATATATCGACAATACTGAATCTACTCTTTTGTCTAATCCATGAGTACCTCTCTGCATGCACAGTTGGAGATCCTATGCAACGAGTGGTGGCCAATCTGCCCTTCGACGACGCTCGGTTGCCTACATGAACAGTGGTTGAGCAGCAAGCCAAAAGAGAAGGTCCGGGCTACGGTGGGCGGCCCGGCCAAAGAGTTCGTGATGGAGCTGAGCTACCGCCGGCGCCCGGCAGCCCTGTCTCTCTGCTGCATGATGAAGACGAAGCCCGTGACAACTTCCCTCCGATGCTACTGCATGACCTAGGTTGCATGGAGATAACTGAAGAGAAACAGTTTGCTCCTAGTCAGTTAGTCAGTGAGCCTACCAATATTTGCATCACCATTTTTGGACCGAATGGGCCGTGTAAAGAGCGGGCGAAAGAAAGAGGTTAGGCGTAGACATCTGCTAGAAGCATCTGAAAATTTTATCCCGAATATGTACTTCACATTTCGGATGATAATATTATCCAGACAATTTTCTTAAAGTGTTCTCGTGTGTTCTTGTGCATGCGTACGTGTACGTACCTATATTTTTTTTTCTTCCCTCACGTGGCCGTGACGGTTTTGCAGTAATACAAGTAGAATACTGGTATAGCTGAGTAGGGTGATTTTTATTTTGTAAAATACAGTTAGATGCCCTGTGCAGTTAGCCTAGTGATAAGCAGTAGCCATTCCTTTAGTTTGTGTGGCTTTTAGTAAAGGAAAATGTTTAACAATCAGCCGACCGATCTCGTCCGGGCGATCGGTTGCTCCCGAGTTTCGACTCGGGCGCCCCGCGCGGTACAGCAGACGCATTTACGTGTGGTCCCTGTTAATTTTTTTTTTTGAATGACAGCAGGTGAGCTGCTATTTCATTTCGATAGGGGAAAAAGGTTACATGGAGGAAGGTCACAAAGCGTGACCCTCGGAGAGCGTCCTAATACAAAGATTAACCTGGATCAAAGGGTGTTCCTCCATACTGGGTTACTAAAGGAATCGGGGCTCCAGCTAGTCTCCAAACATCCGCCTCATCCTTAATTCGAACCAGGAGCCCCGTAAAGGGAAGCTCTTTCTTCTCGAAGATTCGTCTATTACGCTCTTTCCAAATCTCCCAGCAGATTAGGTTAGACGCCGGGAAGATGATTTTCCGCTGGGACTTTGTTTGCCTACCCACCAAACCCATGTACCATTCCAGAACGGACAGCCCCTTATCTAACCAATTGGTGGGCTTTAGAGCGTCCAGCCCCAAGGCCACCGCCATATGCTCCCAAACCTTGAGAGAGAATGGACATTCAGTGAAGATGTGAGATGCAGTTTCTAGGTTTCTTCTGCACAACGGGCAGAAATAATCATTTTCCCATCCTCTTTGCAGCAGTTTATCAGCCGTAAGTATTCGTTCAAGCATTAGCGTCCAAATGAAGAACTTGCATCTTGCCGACGCCCACCCCTTCCAGATTGAAGTCAGTCCCAACAGCTCCCAGAAATTGCAGCCTGTAAGCTGAACCAGCAGAGTAATAAGTTTTCCCATCAGTCCCAACATCCTCTTTGCAGCAGTTTTCCCATCCTCTTTGTGGTCCCTGTTATTGACACGCATCGTCCCGCGCATAGCTAGCACCTTGCATGCATGTTCGATGTGCATGGCTCTAGCCTCTATGACCGCTGTTAGTAGCACCCAGAGCCTGCTAGCTCGATGTCCCTGCATGCCCCGTGACCAGAACTTTTTTTCTACTCCTATGCATACTAAAGCAGGCCAGTGGTATACAGTATACTACCACTGCACACTACCAGCTCGCGTGCACGAGTGCCTTCCACCCATCAATGCTTGCTTAGCTATAGCTAGCTAACTTAATTTAGCTGGGGTAAAAGTTACACCAACTTGTCTTCGTTCTTCTATCTTTATTTCCAGATGTTGTATACGTTTGTTAATTTTGTAACAATTGCGTATAAATTTTATAGTGGAAATATGACCGAGATGTTGTAATATTAACTTGGGCATTTGCCACAAGTTTGAGTTTTTTGTTCTAGTCATCTATATTTTTTGTTTAAATATATTGTTATTATTGTTGTAATTAAATATGTAGCAAATTTGTTATAGCTTAACCAACTTTTCATAGCCAATTTTTGTTGTTGTAATAGATATTGATTTTTGTTGTAAAACAACATGTAGCAAAATAATTGTTAATTAACCATTTTCATAATTTTTATTTTTAAATTTTTGTTGTAAACATTTTGTTGCAACAGTATATATTTTTTGTGAGCGGAGAGAGATTTTATTACAATACTTAGTACGCCTCAGATCTACCATAGGGTAGCATTTTATTGTAAATATTGAGAATATCTATCCCAAAGGGATTTTTGTTGTAATTGCTTGTGATTTTTGTTAAAATTTCTCATGGTTTTTGTTGCACATCTACAGTAGGAAGATTATTGTTTAGCCACTAATTTTTCGTAACATTACTTTTTTGAAAAAACTTTTTTCTACTATTTTGTTGTAATAGTATATTTTATTTTCGCACGGAGCGATGGTTTTTGTTGTAATACAAGGACTCAAATCAAGTGGCATTTTTCTACAAATGTTAGAAAATGTTAGATCAAAAAATAGTGATGGTTTTTGTTGTAATACAAGGACTCAAATCAAGAGGCATTTTTCTACAAATATTATAAAAGGTTAGATAAAAAACGGATGATGTAGTGCATGCATCCTAATGCTCACGTGAGGCATCATCAGCTAGCAGATATGCTCCGTGCAAGCAAGGCAGGGAGTATTGCAGGTGAACGAAAGTCACTGCGCGCGCAGCCCATGGCAGGTCCCATGGCCAACACACAACACGCAACCCTTTGACAGCTTGAAAACCTGCCTGACGCAAGCAGCAGCAGTCCTGAAAGCGACGTGCATGGCATATTGATTATGAAACGTTGGATTCGCGAAACGGACGGCAGTCCAGCGATCGATCCACGCGCTCAGATCGGTCGGCCGACGCCCAGCGCGACCCTTTGGTAAATCTGGCCAGTGGCATGCAGCTAGCTGGAGCCACACATCACTCTTCTCGGTTCGGCCTGCTCACGAGGCACGCCCTCCAGTATTGGGGAATATCTAGGGATCACATACTTCAAATGCTACCATGATATTATTTTTTAAAATTTTAATTTTTAAGTGTCTGAAAATTTCAATAGAAATATGTGAGTGCACACAAGAAGTGTGTTCACAATCCCAAAAAAATCTGAACCAAATTCGAAATACTCTAAGAAAAAAAAAAGTCTAATTTGAATAGCATCACAAGAAGACAAAAGTGCAAATGACACTTTTCAATATCAACATGTATTTTTTTCCATTTTCTATATTTATTTAGGATTTTGTTCCGAAAACTCTAGAGATTATAAATACACTTCTTATGAATGCTCAACATTTTTTTTAATATTTTTTAGATACTTGTAAATTTGAATTTTGAAGAGTGATATCAAAGTAGCATTTGAACTTTGAAGTGTGGTACACTGGATCATTCCCCAATATGCATCGGGAGTGTTTTGTGCAGCAGAAAATCTTATTACTCCATTGATTAAATAAATACCTTCCATTTAGACACTTTCTAGCTGCTACTGTGTCGGTGTGATAATGCTAGCAGAGCGTAAGGGGATGCACAGTGCTAGAGAAGAAGACACGTCTTCTCCTAGAAGTTCACATCATCTAAAAAAGACAATAAATATAAATGAAACAATATATTATCTTTTATTATCATCTCTAACAATTGTTGAAAATTGATTAAATTCTGTTAGAAAATTATGTTGATAAGGCATACATGGTACAATGGTAGAATAATCGGAAGACAACCTTCTTTTTGTTCATTCTCTCTTTTCCAATTAATCAAAAAATTCAATGTGGCAGCAGAAGGAAAAGCCAACGTCACCCGTTGTACATGCCCTAATAACCAGGAGCGAATTTTTTTAAAATAATACATTTTTTGATCAACTTTACAAATAATACATGTTTTAAAAATTTTACGAATCTATGACTCGGTCGGTCGACAGCGGCCAACTGTTAACCGACCAGATGTGAGCCTTATGCATGCAACCCTATGCAACACAAAAGATCACCCTCCGTACGTGCATTTGCTGGCCTGTTCAGTAGGCAGTGAGCCGATCGGCAAACTCATAGATTCGTAAAATTTTAAAAATGTGTATTTAGTTGTAAATTGATGGGAAAAACATACTATTTTAAAAAAAATCGCATAACTAGGATGCGTGCAAGATATCTTTGGATAGATTATTTCAAGATATTATCTTTCACCAACAAATTAACAAACGAGACATGGATCGAACGAGGACTTGGTGCATCCCAGCAACAGTGCTTCGAGTTTTTCTAAAAATATATATAATTTTGTTTTAAAAAATTACAAAATTTATTTCGTAAATACATACACATGTCATGAACATGCTTTAGGTTTCAAGCAGCAAAAGGTTGAAACTGAGATGATCAAACGGGATTTGGGCGCAAATATTGCAACGATCTTGACAACCGACACTAGCAACATGGACTTGAAGACCAAGGCTTTGGTTTGAGCATCTTGTGGACGAATCTTAGAGGGCCAAGATTGGTTTCCATGTATGTGTCATATGTTTTGTGATGCCCGGACTTGGTGAGGTTTTGGCAGCCAAACCTGGTGGTCAGGTTAACCATGATTTTGGTGTCCGATGCTTTGATTATGGCTACCTATATTTGCCTTTTTATTTGCCAGGTAAAAAACTAGTAAATAGCAACAAAATAACTGATATTAGAAAAAAAATAGTCAAATGCCAAGAAAATGTGCCAAAATGAATAGGGCCAGTCGATTGGGGCCACCCTTGGGCATCCGCTGAACAAGCTTGGGAGAGGTTCAGACACGTTATGAGGGATGCCGGTAGAGATGCTCCTAAATGGTCATAGTAAGACAACCATTAGGCATGAAAGAACCCAAACTCCAGCAATAATAATCCTCTGCTGATTGCATTGTACGAACAAACAACGCGATAAACTGGTTTTCATACAAACAAATTGCTTGTGTTCAGCTCGAACCTCGTATGTTTCTTCATGAAAAAAGAAGCTGTACAAAATTTCATCTGTCACGCGAAGTTTCTTCCTGTGTAGCTGTAGCCTTGCAGTCATGTCATAATCCAAGAAAGCTTAGCTTTGTTCTGAACGACGTCGACAGATGCCCCTTTTCTTTCCCTATTTAATTAGCACAAGGAACTAAGCAAATGTGCGTATGCCTCCGCTCTTAGCTAAAGTAATAAACTTGTGTTTATATATACTAGTAAAGTTGCACGTGCCACGCACGTATATATCAGCAAATCATTGGACAAGTCAAATATTATCATTGCAAAATCGAAAATTTCAAAATATAACATAATGAACATACTTATATATAAATTTTGCACTTGCATTGCATGTATCGACCAATGAACAAAATTTTATGATAAATATATATTATTCAGTTTCATGCTAATATTGATGTCGACAAATATCACTCTGTGCAACAAATGTGCAAACACATATTTCAAGCACATATCCAAACAATGATACACAACATGAAAAAAAACTGGTTGCTATCAACAAAGATCACACATGGTACTGCATAAAGTTTACACTATTATCACACCTCTAAGAAGGCAGCATCTTAACAAAATCGTCCAGGGAGGCTTTCCAGGTTTTCTTCGGCATTGGTTCAGTATGAGTTTGTTTCTAAAAGAATAAATTTCTATTCATCGGGATGTCTTTCCACTGGTTGGCATATCTATTGACAGTATGTTGGAACTTACTGCCAGAATATGCCATTTTACATGTTTCATCCATGCCATCAACTTCACTCGAGAGAAATAGTCTTCAGTTCATTGTCTTCTGACAATAAAAATATTTCCAGTGGCATTTTCAAAGCCATTTGGCAGTTCAATAATTTCAGCCGAACCTCTTCCAAGAGTAGAGTATGCCATCTTTCCTTGCACTTCAAGAACAAGTGATGGGTCAGAAATTGGTATTGGGGTCAGAAAATCTATGGATTAATATGTGGTTACAGTGGCAAAAATAGGTTATTTGTAAGTGGTGTCATCCAGTTCAACTTATAATGTCAGGAGTCCTGCACAATCATATATCTGTGGCACCTCATAAATATATCGGATGCCATCCGCTCGCCTCACGCTCGCACGCCGTCCACATCAGAATGACACATGCAAGGTATATGGAACCCAAAGTACCAAGATCCTCTTACCGAACCCACCATCAGAAGTCTAAAAAAATCTATGAAGGCATGAGATTTGTTACGGTAATTAGCTATAAGCTACCAGACTATGAATGAACTGATGTTAAATACAACATAAACTTGAAACCAGTAAATCCAATGATGCTACCTAACAACAAATAACACAAAATGTATGTCATTTATCCAAATAGTAGTTCTCAGTTACAAGGAGTCAGCTAAGCACCAAGAGTTGTTCCGTTTCATATTCTTCCTGAACCCACACTACAAAAGTCAAGAAATAAGTACTGTATTTGGTACTTTACCTGCACGCACTTCTCAGAAATAAGCATTGGTATATACTAATTAACCTAAACCAGCAAGCCTTGTTGCAATCTGAGAGAAGACACATGTTTTTTCGAGAAAACGCAAAGGACCTTTGCGCTTCATTTCATTGAAAAGAAAGAGTTGTAATAACAAGTCTCCTAGGAGACGGTGATACAGGGTAGAGTATGTTTTGCCTAGTGCACATCCCAACTGGTTGGAAGGACGGCCCTCAGTCCTAGAGCTCCTGCCCTTGCCCAGAGACAAGCTTCTTCCTTGATGTTGGCGAGCAGCGTTTGCGTCGATGGTTGAGCCCTGTCAAACACGCAGTCGTTCCTATGCTTCCAGAGCATCCATGGAATGAGCAAGGAAGCAGATGCGAACCCTTTCCGAAGCGGCTTTGGGAGCGCAGGCTTGACCTTTGCCATCCAGTCGCTGAGCGAAGCGTCCTCGGCGCCAGGGATCCTACATGTCATCCTAAGCCAGGATAGCACCTCATGCCAAACTTGCTTGGCAAACGGGCACTCCAGCAGCAGATGATGCATTGTCTCAGGCAGTTGGTCACAGAGCAGTCACAGAGCAGGCATCTAGGGTGGTGTTGCAGCCCTCTGCGTGCAAGCCTTTCCGCGGTCCAGCGCGATCTTGGAGGGCCAGCTAGAGGAAGAATTTGACCTTCGGGGGCGCCCAGGTGCGCCAGATGAATTTGGCCGCAGGGCACGCCGTGGACCCGTGGAAAGTGGCCATGTAGGCGGATTTGGCAGAATATACTCCCGAGGCGGTCCACTTCCAGATGAGTCGGTCCGGCTCACCGCTGAGCATCGTGCCCTCGATCCTTTGCCAAAGGAGCAGGTATTCGCCGATCTCTTGGATGCCCAGGTTGCCATGTATGTCCGAAGCCCAAGCGTTTCCCTGCAGCCCATCGGCGACGGTGCGGGATTTGCGGTGCCTTTTTGGTATGCACTTGAACAGCGATGGCGCAATCTCACGCACCGAGCGGCCCTCAATCCATCGGTCATCCCAAAACTTGGCGTCGCGGCCATCGCCGAGGATCATAGACGTGGAGGCGAAGAACAGGGCCTGTTCTTGGTCGGAGAATTGGAGCTCCAGGCCATGCCAGGCACGCCGGTCGTCTGTTCTGCTCAGCCATAGCCAACGTAAGCGCGGGGACAGGCTGGTTCTTTACAGGTCGTGGACCCCCAGGCCGCCGTAGGCGATGGGACGGGCGACGCGCTGCCAATTGACATGACAGTGCCCGCCGTTGGCGGCCGCGCGTCCCGACCAGAGGAAGCCTCGCTCAATCTTGACGATGAGCTTAAGGGTCTTCTTGGATGGAGCCAGGACAAGCAGCTGGTGAATAGGGATCGCGCCCAGGACGGATTTCACCATGGCGAGGCGGCCAGCCATGCCCATGAGGCCGGCCTTCCAGGTGGGTAACCTGCTTGCCACCTTGTCCACCATCGGTTGCAATTGTCCACTCGTGGGCTTGCGGATGGTGAGCGGAATGCCTAGGTAGGTAATGGGCAGCTCGGCAACAGGGCAGTCCAGCAAGGCGATGGCTGGCGCCGCATCCTCCGTGGCGCAGCGAATGAGGGTGGCCGTGCTCTTGCCGTAATTGACGTGCAGCCCCGACGCGCGGCCAAAGAGCTCGAGCATGGCCTTGACAGCCTCGATCTCCTCCCGGAGCGGGTGGCAGAACAGGATGACGTCGTCGGCGTAGAGCGATATCGATGGCAGCACGCGGCGTGGGTGTAGCTGGCGTAGCACTCCGAGCTCGGTGGCGCGGCGGAATAGCCGTCCGAGGATGTCAATAGCGAGGACGAACAGCTGCGGGGACAGCGGGTCTCCCTGGCGTAAGCCGCGGCGGTGCCAGATTGGCGGACCAGGGTCGCCGTTGATCAAGACTCTGGTGTTGGCCGAGGCTAGGAGCACGGCCAGCCACTCCAAGAAGCGGTCACCGAAGCCATATTGCCGAAGCACCTCGAAGAGGAAGGGCCATGACAAGGAGTCGAAGGCGCGGGCCAGGTCAAGCTTGATGAGCAGACGTGGGCTCCTCAACTGGTGCAGCAGGCGAGCGCTCTGGCGAACCAGGACGAAATTGTCGTGGATGCTCCGGCCGGCGATGAACGCGTTCTGGATGGGGCTGACAAGCTTGTCAAGCTTGGGGGCGAGGCGCAGGGCGAGGACTTTGGCAAAGAGCTTGGCCACGAGGTGTATGAGGCTGATTGGCCGGTAGTCGCGCAAAGTGCTGGCGCCGGCGTGCTTGGGGAGCAACGTGAGCAGTGCCTGGTTCAGCTTGGCAAAACCGCGCCCACGCATCTCGTAGACACATGTACTCTAAGCTTGCTTATAAGTAGTGGACAGAAGCTAAACTTTTCGAATGTAGATAAGTGGAAAGTATTCAATGCTGATTTAGAGAACAATGATGTGAACTACGTATATGAGTAGTCAAATCAAAGCTAGTTGTTTCAATACATACCTTAGTACTGATAGAACTATGCTAGCTGAACAAGCAGGTATACAACATTATCATCTTACATATCGCATAGATTTGAAAACCTCACAAATTCCAATAACTTATGTTCTGAATAATAATACTATTTCTGCAATATTCGAACAGAAATGCATCTTACATATCGTACAGATTTGAGTTAGGAAAGAAATGAATAGATTTTTAACTAAAACATGCATCTCCATTCTGGAATCATAGTGAGTTGCCGATGACATTTCATAAGAGCTATCCCTGATATATTATTACCACTAACTGATGATATGTCAGACCCGTGAAAAATGCCCCAAATTCGAGCGCGCACAGAAGCACACATTGAAGACATTTTCAATTTGATTCAGATTAGGAAAGCAGCAACCGGGTTGAGATTGAGACTCTACCTAGCGAGGAAGCACTGGGCGGAGAGTCTCTCTGCCGGCGGGGACTTGTTCAGCTGCGGATAGAAGACGGGCAGTGGCACACGACGATAGGGCGAGGCCGGCGGCGTGTAGGTGCTCATCAACGGCGTTCTCATTCCGGCTACCATGGGGCGGATCGCGGACAGGCGACGAGAGTCTCTGCCGGCGGGGACTTGTTCAGCTGCGGATGAAGAGGGGCGGGGGTGCGCGACGACGGGGTGAGGCCAGAGGCGTTTCGGCGGTCATCGATGGCGTCCTCGATGCGCCGCACACGCGATGGCGGGCAGTGCTGCCGGCGACGATGGGACGGACAGGTGACGGTTGGGCGCGAACAATGACGGGACAATGCGTCGCAGAGCAGTGGCGCCGACGGGCGTAGATGACTACAGAGACGATGGGCACGGCCGGCGACGGCGAGGGCAACGAAGTTGGTCTCTACCGGGACGCCAGACACAAAATGAGACGCTAATTAACTTTGGGGGACACGACTGGACCGTTTTTTTCCCCATTTCTTGTCCGCGGCTCATTTGGGGGACGCTCCGTATATGGTTGTGTTTGAAACGTGAATCGAGTAAAAATCAAACAATCTTTCAATCACCTTTGATCTGATGCCAATCAGCAAAAAGCTCACGGATATCATGGTGAACTGAGATCCTCTGCCTTCGGACCAGCTAGTAGGAAAAGGGAGCAAAACGATGAGCGGACTGTGTGTGTGCGCGCGCTGAATTACCCCTATTCTGAACAAATCTCACCGTTTTTACTTTCGATTCAATGAACATCATCATTGCAGATCTTCGCAAGAATATAATTTCCAGTAAACCACGAAACGAAGATAATTTCCACTTTCCAATGATGGGTCATGGCCGATACAAAAAAAAATGCAAATGAAAAGGAAACAGCTATATGCATTCAAGTAAAGCAATCTGTACAACAGGATAAATGAGGTGTTGATAGCATAGTCTGCAACCTAACATGGCACTGTAACATGTAGAGGAATAGGTGGATGAATTGGCATGCTAGAAGCATTACAAATGATCGATTGTGGAGACCTGTATCCTGGCTTCAGGCTATACATGATATGTCTCAATCAGCACAAAGAGATAATACTAGATTCATATGTCTGGGTGTAACGAGTTACAAAATTCACAAAGCAAACTGCATAGAAACATCAATTACAGGTTATCGAAGTAAAGAATCAGATGGCATGGCTCTTATCAAGATAAGAGTTTTATGTATGAAACACATCACGGATTCACGGCACCAGATACCAACTCAATTCCGAGAAACATATCATCATTGCAGATCTTGTCAACAAGATGATTTCCAGGGAACCAAGAAACAAAGATGATTTCAACATTCCAGTGAGACAAATCATTATGGGCCATATGAGATACAGAAAAATGCAAAGAAAAGGAAACCACCTGTGTGCATTGAACTGATGTGATCTGTGAGACAGGGCAGAAGAGGTGTTGATGGCTATTTTTGCACTACCATGGCATCATTTGCATTACCATGTAGAGAAACAGATGGTTGGATTGGCATGGTAGGAGGAATTCCAAAGGATTGTGAAGACATAAATCCTAGAAACTTCACATTATATGTATTTTAATCAAGCCGTAAAGAGGTACTACTAGATTCATGCATCTGGGTGTAGAGTTACCAAATTGACAAACAAAAACATCAACGAATAGGACGGCAATGACTATTACCAACATACCAGTTTTATACAAATGAAAAACGTGACAGTGCCCATTGCCAACTCAACATAGAAAAAGCAGCATATGTTCATAGTATGATCGCACACATTACAATGAGTCTAAAAATAATCACAAACCAATCTAGTAGATTTTTTACATGCCAACGGAAGTGCTATGTAACAAATAATGGACATGCATTTGCAAGCAAGAACACCAAGAACTCTGAAAAGATATGGTAGTACCAAATCTTGGGCGCCATCACAAGCTGCACAGAATCAAGCAATGCGGACGTAGGTGGGCAAGATGGGTCCAGCCGCGTTGATGCCGGCAGCCATGATCCCGTTGCCGGCAGCCTCCTGCTCGGTCAAGAAGAGGTCGTCGGTGGACCTGAGCGCGGCGTGCGCGGCGACGAGGGCGACCCCGACCATGACGGAGCCGACGATGTTCCAGCCGACGTCGGTGAAGAGCAGCGCGACGACGGTGACGCCGGAGAGGGCGGCGAGGACGGTGCCGTCGTCGAACTCGGTGCCGAGGATCCGGAGCGGCTGGCCGGGCTCGGAGGGGCGCGCGAAGTAGAGGAAGAACCAGGCGGCGCAGAGCGCCAGGAGCGCGAAGAGGGTGCCCGGGTGCCAGAGCAGGGACGCGGCGACGGCGGCGAGGATGGCGAGAGCGTAGTTGGAGCGGAAGTAGGCCGCGTTGCGGCGCATCCGCGCCACCGCCTCCCCGAGGTTGGGCGGCCTGGAGAAGGCGGGCGTGCGGAAGACCTCGCCCCAGGGCCGGCGCGCGGCCACCAGGGCGTACCCCTGCTCCCGGAACCGGGTGACGAGCTCGGCGGCTTTGGCGAGGGAGGAGGGCGGCGCTGTGGGGTCCTGGATCGGGGCTGGGGCGGAGGGGGAGGGCGATGCGGGCGGGACGTGGGTTGGGTTGGGGTAGGAGGAGGGCGGGGTTGGGTAGGTGGGGATCTTGGCGTAGCCGCCGGAGGAGGTGGGCGGGGCGGCGTAGGAGCCGTACATGCCGGCCGGAGGTGCCGAGGCGGCGGTGGCGCCGGAGTTGCGCATCGGGAGATGGGGAAATTTGAGGGTGGAGAGATTGAGGGGAAAGTGGTGGGAGGAAGAAGAGAAATTTCTTCGCTGGAGAGGAAAGAGGGGCCCTCGTCGTCGCTATTTGAGGGAAGGTGCGCGTGCCGTGGAGGGTGGTTTTGCTTGCTTACGGGCAAAGTACCGTGTGTCATCTCATCGTGTTGACATCACCAGAACAAAATCAGGTCGTGTGGAAGTTTTCCGCGGTGGTAGACTGGTAGCTATGTGCGTCATTCTCATCATGTCATGCCCCAAACACTAAGATTTACTCCTACCTCTCTACAAATAAATAAATCGAATGAGGTTTACCTAAGACAACTAAATAATTTTCTCTAAAACAAAGACAACTCATCAACCGAATAAGCGACGCAACCATCACTTATTTTGTGAGGGGGGATAATTGTTCAAAAAGCTTTCTTACGCCGAAACCTAAATGTAAAGTCAGCAGCACTTCTAAATGCCACTTCTTCCCGTCGCATCCGTCTTCAGGACGATATAGTCATAGGTTTTCACTTTTCAGTGGGTGAAAGATTTGTATCCGGGTCCACGTTCAAAGCTTCTACCGTAGAACAAATTCGAGAGGCCTTCGTAGCACATGACATAGATTCCCTCACATCTTAAAAAAATCACTTGGTCCACTTTAGAAATTGGCTTCTCCATGCTCTTTAGAAGAATAACAATCTTAAGATTGTTCCATACAAAGGAATAAGAGGATTCCAAACTACAGTGTGTAGCATCAACATCATTCGAAACGATGCGTGCGCTTATGGAGTAATACTATGTAATGGCAACATAAAACAAAATAAGATAGTAAAGAAATAACTGAAAAGAACTTGGGTTAGTCTCTGTGGGTGTCGGGGCGATCCCTTGCTACTTCCTCGAACATATTCCTTTTCCTAGAGACTCGAGAGGAATCAAGGTTTCGAATATTTTTCTCTTGTTTTGATGATCTGTACCTAAACTTTCGGTACATTTTTTTTTTGCGACGAGTCGATTTCACATGGGTTTTGAGTTCTTCTCGGGTTCTCATTTTCCTTGTTCGATTTTCTATGGTTTTTGTTTATTAAATTTTGTCTATATCGTGAGAACAATAATATTTGGTACGCACATGTTAATATGAGATGTTGACAAACTCGTAGGACAAATATACACATACTAACTTTAGAAATCTGCACTCTAACTTAGAAAGCAATATACAAAAACTCAATTCGACTCTTGGATGCGTATGACGATCCCTCTACCATAAAAACATATTTCCAAGTGTTAAAAAAATTTACATGTACATCTTCATAATATATGTGTGTTCGTCAAGTTTCACGAAAAATAATATGTTTTGTAGTCTACGTGAAAAAGAGAAATTTTATCTTGTGACAAATCTTTGTTTTAGCACCGAATTTTGTCCTTTTTACACACCCACACGACAAGTCAATTTTTCACGAAACAACTTTGTGAGCGCGTAGCACATTAAGATGTACGTGCGAAATTTTTGTTTCATACTTTTTAACATTTCAAAATACATCTAACATACATTTTAAAATAAAGAGAGCATACGCTCACATGTGCCAAAACATCCCAATTGACATATAGTTATTCCCTCAGTCCAAAAGGGCAAGGCCCACATTATTTTATGCAATATTTAATGCCCGACCTGGACATTAGTATATATACAAAATGTATAGACTGATCTTGTGCAAAATGTATTGTTTAACTTTTCTTGAAAAATATTCTTATTTTATCTCCAATTATTCTAATTTTTCATGCATATTATAGGCGAAAATCATAGTCAAAGTTGTGGTTTGTTGACAGAAAAATTACATCGCACGTTACATTTTGGAGATTGAGTCGCTGCCTTGGTGGTAGCTGACTTTTGCAAACTTTGAGCAACTAGCAGGTGAACCTTATAATTACTAAGGACCACATGTCAGTGACTCAAGTCATCTAAGTTTGACCCAATAAAGTTAGCCAACCAGAGCCTCATTTCGGAACAAAGAGATAAATCATTTTATATATATCAATATGGGGGAGTGGCGTTTTGGCACCCGGGAGCATATGCTCCCGGTTTTTTAACTTCATTTTAAATGCACTTTTAAAATGTTGAAAATTTTGAACACAAAATTTAGTAGATACATCTCGAAATTCTACACGTTCAAAAAGTGGTTCCACAGAAAATCGACATTTTGAGTGTCATCTGTAAAAAAGACAAATTTTTCTGTAAAAAATAGTTGTGTATGAGACGTTTTGTTTATCTTTTTCGCACAAGTCATAAAAAATGTCGGTTTTTCGCAAGACTTGGTCTGCGCACGTAAAATATTGATACATAAGCAAGAAATTTTTTGTTCGATTTTTTTGAACATTTCAAAATATTTTTCCGTTGGCAGGAGCATATGCTCCCATGTTCCAAATTGAATTTCCGTCAATATGGTATCTAGTTTCGTAAATATCTGTGTGAACAACACCACCGGTAGAACGGTGTTGGACGAATGGTTCAGGAATATTTTTGATTTAAATTTTGAATCCACGTAAAATGCATGGGTAACAACCTAGCCATCCCATCTAGATGTCGGACATGCCATGCTCCATGTGTCAGCAAGCAAAGGAAGAGTAGCACATGTCAACTTTAGAAGGAGTAATCTTTTTTTCTAAAATAATTTGGGAAATTAATTAAATTGAAAAAGGAAGGACACACCCTACAACGTCTAGGTTGGGCCAAAGAAAACAATGCTGCATCACGTCATTGTTGAATATGTTCATGGGCCAAGGAAAGGGCAATCCTAGAGCTTGAGTGCTCGACAGTGTATCCAATTCATCACCCGTGGGTGATGGGTACAAACCATCGCTCGCGTGATTTCAGCCAACGGGGAGTTTTGGGCTGCGGCTCATCAACAGGAAGGGAGTCAGGCCTCGGGTTTTTTCGGTTTTTGTCGAGTTTTCTTCTGGTTTTTCTTGGTTTTCGATTTTTCCGATTTTTTTCAGTTTTTTCTTTTTTAACAAATTTTAAATTCGAGAAAATTTTAAAGTTAAGCAAATTTCAAATTCGAACGAATTTCAAAGTAAGCAAATTTTTAATCTGAGCAAATTTCGAATCTGGGCAATTTTTAAATCTAAGCAAATTTCCAATCTAGACAAATTTGAAATCTAAGCAATTTTTGAATATGAGAAAATTTCAATTCTAAGCAAAAAGAAATTTAGAATTTGGAAAATTATGAAGCAACCGAACCATGGAAACAAAATAGCGTGCTATTCCAACGCTAATAGCACGCTATAGCATATCTAGAGAGCCGACGCTACGCTATTTCGGTGCTATAGCGCGCTATTCGCATTAATAGCACGCTATAGCATGGTAATAGCGTATTTTTAGTCCCACGCTATTTTGTTATAGCGCCATTTTTTTCCTTGAACCGAACTAATGGGCTAGGCCCATTAACGATTTCCCCATAATGATGGTTATAAACCATCGCTAAGGGGTGATGGTTAGCTGATCCCGTGCTCAACGTTGGGTGGAGTTTACGTGGAAGCCTAAAGGCGATAGCAAGTGGGCCGGCTCATTAATTTATTGGTTCGCCCAAACAGAGTACGATCTTTCTCTATTTCCTACATAACTCTACCGATAGCCACACAATCTGCATCAAATTTTTCGAAACTAAACAAATTTGAGTCTGAACAGATTCCAACTCTGAGCAAAGTTTGAATTTGAACAAATTGTGAATCCGAGCACAATTTCAAATTCTGAATCTAAGCAAAAAAGTATTTTAAACAAATTTCGACTCTGAGCAAAATTTGAATATGAGCAAAAAAAAATTAAACAAAATTTGAATCTAAGAAAAATTTGCTCGAGTTTGAAATCTATTTGAATTTGAAACTAAAAAAACAAAAAAGACAGAAAAAAGAAAAACCTAAAAAACCAGTAAAAACCGAACGAAAAAATTGAACCGAAATATTCTAAGAAGGTACTAAAGCTGAAAAAACCTTGAACACATGTACAGGGCCGCAGCCCAACTTAGCCTCACATGCGTGGGGGCGTTAATACACCTCGCTGTTGCGCGTTGTATAGGAATCGCAAATTTACGTGGAAGCTCCTCGTCACCAACATGGTCGGCAGGCGCGAGGACACTGCACAGTTCAGGTTGCAAGCGGGGTGGGTTGCGGCTGGCCGCTGGGAAGCGAGGCGGGACAACACATGTCCAGCGGATGATTGCGGGACGTCGCATCGTTCCGCTGAAGCCAGTGCGGGACACAGCGGCAAGCTGCACCATCCCGCATGATCCCGCATGACACAGTCGTGGGGGACAGAGCATCTCAATCGAAAGCTGCTTAGAGCAGCTAGCTAGCTACTCCAGGCTACGTATTAATCGTTCAGAAGCTAGCTACGTACATGTTGATCGATCGAAAGCTAGCACGTCAGCCACCATTGCCCAGCAGAAATGACAATAAGATTGAAAGGAATAGTGAGACGCTCCTACTGGCCCAAAGAGAAGGTGATCTCACATGTAAATAAAAAATCATACGAATTCAATGAAATTCATCCTGTCAAAATGAAACTCAGCCTCGTACAGATCATTTGGCCCCTAAATTTCCGCAGAAAAATCACACGAAATCAATGAAATTCATGCTATCAAAATGAACCATGACCACAAGGTACTGCGCTGATTATAAACCAAAAGGTACTGCAACAGCAGAATCAAGTAACATGCAATCTTAACTGAATCAAGTATCAGGCTAATTATTCACATGGGTATTTGCTTCCGTTTTCACCACCACCTTAGCATCATGCATGTTCTGCGTTGTAAGCTTTGGTCCGGCTTGACAGGGATAGTTCTTCAGGCCCTCTGCATATTTATAGGTGAAACATTTAGCAATTTATACAACAGGTAACTGGATCAAAGCAGGACAGACTACATTTGGCAACGGAGGAACATCAAGAGGTCGAGGAAGATCTTCTCCGTTGAGGATTCCAGAAGGGCAGTTCGCCAGTCCCCACGTGGAAATGGCGGCGGCGGCGTCGCCGCCGTCGACTCCAACATCAAGAACTGCGAGCGGGTTCTCCGATACCGATAGGGATGGGAGAGAGAAGAGGAGTTCGGGGCATCGGGTGTGGCGGCGACGGCGCCGTCGCCCGTCGGCGACAGAGGGAGTCAACGAGGGTTGGGGGTCTCTCGGGGAGTTGGGGCCGAACGAATGTTGATCTCTGGTGGAATCACTTTGCGGGCCACGCGGACTCTGCGGGCTCTTAGCAGGCCACGCGGCGTGATCGCTTCGTCCCGCTACGCACAAAGCGGTCGGCCAAGCGGCACCGCGCAAGCGATTTTTGCGGGGCGGCCCAGCGGCGTGGCGGGACAACCCGCCCCAATTGCAACCTTACTGCACACCCTCCAGGACGCCGAGGTGGCTAGCTATGCCACGACCCAAGAGGTAATATGGTTTTTCTTTTTTTGTTTATTTTTATTTTCTTTTTCTTATCTGTATTTCTTGGAATATTTATTTTTCCAGATTTTTTTGAAAACTAATATTTTTTAAAAATGAAAATTTTCTAAATTTCAGAAAAAATGAAATATCCGAACATTTTAAAAGTTGAATAAATTTAAAAATTGAACAACTTTTAAATTTGGACGATTTTCATATCAGAACATTTTTTATTTGGACAATTTTTTTTAATTTTTTCAAAATTTGAAAATTTTAAAAATAATATTAACAAATCTACTCCTTTTTAAAAATGTGAATAATTTTATAATCTACACATTTATCAAAAGTGAGAAAAAAAGAAGAAGAAATTAAAAATTTGGTCCAAAAACGCGAAATGGGCGTGGCCCATACCTGCGCCTGGGATGTACGGCGTGGTGTATAGACCGAGCTGGTTGTTGCATAGGATTAGCCGGTTGTTTTCTTTTGTATGCAAGTTGGTACTATTAGAGATAGATTTGGTTTAAATGTATTTCTTATATATTGGGTAAGGAATCGGTTTGTGATTCCTATCCTCCCGTCCACGTGATTGTGCCTTGAGCCTCAGGTAGCTTGTTGTATAAATATGAAGGAAACCCCTACGGAGATGATCACGGCAAATACATTTTTTGATTTGGTTTGCATGGTTTTTTTGACGAGGATGTGTATATGCCGCAGCCTCCTGGTTTTGACAATTCTCGCCATCCACGGTATGTTCGCAAATTACAGCGTGCCATATATGGTTTTAACCAGTCTCCACGTGTCTGGTATGCTAGACTCAGTGATGAGCTGCATCAGCTTGTTTTTTCTTCTAGAAGGCCTAGACCTCTCTTTTCATCTTCTATTTATATGCTGATTTATGTCGATGACATTGTGTTAGTCGGCTCCTCTTCGTCCCTTGTTGATCGGCTGGTTCAACTCCTCTCCTGCACGTTTCCTATTAAGAATCTTGGCCGGCTTGAGTACTTCCTTGGCATTGAAGCTGCATACACTTCGGATGGGTTGATTTTGACTCAGTATAAGTATGCTCTTGATTTGCTGCACCGAGCTTATATGGAGCAGTGTCGCCCTGTCACTACACCCATGTCTTATACTGATAAACTGCCTCGAGGCCTTGGTGAGCCACTCAGTTCCGAGGATGCTTTTAAGTACAGAAGTCTTGTTGGCGAGTTGCAATATCTCACTTTGACACGACCTGATTTATCATTTGCTGTTAATAAGGTTTGTCAGTACTTGTCACAGCCCACATCTACTCATTATGAGGCGGAGAAGCGTATTCTTCGCTACATCAAAGGTACCGTGTCTACTGGCCTTCGCCTTCAAAAGTCCTCATCCTCTGTGTTGAACATTTTCACTGATGTTGATTGGGCCGGTTGCTTTGATGATCGTCGTTCGACGGGTGGTTTTTCCATGTACCTTGGTCCTAATCTCGTTTCCTAGAACACTCGCAAGCAACCAACAGTGTCTCGTTCTAGCACCGAGGCCGCGAGTATAAGCCCTTGCAAATGGCACTGCCGAGGCAATCTGGATTCAGTCCGTTCTTAAGGAGTTTGGTGTGCATCAATATCGCCCTCATGATCTTTGGTTTGATAATTTGGGTGCCACGTATTTGTCTGCTAATCCAACTTTTCATGCTCGGATGAAGCATATTGAGATAGATTTTCACTTCGTTCGAGAGAAGGTGGTCATGGAAGCTCTTGATGTTTGTTTTATTTCATCCGGCGATCAGCTTGCCGATGTCTTCATTAAACTGATAACCCACAAGAATAGGGGATCGCGTGTAGCCTTTTTGATAAGTAAGAGTGTCGAACCCAACGAGGAGCTAAATGTAGGATAAGTACTCTCTCAAGTTCTATCAACCACTGATACAACTCTACGCGTACTAAGCGTTTGCTTCATCTCGGAAATAAAACTACAGTAGCAATACGGATATGAGAGATAGCTTTGCAAGATAATAAATACATGAAAGTAAATGTTAGTGCTGCAGCAATAAAGTACACTAAGTAACCATATACTAACAGTACCATGAGTGTGGAAAAGTGGTGGTAATTGTGGTGGCTTTGTCCAAGATTAATTAGTGAAGACATTTAGTTCATTATCTTTGATTTAGTTTTCAATGTGGGAGAGGCTAAATATACAAGCGCTCCACTACTTGGGATTACAAGTACTATATGATTGGATTGTTAGCAAACATCCGTAAATACTAACAATGCATTAAGGTTTCCCCAACCATAGCCTTAAGTTTATGGTCCTCTTACTCCCATACATGCAACTCCGGCAGGACTACCCCCCTTCTTTTGCACATACTACTAACCCTATGGTGTTGATCCATGCGCGCACAAGTATAATTGACACCAAAGGACAGTACCATATCAACATACAACTATAATGAACCATAGACATTCAACAAACCATTCAAAAGACAAATATACTACATACACATGACATAGATCATAGGATAAATATTATAGCATCAAACACCATGTTTACATAGGACGGTACAGAGGTTTATGAGAGGATGAACCACTGAATACAAGGAGGAGATGGTGATGGAGATGGCGGTGAAGACGTCGGAGAGGGGCAGCGTGGCGGCGCAGGGCGGCGGCGGCGCCGGCGGCGCGGGGAACTCCTTTCCCCGCCGCCGGCAAGCTTGGGGAGCGCCGCCCCTTAGCCTCCCTCCTTCATGGCTTCTTGGGAGCCCTCCCCCATGGAGATGGGATCCATGGGGGAGGCAAAAACGTGGCTTTGGTGGCTGGAAATTCGTGGGTGGAGGAGTCCTCCACGAGTTAGGGTTTCCTCCTTTATATAGACTCTCGGATTTCCGTCATCCCATCTAGGGCTTCAGTAAAACGGGTCCCTAGGCCGCATACGGACTCCGATTGGGCCGAATTCTGACTCTAGAACGTTCAGCAGAAAATTATCTACAACTTCCTCTTCAGGCCCAACTCCGTTGGAGGTAATCTTCGATGGTCAAACGGACAATCTCCGAAAACAGTTCTGGGACAGATTTCAGCAAAGTTCCAATACGACTCCAACAAGGTTTCCTCTTATATTCTTGATAATTGCTATGCATCAAAGTGTAAAACAAGAACATTATGTATTTTTGCAACTATCAATAGGTTAGTCCAAATAAATCATAAACTTAATATAAAAAAGTGCCAAAGGCATAATATTAGCATGAAACAATCAAAAATTATAGATACGTTTGCGACGTATGAACACCCCCAAGCTTAACTCTTGCTCGTCCTCGAGTAGGTAAGTGATAAAAAGAATAATTTTTGAGGTGACATGCACCTTCAAAGTTCAAAGGATGACTAGATACAAATAATTTAAGAACAAGTAATAACACATTCATGATTCAATCAATAATAATTTTGTGACCATGCACATAGAACTAAGAATGACAACTATGCTCTCATAAGACGGTGCATATAACTTAGAAGATGAAGACTCAACACAAAAGTAAAAGAATGACCCTTCGCAGAGGGAAGCCGAGATTAAACATGTGCTAGAGCTTATTTTGAAAACATAGAGATATAAAATTTTAAGAGAGGCAATTGTGTCAACGGTAGCAATAAGTAATATAGGTTATGTATAAAACTTCCTATAAGTTGCAAGCCTCATGAATCGAATAGTAATAGTGCCCGCACCTTGTCCTAATTAGCTCGGATTTCCATAGATTATCATCGCATTACATATGTTTCAACCAACTTTCACAAAGGGGTACCTCGATGCCACCTGTATAAAGGTCTAAGGAGAAAGTTCGCATTGGATTTCTCGCTTTTGATTATTCTCAACTTAGACATCCATACCGGGACAACATGGACAACATAAAAATGGACTCCTCTTTAAGCTTAAAGCTTTTGGCAACATAAATTTCTCATAAGAGATTTTTGAGGTTTTAATGTCCATGCTGAAACTTCCACCATGTAAACATGGCTTTGGTTAGCGGCCCAATGTTCTTCTCTAACAATATGCATACTCTAACCTTTTATCATGGTTATCTCCTTTACTTCAGACAAGACGGACATGCATAGTAACTCATATGATATTTATCAAAAATATGATGATGGTGTCCCCATGTCAGCATGGTATCCACACAACAAGCAACTTATAAGAACTAAGATACATAAGTGACATATTCCTCACCATAATATTTTTTTAGGCTACTTTCCCATGAGCTATGTTTGCAAAAACAAGGAATTATTTTGAAGGTTTTAAAGGTAGCACATGTAAATTTACTTGGAGTGGCGGTGAAATACCACATATAGGTAGGTATGGTGGACACTTTTGGCATATTTTGGTTTTTGGTGGTTGGATGCACGAGTAGAGATCATACTCAGTACAGAATGAAGGCTAGCAAAAAGAAAGATAGTGACCAATTAAGAGAGCAATAATGGTCATAATCATGCATAGCGACAAAACTTATTAATTAAAGAATATGGTGATATTAAAAGTCTAAACTAAATGATCAATTCAACCCAATTGAAACATCAGAGGAGATCTTCTATTTGCATCACTATTAATATGAAACCTTTTTACTCGTATCCAACACCAATCAACTTATTTGAAACAACTCTCATTTATAATATTCATTAAAGATCAGAGAGCTAATCATATATAACTGAAGCATACTAACAAGCTCTGAACAAAATAGGAGTGAAAAACCAGAGCTAAACGCAGTACTAGCAAAAATAAGACGCTCGTTGAACAATAAGAGTGAAAACTAGAGCGTTCATACAATTAAAACGGAGCGTGTCTCTCTCCCAAACAAACATGGTATGATGGTGCTCACTTCATTGAAAATAAAATACACAACAAAAAATAAAGACGCTCCAAGAATATGATGCAATAAAAATATAGTGAACAGAAACAGGACCTGATATTTTTATTGATGAAGAAGGGGATGCCTTGGGCATCCCCAAGCTTTGACGCTTGTACTTCTTAAATATATCTTGGGGTGACATGGGCATCCCCAAGCTTGAGCTTTTGTCCATTCTTCATCTCATCTCATCATTCGTCTTTCTTACACTTGAAAACTTCCTTCATACAAAACTCATCACAAATCTCATTAGCAGCGTTAGTGCAATGATAATATTAATCAAATCTACAAAGTTCAGTATGACAGATGAAAAGCATTTTAATAAGAATTAGCTACTGTAGCACAACTTCAATAGGGTTCTTTGATCAAGAGAACTCAAAAAGGTGGGCAAAAAGATGCAAATGCAAAACAGTGCAAGAATCTGTCAAAACAGAACAGTTCGTAAAAATTGATTTTTGAAAAATAGTTACGCTGCGTAACTCGAAAAACTCTGAACAAATGAAAGTTAGATAAATACCTGGGGAAGATTCTCGTAAATTGGCAGCTCAAACTTACGTTCCGGTGATTTTTGGCGATTTTTCTCGTGATGAACCAGAAACAGTAAACAAGATTGCAAATCCCCAAATACCACTTTCTTACCATTAGAGGCAATTCTTGGCACAAAAACAAAACAAACATGATAAGGAGAGTTCATTACAGTAGTAATGACTTCCAAGACTCAACAAAGCAGTAAATAACAGAAATATAAACATATTGGGTTGTCTCTCATAAAGCTCTTTCTTTATAGCCATTTAAGATGGGCATGATATTTGATGGAGCTCTCAAACCCCTTTTTTTTTATTGTTTTCCAATTATAAGTGAAACTGACAAAGAAACAAGAACCAAATAAAGAACCTAATAAAACTAAATAGGATAAAACCAAAGATAATAAAAGCAACTATATACAATGCTTACATGTGGATGGGTAATATTGAGTTTGAAGGAGACAACCTCATATTGGTTGATGAATAGGGGGATGCCTTGGGCATCCCCAAGCTTAGATATTTGCATCCTCTTGAATATTCTCTTGGGATCCATCTACACATCCCCAAGCTTGAGCTCTTGCATCCTCTTGCTCATCTCATATCACCATATTGATTGGAACTTAAAAACTGCATCCACATAAAGCTTCACAAAACTCATTAGTAGGTTAGTACTCATTAAATAAAATCCACAAGTGTTGAAGTATCCCTAATTTCTATAAAATCTATCAAATATTTAGCCACTGTAATACTGAGGTTTCTTATTATTTCAATCATACGTCGAAAACGAAGGGAACTTTTCAATCCTAAGTACAATATTTAAACAAAGAGAATAGAAATCTGTCAAAACTGAACACTCTGTAAAGATGTCACTCATTGAGATAGTTACGTAGCTCAAATCGAAAAACTCATGATTAATGAAAGACAGATCATAACCTCAGGTCTATGCACAAAACAATTTCAGATCAAAATGCCATACTGAGATTTTTCACGAATTTTTGCAGCACAGCACAGGAAATCTGTCTCAACAAAATCAGTCCGTAAAGATTGAATTATTAGATCTGTCTACGTGCCTCAAATCAGAAAAGTCAGTACTAACAAAAGTTAGATAGCAAGCACTACTATGCATTCAAGATATTTCAGATCAAGATCATGTTCTGGTGATTTTTAAAATTTTCTACAGTGGAGCACAGGAAATCTGTTTTCTAGGCAGCATAGTGACAAACTTGCATAACAAACTAGGGGTTATCTATACATTCTATTTACAGCGGGATATGTACAATATATACACTATATACACTATTTACAAGTTTTTAATGAAAATCTTCCATGGAAAGAATTGTTTTGGTTTCGCAGGCATGAACACAAGTGTTCAAGGTCGACCCCCACTTCACCATTACTCATCTTTCCAATCACTTTTCTTTTCTGAAAATATTTTTTTATTTTTTTATATAAGAAGTACAACTAATTTTTTTTTGTAATTTGCATTCCCTATCCATACAAGAGATAGAGAACAACTAGGTACAGGAAGTAAAACTACTTAGAAATAAAGCAAACAAGTGCACACGAAAATATTCACCTACGCTATGCCTCCCCCATTACTAGGAAATGCCTTACCGCCGGCGACCTGAAATGGCTTACCGCCGGCGTTTTTGTATTCACCGGCGATCACCTCGCAGGTGGTAATGCCTCATCACCGGCGCCTTCCAATTCGCCGGTGGTAAGTGCCGTTACCGCCGGCGTTTTACCCTATTCGCCGGGGGCAAGTCTTACCGCCGGCGTCTTCCCATTTCGCCAGGGGTATCAGGTTGTAGTGCTGGCGCTTTGCAAAACGCCAGGGATACATGTACATTTCGCCAGTGGTAATATTAACAGGAGCCAAAAAAAATCCTCGAATTTCACAGTATATACACCAGAATTCATAGCATATACACAGAATATACATGCAAATACCAGAATGACAGCAAAATAGACATCAATAACGCAACAGATATAGAAAGTATCCAAATGTTCATAATGTGCATGCATCAATAACACAACACATATAGAAAGTCTCCAACCAGCAAATATTACACAAATAGATACAGGCTTCTAGCTGCCCGCCAGCTGCCCGCCAGGCTTCTCACTCCTCCGCTGGCTGCCGGCCAGCCTACTCGCTGAAACGCCGCCGGCCAGCTCCTCCTCCTGCATGCTCAGACTCCGAAGCCGAGCTCCCTACACATAAGTATCATTATTGTTTGTTTAGTTCAACCGAAGAAAAAATCACATGAAAGAATTCCATGAGTTAGAACTAGTGTTAGGTATCATTAGCTCCCTACACATGGAAGTATCATTATTGTTTGTTGCTTAGCCTAGAGACAGTACTAATAAATTCAGAAGCACGAACACTCCAGCACAAACAAATTCAGAACACAAGCTCAAGTACTCCAACAGTTTATGCTATAGAGAGAGAAGAGAGGATGTTTGACACCGCCATCTTCTCCTGCACAACCTCTCTGTGCATCAGGTCTAATAATAACACCTCTTTGCAGCTAAATCATCCTTGCATTTATATACAGGTACCATTGTTATTCTGGGCACCACAACCTCAGCGCTGCTCAAATCCTTGGACATCTGGTGGGTCATCAACTCCCTCTTCTCACCCACATCTCTACGTTTTCTATCCTATGCTAATTCTTCTACAGGTTCCGCGTAGACAAACGAAAATAAGAGCAACAGGTACGCATCGAGGCAAAAGGATACTTCACAGTCCGTGGTCCCATTGCATCTATCTAGATGTATGTATTTCTGCCAAATTTCGATATGCTCGTCTTCAGTCTTATGAATTATGACTCAACTCTTTTATTGATTTGTCTATGCAGTGTACTTGGAAAACGGGAGAACCATGCCACGCCATGTTTGTGAGTAATTTAGTATGAATTAAATCTAATTAGCTCATACTTTGGTCATTGTTAAGATCTGTTATATATATTTCATGTACAGGCATAGAGGAATCACACTCCATCGGTCATTGGATCAAGAGTAGTTGTTTCATCCTGTTGTAAATTATAGTTCAAAATATTATGTATCGATGATGGCAAGAAAGATGTCATCTTTATGTATATCTATCACTATCCACCTGACCCATGTGTGCAAGAAACATGAGCTAAGATTCATAGAATGGAAACGGTATGTACATGAGTACTTTTGCTATGATGTAACAAACTGAACAAAGAGACTGCATCTTTTAGCTGGATAGAATCATCCTGAAATCTTTGCAAGATGAGTTGGATGCTTCCTTCTACAACATCAACACATGGGAATTTTCTTTATGAAACTACTTTCCTTTCATTTTTCCTATGATATCTAAACTTAATGTTCTACATCTTCCGCAGCAACGCGCGGGGTGTCACCTAGTAATTATATACAAACAAAAGCGACTAGCAGTTACTAGTTCATATCAACCTGCAGAGCAGCAGGCAAAACAAGTAAACTAGTACACAAGCAGCTGTATACTGCAATGCCACTTGCCACACTAAGTATCCTATAAAGCCAGTAAAAAAATTGCTATGCCTGAGACCAGCTTTAGAGATTGCTATGCCTGATGCAAGGCAGCAAGATACATGGACAAATAAAATTCTTACCAGTCAAGTTACTTTCAGGATTATTCTCCAATTGATAGAAGTGCAAGTATAAAACTTAGAGAGACACTAGCGTATCCAGAAACATTACTTGTTAATCATTTTACTGAATTGCCATGTTAGATGCAAGAGAAGAAATTGAGAGAAGAAATTGACATCTCAACCGAAATGATCTCAATTAATCATTGCCTAGCACCAAGCCACCAACTAAGGCGCTACAAGTCAAACCTACGAACCAGCACCAAACAGACAGATTGTGACAAGCAATTGTATCCTCGCGTATTGGGCGTGTGCTGCAGATGGGAATGGTTGAATGAACACCTCAATTTCTAGGCATGAGCATTTATAAATTTCAATGAAACCATGAGTGCGAGAATAGGATGCAACTGATGCAGGTATTGATCTGCACGGTAGTAAGATCAGACAGGATATCGAGCAGCACACGAATTCCATCCCCTTTAACTCTGTGGATATCGAGCAGCACAAAACACTAGGGTCTAAATCCTTGCAACCAGCTAATAAGAGAATGAACTAGCTCTCGCGCGTCCTCACCTTGCGGTCGAGGAACTTGAGGAGGTCGAGCGGCACGGCGTGGTAACGGTCGTAGATGGGGCCGACGACGGCCTTGACAGTCCCCTCGACGTGGTCGACGCCGGGGCGGAGCGGCCCCGCATCCTGCCTGGCGTAGGCGTAGGCCGCGGCGGCCAGAACCACCGCCTGCGCGGCCGCCTGCTGCACGAACTCGAGGTACCTGAGCCTGGCCTCCTCCTCCTCCGGCGTCCTCTCCACCGTCACCTCCTCCTCCTGAACAAACAAAATCGCAGATCAGCAAACACTTCAATCAGAAACCACGGAATCGGAACAAGAGAGGGAGAGTCGGGTGAGATCCCGTTACCTCGGTGGGGTGGGTGCTGATTGGGGCGGCGTCGCTGCCGGATCGAGGGTGACGGAGGGCGATGGAGGGCGACGGACGGCGATGGATGGCGACGGCGATGGATCGATGGCGACAGAGGGCGATGGATCGAGGGAGACGGAGGGCGATGGATCGAGAGGAGGCGCGGTGGTGGATCGATTTGGGATTTGGGTGAGGGGGGCGAGTTGTGTGTGCGTGTGTTGGGGACGGGGAAGGGGATGGTGGACCGAAGAGCAGAAAACTACCACCGGCGAGAAGGAATGGGGAGGCCGGCGCTAAATTCGCCCCAAAAAGGTCCGGCCCAGTTCTACTTAATCCAGGCGGATTCGTTTTGTAACCGCCGACGGTAGGACGGGTTACCCCCGGCGCTTTTGGGCCAAATCGCCGGCGGTAAGGCCAGGCCCAATTGGGACCCCGCGGCAGATTATATCGCCGGCACCTTCGTGCCCAACTCGCCGGCGGTAATGGACACACCCCCGGCACCATCCGTTCAATCTCGCCGGCGGTAGGGTTAGGCCACCCTGGAAGGCTTTACCGCCGGCATCTTCAAATCGTACTTGCCGGTGGTAACAAGTGTGGCTATAAGCCTTTTCCTAGTAGTGCCCGGCAACGGCGCCAGAAAAGGTCTTGATAACCCACAAGTATAGGGGATCGCGTGTAGCCTTTTCGATAAGTAAGAGTGTCGAACCCAACGAGGAGCTAAAGGTAGGATAAGTACTCTCTCAAGTTCTATCAACCACTGAAACAACTCTATGCGCACTAAGCGTTTGCTTCATCTAGGAAATAAAACTACAGTAGCAATACGGGTATGAGAGATAGCTTTGCAAGATAATAAATACATGAAAGTAAATGTTAGTGCTGCAGAAATAAAGTACACTAAGTAACCTTATACTAACAGTACCATGAGTGTGGAAAAGTGGTGGTAATTGTGGTGGCTTTGTCTAAGATTAATTAGTGAAGACATTTAGTTCATTGTCTTTGATGTAGTTTTCAATGTGGGAGATGCTAAATATACAAGCGCTCCACTACTTGGGATTACAAGTACTATATGATTGGATTGTTAGCAAACATCCATAAATACTAACAATGCATTAAGGTTTCCCCAACCATAGCCTTAAGTTTATGGTCCTCTTACTTCCATACATGCAACTAACCGGTTTGAGCCCTTAGGTTTCTGTCACTCCGGCAGGACTACCCCCCTTCTTTTGCACATAATACTAACCCTATGGTGTTGATCCATGCGCGCACAAGTATAATGGACACCAAAGGACAGTACCATATCAACATACAACTATAATGAACCATAGACATTCAACAAAGCAATCAAAAGACAAATATACTACATACACATGACATAGATCATAGGATAAATATTATAGCATCAAACACCATGTTTACATAGGACGGTACATAGGTTTATGAGAGGATGAACCACTGAATACAAGGAGGAGATGGTGATGGAGATGGCGGTGAAGACGTCGGAGAGGGGCAGCGCAGCGGCGCAGGGCGGCGGCGACGCCGGCGGCGCGAGGAACTCCTTTCCCCGCCGCCGGCAAGCTTGGGGAGCGCCGCCCCTTAGCCTCCCTCCTTCATGGCTTCTTGGGAGCCCTCCCCCATGGAGATGGGATCCATGGGGAAGGCAAAAACCTGGCTTTGGTGGCTGGAAATTCGTGGGTGGAGGAGTCCTCCACGAGTTAGGGTTTCCTCCTTTATATAGACTCTCGGATTTCCGTCATCCATCTAGGGCTTCAGTAAAACGGGCCCCTAGGCCGCATACGGACTCCGATTGGGCCGAATTTTAACTCTAGAACGTTCAGCAGAAAATTATCTACAACTTCCTCTTCAGGCCCAACTCCGTTGGAGGTCATCTTCGATGGTCAAACGGACAATCTCCGAAAACAGTTCTGGGACAGATTTCAGCAAAGTTCCAATTCGACTCCAACAAGGTTTCCTCTTATATTCTTGATAATTTCTACACATCAAAGTGTAAAACAAGAACATTGTGCACTTTTGCAACTATTAATAGGTTAGTACAAATAAATCATAAACTTAATATAAAAAAAGTGCCAAAGGCATAATATTAGCATGAAACAATCAAAAATTATAGATACGTTTGCGACGTATCAACATCCCCAAGCTTAACTCCTTCTCGTCCTCGAGTAGGTAAGTGATAAAAAGAATAATTTTTGAGGTGACATGCACCTTCAAAGTTCAAAGGATGACTAGATACAAATAATTTAAGAACAAGTAATAACACATTCATGATTCCAATGCCAGATTAACCTTATCAGCAAGTTTTCTCCTTGAGTAATGATCCGAGAACAGATAAAAATCTGAAAGAGAGTCACTTAAGCCCCTCATGGTTAAGAATTCGCATAGTGAGCAGATGATCGGAAATGAAGAGCCAACTAGTACTAAAGAGTTTTTCGGCATGCCAACCTTTAGTCCTGTTCAGTGGGTGCAACTATAAAGGGTTTTTCAGCAGTCCAACCTTTAGTCCCATTTGGTGGGTGCAACCGGGACTAAAGGTGGATTTTTAGTGTCATCTAACAAAACTATCGGTAAGATAAGGACGCATGGGTGGACGCACTGCTCGGCGAGATAAGGCATGTAGCGCACAACGTCCTGTCGGAGGAGCCAACCGAAACTAATTAAGAGTTCTTCGGCAGGAACACGATGAAGGAGTGATACGTCTCAAACGTATCTATAATTTCTTATGTTCCATGCCACTTTATTGATGATATCTACATGTTTTATACACATTATATGTCATTATTATGCGTTTTCCGGAACTAACCTATTGACGAGATGCCGAAAGGCCAGTTGCTGTTTTCTGCTGTTTTTGGTTTCAGAAATCCTAGTAAAGAAATATTCTCGGAATCGGACGAAATCACCTCCCAGGTTCCTATTTTTCCCGGAAGCTTCCAGATCACCGAAGAGGGGCCAGAGATGGGCCAGGGGGGCCCCACACCACACTTGGGCGCGGGCCAGGCCCTGGTCGCGCCCCCCTATGGTGTGGGCACCACGTGGCCCCTCCGACTCCGACTCCGCCTCTTCGCCTATTTAATCGTCCCTGACCTAAAAACACCGACGGAGAACCACGATACGGAGAAAACCTTCCAGAGCCGCCGCCATCGCGAAATCAAGATTCGGGGGACAGAAGTCTCTGTTCCGGCACCCTGCCGGACGGGGAATTGCCCCCGGAGTCATCTCCACCGCCGTCTCCACCGCCATCTTCACCGCCATCGCTGCCTCCATGATGAGGAGGGAGTAATTCACCCCTGGGGCTGAGGGCTCTACCGTAGCTATGTGGTTAATCTCTCTCTCTGTACTCCAATACAATGATCTCATGAGCTGCTTTACATGATTGAGATCCATATGATGAGCTTTGTATCGCTACTAGTTGTGTGCTACTCATGTGATGTTATTAAAGTAGTCTATTCCTCCTCCACGTGTGTAAAGGTGATTAGTGTGTGCACCGTGTGGTTCTTGTCGTAGGCTATGATCATGATCTCTTGTAGATCGTGGAGTTAATTGTCATTATGATAGTATTGATGTGATCTATTCCTCCTTCATAGTGTAATGTGGACAGTGCGTGCACTATGTTAGTTCTTGGTTTATTTTGCAATGATCTATTATGCTCTAAGGTTATTTAAATATGAACATTATTGTGGAGCTTGTTAACTCCGGCATTGAGGGTTCGTGTAATCCTACGCAATGTGTTCATCATCCAACAAAAGAGTGTATGTAGCACATATGAGAAGAAGTTATTTATTATGCGATCAATATTGAGAGTGTCCACTAGCGAAAGTATGATCCCTAGGCCTTGTTTCCAATACTGCAAACACCGTTTACTTACTATTCTACTGCATGTTTACTCGCTGCCATATTTTATTCAGATTGCTATTACCACTCATATACATCCATATTACTTGTATTTCACTATCTCTTCGCCGAACTAGTACACCTATACACCTGACAAGTGTATTTGGTGTGTTGGGGACACAAGAGACTTCTTGCTTTGTGATTACAGGGTTGCTTGAGAGGGATATCTTTGACCTCTTCCTCCCTGAGTTCGATAAACCTTGGGTAATCCACTTAAGGGAAACTTGCTGCTGTTCTACAAACCTCTGCTCTTGGAGGCCCAACACTGTCTACAAGAATAGAAGCTCCTGTAGACATCAAGCACTTTTCTGGCGCCGTTGCCGGGGAGGAAAGGTAAAAGGCACTCATACTTCGGTTCCAGGTAACAGTACTTTTCCGGCGCCATTGTGTGTGTGCTCGAAGCTATTTCCTTTAGACTCTGCAATTACGACATTTTGTTTCTTGTTTACACTAGTTAGGCATAATGGACAACAAAGAGCTTCTTATTCTATTTCCTGATTTAAGACATGGATGGTTTGACACAAAAATTAAAAAACCTATGGAACCTTATTTACATGATAGTAGCAATGTTATTAGTATGAATGCAATTACTGCTAATGCTATGAAGAAGTCTAAGCTTGGGGAAGCTGGTTTACATAAAAATAATCTTTTTAGATCCTCCGCTTTGGAAGAAATATTTTGTTCTGATAATGCTTTATCTCCCATATGCGATAACTCTAATGATGCTTCTGATACTTTAAATCCACCTGCTGAAAGTATTCCGTATAAAATACCTATGGAAATTATTGAACGTGTTATGGATAACCGCTATGAAGGGGATGGAACTGTCCATCCTAGGAATCATTTACTGTTTTTGCATGAATTATGCGGGTTATTCAAGTGTGCAGGTATTTCAATGGATGAAGTTAGAAAGAAATTATTTGTTATATCGCTATCTGGTGAAGCGGCGCATTGGTATAAACTATTGAAGGACGGGCGCTCTCTTGATTGGAAGGATATTGTGCCTCTATTTTATTCCAAGTTCTATCCTCCAAGTGAAATTCACAAAGATCGAAACCATATATATAATTTTTGGCCTCATGATGGAGAGAGTATTGCCCAAGCATGGGAGAGATTGAAGACTTTAATGCTCAAATGCCCCAATCATGAGCTTCCAGGTAATATCATCATGATAATTTCTATGCAAGACTTTCTTTTCAAGATAAGACCTTGCTGGATACTACTTGTTCTGGATCATTCACGAGCAATAAAGAAGAGTTTAAAAGGGACCTTCTTGATCGGATTAAGGAGAACGCTGAAGATTGGGAGAACGACAAAGGTAAAGAGTCAGGTATAAACTATGATTATGAATGCATTGAAACTTATATGAATACTGATAAATTTCGAAATATGAGTGCTACTTATGGTCTTGACTCTCAAGTTGCTGCAAATCTTTATAAAGCCTTTGCTTCTCATTTAGAATTGCCTAAGAAGAATTTTGATAAGTATCATGAACCTTTTAAAGAGGCTTGCATGAAGAATGACATTGTTGTTAATAATTGCAATAAGCATGCTCAAACTCCTAAGAATGCTATTTCCTATAAGCATGTTAATTTTTGCGGAATACATAGACCTTGTGGGATTAATCAAATAGAAGATGAATATTGTATCCATCACAGAAATGAAAAAACTAGAAAATGGTCTAGAGCTCTAGATGATCTTGGAGAAAAAGTGTGTGCCCTCTATCCTTTTATTTGTGAACTTTGCCATAGAGTTGGTCATTTTAATTTTCAATGTTCCTCCAATGATAATTCAAACCCCATGAGTTCTGCAAATTTGTATTGTGATGATGAAATTATTCCTAATCAGCATGATGAACTTACCTTATTTTTAAAGTGTGAAGAGTTGTCAAGAAAAATTTCTTTGTTAAATATTAACGATCTTGATATTGATGATGTCCTGCATGGTTGTCTTTCTTATTGCATTGATAATAGCCATACAAATACTTACATACAAAATATTTTAGAAGATGACACCTTGCCAAAATATGATAGGACCGCTGTGTGTTTTCAACTAATTAATGAAAAGGAGGGATCCTCCCAAGTTTCTTCTATTGTTTCTAAAAGTAAATCAGGTTATGCGGACAAGCCACCCTTCAAGCCTCTTCCTCCTAAAGAAGGGAATGAGGAGAAGGAAGAGAAGAAGAAGAAGAAGAAGAAGAAGAAGAAGAAGAAGAAGAAGGGAACGAAGAAGAAGAAGAAGAAGAAGGAGAATAAAAAGAAAGAGGTAACGGCGTATCCCCGCGTGAACGAGATAACGCTAGGTAACCGTAAGTATGTTGCTCCCAATGATTATTGTGATAATGAATCTGAATACGATGATCTTCCTATGCCCTTTACATACATTAGCGATCATGATTTGAATGAGCACACTACCTTTGATATTGGAAATCTCTTTGGTACTGATTATGAAAGTAATGATGATAGCATTATTCATGTCCCCTTAAACGATGATATTGAAAGCCCTAAGCTTGGGGATGTTGTGCTTGAAGATCCTATATTTGAGACTTCTACTTTTAGTGAAAATGATGATATTACATATTCTGGTTTAGATAATTGCTATAGAGATGTATATGACACATGTTACAATTATCCTTATGAAACTTGTCATAGTTACGATGGGCTTGCCAAAAACCATTCCCTTAATATGCAACTTGTTTACCATGTTCAAATTCTTGATAATAATCTTGCTCCAATTACTATTAATGGGAATAACTCTTCTTACACCAAAATTAATGATACTTCTATGCATATGAACCATGATAAGAATGTTTTAAGTGACGGGTATATTGTGGATTTCATCAATGATGCTACTGAAAGTTATTATGAGAGAGGGAAATATGGTTATATGCATCTTAATAATATTAAGTTTCCCCTCTTTATGTTGAGAATCTTTAAGTTACTCGCGTTTTATCCTCTTATGCTTGTCACTTTGCTCTTCATGAATTCATTTGTGTATAAGATTCTTCTGCATAGGAAGCATGTTAGGCTTAAATGTGTTTTGAATTGCCTCTTGAAGCTCTCTTTTGCTTCAAATACTATTTCTTGCGGGTGCATCACCAAAATTGCTGAGCCCATCTTAATGGCTATAAAGAAAGAACTTCTTGGGAGATAACCCATGTGTTATTTTGCTACAGTACTTTGTTTTATATTTGAGTCTTGGAAGTTGTTTACTACTGTAGCAACCTCTCCTTATCATGTTTTTGTGCCAAGTAAAGTTTCTATGTCAAAGTTGATGTTGTATTTGGGATCGCTGCGCAGAAACAGCATTGCTGTCTGTCACGAATCTGGGCACAGTTTTCTGTAGAAAATTCGAAAAAATCTGCCAATTTACGAGCGTGATCCTCAGATATGTACGCAACTTTCATTAGTTTTGAGTTTTTCCATTTGAGCAAGTCTGGTGCCAGCTTTAAATTCGTCTTTACGGACTGTTCTGTTTTTGACAGATTCTGCCTTTTATTTCGCATTGCCTCTTTTGCTATGTTGGATTCATTTCTTCGATCCATTAATGTCCAGTAGCTTTATGCAATGTCCAGAAGTGAAAAGAATGTTTGTGTCACCTCTGAACATGTGAATTTTTGATTATGCACTAACCCTCTAATGAGTTTGCTTGAAGTTTGGTGTGAAGGAAGTTTTCAAGGGTCAAGAGAGGAGGATGATATACTACGATCAAGAAGAACGAAAAGTCTAAGCTTGGGGATGCCCCGGTGGTTCATCCCTGCATATTTCAAGAAGACTCAAGCATCTAAGCTTGGGGATGCCCAAGGCATCCCCTTCTTCATCGACAAAGTATCAGGTTCCTTCTCTTGAAACTATATTTTTATTCTGTCACATCTTATGTACTTTACTTGGAGCGTCTGTATGTTTTTGTTTTTGTTTTTGTTTGAATAAATGATTGTTTGGGAGAGAGACACGCTCCGCTGGTTCGTATGAACACATGTGTTCTTAGCTTTTAATTTTCATGGCGAAGGTTGAAACTGCTTTGTTAATTGTTATATGGTTGGAAACGGGAAATGCTACATGTAGTAATTGGTGTAATGTCTTGAATAATGTGATACTTGGCAATTATTGTGCTCATATAGATCTTGCTTAAGCTCTTGCATCATGTACCTTGTACCCATTAATGAATAATTACATAGAGCTTGTTAAAATTTGGTTTGCATGATTGGTCTCTCTAAGTCTAGATATTTTCTGGTTGAGGTGTTTGAACAACAAGGAGACGATGTAAAGTCTTATAATGCTTGCAATATGTTTATATGTGAGTCTTGCTGCACCATTTTATACTTGAGTTTGCTTCAAATAACCTTGCTAGCCTAAACCTTGTATCGAGAGGGAATACTTCTCATGCATCCAAATACTTGAGCCAATATTCATGCCATTTGTGTCCACCTTACCTACCTACTACATGGTATTTCTCCGCCATTCCAAAGTAAATTGCTTGAGTGCTACCTTTAAACAAATTCAAAAGTTATTACCTCTTATTTGTGTCAATGTTTTATAGCTCATGATGAAGTATGTGGTGTTTATCTTTCAATCTTGTTGGACAACTTTCACCAATGGACTAGTGGCTTCATCCGCTTATCCAATAATTTTGCAGAAAGAGCTGGCAATGGGATTCCCAGTCCCAAATTAATTAACAAAAATAGACACTCCTCCATGGTATGTGATTGTTGGACGGCACCCGAAGGATTCGGTTAACCATGGCTTGAGAAAGCAAAGGTGGGGAGGAGTGTCATCATAATAAAACTAAAATAAAAAGGCACTCCTTCATGGTATGAGATTGTTGGCAGGCACCCGAGGATTCGGTTAGCCATGGTTTGTGAAAGAAAGGTTGGAAGGAGTGCCACCCAAAAATAAAATAAAATGGGAGCCGCTCTTTGAAGGTTTGTCTGGCAAGGGGGTTAGAGTACCCGCTACCATTCGTTGACAACAACAAACACCCCTCAAAACTTTACTTTTATGCTCTCTATATGTTTTCAAAATCAAAGCTCTAGCACAAATATAGCAATCGATGCTTTCCTCTTTGAAGGACCATTCTTTTACTTTATTGTTGAGTCAGTTTACCTATTCTTTCTATCTTAGAAGCAAACACTTGTGTGAACTGTGTGCATTGATTCTTACATGTTTACCTATTGCACTTGTTATATTACTTTGTGTTGACAATTATCCACGAGATATACATGTTAAAGTTGAAAGCAACCGCTGAAACTTATATCTTCCTTTGTGTTGTTTCAAAGCTTTCTACTAAGAATTTATTGCTTATGAGTTAACTCTTATGCAAGACTTATTGATGCTTGTCTTGAAAGTATTATTCATGAAAAGTCTTTGTTATATGATTCATTTGTTTACTCATTATCTTCATCATTGCTTCGAATCTCTGCATTCATCTCATGTGCTTTACAATAGTATGATCAAGGTTATGATGGCATGTCACTTAAGAAATTATCATTGTTATCGTTTTACCTGCTCGGGACGAGCAGAACTAAGCTTGGGGATGCTTGATACGTCTCAAACGTATCTATAATTTCTTATGTTCCATGCCACTTTATTGATGATATCTACATGTTTTATACACATTATATGTCATTATTATGCGTTTTCCGGAACTAACCTATTGACGAGATGCCGAAAGGCCAGTTGCAGTTTTCTGCTGTTTTTGGTTTCAGAAATCCTAGTAAAGAAATATTCTCGGAATCGGACGAAATCACCTCCCAGGTTCCTATTTTTCCCGGAAGCTTCCAGATCACCGAAGAGGGGCCAGAGATGGGCCAGGGGGGCCCCACACCACACTTGGGCGCGGGCCAGGCCCTGGCCGCGCCCCCCTATGGTGTGGGCACCCCGTGGCCCCTCCGACTCCGCCTCTTCGCCTATTTAATCGTCCCTGACCTAAAAACACCGACGGAGAACCACGATACGGAGAAAACCTTCCAGAGCCGCCGCCATCGCGAAATCAAGATTCGGGGGACAGAAGTCTCTGTTCCGGCACCCTGCCGTACGGGGAATTGCCCCCGGAGTCATCTCCACCGCCGTCTCCACCGCCATCTTCACCGCCATCGCTGCCTCCATGATGAGGAGGGAGTAATTCACCCCTGGGGCTGAGGGCTCTACCGTAGCTATGTGGTTAATCTCTCTCTCTCTGTACTCCAATACAATGATCTCATGAGCTTTGTATCGCTACTAGTTGTGTGCTACTCATGTGATGTTATTACAGTAGTCTATTCCTCCTCCACGTGTGTAAAGGTGATTAGTGTGTGCACCGTGTGGTTCTTGTCGTAGGCTATGATCATGATCTCTTGTAGATCGTGGAGTTAATTGTCATTATGATAGTATTGATGTGATCTATTCCTCCTTCATAGTGTAATGTGGACAGTGCGTGCACTATGTTAGTTCTTGGTTTATTTTGCAATGATCTATTATGCTCTAAGGTTATTTAAATATGAACATTATTGTGGAGCTTGTTAACTCCGGCATTGAGGGTTCGTGTAATCCTACGCAATGTGTTCATCATCCAACAAAAGAGTGTATGTAGCACATATGAGAAGAAGTTATTTATTATGCGATCAATATTGAGAGTGTCCACTAGCGAAAGTATGATCCCTAGGCCTTGTTTCCAATACTGCAAACACCGTTTACTTACTATTCTACTGCATGTTTACTCGCTGCCATATTTTATTCAGATTGCTATTACCACTCATATACATCCATATTACTTGTATTTCACTATCTCTTCGCCGAACTAGTACACCTATACACCTGACAAGTGTATTTGGTGTGTTGGGGACACAAGAGACTTCTTGCTTTGTGATTACAGGGTTGCTTGAGAGGGATATCTTTGACCTCTTCCTCCCTGAGTTCGATAAACCTTGGGTAATCCACTTAAGGGAAACTTGCTGCTGTTCTACAAACCTCTGCTCTTGGAGGCCCAACACTGTCTACAAGAATAGAAGCTCCCGTAGACATCAAGGAGGAAGCGGCGCCATGCCTATAAAAGAAGCGTCGCTAATCGCAAGCAGCTCAAAAAGCCAACCAAAAGGTAGGTAACTTCGTCTCCATGGCCAGGGGAAAGGGTTGGGAAATCTGTCGTGGCAGAGCTTCTCGAAGATGTCATTAGTGTACACGCCCTAGGACATCTTCGGAAGTTCCGCCTCGGAAAATTTCCCTGCAATCCCGTGAAAGCATCCATTTCCTCTAACAGTGTTGGGGAGGGTTGGGAAATCTTCCTTGGAGGAGCTTCTCGAAGATGTCGTTGGTGCACACGCCCTAGGACATCTTCGGAAGTTCTGCCTCATGAAAATTTCCCCGCAAGCCCGTGAAAGCCTCCATCTCCAGTGTTAATATCTTACATCTTCGAGGAAAGGGTTGGGAAATCTCACGTTACGGAACTTCTTGAAGATGTCATTGGTGCACACGCCCTAGGACATCTTCGGAAGTTCCGTCCAGGGAAAATTTCCCCGCAAGCCCGTAAACACCTCCATGATGAAGTTAATGGACATTGATCAACCTCACACTAGAGGTGTTTTCGTGTCAGTCAAGTTGTGAAATGGAAACCGGAGCGTGGGTTTGGTTAATGGTTTCAATAGTGAGATTAATTACTCTACAAAACAAAAAATGGTTTTTGATTGCTTCTCCAAATTCAAATACTTTCCATGTTCAAAGTTTGTTCACATTTGAAAGTGTGCAACAATTATTCAAATTCATATTCAAACACTTATCAAATATTTAACAAATATAAAAAAAACTTAGTTTTGGTGCAAATAAGAGGTCTTTAGTTTTGGCGCCAATAAAAGATCTTTAGTCCCGGTTGGGGATAACAACCGGGACTAAAGGTGCTCACGACCTGCCGTACCCCACACAGAACCTTCAGTCCCGGTTAGTGTCACTAACCAGGACTAAAGGTCCCTAATGAACCGGGACTACATGTTGCCTCGCGTTCCAGCCGTTGGAACCGGGACTATTGCTAGCAATAGTCCCGAATCAAATCATGGCCCGGACTAATGCTCCTTGCATCTCCAAATGAAAGACCCATTTTCTACTAGTGTTATCTTAGCCATGTGGTGTGGAATAACTCCAAGGTATGTATTTTTTCTTCTTTGTACTAATAACATGGTGCAGGTTCACTTGTTACAGCCAGGATTATTTTATTATCATTATTCATGTGGAACTTCATGTTTTGTTTGCATTGGATATTAGGTAGTTTCAATCCTTATTTGCCATGGTTATCATCTATTAACTCAATCTGGAATTATTCAAAATATTGATGTGATGTGATGTGATGGGGAATAATTGATGCGGAACTTCACTCGAGGAAGTAGTACTCGAGGGGCCAATGGAGGCGGAATTTCACTTGAGGATTTAAGTCTCGAGGTACCATGATGAATATTCTGGTGAAAATAAGGTCTATAAAGATCTTAAGTGTCACAATATGCAAACATCTTGTGGAAAGACATCATCAGATATTTCTTAGATTTTATACTTATTAATACACTACTAGAAAAAGGCCTAACCGTAGGATCACTACCAGTGGTGCACCATGCTAGTGGTGGCGCCACTGTGCGCATCTCTACATGGTGCTCCACTGCTAGCATAGTTACTAGTGGTACACTTGGTGAATACTGTGCCACTACTATGTTTGACCAAGGTTTGACCCACCCTCTATACATAGCAATGGCGCACCATGTATATGTGCGCCACTGTTACCATGTATAGGTGGGTGCTGGAAATGTTTGGGCACCACTTAGCAGTGGTGCACCATGCTTGATGCGCCCCTGCCCCTCCCTCTGAATCTCCTTTCTGGTTTTGAAAATAATAAAAAAAAATAGATAGAAAATTGAAAAAATAAAATCCTTCGAGATGCCCATGTATTATGTCATCTAGTTCTAATAAAAATTAACAAACATGAATTTCGACTTTTGTTTTTGCAAAATGGCATCATGTTTCGGTAAAACGGGGTTTGTGGTTACATACGACCTCCGATGAAATTTTTTCTATATGAAAATATATCTACGCGAAATTTTACATCTAATTTCAACCCCTTCGGAGGTTTAGTGAATTTTTAGATTCCTAAAATTGAAAAGCAAACATGATTTTTTTCAGGTTTTACATTTCAGCTAGAAATTTCAAAAAAAAAGAAAAAAAATAGCAGTGGCGCACCAAGGCTTGTGGTGCGCCGCTGCTAACTTCCAGCCCTACAAATTTTTGAAATGGCCGGCTACCATTTACCCTTATCCCCACCCTCCTACTCCAACTCCTCCTACTCCAACTCCTCCTCCTCCACTCCGGCCTCCTCCTCCACTCCCTCCTCCTCCAACTCCTCCACACCTCCTCCTCCAACTCCTTCCTCCACTCCGGCCTCCTCCTCCACATCCTCCTCCACTCCGCCCTCCTCCTCCACATCCTCCTCCTCCTCCTCCAATTCCTCCTTCTCTACTTCCTCCTCCACTCCAGCCTCCTCCTCCACTCCCCCTCCTCCACCTTCTCCAACTCCGGCCTCCTCCTCCTCCTCCTCCACTCCTCGTCCTCTCCTCCTTCTTCTTCTCCTCCACCCCTCCTCCTCCATACTCACCTCTCCTCCATCCTCACCGATGGCTAGGCTATGAGCATGAACATGAATGGGACAAATAATTCAGACAATAAAAATGAGAAAAAATAATAAGCAAAAAAAATTCAAAAAAGAATGTGCCAGATCCATATCTACATCCATATTTCAAATTTTAGCAATGGCGCATCTACTTTTTTTTCTAGTGGCGCACCTCGCACTTTTAGCACTGACGCACCAAGGAGTTAGTAGTGGCGCACTACGTGGTGCGCCATTGCTAAGCCAGATAGAAATGATGCACCACTGGTGGGCCATTGCTAAAAATTAGTAGTGGCATGATTGCAGTGGCACACTAGGGTGCGCCACTGATAGCCAATTCTAGTGCGCCATAGATTAGCTTTTTTCTAATAGTGATATGATTGCTAATCCCTTGACTAAGCTTCTTAGTTGAGAGGTTTTTGGTAATCATGTGAACCCTATGGTTTGATAAATATTTGAATGATCATTTTCGACAAGTGGGAGATGTTTAATTATATGTAATGCAACTTCGGAACCACATTGTAGGAATATACATGTATTTGTGCATGCATGGAATTATTTTACATGTTGAGTATGAAATTATTACTTGCTAGAATGTACTTAAGTATTAAGACCTTAAGGAAGCTGATCCATTATCAATGGAATAGAATATAGCTTGTGTTTGTACAGGAATGGTTATGTTGATAATTAGAAGAAACTTGGCCATGGATTAGGTTACGGACCTAATGGCGACCTGCATGATTAACGGAATTTATACATGATCATGGCCCATTGCTGCTCACAAGCGCGTGTTCCAGGGGCTCAATGGATAGAATCCGCTAATAGACAAATTATATCGTAGTTGATAGTTTGATCTGAACTCTATCCCAAACAAGCTTGAAAAGCTAGTAATCTTATCTATATATGAGAGGTTGACTCTTTGAAAAAGATAATATAAAAGGTTTCTACCCCTAGCCTTAGATATGTGAATTGTGAGTGGTACTACGAAAAACACAGAGGAATAGGGTCAGGCCACAAACTCTAACAAAACAAGTGCTCGATGTGTGATAGAAATTATCCCGTGGCTCTCCTAACAAATCAAAACCCAAATCAACTACGAAATAAGACGACCTGAAATTAAGCAGTTTTGACATTCACATCACTCAAGATGAAAAAAGAAGGCTTCTTTTACAGTACCTTTTACCACTTCCAGAGAGGGAGAGGTATGATTTGAAGTAACGGTCAGGATTAAGCGACCTAGATTAGGCCCAGCAATCCAACAAAACTTAAATAACAAGAAAAAAGTTAAGTTAATAGTGGCCCGGCCCAGCAATCGCCTATCGAGTTTCCCAAGACGCAACCTCCGCCAGCGTGCGACGCCGCCGCCAGATCGAGCAGGGACGCCGCCGCCTCATCCACTCCCTGCCCCATCGTCCAGCGACTCCGCCGCTCCACGTCGCACAAGGATACTTCCAAGACGTCTCGGCTCCGTGCTGCATTGCCACCGTCGTTGGTAGCGGTTCAGGTACGCAAGCTTCGACGCCGTAGACGGTTCCTCTTCCGATATGATAGATTAGTCAAATTGCTAGCCAAGTTCAATCAGCTAGTTAGCTATTTGTACCAAGTGCTTTGCAGTCAGCCACGTTATGAGAGCATACATGTGATGAAAATAACTTTTTCGTGCGGTCATAGCCCCTGTCGCTAGCTGGCCCTTGTAGCTAAAGAGTTGGAATTTAGAACTGGTGTCGTCATCAAGGCCAACTGAATCAAGTAACTTGGCTTAGTACATCAAATGTTGATGGCTGTTTCCCTGTAGTTTTGTCCCTGTGAGACGTCTGAGTAGTTATCATTAGATCAGAGCAGACAGATATCTTACCGGCCGTATGAACAAAGATAAAATTTGTCATAAAGTTCGTTTTTCGTTATTGATTGTTCTATTCTACCCAAGAGTCCTCCTATTTGTTACTGCTAGTGAGCTAAAGATGGATTTGAACCTGATAGACATGTTTGGTCTGAACAAATGGACCGGTACTGCGAATTCGGCAACATGGCGATACAACTTTGTTCAAAGCTTCAATGAGCATCGCAGAAATCACAAAGTGTGATAGATTTTTTTAAGAGTATTTCATATGAGCAAGAGGAGAATGATGAGGCCGGCGAGAATGACGGCAATACTATGTCCAGAACATTTGGTCCGTTGCCTACATACTTTTCATGGGTGAACCAAGCTTTTACAGTTTTACTGGCAGAGGTCCGGATCCAATTCCGATAAATACGAGAGGTGCTCCATTTATGAAGAGGCCTAAGGAGTTTTACAAGAGATTCAGTGTACAAAGGTAACTGCTATCTTCATTGTATCTATATTGCCAATCAATTTTTTTCTAGGATGGTATGCATATTATTTACTGGCGCATTTTCTTTATACATATACCAGGTGGTTTGTGATTTGAGGAAAGAAGTATCAAGAACTAGATAATACTGTATGGATGCTGCATTGCTGCTCCTCAGGGGATGCTTGATCACTGGTTATGCATTGACAAGATATCTGTTACACGTAAAGAGCAACGGAGAAGTAATGAGTACTTGGCTGGTTGCAGTTTTGCTATGTTATTATTACAGGAGCTATTTGTTGTTAAAACTGAATGTACTTGCAAGAGTGATTCTAGTTAATTTGCTTGATGTATTTGGTACTTATTTGCTGTCAAATAGTTTGAAATATAGTTTCAGTCCTTCCAACATCATACAATTGTTGCCTGGCGTGCAGCCGGGTCAATTTCAATCATGAGAAATGCCACTTTGAGCCAGGTCGAGTTCAAGATGCCACTTTAGAAGAAAAGGGCCTCGCCCCGATTCCATTTTTGCAAATGAAACCAACATACAACATTCAGTTTTAACAAGTACGCACCAGGAACACTCTAACTACAGTGCCCAGGAGGCCTAAGGCCTAACAAAACATAGAAGTATACAGACTGTTTGTGTTTTCACTCACTCTCACAGCAAACATATATCTACCCACAGGCCCAAACATATACACTGTCAGCAAAGGAACTAACCTAAACTACAGTCTCGGAGAGCTCCAATCTGAAACAGCGTCAGTGCACCCCTTGAGTCCGTTGCCTGAACAGTAGCTGTAAACTTGAGCTCATTTTTTTCTCATCATCCAGCTAAGACCCATCCTCAATCATCCATGTATGTCTTCACACGCTTCTCAGCGAACTTCTTAATTGGATAACACGATTTCTGAATGAAAGAAGATACCTAGCTTAAACCGAATGAGAAATTTAATTAAACACAAGTAGTACCAAACTGGATTAATAACTAGTACCAAATATTAACACTGGAGAGAAACTGTAGCAAACTCCAATCACGCCTCGCCATGAAGACCAAGACCTGTGCCATGCCATCGATCTTGCTGCGCCAGGTCTTAGACACAGACTCCTATAATAACATGTCAACAGAAGGGATGAAATGTGAAACAACTTGACAGCTCGTGCAGAAGATAGAAGTAGTAGAACAGAGACAAGTCAGCCAGGGAAGTAAATACAAGACATCATATCTCAGTGTAAGTAAAGCCTCACGATGGTTTGTTATGACACAATAGAACATCTGGCAATGAACAGAGAAATATGATCATGCATATGAGTTTCCATGATAAAATATTCTCCATAATTCTGGCATCACAGTATGTCAGTATACATGGTTCTGTCATTCATGCAGGATGTCCAGACTCGCTCATTGATATAGATCCTATTCACTAAAGGACTAAACTCTAGAACAATGCAATAATGCCATTTGGATCCATCTTTGTTCGTGGACTTACATGGAGGAAAAGACACTTACATGGAGCATGTCAATATCTTCTTCATGGACCCGGGACTCGCTCACTGATCCGGTGCTGGCGGCTGGCCACCGGGCGGCTGGTAGACTCGGGACACTCCTTACTAGCACCGGCACGAGCGCCGGCCACTTGGGCGTTGTGGGCACCTAGCAACTGACCTCCTGGGCGTCGAAACCGTCCTCTCGCACGCACCTCCAACTCGCAATCGACGACATAGACATGGAGAAGCAACGCGCCGACGACCACCGAAACACGCGCCGGCGACGCCCCCCATCGACTCCTTAATTTATCCTCCAAGTACCATTTCGTCCGCCTCCTCCAACCTACTGCACCATCGCTGAGACGGCACTGGCTGCACGTCGCGATGACCTCCAAGCACCGCTCCCGTAACCGCCTGGTTGGCTTGGCCGCCTTGCCAAGAGAGGAGGATGGCGCCCTGGATCTTGGATCCACGGCGAGGCCAAGGGCCAAGGTCACTGCCGTCGGGAAAGTCTTGGGGAAGGGGACGGCGGGTGGGGGAAATCATGCCGTCATGTCCATGGGAAAGAAGTCTAAATAACCCCCTAGGTATTGGGTTTGGGGCAGAGACCCCCCTAACTTTAAAATGGAACACTTCACCCCCCTAACTATGCAATACCAGGCAATTGACCCCCTCCACGCAATGCAAGCGGTTTCGCTGGGCGGTATACCTGACGTGGAGCGGTTGTTGCAGCGTCTTCCTCTTCGTCGATGGTAGAACTCGCCGGCACCGAGGAGGATGTCCTCCGGCTCCAGCTCCAGGTCCATGTGAGAAGACCGCTTTTTTCTTTGGAGAATTTTTTGGCAGAGCCAATGGTCAGCAATTTTCCTCATCGGAGATCGACCCGCCGGATGTGATGAGCAGGCAGAGATCGGGGTCCAGTTCGCGAGCGTCGGTTCCAGCGGGACGAGACTGAGGCGGCGGAGCTCTCCCCCTCCGCGGCGGCCTCGTGCTTCCTTTTTGGCGGCTTGGCGGCGCCAAGGGGCAACTGGCGTCCGGCGCTTGTGGACCTGGGCTCTTTCGTCATCTGCACCACGGGCAGCAGCAACGGAGGCAGAGGGGAACTCTTCCCTGTGGCGATTCCACTAGATACGGCGCCACCGGCGGAGCACACAACCTTTGTTCCTCAGCTTCTAAGACGACTGCGCCGGCGGCGACTCAGCAGAGTAGTCAGCAGCGCCGTTCGTCGTGCCGTCCATGTCGGTGGCCGCTGCTGCTCGAGATGGGAGCGCCGCGACCTGGAGAGGGAGCAGGGGCAGAGGAGGGACTGCGCCGGCGGTGGCTTGGCGGATGATTCAACGGCACCGTTCGCCATGTCGTCCATGTCGGTTGCCGCTGCTGGAGATCGCCGCGACCTGGAGAGGGAGCTGGGGCAGAGGAGACGTACTGGTCGGCGTAGGTTGAGGAGAGAAGAGATTAAAGAAAATAAAATTCATGTAATATGTGGGCCGTTGATGTCAGTCTAAGGCATGAGGATTCAACAGTGCCACGGTGGCTTAAACCATTGTCCACGTCAGGGATACCGCTAGTGAAACCGCTTGCTTCGTGTGAAGGGGGTCAATTGCATGGTATTGCATAGTTAGGGGGGGTGATGTGTCCCGTTTTAAAGTTAGGGGGTTCTCTGTCCCAAACCCAATACCTAGGGGGGTTATTTAGACTTATCTCTGTCCATGGCGTTGGGGATGGGAGAAAGATCGGCGGCGGCAACCCTCAGGTCGTCTTTGTTTTTTTTTATTTGACGAGCGAAAATTACCAGAGGTATGTAACATACCGGCCATGTTTTGGAGAGTGGTATGATTTTTTTTGGACCATTAGATGAACGAAAATTAAGGGCTCTTATTCATTTGAGGGTACAACAAAACAACTCAAGAAGAATCTCCCAGGACACCCCAAACATTTTTGGTCAAATTAATTGCATCCTGCTCCTCACATCACCCTGATGAACACAAAACATCCTCTAAAAAGGAATAGAACGTTTTTGTTCTCACATGACTCAGGAGTCGTCTAACAAATCTTACACAAAGCCCTAAACAATATAAAACGGAAGTACTGATTTTTGCAGTAAGAAATTTCGAACATTTAATCACAGATTATCATGCTCCTCACATCATTCAGATGAACACAAAAAAAGGAGCGCGAAGAAACCACTAGATCTGTGACTAAGCACGCCCGCGCGCGCGTGTGTGTGGGGAGGAAAGAATCAAACGGCAACGAACACAGCCTCGACCATTCTATAGATTTTGCTCTGGTTAGATGAGAGAAGAGGCGTAAAATAGAAACAACATGTAGACGCCAAGACCGGCAACGAAGCACATGAAACCAATCAGCTGCCACAGTTTGAGGAATCCCCACCAGAAGCAGCAACAGAAACTGGGGGAATGAGAAACCTAGGGAGGAGCCGAAGTAGGTGGATTGAATTTGGGAAAATAACCATAGGAGAAAGAATAATAGAAAGAGAACAAGTAACGGAAGAAGGCGCTGTCGAGCGAAACATTGGATCAGCCCAGAAACAACGGGAGCGGCATGCGTCGAGGTAATAGCTGGCACAACAAGCATCAAATAGGAATCCCCCATTTTTAAGAAGGGGCCAGGGAAAGTGGTTATAAATTCAGAGCAACCACGAAATCCTATTTAAATTATGCAACATGACTAGAAAGCTTTATTTGATTAGCCTTCTTTCCTTGTTCTTTTTTAGTACAACTTTGTTATGCTTTTGCAATGGTGAGTGACCAATCTTATTCGAGAAAAAATTAGCTTAATTTTCAGTCAAATGATATCATCAAATTTCACTTCCAATTTAACTTGCAATAAACACAAAGAAATATAACGTTAGGGTGCAATTTTCTCAGTTACAATCCAGCTCGTGACTACCACTAATTACGAAGCAATCAAATGGCCGAGACCATTTTTTTCTCAATTGCATCTCACAGGTAGCATGAATCAGGACGCAATCCAATGGTTCGTAAGTTTAGTAGGAAAGTCTACATTGAATTAGCAAAACCGTTTGTAGTATATTCCTTATTTATTTCTAATCTTGATTGACGATGGTTGTTGCTCTCGTATGTCTCGTTTGAGTGCTTGTAATCTCCGCTTTTGTTACTTTTACATTTCATTTTACTTTTGTTGAGAATCATGAATAGATTGCTGGACTTTTCGCAAAAAATACCCTAACAAATTATTAGAGAGTATATAATCGAGTCTTTGTCAAACGTGCACACACATAATCTTACATTGCAAGGGACAGATCAATCGATCACGGATATGGATCGACCATCTCATTTATTACCTTGTGCTTACACATTTGCACGTCACACAACAACTATACATCATATAAAAACAATATACAAGCAAAGATACTCAATCACACGCACTCTTGAGCAGGCATTGGGAACACACATACGACCCGGCCCCTATTGTTTCTGCAGCGCGCAAAAACTATAGATGCAGACAGACGCACCATACGCATGTAGTGAACTAGTGATAGGAGCGCATGATATGTCGGTACGAAACCAGGATTAATGCAAACAAAACGTATCTAGGCTACGTCGACGACGGGGACGAAGGGCGTGGCGAGGAGCATCAGCGGCGTGCTGCGGCGCACGCCCAGGCCGGGCGCCTCCTCCATGTCCACCTCAACAACGCCCTCGGGAAGCGACCAGTTGAAGTGGTAGAGCAAGGCAACGAGGGCGAGCTCCATGCTGGCCAGCCCGTAGTTGAACCCGGGGCACATCCTGCGGCCGGCGCCAAACGGAAGAAACTCGTAGCTGCTGCCCGTGAAGTCCATGGCGCCGTCCTCAAACCGCTCTGGCCGGAACTCCTCGGCGGCGTCCCAGTACCTGTGGTCCCGCCCGATGGCCCATGCGTTGATCACCACGCGCGACTTGGCCGGGATCGTGAACCCTTCAAGCTCGCACACATCGATGCTCTCCCTAGGCACCAGCAGAGGTGCTGGCGGGTGCAGCCGGAGCGCCTCCTTGATCACCAGCTTAAGATACCGGAGGTCGCTAGCTTGCAGGTCGGCCTCGGTCACCATGGACTTACCCTTGAACGCCTCGCGGATCTGCCCCTGCAGTTTCGCCATTACCGCCGGGTTCCGCATCAGCTCAGACATACCCCACTCCATTGCCGACGCCGACGTCCCCGTCCCACCGGCGAACATGTCCAAGATGATGGCCTTGATCTTGCTATTGTCTAGGTGGAACCCGAAGCCGCCTTTCCCCTGCAGGCCGATGAGCACATCCGTGAGGTTCTCGTCGACATTCTCGGTGGCGCCGGCCTTGATTTTATTGGCACGGGCGATGTTCCTCTCATCGATGATCTCCTCCAGGATGGCGTCCACCGTCTTGTGGATGCCCTGGAGGCTGCGTCTCATGCCAGTGACGGCGGCTAGCACTGTTGTCCATGTCGGGAAGAGGTCGGGGATGTTAAAGCCGCTCGCTAGGCTCACACCGGACTTGATGGCTGACATGAACTCCCCCGCGTTCTTCCTCTTCTTCCCGAATGCCGCCCGCGCAACGATGTTGTTGGTAGTGCTATGGAACATCACGCTCAGGTTCACCGGCATCGATAGCCCCGTCGCGTGGATCTGCTCCACCAGCATCCCCACCTGCATGCATGCACGATCCATTGTCAGAGATTAAAACATGCCTTACTACATATTTCATGTACATCTGCATTCTTGTCAACTGTTGCCAGATACGGACATGACTATGCCTTAGTTAGTTCACGTACGTGACCGTTATATGGTAAATTACTTGTCTTTTCACTCCCGTTACAATCGGGTAACCATGTAGTACTTGTAGTACTGTAAGTTCAGTAATTAATCTGGCATCTTTAGCTGCCACCTTCAACGAATAATTAGATAATACCAGGTTGGATGTTCGTATATATACCTCGTCCTCCCTGATGTGGCGGAAGGAGAGCACGCGCTTGGGGCTGAGGATCTCGGCTGCGCAGAGCTGGCGGAGCTTGCGCCAGTAGTCTCCGGAGGGGGAGAAGAGGATGTCAGCCCACTCGTAGCCGACGATCTCGCCAGCGAGGAGCTTGGGACGCGTGGCGAAGTTGGTGTCGTGGGTCTTAAGCACCAGCCGCGCCGTCTCCTTGGACGACGCCACCACCAGCGGCGTCTGCCCCAGCTGCAACATCATGAGTGGGCCGTACGCATCGGCGAGGTCTTTCAGTGCCCGGTGCGGCAGCACGTTCACCAGGTGGTGCATGCTGCCGATCACCGGCAGCTTCCATGGCCCCGGCGGCGCCCTCTCGCTGATTGGGTTCAGCGCCACCTTCAGTACCTGCAACAGCGCCACCGCTCCGGCGGCCAGCAGCACCGAGAGGAGAAACAGCTCGTCCATGGCTGTAACAAGCCAAGTCAGCTAGCTAGCAATAGTGAGTAGTGACTAGGAGCTTGTGAGACAAGTGTGAGTTGATCTGCTTGTGGTGGCGGGGTATATATAGCTCAGGGTGGAGGAGGGACGCAACACCTAACCAATTGTTTAGTTCAGAGCGACCTGTGAACTCGTGAATATTGCGTGTGGTGTGGTTACTGGTTAGCACATGTCCTTTCTCTAAGCTCGATCAGCAATAATTAAGATCGAATACATGCATGGGTGGACGACCTTTCCTGCTGTGTTAGTCCAGCCAAAAATATCCATATATGGCCATATATGCACACATCAAATCAGGCGATTTTTTTAAATAATATTATCCTCCATCCCAAATTAGTTGTCTCAAGTTTGTTAAAATATGGATGCATCAAGATACTAAAACATGTCTAGATACATCCATATTTAAAAAAAATTGGGACAACTAATTTGGGACGGAGGGAGTACATTTTTTGTTATTTTCAGAAATAATACTCGGTTTCAATCCTTGTCACGAATAATACACTATTGGGGACACGTACCCCGATTAGAAGGAATCGGGAACAGCAAATCCGATTAGAGGTAGTCGGGATAGGCTACCCCAAATTCTTCTAATTCTCTGCGCCGCGTGAGGCTGCCCTCAGCTTTTTGCACTAATTCGGGTAGAGGAACCCGATTTCTTCCAATTGGGAAAGAGAAACCCGATTTCTTCCAATTGAGATAGAGGAACCCGATTTCTTCCCACTACTCGGGGTAGAGAAACCCGATTACTTTCAATTGGGCTAGAGGAACCCAACTATTTTCAATTGGGCTAGAGGAACCCAACTATTTCCAATTAGGGTAGAGGAACCCAATTATTTTTAATTGGGGTGGGCTCCACGCAGTTTCCCTACTACTCGGGTGTGTTACCACGATACATTTTAATCAGGGTACTAGTCCCCGACGGTGTATTATTTGTGGAAAATTTTGAAATCGAGTATTATTTCTGGACATAAAGAAAAAAACGTATTATTTTTAAAAAAATGGCCATCAAATCACATACTTATTGGTGAAAAATAATTTGTTGAGAACATTTACGTATAATATCATATTTTGAAACTTACCGATAGCTCGTATGTATTCTCAGGCAGTTAATTGTAGATAATCATATACTGAAGTATTTGGGTCAATATATTAATATTATAGTATATCAAATAATATATACAAGCTAGGAACCAAGTAACCATATATCTTAGCTATCGTACTAAGGAGGTGATGCCCAGAAGCAGTTGAATTATACATACAACATGTGCACGCACGTACCGCGGCGCCTGTTCAATCGTGATCCACATTGTGTGTTTGATCCGGTGATTGGGTTGGGATTGGGAGAAGATTTTTTTGTCTGGTTAGAGATATTGTGCTTTCTTATCGTCTGTTAGACGAGGACGATACTGATCGCATGCATTAGTTTAAATAAACAGAGATAAGTGTACTACTGCAATTAACATGTGTTGAAGTTTCTCGGAAAATACACAAACACTACCACTACAGGAATGCACCTCTATGCCGACGGCCGGCTGCCCTCGGCGTAGCCACGCCTGGCCCTCGGCGTAGGCTACGCCGACGGCAGCCCTCGGCATACCTCGTTGGCGTCCAGGTCCCTCGGCGTAGCTCGGCTGGCCCTCGGCGTAGCAGTAGCCGTCGGCGTCCTCGCTCTATGCCGACGGTGAAGAATACCCTCGGCGTTGATGCCGTCGGCGTAGCGTGGCGGCGCGCCGTCGACGTTAACGGAGCGGCTGGAGACGCCGACGGCCCATCCCCTCGGCGTAGAGAGACGGGAGAGGCGACGTGGCGCACGGAGGTGCACCGTAGCCATAGGCTATGCCGAGGGCAACCCCCTCGGCGTATGGATGATCATGCATGGACACGGAGGCGACGTGGCGCACGGAGGCGATCCGCAGCGACAGGCTATGCCGAGGGCAACCCCCTCGGCGTATGCATGATCATGCATGGACACGTGCCGCCACCACGGAGCATCGGTCTACGCCGAGGGCAACCCCCTCGGCATAGACCTGACCATATGGTCTATGCCAGGGTCTATGCCGACGGCATTGCCCTCGGCGTAGGCCTGCCATATTTTTTTTTCCTGTTTCAGCCAATTCAATTGCAATGCAGTTCCAATTCAATTGCAATGCAGTTCAGCAGGTCCAATTCATCCAAATTCATCCAAAATCGACCAAATTCGCCATAATTCACCAAAATAGCATATAATTCACATAGTAGCATACATGGTGCACATAGTAGCATACAAGAGGAGAGCGGAGAGTGCCATGTCATCCAAATACATAGTAGTAGCAAGCAAACCCTAGTTCTAAGCTGACTAGCGGAGGAAGGACCCGGGCGGGGTGTGTCCGCCCACATCGTTGGCGAAACGAGCAGCCCGGGGTTGCGCTCCGGTAGAAGCTGCAGAAGAACCACCTGGAGAAGGACCGGTGCTACGCCCAGGAGAAGTCGACGGAGAGGCACCGGGAGTAGTCCCAGGAGTAGTCGACGGAGAGGCACCAGCAGAACGCCCAGGAGACCGACCACCTTCATGAACCGGTGTGACCTCGCGCCCACCCGGCGATGCCTGGTTCCCGGACCATCCCGTTCCCTACGTGTTCCCTACATGTTAGCAACTTGCGAGGCAAAGGAAAGTGGTAACTACCGGTTTGGCAAAGAACTTAACTCCGGTGTGGATCCGTAGTAAGTCGCAGCGAAAGCTGCCTTCGATGGCATGATAGGCATGTCCCCCGCCACGGTAACTCGAGCCGGTGGCGGTGTACCAGTAGACATAGAGATCATCATTTCCTGCAAGATAGGTTACAACTTAGGCTTTTTGCAGAAATAAAGCATCAAACTGAGACTTGTCATCTACTTGCGAGAAGAAAGATTCAGACTTACTCCTATGTACGCCATGTAGGCCGTATTCTGCCTATTCCACTGCGCAGCGGCCTGCTGATACGCTTCATTGCAGGCTTCGAAGGCCGCCTCGAACTCAGGCTACAATTTCAGAAACAATGAATCTCGTAAACACTTAGCCATGTAGGAAGGAAAACCGGAAAGAGGATGAAAATGAGGAAAACTTACATCGTAGGCGGGTGGACGAGCAGGCCGTGGACGAGGCTGGGGGCTGTCGGCGGTGAGGGTATGCTTGAGACGCGTGTAGCTCGTGGCTGGGGTAGGCTTGACCGCCTTATTCAGAAAGGGGTAACGGCCATGCGGACGCCCGCGCCCCGACAGGACCAACGACTCCTCGTCGACCGGAATGCTCAAGGGGTCATCCACCTCGGGGTGACGAGACTTGACCATGTCGCAGTAGTCCTCCTTGGCGGCCTTGGCATTGCCGTAGTACTGTGGCTGAGGCAATGCGGGATTGGGCTTCTTCTTCGTCCGCATCATGTCATATATCTGGGCATCATGAAGCACCACCCCAGGTGCTGCCTCGGCCACCTGCATCGCGAAAAGAAAAGTTATGCGTACCACAAATGTAACATGACGGGAAATGAAAGAAGGTCGTTCCATGTATATACATACCATTTTCCCCTTGTAGCGGGTGTAGTCGCGGTTTCCCGCGTAGTGTGTGCCACCGGTGCCTCGGTTCTCCATGTTCCGCCTCGACACGGCTGCAAACTCCTCATCCTCCCTGAGCCACCTCGCCCTAATCAGCTCCTCCCATGCCTCCCTATGCTGCTCGGCCCACTCGGGACAAACCTGAAAACGCAATACTCAACTCAAGATAATCCAATGAAAACTTAGCAGCAATGTAGAATCTCATTGACATTTTACTCACCGACATGTACTCCTCAATGGTCATTGCCCATTCATCTGTAGGCTGGTTACCAACATAGTACTCCTTCTTGACCCTCTTACCCTTGTTAGCCCAGAAGGCACTAAGTATTTGGTGAACTTGTGGTTGTACCACTGCTGCGGTGTCAACCTCTCGCAAGCGCCACGCAAAGTGAGACGCGCCTGCGTGTCATGCTCCGGGTCCACACGGTAGAAGCACTTCAATCATGCATAAATGAGTTGTGAAAGTCATGAGTTAGCACATTAGGGTCATTAACTATGAACGGTGCTCGAGAAATATATGCCTTACCCAGAACTTGGTGGTCACAGCCTCGGCGGTGTCGCGAAGCCTACGGCAGGGGGCATCCTCATAGTCCGCCCAAGTAGTGGCTAGCTTCGTCGCGCCACCGGGGACCGTGCTAAGGGGAGTGTATCTGCGGGCCGAACTTCTTAATCGAGCCCCAAGCAAGCTGTTAGGCATGCGGGGGGCTTGGCATCCCATGTCCGATTCTTTGCAAATAAATCACACATTAGTACACATGCCAAATTGTTTATTATGCCCAAGATGAAAATACATGTTCGAAATTTCTGAAGTAGTACACTTACTCATCGCTCGAAGGAATGATAAGGGCCTTGTCATCATGGGTCTTCGGCTCCTTCCTCGCATCGGGGACTCTAGCTTCTCCACGAAGCTTCAAGGGCTTCGGCGCACCCCCATCCTCCATCACCTCCAACTCAGCCCTAGAGTCCGACTCGTGTGTAGACTCTGCCTCCATCTCCACCTCCCCACTAGACGGACCCTCTAGGAACAACTCAGGAGCCACGTCGCCGAGAGCGGAGGGTGGCTCGTCAAAGTCCATGTGTACCCCGGCGCCACCTCGTCCTCCACCTCGTCCTCCTCGTCCTCCTCGTCCTCCACCTCGTCCTCCTCGTCCTCCTCGTCCTCGTCCTCCATCGGTACCATCGTCGTAACGCGGATTGCGCACCGGGGCTCGATCACTCCGTCTAGTGGGTGGTCTAGGAATATTCCTCTTCACTGCGAGAGCGTCTTAAGCAAGCTCTCGGAGTGCCTTGCCGCTGCTCATATTGTTCAGTCACCTGCATTGAGAAGAATAAAACAGTTAAGCACAAAGACATATTATATGAAGATACTAAGAATAAAAGGCACAATGCAATTAAGAAGCAGGTTGACATAATAAAATGTAGATACTAAGAATAAAAGGCACAATGCAATTAAGAAGCATGTTGACAAATAAATACTAAGAATAAAATGCACAATGCAATTAAGAAGCATGTTGACAAATAAATACTAAAAATAAAAGACCCTCACCAGCCATCATCGCTCTCACGCTCACTCTCATACTCCGTCTCTTTCTCTTTCTCTTTCTCTGGATCACTATCACTATCACTATCTTGTGAGTACAAAGTTGAAGGGTCGACGGGTGGAGGCTCATCATAATTGTCATTCGCCTCAAGTAACTTCTCCAGCATAGATATGTCCTTTAGATCCACCACTGACTCACCACGAGTTTCTGCATCGTTCCCGAGGTCCTCTTGAACAAACGGTTCTAAAATATATTCCCCGAAGTCCTGTTCCTCTTGATAGAAAATCCCCTCGTATGTCACGGGGTCAATGTTGTTGTAATCATCCTCAGAGGGAATCGGTAGGTTACCATGTGGCGATACCTGGAAGACGACTTCCCAACCCTTGAGTTCCGCTTTCTGGCATGGGTAGGGCAAATAATAAACTTGCTTGGCTTGGTGAGCCACAACAAAGACATCGGCTCCGCTATAGGTGGTTGAAGGCTTAACTTCAACTAACCCAATGGACTTATCACTTCTCTGTCCACCTATTGGGTCGAACCAATGACACTTGAACACGACGATATTGAGTTGCACGTTCGTACGATTGAATGTCAACTCGTATACACTTTGTAACCTTCCGTAGTAATCAAAGTTGTTGGCTCCTTTGGTGAAGACCCCAGTATTTATCGTTTTGGGATTCGCCGGCCCTTCTGGTGCGTCTCTGTGTGGAAGCGAAACCCATTCACATCGTACTTCTCATACTTGGTCACCTCACGGCTACAACCTTGGGAAACACATTTCAACTCATCTATCATATCAACGTTTCTCTCACGGCCCTACAAGAACATTTCAAATTTGTTGTGTGCATTAGTTACGTGTAATAAGAGGGACAAGTCACATGTTGCAATGTAAGAGGAAAGGTTAGAAATTACTTTTTCCATGAACCATGTCACAAAGTTTTTATTAATTCCGGGAGCACCCTCTTTCAGTAGAGTGTCCATCTCCGAGGGGTCGGGCAATTCATCATACGGCCACATTTCATCCGTGAATTTGCTGAAAGGAGTAAATAAGCATTAGACCGAGACGAGGTTACTAGCTGCAAAGTAATTTGTTCACCTGAAAGGAGTAAATAAGCATTAGGTCGAGCAATAACCATCCGGGAACATCACGACGTATTTGAGCCACCTGAATGCCTCCTTCTTTTGGATGGAATCAAGGCAGAAGTTGGCATGCAGCTTGAACCAATTCTTTTGACGGCCAATAGGACGCTTCATGTGTAATTTTTCCCTATCACAGAGGATCTCAATATCGACTCTAGCCTTGACATTATCCTTTGACTTCCCGGGAATGTTCAGGCATGTGTGAAAGACGGACTCCGCGACATTCTTTACAGTGTGCATCACATCGATGTTATGGGGAAGTTCGAGGTGCTTGTAATACTCGAGCTTCGTTAAAGCCGCCTCGTGAGTCCAGTTGTGCGTTACACCATATCCCTCAAATTGATGGCCAGTTGGCGTCGCTGCCGGCACGAGAGCACGTAGCTCGGCTTCAACAAGTGTACCATCAAACTTCGGCACATCTTTTTTTTCATGCACAACTTTGCCCTTCTTGAAGTTCTTTTTGTCTTCTCTAAACGGATGCCTCCTTTTGAGGAACTGTCGATTCGTGTCAAACGCAACATACTTGCGACCCTTCTGTAGCCAAAGGAACTCAAGCCGATGCTCGCACACTTGGGCATGGCCACTTACCAGCTGTACACCATCCACATGTTAGGGCGTACCCGGGCATGTCATGCATGGTATACTGCAACCAAACTCTCATGCAGAAGTTTGTCTTCGATGCTCGGTCGTACGTCAATGTCCCGTGGTGCCAAGAGTGGTTCAAATCTTCCACAATCGGCTGCATGTAGACACTCAAATTCTTCCCCGGGTAATGAGGGCCTGGAATGATCAGCGAAAGAAACATGGTCTTCCTCGTCATTAGGACTCCGGGAGGGAGATTGAGCGGAATAACAAACACGGGCCAGCAAGCTGTAATTGGCGGTCGACATACCATATGGATTGAAACCATCCGTTGCTATCGCAATTCGACATTCCGAGCCTCGGCTGCCTTAAGCGGGTGTTTTGTATCGAAGTTCTTCCATGCCGTACCATCGGATGGATGTCCCATCTTCAACTTCTTGTTTTCGTCCACGAATCTCTTCCCATACTTGTGCCACGTCATACATTTGGCTGTCTCCTCGTGCATGTAAAGCCGCTGGATTCTTTTTATGAATGGGAGATATCGAAGAATCGACTTTGCGGTGCTTGACGCCTCACGACCATCCTTTCCCGTTACCTCTTCATACCTAGATCGCTTACAGATGGGACGGTACTTGTCCTCCGCATCTTGTCTCCAAAATAGAACGCAGCCTTTGGGACAACGAGTCTATCCTTTGATAATCCATGTTGAGGTCCTTCATCATTCTCCTCGTCGCGTGCGAGCTTTGAGGCGAGACAATGATCTTTGGGCAACATGTTACCAGTTGTTTTCAGACTTGCTTCAAAGCCCTCACGGGTGGTGTTGTACCGGGTCTTGTCGGCTAGACATTGGGAGATGGCATCGAGCCGAGAAATCGCGAGCGCCCTCGTACAGAGGCCTCTTAGCCGCGGCAATCATATCATAGAAGGCCTTCGCGGTTGGCTCACGGTTCCTCCGGGTTCTGGCGGCGCCTCCGGTTCTGGCGGCGCCTCCGGTTCTGGAGGTGGCGAATCCGGGACATCGGCATGGACGAGATCATCTAGAAAGTCTCTAATTCCATCGTACTCATTGCCATTGAGCCGCTGCCGCATCACCTCACCTCTGTCACGTTCGCGCTCATCAAAGTCGATTTCCGTGACGTACCCATGCATATACCCATATTGCAGAAGGTGTCTATACATTTCATCCTTCCCACGACGTTGACGCTTCACGCAGCGAACACAGGGGCAAAGTGCCCGAGCCAGCCCCTTTGTACCACGCGCTAACTCATTCACTAGAAAATGGGTCTTCCTTGTCCACTCATCTGTTTTCTCAGTCGCACTAACACGCTCATTGTACATCCATCCATTATCAGCCATCCTCTGCTTTATTGGGAGCCAAACCACAGACATAGCATTTATATCAAATAGGAAATTAAATGCATCATATTTTTATTTATTTTACCGGGCGAAACGCATGCATCAACCTACATCTCTACTAGGTGGGCTCCTAGCAGCTGCCGGATCCGTAGTTGGCTACGTTCTCCATGCTCTACCCTGGTCCAAGTCAGAATTTCGGCAGCACCTCCCCGCTGCTCTCCCGATACACGTCTCGGCAAAAAGCCGAGAGGATGTGCATCCGGAGAACAACGGGGAGGCGCCGCCGAAATCCTGACTCGGACCGGAGTAGAACATGGAAAACGTAGACAACTACGCATCCGCCGACTGTCCCGTAAATGCCGCAAGCGTTACGGTTCAAAATATGCGGACCACTAATGCATATTTATCCGCGTAACGCTCGCGGACGGGAAGTGACACCTAGGTTACGCAACTGGACTTGGAAAATGAATCTAGTGACATAAGAAAATGCGGAGAAGGGGAGGCGACGTTTTAGCTCACCCTAGGTGGTAGAGGCCGTAGTCGACGAGGCGGTCACGACGGTGTGGACACGACGGTCATGACGGCGTGGACTTGACGACACGGCGGTCACGACGGCGAACACGATGACGCGGACACGATAGGGCAGTCACGATGTCGGCGGTCACGACGGCGCCTATTTCCATTGAATAAAACATCAAATTATTAAACCATTTCACATTTCCATGTTTATTTACATTTTCAATTTCATTCCTATGAACAAATTCTAATATTTATATTTGTATTTCTACATACTCTACATTAATAGAAATAAAAGTTCAAAAACATGGAAATTACCGGAGAGGCAGGGCGGCGCAGATGGGGGAGGCTGCTGCAGGGGCCAACCGGCGAGCGGCGGGTCGGGGGAGGCTGCTGCGGGGGGCGGAGGAGGCTGCTGCGGGGGGCGGCTGCTGCGGGGAGGCAGGGGCGGCGCGGTGGGGGGAGGAGGCTCGGGCGCGGGTGGGGGGAGGAGGCGCAGCAGGGAGGCCGGCGGCGCGTGGCGAGAGGCCGGCGGCGCGCAGCGAGGCCGGGGCGGCGCGCGCAGGGAGGTGGCGGCGCGCAGCAGAGGAGGCCGGGGCGGCGCGAGCAAGGACGGCGGCGCGTGGGCTGGGGGAGGGCGCGTGGGCTGGGGGAAGGCAGGCGGGAGGCGGCGGCGGGCAGACGGCGGCGGGCGGCGAGGACGGCGCGTGGGGCGAGGGGAGGCGCGTGGGTGGGCGCGTGGTTAGGGTTTGGTGCCGGTGCGGCTCGACCAAAGACAAAATAACCCGGCCGACCGTGCCGCCCCTATGCCGAGGGCCAGGCATACGCCGAGGGCAGCCCTCGGCATAGCCCGTTTTTTCATTTTTTTTATTTAAATTTTATTAATGTCAATTATATTTTTTAAATTATATATTTATTTTCTGTTTTAATCTTCTACATTCTTAAGCCCTCGGCATAGCCCCGTTTTTTCAAATTTTTTTGTATTTAAATTTTATTAATGTCAATTATATTTTTTAAATTATATATGTCCATGCAAATTATATATTTATTTTCTGTTTTAATCTTCTACATTCTTAAGCCCTCGGCATAGCCCCGTTTTTTCAATTTTTTTTGTATTTAAATTTTATTAATGTCAATTATATTTTTTAAATTATATATGTCCATGCAAATTATATATTTATTTTCTGTTTTAATCTTCTACATTCTTAAGCCCTAGGCATAGCCCCTTTTTTCAAATTTTTTTGTATTTAAATTTTATTAATGTCAATTATATTTATTAAATTATATATGTCCATGCAAATTATATATTTATTTTCTGTTTTAATCTTCTACATTCTTAAGCTATGCGCATAAATAATTTTACCATATCTTAACTTAATATTCCTCCCTGTGAGATCTAAACCCTAATCCAGGAGCCCATGCAGATCTACCCCTTTGACCGGCCTCCGATAACAGTTGAACTATGGACTCTTCTCTTACTTTGTGTTGTGTTAGGTCATCGGAACATGTAGTACCAATAATTACCCTATCTTACATCACTATTCCCTCCGGTAGACGAAACCCTAATCCGGTAGCCCCGCAGATCTACCCCTTTGACCAACCTCCGATGACAGCTGACCCATGGACTTTTCTCTTCCTTTGTATTGTGTTAGGTCATCGGAACATGTAGTATAAATAATTACCCTATCTTACATCAATATTCCCTCCAGTAGAAAAAACCCTAGTTCTGTTGACCGCGCGGTCTACCCCTTTGACTGCATCCCATCGGGGGTCCCCCGGTGGGCATATGCCTCCATTTGAGCTTGGTTAGGTCATAGGTACATGTGAAAACAAAAATCATCCCATATGATATCAAGTTTCTCTCCGGTTCACGTACGAGGGAGTTCCCCCCTATACATGCAGAATCTGCCCAAGTGTAGGAACCCCCTGTCCGCGGAAGCGGACACACAGGGGGTAGCCTTGGATATAAAACCATCTCAAATCACTTTTGTGCATGCCATGTGGACACACACAAGTTTTGGGGCCATTCCCTTGATCCGATGCTCGATTTCCGATGAAACCCTAGTTCTGTTGACCGCGCGGTCTACCCCTTTGACTGCATCCCATCGGGGGTCCCCCGGTGGGCATATGCCTCCATTTGAGCTTGGTTAGGTCATAGGTACATGTGCAAACAAAAATCATCCCATATGATATCAAGTTTCTCTCCGGTTCACGTACGAGGGAGTTCCCCCCTATACATGCAGAATCTGCCCAAGTGTAGGAACCCCCTGTCCGAGAAGCCGGACACACCTGGGGGGTAGCCTTGGATATAAAACCATCTCAAATCACTTTTGTGCATTCCATGTGGACACACACAAGTTTTGGGGCCATTCCCTTGATCCAATGCTCGATTTCCGATGAAACCCTAGTTCTGTTGACCGCGCGGTCTACCCCTTTGACTGCATCCCATCGGGGGTCCCCCGGTGGGCATATGCCTCCATTTGAGCTTGGTTAGGTCATAGGTACATGTGGAAACAAAAATCATCCCATATGATATCAAGTTTCTCTCTGGTTCACGTACGAGGGAGTTCCCCCCTATACATGCAGAATCTGCCCAAGTGTAGTAACCCCCTGTCCGAGAAGCCGGACACACCTGGGGGGGTAGCCTTGGATATAGAACCATCTCAAATCACTTTTGTGCATTCCATGTGGACACACACAAGTTTTGGGGCCATTCCCTAGATCTGATGCTCGATTTCCGATGAAACCCTAGTTCTGTTGACCGCGCGGTCTACCCCTTTGACTGCATCCCATCGGGTCCCCGGTGGGCATATGCCTCCATTTGAGCTTGGTTAGGTCATAGGTACATGTGAAAACAAAAATCATCCCATATGATATCAAGTTTCTCTCGGTTCACGTACGAGGGAGTTCCCCCTATACATGCGAGACCGCCCAAGTGTAGGAACCCCCTGTCCGAGAAGCCGGACACAAGCTGGGGTATCCTTGGATATAGAACCATCTCAAATCACTTTTGTGCATGCCATGTGGACACACACAAGTTTTGGGGCCATTCCCTAGATCCAGACGCTCGATTTCTAACGAAACCCTAGTTACGTTGACCGCGCGGTCTACCCTTTGATCGCATCCCATCGGGGTCCCCGGTGGGCATATGCCTCCATTTGAGCTTGGTTAGGTCATAGGTACATGTGGAAACAAAAATCATCCCATATGATATCAAGTTTCTCTCAGGTTCACGTACGAGGGAGTTCCCCCTATACATGCATAATACGCCCAAGTGTAGGAACCCCTGTCCGAGAAGCCAGACACACCTGGGGGTAGCCTTGGATATAGAACCATCTCAAATCACTTTTGTGCATGCCATGTGGACACACACAAGTTTTGGGGCCATTCCCTAGATCCGACGCTCGATTTCTGACGAAACCCTAGTTCTGTTGACCGCGCGGTCTACCCCTTTGACTGCATCCCATCGGGGGTCCCCCGGTGGGCATATGCCTCCATTTGAGCTTGGTTAGGTCATAGGTACATGTGAAAACAAAAATCATCCCATATGATATCAAGTTTCTCTCCGGTTCACGTACGAGGGAGTTCCCCCCTATACATGCAGACCGCCCAAGTGTAGGAACCCCCGTCCCGAGAAGCCGGACACACCTGGGGGGTAGCCTTGGATATAAAACCATCTCAAATCACTTTTGTGCATGCCATGTGGACACACACAAGTTTTGGGGCCATTCCCTTGATCCGATGCTCGATTTCCGATGAAACCCTAGTTCTGTTGACCGCGCGGTCTACCCCTTTGACTGCATCCCATCGGGGGTCCCCCGGTGGGCATATGCCTCCATTTGAGCTTGGTTAGGTCATAGGTACATGTGCAAACAAAAATCATCCCATATGATATCAAGTTTCTCTCCGGTTCACGTACGCGGGAGTTCCCCCTATACATGCAGAATCGCCCAAGTGTAGGAACCCCCGTCCGAGAAGCCGACACACTGGGGGTAGCCTTGGATATAAAACCATCTCAAATCACTTTTGTGCATTCCATGTGGACACACACAAGTTTTGGGGCCATTCCCTTGATCCAATGCTCGATTTCCGATGAAACCCTAGTTCTGTTGACCGCGCGGTCTACCCCTTTGACTGCATCCCATCGGGGGTCCTCCGGTGGGCATATGCCTCCATTTGAGCTTGGTTAGGTCATAGGTACATGTGGAAACAAAAATCATCCCATATGATATCAAGTTTCTCTACGGTTCACGTACGAGGGAGTTCCCCCTATACATGCGAGAATCTGCCCAAGTGTAGTAACCCCTCTGTCCGAGAAGCGGGACACACAGGGGGTAGCCTTGGATATAGAACCATCTCCAATCACTTTTGTGCATTCCATGTGGACACACACAAGTTTTGGGGCCATTCCCTAGATACGATGCTCGATTTCCGATGAAACCCTAGTTCTGTTGACCGCGCGGTCTACCCCTTTGACTGCATCCCATCGGGGGTCCCCCGGTGGGCATATGCCTCCATTTGAGCTTGGTTAGGTCATAGGTACATGTGGAAACAAAAATCATCCCATATGATATCAAGTTTCTCTCCGGTTCACGTACGAGGGAGTTCCCCCCTATACATGCAGAATCTGCCCAAGTGTAGGAACCCCCTGTCCGAGAAGCCGGACACAACTGGGGGTAGCCTTGGATATAGAACCATCTCAAATCACTTTTGTGCATGCCATGTGGACACACACAAGTTTTGGGGCCATTCCCTAGATCCGACGCTCGATTTCTAACGAAACCCTAGTTCTGTTGACCGCGCGGTCTACCCCTTTGATCGCATCCCATCGGGGTCCCCGGTGGGCATATGCCTCCATTTGAGCTTGGTTAGGTCATAGGTACATGTGGAAACAAAAATCATCCCATATGATATCAAGTTTCTCTCCGGTTCACGTACGAGGAGTTCCCCCCTATACATGCAGAATCTGCCCAAGTGTAGGAACCCCCTGTCCGAGAAGCCGGACACACCTGGGGGGTAGCCTTGGATATAGAACCATCTCAAATCACTTTTGTGCATGCCATGTGGACACACACAAGTTTTGGGGCCATTCCCTAGATCCGACGCTCGATTTCTGACGAAACCCTAGTTCTATTGACCGCGCGGTCTACCCCTTTGACTGCATCCCATCGGGGGTCCCCCGGTGGGCATATGCCTCCATTTGAGCTTGGTTAGGTCATAGGTACATGTGAAAACAAAAATCATCCCATATGATATCAAGTTTCTCTCCGGTTCACGTACGAGGGAGTTCCCTATACATGCGGGAATACCGCCCAAGTGTAGGAACCCCCTGTCCCAGAAGCCGGACACACCTGGGGGGTAGCCTTGGATATAAAACCATCTCAAATCACTTTTGTGCATGCCATGTGGACACACACAAGTTTTGGGGCCATTCCCTTGATCCGATGCTCGATTTCCGATGAAACCCTAGTTCTGTTGACCGCGCGGTCTACCCCTTTGACTGCATCCCATCGGGGGTCCCCCGGTGGGCATATGCCTCCATTTGAGCTTGGTTAGGTCATAGGTACATGTGCAAACAAAAATCATCCCATATGATATCAAGTTTCTCTCCGGTTCACGTACGAGGGAGTTCCCCCCTATACATGCAGAATCTGCCCAAGTGTAGGAACCCCTGTCCGAGAAGCCGGACACACCTGGGGGGGTAGCCTTGGATATAAAACCATCTCAAATCACTTTTGTGCATTCCATGTGGACACACACAAGTTTTGGGGCCATTCCCTTGATCCAATGCTCGATTTCCGATGAAACCCTAGTTCTGTTGACCGCGCGGTCTACCCCTTTGACTGCATCCCATCGGGGTCCCCCAGTGGGCATATGCCTCCATTTGAGCTTGGTTAGGTCATAGGTACATGTGGAAACAAAAATCATCCCATATGATATCAAGTTTCTCTCCGGTTCACGTACGAGGAGTTCCCCTATACATGCAGAATGCGCCCAAGTGTAGAAACCCCTGTCCGAGAAGCCGGACACACAGGGGGTATCCTTTGATATAGAACCATCTCAAATCACTTTTGTGCATTCCATGTGGACACACACAAGTTTTGGGGCCATTCCCTAGATCCGATGCTCGATTTTCGATGAAACCCTAGTTCTGTTGACCGCGCGGTCTACCCCTTTGACTGCATCCCATCGGGGGTCCCCCGGTGGGCATATGCCTCCATTTGAGCTTGGTTAGGTCATAGGTACATGTGGAAACAAAAATCATCCCATATGATATCAAGTTTCTCTCCGGTTCACGTACGAGGGAGTTCCCCCTATACATGCGAGACCCGCCCAAGTGTAGGAACCCCTGTCCGAGAAGCCGACACACCTGGGGGTAGCCTTGGATATAGAACCATCTCAAATCACTTTTGTGCATGCCATGTGGACACACACAAGTTTTGGGGCCATTCCCTAGATCCGACGCTCGATTTCGACGAAACCCTAGTTACGTTGACCGCGCGGTCTACCCCTTTGATCGCATCCCATCGGGGTCCCCGGTGGGCATATGCCTCCATTTGAGCTTGGTTAGGTCATAGGTACATGTGGAAACAAAAATCATCCCATATGATATCAAGTTTCTCTCGGTTCACGTACGAGGGAGTTCCCACTATACATGCGAGACCGCCCAAGTGTAGGAACCCCCTGTCCGAGAAGCCGGACACACCTGGGGGGGGGTAGCCTTGGATATAAAACCATCTCAAATCAATTTTGTGCATATCATGTGGACACACACAAGTTTTGGGGCCATTCCCTAGATCCGACGCTCGATTTCCGAAGAAACCCTAGTTCTGTTGACCGCGCGGTCTACCCCTTTGATCGCATCCCATCGGGGTCCCCGGTGGGCATATGCCTCCATTTGAGCTTGGTTAGGTCATAGGTACATGTGGAAACAAAAATCATCCCATATGATATCAAGTTTCTCTCGGTTCACGTACGAGGGAGTTCCCCCTATACATGCGAGAATACGCCCAAGTGTAGGAACCCCCTGTCCCGGAAGCGGACACACTGGGGGTAGCCTTGGATATAAAACCATCTCAAATCACTTTTGTGCATGCCATGTGGACACACACAAGTTTTGGGGCCATTCCCTAGATCCAGACGCTCGATTTACGACGAAACCCTAGTTCTGTTGACCGCGCGGTCTACCCCTTTGACTGCATCCCATCGGGGGTCCCCCGGTGGGCATATGCCTCCATTTGAGCTTGGTTAGGTCATAGGTACATGTGAAAACAAAAATCATCCCATATGATATCAAGTTTCTCTCCGGTTCACGTACGAGGGAGTTCCCCCCTATACATGCAGAATCTGCCCAAGTGTAGGAACCCCTGTCCCGAGAAGCGGACACACCTGGGGGTAGCCTTGGATATAAAACCATCTCAAATCACTTTTGTGCATGACATGTGGACACACACAAGTTTTGGGGCCATTCCCTTGATCCGATGCTCGATTTCCGATGAAACCCTAGTTCTGTTGACCGCGCGGTCTACCCCTTTGACTGCATCCCATCGGGGGTCCCCCGGTGGGCATATGCCTCCATTTGAGCTTGGTTAGGTCATAGGTACATGTGCAAACAAAAAACATCCCATATGATATCAAGTTTCTCTCCGGTTCACGTACGAGGGAGTTCCCCCTATACATGCGGAGATACGCCCAAGTTTAGGAACCCCTGTCCGAGAAGCCGGACACACCTGGGGGGGTAGCCTTGGATATAAAACCATCTCAAATCACTTTTGTGCATTCCATGTGGACACACACAAGTTTTGGGGCCATTCCCTTGATCCAATGCTCGATTTCCGATGAAACCCTAGTTCTGTTGACCGCGCGGTCTACCCCTTTGATCGCATCCCATCGGGGTCCCCGGTGGGCATATGCCTCCATTTGAGCTTGGTTAGCTCATAGGTACATGTGGAAACAAAAATCATCCCATATGATATCAAGTTTCTCTACGGTTCACGTACGAGGGAGTTCCCCCTATACATGCGAGAATCCGCCCAAGTGTAGTAACCCCCTGTCCGAGAAGCCGGACACACTGGGGTAGCCTTGGATATAGAACCATCTCAAATCACTTTTGTGCATTCCATGTGGACACACACAAGTTTTGGGGCCATTCCCTAGATACGATGCTCGATTTGGATGAAACCCTAGTTCTGTTGACCGCGCGGTCTACCCCTTTGACTGCATCCCATCGGGGGTCCCCCGGTGGGCATATGCCTCCATTTGAGCTTGGTTAGGTCATAGGTACATGTGGAAACAAAAATCATCCCATATGATATCAAGTTTCTCTCCGGTTCACGTACGAGGGAGTTCCCCCTATACATGCGAGACCGCCCAAGTGTAGGAACCCCCGTCCGAGAAGCCAGGACACACTGGGGGAAGCCTTGGATATAGAACCATCTCAAATCACTTTTGTGCATGCCATGTGGACACACACAAGTTTTGGGGCCATTCCCTAGATCCGACGCTCGATTTCTCTGACGAAACCCTAGTTACGTTGACCGCGCGGTCTACCCCTTTGATTGCATCCCATCGGGGTCCCCGGTGGGCATATGCCTCCATTTGAGCTTGGTTAGGTCATAGGTACATGTGGAAACAAAAATCATCCCATATGATATCAAGTTTCTCTCCGGTTCACGTACGAGGGAGTTCCCTATACATGCGAGAATCCGCCCAAGTGTAGGAACCCCACTGTCCGAGAAGCCAGGACACACGGGGGGTAGCCTTGGATATAGAACCATCTCAAATCACTTTTGTGCATTCCATGTGGACACACACAAGTTTTGGGGCCATTCCCTAGATCCAGACGCTCGATTTCCGAAGAAACCCTAGTTACGGTGACCGCGCGGTCTACCCCTTTGATCGCATCCCATCGGGGTCCCCGGTGGGCATATGCCTCCATTTGAGCTTGGTTAGGTCATAGGTACATGTGGAAACAAAAATCATCCCATATGATATCAAGTTTCTCTCCGGTTCACGTACGAGGGAGTTCCCCCTATACATGCAGACCGCCCAAGTGTAGGAACCCCCTGTCCCGTGCTTCGGACACACACAGGGGGTAGCCTTGGATATAAAACCATCTCAAATCACTTTTGTGCATGCCATGTGGACACACACAAGTTTTGGGGCCATTCCCTAGATCCGACGCTCGATTTACGACGAAACCCTAGTTCTCATTGACCGCGCGGTCTACCCTTTTGATCGCATCCCATCTGGGGTCCCCGGTGGGCATATGCCTCCATTTGAGCTTGGTTAGGTCATAGGTACATGTGAAAACAAAAATCATCCCATATGATATCAAGTTTCTCTCCGGTTCACGTACGAGGGAGTTCCCCCTATACATGCGAATACGCCCAAGTGTAGGAACCCCCTGTCCCGAAGCCGGACACACACGGGGGTAGCCTTGGATATAAAACCATCTCAAATCACTTTTGTGCATGCCATGTGGACACACACAAGTTTTGGGGCCATTCCCTTGATCCGATGCTCGATTTCCGATGAAACCCTAGTTACGTTGACCGCGCGGTCTACCCCTTTGATCGCATCCCATCGGGGTCCCCGGTGGGCATATGCCTCCATTTGAGCTTGGTTAGGTCATAGGTACATGTGCAAACAAAAATCATCCCATATGATATCAAGTTTCTCTCCGGTTCACGTACGAGGGAGTTCCCCCTATACATGCGTAATCCGCCCAAGTGTAGGAACCCCTGTCCGAGAAGCCAGGACACACTGGGGGTAGCCTTGGATATAAAACCATCTCAAATCACTTTTGTGCATGCCATGTGGACACACACAAGTTTTGGGGCCATTCCCTTGATCCAATGCTCGATTTCCGATGAAACCCTAGTTGTTGACCGCGCGGTCTACCCTTTGATCGCATCCCATCGGGGGTCCCCCGGTGGGCATATGCCTCCATTTGAGCTTGGTTAGCTCATAGGTACATGTGGAAACAAAAATCATACCATATGATATCAAGTTTCTCTCTTGTTCACGTACGAGGGAGTTCACCCCTATACATGCGAGAATGCGCCCAAGTGTAGTAACCCCCTGTCAGAGAAGCGGACACACACAGGGGAGTAGCCTTGGATATAGAACCATCTCAAATCACTTTTGTGCATTCCATGTGGACACACACAAGTTTTGGGGCCATTCCCTAGATACGATGCTCGATTTCCGATGAAACGCTAGTTCTGTTGACTGCGCGGGCTACCCCTTTGACTGCATCCCATCGGGGTCCCCCATGGGCATATGCCTCCATTTGAGCGTGGTTAGGTCATAGGTACATGTGGAAACAAAAATCATCCCATATGATATCAAGTTTCTCTCGGTTCACGTACGAGGGAGTTCCCCCTATACATGCGAGAATGCCCAAGTGTAGGAACCCCCTGTCCGAGAAGCCGACACACTGGGGGAAGCCTTGGATATAGAACCATCTCAAATCACTTTTGTGCATGCCATGTGGACACACACAAGTTTTGGGGCCATTCCCTAGATCCGACGCTCGATTTACGACGAAACCCTAGTTCGTTGACCGCGCGGTCTACCCTTTGATCGCATCCCATCGGGGTCCCCGGTGGGCATATGCCTCCATTTGAGCTTGGTTAGGTCATAGGTACATGTGGAAACAAAAATCATCCCATATGATATCAAGTTTCTCTCCGGTTCCACGTACGAGGGAGTTCCTCCCTATACATGCAGAATACGCCCAAGTGTAGGAACCCCACTGTCAGGAAGCCGACACACTGGGGGTAGCCTTGGATATAGAACCATCTCAAATCACTTTTGTGCATTCCATGTGGACACACACAAGTTTTGGGGCCATTCCCTAGATCCGACGCTCGAGTTCCGAAGAAACCCTAGTTACATTGACCGCGCGGTCTACCCCTTTGATCGCATCCCATCGGGGTCCCCGGTGGGCATATGCCTCCATTTGAGCTTGGTTAGGTCATAGGTACATGTGGAAACAAAAATCATCCCATATGATATCAAGTTTCTCTCCGGTTCACGTACGAGGGAGTTCCCCCTATACATGCGAGAATCCGCCCAAGTGTAGGAACCCCTGTCCCAGAAGCCGGACACACAGGGGGTAGCCTTGGATATAAAACCATCTCAAATCACTTTTGTGCATGCCATGTGGACACACACAAGTTTTGGGGCCATTCCCTAGATCCGACGCTCGATTTGACGAAACCCTAGATTACGTTGACCGCGCGGTCTACCCTTTGATCGCATCCCATCTGGGGTCCCCGGTGGGCATATGCCTCCATTTGAGCTTGGTTAGGTCATAGGTACATGTGGAAACAAAAATCATCCCATCTGATATCAAGTTTCTCTCCGGTTCACGTACGAGGAGTTCCCCCTATACATGCGAAGATGCCCCAAGTGTAGTAACCCCCTGTCCGAGAAGCCGACACACACTGGGGGTAGCCTTGGATATAGAACCATCTCAAATCACTTTTGTGCATTCCATGTGGACACACACAAGTTTTGGGGCCATTCCCTAGATCTGATGCTCGATTTCCGATGAAACCCTAGTTCTGTTGACCGCGCGGTCTACCCCTTTGACTGCATCCCATCGGGGGTCCCCCGGTGGGCATATGCCTCCATTTGAGCTTGGTTAGGTCATAGGTACATGTGGAAACAAAAATCATCACATGTGATATCAAGTTTCTCTCCGGTTCACGTACGAGGGAGTTCCCCCCTATACATGCAGAATCTGCCCAAGTGTAGGAACCCCCTGTCCGAGAAGCCAGACACACCTGGGGGTAGCCATGCATATAGAACCATCACAAATCACTTTTGTGCATGCCATGTGGACACACACAAGTTTTGGGGCCATTCCCTAGATCCGACGCTCGATTTCGACGAAACCCTAGTTACGTTGACCGCGCGGTCTACCCTTTGATCGCATCCCATCGGGGGTCCTCCCGGTGGGCATATGCCTCCATTTGAGCTTGGTTAGGTCATAGGTACATGTGGAAACAAAAATCATCCCATATGATATCAAGTTTCTCTCCGGTTCACGTACGAGGGAGTTCCCCCTATACATGCAGAATCTGCCCAAGTGTAGTAACCCCCTGTCCGAGAAGCCGGACACACCTGGGGGGTAGCCTTGGATATAGAACCATCTCAAATCACTTTTGTGCATTCCATGTGGACACACACAAGTTCTGGGGCCATTCCCTAGATCCGATGCTCGATTTCCGACGAAACCCTAGTTACGTTGACCGCGCGGTCTACCCCTTTGATCGCATCCCATCGGGGGTCCCCGGTGGGCATATGCCTCCATTTGAGCTTGGTTATGTCATAGGTACATGTGGAAACAAAAATCATCCCATATGATATCAAGTTTCTCTCAGGTTCACGTACGAGGGAGTTCCCCTATACATGCGAGAATCCGCCCAAGTGTAGGAACCCCCTGTCCGAGAAGCCGGACACACCTGGGGGGTAGCCTTGGATATAGAACCATCTCAAATCACTTTTGTGCATTCCATGTGGACACACACAAGTTTTGGGGCCATTCCCTAGATCCGACGCTCGATTTCCGAAGAAACCCTAGTTCTGTTGACCGCGCGGTCTACCCCTTTGACTGCATCCCATCGGGGGTCCCCCGGTGGGCATATGCCTCCATTTGAGCTTGGTTAGGTCATAGGTACATGTGGAAACAAAAATCATCCCATATGATATCAAGTTTCTCTCCGGTTCACGTACGAGGGAGTTCCCTATACATGCGAGTAACCGCCCAAGTGTAGGAACCCCCTGTCCCAGAAGCCGGACACACCTGGGGGGTAGCCTTGGATATAAAACCATCTCAAATCACTTTTGTGCATGCCATGTGGACACACACAAGTTTTGGGGCCATTCCCTTGATCCGATGCTCGATTTCCGATGAAACCCTAGTTCTGTTGACCGCGCGGTCTACCCCTTTGACTGCATCCCATCGGGGGTCCCCCGGTGGGCATATGCCTCCATTTGAGCTTGGTTAGGTCATAGGTACATGTGCAAACAAAAATCATCCCATATGATATCAAGTTTCTCTCCGGTTCACGTACGAGGGAGTTCCCCCCTATACATGCAGAATCTGCCCAAGTGTAGGAACCCCCTGTCCGAGAAGCCGGACACACCTGGGGGGTAGCCTTGGATATAAAACCATCTCAAATCACTTTTGTGCATTCCATGTGGACACACACAAGTTTTGGGGCCATTCCCTTGATCCAATGCTCGATTTCCGATGAAACCCTAGTTCTATTGACCGCGCGGTCTACCCCTTTGACTGCATCCCATCGGGGGTCCCCCGGTGGGCATATGCCTCCATTTGATCTTGGTTAGGTCATAGGTACATGGTAAAACAAGGATCATCACATGTGATCTCAAGTTTCTCTCCGGTTCAACTCCGAGGGAGTTCCCCCCTATACATGCAGAATCTGCCTAAGTGTAGGAACCCCCTGTCCGAGAAGCCGGACACACCTGGGGGGGTAGCCTTGGATATAGAACCATCTCAAATCACTTTTGTGCATTCCATGTGGACACACACAAGTTTTGGGGCCATTCCCTTGATCCGAAGCTCGATTTCCGATGAAACCCTAGTTCTGTTGTCCGCGCGGTCTACCCCTTTGACTGCATCCCATCGGGGGTCCCCCGGTGGGCATATGCCTCCATTTGAGCTTGGTTAGGTCATAGGTACATGTGGAAACATTTAGGATCATCACATATGATCCCAAGTTTCTCTCCGGTTCAACTCCGAGGGAGTTCCCCCTATACACGCAGAATCTGCCTAAGTGTAGGAACCCCCTGTCCGAGAAGCCGGACACACCTGGGGGGGTAGCCTTGAATATAGAACCATCTCAAATCACTTTTGTGCATTCCATGTGGACACACACAAGTTTTCCAGCGATTCCGACGCTCCGGTGGTCTGTATCTTGGAAAACCCTAGGGCGGGGACCCCGCAGATCTACCCCTATAGCTTTCTCCGTGCGAGGGTTTACCAATGGACTTTTTTACTTGTTTTGCTTTGTTTAGGACATATGTACATGGAAACCATAGGTTGGGCATACTTTACCATAAAATAGGCTCCGTTTGAGCCGTGCCGGGAGTTTGCACATACAGATCCTGGATTTTACCAAGTGCTAGCCCATGTATGTGGAAATCGTCAACGCCGGGCACATGCAAGGTTAGCCAAACCCTAGGGAGGGGACCCCGCAGATCTACCCCCTAGGGTTAGGGTTAGGGATAGGATCCGGGTGAGGTTTAGGGTTACCAAAATGTTCGCAAAATAGAAAGTTGGCTCGCAGAAGCGGGAAACCCTAGGGCGGGAATGGCCTCGGTTAAGGTTAGGGTTGGAGTTAGGGTTAGCAATGGAATTTTTCATAAATGTTTAAGGACATATGTACATCGATAGCAGAAGTTGGGCCTAGTGGCTCCGGTTGACCCGTATGCGAAGAGCGTCACCCGTGGGACCTACATATATACCATCTACGAATTCTTAAAAAATAGAACCTTTTTTTACATAATTCATACTAGTAAATAAATAATAGAAACATAATATAAAGTAATATGAGAGAGAGAAAAAAGAAAAAAAAATAAAAAAAATCTATATGCCGAGGGTGGCCGTCGGCATAGGGGGACCATGCCCTATGCCGAGGGTAGCCCTCGGCGTCTGTGTGACGCCGTGAGCGGGAAGTGACGGCGCGGGCGCGAGGGCAGGCGACGCCGGTGCTACGCCGAGGGCCTGGTTGACGCCGACGGCTGCCCTCGGCTTAGCCACCTCTACGCCGACGGCAAGTACACGCCGACGGTCTTCTTCCGGCGGTGCCCTGGCGAGGAGGTACGCCGACGGCCCCGATAAAAAACCGTCGGCGTAGTGTCTGGCCGTCGGCGTCTACCTCCATTCCTGTAGTGTACCTGCGTTGCGAGTCAAAATCTTTTTTAGAAATATGGTGTCCTAATTGAAATAGTGCACCTCCCTGTTTTTTTCTTTTAAGCTGATGCTTGCGATCATTAACATGCCTCCCTCTAACCAACGGAAAAAGAGAGTAAATGACAAAAAAAAACTACCACAATTATGCCACACATGTCACGGAACTACCAAATGTGCTCGTTTTGTCACATGACTACCACTATTGGGGCATATCTGCGACGCGGAGCACTGATTTTCCAATTTGCGAGTACTAACCCAATTTCTGGCAGCTGGGACCTACTGTCAGGTCTGACGTGGCACAAAACTGACGGACGCCACAACAGTTAGGGCGCCTGCAAAAGTTGCAGGGTCTTTTTGCAAAACTCCATTTGTCTGATGGGATTCGTAGCATAGAAAACAAAAAATTTCCTACCGCAAGAACGAAAACCAAGCCAAGATCTAATCTAGTAGACGGTAGCAACGAGGAGATGATGAGACTAACCCTCGAAGATTCGCAAAGCTTAACGAGATTAGATCTCGGGGTGGATGTAGACGATCACTTGCCGCTTGCAAAAGCGCGTAGAAGATCTTGATCTCGACGGTGCCACAATCGGGCAGCACCTCCGTACTCGGTCACACGTTCGGTGTTGATGAAGACGACGTCCTTCTCCCCGTTCCAGCAGGCAGCGGAAGTAGTAGATCCTCCTCGGAATCCCGGCAACACGACGGCGTGGTGGCGGTGGTGGTGGAGAACTCCGGCAGGGCTTCGCCTAAGCGTATGCGGAGTTACGGTGGAGGAGGAGGCGGCTAGGGTTTGGGGAGAGGGTCTAGGGCGCCGGCCACTTGGGGGCTTTGGCCTAGATGGCTTGGGTGTGGCCGGCCCCCTCCCCTTGGCCCTCATTATATAGGTGGAAGCCCCAAAGAGTTGGATCCCAAGTCTTCGAATAAGACCCCAAAAGCAAACCTACCTTTGGTGGGAAACCTACCCAAGGAGGGAGTCCCACTTGAGGTGGGGGGTGGCCGGCCACCATAGGTGGAGCCCACCTGGGACTCCCCCTCTAGGGTTTGGCCGGCCATGGATGTGGAGTCCCTCCGGGACTCCACCTTCCATAGTGCCTTTCTTCCGGACTTTTCTAGAACCTTCCATAAATGCACCGGATCATTTCCAAACTTGGAATATGACTTCCTATATATGAATCTTATTCTCCGGACCATTCCGGAACTCCTCGTGATGTCCTGGATCCCATCCGAGACTCCGAACAAAACTTCGAACTCCATTTCTAAATTCCATATCTACTCAAACGACATCAAACCTTAAGTGTGTCACCCTACGATTCGCGAACTATGCAGACATGGTTGAGACTTCTCTCCGACCAATAACCAATAGCGGGATCTGGAGATCCATAATGGCTCCCACATATTCAACGATGACTTAGTGATCGAATGAACCATTTACATACGATACCGATTCCCTTTGTCTCGCGATATATTACTTGTCCGAGGTTTGATCATCGGTATCACGATACCTTGTTCAACCTCGTCTCTTGACAAATACTCTTTACTCGTACCGTGGTATGTGGTCTCTTATGAACCATTCATATGCTTGCAAACTAATTAGACGACATTCCACCGAGAGGGCCCAGAGTATATCTATCCGTCATCGGGATGGACAAGTCCCACTGTTGATCCATATGCCTCAAGCTCATACTTTCCGGATACATAATCCCACCTTTATAACCACCCATTTACGCAGTGGGGTTTGATGTAATCAAAGTACCCTTCTGGCATAAGTGATTTATATGATCTCATGGTCGAAAGGACTTGGTAACTATGTATCGAAAGCTTATAGCAAATGAACTTAATGACGTGATCTTATGCTACGCTTAATTGGGTGTGTCCATTACATCATTCACATAATGATATAACCTTGTCATTAATAACATCCAATGTTCATGATCACGAAACGATGATCATCTATTAATCAACAAGCTAGTTATACAAGAGGCTTACTAGGGACTTCTTGTTGTTTACATAACACACATGTATCAATGTTTCGGTTAATACAATTATAGCATGGTATATAAACATTTATCATAAACACAAAGATATATAATAACCAATTTATTATTGCCTCTTGGGCATATCTCCAACATTGTCTTCTTCCGCTTCTTCTTCCCCGTCAGATTGAAGCAGCTCGGTGGCTGCCCCGACGCTGTTCGCCGACGTTGCGCTCCAAGCTGTGCTCCGCTGCCTACTGCTAGCTATAAGAGCCCCTCCGCCACCGCGAGGAGCCCTAGCGCACCGCGTCTTCCTCTCCCTGGCTATGTGCTCACGCGCGCCGAAACCCTAGGCCTGGCCGCCGAAGCTCCATGCCTCTCTGAGCCTCCCGAGCCCAGATGAGCGTCGACGAAGCTCTGCCTCGCCGCTATGTGTGTTCTCTCCGACGCGCGCAAGCCAGGAGGCCGGGAATCAACCGCCCCGACCCCTTCTTCTCCGCAGTGACCGAAGCTTTTCGTCGTCGATTCCGTCGATGCGCACCCCCCTTCGAGCTCGCCGTCGCCTCAATCCGCTACAGGGTGAGCAGACGGTCCTCCCGGACCCCTCCATCCCCTCGCTCTCGCCCTGCAGCGCGCCCGCGTCGTGCACCACCGAGCGCCACCGCGGTTGCACGTCGCCGGTCACGCTCCAACATGGATGGCCACGGACTCGACGCACGTGGGAGTCCTCCTGGTGCACCGCGCGGTAGCCTCTTGGCGCATCAGCGGCAGCCTAGTGCGTTTGGGCGGCGCACCGGCGGCCTAGCTCCGATTGTATGGGGCGTGCAGAGGAAGGAGAAGACCCTCTCCGTTTGTTTTAATGGGATTTCTATTTTTTATTTTTGTGTGGGGAAATTGGATCCGTGTGTGACACCAAAATATATTACCAGGTTATATTTGCAAAATAAAACTAGCGGTTAGGTTTTCAACTGCCACGTGGTCCTGACAGGTGGGCCGAATAGTCAGAAAACTGTTTAAGAGGTCTAAATAACGAAATAAGTGCTCCGCGTCGCAGACATGCCCCAATAGTGGTAGTCATGTGACAAAACGAGCACATTTGGTAGTTCTGTGACATGTGTGGCACAATTGTGATAGTTTTTTTTGTCATTTACTCGGAAAAAGAAGCACATGCTCTAACTTTACGAAAAAGGTTACATAGCTCATTGGTCATAGGACCAAACACAATAGGTATCAAGAGCAGCCAGACATGGATCGCTGGTACGTGTGTCATTCGGGGCAATTTTTGTCTCGTTTGGACATGTCCGAGAGGAGCGCTCAAATCAGCCATATCTATTGGGCCAGGCCGCTTTGGAGTAGCTTCCGCTCACTCTTCCTTAAACTACTCCAGGCATCCTCTTTCCTAATGAATATAACCATACTCTGAATCAAAATAAGTTGTATATGAAAAAGATGTGTGTCGATGACTCGATGCTATGAATCAACTCTGGCAATTGATTTCGAGTTTCGTCGGTCGTAAATCATAAATTTCGTGTATGCAATTTTAAGCGAATTTTGCCAAATTTATCGCACACGCTCAATCGTTTGAAATTTTCTTTGAGGAGTAGGTTCACCTCAACATATCACATGACTCTCATGGTGTAAGGGTTTGTTTCGGTGGATATACATGGATAAATAAATGACCCGCTAGTATACTGTAATTCACACGTATGTATGTGTATATTTTGGAGTACTCTTGCTCAACTTCTTACGAGTTTTGCCAAATTTATCGCACACGCTCAACCGTTTGAAATTTTCTTTGAGGAGTAGGTTCACCTCACCATTTCGCATGACTCTCGTGTTGTAAGGGTTTGTTTTGGTGGGCATACATGGATAGATAAATGACCCTCTAGTATACTGTAATTCAGTACTCTTGCTCAACTTCTCACTTGCCATCTTCATGAACGGCAATGTGGTGATGATAGGTGAGAACTGAGAGGTGATAATCCATGGTGGTGGTCATCCTGGTCGTTGGTGGCGGCTGGTGTTATTTCCGCGCACCGTCCTGATATACCGGCGTGACCGCATTGGCAAGGTGTTGCCCGGCTAACGTAAATGACGACATGAACGGCGGCGTCGTGGATGGTGACGCGTCACTGTGTTTTTTTTTCACGCCGTCGTGACATGCCGGCGTGGACGACATCGGCATGGTGGCGTCATGCTTTGTGAAGGGCGACATGGCGTAAGGCTTTGTGCTCGGCGACGTGGTGCTTTTACCAGCGTAACATTGGTGTCAAGGTGATGTTCCTTTCGTGATCGGCGACGTTGTGATGCTTGTGACCGGTGGTGTCATGGTGGTCGCCAGCAACATGGTGATGCTTGTGACCGGCATGAGCGGCGCGTAGTGTCATGGTGGTGTACAGTGACATCGTGATGCTTAATTGTGAACGGCGGTTCCATGATGGTGTTTGGCTTCGTGATCGCCGACGTGGCGATGCTTTGATGGGTGAGGTAAGTACACCATATTGTCATACATGTGAGGCTAAGAACAACATGTGACCAACCAAACAAAGCGGCACTAGTGTACCACTATATGCAAACCAGGCTACCAAACAAAGTTCTTTTTTTTTCCAGAGCTCGCGTGGAACGCGCAGTGCTTTCCATCTCCCAGTCGCAGTCATCCACAAACCGGACCCCTGCAACCAAAATCGCCCAAAGTTTCCATGCATCACATATTTGATAAGCTTTGGCTTCAACGCAAAGATTTATATTAATTTTGGAAGACAAGAAAGCAAAATATTAATATGCAAAAGAAAATCACTAGTAGGGAAACGCTATTGAAAGGACATGGATGCCGCCTAGAGAGGGTGAATAGGTGGTTTAAAACTTTTAAGAATATGGCTTAACAAATGCGGAATAAAACTAGCATTTAATTTGTCAAGAACAAAACCTATATAACTAGAGTTCACCTATCCACCAACAATTTATGCTAAGCAATACAAGCAACTATTTGATAGCAAGATATATAACTTGAAGCACGAATACTATCACAAAGTAAAATGCATAAATAAATAGCTCGGGTATAGGAATAACCAAGGTGAGGCGGAGATGACGATATATCCCGAAGTTCACACTCTTGTGAGTGATAGTCTCCGTTGGAGCGGTGTGGAGGACAAACCACTCCAAACACCATGAAGGCCTCACCGTATTCTCCTCGAGAATTCCCACCAAAGGGGAAGACCTCGATCCACTATGGAACCTTAAGGGTGGTCACCGAACCCCCACAAAGGTTTGCGTTATCTCCACAACTTAATTGGAGGCTCCCAATAAATTGCGGCAATGGTCTTGCCCTTGAAGAATCTCCACAACTTAATTGAAATCTCCAAGAACACCACAAGGACCACTAAGCCATTTAGGGTCCAAAGAACAAGAGAAACGAGCTACGGGAACAAGCTCCTGAAGTAATATACTCATGAACTTCCACCTCCCCGTATCATGCGGATAAGTCAAACCGATGCACCAAACAATGGCAAGAACACCACAAAGATGCTCAAGTCCTTCACTCTCAAATTCCAACAAAGCTACAAAAGCTATTGGGAGAATAAGAGAGGAAGAACAAAGAGGAGAACACCAAATTCTACAAGATCTAGATCCCAAAAAATTCCTCACGAAGAGGTGATTTGGTTTGGTCAAAGTGTGGATCTAGATCTCCTCAACCTTTCTTTAAAAAAAATGGAAGAATCATTGGATGGGGAGAGAAATCTCAAGCTCAAAAATCAGTAACAATGGTGGAGGAGCTTGAGAGAGAGAAAGAAGAAAATGCAGGAAAGAGAGACAGAGAGAGAGAGAGAGGAGACATAAATAGGGGGCACACAAATTTTCTGACCGTTGGGCCAAATTCGGCCTAGACCGGAACTGCTGGTGGCAGCTTGCGGTACTGTCGCGTGAGCGAGCACGTGTGCTCGTGCCAAGTAGGCGACACACATGTACAGCCAGCGAGCGGGCTAGGTGGCCTGGTGTGGGGTGGCGGGATGCGGCCTGGGCGTGCAAGGGCCGGCTCGACAGTGCTGGGGTTTCGCCTGGGGCAGTTCCGTGGGTGGGCAGCGGAAGTGCCGGTGGGCCTGGCGGCAGTGCTGGCCCATCGAGCGTTGCTCCCGGCCAGCCCCCTCCCTTTTTCTTTTTTTTCCTTTTCAACTCAAATAAAGGCAGACTTATAAACGCAATAGCTCGAGCTAGGAAATTCCAAATAGGGTGAAACCACTTTGATAGCGGACATTACGAGCATCAAATAGGAATCCCCCATTTTTAAGAAGGGGGAAAGCGGTAACAAATTCAGAGCAACCACGAAGGCCTATTTAAATTATGCAACATGACTAGATAGCTTTATTTGATTATCCTTCTGTTTTGTTCTTTTTTGGTACAATTTTCTTATGCTTCATGATGGGGAGTGACCAATTCTCATTTGACTAAGAATTACTTTAATCTCCACTCAAATAATATCATCGAATTTCACTTGCAATTTAACTAGCATGAAACACAAAGAAATCTAACGGTGCGGTGCAATTTACTCAGTTACAATCTATACCATTTTTTTCTCAAGTACATCTCATAGGCAGTAGGATTAGGACGCGATCCGACGGTTCAGAAGTTAACTAGGAAAGTCTACACTGAATTAGCAAACCCGTTTGTAGTATATTTCTTGTCTATTTATATTTTTCATGTGTCTCATTCGAGTGCTTGTAATCTCTGTTTTTTGTTACTTTTATATTTTATTTTACTCTTGTTGAGAATCATGAATAGATTTCTGGACTTTTCGCAAAAAATACCCTAATAAATTATTGGAGAGTATATAATCGAGTCTTTGTCAATCATGCACACACATAAATGTCAGGGACCCTCATGCAAGGGTTATGGAACGACCAACTCATTTATTACCTTGCGCTTACACATTTGCACGTCACACATCATATTACAACAATATAATACAAGAAAAGATATTCAATCATACGCACGCTTGAGGTGGCACGGGAAACACGTTTACGAGCCGACCCCTAGTGTTTCTACGGCGCGCAAGAACTATAGATGTAGACGGACACACATGCATACACATGTACTGATAGGAGCGCATGATAGGTCGGGATGAAGCCAGCATGCAAGCAAACAAAACGTAGCTAGGCTACGCGACGACGGGGACGAAGGGCGTGGCGAGGAGCATCAGCGGCGTGCGGCGGCGCACGCCTAGGCCGGGCGCCTCCTCCATGTCTACCTCAACGACACCCTCTGGCAGCGACCAGTCGAAAAGATAGAGCAAGGCAACGAGGGCGAGCTCCATACTGGCCAGCCCGTAGTTGAACCCGGGGCACATCTGCGGCCGGCACCAAACGGGAGAAACTCGTAGCTGCTGCCTGTGAAATCCACGGCGCCGTCCTCAAACCGCTCCGGCTGGAACTCCTCTGCGCCGTCCCAGTACCTGGGGTCCCGCCCGATGGCCCACGCGTTGATCACCACGCGCGACTTGGCCGGGATCATGAACCCTTACAGCTCACACAGGTCGATGCTCTCCCTGGGCACCAGCAGTGGCGCTGGCGGGTGCAGCCGAAGAGCCTCCTTGATCACCAACTTCAGATACCGGAGGTCGCTAGCTTGCAGGTCGGCCTCGGTCACCATGGTCTTACCTTTGAACGCCTCACGGATCTGCCCCTGCAGCTTCGCCATCACCTCTCCAGGTTGCGCATCAGCTCCGACATACCCCACTCCATCGCTGACGCCGACGTCCCTGTCCCGCCGGCGAACATGTCCAAGATGATGGCCTTGATCTTGCTGTTGTCTAGGTGGAACCCAAAGCCGCCTTTCCCCTGCAGGCCGATGAGCACATCAGTGAGGTTCTCGTCGACGTTCTCAGTGGCGCCGACCTTTATTTTATCGGCACGGGCGATGTTCCTCTCGTTGATGATCTCCTCCAGGATGGCATCCACCGTCTTGTGGATGCCCTGGAGGCTGCGTTTCATGCTAGTGACGGCGGCTAGCACGGTTGTCCATGTCGGGAAGAGGTCGGGGATGTTAAAGCCGCTCGCTAGGCCCACGCCGGACTTGATAGCTGCCATGAACTCTGCCGCGTTCTTCCTCTTCTTCCCGAATGCGCCCGCGCAACGATGCTGTTGGTAGTGCTATGGAACATCACGCTCAGGTTCACCGGCATCGATAGCCCGGTGGCGCGGATCTGCTCCACCAGCATCCCCACCTGCATGCATGCGTGATCCATTGTCAGAGACTAAAACATGCCTTACTACATAGTTCATGTACATCGGCATTCTTCTCAACTGTTGCCAGATACGGACATGACTATGCCTTAGTTAGTTCACGTGACCGTTTTATGGTAAATTACGTACTTGTCTTTTCACTCCCGTTACAATCGGGTAACCATGTACTAGTACTTGTAGTACTGTAAGTTCGGTAATTAATCTGGCATCTTTAGTTGCCACCTTCAACGAATAATTAGATAATAGCAGGTTGGATGTTCGTATATATACCTCGTCCTCCCTGATGTGGCGGAAGGAGAGCACGCGCTTGGGGCTGAGGATCTCGGCTGCGCAGAGCTGGCGGAGCTTGCGCCAGTAGTCTCCGGAGGGGGAGAAGAGGATGTCAGCCCACTCGTAGCCGACGATCTCGCCAGCGAGGAGCTTGGGACGCGTGGCGAAGTTGGTGTCGTGGGTCTTAAGCACCAGCCGCGCCGTCTCCTTGGACGACGCCACCACCAGCGGCGTCTGCCCCAGCTGCAACATCATGAGTGGGCCGTACGCGTCGGCGAGGTTTTTCAGTGCCCGGTGCGGCAGCACGTTCACCAGGTGGTGCATGCTGCCGATCACCGGCAGCTTCCATGGCCCCGGCGGCGCCCTCTCGCTGATTGGGTTCAGCGCCACCTTCAGCACCTGCAACAGCGCGACCGCTCCGACCGCCAGCAGCAGCGAGAGGAGAAACAGCTCGTCCATGGCTGTAATAAGCTAAGTGAGCTAGCTAGCTGTGTAGTAGTGAGCAGTGACTGGCGAGCTGGTGAGACTGGTGTGAGTTGATCCGCTGGTGGTGGCGCGCGGGGTATATATAGCGCAAGCGGGGAAGGAGGGACGCAACTCATAACCAATTGTTTAGTTTATGGTGACCTGTAAACTCGTGAACAATGTGTGGTACTTACTGGTTAGTACATCTCCTTTCTCTAAGCTCGATCAGCAATAATTAAAGATTGAATGGATGGGTGGACGACCTTAGCTGCTGTGGTAGTTCAGCTCAAAATATCCATATATGGCCATATACACACGCAAATAATATATTTATCGGAAAAAACGTATTATGAAGTGGGCTAGCCGTATTATACGAATTTTGTGCACGCACGTACCGGCGCCTGCATGCCCACTCGTGAAGCACATTGTGTGTTTGATACTTTGATCCGGCCATTGTGGAAAGACGATTCCTTCTTTTTTGTCTGCTGGTTAGCGATACTGTGGATTATTTTCGTCTGGTTAGAGGTGGCCGGGACGATACTGATCGCAAGCATTAGTTTATATAAACAGAGATAAGTGTACTACTGCAGTTAACATGTATTGAAGTTTCTCGAAAAGTAGTTGAACACGTGAACGGTGACCAAATTAGCTTGTGTTGCGGTGGAATACTCCCTCCAGTTTAAATAATTATCTAAAAATAGATGTATCTAGACAAAGTTAGCATAATGAATATGACAAGTAAATAGAAAGGTAAACCTTACAAGTCTAGTAGAATGTGACGTCTTTCAGACATGTTTTCGTGTATAAATACATCTATTGTTAAATTATTTTAAACTAGAGAGTAGTATAATTCTTCGTATTTTCCATTGAAACAATGCTTGTGATCACAAGGGTACCTCCCTCTAACCAACTGAAAAGAAGCACATGGTCAAACAAGGCGAAAAACTTATCGTACTTCTCTCCTCAATTATGGGATCAAACAAAATGTGCATCACGAACAGGCAGACGTGGATCGCCGAGACGTGTGTACACATAAGTATAGTAGGACTGCTTTCATGCATCACATATTTGATAAAAAAATTCTTCAACACCAAGATTTTTTTAGAGTGGTTTTGACAAAACATAAAATATTATCATGCAAAGGAGTAAAACAACTATAATCACATTAAACCAAGATAAAGGGGGTTATTAAGAGACAATACCCACTGAAATAATATAATCCATCACGGATTTCTACCAAAAAGTTTTCGGGCATCCTGATAATTCCAGCGTGCGCATGGATGCCACAGGAATTAACCGTGGACAAACTAAAAGAGGCTCTGTTCGGAATGGCAACAAACAAAGTTTTTCGTCTTGATGGGTTTAACATTGAATTTTATCAGAAAGAATGGAAATTGGTTAAAATGATTATTCTAGCCTACCACAAGATTACTGTAATGAGAACCTGGAAATCTCCATGCTCATTTACGAAGCGATCACTCTCGTGACAAAAGGAAAAGATGCTGACACGGTACAAATAGCAGGCCTCACTGTCTTCTAGCCGAAGCATCATCAGCAAAATTGGCCAGATAGGAAAATTGATGATAGGAATGAGCCGATGAATGCGGTTCGTCACACAGCCAGTTGATGGGCATGTTGAAAAATATGCGAGAGTGCTCGAGCTCACCCTGGAGTGTTGGTCACTCTCCAGCCACCCTCAATGTGCGCTCATCCTTTCCATTCAAGCATCTCTAGCATATTGCGACAACACCGCGGCTTGTTTGTCCAGCATCGCAGTCACTACAGTGGACCCGCGTCATGGATAAATAGGGCATTGGGTTGAGGAGAGGAGGTTATATAGAAAAGACCGCACTCGTTGGATTGAAAGTGTGCCCATCGAATGTGGGAGAGGCATCAAATAAAGTGTTGTGATCGGGCAAGCGATTGAAAGTGTTTCCCATTTCTCTTACTACAATATCCACATCCATTGATAGCAACATTAATTATGCCATTGTTTGACCTATTCGTGTTAATTTTTTGATGGTACGTAAAAGTCCAATATGGATATGACATCTAGCTTAATGATATGCTATCACCAAGCCCCATAAAGTTCAACAAAAAATATCACTGTAATGATCATGTCTATAATGTGGTGAGACATTCCATCCCACATGACCATGCCAAGGAAGGGGAAGTGTCAAATATCTACCAGGACCATCATATGAGATACAATAATAAATTACGGACTATATAACCAAATTAGGCATTCTATGTTCTATTCTATGTTCTAACGATCACGCAGGGCGGAGGCAGGCCCTGGGCAACAAGGACCATGGCCTGGGGCGTGGCATATTTTCCGTCCTACACCTATATAGCTTCCTGACTTTGCTCGGGGTACTCACTTGTCCCATCTTTTATGGCCCATGCATGATGCCCAGTGCGAACTAGCGACATATATTGAACTTCACATCGACTGCTTGAAGCCTCGAACACTGGCTCCCTCGGCCGCTGGGGCAGGACTCGCGCTATCACACGCCCATGCAACTCTATCATTGCCTCCTCACTTCCCGCCTCTATCTTGCACCCCTCATGCTCCCCGGAGGGGTTCCAACCATCCGTAGTCTAGGCATTTTTGGGCCACGCCGTCCTTCTCCACCGTTGTGCCCGTCAGTTAATCTAGTGTGTCAGTAATAAGTGTCTGTTTAGTTTTCGTCAGTAAGTTCAGTTTGGTCAGGTAGCTAAGTTAGTTGTTCCGTCAGCTATTTGCTAGGAACAGATAGGTTAGGATTTGGTCTTTGTTTTCTGATCCGATCCTTGCGTGGTGAGCTCGTGTGCTCGGTCGTGGGATGGCACGATCAATGTGGGCAACGTGTGAGCATGCACGATCGCTGCTTTGCTGAATAAAAGGAAGAGAGCAACAGAAAAGCTGTAGGCATTACACAGCAACAAATCTCTGTCATTGTCTCCTCTCTGTTCGTGCGTCAGTTCGTGAGTGTGATCGTGAGAGAAGAAAGGCTACAAGTGGTATCAGAGCCTGCCGATCATGGTAGGATCCAAGCCGCCGCCGCCAAAGAGGGATGCGTCGGCGGGGAAGAAGAAGCCCACGAACACGGCGTCCGGGTCAGGCTCAACGTCTCCAAGGCGCACCTCTCTCTCAACGGTTCGCCGTGGTCGCGGGCAGCACCATGGGCGCGAGCTGGCGCCGAGGGAGAGGGTGGTGCGCGACGTCACCGGCGGCTCGCAGTGGCCAACGATGACACGCACCAATTACGCGGATTGCGCCGTGCTCATGCGCGTCCAGCTGCAAGTTCACGGGCTGTGGGAAGCCGTGAACGAGGGCGACTGCGACGAGCACGACGATCGCGCCGCTCTGTCGGCTCTACTGCGAGCCGTGCCGCCAGAGCTGGTGCACGTCCTCGCCGCCAAGGACAACGCCAAGGCGGCGTGGGACACGATCAAGACACTACGCGTCGGAGCGGAGCGCGTGCGCGACGCCAAGGCTCAGACGCGCCGCCGCGACTACGATCGCCTCGCGTTCAAGGACGACGAGACGGTGGAGACCTTCGCGCTGCCCCTCTCCACGATCCTGAGTGATCTGGAGATGCTCGGCGACCCGGAGGACGAGCCGAAGGCCGCGAGGAAGTTCCTGCGCGTCCTCCCACGTAAGTACCGTCAGATGGCGTCGTCCATTGAGTCTTTGCTAGATATCAAGATGATGTCAATCGAGGAGTTGAGCGGGCGGCTCCTTGTGGTGGAGGAGAACGAAGCCGTGGACGGAGAGGATGACTCCGGCAAGCTGCTCCTCACGGAGGAGGAGTGGCACGCACGCTTTGCGCGCGGTGCCCACGGCGGGAACAGCAGCGGCTCGGGCGGCGATCACCATCAGGGCAAGAACCGCGGCAAGGACCGCGACGACAAGCGATCCACCGGGGAAGGCTCCAAAGCCTCCGGCGGGTCCAAGAAGGACGACACCTGCCGCTACTACGACAAGAAGGGACACTGGGCGCGTGAGTGCCGCAAGAAGAAGAGGGAGGAGGCGCACCTGGCCAAGATCGACGACGACGCCAATCCCTCGATGCTGCTCGCCGAGGTCGAGCTCGACACCGCATCACCAACTGCCGCGCCTGACTCCATCTTGACAGCGCCGCCAGCGCCGCCCGTACCGGTGCCCGCGCCGGAGCGGGCGCTCATCTTCCTCAATGAGGAGAACGCCAAGGTCGTCCCAGGCCCAGTCGCCGGCCAGCTCGACTCCACCTGGTACCTCGACACAGGGGCGTCAAACCACATGACAGGAGATCGAGCGGCGTTCGCGGAGCTCGACGAGGCGGTGCGCGGCAACGTGCGCTTCGGCGACGGCTCCGTGGTACAGATCATGGGGCGCGGCACCATCGGCTTCAGCATCGATGGAGGACCATAGCGCGCCTTCAGGGACGTGTACTACATCCCCAAGCTCCGGAGCAGCGTGGTCAGCCTGGGGCAGCTTGACGAACACGCATGCGACATCAGGATCAGGCACGGAGTGCTAACGATCCATGACAGGCGCGGCCAGCTCGTCGTCAAGGTAAAACGCGCGCCAAATCGTCTGTACAAGTTGACCATCCGTCCTGTGCAGCGGGTGTGCCTTGCCGTGCGGCACGACACGACGCCATGGCGTTGGCATGGACGCTTGGGTCACCTCCATTTCGAGGCGCTACAGAGAATGGCGCGGGAGGGCCTGGTGCGCGGCCTGCCCAGCATCGAGCACGCCAACGAACTCTGTGAGGCGTGCCTGGCCGGGAAGCAGCGTCGAGCGCCTTTCCCACAGCAGGCCAAGTTCAGAGCGGAGGAGCCGCTTGAGCTTGTGCACGCTGACCTGTGCGGCGCGATCACGCCGCCAACTCCAAGAGGTCGCCGCTACTTCCTCTTGCTCGTCGACGACTACATCCGCTACATGTGGCTCGTGTTGCTGTCGACGAAGGACGAGGCCGCCACGGCGCTCAAACGCTTCCAAGCTGAGGCACAGACGGAGGCACGCCGCCCGCTGCGCACGCTGCGCACGGACCTAGGCGGTGAGTTCACCTCCAGCGCGCTCGCCGCGCACTTCGCCGACACCGGCATCAGGCGCCACCTGACGACGCCGTACTCGCCACAGCAGAACGGCGTCGTGGAGCGACGCAACCAGACCGTGGTTGGCATGGCAAGGAGTATGATGAAGGCGAAGAAGCTTCCAAGCTTTCTGTGGGGAGAAGCGGTGACTGATGTCTACGTTCCCCCTCCTTTCCTGTAGACAGTGTTGGGCCTCCAAGTGCAGAGGTTTGTAGAACAGCAGCAAGTTTCCCTTAAGTGGATCACCCAAGGTTTATCGAACTCAGGGAGGAAGAGGTCAAAGATATCCCTCTCATGCAACCCTGCAACCACAAAGCAAGAAGTCTCTTGTGTCCCCAACACACCAAATAGGTGCACTAGTTCGGCGAAGAGATAGTGAAATACAGGTGGTATGAATATGTATGAGCAGTAGCAACTGTGCCAGAAAATAGCTTGCTGGCGTGTAGTTGATGGTGGTAGTATTGCAGCAGTAGTAACACAGTAAAACAGTAAACAAGCAGTAGTAACTCAGCAGTATTTGGGAACAAGACCTAGGGATTACACTTTCACTAGTGGACACTCTCAACATTGATCACATAACAGAATAGATAAATGCATACTCTACACTTTTGTTGGATGATGAACACATTGCGTAGGATTACACGAACCCTCAATGCCGGAGTTAACAAGCTCCACAATAATGCTCATATTTTAGTAACCTTTAGTGTAAGATAGATCAAAAGACTAAACCAAGTACTAGCATAGCATGCACACTGTCACCTTCATGCATATGTAGGAGGAATAGATCACATCAATATTATCATAGCAATAGTTAACTTCGCAATCTACAAGAGATCATGATCATAGCATAAACCAAGTACTAACACGGTGCACGCACTGTCACCTTTGCACACATGCAGGAGGAATAAAACTACTTTAATAACTTTGCTAGAGTAGCACATAGATAAATTGTGATACGATGCACATTGCAATCATAAAGAGATATAAATAAGCACTTCACTACGCTCTTCAACAGTGAATAAGTACTTCGTGAAATATAGCCTAAGAGACCCACACGGTGCACACACTGTCACCTTTACACACGTGGGACAAGGAGTCTCCGGAGATCACATAGGTAAAACCCACTTGACTAGCATAATGACATCTAGATTACAAGCATCATCATATGAATCTCAATCATGTAAGGCAGCTCATGAGATCATTGTATTGAAGTACATAGGAGAGAGATGAACCACATAGCTACCGGTACAGCCCCGAGCCTCGATGGAGAACTACTCCCTCCTCATGGGAGCAGCAGCGGTGATGAAGATGGCGGTGGAGATGGCAGCGGTGTCGATGGAGAAGCCTTCCGGGGGCACTTCCCCGCTCCGGCAGGGTGCCGGAACAGAGACTCTGTCCCCGGATCTTGGCTTCGCGATGGCGGCGGCTCGGGAACTTTTCTCGTATCGTGGCTTCCTCCGTAAGGGTTTTCGGGCGTGTGTGGGCTTTATATAGGCGAAGAGGCGGCGCAGGAGGGTCAACGAGGCGACGAGACCATAGGGTGGCGCGGCCAGGGCCTGGGCCGCGCCACCATGTCATCTGGGCCCACCAGGCCCCCCCTCTGGCGGCTCTCGGGTGTTCTGGATGCTTCCGGGCAAAATAGGAACCTGGGAGGTGATTTCGTCCAATTCCGAGAATATTTCGTTACTAGGATTTCTGAAACCAAAAACAGCAGAAAACAGGAACTGGCACTTCGGCATCTTGTTAATAGGTTAGTTCCAGAAAACGCATAAATACGACATATAATGTGCATAAAACATGTAGGTATCATCAATAAAGTGGCATGGAACATAAGAAATTATCGATACGTTGGAGACGTATCAGCATCCCCAAGCTTAGTTCTGCTCGTCCCGAGCAGGTAAAACGATAACAAAGATAATTTCTTAAGTGACATGCCATCATAATCTTGATCATATTGTAAACATATGTAATGAATGCAGCGATCATAAACAATGGTAATGACATGAGTAAACAAATGAATCATAAAGCAAAGACTTTTCATGAATAGTACTTTCAAGACAAGCATCAATAAGTCTTGCATAAGAGTTAACTCATAAAGCAATAATTCAAAGTAGAGGTATTGAAGCAACACAAAAGAAGATTAAGTTTCAGCGGTTGCTTTCAACTTATAACATGTATATCTCATGGATATTGTCAACATAGAGTAATATAACAAATGCAATAAGCAAGTATGTAGGAATCAATGCACAGTTCACACAAGTGTTTGCTTCTTGAGGTGGAGAGAGATAGGTAAACTGACTCAACATAAAAAGTAAAAGAATGGTCCTTCAATGAGGAAAGCATCGATTGCTGTATTTGTGCTAGAGCTTTTATTTTGAAAACATAAAGAGAGCATAAAAGTAAAATTTTGAGAAGTGTTTGTTGTTGTCAACGAATGGTAGTGGGCACTCTAACCCCCTTGCCAGGCAAACCTTCAAAGAGCGGCTCCCATTTTATTTTGTTTTTGGGTGGCACTCCTTCCAACCTTTCTTTCACAAACCATGGCTAACCGAATCCTCGGGTGCCTGCCAACAATCTCATACCATGAAGGAGTGCCTTTTTATTTTAGTTTTATTATGATGACACTCCTCCCCACCTTTTGCTTACACAAGCCATGGCTAACCGAATCCTTCGGGTGCCGTCCAACAATCACAAACCATGGAGGAGTGTCTATTTAAGTTAATTAATTTGGGACTGGGAATCCAATTGCCAGCTCTTTTTGCAAAATTATTGGATAAGCGGATGAAGCCACTAGTCCATTGGTGAAAGTTGCCCAACAAGATTGAAAGATAAACACCACATACTTCCTCATGAGCTATAAAACATTGACACAAATCAGAGGTGATAAATTTTGAATGGTTTAAAGGTAGCACTCAAGCAATTTACTTTGGAATGGCGGAGAAATACCATGTAGTAGGTAGGTATGGTGGACACAAATGGCATAGTGGTTGGCTCAAGGATTTTGGATGCATGAGAAGTATTCCCTCTCGATACAAGGTTTAGGCTAGCAAGGTTATTTGAAACAAACACAAGGATGAACCGGTGCAGCAAAACTCACATAAAAGACATATTGTAAACATTATAAGACTCTACACCGTCTTCCTTGTTGTTCAAAACTCAATACTAGAAATTATCTAGACTTTAGAGAGACCAATTATGCAAACCAAATTTTAGCAAGCTCTATGTATTTCTTCATTAATGGGTGCAAAGTATATGATGCAAGAGCTTAATCATGAGCACAAAAATTGCCAAGTATCACATTATCCAAGATATTTTACCAATTACTACATGTAGCATTTTTCAATTCCAACCATATAACAATATAACGAAGAGGAAACTTCGCCATGAATATTATGAGCTAAGAACACATGTGTTCATACGAACCAGCGGAGCGTGTCTCTCTCCCACACAAGGATGAACTTATTCAGAGAACTAAGATAACAAAACAAAAACAAAAATAAAAGCACACAGACGCTCCAAGTAAAGTACATACGATGTGACCGAATAAAAATATAGTTTCACTAGAAGAAACCTGATAAGTTGTCGATGAAGAAGGGGATGCCTTGGGCATCCCCAAGCTTAGATGCTTGAGTCTTCTTGAAATATTCAGGGATGAACCACCGGGGCATCCCCAAGCTTAGACCTTTCACTCTTCTCGATCACATTATATCACCCTCTTCTATTGACCCTTGAAAACTTCCTTCACACCAAACTTCAAGCAAACTCATTAGAGGGTTAGTGCACAATCAAAATTCACATGTTCAGAGGTGACACAATCATTCTCAATACTTCTGGACATTGCACAAAACTTCTGAAAGTTAATGGAACAAAGAAACTCATTTAACTTAACAAAAGCGGCAATGCGAAATAAAAGGCAGAATCTGTCAAAAACAGAACAGTCCGTAAAGACGAATTTAAAGCTGGCACCAGACTTGCTCAAATGGAAAAACTCAAAACTAATGAAAGTTGCGTACATATCTGAGGATCACGCTCGTAAATTGGCAGATTTTTTCGAATTTTCTACAGAGGCCTGTGCCCAGATTCGTGACAGACAGCAATGCTGTTTCTGCGCAGCAATCCCAAATATAACATCAACTTTGACATAGAAACTTTACTTGGCACAACAAAACACAAAACTAAGATAAGGAGAGGTTGCTACAGTAGTAAACAACTTCCAAGACACAAATATAAAACAAATTACTGTAGCAAAATAACACATGGGTTATCTCCCAAGAAGTTCTTTTCTTTATAGCCATTAAGATGGGCTCAGCAGTTTTAATGATGATGCTCTCATAAGAAATAGTATTTGAAGCAAAAGAGAGCATCAAGAGGCAAATTCAAAACACATTTAAGTCTAACATGCTTCCTATGCATAGGAATCTTGTAAATAAACAAGTTCATGAAGAGCAAAGTAACAAGCATAGGAAGATAAAACAAGTGTAGCTTCAAAAATTTCAGCACATAGAGAGGTGTTTTAGTAACATGAAAATTTTTACAACCATATTTTCCTCTCTCATAATAACTTTCAGTAGCATCATGAGCAAACTCAACAATATAACTATCACTTAAAGCATTCTTATCATGAGTCTCATGCATAAAATAATTACTACTCCCAACATAAGCATAGTCATTCTTATTAATTGTAGTGGGAGCAAATTCAACAAAGTAGCTATCAAATATAGGAGGTATATTGTAATCATAATCAAATTTATCCTCCATAACAGGTGGTAACAAAAGACTACTATCATTATAATCATCATAAATGGGAGGCAAAGTATCATCAAAGTAAATTTTCTCCTCAATGCTTGGGGGATTAAAAATATCATGCTCATCAAAGCCAGCTTCCCCAAGCTTAGAATTTTCCATAGCATTATCAACAATGGTGTTCAAAGCATTCATAGTAATAACATTCCCATTAGCATGCATATAAAGTTCCATGGGTTTCTTAATTCTTTCTTCAAACACATCATGTCCTAATTCAAGATAAAGTTCATAAAGATCTCTCATATTTTTGTTGTTTTCCATTATGCCTAACTAGTGTAAACAAGAAACCAAATGTCGCAATTGCAGAGTCTAAAGGAAATAGCTTCGAGTACTTACAATGGCGCCGGAAAATAGCTTAGTAGCCGAGGTCCGGAGTGTGAGTACCTTTTACCTTTCCTCCCCGGCAACGGCGCCTTTAAAAGTGCTTGATGTCTACGTTCCCCCTCCTTTCCCGTAGACGTTGTTGGGCCTCCAAGTGCGAGAGGTTTGTAGAACAGCAGCAAGTTTCCCTTAAGTGGATCACCCAAGGTTTATCGAACTCAGGGAGGAAGAGGTCAAAGATATCCCTCTCATGCAACCCTGCAACCACAAAGCAAGAAGTCTCTTGTGTCCCCAACACACCAAATAGGTGCACTAGTTCGGCGAAGAGATAGTGAAATACAGGTGGTATGAATATGTATGAGCAGTAGCAACTGTGCCAGAAAATAGCTTGTTTGGCGTGTAGTTGATGGTGGTAGTATTGCAGCGATGTAGTAACACAAGAAACAAAGAAACAAGCGGTAGTAACTCAAAGAAAGATTTGGGAACAAGGCCTAGGGATTACACTTTCACTAGTGGACACTCTCAACATTGATCACATAACAGAATAGATAAATGCATACTCTACACTTTTGTTGGATGATGAACACATTGCGTAGGATTACACGAACCCTCAATGCCGGAGTTAACAAGCTCCACAATAATGCTCATATTTTAGTAACCTTTAGTGTAAGATAGATCAAAAGACTAAACCAAGTACTAGCATAGCATGCACACTGTCACCTTCATGCATATGTAGGAGGAATAGATCACATCAATATTATCATAGCAATAGTTAACTTCGCAATCTACAAGAGATCATGATCATAGCATAAACCAAGTACTAACACGGTGCACGCACTGTCACCTTTGCACACATGCAGGAGGAATAAAACTACTTTAATAACTTTGCTAGAGTAGCACATAGATAAATTGTGATACGATGCACATTGCAATCATAAAGAGATATAAATAAGCACTTCACTACGCTCTTCAACAGTGAATAAGTACTTCGTGAAATATAGCCTAAGAGACCCACACGGTGCACACACTGTCACCTTTACACACGTGGGACAAGGAGTCTCCGGAGATCACATAGGTAAAACCCACTTGACTAGCATAATGACATCTAGATTACAAGCATCATCATATGAATCTCAATCATGTAAGGCAGCTCATGAGATCATTGTATTGAAGTACATAGGAGAGAGATGAACCACATAGCTACCGGTACAGCCCCGAGCCTCGATGGAGAACTACTCCCTCCTCATGGGAGCAGCAGCGGTGATGAAGATGGCGGTGGAGATGGCAGCGGTGTCGATGGAGAAGCCTTCCGGGGGCACTTCCCCGCTCCGGCAGGGTGCCGGAACAGAGACTCCTGTCCCCCAGATCTTGGCTTCGCGATGGCGGCGGCTCTGGAACTTTTCTCGTATCGTGGCTTCCTCCGTAAGGGTTTTCGATGCAGGGGCTTTATATAGGCGAAGAGGCGGCGCAGGAGGGTCAACGAGGCGACGAGACCATAGGGTGGCGCGGCCAGGGCCTGGGCCGCGCCACCATGTCATCTGGGCCCACCAGGCCCCCCCTCTGGCGGCTCTCGGGTGTTCTGGATGCTTCCGGGCAAAATAGGAACCTGGGAGGTGATTTCGTCCAATTCCGAGAATATTTCGTTACTAGGATTTCTGAAACCAAAAATAGCAGAAAACAGGAACTGGAACTTCGGCATCTTGTTAATAGGTTAGTTCCAGAAAACGCATAAATACGACATATAATGTGCATAAAACATGTAGGTATCATCAATAAAGTGGCATGGAACATAAGAAATTATCGATACGTTGGAGACGTATCAGTGACCACGGCAGTTTACCTGCTGAACCGTTCCTTCACCCGCAGCGTCGACGGCAAGACGCCGTTTGAGGCATGGCACGGGCGGAAGCCCTCCGTCGAGCATTTCCGCGTCTTCGGCTGCATCGCGAACGTCAAGTCTGCGCGCCCCTTCCTCCGCAAGCTCGACGACCGCAGCACTCCGATGGTGTTCATCGGGTATGAGCACGGGACAAAGGGGTACAGGGTCTACGACCCAACCACCCGCCGCGTCCATGTATCTCGCGACATCGTCTTCGACGAATCGGCGAGCTGGCCTTGGGAGGAGGACGAGGAAGCAGCTACGGTTGATGGGGGCGAATTCGTGGTCGAATTCATCACCACACCTGCGCCACCCACCAAGCCTCTGGTGGAGCCAGAGGTAGTGGAAGCAGACGTGGCAAGCCCTGCCGTCGCGCAGGGAGCTGCCACGCCGATCCAGCCCGAAACCGCGGCGCCGCCCGTGGAGTTCGCCACGACTCCATCAGCTCTAGATCCGGAGCTGTTCGATGAACTCGACGAGGGCGAGGAGCACCGCTACCGGCGGATCTCCAACATCCTGGGCGCCGACGCAGCGCTGCCAGAACAAGCGGAGTGAGTGTTGCTCCCACGGCGGAGGAGCCAGGGAGCGTGGCCGAAGCGCTCCGCGACGCAAGCTGGAGCAGAGCAATGGAGGAGGAGATGGCCTCCATCGTGGAGAACTCCACTTGGTCTCTGGTGGATCTCCCACCGGGCCAGAAGCCCATTGGGCTGAAGTGGGTTTACAAAGTGAAGAGGGACGAGAAAGGGAGCATCGTCAGGCACAAGGCCCGCCTCGTCGCCAAGGGCTATGTGCAGCGAGAGGGAGTTGACTTCGAGGAAGTCTTTGCCCCCGTCGCTCGGCTCGATTCCATCCGGCTCCTCCTCGCCGTCGCCGCGCAGGAGGCCTGAGCGGTGCACCATCTCGATGTCAAGTCCGCCTTCCTCAACGGCGAGCTCGAGGAGGAGGTGTACGTGGCGCAGCCCCCTGGATTCGTCAAGGCCGGATCGTAGGGGAAGGTGCTGCGCCTCCACAAGGCGCTATACGGGCTCCGCCAGGCTCCAAGGGCATGGAATTCGAAGCTGGACAGCAGCCTCATCGCGCTCGGCTTCACCAAGTGCCCCTCCGAGCACGCGATGTACGCGCGCGGCAAGGGCACGGAGCGGCTCTTGCTCGGAGTCTACGTGGACGATCTGATCGTCACCGACGCCTCTGCCATGGCGATTGGGGAGTTCAAGAAGGAGATGATGGGGCTCTTTCGGATGAGCGACATGGGGCTGTTGTCCTACTACCTCGGCATCGAGGTCGTACAGCAGCCTGGGCGCATCAAGCTGGGGCAGTCTGCCTATGCAGACAAGCCGCTCGACAAAATGGGCATGGCTAGCTGCAACGCCACCGCCACGCCCATGGAGCATCGGCTGAAGCTGAGCAAGAAGGGAAGCGGAGCGCCGGTGGACTCATCCCTCTACCGCAGCATCGTCGGTGGGCTCCGCTACCTCGTCCACACACGCCTCGACATCTGCTACGCCGTCGGCTACCTCAGCAGATACATGGAGGCACCCACGAGCGAGCACTGGAGCGCAGTAAAACACTTGATGCGCTACATCGCTGGGACGAAGGACCATGGGTGCACGTATGCACGCCAGGACGCGAAGGCCAGGCTCGTCGGCTACATCGACGCTGACTGGGCCGGCGACGTCGACGATCGGAAGAGCACGAGCGGAGTCTTGTACTTCCTCGGCAGCTGTCCCATCTCCTGGCAGTCAGCGAAGCGGAAGATTGTCGCACTCTCCTCATGCGAGGCGGAGTACGTTGCTGCGACTGCTGCCGCTTGCCAGGGGATCTGGCTCAGGCGGCTCCACGATGAACTGCTTGGTCGCAAGCATGGCGCGGTGGAGCTCCACGTCGACAACAAGTCAGCCATAGCGCTGATGAAGAATCCGGTCTTCCACGACCGAAGCAAGCACATCGAAATCAGGTATCACTTTATCCGCCAGTGTGTCGACAACAAGGACATCGACGTCCAGTTCGTACATACTGCGGATCAGCTGTCTGACATCATGACGAAGGCACTTGGTCGTGTGCCATCGAATTGGCATCGTTAAGGTGAAGGGCACATAGATTAGGAGGAGATTCTCAGTGTGTCAGTAATAAGTGTCTGTTTAGTTTTCGTCAGTAAGTTCAGTTTGGTCAGGTAGCTAAGTTAGTTGTTCCGTCAGCTATTTGCTAGGAACAGATAGGTTAGGATTTGGTCTTTGTTTTCTGATCCGATCCTTGCGTGGTGAGCTCGTGTGCTCGGTCGTGGGATGGCACGATCAATGTGGGCAACGTGTGAGCATGCACGATCGCTGCTTTGCTGAATAAAAGGAAGAGAGCAACAGAAAAGCTGTAGGCATTACACAGCAACAAATCTCTGTCATTGTCTCCTCTCTGTTCGTGCGTCAGTTCGTGAGTGTGATCGTGAGAGAAGAAAGGCTACAGTGCCACACCGTCGCAGCTGCTGGCCTCCTATGACGCGGAGTGTTTATGCTAGCGTGCCCTTCCGGGGAAGTGCTCTCATGCTACGGCTCTGCCTCTTCCATTCTAGGTAATACATGCGGAAATGCGGTTTGGTACCCGGGTCTACATGCTCATGGACAAAGCAATCCTCACCAGATGGAAGTCTAGGTGGCGCATGCAAATCTTCTTGTCTCCATCATCAACACAATTGCCACGCTGATAGTGCTGGCTGTCCTAATCACCCTGCTGTTGGGATCTGACACAAAATGAAGTATGTAGCTACCCAGGCATATGTTGTAGGCCGGACTAGTTTCAGTAAACCTTTTAGCTTACTGTATGTCTGTCGCCAGTCTACGCACAAGCTTATATAAAATATGCTTGTACTTTCTCCGTTCTTTTTTAATTGACTCAAATTTAATATAAAGTTGTACTAAATCTGAGTCAATTAAAAGAGAACGGAGGGAGTATATGCTTATGGCTGATCTGTGTTTAGGTGCCCTAGCGTGTAAGTGAATTGTACTGTATCACCAATCATCATGTAATACCCTGTTCTGCACAACATGTGTTAATGGAAGATCACGTTTTCATGTACCATGGTCTGGGTATCCCACACCTACATGTTCTCAGGTCCATGTCGGTCAGTACCGAACGCTGGTCAATCTCAGGCAAGCTCGCCGTCACCTGCTCCTTACTGTGCCGTGGGACACGGCTACGTGTCGACCAAACCTATTCCTGTTTTTTGCTGCTGACTGTATAGTGGTCTAGATAACAGGAGCAAATAGATCGGGAGCCAAAACTGCATGCCCATGAGTGTGTCTCAAGAATGCGCGGTTGAATTATCCCTTCTAATATTGCTTTGCCAATTAGTTAATTCACTTATTTAACAACTTTTTATTGTCAATTTTAGGAACAGAACATGTGAAGATATTTTATTCTTATATAACCTCAATATCCAACCAATCCGCAAATCACTAAACCGAAAAGTTCCTCCAACCAAAGCATCTACCTAAACTATATGTATATTTTGTTGGGTCGGTGACAATAGTTGAAAATATATATATTTACCTTTGCAACAGAGTTTGGTTCTCGAGCTCTAGTACTCTTGCTATTTTTAAAAAATAAAAAACAATTTTAATAGTTATTAAAAAATCTGTAAATAATTCTGGAGATTGTTAGTGATATATCTCAAAATAATCCTGCAAAATTTCAACCCGAATTTTTTCATATTTTGTACTAGATAAAAATGACAAAATCTGATTTTTACAAAATATAAAAAATATGCAGATTTTGTCATTTTTGCATATATGCAGATTTTTTTCAGAATTTTTTGAAACACAAAAATATAATTTTTGACTCTTTTTTTTAAACGAGATCACTCGTGCTATACACCAAATCTCCGTCCATTGCAATCATACTAATTTTGTGTGTGTTAGACATAAGTTTTTTGTAGCAGTATTTTTGCGATTAGATTTTGGCCCGTGGCTTGCTCCAATCATGGCTATACAGTACATTATAGACACACTGAGCATATATCGATCACGTATACGGATCGATGTCCTCAACTATTACATTGTGCTTATACATTTGTACATCACACAACCATTACTTCCTCTATTCACTAATATAAAACATTTTGGCAATCCAATATTTTAGTTTGCCAAAATATAAGAAGTACACACTTTATATTATCAATGCAAACAACGTGTTTTATCATACATACACGCGAGCAGGCACGCGGGGAACACACTTAGGAGACATGCCTTACCGTTACTGCAGCGCACAAATACTAAAGGTAGAGACAGACACGTCACAAGTAGGTGTGCCATCAAAACATATGTTGCCTACGCGACGACGGGGACGAAGGGCGTGGCCAGGAGAACCAGAGGCATGAGGCGGCGCACGCCGAGGCCGGGGGCCTCCTCCATGTCCACCTCAGCGACACCCTCCGGCAGCGACCACTCGAAGTGGTAGAGCAGGCTGACGAGGGCGAGCTCCATGCTGGCCAGCCCGTAATTGAACCCGGGGCACATCCTGCGGCCAGCGCCAAACGGGAGAAACTCATAGCTGTTGCCTGTGAAATCCACGGTGCCGTCCTCGAACCGCTCCGGCTGGAACTCCTCAGCGGCATCCCAGTACCTCGGGTCCCGTCCAATGGCCCATGCGTTGATGACGACGCGTGACTTGGCCGGGATCGTGTACCCTTCCAGCTCGCACACGTCGATGCTCTCCCGGGGCACTAGCAGCGGCGCTGGCGGGTGCAACCGAAGCGCCTCCTTGATCACCATTTTCAGGTACCGGAGGTCGCTCGCCTGCAGTTCGGCCTCCGTCACCACGGGCTTACCCTTGAACGCCTCACGGATATGCCCTTGAAGCTTCGCCATCACCGTTGGGTTCCGCATTAGCTCTGACATCCCCCACTCCATCGCTGACGCCGACGTCCCCGTTCCGCCCGCGAACATGTCTAGGATGATGGCCTTGATCTTGCTATTGTCCAGGTGGAAACCAAAGCCGCCTTTCCCTTGCAACCCGATGAGCACGTCGGTGAGGTTCTCGTCCACGTTCTCGGTGGCGCCGGCTTTGATCTTGTCGGCGCGGGCGACGTTCCTCTCGTCGATGATCTCCTCCAGGATGGCATCCACTGTCTTGTGGATGCCCTGCAGGCTGTGCTTCATGCCGGTGATGGTGGCAAGTACGGTGGTCCATGTGGGGAATAGGTCGGGGATGTTGAAGCCACTCGCGAGGCCCACGCCGGATTTGATGGCTGACATGAACTCCGCCGCGTTCTTTCTCTTCTTCCCGAATGCCGCCCGCGCAACGATGTTGTTGGTAGTGCTATGGAACATGACGCTCAGGTTCACCGGCGTCGATGGCCCCGCCGCGGGGATCTGCTCCACCAGCATCCCCACCTGCATGCATGCGCGATCCGTTGTCTGAATTAACTAGTGTTCATATATAAAATGGTCCGCAGAGATTAAAACATGCCTAACTACATAGTAGATCAGCATTCTTGTCAACTGTTGCCACATGCAGACATGACTATACGCTTTAGTTAGTATTGTAAGTTCAATTTAATCTGCCATCATCTTTTGTTGCCACGTTCAATGAATAATTAGTTAATATCAGGTTGGATGTTCGTATATACCTCGTCCTCCCTGATGTGGCGGAAGGAGAGCACGCGCTTGGGGCTGAGGATCTCGGCGGCGCAGAGCTGGCGGAGCTTGCGCCAGTAGTCGCCGGAGGGGGAGAAGAGGATGTCGGCCCACTCGTAGCCGACGATTCCGCCGGCCAGGAGCTTCGGCCGTGTGGCGAAGTTGGTGTCGTGGGTCTTGAGCACCAGCCGTGCAGTCTCCTTGGACGACGCCACAACCAGCGGCGTTTGCCCCAGCTGCAGCATCATCAGCGGGCCGTGCGCGTCGGCGAGGTTCTTCAGTGCCTGGTGTGGCAGCACGTTCACCAGGTGGTGCATGCTGCCGATCACCGGAAGCTTCCACGGCCCAGGCGGCGCCCTCTCGCTGATCGGGTTCAGGGTAACCTTCAGCACCTGCAGCAGCGCCACCGCTCCGGCCGCCAGAAGAACCGAAAGGAGAAACAGCTCGTCCATGGCAGCAGCTCACGTTGCAGCAGCTAATTAAGCAAACTAGTAGTGACTAAGCGAGCTTGTGTGACTGGTGTGAGTTGCGATAGCCGGGTATATATAGGGCAGAGGCGGGACCACGGAAGGGGTTGGCCCACGTCACGATGGTGACGCCATCCAATAACGCAATCGGGCTGGTGATGCGTGGCCAATTGGGTTAATTTATAGCGACCTGTTAAGTTCGGAATACTGTGTGGTGATTAATACAGTGTCATTCTCTACTAAGCTCGATCAGAGGTACTAGTGTTACATACTCCTGTGTGTGACCCAGCCCAAAAAATCCATTGTACACGCATTCAAAATATACTGCTCTCTTTATTCATAGAAGGATGTTGAATATTTATTTAGATTCAGACTTGCCTATACATAAAGAGTGTTCAGATACATCTAAACTTAGATAAATTTACACATCATGTTATGAACAGAGGTAGTACTTATCAGAAAAATGCTATTAGGAACATTTACTTATGAAATCTTCTTTTGATACGCATCAATAAACTAGTTGGATAAAAGGCAGTTGTATATGGGCATATATAACTAAAGTGTTTGGGACAAAAGTATCCACATACAAGGGAACTAACTAATTAACTATAACAGACAACGTTATACTTCAGAAATGGTGTTATAAGTTAGTAGATGTAATTATAAAAAAATGAATTGTAATGCGCCGCTCCGCTGCCTAAACCTTAATGTACTCTCTACACGGTAGCATCTTCTACCATGTCACAAATGAAAGTACCTTTCCACATTTTTGATGGATGATGTTTTATGATTAAAAAATGCGGATGAAAAGAGGCAGGAATTTTGCTGAATTTCTGTGGCTATACCCTTTTATTTAAGTAAAACATAAACTTATGGGCTTTTTGCGTGTTTTACGCCTCCAAAAGCCCTTGATTATTTAACGAGAAGAAAACATATAAAGATATAGAAAAGGAGGGTATCCCAGACTGTATTGCATGATACACAAAACCATGTTTTATTGCGAAGTATTCTAAAAAACACAGGAGCAAAAGCCCCACAAATAAAAAGATGTAAGGGTATAAAATGTTTGTGGAACTTGTAGCTGTACATACATATATAGCTCCTTATCAACACTCTTATAGGTTTTACCTCTTTTTGAATGCTAGCTTTTTTTTTATATCCATGATAACCTTATTAGATTTTCAAAATGCAAAAAAATATACCTGTTTGGTCCTTTTTACCAACATATTTACGTTCTTAGTACAAAAATACAGGCATATGATCAAGTTTATATATCAAATAAATGGACAACAAAAACATAATTTATGGTTCATATTGTGATATTGATTTGATAGTGTTGATGTGATATGTTTCTATAGGTTCTGACTTAGTTATTTTGTAATAAGCTTAGTCAAACTTAAGTAACTATGTTTCTTATGACGCTAATTAAAGAAAATGTTATAATGGAAACAATATCCCGTCGACATGAGAATGGTTTTGTTGGCCTCACGAGCATGTGCTCCCGGATGAATAGTAAATTTGTAAAAATACTTATGGAAACATTAAATTTTTTTAGATTATACATATTTATTTTACATGTTTTTTAAGTTTCATGAAGAGAAGACGCATGTCGTGTCCTATAAAAATAACATAATATGGTTGTAAAATGCAATTTGTAGCAGCAAAATTATCACATATCATAAAAAACCCGTTGCTTTTAAAAAATATGTATAAAAGCAATGTGCATCACAACTGGGCAGGCACCGATGCCTTCACACGTATGATACTGCCTGAGTTTGGAGAGACCAGATTCAGGCCTGCGCCATGATTTGATTCTGATACATGAACACGGGCATGTGCTAAACTTAACTGCCTCCAAGCTAGTAGGTACGTGCTGCATAATTTGCACAGATACATACACGGGAAGGCATCGGTGCCTTCCCAGTCGTGATGCACATTGCGTTTGATCCGGTTACAGGGTAGACGATGCCTTTTTTTTGTCTTGTTACAGGAGAGACGATGCGTTCTTTCCGTCTTGTTAGCAGAGAGACGATGCTAATCAATTTTTCAATTAGTTTACATTAACTGCAGGTTTTGGGTATCGATTTGAAAAAAATCTCAGAGGGGGCTGAGATTTCCGGTACCGCAGTTACTAGAGATAACCGGTCAAATACCGAACGGAATTCTCAAACAAAATTTGAATTTCAAACTGAAAATTATCTAAATATTTTTTTATTAAGGTTTTGAGGAGAAGAAAGTGAAAGATTCGGATAATGAGTTGGAGCATGGGGCTATAGTGGAGAGGAAACACGTACGATTCAGGTTGGCTAACCAATCAGCCTAAATTCATACCAAATTTGAATAGACCGAGATTTTTCGGCCGATAAATACATTTACCAGAGGGAGCTGAGAATTCCGGTTACCGGCCGGTAACCGTGGTATTCGAGCCGGTAACTAAATTCCGGGGGACAAGTGTCCGCATTATGATGAAGTAAACCTCGCGTAGAATAAAGCAAACGACCGAAGTAACCCCCGACAGTCTTTCCCATCTTCTGCGAGTCACGATCTTTATTTTTCTGGAACATATATACGGCGCTCGGCAAGCTAGAGACTACCCGCCGATTGTCAGGTTAAACTATCCAGCACAGCTAAGAGCATCTCCAGTCGCGTTCCCCAAACCGTCCCCAAAACCGCGCCGGATCAAGCGTTTGGGGGACGTGTTTTGTTCGTGCCGCGTTTGGGGGACGTCGCTCACCAGCCGCGTCCCCCAAACGCCACCCCCAAACATTTAAAATACTTTTTTTGACCTTTTTATTTCAATTTCCACAAACTAATACATAATTGGGAACGTGGTTTCCAAAAACTAATACATAGTTGGAACCGTGGTGAACGCCGGCACGCAGAGCTAGGCGCGACAGGACGCGTCGCTGCGCCCTCTGTGGGAACTGCACCGTTGCTGCGCGCCAATAACTTCCGTCGCGAGGTAGGCGACGGTTAGGTTTAAATTAATTGTGCCGCTGACGGGTCGGCCCCGCCACTCCCCGCCTCGCTTTTCGGTGTGTCCGGCGTCCCCGGAGCGTCCCCTGTGGGACGGGGACGGGCTCGGGGCGCCGGACACCGTATCGGGGCGCGCCGGACAAAAATGGGCTTTGGGGGACGCGGCTGGAACGCATTTTTTGTCCGGCGCGCCCCAAATCCCTTTGGGGGACGCTTTGGGGGACGCGACTGGAGATGCTCTCAGCTACCCTGTCATCACACGAAGATGGCGACGACAGTACATGCATACAGCGCGACTGCGTGTACATTTACAGAAGTAAGCCAAGTCGCCCAACTGGTCAGTATTGTATAATGAGGGAAGCCGAATGGAAACAACATGGTTAAAATGGTTTGAAATAGGGACCGACTGACCAGCCGAATGAATGTATGAAACAAGTGGCACAAGAACAATTCATAAGTTAGTAGACTTCAACGAATTCGGACGCTAGATCTTCTCTACTTTTGTTGTTTCTGGCATAGCTGTCGATATAGAGGCAGCACAAGCAGCTATTCGGATGAGACCCAGGTACATTGCATAACCTTGAGATTCCTGTTTATTATCGCAAGTTGTGCAATAAAAACTGGTAAGTGGGTTGAGGAATGGTTATAAAATAAGCTGAGTACAGTTTGAAGGGAGAACAACTGTCCTATGAGACTATATAAGCAGGTGGCTCGTCATTATCAACATTGTGGTAACTAGCTAGCCTGCGGGTTTTCTTGCCATATTATTTTCCAAGTGTCTAATTGGGTACGAAAGTTGAACAATCTAGTGCAGCTAACCTGCCTATCGTTGCACAACACACGGATGGCGACGATAGTGCAAACAGCGCGATTACTGAGCATACATTTCAGAGGCAAACCAGCGGGCTAGTATATATATTGAGTGAAGGAAAGCTGAGTGGAAACAACAGTGCAATATATGGCCTGACAGATAAAATGGACGAACAAGTGGTACAAACACAAATTCATAGATTAACGTCAACTATTTTGGACGCTCGTATCTTCTGTTTCAGCAATGCTGCCGACACATAGGATCAGTATAAGCATCTCTTCAGTTGCGACACAGGCAAACCAATTTTCCATTTCGGTACCATAAAATTCCAATAATTATCGCAAGTTGTGCAAATAAAGATTGAAAGTGGGTCAAGGATCAGTTGAAAATATGCTTGGTAGTTGGAAGGGAAAACTGCTGTCCCATGGGGGCCTGGGGCGGCTCATCCTCATGAAGCGTTGTGCTAATTAGCCAGCCAATATCCATGCTCTCTTCAAACTGTCCAAGGACTACAACTGAGTATGGATTTTTTATGATCAGAGCTAGTGGTCGTAAAATTAAGAACAAAACATTTAGATTATGTCAAGAGTAAGTATCTTAGAGGGGACTAGAATTTGCTTAATTATACTGCTGATTTCTATTTTTTTTTGGCCCAGTTGATTTATCTGGAGGAGGCAGATAGAAAATTCATGGTAAAACCTCTTTCGTTGGAAGAAATTAAAACAACAATCTTTTCGATGAAACATAATACGGCTCCCGGCCCTGATGGGTTTTCATAGAATTTTTTCAGAAGTTTTGGAATTTAATTAAAGATAATATTTTTGCTTTGTTCAATGATTTTTACAATGGTAAACTAGATATACAATGTTTAACTATGGCATTATTATTCTGTTAGCTAAAATTCAGGGTGCTGATAAGTTGAGATGTATAAACCAATATGTTTACTAACGTTATTTTCAATATTTTCACTAAAGTAACGGGGCCATTTGTATGGCCGACAAAGTAATTTCTAGTATTTAGTCTGTTGTTCTCAAGGGGAGGTTTATCCTTGACAATGTAACTATCTTGCATGAGACTGTTACCTGCCAAAACCCACCGGCGGGCAATGGTTAAGCAACACGAAGAGCCGGGAGGCTCCCAAGGCCGCTTAGTGGACCCTGGCACCTCGCGTTGTCCCGAAAGTCTTCCAGCCACGTCCTGGCGGTTGCTAGGGCGTGCCACCTGACCTAGACCCGATCAGGAAGGTGTTAGATTGCTTCGATTGTTCCTGCATGGTAGACACGTAAACATTAAATACGAGCCCTATCGGCTCTCAGGTTGCCCTGTGGATCGGCTCAAAGAGCCTATCGCCTCATGGTTCATGTTGGATTTGCAATGACATGGGGATCCTGCTTGATCAAAACAAAGCTAAACCGATCTACGACGGTTTAGGGTTTTCACCGCATAACCGGAACGTCCTACGCGTAGTCGGGCCTAGCAGATACGGAAGATGATGCAAACTACCCCTACAAGAGGCCTAAAAACCAACATTACGTCAATTCCCGGAACATCCCTTGTAGGAACGGTAAACAACACCTAACGCACTACCGGATCGTCCGACCCCAGCATAAGGCCTAACTATGCAGATATTAAACTAATCCTTGCGGAACAAGGAGCAACTATAACAGATCGGATCTACTAAGTAACGAACAAGCAAGATGCTGCCCTTACACCCAGATAGGTGTAAGGGCAGCTAGGTGTCGAGGGACGGCATTGCCACGCAGATATGCACGAGAAAGCATCAATGCAAGCCCCTAAACACCTAATGATAAGTAGTGCTGCTCGCCATCAACAACGCTTCAGCACGAGCAGCACAAGGTAGACGAATAAACGTATACTGCCTAGATCGCGAGATGCGATCTACGCAGCATGATGCTTACCCGGAAGAAACCCTCGAAGGAAGGGGTGGCGATGCGCCTGATTTGTGTTTGTTGTGAACGTGATTGTCCTCCTTTCTCGATAACCCTAGATACATATTTATAGTCCAAGGGACTTTCTAATTGAGGCGTGCACCTAACCGTGCACAGGCCAGACTCTATCTGTTAATTCTAAACACGATGCGATCTACTATATTACAGATACACGGGCAATCTAGCCCAAACTCTTAGCGCAAGGCCGCTTCAAAGATGCTCCACGTGTAATCTTCAAAGCCCATCTTCACTTACGGCCCATCTCCTGATTTGGCCAAAATCGGGTGATAACACATGCCCCCCTGGTTTTGGTAATGATAATTTGAAAACCATCTGTCTTTCCTTCGAAGGGTCATGTCGTGGCAGAGCAGAACCGTCGCAGTATTCTTCATCATGACGTCTTTCCCTCTCAACTTCTCTGCACGATTTGACGGTTTTGGCACCACGTCCTCGGAAACTGCTTAAGCATTAAATCGCTATATCCCCTTTTATTTAGCCACTTCTTGCAGTTCCCTTCTTCATCCTCTTTGCACTAGCACTCCCAAAAGCCCCCTTCTGCCACCATGTCTTCTTCTTCTTCCTCCTCATCGGGTCTTTCCACCCAATCCTCCCCCTTCCGCGAGCCGACACCGGAGTGGGACCCGCAGGAGGCCCACGCGGCCAACATCCGCCGCGCCATAGCCGACGGGGACGAGTCGAGCCACGACTCCTCCGTCTGGTCCGAAGATGACCAGTCCTTAACGGACGGGGAGAGCGACCTCCGCTTCCTCGCCATTGGGGAATCGGAGGAGGAGAGCGACGACGATCGCTTCTCCTGGGACGGTTTCTCCTCCGCCGAGGAGATGAAGGAGGAAGAAGAGGAGGAGGACGACACCTCCTCTGACGAGCCGCCGGCCAAGCGTCTCTGTCCTTGGCCGGGCAACATTAGTGACTTCGACAGCGACGATGACGACGATGACGACGATGACGAAGAAGACGAGGACAATGAAGGTCCCGCCGGTGGTCGCTACAGCAGCGACGACGAGCCGGCCGGGAGCAGCGCCGACAGTGGCGATGGCGACGATGAGGGCAGCATCGGCCCCTAGATAGGATAGAGCTAGAAGTAGTAGATGGGGCAATGTATCCCCTAGCAGTTCCTTTTGAGAGCAACTAGCTCTTTGTGTAAGAAATCTGGCTATCAATGAAGAGTCCCCTTTAACTTGATTTTGCCGATTCCTTCTACGCTAATTTAGCCGATTTCTCCTCATTCTGACTTTGCCGATTGTCAGCCTGATCAACGCTCGACGAGCCGATGACAACGCATCGGTCTCTTATGATAAATTTCGAGATAGATCAGTCCAGATCCTCAAATTCCAGTCGAACAGGACCAAATCGTGATCGTGCAAACCTTAGATCTTGGAAATCCAAATCCCCTGAGCTTAATGTTAGCTTTAACCGGCAAGACTCCAGAATCGATGCCTCCAGGAGAACTCTAGGACCATTGCTGAAAATCTTGATCGCCTACAACTTTCCTTGCGATGCTCTGTTTCTTTGCAGCAACAAACTGGCCCAAAGCCTATCAATCATGATGGCTCCCTCTTCAAATTGGTGGCTCTAGCTCCCCAGAACAAAGAACCTTGAGGGCGAGCTGCCTCCCGAGCCTCAGCCAAGGCGAGGATAAAAGTGTACCAGCCGAATGGGCCATCATCGGTGATACGTCCAAAACGTATCTACTTTCCCGAACACTTTTGCTGTTGTTTTGCCTCTAATTTGTGTATTTTGGATACAACTAACACGGACTAACGCTGTTTTCAGCAGAATTACTCTGGTGTCTCGTTTTTGTGCAGAAATCCAACTTTCAGGAAAAACCTCGGAATTTATACAGAAGGCCCTATTTTCCCAGAATATTCACGGAGCCAGAAGGGCAAGCCAGGTGGGGGCACGAGGGCCCCACACACTAGGCCGGCGCGGCCCAGGAGGGGCCCGCGCGGCCCTAGTGTGTGGCGGCCTCGGCTGGCCCCCGACGCCCTCCTTCGGACTACTTATCGCCCTCGACCTAAAAACGCACGGAGAGAAGTCGAAGTCGCCAGAAACCCTCCAGAGAGCCGCCACATCGCGAAACTCCGTCTCGGGAGCCAGAAGTCTCCGTTCTGTCACTCCGCCGGGACGGGGAATTGGAGGAGATCTTCACCGCCATCACCACCAACGCCTCTCCATCGACCAGCCATGTTTCCCCCATCCATGTGTGAGTAATTCCCCCGCTGTAGGCTGAAGGGGATGGTAGGGATTGGATGAGATTGGTCATCTAATAGTCATAAGATTGTTAGGGCATAGTGCCTAGTATCCGCAGATGTCACTTTTATGATATTGTTGCAACTTGTTATGCTTAATGCTTGTCACTAGGGCCCGAGTGCCATGATCTCAGATCTGAACATGTGTTACCCTCCAAAACCCCCCGACGGGTTTCGGTTAAGCAACACGAAGAGCCGGGAAGCTCCCAGGGCCGCTTAGTGGATCCCTGGCACCTCGCGTCGTCCCGCAAATCTTCTGGCGCGCGTCCTGGCGGTTGCTAGGGCGTGCCACCTGACCTATACCTGTTCAGGAAGGTGTTAGTGCTTCGATTGTTCCTGCATGGTAGACACGTGCACATTAAATACGAGCCTTATCGGCTCTCAGGTTTCCCTGTGGATCGGCTCAAAGAGCCGATCGCCCCATGGTCCTTGATGGATTAGCAATGGCATGGGGATCCTGCTTGATCAGGACAAAGCTAAAGCGATCCACGACAGTTTAGGGTTTTCACCGCATAATCGGAACGTCCTACGTGCGATCGGGCCTAGCAGCTACGAGAGACGATGCAAACTACCCCTACGAGAGGCCTAAAAACCAACATGTGTTGATCCTCGGAACATCCCTCGCAGGGACGGTAAACAACGCCTAACGCACCACCGGATCGTCCGACCCCAGCATAAGGCCTAACTATGCAGATATTAAACTAATCCTTGCAGATGCAAGGAGCAACTATAACGGATCGGATCTACTAAGCATGATCAAGCAAGATGCTGCCCTTACGTCTAGATCGACGTAAGGGCAGCAAGGTGTCTAGGGACGGCATTGCCACGCAGATATGCACGTGAAAGCACCAATGCAAGCCCCTAAACACCTAAGGATAAATAGTACTGCTCGCCATCAACAAGGCTTCAGCACGAGCAGTACAAGGATAACGAATAAACTTACGCTGCCTAGATCGCAAGATGCGATCTAGGCAGCATGGTGCTTACCCGGGAGAAACCCTCGTATGAAAGGGGTGGCGATGCGCCGAGATTGGTTTGTGTTGGTTGAACGATGATTGTCCTCCTTTTCCGATAACCCTAGATACATATTTATAGTCCAAGGGACTTTCTACTTGGGGCGTGCACCTAACCGTGCACGGGCTAGACTCTATCTCTTTAATCTAAATTACAATGCGATCTAATATGTTACAGATACACGGGCAACTTAGCCCAAACTCTCAGCGCAAGGCCGCTTCAAAGATGCTTCATGTGTACGTCCTTCAAGCCCATCTTCACTTACGGCCCACCTCCTGATTTGGCCAAAATCGGGTGGTAACACATGCCCCCTGGTTTTGGTAATGATAATATCAAAACCATCTGTTTTTTCGAGGGGTCATGTCGTGGCAGAGCAGAACCGTCGCAGTTTTCTTCATGATGACGTCTTGCCTCCTCAGCTTCTCTGCACGATTCGACAGCCCCGGCAACTCCCGAATAATCGGCTCTTCTTCTTGTCCCTTTTCTTTTTAAGCTATCGGCTTCTAATTAACTTGGCCGACAACCAAAGTCAAACGACCTCCAAAAAAGAGCCGATGGTGTCGCATCGGCCTCTACCATAAAACGAGCAAGGGCAAACCTCATTGTCCCTCCAAACGGTAACTTGTAGCCTCCGTCTGAGAAAGCAAACTCAGATCCCCAAAATCCGCCGCCCGAGTAGCTCCACGAGCTCCAGATCTCAACAGCGCCGCCCAATCCTGCAGCGCATCAAATGGCGGAACCCTCCAACACCAACGCCATGATCTCCGACTAAAGGTAATACTTCACTGCTCCGTCGCCATTAGGATCAACCTCGAAATTGAACCAAGGAACACCTGAATTAATGTTCTATTCCGTTATTAATTTTAGGTCTCCGACATCCTGTTGCCGCATCCCTCTCTCCCAAATTCCATGTGTCTTGGCCCCCGTTCTCCGAGAGTCCTGCCCACTTAATCTCCTGTGAGGCCAACAGAATCCCCTTCTCGGATCAGAATTTAGATCTGACTTCCTGGGCCGACTGCCTGCGAGCCTGGCCTAATCCTCCTGAAGGTTGGGTGGCATGGTACAATAGAGTGTCTAAGACCCATTACACCACCTGGGAAACGATAGGGATAGCCGATGCATTGTCATTATCATTGTCTCCTCTTGAAAAGAATGAGAACATTCTGAAAACCATCGGCTACTTTTGGTCCGACGCACTGAACTGTTTTATGTTTGGCCATGGCCCCATGACGCCAACTCTGCTGGATGTAACCATGATCACAGGCCTTGATATTGCATCTCCCAACCCCTCTGCTTTCAAGTTGCCAAAAGTCCCGTTCACCCTCTCTTCGAAAACAGAGTGCACAAGCTGGGGAGCCTACCTGAAGCGTTACATGAAAACCAAAGGCCCTGTAACCGAGAAAGAACACACGGCCTTCTTAAACTTCTGGCTGGAGCACTTCATATTCTGCGGTCCTTCTCTCGCCCCAACTAAGAACTACCTTTCTCTGGCCTACGAACTTGCTAAAGGCACTCGTCTCGGCCTTGGCAAACTGTTCCTTGGGGAGGTCTATCGATCTCTTCAGCTGATGTCGGTCAAACTGTTCTCTCAAAAGACGGTAAAGACAGGGGGTCCCTGGTGGTTTATTCAACTATGGGCTCAGCTATACTTTCAAAACCAAATCCCAGACTTTCCACCTTTGACCACCTACACCTTCCCAGATACCGACGGGAGGGAGATCCGATGCACCAGTTATGGTCGAGCCCTGTATGGCCTTCCAGGCAGCAGGCTAATTCCTAAAGAAGCAGCAGGGTGGTTCCAGATCTTCTTCCAAGGTTTAAGCAACCCCCTGTTCTTTCCTTACGCTGAATCGGAAAACTTTGAGAATCCAGTCTCTTTCCGGTTGGACAGCTTTGCCGATGACGCTAGCACCCGGCACTTGTTTTCTATCATGATCCGCCCTTGCTTCCTCCCCGTCGGCATGAGTACCTCCAACCGGATTACCAAGCCCGGCTACGAGTCTTACCAACCGGCGATAGCAGCTCGGCAACTTGGTCTCGGGCAAGTGCCCCCACACCTCTTCCTTCATCACCTGACGGCAAGCCGAGCTGACCTGTCTGACATCCTTACTTGCCAAAGGTGCTACACCTTCTTTGACGCTCTGGCAATCCCAATCCCCAACAACCTCAGCTTCACCACTACTACTGACGGTTTTGAGACTTGGTGGACCATGTGGAAGACTCACGCCTTCAGAAGAGCCCTAGGACCGTCGCTGAAACAGCTTGATGCCGAATATGACACCACACATCAGGTACCATTGCATATAAATTTCTTGCGATTGTTCATAATGGTTATCTGAAACCCTGGCTCTATCTCTCAACAGGAACAAGATGGCCCGGAGCCCAAGCAAGCCGATGGCTCTCCCTTCACCTTCCTCCCACCGGCCCCGGTGGTACTCTTCTGCCGAAACTCGCCATCCCTGAAACAAGTCATAATGCAGGGCCAGCCGATTTCACCAAAATCGGCTTCCAAAAATAAAGCGTCCTCGGGGTCAGTTGCCCCCCGAGCCTCCACTCAAGCGAGGAAGGCAGTACGGAAAGTAGCTGCCAGGAAGACTTTGAAGCGCAAAGCTCCCATCCAAGACAACTTGCAAGTAAGCCGACCCGTGCCTTGCTCACATTTATCCATCCTTCTGGTCCTTCATAACATGCTTATGCCTCTTTTCACAGACTTCCACCGAGGAGAACTCCAGCGAGGATGAAAATTCTCACCGGAGGGACATGAACCCGGGCGACTCCGAAAGATCCACCACACAGAGCCAGACGGACTCGCCTTCGTCGACCAGACAAAGGCCTGTTCCCGAACCTGCTGCCACCCCTGCTCCGATCAAGACAGGGTCCCGCATGAAACATCGCTGTGCTAAACGGGTTCGCAGAGGTTCACAAGTCTCCTCGCCAAGCCAGGAAGTTTCAAACGTAATTACTTCACCAATCCAAGCCTCATGTCATTTCATTGCCGGTTCGTGTCGACTCACCATTTCTTTTTGCAGATCAATGAGACCTCTAGCGGGGACATTGAAGAAGTACCGAGGCCCTCTGCTACATTAGATTTGGCTGCCTCGACAAGTGTGGCTGGCCCAGTGGCTAACCTGGCCAAACCCGCAGCACAGCCGATTATCCCTAAACCGGCCGCTCCTCCTTCTTTGGGAGAGGTAACTCTGCTCCCTTGGCTTTACCCTTCCGTGTGTTGCATACTCACGTCGTTCTTGTCTGTCTGCCAGGGATGTGATCCTTCGAGCTTGCTAACGTTCGACCCGGCATCCATCGAGCCCGCTGTACCCAGAGCAAGTGAAGAGCCGAACTTTGACAGGGTTCGCGGTCCCCTTCAGCACCTCAAGGCTTTGCTCTCTTCCTCAGTTGAGATCTTGGTTGAGAATCCCGAGGCAATCAAGGGTATCCTTGATGAAATCCAGTCTTATCTCCCTACAACACTGAAGGTGAAGCTTTGGCCAGCTGCGACCCTGTCGGCCTTCAAGTCAGGGGTGCAATCGGCTCGCCAAAGAATTACCCTTCGTCGCGCTCAGCTCCCATTGAGAGCCGATATTGCAGAGAAATGTCAGCGGCTTAACGAGAAGAAGACTGCTCTGGACGCCAAGACTGATACTTCTGCCCACGATGCTGAACTCGAAACCCTGCGCAAGGAACTGGCGAGCTTTGAAGAGAAAGTGAGGATGACCAAACAGCTCATCCAAGAGAAGGAGATCTTCATTGCCCGTTCTCGAGAGGAAGCGCAAGGCCTCACAGCCGATCTGAAAACTGATCTGGCGGAGATTCGCGCTCTGGGCGGCCAGTTGGTGACAGGCAAAGACGAAGACGACGAAGCTGAGATTGCTGAAGTGGATCGCATCCGCACTGGCGCCCTTCACGCTGTTGATGAATTTCTTCAGAAGAATTTTTTGGTGTAAGAAATTTTTTTTTATTATTATTAGCCGATCGATCTCATGAATCGGCTCCTTTGGGTACAAATCCTTTGGGTACAAACTAAACTTCCTCTGTGTGTGTGCCCCCCAAGCCGAATCCTTCATTGGATTGAAGATGTCGGCTTTATAGCCACTTCAAGATTATCTCACACCTTACCATGATGAACAGCGCGATAGTGAATCCACATAGTGAGAATAATTTTAGCCGATCCCTGGAATCGGCTTCCCTTGTGGTTGTCGATCTGACTATTCATCCGGTAGAGTAGTGCCGTTGAGGTTCCGGACATCTACAGCGACGCGCCATTGGCCATCCTTTTTCTTTGTAAGTACAACATTGGGAACCAAGTCGGTGCACCTGTACGGCCTGAGGCACCCGGCATCCAGCATCTGCTTGACATCCTCCTCGACTTCCTCAACCTTTTTTAGCTTGTTAGCAGGCGTAAACCCATAACTCTGCTTTCCATCGCTGGCCAGATCAATGTTGCATACCGGCAAAGCGTATGTTGAGGACAGCGCTGGCCGATCGCTGAAATCGGCCTCTTCTTCCATTGTGACGCTTAATGAGGGTTCACAACTTCTCGGCCTCTTTTTGTGGTGATGTAGCTCGACGGAAGCACGCTCACCACGTCTTGGGTCATGAATCTCTGACGAGATCCTGAACACTGAGTTTGTACCAGCCGACGTCTCTGTATCGGCATCAGCCGATGCCTGTGCATCGGCTTTCGCCTGTTTGGGGCGCCATACTTTCTTTGGCGGGCGCGCCTTCGTCTCCATGGTTTGCTGGATATTCGCGGCCAGATCGGGCCGCGCTCTTCTCAACGTGTACAGGTACTGTGCCTCGGCTTCTTCCAAGTTCCGCAGCCGCTGCACCCGACGCTTCTGAGAATGGCTGAGTCCATCAGGGCACCACCTTAGTCGGTGATACCTATCTTCTTCATCATCTGACTCCTCGAAGTCTTCTTCTTGAGATGACTCAGCTCGTTTACTCTGATGTGGGAGAGGTCCTAGACGCTCGAACACTGAAACTTCGTTCGTCCTTCTCCTTTGTTATGTGCATTCTGGGCAGTTCTCGATTGTTGGCAATCGGCTCATTCCTGAGTCCCAGCAATGTTTGAAGAAGGGACAGTCCCAGTGCTTGTCCACGTTGTCTTGCTCCTTTGACCTCTCGCTGGCGCGACGTTCGTACCCGTCGTTGTTGCCGCTGTTCTGACGATACCTCCTGTTCTCTGCATCAGACCGACGATGTTTCTCATCGTCTTCGTCGTAGCGTCGACGTCGGTCGTACTGCTGCTCATATTTGTTGAGGAGATGCATCACCCCCTCCTCGGTCAGGTACCGTCTGTCATCACCTTGGGGCCGGTCGCGCGGAACGGCCTCTTCTTTATCTTTGCCACGAGAGTGGCTGCTCTCTGCTTTGTCCACGCCATGGCGAATCACGAACCCTGCCATATTGACATCGAAAGAGAACCCTGGTACTCTTATGGAGTGGCTGAGATCTACCGTATTGACGCCATGCGACAGACACGTGTTTCCTCTGAGCTTGATATTGTGAGGACGGGTTGTCTCAGAGGAGCCGATGAGTTCGGCTTCACAGATGGCCTTCAGCTCATCGTATTTCTCCTTGTGCTCCGCGGGGAGATCCTTGTATGTGATCTGCTCCTCTGCCATCTCGGATGTCGGTGTTGACGTGGATGGTTCAGAAGAGGTCCCACCGGGCGTGCCAGAATGTGCCGACGCGGATGTCGATGTAGATGTCCCACCGGGCGTGCCAGAATGTGTTACCCTCCAAAACCCCCCGACGGGTTTCGATTAAGCAACACGAAGAGCCGAGAAGCTCCCAGGGCCGCTTAGTGGATCCCTGGCACCTCGCGTCGTCCCGCAAATCTTCTGGCGCGCGTCCTGGCGGTTGCTAGGGCGTGCCACCTGACCTATACCTGGTCAGGAAGGTGTTAGTGCTTCGATTGTTCCTGCATGGTAGACACGTGCACATTAAATACGAGCCTTATCGGCTCTCAGGTTTCCCTGTGGATCGGCTCAAAGAGCCGATCGCCCCATGGTCCTTGATGGATTAGCAATGGCATGGGGATCTTGCTTGATCAGGACAAAGCTAAAGCGATCCACGACAGTTTAGGGTTTTCACCGCATAATTGGAACGTCCTACGTGCGATCGGGCCTAGCAGCTACGAGAGACGATGCAAACTACCCCTACGAGAGGCCTAAAAACCAACATGTGTTGATCCTCGGAACATCCCTCGCAGGGACGGTAAACAACGCCTAACGCACCACCGGATCGTCCGACCCCAGCATAAGGCCTAACTATGCAGATATTAAACTAATCCTTGCAGATGCAAGGAGCAACTATAACGGATCGGATCTACTAAGCATAATCAAGCAAGATGCTGCCCTTACGTCTAGATCGACGTAAGGGCAGCAAGGTGTCTAGGGACGGCATTGCCACGCAGATATGCACGTGAAAGCACCAATGCAAGCCCCTAAACACCTAAGGATAAATAGTACTGCTCGCCATCAACAAGGCTTCAGCACGAGCAGTACAAGGATAACGAATAAACTTACGCTGCCTAGATCGCAAGATGCGATCTAGGCAGCATGGTGCTTACCCGGGAGAAACCCTCGTATGAAAGGGGTGGCGATGCGCCGAGATTGGTTTGTGTTGGTTGAACGATGATTGTCCTCCTTTTCCGATAACCCTAGATACATATTTATAGTCCAAGGGACTTTCTACTTGGGGCGTGCACCTAACCGTGCACGGGCTAGACTCTATCTCTTTAATCTAAATTACAATGCGATCTAATATGTTACAGATACACGGGCAACTTAGCCCAAACTCTCAGCGCAAGGCCGCTTCAAAGATGCTTCATGTGTACGTCCTTCAAGCCCATCTTCACTTACGGCCCACCTCCTGATTTGGCCAAAATCGGGTGGTAACAACATGTTATTGATTCATGAAGATATTCGTTGTTTATGATCTTACCTGCAAGTTGTATACACACGTTGCTGTCCGGAACCAATGGCCCCGAAGTGACAGAAATCGGGACAACCGGAGGGAATGGTAGTGATGTGAGGATCACATGTGTTCACGGAGTGTTAATGCTTTGCTCTAGTATTCTATTAAAAGGAGTACCTTAATATCCAGTAGTTTCCCTAGAGGCCCGGCTGCCACCGGCTGGTAGGACAAAAGATGTTGTGCAAGTTTCTCATTGCGAGCACGTACGACTAAATATGGAACACATGCCTATTGATTGATTAGTACTTGGATACCGTTTTATTATTATCTGCAAATGCCCCTGCTTTGATTGTTATATGAGTTTCTCTCATCCATGCAACGCCCGTTAATCCGTCCCTGTGCCTACAGTATTTTAACCCTGCTGTTTACTATAATCATTACTGCTGTCTTTATTTCACCGCTGCTGTTATTTCACTATTCCTACTGCTATAAAACTGTTACTACTGATAAACTCTTGCAAGCAAGTCTGTTTCCAGGTGCAGCTGAATTGACAACTCCGCTGTTAAGGCTTACAAGTATTCTTTGTCTCCCCTTGTGTCGAATCAATAAATTGGGTAATACTTCCCTCGAAGACTGTTGCGATCCCCTATACTTGTGGGTCATCAAGACTATTTTCTGGCGCCGTTGCCGGGGAGCATAGCTTTATTTGGAAGTTCACTTGGATTGATATTGTTCGCTGCAATTCTCCATTATGGGTAAACCTCGCGATACTAAGATCGCCATATTACCATCCACTACAAGAAAAGGTACAACTCTTAGTACCTCTGCTGCTCTTGATTCACCATCTGTGATAAGTAAACTTGTTTCACCACCACAAGCTTCAAATGCTGGTACTTCTGCTGAATCTGAAAATTCCTCTTATAATTGTGATGATGCTTCTGCTGTGCTTGATAATGATGGTTCGTTAGGATCTTTTCTAGATGCTACAATTGCTAGGTCTAGGAAAATTGAAAATACTGAAACTCCTAATGAAAATGCTGCTACACCTGTTAATTCACCTGAGTCTGTTGAATATTCTAGTGATGATCTTGATGAAGATTATGTGGAACTTGATGATGATTTTATTGAAAAATGCAATGCTACTACTGATGCAAGAAAAATTAAAAAGTTGCTTGCAGAACATGCTGTTAGATATAAACTGTCTCCTGATCCTAAATTTGCCACATCTCCTATAAACATTAAGGATAAAGATTATGATTTTTCTCTTGATCTATCTCATATAGCTATTGTTGAGAAAACACCCTTTTTTGGTACTGAAAAAGAAAGTGCTGTTGAACACATGATTGAGTTATCTACTCTGAGTAGCTTGTTTTCTGATGATGTTAAGATGCGTACTTATTTTGTCGCTAAAATTTTTCCTTTCTCATTAAAGGATGATGCTAAAACTTGGTATGATAATTTGCCTCCTGGTTCTATTAAAAGTCCAAAAGAATTGCTTGATGTTTTCTTCCGGAAATACTTTCCTGCTAGTGCTCAACATATTGCTTTGCAGAGAATTTATAATTTTGACCAGGAAGATGGAGAGAAATTGCCTGAGGCTTGGGCGAGATTTTGTTCTCTTATGAGAGCCCGGCCTGACCATGATTTGGAAAAGCATGATTTACTTGATATATTTTATAGTGGACTAACCATTGAGTCTAGGGCATACCTGGATAGTTGTGATGGTTGTGTTTTCAGGAAAAGAACTCAGGGCCTTTGAAGAATTATTGGCTAAAATAGGCCGGAATCATGATGATTGGTCTACACCTAAACCAACCCCGACACCGATAGTGAAGAAGAGGGGTATGATTAAATTAAATGATGAAGATATGAGGGAAGCCAAGAAGTCTCTTAAAGAGAAAGGTATTAAACCTGAAGATGTGAAGAATTTACCTCCTATAGAAGATTTATGTGAGATAACTCCCCCTTCATCCATGATTGAGGTACACTCTCTTCAACGCTTTACTAGGGAAGATATTCCGTATTCAAAACCTCCTGCTCAATGCTTAGATGAGTTTGATAATTATATTGTTAAGCAAGAAAACTTTAATATGAGAGTAGAGAATCATTTAATGGAAAATTCTCGAGCTATTAGTAAATTGCATGATATTGTGGAGAGAACCTCCAATGATGTTAAGATACTTGTTAAACATTTTCATATGGTTCAAACTCAAATTGATCAACTCACTAAAGTGCAAAATGACTTGTTGGGAAATAATTCTAAAGAAAAACATGCTTATGAAGTAACAACTAGAGGTGGTGTTTCTACCCAGGATCCTCTATATCCTGAAGGGCATCCCAAAAGAGTTGAACAAGATTCTCAACTAACTAAAACTAGTGCTCCATCTAAGAAAAAGAAAAAGAAACATAAGAATGTTGTAGAATCCTCTGAACCTGTTAATGATCCTAATAGTATTTCTATTTCTGATGCTGAAACTGAAAGTGGTAATGAACATGATAAAGATAATGATAAGGATGATACTCCTGATAAAGAAGAGGTTGAAGAAGAACCTAATAAGCATGATAAAAATAAAAAGTACACTAAAGAAGATTTTATTGCTGAGAAACATGGTAATGAAAGAGAACCTTGGGTTCAAAAGCAAATGCCTTTTCCTGCAAAGAAACTAAAATCAAAGGAGGAGGAACATTATAATAAATTTTTTGATTGGATGAAACCTTTATTTTTGCAAATCCCTTTGACTGATGCTATTAAATTGCCTCCTTATTCAAAGTATATGAAAGATATTGTCTCTAACAAAAGGAAAATTCCCAATGAGGAGATTTCCACTATGCTCGCTAATTACTCCTTCAGTGGTAAGATTCCAAAGAAGCTTGGAGACCCAGGTATACCGACTATTCCTTGTTCCATCAAGAATAATTATGTTAGAACTGCTCTATGTGATTTGGGAGCGGGAGTTAGTGTAATGCCTTTTTCTCTTTATAAGAGACTTCATTTAGATAAGTTAATACCAACTGATATATCTTTGCAAATGGCTGATAAATCTACCGCTATTCCTGTTGGTGTATGTGAAAATGTTCCTGTTCAAGTTACTCAATAGTGCTTGATATTAACTGATTTTGAAGATGATAATATGTCCATTATTCTTGGAAGACCCTTTCTTAATACTGCAGGGGCTGTTATTGATTGCAATAAAGGCATGGTTACTTTCAATGTTGATGATAAGGAACATACTGTCTATTTTCCCAAGAGGACTGATAAAGTATATGGAGTTAATACAATTTTTAATGTGAAAACTATCAAAGTGGGATCCATTGATTGTCCTATATATGAGCCTAAAGAAGAATATCAAACTCTTGTGATTGGATCCATATCAATTCAATATAAGGTAACATGATTGATTTGAGGTTTATTTCTTCTTATGTCATATAAAATTTATTTGGTAGCAAGACTTGATCAACCTTGTTAACAAGTATATTTTAATGCATAAGAGAGCTAAACAACATTTCTTTCTTTCTTTCTCCCTCCACTTATTTTACTTGTTGTAGCACTTTTTGTTTTGCAATATGCTTTAGTTGTTTAAGATTTTGGAAATCATTTTCCTGCGCAGTAATAATTAATTTAACACCCAGAAATGTGCATTTTTCGATGTTCTCTAAAAATTACAAAAATTATACTGGTAGTCCTATTTTTCGAAGAGGCATCTGGGAGCACCTGGGGCTGACCAGTGGGGCACCCCAGGGTGGCACCCCACAGGCCGGCGCGGCCAGCCAGGGGGGCGCGCCACCCTGGTGTGTGGGCCCCCCTTTGCCCCACTTCAGCATCTCTTCCTCCCATTCTCTTCTCTCTCCCGAAAAAACTCGCACCAGGTTCCTCTCACTCGCGTTTCTGCTCAAGAACTCGCGATTTCTCGATCTCCTTGCTCAGCCCAGATTTCTGTCTGAAATTTGGCACATTTGCTCCTTGGTATGTGACTCCTTTGATTGTCCAATTAGAATTTTGTTTGGTTGAGTATATCTTGAATACTTTGCTGCTGTAGATAACATGTTTAGTGAGCTTGCATGCTTGTTCTAAGTGGTAGAAACTAGTTTTGATGCATGTTTAGTACTCTAGCAAGTTCCTATAGTAGTTCCCTTCAATTATATACCTTGAAATCAAATTTTATAATGGTTGTTGAAAATTTCAGAAGAGGAAGATGAAGAAATTCAAATTTGGAGAATTGTTCAAGAAAGGAACAACCAACACCGGTAGGCCCTCGAGGGCGTCCACTCAGATTAGGCGATCCTACAATGAGGATATCATCGCGCCTAGCTTCGCGCCCGAGGAGGACAATGGGGCTCCTAATGCTTCATCCTTCCCATGTTATGATTTTCTGACAAATGCAGGGATATTGGATGACTTCTTCACCCTTGTCAACAGGGCAGGCTTAGCCACCTACGTGGGAGATGAAAGGGAGCAATACTACATGCTCACCAAAAATTTTGTTGAGAGCTTCAAGTTCCACAACACGCAATATGAGCCGACAGTTGCATTCAAGATCTATGGTAATCCTGTTACTATGGAATTGGAAGAATTTTGTCGTGCATTGGATATTGCCCCTGTAGGTACAGCAAGGAGGATTGATGACAACCCCCGGGACCTGTTGGAGCTCTATCGAGGGATCACCGAAGATGATTGCCGCACCATTCAGCGCGGGAAGATAAGAAACATTCAACTCCCCGCCATTAAATATTTTGCATATTACATTGCTACTAGCATTCTTGGTAGGGAAAATACTAGCAATATCTCTAGCTATCATCTTGCTTTCTTGAATGCTGCACTTACTGGACAGACACTTTATCATCTTGGTTCTCTTATTGCTCACCGCCTGTCTAGCAGGGGGCCTATTTTTGGAGGAACTATTGCACTGCGCATTTTAACACATTTAAGACTCCCTCTTGATTCTAATGATGTGCCTTTAACCCCTAGGAGACTTGATATTGCTGCTATGAAGAGTCATCATTTTGTTACTACTGATTCCACTATAGATAATATGGTCTATAGAATGTTGTTTGCTGACGGGGATGAGAAGGAAATCCCTCTTCCCCAGCCAGGTTTGTTCAATATTGACAGGCAATCATGGTCGCTCACTAAGGAGGAGGTGGAGGAACATATGAAGATACAAGACTTCCACCAGCAGCATGACTCCGAGGACGCCGAGCCCTCCTACGACTGCACCGTCACATACCCCGATGCTTCCTCCAGCACATACCTGGAACCGGGTCGTTCTTCGTCGTACTACGGAGACACCACTTCATGGGGACCGTGGGAATGAACTCCACTTAGGCCAAAAGCCTAAGTTTGGGGGGAGGTATACCGGCATCACTCATTCTTTGCATATTATGGTTGCTGGATACTTGTACATACTTGTTTAGTTTCTTAGAGTGGTTTTCTAATGAGAGGGAGATAATATTTGGGGAAGTGCTGTCCAAAAACAGATTATGGGCTGTTACCAAAAAAATTCGTACGCACAGCCAGAACGTTATTTTGAGTTGCCAATTTTTGAGCACGTGCCCCAGGTTGTTATCTAACTTTCATTAGTTGAACACTTTTTGAGCTGAGCAATGGAAGATTTTTGTTAATTTCGATTTCTGTACTGCTGTCAGGTTTTGGCAGATTTCTGTCATCCTGCTTTTCTGTGTTTCTTTTAGTTTGCATTCTCTTGTTTTCGCTTTGTTTCTTTCCTAAAACACAAAAAAACCAAAAATATTTGCTGTTCTTCTTTGGTTTGTAAAGTTCATCATGAGTTCAATGGTCTTCGGTGGCTGGAGCGTGGTTTTCATTTCATATTATCCAAGCTACACAAGTGAAAGGCAATAATGACGATCTACAACAATTGGACTGTGGTGAGAGGCTGGTATGAACTTTATTTGTTTTCATTTTTGTACATATACTCATCCATGTGAGCATGCTTAGTTGGTTCATGTGAGGTATATGTTATTTGAGAAAGTCTAGTAGTTCATGATCTCTCATGTTTAGCTCCAATTTATTAATATGAGTAGCATGTCATGGATGTTCGCTTGCATTGTTTTATTCATAAGTAAGGATGGCATTGTGGTATCCTCCTCTGAATAATTCATTTATATCGACTTGGCACATGCTCACGCATGCATATGACTGAACAAAAGGTCAATTAAGCCTCGATGATTTATATTGCTTCAGAGTTCTTGTATCACTTTTATGCCTCCGTTAATTTATTTTGCCGCAAGCATGATTATGACAGTTATTGCTCTCTTGATTTGTCGCTCCCTAGTCCTTTGCTAGCCTTCACTTGTACTGAGCAGGAACGCCGCTCGTGCTTCCAAACACCTGAAAACCAAGTTGTTCCAAAGTGTCCACCATAAATACCTATGCATGGCATTTCAAACCATTCCAAGTAAATTCTCATGTGCTACCTTTAAAACTTTCAAAATGCTTCTCAATTTGTGTTAATGTTTCATAGCTCATGAGGAAGTATGTGGTGTTTAGCTTTCAACCTTGTCATTTACTTTTGACGGACTCTCATATGGACTAGTGGCACATCCGCTTATCCAATAATTTTGCAAAAAGAGCTGGCAATGGGATTCCCAGTCCCAAATTAATTAACTTAAATAGACACTCCTCCATGGTTTGTGATTGTTGGACGGCACCCGAAGGATTCGGTTAGCCATGGCTTGTGTAAGCAAAGGTTGGGGGGAGTGTCATCATCATAATAAAACTTAAATAAAAAGGCACTCCTTCATGGTATGTGATTGTTGGCAGGCACCCGAGGATTCGGTTAGCCATGGTTTGTGTAAGAAAGGTTGGAAGGAGTGCCACATAAACATACAAATAATTCATGGGAGCCGCTCTTGGGAGTCCGGTTGACGAGGTAGTTAGTGTACCCATTACCATTCGTTGACAACAACAAGCACCTCTCAAAATAATTTTACTCCTGTTTTAAAAATGAAAAGCTCTAGCGCATGTTAATCCCTGCTTCCCTCTGCGAAGGGTCAATCTTTTACTTTTATGTTGTGTCTCCATTCTTTCTTTGAGCACTATCTTGAGAGCACAACTGTCATTCTTAGTATAATATGCTTGTCTCAAAATATGATTGATTGTGGTATAACTTTGATGCTTTTATCTTTGACAATCACTACTTCTAGTCTTTCTATGAACTCCAGAGGTGCCTGGGCATTTATGTTTTGCCGATCAAATACGGGCAAGCAAGATACCACTTTATCATATTCTCTTATGAACATTGCAATCCTGCTTATATACATGATTCATGATGCTTATTATTAATTGTTGGTACCTCTCCATGATTGACATAGCTGTTGGATGATCTTATTTGCATGTATCTCATTATGAACTGCTTAAGTATTAGCCATAGCATGAGAATATATACATCATATGAGCAAATGTGTTCGTGAAAGTTCTTTTATCGCTCAGTTGTTAACTGAATTGCTTGAGGACAAGCAATAAGCTAAGCTTGGGGGAGTTGATACGTCCAAAACGTATCTACTTTCCCGAACACTTTTGCTGTTGTTTTGCCTCTAATTTGTGTATTTTGGATACAACTAACAAGGACTAACGCTGTTTTCAGCAGAATTGCTCTGGTGTCTCGTTTTTGTGCAGAAATCCAACTTTCAGGAAAAACCTCGGAATTTATACAGAAGGCCCTATTTTCCCAGAATATTCACGGAGCCAGAAGGGCAAGCCAGGTGGGGGCACGAGGGCCCCACACACTAGGCCGGCGCGGCCCAGGAGGGGCCCGCGCGGCCCAGGAGGGGCCCGCGCGGCCCTAGTGTGTGGCGGCCTCGGCTGGCCCCCGACGCCCTCCTTCGGACTACTTATCGCCCTCGACCTAAAAACGCACGGAGAGAAGTCGAAGTCATCAGAAACCCTCCAGAGAGCCGCCACATCGCGAAACTCCGTCTCGGGAGCCAGAAGTCTCCGTTCTGGCACTCCGCCGGGACGGGGAATTGGAGGAGATCTTCACCGCCATCACCACCAATGCCTCTCCATCGACCAGCCATGTTTCCCCCATCCATGTGTGAGTAATTCCCCCGCTGTAGGCTGAAGGGGATGGTAGGGATTGGATGAGATTGGTCATGTAATAGTCATAAGATTGTTAGGGCATAGTGCCTAGTATCCGTAGATGTCACTTTTATGATATTGTTGCAACTTGTTATGCTTAATGCTTGTCACTAGGGCCCGAGTGCCATGATCTCAGATCTGAACATGTTATTGATTCATGAAGATATTCGTTGTTTATGATCTTACCTGCAAGTTGTATACACACGTTGCTGTCCGGAACCAATGGCCCCGAAGTGACAGAAATCGGGACAACCGGAGGGAATGGTAGTGATGTGAGGATCACATGTGTTCACGGAGTGTTAATGCTTTGCTCTGGTATTCTATTAAAAGGAGTACCTTAATATCCAGTAGTTTCCCTAGAGGCCCGGCTGCCACCGGCTGGTAGGACAAAAGATGTTGTGCAAGTTTCTCATTGCGAGCACGTACGACTAAATATGGAACACATGCCTATTGATTGATTAGTACTTGGATACCGTTTTATTATTATCTGCAAATGCCCCTGCTTTGATTGTTATATGAGTTTCTCTCATCCATGCAACGCCCGTTAATCCGTCCCTGTGCCTACAGTATTTTAACCATGCTGTTTACTATAATCATTACTGCTGTCTTTATTTCACCGCTGTTGTTATTTCACTATTCCTACTGCTATAAAACTGTTACTACTGATAAACTCTTGCGAGCAAGTCTGTTTCCAGGTGCAGCTGAATTGACAACTCCGTTGTTAAGGCTTACAAGTATTCTTTGTCTCCCCTTGTGTCGAATCAATAAATTGGGCAATACTTCCCTCGAAGACTGTTGCGATCCCCTATACTTGTGGGTCATCAATCGGCTTCCCAACTGTAGTGCAGCGTCAGCTGATTCCAACACAGTCGGCTCTCCAGATCATCGACGTTTCAGGGCGAGCTGCCCCCCGAGCCACTCCAGCTCTTCATCAAAACAGGGCAGGAAATCTCGCGCCCAAGGAGCCAATGCACTAGGATGGCTTTGGAAGGATCAGCAGCTCCCTTGAACTAAGAAGCCTCAAACATAGTGGCCCTTGAACTCCTCCTAGCTCCATTCTTGCGTCTTGCTGCTCAGATTGGCTCATCACCTTTGGCAGACTGATGCAGCTTCTGGTGAGGATGTTTGATGAAGTTGTCACCTTGGTCAAGCCCCAGGAGAAAACGTCATAGCCAATTGGATGATCATCGGCTGTTCTCATGATCCTAACCTGATCTGCATGCTTACGCAGGCGCTGCTGATCTTGAAGATTTGCTAACGGAGCCACCAACAATTCCACTGAGGAGCTCCTCCAGTATAGCCTCGCTACGTAACTCGATGACTGCTCCATTAGGCTTCTGCTTGTAACAGTCGTATCCCTTGAGTCGATGGCCGTGCATCGGCTTTTAATTCTTAAGTCGATGTCTACGCATCGGCTGTGCCCAAAAATTTTGGATTTTCAATTTTTCATATGGCCGATTTATTTATGCATCGGCCCCCCATACTTGAGCTGCTCTGCTGGGCATTTGACATCCACTCCAAGCTTCGTATCCTCGTGTCTCATCCATCTATGTGCCCCCCGAGCCGATTCTGTCAAGTATTTGATGGTATCGGCTCTCCAGGCATCTGTTGGATCAATGCCGAACACAGACAAAACGTATATCGAGGATAATTTTGGCCGATTGCAGGAATCGGCCTCCCTTTTTATTGCCATGCTTCGTGAAGGTTTAACACTTCTTGGTTTTCCATTGTAGCTACGTGACATGCTGGAGATAAGATCCTTTGCTTTTCACTTTTTGGGGGCCGATCGCAGGGATCGGCTTTGCCACGTACGTCCAATGTCTTGGACCTGTGATACGTCTCAAACGTATCTATAATTTCTTATGTTCCATGCCACTTTATTGATGATATCTACATGTTTTATACACATTATATGTCATTATTATGCGTTTTCCGGAACTAACCTATTGACGAGATGCCGAAAGGCCAGTTGCTGTTTTCTGCTGTTTTTGGTTTCAGAAATCCTAGTAAAGAAATATTTTCGGAATCGGACGAAATAAAGACCGAAGACCTTATAATTCCCGGAAGCTTCCAGAGCACCGGAGAGGGACGAGAGGGGAGCCAGGGGGGCCCCACACCACACCCCGGCGCGGGCCAGGGGGGGGCGCCCCCCTAGGGTGTGGGCAGCCCGTGGCCCCTCCGACTCCCTCTCTTCGCCTATTTAAGCCTCTCTGACCTAAAACACCGACAGAGAGCCACGATACGGAGAAAACCTTCCAGAGCCGCCGCCATCGTGAAATTAAGATTCGGGGGACAGAAGTCTCTGTTCCGGCACGCCGCCGGGACGGGGAATTGCCCCCGGAAGCCGTCTCCACCGCCATCTTCACCGCCATCGCTGTTCCCATGATGAGGAGGGAGTAGTTCTCCCCTGGGGCTGAGGGCTCTACCATAGCTATGTGGTTAATCTCTCTCTCTGTACTCCAATACAATGATCTCATGAGCTGCTTTACATGATTGAGATCCATATGATGAGCTTTGTATCGCTACTAGTTATGCGCTACTCATGTGATGTTATTAAAGTAGTCTATTCCTCCTACTTGGTGTAAAGGTGATTAGTGTGTGCACCGTGTGGTTCTTGTCGTAGGCTATGATCACGATCTCTTGTAGATTGTGGAGTTAATTATCATTATGATAGTATTGATGTGATCTATTCCTCCTTCATAGTGTAATGTGGACAGTGCGTGCACTATGTTAGTTCTTGGTTTATTTTGCAATGATCTATTATGCTCTAAGGTTACTTAAATATGAATATCGAATGTTGTGGAGCTTGTTAACTCCGGCATTGAGGGTTCGTGTAATCCTACGCAACGAATGATGTTCATTATCAAACAAGAGTGTATGTAGTACATATGAGAAAGAGTTGTTTATTATGCGATCAATGTTGAGAGTGTCCACTAGTGAAAGTATGATCCCTAGGCCTTGTTTCCAATACCGCAAACACCGTTTACTTACTATTTTGTTGCATGTTTACTCGCTGCCATATTTTATTCAGATTGCTATTACCACTCATATACATCCATATTACTTGTATTTCACTATCTCTTCGCCGAACTAGTGCACCTATACATCTGACAAGTGTATTTGGTGTGTTGGGGACACAAGAGACTTCTTGCTTTGTGATCGCAGGGTTGCATGAGAGGGATATATTTGACCTCTTCCTCCCTGAGTTCGATAAACCTTGGGTGATCCACTTAAGGGAAACTTGCTGCTGTTCTACAAACCTCTGCTCTTGGAGGCCCAACACTGTCTACAAGAATAGAAGCACCCGTAGACATCAAGCACTTTTCTGGCGCCGTTGCCGGGGAGGAAAGGTAAAAGGCACTCATACTTCGGTTCAGTGTAACGATTTTCTGACGCCATTGTGTGTGTGCTCGAAGCTATTTCCTTTAGACTCTGCAATTGCGATATTTGGTTTCTTGTTTACACTAGTTAGGCATAATGGACAACAAAGAGCTTCTTATTCTATTTCCTGATTTAAGACATGGATGGTTTGATACAAAAATTAAAAAACCTATAGAACCTTATTTACATGATAGTAGCAATGTTATTAGTATGAATTCAATTACTGCTAATGCTATGAAGAAGTCTAAGCTTGGGGAAGCTGGTTTACATAAAAATAATCTTTTTAGCTCCTCCGCTTTGGAAGAAATATTTTGTTCTGATAATGCTTTATCTCCCATATGCGATAACTTTAATGATGCTTCTGATATTTTAAATTCACCTGTTGAAAGTATTCCGTATAAAATACCTATGGAAATTATTGAACGTGTTATGGATAACCGCTATGAAGGGGATGGAACTGTCCATCCTAGGAATCATTTACTGTTTTTGCATGAATTATGTGGGTTATTCAAGTGTGCAGGTATTTCAATGGATGAAGTTAGAAAGAAATTATTTGTTATATCGCTATCTGGTGAAGCGGCGCATTGGTATAAACTATTGAAGGACGGGCGCTCTCTTGATTGGAAGGATATTGTGCCTCTATTTTATTCCAAGTTCTATCCTCCAAGTGAAATTCACAAAGATCGAAACCATATATATAATTTTTGGCCTCATGATGGAGAGAGTATTGCCCAAGCATGGGAGAGATTGAAGACTTTAATGCTCAAATGCCCCAATCATGAGCTTCCAGGTAATATCATCATTGATAATTTCTATGCAAGACTTGTTTTCAAGATAAGACCTTGCTGGATACTACTTGTTCTGGATCATTCACGAGCAATAAAGAAGAGTTTAAAAGGGACCTTCTTGATCGGATTAAGGAGAACGCTGAAGATTGGGAGAACGACAAAGGTAAAGAGTCAGGTATAAACTATGATTATGAATGCATTGAAACTTTTATGAATACTGACAAATTTCGAAATATGAGTGCTACTTATGGTCTTGACTCTCAAGTTGCTGCAAATCTTTATAAAGCCTTTGCTTCTCATTTAGAATTGCCTAAAAAGAATTTTGATAAGTATCATGAACCTTTTAAAGAGGCTTGCATGAAGAATGACATTGTTGTTAATAATTGCAATAAGCATGCTCAAACTCCTAAGAATGCTATTTCCTATAAGCATGTTAATTTTTGCGGAATACATAGACCTTGTGGGATTAATCAAATAGAAGATGAATATTGTATCCATCACAGAAATGAAAAAAACTAGAAAGTGGTCTAGAGCTCTAGATGATCTTGGAGAAAAAGTGTGTGCCCTCTATCCTTTTATTTGTGAACTTTGCCATAGAGTTGGTCATTTTAATTTTCAATGTTCCTCCAATGATAATTCAAACCCCATGAGTGCTGCAAATTTGTATTGTGATGATGAAATTATTCCTAATCAGCATGATGAACTTACCTTATTTTTAAAGTGTGAAGAGTTGTCAAGAAAAATTTCTTTGTTAAATATTAACGATCTTGATATTGATGATGTCCTGCATGGGTGTTTTTCTTATTGCATTAATAATTGCCATACAAATACTTACATACAGAATATTTTAGAAGATGACACCTTGCCAAAATATGATAGGACCGCTGTGTGTTTTCAATTAATTAATGAAAAGGAGGGATCCTCCCAAGTTTCTTCTATTGTTTCTAAAAGTAAATCAGGTTATGCGGACAAGCCACCCTTCAAGCCTCTTCCTCCTAAAGAAGGGAGCGAGGAGAGGGAAGAAGAGAAGAAGAAGAAGAAGGGAACGAAGAAGAAGAAGAAGAAGAAGAAGAAGGAGAATAAAAAGAAAGAGGTAACGGCGTATCCCCGCGTGAATGAGATAACGCTAGGTAACCGTAAGTATGTTGCTCCTAATGATTATTGTGATAATGAATCTGAATACGATGATCTTCCTATGCCCTTTACATACATTAGCAATCATGATTTGAATGAGCACACTACCTTTGATATTGGAAATCTCTTTGGTACTGATTATGAAAGTAATGATGATAGCATTATTCATGCCCCCTTAAACGATGATATTGAAAGCCCTAAGCTTGGGGATGTTGTGCTTGAAGATCCTATATTTGAGACCTCTACTTTTAGTGAAAATGATAATATTACATATTCTGGTTTAGATAATCGCTATAGAGATGGATATGACACATGTTACAATTATCCTTATGAAACTTGTCATAGTTATGATTGGGTTTCCAAAAACCATTCCCTTAATATGCAACTTGTTTACCATGTTCAAATTCTTGATAATAATCTTGCTCCAATTACTATTAATGAGAAGAACTCTTCTTATGCTAAAATTAATGATACTCCTATGCATATGAACCATGATAAGAATGTTTTTAGTGATGGGTATATTGTGGATTTCATCAATGATGCTACTGAAAGTTATTATGAGAGAGGGAAACATGGTTATATGCATCTTAATAATATTAAGTTTCCCCTCTTTATGTTGAGAATCTTGAAGTTACTCGTGTTTTATCCTATTATGCTTGTCACTTTGTTTTTCATGAATTCATTTGTGTACAAGATTCTTTTGCATAGGAAGCATGTTAGGCTTAAATGTGTTTTGAATTTCCTCTTGAAGCTCTCTTTTGCTTCAAATACTATTTCTTGCGGGTGCATCACCAAAATTGCTGAGCCCATCTTAATGGCTATAAAGAAAGAACTTCTTGGGAGATAACCCATGTGTTATTTTGCTACAGTACTTTATTTTATATTTGTGTCTTGGAAGTTGTTTACTACTGTAGCAACCTCTCCTTATCATGTTTTTGTGCCAAGTAAAGTTTCTACGTTAAAGTTGATGTTATATTTGGAATCGCTGCGCAGAAACAGCATTGCTGTCTGTCACGAATCTGGGCACAGGCCTCTGTAGAAAATTCGAAAAAATATGCCAATTTACGAGCGTGATCCTCAGATATTTACGCAACTTTCATTAGTTTTGAGTTTTTCCATTTGAGAAAGTCTGGTGCCATCTTAAAATTCGTCTTTATGGACTGTTCTGTTTTTGACAGATTCTGTCTTTTATTTCGCATTGCCTCTTTTGCTATGTTGGATTCATTTGTTTGATCCATTAATGTCCAGTAGCTTTATGCAATGTCCAGAAGTGAAAAAAATGTTTTTGTCACCTCTGAACATGTGAATTTTTGATTATGCACTAACCCTCTAATGAGTTGCTTTGAGATTGGTGTGAAGGAAGTTTTCAAGGGTCAAGGGAGGAGGATGATATACTACGATCAAGAAGAATGAAAAGTCTAAGCTTGGGGATGCCCCGGTGGTTCATCCCTGCATATTTCAAGAAGACTCAAGCATCTAAGCTTGGGGATGCCCAAGGCATCCCCTTCTTCATCGACAAAGTATCAGGTTCCTTCTCTTAAAACTATATTTTTATTCGGTCACATCTTATGTACTTTACTTGGAGCGTGTGTGTGCTTTTATTTTTGTTTTGTTATCTTCGTTCTCTGAATAAGTTCATCCTTGTGTGGGAGAGAGACACGCTCCGCTGGTTCGTATGAACACATGTGTTCTTAGCTTTTAATTTTCATGGCGAAGGTTGAAACTGCTTCGTTAATTGTTATATGGTTGGAAACAGGAAATGCTACATGTAGTAATTGGTATAATGTCTTGAATAATGTGATACTTGGCAATTGTTGTGCTCATATAGATCTTGTTTAAGCTCTTGCATCATGTACCTTGTACCCATTAATGAATAATTACATAGAGCTTGTTAAAATTTGGTTTGCATGATTGGTCTCTCTAAGTCTAGATATTTTCTGGTTGAGGTGTTTGAACAACAAGGAGACGATGTAAAGTCTTATAATGCTTACAATATGTTTATATGTGAGTCTTGCTGCACCATTTCATACTTGAGTTTGCTTCAAATAACCTTGCTAGCCTAAACCTTGTATCGAGAGGGAATACTTCTCATGCATCCAAATACTTGAGCCAATATTCATGCCATTTGTGTCCACCATACCTACCTACTACATGGTATTTCTCCGCCATTCCAAAGTAAATTGCTTGAGTGCTACCTTTAAACCATTCAAAATTTATCACCTCTGATTTGTGTCAATGTTTTATAGCTCATGAGGAAGTATGTGGTGTTTATCTTTCAATCTTGTTGGGCAACTTTCACCAATGGACTAGTGGCTTCATCCGCTTATCCAATAATTTTGCAAAAAGAGCTGGCAATGGGATTCCCAGTCCCAAATTAATTAACAAAAATAGACACTCCTCCATGGTATGTGATTGTTGGATGGCACCCGAGGGATTCGGTTAGCCATGGCTTGAGAAAGCAAAGGTGGGGAGAAGTGTCATCATAATAAAACTAAAATTAAAAGGCACTCCTTCGTGGTATGAGATTGTTGGCAGGCACCCGAGGATTCGGTTAGCCATGGTTTGTGAAAGAAAGGTTGGAGGAGTGCCACCCAAAAATAAAATAAAATGGGAGCCGCTCTTTGAAGGTTTGTTTGGCAAGGGGGTTAGAGCACCCGCTACCATTCGTTGACAACAACAAACACTCCTCAAAACTTTACTTTTATGCTCTTTATATGTTTTCAAAATCAAAGCTCTAGCACAAATATAGCAATCGATGCTTTCCTCTTTGAAGGACCATTCTTTTACTTTATTGTTGAGTCAGTTTACCTATTCTTTCTATCTTAGAAGCAAACACTTGTGTAAATTGTGTGCGTTGATTCTTACATGTTTACCTATTGCATTTGTTATATTACTTTGTGTTGACAATTATCCACGAGATATACATGTTAAAGTTGGAAGCAACCGCTGAAACTTATATCTTCCTTTGTGTTGTTTCGAAGCTTTCTACTAAGAATTTATTGCCTATGAGTTAACTCTTATGCAAGACTTATTGATGCTTGTCTTGAAAGTATTATTCATGAAAAGTCTTTGTTATATGATTCATTTGTTTACTCATTATCTTCATCATTGCTTCAAATCTCTGCATTCATCTCATGTGCTTTACAATAGTATGATCAAGGTTATGATGGCATGTCACTTAAGAAATTATCATTGTTATCGTTTTACCTGCTCGGGACGAGCAGAACTAAGCTTGGGGATGCTTGATACGTCTCAAACGTATCTATAATTTCTTATGTTCCATGCCACTTTATTGATGATATCTACATGTTTTATACACATTATATGTCATTATTATGCGTTTTCCGGAACTAACCTATTGACGAGATGCCGAAAGGCCAGTTGCTGTTTTCTGCTGTTTTTGGTTTCAGAAATCCTAGTAAAGAAATATTTTCGGAATCGGACGAAATAAAGACCGAAGACCTTATAATTCCCGGAAGCTTCCAGAGCACCGGAGAGGGACGAGAGGGGAGCCAGGGGGCCCCACACCACACCCCGGCGCGGGCCAGGGGGGCGCGCCCCCCTAGGGTGTGGGCAGCCCGTGGCCCCTCCGACTCCCTCTCTTCGCCTATTTAAGCCTCTCTGACCTAAAAACACCGACAGAGAGCCACGGTACGGAGAAAACCTTCCAGAGCCGCCGCCATCGCGAAATTAAGATTCGGGGGACAGAAGTCTCTGTTCCGGCACGCCGCCGGGACGGGGAATTGCCCCCGGAAGCCGTCTCCACCGCCATCTTCACCGCCATCGCTGTTCCCATGATGAGGAGGGAGTAGTTCTCCCCTGGGGCTGAGGGCTCTACCATAGCTATGTGGTTAATCTCTCTCTCTGTACTCCAATACAATGATCTCATGAGCTGCTTTACATGATTGAGATCCATATGATGAGCTTTGTATCGCTACTAGTTATGCGCTACTCATGTGATGTTATTAAAGTAGTCTATTCCTCCTACTTGGTGTAAAGGTGATTAGTGTGTGCACCGTGTGGTTCTTGTCGTAGGCTATGATCACGATCTCTTGTAGATTGTGGAGTTAATTATCATTATGATAGTATTGATGTGATCTATTCCTCCTTCATAGTGTAATGTGGACAGTGCGTGCACTATGTTAGTTCTTGGTTTATTTTGCAATGATCTATTATGCTCTAAGGTTACTTAAATATGAATATCGAATGTTGTGGAGCTTGTTAACTCCGGCATTGAGGGTTCGTGTAATCCTACGCAACGAATGATGTTCATTATCAAACAAGAGTGTATGTAGTACATATGAGAAAGAGTTGTTTATTATGCGATCAATGTTGAGAGTGTCCACTAGTGAAAGTATGATCCCTAGGCCTTGTTTCCAATACCGCAAACACCGTTTACTTACTATTTTGTTGCATGTTTACTCGCTGCCATATTTTATTCAGATTGCTATTACCACTCATATACATCCATATTACTTGTATTTCACTATCTCTTCGCCGAACTAGTGCACCTATACATCTGACAAGTGTATTTGGTGTGTTGGGGACACAAGAGACTTCTTGCTTTGTGATCGCAGGGTTGCATGAGAGGGATATCTTTGACCTCTTCCTCCCTGAGTTCGATAAACCTTGGGTGATCCACTTAAGGGAAACTTGCTGCTGTTCTACAAACCTCTGCTCTTGGAGGCCCAACATTGTCTACAAGAATAGAAGCACCCGTAGACATCAACCTGCTACTCTGTCGGGATCACGGACACCATGTTTGTATCAGCCGATGCTTCTGCATCGGCATCAGCCGATGCCTGTGCATCGGCTTTCGTCTGTTTAGGGCGCCATACTTTCTTTGGCGGACGCGCCCTCGTCTCCAATGTTTGTTGAATTTTCACGGCCAGATCGGGCCGCGCCTTCCTCAACGTGTACAGGTACTGTGCCTCGGCTTCCTCCAGGTTTCGCACCCGCTGCACCCTACGCTTCTGAGAATGGCTGAGTCCATCAGGGCACCACCTTGGCCGGTGATACCTATCTTCTTCTCCATCTGACTCCTCAAAGTCTTCTTCTTGAGATGACTCAGCTCGTTTATTATGAGGTGGGAGAGGTCCTAGACGCTCGAACACTGAAACTTCATTTGTCCTCCTCCTTTGCTGTTTGCATTCTGGGCAGTTCTCGATTGTTGGCAATCGGCTCATTCCGGAGTCCCAGCAATGTTTGAAGAAAGGACAGTCTCAGTGCTTATCCATGTTGTCTTGCTCCCTTGACCTCCCTCTAGCGTGACGTTCGTACCCGTCGTTGTTTCTATCATGCTGACGATACCTCCTGTCCGCCGCATCTGACCGACGATGTCCTTCACCATCTTCGTCATAGCACCGACGTCGGTCGTACTGCTGCTCATATTTGTTGAGGAGATGCACGGAGAGTGGGCGTTGATACCGTATGCTTCTCACCTCCTCCTCGGTTAGGTACAGTCTATCATCATCTTGGGGCCGGTCGCGTGGAACGGCCTCCTCTTTATCTTTGCCATGAGAGTGGCTGCTCTCTGCTTTATCTTTGCCACGGGAGTGGCTGCTCTCTGCTTTATCTTTGCCATGGCGGCTCACAAGCCCTGCCATATTGACATCAAAAGAGAACCCTGGCTCCCTTATGGAGTGGCTTAGGTCCACCATGTTGACGTCGGGAAACGGACGCATGTCTACCTTCATGGCAAACTGTCCGAAAGTTAATCGGCCTGATTCTATCGCCATCTGAATTTGTGCGCGCAATACTTTGCAGTCGTTGGTGGTGTGTGTGAACGTATGATGCCATTTGCAGTATGGCCTATTGTTCATCTCTTGTGCCGTAGGGATCTTGTGGCCTTCGGGTAGCTTCAACTGTTTCTCTTTCAGCAGCAGATCGAAAATCTGCTCAGCTTTGTTCACATCAAAGTCAAACCCTCTTGGAGGCCCTGGTGGATTCACCCATTTGCAGGACACAGGTACTGCCGTCCGAGTCCATTCAGCTACTGCGACTTCCCGATCTTCCGCAGAATCTTCATCCTCATCAGCACTGACCAGGCTTATCGCGCGCTTGAACTTGTCTTGGTACAGTTCTGGATGGCGTTGTTCATATAAGGTCAGTCTCTGGACCATGTGCGCCAGCGAATTGTACTCCACTTGGAACGTCAGATCCTTGAATGACGCTGCAAGGCCTGCCACGGCCAGTTCGACTGCTTCTTTCTCAGATAAATGAACCGAATAACATCGGTTCTTGACAGTTCTGAAACGCTGAATGTATTCAGACACTGTCTCTCCTCGCCTTTGCCGAACCTGTGCTAGTTCGGCAATGCCAGCTTCCGTAGCTTCCGAATGATACTGTGTGTGAAACTGTTCCTCTAGCTGCTTCCATGATCGCACTGAATTTGGCTGCAACGAGGTGTACCATCCGAAAGCTGGACCGGTGAGGGATTGCGAAAAGAACCTCACCCGTAGCTGATCCGATGCTGAAACCATGCCCAACTGGGCTAAGTATCGGCTCACGTGCTCGATTGAGCTAGATCCTTCAGACCCACTGAATTTGGTGAAGTCCGGGAGCCGGTACTTAGGTGGTAGTGGGATCAGGTCAAACTCATTGGGGTACGGCTTGGAATAGCCGATTATCTTCTTCTTCGGCAGGATGCCGAACTGGTCTCTCAAGACTGCACTGATCTGATCCGCAGTGGAGGCAGTAGCAGCTGAGCTTTCATGAATTGGTGCAGTGGCATACTTGGCTAGCCACGCCTGTTTCTCAACGTCTGCTCCCAAACTCCCCGCTACTGCAGCTGTCCCTCCTGCCGGAACAATTGCTCCTGCTCCGGCAATTCCTCCTGTTGGAGCCTGGATCGCCTACGTCTAGTTGTTGCAGTCCGGCACAAACGTGCACACGTATCCGTGCGGGATCTCCTTGGGCGGCTCATATAAGAACTGATAGTCGCCCGGATCACCTCCAACCTTGTAGACAACGTATGCCGGTGAACCTTGTTGCTGTGGAGCTGCCATCGCGTACGGCAATGGTGGCCTGGTGTGGAGTTGCACCTCTCCCTGGTGAGTCCCTAGAGCAGGTCCTGAAGGGGAGTACTGATGCTTCATGATCTCTTGCACCACCTGGAGCGCAATGCGCTCCAAAGTATTTACCAGGCTCTCAGAATGCCGATGCAGCGAATGAGCCACCACGTAGTTGATTTCCTGTCGCAGGGCTCTGGTACGTTCCTCTGAAGGGAGAGACAGATCCAACCCTTCGAGGACACCTTGTGGTGTGAATCCTTTGAATCTGATGCCGTGCGAACGGGTCTTCTCAAAGGAGCCGATGAGTTCGGCATCCACGATGGCCTTCAGCTCATCGTACTTCTTCTTGTGTTCCGCAGGGAGATCCTCGTATGTGATCTGCTCCTCTGCCATCTCGGATGTCGGTGTTGACGTGGATGTTGCAGAAGACGTCCCGCCGGGCGTGCCAGAATGTGTTACCTGCCAAAACCCACCGGCGGGCAATGGTTAAGCAACACGAAGAGCCGGGAGGGTCCCAAGGCCGCTTAGTGGACCCTGGCACCTCGCGTCGTCCCGCAAGTCTTCCAGCCACGTCCTGGCGGTTGCTAGGGCGTGCCACCTGACCTAGACCCGATCAGGAAGGTGTTAGATTGCTTCGATTGTTCCTGCATGGTAGACACGTAAACATTAAATACGAGCCCTATCGGCTCTCAGGTTGCCCTGTGGATCGGCTCAAAGAGCCGATCGCCCCATGGTTCACGTTGGATTTGCAATGACATGGGGATCCTGCTTGATCAAAACAAAGCTAAACCGATCTACGACAATTTAGGGTTTTCACCGTATAACCGGAACGTCCTACGCGTAGTCGGGCCTAGCAGATACGGAAGATGATGCAAACTACCCCTACAAGAGGCCTAAAAACCAACATTACGTCAATTCCCGGAACATCCCTTGTAGGAGCGGTAAACAACACCTAACGCACTACCGGATCGTCCGACCCCAGCATAAGGCCTAACTATGCAGATATTAAACTAATCCTTGCGGAACAAGGAGCAACTATAACAGATCGGATCTACTAAGTAACGAACAAGCAAGATGCTGCCCTTACACCCAGATAGGTGTAAGGGCAGCTAGGTGTCGAGGGACGGCATTGCCACGCAGATATGCACGAGAAAGCATCAATGCAAGCCCCTAAACACCTAATGATAAGTAGTGCTGCTCGCCATCAACAACGCTTCATCACGAGCAACACAAGGTAGACGAATAGACGTATACTGCCTAGATCGCGAGATGCGATCTAGGCAGCATGATGCTTACCCGGAAGAAACCCTCGAAGGAAGGGGAGGCGATGCGCCTGATTTGTGTTTGTTGTGAACGTGATTGTCCTCCTTTCTCGATAACCCTAGATACATATTTATAGTCCAAGGGACTTTCTAATTGAGGCGTGCACCTAACCGTGCACGAGCCAGACTCTATCTGTTAATTCTAAACACGATGCGATCTACTATATTACAGATACACGGGCAATCTAGCCCAAACTCTTAGCGCAAGGCCGCTTCAAAGATGCTCCACGTGTAATCTTTAAAGCCCATCTTCACTTACGGCCCATCTCCTGATTTGGCCGAAATCGGGTGATAATAGAGACTCTACACTATATGCATAGGAAAAAAGAAATTTGGTGTGTCCTTTAAGGTTGATTTTGCGAAAGCGTATGGCAAAATAAAAGGTGTTATCTAGATATGAAAGGGTTCCAGCGGACTAAGGAACTAGTTAATAATGGCAAGGTATGCCTTATGGTTAATCATAATTTAGGACCATAATTTCAAATTAGGAAGGGAGGCAAGGAGATCCTTTCTCCCCTTTATTATTTAATTTTGGGGTTGAAGTGTTAGCTGAATGGCTGAAGATAGTGGTTTACTTACATGGTTAGCATCTAATTCTCTTTTGTATCATTGAGCAATTTATAGGTTTAAAAATTAATTTTTATAAAAGCGAATTTTTCTTTTTTGGGGGGCTGCTTTAGATAAACTAATGCATATCGTTAGCGTGCTTACTGTCTGTCTTGCTCTCTCTAAATTAATTAATGCATGTAGTTATCATGCCGATGGAAGCCGAAACGAAAATACCACATGCATCCTTCGGTCGATCATTGATGAGTTGGAGGCGTTCGTGGAAGTTTGCTCGCTAACGAGCATGGAGATTGATTTAAAAAGCCAATTTAATTCTTAATTGGCGGGTTTTCTCAGGGAAGAAGAATTGAAATGGTATCAGCGGTCAACGGCTCAATTCATTCTAGAAGGAGATTTGAATACTATATATTTTCATGGTATTGCCAATAGCCGTAACAGGAAAAAACGTATTCAATCTTTAGTACAAGACGAGGGGTTAATTGAAGGACATGAACAGCTCAAATCCTAAGTTACGAATTATTACAAGGGGCTATTTGATCCACCAGAGGAGAGTTCTTTCTCCCTGGATGAATCTCAAATAGTTGATATACCCCAAGTGTTTCCAGAGGAAAATGCTATATTAACGGCTCGTACTCTGAGGAACAAGTTAATAAAGCTATTTTCAGATGAAACATAATAAATCCCCAGGTCCAGATGGTTTCCCTGAGTTTTACCAAAAATTTTGGGATACCATCAAAATAGATCTGTTGCAAATGTTTAGTGTTTTACACGCTGAACAGTTGGAGCTATTTCATCTAAATTTCGGTGAGGTTATCTTGTTACGTAAGGTTAAGGAGACAGAACGGATTCAACGGTACAGACCAATATGTCTCTTAAAGATAAGTTTCAAGATTATCACGAAAGTGACCACCATTATATATACTAAATACAGTGGCTGACCATGTGATGAGGCCATCGCAGACTGCTATCATGCAAGGACGCAATATCCTAGATGGGGTAGTAGTCCTACACGAAACGGTGCATGGGCTACACACTAAAAAGATGAATGGGGTGATTTTAAAGCTAGATTTTGAGAAGGGCTATGATAAAGTCAAGTGGTCTTATCTACATCAGACTCTCATGATGAAAGGTTTTTCACCAGAGTGGCGGGCTTTGATCTATGGTTTTGTGTCTGGAGGACGAAGTGTTGTGATCTGTGTTAGTGATGACAAAATTTATTCCATACTAGAAAAGGTTTACGCCAAGGGGATCCTCTATCACCACTTTTGTTTAACAATGTGGCTGATATGCTCGCCATTTTGGTCGATCGCGCTAAAACTGATGGTCTTATCGAGGGCTTGATCCCTCATCTGGTGGATGGAGGTTTATCAATCCTTCAATATGCTGATGATACAATTTTATTTATGGAACATGACCTCGACAAAGCTCGAAATCTTAAGCTAATTTTGGCTGCTTTTGAGTTCAGGACTCAGTTGCCGATTATACAAAGATGTTTGGCTGTGGGCAAAGCCAGTTTCCTATCAATTATTTGGGGATCCCAATTCATTATCGGAGATTAACAATTGCTGAATGGAAACTAGTGGAGGAGATACTTCAGAAACATCTAAGTAGTTAAAAAGGTAAAGTATTATCTTTAAAAGGAAGACTGGTACTCATTAATTCAGTACTTTTTATTATGGTGCTGTATATAATATCCTTTTTTTCTTTTGCCGAAAGGTGTTTTACACAAACTCGATTATTATCGATCGAGATTTTTTTGGTAAGAGGATAGCGAGAAAAAGAAATATCGACTGGTTAAGTGGAACGTTATATGTCGTCCTAAGGATATGGGGGGTTGAGTGTTCATGACCTTGCGGTCAAAAACTCAGCCTTACTAAGTAAATGGATTTTCAAGCTACTTACTGAGGATGGAGTATGGCAGACCGTACTTAAGAGAAAGTACATTGGAGAGAAAGCGTTATCCCAAATCCTCTGAAAATCAGGGGACTCACACTTCTGGGCCGGACTAATGGCAACGAAGAAATTTTTCTTCAAATATGGTATTTTTCCCATTAAGGATAGTCGCAGATACGGTTTGGGAGGATTCCTAGTTAGGGAAGAGACCTCTCTCGGAACAATATCCGGTGTTATATAGCATTGTTCGTCGCAAAAGTAATACCATTGCTCTAGTAATGGCAACCTCACCACCATCAGTGACGTTTAGACGAGACTTATACGGACAGAGATTTAATGCGTGGGATGCCTTACTTCATCGTTTGGAATCCATTCATTTGTCCGAAGGGCTGGATGAATTTCGATGGAACTTAAATTCCAATGGGAAGTTCACCGTAATTTCGTTATACAATGCAATTGTCCAACCTGACATACCAGTTGATAAGAACAAGAAGATCTGGAAGATGAAAATACCGCAAAAAATTAAAAAAATTGGGTGGTATTTACGTCAAGGGATTATCCTTACCAAAGATAATCTTGTCAAACGGAATTGGCTTGGGAATACTGAGTGTGTGTTTTGTCATCACAATGAGACAATCAAGCATTTGTTTTTCCAGTGCCGCTTTGCCAGATCTATATGATCAGCATCCAAGTAGTTTCGGATTTGTATCCTCCGACTATTGTAGCCAATATCTTTGGGAATTAGCTTCATGGCATTGATCACAGGTTTAGAACGCTTATTAGGGTGTGAGCGTTTGTCGTTACATGGGCGCTATGGCTATGCAGAAATGACACAACTTTTAATGATAAGAATTGTTCCCTTTTGCAGGTTATATATAGATGCACCGCTATTCTCCGTTCGTGGTCTACGCTGCAAAGAGTGGAGAACCCAGACCTCTTTACGGAGGTCTATACGGTTGGAGGATACAACGAGGGATACTTTTTTCCTACATGGGTGACAGCATAATCTACGGATTGGGCCACCATTATCATCTTAGCCGTTCTACAATTGCTCATGATTGATATGTATTTCGCCTTAGTTGTTTTTGTACTCTGAAATGAGACCCCCAGGACTAGCCCTTGGCGGCATTGTATTAAGTTTCAGGAGCGCACAGAAGTGCCACGGTGCGTACGCACCCGCGAGTGAGTGCCGGGACTCGAACTCGAGCGGGGGGCTTCCCAGGTATCATCACCTTGGTAGCCATCTGGGTTAAGCCTACTATGAGATTTTTACGACTCTGAAATGGCTGTGTGCATCATGGTTATGCAGAGGCCAGGTGTAAATGCTTGTTTAAGTAAATAAATCGCTGATTATCGAAATAAATAATCATAAGAAATTTCTCAATTAATTTATATTAATAGTGACAAGTGTCGGCATTATGATGAAGTAGACATCGCGTAGAATAAAACAAACGACCGCGTGTGAACAGGGAGCCGATAGTCTTGTCCATGTTCTGCGAGTCAAAATCTTTATTTCTCTGGAAATATACGGCGCCTCATCAAGCTAGGCTACCCGCCGGTTGTCAGGTTAAACTATCCAGCACAGCTAAGCTATCTATCATCACAGAAAGATGGCGACGACAGTACATACAGCGCGACTGCGTGTACATTTGCAGAAGTAAGCCAAGTAGCTAGCCAACTGGTCAGTAGTGTATACTGAGTGAAGCGGAATGGAAACAATAAGTTTATGGTTCGAAAGAGTGACCGGCTCACCAGCCAAATGAATGTATGAAACAAGTGGCACGCTAGATCTTCTCTACATTTGGTTTTGGCAATGCTGTCGACATAGAGACAGCATAAGCAGCTCTTCGGATGAGACCAGCTACATTACATAACCTTGAGATTCCAGTTTATTTTCGCAAGTTGTGCAATAAAAAATGGGAATGGGTCGAGGTACGGTTCGAAAATGAACTTAGTTATGAGGCTATGAGAACGGGGGCTGTCTCGTCATCATCAACGTTGAGCTAGCCTTCGGGTCTTCTGCCATATCTCTTTCCAACGAAACATGAACAATCTGTTTGGTTCTCTCTAGTGTCCGGTGTCCCGACCACTAAACCTAGCTCCTCCTTTCCATTTGGCATATTCATTCCCTTGTGTTTATTGTCTTCCAAGTTCCACGGGCCATGCTCGTCTGCCGCCGCTTCCCCTCTTCGTTGTGCTTGGAGCCATTGATTGAGTCCAAATTAAGAATAATTTCCTTGTGTATTATCAGGTAAACCGCCCTGGATCCGATGCATGAATTACGAAAATTTGGTATATACCAAACGTTAAAGCGGGAGCTATGTTATAGTATATGGTATGTATGGTATATATGAGCCGTGGCTATTGGACAATCTCCTGTCTTATCTTACCATATAAAAAATAAAAGTGGCACCTGTGCAGCAATGGAATTATTCGATCCTAGTATCAATGGGGAACCGGTCTCTACCTAGATCTATATAATTAAGCACACACATATGTTATCCTCTACAATCTCGATGGGTAATTTTTTTTCTTCACATTGCCGTCTTGTGGATGCTCCTTTTGGCCGGCCGTGGGACCAATGCTGCCCCGGTAAACCAGTCCGTCCATCTTATGTAAATGTGGTGTATTTTCCATCGGCACCATGGACGTGTACGGCTTCAACCTGAGCACCGAGCAGTACACTGCGGCCTTTGTTAAGCTCTACGACAAGGTAGACGACGCGGAGGCCAGCCTCTACGTTATTCAGATCTGCTGGGAAGTGAGTACGTATTAACATTCACCTATTAATACTTTTTCTATAAAGAAATATCAAAAATTTGTCTAAATTCAAATGTATCAAGATATCTTCAGTGTATAGATATATCTCAATTTCGACAAACCTTTGACTTTATTTTATATATGGACGGAGGGAGTATATGTGCTTCCTCGGTTCGGAGGACATGCCTTGATTGCGGTCTGCCTCCTATTTTCTGCTAGGTTGCGCCCAAGGTGTACAACGATTCGCACACCCATCTAGCTGTTATGTGGACCGTGGGTACCGTGTTCACTGCTTTCTCATATCCGATCTCTCTTTGTTTCTCATCAACTAGAGGTGGCTCAAGTACGTTGGTACGCTAACATGTTTTCTTCCTTTTCGACCTTGTAGACCGATGGGTACGAGAAAACCGGATGCCGTGATGCCTATTGTGCCCTAGGTTTTCAGCCGGAAAAGGGCGCACCCATAGCTCCAGAGTGATTCAGACCGTCTCCCAGCCCATCATGGGACTCAAACAAAATATCACGGTTAAAATTATTAAGGTACACCTCCCTTGAACATGCATGGTTTCCATAGTACAAACTGATTCGTTTTGTCTCTTTTAAATTTAACTTACTGCCTCCAAATTAGTTACTCTCTAATTTTATCTACATGTCAATGTCAATTGTTGTTCTCCTGCACTGCGAAAATTTGTTTTCCGTGATGTTTTTCTTCAATGGCAATTCATGTGTTATTGCTAGCAGAATCTGAAGGTTTTCTTGTTTTAACTAACTTTTACTTTAATGTGACACCAGGAATGATTGATACGTCAGGCTTGTTACATTTTCTTGAAAATACAATCCCTTCGATTTTATAAGTACTAGCATTTTCATTAAAAAGCATGCACATTACATGGATTTTATTATTATCTTACATCAACAATGTGAAAAAAGCTTGTAATGAATTCTGTTTTTCCATGACTAAATTGTGTTACTGTCATTTTTAAACTAGACTTCATGAACCTAACTTCTTGATGAATTATAGGATGGCATAATGGGAGACTGGCTGGTGTATTAGGGGCTCAACCGGGAGAACCTCACATTGATTGAACGTTTCCCCAAGTCACTTTTTAAGGGAGGGATTGCCAATCGAGCGGGAAGCATTGAGTTTGGTGGCTACCCTATAAGCCCTTCGACAGATTTGGCTCCGATGGGGAGTGGCTACCGCCCCATGCTCAATGTGTCGGCCTCCGCATCCATGAGCAACATCCAGTTCATCGACCGAAACGGACGTGCCTCGCCAATAACAGACGACTCCCTCATAGTAAACATGACTGACTCAGTCTCTCTATACCGCTACCCACATTGCAAATGGGCAATTTTTTTACGGGGGTCCCGTGCAGCTATATACTTTACTCGATCGGGGACAAGGCTTACCACGCGCTACCTGGTTTCTTGAAGGAAACCGGTGGTGGTTCATCTCCCTAATAGTGTGATATTGTATCATAACTTGATATTGCTATTACAAAAGGAAATAGTTGGCACTTCGGTGGCGCGATGCGCTCACCTTACTTTTTTTACAGAGAGTTGGCCCCAAAGGGCCTGTAAACTGCAATTAAGGGGTGATTGTATAAAGTTACATTGGACACCTTAAGATAGAGGATAATCACAACACTAGCCCAGCGAGTCATGAAAACGAACGGAGCTAGCGATCTTCTTTTGCTCTTGTCGTCGTACGTGCTGGAGTATTTGTTTTGTTTGTAGGTCTGATACGAAAATTCGGGACGGCAGACGTACGTGCACGTCCGCGTCCAACAATACTAAATAACAGCGGTTCCGTTGAAAACGGGGAAGAAAAAAAAGGTTGGTATGTAATTGATCAGCGAAAACCCTACATGCCGCCAGAAAAAAGAAGGTCGGTAACTTGCTCGGGAACGAGGAACTGCAATGGAGGTGACTACATCGACTACAGAGGTGATTGTATATGTTCAGACCCTTCATCCCGCCGGATTTGTTCTGTTGAAATGCTCGTAGTTAGACTATGGGGATTTTAGCTCGCGGTTTATATTCCTTGCCCGCTCGTACTGATTCGACTACGTAGGATGTAGATGTCCTATAAATCATCATGGTGCCCATGATTCATCTCGTCCCCTTCAACTTGTGGCCGCCCTGGAGCCAGTGATGTGCAATGTCCTCCGTCCCTCCTATTCTCTCGTTGTCCACTATGCTTGTGTGCCGTGCCTTTGGAGTCTGGATTGCAGATTGATTTTATAAGTGTGGCAGTATTGATTTCGCCTCTTGATTTGTAAGTAGATTGATGCTGCTCCATCCCCAAATCTGTAGCAAGTTTGCAGCAGACTTCGGCTAACTGTTGCGTATGCAACTGAAGAACTGTCACATTCAGTCATAGCAGCACGAATTAAATTAACGATCAAGGAAATTAGAATAAGTTTGAACTGCTGCTCCTCTGGATGCACGTGCTAGTAGAAATGTGGCCTTTTGCACCGGTTGGTATTGGCCATATGCACCGGATGGCCAACCGGTGCAAACCATCCGGTGCAAAAGCCCCTCCCCCCCCCCCCCTCCCCCTTTTGCACCGGATCGCTTACGAACCGGTGCTAAAGGGGCCACGTGGCTGGCTGTGGAGCGCTCGGCGGGGAAGCTTTGCACGGTTACACGAACCGGTGCAAGTGTGCCGCGGCGACATTTTAGTGCCCTTCCCATGCGGCAACTCTGCCGCGCAGGGAATTGCACTAAAACGCTGCCGCGGCGAAGACTCTGCCCCATTCGAAACACGGTATAATATTAATGCAGACAATTCAAATATATATATATATATATATATATATATATATAGGAAACCATTATATTACATATATCAATCAAAGTGACACACGTTCATGCATATATATATATATATATATATATATATATATATATATATAGGTAAATTAACTGGTGCTCCTAGGTGCCCGGGCACCATACGTAGATACGCGTATTTTTGCTTTGTACTACACATACCTGAGGGTATACATACCTAAGTTACACATACCTAAGGTATACATACTTAAGATATGCATACTCAAGTGATACATACCTAAGATATTGCATACCTAAGGTGTACGTACACTGATACGTGTATATATATGTTAGGTATGTGTAACTTGCATGTGTGTATGTTAAGTATGTAAATGTTAGGTATGTGTAACTTGTATGTGTATATGTTAGGTATGTAAACCTTAGGTATGTGTAATTTAGACACGTACACTCCAGGTATGTACAAATACACGTTGGGTGCCCATGCTCCTAGGTGCCCCATCTGAGCTTCCTATATATATATATATATATATATATATATATATATATATATATATATATATATATCGACGCGGATTTTCTACCTAGATGGGTAGCTGCGCATAGGGCAGCTGCCGTCCGATATTGTTGGGTGATTCGTGCTGCCGTTTTCTTCCGTTCACATCCGTTACCATCCAAAATAAAGATTCCACCTTGTACGTGGCTCCACTGCCGTTGCCGCAGAGAAAATAATGAGGAGGTACAGTTGCCTAGCTCCACGACCGCTCCTCGAAAGACAGATTATACTATTCCCATCCACAGAATAAACTTATGGAAGACAAAATATCTGTTAATTATGTCGTAAATATTTAGATCACACTTTATTTGATTGAGCATGGGATCTGGATTGTGAAAACCCTGCACACACACAAAAATCAACATCTCGCCGTGAAGCAAATCCTAATCGAAATTTCTACGAGAAAAAATTCAACATGGAATCTGAATTGGGAACACAGGAAAACCGAGATCTGAAGAAAGGGATGAAGCAAATCCAGATCGAGAATAAGATACGCACATGACTTTTTTCTTCAACATTCAGTTAAAGGTTAGCAAGAATTTTTCTCTCCAAATAAAGTCTCTAATTTCCCCTGACCGAGAGAAAAAAAAGGCAAACGGAATTGCTAAATAGTTTGCTCATGACCATTGCCGGGCGCCATCGTCAATGTCTAAGCACACGGACGACGCCGTGGAGGTTGTCAGGGAAGAAATTTAGGAAACTCAACATCACGCAAAAATCCATCTCAAAGTAGAGCAAGAAAAATCTTAATTAATCACCTGAAATAAACGAGGCAAATAGCTCGACTTTGTTCAGAGTGGAAATAGCTCGACTACTACCACAGAAATCCACCAAGAATTCCACCTTAGTTCAGAACCAGACGAATTGAACGTGAAGCCGTGAAGAGTCATCACGCAGGCAGCAAATCATCAGAAGTAGAATACAGATACGAAAGGGGAAAAAGATCAAATCACAAATCTGGGAACAAATATCAAAATATGAAATCGCGTGGATCTAGGCTGTGATGGGCGCGCCGGCCTTGAGGTCGACGCCCGGGCTCGTGGACGTGAGGAAGATGGAGTCCGCGTCGAGCGCGCCATGGTTGCCATTAAGGTCGCGCAGCGCCACGAAGTAGTGGAGAAGGAGGTCTGCGGCAATTTCACGACGCCCGCCCGCGTCCACGCGCCGTCGCTGCCGGCAGAGCCGCGTCCCCCACGCCACCTCCTTCCCCTGCGGAAATCGCGCCTCCTTCCCTGGCGGTTGCTCCCGTCCCAACGCAGCCTCCTTCCCCGTCGGCCAGAAATCACGAAGGCGTGGGGCTCCAAGCGGTGGCTGGGATTTTCGGCCAGGGCTGCGTCGCCTTATGGTTCTGCTGCAGAGTGAAGGAGGTGACGCTGATGCAGAGTTGCCGGCGGAGAGGGAGGCTGATCTGCGTCGCCGCATCAGGTGTGTTGAGCTCCTCCTCCGCGGCGAGATCGATGCAGGGGCGGCGTCGGGTGCCCCCACCTCCAAATCGCAACGATTGCGCCCTCCACCGCAGCTGGCCGCGAGGTGCTCCGGCTCGTGGAGATCTAAAATGCCGCTGTTCGGGCATCCACCACTGCCGCGCCTGGATGGGGCTGGGATCCGCCGGTGGTGAGGAATCTGGGAGGTCGGGAGGCTGTCGCGTCGGCCACCTCTTTCTACCCACGGCGGCACTGCTTTGCAACTTCGCTTCCGCCCCTCGATAACTGTCGCGCCTCCTTCGCCGGTGGGTAGCGGGGCCGCGCGGCAACAAGGGCGGCGGTTTTCTGTGTCCACGCGGCCGGCAATAAGGGTGCGGCTCACATGGAAGATCCTGTCGGCTTGCAGGAGGAGCAATAGGGGGCGAGTAGGGGCTCTACCGTCTGCGAGTACGCAAACGGCGGGGGCGGCGTGCGAGAAAACTCCCGTCGGCGAGCAAGGAACCGCAGGGGCGGCGGAGCAGGAACCTACCGTCGGTGGGCAGGAGGAAGTAGTTTACTAGTGTGGCTATGTGGGCGTCGTGGTTTGGATAAGAGTGCGGCGTGGAAAATCTTTGAGAGAGAGACTAGTGCTGGCGTGGGTGGATCTGTGAGAAATCTTGACAAAACGGCAGCTAACGGTGTTAAATAGATGAAGGGTGGAGAATTCCTTTAGAGATGATCTAACGGTTGGATAGATGTGCACAGCTAGCCCCCTGGGTAGCTGGCTATTTTCCATATATATATATATATAGAGAGAGAGACGCGCTATTTGACTCCCTGGGGCAGAATATTATTCTGCACCCCACCGGACCGGGCACTAGCCGAAGCATCGGCCCGTGCGATATGCTGCACCATCCCGCAAGCCAGGCGACGTAAAATAATGGCGCATGCGACGTAAAAAGCTCAGGCTGAGCGTCAGCCCGCCCGCTCAACTGCAAGCATCGATCGTGGGTTGCACGCGCCGTAAAGAAAGCTTGGTGCGATGTAAAAAAACGTGGGGCCAATGCAATCAGAAGCCCACACCATCGAGTCAGCCCAAATTAATGCATGGGCTATTTCCTTAAGGACCATGTACGTATGAAAATTGCGCCAGCTCATGTAAGAAGGGAGCGTATCAGGTGCAAATAGCATAACTTCTGCAAATCTGCAAATTTTTGTTCCTAACCGTCGGATCATGTGCCAGTGGCCAGATTGAATTCTCCGTTCCCACCTCAACCACTTGAAGCACTTTTGTCATAAAACCCCCTGCCCGTTCGGTTCTTCTACATTCATATAGAGACATTTCATTGGAGTTCAACATTCCAGATTCAAGTACAGACCTGGAAGCAGGCCACGAATGCTGCTGATTCATCGAGAGCATCAACAAATCATTAAGAAAACTTGAATTTTTGTTCACAGATCAAACCAAATCAAGAATTCTGCCATTCTCACTAGATCAAGGAAAATTAACATAAGAAGCAAACATGCCAGCACAGATCTACGACGCGGATCCAGGAGGATGATTTCGTCGCTACCAAACCCGGTTTCGAGGAACGCCATGTCATCGAGATCTGGAGGTACAGAGTGCTGAAGGAATCGAATTTTTCGCACGCGCTGCAGGGTCCTCCGTCCATGCAGCCATAACACAAATTTGAAGTGGAGTTGCTGGGAGAGGAACGGGAGAAATTGAGGAGAGAGAGTCAGATGCTCTGTTGAGAGAGAGAGCTTGTGGAGTTGTTGGTGAGGGACGCGGAACGAGAGGGTGATGTTATCCTTGGGGCTTTATGCAAAATGGACGAAGGTGGGATGGGGACTGAAGATCCACATGTTGGTACATGATCTGACGGTTCTGGCTGCGATTTTCAGATTTGCAGTATCTGTTGTGTTTTCACGTGATACATCCCCCATGTAAGAAAGTGTGATGGCAACGTTGTTTGCAAACAAACAAAAAAAAGTGGGATGGCAACGTAAGGCACACCACCATTGATTCATCCCGCGCGACGCCAAGAACAATGTAAGATTTTTTTATTTTAACAAAACAACTTAAGTACTCCTTGTAAAAATTGGCCGTCATGATTACACACGCGCTGTAAAAAAAATAGTGTCATAACAAGGCTTAATTTGCCTGCATCCTTACGCGCTGTAAAACCATGATCCTAGTGTGTATTACAAATCTAGCAATGTATGAAATCTAGTGTATGAGAGATTTAATAAGAAAGGAATACACATAATATTTGTGTAGACGCAATAATTACATGTGAAGCCTATTGTGTACACAATTCAAATCAGAGATAATTATAGCTCATGTATGAGGCATGATAAACCCTGACAAAAGAAACTATCAAATGTCGTCAATGCTGACTTTATGTCGCTTCATTTGATGTTCAGAGGAGGAGAAGCCACGCAGCAGGCAGTGGGTCAAATACAATGTTAAATATATCCCTGTTTCTTCCATGCGAAGAAGACAACAACATATCCGAGAAGGCACGATCTGGAACAGCGATAAGATTTCCCAGGAGTGCTACACAAGAAAAATGTTAACATATCGTGTACCTGATGTATCTTAAAAGTTGAAACTTAAATAAAATTCTGCTGCAACAAAATTTATGTTCTTCATTATAGAAAGAGTCACATCCTATAATAATAATAATAATAATAATAATAATAATAGAAAGAGCTGTTAAATTTTATTAACAGAGGAGAATTTTACCTAGAAAGAGCAAGACCAATTGGTACCAACCACAGCTGCCAAGGAAGCTTACGACAGTAACATAAACCTCATCAGTTGTGGAACAGAATCCCCTAATGTGTACTCTTTTTGCCACTTGCTATTTGACAAATCAATGTAAAGAAACATAAGAAGAATGTAGATAGGATAAGTATGAATGTCATGTAGTCCAAAGAAGTATCAAAAGAAAATAAACACGATGCACAAAAGTTCCACCTTTTGTTTCTAAGCATGCGCTCATGCCATAGGGACAAAGGCCATAATCATTGATTCAGAATTCGGTTAAGCTTCTAATCCTGAGATGAATCAATAAGCCGATAAGCTTTCAAAGTTATGCATAAAGGACCACAGAGGTGGGACTATCGTAGGAGAACTTCAATGGCAACAACAAGCATAGGCTCCGCACAAGGAAGCCGAGGCCCGCCACCATGCCCTGCATAGCTTCCCAGCTGCTGCAAACGTAAATTACAGTTTGAAATAATATGATTAAGAAAAAGGAGATAACAACACGATTCTATAGGCACTAATTCGTTTGCACAATTACAGATTAACTAATTTTGTTCATGCATAAAGTCTAGGAATCAAGTTCATAAATTCATATTCGACTTATCTTGATGACTCCATTATATGATAGTCATCTTCAAGTGGAAAATATTATATATCATAGCAGCAATAACAAAAGTTCTTGAATGATAATTGTAAACAGAAAAGATCATGTAAAAAATTAATGTGTATTAACATCCACAATTTATTTGCTGAAGTTGTATTTCAGTATTCTTTTAAGAGTCTATTTTCAACCCCATACTTGCTGCTATTTGAATGATGAATGATATCTACAAAGTCATGTTGGCTTCGCTATCATAGTTAAAATTCTTGTAAAACCATGTAGGTTGACTCCGGTGGCATTGATAGGGAATTAGACCTTTTTAATGACATACTATGTTGCTTACAGCGTTATCAAACATTTCTTTCCTGATGCGAACATGTATTAGCATAGATGCAGCTTCACAATAGGATATTACCTCCTTTGTTCAGTGGTACATATGTGGAATGTTTGTATATATTTCCATGAGTTGTAGGCAATATCAAGCCCATCATGTACGAACTACGCTGATTGCTGAGTAACACAACGAATCTTTACACTTTGCAATGCCCATGGCAGAGAATAACTAAACTGTGTATTGTTGTGACTGCAAAGACAGACATCAGTAATTAAGTAGTAACCCTTCCTAATGAGCTAGTCGCCAGTAGCAATTGCAAAATATCCCACATAAAGAAGGATCAGTCAAAAACTAGATCAACTCAACTAAAGTACCAACATTAGTTTGACCAGTAAGAACAGGCTACAGAAGCCAACCATGCCATAAATTTCAGAATCCTAGACACTATTGACAGATCTGTATGCGCCATTGCTGGTGATAGAAGAACAGCAGTAGTACTTTTTGTTTGATTCAACGTGGTGGAAACTGCGACACTGCTGGTGACTAATGTAAGAAATGATCAAGCGTAACATTGTACCTTGAGGCCGAAGCCCACCGGCTGGCCGGCATGCTACGCCCGCAGCACTGCCAAGCAGTTTTTCGTATATACTAACACTACGGGCACAACACCATGCACAACAAGCTGATGGCATCATTAGTCGATCTGAAGCTGGGTACCTCGACATCATGGAAACACCAATGACATCATTTTTCGATCTAAAGCTGAGTGCGTCGACATCATGGAAACGCTAATCCCATCTAAATGCAGAATCACCATCAGTGCTAATGATGGTGGGTGTGGATATATAATATTCCAGAATAACGTAGCAAGCTAATCAGTGGTGGCCACGATCAAATTGTCAAGATATGGTCTGTGCACACTGGTCCATTAACCCCAACTAAACAGGGTTGCTTGGGGATGTCAATGATCTTAATGTGACCAAGGTTAACAAGTTCATAATTGCTGCACGTACCTCTAACATGTTTTTTTCTATGGGAGGCCTACTGCCAACATAACAAAATCAAAATGATCAATAGCAGACTGGATAAGAATTTACGAAATAGCATGGACATAATCACACAGATGAATCAATATTAAACCGTTCAAAATAAAAGCATGTCTATGGCAGTGGTATAGTGGTAAAAAAAAATCATAATTTATAACACATAGCTATTAAATCTGTGATTCAATTACATGCAAACAGCCTTGTGGACTAATACTATGAAGTATGTATACAAAAAATCATCAAGAGCTCATACTAGTGCATAGCTAAGATACAAAGGTTGCAGAGGTTTTAGACAGTAAACTCACTTGGCAGTGCACAAGTATTTGAAAATATTCTTGACTATGTCAGCTCCTGTTGCTTGTATCCGAGCCAACAATCTTCCGAGCTCTTCTACCGACAGAGATGAAATTATGAGCTTACAGGTTCCTTCCCAGGCATGAAGATGGTTAATTTGTCAGCGGCCTGCAAATAACAAGATTAGATAAGCAGCTGCAAACTGATTCATAATTCAGAAGACAGAGTCATAACATCATGGTACAACATAATCGGTTGCATCGACACATTCACATCAGAGCCATGGACAGTGGTCATGTGATAAATAATTCATTAGTACAATCACCCCACAAATATCATAAATCAACATAAGACAATTACGAAAATAAGGAGCACATTAACAGATCCATGTATGGAAACACATGAAGAAACTAACAAATGGTCTAGTGCGACCTTTTAAGACCAACTTTAATTTTTAAATGGGGATGCGATGCTGCCGACCAAAGCTAACCGCGTAGAATTACGTGTCTAATTTTTGACACCCAGGTTCCTTTCCAACTTTAATTTTTAAGACTGGAAATATGCTAACTATCTAATCTCTCGCATTGAATAAATTGCTTGTGCAGGTTACATTTGCGATGTTGAAGTAACCACTGTTACTGTATATAAACAATAACTAGGACTATTTACAAAGTTGAATATGAAACACAAAAGAAATACTTTGGACTGGAAAGATAATCAAATAAGTCTTGACTATATGGAACACTAAAAAGTGAATTCATAGTTCTTAAACATTCTAGAGGAATAATTATGACATGCTTGGTATAAACTTATTGAAAGATAGTCATGTCAAACTTACCAGATCAAGCAGCTTGCTGAATCAAATTTAAGTACAAACCTCCATTGTTTGCCAATCATGAAAAAATTACCAACTAACAAGGTTAAACTATCATACATTAATCATATCGGTAAATGTTAAAATAAAGAGTTATTTTTTAAGAAGCTCCTCCTTATCGCAGTTATGTGGATGTGGTGCTGTCACCCACCTGGATTGAATCACATACTTCTCTTTAGTGCAAAGTAACTCAGTACAAATTCCATCATTTAATATGAGAAAACTGGTCATGGTGAGCTTGTTCCTTGAGATATGTTTGAAACTGTTGACAGTCTAATGCAACTGCTGCTCTCATGTAGACGGATCGTCGTAAATAAGAGGTCGAGCTAGCAAAAGGATTTTAATTCATGATTCATAACTAGTATGCATTTCCTAGTGCCATTTGTAGAACTCCAACGCAATAGTAAAAAGACACACATTATCAGATCTTACAGAGGCCATAGTAAAATTCGTGCAACGCAGATTGAAACGAGCAAAACGTACCTAGCAGGGTGATGCAACTATACAGGTCGAATCTGAGGCTGAGGCCACTGGTGTCATCAGTTTCCGCCACCCTCCAGCCGTTCGTACAATCCCATCCAACAGAATGAAGCACGCCACGCCGCTATTGCCAACGATTCCGAATTGACATGGAAGTTCATTGAAGAATAGTCCTCTAAAACTACCAGACCATAAGCTGGGTTAAAACAAAGTTCCGCAGAGCTTGTAATATAAGTTATGTCAATGCAAGAATTCTCAGTGCCAGCATAAAATAACTTATGTCCATGTAGTTCTTGGTGGCAACGAGACATAAGAACCACCCACGCAAAAATAAGAACTAGCGTCATGGTTAGATGCATGACTGAATGGCCCCATATACAGCTACATAATTCATGGCCTCATGCCCATAAAACAAAAACATTAAAACAAAATAAAATGCCATCTATGGTCAATGGCCAGAAATTGGAATACCATCTGTTGTAATTTGCCCAGATTTAAAATACATTTGGCATACTGAATATCTGAATCTATATTCGTCCGTAAGGCCAAATTTACTAAGGCTGGGAGCATGATCAAAGTTCGAAGCAAAGAAACTAACAGGCTAAACCAACTTCCATGCATTTTTCATTGACACTACCATCAATTTTCATGCAAACGAAAAGGTATAACTGAGAATATGAGGTCAGGGACCATGGTTGCAGCCGGAGAGCAAGGACGGGGGTGGCGGCGATGAAGCCATGGACGAGGCCACCCACAGCACAGCACGTCACCCACCACGCGACAAAGGTAAGCAAAACAAACGCATCCATATAAGAGCAGATATATCACAAAGTACATGGTAGAAATATCATAGAATTTCGTTACCTTGATGCACTCGCACCAGCAAGTAGATCGCTCCAGTGCATCTTCTGAATCGTTTGAACATGCCTCTAGTCCACTGTGGCAACACAGAACCAATGTGAATCTGCTAATAACACATGATACCTGCAGTGTAAAATAACAAAGTTCAGGCTAAAACAAAAAGGGACGAACTTCTGTTCATACACGAAAGGATACTCCTAGTTCTGAATAAAGATACGACCAGAAACGGACGAGCGCTCATTGTACCTTCCGCCGTGCCCAGCCGCCGTGAAACGACCAAGACCAAGGTTGAGGCCGCTCGCCGCTCGTCCCCGATGCAGATGCCACCTGCAGCGCCGCCCGCCCCTCGACATGATGCCGATGCCGCTCGCAGACGCGAACCCCTGTGCTCTCGGACCACGACGCCGATGCCACCGCATCCACGGCCCATCGTGCTGCCTGACCAGTATGCTGATGCCGGCATCGCCCCTGCCCTCCTGCAGCCACACGCCGGTCGCCGTGTCGAGATTGACGCTGATTCGGCCAGCCAACGACGACACTGCTGAGGAGACAGTCGGCGCAGAGTTAACCCGATGCTCGCCGCCGCTCACCCCCTGGAGGAAGGACGCGGAACCGCTCGCCGCCGCGTCTAGATTCAACATCCGAACCGCTCGCCGCCGGATACGCCCAGCTCACGGGGAAGAAGCAGATGCGTCTGGCTAGTGGGCTAGCTCCCAAATGAGGCCACGACCGTGATATTGGGAAAACCGCCGGGGTAAAAAAGTAGAAACAAAATTACAAGGCGCCGAGGTGGTACGCGCTGCGGCGAGTAGGTTCGATCCAAACCGGATGGGACGGACGGCTCCTAGATTGACCCGGGAGCAGAATTAGTTATTCTACACCCAGGGGTATAATAGAGTTTCCCTATATATATATAGGGTTGCACTATTTTGCAACCAGTGCTCAGAATATTATTCTGAGCACCAACCGAACCATAGGAGGAGAACAGCGAATCGTTGGGAAAAACATCCCGAACGTATCCTAATCCCCACCCACGCACGAACCCACCTTCCCGTTCCCCACGTCGGCCAGCACCTTGCCCCGTCGGCCAGGCTCCCTCTTCCCGTCGGCCTTGCTCCCGTTGCCGGCCAGGATCGCGCGGCCGTCCAGCATCCCGACGCCACAAGATCGCGCCGCCGTCGGCCATGCCCGCCGACAGCCAGATCTGCATCCCACGACGCGCCTCCCCGATTCGCCGCGCGCCGCTGGCCCGCCGCTTGTTTCAACCTCCCGCTCACCTGGCCGCGCCGTCGGCGAGAGATGGTCGAGGCCGCCTCCCTCGCCGGCCCCTCGCCGCGGGTCGCATCGCCGGCGTCGCCGCCTCGCGACGATGTTGGTCCTCGCGCGCTCCTTCCACCTCCATCCCCACGACCTCCCAACTAGTCCTACGAGTCCGCGGCCGCCTCTTGCGAGTCCGGCGCTGCCGCGTGATTCCCCGCCGCAAAGCGACTTCGCCACCGGCGCGACTCCCCCAGCCTCGACCTCCTCCGATTCCATTAGTGCGCAGCTCCCCGTCGTCACCATGACCATCCTCCCCGCAGACTCGGACGAGACCGTGTTCTCGCTAGGGTCGCTCGCGAATTTCTTTCCGCAGTGTGCGTTGGTCGTCCACGGCAAGCACAATTTGAGAAACTCTCAATTGATGTATGAATCGGTGCACGAATATGTGGAACGTGGTTAATTGATTCGTCCGCCGGTTCAATTTTTTGGCGTAAAAATTAGTTCTAGCAGCGGAGAGATAATTGTCACACGTACTCGACGGTGTTGGTCGCGTTGCGGCGGCCGGCGGCGGCATACCGAGCCTGCTCGCAGCACCGTGTCTCATCGTTTGGCAAGACAGATACGGTGAGAAAAAAGTGCAGATATACCTGAAATAAGTACAAGCATACGAAGTGCGGACACACCACCATGTATGTAAAAAATGTGCATACATATTACTTGAGCTTGTTTTGTTTGGGCAAGACATGTATTATCGTCGTGAAAGTACAATCGTGAATAGATGGAGTAAACTAATTAAAGCATTTGGTCGCGTCTTCGCCATTGCTTCTCTTGCTGCGATACGTATGTGTTTTCCACAAGCTGTCGCTGCTCCATAATCTTACGCTGACCACGTTATAATCAATTTCCAGCATAGATGTGTGCTAGCTATAGTTGCAGGCTTGCAGCGAACCTTTAGCTAAAATACCGCCTTTCCTAACGGCATGTACAACAATATACAGAGCCCACGTCAGATATTTTGTAAAAAGATAGCATCCACATTCCATTGTGGAGCAGTACATTGTTTTATAAAGGATAGCAACCACTATTTTACATCTCGACAATTAACTTATCTATTGCCTGGTCACCGTCTTAGACTAGCTCGAGCAAGCTCCACCCTGAACCGTTGGCGCCCTCGACGATGTCGTCTCGCTGCTGCTGAAGCTCCTCCACCGCTACCCTGATTTGTGTAGGCTCGGATGCCTCGATTTTATTTGACGCTGAGAAGTACAACCATTCGACATGAGCAGTACACCCGCTTAATATAGGAAGTACAAGAAAACCGACAAAATCCAAATGTACAAAAAACCAAAATAATACCGTCACCCGCGAGGAAGTTCATATACTTGAAAACGAGAAGCACAACCATTCGGCACGAGCAGTACACCCACTTAATATAGAAAAGTACAACAAACCCGACAAAGTCCAAATGTAGGAAAAACAAAAATAATCCCGTCATCTGCGAGGAAGTACGTGCAGTTATTCCGAGAAGTACAGGCGGAGACAACAGGAAGTACAAGCGGTAATTGCATGAATTAAAAGTGTTCAAAGAAAAATACTCCCACCTAAGTTCACATAGGAAAAAAACAATAACAATCCCATCACCCGTAAAGAAGTTCATATACTTGACAATGAGAAGTACAACCATTCAACACGAGCAATACACCCACTTAATATAGGAAGTATAAGAAACCCGACAAAGTCCAAATGTAGAAGAAACAAAATAATCCCGTCATCTGCAAAGAAGTACGAACAGTGATTCTGAGAAGTACAGGCGGAGACAACAGTAAGTACAAGCGGTAATTACATGAAGAAAATACCCCCACATAAGTTCACATAGCAACATTGTGAAGTTCAAATATTAAGATCCGGGAAGTGCAGAATCTCTTAAATAGAATATAGGGAAATCTAACATTATCATTTTGAAGCACACATGCTAGTTTTTGTAAGACACACTAGTATCAGAACATTTCCAGGAAGTACAACCATGAAGGCCAAGCAGTACAAGGACATGTCGTGGGAAGTTCAGATGCGCGTGGTTGTGCTGAGCATTTTGTGTGGCCATGGACCTCAAACGAACACCGTATGAGAAACTTATAGTCATTTTACTGAATACTTTCGTGAAACAGCACCGAGAAGTACAACCGCATTTCCCTAGAAGTGCAAGTTCGTGTCGAGGGAAGTTCAATGCTCTGTTTTTACGGGGCGGAAATCTATTGTTCAAATCTCATCGATTTGATCACCAACCACTTCAATCATTGTCACCAAAAGCTTTATATGGTAGAGTATATGTCTAATTTCATTACCTACAACATTTACAACAAATACATGGATCTAAGCCATCAAATTCAAACCGTTATCCCACAAAATATACCGGAAACATGATTTCAAAACTTCTAAAATTAGTTTTAAACCGTTCGGATTTGGAAAAAATGGTAAATACAAAAAAGATGCGCCATTTTGACAGCTTTCCAACCGTATATCATTTCCATTGTTTAAATATTCCGAATGGAAATCGCGGGAAAATTATTCGGTGCCCTTCACATAAAACAGGCGGACAGTAATTCGAGTTATTCTCTTAAACTGTAAGGAATTAGAGAAAATAATTCGAATAAGAAAGTTGCGCCTAGTCCATAGCTTTCCAACGCCATATCATTTGCATCATTCCGACAAACGGTTGAAAAAATTCATCCAAATTACTGTCCGCTCGTTTTTGAGTACGTCCGAATTTCGGTATTTTCAAAATTGTTCAAAAACTATGAGGATTTTGAAAAAACTTAAAACATGAAAAAGTTGCGCAATTTCATTAGCTATCCAAAGGGATATCATTTGCACAGTTTCGATAAGAGATTCGAAAATCAAACTAAAAGTTCGTTTTCTGGCCATATAGAGGCGTTTTGGTATTTTCAAAATTAAATTTAAACCGTGTAAAATTTGAGAAAAGTGTGAACATGAAAAAGTTGCGTTTTTTCATTATCTATCCAACGGTATATCACTTGCATAGTTCCGGCAAATGATTGAGAAACTCAAGGTATAATTAGTAGCTTTGAAGAAAGTGGGAAGTTCAGGTAAGTTCGACAGAAAGTTGAACCCTGTTATCCGGGAAGTACAACCTTGTGTCCAGGGAAGTACAAGTCGATGCTCAGAATATTATTCTGCAACCGGTTGCAGAATAGTGCTGGTATATATATATATATATATATATATATATATATATATATATATATATATATATATATATATATATGTCTACATCAAATTTGATATTGGATGTCGACCACATAGTGTTCTCCGTCCGGAGCTATGACTTGCTCAACTAAGAATGCCGCCAGCTCTTCTTGAATTGCTCGTACACGCTCGGTTGCTAGAAGACCGTCCCGCGACCGTTCGATCTAATAATTTGAAGAAGGTATGATGGTCAATATATATATATGTGTGTGTATGTGAATGAAACACAAGGTGATGAAATAAAGCCATGAATGTTGTTTACTTACATCAAGTTGTTCCAAAATGTCCCTCATATGGTGGGTATTCCGGCGGATGAACTCGCAAACGTAGAACCCGCATAAATTATTCCCGTCCTCTTGCCTCAAGCACTTTACCAGAACAAAGTTCAGTCAAAATAATATATATATATAATCAAGGATGATAATAATGGTATTGAAACTAGAATCAAAGAGATGCGCGGCCTAGCCAGTAGTACTTACCGGTACATGTTTTATTCGAAGTTCTTTATTCTTTAAACCCGGAGACTTGTTGGTGAACCGTTTTCAAGCCTTGTGGAGGATATCAGCCATGTCCCCCCACGCCTCAAGGGGTTTACTCTTCGAGTCCATGACTTCTACTATCCCGGTGTCGGGTTCAATGACTAGCAGGATATAGTGAAACCTGCGGACACACATATATATGCATAACTCATCAATTACACTTAACACATGGAGTAAGCGAAAAAGATTTAATGTGTGAAGACAGTAACACTCACGCGAAGTTCTAAGGAAATAGTATTGCCCTTTTGTATGAGTTTTGCCTTAAGACATATACCAAGTTATTCTCCGTGTCCTTGGGAGAGTTGTCAACAGTATACCCATTCACGGTATATGGGTCAACGAACCCAAGATCATAGATTTGCCCCTTGCGGCATTCGCGGATCTTCATTCTGCATAATACAGTGAGAGTATGGTTATATGCATGCAATGGACGAGCCGCGGTAGAGACTTAATTACATAAATAATACTTACAGACAGTAGGCACTTAGCAGAGATTTATCGAGGGCGTCTTGGTTGAATAACTGAAATAATTCACAAAATTCGATGTTTATCACGTCATTTCGCCCGTAGTGCTCATCTGTGATTGCCACCATGATCTAGTTCTTACCATCCTTACATGCATCCATGTACCAATTAAGCAGTCTTCGCAGTTGTGTTGATAGATTAGGCAACTCCTCAGCTCTGACAAGAGGTTGCCCGTACTTGTACTGGTATGCTATTTGGACATCATCACCCTTGAACATGAATTCGATGCGGCTTAAGTACTCAGGAATACTCATACCGGCCGCATATGCCTCATCTTTGTATAGTTTTACCATCTGCGGATCAAGGCACGCTAGGACATCGGGATACACTTGGAGCGGGGGCACGAGTTTTTCTGGGTTCCAAGCTGGGGAACTGGTTTCCCTTCTACCTTACTTTTTTCCCACCGATCTCTTGCTAACACATTTGACTTGCGAATAGACCGGTCATAGTTCGATGAAAGACTTGGTTCAGGTTGATGAAGGTTCTTCAGCAGTTTCAACTTCTTTTCCAGAGATATAGCTGGCTCCGGCTCAAGCTGGGGCTTTTTCAGTTTCAACATTTGTTGCTTGTGTTGTTCAGCTACGATCTTGGCATTTTCCTCAACTGTATAGTCATAAGGTCTCTTGGGAGGAACCTTAGGCACTCTTGGGAGGGGCTCTTGTTTGTGTCTTAGTGATTTGTTACGACTTAGTGTCGTAGCGGTCCGCCTTTTGCTCTTAGACTTGGGCTGCGGCGGCGGAGAAGGCTCACGCGGCGGCGGAGAAGGCTCACGCGGCGGCGGAGAAGGCTCACGCGGCGGCGGAGAAGGCTCACGCGCCGGCGGGGAAGGCTCACGCACTGGAGACAGCTGCATCGGTGGAGAATGCTACCTCGGTGGAGACCTTGTTGGCGCCTTCCAACCCGGAATCACAATGAATTCCTTTCGCCATAGAACTGTAGTGTGCTTGGCTTCTCCCAGCTCTAGCAAATCCCCTTCACCGGCAGGGTGGTCAAGCCTCAGCGGCCCATACCCATCCATAACTTGATCCACCCCAGCAACAGCGTAGCCAGGTGGAACCGGATTGAAGTGGTATCTTTGATCAGGTACTGGCGGTAAGACATAGCCGACCGCCGCCTTGAGCGTTAAGTAGCCCATCGTTTGAAAATGTAGCTCACAAGGTGTAGACTCTGTGATAAAGTCTACAGGGTAGAGATCAAGATCCATCTGCGTATCCACAGGGGAGGGAGGAGCCATCTGCGGATCCACATGTGCATCATCACCAGGCAGCTCCATGGAAGCCACGCTGCTTTTCCGCTGAGATCCCTGGCCGGTAGCATCGAATGCAACTTCTTCTATCTGCGGATTAGGTTGAAGTTGGGTGACTGTGACTGAGCCTGACATTATCATCCTCACTTGCTCCTCTAACTTAGCAACGCTTTCGTGAACCACATCCTTTTGCCTCTGACGGCTTCTATCGGGATATTTCTTCGTTTCTGCAGGAAACCCCAATACACCACGGCTTGCCACCTGGTATGGTTCGTGTTCGTCCTGGGTGTTCAGGATTCCCAAGGGTGCGTGTGAGCTGGTCCTTCTCTCTTTCGGGACGGAACTTCCCCTCTTCAACTTCCTTTGCAACATTTCTAAAGGCTTCGATGGGAAGTGAGTTTTCCCGATGTCTTTGTGTATATATGCATAACCCTTGTGCGTCCAACGTGCCCCCATGCGCGTAAAACCAATCCCTTGACCGCTGGTTCCATTTCAGTACCTCTGGATGGATCCCCTTTTTAATTAGGTCGTTCTCCCATTTCTCCCACTTAGGCCTGCCAGCCTTGTAGCCTCCTCGCCCCATGGTATGGAAGTACATCTTATTAGAAGCATTTTTCGTATTGGTGTCTGACCTTTTCTTTGCCCTGTCTGATTTCTTGTACTTCACAAATTGCTCCCAGTGGTCTTTTATCTTCTCATAGGGGCCATTGAAATCAGGAGTCTTCCCTTTCTTGACAAAGAAGTTGTCCAATTTCTTCTTGTAGTCGTTGAACTGTAGTGCCATCTTCTTAAGAGCCCACTTCTTAACTCTTCGCTGTACGCTATTCAGCTCGGGATCCTCAGGGTCTGACCTGTCATTCTCACTATCAGAGTCAGTTGGCTCCGGAAAGATGAAATTTACCAGCAGCTTCCTAAACATCAGAGTTTTTAATCTCGTGTCGACATAAGTAACTCCTTCGCCCCCCTTTCCAGGTTTCTTCCATTCTTGAGTGGTGATCGGGACGGTGTCCCTAACAATAACTCCGCATTGACTTACAAACTTTTTTGCGTGAGCCTTGGGAGAAATCGGTTCGCCATCTATCGCGATTTCCGTGATGGTGCACCTTTCATGGTCTTCCATCTTTCTGGCCGCGCCTCGTTTAGTTCTGCCAGTAGAGTTTGTTGATCGGGAGGTCTAAAAGAAGAAACAACGTTAATACATGTATATGCACAAATCTGGAGGCTTGGTTAATTAATATATATACACCTCGGCGTCGTGAGCTTCTCCCTCGCAGTCGTCACCTTCTCCCTCACCGGAGCCGTCTCCACGGTTGTCTTGCTCATCTTCCTCACCGGAGGCGTCTCCACGGGTTCGCTCGTCTCCCTCGCCGGATTGGTTTAGGTAAAGAGAGGTGATATCCTCATCATCACGGATAATCTCCTCGACGAGGTATTCTTTTTCTAGGTCTCGTTCCATAGTTTCTGCAAAGACTTACAAGTTATTCTAATGCTATAAACACAACGAAGCAGTAATTAACCAAGATAATGATAAAAATAAATGATCAAATTATTAGAGTTACACATATATATAAGTGCAAATTAAGGATAATGCTCAATACATAATCAAAGATCTGAGTTACACATATAGCTCGATCGGTTCCTAATACATCACACTACAACCTCTCAACGGCGCCGACCGGGTCCTGAGCCGCGCCGGGTGAACACCCAAAGCCACGAACAAAGAATAGAGCACAAACTAACATGAGATCCCTGCATAACTGACCATCGGGTCCTATACATGGTGTCTAACGCATACATGTAACGGCGAACGTGCTCGTCCTCCGCTGCAATGCGCTGAGCTACCACCTCCGGCGGGGCCGGCTCCCTCTGAAACGAACGTGGCCCATAAGACCTCCACCAGAAAATATCCGGGTCGACGACGGGACCTGGATTCCGCACCAAGGTGCGCGCCCCGGAAGATAACACCTCCCAGTGCCACCCCGGCGGAGCCCAGTCCCGAACTTCCCCCAACTGCCGCATCTCCTCTAAAATTGTCCTAGCTCCAGGACGCTGCGGGCGCGGCATCGTATGCAAACTAATATTAAATTTGAATAAACTACTTATGAATATATATATCTTAGTAACAAATATTACTACTTTTGTCTAACACATACATTTTTATCTAACAAATATTTCTAACATATAAATTTCACTAATATTTTCTAACAAATGTTTCTAACATATAAATTTGTAACAAATATTTTCTAACTACATTTTTATCTAACAAATATTTCTAACATATAAATTTCACTAATATTTTCTAACAAATATTTCTAACATATAAATTTCACTAAATTAACTCTAAATTATCTAACAAATATTTTCTAACATATATTATCTAACAAATTTTTCTAACTCTAAATTAACTAATATTTTCTAACCCTAAATTTTTCTGACTCTAAATTAACTAATATTTTCTAACTACAATTATTCTAAATTTTTCTAACTCTAAATTAACTAATATTTTCTAACCCTAAATTTTTCTAACTAAAATTTTCTAACTAATATCTACTAACTACAATTTATCTAACTAATTTAACTACTAAATTTGCTAACTAATTTAAACAAAAAAACAAAAACAAAAAAAAACAGCCGGGCCGGGGGCTCACCTAGCTCTGCCGGCCGTAGAAGAAGGGGCGGTGCGCGGGGGCGGCGGCGCGCGGTGCGAGCGGTCTGCGGCGGCGCGCGGTGCGAGCGCTCTGCGGCGGCGTGGTGGCGGTGGAGTAGGCCGGCCGGCGCACGCGCGCGGCCAGGCGGGGCGCGTGCGGTGGCGGCGGCCCGCGGGGACGGGCGCGGAGGAGGCGGCGGCGCGGTCACGCCCGGCGCATCGACGGCGGCGCGGGGCGGCGGCGGCGGGGCGCGGGAAATTTGGGCAGCGTTTCGGTAGGATTTGTGTCCTCGCGCGAAATGGAGAAGAAGGGGCGCGCGGGGGGCAGTTATAGTGCGACCCTTTTGCACCGGTTCGTGGCTAGAACCAGTGCAAAAGACCCTTTTGCACCGGTTCCAGCCACAAACCGGTGCAAAAGGTCCATTTTTTGGTGCCTTTTGCACTTTCCCGCCTTTTTTTTGCGTGTTTCGCGCGGGATAGGTTCCCGCCACGATGCCGCGCGTCGTAGGTTCCTGCCACGCGACGACGCCGCGCGTGATATTTTCCCGCCACGATGCAAACGGCGCGTGGGATATTTTCCCGCCACGCGACGACGCCGCGCGGGATATTTTTTCCCGCCACGACGCAAACGGCGCGTGGGATATTTTCCCGCCACGACGCCGTGCGGGATATTTTCCCTCTATAAATAGTACGTCCCCGTCTCTCCCACTTCACTCATCACCAAACCATAGCCCATTGCACAATGCCCCCAAAGCCGCACCCGCCGCCGGTGGAGGTGGATCCGCAGCTCGCGGAGATTGAGGAGTGGGAGGAGCTGCAGCGGCAGGAGGCAGCAGCAAGGAGGGCAGCAGCGGATGAGGTGGACCCGCAGCTTGCAGAGATAGAGGAGTGGGAGGAGGCGGCGCTAGCGGCTACCATAGAAGCATTTGAGAGGCAGAGTCTCCAGGAGCTGCATAAGCGGCCGCGTGTGGCGGATCTGGATAGTGAGGAGATGTATAAACGCCGTCGTGAGGAGGAGCTGCGGCAGGAGGCGGCAGCCAGGAGAGCAGCAGCGGATGCGCGGAAGAACTAGTAGAAGTTGTTATTTTAGTTTAAATTTAGTTATTGTTAAATTTTAATAAAGTCGTTGTCGTTGTTTTAGTTTAAGTTTAGTTAACGTATCTTGTTAAATTTCAATAAAGTCGTTGTATTTAATTTATATACCCCTTTTATCCCGGTTCCTGGCTGGAACCGGTGCTAAAGAAGGGGGGCTAAATCTGGGGGAGGCTTATCTGGTGTTTGCCTTATCTGGGGTGGCCTCATCTGGGGGGGGGTTATCTGAAGGCACATTGCTATATATAGCCCCTCCGGGGAGAGTAGAGAGAGCAGCCTGAGAGGCAACGACCAAGAAGGAAAGAGCCTCTCCGGCGAAGTTTCTCAAAGATGTCTTAGATGGCTGGCCATCTTAGACATCTTCGGAAGCTTCGCCCGAGTAACTCTTCCCGCAAGTAAGCTAGGAGTCCCGCTCGGAAGCTGCTAGTATACACCCAACAACCAGTAGCTCAGGGTAAGGAGGGCTTCCCGGGAGCTTCTCGAAGGAAAGAGCCTCTCCGGCGAAGCTTCTCGAAGATGTCTTAGATGGATGGCCGTCTTAGACATCTTCGGAAGCTCCGCCCGAGAACTCTTCCCGCAAGCACAGAGAGAGAGAGGCAATGACCATCTAAGACATTTTTCCCGCAAGCACAAAAGTTTTCCTTTTTATCTCGCATGAAAAATCCATTTTTCATTTTGGAGGTGCCGAAAGGGGGTGTTTTGTGAAGCATTTTCTCAAAAATAGTTGACCACCTAAGATGGATAATTTCCAAACCTGTGTATCTAGAAAAATAATAAACTTGGATAATTGAATTTAGTTCAAACGACCAATGTTACTGATACATATCACAACAAACGCTTCACAATATGAGCTCAAGGTACAGGATAATAATGAAATACATTATGATCGCTTCGACCGTAACCATGGAGTATCTTCAGCATTTAACGCGATGGTTGGATCAATGTTCACTGTGAAGGGCGGAATTTCAGCAAACTTATTATAATCTTCTGACATGTCTGTCTTGTCCTCGACTCCCACGATGGTTCTTTTCCCTGAAAGAACTATGTGATGCTTTGGCTCATCGGATGAGCTCGTTTCCTTATGTTTTCTTTTCTTCGGTCTGGAAGACATGTCCTTCACATAGAAAACCTGAGCCACATCATTGGCTAGGACGAATGGTTCGTCTCTGTAACCAAGATTGTTGAGATCCACTGTTGTTATTCCGTACAGCTGGTCTACTTTTACCCCTTTTCCATCCAGCTTGAACCATTTGCACCGAAACAAAGGGATCTTAAAAGAAGATCCATAGTCAAGTTCCCATATCTCCTCTATGTAACCATAATATGTGTCCTTTTCCTCACTGTTAGTGTTTGTTGCATCAATGCGGACACCACTGTTTTGGTTGGTGCTCTTTTTATCTTGGGCGAACGTGTAGAAGGTATTTCCATTTATCTCGTACCCCTGGAAAGTCAGTATAGTCGAAGATGGTGACCCGACCAACAAGTACAACTGATCTCCAATAACGTTGTTATTAATGAGATGTGTTCGGAGCCAACCGCCGAATGTCTGCATATGTTTATGTGTAATCCAGTCTTCAGACTGCCCCAGATATTCGGAGCGTACAATATTCTTGTGATCAGTGATATAAGGGGCCACCAAGTTGGAACTTTGTAGAACTATGTAGTGTGCTTGAGTGAAAAAAATGCCGTCCCTACATATCATTGATTTCCTTCCTAGCGTGCCTTTTCCACTTAGTCGCCCCTCATGTCGCGATTCAGGAACACCAATCGACTTAAGGTCAGGAATAAAGTCAACACAGAACTCGATGACCTCCTCTGTTCCATAGCCCTTGGAGATGCTTCCTTCTGGCCTAGCACGGTTATGAACATATTTCTTCAAGACCCCCATGAACCTCTCGAAGGGGAACATATTGTGTAGAAAGACAGGACCGAGGATGGCAATCTCTTCGACAAGGTGAACCAGGAGATGTGTCATAATATTGAAGAAAGATGTTGGAAACACCAACTCAAAGCTAACAAGACATTGCACCACATCCTTCTGTAACCTTGGAAGACTAGCTGGATCGATTACCTTCTGGGATATTGCATTAAGGAATGCACATAGCTTCACAATGGGTATTCGAACATTTTCCGGCAGAAGCCCTCTGCAACCTAAGCTCTGCATCATAATAATGTAGCAGTCATGCGACTTCAGGTTTTGGAATTTTTTCTCCGCCATATTTATAATTCCCTTTATATTTGATGAGAATCCAGACGGCACCTTGATACTGTAAAGGACTTCAAAAAAGATTTCCTTCTCTGCTTTGGTAAGAGCGTAGCTGCCAGGACTTAAGCGACTCCCTGTATCCGTCTTGTAATTATGTTCTTGCTTGTTCTTTGGGACTTTCATACGATACTGGTCCTCCCTTGCTTCTGGTGTATCTTTTGTCTGCCCATACACGCCTAAGAAGCCTAGCAGGTTCACGCAAAGATTCTTCGTCACATGCATCACGTCGATTGAAGAGCGGACCTCTAGGACTTTCCAATAGGGTAGATCCCAAAATATAGATTTTTTCTTCCACATGGGTGCGTGTCCGGTAACAACGTCTTTCGGAAAAGATTGGCCGCCAGGACCCTTTCCAAATATTACTTGTATGTCCTTGACCATATCAAGTAAAGCATCACCGGTACGGAGTTCAGGCTTCTCCCGGTGATCTGCCTCACCTCCGAAATGATTGCCTTTCTTTCTGACGGGGTGCCTCTTTGGAAGAAATCGACGATGCCCCAGGTACACAACCTTCTTACATTTATTCAAATAAGCACCTTCGGTCTCATCTAAGCAGTGCGTGCATGCATTGTATCCCTTGTTTGTCTCTCCTGAAAGGTTACTAAGAGCAAGCCAATCGTTGATGGTCACGAAAAGCAACGCTCGTAGGTTAAATGACTCATGTTTGTACTCATCCCATGCATGTACACCTGGTTTGCTCCACAACTGTAAGAGTTCTTCAAATAATGGCCGTAGGTAAATATCAATGTCGTTGCCGGGTTGCTTTGGTACTTGGATGAGCACTGGCATCATAATGAACTTCCGCTTCATACACAACCAAGGCGAAAGGTTATAGATACATAGAGTTACAGGCCAGGTGCTATGACTGCAGCTCTGCTCCCCAAAAGGATTCATTCCATATGTACTTAGACCAAACCTTAAGTTCCTCGCGTCATCTGCAAAGTCCGGGAACTCTCTATCGATTTTCCTCCACTGCGACCCATCAGCGGGGTGTCTCAGCATCTCGTCTTTCTTACGGTCTTCTATGTGCCATCGCAACAACCTGGCATGCTCTTTATTTCTGAACAGACGTTTCAACCGTGGTATTATAGGAGCATACCACATAACCTTGGCAGGAACCCTCTTCCTAGGGGGCTCGCCCTCAACATCAACAGGGTCATCTCGCCTGATCTTATACCGTAGTGCAGTGCATACCGGGCATTTTTCCAAATTTTCGTACTCAGCGCGGTAGAGGGTGCAGTCATTAATGCATGCATGTATCTTCAGCACCTCTAATCCTAGAGGGCTGAGAACCTTCTTTTCTTCGTACGTACTGTCAGGCAATTCGTTATCCTTTAGAAACCTCCTCTTCATTATTTTCAGTAACTTCTCAAATGGCTTGTCACATATACCAGCCTCTGCCTTCCATTGCAACAACTCCAGTGTGGCACCGAGCTTTGTGTTGCCATCTTCGCAATTTGGGTATAACTTCTTTTTGTGATCATCTAACATGCCCTTTAACTTTCGCTTCTCGTTTTCAGTTTCTGCATCTCTGTGTGCATCAGCGATGGCCCGACGAAGATCATCATCAACGGGCTCATCTGATGCCTCTTCATCTTGAAAACCTCCTCCTGCCTCCTCATCTTCATCATGCCCTGTTGCAGTATCACCGTAGTTAGGGTACATATCATCATCCTCTTCTTCTCCGTCGTCGTCTTCCATCATAACCCCTCTTTCTCCATGCTTGGTCCAACAATTATAGCTGGGCATGAAACCTTTCCAAAGCAAGTGAGAGTGAATGACTTGCCATTCAGGGTATTGCTTTAAATTCCGGCAATCAACACATGGACAACACATATAACCATCCGCCTGTGAGTTTTCCTCAGCCACACGGAAAAATTCTTTCAGGCCCGAAGTGAACTCGGGCAGACGTCGGTCAACGTACATCCATTGTCGCCGGTTCATCTACATCAAATAATTAAATTTATCAAAAAACCATTACAAAACATCATAATATATTAGCACCGTACAAATGAAAGGGTAAAGTTGTTTAACCTTGATCGAGGAGGGAAAGAAAGAGGAGAAATCTTAAGTGTCGCTCCGGCACCTCATTCTTTCAGACATTTCATCGAGCACCTTCTGTGCATGCCAAAGAAATGCAAGGTAGCACTCAACACACACACCTTTCTCCTAGAAAAAATGAAGTGAGTTGGCTGGTTGGGGGTGAGCTGAGCTGATATAGGCTGGGGACCTTTTGCACCGTTTCGTGTTACGAACCGGTGCAAATGAGCTATCTTTTGCACCGGTTCGTAACACGAACCGGTGCTAAAGGTCCGAGGAACCTTTAGCACAGGTTCGTGTTACGAACCGGTGCAAAAGATAGCTCATTTGCACCGGTTCGTAACACGAACCGGTGCAAAAGGTCCCTCGAACGGCTGCGCCCCACGAACCGGTGCTAATGACCCCCTTTAGCACCGGTTCGTGCCAAATCCGGTGCAAAAGCCATCTAGGGCAAAAAACGAAAGCCCTTGTTTCTACTAGTGTGTGGCGTCAAACCAATGTTGCACTAATTAATGAAACTCTACTTCAGCTATTAAAAAGGTAATGCGAGGATTTTTCCAAAGTACTCCAATGTGTATATGCTTTTTTCATATAAAAAATATCAGTACAATGAAAATATGCAAACTGTTTGTGTGATGAAAATATACCTACTCTAAATTCAATTCAGTTGCTTTTTTCCAAATACATTGTACTTGATCATGATTATGAATCTATAATCATGCTTTTGGGTAGGCAGCATTGTTTTGTTCCACTTATATCATAGAAAGCTGATGAAAATTGACTAGTGAAATATAGAAGCGCGACTTTTTTTTTCCAAATCGTGCATTGTTGCCTTTTTGTGATCTGGATTCGTGGCTAGTTGGATATGTATTATCTTGTGGTCAACTATAGACTTCAATAGCTTTGGTCCCTTCTTATATGCAATATCGATGTCTATTACTGAACTATTGCTTATTGTTTGTTTCATTTTTCGTAGGATGTCTGAGTGAATGCTGCCGCAATATCTCAAGGAGAGAATGTCCTTAAGAGGAAGTAAGAGGATGTAGGATGGGAGTATGGGAGTCTAGTTGATACTTCCAAGTTGGACAAAATGAAGTGGATATCATCAAGTAGTCTAAAAATAGTTCATTTTTTCTTCGCATTACTTTATGTTTGCTATTTAAAAATATATATCACAAAGTATGACCCACAACAGACGAAAACTCCTAGCCACGCCTAGGGTATGCCTAAGCAGGCTAGGGGCGAGGCAAAGGGTCACCGTCCACCTAGGCGGCCTAGCGTATATTGCTTTTTCCAACATTGTGTTATCAGTATGTTTAAGTTGTGTCATGAGTATGTCTAAGTTGTGTATTGGAATAATCTATCTAGGTTTTTTTAAGCAACATACAAAAGTTTTCCATGGATTTAATTAGTTGCCTTGTCAACATGCTTAAGATGTAAAGGTTTAAAAAAAACATGCTTAAGGTGCTTATTTGGTTGAGAAACATGCATAAGCGGGCTAAGGGTTTAATTAAGTTGTTTTATTAACACCCTTAAGTTGGGTACGTAATTAATTTGATTCTGCCAGCATGCTCAATTTGTTTTTCTTTGAATCTAGCTTTGTTTTTTTTCGTCGAACAACCTATATAAGAGCATCTCCAACAGACGCACAATAATTCCGCGCGCTAAAAAAATTATTAGGCGCCAGTTTCGCTGTTTTTCGGCAAGGGCGTGGCTACAGCTTTTCCAAATGCACAAAAATAGAGCGCGTGGCCGGCAGCGCTTTTTCAGATGCCCAAAAATACAGCGTGCCAAACACGACTTTGCAACATGTATTCAACAAACAGGTCCTTCAATTTTACAAGAAAGGCCCTATAATTATTTTGAGAAAGCAATCTGGTCTTCAACGGCAGCACGAACTAGACCACTTGCAAGGGAATCCATCCGGAACCAACATCCATGTTCGATCGGAAAGGAAAAGGAGTGCAATAGATCAGGAATCCATCAATTGACGACCGGTACTAGCAGTCGATCGGTAATCCATCAATTGACGAGCTAGCAGAGTCTGGACGTGCTCGATTTGCAGGGACGCGTCGGGGAATCCATCAGTTGGAGTGTCCCCTACCCCGCGTGTCTCCCTGCTCCGATGAGGCCTACGGTCGGCTTCCCCGCGTCCCGCCCTTGCTCCGGCGAGACGTGTCTCCCTGCTCCGCCGAGGCTTGCGAACGTGTCAGGATCCCGGAGATCCTGATGGCGTCGACCGGAGAAGGGGGAGAAGGGGAGCTCCGGCGGTTCGGATCTACGCATCTACGACATGGTAAGGTAAAGAACAAGGTAAATAACTTAGGGTTTGTATTATGCGTGCCTCCCATCCTCCCACTCCTACTCTTTTATATCCAAAGAGTAGGACCACGCAGATTAATCAGGTCCGTTGCTGAAGCGAAGGATCTGGACCGTCCGATGCTAGGGTGATATCACTGGTAGAAAAAAGGCCTTCCGTCCAGCCCCATTAGTCGCGGAAATGCAAGAACCGCGACCAATGGGGCCTTTAGTCGCGGCTGGGTTGGCGAACCGCGACCAAAGGCCTGAGCCCAGCGCGCTCGGTGGCCAGCTGGTGGACGGGAGGGGCTTTAGTCGCGGTTGGCCAGGCCAACCGCGACTAAATGTCCTCAGGCCTGGCCCAAAGGCCTTTAGTCGCGGTTGGCCTAGCCAACCGCGACTAAAGCCCCTCCCCTATATATACCGTTCAGCCCACAGCACTTAGCCATTTGGTGCCACTTCTCTTCACAAACTTCACAAGGGGGTGTAGGGTTTGCTTTTGGCTCCTCTTATGCACATAAGGTGTTTGATGAAATGTCCCAAGAGCATGAAACAAACATGATATGAAGTGTCGGAGCCACACTTGATCGAGCTTCCTCATTTATTTTTTCCTCCTCGATCGCGGTTAGCAACAACTTGAACCTTTCATATATATGTGTCATTGATAAAATATGCATATGTGTGTAGTTCATTGTTTAATTTTTATTTAGTTTAACAAATGCATGATGGTTAATTATATATTTTGTATTATAATAATGCAGATGAATCGGCAATGGATGTACGCTAACCGACTCTCCGGCGAGTTCACTACGGGTTTGAAAGATTTCCTCGTAGTGGCTAATGCGAACAAGCAGGGGGGTTTTGTTATCTGTCCATGTGTTGGCTGTAAGAATCAGAAGGGTTACTCTTGTCCGTTTTACGCTCGGACAACCCGGGGAAGCCTGAATCCTGGATTAGGAAGGCCCACATGGAGACTTTCGGCAGTTGGTTGAGAAAACATTTAATGAGTGACAATGCTGTTGTAGATCAGCTGTACATGTTGGCCAAGACACCATCTTCGACTATAACGACTTTCCAAGGGTACGAGATAAATGAGAATACATTTTACACGATCGCCCAAGATAAAAAGAGCACCAACCAAAACAGTGGTGCCCGCTTTGATGCAGCAACCGAGAATGGGCAAAAGGTCACTTATTATGGTTACATAGAGGAGATATGAGAACTTGACTATGGACCCTCCTTCAAGGTCCCTTTGTTCCGGTGCAAATGGTTCAAGCTAACAGGAGGTGGGGTAAAGGTGGACCAGCAATACGGAATGACAATGGTGGATTTCAACAATCTTGGTTACCTTGGCGAACCATTCGTCCTAGCGAAAGATGTCGCTCAGGTTTTCTATGTCAAGGACATGAGTAGCAAACCGAGGAAACGGAAAGATTAGAAAACGATCAGTACATCATGCGATGATCCAAAGCGCCACATTGTTCTTTCAGGGAAAAGAAACATCGTGGGAGTGGAGGACAAGACAGACATGTCAGAAGATTATAATATGTTTGGTGAAATTCCGCCCTTCAAAGTGAACACCGACCCAAGCATTAAGTTAAATGATGAGGATGCTCCATGGATACGGCCCAATCGTAAGCAAGCAGGGACACAAGGGAAGAAATGATGTGTAATAATTTATTGTACCAACTTTGTTGAATGGATCATGTGAATTATATTGCCCGTGATGTGTTTAGTGTCCATTTTCGAATGATTCGATTGATTCGAGATAGCACTGATGATACATGAAATTTGGAGTGATTTAGTCATACTCCTGCCTAGGCGTATAATATGCATACTCGTAGTCTTCATAGTCGCCGCCGTTGTACTGGTATTCGTCGCCTTCTAAGTTGTCGCCGTCGTCGTCGCTGCTGTCGTCGCTGTCGTCGGGCGGCGCTCGTGGCTCGAACTGAGGGTAGCGCAGGCGGGGGATATCGCCGGCCGTGATGTAGTCCATGACGCTCTGCAGAGTCCGGCCGTACCACCATAGCCGACGGCCGGCCTCGTGGAAGTTCCCAGGAGGCAGACCGTCCTCCTCATACCTGGCGAGCGCCCTCTCACGCCGATTGATGAAGAAGGCGTCCCAAGTATGCTGGTTATCGGGATGCCAGCGGGGATTCATCCGCTGCTCCGGCGTGAGGTCGAGGTAGTAGTGGTTCGTGATGGCCGCCCGACGCGCAGTACCCTGAGGGACGGGAGGGACCGGCACGCCGCCGGTGCTTAGGCTCCAGCCGGCGGGGACGCGGTAGCCCGATGGGCAAGGTTAGTTCGAGGCGCAAAGCTCCTCCACCTGCTGGTAGGTTAGAGTGGATGCGGTGGAAGCCATGAGAGAGTGATGAGAGATTGTAGAGATGTGTGATAATGCTGGCCAAGCCGGGCTACATATATGTAGTGAGAAATGGCGGGAAAAATGGGAGCGGGAAGACAGGAGGCGGGAAGAAAGTGGCGGGAAGAAAGAGGCGGGAAGAAAGAGGCGAGAAGAAAGAGGCGGGAAGAAATTGGCGGGAAGAAATTGGCGGGAAGAAAGAGGCGGGAAGACAGGGAAGAAATGGCGGGAAGAATAGGCGGGAAGAACAAATGGCGGGAAGAAAGAGGCGGGAAGACAGGGAAGAAATGGGTAAAGGGTTGGAAAATCTCCCGTGGCGCAACTTCTCGAAGATGTCGTCGATGCACACGCCCTACGACATCTTCGGAAGTTGGTCCTCGGAATTTTTTGATATATTAATTGCATTTTTAAGATTTTGAAATGAATTAGTTTTATTTTTCTAAATTTTTTGATATATTAATTGCATTTTTAAGATTTTGAAATGAATTAGTTTTATTTTTCTTAATTTTTTGATATATTATTTGTATTTTTCACATTTTGAAATGAATTAGTTTTATTTTTCTGAATTTTTTGATATATTATTTGTATTTTTAACATTTTTAATTGAATTAGTTTTATTTTTCTGAATTTTTTGATATATTATTTGTATTTCTAACATTTTGAATTGAATTGGTTTTATTTTTATGAATTTTTTGATATATTATTTGTATTTTTCAGATTTTAGAATCAAAAGAATTTGGAAAATAACCTTTAGTCGCGGTTGGCCTGGTCCTTCGGCGCGGGAAATAAATTTCCCCCAAAAAAAACCCTTTAGTCGCGGTTGGTATCACCAACCGCGACTAAAGGTACCCCTTTAGTCGCGGTTGGTATCCTTTAGTCGCGGTTGGTGATACCAACCGCGACCAAAGGTCGTTTTTTATAAATAGGCGCGCGCCCGCCTCGGCGGTTTCACTTCGTCTTCTTCGCATTCGCACACGCGCCGATCGATCGACTTCTCCTCGGACGACTCCGTCAGGCTACCGCGCGCCCGCCCTCCCGCCGACGAACCTGCTCCGACGAACACCGCCGCCGTACGTCGCTCGCCGCCAATGCCGGCCCCCACCGTCGTCGTCCTCCACCGCCAGAGTCGGCGCGCGCGCCGCGCCTCGATCTCCGGCCCGATTCTGATCGCGCGCGCGCGCCGCCGCGCGCCTCCCTCGTCGGCGCCGCCGCGCCCTCGCCGCCCGACGCGACGTCGCCGCCTCGCCTCCTCGCCCTCCGCCTCCAAACCGCGCGCGCCCTAGCCCGGCCCCCGCCGCTTCGGCCAACAGGCGCCGCCGTGCGCGCGCCGCAGAGAGAGAGATGAGCAGAGAGAGGGAGAGGAGAGAAGGGCCAGGGGCGCCCTGGCCGTTTTTTTGTTTTTTAATTTGTAACTAAGTTTTTTAATTAAAAAATGTAACTTAATTAAATTGTAAAAAACAAATGTAACTTAAAACAGAGTTACAAATTTAAAGTTTTTTAATTTGTAACTTATTTAATTAAATGTAACTAAGTTTTTTTAATTATAAATGTAACTAAGTTACAAATTCAAAAAACAAAACTAAAACGGAGTTATAAATTTAATTACACTTTAATTATTTAGCTACAATTTTAATTAGTTAAAAAAACCGACATTTCTTGTGACTTGTATGAAAAAGATAAAAAAAAACCGACATTTCTATATATTGTAGCGCCCGAACCACCGCTCCCATCTCTCTTCTTCTCCGCGCGAATTCGACGACCGCCGACGACGCCGCCCCGCCCTTCGACAACCGCCGACGACGCCGCCGCCCCGCCCTTCGACGCCGCAAAAACTTTGTAATTAACTTCATATATAAAAACTTTAACTTAACAAAAAATTGAACTTCACAAAAACAGTAACTTAACCAAATTGCCGATTTCACAAAAACATAACATATTATTTGTCTTAAATTTTTTGACTTAACTAAAATTTGACTTAACCACCGCGCGCGCGTATACGGAGGGGGCCGGCAGCGCTCTTCCGCGACGACACCCTCTCCGGCCCACCCCTTCCTCGCCCCTTTCGCCACCGCCGCGCCACCGCCCTCTCTCCTTTTGCCACCGCCCTTTCGCCACCGCCGCGCCACCGCCCTCTCTCCTTTTGCCACCGCCCTTTCGCCACCGCCACCGCCCCCCTTCTTCACTTAATTAATTAGTTTTTACTACATGTTCTCAGGACTGACATATGGCGGACGATAGAGCTGGCCCGATTATGGACAACTATAATCAAGAAGTTGAAGAACAGATATTTGGCATCATAAAAGACGATATTCCTTATGTGCCGACCGAACAAGATGAAGAGGATATTTCTTCTTATCTGAATCTTGACGGTCAAGATGAAGGCCGTCAGCAAGATGATGGGGAAGAAACGTCGATAAACGACGATCTTCAATTGCAAGTAGCAACCAGCTCCGGCGCCGAGGTATATATATACATTTTGCCTCTGGTGATACAAACTTACTGATTTGAATAAATATGTGTGTACTAACACGCGCGACTCTCTTTCTTATTTTAGCCCTCGGCCGGATCGTCGAAAAAATCGAGTACGTCGTCGTCAAAGCGTGGCGCAACCAAGACGCTCAAACCAGGAGAAACATATACCATCGAGGTTGTCGACAGTGCAACCGGCAGGCCGCTGGAGCCACAGAAGCACGCCACCAAGTTTATCAACAAATGCGGAGCCGTTGTTAGAGACAACGTCTCGATCACCCTCCAGGAGTGGAATGAGCCAAAGAAGGCACGTCTTGGTTTCACTTTTGTCGACAAGAGAACTAAAAAGGATTGCTTTAAAAAGCTTATGGAACATTTCATCCTACCTCCGGAATACCACAAATTCGATGAGGAGGGTAACAAGATTCAGGAAAACAAGGAGAGGAGGAGGCTAGTCAAACACTTCGCTCTTGGTAAGATGGCCGATACATTCCGGAAATTCAAGCAAAATCTAGCCCGTGACTATGTCAACCAGAACAAGACTCCGGAATTCAAAGGACAGTATGAGAGACTTGAACATGATTGGCCAGAATTTGTGAAGCAGAAGAAATCGGAGCATTTCATTGAAATATCGAAAAAAATAAGGAAAATGCGGCTAAGAAGGAGTACAATCATGTTATGGGGCCAGGAGGGTATCACTTCTGGGAGCCTAAGTGGGAGAAGATGGAGAACGAGCTGAGGAGGCGAGGAATCTGTCCAGGTACGGAGGGACGGGACCGAAGGGCCAAAAGCTGGTGGTACGGGCATGGGGGAACGCTAGACCCGGAGACAGGGGCGTGTGTTTACGGGAACAAAATGTTTAAACCCACCCAAGCCCTTATTGACGCAATGAGGGATGCTCAAGAGGGGAAGATCAAGTTCAACAGAGAGAACGACGCGCTGACAAGAGCCCTCGGGAATCCTGAACACGGAGGACGTGTACGAGGCATGCGCGGGAACATTTCGTGGAAAGTAGGGTTCTCGCAGGACGATGACCCGTACGGTTACAGAAGCCGTAAGAGAAAGTCAGATCAGGATGCAGATGTTGTGGCGCGGTTGGCATCGGAAGTCGATGAGATGAAGAAAAGCTTGACTATACTAGTACAGGAGAGATCGGCAGCTGGGACGCATGAAGATCATCCAGCGGATCTCGGAAGCCAGAAGCGGAGAAGCAGCGTGGCTTCCACGGAGGTCCAGCCGGCTACTGATGCACCGGAGATCCAAATTACTGCACCGGAGCCTCCTCGCTACCCCGTGGACGATGTAAAGGAGATGAAAGAATGTCATCTGCATTATCCTACTGGGAACATGTCCACGAAGGTAGCCATCGGCAGTGCTTTACCATGTGAGCCTGGAGCACTCCACCACAACAACCCCATTGCAGATGGCTATGCTCGTGTCACGGTGGAGGAAATAGTCCCAGGGTTTGAGGATCTGGAGATTGACATTGCTACACCCGAAGGGGAGAGAAGACTTGGAGGTGTCAAGCGCCAGTTTATTCTCTGGAAAAAGAAGTTTATCAAGTTTCCAGACGAGGCGCCAAGGCGAACAAGTCCACCCCCCTCCGGTGGTGGTGGTGGTGGTGGCGGCGGTGGTGGTGGTTCACCTACACCTCCTTCACGTCAGCCGACGCCGCCCCCCAATTCACCTCCGGCGGGTAAGCAGACGCCGCCCCCCAGTCCTCGTCCGGCGGGTGATCAGTCGCCGCCCCCCAATCCACCTCCGGCGAAGAAGCAGAAGCAGTCTTGGGTTATTAACCCGGAGCCTTATGTACCTGCAACCACAAAGATACCAGAGCCATCACTGAAGCCTCTCATCCCGAGGTCTTGGGAACTTAGTTTCGAGGAAAATGCAGCGGCCGTGGCTGCTCAGCATGAGAAATGGAAGGCGGACTGCAAGAAGAAAAGAGAGCCCGAGCCCAAGCAAGTATTTTCTGAGAAGGAAAAGAGCTGTGCTAAGTCATTTTTGAACACACCGTCCCAAGCCGCGAAGAATCTGCCTGACGACTATGAACGTGAACTTCGTAGGCAAGCACTCGCGGTCAAGAGGAACCAAGAGTTGGCGGAGAAGCAGGAGGAGGCCGAGAAAGAATTAGAAAGCAAAAAAGGGGGGAAACAAGTTTCCCAGCTCGGGAACAAAGTAAACAGTCGATCCCCGCTCATAGTGAAAGCCGCCGGTCCGGACGATGCCCCCGATATCATAGCAGCTGCGGCAGCACAGGGATTGACTGTAGCGAGTGCCACGGAACAAGCGGCCAACTTAGGTCTGACTCTTCGTGCAGTGTTAGGCCTTGATGAGGCGCCAATGAAGGACGTAGTATTTACATATGTGCGGAATGGGCCTCTCGTCGAGCCTGCGCAGGAAGAGGATCTACCTCGACAAATGACAGGTCTGCTAAATTGGTACAAGGCTTACATAAAACTTAAAAACGCCAAAGACTATATTTATGCGGAAGTTAGACCTGAGCATCACTTCAAACATTACTATATAACAATTCATCGGAGTGAATTGTTCCAGCTGTTCAATCTGCGCGAGCTCGACAAATCTATCATCAGTTGCTATGTTCTGTAAGTGATTTATTAATTTCTACCCCATCTCGTTCATTGCCTGCACTATAAATATATATATTATCCTAACTATCTTGTTGTGTATGCTATTATGCAGAATGAAGAAGCGGGAAATGCGAATAAGGCGCACCCATGATGTTGGGTTCATTGACCCACAAATCGTTAATTCATATGTGTTAGAACACCACCCCGCCGACGTGGAGGATGACCTGTGGCGGTTTCTTATAAAACAGGAACTCAAAAGTGATATTCTATTTCCTTACCATTTTGGGTGAGTGTTACTGTCTTGAGCATATTCTCTTTTTGTTTACTCCATGCATGGTATGTGGCTAATCGATGAGTTATGCATGACTGTGCATGTATCGTGTCCGCAGGTTCCACTGGATTCTGCTAGTAATTCAAATTCAGAACTCCACAGTTCTCGTCCACGACTCTCTGAATATGGATCCGAAGCATTGGGCCGACATGAGAAAAATGATGCAAAAGTAATTACTTTCATTCGTTTGCACTCTATATCGATCGGCCTATTTCGTTCATCATTTCCTAATATCAAGTAACTAATTAATAACTCTCTTGTTCATTTAATTTTCTTTGCCTCGTAGGGTTTGGAGACGGTTCGTAGATCAAAAGGTCGGTGAATTCAAAAAAGAGCTCCATTTTAAAAAGGCAAAGCCTGCGACTGGGGATATTCAGCCACCGGGGACCAATCTATGTGGATACTATGTTTGTGAGAGGATCCGGAGATACACCACTGAGCAGCAGCCGTCTGAGAACAACATCGAGAGGAATAACCTCCGGACGACGCTTAGTCCAGAAGCTCGCTTCCGACCACTTCAAGAGGAACTAGCTGGATGGTTCGCGAGGGAAGTCATCGATCCTAGAGGAGAACACTATGTAGAGGACGTAGAACTTTATATGCACTAAATTATGTATGGAAACTTGTTCAAAATTGTATATGGTCATCCGATATTGAATATATATTGTATATTCCTCTTGAATTCTTTTTGGTTCTATGTATGTAGTACCGTATAATATGTGAAACTCCTTCAAAATTAAAATAAAACACAAAAGAAAATAAAACAATACAAATTAAAAAGAAACCAGGTTTGCGGGGGGGGGGGGGGGGGCTAAAACCCAAAACCTGCGGCGGCCTTTAGTCGCGGTTGGCCAGGAGAACCGCGACTAAAGGTCCTCCGCCCCGAAGGACTGCTGGCGGCCACGTGGAGGCGCCTTTAGTCGCGGTTCGTAAGGAACCGCGACTAAAGGGGGGGGGGGGGCCTTTAGTTGCGCAACCGCGACCAATGGCAGTTGCGAACCGCGACCGAAGCCGTTTTTTCCACCAGTGTGTTGACGTTGTGTGCTTGTTCCTGACATTGCCCCTCCCTGAAGACAAGACTTCAGGGCTTGAACTCCGGGAATGTTGCTTGCATGTATTCCGCGTCTTCCCATGTGGCTTCCTCCTCCATCATGCCGTCCCAATGGATCAACCATTGTGGAACGGCCACCTCGTACTCGCCATTGCTCCTGGGGACCTGTCGACGCTGCAGTATAGTTAGAGGGAATTGTTTGAGCTTACCTAGAGGCAGGTTTGGGTTTGGCACTGCAGTATCGCCGATGTGCTTCTTGAGGTTGCTGACGTGGAAAACATCATGGAGCAGAGTACCAGCCGGTAGTTGCAGCTTATATGCTCGACGACCCACTGTTTGGATGATTTTGAAAGACCCATACCATTTGGAAGCAAGTTTCGGAGAGTTTCCCTTGCCCAGAGCAGTTTCTCTGTGTGGCTGCATTTTCAGGTATACCATGTCGCCAAGAAGGAAGCTTCTTGGAGTTCTCTTTTGATCAGCATATTTCTTCATGGTGCGCTGTGCTTTTGCCAGATTCTGTTGTAAGACAGTGATCATGTTCTGTTTGTCTCCCAAGGTTTGCTGAGCCTCTGTGGACAGTGTTGTCAAGGTAGGTAACTCTGTCAGTAAGGGAGGCGGGTACTCATAGAGGGCTTCAAAGGGAGACATCTTGATTGCTGTATGGAAGCAAGTGTTGTACCAAAATTCTGCAGCAGGTAGCCATTCACTCCACTTTCTTGGTTCCTGGAAAGCCATGCATCTGAGGTATTGCTCCATACACTGGTTAACCCTCTCAGTTTGCCCATCTGATTCTGGATGGTAAGCAGTGGAGAAGTGCAATGAGATTTTCATGGCAGAGAATATTTCAGTCCACAATTTGCTGAGAAAAATTATGTCCCTGTCTGTGATGATAACAGTAGGAGGACCATGGAGCTTCAGTATATTGTCTATGAAAATCTGAGCAACCTTTTGAACAGTGTATGGATGAGCCAGAGGAAGGAAATGAGCATATTTTGTCAGTCTGTCGACTACCACTAGTATGACATGTTTCCCATGTGACTTGGGTAGGCCCTCTACAAAATCCATGCTGATGGCTCCCCATTTGGTTTCTGGAATTGGTATGGGATCTAGCAAGCCAGGGTATTGAACTCTTTCAGTCTTGGAGATTTGGCACACAGGACAGGCAGCTATCAATTGTTCCAATTGTTGCTTCATCTTGGGCCAAAAGAAGAGGTGTTATAGTTTCTGGTAGGTGACCCTGTTGCCTGAGTGACCACCAATAGCTGATGAGTGGAATGTATCAAACTGGCAGATCTAATCACTATTCCCCCTTTGAATCTAAGGATTCCAGTTTGTACTGTGTAATTAGCATGGCTTGTTGGATTGATAGCCACTTCTTGTAACAATTTGGAACATTCTGTGTCTCCAACATAGGAGTCAGTAACTTGTGCTTCCCAAGTAGGTGTGGCTATGGTAATGGCCATAGTTGTCTCAGAGGGTTCTTATTCTATTGGCTGGAATTTCCTGGAAAGGGCATCAGCTGCTATATTTCCACATCCTTTTTTGTACTGAATGGAGTAGTCAAATTCCAGGAGCTTCAACATTAATTTGTGTTGTATTCCCTCTAGTAGTTTTTGGCTGGCCAAGTACTTGAGGCTGCTTTGATCAGTTTTCATGATCAGTTTGTTTCCCAGAAAATAGTGTCTCCATTTTTTGAGAGCCTCCAAGATAGCCATGGCCTCTTTTTCATAAACTGATTTCTCTGAGTTTTTGGGACCAAGGCATTTACTGAAATATGCCAAAGGTCTTGATTGTTGCATGAGGACTGCTCCTAACCCAGTGTGGCAAGCATCTGTTTCCAGGATGAAAGGAAGTGTGAAGTCAGGAAGTGCCAGTAGAGGTGGCTGGGACATTACTTGCTTCAGTTGCTGGAATGCCATATTCTGGTCAGAAGTCCAATGGTAAGCATTCTTCTTCAGAACAGCATGCAGTGGTTGACAGATGTGAGCATATCCAGGAATGAATCTTCTGTAATAACCAGTGAGTCCTAAGAATCCTCTCAGTTGCTTGATACACTGTGGTACTGGCCAATTGAGGATGTCTTGTATTTTGGATGGATCAGTTGCTACTCCTTTTCCAGAAATAATATGCCCCAGGTATTCTATCCGTGACTGCTCAAATTGGCACTTGGATATTTTTGCTTTGAGGTCATGCACTCTGAAAATGTTGAGGACAATCTTCAGGTGTTCTATGTGTTCTTCATGGGATTTACTGTATACAAGGATATCATCAAAAAATACCAAGACAAATTGTCTCAGGTATTTGGAGAATATGCTGTTCATGAATTCCTGGAAGGTAGCAGGTGCATTGCACAAGCCAAAAGGCATTACCAGATACTCATAATGGCCCAGGTGTGTGGAGAATCCAGTCTTGTGTATGTCTGCCTCATTCATTCGTATCTGATGATATCCAGATTTTAAGTCAAATTTAGAGAAAATGACTGCTCCTTGCAATTCATCCAGTAGATCCTCTATGACAGGGATGGGAAATTTGTTTTTGATGGTCAGGGCATTGAGAGCTCTGAAATCCACACAGAGTCTCCATGACTTGTCCTTTTTTCTAACCAGTATCACAGGAGAAGAAAATGGGCTCTTGCTTAGTCTTATCTCCTTATTCTTCAGCATTTCTTTGATCACTTGCTCTACAGCATTTTTCTGGCTGTGTGACATCCTGTAAGGCCTGATGTTAGGTGGTTTAGCATCAGGGAACAATGGGATTTGATGGTCACACTGTCGTGCAGGGGGTAGACCCACTGGAGGCTGGAAGATATCCTGGAATTGATGTAGTAGGGTACTGACAGGTTCAGATACTGCTGGTTGTATTGCTTCAGTAGTGACAGTTTCAGTTTGCACATTGCATAACCAGTACCCTGAGGCTCCCTTGGCAATCAATTTGTTGCATTTCTCAGATGAGATGAGAAGTTTCTCTGTGGGAAATAGATGATCCTTCAGAGTAAGGACCTAGCCATCAATCCCAATCATTAGTTGTCTCTTGAGGAAATCAAAGGTAACTGGGTTATGTTGCTTGAACCAGTTTACCCCCGGATAATATCTGCTCCTTGTAGCTCTAGGATTTTGAAGTTTGTGGTGAATTTATGGCCTTGTATACTGAACTGGCAGTTGGAAGCTATAGCTGTAGAAGCAAGAGTACCACCACCAGCTACTTTGACTGTCCTCTGTTTGGTTGCAGTTAAGGGAATGTTATGAGCTTGAGCAAATTTCATATCCATGAATGTGTCAGTACTACCAGTGTCAGCTAGGGCCACTGCTGAGGCTTTGTTCAGTCTGAGTAACAGAGAAATGGTGGAGTCACTTGGACATCCATTGTAAGCTGCAGATGATATGTTCATGAGTTGTTCATGCTCAGTTGGAATATCAGGACCTGCCTCTATGGGTGGGGCTTGCTGTATGTCAACAGGCTGGACTGGCAATTCAGCTGCTGCTGGAGGATCCATGTCCTGGTCATTACCCTGCATTTCTATGACCTGCAAGGCTCTTATCATAGGTTGACATTTGTGCCCAATGATCCAATTCTCCGGACAATACCAGCATTTGCGAGGTTCTCTTGGTCTGTCATTAGCTGCTCTTTGTCTGTTCTCTCTTGGTAATATTGGTCTGTTTGGTGGAGGAGGAGCTCGAGCTGGAGGAAGGAATTGTGCAGGTATTCTGGTCACTGAATTGGAAGCCTTTTCATATTGTCTGGCATACCAGTAGGCAGAGAGCAGTGAGTCAGGTTTTTGGCATTGAACCTGATGCTTGATGTTTTCCTTCAGTCCACTGACAAAACAATCGACAAAGAAATCCTGGGGCAGATAAGTCCTTTCCCTTTTCATCTGAGTCATCCATGTTTCATATGAATCAATATAGATGTTTACTGATGTCACTTGCTTCAGTAATTGCAGTTGATCCATTGGATCATTGGAGACTGCATCGGGGAAACGATCGATGAGAACTTGGCTGAGTTGCTCCCAGGAAAGTGTTTGCAAGTTCAGGCCAGTAGTACTGATCCATGTTTTTTGCTTGACCTCTGATATGGGCCAATCCCCATTTGACTCTGTGTTCAGCTGGTATATTGACGAGTTCCAGTATATCCTCACACTCGAGCAGCCACGCCCTTGGAGCTTCACCTAAGAAGATAGGCAATTCGACATGTGGTGTATGCAAATGCACCTCATAATTGGTTTGGGGTTGTTGTTGAGGAGGAAATCGCTGGGGAGGTTGTGGAGGTGTGTAGGTAGGTTGGTTTTGATGGGTACTAGGAATCTGTGGTGGCGGATGTTGTGTGATAGGAGGAGGTGGAAGTTGTTGATTTGGGCTGAAGGGTGGGTGGTATTGCTGAGGGTGATATGTGTTTTGGTTGGTGTAGGGGAGGGAGGAGGGGTCTGTTTGATGAGCAGATGTTTGTTGGTACATCTGTGGATGAGTGCTGGGGTTGGATACTTGGTGGATGTGATGGATCGGTGGTGGTGTGGTGTGTATGGTGGAGGTAGTGACGACCGGCGCGGTGTATGTGTAGACTGGTGGCGTGGGTGGTGGAAAGGTTGTAGCTTTGGGTGGGTAGGTTGGGTGAGGAAGGTTCTCCGGCGTCAAGGCGCCGAATTGAGGTGGTGTTGGGAGGGTGGTGACCGGGGTGGGTGCCGGCATGGTCATCTCCAAGATCGGGGACAGGGAGACTTGGGATAGAGGTGGCGGCGTGGAAAGGAGGTGGCTTTGGGTGGCGGTGAGGTTGGGGTGGGCAGAGGGTGCGATTCCGGCGACGCTAGCATAAGGCATGGATGAAAACAGAGCAGCCATCATCTGAGTCATGCGGGACATCTCACCTTGTATCGCGTTCAGCGCGGCTGATGTGTCGGCGGCAGACTGCTCGTGCTTGTCCAGGCGGCGGCGGATGGCGCGGACCTCGCGCGGTAGTCGGGCCATGCGCTGCTCGTCCTCGGGATCGTCTTCTTCTGTCGTGGCGGCGCGTCCCTCGCCACGAACGCGGCGGTCACGCGACGTAGATCGCGATCTGGCGTCCGACGGCATGGTGGTGGGTGTTGGGGTGGAAGGGGTGGGTAGCTTGGATGGGCTGGGAAGGGAGGGTGGGACTCGACTCGCTCTGATACCACCTTGTCAGGACCCCGGAGATCCTGATGGCGTCGACCGGAGAAGGGGAGCTCCGGCGGCTCGGATCTACGCATCTACGACATGGTAAGGTAAAGAACAAGGTAAATAACTTAGGGTTTGTATTATGCGTGCCTCCCATCCTCCCACTCCTACTCTTTTATATCCAAAGAGTAGGGCCACCCATATTAATCAGTTCGAGCTTATTACAGCACAAACACGCTTAGCGCGCGAAAAGTACGGTTCAAAAAGGTAAAGACATCCGGAGCGTCCGTTGCTGAAGCGAAGGATCTAGATCGTCCGATGCTGGGGTGATGTTGACGCTGTGTGCTTGTTCCTGACAGAACGGTAGCCCCGCGCGCCGCCCTTGTTCCAGCGAGGACGCGTCCTCCATGCTCCGCCGGAACCTGCGGCCGGCTGCCCCGCGCGTCGCCTGCTGCATGACCGCCCAGCCTGACCCCGCACGCCCCCATCTTCCCCATGAGCGGCTCGCCGGCGGGCCCTCCGCCGAGGATGGCGCAACAGTGGCAACGAGCGTCGCAGAGGCTGCGCCCCAATTGCCCATCCCGCCTTCGACCCTCGCCTCCCTGCCGCACGAACAGCGAGAGAGGAAAGTTTCAGTGGCAGTTGAGATTTTCGCACGGCCGAGTTTTTTGTGTGTGCTGATCAGGAGTGGCACATTTCCAGCCGAGGATACCGTCACTGGTAGAAAAATGGCCTTTAGTCGCGGTTCGCAACTGCCATTAGTCGCGGTTGCGCAACCGCGACTAATTAAGCGCGACTAAAGGCCCCCCCTTTAGTCGCGGTTGCTTACGAACCGCGACTAAAGGCCCGTCCACGTGGGCGGCTACCGTGCGCCTGGGCGAAGGACCTTTAGTCGCGGTTGGTGTCCCCAACCGGGACTAAAGGCTATTTCGTTAATTTTTTTAATTCATTTGCATTTCTAAATTTTTTTCACTCCGTTTTTTTTCTTTTTTTTTTCAGAATTTCTCTTATTTCAGTTATTTGCATAGCTTAGTCTCTATCTCTAACTACACTTATCTCTAGTCAAATTACTTACTCTTGGTCAAACTTCCCGCTCGGTCACCCATCCTCCCACTACTCCACCTCTAGCACGCTTAACATCCGAGTTCCATTCCGTTCGCATCCAAGTGCTTCGCGCGCATGTATGTGATAGTAGTATCATATCAATCCTATTAACATGTTGATCGATGTCACATTTCTTTAGTGTTTGAATTTCAAATAATTCTTTTAATAAACAAAAGTAATGATGTAATAATAATATTGAATAAATAAATAAACATTAACTTTTTAATTTGTATTATTTTTAATTTTATTAATTAATTAAATATTTTTTTGCCAAACCTAAAATCTAAAAATTTGAAAATCTAAAAATTGGGTAAAAATGATAGTAATCTTTATGCAGAATGAAATTATTAATTTTAGGTTTTAAAAAATTAAAAAAATATAAAATTCTAAATTTCTGGAAAAAAATCTAAAATCTTCCTGCTTTCATATTTTCATTTGGAATTTTGAGAATCTAAAAATTGGCTAAAAAATTTTGGATTTTTTTGATATATTATACGTTTTTTTTCGACGTCGTATGCAAAAGTTATTGCGGTTTTACCATTTTTTAAACTGTTTTTGCAAAAAAAGTGGAAATTCGAATTTCTTAATTTCTCCGAATAGTAGGTTGCATAGCATACAAGAATCTGAAAACAATTTTTTTTTTTGAATTTTCTATCATTTTCTTTTGTATTTTACAAACCAAAAAAAGGCGATCCACGGGGGGGGGGGGGGGGGGGGTGGCGGGGTGGGGGGATTAAAAAAACTCGGAAAAACCTTTAGTCGCGGTTGGGGACACCAACCGCGACTAAAGGGGTACCCTTTAGTCGTGGTTGGTGTCCCCAACCGCGACTAAAGATTTTTCCGCCGGCCGCATCCTTCCATAGCCCTTTAGTCGCGGTTGGTGTACCCTTTCGTCGCGGATGGAGCATTAGTCGCGGGTTGCCTCCCGAACCGCGACTAAAGCCCCCTTTAGTCGCGGTTCGAATATTTCCGGGACTAATGGGGGTGGACGGAAGCCTCTTTTTCTACTAGTGCGTTTGTTAGCGCATGCGCTAAAAAATTCTGCGTCCGCTCTATTTTACAGCGTCTAGTGGAGGCATTATTTTTTGCCCCTGCCCAAAAACGACGGTTATTATAGCGCGGAGCATTTTTTAGGCGTATGTTGGAGATGCTCTAAGTTGGCTTCTGATTTAATTATGTTGGCTACTGAAAGTAATTTGATTTCTGTTCAACATGCTCATAGTGCTAGTTGGTCAGTCTAGCTATGTTTCTTTTTTTTCCTTTAGCAACATACATAAGTTGACTACTAGTTTAATTAAGTTGTTTTGGTCAATATGATGCGCCGCGATGGTTGCGGCTGGCTTGTTCGCCGGCGTGCCGTCGAACTCGCATACCCGTGTTTGCTTGTGGTGGAGAAGGAGGGCTCTGCTGCCCACCAACCACCAAGCCGCCTTCGTGCCACCGTCGTCGCGCAGGTGGAGATCCGGACGCCATTGCTCCAGGACGTCGCCCTGGACACACGCTCGGTGGTTTGGTCCGGCGCGACCCTGCCGCTCCAGCTACAAAGGTAAACCGGAACAAGCACGAGTAGCTGCTGCTACTCTGGTCCTCCAGATGCACCGCGACCAACTACTGGTGCTCCTGCCTGACCCCTGCCGCCGCACGCCGGTGAGACCTCACGCCTGTTCTACTTCGCTAGTTCTGCCCTTCTCTGTTGTGCATGTGCGACCTCACATGTTCTTGTCTTGATGCTTGGGCGCGACGCGATGGCACAGGCTGCCCAAGGCGGCGACGATGGCAAGGACGGCTCAGGATGGCGCCCACTCCGCCGGCTCGCTCTACTAAGATGAAGACAACCTACAGGTAACTCCTGTTGTTGCCCTTCCTAGTAATTTTGTGGCTGCCTTCGTGCAACGTGGATCGTGTTGTAGCTATTCTAAAGTGGCCTCTTAACAAGTGTATAGTTTAATACCCATCTTAGAAAATGCAGTCGCACCTAATCTGAAGTTACGGAACAAATTTTGACTTAACCGTTAGAGTTTTTTTTAGCTTGCATGTAGTTGGGTTGAGTGTTCGCCATTTGTACCCTCAGGTTCTCCCATACCTTCTAGTAAATGAGTGGAAGGATTATTACTGCTTAGGCATATGCTACATGAACGATAGCAGTTTATCTACCTATCTAATATACGAGGAGTCGCAAGGAGGAATTCAGAAGTGCCTTCTATGTTCTAGATGATGATAATCTAACGCTAGTGGAGACAGGGCATGCAGTCCCGGTAACGTGCTCTAGTTTCGGTTGGCCAATCGGAACTATACATGCGGGATTAAAGCGTTCCGGCCCAGTTACCAGCCGGGATAAATGGCCCCCCACGTGGCCGCGACATAGGTCTAGGCTGGAGAACCTTTAGTGCCGGCTCGTAATTCCAAACGGGACTAACTATTATTTTTAATAATTATGTTTTTCATTTTTCTAATTTCTTTTTTATTTTTTCTTTTCCTAATTGTTTGACTTGTTAATCCCTCATTTGGATCATTTTTAATACTAATTACACTTAATCTGTAGTCAAATTGTAGACTTGGTCATCACTTCTCGGTCGGTCACCGATCCGCACACTACTTCACCCTCAGCACACTTAACTCCTCGTTTTTTTCCTGCTGTGCTCCCGCGAATGTGATTGTACCTTGTTGTAAATACTACCATATCAATCCTATTAACTCATATACCATTGTGTCACATTTCTGTATCTTTTTAAACCAAAAACAATCTGTAAACCGCAATTGGACAAATAATATATGTTTTATTATTAGAAAAATGTGAGGAATTTGAATAGGAAATAATTATGTTTTTATTCATTTTTATTATTATTATCAAATAATATATGCGTTATTCATATAATATGGCTAAATAATTAATATCTTTAAATCTGTAAACCGCAAATGGACAAATAATATATGATTTATTGTTAGAAAAATGTGAGGAATTTGAATATGAAATAATTATGTTTTTATTAATTTTTTATTATTATTATTATCAAATAATATATGCATTATTATATAATATGGCCAAATAATTAATATCTTGAAAATCTGTAAACCGCAATTGGACAAATAATATGCAGAGATGTAAAATACACAAGAAAATATGTCGCTAGTTCGATATATCTTCTTCGATTGCAGCGTGATGGTGGAGCGCCGGGTGCAGCGTGATGGTGATGGAGGTGGACGTGGAGGTGGCGGCATGCAGAGATACAAGAAACGCGATGGTGGTGGAGGTGGAGGTGGACGTGGAGGAGGAGGCATGGAGTGAATGCAGAGATGTAAAATACACAAGGAAATATGTCGTTAGTTCATACACATAGTTCGATATACATAATTCGATATATATTGAAAGACTCATAGTCATACACATAATTCAATATTATTGAAGATGATTTATAGAAAGACATATAGTTCATACACATAGTTCTTGAAATGTTGAGATGATCAACATGATTATTGTAGCCAACTAGCTGCCAATAACTCCTAGCCATCTCGAAGCCCAGATGAGCATCCAACGCGGCATAGCGCACTTGCTTGTAGCTCAATGGAACATTGGCCCATCCAAATATGAGTTCATCTTCTTTTTCTTGCTCGGCGTCCTTCTTCTTGTACTTCTTCCTCTTCTTCTTCTCAAGATTTGTCCCAATGATAGAATTCGCCAGATCATATAGACTCGGAATGTGATTATTTGTGGGATTCGGGAGTATCTTCTGGAGGTCGTACGCAGAAGTAATATGAATACCGTACGGCCTCAGCATCTCCACATCCTTGCCGATATCCGCGCTGCAAAATCTAATGGTCCCGTCCTGCAAGAACTCCTTGAGAACTTGTGGCACTTCATCATCTTGACAAATCTGGAATACCAAATTCTCAGACGCCACCGAGAGTTGAAGGACGGCGGCGCACTGATCACTCTGACAAGGGTTGGTGAACTTGCAATCCAAGCCGACGCACTTGATTGGTGCGTTGTCGAGATAGTCCCACTTCACGGCGTGTATCCACTTCTCCACCCTTCTTGCATGGAGAGCGGCCGTGACCTTGAACGACATCCCTTCAGCCATGAGGTGGTACACCTGAGTTCGAGGAGCCGGGTCGCGCGCGAGGTGCTCCATTGAGTCTGAAGCATTGACGAAGAGGAGAGCTTTTTTGCGATGGTGGAGGTGATGAGATGGAAGAATGTTGTGTGTGGCAATGGTGGAGAAGATGTGAGCATATAAAAGAATGGAAGATGAAGATGAACAGGGCCAGCCACCGGGTGATCAATTCCCGTGGCTGGCCAAGCCGGTGGCTCAGATTCCCGCGTGACGCTCGATTTCGACGTCAGCCAATAATGGCGACGCGACGACCGGCCTAGTTAGGTATTGAAATGAATTAAATTGGTTCCACCAAATGTTTAAGTTGTGTTTTATAGCTACTAAGTTTTATTTTTCTTTTTTGGAGCAACATGTATAAGTTGCCTATTTAGGGTTAATTAAGTTGTATTGTCAACATATTTGAGTTGGCTACAAAATGAATTAAGTTGGTTCTACCGACTTGCTTAAGTTGTGTTTTATAGTCTTGCCGGCTTTCCTTTTCTTTTTTGGAGGAACGTGCACAAGTTGACTACTTTGGCTTAATTAAGTTGTATTGTCACTATACCTAAGTTGGATACTAAAATGAATTAAGTTGGTTCCACCAGATGTTTAAGTTGTGTTTAATAGCTAGGTATTTGTCTCTTTTTTTAGTAACATGCATAAGTTGGCTACTTTGGGTTAATTAATTTGTATTTTAAACATGCCTAAGTATTGGATGTTGGGCGAGGGAGAGAGAAAACAAGATGTAGTTTTACATTTGTGAATTTTCTCCTTGCGAAGCAACATGTTTCATGTGTTGTAGGAGTGCTTCTTCTTGATTTGCTTCTTCTTTCCCCTCTTCTTTTGATTCATACTGGTATGTGATTCATGAAGTTTCGGAGGAGTCTAGATAAGGAAGAATACGCCTTGGAAAGAAGATCTGGGGCGGGGAGAGAATGGACAACTTCAAAAGTGGGATCTGGTCTTGTTAAAGGCATTGTTTTAAGAGCGTGGACTTTCTCCATACTGAATACCTAAGATCTATGATGGGGTGACAATGACGTTTGTGCATTGTTTCCTTTTGGAGGCGGTGCTTTTGAGAATTTGGACTCGGGTTGTTGCCTTGACGGTGGTTTGTGCTGCAACTACAAGGAATTGATCGGTATAGCAAGATCTTTTATTTTTCTTCTTCTTTTTTTAAAGCTGCGATTCCATTCAGACAATACGGAATACAGAGTACACCGTACATGTTACAAAGACAAGAGCATGCAAACGCATACGCACAAAAGCAACAACCAGCAGAAACATAATTCGTTGTTGAAGAGGTTGTGTGTAATTGGTATCTTTGTAATATTAATATATTCTCTTTGTCAAAAAATATAGCAATACCATCCATATGCTACCACCTCTACAATGCATGGTATCATGTTGTAGTATCATAGTATTTTATATTTATTAATTTGTAGAATCTTAATGTAAACTTTTATACAAGATCTATTTAACATTTAATTTCCCGGTTCTACGTGCTATGATGCCGTATTTACCTATGATACCACTATGATCTATCACCATTAATTATAGTGACACATGAGCTTTTTTACATGCATTGAATGTATGATACTACCAATACCTCCACTGTGGGTAGTATAAACCCACGTTTACAGACAGGTTTTGATTGCCTAACTTGGTGAATGGAGAGTGTGTATGATAAGAGTTGTGACGAAATGGCAGACCTAATCCAAGACGATCTATCCGGTGGAGAGCGAGCCCACATATTCATCCTCCCCAAAGGGCCTCATGAGGATCAAGAGCACCTTACTCCAAACGGGTATTTCACCTTAATTTAATAGTGGTATCATTGTCACAATTTGGGAAGAGATATGTCTAGGTTCCTCACCTCTTTTTGGCCAGTGCCCTACTTAGATGATACTATATTACAACTCGGCACTCTAGTAGCTCTCCTATTTCATCAGCGTCCGTAGCTGCTCGTTTTCGCAATCTAGGCGCCGCTAGCCTTCCAATTCACGTGGACCGCACGTACGTCACGCTAGCCTTCCAGTTCCAATCTTAGAGCATCTCCAACAGACGCGCTAAAACCTCGCGCGTTATACCGGCGATTGGGCGCGCTGTATACCGCTCGCGCGCGGCATAGCGAATTTGCCCCCGGCGGAGGCTGTATTTTGCAGCGCGCGTTGGTGTGCGAAAAACGCACCTCCACCAGAGGCGCTATTTTGCAGCGCGCGCGCGTCACAAACTGCTAAATCGGACCGTTTGTTTTTTAAAATTCATCAAACAAACTGAAATTTGATCGAAAATACGAATATATATTAAAAGTGCGCGATACAATACGACATTTTAACGAAAATACTAATAAATAAACTACTCCTCGCCGTCGTCGGACTCCCAGTCGAAGTCGGAGCTGCTCAGTGTCGTGTCCGACACCGGCGTCGACGTCGTCGTGTACTGGAACTCGGAGGAGGACGAAAGGACGACGGTCGACGGCCCTGCGGCCTTCTGCCGTTCCTCCTTCCTCCTCGCCGCCGCGTCGGCCCTCGCCTTCTTCCTCGCCGCGGAATCGGCGCGGCGCTTCTCGCGACTCGCCTTCTTCATCGCCGCTCGCGCCGCCTTTTCCCCCTCCTTCTCCGCGTAGAAGGCCGCCGTGGCGGCGACGTCCTCCGGGAACGCGCGCGCCCACGCAAGGCGGTTGCGCTCGTCCTGCTCCGCCACGCGCAGGCGCTGCTCGAGGTCGCGGGCGCGGCGCCGCTGCTCGTTCGTGATGAGCGGCGATGGCGGCGCGAGCATCTCCGCCTGCTCGCGCGTCCACACATCGTCGAAGTTCATCTGCCGGCGGGGCGGCCGAGGCGCCACGCGACGGCGTCGTAGGCTCGCGCCGCCTCATGCGCCGTGTCGTAGGTGCCGAGCCGGATCCGCTCCTCGCCGGAGCGAATCTCGGCGTCGAATCGGCCGCTCGGCCGTGCGCGGACGCCGCGGTAGCCGGAGGATGAGCGGCGGCGCGGCGGCATCTTCGCGTCGAGGAGGAACGGCCGGAGGCGGAGCGGCGCGGGAGGGAGAGCGGCGGGGAGAGAGAGGGCGCGGGAGGAAGACGCGTGGGGAGGAGTGGCAGTTGGCCGCTTCGCGCGTGTCCTCTTTATGGCGCGCGCGGTAACGCACGCGGCAGATTTCCCGCGCGGGATAGCGCGAAAGCGCGCGGGCGGTAAAATTTTTAGCGCGCGCGCAGTTTTCCCGCGTCCGCTGGAGCAGCGCGGCAGCGACCGCGCGCGGCAAAACGGCGGTTTTTTTGCCGCGCGAGGGTTTTAGCGCGTCTGTTGGAGATGCTCTTACATTACACCAGCACTGCTTGGTAACGACGCTCAAGTATTTTCACTACAACGCTCTTCAGCTACAATGTTCTCGTTTTCTCTAGGATAGCTAGCTCAACACCACCGTGATCAGCCATGCACGCCGGCATTGGGGCGCCCACGACCATGAACCAGCCTGCTTACCGTCACTCGCTCGGTGGTTGCTCAGTGCCACTGGTGCTCCCTGTCGGCTGTCGCCGCGGACGGTGGTGGTGGTTCAACTTTAGTGGCTGGGCACCTCCCAGACCTCAGCGCCGGCGGGAATGGTGCTGTTGCGGGCTTGCGGCAGCGGCCTTGGCGTCGTACGGCTGTCAACGGTGCCGGCGATGGGCCACCCAAACATGGGTAACTCTGCGGTGGTGATTGCTGTCAGGGCACCTGCCAAAAAAGGGAGTTATCTTCCTAGACCAAGTCCTGATACAGATGCTCCTGTTCTTGTTGGGATAGCACACCGTCGTATCCTCCTCCGGCATCTCGAGCTGGTTGCTGGCAGCAACGAACAGTTTCAGTTCTAAAGGAAATTCAGTCAATTGTAGCTATAGGAAAACTCCAGCTCTCTTCACATCTCTCTTTGCATCTCTTTCTTTTCCTCTGTGATTTCAGCCTCACCTACTTACCCCACGTCCAGCACTGCCGTAGGCAAATGGGGTTGGCCCTATTGATCCTCCACAATGCTGCTCTGCGTTAACCTGTCAGTCTGCAACACAAAACTGCAAAAGGATGGTTTCAAAAAAAATCTTGTGATGCATCATCTTTTGTAAGCAACTGTTTTTGTGCAGGTGATCATTGACCAGTGATCACTGGTTTTACTGTACCACATACCATCATTCTGGACTAACATGTTATTGTTGCTGGCGTGGTGATCACTGTTCAGGCACCTAAACACGGCGTTCAGCAGAGTTTTTGCCCTCAATGAAGGCCTGTTCGAGATGCTCCCGTTCCTGTCGGGGTAGCACGACGCCGTCTCCTCCTCCAGCATCTCGTGCTGGTTGCCGGCAGCAATGAGCAGTCTCACTTTCAGTGCAAAAGGAAATTCATTCATGTGTAGCTAGCAAAAATGTGCATTTATTCTCGAGGCCCAATTTATTATCGAGGGAGATTCGAATACGAGATACTTTCATTGTGTTGCCAATGACAGACATAGGAAGAAACTTATTCGTTCTCTTGTTCAGGATGAGGGTACGATCGAGGGTCATGAACAGTTGAAGTCGTATATTACAAGCTATTATAAGAGACTTTTTGGTGCTCGTGAGGAAGGTAATTTCTCGTTTGATGAGACTAGAACGGATGATATTTATCAAGTCTCTCAAGCGGAGAATAATTTTCTCACTTCTCCTTACACTAAGGAGGAAGTAAGAAAAGTTGTCTTCCAAATGAAGCATAATAAAACCCCATGGGTTTTCAGCTGAATTTTATCAGAATTTCTGGAATGTCATGAAGTCTAACCTGCTAGCTCTTTTTGCGGATCTTCATGCTGGACAGTTGGAGCTATTTAGGCTTAACTTTGGTGAAATTATATTATTGCCGAAGGTTAATGAAGCAGAAAGAATACAACAATACCGTCATATTTGACTTCTTAACGTCAGCTTTAAAATATTTACTAAGGTGGCCACGATCCGGCTCAACACGGTGGCTGATCATGTGATCAGGCCTTCGCAGACTGCTTTTATGCAAGGACAAAACATCCTCGATGGGTGGTAGTTCTCCATGAAACTGTTCATGAATTGCATAGGAAGAAGTTTAATGCAGTGATTTTAAAGATTGATTTTGAAAAATCCTATGATAAGCTTAAATGGTCATTCTTGCAACAAACTCTCAGAATGAAAGATTTCTCTGATGAGTGGTGTGCGTTGATCAATAGTTTCGTCTTTGGTGGGAGTGTTGCCATTAAAGTCAATGATGATGTGGGCAATTACTTTCAAACCAAGAAGGGGCTAAGGCAAGGTGATCCATTATCGCTAGTGCTATTTAATATAGTGGCGGATATGATCGCTGTTATGATTGAACGGGCGAAGTCAGAGGGCCAGATTGAAGGGGTCATTCCTCATCTTGTTGATGGAGGATTGCCTATTCTTCAATATGCCGATGACACAATCCTTTTTATGAAACATGATATTGAAAAGGCTCGAAATCTAAAGTTAATTCTTTCAGTTTTGAGCAGCTTTTGGGTCTAAAAATCAATTTCCATAAAAGCGAGTTGTTTGTTTTGGTGAGGCCCAAGACAATGTTGCAGAATATGATGAGTTGTTCGGCTGTGGGCAAGGCCAATTTCCGATTAGGTACTTGGGTATTCCGATTTATTATCGGAGACTAACCAATGCCGAATGGAAAATGGTCGAGAGAATACTGCAAATTAGATTAATTAGTTGGAAAAGGAAAATTACTATCCTTGGGAGGAAGATTAGTTCTCATAAAAGCGGTACTAAGTAACATGGTACTATATATGATATATTTCTTCCAACTTCCTAAAGGAATCTTAAAACGATTGGATTATTTCCGATCTAGATTCTTCTGGCAAGGGGATAGTGAGAAGCGTAAATATCGATTGGCTAAGTGGAGTGTGCTTTGCCGCCCCAAAGACCATGGAGGACTTGACATCCAAGATCTCCAGGTCAAGAACATGGCCTTACTTGGTAAGTGGCTCTCTAATTAAGCTTCTTACCGAGGAGGGAGTTTGGCAAACACTCCTCAAGAGAAAGTATGTTGGATCAAAAGCTTTATCTCAGGTTCTTTGAAAACCAGGAGATTCGCACTTTTGGGCGGGCCTTATGGATACAAAGAATTATTTCTTTCCATATGGATCTTTCTATATTAAGGATGGGTGAAAAATTCGTTTCTGGGAGGATAAATGGTTGGTAATGCCACGCTCTGAGAATAATACCCGGCATTGTACAATATTGTGCGACACAAAAGTGATACTATCGCTAAGGTGTTGGAAACTTTCCCACCGAATGTGACGTTCAGAACAAGTCTCATCGGACCTAGACAAACCTCCTGGCATGAATTTCTACAGCGTCTTGAGATAGTTCAGTTGACGCAGGGGTCAAATGAGTTTCGTTGGAACCTCACCGGAAACGGTTCATTCTCGGTGGCTTCCATGTACAATGTTTTGATCCAGCCTGATATTTCAGTCGATAATAATTCGAAAATTTGGAAGATGAAGATACCGCTCAAAACCAAAGTTTTTGCATGGTATCTTCGTCGTGGGGTCATCCTCACTAAAGATAATCTTGCCAAATGCAACTAGCATGGAAGAAAGAAGTGTGTCTTGTGTTACCAAGACGAGACTATTAAACACTTGTTCTTTCAGTGTAAGTTTGCTAGGTCTGTATGGCCAGCTGTCCAAATAGGGTCTACCTTATACCCACCACGCAGTGTTGCCAATTTATTTGGTAATTGGCTCAATGGTGTGGCTGTTAGGTTTAAGCGTCTTATTAGGATGGATCTTTACAGGTCATATGCTCTGGCTATGTAGAAATGACAAGATTTTCAATAATATTTCTTCCTCTCTTATGCAGGTCATATGCCGGTGCACAGCTACGCTTCGCTCATGGGTGCCACTTCGGCGGATGGATCTTTACGGAGGTGTCTTCACGGTTGGAGGATACGGTGAGGAATATTTTTTCCCAACATGGGTGGCAACGTGATCTTTGCTTGGATCCACCTACCTAGTTTTATTTTTTTGTGATCTTTGGATTCTTGTCGTCGGATTTCTTGGTGTTTGTAACAGATATTTGTACGGATGTGTGCATCCTAGCTATGCAGAGCCCAGGTCTATTGTTTAAAGTAACAAAGTGCCCATTTTCAGAAGAAAAAAAAAAGCAACAATGTGCATCAACAAAATCGTATGTACGGTTCAGGCTCATCCTCCATATTCCGAGAGCTGCTGCGTGGAGGGTATCGCCCCTCCACTGAGAATGCCAACATTAATTCCCATTTTCAGAACATCAAGTTGGCAGACACAAGTTCTTTGGCCCTCTACCAGTATTGTGTATTCTCAAAGCTACCCACTTTACAATAGCTGGTCTCCAAAAATACAGCTGAAGAAACCACTTAGGAAGATTGGGAAGTCATACAGGATAAAAGCAACACATTTACACAGGAGTTGACGGTAGTATTGATATGTGTGTTGCACTCTTCTACTAAAAAAACACAAAGCACAAAAGGCAAGTATCGAGCTCCCCTTTCTTTGTGAGAAACGCATGATATTAATAGATATTTACTTAGTGGAAAAATGGTCGCCCAAAGCAAGTTTTAAAACTCCAACAGCTCTTGTGTCACAGCTGGTCAGCTAAAACATTGATTTGCTATAGCTATTTCAGAAATAGGACAGAACAATCCTTAGGAATACTTCAGCAAAGGGTGGATAACAACAACTGGGCATGCAAAGAGAATTTGGCACATCAGACAAATAATGCATGGGAAAGAGATAAATATACGTGACACATTGCATGGAACCATTCTATATTCCTTCCGTCCCATAAGCAGTTCAGCACCTCGGCGGTGATGAAGGGATCGGGCCCCTCCGACGGGTTGGCCCTGTAGCGGCGCCGACAGCCTCGGGTATGTTGGTAGTCATGGCCAGGGCGGGGCTGCAGGGGCTGAGACGGTTGCTGCAACGGCGTAGCGGCGTTAGCTGCTGCTGCCGGGCGCCATGGTGGTGTCGCGGCTGCGGGCTAGTTAGCCGAAGCCCGACAGCGGATGCGGGATTGAGTCCCCGATCTGGTCGGAGGCTGTTGTGTGGTATTGCCGGTGGTGGGCACGACCCTCGCCATCTTCGATGTTCCTCTTTTCCATGTGTGTTGAGGTTCGTAGCACAGAAAACAAAAAATTTCCTACCGCAAAAACGAACAAAAATCTAAGATCTAATCTACTAGATGGTAGCAACAAGATGGGATCAACATACCCTTGAAGATCGCTAAGCGTTTAACGAGATGGATCTCGTGGATGATGTAGTCGATCACTTTCCGCTCTCAGGAGCGAGTAGAAGATCTCGTCGGTGCCGCAATCGGGCAGCACCTCCGCACTCGTTCACACATACGGTGTTGATAAAGACGTCCTTCTCCTTGTTCTAGACGGCAGCGGAAGTAGTAGATCCTCCTCGGAATCCTGGCAGCACGGCGTCGTGGTGGTGGTGGTGGTAGAGAAATTCTGCAGGGTTTCGCCGTAGCCGTGCAAGAGGGAGGAGGAAGGGGAGGCTAGGGTTTGGGGAGAGGGGGTGTCGAGGGTGCTCCTCGGCAATGCCCTCCGATAGGGGCTTAGGGTTGATGGAATCCTGCAAGCTGACACGAGACATCAGTTGACAGACAAGCGGGGAGAGCGATTTACCCAGGTTCGGGGCCCTCGATGAGGTAAAACCCTTACGTCCTGCCTGTCTGTTCTTGATTATGAAGATATTAGGTTACAATGGGGTGCCGAATAGTACGGCTGAGATCTCGTCGAGAGGCTAAGTGCTATGGTGACCCAGCTCTAAGCTTCAGGTGGCTAAGGTTTGCTAGGATTGATCGTCCCCCTCGGCAGCCCCTCTCCTTGCCTTTATATAAGCGGCCAGGTCTCAAGAGGTCTCACCGAGTACGACTAGGTTTACAATAGTTTTAAATCTAATCTTTCCTTGTTCGGTTGCCTGCTTGTCTTGCCCACCAAGGAATCTTCTGATGCATCGACCTAGTGGCCCACTTTGCCATCGGGTACCTTCATGGGCCTCCAGCTAGACTGTATAGGGTAGAACAACATCGGTTACCCGAAGGGTAATGCCCACGGTAGTAGCCCCGAGTGTCTAGCCGAAGATAGTTCGGGTAGAGACTAAAACATGCCTCCACCTAAAGTTCTTCTCCTTGATTGTTTTTGTCCATCTTATATCAACATCATCTTCTTCTGCCGGGTGCGCGTCAGCGCTCCCGATGGGAGTAGCCCCCGAGTCTAGGTACGGATGCTTGCAATCCGTGCGTAGACTCAAGTTATACCACTCGAACGTTTTGCCCTGCCGAAGTTTTTCTGCAAGTCTTCGTATGTCATCCGATATATTTTCCACATGCAAGGGACAACGAGTAACGTGCCCAACTTTTGCTGGTTAACTGCCGATGGCAAAACAACGTTACCCTACACAGAATCAAGTCCCCGGGCATGATCCTGGAGTGCAAAAAAGTTTTATCGGGTGCGCGTCCAGCGCTCCCGATGGGAGTAGCCCCCGAGTCTGGACACGGATGCTTGAAACCGGGTGCAGACTCGAGGTGAACATTCCATCCTTCTCTCTAAATATGCCTTCAAGTCCTTATTCTTTCGGGTGCGCGTTCAGCGCTCCCGATGGGAGTAGCCCCCGAGTCTAGGTACGGATGCCTGCAATCCGTGCATAGACTTAAAACATTCTCCTCAGAAATGCCTCCGATCTTTCTTTTTGTCGAGTGCGCATTTTCTTTTTATCGGATGCTCCTCCAACGCTCCCGACAGGAGTAGCCTCCGAGTCTGGACACGAGCACTTATGATCGGGTGCAGACCCAAGCCTGAATATCCGAAGATTATCTATTTCCCTTCGATTGCTCTCGACTTCCTCCATGACGTCATTGATGACGTTTGTTGACACCTTGATTTTGACTGACAAGACGTGACCCGCTGATCCCATTCTTTCTCTGTCTGGCCTCGTTTTTAAGCAATATCCGTCCTTCTCGCTCAGTTACCAAGGCGCCTCCTTGATTTTCACAACCAGTAAAGGTCTACTTAATAGACTGGCAGCAATGATACGTGCCCACGCAGTCCTCAAATTATCTCTCTCTTAAAATCCCCAAAGGGAGAAAATCTCTAATCCTCTCCCATATTTGCCGTAGCATCTTCTTGACCTTTCTTCTTCTTCCTTTCTTCGCAACCGCTGCGCCGCCACCACCGCTTTTTCCGATCCTCCCAGATCTCGCAATGGTGAAGAAGAAGAACCTCACCGCCGCCGCCAGTTCCACGAGCGGTGGCGCCGCCGCCAAGTCCTCCTCGAATCTTCCGAAGAGGAGCGTTTCAGATGCTCCTCCTCTAGCTCCGGCGCTGCCAGCGCGGCCAGGCTCGATAGCCAAACCTGGGGATTGGCTAGCGTCCTCCATCACGAAGCGTGATGAGAAGAGGGCCCGAAGTCTTGGGTTAGTCTCCTCCGACGAGGGGAACGTGATTCTTCCAGGTGCGATTTCTCGGCCCAATCCCCCTGCTGGTTTTTTCGTAGTGTTCCTGTCATTCCTGTATCGGGGTCTCTCGCTTCCTGCCCATGAATTTCTCCGCCATCTTCTACGGACTTACGAAATCCAACTGTTTCAACTTACCCCTAACTCAATCCTTCACGTTGATGTGTTCATTACTCTCTATGAGGCGTTCTTGGGCATTGAGCCCCATTTTGGATTGTGGAAAAAGATCTTTTATGTAAAGAGGTACATCAGTAGTAATGGATCCTTTGTCATCGGGGGAGTGGGGTTTGTGGTTCGTTCTGAGGTTAACTATTTCAGTTTCACAATGAGAGAATCCATGCAAGGATGGAGACTGAAATGGTTTTATGTCAAGGACTCTTTGTCAACCGAATCTCAGCTTCCTTGTTTTGTCGATGTCCTTGAAACCAAGCCAAAAGATTCTTGGAAGAACATTCTCTCACCCGACGAAAAGACGGCAGCCGACGAATTATTTGCCAAATTCCTTCGAATCAAAGAAGCCGATGGTCAAACTATGATTGGTACAGAGGTAGCCGCAGTGTTCTTGAAGCGTCGAGTCCAACCAGTCATGGCTAGAATCCGCCCGATGTGGTTGTATTCGGGTGCAAAGGATGAAACCAGGATAAATGTTGCTGAATTTTCGGAAAAGGAGTTGCTTGACGAAGTTCGTCGCCTTACTCTCTTTAGTCAGGAAGACTCGATTCCGCTGATATCTTCTTATACCCCCCTTGATGCTGATCATCCACCAGCAGAGGTATCTTTCCTTCCCATATCCTTATTACGCTGCTTCCACTTAGTCAACATAATTACTATTTACTCTTATTTGTTCTTCTCTTCGACAGATCCCCACAGTCTTTGGAAACTTGCATGATTCGCCAAATGAAACTTCTGAGGGAAGAGGCTCTTCAATCCCTGTTGATTTTCACACTGTTGAGCACACGGGCCTAGAGAGCGAACATGATGACCCGATAGATTCTGAAGCTGTTCACACCGATCTTCCTTTCTCAGCCGACGATGCTTGCGACACATAGGGATCAGTGCGTGATGACGACGCTGATCGTGATGCCTTTGTTGATGCAGCTGCGGAGGAGACCAGGGCTTCACCTGCGAAGAGATCAACCAGCGGCTTCGCCGATGAAGACGATCTCTTTGATATGTAAGCACCTTCTTTCCCGAAGTCATATTTTGTCTTTTTAGTTCTCGCATTCTTTTCATAACTTTTGTCAATCATTTCCTTTTTGCAGGGACGAAGGTTTCGTTGAGCCCCCGTCTAAGAAAGCCAAATCTGGCGCTGCCCCGCCGGACGTTGCAGCTTCCGAAGCTTCGGCTCCTAAGGCAGCCCCTGCGGCTCAGGTATCAACAACTTCTTCCCTTTCTAAGGGGAAAGATGTTCCTTCAACTCTCGCCGCCGTGACTCCTCCTTCTGTAAGTCCCTTTTTGATTACGACGTGAATTTTCCTAGTACGTACCTTGCTTAATGATTCTTTGTCAAACATCCTTCTTTCTCAAGGACCTGCGGGGTGTTATTTCCTCTTTGGAGGCCTTTGCCTCCCAATTCACTTCTCTGGAGGCAGACAAGGTTCGACTGCAGAAGGAAGTTAAATCTTCTTCCTCGAAACTGGACGATGCCATCAAAATGGCCGCCGCAGCTCGCCAAGAAGTCGACTCCCTCAAAGAGGAACTTGGCAAGCTAAAGGAGAAGCTGAAAGAGGAGGAAGCCTCTAGGTTGGCCACCGAAACTTGGGCAGCCGAAAAAGATGATCTTCTGCGCCAATCTTCATTGGCTTTGCTTGGTAATCCCTTTTTATGCTTCCTTAACGACTATTACTTTGCAGATCTAATTCTTTGATAGTAATCTTTTCCATTTTATCCCTTTTCAGAGGCCGCTGAGATCCCTGTTGATGCTTTGGATAAAATTCCAAACAACTCTCCGGCAAACAGTGTTCGATGACTCTTGCCGCCCACCAGCTTACACGGGAGCTCCTTGATAAGGGCAAAGGTGCCATGGCGCGGATGCACTCGATGATCTTCCCCAAGCTTAGTCAAGACAGGACCTTGGGGCAGCTGATTGACGCCTTCGCGGTCGACACCAAGGAGGTTATCGAGGTATTCAAACGTACTTCGCGTACTTATGGTGCCCTCCTAGCCTTCCAACTTATGATGGGTCATGGCTTCAAGGCCGATATTGAGGAGATGTCTAAGGAGCTGCCGAAAGATCAAGATGGGCAGTTTATTGATTTAGGCATCTTCAAAACGTCAGCTATTAAATGCGCACGCCAGCTCCTTGATCTGGTTTCATCGAAGAAAACATCGGCTGGCCCAAGTTTATCAACCCAAACTCAAGCCCCTTGACTTTTGTAACAAGCTTTTCTTTGATTTGATGTGAAACGATGATCTGTCGAAAGACTTATGTTTGTAATAAACTTTGTGCTAGCAATGTTGCTAGCACACGCTTGCTATGATATTTCCAATTGCACTTCTCCCGATGGGAGTTACTTTAGATGTTTGAATTGAAGCGATCCGTCATCCCTTTAACGCTGTTCTTTGCAGATTTTCCCAGTGCCGCCGTTTGTCGATGATTCTTCGGGTGTTCTTTCTGAAGAGGATTGGATCCAGCGTATGAAGGATTGGATTGCGCAGATGGAAAAAGATCTGCGCAATACCTATGCCTTGGCTGCTATTGTCAGGAAGAAGGGCGAAATTGCAGCCGACATAGAGCGCTATGCTCTTACTGAACTGCATAAAGCCACTGAAAGCTTGAACTGTAAGTCTTCATGGTCCTCGTGCTTGTTATTCTCTGTTGATCATACCGCCTAATTTCTATTAATTCCATCGCTAGTCATAGCCTTGAACCGTGCTGAAGAGAACAAGCGAATTCACGAGCGCGTGAACGCATTGACTCAACTATCATCAGCCGAAGAAATTTTCTGGCGGGAACACTTGAAGGCTTCGGCTGTCGCGCGATTTCAGGATCGGGTCCAACAAGTCCACCATTTCTTCGACAAGTGCTACAAAGCCCTGAGGATAATTTGGAGGACTATGTTCCCATTGAACGCGATTCCACCTACGCTGTTGACTCTGATGTCTGAGTTTGGGAATACCAAGAAGATTCGAGACTTGGTGCGAGCTCAGGTTTTTGCCGAGGCCAGGTTTACACTTGCCCTTGTCCTTGCACGTTACCCCTCAGCAAATCTGCTCACTATAGCCAACGCGGTTGGTGACTTGGAGACTCTGTATCCGAAGGTGTTGCTGCCCGCCAATATAATTGTCGACAAGCTTGAAAAGGATTCAAAGGTACCTGAAAAAAGAGAAACTCCACAAGGGTGATTTCAGGGATTAAGGTTGTTTTGTAAATAGGTTAATTTGGCTACTTTATCCAAGTGTTAGGATTGTTTAGCCGAAACTTTTTATTCGGTAGATACATGTATATGTACTTTCACCGTGTTAATGCCGCTGGCAAAATTTGAGGGAGCAAATCTTAATTGCCCGTTTAGATGTATGTGTACTCGTTGGTCAGCAAATCTTTTGAGTGATCAGCTCGTGTTGCAGGTTTTGCTAAACCTGTTGTATGCGCAACTTTGCTTTCAACCGATGTATGTTTCGACAGTCACTCCCGAATATTTCGGGTGCAATGATTCTGCCGATGAGCCCGTTGTTCTTTGATATTTCCATATCGAACGTGGGTTGTGTTTATATGTATTTCCGAACTCTTGCTATTTTTGGCACTCGTAGAGGCATCTATAGCAGAGGGAAAGGTCATCGTCCTTGTTTATTTTTGCATCCTTTAGCACTCGTAGAGGCTTTTTTGGAACACAATCTTTTGCCGCGTACTGCATTGCACCATCGTTCACCGAGGGGTGTAAGCAAAGGTTACGGTGATGCGGGTTAAGTGCTCCGAATTACTGCATGCTTATCAAGGGATCACAACTGAAGTTCTCATTAATAAGGTAAACACGGTACTAAAGGGCGTAAAATAGGGGAAGCCCTGCTAAAAATAAAAGAAGAAGCTAGACATTATTCGACTATTCTAAGCAAGGAAGGGGTTCTTCTTATCTTCAGGCTTGTCTACCACGTTAGCGGTTTTCGAAGCATCGTTGATTACAGTAGGGGTCTCGACAGCGGCTGCCAACGTCTTGCTTTCTTCTAAGACCGTTGTATCATCAACTGCCGAAGTTTTTGCTGCCGAAGCTTCTAGAGCAAGGTCGGCTGGCTTCTTCTTGGTTTCCCTGACCTGTTTCTCCTCCTTAATTTTGCGTATTGATAGCTTGGGCGGAGGATCGATAATTTCTTGTTTTAGCCCAAACTTCGCAGCAATCCTCTGAAAGTCGCGATCACAATTATCCGAGCGTGAAAAACTTCCATGGACTGTGATGTTTGTCCCGTTGTTCCCAGGCATTTTCAGCTTGAGGTATGCATAGTGCGGTACAGCCATGAACTTGGCATAGGCTGGTCTTCCGAGTATAGCGTGATACTGTGACTCCCAGTTCACTACTTCAAACTCGATCTTTTCCGTCCTGAAATTGTCGGTTTTGCCGAAGACGACGTTCAGGTGAACTTTGCCAAGGGAGTACCCCGGTGAAGTTGGAAGAATCCCATGGAAATAAGTGTCTGTTTCTTCTAGCATCCTCATGGTGATCCCCATACTTTTGATTGTGTCGATGAATATCAGGTTTAGCCCGCTTCCACCATCCATGAAGACTTTGCTCATCTTGAACCCCCCGATTTGTGCCTCGACTACTAAGGCAGCGTGTCCTGGTTTTGGTATAGTCATCGAGTGATCTGCTCGACTGAACGTAATGTTCTGAGAGGACCACTCGACATACTCGGGGATGTTCGCCATGATACTTTCTGCCAGGTTGATCTCTCGGGTGATCTTCTTCATTTCTCTTCTCGAGACACCTGTCCTATGGATCATGCTCATCTGCCCACGTGGTGGTGGAAACGCCTCGTTGGGTTGATGAGGTTGAGCCTGCTGGACTTGATGCTGCGATGGAGGTGGTGGTGGTGGTGGTGGTGGTTGCTGGCCTGCCTGCTGGATGAGTTTGTGCATGTCAATGAACTGCCGACAGTCCCTGAGCAAGTGGCTTGACTTCGTTTTGCCGTCCTTAGAATCGACATACGAGTGCAAGTAACAGGGAGCGTTGATCTGCTCAGCGTAGGGCAGTTCGGGAGTCCTTTGCTGGCGTGGTTTATAATTTCCACGGTTCCCAGAGTTGTTCCGATTACCGTCCTGTCGGTCGTCTCTTCTATCGTCATATCGATCTTCCTGCCGATCGGAGTACCCTGCAGCTACCAGGTTTTTGTCGTCATAGCTGTGGTTCTTCCTTCTCTTGTGACGATCCCTCCGACTACCCGAGTCGTGCTTCGGTTGGTCATCGTCTTCTTCGTCACTGCGCTGTCGCGGCTTTCGCACATTGTCCTCGCCATCAGCCCATCTGTTGGCAATTTCCATTAAATTGGTTATGGTTTTTAGCTTTTTGCGTCCGAGTTCTTCTATGTAGCTTTCACGTCGGATGCCGTCGCTGAAGGCGTCGATTGCTCTGTCGACAGATACATCTTCGGCAGCGTTTAGGAGTTTGGTGAATCTCCCGATGTATGAGCGTATCGATTCCTTCTGCTTTTGCTGGCAATGCCGTAACTCTTCAATCCCGACGGGTGATAACCCACAAGTATAGGGGATCGCAACAGTCTTCGAGGGAAGTAAAACCCAAATTTATTGATTCGACACAAGGGGAGGTAAAGAATACTTATAAGCCTTAACAACTGAGTTGTCAATTCAGCTGCACCTGGAAAAGCACTAGTAACAGGGGTGATGTGAAAGCAGCAGTAATATGAGAGCAGTAGTAACAATAACACAGCAGCAGTAGCAGTAATATGAGAGCAATGGCACCAGAAAATAGTTGATACTACTTCCAATGTCATATAGAACGAGTATATGATGATGAGAGATGGACCGGGATTCCCAGCTATCTACACTAGTGGTAACTCTCCAATAACAAGTGTTGGGTGAACAAATTACAGTTGGGAAATTGATAGGATTGAAATAGCATTAAGACAGAACATCAAGATTATTAATCATGTAGGCATGTTTTCCATATATAGTCATACGTGCTCGCAATGAGAAACTTGTACAACATCTTTTGTCCAACCAGCCGGTGGCAGCCGGGCCTCTAGGGAATCTACTGGAAATTAAGGTACTCCTTTTAATAGAGCACCGGAGCAAAGCATTAACACTCCGTGAAAACATGTGATCCTCATATCTAAGCCTTCCCCGCCAGTTGTCCCAATTTCTGTCACTTTGGGGCCTTTGGTTCCGGACATAGACATGTGCATACAACTTGTAGATACAATCTAAGCAATAAGTATAGAGCTTAAATCTAAGATCATGCCACTCGGGCCCTAGTGACAAGCATTAAACACAACAAGATTGCAGCAACAATAACTTCACAAACTTTATAGATAGACTAATCATAATGTAACAATCCATCGGATCCCAACAAACACAACACCGGTTACATCAGATGAATCTCAATCATGTAAGGCAGCTCATGAGATCATTGTATTGAAGTACATGGGGGAGAGAATACCAACTAGCTACAGCTAGAACCCGTAGTCCATGGGGGAACTACTCACGGAGCATGATGGAGGCGGTGGCGTCGATGGAGATGGCTTCCGGGGGCACTTCCCCGTCCCGGCAGGTGCCGGAACAGAGACTTCTGTCCCCCGAATTGGAGTTTCGCGATGGCGGCGGCGCCCCTGGAGTCTTTCTGGAGTTTCGTCAAGTGGTATCGCGTTTTTAGGTCGAAAGGGCTTATATAGGCGAAGAGACGGAGTCGGGGAGGTACGGAGCCGCCACACAATAGGGCGGCGCCCCCCCTGGGCCGCGCCAGCACCGTGTGTGGGGCCCCTGGGCCTCCCCTCTGGTCCCCCTCAGGTGTTCTGGGGTCTTCCGGGAAAAATAGGATGATGGGTCTTTGTTTCGTCGAATTTCGAGAATATTGCCCGAACAGCCTTTCTGGAACCAAAAACAACAGAAAATAGGAACTGGCACTGTGGCATCTTGTTAATAGGTTAGTTCCGGAAAACGCATAAAAACATTATAAAGTGTGAGCAAAACATGTATGTATTGTCATAAAACAAGCATGGAACATCAGAAATTATGGATACGTTGGAGACGTATCAGCATCCCCAAGCTTAGTTCCTACTCGTCCTCGAGTAGGTAAACGATAAAAAAGAATAATTTCTGAAGTGAAATGCTACCAACATAATCTTAATCATACTATTGCAAAGCACATGAGATGAATGAAGTGACTCAAGGCAATGATCTATAGTTGCTAACAAATAGATAACATATAGCAAAACTTTTCATGAATAGTACTTTCAAGACAAGCATCAAAAGTCTTGCATAAGAGTTAACTCATAAAGCAATAAATTCAAAGTAAAGGCATCGAAGCAATACAAAGGAAGATATAAGTTTCAGCAGTTGCTTTCAACTTTCAACATGCATATCTCATGGATAATTGTCAACACAAAGTAATATGATGAATGCAAATAAGCAAGTATGTAAGAATCAATGCACAGTTGACACAAGTGTTTGCTTCTAAGATGGAAGGAAGTAGGTAAACTGACTCAACATAAAGTAAAAGAAAGGCCCTTCGCAGAGGGAAGCAGGGATAAAATCATGTGCTAGAGCTTTTCAAGTTTTGAAATCATATAGAGAGCATAAAAGTAAAGTTTTGAGAGGTGTTTGTTGTTGTCAACGAATGGTAATGGGTACTCTAACTACCTTATCAACCAGACTTTCAAGAGCGGCTCCCATGAAGGACGTTGATACGTCCAATTTGCATCACTATTTTGTATCATAATTTGCTGTTATTCATTGATATATTTCATATTGGGATACAATACTTATGTTATTTCATCTATTTTGCATGTTTCATCATTATTGGAGGATCAAGCACCGGAGCCAGGATTCTGCTGGAAAAAGCACCGTCAGAACGCAATATTTCGGAAGATCAACTGTGGAAGGAAATTTCACGTAAATTCCTATTTTTCCAGATGACGGAGGGAGCCAGAAGGGTAAGAAGAGGGGAGCCACTGTGGGCCCAGACCACAGGCCGGCGCGGCCCATGGCCTGGCCGCGCCACCCTGTGGTGTGGGGGCCCCACAACCCCTTTCGCCTCCTTTTCTTCGCGTACTCCTTCGTCCCGAAAACCTAAGCCACAGAGAGGACCTCACGAAGGGTTACAGCCGCCTCTGCGGGGCGGAGAACACCAGAGAGAAAAGAGCTCTCCGGCAGGCAGGAATCCGCCGGGGAAATTCCCTCCCGGAGGGGGAAATCAACGCCATCGTCATCGTCATCGAGCGGGACATCATCTCCATCATCATCATCATCATCTCCACCATCTACACCGCCATCACCACCGCTTCACCTCGTCACCGCTGTAACAATTTGGGTTAAATCTTGATTGTATGATAGGGGAAACTCTCCCGACATTATTCTCTACTTGTTATAGATGCTATTGAGTGAAACCATTGAACCAAGGTTTATGTTCAGATTGTTATTCATCATCATATCACCTCTGATTGTATTCCATATGATGTCTCGTGAGTAGTTCGTTTAGTTCTTGAGGACATGGGTGAAGTCTAAATGCTAGTAGTGAATTATGGTTGAGTAATATTCAATGTTATGATATTTAAGTTGTGGTGTCATTCTTCTAGTGGTGTCGTGTGAACGTCGACTACACGACACTTCACCATTTATGGGCCTAGGGGAGTGCATCTTGTATTCGGTTGCTAATTGCGGAGTTGCCGGAGTGACAGAAACCTGAGCTTCCGTTAGTATATCGATGCAAGAGGGATCGCAGGATCTCAGAGTTTAAGGCTGTGGTTAGATTTATCTTAATTACTTTCTTGTAGTTGCGGATGCTTGCAAGGGGTATAATCACAAGTATGTATTAGTCCTAGGAAGGGCGGTGCATTAGCATAGGTTCACCCACACAACACTTATCAAAACAATGAAGATTACTAAGCCACATGAAGCGAAAGTGCTAGACTAAAATCCCCGTGTGTCCTCAAGAACGTTTGGTCATTATAAGTAAACAAACCGGCTTGTCCTTTGTGCTAAAAAGGATTGGGCCACTTGCTGCAATTATTTCTCTCGCATTTTACTTACTCGTACTTTATTCATCTGTTACATCAAAACCCCTTGAATACTTGTTTGTGAGCATTTACAGTGAATCCTTCATCGAAACTGCTGCCAACACCTTCTGCTCCTCGTTGGGATCGACATTCTTACTTATCGAAGATACTACGATACACCCCCTATACTTGTGGGTCATCAAGACTATTTTCTGGCGCCGTTGCCGGGGAGTGAAGCGCTATTGGTAAGCAGAATTGGTAAGGAAAACCTTTACTGTTTGTGCTGATTTTATTTCTGCCTGCTGCTATAAATCATTATGGAGAGATCTTCTCTTCAATTTCTATTTGGGAAATCTACTACTACTGCAACGGTAGTGGATGAAGCGCCAGGTGAGGAAGTAGTACCATATAAAATACCTATGAAAATTATTGAACGTGTTATGGATAACCGCTATGAAGGGGATGGAACTGTTCATCCTGGTGATCATTTATTGTTTTTGCATGAATTATGCGGGTTATTCAAATGTGCAGGTATTTCTATGAATGAAGTTAGAAAGAAACTATTCACTATATCGCTGTCTGGTAAAGCGGCGCACTGGTATAAATTGCTGAAGAATGGTGATTCTATTGATTGGGAGGACATTGTGCCTTTATTTTATTCCAAATTTTATCCTCCAAGTGAAATTCACAAAGATCGGAACCGCATATATAATTTCTGGCCTCATGATGGAGAGAGTATTGCCCAAGCTTGGGGGAGATTGAAGTCTTTAATGCTCAAATGCCCCATTCATGAGCTTCCTGGTAATGTTATTATTGATAATTTCTATGCAAGACTTTCTTTTCAAGACAAGACCTTGCTGGATACTTCTTGTTCTGGATCATTTACACGCAACAAAGAAGAGTTTAAAAGGGACCTTCTTGATCGGATCCAAGAAAATACTGAAGGATGGGAGAACGACAAAGATAGAGAATCAGGTATAATTTATGATTATAAATGCATTGAAGCTTTTATGGATACTGATAAATTTCGTAATATGAGTGCTACATATGGTCTTGATTCCCAAGTTGTTGCAAATTTTATAAAGCTTTTTCCTCTCATTATGAATTGCCTAAGAAGAATTTTGATAAGTATCATGAACCGTATAAAGATAAAGTTGATTCATCTGTAAACAAATGTGTAGTGATTGAAACTGTTGATAATGTTATTCCTGAAGCTTATATTGAAAAAACTCCTTTCCCTGCTAAAATGAAGGAGTACTCTGTCATATCTAGTGCGGTTAATAAAAGTGAAAAGAAACCTAAAGAACCTGAAGAACAAATTAAAATTGAACCTGCTGTTGCAATAGTTAAAGATCTTGTGACTAAAAATGTGGAGGATGGTCATATTATTTTCTGTGAAGATGCTTCTAATATTGTTTCACATCCTAATAAACCCAAACAAGTTAGTGTTCCTATGCTATCTGTTAGAATTGGTGATCATTGCTATTATGGTTTATGTGATATTGGTGCAAGTGTTAGTGCTATTCCTTATGAGCTTTACACGGAGATTATGCACGAAATTGGTTCTTGTGAACTTGAAGATATTGATGTGGTTATTCATCTGGCTAATAGAGAAACTATTTCTCCAATTGGTATTGTTCGAGATGTGGAAGTTCTATGTGGTAAGATTAAATATCCTGCTGACTTTTTGGTACTTGGTTCTGCTGCTAGTTATCATTGTCCTATCATTTTTGGTAGACCTTTTCTAAATACTTGTGGAGCTATTATAGATTGTAAGAAAGAGAAAATTTTGACTAGATTTGCTGGTGAACCTTATGAATTTAACTTTTCTAAATTTACCAAAACTCCTTATAAAGCTGACTTGCCTAGTAATGATTTTAAAATGGAGCAGTGTGCATCTATTGTTCTTGTTCCTAATAATCCTTTGCAGCAACATTTGGAGAATAGTGAAAGTCAAGCTTTTAGGAAAGAAAGAGATGAGCTTGAGGAAATTTTTCTTCGCCAACCTATTCTCAAGCATGATTTACCGGTGGAAGATTTGGGTACAACACCGCCACCAAAGGAAGATCCTGTTTTTGATTTAAAGCCTTTACCTGATAATCTTAAATATGCTCATATTGATGATAAGAAAATATATCCTGTTATTATTAGTTCTAAGCTTTCAGAGATTGAGGAAGAAAGGTTATTGGAAATATTGAAGAAACACCGAGGAGCTATTGGCTATACTCTTGATGATTTGAAAGGGATTTCTCCTTCTATTTGCCAACATGCTATTAATATGGAAGAAGATGCAAAGCCTGTTGTTGAACATCAACGTCGTCTAATTCCGAAGATGAAAGAGGTGGTAAGGAACGAGGTATTAAAACTTCTTGAAGCTGGTATTATATATCCTATTGCTGATAGTAGATGGGTTAGTCCTGTGCATTGTGTTCCTAAGAAAGGAGGAATGACTGTTGTGCCTAATGATAATGATGAGCTTATTCCTCAAAGAATAGTTGTAGGTTATAGAATGTGCATTGATTTTCGAAAAGTTAATAAAGTTACTAAGAAAGATCATTACCCTTTACCCTTTATTGATCAAATGCTAGAAAGGTTATCTAAAAATACTCATTTTTGCTTTCTTGATGGTTATTCTGGGTTTTCACAAATTGCTGTTAAAGCTATAGATCAAGAGAAAACCACGTTTACTTGTCCTTATGGAACTTATGCTTATAGGCGAATGCCTTTTGGTTTATGTAATGCTCCTGCTACTTTTCAAAGATGCATGTCTGCTATTTTTCATGGTTTTTGCGAAAGTATTGTGGAGGTGTTCATGGATGATTTTTCTGTCTATGGGAATTCTTTTGATAATTGCCTGCGAAACCTCGATAAAGTTTTGCAGAGATGTGAAGAAACTAACCTTGTCCTTAATTGGGAGAAATGCCACTTTATGGTTAATGAAGGAATTGTATTGGGACATAAAATTTCCGAGAGAGGTATTGAAGTTGATAGAGCTAAAGTTGAAGCAATTGAGAAGATTCCCTATCCGAGGGATGTTAAAGGTATTCGTAGTGTTCTTGGTCATGCTGGGTTTTATAGGAGATTTATTAAAGATTTCTCTAAAATTTCAAAGCCTCTTACTAATCTTCTTCAAAAAGATGTACCTTTTGTTTTTGATGATGATTGTAAGGAAGCTTTTGAAACTCTAAAGAAAGCCTTAACAACTGCTCCTGTAGTCGAACCTTCTGATTGGAATTTGCCTTTTGAAATTATGTGTGATGCTAGTGATTTTGCTGTAGGCGCTGTTCTTGGACAGCGGGTAGATAAAAAATTAAATGTTATTCATTATGCTAGTAAGACTCTTGATGCTGCTCAAAGAAATTATGCTACAACTGAAAAGGAATTGTTAGCTGTAGTCTTTGCTTGTGATAAGTTTAGACCCTATATTGTTGATTCGAAAGTTACAATTCATACTGATCATGCTGCAATTAGATACCTTATGACAAAGAAAGATGCTAAGCCAAGGCTTATTAGATGGGTACTTCTGTTGCAAGAATTTGATTTACATATTATAGATAGGAAAGGTGCTGATAATCCTGTTCTTTGATAATTTGTCTAGATTGGAAAATATTGCTTATGATCCTGTTCCTGTTAATGATAGTTTTCCAAATGAACAATTGGCTGTAATAAAGGTGAGCTCGCGAGAGAGCCCTTGGTATGCAGATTACGCTAACTTTATTGTTTCGAAGTATTTGCCTCCAACCTTTTCAGCTCAGCAAAGGAGGAAATTCTTTTATGACTTGAGGCATTATTTTTGGGATGACCCACACTTATATAAAGAAGGAGTGGATGGTATTATGCGGAGATGTGTTCCTGAATATGAACAACAGGAGATATTGAGTAAATGTCATGGTAGTGTTTATGGAGGACATCACGCTGGAGATAGAACCGCGCAAAAGGTTCTACAATCAGGTTTTTATTGGCCAACACTTTTCAAAGATGCAAGGAAGTTTATTTTATCTTGTGATGAATGTCAAAGAGTTGGTAATATCTCTAGACGCAATGAAATGCCTATGAATTATACTCTCGTTATTGAACCATTCGATTGTTGGGGATTCGACTTCATGGGTCCTTTCCCTTCTTCAGAAGGTAACACTCATATACTTGTCGCTGTTGATTATGTTACCAAATGGGTAGAAGCTATACCTACAAAGAGTGCTGATGGTGAGACCTCTATAAAAATGCTTGTAGATGTTATATTTCCTAGATTTGGAGTACCTAGATATATTATGACTGATGGAGGTTCTCATTTTATTCATGGAGGTTTTAGAAAAACTCTTGCTAAGTATGGTATTAATCATAGAATTGCTTCTGCTTATCACCCTCAAACTAGTGGCCAAGTAGAATTATCAAATAGAGAGATTAAAGTTATCTTAGGAAAGACTGTTAATAAATCTAGAAAGAATTGGGCTAGCAAATTGAAAGAAGCACTATGGGCTTATAGAACTGCTTATAAAAATCCTATGGGAATGTCACCTTATAAAATGGTTTATGGAAAAGCTTGTCATTTACCTTTAGAACTAGAGCACAAAGCTTATTGGGCTGTTAGAGAACTAAATAAAGATCCTAAATTAGCCGGTAATAAGAGGTTGTTGCAATTAAGTTCTCTAGATGAATGGAGAAGTGAAGCTTATGAAAATTCTAAACTCTTTAAAGAAAAAGTTAAGAAATGGCATGATAGAAGGATTATCAAAAGAGAGTTTAATATTGGGGATAAAGTCCTATTGTATCGGTCTCATCTCAGATTCTTTGCAGGGAAATTACTCTCGAAGTGGGAAGGACCATATGTTGTTGAAGAGGTGTATCGTTCAGGAGCAATTAAAATTAGCTCTCTCCAAGGCAATGCCACACAAGTGGTGAATGGACAAAGACTCAAGCATTATATCTCGGGTGATTCTTATAATGTTGATGTTGATATTATTCAAGTAGAAACACCGGAGGCTTTCATCAAAGGACAAATTGACAGTCCGCCAGAATTCGACTTTGAATAGGTAACAGTACAGGTAATAAAAAGTCCGCGTTTACCTTTCCGAACATTATTTCTGCTGTTTTTGGAAAATATGAAAAATTACGAGTTCGAAACGGAGTAGAAAGGACGCACGAGGGCGTGCCACCATAGGCCGGCGCGGCCTGACCTGGGCCCGCGCCGACCTATGGTCTGGCCGCCTCGTTGCCCCTTTCCGACTCTGGTTCGATCTGGTACTTTCCTTATGTCGTGAAAATTTTTGCTATATAATCCCCCGGACCCCTGGAGGTCCGTATATCGTTTTCTCGTCGTGTTTTGTTTCGAGCTGTCTTCTGCCAGATTTGTTTTGATCTAGAAGCACCATGGTCTCCAACAACAAGGACAAGGGACCTTTGAAGGAAGATATTCAAGACCCAGAACTGAAGGAAGAAGACGCAAGAGAGGATGAGGAAGAAGTGGAGGAAGCTCCGCAGGTACAGCAGCGTGCCACCGTTGCAAGTATTGGCGTGATATCAAATCCATCCAACATCAAGAGGAGTGCACGAATCGCTACCGGAGGAGCGGTTCCACGTCATTACTTGGCTCCAAGGACATCTTCTCCGAGCCATTACAACCCTTACCGCAATCTAATCTACGATCGTCAAACTGAAAGGACCCCCAAGGTAGTGTTGCCAAGTAATTGGGATATAGATCGTTCTGACATTGCAGGAGAGATGAAATCTGAAGCTGAAGAATGGGGAAACAATTCTAGGGGTTGGATTCGCCACCTGCCATGATTATGAGTCGCGTTGAGCACAACTCGGAACTGATTCGCAACCTCACCTATGAGATTGAAGATTTAAAGGAGCTGGTTAAGAAGCTTGTCGAGAGGAATCCATCACCACCATCGCCGAAAGAGTAATTCATCATCGGTATTGGCATCCCATTGGCTTGTTCCAAGCTTGGGGGAGTGCCGCGGTATCACATCATCACTACCTTTATCTTTTACTATCAAGTAGTGTCATATCATGAGTAGGGAAGTTATCATATGGAATAGTATGCAATGTGGAAGTATCTCTCTTAGTTGGTTATCTATGTATCCGTTGGTGTGAGTTATCGTTATGGAATATTAATGAGAAGTCTTATCATTTACTTTTTGCACACCTTATTTTAGTTTGCAATCTCCATTATATGATTACTCTTGACATGAGTATTGATATCACTTTGGGAGCATCAAGTAAATCTATTTGGTTTTGGCAAACTTAGCATTGGTCAATAGCAACAACATCTTGATGTTTAAATAGAAGAGAGAAATACACTTAGATATATTACTCTATTATCTCTATGCTTATGAGCTTAGTATTCTTAAGTTAAAATTGCTTGTGCTTATGAGAAAGATGCATGATTGTTCTATCATATGTATATTTGTTTGTTTCCCTCAACCTTTATGCTTGCTATCAAACCTTGCTAGCCAAAGACCTGTATCGAGAGGGAATGCTTCTCATACATCCATAACCTTAGACCAAACCTATGCCATTTGTGTCCACCATACCTACCTACTACATGGTATTTTCTGCCATTCCAAGTAAATACTTCATGTGCTACCTTTAAATTATTCAGACTACTACTCCTTATTTGTGTCAATGTTCTATAGCTCATGAGGAAGTATGTGGTGTTTTATCTTTCAATCTTGTTGGGCGGACTTTCACCAATGGACTAGCGGCATATCCGCTTATCCAATAATTTTGCAATAAGAGCTGGCAACGGGGTTCCCAGCCCCAATTAATAACTTTCATTAATAATTCTCTTCACATGTTTTGCTCTGATTTATCAGTAAGCAACTTAATTTTGCAATAGACACTCCTCCATGGTATGTGAATGTTGGAAGGCACCCGAGGATTCGGTTAGCCATGGATTGAGAAAGCCAAGGTTGGGGGGAGTGTCATCCTTAATAAAACTAAAATACATGTGTAAACAAAAGAGAAGGGGGATGATCTACCTTGCTGGTAGAGATGCCGTCCCTCATGGGAGCCGCTCTTGGAAGGTTCGCTTGACAAGGGGGTTAGAGTGCCCGCTACCATTCGTTGACAACAACAAACACCGCTCAAAATCTTACTTTTATGCTCTTTATATGATTTCAAAACTTGAAAAGCTCTAGCACATGATTTAATCCCTGCTTCCCTCTGCGAAGGGCCTATCTTTTACTTTTATGTTGAGTCAGTAAACCTATTTCTCTCTATCTCAAGCAAGCAATTGAGTTGTTGTGAACCAATCATTTATGCTATGATTCAGTTAATCATGTCTTTTATACTTTCTTGTTTAGTACCAATTTTATTGGAATGAATATGACTTCGAAGTTATCAATGATTATGAAGAGATCGTTATGTTTGAATATGAAGGCTCAGTTATAAAATCTAATATGAAAGCTTTGCTTAGAAGTACAATCCGTTAGTAGTTCTCTGACCAAGAACAAAGTTTGCCATCACCAACTATGATTTCTTATGCACCTTTACTTGTGATTTCTCTTTACCTATTTCAAGATGAGTTATATGAGGAAGTTGTTTACTAGAATGTCTTGTGTGAATGAATATGATGCTTCTTGTCCGTATTTTATTTATCGACTCTTCACTCCATAAACATGTGGTCTTGTTTATCGAGCTCAGTTTCGCTTGGGGACAAGCGAGGTCTAAGCTTGGGGGAGTTGATACGTCCAATTTGCATCACTATTTTGTATCATAATTTGTTGTTATTCATTGATATATTTCATATTGGGATACAATACTTATGTTATTTCATCTATTTTGCATGTTTCATCATTATTGGAGGATCAAGCACCGGAGCCAGGATTCTGCTGGAAAAAGCACCGTCAGAACGCAATATTTCGGAAGATCAACTGTGGAAGGAAATTTCACGTAAATTCCTATTTTTCCAGATGACGGAGGGAGCCAGAAGGGGAAGAAGAGGGGACCCACTGTGGGCCCAGACCACAGGCCGGCGCGGCCCATGGCCTGGCCGTGCCACCCTGTGGTGTGGGGGCCCCACAGCCCCTTTCGCCTCCTTTTCTTCGCGTACTCCTTCGTCCCGAAAACCTAAGCCACAGAGAGGACCTCACGAAGGGTTACAGCCGCCTCTGCGGGGCGGAGAACACCAGAGAGAAAAGAGCTCTCCGGCGGGCAGGAATCCGCCGGGGAAATTCCCTCCCGGAGGGGGAAATCGACGCCATCGCCATCGTCATCGAGCGGGACATCATCTCCATCATCATCATCATCATCTCCACCATCTACACCGCCATCACCACCGCTGCACCTCGTCACCGCTGTAACAATTTGGGTTAAATCTTGATTGTATGATTGGGGAAACTCTCCCGGCATTATTCTCTACTTGTTATAGATGCTATTGAGTGAAACCATTGAACCAAGGTTTATGTTCAGATTGTTATTCATCATCATATCACCTCTGATTGTATTCCATATGATGTCTCGTGAGTAGTTCGTTTAGTTCTTGAGGACATGGGTGAAGTCTAAATGCTAGTAGTGAATTATGGTTGAGTAATATTCAATGTTATGATATTTAAGTTGTGGTGTCATTCTTCTAGTGGTGTCGTGTGAACGTCGACTACACGACACTTCACCATTTATGGGCCTAGGGGAGTGCATCTTGTATTCGGTTGCTAATTGCGGAGTTGCCGGAGTGACAGAAACCTGAGCTCCCGTTAGTATATCGATGCAAGAGGGATCGCAGGATCTCAGAGTTTAAGGCTGTGGTTAGATTTATCTTAATTACTTTCTTGTAGTTGCGGATGCTTGCAAGGGGTATAATCACAAGTATGTATTAGTCCTAGGAAGGGCGGTGCATTAGCATAGGTTCACCCACACAACACTTATCAAAACAATGAAGATTACTAAGCCACATGAAGCGAAAGTGCTAGACTAAAATCCCCGTGTGTCCTCAAGAACGTTTGGTCATTATAAGTAAACAAACCGGCTTGTCCTTTGTGCTAAAAAGGATTGGGCCACTTGCTGCAATTATTTCTCTCGCATTTTACTTACTCGTACTTTATTCATCTGTTACATCAAAACCCCTTGAATACTTGTTTGTGAGCATTTACAGTGAATCCTTCATCGAAACTGCTGCCAACACCTTCTGCTCCTCGTTGGGATCGACATTCTTACTTATCGAAGATACTACGATACACCCCCTATACTTGTGGGTCATCAGACGTTATCTCTATCAGCAAGGTAGATCATTCCTCTTCTCTTTTGTTTACACATGTACTTTAGTTTTATTTATTAGATGACACTCCCCCCAACCTTTTGCTTACACAAGCCATGGCTAACCGAATCCTCGGGTGCCTTCCAACATTCACATACCATGGAGGAGTGTCTATTTGCAAAATTAAGTTGCTTACTGATAGATCAGGGCAAAACACGTGAAGAGAATTATTAATGAAAGTTAATTAATTGGGGCTGGGAACCCCATTGCCAGCTCTTTTTGCAAAATTATTGGATAAGCGGATGAAGCCACTAGTCCATTGTGAAAGTCTGTCAAAAGTAAATGACAAGATCTAAAGATAAAACACCACATACTTCCTCATGAGCTATAAAACATTGACACAAATAAGAGATAGTAAATTTTGAATTGTTTAAAGGTAGCACATGAAGTATTTACTTGGAATGGCAGGAAATACCGCATAGTAGGTAGATATGGTGGACACACATGGCATAGGTTTTTGGCTCAAGGTTTTGGATGCACGAGAAGCATTCCCTCTCAGTACAAGGCTTTGGCTAGCAAGGTTGTTTGAAGCAAACACAAGTATGAACCGGTACAGCAAAACTTACATAAGAACAAATTGCAAGCATTATAAAACTCTACATTGTCTTCCTTGTTGCTCAAACACTTTTACCAGAAAATATCTAGACCTTAGAGAGACCAATCATGCAAACCAATTTCAACAAGTTCTACGGTAGTTCTCCACTAATAGGTTTAAACTACATGATGCAAGAGCATGATCTACTTGAGAGCTCAAAACAATTGCCAAGTATCAAATTATCCAAGACAATATGCAGCATTTTCTTTTTCCAACCAAATAACAATAAGTGCAGCGGTTTTCAACTACGCCATGAACATTAAAATAAAGCTAAGAACACCATTGTTCATATGAAAAAGCGGAGCGTGTCTCTCTCCCACACAAGTATTGCTAGGATCCGAATTTATTCAAACACAAACAAAAAATAAAGACGCTCCAAGTAAAGCACATATGATGTGACTGAATAAAAATATAGTTTCAATAGAATAAACCTGATAAGTTGATGAAGAAGGGGATGCCTTGGGCATCCCCAAGCTTAGACGCTTGAGTCTCCTTGAAATATGCAGGGATGAACCACGGGGGCATCCCCAAGCTTAGGCTTTTCACTCTTCTTGATCATATATCATCCTCCTCTCTTGACCCGTGAAAACTTCCTTCACACCAAACTTCTCATAAACTTCATTAGAGGGGTTAGTACTCAAAAAAAATTAATCCACCTTGGCCCTGTAGTGACACATTGCAAGAACTCAATAAAACATTAGCTACAGCTCTCCACGTCTAGAAAGCCTCACTTAAAGTCCACAAGAGACAATGCAAAAAACAGAAACAAAATCTGCCAAAACAGAACAGCCAGTAAACACGAATTTTAAAATGGTACTTCCGTTGCTCAAATCAGAAAACTCAAAACTAATGAAAGTTGCGTACATATCTGAGGATCACGCACTTAAATTGGCAGATTTTTCTGAGTTTCCTACAGAAACTTCTGCGCGAATTCGTGACAGACAGCAAATCTGTTTCTGCGCAGTAATCCAAATCTAGCATCAACTTTACCATAGAGACTTTACTTGGCACAAAAACATGATCAGGAGAGATTGCTACAGTAGTAAACAACTTCCAAGACTCAACAAAACAAAAATTGCTGTAGTAAAATAAACACATGGGTTATCTCCCAAGAAGTTCTCTCTTTATAGCCATTAAGATGGGCTCAGTAATTTCAATGATACTCTCGCAAGAAATAAGAGTTGAAGCAAAAAAGAGCATGAAGAAGCAAATTCAAACCACATTTAAGCCTAACCCACTTCCTATGAAAAGGAATCTTGTACACAAATAAATTCATGAAGAACAAAGTGACAAGCGCAAGAAAATAAAACAGGAGTAACTTCAAAATTTTCAGCATATAGAGAGGTGTTTTTGTACCATGCAAATTTCTACAACCATATTTTCCTCTCTCATAATAATTTTCAGTAGCGCTTCATGGATAAACTCAACAATATAACTATCACATAAAGCATGCTTTTCATGATCCATAAACACATAATTTTTATCAAGCTCAGAAATAATAGGATTAAAACTTTCAAACCCACTTTTATCAATAATATAACAAGATGATTGATCAATCTCAAAAGATATGGGACTCATAGATAAAGTCAAGAACTCTCCAATCCCTTTTTCATTAGTAGTACAATTAATATTATCAAGTAACATAGGACCATCATCTAGAGATTTATCATAAACATTTGCCAAGCAAAACTCTTTAGTACCATGCATTTCAACATCAGGCACAAACAAAGCATTATCATAAGATTTATCAAAGTAGCATGGATTATCATAGATAACAGTAGCATAATTATTCTCACAAGTTTTACTCATAGGGAATATTTCAAGAGAATCCACAGGAACATAACATTCATCCTCTTTCGGTAAGCATGGAGGACAATCAAATAGTGTAAGAGATAAAGAGTTACTCTCATTAGAAGGTTGGCATGGGTAGCTAATCCATTATTCCTCCTTTTGTTCATCACTCTCCTCTTCTTTTTCATCCAATGAGCTTTCAGGTTCATCAATTTCTTCTTCCACGGGTTCCTGCAAATTGTGAGTGCATTCTTGTGCATTAATGAGTCTCTCTTTATAATCAATGATATAAGGATTATCACTGTAGCTTTCTATACAAAAATTAAGGATAGAAGAGACATAATCTTTAAGGTCCTTACAAACTGCACAAGTTTCATAATTTTTAGACATGAATGATTCTATCTCAGAGGCTCCCATAAATAAGACAAATTGCTCTACCTCTTCGAACCCAAAATGAATATAGCTATTCCAATTATAGTTTTTAATTAAAATTTCCTCACTAAAGCCACATTAAAATTTAAGATGGTTAGTATCCTGTTCAGAGCAACAGTTTATATCATGGCGTTTAAGCAAGATTTTAGCAATTGTATTTAATTTTTCTATCACAGCACTCATAACTTTACCCTTTCTCGATTCTCTATAATTATTATATAATTCTATAAGCTCCAAATAGGTTGTAGGTTCTCCCATAATAGCAATTTTTAATTTTTTAGGTTTTTCAAATTTTTATGGATTTTCGGGTATATAGGGAAAATAAAACAAGACAAAAATAAACTAGACAAAAGTAAACTAAGCAAGATAAAACTAGACAGAAATAAACTAACAAGACAAAATAAAATAAAAGCAGAGAGAGAGGTAGAGTGTACTCCCCAGGTGAACTTATGAGTAGAGCTATGCCTCCCCGGCAACGGCGCCAGAAAATAGTCTTGATAACCCACAAGTATAGGGGATCGCAACAGTCTTCGAGGGAAGTAAAACCCAAATTTATTGATTCGACACAAGGGGAGGTAAAGAATACTTATAAGCCTTAACAACTGAGTTGTCAATTCACCGCACTGGAAAAGCACTAGTAACAGGGGTGATGTGAAAGCAGCAGTAATATGAGAGCAGTAGTAACAGTAACACAGCAGCAGTAGCAGTAATATGAGAGCAATGGCACCAGAAAATAGTTGATACTACTTCCAATGTCATATAGAACGAGTATATGATGATGAGAGATGGACCGGGATTCCCAGCTATCTACACTAGTGGTAACTCTCCAATAACAAGTGTTGGGTGAACAAATTACAGTTGGGAAATTGATAGGATTGAAATAGCATTAAGACAGAACATCAAGATTATTAATCATGTAGGCATGTTTTCCATATATAGTCATATGTGCTCGCAATGAGAAACTTGTACAACATCTTTTGTCCAACCAGCCGGTGGCAGCCGGGCCTCTAGGGAATCTACTGGAAATTAAGGTACTCCTTTTAATAGAGCACCGGAGCAAAGCATTAACACTCCGTGAAAACATGTGATCCTCATATCTAAGCCTTCCCCGCCAGTTGTCCCAATTTCTGTCACTTTGGGGCCTTTGGTTCCGGACATAGACATGTGCATACAACTTGTAGATACAATCTAAGCAATAAGTATAGAGCTTAAATCTAAGATCATGCCACTCGGGCCCTAGTGACAAGCATTAAACACAACAAGATTGCAGCAACAATAACTTCACAAACTTTACAGATAGACTAATCATAATGTAACAATCCATCGGATCCCAACAAACACAACACCGATTACATCAGATGAATCTCAATCATGTAAGGCAGCTCATGAGATCATTGTATTGAAGTACATGGGGGAGAGAATACCAACTAGCTACAGCTAGAACCCGTAGTCCATGGGGGAACTACTCACGGAGCATGATGGATGCGGTGGCGTCGATGGAGATGGCTTCCGGGGGCACTTCCCCGTCCCGGCAGGGTGCCGGAACAGAGACTTCTGTCCCCCAAATTGGAGTTTCGCGATGGTGGCGGCGCCCCTGGAGTCTTTCTGGAGTTTCGTCAAGTGGTATCGCGTTTTTAGGTGGAAAGGGCTTATATAGGCGAAGAGACGGAGTCGGAGGGGGTACGGAGCCGCCACACAACAGGGCGGGGCCCCCCTGGGCCGCGCCAGCACCGTGTGTGGGGCCCCTGGGCCTCCCCTCTGGTCCCCCTCAGGTGTTCTGGGGTCTTCCGGGAAAAATAGGATGCTGGGTCTTTGTTTCGTCGAATTCCGAGAATATTGCCCGAACAGCCTTTCTGGAACCAAAAACAACGAAAACGAGCGCACTGTGGCATCTTGTTAATAGGTTAGTTCCGGAAAACGCATAAAAACATTATAAAGTGTGAGCAAAACATGTAGGTATTGTCATAAAACAAGCGTGGAACATCAGAAATTATGGATACGTTGGAGACGTATCAACGGGTATTTTGTACGTTGCTTGGAAATTGGCAACGAAAGCATCTACTAGGTCGTCCCATGATTTGATGGAACCCTTCGGCAGACCCCTTAACCAGGCTCGCGCTGAGTCCTTTAGGTAAAGCTGCAAGCACTGCATTGCTGCTATTTGGTTCCCCTTGTGCAGAATCACAGTCTGCAGATAGTCGTCTATCCAGGACCTTGGCTCCTGCTGCCCATCGTATTTGGCAGCGTCAGTAGGGGTAGGTTTGAACTTTCTGGGTGGCATCACCTCACGGATTTTGTAGCTTAAACAATCGGCTCTCCTGAATTCGCCGTCGTTCTCCTGGCTCTCATCCGAAGAATCACTGTCATACTCCTCCCTAGCGGCGCGTCGTCGCCTTGCTTTGTCGATCCTGCTCTGGGTGATTTCATCTCGAGCATCTCTCGCACGATGCTTTGAGCCGCTAGCCTGTAACGTGGTCTTTTCCTTTCGCGGAACTAGATTATCTCCCAATATCGCGAGACTTTCTAGGGCACCTCGGTGGGCTTGAGCCATGGATCCTTCAGGGCGCTGGTTGATGAGGTATGCAGCGAGGTTGGCTGTTGCTCCCGCAAAGGTTTTCGGCCGTGGCATGCCCACGGTGTCCGTGGTCATAAAAGACTTGGTTAGGTTCGACGTTATTTCTCTAGCGTCGTCTTCCGAAAGCCTGGATAGTCTTGATCGGTGCCTGCCTGCCCCCTGAGTACTTCGAGAGGCGCTTCCTTGCGAGCCTCTTCGTCGTTCGCTGGATCGGTCTGCCGCAGATAGGCGTCTCTCGAGGGTGGCTTGCTCTTTTGATAGATGCTCCCGGTTTTTCTCTAGTATAGAGCGATAGGCGTTTAGGGTTCCAACCGAGGTTCCTGCGGGGAGCGGTGTGTTGTTAAGCACGGCTGCCTTGGCTGCTGCCCATTCCTCGTCTGCGATGGTGTAATCGCTGTTGTGGTTGCTGGCGCTGTTTTCGAAACTTGCTCGCCTACTGGAACGAGGAGTGTGGTCCCCGTCTCCCATGTGTCTTGTGTTTCCCGTGTTATTGGCGACATAAACCTGGTGGCGTGCTGTTCTCCGGGTGGTTCCTTGGACGATGCTGTCGACACTGTCTTCTCCCGATGAATAGTGTGCATTGCAGATGAACGGTGTGTCATTCGATCCCAGCCCGTGCCTGGTGTCGTAGTTCAAGCAGTAGTACAAGGTTAACTCCGAAGATGCGGGATTGTCGGATCCTACCGACATGGAAGACGCTAAACGAGGAGTCGAGGGCGCAGGCGAACACGTCGATCCTGTCAGACCAGCTGAAAGGTCGAGTGATGATGACGCGCTGGAATTCGTTGATCCGGAAATGGGCGATTCTAGCAGCCGAAGAATTCCTTCCGCGTTGACGTTGTAGTGGACGCTGCCGAAGGTCATCTCCATGTTTCCTCGCAGATCTGAGAAGGTTGAGCGAGAGGAGTCGCTGTGCGGGGTGAATTCATAGGAGCCGAATCGAATCGGGCTTCCCAGGTTTGGCGATGACGGTGTCGATGAAGTTGCCGAAGACATGACTGGATCTGCCGATGACCGATCTTGTGCCGACAGGGTCCCCATAGACGACGCCAATTGTCGAGGGTGCTCCTCGGCAATGCCCTCCGATAGGGGCTTAGGGTTGATGGAATCCTGCAAGCTGACACGAGACATCGGTTCACAGACATGCGGGGAGAGCGATTTACCCAGGTTCGGGGCCCTCGATGAGGTAAAACCATTACGTCCTGCCTGTCTGTTCTTGATTATGAAGATATTAGGTTACAATGGGGTGCCGAATAGTACGGCTGAGATCTCGTCGAGAGGCTAAGTGCTATGGTGACCTAACTCTAAGCTTCAGGTGGCTAAGATTTGCTAGGATTGATCGTCCCCCTCGGCAGCCCCTCTCCTGGCCTTTATATAAGCGGCCAGGTCTGAAGAGGTCTCACCGAGTACGACTAGGTTTACAATAGTTTTAAATCTAATCTTTCCTTGTTCGGTTGCCTGCTTGTCTTGCCCACCAAGGAATCTTCTGATGCATCGACCTAGTGGCCCACTTTGCCATCGGGTGCCTTCATGGGCCTCCAGCTAGACTGTACAGGGTAGAACAACATCGGTTACCCGAAGGGTAATGCCCACGTCAGGGGGCTTGGGCTGCGACTTGTGCAGCTCTTGGGGCTCCCCTTGCCCTCCTTTTATAGGTGGAAAAGGCCCTTGGGTCGTCCAAGACCTGCCCTCAAAGTTTGGGAGAGTTTCGGTAGGTTTCCGTCAGCCGAAACCTACTAGAACTAGGACTGTTTTGCCAAATCCGAATTTTCCTTAGGGAAAAACTCCTTAAGCCTTAAGGAAAATGTGGATACACCTATTATGGAACCCTCCGAACTTTCTTAGACAGCCCGGGTCGTCCCGGACACTTCCGAGACCTTCCATAATATTCCGGGTCCTTCCGATCTTTGTAGAACCTTCTAGAAGCTTCGGTCAAAATCCGAACTTTTTCCGAACCCTGGAAAATGACTTCCTATATATGAATCTTATTATACGAACCATTCCGAACAACCTCGTGATGTCCTGGATCCAATCCGAGACTCCGAACAACATTCGAGCTCCATACCGTATTTCATATCTACTTAGACGACATCAACCCTTAAGTGTGTCACCATATGCAGACATGATCGAGGCACCTCTTCGATCAATAACCAATAGCGGGATCTGGAGATCCATAATGGCTCCCTCATATTTAACGATTACTTCGTGATCGAAAGAATCATTAACATACGATATTGATTCTCTTTGTCGCGCGATATTTTACTTATCCGAGGTTCGACCATCGGTATCTCTATACCTAGTTCAACCTCGTTACCGATAAGTACTCTTTACTCGTACCGTGATATGACATCCCTTGTGACCCAGTCACATGCTTGCAAGCTAATTGGATGACATTCCACCGAGAGGGCCCGGAGTATATCTATACGTTATTTGGATGGACAAATCTTACTCTTGATCCATGAACTTCAACTCATACTTTTCGAATACTTAACGTCACCTTTATAACCACCCAATTACGAAGTGGTGTTTGATGTCATCAAAGCATCTATCCGGTGCAGGTGATTAACATGATATCATGGTCGAAGCATTAGGTAACTTTGTATCTTAAAGCTTGTAGCAAAACAAACTTAATGACAAGATCATATGCTATGCTTACTATGGATGTGTCGATCTTGTTATTAATAACATCCGATGTTCATGATCGGGAAACTATGATCATCTACTAATCGACAAGCTAGCTTAACAAGAGGCTTACTAGGGACTCTTTTATGTTTACAAAACACACAAGTATTAATGTTTCCGGTTAATACAAGTATAGCGTGGGATGTAAACATTTATCATGAACACTAAGATATAAAAATAACCACTTTATTATTGCATCTCGTGCATATCTCCAACAGGGTGGAGGTGGCTAAAGCCGGCGGCTTTCATCCTCATCCCCCATCTGCTCCGGCTGCATCGGGGTTGCAGTGTATGGTCGGGTGAAAGTCCCACTAGGCGGTGGCTGATGCCGACCACGGCGACGCATGCGGGCGTCGTTACCTTGATGAAGGTGTGGTCATGGCCTTCACCATGCCTTACTTATCCTCTGATGCCGGTGGAAAACCCTAGGTTCGATTCACCGGACCAGGCGGCAGCGCAAAGGTGTCATTATGTTCTTGAAGACGGCGTCTAGGACATCGGGAGGGACCGATGTGGCTTTCGGAGTATGGGGTGGTGATGTGCTGCAGGTGGTGGCCATGGCCCAAGGCTTGCGCTTTCGGGGCGCAATTAATGTATGACCTGGAGTACACTCCATTCGTTGTCTTCCCCAATGTTGTCAAGACCCCGCCTTCTTCTCGTCGACTCCATTAGGCGCATGCGGGAAGGTATGTTGGTTCGGGTTTCATTGGAGTCAAGGTCGAGCTTCGGTGTTGGCTTGCTTGGTTCATGACGCGATGTTGAAGCCGTGTGCTCCTCTTCTCGCCATTCGAGGCCGGTAGAATGTTGAGCAAGAAGATTCTTTTATCATCGGGTGTGTTGAGGTGTGTTGTTTGCCACTTGGTGTTGTATATCGTGGAGTGGAGATGTAGCCTTCTTGGTGTTGTATCCGCCATCTTGGCCTCTCTTCTTGGCGTCTCTTCTATAATGATTGGTACACCTTTCAAAATGTATTCTCAAAAAAAGTAATAATTAACGCAAGTTGGACAGCCCGAGCCAGCCTGCACTTTTTCGCCCCAGCGTAGGGAGGTAGCGTCGCCGGCTCCCCTATCCCCCCCTCTTAAATCCCTTCCTCAAATCATGCAGATCGGAAGCATTTTCCTGTAGATTTCTGCCCCTATCAGGATATCACTTCCACAAGTTCTTCTCCTTCGATTTCCTCTTTTTCATCCGAAAAATCTTCATATTTGTGCAAGTTTGCGTGAAACTCTAGTTATTGATGGATCTGAATTTTGTATGGAAAAAATTAACATAACGTCAGGTGATTTAGCATTTTAGCATTTGTAGTCTAGTTCTAATCATTGGGGGAATATGTGTGTTGTTGATTTGTATTGTAAATCATGCTTGTATAGGAACTAGTAAATTTGCTCGTGCGTTGCTACGGTTTAATCCACTGAACAAGTGCTACGGAGTTGTGCATGATTTCTTGAGCTTTTAATCAACGAAACCCCTACTCCATGTCAGTTCACAACCACAGCTGCAATAGGGAGGAACGACGGCTAGGCCGCGGGCACTTCCCATTATGATAAGATGAATGCATATGGGGAAGATGACCTCTCTGGTGATGATGGATGGACGAGAGTGGACAGTGGGCGACGCTCTCAACTGATGATGATCGAACATGGAATGGTCGTACGCTAGTACTCCTTGACGATAGAGAAATAGTATAATTGAAAATGAAAAAATATGTCCAAAGAAAAAACAAAATTAGTCTAACCTGAACCAATGATTGAGCTAAAACAATGTGAGTATAGTCCTTTGCGCACAGAAAATAAGATATCGGTGGCTACCAATAGATACCCATGGAGAAATCTAACAACTCAAGAGTGGACTCCTCAGTCCTCACATCCTATCATAAAAGATCAAAAGCTTCAAAACCGGCAGGGCTATTGAAATTTACCTTTAACCAATGCACATCAGGTGGTATGCAAGATTGATGTCTACGGGAGCTTCTATTCTTGTAGACAGTGTTGGGCCTCCAAGAGCAGAGGTTTGTAGAACAGTAGCAAGTTTCCCTTAAGTGGATTACCCAAGGTTTATCGAACTCAGGGAGGAAGAGGTCAAAGATATCCCTCTCAAGCAACCCTGTAATCACAAAGCAAGAAGTCTCTTGTGTCCCCAACACACCAAATACACTTGTCAGGTGTATAGGTGTACTAGTTCGGCGAAGAGATAGTGAAATACAAGTAATATGGATGTATATGAGTGGTAATAGCAATCTGAATAAAATATGGCAGCGAGTAAACATGCAACAAAACAGTAAACAAACGGAGATTCGATGCTTGGAAGCAAGGCCTAGGGATCCTGCTTTCACTAGTGGACACTCTCAACAATGATCACATAATAGGACTACTCTACACCCTTTTGTTGGATGATGAACACATTGCGTAGGATTACACGAACCCTCAATGCCGGAGTTAACAAGCTCCACAATTCAATGTTCATATTTAAATAACCTTAGAGTGTAAGATAGATCAATACGACTAAACCGAGTACTAACATAGCATGCACACTGTCACCTTCATGCTTATGTAGGAGGAATAATACACATCAATACTATCATAGCAATAGTTAACTTCGCAATCTACAAGAGATCATGATCATAGCATAAACCAAGTACTAACACGAGTGCACAAACTGTGACCATTACACCGTGTAGGAGGAATAAAACTACTTTAATAACATCACTAGAGTAGCACATAGATGATATTCAACTAGATCACATAAAGAGAGAGATGAACCACATAGCTACAGCGGAGCCCTCAGCCCCGGGGGTGAATTACTCCCTCCTCATCATGGAGACAGCGATGGCGGTGAAGATGGCGGTGGAGACGGCGGTGGAGATGACTCCGGGGGCAATTCCCCGTCCGGCAGGGTGCCGGAACAGAGACTTCTGTCCCCCGAATCTTGATTTCGCGATGGCGGCGGCTCTGGAAGGTTTTTTCGGGTCTCGTCTTCTCTGTCGGTGTTTTTAGGTCAGGGACGATTAAATAGGCGAAGAGATGGAGTCGGAGGGGCCACGGGGTGCCCACACCACAGGGGGGCGCCCCCCCCCTGGGCCGCGCCGGGGTGTGGTGTGGGGCCCCCCTGGCTCCCCTCTCGTCCTTCTCCGGTGCTCTGGAAGCTTCCGGGAATTATAAGGTCCTCGGTCTTGATTTCGTCCGATTCCGAAAATATTTCTTTACTAGGATTTCTGAAACCAAAAACAGCAGAAAACAGCAACTGGCCTTTCGGCATCTCGTCAATAGGTTAGTTCCGGAAAACGCATAATAATGACATATAATGTGTATAAAACATGTAGGTATCATCAATAAAGTAGCATGAAACATAAGAAATTATAGATACGTTTGGGACGTATCAAAGATCTCGAGCCTCTTATGCAAAACCTGATCTTGATCAAGACACCAATGCCAAAAGAGGAGCACATAATAGAGATCACCTGAGGTAATGCTTCCAAAATACAAACAATTCAAAAGCAAGCTGCCCTAGTAGTACCCTTTTTTCTTCATATACAGAAAACATCACGCTAGTCAACCAACACGCCTTGGTCTACCTTTCTCAAGTGAAAATATGCCAATGACTGCGAATCGAATCAAACCTGGAACATGTCCGTACCAGGCTCCTGATCTGTATTGATGATTTGTAGCTTACATAACGGTTGCTTCAGATAAACTTGAGCTCTCAAATCACTAAGCAACTCTTCTATGGAAGAGTATGTCTGGAAATCAATGTATTCAATATTTGCAATTCAGTCATGCACGAGTTCACTGTCCGTAATCTGTAGTTCAGCATGGTATTATGCAGCTTGACATTGTGGAGTTGTACAGTGAAAAAGTTAACCTTTATTGCAACCATGGACGATTGGCTGGTCTAGGGATTATTGATTGGGAACCCTGCTCCCGCGACCATCTGATCATTAGTCTGTAGAGACAACTCATCAAATTCTGCCAGATGAATAGAATTTCTCAACGCTTGCGAGGCAGCCCACCGCCCAACGCCACTTCCTCAAGTTGTCGACCCCGATAAGAGTCCCGTCAGCTGCTTCCCTTGAACTCCCTAGACGATCGAAAGGCAGGAGGGACGGGGCAGAGGACCTAGCCGCCTGAGGCCATGGTGGGGGTTAGCGATGCGCCGTCGGCGGAGATCTCTGGGTGAAGAATAAAAGGGACCCCAGTCGCCGGAGGTCTCCGGTGGAGTCGCCGTGTTCGAGCTCCTGCGGTCCGACGAGAAACTCGCCTCGAGAACTAATTAATAACCCTCTGTTGATACGATTAGCTTCTCAGGAACGGCCAATCACTTTTCTATACCTAATAATAAAGGGAGAAGCGTTTCCGTGGTTTGGTCCGTCATGTTTACGCTTTCGTCCAACACGTATACGCCTTCAACCGTTCGTTGGGAAGACTCGTATGTCCCGTTCATACCCGTTCTACAAGAATTCCATGTCCGAGTCACTTTGAAAAACCGTCCTCCCTGTCAACCGTGTAGTATAGAATCTCTTGGCTGATCAGATCCTAGCCGGCTTCTGTTTGCTTTGTCTAATCTCTAAGCCAATAAATAAGGGACCGATAGCTTTCCCTGCATCAAATCGATCCCTGGTCCCTGCCGACCACGACATAGCTTGCTCATGAAGTAGCTCTGCACCAGCCTAGCGGTATGCCGGTATCGCCGAAGCCGCCGGCGTGTGTACCTCTCGACCAGGGCGCTGATCATGCCGAGCCACGCGCCTACAATGATCGTTGATCAAGGAGTGCCAGGGAACCAAGCTCTCTACCGCCGTCTCATGCTCCTTCGGCCGCCGGTCTCCGCCGACGCGGCGTCCCAAAGGAGGCGGCGGGAGTCAGGATGGGCGAAGCAGAGAGGGGACGTCACGGGAGAGGTGCCAGTTACGGGCAGTTGTGGGCCGCGGTAGAGCTCTGCCTCTGCCAGAGGGTTTGTGAGGTAGGACGCAGCGATTGTCTCCCGGACGGATGACCTGGGCATGGTGACGGCTCGATCCAACAGTAGTTGTGGCTTCGGTCGGTGAGGAGCTTCCACCACCGGCGGCAGAGGGCCCGCCCTATGTTCCAGGACGACAATAGCCCCTTTGGTGTTGCCTCTGTTCAACCTCCATTAGCTAATCTACCTTCCGCATCGCTTGTTCTATGCTGATGACAGCAAGCCAATCCAATAAAAGAAGGCGAAGCCTACTACGTTCACGCTCAAGTCCATCTCAAAAAAGAAGAAAAAAACTAGCTCAAGTGCTCCTCGCTGGCCTGCTCATGGCGTAGTGCGCCGTCCTTCCTTCCCGTGGTGGAGTGCGTGTGCGTCGTGCTGCGTGACACCGATAAGGGACTCAGAGCAGGGGAACGCTAGAACGGGGAAGGGAGACGAGAGCAAGCTGTGAGGCGCGTGCGGCGTGTCTGACCGCCTCGACAACAAGATCGGTGGTCGGGCACTCGGCAAGTCTCACGTCTAGGCCGCCTGAGTCACACGTCTGGGTGTTTGTATAGGATGCAGATGCGCCTACTACCTCGACAAGACGAGCGTACATCAAAGCTCACTGCCGTTCTGCAATGGGCACGGTCGATCTGGGCGTTCGCCACAATGATTTGGTGGCTTGCAATGAAATATCACCCCAAGCTCTGTTGTTCTCACGGGAGATTGAACATATTTAAAGTACTATCTTATCTTCTCCACACTGATGATCATAATTAGATGATTATGCAGACATGCATGGAGATATTTGTAGCAAATACTTCAGGTTTGGTGATGATGACCAATATGTGGTGCTCTACATGAGTTCGATGCTGCTGACCTCAGTGTCATTCACGTCAACATGTGCACGTTATTTCAGGATGAATGAGCCATCTTCAGTCTTTGTTGATCTGTGTGTGTACTGAAGGAGTTGGAGTTCATTGTTCAAATTCCTCCAAAACTGTCATCTTCATATGCCCTGGTCTGCATACTATAAAGTGGTGGGATGAAATAATCCATTCTCTAGCGAGGCCGTGATCAATTTTGATCGAAACAAGTACAAGCCCAGGAATGCCAAAGTCCCAAACTGTGAGTAAATATTATACTATTCATTGCTATTGAGTTATGTATAACAACATATCTTTGAAACACTATATACTAATTAAGGTGTAGAAAAGTGAACCATGGCCGAGATACTTCCATTTGCAATAAGCAAACCCTAAAGTGTGGGAACAAGGTTATAATTATCATGTTTCTGCTATTTTCATTGCTATTACTTTTTTGTTCCGTAGCAACGCACGGGCATATTTCCTAGTATTTATAGAAACTTGATGAGTAGCTAGCCTGGTTTTGTCCGGTACGGACTCTGTTGGATGGATTTGATGGAGGTGGTACGGGGACGAACGGACCAAACGACGAAAACCTTAGCTCCTTTATTATTAGGTATAGGTATAGATTTGCAGACCACTTCAGGCTGCATCTCTGCGTCTGAAGAGTCGTCCAAATTTGGACCACCTTCGATGCATGATTTTCCAAAAAATTGGTATACACCAAAAGTTAAAGCGGGAGTTCTTATATGGTATATATGAGCCGTGACTATTGTCCAATCTCTCGTTGTCTTACCAAAGGTGGCACCCGCAGGCCGCAGCAAAGGAAATAATCGATCCTAGTAACAATGAAACCGGTCTCTACCTAGATCTATATATGTTCTCCTCGTCACCACGGACGGACGTACTAACTGCGCGCAAGCAAAAACCGGCGGGATACGATCTCGATGGGTAATTTTGTTCTTCATGCTGCCGTCTTGTGGATGCTGCTTCTGGCTAGCCGTGGGACCAATGCTGCCCGGGTAAACCAGTCCGTCCATCTTATGTAAATGCGGTTGTATCTAATTTAATTTTGATCGACAATAGTTTTGCTAATTTGCACGTACGTTCATTGATCAGGTGAAATTCCAAAGGTCCAGCAGCGAAACTAGCGTGCAGGTTCAAGGATTGCTCGGCCAGGTCGTTTCACCGTCACTGATAGACTACGTACGTGCGTATCAAACAACCTTGGCTAATTAATACTATTGCTTGTTGGTCTGTGTTTTCATGGATTCTAAATTTTGAAACAATCTTCGTATCGTTTAATCTAAGCCGTCATATATACCTCTAATCTCGAAAAGATATCGTTTAATCTCAATTGTTATTGTGTTTCACTCAGAAAACGTTCAATCTTGAGGGTCTATAAAAACACAAGCCTTGGTTTGATTAACGCTCGCCATATATAGTGTGATTAATCTTTGCTTTTGTGGTACGTAGTATGCTATGCACCAGACGAAAGCATCGGATCATGGTTACTATGGTTTCATCGCCACCATGGACGTGTACGGCTTCACCCTTAGCACCGAGCAGTACACTTTGGGCTTTGTTCAGCTCTTCGACAAGGGAGACGGCGCCCCAGCCAGCCTCAGCGTAATCCAGATTGGCTGGGAAGTGAGTATTAACATTCACATAGTCATATGTGCATATATCCTCGGTTCGGGGACGTGGCTTTTACCGTTTGCTTCCTACATATTTCGTGGCAGGTTGCGCCCAAGAAGTACAACGATTCGCACACCCATCTAGCTGTTGTGTGGACGGTGCGTACCGCGTGCTCACTGCTTTCTCATATCCATATGATTTCTCTGTTTTGCTCATCAACTAGAGTTGGCTCAAGTAGGTTGGTACAACTGACATGTTTTCCGAGTTCGCAAAAACAAAACTAACATGTTTTCCTCTTCTTCTTTTTTTTGATCTTGTAGACCGATGGGTACCAACAAACCGGTTGCCTTGATGCCCAATGTGCCCAAGGTTTTCAGCCGGAGAAGGGTGCATCCATAGCTCCAGGAGGAGTAATTCCGACCATCTCCCAGCCCATGGGACACAAACAAAATATTACAGTTAAAATTATTAAGGTACACCCCAGTTAAACATGGTTCACATTACAACCTGATCCATTTTATTCTTTTTTGAATTAAACTTATTGTCTCCCAATTAGTTATTCTCTAATTTTATATACATGTCAATGTCAATTAAGAATGCGGAGGCTGGGGCTAAGCCTCCATTTCGAAAAGAAAAAAAATCGATGGCAATTGTTGTTTTCCGGTCCTACCATTTGGGTGATGTTTTTCTTCAATGACAATTCATGTTTTCTTTCTAGTTATCTTGTTTTAACTAACTTCTAGTTTAAAACCCCTCCATTACAAAATAACTTATGTACTAGCATTTTCATTAAAAAAACATGCGCATTACCTGGATTTTATTATTCTCTTGAATCAACGATGTGAAAAAAGCATTAATGAGAATTCTAATTTTCCATGATTAGATTTGTGTTTCTGTCATTTTTAAACTAAATTTCATAAACCTAATTTCTTGATGAATCACAGGATGGCATAATGGGAGACTGGCTGGTGTATTACGGGCTCAACCAGGAGAACCTCAGATTGTTTGTACGTTTCCCTAAGTCAATTTTTAACGGAGGGATGGCCAATCGAGCTGCAGGCATCCAGTTTGGTGGCCACGTTATAAGCTCTGCGACTGATTTGGCTCCCATGGGAAGTGGCTACCGTCCCATGGATGATGTGATGGCATGTGCATCCATGACCAATATCCAGTTGATCGACCAAGACGGACGTGCCTCGGCAATGACAGAGGACTCGATCATATACATGACTGACTCTCATGTATATACCGCTACTCACATTGCAAATGGGCAGTTTTTCTATGGTGGTGCCGTGCAACCGTCTAATTTACCCGATCTACATACGTTTCTCGATCAGGGGCAAGGCTTACCACGGGCCACCTGTTTTCTAGAAGGAAACCGATTGTGGTTCATCACCATACTAGTGGGCTATATTTATTGTATGATATATTGAAGGCATTTGGTTTTTGGTTGATGTAAGTTGGTGAATTGTCACCCCCTTCATCCCTTTGTATGTTTAGCGAGGTGGCTTCGAATTTGATCTTTTGTATTGCTCTGGTAAGGTGTTGTGAATAATTTAATAAAAAAACCGTGTGCATCCCTTAGATGCAGAAGCTGGAGCGATATTTCCTCCATTTAAAAAAAAGGTTAATCTGGCAAGGAGCTGGAGATTGAGGATGAAGCGTCGGAGATGAGAGGAGGCGAGAGTATGACTAGTGTGTTCCACAGAAAAATGAGGGCTTTTTTGCAAAGAAGACATTGGTTAGACTAGTCAAACATATAGTGCCACGTCATCAAGGGCCATACCGGTGAGTAGTGACCGTAGCTAAACATGTCCTAAATGGTATTTCCAAAGTACGGTGAGCAAAGTGAACATCTCTGACAAGTTCGTGGACCAACCGTGTATTTTACTCCTTACCTATTTTTTGGTATGGTAACATATTGGGTGTAAACCAAACATGTTCTAAATTATGTGAACTAGTTGAATGCCCGTGCGTTGCCACGGATTTTCTAGTTTTGCTTTTTGACGAACATGCGAATATAATATTTAAGAAAATTGATATGTATAATATTTAAGAAATTGTTGCTCCACATAGGGAAATCCAACTCGGCTCAAGGGTGTATATGAACTTGTTGTGTGAAAAAAAAATTACATTCAAAGTGTAAAAAATTCTAAAATAAATTTTTGAATGTATATTTGGACATTCTATCTTCACACACAATTTTTTGGGAAAAAATAATATTTTTTGTGTCTCGTGTAAAAAAGATAAATTTTGATGCTCCAACACAACTACGTAGAGGACATTTTTTTTATCTTTTTTATACATGCTAAGTAAAATATTGTTTTCCCACGAAAACTTGTGTATGAACATAGAATGTCAGGATGCACACCTAAAATTTTATTTCAGATTTTTTGACATATTTAAATTTGTTTTTAATTATTTTGACATATCAGTTTTGAGAATTTAAATTCTCTCTCTAAACTATAAATAGTACTTATCAATGTTCTCTTCCTTGACAAATTTATTTGGTGCAAGATATTTGAATTGTACACAAGTTACATGCCTTGAATCATGCACGTATTTTAAAAATATTCCATCATCCTGCATTGGCCATCCTAGTGAGAAATAATCAGAAGTCCCTCAACAGAGTAGGATTCTTAGAGAAATATGGAAAGGCAGTCACATGTGATTGGAAAATAAGGATGTAAACAGACCAGAAGTGTTACGATAATCACGCCATGCAAGATCGTAGATGATACCAAGGTACTCATGGGAAAAACTTGGAAGCCGGTAGCAAGCGATGCGTCCTCCGGAGAATTCCCACCACGCTCTTAGCCCTCCAGATCATCATGCATGTACCAAGCAGCACCTTTAAAAAGGAATGTGGCTATGACAATGTTGCTACCTGGACTGGTCCTAGCGTTTCCCCTGATCCCCTTCTGGAAGGAATGGCAGCGTCCGTGGGCGTCACCCGCAAGCGCCAGCCTTCTCCGGGCACTACAAGAGAATTGGCATATAGAGACACTATTTTGGTCCAGTAGAGACAATTAAATTGCTCTTACCTAGTTATAAAGACACTTTTCATATTGTCTCAAAACTGTCACTACGGGCGGTGTCTCTACGTGGTAAGGATATAGTAATAATGTCTTTACATTTTAGAAGACATAAAAGAGGCATTATATTGTGTCTCTAGAGTAAATAAATGTGAAGAAACCATGTGAAAAGCAATACGCGAACTCATGACCTTAATGACTAAGACTTATTCCATTAATGATACTTGGAACAAAATTCTAATTGCTATTGCCCACCCATGACCCAAACATAGAATAAATGTCTCTAGAGAACAAGCAAAATGCCTCAAATATTGCCTATAGATAAAAAATAAAGACATACAATGAAGTGTCTTACGAATTGCCTCTTGATAACTTATCTGTGACTCTTTGAAGTGTCTCATAAGTTGTCTATAGAATGAAAATTGCAATCTCTTACAAAAATTCTTCACCTAATGTCCCTATATTTGAGACTATTTCTAAAGTGTCTCAAAAAGTGCCACTACAACATGTAAAGTGTCTTAATGTGATTTTTAAAGAGGAAAAGTTGGAAGTGTCTCTAGTAAAATATCTCTATAGAAGATTTTTCTTGTAGTGGGGCACCCAAACAATCACGCCCCAGATGCTTGAATGTGCTCCACGTCACTCTCCACCCACCAACATGTACCATCCCTATATTGCGATCACCTACTCCATCTCTCCGTGGCCGGTGAAGTGAGACCAGCGAGAATGAGGAGGACCAGCGGAGAGAGAGAAACGGCGGAGAGAACTGCCTCCACCGCCATTGGTGGTAACCGTCCGAACGCAGCAACATGAGCACATCAAGCCCTTTTGGCCCGACCGAGCCCAAGGTCTCGTGAAGCTCCCGTCGCCACGCTGCAGTTTGAGCGCCGCTGTCCCCGCCACCCCTAGCCCGAGCGTCTCATATGTCCGCCAAAGATGGCTCATGCAGGCATGGGTCTGGCACGCCCAAACCTAGATGGGGCCCAAAGGGCCTTTGATATGGGCTAGGAGGGCGGCGCCACCAGCCGCCGCTCCGCCCCGCATCCAAGCAGCCACACCATTTTTGCCAAACCACACGGAGCCCACCATCATGGACATCACGCCACCATCGACCAAGGAGCATCGCTGCTGGCCAAGGACACCCCACGCCTACCCTCCATGCGCACGGGTAAAAGCAAGACCGCGCCAAGCAAGACGGAAGGTGCCTGGACGAGAGAGGGCTAGCGTTCGCCCTGTCGCTCATGAGCATCGGCAGGAGCAAAATATTTAATCTTATGCTTACAACGTTTATATGCATAGAGTAGGCTGTCAAAGTAAATATCTTAGGGATTTTGCCTTGAGTGGATCAAGGCTTTGGCTCAAGTCTAATGTGCATTCGCGACGAGGAGAATCAAATGCTCCCTTTGATTCCAAACAATGTCTCGCTGGCACACAATAAGACAAGCTGTTGTTAGCTTATAGCAATAGAATGGAAAAACTAAAATTAGTTTGTCCATAGTACCAGGCAGACCTGAAAGCCAAACATATCACCCAACCAATCCAGCAAATCAAGCTCACCTGCTTCTATTCTTGCTCCTCGTGTATTCCGCAGCTCTTTGACTGATGCTTTGATCTGATAAGCACTAGTGGAAAAAGGGCTAACTGTGGCGCACTAAATTAGGATTCTGTGGCGCATATGGCCGTCGCCACAGATGCCACGCGACTAGTATTTAAATTCTGTGGCGCGGCAGTGGGTGCGCCACAGAAGTTTGGAATTCTGTGGCGCATGCGCACCAGTGCGCCACAGAAGTTTGGAATTCTCATGCGCCACAGAATGTTTTTGTGGCGCACCGGTGGATACATGCGCCACAGAATACTTACAATTTTTTATGGCGCACTGCCAACGCATGCGCCACAGAATGTTAATTTTTGGATTTTCGATTTTTTTTTCATTTCTGCAGTACATACAGGTATTTGACAGGAAATATACAGGTATATATAGCACATTCCAGAAATAACAGAAATAGTCAGAAATGACACACAAATGACATTATACACACAAGTCTTCATTATTACATCATTTAGATCCAAAATACACAAGTAGAAATGTGTTTGATCGTCGCATACACATACATGTGTTCATCTCGTCTCATATGCACATGCATCGTCACCGGCCACCTAGACTAAAGTAAAGTAGAGTACAACCGCGGTGGCGGTGAGTAAGAGGGGGACCAAGAACTTCAGCCGGTTCTTCTTCTTGCCCACGTGTGCCCTCCACTGTGCTACCGCCTCCTCTCTAGTCGCGTATCCCTTGTAGCTATTCCCGCTGAACTTGTGCACCTGTTCGAGACAGTCCTGCCACTCCTCGTAGACACCTGGAACCCGACCCTTGTACACAACGTACGTCGGCATCTCTATTGACAAGGGCATATTAGTATATCATATTAGTACATCATGCATATATATATATGTTGATAAATATTAGACCAAAGTATATAGTAAAGTTGAGCACGGCAACAATAAGTTTGCGACACGCACACACAAGACGACGTCCACCGATACACATAAACCGATGAACATAGTACTTAGAGTTTAATTACGACCCACACAAAAGACCACGTCCATCGATATATATACAAACTAACCGATGAAGATAGCTAGTTTATCACACACTAAGTCAAGGCTCGCAGGGCTCCGGGAACGGCTTGTACAGATCTTTTGTAATCCACGTCCTCGTGTCACCCTGCGCTTTGAGGCGGTGTTCGATGTCCCTCTTCCATAACGCTCTACCCTGGTGCAAGGGCCCTCCCCCTGTGGTGACGTCTTGAATGATGATATGTGATAACTTGACCCTGGTATCATGGAAGTCTTCTCTGAGGTCATCATCGTTGATCCGCGCCAACTTTTCGGCCCATCCTCGGAGAGCAGATGGTAAACGCAAGTTCTGGCTATCCCGGACAAACCCTTTTAGGTGATGCATGACATAGAAGGCGTCCAGAGTGCTGTTTTCCGGCTGCTTGACACAGGGGAACTCGAACACGTGCTTGAACTTGTGTTTACCATCATCCCTGAAACATTCCGCCTTTTCTTTGAAGGCGCCTCCCTTTTTGAAGTAGCCCTCGAGAGCATCATCTAGCACACCCCTTATTCTGGCGTAGTTCTTCTTTTTCGCACTCCCCGAGTCGAAATAGGTGGCAAGAGAAAACTTTGGGGCAATGGAGATGAGTACGCAGTGCGTGTCTCTGCGCAACACAAATTTGGAACAAGATCGAGGTTGGAAATGAGCAATGGAAAAGAAATTTATTACAGGGCTAGCGGATGTGTACTTACTCGGGAAAGTAAGCCAAGAGGATGTTGTCCTTCCTCTTGTTGTCCAAGAAGCACTTCTGTAGGTACAACGAAGCCCGTGCCCGCACCGCTGATAAGTTCAACTGGCTTTCACGCATGTAGTAGGGATCCGCTATCGCGACGTCCGGGGTACTCTCTCTCTTGATCTTCATCGCCAGATTGAGCGCGAATAGGCGGACCAAGTTATAGTCCAGCCTTCTCGCGTGGAATAGCTTGAAGATGTCCTCGTACGCTATAAAGAATATATCCGCGGGGGCATCAGTGACGAAGCCCACATCTCTTGGCACCTTGACCGTGAAGACCGGGTAATTTGGATCTTTGTCCTTAAGAAGGATACTCTCTAGGACCAGGATACTGTCCTGCAGAGGCAGCATATCTCCGGAAGCAAGGTGTTGCAGCTCCGGACCTAGTATTGGTTTGCCAGCTTCATGCATTCTGGTCAAGCCATCCTTGCTGGGAGGTACCATGGAGTCCCGATGACGGATCGTCGGAGGTGGCTGGCTCGCAGACTTCTCCTTGTTCTTACTAGGTCTTTTACGGGGCTTCTTCGGAGCAACGGCCCCTGACGCTTCAAACTGCTCGTTGACCTTGTTGATCAGCGTATTGGGGCTGAAGATGTTTGCGGCGGTTGGCTCTTGTGTATCGGCTGCCGGAGGCGTCTCTTGAGAGAAGCCGTGGAACACCAGGCGCTGTTTGGTTGCCTTGGGTGGGCCAGCTGGTTCGTCGCGAGCGCGGTATGCTTCTTCATCCGCGCCCGCCATGTACAAATCATCTATGTCGGCGCCGGTGTTGAGGTAGGCATCGACGTCTACCGGCCCATCATCATCGATGTCATCTTCGTTGGGTGATGGGATGGGCGATAGCGGTGCAGCGGCCTTGCCTTTAGGCTCTGCCGGTGGCGGTTGAGGCAGAGACTCTCCCAGCAGTTTCTTGTGGCGGCTTGTTGTGGCGGTGACGACGGGAGGAGCTGCCCTCCGAGCAGGCGGCCGGACGATCGGCTGCCGGATGATCGAGGAGGCGCCGGTGGAGCGACCCCCAAGACGGATCTGGGTCTTTGGCCATACCATGGTATAGCCATGGCAGTTCTCAAGCGTCAGGTGCTCGTCGGCTCCCTCGGGCTGTATTGGGGGGTCCATGTCTTCGCACCCCGGCAACACCCGACCCAAAGTGACCTTCAGGACGTTGGCGTCCATAGCCACGGTGCGCAACGTGGTGCTCTTCGGTTGTATGATCATTCCCGTGGCAACATCCTTCAACTCGCCGCCGGGCGCGCAGTGAAGGAGCACGCAAGGAGTGTCCTGAGTAATGTTGGGCATCATTAATTAGATAGCCGGGTATCAAAACGCATGAAGGAGATGGCATGGAATAACTAATTAGTTAAGTACCTTGGTGATGGCGTTGAGCTATGCTAATGTGGAGACAATGGCGGCCGGCCTATCAATCTTCTGCGGCTCGGGTGCATTATGAAGCACCACCGTCGCCGGCTGCGCCTTGGTATCCTCGGCAGGATCAGCGGGGGGCACCGGTTCATCCAACTCCATCGGCTGCCCCGCGGCGATGGTGGGCGGCGGGGTAACCAGATCCGGAGATGGCGACGCGTTGAAGATCGAGTTGCTGGCCCCGGTGCTAGGCACTTTTATCGACCCCACCTGACCGGCCGCATTCCACGCAGCTATCCCCTCGATGACCTGAGGGGGCAGGAAATCGCGGAGCTTCTTCTCGAAAAGCTTGTCCACCTCATCTTTGTCCATCGAGTTTGCCTGTTTTTCCTCGAGCATGGAGACCTTCTTCCTCAGCTCTTCCACCTCGGCTTTATCCTCTTCTGACATCGCGCTCCTCCTTCTCTTCTTGCTGCTTTCCTCTTTGTAGTACTCGCGAAACTTCATGCTTGTACCAAAGCCGCAGACACGTCCAGCCGACGTCGGCGGCTTGGATACTGGCCTCTCCTTGAGGATATTCAACGCCCTGTTGAAAGGCGTGTCCCACGGCTCCGTCGAGCCCTGGGACGACGATTCGGCCTCGGGGAGATCGGCCTTCGCCAACTGCTCGTTCTGCAGACAAGGATAGGGTGAACACATTTAGGGCATTGCATTCACGTCATATATGTAATATGTGCAGCAATGGACCGCGCGAGTAAATTCCCTTACCAGCTTTTCCTCGAACTTCCTCACGTCGTCATGCTCGGTAACGAATTCCATTGTATTCCTGTCCAGAGTGTAGCGGGCCCGGACAAAGTACCTCACCTGCAGGTCCGTCATTTTCAACCATGGGTTCGGTTTCCCAGCACGTGCAAGTTCTTCGTCCTCCTTTTCCCAAATGGGAATCTTTCCTCTATAACCGCCGCTTCCAAGGTGATGTGCTCCTAAGTTGAGCTCATGCATTTGTCTACCCCACTCCGTCCATGCTTTCGCATCCTCGCTATCCAGCTGCTCCTTGAATATCTGGAACTCTGCTTCATCGAGCATCGGCTCACCCTTCTTAATACTCTCAAAGCTTTCACCTTTGTCGATCTTGGCCTTCACCCGGCTTTTCCAGCTGCTCAGGGCGTTGCTCATCTTCGTGATGGCCAATTTATTCACCAGGTTGGATCTTTCCAAGTTATTGTATGGCGCCGGGAACGTGTACCGTCGGTGAAGCTTCCGAAGGCAGAGCTCGACCAAATGCTCATTGCCTTCACCTCGGATATTCACCGTGTTGATCGACATGCTTTCCCGGACAATGCACCCGAGTTGCATGCCGTACCCAGCGGCAACATCCAAAGGCTCCTTTGGCTGCCCACTTTCGGAGACCAATGTGATCTCGCTGGTGGTGTTGGCGAGCACCGTCGGCTTCCGATCCTTCCGCGGCTTCTTCTTCTTCTTAGCAGCCGGGTTGCCGCTGCCGTCAGCCTCCCCGACGCCGTCACCCCCCGTGTGGTCGCCGCCGTCGGTGGTGGGTTCATACTCCTCCTCCTCCCCGGCTTCAGTCATCTGACAGTCAGCTCCGACTTCCTTCGCCGCCAAGTCCACCTCCTCCTCCTCTTGTCGCTGGGAGGGGCCGAATTCCCAGAACTCGACGTTCGCCGCTCTGGCTTCCTCTTCGAGGGTCATGGCAGCCTTAGAAGTGCCGGCCACGTTGTCGTTGGCCGACATATTTGCAATTTCTATAAAGAAGAGGATGAAATCTATTAGTACAATTGTCGGCCGGAAAATTCGGCATGACCTTTGCTAATTTTTGGACATAGGAGCCCCATTTCTCAACCGAAACGGAAGTGAATCAACGTTTCGGGAGAAATGGGCAGCTCATTTGAAGTCCCTGCAACAATTCACATAATAAAATGCCAGCAGCTAGCACAACAACATCATACACACATCATATGCTCCAGTATTATACCAACAGCTGCTAGCAGCAGCAAGCATCAACAACTGCCAGCAACAACAGCTGCTAGCAGCAGCAAGCAACAACAGCAGCCAGCAACAACAGCCAGCAAAAATTATGATCACATTCATTCAAAAATTTATGCTAGCAACAACAGCCAGCAAGAACAACAGCAGCCAACAACAGCAGCCAGCAACAACAGCCAGCAACAACAGCCAACAACAGCCAACAAAAATCCTTCTGCTCCATATTGCTAATGTATAAACCTAGAAATAATTTCTCAACAGCAAGATCAAGAAGAAGACAGTTCTGCATTAAATTATGATCACATTCATTCAAAAATTATTTACAATGAATTAAAGTTGTTTACATGACTTCCCTGACCAACAGATTTATGCTCATAAATGAATACCAGCAAGTATATCAACTAACCTAGCTACTTCCACTGAACCTACTGCCACTAAAATTTAAACCAAAGTATTTACCTAGCTACTGCCACTTATACTGCCAATATTGCAAAAACAACAAGGATTCCTAGCTACTACCTGCTTCAAGAACACTAAACTAGATAGGAGTGACACTGAACAACCAATATGCACTTGACACTAAACAACAATGGTTCAAGGATTCCTAGCTACTACCTGCTTCAAGGATTCCATCTGTATTCAAACAATTCAGTTCTCTGACTATGCATAGATGGTTCATTGGTTCTTAGCCAGTGACCACACTCTTGCTACAAGAAGTATATATGCATATGGATGGAAATTTCCAGCACTTCAGTGACACTAAACCAATATAATGCACCCAAAAAAAAGAATGTGTGCTGTAGCATATCAGAAATACTGTAGCCTATCAGAAAATGGCTAGCTCATTTTATTTGCTCATTTTAACAGCTTATAGGATGACTAACAGTAGTAATTCTTCTCTGACTAAATTAACCAGGGCATTTTATTTTGTAGTATTGATTATTTAAAAATAACATTGATAAACCAATATAACCAGTAAGCATCCAAAATGCAAAGCAATCTCTGGATATCTTTCTTTCTGCTACAAAGAATGTTGCTAGCTATCTTTCTTCATTTTTAATTTATTCAGAAATTTCACCATGATCCAACATGATCCAACATGATCCAACATGATCCAATATAATTAACCAGTAAGCATCCAAAATACAAGCATAAGACTACTACTGCTATACACATTTACTGCTTGCAATAATATACCAAAAATGATCATTTGTGCTTTTCAGAGTTGCAAATAAACCAACTATACATGTACTGTAGCATATCATATAAACCACTGTAGCATATCTTGCCTACTGTACCATATCATGTATCATTGTTTCTCAAAAAAATGCAAAGTTGCAAGCAAGCTCATCACAATACAATGATAAACACTAAGCCACTACAAAAATCTCATTTTCTACAAAAATCTCAAAAAAATGCAAAGTTGTAACATAATCAGAGCCCCTTATTCATTCATTCAACTGTAAGCAGAGACCTTGCATAATCACCCAAAACCTTGCATAATCACCCAAGCCTACTTTATACAGTACTACTGCTTTTTTAAAGTGTGTGTAAATAGTTGACTTCAGGTAACATAAACAAAGCATAGCTCTGTCCAGTAATTTAAGAGTACAGTACAATACTACAAGTTGCTAATAGCTCTGTTAGACAAACCAATTGTGGGTGAAAGATGCAGTGATGCTAGAAGTAAACAGAATAAATCTTCCAGACATTCAAAGGCAACGCCTGCTTCTCAATCTTGTCATTAGCCTTAACCACCTTCTGGTACTTCTCCGGAGAAACAAAGGTAATGAAATGTAAAACAAAGAGAACTGCAGTATAATGTTGATCCTACTAGAGTACAAAGTCTGTCGTTGAAATTCATGTGTGGTGAAAGTTTGCTTGTCTTGATCTGTTTGTTGTGTGCGTTCAATTCAGATTTTTTGACAGCCAGATGTCGTTTTGGAGCAGAGGAAGGAAGGGGAAGGGGAGGTTGGAGGGTGGAGCTTACCACGGTCTTGGCCGGGAAGGGGAGGTGCTCGTTGACGAGGTTGGTGCCGGGCGGCGGGCGACGAGGTACAGCAGGCCTCCTCCTCCTAGTCCTGCAGGCGGCGGGCCTCCTCCTGCGAGCACGGCGAGGCGGCGAGGTGAGCGCGGCGGAGCAATGGGCGCGGCGGGCAGTGGGCGCGGCGAGGCGGCAAGCAAGCGAGAGCAGTGGGCGCGGCGGAGCAGTGGGCGCGGCGGGCAGTGGGCGCGGCGGGCAGTGGGCGCGGCGAGCAGGCGGCGGCGCGACAGTTGGGGGAGAGAGAAGATGTGATAGGGTTGGGGGAGAAGAAGGGCGAGCGGGGTGAGGCGGCGCGGCTAGGCGAGCGTGGGGTGGTTGAGCGGGCGCGGCGAGCACGGCGAGCACGGCGGTGGTTGGGCGGCGCGGAGGGCTAGGGCACGACGGTTGATTTGGGGAGAAGAAGGCTGTGTGGGCAAGACAGGGGCGCGGGCGGATTTGGCTATGTGCCAGATTTCTGTGGCGCACCTAATACAACATGCGCCATAGAATTTGAAGATTCTGTGGCGCATGTCGTATTAGGTGCGCCACAGAATTCTGGCACTTAGCCATATAGTTCGTGTGGTCACATTTTGGAATATGCCTAAGTGTAAGATTTCTGTGGCGCACCTTGGCTTTGGTGCGCCACAGAAATTTTACACTTAGGCATATTTCTAAATCCCTGCATCATATTAGCTAGTGTGTGTTTTATTAATACATTATTCCAAGAAATGAAAGTTCAATTAAAAGTATTTCCTTTAATACATACCAAGAAATGAAGGTTCAATTATGCAAGTTAATTAATATAGATAATTCAAAAAAGTACATATATGGATGTTTGTGTCATACACACACATATACACACATATATGGATGTTTGTGTGTCATACACACACACATATACACTTCTCGGTTCCGATCGGTGGCTAGCTAGCGTTTCTTGACGATGTTCTTGCCCTTCTTCATCGCGGTTGTTGAATACTTTAGCCCGGCCACCTTGAGATTTCTTCTCGTGTACGGGCAACCTTTAGCCGGTAGGGTGGTCTTCCTTCTTACTTTCGAATAAGTAGTAGGCTTGTCGAAGTACTTGTCAAATTCCTCTTCGATCTTCGGATCGCCGTTCTTGTCGATGTCTTGCTTGTCGGCTTCTCCTTCCATTCCGATGATGCTCCTCTTGCCCCTCCTCACGACCACACGGCTGGGCTTTGACGGGTCGGTAATGAAGAAGCATTGGTCAACTTGGCTAGCGAGCACCCACGGCTCATTTTTCGCGGAGGGGGTCTTCGATTTGGCATCAGGTATAACCATGGTGGTGAAATATAGTCCATCTTTTTCGACGCTCTTGGCCCATCTCACACGGAACATCGGCATCGTCACTCCAACGTAGTCGAGTTCCCAAATCTCCTCGATCCTTCCGTAGAATCTTTCCTTGACATCAGTCTTGTCATCGGTGTAGGATAGCATAGTTACTCCAGAGTTTTGATATTCGCTATTCTTGTCCTTTTCCTCGGTGTAGAATCTATAGCCGTTGATGTCGTACGACTGATAGGTCCTTACGTTGTGCCCGGGTCCCTGTGACAGGGAGAATATGAGTTTCTGCTCTTCAGTAGAAGGCATCGGTGCGGGACTTTCCAGTAGCCTTTTCTTGAACCACCCCGTGAAGGTGGAGTTGTGCTCTTTCGTAACGTCCCCTGTTTTCCTCGGCCGTCCTAGGTCGATGAACTTCTGCTCGATTAAGCTTTTGTGCTTATCCACCCAAGGGCTGACCAATTCTATGTGTTGTAGCGCGACTCGGTGTGCCCTGTCAAAGTCGGCGTGTCGACCAGCGATGCCGACATGCATTGTGCGGTAGCCCTCACGGTGACCAAACCCTGCTAGCCTGCTGACGCGCTTCCTGGTGGGCAGACCCAAGGTAGTCAAAATCCCGATCCAACTACCGGAATCCTACGATTTGACGATCTTACATGACCATATCGATCCAAATCCCACTATGAATCCCAATGGGGTAGAATCCATGTTGAGTCCTGACCCAAATCATAGAATCCTTTACAATAATGTAGAATCTCGATCCTTTTTATGGATTTTTTTGATTCTACTAACTCTTTATTTTTTTCCATCCGCCAAGCCAAGGCTTACTACTTAAACATCCGGAGCCCTTTTCACTTGCTTCGGTACCCTTTATTTACCTACCAAACCTCAAATGATCTATCACTAGAACATTATTGCTAGAAACTTTATGGATTATTATTTTTTATCTCCATTATTCTATTAAACAAACATTGTGCTTGATTAAAATATCTTCTCTGAGTACGTATGGTAGGATCCCAGATTCTACGATTCGATACTACGACTCGATTCTGCCCGACGAAAATCGACTCAACTCCGAATCCCGACTCTGACTACCTTGGGCAGACCGACATCCTCGTTCTCGGTGCTTAGGTAGTTCTGGCAGAAGGAGATGCACTCGTAGGTGAGAAAGCCCTTGGCTATGCTTCCATCTGGACGGGCCCTGTTGCGAACGAGTCCTTTGATGACACCGTTCAACCTTTCGAATGGCATCATGTTGTGCAGGAATGTCGGCCCGAGGTGGATGATGTCATCCACTACATGGACAAGCAGATGCACCATGATGTCGAAGAACGCTGGCGGGAAGTAAATCTCGAGCTCGCATAGTATCTCGACAATCTCTTCTTGTAGCCTGTTGAGCTGCTTAACGCCGATGGACTTCCTAGAGATGACGTCGAAGAAGTTGCAGAGGCCAAACAACGTATCGCGGACGTGGTCGTCCATTATCCCTCGCATCGCAATGGGAAGTATCTGTGTCATCAGCACGTGACAGTCGTGAGACTTCATCCCGCTAAACCTCTTCTTCGCTACGTCCAGATATCTGCTTATCTTCCCCGAGTAACCGTGAGGAACTTTTACTCGTAGGAGGCACTCGAAAAACCTCTCGAGCTCCTCCTCGCTCAGAGTGAAGCAGGCAGGTTTAAGCACCACCACCTCATTCTTCTTAGCCCTTTTGTGGTGACCCTGAGTCGTTTCCGTCTGTTCATCATCATCATCATCATCACTATCGGTGGGGTACTGAAGTTCTTTCTTGAGGCCAAGCAATTTCAGGTCGGTTCTTGCTTTCGGGCCATCCTTGGTCCTCTCCGGCATGTTCATCAGAGTGCCAAGTAGGCTCTCGGTAATGTTTTTCGTGATGTGCATGACATCGAGGCTATGGGGCGTGTGGAGGACCTTCCAGTACGGCAGGTCCCAGAAAACAGACCTCGCTTTCCATACTCCCAGCAGCGGCGATTCCCGCGGTCGCTTCTTTCCCGGCGCGGGGCAGTCTTCCCAATTTTCCAAAAGCTCGGATATTTCTTCGCCGCTCCTCGGTCGTGGGGCTCTTCCGAGCTCCTCTTCGCCGTTGAACAGATCCTTGCGTTTTCTCCACGGGTGATCGAATCGAAGCCACATTCGAGTCCCTTGGAACATAGTTTTACAAGACCCGGGAGGCTTCGGCAGCTGCAGATGCGGGGTCTTATCCATGCACTTGACACATGCCTTGAATCCGTGGTTCACCTGGCACGATACATATGCGTAACCAGGATAGTCCTGCACTGTCGTTAGCAATGCGGCTCTGAGAGGGAAATAATCTCTTTTGTACGCGTCCCAAGTACGGGCCGGCGTCTGCCACAGCGTGGCTAACTCCTCTTTCAACAGACCGAGATACAGATGCATGTCCACGCCCGGTTGTTTTGGCCCCTGAATAAGAATACTCATGTGTACGTACCGCTGCTTTGTGCACAGCCAGGGGGGAGGTTGTATGGCCATACAAACACGGGCCAGGTGCTATGCGTGCTACTCTAGTTTCCAAAGGGATTGAGTCCGTCGGTGCTCATGCCCAGACGAATGTTCCTCGCTTCGCTCCCGAACTCATCTGCGAACTCAATGTCCAACGCATTCCACTGGCTAGCGTCTGCAGGGTGTGTCAGGATCTTGCCCTTCTCCGGATCATCTGCGGGCTTCTCCCTTTCCGCGTGCCATTGCATGAGCTTTGCTTCCTTAGGATCTACGAAATACCGCTGCAGACGGGGAGTGATAGGAAAGTACCAGACAACTTTCAGAGGAACTTTCTTCTTCCCTCTCTTGTACCGTCCTTGGCCGCACACCGGACATGTGGTTCTATCCTTGTACTCATTCCGAAAAAGTGCACAATCATTGATGCATGCGTGGTACTTTACGTGCGGTAGGTCGAGTGGGCAAACTACTTTCTTGGCCTCGTCGATACTTGTCGGCAATGTGTTGTCCTTGGGAAGACGAGCATGCCAGGATTTCATGTTATCGCTGAAGCTGCTGTCGGTCCATTTGTGTTCCGCCTTCATCTCCAGACACTCGAGCGTTACACTCAAGCGTGTATCCTCGGGCCGGCACCCTTGATACAATGGAGTCATCCCATCTACCTCCATTTGCGCCAGCTTGGCTTCAGGTTTGGCGTTGCCCGTGTCCTTCAGGAGAAGCTCTTGAACATGAGGGTCTCGCAGGGCCGACGTTAGCGGCGTCTGCTTGCTCTCGTCATCTCCACCACCATCTCCTCCGGCATCATCATCTCTTTCATCGCCCTCTCCTTCCTCATGATGAACACCATGTTCGGGAGACTCTTCGTCTTCTCGCCCGATGTCGGCCTCTTCTTCATGACCAACATTTGCCGCCGGCTCCTCGTTGAAGCCGAGCATGAAACCGCGCCTGAGCAGGTGTTCCTCCAGTTGTCCAGAATCAGGGTCGATCCACTGCCGGAGTCCGCATTTTCGACACGGACATCTTATCAAGGTCATGTTGTTCCTAACCATGTCGGCCTTCGCGTTCACCTTGTATCTAACCACTTGTCCTTCCCTCATATGGACGACCATGGTTGACTGCATCATACATATATAGAGCAAAAGAGAGTTAATTAGAACCACACACACCATGCACAAACACACATGCATGCATGATCGCCGGAAAATTTCGACATGACCTATCCTAAAAGTGGGACATATGGCTAGTGCAAGAATTTGCCGAAATGGAAATGAATCAACATTTCGGCAAACATCCATGCACCACACGCCGGCACAAACCAACAACACAAATAAGCTTCTTCGCAAGCAAACATTCAACCACAACACAAAGCTCAACACATATAAACATCATCGTCTCGCCACCGCAAACCGTCCGGGAGCGCGATAATAATCTTCACCTACAAAACATCCATACACACAAAACATGCATCCAATAGTACTCAACCTCTCACAAATCTACCAAGATCATGGTGGAGCAAGAGGATGGGGTGGTGGAGACAAAACAATGGACCATGCAAGAGGGAAAGTGGAGGAGGAGGGAAAGAGAATTGTGGTTTTTAGTACCGCTCTACAAGTTGGAGTGGCTTCCCCTCACAAATATGCCCACAAAATAGGCTTAGAGCTATCAACAATGGAGAAAAGTATGACCAAAATGGAGTGGGAGAGAGGAGGAACACGAGCTGGTTGGAGAAGACAAGAATGGAAAGGGTGGTGGGTGGAAGAAAAGAGGGGGAAAGCTGTCTCCAAAAGTGAGATCTACTATTCACTTTCTGTGGCGCATATGCTGATATGCGCCACAGAAACATGAACTTCTGTGGCGCATATGAGCTCATGCGTCACAGAATCATGGTGGCGTGAGCCGGGGGGTGGTCCCCGCAGGAAATTCTGTGGCGCATGGACCAACGTGCGCCACAGAAACTTAACTTTCTGTGGCGCACGCTGGACCATGCGCCACAGAATTTCCTTCGACCATGTGCAGTGGTGGACCCAGCGTGGGTCCCACGAACTTTCTGTGGCGCACTACTCACCGTGCGCCACAGAATCTCCATCTTCTATGGCGCATATGCTTGCACGTGCGCCACAAAAACATCCATTTTTTTATGGCGCATTTTAGTGGTGCGTCACAGAAATATTTTTGTGGCGCATGAGCCATTTGGTGCGCCACAGAGGTGGTTTCCACCTATAATGGTTTTCCTACTAGTGAAGGTTGCATTCGAAGACCATGTGTTTCTTTCATTGACGCATATTGTTTGTTTCGAGGAAACGTATTACATTACTTTGAGTCATACATAATTCCTCCAGCTGCATGACTCATGCAGTATCCAAAAGTTCATGCCACTGATAAGTGACAACTATTTCATCGGTCTCACAAACTCACAAACAACTCAGCGACATGTCTATGAAGTGTTTATAATCATTTTGTCCCAAATACCTTTATAGGACATGTTCTTTTCCATCCTAGCTGTGCAAGATTTCTTCCTACATTGTGTACGAATCCTGTAGAATAGAAGTATACCTTCAATCCACAGGTTCAGCTAGCCTTTTTTGATCTATCATACACACCAGTCTCTTTATTGAGGCAAGCCATCAAAAAAAGATGCTATTAAGAAAACAATAAAAAATGTTAAAAAGAAACTCACGGTGGAAGAGTGGAAAACTGAAGGGAGGGTTCACATATGTGAGCGGATCAAGCTGAAGATAAGGGTATGTACAAAACTAGAGAAGGCATGTCTTCCCTTACCCCGCCACATCAGCTAGAGAAGACATTGGATATAAGTCATACAATGCATTATCTCTTACAGCCATCTCTAGCAATCAATATGAATAATTAAATTTTGGTAGGAAATTTATTGCTAAAGAAAGATATATGTGATACAATGGAGAAAATAGTCTTCCCTTATTTTCTAAGAGATGATCCCTTAGCTAAGGGAAGACAACCTTCTCTCTCTTCATTCTCTCTCTTTCAACTAAGCAAAAATCTGACGTGGCATCTCTAAGGGAAGGCTGACATCACCGCATTGTATGTGCCCTAAGATGCACAAACAGTGAAGCAGTGAGCCGGATAGCGAACGCGATTCCCGCCCGTCAGCACCATCTAAAGGTATAAACGTTGCCACCCCATGGCGCTCTCCGGGGCTATCCACGATGCGCACGTTGCACGCACGGGTTGGGTCGCTCGCCCTCGCTTGATTACCAGAAATTGGGCCACGCGTTGTGCACCGGTTGGATGCAGATGGTCGCGGGAGGAGGCAAAACGAACGCCCAGACCAAACCCTATCCCTATCCCTATCCTAATCCCCACAGCCTCTGCCTCCCTAGCTCCCGCTCCCGGCCGCCGCCTCCCCAACTCCCGCTCCCCGCCGCCGGTCTCCTCTCCGGCGAGCCGCCGTCGGCCATGTCCTCCCGCTCCGGATCATCAAGGCCAAGGACGAGCGGTGGGCCTAGGACGAGCGGCTCTGGCTGGTACGGCCGCGCTCGCCTCGATGTTTGTCGGCTCCGGCGAGGACGTGGCCGTCCTCAGCGGCACGCTGGCCGCGGCGGACCTCATCTTCCGCACCACTACCTCGCGCCGTCACCATCATCGGGAAGAGGGGCAGGTGGCCGCTGCACTCCATCTCTCACTCATGTGCTCAGGTACAAGCTCCACCTCTTCTCCTCTCTGTAGCCGAGATCTTGCAGGTTGCAGCCGTCACAATTGTTTTCTCCCTATGAGTTGGCATAGTAGTTCCCTGAGGTTTTCTGTTTGTGCCTCTCCTCAACGGGTCAGGAGAGGAAAAGGTGGAGGTCGTTGGGACTTGGGAGATGGGTGGCGCCCAGATCTCCATGAATTTAGGTTAGGTGATTTCTTCAAATTTCCACCATGTTCTGAGCTTCATCCATGTATACACGGAACCTTTAAGAAGTAGCACATTTATTTATATGAATTTGTTTTGCCATATTTGTTGATCTATTTTAAAATTGCAGGACCTGCCAAATTTTGTCACAGTTAAAGATGTTGATGTTGTTTTTGTTGCTTGCCTCATGGAACAACACAGGTTATTTATCTTCATCATGCATTTTCTGAAATGTTTTCTGTTAGTTGCTGAATTCTGTTAAGGATTCAAGTTACTGTTGTCCATTGGAAGATAATATTTTATTCCCATGTTATTTCAACTGATGTCTGATTGCAAGTTCTTCTATTAGGAAATTATTATAGATTTACCCAAGAAACTGAAGATTGTTGATGTCTCCGTGGTAAGCTCTCCACAAACTCAAGCTTAATTATCTATGTAGGTATTGCCTTGGTCACATACCAACCAGTCATTCTTATGAGTGACACTTGAAGTATTTCCAATTGCGTGACATCAGAGAGTGCGCACAGTGGTATGGCCATGCTCATAGGGCACCGGAACTTCAGGTTTTTGGACTACTTTCTCCTACAGACTTGTTTAATAACTTCCATTTGTTGTATTGTTTTTTTCTTACTCAGTTTCGTATGTTCGAATTTGAGCATTTGATAACCGACTTATATTCCTATTGACATGTTCCATCAGTGTTTGTTTTGTGTAATACCCCTAGCGCTTGAATTAGATTCCTTTGTAGCCCATCATACTTTTTATTCCTCTTATGCCAGTATATATGTTTGTTGTGAACTCATTTCCCTCTTCTTTGTTTATTCAGCAAGAGGCTGTGTATGCTTTGATAGATGTTCTCCGAGATAAAATAAGAAATGCACGGCTTGTTGCCAATCCAGGATGTTATCCCACGTCTATTTAGATCCATCCTGTCCCTCTAAAAAAGGTGAGAATCAATTAGAGTTCTTAGTTATGATAGTCTTCAACGAAAGTACAAAAGATTAGACATAATAGCCCTCACTTGTGTGATATATCTACAAACTTACAAGGAATCTCCATTTTTATAGCACAGGTGGCAACTTTGCATAAATATTCTGCCACTGTCATTCTCCTTTATGTACAATACAAAATGGCATCAATTTAATAATCTTCTTAGTATATAAGTTCTTAGCATATTTTATTTTCCTTTCAGGCAAAAACTGATCAAGATGAGAAACATTATAATTGATGCAAAATCTGGGGTTATTGGGGCAGGCTTGTGTAATTTGAAGGTACCATGACTTTGGAATTTAAGTTTGTATGATTCCAAATCAATAGCCAATTTGCTCTCTATCACCTGCATTTCTTTAGGACGCGGTGCTAAGGAAGCAAATACTTACACCGAGATAGCCAAAGGCTTTAATGCTTATGAAATAAAAGGCCTCCGGCATGGTAATCATATTTTTGCTAACATCTGAAGTCGGCATTCGCTTTATATCTATCATTATCATTATTATTATTATTATTTTGGAGAATCTTTTATTACTGTTATGTTCACAAACACATCTGTTCCCCTTTCGGTAAATGCAACCTGGTTACAGATTATATACTTGTTCTATTATTGTGGCTTTCGTGGCCATACTGACGATGAGATAACACCATTTCAGTTCCTCAGGTTGAACAAGGGCTTTCAAATGCTGCTGAATCCAAAATTTACTATCAGCTACACCCCAAACCTTATCTACACGGTAAGAAGATATTCAGATATAACTCTTCTGTAGTTTACTGTTTGCTTCACTAGATGCATAATAAATGTGTTGAATGCAGTTGCTAAATCAATTTTTTATCTATATGGTGTACAGAAACGTTGGATGCAATCTACCATGTTTGCTCAAATGGCACCTGGACTGTCAGTGATTTGTATCGAATCTCAAGTCTACATACTTTCAAGTGGATTGAAGATGCCAAATCCCTATTTCTTGTTCTCTAACACTGTACATCGACAATCTTGTGAAAGGAGCATTTGGCTAGGCTGTGTACAACTTCAATCTGATGATAGATCTGACTGAGAACACGGGGCTGCAATATCAGCCCCTGTTTCCTTGATATTTGGTGTGAATGGAAGAGTTGGAAGTAATTGCAATTTTTTGGTTAAGTTCATATTTTATTGTGTTATAAATTCTGGACATAATTTTTTTGCGTTATATTCAGATCCATTTAAGGTAGGTTTCCTCGCCCATTTGATTCAGCTTTTCTCCAAGTGCTAATCGACCACCCACTGGTTTACAAAACAATAAGCCTGAAAAGTCATCTGTTGGACAAGTGGTCATCGTCCGTCAAGACACACCCCTAGCTCAATTCTTATACTTGGTCTCCTTTTAGTCTGTACCTCAAAATCGTAGTGCTTGTAGCAACCTTATTAACAGTATGCCTTATTTGTGATCGAGTGTCTTATGTAGATACTCAAGAGGAACACAGCTGGAGATCCATGTCCGCCGATGCATTTACCCAGAGAAATAGAGAAGCACAAAAATCCAAAGAGGTACAAGTGTGCGCTAAGATACTCTCAGTGCAATTATTTTTCTATCATGTCTGTTGTCATGACAACCAACCAGAATGGCTTTCATAGTTTCATTGCCTTTACCTACCCAGCATTTACATGTCCTACATAAACACTAGCATATATCTGAACTTTCTTGTGCCCCCTGTTCTTGGGTCCTTGCTGTGGGATGTGTCAAACATCACAGGCTTACAGAAAATTTTAGTTGTGCATATCCAGTAGAGAGGCCACCCCTCATCTTATTAGGTGGGCTATTCTTGAACAAACATACACTGATGAATGGTCATTATGAATAATATACTCCCCCTGTTTACTCAGCTACTACATATTTTATTTGGCTATGGCAATGTTGACGTTATTCCTATTTGTTGGTTTCAGTATGTACTTCTCGTCATGTTAGATTCATTTGCTTCCGATTTCATACATCGTTCTGACCACAAGGTATATACTAAAAGCACAAGCCTTTATTTATATTACAAGGGTCCTCTTGATCTATAGAAATCAGAATACTTAGTACTCTGTAACAATTTTTATCTTTCAAACAAGTAGATTTTGTACCTTGTACTAATGGACTCAGATTCTATCAGATTTACCTACACCTACTTTTTTAATAATTGGACACTGCCACTGCTTGCTACCCACTTGAGTTGACCTACTCCTACATAAGAACGCTAAGACAAATGTATAAATTAGGTTCTTTACTTTGGTTTTATTTCTATAACTCAGTGTTTACCAGTGAATTTCTTATAACTAACCAGTCGACTTTGTATAAATCCTTACCAAATGTGTTTCTGTGTCTTTGTTTACTTCCTTTCTTGCTAAGGACCATACCTCATTACATAATTTTCCTCTCATGCTTGCATGCTGGGTCACCTTTTGAGTAACGTGTACTGAATAGTTTCTGATGGGGTTTCAGGTTTGTAGGGCTAAACCATTATCTGGTGAATACCATCAGTGATCAGAACTAAAGGGCCAACCCTGTTTGTGCCAGGTATAATAGTTGTATAATACAAAGTGCATAATATATTCAGCCTAGGCTTAACGTCTATGTAATTTATCTAATACATGTAAGATGTTTTTATTGGTGTACAATGTAAAATGCTTGAAGTGTTTGCCTTCTTATGTACATTTAATAAGGTATAGTAATTATAAAAGTGGATGTGAAGTAATAATCTGTGAACTGCAGCATTTGTGAGGATATTTATATACAACCATGTTGGATTGTTCATGAATTTTAAGTTTGAAAGTTTGAATTACTCAGACCAAAAATTCAAAGTATCTTTTCTCCCCAGGATCTTCTGAAAAGAAAACTAACGCATGACTGTTCTCAATAGATTTTAAACTGCAATCTATTCAAAGATTTAGTCTATTTGCTTAGAAAATTGGAATGGCCCTTCTGGGTACTCCTTGATGATGCAGACCTGAGTGGGTGATGACCATTTCTTCTATTACATGAGTATATGCTTCCTTTGTTTCAAGTTTAATGGATTCAACTATCATACCATTATGCAAGTTCACAATTTCTTATTGCATGCTACTTTCTATCGACAAACTACAAAGAGTGTTGCAGCCAGTTTGTTGACAGTTTTATTCTCTTTTGGCATGCTCGTGGCCATTTCCACCTTTTAATTTTGTGCTTTGGTGCTCTTCCCAATCTTGACATTTCTTATGCTGGTCCAGCTACACTTTGACTTAAATAACTGCAATATTACTCCGACTCTTTTAGAATGTTCAGATTTTGGAGCCGCAAAGACTCCATTCAAGAAATTTGTGAGTACAAAGCAAGAATACGTGCTCAGCTTTTTCTCTCTGATTTATCATCTTTACATGTATGATTGCTCAGCCTGTTGCTCTTCAAGCATGTTTCTCATGCACAAACACTTATATATCTTAGAGTGAGTCACAGAGTCAGGTTTCTCTCTCTTTGATTTCCACTATTCTCACGTGATACATGTACAATTCCTTTCAGTTGTGAACCAACTCTGTAGTAACTTTATACTTTACATATTATACTACCACAGGCGGCTTCATAATTTAGTAATCTACTATATATATATATATATATATATATATATATATATATATATATATATATATATATATAGGGAAACTCTATTAGACACCCTGGGTGTAGAATAAGTAATTCTGCTCCCTGGTCGGACCATCGAGCCAGACAGCCCGGTTGGTTGCATCGAACCATGTCCGTGCGACTGGTAGCGCTCACCGTTGTAATTTTTGTACGGAGTAACTTTATCGGGAGTTCGGGACGGTTTCCTTTAACCGGGTCGTGGGGTTTGGTAGCTGCCACTAACCGCGTCACCGTATTTTTGTTTCTCCTGCTTTCCAATCGTGTGGACACGGCGGCGAGCAATTGGGACAACGCGGCAGCGGCGACCGGCCGGCAGCGGCGACCGGCCAGCAGCGGCGACCGCGTGGACGGCCTGCAGCGAGAGGCGGTGAGCGGAAGTTGTGCTCTGCGCGCTGTGTGTTATCGGCTCCGGCCGTGGTCATCCGGCTTGATCGGCGGCAATGGCGGCGTGGTGCAGGTTGCCAGCGGCGCTACAGACGGCTTTGGTATGATGGTCGGGAAGCGGAGTGGGTGGTGGTTGGGGGCGGCATCGGCATCATCGGCCGCGTTCTGCTCTGCCTCCGGATCCCCTCCGTCAAGCACCTCCTGCTCCGTCGCCAGCGCCCCTCCGCCGCCAAGGCCCAACAGGCCAACACTGCCAGCGGCCGATGCATGCCCAGAAGGTTCTCTCTTCCTCCTTCTGTCTGATCTGCCGTGCTACCAGTGGGTAATAGCTGTTTTTCTGATTTTTAGTCTATTTTTAGTAGCAGTCCTGGGTTGGGATCGGAGGTGGTCAACTGAAATTGAACCGGCGTCCTGCGGCGGCTGCCACAATGCCTGCGAACTAGCATCCAGCCCCTTGCAATTTTACGTCAGGTTGCAGTTTGGGTGATTCCCATGGAGATACCAAAAGATAGGTATTTGTCTCCAGCTAGTGCTGATTATTGATGTGGTTTGTTCGGACCGAAGCACGGCTAATTCTTTACCTCACTTTTGTTATCGTGCAGATCCAGGTGATACCCGACGATATCACCTCTATCTAGCTCTGTATAGTTTGTGTCTAGCTTTACAAGCCTATCGATTCATTTATTTAGGGTATTAATTGACTTCAAAATTCATTGGTACATATACTCGTATAGAGTCTATAGAATGTTTGGATAGTAAAACAACAAACTTATTTGGCACTTTCTGTACAGGTTTATCTATTCAATCAATCAACATTAGAAGGTCCAGTTCTGAATTTTGCTGTTGAGGAGTAGCAAGCTTGGTTGCATTTTTTTCAAACATAAGCATTCTTTAGTACTGCTCCTGGATCTCTGCTCGCTCGAGATTCAGTACATCACGCAAATTCTTTGTTTTAGTTTTTATCAGACAAATATTGATGCAACTGCAAATTCGAGTTAGGTTCATTTCAATTGCTTGTTAGGTGGACTCATAGTGATCCTCACCCAGCCTGTTAGTCTTCACTGCATTTTCGTTTAAGCCTGCCCTCAAACCAGGAGTAATAATCTTTTATAGCATGAATTTTGATTGTTTATTCAAATGATTGCTTGTTAGTTTTCTGTAGCGTAAATGATTGCTTTCTTGTACCTGACGTTTATTTTTCAGAATCCTTGTTTGTGCCTGATGAGTAATAATTTTTCAGGATTCTTCCAAAAAAAGCAAGGGACTTGGAGACGAAGAGCAAGTATCTAGAGCCAATGTTGCAGAGCCAAACAAATGTCAGAATTTGTGTTCTTGTTGTAGCTAGCCTGGTGTTGCCCGAGCTGAACCTCCATGAGCATGGGTACCCCCATATGGCAGAGTTCGTGACCACTCTGTTGTCGGTTGATTTTCCCTTCGTGTCTTTCTTTCTCACCCTGCATTTGATGATAACCAAATTTTCAACCTCTCAGCTATCTTCTTTCAACTGTGCCATTGAGTGAAGTACTCATCTTACCTCTGAACTGTTGGGTATTCTATACATATGGCCTGGCGACAAACCGACGATAACTATTGTTTTGGCATGGCACTGATGGCCGTTTGAGGCATGAAGCGGTCAGTCCAGAGGACTGCAGCCAGGATGATGGCATTTGACCCTACGGCGTGATTAGAAACAAAAGGTCAAACTTTTTTGCACTTTTTATTTTCTTTTGGTACTTCTTTGACTACATGGCATTCATCCTCTTCCTATCTACATTCTTCTTGTGTTGCTTTGCATGGATTTGTCGAATAGCAAGTGGCAAGAAGAGTACACATTTGGGGATTTGTCGAATAGCAAATATGCTACGTCTAGTGGTGACTCTTGTGATTTTAGTTACTCCCTCCGATCCACTTAGTATGGATCAGAGGGAGTACTACTTCTCTATTTTGTAAATACCTCAGTCTGTATCGTGCAACCAAGCAGCTAATGTCTCGCAGTAATTAGAAATATGTTCTCGATCCCATTGAAAGCATTCAGTCATAGTTATTTTATTTATTCCTCACTGTAGTTTGTTGGTGGCTAGTTTTAAAATGTTAAGAACATGCTACTAAAATTGAGCTAGCAAAGTTGAGCTAACTAAAATTTTGGGCTTACAGGCTGACTAGCTTCTAAATCTTGTTATATATACTGGTGATGGTGTGACAATGGACATCCCTTTTCTCTTCACTGATTCAATTTTTGCCAAAGGAATTCTATGGTTGCAAATTATGTCCAGATTCTTGATTGTTATGGTAATTCTCTGCCCATTTTTCAGGACAGATGACGATGTTCAAAAGATTAAGTGGGATTGGGGGTGTGTTCTGCTCCTGGGTACACAATGAAATGTAGAGCTTTACCGCATGTTGTGGTCTTCAGCGTCGGGCTGCCTAGTACTGCAGAAATACAACATCAAATGGTCATCTAGTGGAGCTGATGTAACAATAATTTGCACCATCTCATGTAATTTATTACATGTTAACATATTAATTCCTTTGTTTTTGATATGGGCGCATTACCTGAAATATGTAGACACATGTGTGCATGGACACATTGGAGTTCTTACTCACTTGCATTGTGTAATCAGGCTATCCTTATACTATTCTTACGGGCATTGAACTTTTACGTCACCTCTGAAATATCTTTGCTTTATTAAGTTGTAATTGTTCTTAGCTTTATTAAGTTGTAATTTTTGTCTTTTATCAAGTTTTTTTACATCGCCTCTGAGATTTCCTACTTGAGTGGTTGGCCCAATATTTCTTGCGATGGAGTACAAATTGAATTAGTCGTCCATGCTCGTTAGCATGGATTGCATGTGTAGCTATCTTATGTTGCATGCAAAGAATCTCACGCCGCACGCTGAGAATCAGCCAAACTAGAAAAAGTACAGGTTGGGAATGGGATGCTAGGAGCCTGGAATGATGCGGACGGAGCATGCTACGTAATTTTACGTCGCGTGGTGTGTGGATGGGGATTGTGGAGCGGGGTTTGGAACGGACGGGAACCGAGCATGCGACATAACTTTACGTTGCCTGGCGCGTCGACGGGGGATCGTGGGACGGGCCTGCTGCGGACGTGCGGGCTGGGGCGCCTGGTGCGGTGGGGTGCAGACTAATATTCTACCCCCAGGGAGTCAAATAGCGCGTCTATATATATATATATATATATATATATATATATATATATATATATATATATATGTGCATTTGCGATACAACATTAATTTAATTTTATGTTTCTCCCAGGTTTTTTTGTTTGTCGCTGAGATCCTGTCAAGTAATGACTCAAAAGGTACGCTGACTGAATACTGATCACTTAAAGGTACACTGTCTGAATATTGATCTTACACTGTCTGCTTAGAGGCAAGTATCTCTATCATTCAGTTTGCTAACTATATTTTACTTAATTTATCTCTAATAGTTTGTCCAAAGCACATGCACAATTTCATCACGATAGATTATTTTGGGAGTGCATTGCACGTGTAAGCATATATGGCCAGACTGATCGTGGGTTCCTCCTGAAATTTTTATTAGTTCATTCAACAAAAAGGATTGTAATGCATGTTTTGTGTAAGCATGGTCAGTTGACTCAGCAGACTAAGCTGACATTGCCCTTTGTTCATATAGTTCGGAAGGATAGAAGATTAGGTTGGGTGAGTGCTTTGCATTTGTACACCTAAGGTATCCATTTACCCCTATGACATTGTAAAATTAATTCATTTATTTTATTCTCTAATAATAACCAAATGATTTGTCTAGCATGGTAGTGCTCAACTCATATATATGTATATGTGTTGTTGGAAATGTAGCCCTTGGTCATCTATTTGATCATGACGTTGAGTATCACAGAATGCAGCTATTTTGATGTCATTCTCTGTTTTGTACAAGTTGAGAAGGATTTAGCCAAATATCTTGATTATACCTCTTGTTGCTATTCTTTGTAAACAACATGCAATGATCTAACAAATCGTATGATTGATTTCAGCACAAAGAAGCCCGAAAGAGCCAAAGGGGCATGGAAATGCAGAGAATCGCTGCTGGAAGAGTAGTTGTCCTGGCTTCAAGACCCTCAAAGGATAGATTGATTGTACTATTGTCAATCGGCGGATTTTACGCGTGTCTGTCATTCTTTTGAATAGTTAAACTGGCATGCAAGTTAGACCGATGGTCAACGGCATATCCATTTTGTACGATAAAACACTATTTACATTTTCATGCGGCATATTACCACTAACACATAATGGATTTTCATGTATAGTTAATATAGTGGTCGCAAAGTCGTTTATTAGCATTATTGTAATATATTCCCGTATTTTCCTGATTATATATGCATCACTAATCTGGTAGTGAATTTGTGTGCTTTATCTTAATTTTATTCAATCAGAATTATTTTGTTAAACCTAAAAAATGTGTTATCATTTCCCACCTGTTTTTATTGTCATTATTTTTTTAGAAATGTAAATCGGTGCGAGGTCCATTTTCCACCCAATTTTTAGAAGTGCTATATAAAATTTGTATCGATATAAGTTTCACGGGATCGTGCGCCAAGGCGGACATCTAAATCTAGTATATATGAGGCGGCGAGGCAGATCAGCACGAAGCATGGCGTGCTACAGCTCTGGAGCACGGCAGGACGGCTTGCCGCATGCGGCCGGGTGTTGATACGGTGACGCTCCTTGTTGTTTCAACCGTCTCCCCCTTGGTTTATGGATAGATATCATGTTCGGTAGGTGAGGATCACAGATAAATAAAGAGAACCCAAACAATCCAAATAAAGAAATTCCATGAATCATGATTTATTTCCTATCACGTCATAAGGTTACCAAATATATGGTTGCACCGCGGGGAACTTAAACATTGTGAAACATGTGGATCAGATCCACTGTGAAATATCGGATGGTCTAGATATATCCAATCTTTGACATCAAACATTTTTAACGACGTACGGACTCACATATAATAGTAAAGACTCTTGATCTTTCGCGGAAAATCCTATTTGCCGCTGCTAATGGGACGAGCTGGGCCATGGCCCATTTATTTTGTGGATTTTTTGGTTTTCCGGTTTCACGACATTCCAGAAACTTCGATTGGGTTTTTCGTTTTTTTTCTGTTTCGTGGTTTTCTCTGGTCCTTCCTGGTTTTCCATTTCTCTCTATTTTTCTGAATCTATTTAACATATTTTTAAATACGAGCAATTTTTTGAGCAAACAAATTTTAAACAAATTTTATTTCTGAACAAAAAGTATTATGATCACAAATAATTTTGAGCAAAAAAGTTTTTTGAACAAATTTTGTTTTTGCATAAAAAAACTAGGAACAAAACTTTTTCTGAGCAAAATTTTTTTTGAACAAAATTTATATCTGAACAAAATTATTTTTTTAACAAAAAAATTTCGAATAGATTATTAAAGTAATTTTTAGTTTAAACATTTCCCAAATCTGATTATTTTTTTGCTAAAAAAGCCTAAAGTTATTAGAGTTTAAAAAATCGAAATACAAGAAAGAAATCTGGGAAAGCCTTACCTGGGCAAGCCCATGACCTCATTGCTATCTTCTCGAGCAATTGGCGTGCACCGTCGTCGTTTCCAGAAGATGCCGATTACTCTCGCAGTCCAAATACTGCAGCGAACTGCCGATATCACCGCAGACTCCCTATGTTTTGACGACAAGCCCAACCGAGCAATTGTCATGGACATGCAAAATCGTCAGGGGGTTTCTGTTCTTCGTGACAAATATGCAGGTGAAGAGACATTTCCCCACGTGATGCCTTTTTTACAGGGACTAGTACAAATGCCCGTGCGTTGCCACGGGTACTCAAATTTTATTGCTCAATGCACATATATAATTCACAACTCACTGCAAAAATTCAAAATAAATCAAGGATATCATAATATACTATAGCATGATAATATCGAACGAAGAAGCACCTAGTTCAACTATGGAGTTTCCTCCGTTCAATCTTAACTTTTTTGCGTGCTCCTCAGAAAGAAATAACCTGGGAGCCATGAATCTCATCAACTTTTGGCAGTCCAAACTTCTTACCACATTCTTCTTCTAGATGTACTGGATAGGGTTAATGCGTGCTGCCTACACCACAACATCTCTTGGCACTTAAGAAACATTCTTGTGATGCTTAAGCACACACTTTTGGATTTACAAGTTAATAAAAGGTACTGGAATTCACATCTACAGAATATTGACATCCCTCATACTCCCTCTGTCTCGTGAAACATGTCGGAGATTTCTTAAAAGTTGAATGTATCTAGACACTAAGTAGCATCCAGATACATCTGAATTTGCCAAATCTCAGACATGTTTCATGGGAAGGGGTATATATAACTTTTACCATTGCTCCTTTCGTACTTAAGTTACATAAAGATGGCGGACAGAAGAACCAGGGCATCTCCAATGCGGCGGCCCATCCCACGTGTCCAGATGGGTCGAACCGGACAAAGACGAGGCCCAGCGCGCGGACCAATCCCAAAAACGGATGGCCGCGGCGTCCGGGACGACCCAAAGCCGGCCCAAATCTGGGCCGCGTTTGCATGGCCGCGGACGCCGGATGCTGGCCGCTCGCGTCCTCCCCTTGTCCGCCCCTGGCCCGCCTGTCTGCCTCCTAAAACACACCCACTCCACTCCACTCCCAAAACCTAAAGATGGCCGATGAAGCTCCTACCGCCACCATCGGAGACGAGGCCTAGCTCGCGGCCGTTGGCGCTCCTCCAGTGGAGGCGGCTCCTGAACTGGATGCTCCGGTGGTCCTGGAGCCCGGGTGGGCAACAAAAAAGGCGAAGCCCGAGCTCACCGCGGAGCAGAGGGCGATCGAGAGCAAGAAGCGGGGCAACCGGGTACAGCATTGGAGATGCCCTGATATGTGCCTGAAATGAAACATATATCATATTTATTTTAACATAAGCTCACTGGTAGTTGGGACCTTTCTAAAGGGACATCATTAAAATACACGGAAATTTTGAAGACAGTTGAGATGAATATTAAAATCAAAATGAAAAAAATACTCGTATGATGAAAGATATGATATTCTTTAGGTTCTCTAATGTCTTCGACTGAAGAAAGAAACCAGAGTAACAGTCCATGGCTAATTATAACTGAACAATATATCTATTGTATGTAGGCAACGGGTTGGATTGACGTCTCCACATCATGTGGGTCTTGATTGTCAGTGAAAATAAGCGGATGGATGTGTTTCCGCCTCCTCGAGCTTTTTCAGAAGCCAGAGACCAGAACTTAACAAAGAATTTAACATTTCACAATAGAGGCAGTGATACGTCTCCAACGTATCGATAATTTCTTATGTTCCATGCTACTTTATTGATGATACCTACATGTTTTATGCACATTATATGCCATATTTATGCATTTTCTGGAACTAACCTATTAACAAGATGCCGAAGAGCCAGTTGATGTTTTCTGCTGTTTTTGGTTTCAGAAATCCTAGTAAAGAAATATTCTCGGAATTGGACGAAACTTTCGCCCAGGGTCCTATTTTTGCACGAAGCTTCCAGAAGACCGAAGAGATAACGAAGTGGGGCCACGAGGCGGCCAGAGGGGTGGCCGGCGCGGCCCAAGCCCTGGCCGCGCCGACCTGCCCCCTGGGCCCCTCGTGTGGCCCCACGCGTTGACCCTCCGCCTACTTAAAGCTTCCGTCGCGAAACCCCCAGTACCGAGAGCCACGATACGGAAAACCTTACAGAGACGCCGCCGCCGCGAATCCCATCTCGGGGGATTCTGGAGATCGCCTCCGGCACCCTGCCGGAGAGGGGATTCATCTCCCGGAGGACTCTACACCGCCATGGTCGCCTCCGGAGTGATGAGTGAGTAGTCCACCCCTGGACCATGGGTCCATAGCAGTAGCTAGATGGTTGTCTTCTCCTTGTTGTGCTTCATTGTTGGATCTTGTGAGCTGCCTAACATGATCAAGATCATCTATATGTAATACTATATGTTGTGTTTGTCGGGATCCGATGGATAGAGAGTACTATGATTATGGTGATTATCAATCTATTGTTTATGTGTTGTTTATGATCTTGCATGTTCTCCGTTACTAGTAGAGGCTCTGGCCAAGTTTTTACTCTTAACTCCAAGAGGGAGTATTTATGCTCGATAGTGGGTTCATGCCTCCATTGAATCTGGGACAGTGACAGAAAGTTCTAAGGTTGTGGATGTGCTGTTGCCACTAGGGATAAAACATTGATGCTATGTCTAAGGATGTAGTTGTTGATTACATTACGCACCATACTTAATGCAATTGTCTGTTGCTTTGCAACTTAATACTGGAGGGGGTTCGGATGATAACCTGAAGGTGGACTTTTTAGGCATAGATGCAGTTGGATGGCGGTCTATGTACTTTGTCGTAATGCCCTGATTAAATCTCACTATATTTATCATATCATGTATATGCATTGTTATGCCTTTCTCTATTTGTCAATTGCCCGACTGTAATTTGTTCACCCAACATGCTTTTATCTTATGGGAGAGACACCTCTAGTGAACTGTGGACCCCGGTCCTATTCTTTACATAGCATTCAATCTACTGCAATTGTGTTTACTGTTTTCTTTGCAAACATCTTCCACTCGATACGTTTAATCCTTTGTTACAGCAAGCCGGTGAGATTGACAACCTCACTGTTTCGTTGGGGCAAAGTACTTGGGTTGTGTTGTGCAGGTTCCGCGTTGGCGCCGGAATCCCTGGTGTTGCGCCGCATCACATTTCGCGACCATCAACCTTCAACGTGCTTCTTGGCTCCTACTGGTTCGATTAAACCTTGGTTTCATACTGAGGGAAAACTTGCCACTTTGCGCATCATACCTTCCTCTTGGGGTTCCCAACGGACGTGTACATCTACGCGCATTAGGCAGCCATATCTATAACAACTTAGGATAGAACCTTCCATTTTCAAAACATGTTTATCTGTGTTAGAACACAAGAATATGAAACAAATAGGAAAGGAAATTCAATCTGCACAGAACCATGGACCTCATCTTTGAGTTATTCTTACCAATGTAGCACAGCTCACTTCCTTGGGGTGGACATATCTCATCATGTATTTACTGAAGTTGGAACATTTTACAACATATCAGATCAGAACCAAGAAAAAGGAACTTCAATAAAAAAGTATAAAAAAGAACTCAACGAACCTTATGAAACTAAAAACAAGCAGGTCACCAAGTAGCTACGCTTCATCAGAAAGCGAATACATGGAGAACAAGAATAATGGAAACCCACGAATTATGGGTGAATCAGATGTAAGACATCTAATCGGATACTGCAATGTAGAAAATGGATGGAATAAACACGAAGTAATATCATGTATTGGTACAGATCATTTGCCTTCCCCAACTGCATTGAACAGGGCTATCATTGGTACAGATCATTTGTGGGATAAGTACACGGAAAAAGTACACATACTTCAGAGCGGAAAAAATAGGTTTCATCATTTTCCAGACATTAAAAGCTTTCCTAGTAGTGCGAATTGGGTCATTCACCCGTGCAAATTAGCCACCTTATAAATATTGAAGTAGTTTCTCTGAATCTTTGTCAAGGTTCCAGATTCCGTTATCAACGATGGTGATGCATTAAGTAACTCGCCTTCGTATAAGTAAAATACCCCAATAAGAACCTATTCCATACGCATTTGGTAGCAGCGACAACACCAGCTAGCTTTCTCTCCAGTCTCCACGTCCAACAGAAGGCTAACCCCTGCAATACACCAAGCAACCAATTAATTTCTTTATCAGATTGTCTCACCAGAATGCAGCACGGATGTATCATTATTATGTTCCATTGGATGCCACAGTTCCTTCATGTGATGATCTAGTCATTGCAAAGCTAGCAGGAAGAGAAAGGACAAATTAGAACAAAAATACAGAAAATTATACGAGGCCTTGCTTGCTTCATGGGTGATATAGATTTATAAGTAAATAACCAAACAGAGAAAAGGGGAAAAAATATAGTGTCCGTCTGCAGCATAATATCAAATTAATCTACCTCAAATTTGGGATAAGGTAAAATCAAGTCCTACTTGCCTGGAAATATTTGGAGAAAATTCACCATCATCGCCAAGGTTGAACTAATTCTACCTCAAATTAATCTAGTCTCTGTCAAAGGAAGTTGCATGTATAAAGTATTTCTAGGAATGGAGATTCTAATGCACGTACATTGCAGATATAGGTCAATATGAGACTGAACTGTTGGCTGGAAAAGGAAAAAAGAATCTTAGAATGTAACATTTTCAAACAGTGTATATCTATTTCACCACTATATCACATTGCAGGAGACACATCTATCTATACCTAATAATTTGCATAACCTTCTTGAATCTGTTTTTGAATAAGCACTGAACCAATTGATCCTCGTCACCATATTTTGACAAATGCCTGACAGAAATGACAAATTGATTGATCAGATAGGTGTCAATCATTTGCAATCCAAATTTAACTATGCTCCGCACCCAAATATTTTGCCTCTCATATGTAGGTGGCTGAATACAGTTTCTAATGTCACGATTCCTATCAAATGCTACATTCAGTGGTACATGACCATCATGAAAGGTTTAAGCAGTATATAAAGTGAATGCTTGCTGCACTTTTGTAGACAAAAAAAAAACATGCTTCCACTAACCAGATAGCCTATTCATGTGAGCGGCCACATAAGAACTTACAAAACCTAATATTTCTTGGAGCTATAAGGGGGCAGTACCACACCTAATTAGCTAATTCATCAGAGTATATTGTAGCATCAGCTATACCACCACATACACACGGGAGGCGAAAGGTCAAAACAGCCGTCTATGTTACAAAAGAACTAACAACATGACCTATGTTTCCAAAATTGTATACAAATGAAAAATGAATCGAACTTTAGAGCAGCCTTGTGTTGTTCCCAATTCTACACTCACCAGTACATTTCAGAATATGCATCATGATACTTAGCAGTTTACCAGAACCTATATTTCAGGCATGGAACATATGAATTGTTATAGTGAAGACCCCGTATTTTAGTCTAAAAAAGATGTACTGTCTATTTCTTACTGAAAATTCTACAAAAATAGATACAACCTTTGGAACACACTGACTGTTATGGCCCAAAGTCCAATTTGCGGAGTAAATGTTCTTCTAGATGTGGCATTTCTTTAGTTATTTTTCAAATGTGTTGAACATACCAACAAAGTCGGTATAAGAGAAACATAAACATGCTACTAAGTAAATGTAGGTTGGTATTTCTATACACCATGCTTTTCGTAAAACTGCACAATCCCGTGGAAATAATTTTAGTCTATTGCTTACTTCTCAAGCATTGCACACATCTGGTCATGGACAATCCTAGCCTCAATTAAGTTAATTTTGTAAAAGTAAAACAAGCAAACCAACCATGTATACACCTAAACAACTTAAGCTGATACTGCTCCTGTGTGTAGTGGTAAAAATTGAGCTTTCCTAAACTGAACTGGACTACATGATTGAGGACATCAAGATGGTGTGAGTACCTGAAACGCTGTTTTGGCTAGTTGATGCAGGAAAAAACTGAACTGCAGTACTCCCGTGCATCCAAACAAGATTCAGTTTCGCTAATCTAATTGATCTTCATACATCAGTTGTGGTACAAATGTATCTGTGACACATAGAAATAACATATATAGTAGGAAGGAATATCCTTTTCAAATTACTTATACTTAAAAAAATGGCAGGAACATCCATGAAGATTTTTCTTATGAGAAGCATATCTATGATTATGAAACCATTCATAGTATAAGCAGACAGGTGGCCATAGATGATGAATAAAGTGGGAATATGGTGGCAGCTTCCCACATACTGTAAAAATCCAAGTAAATGAACACAACTACAATCTTGTTTGATGGCTTACCTTTAACAGTGAACGCACTATCGAGCATGACGGCAATCAACTGAGCACAATACATGCCGACCACCGCAGGTAGCTCTGTCCTGTTAGGTTGCAAGGGAAAATACATGCACATAGTTGCGCTTCGAGAGGACCATTTTTCATAAACTGTAACAAGTCATCTGAAGACTATAGGTACCGGCAGTTTAGGGTTGTTAGTTACGTTCATCAAGAATAGCAGGAATTGGAAGGACCAAACAGCTAGTGAAAAAGTACCCAAACAATATGTGTAGTGGAGAACATTCTTACCCTAAGAATTATTAAACCAAAATTATTGGTGTTTGAACTGGTCCCAGCTATCCCTTTTTATTTCCTTTTCATCTCCAGTACATTTTCCTCGTATTTTCTCATCTCGTCAAGAGCACCAGTCCGCTCCCTGTGAATTCTCCGACATGAATCAAGAGCACCAGGTTATTGTGTCACATAAATCATGTATTCTCAATCTTCTAATAAAATGGTGATAATTACAGAACTACTGGGCTAAGGAGCAATATTAGCAAAAATGTACTGGAGAAGTGCAAGACATGCATTTACCATTCTAGTGAATTGTAAATATAGATGGCAATTAATATAGATGTATACACTACGTACTATTCTTCTCCGTTGAGTAAGAGAAGAAATCCTAAAACGTGAATTGTAATTAAGTTATAGTGTGATTTCTCAAAATTAAGTAAGGAAGATAAAATGTGAATACAGAATAATAATGCATAAAATGCAAGGGAGGAGACAAACCAGAAGGTATAGATATGAATCTACCAACTAATCTTCATGATGTTTCAAACATATTACAATAGCATGTTCAATATATCGTATTGATATTTATAGAAGTCAAGTAGCTTGTTCATAAAATGATAGTACAGTTTACACAAAGCTTTCTGGCATAATGGCAAGCCAATTCATAAAACAACATTTAAATATCTCTGTACTTGATTCAGCGCTTGGAAGATTTTCTTCTTCCAAAATACCGCCTGATACTACTAAATTTGATGATTTATTTCTTCAGAGAATGTATTGAAGAATGAAATAATAATGCTGCGAAATGAATAGTATGGAATAGGATAAGTTAGGCAATGTGCAAAAATAAGACTAATCCTTATGATGTCAGAATGTCAGATGGGGACAAATCAATCTAACAACAAAAAGATAAAGAGATAGAAAGGAAAGAGTTCATTTCCTAATCATAGAGCATCCTCTGCATTTCTGAATTTGATACTTTTGTTACTCTGATCAGTATATATATGAAGGTACATCATATATACGTGTCAAATTACATATCAGATTCAGAAATAAATCAGGCATATGCAAGTACTTTCATAGTGTCAATTTACACTTCACAGCATAAAAAGAAGGATGCAAAATTAGTTCATGAAGATGATGAATAAAAAGAAACGGAATTTACAAGGAATGTGTGGAGGAGGAGGAGGAGGAGGAGGAGGAGGAGGAGGAGGAGGAGGAGGAGGAGAGGCCTCACCAAGGAGCTGCATGTTGAGGGGTTCGCCGACGGCAGGAGGACAGAGTGGTCTCCATCAGCAGCAGGTCGGGGGCGTTGACGGCGGCCACAACTCGGGGAGGGTGTCCAGGATGTCGTCAGCGGCCGGGAAGCAAGCCAGCCCTGACATGTTGGTGGCCCGGTACAAAACAACCAGATGGGCCCTTTGTGACCAAAAAGTTATAGAATATAAGGACTTTTTTATATCCATAGACACTTTAAAATCGAATCTACCCATCAAATATAATTTGTAAATCTCAACATATACATTACATAACAAAATTGCAGCTTGTCCAAAAAAGTACTTGTAGGATCAAGAATTTGTCTATGGCGTCATCTGCTCTGTTGTTTACCCCAGATAAAGTATATTTTCTAGAGTACAGCTTAGCACAACACATGAAAAAAACTATGACATGAAGTTGAAACAAGAATACCTAGAGGTGGAGGGTTGAAGTTGGGCTAGTTACTTCCTGCTTGCTGTGAACGTGATGTCTACCGCCACCAACAATTGCCTCATCGACTTTCCCTTGGACAACACAGTTGGGCGCTCGTTGCCGCCAATCCCCAAGGGAGAGGGAGCTCAATCCTATGGAGAATTTTTCAACGGGATTACAGGAGCACTACTGAATAAAGAAAATCAGATGAATCCGAGAGATTTATCGAAGATTCTGCACTTACCATTGAAAGCTGATGAGTAATTTGTTTGGAATCAATAGATTGGATATCCTCAATTAATCCCGACGGGAAGGCTACCACCATATCCTCCTCCTTGCCTTCCCGCGGTGAGCTCCACAGTGATGCATCTAGGCGAGGAGGGGGGAGGCGGATCTAGGCGAGGAGGGATTACCTCAAGCGCCGACCTCTGCTGCTGCATGGCCCGTCGCCCACGAGTGGTGCATCTAGGCGAGGAGGGAGGGAGGCGGAGGGGCGCCGGGGGCCCAGGTCAACGAGAGGCGACATGGCGGCGGTTGGAGGTCACCTGCGGCGTGACGGACTAACGAGGACGCCCAGCTCCATGCGCTCCGGATGGCGAGTACCAGCACCGGGCGGAGGTTCTCGTCGCCGGCCTCTAGGCTTGGCGGACGCACGGGATTCAGTGGAGGCGGAGGGGATTGGGTGGGTTGGGTACGCCGGCGGCGCTGGAATTTGGTACTGTATGACTTGTTCGTTGGAAAGTTCATTGGGCCTGGCCCATGTGGACGACGGACGAGGACGAAAGGAACGACCAAACGTATTGGCAGAATAAGGAACCATTTTAGTCTTTTTAAGTAGTAGAGATAGAGATTTCAGCCATATGAGAATTTCTAGCAAAAGACAAGTACCACAAATAAACGGTTATTTCATGGTTTTGGCCGGAAAAATATTGATCCAATCAGATTTCTTCAAACGCTTTGTACAGTAAATTAAAACCAGGCGTGGAATACCGCGTAAACCCAGTAAGCTAGTTTTGGGGTTTACCACATAGTGACACGAGCTTGGCAGGAGGGACATTTCACTCCTTCGGTTTCCCACTACCGTACCGCGCGCTGCCTGAGCGGATCACCTTGTCGGTACCTCATATGTGCTCCCCTTGCTGATCAAGGCGTTTCCATGGACCTCCTCATGTTGTCGCCCGTCGAGAAGCAGGGCAAGCGCATCGTCATTGGTACAGTAGAGACAAAGCGGCCGTCTTCATGGCTCCTTCCTGCGTCAAGAAAGGCAATCTTCTAACCTTCCACCACCGCCGTTTCGGGAGCATGCGGACGTAATTCCCGTCTACTTGTAGGATGCCGCAGAAAGATGGAGGCATGCTAACTTGATTCTCGTCTAGTTGTAGTACCCCTATTGGAGTTTGGGACCTGTCGTTGCCTAATCGACGGTACCCCGGAGGAGGGATCCTCACGAGGGGGAAAAAAAGTAGGGGCCATAGGGCGGAGTGCACACGGGATGGTAGTACGCGAGTTACCCAGCTTCGGAACACCTGCACGATGACAGGGCTTACTGCTGCTTGTCTGGAATTATATGGGTGCTTGCGCGTTGTTACAGTGGTTGTGGTTGTGCCTCTAGGGCTCCCGGGATCCGGCTTATATAGACGCACGGATCTAGGGTTTAAATGGAGAGTCCTAGCCGGAATACAAGTTGCCTAACTACGGTACAATATCTTGCCGTGTACGTCAAAGATCCGCCTTCCCTCTTGGCCGTGCTGGATCCGGATACTTTATGGGCCTCCACGGATCCGGCCTCCTTCGTAGGTCGGTGGAGATCCGGCTCCTCGTTCCTGGGCTGGACTTCATCCTTAATGATCAACAGCAACTGGGCCGCCCGATGGGCCGTATGCCACCATCGCCATCTGTGGGCCACCCGGGCTTGCCGGATCCAGGCCATGTCGTTGATATACCCATAAAGTATACCCACAACAGTAGCCCCCGAAATTCTCCTAGATTCATCATTCCTCCGACTTCAAATAACTCGGAACCGAAGAGAATCTTGAAGAGCTTCCAAACTTTACAGTTTCCGTCGCCATGTTCTCGGAAATCTTCTGTCCTTTTAATAATTGATAGTGTAACGGAGTTTCCTGTTTTCCCGCGCACAACTTCCTATTTTCCCGCGGCAAATTTTCAGAGATGCAAATCTTCAACCGGAAATTTCGGGAGCGCACGGTTAAGTTACCTCCACGTCATTTTACCGTTTTTACCCTAAGACACGCGTCATGCATCCAACGGTGAGACCGTTCAGTTTCCACCGTAGGATCCGAAACACGAATCTCCGCGCTGAGTCTATAAATAGTCAACGCGTGCGGTAACTTCTCATTCTTTTCACCTTCTCACCCGCATCGTCTTCCTCCTCGCGCCGCGCCGCCCGACAGATCTCATCTCCGGCGAACTCCACCACAGAGAGCTTCGTGCACCGCCGCTCCAAGCCTCCCCTCGCGCCAAGATCGTCTCGGTTGATCGGGAAATTTCTCCCACCGCCGATTCGCGGTCACGCGGGTCGATTCGTAGCAAGTCCGGTGACCTTTGCCTCACCGGAGCTCCGTCGAGTCACCGCGCCATTAACGGTACGTGCGCCGGCCTTGTAGAAGATCACCTTAGCGTAGATCCGGTTACTTAAATTATTTGCATGGGTGCAGCCGGAAGCATGCCACTTGATTCACCGCATTGTACTGGTAGTTCTCTGAATAGCCCGGAACCCAGTTCGCTAGAACCAATCTGCCCGGATCCCATTGCATACCTTCCACCATATGTTTCCGACATCCGGCTAGCTCAACCATTTTCCGCATCTTCCAGCACCGCTCCAGGCCGGATCCCCTCCCTCAAAGAACTCCAAGAAGAACTTGAAGGTCAAGCGAGAATGGCAGCCAAAGTGCAGGAGGCGGAAAACAAGAGGGCCTCCAAGGCTCGGATCCGCGAAGGAGAGCGGGGTCAATGGTGGCCCTGCGAAACTACCGACGTGGAGCTTAGAGAGCTCCAAAACGAGGGTATGATCTCCGCTCACTGGAGCTTCATACGCGACACCATCATTCCCAAGCCCGGAGCCGGAGAAGTTGTCATGACCAAGGCTTGGGTAGAGCGCGGATTATAGCTCCCCTGTTCGGAATTCTTCCTCTCCATCCTCAACACATACGGGTTCCAGCCCCACAACATCTGCCCCAACTCATACCTTCTGCTTTCCAACTTCGCGACACTTTGCGAAGGGCATCTCGGAATCCGACCAGATGTCAAGTTATGGCAGTTTTTCTTCCGAGTGAAGAAGGAGACGAAGGACAAAGCTATGTTGAACTGCGGGAGCATGACGTTCATGCTCTGACCTGGCCGCATGTATCCACCTCATGACTCGCACGAATCCGTCCGGTACTGGAACGCCGGATGGTTCTATGAAAAGAACGCCTCGGTTCCGGACATTCACAACGGTTTGCCCAAGTTCAACAACGAGCCTCCGGAAGAGCTCGCAATCTGGAGCTTCGTTCCCTCGCTCGCCCAAACCCCTATTTTGGAGAAGGCGGCGCGGAGAATCTCCTGGCTAGTCCACGACGGGCTAACCGGAGCTTAGCTTACACTTAGCTGGTTCACCCGGCGGATCCAGCCACTGCGGTACAATGCGCGGTTAATCTGCGCATACACCGGGGCGGACGACCAGCTCCGAGCTACCCGCCACGACATTCCGGCTGATTCCCTCAAAAGGAGAATCAAAACGCTCGTGAAGATAGGCCGGGGCCAACCGGTCCCGAAATTGATCAAGGATATCCATACAAACAACCAGTATCCTCCGGTAAGCTTTGATCCCTTCGTTACTTCAAACTTCACAAGTTTTTGGATGTTGACTAACTTATAATAGCTTTCCTTCCAGCTCGATACTTTGGCGGAGGAAAACTTTCGCGCCATACTTCGTGTCCCCGTTAGCAGCGACGCGGCGGAGGAGGTTCCGAAAGACGAAGAGGAGGAGGAGCAGGCACCCCGCAAGGCGGCCCCTCAACCTTCGAAGCGTCCCTGCGCCAAAGCTTCCGGCTCTGAAGCCGGAGCCAGCGGAGAGGCCTCCGCCAAGAAGCCCAAGATCACCAAGCCACCTCCGCTGAACTCAAAGAAAGCGGAGCGTGAACGTCTGAAGATGCTTGCAACTGCAGGCAAACGCTCTCGCCCCATCATCCCCGGCGCCCCGTAAGTTTCCGAGTATGGCGCATCTCTGTTTTGATGTAATTGTTTCTTCTGTGATCCCCTTTTACTTGTTTGCTGAATTCCGACTACCGCTGCCACCCGGACCACCAGCCAAGAGCCCATCACCAAATACATGACAAAGTCTCCGGCTGTTGGCCCTCCTACTCCAGCTCCGCCAAGCACTTCCCACACTGCTCCACCGCCGTCTCCCCCTCAGGCTGATCAATCTCCCCCTCCTGCCGCAAATACTCCACCGGAAATAATTCCGGTTAGCAGCGAGAAGGCGGGCGGAGAAGATCCCAAGGCCAAAGGCCCTGCCCAAGACGAAACAGAAGTACAAGGCCAAGGAGAGGCTGAGGTCACTTCTTCCGAGAAGATCGAAGCCGGCGCTGGCGACGTCGTCGTTTTTCCGAAAAACTTTGGAGATCCGGCTGACCTCACTTCCACCCCCAAGGCATATGCTACCAAGTTTTTCAACAAGCTAACTGAGGCGGAGAAATGGGAGCTTGAACAAGATCTGCTCAACGCCATACTGAACAACGCCTGGGGGAAGCCGGATGCCGCGACGTCGGAGATCCAAGACTTCAAGAAGGACGTCGGCCAGTTCTTCGACAAGCTTATCTGCAAGCAAAAGGTACTCCCCAGTAGCCCCCAAGCATGTAGGCGGAGACTAGATACTAGTTAGCGCTTAGATGCTTTAGAATAAGGTCACTTCTGGAGAGATTTTTAAATTGTCGCAGTAGCCCCCAAGCATTATGTCGGAAGGATTCCGGCAATGATGCTTCAAAGGACCCCACTATTGTTGGCGGAATTTTTACTCCTGCTCTGGTTTTCTTTTACAAGAACAGCAGGCGCTACACTATGAGCTGCACAAAAACATTGCCCTTCAGCGCCGCGTTACCCTGGGTCAAGCGGAAAATATCCGAACCTTGAAAAATGAGAATGCAGAATTGAGCAAACAACTGGCGGAGGCCCAAGGTTGGTTTCCGCCTTTTTATTGCCATTAACTCACATTCCGACTTTGAACTTATTTTTTGACTCGTATCTTTATAGGCGCATCCTCTTCCCTGGCTACGACCTCCTCCGAGCTTCAGAACCTGCGCTCCTCGTACCAAGAATTGGAAACGAAACTGATGGAGGCGGAGCAAAAGAAGGAGCAGGCCGAGAAGCAGCAGACGGAGAAAAGCTCCGAGATCATCAAGGAAAGGGCGAATTCTTGTTGAAGAGAAATGCTGATAGCGAGACCATCAAGAGGCAGCAAAAAGAACTCAACGGACTCCGGAAATACATGGAGACCGCGGAGCGCCATTGGGACTTGCTGACCGAAAACATCCTGGGTACTTTTAATCGGAGTTTCTTATCTTGATGTATAATTTTTGTGCTCAACTTGTATACTTATTCTTGTATCTTTGTGCAGAGCCGCTTGGATACCCGGAAAGACATCGGAATCTATTTCCCCGGGACGATCTCCTTACTCTCGCCGGTGATGATTGCAAGGATCTCATCTCCGCCTCCCGGAAGATATGTCACAATTTGTCGCTGAAGAAGAGCCGCACCTGCGGTCTGCGCAAACTTGTTAAGAAAATGGATATTCTTCCGGAGCTGGTGACGGATCTGCAAGCTTCATCAGCCCGAGGCGCAGCTGCAATGACCTTGACTATGTGCTTGGCGCATAACCCGGAGATGGATCTTGACCAGGTAACTACTGGTGTTCCTCCGTCAGCAGATGTCGGTGCGCTTTTAGACGCAGTAAGTGGCTATGATACCCGCATCGCGCGGAGGATCCGGCACGAAGAATTCTACGACAAGGTGGTTCTTCCTGCGGACGACCCCTTGAAGCCGAACTTCAGAAAGAGCGCGACGCGGAAGCCCGACCTGCGGAATCCGGAACTCAGTTTACCTGGACCAGCTCCAAGGATGCTCCCCAAGAGGAACCCAAGTCCAGCGCTGCAACTTCTGAAGAAGAAGAAGGAAGTGAGGAAGATGTGTCGTCTCCGGCTGAGGACGCCAAGGAAAAGGATCCAGAGGGCAATGCTTCTCCGTCCAAGGAGGAGTGAAAACTTTTTATGTCCTGCGGGAAAAAACAATGCATCATTTTGGCCCGAGCGAGGGTTTGTAATATAACTTTAAATTCTGAAGTAGTTAGGGACGAAATATTCATGCATGTGGGCGGAAAAAACTTATCCTGCGATCCGTTTAACATATTTGCATGTTTCGCCTATTCTGATTGAAAAAAGCAAGTGCTGGTTTGTGAATGTTCCGGCTTGTTCACTTGACCTTCCACGAGCCGGAAAACCTGTAACCGGGAATGCTCGCCTGCAGCGACGAAGCCCAATGGCGTCCGTCCATAACCGCGGAAACAAGCCCCCTGGCCTAGGTGCCGGAAGTCGCTACCAGGAATCCATGAATTCGCAACGGAAAATTTTCCACCAGAAAACTTAAGCTTACGTCCTAAAGGACGATTTTGAAAATCACAACTTTCATACACGCCTAGGCGGAAAGATCCAGCTCTGCGGTTTTAGTCGGTAAACGTACACGATCCAAAAATGAAAAATTAAAGGAGGTTAAAGACTCTAAGAGTGAACCAAAAGCTTTATTTCATTGATCATGTGTCATATATATATTACGAAGTATGTAATGCGTAAAGCGCTAAGTGTGGAAAGGACGTAGCTGTGCTATGTTCCAGGGACGATCTGTTTCATCATATATGTCACCCGGATCCTCTCGTTTTCGTTTCCGGTGCCAGTTGGCAGGTCTATCTTTCAATTCCCGGAAATCAACGAGGTAGTAAGATCCGTTGTGTAGTACTTTGCTGATGACAAAAGGTCCTTCCCATGGAGATTGCAACTTGTGATCTTTCACCTGACGAAGGCGGAGGACTAAGTCTCCGACCATGAACGAGCGGTTCCGAACTCGACGGCTATGATAGCGTCGGAGCTTCTGCTAATAGATGGTGGAGCGTTGGTCAGCTAAATTCCGAGCTTCTTCGATCAAGTCCACAGATAGCTGTTGAGCCTCGTCAGCAGTTTCTTCATTGTAGGCGGAAACTCGCGGTGAATCATGGATGATGTCAGTAGGGAGCACGGCTTCGGATCCGTATACCAGGAAGAAAGGAGTAAATCCGGTTGACCTGTTAGGGGTAGTTCGCAAACTCCACAGAACAGAGTCTAGTTCATCGGCCCAGGCTCCGGCTGCGCGACGCAGCGGTTCTTCAAGGCGAGGTTTGATTCCGGCTAGTATAAGACCGTTGGCTCGTTCGACCTGACCGTTGGATTGTGGATGGGCCACAGATGCAAGGTCAAGCCGGATCCCAACTTCATCGCAGTAATCCTTGAGTTCTCCCTGCGCGAAGTTTGTGCCATTATCTGTGATTATGCTGTGTGGGATGCCGAATCTCGTCACGAGGCTGCAAACAAATTTTAGTGCCGTAGCACCATCGGCTTTTCTCACTGGCTTTGCCTCGATCCATTTACTGAACTTGTCAATAGCGACCAAGAGGTATTCATGACCGCCAGGAGATGATTTCTTTAACTTACCAACCATATCGAGCCCCCAGACCGCGAACGGTCAGGTGATAGGTATGGTCCTCAGCTCTTGGGCTGGAGCGTTTGGTTGAGTAGCGTAGTACTGACAACCTCGGCAAGTTTTCACCAGCTTCTCAGCGTCTTCTTTAGCTGTTAGCCAGTAAAATCCTAACCGAAAAGCTTTTGCAACGAGGGACCTGGGGGCGGCATGATGCCCGCAATCCCCTGCGTGGATCTCTCTGAGGATTTCAATGCCGTCTTGACTGGAGACGCATTTGAGAAATACCCCGTTTGCGCTTCGTTTGTAGAGCTGTTCATCAACAATTGTGTAGGATCTAGCTCGCCTGATGATCTGTCGCGCGTGGACCTCGTCCTCCGGCAACTTTCGATCGATGAGGTAATCCAGGAACGGCTGAGTCCAGGCCGGAATGACTGCCATCACTTCCTTATCCGGAGAAACTGCCAGATCGGGATTTTCCGGGTTTGCGCCCTTCACTGAGGGTACTCGTAGATGCTCAAGGAAAATTCCAGGCGGAATTGGCTTCCTGCCGGATCCGAGCTTGGACAACATGTCTGCTGCTGTGTTATCGTCTCTCCTGACGTACTTGACTTCGTATCCGAGGAAGCACTTGGCGATCTCGTCAACTTCGTCTCTGTAAGCCGCCATGACGGAGTTTCTGGCGTTCCAGGTTCCGGCTACTTGTTGTGCCACCAGGTCGGAATCTCCGCAGCATATGATGTGCTTGATTCCAATCTCCTTAGCGATGCGCAGACCGTGTAGTAGAGCCTCGTATTCCGCCATATTGTTGGTAGCTTCGAAGTGAATCTGCAGAACGTACTGCAGTTCTTCTCCGGTAGGTGACTTCAGGGTAACTCCAGCCCCCGAGCCTTGATGTTGCTTGGTGATACGTCTCCAACGTATCGATAATTTCTCATGTTCCATGCTACTTTATTGATGATACCTACATGTTTTATGCACATTATATGTCGTATTTACGCATTTTATGGAACTAACCTATTAACAAGATGCCGAAGAGCCAGTTGTTGTTTTCTGCTGTTTTTGGTTTCAGAAATCCTAGTAAGGAAATATTCTCGGAATTGGACGAAATCACCGCCCAGGGTCCTATTTTTGCACGGAGCTTCCAGAAGACCGAAGGGGAGTCGAAGTGGGGCCACGAGGTGGCCAGGGGATAGGGCGGCGCGGCCCAGGCCTTGGCCGCGCGGCCCTGCCCCCTGGGCCCCTCGTGCCGCCTCTTGACCTGCCCTTTCGCCTACTTATAGCCTCCGTCCCGAAACCCCCAGTACCGAGAGCCACGATACGGAAAACCTTCCAGAGACACCGCCGCCGCGAATCCCATCTCAGGGGATTCAGGAGATCGCCTCCGGCACCCTGCCGGAGAGGGGATTCATCTCCCGGAGGACTCTTCATCGCCATGATCGCCTCCGGAGTGATGAGTGAGTAGTTCACCCCTGGACTATGGGTCCATAGCAGTAGCTAGATGGTCGTCTTCTCCTAATTGTGCTTCATTGTTGGATCTTGTGAGCTGCCTAACATGATCAAGATCATCTATCTGTAATACTATATGTTGTGTTTGTCGGGATCCGATGGATAGAGAATACTATGTTATGGTGATTATCAATCTATTGTTTATGTGTTGTTTATGATCTTGCATGCTCTCCGTTATTAGTAGAGGCTCTGGCCAAGTTTTTGCTCTTAACTCCAAGAGGGGGTATTTATGCTCGATAGTGGGTTCATGCCTTCATTGACACATGGGATCGTGACAGTAGGTTCTAAGGTTGTGTTGTGCTGTTGCCACTAGGGATAAAACATTGATGCTATGTCTAAGAATGTAGTTGTTGATTACATTACGCACCATACTTAATGCAATTGTCTGTTGCTTTGCAACTTAATACTGAATGGGGTTCGGATGATAACCTGAAGGTGGACTTTTTAGGCATAGATGCAGTTGGATGGCGGTCTATGTACTTTGTCGTAATGCCCGGATTAAATCTCACTATATTTATCATATCATGTATATGCATTGTTATGCCCTTCTCTATTTGTCAATTGCCCGACTGTAATTTGTTCACCCAACATGCTTATATCTTATGGGAGAGACACCTCTAGTGAACTGTGGACCCTGGTCCTATTCTTTACATAGCATACAATCTACTTCAATACTTGTTTTACTGTTTTCTTGCAAACAATCATCTTCCACACAATACGGTTAATCCTTTGTTACAGCAAGCCGGTGAGATTGACAACCTCACTGTTTTGTTGGGGCAAAGTACTTTGGTTGTGTTGTGCAGGTTCCACGTTGGCGCCGGAATCCCTGGTGTTGCGCCGCACTACATTTCGCCACCATCAACCTTCAACGTGCTTCTTGGCTCCTACTGGTTCGATTAAACCTTGGTTTCTTTCTGAGGGAAAACTTGCTACTGTGCGCATCATACCTTCCTCTTGGGGTTCCCAACGAACGTGTGAGTTACACGCCATCAAGCTCTTTTTCTGGCGCCGTTGCCGGGGAGGAAAGGTAAAAGGCACTCATACTTCGGTTCCAGGTAACAGTACTTTTCTGGCGCCATTGTGTGTGTGCTCGAAGCTATTTCCTTTAGACTCTGCAATTACGACATTTGGTTTCTTGTTTACACTAGTGAGGCATAATGGACAACAATGACCTTTTTATTCTATTTCCTGATTTAAGACATGGATGGTTTGGTGCGAAAATTAAAAAACCCATGGAACATATTAATATGAATGCTTTGAACACTATTGTTGCTAATGCTATGAAAAATTCTAAGCTTGGGGAAGCTGGCTTTGATGAGCATGATATTTTTAGTCCCCCAAGCATTGAGGAGAAAATTTACTTTGATGATACTTTGCCTCCCATTTATGATGATTATAATGATAGTAGTCTTTTGTTACCACCTGTTATGGAGGATAAATTTGATTATGATTACAATATACCTCCTATATTTGATAGCTACTTTGTTGAATTTGCTCCCACTACAATTAATAAAAATGACTATGCTTATGTTGGGAGTAGTAATTATTTTATGCATGAGACTCATGATAAGAATGCTTTATGTGATAGTTATATTGTTGAGTTTGCTCATGTTGCTACTGAAAGTTATTATGAGAGAGGAAAATATGGTTGTAAAAATTTTCATGTTACTAAAACAACTCTCTATGTGCTGAAATTTTTGAAGCTACACTTGTTTTATCTTCCTATGCTTGTTACTTTGCTCTTCATGAACTTGTTTATTTACAAGATTCCTATGCATAGGAAGCATGTTAGGCTTAAATGTGTTTTGAATTTGCTTCTTGATGCTCTCTTTTGCTTCAAATACTATTTCTTGCGAGTGCATCATTAAAATTGCTGAGCCCATCTTAATGGCTATAAAGAAAGAACTTCTTGGGAGATAACCCATGTGTTATTTTGCTACAGTACTTTGTTTTATATTTGTGTCTTGGAAGTTGTTTACTACTGTAGCAAACTCTTCTTATCTTAGTTTTGTGATTTGTTGTGCCAAGTGAAGCCTCTAATCGAAGGTTGATACTAGATTTGGATTTCTGCGCAGAAACAGATTTCTATCTGTCACGAATCTGGGCTGTTTTCTCTGTAGGTAACTCATAAAAATATGCCAATTTACGTGCGTGTTCCTCAGATATGTACGCAACTTTCATTAGTTGTGAGTTTTTCCGTTTGAGCAAGTCTGGTGCTATTTTAAAATTCGTCTTTACGGACTGTTCTGTTTTTGACAGATTCTGTCTTTTATTTCGCATTGCCGCTTTTGTTAAGTTGAATGAGTTTCTTTGTTCCATTAACTTTCAGAAGTTTTGTGCAATGTCCAGAAGTGTTAAGAATGATTGTGTCACCTCTGAACATGTGAATTTTTGATTATGCACTAACTCTCTAATGAGTTTGCTTGAAGTTTGGTGTGAATGAAATTTTCAAGGGTCAAGAGAGGAGTATGATATACTATGATCAAGAGGAGTGAAAGCTATAAGCTTGGGGATGCCCCCGTGGTTCACCCCTGCATATTTCAAGAAAACTCAAGCATATAAGCTTGGGGATGCCCAAGGCATCCCCTTCTTCATCGACAAAGTATCAGGTTCCTTCTCTTGAAACTATATTTTTATTCGGTCACATCTTATGTACTTTACTTGGAGCGTCTGTGTGTGTTTTTATTTTTGTTTTGTTATTTTCATTCTCTGAATAAGTTCATCCTTGTGTGGGAGAGAGACACGCTCCGCTGGTTCGTATGAACACATGTGTTCTTAGCTCATAATATTCATGGCGAAGTTTCCTCTTCGTTAAATTGTTATATGGTTGGAATTGAAAAATGCTACATGTAGTAATTGGTAAAATGTCTTGGATAATGTGATACTTGGCAATTGTTGTGCTCATGTTTAAGATCTTGCATCATAAACTTAGCACCTATTAATGAAGAAATACATAGAGCTTGCTAAAATTTGGTTTGCATGATTGGTCTCTCTAAGTCTAGATATTTTCTGGTTGAGGTGTTTGAACAACAAGGAGACGATGTAAAGTCTTATAATGCTTACAATATGTTTATATGTGAGTCTTGCTGCACCATTTCATACTTGAGTTTGCTTCAAATAACCTTGCTAGCCTAAACCTTGTATCGAGAGGGAATACTTCTCATGCATCCAAATACTTGAGCCAATATTCATGCCATTTGTGTCCACCATACCTACCTACTACATGGTATTTCTCCGCCATTCCAAAGTAAATTGCTTGAGTGCTACCTTTAAACAATTCAAAAGTTATTACCTCTTATTTGTGTCAATGTTTTATAGCTCATGAGGAAGTATGTGGTGTTTATCTTTCAATCTTGTTGGGCAACTTTCACCAATGGACTAGTGGCTTCATCCGCTTATCCAATAATTTTGCAAAAAAAGCTGGCAATGGGATTCCCAGTCCCAAATTAATTAACAAAAATAGACACTCCTCCATGGTATGTGATTGTTGGACGGCACCCGAAGGATTCGGTTAGCCATGGCTTGAGAAAGCAAAGGTGGGGAGGAGTGTCATCATAATAAAACTAAAATAAAAAGGCACTCCTTCATGGTATGAGATTGTTGGCAGGCACCTGAGGATTCGGTTAGCCATGGTTTGTGAAAGCAAAGGTTGGAAGGAGTGCCACCCAAAAATAAAATAAAATAGGAGCCGCTCTTTGAAGGTTTGTCTGGCAAGGGGGTTAGAGCGCCCACTACCATTCGTTGACAACAACAAACACCTCTCAAAACTTTACTTTTATGCTCTCTATATGTTTTCAAAATCAAAGCTCTAGCACAAATATAGCAATCGATGCTTTCCTCTTTGAAGGGCCATTCTTTTACTTTATTGTTGAGTCAGTTTACCTATTCTTTCTATCTTAGAAGCAAACACTTGTGTAAATTGTGTGCATTGATTCTTACATGTTTACCTATTGCACTTATTATATTACTTTGTATTGACAATTATCCATGAGATATACATGTTAAAGTTGAAAGCAACCGCTGAAACTTATATCTTCCTTTGTGTTGTTTCAAATCTTTCTACTAAGAATTTATTGCTTATGTGTTAACTTTTATGCAAGACTTATTGATGCTTGTCTTGAAGTACTATTCATGAAAAGTCTTTGCTTTATGATTCAGTTGTTTACTCATGTCATTACCATTGTTTTGATCGCTGCATTCATTACATATGTTTACAAATAGTATGATCAAGATTATGATGGCATGTCACTTCAGAAATTATCTTTGTTATCGTTTTACCTGCTCGGGACGAGCAGAACTAAGCTTGGGGATGCTGATACGTCTCCAACGTATCGATAATTTCTTATGTTCCATGATACTTTATTGATGATACCTACATGTTTTATGCACATTATATGTCGTATTTACGCATTTTCTGGAACTAACCTATTAACAAGATGCCGAAGAGCCGATTCTTTGTTTCGCTGTTTTTGGTTTCAGAAATCCTAGTAAGGAAATATTCTCGGAATTGGACGAAATCACCGCCCAGGGTCCTATTTTTGCACGGAGCTTCCTGAAGACCGAAGGGGAGTCGAAGTGGGGCCACGAGGTGGCCAGGGGATAGGGCGGCGCGGACCAGGCCTTGGCCGCGCGGCCCTGCCCCCTGGGCCCCTCGTGCCGCCTCTTGACCTGCCCTTTCGCCTACTTATAGCCTCCGTCGCAAAACCCCCAGTACCGAGAGCCACGATACGGAAAACCTTCCAGAGACGCCGCCGCCGCGAATCCCATCTCGGGGGATTCAGGAGATCGCCTCCGGCACCCTGCCGGAGAGGGGATTCATCTCCCGGAGGACTCTTCATCGCCATGATCGCCTCCGGAGTGATGAGTGAGTAGTTCACCCCTGGACTATGGGTCCATAGCAGTAGCTAGATGGTCGTCTTCTCCTAATTGTGCTTCATTGTTGGATCTTGTGAGCTGCCTAACATGATCAAGATCATCTATCTGTAATACTATATGTTGTGTTTTTCGGGATCCGATGGATAGAGAATACTATGTTATGGTGATTATCAATCTATTGTTTATGTGTTGTTTATGATCTTGCATGCTCTCCGTTATTAGTAGAGGCTCTGGCCAAGTTTTTGCTCTTAACTCCAAGAGGGGGTATTTATGCTCGATAGTGGGTTCATGCCTTCATTGACACCTGGGATCGTGATGAGGGTTCTAAGGTTGTGTTGTGTTGTTGCCACTAGGGATAAAACATTGATGCTATGTCTAAGGATGTAGTTGTTGATTACATTACGCACCATACTTAATGCAATTGTCTGTTGCTTTGCAACTTAATACTGAATGGGGTTCGGATGATAACCTGAAGGTGGACTTTTTAGGCATAGATGCAGTTGGATGGCGGTCTATGTACTTTGTCGTAATGCCCGGATTAAATCTCACTATATTTATCATATCATGTATATGCATTGTTATGCCCTTCTCTATTTGTCAATTGCCCGACTGTAATTTGTTCACCCAACATGCTTATATCTTATGGGAGAGACACCTCTAGTGAACTGTGGACCCCGGTCCTATTCTTTACATAGCATACAATCTACTGCAATACTTGTTTTACTGTTTTCTTGCAAACAATCATCTTCCACACAATACGGTTAATCCTTTGTTACAGCAAGCCGGTGAGATTGACAACCTCACTGTTTCGTTGGGGCAAAGTACTTTGGTTGTGTTGTGCAGGTTCCACGTTGGCGTCGGAATCCCTGGTGTTGCGCCGCACTACATTTCGCCACCATCAACCTTCAACGTGCTTCTTGGCTCCTACTGGTTCGATTAAACCTTGGTTTCTTTCTGAGGGAAAACTTGCTACTGTGCGCATCATACCTTCCTCTTGGGGTTCCCAACGAACGTGTGAGTTACACGCCATCACTTGGATCCGTCAAAGTGCATGACCCAAGCTTTAGGTTCTGGCACAGGTGTGTCCTCCGGCGCTTCAGTCCAATCCGCGATAAAATCTGCTAGAATTTGAGACTTGATTGCAGTTCTGGCTTCGTAGTTGATGTCAAAGGCAGATAGCTCAATGCCCCATTTTGCTACGCGCCTTGTTGCGTCGGAGTTGTTGATGATTGTTGCCAGGGGAGCCTTGCTCACCACTGTTATTGGGTGCTCCTGGAAGTAGTGCCTCAGCTTCCGGCTGCCTAGGAATACTCCATAGGCTAGCTTCTGAAAGTGAGGATATCTCTGCTTGGATTCCGTCAAGACTTCGCTAATATAATAGACCGGCCTCTGGACTCCGTGCTCATATCCTTCTTCCTGTCGCACCACCACAATTACGAGGCTGATGACTTTGTTGGTAGCTGCCATGTAGAGGAGCATAGGCTCTGACTCAGCTGGAGCTGCCAGTATGGGTGGTGAGGAGAGTATGTTCTTCAATCCCTGAAGTGCTTTATCTGCTTCTTCGTCCCAGACAAATTTGTCTGTTTTCTTCAGCAGCTTGTACAGAGGTAGGGCTTTCTCGCCAAGACGGCTAACAAATCTACTGATTGCCGCGACGCAACCAGTTAATCGTTGCACATCTTTGAGACAAGTTGGCCTCTTAATGTTTAGGATAGCCTTGATTTTTTCCGGGTTAACTTCAATGCCCCTGTGAGAAACAATGAAGCCAAGGAGTTTTCCGGCTGGTACGCCAAAAACGCACTTCAGCATATTTAACATCATCTTGTACCGTCGGAGGTTGTCAAAGGTTTCCTTCAGGTCGCTGATCAAGTCGGATCCCTTCCGGGTCATGACCGCGATGTCGTCGACGTAGGCGTGCACGTTCCGGCCAATCTGGTCCTTCAGGCACCGCTGCATCGTACGTTGGTATGTGGCTCCTGCGTTTTTCAAGCCAAAAGGCATGGTAACATAGCAGTATGTGCCAAAGGGTGTGATGAAAGAGTCGCCTTTTGGTCAGACTCCTTCATCCGGATCTGATGATACCCGGAATATGCGTCAAGAAAACACAGAAGTTCCGCCCCTGCCGTCGAATCAATGACTTGGTCAATGCGCGGCAAAGGGAACGGATCCTTCGGACAATGCTTATTCAAGCCGGAGTAATCGATGCACATTCTTAGTATTTCAGAATTCTTTTTGGGTACAAGGACGGGGTTTGGGACCCAATCAGTATGGATAACTTCTACTACAAAACCTGCCTCTAGTAACTTTGCTAATTCCATTCCTATGGCGCGGCGCTTCTTATCTCCAAAGCGTCGCATAGCTTGCTTCACCGGTTTTGCACCCGGATTTATGTTGAGGTAGTGCTCGGCGAGTTCCCTTGGTACTCCGGACATGTCAGAAGATTGCCATGCGAAGATATCCATGTTAGCTCTGAGGAACTCGACGAGCGCGCTTTCCTATTTGGGGTCCATATTGGCTCCGACTGAAACCTGCTTGGAGCTGTCACCTTCCACGAGGTCATGCTTCTTGGTTTCTATCGCGGCCTTGAACGAGGTCTTCTGTTCAGAGATCTGCTTCTTGGTGGTCTGCATCTCAGTCGGATCCACCGCGGCTCTGTAGCCTTGCAGCTCTTCTCCAGATATGACGGATTCTGCAAAGGCGGCTTCGCCCTCCTCGCAGTCCCTTGCTTTTTTGTAATCTCCGGACACGGTGATCATACCGTTAGGGCCCGGAATCTTGAGCTTGTTGTAGATGTAGCATGCCCTGGCGTGGAACTTGTGGTAGGTGGGCCTGCCGAAGATCACGTGGTAGGAGCTTTTGAAGGGCACTACTTCAAACGTGATCATCTCTTCGCGGTAATTGTTAACATCGCCGAAGGCCACGGGAAGTTAGATGCTACCCAGGGAGTTGGCCTTTTTACCCGGAACCACACCATGAAATTCAGTGGTGCTGTGCTTCAGCTGGTCCTTGGTTAGGTTCATCTTCTCCAGGGTCTCCAGGTACATGATGTTCACGCTGGCTCCACCATCCATAAGGCACTTGGAAAAATCGTACCCGTCTATGCGGGGACTTACAACCAGGGCGTAGCACTCTTTGGGGATGACGGCCGGGTGATCCGACCTGTCAAAAGTACAGGCTTTCTCCGACCACTTGACATACTGCGGCACAGCCGGAACTGTGGCGTTCAAGATCCGGAGCGCCGATTTTTTCGCGCGGACAGTTGGGGTTCCGAGGAAGGTGTGGTAGGTTCCGACACTCTTTTTGCCGAAGGGATTGGATTTGTTGGCTGCGGTACCCTCCTTGGGTTCCGGCGAAGCGTCATCCTCATCCATGGCCTCGGAATTGTCCTCTTCTTTGTCCTTGTTCTTGCCCTTGCCTCCTTTGCCGCGTGGGCGGTGCTTTCGGGCTCGCTTGTACCCTGCCTCCGGGTCGTTCTTCAGATCGTTGACCCACTTGCAGTTGCGATTGGTGTGAGTGGATTTGCCCGTAGCCGGATCCAGATGAGCCAGGCACGACATATCCATGTATTCTTCGTACGTTTGGGGGCCGCGAGATCCGGCTGCGGTGACCTCGTCAGCACGCTGCTGGCCCCTGCCGGCTCCACCTCCACGTCCGCGGCCTCTTCCTCCTCCTGAACCTCCATGTTGGAACGTCATGGCAACCATGTCGGATCCTCCGCCTTTCTGGTCTTCAGGGGGGTTCTTCCGCTTGTTGCTATTGCTGACGCCGTTGTCACGGTTTTTCTTTTGTTGGTGCAGGGGTATGGCTGTAGCTGCGAGATCTCCGCCTGCGTAGTCATCGGCGGCAGTGTGATCGCTGGCGATGTTTATCATCTCGTCAAGAGTGAGCTTGTTCGCGTTCACCAGGCAAGTAAGCTTGTGGCGCAGCAGCCCTCCACGCTGCAAACCACCAATGAAGGCGTGCATTGCTGTGCGGTTATCTACGTTCTCGCACTCGTTTCTGGTCGCCAACCATCGGGTGAGGAAACTTCTGGATGTTTCACCCTTCTTCTGGATGCACGCTTGAAGGTCGCTGGTGGTGGCCGGTCTCTTGTAGGTGCCTCTGAAGTGGTTCTCGAAAGCCTTCTTCAGGTCAAACCAGCAAAAGATGGTGTTTTCCTCGAGGTCGCTGAGCCAAACTCGAGCTGGACCAATAAGGTACAACTGGAGCATGCGGCGGGCTATATTCGGGGTTCCTCCGCCAAAGGTTACTGCATTGTAGTAATCCTCAATCCAGGTATCCGGCCTCTCGCTGCCATCATAATGCTTCAGGTTTCCAGGTAGCTTAAGGTTCAAGCTTCTTGGCTTTGGTTTCTCTCGGATCATCCGGCCAAAGCACCTTGGACCAATGTAGTCGGATCTGTACTCGTTGAGGCGTTCCCGAGCGTCGCGAGGACCGCCGCCGGGTGACTTTGAGCGGGAACGGGATCTCCGGCCTCCGCCTCCGCCTCCACCTCCGCCTCCACTGGGTGGTGGCGAGGGAGATCTGCGAGGGGGCCTGTAGGATGATCTTCCGCCTTCGGACTCTCGGCGCTGCTCCCGCGGCTGGCTCCGGCTTCGGTGACTACCTTCCTCTTGGTGGTGGTCGCCTCCGTCGTTCCGACTCCTGCGAGGCTCAGGAGCGCGCTCTTCGTTCCTGCTCCTCCTAGGTTCAGGCTCGCGCCCTTGGCTTCTGCGAGGCTCGAGCTCGCGTTCTTGGTTCCGACGAGGCTCAGGCTCGTGGTCTTGGTTCCGGCTCCTGCGTGGCTCCGGCGTACGCTCCCTGCTCCTGTCCCTAGGAGGTGGCATGTTGTCGCGGATATTGATTCCTCCAGGCCCATGGGGCCTGGTGTTTCCGGCAGGACTGCGACGTCGAGGAGGTAGCGGACGACGCGAAGCTCGGGGTGGTGGTGATGGAACACGGTACTTGTCTCTGCCAGTATACATCGGGTCCTTTCCCTTTGCCAGGTTTTTCGGGGTTGAATCCGAGGGCACCGGGATTGGATTCGGATGTTCTCTGACTTTCCTCCTGCGCTCCGTGGATCCGGTGCGCGACTCGCCATCACGGTGTTGACTTGCTATGGCGTCCTTCTGCGCGGTGGATATGCAATGATCCGGATTGGATTCCAACCTGCGCGAAGTATCTGCCTTGCTCTGTTGCTGCATTGCTGAAGCAACGAGCTTCCGGACGTAGTTGATGTCAATCTCCTCGTCCTTCTTTTTCAGGAGCTCCTGTTGCCTGCCAAAACCCACCGGCGAGCAGTGGTTAAGAAACACGAAGAGCCGGGAGGCTTCCAAGACTGCAGGGGGCCTGGTCCCTCGACGTCGTCCCGCAAATGTTCCGGCACACGTCCTAGCGGTTGCAAGGGCGTGCCACCTGACCTATACCTGGTCAGGAAGGTGTTGAATTGCTTCGATTAGTTTCCTGCATGGCAGACACGTAAACATTAAATACGAGCCCTATCGGCTCTCAGGTTGCCCTGTGGATCGGCTCAAAGAGCCGATCGCCCCATGGCTTACGTCGGGTTAACGATGACATGGGGCTCCTGCTTGATCAATATAAAGCTATACCAATCTACGACAGTTTAGGGTTTTCACCGCATGATCGGAACATCCTGCGCGTAGTTGAGCCTAATAGACACGAAAGATAATGGAAAACTAACCCTAGAAGAGGCCTAAAAACCAACACTAAGTCAATTCCCGGAACATCCCTCTTAGGATTAACAAACCATACCTTACGTGCTACCGGATCGTTCAACCCGTTTGCAAGGCCTAACCATACAGATATTAAACCAATCCTTGAAGAATCAAGGAGCAACTATAACAGATTGGATCTACTGAATAACGAACAAGCAAGGTGCTGCCCTTACACCTAGGTAGGTGTAAGGGCAGCTAGATATCGTGGGGCAGCATAGCTAAGCAAGCATGTATAAGAAAAGCATCCATGCCAGCCCCAAAACACCTATGATAAATAGTGTTACTCGCCATCAACAACGCTTCAGCACGAGCAACACAAGGTAACGAATAAACGCGTACTGCCTAGTTCGCAAGATGCGATCTAGGCAGCATGATGCTTACCCGGAAGAAACCCTCGAAAGTAGGGGTGGCGATGCGCCTGATTTCTGTTTGTTGTGAACGTGATTGTCCTCCTTTTTCGATAACCCTAGATACATATTTATAGTCCAAGGGACTTTCTAATTCGGGCGTGCACCTAACCGTGCACGGGTTAAACTCTATCTAAACTAAGATGCGATCTACTATATTTACAGATACACGGGCAATTAAGCCCAAACTCTTCGTGTAAGGCCGCTTCAAAGATGCTCCACGAGTATATCCTTCAAGCCCATCTTCACTTACGGCCCATCTCCTGATTTGGCCAAAATCTGGTGATAACACATGCCCCCGTGGTTTTGGCAATGATAATTTCAAAACCACTCTGTTTTTCCTTCGAAGGGTCATGTCGTGGCAGAGCAGAACCGTCGCAGTATTCTTCATCATGATGCCTTGCCTTCTCAACTTCTCTGCACGATTTGACAGTTGTGGCACCACATCCTCGAAAACTGCTTAAGCATTAAACCTCCGCTACATCCCCTTTTTATTTAGCCACTTCTTGCAGTTCGCTTCTCCATCCTCTGCTCTGTACCAACCATCAGTCCAAAAAACCCTCTTCCTATGGCCACTTCTTCCTCCTCCTCCTCTTCCGTTTCTCTCCAATCCTCTTCCTCGAGCGAGCCGATTCCAGAGCACAACCAGATGGAAGCGTATAATAGGCGCGCTCCCGAGCATTGGGATGAGCACGAGTGGGACTTCGATTTCGTGCCAGAGGGCCGACCCGAGGACCTCGTCTGGTCAGATGGCGACATGCCTCTGACTGATGGGGAGGACGACCTCTGTTTCCTGATTGACGGAGAACAGGAGGTGGAGAGCGACGATGACCTCTCCTTCCGGGGTAAATTCACCTGCTCCACCAAAGAAGAAGAATCGGATGATGAAGACGAAGATATCTCCTCCGACATGAAGGAGGAAAAAGAGGACGACGTCTCCTCCGACGAACCGCTGCCAAAGCGCATCCGTGGCTGGGCTTGGTCAGATGAAGACGACGATGATGAAGAGGAAGGAACCCTTGCTGAAGGTTACAGTAGAAGCGACGAGGAACTCGTCGACAGCAGCAGTGACGGCAGCTTCCCTAGCGACGGCAGCAACAGCCCTTAGAATAGGGACTACTAACATAGGATTAGCAGTAGCAATCTGTTCCCCTTTTGTCGAGTAATCGGCTTCTCTTTGTAAGAAATCATATGATTAATGAAGAACTCCCTTTGATTTTGCCGATTCCCTTTATGCTAATTTTGCCGTTTGTCAACTTGATCAATGCTCAATGAGCCGATGGCAACGCGTCAGTTTCAATCGAACAACTCGCAGCTGTGCGAACCCTAGATCTTAGACACGCAAAATCTCCGCAGCGATCCCAATGGCGAAATCGTCCAGCGCCAATGTCACGGTCTCTGGCCTGAAGGTGATTCTTAACCGCTCCAAATCACTAGGGCAAGGCCTTGTATAGTCTTCCAGGCATAAAACTGAACCCCAAGGAAGCATCCGAACGGTTCAGAAATTTTTACCAGGGCCTGGATGACCCTCTCCTCTTTCCTTATCAGGAGTCTGAAAATTTTAAAAATCCGGTCCCCTTCAGGTTTAGACAGCTTTGCCGAGGACGACCGCCCTCGGCAGTTATATTCCATCATGATCCATCCCTGCTTCCTCCCAGTTGGTATGAGCACGCACACAGAGTCGTTGTACCAAGAGGGTTCAGAAGGAACAGCAAACCCCTCCCTTAAACCAAGCAGCTTCAAATGCCAACTCCTCCTAGCTCAATTCTTGTGCTTTGCTGCTCAGATCGGCTCACCATCTTTTTCGTTGACTGATGAAACTTCCAGTGGGAACGGATAAAGTTCTGATGCCCTCCACACCTCTGGACGCAACCATCTCTAAAGGTGACATCGACTAAGTCGCTACCTTGGCCAAACTCCAGGAAAAAATGTCATAGCCGATTGTATCGTAGTCGGCTGTTCCCATGGTCCTAGGAGAGGTATGCTTCCTTTGCTGGGCTCACCCTTTCTCTGATCTGCATGCTTATGCTGCCCTTGTTGTTTGTCAGGGCTGTGATCTCTCAGACTTGCTGTTGTTCAACCTTGAATGTCGAGTCGGCCCCTCCACAGTAGGTGATGAACCAAGTCCCAGCTCCAACGTCCCAACGCTCTGCTTTCTAACATCCTTTGAGACATCGGTCGAAAACTCTAAGGAGGTGAAGAACATCCTTGAAGAAATCCAGCCCCACGTTCCAAATGACGCTGCAGTTGAAGCTCTGGCCAGTCGTGATGTTGTATGCCTTCAGGTCAAGGGTGCAGTTGGCTCATCAAAATGGCAGTTGAAGCTCTGCAATTCTAGAGTCGATGTCCGAGCATCGACTGTGCTTAAAATTTTTCTATTTTCGATTTTTTATTAGCCGATCGATTTCATGAATCGGCTCCTCCTGGGTACATACTTCGTGGCCTTGTATCTTCTCTGTGTGTATGCCCCACGAGCCGAATCCTTCAAGTGATTGAAGATATCGGCTTTTCAGCCAACTATAAGCCTTTCACATCACCCACCATGCTAAATAGCACAGCGACTAGCAAATGTGGTGAGAATGTGTTTTGGCCGATTGCTGGAATCGGCCTCCCTTGCAGTTGTATCGCTAAGTAAAGGTCTCTACTCTTCCCGTCCATCAGATGCTGTAAACCTATTCCCCAGCTTCCCATTGCCTGCTAAATCAATGCTGAATACAGGCAGAAGGCATGTTGAGGCTAATTTTGGCCGATTGCTAGAATCGGCCTCCTTTTTCATTGCAATGTTTACTGAGGGTTCACAACTTTTTGGTTCTCCACTATGGCTACGTGACATGCTTGAGGTGAGATCCTTGCTTTTTATTTTTTGGGGCCGATCGCAGGGATCGGCCTTGCCACGTACGTCCATAGACTCGGAACTTGTTACTCTGTCAGGCCGGTGGATAAGACCAGCCTCACCCCGTTTTTAGAAGCTTCGATGCGCTCACAGCCGTCTAGATTGATTCTAGAGAGCGGCTCTTGGTCGTTTGCTTCCCAGAGAAGATGCCTGTAGCTCTTCTCTTGTGGCTTCTCAAAGATGACTGGCCGCGGGCCGCAATCAAACTGTGCCACCGACACTTCCTCGTCTCTTGGAGCACAAAACTCTGACGGAAGGATGAACACCATGTTTGTATCAGCCGATGCCTCTACATCGGCTTTTGTCTGCTTGCGTCGCCACACTTTCTTCTGTGGCCGTGTCTCGGTCTCCAATGTTTGCTGAATTTTCACGGCCAGATCGGGCCGTGCTTTCCTCAACGTGTACAGGTACTGCGCCTCGGCTTCCTCCAAGTTACGTAGCCGTTGCACTCTGCGCTTTTGGGAGTGGCTGAGTCCATCAGGGCACCACCTTGGCCGGTGATATCTATCTTCTTCCTCTGACTCCTCGAAGTCTTCATCTTGAGATGACTCAGCTCGTTTTTTCTGAGGTGGGAGAGGTCCTAGACGTTTGAACACTGAAACTTCATTTGTTCCCTTCCTCTTATGTTTACATTCTGGGCAGTTCTCGATTGTAGGCAATCGACTCATTCCTGAGTCCCAGCAGTGTTTGAAGGAAGGACAGTTCCAATGCATATCCATGTCCTCTTGCTCTCTTGATCTCCCACTAGCGTGACGCTCATACCCTTCGTATCGACGGTATTTCCTGTCGTCTGCATCAGACCGACGATATCTATCATCATCTACGTCGTAGCGCCGACGTCGGTCGTACTGCTGCTCATATTTGTTGAGGAGGTGCACGGAAAGTGGCCGTTGATACCGCACGCTTCTCACCTCTTCCTCAGTCAAGTACCGTCTGTCATCATGCTGGGGCCGGTCGCGTGGATCGGCCTCCTCTTTATCTTTGCCACGGGAGTGACTGCTCTCTGGCTTATCCTTGCTATGGCGATCTGCAAGCCCTGCCATGTTGATATCAAAAGAGAAACCTGGCTCGCGTATGCAGTGACTGAGATCCACCATGTTGACGTCGGGAAACGGATTCGTATCAACTCTCATGGCAAACTGACCGAAGGGTAATCGGCCTTGTTCTATCGCCATTTGAATCTGTCCGCGCAAGACTTTGCAGTCATTGGTGGCATGGGTGAACGTGTGATGCCATTTGCAGTATGGCCCGCCGTTCATCTCTTGTACCGTGGGGATTTTGTGGCCTTCGGGTAACTTCAGATGTTTCTCCTTCAGCAACAAATCAAAAATTTGCTCCATTTTGCTTAAATCAAAGTCAAACCCTTTTGCAGGCCCTGGTTGTTTCACCCACTTGCAAGACACGGGCTTTGCCCCCGAGTCCATTCAGCTACAGGGACTTCCTGATCTCCTACAGAATCTTCATCTTCTTCCATCTCGATCAGGGCGACGCGCTTGAACTTGTCCTGGTACAATTCCGGGTGGCGCTGTTCATACGATGTCAATTTCTGAACCATATGCGCCAGTGAATTGTAGTCCGCTTGGAAGGTCGCGTCTTTGAGCGGCGCTGACAGGCCTGCTATCGCCAGCTCGACTGCTTCCTTCTCAGATAAACGAACCGAATAACATCGGTTCCTGACGGTCCTGAAGCGCTGGATGTATTCAGACACCGTCTCTCCTCGCCTCTGCCGAACTTGGGTCAGATCGGCAATGCCAGCTTCAGTAGCTTCTGAATGGTATTGTATGTGGAATTGTTCCTCCAGCTGCTTCCACGTCCGAACCGAATCTGGTGGCAACGAGGTGTACCACCCAAAGGCCGGGCCCGTGAGAGATTGTGAGAAGAACCTCACACGCAGCTCGTCTAAAGCTGAGACCATGCCCAACTGTGCCAAATATCGGCTCACGTGCTCAATTGAGCTGGTTCCTTCTGATCCACTGAATTTTGTGAAGTCAGGGAGCCGATACTTAGGCGGTAGTGGGATTAGGTCATACTCGTTGGGATACGGCTTGGAATAGCCGATCATTCTCTTCTTCGGCAGGATGCCGAACTGATCTCTCATGATTGCGGTGATCTCATCCACCGTAGGAGCTGCAGAAGTTGAGCGTTCATGACTTGTCCCGGTGGCATATTTAGTTAGCCACGCCTGTTTCTCAGCATCTGCTCCAGAACTGTTTCCTGCTCCAGCAACTACTCCTGTTCCGGCGACCCTTCCTACCGTGGCAGTCCCTCCTGCTGTAACCTGGCTCATCCAATTGTTGCAGTCCGGCACGTATGTGCACACGTATCCATGTGGAATCTCCTTGGGCGGCTCATACAGGAATTGGTAATCGCCAGGATCACCTCCAACCTTGTAGACAACGTACGCCGGCGAACCTTGTTGCTGTGGAGCTGCCATAGCGTACGGCAGTGGTGGCCTGGTGTAGAACGGTATCTCTCCCTGATGAGTTCCTAGCGCAGGTCCTGAAGGAGAATACTGATGCTTCATGATTTCTTGCACCACGTGAAGCGCAACACGCTCCAAAGTGTTCACCAGGCTCTCAGAATGCCGATGTAGAGAATGAGCGACGGCATAGTTAATTTCCTGCCGCAGGGCTCTGGTACGTTCATCCGAAGGGAGAGATAGATCTAGTCCCTCCAACGCGCCTTCGGGTTGGAACCCTTTGAACTTGATCCCGTGCGAACGGGTCTTCTCGAAAGAGCCGATGAGATCGGCTTCGAAGATGGCCTTGAGATCATCATATTTCTTCTTGTGCTCAGCAGGCAGATCTTCGTACTTGACCGGTTCTTCCGCCATCTCGGATGTTGACGTGGATGTTGCGGAAGAGGGTCCCACCGGGCGTGCCAGAATGTGTTGCCTGCCAAAACCCACCGGCGAGCAGTGGTTAAGCAACACGAAGAGCCGGGAGGCTTCCAAGACTGCAGGGGGCCCTGGTCCCTCGACGTCGTCCCGCAAATGTTCCGGCACACGTCCTAGCGGTTGCAAGGGCGTGCCACCTGACCTATACCTGGTCAAGAAGGTGTTGAATTGCTTCGATTAGTTTCCTGCATGGCAGACACGTAAACATTAAATACGAGCCCTATCGGCTCTCAGGTTGCCCTGTGGATCGGCTCAAAGAGCCGATCGCCCCATGGCTTACGTCGGGTTAACGATGACATGGGGCTCCTGCTTGATCAATATAAAGCTATACCAATCTACGACGGTTTAGGGTTTTCACCGCATGATCGGAACATCCTGCGCGTAGTTGAGCCTAATAGACACGAAAGATAATGGAAAACTAACCCTAGAAGAGGCCTAAAAACCAACACTAAGTCAACTCCCGGAACATCCCTCTTAGGATTAACAAACCATACCTTACGTGCTACCGGATCGTTCAACCCGTTTGCAAGGCCTAACCATACAGATATTAAACCAATCCTTGAAGAATCAAGGAGCAACTATAACAGATTGGATCTACTGAATAACGAACAAGCAAGGTGCTGCCCTTACACCTAGGTAGGTGTAAGGGCAGCTAGATATCGTGGGGCAGCATAGCTAAGCAAGCATGTATAAGAAAAGCATCCATGCTAGCCCCAAAACACCTATGATAAATAGTGTTACTTGATGTCTACTGGTGCTTCTATTCTTGTAGACAGTGTTGGGCCTCCAAGAGAAGAGGTTTGTAGAACAGCAGCAAGTTTTCCCTTAAGTGGATCACCCAAGGTTTATCGAACTCAGGGAGGAAGAGGTCAAAGATATCCCTCTCATGCAACCCTGCAACCACAAAGCAAGAAGTCTCTTGTGTCCCCAACACACCTAATAGGTGTACTAGTTCGGCGAAGAGATAGTGAAATACAAGTGGTATGAATGAATATGAGCAGTAGTACAGCGCCAGAAAATAGCTTACTGGCATGCAGTTGATGGTAGTAATATTGCAGGAAGTAAACAAGCAGTAGTAACTCAGCAGTAGTAACGCAGTAAAACAGTAACAAGCAGCGATAGCAGTATTTAGGAACAAGGCCTAGGGATTAGACTTTCACTAGTGGACACTCTCAACATTGATCACATAACAGAATAGATAAATGCATACTCTACACTCTCTTGTTGGATGATGAACACATTGCGTAGAATTACACGAACCCTCAATGCCGGAGTTAACAAGCTCCACAATTCAATGTTCATATTTAAATAACCTTAGAGTGCATGAAAGATCGACACGACTAAACCAAGTACTAACATAGCATGCACACTGTCACCTTCATGCTTATGTAGGAGGAATAATACACATCAATACTATCATAGCAATAGTTAACTTCGCAATCTACAAGAGATCATGATCATAGCATAAACCAAGTACTAACACGGATGCACACACTGTCACCATTACACCGTGTAGGAGGAATAAAACTACTTTAATAACATCACTAGAGTAGCACATGGATAAATTGTGATACAAAACACATTGCAATCATAAAGGGATATAAATAATCACTTCACTATGCCATTCATAACAGTGAATAAGTATTCTGTGAAATATAGCCTAAGAGACCCACACGGTGCACACACTGTCACCTTTACACACGTGGGACAAGGAGTCTCCGGAGATCACATAAGTAAAACTCACTTGACTAGCACAATGACATCTAGATTAAAAGCATCATCATATGAATCTCAATCATGTAAGGCAGCTCATGAGATTATTGTATTGAAGTACATAGGAGAGAGATGAACCACATAGCTACCGGTACAGCCCCGAGCCTCGATGGAGAACTACTCCCTCCTCATGGGAGACAGCAGCGTTGATGGAGATGGCGGTGGAGATGGCAGCGGTGCCGATGGAGAAGCCTTCCGGGGGCACTTCCCCGCTCCGGCAGGGTGCCGGAACAGAGACTCCTGTCCCCCAGATCTTGGCTTCGCGATGGCGGCGGCTCTGGAAGGTTTCGCGTAACCGTGGCTTATTCCGTAAGGGTTTTCGACGCAGGGGCTTTATATAGGCGAAAGGGCAGAGTCAGAAGGTCGAAGGGGCGACGACACCATAGGATGGCGCGGCCAGGGCCCAGGCCGCGCCACCCTATCATCTGGGGCCCACAGGGCCCTCCTCTGGCGGCTCTCGGGTGTTCTGGATGCTTCCGGGCAAAATAGGAACCTGGGCGTTGATTTCGTCCAATTCCGAGAATATTTCGTTACTAGGATTTCTGAAACCAAAAACAGCAGAAAACAGGAACTGGCACTTCGGCATCTTGTTAATAGGTTAGTTCCAGAAAATGAACGAATATGACATATAATGTGCATAAAACATGTAGGTATCATCAATAAAGTAGCATGGTACATAAGAAATTATCGATACGTTGGAGACGTATCAGCATCCCCAAGCTTAGTTCTGCTCGTCCCGAGCAGGTAAAACGATAACAAAGATAATTTCTGAAGTGACATGCCATCATAATCTTGATCGTATTGTAAACATATGTAATGAATGCAGCGATCAAAACAATGGTAATGACATGAGTAAACAACTGAATCATAAAGCAAAGACTTTTCATGAATAGTACTTCAAGACAAGCATCAATAAGTCTTGCATAAGAGTTAACTCATAAAGCAATAAATCAAAGTAAAGGTATTGAAGCAACACAAAGGAAGATTAAGTTTCAGCGGTTGCTTTCAACTTATAACATGTATATCTCATGGATATTGTCAATGTAAAGCAATATAACAAATGCAATATGCAAATATGTAAGAATCAATGCAAAGTTCACACAAGTGTTTGCTTCTTAGATAGAAAGAATAGGTAAACTGACTCAACAATAAAGTAAAAGAATGACCCTTCAAAGAGGAAAGCATCGATTGCTATATTTGTGCTAGAGCTTTGATTTTGAAAACATATAGAGAGCATAAAAGTAAAGTTTTGAGAGGTGTTTGTTGTTGTCAACGAATGGTAGTGGGCACTCTAACTACCTCATCAACCAGACTTTCAAGAGCGGCTCCCATGAATGACGTTATCTCTACCAGCAAGGTAGATCATCCCTCTTCTCTTTTGTTTACACATGTACTTTAGTTTAGTTTTTCTTTATTTATGGATGACACTCCTCCCAACCTTTTGCTTACACAAGCCATGGCTAACCGAATCCTCGGGTGCCTTCCAACATTCACATACCATGGAGGAGTGTCTATTTGCAAAATTAAGTTGCTTACTGATGAATCAGAGCAAAACATGTGAAGAGAATTATTAATGAAAGTTAATTAATTGGGGCTGGGAACCCCATTGCCAGCTCTTTTTGCAAAATTATTGGAAAAGCGGATGTGCCACTAGTCCATTGTGAGAGTCTGTCAAAAGTAAATGACAAGATCGAAAGATAAAACACCACATACTTCCTCATGAGCTATAAAACATTGACACAAATAAGAGGTGATAAATTTTGAATTATTTAAAGGTAGCACTCAAGCAATTTACTTTGGAATGGCGGAGAAATACCATGTAGTAGGTAGGTGTATGGTGGACACAAATGGCATAGTGGTTGGCTCAAGGATTTGGATGCATGAGAAGTATTCCCTCTCGATACAAGGTTTAGGCTAGCAAGGTTATTTGAAGCAAACTCAAGGATGAACCGGTGCAGCAAAACTTACATAAAAGACATATTGTAAACATTATAAGACTCTACACCGTCTTCCTTGTTGTTCAAAACTCAATACTAGAAATTATCTAGACCTTAGAGAGACCAAATATGCAAACCAAATTTTAGCAAGCTCTATGTATTTCTTAATTAATGGGTGCAAAGTATATGATGCAAGAGCTTAAACATGAGCACAACAATTGCCAAGTATCACATTATCCAAGACATTTTACCAATTACTACATGTAGCATTTTTCAATTCCAACCATATAACAATTTAACGATGAGGAAACTTCGCCATGAATATTATGAGCTAAGAACACATGTGTTCATACGAACCAGAGGAGCGTGTCTCTCTCCCACACAAGGATGAACTTATTCAGAGAACTAAGATAACAAAAAAAAAAGCACACACAGACGCTCCAAGTAAAGTACATAAGATGTGACCGAATAAAAATATAGTTTCAAGAGAAGGAACCTGATACTTTGTCGATGAAGAAGGGGATGCCTTGGGCATCCCCAAGCTTAGACGCTTGAGTCCTCTTGGAATATGCAGGGGTGAACCACGGGGGCATCCCCAAGCTTAGAGCTTTCACTCCTCTTGATCATAGTATATCATACTCCTCTCTTGACCCTTAAAAACTTCATTCACACCAAACTTCAAGCAAACTCATTAGAGGGTTAGTGCATAATCAAAAATTCACATGTTCAGAGGTGACACAATCATTCTTAACACTTCTGGACATTGCACAAAACTTCTGAAAGTTAATGGAACAAAGAAACTCATTCAACTTAACAAAAGCGGCAATGCGAAATAAAAGGCAGAATCTGTCAAAAACAGAACAGTCCGTAAATACGAATTTTAAAATGGCACCAGACTTGCTCAAACGGAAAAACTCAAAACTAATGAAAGTTGCGTACATATCTGAGGAACACGCACGTAAATTGGCATATTTTTCTGAGTTACCTACAGAGAAAACAGCCCAGATTCGTGACAGATAGAAATCTGTTTCTGCGCAGAAATCCAAATCTAGTATCAACCTTCGATTAGAGGCTTCACTTGGTACAACAAATCACAAAACTAAGATAAGGAGAGGTTGCTACAGTAGTAAACAACTTCCAAGACACAAATATAAAACAAAGTACTGTAGCAAAATAACACATGGGTTATCTCCCAAGAAGTTCTTTCTTTATAGCCATTAAGATGGGCTCAGCAATTTTAATGATGCACTCGCAAGAAATAGTATTTGAAGCAAAAGAGAGCATCAAGAAGCAAATTCAAAACACATTTAAGCCTAACATGCTTCCTATGCATAGGAATCTTGTAAATAAACAAGTTCATGAAGAGCAAAGTAACAAGCATAGGAAGATAAAACAAGTGTAGCTTCAAAAATTTCAGCATATAGAGAGGTGTTTTAGTAACATGAAAAATTTTACAACCATATTTTCCTCTCTCATAATAACTTTCAGTAGCAACATGAGCAAACTCAACAATATAACTATCACATAAAGCATTCTTATCATGAGTCTCATGCATAAAATTATTACTCCCCACATAGGCATAATCAATTTTATTAGTTGTAGTGGGAGCAAATTCAACAAAGTAGCTATCATTATTATTCTCATCATCAAATATAGGAGGCATAGTATCATCAAAGTAAATTTTCTCCTCAATGCTTGGGGGACTAAAAATATCATGCTCATCAAAGCCAGCTTCCCCAAGCTTAGAATTTTCCATAGCATTAGCAACAATAGTGTTCAAAGCATTCATATTAATATGTTCCATGGGTTTTTTAATTTTCGCATCAAACCATCCATGTCTTAAATCAGGAAATAGAATAAAAAGGTCATTGTTGTCCATTATGCCTCACTAGTGTAAACAAGAAACCAAATGTCGCAATTGCAGAGTCTAAAGGAAATAGCTTCGAGCACACACACAATGGCGCCAGAAAAGTACTATTACCTGGAACCGAAGTATGAGTGCCTTTTACCTTTCCTCCCCGGCAACGGCGCCAGAAAAGTGCTTGATGTCTACTGGTGCTTCTATTCTTGTACACAGTGTTGGGCCTCCAAGAGCAGAGGTTTGTAGAACAGCAGCAAGTTTTCCCTTAAGTGGATCACCCAAGGTTTATCGAACTCAGGGAGGAAGAGGTCAAAGATATCCCTCTCATGCAACCCTGCAACCACAAAGCAAGAAGTCTCTTGTGTCCCCAACACACCTAATAGGTGTACTAGTTCGGCGAAGAGATAGTGAAATACAAGTGGTATGAATGAATATGAGCAGTAGTACGGCGCCAGAAAATAGCTTACTGGCATGCAGTTGATGGTAGTAATATTGCAGGAAGTAAACAAGCAGTAGTAACTCAGCAGTAGTAACGCAGTAAAACAGTAACAAGCAGCGATAGCAGTATTTAGGAACAAGGCCTAGGGATTAGACTTTCACTAGTGGACACTCTCAACATTGATCACATAACAGAATAGATAAATGCATACTCTACACTCTCTTGTTGGATGATGAACACATTGCGTAGGATTACACGAACCCTCAATGCCGGAGTTAACAAGCTCCACAATTCAATGTTCATATTTAAATAACCTTAGAGTGCATGAAAGATCGACACGACTAAACCAAGTACTAACATAGCATGCACACTGTCACCTTCATGCTTATGTAGGAGGAATAATACACATCAATACTATCATAGCAATAGTTAACTTCGCAATCTACAAGAGATCATGATCATAGCATAAACCAAGTACTAACACGGATGCACACACTGTCACCATTACACCGTGTAGGAGGAATAAAACTACTTTAATAACATCACTAGAGTAGCACATGGATAAATTGTGATACAAAACACATTGCAATCATAAAGGGATATAAATAAGCACTTCACTATGCCATTCATAACAGTGAATAAGTATTCTGTGAAATATAGCCTAAGAGACCCACACGGTGCACACACTGTCACCTTTACACACGTGGGACAAGGAGTCTCCGGAGATCACATAAGTAAAACTCACTTGACTAGCACAATGACATCTAGATTACAAGCATCATCATATGAATCTCAATCATGTAAGGCAGCTCATGAGATTATTGTATTGAAGTACATAGGAGAGAGATGAACCACATATCTACCGGTACAGCCCCGAGCCTCGATGGAGAACTACTCCCTCCTCATGGGAGACATCAGCGTTGATGGAGATGGCGGTGGAGATGGCAGCGGTGTCGATGGAGAAGCCTTCCGGGGGCACTTCCCCGCTCTGGCAGGGTGCCGGAACAGAGACTCCTGTCCCCCAGATCTTGGCTTCGCGATGGCGGCGGCTCTGGAAGGTTTCGCGTACCGTGGCTTATTCCGTAAGGGTTTTCGACGCAGGGGCTTTATATAGGCGAAAGGGCAGCGTCAGAAGGTCGAAGGGGCGACGACACCATAGGCTGGCGCGGCCAGGGCCCAGGCCGCGCCACCCTATCATCTGGGGCCCACAGGGCCCTCCTCTGGCGGCTCTCGGGTGTTCTGGATGCTTCCGGGCAAAATAGGAACCTGGGCGTTGATTTCGTCCAATTCCGAGAATATTTCGTTACTAGGATTTCTGAAACCAAAAACAGCAGAAAACAGGAACTGGCACTTCGGCATCTTGTTAATAGGTTAGTTCCAGAAAATGCACGAATATGACATATAATGTGCATAAAACATGTAGGTATCATCAATAAAGTAGCATGGAACATAAGAAATTATCGATACGTTGGAGACGTATCATTACTCGCCATCAATAACGCTTCAGCACGAGCAACACAAGGTAACGAATAAACGCGTACTGCCTAGATCGCAAGATGCGATCTAGGCAGCATGATGCTTACCCAGAAGAAATCCTCGAAAGTAGGGGTGGCGATGCGCCTGATTTGTGTTTGTTGTGAACGTGATTGTCCTCCTTTTTCGATAACCCTAGATACATATTTATAGTCCAAGGGACTTTCTAATTCGGGCGTGCACCTAACCGTGCACGGGTTAAACTCTATCTAAACTAAGATGCGATCTACTATATTTACAGATACACGGGCAATTAAGCCCAAACTCTTCGTGTAAGGCCGCTTCAAAGATGCTCCACGAGTATATCCTTCAAGCCCATCTTCACTTACGGCCCATCTCCCGATTTGGCCAAAATCTGGTGATAACAGCTCCGCAGCCTTCTTCATGTTGTCCTTTGGAGTTGTGAGCGGCTGCTGCTCTGGGGGTGTTGCAAAGGTAATCTTGCGGGGAAGGATGGCTTCTCGCCTAATTCTAGCTTCTTCCTCCTGAACAAATTTTACCTTGGCCTCCCAGTGCTTCTCGAGTTGCCTGACCTTTTCAAGAGATTCATCGACCTCGCGATCCTTCTTCTGAAAGTGCTCCACGAAGTTCGCAGCTATGGTTCTTTCTTCCAGCATTGCGGCAGCGGTCTTGGCAAACTTCTGAGCTGTTGCCAGCATCTCCTGTCTTTTGGCTTCTAGGGCCTCCGGATCTGCCGCCTCCTCGGGAGTTATTGGTTTATTGAGAACATCAGACTGTGCGACTAAATCCATGCGTGCTTGCTCGACCATCTCTTCTGGTGACAGGACATCCTTTCGTGGTCGTGCCCGATCTAAGGGAGACCTTACGTTGGATGGTCCTGGGTCGGAGGTGGAGTCTTCGTCTTCCGTTTCCTGCTGATCCAGCGGTGCTACGGTTGCTAGAACCTGCATTGGCTGGGCGGATTCTACGTCAGCTTGCTCACCGCCTCCGAGTTCCTCGAGCTTGCGGTTGAATTCTTCTGTATTCATGGATGAGGCACCGTCAGCTTCTTCCCCGATCTCGAGCTCTTTCGTCAAGCGATTGTATTCTTCTGTGCCTATTGAGGAGGCATCGTCGGAATTCGGGCTCAAGTTACCGAGGATTGATTCCTCAAGGTTTCCGGCTTCCTCTTGTCCCGGAGTGTCGTTGTCTCCGACTGCTTCTTGCAGATCCGGAGCGGCGTTGTTTCCGGGTGCCCCAACCTGCAAAGGATCGGCCTCGTCCTGGTGGAGAGCGTCTCCTGCGGTATGGGCCAAGAAGTGCACGAAGTGACACCTTTGCTTCTCTAACACCTGGGAGACCCAGGCGGATCTGCATTGGTCTTCCACCGTTTTCTCCTGCTCAGGGGCGGATTGGGTGGGCTTTGATTTTTTCAGATCTAAGGCGGAATCTTCCTTAGGGAGCTCCTGCGACTCAGATCGGATCTTCGCGACGGCGTCCAGCTCAGCGGCGGACGCGTCAGCGTTACTTACCAGTGCGTTTCTGTCGGAATCGACGGTCTCGCCGATGAAGATGTGGATGCCGCCGATTGGGACGATGGAGAGCTTGACGGGGTTTGACCTAGCCGGAATCCAGAATTCGTCCGGAGGGACGATCGGAAAATTCCCAGCATAGAGTACTCGCCCCACAGCGATCGAGTCGTCGTAGCTTCCCATGGCGGAGCCCTCCCGGTTCCGGCCTCCAGACGCCTCAGGCCCCACGGTGGGCGCCAACTGTCGTTGCCTAATCGACGGTACCCCGGAGGAGGGATCCTCACGAGGGGGAAAACAAGTAGGGGCCATAGGGCGGAGTGCACACGGGACGGTAGTACGCGAGTTACCCAGCTTCGGAACACCTGCACGATGACAGGGCCTACTGCTGCTTGTCTGGAATTATCTGGGCGCTTGCGCGTTGTTACAATGGTTGTGGTTGTGCCTCTAGGGCTCCCGGGATCCGGCTTATATAGACGCACGGATCTAGGGTTTACATGGAGAGTCCTAGCCGGAATACAAGTTGCCTAACTACGGTACAATATCTTGCCGTGTACGTCAAGGATCCGCCTTCCCTCTTGGCCGTGCTGGATCCGGATACTTTATGGGCCTCCACGGATCCGGCCTCCTTCGTATGTCAGTTGAGATCCGGCTCCTCGTTCCTGGGCTGCACTTCATCCTTAATGATCAACAGCAACTGGGCCGCCCGATGGGCCGTATGCCACCATCACCATCTGTGGGCCACCCGGGCTTGCCGGATCCAGGCCATGTCGTTGATATACCCATAAAGTATACCCACAACAGGACCAACACCTCGTCAGTCACCGACATCGGCGCCGATCAGGTGCTTGACGAATCATCGAAGAGGTAACCTTTTTTTTGAACCTCGGCAATGCCTTTGATTGATAAAGTCGAAAAGATTTTGGACAGTTTATAAGGGAAACCGGCCGAAAACCAAACAACACAACGCACCACACCGGCCCCGAGGCCGCGCCCCCACACAAGTCGACGACCAAGCCACCCTAGCGACCAAAGCCGACACCACAACACCTCAACGCAACACAGCGGAGGCCAACATCCGGAGCCGCCGCTCCGACATCCACGCCGGCCCCGAGGCCGCGCCCACAGACTAGCCGACGACCCAGTTGCCCAAGCAAACCAAGGCCGACACTCAAACACCTCAACGCGGGACGGCGGAGGCGATGATTCGGAGCCGCCGCTCCGACGTCCACGCCGACCCGCAGGGCCGCGCACCACCAAGCCGAGGACGAAGAACGGAAAGCGCCGACCAGACGAGCAGACCAGATACCAACATGGGAGGTGAACCTCCACAACGATGCCTCCAAGGAGGGGAGCGACGTTCGAGAGCGCCGCCATCGCCAGCAACAACCGAGGCCGGTGCAGGGTTTTCACCCGGAGAATACCAAACCCGAAGTCGTGTCTGCCTGCCCGTCGAAGTCTAGGCTGTCCAACTCACCGACGCCAACCACCAAAGCTCACTCCACTGGTCCCTCCGGACGAAGGAACATCCAAGGCGAGGCCCCAAGAGGCAAACGGCGCAAGAACGCCGAACTCGCCCGACCCCGCGTGGGATCTGGGGTTTCCCCCGGAGAACCTGGGCGTAGTTGCGAGAAACACCACCTCGACGACGACTTCAAGAAGGATGTGGCGCCCAAGAGCGTCACCGACGTCGGTCCCGACAGACTGCCAGGACAAGCTTTCGCCCGGCGATGAGTCGCAAGCCACACACCCGCCCCTCAAGGGCCAGCCAGACCACCAACACCAACCCGCACGCAGAGCGCCAGCCCCACGCGCTCGACGATCTGCGGCCACGGACGAAACAAGGCGCTGGGGCCAGGTCCGCCTCCCGCAGAGCCACCTCCTAGCTCGACGAGACGAAGAAGACCACCATCCGGGGCCGCCGCCCCGGCATCCGGGTACCACACGAAGCAGAAGCCGAGCGAGCACCCACCAAGCCAAATCGGCGACCGCCGATGAAGCCGACAGAGCGAGGCAGCCAGGCCCCAGATCCATCGCGCCGCCACACCTAGGCTCCCCGTCGCTGCAGCGAGAACGCCGCCGTCCAGATCATCACCGCTGCCCGCGAGATAGTCGCCGAAGCAACCAGAGCGAACCCGTGCAGCTGCCACCGCGCGGGGAACCGAAGCACACTGCCACCACACTCCTCCGCCAACCCACACGAGCAGAAACGCGACGCCGCCGCGAAGCAGAGCCACGGAAGCCGCCGGCCGGAGGGGCAACGCCCACCACGCCGTCGAGCCGCAGCAGCCGACGCCCAGCCGCGAGCCGCCGCAACCCCGCTCGAATGCTCCACGAGCCGCCACAGATCCGGGCGCGGGGACCCAGGGCCATGGCCGCGCGCCCACGAGCCGACTTCTCCCGGCGCGGCGGAGGAGGAAGCCGCCGCCCGGAGCACCGCCGCCGCCCGGCCGGAGAGGCCCAGCCAGCGCAACTCCCTGCACGAGCTCCCGCGAGCCTCAGCGCCCTCCACGGAAGGGGAAGACCCCGCCGCCGTCTACCACACGGGCTTCGCCCGGTGGCGCGCGCTGGCGGCGGCGAGGGGAGGCGGCGAGGTGGGAGGGGCCGGGGCCGGCGGCTAGGGTTTGCCGCCCGAGTCGCCCGGTGCGGGACGACGCGGGGGCTGTTTTACCTATTTTGAAGAGGTAACCTTTCAACACTACTCTTTTAATTTGTGTCAGTTTGATTTAGTTGCTTAGAGCATCTCAAATAGATTACTATGTAAAATAGGAAACCTAGAAAAAAAAATTAGGGCACCAAAATATGGGATATAGGGAACCAAAACACTTTGTTTTGTACGGAGCAACGCTATTTAAATGCGTCAAAAGACCCATTAGACACAGAACAACATGCATCCTTCGCTGGCCACTGCAAGAAAAACTGTTTGCAGAGGCACTTCTCTAGAGGAATTTTATGATTTGCCATAATCAAATTGTTAAATAGTCATGTAGAGGCAGTTTTTTTGAGTAGAGACACCTCTTTTAGGCACCACTCACCATGTAAAGTGTCTTAACTATGGTGACACTGGTTGAAACAATTTTGTCGTCAGTATCAAATGCGTGTTTAAAGGTGTTCTATATATGAGGCACTTAATAAATTGCTTCACAAAATCATATAGATGCATTTGAAGATATTTTCTAAAGTGACCTTACATTATAACTAGAGACGCTATTTACGTCGGCTAGAGACATTTTACATAATTTTAAGGCATTCAATATAGTACTGAGAATATTTTACTTACGACTATTAGCAAGTTGTTGTATGAGGCTAAGGGTCTGTTTGTTTGAGCTGCAGCTTTTGAAAAGCAGCTGTAGCTGGTGAACTGTGAAGAAGCAGCTGTGAGAAGCATCTGTTGAAAAAAGAGATTTGATGTTTGGTAGTCGAGCTTTTTATAGCTGCTGCTGTTTGTTTTACGAGTGAAATATCTGAAATGCCCCTAAGTGTTGAAGATGTTGTATAAATGCTCATTTAAAACGAATAAGCTATATTTGGTTGTTTTGTTATATAATTATGATGTTTAAGAATCAAATTACGTTAATTTACTTTTTAGCTAAAATAATTGTTTTTTAATACTTAATTAAGAAGAAAGTGTCTAGTCCTTTTACCGAAATAATTTTACCAAAGTGTATAGGTGCCTTTCAAAGAAATGATTTTAGCTTTTGACAGATAAGTAAAAGAATGAGTTTTCGTAATCACTGAATCAATATTTTACTCCCGCCGGTGTAGGAAGTGAATCAATATATACACTCAGCAAATGCGTGCTTAGATCAGAGACGAATTTGGAGATCCCGTAGCGTGCGTTGTGCTCCAGGAGGTTGACGAACCGGATGGGGAGCGACAAATCTGGAGCATCTTCCTTTGTGCTGCCGAAACTGCTGCAGATCGGAGATCCGTGGCATGCATGTGCTCAAGGAGGTTGACGAACCAGATGGGGAGCAGCGAATCCGGACGGGGACGAACTCTTCCCGGTGGTGCCCGTGTCCGGCGACCGACAGGGAGGGGCGTCCGATGGCAAGGCAGAGAACGTCGCTGGGCGGCCGATGGCGAGGCAGAGAATGGCGGCTGGGCGGCCGATGGCGAGGCGGCCACCGGCGGCGGGGCGTCCGATGGCGAGGCGACCACCGGCGGCGGGGCGTCCGATGGCGAGGCGGCCACCGGCGGCGGGGCCGCGGGCGGCGGCAAACCCTTACCCTAGCTGGCCATGGCAGTGAGATGGTGGGACTTGGGAGGAGGGGAAAATGATTCTCGGGGTGGTCGGGCTGGACCGATTGAACTGGGCTGGGTGGGTTATAAGGAGTGGCAAAATTTTCGTAAATAAGAAAAATTACAGAGGGCAATTCGGTCCTATGGCACTCGGGAAGCAGGCAAAAGCTCGGGAAGCACCTCCCGAGCTGCTTTCGCTCGCGGCCGCTCGTCTAGTGCATTTCGAGACCCTGCTTCTGGCAAGCGCTTTTCAATTATTGGGTGTTTGTTTGGGCTTCCGCTTTTGAACCCCAAAAGCAGAAGCAGAAGCCCAAACAAACAGAGCCTAAGCAGTGCTTGGATAAGCACAAATCGTTTCAGAACGATCTTGACTTCGAGGATTGCTTTCAACATTTTCATAATTGATATTTATCTATTCTAGAGAATAGTAACACAACTGAATTGTCTTTACTAATGTCTTATACTCCCTCTGTTCCTAAAATTTCTGCTCAGATTTGTCAAAATACGGAGGTATATAAACATATTTTAAGTTTTAGGTCCATCCAAACATAGAAAAAATTGAGCAGATTTTTTTTAATGGAGATCGTAGAATGTATAGACAATATGTGGTGCCACTATGAACTGTCTTACAATATGTAAAGACATTCTATAAGTGTTCTTTTTTGTTCCTCTCTCTCTGTAGTTTTGTCTAGATATTTTTATTTCTTCATTATTATATTTAGATGTATATTTCCATGCTTTTATGTGTCCTTTTGTTTCATATTTCCTATTTGTTCTTATATATTTTAATTTATGTAAGAAAAAATAATATTTTTAAATTAAATATACAATACCTTAGTTCAAACATATAATAGAATGTTTTCAATAAGCATGAATGCTACTTTGTGGTACATGAACATCTATTTAACTATATGAAAACTTTTTTTATTTGATTGAATTATTATTAACATTTTTGGTTATTAAATACGTATATATATGATTATTTTCTCGATGATGCATGAAAAATTATGTTGGACGCATCAGCATTCATCTCGGATACGAGCAAAATTACTTTTATACACGCAAACAATAAATTTTCATATACTTTGGATATCTTATTTATAAAATTAATTTTTTGCAAAACAAGTTTAGGATCCATATAAAATCAAAAATTAAAAGGACATTGTATCTATTATTGGGCCATATTCTCGCCAAATGCGGCCCATATGAAGATATCTCCAACCCGAGGCACCTTATTGCGTGCTTAAAGCCGCAAATATTACGCGAAACCAACTGTCACTTGTTGGAGGCTTGGAGCCCACTCCCAACATAAAGATCAATATTTCAACAAAAAAAACATAAAAGATCAATGCGTTTTTCTCCTTTCATTTCTGCTAAAATAAATTTAACATGTCAATTTATTCAGAGAGATACCTTCATACATAGTCAATTGGTAGTGACAGATAATATACCAGTTTTGCTTGTAATAAGAGCATCTTCCGTCGCGTCCCCACACGACGGCGGATCGAGTGTTTGGGGTGCTTCGGTTTCGTGCCGTGTTTGAGGCGCATCGCTGCCCAGCCGCGGCCCCCAAACGCGCCCCCAAACATTAAAATAAATTATTATTTTTTTACCTTTTTATTTCGATAGAGAGAAGGAATTTGTATTTAGAATCGAGATTTTCAAAGTAGTACAACATGTTGAGACAAATTAAACATTAAAACAGCAAAAAAAAATGTTCAAATTAATTTTTAAACTAAGCTAATTCTTCTTTGATGGCCCCGCCTTATCCTCCTCACGGAGGCACTTCATGCTTGTCCACTCTTCCGAAGAGGTAGTGGCGTTCAACGCGTTCGAGGAGCTTGTGTCCGCCTCCAACGGGTAGTCCTTGGTGTATTTGTCGTCGTCGGTGCTCGCCGGCTGCGCCTCCGCCATCGCACGGGCCCTTGCCTCCTTCTTTGTCGTCGCCGCCTCCTCAGCTGCCTCCTCCGCCACCAGCCGTCTCCACCTAGCATCTCCATCCTCTTCCTCTTCCTCTTCCTCTTCCTCTTCCTCTTCCTCTTCCTCTTCCTCATGGCCGTCGTCGGCAACGGCCTGCCCCTCCTCCTCCTGGCCATCCGTCGGTGGGGAACAAGAGCTGCTAGGCATGGCAGTTCTTTCCCACCAATGGCGTCATCCTGGCGGCTTCCCCTCGCTATCGGAGTCCGATGGCATAGAGAGGTTGCTCATGGTCAGAGAGGAGAGGTTGCTCAGTCGTAGAGATGAAGGGCGCCGGCCGGTTGGAGATTGGAATGCGCAGACGTAGGGGTCTTATTGAGCAGTGACGAATGGCGCCGCAAATATCGAAGAGGACTGCGGTTGCTCTTCCGCGGAATTCACGCTCCATTCCGTCGGTTCGCACGTCAATCGACGCGGTTGCCACTGCTGCGGTTCCCCTTCCCGGCAACTGCACCGTCGCTGTGCGCCAATAATAACTCCGTCGCGAGGTAGGCGACGATTAGACGTCGTTCGGGTGTCAATGATCCATCGGGCCCATCACTCCCTGCCTCGTTTCTCGCTCTGTCTGGCGCGCCCGGAACATCCCCAATGGAGCGGAGACGGGCTCGGGGCGCCGGACAGCGTATTAGGCCGCGCCGGACGGAAGGATACTTTGGAGGGGCCAAAAATATTTTCTGACGCGCCCCAAAAACCTTTAAGGGACGCATCTAGAGATGCTCTAAGAGCATCTCCAGTCGCGTCCCCCAAAGCGTCCCCCAAAAGGATTTGGGGCGCGCCGGACAAAAAAAGCGTTCCAGCCGCGTCCCCCAAAGCCCATTTTTGTCCGGCGTGGCCCGATACGGTGTCCGGCGCCCCGAGCCCGTCCCCGTCCCACAGGGGACGCTCGGGGGACGCCGGACACAAAGAAAAGCGAGGCGGGCTCCCACATGTCGGCGACTATTTGCATAAACCGTTGGTTCGCGCCTCTTTTCTCGTCGACTTCCTTCCTTCCCGCGCCTCCCACCCCACCGCCGCCGCTGGATTTCCCGGCCGTTTGGGCGTCTGATCTGTGCTGCGAGTCGGCATCGTTGTCGCGGCTGGGGCTCCCGCCGGTCGTGCCGCCGCCGCCGCGTCGCCAGCGCGTCCCAGAACGCGCCGTCAAATCCGCCCCACCTCCGCGCACAGAAGGTGCTCGACGACTTGCCAGGTAGGCGCGATTGGTCGCTGTTTGTTGCGTCGTCTGTCTCGGCGCAATTTTAACCATTGATTTTGCTTTAGCCATGGACAGCGACGATGAGATGGTTGCCCTGCTGCTGGAGGACGAGCAAGCGTTCGACGACGACCTGCGGGAGCATTTGCTGATCATCGCGTCCCTCCAGGACATGCTTGACGCTGAGGCGGGGAAGAGGAAGAGGCCGCGCCGCGGAGGATCAAGGCCGGGAAGAAGGAAGTCGAAGCCCCGGCAGAGGATGGAGGGGCATGCCATGCTGCACAACGACTACTTCGCGGACGGGGCAACACATGCCGACAATTTTCGGCGCCGGTACAGGATGCGCAAGGGGCTGTTCATGAATATCCTCCACGGCGTTCAAGAGTTCGACCCCTACTTCAAGCTCAAGGTCGACGCTGTAGGCGTTCTCGGGTTCTCATCCATTCAGAAGTGCACCGCCGCCATGAGGATGCTTGCATACGGAGCACCTGCCGATACACAGGACGACTACCTTTGCATGAGTGAGTCTACTGCCATTGAGTGCATGTACAAGTTTTGCCGAGCTGTGGTGGGAAAGTTTGGCAAATACTACTTGAGAGGGCCAAGCGAGGAAGAGATCGCAAGGATCATGGCACAAAATGCTGCAGAGGATTTCCTGGAATGCTTGGAAGCATCGATTGCATGCACTGGGCATGGAAGAACTGCCCGTTTGCTTGGCAAGGTATATACAAAGGGCGTCATGGATATTGCAGTGTGGTGCTTGAAGCTGTGGCAGATTATGACCTGTGGATTTGGCATTCTTTCTTTGGCATGGCGGGATCACACAATGACATCAACGTGTTGCAGCGGTCTCCGGTGTTCAGCAGACTAGTGGAAGGGCATGCTCCACCATGCAACTATGAGATCAATGGCCACCAATATACCAAAGGCTATTATCTAGCCGATGGTATATATCCAAAATGGGCCACTTTTGTCAAAACAATCTCGAATTCATCAGGTCTGAAGAATTCTCACTTTGCTACACGACAGGAGGCTTGCAGGAAGGATGTCGAGCGGGCATTTGGTGTGCTTCAAGCACAATTTGCCATTGTCCGGTACCCTGCTCTAAGCTGGTCTCACGACCAAATGTGGGAGGTGATGCAGGCTTGTGTGATCATGCACAACATGATCATCGAGGATGACCGCAAGAATCATGTTAGGTCACATGTTGGTCCCTATGAGTGTCAAGGCCCTCTCGCGGAGGTTGATCATGAGTTGCCTGCAGATTTTGCTGATTTTCTCGCCATGCACACAGAGATCCGTGACAGCAATGTGCATGAGCAACTTCAAGCTGATCTCGTTGAGCATTTGTGGAGGATCAAAGGAAATACCGTGGTACCTTGATGTATCATCTAGCCCTTTTTATTATATTTGATTACTTGTTTTATTGTTTGTTGTAATTTAATTTGAAAACAATCCTCGAAAACATTTTTTTTCATATGCTACATTTGATATAAATGGTTTATATGTTAAAAAAATTATTTTTAATGTTTGGGGGCGGCGTTTGGGGGACACGGCTGGGGAGCGACGTCCCCCAAACGCGGCACGAACAAAACACGTCCCCCAAACGCTCAATCCAGCGCGGTTTGGGGACGCGGCTGGAAATGCTCTAATGCTGCAGAATTGGAGGCTGGGAGTGGGAGTGCCACCACAGAAACCACCAGTTGTGCCAACAAAAAACCACATATCAAAGTACCAGGTGATTACCATCGACAAGATTGCACCAATCCAATTGACCGAAGATGAGGGTACATAATGTTCCTAGGTGTTCAACCTCAACAAACACTGCCTGCTACCAGCTTTCCCCTATCTCCCCTTCCAAAGTTTACAGTAACACCAACCCCCGACATATAACTGCAGCTCAATGTTACACTGCACGACACACGACAGTCCCAAGGACCGACATAAACAGAGAGAAAAGGTACAAAACAAGGCTACAAAATTATTAGTTTGATGAGACACACTACATCGACCATCTACGCGATAAAACTCTTTCGCCATGGATTCTCCTGAAAGAGCTGACTCTCCCTCCTCCCCCAGCAGTTAGGGTCAGAAGAATATGTACAAACTAGGCTCTTCTTCTTTTTTTCATCTTCTTTTTTCTAGAAACAGAGGCTATTGAAAGCGGTCTGGGACTGAAAGCCTGAAAGGTCAGGCTGGCTGGGCTGCAGCTCGGTTGTGGTTGTGATCGCCCTCGTAGGTAACGATCAACATCGTTGGGTCGTCGACGCACCTCTCGACATGCTTCCTTGCTGGGCAGCCCCTCACGCTGCTACACTTGTAGTAACCCCTGCAAGACAATGATGCACACATATATATCCGTAAGCTGCCTGTTTGAAGAAAGAACAAGAAGGTAAAGTGTGCTGGGAAGAGGTCGTCGGCTGTAATCTTTCTTGGATTGCAATAGGCACATTACCAGAATTATAACAGATTTATCTTAAACTGCATATATGCCTAGCAAACTTGGAATGAAAACAAAAGCCTCCTTTAGGGAAGGATATCTCAATCTCACTTTGCTATTTGTGGTATCTATTACCTAAACAGATGGGGCATGAAATCTAGCCTGAACTTTCACCCCATACAAGGACTATAACTCTTTTAGTTATCCAATTCAGTAAACCCTTTTGATGAATACTTTTTGGAGGATTCTGCATTCTACTGATATGGGCATATACTTAATTTTTACAAAAGAAAAAAAGAGAGAGAGAAGCTCTAACAGTGAACAAAGAAAAATGACATGTGAGCATAACCAAGTGCTACTTGTTTCCTGACATATCAAAATCATAAAACCCAACAAAATGTAACTACAAACATCATGTGTAAATCCTTTTGATGAATATTTTTTTGGAGTATTCTGCATTCTACTGATATGGGCATATACTTAATTTTTACAAACAAATAAGAAAATGTAAGCCCTAACTGTGAACAGAGAAAAATAAGATATGAACATGACCAAGTGCTACTTGTTTCCTGACATAACGAAATTGTAAAACCCTAACAAAGCGTAATTACAAACGGCTTGTGTCATGTAGCTGTATAAGCAAACAAGTATAGAGGGATAAAAACTGATTCAAGTATTTAGCTGTACCTAGGATGAGGGGATCCCTTTATTGGCTTCTGTCCATACTTGCGCCACGAGAAGTCATCAGCTGGGATGTCGGCGACCTTATTACTGATTGCAGGGACTTTGATGGACCTCTTTATCCTTAGCTTCCTGTCATTTCATACAATGGGTGGTTTATAAAAAGATTTAAAGACCAGAATATCAGTACTAAGATACCAGTTTATCACAATGAACCTCTAACCTTTTCTTGGCACAGTGGCACCTGGTCCCGGTCGCGCAGCGTCCACTCCCATCCTCCCTTCCAGCGCACCTCTTCCTCTGCACAAGTCCTAACTCAGGAGTGCTCGCCGTCTGCGAACCACTAACGAGCTGGAAGGGGCGGCTAGAGCGGCTGCCATCCAAACTCATCATGCTCCCCTCCATGCTCAGAGATGTCAGGAACGAACGGGGGGATGAGCCCGTGCAGTTAGAACCATCAAACTTGAGACTACCAGCCTTGCCACTGCCACCCTGGTCACCAAGGGCACCCCTCCTGACCATCTCGCTCTGCAGCTTCATCTGATGCATGAGCTGGAACCTCTGGTAGCTCTGCTGCTGCTGGAGGAAATGGAGATGCGCCGCCGGCAATGCCGGCGCCGGCGTCCCCGCCGGGGGCGCCACGGACACCGGCTGGACGAGCTGGACCGGCGGTCCGCGCGCCGGCCCGTTGGAACCCACCGAGGGGTTCTCCAGAAGCAGCCTCTGGGGGAACTGGGCAGGGATCCTGACAGGAGCCTTGGAGGAGGAGCCCTCCACCTGCTGGCTGTACCTGGGACACAGCCGGAGACTGGTGTCCGGGGTCGTCTGGGATGCTTTAGCTGCTGCTGCCGCAGCACCGCGAGGAGCCAGCGCAGAGCTCTCCAGGAAGAGCTTGCTGTCGAACATCGGCATGGGCTTCTTGATGCTCCTCCTGACCCTGGCATGGCCCTGCCGGCCGTTGCCATTGGCGATCTTGGAGGCCAGCGAGCCGAACTTGGCGACGGCCTCCCCGGTGGCGTCCACGAGCTCCTTGTGCGGCACGAGCTGGCCTTGCGGGTTGGAGAGGAGGCTGAGCACCCTGTGGCAGCTCTGCACCGCCTCCCTGCTCGATTCCTCCACGCCCTCCATCGGCGACTCCCTCCCCCCTATCTGCACACACAAACAAATAAGCACTTCTCGAATCAGAGAGGATCCATTGAAAACATGCCCTGAGCTCGCAATTATTGAACTCCCTCAGAAGATTCGAGAGTAAAAAAGAATCAATCTACAGAGGATATATTTCCTACAGTGAAATAGAAAAGAAAAAAAAACAGCAGACACATGAGCAGATATGCCGCCGATGACTGTAATCATTCCGCCCCACAAAAGAGCCGCCGGCCGTCTCCATAGATTTCAAGCCCGAAGGAACACCGGATATATAGCGCAGGAGATTCTCAGCAATGATGGGGCACACACACACACACAGGGGGGGGGGGGGCGCCAAGGCATCGCATCATCACCGGCATCCTGCTGCCACTCCAAAATTGGAGATGCGAACATGGGACACGGCATTTGGGTAGCCTTAATCGGTACTAAAATTAGGCCGGCGGACAATCCATCCATCGAGGAGGAGGCACCTGAAGCCTAGAAGAACATAAAAGGCTACGGCACGCCCGTGAGTGAGCGAGCGAGTGAGCGCGACCAGCACCACCCTGCAGCTAGCTCCCCTCAAAAAAAAATCTGGAAAAAAAAACAGGGGCGGAAGCGGAAGCCGCTGCTCCGGCGAACAAGAACCGGAATCCGACCGAGCATCCCCTCGATCCATCCACGGAATAACAAGAACTCGAGAACCGAATCGCGCGCACGAGCTAGCAGAGCAGAGCATGCATGATCCTAGCAGCAAGAAACTAGTAAGAGGGGACGGGGAGCAAACCTGGCGGCCGTTGCAGGCGTCGCCACCACCGCCGCTCTCGTCGGGTGGCAGGGGAGGTGGAGGAGGAGGAGGCTGCCTCGGCTGGTACAGGAAGGAGAAGGAGCGACGAGAGCAGAGAGTCTCGAGTGTGTCCGGGGCAGGGAGTGAGGATGAAAATAAATAAAGAAACGGGGGCGGTGGGGCCGGGGCCGCAGTGCTCTCGCTTTTCCGGGTTTCTTTATTCCTCCTCGGGCGCTGCGGGGGCGGGGCCACCGGCGCGGGACGATCCTGGCCGTCCATCGCCAACGTCCCTGTCCTGCGTATGGACTTTTTGTGCGCCCTGCCCGGGTTTTTTCTTTTTGGCCGCTGGGGTTTTTTTAGTCGGCCTGTGGGGTTGGGTTCCCGGGGCTGCCGTTTCGTCAAAGGCGTGAGCTGTGTCAGAGGCCACACTGGACCGGGTGGGGTCCCCTACGTCTTCTCTCTCTTTCTCTCCTCTTGCTGCCACTCGTGAACGTCTTCTCACCATCTCTCTGTGTGTGAGCTGGTTGTATTTTTTTTTCATATTCAAAATGTGTATAAGACTCGGTGAAGGCGTTTTGAGGGTTTCATACGTTTTTGTGTTGCGATATATAAGGTACTAGTGCAATATATGGCACAAATTATGAAATATAACAATATTCATTTTATGCATTTAGATTAGTATACACATTAGAACGTTAGGCCATCCGCAGCATCCCGACGCGCCGCTGAAGGCATTACCACGGGCTGAGTGAAAACCGACGGCCATGAGCTGGAAAGATACGTACAAGCGTCTCACTCCCTATCTATCTCTAAGCCGTCACCTTGTCCGGGTGCGGCGGGCTGCACGGTGTGGCGCCCTCTGTGTGAGCTGGTTGTATTTTTTTCGCAATTCAAAGTGTGTATATGCCCTGGGAAGGCGCATTTAGGGTTTTAACGAGTTTTTGTGTTGCGGTATATAAGGTAGTGCAATATATGGCATAAATTATGAATTATAACGATATTCATTTTATGTGCCCAAATTGGGTTTAGATTAGTATAAACATTCGAAACGTTGGGTCATTCAAAGAACCCTAGGGGGCGCCGCTGAAGGCATTACCAGGAGGCGGTGAGTGAAAACCGACGGCCATGAGCTGGAAAGATATATATGAGCATTGCTCTATCTATCTCTAAGCCATCATCTTGTCCGGGCGTGGCCGGCTGCACGGTGTGGAGTCCTCTGTGTTAGTTGGCCATGTTTTTTATTTGGCAGTTCACGACCAGTATGAACCGGGCCGGGAAGGGGCATCTACGGTTTAATGAGTACTTTTGTCGGTATCACGGTATAGGTTGTAGTGCAATATATGGCAATATACGGAGTACATAATATTTAATATTGGAGCATAGAAAGCGTTGGTCCGTTTATAGCATACCGACGCACCGCTAAAGGTGTTACTTAGCGCTGAGTGAAAACCGATGGCCATGAGCTAGAAAGATACATATGAGCATTGCTCTATCTATCTACCTCTAAGCCATCATCTCTTGTCCGGGCGTGGCCGGCTGCACGGTGTGGCGCCCTCTGTGTTAGTTGGCCGTGTTTTTTTTCTTTGGCAATTCACGGCCAGTATGAACCGGGCCAGGGTGGGGCATCTACGGTTTAATGAGTACTTTTGTCGGTATCACGGTATAGGTGGTAGTGCAATATATGGCAATATATATGGAGTACAATATAATGGTTAATATTGGAGCGTAGAAAGCGTTGGTACGTTCATAGCATACCGACGCACCGCTTAAGGTGTTACTTAGCGCTGAGCGAAAACTGACGAGCATGAGCTGGAAAGATACATGTGTGCCATTTCTCTCTCTATCTATCTCTAAGCCGTCATCTTGTCCGGGTGTGCATGGATGCATGGTGTGGCGCCCTCTGTGTTAGTTGGCCGTGTTTTTTTCTTTGGCAATTCACGGCCAGTATGAGCCGGGGAAGGGGCATCCAGGGTTTAATGAGTACATTTGTCGGTATCGCCGAATATGTGGTAGTGCAGTATATGTCATGATATATTGAGTAAAACAATAGTTAATATTGGATCGTAGAAAGCATTGGTCCGTCCATAGCATATTGACGCACCGCTAAAGGTGTTACTTAGTGCTGAGTGAAAACCGACGAGCATGAGCTAGAAATATACATGTGTGTTATCTCTCTCTATCTATCTCTAAGTCGTCATCTTGTCCGGGTGCGGCGGGCTGCACGGTGTGGCATCCTCTGTGTGAGTTGGTTGTATTTTTTTCACAATTCAAAGTGTGTATAGTCCCTGGGGAAGGCGCTGATGTCTACGGGTGCTTCTATTCTTGTAGACAGTGTTGGGCCTCCAAGAGCAGAGGTTTGTAGAACAGCAGCAAGTTTTCCCTTAAGTGGATCATCCAAGGTTTATCGAACTCAGGGAGGAAGAGGTCAAAGATATCTCTCTCAAGCAACCCTACAAACACAAAGCAAGAAGTCTCTTGTGTCCCTAACACACCAAATACACTTGTCAGATGTATAGGTGCACTAGTTCGGCGAAGAGATAGTAAAACACAGGTGGTATAGATGGTGGTAATATTGCAGAAAGTAAAGATGCAGTAAAACAGTAAACAAGCGGCGCCAGAAAATAGCTTGCTGGCGTGGGAAGCAATTCTTCATGGTGGAAACAAGGCCTAGGGATCATACTTTCACTAGTGGACACTCTCAACATTGATCACATAATAAATAAGTTCTCTTTCCTTTGTGCTACATATACTCTTGTTAGATGATGAACACCACTAATTGTGTAGGATTACACGAACCCTCAATGTCGGAGTTAACAAGCGCCACAACATTCGATATTCATGTTTAAGTAACCTTAGAGCATAATAGATCTTTGCAAAATAAACCAAGTACTAACATAGCATGCACACTGTCACCATCACACTACGAAGGAGGCATAGATCACATCAATACTATCATAATGACAATTAACTCCACAATCTACAAGAGATTATGATCATAATCTACGACAAGAACTACACGATGCACACACTGTCACCATTACACCATGCAGGAGGAATAGACTACTTTAATAACATCACATGAGTAGCACATAGATAAATAGTGATACAAAACACATTGCAATCATAAAGGGATATAAATAAGCACTTCACTACGCCATTCATAACAGTGAATAAGTATTCTGTGAAATATAGCCTAAGAGACCCACACGGTGCACACACTGTCACCTTTACACACATGGGACAAGGAGTCTCCGGAGATCACATAAGTAAAACCCACTTGACTAGCATAATGACATCTAGATTACAAGCATCATCATATGAATCTCAATCATGTAAGGCAGCTCATGAGATTATTGTATTGAAGTACATAGGAGAGAGATGAACCACATAGCTACCGGTACAGCCCCGAGCCTCGATGGAGAACTACTCCCTCCTCATGGGAGCAGCAGCGGTGATGAAGATGGCGGTGGTGTCGATGGAGGAGCCTTCTGGGGGCACTTCCCCGTCCCGGCGGCGTGCCGGAACAGAGACTCCTGTCCCCCAGATCTTGGCTTCGCGATGGCGGCTCTGGAACTTTTCTTGTACCGTGGCTTATTCCTCTCGTGTTTTAGGTCAGGGACCTTTATATAGGCGAAGAGGCGGAGTCGGAGGGCTGACGAGGCGGCGACACACTAGGGGGGCGCGGGCCCAGCCCTCGCCGCGCCACCACCATGTGTGGGCCCCCTGTGGCTCTCCTCTGGCGGCTCTCGGGTGTTCTGGATGCTTCCGGGCAAAATAGGAACCTGGACGTTGATTTCGTCCAATTCCGAGAATATTTCGTTACTAGGATTTCTGAAACCAAAAACAGCAGAAAACAGGAACTGGCACTTCGGCATCTTGTTAATAGGTTAGTTCCAGAAAATGCACGAATATGACATAAAGTGTGCATAAAACATGTAGATATCATCAATAATGTGGCATGGAACATAAGAAATTATCGATACGTCGGAGACGTATCAGGCGCATTTAGGGTTTAACGAGTTTTTGTGTTGCGATATATAAGGTAGTGCAATATATGCCATAAATTATGAAATATAACAATATTCATTTTATGTATCCAAATTGGGTTTACATTTTTTTTCGAACAGAAAATTGGGTTTAGATTAGTATAAAAATTCGAACGTTGGGCCATTCATAGAATCCTGGGGCGCCGCTGAAGGCATTACCAGGAGGTGAGTGAAAACCGACGGCCATGAGCTGGAAAGATACATATGAGCATTGCTCTCTCTATCTATCTCTAAGCCATCATCTTATCCGGGCGTGGCCGGCTACACGATGTGGCGCCCTCTGTGTTAGTTGGCCGTGTTTTTTTTCTTTGGCAATTCACGGCCAGTATGAACCGGACCGGAAAGGGGCATCTACGGTTTAATGAGTACTTTTGTTAGTATCGCGGTATAGGTGGTAGTGCAATATATGGCAATATATATGGAGTACAATATAATAGTTAATATTGGAGCGTAGAAAGTGTTGGTCCGTTCATAGCATACCGACGCACCGCTAAAGGTGTTACTTAGCGCTGAGTGAAAACCGACGAGCATGAGCTGGAAAGATACATGTGTGCCTTTTCTCTCTCTATCTATCTCTAAGCCGTCCTCTTGTCCGGGTGTGCATGGCTGCACGGTGTGGCGCCCTCTGTGTTAGTTGGCCGTGTTTTTTTCTTTGGCAATTCACATCCAGTATGAGCCGGGGAAGGGGCATCCATGGTTTAATGAGTACATTTGTCGGTATCGCCGAATAGGTGGTAGTGCAATATATTTCATGATATATGGAGTAAAACAATAGATAATATTGGATCGTAGAAAGCGTTGGTCCGTCCATAGCATACCGACGCACCGCTAAAGGTGTTACTTAGTGCTGAGTGAAAACCGACGAGCATGAGCTGGAAAGATATATGTGTGTTAAGATACATGTGTGTTATCTCTCTATCTATCTCTAAGCCGTCATCTTGTCTGGGTGCGGCGGGCTGCACGGTGTGGCGTCCTCTATGTGATCTGGTCGTATTTCTTTTTCACAGTGCACAGTGTGTGTATAAGCCCCAGGGAGGCGCATTTAGGGTTTCATGAGTTTTTGTGTTGCGATATAGATGCTCGTGCAATATATGGCATAATATGAAATATAACAATATTCATTTTATGCATCTAAATTGGGTTTATATTAGTATGAACATTGGACCGCTAGACCATTCATAGCATCCTGGCGCGTCGCTGAAGGCGTTACCAGGAGCTGAGTGAAAACCGATGGCCATGAGCTGGAAAGATACGTATAAGCGTGTCTTTCTCTATCTATCTCTAAGCCATCATCTTGTCGGGGTGCGGCGGGCTGCACGTTGTGGCACACTCCGTGTGAGCTGGTTGTATTATTTTTCACTGTTCACAGTGTGTATAAGTCTCGGGGAAAGCGCATTTAGGGTTTCATGAGTTTTTGTGTTGCGATATATAAGGTAGTGCAATATAGCATAAATTATGAAATATGACAATATTCATTTTATGCATCCAAATTGGGTTTAGATTACTATAAACATGGGAACACTAGACCATACGTAGCATCCAGGGGCGCCGGTGGAGGCGTTGCCGGGAGGTGAGTGAAAACCGACGGCCATGAGCTGGAAAGATACATATGAGCATTGATCTCTCTATCTATCTCTAATCTATCATCTTGTCCAGGCGTGGCCGGCTGCACGGTGTGGCGCCCTTTGTGTTAGTTGGTCGTGTTTTTTTTCTTTGGCAATTCACGGCCAGTATGAACCGGGCCAGGAAGGGGCATCTACGGTTTAATGAGTACTTTTGTCGGTATCGCGGTATAGGTGGTAGTGCAATATATGGCATCATATGTGGTGTACAACAATAGTTAATATTGGAGTGTAGAAGCGTTGGTCCGTTCATAGCATACCGATGCACCGCTAAAGGCCTTACTTAGTGGTGAGTGAAAACAGACGAGCATGACCTGGAAAGATACATGAGTGTTTTCTCTCTCTTTCTATCTCTAAACCGTCATCTTGTTCGTGTGTGGCTGGTTGCACGGTGTGGCGCCCTCTGTGTTAGCTGGCTATGGCTTTTTGGTAATTCACGGCTAGTATGAGCCGGGGAAGGGGCATTCAAGGTTTAATGAGTACATTTGACGATATCGCCGTGTAGGTGGTAGTGCAATGTATGACATTATATATGGAGTATACCAATAGTTAATATTGGAGCGTAGAAAGCGCATGACCGTTCATAGCATACCGACACACCGCTAAAGGTGTTACTTACTGCTGAGTGAAAACCGACGAGCATGAGCTGGAAAGATACATGTGTTTGTTTTCTCTATCTATATCTCTAAGCCGTAATCTTTCCTGGGTGTGGCTGGCTGAACGGTGTGGCACCCTCTGTGTTAGCTGGCTGTGGGTTTTTTCTGCAATTCACGGCCAGTATGAGCCGGGGAAGGGGCATTCATGGTTTAATGAGTACTTTTGTCGGTATCGATGTGTACGTGGTAGTGCAATGTATGGCATCATATACAGAGTACACCAATAGTTAATATTGGAGTGTAGAAACGTTTGTCCGTTCGGGTTTAGATTAGTGTTGAGTGAAAACCGACGAGCATGAGCTGAAAAGATATATGTGTGCGTTTCCTCTCCCTATCTATCTCTAAGCCGTCATCTCGTTCGGGTGTGGTGGGATGCACTGTGTGTCCCCCTCTATGTTAGTTGGTTGTTGTTTTTTCTGCAATTTACGGTGAGTATGAGCCGGGGAAGGGGCATCCAAGGTGACTACTTTGTCAGTATCACAGTGTCGGTGGTAGTGCAATCATATATTGAGTACAACAATAGTTAATATTGGACCGTAGAAACATTGTCCATAGCATACCGACGCACCGCTAAAGGCTTTACTTAGTGGTGAGTGAAAACCGATGAACATGAGTTGGAAAGATACAAACGCGTATTTTCTCTCTCTGTCTATCTCTAAGCCTCTCGTTTTGGTGTGTCTGGTTGCACGGTGTGGCTTCCTCTGTGTTAGCTGGATGTGGTTTTTCCACAATTTACGGTGATTATGAGTCTGTGAAGGGGCATCCAGGGTGACTAATTTGTCGATATCGTGGTATAGGTGGTAGTGCAATATATGGCATAATATATTGAGTACAACAATAATTATTATTGGAACGTAGAAATGTTGGTCCGACCATAGCATATCGGCGCACCGCTAAAGGCCTTACTTAGTGGTGAGTGAAAACCAATGAGCATGAGCTGAAACTCTAAGCCTCTCGTCTGGATATATCTGGCTGCACAGTGTGGCACTCTCTGTGTTAGCTGGATGTGGTTTTCCCGTAATTTACGATGATTATGAGCCGGGGAAGGGCCATCTATGGTGACTGCTTTGTTGGTATTGCGGTATACGTGGTAGTGCAATATATGGCATCATATTGAGTACACCAATAGTTACTATTGGAACGTAGAAACGTTGGTCCGTCCATATCATATCGATGCACCGCTAAAGAATCGACGAGCTCTTGTATACATCTTTCCAGCTCATGCTCATCAAAGTAAATGTATCTTTCAAGCTCATGCGCATCACAATAAAAATACATATATGGCATAACTTATAACACAATATAGATGGTAGTACAATATACGGCATAATCTTTACTTATACCACAATAATTATTTTTATATCTCCTTGATGGGCTTAGATTAACGTAAAAATGTGAGATCATTCAAAGAATCCCCATGAACAGCTAAATTACTTACTAAGTGGCGGGTAAAACATAGAAACATTAGGTCATTCCCAACATCGCTAGGAACATCTAAATGCGTTATAAAGTGCTTAATGAAACCGATGAGCATGAGCTGGAAAGATGTGCATAGTGTAATGACTTCTTGTGTGTATCACAATATAAATGCTAGTGCAATATATGGCATAATATTTTACTTATAGCACAATGTTTACTTATGCATTTGAGATGGGCGTAGATTAACATAAACAGACAATTGTTCGATCGTCCGTAGTATCATAATGGTGAACGAAAAATGACAAGTATGAGCTAAAAAACATATATATGGTTTAATGAGTTTTTAAATTTGTCCATACCACAATATTGATGGTAGTGCATTATATTTTAAAATATTCACTAATTTCATTGATAATGCATGTAAAATGCATACATGAACTTTGTCCTTTATTAGAGTGAATTTCCACATACTTGCAACATATATGATGATAATACCATGTTTTACATTGATTTATGGGAATCTACTAATGATCTACTTTACTTGGGTTATAACTCTGCATAACAGGAAAACCCTGTTTGTGTACCTATACGAAGTCAAACTGAGCTAGGATTTTTGGAGGTTTATTTTTTAATCGGGAGAAGCAACATGGGCCCTTGAATCACACCTAGAGGGGGCTGAGGCCCAAAAGGGACCAGGTGGCGCGCCCCACCTTGCTAGGGTGCGCCACCCCCCTCTTTCGGCCGTCGATTGTCCAAATCACCTGATTTCTTCGTGAACCGACATATTTTGACCTAAAAAACACTATATATATGACCCCTAGGGGTTCTCTAGAGGGGAGCGCCGCAGAAACACCAAAACACAAAAACAGAGGCTGCAGTAGCGAAGATTGGATGTGGAACCACCGTCGGAGCTGCCACCAGAGGTATCTCCACCTTCTCCAACGTCTTCCTAATCATCACCATGATCAAGGGGGAGTAGTCCACCTCTGGACTACGGGTTTGTGGAAGTAGGTTGATCTATTTCTCTCATGTTCTTCATAGTTCTTGGTACCATATGAGCTACCCAACATGATTATGGTCATATTTGTAGTACCTATGTGGTGGATCTTTATTCTATGATATGATACTATGATATTTTGCTATACTTTGTGTAAGATGTATTGATAGATGCATATTATATACCCCGTTCTTAAGCATTGGTTCTGATCCAACTTGTATGCAAGAACGTGTGTTGGGTGATGTGTGTTATATGGAATATCATGGTTTTAGTGATTGAATAGTGACAATTCATGATCTATTTTGGCTTTGCCTTTTCTTTTGCTATCTCACAGGGATAAAGTGAATGCATGTGATATGTTTATCCCGTGAGAAAAGTGATGATCTTATTTAATCAAGGTAGCATACTTTATATTCAAACATCATGTCAAAATACTTAATAATGGGCATACTCTGTTAATTCTTAATACAAGATTGCTTGAAGTTTTTCCTGTCTTGTGGAGTATAATAGAGATGTGTTGCATCATCTCTATGTTAGGACGTGATGCTCATATAAATTTGTATCTTATACATATTAAAGTTATTTCCTCATATATCATTGATGAGTTGTTATTGTCCAGTACAACTTAAAAGTGAGAATAGTCAAGTGAACCCATGAACCCTAGTTCAATTTTAATCATAAGAAACACATACCCATTGCATTTACCTTACTTTCTATTTGCAACACTATTTTAATTCGAAAATACAAAAATTATCTTTATTATTTGCACTCAAAACCCCAAAACAAACAAACCTTTACTGTTTTTACTTAGTTTACTTCACTTGTTTAGTTTATTTTACTCTAGTTTTTTTACTTAGTTCACTTGTTATGGACAGGTAGTGTTACGGTCACAACTAGTCCTTATAGCATCATCACAGAAGACGATGAAATTACCAAGGGGAAAGAGTATTGGATTTCATTGCGGTTAACGAAGACCGTGAGTTGTGAGACGCTTCATGGGCCACCATGATGGGTGTGGAGACCACATGCTCTTTGTCGCATCTACCTACGCCCCATGAATGTATCTCTCTATCTATCTAATCCATGATGTCTCGATGTGGTTGGCTGCACGGTGTGGAGCCTTATGTTTGAGTTGGTTGTGTTTTTGGGCAATTCACGGTGAGTATGGGCCAGGGAAGGGGCATAGAGAGGGTTTAATGAGATCTTTTTCTATATCGCGGTATAGATGGTAGTGCAATGTATGCCATATATTAGCATTAGTAATTTATGCATTTGAAATGGGTTTAGATTTTTAAAAACACTAGATCGTTAGGTGTGAATCGCAAAAAATATGGTAGTACAATATATGGCATAATGTTTACTTATACCATAGTAGTTATTTTTATATCTCCATGATGGATTTAGGTTAACATAAACTTGGTAATTTTAGTCCATTCGTAGCATCTTGACAGATATTTAAAGGTGTTTCTTGCATGTATGATATAAATGGTAGTGCAATATATGGCATTATCGTTTATGTAGATGGTAGTGCATTATATATCATAATCTAAACTTGTGTCATGATATATATATTTGTCATTGATGCCCTAAGGCAGATTCCGATTGATATCAGTGTAAGCAGTGTTAGATAACTAGTCCATATAGCAACATAGTAATAAGATGATGAAATTGCCAAGGGGCAAGATTACTCTAGTTCGTCACCACATTAGCAGCGTATGTGAGTTGTGCGACGTGTTATGCGCCACAATGACAGGTGCAGAGCCACATGCTCAATGTCGTGTGATGACCCACAAGTATAGGGGATCGCAACAGTCTTCGAGGGAAGTATTACCCAATTTATTGATTCGGCACAAGGGGAGACAAAGAATACTTGTAAGCCTTAACATCGGAGTTGTCAATTCAGCTGCACCTGGAAACAGACTTGCTCGCAAGAGTTTATCAGTAGTAACAGTTTTATAGCAGTAGGAATAGTGAAATAACAGCAGTGGTGAAATAAAGACAGCAGTAGTGATTATAGTAAACATCAGGATTAAAATACTGTAGGCACAAGGACGCATTAACGGGCGTTGCATGGATGAGAGAAACTCATGTAACAATCAAAGCATGGGCATTTGTAGATAATAATAAAACGGTATCCAAGTACTAATCAATCAATAGGCATGTGTTCCATATATAGTCGTACGTGCTCGCAATGAGAAACTTGCACAACATCTTTTGTCCTACCAGCCGGTGGCAGCCGGGCCTCTAGGGAAACTACTGGATATTAAGGTACTCCTTTTAATAGAGTACCGGAGCAAAGCATTAACACTCCGTGAACACATGTGATCCTCACATCACTACCATCCCCTCCGGTTGTCCCGATTTCTGTCACTTCGGGGCCATTGGTTCCGGACAGCGACATGTGTATACAACTTGCAGGTAAGATCATAAACAACGAATATCTTCATGAATCAATAACATGTTCAGATCTGAGATCATGGCACTCGGGCCCTAGTGACAAGCATTAAGCATAACAAGTTGCAACAATATCATAAAAGTGACATCTACGGATACTAGGCACTATGCCCTAACAATCTTATGACTATTACATGACCAATCTCATCCAATCCCTACCATCCCCTTCAGCCTACAGCGGGGGAATTACTCACACATGGATGGGGGAAACATGGCTGGTCGATGGAGAGGCGTTGGCGGTGATGGCGGTGATGATCTCCTCCAATTCCCCGTCCCGGCGGAGTACCAGAACGGAGACTTCTGGCTCCCGCGACGGAGTTTCGCGATGTGGCGGCTCTCTGGAGGGTTTCTGGCGACTTCGACTTCTCTCCGTGCGTTTTTAGGTCGAGGCCGATATATAGTCCGAAGGAGGGCGTCGGAGGCCAGCCGAGGGGGCCACACCATAGGGCCGCGCCGCCCTATGGTGTGGGGCCCTCGGGCCTCCACCTGGCGCGTCCTTCTGGCTCCGTCATTATTCTTGGAAAATAGGGCCTTCTGCATAAATTCCGAGGATTTTCCCGAAAGTTGGATTTCTGCACGAACGAGACACAGAGCAATTCTGCTGAAAACAGCGTTAGTCCGTGTTAGTTGTATCCAAAATACACAAATTAGAGGCAAAACAATAGCAAAAGTGTTCGGGAAAGTAGATACGTTTTGGACGTATCAACTCCCCCCAAGCTTAGCTTATTGCTTGTCCTCAAGCAATTCAGTTAACAACTGAGCGATAAAATAACTTTCATGAACACATTTGCTCATATGATGTATATATTCTCATGCTATGGCTAATACTTAAGCAGTTCATAATGAGATACATGCGAATGAGATCATCCAACAGCTATGTCAATCATGGAGAGGTACCAACAATTAATAATAAGCATCATGAATCATGTATATAAGCAGGATTGCAATGTTCATAAGAGAATATGATAAAGCGGTATCTCGCTTGCCTGTATTTGATCGGCAAAACATAAATGCCGAGGCACCTCTTGAGTTCATAGAAAGACTAGAAGTAGTGATTGTCAAAGATAAAAGCATCAAAGTTATACCACAATCAATTATATTTTGAGACAAGCATATTACACTAAGAATGACAGTCTTGCTCTCAAGATAGTGCTCAAAGAAAGAATGGAGACACAACATAAAAGTAAAAGATTGACCCTTCGCAGAGGGAAGCAGGGATTAACATGCGCTAGAGCTTTTCATTTGTAAAGCAAGAGTAAAATTATTTTGAGAGGTGTTTGTTGTTGTCAACGAATGGTAATGGGTACACTAACTACCTCATCAACCGGACTCACAAGAGCGGCTCCCATTTTATTTATTTTTGGGTGGCACTCCTTCCAACCTTTCTTTCACAAACCATGGCTAACCGAATCCTCGGGTGCTTGCCAACAATCACATACCATGAAGGAGTGCCTTTTTATTTAAGTTTTATTATGATGATGACACTCCCCCTAACCTTTGCTTACACAAGCCATGGCTAACCGAATCCTTCGGGTGCCGTCCAACAATCACAAACCATGGAGGAGTGTCTATTTAAGTTAATTAATTCGGGACTGGGAATCCCATTGCCAGCTCTTTTCGCAAAATTATTGGATAAGCGGATGTGCCACTAGTCCATATGAGAGTCCGTCAAAAGTAAATGACAAGGTTGAAAGCTAAACACCACATACTTCCTCATGAGCTATGAAACATTAACACAAAATGAGAAGCATTTTGAAAGTTTTAAAGGTAGCGCATGAGAATTTACTTGGAATGGTTTGAAATGCCATGCATAGGTATTTATGGTGGACACTTTGGAACAACTTGGTTTTCAGGTGTTTAGAAGCACGAGCGGCATTCCCGCTCAGTACAAGTGAAGGCTAGCAAAAGACTGGGGAGCGACAAATCAAGTGAGCAGTAACTGTCATAATCATGCTTGCGGCAAAATAAATTAACGGAGGCATAAAAGTGATACAAGAACTCTGAAGCAATATAAATCATCGAGGCTTAATTGACTTTTTGTTCAGTCATATGCATGCGTGAGCATGTGCCAAGTCGATATAAATGAATTATTCAGAGGAGGATACCACAATGCCATACTTACTTATGAATAAAACAATGCAAGCAAACATCCATGACATGCTACTCATATTAATAAATTGGAGCTGAACATGAGAGATCATGAACTACTAGACTTTCTCAAATAACATATACCTCACATGAACCAACTAAGCATGCTCATATGGATGATTATATGTACAAAAATGAAAGCAAATAGAGTTCATACCAGCCTCTCACCACAATCAGATTGTCGTAGATCGTCATTATTGCCTTTTCACTTGTGTAGCTTGGATAATATGAAATGAAAGCCACGCTCCAGCCACCGAAAACCAATGAACTCATGATGAAGTTTACAAACCAAAGAAGAACAGCAAATATTTTTGGTGTTTTCGAATTAGAAACGAGAACAAAAGAAAACAAGCAAACAAAGCAAAATCTTTTTGGGTTTTCTCATAACAAACCAACGATAGCAAATAAAGTAAACTAAGGGCAAGGAACCAAATAAACAAATGGTGAAGAGAAACAACAGAAATATTTCTGGTCTTTTTGTGTTTTAGGAAAGAAACAAAGTGAAAACAAAAGAATGCAAACTAACAGAAACACAGAAAAGCAGGATGACAGAAATCTGCCAAATCCTGACAGCAGTACAGAAATCGAAATTAACAAAAATCTTCCATTGCTCAGACCAAAAAGTGTTAAACTAATGAAAGTTAGATAACAACCTGGGGCACATGCTCAAATTTTTGCAACTCAAAATAACGCTCTGGCTGTGCGTACGAATTTTTTTGGTAACAGCCCAGAATCTGTTTTTGGACAGCACTTCCCCAAATATCATCTCCCTCTCATTAGAAAACCACTCTAAGAGACTAAACAAATATGTACAAGTATCCAGCAACCATAATATGCAAAGAATGAGTGATGCCGGTATACCTCCCCCCAAGCTTAGGCTTTTGGCCTAAGTGGAGTTCATTCCCAACGAGGGTCGGAGTTCCACGCCGGTGGATCATACATGGAGTGGTAATAGGGCCCCTGTGCAGAAGAATATCGTGGAGGTTCCACATGCCCATGATGTTGATATGAGGAGCTCGCTGCATCGGATGAAGAGTCGGGGTGCTCCTCGGCCTCCTCCACATCTTCCCTTGCACGACGGCTTTCCCTTTCTATGTATGCGTTTAGCTCATTTTCTGTGATCGACCACCCGTTCCTGGCATCAAGGTTAAACAAAGCAGGTGCAGGCAAGCGTACTACTTTTTCAATTTTCTTGGTTATACTCCAATTTTTCTTATACAAAGTTATCCTATAATGCAGGTTGTTCAAATTAGATGCATCTGAAATAAATTCATGTTTAATCATGGAAACAACATCAAGCTTCTCTATAGAAAGTGGAATATCTAAATGGTGGGGTCCTACACCATGCATAGCTAATAAGCGAGAGGCGATAAGACCTCCACAAATTCCTCCTTTCTCACGGTTAGTAGCAAGTCTACAAGCTATTAAAGCACCCAAATTATAAGTCCTATCCTGTTGCAAAGCAGCAGCTAAGAAAGCCAAATCTTGGACAGATATTTTACCTCCAGTCTTTCTCACAAGAACGCACTTTGTAATGAAATAGGCAAAGTAGCGGTTGGCTGGCTGTTGAATGCTACTAATCTTACCACTATCATTGGAGAAGCTCCTCCCATTACAAATCCTTGTATAAAGATTTGAGAGCTCCCGCGGTGTTCCCCTGATCTTCTCGCAGGATCCCCATCGCGGCACTCTAATTGCTGTACAAAAATCATTGAAAGGCAAGTCGATAGTTTTGTTGTAAATCTTGTACCGGACCATGGGGTTAGTTTGAGACCGGTGAAATTCGAAATCCTGCACAACCGACACCGTTAGTTTAGCATATTGGTGAGGTTCACCAACAGTAAAACCTTCCAATCCTGCATTGGAAATTAGTGTTTGAACGTCTTGCAGGATTCCTGCATTCCGCATAAAGTCCGTGCATGGGTAATAAGAGGGGTATACTCCCTCTTCACGATGAACTCTCATGACTTGCTGTACCTCCAACTCTTCTTGGTTAAGTTGGTGCATACTTCCTTCCATTTTTTGAAATTTTTCAACAATCATTATAAAATTTGATTTCAAGGTATGTAATTGAAGGGAACTACTATAGGAACTTGCTAGAGTACTAAACATGCATCAAAACTAATTTCTTCCACTTAGAACAAGCATGCAAGCTCACTAAACATGTTATCTACAGCAGCAAAATATTCAAGATATACTCAACCAAATGAAATTCTAATTGGACAATCAAAGGAGTCACATACCAAGGAGTAAATGTGCCAAATTTCAAACAGAAATCCGGGCTGAGCAAGGAGATCGAAAAATCGCGAGTTCTTGAGCAGAAACACGAGTGAGAGGAACTTGGTACGAGTTTTTTCAGAGAAGATGCTGGGAGGAAGAGATGATGTAGTGGGGCAAGGGGTGGCCCACACCACAAGGTGGCGCGGCCCCCTTGCTGGCTGTGCCGGCCTATGGTGTGGCACCTCCTGGTGCCCCACAGGTCATCCTCTGGTGCTCCCAGGTGCCTCGTCGAAAAATAGGACCAACGGTGTAATTTTTGTAATTTTTAGAGAACTTCGAAAAATGCACATTTCTGGGTATTAAATTAATGATTACTGCGCAGGAAAATGATTTCTAAAATCTTAAATGACTAAAGCATATTGCAAAACAAAAATGCTACAGCAGGTAAAATAAGTGGAGGGAGAAAGAAAGAAAGAAATGTTGTTTAGCTCTTTTATGCAATAAAATATACTTGTTAACAAGGTTGATCAAGTCTTGCTACCAAATAAATTTTATATGACATAAGAAGAAATAAACCTCAAATCAATCATGTTACCTTATATTGAATTGATATGGATCCAATCACAAGAGTTTGATATTCTTCTTTAGGCTCATATATAGGACAATCAATGGATCCCACTTTGATAGTTTTCACATTAAAAATTGTATTGACTCCACATACTTTATCAATCCTCTTGGGAAAATAGACAGTGTGTTCCTTATCATCAACATTGAAAGTAACCATGCCTTTATTGCAATCAATAACAGCCCCTGCAGTATTAAGAAAGGGTCTTCCAAGAATAATGGACATATTATCATCTTCAGGCATTTCCAACACAACAAAATCAGTTAATATCAAGCAATGCTGAGTAACTTGAACAGGAACATTTTCACATAAACCAACAGGAATAGCGGTAGATTTATCAGCCATTTGCAAAGATATATCAGTTGGTATCAACTTATCTAAATCAAGTCTCTTATAAAGAGAAAAAGGCATCACACTAACACCTGCTCCCAAATCACATAGAGCAGTTCTAACATAATTATTCTTGATGGAACAAGGAATAGTCGGTATACCTGGGTCTCCAAGCTTCTTGGGAATCTTACCATTGAAGGAGTAATTAGCGAGCATAGTGGAAATTTCCTCATTGGGGATTTTCCTTTTGTTAGTAACAATATCTTTCATATACTTTGAATAAGGAGGAAATTTAATAACATCAGTCAAAGGGATTTGCAAAAATAAAGGTTTCATCCAATCACAAAATTTATTATAATGTTCCTCCTCCTTTGATTTTAGTTTCTTAACAGGAAAAGGCATTTGCTTTTGAACCCAAGGTTCTCTTTCATTACCATGTTTCTCAGTAATAAAATCTTCTTTAGTGTACTTTTTATTTTTAGCAGGTTTTTCAGGTTCTTTTTCAATTTCTTCTTTATCAGGAGCATCATTCTTATCATTATCTTCCTCATGTTCATTACCACTTTCAGTTTCAGCATCAGAAATAGAAATACTATTAGGATCATTAACAGGTTCAGAGGATTCTACAACATTCTTATGTTTCTTTTTCTTTTTCTTAGAATGAGCACTAGTTTTAATTAGTTGAGAATCTTGTTCAACTCTTTTGGGATGCCCTTCAGGATATAGAGGATCCTGGGTAGAAACACCACCTCTAGTTGTTACTTCATAAGCATGTTTTTCTTTAGAATTATTTCCCAACAAGTCATTTTGCACTTTAGTAAGTTGATCAATTTGAGTTTGAACCATTTGAAAATGTTTAACAAGTATCTTAACATCATTGGAGGTTCTCTCCACAATACCATGCAATTCACTAATAGTTCGAGAATTTTCCATTAAATGATTCTCTACTCTCATATTAAAGTTTTCTTGCTTAACAATATAATTATCAAACTCATCTAAGCATTGAGCAGGAGGTTTTGAATACGGAATATCTTCCCTAGTAAAGCGTTGAAGAGAGTGTACCTCAATCATGGATGAAGGGGGAGTTATCTCACATAAATCTTCTATAGGAGGTAAATTCTTCACATCTTCAGGTTTAATACCCTTTTCTTTAAGAGACTTCTTGGCTTCCCTCATATCTTCATCATTTAATTTAATCATACCCCTCTTCTTCACTATCGGTGTCGGGGTTGGTTCAGGTGTAGACCAATCATCATGATTCCGGCCTATTTTAGCCAATAATTCTTCACGTGATTGCCCTGAGTTCTTTTCCTGAAAACACAACCAGCACAACTATCCAGGTATGCCCTAGACTCAATGGTTAGTCCACTATAAAATATATCAAGTAAATCATGCTTTTCCAAATCATGGTCAGGCTGAGCTCTAATAAGAGAGCAAAATCTCGCCCAAGCCTCAGGCAATTTCTCTCCATCTTCCTGGTCAAAATTATAAATTCTCTGCAAAGCAGCATGTTGAGCACTAGCAGGAAAGTATTTCCGGAAGAAAACATCAAGCAATTCTTTTGGACTTTTAATAGAACCAGGAGGCAAATTATTATACCAAGTTTTAGCATCATCCTTTAATGAGAAGGGAAAAATTTTAGCGACAAAATAAGTACGCATCTTAATATCATCAGAAAACAAGCCACTAAGAGTAGATAGCTCAGTCATGTGTTCAACAGCACTTTCTTTTTCAGTACCACAAAAGGGTGTTTTCTCAACAATAGCTATATGAGATAAATCAAGAGAAAAATCATAATCTTTATCCCTAATGTTTATAGGAGATGTGGCAAATTTAGGATCAGGAGATAGTTTATATCTAACAGCATGTTCTGCAAGCAACTTTTTAATTTTTCTTGCATCAGTAGTAGCATTGCATTTTTCAATAAAATCATCATCAAGCTCTACATAATCTTCATCAAGATCATCACTAGAATATTCAACAGACTCAGGTGAATTAACACGTGTAGCAGCATTTTCATTAGGAGTTTCAGTATTTTCAATTTGTCTAGATTTAGCAATCGTAGCATCTAGAAAAGATCCTAACGAACCATCATTATCAAACACAGCAGAAGCATCATCACAATTATGAGAGGAATTTTCAGATTCAGTAGAAGTACCAGCATTTGAAGCATGTGGCGGTGAAACAAGTTTACTTATCACAGATGGTGAATCAAGAGCAGCAGAGGTACTAAGAGTTGTACCTTTTCTTGTAGTGGATGGTAATATGGCGATCTTAGTATCGCGAGGTTTACCCATGATGGAGAATTTGCAGCGAACAATATCAATCCAAGTGAACTTCCAAATAAAGCTATGCTCCCCGGCAACGGCGCCAGAAAATAGTCTTGATGACCCACAAGTATAGGGGATCACAACAGTCTTCGAGGGAAGTATTACCCAATTTATTGATTCGACACAAGGGGAGACAAAGAATACTTGTAAGCCTTAACAGCGGAGTTGTCAATTCAGCTGCACCTGGAAACAGACTTGCTCGCAAGAGTTTATCAGTAGTAACAGTTTTATAGCAGTAGGAATAGTGAAATAACAGCAGTGGTGAAATAAAGACAGCAGTAGTGATTATAGTAAACAGCAGGATTAAAATACTGTAGGCACAGGGACGGATTAACGGGCGTTGCATGGATGAGAGAAACTCATGTAACAATCAAAGCATGGGCATTTGCAGATAATAATAAAACGGTATCCAAGTACTAATCAATCAATAGGCATGTGTTCCATATATAGTCGTACGTGCTCGCAATGAGAAACTTGCACAACATCTTTTGTCCTACCAGCCGGTGGCAGCCGGGCCTCTAGGGAAACTACTGGATATTAAGGTACTCCTTTTAATAGAGTACCGGAGCAAAGCATTAACACTCCGTGAACACATGTGATCCTCACATCACTACCATCCCCTCCGGTTGTCCAGATTTCTGTCACTTCGGGGCCATTGGTTCCGGACAGCGACATGTGTATACAACTTGCAGGTAAGATCATAAACAACGAATATCTTCATGAATCAATAACATGTTCAGATCTGAGATCATGGCACTCGGGCCCTAGTGACAAGCATTAAGCATAACAAGTTGCAACAATATCATAAAAGTGACATCTACGGATACTAGGCACGATGCCCTAACAATCTTATGACTATTACATGACCAATCTCATCCAATCCCTACCATCCCCTTCAGCCTACAACGGGGGAATTACTCACACATGGATGGGGGAAACATGGCTGGTCGATGGAGAGGCGTTGGCGGTGATGACGGTGATGATCTCCTCCAATTCCCCGTCCCGGCGGAGTGCCAGAACGGAGACTTCTGGCTCCCGCGACGGAGTTTCGCGATGTGGCGGCTCTCTGGAGGGTTTCTGGCGACTTCGACTTCTCTCCGTGCGTTTTTAGGTCGAGGCCGATATATAGTCCGAAGGAGGGCGTCGGAGGCCAGCCGAGGGGGGCACACCATAGGGCCGCGCGGCCCCCCCTAGGCCGCGCCGCCCTATGGTGTGGGGCCCTCGGGCCTCCACCTGGCGCGTCCTTCTGGCTCCGTCATTATTCTTGGAAAATAGGGCCTTCTGCATAAATTCCGAGGATTTTCCCGAAAGTTGGATTTCTGCACAGAAACGAGACACCAGAGCAGTTCTGCTGAAAACAGCGTTAGTCCGTGTTAGTTGTATACAAAATACACAAATTAGAGGCAAAACAATAGCAAAAGTGTTCGGGAAAGTAGATACGTTTTGGACGTATCATCGTGTCTTGCCGTGCCCTATGAACATTTCCTTCAATCTATCTATCTACTCTATGAGGTCTCAATGTGGGTGGCTGCACGGTGTGGCGCCTCTATATATGCATCGATATGTGCATGTGAGCAGGTTATGGTTTTTGGCAATTCACAGTACGTGAGCCTGAGGTGGCAAGGGGCATCTAAGGTCACAACGACGGGTGCAGGTCCCATGTACACGTTGCCGCATCTTGTTGTTGTGACTCATGATATTTTTTTCTATCTATCTACTCTATGCCATCTTGATGTGGGTGGCTGCACGGTGTGGCGCCTCTATGTGAGCATGTTGTGGTCTTTGGCAATTGACGGTGAGCATGAGGTGTGGAAGGGGCATCGGAGGTCACGATGACGGGTGTGGGTCCCATGTCTCTTTGTCGCATCTTGCTGCGACTTCTGACTTTTTTGTCTATCTACCTACTCTATGATGTCTCGATGTGGGTGGCTGCACGGTGTGGCACCTTATCTGTCGGTTGTGCTTTTTTTGCAATTCAGGCTGAGTATGATCAGGGGAAGCGGTGATGGACCCAGCTACATGGAAGGGGCCCACCCTAAGAGTTGGCCCAACCCATATATCAGCTATAGCAAAAAAAATCCAAGCCCAAATTAGGCCAGCTCTACTCCTAGCATATTGGGCTTATTCGCCACCGCGGGAAGGGGTATATAGGCTTTAATGAGTACTTTGTGCGCCTAGCGATATCGATGGTAGTGCATCTTGTACCCACACTTTGTTCCGGTGTACATTCGCCCATCCTCGACCCATCTAACCTCTGTCAATATCTCATGGGGAGGTTGAACAAAAATAATTGCCCAGGAAAAGCCATTGAAAACTTATCACAAAGGTTTACAACTTTCTCTAGTTCGCCGAGTGATTCTGTGGCTCGCCATAGAAAAAAAAAGGAGTCGGGTGTGGCTAATGTGACAACATCACTGTACTCGAGCTTGCCGCAAAAAAACATAGGTACATGTGTTAGAAACTTTTCTAACTACAACTTATTAATTTGTTGGCCGGCGATTCAAGATTATATTGATTTCCTTATTCCTTGCTTACATTAATGTCATCCTAGGTCTTACGAGGGCAGGGCCAAGGCATGTCCTTCGCACGGGAAGCAACATGATTGTAGGCAATATGTAACGATATGGTAAGCTCACGATATTGAACCCTGGCAACAATATGCAAGCTCATGTATGCAACCAAGCAACAATTCTCTATTTGAACATAGCCAAAAAAAAATAAAAAAAATCCGGTGCACAAAATTTATTCGCAGCCAGCCAAACGAAATCCACCACGTGGCGGTTAGCTCGCTTTGGGTGTGGCTCGTGGGACGGCTAAAATAGCTTCCAAACCCAACCTCCAACTAGGCGAGTTTGCAGGGAAACGAAGATCATAGGTGGCTGCTTGACGATGGGAGATTATTCCGGCGTACATTTGCGTCCTTGGCAGCGCTGCCGTCGCACAAGATCCTGGTCTCCTCCCCAGGTGGCCGTTGCGAGCGAGTACCAATGTCTGGACGACACGTACCGGCGAGCCGGGGCGTGGGGGCGCGAGCGTTGGTGCTCGGGAGCGCGTGCGGTCCTCCACATCCTCCCCAGCCTCGCTGCCATGCGGACCGAGGTCAAGACCTCGCTCAGCACGCGCTGTAGCTCGAACCCGACCGGCACCAAGTTGGCGACTTCCGGCTCCGGCCCCACTCCATTGCTGCCTCGTACTCCACTCTTCACCTCCGTGCGTGCGCGTGTACGTGGCCTCCACTCGACGCAGCTTCTTCCTCTAGTGCTCATCTTACGTACGTAGCGTAGGTGTGCGTACGAATAAAATAATGGTGGATATGAACTCCATGTGTCGTGACAGGATCGTCTAGGAGCCTACAAAAAAGCTCAGTATCAAATTGATTCCAGAAGGAGAAAAAAGACGTACGTACCTAACGGGCGAACCATTTTTAGCATACTCGCTAGAGAAGTGATCGCCGTACGTATGTTGATTAACTATATGCAATGGATATAGTGGTGCGTAGCTTTTCCTTGGGAATTTTATCGACAAGTGGTAGCATAATGTGTTATTTGCTTATACTTTCTTGTTGATACCACCAAATCATCCGGTTCACGATGCACATATCATATCAGCTAAGATAGGGCTACCCGCCACGAGTATACGGTTTCTATACTTTCCGGCATTACTTCAGTGACCAAAATAATTTGTAATACTACTATAAATAGTTACCTGTATAGCAAAAGAATTCCAGAAAATCGTACATAGGAAATTTCGTGCGCGTGGTAAATTAAGTACACATCGAGCATGGGCCACTGAGAGCTCGGCCACCACGAGGACCCGACATTGGATTCCGCATACATCGCTCCTAGGGTGGACCTACGCTACATAAGCACGCGCCTATATATACATAAAACAATGGTGTACATTGCCGGAGCATAGTTGGGGCCAAAGGGGGCCGTGCCCCCTCCCCTCCACCCTCGCTTTACTTATTTTTAAATTTTCGTAACATAGGCCGGTTGACTTTTTTTTGGGGGGACACACTCGGTCGGTTCTTCTTCTTACACGCTGCATCTATGTTGACTTTAAGTTCGTTAATGAACGCCACAATAATTATGTTTTCATTTTTCTCCAAGCCAGTATGACAAAAGGTGCAGCCATTCAGTGCACGTCGAGCATGAGCCACGAGAGCTCGGTCACCACGAGGGCCAAACATAGGATTCAACATACATCGCTCCTAGGGCAGACCTAAAATGCATAAGCACATGCCTATATATACATGAAAAAAAAATGGTGCACATATTGGAGGAGCATAGTTGGGGCTAAAGGGGGCCAATGCCCCCCTCCCCCCTCGCAGCTCTTAGCACCTAGGTGTGCGCAGGAGTAAAAATATACTAGTGACTATGAAATCCATGCGTCGTGATATGATCGTTTAGGAACCTAGAAAAAAGCACCAAGTATCAAATGATTCCAGAAGAAGAAAAAAGACGTACATACCTAATGAGCGAACCAATTTTAGCACGAGGTAGATTTGGTAGCTTTACGGGATTTTTTATCGATAAGTGGTAGCATATTGTGTTATTTGCTTATACCTTTGTGTTGATACCATCAAATCAACTGGTTTACGATGCACAAATCATATCGATGAAGATAGAGCTGCCTGCCAGGACTATACTTTCCGGTATTTGCTCGTTGACCAAAATGATTTGTAATACTACAAATAGTTAATTGCAGAGAGGAGTTAATCGTACAAAGCAGATTTCATGCACGTGGTGTATGCAAAATCACTTGTTGATGCTCGAGTTTTCCTGGTATGTGACTGCATTTTTGAGAAGCCCTACAAAATACTAGATGTTTCATCATGTTCAGAATTTGTGGCCCGTGGAAAAATCATGAGCAATTGTGCCTATGCCACAATAAACAGGGGCGGGCCTAGAATAAAAATGATCCAGTAGTACACGTAAATAAAACACATGTCTATATACCAAAAACTATTTTACAATTTGCAAAGAGTTAGGGCCATGGCCCCCAGCTAAAGTATTTTTTACGTGTTATTAACACTATGTATTTAGCAGTTCTTTACTGACAAAATACTTCGGTTTGACCCTTCAAGCTATGAGTTGATTTCTAAATGAAAGTTCCTGACATGGTAGGTGTCTCGGAAATTCAATTCGGCTCCCGGGTGCGTATGCTCCCTCTATCAAAAAAACATATTTTGAAATGCCAAAAAAATTGGATAAATTTTTTTACATGTACATCTCCATAATGTATGTGCATTCGATAAGTTTCACGAAAAACCAATATTTTTTGTGGTCTATGTAAAAAGGAGAAACTTTATCTTGTGAAAAGCATTATTTTTAGCACTGAATTTTGTCTTTTTTACACACGTCACATGATAAGTCGATTTTTTATGAAACGACTTTGTGAGCGTGTAGCATGTGAATATGTACGTACAAATTTTTTGTTTCAATTTTTTTGAAATTTAAAATTTACATAAGATGCATTTCAAAATATAGGGAGCATATGCACCCATGTTCCAAAACACCAAAATATAGGTGTCTCTTTTATCTACTTACTTAATTCTTTTGCAAAAAAAAAAAAACTCGTAGCCCACATTCTAAATGTCTGTTTCGGGTGCGCTATATGTACCTCAGTTTTGTATGCATCATTAGACTGCTTATAGTAGGAGTAACGTTACTAGTAACATCACACAACCCAAGACATTTGTTGATTTCTAATTGAAAGTTCCTAACATGGTAGATGTCTCTTTTATCTATTTACTTATTTCTTTTGCAAAAAAAAAAGAACTCGTAGCACACGTTCTAAATGTCGGTTTCGGGTCCCTATATAGTTTACGGGTTTTGTATGCATCATTATAATTTACGGGTCAAGCTTGTAAAGTTTGATTGCACATCTTTCGAGATGTCATTTATTTACAATTCCAAAACTACAAAATTCTCTAGAAATGGTTTGCTCTCGCGTACACCTACACACCTATCCCAAGTGAGAGCGTGGGCTACCACGAGGGGAAAGATCCCCAAGCAGTACGGCAACAATCATAGGCTTGATCCTTGAATCAAAGAGAAAAACAATCGTAGTTGCCTCCAAGTCAGAAATCCCACCCTTCCCGGTGCGCACGTGTGACCGTCGTTGTCCATCGGAAGAACAAATGTGTCGTGATGATGACGATGATTCCCTGCGAACTCTCTCATTATGGCCGGTCTACACTCTACTATTTCACCTTAATATGTTCATGAATAGGCAATGATCGTGCTCCCTGAACAAAAGGAAAACTGATCATGATCGTCATGTTGCACCCATTTCTTCGAGATATGCATGGTACCGTTGTAGCGGGTAAACAGTAGTAATCCTGCGGAGTTTCGGACAAAGCACCTACAGACTGGTGAGAACAAATTGTACTATTGCTTACCGTAAATCAGAAACTCAAAACTCTGATCCCAGGTCATATGCACCCAGTATGTATAAAAGATATTTTTAATTTTTTTTAAAAAAAATCGCATGTAGAGGGACATGTTCTATGTGTGCACGTAAAGCTTCACAAAAAACGATAATTTTTGTGCCTTGTGTAAAGTAGAAAATAAACATGTCAAGTTTTGTTAAAACAACTTTATGAGCATGTAACATGTCAAGGTATACACAAGATATTTTTTATATTTATTTAACATTTTTAAATATTTTAAAATACATTTTAAATAAAGGGTGCATATGCATGTCGACAGTAAATTGCATTTTAACTCACTGAACATGACCCACTCTGTCACTTTGTTAGCTAGCTAAATTGGAATTGACCATGCTTCGTTGTTAGTACGATAATCGGGGCAGCTACGGTAAATAGTACCTTTGTCAAGGATATCGAAAGCTTCATGGCACTGTGCAGTGAAAAACTAGAGATCAACACGTCGATGGGTCAACAGATGTTCCGGTTGAGGGTGTCAAGTGGGATCCCACTTTTGTCCCACTTATAGTATAATTTGAATTTTTTAGTATAAATTTTGACATCAAAATTTGAACTACATAGTACAAAATGATATCCCACCGGGATCCCACCTTGACACCCGAGTTCCGGTTGAAGTTCCATATGACTTTTTGGGCACTTAGCACGAGTTCTGTAGGTGGTCGTATGTAACTAAAATGAGATATATGATTGACATCTTGATACAATAATTGACCAAAATAATAAATTGAATCAGGATGACAGAGTCGAGGAAATGGATGTGCAACCTTGTTTTCTTTGGATTTGCTACAAATCGCCAACATTTGGTTCTTTTAAGGGCTTAAGGATGATCGGTGAGTTTCCTCACTGTATTTTTTTTTAATAAAATTCTCAGTAAGTGCATTTAAGAGGCTAATTGCTAGAATTAGCAACTAAAATGAGAGTTAGAAAAAGAAGAGGGCCCTAGGCCTACGGCAACTGTAAGATCTATACAAAGTTAGTCACCCATGCTGCCAGCCCTTGATAAGCTTTCTTCTTAGCCTTCTATGTTGGATAATTAGGCACAATTTTCATGATTAATTCCAGAATATAAAACATGATTACAGCAACTACTAACATGTGAAACTCGAACATACTAGATGCATTGATCAACATGAGTAGCAGCAACACAAACGGTAAAGCATCCATCGCTAAACAGATCGAGATATGTCGCACGTACCGATCTGGTGGAGGTGACGGTGGAGGTGTAGCAGATGATGTCGCAGCAGTAACGTTGTTGATGACAACGTTGTTGACGACGGGGACGACGGGTCGAAGTAGACGGCGTTGAAGACGACGGTAGGCAGCACCGCCCGACTTGGACGGAAGACGACCCGTGATGAAGAGCTTGAGCAGTCGTGCAGAGCGCTTCCCAAAAACCTAATTCGCCCTTTCCCGTACAGGATCGCAAGGACGAGCGGTTCCGGAGACCTGCTCTCCCGTTCGCCGATGCACGTCGGCGCGCGGGATGGAGTAGGCTACGATGGCGGCGCAAGCAGAGAGAGGTGGAAACCCTAACTCGTGTATTCAGTATGTTTCTGCGGTAGCCGGGCAAGAGATTATATAGGCTCGGGAAACCCTAGGCAACGTGGGCCACGCCCACGTCGCACGAACGTTTCGAGTCGGTTACATATAGCCCACGATCCGGGAGCGACCCGAACCGACTAACTGCGACGCGTCCGTCTAGGACTCTGTTCGTTTTCCTGAGCTGCAAAAAGTAAGGAAAGTCTCGGCTCGAGGCTCAATCCACTCACCACGAGCGCGGCGCGCGTCGTGACGTGTCGAGACGAGACGAGCGAGCGAGGAGGAGGAGGAGCGCGCGTGTAGCACTCCTATTCTCACTCACTTACTAGTGATGAAACAACCCACCTTATAAGGTGGTCTAACTTCCTCCCAACTTTCCATGTGGGACTAAACTTCCCACCACTTGCCACTCACTAGTGAGCTGCCACCAACTTGGGCTCAAACTCACAAGGCTGCCACTATGTGGGCTTTGAGATTTATAGGGAAAACTGAAATCTAATTTGGGTCACTAAAAATGGACCCAATATTTCAACAATCCCCTACCAGATCTCAAATCCCTATTTAGAGATTTACCAATACTCGCTGCTTGTTTATATACCAGTGTTTCAGCGGAGACTGTTAAGTTGAACTTCCGCCTAGAACCTTAAGCTACATCCATTCACACTTGAACAATGGACTAAGCCTTGAATTGCAAGTTTTGCGTGAACAGGGTTTCACTCAAAGTCATGACCAGTACATGGCTGCCAGTAGTCTACCCCGCGGGTGAAGCATATGCGTCATACTTCATGGTCTCTTAATGAGTTTACTAGAGATCACCCAAATCTCATAGATTGCGACGTTTAACAATCGGACTCATATAGGTGTGTTATTTCAAGAATACTCTGTAGGACAGCATCTTTGCTATAATAGCCAGCATAAACACATTAAGGCTTGTCGCCAACCTGCCTTACAGCAATTGAGAGTTGTGCATCTTCACATAGAGAGGGTTGCATAATACTCTCCTCAATTAAACCACTAGTTTGTTCTTCACAGGTCCTAATTCACGGGATCTCCGATCACAAAGGTTGGGTTACCACTATGGTGTAACATCAACGGGTCTCAAACCCATCTCCCTCGATGCACTTTCTATCACATTACGTGATAGTCCCTTTGTAAAGGGATCTGCCAGGTTTTTGTCTGTTTGAATATATGTAACAATTATTACTCCGGAGTTTCGCAATTTCCTGACAGACTTTAAACGTCTCTTGACGTGTCTTGATGACTTCGCGTTATCCTTAGAATTGTTCACTTTGACAATTACAGTTTGATTGTCACAATTCAAAAGGATTGCCGGAACAGGTTTTTCAACCACAGGCAAGTCCATCAAGAGCTCACGCAACCATTCTGATTCAACAGTGGTTGTGTCTAAAGCAGTAAGTTCTGCTTCCATAGTTGACCTCGTCAATATGGTTTGCTTGCAAGATCTCCATGACACTGCGCCATCTCCAAAGGTAAATACATACCCACTTGTGGCGTACAGATCAGCTACATCTGAGATCCAATTTGAATCACTATATCCTTCAAGCACAGCTGGGTGCCCTGAATAGTGAATCCCATAACTCATTGTACCACATAGGTAGCGCATGACCCTATCAAGTGCATGCCAATGATCAGTACCCGGGTTTGACATGAACCTACTCAACTTGCTAACAGCAAAAGAGATGTCGGGTCTAGTCGCGCTCGCTAAGTACATGAGTGAGCCAACAATCTGAGAATATCTCAATTGATCTATGGCGATTCTCCGGTTCTTGCGTAATGTCACACTAGGATCATAAGGTGTTGAAGAAGGCTTGCTATCAATATAGCCGAACCGGCTCAAGATCTTCTCAACATAATGGGATTGCGTTAGAGTAATCCCACTCTCGTTCTTAATCAGCTTGATGTTCAGAATCACATCAGCTTCTCCCAGATCTTTCATATCAAAGCTCTTTGACAAGAAAGACTTGACCTCGTGTATTACTTTCATGTTTGTACCAAAGATCAGAATATCATCCACATACAAACATAATATAACACCTTCGCCCCCACCATGGCGATAGTAAACGCACTTGTCAGCCTCATTGACAACAAAGCCTACAGAAGTTAAAGTTCTGTCAAACTTCTCATGCCATTGCTTAGGTGCTTGTTTTAGGCCATATAAAGATTTTAGCAACTTGCACACCTTTCTTTCTTCACCTTTTACTACAAACCCATCAGGCTGATCCATATAGATTTCCTCTTCCAACTCTCCATTAAGAAAAGCTGTCTTTACGTCCATTTGATGAACGATAAGACCATAGGAGGCAGCCATGGATAGTAGTACTCAAATGGTGGTAAGTCTAGCAACAGGTGAATAGGTGTCGAAGTAATCTTCGCCTTCTCTCTGTGTGTAGCCTTTCGCTACAAGCCGCGCCTTGTACTTCTCAATAGTACCATCAGGTCTTAGCTTCTTCTTGAACACCCATTTGCAGCCCACAGGCTTGCATCCATGGGGTCGTTCTGATAGCTCCCAAGTTCCATTAGAAAGAATCGAGTCCATCTCATTATGGACAGCTTCTTTCTAGTCATCTGCATCTGGAGATGCATATGCCTCTGCAATGGACGTGGGAGTATCATCCACAAGGTACACAATGAAATCATCACCAAAGGATTTTTCAATCCTTCGTCTCTTGCTCCGTTTAGGAGCTTCATTGTCATCCTTCTCAATAACAATCTCATGTGATTGTTCAAAATACTCATTAGATGTACTAGATTCAGGAACTATCTCAGTAGAAATTCTAGCAATGCTATGCATATCTTTCATAGGAAACATATTCTCAAAGAATGTTGCATCACGAGATTCCATAATAGTGTCAACATGCATATCAGGTACTTCAGATTGAACTACTAAAAATCTATAGCCTACACTCCGCGGAGCATAACCTAGAAAGATACAATCCACTGTCTTTGGTCCGAGTTTGCGCTTCTTAGTAATTGGAATATTGACTTTCGCCAAACATCCCCATGTGCGTAAATACGAAAGTGATGGTTTTCTCCCAGACCACTCCTCGTAAGGGGTTTTATCTTTATTCTTGTTAAGAACTCTATTCAGGACATGACATGTAGTCAACAAAGCCTCTCCCCACCATGCCTTTGATAAACCAGCAGTGGCTAACATGGAATTCACCAAGTCAGTCAGCGTGCGGTTTTTCCTCTCGGCAACCCCGTTTGATTGGGGCGAATAGGGAGGCGTCCTCTCATGAATAATACCATGTTCCTCACAGAATTCATCAAAGATTTTAGGAAAATATTCACCACCACGATCAGACCTAAGACGCTTGATCTTTCTCTCTAGTTGATTTTCAACTTCGGCCTTATAAATTTTAAAGTAGTCTAAGGCTTCATCTTTAGTTCGCAACAAATAAACATAGCAAAATCTAGTCGCATCATCAATCAGTGTCATAAAATATCTCTTTCCACCTTTTGTCAACACACCATTCATCTCGCATAGATCAGAATGTATGAGTTCTAGAGGTGCCAAGTTTCTCTCCTCGGCCGCCTTGTGAGGCTTCCGAGGTTGCTTTGATTGCACACAACTATGGCACTTAGAACCTTTGGCAATGGTGAACTTCGGAATTAAACTTAAACTGGATAGCCGAGACATTAAACCAAAATTAATGTGACATAAACGAGAATGCCAAACACTGGTATCATCACTAACATTGCCACAAATATGGTTCACAGACTTATTACTGAAATCAGAAAGCGAAAAGCGGAACAAGCCTCAGCACTCATAGCTTTACCAATAAATTGTCCAAACTTGGAAACAACTACTTTATTCGACTCTAAAACAACCTTAAACCCATCTCTACATAGAAGGGAGCCGCTAACGAGATTCTTGTTCATAGTAGGGACATGCTGCACGTTCCTCAGCTGCACGATCTTCCCCGAAGTGAACTTCAGATCTACCGTGCCAACACCACGAACAGAAGCATGTGACCCATTCCCCATCAAGACGGAAGAATCCCGAGCGACCTGGTAAGAAGTGAACATGGATATGTCAGCACACACATGAACATTAGCACCCGTATCAATCCACCAACATGGAGATTGAAATACCGAAAGAACAGTAAAGAGATTACCGTACCCATCAACATTGCTAGCGGTCACCGTGTTGACTTGCCTCGCCTTTTTCTTGCGGTCTGCCCTCTCTGGACAGTCTTTAGAAAAGTGGCCAGTCTCTCCACAGGTAAAGCAGCTCAGATCTGCTTTGTTTATCATCTTCTTCTTCTTGAAGGTTGTAGTCTTCATAGGCTTATTGAAGGAGGGCTTGTTATTCCCTTTGTTCTTGCTGTAGGGTTTCTTCTGCACCATGTTGGCGCTAGACTGACCCTCTCCTTTCTCAGTAGTATCCTTAGCCCGAGCTTTCTCCTCAACATCAAGAGACGCTATCAGGTTTTCAACTGATATCTCCTGTCTCTTGTGTTTGAGAGTTGTGGCAAAGTTCCTCCATGAAGGGGGCAACTTAGCAATAATGCATCCAGCCACAAACTTATCAGGTAAGGCACACTTAAGGAGTTCAAGCTCTTTCGCAATGCACTGTATCTCATGAGCTTGTTCGACTACAGAACGGTTGTTCACCATCCTGATGTCATGGAAGCTCTCCATGATGTACAGTTCACTGCCTGCATCGGTTGCACCGAATTTAGCATTCAGTGCATCCCAGAGCTCTTTACCATCTGTTATGTGCATGTACACATCACACAGACGATCAGCAAGAATACTTGATGCGCGTAAATGTACACGTCCGTTGGGAACCCCAAGAGGAAGGTATGATGCGCACAGTGGCAAGTTTTCCCTCAGAAAGAAACCAAGGTTGATCGAACCAGGAGGAGCCAAGAAGCACGTTGAAGGTTGATGGTCGCGAAATGTGATGCGGCGCAACACCAGGGATTCCGGCGCCAACGCGGAACCTGCACAACACAACCCAAGTACTTTGCCCCAACGAAACAGTGAGGTTGTCAATCTCACCGGCTTGCTGTAACAAAGGATTAAACGTATCGAGTGGAAGATGTTTGCAAAGAAAACAGTAAAACGCAATTGCAGTAGATTGTATGCTATGTAAAGAATAGGACCGGGGTCCACAGTTCACTAGAGGTGTCTCTCCCATAAGATAAAGCATGTTGGGTGAACAAATTACAGTCGGGCAATTGACAAATAGAGAAAGGCATAACAATGCATATACATGATATGATAAATATAGTGAGATTTAATTGGGCATTACGACAAAGTACATAGACCGCCATCCAACTGCATCTATGCCTAAAAAGTCCACCTTCAGGTTATCATCCGAACCCCATTCAGTATTAAGTTGCTAAGCAACAGACAATTGCATTAAGCATGGTGCGTAATGTAATCGACAACTACATCCTTAGACATAGAATCAATGTTTTATCCCTAGTGGCAACAGCACATCACAACCTTAGAACCTACTGTCACGATCCCAGGTGTCAATGAAGGCATGAACCCACTATCGAGCATAAATACTCCCTCTTGGAGTTAAGAGCAAAAACTTGGCCAGAGCCTCTACTAATAACAGAGAGCATGCAAGATCATAAACAACACATAAACAATAGATTGATAATCACCATAACATAGTATTCTCTATCCATCGGATCCCGACAAACACAACATATAGTATTACAGATAGATGATCTTGATCATGTTAGGCAGCTCACAAGATCCAACAATGAAGCACAACAAGGAGAAGACGACCATCTAGCTACTGCTATGGACCCATGGTCCAGGGGTGAACTACTCACTCATCACTCCGGAGGCGACCATGGCGGTGTAGAGTCCTCCGGGAGATGAATCCCCTCTCCGGCAGGGTGCCGGAGGCGATCTCCTGAATCCCCCGAGATGGGATTCGCGGCGGCGGCGTCTCTGGAAGGTTTTCCGTATCGTGGCTCTCGGTACTGGGGGTTTCGCGACGGAGACTTTAAGTAGGCGGAAGGGCAACGCGGGGGGGCACACGAGGTGCCTAGGGGGTAGGCCGGCGCGGCCAGGGCCTGGGCCGCGCCGCCCTATCCCCTGGCTGCCTCGTGGCCCCACTTCGTTATCTCTTCGGTCTTCTGGAAGCTTCGTGCAAAAATAGGACCCTGGGCGAAAGTTTCGTCCAATTCCGAGAATATTTCCTTACTAGGATTTCTGAAACCAAAAACAGCAAACAAAGAATCGGCTCTTCGGCATCTTGTTAATAGGTTAGTTCCAGAAAATGCATAAATATGACATATAATGTGCATAAAACATGTAGGTATCATCAATAAAGTAGCATGGAACATAAGAAATTATCGATACGTTGGAGACGTATCAGCATCCCCAAGCTTAGTTCTGCTCGTCCCGAGCAGGTAAAACGATAACAAAGATAATTTCTGAAGTGACATGCCATCATAATCTTGATCATACTATTTGTAAACATATGTAATGAATGCAGCGATCAAAACAAAGGTAATGACATGAGTAAACAAGTGAATCATATAGCAAAGACTTTTCATGAATAGTACCTCAAGACAAGCATCAATAAGTCTTGCATAAGAGTTAACTCATAAAGCAATAAATCAAAGTAAAGGTGTTGAAGCAACACAAAGGAAGATTAAGTTTCAGCGGTTGCTTTCAACTTATAACATGTATATCTCATGGATATTGTCAACATAAAGTAATATAACAAGTGCAATATGCAAGTATGTAGGAATCAATGCACAGTTCACACAAGTGTTTGCTTCTTAAGGTGGAAGGAGATAGGTAAACTGACTCAACAATAAAAATAAAAGAATGGTCCTTCAAGGGGAAAGCATCGATTGCTGTATTTGTGCTAGAGCTTTTATTTTGAAAACATGAAACAATTTTGTCAACGGTAGTAATAAAGCATATGAGTTATGAAAATTATATCTTACAAGTTGCAAGCCTCATGCATAGTATACTAATAGTGCCCGCACCTCGTCCTACTTAGCTTGGACTACCGGATCTTCGCATGCCATGTTTCAACCAAGTGTCACAAAGGGGTACCTCCATGCTGCCTGTACAAAGGTCTAAGGAGAAAGCTCGCATTTTGGATTTCTCGCTTTTGATTATTCTCAACTTAGACATCCATACCGGGACAACATGGACAACAGATAATGGACTCCTCTTAAATGCATAAGCATGTAGCAATGATTATTATTCTCATATGAGATTGAGGATATATGTCCAAAACTGAAACTTCCACCATGATTCATGGCTTTAGTTAGCGGCCCAATGTTCTTCTCTAACAATTGTGCATGCTCCAACCACTAAAATGATAGATCCTTCAGACAAGACGGACATGCATAGCAACTCACATGATATTCAACAATAGTTGATGGCGTTCCCCAGAAGCATGGTTATCGCACAACAAGCAACTTAATAAAATATAAAGTGCATAAGTACATATTCAATACTACGATAGTTTTTTAGGCTATTTTGTCCCATGAGCTATATATTGCAAAGGTGAATGATGGAATTTTAAAGGTAGCACTCAAGCAATTTACTTTGGAATGGCGGAGAAATGCCATGTAGTAGGTAGGTATGGTGGACACAAATGGCATAGTAGTTGGCTCAAGGATTTTGGATGCATGAGAAGTATTCCCTCTCGATACAAGGTTTAGGCTAGCAAGGTTATTTGAAGCAAACTCAAGGATGAAGCGGTGCAGCAAAACTCACATAAAAGACATATTGTAAACATTATAAGACTCTACACCGTCTTCCTTGTTGTTCAAAACTCAATACTAGATATTATCTAGACCTTAGAGAGACCAAATATGCAAATCAAATTTTAGCAAGCTCTATGTATTTCTTCATTAATGGGTGCAAAGCATATGATGCAAGAGCTTAAACATGAGCACAACAATTGCCAAGTATCACATTATCCAAGACATTTTAGAATTACTACATGTAGCATTTTCCAATTCCAACCATATAACAATTTAACGAAGAAGAAACTTCGCCTTGAACATTATGAGTAAAGCCTAAGGACACATGTGTCCATATGCAACAGCGGAGCGTGTCTCTCTCCCACAAGGTGAATGCTAGGATCCATCTTATTCAAACAAAAACAAAAACAAAAACAAACCGACGCTCCAAGTAAAGAACACAAGATGTGACTGAATAAAAATATAGTTTCAGGGGAGGAACCTGATGATGTTGTCGATGAAGAAGGGGATGCCTTGGGCATCCCCCAGCTTAGACGCTTGAGTCTTCTTAAAATATGCAGGGATGAACCACGGGGGCATCCCCAAGCTTAGAGCTTTCACTCCTCTTGATCATAGTATATCATTCTCCTCTCTTGACCCTTGAAAACTTCCTTCACACCAAACTTCAAGCAAACTCATTAGAGGGTTAGTGCACAATTAATAATTCACACATTCAGAGGTGAAACAATCATTCTTTACACTTCTGGACATTGCGTAATGCTACTGGACATTAATGGATCAAAGAAATGAATCCAACATAGCAAAAGAGGCAATGCGAAATAAAAGGCAGAATCTGTCAAAAACAGAACAGTCCGTAAAGACGAATTTAAAGCTGGCACCAGACTTGCTCAAATGGAAAAACTCAAAACTAATGAAAGTTGCGTACATATCTGAGGATCACGCTCGTAAATTGGCAGATTTTTTCGAATTTTCTACAGAGAATTGTGCCCAGATTCGTGACAGACAGGAATGCTGTTTCTGCGCAGCGATCCCAAATATAACATCAACTTTGACATAGAAACTTTACTTGGCACAAAAACATGATAAGGAGAGGTTGCTACAGTAGTAAACAACTTCCAAGACTCAACAAAACAAAAAATTGCTGTAGGTAAAAACATGGGTTGTCTCCCATAAGCGCTTTTCTTTAACGCCTTTCAGCTAGGCGCAGAAAGTGCAAATCAAGTAACATCGAGAGATGGAGCATCAACATCATTACCAGGGGTGTTGGGAGTTTTCTCAACCAAGTATAGTATATTTGATATATAAGTTTTAGCGTCTCCCTTTTCATTAGTCTTAGGCTTGCTACTCTCATCGAACAAATTTTCAGGAACAAGCCAAGCATAGTTATTTTCTAGTGCATCATTCATAGCTAGGAGTTTACATGGTATTGGTGCTTTGATTTCCCCACCATCATTAATGTTATTAGTGTACCTTATTCTATCCATGTCCATTTTTTCAAGGAGACCAATAAAATTGGTATGAGAACCTAGCATATTAAATTTAGCAAAAACCTTTCTAGCCTCTCTTGCTAGACCACCAAATTCTCTAAGAAGAGTTTCTAGAACAAAATCTTTCTTTTCCCCTTCTTCCATATCACCAAGTGTAAGAAACATGTGTTGGATTATAGGATTGAGATTAACAAATTTAGTTTCCAACATGCGAACTAAAGCAACAGCAGCAATTTCATAGGTAGGTGCAAGTTCTACCAAGTGTCTATCTTCAAAATCTTCAGTAATACTAACATGATTGAAAAATTCTTCTATATTATCTCTTCCAATGATACACCCTCGTCCTACCGGTATCTCTTCCAAAGTGAACTTAGGATCAAGCATGATGAAATAAGCAAAAAGTAAACTAGGCAAATAAAGTAAATGCAAGTAACAAATTTTTTTGTGTTTTTGATATAGAGAGCAAGACAGTAAATAAAGTAAAACTAGCAACTAATTTTTTTGTATTTTGATTTAGTGCAGCAAACAAAGTAGTAAATAAAATAAAGCAAGACAAAAACAAAGTAAAGAGATTGAGAAGTGGAGACTCCCCTTGCAGCGTGTCTTGATCTCCCCGGCAACGGCGCCAGAAAACAGGCTTGATGCGCGTAAATGTACACGTCCGTTGGGAACCCCAAGAGGAAGGTATGATGCGCACAGTGCCAAGTTTTCCCTCAGAAAGAAACCAAGGTTGATCGAAGCAGGAGGAGCCAAGAAGCACGTTGAAGGTTGATGGTCGCGAAATGTGATGCGGCGCAACACCAGGGATTCCGGCGCCAACGCGGAACCTGCACAACACAACCCAAGTACTTTGCCCCAACGAAACAGTGAGGTTGTCAATCTCACCGGCTTGCTGTAACAAAGGATTAAACGTATCGAGTGGAAGATGTTTGCAAAGAAAACAGTAAAACGCAATTGCAGTAGATTGTATGCTATGTAAAGAATAGGACCGGGGTCCACAGTTCACTAGAGCTGTCTCTCCCATAAGATAAAGCATGTTGGGTGAACAAATTACAGTCGGGCAATTGACAAATAGAGAAAGGCATAACAATGCATATACATGATATGATAAATATAGTGAGATTTAATTGGGCATTACGACAAAGTACATAGACCGCCATCCAACTGCATCTATGCCTAAAAAGTCCACCTTCAGGTTATCATCCGAACCCCATTCAGTATTAAGTTGCTAAGCAACAGACAATTGCATTAAGTATGGTGCGTAATGTAATCGACAACTACATCCTTAGACATAGAATCAATGTTTTATCCCTAGTGGCAACAGCACATCACAACCTTAGAACCTACTGTCACGATCCCAGGTGTCAATGAAGGCATGAACCCACTATCGAGCATAAATACTCCCTCTTGGAGTTAAGAGCAAAAACTTGGCCAGAGCCTCTACTAATAACGGAGAGCATGCAAGATCATAAACAACACATAAACAATAGATTGATAATCACCATAACATAGTATTCTCTATCCATCGGATCCCGACAAACACAACATATAGTATTACAGATAGATGATCTTGATCATGTTAGGCAGCTCACAAGATCCAACAATGAAGCACAACAAGGAGAAGACGACCATCTAGCTAATGCTATGGACCCATGGTCCAGGGGTGAACTACTCACTCATCACTCCGGAGGCGACCATGGCGGTGTAGAGTCCTCCGGGAGATGAATCCCCTCTCCGGCAGGGTGCCGGAGGCGATCTCCTGAATCCCCCGAGATGGGATTCGCGGCGGCGGCGTCTCTGGAAGGTTTTTCGTATCGTGGCTCTCGGTACTGGGGGTTTCGCGACGGAGACTTTAAGTAGGCGGAAGGGCAACGCGGGGGGCCACACGAGGTGCCCAGGGGGTAGGCCGGCGCGGCCAGGGCCTGGGCCGCGCCGCCCTATCCCCTGGCTGCCTCGTGGCCCCACTTCGTTATCTCTTCGGTCTTCTGGAAGCTTCGTGCAAAAATAGGACCCTGGGCGAAAGTTTCGTCCAATTCCGAGAATATTTCCTTACTAGGATTTCTGAAACCAAAAACAGCAGAAAACAGCAACTGGCTCTTCGGCATCTTGTTAATAGGTTAGTTCCAGAAAATGCATAAATATGACATATAATGTGCACAAAACATGTAGGTATCATCAATAAAGTAGCATGGAACATAAGAAATTATCGATACGTTGGAGACGTATCAATACTCAGAACGCATCCGACGAAGAGAGTATTGTTTTCCTTGAACTTGTTCTGATCTTGGTGAGATATAGTTCCTTCAGGTAAATCATTACTCACTTCGAACACTTTCAGATGAGTAAGCCAGAGCGTGGCCTTAATCTGCCACCTCTTAAAGTGCACACCGGTAAACTTATCCGGCCTCAGTGCATCAGCAAAACCAGCCATTGTTAACTCAGGAAATTGCCTACAATTAGGTTTTTGGATTGTTGGATAATTAGGCACAATTTCCATGATTAATTCCAGAATATAAAACATGATTACAGCAACTACTAACATGTGAAACTCGAACATACTAGATGCATTGATCAACATGAGTAGCAGCAACACAAACGGTAAAGCATCCATCGCTAAACAGATCGAGATATGTCGCACGTACCGATCTGGTGGAAGTGACGGTGGAGGTGTAGCAGATGATGTCGCAGCAGTAACGTTGTTGATGACAACGTTGTTGACGACGGGGACGACGGGTCGAAGTAGACGGCGTTGAAGACGACGGTAGGCAGCACCGCCCGACTTGGACGGAAGACGACCCGTGATGAAGAGCTTGAGCAGTCGCGCAGAGCGCTTCCCAAAAACCTAATTCGCCCTCTCCCGTACAGGATCGCAAGGACGAGCGGTTCCGGAGACCTGCTCTCCCGTTCGCCGATGCACGTCGGCGCGCGGGATGGAGTAGGCTACGATGGCGGCGCAAGCAGAGAGAGGTGGAAACCCTAACTCGTGTATTCAGTATGTTTCTGCGGTAGCCGGGCAAGAGATTATATAGGCTCGGAAAACCCTAGGCAACGTGGGCCACGCCCACGTCGCACGAACGTTTCGAGTCGGTTACATATAGCCCACGATCCGGGAGCGACCCGAACCGACTAACTGCGACGCGTCCGTCTAGGACTCTGTTCGTTTTCCTGAGCTGCAAAAAGTAAGGAAAGTCTCGGCTCAATCCACTCACCACGAGCGCGGCGCGCGTCGTGACGAGACGAGACGAGCGAGGAGGAGGAGGAGCGCGCGTGTAGCACTCCTATTCTCACTCACTTACTAGTGATGAAACAACCCACCTTATAAGGTGGTCTAACTTCCTCCCAACTTTCCATGTGGGACTAAACTTCCCACCACTTGCCACTCACTAGTGAGCTGCCACCAACTTGAGCTCAAACTCACAAGACTGCCACTATGTGGGCTTTGAGATTTATAGGGAAAACTGAAATCTAATTTGGACCACTAAAAATGGGCCCAATATTTCAACATTCTAAACCAGGAGAGCCACCTCATCCTTAAGTTCCTCCTGCATCTATATAGACTTGGAGTAACACCCTGAAAAATATGTGCATTGCGAGTAGTCTAAATTGCCTAGGTGATCAACATGATAAGCTCCATGAGAAAAGTCTTTTGAATATCAGCTTTCAAACTACCCAACATTTGGTTTTGTTCAAAGCAACGTATTGTGGCTTTGCAAAACATGATAAGATGTTCTGATGTACGCGTTTCGCCTTGTATACTCTAGTCTCTTTTTATCGAAGACGGGGAAAGATGGCTAATAGGCCAAGGTAACGTCATAGAGAGCTGAGTTAACTAAATCAAATTTGCTTCCCTTAAGTATATTTTCAAGGCCTTTGAAAAATAAATCACAGTAGATCCCTCTATGTTCAGCATTGGCGTGAGTGTATTCCTCCAGAGAGCGGATCTTAAGGACTTAACTGGACAAAATCAATTTAGCAAACAAGTATACCAGATTTTTAGAAATTAGAAGATAAATCAACAATTTATGTACTCCTTCTATTTGGCTTTACAAGGCCTTCCCTCGAAATTTAGGCTAGCAATGCAATGTGGGACATGCTTAATTCTTGATTTTGTTACAATTTGGTCCCTATTCATGCATCGGTAATATGCAACAAGTTCACAATTTTCGGCACCGCGCTGCGATTTTTCTAACCTCAGGGGGCCAACACCATGGACCATGGTTTCGAGCTCTAACAATTGAACACTACAGACCGTGATGGTTGATCTTGCAATTTTAGCTTCCCTCGTGAAGATACCGAGTCTTTTAAATTCCGAGATATGTGGGGATGACATAACCAATCTCATTGCCTTAGAGGATGGCATTCAACAACATGGCTAGATTTTGTCGAAGTTTTGGCGTGGATTATTTCTAGCTGAACTTCTAAGGAAGGTTAAAATTTTAAGACTCGCTAGTTTAGACAGACACTATGATTCCACTAAATCTCATTGCATCACCTTAATTTGGACTATCTATTCATAATTAGTTAAATAATGTGGCACCCAAGAACTTGTCATGGATCCGCAAATAGCTCCAAAACTTGCAAAATGGGATGCAAAGATTGAAGAACTTGTCCTAGTTGTGCAAATTCTCCCACAAACTTGCAAGATTTGTTGTAGCGGCTCTTAAACTTGCATTACATTCATTTTTAGTATGAATCACTAAGCATTTGAAACGTAAAAGGCCACACTGGCAAGTGGCTTCTGTTTGTCTATTTTGCAGGAGCCACCCCAACTTCCATGTAATTTACATGATGGTTCTCCCTTCGCCTAAAAAGAAGACGCACCCAATCAAATCACCGTTCCCATATCACCCTTATCCTTCGGCTCGCTACTATCACTCTGGCGGACCAAACGGCCATGTTGGCGAGCGAGGCTGGCCTCAAGTTGTTCTAGGACCATCCGATAGCAAATCTCGGGGACTTGCTGCCTGTGGAGGGGCAGATGGAGTAGTGGAGGAGATACTCTTTATCATAGGTTCCTCGAGTCTTTCATCCTTTACCAGACGAGCTGTAGGTGTGGTGGCCTAGGCGTGCCACCGAGGGGCACTGCCCCCCCCCCCCCCCCCAGCCGTGTGGAGGAAAGAACATTGGTCGCCGAGTTCCACAAGAGGGCGATGAAGGCTCTGGACTTCTTTAACGTGGAGCACAACAACATCGACTTTGAGTACCGACATGGTAGCTCTACGACTACTACACGTACCTGGTTCATCCCTTCGGTGCCACTATTTTCCCCATTATTTATCCGCAACCCATTCATCCCGATTTATTTCAGTTGGGCGATACAAAGGATTCGAGCTCCCGTTCGTACATGTGTGGTGTTCAAGTTGGTGAAAAAAATACAGGTCTTTCACACCTCACCTAAGCATAGTAGCCCAACCTAGTGTGGTTGTTTGGAGTACATTATAATCTACTCCAAAACCCTTCCTAAACCCCATCCGGGGAATGAGAACACGAGGTTGAGGCGAGGGGAAAAACCTCATTTTCACAACGACCCGCCTACATACCAAACAACCATGACCATTATGACTATTTGTACCGACCAAACAAAAGAAGGACCAGAAGAATCGTTGTCATCGAGACCCATGTTTTTTCTTTTGCAAAATTACCGGCCTGACCGCCCTAGCTTGGTGATTTTTCTTTTTGTGTAATACGGACTAATCTAATGTGTTTTACACTGTAAAACAGATTTTTTTAGGGAACACTGTAAAACAGTTTAAGTGCCACTACACGATGATATGCACGTCTGTTGTAGTACTATTTGCACGTTTGTTGTAGCTCTTGGGTGCCCCTCGTATTTAACTCTTTGAAGAGAAAAGGTGATTCCGGAGATATGAAAGCACTTCCAACAAAAATAAACGAAAGGATTTGTGCAAGCACGGAAGCTGCTCCACACCGATCAGCTTTGCTGATCTCTATTGGTTGCTGATCTCCATTGGTGCCGAGAAAATATCTGACCAGGAACACGGATTCTAGCTAACTGTCAGGCCCGTAAACCGTTGCTCTTTTTTTCGGGGATAAACGGCTAGATTTTCCATGGCAGTGGTCCGTGACGTGAGCTGACGGATGATCATCCATTCATCCTTCACAGACAGTGCGCGCGTTGGGAACTTTCGGCTGCGACGCGCTCGCCGTGGCGTTCATCAGACGTGTTTCCAATCCACGGGCGCGTGTGAGTGCGATGTAACATCCGGCAACCCAGAGCTGCTCCCTATGATAACACAGAATCACAGATAGATCGAAAGCGTCCTTGGCATCAACTTGTAACTCTTTTCCATTTTCCTGAAGAAAGAAAAGAGTGGAAATGATAATCTACGCTAGTACGTTACTCCTTCATTCGATTATCATTTCTACAAGTTGATGCCAAGGACGCTAGTTACATTCAGCTGAATGTACTAACTCTTATCAGTTGATGCCAAGAAACGATAATCTACGCTACTTACTCTTTCATTCGATTACAACTTCTACGAGTAGTAACTAGCTAGGTGATCGGAGACAGGAACACGTGTAGCCCAAGCGATTCCCCAACCTGACGGATTTCCCACTATCTATCTACGGATCTATCCCCGTCCCCATCCAACGTACCACGCGGGCGCGGTACGCTACGCAAATGCCGCTTTACCGGAAAAACTTTCCGGCGGAAACTCATCATCCGTCAGCCAGAGCCCAGAGACGTATCTAGACGCAATGCACTCAGCTACTGCATTTCGTTTCAGCTCGTCCTGCCCAATCACACACTCCATGGACAGAAGGAGACGACGACACAAAGGAAGAATAAGGAATCACCGAGAACTCAGAGTATCTTGACCGACGCGTTTCACATTTGATGCCGACAGAAGCGCTATCCTTGAAAACACCAACAGTAGCGCCCTTGATATAGAGAGGGATTGCCTACACCAATAACCCCCATGATTTAGCTGTCGACCCGAATTCAAACTAAATGGTGCATTTTATTCAAATTTAGTTATATATTACAAAGTTGAATGAAAACTGCTACAATTTAATTAAAAATTGAAAACATAGCCTATTAGTTATCAGTCGGAAGGCACGACGGGCCAGCCTCATTGTCGTTCTTCCCCTTGACCGCCTGCTTTCGCAGCCGCATCGTCGCCTTTTTTCCGCATTTGAAGGTGCAACATCGCCGCATGTTTCACCGGCACTTCCTGCGCTGCTAGGCCTTCAGCTTAGCCTGCCACTCACAGGGCGCCTTGTTAAAAGCGACCCCAGCAGACCGCCGCCTCGGCCTAGCACCGAGTGTTGAGCTCGAGCAGCCTCTACTGCTCGGCAGCCATGAGGAGGCGGATAGTCTCCTCCGTTGGCGCCCGTTCGCGCGACACCTTTGCGACACGCTTGAAGATAGCGTCATTAGTCTCCTCGATCACTTATTCTCTGACCCTCCGGTCCCTCGGCACGTTAAAGGAGGTCAGGATCGCCTCCTGCTCTAGGACCTGAGTCGCCCTCAAAAGCGAAGTCCGCCTACTCGAGCTCGGGCTTGGGCTGCGGGGCCACGGGCTTGGACTGTGGCGGAGTACAGCCAAGTTTCGTCCCAGCATAGAGTAGGTGGTGGCGAGCCAACGCGGCATTGCGGCGAGTGCGATTGAGGTATGGACAAGAGTGCGGCGTAGGTGAACTATAAATAATAGGATAGGACCGTTGCACGCATCTACTACCGGCGGTTTTCTAGCTAGGCTTCTTCACACGGGGAACCACGACTGTCGTTGCCTAATCGACGGTACCTCGGAGGAGGGATCCTCACGAGGGGGAGAAGAAGTAGGGGCCATAGGGCGGAGTGCACACGGGACGGTGGTACGCGAGTTACCCAGCTTCGGAACACCTGCACGATGACAGGGCCTACTGCTGCTTGTCTGGAATTATCTGGGCGCTTTCGCGTTGTTACAATGAGTTGTGGTTGTCCCTCTAGGGCTCCCAGGATCCGGCTTATAAAGGCGCACGGATCTAGAGTTTACATGGAGAGTCCTAGCCGGAATACAAGTTGCCTAACTACGGTACAATATCTTGCCGTGTACGTCAAGGATCCGCCTTCCTTATGGCCGTACTGGATCCGGATACTTTATGGCCTCCACGGATCCGGCCTCCTTCGTAGGTCGGTTAGGATCCGGCTCCAAGTTCCTGGACTGGACTTCATCCTTCTTGATCAACAGCAACTGGGCCGCCCGATGGGCCCCATGCCACCATCACCGTCTGTGGGCCACCCGGGCTTGCCGGATCTAGGCCATGTCGTTGATATACCCATAAAGTATACCCACAACAGTAGCCCCCGAAGTTCTCCGAGATTCATCATTCTTCCGCCTTCATGTAACCCGGAACCGAAGAGAATCTTGAAGAGCTTCAAAACTTTCCTGTTCCCGATATCATTCAATCGGAAATCTTCACGTCTTTTAGTTTCGATAATGTAACGGAGTTTGCACTTTTCCCGCGCACAACTTCCTATCTTCCCGCGCTAATTTTTCGGAGATGCGAATCTTTAGCCGGAAATTTCGGGAGCGCACGGTCAAATCACCTCTACGTCATTTTACCGTTTTTAACCTAAGACACGTGTCATGCATCCAACGGTGAGACTGTTCAGTTTCCGCCGTCGGATCCGGAACGCGAATCTCCGCGCGTGGTCTATAAATACCCCGTCGCGCGGTGAATTCCCATTCGTTTCACCCATCTACCACTTCATCTTCTTCCTCCCGTCGCGCCGCCGGCCAAATCTCAACTCCGACGAGCTCCGCCGCAGTGATCTTCGCGCCCAACCGCTCCAAGCCTCCCTTCGCTCCAAGATCGTCGCGGTTGATCGGGAAATCTTCCCCGCCGCCGATTCGTGGTCACGCGGGCCGCTTTGCAGCAAGTTCGGCGACCTTCATCCTCGCCGGAACATCGTCGGACCGCCGCGCCATTGACGGTACGTGCACCGGACTTGTAGGAGAAGAAGTAGCGTAGAATAGATTCCGGTTACTCAAACACTTTGCATGGGTGCAGCCGGAAGCATGCCGATTGACTCACATTGTACTGGTAGTTCTCCGAACAGCCCGGATCCCAGTTCATTAGAGCCTATCTGTCCGGATCCCATAGCATATCTACCACCATATGTTTCCGACATCCGGCTGGCTCAACCTTTTTCCGCATCTTCCAGCACCAAGTTAAGCCGGATCCCAACCGCACAAGAAATCGAAGAAGAACTTCAAGGGCAAGCTAGAATGGCTGCCAAGGTGCAAGAGACGGAAAGTAAGAAGGCTTCCAAGGCCCGGAACCGTGAAGGAGAGCGGGGTCAATGGTGGCCCTGCGAAACCACTGATACGGAGCTCAGAGAGCTCCAGAACGAAGGTATGATCTCCACTCACTGGAGTTTCATACGCGACACCGTCGTCCCTAAGCCTGGGGCCGGAGAAGTGGTCATGACCAAGGCTTGGGTGGAACGCGGATTGTCGCTTCCTTGTTCGGAATTTTTCCTCTCCATCCTCAACACATACGGGCTTCAGCCCCACAATATCTGCCCCAACTCCTACCTCCTGCTGTCCAACTTCGTAACTCTTTGCGAAGGACATCTCGGAATCCGGCCAGACGTCAAGTTATGGCAGTTTTTCTTCCGAGTGAAGAAAGAAACAAAAGATAAAGCTATGCTGAACTGCGGGAGCATGACCTTCATGCTCCGACCTGGTCGTATGTACCCTCCACACGACTCGCACGAATCCGTCCGGTACTGGAACGCCGGATGGTTCTATGAGAAGAACGTGTCAGTTCCGGAGATCCACGATGGTCTCCCCAAATTCAACAACGAGCCTCCGGAAGAGCTCGCAAGCTGGAGCTTCATCCCGCCGCTTTCCCTAACTCCAATTCTGGAGAAGGCAGCGCGGAGAATCTCCTGGTTAGTCCACGACGGGCTAACCGGAACCCAGCTTACACTGAGCTGGTTCACTCGGCGGATCCAGCCTCTTCGATACAACGCGCGATTAATCTGCGCATACACCGGGGCGGACGACCAGCTCCGAGCTACCCGCCACGATCTTCCGGCTGATTCTCTCAAAAGGAGATTCAAGACGCTGGTGAAGGTGGGCCGGGGTCAACCGATCCCGGAACTGATAAAGGACATCTACACGAACGACCAATGTCCCCCGGTAAGCTTTGACTCTTTCATCACTTCAAACTTCACAAGTTTTTGGATATTGACTAACACTTGATATTTTTTCCTCCAGCTCGCTACATTGGCGGAGGAAAACTTACGCACCATTCTTCGCGTCCCCGTCAGCGGCGACACGGCGGAGGAGGTTCCGGAGGACGAAGAAGAGGAAGAGGAGCCCCGCAAGGTAGCTCCTCGACCTGCGAAGCGTCCCCGCGCCAAAGCTTCCGGCTCCGAAGCCGGAGCCAGCGGCGAGGCCTCCGCCAAGAAGCCCAAAGTCACCAAGCCCCCTCCGCTCGATTCAAGGAAGGCGGAGCGGGAGCGTTTGAAAATGCTTTCAACAGCAGGCAAACGCTCACGCCCCAACATCCCCGGCGCCCCGTAAGTTTCCGGGTATGGTACATATTTGCCTTGATGCATCTGTTACTTATGCGATCTTCTTTTATTTGTTCGCAGTACTCCGACTGCCACTCGGACCGCCAGCCAAGAGCCTATCACGAAGTTCCTGAAGAAATCTCCGGCTGTCGGTCCTCCGACCCCTGCTCCACCCAGCGCTTCCCACACTGCTCCCCCGTCGTCCCCTCCTCAGGCGGATCAATCTCCCCCTCCTGCCGCAAACACTCCACCGGAGATAATTCCGGTCAGCAGCGAGAAGGTGGGCGGAGAGGATCCCAAGGCCAAAGGCCCTGCCCAAGAAGAAGCCCAAGATCAAGGAGAGGCGGAAGTCACTTCCTCCGAGAAGGCCGGAGCCGGTGCTGGCGACGTCGTCGTTTTTCCGAAGAACTTCGGAGATCCGGCTTACCTCACTTCCACCCCCAAGGCATATGCTACAAAATTCTTCAAGCAGCTCACAGAGCCGGAAAAATGGGAGCTTGAGCAAGACTTGCTCAATGCTATGCTGAACAATGCTTGGGGGAAGCCGGATGCCGGTACATCGGAAATCCAGGACTTCAAGAAGGGCGTCGGCGAGTTCCTCGACAAGCTCATCTGCAAACAAAAGGTACTCCCCAGTAGCCCCCAAGCATGTAAGCGGAAACAAGTATTAGTTAGCGCTTAAATGCTTTAGAGTACCGCCACTTTTGGGAAGATTTACTTAAAATGTTTCAGTAGCCCCCAAGCATGATGTCGGAAAGATTCCGGCAAAAATGCTTCAAAGGACACCACTGTGTTGTAAGCGGAATTTTGACTCCTGCTCTGTCTGCTTTTTACAGGAACAGCAGGCACTGCACTATGAGCTGCATAAAAACATTGCTCTGCAGCGCCGCGTTACCTTGGGTCAAGCGGAAAACATCCGGACCCTTACAGATAAGAATGCAGAACTGAACAAGCAGCTGGCGGACGCCCAAGGTTGGTTTCCGACCTTTCTTGCTATCAGTTCACGTTCCGACTTTGAATTGTATCTAACTTGAATCCTTGTAGGCGCATCTTCCTCCCTGGCTACGACCTCCTCCGAGCTGGAAAACCTGCGCTCCTCCTACCAAGAACTAGAGATAAAGCTGAAGGAGGCGGAGCAGCAGAAGGAGCACGCCGAGAAGCAGCTGGCGGAGAAAAACTCCGAGCTTATCAGGGAGAAAGGCGAATTCTTGCTGAAGCGAAATGCTGATAGCGAGACCATCAAGAGGCAGCAAAAGGAGCTCAATGGGCTCCGGAAGTATATGGAGACCGCAGAGCACCATTGGGACCTGCTGGCCGAAAATATTCTGGGTACTTACACTCGGAATTTCTTGTCTTGATGCTTTGTTTTCTCGTGCTCAACTTGAATGTTTACTCTTGTATTTTTGTGCAGAGCCACTCGGATACCCTGAAAAGCGCCGGAACAAATTCCCCCGGGACGACGTTCTTACTCTCGCTGGTGATGACTGCAAGGATCTTATATCCGCCTCTCGGAAAATATGCCATAACTTGTCCCTGAAGAGGAGCCGCACATGCAGTCTGCGCAAACTGATCAAGCGTATGGATATTCTTCCGGAGCTGGTGACCGATCTACAAGCGTCATCTGCCCGAGGTGCAGCTGCTATGACGCTAACCATATGCTTGGCGCATCACCCAAAGATGGATCTGGATCGGGTGTCTTCTGGAGTTCCTCCGACCGCAGATGTCGGAAAGCTTCTCGATGCAGTGAGTGGCTATGACACCCGCATCGCGCGGAAGATCCGTCATGAAGAGTTATACGACAAGGTGGTTCTCCCAGCAGACGAGCCCCTTGAAGATGAACTCCAAAAAAAGCGCGACGCGGAGGCCCGTCCTGTGGAATCCGGATCCCAGTTTACATGGACCAGCTCCAAGGATGCTCCCGAAGAGGAAGAGCCCAGGACCAGCGCTGCAACCTCCGACGAAGATGAAGAGAGCGATGAAGACGTGTCATCTCCGGCTGAAGGCGCCAAAGGAAAAGATCCGGAGGCAACTGCTTCTCCGTCCAAGGCGGAGTGAAAACGTTTATGTCCTGCGGGATAAAACAATGCATCATTTTGGCCCCAGCGAGGGTTTGTAATATAACTTAAATTCTTAAGTAGCTAGGTCAACGAAACAACTATGCATGGGCGGAAACAATTTATCCTGCTATCCGTTAATATTATTTCTGCATGTTTCGCTTTATGTCAGAAAGCAAGTGCTGATGTCGTTGTTTTCCGGCTTGCTCGCTTGACCTTCCGCGAGCCGGAAGACCTTAGCCGGAAACGCTCGCCAGCGGCGACGAAACCCAATGGTAATCAGTCAATAACCGCGGAAACAAGCCCCCAAGCATAGGTGCCGGAAATCGCTACTAGGAATCCACAAGTTCGCAACAGATAACAATTTAATCAGAAAACTTAAGCTTACGTCCTAAAGGACGATTTTTGAAAATCACAACTTTCATACACGCCTAGGCGGAAATATCCAGCTCTGCGGTTTTAGTCGGAAAACATACACGATCTAAAAATGAACAAGTAAAGGAGGTAAAAGACTCAAGAGAGTGAACCAAAAGCTTTATTTCATTGATCATGTATAACTATTACAGAGTTTGTAACTCGGAAAAATATGCTAAGTGTGGAAAGGACGTAGCTGTGCGATGTTCCAGGGACGATCTGTTTCATCATATATGTCACCCGGATCCTCTCGTTTTCGTTTCCGATGCCAATTGGCAGGTCTATCCTTTAGTTCCCGGAAATCAACGAGGTAGTAGGATCCGTTGTGTAGTACTTTGCTGATGACAAAAGGTCCTTCCCATGGAGATTGCAACTTGTGATCTTTCACCTGGCGAAGGCGGAGGACTAAGTCTCCGACCATGAACGAGCGGTTCCGAACTCGACGGCTATGATAGCGTCGGAGCTTCTGCTGGTAAATGGTGGAGCGTTGGTCGGCTAGATTCCGAGCTTCTTCGATCAGGTCCACAGATAGCTGTCGAGCCTCGTCAGCAGTTTCTTCATTGTAGGCGGAAACTCGCGGTGAATCATGGATGATGTCGGTGGGGAGCACAGCTTCGGATCCGTATACCAGGAAGAAAGGAGTAAATCCTGTTGACCTGTTAGGGGTAGTTCGTAAACTCCACAGAACAGAGTCCAGCTCATCAGCCCAAGCTCCAGCTGCGCGGCGCAGCGGTTCTTCAAGGCGAGGTTTGATTCCGGCTAGTATAAGACCATTGGCTCGTTCGACCTGACCGTTGGATTGTGGGTGAGCCACAGATGCTAGGTCAAGCCGGATCCCAACTTCATCGCAGTAATCCTTGAGTTCTCCCTGCGCAAAGTTTGTGCCATTGTCTATGATTATGCTGTGTGGGATGCCGAATCTCGTCACGAGGCTACAAACAAATTTTAGTGCCGTAGCACCATCGGCTTTTCTCACTGGCTTTGCCTCGATCCACTTACTGAACTTATCAATAGCGACCAGGAGGTATTCATGACCGCCAGGAGATGATTTCTTTAACTTACCAACCATATCGAGCCCCCAGACCGCAAACGGCCAGGTGATAGGTATGGTCTTCAGCTCTTGAGCTGGGGCGTTTGGTTGAGTAGCGTAGTACTGACAACCGCGGCAAGTTTTCACCAGCTTGTCAGCGTCTTCTTTAGCTGTTAGCCAGTAAAAGCCTAACCGAAAAGCTTTTGCAACGAGGGATCTGGGAGCGGCATGATGCCCGCAATCCCCCGCATGGATCTCTCTGAGGATTTCAATGCCATCTTGACTGGAGACGCATTTGAGAAATACCCCGTTTGCGCTTCGTTTGTAGAGCTGTCCATCAACAATTGTGTAGGATCTTGCTCGTCTGATGATCTGTCGTGCGTGGACCTCGTCCTCCGGCAACTTTTGATCAATGAGGTAATCCAAGAACGGCTGAGTCCAGGCCGGAATGATTGCCATCACTTCCTTAGCCGGAGAAACTGCCAGATCAGGATTTTCCGGGTTTGCACCCTTCACTGAGGGTACTCGCAGATGCTCAAGGAACACTCCAGGCGGAATTGGTTTCCTGCCGGATCCGAGCTTGGACAACATATCTGCTGCTGTGTTATCGTCTCTCCTGACGTACTTGACTTCGTATCCGAGGAAGCACTTGGCGATCTCGTCCACTTCGTCTCTGTAAGCCGCCATGACGGAGTTTCTGGCGTTCCAGGTTCCGGCTACTTGTTGTGCCACCAGGTCGGAATCTCCGCAGCATATGATGTGCTTGATCCCAATCTCCTTAGCGATGCGCAGACCGTGTAGTAGAGCCTCGTATTCCGCCATATTGTTGGTTGCTTCGAAGTGAATCTGCAGGACGTACTGCAGTTCTTCTCCGGTAGGTGACTTCAGGGTGACTCCAGCCCCCGAGCCTTGATGTTGCTTGGATCCGTCAAAGTGCATGACCCAAGCTTCAGGTTCCGGCACAGGTGTGCCCTCCGGTGCTTCAGTCCAATCCGCGATGAAATCCGCTAGAACTTGAGACTTGATTGCAGTTCGGGCTTCGTAGTTGATGTCAAAGGCAGATAACTCGATGCCCCATTTTGCTACGCGTCCTGTTGCGTCGGAGTTGTTGATGATTGTCGCCAGGGGAGCCTTGCTCACCACTGTCATTGGGTGCTCCTGGAAGTAGTGTCTCAGTTTCCGGCTTCCTAGGAAAACTCCGTATGCCAGCTTCTGAAAGTGAGGGTATCTCTGCTTGGATTCCGTTAAGACTTCGCTAATGTAATAGACAGGCCTCTGGACTCCATGCTCAAATCCTTCTTCCTTTCGCACCACCACGATTACGAGGCTGATAACTTTATTGGTAGCTGCTATGTAGAGGAGCATAGGCTCTGACTCAGCTGGAGCTGCCAATATAGGTGGGGAGGAGAGTATGTTCTTCAACTCCTGGAGTGCTTTATCTGCTGCTTCGTCCCAGACAAACTTGTCGGTTTTCTTCAGCAGCTTGTATAGGGGTAAGGCTTTCTCGCCAAGACGGCTAACAAATCTACTGATTGCCGCAACGCAACCAGTTAATCGTTGCACATCTTTGAGACAAGTTGGCCTTTTGATGTTCAGGATAGCCTTGATTTTTTCCGGGTTAACTTCAATGCCCCTGTGAGAAACAATGAAGCCAAGGAGTTTTCCTGCTGGTACGTGATGGCGTGTAACTCACACGTTCGTTGGGAAACCCCAAGAGGAAGGTATGATGCGCACAGTAGCAAGTTTTCCCTCAGAAAGAAACCAAGGTTTAATCGAACCAGTAGGAGCCAAGAAGCACGTTGAAGGTTGATGGTCGCGAAATGTGATGCGGCGCAACACCAGGGATTCCGGCGCCAACTAGGAACCTGCACAACACAACCAAAGTACTTTGCCCCAACGAAACAGTGAGGTTGTCAATCTCACCGGCTTGCTGTAACAAAGGATTAAACGTATCGAGTGGAAGATGTTTGCAAAGAAAACAGTAAAACAAGTAGATTGTATGCTATGTAAAGAATAGGACCGGGGTCCACAGTTCACTAGAGGTGTCTCTCCCATAAGATAAAAGCATGTTGGGTGAACAAATTACAGTCGGGCAATTAACAAATAGAGAAAGGCATAACAATGCATATACATGACATGGTAAATATAGTGAGATTTAATTGGGCATTACGACAAAGTACATAGACCGCCATCCAACTGCATCTATGCCTAAAAAGTCCACCTTCAGGTTATCGTCCGAACCCCCTCCAGTATTAAGTTGCAAAGCAACAGACAATTGCATTAAGTATGGTGCGTAATGTAATCAACAACTACATCCTTAGACATAGCATCAATGTTTTATCCCTAGTGGCAACAGCACAACACAACCTTAGAACTTTCTGTCACTGTCCCAGGTGTAAATGCAGGCATGAACCCACTATCGAGCATAAATACTCCCTCTTGGAGTTAAGAGTAAAAACTTGGCCAGAGCCTCTACTAGTAACGGAGAGCATGCAAGATCATAAACAACACATGAACAATAGATTGATAATCACCATAATCATAGTACTCACTATCCATCGGATCCCGACAAACACAACATATAGAATTACATATAGATGATCTTGATCATGTTAGGCAGCTCACAAGATCTAACAATGAAGCACAACAAGGAGAAGACGACCATCTAGCTACTGCTATGGACCCATGGTCCAGGGGTAAACTACTCACTCATCACTCCGGAGGCGACCATGGCGGTGTAGAGTCCTCCGGGAGATGAATCCCCTCTCCGGCAGGGTGCCGGAGGCGATCTCCAGAATCCCCCGAGATGGGATTCGCGGCGGCGGCGTCTCTGTAAGGTTTTCCGTATCGTGGCTCTCGGTACTGGGGGTTTCGCGACGGAAGCTTTAAGTAGGCGGAGGGTCAACGCGGGGGGCCACACGAGGGGCCCAGGGGATAGGTCGGCGCGGCCAGGGCTTGGGCCGCGCCGGCCACCCCCCTGGCTGCCTCGTGGCCCCACTTCGTTAGGTCTTCGGTCTTCTGGAAGCTTCGTGCAAAAATAGGACCCTGGGCGAAAGTTTCGTCCAATTCCGAGAATATTTCTTTACTAGGATTTCTGAAACCAAAAACAGCAGAAACAAAGAATCGGCTCTTCGGCATCTTGTTAATAGGTTAGTTCCAGAAAATGCATAAATATGACATATAATGTGCATAAAACATGTAGGTATCATCAATAAAGTAGCATGGAACATAAGAAATTATCGATACGTTGGAGACGTATCAGCATCCCCAAGCTTAGTTCTGCTCGTCCCGAGCAGGTAAAACGATAACAAGGATAATTTCTGAAGTGACATGCCATCATAATCTTGATCATACTATTTGTAAACATATGTAATGAATGCAGCGATCAAAGCAAAGGTAATGACATGAGTAAACAAGTGAATCATATGACAAAGACTTTTCATGAATAGTACTTCAAGACAAGCATCAATAAGTCTTGCATAAGAGTTAACTCATAAAGCAATAAATCAAAGTAAAGGTGTTGAAGCAACACATAGGAAGATTGAGTTTCAGCGGTTGCTTTCAACTTGTAACATGTATATCTCATGGATAATTGTCAACATAAAGTAATATAACAAGTGCAATATGCAAGTATGTAGGAATCAATGCACAGTTCACACAAGTGTTTGCTTCTTAAGGTGGAAGGAGATAGGTAAACTGACTCAACAATAAAAGTAAAAGAATGGTCCTTCAACGAGGAAAGCATCGATTGCTGTATTTGTGCTAGAGCTTTTATTTTGAAAACATGAAACAATTTTGTCAACGGTAGTAATAAAGCATATGAGTTATGAAAATTATATCTTACAAGTTGCAAGCCTCATGCATAGTGTACTAATAGTGCCCGCACCTCGTCCTACTTAACTTGGACTACCGGATCTTCGCATGCCATGTTTCAACCAAGTGTCACAAAGGGGTACCTCCATGCCGCCTGTACAAAGGTCTAAGGAGAAGGCTCGCATTTCGGATTTCTCGCTTTTGATTATTCTCAACTTAGACATCCATACCGGGACAACATGGACAACAGATAATGGACTCCTCTTAAATGCATAAGCATGTAGCAAAGTTATTATTCTCATATGAGATTGAGGATATATGTCCAAAACTGAAACTTCCACCATGGTTCATGGCTTTAGTTAGCGGCCCAATGTTCTTCTCTAACAATTTTGCATGCTCCAACCACTAAAATGATAGACCTTCAGACAAGACGGACATGCATAGCAACTCACATGATATTCAACAATAGTTGATGGCGTTCCCCAGAAGCATGGTTATCGCACAACAAGCAACTTAATAAAATATAAAGTGCATAAGTACATATTCAATACTACGATAGTTTTTAAGGCTATTTTGTCCCATGAGCTATATATTGCAAAGGTAAATGATGGAATTTTAAAGGTAGCACTCAAGCAATTTACTTTGGAATGGCGGAGAAATACCATGTAGTAGGTAGGTATGGTGGACACAAATGGCATAGTAGTTGGCTCAAGGATTTTGGATGCATGAGAAGTATTCCCTCTCGATACAAGGTTTATGCTAGCAAGGTTATTTGAAGCAAACTCAAGGACGAACAAGTGCAGCAAGGCTCACATAAAAGACATATTGTAAACATTATAAGACTCTACACTGTCTTCCTTGTTGTTCAAAACTCAATACTAGATATTATCTAGACCTTAGAGAAACCAAATATGCAAATCAAATTTTAGCAAGCTCTATGTATTTCTTCATTAATGGGTGCAAAGCATATGATGCAAGAGCTTAATCATGAGCACAACATTTACCAAGTATCACATTATCCAAGACATTTTAGAATTACTACATGTAGCATTTTCCAATTCCAACCATATAACAATTTAACGAAGAAGAAACTTCGCCATGAACATTATGAGTAAAGCCTAAGGACACATGTGTCCATATGCAACAGCGGAGCGTGTCTCTCTCCCACAAAGTGAATGCTAGGATCCATCTTATTCAAACAAAAACAAAAACGAAAACAAACCGACGCTCCAAGCAAAGAATACAAGATGTGATTGAATAAAAATATAGTTTCAGGGGAGGAACCTGATGATGTTGTCGATGAAGAAGGGGATGCCTTGGGCATCCCCAAGCTTAGACGCTTGAGTCTTCTTAAAATATGCAGGGGTGAACCACGGGGGCATCCCCAAGCTTAGAGCTTTCACTCCTCTTGATCATAGTATATCATTCTCCTCTCTTGACCCTTGAAAACTTCCTTCACACCAAACTTCAAGCAAACTCATTAGAGGGTTAGTGCACAATTAATAATTCACTCATTCAGAGGTGACACAATCATTATTTTCACTTCTGGACATTGCATAATGCTACTGGACATTAATGGATCAAAGAAATAAATCCAACATAGCAAAAGAGGCAATGCGAAATAAAAGGCAGAATCTGTCAAAAACAGAACAGTCCGTAAAGACGAATTTTTAGATGGCACCAGACTTGCTCAAATGGAAAAACTCAAAACTAATGAAAGTTGCGTACATATCTGAGGATCACGCTCGTAAATTGGCAGATTTTTTCGAATTTTCTACAGAGGACTGTGCCCAGATTCGTGACAGACAGCAATGCTGTTTCTGCGCAGTAATCCCAAATATAACATCAACTTTGACATAGAAACTTTACTTGGCACAAAAACATGATAAGGAGAGGTTGCTACAGTAGTAAACAACTTCCAAGACTCAACAAAACAAAAAATTGCTGTAGGTAAAAACATGGGTTGTCTCCCATAAGCGCTTTTCTTTAACGCCTTTCAGCTAGGCGCAGAAAGTGCAAATCAAGTAACATCGAGAGACGGTGTGCCAACCTTACCTTGGGCTTCACCCTTACCTTTCTTATTGTTTTTCTTTCCTTTTGGTTTAGGAAATATATGATTTCCCCCTGGTATAGAGGTGAATTTTAGCGTGCCTTCTCCCACATCAATGACTGCTCCCAATAGTTTCAGCAGGGATCTTCCGAGTATGATTTTTCCTGTTTCAATAATAAGATAATCAATGGATATTGTTCTTCCATGAATGGTTGTATGCACACCTGCAGCTATTCCCTTAGGAATTATAATAGAGTTATCAATGAGAGCTATTTCTTCTCCCCCTTCATCGACTCCCCAAAGTTTCAAAGATTTATAAATGTTTTCAGGCATAAGGCAAAATTCATACATAATATCACAGTAGGCATGAAGAGTTCGATCACCGATAACAATTTTAACAGAAGGGTCCCATAATGAAGGTTTAGGATTCTCTAAGACTTGTTCAAGACGATTACGAACATAGTGATAATTGTCATTTAAGCGAGATGCACTTATCTCGAGATTGTTCAATCTATTATAAATGCTAATAAGGGCTGAATCAAAGTTATTAGCTGAATCATGTGATGCAACCAATTTCTTTATGGCATTAAAAGCTTGATCCCCATTACAATGAAGGAAATCTCCTCCTACTAAAGTGTCCAAAGCATATCTATAGCGAACCATAAGACCAAAATAAAAATTACTAAGGAGCAAACTTAGAGTCATTTGAGGTTCAGTTTTACGATAAGAAGTAAAAATTCTAGACCAAGCATCCTTAAAACTCTCCTCATCCCCTTGTTTGAAAGTAAAAACTAAGTCCTCAGGTGAAGAAGTAACAGGTTCAGAGCTAGACATGGTAATAAAAGTAACTAAATTTTTTTGTATTTTAAATATAGAGTGCAGGACAATAAAGCGAACTAGATAAAGTAAATGCAAGTAACTAATTTTTTTGTGTTTTGATATAGAGAGCAAGACAGTAAATATAGTAAAACTAGCAACTAATTTTTTTGTGTTTTGTTTAGGTGCAGCAAACAAAGTAGTAAATAAAATAAAGCAAGACAAAAACAAAGTAAAGAGATTGAGAAGTGGAGACTCCCCTTGCAGCGTGTCTTGATCTCCCCGGCAACGGCGCCAGAAAATTATGCTTGATGGCGTGTAACTCACACGTTCGTTGGGAAACCCCAAGAGGAAGGTATGATGCGCACAGTAGCAAGTTTTCCCTCAGAAAGAAACCAAGGTTTAATCGAACCAGTAGGAGCCAAGAAGCACGTTGAAGGTTGATGGTCGCGAAATGTGATGCGGCGCAACACCAGGGATTCCGGCGCCAACTAGGAACCTGCACAACACAACCAAAGTACTTTGCCCCAACGAAACAGTGAGGTTGTCAATCTCACCGGCTTGCTGTAACAAAGGATTAAACGTATCGAGTGGAAGATGTTTGCAAAGAAAACAGTAAAACAAGTAGATTGTATGCTATGTAAAGAATAGGACCGGGGTCCACAGTTCACTAGAGGTGTCTCTCCCATAAGATAAAAGCATGTTGGGTGAACAAATTACAGTCGGGCAATTAACAAATAGAGAAAGGCATAACAATGCATATACATGACATGGTAAATATAGTGAGATTTAATTGGGCATTACGACAAAGTACATAGACCGCCATCCAACTGCATCTATGCCTAAAAAGTCCACCTTCAGGTTATCGTCCGAACCCCCTCCAGTATTAAGTTGCAAAGCAACAGACAATTGCATTAAGTATGGTGCGTAATGTAATCAACAACTACATCCTTAGACATAGCATCAATGTTTTATCCCTAGTGGCAACAGCACAACACAACCTTAGAACTTTCTGTCACTGTCCCAGGTGTAAATGCAGGCATGAACCCACTATCGAGCATAAATACTCCCTCTTGGAGTTAAGAGTAAAAACTTGGCCAGAGCCTCTACTAGTAACGGAGAGCATGCAAGATCATAAACAACACATGAACAATAGATTGATAATCACCATAATCATAGTACTCACTATCCATCGGATCCCGACAAACACAACATATAGAATTACATATAGATGATCTTGATCATGTTAGGCAGCTCACAAGATCTAACAATGAAGCACAACAAGGAGAAGACGACCATCTAGCTACTGCTATGGACCCATGGTCCAGGGGTAAACTACTCACTCATCACTCCGGAGGCGACCATGGCGGTGTAGAGTCCTCCGGGAGATGAATCCCCTCTCCGGCAGGGTGCCGGAGGCGATCTCCAGAATCCCCCGAGATGGGATTCGCGGCGGCGGCGTCTCTGTAAGGTTTTCCGTATCGTGGCTCTCTGCATGCGGGGGTTTCGCGACGGAAGCTTTAAGTAGGCGGAGGGTCAACGCGGGGGGCCACACGAGGGGCCCAGGGGATAGGTCGGCGCGGCCAGGGCTTGGGCCGCGCCGGCCACCCCCCTGGCTGCCTCGTGGCCCACTTCGTTAGGTCTTCGGTCTTCTGGAAGCTTCGTGCAAAAATAGGACCCTGGGCGAAAGTTTCGTCCAATTCCGAGAATATTTCTTTACTAGGATTTCTGAAACCAAAAACAGCTAAAACAAAGAATCGGCTCTTCGGCATCTTGTTAATAGGTTAGTTCCAGAAAATGCATAAATATGACATATAATGTGCATAAAACATGTAGGTATCATCAATAAAGTAGCATGGAACATAAGAAATTATCGATACGTTGGAGACGTATCAGTACGCCGAAGACGCACTTCAGCGGATTCAACATCATCTTGTACCTTCGGAGATTATCAAAGGTTTCCTTGAGGTCGCTCAGCAGGTCGGATCCCTTCCGGGTCATGACCGCGATGTCGTCGACGTAGGCGTGCACGTTCCGACCAATTTGGTCCTTCAGGCACCGCTGCATCGTCCGTTGATATGTGGCACCTGCGTTTTTCAAACCAAAAGGCATGGTAACGTAGCAGTATGTGCCGAAAGGTGTGATGAAAGAGGTCGCCTTTTGGTCAGACTCCTTCATCAAGATCTGATGGTACCCGGAATATGCGTCGAGAAAACATAAAAGCTCCGCCCCTGCCGTCGAATCAATGACTTGGTCAATGCGCGGCAAAGGGAACGGATCTTTCGGACAGTTCTTATTCACGCCGGAGTAATCGATGCACATTCTTAGTATTTCAGAATTCTTTTTAGGTACAAGGACGGGGTTTGCGACCCAATCAGTATGGATAACTTCTACTATAAAACCTGCCTCTAGTAACTTTGCTAATTCCATTCCTATGGCGCGGCGCTTCTTGTCTCCAAAGCGTCGCATAGCTTGCTTCACCGGTTTTGCACCCGGATTGATGTTGAGGTAGTGCTCGGCGAGTTCCCTTGGTACTCCGGTATGTCAGAAGGTTGCCATGCGAAGATATCCATGTTAGCTCGGAGGAACTCGACGAGCGCGCTTTCCTATTTGGGGTCCATGTTGGCTCCGACTGAAACCTGCTTGGAGCTGTCACCTTCGACGAGGTCATGCTTCTTGGTTTCTATCGCGGCCTTGAACGAGGTCTTCTGTTCGGAGATCTGCTTCTTGGTGGTCTGCATCTCAGTCGGATCCACCGCGGCTCTGTAGCCTTGCAGCTCCTCTCCAGATATGACGGATTCTGCGAAGGCGGCTTCGCCCTCCTCGCAGTCCCTAGCTTTCTTGTAGTCTCCGGACACGGTGATCCAACCGTTAGGACCCGGAATCTTGAGCTTGTTGTAGATGTAGCATGCTCTGGCGTGAAACTTGTGGTAGGTGGGCCTGCCGAAGATCACGTGGTAGGAGCTTTTGAAGGGCACCACTTCGAACGTGATCATCTCTTCGCGGTAATTGTTCACATCGCCGAAGGCCACGGGAAGTTTGATGCTGCCCAGAGAATTTGCCTTCTTACCCGGAACCACACCATGAAATTCAGTGGTGCTGTGCTTGAGCTGTTCCTTGGTGAGGTTCATCTTCTCCAGGGTTTCCAGGTACATGATGTTCAGGCTAGCTCCTCCGTCCATAAGACACTTGGAGAAGTCATACCCGTCGATGCGGGGACTCACAACCAGAGCGTAGCACTCTTTGGGGATGACGGCCGGGTGATCCGACCTGTCAAACGTACAGTCTTTCTCCGACCACTTGACATACTGCGGCACAGCCGGAACTGTGGCGTTCAAGATCCGGAGCGCTGATTTTTTCGCGCGGACAGTTGGGGTTCCGAGGAAGGTGTGGTAATTTCCGACACTCTTCTTGCTGAAGGGGTTAGATTTGTTAGCTGCGGTACCCTCTTTGGGTTCCGGCGAAACGTCATCCTCGTCCATGGCCTCGGAACTGTCCTCCTCTTTGTCCTTGTTCTTGCCCTTGCCTCCTTTGCCGCGCGGGCGGTGCTTCCGGGCTCGCTTGTATCCTGCCTCCGGGTCGTTCTTCAGATCGTTGACCCATTTGCAGTTGCGATTGGTATGGGTGGATTTGCCCGTAGCCGGATCCAAGTGGGCCAGGCAGGGCATGTCCCTATACTCCTCGTAGGTTTGCGGGGCGCGGGATCCGCCAGCTGCGGCCTCTGTGCCGTGCTGCTGACCCCTGCCGGCTCCGCTTCCACGGCCGCGTCCTCTTCCGCCTCCTGAACCTCCGCGTTGAAACGCCACGGCGACCAAGTCGGATCCGCCGCTCTTCTGGTCATCAGGATTTTTGCGTTTATGGCCGCTGTTATTGCCGTTATCACGATTCTTCTTTTGTTGGTGTAAGGGGATTGCTGTGGCCGCGATATCACCGCCTGCGTCGTCATCGGCGGCAGTGTGGTCGCTGGCAATGGAGATCATCTCATCCAAAGTTAACTTATTTGCATTAGCTAAACAAGTGAGCTTGTGCCTCAGCAGTCCTCCTCTTTGCAGTCCGCCGATGAAGGCGTACATGGCAGTGGTGTGATCGACGTTTTCGCACTCGTTCCTGCATGCCAACCACCGCGTGAGGAAGTTTCTTGAGGATTCTCCCTTCTTCTGGATACAGGCTTGCAAGTCGCTTGCCGTGGCAGGTCTTTTGTAGGTGCCTCTGAAGTGTTTCTCGAAAGCGGTCTTCAGGTCAAACCAGCAAAAGATGGAGTTTTTCTCGAGGTCGCTGAGCCAGATCCGGGCTGGACCTACAAGGTACAATTGGAGCATGCGGCAAGCGATGTTAGGGGTCCCTCCGGCAAAGGTTACTGCATTATAGTAATCCTCAATCCAGGTATCCGGCCTTTCGGTGCCATCATAATGCTTCAAGTTTCCGGGTAGCTTGAGGGAGCTCCTTGGCTTTGGTTCCTCTCGAATCATCCTGCCAAAGCACTTTGGTCCGATGTAGTCGGTTCTGTATTCGTTGAGGCGTTCCCGTGCATCGCGCGAGCCGTGTCGGGGGGATTTTGAGCGAGAGCGAGATCTCCGGCTGCCGCCTCCGCCTCCACCTCCGCCGCCACCGCTAGGTGGTGGTGAGGGAGATCTGTGAGGGGGCCGATCCGACCTCCTGCTTCCGCCTTCAGACTCTCCCCGGCCCTCCCGGTGCTGGCTCCGGCTCCTGTGGCTGCCTTCGTCGTGGCGTTGGCTGCCCTGGTCGTTCCTGCTCCGGCGAGGTTCCGGGTCGCGCTCCTCATTCCGGCTCCTCCTAGGCTCGGGCTCATGATCATTGTGCTGACTCCGGCGAGGTTCCGGCGCCCGCTCCCTGTTCTGGTTCCGACGAGGCTCAGGCTCGTGGTTCCGGCTTCTGCGTAGCTCCAGCGGACGGTCCCTGTTCCTTGGCGGTGGCATGTTGTCGCGGATGTTGATTCCACCTGGCCCGTGGTGCCTGGTGTTTCCTGCGGGACTGCGACGGCGGGAGGGGAGCGGCGGACGCGAAGTTCCGGGTGGAGGTGAAGGGACACGGTGCTTGTCTCTGCCAGCGTACATTGGGCCCTTACCCCTTGCTGGGTCTCTCGGAGTTGAATCCGAAGGAACCGGAATCGGGTTTGGGTGCTCTCTTGCTTCTCTCCTGCGTTCCGTGGAACCGGTGCGCGATTCATCATCACGGTGTTGATCTCCTGGGGCGTCCTTCTGCGCGGTGGATACGCAAAGATCCGGGTTGGATGCCAACCTGCGCGAAGTATCTGCCTTGCTTTGTTGCTGCACTGCTGAAGCAACGAGCTTTCGGACGAAGTCGATGTCAATCTCCTCGTCCTTCTTTTTCAGGAGTTCCGCGGCTTTCGTCATATTGTCCTTCGGGGTGGCAAGCGGTTGCTGCCCCGTTGGAGTTGCGAAGGTGATCCTGCGGGGAGTTATCATGTCACGCCGGAGCTTTTCGACCTCTTGATGAGCTTCAACGATCTTGTCCTCCCAATGCTTTCGGAGTTCCTTGACCTTTACCAGTCCTTCGTCCACTTCCTTCTCACGCTGGATGTAACCTGACACAAAAATTTCTGCGTCTTTGCGTTCCTCCAGTATGGCGGCTGCAGTGTTCTTGATCTTTTTGGCTGTGGCCAGTAACTCCAGTCTTTTAGCTTCTAAAGCTTCAACGTCTCCGGGAGTGATGGGTGTGTTAAGAACATCCGAGGGATAAGCCGCATCCATGGCTGCTTGTGCGATCATGTCTTCAGTTGAAAGGTGGTCCTCCGGGGTAGGGTCCCTGCGGGGTCGTTCCCTCGACATCGGGGATCCCCTACGAGATGGCTGGGGGTCAGATTGGGTGTCTGCTGCTTCTGATCCGTTTTCTCCCAGCGCCGCAATGGTCGCAAGTACCTGCTTTGGCTGGGCGGAATCAACTTCATGCTGGGCACCGTATCCATATTCCTTCACCCTACGATCGAACTCTTCAGTGTCCATGGATTGGGTATCTCCGGAAATTGGGCTTAAGTTTCCCAGAATCGACTCTTCCACCGGAGATCCGCTTTCTCCGACAGCCTCTTGCTGATCCAGAGCAGCGTTTTCCGGCGCTTCAACCTGCACGGGACCAGCTCCGTCCTCTTGGGGGGCGGCTCCTGCGGTATGGGCTATGAAGTGTACGAAGTGACACCTTTGCTTCTCTAACACCTGGGAGACCCAGGCGGATCTGCATTGGTCTTCCACCGTTATTTCCTGCTCAGGGGTGGATTGGGTGGGTTTGAAATTTCCCAGATCTAAGGCGGAATCTTCCTTAGGAGGCTCCTGCGTCTCAGATCGGAACTTCGCGACTGCGTCCTGCTCAGCGGCGGTCGCGTCAGCGTTACTTACCAGTGGGTTTCCGTCGGAATCGACGGTTTCCCCGATGAAGATGTGGATGCCGCCGATTGGGACGATGGAGAGCTTGACGGGGTTTGACCTAGCCGGAATCCAAAATTCGTCCGGGGGGACGATCGGAAAATTCCCGGCGTAGAGTACACGCCCCACAGCGATCGAGTCGTCGTTGCTTCCCATGGCGGAGCCCTCCCGGTTCCGGCCTCCAGACGCCTCAGGCCCCACGGTGGGCGCCAACTGTCGTTGCCTAATCGACGGTACCTCGGAGGAGGGATCCTCACGAGGGGGAGAAGAAGTAGGGGCCATAGGGCGGAGTGCACACGGGACGGTGGTACGCGAGTTACCCAGCTTCGGAACACCTGCACGATGACAGGGCCTACTGCTGCTTGTCTGGAATTATCTGGGCGCTTTCGCGTTGTTACAATGAGTTGTGGTTGTCCCTCTAGGGCTCCCAGGATCCGACTTATAAAGGCGCACGGATCTAGGGTTTACATGGAGAGTCCTAGCCGGAATACAAGTTGCCTAACTACGGTACAATATCTTGCCGTGTACGTCAAGGATCCGCCTTCCTTATGGCCGTACTGGATCCGGATACTTTATGGCCTCCACGGATCCGGCCTCCTTCGTAGGTCGGTTAGGATCCGGCTCCAAGTTCCTGGACTGGACTTCATCCTTCTTGATCAACAGCAACTGGGCCGCCCGATGGGCCCCATGCCACCATCACCGTCTGTGGGCCACCCGGGCTTGCCGGATCTAGGCCATGTCGTTGATATACCCATAAAGTATACCCACAACAACGACGGTATCGGAGACGTCTCATTAAAGCGGGTGCGCCACTGGATGACCCCACACTTGAAATCCTACGTGGCGCGAGGTGCATCCCTTGCTGCTGCATTTGGTTCTCGATGGACGGAATGAGACGAGGACAGGCCTTCTGTGCATGTAATCAATCAGTTTTATTTCATAGTAATACGTTCCAGATTATTGATACATGATGAAACTGAATGAAATTTCCTGGCACGAATCGCAACCACAGCAATTCTAATGGACCAAACATGCACCTGATGTCTCGTGCACGTGACATTCGCTGCTCTCGACGACGACACAACGGAAAAAAGGAATCACGTGGAACCTAATCCGAACTTAGGGCAACAAGGGAAGGGACGCTGATGCAAACAACGGCACCATCCATCGCTCCATGATGATTGTGGATCGATACGGCCACCTGAACTGAAAACGCTGTCGCCTTCGATCTGGTTCCATAAAGCGGTCGAACCCAACAAGGTGCCCAGAGCGCAGGCGTGGCTGGATCCCTGCTACATCTCATCCCCGACTCCATCATCTCCTCCACTTGGGACTTGGGAGGGAAAGGCAAAGGAAGACAAAGGAGACTGGACGACGAGGCTTTGTCGTCCGGTTGCTTTCTCTCCCTCGTGATGCATCCCCATCGATCCGCCTCCTTTCTTCGGGCGGGGTCGTTGCCGCATGCAGGAATGTTTGACGCGGATGTCGCTGTTGCCGCCTTACGTGGCCCACCCAGCTCGATCCATAGATCGATCGACCTTCGTGATCTGGTCTGGTCTGCTCTGAGATCTTGACCGGATTTTGGATGTTTCGATTCTGATTTCTGAATGAATGCCGGTGCAGCGTGCGTGCTGATGCTTGACGGTCGCTGTACGAGAGGTTCGGTTCCAAGGGGCTCTAGCTTCCTTCTTTCTCTAGTCTGGTAGTGCGCTCCCGGGAGGCTTTGCTTCTCCGCTCATTTGTCGGCTGCTCCTCCAGTCATCTACTAGCTAAAAGCTAGCTAGAACCTCAGAAAGACACAGTGGCGATGCCCACCGACGATAAACCCCCAGCTAGAACCTTCTGATCCGTACGTCATTCCTGGACTCCTCTGCACAACTCCAACTTTCTCGTTGCCGCGCCTGGCATTCAGTGCACGGTATGCTTGCCTTACACAACCTAGCTATAGCTATATGGTTGTCTGGCCTTTTGCGGCGCTGGCTGGCACTGTACTTTTTTTTTGATAAAGGGAATATATTAATATCAAAACGATACCAATTACATCCAGCCTCTGCAACAACGCATCACCCTAATAGCACTACGGATGCACACAGCCAAAAAAAGGAAAGAAAACTAAGAAACAAAAGTCCCGCTACAGTATCTCGGGCCTAACAACAGCAATACATCCACCGCCAAGACAACACCTGAAGTACAGACTCTCCAAAAACGACGCCTCCAAGAAGGGAACAGTGCGGTAACACCATCGTCGCCCGATCAAAGATCTTAGGTTTTCACCCTGAAGATAGTCCCCGCTCTCAAAACAATGCCTCCAACAAGGTCATTGCCAGGCACAACCAGTTAAGGCCAGACCTTGGGTTTTCACCCTGAAAGGTAGGACTCTGAACTTCACCTGTGTTGTCGCCCCCACTTTCATACCGCTGTTGTGAAGCCCGGAACACCAAGCAAATCCCTCAACAGCGCGGAGATTTAAACCTCCCTTAGCTAGTCCTCCCCTCCGGCCTTCATGAACTTCCCTTCTTCCGACTTTCATCATGGATCCATAGTCACTTGATGTCAACACAGAAAAAGAGCTTCGCGCCGCTCCCTCCAGAACCAATCGGTCGGAATAAAAGCATGGGTGCGCACGACCGAATACCACCGATCCAGCAAACTCCAGGCAAAAAGCACTGTTACATTCGCCGGCGGAGCCTTCCGGAACTCAACACTCCGGCTAGATCACGAGTCCAGGCCTCCAGTAGGTCTTCCTCTTCACGCAAGAGAGATCCTAGGACCACCACCTTTATTCAGGTCGGACCCCCTCGTCGGCGACCGTCCCGGGCTAGCCATGCCAACCCTCCACCGGCGACTCCGTCGCCAGCTTCCAAGCATCTCCATCTCGCCGCCGGAACGCGGTGATAGATCGATAGATCCACCACCACCAACCGCAGGCCGACCCTCTCCGGCGAAGAAGAGGGCCACCTCCACCGTCGTACCCAAGGCTGCTGCCCCGGGCGACCTCGTGTCGCGGGTGAAACCCGAGATCACCTCCACTCACCGGCAAGAGGCGGGGAGAAATTGGCGCAGGCCATGAGCCTGGCCGCCGCCCACCACCAACCCCTGCCGGAGTGCTGCGGAGCCGACGGGAGGAGGGAGGCCGCAGCGCTGGCCGCCGCCGCCCATCCCACGCGCCGACCGCCAGGGGAGCCGACGGGAGAAGGGGCGCAGCGCAGGCCGCCGCCGCCCGACTCATCCGCGCACCCGCCATACATCGAGGAGGGAGATCCGGCCGCCATCACCAGGCGTCGACGAGGAGGAGCCCCCGCCGCCGCCACGCCCCGTGGGACTTTGCCCCGGCGGCGCTACCGGCGGCGGCGGCGGCGGCTAGGCTGGGGTGCGGGAGAAGGGTTAGGGCTGGGGCGGTTTTCTTTTCCTCTGGCACTGTACTTTGTCTGCAATGAACTCTGAGACCAATGCCATTGGCAGGAGGAGCTCTATTCTAATTCTTGTTCTGAACGAGGTGTGCCCCGCTGTCCCCGCACCACCAAAGTTGAATGGGTAAATTACCCCCGGACCTCTTAATGAAGGGGTATGACTGTCCATTCGGTGCCAGACAATATCAGCCAGTACATATCATTCCGTTTTATTTCAGGCTAATGGAAATTCGGTTACACGGGAGTGAGATGGAAGTTCGGTTAAGAGAAGAGTCGAGATGAATGCAGTATACTGAACTACTGCAGTACCTATACTAGCAAAGAGAGATCCAGCTCCATTCCTTCATGTACTAGCTACCTTGATCAATTTCAACCTGTTGCGGCAGCTGCCCCACGGGAAGGAACTTCAAGGTAGATACGGATGGCATACTGAACTATCTGAGAGAACTCCAGTTTGATCGGCGGTTTCAGCAAGAACCAAGGCTCAGACTATTTCTCCCGAAACGGAGGCAAAAAAAATTACATATGCCTTGATCCTCAAACATCAAACTACAACGTACCTGAAGACCCTGTTCCTTATTAGTAGTGTCTACATTTCCAAGGCAAAAAAGAAAACATTTCATCGCAGGTGCAGTATGCACACTGACACTGCACTTCATTTGTCGTAGCAGATGATCATGGACAGTGGAACCGAAAATGGATGCAACCTCACTGATACTGCTTGATAACCAGACAATATCAGCCAGTACATATCGTTCAGCTTTTATTTCAGGCTGATGCTCGCTAAACCAGCTCAGCGCAGAAACGTTCGTGGTCGACTCGCACTGGGAGGAGATGTCGGTAGTTCAGACTTCAGAGAAGGGTCGACATGAATCGACTGATTCCTCCGTTTCATACTAAGTTGTCGCTGATTATGATGTATCTAGACATATTTTATATACAAATATAAACGGACCTGGCAACTAATATGGAACGGAGGGAGCACTGAACTAGTCTTGTTTCTACTACCAAAAAGAGATCCAGCTCAATTCCTCAATGTACTAGCTAGCTTGATCAATTTCAAGCCGTTGTGGTAGCTGCCAGCAGGAAGGAGCTGAAGGTTGAGACGTCGAGACTTGAGACAACTCCAGTTTGATCGGTAGTTTCAGTAAGACCAAAGCTCGAGTATTTCTCGAAACGGAGGCAGAAAGATTTGCCTTGTTCCTGCAAGCTCAAGCTAAATATCTATCAGGCACCTGAAACCTTGTTTTCTGTTATTGCCTACATTGCCAATACCGTGAAATACAAAACAGCTAGCAAAGACAACTCCAGTTTCATCGCCAGTTTCGGTACAAGATCAAACTCTCAGCACTCTTAAATGTAAAGTGGAGCAGTCATATGTAAACTCTCAGCACCAAGGGATGAAGAGAGGCAACGTGTGGCTGATCCTGTGATCCACCAGCCAACTGCGATCAGCCGTTGAGAATTTGTATGACTGGGATTGGACCCCAAATAACCTTAGTTATTGTTGTCTGGACTTTGCAGCCACCAATGTCAGTGTACTTGTCTTGAATGAACTTACAGGTGGTTGCCATGGCTGCAGGAGGCTTGTTCTGAACATGTAGCAGATAATCATGGACAGTGGAACCCAAAACTGATGCAACTTTGCTGAGCACAGAAACATTTATGGTTACACAGGCGAAGGAATGAGATGTAGGTTCGGTTCAGAGAAGAGTCGTCAGAGATGAAACACTGAACTATACTAGTAGCAAAGAGAAGTCCAATTCGATGTCCAAGTTTCAGTATAAGACCAAAGCTCAAGCTACCAGGACCCCGAATACATGATGCCCAAAACTGCTACGAAAAAAAAAATCTAATCTCCCTGTCTTCCTTTCATCTAGTCTGGTCACCGAACAATCCACGGTGACATTCTAGGATGAGCATTAATGTCAGTACCAGGTATATGGCTTGAACTAAGAGGCATTCAGAAACATCAAATCACAACTGCTTTGTCCAGTCGAAGGGCTCCCAGCCCTTCATGAAGCTCACAGCAGCTCGCTTCTGGTCATCCGCTGATGCATGCCTTCGGCGTCGGTGCATGTCCTCCGCTGGCAAGCTGAGAACCCCTCTGATGACTTTCAGACCGAAACCAGCACTGAATCTGCTCTCGTCGTCTATCACATGGACGAACCCGCGGTCTAGCCCAAACTCTACATGGAAGTAGGCAAAGTTCTCTGGGATGACTTGCTGCAGGTTACCACTTGTTGGAATAAGATTCTTCGGCTCGTGCTGGGACCATTCTTCTTCAGCTTCGTCAATTGCCTGGAGTTAACATAACAAGTTTCATTAGAACCTCAAGCGCAGCAGAAGGAATGACTCTCAGCTATGAAGATAGCAATAGATAACTGACCTTTTTGAAGTACATGGGCGCTTTGTCTGAGAGTTCATGGGGCACAGGGATGCATTCAATCATGCAGTGTCTCCGTTGCTTGGCCGAGCTTATGGCAGTTTCCATGAAAATCACGTCCTTGCGCTGCTGTGTGAACATCTTCAGGAGGCACTTTTTGAAGTTGCGAATCTCCTCCCATGCATTGCTATCAATTGCTCTTGTTGCGGACTCGTGCTGCAAAAATAAAAATCACAGAATAAGAGTTCAAGTAGAAAAATTATTGCAATTTATTTTGCGAGGAAAAAATTATTGCAATTCAGAACATCTGTAATTCAGCTCCTATGAAAGCAGAGAGCAAGTTTACGCAAAACAAAGCACAACGCAAAATACCTGCAACGGAAGAATAACACAGTGCCCAGGAACAACGGGCTCAAACTGTGGAAGCATCAAGTAAGTGAAGTTCCCAATAGACACAACCAGATGCTTTGGCCTCGATGGGTTCTCGAAACAATACGAACAGCGATCTTTCTGAGTTAAGATATGTCCATGAGTACAGCGATCTTTCTGAGTTAAGATATGTCCATGAGTGCTTCTCTTCTCCTCCTGCGCGCCTTCACTCTTCCTTCTGGGAGCATCATCAAAATCATACTCATCCTCTTCTCCGTTCCTGCTTTCAGCTACAATAGGCTTTATCGTGTGCCTGCAGTAACAGAAAAGGGCAATAGTATGTTAAGCAGGTGCCTGGTGTTCAATATTACAATATTTGCGCACAGCAGTACAGGAGCTGTTTTCTGAAGGAGTGGGCTATAGTATCTGTTACATGCTACCCCTGTCCATAAAAGGATGTCTTAGATTTGTCTAAATTTGGATGTATGTGGACACTGTTTAGTGTATAGATACATCCAAGTTTAGATAAATCTAAGACATTCTTTTATGGACAGAGGGAGTATTATGTACTATTTCAGAATAACTGAACAAAGGGTATGTCAACAGACAAATATGCAAGCCAACAGGACTTAAATGGTATTAACATTTTGGATCAGCAAAGAGATTGAATTCGTTTCAACTGCAGGAGCTACAAACAGAAGATAGCAAAACTTGACATACACACTGGACAGTCATAGCACAACTAGTAATAGCCTAATAGCTAATGCAAATGCATTCTGGCAGAAGATAGACTAACCTGACTGAGCTCCTTCCCTTTTCATGCCGAGGTTGATCAACTGAAGTGTCTTCATCCTCCAGCAAAGCCCCCATTTTTCTCTGAGAAAGAACAGAGCTATCAGTTAAGAAGTTATGTGAGCTTGAAAAAACAAGAAGAAGATGAAGAAGGTAAAGTTGAAACAAATTTGTGCCTTTGAATCCTAAACTGAGTTGGTCATATACTGATACACATGTCCATTTTTTATTGCTAGCATTCACTGGTGCAGTTCATATTGTTTACCTGTTAACTATGAGGACGCTGAGTAGGCTACACTGTTTCCTATAATTCCAATGAGTATCTGTGAATCGCCAAATAATAAGTATGTTGTAAATTTTATCATTTCGAAACTAAATGAGGGGTGTTGGGGGGGGGGGGGGGGCAATCCGGTTGATATAGTCATCACATCAGTAATAGTTGCAACACTTACATAAAGTTGGAGTTGGTCAGCTTTCGTTTCAAGGCGGAGAATCCTTGCAGCCAACTGGTCTAGCTTCTGAGTTCTGACCGAGGGTGTCATCTTTGAAGTATCCTCATGGGACATCTCATCATACTCAGCACTTGAAACATTTGCATTCGCACTGCCATGATCGATGATCTTTCCCGTAAGTGCGTGTCCGTCAGAAGACATATTACGTCTACTCCTTTTCCACGACATGGACTCAAGGTGAGGTTTCCTCATTAGATGATGCCAAGAGGAAACATCCCGGCCACCACCGCTGCGACTGCCACTACTTTGGATTCCCTCCATGGGAATTGTTTTCCCGCTTGCACTACTACTTCTCGACTGTTGCACATTCGCGTTATGTGACTGTATATTAGAGCAGTCATAGTCTGATGGCAAATGTTCTGGCCTTGGTCGCTCAAGCATGTCCACAAAGTGCTTCACTGTTCTCGGTGCTATATACTGCTTTGGTGGGGCCCGTTTCAGTGCAAGCTGGCGTTTCACATCGGCATCCACTTCCCTTGCGAGTTCCTCATCAGTCAACTCGTATCGTAACTTGGCAGGAGCTTTCTTCGCGGCTGAGGATTCCTTCGCAGCTGTAGTACTAGCTGCTGGAGAGGCGGTGCTCTTCCGCTTTAGCAACCGGGGCTGAGGCAGCGGAGTCTGCTGACGCGCCGGAGACGGCGGAGTCTGCTGACGTGCCGGAGACGGCTGCGGCGGCGGAGATTGAGCTGGATTGCTACTCTGAGAAGTCGGTGGCCTTGGCGTCCAATTTGGAATCACGATGTCTTCCTTTGGCCATAGAACGGTGCCTTTCATGGCTTCTCCCAGTTCAATCAGATCCCCTTCACCTGCAGGGAAGTCAAGTTCCACGTGCTCAAATCCCTTCATAACTTCATCCACCCTGACAACAGCGTAGCCATCTGGAACCGGAGAGGTTGTTCTAGGTCCAGAAGGTAAGGCAAAGCCGACCGCCACCTTGATTGATATGTTTCGAAGTTTCCCATGCAGCTCACAATTTTCGCTCTCCGTGATATCATCCACGGGGTAGCGAGGAGCAGCCAACATCACTGCATCATCATCAGCCGGGAGCTCCGTGGAAGCCACGCTGCTTTTCCGCTCAGATGGTGGGCCGGTAGCATTGAATGCAGGATCTTCGTCCCGCCGCTGTACGTTTATTTGCTCCTCCAGCATCCTTAATGTTTCTTCTATCCGTTGCACCTGGTCTGCCGTGCTTTCCTTTCTCCCCTGACGGCACATAATCAGTTTTCCTGAGTTATCTGTTCGCCCTGTGCCCCTGTTTTGCTGCTTCTGATGGAATGGAATTGAGATGCTGCACCTAAATTAGGAAAAGAGATCAGACAATCAGTTCATTCGAAAAAACCCAATGCGCGTTGCGACACACGATGTTGCAGGGGGATTTGGAAAATCTACCGTCTTCTCCAACTTTTCAGGAAGAAAAAAAACAGAACACTGAAAATGGAAGTTCACTTGGGTTCAGCCTAGTCATGGATTGGCAGCGGCAGCTCAAATTTGGCGGAGATAGCGTGCAAGGAAGGGGATTATGCAGAGAAAGGGGATCAGAAGAAACTCACCAAGGATAAGAAGGGCCGTCCGGTTGGGGCGTGGCTGGCAAAAAGGGTCGACGCCCCCGCGTAGATCTGCCCAGACCCGAAAGGTAGGTTAAGAAGGATGGGGTGGCAGACGATCTGGTAGCGAGGGAAGGTGGTGGCGGCAGCCCGTCGTCGGAGAAGGGCGTCTCAGTCGCTGGAGAGGTTCGCGCAGAGGCCGACACGCGAGACGGCCAGAGTGAGCAAGTCGGCGGCGTCGTCTGCAAGGTGTACGGGCTCGAGAGTGTTGTTGGTCTTTGGTGTTTGCCAAAGCTTGGCGGGAGAAATAGGGCGGGAAAGGCTTGAGGGAGAAATTGGGTGGGTGAGAGATAAGATTTTTTTTTCGAAACACACACGCACATCCTACCCCACGAGCACTTTAAAATATTGGGTCCAAGAAAGTGATCCAACGAGTTTTAAAATTGACGAAGTCACCACCGGAGCCTCGCTATTGACGGGACCGTCACCTTCCACTGAAAAATATTCCGCCTTTTAATAAGACATCAAAGTGTCAAATCTAGTCTAGGATTTGAACTCTGGTGAGTTGGAGGTGTCACTGTTTTCCTAACCATCCAACTACAGGTTGGTTCTCGGTGAGAGACAAGATTCACAATGTTATTCTATGAGAGCGTGGAGACTTCTATTTGGGGGTACGAATTTGTCCAATTAATAAAAAATAGAACCATATTCAAATAATTGATACTAATAAATAAATAAGATAATAACTAGGAGAAAAAAAAAGGAAAGCGCTACGCCTAGGGTGGCCGTCGGCGTTGAGGGCAGCTGTGACATCGCCCGCTAGGAGTTAAAAAAAAAGGTGAGGCTACGCTGAAGGCATCCCTCGGCATATATGTGACGCCATGATAACGCCGTCACAGCCCAGGTTTGGTGGGGCGCATCCCGAGGCCTACGCCGACGGGCCGAGGTGCGCCGAGGGTAAGTGTCGGCGTAGAGTTTCCACCGCCGATGGCCTTTTCAGCGGGCTGGCCTGGCCCGATTTTTGGCCATCGACGCCTTGCGTCATTTCTGTAGTGAACCGACCACGTACGCACGTAGCGGATGATCCCGGACAGCGGAACCAAGAACGGGCGCAACTGACCACTGATACTGCTCGATTACAAGACTATATCAAAGCATCTCCAGCCACGTCCCCAAACAGCGCCGGATTTAGCGTTTGGGAGACTCGTTTTCTTCGTGCCTCCCCAGGCTTGTCCCCCAAACAAAATTTGATTTTTTTTAAATTTAACCGAAACACTTAAATTTATTCAAACTTGCTATATACTCCCTCCATTCCATTCTATAGTACCTATATTTTTTGGCACAGAAATTAGCACAAGAGTGTTCTTTACACAAGACCTCCTAGATTAACGATTTAAGATCAGAGTAAAATGAGGGAAATCGGTAACTTCATAAATTAACATAACAAATCCCACAAATCTCTCTGGTTGACTCTCCATATATGTGAAGTCAGGTTATATTAAGGAAATAAAAACATTGCTTCCTAAATCTAAGAAATCGTTGGGGTCATACATTAGGAATCTTAATTAATTATTTCCTTTTTGTATGGATTTTTTTCACGCATGTAGAGGGGGTAATTGAAAAAGAGCCCAGCTATAACCTTATATTCTGAAAAAGGAACGGAGGGAGTATTACATAGATTCAAACGAAATTCGATGAAATTTACCTAAACCCTAATCTAGTAGTAATTGCGGTGGCCAGAGGGGCCGTAGTACTGGTGGAAGTTGTACATGTCATCGACGACGACGTCCTGCTTGCCGCGCTCGTCGGGCTCGTCCTTCACCGCACCGCTGGGCCCAGCTTTGCCGTCGTTGGTGAGGTCGACGAGCGGCATCCCAGCATCGCGGATGGACATTGCGATCGCCGCATCGAGGTTTCCCCTCCAGGCGTCCTTGTCGTTCAAAGACGCCGTGAACGCCGCGTGCAACCCTGGGCAGTCCTCGGGACGTCGCTGCTGGCGACGAGATGCTTCACTGCGTCGCTTGGAAAAGCTGGGCGTCATTAACGTGGCTTGACCAGAGGTAGGCGACGGGGTTTTAGACTTCCGTGTCGCTGGCGCATCGGGCCCGCCACTCCTCGCCTCGTTTCTCGTTGTGTCCGGCGTGCCCGGAGCGTCCTATGTGGATTGGGGACGGGTTCGGGGCGTCGAACACCGTATGGGTCGCGCCGGATGGAAAGAGTGTTTGGAGGGCGCGGCTGGAAACGGAAAAAAATGTCCAACGCGTCCCAAGTACCTTTGAGGGACGCGGCTGGAGATGCTCTCAGCTACTGGTACATAGCATTCACCTTTTATTTCAGCCTCATGGAAGTTCGGGGAGTGTTCAGCAAGGGTCGACATGAACCAAGTACTCTACTACTCCAGTCCCTACTAGCTCCACTCCTGACTCCTCCATGTACTTGCTAGCTTGATTAGTTTCAAGCTGTTGCGGCAGCTGCGCGCAGGAAGGAACTTGAAGGTCAAAACAGATGGCATACTGAACTGGCTGAGAGAACTCGGCGGTTTCAGCGAGAACCAAGGCTCAGACTATTTCTCCTGAAACGGAGGCAAAAAAAAGATATACATATGCCTTCATCCTCACTCCTCAGACCTCAAGGTACAAAGCACCTGACGCCTTGTTTCTTGTTAGTGTCTACATTTCCAAGACAAAATAACATTGCGACCTTGTCTCTCAAAAAAAAACATTGCGACAGACTCAGCCACCGCAGACTCGAAAAGAATTTACGACCAGCAAAACCACAAAAAATACTCCCCTGACTCCGTTTTTTCAGTATACATGGTGTGATTGTGCGCATTAGTTGGATATATAGGAATTTGAGCAGATGATCATGGACACTACTGTAACCCGATATGAGGAACATTTCATTTCAAGCTCGTGCTGTCTATACAGCTGATCGCCACAGAGGCCTTTGCTGTTGCATGGAAGGAAGTGAAGGTTCGGTTCAGAGAACATGGATGAGATCGTGCAATATTCAACACCACTGGCAAAGAGAAGTTCGATTTCATCGGCAGTTTCGGTACAGGATCAAAGAACAGGCTATCCGGCACATGACTGTCTACGTTACCACGACAAAACAGTGCGAAAGATAAACAACCTTCTATAAGTATTATCAGAACGTAAAACAAGGACCGGATGGTATATTGTCAGATCTAGGCAGGTAATGCTATGCGAACATTCAGCACAAAGGCATGAACAGAGGCAAACCGTGCGTGGCTGATCCACCAGCCAACTGCAATAAGCAGTTGAGAATTTGTATATGACTGCATGGATCCTAAATTACAGATGCTCAACTGCCATGAAAAATGCCACCTCCTATTAGTTTGATATCTACAAAAATGCGTTAGTGCAAACTTCGTGCATATTCCAAAGTGCTCTTGAAGTTTTACTTCTATTCAAGTTCCTTTGTCCAGTCGAAGGGCTGCCAGTCCTTCGTGAAGCTGGCAACTGCCTGCTTCTGGTCATCCACTGATGCATGCCTTCGACGACGGTGCATGTCCTCCCCTGGCAAGCGGAGCACCCCTCTGATGACATCCAGTCCAAAACCAGCGCTGAATCTGCTATCGTCGTCTATCACATGGACAAACCCGTGGTCCAGCCCAAACTCTACATGGAAGTAGGCAAAGTTATCCGGGATTACTTGCCGCAGGTTACCACTTGTTGGAATAAGCTTCTTCATCTCATGCTGGGACCATTCTTCTTCAGCTTCGTCAATTGCCTGGTTTAAATAGAACATCTTTCATTAGAACCTGAAGCACCTGCAGAAGGAATGACTCTCAGTTAGGAAGATATCAATAGTTAACTGACCTTTTTGAAGTACATGGGCGCTTTGTCTGAAACTTCATTGGGCACAGGAATGCATTCAATCATGCAATGTCTCCGTTGCTTGGCCAAGCATATGACAGTCTCCATGAAAATTACATCTTTGCTCTGCTGCGCGAACATCTTCAGGAGGCACTTTTTGAAGTTGCGAACCTCCTCCCATACGTTGCTATCAATCGCTCTTGTTGCGGACTCGTGCTGCAATAATTAAAAACACAGAATAAGTAAGAGTTCAAGTAGAAAATTATTGCAATTCAGAACATCTGTAAACTCAGCTCCTATGAAAGCAGAGAGCAATTTTACTCAAAACAAAGCACAACGCAAAATACCTGCAATGGAAGAATAACACAGTGCCCAGGAACAACGCGCTCAAACTGTGGAAGCATCAAGTAAGTGAAGTTCCCAATAGCAACAACCAGATGCTTTGGCCTGGATGGGTTCTCGAAACAATACAAACAGCGATCTTTCTGAGTTAAGATATGTCCATGAGTGCTTCTCTTCTCCTCCTGCGTGCCTTCACTCTTCCTTCTAGGAGCATCATCGAAATCATACTCATCCTCTCCTTTCCTGCTTTCAGCTGCAATAGGCTTTATCGTGTGCCTGCAGTTACAGAAAAGGGCAATAGTATGTTAAGCAGCCAGATAAACTGTAGGAGCATATATAGTAATAGAATGAAATAGGAACTTCACGGTGGATGCCTGGTGTTCAATATCACAATATTTGGGCACAGCAGTACAGGAGCTGTTTTCTGAAGGACTGGGCTATAGTATATGTTACGTAATATGTACTATTTCAGAATAATTGAACTAAGCGTATGTCAGCTGGCTCATATACATGGATTTGCTTCACTTCTGCACCAATTATCAATGGCACTGGCATAGAGAAATATGGAAGGCAACGGGACTTAAATGGTATTAACATTTTGGATCAGCAAAGAGATTGAATTTGTTTCAACTGCAGGAGTTACAAACAGAAGAAGCAAAACTTGACATACATACTGGACAGTCATAGCACAACTAGTAATAGCCTAATAGCTAATGCAAATGCATTCTGGCAGAAGATAGACTAACCTGACTGAGCTCCTTCCCTTTTCATGCCGAGGTTCATCAACAGAAGTGTCTTCATCCTCCAGCAAAGCCTCCATTTCCCTCTGAGAGAGAACAACCATCAGTTAAGAAGTTATGTGAGCTTGAAAAAACAAGAAGAAGAAGATGAAGAAATTAAAGTTCCAACAAATTTGTGCCTTTGAATCCTAAGCTGAGTTGGTCATACACTGATACACATGTCCATTTTTTATTGCCAGCATTCACTGGTGCAGTTCGTATTGTGTACCTGTTAGCTAGATGAGGACACTAAGTAGGCTACACGGTTCCTATAGTTCCAATGAGTATCTAAGAATCATCAAATAATAAGTATGTTGTAAATTTTATCATTTCAAAACTAAATGAGGGGTGTGTGGGGGACGATCCGGTCGATATAGTCATCACATCAGTAATAGTTGCAACCTTAAGTTGGTCAGCTTCTTCATGCTTGCCTTTCATTCGAAGGCGAAGAATCTTTGCAGCCAACTGGTTTGCATCGAACTTGTGAGTGCTAACTGAGGGTGTGATCTCTGAATTATCCTCATGGGACTTCTTCTCATCATACTCAGCACTTGAAACATTTGCATTCACACCGACATGATCAATGACCGTAAGTGCGTGGCCATCAGAGGACATATTATGTGTACTCCTTTTCCACGGCACGGAGTCAGGCCGAGGTTTCCTCATTAGATGATGCCAAGAGGAAACATCCTGGCCACCACCGCTGCCGCCGCCACTTTGGATCCCCTCCATGGGATACACACGGTAGATAATCAGGTTTCCAGAGTTATCTGCCCGCCCCGTTTCGCTGCCTCTGATGGAATAGAACAGCATATAAGTTAGGAAAAAGATAGACTAATCAAAAATCAAGTTCATTCGAAGAAAAAACCTATATGTGCGTTGCGACACACGATGTTACACAGGGGCCATGATTATTATGTATTTTAATACTACTGTATAAGTATAACATGTGCAGCGCAGAAACTCAATTCGGCTCCCGGGTGCGTATGATCCCTCTACCATCAAAACATATTTCCAAGTGTTAAAAAATTTTGACAAAAAAATTTACATGTACATCTCCATAATATATGTGTATTTGTCAAGTTTCACGAAAAAATGATATTTTTTATAGTCTAAGCGAAAAAGAGAAATTTTATCTTGTGACAAGTCTTTGTTTCAGCACCGAATTTTGTCTTTTTACACACGCCACATGACATGTCGATTTTTCCTGAAACGACTTTGTAAGCGCGTAGCACATGAAGATGTACGTGCGAAATTTTTGTTTCAATTTTTTTGACATTTTAAAATGTGCCTAACATGTATTTCAAAATAAAGGGAGCATACGCTCCCATGTGCCAAAACATCACTCCCCAGCGAAGACCCTGAGTCTAAAATCTACCGTCTTCTCCAACTTTACAGGAAGAGAAAAACAGAACAACCTAGCATTGAAAAGGGGAGCTTGCTTCGGTTCAGCCTAGTCATGGATTGGCAGCGACAGCTCAAATTTGGCGGAGATAGCGTGGAAGGAAGGAACTCACCAAGGATAAGAAGGACCGCCGGGTTGGGGCGTGGCTGGCAAAAGGGTCGACGCCTCCGCGTAGATCTGCCCAGACCCAAAATGTAGGTTAAGGAGGATGGGGTGGCAGACGATCTGGTAGCGGAGGGAAGGTGGTGGCGGCAGCCCGTCGTCGGAGAAGGGCGTGTCAGTTCGCTAGACGGCGAGAGTGAGCAGCTCGGCGGCGTCGTCTGCAACTGCAAGGTTTGCGGGCTGGAGCGTGCTGTTGGTCTTTGGTGCTGGGCCGTCATGTTTTATCAGCCAGGGCCGTATTCCTTGTGTTCGACTCGGACCCGTACCATATTCGCCGACTAAAACAGCGCACCGTGGCTCATCAGCAGATACAGCTGCTTTTTTTCCTCAAAAAAAAAAAAGATACAGCTGCTTTCCATTTCTTTCATGTTTATTTTTCGATTTTCAAAATCTGAACGGTTTTTTCAAAACCGAAATGTCTTATGAGAAACTTATTTTTTTGAAAAAAATTGAACGTTTTTTAGATCTGAAAGAATTCAAATTTTGAATAATTTCCAAAATATAAATGTTTTTAAAAATGTAAGCATTCTTTTTCCAGAAAATGAACATTTTTGAAATTTGAACAAATTTGGAATCTGAACAAATTCCAAAACTTGAACAGATTCAAAACTTGAACAAATTTTAAATCTACAGAAATTTAAAATTTGAACAAATTTTGAAATTTGAACATTTTCTAAATCTGAACATTTTCAAATAAGAAAATCGAAATCAAAATTTAAAAACAAAGTAAAAAAAAGTTTGAAACCAAAAAAGCAGCAAGAAAACCAACAAAACCGCACAAAAATTTAAAAACGCAGATAGAGAACCATCAAAACAAAAGAGAAAACCGGCAAGAGAGACAGATTCACGATTCTGGCCAGTACCGTGGCTGCTCCTGGATGTACGGCACGGTATAACCACCAACCTGATTGGTGTATAGATTTTGATGTACTCATGAGTTAAAATGCTTTATACCGACCTGGTCGGCACATAAGCATCCCTGGTTGTATGTGGGCTTGGCCAAAGCTGGTTATCTACGTTCGTGTTTGGTTCGCATTGCATTCAGATTGATTCGATGGAGGCTGGACACGGTTGCCTTCCTAGGTTCCTTCATGTAGTGAATTATTTCGTTGCTTTTCCCTACTGATTCTGGCTCTTCCGTTTCTCTACTGGTCAGTTTACGTACTATTTGTTTTGTACATATGTGATATTTTTTCAAAAGCTATTTCTTTTTGGAATTTAAACATTTTTTAAATTTAAACTTCTTTCGAATATGAACATATTTAAATTTTGAACATGTTAATTTTTTTTAAAAAAGTCTGAATCTATTTTTTTTACAATCTAAGCATATTTAAATTTGTTCATTTTTCAAATTTGAACATTCTTTAAATCTAAACATTTTCAAAAGTGAACATTATTTAAATTTGAACAATCTTAGAATTTGAATAATTTTAAAATCTAATTATTTTAAAATTTGAACATTTTCAAAATTTGAATATTTTTGAATTTGAACCTTTTCCTAATTTTTTACAAAATTTTAAAAATGTTCATATTCGAAAAATGTTTAAATTTTGGGAAAAAGTAAATATAAAAACCAGAACTTTTTCAAAGTTGAACATTTTTCTAATTTGAACTTTTTTACTTTGATTGTTTTTAAATTTTAATATTTTTGAAAATCTGAAAAGTAAAAAATAAAAAATAAAAAGGAAAAGGAGGAAATAAAGAATTATAAAAGTGAAACGAAAAAAAGAAGAAAAAAATCTACCTTGGCCATGCCCACACCCGCGCGGGGGTGTGCGGTGCCTTGTAGGCACCAACCTGGTCGGTGGATAGGTTTTGCCTTCGAGAGCTCCTATTCAACGCGTCGTCGCCTGAAAGAAACTCGCGTATGGGCCGGCCCACCTAGCACCTATATGTTTCTAATTCTTCATATCGTCTTCACCTCCGACCGCCACCTCCATACATGCAGCCTAATCCTACCTGTGGGGGATCTAGTACAAAATCACTAGGGGTGCCAAGCTTAAAAGATTTCCTACTACACTTTGCATTTACCCTAAAATAGACTAGTTGCTTCACTAGTTTGCAGTTTGAACCACACATATTTTATGAATTTAGCACGTTTGCGCCTAATATATACACATAATCAGCCAAGAGCCAACTGTATATTCACATGAACCTCACTATCCCCGTTGATTTCCTCGTCGCCACCATTGGCCACAACCACCTGCTGCTACCACCCGCGCCTAGTGCCGCATCTGCATTCGTGTAGCTGACGAGGGGGCCCCATGGGGCTAATCCAGTGTTGTCGTGTGTGGCGGCGCCCCCAAACCGACCCCTATGGGTCGGGTCCGGCGTGGGCGTGTTGTCGTGGTAGTGTCAACATTTACGCCATGGGGTACCTGATGGCATAGAGAGAGAGGGCATAATGGGGGTGGATGATCAGGACTATGGTACACAATAGTTACCCAAATTTAAGATTCACGGTGGTGACGGATCTCTACTCTTTCTATAATTCACTATATGTAAAGATATGCGTATGTTATAAAGGATATTGAGAGGTTGGCTTACATACTACGTCGGGCCTAGGGTTTACACGGGAATCCCTAACTGACTACGTTACTAAGTCATAAAGCTACACACATGATGAGTCATACGCGCTCCAAGTCTTCCTCCTGAGGCCTTGCCCGAATATCGTCTTAGATCCTTTGCCGGACTCTGTATGGGCTTCTAGTCGGTAGTGCCTCCATCTTGGTCCTTGGCAGATATGCCTCTTTGTAAGCCTTATGGCCTCACCTTCTGTGGGTCACCTTGGCCCCCAAGTATATGGCTACATCGAGTCTATACACATTTAGTATATTCACAGCAATAGTCCCTTAATGCTTCTAGTCAATCTAGCGTCAACATGGTGCAAAAGAAACTCTACAACAAGAACAAAGGGAATAACAAGCCCTTCTTCAATAAGCCTATGAAGACCACAACCTTCAAGAAGAAGAAGATGATAAACAAAGCACATCTGAGCTGTTTTACCTGTGGAGAGGTTGGCCACTTTTCTAAGGACTGTCCAGAGTGGGTAGACCGCAAGAAAAAGGCGAAGCATGTCTGACGAGGGATTAACATGTCAATGCATACAGATTGTAGACTTAGGGTTTCGTAAGAAGTAGAGGGCAAGTAGATCTCGAAGGTTCAACCGACAATGGTGCTCGACTCAAGATTACGGTGGTTTTGGCGGCCAAGATTTTGATCCCTTGTTTCTCCCTCGGCTCCCCTTTATATAGGAGGTGGAGCCGAGGCATTTCGTGTCGTACAAGTTATAAACTATTCGAGGCGCAATGGGCCTTTCCTATCTTGATACAAAATTCCTACTACAACTCTACTTTTCTTATCCGAAGATATCTGGGCTTCTGGGCCTCCAAAGCTTCGGGTTCATGGGCTTCATGTCCTCTTTATATAACCAGGGTCCTTTATTTGGCATGCCTGTTAGGCATACCTATGTCAATGTCAAGATGGTGACCGCTAGCAATGCTGATGGGTACGGTAATCTTTTTACTGTTCTTTCGGTATTTCAATCTCCATGTTGTTGGATTGATACAGGTGCTAATGTTCATGTGTGTGCTAACATATCCATGTTCACTTCTTACCATGTCGCCCGGGATTCTTCCGTCTTAATGGGGAATGGGTCACATGCTTCTGTTCGTGGTGTTGGCACGGTAGATCTGAAGTTCATTTCGGGGAAGATCGTGCAACTGAGGAACGTGCAACATATCCCTACTATGAACAAGAATATCGTTAGCGGCTCCCTTCTATGCAGAGATGGGTTTAAGAGCATCTCTAGCAGAGCCCGTAAAAGGGCCAAAACCGAAAAATAACCGCCAGTTTAAGGTTCGGGCTGAAAAATGGCGCCGATCAGTTACAGTAAAAGGGTCAAACCAAAAAAAAGTTTTTTGGGCCGAGACCGAAAACCCAAATCGGCATGTATTTGTAGGGGTCGCTTGAGCGAACCGAACGCTCGATCCATATCTAGGGTGCGCTGAAATTTCAGCTGAAGCAACTGCTCGCTCTCTCCCTCCCCGCGCCGCCACCACACTCCGCTGCTGCCGCACCGCCCGATTCGCCCGAGCCCCACATCCTGGAGCAGGTTGACCCGCACCCCCCCCCGCTGTTCGTCGCCCAACTCCGGGTGCCGTCCCCGCCGCCACCACCGCGCCGTCCGAATCAAGGATGAGCTCGGGCGAGGAGTTCGTCGATGTCGATCTGTCGGATTCGTCGAGCTCGGAGGATTCCAACCTCGACGAGCTGCTCCAGGACGACGAGATGGAGGCCACCATGCTCCTCCTCTACGTCAAGGAGCTGAAGGACCGCGCGAAGCTGCTGAATCGGAGGCGCGGGTCAATGATGGGCCGGAACCACATCCAGCGGAATCGCCTCCTCGGCCACGAGCAGCTGATGTAGGACTACTTTGCCGAGGTACCTACTTATCCGCCCCATCTATTCCGTAGGAGGCATGCGGGCGTAGTTTGGTCGTCAAAATCGTCAAGGCCTGTGAAGCCAATTCGAATTACTTCAAGCAACGTAGAAATGCCGCCGACGTGATGGTTTTCAGCCAGTTCCAAAAAATCTCTGCTTCCATGAGGGTGATTGCGTATGGCTGATGTCTACGCACGCTTCTATTCCTGTAGACAGTGTTGGACCTCCAAGAGCAGATGTTTGTAGAACAACATCAAGTTTCCCTTAAGTGAATCACCCAAGGTTTATCGAACTCAGGGAGGTAGAGGTCAAAGATATTCCTCTCAAGCAACCCTGCAATTAAGATACAAGAAGTCTCTTGTGTCCCCAACACACCTAATACATTTGTCAGATGTATAGGTGCACTAGTTCGGCGAAGAGATAGTGAAATACAAGTAATATGGATAAGTAGTAATTGCAATCTGAAATAAAAATGGCAGCAAGCAAACATGTAGCAGAACTTGTTGGAAACGGTGTTTCAATGCTTAGAAACAAGGCCTAGGGATCATACTTTCACTAGTGGACACTCTCAACAATGATCACATAATTGGATAATTAGATAACTTCTCTTCACTTGTGCTACTCTGAATTACTCTCCTATTGGAATCACTAATCATCACGTAGTGGCTACAAAAGCTCCACTCAAAGTTCATCAAGTACTTGACAAATACCACTCATAGGGATATCCTCATCAAATCATAATCCAAGATAATACCGTTGCAATTTAGACCGAGTACTAACATAGCATACACACTGTCAACAATAGCTATGAAAGGGGGAATAGATCACATCAATACTATCATAGTAATAGTTAACTTCATAATCCACAAGAGATTACAATCATAGCCTACGCCTAGTACTACATGATGCACACACTGTCCTCTTTACATCATGGAGGAGGAATAGACTACTTTAATAACATCACTAGAGTAGCACATAGATTAATAGTGATACAAAGCTCATGATCACATAAAGATCACACCATGGGAGAGAGAGATGAACCACATAGCTACCGGTAGAGCCCTTAGCCTCGGGGGAGGACTACTCCCTCCTCATCATGGGAGACAGCAACGGCGATGAAGATGGCGGTGGTGTCGATGGAGATGACTCCGGGGGCAATTCCCCGTCCCGGCGGCGTGCCGGAACAGAGACTTCTGTCCCCCGAAACTTGTCTTCGCGATGGCGGCGGCTACAGAACTCTTCGTGGAATATGACTTGACGATTTAGGGTTTTCGCGACTGGAAGAATATATAGGCGAAAGGGCGGCGTCGGAGGGGTCCCGAGGGGCCCACACCATAGGGGGGTGATACGTCTCCGACGTATCGATAATTTCTTATGTTCCATGCTACTTTATTGATGATATCTACATGTTTTGTGCATACTTTATGTCATATTTATGCGTTTTCCGGAACTAACCTATTGACGAGATGCCGAAGGGCCAGTTCCTGTTTTCTGCTGTTTTTGGTTTCAGAAATCCTAGTAACGAAATATTCTCGGAATTGTACGAAATCAACGCCCAGGTTCCTATTTTGCCCGGAAGCATCCAGAACACCCGATAGCAGCCAAAGCCAAGCCCTGGGGGCCCCACACGCCACCCTGGCGCGGCCAGAGGGGGGCCGCGCCGCCCTATGGTGTGGTGGCCCCAGGCCCCTTCCGAGGCACCCCTTTCGCCTATTTAAAGGTCCTGACCTAAAAACCCCGACGGAAGAAGCCACGGTACGCGAAACCTTCCAGAGCCGCCGCCATCGCGAAGCCAAGATCTGGGGGACAGGAGTCTCTGTTCCGGCACGCCGCCGGGACGGGGAAGTGCCCCCGGAAGGCTTCTCCATCGACATCGATGCCATCTCCACCGCCATCTTCATCACCGTTGCTGCTCCCATGAGGAGGGAGTAGTTCTCCATCGAGGCTCGGGGCTGTACCGGTAGCTATGTGGTTCATCTCTCTCCTATGTACTTCAATACAATAATCTCATGAGCTGCCGTACATGATTGAGATTCATATGATGACGCTTGTAATCTAGATGTCATTATGCTAGTCAAGTGGGTTTTACTTATGTGATCTCCGGAGACTCCTTGTCCCACGTGTGTAAAGGTGACAGTGTGTGCACCGTGTGGGTCTCTTATGCTATATTTCACAGAATACTTATTCGTTGTTATGAATGGCGTAGTGAAGTGCTTATTTATATCCCTTTATGATTGCAATGTGTTTTGTATCACTATTTATCTATGTGCTACTCTAGTGATGTTATTAAAGTAGTTTTATTCCTCCTGCACGGTGTAATGGTGACAGTGTGTGCATCCGTGTTAGTACTTGGCGTAGGCTAGGATTATGATCTCTTGTAGATTATGAAGTTAACTATTGCTATGATGGTATTGATGTGATCTATTCCTCCTACATGGTGTGAAGGTGACAGTGTGCATGCTATGTTAGTACTTGGTTTAGTCGTGTCGATCTTTCATGCACTCTAAGGTTATTTAAATATGAACATTGAATTGTGGAGCTTGTTAACTCCGGCATTGAGGGTTCGTGTAATCCTACGCAATGTGTTCATCATCCAACAAGAGAGTGTAGAGTATGCATTTATCTATTCTGTTATGTAATCAAAGTTGAGAGTGTCCACTAGTGAAAGTCTAATCCCTAGGCCTTGTTCCTAAATACTGCTATCGCTGCTTGTTTACTATTTTACTGCGTTATTACTACTGCGTTACTACTGCTTGTTTACTTCCTACAATATTACTACCATCAACTGCACGCCAGCAAGCTATTTTCTGGCGCCGTACTACTGCTCATATTCATTCATACCACTTGTATTTCACTATCTCTTCGCCGAACTAGTGCACCTATTAGGTGTGTTGGGGACACAAGAGACTTCTTGCTTTGTGGTTGCAGGTTTGCTTGAGAGGGATAGCTTTGACCTTGTTCCTCCCTGAGTTCGATAAACCTTGGGTGATCCACTTAAGGGAAAACTTGCTGCTGTTCTACAAACCTCTGCTCTTGGAGGCCCAACACTATCTACAAGAATAGAAGCACCCGTAGACATCAAGCTATTTTCTGGCGCCGTTGCCGGGGAGGAAAGGTAAAAGGTACTCACACTCCGGATCTCGGCTACTAAGCTATTTTCCGGCGCCGTTGTAAGTACTCGAAGCTATTTCCTTTAGATCCTGCAATTGCATCTTTTGGTTTCTTGTTTACACTAGTTAGGCATAATGGAAAACAACAAAAATATGAGAGATCTTTATGAACTTTATCTTGAATTAGGACATGATGTGTTTGAAGAAAGAATTAAGAAACCCATGGAACTTTATATGCATGCTAATGGGAATGTTATTAATATGAATGCTTTGAACACCATTGTTGCTAATGCTATGGAAAATTCTATGCTTGGGGAGGTCGGTTTTAATGAAAATGATCTCTTTAGCCCTCCGGGTATTGAGGAGAAAGTTTATGTTGATTATGAAATGCCTCCTATTTATGATGATTATAATGATAGTAGTCTTTTAGTACCACCTGTTATGGAGGATAAATTTGATTATGATTACAATATGCCTCCTATATTTGATGATGAGAATAATAATGATAGCTACTTTGTTGAATTTGCTCCCGCTACAACTAATAAAATTGATTATGTTTATGTGGAGAGTAATTATTTTATGCATGAGACTCATGATAAGAATGCTTTATGTGATAGTTATATTGTTGAGTTTGCTCATGTTGCTACTGAAAGTTATTATGAGAGAGGAAAATATGGTTGTAGAAATTTTCATGTTACTAAAATGCCTCTCTATGTGCTGAAATTTTTGAAGCTACACTTGTTCTATCTTCCTATGCTTGTTACTTTGCTCTTCATGAACTTGTTTATTTACAATATTCCTATGCATAGGAAGCATGTTAGACTTAAATGTGTTTTGAATTTTCTCTTGATGCTCTCTTTGCTTCAAATACTATTTCTTGCGAGGACATCATTAAAACTGCTGAGCCCATCTTAATGGCTATAAAGAAAGAACTTCTTGGGAGATAACCCATGTGTTTATTTTGCTACAGTACTTTTGTTTTATATTTGTGTCTTGGAAGTTTTTACTACTGTAGCAACCTCTCCTTATCTTATTTTTATTGCATTGTTGTGCCAAGTAAAGTCTTTGATAGAAAGGTTGATACTAGATTTGGATTACTGCGCAGAAACAGATTTCTTGCTGTCACGAATCTGGGCCTAATTCTCTGTAGATAACTCAGAAAATTATGCCAATTTACGTGAGTGATCCTCAGATATGTACGCAACTTTCATTCAATTTGAGCATTTTCATCTCAGCAAGTGTGGTGCCATTTTAAAATTCGTCTTTACGGACTGTTCTGTTTTGACAGATTCTGCCTTTTATTTCGCATTGCCTCTTTTTCTGTGTTGGATGGATTTCTTTGTTCCATTAACTTTCATAAGCTTTGTGCAATGTCCAAAAGTGTTAAGAATGATTGTGTCACCTCTAAACATGTGAGTTTTTGATTATGCACTAGCCCTCTAATGAGTTGTTTTGAGTTTGGTGTGGAGGATGTTTTCAAGGGTCAAGAGAGGAGGATGATATACTACGATCAAGAAGAGTGAAAAGTCTAAGCTTGGGGATGCCCCGGTGGTTCATCCCTGCATATTTCAAGAAGACTCAAGCATCTAAGCTTGGGGATGCCCAAGGCATCCCCTTCTTCATCGACAAATTATCAGGTTCCTTCTCTTGAAACTATATTTTTATTCGGTCACATCTTATGTACTTTACTTGGAGCGTCTGTATGTTTTTGTTTTTGTTTTTGTTTGAATAAATGCTTGTGTGGGAGAGAGACACGCTCCGCTGGTTCGTATGAACACATGTGTTCTTAGCTTTTAATTTTCATGGCGAAGGTTGAAACTGCTTCGTTAATTGTTATATGGTTGGAAATGGGAAATGCTACATGTGGTAATTGGTAAAATGTCCTGGATAATGTGATACTTGGCAATTGTTGTGCTCATGTTTAAGCTCTTGCATCATATACTTTGCACCTATTAATGAAGAAATACATAGAGCTTGCTAAAATTTGGTTTGCATAATTGGTCTCTCTAAGGTCTAGATAATTTCTAGTAAAAAGTTTGAACAACAAGGAAGACGGTGTAAAGTCTTATAATGTTTACAATATGTCTTTTATGTGAGTTTTGCTGTACCGGTTCATCCTTGTGTTTGTTTCGAATAACCTTGCTAGCCTAAGCCTTGTATCGAGAGGGAATACTTCTCATGCATCCAAATACTTGAGCCAACCACTATGCCATTTGTGTCCACCATACCTACCTACTACATGGTATTTCTCCGCCATTCCAAAGTAAATTGCTTGAGTGATACCTTTAAACATTTCAAAAGTTATCACCTCTGATTTGTGTCAATGTTTTATAGCTCATGAAGAAGTATGTGGTGTTTATCTTTCAATCTTGTTGGGCAACTTTCACCAATGGACTAGTGGCTTCATCCGCTTATCCAATAACTTTGCAAAAAGAGCTGGCAATGGGATTCCCAGTCCCAAATTAATTAACAAAAATAGACACTCCTCCATGGTATGTGATTGTTGGACGGCACCCGAAGGATTCGGTTAGCCATGGCTTGAGAAAGCAAAGGTGGGGAGGAGTGTCATCTAAATAAAACTAAAATAAAAAGGCACTCCTTCATGGTATGAGATTGTTGGCAGGCACCCGAGGATTCGGTTAGCCATGGTTTGTGAAAGAAAGGTTGGAAGGAGTGCCACACAAAAATAAAAATAAAATGGGAGCCGCTCTTTGAAAGTTTGTCTGGCAAGGGGGTTAGAGTACCCACTACCATTCGTTGACAACAACAAACACCTCTCCAAATTTTACTTTTTATGCTCTCCATATGTTTTCAAAACCAAAGCTCTAGCACAAATATAGCAATCGATGCTTTCCTCTTTGAAGGACCTTTCTTTTACTTTTATTGTTGAGTCAGTTCACCTATTTCTCTCCATCTTAAAAAGCAAACACTTGTGTGAACTGTGCATTGATTCCTACATACTTGCATATTGCACTTATTATATTACTTTGCATTGACAATATCCATGAGGTATATATGTTACAAGTTGAAAGCAACCGCTGAAACTTAATCTTCCATTGTGTTGCTTCAATACCTTTACTTTGAATTATTGCTTTATGAGTTAACTCCTATGCGAGACTTATTGATGCTTGTCTTGAAAGTGCTATTCATGAAAAGTCATTGCTTTATGATTCAGTTGTTTACTCATGTCATTACCATTGTTTTGATCGCTGCATTCATTACATATGTTTACAATATGATCAAGTTTATGACGGCATGTCACTTCAGAAATTATCTTTGTTATCGTTTTACCTGCTCGGGACGAGCAGAACTAAGCTTGGGGATGCTGATACGTCTCTGACGTATCGATAATTTCTTATGTTCCATGCTACTTTATTGATGATATCTACATGTTTTATGCATACTTTATGTCATATTTATGCGTTTTCCGGAACTAACCTATTGACGAGATGCCGAAGGGCCAGTTCCTGTTTTCTGCTGTTTTTGGTTTCAGAAATCCTAGTAACGAAATATTCTCGGAATTGGACGAAATCAACGCCCAGGTTCCTATTTTGCCCGGAAGCATCCAGAACACCCGAGAGCAGCCAAAGCCAAGCCCTGGGGGCCCCACACGCCACCCTGGCGCGGCCAGAGGGGGGGCCGCGCCGCCCTATGGTGTGGTGGCCCCAGGCCCCCTCCGAGGCTCCCCTTTCGCCTATTTAAAGGTCCTGACCTAAAAACCCCGACGGAAGAAGCCACGGTACGCGAAACCTTCCAGAGCCGCCGCCATCGCGAAGCCAAGATCTGGGGGACAGGAGTCTCTGTTCCGGCACGCCGCCGGGACGGGGAAGTGCCCCCGGAAGGCTTCTCCATCGACACCGCTGCCATCTCCACCGCCATCTTCATCACCGCTGCTGCTCCCATGAGGAGGGAGTAGTTCTCCATCGAGGCTCGGGGCTGTACCGGTAGCTATGTGGTTCATCTCTCTCCTATGTACTTCAATACAATAATCTCATGAACTGCCGTACATGATTGAGATTCATATGATGATGCTTGTAATCTAGATGTCATTATGCTAGTCAAGTGGGTTTTACTTATGTGATCTCCGGAGACTCCTTGTCCCACGTGTGTAAAGGTGACAGTGTGTGCACCGTGTGGGTCTCTTAGGCTATATTTCACAGAATACTTATTCGCTGTTATGAATGGCGTAGTGAAGTGCTTATTTATATCCCTTTATGATTGCAATGTGTTTTGTATCACTATTTATCTATGTGCTACTCTAGTGATGTTATTAAACTAGTTTTATTCCTCCTGCACGGTGTAATGGTGACAGTGTGTGCATCCGTGTTAGTACTTGGCGTAGGCTATGATTATGATCTCTTGTAGATTATGAAGTTAACTATTGCTATGATGGTATTGATGTGATCTATTCCTCCTACATGGTGTGAAGGTGACAGTGTGCATGCTATGTTAGTACTTGGTTTAGTCGTGTCGATCTTTCATGCACTCTAAGGTTATTTAAATATGAACATTGAATTGTGGAGCTTGTTAACTCCGGCATTGAGGGTTCGTGTAATCCTACGCAATGTGTTCATCATCCAACAAGAGAGTGTAGAGTATGCATTTATCTATTCTGTTATGTGATCAAAGTTGAGAGTGTCCACTAGTGAAAGTCTAATCCCTAGGCCTTGTTCCTAAATACTGCTATCGCTGCTTGTTTACTATTTTACTGCGTTATTACTGCTGCGTTACTACTGCTTGTTTACTTCCTACAATATTACTACCATCAACTGCACGCCAGCAAGCTATTTTCTGGCACCGTACTACTGCTCATATTCATTCATACCACTTGTATTTCACTATCTCTTCGCCGAACTAGTGCACCTATTAGGTGTGTTGGGGACACAAGAGACTTCTTGCTTTGTGGTTGCAGGGTTGCTTGAGAGGGATAGCTTTGACCTCTTCCTCCCTGAGTTCGATAAACCTTGGGTGATCCACTTAAGGGAAAACTTGCTGCTGTTCTACAAACCTCTGCTCTTGGAGGCCCAACACTGTCTACAAGAATAGAAGCACCCGTAGACATCAGAGGGCGCCCCCCCTTGGCCGCGCCGCCAGTTGGGGTGGCCACCTCGTGGCCCCTCTCCGTCTCTCCTTCGGTGTCCTGGAACCCTTCGTGGAAAATAAGGCCTTGGGCTTTTGTTTCATCCAATTCCGAGAATATTTCCTGTGTAGGATTTCTGAAACCAAAAACAGCAGAAAACAGGAACTGGCACTTCAGCATCTTGTTAATAGGTTAGTTCCAGAAAATGCATAAAAATGATATAAAGTGTGAACAAAACATGTAGGTATTGTCATAAAAATAGCATGGAACATCAGAAATTATAGATACGTTGGAGACGTATCAAGCATCCCCATGCTTAGTTCCTACTCGCCCTCGAGCAGGTAAACGATAAAAACAATAATTTCGGAAGTGACATGCTACCAACATAATCTTGATCAACAATATTGTAAAGCATATGAGATGAATTAAGTGATTCAAAGCAATGGTATATAGATTGCTAACAAAAAGATAATGACTAAACAACTGAATCATATAGCAAAAACTTTTCATGAATAGTACTTTCAAGACAAGCATCAAAAAGTCTTGCATAAGAGTTAACTCATCAAGCAATAGATTCTTAGTAAGAGGTTTTGAAGCAACACAAAGGAAGATTTAAGTTTCAGCAATTGCTTTCAACTTGTAACATGTATATCTCATGGATAATTGTCAACACAAAGTAATATAATAAGTGCAATAAGTAAGCATGTAAGAATCAATGCACACAGTTGACCCAAGTGTTTGCTTCTAAGATAGAAAGAAGTAGGTAAACTGACTCAACATAAAGTAAAAGAAAGGCCATTCGCAGAGGGAAGCGGGGATTACTCATGTGCTAGAGCTTTTTATTTTTGAAAACATGGAAACAATTGTGTCAATGGTAGTATTAATTCATATGTGTTATGCATAAAACTTCCTATAAGTTGCAAGCCTCATGCATCGAATACTAATAGTGGCCGCACCTTGTCCTAATTAGCTCGGATTTCCATGGATTATCATTGCATTACATAGGTTTCAACCAAGTGTCACAAAGGGGTACCTCTATGCCACCTGTACAAAGGTCCAAGGAGATAAATCGCATTTGATTTCTCGATTTTGATAGATCTCAACTTGAGGACATCCATACCGGGACAACATAGAAAACAGATAATGGACTCTTCTTTTTAATGCTTTAAGCATTCAACAACAAATAATATTCTCATAAGAGATTCTGAGGATTAATGTCCAAGCTGAAACTTCCACCATGATACATGGCTTTGGTTGGCGGCCCAATGTTCTTCTCTAACAACATGCATACTCAAACCATTCAACTCATGGCAAATCTCCCTTACTTCAGACAAGACGAACATGCATAGCAACTCACATGATATTCAACAAAGGTGTGACAGGTTGATGGCGTCCCCAGAAACATGGTTACCGCTCAACAAGCAACTTATAAGAACTAAGATACATAAACAACATATTCATTACCACAATAGTTTTTAGGCTACTTTCCCATGAGCTATGTATTGCAAAGACAAGGAATGAATTTTTAAATGTAGCACGCAAGCAATTTACTTTGGAATGGCAAAAAAATACCACATATAGGTAGTTATGGTGGACACAAATGGCATAGGTTTTGGCTCAAGGTTTTTGGATGCACGAGAAGCATTCCCTCTCAGTACAAGGCTTTGGCTAGCAAGGTTGTTTGAAGCAAACACAAGGATGAACCGGTACAGCAAAAACTTACACAAGAACATATTGCAAGCATTATAAGACTCTACATTGTCTTCCTTGTTGTTCAAACACATTTACCAGAAAATATTTAGACCTTAGAGAGACCAATCATGCAATCCAAATTTCAACAAGCTCTACGGTAGTTCTCCACTAATAGATTTAAACTATATGATGCAAGAGCTTAAACATGATCTACTTGAGAGATCAAAACAATTGCCAAGTATCAAATTATTCAAGATAATATACCAATTACCACATGAAGCATTTTCTGTTCCCAACAAAATAACAATCAATGCTGAGGCTTTCAGCTTTCGCCATGAATACTAAAGTAAAACGAAGAACACAAGTGTTCAAATGAAAAAGCGGAGCGTGTCTCTCTCCCACACAAGCATGGTAGGTTCCAATTTATTCAGAGAATGAAAATAACAAAACGAAAATAAAAGCACACAAACGCTCCAAGTAAAGCACATATGATGTGAAAGAATTAAAATATAGTTTCACTAGAGATGACCTGATAAGTTGTTGATGAAGAAGGGGATGCCTTGGGCATCCCCAAGCTTAGACGCCTGAGTCTTCTTGAAATATGCAGGGATGAACCACGGGGGCATCCCCAAGCTTAGGCTCTTCACTCTTCTTGATCACATTATATCACCCTTCTCTCCTGACCCTTGAAAACTTCCTTCACACCAAACTCAAAGCAATCTCATTAGAGGGTTAGTGCATAATTAAAAATTCACATGTTCAGCAAGAACACAATAATTCCCAACACTTCTAGACATTACCCAAGGCTACTGAAATTTAGTGGAGCAAAGAAATGCACTCAAACACAGTAAAAGAGGCAATGCGAAATAAAAGGCAGAATCTGTCAAAACAGAACAGTCCGTAAAGACGAAATTTTTCGAGGCACTTAACTTGCTCAGATCAGAAAACTCAAAACTAATGAAAGTTGCGTACATATCTGAGGATCACGCATGAATTGTCGCAGATTTTTTTGATTCTTATACAGAGAGAAAAACGTGAATTCGTGACAGCTAAGAAATCTGTTTCTGCGCAGAAATCCAAATCTAGCATCAACTTTCTATTAGAGACTTTAATTGGCACAAAAACGAAATAAACATGATAAGAAGAGGTTGCTACAGTAGTAAAAACTTACAAAACACAACAAAACAGTAGTAAAATAAACACATGGGTTATCTCCCAAGAAGTTCTTAATTTATAGCCATTAAGATGGGCTCAGTAATTTTAATGATACTCTCGCGAGAAATAAGATTTGAAGCAAAAGAGAACATCAAGAAGCAAATTCAAAACACATTTAAGCCTAACCCGCTTCCTATGCATAGGAATCTTGTACATAAATAAATTCATGAAGAACAAAGTGGTAAGCATAGAAAAGCAACACAAGCGCAATTTCAAGATTCTCAACATAAAGAGGGGAAACTTAATATTATTAAGATGCATATAACCATGTTTCCCTCTCTCATAATAACTTTCAGTAGCATCATGAACAAACTCAACAATATAAGTATCACATAAAGCATTCTTGTCATGAGCCACATGCATAAAATTATTACTCTCCACATAAGTATAATCAATTTTATTAGTTGTAGTGGGAGCAAATTCAACAAAGTAGCTATCATTATTATTCTCATCAAGTATAGGAGGCATAGTATAATCATAATAAAATTTACTCTCCATAGTAGGCGGCACCAAAAGACCACTATCATTGTAATCATCATAAATAGGAGGCAAAGTATCATCAAAGAAAATTTTCTCCTCAATGCTTGGGGGACTAAAAATATCATGCTCGTCAAAACCAGCTTCCCCAAGCTTAGAATTTTCCATATCATTAACAACAATGGTGTTCAAAGCGTTCATACTAATATCATTGCTACTAGCATGCAAATAAGATTCCATAGGTTTTTTAATTTTCGCAGCAAACAATCCATGTCTTAACTCAGGAAATAGAATAAGAAGCTCATTGTTGCTTTCCATTATGCCTAACTAGTGTAAACAAGAAACCAAAAGATGCAATTGCAGAATCTAAAGGAAATAGCTTCGAGCACTTACAACGGCAACAGAAAATAACTTAGTTACCTGGGACCGGAGTATGAGTGCCTTTTACCTTTCCTCCCCGGCAACAGCGCCAGAAAATAGCTTGATGTCTACGGGTGCTTCTATTCTTGTAGACAGTGTTGGGCCTCCAAGAGCAGAGGTTTGTAGAACAGCAGCAAGTTTTCCCTTAAGTGGATCACCCATGGTTTATCGAACTCAGGGAGGAAGAGGTCAAAGATATCCCTCTCAAGCAACCCTGCAATCACGATACAAGAAGTCTCTTGTGTCCCCAACACACCTAATACACTTGTCAGATGTATAGGTGCACTAGTTCGGCGAAGAGATAGTGAAATACAAGTAGTATGGATGTATATGAGTGGTAATAGCAATCTGAATAAAATATGGCAGCGAGTAAACATGCAACAGAACAGTAAGTAAGCGGTGTTTGCAGTATTGGAAACAAGGCCTAGGGATCATACTTTCACTAGTGGACACTCTCAACATTGATCGCATAATAAATAATAACTTCTCTCATTTGTGCTACATACACTCTTTTGTTGGATGACAAACACCAGTCGTTGCGTAGGGCTACAAGAGCTCCCTCAAGCCGGAGTTAACAAGCGCCACAACATTCAGCATTCACATTTAAGTAACCTTAGAGCATAATAGATCTTTGCAAAATAAACCTAGTCCTAACATAGCATACACACTGTCACCATTACACTATGAAAGGGGGAATAGATCACATCAATACTATCATAGCGATAATCAACTCCATAACCTACAAGAGATTATGATCATAATCTACGACAAGAACCACACGATGCACACACTGTCACCATTACACCATGCAGGAGGAATAGACTACTTTAATAACATCACATGAGTAGCACATAGACTAGTAGCGATACAAAGCTCATCATATGGATCTCAATCATGCAAGCAATTCATGAGATCATTGTATTTGGGTACAGAGAGAGAGATTAACCACATAGCTACCGGTACAACCCTTAGCCTCGATGGAGAACTACTCCCTCCTCATGGGAGACAACAGCGGTGATGAAGATGGCGGTGGTGTCGATGGAGGAGCCTTCCGGGGGCACTTCCCGGTCCCGGCGGCGTGCCGGACCAGAGACTCCTTTCCCCCAGATCTTGGCTTCGCGATGGCGGCGGCTCTGGAACTTTTCTCGTACCGTGGCTTATTCGTATCGAAGTTTTAGGTCAAGACGACTTATATAGGCGAAGAAACGGAGTCGGAAGGCTGACAGGGCAGCCAGACAACAGGGGGCGCCCCCCTGGGCCGCGCCGCCACCTTGTGTGGTGGGCCTGTGGCCCTCCTCTGGCCCCTCTCTGGTGTTCTGGAAGCTCCGTGCAATTATAAGATGCTGGGTATTAATTTCGTCCAATTTCGAGAATATTTCCTTACTAGGATTTCTGAAACCAAAAACAGCAGAAAACAGGAACTGGCACTTCGGCATCTCGTCAATAGGTTAGTTCCGGAAAATGCATCAAAACGATATAAAGTGTGAACAAAACATGTAGGTATTGTCATAAAACTAGCATGGAACATCAGAAATTATAGATACATTTGAGACGTATCACTCGGCTATTCAGTTTAATTTTAGGGATTTCTATTTTCGTGCCCTCAGGTCCTTAGTTGTACTCAGTTTTCCCCAGCTCCTTAGTTTTTCCTCAGTTTTCCCCAAGCCCTTGTTTGAAACCCGCAGAAGGAGCTCAGACGGGAGGATTCCCGTTTAGTTGACCGTTCCGTGCTGAAGTGTGGGGCCGCGTCGCGTGGGGCTGGTAGAAAGGGACCGCGTGGGACAGGACGAGACCGCGTTTGGTTGTACGTGAGCAGGAGCTGGGTTCTGTCTCTCTCGGCCCCAAATTGGCATTTTTAAGAGCACCTTTTTCCCCTCTTTCTCTCTGTCCTTTTTCACCAAATTAGTATCAAATCTAGATAAGCTTGCATTTCTGTCTTTCTTCAATTATTTGTGCCTTTTGGCGCTCGTTGTTTGCTCAATATGGCAGCAAATCTAGTACTCCCTCTGGTCCATATGTATGTAGTTAAATCTAGAAGCAAATCTCCAGGGTAATGTATGATAAATTCACACAGTCATAGTAAATCGAGAAAACAAAGTAGGGCCAACAAAATATAGTAGAATATGGATAGATTATAGGGATCCATCCCTAGATAATAAGCTGCATACATAGCAGCCAACATAGTAACAGGTTCGAGGTTCTTCACAACACCATCGTACTAACAACATAAGAGCATCTCTAACAGAGCCCGTAAATCCTGCCGGAACCGAACTTTTCCAGCGGATTTACGGGTTTGGGCCGAAACGCGCGTCGATAAGTGAATGAAAACGTAGGCCGGCCCAAATACGGTGTTCAGGGGCCCGAACAGCTCCCCGCACGGCCCTTATTAAAAGGGATCGTGGAGGGGAGTTCGGTTCGCAAACCCTATTCCCCTCTGCCGTCTCCTCTCCCTCCACCGCGGCCAGTAGCGCGCTCCGACGAGCAATCCGCGCTTAGCCAGACACCTATCCTCCGCCCGCTGCCACGCGATGGCCTCCCGTGGAGGTTCGGAGGGCCGTGCCGCTAGATTGGGTGGCGGCGATTCGCCGCCGCGTCCGCCTGTCTTCCGCACCGAGGCGGAGCAGCGGAAGTGGAAGAGAAGCGAGGGCGCACGCAAGAGGAGCGCTCGCCGGTGGAGCAACTGGGGGCTCACGCCCCCAGGGAAGCTCGCCCGCTACGGCAACCAGGCCGAGAGCTCCTCCTCCGGGAAGTCGAGTCGCGCACCGCGGCTGCTCGTGGCGGCGAGCATCGAGGAGGACGACCTCGTCCCCGCTCGATCGCCAACATTCTCCGCCAGGGACTACGTCCACGGCAGCCACGAGGAGGAGGCGGTGATGGTGCAGCCCTTCGCCATCAGCGAGGCGGAGGCAAGGGCGCGCTTCCAAGGAGGACGCGTGAAGACTTCACGCCGCCGACGATCTCCGCCAGCACCGGCACCGCCGCACGCGCCATAGCTCTAGTAGGCCGCAATTTGCTCATTATAGCTAGGTTAGGTTGCCGGTGTACCAATTATTGTCAATTCCCCGCACTATGTAAGTATCGATGCTCAATCGGAGCATCTATTTCATCTAAACTATGATCATCGATTAAAATTACATACGCCAATTCGAATTCCTATTTTCGGTTCCATTTTACGGGTTCCATTTTGCGCCACTGCCAATTTCGTCAGAACTCGCGTTTTCGGTGAACTGAACTCGCGCTTTTCGGTTTGCGTTTTTTCGGTCTCTACTAGAGATGCTCTAACAACAAGGAATCCCTAGCTAACAACAAAATAGAAGCTGCTTTGCAGCAGCAGCACAAGTCCAGGACTCCGCCTACCCCATCTGGCTCTACCTCCACTTGTTGCTACCCTTGGGCACCTTGGGCTTGAGCGGAGGCATGCGCCTGGCGGAGATCTCCACCCAGTGCAAGTTGTGGAGGTGAATGCCGAGTGTCTTGTGCTTGGCGCAAAAGGAGTAGACGTTCACCGTCGCGCCGACCTTGGGGAAGGTCCTTCCGATGTCCTCGGCATGCGTGAGGAGTTAGTTGAAGTCAGTGCTGCCGAGTCTCCTAGTGCAGAAGGGGCACCTGTAGACACCCTTGGCGAAGTAGGAGATGTACTAGCCGACCTGCAGCCTCTGCAGCACCTGCCGAGTCTTGGTGTGCTGGTCCTCATCGTCGCTGCCGTCGTCGCTGCCGACGTCGCTGTCAGACACCTGATCCATATCAAACGGAAACTATGAGTGCATGAGTTGCAACGATGACTAACGTGCATGATAACAAATTTATGAAAAACAGAGCAAGCCTCAGTTAGAGTGGACACGATTATATATCTACAGGGACGGTGTTAGAGAACCAAAGCTCATGCAGAACAGATTTGTACACATCAATGGTTCGCTAAACCCTCCCTATAAAAATTTGTGCCCAACGATTCATCATAGGCAAAGAAACAGATTCCAGATCTGGATTTGAACACATTTCAAATTATTTGCAAAATTAAACGGTTGATATATTTTGTTCCGTGCATAAAATAATTGATTGAGATCCCATGATTACTTGCATAAATTAACTACTTGAGATCCCATTATTACTTGCATAAATTAACCGAACGGCCGAACCCCAAATCTTAAACGAAATCAAGAAGGGATCAAAACAAAATGGAATAAAATCGGCGCAAATATTAACCCAATACTCATCCATCTACAGATCGGCACTAATAGCTACTAGGGAACCAACAAAAATAGGGTTCAACAAGAAATGGGGAACAAAAAAGGGAGCAAACCGTAGTTACCTCGTTCCATGGGTCGTCCATGCAGGTGTCGTAGGGGTTCGGGGGCGAGATGTACGACACCTCCTCATAGGGGTCAAATCCCGGCGGGATCTGACCGCCACCGGCGGTAGCCTCCGATGCACCGGCGGCGGCGACGGCGACGGCCGTTGAGGGGACGGCGTCGAAGAGGGAGGTGTCGCGCTTGGAGCCGACGGCATCAAGGACGATGGGATTCGCATTCTCCTTGTCCATCTCGCCGGCAGAGGAGAGGGAGAGGGTTTTTTGGTTTGGAGAAGATGATGGGACGTGAGAGGCGGCGTTGCGCGAGTGAGTGAGAGTGATAGAGATAGTGCGAGGAGGCATCTATTATTGCGAGGGGTGGTTAATGCGACCCGCGTCCTATGCGTCCACCATTGCACGTCTGCACGTCTTGGACTTCTGCAACGCGACACGCGTCCATGATTGTATGTCTTCGACTTCTGCACCGCGACTCGCGTCTACGCATCAACAATTGCACGTCTTCCACTTCTGCACCGCAACACGCGTCCTCGAGTCTAACCCTGGAAATTTAGATATACTCAGGTATACCCTCGAGTCTTATACTAGAATTTTTTGTGTGCTTAGGTTTCCCCTTGAGTGCTAATACTGGCTAGTGCAATATACTCAGTTTTATCCTCAAGTGGCTAGTCAACAAAGAGTCAACAAATGAGATTAACTAGTTAAATGAGTCATTTAATGTGCAAAAAATACCGAAAAAGAGTGGCACTTACTCATGGAGTCTTCTTACGCGACCTGCCACGTTGGGAACCATAACAATCATAGATAAATCAAGTTTTACCACAAATTGCCACTTCTCAAATAACCTTGTAGCTATGAAGATGCATGGCTTTCCACAATATGCCCTTCCCAAAACAGATTTCCCCAAAACATATTTTGTCTAAATGAGGCCACAATTCTCACACTCATGTATATTTGTGTTGCAGATAGTTTGAGGTAGGCCAAGATGGGTTTCATTGTACAAAACACGCATTTTCCATTTTTTAAATCTCATATTTGAATCTTTTAGTCTGTTTACTACTCAGGTGCCCTTGGTTTCTTGATACTACTCGGTTTTGCCCTCTCCTTTCACAAATTCTCATAGCCATGTAACACTGCCCTGATTGGTTTAGCCCATGTCACGCGTATCGTGCCCGCCGACCGTTGATCGTATGATCTAACGGACAGGATAACCCCTCTCTCTCTGTGATCGGGGCCACCACCCTCTCTCTCTGTCGACGGTTAGCTTCCACCCTCTAAGTATGCTAAAGGGCGGTTTTCTGTATTATTTTTCACGCGCTAATAATTATAAACTCTTTTAGGCATTACTTTTCACGCAAAAAATGATAAACCATCACTGATTTATTGTAGCCATTACTTTTCACGCAAAAAATGATAAACCATCACCGATTTGTTGTAGCCATTAATTTTCATGCAAAAAATGATAAACCATCACCGATTTGTTGTAGACGTTACTTTTCACGCAAAAAATGATAAACCATCACCGATTTCTTGTATCCAGTACTATTCACGCTAAAAATGATAAATGAAACAATCTATCTATCTCTGTATTTGAAGTTTGGGAGGGTTCACCATCTACTTATGTTAACTTTCGAGGTTTTGACCTGAAAATCAAATGGGTATTATAAAGGGAAATAGAAGTTCAAAAAAATGTAAAAACGAAACAATCTACCTATCTTTGTATAGAAGATCGTCTGTATGATTTTTTAGGTCATTTAGAGAAGGTCGAAAAAATCTAACTTGTTACAAAAGCTGGTTTCAGTGAGACCTAACCAAGTTTGGCATACATGATGCCATATCTATAACAACAAGGAATATCTAAAAGGGAAAGTTTCACAAAATTTGAAATTTAGGGTGAAAATGATGCCATACATGATGCTGTTTTTCGAGGTTTTGACCTGAAAATCAATTGGGTATTATAAAGGGAAATAAAAAGTTTAAAAAATGTAAAAACGAAACAATCAATCTATCTATGTATATAAGATCATCTGTATGAAATTTGAGGTCATTTAGAGATGGTAGAAAAAAATCACCTTGTTAGAAAAGCTGGTTTCAGTGAGACGAAACGGCATGCGCTTAAGCAAAGTGATTTTTTTGAACATCTCCAAATGACCCCAAATTTGCCATACATGATGCCATACGTGTAATAACAAGGACTATCTAAAAAGTGTCAAAAAAGTTTGCCGAACCATATAGCTCTATCAAAAAGAACCTCACCATGGCGCTAGTATAATTTTTAATTACAAACTTTCGTTACCTAACCTTCAACATGAAACTTGTTTCAAATTCATTTTGGCGTACAAGAAACAAATCCCACCTTGATTCGAGCACCACAGCCTCCAAACGATGCCGATGCCGATATTGACATGGTCAGAACGGCTATGCTCGCCGCCACTGCTAGGTCACCATCGGGATGCACCCTCAATCCCGTCCCCTCATTCGATCACTGACACACCAGAGATACCGCCGAGGCCAATGCCGAACGTACTTGCTGATGCCAATGCCGAACATGCATGCACGCCGTTGTGGGCACGGCCACGCCGCCCCGCTATGCTGGACGCCACAGACCAACGCGAGGTCTTTCCCTTCGCCACCACACTCTCCTAGCACCCATCTTTACACGCCAGAAAGGAGAGACACTAATTTTTTCTACATTGCTCGCGTTCGTGTCCGACACGGTCAGTCAAAGTTTTGAGGTAGTCGTCGATGTCCTCGACCATTTCTTCTCTTCTTTCATGGTTAAACGCGTCTAGTTCATATCTATCTAATGCGTCTGGTCTCGCATCATGCAGTTCTTTGTGCACGTCGATCTCATCTCGGCACCCCGCAGGACACCTCCTCCGTGCCATCGCTGTAGAGCTCCGTTTAAAAATCTAATCCTACCCGTGTATTGCCCCTTGTATCAGCATCATGGCCCCACTTGTCATTCGATATACTGAAGCCCCACTCGTTCGCGTTTTGGTCAGGATACAACGATGCTTACGGTCAAACAAATATGGATGGTCTGTCGTGTCTTTGCGGGCTCTACATGGCCCCACTAATCAGAAGATAACGGTCAACCGTCGGGCAACCGGCCGTTACAGCATGTGTGATGGTTTCAGACAAGGGCTTGGGGAAAACTGAGGAAAAACTAAGGAGCTGGGGAAAACTGAGCATAACTAAGGACCCGAGGGCACGAAAATAGAAATCCCTTAATTTTAATCCCGAATTTAACCTTTGACAAAGGTTCTAAGTACCACAGTTGTGTGCAATCAAAGCAACCTCGGAAGCCTCACAAGGCGTTTGAGGAGAGAAACTTGGCACCTCTAGAACTCATACATTCTGATCTATGTGAGATTTATGGTGTGTCGACAAAAGGTGGAAAGAGATATTTCAAGACATTGATTGATGATGCGACTAGATTTTGCTATATTTATTTGTTGCAAACTAAAGATGAAGCTTTAGACTATTTTAAAATTTATAAGACCGAAGTTGAAAATCAACTAGAGAGAAAGATCAAACGTCTTAGGTCGGATCGTGGTGGTGAATATTTTCCCAAAATATTTGATGAATTCTGTGAGGAACATGACATTATTCAAGAGAGGACGCCTCCCTATTAGCCCCAATCAAACGGGGTTGCTGAGAGGAAAAATCGCAAGCTGACTGACTTGGTGAAATCCATGTTAGCCACTGCTAGTTTATCAAAGGCATGGTGGGGGGATGCTTTGTTGACTTCATGTCATGTCCTGAATAGAGTTCCTAACAAGAATAAAGATAAAACCCCTTACGAGGAGTGGGTTGGGAGAAAACCATCACTTACGTATTGCGCACAAGGGGATGTTTGGCAAAAAATCAATATTCCAATTACTAAGAAGCGAATTCGAACCAAAGACGGTGGATTGTATCTTTCTAGGTTATGCTCCGCGGAGTGTAGGCTATAGATTTTTAGTAGTTCAATCTGAGGTACCTGATATGCATGTTGATACTATTATGGAATCTCGTGATGTAACATTTTTTGAGAATATGTTTTCTATGAAAGATATGCATATCATTAATTGCTAGAATTTCTACTAAGATAATTCTGGAATCTAGTACGTCTAATGAGTAGTTTGAGCAATCACATGAGAAAGTTACTGAGAAGGATGACAATGAAGCTCCTGTACGGAGAAAGAGACAGATGATTGCAAAATCCTTTGGTGATGATTTCATTGTGTACCTTGTGGATGATATTCCCACGTCCATTGCAGAGGCATATGCATGTCCAGATGCAGATGAATGGAAAGAAACTGTCCATAATGAGATGGACTCGATTCTTTCTAATGGAACTTGGGAGCTATTAGAACGACCCCATGGGTGCAAGCGTGTGGGCTGCAAATGGGTGTTCAAAAATAAGCTAAGGCATGATGGTACTATTGAGAAATACAATCAGTGGCTTGTAGCGAAAGGCTACAGACAGAGAGAAGGCGAAGATTACTTCGACACCTATTCACCTGTCGCTAGACTTACCATCATTCGAGTACTACTGTCCATGGCTGCCTCCTATGGTCTTATCGTTCATCAAATAGACGTAAAGACAACTTTTCTTAATGGAGAGTTGGAAGAGGAAATCTATATGGATCAACCTGATGGGTTTATAGTAAAAGATGAAGAAAGAAAGGTGTGCAAGTTGCTGAAATCTTTATATGGCCTAAAAAAAGCACCTAAGCAATGCATGAGAAGTTTGACATAACTTTAACTTCTGTAGACTTTGCTGTTAATGAGGCTGACAAGTGAGTGTACTATCGCCATGGTAGGGGCGAAGGGGTTATACTATGTTTGTATATGGATGATATTCTGATCTTTGGTACAAACATGGAAGTAATAAACGAAGTCAACTCTTTCTTGTCAAATAGCTTTGATATGAAAGATCTGGGAGAAGCTGATGTGATCTTGAACATCAAGTTGATTAAGAACGAGAGTGGGATTACTCTAACACAATCCCATTATGTTGACAAGATCTTGAGCCAATTTTGCTATATTGATAACAAGTCTTCTCAAACACCTTATGATCCGAATGTGACACTACGCAAGAACCGGAGGATTGCCATAGATCAATTGAGATATTCTCAGATTGTTGGCTCACTCATGTACTTAGCGAGCGCGAGTAGACCTGACATCTCTTTTGCTGTTAGCAAGTTGAGTAGGTTCATGTTAAACCCGGATACTGATCGTTGGCATGCACTTGATAGGGTCATGCGCTACCTATGTGGTACAATGAGTTATGGGATTGACTATTCAGGGCACCCATCTGTGCTTCAAGGATATAATGATTCGAATTGGATCTCTGATGTAGCTGATCTCTACACCACTAGTGGCTATGTATTTACCTTTGGAGGTGGCGCAGTGTTATGGAGATCTTGCAAACAAACCATATTGACGAGGTCCACTATGGAAGCAGAACTTACTGCTTTAGACACAGTCACCATTGAATCAGAATGGTTGCGCGAGCTCTTGATGAACTTGCCTGTGGTTGAAAAACTTGCTCCGGCAATCCTTTTGAATTGTGACAAACAAACTGTAATTATCAAAGTGAACAATTATAAGGATAACGCGGAGTCATCCAGACACGTAAAGAGACGTTTAAAGTCTGTCAGGAAATTGCAAAACTCCAGAGTAATAACAGTTACGTACGTATATTCAAACATACAAAAACCTGCCAGATCCCTTTACAAAGGGACTATCACGTAATGTGATAGAAAGTGCATCGAGGGAGATGGGTTTGAGACCCGTTGATATTACACCATAGTAGTAACCCAACCTTTGTGATCGGAGATCCCGTGAATTAGGACCTGGGAAGAACAAACTAGTGGTATACTTGAGGAGAGTATTATGTAACTCGCTCTATGTGAAGATGCACAACTCTCAACTGCTGTAAGACAGATTGACAACAAGCCTTAATGTGTTGAAGTTGGCTATTTTAGCAAAAATGCTGTCCTACAGAGCATTTTTGAAAGAACACACCAATATGAGTCAGATTGTTAAACGTAGCAATCTATGAGATTTGGGTGATCTGTAGTAAACTCATGAAGAGACCACGAAGTATGACGCATATGCTTCACCCGCAGGATAGGCTACTGGCAGCTATGTACTGGTTATGACTTTGAGTGAAACCTGTTCACGCAAAACTTGCAATTTAAGGCTTAGTCCATTGTTCAAGTGTGGATGGATGTAGCTTAAAGTTCCAGGCAGAAGTTCAACTTAACATTCTCTGCTGAAACACTAGTTTATAAACAAGCAACGAGTATTGTTAAAAACTAAATGGGCATTTGAGATCTGGTGGGAGATTGTTGAAATATTGGACCCATATGAAGTGGCCCAAATTAGATTTCAGATTTTCCTATAAATCTCAAAGCCCACATTATGGCAACCCATGTGAGTTTGAGCCCAAGTTAGTGGTAGCTCACTAGGAAGTGGCAAAAGGTGTGAAGTTTAGTCCTACATGGAAAGTTGGGAGGAAGTTAGACCACCTTATAAGGTGGGTTGTTCCACCGCTAGTAAGTGAGTGAGAAGAGGAGTAGTACACGTGCGCTCCTCTTACTCCTCGTTTGCTTGACACGACATGACACGTCACGTCACGACGCGCGTGCACGCGCGCGCTCGTGTTGAGTGGATTGAGCCTCGAGCCGAGACTTTCCTTTCTTTTTGCAGTTCAGAAAAACGAACAGAGTCCTAGACGGACGCGTCACAGTTAGTGAGTCCTAGACAGACGCGTCGCAGTTAGTCGGTTCGGGTCGCTCCCGGACCATGGGCTATTTGTAATCGACTCAAACCTTCCTTCCGACGTGGGTGCGGTCCACGTTGCCTAGGGTTTCCTGAGCCTATATAATCTCTTGTACGGTTGCCGCAGAAACACATTCAGTACACGAGTTAGGGTTTACACCTCTCTCTGCCTGCGCCGCCATCGTAGACTACTCCATCCCGCCCGCGGGCGTGCACCGACAAACGGGAGAGCAGGTCTCTGGAACCACTCGCATTTGTGATCCTGTACGTGAGAGGGCAAATTAGGTTTTTGGGAAGCGCTTTGCTCGACTGCTCAAGCTCTTCATCACGGGTCATCTTCCGTCCAAGTCATCTTCAACGCCGTCTACTTCGACCCGTCGTCAACAACGTTACTGCTGCGACGTCATTTGCTACACCTTCACCGCCACCTCCACTAGATCGGTACGTGCGACATATCTCGATCTGTTTAGCGAAGGATGTTGTACCGTTTGTCCTGTTACTGTTCATGTTGATTAATGCATCTAGTATGTTTCAGTTTCACATGTTAGTAATTGATGTCGTTATGTTTAATATTCCAGTATTAATCATGGAAATTGTGCCTAATTATCCAACAAAAACTACGTAGCATTTTGAAAACAACAAAATGCAGTAAAAATGTATGCTTATGCAACAAACATGTATTAGTCGCAACAAATTCCCGTTGGTCGCATCAATATCCTCGAGAAAATTCGAAACACGCATGCAACATGGGAGACTAACGTTTGTAGAACCTCACGAAAACATTTGTAGCATTCAAGTAACATTTGCAGTAGATGCACAAAACTGTTGCAACATCTTGCTTTGTTTTCGCAGCAAAACATACACGAGTTTGCAGGCTGCCAAAAACCCATGTGCAACATTGAAAACCCCTGAAATACTTTGCTTTGTTTTCGTATCATCATCCATGTCCACCCCGATTTCATCGATTCAAGCTCGCTTGCCGCGAAGCTCGCCGGAGCCTCATCTCTGCTAGGTCAGGTGACCATGGAGTCATTCCCCTTAACCCTATAATCTTCTCCAGCCCCGACTCTCTGGCTTGAAGCTACACCATGTCCATGGCCATGGCTATAACCTCTGGGCTATGGGGGCGGCAGGAGAAGGACGGGGATCAGAGAGCTAGTGGTGGCCGATAGAGAGGAGCCGGAAGAAAGGAGTCCGGCATTGGCAGCTGATGGGGAGGGGCGACACATCAGGCGCTCTGAGCTTGAGCCATGGAGAGAGAAAGGAGTGGGAGCGTGCGGGAACAACCCGGCATCGGATGATTTGAAGACTTTTCATAAACTTTCATAGGCGCATAATACTCCTTTTGTGCAATTAACAAACTTGGTATACTATGCTTGAAAAATCGGGTGGTTACAAATTTACAGCCTCAGCTGTCGGCACCCACGTACGGCTGTCCTTATCATTCTTCTTCGTGCTGCTGGCGTGTAGTTGGGCCCTTGATAGCTCCAGTTAGAGCCAAACAACAACACCGGTTGCTGCATCTGGTCATTAAGCTAGCACACGGCCAAATGTGCAAGTTGCTGCTCTCCGATTCTTCCAACCCATTTGATCCAAGTCGACCTCACTGTCAGCACAACTAGGCAAGCTACTTGCGTCTTCAGAACTTTCTTAAAAACCCACTGCTCCAGAGGAGGAAGATCCAGGAAACAAGACTCTGAAGGAAATGGCACGTGGAGATTCTCACTTGCTCCGTCAGAAAAAGAGAAACAATTAGTGCACAAATGGGGTTCCAGGACCGTGCTCTTCGTGTTTATAAACTGATTAAAACACGTTCTGCACATGGGATTGAGGCCAGTTGCTGCTCCTGCTTCCAGGAAACGTGTTATCGCTGTCTGCAGGCAGCTGCTTCCTCTCGACTTCCTGGAGAGCTTCCTCTACGGCCTTCTCTACTTCAGAAGCCGCTATCTGTGAACACGACACACAAGGAAAGCAAGGTTAGTTTAGTGCACAAGTGGCTGGATATGACAGATCAACCATAAAATTTGAGCCTGACGTTGTGTATTTTCATTTTAGAGACGCGTTGACTTTGCTTAATTTGGTATTTACTCCGTAAAAAGCGCATGGTTGCAGGGATGCATGAGGATCTTGGTCCAGGCGACTTTGCCTTGGCGACAGTGAAATTTCATACTAATTTGTATTGAAACGGCTGCGTTTTGAACTCAGAAGGAAAACTTAGGACTGCCGAGTGAATTACAAGTTATAGCTATAGCAATATGTCCCAACAGTAATTTTATGCTTTCTTTTATCATATGGTTAAACCAAAAGTCCCAAAAGATGTTTTGTAGCTATCAAAAAAGAAATAAAAAAAGTTAAGTTATATACAGTCATTTCTACAGAACTCTTCATCGTTATCCACCTATCCCGATGATGCGGTCCCTATCTGACAATCTAATGAGGTGAGAGGCAGGGATGTGGTAGTGTACTAACAGAACACGAAAATTTCGAAAATAATGAGGGAACGCAGCAGATCTTTTGTAGCTTTCAAAAGGTAGAAAAAAGACTTAATTATATCTCAATCATTTCTAGGGTTAATTTTAAAGTCGTCTTCCTTATCCTATGGACGATGCAGATGCAGCGCACATCTAACAATCTAATCAGGTAAGGCAGAGGATGTAGCAGTGTACGAATCGAACACTAAAATCTTGCAGTTGACTTAGGTGCAGCTGTATCTTCTCTAAGCTAAAGCTTTTCCCAGTCATCATCACTGCCAAGTGTCAAAGAAGCAGGTAGGAATAAATTCAGAAAATTAAGCTCACCGTTGTCTCGACATTGATCTCCGTCGTCAGTCGATGGCCGGCCAGCGTCGACCTGATCCCCCTCGTCTTGACATTCATGCACTTGAGGGACCTGAGTGCTCCGATCATGGAGTCGATGGAGGAGGAAGGCTCGTCGACCTCGAACTGGACCTTGACGCACGGCTGCTGCGCGTCGTGGCCGAGGATCTTGGCCTTGAGGTCCTCGCTCCTCCTCCGGAGCTGGTCCCTGGCGACCTTGAGCTCGTGGATGTAGCTCGCCGCGGACTGCACGATCGAGTTCTTGTCCTGCTGCAATGGCACCAGTGAACACCGTCAGGAGTCAGGCCATGACATTCATGCTCTCGCCGAATTGGGCTCTGAATTCATTTGTAGACATTGCCGCCGGCCGCGCAAGTATGGTGGGAAACTGTAGGTGGAGGAAGACACGAACCTTGGACCTGGAGGAGACCATGGCGTAGAGGTCGGCGTAGCTCTGGCTGAGCTTCTCGCGGCGCTGGCGCTCGCGCATCATGTGGCGGAAGCCGCGGCTGCTCTCGACGGCGCCCACGTGCTGCTGCTTCTGCTCCTGTTGCTGCGGCAGCTCCTCCTCCTCCTCGCCGGAGCCGGGAGCCATCCTGCCCAGCACGCCCATCATCCTCCGGTGGATGTTAACGTTACCGTTCCTTCCTCCTCGCGTCCCGGCGGTGGCGCGGTAGTCCTGGAAGGCGCTCTGGCTCGCGGGCGCAGGCAGCGGCTCGGACAGGGACGCAATGAGGTCGGCGAAGGGAAGGTCCGGCGAGCCCGGTATGCCACCGGCGCCGGCGAAGAAGTGGGAGTCGTCTTGGAAGGAGTAGTAGGAGTCCATCTGCATTTCCCAGGTGCTCTGCTCTGCTTCTTCTTCTTGGCTGGTTTGAGCTTGAGCTGCTGCGGGGGCCGTGGTTTGGGAAATGTTCTGACGCGGCTATATAGCCACCGCCGTCGGCCGAGATGAGTCACGTGGTCAAATGGATTTCATTTGCACAGTGTGAGAGGATGGGCGGAGAAGAGCCAAGAGACGAGATGGTCAAAGCTGCAAGGAATTGTTTTTTAATCGTGCTATTTGGCACACGTGGTTGTGGCTAGTAGCGTGCGGCTACGCGCTCTGCTCTGCTCTTCTCGGCGAGGTGACGCTGCACAACTAGGCAGTGGAGGCGGAGAAAGTTCCACGTACTAGAGCAAATGAAATGTTTTTGCTCTTGTGGATATAAATACTTTTTCGTCAGACCCTCTACAGAAAATATGTTACTCCTACTGAGAACGTAACTTACATGAAAATCCAGTGCAGAAACTCTAAATAAATACTTAATAATTCTAATATCTACAACTTCAAATATACAAATTATTGAAAACCCTCCGCACCGAAAGATTTACAAACGACAAGAGACGATGAAAGGAGTAGGAGCTAGGTTGAGGACAATGGATCAGTTCCGTGTGCTCTCTTTCCCCTCCCCACCGCACTAACACACTTAGGGTTTAACAGTCACCGCTGCTCTTTTGGTGTCTCTCCCCTCGGAGGGGGACGAGGTGCAGAGGCTATCGAGCCCTGTAGAGGTTGGTTAGCTTGTAGTATATTAGTTTGCTTTCTACATGTTCAATGATCTGGCGATATGCCGCTTCCGCGTTGTTTGCATTGGCTGCAACTTGGTGATCGCCTCCGAAGCCCGCCTCCTATGGTGGAAGGCAAGGCTTCGAGGTGGATTTTGGCGACACCCCTTTAAATAAGCTGGATGGACCTCAACATTGGGAAGATTTCAAGCTCCCACCTCGTCCTCTATGCCTCCATGGTGGCGGATCTGCGGCCGAAGAGAGCCTGCCCCTCCTGATGTTTTAGCTCGGTGGGAAGGTGGATATCTTGCAGTAGTGGGAACTCCGGGAAGTGCTCTTGTTCGTTGCCGAGTTCTTCAACACCGGAAGCTTTGCTCTGGGTTATCCCATGCTAGAGAGGAGACTATGCGCTCGGACTTCTTGTTGATCCAAGTTGATCTTCTTCCTCTTGTGGAGGATCTTCGATGACCTCCATGAGAGATTCGTCGATTACGGTGCCCCAAGTGGTTGCGTCCCCGACGGTGCTAGCTCCCGAGCCTAGAGATCGAGCAATCTCTACGTCTAATACATGGACTCGATGGCATTTTTGGATTTCTTTGCAGTCCCCCGTGTGTAATTTCTGAGGATTGTGTTGTGTTTTCCCTTTATCTTAGGTTCCTTAATGTGACTTTGTATGACCCACCTCTTTAATGCAGTTTATAGGCCCTTCGGGGATGTTCCCGTTCCAACAAATTATTGAAATATATTTATTTTGATAGATTTTGATGTAGTTTTCTATAGGGCTGTTCGTCGTTTAAAACGCTTGACTCGTGACAAAACTAGAACTTCAAAAGTTTCACTTAAGACAAAACTATAAATTCAATTCGTTTAGAATGTAGTAGCGATTTTTTTTAAAAAAATAGATACATTTCTATACCCACCAAAATTCATGAAATATTATATTTTTTCAGAAATTATTTCCGATGTTTCTTATTGATCCGTCAAATGTAAAGAAAATTCAAATAAAATTGGATCTAGTTTGGGTTCGAACATATAGTCCAAAAATTTCGGCTAAATTAAATTTCAATACCCACCAAATTTATCAAAATTTTGGAAATTTCCTTGAAATTTTGAACCCTGGATTGGAGGGAAATCTTTTGTGTTAAAAATAGATTCTGCTCTCAATTGTTATCAGCTGGTTTTTAAGTTTGACTGTATACATAATATTTAATTGAATGAAAATATTAGGAATATTGACTCAAATATAGATTGAGAGATAAGTACATTTTACATGAAGAATATTTCATAGTTTTGTAATTTAATAATTCGTCAATGTGGTACTATATATTATTGCACATTGAAGACAACCATAGTTAACGCGGGCGGTAATAAGGATTCCTCCAAATGGGAACCAAATAGAGGAATTTTTCAATATAACGAGTAGGAAGTGTTGAACAAATGAAGCTCGGCTGTGCCCTGTGTGAACTAGACCCGGCCTACGACCGGAGAACGTGCATGCTACCTATGCGTACGGTACGACCGTGAGACGTTTGAAGAGCAAATGACGAGTAGAGACTTCGCCTGGACCGTATTCTTCGACCACCTCCATCTGAAAAAAGTCTTCTACACTAACACCCTACACGTTTACGCTGAAACGTTAATTTCTTCAACTAATTCTTAACTGCCCCTTTTTCTATCACTATCATCTCTCCTTCGATAATTTAGATTGATATGTAGAGCCTTCAGCATGGTGTGCATGGAGGGTGACAGGGTTGTTCTCTATTCAAGGTCCAACTATAGTCACGGTAAGGTCACGGCAGAAATCCATATTCCGCTGGCCCCCGTGTTTACCGTGATAGCCTCCATCATGTTCCTATTATAAATGTTATTGATGAGCTTTTGACATTCTTCTTCTTGTGTTAGCTTTGCTTTCCACACGCCTTCTTACTCTAATTGAGATCGTTGAGCCATAATTTACCCGATGCTGGGGATTTATAATATAATTATTTATAATCTAGACCAATATAAAAAGTCAATATCCCTATATAGGACAGTACTCCCTCCATTTTTATTTACCCTGCGTTTTGGCTCTAAACAAAGTCAAAGTTTCTAAAATTTGATCAAGATATTGCAAAAAGTATCAACATATATGATTGCATATTTACATAATATAAAAATACATTTCAAGATGATTCTAATGGTACAAATTTTATATTTTAATTACATATTAATATTTTTTTCTGTATTTCTAGTCAAACTATGTAAAGTTTCACTTTAACTAAATCTAAAACACAGGGTAATTGTGAATGAAGGGAGTATTGATCTGAGCCAACCATCAATCCCCACATGGCTAAAAATTTAAGTTGGAACCTACTCCCTCCGTCCCAAAATGTAAGGACCGGTCAAAAGTCAAACTTTACTAACTTTGACCCAATATAGAAAAATATATTTACATCTACAATATTGAATGAACATATTAAGAAAATATATTTTATGGTGAATTTATTCATGTTGATTCAGCTGTAAATGTATATATTTTTATGTATAAATTTGGTCAAACTTAAAAAAACATTGATTTTTTGACTAATTTTTAGACACCTTATATTTTGGGGCGGAGGGAGTAATATCGATCTGTTAACTACACACTTATGGCATAATCAATTCCAAATCACCCCTATTACTACTTACCCTTTAGATGTCAAATTTATCTTCTTTTTTTTTTAGATTTCCGTCTTGTGATTAATCCATGCTTAATTTCATTACTTTTTTTTAATATAGTGGGTTGCTAGAAGAAAAAGTAATGAGGGATAACTATTCATTTGAGATATGAATTTTAACATATATTAGTTCTAATTTTTCATGTAACATACATTAACATATGTACTTTACGTGTACACCGTTGCTAGTATTACGATAAAACAAACGAGGTATGGGCTAGATTTTGCACAAATCGAGTAAAATATACAATCATTTATACAATGGACCAGCCATATAAGCTAAACAAAATTCAGAAAATGTGAGCTACTAGACATTGTCGATAATTCCAAATATTTGAAATATATTTTTATAAAAATCTATGCATTTTACTTTAAAGTTTCTACTTAAAAAATTCAAAATAATATCGACAATGAATATTTTCGAAATTTATTTAAGGAATGTCCAAAACATCATTTTTACCCCGTGAACTAGAGAGGTAGGTCTATGTACTTATTTATAAATATATTTCTACCAAAAATTTGGTAGGAAGCCTTAGATAGCATCATAGCGAACCTTTTGTTCCACACAATGCTGGGTGATATAAGCGACAAGGAGCAAGAGGGGATGAATAAGGGGAAACGGGAGGAAGAAGAAGAGGTGTAAGAAGGGGAAGAAACAAGAGGTGGGTGCATGACCGGCTAACACCGATTATGAAGAAATGAAATGACAAGGCTAATGGGGTGTCAAATTGGTAACAAGAATCTCCCTAGGTTTAGAGGAAGGCACAACGAAGTGGACAAGAGAGAGGAAGTAATAATGTAGTATGAGGAGATGTAGGGAGAAATATGTAGTGGCAAGGGAGAGAAATGGGTGGTCGTTAATGAGAGAGAGGAGCTGGGTGGAAGAATACGCAAGAACGGTAGAGAAGATGTGGTAGAGAAGCATCATCTTGTAGTTGGACCCTTTGCTTTCAGTCTCATGGTTGTGAGTGAGTTGGTCCTTAAAATTTGCATGGATATGAAACATAGATTGTTTCATAATTACATTTTATCAAATAATATTTTGGGACACGGGGACTAGAGTATGTCGAGAAGCAATTCCATAAGATTAACTAAAATTTATCCCATAATGCTTTAAGAGTGCACTCTAAAAATCTTTATATCCGTGCATATTAACTATGTTTTGACCACATAGTAATTCAAACTTTTATATTACTGGATTACATAGTATGAAAATGTTATATATTAAAAAAATCATACTCGAACATCGTCCAAAAGCAAAGATGATGAAAAGTAAAGAATCATCCATACACAAGTATATGGCCTAAATGAATCAAATCAAGTATCTACTCCCCTATGTAGTTGCCTTTTTCAGCCTATGATGTCATCACAAAGTTTTTCATGTGACACCATGTCCTCTATTTGTGTGGACTTCAATAAGTGAGTCGATCTATTGTCCTTAGTCATGATAATAGTAGTTCCGAAACCATTGCACTCGTAATCTACCTCTTGGAACCTCTTATCCTCTATGATCAATTTATCGAGAAGTACACAACAATGTTTCTCAAGGTCTTCTGGTACTAGAAGCAAGTAGGTCCACGCGCGATTGCAAACTGAGCTTCCAAGACACAACCATTATTTATTGTCCTTTTAATGTTTCCTTGATCCTTTTATAAAAGGATTCCCTTCCTACCTTGGATTCTTAGATTGTCTTGACAAATGTTGACAATGTTGGATATATGTCATCTGCAAGATAGTAACCCATATAGTAGTCATGGACATTGTCCTTAAGTTGCATGGTGGAGGTTCCCCAGCAGCTATCCTTGCAATCAGAGGAGAGAGTTGCAATATATTGCTGTCAATGTGAGAGCCAGGTATCCCAAGATAGAAGTGCCAAATCCTTAGATCCGGAGACCCAACAATTTAAATTGTTTGATAATGAAATTTTCATTTTATCTTGCAGACCAATTCTTTGACCTCTAGGGCATGTAGTCAATACACCCAAGAATCCCCATGAACCCTCTTGTTTCGGCCATTTCCAAAAGTCTTACGATATCCACTAGATTTGGTGCTCTTGGATACTCAGTTCCGACGACCTTGATCAATGTTTCTACAAATTTCTTCATAGTCTTGATGTTGGTGCTTTCCCGAATTCGAATTAACTTCTCCAAATATCTAGCTACACCATATGCCCTGATGTCCATTTTAGTCATGATCTTTTATCGAGCATAGAAACCAAGTTCTCCAGATGCATTTCATTTTCGTTTAAAGTAATCATCATTGCGCACAAGGAGCTCCATGCACATCTTGATCCATTTCCTGACGAGCGAAGAAGGAGGTTACGATTGAGCCTTTTCAAAGTATTCACATACAAGACAGTTTTGATCGGCCACCATATTCTTGTGGATCCACATATGTCATGACTTTCCACCTTCATGATTTGGCCGCTTACTGATACCCTCTTCCATACGATCAAACACCATAGCAATATTATTTAAGTCAACATCATCCTGAAAACAACTATCATCATACTCCTCCAACGATGATATCCTGCAAAATTTTCATCTACAAAAAATGTACCGCCAAAGTTATTGATCATCATCAGAATCATCCCATGTATAGAAAAAGAAAACTACCTTGCAGAAAATAGGACAAATCCCTTGTGATCATAGACCTCGTTACTAGCCGGACTAGAGATGGGAGGAGCGGTTGGAGTATTTTGGGAGGTCCGACAACCCATGTTGGAGGTCGTCGTCGCTAATGGCGGCCCAGTGCCTATTGGAGCTTGAAGGTGAGCAGATAAGTTGTTGCGAAGGGTGACGAGACGTCACATGCACTCTCCACAATGAAGCGCTACAGGGTCAGACATGTGGAAGCTACATCACACATTTTGACTTGGGGTTGCTGGTGATTCCGTGGCCCCTTAGACTGAGTGTCGAAAGGAAAATAGGGGAATGGGGCCACGATGAAGTAGGGAGCATGTCAGCAATGGTCTAGGTTCAGTGCGATGCCGAAAGCATCATATAAGCAATGTGGGGGAGATGGAGAATGTCGCTTATGGCTGAATTCTTGTTGACACTATAAATTAGGAACATCAGTTTATTAGGGGTTGTTATGCACAAAACTAGAGACAATTGGGTTATTTTTAGGGTGATCTCCAGAAAACTTAGGAATAGGAAGACCTTTAGGAAATCTGCTAGAGTAAATAATTTTTATGTAGTCACATTTTTTAGAGAAAAGATAGGTTTATGGAATCTTTAAGAGTTGCTCTAGTCCAATTGAATTTATACACATATAGTGTAGTTTTTTACGGAAAGTTTTAATTAAGTTTGGCATAACACAATTCTACAACCGCAAACTAAGCTAAAAAGGTATATCGTCATAAGTTCCTAAACTTACTATTTCTTCCTATTCATATCTTAACTTACTATGTAGCTAACTTACCAAAGAGTCTTGATGTTTTACTAAAATAAAAATTACCAACTTGTGGCATATCATTTCTTCTGTTGAAGAAGTGGTATCACCTAGTGCGAGCAATTTGGAAACAAACTAAAGATATAGTTTACGAAAATCAATGGTAAATATTGTCGATTCTAACTTTAAGCATTAAAATTACCAACACAATTGTAGTTACAGGCCATGAAAACTATTTCATGGATTCACATTGGAAAGAAGTTCACCGTGATGCGATTTTGGCGACATTTGACTCATATCTTTGGGTCAAATTATTAGCCAAAGCTAGGCACAAATATGAAGTATCCTTGTATGCATAGATTGGGAAGTAGCAGACACAAATCTATTCTGCACAAATCTATTCTGCAGGAACAAAATATTTACATACAATTTCTTTCAGATGCATTCTAGTCTGACCAAAGAGGTGCGAAAGACGAGAACCAATATGTGGTTGGACGGTTAGAAAAGGGAACCAACGTTTTGGCTCCTAGCTGCATATGCTCCTTTTATTTGAAATGCACTTTCAACATATTTAAGAAATTAATAAAATTAAAAATAAAATTAAAAATAAAATTTCATGTGTATATCTTCACATCCTACGTGCTCACAAAGTCATTTCAGCAAAACCCGTTGGTGCAGCCTATGTAAAAATGACAAAAGTTAGTGCCAAAATAAGACATTGCTGGAGAGACTTTTTTTTACATAGGACACAAGAAAAATGTTGATTTTCAGCTACGTGTGCACATAGAACATGGAGATATACATGCATTTTTTTTCTAAATTTTCGGACATGTTAAGATTTGTTTTAAAATAAAGGGAGCATATACACCTAAGATTAAAAGGGTATTTTCGGTTAGGAGGGCTGTGGCACCCCCAGCCCAGCAGAGTACAAACTCTAGGTTAGATATTTTGGTGTCTCATAAAAGATGAAATATTTTTCAGTGAGAGACGAAATTTCCATCGGTAGCGAGGCGCATGTGGTACTTTGCCAATCTCAGTACCCGTTGGATCAGTCTTTTGGACTCGGTCTTTCAGAGGTGTTCCTAGGGGTACGATATGTATGCACGCATTCATAGGGGTGAATGCATGTACATATTTGTGATAGTCTCCATTTGTACTTTGTTTCAAGAAAAAAATGAGAAAGAGAAATACATAAAGAGTATCACCGCAAAAATATAAACTAAGAACTGGGCTCGTGCTCTGTATAGCAGTCAGATCTTATCTGGAGATTTGTGCACTTATTTTTGTTTTGTTACGCAAGCATCATAGAGTGCCGGTGTAAAGGCCACACTGAAACTGCCTTGCGGGACGCCATCCTCTACAATAAGAAATCAGTCTTAGGACAGAGTGTGTAAATTGAGTATGCGCCCTGTTCTTGGACCAAGAACATGATGCATAAACTAAGGCCCGTGCGAGAATCAACTTGTGGTTGAATGATTAGGATGACAGTGGCATCCTTGGCCTACCAAAGTTCAAATCCTAGATTTTATATTTTAGTGTCTCATAAAATGCGAAATATTTTCTTTCAGTGGGAAACGACGTTCTCGTCCACATCGAGACATCTGTGGTGCATTTGTTTTTCTTAAAACCCATCGACTCAGTTTTTCTAAACTCAGTCTCTCAGAGGTGGTCATAGGGGTAGAGTGTGACTGCGTTCATAAAGATAAGTATATGTATATATTTATAAACTCTATTTACATTTTGCAAAATAAAAAAACTGAGGATGTCAGGAGTACGCGAGGATCGGGAGAGCTAAGATGGAATTTTGATTTTCGCGTGTATTCCATCCTATACGCATACGACACCAGACACCAGAGTGTGTATAAGACTAAGCTAGATGTGCTCTAAGGTGCTTTAACCTTGTGAAGCATGAATTTGAACAGGTTAACCTTGTGAAGCTATATTGTCACTATTAATTAAGGACGGAGTTGGATTTAAAAAGGGTTAAGGAAGAGAAGCATTGATGTCCCTTTTTTGAAACTTTCTGAGAGAGCAAAAGATGTGTTATTGCATAGAGAAAAAGTGATAATTTTACCATTATTCATTATAGTTGTAACTGAGATTTTTCCAGTTGCATCTGGGGTTGCAATCAATATTTTTTTATGTTGTAACAAAAAAAATTAGTTGCAGTTATATTTACAAATGAGATTTTTTGCAGTTGCAAATAGAGTTGCAACTGAGATTTTTTTCTAGTTACAAGTGTGGTTGCAACTCGAACTTTTTCCCGAGACTTTTTCAGTTGTAAGTGCGGTTGCAACCGAAACTTATCTCTAGTTGCAAATGAGACTTTTCTAATTGCAAGTGGTTCCAAGGGATATTTTCTCAAGTTGCATCAAACGGGTTCGCAACCGAGATATTTTAAAAATATTCAAATTATGAATTTTTTAATTTTTAAAATTATTCATATTTTAAAAAATGTTGAAAACTTGAAATTTTTCTGATTAAAAAATATTCAAATTGTTCAGATTTTAAAATGGTCAAAGTTTAAATTGTCCATATTTGAAAAAACATTCAAATTTTGAAAAATTTCAGATTTAAAATGTCCAAATTTGCAATATTTTGGATTTTAGAAATGTTAAAAATTAAAAATCTCCTTTTTTGAAAAAAACATTCATAGTGAATGAAAAACATAAAAAGAAATAACAACAAAAACCGTTGGCGTCATTTCAATTTCGTTCTCATTAGACGGATCCCTAGAGAGACCCAATAAATAACATTTCAAAGTGGATGGTGCTGAGTCTGATCATAAATAATTGTTTGGATGTCAACATGTTCTCCCATATTGTAAATTATTTTGGGGCAGTTAGGAAGTACTAAAATTGAATCTGTGGGCATAATAGATGCAGAGGGATTTTCTAACTAAACATGCAGCGAGACAGTTGAGAATACAAGACATATATTGTAGAAAAGTACATGTGCTGACCAATATTATAGAATACAAGATATATTATAGAAAAGGATATATGTGCCGACCAATATTATTCTTACTAGACATCCAGAAAGACTTCTCCCACAATGGGAACATAAAAGGAGGAAAAACTCAGAAACGAGTAAATTGAATTGAACGAGAGAAGGTAGCTTATCTGTGTGAACAGACCCAGCCAGCGACCGGGAACATGGTATTAGTGGTTAAACGCTTGGAAGGCAAATGACGAGTAACGACCTGGCCTGGACCATGCATAGTCATCTACTAACTCTTGAACACGGATTCGCTGAAGTTTCCTTCGTACGGAGAGTTGTTCGTGTTCCTGTCAGGGAGTAATATTCAATAGAAGCGGCGCTTTTTTTTATTGATGTGCACAGTTCCTGTCATCCTTTAATTAATATATTCTGATTACTTTGTATAGTATGTGTTTTGAGGGTGACAGTGTTGTTCTCTGTTCAAGGTCCAATTATGGTGAGGGTGAGGCCGTGACTGAATTCATATTCCACTCTGCACGTGTTTCCCGTGATAGCCTCCTTGTCGTTCGCATTTAATTAAAAATGGTCAACGAAATGAGCCCTTGCAGGTTTACAGCCATCAAACTTTCCAGGGTACCAAATTATAAGACGTTTTGACAATTTAATTTAATACAAACACCCGAGATGTATGCATATAGCCATGGTTTACACGTGCACATACACTTCAAGTGTACCAGGGGTACATAATTATGAGTACTTACAGTTTTGCTATGATTTGTTCAGCCATTGCTGATATCCTGCTTAGTTTATTTCAGTAGACGTGCTACAAACATTATTTGGAACACATAAGTATATCTCACTTCGAGTTATCCCGTCGATGTGTGTGCCAAAAAAAAGTTGCAGCCGTGACTAGTTCACAACTTGGCTATGTGAGATACTACCTCCATCCTAAAGATTAAGGTTTATATTATTTTTAGAAAGTTAAACTATGTTAAGTTTGAGTAAACTTTTATCAAAAATCATTTAACATGCAAAATATTAAATAGATAATGAAATATATTTTTATATGATGTCTACAAAAAATTATATTTGTTACTAGATTGTTCTAAATTTGATTAAACTTTTACTTGCTTTGAATTAAAAAAAAGTCTTAAACTTTGGAATAAAGGTAGTAACATATTGAGTGCACGTGTGGGGAAGCTGTCCTTTTTAGCAACCAGCAAAGAGCCACACGATACGTTGCATGCATACAACAAATCAAACTTAGAAAAAATAATGAATAATTTCTCAGGCATACCTATGGTGAGTTGATCCTATTTGGCAAGTAAAAGGCAACCATTTTTTATAAATACCAGGCACACACTAAATACTAGACGAGTTTTTTTTAGGGTTGAGCTGAACGATACTACTATTTCTGTACCTTGTGCAAAAGCATGCGGTGTCAGCGGATTGTTGAACCAGGGAAGGTGAAAAACATACTTGGCCACCGCTGACGTACATGTAAATCGACAAATGCATCAATTAGAGAGCAAATCCCTCAACATAGTTTGTATATTCTATATTTTTATTTGGTATGTTGATTGTTAGCTCTTCTATTTACTTACACCTTAAAGAGATATTCATGCATTCGAGGAACATCTATCACCTTTAGAGGTCTTTGTTATAATACTTAAAGAAACTAGAGCAAAAGTAAACACATACTTGAATTAGCGGTTCATTCAAGTACGAAGAGTTGATTTGTAAAGACATGTGACTTTGTTCTTCTTTTATCGAGAATACTTCAGTTTAACCAAAGAATTTAAGAATTAGCTTCTACAAAATGGAATAAATAGCATCAGTTCGTTTCTAATCACTACGGGAACATGTCAAGGTGTTGACGGCTAGCTATAACCTGTGCCGACGGCTTTATATTGGGGCCGTCGGCACACGTACCGAACAGGGCAGGCCGCGAAGATATTAATATATGCTTCAAATTCAGTGTGATATAATTTTCATTATAAAAGATAAAACTACTACTCATAATATGATATTAATTGTAACTTCATAAAAGTGAAAAAATTAGTATAAATAAAAGATAGTTGTTTATTTTACCTCCTCCGAACCCACCAATGTAATGGATTTTCCCTGATCGTCGTGCACTCGTAGACCACTTAAGATTATGATGAAATGTTTTATTTAGAGAGCGTAGAGCTAATGATGTTATAGATGACTAGAGCTTTAGTACATGCCGGAAAAAATATACTGTAAACCTAGTTTACAACATAGTGTAGTAAACTCTTTTAGAAATTTAGAGAAGAGTGTAAAGTTGGGTACTGCAATTTTAATGCAATATTGTTTCTTACATGTCGACCTTACTAGTCAATGGGCCATTATTTTTCATTTGTTCTTTCCTTGTTAATCTCCTCCTCGCCCGAAGGTGTGTAAGATAGCTGAATCATGTATCTATTGCGTCCAAGATGCACACGCACCTTCCCCCTCACCCCATCATGAGCGCATCCCCTAATATTGTCCCCGTCATGTGCTAGCGCCAAAGCGAGCTGCTCTCCTGTCCCGATTCCATGGCCATGTGAGTCCTGTCCTGGCATTTGCTTGTTGTTGAGAATCGAAAATTTATGTTGGGTATCGAATATAGCGTCGGGAACCGAGCTTCCTCACCGTGAAGTCCGCCTTCTTTGTAAGTGTTATTTCCACTTTCCTCCTACAAGCTGAAATTTCCAACCCGCCAAACATTTTGTGGATACCGTGGATAGGAAACATTGCCAAGTACCGGATATTTGTATCATGGGAGTGCGCGGTTTTGAGTATAATATTAAAAAATCAGTACTAGGAACTTTTAGACTATATGCTAGGCTGTCCTTTTTGGAACTAGTACTGTAAAATACCGTGGGTGTTTCACAGTATCTGCTAGAACTGCTCTTATTGGAGGTGATTGAACACCTTGTCCATCAAAGATTTATTCTTAAGCTAGACATTAGGTGTGTCACATTGAAATATACTATTATTTTGGTGGTAGGTTGGTCAAATGATTTCATCAATGAACTTGGTTTGAATGTAGCATAGAGTGAAACTGTAGCATCAAGTATAAATTGTTCATTTAGATCCAACGGTAGAAAATCATCATTTTCCCTGTGAATTCCCTTGCTACTATGTCATATGACATCATTCCCCAAGCTAGACTAAGTAGCTAGGATTGGGGGAGAAGTGCTTGCTACAGCATATTCGAATGTCCTACCCCTTTCCAAAAGTTTTAACTTTTAGTTGTATTGGTTAGTGCATGAAACTTAACATGGTATTAGAGCATGAGGTCTTGGGTTAAAGTCCATGTATAGGCCTTTCTCGTGTCTTATGTGGGATTCTTCTATTCAGGTTGTTACAGTGTATGTGGATTGCCTATCCCTTTTCATCAGCTTAGACATTTGTTTGCGTTGGCTAGTGCATAAAATTTAGCATGGCATCAAAGTCTCATTACTTGGGTTCAGGTCTCGGCTTCCGCAATTCTACTAGTTGCTATATTATATTCTTGTATTGAAGTGTATGCTCTTTGAGTCACACATGAGAGGGGGTGTTACACTATATATGGATTGCCTAGCCCTTTCCATCAGATTAAACTTTTGGTTGCATTGTCTAGTGCATGAAACTGGAGAGTGTCGTTCACTAGTCCCTATAACCCTTCCGAATTTCATAAAACCATCAAAGTCCCTAAAAGACCCTAAGACTAGTGCTTCGGTGGATCCCATAAACATTTCACAATGCCGATTTTTTTGGGGAAGGATCTAAGAGCATCTCCAGTCGCGTCCCCTAAAGCGTTCCCCAAAGCTATTTGGGGCGCGCCGGACAAAAAAACGCTTCCAGCCGCTTCCCCCAAACCCGTTTTTTGTCCTGCGCGCCCCGATACGGTGTCCGGCGCCCCGAGCCCGTTCCCGCCCCACAGGGGACGCACCGGGGACGCCGGACACACCGAAAAAGCGAGGCGGGGAGTGGCGGGGCCGACCCGTTAGCGGCACAATAAATTTTAACCTAACCGTCGCCTACCTCGCGACGGAAGTTATTGGCGCACAGCGACGGTGCAGTTCCCGCAGAGGCGTAGCGATGCGTCTCGTCGCGCCTAGCTCTGCTTGCCGGCGTTAATGAGCGCCACCGCTCCCCCGCCTCCCTTCGGCCTATAAAAGGGCCGCCTCTCATCGTCCCTCTCACACACAAACCCTAGCCGCCACCATCTCAACAAGAGTCGACGCCATGGCTGGGAGATGCGGAGGCCGAGCTCGCGGTCGTGGTCGTGGTCGTGGCCGCGGCAGAGCTGCACGCTCGCCGTCGCCTGCCACGCCGTCGTCTTCATCGTCGGAGATGGACGTGGAGGCGGGCGTGCTGTTCGAGTTCGTCCTCGTCCTCAAGGGCGACCCACGCGGCATCCAGAGACTGCCGGACTCCTTCGCCGAGTACGTCGCCAGCGACGACCGCCCGGGCACGATGCATCTGCGGGAGGCTTCGTGCGGCTACTACCGGTGGATCGTCGATGTGATCTACGATGCGCGCGGCAAGATGTACCTCCACATCGGCTGGGAGAAGTTCGCGCGCCACCACAGGCTTCGAAGCCGGCTTCATCCTCCTGTTCTCCTACTTTGGCGACAGGGACATGAGCATCAAGGTCTTCGACGAGACGCGCTGCCGCCGGGACTACCACGACGACAACACCGATGAGGAGGACGACTGATGAAGAGTGTTGTTTCTTCGCAGTGAATACGTGCACGAAGGTTTCTGTCTGTTCTCCCTCGCAAGAACCCACAAGGGCACCGTCACCAGCTGGATTTTCCAGTTTGGGTGACTGAGTGTGCCCTCGAGTGTTCTTTCTTGGCAGCGAACACAGGAAACCTTCGATGCACAGCCTAGTTAGGTTTAGTTTTTTTGCAATATTTTATATTTGTGTCAACCATGGTTCAAACTATGTATTAGTTTGTGGAAAACCATGTTCCTAATTATGTTTTCATGTAAACCATGTTCCCAATTATGTATTAATTTGTGGAAATTAAAATAAAAATGCAAAAAAAAATTATTTTTATGTTTGGGGGCGGCGTTTGGGGGATGCAGCTGGGGAGCGACGTCCCCCAAACGCGGCACGAACGAAACACGTCCCCCAAACGCTCAATCCGGCGCGGTTTGGGGGACGCGACTGGAGATGCTCTAAAACCTCCTACTCTCCTCCATCCAAATGGACATTCCCAAAAACCCACTCCCTCACATTTTCCTAGCTACCTCTCACGGCCCACGCTCGTTCCATACACCCACCGTCCCCCATCCATCATTAATTTGGCAGGAGAGTGGCTCATTGGTTGGTTTCTTCGCCGCCATTACAGTTTCCCATGGCGTGGATGGACATCTTACGTGGCCGCACGACCTACTGGCTGCCACCGCTCGTCCACTTGAGATTGCGTTGCCTCCAGTGACGCCGTTCCTATGAACACCCCGCCACCGACATTATTTCGTGTTGAAAGAAGGCGGGGTGTCGAGAAGAAGATGAAGAGGATCAAAATATATGTTCAAGAGAAAAATGTGTAGAACATCCTTTCGCTGCTATTGCTATCCTAGTCAACAGTGTATTCATAATTTTTGGTCTATTTGGAGGTATGAAGTAGTTATATGTTTTATGGGAGGTGTTCTCCGGTGTCACACCTCCCCTCCCCTCCCCACCACCACCACCAAAGTTGAAGGGGTAAGTTACTTGCCCCTCCTAACGAAGGGGGTATTGGGAGATCATGGTCGTCCATTCGTTTATCGATGCCAAAGCTTGGAGGAGCAAGGGGGAACGAAGCAAACGTCGTATTATGGTTGTAGTCTTATGAACCACGGGTAAAATTTAGGGATAATATTTTAGGGAAGCTACTAGGTAGAGAAGAGCACTCTTTGATCAAAAAAAATCTCTACTCTTCCAAAAGGGTATCTCCACCGCCTCCCAAAAGGGCATCTCCACCGTCCGCCAAAAGCGGTGCTCTAAGGGCATCTTCATCGCCCCCAAAATCCCTCACAACAGGGCTATGGAGTGCGAGACACAAATTGGCTCCCAGGGGCAAAACAACTGACTGCGGGTAACAGACGTGACCCAATTCTTTGATCTTTACTCCCAATCCAACCCTGGCCTGCAGGGACCACCTTGGGAACACCAGCACATGATGCCACGTTGCAATCGATGGGCGGCCCAACCCTGGCAGTGACAGAACCAAAACTAATTCCACTTTTCCCATTCCACCAAATTTTCCTCCAATCCATTCTCCTACCCGCAACTCCTCAACCCTAGCATTGATGCCATCGGCGTCGCAAAACACCCACAACGACAGAAGAGCCAACACCGGCAACGACGGAGGCGCCGCTGACCTCCATTTGATCTCTATGCATGCCATGTTATAATATGTGGTGGCCGGACTTTTATGTGTTTTTGTGGCCTGACTATAATGCAGTTTTGGTTGCCAGAGTGGCAATTTGAACTACTTGAATTTTCTATGTGAGGCTTCAAATTTATTTTGGACCAAAACTCTAATGGCAACACCTATCGGGGGCGCCATTGTGGGAAGCCGCCCCGATAGGGCAACAGCTTGTCCCAACACTCCCAATAATGTTTTGTCCGGCGTTGTTGACCTGAGCCCTTGCCCCCATCGTTTCCAGTTTGTATTTTCAAGGGTGACTAGGCACCCATGGGAGCAATGCTAGAAATTTTTATGCTGAGGAAACCTCCAGATATCGAAGGTAATGTTAGATTCAGCTTATTTGTGGGCATGTTCATGCATATCCACCTAGGTTAGATATGATTATACCACGTTTTAACCACTACTCAAGTACTCAACAACCAATTTTTTCCCATAAGGCGACCATCTCTCGCGATAGGAGGCGACTACCTATCCCGTCCTAGATCTCCACCAACATGAGGGCCGATATCCTCTCCCTCTGCTTGCAGCTCCAGCGACAGGAGGGAGGGAGGACCTCACTCCTCCGTTCTGGTCTAATTTTTAGGGTTAGGGTTTGTCTGTGGTGCGTCTTTGGGGTGATGGGAGCAGTAGCCAGGTGAATAAATTTGCCTCAACTCTACTCCAACACCGGCGCCAACCTTCATGGTGGCATCTCAAAGTTGATGGCATCGCGTTCTTGTCGATCCTTCAGATTGGCAGCTGGTATTCTCACCTTTATTTAGATCTGGCGAGATCTGTTTCTCGGCGTGTCGCTGGCATTCGTCATTATCCATGGCCGGCGCTGGGGCTGGGGCGAGGTGGTGGATTTGTTGTTTTTTCTCGACTTCGTCGATGGGATGCGGCGGACTTGGTTCAACGTAGCACGGGGACATCCTCCGGTCGATGTGCCACATCTACATGTGCCTCGCTGCCTGATGTGGGCCTGTTCATCGACTCATAAAACCTCATTGGGATGGTGTTCTTTTGGATCTGGCGATGGTGGAGGCTTATCATCTCTTCCAACGCGCGTCTAGGTGGCGTTGGAGTTTGGTGGTTGTTGCTAGCTTCGACGAGTGCAGGGAACACTAGGATAGTTATCTGCAAAGTTTCGAGGACACATGTTTTCTCCTGTTAGTTTTCACATTTTCACAATTGTTTACTCATGTAACTTGATTTTCTACTAATGAAGTGGTTTCTCTAAAAAAAAAAATTACTGAACCAACGCCATATGTCCATCGCAAGGAACCGACATTGGTGAGAACCAACTTATGGTTGGATGATTAGAAGGACAGTGTTCAGGCTCTAGGTTTTACACTTAGGTGTCTCATAAAAGCGGAATATTCTTTCTCGTCGATAGTGAAGCATCTGTGATAACTTCGTCAATGTATGGACGTATTTGCGAATGCGTGTGCTGTGTTTCAGAAATAAAAACCCAGCAATGGCACATGCTCGAGGTATAAAGTTGAGACTAGATGTACCCGAGGGATCCTTTGTTGGAGAAATTTGAGGAAAAGTTTCTCATTTTGAAGTTTGAAAAGAGGTCGATAATGCCTAAACCGCCCCTTTTTTGGGGAGGCAAACCATGCTCCAGTCAACTATCCAGATGAGCGCATAGTTCAGGAGGATAACCGCAAATCTAGTGAAGTAGAAGTTCCTAGCGGTACCTGAAGAAGACAGATTCGGCGATTCCAGCTCCAGACAAATAGCTGAAGCTGTGAACTCGGTTGGTGAAATTCCTTCCGGGTCCGGGCAATTCTGCTTGCATCCATCCATTTTATATAAATTTCACCTCTGCCAATAATCAGTCACACATACCATAATGGTTAATCTTTTTTATCTTTGCAAATGGAATGGTAAACCAAAACAAATTGTGTAATCTGCAGAGTTCTACACTAGAAAAAGAGATATGGTCCTTTATCTCTAAGACGCATCACGCTGGTATGTTTGGAGAGATCGATGGCTTTGGGTGCAAACAACAGAACCGTCTTTTTACCAAAACTGATCAATACAACTTCTAATGAAGACTAATTTGGTGTTGAACAGCTCCCAGTTTTGAGATGTAAAACCAGAGACAGGGAAACATTCCATCCTTGTAGGAAAGCAGAAGCCCTCACTCTCCTTGCGAAAATCGAAGAATAATGCAATAACTGATTCAGAGCTCTACATGTACGTCCTAGTGATATTTGAAGCTGCGCTTGGACTGTCACAAAAATTGGAAGCAAATGAGCGATCCAAGAAGCGCGTGGTGCGTACTTCGGATACAAATTCCAGCCAGGTAGCAAAATCATCCAAAAGAAAATCCAAGAGAGGCCATCTCAAACAGGAGGTGATCGAACGGGTCAACCCACTGAAAGAATCCTAAAAAGGGTGTTCTTGACCGAGATATCCACTAAAAGATGAAGAGCCTCAAAGATGAATGAACCACGGTAATATAAGAAACAACCACATGATTGAGGAGAAAGAAGGAGGCTCTTACCGAGTACTCTACTGAAGCCAGCTGACTGGCGACTGACTGGCCGAGAAGGAAATCCTGCTCTTCACCCCAAGCCAAAAAATCCGCATGCTGAACACCTGAAGAACGCAATGAAGAAATTTTATGAAGAACACAGAAAAAAAATCACCGGAAGAAGTTGTAATCCAAGATAACCAAGGCAATCCCAGAGAAGAAGATGGATCGACGAACCAGATCAGCGAAGCTTAAGCAGAGCTTCTTCATCCTTTCCATTCTCTCTTTACCTCCCTTGCTCGGCAGAGCTTCTTCCCCCAATGGTGGGAGGGGAAGAGGTGGTCAACAGCACCGAGTGTTTTCCCGCGTGGATTCCACGATTTTATTTGGTCCACACACCCGCCTGTCCGTCTGAACTCTCTCGAGTCTGAAACTTTGACTCTAGAAAAAATGGAGACTGATTGCTGCACAAATGCAATGAAAAACACGAGACCAAAGACTATTCTACGCCTTTTTGTTTATTCTTGTATTTCAATTTTCTTTTCCAAGCATGAAAAGGACAGGCCGAACGCGTCATTAGCACTACTATTATACTCCAGCGTTGCAGCCTGCTCGTTGTGCAATGAGAAACACATGCTTGCATTGACCTTCGATAGTCTCGACGCAAACGACGATAAGAGAATGATTGCAGGAATAAAAATGGTACGGGGACAAAACTCACGTGGAGAAATGCAGCAATTCTGCACTAGATAATACTACTAACAATATAGAGTTGCAGCCGCCAAGAGTTCATTACACAACTTAACTTTGGTGCCTTCCTCCAGCAAAACACAAAACACGTGAAGAACATTTTGACAAGGTGCTGTGTGACTAGGATACTTGAGGAAATGAAACATGACAGATACATCAGTACATCACGAGGGTTCAGAATTCCCACGCAGGGTCCAGCTCTTCATCAGTCCAGCAGTTAGCTTGCTTCTCGGGGGAGCTATGGAGATTGCCGCTACCTGCCTTGACGCTCGGATCTCGAACGGCTCTGTCTGATCAGTTGAGTTGTAATCGTCCTCCTCCTTCGGTGATTTGTCTGAAGATTCATGAGCTGCGATCTTGTCCTTGAGCTGTCTGAGCTTGGCCTTCTTTGAGTTTTGGACAGCCACAAACTTTTTTTTTTGAAACGGGGGCAAAAGCTTTGCCCCAATCTATTGATTAAGCAAGGAGTTTACATGAATGTAAAAGTTATTATTATTACAATGGATTACTCTCCCGGCATAATGTTGCCCAAATGCCTCGCACCCGCGGTTACCCACAACCGGGCTTCACTCTTAACTCTATCTAGAACAACATGCAATGTCGCTTGCTTGTTGCGGAAAACCCTCGCGTTGCGCTCATTCCATATCTCCCAAGTGACCAACAAGGTAAGCGAGGAGATGGCTTTCCTATCCGGCGAAGTGCCGCCCGCCATCATCTTCCACCAAGCAAAGATAGAAAGACCCGTCCATTGCCTCGGATGTATGGTGGGGATGCCAATCCACCCCTTGATAGTGTCCCAAAGGCGGATAGAGAACCGGCAATGGATGAATAGATGATCAACGGTTTCAAGAGTTTGCTTGCAAAGCGGGCACCGATCACAATTAGGCCAACCACGCTTTTGCAAGCGATCCGCCGTCCAAATTTTATTTTGTGTAGCAAGCCAAACAAAGAATTTAACCTTTGGTGGTGCACAAACCTTCCACACCATTTTGTTCATATTGGAGGCGATGGAGCCCAAGAATTGAATCTCATAAGCCGTCTTTGAAGTGTATTCACCACAACGAATTGCCTAAGTTACTCGAAGTTGGTTACTTCAGTTTGTGGCTGTCGGAAGCTTGCCGTTACTTTCTCCAAACAATTGTAACGGCACAATGATAAGTCAGGCAGTACATAACGAGATCAAATTATAAGCCCTCAAGAGCTGCAGCTAATTAATTAGATGGTGCTAAGAAGGCAACATACCATATACTGCTTGCTTATTTAAGTGATTAGGGAAGATTTCATGGACCAGTGTGTTCTGTGGTAATAGTAGTATAGCAGTAGTCTTCCTGTACAGTGTACGTACATGCAGCAGGGCTATTTAAACTGACGAAGCAACACGAGTTCCATTTGAAACTTCATTCCAAATCATCATTCATTAGCGAAAAGACCAAATGACGAGTTGGAAGTGTTCAACAAGTGAAGCTCGGCTCTGCCCTGTGTGAACCAGACCCGGCCTGCGACCGGAGAATACGCATGCTACCTATCCGTACGGTACGACCGTGAGGCGCTTGAACTTTGAAGAGAAAATGACGAGTAGAGACTTCGCCCGGACAATATTCTTCGAGTAACTCCATCTGAAAAAAGTCCTCCGCTAACATCGTTAACGTTGAAACGTTAATTTCTTCAACTAATTCTTAATTGCTCTTTTTTCTATCACTGTCATCTCTCCTTGGTGCATGTGGAGGGTGACTGTGTTGTTGTAATGTTCTCTATTCAAGGTCCAACTATGGTCACGGTACGGTCATGGCAGAAATCCATATTCCGATGTTCCTATTAAAAATGTTATTGATGAGCTTTTGACATTTTTCTTCTCATGTTAGTTTTGCTTTCACACGCCTCCTTTTTTATCTTCTATTCTTTTAAAGATTTCCGCCTTTTGATTTAGCTATGTTTACTATCATTTTGCTTAATATAGTGGTTTGCTAGAAGAAGAAAAATAACGAGGGGTAAATTTACATTTGAGGTGGGAATTTTAACATACATTAGCATATGTACTTTACCCATACACCGTTGCTAGTATTACGATAAAACAAATGAGGTATGGGCTAGAAATTTTCACGAAGAGAGTAAAATATATCTATGGCAAGTTTTACTATTTTTACTAAGTACAAGGCAATTATTTTTATAAGAGCATGGATCAAACACATAAAAAACTAGATGAATATTAACAGGAGTTAAGCTGAATGATGCTATCAGCTCATTGTTGATTATTGAACCCGGGAATGTGAAATAAATAGTGGTTATAGCGAATAAGAAAATGGGTAATGCGACAATTAGAGGACAAACTCCTCATAGATATTTTATATATTGTAGAATTTTCTGTTCCGTATATTGACTGTTAGCTCTTCTATTTATTTACACCTAAAATAGACAATCATGTATTTAAGAAAACCATGTGAGCTTGGGAGGTCGTTTCATGATATTAAGAAAACTAAAATAGACATGAACACATACACATATTTGTAGTTCATCTAAGTGCGAAGAGTTAATTTTCGAAGTCATGCGTTTTTATTATTTTTATCGAGAAATTCAGTTTAACAAATAATTTAAATAATTAATGTTTTAAAAGAAAACAACTCAATAGTTTTGTTGCAATATATGATTTATATTTAGTGTGAGTACACTTTTCACTGTCAAAATTAAAGTTGCATAATCAAAATGGCATTATCTTGATATATAGTTGTATTATGACATGGCCAGTTATGTTAACTATATTAGAAAGTGGTAGAGGTTAACACTTATATGTCGAGGAAATGGGTTGTAACCGCAAAAAGGTGAAAAACTTCAGTATAAACAAGACCTGGTGCAACAATCGATGTCATGTTGTACTGTTGTACTGACTATTTCTTATTCATTCAGGATGCCTTTTCATTTGTATAGTCTTCAAACTTGAGATTAAGATTTCAATAGCGATTAGACTCAACAAGTCTATAGCAAGTGATTGGTGATTGTGAAGTGTGAAGTTCACATAGTTATTTTTGTAGTCCGAGGAAGAGAATCAATTGGAATCTAACCTACAAATAGAAGTTTTGACTTCCTTTGTTGTTTGTGAATTGAGTAAATTGAGTTGTCTAGATTACCTTGACAAAGTGTTTAACCACATCATTTGAAATGGACATCGTCCAGTAGGCGAAAGTAAAAAAAATCTAGTCCACTTATTTGAGAAGTGGCTATGTTGGTGATTGCTCCATGTGAAAAAAACCCAGGAAAACATAATGGTTTCAAAGCAATGAATGTAAATGTGTTTATAAAAAGTTACATGTCCATAACTTTCTAACTATAGAAGTTGAAATCACCGGCAAGGATTCAAAGGTAATATTGAGGATCGTAGTTAAATTTGGTTATCCGTTGCATAAAATCATATTGGGCCTCCCCCAAACAAAGTCTTTTGGTTCCGATGATAAGAATATTTCAGCCCGAGGAGTAGTTGATAAGAACAAGTGTAAGGGTATATTGCCCCTATGTGTGGTTTTGGTAATTAATGACAACCCCTATGGACTAATGTTTTCATTGAGTTTATATGAAGGAATATTCTATAGGTACTACTTGTATTCAATGTGTTGGATTCAAGTATGGATGCCATGAAGATAAAGGTATACCTTGTGTATTGGTATCAAGATCATCGATTTGAAGATATATATGTGATATGATCAAGAAGAAGAAATGAAGATGGAGTTCTTATGTGGAACTCAATATTAGCCATGCTCTATCTTATGTGATAAGCAATGAATGATCAAGATCTTGAGAGCTTGATTCCAAGTGAAGAATTCTTTATACATCTCAAGATAGTATGATAGAGTATGAGAAGATACAAAGTTGAGTTGGGCAAGTTCAAGATGAGCATCTTAAGTGAATCACATATTTGAAGCTTGCCGTCCATTTGGTGATAATGGAAATGTGAAGATGTGCATCAATGAAGCTTTCCCATCATGGTGTATGGGGGAGCATTTGTGAGTCTTCACGAAGCGACGATGATCAAGTGAGGCATTCCGGCTTGAGTGGAGTTTGAAGAGCTATCATCAAGATCAAGCGGGATGCGCAAGGCAAAGGTATGATCTTGCTAGGTTTTTCTTTTACCGGTCTCAAGGTGGTTGTTGGGAGACTGGATTATTATTAACGGTATAACTTAACCACCTAGACCCCTCCACAGCGATTTGGCACTCTGCACTGTTGGATCGTGTTTTTTGATGGTCCAGATCCTCCCAAGTCGCTGAGACATTGCTTGCGCCAGTTCACCTCGTTGATTCGCGCCTTTTTTTTTTTTTTTTTTTTTTTTACAGGGCCGCTACACCGCAGATCCAGTTAGACGTTTTCTTGTGAATTGGGCCGAGTTTGGACAGCGGCCCAAGGGTCCTTGCAAACATACTTCTAATCACGCCTCACTTCCTGCCATGTTTAACAGCAGACCAGACCCATGAGATTCATGAGCCCCGCGGCAGCGCCGCAATGAAAGGTCTGAAGATCAATCGACTTCCTAATAACTGCAGCGTTAAGCAATGAGGACTTGAAGAGGAGAGAAACCCGTAATCAAAGACGCAAAGGAGGAGGAGGGGCAGGCGACGGCCCAGTCCCGCGGACGCAAGACGATATGGCCGCGCCTCCATGGTGGAAGAGAAATAGGAGGCAGAGAAGATTTCTGGGCTACCAATCTCGATGGCGTACCAGTGATGGACAACATCGATCAGGTAAATCCCTTTTTTTGCGGGAAATCAGGTAAATCCTTACCCTAGCTCTTCACCTTCCTTTATAATTGAGCACTGGGGCTCTCTGTAATTTGGCGCTCTCGTGTTCATCTTGATCAGCGCCAGGTAGGAGGGTCAAGGAGACGATGAAAGGATGAAGTGGTCTGCTCGATCTTCGTCCAACCTACATCAAGTTTCAGATAGTAGCAACTGTACCAATTTTTCATTTGCCTTCTAACATGATTTAGTTTTTCTCACTTGAACAGTTGAACATCTCATGGTTCCATGATTTATTTAGTCATGAATATCACATTCTGTTGACCACAGATTGAAGGGGAGTGACCATTCTGATTGACATGTACAGTCATTTTTTTGATCATCTACAATAAGGACCTGGCTGTGAAATCTGATATCACAAGAGAACCTCTTACCTGGTAATTTTGTGGTGAAACTTGTGAATATCAGTTTCCTACAGACGGTTTTGCATGCAGAAAGAGAAGAAACTATCATGCCAGTACTATCCGGTAGATATTTATTTTTTCACTGAGTGATGGATGCTTTCATGGCATTAGATCTGATAATTTGACTACTTTAGAGAGTAAGATATGTACCTCAATTATAATATATCCTTCTCTCTAAGAGATGTTCCTTTGTTTACGTTGTCTATTCTCTTTGTCCACGTATTTTTTGAATCAGTTCAAGTTGGGAAATGGAGAAAAGATTCAAGGGATAAGATATAAAATAATTGCGACAACTAACTGCATTCAAAGGATTTTATGGTAGCTATATATTTATTCTGAAGTTTATACAATAAATTATAAATAACATTAGAAATTTTGCAAAACATGTGGAAATATTTTTGATGAAATTTAGCTGCACTACTCGACTTAGTTGAGTTTATTGCAGTGAGAAGTTATACAACTCTCACCCGTGAGGTATTATTTTCATTTTGGGCATGCTTAGTGCTTTAGATGGAATTTGGTGACTATTATTTTCTAGAGGACTAATAGAACTACTCATGCAAATTATATTTCTAGCATTCTTACATCTTGTCACCTGTTGTGAAAAATGTTCTCCAAGCAGGTGCCTAAGGGTAGCCGGTGAAAATTCCTATTCATCTTATAATACAATAAGAACAAGGAAAATATTTTCCTTTTCTTTTTGGTTCTGAACAGGTACATGCCAAGCACACAGTGATGCATATTGACTCTGCACTGTGCATATTTCTTTCTGAAGCTACAAAAGCGCGGTATGTGATTCAAAGTTGTTGGATTACTTATTCATGTCATTATTTGCTCCATCACTTTTATTCCATAGGACATAATCATAATATTGAGAAACTATTAAGGTACCTCTTTAAATTTCATAGAGTACCTTTTCTTCCAATTTGTTTTATCTCTTTCTGAATTTGAATAACGAGAATTTTCTTTCCTTGTTCTGTAGAGGTACAAATCATAAGCACACATTGTCACACACATCTTGACTATGCACTTTATTCTCTCAGGCTACAGAAGCACGGTATGTGAATCAAAGTTTTAGGATTTTCCCGTCATTGATTTTCACACAACTTTGCATACTTGACTCTGCACTCTGCACATTTTCTTTCTCAAGCTACATAAGTTTACTGTTCATGTCAAAGCTGTAGGATTTCTTATTCCGGTCATTATTTTCTATATCACTTTCATTCCATATCACATAATCATACCATTGATAAACTATTAAGGTACCTCTTTAAACTGCAGAGAATACCTTTTCTTCCGACAGTAAAACATAATTTGTTTTAATCCCTTTATGAATTTGAATAACGAGATTTTTTTTTCTTGTTATGAACAGGTACAAATCTTAAGTGCAGAGTGCCACACATATATTGACTCTGGTATGCAAGTCAAAGTTTCAGGATTTCTTATTCCCGGCATTGTTTTCCCTGCCACTTCGCATCCATATGACATAATCATACCATTGAGAAACTATTGAGGAACCTCTATAAACTGGAGATAATACAATAACTTATTTTCCCACAGTGATGCATAATTTGTTTTCAATTTCTCAATTTGAATAATGAAAATATATTCTGCAATTTCAGAGTTTAGGTGAGGATGTGGCTTTAGTCATGTGGATTAATGTTTGAGTCTCATATGGGAGCACAAGTTATTTTCTCGCCATGTAATTTATGAAAGAGAATACATGTTTTTTCTCACTATTGTTGGCACACATATTGAATTTGGTAGACAGAAAAACTTTTCAACACGATTCTTAGATTGCATATCATGTTGACACTAAGATGCTTTTTTGTCCTTGTCACTTAGTGTATCATGTTGCAAAATTTCTTTGGCTATTGACTATCTGAGGATGATGTTGGTGAAGGGGGGATCCGGAAGCATGGAGATAAAAAAAAGGCACAACAAATATTTCTTGACTTTTTTTATTCGTGAAGCAAAAAATTGTGATCGAAGCCTAGAACACTTCTTGTGCTCTGATGTATCATGAGTTTTTTACTTAGATACCCAACTTTTTTCGGAAGGAATTTCAGAATGATCTTCTACGGAAGAACTACCCCTCAAGAGTTCAATTATGTGCAGGAGCATACAACGCTAGCTTCTAGAAGATATAATGTTGTAAATATTTGTTATGCCTATTTCTCAACCATCTTTCTCATGAGTATGATATAGAGAATATGTGAAATAATTTTGTATCGGATCAGCGTGATCAGTCCTAACTGTTGGCAATTATGCCCCACCATCTATAGTTCTATTCCAAGATATTGTTATTTGAATCATGAAAACTTTACAATTTGATTTTTCTTAATTACATATTTACTACTTAAGGATGGATGGGCGCGGAAAAGCGCGCTTTACTGATCTAGTAGGATAGATAGCCGCACTATCAAGAGGGGCTTTCGGTTGGGTAACTTGATCACATCGTCTTAGGGAGCTCAATCCTTTGCATACTTTTCATATCCCTATTGCTTCTTGGTGTTTCTCTGTGTGAGGCTCTTAATCTTGTTGCTATCTTTACAACAAGCCCAAGTTCATCGAAAACGGAGTTTGTATGACTTCTATGGCATTTTCAAGGTTGGGTGATTTTACCGGTTATTCATGATATAAGGTTCTACCTTTTATATTCATGATAAAATCCCCTGCTACAGATTCGTGTGTTTTCACTTTCTATAGGATAACATTTGTTGTTATCTTTCAAACAAAATTGGTTTCATTCAAATCGGAGTTCGGGAGCATTCACTAGTAGGAAAAGCCTCATCAGTGGCGCACCAAAATTGGATTCTGTGGCGCATGGTAGGTGCGCCACAGAAACGTCGCCACAAAAATAAGGTTTCTGTGGCGCACCGTCCCATGCGCCACAGAATTAAGGTTTCTGTGGCGCACGTGTTCCTTGGTGCGCCACAGAAAAGAGTGCGCCACAGAATTGTTTTTCAGTGCGCCACAGAAATTGCTTGTATTATACTCGATTTTGTGCTGCCTGCTATACACATGCAGTTTATACACAGCAATATACAGAGATACAGGTTATATACAGCAACATTCAGATATAATATAAATATCATGTACATTGCACAGATATAACATAGACATCATCATCACATTACTTAGAGCCCGATCGAGATACATATATAGTGGCAATTAAGTGTCAAATGTTTTGCATACAACTCTTAATTCATACAAATTTCACAATTTCGAGATACAAAGTAGTCTTCATCCGGTTCCTCCTTTGCTCCCTCATCTCTACCCACCAGGCTCGATCCGGTTCCTCTTTTGCTCCCTCATCTCTACCCACCAGGCTCGCTTGCATCGGGGTCTTCATATCCAGTTCGTACTATGATGAAAATGGAAGAAAGTGAGACCAACAAGTCCGATGCACAAGAGAAATGGAATAAATGCCTCATACATTGTTGGTCAACACAAATATTAACATTTAGGGATGGCGTAAGTGAGACCAAGTCCGATGCACAAGAGATTGATATTTGTGCTATCTTACCAGGCTCACTTACGCCACCCCCAAGTGTACGGGGACCAAACATTTTAATCATCGGCATTTTGAAAATCTCAAAGAAAATGGAATGACAAAATGGAATAAGTGCCTCATACATTATTGGTCAACACAAATACTATGGTCAGAAACCATAGTTGCAGTATACACCGCAGTATACTTTGCAGAAGGGCCCCCTTTCCCCGGCCGCCGTTCCGTGAACGGGTCCTTAACGACACAACAACGCTGATCTGCCTCTCCGGCGCAGAACCACGGCAGTCCCAGCCGCCTCCCTTCTGGCCGCGTCTCCTGCGCTCTTCTGCATGGCCGGACCACGATTGGACTCACCGGGGGAATAATGATAATCGCCATCAACACTATCGCCAGACTCCACAGGAGCATAGCAGTTTGCAGCAGATGCCACTTTTCTTCCCTCGCCGTGCAGTGAACGAGTCTTTGATGCAAAGATCGTGCCGGCCTGCCCAGAGGCCGGCACGGTCTTTGCATCAAGGACTCGTTCACTGGACGGCGAGAGAAGAAAAGCGGCATCTGCTGCAAAGTACTCTACACCTGTGGACTCTGACGATAGTGGTGATGGCGATTATCAGTATTTCCCCGGTGAGTCCAATCGTGGTCCGGCCATGGAGAAAAGCGCAGAGCCCACTAGACACGGCCACAAGGGAGACGGCTGGGACTGGCGTGGTTCTGCGCCGAAGAGACATGTCGGCGTTGTTGTCTCGTCAAGGACTCGTTCAACGAACGGCGGCCGGGGAAAGGGGGCCCGTCTACAAAGTATATTGCGGCGTATAGGTGACCAAACATTCTAATCATCGGCACTAAAATGGAAGAAAGAGCCAAGTGGTATCTCAACTAGATATCATATGCCTCATACTTTGTTGGGAAAGAAATATTAACATTCAGGGATGGGGTCAGCGAGGCCAGGTAGGATGCACAAGAGAGATTGATAGTTGTGCCATCGCACCAGGCTCAGTGGCCCCACCCCAGAGTGTACAAGTGACCAAACAATTTAATCATCGGCACTAGAATGGAAGAAAGGCCAATGCAATTAAGAAGTAGCTAGTATGAACTAAATGGAATGCCTCATACTTTGTTGGTCGAAACAAATATGAACATCCCGGGATGGCGTTAGCGAGGCCAGGTAGGATGCACAAGAGATTGATATTTGTGCCATCACACCAGGCTCACTAGCGACACCCCGGAGTGTAAAGTTGACCGAACATTCTAATCATCGGCACTAAAATGGAAGAAAGAGCCAAGTGGTATCAACTAAATAGCATATGCCTCATACTTTGTTGGTCGAAACAAATATTAACATCCCGGGATGGCGTTAGTGAGGCCAGGTAGGATGCACAAGAGATTGATATTTGTGCCATCACACCAGGCTCACTAGCGACACCCCGGAGTGTAAAGTTGACCGAACATTCTAATCATCGGCACTAAAATGGAAGAAAGAGCCAAGTGGTATCAACTAAATAGCATATGCCTCATACTTTGTTGGTCGAAACAAATATTAACATCCAGGGATGGAGTAAGTGAGGCCAGGTAGGATGCACAAGATATTGATATTTGTGCCATCACACCAGGCTCACTTGCTCCACCCCCGAGTGTACGAGTGATATCGACCAACCATCTAATCATCGGCAAGTACAAAAACACCACCAAACTAGCAACCATGGTGACATAAGTCAAGATGCACAAACACACATAGCATGCATGGAGCAGATGCTCCAAAGGGATTATTCATCACTTGGTATATAGACCAAGTGATGCTGGCAAAAGAGAGGCCAATCAAGAACCAGTAAATCCAGTAAGTGATAGATATGCCTAAACAAGCAACAACACATAGCATATCCCAGCTAACCAGATGAGACAAGTCTTGGTAGCCAACTTAATCACCTAGCACCACCTAGCCTTTTAAAACCATCAGAAACAGTCCTTTTTCTTCAAAGGATACCACAGTGGCATTCATTTACATGATCCCCTACTGTGGATATCTCTATTTTCATCAAAGCCAACAAGAAATAGATCATAAGGCATCAATTAAGGAGGCAACCAGGGACAAAGGCATCAATTGGGGTAATGTTAAAATGTTTGTCTCCATATTTGGGAGAAATTTTTAATATTGGAGTCTAGCTAATGGAAATCAAGAACTAGTCTTGATCTCCAAATGGTGATTAGAGGGAATTTATTCATCTTAAGCAACATTAGGGACAAATGGGATCATGCAAGGGACTTGGGTCATTTGGATCATAAGGCATCAATTAAGGAGGCAACCAGGGACAAAGGGAAACATTTGATGATCCATTATCATAGGCAACAAAGCAGCAACTTTTCCCCTCTAATCTAGCTAGAGTCCTTAAAAGAAATCCATCATAAGCATGGTCAAATACACATATATAGCATGGGGCAGATGCTCCAAAGGGATTATATATTCATCACTTGGTAATTTGGAGAGCAAACAAGCAGTAGCCATAACACTCAATCCAATAATATAGTAATTTGGATCATAGGGCATCAATTAAGGAGGCAACCAGGGACAAAGGGAAACATTTGATGATCCAGTAAGTGCATGACACTTTGAGCTACCAAGAATAAAGGCCAACCGTGGATAAACATCTGCTCAACCATTTCTTGCACTAGAGGAAAAGTAACCAACATTGAAACTTGAACAGTCAAGTGACACTACAATCCAATAATATAGTAGCATACCATAAGCTCACAACAATCCATCAAGTAAATCTTCACAAGGATACCACAGTAGCATAGTAGCATACCATAAGCTCACAAGAATCCATCATTTTCTTCACAAGGATACCACAGTAGCATACCATAGTAGCATTTCATGCATTTAAATGAACCAGTAGCATCAAAACCAACCAAATGTCCAACTAGCAAGCAATACCAAGTGAGCAAGTCTTCATTACCTTGTACAGGTTCAGACAAGGATTTATAGAACAAGTACAGAGAGGCAGAGGCAGAGGCATAGACAATTTCTATAAGCATATAGAACACTCCAATTTCTATAAGCATAGACAATTTCATTGTCACATCTTTCTATAAGCATCACTAGCAGCAGCAGCAATGCATATGAACACCATATACAGGTTCAGAACAATTTCATTGTCACATTGTACAGGTTCAGAACAACATATAGAACACTCCAATAAGCATCACTAGCAGCAGCAGCAATGCATATGAACACCATATGAAGCAAAACGATTAGGGGCAATGCATCCAGAGCAACAGCAGCAATACATCCAGAGCGAGCATTTCGTCGAGCACGTAGTGCTCGCGCGGGGGAGGAAGAGGGAGGGGAGGGGAGGAAGAGGGAGGGAGCTCACCGACGACAACAACAGTTGTGGAGGAGCTCACCGACGACGACGGCAAGGGTGGAGGTCGCGGCGGCTCCTCCACCTTGACGCGACGGCGGCCCCTCCTCGCGGCGGCCCCTCCTCGCCATAGCGGCAGCTTGTGCTGCAGGTGGCGGGGATGGGAGGAGCGTGGCGGCAGGCGGCCCTCGCGTAGGAAGGCGGCGGCGACGGCGATGGCGACGACCATGGTGGCGCGCGGTGAGGAGAGGGGAGAGGGGAGAGGCGCGCCGTACGGATCAGAGAGGTGAACAGGCGTGGGCGGGGGAGGGCACGGGATGATATAGCTAGGTTCCCTTAGTTCTGTGGCGCACCAGAACAAGTGCGCCACAGAATCAACTACTTCTGTGGCGCACCGAAGCATGTGCGCCACAGAAACAGTAATTTCTGTGGCGCAGCGCGCCGTGTGCGCCACAGAAATACCTACACTGATAATTGGGGGTGACAGGTTGTGGGGCCCGCCAAGTTTTTGTGGCCCACGATTGGCTGCTGCGCCACAAAATTAAGCTGTTTCTGTGGCGCACCGTGCTTGGTGCGCCACAAAATAAATTTCTGTGGCGCATATTTTCTGGTGCGCCACAGAACTAAGGTTTGCCTATAAGGGTTTTCCTACTAGTGATTTGTTATTTAAGAAAAAGAAAAAGCGATATAAAAAGAAAAAGAAAAAGAAGGGCCAGCCAACCGACCGGCCTGACCGGCCCAGCCGCCGGCCCACCCGGTCCGCGCCGGCCATGGCGCTGATGCCAGTCGGGCCCCTTACTGAGGCGTCCCCGGTCTGGTCCGGCCCAGGGTTCGGCAGCCGCCGCCCGCCCGGCGCTACCCGGCCCGACCGAGCGCACTGCTCTGCTGGGCCGCCTCTCCACGGCTCGTGGCCCGCTCGCCCGGCGCGGCCTGCTCGCCCCCACGCGGCCGCTCCCGCCCCATCCGGCCTGTGCCCTGGTCCGGCCGGGCTATTGACCGGCCTGTCCGGCTCCTGCCCCGGTCGGCCGGCCTGTGCACCGGCTGGGCCATTTTTCTGTGCGATTTTCAGTGCTCTTTTTCCCCAACGGTTATTTTCTCTCCCATGCTATAAATAGCCTTCTTCCACCTTGGGCTGAGATAGTTCTTCCCCTTCTTCACCTCCATTGTTGCTATTTGAAGAACTACCTTCCCCTCTTGATTCCTCCCATGATTCTTGCCCATTCTTGAGGATTTGAGAGAGGAGATCTAGATCTACAATCCCCACCAATCAATCTATCCTCTAAGTGAGGGGAACCCATTGGATCTAGATCTTGGAGTCTTTTGTTGACTTTCCCCATTGTTCTTCCTCTCCAATCTCATCCTAGCATTTGTTGCTTGGGTGGGATTTGGGTGTGAAGGACTTGAACACCTCTAGTGTTCTTGCTTTGCATCATTGCATAGTGTTGAGCTCTCCACCACGATTAGTTCGAGTGAGAGACCGTGAGCTTGTTATTCTTGGAGGGAGACCTCCTAGTTGGCTTGGCGGTTGGTGCTCCGGTGATCTCTTCAAGGAAGATTGTGAAGAGGCCCGGGCTTCTCCTTCGTGGAGCTTGTGAATGGTTGTGGAGCTTGCCATCTCCGGAGCGGAGGAAAAGCTAACCATAAGGAAAGGGCCATTATCCTTCGTGGGTGTGGCTCGGAGAATAGGGTGAGCCTTCGTGGCGTGGGGAATCCTTCGTGGACCTCCACTCCTCCAAACGTGACGTACCTTCTTGCAAAGGAAGGGAACACGGGAATACATCCTTGTCTCAGCGTGCCTTAGTTATCTCTATACCCGAGCTCTATTTCCTTGTGATAGCCATCGTGCTTGAAGTACATTGATGTCTACGCACGCTTCTATTCCCGTAGACAATGTTGGCCTCCAAGAGCAGAGGTTAGTAGAATAGCAGCAAGTTTCCCTTAAGTGAATCACCCAAGGTTTATCGAACTCAGGGAGGTAGAGGTCAAAGATATCCCTCTCAAGCAACCCTGCAATTAAGATACAAGAAGTCTCTTGTGTCCCCAACACACCTAATACACTTGTCAGATGTATAGGTGCACTAGTTCGGCGAAGAGATAGTGAAATACAAGTAATATGGATGATTATAAGTAGTAATTGCAATCTGAAATAAAAATGGCAGCAAGCGAACATGTAGCAGAACTTGTTGGAAACGGTGTTTCAATGCTTAGAAACAAGGCCTAGGGATCATACTTTCACTAGTGGACACTCTCAACAATGATCATATAATTGAATAAGTAAATGCTACTCTCAAACACTCTCTTGTTGGATAACAAACACCATTGATTGTGTAGGGCTACAAGAGCACCCTCAAGCCGGAGTAAACAAGCTCCATAACTTCATAAAGGAATCACACACGATGCGCACACTGTCACCATCACACCGTGGAGAGTGACTCCGGAGTTCATATTAAAGTAACCTCTAGAATGCATAATAGACAAGAGTAACATCTACATATTCCACTAGATTACAAAGCTCATGATCACATAAAGATCACACCATGGGAGAGAGAGATGAACCACATTGCTACCGGTAGAGCCCTCAGCCTCGGGGGAGAACTACTCCCTCCTCATCATGGGAGACAGCAACGGCGATGAAGATGGCGGTGGTGTCGATGGAGATGGATTCCGGGGGCACTTCCCCGTCCCGGCGGCGTGCCGGAACAGAGACTTGGCTTCGCGATGGCGGAGGCTACATAACTTTTCGTGGAGGAAGACCGATTTTTTAGGGTTTTCGCATTTGAGAGAATATATAGGCGAAGGGGCAGCATCGGGGGAGCCTGGGGGCTCCCTCCCCATAGGTCGGCGCGGCCAGGGGCCACCCGCGCCACCATACGGTGTGGGCCCCCTGCCGCCCTTCCTCGACTCCTCTTCGGTGTTCTGGAAGACTCCGTGGAAAATAGGGCCGTGGGCTTTTGTTTCGTCCAATTCCGAGAATATTTGTAAACTAGCTTTTCTGAAATCAAAAACAGCAGTAAACAGGAACTGGCACTTCGGCATCTTGTTAATAGGTTAGTTCTAGAAAATGCATAAAAATGATATAAAGTGTGAACAAAACATGTAGGTATTGTCATAAAACTAGCATGGAACATCAGAAATTATAGATACGTTGGAGACGTATCAAGCATCCCCAAGCTTAGTTCCTACTCGCCCTCGAGTAGGTAAACGATAAAAAGAATAATTTCTGAAGTGACATGCTACCAACATAATCTTGATCAATACTATTGTAAAGCATATGAGATGAATGGAGTGACTCAAAACAATGGCCTATAGTTTGCTAACAAATAGATAATGCCTAAACAATTGAATCATATAGCAAAAACTTTTCATGAATTGTACTTTCAAGACAAGCATCACAAAGTCTTGCATAAGAGTTAACTCATAAAGCAATAGATTCTTAATAAAAGGTTTTGAAGCAACACAAAGGAAGATTTAAGTTTCAGCAATTGCTTTCAACTTCAACATGCATATCTCATGGATAATTGTCAACACAAAGTAATATAATAAGTGCAAGAAGCAAGCATGTAAGAATCAACGCACACAGTTGACACAAGTGTTTGCTTCTAAGATAGAAAGAAGTAGGTAAACTGACTCAACATAAAGTAAAAGAAAGGCCCTTCGCAGAGGGAAGCAGGGATTACTCATGTGCTAGAGCTTTTTATTTTGAAAACATGGAAACAATTGTGTCAACGGTTGTAATAATTCATATGGGTTATGTATAAAACTTCCTATAAGTTGCAAGCCTCATGCATCGAATACTAATAGTGCCCGCAACTTGTCCTAATTAGCTCGGATTTCCATGGATTATCATCGCATTACATATGTTTCAACCAAGTGTCACAAAGGGGTACCTCTATGCCACCTATACAAAGGTCCAAGGAGATAAATCGCATTTGATTTCTCGATTTTGATAGATCTCAACTTGAGGACATCCATACCGGGACAACATAGAAAACAGATAATGGACTCCTCTTTTATGCTTTAAGCATTCAACAACAATAATATTCTCATAAGAGATTCTGAAGATTAATGTCCAAGCTGAAACTTCCACCATGATACATGGCTTTGGTTGGCGGCCCAATGTTCTTCTCTAACAACATGCATACTCAAACCATTTCAACTCATGGCAAATCTCCCTTACTTCAGACAAGACGAACATGCATAGCAACTCACATGATATTCAACAAAGGTGTGACAGGTTGATGGCGTCCCCAGAAACATGGTTACCGCTCAACAAGCAACTTATAAGAACTAAGATACATAAGCGACATATTCATTACCACAATAGTTTTTAGGCTACTTTCCCATGAGCTATGTATTGCAAAGACAAGGAATGAATTTTTAAAGGTAGCACACAAGCAATTTACTTTGGAATGGCAGAAAAATACCACATAGTAGGTAGTTATGGTGGACACAAATGGCATAGGTTTTGGCTCAAGGTTTTGGATGCACGAGAAGCATTCCCTCTCAGTACAAGGCTTTGGCTAGCAAGGTTGTTTGAAGCAAACACAAGTATAAACCGGTACAACAAAACTTACACAAGAACATATTGCAAGCAACACTATCTTCCTTGTTGCTCAAACACTTTTACCAGAAAATATCTAGACTTAGAGAGACCAATCATGCAAACCAAATTTCAACAAGCTCTACGGTAGTTCTCCACTAATAGATTTAAAATACATGATGCAAGAGCTTAAACATGATCTACTTGAGAGCTCAAAAAAATTGCCAAGTATCAAATTATTCAAGACAATATGAAGCATTTTCTGTTTCCAACCAAATAACAATAAGTATAAGTGCTGCGGCTTTCAGCTTTCGCCATGAATATGAAAGATAAAACAAAGAACACAAGTGTTCAAATGAAAAAGCGGAGCGTGTCTCTCTCCAACACAAACATGTTAGTATCCAATTTTATTCAAACATAAACAAAAATAAAAGCAAACAGACGCTCCAAGTAAAGCGCATAAGATGTGACAGAACTAAAATATAGTTTCACTAGAGGTGACCTGGTAAGTTTTGATGAAGAAGGGGATGCCTTGGGCATCCCCAAGTTTAGACACTTGAGTCTTCTTGAAATATGCAGGGATGAACCATGGGGGCATCCCCAAGCTTAGACTTTTCACTCTTCTTGATCATATCATATCATATCATCCTCCTCTCTTGATCCTTGAAAACTTCCTCCACACCAAATTCAAAACAATCTCATTAGAGGATTAGTGCATAATCAAAAATTCACATGTTCAGCAAGGACACAATCATTACCAACACTTATGGACATTACCCAAGGCTACTGAAATTTAATGGAGCAAAGAAATCCACTCAAACGCAGTAAAAGAGGCAATGCAAAATAAAAGGCAGAATCTGTCAAAACAGAACAGTCCGTAAAGACGAATTTTTTCGAGGCACTTAACTTGCTCAGATGGAAAAGCTCCAGTTGAATGAAAGTTGCGTACATATCTGAGGATTACTCATGAATTTTTTCAGCATTTTACGAGTTTCAACAGAGAGAAAAACGCAAATTCGTGACAGCTAAAAATTTGTTTCTGCGCAGAAATCCAAATCTAGTATCAACTTTCTGTCAAAGACTTTACTTGGCACAAAAACAAAATAAACATGATAAGGAGAGGTTGCTACAGTAGTAACAACTTCCAAGACACAACAAAACAGTAGCAAAATAAAACATGGGTTATCTCCCAAGAAGTGCTTTCTTTATAGCCATTAAGATGGGCTCAGTAATTTTAATGATGCTCTCGCAAGAAATAAGAGTTGAAGCAAAAGAGAGCATAAAAAGCAAATAAGAAACACTTTTAAGTCTAACCCACTTCCTATGAAAAGGAATCTTGTAAATAAACAAGTCATGTAAGCATAATGCAATAAGCATAGGAAAACAAGACAAGCGCAACTTCAAGATTTTAAGCAAAAAGAGAGGTGTTTTAGTAACATGAAAATCCCTACAACCATATTGTCCTCTCTCATAAAGATTTTCAGTATCACCATGAACAAACTCAACAATATAACTATCACATGAAACATTCTTATCATGAGCTACATGCATAAAATTATTACTCTCCACATAAGCATAGTCATTACTATTAATTGTAGTGGGAGCAAATTCAATAAGATTGTCGTGGTATCGTCACGACATATGCCATAGGGTGGCTAATCGAAGTGGTTCCTAAGTGGTCTCACGGTGGTATCCGGATGCGGGTATGGGGACGAGTGACACGGTCGACGTACCCAGGTTCGAGGCCCTCCTGTGGAGGTAACACCTCTACTCCTGCTATGAATGTATATGATGATCACACAGTACAATGGTGCTCCTTGAGCTGTATCCGGCTGCTCGGGGAGGCTATGGTAGACGAAGGTCTCTCTCCCAGAGTAGCTCTAAGACTAGAATGAAGCGAGAATGATCGATCGTCCCCCGCACGAGAGGGGTAGCCCAGCTTATATAGGCGCTGGCACTTTACATAGAAGTCCCTATAGTCTAGTGGCCGGCTTGGCCGGCTCCGGCTTCCGCTCCTTCCCGAGGCGTTGACGTCATGGAGCCGTTGAGGCCTCATGGTGTCGGTGGGAAGAACCCGGGTAGGGCAATGGACGCGGAGCGGCCGGCTTGAGGTCGGCCGGCTCGCGGCAAAGGCCGGCTGAGGAGCAGCCGGCTGGAGCCGTGGCCGGCTGCCTCGGGAGCCGGCTGGCTCTATGTCCTAGTCGGCCTGGCTATGGCCTCCAACGCTGTAGCTAGGCCGGCTTCTAAAAGCCATATCCGACTGGGGTTTGTACCTTAGACCGACTCGAGGCTGGCGAGTCTTGCACTGGAAGGAACTGGGTAGGTGGTCCGGGTTCAAAGGTCCACGCTGACCTCATCTCCCGTAAAGCGCGGGGCACTGTGGAGCAACAGTGCCACGCGCCGGACAGGCCATCATGGCGTACGTCGGTCCGTACCGGCTACAGGGCATGATGGCGACAGAGACACCACCTCGCCATACCGCTGACCCGAGCGGACAGATGGGACGTGCCACTACGCCTCAACGGCTCCCTGACGTCAACGCCTCGGGAAGGAGCGGAAGCCGGAGCCGGCCAAGCCGGCCACTAGACTATAGGGGCTTATATGTAAAGGGCCGGTGCCTATATAAGCCGGGCTACCCCCTCGTGCGGGGGGGATCGATCACTTCTTACTCATTCTAGTCTTAGCGCTGCCCTGTGAGAGAGACCTTCGTCTACCTTAGCCTCCCAGGAGCAGCCGGATACAGCTCAAGGAGCACCATTGTACTGTGTGATCACCATATACACTCATAGCAGGAGTAGAGGTGTTACCTCCACAGGAGGGCCTCGAACCTGGGTACGTCGACCGTGTCACTCGTCCCCATACCCGCATCGGGATACCACCGTGAGACCACTTAGGAACCACTTCGATTAGCCACCCTATGGCATATGTCATGACGATACCACGACATTTGGCGCCCACCGTGGGGCCTTCAGCGTCCGCGGCCGGTGTCTTCATCCGGACGGGCCTCACCATCAGCACCGGCGAGCGGGTCGCTTCAGGCTTGATCTGGAGGTTCGGCTCCCTCGACTGCGTCAGCGACAACGCTGGCTGCTTCGCTGACCGGCCATTCCCTGCCGGCGGCAACGTCATCAGTTTTGGCGGCTTCGACGTCTACGTCGCCACCGTCGCACCACCGCGCTACCCGCGCGAGATCCTGCGCTGCGCAAGCCCTCCTCCTGGAGCCGGCGCCAGCTTCACCACCGCCAGCCCCTGCGTCATGCAGGAGGTCATGGCCACCGGCAATGATGCCGGCGACAAGTCCACGCGCGTCCGCGGCCCAGAGTTGGAGCGCACCGCGGGAGCCGCCGGCGCATCCGGCTCGGGCCCAAAGGCCCCAGCACCACCATCCCGGCTGGACGAAGTCCGGGCAAAGCTGAGTTCCCCGCTCACAGCCGGAGCGGACCCAGCCACCATCGAGAAAGACCTGGAGGCGCACCGCCAGCTCCTCCTCAGGCAGGCTGAAGAGCTGGCCGCTGCCAAGCGCCAGCTGGAGATCAACCGGCGCGAGTACGACCGCGCCCACGGCTTCACGCCAGGCGGCGACAACCCAAGCCGAGCCGGCCAGATCCGCCGGAGGGGAGGCGGCCTGGGCGCAGAGATCGGCCGGGACGGCGCAGAATCACCGGCTCCGTCTGCGGAGCAACCCGTCTACAACACCCCTGACAAGAACATGCGCGCGGCGCAAGCCGCCGTAGAAGAGCTGAACCGCCTCGAAGGTGAAGAGTTACGCCGCCAGACGAAGCGGGTAACTGAGCTGCTCCACGTGGCCAACAAGCAGTCAGCCGACCCCAGGTACCCCGCTGCCCCCAGAGCTTCTCACGCTCGTGGCGCTGCAGGCAATGACCGGGACGGCCCGAGGGACACGGCCGAGTCCGCCTCCCCTGCACCAAGCCGGCACCGGGATTCCCGGGGCACCCACGCAAGTTCCAGCCGCACAAGCCGGCCGCCCAGTGGCAACAGCGGCCGCAGCCGGCCACCATCAAGCCGGCACCAGGAGGAAGAATCAGAGAGGCCGGCGCCAAGACGCCAGCACCGGCCGGCCCCAGAGGCCAGCGGCCAGCGCCAGCCGGCCCACTCCCGACTGGGCCCGCGCATCGAGCCGGCCGACGCCAGAGATCGCCTCGACCGGCTGGTCGAATCCCGCATCGCGGAGGAAGAAGGGCCAGCCGGCCCAAAATGCTTCGGGCCGCGGATCCTCAACGAGCCCATGATCGAAGGCTTCCAGCTCCCCCGTGACACACCCAAGTACGACGGCACGGCCAAGCCGGAGGACTGGCTGCTGTATTACTCCACCGCAGTCGGCATCGCCAAAGGCAACAAGCGCTGGGCTGTGCGCTACTCCCCCCTCATGCTGCTCGGCTCCGCCCGCACATGGCTCAACAACCTGCCAGCCGGCAGCATCAACGGTTGGCTCGACTTCGAGGAGGCCTTCATCAGCAACTTCACCGGCACCTATCGCCGTCCGGGTCGCCCGCAACAGCTCGAGATGTGCAAGCAGGGCCCGGACGAGACGGATCGCGCGTACCTGACGCGCTGGTGCGAGACGCGCAACTCCTGCGAGGGCGTGCACGAGGTCCAGGCCATCGGCTTCTTCATGGGTGGCTGCCGGCCCAACACCATGCCGTGGCACAAGCTGCGCCGCAGCGGTCCCAAGACGATGGCCGCCTTGATGGCTATCGCGGACAAGTATGCGATGGCTGAGGAAGCCGGCAAGGCCCCGGCTGAGATTTCGCCGGCACCGTCCAGGCGGGACAATAACATGCCGGGCGAGCACAAGTCGGCCGAGGGCAGCCATCATGGCAGCCGGCGGGACAACTACCGCGGCAAGCGGCACAACGACCAGCCGGACCGCCGGTATGGCTCCGCCCAGGTAGCAGCCGTGTAGGACCACTCGGCGGCTGGCGGCAGCCGGCGCCAGAAACAAACAGACCGGCCCTGGAAGCCGAAGTACACCTTTGAGCAGATGCTCGACTCGCCGTGCAAGTACCACAGCGGCAAGAACCCCTCCAACCACACCACCCGCGACTGCCACTTCATGAAGCGGCTGACGAGCGGCGAGCCACTTCCGCCTCCACCCCCGCCCCCACCAGCCGGCGGGCCGGGTGGCCAAGCCGGCGCAGAGAACGCCAACCTCGAGCACCACGAGGCTAACCAAGTGCACCATGGCGGCCGGTACCTGGCTGAGGATGCCACCTACATCATCTTCACCACCGAGCCGGGGGACAAAACGAGCCAGCAGCGCCGTTTCCTCGAAGTCAACACGGTCATGCCGCCGGTCCCCCTGTACCTAAACTGGTCAGAGGAGGCCATCACCTTTGATCGCCGCGACACACCGGCTGTCCTGCCAAAGCCGGGCAGCTACGCCATGGTCCTCGACCCCACCATCGGCACAAGCCAGCGCAGCGTGCGTTTCTCGCGCGTCCTCATCGACGGCGGCAGCAGCATCAACACCCTCTACCGCGACACCGCCCGCAAGCTGGGCATCCAGGAGGCCGAGTTGCGCCCCACCCCCACCGTCTTCCACGACATCGTGCCAGGCCACTCGTGCCAGCCGATCGGCCGGATCACCCTGGAGGTCATGTTCGGCAAGCCGGACCACTTCCGCACGGAGAACATCGAGTTCGAGGTGGTGGACCTGGTCAGTCCCTACCACGCGCTACTGGGCAAGCCGGCCCTGACCAAGTTCATGGCGGTGCCCCACTACGGGTACCTGAAGATGAAGCTGCCGGGCCCAAAGGGGGTCATTACCATAGCCGGCGATTATCGCCGCTCTATGGAGTGCGCCACCCAGAGCTCGAAGATGGCCCAGACGCTAGTTATAGCTGCCGAGAAGCAGCTCATCAGCGACGCCGTCGCCATGGCCAAGGTCGCGCAGTCGGGAATGCCGGCTGTGGGCAACCCGGCTGGGACGACTCACTTCCAGCCGGCCAACGACACCAAGAAGATCCTGCTCGACCCGGCGCAGCCGGACAAGTTCGTCACCATCGGTGCCGGCTTGAGCAGCAAATAGGAAAGCGAGCTCACCAGCTTCCTCCGTGAGAATCGGGACAACTTTGCATGGTCTCCAAGGGACATGCCGGGTGTACCGAGGGAGTTGGCTGAGCACCATCTCCACGTCAGGCCAGAGGCCAAGCCGGTGAAGCAGCCCCTCAGGCGCTTCACCGAAGAAAGGAGGAAGGCCATCGGTGAAGAAATCGCCCGGCTCCTAGCTGCTGGCTTCATCATGGAAGTGCTGCACCCGGACTGGTTGGCGAACCCGGTCCTGGTCTTGAAGAAGAACGGCTCCTGGCGCATGTGTATCGACTACACCAGCCTCAACAAGGCGTGCCCGAAGGACCCCTTCCCCCTGCCGCGCATAGATCAAGTCATAGACTCGACTGCCGGCTGTGAACTGTTGTCTTTTTTAGATGCTTATTCAGGCTACCACCAGATTCCTTTGAATCCGGCTGATCAAATAAAGACTTCGTTCATTACCCCGTATGGGGCTTACTGCTACACGACTATGCCATTCGGCTTGAAAAATGCAGGCGCCACCTACCAAGGGTGCATGCAAAAGTGTTTGCAGGATCAAATCGGCAGAAATGTTCACGCATATGTGGATGATGTCGTTGTAAAAACCAAGGAGATGCCTACCCTCCTTGACGACCTGAGAGAAACCTTCACCAATCTACGAAGATTCCGGATGAAGTTGAACCCGGCCAAGTGCACTTTCGGCGTGCCGTCTGGCCAGCTCCTGGGCTACCTCGTCTCTCAGTGGGGAATAGAAGCCAACCCGGAGAAGATCAGTGCCATAGAGAAGATGGAACTGCCGCAGTGCCTCAAGGACGTCCAGAAGTTCACCGGATGCATGGCCTCCTTGAGCCGCTTCGTCAGCCGGCTGGGGGAGAAGGCACTGCCCCTGTTGTTGCCTGCCAAAACCCACCGGCGAGTAGTGGTTAAGCAACACAAAGAGCCGGGAGGCTTCCAAGACTGCTGGGGGCCCTGGTCCCTCGACGTCGTCCCGCAATGTTCCGGCACACGACCTGGCGGTTGCAAGGGCGTGCCACCTGACCTATACCTGGTCAGGAAGGTGTTGGATTGCTTCGATTAGTTTCCTGCATGGTAGACACGTAAACATTAAATACGAGCCCGATCGGCTCTCAGGTTGCCCTGTGGATCGGCTCAAAGAGCCGATCGCCCCATGGTTCACGTCGGGTTAACGTTGACATGGGGCTCCTGCTTGATCAATATGAAGTTAATCTAATCTACGACAGTTTGGGGTTTTCACCGCATGATCGGAACATCCTACGCGTAGTTGAGCCTAATAAACACGAAAGATAATGGAAAACCAACCCTAAAAGAGGCCTAAAAACCAACATTAAGTCAATTCCCGGAACATCCCTCTTAGGACCAACAAACCATACCTTACGCACTACCGGATCGTTCAACCCGTTTGCAAGGCCTAACCATACAGATATTAAACCAATCCTTGAAGAATCAAGGAGCAGCTATAACAGATTGGATCTACTAAATAACGAACAAGCAAGGTGCTGCCCTTACACCTAGGTAGGTATAAGGGCAGCTAGATATCAAAGGACGGCATAGCTAAGCAAATATGCACAAGAAAAGCATCCATGCAAGCCCTAAAACACCTAAGATAAATAGTGCTACTCGCCATCAACAACGCTTCAGCACGAGCAGCACAAGATAACGAATAAACGTATACTGCCTAGATCGCAAGATGCGATCTAGGCAGCATGATGCTTACCCGGAAGAAACCCTCGAAAGAAGGGGTGGCGATGCGCCTGATTTGTATTTGTTGTGAACGTGATTGTCCTCTTTTCTCGATAACCCTAGATACATATTTATAGTCCAAGGGACTTTCTAATTCGGGCGTGCACCTAACCGTGCACGGGCTAAACTCTATCTTTTAATTCTAAACTAAGATGCAATCTACTATATTTACAGATACACGGGCAATCTAGCCCAAACTCTTCGCGCAAGGCCGCTTCAGAGATGCTCCACGCGTATATCCTTCAAGCCCATCTCAATTACGGCCCATCTCCTGATTTGGCCAAAATCTGGTGATAACACATGCCCCCCTGGTTTTGGTAATGATAATTTCAAAACCATCTTTTTTTCCTTCGAAGGGTCATGTCGTGGCAGAGCAGAACCGTCGCTGTATGCTTCATCATGACGCCTTGCCTTCTCAACTTCTCTGCACGATTTGACAGTTTTGGCACCACATCCTCGGGAACCGCTGCAGCATTGAATCATTTCCACTATATCGCCTCTATTTTAACCGCATCTGCAGTTCACCTCTTCATCCCCCTGCTCAGAACTAGCCGTCGGCCAAAAAACCCTCTCCCTCTATAGCCATGTCTTCCTCTTCCTCATCTGCTTCATCGGCTCTCTCCTCCCAATCCTCTTCCTCGAGTGAACTGGAGCCGGAGGTCAATCTAATGGCCATCTATGAGGCTCTCGCGCCCGAGTATTGGGACGCGAGAGAATGGGACTTCGCCATCGAGTCGGAGGACGACGAGCCCCGCACCATCGGGGAAGAAGACCTCCGGTTCCTCGTTGACGGGGAACTGGAATCGGCGAGCGAGGACGACCTCCTCTCATGGGAGGCGGATCTTTCTTCCGATGAGGAAGAAGAAGAGGCGAAGGAGTCGGAGGAGGAAGACTCCTCCTCCGCCGGGTACCCGCCAGCCAAGCGCCTCCGAGGCTGGGCCTGGTCAGACGACGATGATGATGACGAGGAGGATGAAGACGCTACTGGCGACTTCAACAGCGGCGACGAAGAGCCCGCCGGTAGCAGCGCCGACAGCAGCTACGACGGCGACGACGAGGGCAATGATAGCCCTTAGATTAGGGAGTAGTATAGGATCAGTAGTAGTAGATGGGGCAATGTATCCCCCGGTCCTCCCTTTTGAGAGCAATCAGCTCTTTTATGTAAGAAATCCCATTATCAATGAAGGACTTCCCTTAATTTGATTTTGCCGATTTCCTTTATGCTAATTTAGCCGATTTCCCCTCATACTGACTTTGCCGATTGTCAACTTGGTCAATGCTCAATGAGCCGATGGCAACGCATCAGTCCTTCCCGATAAATTGCGAAACATGTCAATTCAGTTATCCTCTCAAACGATAACCTGCAACCCTTGCTCAAATTCAGATTCCAAATTTCCAATCGAAATCTTCTTTCCTTATCAGGAGTCTGAAAATCTTGAAAATCTAGTCTCCTTCAGTTTAGACAGCTTTGCCGATGACGACAGCACTCGGCAGTCATATTCCATCATGATCCGTCCCTGCTTCCTCCCAGTTGGCATGAGCGCCTCAAACAGGATCATAAAACCTGGTTATGAATCTTCAGGGCCAGCTGCCCCCCGAGCCTCAGTCAGGGCGAAAATAGTAGTGAGAAAGATGGCTGCCAGGAAAACTTTGAAGGGCAAAAACCCTGAGCCAGCTCAAGAAAGCTTATATGTAAGCTAATCTATACCCCGACTTGTTCCATTCATCCTTCCAGGCTTTAATAGCATGTTAGCTCATTAATCCTGCTTCTGTAGACCTCTACTGAAGATAATACCAGCGAGGAGACGCAGTCCAGCCGACGAGGCTCACGCTCGGGCACCTCTGAGAACACCACCACGCAAAACTAGCCAGATGTGCCCCCATCGGCTTCAAGAAAAGGTCAGCCCCTGAACCTGCTGCCCTTCCAACTCCCATCAAAACAGGGCAGGGAAGTTTACGCACAAAGAGTCAATGCACCAAGAGGGCTCGGAAGGATCAGTAAGCCCCTTCCTCGAACCAAGAAGCCTCAAATGTAATGGCTCTCCGACTCCTCCTAGCTCAATTCTTGTGTTTTGCTGCTCAGATCGGCTCACCATCTTTTTTGCAGACTGATGAAACTTCTAGTGGGGATGTTGATGAAGTTCTGATGCCCTCCACAACTCTGGACGTAACAACCTCTAAAAGTGACATCGACCAAGTCGCCACCTTGGCCAAACCCCAGGCAAAAACGCCACAGCCAATTGCATCGTCATCGGCTGTTCCCATGGTCCTAGGAGAGGTACGCTCCCTTTGTTGGGCTCGCCCTTACCCTGATCTGCATGCTTATGCTGCTCTTGTTGTTTGTCAGGGTTGTGATCTCTCAGGCTTGCTGTCGTTCGACCCTGAATCCATCGAGCCAGCCCCTCCCACAGCACGTGATGAACCAAGTCCCAGCGTCATCGCTGCCCAATTCTAACGCCTCAAAGCTCTGCTTTCTTCACCTATTGAGACATTGGTCGAAAACTCTGAGGAGGTGAAGAACATCCTTGAAGAAATCCAGCCTCACGTCCCAGTGACGCTGCAGTTGAAGCTCTGGCCAGTCGTGACGTTGTCTGCCTTCAGGTCAAGGATGCAGTTGGCTCGTCAGAGAATCGACTTACGCCACGCCCAGCTCCCGCTGAAAGCCGATATTGCAGACAAATGTCAACGGCTTCACGAGAAAAAAGGCAGCTTCGGCCACTAAGACTGACACCTCTGTCAGCACTGCTGAGCCTGAGACCTTACGAAAGGAGCTGAAGGACCTCGAAGAAAAGGTGCGGGACACCAAAGAGCTCCTCTGTGACAAGGCAGCTTCCATTGCTTGCTCCCAACAGGAAGCAGAATGCCTCAAAGCTGGGCTGAAAACTAACTTGGCAGAGATACGTGCCTTGATCAAACAGCTGGTGACGGGCCAGGATGAAGATGACGATGCTGAGATCGCCGAGGTAGATCATGTTCGTGTTTCTGCACTCTGTGCCCTTGAGGCATTCCTTCAGTAGAGCTCCTCCATGTAATGATAACTGCTCCACTGAGCATGTACTTCTGTTGTAACAGCTTGTACTTCTTGAGTCGATGGCTGTGCATCGGCTTTTTTTATTCTTAAGTCGATGCCCGAGCATCGGCTGTACTTAAAAAAAATTCTATTTTCGATTTAATTTTTTTATTAGCCGATCGATTTCATGAATCGGCTCCTCCTGGGTACATACTTCGTGGCCTCGTACCTTCTCTGTATGTATGCCCCCTGATAAGGGGTGGCCCGATCTTCTCAGTAAGCAACGGTGGTGATGATGATCACGGGTGATGGCAGCGGAGATACACGACGATGAAGTGGATGATAACTTGTATGACGCAACGAGATCTCTCGATTGGTCCCTGTCGCCAGATGCAACAGCTCTCAACCCTGCAAGATATTCGCAACTCCACACACTTGCGCACGTAGCCGCCGACCACGAAGCGGTAAGTTGCAACCGTCTAATTCCCAATGGAACAGCAGACCACACAAGACTTAAACAGGATCTACACAATATCCAAGCAATATGGTGTAGGGAATTCAATAGTTTTGCAGAGCAAACAACTAAGAACTAGGGTTTATCTTAAACGTGGTCTAAACCAGCTAGGGGGTCGTCCAAGGCACTTATATAGGCGTCCGGGACGAGTTCTGGTCGAAAAACTACAAGGAAAACCGACCCAGAATAGATCTGGTCGAGACAGACTCGGACATGTCCGGTCTGGGGTTCGGTCGACCGGGCTGTGGACCGGCCGGTCCGGTTTGTGGTCCGGTCAACCGGGCTGTGGACCGGGCTGTCCGGTCAGTGGTCCGGTCAACCGGGCTGTAGACCGGAAAACTGCGAAGTTTCCGGTTTTCGTCCGGTACGAGGGGCTTCCTTCGGTTGACGTCCGGTTTGCGACCGGTCGACCGGGCCAGGGACCGGGCTGGCCGGTCTGGGGGCCGGTCTGACCGGGTTCTGGACCGGCCTGGACTTCTTCTTCTCCTCTCGCGCATGCCTCCCGCTCCTCCCTCGCGCGTCCATGAGATATCTTCATGTCCAGCTCCATGTCCAGCTTCACGGCCATCTTGACGTCCGTCTTCATGTCCAACTGCTCCTCTCCTCGTGCGATGCTCGTCTCCTCTTGATACCTGATGATACATAAGTAATAGGACTTAGGCAGTATAAAGTTCTCATCAATCAAAGTATCGTTTAGAAACAAGTTCACCTGTTGTTTAAGTAGCTTCGCACGAGCTCGTGTCATTGGTCCAATCCTGACTTCATTGGACTTGAGCTTCACAGCAGGTTCATCTTCAGTTGGTAATGACGGAGGTAGTAGTGAGGTAGGGATGTCCTCATCATCTCCCCCCCCCCTTCAAAAGGCGTCGACCCCGACGCTCCAAGGTCTTCTCCGTCATATGGTGTCAAATCAGCAACATTGAAAGAATTACTGACACCAAACTCATCCTCTGGAAGATCTATTGAGTATGCATTATCATTGATCTTGGCAAGCACTTTGTAAGGACCATCACCACGAGGCTTTAACTTAGACTTTCTCAGCTTCGGGAATCTATCCTTGCAAAAATGTACCCAGACCAAATCACCAGGCTTGAACAACATCTCCTTGCGCTTCTTATTCATCATTGCAGCATTGCTCTTGCCTTTCTTTTCAATCAACTCTTTAGTCTTCACATGAATCTTCTTCACAAAATCTGCCCTCTTGGATGCCTCCATATTAACTCTCTCATGTATGGGCAAAGGCAACAAGTCAAGTGGAGTAATGGGTTTGAAACCATACACCACCTCAAAAGGACATAGCTCTGTGGTAGAATGTACCGCCCTGTTGTAAGCAAACTCCACATGCGGCAAACACTCTTCCCACTCCTTCAGGTTCTTCTTGATCATGGATCTCAACAGTTGTGACAATGTTCTATTCACCACTTCAGTTTGACCATCAGTTTGGGGATGACAAGTAGTGCTGAACAGCAGCTTCGTCCCCAGCTTTCTCCAAAGCGTCTTCCAGAAGTAGCTCATAAACTTCACGTCACGATCAGAAACAATAGTCCTCGGGACTCCATGTAGACGTACAATCTCCCTGAAAAACAGGTTAGCAATATGCGACGCATCGTCGCTCTTGTGGCAGGCAATAAAGTGGGACATCTTAGAGAATCTATCCACTATCACAAATATAGAATCATGGCCTCTCTTAGTACGCGGCAAACCCAACACAAAATCCATACTAATATCCTCCCAAGATGTAGTAGGTGCCGGTAAAGGAGTATACAAACCGTGAGGCTTCAGCTTGGACTTGGACTTGTTGCAAGTAATGCATCTCCTCACATATCTATCCACGTCCCGCCTCATCTTTGGCCAATAAAAGTGGTCAGCTAGCATGAGTAGCGTCTTCTCACGCCCAAAGTGACCCATCAAACCTCCAGCATGTGATTCCTGCAATAAGAGCAAACGCACAGACGATTCTGGAACACATAGTTTGTTAGCCCTAAACAAGAAACCATCATGTATGTGATATTTTTCCCATGCTTTACCAAGAGCACATAAGCGATATGGTTCAGCAAAATCATGATCAGTGGCATACAAATCACATAGTATCTCTAAACCAGGAATTTTAACATCAAGTTGAGTTAATAACATATTCTTCCTAGATAAAGCATCAGCAACAATATTATCTTTTCCCTTCTTATGCTTAATAATGTATGGAAAAGACTCAATGAACTCAACCCACTTAGCTAGACGCTTATGCAAAGTAGATTGGGCTTTCAGGTATTTTAAAGCTTCATGATCAGAATGTATGATAAATTCTTTTGGCCACAAGTAATGTTGCCAAACCTCAAGAACTCTAATTAAATCATACAATTCTTTATCATAGATAGGATAGTTCAACTTAGCACCAGATAGTTTCTCAGAAAAATATGCAATTGGGCGACCCTCTTGCATCAACACACCACCAATTCCAATACCACTAGCATCACATTCAATCTCAAATTGCTTATTGAAATCAGGAAGTGCAAGCAACGGTGCAGAAGTTAACAATCGTTTCAGTTCATCAAATGCATGATCTTGGGCTGCGCCCCACTCAAAGACAACACCCTTTTTAGTCAAATCATTCAAAGGTGCAGCAATAGTACTAAAGTTGGGCACAAATCTGCGATAAAACCCAGCTAGACCATGGAAACTTCTTACTTGACTCACATTCATGGGAGTAGGCCAATTTTGAATAGCTTCAATTTTAGACACATCTACTTCTACTCCATGCTTAGAGACAACATAACCCAGAAATATGACCTTATCTTTGCAAAATGTGCACTTCTCAAGATTACCATAGAGTTTATTATCACGCAACACTTGCAAAACATGTCGAATATGTATAGTATGATCAGATTCATTGCGGCTGTAGATTAATATGTCATCAAAATACACAACCACAAATTTGCCAATAAAATCACGCAAAACATGGTTCATCAGTCTCATGAAAGTACTAGGTGCATTAGTTAATCCAAAAGGCATTACTAACCACTCATATAAACCAAATTTCGTTTTAAAGGCTGTTTTCCACTCATCCCCTTCTTTCATCCTAATTTGATGATAACCACTACGCAAATCAATTTTAGAGAACACAGCAGCACCACTCAATTCATCTAGCATATCCTCTAAGCGGGGAATAGGATGACGATATCGAATAGTAATGTTGTTTATAGCTCTACAATCTACGCACATACGCCAAGTACCATCTTTCTTAGGAACTAGAATAACAGGAACAGCACAAGGACTAAGGCTTATGCGAATATAACCTTTGTCGAGTAGCGCTTGTACTTGCTTCTGTATCTCCTTCGTCTCTTCGGGATTAGTGCGATATGGCGCCCTATTGGGCAGCGATGCTCCGGGAATCAAGTCAATTTGATGCTCAATACCTCGCAATGGTGGTAGTCCTGCGGGTACCTCCTCCGGAAACACGTCGCCGAATTCCTGCAAAACACTAGAAACACCAAGAGGAAGAGGGGTCATGTCGTTAGAAACCAAAACCGTACCCCTGTACAAAAGCACAAGAGGCATGGCCGTAGGATCCTCACTAAATTCTCTCATGTCTTCTTTGGTGGCTAATGAGACTAAAGAATTCACTCTCTCACTTTTCGTTATATCACTCACGACATTACAATTCTCTCGCCTATCTAGAGGTGCATCCTCCAAATTAACTTCAATCTTTTGACGAGACTCATTGACAATTTGTTGTGGCGACATAGGCTGTAAGTTAATTTTCTTGCCCTTGTACTCCAAGTGATATGTATTGGCACGGCCATTGTGTTGCACAGAACGGTCATAGAGCCAAGGCCGACCCAATAAGAGGTGACAAACCGTCATAGGAACCACATCAAAGTCAATGCAATCCTTATACGGTCCAATCGCAAACTCAACACGCACCATGTGGTTTACCTTCATCTCACCATTGTCGCTCAACCACTGAATATAATATGGATGCGGGTGCGGTAGATACTTCAACTTCAGCTTGGTACATAACTCCTTGCTTGCTAAATTGCGGCAACTCCCGCCATCAATAATGACCTTGCAAGCCTTGTCAGGACCAACTAAAGCTTTGGTTTGGAACAAATTGCAGCGCTGAGTAGATGCACTAGGCAACACATTTAGAGCACGCTGCGACACAACAATGGTGCGAGCATCAGAAGGATATGCATCTTCACCATCAGTGTCATAGTCATCATCGTCTGGAGCATTTGGATCAACATCATCTCCAGTCTCATACTCATTGTCCTCATTGATAAACATGACTTTGCGGTTAGGACAATCTCTCTTGAAGTGACCCTTGCCACCACATGTATGGCAAAGCATATCGCGGTTGCGCGTTGTAGACACACCAGAACCACTCGTACTTGCAGCAGATTCGGACTTCTTTGCATTAGATACATTGGAGACCGGTTTGCTAGGCGGAGTAGAGTAAGGAGCGGAGCGCGTCGAAGGCGCCGGCGCCGTAGAGGGCGCGCGGGGTGTAAAACGCCCAGCTCCCGTAGCACGTCCCTTAACCTTTGCTTCTTCAGCCAACTGTGATTCAGCTTCTCTTGCATGATGTAACAATTGATTCATATTGGTGTAGGTGTAATGACGAACAATGCCTTTAACATCATACTTCAATCCATTGAGAAAACGTTGCATTGTCATCTCTAGAGACTCATGGACACGACCACGCTGCATAAGCATCTCCATCTCCATGTAGTACTCATCAACAGTCTTCACACCTTGCCTCAATAGTGTTAGCTTATCAAATATATTCCGCATGTAATTTGTAGGCACAAAACGAGAAGTCATAACCTCCTTCATTGCACGCCATGTACGGATAGGCTGCGCACCATCCTCGTCGCGGTTACGAACCAAAGAATCCCACCAACGCAATGCATAACCATCAAATTCAGAAGACGCAAGCTTGATCTTCCTATCTTCAGAGTAGTGTGGATGTAGGCTCCATAATTTCTCAATCTTGAGCTCCCAAGTAAGGTATTCTTCAACATCAGCTCCTCCTTCAAGCTTGGGTATGGAAAACTTGGGCTTACCCAATCCATCTTCTTCATCTTGTCCACGACCATTGCGGCCAAGTGGAAACAAACCACGAGGACGATGACCACGAGGTGCACCACGAGCATTGTGTGCATCATCTTCAAGCTCAGGATCTTCATCATCTTCTTGTTGTTGTTGTTGTTGTTGTTGTGCAGTCAAGTTCTCAATAGCAATGAGCATGTCTGCAATATTGCGTTGTATATCCGTTACTTGATCAGCCAATCCAGTGACAGTTGCATTAGTAGCATCCATCGTTTGTTTGATCTCATCAACTGTACCCTTAAGCTCATCATCCGTAGTGCGGAATTCACGTCGCATCTCATTACGAAGAGCTTCATACTCCCTCCATGTGATGATATCTGCCGAGTTCTTGTTTTCCTGGTTAACAATCTTATTATCACTAGCAGACATGATTAGTAGGTTAGTGCACTAAATCAACAATATATGGTGGTACTCTCACAACTCACTCAAAACTGATAAGAAAAGGAAATCTTACCGTTCCAAAGTAAATTAGTGTTGCTTACCACTTGTAGTAACAACTAGTGCACGGATGTAGCGAAGCGAATATCAAGGGTATAAGAACAATCACACGACAAAGCAGGGTATATGTGGGGCTGTAGGTAGGCTACCTATTTGCACCAATAACAAGCTCTAGCGCTGACCGTAGACAACCAAAAATACTCACACAAGGCGATATAATGGGGCAATGCAACTATATGGAGGAAAGGTTGCAATGCACAAGAGAGACACTAGCAAAGCTCAACGAGACAGGCACAAGATTGCTCAACTACGAATGCAGTAAAGAAAACTTAGGCCTTTCACTTGATTTCAACTAGCACACACTTTTCTTTTTGTATTTTCTTTTTGTACACACGCAGCTATGTAGCTCTTTTTGCTTCTTTTCTATTTGCTCTTTTTTTTTGATTTTATGACTCAACTCCTTGATAACACGGCCAACAGGATATGCAAAGCACCAAAACCCTAATGAGCAGCCTGTCGAGCGGTAAAACTAGTATCTTCTGGGGAAGTTCCTAGTCACGTATATCGAAAGGCTGTAGCTATGGTTTGGACAAACACACTGTATGCTATGTGGACTCGGAGTAAACAAAAACTGACTCTAGATGATAAACTAGATGAAAACACAAACCCTAACAATTCTACTAGACGAAAGATAAAGGTACGCAAAAACAACTACGAAAAGCAACTAAAACTCGAAATTAGTGCAATCTATGGCTATGGCAAACCCTAACCCTAATTTTTTTTTTGGCTTTTTCTGGATAGGACAACACTCACAACTCAACTATGGGGTGGATTGTGGATGGCTTACCGAGGAAAACTGGAAATCTGATACCAAGATGATAAGGGGTGGCCCGATCTTCTCAGTAAGCAACGGTGGTGATGATGATCACGGGTGATGGCAGCGGAGATACACGACGATGAAGTGGATGATAACTTGTATGACGCAACGAGATCTCTCGATTGGTCCCTGTCGCCAGATGCAACAGCTCTCAACCCTGCAAGATATTCGCAACTCCACACACTTGCGCACGTAGCCGCCGACCACGAAGCGGTAAGTTGCAACCGTCTAATTCCCAATGGAACAGCAGATCACACAAGACTTAAACATGATCTACACAATATCCAAGCAATATGGTGTAGGGGAATTCAATAGTTTTGCAGAGCAAACAACTAAGAACTAGGGTTTATCTTAAACGTGGTCTAAACCAGCTAGGGGGTCGTCCAAGGCACTTATATAGGCGTCCGGGACGAGTTCTGGTCGAAAAACTACAAGGAAAACCGACCCAGAATAGATCTGGTCGAGACAGACTCGGACATGTCCGGTCTGGGGTCCGGTCGACCGGGCTGTGGACCGGCCGGTCCGGTTTGTGGTCCGGTCAACCGGGCTGTGGACTGGGCTGTCCGGTCAGTGGTCCGGTCAACCGGGCTGTAGACCGGAAAACTGCGAAGTTTCCGGTTTTCGTCCGGTACGAGGGGCTTCCTTCGGTTGACGTCCGGTTTGCGACCGGTCCGATAGACCGAGGACCGGGCTGGCCGGTCACGGGGCCGATCGACCGGGTTACGGGCCGGCCTTTGGACTTCTTCTTCTCCTCTCGCGCATGCCTCCCGCTCCTCCCTCGCGCGTCCATGAGATATCTTCATGTCCAGCTCCATGTCCAGCTTCACGGCCATCTTGACGTCCGTCTTCATGTCCAACTGCTCCTCTCCTCATGCGATGCTCGTCTCCTCTTGATACCTGATGATACATAAGTAATAGGACTTAGGCAGTATAAAGTTCTCATCAATCAAAGTATCGTTTAGAAACAAGTTCACCTGTTGTTTAAGTAGCTTCGCACGAGCTCGTGTCATTGGTCCAATCCTGACTTCATTGGACTTGAGCTTCACAGCAGGTTCATCTTCAGTTGGTAATGACGGAGGTAGTAGTGAGGTAAGGATGTCCTCATCACCCCCCGAGCCGAATCTTTCAAGTAATTGAAGATATCGGCTTTCCAGTCATCTATAGGCCCGTCACAAAACACACCATGCTAACTAGCACAGAGGCTAATACATGTGGTAAGGATAATTTTAGCCGATTGCTAGAATCGGCCTCCTCTTTATTGAAACGTTCAATGAGGGTTTACAACTTTTTGGTTCTCTACTATGGCTACGTGACAATCTTGAGGTAAGCCATTTGCTTGTTATTTTTTGGGGCCGATCGCTGGGATCGGCCTTGTCACGCACGTCCATAGACTTGGATATTTCTACTCTGTCAGGCCAGTGGATAAGACCAGCCTCACCCCGTTTTTTGAAGCTTCGATGCGCTCACAGCCATCCAGATTAATTCCAGAGAGCGGCTCTTGGTCGTTTGCCTCCCAGATGTTCATGGCAGCTAGCGAGATCTCGATCGAGTCATCTGCATGAACAACCTCCACTTCATCTCCATCCCATTGTATGATGCACTGATGCATTGTGGATGGAATGCAACAGTTAGCGTGGATCCAATCTCTCCCTAGCAGGACAGCATAAGTGCTTTTGCTGTCGACGATGAAGAACGATGTAGGGATGGTTTTTCGGCCTACAGTCAGGTCTACGTTCATAACACCCTTTGCTTCTGATGCTTGGCCGTTGAAATCGCTTAATGTGACGTTGGTTTTGATCAGATCTTCATTGGAACGTCCCAAACGTCGTAGCATAGAGTACGGCATTATATTGACTGCCGCTCCTGTATCAACCAACATCTTACTGATGGGCTGCCCATTGATATAACCTTTCAAGTATAGGGCTTTCAGATGCCTGTAGCTCCTCTCTCGTGGCTTCTCAAAGATGACTGGCCGCGGGCCGCAATCAAACTGTGCCACTGACACTTCCTCGTCTCTTGGAGCACAAAACTCTGACGGAAGGATGAACACCATGTTTGTATCAGCCGATGCCTCTGCATCGGCTTTTGTCTGCTTGCGTCGCCACACTTTCTTCTGTGGCCGTGCCTCTGTCTCCAATGTTTGCTGAATTTTCACGGCCAGATCGGGCCGTGCTTTCTTCAACGTGTACAGGTATTGCGCCTCGGCTTCCTCCAAGTTCCGTAGCCGTTGCACTCTGCGCTTTTGGGAGTGGCTGAGTCCATCAGGACACCACCGTGGCCGGTGATACCTATCTTCTTCATCTGACTCCTCGAAGTGTTCATCTTGAGACGACTCAGCTCGTCTGTTCTGAGGTGGTAGAGGCCCTAGACGCTTGAACACCGAAACTTCATTAGCTCCCTTCCTCTTCCGTCTACATTCTGGGCAGTTCTCGATTGTTGGCAATCGGCTCATTCCTGAGTCCCAGCAGTGTCTGAAGAAAGGACAGTCCCAATGCTTATCCATGTCCTCTTGCTCCCTTGACCTCCCTCTAGCGTGACGCTCATACCCTTCTTGGTCTCTATCATATCGACGATACTTCTTGTTATCTGCATCAGACCGACGATATCTCTCATCATCTACGTCGTAGCGCCGACGTCGGTCGTACTGCTGCTCATATTTGTTAAGGAGATGTGCGGAGAGTGGTTGTTGATACCGCACGCTTCTCACTTCTTCCTCTGTCAAGTACCGTCTGTCATCATGCTGGGGCCGGTCGCGTGGATCGGCCTCCGCTTTATCTTTGCCACGGGAGTGACTGCTCTCTCGCTTATCCTTACCATGGCGGTCTACAAGTCCTGCCATGTTGATATCAAACGAGAAGTCTGGCTTGCTCCTTAAGCAGTGACTAAGATCGACCATGTTGACGTCAGGAAACGGATGCGTGTCAACTCTCATGGAAAACTGACCGAAGAGTAACCGGCCTTGTTCTATCGCCATTTGAATTTGTCCGCGCAAGACCTTGCAGTCGTTGGTGGCATGGGTGAACGTGTGATGCCACTTGCAGTATGGCCTGCCATTCATCTCTTGTACCGTGGGGATTTTGTGGCCTTCGGGTAACTTCAGCTGTTTTTCCTTCAGCAGCAAATCAAAAATTTGCTCCGTTTTGCTTAAATCAAAGTCAAACCCTTTTGCAGGCCCCGGTTGTTTCACCCACTTGCAGGACACGGGTTTTGCCCCCCGAGTCCATTCAGCTACAGCGACTTCCTGATCTTCTGCAGAATCTTCATCTTCTTCCATCTCGATCAGCGCGACGCGCTTGAACTTGTCCTGGTACAATTCTGGGTGGCGCTGTTCATACGATGTCAATTTCTGAACCATATGCGCCAGTGAATTGTAGTATGCTTGGAAGTTCACGTCTTTGAGCGGCGCTGACAGGCCTGCTATTGCCAGCTCAACTGCTTCCTTCTCAGATAAACGAACCGAATAACATCGGTTCTTAACAGTCCTGAAACGCTGAATGTATTCAGACACTGTCTCTCCTCGCCTTTGCCGAACCTGGGTCAGATCGGCAATGCCAGCTTCAGTAACTTCTGAATGATATTGTATGTGAAACTGTTCTTCCAGCTGCTTCCACGTTCGAACTGAATCTGGTGGCAACGAGGTGTACCACCCAAAGGCTGGGCCCGTGAGAGATTGCGAAAAGAAACTCACACGTAGCTGGTCTGAAGCTGAGACCATGCCCAACTGTGCCAAATATCGGCTCACGTGCTCAATTGAGCTAGATCCTTCTGATCCACAGAATTTTGTGAAGTCAGGGAGCCGATACTTAGGCGGTAGTGGGATTAGGTCATACTCGTTGGGATACGGCTTGGAGTAGCCAATCATTCTCTTCTTCGGCAGGATACCGAACTGGTCTCTCAAGATTGCAGTAATCTGATCCACCGTAGGAGCTGCAGAGGTTGAGCTTTCATGACTTGTTCCGGTGGCATATTTAGTTAGCCACGCCTGTTTCTCCGCATCTGCTCCAGAACTTCCTCCTGCTGTGGCAACCCCTCCTGCTGTGGCAATCCCTCCTGCTGTAACCTGGCTCATCCAGTTGTTGCAGTCCGGCACGTATGTACACACGTATCCATGCGGGATCTCCTTGGGCGGCTCATACAAGAATTGATAATCGCCAGGATCACCTCCAACCTTGTAGACGACGTACGCTGGTGAACCTTGTTGCTGTGGAGCTGCCAACGTGTACGGCAGTGGTGGCCTAGTGTAGAACGGTATTTCTCCCCGATGAGTTCCTAAAGCAGGTCCTGACGGAGAATACTGATGCTTCATGATTTCTTCTACCACGCGAAGCGCAACACGCTCCAAAGTTTTCACCAGGCTCTCGGAATGCCGGTGTAGGGAATGAGCCACAGCATAGTTGATTTCCTGGCGCAGGGCTCTGGTACGGTCCTCCGAAGGGAGAGACAGATCTATCCCTTCAAGCGCGCCTTCGGGTTGGAACCCTTTGAACCTAATCCCGTGCGAACGGGTCTTCTCGAAAGAGCCGATGAGATCGGCTTCGAAGGTGGCCTTGAGATCATCATACTTCTTCTTGTGCTTAGCAGGCAGGTCTTCATACTTGATCGCTTCGTCCGCCATCTTGGATACAGATGTTGACGTGGTTGTCGTAGAAGATTGTCCCACCGGGCGTGCCAGAATGTGTTGCCTGCCAAAACCCACCGGCGAGTAGTGGTTAAGCAACACGAAGAGCCGGGAGGCTTCCAAGACTGCTGGGGGCCCTGGTCCCTCGACGTCGTCCCGCAATGTTCCGGCACACGACCTGGCGGTTGCAAGGGCGTGCCACCTGACCTATACCTGGTCAGGAAGGTGTTGGATTGCTTCGATTAGTTTCCTGCATGGTAGACACGTAAACATTAAATACGAGCCCGATCGGCTCTCAGGTTGCCCTGTGGATCGGCTCAAAGAGCCGATCGCCCCATGGTTCACGTCGGGTTAACGTTGACATGGGGCTCCTGCTTGATCAATATGAAGTTAATCTAATCTACGACAGCTTGGGGTTTTCACCGTATGATCGGAACATCCTACGCGTAGTTGAGCCTAATAAACACGAAAGATAATGGAAAACCAACCCTAAAAGAGGCCTAAAAACCAACATTAAGTCAATTCCCGGAACATCCCTCTTAGGACCAACAAACCATACCTTACGCACTACCGGATCGTTCAACCCGTTTGCAAGGCCTAACCATACAGATATTAAACCAATCCTTGAAGAATCAAGGAGCAACTATAACAGATTGGATCTACTAAATAACGAACAAGCAAGGTGCTGCCCTTACACCTAGGTAGGTATAAGGGCAGCTAGATATCAAAGGACGGCATAGCTAAGCAAATATGCACAAGAAAAGCATCCATGCAAGCCCTAAAACACCTAAGATAAATAGTGCTACTCGCCATCAACAACGCTTCAGCACGAGCAGCACAAGATAACGAATAAATGTATACTGCCTAGATCGCAAGCAGCATGATGCTTACCCGGAAGAAACCCTCGAAAGAAGGGGTGGCGATGCGCCTGATTTGTGTTTGTTGTGAACGTGATTGTCCTCTTTTCTCGATAACCCTAGATACATATTTATAGTCCAAGGGACTTTCTAATTCGGGCGTGCACCTAACCGTGCATGGGCTAAACTCTATCTTTTAATTCTAAACTAAGATGCAATCTACTATATTTACAGATACACGGGCAATCTAGCCCAAACTCTTCGCGCAAGGCCGCTTCAGAGATGCTCCACGCGTATATCCTTCAAGCCCATCTCAGTTACGGCGCCCATCTCCTGATTTGGCCAAAATCTGGTGATAACACATGTACCAGTTGCTTAAGAAGACAAACTCTTTCAGCTGGACGCCGCAGGCAGATGAAGCCTTCCGCGATTTGAAGCGCATGCTCTCGACTGTGCCCGTCTTGGCATCGCCGGCTTCAGTGGAGCCGATGCTCTTGTACATCGCAGCCACCAATAGAGTGGTCAGCGTTGTCCTGGTGGTGGAGCGCAAAGAGGCCGGCAAGGAGCAGCCGGTCCAGCGCCCAGTCTATTACCTAAGTGAAGCGCTTTCTCAGTCAAAGAAAAACTACCCCCACTACCAGAAGGTCACCTATGGTGTATACATGGCGGCCAAGAAGCTGAAGCACTACTTCCAAGAGCACCCCATCAAGGTGGTGGCCACAGCGCCCTTGGCGGAGATCATTGGTAGCAAAGACGCCAACGGCCGGGTCACCAAGTGGGCGCTGGAGCTGGCGGCCCATGCTATTCAATATGAACCAAGAACAGCCATCAAGTCACAGATCCTAGCCGACTTCTTCGTCGACTGGGCCGAGATGCAATACCTGCCGCCTGTGCCGGACTCCACGCACTGGAAGCTACACTTCGACGGCTCGAAGATGCGCACCGGCTTGGGAGCCGGAGTCGTCATTGATGACCCACAAGTATAGGGGATCGCAACAGTCTTCGAGGGAAGTATTACCCAATTTATTGATTCGACACAAGGGGAGACAAAGAATACTTGTAAGCCTTAACAGCGGAGTTGTCAATTCAGCTGCACCTGGAAACAGACTTGCTCGCAAGAGTTTATCAGTAGTAACAGTTTTATGGCAGTGGAAATAGTGAAATAACAGCAGCGGTGAAATAAAGACAGCAGTAGTGATTATAGTAAACAGCAGGATTAAAATACTGTAGGCACAGGGACGGATTTAACGGGCGTTGCATGGATGAGAGAAACTCATGTAACAATCAAAGCATGGGCATTTGCAGATAATAATAAAACGGTATCCAAGTACTAATCAATCAATAGGCATGTGTTCCATATTTAGTCGTACGTGCTCGCAATGAGAAACTTGCACAACATCTTCTGTCCTACCAGCCGGTGGCAGCCGGGCCTCTAGGGAAACTACTGGATATTAAGGTACTCCTTTTAATAGAGTACCGGAGCAAAGCATTAACACTCCGTGAACACATGTGATCCTCACATCACTACCATCCCCTCCGGTTGTCCCGATTTCTGTCACTTCGGGGCCATTGGTTCCGGACAGCGACATGTGTATACAACTTGCAGGTAAGATCATAAACAACGAATATCTTCATGAATCAATAACATGTTCAGATCTGAGATCATGGCACTCGGGCCCTAGTGACAAGCATTAAGCATAACAAGTTGCAACAATATCATAAAAGTGACATCTACGGATACTAGGCACTATGCCCTAACAATCTTATGACTATTACATGACCAATCTCATCCAATCCCTACCATCCCCTTCAGCCTACAGCGGGGGAATTACTCACACATGGATGGGGGAAACATTGCTGGTTGATGGAGAGGCGTTGGCGGTGATGGCGGTGAAGATCTCCTCCAATTCCCCGTCCCGGCGGAGTGCCAGAACGGAGACTTCTGGCTCCCGCGGCGGAGTTTCGCGATGTGGCGGCTCTCTGGAGGGTTTCTGGCGACTTCGACTTCTCTCCGTGCGTTTTTAGGTCGAAACCAATAAGTAGTCCGAAGGGGGGCGTCGGAGGCCGGCCGAGGGGGCCACACCACATGGCCGCGCGGGCCCCCCTGGGCCGCGCCGCCATGTGGTGTGGGGCCCTCGGGCCTCCACCTCCTTTGCCCTTCTGGCTCCGTCAATATTTTGGTAAAATAGGGCCTTCTGCAAGAATTCCGAGGATTTTCCCGAAAGTTGGATTTCTGCACAAAAACGAGACACCAGAGCAGTTCTGCTGAAAACAGCGTTAGTCCGTGTTAGTTGTATCCAAAATACACAAATTAGAGGCAAAACAATAGCAAAAGTGTTCGGGAAAGTAGATACGTTTTGGACGTATCAACTCCCCCCAAGCTTAGCTTATTGCTTGTCCTCAAGCAATTCAGTTAACAACTGAGCGATAAAAGAACTTTCACGAACACATTTGCTCATATGATGTATATATTCTCATGCTATGGCTAATACTCAAGCAGTTCATAATGAGATACATGCAAATAAGATCATCCAACAGCTATGTCAATCATGGAGAAGTACCAACAATTAATAATAAGCACCATGAATCATGTATATAAGCAGGATTGCAATGTTCATAAGAGAATATGACAAAGTGGTATCTCGCTTGCCTGTATTTGATCGGCAAAACATAAATGCCGAGGCACCTCTTGAGTTCATAGAAAGACTAGAAGTAGTGATTGTCAAAGATAAAAGCATCAAAGTTATACCACAATTAATCATATTTTGAGACAAGCATATTATACTAAGAATGACAGTTGTGCTCTCAAGATAGTGCTCAAAGAAAGAATGGAGACACAACATAAAAGTAAAAGATTGACCCTTCGCAGAGGGAAGCAGGGATTAACATGCGCTAGAGCTTTTCATTTGTAAAGCAGGAGTAAAATTATTTTGAGAGGTGTTTGTTGTTGTCAACGAATGGTAATGGGTACACTAACTACCTCATCATCCGGACTCACAAGAGCGGCTCCCATTTTATTTATTTTTGGTTGGCACTCCTTCCAACCTTTCTTTCACAACCATGGCTAACCGAATCCTCGGGTGCCTGCCAACAGTCTCATACCATGAAGGAGTGCCTTTTTATTTAAGTTTTATTATGATGATGACACTCCCCCCAACCTTTGCTTACACAAGCCATGGCTAACCGAATCCTTCGGGTGCCGTCCAACAATCACAAACCATGGAGGAGTGTCTATTTAAGTTGATTAATTCGGGACTGGGAATCCCATTGCCAGCTCTTTTTGCAAAATTATTGGATAAGCGGATGTGCCACTAGTCCATATGAGAGTCCGTCAAAAGTAAATGACAAGGTTGAAAGCTAAACATCACATACTTCCTCATGAGCTATGAAACATTAACACAAATTGAGAAGCATTTTGAAAGTTTTAAAGGTAACGCATGAGAATTTACTTGGAATGGTTTGAAATGCCATGCATAGGTATTTATGGTGGACACTTTTGGAACAACTTGGTTTTCAGGTGTTTGGAAGCACGAGCGACGTCACCGCTCAGTACAAGTGAAGGCTAGCAAAAGACTAGGGAGCGACAAATCAAGAGAGCAGTAACTGTCATAATCATGCTTGCGGCAAAATAAATTAACGGAGGCATAAAAGTGATACAAGAACTCTGAAACAATATAAATCATCGAGGCTTAATTGACTTTTTGTTCAGTCATATGCATGCGTGAGCATGTGCCAAGTCGATATAAATGAATTATTCAAAGGAGGATACCACAATGCCATACTTACTTATGAATAAAACAATGCAAGCAAACATCCATGACATGCTACTCATATTAATAAATTGGAACTAAACATGAGAGATCATTAACTACTAGACTTTCTCAAATAACATATACCTCACATGAACCAACTAAGCATGCTCATATGGATGAGTATATGTACAAAAATGAAAGCAAATAGAGTTCATACCAGCCTCTCACCACAATCAGATTGTCGTAGATCGTCATTATTGCCTTTTCACTTGTGTAGCTTGGATAATATGAAATGAAAACCACGCTCCAGCCACCGAAGACCATTGAACTCATGATGAACTTTACAAACCAAAGAAGAACAGCAAATATTTTTGGTGTTTTCGAATTAGAAACAAGCACGAAAGAAAACAAGCAAACAAGGCAAAATCTTTTTGGGTTTTCTTATAGCAAACTAACGATAGCAAATAAAGCAAACTAGAGCAAGGTACCAAATAAACAAATGGTGAAGAGAAACAACAGAAATATTTTTGGTCTTTTTGTGTTTTAGGAAAGAGACAAAGCGAAAACAAAAGAATGCAAACTAACAGAAACACAGAAAAGCAGGATGACAGAAATCTGCCAAATCCTGACAGCAGTACAGAAATCGAATTTAACAAAAATCTTCCATTGCTCAGACCAAAAAGTGTTCAACTAATGAAAGTTAGATAACAACCTGGGGAACGTGCTCAAAAATTGGCAACTCAAAATAACGTTCTGGCTGTGCGTACGAATTTTTTTAGTAACAGCACAGAATCTGTTTTTGGACAGCACTTCCCCAAATATCATCTCCCTCTCATTAGAAAACCACTCTAGAGACTAAACAAATATGTACAAGTATCCAGCAATCATAATATGCAAAGAATGAGTGATGCCGGTATACCTCCCCCCAAGCTTGGGCTTTTGGCCCAAGTGGAGTTCATTCCCAACGAGGGTCGGAGTTCCACGCCGGTGGATCATACATGGAGTGGTAATAGGGCCCCTGTGCAGAAGAATATCGTGGAGGTTCCACATGCCCATGGTGTTGATATGAGGAGCTTGCTGCATCGGATGAAGGGTCGGGATGCTCCTCGGCCTCCTCCACATCTTCCCTTGCACGACGGCTTTCCCTTTCTATGTATGCGTTTAGCTCATTTTCTGTGATCGACCACCCGTCCCTGGCATCAAGGTTAAACAAAGCAGGTGCAGGCAAGCGTACTAATTTTTCAATTTTCTTAGTTATACTCCAACTTTTCTTATACAAAGTTATCCTATAATGCAGGTTGTTCAAACTAGATGCATCTGAAATAAACTCATGCCTGATCATGGAGAAAACATCAAGTTTCTCTATAGAAAGCGAAATATCTAAATGGTGAGGACCTACACCATGCATGGCTAATAAGCGAGAGGCAATAAGACCTCCACAAATTCCTCCTTTCTCACGGTTAGTAGCAAGTCTACAAGCTATTAAAGCACCCAAATTATAAGTTCTATCCTGTTGCAAAGCAGCAGCTAAGAAAGCCAAATCTTGGACAGATAATTTACCTCCAGTCCTTCTCGCAAGAACGCACTTTGTAATGAAATAGGCAAAGTAGCGGATGGCTGGATGTTGAATGCTACTAATCTTACCACCATCATTGGAGAAGCTCCTCCCATTACAAATCCTTGTATAAAGATTTGAGAGCTCCCGCGGTGTTCCCCAGATCTTCTCGCAGGATCCCCACTGCGGCACTCTAATCGCTGTGCAAAAATCACTGAAAGGCAAGTCGATAGTTTTGTTATAAATCTTATACCGGACCATGGGGTCAGTTCGAGACCGGTGAAATTCGAAATCCTGCACAACTGACACCGTTAGTTTAGCATATTGGTGAGGTTCACCAACAGCAAAATTTCCCAATCCTGCATTGGAAATTAGTGTTTGCACATCTTGCAGGATTCCTGCATTCCGCATAAAGTCCGTGCATGGGTAATAAGAGGGGTATACTCCCTCTTCACGATGGACTCTCATGACTTGCTGCACCTCCAACTCTTGTTGGTTAAGTTGGTGCATACTCCCTTCCATTTTCTGAAATTTTTCAACAATCATTGTAAAATTTGATTTCAAGGTATGTAATTGAAGGGAACTACTATAGGAACTTGCTAGAGTACTAAACATGCATCAAAACTAATTTCTTCCACTTAGAACAAGCATGCAAGCTCACTAAACATGTTATCTACAGCAGCAAAATATTCAAGATATACTCAACCAAATGAAATTCTAATTGGACAATCAAAGGAGTCACATACCAAGGAGTAAATGTGCCAAATTTCAGACAGAAATCTGGGCTGAGCAAGGAGATCGAAAAATCGCGAGTTCTTGAGCAGAAACACGAGTGAGAGAAACTTGGTACGAGCTTTTTCGGGAGAGAGAAGATGCTGGGAGGAAGAGATGATGAAGTGGGGCAAGGGGTGGCCCACACCACATGGTGGCGCGGCCCCCTTGCTGGCCGCGCCGGCCTATGGTGTGGCACCTCCTGGTGCCCCACAGGTCATCCTCTGGTGCTCCCAGGTGCCTCGTCGAAAAATAGGACCAACGGTGTAATTTTTGTAATTTTTAGAGAACTTCGAAAAATGCACATTTCTGGGTATTAAATTAATGATTACTGCGCAGGAAAATGATTTCTAAAATCTTAAATGACTAAAGCATATTGCAAAACAAAAGTGCTACAGCAAGTAAAATAGGGGAAAGGAGAAAGAAAGAAAGAAATGTTGTTTAGCTCTTTTATGCAATAAAATATACTTGTTAACAAGGGTGATCAAGTCTTGCTACCAAATAAATTTTATATGACATAAGAAGAAATAAACCTCAAATCAATCATGTTACCTTATATTGAATTGATATGGATCCAATCACAAGAGTTTGATATTCTTCTTTAGGCTCATATATAGGACAATCAATGGATCCCACTTTGATAGTTTTCACATTAAAAATTGTATTGACTCCACATACTTTATCAGTCCTCTTGGGAAAATAGACAGTGTGTTCCTTATCATCAACATTGAAAGTAACCATGCCTTTATTGCAATCAATAACAGCCCCTGCAGTATTAAGAAAGGGTCTTCCAAGAATAATGGACATATTATCATCTTCAGGCATTTCCAACACAACAAAATCAGTTAATATCAAGCAATGCTGAGTAACTTGAACAGGAACATTTTCACATAAACCAACAGGAATAGCAGTAGATTTATCAGCCATTTGCAAAGATATATCAGTAGGTATCAATTTATCTAAATCAAGTCTCTTATACAGAGAAAAAGGCATCACACTCACACCTGCTCCCAAATCACATAGAGCAGTTCTAACATAATTATTCTTGATGGAACAAGGAATAGTCGGTATACCTGGGTCGCCCAACTTCTTTGGAATCTTACCATTGAAGGAGTAATTTGCGAGCATAGTAGAAATTTCCTCATTGGGGATTTTCCTTTTGTTAGTAACAATATCTTTCATATACTTTGAATAAGGAGGCAATTTAATAGCATCAGTCAAAGGGATTTGCAAAAATAAAGGTTTCATCCAATCACAAAATTTATTATAATGTTCCTCCTCCTTTGATTTTAGTTTCTTAGCAGGAAAAGGCATTTGCTTTTGAACCCAAGGTTCTCTTTCATTACCATGTTTCTCAGTAATAAAATCTTCTTTAGTGTACTTTTTATTTTTAGCAGACTTTTCAGATTCTTTTTCAATTTCTTCTTTATCAGGAGTATCATTCTTATCATTATCTTCCTCATGTTCATTACCACTTTCAGTTTCAGCATCGGAAATAGAAATACTATTAGGATCATTAACAGGTTCAGAGGATTCTACAACATTCTTATGTTTCTTTTTCTTTTTCTTAGATGGAGCACTAATTTTAATTAGTTGAGAATCTTGTTCAACTCTTTTGGGATGCCCTTCAGGATATAGAGGATCCTGGGTAGAAGCACCACCTCTAGTTGTTACTTCACAAGCATGTTTTTCTTTAGAATTATTTCCCAACAAGTCATTTTGCACTTTAGTAAGTTGATCAATTTGAGTTTGAACCATTTGAAAATGTTTAACAAGTATCTTAACATCATTGGAGGTTCTCTCCACAATACCATGCAATTCACTAATAGCTCGAGAATTTTCCATTAAATGATTCTCTACTCTCATATTAAAGTTTTCTTGCTTAACAATATAATTATCAAATTCATCTAAGCATTGAGCAGGAGATTTTGAATACGGAATATCTTCCCTAGTAAAGTGTTGAAGCGAGTGTACCTCAATCATGGATGAAGGGGGAATTGTCTCACATAAATCTTCTATAGGAGGTAAATTCTTCACATCTTCAGGTTTAATACCCTTCTCTTTAAGAGACTTCTTGGCTTCCCTCATATCTTCATCATTTAATTTAATCATACCCCTCTTCTTCACTATCGGTGTCGGGGTTGGTTCAGGTGTAGACCAATCATCATGATTCCGGCCTATTTTAGCCAATAATTCTTCAGCGTCGTCTGGAGTTCTTTTCCTGAAAACACAACCAGCACAACTATCCAGGTATGCCCTAGACTCAATGGTTAGTCCACTATAAAATATATCAAGTAAATCATGCTTTTCCAAATCATGGTCAGGCTGAGCTCTAATAAGAGAGCAAAATCTCGCCCAAGCCTCAGGCAATTTCTCTCCATCTTCCTGGTCAAAATTATAAATTCTCTGCAAAGCAGCATGTTGAGCACTAGCAGGAAAGTATTTTCGAAAGAAAACATCACGCAAGTCGGTTGGACTTTTAATAGAACCAGGAGGCAAATTATTATACCAAGTTTTAGCATCATCCTTTAATGAGAATGGAAAAATTTTAGCGACAAAATAAGTACGCATCTTGACATCATCAGAAAACATGCCACTAAGAGTAGATAACTCAGTCAAGTGTTCAACAGCACTTTCTTTTTCAGTACCACAAAAGGGTGTTTTCTCAACAATAGCTATATGAGATAGGTCAAGAGAAAAATCATAATCTTTATCCCTAATGTTTATAGGAGATGTGGCAAATTTAGGATCAGCAGATGGTTTATATCTAACAGCATGTTCTGCAAGCAACTTTTTAATTTTTCTTGCATCAGTAGTAGCATTGCATTTTTCAATAAAATCATCATCAAGCTCTACGTAATCTTCATCAGGATCATCACTAGAATAATCAAGTTCAGGTGATTTAACAGGTGTAGTAGCATTAGGAGTTTCAGTATTTTCAATTTGTCTAGACTTAGCAATTGTAGCATCTAGAAAAGATCCCAATGAACCACTATCATCAAGCACAGCAGAAACATTATCAATATTATGAGAATTTTCAGATTCAGCAGAAGTACCAGCACGTGAAGCATGTGGCGGTGAAACAAGTTTATCAATCACAGATGGTGAATCAAGAGCAGCAGAGGTACTCAGAGTTGTACCTTTTCTTGTAGTGGATGGTAATATGGCGATCTTAGTATCGCGAGGTTTACCCATAATGGAGAATTTGCAGCGAACAATATCAATCCAAGTGAACTTCCAAATAAAGCTATGCTCCCCAGCAACAGCGCCAGAAAATAGTCTTGATGACCCACAAGTATAGGGGATCGCAACAGTCTTCGAGGGAAGTATTACCCAATTTATTGATTCGACACAAGGGGAGACAAAGAATACTTGTAAGCCTTAACAGCGGAGTTGTCAATTCAGCTGCACCTGGAAACAGACTTGCTCGCAAGAGTTTATCAGTAGTAACAGTTTTATGGCAGTGGAAATAGTGAAATAACAGCAGCGGTGAAATAAAGACAGCAGTAGTGATTATAGTAAACAGCAGGATTAAAATACTGTAGGCACAGGGACGGATTTAACGGGCGTTGCATGGATGAGAGAAACTCATGTAACAATCAAAGCATGGGCATTTGCAGATAATAATAAAACGGTATCCAAGTACTAATCAATCAATAGGCATGTGTTCCATATTTAGTCATACGTGCTCGCAATGAGAAACTTGCACAACATCTTCTGTCCTACCAGCCGGTGGCAGCCGGGCCTCTAGGGAAACTACTGGATATTAAGGTACTCCTTTTAATAGAGTACCGGAGCAAAGCATTAACACTCCGTGAACACATGTGATCCTCACATCACTACCATCCCCTCCGGTTGTCCCGATTTCTGTCACTTCGGGGCCATTGGTTCCGGACAGCGACATGTGTATACAACTTGCAGGTAAGATCATAAACAACGAATATCTTCATGAATCAATAACATGTTCAGATCTGAGATCATGGCACTCGGGCCCTAGCGACAAGCATTAAGCATAACAAGTTGCAACAATATCATAAAAGTGACATCTACGGATACTAGGCACTATGCCCTAACAATCTTATGACTATTACATGACCAATCTCATCCAATCCCTACCATCCCCTTCAGCCTACAGCGGGGGAATTACTCACACATGGATGGGGGAAACATTGCTGGTTGATGGAGAGGCGTTGGCGGTGATGGCGGTGAAGATCTCCTCCAATTCCCCGTCCCGGCGGAGTGCCAGAACGGAGACTTCTGGCTCCCGCGGCGGAGTTTCGCGATGTGGCGGCTCTCTGGAGGGTTTCTGGCGACTTCGACTTCTCTCCGTGCGTTTTTAGGTCGAAACCAATAAGTAGTCCGAAGGGGGGCGTCGGAGGCCGGCCGAGGGGGCCACACCACATGGCCGCGCGGGCCCCCCTAGGTCGCGCCGCCATGTGGTGTGGGGCCCTCGGGCCTCCACCTCCTTTGCCCTTCTGGCTCCGTCAATATTTTGGTAAAATAGGGCCTTCTGCAAGAATTCCGAGGATTTTCCCGAAAGTTGGATTTCTGCACAAAAACGAGACACCAGAGCAGTTCTGCTGAAAACAGCGTTAGTCCGTGTTAGTTGTATCCAAAATACACAAATTAGAGGCAAAACAATAGCAAAAGTGTTCGGGAAAGTAGATACGTTTTGGACGTATCAGTCATCACCTCTCCTAAGGGGGACAGGCTGGACTACGTCCTGCAGATCCACTTCGCCGCATCCAACAATGTGGCGGAGTATGAAGTGCTCATCCATGGGCTCAAGCTGGCCAAGGAAATAGGCGTCCGTTGCATCCTCTGCTTCGGCGACTCCGACTTGGTCATACAGCAGGCGTCTGGCGACTGGGACGTGAAGGATGCCAACATGGCATCGTACCGCTTCCATGTTCAGCAGCTAGCCGGCTTCTTCGAAGGCTGCGAATTCCACCATGTGCCAAGGGCCAACAACGAGGCGGCTGACGCCCTATCCAAGATAGGCTCAACCCGGCAGGCAATTCCACCGGGTGTGGCCCTGCAACACCTACGCAAGTCGTCCATCACACCCTCCCCGGACTCGGATTCCATATTCGTGCTGGCTGACCCGGGGGCTTCTCAGTCAAACCCGGGGGCTTCGCAGTCAAAGTCGGGGGCTTCTCAGCCGAACCCGCCGGCTCCACAGCCGAACCCGGGGGCTTCTCAGCCAAACCCGGGGGCTCATCAGCCCAAGTCGGGGGCTTATCGGCCAAACCCGCCGGCTCAACAGCCGAACCCGGCGACCACGCAGTCGAACCCGGAAGCTCCGAAGATGGAGGCCCTGATGGTTAGCGTATTCGAGATAAAATGCGTACCGTCATGGGCACAAGAATTCCTCTCCTACCTCACCGAGGGTGTGCTGCCCAATGATAGGGTTCAAGCCAGGCAGATTGAGAGAAGGGCCAAGGCCTATACAATCATCAACCACCAGCTGTACAAACGCAGCGTAAGTGGGGTGTTCCAGCGGTGCGTCGAGCCGGCTGAAGGGATTGAACTCCTCCGGGAAATCCATCAGGGAGAGTGCGGCCATCACGCCTCCTCGAGAGCCATAGTAGGCAAGGCCTTCCGGCACGGCTTTTATTGGCCGACTACGCTAAGAGACGCAGAAGAACTGGTGAAGAAGTGCAACGGCTGCCAGCGCTTCGCAAAGCAAAGGCAAACGCCGGCTTCCACCTTGAAAACCATCACCATTACTTGGCCATTTGCCGTATGGGGCCTGGACATGGTGGGCCCATTCAAAACAGCCCGAGGCGGCATGACCCACCTCCTGGTGATGATTGACAAATTCACCAAGTGGATTGAAGCCAAGCCGATCAAGAAGCTGGACGGCTCCACAGCTGTCACATTCCTCAAGGAGATAATTGTGAGGTACGGCTACCCCCACAGCATCATCACCGACAATGGCAGCAACTTCGCTGAAGGCATATTTAAACGCTACTGTGGGGAGATGGGGATCCGGATGGACCTATCATCAGTGGCGCACCCAGAAACCAACGGCCAAGTGGAGAATGCAAACGGCTTGATCCTAGTCGGCATCCGGCCCCGGCTGGTGGAGCCGCTTGAGCGGTCAGCCGGCTGCTGGATAGAAGAGCTGCCCTCCGTGCTTTGGAGTCTGCGCACCACGCCAAACCGCTCAGTCGGCTTCACGCCATTTTTCCTCGTATACGGGGCCGAAGCCGTCCTGCCGACTGATATCGAGCACGACGCGCCAAGGATCAAGCTCTACACGGAAGCTGAAGCTAAAGAGGCTCGTGAAGATGGAGTTGACTTGGTCGAAGAGGCCCGGCTGCTGGCTCAGTCCAGATCGGCCATATACCAGCAAAGCCTCCGACGCTATCACAGCCGGAAGGTGCAGCCTTTAGCATTCCGAGAAGGAGACCTAGTGCTCCGGCTGATCCAACGGACAGCCGGACAGCATAAACTAGCATCCCCATGGGAGGGTCCCTTCATCGTGAGCAAGGCGGTAGGCAGTGATTCCTACTATCTCATAGATGCCCAAGAGGCTAAGAAGAACAAGGCGAGCAAAACTGACGAGGAATCAAAACGTCCCTGGAATGTCAGGTTGCTTCGACCATTTTACACTTGAGAGCAGGAATGTATGTATCCCTTGTACTCCCTTTTGTAAGCTATGAAAAGGCAAGCGCTAAGAGCACCGATTTCGACAAATTTCTCGCATACTCTATCGTTTTCGCCGATTGGCTAACACCCTCTCACGCGGCCGGCTCAGTAACGTGATCCGGTTTCCGACAGCCGGTTTCCGACCAGCTACAGACCGCAACCCGGCTGTCCGGCTGGCGGGAGTAAGAGCCTAGGGAGCCGGCACGCGAAAGACGACTAAGAGAAAGAGTGAAAGGAATTGACTTGCACAACTCTTCATAAAAGTGCCGGATTGCCGAACTCGGCTCGTTTGACTGAAATACTGTCGGCCTCACCCAGCGGCACGCTCTTGACCCGGCGACGGACCGCAAGTCGGACGTACGATCGGCAAGGGCAACGCCAAAGAGTGGGGCGGATGGGAAAAAGCGAACAAGCCGGCGCACAAATGATTAACAAACACATTAAAAGTGTACCATAATAAAAAGACGATAATATTGTTATTACATGCGCACCCGGCATCCCGGGGATTTAATAAATTGTCTTTGCAAAAGAAAGGTTACATAGAAAAGGAAAGTCTAAGCGCCGGCTCGAGGAGGACCAGCCGGATCAGCACGAGGCGGCGGAGACTCCATCTCGATTTCCTCGTCCTCGGGCTCCTCATCCGAGTCGCCCTCAGGCGGGTTCGGGTCCTCGATGAAGATGCACTTGTCGATGAAGTCGGCGATGGCGCAGGCGCGGGCAAGCCGGGCGGTCCTGTTCTCCGCCGGGAGGTTTTCCTCCACATCGGCCCGCCGGCACTCCAGCTGATCAAGGCTGACCTCGTCGTACCAGGAGAGCACGAAGGAGAGGGCCATGTCGGCTCCGGCGCGTGCAGCCGACTCCTTCCAGTCGTGGAAGCGATCAGGCGCCGTCTCCAGCCACTTGATGAGGTTGGCAAGATCCTGCGGCAGCGTCTCAGTTGGCCACAGCAGCCGGATCAGCTCCTCCGCCGCCTTCCAGAGTTCCCAGCCGAGCTTCGTGATGGGCTCGACGCGGGCGGCCATAGACGCCAGGTGTTCGTCCATGGAGAAGCAGGCTGAGCTCTGCTCCCCAGTAGCCTGCCGGCGCGCCTCCCGCGCCCTGCCAGCCGCCGCTAGCGCCGCGTCCTGCGCCTCAGGGAAGGCCGCTGCAAGGAAAAAGCAAGTCAGAAACTTACCAAAGGCAGAAAAATGCAAATTTTCAAAGTAAGACTGGCGGCAGCCGGCAAGAACCGACTGCCCCCAGCCTGAACATAGAGATTCCGAAGCACTAAAGTAAGACTGGCGGCAGCCGGCAAGAACCGACTGCCCCCAGCCTGAAGATGGAGATTTCAAAGTCCCAAAGTAAGACTGACGGCAGCCGGCAAGAACCGACTGCCCCCAGCCTGAAGATGGAGATTCCGAAGACCTAAAGTAAGACTGGCGGCAGCCGGCAAGAACCGACTGCCCCCAGCCTGAAGATGGAGATTTCGAAGTCGTAAAGTAAGACTGGCGGCAGCTGGCAAGAACCGACTGCCCCCAGCCTGAAGATGGAGATTCCGAAGCCCTAAAGTAAGACTGACGGCAGCCGGCAAGAACCGACTGCCCCCAGCCTGAAGATGGAGATTTCGAAGTCCTAAAGTAAGACTGACGGCAGCCGGCAAGAACCGACTGCCCCTGAAGATGGAGATTTCGAAGCTAAGTAAGACTGGCGGTGGCCGGCAAGAACCGACTGCCCCCAGCCTGAAGATGGAGACAACGAAAGGATCAGTTTCTGCCGCCGGCTGCCAACCTAAGCTAGCAGCCGACAGCCGAAAGCCGGCAAAGGGGAAGGAAAGGAAAAGTACAAGGACTCACCCGCCAAGCCGCGGTCGAGCCGGCTAATCTCCCCACCCACCGCTTGGCGGTGGCCGACAGCTCTTCAGATTTGGCGGTCACCTCTCGCTGAAGTTCAAGCCGCTGCTGCTCCACCTTCTCCAAACGCTTGGACAGGCCCTCCACCTTCTCCTCCTCAGCCTTCCTGAGGGCGGCCAAATCCTTGAGATGGTTGGCCTCAAGCTTGCGCAGCCGCGTCAGCTCGCCGTCGGCCACCCTCAGCTCGGCAGCAGCAGCCCGGCCCGCCTCCTCGCTCTCGGCGCACTGGGCGCGGGCGATCCGAAGATCCTCCTCCAGCTGCGGAACCCGAGCGGCTTCGGCTGTAGAACGACAAGAAAAATCATCAGCCGGATGAAACCAAAGAAAAAGAGTCAAGACAGAAGGAAGAAAATCTTACCCCTGACGGCCTCCAGCTCGCGAGCCAAGGCGGCCCGCTCGATCTTCGCCTTGTGGTAGCTGGTTACCACCTGGTTGTACAAGACGGTGCATCGCTCCGCAACCGTCTGAGAGAGGGTCAGTTGTTTAGGAGAAACCCGGACCGGCTCCAAGCAGCCGGCCCATGCCTCGGAGGGCTACCAGGATAACAATAAAATTGCAAAAAATAAGATGAGAAGACACCTACCTTGTCAGCATCCTCCAGCGTCGCCAGCTGGGCAATGGCTTCGGCGGCCTTGGCCTTAAGGATGGCTCGGTAGCCGGAGAAGAGCATGTTCATGGGCGCCGTGCCTGGCTGCCCCTCCCGGCTGATCACCTCGCAGGAGTCGGCCTGGTGCCATGCCTTCTCCATGGTGCCAGCCGAGCCAAGGCTGGAGTCAGAGGCGGACGGCACGCTCAGCAGCCGGGCACCCTTGGCCACGTGGAGGCCCGAAGGTGGCACCGACGGGCCCTTCGTCCTCACCAACGCCCGGGAGTCGGCGTCCTTCGAGCGCGTTGGCTCCTCCCTCACCGGCTCCTTCCCGGCCGGCTCCCCCCTCGGCGGCTCTGAAGCCGGAGGCGGCGCAGTTGGCCTGGTGGGGGCCGCCTTCTCCGGCGTCGGAGGCGTCCTCTCAAGCGGCGCAGCCCCGCCGGCCCCAGTTTGAGGCGGCACAGCCCCGCCGGCTCCAGCTCCGGCCGCCGGCGGCGCACCCTGCGCCGGCCGGCCGCAGGCCCCAACAATGGCGCACGGCGCGGAAACAGCTCATCCAAAGTGGGCCCCGGGCCGACTCACCCTGGCGCCGCGGCCTGGCGCTGAAGGAGACGTGGCCGAAGAAGACGCCCCCACGGAAGGCGGCGTAGTCGCGGGCGGCAGGACGACGACCGGCGGCGCGCGCAAGCATCGAAGGCGGGGCGTCGGCTCCCGCTGCCGCCGCCGAAACGGCGGTGCATCGCGAGCAGCCGGCCCAGAGCCGCCGCCCTGGGTAAACTTTATGGCGGCCCTAATCGGACAAACAAAAGAAAATAAATACGAAGAAAGGAAAGAAAAGGAATCAAACAACGGAGAAAAAGGACTCACCCGGCTGTCTCTGGAACCTTCTTGGGCCCCAGCTGGCGCTGCTTCTTGGCCCGGCTCTCCAGCGCGGCCGTGGACCCGCCGACGGCCCGCTTCTTCCTCTTGGGCGCGGAAGTCGCCGAGGCGGCAGGCGGCCTCGCGCGCAGGGGCACCGCCGGGATCGGCCCCGTAGTGGATGTCGCCGGCTCCTCCTCCTCCCGCTGCTCCGGCGAGGGCGGCGGGTTGTGCTCCCCCTGGCCGCCTTGGTCCGGCACCTCCGGTAGGTCATCTTCACCGGCTTGGTCGCCGGCTTGGTCAGCCGGATCAACATGATCCGGCGTCCAGATCTTCTCCGCCAGGTCGCCATCCTCGATACCCTGGCGGTCGGAAAGCTGAAAACAACACAAAATAAGTAAGACGGCCACGCAGCCGCAAGCCGGGAGTCGGCCAAAGAACAATCTTACCAATTCAGGCGGCGACGCTCGGTCGTGAGGCATCAGCCCCTAGTCCCAGTTCTCCGGCATGTTAGCCTTGGTGATGTTGTTCACCCGGCGGGTGACCTGGGCCTTGACGAGCGCGATCTTGGATGTCCGGGTCGGATCAAGCTGGCCAGACATGTGCCCAATTTTGTGGACACGCGCCTGGAGCGGCAGCATCTGGCGCTCGGTGTAGGTGCAGAGGAGGTCCACGGCGCTCAGTCGGCCCTCGGTGACGCTGGCCCCCAGGAAGTCCCACAGAAGATTTACCTCTGCGTCCGGGTCCGTCGATTTGGCGTTGTGGCCCCAGTTGAGCCGGTTGGTCGGGGGCGCCGGGTTGTACTCCGGCAGGTTGAGCCGGTCGAAGGCCGGGTTGTCATTCCGCACATAGAAGAACGACATCTGCCAGTTCTTCACCGAGTCCACCGTCGGGATCTTCGGGAAGGGCGTACCTGTGCGAGGGTATATCGAGGCGGAGCCACAGGTCCGCAGGTGGCCGTCTGTCGTCTGCGCCTTGAGGTAGAACAGCCGGCTCCAAAACTCCACGTCCGGCCACAAGCCAGCGCAGCCCTCCATGAAGGCCACATAGCAGCTGAGGAGGACGCAGGCGTTGGCCGGCAGGTGGTGAGGCTGCAAGCCGAAGAAGTCGAGAAACTGGCGAAAGAAATGTGCTCCGAAGACCACACGTTCGCCGGGTTCCGGCGCGGTCTCGATCTCCTCGCCGGGCGCCCTCGTGATCACCTCCTGGGGAATCCGGCGAAGGCGCACCAGCCGCGCGATGTCATCCTCGCGCATGTACGAACCCCTCCAAGAACCGCTCGGCTGGGCCATTGACGAAGAGGAGGAAGAAGAAGACCAAGAGAGGCGGAACGGCGAGGAAGAACCGCTCTTCGCCGGGGGAGAATGCGGCGGCGATAAGCGTACCATTGAAACGCGGGGCCCCGTGGCGCCGGCTTGACGTGCGGACGGTTGCCGGGCGGCGGAGGAGTCCGGCCGCGTCTGGCCGCCGGAGTTCGCCAGGAGGTCACCGGAGAAGAGCTGATGGCGTGCGGGAGCGCTTGAACGAAGAGGAGCGGAATGAGAGCGCAAGGAAGAAGAAGGGCGCCTCGGTACCGCTCCCAGGCGCATTTATAGCCGCCTGGCACGCCAGGTGCACGACCACGTGGCGATCGTGGGCCACGACTGGGATTTACTGCGCCTTAACTTCCCCCCACGACGGCAGCGGTTACTGAGAACGGCCACACCACGTCCCCCACTACCGCACCGGATCCGGAGGAGACATTGATGTGACCATACGAAACGGCCACACCGACCAGCCGTCAGAATGGTCAAGTCGGGCGCAAGGCTTGAGGCGACGGAGATCCCGGCGCGCCCAAGCCGAAGCCGGACGATAAAATCAATCCGGCCCCAAACTCTTGTAGCAAGACGGAGGCGTCATCAACACTTGTGAAAAAGCCAAAGCTGCAGAAGCGAAAGAAACGTCCGGCTGGAGGAAGCCGGACAAGGAGAGCCGGATGAGGGCGCAGCCGGCTGAATGGAAATTCTCAGTCGGCCCCTCCAGGGGCCGCCAGACACATGCGAAAGATATCTAGAAGCCAGGGAAACCTGCCTAGGTCCTTCTTAACGCAGGACCTTGCCAGCTTCGGGGGCTAATGTCGGGGGGAAGACCCCGGGTAGGGCAATGGACGCGGAGCGGCCGGCTTGAGGTCGGCCGGCTCGCGGCAAAGGCCGGCTGAGGAGCAGCCGGCTGGAGCCGTGGCCGGCTGCCTCGGGAGCCGGCTGGCTCTATGTCCTAGTCGGCCTGGCTATGGCCTCCAACGCTGTAGCTAGGCCGGCTTCTAGAAGCCATATCCGACTGGGGTTTGTACCTTAGACCGACTCGAGGCTGGCGAGTCTTGCACTGGAAGGAACTGGGTAGGTGGTCCGGGTTCAAAGGTCCACGCTGACCTCATCTCCCGTAAAGCGCGGGGCACTGTGGAGCAACAGTGCCACGCGCTGGACAGGCCATCATGGCGTACGTCGGTCCGTACCGGCTACAGGGCATGATGGCGACAGAGACACCGCCTCGCCATACCGCTGACCCGAGCGGACGGATGGGACGTGCCACTACGCCTCAACGGCTCCCTGACGTCAACGCCTCGGGAAGGAGCGGAAGCCGGAGCCGGCCAAGCCGGCCACTAGACTATAGGGGCTTATATGTAAAGTGCCGGTGCCTATATAAGCCGGGCTACCCCCTCGTGCGGGGGGGATCGATCACTTCTTACTCATTCTAGTCTTAGCGCTGCCCTGTGAGAGAGACCTTCGTCTACCTTAGCCTCCCAGGAGCAGCCGGATACAGCTCAAGGAGCACCATTGTACTGTGTGATCACCATATACACTCATAGCAGGAGTAGAGGTGTTACCTCCACAGGAGGGCCTCGAACCTGGGTACGTCGACCGTGTCACTCGTCCCCATACCCGCATCCGGATACCACCGTGAGACCACTTAGGAACCACTTCGATTAGCCACCCTATGGCATATGTCATGAAGATACCACGACACATGGCCTGTCCCATCCGCCTGCCGGAGTCAGAGGTATGGCGAGGAGGTGTCTCTGTCGCCATCATGCCCTGTAGCCGGTACGGACCGACGTACGCCATGATGGCCTGTCCGCCGCGTGGCACTGTTGCTCCACAGTGCCCCGTGCTTTACGGGACATGAGGTCAGCGTGGACCTTTGAACCCGAACCACCTACCCAGTTCCTTCTCGTGCAAGACTCGCCAACTTCGAGTCGGTCTAGAGTACAAACCCCAGTCGGATATGGCTGGTAGAAGCCGGCCCAGCTACAGCGTTGAAGGCCGTAGCCAGGCTGACTAGGACTTAGAGCCAGCCGGCTTCCGGGTTAGCCGGCTATGGCTCCAGCCGGCTGCTCCTCAGCCGGCCTTTGCCGCCAGCCGGCCAACCTCAAGCCGGCTGCTCCGCGTCCATTGCCCTACCCGGGGTCTTCCCCCCGACATTAGCCCCCGAAGCTGGCAAGGTCCTGCGTTTAGAAGGATCTAGGCAGGTTTTCCTGGCTCTTTGATATCTCTTGAATGCATCTGGCGGCACTCGGAAGGGCCGACTGAGAATTTTCATTCAGCCGGCTGCGCCTCTCGTCTGGCTCGCCTTGTCCGGCTACTTGCTAGCCGGACGCTTTTTTCACTTCTGCAGCTTTTGCTTTTCTACAAGTGTTGATGCTGCCTCCGTCTTGCTAAGAGAGTTTGGGGCCGGATCGAATTTAATGTCCGGCTCCGGCTTGGGCGCGCCGGAGTCTCCACCGCCTCGGGCCCTGCGCCCGACTTGACCGGTCTGACGGCTGGCTCCTGCTGCCGTTTTGTATGGTCACATCAATGTTTTCCCCGGATCCGGTGCGGTAGTGGGGGACGTGGTATGGCCGTTTGCAGTAACTGCTGCCGTCGTGGGGGGAGTTATGGCGCAGTAGATCCCGTCGTGGCCCACGATTGCCACGTGGCAGCGCATCGGGCGCGGCAGGCGGCTTTAAATGCCCCTGGGAGCGGTACCGAAGCACCCTCCTTGCCCACTTCGTCTCTGCGCCCCAGCTCCCTCTCTCCTTCGCTTGAGCGCTTTCCCGCACGCCGCCACTTCTTCTCCGGTGACCTCCTGGCGAACTCCGGCGACCAAGCGCGGCCGTACCCCTTTGCCGCCCGGCAGCCGTCTGCGCGCCAAGCCAATGCCACGGGGCCCCGCGTTTCAACGGTACGCTCGTCGCCACCACGCTCTCCCCCAGCGAGGAGCGGTTCTTCTTCGCCATTTCGTCTCTCTTGGTCCTCTTCTTCTTCTTCCTCGTCGATGGCCCAGCCAAGCGGTTCCTGGAGGGGCTCTTACATGCGCGAGGACGACATCGCGCGTCTGGTCCGCCTCCGCCAGATTCCGGCGGGGGTGGTTACGAGGGTGCCTGGCGAAGAGATCGAGCCCAGGCCGGAACCCGGCGAACGTGTGGTCTTCGGGGCGCACCTCGATCGAGGGTTGGGCCTGCCGGCTTCGCCCTTCTTCCGGGAGTTCCTGGACTTCTTTGGCTTGCAGCCTCACCATCTGCCGGCCAACGCATGCGTCCTCCTCAGCTGCTACGTGGCCTTCATGGAAGGCTACGCCGGCTTGTGGCCGAACGTCGAGTTTTGGAGCCGGCTGTTCTACATCAAGGCGCAGACGACGGACGGCCACCTGCGGACCTGCGGCGCCGCCTCGATATACTCCCGCACGGGCACACCCTTCCCGACGGTGGATTTGGTGAAGAACTGGCAGATGTCATTCTTCTATGTGTGGAATGACAGCCCGGCCTTTGACCGGCTCAACTTGCCGGAGTACAACCCGGCGCCGCCAGTCGGCCGGATCAACTGGGGCCTCAACGCCAAGACAACGGACCCGGACGCAGAGGTGAACCTTCTGTGGGATTTTCTGGGGGGGCAGCGTTTCAGAGGGCCGGCTGAGCGCCGAGGACCTCCTCTGCACCTACACCGAGCGCCGGGTGCTGCCGCTCCATATGCGTGTCCACAAAATTGGGCACATGTCTGGCCGGTTTGATCCAACCCGGACATCCAAGCTCGAGCTCACCAAGGCCCAGGTCGCCCGCCGGGTGAACAACGTCACCAAGGCCAACATGCCGGAGAACTGGGACTGGGGGCTGATGCCTCACGACCGAGCGTCGCCGCCTGAGCTGGTAAGTTTTTGCTCTTTGGCCGACTCCCGGCTTGCGGCTGCGTGGCCGACTTGTTACTTACTTTGTTTTGTTTTCAGCTTTTCGACCGCCAGGGCATCGAGGACGGTGACCTGGCACAGAAGGTCTGGACGCCAGATCACGCTGATCCGGCTGACCAAGCCGGCGACCAAGCCGGCGACGATGAGCTGCCGGAGGTGCCCGACCAAGGCGGCCAAGGGGAGCATAACCCGCCGCCCTCGCTAGAGCAACAGGAGGAGGAGCCGGCGACGTCCGCTACGGGGCCGATCCTCGCGGTGCCCCTGCGCACGAGGCCGCCTGCCGCCTCGGCGACTTCCGCGCCTCGAAGGAAGAAACGAGCCGGCAGTGGGTCCACGGCCGCGCTGGAGACTAGGGCCAAGAAGCAGCGCCAGCTGGGGCCCAAGAAGGTTCCCGAGGCGACCGGGCGAGTTCGTTTTCTTCGTTGTTTGATTCCTTTTCTTTCCTTTCTTTGTATTTATCTTCTTTTGTTTGTCCGACTAGGGCTGCCATAAAGTTCACCCAGGGCGGCGGCTCTCGGTCGGCTCCCCGCGTTGTGCCACCGCTCCCGCGGCAGAGGAGGGAACCGACGCCGCCGCCTTCGATGCTTGCGCGCGCGCCGCCCGTCGTCGTCGTGCCGCCTGCGACTACGCCGCCTTCCGCGGGGGTGTCTTCTTCAGCTGCACCTCCTGCAGCGCCTGGCCGCGGCGCCCAGGGTGAGTCGGTCCACCGGCCCAGTCTGGACGAATTGTTTCCGCGCCGCGCTCCGCTGTTGGGTCCTGCAGCCGGGGCCGGCAGGGGTGCGCCGTCTACGACCGGAGCCGGAGCCGGCGGGGCCGCGCCACCTGCGACTGGAGTCGGTGGCGCCACGCCCAGCGTCGTGGAGGGCCCGGAGGGAGCGCCTCAGGCGCCGGAGATGACGGCCCCCACCGGTCCGACTACGTCAACTGCGCCGCCTCCGGCTTCGGAGCCGTCGAGGGAGGAGCCGGCCGGGAAGGAGCCGGCAAGGGATGAGCCGGCACGCTCGAAGGATGCCGGTTCCCGGGCGTTGGTGAGGACAAAGGGTCCGTCGGGGCCGCCTGAAGGCCTCCATGTGGCGAAGGGTGCCCGGCTGCTGAGTGTGTCGTCTGCCTCCGACTCCAGCCTGGGCTCGGCCGGTACTATGGAGAAGGCATGGCATCAGGCGGATGCCTGTGAGGTGAGCAGCCGGGAGGGGCAGCCTGGCGTGGCGCCCATGAATATGTTCTTCTCTGGCTTCCGCGCCAGCCTTAAGGCTAAAGCCGCTGAGACCATCGCTCAGCTGGCAACGTTGGAGGATGCCGACAAGGTAGGTGTCTTAGCTCGTTTTTGCAATTTGTTGTTATCCTGGTAGCCCTCTGAGGCATGGGCCGGCTGCTTCGGAGCCGGTCCGGGTTTCGCCTAAACAACTGACTTTCTCTCAGACGGTTGCGGAGCGACGCACCGTCTTGTACAACCAGGTGGTGACCAGCTACCACAAGGCCAAGATCGAGCGGGCCGCCTTGGCTCGTGAGCTGGAGGCCGTCAAGGGTAGGGTTTTCTTCCTTTTAACTTGACTTCTTTTTCCTTGATTTCATTCGGCTAATGACTTTTCTTGTCGTCTTGCAGCTGAAGCTGCTCGGGTTCCGCAGCTGGAGGCGGATCTTCGGGTCGCCCGCGCCCAGTGCGCCGAGAGCGAGGAGGCGGGCCGGGCTGCTGCCGCCAAGCTGAGGGTGGCTGAGGGCGAGCTGACGCGGCTGCGCAAGCTTGAGGCCAACCATCTCAAGGAGCTGGCCGCCCTCAAAAAGGCTTAGGAGGAGAAGGCGGAGGGTCTGCCCAAGCGGATGGAGGAGGTGGACCGGCAGCGGCTTGCACTTCGCCAAGAGGTGACCGCTAAATCTGAAGAGCTGTCGGCCACCGCCAAGCGGTGGGTGGAGGAGATTGGCAGGCTCGACCGTGGCTTGGCGGGTGAGTCTTTGTATTTTTTCTTTCCTTCCCCTTTGCCGGCTTTCGGCTGTCGGCTGCCAGCTTAGGTTGGCAGCCGGCGGCAGAAACTTATCTTTTTGATGTCTCCATCTTCAGGCTGGGGGCAGTCGGTTCTTGCCGGCTGCCGCCAGTTTTTTCTTTAGAGCCTCGAAATCTCCATCTTCAGGCTGGGGGCAGTCGGTTCTTGCCGGCTGCCGCCAGTCTTACTTTAGAGCTTCGGAATCTCCATCTTCCGGCTGGGGGCTGTCGGTTCTTGCCGGCTGCCGCCAGTCTTACTTTAGAGCTTCAGAATCTCCATCTTCAGGCTGGGGGCAGTCGGTTCTTGCCGGCTGCCGCCAGTCTTACTTTAGAGCTTCGGAATCTCCATCTTCAGGCTGGGGGCAGTCGGTTCTGGCCGGCTGCCGCCAGTCTTACTTTAGGACTTCGAAATCTCCATCTTCAGGCTGGGGGCAGTCGGTTCTTGTCGGCTGCCGCCAGTCTTACTTTAGAGCTTCGGAATCTCCATCTTCAGGCTGGGGGCAGTCGGTTCTTGCCGGCTGCCGCCAGTTTTACTTTAGGACTTCGAAATCTCCATCTTCAGGCTGGGGGCAGTTGGTTCTTGCCGGCTGCCGCCAGTTTTACTTTAGGACTTCAAAATCTCCATCTTTAGGCTGGGGGCAGTCGGTTCTTGCCGGCTGCCGCCAGTCTTACTTTAGAGCTTCGGAATCTCCATCTTCAGGCTGGGGGCAGTCGGTTCTTGCCGGCTGCCGCCAGTTTTACTTTGAAAATTTGCATTTTTCTGCTCTCGATTGGCTTCTGACTTGCTTTTCCTTTGCAGCGGCCTTCCCTGAGGCACAGGAGGCGGCGTTAACGGCGGCCGGCAAGGCGTGGGAGGCGCGCCGGCAGGCTACTGGGGAGCAGAGCTCGGCCTGCTTCTCCATGGACGACTACCTGGTGTCCATGGCCGCCCGTGTCGATCCCATCACGAAGCTTGGCTGGGAACTCTGGGAGGCGGCGGAGGAGCTGATCCGGCTGCTGTGGCCGACTGAGACGCTGCCGCAGGACCTTGCCAATCTCATCAAATGGCTGGAGACGGCGCCTGACCGGTTCCACGACTGGAAGGAGTCGGCTGCACGTGCCGGAGCCGATATGGCCCTCTCCTTCGTGCCTTCTTGGTACGACGAGGTCAACCTCGGCCAGCTGGAGTGTCGGCGGGCCGGCGTGGAAGAAAACCTTCCGGTGGCGAAAAAGACTGCCCGGCTTGCCCGCGCCTGCGCCATCGCCGACTTCGTCGACAAGCGCATCTTCATCGAGGACCCGAACCCGCCGTCTGACGACGAGGAGGAGCTCGAAGATGAGGAGATCGAGATGGAGTCTCCGCCTGGTGCTGATCCGACTGGTCCTCCTCCAGCCGGCGCCTAAGTTTATCTGTTTATGTAATTTTTCTTTTGCGAAGACAAATTGTTAAATCCCCGGGATGCCGGGTGCATATGTAAGACAATATTATCGTCCTTTTATTATGGTACACTTAATGTGTTTGTTAATCAATTGTGTGCCGGCTTGCTTTCTTCCGGCTTGTTCGCTTTTTCCCATCCGCCCCACTCTTTGGCGTTGCCCTTGCCGATCGTACGTCCAACTTGCGGTCCGTCGCCGGGTCAAGAGCGTGCCGCTGGGTGAGGCCGACAGTATTTCAGTCGAACGAGCCGAGTTCGGCAATCCGGCACTTTTATGAAGAGTTGTGCAAGAATCGATTCGCTTTCACTCTTTCCCTTAGTTGTCTTTCGCGTGCCAGCTCCCTAGGCTCTTACTCCCGCCAGCCGGACAGCCGGGTTGCGGTCTGTAGCTGGTCGGAAGCCGGCTGTCGGAAACCGGATCACGTTACTAAGCCGGCCGCGTGAGAGGGTGTTAGCCAATCAGCAAAAACAATAGAGTATGCGAAAAATTTGTTGAGATCGGCGCTCTTAGCGCTTGCCTTTTCATAGCTTACAAAAGGGAGTACAAGGGATACATACATTCCTGCTCTCAAGTGTAAAATGGTCGAAGCAACCTGACATTCCAGGGACGTTTTGTCTCCTCGTCAGTTTTGTTCGCCTTGTTCTTATTAGCCTCTTGGGCGTCTATGAGATAGTAGGAATCATTGCCTACCGCCTTGCTCACGATGAAGGGACCCTCCCATGGGGATGCTAGTTTATGCTGTCCAGCTGTCCGTTGGATCAGCCGGAGCACTAGGTCTCCTTCTCGGAATGCTACGGGCTGCACCTTCCGGCTGTGATAGCGTCGGAGGCTTTGCTGGTATATGGCCGATCTGGACAGAGCCAGCAGCCGGGCCTCTTCGACCAGGTCGACTCCATCTTCACGAGCCTCTTTAGCTTCAGCTTCCGTGTAGAGCTTGATCCTTGGCTCGTCGTGGTCGATATCAGTCGGCAGGACGGCTTCGGCCCCGTATACGAGGAAGAATGGTGTGAAGCCGACGGAGCGGTTTGGCGTGGTGCGCAGGCTCCAAAGCACGGAGGGCAGCTCTTCTATCCAGCAGCCGGCTGACCGCTCAAGCGGCTCCACCAGCCGGGGCCGGATGCCGGCTAGGATCAGGCCGTTCGCCTTCTCCACTTGGCCGTTGGTTTCCGGGTGCGCCACTGATGACAGGTCCATCCGGATCCCCATCTCCCCACAATAGCGTTTGAATATGCCTTTGGCGAAGTTGCTGCCGTTGTCGGTGATGATGTTGTGGGGGTAGCCGTACCTCACAATAATTTCCTTGAGGAATGTGACGGCTGTGGAGCCGTCCAGCTTCTTGATCGGCTTGGCTACAATCCACTTGGTGAATTTGTCAATCATCACCAGGAGGTGGGTCATGCCGCCTCGGGCTGTTTTGAATGGGCCCACGATGTCCAAGCCCCATACGGCAAACGGCCAGGTAATGGGGATGGTTTTCAAGGCGGAAGCCGGCGTTTGCCTTTGCTTTGCGAAGCGCTGGCAGCCGTTGCACTTCTTCACCAGATCTTCTGCGTCTCTTAGCGCAGTCGGCCAATAAAAGCTGTGCCGAAAGGCTTTGCCTACTATGGCTCTAGAGGAGGCGTGATGGCCGGACTCTCCCTGATGGACTTCCCAGAGGAGTTCAAATCCCTTCAGCCGGCTCGACGCACCGCTGGAACACCCCACTTACGCTGCGTTTGTACAGCTGGTGGTTGATGATTGTGTAGGCCTTGGACCTTCTCTCAATCTGCCTGGCTTGAAACCTATCATTGGGCAGCACACCATCGGTGAGGTAGGAGAGGAATTCTTGTGCCCATGGTGGTACGCATTTTATCTCGAACAGGCTAACCATCAGGGCCTCCATCTTCGGAGCTTCCGGGTTCGACTGCGTGGTCGCCGGGTTCGGCTGTGGAGCCGGCGGGTTTGGCCGATAAGCCCCCGACTTGGGCTGATGAGCCCCCGGGTTCGGCTGAGAAGCCCCCGGGTTCGGCTGTGGAGCCGGCGGGTTCGGCTGAGAAGCCCCCGACTTTGACTGCGAAGCCCCCGGGTTTGGCTGTGGAGCCCCCGGGTCAGCCGGCACGAATATGGAATCCGAGTCCGGGGATGGTGTGATGGATGGCTTGCGCAGATGCTGCAGGGCCACACCCGGCGGAATTGCCTGCCGGGTTGAGCCTATCTTGGACAGGGCGTCAGCCGCCTCGTTGTTGGCCCTTGGCACGTGGTGGAATTCACATCCCTCGAAGAAGCCGGCTAGCTGCTGAACATGGAAGCGGTATGATGCCATGTTGGCATCCTTCGCGTCCCAGTCGCCAGACGCCTGCTGTATGACCAAGTCGGAGTCGCCGAAGCAGAGGATGCAACGGACGCCTATCTCCTTGGCTAGCTTGAGCCCATGGATGAGCGCTTCATACTCCGCCACATTGTTGGATGCGGCGAAGTGGATCTGCAGGGCGTAGTCCAGCCTGTCCCCCTTAGGAGAGGTGATGACGACTCCGGCTCCCAAGCCGGTGCGCATCTTTGAGGCGTCAAAGTGCAGCTTCCAGTGCGTGGAGTCCGGCACAGGCGGCAGGTATTGCATCTCGGCCCAGTCGACGAAGAAGTCGGCTAGGATCTGCGACTTGATGGCTGTTCTTGGCTCGTATTGAATAGAGTGGGCCGCCAGCTCCAGCGCCCACTTGGCAACCCGGCCGTTAGCGTCCTTGCTGCCAATGATCTCCGCCAAGGGTGTTGTGGCCACCACTTTGATGGGGTGCTCTTGGAAGTAGTGCTTGAGCTTCTTGGCCGCCATGTACACGCCATAGGTGACCTTCTGGTAGCGGGGGTAGTTTTGCTTCGACTGGGAAAGCACTTCACTCAGGTAATAGACTGGGCGCTGGACCGGCTGCTCCTTGCTGGCCTCTTTGCGCTCCACCACCAGGACAACGCTAACCACTCGATTGGTGGCTGCGATGTACAAGAGCATCGGCTCCACTGAAGCCGGCGATGCCAAGACAGGCGCAGTCGAGAGTATGCGCTTCAAATCACGGAAGGCTTCATCTGCCTGCGGCGTCCAGCTGAAGGAGTTTGTCTTCTTGAGCAACTGGTACAGGGGCAGTGCCTTCTCCCCCAGCCGGCTGACGAAGCGGCTCAAGGAGGCCAGGCATCCGGTGAACTTCTGGACGTCCTTGAGGCACTGCGGCAGTTCCATCTTCTAAATGGGACTGATCTTCTCCGGGTTGGCTTCGATTCCCCGCTGAGAGACGAGGTAGCCCAGGAGCTGGCCAGACGGCACGCCGAAAGTGCACTTGGCCGGGTTCAACTTCATCCGGAATCTTCGCAGATTGGTAAAGGTTTCTCTCAGGTCATCAAGGAGGGTAGGAATCTCCTTGGTTTTTACAACGACATCATCCACGTATGCGTTAACATTTCTGCCGATTTGATCCTGCAAACACTTTTGCATGCACCTTTGGTAGGTGGCGCCTACATTTTTCAAGCCGAATGGCATAGTCGTGTAGCAGTAAGCCCCATACGGGGTAATGAACGAAGTCTTTATTTGATCAACCGGATTCAAAGGAATCTGGTGGTAGCCTGAATAGGCATCTAAGAAAGACAACAATTCACAGCCGGCAGTCGAATCTATGACTTGATCTATGCGCGGCAGGGGGAAGGGGTCCTTCGGGCACGCCTTGTTGAGGCTGGTGTAGTCGATACACATGCGCCAGGAGCCGTTCTTCTTCAAAACCAGGACCGGGTTTGCCAACCAGTCCGGGTGCAGCACTTCCATGATGAAGCCGGCTGCGAGGAGCCGGGCGATTTCTTCACCGATGGCTTTCCTTCTTTCTTCGGCGAAGCGCCTAAGGGGCTTCTTCACTGGCTTGGCTTCAGGCCTGACGTGGAGGTGGTGCTCAGCCAACTCCCTCGGCACACCCGGCATGTCTCTTGGAGACCATGCGAAGATGTCCCGATTCTTACGGAGGAAGCTGGTGAGCTCGCTTTCCTATTTGCTGCTCAAGCCGGCACCGATGGTGAAGAACTTGTCCGGCTGCGCCGGGTCGAGCAGGATCTTCTTGGTGTTGTTGGCCGGCTGGAAATGAGTCGTCCCAGCCGGGTTGCCCACAGCCGGCATGCCCGACTGCGCGGCCTTCGCCATGGCGACGACGTCGTTGATGAGCTGCTTCTCGACAGCTATGACCAGCGTCTGGGCCATCTTCGAGCTCTGGGTGGCGCACTCCATAGAGCGACGATAATCGCCGGCTACGGTAATGACCCCCTTTGGGCCCGGCAGCTTCATCTTCAGGTAGGCGTAGTGGGGCACCGCCATGAACTTGGTCAGGGCCGGCCTGCCCAGGAGCGCGTGGTAGGGACTGACCAGGTCCACCACCTCGAACTCTATGCTCTCTGTGCGGAAGTGGTCCGCCTTTCCGAACATGACCTCCAGGGTGATCCGGCCGATCGGCTGGCACGAGTGGCCTGGCACGATGCCGTGGAAGACGGTGGGGGAGGAGCGCAACTCGGCCTCCTGGACGCCCAGCTTGCGGGCGGTGTCGCGGTAAAGGATGTTGATGCTGCTTCCGCCGTCGATGAGGACGCGCGAGAAACGCACGCTGCGCCGGCTTGTGCCGATGGTGGGGTCGAGGACCATGGCGTAGCTGCCCGGCTTCGGCAGGACAGCCGGTGTGTCGCGGCGATCAAAGGTGATGGCCTGCTCTGACCAGTTTAGGTACTGGGGGACCGGCGGCATGACCGCGTTGACTTCGAGGGAACGATGCTGTTGGCTCGTTTTGTCCTCCGGCTCGGTGGTGAAGATGATGTAGGTGGCATCCTCAGCCAGGTACCGGCCGCCATGGTGCACTTGGTTAGCCTCGTGGTGCTCGAGGTTGGCGTTCTATGCGCCGGCTTGGCCACCCGGCCCGCCGGCTGGTGGAGGCGGGGGTGGAGGCGGAAGTGGCTCGCCGCTTGTCAGCCGCTTCATGAAGTGGCAGTCGCGAGTGGTGTGGTTGGAGGGGTTCTTGCCGCTGTGGTACTTGCACGGCGAGTCGAGCATCTGCTCAAAGGTGTACTTTGGCTTCCAGGGCCGGTCTGCTTGTTTCTGGCGCCGGCTGCCGCCAGCCGCCGAGTGATCCTGCACGGCTGCTACCTGGGCGGAGCCATACCGGCGGTCCGGCTGGTCGTTGTGCCGCTTGCCGCGGTAGTTGTCCCACCGGCTGCCATGATGGCCGCCCTCGGCCGGCTTGTGCTCGGCCGGCTTGTTGTTGTCCCGCCTGGACGGAGCCGGCGAAATCTCAGCCGGGGCCTTGCCGGCTTCTTCAGCCAGCGCATACTTGTCCGCAATGGCCATCAAGGCGGCCATCGTTTTGGGCTCGCTGCGGCGCAGCTTGTGCCACAGCATGGTGTTGGGCCGGCAGCCGCCCATGAAGAAGCCGACGGCCTGGATCTCGTGCACGCTCTCGCAGGAGTTGCGCATTTCGCACCAGCGCGTCAGGTACGCGCGATCCGTCTCGTCCGGGCCCTGCTTGCACATCTCGAGCTTTTGCGGGCGACCCGGCCGGCGATAGGTGCCGGTGAAGTTGCTGATGAAGGCCTCCTCGAAGTCGAGCTAGCCGTTGATGCTGCCGGCTGGCAAGTTGTTGAGCCATGTGCGGGCAGAGCCGAGCAGCATGAGGGGGGAGTAACGCATAGCCCAGCGCTTGTTGCCCTTGGCGATGCCGACTGCGGTGGAGTAATCCAGCAGCCAGTCCTCCGGCTTGGCCGTGCCGTCGTACTTGGGGGTGTCGCGGGGGAGCTGGAAGCCGTCAACCATGGGCTCGTTGAGGATCCACGGCCCGAAGCACTTCCGGCCGGCTGGCCCTTCTTCCTCCGCAATGCGGGATTCGACCAGCTGGTCTAGGCGATCTCTCGCGTCGGCCGGCTCGATGCGCGGGCCCAGCCGGGAATGGGCCGGCTGGCGGTGACCACTGGCCTCCGGGGCCGCGCGGTGCTGGCGTCTTGGCACCGGCCTCTCGGATGCTTCCTCCTCGTGCCGGCTTGACGGTGGCCGGCTGCGGCCGCTGGGCTGCCGGCTTATGCGGCTGGAACTTGCATGGGTGGCCCGAGAATCCCGGTGCCGGCTTGGTGCAGGGGAGGCGGACTCGGCCGTGTCCCTCGGGCCGTCCCTGTCGTTGCCTGCAGCGCCGCGAGCGTGAGAGGCTCTGGGGGCAGTGGCGTACCTGGGGTCGGCCGACTCCTTGGTGGCCGCGTTGAGCAGCTCAGTTACCCGCTTCGTCTGGCAGCGTAACTCTTCGCCTTCGAGGCGGTTTAGCTCTTCTGCGGCGGCTTGCGCCGCGCGCATGTTCTTGTCGGGGGTGTTGTAGACGGGTTGCTCCGCAGACGGAGCCGGCGATTCTGCGCCATCCCTGGCGATCTCGGCGCCCAGGCCGCCTCCCCTCCGGCGTATCTGGCCGGCTCGGCTTGGGTTGTCGCCGCCTGGCGTGAAGCCGTGGGCGCGGTCGTACTCGCGCCGGGTGATCTCCAGCTGGCGCTTGGCAGCAGCCAGCTCTTCAGCCTGCCTGAGGAGGAGCTGGCGGTGCGCCTCCAGGTCTTTCTCGATGGTGGCCGGGTCCGCTCCGGCTGTGAGCGGGGAACTCAGCTTTGCGCGGACTTCATCCAGCCGGGATGGTGGTGCTGGGGCCTTTGGGCCCGAGCCGGATGCGCCGGCGTCTCTCGCGGTGCCCTCCAACTCCGGGCCGCGGACGCGCGTGGACTTGTCGCCGGCGTCATCGCCGGTTGCCATGACCTCCTGCATGACGCAGGGGCTGGCGGTGGTGAGGCTGGCGCCGGCTCCAGGAGGAGGGCTTGCGCAGCGCAGGATCTCGCGCGGGTAGCGCGGTGGTGCGACGGTGGCGACGTAGACGTCGAAGCCGCCGAAGCTGATGACGTTGCCGCCGGCTGGGAATGGCCGGTCGGCGAAGCAGCCAGCGTGTTGTGGCTGACGCAGTCGAGGGAGCCGAATCTCCAGATCAAGCCTGAAGCGACCCGCTCGCTGGTGGTGATGGTGAGGCCCGTCCGGATGAAGACACCGGCCGCGGACGCTGAAGGCCCCACGGTGGGCGCCAAATGTCGTGGTATCGTCACGGCATATGCCATAGGGTGGCTAATCGAAGTGGTTCCTAAGTGGTCTCACGGTGGTATCCGGATGCGGGTATGGGGACGAGTGACACGGTCGACGTACCCAGGTTCGAGGCCCTCCTGTGGAGGTAACACCTCTACTCCTGCTATGAATGTATATGATGATCACACGGTACAATGGTGCTCCTTGAGCTATATCCGGCTGCTCGGGGAGGCTAAGGTAGACGAAGGTCTCTCTCCTAGAGTAGCTCTAAGACTAGAATGAAGCGAGAATGATCGATCGTCCCCCGCACGAGAGGGGTAGCCCAGCTTATATAGGCGCTGGCACTTTACATAGAAGTCCCTATAGTCTAGTGGCCGGCTTGGCCGGCTCCGGCTTCCGCTCCTTCCCGAGGCGTTGACGTCATGGAGCCGTTGAGGCCTCATGGCCTGTCCCATCCGCCTGCCGGAGTCAGAGGTATGGCGAGGAGGTGTCTCTGTCGCCATCATGCCCTGTAGCCGGTACGGACCGACGTACGCCATGATGGTCTGTCCGCCGCGTGGCACTGTTGCTCCACAGTGCCCCGTGCTTTACGGGAGATGAGGTCAGCGTGGACCTTTGAACCTGGACACCTACCCAGTTCCTTCTCGTGCAAGACTCGCCAACTTCTAGTCGGTCTAGAGTACAAACCCCAGTCGGATATGGCTTGTAGAAGCCGGCCCAGCTACAGCGTTGAAGGCCGTAGCCAGGCCGACTAGGACTTAGAGCCAGCCGGCTTCCAGGTTAGCCGGCTACGGCTCCAGCCGGCTGCTCCTCAGCCGGCCTTTGCCGCCAGCCGGCCAACCTCAAGCCGGCTGCTCCGCGTCCATTGCCCTACCCGGGGTCTTCCCCCCGACAAAGATAGCTATCATTATTATTCTCATCACCATAATCATCATATATAGGAGGCATATTGTAATCATAATTAATTTTCTCCTCAATAGTAGGTGGACTGAAAATATGATAGTCATCATTGTAATCATCATATATAGGAGGTAAAGTATCATCAAAGTAAATTTTCTCCTCCATGCTTGGGGGACTAAAAATATCATGCTCCTCAAAACCAGCTTCCCCAAGCTTAGAATTTTCCATAGCATTAGCACCAATGGTGTTCAAAGCATTCATACTAATAACATTGCCATTATCATGCATATAAAGTTCCATAGGTTTTTAAATTCTCTCTTCAAACACATCATGTCCTAATTCAAGATAAAGTTCATAAAGATCTCTAATTTTTTTGTTGTTTTCCATTAAGCCTAACTAGTGAAAATAAAAACAAGAGACAAAAAGATAAAATTGCAGAATCTAAAGGAGATACCTTCGAGCACTCACACACCGGCAACAGTGCTAGGAAATAGCTTAGTAGTCGGTGATAAGGAATTAACTTATCAATGCCTACAAGTTGTAGACTAGGGTTTAGTTGGAAGTAGAGGGCAAGTAGATCTCGAAGGTTTCAGCCGGAAAGTACTCGACTGCTATGAAAACTAGGGTTGTCTGGAAAACAATGAATAGATCCTTTCTTTGTCCCTCGACTCCCCCTTATATAGGAGGCGGAGCCGAGGGTTTCGTGATACACAAGTTTACATAGTCCGGGAGGGTTTCTGGCCCGTCCCGCAATAGTTACAACTCAACATTCCTAATACAATTCTATCTTTCCAAACTATCTCTTGATTGGCCTTCTGGGCTTTGTAAAACTTCGGGTCGTGGGCCTTCAGTAAACCCCGGGTACCTTCTTCGGCAGGCCCATTGGGGATACCTATGTCAGTAGCCCCCGAGATTTTGCTTGAATCGAAGAATCAGGGAAAATCTCCACATTTACAATCTGCATATGACTTTTCAACTCGAAAAATAATATTTTTAAAGGTGTGATGTATTGTACAGGGATAACGGTAATTGGGGCTGGTTCATCTGACGGATCAGGTACCAGTTAACTGCTCTCGTAGCAATCCGCAAAAACCTACTTCAAGATCACGTCCCTAGACATGATCTCGGAATACTGGTGTAATTCGACATGTGCCGCTTAAGGTCTTACCAGATGCCGAATTCCAGTCATGTTTTATCGGGTACCTAACGCGTCCGTTAGGATTTTTCTTCGTATCTGTTGATACGGAAAAAGTAGCAAAGCGCCGTCAGAGGCGGTGCCACGCCGCACATGACGGATCCCGGGGTCTTACCTTCGCAGAGTTTTGCGGCATTCAGAGATCATTTCGCGACTGAGGCGCTCTGAGAATATATTGTCGAGTGCTTTCTCCGGCTGCTGGAGTAGCACATTTATTCGAGTCAGCGGATGACTTATATTGTGTTTATCTTATTTTCCCGATGGGAGTATATGAAGAGTTATTTTAATAACTCGAAATATGCTCACCATTACTTATTAAATTTCATCGGGCACGCGAACAGCATTCCCGATGGGAGTAGCCCCCGAGGCTATAGCCAAGCGCCTGTGTTTGGTTGTAGGCTCACCTTTTTAACATCTGCACCACTATATTGTCATTTTTCATACTTCTGTTCATATTTTATCGGGTGCGCGAACAGCGCTCCCGATGGGAGTAGCCCCCGAGGCTACAGTCGAGGATTTATACTTGGTTGTAGGCTCTAATTTGTCTCTATCGCAATATTTTTGAATCGTCCTCTTCTGAATCATCTCCATCAATCTTCTTGACATATCTTTATAAAATAGCCCCCAAGCATTTGAACAAAAACTTGTATTTGGTCAAAGGCTCTCGAGATTATCAGTCATCCTTTCCTGTCGCTAATTTTCATATCACCACAGCCGATGTTTTTCCATTGGTAAAATGATATCAGTGCTGACGTTGGCCATGATCACTGTATCGGGAAGACGCAAAGTCTGTCTCTTCACTGACCTGTGGGCCCAAAATCTGCGACATGTTGACACGTTACGCAAGTGGGGGACACACGTCCTCCGCTTTTTCTGGCACGCGCACTGTAGCGCCTGTTCAGTTCCATCATAGTAAAAATACTGTTTTACCCCTTGGTCCACGTGTAAAGCATCAAGCCCATTCGCACAGCATCCGACGGTGCGTCAACTTGTAGATTTGACTATAATAGATCTTCTTCTTCCTCCGTTCTCCCCTTCGCTGCACCGCACCTCTGCTTCTCTCTGTCCAAAATCCCCATTGCCAAATACGCTCCTGCGCCCGTGCCTACTTCCCTACTGCAGCCAACTCCACTGAATGTCGCCGCGGACTAAGCTCACCAAGCACACCTCCCCCATGGCGACAGAAGGCCTGCAATCCTCCGAGTGGGAGAGATCTAGGATCTCAAATCAAGATGTGAACCTTCTCAAGAAGCTTGGGTTCATGAAGAAGGAGAACACGCTGATCTTGCCCGGTGAAAAGAGCTACCCCACACCACGCATTGGATACCGGGTAACTTTTGTCGATCATCTCATCTGTGGCCTATCTACTCCAATCCACGAATTTCTTCGTGGATTACTCTTTGTTTACGGTCTGCAACTCCATCATCTCACCCCTAATTCCATCCTTCACATCGCCATCTTCATCACCCTCTGCGAAAGCTTTCTCGGGACCCCTCCCAACTGGGGCCTGTGGAAACGCATATTTCTTGTCCACCGCAACAGCTCCCACACCACTGCCTATAATGTAGGTGGTGTAGTTATATGCGTCCGCCCAGATGTCGAATATTTCGATGTCAAATTCCCTGAATCTATTCAAGGGTGGCGAAAAAGATGGTTGTATGTCCAGGAGGCGCACAATGACACACAGGAATACAATGTCGCTCCTTTTGATGGTGGCGAAAAAATCGTCCGCCGCCGTTCATGGGACGCGGAAGCCTCTGATGAAGAAAAAACGGTGACTGATGCACTAATGAAGCGTATTCATGAACTCCAGAATACCCACGGCAAAGAGCTGTCGGGCTTTCAGATAACTGCATACTTCCTTAGGATTAGGGTGCAGCCTCTTCAAGCTCGCAAGAACCCTCTCTGGATGTATGCTGGCGCAAAAGACGCGGATCGCTTTTCCAAGGACCTGTCGATAAAAGAATTGGAAAGGCTCGTCCGAAAGATTTCATCGCTGAGCAAGAAAGACACTATTCCATCATCTTGCCGCGTTGAACCGTACAGCAACACCAATGTTGTCCCCCAGGTGAACTATTTTTGCCCTTTCGAATTTTTAACATTTGTAGACTGCTATTTTGCTGACTTTCCCTGTATAACTTATTGTCGACATATTTTTTCATCTTGTAGAAACATCAAGTTTTATCGTCTCTTCCTCCCCTTCCTGAGGGCGGAGAAGTCGAAGAAAGAACCGTCGTTACTGACGACAACCAGGGCACTTCTCGTCCTGAGAGTGAAGTCACGGGTTCTCACAAATCCGCGGCTTCCTTGGAAAAAGAGAATGAAACCGAGGCTTCCGAGTCTTCACGTTCACTCCCTTCAGCTGCTTCCCTGAAAAATAAGAGGAAGAGGGAGGAGCTCGAAGATTCCGGCACCTCCAAAACGGGGAAATCTCCTGTTAAGGAGACTTCTCCCGAAAGGGAGGAGAAAACCTTCAACCCTTACGACGATGCTCTTGTTAGCTCGTAAGTTCACATCATCTTTTGTATTTTTTGCTATATTGCTTTTTCTGCATATCTTCATACTATATTTTGCTGCATAGTGGGGACGAAGAAGAGGACCCCATTGTTAATGTGACTGCTCATACGAGCACGTCACATACCTTGGTGCTTTCCGAGACTCGTCCCGCTACCGAAGAAACCTCGCCTCCCCAGCGAGATACAGGGGACTTGACTCCTCTCGGCAGCCCCCGTGCCTCTTCACCGAAGAGAGCAAGGATTGAACCTATCGAAGGATCAAACCTTCTGCCTGGGAATTCGTCGGCTCCCGCTCTGGATGATGTAAGTAGCCTTACCACCTATTTTTACTGCTGTCAAACTTTTCTTCTTCTGGCTTTCTTACCCCTTTTTCGTTTTCTCAGCCTCCCATGCAACAATTTATTCGTCTTGGTACTCAATTTATTGGGTACCGCGACCATGCGAATAGTTTGAAAGGTACTTCTCCTATCTCTTTCTTTGTCGAATAATTTTGTCTTCGCTACCTTGTTGTAATTTTTGTTGCTGTATTTTACCAGAGGCTCTCACCAAAGCCAATAAACGCGCCGATGATCTTGCTCTCGAGCTGGCCAAGAGCGAAAAAGCCCGTGAAAAAGCGGAGCTAGAATCTGCCTCAGTTGAAAGTCTTCGAAAGAGACTTCATGACGCTGAAAATGCTTTGAGTGAGCGCATATCCCAACAGATTGCTCGTGGAGCTGGTATCGGCGCTCGCTTGGAGTCGCAAATCGCCGCTTTGTCAGTAAGTACTCATCACTTTCCTCTCATACCCTTTAATTTTTACGTATGCTTGTCAGTAATCTGGAATTTGCTTCAGCAGGGAAAACGAGCCAAGAATATCAACTTGAAAAGCCCGAAGATGATCGCCTCCTCGACGCCCTTTCTCTTCTCGAAATTTCTGGGGACGAGGCGCGCCAGAGCATTTCTGATGCCAAGGCAGCATTTTCGTGGCTTTTCCCCTACTTCTTCCAGAAGACAGAAGAGCCCAACACTTTTGCTGCGCTCGCCAAGCGCTTCATTCCAAAGGAAGATCTTGGGCTTGCTCTTCGGCAAGAAAACCTCAAGATTGGCGTTGAAGGCACCATTGCATTGGTTGCCGAGAGTCAACAGAGCGTCAACTGGACCAAGGTTGGTGATGCGAAGAATATGGAGACAAAGAGGTGGCAGTCAATGATCAAGGCTGCCAAGCCCCACTCGAAGAAGATCCTGGCCTTCCTCGGGTACAAGCCAACGCCTTCCTCCAGTTCCGCCAAACCAGAGGTCAGGTAGAATACCCTATCTGTCCCTTTTTTTTCTTTTCTTTCTTTTGATGCTTGTCGCAATAGATGTAGTTTGCGACATCGTACGATTGGTTCACTAGGAACCCTCCTTTTGTAAGGACCATGTAAATATCTCGAAAATCAATGGAAATCTATCTTGCCTGATGATTGATGTCGAACTTTTTATTTCCAGTTGGTATTTGATAACTACACTTCAACTCCTCGTCCTTCCGATGCTTTACCTGCTTCCTCCTACTCGAAGAAAACTCATGTTGATGAATTTATTGAAGATTCTTCGAGTGCGGGTCCAACACAAGACTTGGAAGAACTCCGCCAGCAGCTTCAATCAATGAAGAAACAAGCACTCGTAGTAATGGAAAAATCCCGAAGATCATCTGAGAGGGAATAGATTGTGCGACAACAAGCACAGGATGCTATAATTGCGAAAGAGGCCGCAATTACTGAAGCTAAACAGGCTACTTCTCGAGAAGATTTCATGCTTGAACTGTTGACTGACGCGAGCTTGGAAATGGCAGGTAAGCTTTGCAAGCTGAAACTTTTTCCAGTTGTTTTCTTCTTCTCTCTAACTGGTGTGATGTCGTTGAATAGGTCCTTTTTTGGACGCTGCCGCCGAAGATCAAAGGGTGGACACAAGGTCGAATTTCCTTGTCAACCTGGCGCTAGACCATGGCTCCCTCTTTTTGGCTACCCCTGAGCGCACCCGACAAATCGTCAGATTCCAAGATCGCGCATGCCAAATTCGTGAGTTCCTTGAATTTTGTACCAAAACATTGTCCATGGTCTACAACTCCATGTTCCCTCGAAATGTTCAGCCTAAGACTCTGCCTGAATTGATGATCAAGTTTAAAGACTCGCATCAAATCCATGGTTTTGTAAGAGCTCAACTAGTAGCAGGTGCTAGATTTTCCCTTATTATGCTTCAGATCTGCTACTCAAAATTAGATATGACCAAAGTGGTTGAAAAAGTCCATAACAAGCTGAGGCAACGACGGAGGGGTGTCGACAATATTGACGCAATATTACGCCAGTGGCTGAAGAAATAATCGGTGACCTTCTCGGATGGATGCCGACTTTTTTGCAGATGGTCATTATGCTGATTTTCTGGGTGCCTCAAATGAAGAAGATAGGATAAACATAGATGACCTGTTAGGCCATGACTGAATCTATTTTTCCAGTGTTTAACTATCTTGTCGAGAAACCTGTAAATTTTCTGTATATATTGTAGAACAAAAAATATCTCTAGCCCCCGAGTATTTTGGTGGCCGGTGTCGTTATTTTTACTTTTCTTGCGAGGTGTTTTAAACCAAGGCACAAATCATTGTAAATTTATATATTGTATGGATGTCTGGAGTAAGACAGACTTTGTCGGGTCAAAAACCTCGAGTCTATCGAAGAAAAATATGTATATCACCAATATCTTTATTATATTGCAGCACCACGAGCCCGCCTCATTAAAAACCTTCCAGCCCCACTCGGTGCCCTGAAAGGAAAAGAGTGCGTCTGAAAACTCGCGGGCGTTTCAGTACATTGTATGTTTACATATATATCTTGACTTAAGCGTAAAAACGCCGAAGTTGCGCCACGTTCCAGGGATTCGGCTCCGCAACCCCTGTCTTCTTGTCCTTTATCCTGTACGCTCCTCCTTCGATTACTTCAGTGACAATATAAGGTCCTAGCCATGGTGACTCGAATTTCTCGTGGCTACCTTGTGTGAGTCGAAGAACTAAGTCGCCAACCTGGAAAGATCTTGGTCGCAATCGTCGACTGTGATAATTTTTCATATCTTGCTGATACTTGGCGACTCTCGACAATACTTCGTCGCGAGCCTTGTTAAGTGCATCAACATCATCTTCCAGCGCCTTTCTCGAGGTTTCTTCATTAAACTCCGCCACTCTCGGGGAATTGTGTTCTATTTCTATCGGCAACACCGCTTCAGCTCCATGAACCAGGAAAAACGGGGTTTGCTATGTCGTTGTGTTAGGTGTTGTTCGTATACTCCATAACACCCTGGGCAACTCCTCCGGCCAAGTGTGCCGAGCTTTTTCCAATGGTCCTAGCAGGCGCTTCTTGATGCCGTTGCAGATGACGCCATTTGCTTTCTCGAGTTGACCGTTAGTTTGCGGGTGCGCGACCGAAGCAAAATGTAGCTTGATGCCTACTTCTGCACAATAAGCCTTGAATTCCTTTGACGTGAAGTTACTACCATTATCTGTGACGATGCTATGAGGAACTCCGAACCGAAAAACGATGCTCTTGATGAACTTGACCGCTGATGCTGCATTTGGCGAATTTATCGGCTTTGCTTCAACCCACTTGGTGAACTTGTCGACAGCTACAAGCATATACTCGTATCCTCCTGGCCACACCTTGTGTAGTTTGCCCACCATATCAAGACCCCATTGAGCAAAGGGCCACGACAAAGGTATTGGCATCAGTTCCGCTGCCGGAGAGTGGGGTTTGGCGGCAAACCTTTGACACGCATCACAAGTACGCACTATGTCCTTTGCATCCTCGATGGCTGTTAGCCAATAAAATCCTGCTCTGAAAACCTTGGCTGCAATAACTCGACTGCTGGCATGGTGTCAACATACTCCTTCGTGCACGTCCTTTAAAAGCACTCGACCTTCTTCAGCTGTGACGCAGCGCTGTAAGACTCCCGATATACTTTTCTTGTAAAGCTCGCCTTTAACCACAGTAAAAGCTTTGGATCTCCGAATAATTCACCTTGCTTCCACCGGATCGTCGGGTATCTGCTGCCTTGAAATATATGCAATATAAGCCTGCACCCATGGTACTTGTATTACCATTACCTCGTGTGGTTCTTCCTCATTTCTGGATACGCCTGCTTCGAGGGCTGTCGAAGCCCCCGAGCCTTTCTCGACCTTTTCTTTCTTCTTTGGTTGTTTCCTTGCCTTAGTCGACCTTTCATTTATCTCCTCCCAAAATACTCCAGGTGGTATTGCTAGGCAATGTGACCCGATGTTTGCCAAAACATCGGCTTCGTCATTGCTGAGCCTGCTAACATGATTCACTTCACACCCGTCGAGAAGCTTCTCGAGTTCATTGTATAACTCCTTGTATGCTATCATGCTATCATTGACTGCGTCACATTGATTCATAACTTGTTGAGCCACCAGCTGGGAGTCGCCGTATATTTTTAATTGGGTCACACCACAAGCCTTCGCCATCCTCATCCCATGTATCAGTGCTTCATACTCTGCCTCATTGTTAGATGCGTTGGGAAACGTCATCCGTAGTACATATTTTAGCTTGTCTCCTTGAGGTGAAACCAATATCACGCCTGCTCCTGCTCCTTCTAACCTCTTGGACCCGTCGAAGTTCATGGTCCAGGTTCTCGATAAATCAGGCGGTCCCGTGTTTTGCAGCTCCATCCACTCTGCGACGAAGTCTGGTAAGATCTGCGACTTGGTCGCTTTTCTTTTTTCGTATGTGATGTCCCGAGGGGAAAGTTTTATTCCCCAAAGGGAGACACGACCCGTAGCTTCCGGGTTATTCAGTATATTTGACAATGGTGCCTCATTGACTACTATTATCGGGTGTGCCGAAAAATAATGTTGTAACTTTCTTGCTGTTGTAAATACTCCGTATGCTAGCTTCTGATAATGCGGGTACCTCTGTTTTGAAGGCGATAAAACTTCACTGATGAAATATACCGGCCTTTGTACTCCATGTAATTTCCCTTCTTCCTCTCGCTCAACCACGAGTGTTGTGCTGACCACCTGAGGTGTGGCCGCAATGTATAATAGGAGAGGTTCCTTTTCTTTGGGCGCCACCAATATTGGAGGTGTCGAGATTGTTCGCTCGAGATCTTCGAAAGCTCTGTCTGCTTCTTCGTTCCACTCGAACTTTTCTCCTTGCTTGATCAAGGCGTAAAACGGCAACGCCCTTTCTCCTAGCCTGGCGACGAATCAGCTTAAAGTTGCGACTCGTCCCGTTAGATGTTGTATCTCCTTTAGTTTTGTTGGTTTCCGCATCGTTACAATGGCCTGAATCTTCTCTGGGTTAGCCTCGATTCCTCTTGCTGACACCAGGAACCCGAGAAGTTCTCCTGCAGGGACGCCGAAGGAACATTTTGTCGGGTTTAGCTTGAGGCAGAATTTGTCGAGATTGTCGAAAGTTTCTCTGAGATCATCGATCAACGTTGATCCTTCCTTTGTTGTTATGACGACATCGTCAATGTATACTTGGACGTTCTTGCCAATCTGCGTGGCCAAGCACTTCTGCATCATCCGCTGGTATGTTGCACCCGCGTTTTTCAACCCGAAATGCATCGTTTTGTAACAAAACACGCCATAAGGGGTGATAAAAGTTGTTTTGACTTCATCTTCCTCCTTCAGTCGAATCTGGTTCTAACCAGAATACGCGTCCAAGAAAGAAAGACGTTCACAACATGCCGTGGAGTCGATGATTTGATCGATCCTTGGGAGGGGAAAGTGATCTTTTGGACAATGTTTATTTAGACACATGAAGTCGACGCACATGCGAAGGACCTCAGTGTTTTTCTTCGGGACTAGCACTGGGTTTGCTACCCACGTGGCTTCTGTGTGTATCTCTTTGATGAACCCAGCTTCTCTGAGTCGATTGATTTCTGAAAGCATAGCTTTGCGGTTTGGTTCCGAAAAACGCCGCAAAGGTTGTCTGATTGGCCTAGCCAATGGATCCAAGTTTAGGGGGTGCTCGGCAAGTTCCCTGGGTACTCCTGACATGTCAGCTGGACACCATGCAAAGATTTCCCAGCGCTCACGGAGGAACTCGACGAGCGCGCTTTCCTATGCGAGGTCCATGTTTGTGGCGATAGCTGTCGTCTTCTTGGGATCTGTCGGGTGCACCTGCACTTCCTTCGAGTTCTTGGTAGTAGAAAAAGTTGGTTCTTTAAGCGGTCTCCCGACATCCGGTAGTACGTCGTAATCTGTCGTCAGCTTTGACGCCATATACTCTGCTAGTATCCCGAAAGTTTCTGACAGACGATGGAAATCCTTGTCGCACTTATCCGCTAAAGCAAAACTACCTTTCACCGTAATTGGTCCCTTGGGTCCAGGGAGCCTCCACAACAAGTACGTATAATGGGGTACTGCCATGAATCTGGCGTACACGGGTCGTCCCAATAGAGCATGGTACTGTGGCGGGAAATCCACGACTTCAAACTCCAGCCTTTCGATCCTGTAATTCTCTCGGGTTCCAAACTGAACGTCGAGATTAATCTTTCCCAATGGGTAACTTGGCTTGTCGGGTGTGATGCCATGGAAACGCGTATCCGTTGGTTTTAAGTTCGCCAAGGATATGTTCATCTTCCTCAATGTATCTGCGTACATAAGGTTTAGACTGCTGCCTCCATCTATAAAAACTCGCGACACATCAAATCCTGCGATCACCGCTGGTAAGATTAAAGCTGATTGCCCTGGTCGAGGAACTTGCTACGGGTGATCCGCTATGGCGAAGCCAATGTCCTATCCCGACCAATTTAGATACTCTATTGTTGGTGGAGGCATCTTCTCTGCCATAAGAACTTGCCGAGAATCACTTTCTGGGCTCTGTTGGATGGCCTGGCCTTCTGAATCATCGAGACCGCGTCGTTGGTGTCGATATATGGAGGCGGTGGTGGCGCTGCCGCTATTCTAAGCTGGTGTCGATTTTCGTCCGTAATTGCGGGAGGAGGCGGAAGATGAACCTCGCTCCTTGGCCCCTGAGGGTATCTGTTTCCTGCATGTGCGTTGGCATGCCCCACAAATCTATGTAACGCCTGAAAAGTTCGGCAGTCTTTCTGCAGGTGTCCTGACTGCCTCTTTCCATTGTTGTCGAGGTAAAAGTGCATTTGGCATGGTTCGTTCATCATATCTTCGGGAGATACATACGGCCTCTGGAACCTTGGACCATTATTTTTCCTATTTTGACGAGGACCATCCCTGTAGTCACCATGCTGCTCCCCGCTCTTTTGATAATCATCTCGATTATTTCCTTCGTTATTTCCTCGGAATCCGGCCGATATTTGGTCGGGACCGTTGTGATCTGAATATTGGCGAGGGAAACGCCGTCTATTTTGGAAGTTTCTGTTCCGATCTTCCTCGGGTGACCTATGTCGCTTGTTGTTGACGGCATCCTCTCCATCTTCCCAACGATTTGATATCTCCATGAGTGCTGCTATTGTCTTTGGATTAGTTCTCCCTAGATCCTCGATGAAGTCTTTCCTTCGGATCCCTCCGACAAAAGCATCGATCGCTCTCTCGTCAGATACATTTTCTGCCGAGTTTTTGATGATATTCCACCTCTGTATATATGCCCTCATCGACTCGTCATACTTCTGTCGACATGCTCTCAACTCCTCTATCTGTTGGGGTTCGTTGCATAGAAAACAAAAAATTTCCTACCGCAAAGACGAATAAATCCAAGATCTAATCTATGGAACACCCAAGATCTAATCTACAAGATCGGAGCAACGAGATTGATGTGAGACTAACCCTCGAAGATTTCCAAAGCCTACGAGATTAGATCTCGTTGTTGGTGTAGACGATCGTCCCCGGTGCTACAATCCGGCAGCACTTCCGTACTCGGTCGCGCGTACGGTGTCGATGAAGCCCCTTCCTCTCCCCGTTCTAGCGGGCAGCGGAGGTGTGGTAGATCTCCATGGAATCCCAGCAGCACGACGGCGTGGTGGTGGTGGTGGAGATGAATTACTGCAGGGCTTCGCCTAAGCCTGCGCAGTATATGGAGGAGGAAGAGAGGGGGTGATATGTCTCCAACGTATCTATAATTTCTTATGTTCCATGCTAGTTTTATGACAATACCTACATGTTTTGTTCACACTTTATGATGTTTTGATGCATTTTCCGGCACTAACCTATTAACAAGATGCCGAAGCGCCAGTTCCTATTTTCTGCTGTTTTTAGTTTCAGAAATCCTACAAAGGAAATATTCTCAGAATTGGACGAAATCAACGCCCAGGGTCTTATATTTCGCGGAAGCTTCCAGAGAGCCAGAGAGGGACCAGAGGGGAGCCTGTTGGAGATATGCCCAAGAGGCAATAATAAAGTGGTTATTATAATATCTTTGTGTTTATGATAAATGTTTATATACCATGCTATAATTGTATTAACCGAAACATTGATACATGTGTGTTATGTAAACAACAAGGAGTCCCTAGTAAGCCTCTTGTATAACTAGCTTGTTGATTAATAGATGATCATGGTTTCATGATCATGAACATTGGATGTTATTAATAACAAGGTTATGTCATTATTTGAATGATGTAATGGACACACACCCAAATGAGTGTAGCATAAGATCAAGTCATTAAGTTCATTTGCTATAAGCTTTCAATACATAGTTGTCTTAATCCTTCGACCATGAGATCATGTAAATCACTTACACCGAAAGGGTACTTTGATTACATCAAACGCCATTGCGTAAATGGGTGGCAATAAAGATGGGATTAAGTATTTGGAAAGTGTGAGTTGAGGCATATGGATCAATAGTGGGATTTGTCCATCCTGATGACGAATAGATATACTCTGGGCCCTCTCAGTGGAATTTCATCTGATTAGCTTGCAAGCATATGAATAGTTCATAAGAGATCACATACCACGGTACGAGTAAAGAGTACTTGTCGGTAACAAGGTTGAACAAGGTATGGAGATACCGATGATCAAACCTCGGACAAGTAAAATATCGTGAGACAAAGGGAATTGGCATCGTATGTAAATGGTTTAATCGATCACTAAGTCATCGTTGAATATGTGGGAGCCATTATGGATCTCCAGATCCCGCTATTGGTTATTGCTCGGAGAGGAGTCTCGACCATGTCTGCATAGTTCGCGAACCGTAGGGTGACGCGCTTAAGGTTCGATGTCGCATAAGTAGATTCAGAATATGAGTTGGAGTCCGAAGTTTTTGTTCGGAGTCTCGGATGGGATCCAGGACATCACGAGGAGGTTCGGAATTGTCCGGAGAATAAGATTCATATAAGGGAAGTCAAATTCCGGGGTTCGGGAAAAAGTCCGGTGTTTTGACCGGAGCTTCTAGAAGGTTCTGGAGGGCCACCAGTGGGCCCACCACCCCGGGAGAGGCCACATAGGCGCCACATGGCATAGTGGGGCCAGCCCACTATGACATGTGGGCCCAGGCCGGCCCCCCTCTTGGAGATAAGATCTATCTCTATTTTTAAATGGTTTAAATTTAGAGATAGAATCTATCTCGAGATTAATTAGTTTAAACGAAGAGATAAAGGGAAAACTTGGGGGGGAAGACTTCCCCCCCTTGGGGCGCCGGCCGAGGAAGGAGGTGGGGCCAGGGGGAAACCCTAGGCCGGCCCCTCCCCCTATATAAAGAGGGGAGGGGGTGGCCGGCCACTTCACCTCTTCCCCAACCCTAGCCGCCTCCCTCTCTTCCTCCTCCATACGCTGTGCAAGCTTAGGCGAAGCCCTGCAGCAAATCTTCTCCACCACCACCACCACGCCGTCGTGCTGCTGGGATTCCGTGGAGATCTACCACACCTCCGCTGCCCGCTGGAACGGGAGAGGAAGGAGCTTCATCGACACCGTACGCGCGACCGAGTATGGAAGTGCTGCCGGATTGCAGCACCGGGGATGATCGTCTACACCAACAACGAGATTAATCTCGTAGGCTTTGGAATCTTCGAGGGTTAGTCTCATCTCCATCTCGTTGCCTAGATCTAGTAGATTGGATCTTGGGTGTTCCATAGATTAGATCTGTTGGTTTTATTCGCTTTGTGGTAGGAAAATTTTTGTTTTCTATGCAACGAACCCCATCAGTGGTATCAGAGCCATGTCTATGCATAGATTTGTTGCACGAGTAGAACACAATGGTTTGTGGGCGGTGATGCTTTTGTTGCTTTAGTTTGTGTGCTTTGCTTCTTGCGGGATGGTGGGATGAAGCGGCCCGGGCTAACTTTACATGACCGCGTCTCATGAGACTTGCTCCACGCTTGACATGCAACTTGTATTGCATAAGTGGCTTTGCGGGTGTCTGTCTCTCCCACCATAGTGAATATTGTAATTTGCACTTCTATTGTCAACACTAGTATCACCGTTGTGGTTCATGTTCGTAGGTAGATTGGATCTTACTCGAAAACCCTAAACCACGTAAAAGATGCAAACCAAATTAGAGGCGTCTAACTTGTTTTTGCAGGGTTTGGTGATGTGATATGGCCATAATGTGATGATGATTATATTTGATGTATGAGATGTTCATTGTTGTATTATGGAAACCGGCAGGAGCCTAATGGTTGTCTTTAATTTTTGTTAAAGACCTGCGTGTCTATTCATCATGTAATAGCTTTATTTCAAGTAGTTGTTATAGTAGCTATAAGTGATGGACAACCATGAAGCGGCGCCACTGACCTTGACGCCATGCTGGTGATGATGGAGATCATGTTCGTGCTTTGGAGATGGAGATCAAAAGCACAAGAAGAAAGGCCATATCATATCACACATTATGAATTGCATGTGATGTTAATCCTTTTATGCATCTTATTTTTCTTAGATCGCGACGGTAGCATTATAAGATGATCCCTCTCACTAAATATCAAGATAATAAAGTGTTCATCCTTATTATTCACCGTTGCTAAGACTTGTCGTTTCGAAGCATCTCGTGATGATCGGGTGTGATAGACTCTACATGTGCATACAACGGGTGCAAGCCAGATTTGCACACGCGGATACTAAGGTTGCCTTGACGAGCCTAGCATGTACAGACATGGTCTCGGAACACGGGATACCGAAAGGTAGAGCATGAGTCATATGAATGATATGATGAACACTTTGAGTGTTCGCCTTTGAAGCTACATCTTTTCTCGTGAAGATCGGACTTGGTGTAGTGGATTTGGTTCGTGTAATCACTAAGACAATGCGAGGGATGTTGTTTTGAGTGGGAGTTCACCTAGTTAATTTATGAATTAAAATTGAACTCAATTTATCATAAACTTAGTCTAAACTCTTTGCAAATATGTTGTAGATCATGGCGCCCCTCCATCAATTTTAATCAGTTCCTAGAGAAAGAAAAGCTTAAGGGCAATGGTAGCAACTTCACTGACTGGTTCCGTCATGTGAGGATTTTCCTCACTGGCGTAAGCATGCAATATGTGCTCGAAGCACCGCTAGGTCCCCCACCACCTCCTGCAGTATCCGAGGACATAAAGAATGTTTATGAGACTCGGGTAAGTCGGTACTCTGAAGTTCAGTGTGCCATCCTGTGTAGTTTAGAGGCAGAGCTCCAAAAGCGTTTTGAGCACCACGACCCTTGTGATATGATGCGTGAGCTCAAACTTATCTTTGAAACTCATGCGGCCGTGGAGAGCTATGAGGCCTCGAAACAGTTCTTTAACTGTATGATGGAAGAGGGCAGCTCCGTTAGTGAGCACATGTTCGCAATGTCCGGACATGCGAAGAAGCTCAGTGACTTGGGGATTGTGATCCCTAACCAGCTGGGTATTCATTGTGTCCTCCAATCACTGCCACCAAGTTACAAGAACTTCGTGATGAACTACAACATGCAGAACATGAACAAAGAGTTACCTGAACTCTTCTCCATGCTGAAATCTGCTGAAGTAGAAATAAAGAAGGAGAACCAAGTGTTGATGGTCAACAAGACCACCAGTTTCAAGAAGCAGGGCAAGCCTAACAAGGGCAACTTCAAGAAGGGCGGCAAGAAAGTTGCAGCGCCTCCTGAGAAGCCTAAGGCTGGTCCTAAGCCTGAGACTGTGTGCTACTACTGCCAGGGGAAGGGGCACTCGAAGCGGAATTGCACCAAATACTTGGCCGATCTTAAGAGCGGCCACGTCAAGAAGAAAGGTATATTTGATATACATGTTATAGATGTCTATCTTACTGGTTCTCGTAGTAGTGCCTGGGTATTTGATACTGGTTCGGTTGCTCACATTTGTAACTCGAAACAGGAACTGCGGAATAGACGAAGCCTGGCAAGGGACGAGGTGACGATGCGCGTTGGAAATGGATCCAAAGTCGATGTGATCGCCGTCGGCACGCTCCCTCTACATCTACCTTCGGGATTAGTTTTAAACCTTAATAATTGTTATTTGGTACCTGCGTTGAGCATGAACATTATATCTGGATCTTGTTTGATGCAAGACGGTTATTCATTTAAGTCTGAGAATAATGGTTGTTCGATTTATATGAGTAATGTCTTTTATGGCCATGCACCTGAGATGAATGGTTTATTCTTGTTAAATCTCGATAGTAGTGATACACATTTTCATAACATTGATGCTAAGCGAATTAAATTGAATGATAATTCTACTTATATGTGGCACTGTCGTCTTGGTCATATTGGAGTGAAGCGCATGAAGAAACTCCATTCCGATGGACTTCTTGAGTCACTTGACTTTGAGTCACTTGACAGATGCGAAGCATGTCTAATGGGAAAAATGACTAAGACTCCATTCTCTGGCACAATGGAGCGAGCTACAGACTTGTTGGAAATCATACATACAGATGTGTGCGGACCAATGAGTGTAGCATCGCGCGGTGGTTATCGTTATGTTCTAACCTTCACGGATGATCTGAGTAGATATGGGTATATTTACTTTATGAAACACAAGTCCGAGACTTTTGAGAAGTTCAAGAAATTCCAAAGTGAAGTAGAAAATCAACGTAACAAGAAGATTAAGTTTCTGCGTTCTGATCGTGGAGGCGAATATCTGAGTTATGAGTTTGGCATGCATTTAAAGAAATGCGGAATACTTTCACAGTTGACACCGCCGGGAACACCACAACGCAATGGTGTGTCCGAACGTCGTAATCGAACTCTCTTAGATATGGTTCGTTCTATGATGTCTCTTACCGATTTGCCATTATCGTTTTGGGGTTATGCATTAGAGACAGCCGCATTCACTTTAAATAGGGCACCATCTAAATCCGTTGAAACGACACCGTATGAATTATGGTTTGGGAAGAAACCTAAGCTGTCGTTCCTTAAAGTTTGGGGTTGCGATGCTTATGTAAAGAAGTTACAACCTGACAAGCTAGAACCCAAAGCGGAGAAATGCGTCTTCATAGGATACCCTAAAGAAACAATTGGGTATACTTTCTATCACAGATCCGAAGGCAAAATCTTTGTTGCCAAGAACGGATCCTTTCTTGAGAAGGAGTTTCTCACTAAAGAAGTGACTAGAAGAAAAGTAGAACTCGACGAGGTTGATGAACCTTCTCTCATAGATCAGAGTAGCGCAGTGCCGGAAGAAGTTCCTGTGCAGCCTGCACCGATAGGAGAGGAAGCAAATGATGATGATCATGAAACTTCGAACGAGGAAGCTATTGAACCTCGCAGATCGACGAGGGAACGTACCACTCCTGATTGGTATGATCCCTGTCTAAATGTCATGATTGTGGACGACAATGATGAGGACCCTGCGACATATGAAGAAGCGATGATGAGCCCAGATTCCAACAAATGGCAAGAAGCCATGAAATCCGAAATGGGATCCATGTATGATAACAAAGTATGGACTTTGGTAGACTTACCTGATAGCCGCAAGGCTATCGAGAATAAATGGATCTTCAAGAGAAAAACAGATGCTGATGGTAATATTACCGTCTATAAAGCTCGACTTGTCGCAAAGGGTTTCCGACAAATTCAAGGAGTTGACTACGATGAGACTTTCTCACCTGTAGCGAAGCTAAAGTCTGTGATGATTTTGTTAGCAATAGCTGCATTTTTCGATTATGAGATCTGGCAGATGGATGTCAAAACGGCGTTCCTTAATGGTGATATTGAGGAAGAGTTGTATATGGTACAACCCAAAGGTTTTGTCGATCCTAAAAATGCTGACAAGGTATGCAAACTTCAGCGTTCCATTTATGGACTGAAGCAAGCATCCCGGAGTTGGAACCTACGCTTTGATAGAGTGATCAAAGACTTCGGTTTTATACGGACTCATGGTGAGGCCTGTATTTACAAGAAAGTGAGTGGGAGCTCTGTAGCGTTCCTGATATTATATGTAGATGACATATTATTAATTGGGAATGATATAGAACTATTAAGCAGCATTAAAGGTTATTTGAATAAGTCTTTTTCAATGAAAGACCTTGGTGAAGCAGCATACATTTTAGGCATCAAGATTTATAGAGATAGATCAAGACGCCTAATAGGCCTTTCACAGAGTACATACCTGGACAAGATTCTAAAGAATTTTAGAATGGATGAAAGCAAGAAAGGGTTCTTGCCTATGTTGCCAGGTAAGGTCTTGAGTAAGACTCAAGGTCCGGCTACGGCAGATGAAAGAGAGAGGATGAGCAAGATCCCCTATGCTTCGGCAGTAGGCTCTATCATGTACTCCATGCTCTGTACTAGACCGGATATCGCACATGCTGTTAGTTTGACCAGCAGATATCAAAGTGATCCAGGGATGGAACACTGGACAGCGGTCAAGAATATCCTGAAGTACTTGAAAAGGACTAAGGATATGTTTCTTTGTTATGGCGGTGACCAAGAGCTCGTTGTAACCAGTTACACCGATGCAAGTTGGAACACCGACCCTGATGACTCTAAGTCTCAGTCTGGGTACGTGTTTATATTGAATGGTGCGGCAGTAAGCTGGAGCAGTTCCAAGCAGTGCACGGTGGCGAAATCTTCAACAGAATCTGAATATATAGCGGCTTCAGAGGCTTCATCGGAAGCGGTATGGATGAAGAGGTTCATTGTTGAGATTGGTGTGGTTCCTAGTGCATTGGATCCGCTAGTTATTTATTGTGACAACACGGGTGCCATCGCCAATGCAAAGGAACCAAGGTCACACAAGAAGCTGAAGCATATCAAGCTGCGTTTTCATTCGATTCGCGAGTACATCGAAGATGGTGAAGTAGAGATTTGCAAAGTACACACGGATCTGAATGTTGCAGATCCGTTGACTAAAGCTCTCCCAAGGGCAAAGCATGACCAACACCAGAATGCCATGGGTGTTAGGTACCTTACAATGTAATCTAGATTATTGACTCTACTGCAAGTGGGAGACTGTTGGAGATATGCCCAAGAGGCAATAATAAAGTGGTTATTATAATATCTTTGTGTTTATGATAAATGTTTATATACCATGCTATAATTGTATTAACCGAAACATTGATACATGTGTGTTATGTAAACAACAAGGAGTCCCTAGTAAGCCTCTTGTATAACTAGCTTGTTGATTAATAGATGATCATGGTTTCGTGATCATGAACATTGGATGTTATTAATAACAAGGTTATGTCATTAGTTGAATGATGTAATGGACACACACCCAAATGAGCGTAGCATAAGATCAAGTCATTAAGTTCATTTGCTATAAGCTTTCAATACATAGTTGTCTTAATCCTTCGACCATGAGATCATGTAAATCACTTACACCGAAAGGGTACTTTGATTACATCAAACGCCATTGCGTAAATGGGTGGCAATAAAGATGGGATTAAGTATTTGGAAAGTGTGAGTTGAGGCATATGGATCAATAGTGGGATTTGTCCATCCTGATGACGGATAGATATACTCTAGGCCCTCTCGGTGGAATGTCATCTGATTAGCTTGCAAGCATATGAATAGTTCATAAGAGATCACATACCACGGTACGAGTAAAGAGTACTTGTCGGTAACGAGGTTGAACAAGGTATGGAGATACCGATGATCAAACCTCGGACAAGTAAAATATCGCGAGACAAAGGGAATTGGCATCGTATGTAAATGGTTCAATCGATCACTAAGTCATCGTTGAATATGTGGGAGCCATTATGGATCTCCAGATCCCGCTATTGGTTATTGCTCGGAGAGGAGTCTTGACCATGTCTGCATAGTTCGCGAACCGTAGGGTGACGCGCTTAAGGTTCGATGTCGCATAAGTAGATTCGGAATATGAGTTGGAGTCCGAAGTTTTTGTTCGGAGTCTCGGATGGGATCCAGGACATCACGAGGAGGTTCGGAATTGTCCGGAGAATAAGATTCATATAAGGGAAGTCAAATTCCGGGGTTCGGGAAAAAGTCCGGTGTTTTGACCGGAGCTTCTAGAAGGTTCTAGAGGGCCACCAGTGGGCCCACCACCCCGGGAGAGGACACATAGGCTCCACATGGCATAGTGGGGCCAGCCCACTATGACATGTGGGCCCAGGCCGGCCCCCCTCTTGGAGATAAGATCTATCTCTATTTTTAAACGGTTTAAATTTAGAGATAGAATCTATCTCGAGATTAATTAGTTTAAACGAAGAGATAAAGGGAAAACTTGGGGGGGAAGACTTCCCCCCTTGGGGCGCCGGCCAAGGAAGGAGGTGGGGCCAGGGGGAAACCCTAGGCCGGCCCCTCCCCCTATATAAAGAGGGGAGGGGGTGGCCGGCCACTTCACCTCTTTCCCAACCCTAGCCGCCTCCCTCTCTTCCTCCTCCATACGCTGTGCAGGCTTAGGCGAAGCCCTACAGCAAATCTTCTCCACCACCACCACCACGCCGTCGTGCTGCTGGGATTCCGTGGAGATCTACCACGCCTCCGCTGCCCGCTGGAACGGGAGAGGAAGGAGCTTCATCGACACCGTACGCGCGACCGAGTACGGAAGTGCTGTCGGATTGCAGCACCGGGGACGATCGTCTACACCAACAACGAGATTAATCTCGTAGGCTTTGGAATCTTCGAGGGTTAGTCTCATCTCCATCTCGTTGCTTAGATCTAGTAGATTGGATCTAGGGTGTTCCATAGATTAGATCTGTTGGTTTTATTCGCTTTGCGGTAGGAAAATTTTTGTTTTCTATGCAACGAACCCCATCAGAGCCCTGGGGGCCCCACCCCACAGGGCGGCGCGGCCTGGCCCCTGGGCGCGCCCCCCTATGGTGTGGGACCACCAGGTCTCCTCCGAGGCTGCCCTTTCGCCTATATAATCTCTCCGCCTCGAAAACCCTAAAAACATAAGCCACGATACGAGAAAAGTTCCAGAGCCGCCGCCATCGCGAAGACAAGATTCAGGGGACAGAAGTCTCTGTTCCGGCACGCCGCCGGGACGGGGAATTGCCCCCGGAAGGCATCTCCATCGACATTGTTGTATCCCATGATGAGGAGGGAGTAGTTGTCCCTCGAGGCTAAGGGCTCTACCGGTAGCTATGTGGTTAATCTCTCTCATGTACCTCAATACAATGATCTCATGAATTGCCTTGCATGATTGAGATCCATATGATGAGCTTTGTATCACTATTAATCTATGTGCTACTCTAGTGATGTTATTAAAGTAGTCTATTCCTCCTTCATGATGTAACGGTGATAGTGTGTGCATCATGTAGTACTTGGTGTAGGTTATGATTGTAATCTCTTGTAGATTATGGAGTTGATTATTACTACGATAGTATTGATGTGATCTATTCCCCCTTTCATAGTGTAATGGTGAAAGTGTGTATGCTATGTTAGTACTCGGTCTAAATTGCAAAGATCTATTATGCTCTAAAGGTTACTTAAATATGAATGCCGAATGTTGTGGCGCTTGTTTACTCCGGCTTGAGGGAGCTCTTGTAGCCCTACACAATGAATGGTGTTTGTTATCCAACAAAAGAGTGTATGTAGCACAAGTGAGGAGAAGTTATTTATTTATTATGTGATCAATGTTGAGAGTGTCCACTAGTGAAAGTATGATCCCTAGGCCTTGTTTCCAAATACTGCAAACATCGCTTTGTTCTTTGTTTCTTTGCATCTTTACTTCCTGCAATATTACCACCATCTATACCACCTGTGTTTTACTATCTCTTCGCCGAACTAGTGCACCTATACATATGACAAGTGTATTAGGTGTGTTGGGGACACAAGAGACTTCTTGTATCTTAATTGCAGGGTTGCTTGAGAGGACTATCTTTGACCTCTACCTCCCTGAGTTCGATAAACCTTGGGTGATTCACTTAAGGGAAACTTGCTGCTGTTCTACAAACCTCTGCTCTTGGAGGCCCAACACTGTCTACAGGAATAGAAGCGTGAGTAGACATAAGGGGGGCGGCCAGGGTTTCTGGATTGGTGTGGTGGCCGGCCACCCCCTCCCCTCACTCCCTCCCCTCTTTATATAGAGGGAGGGTCGGCCTAGGGTTCCCCCTGGGGCCCACCTATCCCTTGGCCGGCCATGGGGGGGAGACTTTTCTTCCCCCTCAAGCCTTCCCCTTATCTCTTCGTTTAAACACTTTATTTTAGAGATAGATCTTATCTCTAGATTTAAACCATTTAAATTAAGAGATAGATCTTATCTCTAATGGGTAGGCCGGCCTGGGCCCACATGTCATAGTGGGCAGGCCCCACCATGCCATGTGGCGCCTACGTGGCCTCTCCCGGGGTGGTGGGCCCACTGGTGGCCGTCTAGAACCTTCCAGAAGCTCCGTTCAAAACACCGAACTTTTTCCCGCACCCCAGAAAATGACTTCCCTTATATGAATCTTATTCTCCGGACCATTCCAAACCTCCTCGTGATGTCCTGGATCCCATCCGAGACTCCGAACAAAAACTTCGGACTCCATATCATATTCTGAATCTACTTATGCGACATCGAACCTTAAGCGCGTCACCCTACGGTTCGTGAACTATGTAGACATGGTCGAGACTCCTCTCCGAGCAATAACCAGTAGCGGGATCTGGAGATCCATAATGGCTCCCACATATTCAATGATGACTTAGTGATCGATTGAACCATTTACAAACGATGTCGATTCCCTTTGTCACGCGATATTTTACTTGTCCGAGGTTCGATCATCGGTATCTCCATACCTTGTTCAACCTCGTTAATGACAAGTACTCTTTACTCGTACCGTGGTATGTCATCTCTTATGATCCAATCATATGCTTGCAAGCTAATCAGACGATATTCCACCGAGAGGGCCCAGAGTATATCTATCCGTCATGAGGATGGACAAATCCCACTATTGATCCATATGCCTCAACTCACACTTTCCAAATACTTAATCCCATCTTTATAACCACCCATTTACGCAATGGCGTTTGATGTAATCAAAGTACCCTTCCGGTGTAAGTGATTTACACGATCTCATGGTCGAAGGACTTAGGCAACTATGTATCGAAAGCTTATAGCAAATTGAACTTAATGACTTGATCTTATGCTACGCTCATTTGGGTGTATGTCCATTATATCATTCACCCAATGACATAACCTTGTTATTAACAACATCCAATGTTCATGATCACGAAACCATGATCATCTATTAATCAACAAGCTAGTTATACAAGAGGCTTACTAGGGACTCCTTGTTGTTTACATAACACACATGTATCAATGTTTCGGTTAACACTATTATAGCATGGGATGTAAACATTTATCATGAACACTAAGATATAACAATAACTAATTTATTATTGTCTCTTGGGCATATCTCCAACAGTCTCCCACTTGCACTAGAGTCAATAATCTAGTTTACATTTGAAAAGATATAACACCTTGGCCTTCTGGTGATTATCATGTTTTGCTTACGGGAGAGGTTTGTAGTCAACGGATCTGACTGTTCAAAAACGTATGTATTTTGCAATTCATTTGCGTCTCTGCGCATCACTCATTTTCCAAGTGAGTCGGCATTAATTGTATATGCTTAGTCCTCTGGTGGAACCTTAATTCCGCGGTCTGAAAATAAGTCACTAGTATTGTATAAAAAATATAGCTTCAAAGTTCTGACACTATCGGAACTACACCAAGTTCTCAAAGAACTCCTCGACTTAACATCCCCAGTCATTGTCAAAACAATGACATACTCTGCCTTCGTTTGTAGAATCCGTCACAATATTTAGAACTGGTCTAAATCTAGCATAGACTTCTTCTAGCTCATTGTGCTACCTTTTAAACAACACTTAGCCTAATTGAGATTGAATTTTTATTTTTATGTGTGATCAAACTAATATCGGTGCAACACCTTACAGCGATTTGTTTGTCATTATCCATACAAAAACTATATATATATATATATATATATATATATATATATATATATATATATATCCTTGGTTCTTCTAAAGCACTCAGGGATATTCTTACTGTTGTCCAATGATCATTACATGAATCATTCTGGTATATGCTCGTAACACTTTAGAGCACAGGACATCTGACTTTGTACATATTATTTGTGATCTAAAGTCACTCATGTGTTTTTACTCATTGAGTGTCAAATACACTCAAGTCTTGTTAAGCTTTCACATGAAAAAACACCTTCTTAATATTTTTATATTGAACTACTTCAATATTCATTCTATGTACTTTGACTTAAACTTATTATGTGTTTCAATCCATCTTCATAGATCTTGACACTAAATATGTTTCAGTTCATATCCTTTCATTGAAATTAATTCTCAATGAAACCTTTTAATCACATCAAGTACATGATTACATTATTTTTAATCAACAATATGTCATCTACATAAAGTATTATAAATATGTCTCAGCGCTCCCACTTAATTTCTTGCAAATGCAAGCATCTTCATCGTTTCTGATGAAATCAAAACTCTTTGATTATTTCATCCGGTGAAGATTCCAACTCCGCGGTACTCACTTCATCCAATTGAAGTTTGTATACCTATCTAGTATTCCACGGACCAGCAAAACTCTTGGTTGTATCTGGTATACATCCTTCATACATACTTCTGGTAAGGAATGTATTTCTGCCATCCTACTATCATATCTCATAAAAGAAATATGTAGCTATTACTAGAATAATCCACATAGACTATAAGCATTGCCACGGAAGATCTAATCTTATCGTAGTCAACTCTTTGAACTTTGTCGTAAACAACTTTTCGATAAGTAGAGCTTCTTCAAGGATATTCCATCCAAGTCCATCTATTTTATAGATTCATTTACTTTCAAAAAGTATTCACCTATCTTGGATTTCATGGCGCATAGCCATTTTAACGGAGTCAGGGCCCATCATAACTTCCTTGTATGTAGTTGGTTTATCATTCTTCAAAATCAATCCTTTGTCCACAAATCATTTATTTGGTCACAAAGTAAACCACATCTACAAGGTTGAATAGGTACTTTGATCTCCATGACTATAACACTTTATAGACATGGGAGCCATGATCGTCGTGGCCGCTTCCGGAACCATTTCCGATGCTGCGCTACTCTGATCATCATGCTCAGGTTCATAAACCTTATCAAGTTCCATTGTCCTCCCACTCAAATACTTCGCTAGAAAACTCCTTATCAATCCCGATTCATTTCAATATGAGGACAAGAATTGAACCGATTTAATTAATTACAATAGAACAATTACACAACAAAAGAGAAAAGAAAGAAGTTATTTGTTGGCGGTAGATGGTTTTTACTAAATCAAAATTGTGATTCTTTAGTTATTTATTTTAGATTTGCAATTCTTATAATTTTTACTCTTTTTCTTGGAAACAAGTAAGAAACATCGACAAACACTTTTGTCTTTGACTTCATAGTGGAAAGAATTCCCAATCAATTCTCTAGGATAACCAACAAAGACACTCATCCGATTTTGGTTGTAAACTTATTTACTTATGCTATGCATACCAAAATTTAAGAAAGGACTATTAGGGTTTATACCCATGCCATAACTCGTATGGTGTCATTTCAACGGATTATGATGACGCTCTATTCAGTGTAAAAGCGGTATTCTCTAAAGCATAATCCACAAAATATAATGGCATCATTTTATTTTATCTCATCATTAACCCAACAGGTTTGGATACGTCTCTCGGATACTCCATTATCACTATGATACTCCAAGAAACGTGAGGTTGTAGAACGATTTCATAACTCTCTTAGATGTTCGCTAAAACTCGTAATTCAAATATTTCCACCATGATCCAATCACAGATATTTGACTTTTCTATTACGATGATTTCCACTTCATGCTGAATTTTATTTGAATCCATTCAAATGTTTCAAACTTCTTCCTTATCGAATAAATATATCCACATATATACACCCAATTCATTGTTGGAAGTTTTCATGAAGTAGAAGAATCTCCCGCACACAACTATGCCCAGCGAACCATATACATCATCATGTATGTTTCCACTAAGTTAGTTGCCCGTTCAACTCTTGGCCTATGAACGGTATTTAAGTCATTCTCTTCAGAAGAGATTTGCAAGCGCCAAACGATTCAAAAATCGAATGACTCCAAAAATCCATTTGCATGGAGTTCATTCATGCGTTCCTGTCTAACATGACCTAAATGGCGGTTCCACTAATGAGTGGAATTCACATCATTTGCCTTATGGCATTTTAGCGTCAGTGTTATGTATGTGTGCTTGACCATAAAAGTTTATAATAACTTATCCATCGTACATGGAATGCTGTTAGAATTTGAACAACTCATTGTTTTCATTTAACCATAACAAAACAACAATTATAAAGTTCTTTTTTATAAATCTGAAGGGCTAGGTAAAATGCCAACGACGAACACAATAACACTTTATTTTGTTCCAGACGTGCATTCCTACCATATTCCTTGTCAGTCACTTAGGCCATTGTATTCTTGTATTGCGTTGTTTTGTATGACACCTCATACCAACCAATATGGTACAATTACCCAAGAATTTCATTGTGTGACCAAAACAAGGAATACATTCATAACATGTATATCATCTATATACACCTGAGCTAGACTTTCTAGTCTTTTCTTTCTTTCTGCCAAAATCTTTTGTAGTTTCTCTTTTAGCTTTCCCCATTCTCAGAAAACACTTCACCTTCAATAACTTCTAGGTCCATTGGTCAAATACCAATAACCTTGAGGTTCTTCCTTTGAAGTTGATCATCACATGACAAGTGTTCCAGATTTCACTATTAGTAACCTTTTAATGTGATGAACAATTTCACTCATAATTTTTATCCATCATGACGACTTTCCGAGACCATGTCTGTACATGCCAGACTCGTAAAGTTTAACCTTAGTACTCGTATGTGCAAAATCTGGCTTGCACCCGTTGTATGCACACGTAGAATCTATAACACCCGATCATCACGTGATGCTTCGAAACGACGAGCTTTAGCAACGGTGCATACTAAGGACGATCACTTCATGGATGTGCGAATATCGTTAGTGCCCAACTAGTTGGAGGATTGGGACGCCTGGCGTCTTCAACCTTCGTACATTCCCATAAAACTTATGAGTTTATGTAGTCTCACTAGATTATATTCTATCATCTTGCAATCAGGTCTTAGATATCACATATATCTCATACCTCGCTTATTTCTGAAAACAAAATTTCCAGCTCCTTACTTTTCAAACGGATTTGAACTTCAAGTTTCACGGAGACAAGATGATTTTAGGTACTAATTGAAACCTTGCTCCTTAAATCATCAATGTGAGGTTTACTAAAAATTTGCATTAGGACTTAATCATATCTTGATTCTTTAACAATACGGTACCAGTCTGTAAAGTTACTTGTCAGACTTAACAGTTTTTCTATCTCAATTACAAGACTAGCGCACGGTAGATAACGGATGCCAATTCTACAAATTTAATTCAAAATACTATTCAGACTATGTTCATGATAATTTGAGTTCATTTTTTATTCTTAAATTAACTAGGCTTGAGGGGGAAGAAAAGTGAAACAAAATTTCCAGCTCCTTACTTTTCAAACGACAATGAACATCTCATACATCAAATATAATCATCATCACATCATGTCCATATCACATCACCAAACCCTGCAAAAACAAGTTAGACGCCTCTAATTTGGTTTGCATATTTTACGTGGTTTAGGGTTTTCGAGTAAGATCCAATCTACCTACGAACATGAACCACAACGGTGATACTAGTGTTGACAATAGAAAGTGAAAATTGGAATCTTCACTATGGTGGGAGAGACAGACACCCGCAAAGCCACTTATGCAATACAAGTTGCATGTCAAAGCGTGGAGCAAGTCTCATGAGACGCGGTCATGTAAAGTTATCCCGGGCCGCTTCATCCCACCATCCCGCAAGATGCAAAGTACATAAACTAAAGCAACAAAAGCATCAACGCCCACAAAACCATTGTGTTCTACTCGTGCAACAGATCTATGCATAGACATGGCTCTGATACCACTGTTGGGGTTCGTTGCATAGAAAAACAAAAATTTTCCTACCGCAAAGACGAATAAATCCAAGATCTAATCTATGGAACACCCAAGATCTAATCTACAAGATCGGAGCAATGAGATTGATGTGAGACTAACCCTCGAAGATTTCCAAAGCCTACGAGATTAGATCTCGTTGTTGCTGTAGACGATCGTCCCCGGTGCTACAATCCGGCAGCACTTCCGTACTCGGTCGCGCGTACGGTGTCGATGAAGCCCCTTCCTCTCCCCGTTCCAGCGGGCAGCGGAGGTGTGGTAGATCTCCACGGAATCCCAGCAGCATGATGGCGTGGTGGTGGTGGTGGAAAAGTATTACTGCAGGGCTTCGCCTAAGCCTGCGCAGTATATGGAGGAGGAAGAGAGGGGGGCGGCCAGGGTTTCTGGATTGGTGTGGTGGCCGGCCACCCCCTCCCCTCTTTATATAGGGGGAGGGTCGACCTAGGGTTCCCCCTGGGGCCCACCTATCCCTTGGCCGGCCATGGGGGGGAGACTTTTCTTCCCCCTCAAGCCTTCCCCTTATCTCTTCGTTTAAACACTTTATTTTAGAGATAGATCTTATCTCTAGATTTAAACCATTTAAATTAAGAGATAGATCTTATCTCTAAGGGGTAGGCTGGCCTGGGCCCACATGTCATAGTGGGCAGGCCCCACCATGCCATGTGGCGCCTACATGGCCTCTCCCGGGGTGGTGGGCCCACTGGTGGCCCTCTAGAACCTTCTAGAAGCTCCGGTCAAAACACCAGATGTTTTCCCGCACCCCGGAAAACGACTTCCCTTATATGAATCTTATTCTCCGGACCAATCCAGACCTCCTCGTGATGTCCTGGATCCCATCCGAGACTCCGAACAAAAACTTTGGACTCCATATCATATTCCGAATCTACTTATGCGACATCGAACCTTAAGCGCGTCACCCTACGGTTCGTGAACTATGTAGACATGGTCGAGACTCCTCTCCGAGCAATAACCAATAGTGGGATCTGGAGATCCATAATGGCTCCCACATATTCAACGATGACTTAGTGATCGATTGAACCATTTACATACGATGCCGATTCCCTTTGTCACGCGATATTTTACTTGTTCGAGGTTCGATCATCGGTATCTCCATACCTTGTTCAACCTCGTTAATGACAAGTACTCTTTACTCGTACCATGGTATGTGATCTCTTATGATCCAATCATAAGCTTGCAAGCTAATCAGACGACATTCCACCGAGAGGGCCCAGAGTATATCTATCCGTCATCAGGATGGACAAATCCCACTATTGATCCATATGCCTCAACTCACACTTTCCAAATACTTAATCCCATCTTTATAACCACCCATTTACGCAATGGCGTTTGATGTAATCAACGTACCCTTCCGGTGTAAGTGATTTACACGATCTCATGGTCGAAGGACTTAGGCAACTATGTATCGAAAGCTTATAGCAAATTGAACTTAATGACTTGATCTTATGCTACGCTCATTTGGGTGTATGTCCATTATATCATTCACCCAATGACATAACCTTGTTATTAACAATATCCAATGTTCATGATCACGAAACCATGATCATCTATTAATCAACAAGCTAGTTATACAAGAGGCTTACTAGGGACTCCTTGTTGTTTACATAACACACATGTATCAATGTTTCGGTTAATACAATTATAGCATGGGATGTAAACATTTATCATGAACACTAAGATATAACAATAACTAATTTATTATTGCCTCTTAGGCATATCTCCAACACTATCGACGCAGGCTTCTTGCATGTAGACAAGAAATTCTTTACGAACAGGTCCTCGAAGGTTTCCCAACTGTCGATAGATCCAGGTTGTAACTTCTTGATCCATGATCGAGCTGCGCCACTTAGGTATACCTGGATACTTTGCATAGCCGTTGCCTTAGTTCCACCTGTCAATTTTACTGTCTCCAGGTAATCAACCAACCAATCCTCAGGATCTTGCAGTCCATCGAATTTTTTGTAACTGTCAGGCAACTTGAAATCTGACGGTACTCGCGTTTTGCGGACTCGTCGAGTAAAACAGGGGAGTCCGCACAGATCTTCGTCATCTACTTCAGGTGACTGCCGACGTTCTCTCCTCTTGTGTCGCGCTCTATCAACCCGATTTTGCGCCGCTGTGTCTCTTGGCGACGTTCTCGGGGGTTTTTGCACTTCCATTGTAGGTCGTGGACTATTTTGCCTCGCAGCACCTTCGGGAGGTGTGCTTCTTCCTGCGAACGATGTCCCCATAACTCCGACTCCTGCCAAAGCCATGTTATATAATGCCTCTCTTGGATCTCCTGCAGGTGGCCTATTCGCCAATATGAAGGCATGTGTCGCCATATATCCTGCCTCCGGGGTTTTTGGGATAATATTCCCTCTTGTGTCAATCGACATGAAAGACATTCCGAGATTCTGGATCAGTGATGCGCGTAGATGTACACGTCCGTTGGGAACCCCAAGAGGAAGGTGTGATGCGCACAGCAGCAAGTTTTCCCTCAGAAAGAAACCAAGGTTATCGAACCAGTAGGAGCCAAGAAGCACGTGAAGGTTGTTGGTGGAGGAGTGTAGTGCGGCGCAACACCAGTGAAACCGGCGCCAACGTGGAACCTGCACAACACAATCAAGATACTTTGCCCCAACGTAACAGTGAGGTTGTCAATCTCACCGGCTTGCTGAAAACAAAGGATTAAACGTATCGAGTGGAAGATGGTGTTTGTTTGCAAAGAACAGTAAAGAACAATGATTGTAGTAGAATGTATTCAGATGTAAAAGAATGGACCGGGGTCCACAGTTCACTAGTGGTATCTCTCCAATAAGATAACTAACATGCTGGGTGAACAAATTACAGGTGGGCAATTGACAAATAAAGATTCAATACATATCAATGATGATTACTATGTGATTTAATCAGGGCATTACGACAAAGTACATAGACCGCTATCCATCATGCATCTATGCCTAAATAATCCACCTTTGGGTTAGCATCCGCACCCCCTCCAGTATTAAGTTGTAAACAACAGATAATTGCATTAAGTATGGTGCGTAATGTAATCAACACAAATATCCTTAGACAAAGCATCGATGTTTTATCCCTAGTAGCAACAGCACATCCACAACCTTAGAACCTACTGTCACGATCCCAGATTCAATGGAGGCATGAACCCACTATCGAGCATAATTACTCCCTCTTGGAGTTACAAGTATCAACTTGGCCAGAGCCTCTACTAGCAACGGAGAGCATGCAAGAACATAAACAACACATATATGATAGATTGATAATCAACTTAACATAGTATTCTAGATTCATCGGATCCCACCAAACGCAACATGTAGCATTACAAATAGATGATCTTGATCATGTTAGGCAGCTCACAAGATCTAAACAATGATAGCACAAGCGGAGAAGACAACCATCTAGCTACTGCTATGGACCCATAGTCCAAGGATGAACTACTCACGCATCAATCCGGAGGCGGGCATGATGATGTAGAGCCCCTCTGGTGATGATTCCCCTCTCCGGCAGGGTGCCGGAGGCGATCTCCTGAATCCCCCGAGATGGGATTGGCGGCGGCGGCGTCTCTGGAAGGTTTTCCGTATCGTGGCTCTCGGTACAGGGGTATTCGCGACGAAGGCTTTAAGTAGGCGGAAGGGCAACGCAGGGGGGCTCACGAGGCCCCCACACGCTAGGGCCGCGCGGCCAGGGCCTGGGCCGCGCCGCCCTGTTGTGTCGACGCCTCGTGGCCCCACTTCCTTTCCCCCTCGTTCTTCTGGAAGCTTCGTGTAAAAATAGGACCCTGGGCGTTGATTTCGTCCTATTCCGAGAATATTTACTTACTAGGATTTCTGAAACCAAAAACAGCAGAAAACAGCAACTGGCACTTCGGCATCTTGTTAATAGGTTAGTGCCGGAAAATGTATAATAATGCTGTAAAGTATGTATAAAACATTCAAGTATTGTCACAAAAGTAGCATGGAACATAAGAAATTATAGATACGTTTGAGACGTATCAATCAGGTTCTCCCTATCTGCCTCCGGTATATTCTGCAGTCGAGATCTTGCCCTGTTACGACCATCTCTGTGGTTGTCTCCCGAAGTTCCTGAATGTCGGCTCAGCTCAGCCCTTCGTCTGCTCGACACGGAAGCAACAGCTCTTCTTTTTTCGAGCTCAACTGCTTGTTTTTCGAGCTCTCTTCCCTTACGGGCTAGCTTGTATTGGTACGCCTGCAACTCCGCGACTGTTGCAGTGGTATTCATCGGCTCTGTGCCATTCATGGATATTGTCGCTCTGTCCCAAGCTTCTTGCGGGAGCTGCACCTTGTCTCTAGGTTCGGGACCGAGGTATTTTGTACCCAAACCTCACGTAAGATCAGCGGGATCGACGTATGGATTTCCCAAACTGTCGAAAGCCTCTGATGTCTCTGGCTCGGACCGGCTTGCTTCCTCAATGGCGTACACTTGGTGATGTGTTGAAGCTTGATTGTTATCGATATTGGTGACACCGTCATATAGATCGGCGAAGACCTCACGAACAGAAGCAGATTTGTCGATAAGATCGAAATCGTCGACGCTGTCGTAATCGCTGCTTATACTTGAGTCCGCAGACGACCCGACAGATATGTTGCCGAAGATCTTGATGGTTTCATCGCTTGATGCAAGCTTGGTGGAGATTGCCGACGAAACCTCTTCATCGCCGGACTCGAACGATGAAACCGATCCCGATGAATCGGAACCCGCTGCAACCGATCTCGCTGAATCAGATCTTGTGAGACGATGAGATCCTTCCTTCCCGACGCGGAAGTGGAACCTTCCGAACGCCATGTCCATGGGCTCCTCCAGATATGCATATGCATCCATACGGGAGGGTGGGTGAGGAACAAAATCGACTAGAGCGGTTTCGATCTGTTTCCCTCGATCCATCGCGTTGCTTGCTACCGAAGATGATGATGATGTTGAACGTGTCATCGAGATCAGAACCTTGTCACCTCTAATTCCCACAGACGGCGCCAATTGATAAGGGATTAACTTATCAATGCCTACAAGTTGTAGACTAGGGTTTAGTTGGAAGTAGAGGGCAAGTAGATCTCGAAGGTTTGAGCCAGAAAGTACTCGACTGCTATGAAAACTAGGGTTGTCTGGAAAACAATGAATCGATCCTTTCTTTGTCCCTCGACTCCCCCTTATATAGGAGGCGGAGCTGAGGGTTTCGTGATACACAAGTTTACATAGTCCGGGAGGGTTTCTGACCCGTCCCGCAATAGTTACAAGTCAATATTCCTAATACAATTCTATCTTTCCAAACTATCTCTCGATTGGGCTTCTGGGCTTTGTAAAAATTCGGGTCATGGGCCTTCAGTAAACCCCGGGTACCTTCTTCGGCAGGCCCATTGGGGATGCCTATGTCAGTCGGAGGATGTGAATACCTTTTACCTCACCTCCCCGGCAACGGCGCCAGAAAATAGCTTGATGTCTACGCACGCTTCTATTCCTGTAGACAGTGTTGGGCCTCCAAGAGAAGAGGTTTGTAGAATAGCAGCAAGTTTCCCTTAAGTGAATCACCCAAGGTTTATCGAACTCAGGGAGGTAGAGGTCAAAGATATCCCTCTCAAGCAACCCTGCAATTAAGATACAAGAAGTCTCTTGTGTCCCCAACACACCTAATACACTTTTCAGATGTATAGGTGCACTAGTTCGGTGAAGAGATAGTGAAATACAAGTAATATGGATGATTATAAGTAGTAATTGCAATCTGAAATAAAAATGGCAGCAAGCGAACATGTAGCAGAACTTGTTGGAAACGGTGTTTCAATGCTTAGAAACAAGGCCTAGGGATCATACTTTCACTAGTGGACACTCTCAACAATGATCACATATTTGAATAAATAAATGCTACTCTCAAACACTCTCTTGTTGGATAACAAACACCATTCATTGTGTAGGGCTACAAGAGTACCCTCAAGCCGGAGTAAACAAGCTCCACAACTTCATAAAGGAATCACACACGATGCGCACACTGTCACCATCACACCGTGGAGAGTGACTCCGGAGTTCATATTAAAGTAACCTCTAGAATGCATAATAGACAAGAGTAACATCTACATATTCAACTAGATTACAAAGCTCATGATCACATAAATATCACACCATGGGAGAGAGAGATGAACCACATTGCTACCGGTAGAGCCCTCAGCCTCGGGGGAGAACTACTCCCTCCTCATCATGGGAGACAGCAACGGCGATGAAGATGGCGGTGGTGTCGATGGAGATGGATTCCAGGGGCACTTCCCCGTCCCGGCGGCGTGCCGGAACAGAGACTTCTGTCCCCCGAACTTGGCTTCGCGATGGTGGCGGCTACGTAACTTTTCGTGGAGGAAGACCGATTTTTTTAGGGTTTTCGCATCTGAGAGAATATATAGGCAAAGGGGCAGCATCGGGGGAGCCAGGAGCTCCCTCCCCATAGGTCGGCGCGGCCAGGGGCCACCCGCACCGCCATATGGTGTGGGCCCCCTGCTGCCCTTCCTCGACTCCTCTTCGGTGTTCTGGAAGACTCCGTGGAAAATAGGGCCGTGGGCTTTTGTTTTGTCCAATCCCGAGAATATTTGTAAACTAGCTTTTCTGAAATCAAAAACAGCAGAAAACAGGAACTGGCACTTCGGCATCTTGTTAATAGGTTAGTTCCAGAAAATGCATAAAATGATATAAAGTGTGAACAAAACATGTAGGTATTGTCATAAAACTAGCATGGAACATCAGAAATTATAGATACGTTGGAGACGTATCATACATATATCTTGCTATCACTTGGGCTACATATATCTTGTGTCTATCTTGCTTAGCTCTAGTTTTTATTGTTACACTTAGTTGAGCCTAGCATATTTATGGTTTGTGCTTGTAAACTAAACGTTAGTTTAATTCTGCATTCTTACAAGACAAATCCGCAAGAGTTTTTAAACGCCTATTCACCCCCTCCCTCTAGGCGACATCTCGTCCTTTCAACAAGAACCACAAACTTTTTAATTTCCATCACCTACCTGATTAGAACTAAACCATTTCAAATTGTAATGATGCATCCTGAGTTCCCAACGGAAGTAGATGTCACATCCTTCTGGTTGCACACGGAGAGCTAGGGTAGCCCCTTGATCGTTGATCATGATCTTAGGCCTATTGTTAGGATGTGTGTCCTTGTATTGTCAGAGCCATAGTCCACTAGTTAGGTTGTGTATCATGTGTAGATGCATGATCGGAACTGAAAGTTCAGAGATGGTAAACCTAGAGAGGGGTGAATAGGTTTCTACAAATTTTAATTCTTTCTTTGCAATATTAGGCTTTGCGGAATATAAAGGTTAGCCTAATGCAAACTAGGTAAGGCACCCTATATGATGATACAAGAACTCAAGCACAAAGGATCTCACAGACATTTATATCACAAGTAAACAGTTCGGTTAGAGATAATCGATAGCACGCGGAGACGAGGGTTTATCCCCGTGTTCCCTTCCTTTGCAAGAAGGAACGTCACGTTTGGAGGGGTGGAGGTCCCACGAAGGATTCCCCAACGCCACGAAGGCTCACCCTATTCTCCGGAGCCTATCCCACGAAGGAATAGCTCGCTCACTTGTGGTAGACTTTGAGGCAGCCTCCAAACCTTCACAATCTTGTCAGGAGCAAATCCACCGCCCGGATGCTTTCGGACCTATTTTGCCCACCTAGGGTTTCCAAGGAACCCTAGAGAGGAAGTATCTTGATGAATACAAGGGGTACAAGATTTGGCTCGGTGGAACGGTAGATCAGAGCCTCCTCTATCTTTTCCCCAGAGGGATTTGATTTTGGGTGGAGGAGGAGGGAGATCTGAGGCTTTTGGTGTTTCTATCAATGGAGTATGAGAGAGAGAGAGAGAGAGAGAGAGAGAGAGAGAGAGAGAGAGAGAGAGCTCAAGAACAGTTTGTAGTGTAGTGCATGAGTGTTCTGAGGTAGGTGAAGGGGTATTTATATGGTCACTTGGAATCCAGCCATTGCAGATCGTTGCCCACTTGTCCAGCTCAGCATTTCGTCCAGGAGGCCGGTCAACCGGGCCTGGGACCGGGCCGTCCGGTGCAGGGGACGGTCAGACCGGACCACAGATCGGGCCATCCGGTCCCAACCGGACCTAGCGTCGGGCCTTGACCGGGGAGGGTCTTTGTTGCGCAGTACATGCTTCCGGATGTCACCAGAGCAGGAGCCGGTCCGCGTCGGGGCAGCCGGTCCAGCGGCCGGTCCGACCGGACGAGAGACCGGGCCAGGCCGGTCCAAACCGGGCCACGAGCCGGGCCAGCACCAGGCAAAGGGGAAAAGTCTCCTGGATGGTGCCCGGTTGGCACCGGTCCAGGGGCCGGTTGGAACCGGACCACCCGGTGCCACGGCCGGTCCAACCGGGCCTCTGGCCGGCTGGAGACTGAGCAGCTCTTCTCCATTTTTGTCGAAGTCGGGTTCTCCCTTCACCTTCTTGTTCCATTGATACACCATTATGCCTATTTGGCTAATACCTCGGAATAATCTCATAGACATGTATTAGACCAAATACTCTAGCATCGGTGTCATTGTTACCAAAATAATGGATAAGGGTAAAATACCCTTACAGAACCCTGGCGCCGAAGGTGCTGGGGTGGAGGAGCGGTGGCGTTTCTTCGGTGCGGCTGGGGCAGCATCGACAACTTTGGTGTTCGCAGAGGTTGGGGCGGTGGACCGGTTGGTGGAGGGTTGCGGAGACGGAGCTACGGCAGCCGCGGTCCTCGGTGGTTGCTGCCGGCGGCAGCCACAGTTGCAGCCGGTGGCGGTGCGACAGGGCCTGATCTGGGCCGAGGGCGGACTGCGGTTTAATGGCTATCGAGGGCTGCAGTGTAGCCTGCTCACTCCCGCATCGCAGGGTCGTTCGTCTTGCCGGATCTTCAGTGTGATGGGCGGCGAGGATGGCTGTTTGCGTGGGGGCTCGGCCTATGTAAAGGCGGTGGTCTTAGGGTTTCTCACGCGCCAAGACGAAGACCTTCTGGATGCTGATCCTTCTTCATCTAGCCGGAGTGATGAGTTCTGGAAGGCTTCGCCAGCAAATGTAACAGTGCATCTTTTGTCTGGAGTTCGCTGGATCGGGTGGTATTCGGTCGCGCGCACCCATGCTTTTATTCCGACCGTTTGGTTCTGGAGGGAGCGGCGCGAAACTCTGTTCTGTGTTGACATCAAGTGACTTGGTCCATGATGAAGTCAGAAGCAGAGAATATCTTGAAGGCCGGATTGGAGGACTAGCTAAGGGAGGTTCAAGTTTTCACGATGTTGAGGGGCTTGCTTGGTGTCCGGACTTGCAGAAGTGGTATGATAGTGGGGGCGGCAGCACAGGTGAAGTTCAGAGTCCTACCTTTCAGGTTGAAAACCCAAGATCTGCCAATGATCTTGTTGGAGGCATTGTTTTGAGAGCGTGGACTATCTTCAGGGTGAAAACTTAAAATCTTTTGATCGGGCGACGAAGGCGCTGGTGCACTGTTCCCTTCTTGGAGGCGTCGCTTTTGAAGAGTCTGTATTTCAGGTGTTGTCCTAGTGGTGGATACTGTAGCGTGACTTTTATTTCTTAGTTTTCTTTTCTTTTTTTTTTGGCTGTGTGCATCCATACTGCCATTAGGGTGTTGCGTTGTTGTAGAGGCTGGGTGTAATTGGTATTTTCTGATATTAATATATTCCCTTTATCTAAAATGATGGGAACCCCAAACCATTTGACCACATGAGGATAGGGGTGCAATGGGATACAAGGGTTTTCCTAAATCAAGTCGAATTTCCTTCGTAGTTGGTCAATTTGGAAGTGGGTGCGATGGCCGATCACTCACCCAAGCTAGAGGAGATCCCTTACCAAGATGTTTTTGCTTTCCTCCAACATGAGGAGAATAATATATGTTGCTTTAGTGCGAATTTAGACTGCTAGCCCGTTTTGATGATTATGTCGTAGAAAGTAAGAATGCATATCAGATAGAAAGTTTTATCAAATAAAGATCCTAAATAACATATTTTTTGAGACATTTGGCTGAATATCAATAGAAATAAAACTAGAAATTGTGTGAACATGCGGATTAAACTAGGGAAATTTGACGTTGGGGAAATTTTACCTTGTGGTAATGTGTTGATATGTTGATTGGTCAACACCAAACGTTCTATCTCCTCTTTAGTTCCGACGGTTTTCTCCTTTGTCCCGTATGCTTCTGTCCCATGTGTTTTTCGGATTTCAACCGTCTTGGATGGTGCGATTGATTGGGTTGTGGGCAGATTCAGGAAGGGCAACGATATTTACATTGGCGAGGTTATAGGTTAGCGTGATCAGTATGGGCATTATTGGTTGCCTGCCTATCCGAACGAAGCTTTGCCCGTTCTTTTAGTGCCTGCCGAGTCCCGAGTGACCTAGTTCTTGTGATGTGCTCGTGCTTGGGAGTTGGGGCACGCGGAGTCCATTCGGTGGGGTTCCCAGTAACGACTAGGGTTAATCGATGCAAACACCAGCAAAGTAAATAGAGAACGGTGTTGTTTTATCATAAAAAATTTATGCGCTCCATTTTTCAGAGTGATTACTCAAAAGACCATTTATACATTCAAGATCTGATTCCGGGGTGACATAGTGGGGTAAACTATGGAATCACACAACTTCGTGCATGACAATGACTAAAACATACTAACCATGTTAATACTCCCTTCATCCGATAATATAAGATATTATTATAACCGATATATGGGTTAGAAGATTCTAATAACATATCATATTACGGGACGAAGGGAGTATCCAGATGAGTGAACATTTCAGGAGGAGAACCAGAAAGTGAAGTCGAAGTTCTAAGAGTTTCAGGTAGTTGAAGAAGACAAATCGGCGATTCCAGCTCCAGCGAAATAAGCTCAAGTTGTGAACTCCGGGTGGAATTCCTTCCGGCTCCGGGCTGTTGAGTTCTACTTTCATCCATTTCAGATTTCATTCACCTCTGCCAATTTCCCAAGGGCATAATCAGACACACATATCATAATGGATAGTTATTTCTGCTTTGCAGCGGAATGCTAAATCAAAACAAATAAATAAATTCAGCAGAGTTCCATACACACACACACACACAAAAAAAAAAAGATATGGTATTTTCTCTCCAATGTGAGACTGATGGCTTTGGGTGAAAAAAAAAAAAAACCGTCTCTTCACCAAATTTGAACAAAACTACTTCTCACGAAGACTACTACGGAGATGAACACACTCCCAGTTTGGAATCGTAAAACCGGAGAAGCAGAGAAACATTCCACGTAGCAAAACATAAGACCTTGTGAAATCCAAGAACAGTGGAAGTAACAGGTTCAAAGCTCAACAGGTACGTCCGAGTGACATTTCAAGCTGCGCTTGGACAATCCCAAAATTTTGATGCAAATCAGAGACCCAAGAAATGCATGGTGTCTACCTGGCATGCAAATTCCAGTCAGGTAGTGAAATCATCCAATAGCAAATCTAAGAGAGACCATCTTAAACATGGCAGTAAACGGGTCAACCCAGCGAAAGAATCCTAACAAGGGTGTTCTTGATCGAGATATATCCACGAAAAGATGAAGAGCCTCAAAGATGATGAACCACAGAAACATAAGTAACAGCCACATGATGAGGATCAAAAAAGAAGCTCTCACCGAGTACTCTGTTGAAGCCAGCCCACTGGCGACTGACTGGCCGAGAAGGAAATCCTTCTCGTCACCCCAAGAAAAATCATCTGAAGAAACTGTGCTCCCAAAGAACATGATAGATCAGCTTAGCGAGCAATTCTCACCTGATCTTTGCATCTTGATCCATTCCTTCGTCTCTTTCGCTCCCTTGCTCGTCCATGCTTCTTCCCCCGTTGGCGGGACGGGAAGAGGTGGTCAACAGCACGGAGTGTTTTCCCGCGTGGATTCCACAATTTTATTTGGTCCACCCCGTCTGAACTCTGTAACTTGACTCTCGAAAAAATGAAGACTGATTGCTCCACAAATGCAATTAAATACACGTGAGCAAAGACTATGCTACGCATTTTTGTTTATTCGTTAGTTTCAATTTTCTTTTCCAAGCATGAAAAAGGACAGGTCGAATGCATCAATTTTCTTTTCCAAGCATGAACGTTTTCATGAATTCTGCGATTGCAGCCTGCTCGTTGTGCAATGAGAAACACGTGCTTGCATTTGACCTTCGATAGTCTACAAGCAAATGAAGAGAAGAGAACGATTGCAGGAATACAATTGGCACGGGACAAAACACATGTGGAGAAATGCAGCCACTTGATTAAAAACTAGTACTACTAAAACTACAGAAATTGCCTTAATCGGTTCGTCACGCAACTTAACTTTGGGGCCTTCCGCTGGCAAAACACAAAACACGTGAAGAACATTTTGACAAGGTGCTACGTGACTAGGATACTCGAGGAACATGACAGATACATCACGAAGGACTCTGTAACATTTCCATGTAGGTCCTGCCATCGTCAATCCGGCCAGTCAGCTTGCTTCTCGTTCAGAGTCATTTCCTCGTCCTCTTGCGTCCCCTCCTGCCCCTCGAGGTCGAGGTGGCGGCGGATTTCTCCGGGGAGCTATGGAGATTGCCGCTCCACGTCTCCGAGGGCTCATCCTTGACGGTCGGGTCCTTGTCGCTATCTTCCTCGAACGGCTCCGTCCTGTCGGTTGAGTTACCCTCGTCCTCCTCCCCCGGCCCTTTGTCTGAAGATTCGTTATCCTCGTCCTCCTTCGGCGCCTTGTCTGCTGCTTCATGTGCAGCAATCTTGTCCTTGAGCAGTCTGAGCTTGACCTTCTTCGAGTTAAGTACAGCCACAAACTACAGCAACGGCACAACGGTGAGTGCCAAGCAGCGCACAATGAGATAAAAACACAAGCCTTCTGAGGTCCAGTTAATTAAGAACTGAATGAAAACAGTGCTGGCTCTTAAAAGTCAACACGAAAGTTAAATTATTAGGGGAAATGTGATGGACCAGTGTGTTCTGTGATAGTAGACTAGTAGTCCTGTACATGTAACAGGGCTATTTAAAATGACGAAGTAACACAAATTCCAAATGAAAGTCCACTGCAAATCATCATTAGCAAAGAGGCACACGTGGAATAAGCTGATACAAGGAACTGTACCTTTGTAAAGGAAGCTTGCTCAAAATCGGCTTTCTCGTTGTTAAATCTTTCACTTTGTTGCAAGCACTTCTCAGCTTCTTGCTTCAGCTTGTCAAATGATTGTGTCTTCCTGACAACCTCCTCCTGGATAAACAAAGATACCATTTTAAAACACACTATGTACAAGGTGTATAAAGTTCGGCCATATCCTGACACATAATTGATCCTACAATTTTGTGTGCAAGTTTGGGCGAGCTGGGCCACCCAACGACTCATATAGTTACTCAGCAACTTGAATAAAGTAACGAACTTGCAAGTGAAATAGGATGGAGGTCTGTCCACTTGCAACCCCACATGAATTGGCAAGTACTCAGAAATACCACAGCACTATGAATGAAAGGAGTAGAGCAAAGGGACATACACTCAAGCGTATATTTGCATCCATAAGAAAATCCAAGACCTCAGCTATAGTCTGCTGCGTGTGGGGTGACTGCTGCAGTTTCCAACGCCATTCCAATTTGGTACCTTGTTTTTCGAATGTCCATGACAACTACATGGTACAAAAAGGCAATATGTCAGATAATAAAAGAGACAAAAATAGACAAGGACATAAGCATGTTCCTCCACAAGGTGAATGCCAAGCTATAAAGCATGAAGAACTTCATTGAAACATAAAGTAATGACCATATAAACCTCTATCCAATTCAGATATGATAGTCTTGACATTGCCCACACTCCATAGGTAGTCAGCCAGTACGTCAATAAAAGTTTACCTTGCTCATACTATGTCAGCAAGTTAAAGAGAAATGAAGAATGGTCATCACTCTTAAGTAAGTGATGAGCAGACATTACCAAGGCATTTTAGATTATTAATCTCCCAGTTCACTATTATAAATGTTTTAGATATTTCAATGTGGACTAGAGACGGACCAAAATGAGTGAACCTACATACTCAAACGCGTCTACATACGGCATTTTCAAAAAAGCCTAAACCATCTTATAATAGTGAACGGAGGGAGTATTGTTTATTAATGAATCATGAACAAGTCCTGGTCTATATCACCTAAAAAATGCCATGACTTATATGCTAAGTTTCAAAAAGATTGACACATTATTCCAGTGTATAAATATTTAGTGTAGTACAATGTATCGGGTTAAAAACATGTATTGAAAAATGACCTACAGCTAATACCAAGTAGGCATTTTTCTCACATTTTAACACATCAATATCTGCTACATGAAACCAAGCAAGAGTAATTTAACTTTGAAACTGATTGGCAGACTAGGATGGCAATTATCCATTGCATCAATAAAAGTTCAAATTGCTCTACCATGTAAGTTAACTGGAAATAATAGCACCTCAAAGGGACAAACATATTGGTAAAGGAATCAGGATAAGGAGGAATGGAGAAACTATTGAAGGAAGTGGTGAACAGACACTACCAAGGCCTTTTTTAGATATTTTTTTTGTTTATTCATGAACAAGTCCTGGTTTATATCACCTCAAAAAAAGTCATGGTTATATGCTAAGTCTGGAAAAGACTGATGCATCATTAAAGTGCATATAAATAGTAAGGACTGTTCTCAAACTGTAACTCCTCTATCTGCAACCATCGTTTCCATGAAACCAAGCAAGAGTAACATAACGTTGGAACTGCTTGGCAGACTTAGGAAGGCCAAGTTCAACTTCTTGAATGAAAGTCAGGTGGATGGGAGACAAGGGGAGAGAATGTCTTGTCTTAATAGCCAGTACATTGGCAACAGGATTATCACAAAATGTTCCCAAATTGGGTGCAAGAGAAGCACATCACCATCACTACTCTGAAACCCTTGGCATTAGAACATTAACTGAATTTTTGGCGATCTAAACACTGGATAGTACTGAACAAATACACTAGTCTTGGATGAGTGATATCGCTACGTGAGAAATTCTTGGTGATAGACGAATTGGCGAAAGAAATGTGACAGTTCACAGATCAAACACCAAACTCTGAACCAAATGAACTCACGCGAATTTCGACTTGGTCTTGAATTAGTAAACCTTTTGGTTTTGGATTAGCCCGCGACATTTTCATTTCAGTCATACCAACAGAGATAGAGGTGAAGGGACCCAAGCCGAGCGTACCCTGCGATTGCCGTTGCCGGCCTCGTGGAAGGAGTAGGTGGAGGCGGGCTGGTGGAAGGCGAGGTAGCGCTCGGCGAGCGCGAGGTACTCGGGGACGGGCTGGTCCCACTGCTCGGCCCGGAGGCGCACCTCGGCGTCGGAGGCGTCGGCGACCCAGGCGCCGGCGCCGTCGGTGACGGCGAGCGAGAAGCGGGTGGGGAGCCACGTGGCCTTCACGAATATGCCGCCGCCGCCCGGCGCCTTGGGGTCCTCGACCGCGACCGAGAGCTTCGCGCAGCTGTGCCTCGGCGCCGCCGCGGGGGTCGCCATGGCCGCCGAGCACAAAGAAGTTGTCTTTCCCGGAGTCAACACGCGAGACGAGGCGGCGCCGTGCAGCGGCGGTGGAAGAAGTGGCCGTGGGCTGGGCTGGGCTGGGTCTCCTTTTGGTAAATCATTGGATTCTGGGCTCGTTCTGGGCCACAGGACTTGGCTTTGCTGGAACTTGGAAACAGCCCAGTGGAGTTTCGGGGTGAAATGGCCAAGCGGGTTGATTGGGAAAAAACCTTGTACGGCCAAGGGTGCTGCTGCACTGGGCCTGCACAGGGTCATCTTCGAGTCGGACTCACAAGTACTGGTGAATGCACTGAACTCTTCAAGTCATGAGCTGGCGACGATCGGGGTCCTACTTCGTGAAATTAGAAGCAATTGCATTAGAGATTTCGATGCTTTCGAATTTTCGTTTGTAAGGCGTAGTTGTAATAATGTAGCCCACAGCCTGGCTAAACTTGGCCTTGAGGTGGAGGATGAGTGTGTAGGATGGGCGGATGATCCGCCTCAGATTGTATCGGTTATGGTGGCCAGCGAGTTAGCTGCGTCCTCTGGTTAATGGAGTTCCCATTTCCCCGTAAAAAAAAAAGACTGCTTATGGCCACAGGAATCTACCATCCATGGCCATCCAAATGGGCACGAGACAAGATCAATAAGATAGCACGAAACTTCGTCTTGGGCGAGGGATGAGGGGGAGCATGCCGCAAAAAGAAAGGCGTTGGTGAATTGGAAGACCGTTTGCAGGCCCAAAGATCTTGGGGGTCTTGGGATGCCCGATCTTAAGAGATCCGGCAGTGTCGCGCGCTTGGCCTCTAGTCAGTGGCGGAGCTACAACATCTCAGATCAGGGTGCCTAGAGGGTGCACCAACAGATTTTGAACTTTTTTAGGGGGTGCATGTGTGGTGAAAAAATGCTATTTTGCAAAGGATTATTTTTCTATGGGTTATCCTGTGCACCCCTTAAGATACATGTAGATCCGCCAGTGCCTCTAGTGGCCTTGGCTCCGATGAACTGATCTGCAACTTACTTTGTGCCTCCGTGCGCCGGAAACCGCAAATCACCTCTCTTATAAGGCAGTTGGCGCAATCCTAGGACAATGACCCCACACCAGGACCTCTAGCTAGAATTTCCCCTCCGCACTCACTTACCTTGAGGTGGCAGAAATTGCAACAGAAGACATCCTATAACGCGAGCAGGCTTTCACTGACGGCAGACCGGCTGTTTTTTATATTTACGGTGGTTTCTGGCATATTCCACCTTATTATAAATATGACATCTATATTTAGATTGGCCGGTTTTTTTCTCTTGTTACTTAATGGAAAGGCAGTGCTTCTTGCTCCAAAAAAATCCACACAGCAATCGTTGTGAACCAGGCTAACCAGAGCGAAGTAGCAACGTGTCGCTTAGAACCTAGGCGTCACATCTAATCGTTTTCCTGCCTAGAGAGGTTTAGGGCTTGGTCTATGTAGGGATGTGGAGCAAAACAGAGATGAAGTTGTTACATGGTTATCATTCTCTGAGATCTATTGTTCCAAATTTCCTCTATTTAACATGCCAGTACTCTTGCTTGCTTGCTCTGCCGAGCCGACTGCTTACTACTTAGTTTTTTTGTAACATTCATTGCGGTGAACATACTGTATCGCCGGCCTCTCATGATTGGGAAACATGTCAAGATATTTTTTTAGTACTTTTCTTTGTTACCCCTTAATGCCCGTCCTTATTCATTTCTTTGTCAGATCGTTTGGCTGAAAGAATTTCGAACTTTCGAAGCCAAGTCATGTGCCATTAATCACAGTACTGGTTCAATAATTAAGGAGCTTACTGAGATGATCGTGTGCCATCACCACCCTTTTCAAATATTGGCCGTTGGAAAATCTGAATATAAAACATGCCGTTTTTTTTCTGGGGGGGCCATTCCAGTGTTCATGAAGTGTTGGGTTTCTGCACGCTTGGTGTATCACTGTATGGGACACGCTCCTTGGTAGAGTCATAACTAAATCGAAAAAAGTGGGAAATATGCTCGCTCTGCATTACTAAACTCTCCGTTTGACCGTGCCGTCCTCTCATTTTATTGTATCATCACTAATTAAGTTAACACTTTGCCATTCTCTGTGAAAGTCCAAGGTTTGTCATATTATCTCATTCTAAAGTTGGAAAGCAAATGGTACAGAGCTGACGTAAGAATCCAACGAGAGCTACGTACGAACAAAAAAGATCCGATAGTTCTCTGTAGCTTGATCCTTAAGCTTGGAATCACAAACCATTATTCGGGTCGCCCCTGCCATTTGTTTCTTTCTTTCTTCCTCACCCTTTGAAGACAGGCAGGATTGATGCAAAGCCCCCTCACTTTGCAGGAGAACCGCTTCGCATTTCAACGTCAGGGATCCTTCCTTTTGCATGTCGCGAGCACAGGGAATATCAACCAGCTGATTTCCTCTGCACAAGGATCAGATGTCTCATCATCATCAGCAGCATCATAAGTCTAATTAACCACCACACGACTGGTCGCTCGCTTTGCCGCGTATCCGGTGGATCGGCAATCTGAAAAGAAAATGACTCGAATAGCATCCGATCTGCGCTGACGATCTCTGTCGCGTTCAGCTCGTGGTAACTTTGGTTCCTCCACCTTTCCCGTGGCTAGGCTGAATATATAGAGCTGCGCACGCGCGATAGCCCAGGAGAAAATGGGTAAACAACTTTCGTCTTGCCCGTTTACTTCGTTTCATGGTTGTCAAGGGGAATGACGCCGGGTCTGAAAGAAAGGCGCTCTCACATGCACGGCGTGTGTGGTTTCGGACCAGGCTTCATTCCCTATGACTCCATCATGGAGTCGGCTGGCGACGATCGGTGTTCATGTCAGCTCCGTGCCTCTGTGCGATCTCCCAGGATTTGCTCTAGTTGGAGCCTGTCAACATGATTGACAAGCTCCAACTAGAGCAAATCTTGGGTGGCCGATGTCCTCGATCTGCAGGCATGGGTTCTCAATCGACTTGCTGTGAAGATTCTTGCGTGGCCCACGACCACGGCTGTGCAAGCCAAAGCTCCGCTCTCCAATTCTGACTGAAGATTGATGGAACTTTTCTGATACTTGATCACTATCCATTCTTATTCGCTGTATATTTCCTCCTCTGTCGACTTTGTTAATTTCAGGCTGATGGTTGGAACAATGGTGTAGTCAGTTACTTTCCAGCTCATGATACAAATGTGTCTAATCAAGATTCGGTGCACAGGTTTACCGATCTCTCAACCTATAGCAAACAGCAGGTAGCAGAAGCCGTGCCAGACAAAAGCACACAACACATCTGGCAACCAGCGAAACGTAACCTTCAATTATTTTCAGAACGTTAGCTGGGGCCTGCAGAGTGCAATGTCAGACCAAACACATTACGAACATTAAACCTGGAGGTACAAAAGGGAACTAGATAGTGCAATCAACAGCTGAGCACCAGGTTAATTTGTAACATGTGTGGCATGGCCAAATTCCAGATGCTCCCTTGCTGTTTAACAAAAATCAAAATATCCCTTCATTTCATTTTGTTTGGTCAATGATGCCATTTGGGATTGCATTTGCTGTCAATTGCAGAAATAAAAGGCTTACGGAGACATCAAACTAACAGCCATATCTAGTATAATTTTAACATTCACAGAACAGGAAACTAGTGACGTTTAAAATACAGATACATTATAACATCAGTACAATATTTCCTACAATGGAAAACACTTCAATTCTTTCAATCCGGTACGGGTCCAGACTATCTCCCTGACAACGGCTCTCGCTCGCTCTCGCTCCGCATGCGCCTCTCGTCGACGGCGATCTACCGCACCTCCGCCGCCGCGGCCGTCCCACTGAGCCTCCGTAGCGCGGCGGAGGGTGCGGATGTCTTCTCCAAGCGGATCGCGCAAGGGTTCAACCCCTCGGAGTTCCGAGCCATCTCGAGAAGACGCTCGGAGGGAGAGCTCGCTGGAGCTAGATCTCCACGACAAGCTGGTCCGGCGCTACTACCTGCTCTACATCATGCAAGCATCGCCGGAGGAGCGGATCGATATGTGCGAGCCCATCGGCTGGCGTCCCCCGCTTCCCCGAGATCTTCAGCGTCAGATCCGCTACCTGGAGGCGTGGGTCGCGGCTGGAGAGCGGGGGAATGGGATCCCGCCACCGTGATTACTCCGGCGGTGCCGCGCCGCCATGTTTCGCTCTCCGCTCAAACTCTGGGAGAGGAGGTGGAACTCCACGATCTGTTCCATGGTGGGATCGGACCGCCTCTGGTCTCCGCTCCGACCGTGTGCACTGTTCATGGCGGGTCCTCCTAAGTTCCCGACCGAAGCGGGCCATGGCGATCAGAGAGGGTGCAAGGGTTGAAATATCGTTTTCCTCTCCTTCCCCTGTTCCCCATTCGATTCACCTCTGCCACTGCTCATACCTTCACCACCAAGCTCAATCCGCCCAGATCCGCGGCGTGTCGGAGGAGGTTTACTCTGGCGTCTGTGGTGACGGATGGCAGAGAGGAGGCGCAGGGAGAGGAGATGTACTCGGAGGTGGAGCCTGGGGGAGGAACAGGGGGGAGTGCCAGCCACCGAGGGAGAGCCAGTGTTCGACGAGGCTGGCGTTGGCGATTGGGGAAGGCTTGGGCTGCGCTCTCCGCGAGGTCAAGCTCAACCACTCCTCCAACTCCGGCAGCGAGCGAGCTTCGCATTGGCTCAATCGTCATCAACGCACCCTGGCGGGCGGAGCCCTCGGCTTGCGATGGAGCCTCGCGCGGAGGTGCTGGAGGTGAAGCCTGGTCCGAGAAGGTTTGCCAAGCTCTCCAAGCTGCTGGCGATGTCCAGCTCATCGGGGGAGGACTGCAAAGCGAAGGAGGTTTGCGAGGCTACGTCAGTGGCTCTGGACAAGCCTTGTGGTCCGAGGAAGAAGAAGACTGGGAGATCGCGGAAGTCTCGAACTGCTTTCGAGATGGCTCAGGAGGCAGCCCACTTCAGTGCACCAAGCATCTGGCAGCCAGTGCAGAGTGCTCGCTCAACAAGTTAGAGATTCAGTCAGTAAATGGATTGATTCAATTCAGCTACCACACCAGATTCCTGGAGGAGATTGTCCATCAGCTTCGACAGCCATCACCAGACCTCTAGCTGCTGAGGTTCAGGCTTCTGTTCCTTTACATATCCATGCTCAGAGTAGACCTATGGTGGAGTATGATCAAGCTTCTAGAAGGGTGGAGAAGAGGAGTCAAAAAACATCAAGATTGGCGCTCTGGAGGGGTCCAGAGATCAGTGACACCCAGCAGGTGGGTGGTGGAGAATGCTCTGGTGATGTGGAGGACTTTTTCCAACAACTTTGGCATATTCCATGGCATCCACCAGGCCTTCCTCCCCGCAAAGCTACTATAAAAAAAGGAGCCTCCTCTTTTAGGGTTCCTCTTTTGGCCTCTTGGGTGGCGGCGGAGGAGTTCTCCGGGGAGAGTCATTTTGGTGTGGAGATCTGTCCTGAAGATACTACAGTAAACATGGCTGGTAGAGGAGGTTACAAGGGTAGAGGTAGAGGTGGAGGTGGGAACATCCAAGATCAATGGCAGCAGCAGCCAGGGCAGATACAACCCCAGCAGCAGCAGATGCCTATGGATTTCCCTCAACCTGGAGCTTTTGGTTACCCTCAGCATCCTTTTGGGTTTGTCCCAAACCCCATGCCTCCTCCTTGGGCTTTCAATGGTTCATACCAGCAGTACCCTCCTAATGCTGGCTTTGGTATGCAACCTAATCAGTGGTTGGCTTCTCAACAACCTGGTTTCCAGCATCAACCTCAACAACCCCCAGCAAGCAGCAGCCTCAAGCGGCAACAACAGCAGCAGGCCTCAAGCAATAAGAATCTGCAGCTACACCTTCGGTGGAGAGGGTCTGGGAAAGTCAAAGAACACAGCTAGGGGGAAGAAGAAGATTGGGGCTGTCCAACAGAAGTCTCCTTCTGCTAGCTCCTCCAATGCACTCCAGATGAGTTATACCAACACCATTTGTATGTGCTGTGGAGAGCCTGGACATCATCAAGCTGCTTGTGGGAGGACTCCTATGTGTTTCATCTGTAAAGCCACTTCTCATCTGGTGGATGAATGCCCAGTCAGGAAGAGACCACACCAGCTAGCTAAGTATGTTGGAAGTGGTGCCCCAGGTTTGGGTTTCTTTCATATTGAGATGCCTGAGACAGTGATCAATCCAGTTGGGTCCACTAGAAACTGTGGCATTGTGATCATTGAAGGTGGTGAAGTTTCTAAGGAAGAGTTGTATGCTGAGTTTGCTCAGATATACAAAACCAACTGGCCATGGCAAATCAGAGAACTTGGGCAGTCAGATGTGTACCTGGTAAAGTTCCCACCCCATCTCAAGGTAGAAGAGGTGATTGGCTACCCCAGATTTGGACTTAAGAAGAAGGGCATTTGGGTCAAGGTGGAAGCTTGGAATGATGATCCAGAACCTGTGGAAGTGCTCAAAGAAGCTTGGATCAAAGTGACTGGACTACAAACCAGGTGGTGTGAGTGGACTAGTCTTGATCAAGCTGTTTCTGTCTGTGGTCTGTTACTAGAAGTAGATTGGCTAAGTGTGTTCAGGAACAATGCTCAAGAAGTCAGGGTAAAGGTTCACTGCAGGGATCCCTCCAAACTACCTCCTGGAAGATTGTTTGGGTTCCATGGGAACCTTTTCCACCTAGGCTTCACTCTAGAAAGTGTTATTTCCAGCAATGAAGAGAATGATGACCTGCTTGGAGAAGAGCTTGATGATCAGAGCAAGAGAGATGCTGAGGGGAATAATCAAAGTGGACAAGACAATGGGAGTGGGTCTGGTGCTGCTGCTAGACCTCAATCTTTTTCTCTTGGGAACATTCATCAAGCCTCTACCAATGACCAGTATTCCCAGAAAGATCAAGTGATGGATGATCCTCTTGGAGAAAATTGTGCTCCTCCAGAATCAAGTACTGCTGATGTTTATCAGAAGCTTATCCAGAGAGGACTAGTTGATCAAGAGGGTGCTTTTGTGTGGGACAAGACTCCAGTCTGCAGCTGCAAGTGAGGAAGTGAAAAAGTTCTGGTACAGTGAGAAAATGCTTCAAGGTAACCTGACCAACCAGTTTGAAGAGACTGCTCCTGAAGATGATGATCAGGAATTGGAGCTACCTGATGATATTATGCCAGAGGTAGAGCTTCCCTTCATATCTGCTGATCAAGTGACTGAGAAGCAGCCAGCAAAAAGAAGATCCAAGTGGGGGCCTGTGCAACCTGTTAGACAGAGTAACAGGATTGACAGGTCTAAGAACATCATGGAGAAGGCTCAGGAGATGAAGAAGATTAACAACCTGGAGGTTCCAAGGATGAGAGGTATAATGTCCAACAATCCTTTTAATGTTTTACATGTTGATGAATTAGATACTGTTGCCAAAATAGTTGGTATCAATTTAGAGTTAGAAACTGATAGCATGCACTCAGCTTGTTCCTCCCCTAGAGCTGCTTCCTTGTCTGATAAGGACCAGCAAGAGGAACTTGCTGAGGAATGGATAGATGTTATTAGGAAATCTCGGGGCAAGCACCCCAAGAAGTTTTACCCATGATATGTGCTTTTTGGAATAGCAGGGGCATCTCCACCCCTGGTAGACAGCTTTTCATTAATGATAACTTAGTGCCTTTGAATTTAGACTACATTGGCTTTCAGGAAACCAAAAAAGGAGAATTTAGTAACTCCTTTCTGAAAAACCTGCTAGGAAATAGAAATTTTGTTTGGAATTTATTACCTGCAATAGGCTCTGCTGGTGGTATCTTAGTAGGTATTAATGCTGATCTCTTAGAGGTCTTAGCCTGGGAGATTAAGACTTTCTCTGTGAGTGTTGTAGTTAAAAATAGGAGGAATGATTTTATTTGTAGAATTACTACTGTCTATGGATCTGCCTATGAGGAGAGGAAACAGGAGTTTCTTTCTGAACTCCATGAACTCTGTCTTAATTGGGAAGGACCTGGGCTGATAGGTGGTGATTTTAATCTAGTTAGATTTGTTGAAGATAAGAATAATGGTAATATAGATTTCAAATGGGCTGATAAGTTTAATGCCTGGATAGAAATGTGGGCCCTTATGGAGATAGGGGTCTCTGGTAGGAATTTTACTTGGGGGAATAATCAAGAGAACCCTGTCATGTGTAAACTTGACAAGATCTTCTGTTCTACCTCTTTTGATAGTTGCTTTCCCTTAGCTAGTGCAAAAGTGTTATCTAGATCAAGTAGTGATCATACCCCTCTTGTTTGGGACTCTGGTGAGAGCAGAATTCCAAAAAAGGGAGGTTTTAAACTTGAGAAATGGTGGTTAGCTATTCCTGAATTTGCTGTGTTGGTAAATAGAGCTTGGAGTTTAGAGGTTGATAATAACAATGTAGTTGATGTATGGCAACAAAAACTTAGACTATTTAGGAGATTAGCTAAAGGGTGGAGTAGTAACTATGAGGCTGCAGCTAGGAAGCAGAAGAAAGAACTTATGAAAGAATATGATGCTCTTGACATTAAGTCTGAAACCTGTGTCCTCTCTCAGCTTGAGAGGGAGAGATGGGATTTCATTGTTAGAGAGTTGAACTCTTTTTGGATCTTAGAGGAAACTAAAGCTCGACAGAGATCTAGAGATAGGAATATTCTAGAGGGAGACAGAAACACAGCATATTTCCATGCTGTGGCCAATCAGAGAAGGAGGAAAAAATGCATCCATGTCTTAGATGGGCCTGATGGTCCTGTAACTGAGTCTGGAGAAATGCTCAAAGTAGCTACAGACTTTATAAAGATCTGTTTAAAAAAGAAAATAGACCAGACATCAGACTCCAAGATAATTTCTTCTCTGAAGATGAAAAGATAACTCTAGAGGAAAATATTATGTTAGGGAGTGACTTTACTGAGGAAGAGGTCAAAACTACAGTTTTTGGATCTTATGCAGATGGGGCCCCTGGTCCTGATGGTATTCCTTTTATGTTTTACCAGAAGTTTTGGGATGTGGTCAAATTTGACTTGATTAATATGTTTAATGCTTGGTTTGATGATAACCTAGATTTATATAGGTTGAATTTTGCCATGATCACCCTTATACCTAAAGAGAATGAGGCTAGATCCATGAAAAAGTTTAGACCTATTAGTCTGCTGAATTGCTCTTTTAAGATTTTTACCAAGGTCTTAACTAATAGATTGGCTAAAATCATTGATAGACTTATTTCTTACCATCAATCAGCCTTCATTAGGGGGAGGTTTATTTTAGAAAGTGTGGTCACTGCACATGAGGTTATTCATGAAGTGCATAGGAATAAAGATAAAGGGTTAGTTTTAAAACTTGACTATGAGAAGGCATATGACAAAGTTAACCTAGATTTACTGTACGAGGTTTTGGAACTCAGAGGCTTCAACCCCACCTTTATTAGGTTTATTAAACAAATCACTCAAGGAGGGTCTGTTGGGGTAAAAGTTAATGACACTGAGGGAGATTTTTTCTTGACTGGCAAAGGTTTAAGACAGGGGGACCCCATTGCCCCTCTCTTATTCAATTGCATTTTAGATGTTTTCTCTAGGATGTTAGTTAAAGGAACAGATGGTGGTTTAATTAGTTGGCTTTGTCCCAATTTCTTACCTGGAGGGATTGTAAGTCTTCAATATGCTGATGATACTCTTTTGTTCCTTAAAAATGATCAGAGAGTTGCTTTAAATTTAAGATGGATTCTTACCTGTTTTGAGCAAATTTCTGGCATGAGGGTTAACTTTCATAAAAGTGAACTTATCCCTATTAACATGGATGCTAGTGAAACCTAACCTTTCCTGGATATTTTCCAATGTGTTATGGGAGGTTTTCCTGTTAAGTATCTTGGTATTCCTTTGCATTATGATAGATTGAGAAGAGAGGATTTGCAACCTCTCATTGAAAACATTCTTAAAAGAATTACTGGCTGGAGGGGGAAGCTTCTGTCCTCTGCAGCCAAGAGAATTCTCATTCAGTCTTGTTTAGCTAGTATTCCCATTTATCTGCTTTCCTTCTTTAAATTCCCAAAGTGGGCCCTACATCTGATTGATTCACAGATGGCCAACTTTATGTGGAATGATGAAGAAGGCAACCATAAAATTCATTTAGCTAATTGGCCCTCCATCTGCATGAAAAAGGAGTTTGGAGGTTTAGGTATTCCAAATCTTCAAGATCTAAACATTTGCTTGATTGGGTCTTGGATTAAGAGATACATTCAGGGTGAAGGGGCTCTATGGAGAAGAGTTCTAGATGCTAAATATAATACTAGGAATCCAAACATTCTATCCTGTCATGATATTCAACCTTCCACCTTCTGGAAAGGTGTTATGTGCGCTTCTAAAGCTGTGAAGTTTGGATATAAGTGGCATGTAGGGAATGGTAAATCCATAAAATTCTGGGAAGACATTTGGTTTGGTAATTCTCCTTTGGCTACCCAATTCTGGGATCTGTATTTTGTTTCTAACCAACAAAACAAAACCATCTCTGATATCTAGGATGGTCAGGAGATTAGAGGTACTTTTAGGAGAACCTTCACTGATGACATGATGGTCCAGTGGTTTGAACTGCTAGAGATTGCTAAGACTATGTCTTTCTCTCAAGAGGAAGATCAGTTGATCTGGCAATACACCTCTTCTAGGATTTATTCATCTAGCTCTTTGTATGCTATTATTAACTTTAGAGGTGTTATTCCAGTTTATTTACCTGCTGTTTGGAAATTGAAAATCCCTCCTAGGATCCAAGTTTTCTTATGGTTGTTTTCTCAGAATAAGATCATGACTAGGGATAATCTGAGAGCTAGAGGTATTCCTAAACCCATGAACTGTGAGATGTGCTCTGAATTTGAATCAGTTCACCACCTCATGTTCGAATGTATTGTGGCTAGATCTATTTGGAACTTGTTTGAAGGGATTTTTGAAGTGCATGTTACTAACTTTGAATCAATTGCTTCTAAATGGCTGTGTAACAAAAAGTTCATGCACTTTAATGTAGCTTCTTCAGCTGTTCTGTGGAGTTTATGGCTTAATAGAAATAGTCTGGTGTTTAACAAAACCACTTGGATTAATGTGAAACAGGTGTGGCGAAGGGTCCTCTTCCTCCTTCGGGACTGGTTGAAACCTTTCAAAGAGCTAGAATCTGGAGAAAACGGTAGATTCATGGACCTGCTGCTAACCAGTTTAAGAGATCCTCTCTGCCTCCCAGTGGGGTGAGATGTCCCTCCTTCGACTGGGTCTCTTCCTGGAACTCAAGCTTTGATGGCAGGGCGTCGCTGGCCTACCTCCTCGACAATCCTGGTGACTCCCACAAGATTCATGTGGTCACCTGATCGAGACTGAGAAGAGGAGGTAGTCTCAAGAGGGCGCCGAAAAAAAAGAAAAGCTGGAGAAATTGGGAGCTATCCTGGCAGACTCATACTTATCGTTTCTCTGTAATGGTTTTAGCTATCGTATGCTCTTAGCATGTACTTTGTTATCCTTAGATCTTGTTCCAGGATTTGCTGGTATTTCGGAGATTGGTTGGGATGGCAGCCAATCTCCCCAGCAAAAGCCTGCTCCTTATTTTCGCTTGTGTGTGAACTATCTTCTGTAAAAAGACTTGGCTTCCTTTTTCAATGAAAAATGGAGCTGGGGGAGACCCCTGTTGATCTAAAAAAAAAAATTTCCTACAATATTTCATCTTCCACCTGCTCTTGGGACTGTATTTACACTTATTCGAGCTGCTTCGTCCAGTCGAAGGGCTCCCAATCCTTCATGAAGCTGATGACAACTTGCTTCTGGTTATCCGTGGATTCGTGCCTTTGACGGTGGTGCATGTCCTCCCCTGGCAAGCGCAGCACCCCTCTCATGACATTCAGTCCAAAACCAGCACTGAAGGTACTCTCGTTGTCAATCTACGTGGAAGTAGGCAAAGTTCTCCGGGATCACTTACCCAAGGTTACCGCTTGTTGGAATAAGCTTCTTCATCTCGTTCTGGGACCATTCTTCTTCAGCTTCGTCAATTGCCTGGACTAAATAGAACACATTTTATTAGAACTTCAAGCACAGGAGAACAAAAAATTCAGTTACGCAGATGGCAGTAGATATCTGACTTTCTTGAAGTACATGGGCGCTTTGTTTGAAACTTCAAAGGGGACAGGGATGCATTCAATCGTGCAATGTCTCTGTTGTTTGACCAAGCTTATGACAGTCTCCATCAAACCACATCCCTGTCTTCAGGAGGCACTTCTTGAAGTTGCGAATCTGCTCCCATACATTCTTATCAACTGTTCTTACTGACTCATGCTGCAATCATTAAAAAACATAGTATCACTAAGAGCTCATAAGAAATATACGAGGGGTAATTCAGAACAGCTGCAATGAAAACAAAAGGAACCACAGTAGCTTATGCCAAAGCACAAACAAACTAAAGCAGGTCGGTTCTTATGAAAGCCCAGAGCAAAACTGATTTTCACCCTTAAACTAAATACTTCCTATCAATGCTACAGCATATCATAGTTCCCCTGGTCTGCGATCTTCAGCTTGTATTCCCGCATCAAATATTTTATTCTCTCTCTCAGTGCAGCAGCCTCCTCAGGTTTATACCTAATTTTGTCAATCTAGCAACAGAAGGGATGATAAAATAAGTGTGCTAGAAGCATATCCGGTCTCCCTACAGTAAAAGCATGTCGAAGACACTAATGGATGAAAGTTAACCTACTCAAATGGTGTCTCGTCTAACTTAACATTGACATCTCAAATGATCCGCTAGATATACAGCGTATAGATGCCACAATCTTGAGAACGGATGCCCTGCTGAGGAACCTGGCAGCAAGAAAGGTAAGAGTGCAAGATAAAATAGGAAGATCGAACTATGGAGAACAAAAAACCAGCAAGATAAAATGCACAGTGAAGAGCACTTGCCATTCTATTAGAAGTAGAAAGCTGAACAAAGGTATTTAGAAAGTCGTGAATCGTAGGCATTACACTGAGATGTTTTGTAGTGAAGGCATTCCTGATGGCCATCTTTTATTGCAAGTATCTGTCGACAATATAAAAGGTGCTCAAAGTACTACTATCATTGCAGCCTAAACAAATAGTGCATCAGCTAAAATGTTTGACAATTGAGACTTTTAAGACAACTTATGGGTAGTCGGGTACAATGGTATCAAAAAAATCCCGGCTATCATGGATTTCCACATATAAATCCAAATGGAATATGTTGGTGGGACCCATCTTTCCATTTATCGGATTCTATACAACGGCAAGGCTCCAGTGATCGCTGACCAATTGGAAGAACGAAGAGGAACATCATCACCAGGAATGTGTCCTCAACATGCTAATTGGCTAAGAAATAATAATTTGGCAACAAAAATTAGTACCTTCCATGTACAATGATAAATGTAGATGTTAGGAAGAATTTACATGAACATTGAACAATCCAAGAGTATACAGGACATATAGTTCAATATTTTCAGATGCAGTGCTACTTCTTCCACTGAGTTTCGGGTCAGTCATATATGCTCAGCATGCGACAATACCGAATATATGTGTTTTTGACCCTGCTTAGTGCTGGATCCATGGTTTGCGTAATGGTTCATTAGAGATTATTCTCTAGTTGATTTGGGTGCCATATGGCAAAAGTATTATCCCATATATTCCATGACTTCATGTTTTCTTAAAAAAATTAATGCAGTTGTATCATTGGTGATAAATGATGAGTTACAATAAGTTTTCATTGCATCTGTAGATATAGCACATGCCAAGTTCTTGCAGCATAATATCTAGCAGTTAGTGCAGTGCTTTCTTTAGATTAAAGCTCGAAGAGCCCGACTTTAAACTAACAAAGCTCCTGGTGCAATTCTTGCAGCATAATATCCATGTTACCACAACTTGGCACACATAAGTGCTTCATTTGCTTGATGGAAGGAACATATGGCGCACTATGCAAACAACGGATGATATGTTGTTGCTGTTGAGATAAGTAACTAAGTAAGGTGCTTACTACTCCCTCCGTCTCGGTTTAACAGGCACGCACGCAGTTTAAGAAATTGTTTTGACCATTATTTTGGTCAATAAAATATAAAATATATGTCATAAAAATTATATCATTGGAAAGCTTTCTTGCATACGAATCTAATGATATAGATTTTGTAGACGTAAAATTTATATTTTGTTGACCAAATAAATGGTCAAAGTTTATCTTAAATTGCGTGCGTGCCTGTTAAACCAAGACGGAGGAAGTAGATATCATTTATTGTATTCGAAACTTATGATGGTAAATGGAGTCTTGGACATGTACCCTAGATTTAGTGCATACGCATGACCATCGATACATATTGTAACTTGTAAGTTCGGTCTCATGCCGACTATGCTAATATACAATTTTTAGTTTTCGTCTTGCATTGCTTGTAGAGTTTGATTCTTTATTTATTTTAAATTTGACTGGGCCTTCTGAGCAAATCATTTGTTGGAGGCAGTTTATCATACGCAAGTGGTTATTCTGTTTTAATATAGACTTGACTGGAGTTTAGAACCGCACGACCTGCAAAAAACTTGTTTCATGCTTTGAGTTGGCCAAATCGTGCATTGATGTTATTTGCCTTAATTATTACAATTCTGTCCCTATGGTGTGTTTTTTTTTCATTAACGAGGGATTCCTGCTAGCAAGATTCTTTGTTTGACCAGTGACTGAGTGGCTGAAAACCTGAGTAGCACATGAAAGTATGTAGTAGTGTCATGTGATGTTGTTTTTATATAAGCACATGATTTCATGTTTATACCACCATTTTTTTATCTATATGTGTGTTAGCTGGACGGGCGCAACAAGGTGCGCTTTTATGTTCTAGTAAGGACTGTAGTGGTCGGAGAGATAACGACAGAGGTTTCAGGCTGGACATGACAGAACAGTTACCGCAATTTCGGCCAGTCGATTAAGATGCTCTGATACCTGTTGTTGCTGCCATGCCTCTCTGTAAAAGCAGTGTGGGGGTTAACTAAGAAACTGGAAATTCAATTCGGCTCCCTACATGCTTAATTTGGTATTTATCCTCTTAACAACTAGGTTTGTGTTTTGTGCAACAGTTTACATCAAAATATGGTTTTTTTGTGCAAAAAGAATCTCAGATTATGTGCAATTTCCTCCCAGATATATAGAGCTGCACGCGCGATAGTCCGAGGAGAAAAATGGCTAAACAATTTTCGTCTTCCCGTTTCGCTTCATGGTTGTCGAGGGGAATGACGCCGGTTCTGAAAGAAAGACGCTCTTATGGGCGCGGCGGGTGTGTGGTTCCGGACCAGGCTTCATTGCCCATGATTCCCATCATAGTGTCTTCTGGGGACGATCGCTCTTCAGGTCGGATCCGTTGGACCTTGGCTGTATCGTTCTGGAGATGGGGCGTATGATTGTGTACATAATGTGAACCTAGATCGACGTTCCTGCTTGCCATCGATCCAGGTTCAGGTCATATCACAATCCTATACTACTTCTTCGGAACCAGGCAGGCAGGCGCACGCACCCGTGCATAATATGCATGCCTGGCTCTCAATGGAATTGCGAGATATATGTACCGTGGCTGTGCAACTGTGACCGGAGATCGATGGAGCTTTGCTCATACTTGATCACCATCCATTATCAGCTGCATATCGACTTTGTTAATTTCAGGCTGATGATTGGAACACTGGTGCAGTCAGTCACATTCCAGATCTGGTGCACAGGTTTACCAATCAAGTAAAATACATGGTTGGTCCACGGACTTGTCGCACTTGCTCAATTTGGTCACCGTACATCAAGAATACATATTCGCAGTCCCGAAATACGCATGAGTGCTCATCTACGGTCACTGCTCGTCAGTACAGCTTCGTATCTGCCAACGTGGCATCACGTTGACCAGTCTCAAGCAATATATTTTTTGCAAAAAAAGCCCCCCGAAACTGCTTGTTCCGTACTGTGTCACAACAATTCTTGCAGGGTCTATTTCGCACGGGGCCTCGTTGTGTCGGCCAAGACTAGGGTGCTAGGCGGCAGCGGCCGCGCGCGAGGCGAAGCATGTCTGCGCTCCGTTTCCGTTTTTTTTTTCCGTTTGGTTGATCGTAGGTGAGAGATGGAGAAAAAATTAGAAGACAGGGGAAATAAAGGTGATGACAAGTGGGACCCTTTCCTGTAGATTTAGTATGGGTTTTATTTTGCAAAAACGCACAGCTGGAGACCGGTCAACACATTGACACAAAGACAAATCACAAATACATTGCTATACCAGCACCTGGTGACCGTAGATGAGCACTTGTGCGTATTTACGGACCGTAAATACGTATTTTTGATGTACAATGACCAAATTGAGCTAGGGCGACAAGTACGTTGACCAACCATGCATTCTACTCTTACCGATCCCTCAACTTATGGCAAACAGACTTCCAGTTTGATCAGGTAGCAGCACCAATGCGAGACCAAAGCACACACCTGTCTGAGAACCAGCGAAAGAATTCACATTATTTTCACAATGTAAGCTGGTGATCTCGCTCTATGCACTAAATACGGTGCAAACATTAAAATGTGGAGGTAGAAACAAAGGCAACTAGCATTTGCAATCAGCAGCTGAGCACCAAGTTTGTCCAACATGATGTAACTGTGGCATGGCCAAATTCAAGATACTCCCCTGCTATGAAATATGAATTACTCCATACTTGGATCAATGGTGGCATCTGGGTATGCATGTACGGTCAATTTCAGAAATATTTGAATCAAAAGGCTTTATAAATTCACAGCCATATATGATGTGAAACTTTGACATTAACCAAAAAGGAAACTAACATATAACATACAGATACATGATAACAGCAGTACAATCTTCCCTACAAAAATCTTCCACCTGCTCTTGAGAGTGTATCTACCTCTACTCCAATTGTTTTGTCCAGTCAAAGGGCTCCCAGTCCTTCATGAAGCTGGCGACGGCTTGCTTCTGGTTATCCATGGTTTCATGCCTTCGACGACGGTGCATGTCCTCCCCTGGCAACCGGAGCACCCCTCTCATAACATTCAGTCCAAAACCAGCACTGAAGTTACTCTCGTCGTCTATCACATGGACGAATCCACGGTCCAGACCAAACTCTACATGGAAGTAGGCAAAGTTCTCCGGGATGACTTGCCGCAGGTTGCCACTTGTTGGAATAAGCTTCTTCATCTCGTGCTGGGACCATTCTTCTTCAGCTTCATCGATTGCCTGGAGAAAACAGAATGCATTTTATCAGAACTTCAATTGCCTGGAGAAAACAAATTGTTCTCACTTATGCAGACAGTGGGACAGCTGACCTTCTTGAAGTACATGGGTGCTTTGTTTGAAACTTCAAAAGGGACAGGGATGCATTCAATCATGCAATGCCTCCGTTGTTTGTCCAAGCTTATGACAGTCTCCATGAAAACCACATCTTTGTCTTGTTGCGCGAGCATCTTCAGGAGGCACTTCTTGAAGTTGCGAATCTCCTCCCATACATTCTTATCAACGGTTCTTACTGCAGATTCGTGCTGCAATCATTAACAAACATGGAATCACTAAGAATTTGAAGAAATATATGATTGGCAATACACAATAGCTTATCCCAGAGCACAAGCAAATGGAAGCCGGCCAGTTCTTATGAAAGCTCAGAGCAAAACTGGTCTTCACTCTTAAAGTAAATACTTCAAATTCATGCTACAGCACAAGGTAAAGTCTCACCTGCAATGGAAGAATAACGCAGTGTCCAGGAACAAGAGGTTCAAACTGTGGCAGCATCAAGTATGTGAAGTTTCCTATAGCAACAACCAGATGCTTTGGCCTGGATGGGTTCTCGAAGCAATACAAGCAACGCTCTTTCTGAGTTAAGATATGTCCACGGTTGCTTCTCTTCTCCTCGTGTGCCTCTTTATTCTTCCTTTTGCCTTTCCTACTGGGAGCATCACCATAATCATATTCATCCTCTATAGTTTTAGTCATGTTATATTGTTTGTTGTGCATAATTTTATTTGCGAGATGTAGGTCACCATCCTCTTCTTTTTTCCTGCGATCGGCTGCACTAGGCTTTATGGTATGCCTGAAGTTGATAAGGGCAATATGCATTAGGCAAGCAGATAAACTATCGGTGCTAATATATGCATAAAAATGAAAAGGGAATATTTCAGCAGAGCAATTCAATTGAATACTGTATGGCGGCTTTGCCTTTCAAACTATACAGGTATACCTCATAAATGATAAACATACTAGCAACTAAGAATCTCAAAGATTATTTTAGTTGATGGATGATTACTATCTTGAAGATTTCAGCATAGCCATACAGATGCAGGCGCATTTCTTTTCTAGACCACAGATACCATTTGGACCAAGACTAGGGTGCTAACCATTATTAGCTTACAGAATCACAACATATGGCAAGACAGTTCACATCTTTACATGAGCAGGGTTTATCAGTAATGGACTAGTTCAGAATAACTAAAAGAACATATCACATAGTTCAAATACATGAGGCTGCATCACTCCGCGATCAAGTATCATGGGCTAATGTTGAAACATCTAAAAGCAAAATGGGCGGGCATCACAAACCAACAGGCCTTAAACATAATATATGACACTTCCCTTTCGAGAGTACTGAACAAAATATTAGTTGAACAAGATAATTATAGAACTGTTCACGTCGTGTCTAAAGGACGTTGGCATTTAGAACATCATAGAAACGAAATTTGTTTCAACTAGAAAAGCAAGGTAACTGAAAGCACAACTTAGGACAGATCCCAGATAGTCCTAGCACCAACTACTAAGACGAATTTCAACATAAGATAAACTAACCTGCTTGAGCTCCTTTCCCTTTCATGCCTAGGCTCTTCCACAGAAGCACCCTGATTTTCCAGCACAGTCTCCATTTCTCTCTGTGAAAAAAAAAATAGTTAAGAAGTTACGTGACCTCTACTTGTAGTATATTCAAAGCACAAGGAAATTTGATTGATAGAGCTTTGTATCCTCTATAGTCCAACTTATAGTTTAGGAAACTGTATCAGTACACGCTTGTTATATACATAGTCCAATTTATTGATTATCCCAAGCCAATATTGAAAAAGCTTAATGTGGAGTCAAATGAATATCTGTGAGTTCTATGTTGTAACGTCCATTCTGTAAACTGTGATTCACTAATGAACGAGGGAAACAATTGTGTCAGTTTCTCACAATAACAATATATGTGACACTTACCGAAAGTTGGTCAGCTTCTTCGTTCTTGCCTTTCATCCGGAGTTGCAGAATCTTTGCAGCTAACTGGTTTGCATTTAGATTTTGAGTGCTCGCTGAAGATGGTTTCTTTGAACTCTCCTTGTGGGACTTCGGCTCACTATCCCTTTGTTCATCAACCTCAACAGACGAAACATTTGTATTCTTACTACCAGCGCTATTAATCCTTTCCATGAAGCTTCCGTCATTGGAAAATTTGTTGATACTTGCTAGTGCTGACGAGATAAGCGTCCGATCCTCGGAAGACATATTCTGTCTATTCCTCTTCCAAGGAGTAGAATCAGCTTTGGGTTTTCTCATGGCATGTTCACGAGAGGAGACACCTCGCAAATATTCACGGCTACCACCACTCTCTTCACCTCGCTTGTCCTCCTTTCTATTTTCTTTGGAGGATATCTCGGAGTTGTCTGCTTGTCCAGCTTTTCTACCTCTAATGGCCTGCAAATGGGCATAAGAAGGGGCAACTCTGGACGTTGATACTGATGCTGCTAAGTGACCCAGTGAGCCCCATCTCTCTTCAACAACCTACAGTAATTAGATAGTCGTACAAGTTAGGCAAAAACTAACAAAAGCTGCAAGCAAATAAGCATATATGGGGATGTACATCTCTCTTCAACAGCCTACAGTAATTAGATAGTCCTACAAGTTAGGCAAAAACTAGTAACAAAAGTTGCAAGCACATAAGCATAAATGGGGATGTACGCACCTCCTCAATATTTCTACCTTCACGAGCAGCTTGCTCTTTTGCACGCTTCAGAGCTTTGAGCCTCCAGCTAGCACCTCCATCGCCCACAACAGACGACGCTAGCAGCTGACTGGCCTCCCTTGAAGGAGTGGATTCGTCGGGATATCCAGCACCATTGTCCCTCAAATACGGGTTCATCTCCTTGGGGTTTGGTTTCTTCACCTGCCAGTATACCAAAAACAATAAGGTATAATCAACGAAACACACATGAAGTTCCCCGGTATCCGAAGAAAATATCGTTACCTCATCATCTGCGGCCTCAAACTTCTCCTGCTCATTATCATCAGCCTTGGGAGCACGGCTGCTCTCAGGCTGACTGCTGCTGGCCGGCTTGAGCATCCAGTCGAGGCCCATCTCCCTGCGAACAACCTCGCTCGCCCTTACCCCCTCGCCTCCCATTCCCTCCTCCTCATCTTCATCCTCGTCATCACTTGCAGCACCTCTTCTCCTCCCTCTGCCACCACCTGTAACAACAATGCCGGCCAATTAAGCACAACGCTCCTGATAAGCTCTACTCCGTAGTACTGAACTACTGACTGAAGCAACATCTGAACCAAATCCACTACATAAATTACCTCTTCCTCTATCAGACTCGCTGCTGGATTCATCGTCGTCGAAGTCACGGCGGTGCTTCCTACGGCGCTTGCTCCGGCCCAGCCCCTTCTCCTCCTCCCCGTCGACGGAGTCGTCGCTGTCCGAGTCGTCGTCCGAGCTGCGCCTGCTCCTCCGCCGCCGGTGCCTCCGCCTCCGCTTCTCCTCCCCCCTGTCCCTCCCTTTCCTGCCATGCTTCTTGCGCCTCTTCCCGGCGAAGCCGTCTGAGGAGCCCGAGTTGTCGCCGCCGCCTCCTTCTTTCTGGAGGAGGCAAGTAAATTCAAATCGTGTGAGGAGGAAATTGAGAAGGGCGAATCGAGGGGGAGGGGAACTCACCGGCGGCAGAATCTGGTGGCGGGGCACGAGTTTGACGCCCGAGAGCATGGCGGTGGAGAGGCGGGGATAGCGCGCGTGGCAGAAGAGTTTGTAGGGCGGAGGAGAAGGCTTGGCGATCGAGGAGGTCCCCGTCGGCGGGGACGTGAGAGAGGGCGGCGGGGCCGCGCCGGCGTAGGTGGGCGGCGGAGAGAGGGTGTCGGGGCGGCGGAGAGAGCTTTTTTTTTTTTTTGAGATCGGCCGCCGGTGTGAGTTGCTCTGAGGTTGAAGAAAGAGGCCTGAGTTGGTGGGCAATTCCGACACGGATCCCGAGTTCCCAACAGGCCCACCAGCTCTTATACATTTTCACGTTCTATTTCCTTGTCTGGGCCGTAAGCTTATAAATACTTAACAGAAAGTAGACCGGCCAACATGGGCTTCCAAATCCCAGTATCAATTATCAAGGATAATATTTTTTTAATAAAATCAATTACTCAATAGAGATGCAAGGGCATCTTCAGCCTCGTGACCCCCAAATCGTACAATTATGTCTATTTCGATTAAGCTGCAAATAGAAATTAGGTTGTGGTATCATCTGCTAGGCTAGGGCACCCAGCGGCGCGACCCACACTAGCCATTTTTGGGAGGGTCTGGGTAGCCAAGGGAGGACGCGTTGCCCACCAACGGGAGGACTCGGTGGCCAAGCAGGGAGGGACGAAGGAAGACGTGTTCTCCGGCCTGACGCATCCACACCCCAAATTTGGTAACCACATGGGCTGGTTCGCACGAGTCGATCTGTTTGGATCGCGCCGCTAGAGATGCACTACGTCTAGTTTATCGTTGATATATGTTATTTATTTGCATGTCTTTTCTCGCTCGTCTACCTCCTGCACATGACCTCCTCAGTCTCCTCTCTCTCTCTCTCTCACACACACACACACACACACACACACACACACATTCTCTCTCTCTGCTCCACGATCCTCCACCGAGCTCCTCCTCCGGCGATTCCAACCCTTGAGCACCCACTCCTTCTCTAGTGCCCCCTTTCGACCCTTGAGCGTCCCTTATTTTCTCATATGCACTAGATGTCTCCATGGAGCTTGAGGTCACGTCACATAGCTTAGGGGTGTCATCGGGAATGGATCAAGTGGTGTACAAGTCATCTTCGTGGCCGGCGAATTATGGCGATTACATACCTCCGTTGTTGATGGTGAAAATCTAGATATGTGCATGTTGCATACGGTGTTGTGTTTCAGCATGCGCTGCAAACATGCATATTATCTACTGCATACAGCTCATGCCCTATTGAATGATTATGCCCACGTTCCAAACATGTTCTGGTTTTGTTGTGTAAACATATGTTTTGTAGTACATTGGTTTTGTATGATCCATATATTGGGATCGATTCCCCTAGTTTTTGCTGCACCATATAAGGTTTTGTTACATACCTTTTTTACATGTGTGGGTTTGAAATGTTGCAGTTTTTACAACTTTTACATATCATATGAGAAAATGACACACATAAAAAAAATGTTGTTTTTTCTTTTGCAAGCGATCACTCGCCCTAGATTGTTCACATAAGTGGATTCAACTACGGGGAGCAGACTGATTTTACGTCATATCACCCTGGAGACGCTTGCCTTTTTAACATATATAGATGTTGAAAAAATTTGAGCCCCGAGGGTGGTTACAATCAAAGAAAATTGCAGAATGAAATTACATTTAAAATAGTTTCGTACAGAACAATCATACAGTATGTCGTGCTTCTAGAAAAAAATAAGCTTCGCAAAAATTATGAAATCTCCTCTGCACCAAACGGATTTGTTACAGACTCTCCGCATTGAAGTACAGAAACCACGGCAAAAAGAAGCCAACAGAGGTATGCTCGCGACTCATACAGCAACTCTGCGGCCTCCCGCCATGGCAGCAGCCTCCGCCGGCGCCTCGTCGTCGCAGGCACAACCGGCGGAACCCCACCTCAGTCCCCACGGGGACTTCTCGTCCTCGTCGCAAGCAGCGGATGCCAGAGCGGCGTGGTGTGATGGGGGTGGCAGGGAGGAGGCCGACGTGCTCAACCTGGACTCTCCGTGGGTGTCGGCGGCCGAGGCGGAGTCGATTTTGGAGAAGGCCGCGATGGTGGCGGGGCTCTGCCCCGGCGCCGAGGATGAGGTCCGTGCCAACCAGGAGCGACAGCAAGACGAGGTACGTCAGCATTACTAATCCACCTACCACCGATCAAATTGGAAAAGTTCGCTAATCGTATGACCTCGCTCTGTTCTGTGAAGCTTAATCGCGATGAAATTCCCCTATTAGTAGTATTTTCTTATCAGATATCATATGTTATGACGCCTGGACTAAGAGGGGTTTTGCAGAACTTTGTGTCTTCTATTTTTCTCCCAAAAAGATGATGGTTATGTTCTCAAAATATGGTTCTGGTCTCCAGATACAGTCAAGTCGGCAGTAGTAGTATTTGAATTTCAATGTCCAAGAAACGATATGCTGGAAAAAAATGTCACATTTACGAGTTGGGGCTATGTTGATTTAGAGTCATGTTACTTGCAAAGATTATTTGTTTATTACTCACTTGATCTCCTCATTCACTGCAGCTGATGGCATTGTTAGCAATATATGGGGATGATCTATGTGAATTCGAAAAGAAAGGAGGTCTTCGCTATTTCCAGGTTTCCTGTGTTGTGTTGGTCGTCAGTGATGTTTAATCTTCCTGAATTTGTTCTTCTGTTTTGATGAGTTCTTTTTTTCAGATCTATATACGTTACGACTTGCCTGATGGCACTGAAGTGCGCGCTAAGCTCTCTTCAGCTAATGAAAATCTAGAAGGTGAAGTGTGTCCTGATGATGGTACAGAAGACAACGGCAATGAATTCTCTTACATTTGCAATGTTGAGTACCTACCTCCTTTGATATTGACATGCCTGCTTCCACGGTCCTATCCAAGCAAGGACCCCCCATATTTTACGATCACTGCCAGGTGGATGGATGGGCCTAATGTTACTCAACTTTGTGAGATGCTTGACACCATTTGGGCAGAGCTGCCCGGGCAGGAAGTGATATATCAGTGGGTTGAGTGGCTACATAATTCTTCTTTGGCATACCTCTGGTGTGACAGCAAAATAACGTTAGGTCTAGATGTTCCAATGCAGAGAGCAGATAATTGCGCAATCTCAAGAAGTCTCCCATTGAAATCTGTAATCCCTTCAATGCTCAGTTACAGTAGTAAGAAGCGATATCAAGCTTTTCTTGAGGATCTCCATATGTGCATGATATGCCTCAACCAGAGCAAAGGTAAGCCTTTTTTCCTTGCCCAGTTATGGCAAAAGATTATTCTCTGTTTTTTTAAGATGAACTGTTTTAGGTTCTCCTTGGAAGAGAATAGTGCTTGTATTATGGCGTCCATTGCATACTGTTATCTTGTTGAACTGTGACGTAGTGGTAGCTAGTACCTGGCTGAAATTTCCATGATTCATACTTCATAGTAGATACTATTACAGATAGGGGGACCAGTTATTACTTTCTAATGAATCTTCCTAGAGAACCGAATTACCTTCATAGATGTTTGCTCCCCTGTAAACTAACTTTAATTTTGAAACCATTAGGTTCAAACTTCATTGAGCTTCCATGTCAACACTTGTTCTGTGTGAAGTGCATGGAAACCTTATGCAGAATGCATGTGAAGGAAGGTAGTGTGTTTAAATTGATATGCCCCGAAACCAAGTGTAGCTCTTCCATTCCACCGTACTTGTTGAAGAGACTTCTTAGCAAAGAAGAATTTGAACGCTGGGATAGGCTTACTCTTCAGAAAGCTCTGGACTCGATGTCAGACGTTGTTTACTGTCCAAGGTGTGGGATCGGTTGCTTGGAAGATGAGGATAAGAATGCGCAGTGTCCAAAATGTTCATTTATCTTCTGTTCATCTTGCAAGGACCCACGCCATCTGGGGAAACAGTGTCTAACCCTAGAACAAAAGCTGCAGCACCCGCAGGTAGATATGCACCTGAAATCTCTTCTGTATTTAGCATCGTAAGGAGGCTTAGATTCTCAAGTCTCTAGTAGTGTATTATGTTTCAAACCTGCATTTGTAGTCACACTGTGCAGTTTGTGCTCATCTTCCTAATAGTGTGATGTTACCGCTGAAAAAAAAACCTTTCCGGTAAATTCTTCACTGATACACCATGCATTTGATACCTTGATGATCCGGGGTTACATACTGTCTGTTGCAGAATAGTGACATGTAACTGAATATCTCCCACCCTTTATCTCTAACTTTATGTTTGCAGAAGTCACGCGGGATGATTGCGAGGGAGATGGTGGAGCAAATGTTGAGCATAAGAAAGCTTTATGGTGATGCTATATTCTGTCCAAATTGTGGAATAGCAATCAGCAGAACCGAAGGGTGCAACATAATGCTTTGTGGTAACTGTTATCAGAGCTTCTGCTTCCGCTGTGGCAAGGCCTCCTGTCGGTATGTGCCTTTCATGCAGATCATTTTTTTAGTTGTTTCATGATATCTCTTTTTTTTTAACTAGATGATACATCTCTTTCTTAAAACAAGAGAAGGCATTTTTTTTTTGCATAACTATAGCTCTAATCCGTCTACTGTAGGAGTTGCGATCTCTATGCACCTAGGGAAAATGAGCAGACAGATTGGCAGAGGCGAATGGAGAAGCTAGAAAAAGAAAACCGCGTGGCTCAAAGGCACCCGGTGGGCAGTATCGTCAAATGCCCAAAGTGCCGTCAAAGAAATTTCAAGGTAATAAAGAGGTCGTACGTTTTCAATCTGCATCATATGGCATGAACATTTTGTTCCATTACTCCATTCCACATGTGAACAGTTCATAGAGCACTGATTTTTTTCCCTCGCTAGTCGCTATGCATCTAACATATGGCCATATGCATCCAGGGTGACGACAAATATATCTTCTGCTGGTCGTGCCGATTCAGCTATTGCACGCTCTGTAAGAAGCGGATCGAGTTCACAGGGCCAAATAACGGGCACTGGGGCTCACTGGAATGTGTGGGGCTCGGAAACATGATGTAAGATCGGATATGTGCTCCCATTTTCCGGATCCTCGCCAGCAACTATCACTCCGTCAAGGACCATACAATGTTTCCAGAGAGCGAGTCGCTGCTGGAGGAGGTTCCCAGATTCTGATGAGGAACGACAGTGGACGCTGCACTCCGGAAACTTGTTGACATAAGAAGATGCAATGTGGTGAGGGCAAAGGCGGCAGACCAGGATGGAAGGGGCAAGGTGGTGGATAATTAATATGGCTTGTGACACCATATATATAATAAGAACATATAGAGGTGTAGTTACTGAAGGCTGATATACTTATATATGATCAAAAACTCTGCCATGTAATTTCAACAAGGGATGACAATTGAAGATCCTAGTTTTTTAATATATCAATCGGATGCAAACCTTGCCTATATTCTCCAGTGCGTTCTTACATTGACATCACTTCCAACTCAAATTATAGCTGCTGCATTTGCAAATTTAAAACAGAGAAGATCATCATACAACACCCAGATATGTATGGTCAAACTCTCTGCCATGTAAATGTAGTGTTAAACTGTTTCGAGGGTATGAACAGAGCACAAACGGACGTAGTGCTGTCTGAAAGAAAATTGACGTGTGGGTCACTTGCCTCCGCGAATTACAAGCCATCATCTTGAAAAATAAATTCTCTGTGCTGTTTGAACCTCACCGGATAAAGAGGCACCAAACAATTGTCTATTTCCTAATCTTGTTTGTGTCAGACACCATCTGAGCACAGAGATGAACAAACTGTATGATGCCACTCCATACATAATCTTACTGAAAGATGCAAATGGTACTACATCTCAGATGTACAACAAAGGAAGATGCCGCTAACAGTGGTACGTAGCAGACGAAAACCTTCCAGTTTAAACCCGTAGGCTCCAAAGAGTCCAGGCAGTTGGGTGGAGATCAATAAAAATAATCAATTCAAGGTCCTTAGTTTGCCTCCAGAAATTCAGTTGGTCGGATTTGTGTCATGAAACCTACGCGCAAATGTTGCGGCAACGAGCAATGGGAAAGCAATAGTTGCATCACAATGGACCTGCATTTCCAAAAGCTGACATGTTAGAGTACAGTAATAATCAAATGTGATGTATGACATCATTGCATTGCACGATTATGTTTTTGACCCATAGTATCATTAAACCCCGAGGCTGCAATATTATACAGTGCAAGAGTTGATGGTAAATCAAGATGGTTTAGAAATAGAAGCCAGGCAAGACTCAGATGACGGATTTCTTTACTAACATGAGTCTAGTAGTATGCAAACCACAAAACCAAAAAAATATCTTATACGGAGTACTTCTGAAGGTATGCATGTATATATACCTTCACAGGTTTTGCTGAACCCTTGATCTTTCCCCATGAAACTGCTTCATCTGGCTGTGCTCCTGAGTCACTTCCATCGAACTCTTGAGCTGTGTTGATGTACACTGCATAATCTGCACCATTGCGGAACATATTTGCATTGCATATATGATGCTTTGGAAGGCCTCCACCAAGAATTATGACCCCTGTCTTTCTTGGGCTTGCATGAATGGCTTCACCATTTATGAGCCTTATATCTGCAAAACATTCAAGTATTTGAAAATGAAACCGAAGTAAAAAAACAAAGTGTACAGTGGAACTTACCATGTACAATGTCAATAATAAGACCAGGATTGCGAACTGCATGACAAAACAGCATGTCTCCAAGCGATCCATCAGTCAATGCTGGGCAGTATACAGGAATATTGTTCTGGTAAATTTAATTGAGTCAGCACTATGCGACTTGAGACTTTGCACAAAAGCTCTTGAAAGAAAAAAACCACCCAACAGTAAAGTGAACAGGGTAACATCCTGGCAGGCAGACACTGAATCATGTTCACATCTGCTAAACTATGACCCAGTTCAGATAAAATTAAGAATGGTTCAAGCACGGCTACTATTTCTGGGTAAAACCATACGACTCAATGCTGAAAATAATTTTTAGGTTGAAATTACACCCATAACAGACTAAACCCCCACAAAATTCTCAAGTAGATTAATTCATTTTTCTAAAGAAGAAACGCTAGTTTACTAAGTGCTTATCCAACAAAGTTATTTACAAACTTCTTAAATATGAGCAGCATTTACACACTTCTTTAGAATTTTTTTGTAATGTAAAACAAAGGTTTAGCCAAAAACACGTTACCTTGTATGCCCAATAAAGGTAGGAGCCTTCATCATTTATTTCTTTGCCAAGACGAGCAATCACCTTTGATGGTGTCCAGACATTCTGCAGGTAACAAGAAATTGATGAAGATAACAGAAATAAAAATCGGTTGGCATTGAAGCTATTACAGAGAATTCCCACATTACAAGGCACAACGTTTTCACTTAGAATTCAGAAATTTGTGCAGAAACTTATATAGCATGATACACACATTACACTTCACAATATCCAGTAGCCCCGATATTCCATACCATTTACTCATTGCTAGAAAATTACGAAGTGATTGCTCCAAAGGGCGCCGGTAAATAATACATCTGAAAGAAAGAAACTCGTGGAGCCAATTTACAATAGTGTTCAAGTCAGGTAGAATTTCAAATTTCTAGTATCTTTATTGCTTATTTTCTTTTTCAGAAAAATAACTGGATCCCATTGAACGAGGTTCCAGAGATTGTAAGAGAAACATATCAAGATTATATCACTAGTTTCTCTAAACCCAAGATATAATTGATCTACTCGTACTCATGCATCTTATGTAATTAACCCATGACACGCGAAAGGAAGCGTGGCCACAATCCACATTATTTGGGGATTTCGGTTGACAGGGATATATATATGGAACCAAAATTCAAATAAGTTTTTAATTAAGATAAAATTCAAACAAGTTGTTACCAACTCTGTTTAAACTAGGAGGTATGATTACCTCACTAGATTGTTCTTGTAGCATCTTGTCGAAAATTGGCATGATCCAGTTTTCAAACTTGCAATAGTTATCATTAGGCACCAAGAGATTTCCTATCCGATTAAGTCCTTTTGACCGCAGCAGTGCCCCAGGTAAAGAAAATTCGCCTCGGTACGTAGGCGCGAGGCATTTTATGAGGTCTTCCTCTATACCCCCAGCAGTCGCAACAATGACATCAACCTGAAGAACACATTTTTGGAGGAAAATAATGGATTAGGAAATTAGTCATCAATGGCTATGCACTTAGTGATGTTAGTGAACTGGAAAAAATGTCTCTATATGACTAGGCATACTTCTACTACATAGATTGTTATAAGGATATACACGATGCAAAGTTGGAGAATTTACCATGTGATGTTGAACTAGAAACCGGATCACATCGCGTATGCCAGAAGACACGAGGTTTGAGGTGAAACCAAGAAATATCTTGCACTTGACAGATTCTCTGTATTTCGGGTCAAGTTCAGCTTCATCACAATCCTCAGTTGGCTTCTCATGGGACAACCTCCAATCTAACTTCATTGCAGCCAAACACAAGGAATGAAGAGTTAGTAAAATGTAATGAGTGAAGCAAAATCAGCAGAATTTTCGGAAAAGAACAAGTTTCTGAAGCTTGCATTGTGATGACAGCTGACAGGCATCCCTTTATGCAGATTGCTCCCAGCTTGTTTTATGGACGTACTTTGATTAAAAGTTCCACACGTAGCCTTGTTTAAATTAAGTATCAGTACTAAGTTGCATGAAGAGCACTCATTTATGCGCTCTGGTTGTTACTGCAAATACTCAGGCGTATGATATATATTTGCAGCAGTTAGTACATTACTCAACAACATTACGAATTCATGTAAACTGCTCAGACAATTCACACATGTAAGAGAATTTTTTTATTTGTTTTGGGGGAAAACAGAGCACTCACCAGCTTCATCTCGCGCAACTAGTCCAACTACCCACACGCCGCAGAAATATACTTCAAGTCGAAAAACAACCGGATGAAATTATCTGCTTCACCTAGGCTTGCAAGCTAAATGCCCACTTACATACAAACTACGGCTAATCCCACGCTCAAAAGGAAATCTGTCGCAACTGAGGGGAGAAAGGGAAAAGCTGGTGGCGCACGTACCATCTGATTGACGACGTCGATGGCATCGCCGAGGTGGGAAGCCTGGAACCCCGTGGACGCGAGCGACCCGAGCAGCCCGTCAAGGCCGAGGCCGGCGTCGTTGAAGTCGGCGCCGGCGATCCTCGTGAACCGCGACTCGTCCAGGGACTCGGACGGCTTCAGCACGATGGCGCGCACGCCCTCCAGCGGGTCCGTGCTTCTCCCTCCGGCGCTGCTTCCCTCGCCGTCCATCTCCGGCGAATCCCTAGAGCCCGAGTCGCCGCCGCCGCCGCCGCCGCGCAGTGAAACAAGCTTGGCTTTGTCGAATCAGGTTCCGCGCGGCGGCTGTCCCTCCGGTCTGCTCTCTTTCTCCTTTACTTTGCTGAGATGGACATTCTCTTGGGCTTTCTCGGGCTAAACATTTTGAGCTTCTGATGGCCCAAGAATGGTCTATTTGGAACAGTAGGAGCTATACGCAGAGATGGTTTTTTCAAACATAAGGCCCAGCTTTATCTCCATCTCCATCTCTACTAATATAAAAAAACACAGAGCCGGAGATCTAAACAATCACATCCATTCAAACAGCTCATCCAACGGTGTAGGCGAGTCCAATGTTGAGCGCAACATGTTTAGCCCTAACCATCTCCACTATCTCCCCAACGATCCCCACCGATCAGGAAAAGAAATAGCTTTTAGCCCTCGACCTGTGTGGCCGAACTACCGTACTTTGGCACAACCGCTCCCCACCGCCGCGGGACTCCCCTCACGCCTCGCCGCGGTTCTCTCCCTCTGTAACACCCCAACTTTTGCAAACATGTTTAATATCCAAAGTGCAAAAATTAGGGGGAACAAAAAAAATTCTATAGACTAATTAAGATGAATTTCATTGATCTGTTTGTTGTGATGAATTGACTTGATCTGTTGGTAGATGAATTGTCTGGATTTGCTTGTTGAGTTTTGTTTTGAGCTACCCTTAAGAACAACACCTCTAGTGGTTAAACAAGCAACTCACTAAATAAAACACATGTGTGGCTTAGGAAGAATTGTTTTCCTTCTTACTGCATCAAACCCTTCTCCTGATGGCAACTTGAGTGTACCATCTTGATATTCCTCTTTGTGATAATCTAGCTCAAATCATCCTTAATTCAAAACTTGGTATCATCTACCCCTTGCTAGATCCTTCTCTTATACCCACTCATCCTGGTTGATTTTGAAGCCAAGTCAAGAATCTGTTTCGGCAGACTTATAAGATTCCAGACTTTGGCAGTTGATATCGAAGCACCCACCACTGTTATTGGTGACCTCAATGCATGGATCTCATCTATGCAACACCCTCTGCAACTTCCACGTATTGCACGTCACATCCTCCACTTGCAACTCTTATATTCACTTGATCCTGTACCCTATCCAATGTTTAACCTCAAGATCACTTCCTTCACTTTTACCTCTTGTTTGCATTCAAGTTTAATCTTCATAAAACCAAGAGTGGGAATGATGGGTACATTTTGTAGCCACCATCTACTCTTGAGAACACTCCTCCCTAAATAAGCTAGCTTTCTTTCTCAGAAACTCTATTGTTTTTCCTTCTCTAGTTTTGATCACAAAACTACTTCTAGTTTTATTAAAACTCTTCAAATGGTTTCTTCAAATAACAAGAGAGAATTGTGGATGGTATTTTATCATCTCATTTCCTTCTACCCAAAATACATGTTTATAAAAGTATTTGATTTTTATTCTTTCTCTTAATGCATGGTTATGGTACATGTGCCATCCTTGCACCTTCTAAAACAAATGGCTTAAAGAAAACTCTACTATGCTTTGTTTTGCAAATAGACCTATTTCATTTTAAACCTTATTTTGTCCCTTTCAAAATGATTTCAAAGGCAAGTTCAATATAGACCCTATCCAAATATTTTGATCAACTCTCATAGTGGTGGAGACCCATCTCTATAAAGTTCCATATTTAGTAACAACTTCCATTCCTTCATCACATCTCACTCTGATTTACCATCATCATCTCGACCTCATGAATTGGTAATTTCTGTCAATATATTCATCCTTGTGAGTATATGGATATTTCACTCACCATGTCTCTTAGCCTTGCTCTACAATTATCTAAACCACCATCACCACCCCATCTACCTTGGCATGCTCATGTATTGTTGCATGTATCAATCCCAATCCTTCCAAATTTGAATTCAAATGAAAAATTCTAATCATCAACTATACCTTTGATCTACTTCCACCTTATGATTGTGACAACCAAAGTGGTAGAAATTATCCTCATAGTACTTAACACCTCACACTTCTTTTTATCTATATGTACCTACACCTATTCTTACCATCATCAAAGTCACTCATAGACATTATCTCGTCAACATCATGCTTTGACCTATACACATAGATGTTGTGTCTCCCCTTCTCATCTCTCTCTTGTACTTGGCAAGAAATGAGCCGGCCATGGCAAGAATTTCGGCCAGCCCTTTCTCTTCTTTTCCTTCCTGCACAAGACTTGCCTCCCACCTAACCCAATCAATAAATGGGCAGCCACCCACCATAGCCAATCAAAAAGGAGGCAGCCACCACTCTCTCCCTCTATAAAGCTCACTTGGCCGGCCACCCCCTCCCTTTTTCTTCTCATTTTCTCCACTCTCCACTCCCTCACACTCTCTTCCTCCACTTACCCACGAGCTGCTGCTCCTCCTAAGCTCCATGGCCGGCCATGGCCATGGAAATCCACCAAGATGAAGCTCCCCTCCTCCCTCAAGCTCCTCCTCACCATGAGAGCCTCCCTCTCCTTCTTCTCCCCAACCCTAGATGGTTTTCCATCCTCTTCTTCTTCCTCCCTTGCTAAGATTGGATCTTGATACAGGTGCATGTTGGTCCAAGCATGGAGAAGCTTGAGCTATCCTCAGATCTGAAGTTCTTGAGCAAAGTTCGTCCAAATCCCTGCAGTAATTTCTGCTATGTTGTTGTTTCAGATTTTGTACGATTTTGTAAAATCCGCCAAAACTAGTGTGCAGGGCCAAATCGAGCGATTCAAAGTTCCGCGGATAGATATTGAAAAGGTCTACAACTTGGCGTTGGTTTCATCCTCAAATTCGTTACAGATTTGCCTCGGTAAATAAAGTTCTATAAACATGCAGATTCACTGTTTGTTAGATTTGTCCCATTTTACAAAACCTTTTTGAGGAAAATCAACTGCGGGTGAAATCCCTCTTCCGTACCTTCATTTTGGCGTTGGTTTCACTTCGAATGACCTCCTAAAACTGAAATGGTTCACAGATCAAGATTTGGCCAGATCTGACTTTGTCGAATTAAACCAGGAGCTTGGGAACGAATCTTTGAATGAAACAAATTGGGTAAGAACCAGCTTTTCAATATCTTTCAGATGCAATTGACCTCATATTTTTATAATTTGTGTACGATTTGTGGTGAATTAAACTTTTTCTGTGGGTTCTGCAGACATCGATGTTAGCTTTTAAATCACCAAAAATCCATCTTTGAACCTAATTGAGTGATTCCAACTTTGTAGGACTGCTGGATGTTTTCTTAATCATCTCAAACAAGTTTCAAACTTTTATCTTTTCTGTAACTCCAGAGATAAAGAAAATGGTAAAGACATACAGTAACCTTGTTAATTCAATTTTGAGAGTTTCAGAAATAATTTAAACTCAAATCCAATTGTGTATGCATCTCTATTTAAATATCTTTTGAATGCCATTGGTTTCATATTTTTAGGATTTTTCTAGGATTTATGGCTTACAGATCTTATTTTCTGTACAGTCAGATTCAAACAAATTCCTAAATTTGTAGGATTGATATTTTTGAGTGAATCCAATTGGGTTAGTCTTGTATTAGTACTGGCCATCTAGGAAAAATAGTGTTAGTCTCTGTTCATGCATTTTTGTTACTGTTAGTAATGTGTATGTGTGACATGGGTTGTTGTAGCAAAACATTTTGTTTTATTTGGAAACCTTAACCACCTCTTTGCATTAAAAATTGATCAACCAATGTTTTATTCTTGCAAAACAAAACCTCTGCAACTTAACCTTAGTTCTATTGTTTGGCTTAAGTTTTCCAATGATGTGAAATATTGTTTACTTCCTTTTTATTGGTAGTGTTGTGTAAACAAAATAAAATAAGAAGAATGATTTGTACTTTTCCAAAAAAAGTTTGAAAATAAAATATAAATATTTGAGATGTCAAACTAATGCACTTGTACTCTTTATAATGTTATCTACCAGGGGGTACTTAGTTTATGTCATGGTGATAACCAGAGAGGCAATTGCTAAGTTGAGAAGCTCACATACCTTTACTAGGTAAATAAAATGGGTTTTCTTTTAGATTCTTTGTAGTATCTATAAGTCTTTAATATGTTAGCCGTATAAGAGTGGTTAGTTTTTGATTGATGCTTGTTGCTTGTCGTTTTGTTGGTGCAATATGTTTGATTGTGTTCCTTTTATATTTTCTGACGATAGATGCGAACAATTCCAAAGAAGAAGAAGAAGTGGTTCAGGCAAGGTTTTTATTTATATTGTTGGTATTCATATATTGATGGAGTTGAAGAAGTCCAGGGACAAATAATCCAAGGCAAGCCATCTTTTGATCTCTTGCCAATTATCCTCTTTGTTGTGTTCATTGTTCCATTATATGCTTGGTTCCTTGTATCTTGTGTTATGATTGGTCCTCTACTATGCATACTTGTTCCTAAGTATGTTGAACCCCTTGTTGATGTTATGCATGCTTACCCTAAGCATGTATACCCCCTTGACCACATATATATTATCATCTTTTTAGTGGTATGATGATTAACATCATGACCCTTGTTTAATCATACTATTTATGATGTCCCTATGCATGCTTATCCTAAGTATGTACGATCTCCTTGACACCTCAATTATCATCTCCTTAGTGGTATGATGGCTAGCATCATGCCATTGTTGTCTCTTAGTTTATACATGAAACTATAGGTTGGGAACCCCTTGGAAAAATACCTTGTTGAAAAGAATTTTTGGAAAACCTTGGGTGAGTTGGACTTACCTAAGTGTGTGTTTATGAAAGGAAATGATCTTGGCAAAGATGGTTGGAAAGAGAATCTTGTTTATGAAAACTTTGGTGCCTAAGTACTCACCCGTGACAATTAACCCGCGCAACCACAACTACTCCAACGTGGGCACGAAGCTTAGCTTGACGTTTGTTCTTCTTAGCATGAGGCACCGCACAACTATACAAGAGTACGGTTACCCCCGAGTCCGGGTTGTCATTGTTGGGACAATAGTATAACGGGAGGCCTTCGGGGCTGACCCGTCCGGAAGACACTATGGGTCTCCTGGCTTGGCGGTGGAGCCACGCTCAAGAGGAGGTGAGCTACCACGATGCCGGGGAGGTACATACTCCATAGGGTAGGACCTCTTGCTAAGTCGAATGGGCGAAAGGTTATGTTCGGGTATCCGTCGTGGCATATGTTGTTATGCGGGGACGATGCCCACACGATAGGTATCCGGATAGTTGCGGGGAAAGTGTGCAAACTCTGCAGAGTAAAATCTATTCGAATAGCCGCGTCCGCGGTCATGGACGGTTGGAATGGATGTTGCTTAGCCTGATGAGTTTTGTTTTACAAAATTGTTTGACAAAGGAAAGGAAAGAACTTGTTTGAAGTACCAGAAGGGTACGGGAAAGGATGTGTTGACCATATGGAGATGGTCGGGAAGGATAAATAAAATTGGGATACCCCATCCTAGTGTTTTATGTTGTAGAACTCTTTGAAGTATCATCTTCAACAAAGATATAGAGATGTCATAGGGTATCTTTTAAAGTATCTTTTTTAACAAAGATATAGAGATGTCATAGAAATGTCTTATCACCCTCTTAGTGTCCCCTTCAACTGTGATGTGGGATGCTATATCCACAAGACAAACTGATTCTCTTTCACATGCTATATCCACAAGAGAAACTGATTCTCTTTCACATGCTATATCCACCAGAGAAACTATTCTTCCTCTCTTATCTTCTTTAGTTAGAATTGTTATCACCTTCTTGGTGGTTTGCGAGTACAATTCAAATGTACTCACGGCTTTTTCCCTGGCTATTTACTTGGCCAGACCTAGAGGACTTCGACATATGAAGAAGGATTTGACGACGTCTATGCGAGCTAGGAACGTCTTCCAAGTCAGTTGCCTGTAGGGTTAAGGCAGATGACTTGGGCTCTACGCTGCTGAAGTGATTCTGCTACTCTGATGTTTTAGTTAAGCCCTTCGTGGATATTATGTAAAGATTGGTCATGTGACCTTATTGTAATTTTCTTACTCCTTTTTGTAATGGATGATGTAATTCTGATATCAGTTCGGTTATGTGTTCACGGCGCACTGATCATGGGATCGTGAACTGTATACATAACGGGTATTTCGGACAGCTGGTCCGGGGTCCCCACACCCTCTCTCTAGCGCTACAATAGCGAGCGACGCGCGGCTCTACCTATTTGCAGCTTCTCCTTGCAACGCTCCACCTTTCTATCCGCGTAGATTCGACGCTCGCCGCCTCCTTCTCCAGATCGCCATCTCACTTCATCTAGGGTTCGGTCGACTCCAACGGTTCTCGTCGATCCACGACTTCCGGTGCGATGAGGCCGCCGCCGTCAACAAGTCGTCTTCCTGGAGATTGACTTGGTGTGGTTGGTGCTGTGGCGCCACCTGTGTCGTCATCTCCAGGCCTGCTGGTGCCTGTGGTGATGTTGGTTTCGTCGGTGTAACGCCGGCGACTTCCCTGAGATTACAGCTGTTGCGGCCGTGCGAGCACTGCCTCGCCATGCCGTAGCCTCTGCTCCTAGGCGCAAGGTAAGGTTTTCTCCTTCTCCTTTCTCTTCTCACCTCCATTGATTTGTCTTGCTCTTCTTCTTCCCCTGCTTCCTGATGATCAATAGATCATGCAGGAATGCTCCTCCTGTGTTACTGTGTTTGATTCTCCTCTATATGGCTTGCCGTGGCCAGATGTTGCCATTATTGTCCACTGGTCATGTCATGTCATTACTTGTGCTGCTCCTTTGCTACTGTTGTTGCTCTGTATGGCTTTCCATGTGCATTGCTGGTGCTTGCTATGTGCCTATCTTGCTCCTACTCCTTTTAGTTCATCTGGTGTTCCTATGCACAACATTTGCTTGTGCTGGCATGCTATAATTGATGTATGTGCTTGCTTGCTAGGTTGTACTTATCCTAATTGCTCCCATGGTTCCTTCTGGAGCATGTGATGCTATTGATTGCCATGTTACTCTACTGCTAGGCTATGTTGTTTCTTAACTGAAGCATTAGCCATTGGCTAAGCTTCCTAGTACTTGCTGGTCATCAATTGGTGAACTAGGATGCCTACTGGTATATGCTCATCTAGTATATGTGTCTTGTGGTGCTACTGGTTCTATGCCAGTGACACTTGTACGTGTATGCTATGTAAACAATTTATGATGCTCTTGCTTGCAGTAATTACCTGAAAAACAATATTTGATAGCCTGGTTTGCTTTACTGAAGGCTTCAGTAAGATAACCTGTACATGTCATGTTGTTGCTTTGTGATGGTTTACTGTCAAATATACTTGATGAACCATGTGTTGGTAATGATTCAGTTGGATTAAAGGATGCTTATATGATTTCCATGATGAATTGGAATTAAATACATGTCTGAACCTCTTTAGGTAATGAGGGCTTGTTGTGTGACTTGCTTGCTTGATTGGCTTGTGTTGTGGCCTCAGTAGCTTGCTACTGACATTGGTTGCAAGTAAATTGGCTATCTGGTTGGTCTTATGAAAATAATAATATCCACAGTTGGGAATCATGTATATGAATGCCCTGCGGTAATCTTTTGATGAAAAAATGGGTCTTACTGATGGTTTGAACACCATGTGGTGCTAGGTAATTTAGTTGGTCACTAGGTCTGGTTTGTCTAGCTATTTGGATAGTTGGGTACTTGGGTTTACTTGTGCATGTACAATTACTAGATTCACTAGCACTGGTCTGGCCTCTTTCTTACCAGCATCACTTGGTCTATACCAAGTGATGACTAACCCTATGGAGCATCTGCTCCACACCAAATGTGTGTATGAGCATGCTTATGATGGATTGGATCCTTGGATCCTCTCCAGGTATGAGTTATACCTTGCTCCATCTCCTAGATGGTTTCTTTTTGTTGATGAAGTGCTCTTGTTGGTTGATTTGATCAACTGGCCTTCACCCCTAGCTCTTAGATGATCTTGCTCTATGTCACCATGATCTACTGCTTGGTTTATCCTGGTTTGGTTTGGGTTGGAGGGATTAACTAGATAAATGTGACTACCGTGGTGTTCTTGCTGGTGATCTTGATGTTCCCGTGAAGTTCATCTCTATCTTGTTACTGTGCTATTTATAGCATCAGGTGATGCTTTGCTTGGTCGACAGCACACCCATGGCTTTGTGCTGTGGTGTCCTGCCCTGGTTTCACCATGGTGTGTGATGGGAAAAAGATCTATGCCTTGCTTTGCTTTGGTTGGGACTTGATCCCCCAACCAATGCTTATCTGGTCCATTCTCATTACTTTCACTGTCCAAGTGGCCTTGCCACTTGTTACTGGACAATCTGGTTCCTTTTATTTATATATTGCTTGTTTCAATTTGATCAAGGAATGGAGAAGATCAAATGAAGATTTTAGAAGACTTAGTGTAGGAAAAATATTCCATGTTGTAATCTTCTTTTTATTTACTTATTTCTGGTTTGTATTTGTTCCTATATATTGTAATATCAAAGAATTATGTAAAGACAATGTAATATGTGTGTTAAATCAATAAAGCTCAAGTTTTTCTTATGAGCTATTTGTAATTCTTATAATTCATTTATGAATTGTGTTGTATAAATGTTATATTGTTTTGAGTTATGAATTATGAATTCATTTGAATTATGAATTCATTTGAATTATTTTTTAATTATATTCATATTTGTTTGAAATTCAAATTCAAATGCCAATTCAAATGCCTCTCCAAAACCCTAGTTTCAGATCATGTCGAAATTTATAGCACTCTCACTACTCTAACCCTAATAGCAACGAGAGAGAAGCCTCGACCCCTCTTAGGTTTTATGCAATGAAGCGCGAAAATTTCCCCCGTTTTGCGATAAAATGCACAACCCTTTTCTAAATCTACCCCGTATTTGTCCTAAGCTCTGGGATGTTACACGTGGTTTATCTCCGAGGATATTTTTGTAATGTTGAGATACTCTAAGTTGTACTCACATATTGTCTTAGTGTGATACCATTTAAGCAGATATCTTTAAAACTCAACAAATTGCGTTGGGACTTTTTGGAGTACAATGCTTCATTTGTGTTTATCTTTATTCCACAAGGTAATATCATTACGTCGTGGGTCGTCAATTTATTTTACACTTCTAGAGATTGTATTAGCAACTGCATCATATATCACTAGGTATGAGAAATGCACTTTACTCTTTGGTATGGCTTGATTATTGCACTTTCTACAAGACATATATCATCTTCATTTAGAAGATCGTGATCCATATGATTATCTATACACTTCAAAAGAAAATACTAGTAAACATTAGTGCATTGAAATGGATTTGTACAATTGTGGAAGATTACATGCGGGAGCACTAAACAATAAAACTTATGGTAATTTGTATAATAAAGAAAGAAAATGCCATGCTTTATTTCTTATTAAAGTTAAGATACATTTATTGTGAGATGAAGTAACAATCAACAACGAGGTAAATTATTCTTGTGCGAGGAAATCAGAGACATCCAAATGAGTTACGTCATGGCTTCCATGTTCTTCAAAAGATGTCGTGCCAACACCATATGTACCATCACCATTGCCGTTTGCAAAGTTGGTCTCTATACGTTTGTGCTTCTTCTCAAGTGATTGTTGATAGAGATCAACAAGGTATTTTAGTGTACGACGGTTATGTGCCCAATGGTTTCCTCCTCCACAATGGTTCCTTGCATGCTCAGTTTTATCAATTTCACTTTTTTCTTTGTCTCTCGCTTCTCGGACCTGTTCTGATGCCTAGCTGTGTTTCAGAAATAAACACCATAATTTCCTCTACCATGCCCTTGTCCGTATTCATATCCACGACCTCGACCACGACTACAGCCACATCCACATCCTCTATTGTGATTATCATATCTTCTCACATTCTCTTCAGGGAATGGACTAGAACCACTTGGACGTGGCTTATGGTTTTTCATTAGAAGCTCATTATTTGTTTCAGCCACCATTAACAAAAAATAAGTTCAAAATATTTCTTGAACCCTTCTCACGGTATTGTTGCCGAAGCAACACATTTGAGGAGTGGAATGTAGAGTATGTTTTCTCTACAATTTCCTCATTGGTGACTTTTAGTCCACATAATATTAATTGTGAAGTGATTCTGAACATGGTTAAAATGTATTCAGAAACACTTTAATAATCTTGCAGCCTTAGGTGCAACCAATCATAATGAGCTTTAGGTAGAATCATTGTTTTCTAGTGATCATACCTTTCTTCCAACTTGTTCCAACGAACAAGTGGATATTCATGTAAGGTATTCAGACTTTGAACCTTCATGGAGGTGGCATCAAATAAAGATCATACCCTTAGTTTTATTTTGTCTAGATTCTTCATTTTCTTCTTTGATTGTTTCACCAAGCCCATTGACATTCAAGGGAATTTCGGCATCTAGTACCCATGGCAAGTAGTTCTTGTCAGTGATGCCCAAAGCCACAAAATCATTTTTGGCAAGATTTTAAATAGAGAACTACAATATTCAAAATGTAAAATATAAATCACACTAATACTATTGTATACAAATAAAGAGTGGTCAGAATATTATCCCTGCCGCTTATAAAAAAGGACATGATGTTCATGACAATGAGATGATCGTGATAGTAACATGTTATATAATAACTACTCCCTCCGTCCCAAAATGTAAGGCGTCTAAAGATTAGTTAAAAGTCAACATTTTTTAAGTTTAACCAAATTTATATACAAAAATATAAACATTTACAATACTAAATCAGTATCAATAGATTCACCATTAAGTATATTTTCGTAATGTGTCCATTACATATTGTAGATGTAAATATTTTTCTCTAAATATTTGGTCAAAGTTTGAAAGGTTTGACTTTTAACTAATTCTTAGACGCCTTACATTTTTGGGACGGAGGGAGTACTAATTAAATGTCGGAACATTCCAAAAGCTGAGGTAGTGAGAAAAGAAACTTGATCATCTTATTTATATCCTCTCAATGCGTACAAAGTCATCCACATATAGCCATGGGAGGATTTATTTTATAAGAGTTACACAGATATATGAAAGAGTGTTAACACTAGTAATGCCACATGGGTCATAGCTTTGATTACATTGAGGTTATAGGCATCCACATAAAAAGGAATATCATAGCAAACAACATATTGATCAACGTCCTCATTTCGCCGCCAGGAATTTGATGGTTCATTCCAGGCCATGAAATTTACGGGCAAATGTTGCAGCGACAACTAACGGGAAAGCAATGGTTGCATCGCAGTGGACCTACATTTCCAAAAGCTGACACGTTAGGTTGCAGTAACAATCATCCAATAGGATATGTTGACAGTAGATCGTGTGGAGCACCAGCTACACATAGCTCGTTTTTTGAACTATACAGAAACTGCATTTTGAAGTTTCAAAAAAATTCTAGATCTAGAAAATAGTGTACTCTACAAACCTGAAAAAGTCACAACTCGAAATACCCATATTTTGAGCTTCACAAAACTAACAAAATCTGGCATATAAAGTTGTGAAACAGTGCAAAATTTCAATTCTCCAAATTCTACCAGATTTTGTCATTTTGGTAAGCCCTGAATATAAGGTATTTTGGATTGGGATTTTGTATGTTTGTAGACTCTATCATTATCTATATTAAGGATTTTTGTTTAGAATTTTTTGAAACCGTGAAATGAGTTTTTCAAATTTTGAAAAAGCTAGCTCCATGTAGCTCACTGTGGCGGTGCCAGCATGGTGGAAATGTGGGGCGGCCTCACCCTAAGATTTAGCCTAGGCGCATACGTCTTTCATAGAAAATAAGGTAAAAGTACGTAACCCAAGTCAGGTCTACCCCACCCTAGTAAAATGGGCTAGATTCGCCGCTAGCTCGATCTCTAAAACAAATTTCTGATGTAGATATCATTGCACAACACTATTCTGCAATGCAAAACAGGTGCCTAACAAACTGATAAATCAAGACAGCTTGGAAATCAGAAGCCAGGTCAAGATCATGAGTGGATTTTCTTTGCAAACCAATTGCCATATAAATCTTCATGTCCAATTATTTATATATATGTGGAACTTTTTAGTACTAGAGTCTAGCCGTATACAAACCACAAAACTAAAAATAAAAATCTGAAACCAGTGATGGTTGTATATATACCTTTACAGGTTTTGCCGAACCATTGATCTTTCCCCATGAAACTGCTTCATCCGGATGTGCTCCTGAATCACTACCATCATACTCTTGAGCTGTGTTGATGTAGACTGCATAATCTGTACCATTGCGGAGCATATTGGCATTGCATATATGATGCTTTGGAAGGCCTCCACCAAGAATTATAGCCCCTGTCTTCCTTGGAGTTGCATTAATTGCTTCGCAATCCATCATCCTTACATCTGCAGAAAACTTCAGGATTTGAAAATACAAACACATCGAGAGAGAAATTACAGTGGAACTTACCTTGCACAATGTCAATAATAAGACCAGGATTTTTAACTGCATGGCAAAACAACATGTCTCCAATTGATCCATCAGTCAATGCTGGGCAGAATACGGGGATATTGTTCTGGTCAATTTTAACGAGTCAGCACAGTGTAACTTCAGTCTTGCATGAAAACAAAAACAGGTGTATTCATTATGTTTCCTCACCAAGAAACCAAAGTTTATTTATTTATTTACAGATAGTTTTGTATGATCGACGTTTACATAGGCATGTAGATCTTTTGACCATTTGTAAGAAACTTATGAGTAGTCAAAAGCATATTACCTTCTGTGCCCAGTAAAGGAAGGAGCTTTCATCATTTATTTCTTTGCCGAGGCGAGCAATCACCTTTGATGGTGTCCAAACATTCTGCAAATAATAAGATATAGAAGAAGATAAGCAAAACATTAAGATGATGGACAATGTATATAGACTGAAGAATTGTTTCCATTGACTAGGGAACTGCTTCCAACAAATAGTTTTTTTTCCATAACATTGAAAAATATTAACTGCTTAAAAATGATATGATGGTGTTTCCAAATTAGTGGGGAGATTTGGTCATGGCATATACAGAAACACTTTTCGAACATTTTAAATGATATAAAAATTATTTGATTATTGAAACGTGTTGTTGCCAATCTCATGAGCCAATAGAAGTAACTACCTTAGTAGATTGTTCCAGTAGCATCTTGTCAAGGAGCGGCATGATCCATTTTTCAAACTTGCAATAGTTATTGTTGGGCATCAACAGATTTCCTATCCGGTTCAGCCCTTTTGAGTGCAGCATTGTTCCAGATAGAGAAAAATCACCTCGGTACATTGGTGCGAGGCATTTTATGAGATCTTCCTCTATGCCCCCAGCAGTCGTAACAATAACATCCACCTGAAGAACACATATTTTTTGTTCAAAATTAATTAGCTATGGATTTGGAAATTAGTCGTCAATATGCACTGTTAGTAGTTACTAGGTAACTGGAGATATTCTGGTACTTTTTAGGATTCTTATGATAACCGGAGCAAACGTTTATATGCCTCTTGAGTTATACCTCCGAGTCACCGGTCTACACATGTTGACTTATCTTTCCCGTTACACGTGCGAGGGGGTGTTTTGAAGTGTATAAGTGGATTGTACTGTTTCTTTATATCAGTTCGGATTTTTGACTGCGTTGACTAGTGCATGAAGTTTGATAATTTAAACTTATTTTGTTTTCGAAATTTCAATTTTTTTCTTTTGAGATAGAGAGTTGGAGTATTCACCAGGTGATGCTGAACTAGAAACCGGATCACATCCCGTATACCAGAAGACACGAGGTTTGAAGTGAAACCAAGAAATATCTTGCACTTGACAGATTCTCTGTATTTCGGGTCAAGCTCAGCTTTGTCACAGTCCTCTCTTGGTTTCTCGTGCGACAGCCTCCAATCCAACTTCAATGCAGCCAAAAATACAGTGCAGAAAAAGTTAGTTTGTCAGTTGGTAAAACGATTAGGAGAATTAGCTAGTAGTACTTGTAAGGGTTACCATCTGGTTGACGACGTCGATGGCGTCGCCGAGGTGGGACGCCTGGAATCCAGTGGTGGCGAGCGAGCGGAGCAGCCCGGCAAGGCCAAGGCCGGCGTCGTTGAAGTCGGCGCCGGCGATCTTCGTGCACAGTGAGTCGTCCAGGGACTCGGACTGCTTGAACAGGATGGCGCGCACGTCCTTCAATGCTGCCGCAATGCGTTCTCCACCGTTGACGTCTCCATTGGCAGCCATCTCCTCCTAACCCGAGCAGCTGCTTCGCGAGAAACAAGCTTGAGCAAGAAAACAGAAGCTAACCAGGTTCTGCGCCGCGCGCTGTGTGCTTCCGGCCGAACGTCTCCTCCCTTTTAACCTTGCGAAACGTTGCGCCAGGATGCCAGGAATGCTCCACGTACACATGCTCCGTATCTGCTTATCCTTTCCAGAAACACATGGTGCCAGTGCCATATCTGTAATTCTTTATAGGAAACAATATATATCTGTAATTCTTACTACTTCAGGATTTCGTACACCGCTAGGGCCAGAAACAGAAACGCTAGTGCCGGAATCTGGGCACGTCGCGGTCACGCGTGTTTCGTGTGAGCACGTGGGTGGGCGCCGGGTCGGTGTTGCCATGTCGGTCTCATGCAAAAAAGTAGTGATCTATAAATGTATATGGTGCGTTCTACTAAATCCCAAAGTAGTGAGATTTCGATATTGGACCGTTGTGGCCTAGCTATCAACGATACTGTAGTCGTCCACTAAAAATCTGCCTAATGATCACATGGTGTGAAGCCAAGGGTACTGTTAGGGAATCGGCTACTAGATGGATCCACTATATTTTCGGTCTGGATTCCTTGATCGGAAGCATTCCTTGATCGATGGAAGCACACTATTTTTTCAGTGTGAATTCCTTAGCGACTATGTGATGCGACAGAAACAAACTTCAGTCTCATTTTTTTTTCCGATAAAGGGCGTTTTATTACTCAAAACGGTTTTTAAGCATTACACCCAGCCTCTGCATAACAAGATGCACACAGCCGTTTATAAGTCCACATGTTCATAGATATACTCCTAGAAGGTACATAAAAAAAGGTGAATATCCCGGCGGCTAAGCTACATGTGCCTCAATCCGCCTAAGATGCTGCCACCCATGTTGGGAAATATAGTCCTTCGCCGTGTTCTCCAATCGTGTAGACACCTCCGTAAAGAGGTCGCGATCCTCCAATCGTTGGAGTGGCGACCATGAACGGAGCAAAGCCGTAACGCGGTATACAACCTGCAAGAGAGAAGAGTTTTTGTCATTAAAAACCTTGTCATTTCTACATAGCCAAAGCGACCATATAACAGCTATCGCTCCCACCCTGATAAGTGTTTTATACCTAGCATCCACCCCATTAAGCCAATTGCCATAAATATTTGCAATGCTTCTCGGAGGATATAAGGTAGAACCTATCTGAATGATTGACCATATAGACCTAGCAACTCGACAACTGAAGAAAATGTGTTTTATTGTCTCTTGTTCATGACAGAAAACACATTTCGTGCAGCCGTGCCAATTGCGTTTGGCAAGGTTATCCTTAGTAAGAATCACACCTCGACGAAGATACCATGCAAAGACCTTTGTTTTCAAAGGTATCTTCATCTTCCAGATGGATTTATTATTAACAAACGGTTGACTGTGTATAATTAAGGCCTTGTACATGGAACTGACCGTGAATTTACCATTCTTGGTGAGATTCCAGCGAAATTCATCAGCCCCCTGAACTAACTGGACTGAAGCTAACCTTTGTAGCAATTCATTCCATGAAGTTAATCTTGGGCCAATGAGATCTCGCCTGAACGTCATAGAGGGTGGAGATGTTTCCAATACCTTCTGTAAGGTATCACTCTTATGGCGAACAATATTATACAAAGCTGGATATTGTTCTCAGAGAGTGGTTGTACCTAACCATATATCCTCCCAGAACCTTATCTCCGACCCATTCCTAATGGAGAACGAACCAAACGGGAAAAAGTATTTTTTAGTTGCCATAATGCCAGCCCAAAAGTGTGAATCTCCTGGTTTCCATATAACCTGAGATATAGCTTTTGAACCCACATACTTTCTGCGCAAAAGTTCTTGCCATCGGCCATCCTCAGTTAATAACCTGGCCAGCCATTTTCCTAGCAAAGCCCGGTTTTTAACTTCAAGATCATGGACTCCTAGTCCACCTTGATCTTTTGGACGGCAAACAACACTCCATTTGGTCAACCGATATTTTTTGTTCTCATTATTCCCTTGCCAAAAGAACCTCGATCGGAAATAATCCAATCTATGTAAGACTCCTTTGGGCAACTGGAAGAAAGAAATCATATACAGTACCATATTTGTAAGTACTGAATTAATGAGAACTAAGCTTCCTCCAAGGGATAATAATTTTCCTTTCCAACTACTCAGGCGTTTTTGGAGTCTTTCCTCGACGATTTTCCATTCGGCCAACGTCAGCCTCCGATAATGAATCGGAATGCCGAGGTAGCTAATTGGAAAACACCCAAGCCCACATCCAAATAATTCGGCATATAGGTTGGCGTCATCTTTGGCCTCTCCAAAACAGAACAATTCACTTTTATGGAAGTTTATCTTGAGTCCTGACAGTTGCTCAAAAGCTGAAAGAATTAACTTCAGATTTCGTGCTTTGTCCAAGTCATGATCCATAAATAAAATTGTGTCATCGGCATATTGAAGAATAGATAAGCCCCCATCTACCAAATGAGGAACTACCCCTTCGATCTGCCATCGAGTTTAGCCCGCTCAATTATAATAGCAAGCATATCCGCCACAATATTAAACAACATTGGGGATAGGGGATCGCCTTGCCTTAAACCTTTTTTTGTCTAGAAATATCTACCAACGTCATCATTGACCTTGATAGCAACACTTCCTCCAAAAACTAAGTTATTAATTAGAGCGCGCCACTCATCGGAAAAACCCTTCATCCTGAGCGTCTGTTGAAGAAAAGACCACTTGACTTTGTCATAGGCTTTTTCAAAGTCGATTTTGAGTATTACCCCATTCAACTTTTTGCGGTGCATCTCATGAATTGTTTCATGCAAAGTAACAACACCATCTAGGATGTATCTACCTTGCATAAAAGCAGTCTGGGATGGAAGTACCACATGATCAGCCACCGAATTAAGCCTAATAGTAGCCACTTTTGTAAAAAATTTAAAGCAAACATTAAGGAGACATATAGGTCTATATTGCTGAATCCGTTCCGCATCAGTCACTTTTGGTAAGAGAATGATTTCACCAAAATTGATGCGGAACAGTTCAAGTTGCCCCTTATGTAGTTCACTAAAAAGTTCCAAAAGATTATTCTTAATAGTTTCCCAGAAAGACTGATGAAATTCTGCTGGGAAACCATCCGGCCCGGGCGCCTTATTATGTTCCATTTGGAAAACCGCTTTCCTTATCTCCTCCTCAGAATAGGGGGAAGTCAGAATAGCGTTTTCTTGTGGGGACACTTGAGGAATATCATCAATCCTGGATTCATCCATGGATATATCAGATTCCTCGGGGGCTCCGAACAGACCTTTGTAATAAGATGTAATATAGGACTTAAGTTGTTCGTGACCTTCAATCACGCCCTCTTCCTGGACTAAAGAATGAATGAGTTTTTTTCTGTGTCTGCCATTGGCTACACTATGAAAGTATCTCGTATTCGAATCTCCTTCCAGCAAAAATTGGGCTTTAGATCTTTGGTACCACTTGAGTTCCTCCTCCCTTAGTAGACCCGCTAACGTTGCATTGATTTGACTTTTAAGATCAATCTCCTGCGTAGTTAATGGTCGTACCTCGGCGAGTGCCTCCAGATCATCGATTTTTGATGATAGGCTGAGCTTCTCTTTCTTGAGTACTCCAGTCATGTGTTTAGACCAACCCCCAAGGTATCTACGCGTCGAGCGCAACTTATTATTCCACCTTTGGATTGGGTTGTTCCCAGCAACTGGCTTGTCCCATATAAATTTAATCATATCCGAGAACCCCTCCCTTTGTAGCCATCCAAGTTCAAATTTGAATGGACGTCTACAATGAGGTATTGGGTTCCCGGTTGAAAGTAAAATAGACGCATGGTCTGAAAAGGCTTCAATACGTGGCAGAACCCGTACTGAGACTAGGGGGAATTTTAGTTCCCAATCTGAGTCCATCAATACACGGTCTAGCTTCTCGTAAGTAGGAGGCTCTGGGAGGCTATTTGCCCAAGTAAATTGTCTCCCAATCATTGAGAACTCCCTTAGATCCAAGCTATCGATGACGGCATTGAATAAGAAGGCCAATGCGTGTCAAACCTGCCCCTGCTCTTCTCCTGAGTGTATCTTAGCATATTAAAATCGCCCCGGATAATGATGGGGTGCGGATTATCTTTTGCTAGATTCACCAACTCACGAAGAAAAGCAGGTTTAGCAGCGTCCTGAGCCGCCCCATAGACGGAAACCAAACTCCAAATGAAATTATCAGATTTGTTCCGGATGTGGAGTTTTATATGAAAATATCCTCCAGAATTATCTAAAATTTCCATGGTAGAAGTTCGGACTCCAACTAGTAGGCCACCCGAACGCCCCCGAGGTGGGCGGGATACCCAAGCGAAGTCTTCCCCGCCTGAAAGGCGATTTAGAAAACTTGTTGAGTAATTCCTCTTACCCGTTTCGGATATGGCAATAAAATCAAGACAATGTTCCCTAATGCAATCAGCGATGTGTAAGTGTTTAGCCAAGTCTTTAAGACCTCTCCTATTCCTAAACATGCCATTCATTTGGAAACAATAGGAGATTTATTTGCCTTTGCCTTTTTGTTAGGCCAACCATTTCTTTTAATAGGGAAGCTCTGGATTTGCGTTCCGCTGCTTTTAGTTCAAAACATGAACCCAGCGTCTCATCATCCAAACCAACCTCCGAAACCTCTCCAACTAGATGCGTGAGAAGTTGTCCGTCTGAGACGGAATACACTTCCTCATCATCTTCGTTAGAGAGTAAGGTATCATGCTTACTCAAAATCGTAGGAGAGAGTTTAAATCTATCAAACTCCATACGTCTAAGAGCATTAGCCGAAACCGAAATAGCATTAACAGACTTACCCAACGAAACCCCCACATTATTAAGGTTCGCATTAATTAGTGGTGTTGGGAAAGTTAGAAATGATTTAGAACTTTTATTTATACCTGAGAAGTCGAGGTTTGCCGTTGCCTTGCGTCTCATCGCTCTAGCTAGCGAATCCTCGTCCGACGCCGCAGCCCCGTCTGGGCCGACACCATGGCGCGTACTTCACCTAGACGGAGTGGCAGCAGCCGCCCTAGGTGGAGCCGTTGGCCCCTTCAGACGGCCGAGAGAGGCACCATCAGCCTTAGGGGAGGCGGGTGTGTAGGATAACGTAGCATAGAAAACAAAAATTTTCCTACCGCAAACACGCAATCCAAGCCAAGATGCAATCTAGAAGACGGTAGCAACGAGGGGATTATCGAGTCTCACCCTTGAAGAGATTCCAAAGCCTACAAGATGAGGCTCTTGTTGCTGTGGTAGACGATCACTTGCCGCTTGCAAAAGCGCGTAGAAGATCTTGATCACGGCGCCACGAACGGGCAGCACCTCCGTACTCGGTCACACGTTCGGTTGTTGATGAAGACGACGTCCACCTCCCCGTTCCAGAGGGCAGCGGAAGTAGTAGCTCCTCTTGAATCCGACAGCACGACGGCGTGGTGTCGGTGGCGGTGGAGAACTCCGGCGGAGCTTCGCTAAAGCACGCGGGAGCTATGGAGGAGAAGGGGGCGGCTAGGGTTTGGGAGGGGTTGGCCGGCCACTCAAGGGGGGCGGCCAGGTTGTGGTCTTGGGGTGGCCGACCCCCTCCCCTTGGCCCCTCATTATATAGGTGGAAGCCCCAAGTGTTGGACTACAAGTCTCCGAATAAGACCCGAACCCAAAACCTTCCACGTGATAGGGAAACCTACCTAAGGTGGGAATCCCACTTGAGGTGGGATTTCCCCCTTCCATGTGGGGGGGTTGGCCGGCCCCATAGGGGGAGTCCACTTGGGACTCCTCCCCCTCTAGGGTTGGCCGGCCATGGAGGTGGAGTCCCTCCGGGACTCCTCCTTCCTTAGCGGTTTCTTCCGGACTTTTCTAAAACCTTCTAGAACCTTCCATAGAACCTTCCGAATCATTTTCAAACACATAAAATGACATCCTATATATGAATCTTATTCTCCGGACCATTCCGGAACTCCTCGTGATGTCTGGGATCCCATCCGAGACTCCGAACAAATATTCGAACTCCATTCCATATTCAAGTTCTACCATTTCAACATCCAACTTTAAGCGTGTCACCCTACGGTTCACGAACTATGCGGACATGGTTGAGATCTCTCTCCGACCAATAACCAATAGCGGGATCTGGAGATCCATAATGGCTCCCACATATTCAACGATGACTTAGTGATCGAATGAACCATTCACATACGATACCAATTCCCTTTGTCACACGATATTTTACTTGTCCGAGGTTTGATCATCGGTATCACTCTATACCTTGTTCAACCTCGTCTCCTGACAAGTACTCTTTACTCGTACCGTGGTATGTGGTCTCTTATGAACTTATTCATATGCTTGTAAGACATTAGACGACATTCCACCGAGAGGGCCCAGAGTATATCTATCCGTCATTGGGATGGACAAATCCCACTGTTGATCCATATGCCTCAACTCATACTTTCCGGATACTTAATCCCACCTTTATAACCACCCATTTACGCAGTGGCGTTTGATGTAATCAAAGTACCTTTCCGGTATAAGTGATTTATATGATCTCATGGTCATAAGGACTAGGTAACTATGTATCGAAAGCTTATAGCAAATAACTTAATGACGTGATCTTATGCTACGCTTAATTGGGTGTGTCCATTACATCATTCATATAATGATATAACCTTGTTATTAATAACATCCAATGTTCATGATTATGAAACTAATCATCTATTAATCAACAAGCTAGTTAAGAGGCTTACTAGGGACTCTTTGTTGTTTACATATCACACATGTATCAATGTTTCGGTTAATACAATTATAGCATGGTATATAAACATTTATCATAAACATAAAGATATATAATAACCACTTTTATTATTGCCTCTTGGGCATATCTCCAACAGTCTCCCACTTGCACTAGAGTCAATAATCTAGATTACATTGTAAGGTACCTAACACCCATGGCATTCTGGTGTTGGTCATGCTTTGCCCTAGGGAGAGCTTTAGTCAACGGTTCTGACACACTCAGAAACGTATGTATTTTGAAATTCATTTGCGTCTTCACGCATCACTCATTTTCCAAATGAGTCGGCATTAAATATGTTTGGTCTTCTGGTGGAACCTTAATTCCGTGGTCTGAAATATGTCACTAATATTGTCATACACAATATAGCTTCAAAGTTCTGACACTATCGGAACTACACCAAGTTCTCAAAGAACCTCTTGACTTAACATCCTTAGTCATTATCAAAACAATGACATATTCTGCCTTCGTTTGTAGAATCCATCACAACATTTTAGAACTCTTCTAAATCTAGCATTGTGCTACCTTTTAATCAACACTTAGCCTAATTGAGATTTGAAATTAATTTTTGTATGTGACTAAACAAATATCGGTGCAACACCTTACAGCGATTTGTTTGTTATTACCCCATATAAAACTATATATATATATCCTTGGTTCTTCTAAAGCACACAGGGATATTCTTACTGTTTGTCCATTGATCATCACATGTATCATTCTGGTATATGCTCTTAACCTTTTAGAACACAGGACATCTGATTGTGTACATATTATTCGTGATCTATAATCACTCATGTGTTTTTACTCATTGAGTGTCAGATACACTCAAGTCTTGTTAAACCTTCACATGACAAGAACATTTTCTTAATATCTCTATATTGAACTACTTCAATATCCATTCTATGTACTTTGACTTAAACTTATTATGTGTCTCAATCTATCTTCATAGATCTTGACACTAAAAATGTTTCAGTCCATATCCTTTCATTAAAGCTAATTCTCAATGAAACCTTTTAATCAATTATATAATTATAATATTTATAATCAACGATATGTCAGCTACATAAAGTATTATAAATATGTCTCAGTGCTCCCACTTAATTTCTTGCAAATGTAAGCATCTTCATCGTTTCTTGATGAAATCCAAAACTCTTTGACTATTTCATCCGGTGAAGATTCCAACTCCGCGATACTCACTTCATCCAATTGAAGTTCGTATACCTATCTAGTATTCCACGGACTAGCAAAACAATTGGTTGTATCTTGTATACACCTTTAATACACACTTCTGTTAAGTAATGTATTTTGCCATCCTACTATCATATCTCATGAAAGAAATCTGTAGCGATTACTAGAATAATCCACATAGACTATAAGCATTGCTACGAAAGATCTAATCTTATCATAGTCAACTCTTTGAACTTTGTCGCAAACAACTTTTCGACAAGTCGAGCTTATTCAAGGATATTCCATCCAAGTTCATCAATTTTATAGATCCAAAAAAGTATTCATCTATCTTGGATTTCATGGCGTATAGCCATTTTAACGGAGTCAGGGCCCATCATAACTTCTTTGTTTGTAGTTGGTTTATCATTGTTCAAAAACAATCCTTTGTTCACAAATCATTTATTTGATCATAAAGTAAATCATACCTACAAGGTTCAATAAGTACTTTGATCTCCATGACTATAACATTTTGTAGACATGGGAGCCATGATCGTCGTGGCCGCTTCCGGAACTAATTCCGATGCTACGCTACTCTGATCATTATGCTCAGGTTCATAAACCTTACCAAGTTCTATTGTCCTCCCACTAAAATAATTCGCTAAAAACAATTTCTTGGAAATAAGTAAGAAACATCGACAAACACTTTTGTCTTTGTCTCCATAGTGGAAAGAATTCCCAATTAATTCTTTGGGATAACCCATAAAGACATTCATCCGATTTTGGTTCACTTTATGCTATGCACACCAAAATTTAAGAAAGGACTATTAGGGTTCATACCCATGCCATAACTCGTATGGTGTCATTTCAACGGATCATGATGATGCTCTATTCAGTGTAAAAGTGGTAGTCTCTAAAGCATAATCCATAAAAATATAATGGCATCAATATTTTATCTCATCATTGATCCAACAAGGTTTGGATACATCTCTCGGATACTCCATCATCATTATGATACTCCAAGAAACGTGAGTTGTAGAACAACTTTATAACTCTCTTAGATGTTCGCTAAAACTCGTAATTCAAATATTTCCACTATGATCCAATCATAGATATTTGACTTTTCTATTACGATGATTTCCACTTCATGCTGAAATTTATTTGAATCTATTCAAATGTTTCAAACTTCTTCCTTATCGAATATATCCACATATATACTCAATTCATTGTTGGAAGTTTTCATGAAGTAGAAGAATCTCCCGCACACAACTATGCCCAGTGAACTACATACATCATCATGTATATTTCCACTAAGTTAGTTGCCCGTTTCAACTGTTGGCCTATGAACGGTATTTTAGTCATTCTCTTTAGAAAAGATTTGCAAGCATCAAACGATTCAAAAATCAAATGACTCCAAAAATCCATTTGCATGGAGTTCCTTCATGCGTTCCTCTCTAACATGACCTAAATGGCGGTTCCACAAATAAGTGGAATTCAAATTATTTGCCTTATGGCATTTTAGCATCAGTGTTTATGTATGTGTATTTTCACCATTAAGATTTATAATAACTTATCCATCGTTCATGGAGTAATGCCATAATTTGAACAACTCATTGTTTTCATTTGATCAGAGCAAAATAACAATTATTAAGTTCTTTATTATAAATTCTAAGGGCTAGATAGAATGCCAACGACGAACATCATAACACTTTATTTTTGTTCTAGACGTGCATTTCTATCATATTCCTTGTCAGTCACTTAGGCCATTGTATTCTTGTATTGCGTTGTTTTGTATGACACTTCATACCAACCAATATGGTACTAATACCCAAGAATTTCATTGTGTGACCAAACTAGGAATACAACCATAACATGTATATCATTTATATACACCTGAGCTAGACTTTCTAGTCTTTTCTTTTCTTTCTGCCAAAATATCTTTTGAAGTTTCTCTTTTAGCTTTCCTCATTATTCAGAAAACACTTCATCTTCAATAACTTCTAGGTTTGTTGGTCAAATACCAATAACCTTGAGGTTCTTACTTTGAAGTTGATCATCATATGACAAGTGTTCCAGATTTCACTATTAGTAACTTTGTAATATGATGAACAATTTCACTCATAATTTTATCCATCAATTCATGACGACTTTCCGAGACCATGTCTGTACATGCTAGGCTCGTAAAGTTTAACCTCAGTATTCGCATGTGCAAATTTGGCTTGCACCCATTGTATGTACACGTAGAATCTATACCTCAGTATTCGAAACGACGAGTCTTAGAAACGGTGCATACTAAGGACGATCATTTCATGGATATGCGAATATCGTTAGTGCCCCAATAGTTGGAGGATTGGGACGCCTTGCGTCTTCAATCTTCGTACATTCCCATAAAACTTATGAGTTTATGTAGTCTCACCAAATTATATTCTATCATCTTGCAATAAGGTCTTAGATATCACATATATCTCATATCTTTGATTATTTCTGAAAACTAAAATTTTCAGCTCCTTACTTTTCAAACAGATTTGAACTTCAAGTTTCACGGAGACAAGATGACTTTAGGTACTAACTGAAACCATAGCTCTTTGAATCAACAATGTGAGGTTTACTAAAAGTTTGCAATAGGACTTAATCATTTCTTGATTCTTTAACAATACGGTACCAGTCCGTAAAGTTATTAGTCAGACTTAACAGTATTTCAATCTCAATTACAAGACTAACGCATGGTAGAAAACGGATGCCAATTCTACAAATTTAATTCAAAATACTATTCAGACTATGTTCATGATAATTAGTTCATGTTTTAATCTAATTACTAATGAACTCCCACTTAATACAACATCCCTCATAGTTGTTAAGTGGTACACGATCCACATCCACTACACCAAAACCGATCATCACGTGAGTTGATGTAGCTTTAATGGTGAACATCAACATGTTGATCATATCATCCATATGACTCGTGTTCAACCTTTCGGTTTCCGTTGTCCCGAGGCCATGTCTGTACATGCTAGGCTCGTCAAGCAAACCCAAGTATTCCGCGTGTGCAACATGGCTTACACCCGTTGTATGTGAACATTGAGTCTATCACATCCGATCATCACGAGATGCTTCGAAACGACGAACTGTGCAACGGTGCATACGAGGGGAGAACACTTTATTATCTTGATATTAATGTGAGGGATCATCTTATAATGCTACCGTCGCGTTCTAAGCAAAATAGGATGCATAAAGGATTAACATCACATGCAATTCATATGTGATATGATATGGCCCTTTAGTCTTTGTGCCTTCGATCATCATCTCCAAAGCACGGACATGATCTCCATCATCAACGGGCATGATCTCCATCATCGTCGGCGTAGCGTCAAGGTCCATGGCGCCGTCTTCATGGTTGTTCACCTCATGTAGCAACTATTACAACTACTTTGAGATACTACTCAACATGAAATTTAAAGACAACCATAAGGCTCCTGCCGGTTGCCACAATACAATAATGATCATCTCATACATATTCATCATCACATCATGGCCATATCACATCACCAAACCCCTGCAAAAACAAGTTAGACGCCTCTAATTTGGTTTGCATATTTTACGTGGTTTAGGGTTTTCGAGTAAGATCTAATCTACCTACGAACATGAACCACAACGGTGATACTAGTGTTGTCAATAGAAAGAGTAAATTGAATCTTCACTATGGTGGGAGAGACAGACACCCGCAAAGCCACTTATGCAATACAAGTTGCATGTCGAACGTGGAGCAAGTCTCATGAACACGGTCATGTAAAGTTAGCCCGAGCCGCTTCATCCCACCATGCCACAAAGATGCAAAGTACTCGAACTAAAGACAACATAAGCATCAACGCCGACAAAACCATTGTGTTCTACTCGTGCAACCATCTATACATAGACACGGCTCTGATACCACTGTAGGATAACGTAGCATAGAAAACAAAAATTTTCCTACCGCAAACACGCAATCCAAGCCAAGATGCAATCTAGAACACGGTAGCAACGAGGGGATTATCGAGTCTCACCCTTGAAGAGATTCCAAAGCCTACAAGATGAGGCTCTTGTTGCTGCGGTAGACGATCACTTGCCGCTTGCAAAAGCGCGTAGAAGATCTTGATCACGGCGCCACGAACGGGCAGCACCTCCGTACTCGGTCACACGTTCGGTTGTTGATGAAGACGACGTCCACCTCCCCGTTCCAGCGGGCAGCGGAAGTAGTAGCTCCTCTTGAATCCGACAGCACGACGGCGTGGTGTCGGTGGCGGTGGAGAACTCCGGCGGAGCTTCGCTAAAGCACGCGGGAGCTATGGAGGAGAAGGGGCGGCTAGGGTTTGGGAGGGGGTGGCCGGCCACTCAAGGGGGGCGGCCAGGTTGTGGTCTTGGGGTGGCCGGCCCCCTCCCCTTGGCCCCTCATTATATAGGTGGAAGCCCCAAGTGTTGGACTACAAGTCTCCGAATAAGACCCGAACCCAAAACCTTCCATGTGATAGAGAAACCTACCTAAGGTGGGAATCCCACTTGAGGTGGGATTTCCCCCTTCCATGTGGGGGGGTTGGCCGGCCCCATAGGGGGAGTCCACTTGGGACTCCTCCCCCTCTAGGGTTGGCCGGCCATGGAGGTGGAGTCCCTCCGGGACTCCTCCTTCCTTAGCGGTTTCTTCCGGACTTTTCTAGAACCTTCTAGAACCTTCCATAGAACCTTCCGAATCATTTTCAAACACATAAAATGACATCCTATATATGAATCTTATTCTCCGGACCATTCCGGAACTCCTCGTGATGTCTGGGATCCCATCCGAGACTCCGAACAAATATTCGAACTCCATTCCATATTCAAGTTCTACCATTTCAACATCCAACTTTAAGTGTGTCACCCTACGGTTCGCAAACTATGCGGACATGGTTGAGATCTCTCTCCGACCAATAACCAATAGCGGGATCTGGAGATCCATAATGGCTCCCACATATTCAACGATGACTTAGTGATCGAATGAACCATTCACATACGATACCAATTCCCTTTGTCACACGATATTTTACTTGTCCGAGGTTTGATCATCGGTATCACTCTATACCTTGTTCAACCTCGTCTCCTGACAAGTACTCTTTACTCGTACTGTGGTATGTGGTCTCTTATGAACTTATTCATATGCTTGCAAGACATTAGACGACATTCCACCGAGAGGGCCCAGAGTATATCTATCCGTCATCGGGATGGACAAATCCCACTGTTGATCCATATGCCTCAACTCATACTTTCCGGATACTTAATCCCACCTTTATAACCACCCATTTACGCAGTGGCGTTTGATGTAATCAAAGTACCTTTCCGGTATAAGTGATTTATATGATCTCATGGTCATAAGGACTAGGTAACTATGTATCAAAAGCTTATAGCAAATAACTTAATGACGTGATCTTATGCTACGCTTAATTAGGTGTGTCCATTACATCATTCATATAATGATATAACCTTGTTATTAATAATATCCAATGTTCATGATTATGAAACTAATCATCTATTAATCAACAAGCTAGTTAAGAGGCTTACTAGGGACTCTTTGTTGTTTACATATCACACATGTATTAATGTTTCGGTTAATACAATTATAGCATGGTATATAAACATTTATCATAAACATAAAGATATATAATAACCACTTTTATTATTGCCTCTTGGGCATATCTCCAACAGGGTGAAGAAGGCCCTCCCCTAAAACCAGACGGCAGCAATGCCGCACGATCCTCCTCCGCCGTCACCATCGTGGTCACAGTCGGGGGAATAGGCGAGGTAGATCCCCCCCCCCCATGACCAGCCGAGGCATGCCCACCTCCCTCCGTAGACGAAGACAACTCGTAGAAGGCGTCGGAGGAGGTAAAGGTCGGAGAAGACCCTCCCCCGCCGCCAGCCTCCGCTGCAGACATCCCGGCGTGAACTCCCACCGGAGTCGCCGGGGAGACGACCTCCGCAGAACCCCGCGGAGAGGAGGGCAGAACAGTGTGCGGCAAGGCCGGGGCACGCTGCGGCTGTTCCGGGGCCTGCCCAGGCCGGATGGCTGCCCCAGAAGTTGCCCCGCCCCTCTCCATGAGTGCAGCCCCACGTGGCGAGGCCGAGCGCGGCGAGTCCCTGCCGGCCTCCATAGCCGGTGTAGGGGAGGCACGGCCCGAAGGCGAAGCGGAGGTGCGACGCGACGCCGAGTGGGTAAGACGCCCAAGAGTGTGAACGCGCCCTCTAGCCAGCCTGTCCGAAGGTGTAGAACGCGAAGCCGGGGTGGTGTCAACCGCACCGTCCGAAGGCTGTGGAGTAATCGACGATAGAGCCCTCTCGAGCTCCTGTGCAGAAACAATAGACCGAGGAGACTGTCTCTCGAGCCCGAGGCTAAGGACTCGTAGCTTCGCCACCACCGTCTTGGCGAGCTGAAACCTCAGTCTCATAACAATACTTCTTCACAAAGGAAATATGTGGAAGCATAACACATGAAGCACGACACAATGAATAAATTAGTTTGATTTAATAAAAACTTTTAAAACACTATTAGAACAACAACTAATGAATGATCTCACATGCGCTGCAAGCTCCTCTTTGTCAATAAGGCACCTGCGATCCTCGCCGCGGCGCACTCGACAATATTGCATCATCACTGGCTATAACAACAAAAATCAGGTTAAACAAAATTATATCTACCCCTATTAAGGTGTGCCGAAGATCTCCGGGTTTTTCTCACCTTCTTTTTGCCGATGATACTTTGTTCTTTAGAGCTACTGAAAAGCAGGCTCGGCGTGTGAAGAACATAATTGGATACATATGCCTCATGAACTGGTCAGTTGATCAACCCTGCTAAATGTTGTATCCTTTTTATTAGTGCTTCTTGTCCATGGGATACTCAAGGAGCTGGCACGCCGCACCCGTTGTGGTGACTTTTTTCTGTATATAGTCGGTTTAAACGTTGGCATTGACTTAAATAATTGCAAGATGCAAGAAAAGGTTGGCAATACAAGAGACACTAGTTTCTAGCCTACACTACTACTGGCGTGTACTGCACAAAATTGGTTTAGAATGAAGAGGCAACTGACAAAAACACATGATATAAATTTGAGAGGAGATAGTAAATAAAACACCCCTTGAATTGTAGAAATAGCAGTGGTACAACTACCACAAACATGTAAAACACAGTGAAACAAAGTATAATCTAAACTCCAAACATTACAGCCTCCTTCTATTAAAGCATAGTAACCTGAAAGTGTTCCAGTTATGCATTAAAATATTGTAGTGTGGGCGTATTAATATTTTGTTCCACATCTCATGTATTGGAAGACCTGTTGCTAAATATGCAATAGCCTGCAAGCTTGACCGGAGGCCAATCGATGTTTTACCATCAGAATATTACTCAAAGGTTGAAAGCATGAAATATGTTATTTGACAATGATAAGAAAAGCATAAGAGTATATCAACCTAAATTATGACCTGATCTGCATATTTCGAACGTTTGGCTACTACATGACAGGGATGACAGAAACAATAATTCAGGCAAACAATATATACTCCAAATGAAGCATCTTTGTCGATGTCAACTTTTTCGTTTGTGCAAAAGAATTTGTCCTAGGGCCACATCAAGAGTACATGAGTCATGACCATGGCACTATGTCAGCATACAAAGAAGGAATAACATTATTGACATACGGGTTAGGAAGGATGTATGTAGTCCAAGATAATGTATTTACCTATGTAGTTAAGGGAGTTGCTGGATTTGGCACTGTCACGTTGAAGTGTTGTGAAGGAGACATGTATTTATACCATGAACGACAGCCATGAGGACAACTGAGGATCAAATAAATGATAAAATAAATAGGCTACTCGTGAAGCACATCTTCACCGGCGGCCTAACTACATGAAGCAAATGTGGAATTCAAATAAGGTAGAAACATAGCTAATGAGGACCACCAGAATACAATGCTCCAAATTATAACTCCCTTATCCTAACAATCTTTAGGCATATTTTAAGATTGCTTACACTGTAATAAAGGATCCAAACTTCAACTTCCACACATAAAACTAAATAACTTAATAAGAAATAATTCAACGCATCAGATAATTTAAATCAAGCATGCTACAACGATAGTAAATTAAAGGAAACTAACCTTCAGATTGTTTGTATATAGAAATTGTTGAGTGGCATCTGGATCTCAAAGCAAGCCAATGCATCTTTCCTTATTTAGAGAAAGACTCTTCTCCAAGGATGGAGCAGACCAAAGCACATCTGCATGAATTAAATTTCTACACTTCCACATAGGTCAAGAACATTTCTCCTTGCTTTTAACAATTCATCCATGGATCCAAGCTTCAAAGTAGTGGTCATCGGTAGAACTCGCCTTGTATTTGTATTTGTGACTTTTCTTAGCCTCTTTTTTTTTTGCCTTTTTGTGGATAATACAATTGGCCCATGAAAGTTCCCTCCATGAGCAGTGTAGCTACTATTGATAGTTCATTTCTTTGAGTATCACTAAGCTTCTCTTCGGCCAATGATTTTAAACTGAACTCCAATGAAACTCCAGAACTTGACATATTCCTATGAGGGAGGGTGGCGTGAATCATGCTGAGTGTTGACCCTGTTACAAACCTGGCACAGCAGACAAATTGGACAGAAGGGAAAGATTAATCACCATGCTCCGCCCTCTCTCTCTGCATCTAAGACATAGAAACCATAATTAGGAGAATAATACTTCAGTTTTTTTATTAATGTATCATAAACATAGTATCAGGAAAAGTAAAGAGGAAATGACTAATCTATAACTGATCATGGTACACATAATATCAGGAAAAGCAAGAGAAAATAACTAGACTGTAACTGATCATGGTGAACATATGCATGCTCCGCACAATCTTAGCATAATGACAAAATAGTTCATTTCAAGGCGAAAATCTTATAAGGTTTGCACTCTTTCGTCTCCCGGTCAAATTGCAATAGTATAATTTCGCCGCTTGGTCAAATTGTGATAGTGTAACATATCAAGTAAAACTGCTACTTGCGTTACACCAATGATTGTAGTTGAACATTGAAAATTTTGAAAGCTGCAGCCATGAAAATGGTCGAGGAAAAGAAATTCATAAAAAAAATCATATACTAATATTTCTTGTTGGTTCGTGTTGGACATATCGAATGTAATATATTGTAATTAAAGGGCAAAGAATAGGATACCACCAAAAGTAGTAGCATTAATGGTTAATATTCCAAGGAATATCCTTGCCACAATCAAATATAAGATTTTGTAACTAAAGGGGAAAGAATAGGATACCACCAAAAGTAGTACTCGCTCTGTCCCACGAAGGTTGTCTGAGATTTATCAAAGTGTAGATGTATCTAGACACTAAATAGTATCTATATACATCCAAATTTTGAAAAATCTCAGACAAACTTCATGGAACGGAGGGAATAGCATTGTTAATATTCCAAGAAAGAAATCCTCCTTCATGGGACGGAGGGAGTAGCGTTATTAATATGCAAGGAATAAATCCTCGCCACATTCAGTCCACTAATCGATATTTATAAGTATGGGTATTGTCTTGCTGCAAGATTGTTTAGAATAAAAGAGAAATCCAACTCACCAAATAATAATTATAAGCATGCACCCATTGCTTGGCTGTCGATGGACCAACCATGATGGCCTTGCTTTTAATCTGAATTACAGTGTAGACCTCGGAACCAAAATATATGATCATGGTACCAATCATTTACTATGAAGACACCTTGGGAAACCATAACTCTAGCCTTATCCCTCTGCATATTTGTAGCAACGCCTGCAAAAATACCGCACAATCTTAGCATATAACAAAATAATCCATTTCAACGCAAATATCTTCTAAGGTTTGAACTCTTTCGTCTCTCGGTAAAATTGTAATGCTGTAATTTTCTAAGGTTTGAACTCTTTCGTCTCTGGGTAAAATTGTAATAGTGCAATTTTGTCGCCCGGTCAAATTGTAATAGTGTAACATATCCAGTAAAACTGCTACGTGGGTGACACGGGTGACACGAATGATTGTAGTTAAACATCGAACAAATTGAAAAATGCAGCCATGAAAATGGTCAAGGAAAACGAAGTCATAAAAGGCATCATATACTAATATTTCTAGTTGGTTCATGTTGGACAAATCGAGTATAAGATATTTATTATAATTAAAGGGCAAAAATAGGATACCACCAAAAGAACTACTCCCTCCGTCTTATGAAACTTTTCTGAGATTTGTCGAAATTTGAATATGTATCTACATATACTAGATAGTGTCTAGATACATCTAAACATTGACAAATTTAAAACAACTTTTGTGAGACGGAGGGAGTACCAATAATTGTTAATATGCCAAGGAATAAATCCTCGCCACATACAGTCCACTAATCAGTATTTAGAAGTATGGGTATTGTCTTGCTGCAAGATTGTTTAGAATAAAAGAGAAACCCAACTCACTAAATACCCCTCCAGTTCTCTTCCTCCCGGCGAGTCTCGAGCCAGTGGCAGCCAAGGATCAACCCATCCATAAGACATGGAAAAGGTAAATTATTGCAGCTCGATCAACTTAGCTTAATTAGAGGATCGCTAGCCGAGAATCAAGCCATCCATAAGACATGGAAAATGTAAATTGTGGCCGCTTGATCAACTTAGCTTAATTAAAGGATGCAACGATCGATCGATGGTACATGCTCTTGGTCCTTGAACATCGTTGATGATGGGTTAATTAATAGTAGATGGCTGCGATGGGTAACACCCAGTAGATCGAAGCAACTGGCTGGAGGCGAGTTGTAGGGTGTCGAGGTATTGGTCGACAGGGGAGGCCATGAAGTGTCGGTGAGGTGGTCGGGCGGCGACGTCCAAAGCTCGATACTCTATGGCATTTGGACAGTCGCAGGGCGAGGTTTGAATTATGAGTTCATAAATCTATCTGGTGTGATATTCGCCTCCTCCCTCTTGTGGCGGCACCATTAGATCCGCACCCAGCAGCAGGTTGTAAGGTAGCCGGCGGCGACCTGACAACTATTCCGCCTCAATGGCAGGAGCCAAGAAGCAGCAGCTCGCCACCTCGCCGGCGGGAAGGAAGAAGCAGCAGCTCGCCGCCCCACCAGCGGAAAGCAGACAAGCGGCATCTCGACTGGCGACTGCAGCAAGCAGCCAATGGCAGGCAGCAACCAGCAAGCCAGCAGCACTTTGTATCCTCGGTGTACCCTCTCTCTTTCTCACTCCCTCTCTCTCTCTCTATCTCTCTCTCTCCCTCTCTCCCTCTCTCTCCCTCCCCTCCCCTCCCCCTCCCTTCCTCCCTCCCTCCCCCCTCTCTCTCTCCCTCCCTCCCTCCCGCCATCCCTCCCTCCCTCTCTTCCTCTCCCTCTCTCTCCCTCTCCCTCTCCATCTCTATCCCTCCCTCCCTTCCCCTCCCCGCTCCCTCCCTCCCTCTCTCGCTCTCTCCCTCCCTCTCTCCCTCTCTCTCTCCCTCCCTCCCTCCCTCCCTCACCCTCCCTCTCCTTCTCTCTCCCCCTCTCTCTCCCTCTCTCTCTCTCTCTCTCTCTCTCTCTCTCCCTCCCTCTCTCTCTCCCTCCCTCTCTCTCTTAATATCTAATGGCAGAGCAAGCAACAAATCCTAAGGTTCTACTGTGAAGTCATGTCACTATTTTAGAGAAATCAGGTTGTGTGGGGCAATACCAAATGCCGAGTATTAGTGTAAATTTATTTCTAATTTAGAAAGCTAAATAAAATGTATCCTCATATCCGCGTTTTTTCAAAATGCCTTATTTTCGTATCGGTGCCTCGTTTCAAAGCACCGACTGTTGGAAGAAACCAAACCGTGGATTGGTGGTGGTAGAGTATGGACAAAGAAAAGAGCATCATTGGACAGACAACATCTCTGTGTGTATCCATTTACTTTTGCTAAGCTTCCATGCCTCATAGCTTCCGTGTGTGTGATCTCCATGCCTTTTTGTCATGAAACATGGAGTATATCTTATTAAACTAAGAAAACAACCTCAAAAAACCCATAATTAAACTCTACTAAGGGTCTAAGATTAGCTTAAGTTAAGTATCCAACGTATTGCTTTTACTGTGACATTATTTTAATATATATATCATGTATGTACGTTGGTTAACCCATTAAAAAACATAGAGAGGCTTACAATATTTTTATGGATTTACTTAGTCACAATTATAATTATTTCCCTACTGTCTTTTTACATGAGTGCGGTGGAGAAGCTGTCCGCTCTAAGAGCAAGGGTTGAATAAGTGGTCACCCAGAAGCCAAGGCGAAGGGCTTCGGCGACATGTCATGGTGTTCCGCTTGGCTGCTACATGTGACATATACAAGTAGTTTGGATATCAGTAAGCTTTTGCTATGTTCCTTTCCAAGGGTCGTGGCAGACAATCCATACCCTGCCAATCAGCCACACCGACAATAAGAAGCACCACAATCTCCGGCCCCAGCCTTGGTGCAGACACCATGGAGTGCTCGACCAGGCGACGGCTATGGCCTATGGGCCACAAAGGCATCAGATAATAGTTGTATGCATGGGTAGTGGACGACACAAAGGCATTGGCTCTGGGCTCTATCGCAGATGGTGGTGCTCCGTTAAATGTTTGGATTAGTTGTTTTTTAATTTAGTGATGCACTAAAACTTCACATATTTGTCTTTCACGTTCTACATTTAGTTGCTAAAATATTTTTTCTTGATTGGCATTGTATGAGATGAATTTTTTTTCTCGAACACACGCCAAAGATTGTATCTTTGTATATTAGAAGAAAACGTCAAGAGGATGGGATCATACAAGAATGTAGCAAGGCTACCAAAAGAAAAGAAGCAAAGAAGATACAAAAAAGGAGAAGAAGAGGAGAGAAATTGAAACTGAAGTTATACAAGGCCGACTTTGGCGGCCAGCTCTCAGTCACTAGGCAGCATCAGGAGGCCTCGAGTGCAAGGGCAGCTGACGCAACGCCTTTGCACCAGCAAGCAGCCAAAGTTTAGCCTCCTCAAGGATCGAGAGCACAAGGTATGAAATGAATTTTTAACAATTTATTTATCCATAGATCGAATCACTATGAGCTGTCTATATATGACAGGCAATGAGCCCCAGGTTGATGCTCTACACCATTATTGCGTGAATTGGTGGAAATTACCATGTACAATGTCAATAATAAGACCAGGATTGCAAACTGCATGACAAAACAGCATGTCTCCAAGTGATCCATCAGTCAATGCTGGGCAGGATACAGGAATATTGTTCTAGTCAATTTAATTGAGTCAGCACTATGCGACTTGAGACTATGCACAAAAGCTCTTGAAAGTAAGAATTTCACCCCAACATTAAAGTGAACACACACAATAAGGGTAACGGCCTGGCAGGCAGTCACTGAATCATGTTTACATCTGCTAAACTATATCCCACTTCAGATAATATTAAAGAATGGTTCAAGCATGGCTACTATTCTGGGTAAAATCATACGACTAAATGCTGAAAGTAATTTTTAGAGTGAAATGATGCCAATAACAGACTAAAAGTCCACAAAATTCTCAAGTAGATTAATTCATTTCTTTCTAAGGAAGAAACACTAGTTTACTAAGTGCTTATCCAACAAAGTTCTTTACAAACTTCTTAAATATGATCGGCATTTGCACACTTCTGTGAATTTTTAATAATTGTAAGAAAGCAAAGGTTTAGCCATAAACAAGTTACCTTGTATGCCCAATAAAGGTAGGAGCTTTCATCATTTATTTCTTTGCCACGACAAGTAATCACTTTTGATGGTGTCCAGACTCCAGACATTTTGCAGGTAACAAGGAATTGATGAAGATAACAAAAATATAAAAAAATCGGTTGGCATTGAAGCTATTACAGAGAATTTACACATTAAAAAGTGCAACGTTCTCACTTAGATTTCAGCAATTTGTGCAGAAACTTATATAGCATGATACACACATTACACTTCGAAATATCCTGTAGCCCCGATATTCCATAACATGTACTCCCTCCGTACTGTTTTAATCGACGCAGAGTGGTGCTTACCCGAGCATATGCGTACGTGATGGCCGGCGTCAATTAAATAGGAACCGAGGTAGTACTCATTTCTAGAAATTTATGAAGCGATCCAAAGGGCGACGGTAACTAATACATCTGAAAGAAAGAAACTCATGGAGGCAATTTACTAAAATAGTGTTCAAGTCAGGTAGAATTTCAACTTTTTAGTATCTTTATTTTAACATGTGAAAAAATATTGTTACAGGTACTTTTAATCAAAATTAGTTCCATTCTTTTAACAAAAATCCTTCCTGGCTTGCTGCTTATTTTCTGTTTCAGAAAAATAACTGGGTTCCATTGAACGAGGTTCAAGAGATTGTAAGAGAAACATATCAAGATTATATCACTAGTTTCTATAAACCCAAGATATAATTGATCTACTTGTATTCATGCATCTTATGTAATTACATTTACAGCCAAATATGCATCAGCAGCTTCTGTGTGCACCATAATGGGCCCATGACACACGCAAGGAAACGTAGCACAATCCACATTATTTGCGGAATTCAGTTGACAGCGATACATGGAACTAAAATTCAAATAAGTTTTTAAGAGAAAATTCTAACAGGTTGTTACCAACCAGTAGGCATGATTACGTCAATAGATTGTTCTTGTAGCATCTTGTCGAAGAGTGGGATGATCCAGTATTCAAACTTGCAATAGTTATCATTGGGCACCAACCGACTTCCTATCCGATTAAGTCCTTTTGAACGCAGCAGTGCCCCAGGTAAAGAAAATTTGCCTCAGTTCGTTGGTGCGAGGCATTATATGAGGTCTTCCTCTATACCCCCAGCAGTCGCAACAATGACATCAACCTCAAGAACACATTCTTGTGGGAAAATAATGGGTAAGGAAATTAGTATCAATGGCTATGTACTTAGTGAAGTTAGTGAACTGGAAAATAATGTCTCTATAAGACTAGGCACACTTCTACTAGATAGATTCTTATAAAGATATACACGATACAAAGTTGGAGTACTTACCATGTGATGTTGAACTAAAAACCGGACTACATTGCGTATGCCAGAAGACACAAGGTTCGAAGTGAAACCCAGAAATATCTTGCACTTGACAGATTCTCTGTATATCGGGTCAAGTTCAGCCTCATCACAATCCTCAGTTGGCTTCTCATGAGAAAACCTCCAATCTAACTTCATTGCAGCCAAACACAAGGAAGGAAGAGTTAGTAAAGATGTAACAAGTGTAGCAAAATCAGCAGAAATTTCGGAAAAAAGAGTATGTTTCTGAAGCATGCCAGGTGATGACAGTTGACACAGATCCCTTCATGTAGATTTCTCCCAGCTTGTTTTGTGCACATACTTGTCACGACTGAAGCTGTGACACCTTAGGCATGAGTTGGCGTCAGGCACAAAGTGTGTGTGTGTGTGCCTGATGGGGGTGGGCCTTGGTGCCAGGCTGTGTGTGTGTGAGGAGTTGGGGTGGAGTTTATAACCACCGGAATGTACTCGAGTCGATCATGTTGTGACTTTGGAATAGAAAACCCAAATTCTCCCGTCTCTTGTTCGTCCTCCTCTATTCTTCTTCTGCTCCAAGTCCGGCATCCATCAGAGCCTCACGCCGGCAATCACACCGGCAAGGGGGCGTGACATTTGGTATCAGATTTGGGTTTCATTCCCACGGGGCTAGGGTTGGGATTCCCCAATTTCCTGACCTTGAGCTGTAGAATCCTGGCAAACAGCAGAGTTTGAGTGCTTGATCCCCTCGATCCGCGCTCGATTCTCGTCAGTCTGGTAGCTGGTTTGCTCGATTCGGAGAGGATTCACCACGGCGTCGTCGAAGCCGTCTCCGCAGACCCAATACGTGCTCGACGCGATGGGCGAGGCCGCAGCGACCACCGCCGCATCTCTCACCGAGATCCGGGCGGGGCTCGACCTTCTTCATGGCCGGGTGGCGTGCATCGACACCACGCAGCAACAACTCGTGGCCCAGATCGACCTCATCAGCTCTGCGGTCCAGGACGGCGCCAAGCTGCACGCGGATGGCGCGCGCCAGTTCGCGTTGGACGCGCGTCTCGCGGCAATCAACCAAGGGATGGAGCGTCTCAGGGCGCGATCTCCATCTCCAGAAGAAGACGACCCGGACCCGGACGAGCGTAGGGTCATGGGCACCGGTACTGTCCACTCGGCGCGCGTGACTTGGACGGGCGACACTCCAGGTGCGTCCACGGAAACAAACTCAGGCACAGCCAGCGGTGCCACGATGGGCTCACCGCGAGGTACCAATGATGGTGGTGGACTTCTGGGCGGCCGTGGCACAGGGGCCGGTGGTCTGGGAGGTGTTGGCGGCGGTGGAACTGGCGGTGGTACTGGTGGCATTGGCGGTGGTAGAACATGATCAGGCGTTGACAACACTAAGCACCAGCTCAAGATGTCCTTTCCTCGCTTCAACGGTGACCAGCCTCGCATTTGGAAGGACAAGTGCTTGGATTACTTCAGGCTCTTCAATGTTCATGCTTCGTTGTGGTTAGTGTCCTGCACCTTGCACATGGAAGGTAATGCAGCTTTGTGGTTGAAGGCATATCGTCTGAGGCATGAGGTGAATTCGTGGCCGGAACTCATGCGAGCAATCGAGGAGAAATTTGGTGCTGATGACTACCGCAAATACCTGAAGCAGTTGCTAGCGCTGAAACAGCGGGGTACAGTCGAGGAGTAAGTTGCAATTTGAAGAATTATCTTACCAGATTGGCATTTAGAATCCTCACTACGACGAGAAATTCTATGTATCTCATTTCATTCGAGGACTGAAAGCTGGGATTCGAAGTGTGGTTGAATCTCAAGTGCCGGCAACAGTGGAACGAGCTATACTGTTGGCCTTGGTGCAACAGGAAGTGCTTGAGGAGGCAAAGACATGGGCACAATGCCATGCTGCACCTGCTCGTGCAGAGTACCATGCTCCAAAAGTTGATACACACAAACCTACACTGAAACTGGGCAGTGGTGACTTCTGGAAGGACAGACAACTGCGGGATTACCGGCGCAGCAACAATCTCTGTTTCAAATGCGGTGAAAAATATTATCCAACCCATGTCTGTGCTAAGAAGGTTGCTGCAGAATTGAATGATATGTCGACTGAAGAAGCTGTGGAATTCTTATCTGACGAGGTTCTGAATTTGATGGAAGCACAGGACCTCGCAGAGGCAAAACAACTTAGTCTGTCCATCCACGCATTGGCAGGTACGGACAATGGTGATACAATCAGGCTCAGGGCACTGGTGGGAAATCAATTAATGCTCATTCTTGTAGATTCTGGTAGCGCTGGGAGTTTTTTGAATGAAACAATGTTGGCCAGATTACGTTGTACAACACTAAAGACTCATCCAGTGTCAGTTAAATTGGCAAACAATAAAACTCTACGGTGTGATCAAGTGGTGCCTGACTAAGCATGGTGGATTCAGGGAGAAACTTTTAACACCTCCATGCGAGTGCTTCCATTGGGAGCATATGATGCAATTCTTGGCACAGATTGGCTCAAGAAACATGGTCCTATAAAAGGAGATTGGGTAGCAAAAACTCTCAGAGTGACTAATGCTGGTAAGCGTGTTACCCTCCAAGGCATGCAACAATCAGATCCTACTAATATCAGAGAGCTCCCAATTGAGCAGTTCGCCAAGTGGTCAAAGGGCAACGAAATCTGGGCAAGTTCAAACTGACACCTCTCCTATAGAGGCCCCTACAACTGAAGCTGTCCAAGCCATATTAGAAGAATTCAGTGATGTGTTCGCAGATCCCACTTCGTTACCTCCTCAAAGAGTGTATGACCATGCAATCGCACTGAAAGCTGATGCAACTCCATTCAACGTGAGGCCTTACCGGTACTCACCTGAACACAAGATCAAGATTGAGAAGCAGATAAAGAAGATGCTCCAGGCGGGCATCATTTGCTCCAGTATGTCACCATTTGCATCTCCGGTCTTACTAGTCCAAAAGAAAGATGGCACGTGGCGCTTTTGCATAGATTACCGCCGCCTCAACGAACTAACGATCAAGAATGTTTTTCCAGTGACAATTATCGATGAACTTCTTGACGAGTTGGCAGGTGCGAAGATGTTCTCCAAGTTAGACTTGCGCGCCGGCTATCACCAAATCAGAATGCGGCCAGAAGATGAGATGAAAACAGCTTTTAAAACTCATCAAGGTCACTATCAGTTCAAGGTGATGTCGTTTGGGCTCTGCAACGCGCCAGCGACATTTCAATGTGTTATGAATGTGGTGCTCGAGCCATGCCTTCGCAAATCAGTACTGGTGTTTATGGACGATATACTTGTCTACAGCAAGTCGGAAGAAGAACACCTGATGCATCTGACTGAAGTACTTCACTTGCTACGGCAGCAACAATTGTTTGTCAAACGAAGTAAGTGTTCTTTCGCTTGTGACAGCCTTGAGTACCTCGGGCATATTATCTCAGCGGTGGGAGTGGCCGCTGACCCACGTAAGACATAGGCGATGAATGATTGGCCTATTCCAACCACTGTCACAGACTTCGTAGATTTTTGGGGTTAATTGGCTATTACAGAAAGTTTGTACGCAATTATGGAATCATTGCGAAGCCTCTGACCAGTCTGTTAAAGAAGAAGAGCTTTGTTTGGTCTGAACAAGCAACTGATTCATTCAATGCTCTGAAAGCCGCTATGGTATCTACACCGGTCTTGCGGCTACCAGATTTTGAAAAACAATTTGTTATCTAGACAGACGCTTGCGACTCCGGCATTGGAGCGGTGTTAATGCAAGAGCAGCATCCGATTGCATTTATGAGCAAGGCGCTGGGACAAGCACACATAGCCCTCTCAATCTATGAGAAAGAATTTCTAGCTTTGTTGATGGCTGTAGACCGTTGGACGCCCTATCTTCAGAGAGGAGAGTTCATTATAAAAACAGACCATCACAACCTATGTTATCTTGATGATCAGACATTGCAATCACCTTTACAGCGTAAAGCAATGGCCAAGCTTATGGGATTGCAATTCAAGATCTCTTATCGAAAGGGAGCAGATAATCAGGCTGCAGATGCTCTGTCTAGAGTCCAGCATATCATGGCCATTCAGGTCTGCTCTGAGAAACAACCACTCTGGCTGCAGGAAGTTGTCGATTCATACACTACTGACGCAGAAGCTCAGAAGCGCCTCACGGCCCTTGCTATATCCAGCCCTGACGAGCATGGATATGAGCTATAACAAGGCATCATCAAGTTCCGAGGCAAAGTGTGGTAGGGGCAAATTCAGCACTGCAAACAAAAATCATTGCATTTTTACAAACTAGTGCCGTGGGGGGCACTCAGGGACACAGGCTACATATCAACGAATTAAAAGGTCGTTTTCCTAGTCAGGACTCAAGATGCAAGTGACATCATTTGTGCAACAATGCAATATCTGTCAGCATGCGAAGCATCTTAACCTCCAGTTGGATTATTGGAGCCTCTGCCTATACCAATTGGTGCATGGAGAGACATCTCCATGGATTTCGTGGAAGGCCTCCCAACATCAGAAGGTTTTAATGTGATCATGGTGATTGTGGATCGGTACACAAAATATGCACATTTTGTGCCGCTCAAGCACCCATGGGCGGATCTAGCTTGTTGGCAAGGGGGGCAGCCCCCCCTCAATTAATGCAAGAGCAGCATCCGATTGCATTTATGAGCAAGGCGCTGGGACAAGCACACATAGCCCTCTCAATCTATGAGAACGAATTTCTAGCTTTGTTGATGGCTGTAGACCGTTGGACGCCCTATCTTCAGAGAGGAGAGTTCATTATAAAAACAGACCATCACAACCTATGTTATCTTGATGATCAGACATTGCAATCACCTTTACAGCGTAAAGCAATGGCCAAGCTTATGAGATTGCAATTCAAGATCTCTTATCGAAAGGGAGCAGATAATCAGGCTGCAGATGCTCTGTCTAGAGTCCAGCATATCATGGCCATTCAGGTCTGCTCTGAGAAACAACCACTCTGGCTGCAGGAAGTTGTCGATTCATACACTACTGACGCAGAAGCTCTGAAGCGCCTCACGGCCCTTTCTATATCCAGCCCTGACGAGCATGGATATGAGCTATACCAAGGCATCATCAAGTTCCGAGGCAGAGTGTGGTAGGGGCAAATTCAGCACTGCAAACGAAAATCATTGCATCTTTACAAACTAGTGCCGTGGGGGGGGGGGGGGGGGGGCCCTCAGGGACACAGGCTACATATCAACGAATTAAAAGGTCGTTTTCCTAGTCAGGACTCAAGATGCAAGTGACATCATTTGTGCAACAATGCAATGTCTGTCAGCATGCGAAGCATATTAACCTCCAGTTGGATTATTGGAGCCTCTGCCTATACCAATTGGTGCATGGAGAGACATCTCCATGGATTTAGTGGAAGGCCTCCCAACATCAGAAGGTTTTAATGTGATCATGGTGATTGTGGATCGGTACACAAAACATGCACATTTTGTGCCGCTCAAGCACCCATGGGCGGATCTAGCTTGTTGGCAAGGGGGGCAGCTGCCCCCCCCCCCTCAATTGCTAATTCTCCTTGTAATAGTACTCCTAAAGAGTGATTTGCCCCCACTTAAAAAGAAAGTTTTCACTTATAAGCATATTTTTGCCCCCTCTCAATTTTGATCATGGGTCAGCCACTGCAAGCACCCATATACAGCTCCTACTGCGGCTTGGCAGTTTGTGGACTCAGTGGTCAAGTTACATGGAATGCCTCGCACAATTGTCTCGGATCGTGATAAAATATTCACAAGCACATTTTGGAAGCTACTGTTTCATAAACTGGGAACTAAGTTGAACTACACAACAGCCTATCACCCTCAATCTAACGGCCAGACTGAGAGGGTCAATCAATGCTTGGAGATGTTTTTGAGGTGCATGACTCAGGACCCACCAAAACAATGGTGTCGCTGCCTTCCTCTCGCGGAATTTTGGTACAACTCCACCTTCCATTCATCACTCGGGTGTTCGCCTTTCAAAGCCCTCTATGGTCACGATCCCAATTTTGGTGCAATGCCTGACCTTGACCATGAGCAGTCTCCTGTGTCTGATGTGCTAGCAGAACGTGCAGTGCAGACCGCCTTGCTCACCAAGAACCTCGAGCATGCGCAAACTCGTATGAAACATTATGCAGATAAGCATCGAGTGGAGAAAGAATTCCAGGTGGGAGAGAAGGTGTTGCTGAAGCTACAACCATACGCTCAAGCCTCGATGGTAAATCGCCCATACCCTAAACTAGCTTACAAGTATTTTGGCCCTTATGAAATTCCGGAGCGGGTGGGGAAAGCAGCATATCGACTGGAGTTGCCGGCCAATAGTCAGGTCCACAATGTTTTTCATATTTCACAGTTGAAGGATTTCCGCCCAGATTATAGTCCGGTGTTTCTGGAGTTGCCAAAGTGCCCAGCTCTAGATGCTCTTGATACAGAACAAGAGACAGTGCTCGAACGCAGATTAGTCAAGAAAGGTAATTCTGCTGTTCCTCAGGTGCTCATAAAGTGGACTGGTTTGCCAGCTGACAGGGCGACTTGGGAGGATTGGGAAGTTCTGAAGACAGGCTTTCCATCTGTTCTTGCTTGGGGACAAGCAAGTGCTTCTCCGGGGAAGCTGTGACACCTTAAACATGAGTTGGCGTCAGGCACAATGTGTGTGTGTGTGTGTGCCTGATGGGGGTGGGCCTTGGTGCCAGGCTGTGTGTGTGTGAGGAGTTGGGGTGGAGTTTATAACCACCGGAATGTACTCGAGTCGATCATGTTGTGACTTTGCAATAGAAAACCCAAACCCGTCTCTTGTTCGTCCTCCTCTATTCTTCTTCTGCTCCAAGTCCGGCATCCATCAGAGCCTCACGCCGGCAATCACACCGGCAAGGGGCGTGACAATACTTTGACTCGAAGCTCAACATTTTGGGGGAAAACAGAGCACTCATCAGCTTCATCTCGCAACTAATCCAACTACCCACGCGCAGAAGAAATATACCGGATGAAATTATCTGCTTCACCTCGGCTTGCAAGCTAAATGTCCACTTACAAACTACGACTAATCCCACACTCAAACGGATATATATCGCAACTGAGGTTCGCGGGTGGCGCGCGTACCATCTGATTGACGACGTCGGTGGCCCCGTGGAGGCGAGCGACCCGAGCAGCCCGTCAAGGCCGAGGCCGGCGCCGGCGATCATCGTGAACCGCGACTCGTCCAGGGACTCAGACGGCTTCAGCACGATGGCGCGCACGCCCTCCAGCGAGTCCGCGCTTCTCCCTCCGCCGCTGCTTCCCTCGCCGGCCATCACCGGCGAATCCCCGGAGCCCGAGCCGCCGCCGCCGCGCAGTGAAACAAGCTTGGCTTTCCCGAATCAGGTTCCGCGCGGCGGCGGCCCCCCCCCCCCCCCCCCCCCCCCGGTCGGTTCTCTTTCTCCTTTATTACTTTGCTGAGGTGGATATTCTCTTGGGCTTTTTCGGGTCCCTCCGTTCAGAATTTTGAGGCTGGCATATGTCCCCAAGTTGTAAATTTAGGCAACATAATAGAAAGAATATATTTTAAAATATAATGTATATCATTATAAAGTTTAGATGTTCTACTTTCTAATGATATGATTTTTGTTTTATAAAATTCATGTTATGTTGGTCAAATTGATGATCTATATATGCATGTGGGCCTTATAATCCCGAACAAAGGTAGTACGAGTAACAAACTTTTTTTTAGCGGGAAACTGCTGCTTGACGAGATTTTAGCAAGTGGAGCTGGGGGGGGGGGGGGGGGGCTGGATCTAGGCACCTCGGTTGCAGACCCGCGAGAAAGAGACAACTTCGAGGGGCAACATGAGGAGGAGGAGGAGGATAACAGCGGAGTGGAGCTGGGGGTGCCGTCGGCCGGCGGGGTGAAGATGGTGGCGGTAGCGCTAGGGTTCCTCGGGACCTGTGCGCGTGTCGGGGGAGGAAGGAGACGAGGTTGTGTCATTGCACATCGTGGTGCGACATGGAGAGCCCAGCACGTTCTCTGGCTCTTGGCCTATTTCTCCCCACCGTCTCTGATGCCCAGATATTTTCTCCTCCGCCTCAAATACACCGATGCCGGAGCAGTTCCACCCACGCAGATAGAAAACATACAGAAATAGGAAAACGTAGTATTGCCATGTCGTCATGTTCATTCTAATTTTAAAGGATTTCATATGCATCAAAATTTGTGTAATGTCATTGCAGGAAAATCAAAGGACTCTGAGAAAGAGATTTAAGTAGATGTTAGTTTTTCTTAAATTTAGTGCAAATGACTCTTTAGGAAAAAAATTCCATGGGATTTAATCACAAAAATCAAAACAACCAACGTAGAAAAAACATGCCCTACGGATTTGAATCCTCCAATTGTTCTATGCAAATCCTTTGAGTCAAAGGGACCCTTATTATGTATGCTGACACTCTGTCGTATAGTTAAGAATTTTTGAGAAATGATCCATCCAAACATCTTCATATTGCCGACTCAATGGTGTGCGATAACTTTTCCATACAAGAAAAAACCATTTGTAACAAGCACAAATGCACGGTGCTTTGAGGCTTGCGCGGACATGAGGATCCGACTCGGTGTCCGCAGATCACAAGTTTTCCTATTATTAAAAGAGAAACTGAAAATTTAATTCAATGTTATGTTTGATCCTCGCCATATATGTTTATATAATAAAGTCAAAATTTCTCAAGGCAGCTGGAAAAATAGAGGAATGGATGAAAAACGTATAGGACTGCATGAAGATCAGCGATCCATGTGCCAGAACCTTAGTTTCTCTTTTTTTATTTTTTTCTCCCTTTTTCTGTTGGGTTTCATATCTAACCTACCATAACTTACTTGGGAAAAACATCTTTAATGTTATTGTTGTTGTTTTTGATGAAAAATGTATAATGGCACAACTGCAACATGACACTCCATAGTCCATACATAGTCTCACTTGAGCATACAAATGGAACCTCTGGGTACAATGAAAGTTGAAATCACTAAGAACCAGATGAGCGCTTTGAAAGCATAGATGCATAAATAACAATTCAATCAAGGTCCTTATTTCGCCGTCAGGAATTCAAATGATTCAATTTGCTCCATGAAACCTACGTGCAAATGTTGCGGCAACGAGTAAGGGGAAAGCGATTGTCGCATCACAGTGGACCTACATTTCAAAAATCTGAAACGTTAGCTTGTTGTAATAATAATCCAATAGGATATGTTGACATCATTACACAATAATATTCCTTTTTTTCGGAACCTCGTCAGAGAGCGAGGAGCTCCCGCATTGCATTATAAGAAGAGGGGAAATGATCTAGTCAATAAGGAAAACCGGACCCGAAAACCATACACAACAATATTGTACAATGCAGAACGTGTACGTAGAAAATCCATAAATGAAGATGGCTTAGAAATCAGACGCCAGGTCAAGACATGGATGCATATTTTTTTTACAAACCAGTTGCAACAAAAATTGGCATGTGTATCAGGATCTATAAACACATGGAACTTTTTAGTAACTAGAGTCTAACAGTATGCAAACCACAAAACTGAAAAGGCATCTGAAAGACTGAAACCAGTGATGGTGTGTATACATATACCTTTACAGGTTTGGCTGAACCATTGATCTTTCCCCATGAAACAGCTTCATCCGGATGTGCTCCCGAGTCACTGCCATCAAACTCTTGAGCTGTGTTGATGTAGACTGCATAATCTGCACCATTGCGGAGCATATTTGCATTGCATATATGATGCTTTGGAAGGCCCCCGCCAAGAATTATAGCCCCTGTCTTCCTTGGGGTTGCATTAATTGCTTCGCCATTCATCAGCTTTACATCTGCAGGAAACTTTCAAGCATTTCAAAATGGAAACAAAGCAAGAGAGCAAGTACAGTGGAACGTACCTTGCACAATGTCAATAATGAGACCAGGATTGCGAACTGCATGGCAAAACAACATATCTCCGATTGATCCGTCGGTCAATGCTGGGCAGTATACAGGAATATTGTTCTGGTCAATTTTAACAAGTCAGCGCAGTATAATTTTAATCTTGCACAGCCTAAAATCTAAACAAAAACATGTGTATTCATTCATTTTCCTCACCAAACCCTATTTTATGTCATTTCTTAACCAAACTGTTTATATTGACACGGATGTAGACCTTTTGATACTTTGCAAAGAACATATATGTTTAGTCAAAACCCAGAAGCATGTCACCTTGTGTGCCCAGTATAGGTAGGAGCTTTCGTCATTTATTTCTTTGCCGAGGCGAGCAATCACCTTTGATGGTGTCCAAACATTCTGCAGATAATAAGATATTCATGAAGATTACAAAACATAAAGGCGGTCGACAATGAAGCTATAGACTGGAGAATTGTCTGCATTGACTATTGAAATTCCTCCAACAAATAGTATTTTTTCATAATACTTAAAAACATTTCAGTTAATTGCTTCTGTTAATGGAGATTTTGCTTCCGAAAATAGTCTTTCCCATAATATTGATAAATATTCCAGTTAATTGTTTCCAAATATTTCTGTTAATGAAACATGTTTCAGTTAAAAAAATTCTAATTTATGCATCAGATGCTTCCATGTGCACCATAAGAAAACACATAAGGTAGGGTAGCCGCGATCCCAAATAATGGGAGATATGCTCGTCGATTTCTATTAACGAAACCGTCACAGTTTATACAGGAACATCAAGGAGAAACAAAAGAAAAGGAAAACGTCAGGTCACAATGTCACATGCTATCTATATGAAACAATATAAAGATATTAATTACATTAAAAAAAACCTCATTATTCAATAGGAATTAATACCTTCATAGATTGTTCTTGTTGCATCTGATCAAGGATTGGCATGATCCATTTTTCAAACTTGCAATAATTATCGTTGGGCATCAACAGATTTCCTATCCGGTTCAGTCCTTTTGAGCGCAGCATTATTCCAGGTAGAGAAAAATCACCTCGGTATGTTGGTGCAAGGCATTTTATGAGATCTTCCTCTATGCCCCCGGCAGTCGTAACTATAACATCCACCTGAAGAACACGATTTTTTTTTTCAAATTAACTACATAAGGATTTGGGTATTAGTTATCAATGGCTATATATGTTGGTTGACACTTGGATGCTTGTACTTTATGTTATGTTGTTCTTATAAGTATATGATAGTAACCGGAGCAAATGTCTCTAGCTAGGCGATTTGTCGTACTTGTTTTTTCGATAAAGAGAATATATTAATAGATTTGTCGTACTTGTACTAACAGATTTTTAATTAGCAGGATATATATGTGAACTTCGTATGTTTTCAGGTTTGCACACATAAGTGGTGCAAACTTGGAGTATTTACCATGTGATGCTGAACTAGAAACCGGATGACATCCCGTATGCCAGAAGACACGAGGTTTGAAGTGAAACCAAGAAATATCTTGCACTTGACAGATTCTGTGTGTTTGGGGTCCAGCTCAGCTTCATCACAGTCCTCACTTGGCTTCTCGTGAGACAACCTCCAATCCAACTTCAGTGCACAAAGCGCCAGTAAAATGTAAGGAGAGTTAGTAAAGGAAGAATAGATACCGGCTACTACCGATCTGATCACATGCTCAAAAGGCAAACTGTGGGAAAATGCGGGTGGTGTGTACCATCTGGTTGACGACGTCGATGGCGTCGCCGAGATGGGACGCCTGGAACCCAGTGGTGGCGAGCGAGCCGAGCAGCCCGGCAAGGCCGAGGCCGGCGTCGTTGAAGTCGGCACCGGCGATCTTCGTGCACAGCGAGTCGTCGAGGGAATCGGACGGCTTAAACAGGATGGAGCGCACGCCCTCCAGTGCGTCCGTGTTGCGCTCTCCACCGTCACCGCCTCCATCGCCGGCCATCTTCTCCGAGCCCGAGCAGCTGCTTCGCGCGCGAGAAACAAGCTAGCCGCTTCACCCTTTCCACCGAGAAAATACAGTAGTAGCTATTAGCTAACCAGGTTCTGCGCGCGCGGCTGTGTGCTTCCGGCCGATCGTCTCCTTCCTTTTAACCTTGCGAGACGCTGCGCTCGGATGCCAGGAATGCTTACACGTGCTCCATATCCAGAAACACAAAAACGCTAGTGCCGGAAGCTAGGCACGTCGCGGTCACGCGTGTTTCGTGTGAGGACGTGGGTGGGCAGCGGGTCGTTGTTGCATGCATGTTACTGCACGTTGCAATGTCGGTCTCATACAAATATAGAGATGTAACTATGTAAGCGCGATCCCGCGAGAATCTCTCTTATTGTTCATTTTATCACTTTTTAATCTTTAATTTGAAATTTTGTCTCAAATTTGTGATAGAAATGACAAGATACACTATAATTGGGACTTTGCCGGGACCCACTTGACACCTTATGCATAAAATGAGAGATCTGCAAAAGTTGAGTACAACCTAAACAAATATAGTGCGTCTACTAAAACCCAAAGTAGTGAGATTTCGATATTCGTTAAGCGATCGACCGTTGTGGTCTAGCTATCAATGATACTGTTCTCTTCCACTAAAAATCTGCCTCAATGATCACATGGTGTGAAACATGAGGTTTGATTCTTGATAGCAGGCCAGGTACCGCTAGGAATTAATCGGCTTCGTTTGGATTGCTTCCGATCGGACCAGGCTGTACCCACATGCAAGATGGATCCACTATTTTTCAGTGTGCATTCCTTGATCTGAAGTTCTGAACCACCCCATCGGAAGAATTCCTTATCGATGGAAGCACTATTTTTTTCCTGTGTGTATTCCTTAGCGACGGCAACACTTTTTGACAAAGGAAGCATTCCTCTTGATTCAGTTTAACAGAAGCATCATTTTTGTGGTGCTATAGAACATATTCTTGACATCATGGAACATTCTTTTTGTGACAAACACAAATATTTTGTGCTATGAAAAATCTTTTTGATGCAATAGAAACATATTTATTTCCTTGCAACAGAACATGCGTGCATGTGAAAAAATGAGGCCTTGTAAAAGAAAAGTGTACTTGGGAATCATGTTGAAACAAAATCCATGACCCAAATCATACCAAATAGTATGTCAAAGCATAAAACTTCAAAACCTAAAATTCACAACAGTCTATCTCAAAATTACCTAATACATGTGAAAAATATAAAGGATTACACTATACGAACCTCGTCTAGCATCTTGTGTCGTTGAAGAAGGAAGACCAAGATAGTGACAAGTGCAACAGTGAGGAGAGAAGGGTGTCCTGGTCAACGACTGTAACAAACTGAACACTGATAGTCAGGTTGGCGCCTCCAACGAATTCTCGTTGCGGAGGGGCATGCATAGGATTTGCAGGGAAAGGGTGAGCTAGCGCGCTTTGGGAAGAACAGGCTGCGACGTGAGTGTGCAGGCCGACGCATCAGTGATGTGCGGGCCGGCACGTTGTTGACAACATTTGGCGGCAGCTGGAGAGGAGGGTTGTTTTTCTTTAACATGAATTTGTGATTTCTTTGACACGATGGAGAGAGGAGACTCGTGTTGAGGGAGGGGGGCTTTTTTGTAACACATCATATTTTATTCATCTGAAGTGCATTTTACAGATAGCAGCGTGAATGAAACATGCTGGTTACAGATTGGATGTCCCTGGATGGACATGGACTTCTAAACCTAGACAACGTGTCATTAAAGATCTGTTTTGAAATCTGAGAGTTAGACGAGCTAGGCGTGGATGGGCCTACATGTATTCATGGGTATGCAAGTGAATACCCCAAAAAAGAATTCAATTTTTTTAAATCATATGATACAACTATCATTTTTCGTTTACATTGTATATAATCTAATCCAAGTGTTCACACAAACTAGTTGTTGGTTTGTTGGCAAGAGTAAGTGAGCCTGCACAAGCACGTCCTAGGTTTAAGCCCTGGTTTTGTCCCTATTTTTTTGAATTTTCTTTGTATCTTTTTATTTTGAATACACATTGTCAAAGTCCTCGGCCCGCCCATGGAGCTAGGTGGTCGGCTTTAACATTGTTGCATCTCCTAATGTGTGTTATCCTTCCTGTATGGAAAGAGGGAGGGGCGTGTATTTCTGCAAGCAGGTGTTTGTTCTCCAAATGTCCTGGAGCTACACACACCAATGGGGTCTTTACCGCTGAAGCCAATACCAAGCATTCGTTGTAGAAGTGGGGATCTTGAACTTGAATAAGATGCGATAACTTTACACCAAGGAGAAGCCCATATGTTTCATCTTGAAGAGGCGAGGAAGCTGAAGGTGAGTGTGGAGACATGAAGTTTCTTTAAATGTTGATTATCTTGGTGATGACTTTGCCCAATCCAGCTTGGCTCATTTCTGATTCAGTAGTTTTCTCCCATGCCGCATCACAGAAGATTGTGTTCCCTGCAAAAAATGTTGTCATCTTGGCGTTGTGAAGAAGATTGCGGTTCTTGTCGTTGGTCTTGTATTGATTCATGTCCTTGTCTCTTGATGGTTTCCTTGACCTCCATTCTGGTTCCTAAAACAATTGCATTTGCTGCTGCAAACACTTGAGAAGGTTTGCACACTTTCCTGCAAACACAAAGTGACGTTCCAAACTTTCCAAAGACACCATGGGAAAGTGTAAAGAGTGTTTGAGGTAATTTGCGGATGTTGCAAGGTGATCAAATCTTGAACCAAATTTGGAATAGACCGATGATGATGTGCAATACATTAATTTTGATAAACCAAGGATAGTTGAACCAAGCCACCTTGGAAAAGGGGCACAAAAACAACATATGCATTTCATTTTTCAAGATTGCCACACCTAGAACAACAATCATTAATGTGCTTACAATACTTACCTTTCCTCTTACCCATTGGAAGAGATTTTCGAAGTAATCTCCATGCAAAAGTTTGAACTCTTGGTTCCATCTATTTTTCGCTCCATACCTACTTGAGTAAAGAAGTTACCTGCATTCGCATAATTTTGGCTCTTTGTCTTGGGGGAAGTTGAAGATTGTTAAATAAGTACTTGTAAGTACTCTTGGGTGAGAACTGACCTGCATGGGTTAGTTTCCAAATCAAAGTATATTGTCCATTTATATTATAATGTGTGTTTCGCGGATTTTATTTGCAGTTGTGGGGTTGAACAAAAAGTTTGTTAAGTTTATTTTCCAAAAAAAAATCCATCCAGGAATCCAAAGATCCTTAACTTGAGATGGGTAAGTGAAAGGTTGTTGTTGTAATATAATACTACCATAGATAGTTTCCCAACCATCAAACCAAAGAGAGCTCCAAATAAAACTAGTCCCATCAACAATTTGACACATAGTCATTGAAGAAGATTTACCTTAAGTATATCGGACCAGAAAGATTATTTTAGTTTGTTTGGCTTGGCTTTCCAAATGGAAGTGTCTTGAGTATTTGAGCTATTTGGCTAGGTGATTCCTTCGCCAACCTCCATGATGTTGAAAGGATGAGACCTTCATTGATTGCCTACAAATTCCTAATACCAAGAGACCACCTATATTTTTTTCCTATACAAACATCTTCACATGCCCAAAGGAAAAAAAAGTTTTTAGTTGTTTGGTCATCTTGGACACATGTAATAGAAGTCCCTAATGACTACCATGAGTTTTGCAATGAATTTTTCTAAGAAGAGGATATTGGATATGTAGTAGATCACAGGAATGGAGGAGAACATTGATTTAATGAGTGTTAGTCTGGCTACATGCGAGAGTCATTTTGCTTTATAAGTGGATAGTTCGGATTTCAATTTGCCGTAGATAAAGGCATATGTTGCGAATCAATTTTTGGAGGACAAAGTAAGGGATGACCAAGATGGATAAATGAACTGTCTATATCTAGGGCATGGAAGATTGCTCGGATAACTTCTTTAACCTATGAGGTGACATGTTTGCTAAAAAGTATTCCAAATTTGCTCCAGTTTGGAGATTGGAATGACACAAATGGTCAATAATTTGGGATATACTTTGAGCTTCCTGCATGCTAGCCTTTCCTAAGACAATAAGGTCATCTGCAAACATAAGAGAACAGATTGGAGAGCAATTTAGTCCAAAAGAGATACATGTGAGGTGATTAGCTTGCAAGGCATCCTGGAAAAAAAATGTCAGAGCTAGTTCATCAACTTCAAAAACAAAAAGGTACAGCGGCAAAAAATACCCATGATTGATACCTCTCAAATTATAAAATATTTTGTGTGTGTAAATGTTCTGAACTACTCGTCCTTGAAAAGATTTACCGTGTCATAGGAATTAAGCTACAACTAAATGCAGCTTCCTCGAACTACCAACTGTGATTTTCACCATTTTGTTCTTTTGCGGTGAAGAATTCAAGAGAGCGGCGAGCTAGAGGTGGTGTGCGGTCTGATCCCGGGCAAGTATCATGTCAGCATGCAGGGTGTTGAGGATGGTGTAGTCCTCAGAACACAATGCGGTGTTGGTCGGAGCGGCCACTGACGAGGGATCACCTCGGCAATGCCTACGTATTGTAGACTTGGGTTTCGGGAGAGTAACGATGGAGATTCCGGGAGCGAGATTAGGCACACGACGTACCCAGCTTCGGGTCCCCTCGGTGGAGGATCCCTACGTGCTGCTAGCAATCTACTATATGATCATATGTTTACAGGGTGCCGCCATAGGCGGAGCTATGTTGTCTATCTGTTCGCCCCCCTCCATCGGGTACCCTGGCTGGCTTTATATATGCAACCAGCCTAGGGTTTTACAAGAGTCCTAGTCAACTACTCCTTCGGGTTGCCTTGTTTGGCCTTCTCCATATTGGGTCTTCTCCATATTGGGCCAAGCAGGTATACTAATAATGGGTACCCGAAGGGTATGCCCATGTCAGTAGCCCCCGAGTTTATAGGGAAGTCGAAGACTTGCGTAGAAACTCCAAGCATAACCATCTCCGAAGTCGAAGAAATACAAGGCGAGGTCCATGTCGTAGATCATGTGTAGCGTAGATGATGTCAACGATTCTTGAAATTATCAGGTGCGCGGCAGCGCTCCCGATGGGAGTAGCCCCCGAGTCTATGGGCTAGTGCTTGCACTTAGGCATAGACTCAAGTTGTACTACTCGATGAAGAACTTAAATATATTTCTGGATGACTTGATGAAATCCATGTGCTCCCGATGGGAGTAGGCTCCACTCGAGTCGTAGAATCGAGTTGAGTCTACAAACCTTGATTGTCATAGATGCCGTCGAAGTTATTTTTCTATCGGGTGCGCGACCAGCGCTCCCGATGGGAGTAGCCCCCGAGGCTACAGCCAAGTGTTTGCACTTGGGTGTAGGCTCAACTTGCTTTTAATCGACTCCACAATTTTTCCTCTTTCTTGTATCTTATCGGGAGGGTAAACAATACTCTCGATAAGAGTAGCCCCCGAGCCTATGGGCAGGTGCTTGCACCTAGGCATAGGCTCAAGTTGTACTACTCGATAAAGAACTTGACTATATTTCTGGGCGCAGCCCCTCTTTTTATCGACTCCAGGCCGTTGCTATTTTTATTTGACATCCATATCTATATTGTACAGGGATAATGGTAATTGGGGCTAGTTCATCTGACGGATCAGGTACTAGTTAACTGCTCTAGTGACAATCCGCAAAAACCTACTTCAAGATCACGTCCCTGGACATGATCCCGGGATACTGGTGTTAACTCGACAGGTGCCGCTTAAGGTCTTACCATTCTGTCGAGTCCCAGTCATGTTTTATCGGGTACCTAACGCGTCCGTTAGGATTTTTCTTCGCATCTGTTGATACGGAAAAAAGTAGCAAACCGACGTCAGAGACGGTGCCACGCCGCTCAGAACGGATCCGGGGTCTTACCTTCGCAGAGTTTTGCGGCATTCAGAGATTATTCGCGACTTTTAGCGCTCTGAGAATATATTGTCGAGTGCCTTGTTCGGCTGATGCAATGACCCATTTTACGGGCTCTTCTATATTTTTCTCGGGCGTGATGAGACAGCCGAATATATTGGATTCTTCTATATTGTCGGTTCATCACCGATGCTCTTGCTCGGAAGAATATGACGAGTCAATGGACCCGAAGATTTGTCCACCTTCTTTTTTTTTTGGGTTCCTCCTTGATGAAAATTTCGTCGAGTTCCTCCTTCAGGAAAATTTCTTCGGGTCCTCTTTGAGGAAAATTCTTCGGGTCCTCCCTGAGGACAATTCTTCGGGACCTCCTTGAAGATAATTTTTCGGGACCTCCTTGAAGATAATTCTTCGAGACCTCCTTGAAGATAATTCTTCGGGACCTCCTTGAAGGTAATTTTTCGGGACCTCCTTGAAGGTAATTTTTCGGGTCCTCCTTGAATAAGATTTCATCGAGTTCTGTCTTGAAGACAATTTCGTCGGGTTCTCTCAAAATTTCGTCGGGTTCCTCCCTGAAGAAGATTTCGTCGGGTTATTCTTTATTTCGTCGGGTTCCTCCCTGAAGAAGATTTCGTCGGGTTCTCCTTGAGTATAATTTCTTCGGGTGCGCGCATCCGGACATAGGCTCAAGAACTTGCATACTTTTAAATTTTCTTTCTCCTGCACAAATAAACAAACTTTTTCTATCTTTTCCTTGACTCTCTTTTTCGCATGCGGTGCCAGATGCCCAGATTCAATGATATGTAAAGTGAATATATGTTGCGCAGCCCCCAACTGTCGGGTGCAACGAAAGTAAACGATAATCAACTTTGTGCAAAATAAAAGAACACTTAGCTTTTTGGACATGACGAAGTCGATGCATGAAATTGTTGATGAAGAAATAGCCGAGCCCCCGAGCATTGCTGAGGTGATGTCATGATTGTTGTGTCGCAGTTGTGACCCGAGGCGAAATCGTTGTCGAGCCCCCGAGCGTTAGGCGTGACGTCGAAATAAGTTGATGGAGTCGTGGCGTCATATTTGGTGAAGCCATTTAAGATGAAGCCATAGACAATAATATACGAAGATGAATCCCAGATGAAGTATTTGAGATGAATCCATATTGAAGATTACGCCATTAAATATAGCGCATATATTGAAGATAAATCCGTCGATATCATAGAGGATGAATCCATTGGCCCGAAGAATCCAGTAATAATCATAGAAGATGAATCCGCTGATATCATAGTTGATGAATCCATTGATCCGAAGAAAATAGTTCTAGTAATAACCATAGAAGATGAATCCATTGACCCGGAAACGCGTCGGGTAATATTGTATAAGTGAACCAATAATAACCCAAAGAAAACCAATCTAGTAATCCAGAGAGGATAAATCCACTGAGCCGAAGAAGATAAATCCACTAAGTCGAAGAAAATAATTCCACTGAGCCGAAGAAAATAATTTCACTGAGCCGAAGAAAATAATTTCACTGAGCCGGAGAAGATATATCCAGAGCCGAAGAAAAGAAATTCGCCAAGTAACCAAGTATGTTTGTGGTAACGAAGTAATGGCGCAGCCCCCAGTGTTTGGATGAATTTGTTGTAATAATGCAATGGCGCAGCCCCCGAGTATTCGGGTGTGGCGAAAGTAATAATTAACTCTCGGAAGAGGAACTCTTAGCTTTTTCATCAGGTGTGATGGAGTCGACGTGGAAGTAGGTTGTCCGGCAGACGCAGTCGAAGAAGTAGACGCAACCGATGCAGCGGAGCCGTACGCCATTTGGTCGAAATTATTCGACAAGGTGGAAGTAGTCGGCATGGAGGAGAGAATCGTCGAGTTCGCGGCGGGTGAGCCCCCGGGCGAGGCGAATACGCGTTGTCGGGTTTATGGCGAGCGAGCCCCCGAGCATGCGACTGTACGCGGCGAAGTGATGGGAGCTTCTTCCGAAAACTGCGCGCAAATAACAGCACAAGCCGAAAAAATATTTGGCCAAATAATTTTTACGAATAGTAATTGATTGGAAAGATAGCACATGATCCTTGTATTGGATAGCAAATTCGTGACGCTGAAGCGAATCCGAACGAGACGACTTCCCGGATTAGATCGCCAACATCGTCCACGTTTGATATTGCCTCGGGTCTTTGTTTCGCGAATAGCCGACTGTAAGTTCGCATAACGTAGAAACCGCCGAGCTGAACTCCTTGCTCCTACTCACGAAGCAATGGACGCTTTTGTCTTCGTGACTTGACTCCGGCCATGCGATGCATGCAGAGCAAATCAACATGTACACATTAGAAAAATAATAATTAGATAGATGGGAGAGAGGAACTTGGTCTTCAGGCCTTCACGTGATGGAAGCTGATTCTCTCCTTGCCGTCGAGCGCACACGATTCTCTTTTCACGCAACGTACTACTTCCAGGCAATCTGTACTTTTTCCGATTGGCCGCAGCCGTGAATTACCGATGACTGGATCTGGTGATTGTTGATGATGCGAAAAAAATCCGGCCGACCGACAGATATAGTAGTTGATGATGAACTGAAGGTTGTTGATGATGAACTCGACGGATCCCGCCCGGAAGACAAAATCCAATCGTCGCAAATTCCCACAGACGGCGCCAATTGACGAGGGATCACCTCGGCAATGCCTACGTATTGTAGACTTGGGTTTCGGGAGAGCGACGATGGAGATTCCGGAAGCGAGATTAGGCACACGACGTACCCAGCTTCGGGTCCCCTCGGTGGAGGATCCCTACGTGCTGCTAGCAATCTACTATATGATCATATGTTTACAGGGTGCCGCCATAGGCGGAGCTATGTTGTCTATCTGTTCGCCCCCCTCCATCGGGTACGCTGACTGGCTTTATATATGCAACCAGCCTAGGGTTTTACAAGAGTCCTAGTCAACTACTCCTTCGGGTTGCCTTGTTGGGCCTTCTCCATATTGGGTCTTCTCCATATTGGGCCGAGCCAGGTATACTAATAATGGGTACCCGAAGGGTATGCCCATGTCAGCCACCGTTGTGTTGTCGATGGGACCGAGGAGGCTGGCGTAATCTATAGAGGCGCACATGTAAAATGCCACTCTGTCTAGTTGCTGGCTTGGAAAGAGAGGATGACTGGAGCGCTCTACCATAGACCACCCATGCCGGGGTGGTGGGGCGTCGGCGGAGGGTGAAACGATGTGGCATGAGTGTTGTGAGAGAGGCGAGATGGGACATCGTGGGGAACGTAAGGGATGGCGATGACTAGGTTGAGATCTGCTTTAGGCCGATACCATATGGAACGAAACAGATGATGGTTTTGCTGGAAGGCTCGCAAGGATGATGACGAGGAGTATCGAACTCGAAGGCCAATTAAGTTATAGGTTTACATACAAGTATTATACATAGTAGATTCAGGAAAATAAGTGACACTCCAAATTTTATTGATCGATTGAGATGGTTGAGATGTTTGCAGGTATAATGTTTGATCTTGATTGCCTACAAAAAATCGCTTAGGAACAAAATGAACTAAAATTTTTTTTATTTTTTTTGCAGACGCAGACACTCATAAGTACGTGCAAACACTCAACCTTCACGAAGACACACATGCACACCTTATCTTTCTGAGCACCTTCGAAAGACTGAGTCCAGAAAACTGATTCGGTGATTTTTGAAATTGACTTAGTCACTGTTAACAGAAACATCATCTCCCGCTGAAAGATATTCCAGTTTTTATGAGACATCAAAATATCAAACCGCTAGAGATGTCACTGCTCTCTTAGCCATACAACCATATGTTTATTCTCAACTAATAAATTGTCTAAGATGGGTAAAGCTGGATGACATATCTTATGCGCATATCTATGCTGCTTTCTTGGCGTTGGGCCGATCAATTAGCACGTTAGGTGTGACCCTCTTCATTTTGCCTTTCTCCTTTTGACTCTACTCCGAAGGAGACGCGATCATAAAAAAGGCTGCGCAAATATGTTTCCGCAGTTCTCATGGCACGAAAATATCTCTCACGCAAAGTTGAGCAAAACTGATATCCGCGCGGCCAGCCATTCAAGAATGGTCCAACACAAATACGAATCGCTCTCAGGAATTTGCGATATCTTCTGTACATTCTCAACGGCAATAATAGGGAATCAGTAAGTGCACTAGCTTTATTTTCGCGGCTCCTACGGGGATTGGCGAAGCGATCCCTTTAGGCCTAGGGATGTAAACAGATCGGATCAGATCGGATATTGTATTTATCATATCTTTTACTATATTTTTGTAACGGATTTAGATCGGAGTCTTTAATGGTTGGATGCGAATTATATCGGATTACGGATATGGAGCGGATTCGGACTGAACTTGGACTGAAAGCGGATTATTAAAAAAATATACACATAAAAAATAGAAGTATGTTTTTTATGTAAAATCCATTTGTAATTATAGGCTATAGTTAAATGTACACACTTGTTCGTACAACAAAGCAAATTGCGTCCTAATAGCATATATATTTTGGCCGATGAACTAACTATATTGTCTAAATATTTAGGGTTGGGCTAATTTTTTCGGATTATCCTCTTTGTGGACCTCGGATAATCTGTAAAAAAATGACGAATAATCCGTATCAATCAGGTAGTATCAATGCCATATCCTCTACCGTATCCACCGGATATCCGCTTGATCACTATCCGCATCTATATCCATATTCGGCGAATTTCTAAAAATGCATACCATATCCTACAAAATAGATACGGATGCGGATTCGAAGCGGAAATTATTCGTACCATTTACATCCCTACTTAGGCCTCATTCGTTTCTGTGGATTGAATCCAGAATGGAATACATCCAGGCATGGATTGGGTTAATCCCAGCTCTCCATCCGGACCATACTAGCCCCCGTAATTCCTTGCATGTCTCTTCGGTTCATCCGCCCGCGTGAACCCTTCCCTCGGGTCACTCTGTCTCTCCCGAAGTGGAAATTCGTCCAGATGTTAGGTGGAGATAATATTTTTCCAGAGGGTCTTCGTGGACAAGGCCGGGACTAGCTGGGCAAATAAAACCGTTCTGGAGTAAACGAAGAACACAAATTTGTTGGGTTGGAAACAATACATCGTCGGGCTAGAAAATTAAGATCGGGCCTCAGTCCAGGCCTATCCATGCCTTTGAGGGCCGGATTAAAGGAACGCTGCCTTACAAAGCGCCTCACCCTGGCATCATTAGCAGGTAAAACCTATACATCGACCAGGTCGATGGCTACGAGCAACCGCACACCCCTCGAGCGGGTGTGGGCCTGGCCCATGTAGGCTTTTTGTTCTTTTCTATTTTTTCTTTTCTGTTTTCTATTTTTATATTTAATTTTAAAATCTGAAAAATATTAAAAAATATACTCCCTCGATTCAAATTAATTAGTTTAATTTTATCTAAATATGCATGTATCTGGAGCTAAAACACATCTGGGTACATCTGTATCTAGATAAAGTTAAGTTAATTAATTAGAATCGGAGGGAGTAATATGTTTGAATTCAAAAAATGTTCAAATTTTTAAAAACGTTCAAAATTGAAAATGTTCAAACACAAAAAGTTCAAATTATAAAAATGTTCAAATTTGAAATCCTTTCAAATTTATAAAGCGTTCAAATTTGGAAAATGTTGAAGGATAGAAAGGGATAGAGATATGCGGAATATGATGGATGTTGTATTGCGCCTCATGGGCGAGTATATATAGTGGTACAGACTTGGAGGCAAGATAGCTCTCCTAGAGATATGGTAGGTAGAGATTACAAATCCTAGACTACCTAATATACATATACCAAATATATCTCTAACACTCCCCCGCAGTCGTAGCGGTAGTGACGTGAACAACAGTAGCGTCGCGGACGGTCAGACTGGAAATAAACCGAAGTGGACCCCAGAAGGCTGACACTCCCCCGCAGTCGTAGCGGGAGCGTCGTGGACGGAGTTGCGTCGCGGATGCTTGGACTGGAGAGGAGGCTGGTGAGGCGCAAGCGAGGTGGCAGCCCTTTATGCCGATGTCGAGGTAGCCGAGAGCGTGGGTGCTGCAACCTTGGTCGAGGGAGCCGCCCGAGGGATTGCCGTGGTCGATGTCGTGGGCGGGTGCCGGTGTCGATGTAGCCGCAAGCGCGTAGTGCGCGAGGAGAGTGACGGAGACGCGTCGAGGCAGTCGTGGAGATGGTCGACGCCGAAGTCGATGCAGTCGGAGCCGTCGAGGACGAGGTGCGGCCCTAGTTTTGCCAGAACTAGGTGCACGTCGGGGACGAAGGCATACTCCGGTTTTGCCAGAACCGAGTACGCAAAGACGAAGTCGGCGACGAGGTCGAGGCAGTCGTAGAAGAGTCGATGCCGGGGCCGTTGTCGAAGCCGATGAGGACGAGGCGCCGGACCGAGCTTACCAGGCTCGGGGACGCGTCGGGGACGAAGGCACTTCCGATGTTGCCAGTACCGGGCATGCGAGGGGCAGGGACCATCATGAACTTGTCGCCATGTCAGAGGGACTAGCAGAGGAGGCCTCCGGAAGCGTCGCGGTCGCAGATCGACGGAGAGATGCCGACGCTGCCCGCGGTTCTCAGAGTAGAGTAGCAGGTGGTGTAGACGGGGACGAGGCGATGGCACGGGCGACGAAGTCGAGACGGTTGGAGACGTAGAAGGCGGCTAACCCAGCGGTGACCAGGGGTGGTCATGCTGGATGCCTAGACGGGCGTTGCGGTGGTCGGCGAGCCCAGCGCGACCTGAAGTGGTTGGCGAGCCCAGCGGCGACCTGGGGTGGGGGTGCGGCGGCGGTACACGAAGTAGGCGAGGAAGACCCAGCGGCGTGACGAAGACCATGCGCGGACGGAGGCGACCCGCGCCGAAGGGGCGGCGCTGTGGTGGCCTCGGACATCGATGCGCGGGGGACGGCGAAGGTGAAAGGACACAGATGTCGCCTAGAGGGGGGGGTGAATAGGCGATTTAAAACTTTTACGAGATGGGCTCAACAAATGCGGAATAAAACTAGCGTTTACTTTGTCAAGCCCAAAGCCTATATACTATTGTTCACCTATGTGCACCAACAACTTATTCTAAGCAATACAAGCAACTATGTGATAGCAAGATATATAAACTTATGCTAAGCAATACAAGCAACTATGTGATAGCAAGATATATAACTTCAAGCACGATGGCTATCACAAGGTAAAGTGCATAAGTAAAGAGCTCGGGTATAGAGATAACCGAGGCACGCGGGAGACGATGATTTATCCCGGAGTTCACACTCTTGCGAGTGCTAATCTCCGGTGGAGAGGTGCGGTTGCTTAGTGCTCCCGAACGCCACAAGAGGCTCACCTTGAGGTGTGGTTGCTCGATGCACACCAACGCCACAAAGGCCTCACCCCAAGATGCGGTACTCACACCACAAACCGAACGCCACGAAGGCGCCTCACCTAAATCTCCGGTGACCCTCGCCACAAAGGCCTAGGTCACGGTTCCACTAAGGGATTTCCTTCGAGGCGGAAACCGGGCCTTACACAAAGGTTGGGGCACACATCCACAACTTAATCGGAGGCTCCCAACAAATCACCACAAAGGTGTAGAATCCGTCTAGGGTTCCAAGAACCCAAGAGTAACAACTTTCTTGCTTTCACCTCCACGAATCACCGTGGAGAACTCAAACCGATGCACCAAATGCAATGGCAAGAACACCACAAAGATGCTCAAGTCCTTCTCTCTCAAATTCCAACAAAGCTACAAAAGCTATTGGGGGAATAAGAGAGGAAGAACAAAGGAATTCACAAAGAACACCAAGATCAAGATCTAGAGAGTTCCACTCACAAAGAGATGGATTTGATTGGTAGAAATATAGATCTAGATCTCCTCTTCCTTTTCCCTCAAATGGATTCAAGAATCATTGGAGGAGTAGAGGGATTGGGAAAGCTCTCAAGGTCAACAATGGTGGAGAGCAAAAGGAGGAAGAAGAAGTGGGGAGAAAGAGGAGGAAGAATGCCTTAAATAGGGGTCTCAGATTTCTGCCCGTTGGGGCCAAAATCGCGACAGGCCGGCAGTGCCGGCCTTGTTCCACCGGCAGTGCCGGGGTGGCCGGCAGTGCTGGCCTTTTTCCACCGGCAGTGCCGGCCCGGCGGCAGTGCCGGGGTGTTCCCGGCGGCAGTTCCGCCCCCCCAGTTTTTGCCCAAACACCCGATACGAAAACCTTGATAACTTTTGCATCCGGACTCCGATTTCGATGATCTTGGGCTCGTTGAAATCACAACAACGAGCTCTACAACAATATGCATAGATACATCATAGTCCAGCAAAGTAGGATAGAAACAAATGGATAAAGGTTTTACCTATCTATAAATAGCAAACCGGTAAAACCTCCAATATGGAAAATGCAACAACTTGAGTTAGGAAACTCGCATTTAGGTGAAACCAATTTTGTTGTAAAGAAGATGACAATAGCTACCCCACAAAGATTGAAAAGCTTAAGAACAAGTGGGGTAGGTTTTTCTATGTATTTTAGAGTGAAACCTCTCAATACGAGAAACCGAGAAAAACTCCAATATCGAAAACGCAACAAGTGATTCATGCGGAATCTGTTTTCGATGAACTAGAGCTTGTCATGGGAATAAGCACAAGCTCTAAAACACCATATGGATAAGATCCAAATAACAACCAAGAAAGATGATGCAAGGATGCAAAGGTTTGAGCTCTCCGAAGGATACGATCGAGTTACTCACTCGAGAGCCCTCTTGATAGTACGGCAACTAAACTATAAACCGGTCTCCAACTACACCATGAGACCGGTGAGAAAGAAACCCTACCAAGAGCAAACCTTATCCTTGCGCGTTCCTCTTGAGCTCGATGATGACGATCTTGATCACAACAAGATGGAACGCCTTTCTTGATTGTGCTTGCTTGACGAAGTCTTGTGGATTGCTCCCCCATAATCCACCATGGGAGAGCTTCTTCTTCGGCACATCTTCACATATCCATGATCACCATATGGATGGCAAGCTTCAAGCAAATGATCTCTTCGAGATGGCTCATCTTGAACTTGCACTTCATTTCTTCATTCTTCATCATGTTGATGTCTTGAAGTTAACTTTGAGGGCTCACTTCATCATCATCTTCAAGACATACTTGACACTTCAAATTCTTCATCAATTTCTTCTTATTGCAACCTTGAAGCCAACATATGGTTCAAGCATTGCCTATGGACCACACCTACAAATATAACTGAATGCAAATATTAGTCCATAGGGATTGTCATTAATTACCAAAACCACACATGGGGGCTCCATGCACTTTCAATCTCCCCCATTTTGGTAATTGATGACAATCTCTTTGAGAGGGTTTATATAAGGAATTGAAGTAACAAACAAGTTGAATATATAGAGCAAACTCCCCATAATATATGCATGTGTGAATGATCTTGACTTTCATTGCATATATTGGCATTCAAAGCCTAGTGGAGTTTCCTCTAAATATTCAACTATGCAAAGCAACAAGATGTAATGCAATAAAGGCACATGCTTAAGCACAAAGCAAAGACATAACCAAATTCCCTTAAACCCTCCAAACTTCTCCCCCATTGGCACCAATTGCCGAAATGGGTGAAAAATTTAGAAGGCCAAAATAGTGAGAGTTCCTCCATAGCGTGTGCATTTCTCATAATTTGAGTGGAATCAAATGCACATATCCAATGACGAATATTCGGAAGGAATCACACTATAGATAGGATCAAAGATTGCAAAAAGATAGCAAAGTCAAGAAGCTTCAACAAATGAAGTAGGCAACCAAATGAACCACAAGGAAGATACCAAAATAAAGATAGATATTATGATAAGATCAAGAAGATTGCTCTAAATAATATGAGGAAGCTCCCCAAGGTTTGTGCACAAAACTAGACAATTTGCATTGGAGTATAAGGTGCACAAACATGGAATCATCACTCCCATAATATCATATAAAACACAAATGATACCAAGTGAATCAAACTCTGATGATCACCACAAAATAGTGCATTAAATAGAATGAGGAAGCTCCCCAAGGTACATGCATAAATTAAAATGTTGCATTTGAATACAATATGCATAACATGGAATCCTTACTTCCTCATTACCATTTAAAACACAAACATTTGCAATAGATCATAGATAGAAAAATAAGCTTAACACTTGCAACAAACAAATGATTGAGCAACAAGTAACATGCACCATAATAATAGGCTCAACCAAGAAAATATGTGAAAGGCATGACAAATCATATTATAAGACTATTATATGGATGAGAAAAAAGCATCATCATAGTCTTCAATGAATTATATTGCTTAGCATGACCAATCAACATGCAACAAATAAATAAGATATCAAATGGAGATGTATCATCTCTTATGTGTATAAGTTTCTCTAAGTGGACAAAATCACTAAGATATTTATCCTCAAAGAAACATGCACACACAAAATAGACACACAAGACATACAACATGATATCCAAGACGAAGTCATGCAATATACCAATAAGATTTTTTTGCTTAATAGCATGGCCGAAGGCTCAATTTTATCTTATTGTACATTCATGAACTTCAACCACAAACATCTAAAATACATCACAAATATCAACAAGGGATAGAAGATAGTTGGGATGCATTGAGAAAGGCAACAAGTATCACAAACGAGGATACTAAAAGAAATAACTCAATTTGCACTTTCATCGATATTGCACATGTGAGAGGCTTGAGGAATTGATATGCAATAAAATTGCTAGATAGGCATAGATGGGATGGGTGAATCATGAGCATGATTTTATATACTTCCCAACATATGTACTCATCTCAAATTACTCACATTCGCAATAAAGAGGTTTCGTTAAGACTTTTAGCAAGAAGCACAACATTTGCAAATCAAGAGATTCATGCCAAGATGCAACCACATGGTTGGATGCTAGAAAAATATGCATGAGAAGATACTTGTTACCGAGATAGCATTGGTGAGGATGTAGTAGATATGTGTTTGTTGACCATCCTAGCTTGCCTCAAGTTATCATTGAGTCACCACTTCTCCCCAAGAGTGAGACAAGCATCCAATGCATATCCATTGTACCTAACACAAAGGTAAGTACAAAAAGGTCCCCAAACTAATTGGGTCCAAAGTAGTTAGACACACTACAACATATAGGACAAACTCCACAATACTATGTGCATATAGATATGAAATTGAATTTCATGCACATCTTAGCCAAATTAGGATTTGATGGAGTTTACCCTATATATTGGATTAAAGAAAGTAACACATGCCATAAGATATACATATATTAAATATGCATGCACAATACTTTCAAGAACCAAAGGAAGATACAATTTGGACAAAACACCAAATAAATCAAGAGACAATGGTTGTCCAAATTATATCAAAGAATCAAATCAACACAAGATGGACCCCAAAGACTTATCTCATTATAAGAAGCTAATTAAACCTAAACACAAATGAATGAGATAACCAACTCCCAAGAGAGCAAGGTTCCAACAAATAAACCAAACCCTCGAAACTTTTTATGATGGCACAAAGTACCAAAAAGAAAATTTTATGTCTCCCAAAACCAAATTTTTGATAAAGATCAAGAGATGTTAAGCATTATAATAATATAGAAGAGCTCCCCCAAGTTTGGTGCATTATCAAGGATTTTTTTTATATGAATACAAAATGCACAAAACTAGGATCATCACGCTACCTATATCTTCTAACAATGCTAAGAAAGTTTGAATAAACAACTTAGATCCATAAGATGCAAGGAAGACACATGGGAGTCAAAGCACAACAAATTCATGGCAATAAATAAGGCAATATAAATACAAGAGCCAATGTAGATATGATCAATAAATATCTACCTCATAATTGATTACCAATTGTCTTAGGATAAGAGGTATTAGGAAATATTTCCCGGTGGTAGTTTGTAAGTATACATAAGATCATATTTACAACGAACAAAGCATATGGTAAAAGATAAGAGTTAACCATCATGCAAAGATAGTTTCTTGATAGCTTCATTTAGTCATACCAACATGCAAGGCAATTAATAGTATTCATACCAACATGCAAAGAAATTAATAGTATTCATACCAACATGCAAAGCAATTAATAGTATTCATACCAACATGCAAAGCAATTAATAGTATGACTTGAAGCACATGGTTTTCCAAAAATGTATTGAGGGACACGTTGTGGAAAACCATGCCAAGAAGAACTTTCACAAATAAGATCCACAAAGATATTAGCAATGAAGCCATTTAAGCAAATTGGAACTTGTTTGAGAAAACATGTCACATATGAGAGATAATTTACAATATCAATTCCATGTGACACAACCTCAAATGTTCACATTTCCTAGGCTTGTAATTTGCACAAAGCTTATTACTCCCCCATAATGTGATAAATAATATATTTTCACAAGAGGCAAATAAGATCCAACTAGAGATATTAATGGACATTGGAATTTGAATTTCTCATGACGATGACATACCACATAGAGACTAGATAATCTTGCAATATCAATTCTAATTGATATTCCTCATGTACACACATTGTTAGGATCATGAAATTCCCAAAGGAATATCACTCCCCCAAAACGGGATAGTCCATTAATCTCTCATAAGAGGCATATAAGATACAACAAGATGCAAAGAGGCTCCAACATAAACACAAGTACACGGTGCGCAACCCAACATACATAGACTTGATTTCTCAAGAAAAGCAAGTAGGAAGCACAACATATACAAACACATGCTAGGAACAAAACTAACACATGCAAAGGGGCGAGTAACTTTCAATATAAGTGAGTTGAGAACATGTTACCGCAAGGAGGAACATTAGGTATATGATAGAAGTAAGATAACCAAAAGACTTGGCTTGAGATAATATAAATGATGAAGATCCCTTAATTCTTCATGATGTAGCCAAGTCTCCAATGCCCTCCAACAAGCACCTATTGATCAAATTTTGGATTGTTGGTCCCCAACTAAGTTGGGTCCTAAGAGGTTAGTAACAATAGGCTTGGCAACCCAAATGGTTCTTTTCTTGACACCACTTTGAGCACCAACATATTTGGCAAACACATTGCCACCCTCATCCTTACGAAGAGAATAAACATCATCAATGGTGGTATAGTTGGATGAGGTACCAATAGTGCACAAGGTGGAGATGTGGCCCTTCTCACGGCATATGTAGCAAGTTCTTTTCTTCTCCTTCTTCTCACTAGGTTTCTCCACAATGGGAGCATTGGCTTGTTTCTTCTTGGGAAGTGGTATTTCTTCAACTTGAGGTTGAATATGAGTTTGAGCTTGAGGCCGCTTCCCTTTTTGCTTCTTCTTCAAAGGGCAAGATCTAACATGGTGCCCTTCAATATTGCACTTGAAGCAAACTATCTTGGCCGGGTCTTTGACTTGTACTTGGCCCTTCTTCTTGTTGTTGTTGATGGACTTGTTCTTGTTGTTGGACTTGAATCCAAGTCCACTCTTGTCATTGGGGGATTGTTGCATACTCAACATCGTGTCGAGTTTGCATTTCCTTTCATGACCCTTTACCAAGTCATTCTTCAAAGAAGTGACTTGGGCCTTGAGCTCTTTGATTTCCTCTACATGGTTAGTAACAACACAAGCACTAGAGGAAGTAGAATCTTCATTGTTAGAGCAACAAGGCAAGGAAGATAATTCATCACAAGATTTAGCAATATTATGAGTGGATGAATTACTAGGACTAGCATATGGCAATATAGCATTTTGAGTAGTAGTGCTAGTATCCACATGAGGCTCACAAGGTGTTGCCTTAGATATGATAGCCTCATGAGCTAACTTTAGCCTATCATGAGAGGCTAGAAGGTCCTCATGGGAGCGAGAAAGCTTTCCATGATTTTCTTCCAATTTCCCATAATTGCAAGTTAGCAAAACAAGTTGAGCCCTTAGCTCAACATTCTCCTTCAAGGTAGATGCTTCACAAGAAGTAGAGTTAGTAGCACAAGCATCATTATCAATAGCAATAGGAGAAGGCAAGTTGGCATGCTTTTTTAGATAAGAAGCTTTAAGTTGCTCATGCGACTCGGTGAGTTTGGCGAGCGCACTCTCAATGACCCTTGAGCCCTTTTTGAGTTTCTCAAAATCCTCAAGGAGTTTAGCATTAACAAACACAAGCTTATCATTTTTTAGCTTTAGTTCATTTGCCATCTCAAGAGCTCTATCATGGTTTTCCTTTTCTCTAGACAATTCTAGAGCAAAGGTCTCCTCAAGAGCTTCCTTGATGGTTTGTTCTTCTTCAAGTTCATTTTTTAATGATGCTACATCATCGGCATACTCTCGTTCAAGAGCACCCTTTTTATCAATGGTGTTCTCATGCATCCAAATAAGTTTTTGGCTCTCAATAGCGGTAGTCAAGATTTCAAAGAAGTGAGTGCTAGCAATTTTATCTTTGCAAATAACCTTGAATACGCTCTTACCCTTATCGCGTAGAGAGACAACCCAATCCTCTTCTTCATATTCATCCTCATCCTTATCACCACGAGACATATTGGGTTCCATGGTAGGAGGTACCGTGGAACCCTTGGCCATAAGGCATATATGAGGACCGTGAGATAAAGAGGATGAGTTACTTGAGGCTCCTTTCAAGATCTTGTCTTGACCAATAGAATCTTTGGTTTCCTCTACATTGTTAGATACACAACAACTAGAGGAAATAGAAGCATTTTTATCATGGCCACAAGACAATGCAAGCATATCATTATTAGATTTATTCAAGCAACTTACACATGATATGCAAGGACTATCAACACAAGCATGTAAATCATTTCTAGTGCTAGATGTGGTTTAAGTCCGAAGATGAAGCATTGCAATGAGATAGAGATGACGAATCATCAATAGTAAGCTCAATATCAACATTGCAATTTTCATCACCACTCACCATATCATTACTTGTGTCTTACCACACTTTGGTGAAGTGGATGAAGATGAGAACTCATCACGGCCGGAAGTGGAAGCAATACAATCATCCTCAATAATCTTGGAAACATCATATTTATCTTGAAGCTTTGTCCATAATTCATGAGCGCTCCCAAAAGGCATGATTGAAGAAGTAACTACATTGCTCACAACAATGGAAAACACATGAGAAGCAAGAGCATCGAGACAAGAGTTTTTCTCCTCCTCAAGAGATAAATTTTGAGGATCCTTAGGAGAAGAAAAACCCATGTCAAGAAATCGCTCCATGTCCGGGGACATACGCCGCAAAATATTAAGCACATAAATTTTCCATAGATCATAATTTGTGCCATCAAATATAAACAAGTTATTGTGCGCTAATCCCCTAGCCGGCATCTTTACTCTCAAGGCGGTGAAGCCTAAGAATGAGAGACCTTGCTCTGATACCAATTGAAAGGACACAGATGTCGCCTAGAGGGGGGGTGAATAGGCGATTTAAAACTTTTACGAGATGGGCTCAACAAATGCGGAATAAAACTAGCGTTTACTTTGTCAAGCCCAAAGCCTATATACTATTGTTCACCTATGTGCACCAACAACTTATTCTAAGCAATACAAGCAACTATGTGATAGCAAGATATATAAACTTATGCTAAGCAATACAAGCAACTATGTGATAGCAAGATATATAACTTCAAGCACGATGGCTATCACAAGGTAAAGTGCATAAGTAAAGAGCTCGGGTATAGAGATAACCGAGGCACGCGGGAGACGATGATTTATCCCGGAGTTCACACTCTTGCGAGTGCTAATCTCCGGTGGAGAGGTGCGGTTGCTTAGTGCTCCCGAACGCCACAAGAGGCTCACCTTGAGGTGTGGTTGCTCGATGCACACCAACGCCACAAAGGCCTCACCCCAAGATGCGGTACTCACACCACAAACCGAACGCCACGAAGGCGCCTCACCTAAATCTCCGGTGACCCTCGCCACAAAGGCCTAGGTCACGGTTCCACTAAGGGATTTCCTTCGAGGCGGAAACCGGGCCTTACACAAAGGTTGGGGCACACATCCACAACTTAATCGGAGGCTCCCAACAAATCACCACAAAGGTGTAGAATCCGTCTAGGGTTCCAAGAACCCAAGAGTAACAACTTTCTTGCTTTCACCTCCACGAATCACCGTGGAGAACTCAAACCGATGCACCAAATGCAATGGCAAGAACACCACAAAGATGCTCAAGTCCTTCTCTCTCAAATTCCAACAAAGCTACAAAAGCTATTGGGGGAATAAGAGAGGAAGAACAAAGGAATTCACAAAGAACACCAAGATCAAGATCTAGAGAGTTCCACTCACAAAGAGATGGATTTGATTGGTAGAAATATAGATCTAGATCTCCTCTTCCTTTTCCCTCAAATGGATTCAAGAATCATTGGAGGAGTAGAGGGATTGGGCAAGCTCTCAAGGTCAACAATGGTGGAGAGCAAAAGGAGGAGGAAGAAGTGGGGAGAAAGAGGAGGAAGAATGCCTTAAATAGGGGTCTCAGATTTCTGCCCGTTGGGGCCAAAATCGCGACAGGCCGGCAGTGCCGGCCTTGTTCCACCGGCAGTGCGGGGGTGGCCGGCAGTGCTGGCCTTTTTCCACCGGCAGTGCCGGCCCGGCGGCGATGCCGGGTGTTCCCGGCGGCAGTTCCGCCCCCCCAGTTTTTGCCCAAACACCCGATACGAAAACCTTGATAACTTTTGCATCCGGACTCCGATTTCGATGATCTTGGGCTCGTTGAAATCACAACAACGAGCTCTACAACAATATGCATAGATACATCATAGTCCAGCAAAGTAGGATAGAAACAAATGGATAAAGGTTTTACCTATCTATAAACAAAGAAACCGGTAAAACCTCCAATATGGAAAATGCAACAACTTGAGTTAGGAAACTCGCATTTAGGTGAAACCAATTTTGTTGTAAAGAAGATGACAATAGCTACCCCACAAAGATTGAAAAGCTTAAGAACAAGTGGGGTAGGTTTTTCTATGTATTTTAGAGTGAAACCTCTCAATACGAGAAACCGAGAAAAACTCCAATATCGAAAACGCAACAAGTGATTCATGCGGAATCTGTTTTCGATGAACTAGAGCTTGTCATGAGAATAAGCACAAGCTCTAAAACACCATATGGATAAGATCCAAATAACAACCAAGAAAGATGATGCAAGGATGCAAAGGTTTGAGCTCTCCGAAGGATACGATCGAGTTACTCACTCGAGAGCCCTCTTGATAGTACGTCAACTAAACTATAAACCGGTCTCCAACTACACCATGAGACCGGTGAGAAAGAAACCCTACCAAGAGCAAACCTTATCCTTGCGCGTTCCTCTTGAGCTCGATGATGACGATCTTGATCACAACAAGATGGAACGCCTTTCTTGATTGTGCTTGCTTGACGAAGTCTTGTGGATTGCTCCCCCATAATCCACCATGGGAGAGCTTCTTCTTCGGCACATCTTCACATATCCATGATCACCATATGGATGGCAAGCTTCAAGCAAATGATCTCTTCGAGATGGCTCATCTTGAACTTGCACTTCATTTCTTCATTCTTCATCATGTTGATGTCTTGAAGTTAACTTTGAGGGCTCACTTCATCTTCATCTTCAAGACATACTTGACACTTCAAATTCTTCATCAATTTCTTCTTATTGCAACCTTGAAGCCAACATATGGTTCAAGCATTGCCTATGGACCACACCTACAAATATAACTGAATGCAAATATTAGTCCATAGGGATTGTCATTAATTACCAAAACCACACATGGGGGCTCCATGCACTTTCAGAAGGTGACCGCGTGCAGCAACGGCACGGCCCGAGGGGCCGGCGTAGCTGCAAGGCGCGAGTCGGTGCAGCGGCGGGAGACCACCAGCTACGTACGCCTCGGAAGGCGCGTCGGAAGCCGGTAGCGTGGTCCAAATGCGGCTGCGGCCCGAAGGGGCGACGCAACGGCAACCCGATGCTCGATCGGTGGTAGGCGCGTGCTCGGGGACGTGCTTGGCGTAGACATGCGCGGGGTCGGTTGATCAGACCGACGGCGGCACGATACGCGCCATAGCGTGGACGACGCGCAGATCGGAGTCGATGGCGGCGTTGTCGATGTAGTCCCGGGCGATGACGGTGGAGACGAACCGGCGATGGAGACCGCGCGAGCGAGACAGCCTGCTGTGTCGCACGTAGGGGCGCCCCGTGTGCAGCACGTCCGGCTGTGTCGTGCGGTTGATGGCCGATGCAGGTCGATGCCGTTGTCGGAGTAGAGGCGCAAGTGGACGACGGCGATGGGCGACTCAATCCGATCTACGATCGGTAAAACCAAAAAGAAAACGCCGGTCGAGCGACCGGCGGAGCAAAAAGAAAACCAATCTACAGATTGAAAAAAAAGACTCGAGGGCAGCGGATCAACGGATCGGCGGACGAACCCTCATACGGGTTGCACGGCCCCCGGAGTAGGCCATGGAGATTGACCTCCCCGGGCGGCGCGGGCGGAAGCGCGGGCGGCAGCTAGGTCAAGGAGCGTGCCGCTCTGATACCATGTTGAAGGATAGAGAGGGAGAGAGATATGCAGAATATGTTGGATGTTGTATTGCGCCTCATGGGCGAGTATATATAGTGGTACAGACTTGGAGGCAAGATAGCTCTCCTAGAGATATGGTAGATAGAGATTACAAATCCTAGACTACCTAATATACCTATACCAAATATATCTCTAACAGAAAATGTTCAAATTCAAAAAATGCTCATAATTAAAAGTGGTAAATTTTTGGAAAAAATAAAATTTACAAATTTTAAACATGTTCAAATTTAAATTATGTCCATATTCGGAAATGTTCAAATTTTAAAAAAAATTAAATCAAAATCTGAAAATTTTTGAATTTCAAAAATTTCGAATCTGAACATATTTTAAACTTTTGTTCTCCGAAAATATTTTAAAAAAAGTTAGATATTAAAAATATAAGAAAAGAAACAGCAAAAAAAAACTATACCTACTTTTAATGGGCCGCGGCCCAACCATCCGACCTGGTCTCTGGGGTGAGCGGTGCCCCATACAGGCCGACCGGGGAGCTCCTCGCCACCGACCTGGTCGGTGGGTGGAAGGCACCGCACACCCCACACGATCCAGTAATTTAGTGGGCCGCGGCCCATTGCATCAGGTGAGTTTTTTTTCCTTTTTCTTCCTTCTTTTCTGTTTTTTCTTTTCTGTTTATATTTTCGTTTTTTAAAATCTAACACTTTTAAAAACTTTTTTCGAGAAAAAGTTTTTCATAAAATTTGAACAGTTTTCTGAAATTAAAACAGTTTTTAAATTTGAACATTTTTTGGATTTGAATATTTTTCAAAATTCAAAATTTGAACAATTTTTTAACTCAAATAATTTTCAAAATTGAACGTTTTTTTAATATGAACAAATTTCGAATTTGAACGATTTTTTGATTTAAACGATTTTCATATTTGAACAATTTTCAAATTTCCAAATTTGAACGGTTTTCGAATTTAAACAGTTTTCAAATTTGAACATTGCTTAATTTAAACATTTTCTCAATTTTAACAATTTTTAAAAATCAAAATTTTCGAATCTAAATAAATATAAACAAAACCGAAAACAGAAAAAAGAAAAGAAAACAGAAAAAAGAAACCAAAAAAGATAAAAAAGAAAAAAGAAAAAACGAGGCTAAACAGCCACAAATGGGCCTGGCCCATACCCGACCAGGGGGTGTGCGGTGGCCGGTAGCCACCGACCTGGTCGGTGTATAGGTTTTGCCCGCCGACCGGGTCGGTGTACATGCTGATAGCGCATTCGAACCATCGTCGCTATACTGGGCCTTTCGTCTCTGGATATACGTGGGCATGGTAATGGCTAGCTAGGCCGCACCACGGCATTAGATTAGCTAGCTGGGCTGACGGACAGTAGCAGTGTTGAGGCATCCTGTGCAGCCAGCTGCTGGGCCAATGGAGGCTTCCTGAGTGAGCGCATTGTGTTTTGCAGCTTGTCTGTACTATACTACGTAGTACAGTAGAGTGTACAGTTTGGTGGGCAGCGCTTCGGCTGCGTGTTCGGTTAATATGGTTAATTTGGTTCGGTTAGTTCAGTTATACGATAAATGTAGTTTTAATATTTTGGTTAATATGGTTACGTAGAAAAATACGGTACAGTTTCGGTAATAACCATTAAACTTCGGTTTGGTTTCAGTAATAACCAAATTAACCAAAGTTGACGCGAATTTTAAAATAAAAACTAATTTTTATGGTCATATATTTCATTTTTGTATTTTGTATGATCATACTAAATTTTTTGGAAAAGAGGGAAACAAGAAATAAAGAAATTTCGGACAAATAATAATATATATGTATTTTGTATGACCATACTAAAGGTTTTGCAAAAGAGGGATAGAAAAAACAAAACAAAAAATTGAACAAGATGAGGCATAATGTATGTAGGATTCGAACTAGCAACCTATCAAGAGAACAACTAGGGAACAGACCAACACGCTACAGCAGTTAACATGTAATTAACTCACTTTACGTGCTATATTAACGATCTGAGCGAAGTTATTCTGGCCTAGAGTGCGCGATTCTATGCTAGGCCAGACGTTCGGTTTCTTTTGATTTAATCGTGGTTTTTCGGTTAAAAACCGAATTAACCGAAGTCCTTTCGGTTTGATATTTTGCTAACTAAAACCTAACCATAAAACCATAACAACTGAAATTAGGTTTTGATTAGGTTTTTTCGGTTCTGTTTTTATTTTCGGTTCAGTTATCTGCAGTCGGAGCTACAGCGGATGGTCAGCAAATCGAGGAGGTTGCATTGCAGGAGCAATTGGGTTCCAGTTTACAGCGACCTAGCGGTCCACGTCAAGTGAGTGAGCCGACAGGTCAGCAGCATGGACGGGACCAGCGGCTGCTTTTCACCTTCTGTTTTAGGCCACGCAGGCAGAGCCGGCCGTATGTGATTTTGGTAGGGGCTGAGCTGTCATGTCCAGGTGTGCACCCTGTAGATGACTGCATGCAAAGCAAAAGAGAACCAAACCAATCAAAGAAGCTACGCCGGATTATTAGAGCAAGTACAATAAGGTACAGTCAGCTGGCTATAAGAGATAAAATATTATAAATTTGCTTAGTTGGAGGAGAGAGATTAGGAGAGAGAAGAGGAGTGGGCTCTTATCTTGTAGCCAGCTCTAACACGTGCTCCTAGGCACTATGTGAGACTAAAAGGTGGGCCATGTATTGTAAAAGTACTACACTTTTATAGCTCACTATTGTATATGTTGGCTCTAAGTTAGCTATAGATGACATAGCACTTGGCTTATAGCTAGCAGCTGGCTACACTATTGGAATTGCTCTTAGAAGCAGCGCGGGCACTCTCGAAGATGCTGCTACTATACCTGGAAGGGTATTTTCGCAAATACTACATGACGGCATGGGCATTTCCTCCGTGGGAACGGTTCCCGACAGACGGCTAAGTTGGCTGGGGATGGAACATGAGACTTGGAGTTTTGCCTTTGCCTGAACCGATAATTGATTTCGTCAGAGTCAAGACCGGATCAGAGATTCTGATATGGGCCGTGCGCGCATCCGGTACCACCGGTTTTTTTCGAAACACAGTATAATTAAAGACTCTTACACATACGCATACACACTCATTCCTATAAATACATGCACGTACATCCACTAGTGGAAAACAGGGCTTTCGTGGGAGCCTTTTGTCGCGGGCGCGCCTGCACCCGCGACAAATGGCCTGGCCACGTCGCCCAGAAACCGTGTGGAGCGGGCAGGGCTTTTTGTCGCGCCCTTTTGTCGCGGGCCGTATCTCGACCCGCGACAAAAGGTGTCTGAGTGCTGGGGCTTCCTGTCGCGGGTCGTAATACGGCCCGCGACCAAAGGGCCATGGCTATATATAGACACCCAGCCAGCCCCCCCCCACCTTATTTTTTCCTTGGTGGTGAAGGTGGAGGTGTATGCTAGCTCATTTTTTCTACATGTGCACAAGAGGTGTTTGATGGAATGCTTGTAAGAGGGATGCCACTTGATTTTAGTTGATAAGATTTCTCCTCTTTTCGATCCTAAAAGGTTAGCCACTATTTTCTCGTATATATATATATATATATATACATAGTCCATACATTACTAATTTTAGAAAGGTGATTGCATCTGATATATATATAATTGTACTTATGATGCAGATGAGTCATCCATGGATGTACGGTAACCGATGTGCTCCCGCTTTCAGAGAGGGCGTGAATTCTTTCCTGCTTGTGGCCGAGGCCAACAAGTCGAAGCAAGGTTTTATGTGCTGTCCATGTCTAAAATGTAAGAACGAGAAGGATTACTCTTGCTCAAGAGACATTAAGAGCCACCTGCTTCGGTTTGGATTCATGTCCAGCTATAATGTTTGGACCAAGCACGGAGAAGAAGGGGTTATGATGGAAGACGGCGATGAAGAAGAAGATAATGATGACCAGTACCGATCTATGTTCTCTGAATGCGATGATACCGCAATGGACGACAATGAAGAAGAAGGAGGTGAAGAACAGGCATCAGATGATCTTGTTGATGATGATCTTCGTCGGGCCATTTACGATGCAAGAAGAGGCGTGGCACGGATAAGGAGAGGTTGCAGTTCGACAAGATGTTAGAGGACCACCACAAATTGTTGTACCCAGGTTGTGAAGATGGGCATAGAAAGCTGGGTAGCATATTGGAATTGCTGAAATGGAAGGCAGAGGTCGGTGTGACTGACTCGGGATTTGAGAAATTGATGATAATATTAAAGAAGCTGTTTCCAAGAAATAATGAATTGCCCGTCAGTACATATGAAGCAAAGAAGCTTGTCTGCCCTCTAGGATTAGATGTGCAGAAGATACATGCATGCATTAATGATTGTATCCTCTACCGCGGTGAGAAGTACGAGAATTTGAATAAATGTCCGATATGTGGTGCATTGCGGTATAAGATCAGAAAAGATGACCCTGGTGATGTTGAGGGCGAGCCACGCAGGAAGAGGGTTCCTGCGAAGGTGATGTGGTATGCTCCAATAATACCACGGTTGAAACGTTTGTTCAGAAACAAAGAGCATGCCCAGTTGTTGCGATGGCACATGGAAGAACGTAAGAAAGACGCGATGTTGAGGCACCCCGCTGATGGTCGGCAGTGGAGAAACATCGGGAGAGAGTTCCCGGATTTTGCAGGTGAGGCAAGGAACTTATACTTTGGTCTAAGTACAGATGGCATGAATCCTTTTGGGGAGCAGAGCTGCAGTCCACAAAGACCTGGCCGGTGACTCTATGTATCTACAACCTTCCTCCTTGGTTGTGCATGAAGCGGAAGTTCATTATGATGCCAGTGCTTATCCAAGGCCCAAAGCAACCGGGCAACGACATTGACGTGTACCTAAGGCCATTAGTCGATGAACTTTTGGAGTTGTGGGCCAAACCAGGTGTACGTGTGTGGGATGAGCACACCGAGCAAGAATTTGACCTACGAGCGTTGCTATTCGTAACCATCAATGATTGGCCTGCTCTCAGTAACATTTCAGGACAGACGAACAAAGGATACAATGCATGCACACACTGTTTAGATGAGACTGAAAGTAAATATTTGGAAAAAAGCAGAAAAGTTGTGTACCCGTTCAATCGTCGTTTCCTTCCGCGCAAGCATCCCTTAAGAAAAAAAGGCAAGCATTTCGATGGCGAGGCAGACCGCCGTCCGAAGCCTGTCCCCCGTAGTGGTGCTGATATATTTGACATGGTCAAGGATTTAAATGTTATCTTTGGAAAGGGTCCAGGCAGTCAACCTGTTCCGAAAGACTCCGACGGACACGCGCCCATGTGGAAGAAGAAATCTATATTTTGGGAGCTAGAATATTGGAAAGCCCTGGAAGTCCGCTCTGCAATCGACGTGATGCACCTGACCAAGAATCTTTGTGTGAATATTCTAGGTTTTCTGGGCGTGTATGGGAAGTCAAAAGATACAACAGAAGCACGTGAGGACCAGAAACATCATAAAGGACGAGACGGCAAGCATCCAGGGAAGTTTGAAGGGCCTGCCAGCTACGCTCTTACCAAACAAGAGAAGGAGATCTTTTTTGAAGCCCTATTCAGTATCAAGGTTCCGTCTGGTTTCTCGTCGAATATAAAGGGGATAGTAAATATGAAGGAGAAAAAATTCGAACACGAAGTCCCATGACTGTCACGTGCTTATGACACAATTGCTTCCGGTTGCATTGAGGGGACTTCTATCAGAAAATGTTCGACTAGCCATTGTGAAGATATGTGCATTCCTCAACGCAATTTCTCAGAAGGTAATGGATCCAGAAACTTTGTCAGGATTACAGGAAGATGTGGTCGAATGTCTTGTCAGCTTCGAGTTGTTGTTCCCACCATCCTTCTTCAATATTATGACGCACCTCCTCGTTCACCTAGTTGAAGAGATTAGAATTCTCGGTCCTGTATTTCTACACAATATGTTCCCATTCGAGAGGTTCATGGGAGTCTTAAAGAAATATGTTCATAACCGAGCTAGGCCGGAAGGAAGTATCTCAAAGGGCTATGGAACTGAGGAGGTCATTGAGTTTTGTGTTGACTTTCTTCCTGACCTTAAGCCGATTGGTGTTCCTGAATCTCGGTATGAGGGGAGGCTGACTGGAAAAGGCACACTAGGAAGGAAATCAAGGGTGTGCAGGGACAAGATTTCTTTCAATCAAGCACACTACACAGTTCTATACAATTCCATCTTGGTGGCTCCGTACATCGAGAAACATAAGAATGCTTTACGAGAAATAAACCCGGGCCAGCCCGAGTCCTTGATTACACGTGAACACATGAATACCTTCGGCAGTTGGTTGCAAAGACATCTCATTAATGACCCATCTGCTGTGGAGCAGCTGTACTTGTTGTCTAGGTTACCATCTTCAAACATATGTACATTCCAAGGGTACGAGATAAATGGGAATACATTTTACACGATGGACCAAGATAAAAAGAGCACCAACCAAAACAGCGGTGTCCGCTTCGATGCAAAAGACGAGAATGGGCAGACCACCACATATTATGGATACATAGAGGAGATATGGGAACTTGACTATGGTCCCACTTTTAAGGTCCCTTTGTTTCGGTGCAAATGGGTGAGGCTCAGCGGTATACATATTGACGATAAGTACGGTATGATAACAGTGGATCCCAACAATCTTGCGTACCTGGACGAGCCATTTGTCCTAGCCAACGAGGTGGCTCAAGTTTTCTACGTGAAGGACATGTCTAGCAAATCAAGAAAAAGAAATCAACAAAAGAATACATCAACCGAGGAGCCAAAGCGCCACATAGTTCTTTCGGGGAAAAGAAACATCGTGGGAGTGGATGAGAAGACAGACATGTCAGAAGATTATAATAAGTTTAAAGAAATTCCGCCCTTCACGGTGAAAATTGACCCAAGCATCTTACTAAATGATGAAGATTCTCCATGGCTACGGCGTAGAAGATCACAACACTAGATGGCGATGTAATAATGTATTCTTCATATATAGTTCCCAAGACAATCTCTACATTTATGTAATAATGAGAACCCTTTCCCCAACACTGTTAGAGGGAAAAAGAAATTTTTCCAAGGAGCAGCTTCCGAAGATGTCGTAGGGCGTGTGCACCAACGACATCTTCGAGAAGCTGCGCCACGGGAGATTTCCCAACCCTTTCCTTCATCCATGGGAATGAAACTGTGCTTGGCTTGTTGATCTGCTTGGCAAGGCGTATTGATGCTCCTTTTATAGGCACGGCACTGCTTCTACTTTGTCTTGTTCCTTCGACAGGGCGTGGTGTGCTACATGCTTTATCTCATCGAGCATTGCGTCCACCCACGCATCCTTATCCTGCCGACAGCTTTAGTCCCGGTTGCAACCACCAACCGTGACAAAAGGTTACCGACACATCCTTATCCTGCCGACAGCTTTAGTCCCGGTTGCAGCCACCAACCGTGACAAAAGGTTACCGACACATCTTTATCCTGCCGACAGCTTTAGTCCCGGTTGCAGCCACCAACCGTGACAAAAGGTTACCCGCACATAATCCCCCCAGATAAGGCCCTCCTAGATAAGCCTCCCCCAGTCTTTTGTCCCGGTTTGAGCCTCCACCCGGGATGAAAGTTTCGCGCGCCTCTTCGTTCCCGCCTATTTTCTTCCCGCATTCCCGCCATTTTTTCACTATATATATGTAGGCCTTGGACTCATATCTGCAAACCTCATCACTCTCTCCCATATATGGCTTCCATCGTATGTCTAACACCCCGGGAGGCGGAGGCGCTTTGCGCCTCGAACTACCCCTGCCCGCCCGGCTACCGCGTCCCGACCGGCTGGTTGCTGAGCGTCGGAGGCGTACCGGTCCCTCCTATCCCTGTAGGTGTGCCACGCGAGATGGCCATCACAAACCACTACTATTTCGAGCTCACGCCTGAGCAGCGGAGGAATCCCCAGTGGCATCCCGACTACAGCCCGACTTGGGACAGGTTCTTCATCAATCGGCGTGAGAGGGCGGTTGCCAGGTACGAGGAGGACGGCCCGCCTCCTTCGAACTTGAACGAGGCCGGCCGTCGGATGTGGTGGCGCGGCCGGACTCTCCAGAGCGTCCACTACAAGAAAAGTTGCCATGGCCGACGAAGTTGAAGTCGCGCCGTGGTTGCTGGTGTACCATGGCCGACGATTTTGGTCCCTCCGTGGTGCATGTCAAAACTTTTTTTTTTCTCGTTTTTGAGGCCACCTAGCCCGACGAAAGCGGCCAAAACGTGGCGTATGGTGGCCCGGGACGTGGTGCATCTCGAAATCTCGGGTTCGCCGGCCGAGTCAACGCAAATCCGCACCGCCGAGGGATGTAGGGCCCAGATGGCAGCCTCTCTGGCATTGTTTTTTTTCTACATCGCGCCATCTCGTTCAACGTTCTCCGATCGAGCCGTTTACGATGCAGGATCATGGGTCCCGCATGTCATCCTCTATGAACCAAAATTCTTTCTATTCTTGGATTTTTTTGACCCCACGATTTACGGCTACTTCCTTTTTCTTTTGATCCCGTGCCGCCTTGGAAACGTTGAGAGCGCTGCTTCTAAATTGTACACGCATGTCATCCTCTATGTGAAATCAACTTTATTTTCTTGGAGTTTTTTTTGGCACCTCAAATTTGGTCACTTGCCTTTTTCTTTCGATCCCCTGCCGCCTCTCAAACGGTGATACCGCTGCTGCTAACTGGGACCCGCATGTCATCCTCTATGTACTATAAAACTTTCTTTTCATGGATTATTTTTGGCACCTCAAATTTGGTCACTTGCCTTTTTCTTTCGATCCCCTGCCGCCTCTCAAACGGTGATACCGCTGCTAATCGGGACCCGCATGTCATCCTCTATGTACTATAAAACTTTCTTTTCATGGATTATTTTTGGCACCTCAAATTTGGTCACTTGCCTTTTTCTTTCGATCCCCTGCCGCCTCTCAAACGGTGATACCGCTGCTGCTAACTGGGACCCGCATGTCATCCTCTATGTACTATAAAACTTTCTTTTCTTGGATTATTTTTGGCACCTCAAATTTGGTCACTTGCCTTTTTCTTTCGATCCCCTGCCGCCTCTCAAACGGTGATACCGCTGCTGCTAACTGGGACCCGCATGTCATCCTCTATGTACTATAAAAGTTCTTTTTCTTGGTTTTTTTTCACCATCTGATTTTTGGCAATTTCTTTTTTTTCTTTTGATCCCCTGCCACCTCTCAAACGCTGATACCGCTGCTGCTAAATGGGACCCGCATGTCATCCTCTATGTACTATAAAACTTTCTTTTCTTGAATTATTTTTGGCTCCTCATATTTGGGCACTTGCCTTTTTCTTTCGATCTCATGCCACGTTTTAAACGTTGAGGAACCTGCTGGCTCATGGGACCCGCATGTCATCCTCTATGTGCTATAAAAGTTTCCTTTGTTGGATTTTTTTTCACCCTCTGATTTTTGGCTTGCCTTTTTCTTTTGATCCCCTGCCCCCTTTGAAACGTTGAGTAAGCTGTTGGCTCAAGGGACCCGCATGTGATCCTCTATGTCCATCAACTTTCCTTTCTTGGATTTTTTTTCACCCCCTAATTACTAGCTACTTTCTTTTTCTTTTGATCTCAAGCCGCATTACAAACATTGAGACCGCTGCTGCAAAATGGGACCCACATGTCATCCTCTATGTACAATAAAGTTTCTTTTCTTGGATTATCTTTTGCTCCTGATATTTTGTCACTTGCCTTTTTCTTTCGATCTCATGCCGCCTTTGAAACGTTGAGTAAGCTGCTGGCTCATGGGTCCCGCATGTCATCCTCTACGAACAATAAAAGTTTCCTTTCTTGGAGTTATTTTTGACCCCTAATTTCTGGCTATTTGCCTTTTTCTTTGGATCTCCTGCCCCTTTGAAACGATGAGGACGCTGTTGGCAGGTCGGTCCCACAAGTCATCCTCTATGAACAATAAAAGTTTCCTTTGATGGATTTTTTGAACCCCTAATTAATTTCTGGATATTTCCTTTTTTTTTCTTTGATCCCCGTCGCCTTGGAATCGTTGAGGATGCTGCGCCTCATGGGTCCCGCATGTCATCCTCTCGTAACGGTAAATGTTTCTTTTCTTGGATATTGTTTACCAAATGATTTTTGGCTTATTTTTCTTTCGATCTCATGCCTCGTTTAAAACGTTGAGGAAGCTGCTGGCTCACGGGTCCCACATGTCAGCCTCTATGAACAATAAGCGCTGAGGACGCTCGCCTCATGGGTCCCGCATGTCATCCTCTCGTAACGAAAATGTTTCTTTTCTTGGATTTTTTACCAACAGATTTTTGGTTTATTTTTTCTTTCCATCCCCGCCGCCTTTAAAACGACGCTGTGGCTCATGGGTCCACGATGTCAGCCTCCCGTACAAGAAACATGTGATATCTTGATTATTTTGCGACAATAAACGGTGTATTGCGCTCTGAGCTATTGCAAACGGATAAATTAAATCTTTATTTTTACAACATATATCTTGAATCTCCTTGTTTTTTGTTTTGGCGAAGCATAGGACTTTCCTGTTTTTTTTTTTTTTTGAGAAAAATCCGAACTATCATGTTCTGGAGTGGGCTGAAATTGTACGTGTCAAATTTCCCAGAAGGATAGTTCGAAGGCCCAGATGTCTAGATGTAGCACTATTGAAATCTTTCTTTTCTTGGATTTTTTTCACCCCCTGATTCTGGCTACTTCATTTTTCTTTTGGTCCTGTGCCGCCTTGGAAACGTTCAGACCGCTGCTGCAAAATGGGACCCGCATGTCATCCTCTATGTACAATAAAGTTTCTTTTCTTGGATTATTTTTGGCTCCTGATATTTGGTCACTTGCCTTTTTCTTTCGATCTCATGCCACGTTTGAAACGTTTAGGAATCACGGCTCATGGGACCCGCATGTCATCCTCTATGTACAATAAAAGTTTGATTTCTTGGATTTTTTTTCACCCTCTGATTTTTGGCTATTTCCTTTTTCTTTTGATCCTCGCCGCCTTTGAAACGTCCAAAGTAAGCTGCTGGCTCATAGGTCCCACATGTCAGCCTGTATGAACGATAAAGCTTTCCTTTCTTGGAGTTTTTTTTGACCCCCTAATTTCTGGCTACTTTCTTTTTCTTTTGATCTCAAGCCGCATTTGAAACGTTGGGACCGCTGCCGCAAAATGGGACCCGCATGTCATCCTCTATGTACAATAAAGTTTCTTTTCTTGGATTATTTTTGGCTCCTGATATTTGGTCACTTGCCTTTTTCCTTCGATCCCATGCCACGTTTGAAACGTTGAGGAACCTGCTGGCTCATGGGACCCGCATGTCATCCTCTATGTACTACAAAAGTTTATTTTCTTGGGTTTTTTTTCACTCTCTGATTTTTGGCTATTTCCTTTTTCTTTTGATCCCTGCCGCGTTGGAAACGTTGAGTAAGCTGCAAACTCGTGGGACCCGCATGTCATCCTCTATGTACAATCAACTTTCTTTTCTGGGAGTTTTTTTTACCCCTAATTTCTGGCTACTCTTTTTCTTTTGATCTCAAGCCGCATTTGAAACGTTGGGACAGCATGTCATCCTCTATGTACAATAAAAGTTTCTTTTCTTGGATTATTTTTCACCCTCTGATTTTTGGTCACTTGCCTTTTTCTTTCGTTCTCATGCCGCCCTTGAAAACGTTGAGGAACCTGCTGGCCCATGGGACCCACATGTCATCCTCTATGTACTATAAAAGTTTCTTTTCTTTGATTTTTTCACCCTCCGATCTTTGGCTATTTCCTTTTTCTTTTCATCCCTGCCGCCTTGGAAACGTTAGTAAAGCTGCATTGGTGGGACCCGCATGTCATCCTCTATGTACAATCAAGTCTCTTTTCTTGGATTTTTTTACCCCTTATTTTTGGTCACTTGCCTTTTTCTTTCGATCTCATGCAGCCTCCGAAACGTTGAGAAGCTGCTGGCTCATGGGACCCACATGTCATCCTCGATACTATAAAAGTTTCTTTTCTTGGATTTTTTCACCCTCTTATTTTTGGCTGTTTCCTTTTTCTTTTGATCCTCGCGCCTTGGAAACATTGATTAAGCTGCGACACAAGGGGCCCGCATGTCATCCTCTATGTACAATCAACTTGCAAGATCTTGGGGCGGAAGAGCTTGTATAAGTGGGACCCATATGTCATCCTCTATGTACAATAAAAGTTTCTTTTTCTTGGATTATTTTTTGCTCCTGGTATTTGGTCTCTTTCCTTTTTCTTTCGATCTCATGCCGCCTCGAAACGTTGAGTAAGGTCTTTGGGTCATGGGACCCGCATGCCATCCTCTATGTACAATCAACTTTTTTTCTCGGGAGTTTTTTACCCCTAATTTACGGCTACTCTTTTTCTTTTGATCTCAAGCCGCATTTGAAACGTTGACACCGCTGCTGCAAAATGGGACCCGCATGTCATCTTTTATGTACAATAAAGTTTCTTTTCTTGGATTATTTTTTGCTCCTGATATTTGGTCACTTGTCTTTTTCTTTCGATCTCATGCCCCCTTTGAAACGTTGAGGAAGCTGCTAGCGCATGGGTCCCGCATGTCATACTCTATGAACAATAAAAGTTTCCTTCCTTGGAGTTATTGTTTACCGCTAATTTCTGGCTACTTCCTTTTTTCTTTTGATCCCCTGCCGCCTTGGAAACGTTGAGTAAGCTGCTGACACAAGGGGCCCGCATGTCATCCTCTATGTACAATCAACTTGCAAGATCTTGGAGCGAAAGAGCTTGTATAAGTGGGACCCATATGTCATCATCTATGTACAATAAAAGTTTCTTTTCTTGGATTATTTTTTGCTCCTGATATTTGGTCACTTTCCTTTTTCTTTCTATCTCATGCCGCCACTGAAACGTTGAGTAAGGTGCTGGCTCATGGGACTGTACAATAAAGTTTCATTTCTTAGATTTTTTTTACCCACTGATTTTTGCTAACTTGCCTTTTTCTTTTCGATCATATGCCGCCTTTGAAATTGAGGTCGCCGCTGGCTCATGAGTCCCACAAGTCAGCCTCTATGAACAATAAACCTTTCCTTTGTTGTATTTTTTTTACCCCTAATTTCTGGCTATTTGCCTTTTTCTTTTGATCCCCTGCGGCCTTTGAAACGATGAGGACGCTGCTGGCAGGTCGGTCCCACATGTCATCCTCTATGAAGAATATAAGTTTCCTTTTTGGATTTATTTTTGACCCCTAATTTCTGGCTATTTGCCTTTTTCTTCTGATCCCTACCGACTTCGAAATGATGAGGATGCAGCTGGCAGATCGGTCCCACATGTCAGCCTCTATGAACAATAAATGTTTCCTTTGTAGGATTTATTTTTTACCCCTATTTTCGGGCTACTTGCCTTTTTCTTTGAAACGTTGAGGACGGTACTGTCTCATGGGTCCCACATGGCATCCTCTCTGAACGATAAACCTTCATTTCTTGTTAACGACAGGTTTATCAGTATTATTTTCGCAGACTAATACAAGCTCTTTGGCTCCAAGATCTTGCAAGTTGATAGATTAAATCAAGGAATTATTAGGATATGTTTTAAATTTCAAATCCACTTTATGAATTTTTAAAAATACCGTTATCCATGTGGGTATGGAGCGATCAAGGATTTTCATATTGGGCATGAGCAGTTTCAAAAATTGGAACCCTATAATTCAAAATAAATAAAAACAACTTTTATGTAGAATCTCCGTGTATTTTTTTTTTGCCAATCATAGGATCTGTGTTTCATTAGAAAAGGGCCGAAATTGCATGAGCAGAAAGGCCCATTTGAAGTTATTGGGCTTCGACGGCCGGAGCAAGTAGACCGATAACAATTACCATGTAGATGTTCCTTGGCAACCCAAAAGTGAAATATTGGGCCCAACAGGGGAAGGTTGAACAGTACTTTTTCTATTGGGAAGGTGGTACATGGGGTTATCCTGACAAAAAAAATGGAACATGGGTTACTGAAGGTTGCCCATTTGTGCCTAATATGTTTGTCAGCAGGAGCTTTACCTTCCGCCGCCGCCGCTCCGCTTCCGCCGCCGCCGCCATGCCTCGTCGCGGGTCGAGCTACCGGTACGGCGGCGTCTCGAGCTCGGGGTACCGCAGCGTCCGCGCGCGCCCCAAATTAAGGTACTTCCTCCTCGGGACGGCACCTACGATAGGCTCGGCTGGCCTTGGGGCATTTACCCCTAGCCTCTTCCATGCTCAAGTTTTTGAAATGTTTCTGGCTCTGTTCAACACTGGATCAAATTTGTCAACATGACCATTCTTATGGAGTAGCAACGAGTTGAATCTCTCAAAACTCTTTAAGTTCTGCAATATAACGACTAATTGGTACTACCTTATACAAAATGATTACATATCCTTATTTTGGAAGCAAGCAATCACACACTTATAGTTTGCTAGTCAGCTGCACGTAACGTTAAAAATCGGCAATTATAATGAATAAACCTGTAATTTTCACTTAAAATGCATTAAGGAGCATCAAATTTGACAAATCAAACCATGTCGTACTGAAAATTGACATGTCTTTGTCATGCGTAAAATGTAAAATTATCCATGCATGTGCGTTTATACAGGTTAAGTTTTGCACGTATTATTTTTTGTAACTTTTCTGACTACCTTCAAAGCTCCAATCCTTCTTCATCATCTTTGTTGTACCGCACTGATGCAAGTGAATGCGAGCTGCTCGCCAGACGCGACTTCGTGTCCGATATGTGTGCTATGCCTTCTCCATCTAGTGCTAGTTACGCCTACGTGCTAATTAATTCAGCACAAACCTCTGTCATTGCAGCTGTGACTCACCTCGACCATTGGAGCCCAATCACAAGAGCGAGCTCAGTCTCAACCAGAGAGGCATGTGTCTCATGGTTAGCTATCTACAACTTGCTGTCTTACTAAAACCGTGCCTATCATATAGAGATCACCTCGCTGGTGTAGTGTAGCAATGGCTGCAAGTAGCTGCTAGCATGAGCGAAGGGGATAAGGAAGAAAAGATTAAAAAAATGGGGTGGGGCCAACAAGCGTGAAAGCTATCTCTGTACTAGCTTTATGGATGTTTCTGGAATTGGGTAGAAAATAGTACTCGATGACACCGTAGGCAAATAATCCCAGAGACCAAAGGCCGTTGGATGATGTCTAATGAACGGCGAGAACAAAATCGGCGAAATTAGCTTGAATTTTGATAATAAATCTTGGGCATTTTCCCTCGAACATGATTTATCAACTTTGGGTAGTCTCTGGACTAGTCTCCCTCGTCCACCAATTATTATCATAAACCATCGCGGAAAGTTGAGGGCAGTCCCTAGTCCCGAGCACTTCGCCCACTTCCCCCGGCCTCATCCCGAGAGATCTCACACCAACCACCTCACCGTCGACTAGCCGCCGCCCACAGCCCTCCGAAGAATCCCCAATGGCGGCGACGCCCCTACTAGAGCGCTCCTCACGCGAGCGCATCATCGAGTCCGGCCCACATGTCTTCCGTGCCCGCCGTGTGTCGGCAAGCACGACCGACTTCTCCGTCGGCGAGCCGCCGGCCGTGGGCGAGGGCGAGGCGTCCCCGTACACTATGACAGTGCACATCTTCTTCTCGAGGACGTACGAGCTCAGGAGGATGGCCGGCCCCCTCCCTGCCCCACTGGATGAGGACGATATCACCACTACACCCTGCGAAGAGGTGGTGCTGGATCTTAGCTTGCCTCCGAGGAAGCTGCGTAGTGGGGGCAATGTCGTGCGAACTATGCGCGAGATTCTTGCCCGTGTATGGCTGCTCAAGAACCTGAACCTCACGGAGGAGGAGTGGGACATCATCATGCCTTACGATGTTATGCACCTGATGTGGCAGCAGGCGTGTCGTCGGCTCGGTGGCCTCCACTTCGACCTCACCCTTAGGGTGGACCACCGGCTCATCGTCAACTTGCCGGCGCTGCAGGACAGTTGGGTCCTAGTTGCGCCGGAGGACGGCCACTGCAGCATATGCATGCTGGGGCTGTCGCAGCGCACAACGGTGCGTCTCCGGGGATGCAAACACCCGTTCCATAGGAAGTGCATCTTCTCCTGGTTTGTAACGAACGCCAGCTGCCCTATCTGCCGCGATAAAGTGCTGACCCATCTTATTTTCGATTTGTAGCATAGTATGAATAAAAACCCTGTATGATAGGGATGCCATGCCAACTTGAATCCTATGTCAAGAGAAATTCTATTTGATTGTGGTTATAAGATATTCTGCATTAGTTTGATCTATTATCATTCTATTTTCCTATGGGATATGACCCTATGAATCAAACAGCATGTGATTACTTCCACACAATTAAGTTTGACCAACTTTTAGTAGGACAACAAACATAAATAATTAGTCATCATGGGATTACAATCCAACAGATAATTGTCTTCAGGACTCATACATTTTCCAAATAGAAAAATCAAAACAAATCATGGTTCTTCATCTCACAAAGATGATACTGAGACAAGAGTCTAATCATCATCATCATCATCATCATCATCATCATCATCATCATCATCACCTCCGTCTTCATTCGATATTCGTGCATGGTCTCATCCTGCTCGTCTGTCCATTCTCCTCCTGAGATTCACCAGGTAGCTTCAGTTTATCCATCTCTTTGTCGACTATGCTAACCTCAACAGTGAAATCTACTTCTCCATCATGTGCAGGGATACTGTATCCAACGAGGTTTCATCAATGTCAGCAACTTTAGTTTGCATACAACCAGCGAAATCATCTTCTTTGGGCACCAATTATTGGATCCGCATTCTCATCCAAATCATATATGTTCCTTGCCACAAACTTTTGCACACTACGCCATCCTTTTCTAGATCTGTCTTCCAAGAAAAGTACCTTGGCCGCTTGAGGTACCAAAATATAAGGATCATCCTTGTACCATCGAGCGATAGTATCGATCGATATGAAATACCCATCATTTACGGCACCTTTGCCCTTGTTTGGATCTTGGTTGTACCAATAACACTTAAATAGAACCACAGATCGGACATTAACCTTATCACTATAGAACAAGCTGAATAACCTCTTCTATGTGACCATAATGGTCAAATGACTACGATCTCTTTTTTCTAGTTGTCAAGTGATCTCCACTGGTTGTGATGCCACTATTTCGTGTCTTCAAATGTTGTTCACGCTCATAGGAGCTGTAATGGACACCATTGGCATTGCAAGCTGCAGCTACCAACACCCTCTTATCTGGACCACGTGATAGGACAAGGAGATCAGCACTAACAGCACTGGATTCTCCGCATGGAGTTTCGAGATCTACGATTACAAAATAGACAAGAGGTCATCTCATGTGAAAACACATAGACAAGTCAGAGTGCAATTGAACATCTTACATATTTCTCAAACCAGTCCTGAAACCCACTCCCACGTGCCGATAGCTTTCCATTCGTTTCCATGTACAACCTGCAAAACATAGCCAAGTCAGCTGAATATATTTCATTTTGATACAAGTTCATAGTATATGCGAGGAACCGAGTAGTTCGTGTGCATAGTACTCACTTAACATATTCATCAGCCTCGTAGCATTATTCACACATACCAAGACAATTGTTCAAATTCAGACTGCTCTAATGTTTTTTCGGTCCTCTTTCCTATTAGCTCAACACCATGTTTAAAAACAGATCCTCCAACTTCCAAAATTCTGCGACCCCGATTGAATCTGGTCTCAATATCAGGAATATATCTTGAGGCAAATGTATATGCTTCAGCAGCAATATACGCCACTGCAATGCAAGCCTCCTGGTCTAGCTTTGTTCCTAATCGTATTCTTGAAAGTGCACGATCGACGTTCTATAGGGTACATCCATCCATCTTGCATCGGACCTCTTAAAAGTGCCTCATCGGGTAGATGAACAGCCAAATGCACCATCACATCAAAGAAGGCTGGAGGATATATCAGCTCCGGCTTGCACAGGATTATTGCTATGTCCACCTTAAGACGTTCTACAATGTACTCGCTTTAGAGTTTTACTACATATTTCCCTAAAGAACCTTCCCAACTCTGCAATCACGTTGTACATATTTGGCTTCACTAAATCTTTAATGCCAATAGCTAAAAGCCTTTGCGGCGAGGATGTGACAATCGTGAGTTTTCAACCCTTGGAGCTTGTTTCCTTCAGCATTGAGACAATTTGCAATGTTGGAAGCAAATCCGAACGGGAACATCACACCTCGGAGGTACTCACAAAATAATCTCCTTTTAGGCATCGGCAATGTGAATTCCGCGCCTCGAAATTTATAATGTTTTTCCTTGCCTTTGTTCACTTTGTCATTACGATCCGATTTGCAAGTGCCTGTTAACATTCAATGTTGCACAATCAATCCTAGCATTTGAGCTATCTTTTGTCTTGGATGGAATGTTGAGTAATGTGCCGACAATGCTGTCACATATATTCTTCTCCATGTGCATGATATCAATATTATGCCGAAGCTTCTTACCAGCCCAATACGGCAAGTCCCAAAGAGTGGTCCTGCGCTTATAAAATATTCTCGGTCTATCATTTTCCATTTCCTTCCTCTTGGTACGTGCTGCTATTTCACCTCCCATCTTCCTTTTGGTAGCTGCTAGACTCAGTTCATCTCGTCTCTTCTTCCTTTTTCTATCTGCTACTACTGCTGCATCTTCGTATTCTTCTCTGCTGTACCTGCTTGTGGCGGCTGGTGGTTTTCCTGGTTTAACATTTACGACCGCTTCTAGGTGCGCCTCCAACTCGTGACTCTTAAAGTGCTGCGGTTTAGTCTTTTTACAGGCACGATCACCAATAAATTGCAATTTTTTTCTATTTTTGGAAAGCGTGATCTAATGGAAGGAAACGGCGATGGCCCATATAGCATATCTTGTTTATTATCCTCACTGCCAGCTGATCAGTATCACAGTGAACACATGCATTATAACCTGATGTTACTCTGCCTGACATAGTGCCCAAAGCTGGATAATCATGGGTGCAATACAGTACAGCAACACGTAATAGAAAATTTTGTTCTTTAGGTTGACACACATCCCGTGTAGGGACACCCTCCCATAATGTTTGCAAGTCTCTAATAAGAGGCTGCATGAACACATCAAAATCCTTCCCAGGAGATTTGGGACCTGGGATGAGTAAGGCCATCATACGATTCGACCGATCGGTGCATGTCCAGGAGCCTGGTTGTAAGGTGTAACTAGTGCGGCCACATGCTATACGAGTTGCTCATGTTGCCAAATGGGTTGAATCCATCTGTAGCAAGGCCAAGTCTCAGGTTCCTTGGATCTGCAGCAAAATCTGGATGATCCAGGTCGAATTGCTTCCATTCATCGCCATCAGCAGGATGCCTCAGTAAATCAGGGTCGGGCATGAGAATCTCTTTGTGCCATCTTGTTTCCCGAGATGTTTGTTCTGAAGCAAACAACCTCTGCAATCTTTGTACAAGTGGAAAGTATCTCAGAACCTTCCAAGGAATCTTTTTCTTACCACCAGCTCCATCATGTTTCCATCTTGATTCCTTACATACTGGACATTCATCGAGGTCATTATACTCCATCCAAAACAGTGCACAGTTATTTTTGCAAAAATCAATCTTCTCATATCCAAGTCCCAGTACCTTGATGTACTGCTTCACCTCATAAAAGGATTTTGGCAGTCCAGCCTCAGGGAGTGCATCACTGTATGTCTTCGCAACTGCATTGAACGCTTTATTGGTAATCCCCTGGTATGACTTGTCATGAAGTAATTTCACAATTAATTCGAATCTTGACACAACAGAACCAGGGGCCACTAAGCGCTTAGCATCTTCTATCAGGTCATGGAAAAGAGGCTTTTTGTGATAACCATGGGGCTGTTGGCTTGCATATGGATACAGATCCCGTAACAAATTAGCAGTAGCCTCATCCTGGACGAGATCTTCAGCCGATAACCATCGGAATAAAGAGGATCAATAATGTCAGGCTGATCATAGTGTTCACCATGGTTAATCCACGATATATGTCTGGTCCATCCCATAAACGAATAAATGATCCGAGACTACATGTTGAGGCTTGGACCCAATATTCAAACATACGCGGCATGGACAAATCACTTCCTTTGTCTTGTCGCCGTCAGTAAAATCACTAACGTGCTTCATGAAGTCTTCAATACCACTCGAATATGTTGGTGTGGTTAATGAGTCAAATAATATCCAAGTTCTGTCCATCTGTTGAGGAGATAGATGGTCAGAGAAGCGATAAGCTATTTCAACAAACAGGTCACCTACGAATGTAAGCAAGCATACCTGAGCAAACAGGTCGAATATAAAACTATAAATGCTACATTATTTGAGCCGATTTCAGCAAACAACCGAGTGCAAAACTACGGCTACCTAGCGAACAGATTTTTTTAGGCTGACCACTTGGGTTTCCCCACTTATTATTTTTTTATTAATAAAAAGAGGGAAATATGTACAAAAGTTCTTGGAGAGCAAAGCAACTAAAAGGATCATAGATCCCAAGCAGCAAAATATATATATAATGTTCTACCCATGATATGATTTCCTCTTTGCCTTATGAACAAGGAGAGCAATTTCATCCTTGAATCTCTTGTGCCATCTATAAATGCTTGGGGGGGAGGGGCGAACAGATCTATCGAAAGCAATACAATACCAACACATTCTTTCTTCTTTTTTGCCGTAATTCCGCCGATCTATTAGCAGTGCAAAGAAGCCAAAAGTAATAAGATTACATTACAGGTTCATAGACCACCAGGGCCGTACCTGAGAATACGGAGGGCCTGAGCAAAACAAGAAATAGAGGCCCTCAACATGATCATTGGCAACTAAAATGATTTTATATATACTACTCACTCCATTTCAATAAACAATGCACCCTTGTTTTTCGTATTTTATCTTCGAAAAATATTAATCTATATCTCTCTATTTAAAAATGATGTTTCAATTTTATGTAGATATACATGTATTTAGATGAGTTTAGTTTGCAGATACATGCAAGTTTTGATGAAGTTGAAACATATTTTTCAGGATGAAGTATATAAAAAAAATTGATATAAAACTGGTATCATTAGAAAGTATTTTCCAACACGATTCTAACAATGCTGCTTATGTATTATATGATCGTGATATTGTTGTCCTATTTATTTGGTCAAGGTTCACATTGAAATGTGGTAAAATAAATTAAAAGAAGTGCATCGTGTGAAAAGGCAATCTAAGAATTCAAAAGTGCTAATTGTTAGTCGAAACATGACATCATTGAGACAAAATATTAATATTCATTGGAAGACTAACTGAATTAGCTGCACTCGCGATGAAAGAGAAAGAGAAGATACGGGTAAGAGCAAGTACAATAAGGTACAGTCTTTTTTTTGTTTGTTTGGGTTGCTCATCAAGCTTATCGCTCGATACAATAAGGTACAGTCAGCGGGAGTGGTGTTTGGAACATGGGTGCATAGTGGGTGGTATCATAGAGTACTATCATAGATATGCTATATTTATTATAGTGGAGTATTGAGGGAAAATCGGCTAAATCAATTTGAAGAAAATCGACAAAGTCAAATTAGAGGAAATTCTTCATCGATGATCAGATTTCTTACATAGAAGAGCTGATTGCCCTCAAAAGGAAGAATCTATCCATCTTCATTGATTTAAAAGGGGATTTCTTACAAGGAGAAGCTGATTGCTCAACAAAAGGGGAACAGATTGCTACGGCTAGTCTTATGCTAGTAAATCCCTACTCTAAGGGCTGTTGCCGTCTTCGTCGTCGCTGGGTAGCTGCCGTCATTGCTACGTCGACGAATTCCTCGTCGGCTATCGTGACCTTCAGCGGAGGCCTCTTCCTCTTCATCATCATCCTCCTCATCGGACCAGGCCCAGCCACGGATGCGCTTTGGTGGCGGTTCATCGGAGGAGGTGTCGTCCTCTGGTTCCTTCTTCGTGTCGGAGGAGATGTCTTCGTCTTCGTCGTCCTCTTCTTCTTCTTCTTCTTCTTTGGTGGAGGAAGTGAATTTACCCCGGAAGAGAGGGTCGTCGTCGTCGCTCTCCGCCTCCAGTTCTCCGTCAATCAGGAATCGGAGGTCATCTTCCCCGTCAGTCAGGGGCATGTCGCCATCCGACCAGACGAGGTCCTCGGGTCGACCCTCTGGTACGAAGTCGAAGTCGAACTCTTGCTCGTCCCAATGCTTGGGAGCGCGCCTATTGTACGCTTCCATCTGGCTGACCTCTGGCTCCAGCTCACTCGAGGAAAAGGATTGGGAGGAGGAAGAGGAAGACATGGTTACAGAGGAGGAGGGTTTTTGGGCCGATGGCTGGTTTGAAGCAGGAGGATGAAGAAGTGAACTGTTCGATGCGGTTAAATAAAAAGAGACATGTGGTGGTCATGTGGCAAATAATAGACACTTTTAAGAAAAGTGTGGCAAATCATAAAATATTCAAAACTGTCAAATCGTGCAGAGAAGTTGAGAAGGCAAGGCGTCATGATGAAGAATACTGCGACGGTTCTGCTCTGCCACGACATGACCCCTCGAAGGAAAAACAGATGGTTTTGATATTATCATTACCAAAACCAGGGGGGCATGTGTTATCACCGGATTTTGGCCAAATCAATCGGATGTCTAATCAATCGGTTACATGCACTAGCTCAGTGTTCGCATGGCTGCACCGCCACATGTATTAGCACCGCATGTATACATATACATCACTCATCTTGATTAATTGCTCAGCTCATTAAACTATCAAAGATCTTGCACGGCTTGGACGCAGGGTATGCCGTGGCATATACGGCATACCCTGTAGATCCGCCACCGCAAACAAGGAGAGCCATTTCATCCTTGAATCTCTTGCGGCTTCTGTAAAAGCTTGGGGGCGAACAGATCAATCGAAAGCAATATAATACCAACAAATTCTTTCTTCTTTTTGGCCGTAAATCCACCGATGTATTAGCAGTGCAAAGAACCCAGAAGTAATAAGATTACAAACAGGTCCATAGAGGACTGGCACCAAGCGACGACTACAGACATTGGGCAATGGTGAGCAAGATAAAGGTGTACGCATTTAACGAATTCGAGCAAATAGGTAAAGCGGAAAACAATGTCAAACAAACACATCGAGAGGAAAACAATATCAACCGATCGATTCGAGCAGACTAACGAACTTATAAGGGCTGGGCGACACGGCCCGACTTCGATTGAGCTATAATGAATCGTACTTGCCCAGGCCTGAAGATAGCATGCATACCGTGAGGATCTACGGTGACCGCGCGCTGCCGGTGCGGCTGGAGAAGAACGGCGCCACCAGCGATCGCCGGCTGACGCGCGGTGATAGACAGCGTGGGGAAGTTTTGGTGCGCGGCCTGGTTCACCGAGGGTGTGTCTAGAGAAGAACAGGCGCCGAAGGAGGTGTCTAGAGAAGAACAAGGTGGGCTGGGTGCTGAGTTAAAGGCGAGCGTTCGAAATATTGGGCGCGCGTTCGAAAGTTTAGGTGCGCGAGGGAGGTGTCTGCTGTGCTGAGTTAAAGGCGAGCGTTCGAAATTTCCCCGTCCTCTTCTTTTTTGGGCTAATCTATCTATACCTCTATTCTATCTACATGTTTTTTATTTTTTTTCTATTCTATACATGAGTTTTTGAAATTGAATTTTTTCACTCTGTCAGCGTTCCGGCCAATGCTCATTTGAAGTAATTGAAGCTGTTGATTTGCAGCTTAGAGGTGCTATCTACCGCTCATCATACAAGGACTCTTCAGATCTAAACGGCTGTGAATGCACGGATTCGTCACCCATCCTTCCCTTGGACTGGCGATGCTGAAAGCCTGAAACACTGGAACCCTCTAGATACTTCGGGATACCTCACTGCCCCACATTATTAGACAGGCCTTTTCCGACACGGGAAGTCAAAAGTTGGGGGCTCCATGCAGTACATATGAATACTCGCTAGCTGCATGGTCTAGAAGCAGACTAGAGTAAATCATCAATTCGTCAAATCAATTGGTGTATAATTTTTTTTTAGGAGCTAAGACGCCTGCATGAACCATTTTATCAACTTGAATGCTTACTACATGACATAAGAAGACTATGTACTTTGGTTTTTCATTTTTCTGATTTTTTAAATTTTGTGCCCACTTGAATCTTGGTCAAATCCTAGGTTTGACCAAGATTAAACAAGTTTAAAACATGAAAATGAAAAGGTAATCATGGATCCTTCTTAGTCACTCTAAAATGAAGCTTTTGGGATGTTCTTGAAATTTCCATGTTTGAAACCCAAAACGACTTCTCTTCATGCTTGACTTCATAAGACAGAGTTTAGGGGTTAGGGGGTAGATACATGATTTGTCTAGTTTGCATATGTCTAGACCTTTTTTGTCAACTTTAATGCTTACTATATGACATAAGAAGATTATGTGCTTTGGTTTTTCATTTTTCTATTTTTTGAATTTTATGCCCATATATTTGAATCTTTGTCAAATCCTAGGTTTGACCAGGATTTAAACAAGTTTAAAACATGAAAATGAAAAGGTAAGCCTGGATCCTTCTTAGTCACTCTAAAATGAAGCTTTTGGGAGGTTCTTGAAATTTCCATGTTTGAAACCCAAAACTCAAGCTAGTTGATAAACAAAGTGTAGACATATTCAAACCAGAAAAATCATGTATCTACCCCTAACCCTAAACTTTGTCTTAATTATGAAGTCAAGCACGAAGAGAAGTCGTTTTGGGTTTCAAACATGGACATTTCAAAAACCCTCCCAAAAGCATTGTGGTGTGACGTACTAAGAAGGATACATGCTTACATTTTCAACAACCCCCCCTAAAAGCTTCATTATAGAGTGACTAAGAAGGATCCAGTCTGGCGGGCTTACCTTTTATTTTCTTGTTTTAAACTTGTTCAAATCTCGGTCAAACCTAGGATTTGACCAAGATTCAAAATGTGCATCAAAATTTAAAAAAAAATAAAAACCAAATTAAAGCACATAGTGTTCTTATGTCATATAGTAAGCATTAAAGTTGATAAACAAGGTCTAGACACATATTCAAACAAGACAAATCATGTATCTATACCCCTAACCCCTAAACTCTATCTTATGAAGTCAACAACATGAAGAGAAGTGGTTTTGGGTTTCAAACATGGAAATTTCAAAAACCTCCCAAAAGCTTCATTTTAGAGTGACTAATATATATAAGAAGGATCCATGCTGCTTACCACCTTTTCATTTTCATATTTTAAACTTGTTTAAATCCGTGTCAAATTAAACCAAGGATTTGACCAAAAGATTCAAATGGGCATAAAATTTTAAAAAAATCAGAAAAATGAAAAACAAAAGCATATAGTCTTCTTATGTCATATAGTAAGCATTCAAGTTGATAAACAAGGTTTGGACATGCATATTCAAACCTAGGCAAATCATGTATCTATCCCCTAGCCCCTAAACTGGTCTATCTTATGAAGTCAAGCATGAAGAGAAGTGGTTTTGGGTTTCAAACATGAAAATTTCAAGAACATCCCAAAAACTTCATTTTAGAGTGACTAAGAAAGGATACAGGCTTCCCTTTTCATTTTCATGTTTTATACTTGTTTAAATCTTGGTCAAACCTAGGATTTGACAAAGATTCAAATGTGCATCAAAATAAAAAAATCAGAAAAATTAAAAACCAAAGCACATAGTTTTCTTATGTCATATAGTTAGCATTAAAGTTGATATAAACAAGGTCTAGATATATTCAAACAAGAAAAATCATGTATCTACCCCTAACCCTAAACTCTGTCTTATGTAGTCAAGCATGAAGAAAAGTGGTTTTGGGTTTCAAACTTGGAAATTTCAAGAACCCCCAAAAGCTTCATTTTAGAGTGACTAAAGGATCCAGGTTGGGCTTACCTTTTATTTTCATGTTTTAAAATTGTTCAAATCTTGGTCAAACCGTACCTAAGATTTGATCAAGATTCAAATGGGCATAAAATTTCAAAAAAATGAAAAACCAAAGCATATAGCCTTCTTATGTCATATAGTAAGCACTCAAGTTGGTAAACAAGGTCTAGACATATTCAAACCAGAAAAATCATGTTTCTACCCCTAGCCCTAAACTTTGTCTTATGAAGTCAAGCACGAAGAGAAGTCGTTTTGGATTTCAAACATGGAAATTTCAAAAACCTTCCCAAAAGCTTCATTTTGGAGTGACTAAGAAGGATACAGGCTTACCTTTTCATTTTCATGTTTTAAACTTGTTTAAATATTGGTTAAGCCTAGGATTTGACCAAGATCAAATGGGCATAAAAATTCAGAAAAAATCAAAAAAAATGAAAACCAAAGCACATAGTATTATTATGTCATATAGTAAGCATTATATTCAAGTTGATAAACAAGGTCTAAACAACAAACTAGACAAATCATGTATCTACCCCCTAACCCTAAACTCTGTCTTATGAAGTCAAGCATGAAGAGAAGTGGTTTTGGGTTTGAAACATGGAAATTTCAAAAAACTCCCAAAAGCTTCTCATTTTTGAGTGACTAAGAAGGATTCAGGCTTACCTTTTCATTTTCATGTTTTAAACTTGTTCAAATCTTGGTCAAACTTAGGATTTGACCAAGATTCAAATGGGCATAAAAATTGGGAGGAAGGGTATGAATTACAATTCAAAAAAACAAGGTAACTTAAATACTTGGATGCCCCAAAGATGTGTGGAAGCCCAGAACAATGGCAAAACATGTGCGCACGCTGCATCCAATTCAAGTAGAACACATAGTAGGCATCGATAGTTTGACCTAAATTTGAAATCAAAGAGAAGGTGGTTAGAAAAAATCGAAATTGGCAAAGCAAAGCATGAAATCATAAATTTGTGATGCACTATAGCTATGAAAAGTATCAAACAATGCATACCAAAATGATTTTTTAGAGGAATACTAGTTCAACTTATTTTAATTTTATATTAGTAGCCCAAAATCGAACTAGTAGTTGGATATTTTTGAACTTGATCTGTAGTAGTGGGCAAAACCCTAGTTTAACCTATTTAATCATAGATTCGTAGGTCGATTTTTCTACTTTTTTATTATTACTATGCAGCCATAGTTTTAAAAACCGGACCGGACCGGCGGTCCGACCGGAAAAAACCTGAACCGACGCCCTGTCCGGTTTTTTAAGTGCCACTGGTCTAATTAACAAAAAACCAGAAAAAATGTATACAAATATTTTTTTTTGGCAGGATTCGAACCTATGACCTGTCACAATGCTCAAAACTGCTCACCTGCGACCCAATAACACCTCTGCTAGGCTTGATTTGTGATATACTACAGAAGTAAATACAATATATAGGATTACATGCTAATATTTCCCAAGATTAGCATAATAATTTATTAAATTTAGCGGTTTTTTGTCGCAACTGAACCGGCTGAGCCAGCGGTTGAACCGATGAACCAGTGAGCCAGTCACTTCTCCGGTTCACTCACCGGTTCGGTTTTTAAAACTATGTATGCAGCACATGTGTGTTTGCCCGTCGAGTGAAACTCGGAGGAAGAGGGATCACTCGGAAGGAGAGAAGAAGGGAGAGAATTATGGTGTCTCCCCTTTTTCGGGTGATGATGTTGACTTTTGTGCAGGGTTTGTCAGTGAGCAGGAGGTGCGAGCGAGCGAGCGAGCGAGTCGAGCGAGGCCGAGAATGAGAGAGATTTGTTTTTTTTTTTTTTTTGAGAGGGACGACCGAAGGATCCAGAAGGACCCACATACTTCCAATACGCATCCTGATGCGTCTTTTCTTGACAAAGAAAATGGCTGGGAGTTTGCGTACCTATTGCACGTGACTTGTGCTCACTGAAGTGTGGGACCTCACGCATGGGCACCACACGTAAGTGACAGACCTGTTGATGTAAAAACTCGGTTGATTATTATACTACTACATTTATACAAAGTTTCCTATGGATTCAAGGGTACGAAAGCCAAGTTAAATCATTTACATGACATTATTTTTTCCATGAAGCCAAGTTAACTCATTTATCAATTGGTACATTTTGGAGTGACTAAGAAGGATCCAGGCTTACCTTTTCATTTTCATGTTTTAAACATGTTTAAATCTTGGTCAAACCTATGACTTGACCAAGATTCAAATGGGCATAAAAATTCAAAAAAAAGAAAAACAAAAGCACACCGTCTTCCTATGTCATATATCAAGGTGATAAACAAGGTCTGACATATTCAAACCACAAAAATCATGTATCTACCCCCTAACCCTAAACAAGGATCCAGGCTTACCCTTTTCATTTTCATGTTTTTAAACTTGTTCAAATCTTGGTCAAACTTAGGATTTGACGAAGATTCAAATGGGCGTAAAAATACTTAGAAAAATCATGTACGTATCTACCCCAAACCCTAAACTCTATCTTACGAAGCCAAGCATGAAGAGAAGTGGTTTTGGGTTTCAAACATGGAAATTTCAAAAACCTCAAACTATAGGCCGGGTTAGCATCTAGTGCAGTATGTGTGAGAATGTATGCACTATGTGTGCTATAACTTGTGTGTCTTTCAAATTTGAACCAAATTTGAATAAGTTTGAAATATTTGAAATGGGGCTTTTGGCTTAAACATTTGAAACCCAAAACGACTTCTCCTCATGCTAGACTTCATAAGACCGAGTTTAGGGTTAGGGGTAGATACATGATTTGTCTGGTTTGAATATGTCTAAACCTTGTTTATCAACTTGAATGCTTACTATATGACATAAGAAGACCATGTGCTTTTGTTTTTCATTTTTCTATTTTTTTAAGAATTTTATGCACATTTGATTCTCGTCAAATCCTAGGTTCAACCAAGATTTAAACAAGTTTCAAGCATGAAAATGAAAACGTAAGCCAAGATCCTTCTTAATTAGTCACTCTAAAATATATGAAGCTTTTGGGACGTACTTGAAATTTCCATGTTTGAAACCCAAAACCAATTCTCTTCATGATTGACTTCATAAGACAGAGTTTAGGGTTAGGGGTAGATATACACATGATTTTTCTGGTTTGAATATGTCTAGACCTAGCTTGTTTATCAACTTGAGTGTTTACTATATGACATAATTAAGAAGGCTATGTGCTTTGGTTTTTCATTCTTTAGATTTTTTGTCTGAATTTTTATGCCCATTTGAATCTTGGTCAAATCCTAGCTAGGTTTGACCAAGATTTAAATAAGTTTAAAACATGGAAATGAAAAGGTAAGCATCGATCCTTCTTAGTCGCTCTAAAATGAAGCTGAATTTTGGGAGGTTTTTGAAATTTCCATGTTTGAAACCCAAAACCACTTCTCTTCATGCTTGACTTCATAAGACGAAGTTTAGGGTCGATAGGGGGTAGATACATGATTTGTCTTGTTTGAATATGTCTAGACCTTGTTTATCAACTTGAATGCTTACTTTATGACTTATAAGAGGACTATGTGCATTGGTATTTCATTTTTTGATTTTTATGCCCATTTGAGAATCTTGGTAAAATCCTAGGTTTGTTGAGCAAAATTTAAACAAGTTTAACATGTGAAAATGATAAGGTAATTAAGTCTGGATCTTTCTCTTAGTAACTCTAAAATGAAGCTTTTGGGAGGTTCTTGAATTTACCATGTTTGAAACCCAAAACCACCGTACTTCTGTTCATGCTTGACTTCATAAGACAGAGTTTAGGGTTAGGGGTAGATACATGATTTTTCTGGTTTGAATATGTCTAGACCATGCATGTTTATCAATTTGAATGCTTACTATATGACATAAGAAGGCTATGTGCTTTTGTTTTTCATTCTTTCGATTTTTTTCTGAATTGTTATGCCCATTTGAATCTTGGTCAAATCCTAGGTTCGACCAAGATTTAAACAAGTTTAAAACATGACAATGAAAAGGTAATTAATCATGGATCCTTCTTAATTAACCAGCCGGTCTAATTAAAATGAAGCTTTTTGGGAGGTTTTTGAAATTTCCATGTTTGAAACCCAAAACCACACTTCTGTGCTTCATGCTTGACTTCATATATAATTAAGACAAAGTTTAGGGTTAGGGGGTACATGATTTGTCTGGTTTGAATATGTCTAGACCTTGTTTATGAACTTTTGAATGCTTACTATATGACATAAGAAGAATATGTGCTTTGGTTTTTTATTTTATTTATTTTTTTTATTTTATGCCCATTTGAATATTGGTCAAATCCTAGGTTTGACCAAGATTTAAACAAGTTTAAAACATGAAAATGAAAAGGTAAGCCTGGATCCTTCTTAACTAGTCACTCTAAAACGAAGCTTTAATTTTGGGAGGTTTTTGAAATTTCCATGTTATTTGAAACCCAAAACCACTTCTCTTCATGCTTGACTTCATAAGACGAAGTTTAGGGTCGATAGGGGGTAGATACATGATTTGTCTGGTTTGAATATGTCTAGACCATGTTTATCAAATCCTAGGTTTGACCAAGATTTAAACAAGTTTAAAACATGAAAATGAAAAGGGAAGCATGTATCCTTCTTAGTCACTCTAAAATGAAGTTTTTGGGCGGTTTTTGAAATTTTCATGTTTGAAACCCAAAACCACTTCTCTTCATGCTTGACTTCATAAGACATAGTTTAGGGGTTAGGGGTAGATACATGATTTGTATGGTTTGAATATGTCTAGACCATGTTTATCAACTTTAATGCTTACTATATGACATAAGAAGACTATGTGCTTTTGTTTTTCATTCTTTCGATTTTTTTCTGAATTGTTATGCCCATTTGAATCTTGGTCAAATCCTAGGTTCGACCAAGATTTAAACAAGTTTAAAACATGACAATGAAAAGGTAATTAATCATGGATCCTTCTTAATTAACCAGCCGGTCTAATTAAAATGAAGCTTTTTGGGAGGTTTTTGAAATTTCCATGTTTGAAACCCAAAACCACACTTCTCTCGCTTCATGCTTGACTTCATATATAATTAAGACAAAGTTTAGGGTTAGGGGGTACATGATTTGTCTGGTTTGAATATGTCTAGACCTTGTTTATGAACTTTTGAATGCTTACTATATGACATAAGAAGAATATGTGCTTTGGTTTTTTATTTTATCTATTTTTTTATTTTATGCCCATTTGAATATTGGTCAAATCCTAGGTTTGACCAAGATTTAAACAAGTTTAAAACATGAAAATGAAAAGGTAAGCCTGGATCCTTCTTAACTAGTCACTCTAAAACGAAGCTTTAATTTTGGGAGGTTTTTGAAATTTCCATGTTTGAAACCAAAAACCACTTCTCTTCATGCTTGACTTCATAAGACAGAGTTATTTATGGTTTTAGAGGGGTAGATACATGATTTGTCTTATTTGAATATGTCTAGCTAGACCTTGTTTATCAACTTTTGAATGCTTACTATATATATGTATGTGACATAAGAAAACTATGTGCTTTGGTTTTTCGTTTTTACGATTTTTTATGGAATTTTGATGCACATTTGAATCTTGGTCAAATCCTAGGTTTGACCAAGATTTAAACAAGTATAGATCATGAAAATGAAAATGGAAGCCTGTATCCTTCTTAGTCACCCTAAAATGAAGTTTTTGGGAGGTTTTTGAAATTTCCATGTTTGAAACCCAAAACCACTTATCTTCATGCTTGACTTCGTCATAAGACAGAGTTTAGGGGTTAGGGGGTAGATACATGATTTGTCTAGCTAGTTTGAATATGTCCAGACCTTGTTTATCAACTTTAATGCTTACTATATGACATATAAGAAGACTATGTGCGCTTTGGTTTTTCATTTTTCTGTTTTTTTTTTTAATTTTATTCCAATTTTGTTTGACCAAGATTTAGACAAGTTTTACACGTGAAAACGAATAAGTAAGCCTGGATCCTTCTTAGTCACTCCAAAATGTACCAATTGATAGGTGCGTTAACTTTGCTTCATGGAAAAAATAATGTCATGTAAATGAGTTAACTTGGATTTCCTACCCTTGAATCCATAGGAAACTTTGTTCTAATGCACTATAATAATCAACCGAGTTTTTACACCAACAGGTCTGTCACTTACGTGTGGTGCCCATGCGTGAGGTCCCACACTTCAGTGAGCACAAGTCACGTGCAATAGGTACGCAAACTCCCAGACATTTTCTTTGTCAAGAGAAGACGCATCAGGATGCGTATTGGAAGTCTGTGGGTCCTTCTGGATCCTTCGGTCGTCCCTCTCAAAAAAAAAAACAAATCTCTCTCATTCTCGGCCTCGCTCGACTCGCTCGCTCGCTCGCTCGCTCGCACCTCCTGCTCACTGACAAACCCTGCACAAAAGTCAACATCATCACCCGAAAAAGGGGAGACACCATAATTCTCTCCCTTCTTCTCTCCTTCCGAGTGATCCCTCTTCCTCCGAGTTTCACTCGACGGGCAAACACACATGTGCTGCATAGTAATAATAAAAAGGTAGAAAAATCGACCTACGAATCTATAATTAAATAGGTTAAACTAGGGCTTTGCCCAGTACTACAGATCAAGGTTCAAAAATCCAACTACGGGGTTCGAACAACCCCATTTCTAATCCAAGATTTTTTCGACCTCATCCAATGGCCTCAAACTATAGGCCGGGTTAGCATCTAGTGCAGTATGTGTGAGAATGTATGCACTATGTGTGCTATAACTTGTGTGTCTTTCAAATTTGAATAAGTTTGAAATATTTGAAATGGGGCTTTTGGCTTAAACGTTTGAAACCCAAAACGACTTCTCCTCATGCTAGACTTCATAAGACCGAGTTTAGGGTTAGGGGTAGATACATGATTTGTCTGGTTTGAATATGTCTAAACCTTGTTTATCAACTTGAATGCTTACTATATGACATAAGAAGACCATGTGCTTTTGTTTTTCATTTTTCTATTTTTTTAAGAATTTTATGCACATTTGATTCTCGTCAAATCCTAGGTTCAACCAAGATTTAAACAAGTTTCAAGCATGAAAATGAAAACGTAAGCCAAGATCCTTCTTAATTAGTCACTCTAAAATATATGAAGCTTTTGGGACGTACTTGAAATTTCCATGTTTGAAACCCAAAACCAATTCTCTTCATGATTGACTTCATAAGACAGAGTTTAGGGTTAGGGGTAGATATACACATGATTTTTCTGGTTTGAATATGTCTAGACCTAGCTTGTTTATCAACTTGAGTGTTTACTATATGACATAATTAAGAAGGCTATGTGCTTTGGTTTTTCATTCTTTAGATTTTTTGTCTGAATTTTTATGCCCATTTGAATCTTGGTCAAATCCTAGCTAGGTTTGACCAAGATTTAAATAAGTTTAAAACATGGAAATGAAAAGGTAAGCATCGATCCTTCTTAGTCGCTCTAAAATGAAGCTGAATTTTGGGAGGTTTTTGAAATTTCCATGTTTGAAACCCAAAACCACTTCTCTTCATGCTTGACTTCATAAGACGAAGTTTAGGGTCGATAGGGGGTAGATACATGATTTGTCTTGTTTGAATATGTCTAGACCTTGTTTATCAACTTGAATGCTTACTTTATGACTTATAAGAGGACTATGTGCATTGGTATTTCATTTTTTGATTTTTATGCCCATTTGAGAATCTTGGTAAAATCCTAGGTTTGTTGAGCAAAATTTAAACAAGTTTAACATGTGAAAATGATAAGGTAATTAAGTCTGGATCTTTCTCTTAGTAACTCTAAAATGAAGCTTTTGGGAGGTTCTTGAATTTACCATGTTTGAAACCCAAAACCACCGTACTTCTGTTCATGCTTGACTTCATAAGACAGAGTTTAGGGTTAGGGGTAGATACATGATTTTTCTGGTTTGAATATGTCTAGACCATGTTTATCAATTTGAATGCTTACTATATGACATAAGAAGGCTATGTGCTTTTGTTTTTCATTCTTTCGATTTTTTTCTGAATTGTTATGCCCATTTGAATCTTGGTCAAATCCTAGGTTCGACCAAGATTTAAACAAGTTTAAAACATGACAATGAAAAGGTAATTAATCATGGATCCTTCTTAATTAACCAGCCGGTCGAATTAAAATGAAGCTTTTTGGGAGGTTTTTGAAATTTCCATGTTTGAAACCCAAAACCACACTTCTGTGCTTCATGCTTGACTTCATATATAATTAAGACAAAGTTTAGGGTTAGGGGGTACATGATTTGTCTGGTTTGAATATGTCTAGACCTTGTTTATGAACTTTTGAATGCTTACTATATGACATAAGAAGAATATGTGCTTTGGTTTTTTATTTTATTTATTTTTTTTATTTTATGCCCATTTGAATATTGGTCAAATCCTAGGTTTGACCAAGATTTAAACAAGTTTAAAACATGAAAATGAAAAGGTAAGCCTGGATCCTTCTTAACTAGTCACTCTAAAACGAAGCTTTAATTTTGGGAGGTTTTTGAAATTTCCATGTTATTTGAAACCCAAAACCACTTCTCTTCATGCTTGACTTCATAAGACGAAGTTTAGGGTCGATAGGGGGTAGATACATGATTTGTCTGGTTTGAATATGTCTAGACCATGTTTATCAAATCCTAGGTTTGACCAAGATTTAAACAAGTTTAAAACATGAAAATGAAAAGGTAAGCCTGGATCCTTCTTAACTAGTCACTCTAAAACGAAGCTTTAATTTTGGGAGGTTTTTGAAATTTCCATGTTATTTGAAACCCAAAACCACTTCTCTTCATGCTTGACTTCATAAGACGAAGTTTAGGGTCGATAGGGGGTAGATACATGATTTGTCTGGTTTGAATATGTCTAGACCATGTTTATCAAATCCTAGGTTTGACCAAGATTTAAACAAGTTTAAAACATGAAAATGAAAAGGGAAGCATGTATCCTTCTTAGTCACTCTAAAATGAAGTTTTTGGGCGGTTTTTGAAATTTTCATGTTTGAAACCCAAAACCACTTCTCTTCATGCTTGACTTCATAAGACATAGTTTAGGGGTTAGGGGTAGATACATGATTTGTGTGGTTTGAATATGTCTAGACCATGTTTATCAACTTTAATGCTTACTATATGACATAAGAAGACTATGTGCTTTTGTTTTTCATTCTTTCGATTTTTTTCTGAATTGTTATGCCCATTTGAATCTTGGTCAAATCCTAGGTTCGACCAAGATTTAAACAAGTTTAAAACATGACAATGAAAAGGTAATTAATCATGGATCCTTCTTAATTAACCAGTCGGTCTAATTAAAATGAAGCTTTTTGGGAGGTTTTTGAAATTTCCATGTTTGAAACCCAAAACCACACTTCTCTGCTTCATGCTTGACTTCATATATAATTAAGACAAAGTTTAGGGTTAGGGGGTACATGATTTGTCTGGTTTGAATATGTCTAGACCTTGTTTATGAACTTTTGAATGCTTACTATATGACATAAGAAGAATATGTGCTTTGGTTTTTTATTTTATCTATTTTTTTATTTTATGCCCATTTGAATATTGGTCAAATCCTAGGTTTGACCAAGATTTAAACAAGTTTAAAACATGAAAATGAAAAGGTAAGCCTGGATCCTTCTTAACTAGTCACTCTAAAACGAAGCTTTAATTTTGGGAGGTTTTTGAAATTTCCATGTTTGAAACCAAAAACCACTTCTCTTCATGCTTGACTTCATAAGACAGAGTTATTTATGGTTTTAGAGGGGTAGATACATGATTTGTCTTATTTGAATATGTCTAGCTAGACCTTGTTTATCAACTTTTGAATGCTTACTATATATATGTATGTGACATAAGAAAACTATGTGCTTTGGTTTTTCGTTTTTCTGATTTTTTATGGAATTTTGATGCACATTTGAATCTTGGTCAAATCCTAGGTTTGACCAAGATTTAAACAAGTATAGATCATGAAAATGAAAATGGAAGCCTGTATCCTTCTTAGTCACCCTAAAATGAAGTTTTTGGGAGGTTTTTGAAATTTCCATGTTTGAAACCCAAAACCACTTATCTTCATGCTTGACTTCGTCATAAGACAGAGTTTAGGGGTTAGGGGGTAGATACATGATTTGTCTAGCTAGTTTGAATATGTCCAGACCTTGTTTATCAACTTTAATGCTTACTATATGACATATAAGAAGACTATGTGCGCTTTGGTTTTTCATTTTTCTGTTTTTTTTTGAATTTTACGACAATTTTGTTTGACCAAGATTTAGACAAGTTTTACACGTGAAAACGAATAAGTAAGCCTGGATCCTTCTTAGTCACTCCAAAATGTACCAATTGATAGGTGCGTTAACTTTGCTTCATGGAAAAAATAATGTCATGTAAATGAGTTAACTTGGATTTCCTACCCTTGAATCCATAGGAAACTTTGTTCTAATGCACTATAATAATCAACCGAGTTTTTACACCAACAGGTCTGTCACTTACGTGTGGTGCCCATGCGTGAGGTCCCACACTTCAGTGAGCACAAGTCACGTGCAATAGGTACGCAAACTCCCAGACATTTTCTTTGTCAAGAGAAGACGCATCGGGATGCGTATTGGAAGTCTGTGGGTCCTACGGATCCTTCTGGCCGTCCCTCTCAAAAAAAAAACAAATCTCTCTCATTCTCGGCCTCGCTCGACTCGCTCGCTCGCTCGCACCTCCTGCTCACTGACAAACCCTGCACAAAAGTCAACATCATCACCCGAAAAAGGGGAGACACCATAATTCTCTCCCTTCTTCTCGATCTCCTTCCGAGTGATCCCTCTTCCTCCGAGTTTCACTCGACGGGCAAACACACATGTGCTGCATAGTAATAATAAAAAGGTAGAAAAATCGACCTACGAATCTATAATTAAATAGGTTAAACTAGGGCTTTGCCCATACTACAGATCAAGGTTCAAAAAATCCAACTACGGGGTTCGAACAACCCCATTTCTAATCCAAGATTTTTTTCGACCTCATCCAATGGCCTCAAACTATAGGCCGGGTTAGCATCTAGTGCAGTATGTGTGAGAATGTATGCACTATGTGTGCTATAACTTGTGTGTCTTTCAAATTTGAATAAGTTTGAAATATTTGAAATGGGGCTTTTGGCTTAAACGTTTGAAACCCAAAACGACTTCTCCTCATGCTAGACTTCATAAGACCGAGTTTAGGGTTAGGGGGTAGATACATGATTTGTCTGGTTTGAATATGTCTAAACCTTGTTTATCAACTTGAATGCTTACTATATGACATAAGAAGACCATGTGCTTTTGTTTTTCATTTTTCTATTTTTTTTAAGAATTTTATGCACATTTGATTCTCGTCAAATCCTAGGTTCAACCAAGATTTAAACAAGTTTCAAGCATGAAAATGAAAACGTAAGCCAAGATCCTTCTTAATTAGTCACTCTAAAATATATGAAGCTTTTGGGACGTACTTGAAATTTCCATGTTTGAAACCCAAAACCAATTCTCTTCATGATTGACTTCATAAGACAGAGTTTAGGGTTAGGGGTAGATATACACATGATTTTTCTGGTTTGAATATGTCTAGACCTAGCTTGTTTATCAACTTGAGTGTTTACTATATGACATAATTAAGAAGGCTATGTGCTTTGGTTTTTCATTCTTTAGATTTTTTGTCTGAATTTTTATGCCCATTTGAATCTTGGTCAAATCCTAGCTAGGTTTGACCAAGATTTAAATAAGTTTAAAACATGGAAATGAAAAGGTAAGCATCGATCCTTCTTAGTCGCTCTAAAATGAAGCTGAATTTTGGGAGGTTTTTGAAATTTCCATGTTTGAAACCCAAAACCACTTCTCTTCATGCTTGACTTCATAAGACGAAGTTTAGGGTCGATAGGGGGTAGATACATGATTTGTCTTGTTTGAATATGTCTAGACCTTGTTTATCAACTTGAATGCTTACTTTATGACTTATAAGAGGACTATGTGCATTGGTATTTCATTTTTTGATTTTTATGCCCATTTGAGAATCTTGGTAAAATCCTAGGTTTGTTGAGCAAAATTTAAACAAGTTTAACATGTGAAAATGATAAGGTAATTAAGTCTGGATCTTTCTCTTAGTAACTCTAAAATGAAGCTTTTGGGAGGTTCTTGAATTTACCATGTTTGAAACCCAAAACCACCGTACTTCTGTTCATGCTTGACTTCATAAGACAGAGTTTAGGGTTAGGGGTAGATACATGATTTTTCTGGTTTGAATATGTCTAGACCATGTTTATCAATTTGAATGCTTACTATATGACATAAGAAGGCTATGTGCTTTTGTTTTTCATTCTTTCGATTTTTTTCTGAATTGTTATGCCCATTTGAATCTTGGTCAAATCCTAGGTTCGACCAAGATTTAAACAAGTTTAAAACATGACAATGAAAAGGTAATTAATCATGGATCCTTCTTAATTAACCAGCCGGTCTAATTAAAATGAAGCTTTTTGGGAGGTTTTTGAAATTTCCATGTTTGAAACCCAAAACCACACTTCTGTGCTTCATGCTTGACTTCATATATAATTAAGACAAAGTTTAGGGTTAGGGGGTACATGATTTGTCTGGTTTGAATATGTCTAGACCTTGTTTATGAACTTTTGAATGCTTACTATATGACATAAGAAGAATATGTGCTTTGGTTTTTTATTTTTATTTTTTTTTTTTATTTTATGCCCATTTGAATATTGGTCAAATCCTAGGTTTGACCAAGATTTAAACAAGTTTAAAACATGAAAATGAAAAGGTAAGCCTGGATCCTTCTTAACTAGTCACTCTAAAACGAAGCTTTAATTTTGGGAGGTTTTTGAAATTTCCATGTTATTTGAAACCCAAAACCACTTCTCTTCATGCTTGACTTCATAATTAAGACGAAGTTTAGGGTCGATAGGGGGTAGATACATGATTTGTCTGGTTTGAATATGTCTAGACCATGTTTATCAAATCCTAGGTTTGACCAAGATTTAAACAAGTTTAAAACATGAAAATGAAAAGGGAAGCATGTATCCTTCTTAGTCACTCTAAAATGAAGTTTTTGGGCGGTTTTTGAAATTTTCATGTTTGAAACCCAAAACCACTTCTCTTCATGCTTGACTTCATAAGACATAGTTTAGGGGTTAGGGGTAGATACATGATTTGTATGGTTTGAATATGTCTAGACCATGTTTATCAACTTTAATGCTTACTATATGACATAAGAAGACTATGTGCTTTTGTTTTTCATTCTTTCGATTTTTTTCTGAATTGTTATGCCCATTTGAATCTTGGTCAAATCCTAGGTTCGACCAAGATTTAAACAAGTTTAAAACATGACAATGAAAAGGTAATTAATCATGGATCCTTCTTAATTAACCAGCCGGTCTAATTAAAATGAAGCTTTTTGGGAGGTTTTTGAAATTTCCATGTTTGAAACCCAAAACCACACTTCTCTGCTTCATGCTTGACTTCATATATAATTAAGACAAAGTTTAGGGTTAGGGGGTACATGATTTGTCTGGTTTGAATATGTCTAGACCTTGTTTATGAACTTTTGAATGCTTACTATATGACATAAGAAGAATATGTGCTTTGGTTTTTTATTTTATCTATTTTTTTATTTTATGCCCATTTGAATATTGGTCAAATCCTAGGTTTGACCAAGATTTAAACAAGTTTAAAACATGAAAATGAAAAGGTAAGCCTGGATCCTTCTTAACTAGTCACTCTAAAACGAAGCTTTAATTTTGGGAGGTTTTTGAAATTTCCATGTTTGAAACCAAAAACCACTTCTCTTCATGCTTGACTTCATAAGACAGAGTTATTTATGGTTTTAGAGGGGTAGATACATGATTTGTCTTATTTGAATATGTCTAGCTAGACCTTGTTTATCAACTTTTGAATGCTTACTATATATATGTATGTGACATAAGAAAACTATGTGCTTTGGTTTTTCGTTTTTACGATTTTTTATGGAATTTTGATGCACATTTGAATCTTGGTCAAATCCTAGGTTTGACCAAGATTTAAACAAGTATAGATCATGAAAATGAAAATGGAAGCCTGTATCCTTCTTAGTCACCCTAAAATGAAGTTTTTGGGAGGTTTTTGAAATTTCCATGTTTGAAACCCAAAACCACTTATCTTCATGCTTGACTTCGTCATAAGACAGAGTTTAGGGGTTAGGGGTAGATACATGATTTGTCTAGCTAGTTTGAATATGTCCAGACCTTGTTTATCAACTTTAATGCTTACTATATGACATATAAGAAGACTATGTGCGCTTTGGTTTTTCATTTTTCTGTTTTTTTTTGAATTTTCTGCCAATTTTGTTTGACCAAGATTTAGACAAGTTTTACACGTGAAAACGAATAAGTAAGCTCTGGATCCTTCTTAGTCACTCCAAAATGTACCAATTGATAGGTGCGTTAACTTTGCTTCATGGAAAAAATAATGTCATGTAAATGAGTTAACTTGGATTTCCTACCCTTGAATCCATAGGAAACTTTGTTCTAATGCACTATAATAATCAACCGAGTTTTTACACCAACAGTCTGTCACTTACGTGTGGTGCCCATGCGTGAGGTCCCACACTTGATGAGCACAAGTCACGTGCAATAGGTACGCAAACTCCCAGACATTTTCTTTGTCAAGAGAAGACGCATCAGGATGCGTATTGGAAGTCTGTGGGTCCTTCTGGATCCTTCGGTCGTCCCTCTCAAAAAAAAAACAAATCTCTCTCATTCTCGGCCTCGCTCGACTCGCTCGCTCGCTCGCTCGCTCGCACCTCCTGCTCACTGACAAACCCTGCACAAAAGTCAACATCATCACCCGAAAAAGAGGAGACACCATAATTCTCTCCCTTCTTCTCTCCTTCCGAGTGATCCCTCTTCCTCCGAGTTTCACTCGACGGGCAAACACACATGTGCTGCATAGTAATAATAAAAAGGTAGAAAAATCGACCTACGAATCTATAATTAAATAGGTTAAACTAGGGCTTTGCCCAAGACTACAGATCAAGGTTCAAAAAATCCAACTACGGGGTTCGAACAACCCCATTTCTAATCCAAGATTTTTTTCGACCTCATCCAATGGCCTCAAACTATAGGCCGGGTTAGCATCTAGTGCCGTATGTGTGAGAATGTATGCACTATGTGTGCTATAACTTGTGTGTCTTTCAAATTTGAATAAGTTTGAAATATTTGAAATGGGGCTTTTGGCTTAAACGTTTGAAACCCAAAACGACTTCTCCTCATGCTAGACTTCATAAGACCGAGTTTAGGGTTAGGGGGTAGATACATGATTTGTCTGGTTTGAATATGTCTAAACCTTGTTTATCAACTTGAATGCTTACTATATGACATAAGAAGACCATGTGCTTTTGTTTTTCATTTTTCTATTTTTTTTAAGAATTTTATGCACATTTGATTCTCGTCAAATCCTAGGTTCAACCAAGATTTAAACAAGTTTCAAGCATGAAAATGAAAACGTAAGCCAAGATCCTTCTTAATTAGTCACTCTAAAATATATGAAGCTTTTGGGACGTACTTGAAATTTCCATGTTTGAAACCCAAAACCAATTCTCTTCATGATTGACTTCATAAGACAGAGTTTAGGGTTAGGGGTAGATATACACATGATTTTTCTGGTTTGAATATGTCTAGACCTAGCTTGTTTATCAACTTGAGTGTTTACTATATATGACATAATTAAGAAGGCTATGTGCTTTGGTTTTTCATTCTTTAGATTTTTTGTCTGAATTTTTATGCCCATTTGAATCTTGGTCAAATCCTAGCTAGGTTTGACCAAGATTTAAATAAGTTTAAAACATGGAAATGAAAAGGTAAGCATCGATCCTTCTTAGTCGCTCTAAAATGAAGCTGAATTTTGGGAGGTTTTTGAAATTTCCATGTTTGAAACCCAAAACCACTTCTCTTCATGCTTGACTTCATAAGACGAAGTTTAGGGTCGATAGGGGGTAGATACATGATTTGTCTTGTTTGAATATGTCTAGACCTTGTTTATCGACTTGAATGCTTACTTTATGACTTATAAGAGGACTATGTGCATTGGTATTTCATTTTTTGATTTTTATGCCCATTTGAGAATCTTGGTAAAATCCTAGGTTTGTTGAGCAAGATTTAAACAAGTTTAACATGTGAAAATGATAAGGTAATTAAGTCTGGATCTTTCTCTTAGTAACTCTAAAATGAAGCTTTTGGGAGGTTCTTGAATTTACCATGTTTGAAACCCAAAACCACCGTACTTCTGTTCATGCTTGACTTCATAAGATCGAGTTTAGGGTTAGGGGTAGATACATGATTTTTCTGGTTTGAATATGTCTAGACCATGTTTATCAATTTGAATGCTTACTATATGACATAAGAAGGCTATGTGCTTTTGTTTTTCATTCTTTCGATTTTTTTCTGAATTGTTATGCCCATTTTGAATCTTGGTCAAATCCTAGGTTCGACCAAGATTTAAACAAGTTTAAAACATGACAATGAAAAGGTAATTAATCATGGATCCTTCTTAATTAACCAGCCGGTCTAATTAAAATGAAGCTTTTTGGGAGGTTTTTGAAATTTCCATGTTTGAAACCCAAAACCACACTTCTCAGCTTCATGCTTGACTTCATATATAATTAAGACAAAGTTTAGGGTTAGGGGGTACATGATTTGTCTGGTTTGAATATGTCTAGACCTTGTTTATGAACTTTTGAATGCTTACTATATGACATAAGAAGAATATGTGCTTTGGTTTTTTATTTTATCTATTTTTTTATTTTATGCCCATTTGAATATTGGTCAAATCCTAGGTTTGACCAAGATTTAAACAAGTTTAAAACATGAAAATGAAAAGGTAAGCCTGGATCCTTCTTAACTAGTCACTCTAAAACGAAGCTTTAATTTTGGGAGGTTTTTGAAATTTCCATGTTTGAAACCAAAAACCACTTCTCTTCATGCTTGACTTCATAAGACAGAGTTATATTTATGGTTTTAGAGGGGTAGATACATGATTTGTCTTATTTGAATATGTCTAGCTAGACCTTGTTTATCAACTTTTGAATGCTTACTATATATATGTATGTGACATAAGAAAACTATGTGCTTTGGTTTTTCATTTTTCTGATTTTTTTTGGAATTTTGATGCACATTTGAATCTTGGTCAAATCCTAGGTTTGACCAAGATTTAAACAAGTATAGATCATGAAAATGAAAATGGAAGCCTGTATCCTTCTTAGTCACCCTAAAATGAAGTTTTTGGGAGGTTTTTGAAATTTCCATGTTTGAAACCCAAAACCACTTATATATCTTCATGCTTGACTTCGTCATAAGACAGAGTTTAGGGGTTAGGGGGTAGATACATGATTTGTCTAGCTAGTTTGAATATGTCCAGACCTTGTTTATCAACTTTAATGCTTACTATATGACATATAAGAAGACTATGTGCGCTTTGGTTTTTCATTTTTCTGTTTTTTTTTTGAATTTTCTGCCAATTTTGTTTGACCAAGATTTAGACAAGTTTTACACGTGAAAACGAATAAGTAAGCCTGGATCCTTCTTAGTCACTCCAAAATGTACCAATTGATAGGTGCGTTAACTTTGCTTCATGGAAAAAATAATGTCATGTAAATGAGTTAACTTGGATTTCCTACCCTTGAATCCATAGGAAACTTTGTTCTAATGCACTATAATAATCAACCGAGTTTTCACACCAACAGGTCTGTCACTTACGTGTGGTGCCCATGCGTGAGGTCCCACACTTCAGTGAGCACAAGTCACGTGCAATAGGTACGCAAACTCCCAGACATTTTCTTTGTCAAGAGAAGACGCATCAGGATGCGTATTGGAAGTCTGTGGGTCCTTCTGGATCCTTCGGTCGTCCCTCTCAAAAAAAAAAAAAAACAAATCTCTCTCATTCTCGGCCTCGCTCGACTCGCTCGCTCGCACCTCCTGCTCACTGACAAACCCTGCACAAAAGTCAACATCATCACCCGAAAAAGGGGAGACACCATAATTCTCTCCCTTCTTCTCTCCTTCCGAGTGATCCCTCTTCCTCCGAGTTTCACTCGACGGGCAAACACACATGTGCTGCATAGTAATAATAAAAAGGTAGAAAAATCGACCTACGAATCTATAATTAAATAGGTTAAACTAGGGCTTTGCCCAAGATTTTCAGATCAAGGTTCAAAAAATCCAACTACGGGGTTCGAACAACCCCATTTCTAATCCAAGATTTTTTTCGACCTCATCCAATGGCCTCAAACTATAGGCCGGGTTAGCATCTAGTGCAGTATGTGTGAGAATGTATGCACTATGTGTGCTATAACTTGTGTGTCTTTCAAATTTGAATAAGTTTGAAATATTTGAAATGGGGCTTTTGGCTTAAACGTTTGAAACCCAAAACGACTTCTCCTCATGCTAGACTTCATAAGACCGAGTTTAGGGTTAGGGGGTAGATACATGATTTGTCTGGTTTGAATATGTCTAAACCTTGTTTATCAACTTGAATGCTTACTATATGACATAAGAAGACCATGTGCTTTTGTTTTTCATTTTTCTATTTTTTTTAAGAATTTTATGCACATTTGATTCTGGTCAAATCCTAGGTTCAACCAAGATTTAAACAAGTTTCAAGCATGAAAATGAAAACGTAAGCCAAGATCCTTCTTAATTAGTCACTCTAAAATATATGAAGCTTTTGGGACGTACTTGAAATTTCCATGTTTGAAACCCAAAACCAATTCTCTTCATGATTGACTTCATAAGACGTACAGAGTTTAGGGTTAGGGGTAGATATACACATGATTTTTCTGGTTTGAATATGTCTAGACCTAGCTTGTTTATCAACTTGAGTGTTTACTATATGACATAATTAAGAAGGCTATGTGCATTGGTTTTTCATTCTTTAGATTTTTTGTCTGAATTTTTATGCCCATTTGAATCTTGGTCAAATCCTAGCTAGGTTTGACCAAGATTTAAATAAGTTTAAAACATGGAAATGAAAAGGTAAGCATCGATCCTTCTTAGTCGCTCTAAAATGAAGCTGAATTTTGGGAGGTTTTTGAAATTTCCATGTTTGAAACCCAAAACCACTTCTCTTCATGCTTGACTTCATAAGACGAAGTTTAGGGTCGATAGGGGGTACGTAGATACATGATTTGTCTTGTTTGAATATGTCTAGACCTTGTTTATCAACTTGAATGCTTACTTTATGACTTATAAGAGGACTATATATGTGCATTGGTATTTCATTTTTTGATTTTTATGCCCATTTGAGAATCTTGGTAAAATCCTAGGTTTGTTGAGCAAGATTTAAACAAGTTTAACATGTGAAAATGATAAGGTAATTAAGTATGGATCTTTCTCTTAGTAACTCTAAAATGAAGCTTTTGGGAGGTTCTTGAATTTACCATGTTTGAAACCCAAAACCACCGTACTTCTGTTCATGCTTGACTTCATAAGACAGAGTTTAGGGTTAGGGGTAGATACATGATTTTTCTGGTTTGAATATGTCTAGACCATGTTTATCAATTTGAATGCTTACTATATGACATAAGAAGGCTATGTGCTTTTGTTTTTCATTATTTCGATTTTTTTCTGAATTGTTATGCCCATTTGAATCTTGGTCAAATCCTAGGTTCGACCAAGATTTAAACATGTTTAAAACATGACAATGAAAAGGTAATTAATCATGGATCCTTCTTAATTAACCAGCCCGTCTAATTAAAATGAAGCTTTTTGGGAGGTTTTTGAAATTTCCATGTTTGAAACCCAAAACCACACTTCTCTCTGCTTCATGCTTGACTTCATATATAATTAAGACAAAGTTTAGGGTTAGGGGGTACATGATTTGTCTGGTTTGAATATGTCTAGACCTTGTTCATGAACTTGAATGCTTACTATATGACATAAGAAGACTATGTGCTTTGGTTTTTTATTTTATTTATTTTTTATTTTATGCCCATTTGAATATTGGTCAAATCCTAGGTTTGACCAAGATTTAAACAAGTTTAAAACATGAAAATGAAAAGGTAAGCCTGGATCCTTCTTAACTAGTCACTCTAAAACGAAGCTTTAATTTTGGGAGGTTTTTGAAATTTCCATGTTATTTGAAACCCAAAACCACTTCTCTTCATGCTTGACTTCATAAGACGAAGTTTAGGGTCGATAGGGGGTAGATACATGATTTGTCTGGTTTGAATATGTCTAGACCATGTTTATCAAATCCTAGGTTTGACCAAGATTTAAACAAGTTTAAAACATGAAAATGAAAAGGGAAGCATGTATCCTTCTTAGTCACTCTAAAATGAAGTTTTTGGGCGGTTTTTGAAATTTTCATGTTTGAAACCCAAAACCACTTCTCTTCATGCTTGACTTCATAAGACATAGTTTAGGGGTTAGGGGTAGATACATGATTTGTATGGTTTGAATATGTCTAGACCATGTTTATCAACTTTAATGCTTACTATATGACATAAGAAGACTATGTGCTTTTGTTTTTCATTCTTTCGATTTTTTTCTGAATTGTTATGCCCATTTGAATCTTGGTCAAATCCTAGGTTCGACCAAGATTTAAACAAGTTTAAAACATGACAATGAAAAGGTAATTAATCATGGATCCTTCTTAATTAACCAGCCGGTCTAATTAAAATGAAGCTTTTTGGGAGGTTTTTGAAATTTCCATGTTTGAAACCCAAAACCACAATACTATGCTTCATGCTTGACTTCATATATAATTAAGACAAAGTTTAGGGTTAGGGGGTACATGATTTGTCTGGTTTGAATATGTCTAGACCTTGTTTATGAACTTTTGAATGCTTACTATATGACATAAGAAGAATATGTGCTTTGGTTTTTTATTTTATTTATTTTTTTTATTTTATGCCCATTTGAATATTGGTCAAATCCTAGGTTTGACCAAGATTTAAACAAGTTTAAAACATGAAAATGAAAAGGTAAGCCTGGATCCTTCTTAACTAGTCACTCTAAAACGAAGCTTTAATTTTGGGAGGTTTTTGAAATTTCCATGTTATTTGAAACCCAAAACCACTTCTCTTCATGCTTGACTTCATAATTAAGACGAAGTTTAGGGTCGATAGGGGGTAGATACATGATTTGTCTGGTTTGAATATGTCTAGACCATGTTTATCAAATCCTAGGTTTGACCAAGATTTAAACAAGTTTAAAACATGAAAATGAAAAGGGAAGCATGTATCCTTCTTAGTCACTCTAAAATGAAGTTTTTGGGCGGTTTTTGAAATTTTCATGTTTGAAACCCAAAACCACTTCTCTTCATGCTTGACTTCATAAGACATAGTTTAGGGGTTAGGGGTAGATACATGATTTGTATGGTTTGAATATGTCTAGACCATGTTTATCAACTTTAATGCTTACTATATGACATAAGAAGACTATGTGCTTTTGTTTTTCATTCTTTCGATTTTTTCTGAATTGTTATGCCCATTTGAATCTTGGTCAAATCCTAGGTTCGACCAAGATTTAAACAAGTTTAAAACATGACAATGAAAAGGTAATTAATCATGGATCCTTCTTAATTAACCAAATAGGTCTAATTAAAATGAAGCTTTTTGGGAGGTTTTTGAAATTTCCATGTTTGAAACCCAAAACCACACTTCTCTGCTTCATGCTTGACTTCATATATAATTAAGACAAAGTTTAGGGTTAGGGGGTACATGATTTGTCTGGTTTGAATATGTCTAGACCTTGTTTATGAACTTTTGAATGCTTACTATATGACATAAGAAGAATATGTGCTTTGGTTTTTTATTTTATCTATTTTTTTATTTTATGCCCATTTGAATATTGGTCAAATCCTAGGTTTGACCAAGATTTAAACAAGTTTAAAACATGAAAATGAAAAGGTAAGCCTGGATCCTTCTTAACTAGTCACTCTAAAACGAAGCTTTAATTTTGGGAGGTTTTTGAAATTTCCATGTTTGAAACCAAAAACCACTTCTCTTCATGCTTGACTTCATAAGACAGAGTTATTTATGGTTTTAGAGGGGTAGATACATGATTTGTCTTATTTGAATATGTCTAGCTAGACCTTGTTTATCAACTTTTGAATGCTTACTATATATATGTATGTGACATAAGAAAACTATGTGCTTTGGTTTTTCGTTTTTACGATTTTTTATGGAATTTTGATGCACATTTGAATCTTGGTCAAATCCTAGGTTTGACCAAGATTTAAACAAGTATAGATCATGAAAATGAAAATGGAAGCCCGTATCCTTCTTAGTCACCCTAAAATGAAGTTTTTGGGAGGTTTTTGAAATTTCCATGTTTGAAACCCAAAACCACTTATCTTCATGCTTGACTTCGTCATAAGACGTAGTTTAGGGGTTAGGGGGTAGATACATGATTTGTCTAGCTAGTTTGAATATGTCCGTACCTTGTTTATCAACTTTAATGCTTACTATATGACATATAAGAAGACTATGTGCGCTTTGGTTTTTCATTTTTCTGTTTTTTTTTGAATTTTCTGCCAATTTTGTTTGACCAAGATTTAGACAAGTTTTACACGTGAAAACGAATAAGTAAGCTCCGGATCCTTCTTAGTCACTCCAAAATGTACCAATTGATAGGTGCGTTAACTTTGCTTCATGGAAAAAATAATGTCATGTAAATGAGTTAACTTGGATTTCCTACCCTTGAATCCATAGGAAACTTTGTTCTAATGCCCTATCATCATCAACCGAGGTTTTACTCCCAACGGGCTGTCACTTACGTGTGGTGCCCATGCGTGAGGTCCCACACTTCTGAGCACAAGTCACGTGCAATAGGTACGCAAACTCCCGAGACATTTTCTTTGTCAAGAGAAGACGCATCAGGATGCGATTGGAAGTCTGTGGGTCCTTCCGGATCCTTCCGCCGTCCCTCTCAAAAAAAAAACAAATCTCTCTCATTCTCGGCCTCGCTCGACTCGCTCGCTCGCTCGCTCGCTCGCACCTCCGCTCACCGACAAACCCTGCACAAAAGTCAACATCATCACCCCAAATCGGGGAGACACCATAATTCTCTCCCTTCTTCTCTCCTTCCGAGTGATCCTCTTCCTCCGAGTTTCACTCGACGGCAAACACACATGTGCTGCATAGTAATAATAAAAAGGTAGAAAAATCGACCTACGAATCTATAATTAAATAGGTTAAACTAGGGCTTTGCCCAAGATTACAGATCAAGGTTCAAAAAATCCAACTACGGGGTTCGAACAACCCCATTTCTAATCCAAGATTTTTTTCGACCTCATCCAATGGCCTCAAACTATAGGCCGGGTTAGCATCTAGTGCAAAGATGTGTGAGAATGTATGCACTATGTGTGCTATAACTTGTGTGTCTTTCAAATTTGAATAAGTTTGAAATATTTGAAATGGGGCTTTTGGCTTAAACGTTTGAAACCCAAAACGACTTCTCCTCATGCTAGACTTCATAAGACCGAGTTTAGGGTTAGGGGGTAGATACATGATTTGTCTGGTTTGAATATGTCTAAACCTTGTTTATCAACTTGAATGCTTACTATATGACATAAGAAGACCATGTGCTTTTGTTTTTCATTTTTCTATTTTTTTAAGAATTTTATGCACATTTGATTCTGGTCAAATCCTAGGTTCAACCAAGATTTAAACAAGTTTCAAGCATGAAAATGAAAACGTAAGCCAAGATCCTTCTTAATTAGTCACTCTAAAATATATGAAGCTTTTGGGACGTACTTGAAATTTCCATGTTTGAAACCCAAAACCAATTCTCTTCATGATTGACTTCATAAGACAGAGTTTAGGGTAAGGGTAGATATACACATGATTTTTCTGGTTTGAATATGTCTAGACCTAGCTTGTTTATCAACTTGAGTGTTTACTATATATGACATAATTAAGAAGGCTATGTGCTTTGGTTTTTCATTCTTTAGATTTTTTGTCTGAATTTTTATGCCCATTTGAATCTTGGTCAAATCCTAGCTAGGTTTGACCAAGATTTAAATAAGTTTAAAACATGGAAATGAAAAGGTAAGCATCGATCCTTCTTAGTCGCTCTAAAATGAAGCTGAATTTTGGGAGGTTTTTGAAATTTCCATGTTTGAAACCCAAAACCACTTCTCTTCATGCTTGACTTCATAAGACGAAGTTTAGGGTCGATAGGGGGTAGATACATGATTTGTCTTGTTTGAATATGTCTAGACCTTGTTTATCGACTTGAATGCTTACTTTATGACTTATAAGAGGACTATGTGCATTGGTATTTCATTTTTTGATTTTTATGCCCATTTGAGAATCTTGGTAAAATCCTAGGTTTGTTGAGCAAGATTTAAACAAGTTTAACATGTGAAAATGATAAGGTAATTAAGTCTGGATCTTTCTCTTAGTAACTCTAAAATGAAGCTTTTGGGAGGTTCTTGAATTTACCATGTTTGAAACCCAAAACCACCGTATTGCTTCATGCTTGACTTCATAAGATAGAGTTTAGGGTTAGGGGTAGATACATGATTTGTCTGGTTTGAATATGTCTAGACCATGTTTATCAATTTGAATGCTTACTATATGACATAAGAAGGCTATGTGCTTTTGTTTTTCATTCTTTCGATTTTTTTCTGAATTGTTATGCCCATTTGAATCTTGGTCAAATCCTAGGTTCGACCAAGATTTAAACAAGTTTAAAACATGACAATGAAAAGGTAATTAATCATGGATCCTTCTTAATTAACCAGCCGGTCTAATTAAAATGAAGCTTTTTGGGAGGTTTTTGAAATTTCCATGTTTGAAACCCAAAACCACACTTCTCTGCTTCATGCTTGACTTCATATATAATTAAGACAAAGTTTAGGGTTAGGGGGTACATGATTTGTCTGGTTTGAATATGTCTAGACCTTGTTTATGAACTTTTGAATGCTTACTATATGACATAAGAAGAATATGTGCTTTGGTTTTTTATTTTATCTATTTTTTTATTTTATGCCCATTTGAATATTGGTCAAATCCTAGGTTTGACCAAGATTTAAACAAGTTTAAAATATGAAAATGAAAAGGTAAGCCTGGATCCTTCTTAACTAGTCACTCTAAAACGAAGCTTTAATTTTGGGAGGTTTTTGAAATTTCCATGTTATTTGAAACCCAAAACCACTTCTCTTCATGCTTGACTTCATTCATAAGACGAAGTTTAGGGTCGATAGGGGGTAGATACATGATTTGTCTGGTTTGAATATGTCTAGACCATGTTTATCAAATCCTAGGTTTGACCAAGATTTAAACAAGTTTAAAACATGAAAATGAAAAGGGAAGCATGTATCCTTCTTAGTCACTCTAAAATGAAGTTTTTGGGCGGTTTTTGAAATTTTCATGTTTGAAACCCAAAACCACTTCTCTTCATGCTTGACTTCATAAGACATAGTTTAGGGGTTAGGGGTAGATACATGATTTGTATGGTTTGAATATGTCTAGACCATGTTTATCAACTTTAATGCTTACTATATAACATAAGAAGACTATGTGCTTTTGTTTTTCATTCTTTCGATTTTTTTCTGAATTGTTATGCCCATTTGAATCTTGGTCAAATCCTAGGTTCGACCAAGATTTAAACAAGTTTAAAACATGACAATGAAAAGGTAATTAATCATGGATCCTTCTTAATTAACCAGCCGGTCTAATTAAAATGAAGCTTTTTGGGAGGTTTTTGAAATTTCCATGTTTGAAACCCAAAACCACACTTCTCTGCTTCATGCTTGACTTCATATATAATTAAGACAAAGTTTAGGGTTAGGGGGTACATGATTTGTCTGGTTTGAATATGTCTAGACCTTGTTTATGAACTTTTGAATGCTTACTATATGACATAAGAAGAATATGTGCTTTGGTTTTTTATTTTATCTATTTTTTTATTTTATGCCCATTTGAATATTGGTCAAATCCTAGGTTTGACCAAGATTTAAACAAGTTTAAAACATGAAAATGAAAAGGTAAGCCTGGATCCTTCTTAACTAGTCACTCTAAAACGAAGCTTTAATTTTGGGAGGTTTTTGAAATTTCCATGTTTGAAACCAAAAACCACTTCTCTTCATGCTTGACTTCATAAGACAGAAAGTTATTTATGGTTTTGGAGGGGTAGATACATGATTTGTCTTATTTGAATATGTCTAGCTAGACCTTGTTTATCAACTTTTGAATGCTTACTATATATATGTATGTGACATAAGAAAACTATGTGCTTTGGTTTTTCATTTTTCTCGATTTTTTTGGAATTTTGATGCACATTTGAATCTTGGTCAAATCCTAGGTTTGACCAAGATTTAAACAAGTATAGATCATGAAAATGAAAATGGAAGCCTGTATCCTTCTTAGTCACCCTAAAATGAAGTTTTTGGGAGGTTTTTGAAATTTCCATGTTTGAAACCCAAAACCACTTATCTTCATGCTTGACTTCGTCATAAGACAGAGTTTAGGGGTTAGGGGGTAGATACATGATTTGTCTAGCTAGTTTGAATATGTCCAGACCTTGTTTATCAACTTTAATGCTTACTATATGACATATAAGAAGACTATGTGCGCTTTGGTTTTTCATTTTTCTGTTTTTTTTTGAATTTTCTGCCAATTTTGTTTGACCAAGATTTAGACAAGTTTTACACGTGAAAACGAATAAGTAAGCCTGGATCCTTCTTAGTCACTCCAAAATGTACCAATTGATAGGTGCGTTAACTTTGCTTCATGGAAAAAATAATGTCATGTAAATGAGTTAACTTGGATTTCCTACCCTTGAATCCATAGGAAACTTTGTTCTAATGCACTATAATAATCAACCGAGTTTTTACACCAACAGGTCTGTCACTTACGTGTGGTGCCCATGCGTGAGGTCCCACACTTCAGTGAGCACAAGTCACGTGCAATAGGTACGCAAACTCCCAGACATTTTCTTTGTCAAGAGAAGACGCATCAGGATGCGTATTGGAAGTCTGTGGGTCCTTCTGGATCCTTCGGTCGTCCCTCTCAAAAAAAAACAAATCTCTCTCATTCTCGGCCTCGCTCGACTCGCTCGCTCGCTCGCTCGCTCGCACCTCCTGCTCACTGACAAACCCTGCACAAAAGTCAACATCATCACCCGAAAAAGGGGAGACACCATAATTCTCTCCCTTCTTCTCTCCTTCCGAGTGATCCCTCTTCCTCCGAGTTTCACTCGACGGGCAAACACACATGTGCTGCATAGTAATAATAAAAAGGTAGAAAAATCGACCTACGAATCTATAATTAAATAGGTTAAACTAGGGCTTTGCCCAGTACTACAGATCAAGGTTCAAAAAATCCAACTACTCTTCATGCTTGACTTCATAAGACATAGTTTAGGGGTTAGGGGTAGATACATGAAAATGAAAATGGAAGCCTGTATCCTTCTTAGTCACCCTAAAATGAAGTTTTTGGGAGGTTTTTGAAATTTCCATGTTTGAAACCCAAAACCACTTCTCTTCATGCTTGACTTCATAAGACATAGTTTAGGGGTTAGGGGTAGATACATGATTTGTATGGTTTGAATATGTCTAGACCATGTTTATCAACTTTAATGCTTACTATATGACATAAGAAGACTATGTGCTTTGGTTTTTCATTTTTCTGATTTTTTTAGAATTTTGATGCACATTTGAATCTTGGTCAAATCCTAGGTTTGACCAAGATTTAAACAAGTATATATAGAACATGAAAATGAAAAGGGAAGCCTGTATCCTTCTTAGTCACCCTAAAATGAAGTTTTTGGGAGGTTTTTGAAATTTCCATGTTTGAAACCCAAAACCACTTATCTTCATGCTTGAGCAAGATTTGACCAAGATTTAAACAAGTTTAAATCATGAAAATGGAAAGGTAAGCCTCGATCCTTCTTAGTCGCTCTAAAATGAAGCTTTTGGGATGTTCTTGAAATTTCCATGTTTGAAACCCGGCCAAAACGACTTTTCTTCATGCTAGACTTCATAAGATCGACACGGGGTACATATATACATGATTTGTCTGGTTTGGATATATCTAGACCTTGTTTATCAACTTGAATGCTTACGATATGACATAAGAACACTATGTGCTTTTTGTTTTTTATTTTTTGTGCCTATTTGTATCTTGGTCAAATCCTAGGTTTGACCAAGATTTAAACAAGTTTAAAACATGAAAATGAAAAGGGAAACATGTATCCTTCTTAGTCACTCTAAAATGAAGTTTTTGGGAGGTTTTTGAAATTTCCATGTTTGAAACCTAAAACCACTTCTCTTCATGCTTGACTTCATAAGACAGAGTTTAGGGTTAGAGGGGTAGATACATGATTTGTCTTATTTGAATATGTCTAGCTAGACCTTGTTTATCAACTTTTGAATGCTTACTATATATATATGTGACATAAGAAGACTATGTGCTTTTGTTTTTCATTTTTCCGATTTTTTAATTTTATGCCCATTTAAATCTTGGTCAAATCCTAGGTTTGACAATGATTTAAACAAGTTTCAAATATGAAAATGAAAAGGCAAGCATGGATCCTTCTTAGTCACTCTAAAATGAAGCTTTTGATAGGTTTTTGAAATTTCCATATTTGAAACCCAAAACCACTTCTCTTCATGCTTGACTACATAAGACAAAGTTTAGGGTTAGGGGTAGATACATGATTTTTCTTGTTTGAATATGTCTAGACCCTTGTTTATCAACTTTAATGCTTACTATATGACATAAGAAAACTATGTGCTTTGGTTTTTCATTTTTCTGAATTTTTTGGAATTTTGATGCACATTTGAATCTTGGTCAAATCCTAGGTTTGACCAAGATTTAAACAAGTATAGAACATGAAAATGAAAAGGGAAGCCTGTATCCTTCTTAGTCACCCTAAAATGAAGTTTTTGGGAGGTTTTCAAAATTTCCATGTTTGAAACCCAAAACCACTTAATCTTCATGCTTGACTTCGTCATAAGATAGAGTTTAGGGGTTAGGGGGTATATACATGATTTGTCTAGTTTGAATATGTCTAGACCTTGTTTACCAACTTTAATGCTTACTATATGACATATAAGAAGACTATGTGCGCTTTGGTTTTTCATTTTTTCATTTTTTTATTTTATGCCCATTTGAATCTTGGTTAAATCTAGGATTTGACCAAGATTTAAACAAGTTTAAAACATGAAAATGGAAAGGTAAGCCTGGATCCTTCTTAGTCGCTCTAAAATGAAGCTTTTGGGATGATTTTGAAATTTCCATGTTTGAAACCCAAAACCAATTCTCTTCATGCATGCTTGACTTCATAAGACAGAGTTTAGGGTTAGGGGTTAGATACATTATTTGTCTAGTTTGAATATGTCTAGACTTTGTATATCAACTTGAATATATTATTGTACCATGTCTCCACACAGCCCAAAATGCACATATTTTCAAAAGTTTTCATGCATGAGTACTTGTAACTAGTAAAAATAGAAAGTAAAAATAGGAACCCCATGTATGAAGGATACTAAAAAGAACTCTTTCACATTTTTTGGTATAGATTATGAGTTTGCTTGGCTTCATACACAAGTGAGTACATGTCATGCAAAAATTAACACGAAATTTAGTTATCATGACCCATTTTTGGCAGGCATTGTGCATATCGCCTTGAGAAACATCTTTGCGAGCCAGTGTATTAAACGTTTATTCACATATAATGGATTTTTTTACTTTATTAGTGCACACAATGACAGAATCGGCCAAATGTGTATGATTTTTGTGAAGGTGCTAGAAAAACAAGATGCACTACGATGAAGCATGAAAGGAGGCAAGGGGAGGGATAGTGAAGAGGTGGGAGAGACCGAGAGATGAACCGCAAGGTAATTAAAAAATTGGGGCCAAAACGATTCCAACTTCCTAGGCATTGACCAACTTTGCCCCTCTTAACCCAACGTGGCAGTGAACCCGTATAAGCAACAACTTCCTCTTACTCCGCTTCTCCGAAATGGTAAGAGAACCTCTCTCCAGCTTAAGTGACCAATCGACATATCTATGGCCTTCCGACTTGGCTCTGGTCGCCGCGCGTAGTCCTACCACCGACGAGGAAGCGGAGCATCAGCGCCGCCTTCGCTTCGTCCATCGCGCACCAAGGCATAACCCGCCCGCTCGCACTGGCCGGTTGTTCAGCCCGCGGCGGCGCGCTGGCCGTGGAGCCCTCGCCGCCCGCTTCCGTGCGGGCCGATGGATGCAGAGGCAGGATCTCCCACGCAACCCCGCATGCGACGCCCGCTCGGCCCTGGCCGGCTTTTCCGCCCGCGCATGCCGCATGGTTTTCTTTGCCAGCAGGTGAGATCCCCTTCCCGGCCGGCGCGAACGATGCGGGAGGCAGGGAGCTCCCGTGGCCAGCCGCCTAATCCGACCGCACTTCAAAGTGTGCCGGCCGTGGAGCCAGGCCGTTCTTTCAAGCGCATCACGGCGACGCCCTTTGCAGGAGCAACACCGCCAAGGAGCTCGTATATAACGTGATGTTCCCGGCACTCTATAGATGCCGGGATGCTCGCAAGCTTTCGTGCGTGCTAAGAATGCGGCGGCTGCAAATCCTGTGGACGCAAAGCATTGCAGCGGCGCGCCCGATGAGGCTAAGGTGGCGCACGCTTTCCACTGTGCGTGCCTCGACAAAGCTTAACATCCAGCACGGCTTCGTGCAACCGCCAAACGCCGCTCCAGCTAAGATCCAAAAATACTCCGGTGAGCATATCACTCCGGAGTAGAACAATCCAATTTCTAGTACCGTAGGAGTACTTTATTAGTGCACAAACTCGGCGAAATTAAAGGTGTGTTCTTTGTGTGTGATGTAAATCTAAAAATTTGAAGGTTCTAGCAAAAACATTTCTTCAGAAATATTCGATGTGTTTGCTTGGCCTTATCTATATATCCGGTGAGCATATATGGATGCCAAATCCTTTACAAACTTTATATTTTTTAAGTGATCGATGTGCATGCATCTATCTCGCCATGGTAAATTAATGAAACAAGTTGCATATTTGCCGTAATTCCAAACTTCGTGAGCAGTATAGAGATCGAGACCTTAATTAATTATTATGAGTAGGATGCATGCATGCATGTCCATTTTCTAGGGTTTTAAAGGATACTAGAGCTTTTCTAGGTTAATTTGCAACTATATGTATATTTGTTTTCTAGTTCGGGCTGATCATTAAACTCGACGTTGAGTTGTAGATTATGTGAAATTAGTACATGCCATAAAATATAGTATAATTTTTTATGTACCCTACGAGGCAGTACGTGTGGTGTACCCTTAATTATTAATTGGTAGACATGTACCGTTGGCATGTTTGAAGAAAATTTGAATTTGGAAGAAGTTTTTAAAGTAAAATTAACGCAAGCACAAAATCATGTGTGATGGTGAAATTTCTTGAACAAATTAATACAAACCTAGTAATATGAGTTTGTTTGGCTTTACGCCCACAAGTGAGTATTGTGCGCATGTCCTTTGATGCAAAAATCCCGCCATACAAAACTTTTTAGTTATCATATGACCTCAAGTTTGGAAGAGATCGTATTTTAAGCAACTTCACAAACAAGAGATTCTAACAATTATATGCATGCATGAAAGAATGATTTCCCTTTTTTATTACTGTACAAAAATGGCTAGATGTGTGTTAATTGTGAAGGAGGGCTACCAAATTTTAACAGCTTGCACATTATTGTCATAATTCCACCTTTTGGAAGCAAGAGGGTAGACATGCTTTCCGCTTGGTAGGATGTGTTAGTGCCATCAATTTTGTAGATATAGGTTCAAGGATTTGTTCATCTTAACGGAACTATATATGGATTTTTAAGCTTTTGCCTAGTAATTAAACTCATAATTGAAATAATGTAGGTTATTTAACTACATACATGCCATAAATTCTGACAGAAATACTTGGACGTGCCTTGCGAGGGTGGTAACAAACAAGAACACAATGACCAAACTTCAAATGCCAATCCACCCACCAAGCTATACGATTGGCATGTACAATCGATCGACTCCTTCTAATCAAATTTGAATACAATAAAAGAAGTTTTAAAAAATTTCAAAATGAGATCAACTTGTGCATTGAGTCATCCTTTGTTATTTATTTGCTTGTAAAAATAGAAACATAGGCATATGAATGTATTCGAAACACTTCACTTTTCAACGGGGAAGGGACCCGAAGGTCCCGTAAAAACAAAAAAGATTACAATAGTAGTACTCCTTTGAGAAGGCGTAGAAGAAGGATCCTCGAAGAGCCAAATGCTTTTATTATCCACACTGTTCGGCTCTTTTCCTTCTCGTGTAAGCTATCGCGCAATGATTATACTAGGCTGCTCGATTATACTAATGGTCGGATGGTAGTACAACCATTTTCGCAAACTTCGCGCCCTTCGTCATGTCAAGCATCGTATCCCTGTGCAAGCAGTCTGCTCGAATGAAATACTCCTAAGTACGTACGGTATTCCCTCCAAAGACACACCACACGGTATTCCCTCCAAAGACGCACCGTCGCCCCTCTCCGCTCGAATGAAATACTCCAAAATACTTCGCGCCCTTCGTCATGTCAGCATCGTATCCCAGTGTGCAAGCAGTCTCCTATGAAATGGAGACGACATTTTGTTGAAAAGTGTCGGTGCATGCTATATATACCACAGTAGTATGAGAGTTTTTACAGCATTATTCCGATTTCCACAGAATGCATTAAATTTGGAAGCGATGCCACACTGACAAGAGTGGTTTAAACAAGGCCATTATTTTTATTATGTTATATTACTACAATACTCCAAGGTAGCACTAGTAGCCTTCGGTTGTACTCTGCCGGTCGCTGCCTCATTCGACCGTACTTTATTCTTCTTCTCATATATATATACAAAATACTGTCTGCCGAGGTTCGATGACCGCACCGTCGCCCCTCTCCGCGCCGCCGTCTTGGGCCGCGCCACCATTCTCCCCGCCGAGTTCTCCCCCGTCCCCGACGCACCACCGTCAAGCACCACCGGACCGATCTTCGCAGGTATGTACATCTCCAACCTCCGGCGAGTACGAGAGGTTCATCGGTCATTGTGTTCGATATAACCTTAATTTGGGGATTGCAATGTGAGTAACTTATCGGGTTTTCTAGGAAATGAAAACGGCGTCGCTCGATGCCTACACACTGCGTCGGCGGATACATGGAAAGCGGAGACGGATGCTCGCATGCATCGGCGGAGACATGTAAAGCGGATGCGGAGGCAAAGGCGAAGGCGGTGGCTAGGACGGGCCCGGCGCCGTGGCGCCGGCAAATGCTCGTATCGAAGCTGCATTTTGTTGGAAAGTCTTGGCGCGTGCTTCGAGAGTTTTGGCGGCGCAGCCGGAGAACCGTCGGAGGCTTCAAGCTGGCTGCTTTGAACGCGTCGAGAGCTTGGATGGTGACTTCATCTAAGGCGGCGCTTGTTGCATATGATCGTGACTCGTCAACCCCTTTGTAAGTTCTACCTTCCCAACCGCAATGAGGTTAGATCTGGTGGATTGGGGTTTTTTGCCCAAACCAGACGTGATGATGCATTGAGATGTTTTTGTATTTTTGATGATGCATTCTGCTTCTTTTGTAATTTGGGTGATTCATTATGCTTTTTAGGTAGTAATTTTTCTGATGCACTCACCTCTTCAGAATTTTTCATGGTTTTTTTTGTTTTTGTTTTTCTCACAACCTAGCTAATGCTCTCTGCTGTTTAGCCAAAAGTTGGATGATGCATTGTACTGTTTACATATATTTTACTCGATGATGCATTTTGCTCTTTTAGCCTTTTAGGTAATTTTTCTCGATTCCTTGAACAGTGTGGGAAATTTCGATGAAGAATTTTGCTTTGTCAACTTAGATGATGTATTGTCTTGTTTACATTTTATTACCTATATCAAAGCTAACCCCATCCGATGTTACCACAAATGCTTTTGGGTCTGTAGAGGTCTCTTTTTCCTCCAATCGTGTTGACACGTTAGCAATTATTACTGTATATGCGAGATTGCCTTCCGTTGGTGCGTCCTATTTTTGTGGTGTTTTTTTTTTTTTTTTGCAAATTAAGGGCTTCATTGATTATGCAACAGGATTACAATTGCATTGTCCTGTTTACAATATTTTGATTTTGCTGATGCATTGTGCTGTTCACATTATTTTGATTTCTTTGATGCATTGTCCTGTTTACATTATTTTGATTTTGCCGATGCATTGTGCGTTTACACTATTTTGATTTTGTTGATGCACCGTGCGCTTTAGGAAACTTTGATGATGAATTAGATGATGCATTTTGCTGCTTAGTCAAATTAGATGTTGCATTTTGTTTTAAAAAATAGATGATGCAAAGGTGTCGTTTACATAATTTTGACGATGCATCGTGCGATTTGCATAATCCTACCAGCTTCAATCGAAGGACACCCACAACAATCAACGATCTGCCCGGAGATGTAGTCTCTCAGATTCTTGTCAGCTTCCTCCCCATCCAACCTGCTTACTAGCTGCATCGTGCACCAAGAAAGCATGGAGGCAATGTATGGGAAGCAATTATTTCAGAAAGCTAATCGTGTCACACAACGGAGGAAACCCGTTGCTAGGGTTTTTCACCAACAACTCCGAGGACAATCGATTCATCACAGAGCATGATCTTCACCCGGCCATCTTGAAGATGCTGGCAATCCCGTCTCAAGTGAACGGTCCCAAAATCTATGTCCTGGGATGCCGCGATGGTATGGTGCTACTCCATTCTAATGTATCCAGTGGGTATATATCAGTCTGGGATCCAATTAGGCAAGTTCTCACAGCGATACCAGAACCACCATTGTGGCGCAATCACACAATTGAAAGCAGCGGCTCAATTCTCTCGTCGAGAAACAACTCGAACCGTTTACACATTGTGGCAAGTTCTCGGTTGTTTGGATAACAACTAAACGTTACGATGCACGTGCTCATATCTACTCACCAGATTCAAAAGAATGGGAGTTTCTAGCTCGATCAACTCCGATGTCGAGAGATTGACCGTAGACCTAAGAATCCTCATAGGGGGTATTTTGTACCGGCCAACGAAGTCTAGATATATCATTGAGCTTGACCATGCAAAGAAGACTCGAAATATATTCTGCCCTCATGAGACGCATGATATATTCATGCTTAACATTCACATCTTCAAGGGACATAATGGAGATGTTGCCCTTGTCGTTATAAGAGACTTCACCCTACAAACATGGACCAGTACAAGATCATCAACAAAGCGATCACGAGTCATGGACATGTCATATAAATTTTGAATTGGATACTTTTTTTGGCCTTGACACATCATTTCCATACAATTGGAAACATCCAAGAAGGTTACTCGCGTATTTGAGGACAAAAATGAGCTGGTTGTACGGGCAAAGGAGGGAGTATTCCAATTAGATATGAGCAACTCGCAAAGGAGAAAGTACAATTCCGCTAGACGTTGGTGCACTTTACATCCCTACTCGCTTAGACCGGGTTAGTCATTCATATGTAACCTTTGCATTCATTTACATATGACTTTTTGCTGATCAATTTGTTCATTTCCCGACAAGAATCGACCTGATCCGTAGTGCAACATCAAGGACACGAAAAAGAACGCTACTGTCAGAACCCATCTAATTCAAAGTTCAACATCCATAAGAGAAAAGGAAGTCGCATATGAAGGAGCAAGGCTTGTTTGGGCAAGAAGTGATAGCCCAGCTTTTGTTTGGTCCGATGTCTTTTAGTTTTCGTTCGGTGGAAATGTCGCTGCACCATTTGTTTGTACTGCAGCTCCATAGTGCTAGCTGCTAGTACGTTGGCGCTGTCTCACGTCGCTTGTTTTGGGGGCATAAATATGCCACGAAACCTTTGTTTTATGTGATCAAACGGTCATTTCGCATGTATATGTTCGGGTTCTGATGAAACCTTTTTTGTGATCTGTACATATATTTGAGTCAGTCTGTGTTTTGTTTTATGATGGGCAGGAGTATTTGTTTTACTACACCATTGTTTATCCGAATTGTATTACTCACTCTATTCAAAAAGTTAGCGGCTCACCTTTTTCCTTCAAGATACGGATGTATCTACACACTAAAAACATATATAGATGAAACATCTTCAGACAAAGTTTAGTCACTTATGTATGGACGGGGGTAGTATTATTTATGTTGTGCTCCCAAACAAGGTACATCGGACAAATACTGCTTAAAGTTCATATGTGTAATCTTATTCCCTTTGGAAGTTAAGCATTAAACTCTACTAGTACAACCGTGGTGGTCTTGTGATGTAGTACTCTTTTGATGCATTTGTGATGTAGTAGTACAGTACTTTTTTTTGAACTGGTATAGTACTATCTAAGAAGAGTACTCCTCCGATTCACATTCATTTTACACCAATAAATATGGATCGGAGCGAGGGAGTAAATTAAACATGGCATCTCGTGCATGAAGCTTGACAGATCGATCAAAGGTTGGCTAGAATGGCAATACAATGCTCCTCATTAGGCAAATGCATGCCATGTACGATAGTATACATCCAGTAAAGAAGTCTATACTGACATAAAAAAGACTACATTGGGGATGAGAGTCAATTGGGGAATCTACAATACATAAAATCTTGCTCGTAGCTGATTTTGGCTAAGAGGGTTTTACTCACATTACACGTGCCACTTTCCTTGTCTGCAAAACAAGTTCCAATAAAGGAAGAGGAAAGAAGAGGACATTGTGGGCGAGATTGAACACCTTTTTATGTGTTAAGCTGAGGCCTTGTTTAGCTGAGGATTTCGACTTAGGCCTAACAAATTTCAAAGACACCCGTAAATAAATTTCCTTGCGCGCACCACCGTCAAAGAAAATAACAAAATTGGCACGCAAGATTAAGAACGAAGTGAATTTAAGTAACTTGGTTAGCTTTTCAAGCAATATATTCAGAGAAAGAGCACACATGTCCGGCAAATAATCGTAAGAGAAGAACAATAAATCTAAGGCATTCCACTTCATATGCAGAAGGGACGCGACAGCGCATGGATTCATACCTTGAGTCGACTCTGGCTCGTAGAAGGGCGGTCGCGCCTCGAGGATGCCGGCGACGTCTCCACGTCGATCTCACATATGACTGCTTCTCGGTGGGCGGTGCGCCACGCCATGTAGAAGATCTATCAAAAGAGGAGAGCCCGATGACGCTACCGACGCCTCAACCTTGATAGCACCGGCTTGTTGCTCCGCACCGAGATGCGCCACGTGCAAGATTTAGCGGATGCGCCAATTTTAGAGATATGTCATGATCGTTGTAACAAATTTCAACATGATGATGATTTGATCCTGCACTCGGCCTTGAACATAAGTACTAGTACAGTCTCACAATTTTTTTTATCATTATACTTTGCGAGATTTAGCGGATGCGCCAAATTCAGAGATAGATCATGATCATGGTAACACAATTTTCAATGTAATGATGATTTGATGTTGCACTAGACCTTGAACATAAGTACTAGTACGGTCTCACAATTTTGTATCATTATACTTTGCAAGTTTTAGCGGATGCGCCTATTTTCAGAGGATCATGGTAACAAATTTTCAACGTGATGATGATTTGATGTTGCACTCGACCTTGAACAGAAGTACTACTACTGTCTTACAATTTCTTTATCATTATACTTTGCAAGATTTAGCAGATGCGCCAAATTCAGAGACAGATCATGATCATGGTAACAAATTTTCAACGTGATGATGATTTGATGTTGCACTCGAACTTGAATAGAAGTACTAGTACAATCTCACAATTTTTTTATCATTATACTTTGCGAGATTTAGCGGATGCGCCAAATTCAGAGATAGATCGTGGATCATGGTAACACACTTTTCAATGTAATGATGATTTGATGTTGCACTCGACCTTGAACATAAGTACTAGTACGGTCTCACAATTTTGTATCATTATACTTTGCAAGTTTTAGCGGATGCGCCCATTTTCAGAGGTAGATCATGATCATGGTAACAAATTTTCAACGTGATGATGATTTAATGTTGCACTCGAACTTGAACAAGTACTAGTATGGTCTCACAATTTTTATTACTCGTATAATTATACTTTGAAAGATATAGCGGATGCGCCAATTTCAGAGATAGATCATGATCATGGTAACAAATTTTTAACGTGATGATGATTTGATGTTGCACTCGGCCTAGAATAGAAGTACTAGTACGGTCTCACAATTTTTTATCATTATACTTTGATATAGCGGATACGCTAATTTCAGAGATAGATCATGACCATGGTAGTGACCAATATTCAAGATGATGATGATTTGATTTTGCACTCGGCCTTGAACAGAGGTACTAGTACGGTCTCACAATTTTTTATCATTATACTTGGACCTTAGCGAAATTCAAAATCTCATAGCGGCAAAACTTCCCGCCTACAAAATACAAAAATTTCGTGACGCTTCCAAATTCCCATTCTACCCCTGTGGAGATGACAAAGTCGGTTGGTGGGGGTCTGCCGTCATTTTTTGGATCACCACCTCCCTAGCCCGGAAACCCTCCCAAAAAATTCATTTCCCTCAGACCACCCACCGGAACTTCCCAAGTCCCTCTCTCCCACCTCCACGACCACCGCACCGGAACATCCCCGCCGGACTTCTGGCCTACCCGAGCCCTCGCGATCCTCGTCATCCGGCTGCCGCCGGAGCCGCTTCATCGACGCCGTCATCAACCGGACCGGATCATCCCCGCCGAACCTCGAAACCATATGCTCATCCAGCAGCCTCATCGCAGCCGTTTCAGCTGGGTATCGTCCACCCCACCGGAGCCGCTTCGCCGGATCCGTCGTCCACCGCATCGTATCTTGCTCACCGACACCGCCGTGCATGAACCGGATCTGCTTCACCGGCGCCGTGCATGATCTAAACTCTTCTATGTCGCTTTTCTATTGCTTGCCCGCAAGTTCTTGTTTAATCTTGGGGGAACCTGTTTGTGCTAACGATTGCGGATGAGATGAGTAACCATGAAGTGTAATGGCCGTCTCTCCAACCCCAAGTAGCACATGTAGCGTACTTCATCACCGGATCTATCAACCCCAGAAGATCTGCTGTGACTCCCACAGTGCTTCTCCTAATGTAAGTCCCTTGTTTTAGCGCCATGTTCTGGGTTCGATGCTTGTTTGTCTCGAAGCTCTTTTAGTTCATTCCTAGCTATGACCGTAACACGTTGCTATTTTCTACTTCATTGCTAACTTTAAGCGATTGAACATTTTGGTTTGCATTCCCCGCTCGTAGATGTAGCCATCATAACTTCTATCTTGCTCGGTCGTTGTTACAAAAATTATACCGTAGGTATTATAGTAACATCCTGCTATTATTTAGTTCATGGCCAATTTTAAGTAATTGCACATGTTGGTTCGCATTCCCTCGCTTCTATAGCTTTTGGCATCGTAACTTCTATATTTGGTTTACATTCCCTCGCTCTGTAGATCTAGCCATCATAACTTTATCTTGCTCGATCGTTGTTACAAAAATTATGGCCTGCTACTATGTTGTTTGTGCCAATTTTTTACTCCATGAACATGTTGGCTTGCATTCCCCGTACTACAGGTGATGCCATTGTTTTGTATCTAGTTCATTGTAAGCTAACAAAGTAAGGACTTAGTTTGGCATGCTATCACTTTCTGCTATCTAGCCTCGTAGTACAAATAAACTTGTCATACTACTAGATAATAATTTTGCGTGCCATCTTGTTCTTCAAAAGCTGCATTATTGACTTGTTTCTCTCGACTTGGCATGACGCTCACATATGGAAAGCTGAACATATTGGTTTGCATTCCCTCTTATACAAGTTCACAGTGATCCCACTATATTCGTATCCGGTCCATCCTAAGCTCTAGCATTAACTATCCTCCATGTGTTGCTCATTACAAGTTTATATCCCGAAACATCTTGATTTGCATCCCCTTCACTATAAGTTCAGGAGTATTATTTAGTTCACGGCCAAAATGAAGTAATTGCACTTGGCACATGTTGGTTCACATTCCCTCCTCTTTAGCTTTTGCCATCGTAACTTCTATTTTTGGTTTACATTCCTGCTCGTAGATGTAGCCATCATAACTTCATCTTGCTCGATCGTTGTTACAAAATTTATAGCCTCGCTACTATGTTGTTCATGCCAATTTTGTACTCCCCGAACATGTTGGTTTGCATGGGACTCGACAGTAGTAAGTCTCATTGTTTCATTCTAACATGCTGTTATATTGGTGTTGGTATGCGGCATGCACTCTTTGTTTGCTTATTGTGCGCATTACAATGATCTTGTTATAATGACGAAATGATGAGTTCCAAATTCTTTGCCAAACAATATTGTAGTGTCTTTGCCTTTCCATTGTTCTTTGTCTTAACTTGTAATGTCTTTGTTTCAGATATAGGTGCCGCATGGACAACTTAAAAGATTGCCGGATCGCTTCATTGTATTGCTAGGTTTAATTACCATTCAATTTCTTTGGGTTCTGTAATATTTTTTTCAATGCCTTGCAAATTGATGTAATATTTAGTTAGTTTTTATAGTTCTTTCGCGCATTTTTTCTTTGGTGCTTGTGGTAAGTGAGGCTATCCGACGTAAATCAATGTTTGCGTAAATATTCTCGGTATCTAAATCACGAATTCCCATCCCTTAAACGGCCCTATTAAGCGAAATCACATATGTGCCTCGCCCGCAAAATCCTAAAGCGCATATTATGCCGGCATATAAACAACAACTAAACGGGCGGGCCCACTTACTTCTTGGGCCAGCCCATTTGATTTACGGTGGACCCCACACTAATTGGGCTGGCCCACTTGCTTTACGGTGGACCCCACCAACCACCGGGCCGGCCCACTAATTAGTTGGGCCACCCCATTTGCTTTTTGGTGGACCCCACAAAATAAATGGGCCTGGCGCTTTAAGAGGAAAGTGGGACCCACCTGTGTTTTTGGCCGACCCACTATCTTGTTGGGCCGGCCCACTTGCTATATGGTGGACCCCACATACTAGTTGGGCCGCCCTTTAACAGAAAGTGGGACCCACATGTGTTTTTGGCCCGGCCCACTATCGTGTTGGGCGGCCCACTTGCTATATGGTGGTCCCACATACTAAATGGGCCGCCCTTTAAGAGGAAAGTGGGACCCACCTCTGCTTTTTGGCCCGGCCCACCGTCTTGTTGGGCCGGCCCACCTCGCTATATGGTGGACCCCACATACTAATTGGGCCGCCCTTTAGCAGAAAGTGGGACCCACCCGTGTTTTTGGCCCGCCCACTATCTTGCCGGGCCACCACTTGCTATATGGTGGACCCCACATACGAAATGGGCCGCCCTTTAACAGAAAGTGGGACACACCTGGGTTTTTGGCCCGGCCCACTATTGTGTTGGGCCGGCCCACTTGCTGTATGGTGGACCCCACAAACGAAATGGGCCGACCCTTTACCTGGAAAGTGGGACCCACCTGTGTTTTTGGCCCGGCCCACTTGCTCTACGGTGGACCCCACACACTAAATGGGCCGGCCCTTTAACAGGAAAGTGGGACCCACCTGTGTTTTTGGCCCGGTCCACTTGCTTCTTGGGCCGGCCCGATTGTCGTAAGGTGGACCCCACATGTTAAATGGGCCGGCCCATTTAAGTTTTGACCAGTCAACATTAGAGGTTAGGCCCGGCCCACGTAACTAATGGACCAGCCCAGCTATATAGTTGACCGGTCAAACTATGTCATCTGGCCCGGCCCGCTTAAGACGTGGCAGGCCTCGTGTGGGCCTACCATCTACCACGGGGTTTCAGCCGGTTAACGCCGTTAATCGGCGATTAACGGCGTCTGCCACGTGTCAGTTTGCATGACGTCAGCAGTCAACGGGCTCCCGAAAACACTTCCGCAACGGTCCGATTTTCCGTGGCGGAAGGGCGCCCAAGCGCGACGGACCGAAAAAATCGTCGTTGGACTTTGCCTGACGCAGTTTCCACAACGGAACCCATATCGTCGGGTTAGGCCCATAGGCGACGAAAAATACCCCTTAGCGGACGATTTTGAGACGTTGTCTATCAGAACTTTTCTTGTAGTGGTCATGGCCTATCGTGGCCCCCGCCTGCGCTACCCTCAATCCCAGCCCACGCGTGGTCATCCGCCGAGGTTCGACAACCGCGACCCCGATGCTAGCGACGATGACGTCGGCGACTTTGATGACTACAGTGGCGAATATTATAGGACTAGGCACGACTATGATTGAATGGCTCCAACATTCGAATCTGGCCATGTATCTTATTTTTCAGTTGAGGTCTGTACTTTAATTTCGGTTGAGGTCTGTACTTTAATTTCAGTTCAACCACTTTATTGAACAAAAACAACCGACAACGACTTTATAAACTAAATTTAAACTAATAGAACCGACAACGACTTTATTGAAATTACAATAAAATAGATAAACTACTAGTCTAGTCTCTACTCGTCGTCGGAGGTTGTCTCCGTCCAAATGTCATCCCACCGAGGGTCGTTTTCGGTCCAAGTTGTATTCGGGTTCTCGAGCTCGAAGGCGGCGACGGCCCGACGGTGGCGCCTGTTGGACCTGCGTTGTGCCCTAAGGTTAGCAAAGAACGCGTCGGGGGACTGCGCCCTCCACTGGCGCATCAACTGCTCGTCGCGCTCGGCGATGGCGATCCTGCGCTGCACCTGGCGATGCCGGCGACGGTCCTCGTCGTCGACGAGGCACGGCGGTGGCGCGAGGAACTCCGCCTCCTCTAGCGATTCAACATCCGGGAAGTTCATGTCGTGCCCTGGCCGCCGAAAGCGCCACGCCGCCGCGTCGTAAGCGCGCGCCGCCTCCTCCGGCGTGTTGTACGTGCCGAGGGTGAGGCGGAAGCCACCGGCGCGTATCTCGGCGGTGAACCTACCGCTCGGACGCACTCGAACGCCACGGAAACCGGACGCCCCTCGACGACGTGGAGGCATCCCGGAGATGAATGAGCGGAGGCGGTGGTGACGTGTGGTTGCGCCCGCACTCGTCGCTCTATATAGCGCACGCGGGGCATGGCACGTGTAAGCGGTGGCTACACGTCGCACGCCGGCGTCGGCGGGGCGACGCACGTGGTAGCGGTGGCTACACGTCGCACGCCGGCGTCGGCGGGGCGAGGCACGTGGAAGCGGTGAAACGTTTGATATGATCCGAGATGCAAATAGTTATATGCATGTCATATTCATGTTCATTGGATTTTTCTGATCAATTTTCATATATAAAACTTTTGTATTTGAGGTACCATTCAAAAGTTATTGAAATAATAGTTTTATTAAGTTAAAATTGAAAAAAAGGGGTGATCCGTGGCACAACCCATCCAACGGCTCTAGGCCGTTGGATTCAAACGGCCAGAGCCGTTGGATGGGCTGTGCCACGGATCAGCCATCTCCCCCTCCGACCCCCTTTTGTCGCGGGTCGTGGCTTGGCCCGCGATAAAGGCTCTTTATCGCGGGTGGTGGCACGACCCGCGATAAGGGGTTTTTATCGCGGGCCAAGCCACGACCCGCGATAAAAGGTGCTAGGTATAAATACCTAGCGCCGCGGGCGGTGCCTCCACCCGCGATACCCGGAGGCCAACACTTAGCCATTTTCACGCCGCCAGGCTGCCGGATTTTTGCGTCGCGCCGCCGTCGCCGCCTCGACCTCCTCCGGCGCCTCCTCGTCGAGCCTCCGCCGCTCGTGCGCCGCCACGGCCGACTCTGCCGCGCGCGCTCGGGGCCGCCGTGCCGCGCGCCGCTCCTCCGATCTGCAGGCGCTCGGGTCGCGCGCCGCGCCGCCGCTCCTCTCCTCAGCCTCGGCCGCCGCCGCCTCCCTCGTGCGCCGCCGCCTCCTCGTGCGCGCCGCCTCCGCCTCCCTCGTGCGCCGCCGCCTCCCTCGTGCGCCGCCGCAGGTAGTGCCAGTACCGGCCGGCGCCGGCCTTGGCCTTTTTTTTTGTTATTTTGTTATTATTACTTTTATGTAATTAGTTATTATTAGTTTTATGTAATTAGTTATTATTAGTTTTATGTAATTGGTTATTTTGTTATTATTAGTTTTATGTAATTAGTTATTATTAGTTTTATGTAATTAGTTATTATTAGTTTTATGTAATTGGTTATTTTGTTATTATTAGTTTTATGTAATTAGTTAATGTTTAAATAGTTAGTGATTTTCTATATTGTTAAATAGTTAGTTTATAGTTATTTTGTATATGGTTAAATAGTTAGTTTATTTTGTATATAGTTAGTATATAGTTAGTATAGTACCGACGCCGACACCGACGCCGCAACTCCCTCTTTTCTCGCCCTCTCGCGAAAACCATCGACGCCGCAACTCCCCTCTTCTCTCCCTTCTCGCGAACAACCGACGCCGACACCGGCGCGCCCTCTCCCTCTCGCCAACACATCTCTCTCCCTCTCGCGAAAATCACCGACGCCGCAACTCCCTCTCTTCTCTCCCTCTCGCGAAAATCAACGACGCCGCAACTCCCTCTCTTCTCTCCCTCTCGCGAAAACCATCGACGCCGCAACTCCCTCCCTTCTCTCCCTCTCGCGAAAACCATCGACGCCGCAACTCCCTCTCTTCTCTCCCTCTCGCGAACAACCGACGCCGACACCAGCCCTCTCCCTCTCGCAAACACCTCTCTCTCCCTCTCGCGAAACCACCGACGCCGCAACTCCCCTCTTCTCTCCCTCTAGGGTTAGTTTAGTTTTTGGTTAGCTAGGGTTAGGGTTTGGTTTGGGTTAGAACATGTACTTATCGATTTAATTTTTTGCAGAAACAATGGATCCATTCGAACGGGACTTGGAACAGGAAGACATTTTCGCGAACATAATCCGCGATGGTGATGGAGAAGCCGGCGGCTCCGGTGATCATGGAGAAGCCGGCGGCTACGGTGATCATGGAGAAGCCAGCGGCTCCGGTGATCATGGAGAAGCCAGCGGCTCCGGTGATCATGGAGAAGCCGGCGGCTCCGGTGATGGTGAAGCTGACGGCTCCGGTGATGGAGAAGCCGACGGCTTCGGTGATGACGAGGTATACGATTAGTATAGATGCATTAATGGAATTCTATATGTACATATGTATATAAATTAATTAATTTTTATTCTCTTAGGCCTCCGAAGATAAGTTGGACAAACGAGGCCCGGCAAAGAAGTTGACCAAAAAAGACCACTTCACAATTGAAGCTATATCACCGGAAGGCCAACCTGTGGCACCCTCACTTGTCAGAACGAAATTTAAAAATCAGTGCGGAGTTCTGGTTAGGGATTCTCTCCCGATCACTATTAGAGAATGGAACAAGACCAAGAAGGTGTCCGAAAATCAGGTTGCCGATAGGTACAAAAACACACTTTTTGACGACCTCATGGCACATTTCACTTTGCCAGATCTGGGATCGGAGTCTGAGAATGCTAAGCAGAGGGCGCTAGTGAAGAAATGGGCTCTTAAGAAGATGGGGGAACTTTTCCGGGCGTATAAGAACCGGTTATGGGCAACTTATAAGGCCGAGAAGAAGCCTCAAGTATTCGAGAACTATCTATCGAAGCAGGAGCATAATTGGGAAGAATTTGTGAAGTACAAAGAATCAGAGGAGGCTGTGAACCTGTCGAAGAAAAACCAGAAGAATGCAAGCGAGAAGAAATATCACCATCATACGGGGCGAGGGGGCTACGAAGTAGCCATGCCTAAGTGGGATGCACAAGAGGCTGAGATGGAGCGGAATGGGATCACTCCAGAACCCACGCGAGAAGGATGGGACATTAGGGCTCGAATTTGGTTCCTCGCGCATGGCTGTGAGTATGACATGAAGACAGGGAACATTGTTGAAAGTGAGCAGGGTTAGGGTACCCAGGGAAAAATGGATTGAAGTGACGGCAGAAATAAAGGCGGGAAAACTAAAGTTTGCTCCCGATAGAGAGAAAGACTTGCTGACGCTTGTCCTCGGTAATCCCGAGAAGGGAGGACGAACAAGAGGCTTCGGCCCTAGTGTTCCGTGGTCGCTTGGGTTTCCGGCCGACGCGGAGACTTATAGAAGCCGAGCGAGAGCTAAACAACGCGAGCTGCAGGTGCAGAATGACCGGATGGCCGAGTTTCAACGCCGACTTGACCAGCAGCTAGCGGAGATTCAAGAAGAACACTGGAGATAAATGAACTAAAAGGACAACACGGCCAGATAATACCGCCGGCATATCTCAGCAGCGAGACAGCAGCGTTGCCGACTCGGAGGTGGCACCGCCTTTGAAGATGATAGATGGCGGTCCTGGCGACCCCATTGATGGAATCAAGGAGCAAACACCTTGTGATCTCCATGACGTGTTCAGGAACGTATCTGTTAAGGTGGCGGTCGGCTTTGTCTTACCTGCATTTGGAGCTGAAGGTGAGCCGGCAACATGGCATGGCAATGAGATTCCAGCTGGCTATGCTCGTGTCGGGGTGGATTCAGTTGTACCGTCGTGGGAGACATTGCAGCTCGATATCCCTGGAGGTGATGGGGGGGTTACACTCCGAGAGGTGCTGGGAGAAATCATTCTCTGGGAAAAGAAGAACATAAAGCTGCCAGGCTGGGTAGCCCCTAGTACCCGCCGTCCTGTGTCACCATCACCTCCTCCAGGTGATCGCAGGCCACCATCACCATCACCTCCTCCAGGTGATCGCAAGCCACCATCACCTCCTCCTACTGATCACATGTCGACACCATCCCCCCATGGGTACGACGTCGACCACGACATCCGTAGTCCATCTCCATCTCCAGCGCCGCCGCCTCCGCCCACTAAGACTCGGTATGCACCCGGCCGGAAGCGTTTCAAGAGTCCTACCCGCAAGTTGTCGCCCCTCCCAAGAGTACCAAAGGTTCCTCCCCCCCGTCCTTGGGATCTTACTGTCGAGCAAAATGCGGCCGCTGTTGCGAAACACAACTATGATCATTTCCATAAGCCAAAACCTCCAGCGCCAGAGCCATTCACCGAGAAGCAAATAGCATATGCTACTTCTTTTCTGAACACACCATCGCAATATGACTTGCACGAGAAAAAGGATGACTATACACGCCACCTTGCGAAGGTAATTGATGACAAGGCTAAAAAGAAGAAGGAGGATGACGAGGCTAAGAAGAAGAAGGAGGATGACGAGGCTAAGAAGAAGGAGGATGGCAAGGCTAAGGAGAAGGATAGTGCTAGCACGAGCAAATCATCACCGGAAGAAGACAAGTGCACCCCTCAAGGCGCCCAAGCAAACGACAAAAGGCAAAAAAAGAAAGGAAGTTTCCCAGCTCGGAGAACAGGCCAAACAATCGATCCCAAAGACTCAAAGTGTTTGATGTTCCCAAGCTGTACCGGGAACATGGTGAAGGTTTCAATCTGGAAGAAGCTGAGGCGCTAGCGGCTTCGATGTCCTGTACCGTGGAGGAATTGCTGAGTGCCGCAGATGTTGCACTACCCTTTGCTGACATAGCTCCTACATTTGTCTACGGGGCCGACTTGGTCAGTAGAGAGCGGCTGGATAAAATGCCAACGCATATGCGGAATTTGCATCAGTGGTACCTTGATGCGTGCAAGGAGAACCAAAAGTACATCGTGGCGAAGATCCCACGTGAATATTACTACCGAAAGGAGGAGATCCATATTGAGATGAATGAACTCTGGCAGTTATTCAATTTAGAAGCCCTCGACAAATCTCTCATGAGCTGCTATTGCTTGTAAGTTGTTAACTACATCTAAATTCATTTTCATTCAGTTCATGTTCGTTTTCATTGCATATACTCATTATATCTTATGTGTTCTCTTATGCAGACTGAAGATTAGTGAATGCAAAAGTAATAATATTATCAATATTGGGTTTGTTGACCCCGATAAAGTACATGTTCAAACGGTAAAGCATAGCGCGTTAGATACGGGGGGAAACCTACTAAGGTTTTTGGGGGAGCAAAATTTCTGTGATTCAATACTGTTTCCTTACAACTACGAGTGAGAGTCTTAATGATCTTTTATGCACATTCAGTTTTGCTTACTCGATGTTAAGTGTAATTCCTGACGTATATACATAAACATGTGCAGCTTCCACTGGATTCTACTAGACATTCAACTTGATAAGGGAATAGTTGAAGTAAGGGACCCAATGAGTAGAGGCCTGGACGGGTTCCGCGACCTGCAGAAGTTGCTCCAAGTGTAATTTCCTTCATCGCCGCGCTATATCTTTCGTGAGATATCAATTAATTATCCACTCATTCAATCATTCTTTTGCCTGGCAGGACTTGGAAAGCTTTCAAGAAAAACATTAAGGGTACCTGGGCAGAGAAGCTAACATTTACTACTGTACCGTGCGCCCAGCAGCCACAAGGGACGAATCTATGTGGATACTACGTTTGCGAGTTCATTCGCATGTTAACCACTGAGAAGCAGAACAATAATAAATTCAACGTAAGCAATAACATTCACAACTTTATTTATTTTCGTCAATATTTCGTTATCACATTGATATAGTCATACTCATCATCTCATTTTCCTATATAGGTCGACTACATGCGGGACACACTCGAACCAAAGGAACACCTACTAGGAATTGCGGAGGAAGTAGCGGGAGTTTTGCTTAGAGAAGTAATAGACAACAACGGCTTGTTTAGTCCTAATAGGCGCTCTCCCTCTCCCCAAGTTTAATTAGTCCCGGTAGTCGTGAGCTCATGTATATATATATATGTAAGGGGAATCGACTTTTGTTTCCAATATTTGGTTGATCAATCTATATATAAATGAACGTGTGTACAACTTCTAGTAGCGTATAAATATATGCAACTTTTATTTCGAATAAAAGGGGGCGGTGGCGGCGGGGGCGGGGTGGGGGGGCTGCATCCCTCAAACCCTAAAGCAGCAGGTTTCTGGGAGCGCCACGTCGAGGACCTTTTGCCGCGGGTGGTAATACCGCCCGCGACAAAAGGGTCTGTCCACTGCGCGCCCCGCGTCCGCCACGTGGTCGACCATATGTCGCGGGTGGTAAGTGACCCGCGACAAAAGGTGGACCTTTTATCGCGCCTCCGTTGTCGCGGCTGGCGGCCCGCGACAAAAGGGGCTCACCACCCGCGGCAAAAGGCCTCTTCTCCACTAGTGATCCTACATCTATAAACACCTCTAAGAGACTGCATCGGTTTCTTCCTCGCCTCCCCACCCACAACACAAGGACGAGTTTATGGTGCAAACGGGCGTCATCAAAAAAACTTGTAGAGGTCGTTGCAGGAAAATTGGCAATTTGGATCCAGGTTCACAAAGAGCTGGCCGGGCGCTACGTGGTCACGTCCTTGTTTGTCCACCAGTAACTAGCGCACCCGCCTAGCCGATCTGATCATGGCAACCCAACTTATACAAAGTAGAAGGAAAGTTCCCCTCAAATAAAAATATATAAAGTAAAATATTGTGCACGCCGTATACCTGATAAATGTTTTATCTTCTCTTGCCGGAGGACGAAAATGCAGATACATGCAGCGTTCCGACCGAGCGGCCGGTGCGTGTACGTCAAGGAGTTGAGCTTTTACTATGCTGATGAAAAGCAACGGTTTACAAGGACTTGCTTCTGTTCTGTCGAACGGCACCACGCACCAACGTCTTATCAGCTTATCGCTTTTCACTTTCACGGTGCTGCCGTCCCCTATACTTGGCCGTTTGCATCTCTCCATACGTACGATCACGCGATAGCGATATGTGCGTTTCCTGTAGAATATGTTCGGACAGTCAGTTGACCTGGGACGGTGACTGGATTTTATCCCGACAAAAACCAGATACCAATAAACTTGTTCTCGCCCATAGGATGGATTTCGACACAACGAATGAATAAGTCTCTTCAGCAAAGACGTACGGCCTTCTTCGTCCTTACTGTGCTTATCTAAATATTTGCGGGAAACGAATTTGTTCGCTACCTAGCAAAGCTAAGCACATGAGTCATCAGGTGCACGGCGAGATAACTCCCTTTCTCCTTCCATGGGCCGGCTGGGAACCGAGTGAAACCTGTGGGCACTTTCAAGTGCAACTACGATCGATCCCGTCGGCCACTACCCGTCGTCCCGAGGCAGTGCAGCGAACTGTATGCGAGCGACGACCAGCCATGCAAATGCAAGTGAAAATGCTGAAAAGGTCTCTCGGTCCTTATCGTTTCCCTCGTACCGAAGTGGCTTTGCTTCGCCCGCACTCCTTGCTGCTACCTATCCTGCATTCCTGCTTCTCTCCCAAGCTACCACCGCAAATACCTGATTAAGGAGCAGCGTAGCAGACACACCGTAAACTACAACCCTCAAAAACGTAGTAGATAACATATACAGACTGAAACTGCGACCACCAAAACAGAAACCATGGATAAAACCGCATAATAATATTTCTACTGTTTGCCGCGAAATCGCAGACATACATACTACAAAACAGTGGCGGAGCTTCAAGGAAAAAGTTGGGCGGGCCAAATTAAAATAGAGCAATTTTTAATTGATTAACTAAGAAGTAGGTGCTTTTTTTGTCAAAAAATAATAATTTGAGGAAAATTTGAGTGAAAAGTCGTGCTATTGACATGCTAACTATTAAATTGGGTAAGATATAAATTTACATGTGCTAGACTAGTGAAGATACATGATCGAATAACAAACTAAATATAGCTACTTGCTACCAAGGACAACTTCTTTTCAAAAAAAAAAAAATCAGCAAAGCAGCCAAAGCAGCGGACGCTGTGTTTTCTTAGACAATTTTTTTATTGGGCTTTTTCATCACTACACAAGATGGCGGAGAATAAAAGCCCATTGCATGCCTGGGTCACCCTGCATAGCTATGAGGGGCTGCCTGCTTGGTGTTTGCTCTACCAGTTCTAGCAGATTGGGCCAAGAACACATACGTATAGAGGCATTTTGCAAAAATCCTGGGCGGGCCACGGCCCAGTTCGGCCCTCACGTAGCTCCGCCAGTGCTACAAAACGCCCCAATTATAAAAAAGGTCGACCCTGCTTCAATTGTCGTTGGAGGCGAGGTCGATGAAGTTCTCGAGCTCCGCCTTCTTCTGCTCCTCGTGCTCCGGTTCAGCAATGTCCCGCCTTTCCGCAGCGAGCCTCTCCTTGAACAACAATTCGTTGACCTTGTCGTCCTTCCGCCTTGGCGGGAAGGATGCGGACTGGTCGCGCAAGCAGGTGCGACACCACCTTCTCCAAATCACTTGGAGTGATGTAGTCCTCCGAGACGAAATGGCTCTCGGACTACTCGTCACTCTCATAGTCAGTGGGTGGCGGCGACGGAGAACGTCGAGCGACACTGCTCGAGCTCCTCGCCTCCGGTTGGTCCAATGGTTTTCGACCGTGGTTGGTCCAGCGCCGTGTCCGCATGGTGACGCGGAGGAGCTGTCACGGCTAGGCCCGACACGATTCCGCATGGCCATAGAATCATGGCGACGTGAGGTGGCGAGATCTAGCCGTGGAGGTTTTTCGAGGCTCGGAGTGGTGGGGACTCGGAGGCGAGGTGGCGGTAATAAGCTTGGTGGGTGACTAAATCGCCAGGTGTCTTCACCCTCAACGCTGCAAATAGGGAAGGCAATTTTAGGTGCACCTTAAAACATTTTCGGGTGTCTGGTTGGGCCAAAAAAAGAAATCTAGAACATTCATTATATTGGCTCAACTTTTGTAGTTAAGACAGATATATGGGATCTGTCGGAATTGCTCATCGTTAGATATCCCAATCAAGTGAGAGTGCAGGACAGTTAGCCTCGTGGGACGCAGGCCCATCCGTCAGCCACACACAAAGGAGACCTGGAGATCCTGTGAAGAACAACCCGTGGATCAGAACATGCAATGTGCCTACGCGTCTTTCTGCTTCCCCTACAACTACAAAGTACAGTTGCTACAGCGAGCCAGCTAAGCTACACTAGCTAGATTAGCATTAGTCAAAGTCTCCGTTGGCCGATTAGTATACACCGCCGCGCGCGCGGGCTAGCGTTGGATTCGATCTCTATCCTCGCCGGACGTACGAGCGGCGAGCTGGCCAGCTACTCCGCAATGGCGCCGAGATCCGGCACGAAGTCCCGCCCCAGGCTGGCGGTCCTCCGCGAGCGCCGCCGGGACCCCTTACCGCCGCTCCTCGCGGCAGCGGGCGCCGAATCCGGGAACACGAGCGGGCCGTCGTGGTCGCCCGCCAGCGCGGCGCTGGCGCGGATGGCTAGCGCGGCCATCTCCTCCGCCTGCAGCGGTCGCCGCCGCATCGCCGCGGGGAGGATGAAGTAGAGCTGGCCGGGCTGCAGCTCCTCGTCGGGCGCCACCGCCGCTACCGCGCCGCCCAGCTGGAGGCCGTCCGCGCTGCAGAGGAAGCACGCGCCCGCGCCGGCAGTGGCCGCCTTGAGCGCGTGGGACGCCAGGGTGCCCCCGGGGAACCGCTGCAGCTCGCCGTCCGCGAGCACCACCCTCGCCGCCGTCGCCTCTCCAAGTGGCGCCGCGCTCCCGGTCACCGCCGCCACCGCCGTCGCCTCGCACGAGTTGCACGCGCCCATGGTAAGAAAATAGTAGGAAAAGATTCTTTCTTCGCGCGGTGATTGAGGTCAAGTGCAGTGCAGGGCGGCCAGGGGGGATCGGAGGCGGTGGTTGTGTTGGGAGGAGCGAGGCGTGCGCCGCGGGTTTATATAGAGGCGACGAGGTCGGGCAGTGCGGTGTCGCGGTGAAGGGGAGGTTGTTGAGAACAGCTTGCATGCGTAAATGTGTGACACTGTGCTAGTACGTCCTAGCTAGGGACGTCCCGTCGGTCTGGTACTCCTGCTACTGGTAGCCTAGTAGGGTATTGCCAATGGCGTCGCCTTCTGTGGAGCTAGCTATCTCTCTCCATGCCTGGTAACTATTGGCGTTCCGGGGACCCACAGCTCAGTGGATGCTGACGTGTCCACAAGATCTTCTCAAACTACTGCTCCGTGTGACTGTACATGTGCGTGTAGGGGTGAACTTGAAGCTCGAGGTTTGGCTTGGGCTCGACAGGGCTTGCTCTAAGGTCGGGCATGCCAAACATAAATCTTTCAGCTAAGGCTTGGGGTTTGGCAAGCCCGCTCGATAAAGCTTGCAAGCCGGCTTGAGCCCTTGATGTAATTAAAAGATTCGTCATCATCTAAGTCAAAATTGTAGAATTTCACAAGATAACAATATAGCATGAGTACATACAAAACATAGTCCAACAATTTTCACAAAGCACCGATAGCAATCATACATGACAAGTTCACCACACAAATATATGCGCGTATATTGGCATACATCACAAACACATGCACTTAATTAGTTCAATAACTGCGAATAGAACTAATAGATCATCAGCCGTAGCTCCATGAAACGACAAGTCTTAACATGAATTTCAACCGCATGACGAATCTACACCACATTTAGATTCGGTTTTGTTGGTGTACAAAATATTGCAGCAACTAAATAGACCAAAAAAGAAAGAACTGCAAACTCAGTTTTTCTTCGGTTTTGATGATGTAGAAAACGTTCCAGCAACTACAAATACCAAAACAACGCTACAAGCTCAGTTTCAATAATGTAGAAAACGTTCCAACAACTACAAATACCAAAACAGCACTACAAGCTCAGTTTTGATGATGTAAAAAATGTTCCAGCAACTAAATAAACCAAAACAGCAATACAAACTCAAGTTTGATGAAGTAAAAAAGTTTCAGCAACTAAATAGAACAAAAGAGCACTAAAAACTCAGTTTTGCATCAGATTTGTGGATGTAGAAAACATTCAGCAAATAAATAGACAAAAACAATACTATCAACTCAATTTTAAACTTTTGATGATGTAGAGAAGGTTCCATCACCGAAATAGACCAAAAAGCACTACCAACTCAATTCTGCTTCAGTTTTAATGATGTACAAAACATTCCATCAACTAAATAGACTAAAAAGCATGTACAAACTCAGTTTTCCTTCACTTATGATGTTGTACAAAATATTTAGCAATTAAGTAGACCAAAACGGCCCATCAATTAAATATGGATATGCAGAAATAACGTTCCAGCAATTAAAAATAGTTATTTGGTGATGCTAATTGGTATTAGAACTTACTAGTTGCTCCCCACCACACTATTTCGAAATAGAAAGGTCTCGACATCATCATCATGCTCAGCCTCCTAAAGGAGTAAAAAATAAAAGTTAAATATGCATAAGAAATACAATAGAGAAATAAATCAGTAACAAGAAGGCACATACCACATTTATCGATTTTTTGTTTCCATTGGTGTCCTCATAAGAATCTAATGCATCCTTAGGCAATGGTTATTTTTAACATGGTGTAAGTTGAATTCCATCTTGTGGTCACATCAATTTTCAACACCTCTTGCGAGATTACGAAAATTTTGAACAAACCTGAACAATCGAGATGTCGCCTTCTTTATGTACTTCACAGATTACGTCACAACGGCTGTCAAATGGGAGATGGTTGCAATACATACGGTCACCACCAAGTGAATAAATATGGGCACAACAACAAACATGAAAATATTTTGGAACAAAACAATTGGAGCTTCTAGCAGCAAACATAGCTTTCAAATTCTAGATTGCCACACCATTGTTGGATGCATTGTGTAGAGTAATTAAGATGATTTTATTTATATGTTCCATGTAGCCACACATTCAAACACAAGTTGAGAAATAACATGCCCACTATGGGGAGGATCGAACTCCACAAAGTTTAGCACACGACATTGCATATTCCAATTTTTAGCAATGAAGTGTGCAACTAAATACATATATGGAAGTGTTTGGTTGGATGTCCACAAATCGGTAGTTAAAGCAATGTTGTTCACACTTTCAAGAACCTTCATAAGGTAGTCTCTTTGAGCTTCAAAAACTTTTAAGCATTCCTTTCTACTGTTTTTTCTATCAATAAAATCAAACCGAGGATTCATATAGTTCATCACTATGTTAAACAGTGTGTGCTCTACCTTCTTAAATGGATAATCATGTCATATCACCATTTTAACAATTAAATTTTTAGCTTCCTCTTGGCTATACTCCCCAGAACATTGCAAAACTAGAATACCGGTATCACTTGCATACAATGGCTAAAAGTTGAGAAGTGTTTGCGAAGCCACCTTTGCCATTAGGATATTGTAACCTGCACATGATTTTGAGTATTGTCTCTTGAGATGTGTAGTGGCTCCATTACCTCCTTGATCTATTTTGTAGGATATGAACATCTTAGAGCATCTCCAACAGAGGCTCTAAAATAGCGCTGCGCTAAAATAACTGTCAATATACAGCGCCAAGGCGCGTTTTTCGTCCTCCAGCAGACGCTGCAAAATAAGTCGCGCTGCAAATATTTTAGTGCGCGCTAGTTTGCGCTATCGAAAGCGGTATATCTGATGCGCCGGCTAGCGCGCGCTCTAAAATGGCACCGTGATCTTTCCCACCGCGCGAAAAAGAAACGGCTGTCTCTGGCGCTTCGACGACGAGAAGCTCCGCCGGCCGCCGCGCTGGGCTGTGAGATCCGCCGGCCGCCGCGCTGCCCTGTGCTGTGAGCTCCGCCGGCCACCGCACTGTGATGTGAGCTCCGCCGGCCGCCACGGTGCGAGCTCCGCCGGCCGCCGCGCTGCAAGTTCTGCCGGACGGCCGTCGCGCTGCAAGTTCTGCCGGCCGTCGCGCTGCGCACGGACTGGATTTCGATTGCTGGAATTGATTGCGAGTTCCGCCGGCCGCACTCATGGAATTGATTGATGCGCCGCGCTGCCCGAGTTCCTCCGGCCGCGCACGCACGCATGGAATCGATTGCTAGCTTGCATGGAATCGGCCGCACGCATGGAATCGATTGCTAGCTTGCTAGCTAGATCAATTGCTAGCTAGATGTATAAGCCACCGTAATTTAGTTGATTTTTTCAGATTTATTTGTGGTTGTTTTATCTAGTTTGTTGTATGTATGTTGAAATTTTTGTGTTTGTGGAGCTCTATTTTACAGCCTCTGGCGAAGGGTTGTTTTTAGGTTTCGTGGTTGCGCTGTAAAATAGAGCTTCTGGCGAAGCTCGCATCGACGCCGCACGCTATATCCGGATCGAGCGCGCTGTAAACGACTTTTACAGCGCCAAATTTTAGAGCCTCTGTTGGAGATGCTCTTACGGCAATTGCATTGTGCCCTAATCACCGTGACACCGGACTGCATGGTGGATGTCACTGAAACCATCTCAAAGTGATCCCAAACTTTTGAACTTGACTTGCCCCTCGATTGAAGATAACCTTCGAACTAACCTTCATTCCCTTTTGTCGCTTCTTTCCTCTCCGAGAATCTCTACCATCATTATCCACAAAATTTCCATCATCATAAATGTCAATATAACCATTACCAAATATATCTTCCTTGGACATGGCATCATTCTTATCATAAGAATTTTCTTCCCCGTAAGACTCATCCACCAAATGGACATAGAGTAGTCGCAATCAGTCAATCACACTTAAAAGCATGTTAGTAGTGTTGTTGCATCAATTTTGAAATGGTGAAAGAGAATTACCACTGGTGAAGTTGCTGCTACCGACTGTGACTCAATCACTGCTGGTGGTGGTAACAGTGCAGATCTAGTTGAAGAGATGACAAGTAGACCAACAGTATTGGAATTCATTTCATTGTTGTATGCGCACCTCCTTCCTTGCGCTGATACCTTCAGTGGACATGCGTGAGATCCTTCGTTGTCCCGTCCAGGATGCATCTTTGTTGGAGGAGACAAGCAATAGGCTGCAACAAGTCAACCGGTGGTAGAGATAAGCAACACAACTACAAAAATAAATTAGGCTGCAGCAATTACAACTACAACTATCGATCTACAACAATATGTTCTAATATCAATTACCATCACCAACATAAACATCATTACACAAGCTTACTAGAAAATAAAGAACATAAGATAGTTGGAGAAGGACTGAAGTAGAAGCTTATAAATTTTTTGTACCTGCAACTATTTTATGTACGTACTGGTTTTCAAGCATATAGAACCAGTATTTTCTTTTTTAGGTTCCTAATTAGTGATGTCTCTGTTACGTAATGGATAAATCGGCACAAATATTTGTATTATATAAATGCATCATTTATATGATCAGCCTCTATGAAAGACATAGAATATGGGAGGTGGTGTTTCGGCACATAGGTGCATATGAACTTATTATGCAAAATGCAGAAAAATAAAATTTTAAAATGTCAAAAAAAATCAAGATAAAATTTCGCGTGTATATTCACATTCTATATTCGCACAGAAGTTTTCGGGGGGAAACGAACAATTTATGTGGTTTGTGTAAAAAAGGAAAAAATCTCCCGTGAATAGTCATGTGAGAACATAAAAATTGTCTTTTTTTACACGGGACACAAAAATTTTTGTGTGCGGACATAGAATGTCTAGATGTACACATGCACAATTTTATTTTAGGACTTTTTGATATTTTGAGATGTGCTTTTACACAGTGGGTTCATTTGCACCCATGAGCCGAAATGAATATCCCATAGAATATTCTCAAACTTTAAGTAAAAAATTAAATTTAAATTTATTAGAGGCATACTATTAATTTATACAAATGTGTATTTTATTAAAATTTAAAATATCATAGTAACATTTTCTTACGGTGCGATTCTGAAATGCAATATTACCTAGTATCATGATATTAATTTTTTTTGCATGTATGCCCTTTTTTATATATATTACTATTTTGTTTAAATTTCAAAATAATACGGAATTTTTTGGATATTCTTTAAAGTAATACGACCTTGAGTCCTTGACATGGCCGAAGCCGGCTAGAACTTATGGACCTGGCCAAAACCAAACTGCATATTTAGAGACATAGGATTCCCCACAGCCATGCGTACACACTACATCCGTGCTGTAGCGGCATGTATCGCTCTACGAGTCATGAACGGCTTGTACATCGTCAGATTTGTACAGCTATGTAATGTACCTAATGCTGACCCCGCCCTGCCCTTCAAATCTGCAATCACTCAAGATCTGGCAGCGCTTAAATCATCGACCATACTGTACATGCAAGCGCAGACTTTTGCCCATAAATCATCGACCATACTGTACATGCAAGCTCATACTTTTGCCAGATGGAAATGGTTCTAGAGGGAGGAGAAAAAAAACTTTCGAAACCATTACAGACGACGTCCATGCTAGCAATAGCGGAGAACAGAGAAGATGCCCGGCGAGCCCATGCTCGGCCATGATTTGCACTGGAAAGATTTGAATGCGGGGAACGAAGAGTCTGAATTTGTTGCGTCCGTGCGTGCGGCATTTCCTCCTCCTCCGACACTCTCCCCGCGTGGACAACCACCGCAATCATCCGTAGCCGGAGCGACGCACCTAGCCGAGGTCCCGGCCGATGGGTCGCGGTCCTTCCCGCGCGCCATTCTATCTCTTGAGAAAAATCATGGTTTCAGCTCGCTATGACAGTATTCAGTCAATGAATCATCAGCACCTTCAGTTCCTTCTCCGCCATTACTCTTCTGTCTACTCAGCTGGCAAGTGGCAACTGGATTAGTTAGTTAATGTGTGCAAGTAAGAAATAAATATCACGGCCAGATTACTCGAGTGAGCATTACATTACACTAACAACCTTTTCCTGCAAGATTCCACGTGCAACCGTGCTCTGAAACCAGGGACGAAGCTGGAAAAATTTGCCGATGGGGTCAGCTCTATATTCTCTCAGTAACACTGGTGTCATCTTCTCTAAATAAATGTCACTTAGTACAAAATAGTGAGGGATTTGCTAGTTTTCATTGGGGTCAGCTGACCCCAACGCCCATAAGAGCATCCCCACTCGTTGGCACTCCCCACGCCCAAATCCGGCGAAATTTTCGTCCGGATTGGAGGAATATTTGACGTGGGGAGGAGTAGTTTCCCAGTCGTGTGTTCCCCAAGCGGCGTTTCTCGGGGAAAAAGAGGATGGCTCGGGGAATCCGGACGAAAGAGGAGACACGTGGGCGTGGGCGGTTGGTTTAGCTTCATCCGGAGTCCCCGGGAGACCCCCGGGAAACCGAGGATGGCATGGGGAGTCCGAACGAAAATAGGCTCAAATCCGGACCAAAACGAGAAACCGGGGGCCTGACTGGGCCGTTTTTCACCGTCCGGATGAAAAAAAGTAGTCGTGGGGGTCTTCTCGGGGAGACTAGTGAAGATGCTCTAAGGCAGCTCCGTCCCTGTCTGAAACCATGCTACCGAACACATTTTTCTCTGCCCTGCAGTGCGAGGCTAGATTAGTTTAGTGCGGCATTCCAACACAGCGGCAGCGACTGTTTGTTTAACTAAAATCAGCCCCTGACAAAGCCCATCATGCATCGCATGAGGCCTTATTAAAGTGTAAACACGCGCGCGGAAGAAAAGGTTCCTCATGTTCGCTGACGCGCGATCACGCAGAATCTACTGCCAGCTCCATTGTGGTCTCCGGCGTACCGACACCGTCTCGCGCGCTCATGTGCACGCCGGCCGGATCCAACTCGACTAACCGAATACTGGTATATAATACTACCTCTGTCCATTTTTTGTTGTCAAAACTTTGTCTAAATTCAAATGTATCTAGACACACTTTAGTGCATAGATACATTTGAATTTGGACGAACCATCAGACATCTAATAATGGATGGAGGGAGTACAATACAATACCCTGCTCATGGGTTCATTGTTTGTTGACTGAGCCATAAAACATCCCCATTTCAAAAACAAAACAAAAAACTGATGCGTAAAACACGTCGCTCTCTGTCAGATCAACGGGGGTTCAACGCTAGCCCAAACGGTTGGCTCACGGCAGGGTTGATTTAACAAAGATCGGGATTCTTTCCCCCGTGCCGCTGTCATTGATGGATCGGAATGGCTCAAATTGCCATGTGGGGTCTGATAATCTGATGTGAGCTATGACAGTGTGAGTCACTTGCCTGCATGTTAATTTCAGGTCGTTTTCGATGGATCTCTCCGGCCGGTTGCTCCTGCCGCGGCTACGGGGCGCAGTACGAACTATACGGCATTGCTGCAGATGGCTACCCGCTGCATCCCTGCGTAGATGCATCATGTATTTGCCCATTTGCACATTGCAATCGCAGGTCGACAGTCTGTCGGGAAAGGAAACAAAGCTGCGAGTTGCGATTACCTCTTCTTCACTTAGACAGTTTATACGTACACCACTGTTACAGCCATGCCTCAATAATTTCGGCCGGTCTCCTCTGATAGAAACGGCCGTACGTAGGCGCAATCAGATGATCGGTGCCATTTTTTTCATGCTCCATTATTCGATAAAGGGGTTTGGCTCACGTCTAATTATTAACTTCTGATCAGGGGATGCTGGCTAGCTTAGCTTCGTCTGAATAAGTGTCAGCAAAGTTGGAACGTCTCGCTCAACGAACCATCGGTACCCTGTTCAGCTGTGCGACTTGGGCGTTGAGTCCAGCCGAGCATGTGTGAGTGGCCATAGTCGTGTCGGGAGGAACTCTGTACGTCTACGTATGGACCACGATTTGATCAATATGCGGTATTCCAAGGCAATGTGCGACATATTGTTCTTTTTTTCCAACTGGGACTTCCTTCCCATTTCCATTACATCATATAACGGAAATACATCATTCAGTTTACTGTCTCCACCACTCAACACACAAAAGGAAGATAAACTGCCCAGCAAAAGGAAAAAGTTTTTGGTAGGAAAACCCGCTGCTCAGCCTCGGCATCGAAAACTAAGCTACGGGGCAAAAAACCTACCCCTACACTACCAAGTTTCAGGTTACCACAACCACAAAAGAGCTTCAGGATCCCAGAAAACCACAACAACAGCTCAATCCAGAAGCTAACAAAGCCACAGCCAACACAGGCCCAACTTTTTCTTTCTAGTCTTCCCCATTAGTGATCATTAGAAGTCCAGTCCGGGGCCTTGGAGTCCCTGGAGCAACCGCCGCAGCACCATGATGCAGCACCGACGCCTGCTGAAGCAACTGATCCGCACCATTCTTGATCTTCTCCCCCTCCTCCGCGCCATAAAGCCCTGACCAAAAATGCAGGAAAGAACAAATTGTGGCGATTGTCACTAGAGGAGAGCGAACAACATATTCATCAAAGGTTATCTTGTTCCTGACATTCCAGATCCCCCAACATATAGTGGCAAGGAGAAGCATATGGAATTTCTTTCCATGTGGATAGAAACAGTGTAACCAGGTTATACTTTGCCATAAAGACATGGGGCAAACCTCAGTTCCCAAAATCTTTCCCAAGACCCCCCAGACCACTTTGGCATTAGCACACTCAAAAAACAAATGCCTAGCAGTTTCACATTGATTACAAAAGGAGCAGAGAGGGGAACCTGCCCATCTGCGTCTTTTCAGATTGTCTCTAGTCAAAATAGCATTTCTGAACAATTGCCAAAGGAAAATTTTTATTTTGAGAGGAATTTTGGCTTTCCAAATCCATTTATTATGAGAACCAGCCAGATTTCTCTCAAGGTGTTGATACATGGATTTGGTAGAGAAAACCTTTTTGTTATTCATATTCCAAGTAACCACATCCGACTCATTTACCAAGGGCCATGCCCGGGCCTTGGATTTGATAAAATCCCAATGTACCATCATATCAGGTAACAACCTTCTCCTAAAAGGGACAATGAAATCACAACTAAGCATTCTCTCGAAGGTCCACTCCTGACCTTGACAAATATCAAAAAGATTCGAATATACCTCACATAAAGGTTTATCATCCAGCCAGGGGTCAATCCAGAATCGTACTAAGTCTCCTTTTTTTAACACAACTCTACGCCCCTCAAAATAGTAATCCTTTACTTTCAAGAGCGTTTTCCAACCAGGAGAATCCCGGATGCAAGGTTTCACCATCGCAACAGACTTGTTTCTAAGATATTTCGCCTTCACAATCTGTTGCCACAATCCATCTTGTGTCTCTAATTTCCACCACCACTTACACAGGAGACTAATATTTTGTTTTCTGAGATCTTTGACCCCAAGACCTCCTTTGTCTTTGGATCGACAGATTCTCGACCACTTGACCATATGATACTTTCTCTTCTTATTCTTACCAGCCCAAAAGAAGCTCCTTCTATGTTTATCCAACTTCTCAATAAAAGTTTTGTTTAAAAGGAACATAGACATATAGAAATATGGAATCCCCGAGAGACTGGAATCCAGAAGAATTAAGCGACCTCCCAAGGTTGCAGAGTCTCCAATCCAGGAGTCAAGCTTTTTAAGCATTTTAGCATCAAGGAAATCCCAATCAACTCTTTTCAGTTTTGCAAAGGTTACCGGCATACCCAAATATTTCATCGGTAACTGACCAACTTGACAATTAAAGAGATCAGAATAAAATCTCGTGGTCTCATTGTCAGCATTGATAGTGAAAATCTCACTTTTCAGGAAATTTATTTTGAGTCCAGACATGAGTTCGAACAAATAAAGCAACAGTTTCAGGTTTACAGCTTTTTCAGGATCATGAGTTAGACATAGCACCGTATCATCCGCGTATTGTAGGATACCTACTCCTTTATCCACCAAATCAGGGGCCAAACCGCAGATCAAACCATTGCGTTGTGCTTGAAGCACCATCTTAGTCAGGGATTCACCTACCATATTAAACAAAAAAGGAGCCAACGGATCTCCCTGCCTAACCCCCTTGGCACTTTTGAAATATGGACCCACTTTATCGTTGATTTTGACACTCACCGTCCCATTATGAAGCGACTGTCGAATCCATGAACACCAAAGGGGACAGAAACCTCTAGCTTCATGACAACTCAAAAGAAAATCCCAATTCACTTTGTCATAGGCTTTTTCGAAATCAAGCTTTAAAATTACCCCAACTTGTTTTTTAACATGAACATGATGCATAACTTCATGTAGGGAAAACACACCATCCATCAAATGTCTATTTTTTATGAAAGCATTCTGCTGAATGCTAAAAAGCTTTGGTGCATATGGGTCAAGCCTGATTGTTAAAGTTTTTGTAATCAACTTATAGATGCATCTAAGCAAGCAAATGGGTCTATATTGCTGAATTTTATTCGCATCCGCCATTTTTGGCAACAAGGTTATAACCCCATAGTTGAGACGCTGCAAGTCCAGACTACCATTATGGAAGCTATGAAAAAGGTTCATCACATCATTTTTAACAATTTCCCAACAGTGTTGATAGAACTCAGTGGGAATCTCATCCGGCCCAGGGGCACGATTACTTTTCATGGAAAAGAGGGCATCTCTAACCTCCTCTGTAGTAAAGGGTCTAGTAAGATTTGTATTATCGTTCTCATTCAACATTTCGTCCTCACACCATAAATTCTGCGAAAGACTAAACATGTTACCAGGAGCAGGCCCAAAAAGCTCTTTATAATATGTTGTGGCATGTTTCAACAGATTATCCGTGCCCTCCACCAAAACCCCATTATCATCCAGGGAGAGAACAGAATTTTTTCTTTTTCTCCCGTTCGCAATTCTGTGAAAGTAGGATGTGTTTTGATCACCATGCAAGAGCCATCTCGCATGAGATCTCTGATGCCAATAAGACTCCTCTTCCGCGTATACATTATACAGCTCTACCAAAATGGCCGTTCTCCTCGCAACCTCATCAGGAGAAATTGTATTGTTCTCTTCCTTACCTTCTAACTTCCCGAGCTCATCTAATAACTCCATTTTTCTTTTTTTCATATGGCCGAAGGCATTTGAACCCCAGCCTTTAAAATACTTTTTAAACCTTTTCAGCTTGATATTCAACACATCAATAGGGTCTGAACTATTAACATGTTGTTTCCAAATCAGTTCAACTTTATGGAGAAACTCATCATTTTTTAACCAGGCAGTATCAAATTTGAAACTCCTTTTCTTTACAGAGGGAATCGTATCACCTGTATCTAACACAAGAGGATTATGATCAGATTGATCTCTTACCAATTTTTTCACCGAGGCCAAAGGGAATAACAACTCCCAATCAGGAGACATCAAAATTCTATCAAGTTTCTCCAGGGTAGGATTTTTTTGTTTATTCGACCAAGTATACAACCCTCCCGTCATATGAATCTCTCTCAAACAAAGCGTATGAATGATGGAATTGAAAGTATCGGAGTAATGTGATAACACACAAGGTTTATTTTTCTCCATAACCGTACGCAGAATATTAAAATCCCCTCCAACGAAATAAGGACAGTCAACCGAATTACAAAAAAGAGATAACTCAGCAAGGAATTCATCTCTCTTATTATCATGAGCAGGTCCATATACCACAATAGCCGCCCATCTACATTTTTTTATCTTGTCCCAAAGGAACAACAGGATCATGAAATCCCCCAGCTTTACAGCTTGAACCTCAAGCGCCTCATATCTCACACCGCAAAGGATGCCACCAGATTTGCCAATTGAAGGAATCCACTTCCAAAAGAAATTATTCCCAGGATCAATCTTTCTAAAGAAACTTTGTTTGTAATTTGTTTTCATAGTTTCTTGTAAACCAATAAAATCCAGTTTATAATCCGCAATGATATCATTGAGGCAGGAGGAAACCCCTTTTTTCCCCACCCCTCTAATATTCCAAATACCAACTATCATTTGAATCTTTCAGGTTTCCTTCTAGGCCTAACAGCTCTGCCAGGGACTTGTGCAGCACTGTCGCCTTTCGCTTGACTTCTTGTCTTAGGTTTCGATATTTTTACCACATTCTTAGGAGATTTCTTCCTAGACTTTCTGGAACTAACCACCGTAAAGGAATCATCAACTTCATCATCATCCAACCAAGTTAAACACAAAGGGGTTGTTTTACTATGATCATGATGCAAAATAAAGGAAGAATCATGCAACTTTTCATTTTTTTCCGCCATATTATTCCTAGCAACCTCTAATTCTTTTAGCACATCAATTCTCTCGAAATTATCAGATGGCATATCTATGCCCATCAAAGAAGCCCTAACCATGATTTCATTATTTGATAAAACACCAAACGAATTAGAGGATGGAGGAGGAATCGAATTACCTTCAAGGTTCCTTTTCTTTGTCAAAGCAGCAGCCTGCTCCATGATTGAGCCCATCTTTCCTTCCAGGTTGCGAGAGCTGACTCTTACATCCACTTCCGGGAGCACCACTTTCTCAACAGGAGAAACCACATCAATCACTGCAGTGCTAGGTGACTGCACATAATATTCAGCCCTCCCCGAGCCCTCGATCAATTCCTCATTCTCAACCTCCGTCACCACAGGGGATGAAGACCATGTACACCCTTTCACCGCATCAGCATAGGAAGTTGCCATCCTACTATCAGACTTTATCACATCAGGGGAAACCACTTCTTTCTCAACCACAGGAGTAATGGGAGCCATGACACGCTGAGAAGAAGGAGTATGACTCATTTCTTTTTCAACTATTGGCTGCTCAACCCCGTCACCATCAGGAGCAACCAAACCAACAGCCACCTCACCAATATTGATTCTGTTTTCACGAGCAATTGTGTCAATGAACAATTCAGAATCATTGTCACCAATGTCACTCTCCTCCTCTTCTTCAGATTCATGTTCCGACACCGTCGCAAGCGCCATGGCACAGCTCTTCCCATACCCCACACCACCAGATTGTGAAGTAGCACCATTAAAGCCACCAGTAGATGCATCTGAGGCCGCAGCCGAGTATGTTTCAGTTCTAGCACGTTTAGGCGATGATGGTGTAGAGGAGTTAGCAACTGTCACCATATTCTTCACCACAGGAGGCCCCTGAACCACCACCGACTCCACCTCATAAGCAAAAGTATAGAAAAAATCGCCCAGGACGCCCTCAGCAGTTTCAGCAAGCTTATCAATATCTCTGCAACCCAATAAAATTCTGCAGAACTCAGGTTTATGAAGAGTAGCCTGATCCACTTCCAAGGTAACACCAACCAGGGAACCAGCGTACGCAACATTTGCATCACATCTTTTCTCAGCAGGAATATTTCGGATTCGAACCCAAGCTTTGTTCAACATGCCAGAGGCCCCAATCGCGGCAGACCAAGGGGAAAGATTTATCACAGCATCAAAGGTTTTCATTTCCATACTTCCCCCATAGAACACAGCCTTATCCACCTCTTTTGCACTAGGAAATCTCATAGTATATTGCTTTGAATTCAACGGTCGAGCAGTACATCTCCACCCCGAACCCAAATATTCATTGAATTCTTTCTCAAGGTCTCTAGAAGTAGGATTACCCTCAAGCACAGTGATCACTAAGCTAGAAGCACGGTCCTTGACCTGCCTAGCTGATGAGGAATCATGAAAATAGAAGAAGCCTTGACCAGGTTGCTGAAAACCGCACATAGAAGCCACACATTCCCAGGGTAACACAGCTTGACAAATTTGATTGATATGCCCTAATTTCCCACATCTCTCACAGCGAATAGTAGGACAACGAGCAGAGAAATGTGCATTACTGCCACAGTTAAGGCATGAGACATCACCATGAGACGATTTCCTCTCGACACGCTGCTGTTGATGAAGCTGCGATGAGCGGTTGCCCGCGGCTGGGACAGCCGGGGCCTTGTCCTTCCCAGATCCTTGTGCGGCTGCCGCCGCTGCTGCATCCCACCGCGCGGATCCACCTTCACTTGAGTTGTTGCCCCCGCCGCCGCTGCCCCCATCGTCCCGCTGCCAGACGAGGTTCCGGTTGCCCCCGCCCGGACGAGCAGGGATGGAGTTGCGACCTCCCGCACCACCAAGCGCACCTCCACCACGCCTCCCGCCAGCGAAACTACGCCCTCCGCGATCTCCCATCGCTGATGACGAGCCAACAGGAACGGTAGGATTTGTGGATTTGGGAGGGGATTTTAGCACCTGAGCAAAGGATCGATGGTCGCCGCCCACCTTACCCAACCACCAGCCAAAGGAATCGGCGGCGATGGGCGGCGGCGGAGCTCTGGAAGCTGACCAGAAGTGGGCGAATAAGGAATCTAGGTCAAGCCCCGCAGGTCTCTCCCCAGATATACCTCTCGCGCCATGGAGGCCTGTTGCTGTAGCAGTTGGGCTCGATGGGCCAGCCCCAACATTTGCTGCAACTCCCCCGTTCGAATCCCCAATTCCCGCGCGTGAGAAATCCCGGCGAGGAAGCTCCGGAGAATCGCTCGCCGGAGTCGCGGTAGGAATCGCCGGCCGCAGAATCTTCACGCGATGTGCCGGGAACTCGATGTGAGCCCCGCCGATCACCACCTCACCCGCCCGAAGATATCTCGCGTCGATCGTGAGCCCCTCCGCATCGAGGAGAACCAGGCGTGCGATCTCCCGACGGAGGAAAAGCTCGCCGTCGAGGTGGACGGGCTCCGCCGCCGGCGCCGGAATAGTCGCCGTGTACGACACCCGCCACCTAGGGTTTCCCGCGGGCGAAGCCATCCATAAGAACAGTCTATTTTTACTTAAAACCGCTTCTTGAACCGCGACATATTGTTCTCATCTCATCTTACTGTCGTACACATTTGATTCACCCTGCCAACTTGTTTCCAGCTCAACGTTTATCTGTATCTCCGCCCATATAGTGGTACCAGTTTATATGATCCAATTTATCTGAGCCGCTCATCTAATTGCTAGTCAAAGACTTACAAAATAGGCCGACCTCTTGTAGATTCGTAGAGCTTTTTTCATGTTAATATATGCATTCCTCTCTAGTGCGCAGGAATAATAAGCCAAAATCATTTCAGCAGCTCTTCATGTATACTTGTGTTATTCCTTCCTTTACATCACACACATTGAGATATATATGCATAAAAAAATTATTTTCTGAAAAATTCAAGAACTCCACAAAAATAAAGATATGATCGCAAACATGATATTCTATACTGTTTTCATGTTTATGGCGTATAAATTGTTTTTTTACAGTGGTAGACTACACCATTGTCTACCTAGAGTGGATTTTGTACTTACACACATATGGGTGTGGGTGTTTCGCCACCTTTTATTTATGTCCCGAGATTCGTGCTCACCACGGTAGATGGAAAGATTCATTTCTATATTATCTTTTTATTTAAATTTCAAAAGACAATGAACGGTGACGGGAATATCCACACTATGCGTTTAAGTAATTAAGTATACACATATTTCCCATTGACTACCTGTATAATCTTTGTTCATATTTTTTTGAAACTATAAAATGTTATTTCCGAAATCTCTGAAAAAATAGCCTCACTTGGGACGGAGGGGAATAGTGGAGCTCCAAAATGCCACACTCTAGTCAACCCTCTAACAAATATCCAATTCAAATGACAGTGCAGGACAGTTAGCCGGGTGGGACGCAGGGCCCACCCGTCAGCCACACACACAAAGGAGACCTGGGTGTTCTGTGAAGAACGGCCCTTGGATCAATATGCAAATGTGCCTACGCGTCTTTCTTCTTCCCCTACAACCTACAGTGTCCTACAGCCAGCCAGCTGAGCTACGCTACATTAGCATTAGTCAAAGTCCCCAATGGTGGATTGGTATACACGCTAACTACACTCGAGCTGTATTTATGCCGTCCGGCCGCGCCGAGCGTTCGGTTCGATCTTGTTGCTCGTGGATGGCGAGAGCCTGCTAGCTAGCTACTCGGCAATGGCGCCGAGGTCTGTCACGAAGTCCCGCCCCAGGCTGGGGGTCCTCCGCGAGCGGCGCCGGGACCCCTTCACACCGCTCCTGGCAGCGCCGACTCCTGTTGCCGAATCCGGGAAGACTAGCGGGCCGTCGTGGGAGGATGCCAACCTGGAGCTGGAGGTTGTTGAGAACAGCTTGCATGCGTAAATGTGTGACACTGTGCGACGTCCTAGCTAGGGACATCCCGCTCCCGTCTGGTACTCCTGCTACGGGTAGCCTTGTAGGGTATTGCCAATGGCGTCTCCTTGTGTGGAGCTAGCTATCTCTCTCCATGCGTGGTACATTGGCGCCCCAGGGACCCACAGTTCAGTGGCTGCTGACGTGTCCACAAGATCTTCTCGAACTACTGCTCCGTGTGACTTTACATGTGCGTGTAGGGGTGGACTTGAAGCTCCAGGCTTGGCTTGGGCTCGACAGGGCTTGCTCTAAGGTCGGGTATGCCAAATATAAATCTTTGAGCTAAGGCTTGAGGCTCGGCAAGCCCGCTCGATAAAGTATGCAAACCGGCGATCCGCATCGGGCTGTCGACGGCGGTGCCATGGAGAGACGGCGACCAGAGGAGGGAGAGGATCTCCATCGTTTGGCGGGCGGCGGCGGTGGTTCGGGTCCGATCTGGGTCCTGGCGGGCTCGGGTGGATTGCGATCTTACTGCTGCGGTCACAACGATGCCGGTTTCGTGCAGGTTTCTGGGTTCATTCCAAGGCACGAGGACGCCATGGGCGACTGTCCTTGGCACGGTGGTGGCGGCCTCCTCCTTCGTCAGAGGTGGTCGGCTAGTTGCTGGGGTGGCGGATCACGAGATCCGTCTACTCCGGCGATGAAGATCTAGTCGACGACGAGCTAGCGGTGAAGGGGCCACCGGTGAAAACCGCGCATTGACATTGTTCTTGGCGGATGATGACGGCGGCTATTGACGTCGTTCCCTTGCGAAGGCATCATCTTTGCTGGTCTCTACGATGGCTCTTGCCGAGTTTGGGACTAGCGGCTGTCGGTGAAAACGTTACCACGATTAGCGGGCGATGGCGGCGTTAAGCGTCACTTCCTTCTTGAAGGCATCGTCGTCGCAGTCTGCGGCTACTCACTCGTGCTGCTCGGGGGGAAACCCTAGATTCAGGTCTCCCGGATCGGATGATGACGGCGCTTCCTGCATCGTGCTACCTCTTGGGGCATCATTTTTGGAGCAGCGGCTAGATGGAGGTGGATCTTTGGTGGGGTGGTGTTCATTGATGCGCGTAGATGTACACGTCCGTTGGGAACCCCAAGTGGAAGATATGATGCGTATAGAAGCAAGTTTCCCTCAGTATGAAACCAAGGTTTAATCGAACCAGTAGGAGCCAAGAAGCACGTTGAAGGTTGATGGTGGCGAAATGTGATGCGGCGCAACACCAGGGATTCCGGCGCCAACGTGTGATACGTCTCAAACGTATCTATAATTTCTTATGTTCCATGCCACATTATTGATGATATCTACATGTTTTATGCACACTTTATGTCATATTCGTGCATTTTCTGGAACTAACCTATTAACAAGATGCCGAAGTGCCAGTTCCTGTTTTCTGCTGTTTTTGGTTTCAGAAATCCTAGTAACGAAATATTCTCGGAATCGGACGAAATCAACGCCCAGGTTCCTATTTTTCCCGGAACCATCCGTAACACCCGAGAGCCGCCAGAGGGAAGCCCCCGGGGGCCCCACACCACACCGCGGCGCTGCGAGGGGGCCGCGCCGCCCTATGGTGTGGTGGCCCCAGGCCCCCTCCGAGGCTGCCCTTCCGCCTATTTAAAGCCTCCGTCGCGAAAACCCTATTACGGAGGACGAAACCCACAGAAACCTTCCAGAGCCGCCGCCATCGCGAAGCCAAGATCTGGGGGACAGGAGTCTCTGTTCCGGCACCCTGCCGGAGCGGGGAAGTGCCCCCGGAAGGCTTCTCCATCGACACCGCTGCCATCTCCACCGCCATCTTCATCAACGCTGCTGCTCCCATGAAGAGGGAGTAGTTCTCCATCGAGGCTCGGGGCTGTACTGGTAGCTATGTGGTTCATCTCTCTCCTATGTACTTCAATACAATAATCTCATGAGCTGCCTTACATGATTGAGATTCATATGATGATGCTTGTAATCTAGATGTCATTGTGCTAGTCAAGTGAGTTTTACTTATGTGATCTCCGGAGACTCCTTGTCCCACGTGTGTAAAGGTGACAGTGTGTGCACCGTGTGGGTCTCTTAGGCTATATTTCACAGAATACTTATTCACTGTTATGAATGGCGTAGTGAAGTGCTTATTTATATCTTTTTATGATTGCAATGTGTTTTGTATCACAATTTATCTATGTGCTACTCTAGTGATGTTATTAAAGTAGTTTTATTCCTCCTACACGGTGTAATGGTGACAGTGTGTGCATCCGTGTTAGTACTTGGCGTAGGCTATGATTATGATCTCTTGTAGATTATGAAGTTAACTATTACTATGATGGTATTGATGTGATCTATTCCTCCTAACTGGTGTGAAGGTGACAGTGTGCATGCTATGTTAGTACTTGGTTTAGTTGTATCGATCTTTCATGCACTCTAAGGTTATTTAAATATGAACATTGAATTGTGGAGCTTGTTAACTCCGGCATTGAGGGTTCGTGTAATCCTACGCAATGTGTTCATCATCCAACAAGAGAGTGTAGAGTATGCATTTATCTATTCTGTTATGTGATCAATGTTGAGAGTGTCCACTAGTGAAAGTCTATTCCCTAGGACTTGTTCCAAAATACTGCTATCGCTGCTTGTTACTGTTTTACTGCGTTACTACTGCTGCGTTACTACGCTTGTTTACTTCCCGCAATATTACTACCATCAATCGCACGCCGATGAAAGCTATTTTCTGGCGCCGTACTACTGCTCATATTCATTCATACCACTTGTATTTCACTATCTCTTCGCCGAACTAGTGCACCTATTAGGTGTGTTGGGGACACAAGAGACTTCTTGCTTTGTGGTTGCAGGGTTGCATGAGAGGGATATCTTTGACCTCTTCCTCCCTGAGTTCGATAAACCTTGGGTGATCCACTTAAGGGAAAACTTGCTGCTGTTCTACAAACCTCTGCTCTTGGAGGCCCAACACTGTCTACAAGAATAGAAGCACCCGTAGACATCAAGCTATTTTCTGGCGCCGTTGCCGGGGAGGAAAGGTAAAAGGTACTCACACTCCGGACCTCGGCTACTAAGCTATTTTCCGGCGCCATTGTAAGTACTCGAAGCTATTTCCTTTAGATTCTGCAATTGCGACATTTGGTTTCTTGTTTACACTAGTTAGGCATAATGGACAACAATGACCTTCTTATTCTATTTCCTGATTTAAGACATGGATGGTTTGATGCGAAAATTAAAAAACCCATGGAACATATTAATATGAATGCTTTGAACACTATTGTTGCTAATGCTATGGAAAATTCTAAGCTTGGGGAAGCTGGCTTTGATGAGCATGATATTTTTAGTCCCCCAAGCATTGAGGAGAAAATTTACTTTGATGATACTTTGCCTCCCATTTATGATGATTATAATGATAGTAGTCTTTTGTTACCACCTGTTATGGAGGATAAATTTGATCATGATTACAATATACCTCCTATATTTGATAGCTACTTTGTTGAATTTGCTCCCACTACAATTAATAAGAATGACTATGCTTATGTTGGGAGTAGTAATTATTTTATGCATGAGACTCATGATAAGAATGCTTTATGTGATAGTTATATTGTTGAGTTTGCTCATGATGCTACTGAAAGTTATTATGAGAGAGGAAAATATGATTGTAAAAATTTTCATGTTACTAAAACACCTCTCTATGTGCTGTAATTTTTGAAGCTACACTTGTTTTATCTTCCTATGCTTGTTATTTTGCTCTTCATGAACTTGTTTATTTACAAGATTCCTATGCATAGGAAGCATGTTAGACTTAAATGTGTTTTGAATTTGCCTCTTGATGCTCTCTTTTGCTTCAACTTCTATTTCTTGCGAGCGCATCATTAAAACTGCTGAGCCCATCTTAATGGCTATAAAGAAAGAACTTCTTGGGAGATAACCCATGTGTTTTTTTACTACAGTACTTTGTTTTATATTTGTGTCTTGGAAGTTGTTTACTACTGTAGCAACCTCTCCTTATCATGTTTTTGTGCCATGTAAAGTTTCTATGTTAAAGTTGATGATATATTTGGGATCGCTGCGCAGAAACTGCATTGCTGTCTGTCACGAATTCTGGCACAAGTCTCTGTAGAAAATTCGAAAAAATCTGCCAATTTACGAGCGTGATCCTCAGATATGTACGCAACTTTTATTAGTTTTGAGTTTTTCCGTTTGAGCAAGTCTGGTGCCATTTTAAAATTCGTCTTTACGGACTGTTCTGTTTTTGACAGATTCTGCCTTTTATTTCGCATTGCCGCTTTTGTTAAGTTGAATGAGTTTCTTTGTTCCATTAACTTTCAGAAGTTTTGTGCAATGTCCAGAAGTGTTAAGAATGATTGTGTCACCTCTGAATATATGAATTTGTGATTGTGCACTAACCCTCTAATGAGTTTGCTTGAAGTTTGGTGTGGCAGAAGTTTTCAAGGGTCAAGAGAGGAGTATGATATACTATGATCAAGATGAGTGAAAGCTCTAAGCTTGGGGATGCCCCCGTGGTTCACCCCTGCATATTTTAAGAAGACTCAGGCGTCTAAGCTTGGGGATGCCCAAGGCATCCCCTTCTTCATCGACAACATCATCAGGTTCCTCCCCTGAAACTATATTTTTATTCAGTCACATCTTATGTACTTTACTTGGAGCGTCGGTTTGTTTTATTTTTGTTTTGTTTGAATAAGTTCATCCTTGTGTGGGAGAGAGACACGCTCCGCTGGTTCGTATGAACACATGTGTTCTTAGCTCATAATATTCATGGCGAAGTTTCCTCTTCGTTAAATTGTTATATGGTTGGAATTGGAAAATGCTACATGTAGTAACTCTAAAATGTCTGGGATAATGTGATACTTGGCAATTGTTGTGCTCATGTTTAAGCTCTTGCATCATATACTTTGCACCCATTAATGAAGAAATACATAGAGCTTGCTAAAATTTGGTTTGCATATTTGGTCTCTCTAAGGTCTAGATAATTTCTAGTATTGAGTTTTGAACAACAAGGAAGACGGTGTAGAGTCTTATAATGTTTACAATATGTCTTTTATGTGAGTTTTGCTGCACCGGTTCATCCTTGAGTTTGCTTCAAATAACCTTGCTAGCCTAAACCTTGTATCGAGAGGAAATACTTCTCATGCATCCAAAACCCTTGAGCCAACCACTATGCCATTTGTGTCCACCATACCTACCTACTACATGGTATTTCTCCGCCATTCCAAAGTAAATTGCTTGAGTGCTACCTTTAAATAATTCAAAATTTAACACCTCTTATTTGTGTCAATGTTTTATAGCTCATGAGGAAGTATGTGGTGTTTTATCTTTTGATCTTGTCATTTACTTTTGACAGACTTTCACAATGGACTAGTGGCACATCCGCTTATCCAATAATTTTGCAAAAAGAGCTGGCAATGGGGTTCCCAGCCCCAATTAATTAACCTTCATTAATAATTCTCTTCACATGTTTTGCTCTGATTCATCAGTAAGCAACTTAATTTTGCAAATAGACACTCCTCCATGGTATGTGAATGTTGGAAGGCACCCGAGGATTCGGTTAGCCATGGCTTGTGTAAGCAAAAGGTTGGGAGGAGTGTCATCCATAAATAAAGAAAAACTAAACTAAAGTACATGTGTAAACAAAAGAGAAGAGGGATGATCTACCTTGCTGGTAGAGATAACTTCCTTCATGGGAGCCGCTCTTGAAAGTCTGGTTGATGAGGTAGTTAGAGTGCTCACTACCATTCGTTGACAACAACAAACACCTCTCAAAACTTTATTTTTATACTCTCTCGATGTTTTCAAAATCAAAGCTCTAGCACAAATATAGCAATCAATGCTTCCCTCTGCGAAGGGCCATTCTTTTACTTTTTATGTTGAGTCAGTTCACCTATTTCTCTCCATCCCAAGAAGCAAACACTTGTGTGTACTGTGCATTGATTCTTACATACTTGCTTATTGCATTTGTTATATTACTCTATGTTGACAATTATCCATGAGATATACATGTTACAAGTTGAAAGCAACCGCTGAAACTTAATCTTCCATTGTGTTGCTTCAATGTCTATACTTTAAATTATTGCTTAATGAGTTAACTCTTATGCAAGACTTATTGATGCCTGTCTTGAAAGTGCTATTCATGAAAAGTCTTTGCTTTATGATTCAGTTGTTTACTCATGTCATTACCATTGTTTTGATCGCTGCATTCATTACATATGTTTACAATATGATCAAGTTTATGATGGCATGTCACTTCAGAAACTATCTTTGTTATCGTTTTACCTGCTCGGGACGAGCAGAACTAAGCTTGGGGATGCTTGATACGTCTCAAACGTATCTATAATTTCTTATGTTCCATGCCACATTATTGATGATATCTACATGTTTTATGCACACTTTATGTCATATTCGTGCATTTTCTGGAACTAACCTATTAACAAGATGCCGAAGTGCCGTTCTGTTTTCGCTGTTTTTGGTTTCAGAAATCCTAGTAACGAAATATTCTCGGAATCGGACGAAATCAACGCCCAGGTTCCTATTTTTCCCGGAACCATCCAGAACACCCGAGAGCCGCCAGAGGGAAGCCCTGGGGGCCCCACACCACACCCTGGCGCGACCAAAGGGGGGGTCGCGCCGCCCTATGGTGTGGTGGCCCCAGGCCCCCTCCGAGGGTGCCCTTCCGCCTATTTAAAGCCTCCGTCGCGAAAACCCTATTACGGAGGACGAAACCCACAGAAACCTTCCAGAGCCGCCGCCATCGCGAAGCCAAGATCTGGGGGACAGGAGTCTCTGTTCCGGCACCCTGCCGGAGCGGGGAAGTGCCCCCGGAAGGCTTCTCCATCGACACCGCTGCCATCTCCACCGCCATCTTCATCAACGTTGCTGCTCCCATGAAGAGGGAGTAGTTCTCCATCGAGGCTCGGGGCTGTACCGGTAGCTATGTGGTTCATCTCTCTCCTATGTACTTCAATACAATAATCTCATGAGCTGCCTTACATGATTGAGATTCATATGATGATGCTTGTAATCTAGATGTCATTGTGCTAGTCAAGTGAGTTTTACTTATGTGATCTCCGGAGACTCCTTGTCCCACGTGTGTAAAGGTGACAGTGTGTGCACCGTGTGGGTCTCTTAGGCTATATTTAACAGAATACTTATTCACTGTTATGAATGGCGTAGTGAAGTGCTTATTTATATCTTTTTATGATTGCAATGTGTTTTCTATCACAATTTATCTATGTGCTACTCTAGTGATGTTATTAAAGTAGTTTTATTCCTCCTACACGGTGTAATGGTGACAGTGTGTGCATCCGTGTTAGTACTTGGCGTAGGCTATGATTATGATCTCTTGTAGATTATGAAGTTAACTATTACTATGATGGTATTGATGTGATCTATTCCTCCTAACTGGTGTGAAGGTGACAGTGTGCATGCTATGTTAGTACTTGGTTTAGTTGTATCGATCTTTCATGCACTCTAAGGTTATTTAAATATGAACATTGAATTGTGGAGCTTGTTAACTCCGGCATTGAGGGTTCGTGTAATCCTACGCAATGTGTTCATCATCCAACAAGAGAGTGTAGAGTATGCATTTATCTATTCTGTTATGTGATCAATGTTGAGAGTGTCCACTAGTGAAAGTCTATTCCCTAGGCCTTGTTCCAAAATACTGCTATCGCTGCTTGTTACTGTTTTACTGTGTTACTACTGCTGCGTTACTACTGCTTGTTTACTTCCCGCAATATTACTACCATCAACTGCACGCCAGTAAGCTATTTTCTGGCGCCATACTACTACTCATATTCATTCATACCACTTGTATTTCACTATCTCTTCGCCGAACTAGTGCACCTATTAGGTGTGTTGGGGACACAAGAGACTTCTTGCTTTGTGGTTGCAGGGTTGCATGAGAGGGATATCTTTGACCTCTTCCTCCCTGAGTTCGATAAACCTTGGGTGATTGATACGTCCAATTTGCATCACTATTTTGTATCATAATTTGCTGTTATTCATTGATATATTTCATATTGGGACACAATACTTATGTTATTTCATCTATTTTGCATGTTTCATCATTATTGGAGGATCAAGCACCGGAGCCAGGATTCTGCTGGAAAAAGCACCGTCAGAACGCAATATTTCGGAAGATCAACTGTGGAAGGGAATTTCACGTAAATTCCTATTTTTCCAGATGACGGAGGGAGCCAGAAGGGGGAACAGAGAGGAGCCAAGGTGGGCCCAGACCCTAGGGCGGCGCGGCCCAGGGCCTGGCCGCGCCACCCTGTGGTCTGGGGGGCCCACGACCCCTTTCGCCTCCTTTTCTTCGCGTACTCCTTCGTCCCGAAAACCTAAGCCACAGAGAGGACCTCACGAGGGGTTACAGCCGCCTCTGCGGGGCGGAGAAGACCAGAGAGAAAAGAGCTCTCCGGCGGGCAGGAATCCGCCGGGGAAATTCCCTCCCGGAGGGGGAAATCGACGCCATCGCCATCGTCATCGAGCGGGACATCATCTCCATCATCATCATCATCATCATCTCCACCATCTACACCGCCATCACCACCGCTGCACCTCGTCACCGCTGTAACAATTCGGGTTAAATCTTGATTGTTTGATAGGGGAAACTCTCCCGGTGTTATTCTATACTTGTTGTAGATGCTATTGAGTGAAACCATTGAACTAAGGTTTATGTTCAGATTGTTATTCATCATCATATCACCTCTGATTGTATTCCACATGATGTCTCGTGAGTAGTTCGTTTAGTTCTTGAGGACATGGGTGAAGTCTAAATGCTAGTAGTGAATTATGGTTGAGTAATATTCAATGTTATGATATTGAAGTTGTGGTGTCATTCTTCTAGTGGTGTCGTGTGAACGTCGACTACACGACACTTCACCATTTATGGGCCTAGGGGAGTGCATCTTGTATTCGGTTGCTAATTGCGGGGTTGCCGGAGTGACAGAACCCGAGCCCCGTTAGTATATCGATGCAGGAGGGATCGCAGGATCTCAGAGTTTAAGGCTGTGGTTAGATTTATCTTAATTACTTTCTTGTAGTTGCGGATGCTTGCAAGGGGTATAATCACAAGTATGTATTAGTCCTAGGAAGGGCGGTGCATTAGCATAGGTTCACCCACACAACACTTATCAAAACAATGAAGATTATTAAGCCACATGAAGCGAAAGTACTAGACTAAAATCCCCGTGTGTCCTCAAGAACGTTTGGTCATTATAAGTAAACAAACCGGCTTGTCCTTTGTACTAAAAAGGATTGGGCCACTCGCTGCAATTATTTCTCTCGCATTTTACTTACTCGTACTTTATTCATCTATTACATCAAAACCCCTTGAATACTTGTTTGTGAGCATTTACAGTGAATCCTTCATCGAAACTGCTGCCAACACCTTCTGCTCCTCGTTGGGATCGACATTCTTACTTATCGAAGATACTACGATACACCCCCTATACTTGTGGGTCATCAAGACTATTTTCTGGCGCCGTTGCCGGGGAGTGAAGCGCTATTGGTAAGTGGAATTGGTAAGGAAAACTTTTACTGTTTGTGCTGATTTTATTTCTGCCTGCTGCTATAAGTCATTATGGAGAGATCTTCTCTTCAATTTCTATTTGGGAAATCTACTACTACTGCAACGGTAGTGGATGAAGCGCCAGGTGAGGAAGTAGTACCATATAAAATACCTATGAAAATTATTGAACGTGTTATGGATAACCGCTATGAAGGGGATGGAACTGTTCATCCTGGTGATCATTTATTGTTTTTGCATGAATTATGCGGGTTATTCAAATGTGCAGGTATTTCTATGAATGAAGTTAGAAAGAAACTATTCACTATATCGCTGTCTGGTAAAGCGACGCACTGGTATAAATTGCTGAAGAATGGTGATTCTATTGATTGGGAGGACATTGTGCCTTTATTTTATTCCAAATTCTATCCTCCAAGTGAAATTCACAAAGATCGGAACCGCATATATAATTTCTGGCCTCATGATGGAGAGAGTATTGCCCAAGCTTGGGGAGATTGAAGTCTTTAATGCTCAAATGCCCCATTCACGAGCTTCCTGGTAATGTTATTATTGATAATTTCTATGCAAGACTTTCTTTTCAAGACAAGACCTTGCTGGATACTTCTTGTTCTGGATCATTTACACGCAACAAAGAAGAGTTTAAAAGGGACCTTCTTGATCGGATCCAAGAAAATACTGAAGGATGGGAGAACGACAAAGATAGAGAATCAGGTATAATTTATGATTATAAATGTATTGAAGTTTTTATGGATACTGATAAATTTCGTAATATGAGTGCTACATATGGTCTTGATTCCCAAGTTGTTGCAAATCTTTATAAAGCTTTTGCCTCTCATTATGAATTTCCTAAGAAGAATTTTGATAAGTATCATGAACCGTATAAAGATAAAGTTGATTCATCTGTAAACAAATGTGTAGTGATTGAAACTATTGATAATGTTATTCCTGAAGCTTATATTGAAAAACTCCTTTCCCTCCTAAAATGAAGGAGTACTCTGTCATATCTAGTGCGGTTAATAAAAGTGAAAAGAAACCTAAAGAACATGAAGAACAAATTAAAATTGAACCTGCTGTTGCAATAGTTAAAGATCTTGTGACTGAAAATGTGGAGGATGGTCATATTATTTTCTGCGAAGATGCTTCTAATATTGTTTCACGTCCTAATAAACCCAAACAAGTTAGTGTTCCTATGCTATCTGTTAGAATTGGTGATCATTGCTATTATGGTTTATGTGATATTGGTGCAAGTGTTAGTGCTATTCCTTATGAGCTTTACACGGAGATTATGCACGAAATTGGTTCTTGTGAACTTGAAGATATTGATGTGGTTATTCATCTGGCTAATAGAGAAACTATTTCTCCAATTGGTATTGTTCGAGATGTGGAAGTTCTATGTGGTAAGATTAAATATCCTGCTGACTTTTTGGTACTTGGTTCTGCTGCTAGTGATCATTGTCCTATCATTTTTGGTAGACCTTTTCTAAATACTTGTGGAGCTATTATAGATTGTAAGAAAGAGAAAATTTTGACTAGATTTGCTGGTGAACCTTATGAATTTAACTTTTCTAAATTTACTAAAACTCCTTATAAAGCTGACTTGCCTAGTAATGATTTTAAAATGGAGCAGTGTGCATCTATTGTTCTTGTTCCTAATAATCCTTTGCAGCAACATTTGGAGAATAGTGAAAGTGAAGCTTTTAGGAAAGAAAGAGATGAGCTTGAGGAAATTTTTCTTCGCCAACCTATTCTCAAGCATGATTTACCGGTGGAAGATTTGGGTACAACACCGCCACCAAAGGAAGATCCTGTTTTTGATTTAAAGCCTTTACCTGATAATCTTAAATATGCTCATATTGATGATAAGAAAATATATCCTGTTATTATTAGTTCTAAGCTTTCAGAGATTGAGGAAGAAAGGTTATTGGAAATATTGAAGAAACACCGAGGAGCTATTGGCTATACTCTTGATGATTTGAAAGGGATTTCTCCTTCTATTTGCCAACATGCTATTAATATGGAAGAAGATGCAAAGCCTGTTGTTGAACATCAACGTCGTCTAATTCCAAAGATGAAAGAGGTGGTAAGGAACGAGGTATTAAAACTTCTTGAAGCTGGTATTATATATCCTATTGATGATAGTAGATGGGTTAGTCCTGTGCATTGTGTTCCTAAGAAAGGAGGAATGACTGTTGTGCCTAATGATAATGATGAGATTATTCCTCAAAGAATAGTTGTAGGTTACAGAATGTGCATTGATTTTCGAAAAGTTAATAAAGTTACTAAGAAAGATCATTACCCTTTACCCTTTATTGATCAAATGTTAGAAAGGTTATCTAAAAACACTCATTTTTGCTTTCTTGATGGTTATTCTGGGTTTTCACAAATTGCTGTTAAAGCTAAAGATCAAGAGAAAACCACGTTCACTTGTCCTTATGGAACTTATGCTTATAGGCGTATGCCTTTTGGTTTGTGTAATGCTCCTGCTACTTTTCAAAGATGCATGTCTGCTATTTTTCATGGTTTTTGCGAAAGTATTGTAGAGGTGTTCATGGATGATTTTTCTGTCTATGGGAATTCTTTTGATAATTGCCTGCGAAACCTCGATAAAGTGTTGCAGAGATGTGAAGAAACTAACCTTGTTCTTAATTGGGAGAAATGCCACTTTATGGTTAATGAAGGAATTGTATTGGGACATAAAATTTCCGAGAGAGGTATTGAAGTTGATAGAGCTAAAGTTGAAGCAATTGAGAAGATGCCCTATCCGAGGGATGTTAAAGGTATTCGTAGTGTTCTTGGTCACGCTGAGTTTTATAGGAGATTTATTAAAGATTTCTCTAAAATTTCAAAGCCTCTTACTAATCTTCTTCAAAAAGATGTACCTTTTGTTTTTGATGATGATTGTAAGGAAGCTTTTGAAACTCTAAAGAAAGCCTTAACAACTGCTCCTGTAGGCGAACCTCCTGACTGGAATGGGCCTTGTGACATTATGTGTGATGCTAGTGATTTCTTTGTAGGCGCTGTTCTTGGACAGCGGGTAGATAAAAAATTAAATGTTATTCATTATGCTAGTAAGACTCTTGATGCTGCTCAAAGAAAGTATGCTACAACTGAAAAGGAATTGTTAGCTGTAGTCTTTGCTTGTGATAAGTTTAGACCCTATATTGTTGATTCGAAAGTTACAATTCATACTGATCATGCTGCAATTAGATACCTTATGACAAAGAAAGATGCTAAGCCAAGGCTTATTAGATGGGTACTTCTGTTGCAAGAATTTGATTTACATATTATAGATAGGAAAGGTGCTGATAATCCTGTTGCTGATAATTTGTCTAGATTGGAAAATATTGCTTATGATCCTGTTCCTCGTTAATGATAGTTTTCCAAATGAACAATTGGCTGTAATAAAGGTGAGCTCGCGAGAGAGCCCTTGGTATGCAGATTATGCTAACTTTATTGTTTGAAGTATTTGCCTCCAACCTTTTCAGCTCAAAGAACGGAGGAAATTCTTTTATGACTTGAGGCATTATTTTTGGGATGACCCACACTTATATAAAGAAGGAGTGGACGGTATTATGCGAAGATGTGTTCCTGAATATGAACAACAGGAGATATTGAATAAATGTCATGGTAGTGTTTATGGAGGACATCACGCTGGAGATAGAACTGCGCAAAAGGTTCTACAATCAGGTTTTTATTGGCCAACACTCTTCAAAGATGCAAGGAAATTTATTTTATCTTGTGATGAATGTCAAAGAGTTGGTAATATCTCCAGACGCAATGAAATGCCTATGAATTACACTCTTGTTATTGAACCATTCGATTGTTGGGGATTCGACTTCATGGGTCCTTTCCCTGCTTCAGACGGTAACACTCATATACTTGTCGCTGTTGATTATGTTACTAAATGGGTAGAAGCTATACCTACAAAAAGTGCTGATGGTGAGACCTCTATAAAAATGCTTGTAGATGTTATATTTCCTAGATTTGGAGTACCTAGATATATTATGACTGATGGAGGTTCTCATTTTATTCATGGAGGTTTTAGAAAAACTCTTGCTAAGTATGGTATTAATCATAGAATTGCTTCCGCTTATCACCCTCAAACTAGTGGTCAAGTAGAATTATCAAATAGAGAGATTAAAGCTATCTTAGGAAAGACTGTTAATAAATCTAGAAAGAATTGGGCTAGCAAATTGAAAGAAGCATTATGGGCTTATAGAACTGCTTATAAAAATCCTATGGGAATGTCACCTTATAAAATGGTTTATGGAAAAGCTTGTCATTTACCTTTAGAACTAGAGCACAAAGCTTATTGGGCTGTTAGAGAACTAAATAAAGATCCTAAATTAGCCGGTAATAAGAGGTTGTTGCAATTAAGTTCTCTAGATGAATGGAGAAGTGAAGCTTATGAAAATGCTAAACTCTTTAAAGAAAAAGTTAAGAAGTGGCATGATAGAAGGATCATTAAAAGAGAATTTAATGTTGGAGATCAAGTTCTATTGTATCGGTCTCGTCTCAGATTCTTTGCAGGGAAATTACTTTCGAAGTGGGAAGGATCATATGTTGTTGAGGAGGTGTATCGTTCAGGAGCAATTAAAATTAGCTCTCTCCAAGGCAATGCCACACAAGTGGTGAATGGACAAAGACTCAAGCATTATATCTCGGGTGATTCTTATAATGTTGATGTTGATATTATTCAAGTGGAAACACCGGAGGCTTTCATCAAAGGACAAATTGACAGTCCGCCAGAACTGGACTTTGAATAGGTAACAGTACAGGTAATAAAAAGTCCGCGTTTACCTTTTCGAACATTATTTTTGCTATTTTTGGAAAATATGAAAAATTACGGAATCGAAACGGAGTGGAAAAGACGCGCGAGGGCCCGTCACCACAGGCCGGCGCGGGCCCCACCCTGGCCGCGCCGACCTATGGTGAAAGCCCCTCGGCGTCCCGTTTCCACTCGTTTTCGGCCTGGAACCTTCCTTTTGTCGTAAAAATATTTGCTATATAATCCCCCGGACCCCTGGAGGTCCGTATATCGTTTTCTCGTCGTGTTTTGTTTCGAGCTGTTTTCTGCCAGGATCTGCTTCGGATCTAGATCCACCATGTCCTCGTCGGGAACTCAGAAGGACAGCTTCTTTGATGACGTCGTCAACCCATACATGAACGAGCTGAAGATGCACCCCAAAGAGTTGCTGCTCGTGGATGGAGAGTTGCAGATCAAAGATGTCCAGGGTCCTAAGGGAGAAGGGAGTCTGGAAGACAGGATGGAGAAACTGGAACAAGAGGTTTTCAACTACAAGAAGATGGCTGAGCGTGAAGTGGACATCTTTCACAAGATTGTGTCTGAACTCATTGATGGACACAAGAAGGAGACTGCGAAGTTGTGGGACGATATCTTCTCACTTCACGACACCACCAACAAACTCCAAGCTCAACTCTATGATGTTCATAATCAAAACTGTGAGTATGAAAACAGGTTTAAGCGCATAAGTCATGCTGCTAGTTTCAGGTTTCCGGAGACCAAGATGTCTTTTGTTGATGGAGGGCCTCTTCCATGGAAGTCTGATGACGACAAAGAATCACCATCATCACCGAAGGAGTAATTCATCATAGGTATTGGCATCCCCTTGGTTTGTTCCAAGCTTGGGGGAGTGCCGCGGTATCACATCATCACCACCTTTATCTTTTACTATCAAGTAGTGTCATATCATGAGTAGGGAAGTTATCATATAGAATAGTATGCAATGTGGAAGTATCTCTCTTAGTTAGTTATCTATGTATCCGTTGGTGTGAGTTATCGTTATGGAATATTAATGAGAAGTCTTATCATTTACTTTTTGCACACCTTATTTTAGTTTTCAATCTCCATTATATGATTACTCTTGACATGAGTATTGATATCACTTTGGGAGCATCAAGTAAATCTATTTGGTTTTGGCAAACTTAGCATTGGTCAATAGCAACAACATCTTGATGTTTAATAGAAGAGATAAATACACTTAGATACATTACTCTATTATCTCTATGCTTAGTATTCTGAAGTTAAAATTGCGCGTGCTTATGAGAAAGATGCATGATTGTTCTATCATATGTATATTTGTTTGTTTCCCTCAACCTTTATGCTTGCTATCAAACCTTGCTAGCCAAAGACTTGTATCGAGAGGGAATGCTTCTCATACATCCATAACCATTAGACCAAACCTATGCCATTTGTGTCCACCATACCTACCTACTACATGGTATTTTCTGCCATTCCAAGTAAATACTTCATGTGCTACCTTTAAATTATTCAAACTACTACTCCTTATTTGTGTCAATGTTTTATAGCTCATGAGGAAGTATGTGGTGTTTTATCTTTCAATCTTGTTGGGCGGACTTTCACCAATGGACTAGCGGCACATCCGCTTATCCAATAATTTTGCAAAAAGAGCTGGCAATGGGATTCCCAGTCCCGAATTAATTAACTTAAATAGACACTCCTCCATGGTTTGTGATTGTTGGAAGGCACCCGAGGATTCGGTTAGCCATGGATTGAGAAAGCCAAGGTTGGGGGGAGTGTCATCATAATAAAACTAAAATAAAAAGGCACTCCTTCATGGTATGAGATTGTTGGCAGGCACCCGAGGATTCGGTTAGCCATGGTTTGTGAAAGAAAGGTTGGAAGGAGTGCCACCCAAAAATAAAATAAAATGGGAGCCGCTCTTTGAAGGTTTGTCTGGCAAGGGGTTAGAGTGCCCGCTACCATTCGTTGACAACAACAAACACCGCTCAAAATCTTACTTTTATGCTCTTTATATGATTTCAAAACTTGAAAAGCTCTAGCGCATGATTTAATCCCTGCTTCCCTCTGCGAAGGGCCTGTCTTTTACTTTTATGTTGAGTCAGTGAACCTATTTCCCTCTATCTCAAGCAAGCAATTGAGTTGATGTGAACCAATCATTTATGCTATGATTCAGTTGATCATGTCTTTTATACTTTCTTGTTTAGTACCAATTTTATCTGAATGAATATGACTTTGATGTTAACAATGATTATGAAGAGATTGTCATGCTTAAATATGAAGGCTCAGCTATAAATTCTAATATGAAAGCTTTGCTTAGAAGTACAATCCGTTAGTAGTTCTCTGACCAAGAACAAAGTTTGCCATCACCAATTATGATTTCTTATGCACCTTTACTTGTGATTTCTCTTTACCTATTTCGAGATGAGTTATATGAGGAAGTTGTTTACTAGAATGTCTTGTGTGAATGAATATGATGCTTCTTGTCCGTATTTTATTTATCGACTCTTCACTCCATAAACATGTGGTCTTGTTTATCGAGCTCAGTTTCGCTTGGGGACAAGCGAGGTCTAAGCTTGGGGGGAGTTGATACGTCCAATTTGCATCACTATTTTGTATCATAATTTGCTGTTATTCATTGATATATTTCATATTGGGACACAATACTTATGTTATTTCATCTATTTTTAATGTTTCATCATTATTGGAGGATCAAGCACCGGAGCCAGGATTCTGCTGGAAAAAGCACCGTCAGAACGCAATATTTCGGAAGATCAACTGTGGAAGGGAATTTCACGTAAATTCCTATTTTTCCAGATGACGGAGGGAGCCAGAAGGGGGAACAGAGAGGAGCCAAGGTGGGCCCAGACCCTAGGGCGGCGCGGCCCAGGGCCTGGCCGCGCCACCCTGTGGTCTGGGGGGCCCACGACCCCTTTCGCCTCCTTTTCTTCGCGTACTCCTTCGTCCCGAAAACCTAAGCCACAGAGAGGACCTCACGAGGGGTTACAGCCGCCTCTGCGGGGCGGAGAAGACCAGAGAGAAAAGAGCTCTCCGGCGGGCAGGAATCCGCCGGGGAAATTCCCTCCCGGAGGGGGAAATCGACGCCATCGCCATCGCCATCGAGCGGGACATCATCTCCATCATCATCATCATCATCTCCACCATCTACACCGCCATCACCACCGCTGCACCTCGTCACCGCTGTAACAATTCGGGTTAAATCTTGATTGTTTGATAGGGGAAACTCTCCCGGTGTTATTCTATACTTGTTGTAGATGCTATTGAGTGAAACCATTGAACTAAGGTTTATGTTCAGATTGTTATTCATCATCATATCACCTCTGATTGTATTCCACATGATGTCTCGTGAGTAGTTCGTTTAGTTCTTGAGGACATGGGTGAAGTCTAAATGCTAGTAGTGAATTATGGTTGAGTAATATTCAATGTTATGATATTTAAGTTGTGGTGTCATTCTTCTAGTGGTGTCGTGTGAACGTCGACTACACGACACTTCACCATTTATGGGCCTAGGGGAGTGCATCTTGTATTCGGTTGCTAATTGCGGGGTTGCCGGAGTGACAGAAACCTGAGCCCCCGTTAGTATATCGATGCAGGAGGGATCGCAGGATCTCAGAGTTTAAGGCTGTGGTTAGATTTATCTTAATTACTTTCTTGTAGTTGCGGATGCTTGCAAGGGGTATAATCACAAGTATGTATTAGTCCTAGGAAGGGCGGTGCATTAGCATAGGTTCACCCACACAACACTTATCAAAACAATGAAGATTATTAAGCCACATGAAGCGAAAGTACTAGACTAAAATCCCCGTGTGTCCTCAAGAACGTTTGGTCATTATAAGTAAACAAACCGGCTTGTCCTTTGTACTAAAAAGGATTGGGCCACTCGCTGTAATTATTTCTCTCGCATTTTACTTACTCGTACTTTATTCATCTATTACATCAAAACCCCTTGAATACTTGTTTGTGAGCATTTACAGTGAATCCTTCATCGAAACTGCTGCCAACACCTTCTGCTCCTCGTTGGGATCGACATTCTTACTTATCGAAGATACTACGATACACCCCCTATACTTGTGGGTCATCAAGACTATTTTCTGGCGCCGTTGCCGGGGAGTGAAGCGCTATTGGTAAGTGGAATTGGTAAGGAAAACTTTCTTGTTTGTGCTGATTTTATTTCTGCCTGCTGCTATAAGTCATTATGGAGAGATCTTCTCTTCAATTTCTATTTGGGAAATCTACTACTACTGCAACGGTAGTGGATGAAGCGCCAGGTGAGGAAGTAGTACCATATAAAATACCTATGAAAATTATTGAACGTGTTATGGATAACCGCTATGAAGGGGATGGAACTGTTCATCCTGGTGATCATTTATTGTTTTTGCATGAATTATGCGGGTTATTCAAATGTGCAGGTATTTCTATGAATGAAGTTAGAAAGAAACTATTCACTATATCGCTGTCTGGTAAAGCGACACACTGGTATAAATTGCTGAAGAATGGTGATTCTATTGATTGGGAGGACATTGTGCCTTTATTTTATTCCAAATTCTATCCTCCAAGTGAAATTCACAAAGATTGGAACCGCATATATAATTTCTGGCCTCATGATGGAGAGAGTATTGCCCAAGCTTGGGGGAGATTGAAGTCTTTAATGCTCAAATGCCCCATTCACGAGCTTCCTGGTAATGTTATTATTGATAATTTCTATGCAAGACTTTCTTTTCAAGACAAGACCTTGCTGGATACTTCTTGTTCTGGATCATTTACACGCAACAAAGAAGAGTTTAAAAGGGACCTTCTTGATCGGATCCAAGAAAATACTGAAGGATGGGAGAACGACAAAGATAGAGAATCAGGTATAATTTATGATTATAAATGTATTGAAGTTTTTATGGATACTGATAAATTTCGTAATATGAGTGCTACATATGGTCTTGATTCCCAAGTTGTTGCAAATCTTTATAAAGCTTTTGCCTCTCATTATGAATTTCCTAAGAAGAATTTTGATAAGTATCATGAACCGTATAAAGATAAAGTTGATTCATCTGTAAACAAATGTGTAGTGATTGAAACTATTGATAATGTTATTCCTGAAGCTTATATTGAAAAACTCCTTTCCCTCCTAAAATGAAGGAGTACTCTGTCATATCTAGTGCGGTTAATAAAAGTGAAAAGAAACCTAAAGAACCTGAAGAACAAATTAAAATTGAACCTGCTGTTGCAATAGTTAAAGATCTTGTGACTGAAAATGTGGAGGATGGTCATATTATTTTCTGCGAAGATGCTTCTAATATTGTTTCACGTCCTAATAAACCCAAACAAGTTAGTGTTCCTATGTTATCTGTTAGAATTGGTGATCATTGCTATTATGGTTTATGTGATATTGGTGCAAGTGTTAGTGCTATTCCTTATGAGCTTTACACGGAGATTATGCACGAAATTGGTTCTTGTGAACTTGAAGATATTGATGTGGTTATTCATCTGGCTAATAGAGAAACTATTTCTCCAATTGGTATTGTTCGAGATGTGGAAGTTCTATGTGGTAAGATTAAATATCCTGCTGACTTTTTGGTACTTGGTTCTGCTGCTAGTGATCATTGTCCTATCATTTTTGGTAGACCTTTTCTAAATACTTGTGGAGCTATTATAGATTGTAAGAAAGAGAAAATTTTGACTAGATTTGCTGGTGAACCTTATGAATTTAACTTTTCTAAATTTACTAAAACTCCTTATAAAGCTGACTTGCCTAGTAATGATTTTAAAATGGAGCAGTGTGCATCTATTGTTCTTGTTCCTAATAATCCTTTGCAGCAACATTTGGAGAATAGTGAAAGTGAAGCTTTTAGGAAAGAAAGAGATGAGCTTGAGGAAATTTTTCTTCGCCAACCTATTCTCAAGCATGATTTACCGGTGGAAGATTTGGGTACAACACCGCCACCAAAGGAAGATCCTGTTTTTGATTTAAAGCCTTTACCTGATAATCTTAAATATGCTCATATTGATGATAAGAAAATATATCCTGTTATTATTAGTTCTAAGCTTTCAGAGATTGAGGAAGAAAGGTTATTGGAAATATTGAAGAAACACCGAGGAGCTATTGGCTATACTCTTGATGATTTGAAAGGGATTTCTCCTTCTATTTGCCAACATGCTATTAATATGGAAGAAGATGCAAAGCCTGTTGTTGAACATCAACGTCGTCTAATTCCAAAGATGAAAGAGGTGGTAAGGAACGAGGTATTAAAACTTCTTGAAGCTGGTATTATATATCCTATTGATGATAGTAGATGGGTTAGTCCTGTGCATTGTGTTCCTAAGAAAGGAGGAATGACTGTTGTGCCTAATGATACTTTCTTGTAGTTGCGGATGCTTGCAAGGGGTATAATCACAAGTATGTATTAGTCCTAGGAAGGGCGGTGCATTAGCATAGGTTCACCCACACAACACTTATCAAAACAATGAAGATTATTAAGCCACATGAAGCGAAAGTACTAGACTAAAATCCCCGTGTGTCCTCAAGAACGTTTGGTCATTATAAGTAAACAAACCGGCTTGTCCTTTGTACTAAAAAGGATTGGGCCACTCGCTGCAATTATTTCTCTCGCATTTTACTTACTCGTACTTTATTCATCTATTACATCAAAACCCCTTGAATACTTGTTTGTGAGCATTTACAGTGAATCCTTCATCGAAACTGCTGCCAACACCTTCTGCTCCTCGTTGGGATCGACATTCTTACTTATCGAAGATACTACGATACACCCCCTATACTTTTGGGTCATCAGTGATCCACTTAAGGGAAAACTTGCTGCTGTTCTACAAACCTCTGCTCTTGGAGGCCCAACACTGTCTACAAGAATAGAAGCACCCGTAGACATCAACGTGGAACCTGCACAACACAACCAAAGTACTTTGCCCCAACGAAACAGTGAGGTTGTCAATCTCACCGGCTTGCTGTAACAAAGGATTAACCATATTGTGTGGAAGATGATTGTTTGCGAAGAAAATAGTAAAGAACAATTGCAGTAGATTTTATGCGATGTAAAGAATAGGACCGGGGTCCACAGTTCACTAGAGGTGTCTCTCCCATAAGATAAAAGCATGTTGGGTGAACAAATTACAGTCGGGCAATTGACAAATAGAAAAGGGCATAACAATGCATATACATGATATGATAAATATAGTGAGATTTAATTGGGCATTACGACAAAGTACATAGACTGCTATCCAGCATGCATCTATGCCTAAAAAGTCCACCTTCAGGTTATCATCCGAACCCCTTCCAGTATTAAGTTGCGAGCAACAGACAATTGCATTAAGTATGGTGCGTAATGTAATCAAAAACTACATCCTTACACATAGCATCAATGTTTTATCCCTAGTGGCAACAGCACATCCTTTCTGTCACTGTCCCAGATTTAATGGAGGCATGAACCCACTATCGAGCATAAATACTCCCTCTTGGAGTTAAGAGCAAAAACTTGGCCAGAGCCTCTACTAATAACGGAGAGCATGCAAGATCATAAACAACACATAGGTAATAGATTGATAATCACCATAACATAGTATTCTCTATCCATCGGATCCCGACAAACACAACATATAGTATTACAGATAGATGATCTCTATCATGTTAGGCAGCTCACAAGATCCAACAATGAAGCACATAAGGAGAAGACGACCATCTAGCTACTGCTATGGACCCATAGTCCAGGGGTGAACTACTCACTCATCACTCCGGAGGCGATCATGGAGATGAAGAGTCCTCCGGGAGATGATTCCCCTCTCTGGCAGGGTGCCGGAGGCAATCTCCTGAATCCCCCGAGATGGGATTGGCGGCGGCGGCGTCTCTGGAAGGTTTTCCTTATCGTGGCTCTCGGGACAGAGGGTTTCGCGACGAAGACTTTAAGTAGGCGGAAGGGCAACGCGGGGGGCCACACGAGGGCCCCACACACCAGGGCCGCGCGGCCAAGGCCTGGGCCGTGCCGCCCTGTTGTGGCGGCGCCTCGTGGCCCCACTTCCTTTCCCCTTCGGTCTTCTGGAAGCTTCGTGCAAAAATAGGGCCCTGGGCGTTGATTTCGTCCAATTCCGAGAATATTTCCTTACTAGGATTTCTGAAACCAAAAACAGCAGAAAACAGCAACTGGCTCTTCGGCATCTTGTTAATAGGTTAGTGCCGGAAAATGCGTAAATACGACATATAATGTGTATAAAACATGTAGATATCATCAATAATGTAGCATGGAACATAAGAAATTATCGATACGTCGGAGACGTATCAGCATCCCCAAGCTTAGTTCTGCTCGTCCCGAGCAGGTAAACGATAACAAGGATAATTTCTGGAGTGACATGCCATCATAACCTTGATCATACTATTGTAAACATATGTAATGAATGCAGCGATCAAAACAATGGTAATGACATGAGTAAACAAATGAATTATAAAGCAAAGACTGTTCATGAATGGTACTTCAAGACAAGCATCAATAAGTCTTGCATAAGAGTTAACTCATAAAGCAATAAATCAAAGTAAAGGTATTGAAGCAACACAAAGGAAGATTAAGTTTCAGCGGTTGCTTTCAACTTATAACATGTATATCTCATGGATAGTGTCAATGTAAAGTAATATAACAAGTGCAATATGCAAGTATGTAGGAATCAATGCACAGTTCACACAAGTGTTTGCTTCTTGAGGTGGGGAGAGATAGGTAAACTGACTCAACAATAAAAGTAAAAGAAAGGTCCTTCAAAGAGGAAAGCATCGTTTGCTATATTTGTGCTAGAGCTTTTATTTTGAAAACATGAAACAATTTTGTAAACGGTAGTAATAAAGCATATGAGTTATGTAAATTATATCTTACAAGTTGCAAGCCTCATGCATAGTATACTAATAGTGCCCGCACCTTGTCCTAATCAGCTTGGACTGCCGGATCATCGCAATACACATGTTTCAACCAAGTGTCACAAAGGGGTACCTCCATGCCGCCTGTACAAAGGTCTAAGGAGAAAGCTCGCATTTTGGATTTCTCGCTTTTGATTATTCTCAACTTAGACATCCATACCGGGACAACATGGACAACAGATAATGGACTCCTCTTTAATGCATAAGCATGTGGCAACAATTAGTGTTCTCATATGAGATTGAGGATATATGTCCAAAACTGAAACTTCCACCATGATTCATGGCTTTAGTTAGCGGCCCAATGTTCTTCTCTAACAATATGCATGCTCCAACCATTAAGGTGGTAGATCTCTCTTACTTCAGACAAGACGGACATGCATAGCAACTCACATGATATTCAACAAAGAATAGTTGATGGCGTCCCCAGAAGCATGGTTATCGCACAACAAGCAACTTAATAAGAGATAAAGTGAATAAGTACATATTCAATACCACAATAGTTTTTAAGGCTATTTTTCCCATGAGCTATATATTGCAAAGGCGAATGATGGAATTTTAAAGGTAGCACTCAAGCAATTTACTTTGTAATGGCGGAGAAATACCATGTAGTAGGTAGGTATGGTGGACACAAATGGCATAGTGGTTGGCTCAAGGATTTTGGATGCATGAGAAGTATTCCCTCTCGATACAAGGTTTAGGCTAGCAAGGTTATTTGAAGCAAACTCAAGGATGAACCGGTGCAGCAAAACTCACATAAAAGACATATTGTAAACATTATAAGACTCTACACCGTCTTCCTTGTTGTTCAAAACTCAATACTAGAAATTATCTAGACCTTAGAGAGACCAAATATGCAAACCAAATTTTAGCAAGCTCTATGTATTTCTTCATTAATGGGTGCAAAGTATATGATGCAAGAGCTTAAACATGAGCACAACAATTGCCAAGTATCACATTATCCAAGACATTTTAGAATTACTACATGTAGCGTTTCCCGATTCCAACCATATAACAATTTAACGAAGAAGTTTCAACCTTCGCCTTGAACATTATGAGTATAGCCTAAGGACATATTTGTCCATATGCAACAGCGGAGCGTGTCTCTCTCCCATACAGTGAATGCTAGGATCCATTTTATTCAAACAAAAACAAAAACAAAACAAACCGACGCTCCAAGCAAAGAACACAAGATGTGACTGAATAAAAATATAGTTTCAGGGGAGGAACCTGATGATGTTGTCGATGAAGAAGGGAATGCCTTGGGCATCCCCAAGATTAGACGCTTGAGTCTTCTTAAAATATGCTGGGATGAACCACGGGGGCATCCCCAAGCTTAGAGCTTTCACTCCTCTTGATCATAGTATATCATACTCCTCTCTTGACCCTTGAAAACTTCCTTCACACCAAACTTCAAGCAAACTCATTAGAGGGTTAGTGAACAATTAAAAATTCACATATTCAGAGGTGACACAATCATTCTTAACACTTCTGGACATTGCACAAAGCTACTGGACATTAATGGATCAAAGGAATTCATCCAACATAGCAAATACGGCAATGCGAAATAAAAGGCAGAATCTGTCAAAAACAGAACAGTCCGTAAAGACGAACCTGAAAGGGGCACTAGACTTGCTCAAATGGAAAAACTCAAAACTAATGAAAGTTGCGTACATATCTGAGGATCACGCTCGTAATTTTGCAGATTTTTTCGAATTTTCTACAGAGATTTATGCCAGAATTCGTGACAGACAGCAATGCTGTTTCTGCGCAGCGATCCCAAATATAACATCAACTTTAGCATAGAAACTTTACTTGGCACAAAAACATGATAAGGAGAGGCTGCTACAGTAGTAAACAACTTCCAAGACTCAACAAAAAAAAATTGCTGTAGTAAAAACATGGGTTGTCTCCCATAAGCGCTTTTCTTTAACGCCTTTCAGCTAGGCGCAGAAAGTGTAAATCAAGTAACATCAAGAGTAGAAGTATCAACATCATAACTTGTTCTAATAATAGAATCAAAAGGCAACTTCATTCTCTTTCTAGGGAAGTGTTCCATACCTTTCTTGAGAGGAAATTGATATTTAATATTACCTTCCCTCATATCAATAACAGCACCAACGGTTCGAAGAAAAGGTCTTCCCAACACAATAGGACAAGATGCATTGCATTCGATATCCAAGACAACAAAATTAACGGGGACAAGGTTATTGTTAACCGTAACGCGCACATTATCAATCCCCCCCAAAGGTTTCTTTTTAACATTATCGGCAAGATTAACATCCAAATAACAATTCTTCAATGGTGGCAAGTCAAGCATATCATAAATCTTTTTAGGCATAACAGAAATACTTGCACCAAGATCACATAAAACATTACATTCAAAGTCATTGAATTTCATTTTAATGATGGGCTCCCAACCATCTTCTAACTTTCTAGGAATAGAAGTTTCAAGTCTTAGTTTCTCTTCTCTAGTTTTTATGAGAGCATTTGTAATATGTTTTGTAAAGGCCAAATTTATAGCACTAGCATTAGGACTTTTAGCAAGTTTTTTTAAGAACTTTATAACTTCAGAGATGTGGCAATCATCAAAATCTAAATCATTATGAGCTACAGCAATGGGATCATTGTCCCCAAGGTTGGAAAAAATTTCAGCAGTTTTATCACAAGCAGTTTCAGCAGTTTTAGCAATTTCAGGCAGTTTTGTACGCTTTGCACTAGGAGTAGAAACATTGCCAACACCAATTATTTTACCATTGATAGTAGGAGGTGCAGCAACATGTGAAGAATTAACATTACTAATGGTGGTAATAGTCCAAACTTTAGCTACATTATTCTCTTTAGCTAGTTTTTCATTTTCTTCTCTATCCCACCTAGCACGCAATTCAGCCATTAATCTTATATTCTCATTAATTCTAACTTGGATGGCATTTGCTGTAGTAGTAATCTTATTATCAATATCCTCATTAGGCATAACTTTCAATTTTAATAGATCAACATCAGAGGCAAGTCTATCAACTCTAGAAGCAATAATATCAATTTTATCAAGCTTTTCCTCAACAGATTTGTTAAAAGTAGTTTGTGTACTAATAAATTCTTTAAGCATGGCTTCAAGACCAGGGGGTACACTCCTATTATTGTTGTAAGAATTCCCATAAGAATTACCATAACCATTACCATTAGCAGAAGGATATGGCCTATAGTTATTACCAGAGTTGTTCCTATAAGCTTTGTTGTTGAATTTTCTTCTTGAGCAACCAATGAAGCTAAAGGAACATTATTTGGATCAACATTAGATCTACCATTCACAAGCATAGACATAATCACATCTATCTTATCACTCAAGGAAGAGGTTTCTTCAACAGAATTTACCTTCTTACCTTGTGGAGCTCTTTCCGTGTGCCATTCAGAGTAATTTATCATCATATCATCAAGAAGCTTTGTAGCCGCCCCCAAAGTGATGGACATAAAGGTACCTCCAGCAGCTGAATCCAATAAATTCCACGAAGAAAAATTTAGTCCTGCATAGAAGGTTTGGATGATCATCCAAGTAGTCAGTCCATGGGTTGGGCAATTCTTTACCAAAGATTTCATTCTCTCCCATGCTTGAGAAACATGTTCAGTATCTAATTGCTTAAAATTCATTATGCTACTTCTCAAAGATATAATTTTAGCGGGAGTATAATATCTACCAATAAAAGCATCCTTACATTTAGTCCATGAATCAATACTATTCTTAGGCAAAGATAGCAACCAATCTTTAGCTCTTCCTCTTAATGAGAAAGGAAACGATTTCAATTTAATAATATCACCATCTACATCCTTATACTTTTGCATTTCACAAAGTTCAACAAAATTATTAAGATTGGCAGCAGCATCATCAGAACTAACACCAGAAAATTGATCTCTCATAACAAGGTTCAGTAAAGCAGGTTTAATTTCAAAGAATTCTGCTGTAGTAGCAGGTGGAGCAATAGGTGTGCATAAGAAATCATTATTATTTGTGTTTGTGAAGTCACACAACTTAGTATTTTCAGGGGTATTCATTTTAGCAACAGTAAATAAAGCAAACTAGATAAAGTAAATGCAAGTAACTAATTTTTTTGTGTGTTTTTGATATAGAGAACAAGACAGTAAATAAAGTAAAACTAGCAACTAATTTTTTTGTGTTTTGTTTAGGTGCAGCAAACAAAGTAGTAAATAAAATAAAGCAAGACAAAAACAAAGTAAAGAGATTGGGAAGTGGAGACTCCCCTTGCAGCGTGTCTTGATCTCCCCGGCAACGGCGCCAGAAATTTAGCTTGATGGGCGTAGATGTACACGTCCGTTGGGAACCCCAAGTGGAAGGTATGATGCGTATAGAAGCAAGTTTCCCTCAGTATGAAACCAGGGTTTAATCTAACTAGTAGGAGCCAAGAAGCACATTGAAGGTTGATGGTGGCGAAATGTGATGCGGTGCAACACCAGGGATTCCGGCGCCAACGTGGAACCTGCACAACACAACCAAAGTACTTTGCCCCAACGAAACAGTGAGGTTGTCAATATCACCAGCTTGCTGTAACAAAGGATTAACCGTATTGTGTGGAAGATGATTGTTTGCGAAGAAAACAGTAAAGAACAATTGCAGTAGATTGTATGCGATGTAAAGAATAGGACCGGGGTCCACAGTTCACTAGAGGTGTCTCTCCCATAAGATAAAAGCATGTTGGGTGAACAAATTAAAGTCGGGCAATTGACAAATAGAAAAGGGCATAACAATGCATATACATGATATGATAAATATAGTGAGATTTAATTGGGCATTACGACAAAGTACATAGACCGCTATCCAGCATGCATCTATGCCTAAAAAGTCCACCTTCAGGTTATCATCCGAACCCCTTCCAGTATTAAGTTGCAAGCAACAGACAATTGCATTAAGTATGGTGCGTAATGTAATCAACAACTACATCCTTAGACATAGCATCAATGTTTTATCCCTAGTGGCAACAGCACATCCACAACCTTAGAACTTTCTCACCGTCCTGCATTTAATGGAGGCATGAACCCACTATCGAGCATAAATACTCCCTCTTGGAGTTAAGAGCAAAAACTTGGCCAGAGCCTCTACTAATAACGGAGAGCATGCAAGATCATAAACAACACATAGGTAATAGATTGATAATCACCATAACATAGTATTCTCTATCCATCGGATCCCGACAAACACAACATATAGTATTACAGATAGATGATCTTGATCATGTTAGGCAGCTCACAAGATCCAACAATGAAGCACATAAGGAGAAGACGACCATCTAGCTACTGCTATGGACCCATAGTCCAGGGGTGAACTACTCACTCATCACTCCGGAGGCGATCATGGCGATGAAGAGTCCTCCGGGAGATGATTCCCCTCTCCGGCAGGGTGCCGGAGGCGATCTCCTGAATCCCCCGAGATGGGATTGGCGGTGGCGGCGTCTCTGGAAGGTTTTCCGTATCGTGGCTCTCGGTATAGAGGGTTTCGCGACGAAGACTTTAAGTAGGCGGAAGGGCAACGCGGGGGGCCACACGAGGGCCCCACACACCAGGGCCGCGCGGCCAAGGCCTGGGCCGCGCCGCCCTGTTGTGGCGGCGCCTCGTGGCCCCACTTCCTTTCCCCTTCGGTCTTCTGGAAGCTTCGTGCAAAAATAGGACCCTGGGCGTTGATTTCGTCCAATTCCGAGAATATTTCCTTACTAGGATTTCTGAAACCAAAAACAGCAGAAAACAGCAACTGACTCTTCGGCATCTTGTTAATAGGTTAGTGCCGGAAAATGCGTAAATACGACATATAATGTGTATAAAACATGTAGATATCATCAATAATGTAGCATGGAACATAAGAAATTATCGATACGTCGGAGACGTATCATTCATCTACCACGTTAACGTTGATGATTCTCGGCGGCGTGAAGCTGCAGGGTATCGAAGACAGGCGCGGACGGCAGGACATGTGCAAGATGGTGGAGTTGTCTGGCGTCATGGTGACATCGACGGCAGGTCTCGTAAGGTCAATGCGGTGATCCCTCTTGAAGATGGGTGCGAGGAAGACGGCGGTAGGATTTCTGTGGTGTGTGTGTTGGCGTGCGCTGAGAGTATGCTTGACTGGATGTGCTTCTCACCTGCTATTGGGCGGCTTGGGAAGGCATTTGGTTGTTTGAATGATGTGAGTTGGTGTATTGTCACCCCCTTCATCCCTCTGTAGGTTTAGCGAGGTGGCTTTGAGTTTGATCTTTTGTATTGCTCTTCTAAAATATTGCGAATAATCTAATAAAAAAGCCGTGTGCATCCCATGCATGCAGAAGATGGGGCGATTTTTCCCCCATTTAGAAAAAAAAACTAAGCCAAAATTGTAGAATTTCACAAGTATAAATAAAAATATAGCATGAGTACATACAAAACTGTTGGAGATATGCCCAAGAGGCAATAATAAATTAGTTATTGTTATATCTTAGTGTTCATGATAAATGTTTATATCCCATGCTATAATTGTATTAACCGAAACATTGATACATGTGTGTTATGTAAACAACAAGGAGTCCCTAGTAAGCCTCTTGTATAACTAGCTTGTTGATTAATAGATGATCATGGTTTCATGATCATGAACATTGAATGTTGTTAATAACAAGGTTATGTCATTGGGTGAATGATATAATGGACATACACCCAAATGAGCGTAGCATAAGATCAAGTCATTAACTTCAATTTGCTATAAGCTTTCGATACATAGTTGCCTAAGTCCTTTGACCATGAGATCATGTAAATCACTTACACCGGAAGGGTACTTTGATTACATCAAACTCCATTGCGTAAATGAGTGGTTATAAAGATGGGATTAAGTATTCGGAAATTGTGAGTTGAGACATATGGATCAATAGTGGGATTTGTCCATCCTGATGACGGATAGATATACTCTGGGCCCTCTCGGTGGAATGTCGTCTGATTAGCTTGCAATCATGTGATTGGATCACAAGAGATGACATACCACGGTACGAGTAAAGAGTACTTATCGGTAACGAGGTTGAACAAGGTATGGAGATACTGATGATCGAACCTCGGACAAGTAAAATATCGCGTGACAAAGGGAATCAGCATCGTATGTAAATGGTTCAATCGATCACTAAGTCATCGTTGAATATGTGGGAGCCATTATGGATCTCCAGATCCCGCTATTGGTTATTGCTCGGAGAGGAGTCTAGACCATGTCTGCATAGTTCGCGAACCGTAGGGTGACGCACTTAAGGTTCGATTCACATAAGTAGATTCGGAATACGAGATGGATACCGAAGTTTGTTCGGAGTCTCGGATGGGATCCAAGACATCACGAGGAGGTCCGGAATGGTCCGGAGAATAAGATTCATATATGGGAAGTCATTTTCAGGGTTACCGGAAAAGTTCAGGATTTTTTGGTATTGTACCGGAGGTTCTAGAAGGTTCCGGAGGGTACCATAGTGGGGCCCACCTATCCCGGACGACCAACATGGACAGGAGGGGGTCACATAGGCCCACATGGGCCAGGCACACCAGCCCCCCAAGGCCCATGTGGCTGGATCAAGTGGATAAGATCAAATCCCTTGAAATTAGGGACTTAACTTGGGGGGGAAGTTGCCCCCCTTGTTTTGGCCGACCCAAAGGCTTGGAGGGGGGGCCAAGGCAGCCCCCCACGCCTATATAAGAGGGAGGGGAGGGATGGGGCGCAACACATGATTTTCCCAAGCCCTAGCCGCCCTCTCTCCCTCCTCCTTCTTCCTGCGCAGGCTTGGCGAAGCCCTGCAGGAATTTCTCCTCCACCTCCACCACCACGCCGTCGTGCTGCTGGGATTCCGAGGGGATCTACCACACCTCCGCTGCCCGCTGGAACGGGGAAAGGATGGGCTTCATCGACACCGTACGCGCGACTGAGTACGGAAGTGCTGCCGGATTGCAGCACCGGAACGATCGACTACATCAACCACAAGATCTGATCTCGTTAAGGCTTTGGAATCTTCGAGGGTTAGTCTCATCTCCATCTCGTTGCTCCGATCTTGTAGATTAGATCTTGGGTGTTCCATAGATTAGATCTTGGATTTATTCGTCTTTGCAGTAGGAAATTTTTTGTTTTCTATGCAACGACCCCAACAAAAACAAATTCTAACAAGTTTCACAAAGCACCGATAACAATCATACATGACAAGTTCACCACACAAATATATGCATGTAATCCAATATATTTTCATACATCACAAACACATGCACTTAATTAGTTCAATAACTGCGGATAGAACAAATAGATTATGAGTCGTAGCTCCATGAAACGGCAAGTCTTAACATGAATTTCAACCGCAAAGGAACCACCGCTCCGTCATTTCATCTCCCTTGACCCCCGTTGCTATCCTTTGTCACTTCGTAAACCGCATGACAAATGTACACCACATTTACATTCGGTTTTGTTGGCATACAAAACATTGCCGCAACTAAATAGACCAAAAAAAAGCACTGCAAACTCAGTTTTTCTCGGTTTTGATGATGTAGAAAACGTTCCAGCAACTACAAATACCAAAACAGCACTACAAGCTCAATTTGGATGATGTAAAAAAACGTTCCAGCAACTAAATAAACCAAAACAGCAATACAAACTCAATTTTGATGAAGTAAAAAAGTTTCAGCAACTAAATAGACCAAAAGAGAACTAAAAACTCAGGTTTTTTTTGCATCAGATTTGTTGATGTAGAAAACATTCAGCAAATAAATAGACAAAAACAACACTATCAACTCAACTTTAAACTTTTGATGATGTAGAAAAGGTCCCATCACCTAAATAGACAAAAAAAACTACCAACTCAATTCTCCTTCAGTTTTAATGATGTACAAATCATTCCATCAATTAAATAGACTAAAAAATGTACAACCTCAGTTTTCCTTCAGTTATGAGGTTGTACAAAATATTTTAGCTACTTAGAACAAAACATCCCATCAATTAATTATAGATATGCAGAAAGAACGTTCCAGCAATTACAAATAGATTATTTGGTGATGGTAATCGGTATTAGAACTTACTAGTTGCTCCCCACTGATACGTCTCAAACGTATCTATAATTTCTTATGTTTCATGCTACTTTTATGACAATACTTGAATGTTTTATACACACTTTATAGCATTATTATACATTTTCCGGCACTAACCTATTAACAAGATGCCGAAGCGCCAGTTGCTGTTTTCTGCTGTTTTTGGTTTCAGAAATCCTAGTAAGGAAATATTCTCGGAATTGGACGAAATCAACGCTCAGGGTCCTATTTTTCCACGAAACTTCCATAAGACCGAGGGGGAAAGGAAGTGGGGCCACGGGGCGCCGCCACACTAGGGCGGCGCGGCCTAGGGGGGCCCGCGCGGCCCTAGCGTGTGGGGCCCCCGTGACCCCTCCGACTCCACCCTTCCGCCTACTTAAAGCCTTCGTCGCGAAATCCTCTTGGGGGATTCAGGAGATCGCCTCCGACACCCTGCCGGAGAGGGGAATCATCACTGGAGGGGCTCTACATCAACATGCCCGCCTCCGGATTGATGTGTGAGTAGTTCATCCTTGGCCTATGGGTCCATAGCAGTAGCTAGATGGTTGTCTTCTCCGCTTGTGCTATCATTGTTTAGATCTTGTGAGATGCCTAACATGATCAAGATCATCTATTTGTAATGCTAAATGTTGTGTTTGGTGGGATCCGATGAATCTAGAATACTATGTCAAGTTGATTATCAATCTATCATATATGTGTTGTTTATGTTCTTGCATGCTCTCCGTTGCTAGTAGAGGCTCTGGCCAAGTTGATACTTGTAACTCCAAGAGGAAGTATTTATGCTCGATAGTGGGTTCATGCCTCCATTTAATCTGGGACAGTGACAGAAAGTTCTAAGGTTGTGGATGTGCTGTTGCTACTAGGGATAAAACATCGATGCTTTGTCTAAGGATATCTATGTTGATTACATTACGCACCATACTTAATGCAATTATCTGTTGTTTACAACTTAATACTGGAGGGGGTGCGGATGCTAACCCGAAGGTGGATTATTTAGGCATAGATGCATGCTGGATAGCGGTCTATGTACTTTGTCGTAATGCCCTGATTAAATCTCATAGTAATCATCATTGATATGTATTGAATCTTTATTTGTCAATTGCCCACCTGTAATTTGTTCACCCAGCATGCTAGTTATCTTATTGGAGAGATACCACTAGTGAACTGTGGACCCTGGTCCATTCTTTTACATCTGAATACAATCTACTGCAATTATTGTTCTTACTGTTCTTTGCAAACAAACACCATCTTCCACTCGATACGCTTAATCCTTTGTTTTCAGCAAGCCGGTGAGATTGGCAACCTCACTGTTACGTTGGGGCAAAGTATCTTGATTGTGTTGTGCAGGTTCCACGTTGGCGCCGGTTTCACTGGTGTTGCGCCGCACTACACTCCTCCACCAACAACCTTCACGTGCTTCTTGGCTCCTACTGGTTCGATAACCTTGGTTTCTTTCTAAGGGAAAACTTGCTGCTGTGCGCATCACACCTTCCTCTTGGGGTTCCCAACGGACATGTACATCACACGCATAAAGCTCTTTTTCTGGCACCGTTGCCGGGGATCTAAAGAAAAGTTACACCACAAAGATTTCTATCTCCCACGTCAACTGCACGCGAGCAGCTCTTTTTCTGGCGCCGTTGCCGGGGAGATCAAGACACGCTGCAAGGGGAGTCTCCACATCCAATCTCTTTACTTTTTTTTTGTCTTGCTTTACTTTATTTTATTTACTGTCTTGTTTGCTTCATATTAAAAACACAAAAAAATTAGTTGCTTTACTTACTGTCTTGTTTACTTGCTAAACAATAAAAAATTAGTTACTTGTCTTTACTTTATTCTATTCTGTTTGCTTAGTTTACTTTTACTACTGTTAAAATGAATACTCCTGAGAACATTAAGTTGTGTGACTTCACTAGTTAGGCTTAATGGAAAACAACAAAAAAAATTAGAGATCTTTATGAACTTTATATTGAATTAGGACATGATGTGTTTGAAGAGAGAATTAAAAAACCCATGGAACTTTGTTTGCATAATAATGATAGAAATGTTATTAGCATGGACTTTTTGAACACTATTATTGCTAAAGCTATGGAAGAATTTAAGCTTGGGGAGGTCGGTTTAGATGAAAATGATCTCTTTAGTCCTCCAGGTATGGAAGAGAAAGTTTATTATGATATATGCCTCCTATATATGATATTTACAGTCCATCTACTATTGAGGATAAAATTCATTATGATTATTCTATGCCTCCAATTTATGATGATTATAATGATGGATGTGATAGTTTTACTCCCACTATTACTAATAAAATTGATTATGCTTATGTGGAGAGTAATGATACTTTTATGTATGTGGATCATGACAAGAATGCTTTATGTGATAGCTATATTGTTGAGTTTGTTCATGATGCTACTGGAAATTATTATGAGAGAGGAAATATGGTTGTAGAAATTTTCATGGTACTAAAACACCTCTCTATATGCTGAAAATTTTGAAGTTACTCGTGTTTTATCTTCCTATGCTTGTCAGTTTGTTCTTCATGAATTTATTTGTGTACAAGATTCCTTTTCATAGGAAGTGGGTTAGGCTTAAATGTGTTTTGAATTTGCTTCTTGATGCTCCTTTTGCTTCATTTTCTATTTTCGTGAGAGCATCATTAAAATTACTGATCCCATCTTAATGGCTATAAAGAAAGCACTTCTTGGGAGATAACCCATGGTTTTATTTTTACTACTGTATTGTTGAGTCTTGGAAGTTGTTACTACTGTAGCAACCTCTCCTTATCATGTTTTTGTGCCAAGTAAAGTCTCTATGGTAAAGTTGATGCTAGATTTGGATTGCTGCGCAGAAACAGAATTGCTGTCTGTCACGAATTCGCGCAGAACTCTCTGTAAAAAAATCAAAAAAATCTGCCAATTTACGTGCGTGATCCTCAGATATGTACGCAACTTTCATTAGTTTTGAGTTTTTCCGTTTGAGCAAGTTAAGTGCCTCTGTAAAATTCGTCTTTACGGACTGTTCTGTTTTGACAGATTCTGCCTTTTATTTCGCATTGCCGCTTTTGCTATGTTGAATGCGTTTCTTTGTTCCATTAACTTTCAGAAGCTTTGTGCAATGTCCAGAAGTGTTAAGAATGATTATGTCACCTCTGAATGTGTGAATTTTTGATTATGCACTAACCCTCTAATGAGTTTGCTTGAAGTTTGGTGTGGAGGAAGTTTTCAAGGGTCAAGAGAAGAGGATGATACAATATGATTAAGAAGAGTGAAAAGTCTAAGCTTGGGGATGCCCCGGTGGTTCATCCCTGCATATTTTAAGAAGACTCAAGCATCTAAGCTTGAGGATGCCCAAGGCATCCCCTTCTTCACAACTTATCAGGTCACTTCTAGTGAAACTATATTTTTATTCCGTCACATCTTATGTACTTTACTTGGAGCGTCTGTGTGCGTTTATTTTCGTTTTGTTATTTTCATTCTCTGAATAAATTCATGCTCATGTGGGAGAGAGACACGCTCCGCTTTTTCATATGAACATTAGTGTTCTTCATTCTTACTTTTAATGTTCAAGGGCGAAAGTTGATCGCTTCACTTGTTGCCATTTGGTTGGAATCAGAAAATGCTTCATATGGTTTGGAATAGCTTGATACTTGGCAATTGTTTTGAGCTCTCATTAGATCATGTTTAAGCTCTTGCATCATGTGGTTTAATCTGTTAATGAAGAACTACATAGAGCTTGTTAAAATTTGGTTTGCATGATTGGTCTCTCTAAGTCTAGATATTTTCTGGTAAAGTGTTTGAACAACAAGGAAGACAGTGTAGAGCCTTATAATGCTTGCAATATGTTCTTGTGTAAGTTTTGCTGTACCTGTTCGTACTTGTGTTTGCTTCAAACAACCTTGCTAGCCCAAACCTTGTACTGAGAGGAAATGTTTCTCGTGCATCCAAACACCTTGAGCCAAAACCCATGCCATTTGTGTCCACCATATCTACCTACTATGTGGTATTTTTCTGCCATTCCAAAGTAAATTACTTGGGTGCTACCTTTAAAATTTCATTCCTTTATCTTTGCAATAAATAGCTCATGGGACAAATAGCCTAAAAACTATTGTGGTGATGAATATGTAGTTATGTGTCTTAGCTCTTATAAGTTGCTTGTTGAGCGGTAACCATGTTTCTGGGGACGCCATCAACTTTTTACCTTTGTTGGATATCATGTGAGATGCTATGCATGTTCGTCTTTTCTGAAGTAAGTGCGATTTCATGATCAAATGGTTTGAGTATGCATATGTTAGAGAAGAACATTGGGCCGCTAACTAAAGCCATGTATCATGGTGGAAGTTTCAGTTTGGACATACAACCTCAATCTCTTATGAGAATATTATTTGTTGTTGAATGCTTAAGCATTAAAAGAGGAGTCCATTATCACTTGTCTATGTTGTCCCGGTATGGATGTCTAAGTTGAGAATAATCAAAACCGAGATATCCAATGCGTGCTTTCTCCTTAGACCTTTGTACATGCGGCATAGAGGTACCCCTTTGTGACACTTGGTTGAAACATATGTCATGCAATGATAATCCGTGTTATCCGAGCTGATTAGGACAAGGTGCGAGCACTATTAGTACTCTATGCATGAGACTTGCAACTTGTAGGAAGTATTATGCATAGCACATATGAATTATTACTACCGTTGACAAAATTGTTTCTATGTTTTCAAAACAAAAGCTCTAGCACAAAAATAGTAATCCATGCTTCCCTCTGCGAAGGGCCATTCTTTTACTTTATGTTGAGTCAGTCTATGTAACATCCCAAATTTTCAAACAAAGAAGAAAATGAATTTCTCTTGTTCCAAATTTTGGAACCAACAAAAAACTTTTCTTAAATTAAGTGTGATACCTAGTGATCTAGCTTAATTATTGTTTGATTGCCATGATTGCTTGTTGTTAGTAATGGAAATGATCTTGAACCCTAACCCTCACCCCTCTTTTCACCATCCTAGCTAAAATAAAATAAAAGGAAATTAAATAAGAAAAAGGGTATATGTGCCTATGGTTATTTTTACAAATCTTTACCCTAGACCTTTGAACTTTGTTTAGAGGTTTGGAAAACCTTCATACACCCTATCTAGCACTTATCAAACCAAATCCAAAGTGAAACCAAAGAAAATAAAAAGAAACTAAAAATGCCATAGAGGCATATGAGAGTAAAATGCAAATTTATGAATTTGGGAATCTTGACCCTAAGACTTGTTGTGAATGGTGGGATCACTCCTATATACCATTTCAACACTCAACAACACCATTTGGGTCAAGCCAAGTCAAATTAAAACTCAAATGCAACATATGCATAGAGGCATATGTGACACATAGCCATAATACCCAGTTCTTGCCCTATGACTCTAAACCTTGCCCAAATGATGTGAAACCATCTCTCAACCTAATATAACACTAAATTGACCCTAACCCATGTCCAAGTAAAGCAAGATCAACAATTTACAAGAATAATGAAATATGACACATCACCTCTTATGTGTTATGGCCATTTTTGCAAATCTTTGAACAAGACCATTTGAAATGGTTTCAATGGTTTGAAAATGTTTCTAAACTAATAAGAGTCACATTAGAGTCAAGAAAAGTCAAATCAAATGGAGAAAAATCAAATAGAGAGAAAATCCCAATTTCACTCACATACACATAAGGCCAATTTTGCAAATCTTCACCAAAGGCCACCATTGCTTGATCTATTGCTTGGAGAATACTTATATATGATAAACAACCACAAATGCATCAAAGAAACCAGAATCAAATCCAAGAAAATCTCAAAACCAACATACATGTGATAATGGTCAAGTTTGGATTTTATAAAATGTTCACTACTTTACCCCCTGGTTTTGACTTTTCTTCAAACCAAAATTGGTCAACTATTGCCATGTCATCCAAGACCTTTTCAAAGTGAACAACTTTCATGTTGACCACCATACCTAACTTTGACCAGGTTGACCAGAAACAATTTGACAAAATAGGACTTTGAAACAAAGTGTTGATGACCCCATTTTGGAAATGTTGCAAACCTTCACCAAAATGGACACCACCACCACCATTCCCTCACATTAAGTACATGTTTGAGACTCACCAAAAAGAATTCCAAAATTCAATAAAAAGGTTCTTGCGGCCATTTCTCCGAACACCTTGCAGGCAACATCTGGACTTTGCAATACATGCAATTACACATTGGGTTCTTGCCTAAACCATCTTTATCTGGTGATGATGAGCATCTACTGCAACCCCTGCATCAAGCCATGTCCTTGCACCGTCGATTAAAGCGTGGAGAAAACCTAGACTAAGCAATGTCGTGCACATGCCGGCCATGCATGCACTTGATCGGCCTGGCTTTCCCCTCCTCCCTACACCATGTCTACAAGCATCTCTGGAGCACGAGGACAACGCCCATGCCCTGCCCAAACTCGCCAAGCCACGGCATTGGCCAGGCCGAGCATGCCCAGCACCATGCCAGGACGTGCCAGGCACGCGGTGAGCGCGCTCTGGAGCGCGCCAGAGCATCTCGCGCCAGCTCGACGTCGCCCTCCCCCTGCATCCCTAATCCTGTGACGAGAACCGCCACCCTCACCTCTACCTCGTAGACGCACTCGATCGACTGCCGCCGCCTTGTCGCCGTCGTCCTCATCTGAGCACCGCCGCGAGTACCGTGGTACAAAGCGCACGCGCCCGAGCGATCCTATCGCGCCCTGGATGCAACAGCTACGCCTAGAGCATCGCCATGATACCGCCTACAAGATGCCGTCCTCGCCACGCCCTTTCGAACGCCGGCGCGGCCGCGCCATGGACGCCCTCTCACAGCACCCACCGGTCACCTCGCCATCTATAAATAGAGGCACCCAGAGCACATCTCCTTCACACCAATCTCTTCCCCTCTCATCACTGCCTCTCCTCGACCACCCAATTGAACACCACCTCGCCGGAGCCGCCCCAATTTGAAGCTCGGAGCCGCCGGAGCCCGCAGATCCTCGCTATCGATCTGCGCCTCCCCAAGCTCCGCCACTGTACCAGGAGCCTCATCACCCTCACCAACGTCGCCTCGTACCTCGCCATCGACCGCCGGCGGCCTGTAGCGCTCCCCGACCCCCTAGGTACGCCGCCAACACGTCGGGATCTCGTTGGAGACGACGATGCCCCATGGCCGTGCGATCTGGTTCTGATCCAACGACTCACTTAGCGCGTACCGCTTCGCTCAGTTAATAGCCACTGACGGGTGGCCCCCACCTCGTCAGGCGGCCCGCGCACACGGGCTGTGTTGCTGGGCCGTGCTGCTCTGTTTATTTCGTTTGGGCCCGTAGGCTTTTCCCGCGCGGCCCAAGTAATTCAAATTTGATTTAATCTACTTAGCTAAACTCAAATACTGCTGCCCAATTCAAAATTGAATAGCTTTCAAACTACTGCACCAAATTTAACCAATTTTATATATTTGGAAAGCTCATGAAATTATTTAAATAATGCCACTGGCCTCAGGTCTAAATTAGTAATTGAATTTAAATGACAAAAATAACAAGGCAGGGCCTTTTCTGACTTCAAATAAATATTAAAAATTAACTACAAAGTATTTTGAGTTGAATCCAACTCTCATAAGTCACGTTTAACATACCCTAATTATTTATGCAAAAATATAGTATAGTTGTTTTACATGATCATGGACTAGAACTAAATAGTGGTGATGGAGCTATTTCTAGTCCATTTAACACATACACATAAATGGGTTTAATGGTATGAGAGCTACTCTCTCATTTAAATTGTGATCCTAAGTAATTCAAGTAGAGGTACTGACCTTGGTCTAATAAACCTCATGTTTGGTTACTTAAGGACATTAAATCATTATCATGCTAGTATTAAAAAGCATGAGGTGTAGCACCTCATTTAAAACTCAAACTCTCAAATAATTGATATGAATTGTTGACCTTGGGCAACTACTCTTCATACCTTATTATTATTTGAAGAGGTTAAATCCTAAATAAGATTCAATGGGAAGAAATTATTTCCTTCAGCACATGAAAGAACTGTACTAATTCAATAATGGTAATGAGAGGAAATTAAATTCTCCAAAGCATTAAGAAGCTATACTAACAAATATTTATAATGAAGGGAAATTAGTTTTCTCAAACCTAAACCAAGTAAATCACCATGCTAATAAGAGGTGAAGCTAGCATAGACTTGTGTGCATGTTTGGTGTGTTTAGCTTAACACTTAAGCTTGTGTGGTGATTGTATACCTCGTATTCGTGTATAGACGCTAGTAACGAGGAGTATCCAGAGGAGGAAGACTACACCCAAGAGGAGGAGGAAAACTTTGACTCCTACCCCAATCAAGGCAAGCTAACACTCTTGCAAGCCACCCTAATGCAAAGCTCTTCATGAGCAAGGCCCTTTTACATTTTACTTATGCTTAAGTAATCTATCCTATGCTTTTATCTTACAATTTATTTTGCTTTATATTACAAGGCTTACCTTTTTGATTCATGACTCCCTGGGTCCAGGATAGCACAAGAGTATCAAAGTTATTCTAAGCAAATGAAGCTAGATAGCACCCCCCCTCATGACTAGTTGCTAGCGCTAACAAATAAAATTGACTACTCTAGATGGGAACATGTGAAATGAAATGACACTGAATACCTTAGAATGATGGAGCATTCTATTGAAAGATTTTTGAATAGTGGATATGACTAGTGAATGATTTGGTTAAGTTTACGAAACAGATGGTTGGGTTCGGATGCGATACCATTCCAATTTAAAAGTACCCCCACAATACCCAACATGGGTAAGGGCATAACTAGAAAGTTATGTGCCCTAGTATGGGTTCCCTCTAAACAAGCGTCATCGGGGTTATGCCAAGGGCTGCCTCCAAAGAATATGAAAGGAGTAGAAATGACGTGAAATGAGGTGAATGTACGACCCAAGCCCTGTGTAGTTCCCGGGTTGACAGTTGGTTTTCACCGGGAGGCCAAGCTCATGGGGAGAGGTGCCCATACTAGGGTATGTAGGTGAAAGGTTATGATTGGTAGTCCGCGCACGGAGTGCGGTAAATCAGGGCCAGTTAACCCTGACGGATTATTGCAAATATTGTGGCACAAGTGTACGACCTCTGCAGAGTGTAAAACTACACGGTTACGGACGATTGGAAGGGCTATACTGTTCCGTCATCAGGTTCTTTTCAAAATATGACATGAGAAGGGTGACTTGAAATTGGTGAACACAACTGATGTTGTGGGAATGACACTAATGTTCCCACTTGAGTTAGTCTAGCGATTCAAGCATCTTTACTAAATGTTTATGAACTAAACCTGGCTTTACGCAAATAAACCTAGAGCCTAGTAAATCATTAAACTGAGAATTACTTATGGAAGTATTAGTTTGCGAGTACTTGAAAGTACTCATGGCTGTGTCCCTGGCTATTCCAATGCCAGACTATGAAGAGGAGCAACACTATGAAGATGACGGTCAGCAGGACGTCTATCAGAACTAGGATGCTTCTAACGTCAAGCGTTGGCCTGTGGATAGATAGTTCCACCTACTATGATGCTTCCGCTATTTACTTATGTTCGTTGATCTTATAGATCAACTATTTGTGTAATATTGGATCATGTGATCCATGGATGTAAGACTCTCCGTGTTGTAATAAATGATAACTCTATGATATTCAACTATTATGTCTCGCAACAACATTATTCCTGGGATTGCGATGTACGACATAATAGGCATCTGGACTTAAAAACCCGGGTGTTGACAGTCTACCTACTTCTTTCTATCTTAGAAGCAAACACTTGTGTTAACTGTGTGCATTGATTCTTACATGTTTACTTATTGCACTTGTTATATTACTCTATGTTGACAAATATCCATGAGATATACATGTTACAAGTTGAAAGCAACCGCTGAAACTTAATCATCCTTTGTGTTGCTTCAATGCATTCTACTAAGAATTTATTGCTTATGAGTTAGCTCTTATGCAAGTCTTGTTGATACTTGTCTTGAAAGTACTATTCATGAAAAGTTTTGCTATATGATTCATTTGTTTAGTCATCATCTTTTGTTAGCAATCTTTTGCTTCAGATCACTCCATCCATCTCATATGCTTTACAATAATGTTGATCAAGGTTATGTTGGTAGCATGTCACTTCAGAAATTATTTGTGTTATCGTTTACCTACTCGAGGGCGAGTAGGAACTAAGCTTGGGGATGCTTGATACGTCTCAAACGTATTTATAATTTCTTATGTTCCATGCTACTTTTATGACAATACTTGAATGTTTTATACACACTTTACAGCATTATTATACATTTTCCGGCACTAACCTATTAACAAGATGCCGAAGCTCCAGTTGCTGTTTCTGCTGTTTTTGGTTTCAGAAATCCTAGTAAGGAAATATTCTCGGAATTGGACGAAATCAACGCCCAGGGTCCTATTTTTCCACGAAGCTTCCAGAAGACCGAGGGGGAAAGGAAGTGGGGCCACGGGGCGCCGCCACACTAGGGCGGCACGGCCTAGGGGGGCCGCTCGGCCCTAGCGTGTGGGCCCCCGTGACCCCTCCGACTCCGCCCTTCCGCCTACTTAAAGCCTTCGTCGCGAAACCCTCTGTACCGAGAGCCACGATATGGAAAACCTTCCAGAGACGCCGCCGCCAATCCCATCTCGGGGGATTCAGGAGATCGCCTCCGGCACCCTGCCGGAGAGGGGAATCATCACCGGAGGGGCTCTACATCATCATGCCCGCCTCCGGATTGATGTGTGAGTAGTTCATCCTTGGACTATGGGTCCATAGCAGTAGCTAGATGGTTGTCTTCTCCGCTTGTGCTATCATTGTTTAGATCTTGTGAGCTGCCTAACATGATCAAGATCATCTATTTGTAATGCTACATGTTGTGTTTGGTGGGATCCGATGAATCTAGAATACTATGTCAAGTTGATTATCAATCTATCATATATGTGTTGTTTATGTTCTTGCATGCTCTCCGTTGCTAGTAGAGGCTCTGGCCAAGTTGATATTTGTAACTCCAAGAGGGAGTATTTATGCTCGATAGTGGGTTCATGCCTCCATTTAATCTGGGACAGTGACAGAAAGTTCTAAGGTTGTGGATGTGTTGTTGCTACTAGGGATAAAACATCGATGCTTTGTCTAAGGATATTTGTGTTGATTACATTACGCACCATACTTAATGCAATTATCTGTTGTTTACAACTTAATACTGGAGAGGGTGCGGATGCTAACCCGAAGGTGGATTATTTAGGCATAGATGCATGCTGGATAGCGGTCTATGTACTTTGTCGTAATGCCCTGATTAAATCTCATAGTAATCATCATTGATATGTATTGAATCTTTATTTGTCAATTGCCCACCTGTAATTTGTTCACCCAGCATGCTAGTTATCTTATTGGAGAGACACCACTAGTGCACTGTGGACCCCGGTCCATTCTTTTACATCTGAATACAATCTACTGCAATTATTGTTCTTACTGTTCTTTGCAAACAAACACCATCTTCCACTCGATACGCTTAATCCTTTGTTTTCAGCAAGCCGGTGAGATTGACAACCTCACTGTTACGTTGGGGAAAAGTATCTTGATTGTGTTGTGCAGGTTCCACGTTGGCGCCGGTTTCACTGGTGTTGCGCCGCACTACACTCCTCCACCAACAACCTTCACGTGCTTCTTGGCTCCTACTGGTTCGATAACCTTGGTTTCTTTATGAGGGAAAACTTGCTGTTGTGCGCATCACACCTTCCTCTTTGGGTTCCCAACGGACGTGTACATCACGCGCATCACCCACCACAATATTTCGAAATAGAATGATCTCGACATCATCATCATGATCAGCCTCCTAAAGGAGTAAAAAACAATAAAGTTAGATATGCATAAGAAATACAATAGAGAAACAAATCAGTAACAAGAAGGCACATACCACATTCATCGGTTTTTTGTTTCCATTGGTGTCCTCATAAGAATCTAATGCATCCTTAGGCAATGGCTATTTTTAACATGGTGTAAGTTGAATTCCATCTTGTGATCACATCAATTTTCAACCCCTCTTGCGAGATTGCGAAAAATATCAACAAACCTGAACAATCGAGATGTCGCCTTCTTTATGTACTTCACAGATTACCTCACAACCGGCTGTCAAATGGGAGATGGTTGCAGTACATACGGTCACCACCAAGTTAATAATATGGGCACAACAACAAACATGGAAATATTTTGGAAGAAAACAATTGGAGCTTCTAGCAGCAAACATAGCTTTCAAATTCTAGATTGCCTCATCATTGTTGGATGCATTGTGTAGAGTAATTAAGATGATTTTATTTTATATGTTCCATGTAGCCACACATTCAAACACAAGTTGAGAAATAACATTCCCACTATGGGGAGGGTCGAACTCCACAAAGTTTAGCACACGACATTGCATATTCCAGTTTTTAGCAATGAAGTGTGCAACTAAATACATATATGTAAGTGTTTGGTTTGATGTCCACAAATTGGTAGTTAAAGCAATGTTGTCCACACTTTCAAGAACCTTCATAAGGTAGTCCCTTTAATCTTCAAAAACTTTTAAGCATTCCTTTCTACTGTTTTTCTACCAATAGACTCAAACCGAGGATTCATATAGTTCATCACTATGTTAAACAGTGTGTGCTCTACCATCTTAAATGGATCACCATTTTAACAATTAAATTTTTAGCTTCCTCTTGGCTATACTCCCTAGAACATTGCAAAACTAGAATACCGGTATCACTTGCATACGATGGCTAAAAGTTGAGAAGTGTTTGCGAAGCCCACCTTTGCCATTAGGATCTTGTAACCTGCACATGATTTTGAGTATTGTCTCTTGAGATGTGTAGTGGCTCCATTACCTCCTTGATATATTTTGTAGGACATGAACATCTTGCGGTAATTGCATTGTGCCCTAATCACCGTGACACCGGACTGCATGGTGGATGTCACTGAAACCATCTCAAAGTGATCCCAAACTTTTGAACTTGACTTGCCCCTCGATTTAAGATAACCTTCGGACCAACCTTCATTCCCTTTTGTCGCTTGTTTCCTCTCCGAGAATCTCCACCATCATTATCCACAAAATTTCCATCATCAGAAATATCAATATGACCATTACCAAATATATCTTCCTTGGACATGGGATCATTCTTATCATAAGAATTTTCTTTCCCGTAAGACTCATCCATCAGTTGGACATAGAGTAGTCTCAATCAATCAATCACACTAAACAAGCATGTAGTAGTGTTGTTGCATCAATTTTCAAATGGTGAAAGCGAATTACCACTCGTGAAGTTGCTGCTACCGGTTGTGACTCAATCACTGCTGGTGGTGGTAACAGTGCAGATCTAGTTGAAGAAATGACAAGTATACCGACAGTATTGGAATTCATTTCATTGTTGTATGCGCGCCTCCTTCCTTGCGCTGATACCTTCGGTGGATATGCGTGCGATCCTTCGTTGTCCCGTCCAGGATGCATCTTTGGTGGAGGAGACAAGCAATAGGCTGCAACAAGTCAACCGGTGGTGGAGATAAGCAACACAACTACAAAAATCAATCAAGCTGTAGCAATTACAACTACAACTATCGATCTACAGCAATATGTTCTAATATCAATTACCATCACCAACATAAACATCATTACACAAGCTTACTAGAAAATAAAGAACATAAGACAGTTGGAGAAGGACTGAAGTAGAAGCTTATAAATTTTGTTTGCACCTGCAACTATTTATGTACGTACTTATTTTCAAGCATATAGAACCAGTATTTTCCTTTTTAGGTTCCTAATTACTGATGTCTCTGTTATGCACTAGATAAATCGGCACAAATATTTGTATTACATAAATGCATCATTTATATGATCAGCTTCTATGAAAGACATAGAATATGGGAGGTGGTGTTTCAGCACACATAGGTGCATATGAACCTATTATGCAAAATGCAGAAAAATAAAATTATAAAATATCGAAAAAATTAAGATAAAATTCCGCGTGGATATTCAGACATTCTATATTCGCACATAAGTTTTCGGAGGAAACGAACATTTTATGTGGTATGTGTAAAAATACAAAAAATGTCACGTGAATAGTCATGTGAGAACATCAAAAATTATCTTTTTACATGGGACACAAAAAATGTTCTTTATTCCCGAAAACTTGTGTGCGGACATAGAATGTCTAGATGTACATGCGCAATTTTATTTCAATTTTTTTTTTTTGATATTTTGAGATGTGTTTTCACACAGTGGATTCATATGCACCCATGAGCCAAAATGAATATCCCATAGAATATGCTCAACCTTTAAGTAAAAAATAAATTTAAATTTATTAGAGGCATAGTATTAATTTATACATATGTGTATTTTATTTAAATTAGAAATATCATAGTATCATTTTCTTATGGTGTGATTCTAAAATACAATGCTGCTAAAAAGAAAACAATATTACCTAGTATCACAGTATTGAAAATTTTGCATGTATGCCCTTATTTTTATATATATTACTATTTTGTTTAAATTTCAAAATAATACGGAATTTTTTGGATATTCTTTAAAGTAATACGACCTTGAGTCCTTGACATGGCCGAAGCCGACTAGAACTTATGGACCTGGCCAAAACCAAACTGCATATTTAGAGACATACGATTCCCCACAGCCATGCGTACACACTACATCCGTGCTGTAGCGGCATGTATCGCTCTACGAGTCATGAATGGCTCGTACATCGTCAGATTTGTACAGCTATGTAATGTACCTAATGCTGACCCCGCCCTGCCCTGCAAATCTGCAATCACTCAAGATCTCGCTCCGACGCTCCATGCCCATAAATCATCGACGGAAATGGTTCTAGAGGAGGAGAAAAAAAACTTTCGAAACCATTACAGACGACGTCCATGCTAGCAATAGCGGAGAACAGAGAAGATGCCCGGCGAGCCCATGCTCGGCCATGATTTGCACTGGAAAGATTTGAATGCGGGGAACGAAGAGTCTGAATTTGTTGCGTCCGTGCGTGCGGCATTTCCTCCTCCTCCGACACTCTCCCAGCTTGGACAACCACCGCAATCATCCGTAGCCGGAGCGACGCACCTAGCCGAGGTCGTCCCGGCCGATGGGTCGCGGTCCTTCCCGCGCGCCATTCTATCTCTTGGAGAAAAATCATGGTTTCAGCTCGCTATGACAGTATTCAGTCAATGAATCATCATCTTCTTCAGTTCCTTCTTCGCCATTACTCTTCTGTCTACTCAGCTGGCAACTGGATTAGTTAGTTAATGTGTGAAAGTAGGAAATAAATATCACTGCCAGATTACTCGCGTGAGCATTACATTACACTAACAACCTTTTCCTGCAAGATTCCACGTGAAACTCTGCTCTGAACCAAGCTACCGAACACATTTTTCTCCGCGCTGCAGTCCGAGGCCAGATTAGTTTAGTGCTGCACTCCAACACAGCGGCAGCGACTGTTTGTTTAACTAAAATCAGCCCCTGACAATGCCCATCATGCATCGCATGAGGCCTTATTACAAGTGTAAACACGCGCGCGGAAGAAAAGGTTCCTCATCCTCATGTTCGCTGACGCGCGATCACGCAGAATCTACTGCCAGCTCCATTGTGGTCTCCGGCGTACCGACACCGTCTCGCGCGCTCATGTGCACGCCGGCCGGATCCAACTCGACTAACCGAATACTAGTACAGTACAATACAATACCCTGCTGATGGGTTCATTGTTTGTTGACTGATGCATAAAACATCCCCATTTCAAAAACAAAACAAAAACTGATGCGTAAAACACGTCGCTCTCTGTCAGATCAACGGGGGTTCAACGCTAGCCCAAACGGTTGGTTCACGGCAGGGTTGATTTAACAAAGATCGGGATTCTTTCCCCCGTGCCGCTGTCATTGATGGATCGGAATGGCTCAAATTGCCATGTGGGGTCTGATAATCTGATGTGAGCTATGACAGTGTGAGTCACTTGCCTGCATGTTAATTTCAGGTCGTTTTCGCTGGATCTCTCCGGCCGGTTGCTCCTGCCGCGGCTACGGGGCGCAGTACGAACTATACGACATTGCTGCAGATGGCTACCCGCTGCATCCCTGCGTAGATGCATCATGTATTTGCCCATGCATTTGCACATTGCAATCGCGGGTCGACAGTCTGTCGAGAAAGGAAACAAAGCTGCGAGTTGCGATTACCTCTTCTTCACTTAAACAGTTTACGTACACCACTGTTACAGCCATGCCTCAATAATCTCGGCCGGTCTCGCTGATAGAAACGGCCGTACGTAGGCGCAATCAGATGATAGGTGCCACTTTTTATGCTCCATTATTCGATAAAGGGGTTTGGCTCACGTCTAATTCTAAACTTCTGATCAGGGGATGCTGGCTAGCTTAGCTTCGTCTGAATAAGTGTCAGCAAAGTTGGAACGTCTCGCTCAACGAACCATCGGTACCCTGTTCAGCTGTGCGACTTGGGCGTTGAGTCCAGCCGAGCATGTGTGAGTGGCCATAGTCGTGTCGGGAGGAACTCAGTACGTCTACGTATGGACCACGATTTGATCAATATGCGGTATTCCAAGGCAATGTGCGACAGATTGTTCTCGTCTCATCTTACTGTCGTACACATTTGATTCACCCTGCCAACTTGTTTCCAGCTCAACGTTTATCTGTATCTCCGCCCATATAATGGTACCAGTTTATATGATCCAATTTATCTGAGCCGCTCATCTAATTGCTAGTCAAAGACTTACAAAATAGGCCGACCTCTTGTAGATTCGTAGAGCTTTTTTCATGTTAATATATGCATTCCTCTCTAGTGCGCAGGAATAATAAGCCAAAATCATTTCAGCAGCTCTTCATGTATACTTGTGTTATTCCTTCCTTTACATCACACACATTGAGATATATATGCATAAAAAAATTATTTTCTGAAAAATTCAAGAACTCCACAAAAATAAAGATATGATCGCAAACATGATATTCTATACTGTTTTCATGTTTATGGCGTATAAATTGTTTTTTTTACAGTGGTAGACTACACCATTGTCTACCTAGAGTGGATTTTGTACTTACACACATATGGGTGTGGGTGTTTCGCCACCTTTTATTTATGTCCCGAGATTCGTGCTCACCACGGTAGATGGAAAGATTCATTTCTATATTATCTTTTTATTTAAATTTCAAAAGACAATGAACGGTGACGGGAATATCCACACTATGCGTTTAAGTAATTAAGTATACACATATTTCCCATTGACTACCTGTATAATCTTTGTTCATATTTTTTTGAAACTATAAAATGTTATTTCCGAAATCTCTGAAAAAATAGCCTCACTTGGGACGGAGGGGAATAGTGGAGCTCCAAAATGCCACACTCTAGTCAACCCTCTAACAAATATCCAATTCAAATGACAGTGCAGGACAGTTAGCCGGGTGGGACGCAGGGCCCACCCGTCAGCCACACACACAAAGGAGACCTGGGTGTTCTGTGAAGAACGGCCCTTGGATCAATATGCAAATGTGCCTACGCGTCTTTCTTCTTCCCCTACAACCTACAGTGTCCTACAGCCAGCCAGCTGAGCTACGCTACATTAGCATTAGTCAAAGTCCCCAATGGTGGATTGGTATACACGCTAACTACACTCGAGCTGTATTTATGCCGTCCGGCCGCGCCGAGCGTTCGGTTCGATCTTGTTGCTCGTGGATGGCGAGAGCCTGCTAGCTAGCTACTCGGCAATGGCGCCGAGGTCTGTCACGAAGTCCCGCCCCAGGCTGGGGGTCCTCCGCGAGCGGCGCCGGGACCCCTTCACACCGCTCCTGGCAGCGCCGACTCCTGTTGCCGAATCCGGGAAGACTAGCGGGCCGTCGTGGTCGCCCGCCAGCGCGGCGCTGGCGCGGATGGCGAGCGCGGCCATCTCCTCCGCCTGCAGCGGCCGCCGCCGCGTCGCCGCGGGGAGGATAAAGTAGAGCTGGCCGGTCTGCAGCTCCTCGTCGTGCGCCACCGCCGCCACCGAGCCGCCGAGCTCGAGCCCGTCGGCGCTGCACAGGAAGCACGCGCCCGAGACGACGGCGGCGGCGGCCGCCTTGAGCGCGTGCGACGCCAGCGTGTCAGGTTGCAAGCGGTGCGGGATGTCCCGCTACGCCGCTACGCCGCCCCGCCAAAAAGGCCTGCGCGATGCCGCTAGGCTGACCGCGTCGTTCGAGCGGGCCGAAGCGGTCAGGCCGCGTTGTCTACCAGCGATCCCGCAGAGCCGCAGAGTCCCGCAAATAGTCCCTCGTGGCCTCGTTGACCCGGCCGCCGCCTCCCTCTGTCACCGGCGTAGCCTCCTCCCTCCTCGCTAATGCCCCGACCTCCTCTTCCCTCTCCCCTCCCTCTCGGTATCGACGCAGGCCCCTCCGTGGGAGCGCACCTGCCGGCCTCCACGTCCTTGTTAAGCAGCTGGTGGAGCCGCCGGTCCAGGTTGCGCACCGTTGCCGCATCAACTAGGACCGTCCTGGCGCCGCGCGCACCACCGCGGAGGACGTGCCGGAGGCGGAACTCGGTGCGCCTGATCCAGGATGGCTCGTGGATGGGCGCGCCAGTGTCCTCTTCGCGAACGAAGACCAGCGCGGCGACGCGACTGCCGTGTGTCCACGCCCTGGCATCGACGGTGCCGCAGCGCAGGTCGTGCAGCACGGCAAACACCTCAGATAGGAGGCCCGGGCGGTCGTCGTCGACGAGATCGAGCACGCAGAGCCTCCTCTACTTTGGCCGGCGGGTCGCACGCCCTCACAAACGCGTCGGCGGCCAAGGCGGCGGCGGAGAGCGCGGATTCGAGGCGTGCGAGCAGCCCATCGGCGTCAACGACCTTGCGGCCCGCGGTGTCGGCGACGTGGAGGAGTCCAATGAACCAGAGGCCGTCGGAGGAGGAGATTTAGCACTTCCGGACGCAGACGCCGTGGTCGGAGAGCGCGGCCACCGCCTCCACCAGCACGCTGTGCTTTCTTTTCTTTTCTGCTAGGCAATGTGTGACATGCGAGCAGAAAACGTTTCAGTATAGAGCAAGCGAGGCGGATCGATCAGCGCGTGCGTTTGCGGGATGATGCGGGCGCTGCACTCCTGCCGCGTCGTCCGCGCTAATGCTAGCGGTATGTCGCGGCAAGCCGCCAGCATCCGCACGCGCGGAGCTATCCCGTGATGCTTTGTAGCGGCCAGCCGCAACCCGCCCCGCTTGCAACCTTACCAGCGTGCCACCGGGGAACCGCTGCAGCTGGCCGTCTGCGAGCACCACCCTCGCCGCCGTCGCCTCCCCAACTGCCGCGCTCCCGGTGACCGCCGCCACTGCCGTGGCCTCGCACGAGTTGCACGCGCCCATGGTTAGATATATCCGTGGCGCGGCGATCGAGGCGACGAGCTGGAGCTGTGCAAGCAGGGGTGGTTGTGTTGGGAGGAGCGAGACGTGCGCTGCGTGGGGTTTATATAGAGGCGAGTGTGGTGTGGCGGTGAAGAGGAGGATGCCAAGCTGGAGGTAGTTGATGCCAGCTTGCATGCGTAAATGGCTGACACTGTGCTACACGTCCTAGCTAGGGACGTCCCGTCGGTCTGGTACTCGTGATACCAGCTATAGGGTAGTACAAGTACTGAGCAATGGCGACATGGCGTCGCCTTGTGTGGAGCTAGCTGCCTGCGTGGCACGTTGGATTGCACGTTGGAGTACAAGGAACTATCCAGTTTAAAAAAAACTGGATAGTACACGTTGGATAGTAATTTAAAAAAAATTATCCAGTTTAAGGCCTAGCGTTATAGATTTCATTAATAGTCGTTTGACACAGCTCTAATTATAAATATGATCAGTTGAGGCCATTTGTCAGGTGGAGTTGGCAGCACATGTGGAGAAAACGTCGAGGTGGACATGGAGCCCACTTGCCAGCCATTAGAGCATCTCCAACAGGCGCTTTATCCCGCGTTGTATCCAAAAAAGTGTCTGGTTTAGCGTGTCGGCGCAAAATAATGCTCCAACAGGTGCTACAACCAGCGCTGTAAAATAGAGGTTGGGGCAAAAACCCTATATCGTGCACTATATCTAGCGCGCCGGAAAGAGCGCGATGTATAAAGTCGCGCGCAGAAACAACTACGAATTTTACAGCTCCAAGGTTTAGAGCTTCTGCTGGAGGTGAATATGCCCTCACGCACAAAACACAGATGAAGCGCGATGTAAAGTAGTTTTACAGCGCTTAAATTTGGCGCGTCTGTTGGAGATGCTCTTATGTTGTTTCACCTCTATATTCTTCACCATCATCATCTCGTTTCTCTCTCTCCTCTTAGATTCATCCAGTCTCCGCCACCTGCCATCCGTGTACTTTGGTGTCCGTCAGGCGGTTTGCCATCACCGACACCCTCTCCATCCTGTACTAGTCGCCGAGGCTGTCCCCGTAAGCGCATTCCAGGGTGACATCATCAGCTCGACGTCTTCTCCATATGTGATGATGTCGCCGGGACCGGCCACCTATGCATTTCCATTTCACAGTTCCATTCCAAGCGCCATGTGTGGCCCAACCTCGACAATCTCCCCTTCTTCCACCACATGTCGTCACCTCCCGCCCCTAATGATAAGCTTATGGAGCAAGCGTCGGCAGTCCTCGTTTGGCATCGTTGGGGGCTTTGTCGCGGCCACAACGCGCCTCTTCTTGTTCCGCTCCAACTCTGCTGGCACGTCCACCCGTTCGCCCGCCGCTTTCGTGCTCCCGTGCAGGGACCCCTCTCATCCTCCTTTGAGCCCCCGTCCGTCTTCCTCGTGTCCTTCAGCCTTTCCTCCGAGCCCTCATCCATCCTCTTCATGTCCTTTAGCCTCTCCTCCAATCCCCCGTCCATCCCCCTCCGAGATTCCGTGCAGGGCCCCCTAGGCGCTGATGTCGCCCGACTAGATCAGTCGCTAACTTCAACAAACCCCTGTTAGATATGGTCGGAGAGAGAGAGAAAAAATGACAAGAACAACAACAAAGAGACGAAAGAAGATGGGGGTGATAGGTGGGCCCATGTCCACATCAACTCCTCTACGCGTGTTACCAACTCATCCCTTACCAGTGAGCCGCGCCCTGCGGTTAGGGCTTTTGTTCAAATGCTTTTTAGACGGAAACTAGTGCGATTTGTAACGTTTTGACTCAGACTTGGTAGTTTTTTATTCAAAAAAATCCAACAGAGAAACAAGCCTAACTCAAGTTGTGGCAGTTTTATATAATTTACTTCAGTGTAGGCTGATATGAAATTCTTAGCACATATATTTTATATTATTCCGAAATTCCACTAAGCTAAAGGCTAGCTGGGGAAGAAAAAACATTCTCGCTGGGCTCATTTCTTTTTGCCTAATATATTGTTCTTTTTATTTTAACTTATAGTATCAATGTTTGACATTCTCTACGGCGAACTACTGTTCCGTGTGTGTGACTATTCGTGAAAAACCGAGGCAGTACAGAATGCTAGCTATGGTAAAAACAGTAAGACACTATATAAGACGATCACATTGCGACGAGCGCGTATCAAGTCATAAGCATTCACTGAAGTTGTAGCACGTTTTGAGCTGTGACGTTTTTGTTGTTGTTGGAGATATTAAACAATTGATCACGTGTGCTGATCATCTTGGAACAAAGTATGGTGCTCAACTCAAATCAATCAAAGCCTTTTGAAGCGGGAAGTGGCTAGGAAGAACCAAACGGGCAAAAGGAAAGGCATGATTGCAGGAGGGGCCGCTTGCATGCAAGATCATCACAGAATCGGCGGATGGAGGATCCGCCAAAGTTGGCAGCTTCGCGCCATTTTCTCTGCCATGTTGGATTGAGATTTCTTGGATCTTCTGCTCAAGTACAGCCCCAAGATCAGGCATATCATGCATGAGGCGCAAAATGCAGCACTATCCCAAAAAATAAAGTCTCGCGTGGCCGGATCACAGCCCCACCAAATCAAAAATTGCCACGTGGCGAGCCAGCCTGGCAGCTTCCTGGATTGCCGTTGATTTCAATGATCGTGGGGCTGGGTTCCAATAATCCTATAGCTTGATGTGCTTGCTAAAAAGCGGACCGCTCTCATCCTCTACATTGCTTGAAGTGCATGTTGAAAAAATAGAATTTGCTAGTTCTTAGCTAGCTGAGAACACCATTCGATTTACATCGTGATTTGTGCTAGTAATGAGTTGGAACTAAATTTTGGTGACACCATCTGATTGAGAATCAGATTAGTTCTGAGTCGACCAAACCCAAAAAAAAATATACACCGACATTTAGATACTGCTTGTCCATGCTGATCAACAAATCACATTTTCTTACGACAGCACCGAAATACTTCTGCAGTTTTATATAGAGACATAGGATTTTTTTTTGAGTGTTCACCGGGGAGAGCAAAGCTCTCACCTGAATATATTTCTCATTTTTTCGTCACGAGGACGGGGGTGAAAGACCCCAAGGTTTTGGCAGCAGATTTACATGGGGAGGGGAGACCAATCCAACGCAAAGGGGGTGGCCTCAGGAGGTTACAATCGGACAGGGGGAAGGTAAGTAAGCCACAGATCGACGTCGGCGCGGTGGTCAAGGGGGAGCCGAGCCCGCCAGAGAGTAGCGTCATCCCGACAGCGCTTGCGGATACAGGAGAGCGAGGGGGAGAGGCCTTCGAAGACGACGCTGTTTCTGTGTTTCCATAAGTGCCAGAAGCATAGGAGGCGCAGCGTGGAGGCCGAGCGGGCAGGAGCCGTGGCCGGCAGCGGGCAGACAGGAGCCACGTCAAGCGTGGCATCGTCGGCAACGGGGGGAGCGCCGAGAGCAGCCCAGAATTGACGAGCGAAGCTGCAGTGGAACAGGATGTGTGCAGGAGTCTCCAGATCAGCGTCGCAGATGGGGCAGCGGCTGCCGTCCTCCTCCAGAATCCCCTTACGGAGCAGGTTCGAACGGCATTGGATGCGCCCCTTCACCAGCAGCCACGCAAAGAATTTGACCCGAGGCGGGGCGGAGTTGCGCCAGACAAAGGTGGCGTTCTTATCGCGGACGCCGCCGTCGGAGCAGAGCTTGTACAGCGCGCTGGTCTTCAGACGGCCTCCCTCGCGGGCACAAAGGGGGAGTGTGCGCCTGTCCACCGCCGGAGAAAGGTGGATGAAGCCAAGCAGCGCCATCAGCTCCTCTCGCTGACGCTCCGCCGTGGACGAGAGACGAGCCACCAGGAGGGAGTCGAGCCCGGCATGGAGAACCTGCTGGACCGTGGCCGAGGGGGTAGTAGAGTGGGAGAGCAGCTCAGGCATAGCCGCGGAGAGGGCGCCGCACGGCAGCCAATGGTCGTGCCAAAAGGCGGTGCGAGCTCCGTCGCCCAGCTGCACCCGCGAGATGCCGCGGTAGAGCGGGAGCAGCCGAAGGAGGGAGGCCCAGTGAGACCCGCAGAGAGGCGATGAGCGACGATTCGCGTCCTCCAGGGGCGTACCGGCGAGCGTGGCCCAAACCCAACGCGGCCACGATTCACCGGGGCAGGCGAAGAGCCGATGAAGGAGTTTGGTGAGGAGGCAGCGATTTTGAATTTGGAGGGAGCGCACCCCCAGCCCTCCTTCCTCCTTGGACCGGCACACAACGTCCCAAGCCACCAAGCATTTGGCGCCCGTCACACGGTCAGCACCCGCCCAAAGAAAGGCACGGCGAAGCTTGTCCAGCGCGGTGACCACTCCGGGAGGGAGCTCCATCGCGCCCATGGCGAAAGTGGGAAGAGCGTCCAGCACGGAGTTGAGCAGCACCAGGCGGCCTCCCGGGGAGAGGAGAAGGGCCCGCCAGCCCGAAAGGTAGCGGTCGACTTTGGCGATGAGGGGCGCGAAGTCGGCGAGCCGGAGTTTGTCGGCGGAGAGCGGCAGACCCAGGTAGGTCTGGGGGAATCCCTCGACCCGACATTGGAGAGCGGCCTGGATCTCCGTGAGCACAGCCCCGTCGACATGCATGGGAACCAGTGTGCTCTTGTGATAGTTGATCTTGAGCCCGGTCGCGTCGCCAAACTGATCGAGGATGAACTTGAGGCGGCGCGCCGCAGCACCGCCCGCGCGAAAGATGATGAGCGTGTCGTCCGCGTACTGTAGGACGGGGCAGGGCACGCCATCAACCAGGGGGTGCTGCAGGGTGTCATCGCGACGCACAAGCCGTTGAAGGACGTCAGCCATCAGCAGGAACAGGTAGGGGGACAAAGGATCCCCCTGCCGCAGGCCGCGCATGATTTTGATCCACTTCCCCGGGATGCCGTGCGTACACATTACATAGGCGCTGTAGCGGCGTGTAGCGTTCTACGAATCATGATAGTACAACGTCAGATTTGTACAGCTATGTATGTACCCAGTGCTGACCCCGCTGGATCTGCCTGCAATCTCTCAAGATCTCGCTCCGATCGACGCTTTCATTTGATGGCCTCTACAGTACAGCATATTCAGCAAGCTTAGCTGGCCATGCCCATAAACCATCGTCCATAGGTACATGCATGCGTGGATTTGGCCAGATGGAAGTTGAACGATTGAATCGAGAGGGAGAAAAAAGAGCGCAGAACTTTGAGACGGCGTCCATGCCAGCAGTAGTAGAGAACAGAGATGATGCCAGGGCCAGAGGAGCCCATGCTCGACCATCATTGGCACTGGTCCGCAAGATCTGAATTTGTTGCGTCCGTGCGTGCGGCATTTCCTCCTGCTCCGACACTCTCCCCGCGTGGATAACCACTCCAATCATATGTAACCGGACGGCCATTTACACAAAAATAACCTTTGTGGAAAAACGCAAAATGACTCTCCATCCAAATTATTTCACGCCTCTAACTCTTTTGTGTGGCGGCCATGTGAAGGGCGCTACACCTGTCTATGTAGCGCCCGTGGGAGCAACGCCACACATTGTCGGCTGACAGGCTCGAGCCGCCACGTATGACAGAATGCGTGGCACCCTTGTGAAGGGCGCCACATAAAAGGGTTAGAAGCGTGAAATAGTTTGGCTGGAGGGTCATTTCGTGCAATTCTTAACTAAAAGGGTTATTTTTGTGTAAATCACAGTAACCGGAGCGGTGCACCTAGCCAGACTGCAAGAGTATCGGCCGGCGGCCGATGGGTCGTCCTACCCGCGCCACATTCAAGAGCATCTCTATCGGCAACCCAATAACTATAGACGAGTGCCTTCCGCTTTTCAAAAGTAGCCGTCGATTTTGGAGCTTAATAAAATAGTTGGCGCTTATGTGCCGGCCATTACGCTTGGGGTGGGAATCGAGCGTGCCGGCACTCGCTGCCGCTGCTTCCGAATGGCCTCCAAATAAGAGGCGTCGGGGCTGGCGAAGCCACACAAGGCCCCGCTGAAGGAGAAGCAGTCAAGTATGTCAGAGAAAGACTGGCAGGAGCACTACAATCGGTGTGCCATTATCACGACGGACCGAAAGAGACGTCGCCTGAACAGTGGCAGCGTAGGTCCGCCTCAGCCCAGGATGCGCGCAATCCTAAGGCGCGGGCGACAATTTCTGCGTCATCGGGCGTAGATGCGCTTCACCCCCGAGTTTGGTGACAATGCTTGGACCGGTGATCCACCAGAGGAATGGGGCGTCCTCATTGGCTGGCTTTCATGCCACCATTGAGAAGATGGTTTCATCCTTCTCCTCCGATAACAAAGAGAGGGATGAAAGGGGCGCCGCCATGCGGAGGGCCATGTTGGCCAAGTAAGATGTGAAGTCGGGGCTCGAGACGGAAAAGCTCGATACCGCCAAGATGGAAGCCCAAGCCGGCATGATGAAGGTCATGAATGAAGCATCAGACATTGAAGTCGCCAAGATAATAATGGCGGACATGTCGGGCATGGACCCTTTAACGATGGCGTGGTACAATATGTACCGCGAACGCAACAACAAGGAGGTGTTGGCCGCCCAAAGAAATGTCTACATCGGCATCCATGGAGGCATCGACAAGCATGATGACGACAACACCACCGGTGACCGTTGAGTCGCCGGTGATCAATGAGCCAATGTGATGGAGGTGCAGGCGTCGTTCATACCATTCATTTGAGCTATTTGACCATGAAGCCCTAGTTATTTTTTGTTAGGCGCACTTTGATGGCGATTTGGCGGCCGGAAGACCGAACTATGTTTTTTAATTTCTATTCGAGACTTAAATTTATAGCCGTATTTGTGTGTTTTTCATTTTATTTCGTACCATTTATTGGGGCTAGCCTATTTGGATAGCCCGTGTGGGTAGCCCCTCTCTACATCAAGGAAGGTACTGTCGGTCCCTCAATAGCAAAGGCGTCGGTGGAGATGCGCTCTAATCTCCTGGAGAAAAAAATCATGTCTTTAGCTCACGATGAGTCATAAGCATCTTCTTCAGTTCCTTCGTCACCATTACGTAGGTGTTTAGGAATCCTTTCATTCATAGGATTTGTGTAGGATTAGGTTTTCATGAAAAATTTCCTACATAAGTTGTTTGATTTATAGGAACATATCATATATGAACCAATTCAATGGAAATTTGTAGTGCTAATCTTATAGGAAAAAACATTATATCATAGTTCATGAAAAATTCCTTTGATAGAATCAAATTTGCTTCATCTTCCGCTAGGATTTAAGTAGGCATGCCATCTTTTTGTCGAGAACCCTCAAAAGATATGCGCGTATTTATACTAAGCTTAAAAATCTGAAAGGGCATTGACCATACAAGGAAGCCACCTGATCCTAAGCCACCACATCGTCAGATCACACACACATAGAGCTCGATCTAGTGCACATCTCGCACACAACCCAGGAATTCCATGGGTCCAGGACCGAGCTCAAGATGACCTGGGAGGGGGTCTTCTTATAGCATCGAAAACCCCGGCGTTGCGCTCTAGCCAAAGGGCCCGAAGGACCAGCATTACATCTCAATTCTATACCTTTTCTGTTACTATGCTTTTATTGTTCTATGATCCAAATGAGCCTTTAATCAGCTGGCCATTCATGACGCAAACGAGGGGAATACTGAAAGTGGACAGTTGGTTATCTCTTCTCTGACAACTGGATTAGATATTGTGTGCAACAAGAGAAAGATATTACTACTCTCACTGCCAGATTAGTCGCGTGATTACACTACCAACCTTTTCCTGCAAGATTCTACGTGCAACTCCCAACTTAATTGTGCTCAGCTGAGCTCGATCAGTGCTCTGAACCAGGCTAATACCGAACACATTTCTCTGCGCTGCAGGGCCAGGCAAACAAGTGGATTAATTTAGTGTTGTCCTCCAACACAGCGGCAAGCAATTGGTTATTTAATCAGAAACTTGGATCAACCCCTTGTCAAACCCATCATGCACCGCATGCAGCCGCACAATGTAACGTAAACACTCGGAAGAAAAAGGTTCGTCCTGTTCGGTGACGCAGGATCTAGTGCCAGCTCGCTGCTGCTCTCCGGCGAGCCGACACCGGAGGGACACGGCGGATTCCCGCTCATGTGCACGCCGGCCGGATCCAGCCTCTCCCCTGCGATGGCACTAACCTAATAATACAATACAATACCCTGCTGATGACTTCCCTGTTTGTTGACTGATGATGTGTAAAGCACGTCGCTCTCTGTCAGATCAATCGAGCTCTGAAACGGTTGGCTCACGGCAGGGATTCATTTAACAAAGATGGGATTCTTATCCCGTGCCACTGTCACACATCGGCTGGAATCGTTGTCATCGCCAATTTGCCATGTGGGATCTCTCCGGCCGCGCCTACGGGGCGCAGTACGAACTATACGGCAATGCTGCAGATGGCTACCTGCTGCATAGATGCATCATGCATTTGCCCATTTGCACATTGCAATCGCGGATCGACAGTTTGTCGAGACAGGAAACAAAATTGAGAGCTGCGATTACCTCTTCTTCACTTAACAGTGCTCCTGTTACGGCCATGCCTCAATAATGTCAGCCGGTCTCCTCTGATAGAAACACCGGCCTCCCGTGCGCCTAGCTAATAAGTCCTCCAGATATTACGCCATTTTTTCCGTATCGAATACAATAGTGGGCCATTTCTATGCTCTGTCCGAATAAGTGTCAACAGCGTTGGCACGTCTTGCTCAACTCACCATCAATCGGTACCCAGTACCCTGTTCAGCTGTGTGCGACTTGGGAGTTGCGTCCAGCCGAACATATGCGAGTGACCATCCATCGCCATAGTACACGGTATGGATCACGATTCGATCAATATGCGACAGATTGTTCTAACCTGATTATCTGAGGCAATATACCAGAGCTTGTTCTTATCTCATCTTGCTGTTCTACACTTCTGGAATCACCCTGCCGACTTGTTTCCTACTCAACGTTCATCTATATATCTGTACAAATATAAAGGTACGAGCTAATTGGATCCAAAACTTGCGAAATAAATCGGGCTGCTATAGATTCGACGAGCTTTACTCATGTTGATAAAACAATGACTGCATTTTTTAAAATCTCTAGTGCGCAGGAAAAACAAGTCAACGTCGTTTTAGCAACTCTTCATACATACTAGTGTTATTCCTTCCATCACATCGCCACATATTGAGATATATATATGCATGAAATATTTATTTTCCAAAAAACCCAAGGACTCTGCAAAAATAAAGATTTAATCTCAAACATGATACAATTATATATTGTTTTAATGTATATGGTGTACAAAATTTTACATCACTAGCAACTATAGTAATATGAGATTTTATGAATGTATCGTGTAGGCTTTGTTCATGTAAACGTGATTAAATATTGCAATGTGATATTGCAAAATATGGACATTGACTGCTCGAGCGCACCTCACTTTTGGCTCAATTAAAACTCGGTCCGAGCCTCTACAAAACAAACCTCAAGCTTGTACTATAGCCCACGAACCAATAGATTTCGAGCTCGATTAGTTCCAGCAAAATCGCTTAGATGTGTATTAATGTAATCCTCGTAATTTTGTGGTGGAGAGCTCAACCCTACTCGATCTTTGATTTAATTTACTAATTTTTCATATGAGTATTATTTTTTTGGGCGCGCACCCTATTTAGCGAGCCGATCTCAAGCTTAGCAAAGGTCGTTCCACCTCAATATCGAGGGTTTTTTTTCAAGATTGAAACCTCGGATGTCAAATTAAGCTCAATCGGCTTCGGTTCATAGTATGCTTTTTTTTGTGTGTGTGAAGGAATACAAGTACTCTCTGCCTTCCAAAATAGTTGAAGTACAATGTTTGTCCAAGCCAAAATTTTATAAGTTTGGCTGAGTTTATAGAAAATATGTCAATATCTATGCACTACGGGAAAATATGTCTTTGCCGTGCAACTATTTGCACGGCAAAGGGCCCTATTTGCACAGCAAAGGCTTTGCCGTGCGGGGACACATGACAAAGGTCGCACGGCAATGCCATTGACGGCAAAGACTTTTTTGCCGTGTGACTCGCCAACGTTGCACGGCAAAGGCTTTGCCGTGTGACGCCGCACGGCAAAGGTCGCTTCTTTGCCGTGTGTCAAACATGTTTTATCTAAAAAAGGGGCTGGTCTAGGAATCAAACCCAGCACACAAAGTAGGGAAAGCATGTGACTTTGCCACTGGGCTAAGTGTTCGTTTGTTGATAATTACACCACGCCACACCTTTTGAGATGAGAAGAAATCCAGCTTTTACATCTTTGCCGTGCGCTTACACTAGGCAAAGCCTTCTTTACCGTGCGTTTGTTAAAAACACTAGGCAAAGGCTGCTTTGCCATGCGCCAATGTTGCACGGCAATGCCTAACGCCTTTGCCGTGCACCGAATCTTTGCCGTGCGGTGTGTTGGGCCATTGCCGTGCATATTTCTTTGTCGTGCGGCCTCTTCCATCGTTGCCGTGAATCGTATCTTTGCCGTGCGCTCGTGTCTATCTTTCCCGTGACCAAGATCTTTGCCGTGTGTTTTTATCTGTGCGCACGGCAAAGAAGTCTTTGCCGTGCGGGGACACACGGCAAAGAATGGCTGCACGGCGACGGCTATTTTTCCCGTAATGATGACATCAAATCTATACGGTACGCAGATAAGTTCTATGATGAATCTAATGAAAATAATAGGGAGTTTGAGGTGCTGATATAATTTTCTACGAACATGATCAAATTTAACTTAGTTTGAATTAGATAGTTCTATAACTTCAATCCTTCTGGAACTGAAGAAGTTGGAGTGGGGCGGCAATTTTTTACCTAAGGTGAACAAAATCTATAGGAGCTTGGAAGTACATGAAGTTTGATTCCATCAAACATAGTTTCAAAACCACGGCATATTGGTATGCAAGGAAGACAAATGCTGAGAATGATTTGAGGAAAAATCGGACGCAAACCTGAACACATTTTCAAAAAGAAGCAACGTAGTGGACCAATTCATAGGGTATGTAGAGATTGTAGACAAAGTTGAATCACTTATTTCCAAATGGAGGCCGTATAATGGATGAAATGCTACACAATTATTAAGAGATAAAATAATAATCAAACAACAACTAGTAAAGGCAGAATGTGGTATTTACGTCAAACAAAAAAGGCTCTGCACCAACTGAGAATAACCATGAAGTACAGGTGGGAGATTTCTGATGCCGACGAATTTTGCATCCCGTCTCTCCCTCTACAAAATTCAGTGTCGGAGTAAGTTGATTAGTTAGGCAAACAACCATTGGCTGGTCCAAGTTGAACCGCCGAGTGCCGACACAAGATCCAAGCGGATGAGTTTTTCGCGCCAAGGTGGTAGTGGCCGGGCTCAAGGCTGACCCAACCCAAGTGGCAAGTGCACCGCACAGTGGAACTGCCCTTCTGTGATTCCCTATGCTCCTCCGCTCTTCCCTGCATTCTCTCATCCAAACGGGCCTGTTGTTAGATTAATAATCCAAGCTCATAATGATCTCTAGCTTAGCTTCTGGGAGAGAGGGGCGGGTCTTGCCATCCTGATGGGATCCACTGGCACAGTGCAGTGAACATTGCACAATGATCAGTTCTTTTGGTTCGGTCTGAATCTGAATATCTGATCTGGGTGCGCTGCATGGATCTCTGCATGGATCTCTTGATGGCTCCCCTTACCAATCATAGGGACCAAGGTGGACCTTTGTTAATCCTCTCTTGTTTTGCTATTGTTTTTGCGTTGGATTGCAACATAATTCTGTTGGTTGGGGCAATTGGTCTCTTGTACTAGGCTTTTGTTGCAATTTCTTCCGTGCATTATTGTGGGGTTCAAGTTTGATGTACATTGCTGCGTGCATAATTTGAGCCTCTCTCGTTCTTTTTTCTTTACATCAAATCAACAAATCTCATGATTTGGTGTGAAGATGTATTATATTGTGAGCCAAGATTGTATGGTTGCATTTTGCACCACATGATCGATCGATGTTGCAGGTTGTCTCATTGATGATAATCAGTGTCACCTCTGACTTGAGTGATCTGAAATCTCAGCTCACCAAACCACGCCCTAACTATATCCTTGTCCAGTAGCCGCGTCAGTCGTCACCACTTGATCGGCTCGCGCTGCCCCACCTGAGAGACGTCTGGGACACACATTTGGAGGACGTTCCCAGATCACAGTGCCCAGAGACGTTTCCAGTCGAGTTAGAAGAGATTGATTTTGAGTGACATCACCGGGATAACATGACCACCCAGAAAATGTCTTGGTGCCTACCCAGCTGAGCCAACAAACAGTGTAGCATGTAGCCATTGAGCCAGTGAACATTTGGCCAGATATCTCGTGACTCGTGAGTGAGTACCCACAACGGTTTGAGTCTAGCAGGATGTCAAGAAGCCAGGAAAAGATGAAAGGCAAGCTTGGTGTGGAGGCAGATAGGGCTGCCGAGGGGGTGAATTCCATGATGGGGCGCCTCAATTTGCTTGCCGATGACACTGATGTCGTGGAAATGAGTGATGACGATGAAGTTTGTGGCTCAGTGCCGGAGAAGTGGTCGCTTGTGGGGAAGGTTCTGTCCCCAAATGTGGTGCACATCCAATCGATCCGGGCTGCGATGCGACCTGCTTGGGGTAATCCTAGGGGTCTCAGGATCAAGCCAGGGGGAGACAATGTGTTTGTGGCAGATTTTGCAAACAAGATAGACAGGGATTGGGCGCTGGCGGGAACGCCTTGGATGGTCGGTAGGCACGCTGTCCTTCTTCAGGAGCTCGATCCCTTGCTCAGGCCGTCTGACGTCCGTTTTGACACAATGTCAATTTGGACAAGGATTTTGGACCTGCCTTTTGGCTGGATGAACAACAAGAAGGGACTCAAGATTGCAAAATTGATTGATAAGCAATGCTCAGTTGACGTGGATGAGTTTGGTGAGGCCTCAGGAACCTTTCTGAGGGCCCGGGTTGCTATCCCTGTTGACCAACCTCTGAGAAGGTGGGTGATAGTTAGAAGGGATGGACATGATGAGAGATTCAACCTTCAATATGAGAAGCTTCCGTTTTTCTGTTTTAGCTGTGGGCTCATCGGCCATGGTGAGCTGGAGTGCAAGAACCCAGCGGATAGGGATGCTTTTGGGAAATTGCCTTTTGACAGGAATCTGAGGGTTCCGGATGAACACAAAAGAAGGATGCAAAGCTTTGGCCAAGCAGCTGCTTCCTCTGACTGGAGTGGCTCTTCGACGAGGAGTGAATCTCGGGCTCAGTCGATGGGGCAATCTTCTGAAAACAAAGCCGATCAGGAGGAGACAAGCCCGTTGAAGGACAAGGGAAGCGGGCATGATGTCCTGGTTTCTCAGTCTGTTGCCAAAACTTTGTTTCCTGAAAATAGCTCGAAGGGTATGCCTGGAACTGGTCGCAAGAGGAAGACAACAAAGACGATAGCTCCGGCCAAACGGTTGACGGGAACTGTGGGTGCCAAAGTGCAGGCCCTGGAGCAGGCCCATACTCCTCTGGTTCTGTCCATTACGGGGCCTTTGGATGATCACGGTGGAGCTGGTGGTTCTAGTGCCGCCATGGTTGGGGACTCGAGCTCGGAGGGTATTAAGAAACAAAGGATGGAGGCCTTCTCCTTCAACTCCTCTCCGGTGGAGGCTGCCAGTGTGGTGCAGCCCCACCCAGGTCAATGATTATCTTAGGCCTGAACTGCCGGGGCTGCGGGCAGCCCGAGGCAGTTCATGAGCTCCGTGTGCTCACGGAGAGACATCGCCCAGAGGTGCTTTTCCTGTCAGAAACAAAGATGACGGCAGAAAAAGCTGAAAGTTTGAAATGGAGTTTGGGTTTCGAGAATGCGCTTGGTGTGGACAGTATAGGCCAAAGTGGTGGTCTTGTACTGTTGTGGAGAACTGGCAATGTGGTGAGACTGAAATCAAAAAATAAGTCTCACATCGATGTCTTTGTAAGCAATGATAGCCTGAGAGGAGGCGAGTGGCGGTTTACGGGGTTCTATGGTGAACCTCGCCGTGAGAACAGAAAGGACTCTTGGTACCTGATGCATTTCTTGCGGAGTGTGTCTGATCTGCCATGGCTCTGTTTGGGTGATTTTAACGAGGTCTTGTACCAAGAGGAGCACTTTGGTCGACATGACCGTGAGGACTGGCAGATGGCGGGGTTTAGGGAAGTGGTGGAACACTGTGACTTCACTGACCTGGGGTACTTGGGGCTGCCCTACACTTGGGACAATAAACAAGATGGAGGGAACAATGTGAAGGCGAGACTAGACCGTGTCTTTGGAGACGACCGTTTCCTTAGACGGTTTGGAGCTACAAATGTCAAACATATCCAGACGTCGGAGTCTGATCATTGTGCCTTGTTGGTCGAGATTACTTCCCAGCCGATACAGAGACAAAACAAGTCTGCGAAGGCCTTTCGGTATGAGAATATGTGGCAGCGTGACCCTTCTTATGTGGAGAGGGTCAATAGTGCTTGGGAGCTGTGTGGCCCTGGCCTGAAAGGTGTGCAGTCCAGTCTCAAGATTTTGCAATGCTCTCTCCAGAAATGGGATAAAGAAGTTTTTGGCTCTGTCCGAAATAACCTTAGGAAGTTACAGTTCCAGCTGGAGGACGTCCGCAGGCGCAACTGGCGATCTGGCCCTTCCAGGGAGGAACGTGGGATCCTCGGCCGTATCTCTGAGCTGATGGCTAGGGAGGAGGTGATGCTGCGGCAACGTTCCCGGATCCAATGGCTTGCTGCTGGAGACAGGAACACTGGATACTTTCATGCAAAATGCAGAGCAAGGGCGAGACAAAATTGGGTCCATTCTCTGACTCTAGAGGATGGGTCGACGTGTAATGATCAGGAGGAGCTGAAATCGCAGGCGAGAGGTTTCTTCATGAATCTGTTCAAGGCCCAGGACGGCTGTGACCTCAATGGCATCCTCCAATTTGTCCCTGGGAAAGTTAGCAATGCGATGAATTCCTTTCTCTGCAGGCCGTATGACCCTGGAGAGATTGAAACTGCTCTGTTTATGATGAAGCCTAATAAATCTCCGGGTCCTGACGGTTTTACTGCGGGTTTCTTTCAGAGGCACTGGGAGGTGATCAAGAATACTGTGTGTGAGGCCGTTCTGGACTTCCTTAATGGCGGGGAAATGCCTGAAGATTTGAACAACACCATTCTTGTTCTCATTCCAAAGATTAAGCATCCCCAAAACCTTACCCACTATCGACCTATTTCCCTTTGCAATGTCTTGTACAAGTTATGCTCAAAAGTGATTGCAAATCGGCTCCGGTCTGTGTTGGATGAGATCATTGCTGAGGAGCAGAGCGCCTTTGTGCCGGGGAGGTTAATATCGGACAACATCCTTACTGCGTACGAGTGTATTCATTACCTGAAGAGGAAGAAAGGAAAATCCCCTGACTGTGCTATCAAACTTGACATGGCTAAGGCCTATGATCGGATTGAGTGGATCTACCTGGAGGAGATCATGCTCAAGCTTGGTTTTGCGCAACCTTTTGTTTCTCTAATCATGAATTGCGTGGTCTCTGTGTCTTTCATGGTCAAAATTAATGGGAAGCTATCTGAACCCTTTGTGCCTTCCAGGGGTCTTCGCCAAGGAGATCCCATCTCCCCCTATTTATTCCTCATGTGTGCGGAGGGTCTCTCCTGCCTTTTGAAGTTTTCTGGGCCTCAATTCCTGGCTCGTGGGATTAGGGTGGCAGTGCATGCCCCTTGGATTTCTCACCTCCTCTTCGCTGATGACTGCATCATTTTCACTCAGGCTTCGGAGGGTGGGGCTATGAGAATACAGGAAATTCTGGATACCTATCTTGCTGGCTCTGGCCAGCTGGTTAACAAGTCGAAGTGCGCGATCTTCTTCAGTAAAAACTGTGACCTGGCTGCTAAAACTGTGGTGCAGCAGTGCTTGGGAATCGACAAAGAGGCGTTGGAAGAAAAATATCTGGGCCTACCTACGGCCCTAGGAAGAAATATTTCTGGACCTTTCGAGAAGATCTGGACCAGAGTGAGAGATTATATGGGAGGCTGGTGCGAGAAGAACCTAGGGGCCCCGGGTAGAGAGGTGCTCATCAAATCTATAGTCCAGGCCATCCCCTCCTTTGCTATGAGTTGTTTTGCCCTTTCAAAGACCACATGCAAGAAGATTGTTGCTGCTCAAGCTTCCTTTTGGTGGGGAGGAAATGGAGAAAAAAGAAGAATGCACTGGAGGAAATGGCCTGAATTGACTCAACCTAAATGCAATGGTGGTATGGGTTTTCGTGATCTCCAACTTTTCAACACTGCAATGCTCGGAAAACAAGGCTGGAGGCTGCTTACTAATCCAGATTCCTTATGTGCTAGAGTTTTGAAAGGCAAGTACTTTCATGGGGAAAATTTCATGAGAGCAAGGAAAAAGAAGAACTGCTCTCATACTTGGAGAGCCATTCTCAGAGGTAGATCTGCTCTCCAGCTGGGTTTAATCAAAAGAATTGGCAATGGATCGTCCACCAATATTTGGCAAGATAGATGGATACCTGGAGTCCCAGGAAACAAGCCGATGTGCATGAAGCCGGGTGCTACTGCTGTCTCGGTGGATGAGCTCATTGATGTGGAGTCGGGCTCTTGGAAGGGGGAGGCTCTTCACGCTAACCTTCTCCTTCCTGATGCCCTGGCGGTGAACCGCATCCCTAGGGGAAATGCTCTTGACGATTTTTGGGCTTGGAGTGAGGAGAAAAATGGTATTTACTCGGTCCGGTCTGCTTACAGAATCCTTGCCTCCTCTGGTAGAATTCTATCTCAGTTTGAAAATGGTTTTTCTTGCCCCTCTTTTGGCGAGGCGAATCCAATTTGGAAGATCCTTTGGAAGCTTGTTGCCCCGCCCAAAATTAAGTGCTTCTGGTGGCGTGTCCTTAAGGGTTTCCTCCCTGTTCGTGAGGTTCTGCATAATCGTCATATGGAGCCACATAGCACCTGCCTTGAATGTGGGGCCAAAGATGAGTCCATCTTCCATGCTCTAACTGAATGCACTTTCGCAAAACAGTTCTGGGAGGCGTTCAAGGAAACCTGCCACATTAAGCTGCCTAATCTCCATCCTCTAACCTGGGCTAGTGATTTATTGATCAAGGAGATTTGCCCTGCAAGTGATGTGCCTGCCATTCTGTGTGGTATGTGGTCTATTTGGACTGCCCGAAATAATCGGCGTCATGGCAAGATCCCTCTCAGCCACGTGAAGGCCTGCAAGTGGGCTCTTGACACCACTTCTGACTTGGTGCAGATTTCTAAACCTCCTCCTGGTGCTAGGCCCAGGCAGAGACCTGAGCGGTGGCTCCCTCCTCCTGATGGATTTGTGAAGGTAAACACTGATGCTGCCTTTGACTATATCAACCTCGTCGGCGCCACTGGCTGTGTGGTTCGGAATGCTGATGGTGCTTTCATCCGGGCCTCATCATCCTGGTTGGATTCTGTCCCTGATGCGCTTACTGCTGAGGCCCTTGCTTGCAGGGAGGGAGTGATTTTGTGCTTGGGCCGTGCTGACAGGAGGGTTATCCTGGAAACTGACTGTCAGACCTTGGTCGAGTTGTGGAAGACTAGAAAAAAGAATCGCGCAGCGATCTGGCCGATCCTGCACCATATTGAAACTTTGTGTGAGGCCTTCACTTCCTTTGATATCTGTTTTGTAAGCCGCAAGGCAAATATGGCTGCTCATGTGACTGCAAAACATATGAATTGCAGCATGCCGGGGTGTATCTGGGTCTCCCAGGTGCCGGCCTTCCTATCTCATTGTATTCAGCATGACTGTTCCTATGATGAATGAATGAAATCATGTTTCGCAAAAAAAAAAGAGTACCCACAACGGCCCAGTGGCAGTTCCGCAAATACCACGCGACGGCATGGGCGATACTCCACAACCACCACCCATGTAGCTCCTCGCCTACATGCTGCATGCATTCTGAGCTGAGCTTTCATGACTTCACCAGCTAATCAGAGTCACAGTCACTCAGTCAGTCAAGGCTCAGAGATTTTCCCGATATGGACAACACACCATCGCCAGCCCAGCCCGATCGATGCCGCCATTAACATCTCCAGCGCGCGACGTATTTTCACGTCTGCGCACGTCCGTTTGCGTCGGGCTTTTTGGTCGAAATCGACCGCGCGTCCGTTTGCGTCGGAGGTGGCTCCAGCGGCACGACGCATTTTTTAGGATGAATCATTTATTTTAAACATGAAACATAATTTACATACTTAAAACATAAAAAAAAACCCTAAACGCCTATTGCTGCGCATCGTGGCCGTGCTGCTCCTCGTCGCTGTCGAGCACGATGAGCTCCGGTATGACCCACGGCCAGTAGCCATCCGGGGGAGCGTACGCCGGGCGCGCTCGCGGTGCTCGAGGTTGAGGAGGCTGCGGCTGTGGCGGCGGTGGAGGCGCCCAGGGCTGCGGCTGTGGCGACGGATGAGGCGCCCAACCATAAGGCTGTGGCGGCGGTGGAGGAGGCGTCCAGGGATAAGGCTGTGGCGGCGGTGGAGGAGGCGCCTCCGAGTCCAGGAGCGCCTGTCGAAGGGCTTCATCCGCCGACAGGCCCGGCGGCATGACATCGGTGGCGTAGCGGGGCAGCGGCGGCTGCACAGGCGCGTCGTACTCGGAGACGAGGAGGCCGAGCTTCGCCATCTCGTCGCCCGTCATGTTGTCGGGGAACTCGAAGTTCCGGCCTCCGCCATGGCCTGCTGCCATTCGTGGAAGACGAGAGCGACGTAGTCGTCGCTGTCGTCCTTCACCTCCTCGCTATGGTACGCGAGCGCCTCGATGTAGTCGTCGTCGTCGTACGCGGCGTAGGCTTCGTCGTCGTCGTCCTCGCGGTCGTTGTGCTGCGGCTGCTCACGTCGCGTCGGCGCCTGCTGACGATGAGCCGGCGGTGCAGGGCCGAAAGGATAATCCCTGTCGCCCATCAAGCCAGCCCTTCGTCTCCGTGGACAGGTACGTACGCCAAAGCTCCGAGTCGATGGCGTACGCCGGATCGGAGCGGAGGTCCGCTGGCAGATACCGCCTCCTTCGCAGGATCTGCGTGGTCCGATCAGGCTCGCGAGCAGGTACTAGAGGGATGGGCACCCGGCGGCAGCTGAGCCGCCAGCCGCCAGGCAGCTGCACGCCGGACCAGGCGTCGCACGGCAACCATTTGCCGTGCATGAGCCTCCCCACCGTGACGGGGAGCGGCACCTTCTTGCTGCCGCTGCCGGAGGCCTCGAAGTCGTTCTTCTTCCCCATGGCGCAGCGGCGGTTGTGGTACGAGTGGAGCTGTGGGCGAACGAGCAACGCGGCCGGTGGACTTTTAAGGGCGGCCGCGCGCGGGATACGATGCCATTGAAGGCGCCGCAGAAGCCCAGCCGCCGCCCGCCAGTGCACGCGCAGAACAGGCAGCCGCGATATTCATGGCGAAGGCTGCGGTGCAGACGCGGAAGCGCTGACCGCGGAAGCGATGGCCGCCGAAGCGATGCCCTCGATGCAGGCTCGCTGTCAGGCGAGCCCGGTGGAGACCGGAGCGGACACTTTACGCGTCCTCCGCTGACGGCCCGGTCACTTTACGTCGTGCCGCTGGAGAGGGTGCCAGACGCATTTACGGTCAAAGCGGACGCAAACGCTCAGCGTTCGTTTGCGTCGCGCCGCCAGAGATGCCCTAACCTCAACTTAACTCCCGGCCAGGTCACGTCCTTGCTTGCCCACCATTAACTAGTGCTTTTTATTTACGGCCAACTTGGCTAGCCGATATGTTCCTTGCAACTGTTGTAGTTGCCGAGCGCTTGAGCACAACATCGCCTGTTATCCATCGTTATTTCTTTTTTTTCTTGGAAGGGAGACAAATTAAAAAAAACTTTAATTAGCTCATTATTTAATTAGGAAAAAGTGTCGTTGCCTAATCGACGGTACCTCGGAGGAGGGATCCTCACCAGGGGGAGAAGAAGTAGGGGTCATAGGGCGGAGTGCACACGGAACGGTGGTACGCGAGTTACCCAGCTTCGGAACACCTGCACGATGACAGGGCCTACTGCTGCTTGTCTGGAATTATCTGGGCGCTTTCGCGTTGTTACAATGAGTTGTGGTTGTGCCTCTAGGGCTCCCGGGATCCGGCTTATAAAGGCGCACGGATCTAGGGTTTACATGGAGAGTCCTAGCCGGATTACAGATAGCCTAACTACGGTACAATATCTTGCCGTGCACGTCACGGATCCGCCTTCCTTACATGTCATACTGGATCCGGGTTCCTACTGGGCCTCCATGGATCCGGGTTACTCCCAAGGTCGGTCGGATCCGGCTTCCTGTTCCTGGGCCGGACATCTTCCGTCAGGATCAACAGCAACTGGGCCGCCCGATGGGCCACATGCCTCATCACCGTCTGTGGGCCACCCGGGCTTGCCGGATCTAGGCACTGTCGATGGTACACCCATGAAGTATACCCACAACAGTAGCCCCCAGAGTTCTCCGAGTTTCGCCTGCAGTTTCCGCCATGCTTTTGCCGTAAGTTTCCGGCATCGTTGGTAACGCGGAGAAACTTGAAGAGCTCCAACTTTGCATTTTCTTCTTTTCCCAACGTTCAGTCGGAAAATGCTCCCATCCTGCGGGACTTCATCCATCGACATTCCAAAGAACATTTCTGGGTTACTCCCTGCTCGCGAATGGAAGCTAACTTACTCTCACGCAATTACCCGGAATCTTAAAAGACTCAAACGGTTCCGCCAATTCTGGCGCCATTTTCGCGCGATTTCTGCGGTAACTTATCTCTAGCCATTTTTATCGTTAGGGTTTGGGACACGTGTCACGCATCCAACGGCGCGACGCTTGCGTTCCGACCACAGGATGCGGAGCACGAATCTTATCCCTTCAGCTATAAATATCCACCGTCGAGACCCCTTACCCTCATTCACCCCCCTTCTCACCTCTCTGCCGAGCGCCGCCCGTGAGCTCTTCCTCCACCGCGCCGGATCCTGCCGGAATAGTCGCCGGAGCTTCGCCGGAGCGAATCCACCACCGCAGTGTTCTTCGTGTTCTTAACTCCGGCGAGCCACCGCGCGGAAAACTCGCCGCCGGCAGCTCAGGCCACCGCATTCGCCATTACGGTAAGTCTTCGAGCTTCACTCTTACGTCGTAGTTGGTAGGGGTGAATTTCGGGAAGACGACGTGGGATCCGACTAAAGAAAGTTTCCGCCACACCCTTTTTCTTCAGATGTCTTCAACGACTCCGCCTCCGACCTCGGAACCAATCATGGCGACCCCAATCTCCTCCGCCCCTCCTCCCTTTATTCCAATCAGGCTGGATCCTTCAAAGGATTCCGGCAAGGAGGCGGTGGGGACCTCTGCTCACCCGGAGAAAACCTCCGGGGCGGGTCAGACGGAGCACCAAGCGGATGAGGTCACAAAAAAGTCGAAAGCTCGGAAGCGAGATTCTGAAGCTAAAGGAAAATGGTGGCCCTGTACTACCACCGAGATGGAGCTGAAGAACCTCGAGTCGGAGGGCTTTCTGCAGCCCGGAAGCTGGAGGTCAGTTCCGGATGAACTTGCTCCGGCTCCGAGGGACGATGAGATGGTGTTGACGAAGGCACTGGTGGAGCGCGGATTTTCATTTCCGCCTTCAGACTTTTTCTTGGAGATTCTGAAGACGTATGGACTCCAACCCCATAACATATCTCCAAACAGCGTGCTCGCCATCAGCAACCACGTCGCCCTCTGCGAAGGCCATCTCCGGGTAACCCCTGAGATCTCTCTGTTCCAATATTTTTTCTCTGTCAAGAAGATCCGGCAATCCGGCGAACTCGCCACATGCGGATCCATCACATTTATGCTCCGCCCGGGCCGCGTCTACCCCCCAACCGACCGCCACGAATCCGCGAGGTACTGGTCCGCGGGTTTCTTCTATCTGAAGGACGTCTCCGACCCCGCGAGCGAAAAGAAACTTCCGGCTTTTAAAAACTGCCCCGCCAACGAGCTTCCGTCATGGACGCACTGCCCCCACTTCTCCGACTCGCCTCAGCTAACCCGCGCTGTCAGGCGGATCTGCAAGCTCACGGAGGAGGGGCTGACGGGGAAGGACTTAACCCTTTCCTGGTTCACCAAGCGGATCCAACCGCTGCAACACAGGGACCGCCTGATGTTTGAATACACAGGGCGCGACGATCCAATGCGCGCCACCAAAGATAATCTTTCTGCCGACGCCCTCGACAAAAGGATCCGGGTCCTCATCAAGATCTCACGTGAACTCCATGTTCACGTATGCAACAAAGACATCCACACAAATGGATCCGGAACCGCGGTACGTCGCCTTGACTTTGGTCTATTGTTTTTCTTCACTTTTTTCATCTAAGTGTTTAACTTTGTACCAGCTCGAGGCGCTTGAGGAAAATGAACTCGGAACTCTCCTCCGAGTCCCATCCAGCAGCAACGCGGACCCGGAAGCCGCATCGGAGGCGGAAGCTCCCGAGGCTTCCCGCCCCGCTAAGAGGAAGAAGCCAGCACCTTCCAGCCCCCGCGCGAAGCGCGCCCGCGAAGTGCTCAGCACTGCGGCTACCCGGAAATTGGAGGCGGAAAAGAAGCGCCTTTCGCTAATTAATACCAGCAACAGAGGGCAGCCTGCTTCCCAGCACTTCTTCAAACCTTCCGGGTAAACGTTCACTTCCGAGACCCAAGCCCTGATTCAACGCTCGCTCTTATACTTGTATGTTTTTTTACTGAAGCTCCGGAAGCCAGCCCCCCAAGGCCCCAAAGACCCTTAAGAGAACCAGGCCATCTCCGGCTTCTTTTCCCATTACTCCTGATGTTGAAGTTCGGCCTAAAGCTTCATCCACCTCCAAGCCGGATCCAAAGGATATTATCAACATTGATGACCTTCCTGAAGACCTCGCTCATCATGACGACTCCGCCAAGGGGACCTCCTCACCAATTCCTCCGCCAGATCAACCAAGCTCCGCGTTCGCGGGGCCCACTGAAGAGGAATAGGAGCAAAAGGCTAAGCTCCTTCAAGTAACCAACGCAACTCGAGTCCACCTCCAACCAACTCCGTCCTTTCAAAAGCTCACCCTTGCACAGCGTCACGCGGAAGTTTCCGCCATGCTGAACAAAGTGTGGGGTAAACCGGACGAGGAGGTGCGTGAACTCTCCGACCTGGAGATCAGCCTGAAGGATTTTTTCGCCAAGCACAGGGAAGTGCGGCAGGTAATACTAGCCCCCAAGCATTGGGTGATATATTTCCGTGTAACATGTATTAGCCGATGCTTTCCGAAAAATGTACCTGAGGCGGAAATTTAAAATTTTTGTACCAAGACTTTGAATTCCTCGCTAGCCCCCAAGATTTTAAATATCCGACTAACTCCTCTGCACAGACCACGCGGAAACTGCACGAAGACCTGCGCGTACATGTGCTGGAGCAGATCACGGAGATCGAGGGGCTGCGCCAAAACGCGGAAAATGGCCAAAAGGCTATCCAGCTGCTTGAGACCCGCCTTCAAGGTACAAGATCCGGGTCTTACACTTGTTTTGATATAGCTGTTCAGGATGCATAATATGTACAATTCTGTCTACGTACAGAAGAGACTGCCAAGCACTCCAAGTTTGACGAGCTGTCCGCCAAGATCCAGGTGCTTGAGGCGGAGAATGAATCCCTCAAAAACTTTGTGAAGACATCCGCCTCCCAGGAAAATCAAGCGAGGAAGGAGCTGCACGAAAAGCATGCCCGCGACCTGGCGGAGCTGAATGAAAAACTGGAGAAAAGCCAGGGCCGCGTCATCTCCGTGATATCCAAGAACAAAGTTCTGGAAGCGGAGGCGGAGGCCATTGACAAACTTATCTTCCGTAAGCGTTTTCCGTGTTGTTGCTCCGACTATCTCGCAAGCTTTATCTCTAACGGAACTGTTGCTTCTTCCACAGCGAGCCTTGGCTTCGAATGGACAAAAGAGTCAAACCTTACGAGGACGGAGGCATACGATGAAGCGCGTATATCAATTGACAAGTTAATTGAAGCCTGTCGCGGAATCGCCACGGCTCTGTCTCTGAAGAAGGCCAAAACCACAGTCATCGATACAATGACCAAACTTATGGGATTGGTGCCAGATTTCATCAAGGACTGGCAGAAGTCTTCAGCACGCGGAGTCGCCTCCCTAGTCTTGGCCACCTGCAAGGCTCACTTCCCCTCGCTCAACCTGGCGACTGTTGCACGCGGAGCCCCCCAGGGTTCCGACATGGGCGCCCTCCTTGCGGAAACCGAAGGATATGAACAGCTGTTTGTCAGGCGAGTGGATCACTCGTTCTGGTATAACAAGCACGATCTACCCGAAGGATTTTCCGATGCTGAGGAAGAATCAGGTGAGCCGGAGTATTACGGGGAAGGATCCGGGTCAAGCGGCGAGCATTCCGGAGGAGGCTCTGGTGGCGGCTCCGAAGCCGGATCTGGTGACAGTGATGACGGCTCCAACTACCAACAATCTGAGGAGGAGGACTCCGAGTAGAGCTCCTGTTTAGAACAATGAAACAAGTTGCATCATTTTGGCCCCAGAGTGGGTTTGTAATAATACTTAAATTCTTAAGTAGCTAAGTACGAAACAACTATGCGCGGGCGGAAACAACTTATCCTGCTATCCTTTATTATTATTCTGCGTGTTTCGTTTTATGTCGGAAAGCAAGTGCTGATGTCGTTGTTTTCCGGCTTGCTCGCTTGACCTTCCGCGAGCCGGAAGACCTTAGCCGGAAACGCTCGCCAGCGGCGACGAAACCCAATGGTAATCCGTCAATAACCGCGGAAACAAGCCCCCAAGCATAGATGCCGGAAATCGCTACTAGGAATCCACGAGTTCGCAACAGATAACAATTTAATCAGAAAACTTAAGCTTACGTCCCGAAGGACGATTTTTGAAAATCACAACTTTCATACACGCCTAGGCGGAAATATCCAGCTCTGCGGTTTTAGTCGGAAAACATACACGATCGAAAAATGAACAAGTAAAGGAGGTAAATGACTCAAAGAGTGAACCATAAGCTTTATTTCATTGATCATGTATAACTATTACAGAGTTTGTAACTCGGGAAAAATATGCTAAGTGTGGAAAGGACGTAGCTGTGCGATGTTCCAGGGACGATCTGTCTCGTCGTAGATGTCGTCCGGATCCTCACGCTTGCGTTTCCGGCGCCAATTGGCAGGTCTGTCTCTTAGCTCGCGGAAATCAACAAGGTAGTACGACCCGTTGTGAAGCACTTTGCTAACGACGAAGGGTCCTTCCCATGGAGATTGCAGCTTATGGTCTTTCACCTGTCGAAGGCGGAGGACCAGGTCTCCTGCCATGAAGGAGCGATTCCGTACTCGGCGACTGTGATAACGTCGGAGCTTCTGCTGGTAGATGGCGGAGCGCTGGTCAGCTAAGTTCCGAGCTTCCTCGATTAGGTCCACAGATAGCTGTCTGGCCTCGTCAGCTGTTTCTTCATTGTAGGCGGAAACTCGCGGTGAATCGTGGATGATGTCGGAGGGAATCACGGCCTCGGATCCGTATACCAGGAAAAATAGTGTAAACCCTGTTGACCTGTTAGGGGTAGTTCGCAAACTCCACAAGACAGCGTCCAGTTCGTCAGCCCAAGCTCCGGCTGCTCGTCGCAGCGGTTCTTCAAGGCGTGGCTTGATTCCTGATAATATTAGACCGTTAGCCCTTTCAACTTGACCATTGGATTGTGGGTGAGCCACAGATGCAAGGTCCAATCGAATCCCCATTGTCTCACAATAATCCTTTAATTCTCCCTGAGCGAAGTTTGTGCCATTATCTGTTATGATGCTGTGTGGGATGCCGAATCTCATTACGAGGCTGCAGACAAATTTTAGTGCCGTAGCACCGTCGGCTTTTCTCACTGGCTTTGCCTCTATCCACTTGCTGAATTTGTCAACAGCGACCAAGAGGTATTCAAAACCACCAGGAGATGATCTTTTTAACTTACCAACCATATCAAGCCCCCAGACCGCAAATGGCCAGGTGATAGGTATGGTCTTCAGCTCTTGAGCTGGAGCGTTTGGTTGAGTAGCGTAGTACTGGCAACCCCGACAGGTTTTGACTATTTTGTCAGCGTCTTCTTTAGCTGTGAGCCAATAAAAACCTAGCCGAAAAGCTTTTGCAACGAGTGACCTGGGGGCGGCGTGATGCCCGCAATCCCCTGCGTGGATCTCTCTGAGGATTTCAATGCCATCTTGATTAGAGACGCATTTGAGAAATACCCCTGTTGCACTTCGTTTGTAGAGCTGTCCATCAACAATTGTGTAGGATCTTGCTCGTCTGATGATCTGTCGTGCGAGGACCTCGTCCTCCGGCAACTTCTGATCGATGAGGTAGTCCAGGAAAGGCTGTGTCCAAGCCGGAGTGATAGCCATCACCTCTTTGGCCGGAGACACTGCCACCTCTGGGTTTTCCGGGTTAGCGCCCTTCACCGAGGGTATCCGGAGATGCTCTAGGAAAATTCCAGGCGGGATTGGCTTCCTCCCGGATCCGAGCTTGGATAGCATGTCTGCCGCCGTGTTGTCGTCTCTCCGGACATACTTGACTTCGTATCCTAGAAAGCACTTGGCGATCTCGTCAACTTCGTCTCTGTAAGCCGCCATGACGGAATTTCTGGCGTTCCAGGTCCCGGCTACTTGCTGTGCCACCAGGTCGGAATCTCCGCAACAGATGATGTGCTTGATCCCTATTTCCTTAGCGATGCGCAGTCCGTGTAGTAGAGCCTCGTATTCTGCCATGTTGTTTGTAGCTTTGAAGTGAATCTGCAGAACGTACTGCAGTTCTTCTCCGGTAGGGGACTTCAGGGTGACTCCGGCTCCTGAGCCTTGATGCTGCTTGGATCCGTCGAAGTGCATAACCCATGTCTCTGGTTCCGGCTCCAAATTTGCGTCCGGAGCTTCTGTCCAATCTGCGACGAAATCTGCCAAAACCTGGGATTTGACCGCGGTCCTGGCTTTATAGCTGATGTCGAAGGCGGATAATTCAATGCCCCATTTCTTTGTACGTCTGTTGCGTCGGCATTGTTGAGAATCGTTGACGGCGGAGCTTTGCTCACGGCATTCTTGGATGTTCTTGGAAGTAATGTCTCAGCTTCCTACTGCCCAGGAATACTCCGTAGGCTAACTTCTGAAAGTGAGGGTAGCGCTGTTTGGACTCCGTGAGGACCTCGCTAATATAGTAGACTGGCCTTTGGACTCCATATTCGTGACCTTCTTCCTGTCGTTCCACCACGATGACGAGGCTGATGACCCTGTTGGTGGCTGCCAGGTAAAGGAGCATAGGCTCTGACTCTCCTGGAGCTGCTAGGATAGGTGGGGAGGTAAGTATCTCCTTCAACCCTTGTAGTGCTGCATCCGCTGCCTCGTCCCAGACAAACTTGTCTGTTTTCTTCAACAGCTTGTACAGGGGAAGTGCCTTCTCGCCAAGACGGCTAACAAACCTGCTGATTGCTGCGACACAACCAGTAAGCCGTTGCACATCTTTGAGACAAGTTGGCCTGTTTATGCACAAAATTGCCTTGATTTTTTCCGGGTTTACTTCAATGCCCCTGTTAGAGACAATGAAGCCAAGGAGTTTTCCGGCTGGTACGCCAAAGACGCACTTCAGCGGATTCAACATCATCTTGTACCGACGGAGATTCTCAAAGGTTTCTGTGAGGTCGCTGATCAAGTCGGATCCTTTCCGAGTCATGACTGCGATGTCGTCGACGTAAGCGTGTACGTTCCGGCCAATCTGGTCCTTCAAGCACCGCTGCATCGTACGCTGGTAGGTGGCACCTGCGTTTTTCAAGCCAAAGGGCATAGTAACATAGCAGTAAGTGCCAAATGGGGTGATGAACGAGGTCGCCTTTTGGTCAGACTCCTTCATCCGGATCTGGTGATACCCGGAATACGCATCAAGAAAACACAGAAGTTCCGCCCCTGCCGTCGAATCAATGACTTGGTCAATGCGCGGCAAGGGAAACGGATCTTTCGGGCAATGTTTGTTCAAGCCAGAGTAATCGATGCACATTCTTAGTATTACGGTGTTCTTTTTGGGTACAAGGACGGGATTTGCGACCCAATCTGTGTGGATCACTTCTATTACAAAACCTGCCTCTAGTAACTTAGCTAATTCCATTCCTATGGCGCGGCGCTTCTTATCTCCAAAGCGTCGCATAGCTTGTTTCACCGGTTTAGCCCCCGGATTTATGTTGAGGTAGTGCTCGGCGAGTTCCCTAGGTACTCCGGACATGTCAGAAGGTTGCCATGCGAAGATATCCATGTTAGCGCGGAGGAACTCGACGAGCGCGCTTTCCTATTTGGGGTCCATGTTGGCTCCGATTGAGACTTGCTTGGAATCGTCGCCTTCCTTGAAGTTGACTTTTTTGGTCTCTATCGCGGCCTTGAAGGACGTTTTTTCTTCAGATATTTGCTTCTTGGTGGTCTGCATCTCAGTCGGATCCACCGCGGCTCTGTAGCCTTTCAGCTCCTCTCCAGATATCACAGACTCTGCGAAGGCGGCTTCGCCTAACTCGCACTCATGAGCCTTTTTGTAGTCTCCGGATATGGTAATCATACCTTTAGGACCCGGAATCTTGAGCTTGTTGTAGATGTAGCACGCCCTTGCGTGGAACTTGTGGTAGGTGGGCCTGCCGAAGATGACGTGATAGGAGCTCTTGAAGGGCACAACTTCAAATGTGATCCTCTCTTCGCGGAAATTGTGAACATCGCCGAAGGCCACGGGAAGTGTGATGCTGCCGAGGGAATTTGCCTTCTTACCCGGAACCACGCCATGAAACTCAGTCGTGCTGTGTTTGAGCTGTTCCTTGGTGAGGTTCATCCGCTCCAGAGTCTCCAGGTACATGATGTTCAAGCTGGCTCCACCATCCATGAGGCACTTGGAGAAATCATACCCGTCTATGCGGGGACTTACAACCAAGGCGTAGCACTCCTTTGGCACAATGACAGGATGATCCTCTCTGTCAAATGTGCACGGGACTTCCGACCACCTGACATACTGCGGCACAGCCGGAACTATGGCGTTCAGGATCCTGGCAGCTGACTTGGTGGCGCGGACTGTTGGAGTTCCGAGGAAAGTGTGGTAAGCCCCCACGCTCTTTTTCTCAAACGGGTTGGATTTACCTGCGGACCCTGCCTTGGGATCCGGCGAGTTATCATCCTCATCCATTGCCTCGGAGCTGTCCTCATCCTTGTCTTTGTTCTTGCCCTTGCCTCCTTTGCCGCGAGGGCGGTGCTTCCGGGCTCGCTTGTATCCTGCCTCCGGGTCGTTCTTTAAGTCGTTGACCCACTTGCAGTTGCGGTTGGTGTGAGTGGACTTCCCCGTAGCCGGATCCAAGTGGGCCAGGCAGGGCATGTCCCTATACTCCTCGTAGGTTTGCGGGGCGCGGGATCCGCCAGGTGTGGCCTCTGCGCCATGCTGCTGACCCCTGCCGGCTCCGCTTCCACGGCCGCGTCCTCTTCCGCCTCCTGAACCTCCGCGTTGGAACGCCATGGCGACCAAGTCGGATCCGCCACTCTTCTGGTCATCAGGATTTTTGCGCGTATGGCTGCTGCTATTGCCGTTGTCACGGTTCTTCTTTTGCTGGTGTAGGGGGATTGCTGTGGCCGCGATGTCACCGCCTGCGTCGTCATTGGCGGCAGTGTGGTCACTGGCAATGGAGATCATTTCATCCAAAGTTAACTTATTTGCATTAGCCAAACAAGTGAGCTTATGCCTCAGCAGTCCTCCTCTTTGCAGTCCGCCGATGAAGGCGTACATGGCAGTGGTGTGGTCGATGTTTTCGCACTCGTTCCTGCACGCTAACCATCGCGTGAGGAAGTTCCGTGAGGATTCTCCCTTCTTCTGGATACAAGCTTGTAGGTCGCTTGCCGTGGCAGGTCTTTTGTAGGTGCCTCTGAAGTGTTTCTCGAAAGCGGTCTTCAGGTCAAACCAGCAAAAGATGGAGTTTTTCTCGAGGTCACTGAGTGACATAGGCATCCCAAATGGGCCTGCCAAAGATAGTACCCGGAGTTTACTGAAGGCCCACTACCCGAAGAATAAAAAGATTCGAGAGTCCAAGATATATTAAGGAAAGCTAGAGTTGTAATAGGAAGAGTTATTTGTAATCTGGCGGGATGAGTTAAGAAACCGTCCCGGACTCTGTAACTTGTACAAAACGAAACCCTCGGCTCCACCTCCTATATAAGGGGGAGTCGAGGGACAAAGAAAGGATCGAATCTACTGTCAACATAACCCTAGTTTTCATAATCGCCGAGTACTTTTCGCCTAAACCTTCGAGATCTACTTGCCCTCTACTTCTAGCAAAACCCTAGTCTACAATCTGTAGGCATTGACAAGTTAATCCTTTGTCAATTGGCGCCGTCTGTGGGAATTAGAGGTTGCAAGGAGCTGATCTCGATGGCACGTTCAAGATCTTCGACTTCATCAACAGCAAGCAATGCGATGGATCGAGGTAACAAGGGAAAAACTGATCTATTCAATTTTATTCCTCACCCGCCCTCCCGTATGGATGCATGTGCCTATCTGGAGGAGCCCATCATCATGACGTTCGGAGAATTCCGATTTGGCGTCAACAAGGAAGGATCCTACCGTCTCGAAGTTCCGATCTCGTCGGAATTTTCAGCGATCGATTCTAGCTTTTCGTCGAGTGACGAGGAGTTTTCGTCGCCAGATCCGGGCTGGGCCTACAAGGTACAATTGGAGCATGCGGCAGGCGATGTTAGGGGTCCCTCCGGCAAAGGTTACTGCATTATAGTAATCCTCAATCCAGGTATCCGGCCTTTCGGTGCCATCATAATGCTTCAAGTTTCCGGGTAGCTTGAGGGAGCTCCTTGGCTTTGGTTCCTCTCGAATCATCCTGCCAAAGCACTTTGGTCCGATGTAGTCGGTTCTGTATTCGTTGAGACGTTCCCGTGCGTCGCGCGAACCGTGGCGGGGGGATTTTGAGCGAGAGCGAGATCTCCGACCGCTGCCTCCGCCTCCACCTCCGCCGCCACCGCTAGGTGGTGGCGAGGGAGACCTGCGAGGGGGCCGATCCGACCTCTTGCTTCCGCCTTCAGATTCTCCCCGGCCTTCCCGGTGCTGGCTCCGGCTTCTGTGGCTGCCTTCGCCGTGGCGCTGGCTGCCCTGGTCGTTCCGGCTCCGGCGGGGTTTCGGGTCGCGCTCCTCATTCCGGCTCCTCCTTGGCTCGGGCTCATGATCATTATTCTGATTCCGGCGAGGTTCCGGCGTGCGCTCCCTGTTTCTGTTTCTTGAAGGCAGCACGTTGTCGCGGATAACAATGCCAGCATGCCCTTGGGGCCTGGTGTTTCCGGCTGGACTACGGCGGCGAGGGGGACGCGGGTGACCATTAGGCGGAGGAGTAGGGTGGCGGTATTTGTCTCGTCCGGAGTACATTGCATCCTTTCCCCTTCTCGGATCTGATGGAGGTGTCTTTGATGGTACGGGGATCGGATTTGGGTGTTCTCTGGCTTGCCTTCTGCGCTCCGAAGATCCGGTACGCGATTCGTTATCACGATGGCGATTGTCATGGGCGTCCTTCTGCGCAGTGGAGACGCAAAGCTCCGGGTTAGATTCTAACCTGCGCGAAGTGTCTGCCTTGCTCTGCTGTACCACTGCTGACGCGACGAGCTTGCGAACGTAGTCGATATCAATCTCCTCGTTCTTTTTCTTTAATATCTCTGCAGCCTTCGTCATATTGTCCTTCGGGGTGGCAAGCGGTTGCTGCTCTGTTGGGGTTGCGAAGGTGATCCTGCGGGGAGTTACCAAGTCACGCCGGACCCTTTCGACCTCGTGATGAGCTTCAACGATTTTGTCCTCCCAATGCTTTCGGAGTTCCTTGACCTTTGCCAGTCCTTCGTCCACTTCCTGCTCACGCTGGATGAAGCCTTCCACAAAAACTGCGGCATGCTGGCGTTCTTCAAGCATGGCGGCTGCAGTGTCCTTAAACTTTTTGGCTGTGGCCAGCAGCTCCAATCTTTTAGCTTCCAAAGCTTCTACGTCTTCGGGAGTGATAGGTTTGTTAAGAATATCCGAGCGATAAGCCGCATCCATGCCTGCTTGTGCGATCATATCTTCAGTTGACAGGAGTTCCTCTGAGGAAGAATCTCTACGGGGCCGCTCCCGTGACATTGGGGATCCCCGACGAGATGGCTGGGGGTCAGATTGGGTGTCTGCTGCTTCTGATCCGTTTTCTCCCAGCGCAGCGACGGTCGCAAGGACCTGCTTTGGCTGGGCGGAATCAACTTCAGGCTGGGCACCGTATCCATATTCCTTCACCCTGCGATCGAACTCTTCAGTGTCCATGGATTGGGTATCTCCGGAAATTGGGCTTAAGTTTCCCAGAATCGACTCTTCCACCGGGGCTCCGCTTTCTCCGACAGCCTCCTGCTGATTCGGAGCAGCGTTTTCCGGCGCCTCAACCTGCACAGGACCAGCTCCGTCCTCTTGAGGGGCGGCTCCTGCGGTATGGGCTATGAAGTGTACGAAGTGACACCTTTGCTTCTCTAACACCTGGGAGACCCAGGCGGATCTGCATTGGTCTTCCACCGTTATTTCCTGCTCGGGGGCGGATTGGGTGGGTTTGAAATTTTTCAGATCTAAGGCGGAATCTTCCTTAGGAAGCTCCTGCGACTCAGATCGGAACTTCGCGACTGCGTCCTGCTCAGCGGCGGTCGCGTCAGCGCTACTTACCAGTGGGTTTCCGTCGGAATCGACGGTTTCCCCGATGAAGATATGGATGCCGCCGATTGGGACGATGGAGAGCTTGACAGGGTTTGACCTAGCCGGAATCCAGAATTCGTCCGGGGGGACGATCGGAAAATTCCCGGCGTAGAGTACACGCCCCACAGCGATCGAGTCGTCGTAGCTTCCCATGGCGGAGCCCTCCCAGTTCCGGCCTCCAGACGCCTCAGGCCCCACGGTGGGCGCCAACTGTCGTTGCCTAATCGACGGTACCTCGGAGGAGGGATCCTCACCAGGGGGAGAAGAAGTAGGGGCCATAGGGCGGAGTGCACACGGGACGGTGGTACGCGAGTTACCCAGCTTCGGAACACCTGCACGATGACAGGGCCTACTGCTGCTTGTCTGGAATTATCTGGGCGCTTTCGCGTTGTTACAATGAGTTGTGGTTGTGCCTCTAGGGCTCCCGGGATCCGGCTTATAAAGGCGCACGGATCTAGGGTTTACATGGAGAGTCCTAGCCGGATTACAGATAGCCTAACTACGGTACAATATCTTGCCGTGCACGTCACGGATCCGCCTTCCTTACATGTCGTACTGGATCCGGGTTCCTACTGGGCCTCCATGGATCCGGGTTACTCCCAAGGTCGGTCGGATCCGGCTTCCTGTTCCTGGGCCGGACATCTTCCGTCAGGATCAACAGCAACTGGGCCGCCCGATGGGCCACATGCCTCATCACCGTCTGTGGGCCACCCGGGCTTGCCGGATCTAGGCACTGTCGATGGTACACCCATGAAGTATACCCACAACAGAGCCAAAGCTAGCCCACACAAACAACACAGCACACACGCCCACACCCACAACCGAACCTATCACAGATCTGAACAACATGATCTCAACCACTCTAGGCAACACAAGAGACCATAAAGAGACACAAACAATTACTCCAAACTCAATACTAAAACACCGCCCCGGAGAAGACATGCAATGACATTAGGTGGCATATGTCAACCTACTGCGGATCCATGGTAGGCAGCAACCAAGACAACGAGAAAACTCCAAACACTGAATTCGTACAAGTTTGCTGAAACGAACTCTAAACTCGAAAATCCCTCAAGTTTATACCCTAAACTATGCTATCTCAATCTAAGTCAAATCTTGCCAAATTTGCACACCAAAAGTGCCACAATCCCAACCTAGAGTGCACCATCCGGGTCACGGGTCCAGGTGCACCACATCTTTGTGGTCCGGAATGATCGTTGGGAGGCGGAGCACATGCAAGTTCCCCCTGGTGAGTATGGACGAGATTCCGAGGAGGCGGAGGGGAATAGAAAAGGCGGTAGACGAGTATTAGTGTGATTTCCATCATGGTCAAGGATGCACGTCTCAAGGTAGAGGAGATACATGACATGTGGGCCATCCGTGAGTACCAAATTATCTAGTTATTTTCCCTGTATGGAAAATTGTTCTAAGGTTCAAAAATGACCGGGATTGGATAATTTAGGGTGCAAATAACAAGGATTACGAGTTCGAGTTTATTTCGGCAAACCTCTATACCAGTTTGGGATTTTAAATAGACTTTATATTCCTATCAATCGTGTAGAAAGAAATTGAGCTCGCCGTATAACTGATAAACTTTTTTTTTCTTGAGGGGTAAAAAATGCAGCTACATGCAGCCTTCCGAAGGGGCCGCCGGTGCGTGTACGTCAAGGAGCTGAGCTTTTACTAGTAGTGTATAAAAGGCAACGTTTGACAAGGACTTGCCTCCGTCGATCACTCCATGAGCACCAACGTCTTATCAGGTCATCGCTTTTCACGGTGCTGCCGTCTCGTATACTTGGACGCATATGCATGTTTCCATATTTGTGTTCGCTAGGAAGCTAAGCACATCAGTCATCAGATGCACGTCGAGTTAAAGTATGGGCACCTTGGTGTGGAATACCTGAGACGCAAAGCGAGGCACGGTCACGAGATATCAACCGATCAATCCACCTCCGCAACTTGCACTACAATCACCGGGCAGTGCAGCGTCCTGTACGCGGGAGCCAGCCATGCAAATACAAGAGGATAGAAAAGCTGAAAATGTCTCTCGAGATTTTTGGATTGACACTCTTTACTCTCGCACGGCAGGCTCAAATAATGACATTTGTGCATTTCAGCGATCGCCTGTGTTCACTTGCCTTGCTAGAAGGTCATGCTTCACCCATCCAGTATTAGGTCAATAATCACCTCTATAGCAAATGGTACTATCTAGCTAATATTATCTATCATTAATGGTTCAGGCTTGTGAAGACAATCCATCCTCAGAACGAGTAAGAGAGCAGATTTTGCAAAGAGCAAGAGGCATGCACGAAGAATGTAGAGCGGATATTTGGTGTGTTGCAATTTTATTGGGTTATAGTTCGGTACCATGCTAGAACTTGGAGCCATCAGAATATGTGGGAGGTCATGACTGCTTGCATGATCATGCGTAATATGATCGTTAAGGATGAGCGTGATAAGAACTTGTTTGACTAAGGCAGGATTAGATAATGTTGCGCCCTATGGACCACCCGCTGAATTGGTAGATTTCCTAGCTGCGCAACATGGGATGCGTCACAATTCAACTCATATCTGGCTCCAAAAAAATTGAGTGCAACATATTTGGACTCATCTTGAAAATACCTAGTGCTACTATTTATTTGATTTGCATTCCAATGATTGTTATTTGTGTAAAACTATGTTCTATGACACTTTGTATTTATTTTATGAACTTGGATGCTATGATTGCGTAATAAACTGTTCTTTCAATTTTTCGTGTTTCAACTAATCCATGTGCAAACCTGCAGTTTTTCCCTCAAATGATCACCTTTTCCACAACTGAAATATGTAAACCTATGCATGTAAAAAAAATAACTAAAATGTGTGGGGGCGCTGCCACCCACATACGAACCGCGACCTTTTCCTTGTTTGCGGGCCACCGCATTAGATGGATCGAAAAATGGTCCGCTTTGCGGGAGACCTGACCTAGCCGCCTCAACTTAATAGTAACTCCCAACTTGCCCAGACCCAGTCACCCAGACCACGTCATTGTAGTCCACTTAGCCACCGCTTTCCCTAGTTCCATCCATCTATAGCCACCACGGTCGGTCCATTCCCTTGCTGCAACTTGAGACCATCGCACTCTGCATTGCCATCACATTCTTGTGGTTTGTTCTCAGATATCATCACCTTAATTTTGCCTCCGCGTGCACGAATGCATCAACCCGGTCGCAATCTACGGCCTAGACCTGATAGCCAGGGCGCATCACACTAATCGTACAGTGCGTCCGCTCGTTCTGCACCGCACGGGGCAGCGACCAAGAAAATCATGATGAGTGCCACAATCCTTTCCCTCTCGTGTGCCGTGCTAACCGAAAAGGACCCTTGATCTAACCATTCCAAGTACCCACCCCAAAAAAATCTTCGTTGATATTAGTTTGAGAGAGTGTAACGATCACTCATTGACAATATGTTCGTTGTATACCAAACGAAATTTGGTCCAACCCATGCAAAGAAACGACTTCCCAAGGTACGGTGCACGTCTAGATATATAACTCGCTTCCCCGCTAGGCAGCCATGCAAATACAAGAAGAGGATAGAAAACGCTGAAAAGGTCTCTCGATTCCGTGTCGTTTTCCTCGTACCAAAATGACTTTGCTTCGCCCGCACTGCTACCGTATGAGCCTATCCTGCATTCATGCTTCTCTCCCAAGGTACGACCGAAAATACATAGCACAACAAATACAGAAGCAGCTTAATAAGCGTAGCGGACTGCTTCCCGTTTAGTTACGACTTGATGTAGACATACATAGCTGAGCATCCATCTGGTGATATGTTCAGTTAGAGCATGTCTAACAAACTTCTTATTTGCTCGTCCCGTATCGAGCGAGTACAGGGTCTTGTATCAAAAAAATTGGGACGCACGAACCATTCCGGCTAACAGACCCCTTATTTCATCTCGTATTTTTAAAAATTGCAAAACTCGGGAGAATTCATAGATAGTTCTTCAAATTGATCATAGATAGGGATATACAAAATTACGCGATTCTACTAGATTACGACTTCTACAACGCTACAGATACGCCTAGTTGTCGAGGATGATGATTTTTGCAGTGGCGGCGGCCTCCCGAGCCTTCATCTCCTCGACGGCGGCGATGGCCTAAGCCGGCTCCTCCGCGTCCGCCTGAGCCTTGTCGCCGGCCGCCTTCTTGGACACGGTCACCGCCTCCAAGAAGAGGGGGTCCTCCCCCTCCTCCGCCTCCTCTTCCACGTCGCCGGCTCGCGGCGCTCCACCGCTGGAGCTCCCCTCCCATGCGGCCTTCCACGCGCGCTCCTGCTCCCACGCGCTCCGCCACTTCTCGAAATCGCTGTCGCTCATCGGCTTCAACGGCGGGTCAACCTTGTGGTAGCGGCCGCCCTCCGCGAAGTCCCGGAGCGTCGGCGGCATCCACTCGGAGCCGACGTATTTGCACGTCGCACGCCGACTCACGGAGGCCGAGAGTTTGCAGTGGCGGCGCCACACCTCCTCCACCGTGGCCGGCTCGCGGGATCGCTTCGATCCGGCGGCAGGCGAGAGGCTACTCCTACGCCGTGCGCTCATGGCTGGCGGCAGTGCAAATGCCGCGGCGTGCGCGTGGCAATTGCTCGCCACAGAGGGTTGCGAGTGAGGGGTTGGACCCCCACTCGCACCTTCACCCTGTATTTGTAGGGGGCGGCGGGGTAGGTTTGACGGGCCCCGTATTCTGCCGATACGGGCCGGTCCGAATACACGGCCTGCTAGACGGCCCAAAATGCCCTCACCCCTATCCCGCCGGAAGTATACGGGATACCAGCGTTTTGAGGGGCTTGCTAGACATGCTCTTAGCATTCCGTCAAATAATGTAGTAGCTCCATTTTAAAATATAAGTCTTTTTAGAAAACTACAAACTAAGTTTTGTACATCAAAAGGGAGGAACATCCCTACATGCCCTTCTATTACTATGTATAATGTTCGGGTTTTCCAAAAAAAAAGGTAGTTAATAATTGATAATTCTCACATAGCCGAGAATTAATTTAATGCTCAATCAAGTCCAAATCTAACAACTTTGCACCGACGATTCATGCTCTATATAAGTTGCAACTAAATACTGTTTTCAGTTGCAACTAAGATTTTTAAATCGCAAGTGAGTTGTGAAAAATATGGTTCAAATAGTACGAAATTATGGGATGCCATCACTTAACTGAGAAGTCGGGGACAAGGTGTTTTGGCACCCTTGGTTTTGAGTTGTGTTTTAAACGCATTTCAAAATGTTAAAAAGTTCATATGTACTTGTAGAGTCGTTTCATCAAAAACCCCATATTTTTTATGTGATGTCAAAAAACACAAGTTTGGTCCTAAGAGCAAGAACAATAGTGTATCCAGCACCTAGCTATTGTGGTTTGCCATGTCATCTATATCCAACTTATAGCCACCATATACAATAGTTGACTCTAAAACTGCTCATAGTGGGAGTAACATAGCTACTAACATCACACATCTCAAGACAATTTGGTGACATGACATGCTAATAAATGAAGAAAGAGAGTGAGGTGGTAACTAGCTATGTTACCATAACATCACACACCTCAAGGCAGGATGAGTCTACAACATAATTAATGATATAATGCATGGCACCACATATAAGTTACTACTCACTATGAAGGTAGTAACCTAGACTAGTAACATGGCATATGTTACTAGTCTAAGTTACTCCCCACTATGACCAGCCTAAGAATATAATACTTTTTCAAAATACGGCCCGTCATTTGCTCTCATAAAGTATCTAGGAGTTGCATAAGAGCAAGTACAATAAGTCGTAGTCAGCTGGCTACAATGATTAAAATAGTATATCATTGCTTAGTTGGAGGAGAGAGAGGAGGAGAGAGAAGGAGAGTGAGCTCTTATGCAAGAGCCAGCTCTAGCACGTGCTCCTAGGCACTTTGTGAGAGTGAAAGGTGGACCATACATTGATAAAGTACTACGTAGTACATTTTTTAGCTCACTATTGTATATGTTGGCTCCAAGTTGGCTATAGATGACATGACACTTGGCTTATAGCCAGCAACTGACTACACTATTGGAATTGCTCTAAGAGCCCACTTACCTCCTCTCTCCTCTTCTCACTCCTCCAAGTAAGCAAAGAAATAATATTTTATCTCTTACAGCCAGCTGACTAGACTTTATTGTATTTGCTCTAAAAGCAAGTTTTTTCATGATACATTTATTTATATTTTTTACACAGGACATAGAAAGTATCGTTTTCCAAGGAACTTGGCGTGCTAAAATGTCTATAGCCAGCTAACTACACTTAGGAAGTAACTGAGGTTGATAATGTTAGGTGACTAACATTTAGAGTCAATAAATATCCAATTCAAGTGAAAGTGTTGGACGGTTAGCTTCGTGGGATTATGGACCCACCCGTCAGCCATAAACATACACAGAGACCTGGTCGTCTAGTTAGGGTGTGTTCGGTTTGGGGAGGGGCTGGAATGGAATGGCCATTCCATTTCAGTGTCACGGAACCGTTCCATCTCTGTGTTTGGTTTGGACAAAAAAATTGTCACGTAACGGTTTCATCTCTGTGTTCGGTTTTGGAATGGGATGAGAATGGAATGGAATGGGTGAGATAGTCACCCGATTAATTATTCTAAACTCGATTAATTATTTGCTAAACTTGATTAAGTAGTGCTAAACTTGATTAATTATTGCTAAACTTGGCTAATTATTGCTAAACTTAATTAATCAGCGTGTGACAGTTACTCGTTCCACCTCGTCCGGCCGAATCGGAGGAACCACTTCATTCCAGATCTAGAGGGAATATTCCATTTGAAGGAACCACTTCATTCCATTTCAGTTTGCAACCGAACGCAAGAATGGGCTGGTGCGGAACGGTTCTATTCCATTCCATCCATTTCCTCAAACCGAACACACCAGCCCTTGGATCAGAATGTGCAATGTGCCTACGCGTCTTTCTGCCTCCCCTACAACGTACAGTGCCTACAGCCGGCCAGCTAAGCTACGCTACATTAGCATTAGTCAAAGTCTCCCCCCCGGTGGCCGATCCTCGCCGGACGGCAAACCGGCTAGCTACTCCATAATGGAGCCGAGGTCCGGCACGAAGTCCCGCCCCAGGCTGGCTGTCCTCCGCGAGCGGCGCCGGGACCCCTTCACGGCGCCTGGGACCGAATCCGGAAACACGAGCGGGCCGTCGTGGTCGCCCGCTAGCGCGGCGCTTGCGCGGATGGCGAGCGCCGCCATCTCCTCCGCCTGCAGCGGGCGCCGCCGCATGGCCGCGGGGAGCACGAAGTAGAGCTGCCCGGGCTGCAGCTCCTCGTCGGGCGCCAGCGCGGCCACCGCGCCGCCGAGCTCCAGCCCGTCGGCGCTGCACAGGAAGCACGCGCCTGCAGCGCCACCCGCGGCGGCGGCGGCCGCAGCCTTGAGCGCGTGCGACGCCCGGGTGCCCCCTGGGAACCTCTGCAGCTCGCCGTCCGCGAGCACGACCCTCGCCGCCGTCGCCTCGCCTCCCGTCACCGCCGCCACCGCCGTCGCCTCGCACGAGTTGCACGCGCCCATGGTAGTTAAAAAAATGAAAGATTACTATTTTGTCGCACGGAGATCGAGGTGAAGAGCTCGTGTAGCTGGAGCTCTGAGCGCAGCGCGGCGGTTGTGTTGGGAGGAGCGGGGCGTGCACGGAGGGCTTTATATAGAGGCGAGGCAGTGAAGGGGAGGATGCCAGCCTGGAGCTGAAGGTTGTTGCCGCACAGCTGGCATGCGTAAATGGATGACACTGTGCTAGGGTACTCCTGCTACCAGCGAGCTATAGGGTAGTAGTGTAGTACTGACTCTGACTGGGCATGGCGTCGCCTTGCGTGGAGCTAGCTACCTCTCTCCACCCTGCCTTGGGCTCCGTCAAGATAAAACCGCAACCAGGCGATCACATCGCCCAGAGCATCTCCAGGAGGGATTGAGCTTCACTGAAGTCACTGACTTTGAGTCACTTACAAGTGGGGCCACGTGGGGCCCACATAATGAAGGGTTCCACCTGACCCTACTTGTAAGTGACACAAAGTCAGTGACTTTGTGGGCTGACAAAGTCACTGAAGCTCAGTCCCTCCAGGAGCTAATCCAAATTTGGTCCTCTATATCTCCATATAGAGGATCATCTATAAAGATTCCTTTTTAGATGTCCCCAGTTTTCCAACAGATCATCTATAACCAGGACATCTATATTCTCTCTCCTATATTTTAATATATCCTATAACTACTATTTAACAGATTTTTTCCAACGGCTCTATTTTTTGAACAGTTAAATTCCCAACGGCTATATTTCCAACGGCTATATTTTCAACGGCTATATTCCCAACAGCTATATTTTTGTATCTATATATACCACCATCTACCAGCTCTCTCACTACATTCCTGGTTGTAGCTTCTTTGCTCTCTATCCACTCTCTCACGATACAATGAGCACCTCTTGGGATATGATGATGAATTCATCATCGTCTTCATCAGGCGACGATGAACTTATTATGGCAGCAATCGCCGAGGAGGAAGAGCAGGGAAATGCCCGACGCCGTGGCGGTTCCAAGATTGGACGTCAGATAATCGACAGAGGAAGAGATGCCGGATTTGTTCTTCTCTGGGATGATTTTTTTTCGATAAAGGATGCTTTATTACTTTTGGAAAGCAATTACATCCAGCCTCTGCATAACCAGGATGCACACAGCTGTTCAAAGAGTCTGTAACCAACAATGTAAAGAAAAAAACTAGGCGAAATACATATCGGAACGATGAATCATAAATCGCCTATGGTGTGGGTGGTGCTGCAATCCGAAGACTATGCTGCCACCCATGTAGGGAAAAAGTATCCCTCGCCGTATCCTCCAACCGTGTACAGACCTCCGTAAATAGGTCTCGGTTCTCCATCCGCTGAAGAGGTAACCACAAACGGAGAATACCTGTACATCTGTAGATGACCTGCAACAAAGAACAATTTTTATCATTAAAAATCTTGTCATTTCTACTTAGCCAGAGTGCCCAGATAACTGCTAGCGCCCCCACCCTAAGAAGCAACTTAAACCTTGAATCGATACCGTGGAGCCAATTGCCAAAGACATTGGCTACACTAGTCGGGGGATACAGGGTAGAAGCAACTTGGATGACTGACCAAATAGATCTCGCAAAATGGCATTGGAAAAAAAGGTGTTTAATAGTTTCATCTTGTTGACAAAAAACACACCTAGTACTTCCATGCCAATTCCGCTTGACAAGATTATCTTTGGTAAGAATAACTCCGCGACGAAGATACCATCCGAAAATTTTTATTTTTAGTGGTATTTTCATCTTCCAGATTTTCTTGTTATTATCAACTGGTATATCAGAATGGAGAATCGCATTGTACAAGGATTTGACTGAGAAAGTACCATCTGCATGAAGATTCCATCTAAATTCATCCGGTTCAGTTGATAATTGAATATCTCCCAACCGGTGAATTAAATCGTTCCATGCAACAAGCCTTTGTCCAAGCAAAACCCTTCTAAACGTCACGTTAGGTGGTGAGGTAGCCATTACTGTGGCAATGGTATCACCCTTGCGACGGACAATACTATACAAGGCAGGATACTGCTCACTCAAGGAAGCATTGTCTAACCAAACATCTTCCCAGAAGCGTATCTGTTCTCCATTCTTAATAGAGAAAGTACCATGACGAAAGAAAACATTCTTAGTCGCCATTAGACCAGCCCAGAAGTGAGAATCCCCGGGTTTCCAAACCACTTGGGATAACGCCTTCGAGCCAATGTACTTTCTACGAAGAATAGTTTGCCAAATCCCATCCTCAGTAAGAAGCTTAAAAAGCCATTTACCTAGCAGAGCTGAGTTCTTAACCTCTAGGTCATGAACTCCAAGTCCACCTTGATCTTTGGGACTACAGACTACACTCCATTTAACCAGTCGATATTTCTTTTTCTCACTGTCCCCTTGCCAAAAGAATCTGGATCGATAATAATCGAGTTTATGCAGAATTCCTTTTGGCAGCAGGAAGAATGATAACATATACAGTACCATATTTGTCAGTACTGAATTAATGAGAACCAATCTCCCTCCGAGGGACAGCAATTTACCCTTCCAACTACTAAGGCGTTTTTGTAATCTTTCTTCCACAATTTTCCATTCAGCAATTGTTAGTCTCCGATAATGAATCGGAATACCCAAATAGCGAATAGGAAATTGGCCTTGCCCACAACCAAACAACTCTGTATATAGAGTCATATCATTTTGGGCCTCACCGAAACAGAACAACTCACTTTTATGGAAATTGATTTTTAATCCCGACAACTGCTCAAACGCCGTCAAAATTAATTTGAGATTGCGAGCTTTTTCGAGATCATGATCCATAAAAAGAATTGTATCGTCGGCATATTGAAGGATAGATAAACCCCCATCAACCAAATGTGGGATCACACCTTCAATCTGGCCATCAGACTTTGCTCGCTCTATGAGTATTGCCAACATATCCGCTACAATGTTAAACAACATCGGTGATAACCGATCCCCTTGGCGTAACCCCTTTCGTGTTTGAAAATAGTGGCCGGTGTCATCATTAACCCGGATAGCCACACTACCTCCATACACAAAATCGTAAATTAGAGCGCGCCACTCAGGAGAAAAGCCTTTCATCCTAAGTGTCTGCTGCAGAAAAGACCACTTAACCTTGTCATACGCCTTTTCGAAATCTAATTTTAAAATTACCCCGTTTAATTTCTTAGAATGCAACTCATGTACCGTCTCGTGCAACACTGCCACTCCATCAAGGATATTCCTTCCTTGCATAAAAGCGGTCTGTGAAGGTTGAACGACATGATCCGCAACCGTATTAAGTCTAATGGTGGCCACTTTCGTGAAAATCTTGAAACTGACGTTTAAAAGGCAGATAGGTCTATATTGTTGAATCCTTTCTGCCTCATTAACCTTCGGTAACAAAATTACTTCACCAAAATTTAGACGAAATAATTCTAGTTGTCCTGTGTGGAGATCACCGAACAAATCTAGAAGATCCGATTTAATAGTATCCCAAAGGGTTTGATAAAACTCTGCTGGAAAACCATCTGGACCCGGTGCTTTGTTACATTCCATTTGGAAAATCGCCTTCTTAACCTCATCCTCAGAATAAGGTGCGGTTAGTAGGCCATTTTATTCCATAGAAACTTGGGGTATATCTTCCGTTAAGTCCTCGTTAAGAGAGAAAGAGCTTTCCTCCGGAGGACCAAACAGGTCTTTATAATAATTAGTAATGTACGATTTAAGTTGCTCGTGGCCTTCAATCACCCCTTCATCTTGTACAAGAGAATGAATACGCTTTTTCCGATGTCTGCCATTGGCTAAACCATGAAAATATCGCGTATTCGAATCTCCTTCCAAAATGAATTGGGCTTTGGATCTTTGATACCATTTGAGTTCCTCTTCACGAAGAAGACTCGCCATTTGTGCATTGGATTGATTCTTAATATCAATCTCCTGCGTAGATAGCGGTCTCACTTCCGCGATGGCCTCAAGATCATCAATCTCTTTAGACAAGCGAGCCTTCTCTTTTTTCAAAATACCCGCCATATGAGCAGCCCAACCAGAGAGATGCTTGCGCATAGCGCGCATCTTATTATTCCATCTCAATATTGGCGAGCCACCCCGGACTGGTCTTTCCCAAACCGTCTTAACCATCTCATGAAAACCCTCGCGATGTAACCAACCAAGTTCAAATTTGAACGGTCGCTTACAAACAGGTCGAGGATTCCCGGTGGTTAACAGGATAGGAGCATGGTCGGACAGTTTTTCGATACGTTCTAGTGCACGGACAGACACCATAGGATATTTTTGTTCCCATTCGGTATCCATCAACACGCGATCTAGTTTTTCGTATGTGGGTTCAGGTAAACTGTTGGCCCAAGTAAACTGTCGACCAGACATGAAAACCTCTCTTAAATCTAAGCTATCAATGACAGCATTAAACAAGAAAGGCCAATGTCCATCAAAAAGGCCTTTGCTTTTCTCATGAGGGAATCTCAGCAAATTAAAATCCCCTCCGATTAAAATCGGGTGCGGATTATCTTTTGCAAGATTTACCAACTCACGTAAAAAGTCGGCCTTAAAGGCATCTTGGGCAGCACCATACACAGCGACCAGACTCCAAATGAAACCATCTGCTTTGTTCTGAATATCGAGTTTAATATGATACTCGCCATCAGAACTAGCTAAGACTGTCATGGTGTCTATACGGACGCCCAGTAAAATACCCCCAGATCTACCACGAGGCGGGCGAGAAAACCACTGAAAGTTAATCCCGCCAGATATCCGGTCGAGGAAACTGTGTGAGAATTTTCGCCTACCCGTCTCAGATATAGCAATAAAATCTAAATCATAATCTCTACAACCATCAGCAATGTGAGAATGTTTAGCCAAGTCACCAAGACCTCTGCTATTTCGAAACATGCCATTCATCGAGAGACTATTTTAGATTTAGTATTTTTGCCATATCTCTGGGATGATTACTTCAAAACAAATCCTCGCTACCCCGAGCACTTATTGGGCTATAATTCTGTGTGTCACCCCAATTCATGTCACCGGAACCAGTATTCAACAGGTCCAAAAAAGATCCAGAAGTAGGTGCCGGTGAGCTGTTCATCTCTGAATTGTCCATCTACAATAAACATCACAATTTAGTGTCTTCACAAAATCAATTCACAGCAATGTATTCACTGCAGTAGCAAAGTAGTACAAAAATTTCCATATAGATGCAGTACTGCCAGTACCAAGACAGTAGCGAAGCAGAAAAATCTACTTCCATGCGATGCAGTACCAAGACAGAGACAGTAGCAAAGAAGAAATTCGACCCCTGCCCTCCACCGCCCGCTGTTCCCTTGCTCCCTACCACCATGGCGCCGGCTCCCATGCCCGCCGCCACCCCCTGCTCCCATGCTTCTTTCCGGCACGGCGCCCGACGGCGGCTCCCTCCCTTGCGCTCCGGCCCCCATCTCTGCCGCCTCCGTCGCCCCATCTCGGCCGCCCTCGTCGCCCCATCTCGGCCGCCGCCGCCGTCCCCAACTCGCCTGCGCCGCCCCGGGCCCTTCATCCAGCGCCCCCGTCGCCCCATCGCGGCCGCCGCCGCCGTCCCCGATTCGCCTGCTCTGCCCTGGGCCCTTCATCTAGCGCCGCCTCCGTCCCCAACTCGCCTGCGCCGCCCCGGGCCCTTCATCCAGCGCCGCCGCCGTCCCCATCTCGCCTGTGCCGCCCCGGCCCTGGCCCTACTTCCAGCGCCGCCGCCGTCCCCATCCTACCTAAAGCGCGGCGATGCAAAAGAAAAAGGTACAGGGCGCATACCTTCGGTGAGTCGCGGACAGGCGCTGGCGTCCTCCTCCTCGTCGCCTGCAGCTTCCTATCCGCGCGGGAGCCGGGCAGAATCGCGCGGGAGGCGAGCGGAATCGCGCGGGCGAGCGAGCGATGATCTCGGCTTGGTCACCCAGAAGTGGAGGACGCACCCGCGAGCTGGATGGTCATGTATCGACCCATGTCCATATACATGTGCTGCTGGAGACGTTTTTTGGGGGTCTGTCCTCTATATTTGCTATACATGTCCATATAGATGAGCTCCTGGAGATGCTCTAAGGGTACTGAAGCTGTACGTTTTCTTCTGTGGCATTTTTTGTTTCCCGGAGAGAGCAATTGATCACGTGCGTTGATCATCTTCGGGCGAATCACGGCGCTTAATCTATTGTTGCCTTTGAAGTTTGGATGCTAACGAAGTGACTAGGAAGGACCAAACGGGCAAAAGGAGAAGAATGATTACAGGAGGGGCCGCTTGCATGCAAGATTATCACAGAATCAGCGGAGGGAGGATCCGCCAAAGTTGGCAGCTTCGCACCATTTTCTCCTCCATGTTGGATTGAGATTTCTTATATCTTCTGCACCAATACAACCCCAAGATAAGGTACAACATGAGGTGCCAATGCATTACTTATTCGGATACGGCCTCATGTATATTGCATGGAAAAAAATAAAATAGCGCCCTATTTCAACGTTTTAGCGGCGCTATAGCGTATTTGGACGGTGAACGCTACTTTATGCACAATTTGCACGCTATGACGCTAATCTGCTATTAGCGGCGCTAAACTCACTATTTATTGTAACGTTATAGCATTATAGCGCACTAAAAAAGTTATGGAACTAACAACGGGCCACGAGCCCCGATACCAACCAAGCTTATCTCAACCCCGGGTCAGCAACCAACAAGTCGCCACTTTTAACTCCCCACGCGTCGCGGCAATGCCGGTGGCTCCTACAGCAGCAGCGCCACTCTCCTCCAACTCTGCCCGGTCGCCACCGTGTGGCACGTCCCGACCAGAATCACCAGGAGGACACGCGCCTAGACCGGGAGCTCGTTCTGACACCCGTCGGGCCAAACACCTTGTGCAACACGCAACGGTCATATCTAGTTTCATCCTTGCAGGTTCTCTTCCAACTTGACCACTAGTGGTAGCCGTAGCCAGTAGACACCATGGTTTAGCCCTATAGTTCTTAGTTCACTTTAGCTGTGTACTTCTTAGTTCAGTTCAGTGATGTAGTTCTTGTCTTCGTCCTGCGTGTTTTCTCTCTATGAGAGAAAGGGAAAACGTGTTGATATAACTCAGTTAAAGCTGGTTAATTAGTTATGTATGTATTACGCTTGATAATTTTTTAGTTGATGAAAATTCTTGATATACATGTTATACAAATCAATTTCTATTATTTTTCGAAACGCAATTTTCATTTAGTTCAAAGCTTAATCTGTTATGTAGTTTCATTTGGTGCAAGATCTATATATCTATCTGTACCAAGTCTGTTTGCTGACTTGCAGCATAGTTAGTTGTGCCCCTATTATGTCCAGCTATCTGTTGTATTGGCATTGTCTCAAGTTATTTTGTGATGAACACCAAGTATAATTTGTATGTTTGCTGTTTTAATTACAATGTAGCTAATGTTGTGTTAGTCTTACTGTCTTGGAATTGTTGTTATTGTGTTACTTCTGCAGTTAACATGTTGTTTTTTGTCATGTACCTCCCGGTTTGTTATGTTCATCGTTTTTGCCTGCCAATTGTATGTGCATTAGGAGGGAGGGGATGGCGTCCCGTCGGATCACTCTGCGCCCGCCTTGGCAGCCGACGCGTCCATTGAAGACAGCGACCAAACTTCTCCCTGCGGTCCTAAAAAACGTTTCTTGTTTTGCAGTTTTAGAAACGTAGGATTCCTGAAGACATGCGTACACACTACAGTTTTAGGTGGTGGCCGAGGAAATCTTTTTTCACGATTCAAGGTTATGCTGGTGTATGTAAGGAGTGCTTTGAGGCCGCACTCCAGGGAGGCTCCAGGGGCGATCCCCCATCACGCCGCCAGAACGCCCCGCCGGCCCTCCTCGCCGCCACTAACGCCGGCGCCGGCCGCAGGGGTGGTGGTCCCAGCCGCCAAACGGTGTTCTGGGGTTCGGTGGTCGCCATGGATAGCTACACGGGCTGCTGGGGCGGTGGTGGGAGGCTTGTCCATGTCGAGGCGGAGCCCTGGGTCAGGGTGGTGGTGGTGGTTGCCACCGGCGGTGCGCCGTGCCGGCGGCGGAGGTGCAGGGGATGGGCCGGTTGGGAAAACCCTAGATCGGTTCAACCCTTGTACTCTCCGTGGTTTTGGCTGTTGACGGTGGAGGGCTGGCTGCTGGACTCGTGTGCACCCATGTTGGCGAGGTCTTCTTCACCTAGTGTCTCGTGTGCACCCATGTTTTTATCTGGCCGTTTGGTTTCAGAGAGAGTGCTTCGAAACTCTGCTGGCTATTAATATCATGGAGATTGTTTTCTTTCCATGTTGCTAGCGGAGAAGGTCATGAAGCCGAGATCGATGTAATAGCAATGGTGGTCGGATCTTGGTTGTGAGGTGGAATTGTCTTGGTGCTTCGTGAGGGCGATTGTTATGTGAGGGCGACCGCACAGGAGAAGTTAAGAGTCTTATCTTTCAGGGTGAAAATCCAAAGTCTGGTCTTAATTGGTTTTGAGTGGCAATGTTCTTGTTGAAGACATTGTTTTGAGAGTGAGGACTTCCTTCAGGGTGAAAACCTAAGATCTATGATCGGGCGATGACAGCATTAGTGCACTGTTTTCTTCTTGGAGGCGTCACTTATGGAGAAGCTTATCTTCTCGTGATGTCTTGATGGTGTCAGTGTTGCTGTTTCAAGTTTGCCTCGGCCGTCCCGGGAAGGTCGGCGCCGTTTGGGTCCCATCTGAATAAACCCGGCGGTCCTCCGATTCTTCTCGCACCAAGTTGAAGATCAGTCGGAGGCTTGTTCCCACCAGTCTGGATAGATTGTCGTGTTCTGGAGGCCCTGCCGGCGAAATTCATTGTGCCAATAATGCCTGAAGATTGCTGGATTGGGTGGTTTTGGTCGTGTGCATCCATGTTTTTATCTGGCCGTTTGGTTTCAGAGGGAGCGATTCGAAACTCTGTTGGTCGTTAATATCATGGAGCTTGTTTTCTTTCCATGGTGCTAGCGGAGAAGGTCATGAAGCCGAGATCGGTGGAATAGCAACGGTGATCGGATCTTGGTTGTGAGGTGAAATTGGCTTGGTGCTTCGTGACTTGAAACAACGACTGGTACTTGGGGGCGACTGCACATGAGAAGTTCAGAGTCTTATCTTAGGGTGAAAATCCAAGGTCTTGACTTTAATTGGACTAACAATTTTCTTGTTGAAAGTATTGTTTTGAGAGTGAGGACTTTTTTCAGGGTGAAAACCTAAGATATATGATCGGACAACGACAATATTAGTGCACTGTTTTTTTTTGGAGGCGTCTCTTATGGAGAAGCTGATTTTCTGGTGTTGTCAGTGTTAGACTAGACTTAGTCTTTGCCTTATCTGTACCTAGTCCTAGTCTCTATTCATGCAGCGCATGGATCGTGCGGCACTCCTCTCCTTCCTTGTAGCTAGGAACAGCAGCTACCGCCTTGTATCTCTCTATAAATATGTAACCCCCTGTACTGTTACAATCAATGAATACAAGTGCCATTATTCTGTAAAGTCTTTCATGGTATCAGACTCTCCGATCCAAATATGACGGGCACCACTGCCGCTGCCTCCCTCACCGCCGCCACTAGCGCGAGCACCACTTCTGCCTCCGCCACTTCCACCACCTCCGAGACCCCCTCTCATGGCGTCCTTCCCCCGCGCCACAACTCCTTTACCCTCTCTGACATCTCTCTCAAAGGCCAGATACCCGAGCTCGACCTCTACCGCGGCTCCTACTCTCTCTGGCGTTCTCGGCTCGAGCGGAAGCTGGCGATCTACCAAGTGTTGGACCACGTCCACACCGACACCCCGCGTTCAGGCGACCCCGAGTGGTTAGCCGTCGACGCAATCGTCCAGTCCTGGCTTCTGGACGTCCTCTCCATCGATCTCCAGGCCACGATCCACGCCGCCTCTGCATCGGCCCGATCGATCTGGCTGGCCGTGGAATCCATCTTCCGCAACAACGGGATGACACGGGCCATGATCCTCACCAAGGCGTTCCACCTCACCAAGCAGCTTGATCGTCCGCTGAGCGTCTACCTCGCCGAGCTCAAGGCAATCTCGGACGAGCTCCGCGACCTTGGGTACCCCCTCTCCACTCACGCCCTTCTCATTCAGCTTGTCTCTGGCCTGCACGAGCGCCACACGACCGTGGGCAAACTAATCCAGCAGGACGCCCACACCCTCACTTTCGCCGCCGCCGTCGACAAGCTGTCGATGGATGAGAAGATGTCCGACACCGCCCCCGCCGGTCCATCCACGGCGACCGCGCTGCTCTCCTACCGGCCACGGGCGCCCGCTCCCGCCCCCACCCACGGCGGTCAAGGCAACTTCAACTCACCTGGTTCCCCCTCCCCCAACCAAGGGAACCAGAAACGCAAACGCTTCTCCAACCATGGCGGCTACAACAACGGCTCTACCTCGCAAGCTCCGCCGCCACCGTCGCAGCAGCGGCCCACCTGGACTGGCATGGTCCAGGCCTGGCAGATGCCCATGCGCGGCGTCCTCGGGCCTCGACCGGCGTCTCTGCCCCAGGCCCACACCGCCTTCGCTCCTGCTCAGTACGGAGGCGTCCCGCCCTACTACTACGCGCCTCCCTCTGTCGCCACTGCACCTGGCTACGAGCAGCCGCCACCACCGCCGCCATCGTACATGCTGCCTCCCCACTACGGCGCTCCTCCAACAGCAACCGTCCCAGCTGCCACCCCGGACACAACCTTTCAGCAGCAGGCCCTGATCAACGCCCTCCACGAGATGTCGCTGCAGAACCAAGGTGCCTGGATTGCAGACTCCGGCGCATCCTCTCACTTCACGGCCAACAAAGGTATATTGCACAACTATGCTCCTTCAAGTTCTTTTCCTCCGGTTATTGTTGGCAATGGCAACTCTATTCCTATTACTCACGTTGGTCACACCTCCTTACAACATGCATCTAATCGACCCCTGTATCTAAACAATGTACTCGTCGCTCCTCAAATTATACATGATCTATTATCTGTTCGTCGTTTCACTACTGACAATGCTCTTTCCATGGAATTTGATCCTTTTGGCGTCACCATCAAGGACCTTCAAACCAGGGCGGCCTTCCTCCGATGTGATAGCCAAGGCGACCTGTACCCCATCTTCCCACCGACATCCTCCGCACCAAGCTACGCTCTACCGGCCACCACTCCTTCGAAGGACTTGTGGCATCGTCGCCTCGGCCACCCCGGCGTTTCCTCTAGCTTCAATAAAAAATTTCCTTGTAATAATGTAGACAATTTGTGCCAAGCTTGTCAACTTGGCAAACATGTTAGGCTCCTCTTTAAACCTTCTTCATCACATTCTTCCGCTGCATTTGAGCTGCTCAATTGTGATCTTTGGACCGCTCCCCTTTCTAGCAACTCTGATATGAAATATTATTTGCTTATCACTGATGATTTCACCCATTATATGTGGACTTTTCCTCTCCGCTTTAAATCTGATGTTCATCACACAATCACTAACTTTCATGCTTTCGTTCGGACCCACTTTCACCAAATCATCGCCACCATCCAATGTGACAACGGCAAAGAATTTGACAACCTTCTAAACAGAAATTTTTAACACCCCACGGCACTAAACTTTGTTTCTATTGCCCTTATACCTCATCTCAAAATGGAAAAGCTGAACGCGCAATTCGTGCAACAAATGATGTAATCCGCACCCTACTAATCCAAGCATCCATGCCATCACGTTTTTGGGCTGAAGCCCTTCACACAGCAACCATTCTACTTAACATTCGCCCCTCTAAACCCATTAATCTTTTAACTCCACATGAACTTCTCTTCCGCCACCCTCCTTCCTATAATCATCTCCGTGTCTATGGCTGTTTATGCTTTCTCAATCTCTCTTCCACCGCACCAGACAAACTTGCCCCCAGATCTATCCCCTGTGTTTTTATTGGCTATGGTCATGAACACAAAGGATACAGGTGCTACGACATTTCCTCGCGTCGCGTTTATATATCTCGCCATGTCACTTTCGACGAGACCATTTTTCCGTTTGCCACTAAGCCCTCAATCACAGCTCCTCCGACAGAACCCCCTTTTCTCCCTCTGATTCCCAATTTTTCACTCACTCGCCGCTTTCTCACACCCACGACGATCATCCCGCAGCCCCTCACGTCGATCTGCATGCTCCCGCCCCGGCTACGCACACCCAGCCGTCCCCAGCCCCTTCCGACTCGCCGTCCCCTGCCCCTGCTACGCGCACTCCGCAGCCTTCCCCGCCCTCAGCAGCTGCACCCACGTCGCCCCTCCCTTCTGTCTCCTTCGAACCGCGCCAGCCCCAGCCTCCACCGCGCACCATGCGCACTCGCCTCCAAGACGGCATTGTCCAACCACGTCGCCTATTCGATCTCTCCGTTACCTCCACCTCCTCTCTTCCTCGATCTTACAAGCAAGCCATGACAGATCCCAATTGGCTTGCCGCTATGCGCTCCGAATACGATGCTTTAATCCAAAACAACACATGGACTCTTGTTGCTCCTCCACCCGGCGCCAACATTGTTAGTGGAAAATGGGTTTTTCGCCTAAAATACAATTCTGATGGAGCTCTCTCTCGTTACAAAGCTAGATGGATAGTACGGGGTTTTTCTCAAGAATATGGCATAGATTACGAAGAAACATTTAGCCCTGTCGTCAAGCCGAGCACTATCCGCATTGTGCTCTCTCTCGCCAGTTCCTCTCACTGGCCAATCCATCAACTCGATGTTAAAAATGCGTTTCTCCACGGTACTATCTCTGAAACGGTGTATTGCCAACAACCATCAGGTTTCCAAGATCCCTCTCACCCTTCACTTGTCTGTCTTCTAAACAAGTCACTATATGGCCTCAAACAGGCTCCCCGAGCCTGGTTCCATCGCTTTGCGACCTTTGCCACGACCATGGGTTTTCAAGCCTCTAAAAATGATGCCTCTCTGTTCATCTACCGCTCCTCCGGCCATACTGCCTACCTATTACTCTATGTCGATGACATTGTCCTCACCGCTTCTTCCCCGGCGTTTCTTTCCCAAATCATTTCTACTCTCAGTTCCGAGTTTTCTATGACTGACCTAGGGCCTCTCAGCCATTTCTTGGGCATTTCTGTCACCCGCTCTTCCTCTGGTTTACATCTTTCCCAAAAACAATATGCTCTTGATCTCATCCAAAGAGCCGGCATGACTGATTGCAATCCTGCCTCCACACCCATCGATACCTCTTCCAAACTATCCATCACCGACGGTGATCTATTAGATAACCCCACTGCCTACCGTAGTCTCACCGGTGCCTTGCAGTATTTAACTCTCACTCGCCCCGAAATTGCTTACGCTGTTCATCAAGCCTGTCTTTTCATGCATGCTCCTCGCACCACTCATCTCAACCTCGTCAAACGCATAATTCGCTATATCAAAGGAACCCTCGATCTCGGCACTCACATTGTTCCTTCTCCTCCATCCTCCCTCATCGCATACTCTGACGCCGATTGGGCTGGCTGTCCCGATACACGTCGCTCTACCACTGGTTTCTGTGTCTATCTAGGTGATAACCTTATTTCCTGGTCTGCCAAACGCCAACTAACCGTGTCCAGGTCAAGTGCTGAAGCAGAGTACCGTGCCGTTGCTCATGTTGTTGCCGAGACGTGTTGGATCCGTCAGATTTTGCAGGAACTACACCGGCCCATCGACAAGTCCACTGTGGTCTACTGCGACAATGTTTCTGCAGTCTACTTGTCCGCCAATCCCGTTCAGCATCGCCGCACAAAGCACATCGAAGTGGATATTCATTTTGTCGGGGACAAAGTTCAGCTTGGTGAAGTTCGTGTTCTTCATATTCCCACGACCTCTCAGTTCGCAGATATCTTCACAAAAGGTTTACCGTCCGGACCATTCAGAGATTTTCGTTCCAGTCTCACCGTTCGCCAAGCTACCGTCGACACTGCGGGGGATGTTAGACTAGACTTAGTCTTTGCCTTATCTGTACCTAGTCCTAGTCTCTATCCATGCAGCGCATGGATCGTGCGGCACTCCTCTCCTTCTTTGTAGCTAGGAACAGCAGCTACCGCCTTGTATCTCTCTATAAATATGTAACCCCTCTGTACTGTTACAATCAATGAATACAAGTGCCATTACTCTGTAAAGTCTTTCAGTCAGTATTGCTGTTTTAAGTTATGGATTTCTGTAACGGGATTTTTTTTGTAATTCTTCTCTCTTTCTTGACCGTGTGTATCCTTTATGCTATTATAGCATGATGTTGTTGCAGAAAATAGATGTAATTGATAGTTCCGTGATATTAATATATGGTTTTTATGGAAAAAAATGCGTACACACTACATCCGCCGGTCCGCGCTGTACCGGTATGTAGCGCTCTACAGATCATGAAGGGCCTCGTATATTGTCGATTTGTACAGCTGCGTAGTGCTGACCCCTGCAATCGCCCAAGATCTCGCTCCGACGTTTTCATGGCCTGCACTGTACAGGACAGCCAGCTTAGTTGGGCACGCAGTCCTCGCCATGCCCATAAATCATCGTCCATGCCATGCATTCATGCATGGACTTGGCCAGATGACTGAATCGAGAGGGAGAAAAAACAGTAGAGTGGTAGACCAGAGAACAGAGAAGATGCTAGGGGAGCCCATGCTCGGCCATCATTGGCACTGGTCTGCAAGATCTGAATTTGTTGCGTCCGTGCGTGCGGCATTTCCTCCTCCTCCGACACCCTACCAGCCTGGACAACCACTGCAATCATCCGTGGCCGGAGCGACGCACCTAGCCGAGGTCCCGCGCGCCATTCTATCTCTTGGAGAACGCCATGACAGTATTCAGTCAATGAATCATCCGCATCTTCTTCAGTTCCTTCGTCGCCATTACTCTGCTGTCTACTCAGCTGACAATGGAATACTGAAAGTGAACAACTTGTTAGTTTCTCCTTCTCCGATCTGACAACTAACTGGATTCAGTTAGTAATTTTTTTTAATAATGGGCGTTTTATTACTTATAGCGAAGCAATTACACTCGACCTCTGCATAGATAAGATGCACACAGCCGTTCAAAAAGTCTCAAAAGTCTAGAGTGCTAAAAAAGACGAATTACAAATCAGACATGAGCAATTGTAAAACGCCTAAGATGAAGGCGGAGGCCCGATCCGTAGATATGATTCAGTTAATTAATCTGTGCGAAATATTACTACAACTCCCACTGCCAGATTACTCGCGTGACTATTTCATTAAACTAATAACCTTCTCAATTTGCCCTGAACCAACTGGCAGCCACATTTTCTCTGCGCTCCAGCGCCAGGCTTGTGGTCAAACGGCTAGATTAGTTTAGTGTTGCACTCCAAAACAGCGGCAAACATCCGTTTGTTTAATCAAAAACTGCGATCAAGCCCCCGTCAAACCCATCATGCATTGCATGCAGCCGCACAATGTAATGTAAATACTCGGAAGGAAAAGGTTCCTCCTGTTGGGTGACGCGGAATCTACTGCCAGCTCGCCGCTGCTCTCCGGCGAGCCGACACCGGAGGGACACGGCGGTTCTCGCTCATGTGCACGCCGGCCGGATCCAACGTACTCGCCCCTGCGATGAGGCTAACCGAATGCCATTAGAATACAATACAATGCCGATGGATGGCTTGTTTCTTGAGTCTTGACTGATGATTAGTAAAACATGTCGCCTTCCGTCAGATCAAGGTGGCGTTTCAGAACGAGCTGAAACGGTTGGCTCACGGCAAGGGGATTTAACAAAGATTGGGATTCTTATCCCCTACCACCGCTGTCACACAGTCGATGGGAATCGTTTTCATATTGCCAATTTGCCATGTGGGTTCTGATGTGACAATGTGACTCCCTTGCCTGCTCGCGTGTTCATCCCAGGCCGTTTTCCGTGGATCACTCCGGCCGCGGCTACGGGGCGCAGTACGAACTATACGGCAATGCTGCAGATGGCTACCTGCTGCATGCGTAGATGCATCATGCATTTGCCCATCTGCACATTGCAATCGTGGATCGACAGTCTGTCGAGAAAAGAAACAAAGCTGCGTGTTGCGATTACCTCTTCTTCACTTAACAGTAACGTACACTGCTCGCTCCTGTTACAGCCATGCCTCAAGAATTTCAGCCGGTCTCCTCTGATAGAAACGGCGGCCGCTCGTACGCCGTACGTAGGCGCAATCAGCTAGCGAGTCCTCCTCCTAAGATATCCCTAATTGTGACATTTTATGGTGCCTTTGATGATGGCGTTTAGCTCAGCTTTAGTTCTGAACAGGGGATGCTGATTAGCTCCGTCCGAATAAGCGTCACCAACGTTACTAAGTCTCCATCAACGCACCATCGGGGCCCTGTTCAGCTGTGCGACTTGGCGTAGTGTCCAGCCGAGCATATGCGGGCGGCCATCCATGGGCATGGTCGTGTCGGGAGGAACTCTGTACATCTATGCATGGATCACGATTTGGTCAATATGCGATATTCGAAGGCAATATGCGACAGATTATTCTCATCTCATCTTACTGACTTACTGTCGTGCACTTTTGATGATTCACCCTGCCAACTGCTTGTTTCCAGCTCAATGTTCATCGAGTACCAATTTGAATGTACCAGCTTATTCGATTTTAATAAAATCTAAATAAAGACTGTATGCATTGTTTTGATGCAGAGGCTAGGGCTTCGTTCGACCTTTCGAAAAAAACGAGCTTATTCGATCCAATTTTGTCTGAGCTTATCATCTAAATCTTATCCAACGAGTTGTAAAATTAGTTGGTCTCTTGTAGATTCGATGAGCTTTAGTAATTTTAATAACTGCATTTACACTCTCTAGTGTGCAAGAAAAACAAGTCAACGGTCATTTTGGCAACCCTTCATGCAACCCTTCGCTCTTATATTTCGGTAACCCTTCATGGCTAGTCATGTTTGAGGACCCCAGCGCCGTGTCATAGTCTCAAACATAATATTATATTTTGCTTTCATTTTCATGGCGTACAAATATTATAAACACTAGGCATTGGTCCCTTTGTTCATAAATATAAGATGTTTTAGACATTTCAAAGTGAGCTAGATATATTTTATAATAATTTACACACTAAAAATAAACTAGATACATAACAAAATAGATGAATCCACTAAAAGCTAAAACATCTTCTATTAGTGAACGGAGGGAGTACAATATTATGATATTTACGCATAAAAAATATACATAGTTATTTTTATGTAAGTTTGAATTGAACTATTTTTCATGTCACTTCATAATTTAAACGGTAGTATTATAATTTTATATGGTTTATTCATTTAAAATGTAATTAAAAATCTAATATAAGAGGCTTTAAAAAGCTAGTTCATCCCTCTCTAACATTTTATATTAGCAAATAGAAGAAGTATGAACTTTGCACATTCTCCGATGCTAAGATCGGCACCCAAATTTAGGCTCAAGTAAAACTTGGCCCTAGGCTCTCAAATTTGAAGACAAATATTAGGAATAATTTCAGAAAAAAATCATAGGGAAGAGTGGTTCGTCTCGAGAATTTCCTAGGATCTGGTCGGTCTTTGTGTTTGTTGGTGTAGTTTCAGATATGCCTATTTTTAATCTACGGATCACTATGGTTGTTATTCTGTTGTGGTGGTCAATTGGGGTGTTAGCACATGCCTTTCCGAGTTTTATTACCATAAGCTTTTTGCTGATACAGCGATGTAGAGGGGAGGAAGACGGCGCACCTTTGGCTCGTGCTATTATTTGTAGTTATCCCTAGGAGCTTCAAAGGCTGATACATCATTTCTTACTGTTTGGTTTTTTATACTACTATGGATGATTATAAATAAATCGGTGGTTATTTTCACATAAAAAATCCAAAACACATTTGAAAAAAGAAACAACACAGTGGATCATGCCAAAGGGCAATATGGGAATGAATGAATGGCGAGTGTGGTGTTTTGGAGGCCGAGGTACATGTAGCTCTTTATTTCAAACACTCAGAATTCATATTTAAATTTTAAAAAAAATAAAAACAAAATTTTGGGCATAGCCAATGATGTGTTCTACAATGGTTTAGAATCTCAGTCAAAAATGATTTGTATTCTAGGCTACATGGAATTGACAAAATCTGATAATTTTATAGTCTTGAAATGTGCATTATTCACTATAAAATTTGTCATAATTTTCATTTTTGTGTAGCCTAGAATATGTAGTTTGTATTGAGATTTTATTATACATCATTGTCCATCTCTAGAATTTTGTTTTAGATTTTTTTAAAACTTTAGAATACGAATTTTAAATGATTGCAAATAAAGAGCTACATGTAGCATGATTTTCTTTTTTAATTTTCCAATGGATAGCATGGTATGCAAGTTCAGCGAGCGAAAAAACTGAAATAACACCAAGTATAATGATAGAATTTGGTTAGTATTACTAAGACTACTCATAGTGAAAGTAACATGAGTGGTAAAATCACACATATCATTATACCAAGATGTTTTGTTGATATGACATGGCAATAAGTGAAAGAGAGAGTAAGATGCGAACTAGTTATGTTATCATAACATCACCTACCGCAAGACAAGATGAATCTACAACATAATTAATTACACAATAAATAAAACCACATTTAAGTTACTAGTACTGTGTTACTGCTCTATAGTACTTTCCACTATAACTAATCTATAGCCTCTGCACCAACTAAAAATATACACTATATATAACCAGACTGACTACTGGAAAGAAAATAACCATGCACTACAGGTCGGAGGAGATTTCTGATGCCCATGAATTCCCCATTGCTTGTCTCCCTCTAGTAAGTTCTCCAATGCCGGAGGCGTTGATTAATTCGCCAAAAGGCCATTGGCTGGTCCAAATCCAACCGCCGACACAAGATCCAAGCGGATGAGTTGTTCACGGAGGATGATGCGTGTGCGAAGGTGGTGGTGGTGGTGGCTGGGCTCAAGGCTCACCCAACCCGAGTGGTACTGTCCTTGTGTGCAGATCCCCTATCCTGTCCCATGCAGCCTCCACACATGCGTGTGCGCCCCCCCTGTGCTTTTCAAAACAGGGCTGCTGTTAGATTAAACCAAGCTCATAATGATGGATAGCACTTGTCATCTTGATGGGATCCACCGGCACAGTGCAGTGAACATTGCCCAATCATCGGTTCTTGGTCCGGTCTGAAACTGATCTGGATGCCCTGCATGGATCTCTTGATGGCCCTAGCTAGCTATCCTTGCCAATCATCAGGACCTCTGTTATCCTCTCACTCTCTCCATTTGTTTTGCGTTCTCGTTGGATCGCATCATAATTCTGTGGGTTGGATACGGCTTCTGTTGCTATTTCCTCCGTGCATTATTTGTGGGGCTGATCAACCTTTCAAGTTTGATGTACGTTGCTGCTGACAGTTGAGTGAGCAGAGAGTATGGTTTGTGCCTCCTTCATGTTATTTTACATCAAATCAACGAGTCACATGATTTTTGTTAAGCTACAGTACATCGTGAGCCGAAATGTATGGTGGCATTTGCACCACATGATCGATATTGCAGTTTGTCTCGTTGATGATAATCAGCGTCGCCTCTGATTTGAGTGATCTTGAAATCTCAGCTCACCAAACCAGGTACGCCCTTAGCTATCCATGTCCAGTAGCTGCGTCACCAGTCGATCGGCTCGCTACCCCACCTGAGAATCAAGATAATCGAGAGCACAGGGGAATTTGGAAGACCTGAGCAGATCACAGTACAGCCTGTGAGATCCGTTTCCAGTCAAGTCAGGATAACAAGATCAAAATTGACTTGGTGCCTAACCAAATAGAGTCAGCAAACAGTGTAGTCAGTAGCCATACGCTGGTTTCACATTTTTTTTGACTTTCGATACTTGAGATGACCACATCTTCAGACGTAACACTTGGAACGGATCCAAGTTCAAGCAAAAGGCCATTTATGGAAAACAAAAAATTAAAGGAAACGCTTAAGGCCCCCGGGGATCGATTCCCCCCTCACGTGATCGAGATCAATCATTTTGACGGTTAGATTTGCATGTAGCAAAAAAACATCTTCGGCAGCAAAAAATCACTCCCGGCAGCAAATGACTGAAGCAAAAAACGGTTCGTTTAGAAAAGAAAATAAAAAGGCCGGGCTCGCCGGAGCCCTCACCGGAGACCTCGCCGGAGACAACGTAGCAAACATATTACACAGATATAGCAAAAACGCAAATAAAATGTAGCAAATATTTTTATTCATATGCTGCAAACCCGCCCAAGGCAGCAACTCCGGCCACCCAAGGTAGCAGCGAACGTGTCGGCCGGCTCCGGTGAGAAACCTCGCTAGTGTCGACCTTGATGGTAGCACCACCGACGGACGAAAGTAGCTGTCACCGTCGCCACTTGTAGCAGGCGCCGCCGCCGCTTGCAGCAGAGCCGCCGGCCTTTGGTAGGACCGGATGTAGCAGGCGCCGCCGCTTGCAGCATAGCCTCCGGCGTTAGTATGACGCCATTGTCCGGACAACGAGCGCCACCGCTGTTTACGGCACGCCGCCCGATCGGACGTAGTGCGTCCCCGCCGCTTGCGCGACCGCCGGCCGGACGTAGAAGACACCACCGGCGGGACGTAGCAGACGCCGCCGCCTTCGGTAGCATCGCCGCCGTCCGAACGTAGCATACGCCGACAAATGGATGTAGCATCACCGGCGGGCGGCATGTACTATGGTGGGCACTCGCTAGTGGTCGCAGCGGCGCCGCCCACCGTTTGTAGCACGACGGTCGGAGCCGGTGGAGGCGGCCGGCACACGGAGACTCGGCGCGGGCACCGACAAGGATGCAGCGCGGCCGCGCGCAGAGAGGCTCGCACAGGCTCCGACGAGGACGCGGCACGGCGCTGAAGGAGGAGGAGGTCGGGGACGGCGGTGGCGAGGCGAGAGACCGCCGGAGGAGGAGGTCGGGGAGGCGGGCAGCGGCAAGGCGAGAAGCTCGACGCAGCGGGAAGGCGCGGTGGCCGTCGACGGGGGTGGCGCGGTGGCCGTCGGCGGTGAGGGTGCGGTGGCCGTCGGCGGGGAGGAACTCGTCCAGTGTCGCCGGCCATGGTAGCGTGCTGCGGCGCATCGAGCAGGCAGCGTTGATTTTGTGAGCGAGAAGAGATAAGGTAGTTGTCTTCCACACGTTTTTCTCGCCAGGATGTGGTGGAGCTGCTTCCACGTGGGATATGCTGGAGGATTACTGTCCGCACGATGCGTTTGATCGAACGACCTGGGAACAGGAGGTTGCTAGCGCGTCAACCCCCGGGGGAAAGCAATCATTTTCCAAAATTAAAGGTGAGAAATCTTTTTTTTCGAAGCAAGAGGCAAAAGTTTTGTCTTCTATATTGATATAGAAGGAGCAAACATGACACGGCCTAGGCCGAAACAGAAACAAATATAGGAAAAAAACACTGCCAGTCCTAAGAAGAGATTTCCGCAAGGTGTTTCGCGCCGGCAGCGATCCAGTTTGCGGCCTCGTCCTTTATCCTCTGCATGAGCACCAAAGGCGTGGAGGCCTTGTTGTTGAAAACCGTAGCGTTGCGCTCCTTCTAGAACTCCCACCCGACAAGGATGACCGCGGTCTGAAGGCCTTTGCGAGAAGCCGACGGAGTGGCGGCGATGGCATGCCAGTACTAGAGGACAGTGCCCCTTCCGGTGCCCAGGTCGTTTAGCAACGAGGGGCAGTAAATCCAGGAAGCGGCATGTTGCCAGATTCTTTTGGAGTAGCGGCATTCGAAGAGGTGTGCTTTGCGGTCTCCGGTTGGCATCTGCAAAGCTGGCAGGTTGGCTGATGCGGCCAACCTCGGATGGCGAGGCGGTCCGAGGTCCAGAACCGATTCTGAACGGAAAGCCAGGTGAAGAAGCGACATTTTGGCGGCACCCACGCCTTCCAGACAATCTGTTTGAAGGAGCAAGACGTGGACCCCTGAAACTGAGCTTTGTAAGCCGACCCAGCAGAGTATATACCATCAGCAGTGAGTGTCCATGAAATTGCGTCCGGGGTCCTGGAAGGAGGACAGTGTCCTGAAGCATGCCCCAAAGGGTGATGAACTGGGTCATGTGCTCGACGGTGAAGGAGGCAACGGCCACATCCGCGATCCATCTGTTGTTAGCCAGAGCGTCTTGGACCGTGCATTTTTTCCTCTTGGAAACCTCATAAATAAGGGGGGCGACAAGCTTCGGAGGCCTGCCGTCCAGCCAGGAGGAGTGCAAGAAAGAAGCCTTTTGCCCGTCGCCCAAGGTGACCCTAGTGGCCGCACTAAAGAGGCTCCGGTCCGTCTCGTCATTTGGAGTTTGTAGACCCACACAGGGCTTGTCCGGAGTAGTCCATTCGAACCATAGCCAACGCAGCCGGAGGGCCCGAGCGAACTTTTCGAGGTCGAGGATAACGAGCCCTCCCAGCTCTTTGGGTCGACGGACCTTAGCCCAGCATACCTTGCTCTTCCCACCACTGACCGAGCTACTGCAGGCCCACAACATGCCACAGCTGATTTTATCGAAGGATTTCATGGCGGCTTTGTCGAGCTTGAGGGCGGTAAGGAGGTAAAGGTGAGAAATCTGATATTGTAAAATAAAATCAAAGACAGAACTAGCCAACAGAAGGGAAAGTGGTTACGGTGACAAAAACATCGAGTTAAAAGCCACCTCCTAAACCATAGTGGTCGCCCATCCCCTTCGTTTCCATCCGGCAATCGAAGGGTCCCCGCCTCCTCTACTAGAAGCTCTAGTTAGGTCCCCAAATTTGCGCTGGTCAATACTAATGGTGTTATGGTGATTATGGTGGAGTTGTGTGGAACAAAAATATGGTTTCTCCATCTCCTCCATCTCGTTCGCAGAGATCTCAATAGTTGCGTCGGGGAGGGTGCGAAATTGGTTGGGCACTGCTCTCTTGGAGTGGTAGATCTCATTTCGTCTATATGTGTTGTAGCTTTGGCTCGGTGCACCGTCCTGCGGAGCGGATGGTGTTGGCGGTGCGTCTTGGTGCTCTGGCTCCAGTTTCGACCGACGATGGTTGGCAAGCCTCGACCTTTGTGGAGAGCGTGCGAGGTTTTGCCTCCCCGGTTCCATCTGGGCGTATTGGGACATCATTCAATCCCTTTTTCATGTTTTCTTCTTCGGGACAATGATCTACTACTTCGCAGATAGTGCTCTTCGGCGTCTCCTGGTTTGCATCGACAACTTCACGACCACTACACATGTAATCTAGACTTTGGCAGTCTTCTGGTGGTCCAGGGCCGACATCGAGCTCAGCTCACGGTGCGCTGCATGTAGATGCATGAGGAACAATCCATGGATACACCCGAGACCTGAGATGTCATGTTCCATTTTTTGTGGTTTTTTTATACATAATATATGGCCATGACCTTTTCCACAAAGAAAAACGAGGGAAAGTAGTTGAGCACTTCTTTAACAGGTAGAGGGGCCTCGAAGTACCTCGATGATGCCATTAATTCAAGCAGCCGGTACAAATTATAGACTAGATCCCAACATAAAAAGGAAAATACAACATAGCCCTGCTTAAATGCAAAAAACGGCCCTAGAACAAAAACTAAAAAAACAATCAGGTCTGTGGCCCTCTCCACCGTCTCCGAGCCTCCACCGTTGGACTTCTTTACATTCAGGGGCGGAGCTCCCAGTAGGGCAAGGTAGGACAGCCGCTCTACCTTGGTTTTTGGTGAATACACATAGATGCGTGCGTTTTTTCTGAAAATTTTGAGTGGTCATACATCGAAAACGGACTCCGTATGAGAAAGTTATGTATGAGAAAGCTATGTGTGTTTCAGTAAAAACACTGCGCAAAATCGATTACATGCCAAAAACATAGACTATTTTTTACCTCCAAATATAAACTCGTATTCTAGATTTAATGTGAATAATATTGCTTGTATTACAGAGATTTATCATTGAATGTACCCTAGTATATACAAGAGAAGCTCAAGTTATTCATTATACATACTTGTAGAATTGAACATTTTTAGATATTTTAAAGATAAGTAATACTTACTCCGACTGCGTTATTACTCCATTAAGATGACATAGGGTTTACCCGTGAAGACATCAACAATTGAAAGGAATTTTCTAGCAACAAAAATAATCAAAATCGAGTTGCGCATCGAACAAGGGATAATCAAACGTCTTGATTATTTGAATTACATCATGTTTTTTTATATTTTTTAAGAAGATGTAAAGCTTTGCCGTTGAGTTAGCATTATTGGTATGTTTTTTAGGTTATACTTATAATTAAATATTTTTTATTTTTATTGTATTGAGATATTACTACTTTTTAGAACTATTTAGTATTTGCATCATTCAAAGTTCGCCTTACCTTATATTTTTTCGTCCTTCGCCACTGTTTACATTGCCGAGGACGCACCACTTGGAGACATGAAGACGGATAACTACGCCGAGAAGCTTTGGAGGGGCCTCTACCGTCTACCGAGGAGGTTGAAAGAAACACCAGTATGTCATCTAGAGAGGCCGTCAAATCGGTCGCAGATCATGGTGGCAGTGTTGGCCACCGTGTGTTTCTCTCAAAGCTTCTGCATCAAACCACCTCGCGGCCCTCCAGGAGAGAAGAACGACGCGCAACTCCACTTCCTCCCCCCCCCCCCCCCTACCACCACCACCTTGGCGGCCGAAAGAAGCAGCATCGCACATCAAATTCCTACTAAGAGTAAGGCACGAACCACGTCAAGCGGTAGGCCTCTCCCACGCTCTACACTCCAATCTCTGGAGCAGAAGAGCGAAGATGAGGAACCCTACCTAGCTGGACGACGGGATCCGAAGATCCGCTCCACCCTACTAGCATCAAGCCAACCTCTGGCATCAAACCAAAACACCTACTTATACTAATACTCTACACAATCCAAGCCACTCAACCATCTCTTCTCCTAGCGGCGGCGCCACCGGAGTCGAGGCAGAGGAGTGCTCGGAGAAGATGGCCGACTCTCAAAAGGAACCATAGATAGAAGAGAGAGGGGAAGGGGAAAAGCAAGAGCCCTTAGTACTTTAGTAGTTGAGCACTTGCACATGGTTTATGCTCCAACCGCACTAACAACGAGTCATTTGTTTCGCTTAATCCATATCGCCCTTTCCCGGAATGGTTTAGTTTACGTTTGACCCTGCACGTCAGTACGCCACAAAGTGCTGGAAAACGCAACCACTCTGCCGCGGCGCGATCGCTAGAACACGCTCGTAGCTGGCCCTGATTGTAATTGGCTAACCAAAATAAGCAAAACCAAACCACGATACGGGATGAGACAGCCATAGATAATGCTGGGCAGGGTCATCTTCTGCGTGGTGATCGCCGCGGCCATCCTCGCCGTCGTCCTGCTCGCCACCGTCTCCCCTGTCCCTCACCGGTCCGCCGGCCGCGACAAGTCCTCCCAGGGCGTCCGAGCTATCACGGTGTACATACATCCGGCGGCCTCAGCTGGAAGCGCGAGGCGGCAGCGGCGAGGCCCCGCGCATGAAGACGAACAGGTGGCGAGCGCGATGGTGTTCCGCCACCAGATGACGTCGGGGCCCGAGATCACGTCGAGAAGCGTCGGCGCAGCATCGGGGTTTGTGCTCCCGGGCGACCGTGGCTCGGCGGTGATGTCGGTGTTCGACACGGTGCATCTGGCGTTCGACGCGCCGGGGCTGTCCGGCAGCGTCTGCGTCGAGGCTGCCAGGAGCAAGAAGGCCTCGCCGCGGCGCGCGGGGGACGGTGAGGAGGTGCTCCGTGTGGTGGGCGGCACGGGCTCGTTCGCGTTCGCGCACGGGCACGCCGTCGTGCGCGCCGAGCGGAGGCACCGGCTGGACGGCGGCGGCGCCTCGTCGGCGTTGCGCCTTGAGCTGAGCGTGACGTCCGCGGGGTAAAAACCACTAACAGGTGTGCGTGCGTCCGTGAGCGATGTGTTATTCCGTTCTTTTACTGTCTTTTTGCTATGGTTGATCTCACAGTATAATTCCGTGACTGTAATGCTGCTTTGCTGCTGATAGCGTGACACGCCAAACCGTGCGTAGTCACTGGTTTGTCCCCTTATATTTTGAGTGGAAATTGGGAACACAGGTAACAAAGTTCACCAGAGAGTTTGTGTGCATGGAAACGAGAAAATTTTGCAGCAAGTACATTTATTCAACTTCTTATGACTTATGGTGATCAGAAAGTACCAGGTCCGTATGAGTGTTATGAAATCCTGACACTAGTTGTGCTCTGCGAATAAAAAGAGCAACTTTTTAACATCAATAATCTTAGACATACGGAAATTTTCTTGCGGACTAGTTTTACCCGATGAGGTGGAGGAGCCTAGCTGGTGCAGATCTTTCCCCTAACATTGTTTGGATAGAAAATGTACATCTGAGATTAGGAGATAGGATTAGGACCTTGTCGTACTCCAAGTATCTCCTCTCATTATACCTCTATATATATCTCCACGAGGATCAAATCAATACACAACCGAAATTAGGGTTCTATATTTTCTTCACGATATCAAAGCGGTTAGTCTCACGATAACTATCCTCGTTTCTTTAGCAATTCCGCTTTGCATGGTGCCCTCGGGGAGATCATCTCTTCTCCTTGAGGGTGCGACACCCGAGTTGATCAAAGATCGGATGAGTTTTTTTAGATCCTACATTCCATTTCGAAATTTCCTAATAACTTTTTTCGAGAAAACGAAAAGGACTCTTTGCATTTCATTTCATTGAAAAGATAGAAGGGCTCCTAGGAGACAGATTAAAGGAATAAGAGCTTAATGGACATCCCAGGTCGTCGGTAAGAGGATGCGTAGTCCTAGGGCGCCAGCTCTCGACCACAGCCTAGCTTCTTCCTTGATCAGGGCGACTCTGGCGCTGACGGAGGGTCGTGCACCATCAAAAATGCAGTCATTCCGTTGCTTCCACACCATCCAGGGGATGAGCAAGGCCATGGAAGCCAGGCCTTTGCGCATCGGCTTAGGTCCGTGCTGCCTGGCATCGTGCCACCAGTCGAGGAGGGAAGCGGTATCATGGCTTGGTGCAAAGGAGGGATGGCGCAACCAGGGAATGATTTCATGCCATACTTGTCTTGCAAAAGGGCACCAGATGATCAAGTGGTGCATGGTCTCAGGTGCCTGGTTGCATAAAGGGCAGGCAGTGTGGTGCAACAGCCCTCTCCTGGCCAAGCGATCGGTAGTCCAGCAACGGTCAAGGTCGGCGAGCCAGTGAAAGAACTTGACGCGCGGCGGCGTCCAACACTTCCAGATCATCCTCCAGGATGGAGAGGTTGTGGAGCCATGGAAGGTGGTCAAGTAGCATGATTACGCTATGTAGGTGTCGTTGGTTGTCCATTTCCATTGCAGGGCGCCAGGTTCCTCGCTCAGCGTGGTGTGCGCTATGGCAGTCCAGATTTGTAGGACTGCCCAATCTCGTGCACGCGGAGCGTGCCGTGGATGTCTCTGGCCAGCTGTTACCCTCGAGGCCCTCGGCCACAGTCAAAAATTCCCTAATAATCATAGATTAGATACAATTTAACCAAATAGAACCCCTAAATCTATGGTATACTCTCATACTCCGGTGAATCGCTACATATAGGGGCGGACAACAAGATCCGTGTGTGGGCACAAGCCCAGCATCATCACCGTTTGCGCACCTCGAGATGACAATTTCAAGATAGTGACCCCCACCTCGGTGGCATGGGTTGAGAAACATGAACGCATCGACCATCCCCATATATGGAAGCCACACCATCTTACCTGAAGGGGACAGATCATACATTGGCCATCCATATTCGACTCCGACTAGTGGAGCACCATGGCCATAAGTCCAGGCAACAACATCCGCACTACCGACATAGCCATAAGCCACATAGGAAAACACAACCTTTCACTTCACGTCCACGCCGGTGAGCAACACCACCGGAGAGGAATGGAGAGAGTGTTGGGTCCTAACTGTCAACACGGGCGGTAGGGAAGAATAGGGAGAGGGGGGAAAGGGGCATGCATCTTGTTTATTTCTATATATATGAACCATCAAATGATCAACTGGTACTCGGTTCAAAATAAGATACTCACAGAAAATCATCAGCTAAATTTAATTAGAAAATTTATTCTCTTTGTTCATAACAATGTATATGAACATGTTGTATAACCCAATTTTTTCATACTTTTAAGCTCACCAATCTAGTCGCTCCTATAAAATGAAAATAATACTTCTACATAAGATAAATGCCAGGTACTTGATATTGAAGGATGAGGAACTAGAAATCAGGAGGCCACAGCCACACACAACCATTACAACCACTAGCGCCATCCTGATCCTTGCGGTAATAATATCCTCGTGACACGATCCTTTCTAAGTGATGTTTGCCTTCGTTTTCCAAGCAATGCACGGTGCAACTACCGATGTTCAACTTCTCTAAGCACTTCATGTTGTTGTGGAGAGAGGTGTGTTGGTCGGGGTAGTAGATGCGGTTCCCCTCCACCTTGCCGCGCCGGCACCCTGTTGGAACGTGCACAGCCCTGGAGCACCCTGTAGGTCCTAGGAACAAGGCATGTTCTCCTAAGCTCATCACCTCCATCCATGCATATTTGTGTGATGTCGCTGTGTCGTTGTTCTTGGCGAGCTCAAACACCCTGAAAAAACAACCTTTATTGCCGTTGAATTGAATTGGCCCAACCTCCACCACAATTTCTAGCTTACGGTGCAGTTCAAAGATGTATTTAGCAGATGATGAAACCTCCGCTGTGTGCAAGGTGCTCATCGCAATGTCAATGCTGAAGAGCTGAATGGCCCCCAGAGCGCCTCCTTTGTCCACGTCGACATCGAATAAGATCAGATCACGGGAAGTAAATCCATAAAGCTCGCCGTTAAAGAAGACAATGTCTACTAGACTCCCACACCACGTCGTCGTCCACCCGCTCTCCGGGTAGCTAACCCTACCGAGTGCAACAAGGCTCTGTGAAGTCATCGCAGCCATAATGCAGTCGCTCGCTGAAGGGTCCTTGGAGAACACGATCTTGCGGATGCAGCGCCGGCCGCTGGGGAGCGCCGCCCGGGCGCCGGAGAAAAGGTTCACGACGAGCAGCTCGTCGGAGCTGGACACGGTGGCGATCCAGCCGCCCTCGTAGGATCCGACCAGCCGGTTGCCCCACGGGAACCACGGGAGTGGGACCCGCAGGACCCTGCCGTCCTCGGGGCTGTAGGCACGCGCCTCTCTGTCGCGCTTGCCGTCGCCGGTGGACGGAAGCAGCAGCGGCAGAGCCGGCAGCCGTGGCTGCCACGCCGCGGCGGCGCGCCATGACGAGCAGACGGCTGCAAAGCGCGCGCGGTCGTACGCGGAGGCCGATCTGCGGTAGATAACCGAGAGGAGGTCGCCGGGGAGGTCGGGCCACCGCTGTTCGACCTCGCCGTGGGCGGCCATTGCGAACTACTAGTTCTCGATCGATCGTTGCGGCGAGCGAGATCGATGTAAGGTTGATTGGATCGGTTTGGCGTTGAACAAGTACAGGCCTAGGAACTCCGTTGTAATCGCATAATCAGTTAAGTTGGGTTGCCTGTTTGTTGAGATTATTCTTGTTGCAACCTAAAAACGGGAACAGTGCGTGCAGTTTGGCCGCCCAATAGACTTCTGAAGCTCAGGAGGCAGCAACTCTCACGTCACGTTTCAAAAAAAAATTCTGAAGTTTGAGTTTGTATTTATAAAACAAGAAAACAAATTACTCTGTATATTTTAAAATTCAAACCATATAAAGTTTGGCCAAGTGTTAACACAAAAATATAAATATGTAAAAGCTGCAGCCTGCAGGTAAGGATGGCAATTTTATCCGCGGGTATCCTACCCACATGGGCAGGGTATGGATACACTTTTATGCCTATGGGTAGTACACATACCCTACCCGCTAAGTCATGGGTAGGACATGGGTATAGCCTTGTACCCGTGGTTATACCAATACCATGCCCGTTTATTGTCAACTTCTTACATGGCACGTATATTTTTATTTACTTATGAGTTAGAATATGAGAATGTGATTTTTATATTGTGTTAATTGCTATGTACTCAACTACTTATTATTGAGTTGAGATAATTAATTTTTTAATCAAATTTGTTATTGATAAATGTAAAACTGTAAGTGACTTATACAATTTAACCTACCCATTGGGTACCCAATGGGTACGGGTACCCGCTGGGTATGGGTATGGGTAAAGTTTTATACCCATAGGAATGGATAGAAGTTTGTACCCATTGCCTATATGAGTATGGGTATGGACCGTATGGTCTTGCTCTACCCTACCCATACCCTGCCCATTGTCATCCTTACCTACAGGTGATGGTGCGGAGAGTCATGGCTGGAGTTGTTGCGAACAGTAGGAGTCGGTGCCGCTAGTGACGGGAAGGTGGCGGTGCCGCTAGTGACATCCTGACAGTTGGCGGTTGTATGAGACACAACCGGTGGTGCTGAGAGCAGGGAGTCGACATGCTATCGGCGGTGCTCCCGTCGGTAGATGGTGGTGCAACCATATGTGGGCGGGAGTGGGCGGTGATGTTCTCGGACGTTGTTGAAATACTGTTGGCGATGAGAGAGGGAGGTCGCTACAGGGGAGATCGAGACACTACAGGAATCGACCTCTACGCCGACGGCCGGCTGCCCTCGGCGTAGCCACGCCTGGCCCTCGGCGTAGGCTACGCCGACGGCAGCCCTCGGCGTACCTCGTCGGCGTCCAGGTCCCTCGGCGTAGCCCGGCCTGCCCTCGGCGTAGAAGCAGCCGTCGGCGTCCTCTCTCTATGCCGACGGTGAAGAAGACCCTCGGCGTCGCTGACGTCGGCGTCTGGCCACGGCGCGCCGTCGCCGTTAACGGAGGTGATCCAGACGCCGACGGCTTTCCCCTCGGCGTAGCCACGCCATCTGGGGGCCGTGGGGCGACGTGGCCCGTCGCGAGGTTGCCACGTTCGGAGTCTACGCCGACGGCCAGGCCCTCGGCGTCTGCATGGGACATGCAGTGGACACGCGGCACACGCTGGGCGCGGCTGCCAGGTGGGAGCATATGCCGACGGCAATGCCCTCGGCATAGGCTCGACCATATGGTCATGCCAGGGCCCTATGCCGACGGCATTGCCCTCGGCGTATGCCCTACCATTTGGTTTTTTCGATTTAAATTGGGTTCCAATTCATCTAAATTCAGTTCAGCAGGTCCAATACATCCAAATACATCGAAATTCATCCAAATTCACCATAATTCACATAAATAGCATGAAATCCACATAGTAGCATACAAATACATCCAAATTCATCCATAATTCACATAAATAGCATGAAATCCACATAGTAGCATACATGGTGCATGTAATAGCATACAAGAGGAGAGTGCCATGTCATCCAATACATAGTAGTAGGTAGCAAATGATGGCAAGCAAGAAGCCCGGTGCCGACTAGCGGAGGAAGGACCCGGGCGGGGTGTGTCCGCCCACAACGTTGGCGAAACGAGCAGCCCGGGGTTGCGCTCCGGTAGAAGCTGCAGAAGAACCACCTGGAGAAGGACCGGTAGCACGCGCAGGAGAAGTCGACGGAGAGGCACCGGGAGTAGTCCCAGGAGTAGTCGACGGAGAGGCACCAGCAGAACGCCCAGGAGACCGACCACCTTCATGAACCGGTGTGACCTCGCGCCCACCCGGCGATGCCTGGTTCCCGGACCATCCCGTTCCCTACGTGTTCCCTACATGTTAGCAACTTGCGAGGCAAAGGAAAGTGGTAACTACCGGTTTGGCAAAGAACTTACCTCCGGTGTGGATCCGTAGTAAGTCGCAGCGAAAGCTGCCTTCGATGGCATGATAGGCATGTCCCCCGCCACGGTAACTCGAGCCGGTGGCGGTGTACCAGTAGACATAGAGATCATCATTTCCTGCAAGATAGGTTACAAGTTAGGCTTTGCAGAAATAAAGCATCAAACTGAGACTTGTCATCTACTTGCGAGAAGAAAGATTCAGACTTACTCCTATATACGCCATGTAGGCCGTATTCTGCCTATTCCACTGCGCAGCGGCCTGCTGATACGCTTCATTACAGGCTTCGAAGGCCGCCTCAAACTCAGGCTACAATTTCAGAAACAATGAATCTCGTAAACACTTAGCCATGTAGGAAGGAAAACCGGAAAGAGGATGAAAATGAGGAAAACTTACATCGTAGGCGGGTGGACGAGCAGGCCGTGGACGAGGCTAGGGGCTGTCGGCGGTGAGGGTATGCTTGAGACGCGTGTAGCTCGTGGCTGGGGTAGGCTTGACCGCCTTATTCAGAAAGGGGTAACGGCCATGCGGATGCCCGCGCCCCGACAGGACCAACGACTCCTCGTCGACCGGAATGCTCAAGGGGTCATCCACCTCGGGGTGACGAGACTTGACCATGTCGCAGTAGTCCTCCTTGGCGGCCTTGGCATTGCCGTAGTACTGTGGCTGAGGCAATGCGGGATTGGGCTTCTTCTTCGTCCGCATCATGTCATATATCTGGGCATCATGAAGCACCACCCCAGGTGCTGCCTCGGCCACCTGCATCGCGAAAAGAAAAGTTATGCGTACCACAAATGTAACATGACGGGAAATGAAAGAAGGTCGTTCCATGTATATACATACCATTTTCCCCTTGTAGCGGGTGTAGTCGCGGTTTCCCGCGCAGTGTGTGCCACCGGTGCCTCGGTTCTCCATGTTCCGCCTCGACACGGCTGCAAACTCCTCGTCCTCCCTGAGCCACCTCGCCCTAATCAGCTCCTCCCATGCCTCCCTATGCTGCTCGGCCCACTCGGGACAAACCTGAAAACGCAATACTCAACTCAAGATAATCCAATGAAAACTTAGCAGCAATGTAGAATCTCATTGACATTTTACTCACCGACATGTACTCCTCAATGGTCATTGCCCATTCATCCGTAGGCTGGTTACCAACATAGTACTCCTTCTTGACCCTCTTACCCTTGTTAGCCCAGAAGGCACTAGCGCTGGTGAACTTTTGGTTGTACCACTGCTGCGGTGTCAACCTCTCGCAAGCGCCACGCAAAGTGAGACGCGCCTGCGTGTCATGCTCCGGGTCCACACGATAGAAGCACTTCAATCATGCATAAATGAGTTGTGAAAGTCATGAGTTAGCACATTAGGGTCATTAACTATGAACGGTGCTCGAGAAATATATGCCTTACCCAGAACTTGGTGGTCACAGCCTCAGCAGCTGTCGCGAAGCCTACGGCAGGGGCATCCTCATAGTCCGCCCAAGTAGTGGCTAGCTTCGTCGCGCCACCGAGGACCGTGCTAAGGGGAGTGTATCTGCCGGGCCAGAACTTCTTAATCAGAGCCCCAAGCAAGCTGTTAGGCATGCGGGGGGGCTTGGCATCCCATGTCCAGTTGCTGCAAATAAATCACACATTAGTACGCATGCCAAATTGTTTATTATGCCCAAGATGAAAATACATGTTCGAAATTTCTGAAGTAGTACACTTACTCATCGCTCGAAGGAATGATAAGGGCCTTGTCATCATGGGTCTTCGGCTCCTTCCTCGCATCGGGGACTCTAGCTTCTCCACGAAGCTTCAAGGGCTTCGGCGCACCCCCATCCTCCATCACCTCCAACTCAGCCCTAGAGTCCGACTCGTGTGTAGACTCTGTCTCCATCTCCACCTCCCCACTAGACGGACCCTCTAGGAACAACTCAGGAGCCACGTCGCCAGAAGCGGAGGGTGGCTCGTCAAAGTCCATGTGTACCCCGCCGCCACCTCGTCCTCCTCGTCCTCCTCGTCCTCCACCTCGTCCTCCTCATCCTCCTCGTCCTCGTCCTCCATCGGTACCATCGTCGTAACGCGGATTGCGCACCGGGGCTCGATCACTCCGTCTAGTGGGTCTAGGAATATTCCTCTTCACCTGCGAGAGCGTCTTAAGCAAGCTCTCGGAGTACGCACTATGCCGCTGCTCATATTGTTCAGTCACTGCATTGAGAAGAATAAAACAGTTAAGCACAAAGACATATTATATGAAGATACTAAGAATAAAAGGCACAATGCAATTAAGAAGCAGGTTGACATAATAAAATGTAGATACTAAGAATAAAAGGCACAATGCAATTAAGAAGCATGTTGACAAATAAATACTAAGAATAAAAGGCAGAATGCAATTAAGAAGCATGTTGACAAATAAATACTAAGAATAAAAGACCCTCACCAGCCATCATCGCTCTCACGCTCACTCTCATACTCCGTCTCTTTCTCTTTCTCTTTCTCTGGATCACTATCACTATCACTATCTTGTGAGTACAAAGTTGAAGGGTCGACGGGTGGAGGCTCATCATAATTGTCATTCGCCTCAAGTAACTTCTCCAGCATAGATATGTCCTTTAGATCCACCACTGACTCACCACGAGTTTCTGCATCGTTCCCGAGGTCCTCTTGAACAAACGGTTCTAAAATATATTCCCCGAAGTCCTGTTCCTCTTGATAGAAAATCCCCTCGTATGTCACGGGGTCAATGTTGTTGTAATCATCCTCAGAGGGAATCGGTAGGTTACCATGTGGCGATACCTGGAAGACGACTTCCCAACCCTTGAGTTCCGCTTTCTGGCATGGGTAGGGCAAATAATAAACTTGCTTGGCTTGGTGAGCCACAACAAAGACATCGGCTCCGCTATAGGTGGTTGAAGGCTTAACTTCAACTAACCCAATGGACTTATCACTTCTCTGTCCACCTATTGGGTCGAACCAATGACACTTGAACACGACGATATTGAGTTGCACGTTCGTACGATTGAATGTCAACTCGTATACACTTTGTAACCTTCTGTAGTAATCAAAGTTGTTGGCTCCTTTGGTGAAGACCCCAGTATTTATCGTTTTGGGATTCGCCCGGCTCTTCTGGTGCGTCTCTGTGTGGAAGCGAAACCCATTCACATCATACTTCTCATACTTGGTCACCTCACGGCTACAACCTTGGGAAACACATTTCAACTCATCTATCATATCAACGTTTCTCTCACGGCCCTACAAGAACATTTCAAATTTGTTGTGTGCATTAGTTACGTGTAATAAGAGGGACAAGTCACATGTTGCAATGTAAGAGGAAAGGTTAGAAATTACTTTTTCCATGAACCATGTCACAAAGTTTTTATTAATTCCGGGAGCACCCTCTTTCAGTAGAGTGTCCATCTCCGAGGGTTCGGGCAATTCATCATACGGCCACATTTCATCCGTGAATTTGCTGAAAGGAGTAAATAAGCATTAGACCGAGACGAGGTTACTAGCTGCAAAGTAATTTGTTCACCATTTTACCTTACGAATGGGATCACTTCCTCCATGTTCGTAAGCACATATAGCATTATACAATCCTTCTCTTCGTTATCCAATTTATATTTTGTTCCTTTACCAGCCTTGCCACCGGGGAATTGGAATAGTTTAGCTTGGGGTCATTCTCGGGCACGTCGACATTGTAACGAGTGACCGGGTTATGCTGAGTGGGAACATCATCGGGATAGTACGTTGTCGCGGCATCTGCCATCTCCCGAAGGCATATTGCCTCAGCTATGCATGCTTCAATCCTGGCCTTGTTTCCAGTTATCTTTCGAATATACTTAAACTCTCTCTCAATACAGAACTGCCAACGAAACTGCACCGGGCCACCCAAGAGTGCCTAGTTGGCGAGGTGCACAATGAGATGTGCCATCGGAGTAAAGAAGCCTGGCGGAAATATCATCTCCAAATTGCATAGCAACTCCGGCACTGTATGTTGTAGCTTTGCAATAACCTTGGGACATATCTGCTTAGCACAAAGCGTGCGGAAGAAATGGCTCAACTGCGCAAGCACTCGCCAGACTTTCTCGGGGATATACCCTCGAAGCATCACCGGCATGAGCCGCTGAATCCATATATGATAGTCGTGACTCTTGAGCCCGGTGACTTTTCCCGTCGAAAGATTAACTCCCTTACTCATATTCGAGCAATAACCATCAGGGAACATCACGACGTATTTGAGCCACCTGAATGCCTCCTTCTTTTGGATGGAATCAAGGCAGAAGTTGGCATGCGGCTTGAACCAATTCTTTTGACGGCCAATAGGACGCTTCATGTGTAATTTTTCCCTATCACAGAGGATCTCAACATCGACTCTAGCCTTGACATTATCCTTTGACTTCCGGGAATGTTCGGGCATGTGTGAAAGACGGACTCCGCGACATTCTTTACAGTGTGCATCACATCGATGTTATGGGGAAGTTCGAGGTCCTTGTAATACTCGAGCTTCGTTAAGGCCGCCTCATGAGTCCAGTTGTGCGTTACACCATATCCCTCAAATTGATGGCCAGTTGGCGTCGCTGCTGGCACGAGAGCACGTAGCTCGGCTTCAACAAGTGTACCATCAAACTTCGGCACATCTTTTTTCATGCACAACTTTGCCCTTCTTGAAGTTCTTTTTGTCTTCTCTAAACGGATGCCTCCTTTTGAGGAACTGTCGATTCGTGTCAAACGCAACATACTTGCGACCCTTCCCAGCCAAAGGAACTCAAGCCGATGCCTCGCACACCGGGCATGGCCACTTACCACTGTACACCATCCGCATGTTAGGGCGTACCCGGGCATGTCATGCATGGTATACCTGCAACCAAACTTTCATGTAGAAGTTTGTCTTCGATTCTCTGTCGTACGTCAATGTCCCGTGGTGCCAAGAGTGGTTCAAATCTTCCACAATCGGCTGCATGTAGACACTCAAATTCTTCCCCGGGTAATGAGGGCCTGGAATGATCAGCGACAGAAACATGGTCTTCCTCGTCATTAGGACTCCGGGAGGGAGATTGAGCGGAATAACAAACACGGGCCAGCAAGCTGTAATTGGCGATCGACATACCATATGGATTGAAACCATCTGTTGCTATCGCAATTACGACATTCCGAGCCTCGGCTGCCTTAAGCGGGTGTTTTGTATCGAAGTTACGCCATGCCGTACCATCGGATGGATGTCCCATCTTCAACTTCTTGTTTTCGTCCACGAATCTCTTCCCATACTTGTGCCACGTCATCTGTTTGGCTGTCTCCTCGTGCATGTAAAGCCGCTGGATTCTTTTTATGAATGGGAGATATCGAAGAATCGACTTTGCGGTGGTTGACCGCCTCACTGACCATCCTTTCCCGTTACCTCTTCATACCTAGATCTTACAGATGGGACGGTACTTGTCCTCCGCATCTTGTCTCCAAAATAGAACGCAGCCTTTGGGACAACAGTCTATCTTCGATAATCCATGTTGAGGTCCTTCATCATTCTCCTCGTCGCGTGCGAGCTTTGAGGCAGACAATGATCTTTGGGCAACATGTTACCGGTTGTTTTCAGACTTGCTTCAAAGCCCTCACGGGTGGTGTTGTACCGGGTCTTGTCGGCTAGACATTGGGAGATGGCATCGAGCTGAGAAATCGCGGCGCCCTCGTACAGAGAGGCCTCTTAGCCGCGGCAATCATATCATAGAAGGCCTTCGCGGTTGGCTCTGGTTCCTCCGGTTCGGCGGCGCCTCCGGTTACAGCGGCGCCTCCGGTTCTCGGAGGTGGCGAATCCGGGACATCGGCATGGACGAGATCATCTAGAAAGTCTCTAATTCCATCGTACTCATTGCCATTGAGCCGCTGCCGCATCACCTCACCTCTGTCACGTTCGCGCTCATCAAAGTCGATTTCCGTGACGTACCCATGCATATACCCATATTGCAGAAGGTGTCTATACATTTCATCCTTCCCACGACGTTGACGCTTCACGCAGCGAACACAGGGGCAAAGTGCCCGAGCCAGCCCCTTTGTACCACGCGCTAACTCATTCACTAGAAAATGGGTCTTCCTTGTCCACTCATCTGTTTTCTCAGTCGCACTAACACGCTCATTGTACATCCATCCATTATCAGCCATCCTCTGCTTTATTGGGAGCCAAACCACAGACATAGCATTTATATCAAATAGGAAATTAAATGCATCATATTTTTATTTATTTTACCGGGCGAAACGCATGCATCAACCTACATCTCTACTAGGTGGGCTCCTAGCAGCCGCCGGATCCGTAGTTGGCTACGTTCTCCATGCTCTACCCCGGTCCAAGTCAGAATTTCGGCAGCACCTCCCCGCTGCTCTCCCGATACACGTCTCGGCAAAAAGCCGAGAGGATGTGCATCCGGAGAACAACGGGGAGGCGCCGCCGAAATCCTGACTCGGACCGGAGTAGAACATGGAAAACGTAGACAACTACGCATCCGCCGACTGTCCCGTAAATGCCGCAAGCGTTACGGTTCAAAATATGCGGACCACTAATGCATATTTATCCGCGTAACGCTCGCGGACGGGAAGTGACACCTACGTTACGCAACTGGACTTGAAAAATGAATCTAGGGACATAAAAAATGCGGAGAAGGGGAGGCGATGTTTTAGCTCACCCTCGGCGGACGGAAAGAATCACGGACACGACGACAAGGCGGTCACGATGGGGCGGTCACGACGTGGCGGTCACGAGGTCGGCGGTCACGACGGCACCTATTTCCATTCAATAAAAAAATTATTTCACATTTCACATTTCCATGTTTATTTAAATTTTTATTTCACATTTTCTACTTGTATTTCTATTTCACATTTCCACATTTCTATTTTCACAATTCACAAACTATTTCACATTTCTATTTTCACAATTCACAAACTATTTTCACAATTCACAAACTAATAAAAGTTGCAAGAAATGAAAAAAAAATGAAAAAAGCTTACAGAGATGGGCCGGCGCGAGCAGGGGAGGCCGAGGGCGGCGCATGCAGATGAGGCCGGGAGGCAGGGCGGCGCGTGGCTGTGGAGGGTGGTGCGAGCAGCCACGGCGGCGGCGCGTGGAGGGGAGGCCGGGGGCGGCGCGTGGCTGCGGGGGGCGGCGCGAGCAGCCCACGGCGGCGCGCGCGTGCGAGGAGGCCGGGGGCGGCGCGAGGCGACGGCGGGGAGGCGAGAGAGCAGGGGGCGGCGGCGTGAGCAGGTGTCGCCGGCGGCGCGAGCAGGTGGCGGCGGCGGCCCGAGAAGGGGGCGACGGCGGCACGAGCAGGGGGCGACGGCGGGCTCAGGGGAAAAAGGGGCTCGGGCGCGTGGGGAGGAAAAAGGGGCTCGGGCGCGGGCGGCTCGGATCCGACCAGGTGGCACCTGACATAACTAGGGTTATGTCAGGCTATGCCGAGGGCCGGCTCTATGCCGACGGCCACCCTAGGCATAGCCTATTTTTCATTTTTTTTCTCCTTTTTTCTTTTTGTTTTTTCTCTTATTTATTTTTGTGACTACATTAAATTAATATATATATATAATAATAGGTTCATATACAAATTTTGACTATGCCGAGGGCCCGACATACGCCGACGGCAACCCTCGGCATATTCCCTCCGGTAGACGAAACCATAATCTGGGAGCCCCGCAGATCTACCCCTTTGACTGGCCTCCGATAACAGTTGACCCATGGAATTTTCTCTTCCTTTGTGTTGTGTTAGGTCATAGGAACATGTAGTACCAATAATTACCCTATCTTACATCAATATTCCCTCCGGTAGACGAAACCCTAATCTGGGAGCCCCGCAGATCTACCCCTTTGACCGGCCTCCGATAACAGTTGACCCATTGAATTTTCTCTTCATTTGTGTTGTGTTAGGTCATAGAAACATGTAGTACCAATAATTACCCTATCTTACCTCAATATTCCCTCCGGTAGACGAAACCCTAATCTGGGAGCCCCGCAGATCTACCCCTTTGACCGGCCTCCGATAACAGTTGACCCATGGAATTTTCTCTTCCTTTGTGTTGTGTTAGGTCATAGAAACATGTAGTACCAATAATTACCCTATCTTACCTCAATATTCCCTCCGGTAGACGAAACCCTAATCTGGGAGCCCCCTGTCCGAGAAGCCGGACACACCTGGGGGGGTAGCCTTGGATATAAAACCATCTCAAATCAATTTTGTGCATGCCATGTGGACACACACAAGTTCTGGGGCCATTCCCTAGATCCGACGCTCGATTTCCGACGAAACCCTAGTTACGTTGACCGCGCGGTCTACCCCTTTGATCGCATCCCATCGGGGGTCCCCCGGTGGGCATATGCCTCCATTTGAGCTTGGTTAGGTCATAGGTACATGTGGAAACAAAAATCATCCCATATGATATCAAGTTTCTCTCCGGTTCACGTACGAGGGAGTTCCCCCCTATACATGCAAAATCTGCCCAAGTGTAGGAACCCCCTGTCCGAGAAGCCGGACACACCTGGGGGGGTAGCCTTGGATATAAAACCATCTCAAATCAATTTTGTGCATGCCATGTGGACACACACAAGTTCTGGGGCCATTCCCTAGATCCGACGCTCGATTTCCGACGAAACCCTAGTTCTGTTGACCGCGCGGTCTACCCCTTTGACTGCATCCCATCGGGGGTCCCCCGGTGGGCATATGCCTCCATTTGAGCTTGGTTAGGTCATAGGTACATGTGGAAACAAAAATCATCCCATATGATATCAAGTTTCTCTCCGGTTCACGTACGAGGGAGTTCCCCCCTATACATGCAGAATCTACCCAAGTGTAGGAACCCCCTGTCCGAGAAGCCGGACACACCTGGGGGGGGTAGCCTTGGATATAAAACCATCTCAAATCAATTTTGTGCATGCCATGTGGACACACACAAGTTCTGGGGCCATTCCCTAGATCCGACGCTCGATTTCCGACGAAACCCTAGTTCTGTTGACCGCGCGGTCTACCCCTTTGACTGCATCCCATCGGGGGTCCCCCGGTGGGCATATGCCTCCATTTGAGCTTGGTTAGGTCATAGGTACATGTGGAAACAAGGATCATCCCATATTATGTCAAGTTTCTCTCCGGTTCAACTCCGAGGGAGTTCCCCCTATACATGCATAATCTGCCTAAGTGTAGGAACCCCCTGTCCGAGAAGCCGGACACACCTGGGGGGGTAGCCTTGGATATAAAACCATCTGAAATCACTTTTGTGCATTCCATGTGGACACACACAAGTTCTGGGGCCATTCCATAGATCCGACGCTAGATTTCTGACGAAACCCTAGTTCTGTTGACCGCGCGGTCTACCCCTTTGACTGCATCCCATCGGGGGTCCCCCGGTGGGCATATGCCTCCATTTGAGCTTGGTTAGGTCATAGGTACATGTGTAAACAAGGATCATCCCATATGATCTCAAGTTTCTCTCCGGTTCAACTCCGAGGGAGTTCCCCCCTATACATGCAGAATCTGCCCAAGTGTAGGAACCCCCTGTCCGAGAAGCCGGACACACCTGGGGGGGTAGCCTTGGATATAAAACCATCTCAAATCAATTTTGTGCATGCCATGTGGACACACACAAGTTCTGGGGCCATTCCCTAGATCCGACGCTCGATTTCCGACGAAACCCTAGTTCTGTTGACCGCGCGGTCTACCCCTTTGACTGCATCCCATCGGGGGTCCCCCGGTGGGCATATGCCTCCATTTGAGCTTGGTTAGGTCATAGGTACATGTGGAAACAAGGATCATCCCATATGATATCAAGTTTCTCTCCGGTTCAACTCCGAGGGAGTTCCCCCCTATACATGCATAATCTGCCTAAGTGTAGGAACCCCCTGTCCGAGAAGCCGGACACACCTGGGGGGTAGCCTTGGATATAAAACCATCTCAAATCACTTTTGTGCATGCCATGTGGACACACACAAGTTCTGGGGCCATTCCATAGATCCGACGCTAGATTTCTGACGAAACCCTAGTTCTGTTGACCGCGCGGTCTACCCCTTTGACTGCATCCCATCGGGGGTCCCCCGGTGGGCATATGCCTCCATTTGAGCTTGGTTAGGTCATAGGTACATGTGGAAACAAAAATCATCCCATATGATATCAAGTTTCTCTCCGGTTCACGTACGAGGGAGTTCCCCCCTATACATGCAGAATCTGCCCAAGTGTAGGAACCCCCTGTCCGAGAAGCCGGACACACCTGGGGGGGTAGCCTTGGATATAAAACCATCTCAAATAAATTTTGTGCATGCCATGTGGACACACACAAGTTTTGGGGCCATTCCCTAGATCCGATGCTCGATTTCCGACGAAACCCTAGTTCTGTTGACCGCGCGGTCTAGCCCTTTGACTGCATCCCATCGGGGGTCCCCCGGTGGGCATATGCCTCCATTTGAGCTTGGTTAGGTCATAGGTACATGTGGAAACAAAAATCATCCCATATGATATCAAGTTTCTCTCCGGTTCACGTACGAGGGAGTTCCCCCCTATACATGCATAATCTGCCTAAGTGTAGGAACCCCCTGTCCGAGAAGCCGGACACACCTGGGGGGTAGCCTTGGATATAAAACCATCTCAAATAAATTTTGTGCATGCCATGTGGACACACACAAGTTTTGGGGCCATTCCCTAGATCCGACGCTCGATTTCTGACGAAACCCTAGTTCTGTTGACCGCGCGGTCTACCCCTTTGACTGCATCCCATCGGGGGTCCCCCGGTGGGCATATGCCTCCATTTGAGCTTGGTTAGGTCATAGGTACATGTGGAAACAAAAATCATCCCATATGATATCAAGTTTCTCTCCGGTTCACGTACGAGGGAGTCCCCCCCTATACATGCAGAATCTGCCCAAGTGTAGGAACCCCCTGTCCGAGAAGCCGAACACACCTGGGGGGTAGCCTTGGATATAAAACCATCTCAAATCACATTTGTGCATTCCATGTGGACACACACAAGTTCTGGGGCCATTCCCTAGATCCGACGCTCGATTTCCGACGAAACCCTAGTTCTGTTGACCGCGCGGTCTACCCCTTTGACTGCATCCCATCGGGGGTCCCCCGGTGGGCATATGCCTCCATTTGAGCTTGGTTAGGTCATAGGTACATGTGGAAACAAAAATCATCCCATATGATATCAAGTTTCTCTCCGGTTCAACTCCGAGGGAGTTCCCCCTATACATGCAGAATCTGCCCAAGTGTAGGAACCCCCTGCCCGAGAAGCCGGACACACCTGGGGGGTAGCCTTGGATATAAAACCATCTCAAATCACTTTTGTGCACTCCATGTGGGCACACACAAGTTTTCCAGCGATTCCGACGCTCCGGTGGTCTGTAACTTGGAAAACCGGCCCTAGGGCGGGGACCCCACACATCTACCCCTATAGCTTTCTCCGTGCGAGGGTTTACCAGTGGACTTTTTTATTTATTTTGCTTTGTTTAGGACATATGTACATGGAAACCATAGGTTGGGCATACTTTACCATAAAATAGGCTCCGTTCGAGCCATGGCGGGGGTTTCCACATACAGATCCTGGATTTTACCAACTGGTAGCCCATTATGCGGAAATCGTCAACGCCGGGTACATCCAAGGTTAGCCAAACCTTACATCACACTTGTACATGTATGTTAGGGGCAGAAGCAAGTTTTCCAACAATTCTGACGCTCCGGTGATCTGTTTCTTGGGAAACCCTAGGGCGGGACCTTTGTGTTGTGTTAGGTCATAGGAACATGTAGTACCAATAATTACCCTATCTTACATCAATATTCCCTCCGGTAGACGAAACCCTAATCTGGGAGCCCCGCAGATCTACCCCTTTGACCGGCCTCCGATAACAGTTGACCCAGTGAATTTTCTCTTCATTTGTGTTGTGTTAGGTCATAGAAACATGTAGTACCAATAATTACCCTATCTTACCTCAATATTCCCTCCGGTAGACGAAACCCTAATCTGGGAGCCCCGCAGATCTACCCCTTTGACCGGCCTCCGATAACAGTTGACCCATGGAATTTTCTCTTCCTTTGTGTTGTGTTAGGTCATAGAAACATGTAGTACCAATAATTACCCTATCTTACCTCAATATTCCCTCCGGTAGACGAAACCCTAATCTGGGAGCCCCCTGTCCGAGAAGCCGGACACACCTGGGGGGGTAGCCTTGGATATAAAACCATCTCAAATCAATTTTGTGCATGCCATGTGGACACACACAAGTTCTGGGGCCATTCCCTAGATCCGACGCTCGATTTCCGACGAAACCCTAGTTCTGTTGACCGCGCGGTCTACCCCTTTGACTGCATCCCATCGGGGTACCCGTTGGGCATATGCCTCCATTTGAGCTTGGTTAGGTCATAGGTACATGTGGAAACAAAAATCATCCCATATGATATCAAGTTTCTCTCCGGTTCACGTACGAGGGAGTTCCCCCTATAAATTCAAAAAAATCCCAATTGTAGGATCCCCCTGTCCGAGAAGCCGGACACACCTGGGGGGGTAGCCTTGGATATGAAACCATCTCAAATCAATTTTGTGCATGCCATGTGGACACACACAAGTTCTGGGGCCATTCCCTAGATCCGACGCTCGATTTCCGACGAAACCCTAGTTCTGTTGACCGCGCGGTCTACCCCTTTGACTGCATCCCATCGGGGGTCCCCCGGTGGGCATATGCCTCCATTTGAGCTTGGTTAGGTCATAGGTACATGTGGAAACAAAAATCATCCCATATGATATCAAGTTTCTCTCCGGTTCACGTACGAGGGAGTTCCCCCCTATACATGCAGAATCTACCCAAGTGTAGGAACCCCCTGTCCGAGAAGCCGGACACACCTGGGGGGGGTAGCCTTGGATATAAAACCATCTCAAATCAATTTTGTGCATGCCATGTGGACACACACAAGTTCTGGGGCCATTCCCTAGATCCGACGCTCGATTTCCGACGAAACCCTAGTTACGGTTGACCGCGCGGTCTACCCCTTTGATCGCATCCCATCGGGGTCCCCGGTGGGCATATGCCTCCATTTGAGCTTGGTTAGGTCATAGGTACATGTGTAAACAAGGATCATCCCATATGATCTCAAGTTTCTCTCCGGTTCAACTCCGAGGAGTTCCCCTATACATGCAGAATCTGCCCAAGTGTAGGAACCCCCTGTCCGAGAAGCCGGACACACCTGGGGGGTAGCCTTGGATATAAAACCATCTCAAATCAATTTTGTGCATGCCATGTGGACACACACAAGTTCTGGGGCCATTCCCTAGATCCGACGCTCGATTTCCGACGAAACCCTAGTTCTGTTGACCGCGCGGTCTACCCCTTTGACTGCATCCCATCGGGGGTCCCCCGGTGGGCATATGCCTCCATTTGAGCTTGGTTAGGTCATAGGTACATGTGGAAACAAAAATCATCCCATATGATATCAAGTTTCTCTCCGGTTCACGTACGAGGGAGTTCCCCCCTATACATGCAAAATCTGCCCAAGTGTAGGAACCCCCTGTCCGAGAAGCCGGACACACCTGGGGGGGTAGCCTTGGATATGAAACCATCTCAAATCAATTTTGCGCATGCCATGTGGACACACACAAGTTCTGGGGCCATTCCCTAGATCCGACGCTCGATTTCCGACGAAACCCTAGTTCTGTTGACCGCGCGGTCTACCCCTTTGACTGCATCCCATCGGGGGTCCCCCGGTGGGCATATGCCTCCATTTGAGCTTGGTTAGGTCATAGGTACATGTGTAAACAAGGATCATCCCATATGATCTCAAGTTTCTCTCCGGTTCAACTCCGAGGGAGTTCCCCCCTATACATGCAGAATCTGCCCAAGTGTAGGAACCCCCTGTCCGAGAAGCCGGACACACCTGGGGGGTAGCCTTGGATATAAAACCATCTCAAATAAATTTTGTGCATGCCATGTGGACACACACAAGTTTTGGGGCCATTCCCTAGATCCGACGCTCGATTTCTGACGAAACCCTAGTTCTGTTGACCGCGCGGTCTACCCCTTTGACTGCATCCCATCGGGGGTCCCCCGGTGGGCATATGCCTCCATTTGAGCTTGGTTAGGTCATAGGTACATGTGGAAACAAAAATCATCCCATATGATATCAAGTTTCTCTCCGGTTCACGTACGAGGGAGTCCCCCCCTATACATGCAGAATCTGCCCAAGTGTAGGAACCCCCTGTCCGAGAAGCCGAACACACCTGGGGGTTAGCCTTGGATATAAAACCATCTCAAATCACATTTGTGCATTCCATGTGGACACACACAAGTTCTGGGGCCATTCCCTAGATCCGACGCTCGATTTCCGACGAAACCCTAGTTCTGTTGACCGCGCGGTCTACCCCTTTGACTGCATCCCATCGGGGGTCCCCCGGTGGGCATATGCCTCCATTTGAGCTTGGTTAGGTCATAGGTACATGTGGAAACAAAAATCATCCCATATGATATCAAGTTTCTCTCCGGTTCAACTCCGAGGGAGTTCCCCCTATACATGCAGAATCTGCCCAAGTGTAGGAACCCCCTGCCCGAGAAGCCGGACACACCTGGGGGGTAGCCTTGGATATAAAACCATCTCAAATCACTTTTGTGCATGCCATGTGGGCACACACAAGTTTTCCAGCGATTCCGACGCTCCGGTGGTCTGTAACTTGGAAAACCGGCCCTAGGGCGGGGACCCCACACATCTACCCCTATAGCTTTCTCCGTGCGAGGGTTTACCAGTGGACTTTTTTATTTATTTTGCTTTGTTTAGGACATATGTACATGGAAACCATAGGTTGGGCATACTTTACCATAAAATAGGCTCCGTTCGAGCCATGGCGGGGGTTTCCACATACAGATCCTGGATTTTACCAACTGGTAGCCCATTATGCGGAAATCGTCAACGCCGGGTACATCCAAGGTTAGCCAAACCTTACATCACACTTGTACATGTATGTTAGGGGCAGAAGCAAGTTTTCCAACAATTCTGACGCTCCGGTGATCTGTTTCTTGGGAAACCCTAGGGCGGGACCCCTAGGGTTAGGGTTTTACCAAGTGATCTGTTAGGGTTATAGTTAGGGTTAGCAATGTATGTGGAAACCCTAGGGTTAGGGTTAGGGTTAGAGTTAGCAATGTATGTGGAAACCCTAGGGCTAGGGTTAGGGTTAGGGCTAGAGTTAGGGTTACGGTTAGGGTTAGAGTTAGGGTTATAGTTAGGGTTACAGTTAGGGTTAGGGTTAGGGTTCGGGAAACCCTAGGGCAGGACCCCTAGGGTTAGGGTTTTACCAAGTGATCTGTTAGGGTTATAGTTAGGGTTAGCAATGTATGTGGAAACCCTAGGGTTAGGGTTAGAGTTAGGGTTAGGGTTAGGGTTAGAGTTAGCAATGTATGTGGAAACCCTAGGGCTAGGGTTAGGGTTAGGGCTAGAGTTAGGGTTACGGTTAGGGTTAGAGTTAGGGTTAGAGTTAGGGTTACAGTTAGGGTTAGGGTTAGGGTTCGGGAAACCGTAGGGCGGGACCCCTAGGGTTAGGGTTTTACCAAGTGATCTGTTAGGGTTATAGTTAGGGTTAGCAATGTATGTGGAAACCCTAGGGTTAGGGTTAGAGTTAGGGTTAGGGTTAGGGTTAGAGTTAGCAATGTATGGGGAAACCCTAGGGCTAGGGTTAGGGTTAGGGCTAGAGTTAGGGTTACGGTTAGGGTTAGAGTTAGGGTTAGAGTTAGGGTTACAGTTAGGGTTAGGGTTAGGGTTCGGGAAACCGTAGGGCGGGGACCCCGCGGATCTACCCATATGTACATCGATAGCAAATGTTGGGCCTAGCTAGTGGCTCCGGTTGTCCCGTCTGCGAAGAGCGTCACCCATGGGACCTACATATGCCATCTACGAATTCTTAAAAACTAGAACCATTTTTTACATAATTCATACTAGTAAATAAATAATAGAAACATATTATAAAGTAATATGAGAGAGGGAAAAAAATAAAAAAATAAAAAAATCCTATATGCCGAGGGTGGCCGTCGGCATAGGGTGCCCATGCCCTATGCCGAGGGTGGCCGTCGGCGTCTGACTGACGCCGTGAGCGGGCGACGACGGCGCGGGCTGGGCCAGAGGCGATGCCGGTGCTACGCCGAGGGCCAAGGTGACGCCGACGGATGCCCTCGGCGTAGCCTCCTCTACGCCGACGGTATTTGTACGCCGACGGTCGGCTTCCTGAGCTGCCCCGGCGAGGCCGTACGCCGACGGCCGCGATAAAAAGCCGTCGGCGTAGATTTTGGCCGTCAGCGTCTTCTCCCATTCCTGTAGTGAGATCGGTTTTCGGTCATGGTAGTTCTGACGGGAGAGATTGAAAGGAGATCGAAAAGGCAAACAAACTGCGGCCTGTTTCTTATTTTACCGTAGAAAAGAACAGTTGTCGTGCTATTGATGCGGAGGGGGCTTCAGATTCTCCAGGGATGCTCACCACGTTCCTTATCATAATTCTCTCAGTTGGGGTAGCGACTAGCTAGCCGATCGATTGGTGATGCAACCACTAGACAAGGATAGTTGAGGGTGTGGTTTGGTGAGCGAGATTTCGGATCACTCAAATCACAGGAGAGATTGTTTTTCATCAATGAGAGCAACTGCAATATCGATCTATGTGGTGTAAATGCCACCATACAGTTTTGGCTCATGATATACAATAGCTTAACACCAAATCATATTACTTGTTGATTTGATGTAAAACAAAGAGAGGAGGAGGTACATAAACTATACGCGTTGGAGTATCAACAACAATAACGTCAAACTTCGAAGGATGATCAGCCCTACAAATAATGCAAGGAGGAAATAGCAACAAAAGCCTACAAGAGATGACGTACCAGGTGCACGTACCGAACCAACAAAATTATATTGAAATCCAACACAAAAACAAAACAAAAGGAGAGAGAATAACAGATATCCTCCTTAATCTTTATATGATTGGAAAGTGGGGCTAGCTAGGGCCATCAAGAGATCCACGCAGGCCCCAGACACTACAGGAATGGCTCGCTGCGCCGACGGCTGTGGGGTACGCCGACGGCCAAATGTCGGGGGCATCGGCGTACGTCCGGTCCATGGCAGCGGCGTATGAGTATCCTCGGCGTATGAATACCCTCGGCGTAGAGATTTCTACGCCGACGGCCACCCTCGGCGTACGCAAGGCCGTCGGCGTAGTACAAGCCTGTGCTCCGATCCCGCTCCGGCCGTAACGGCTCAGTCACGGCGTCAGCGAGGCGCCGAGGGCCACCCTCGGCATACGGCATCACCCGCCTATGCCGACGGCCACCCTCGGCATACTTTTTTTTCTTTTTTTCTTCTCCCTCATTTACTTTATATTATGTTTGTTTTACTTATGTACTAGTATGAATTATGTAAAAATAGTTACTTTTTTAAAGGAAAAAAATGGTAGATGGCATATGTAGATCCCACGAGTGACGCTCCTCGTAGACGGGTCGACGGGAGCCAGTAGGCCCAACATCTGCTATCGATGTACATATGTCCTAAAACAAAGGAAAAAATTCCATTGCTAACCCTAACTCTAACCACCCTAACCCAAACCCTAGGGGTAGATTTGCGGGGTCCCCGTCCCCTAGGGTTTCCCTAGATACAACCCACCGGAGCGTCCGAATCGGTGGAAACTCCTGCTACGGCTCATCCGGGGCCTATTTCATTCCAAACCTATGGTTTCCATGTGCATATGTCCTAAACAAAGCAAAGCAAATAAAAAAATCCATTGGTAAACCCTCGCACGGAGAAAGCTATAGGGGTAGATCTGCAGGGTCCCCGCCCTAGGGTTTCCCAAGATACAGATCATCGGAGCGTCGGAATCGCTGGAAAACTTGCATTTGTCCCTAACATATGTGTACAAGTGTGATGTAAGGGTTTTCTAACCTTGCATGTACCCGGCGTTGACGATTTCCGCATACATGGGCCCGCACTTGGTAAAATCCAGGATCTGTATGTGGAAACTCCTGCTACGGCTCATCCGGGGCCTATTTCATTCCAAACCTATGGTTTCCATGTGCATATGTCCTAAACAAAGCAAAGCAAATAAAAAATCCATTGGTAAACCCTCGCACAGAGAAAGCTATAGGGGTAGATCTGCAGGGTCCCCGCCCTAGGGTTTCCCAAGATACAGATCACCGGAGCGTCGGAATCGCTGGAAAACTTTCATTTGTCCCTAACATATGTGTAAAAGTGTGATTTAAGGTTTTTCTAACCTTGCATGTACCCGGCGTTGACGATTTCCGCATACATGGGCCCGCACTTGGTAAAATCTAGGATCTGTATGTGGAAACTCCTGCTACGGCTCATCCGGGGCCTATTTCATTCCAAACCTATGGTTTCCATGTGCATATGTCCTAAACAAAGCAAAGCAAATAAAAAATCCATTGATAAACCCTCGCACGGAGAAAGCTATAGGGGTAGATCTGCAGGGTCCCCGCCCTAGGGTTTCCCAAGATACAGATCATCGGAGCGTCGGAATCGCTGGAAAACTTGCATTTGTCCCTAACATATGTGTACAAGTGTGATGTAAGGGTTTTCTAACCTTGCATGTACCCGGCGTTGACGATTTCCGCATACATGGTCCCGCACTTGGTAAAATCCAGGATCTGTATGTGGAAACTCCTGCTACGGCTCATCCGGGGCCTATTTCATTCCAAACCTATGGTTTCCATGTGCATATGTCCTAAACAAAGCAAAGCAAATAAAAAAATCCATTGGTAAACCCTCGCACGGAAAAAGCTATAGGGGTAGATCTGCAGGGTCCCCGCCCTAGGGTTTCCCAAGATACAGATCACCGGAGCGTTGAAATCGCTGGAAAACTTGCATATGCCCATAACATATGTGTACAAGTGTGATGTAAGGTTTGGCTAACCTTGGATGTACCCGTTGTTGACGATTTCCGCATACATGGGCTAACACTTGGTAAAATCCTGGATCTGTATGTGGAAACTCCCGCCACGGCTCAAATGGAGCCTATTTTATGGTAAAGTATGCCCAACCTAAGGTTTCCATGTACATATGTTCTAAATAAACCAAAACAAGTAAAAAATTACATTGGTGAACTCTTGCACGGAGAAAGCTATAGGGGTAGATCTGGGGGGTCCCCGCCCTAGGGTTTCCCAAGATACAGATCACCGGAGCGTCAGAATTGTTGGAAAACTTGCATCTGCCCCTAACATATATGTACAAGTGTGATGTAAGGTTTGGCTAACCTTGCATGTACCCGGCGTTCACGATTTCCGCATACATGGGCTAGCACTTGGTAAAATCCAGGATCTGTATGTGGAAACTCCCGCCACGGCTCAAACAGAGCCTATTTTATGGTAAAGTATGCCCAACCTATGGTTTCCATGTACATATGTCCTAAAAAAACCAAAGCAAGTAAAAAAGTCCATTGGTAAACCCTCACACGGAGAAAGCTATAGGGGTAGATCTGCGGGGTCTCCGCCCTAGGGTTTTTCAAGATACAGACCATCGGAGCGTCGGAATCGCTGGAAAACTTGCATATGCCCATAACATATGTGTACAAGTTTGATGTAAGGTCTGGGACGCGTCATTTTATGTGCTAAATGTTTTCCGTTTCGCGCGTTGGCGGACGGGTGCACGCGCGCGCCCGGTACGGCCATACCGCATGTCCCGGTGGCCCCGTTTTGCGCAGTTGGCAAAGCAAACGGAGCCAAAAAATCGAGCGGAGCCGCGTGGCGTCATTTTATGTGTCCTAGTAACCACTGCAAAAGACGGAACTGGGATACGGCAATTATCTTGAAAAACCCTTCACGAATAGGGCTATCACGTCCGGAGTTCTATGGCTTTTAGGGGAAATGAGTAGGAAACGGCCCGTTTCACCACATAGTTTGTCGGAACAAGGCCATATTTGGCACGTGCGTGGGCCTTAGGATGGGAAGCAAGGCCCCGGTCGCGGATTTCCAATCCGAACCACGGGCGACGGGTTTTCCATTTTCGGGGTGCCGAAAGGGCTTTTTTTTGTGAAGGAGCTGCATGGTGCGCATTTTAGTATTGCGCGGGACCTCCGCGCGGCGGTAGGATACCTCGTACGCACCACCTATCACATGCCATATGCGCGCGGCAGCCATCTGGGAATCCCTCCCGCTTCCTGCGGTGTCCCGCCGAATCCGCTAGAAACTGACCGGATTTGAACTGGGGCGACACTTTCCTTCGCTCAATAAATGGAGGGGAAAATTTTTTTAGGTCTAGGACGCATCATTTTATGTGCTAAATGTTTTCCGTTTCGCGCGTTGGCGGACGGGTGCACGCGCGCGCCCGGTACGGCCATACCACATGTCCTGGTGGCCCTGTTTTGCGCAGTTGGCAAAGCAAATGGAGCCAAAAAATCGAGCGGAGCCGCGTGGCGTCATTTTATGCGTCCTAGTAACCACTGCAAAAGACGGAACTGGGATACGGCAATTATCTTGAAAAACCCTTCACGAATAGGGCTATCACGTCCGGAGTTCTATGGCTTTTAGGGGAAATGAGTAGGAAACGGCCCGTTTCACCACATAGTTTGTCGGAACGAGGCCATATTTGGCACGTGCGTGGGCCTTAGGATGAGAAGCAAGGCCCCGGTCTCGGATTTCCAATCCGAACCACGGGCGACGGGTTTTCCATTTTCGGGGTGCCGAAAGGGCTTTTTTTTGTGAAGGAGCTGCATGGTGCGCATTTTAGTAATGCGCGGGACCTCCGCGCGGCGGTAGGATACCTCGTACGCACCACCTATCACATGCCATATGCGCGCGGCAGCCATCTGGGAATCCCTCCCGCTTCCTGCGGTGTCCCGCCGAATCCGTGAAACCGATCGGATTTGAACTGGGGCGACACTTTCCTTCGCTCAATAAATGGAGGGGAAAATGTTTTTAGGTCTAGGACGCGTCATTTTATGTGCTAAATGTTTTCCGTTTCGCGCGTTGGCGGACGGGTGCACGCGCGCGCCCGGTACGGCCATATCGCATGTCCCGGTGGCCCCGTTTTGCGCAGTTGGCAAAGCAAACGGAGCCAAAAAAAATCGAGCGGAGCCGCGTGGCGTCATTTTGTGCGTCCTAGTAACCACTGCAAAAGACGGAACTGGGATACGGCAATTATCTTGAAAAACCCTTCCGAATAGGGCTATCACGTCCGGAGTTCTATGGCTTTTAGGGGAAATGAGTAGGAAACGGCCCGTTTCACCACATAATTTGTCGGAACGAGGCCATATTTGGCACGTGCGTGGGCCTTAGGACGGGAGGCAAGGCCCCGGTCGCGGATTTCCAATCCGAACCACGGGCGACGGGTTTTCCATTTTCGGGGTGCCGGAAGGGCTTTTTTTTGTGAAGGAGCTGCATGGTGCGCATTTTAGTATTGCGCGGGACCTCCGCGCGGCGGTAGGATACCTCATACGCACCACCTATCACATGCCATATGCGCGCAGCAGCCATCTGGGAATCCCTCCCGCTTCCTGCGGTGTCCCGCCGAATCCGCTGGAAACTGACCGGATTTGAACTGGGGCGACACTTTCCTTCGCTCAATAAATGGAGGGGAAAATGTTTTTAGGTCTAGGACGCGTCATTTTATGTGCTAAATGTTTTCTGTTTCGCGCGTTGGCGGATGGGTGCACGTGCGCGCCCGGTACGGCCATACCGCATGTCCCGGTGGCCCCGTTTTGCGCAGTTGGCAAAGCAAACGGAGCCAAAAAATCGAGCAGAGCCGCGTGGCGTCATTTTATGCGTCCTAGTAACCACTGCAAAAGACGGAACTGGGATACGGCAATTATCTTGAAAAACCCTTCACGAGTAGGGCTATGACGTCCGGAGTTCTATGGCTTTTAGGGGAAATGAGTAGGAAACAGCCCGTTTCACCACATAGTTTGTCGGAACGAGGCCATATTTGGCACGTGCGTGGGCCTTAGGATGGGAAGCAAGGCCCCGGTCGCGGATTTCCAATCCGAACCACGGGCGACGGGTTTTCCATTTTCGGGGTGCCGGAAGGGCTTTTTTTTGTGAAGGAGCTGCATGGTGCGCATTTTAGTATTGCGCGGGACCTCCGCGCGGCGGTAGGATACCTCGTACGCACCACCTATCACATGCCATATGCGTGCGGCAGCCATCTGGGAATCCCTCCCGCTTCCTGCGGTGTCCCGCCGAATCCGCTGGAAACTGACCGGATTTAAACTGGGGCGACACTTTCCTTCGCTCAATAAATGGAGGGAAAAATGTTTTTAGGTCTAGGACGCGTCATTTGATGTGCTAAATGTTTTCCGTTTCGCGCGTTGGCGGACGGGTGCACGCGCGCGCCCGGTACGGCCATACCGCATGTCCCGGTGGCCCCGTTTTGCGCAGTTGGCAAAGCAAACAGAACCAAAAAATCGAGCGGAGCCGCGTGGCGTCATTTTATGTGTCCTAGTAACCACTGCAAAAGACGGAACTGGGATACGGCAATTATCTTGAAAAACCCTTCACGAATAGGGCTATCACGTCCGGAGTTCTATGGCTTTTAGGGGAAATGAGTAGGAAACGGCCCGTTTCACCACATAGTTTGTCGGAACAAGGCCATATTTGGCACGTGCGTGGGCCTTAGGATGGGAAGCAAGGCCCCGGTCGCGGATTTCCAATCCGAACCACGGGCGACGGGTTTTCCATTTTCGGGGTGCCGGAAGGGCTTTTTTTTGTGAAGGAGCTGCATGGTGCGCATTTTAGTATTGCGCGGGACCTCCGCGCGGCGGTAGGATACCTCGTACGCACCACCTATCACATGCCATATGCGCGCGGCAGCCATCTGGGAATCCCTCCCGCTTCCTGCGGTGTCCCGCCGAATCCGCTAGAAACTGACCGGATTTGAACTGGGGCGACACTTTCCTTCGCTCAATAAATGGAGGGGAAAATTTTTTTAGGTCTAGGACGCATCATTTTATGTGCTAAATGTTTTCCGTTTCGCGCGTTGGCGGACGGGTGCACGCGCGCGCCCGGTACGGCCATACCACATGTCCTGGTGGCCCTGTTTTGCGCAGTTGGCAAAGCAAACGGAGCCAAAAAATCGAGCGGAGCCGCGTGGCGTCATTTTATGCGTCCTAGTAACCACTGCAAAAGACGGAACTGGGATACGGCAATTATCTTGAAAAACCCTTCACGAATAGGGCTATCACGTCCGGAGTTCTATGGCTTTTAGGGGAAATGAGTAGGAAACGGCCCGTTTCACCACATAGTTTGTCGGAACGAGGCCATATTTGGCACGTGCGTGGGCCTTAGGATGAGAAGCAAGGCCCCGGTCTCGAATTTCCAATCCGAACCACGGGCGACGGGTTTTCCATTTTCGGGGTGCCGAAAGGGCTTTTTTTTTGTGAAGGAGCTGCATGGTGCGCATTTTAGTAATGCGCGGGACCTCCGCGCGGCGGTAGGATACCTCGTACGCACCACCTATCACATGCCATATGCGCGCGGCAGCCATCTGGGAATCCCTCCCGCTTCCTGCGGTGTCCCGCCGAATCCGCTGGAAACTGACTGGATTTGAACTGGGGCGACACTTTCCTTCGCTCAATAAATGGAGGGGAAAATGTTTTTAGGTCTAGGACGCGTCATTTTATGTGCTAAATGTTTTCCGTTTCGCGCGTTGGCGGACGGGTGCACGCGCGCCGTGCGGCCATATCGCATGTCCCGGTGGCCCCGTTTTGCGCAGTTGGCAAAGCAAACGGAGCCAAAAAAAATCGAGCGGAGCCGCGTGGCGTCATTTTGTGCGTCCTAGTAACCACTGCAAAAGACGGAACTGGGATACGGCAATTATCTTGAAAAACCCTTCCGAATAGGGCTATCACGTCCGGAGTTCTATGGCTTTTAGGGGAAATGAGTAGGAAACGGCCCGTTTCACCACATAATTTGTCGGAACGAGGCCATATTTGGCACGTGCGTGGGCCTTAGGACGGGAGGCAAGGCCCCGGTCGCGGATTTCCAATCCGAACCACGGGCGACGGGTTTTCCATTTTCGGGGTGCTTAGGAAGGGCTTTTTTTTGTGAAGGAGCTGCATGGTGCGCATTTTAGTATTGCGCGGGACCTCCGCGCGGCGGTAGGATACCTCGTACGCACCACCTATCACATGCCATATGCGCGCAGCAGCCATCTGGGAATCCCTCCCGCTTCCTGCGGTGTCCCGCCGAATCCGCTGGAAACTGACCGGATTTGAACTGGGGCGACACTTTCCTTCGCTCAATAAATGGAGGGGAAAATGTTTTTAGGTCTAGGACGCGTCATTTTATGTGCTAAATGTTTTCTGTTTCGAGCGTTGGCGGATGGGTGCACGTGCGCGCCCGTGCGGCCATACCGCATGTCCCGTGGCCCGTTTTGCGCAGTTGGCAAAGCAAACGGAGCCAAAAAATCGAGCAGAGCCGCGTGGCGTCATTTTATGCGTCCTAGTAACCACTGCAAAAGACGGAACTGGGATACGGCAATAATCTTGAAAAACCCTTCACGAGTAGGGCTATGACGTCCGGAGTTCTATGGCTTTTAGGGGAAATGAGTAGGAAACAGCCCGTTTCACCACATAGTTTGTCGGAACGAGGCCATATTTGGCACGTGCGTGGGCCTTAGGATGGGAAGCAAGGCCCCGGTCGCGGATTTCCAATCGGAACCACGGGCGACGGGTTTTCCATTTTCGGGGTGCCGGAAGGGCTTTTTTTTGTGAAGGAGCTGCATGGTGCGCATTTTAGTATTGCGCGGGACCTCCGCGCGGCGGTAGGATACCTCGTACGCACCACCTATCACATGCCATATGCGTGCGGCAGCCATCTGGGAATCCCTCCCGCTTCCTGCGGTGTCCCGCCGAATCCGCTGGAAACTGACCGGATTTAAACTGGGGCGACACTTTCCTTCGCTCAATAAATGGAGGGAAAAATGTTTTTAGGTCTAGGACGCGTCATTTTATGTGCTAAATGTTTTCCGTTTCGCGCGTTGGCGGACGGGTGCACGCGCGCGCCCGGTACGGCCATACCGCATGTCCCGGTGGCCCCGTTTTGCGCAGTTGGCAAAGCAAACAGAACCAAAAAATCGAGCGGAGCCGCGTGGCGTCATTTTATCTGTCCTAGTAACCACTGCAAAAGACGGAACTGGGATACGGCAATTATCTTGAAAAACCCTTCACGAATAGGGCTATCACGTCCGGAGTTCTATGGCTTTTAGGGGAAATGAGTAGGAAACGGCCCGTTTCACCACATAGTTTGTCGGAACGAGGCCATATTTGGCACGTGCGTGGGCCTTAGGATGGGAAGCAAGGCCCCGGTCGCGGATTTCCAATCCGAACCACGGGCGACGGGTTTTCCATTTTCGGGGTGCCGGAAGGGCTTTTTTTTGTGAAGGAGCTGCATGGTGCGCATTTTAGTATTGCGCGGGACCTCCGCGCGGCGGTAGGATACCTCGTACGCACCACCTATCACATTCCATATGCGCGCGGCAGCCATCAGGGAATCCCTCCCGCTTCCTGCGGTGTCACGCCGAATCCGTTGGAAACTGACCGGATTTGAACTGGGGCGACACTTTCCTTCGCTCAATAAATGGAGGGAAAAATGTTTTTAGGTCTAGGACGCGTCATTTTATGTGCTAAATGTTTTCCGTTTCGCGCGTTGGCGGACGGGTGCACGCGCGCGCCCGGTACGGCCATACCGCATGTCCCGCTGGCCCCGTTTTGCGCAGTTGGCAAAGCAAACGGAGCCAAAAAATCGAGCGGAGCCGCGTGTCGTCATTTTATGTGTCCTAGTAACCACTGCAAAAGACAGAACTGGGATACGGCAATTATCTTGAAAAACCCTTCACGAATAGGGCTATCACGTCTGGAGTTCTATGGCTTTTAGGGGAAATGAGTAGGAAACGGCCCGTTTCACCACATAGTTTGTCGGAACGAGGCCATATTTGGCACGTGCGTGGGCCTTAGGATGGGAAGCAAGGCCCCAGTCGCGGATTTCCAATCCGAACCACGGGCGACGGGTTTTCCATTTTCGGGGTGCTGGAAGGGCTTTTTTTTGTGAAGGAGCTGCATGGTGCGCATTTTAGTATTGCGCGGGACCTCCGCGCGGCGGTAGGATACCTCGTACGCACCACCTATGCCATATGCGCGCGGCAGCCATCTGGGAATCCCTCCCGCTTCCTGCGGTGTCCCGCCGAATCCGTTGGAAACTGACCGGATTTGAACTGGGGCGACACTTTCCTTCGCTCAATAAATGGAGGGAAAAATGTTTTTAGGTCTAGGACGCGTCATTTTATATGCTAAATGTTTTCCGTTTCGCGCGTTGGCGGACGGGTGCACGCGCGCGCCCGGTACGACCATACCGCATGTCCCGGTGGCCCCGTTTTGCGCAGTTGGCAAAGCAAACGGAGCCAAAAAATCGAGCGGAGCCATGTGGCGTCATTTTATGTGTCCTAGTAACCACTGCAAAAGACGGAACTGGGATACGGCAATTATCTTGAAAAACCCTTCACGAATAGGGCTATCACGTCCGGAGTTCTATGGCTTTTAGGGGAAATGAGTAGGAAACGGCCCGTTTCACCACATAGTTTGTCGGAACGAGGCCATATTTGGCACGTGCGTGGGCCTTAGGATGGGAAGCCAGGCCCCGGTCGCGGATTTCCAATCCGAACCACGGCGACGGGTTTTCCATTTTCGGGGTGCCGGAAGGGCTTTTTTTTGTGAAGGAGCTGCATGGTGCGCATTTTAGTATTGCGCGGGACCTCCGCGCGGTGGTAGGATACCTCGTACGCACCACCTATCACATGCCATATGCGCGCGGCAGCCATCTGGGAATCCCTCCCGCTTTCTGCGGTGTCCCGCCGAATCCGCTGGAAACTGACCGGATTTGAACTGGGGCGACACTTTCCTTCGCTCAATAAATGGAGGGGAAAATGTTTTTAGGTCTAGGACGCGTCATTTTATGTGCTAAATGTTTTCCGTTTTGCGCGTTGGCGGACGGGTGCACGCGCGCGCCCGGTACGGCCATACCGCATGTCCCGGTGGCCCCGTTTTGCGCAGTTGGCAAAGCAAACGGAGCCAAAAAATCGAGCGGAGCCGCGTGGCATCATTTTATGCGTCCTAGTAACCACTGCAAAAGACGGAACTGGGATACGACAATTATCTTGAAAAACCCTTCACGAATAGGGCTATCACGTCCGGAGTTCTATGGCTTTTAGGGGAAATGAGTAGGAAACGGCCCGTTTCACCACATAGTTTGTCGGAACGAGGCCATATTTGGCACGTGCGTGGGCCTTAGGATGGGAAGCAAGGCCCCGGTCGCGGATTTCCAATCCGAACCACGGGCGACGGGTTTTCCATTTTCGGGGTGCCGGAAGGGCTTTTTTTGTGAAGGAGCTGCATGGTGCGCATTTTAGTATTGCGCGGGACCTCCGCGCGGCGGTAGGATACCTCGTACGCACCACCTATCACATGCCATATGCGCGCGGCAGCAATCTGGGAATCCCTCCCGCTTTCTGCAGTGTCCCGCCGAATCCGCTGGAAACTGACCGGATTTGAACTGGGGCGACACTTTCCTTCGCTCAATAAATGGAGGGGAAAATTTTTTTTGGTCTAGGACGCGTCATTTTATCTGCTAAATTTTTTCCGTTTCGCGCGTTGGCGGATGGGTGCACGCACGCGCCCGGTACGGCCATACCGCATGTCCCGGTGGCCCCGTTTTGCGCAGTTGGCAAAGCAAACGGAGCCAAAAAATCGAGCGGAGCCGCGTGGCGTCATTTTATGAGTCCTAGTAACCACTGCAAAAGACGGAACTGGGATACGGCAATTATCTTGAAAAACCCTTCACGAATAGGGCTATCACATCCGGAGTTCTATGGCTTTTAGGGGAAATGAGTAGGAAACGGCCCGTTTCACCACATAGTTTGTCGGAACGAGGCCATATTTGGCACGTGCGTGGGCCTTAGGATGGGAAGCAAGGCCCCGGCCGCGGATTTCCAATCCGAACCACGGGCGACGGGTTTTCCATTTTCGGGGTGCCGGAAGGGCTTTTTTTGTGAAGGAGCTGCATGGTGCGCATTTTAGTATTGCGCGGGACCTCCGCGCGGCGGTAGGATACCTCGTACGCACCACCTATCACATGCCATATGCGCGCGGCAGCCATCTGGGAATCCCTCCCGCTTCCTGCGGTGTCCCGCCGAATCCGCTGGAAACTGACCGGATTTGAACTGGGGCGACACTTTCCTTCGCTCAATAAATGGAGGGGAAAATGTTTTTAGGTCTAGGACGCGTCATTTTATGTGCTAAATGTTTTCCGTTTCGCGCGTTGGCGGACGGGTGCACGCGCACGCCCGGTACGGCCATACCGCATGTCCCGGTGGCCCCGTTTTGCGCAGTTGGCAAAGCAAACGGAGCCAAAAAATCGAGCAGAGCCGCGTGGCGTCATTTTATGCGTCCTAGTAACCACTGCAAAAGACGGAACTGGGATACGACAATTATCTTGAAAAACCCTTCACGAGTAGGGCTATCACGTCCGGAGTTCTATGGCTTTTAGGGCAAATGAGTAGGAAACGGCCCGTTTCACCACATAGTTTGTCGGAACGAGGCCATATTTGGCACGTGCGTGGGCCTTAGGATGGGAAGCAAGGCCCCGGTCGCGGATTTCCAATCCGAACCACGGGCGACGGGTTTTCCATTTTTGGGGTGCCGGAAGGGCTTTTTTTGTGAAGGAGCTGCATGGTGCGCATTTTAGTATTGCGCGGGACCTCCGCGCGGCGGTAGGATACCTCGTACGCACCACCTATCACATGCCATATGCGCGCGGCAGCCATCTGGGAATCCCTCCCGCTTTCTGCGGTGTCCCGCCGAATCCGCTGGAAACTGACCGGATTTGAACTGGGGCGACACTTTCCTTCGCTCAATAAATGGAGGGGAAAATGTTTTTAGGTCTAGGACGCGTCATTTTATGTGCTAAATGTTTTCCGTTTCGCGCGTTGGCGGACGGGTGCACGCGCACGCCCGGTATGGCCATACCGCATGTCCCGGTGGCCCCGTTTTGCGCAGTTGGCAAAGCAAACGGAGCCAAAAAATCGAGCAGAGCCGCGTGGCGTCATTTTATGCGTCCTAGTAACCACTGCAAAAGACGGAACTGGGATACGACAATTATCTTGAAAAACCCTTCACGAGTAGGGCTATCACGTCCGGAGTTCTATGGCTTTTAGGGGAAATGAGTAGGAAACGGCCCGTTTCACCACATAGTTTGTCGGAACGAGGCCATATTTGGCACGTGCGTGGGCCTTAGGATGGGAAGCAAGGCCCCGGTCGTGGATTTCCAATCCGAACCACGGGCGACGGGTTTTCCATTTTTGGGGTGCCGGAAGGGCTTTTTTTGTGAAGGAGCTGCATGGTGCGCATTTTAGTATTGCGCGGGACCTCCGCGCGGCGGTAGGATACCTCGTACGCACCACCTATCACATGCCATATGCGCGCGGCAGCCATCTGGGAATCCCTCCCGCTTCCTGCGGTGTCCCGCCGAATCCGCTGGAAACTGACCGGATTTGAACTGGGGCGACACTTTCCTTCGCTCAATAAATGGAGGGAAAAATGTTTTTAGGTCTAGGACGCGTCATTTTATGAGCTAAATGTTTTCCGTTTCGCGCGTTGGCGGACGGGTGCACGCGCGCGCCCGGTACGGCCATACCGCATGTCCCGGTGGCCCCGTTTTGCGCAGTTGGCAAAGCAAACGGAGCCAAAAAATCGAGCGGAGCCGCGTGGCGTCATTTTATGTGTCCTAGTAACCACTGCAAAAGACGGAACTGGGATACGGCAATTATCTTGAAAAACCCTTCACGAATAGGGCTATCACGTCCGAAGTTCTATGGCTTTTAGGGGAAATGAGTAGGAAACGGCCCGTTTCACCACATAGTTTGTCGGAACGAGGCCATATTTGGCACGTGCATGGGCCTTAGGATGGGAAGCAAAGCCCCGGTCGCGGATTTCCAATCCGAACCACGGGCGACGGGTTTTCCATTTTTGGGGTGCCGGAAGGGCTTTTTTTTGTGAAGGAGCTGCATGGTGCGCATTTTAGTATTGCGCGGGACCTCCGCGCGGCGGTAGGATACCTCGTACGCACCACCTATCACATGCCATATGCGCGCGGCAGCCATCTGGGAATCCCTCCCGCTTCCTGCGGTGTCCCGCCGAATCCGCTGGAAACTGACCGGATTTGAACTGGGGCGACACTTTCCTTCGCTCAATAAATGGAGGGAAAAATGTTTTTAGGTCTAGGACGCGTCATTTTATGTGCTAAATGTTTTCCGTTTCGCGCGTTGGCGGACGGGTGCACGCGCGCGCCCGGTACGGCCATACCGCATGTCCCGGTGGCCCCGTTTTGCGCAGTTGATAAAGCAAACGGAGCCAAAAAATCGAGCGGAGCCGCGTGGCGTCATTTTATGCGTCCTAGTAACCACTGCAAAAGAAGGAACTGGGATACGGCAATTATCTTGAAAAACCCTTCACGAATAGGGCTATCACGTCCGGAGTTCTATGGCTTTTAGGGGAAATGAGTAGGAATCGGCCCGTTTCACCACATAGTTTGTCGGAACGAGGCCATATTTGGCACGTGCGTGGGCCTTAGGATGGGAAGCAAGGCCCCGGTCGCGGATTTCCAATCCGAACCACGGGCGACGGGTTTTCCATTTTCGGGGTGCCGGAAGGGCTTTTTTGTGAAGGAGCTGCATGGTGCGCATTTTAGTATTGCGCGGGACCTCCGCGCGGCGGTAGGATACCTTGTACGCACCACCTATCACATGCCATATGCGCGCGGCAGCCATCTGGGAATCCCTCCCGCTTCCTGCGGTGTCCCGCCGAATCCGCTGGAAACTGACCGGATTTGAACTGGGGCGACACTTTCCTTCGCTCAATAAATGGAGGGAAAAATGTTTTTAGGTCTAGGACGCGTCATTTTATGTGCTAAATGTTTTCTGTTTCGCGCGTTGGCGGACGGGTGCACGCGCGCGCCCGGTACGGCCATACCGCATGTCCCGGCGGCCCCGTTTTGCACAGTTGGCAAAGCAAACCGAGCCAAAAATTCGAGCGGAGCCGCGTGGCGTCATTTTATGCGTCCTAGTAACCACTGCAAAAGATGGAATTGGGATACCGCATGTTCCACGCGCCCGATACGACCATACCGCATGTTCCACGCGCCCGGTTAAAGGGGTAGATCTACGGGCCTCTAAGGTTAGGGTTTCATGTACGAGAGGGAATCTGCAGGTAAGATGCTATAATTATTTTACTACTAGTATATTATTGTTAGAACTTATTAGAAGAAACAATGAAAGAAAAAACAAAAACAAAAATTAAAAAAAATGAATTATGCCGAGGGGGGCCCTAGGCGTATCTGGGGCCCTCGGCGTATCCAGGGAAACCCTAACATTAAGCCAGGGTCCACCTGGTCGGCCCGGGCGAAACAGATAAGCCGAGGGTGGCCCTCGGCGTATGGGCGCGACAGGGTAACCCGAGGGTGGCCCTCGGCGTATCTGGGGATTTGGATAACAGAGCACCTGGTCGGCCACGCACGCGCGCACGCGTTTTCCTCCTCGCGCTCGCGTTTTCCTCCTCCCGCTCGCTTTTCCCCCTGCCCGCCGCCGCCTCCTGCCCACCGCCGCCACCTGCTGCTCGCGCCGCCCTCCTCCCGTCGCGCCACCCTCCTCCCGTTCCCGACCTCAGGCCCCTGGCCCTCCTCCCGTCCCCGCCCTCCTCCCATCCCCATCCTCCGGTCGCCGGCCTCCTCGTCGCGCCCTCGCCCTCCTCCTCGCCCCGGCCATCCTCCCGTCGCCGGCCTCCTCGTCGCGCCGCCCACCTCCTCCTCAACACCCCCGCGCAGTACCCGGCTGGCCTGCAGATGGTAAGCACTTTAGCTCTTTTTTCATTTTTGTGTTACTTTAATTGTTGTAATACAAATTGATGTTGGAACTAGTAATAGAAATAGTGGGGATAGAAATAGAATAGTGTAAATAGTAGAAACCTAGGTTGCGGGGATACGGAGAATATACGGCGATACGGCGAATATACATATAAAATTAATGAAATGCTATGCAATGACTTGTGAAGTCAAAGAATAACTGAGGCGGCAGAGGAGAGAACGATTCCATGTTGCGGGGAGGCGATTCTAGATGGCGGCGAGTGACTCCAGACGGAAAGGCCGATACTCCTGAGATACATGTTAGTTAGTTAGTTAGTTAGAAATAGAAATTTGTTAGCTGTTAGTTAGTTAGTTAGGATTTTTTGATTAGTTAATTTGTTAGCCGCCACCGGATCCGTAGATTGTGTAGTAGAAATATGTCTAATAATGTGAATTTGTAATAGGCCATGCCGTGACCGCCTCGTTGTGAGCACCCCTGCGTGACGATCCCGGATCTTGACACGCTTCTCGACGGTCGCCGGCATCGACACTCGGTTGCTCGACTACTTCCTCTACAGCCGAGGGTGAGCAAAAATTCGAACTTCTTCTCCGTATTTTATTTATGTCACTAGATTCATTTTCCAAGTCAAGTTGCGTAACCTAGGTGTCACTTCTCGTCCTCAAGCGTTACGCGGATAAATATGCATTAGTGGTCGGCATATTTTCAACCGTAACGCTTGCGGCATTTATGGGACAGTCGGCGGATCCGTAGTTGGGTACGTTCTCCATGCTCTGCTCCGGTCCGAGTCAGGATTTCGGCAGCGCCTCACCGTTGTTCTCCGGATGCACATCCTCTTGTCTTTTTGGCGAGACGTGTATCGGGAGAGCAGCGGGGAGGTGCTGCCGAAATTTTGACTCGGACCGGGGTAGAGCATGGAGAATGTACTCAATCTACGGATCCGGCGGCTGCTAGGAGCCCACCTAGTAGAGATGTAGGTTGATGCATTCGTTTTGCCTGGTAAAAAAATTAAAATATGATGCATTTATTTTCCTATTTGATATAAATGCTATGCTTGTGGTTTGGATTCCAATAGAGCAGAGGATGGCTGATAATGGATGGATGTACACCGGCCGTGTTAGTGCGACTAATAAAACAGATGAGTGGATAAGGAAGACTTGGCATTTAGTGAAGGAGATGGCACGTGGTACAAAACAGAAGGTTCAGCCACTTTGCCCGTGCAATCGTTGCTTGAAGCATCACCGTCGTGGAAAGGATGACATGTTTAAACACCTTCTGCAATATGGGTATATGCCTCGTTACGTCACGCAGATCGACTTTGATGAGCACGAACGTGACAGAGGTGAGGTGATGCGGCAGCGGCTCAATGGCAATGAGTATGATGGGGTTAGAGACTTTCTAGATGATCTTGTCGATGCCCACATGCCAGAGTCGCCACCTTCACGGGAGGAACCGCCAGAGCCGGAGGAACCTCCAGAACCGGAGGAACCAGAGCTAGCCGCGAAGGCCTTCTATGATATGATTCACGCTGCTAAGACGCCTCTGTACGATGGCGCCACGATTTCTCAGCTCGATGCCATCTCCCAATGTCTAGCCGACAAGACCCGGTACAACACCACCCGTGACGGATTCGAAGCAAGTCTGAAAACAACTGGTAACATGTTGCCCAAGGGGCATTGTCTGCCTAAAAGCCTGCACGAGACGAGGCAACTCATGTCGGCGCTCAACATGGATTATCAAAGGATAGACTGTTGTCCAAAAGGCTGCGTTCTCTTCTGGAAACAGTTTGCGGAGGACAAGTACTGTCCCATTTGTAAGGCCTCTAGGTATGAAGAGGTAACGGGAAAGGATGGTCAGGTGAGGCAGTCAAAAATCGCAAAGTCGATTCTTCGGTATCTCCCATTCATAAAAAGAATCCAACGGCTTTACTTGACTGAGGAGACCGCCAAACAGATGACGTGGCACAAGATGGGGACTCGAATAAAGGACAATCAAAGGCGGACGAAGATGGGACATCCATCTGATGGCAATGCATGGAAGAACTTTGATAGAAAATACCCCCAAAGGGCAGCAGATGCTCGGAATGTCAGAATTGCAATAGCTACAGATGGCTTCAATCCATATGGTATGTCGACTGCCAATTACAGTTGCTGGCCCGTGTTTGTAATTCCGCTCAATCTCCCTCCCGGAGTTCTAATGACGAGGAAGACCATGTTTCTGTCACTGATCATTCCAGGGCCCGATTACCCGGGGAAGAACTTGAGTGTCTACATGCAGCCGATTGTGGATGATTTGAACCACTCTTGGCACCACGGGACGTTGACGTACGATCGAGCATCGAAGAAAAACTTCTACATGAAAGTTTGGTTGCAGTATACCATGCATGACATGCCCGGGTACGCCCTAACATGCGGTTGGTGTACAGCTGGTTAATGGCCATGCCCAGTGTGCAGGCATCGACTTGAGTTCCTTTGGCTAAATAAGGGTCGCAAGTATGTTGCGTTTGACACGAATCGGCAGTACCTCAAATGGAGGCATCCGTTCAGAGAAGACAAAAAGAACTTCAAGAAAGGCAAAGTTGTGCATGAAGTAACAGAGGTGCCAAAGTTCGATGGTATAGCTGTTGATGCCGAGCTACGTGCTCTCGTGCCAGCGGCATCGGAAGTTGGCCATCAATTTGAGGGATATGGTGTAACGCACAACTAGACTCACGAGGCAGCCTTAACGAAGCTCGAGTATTACAAGGACCTCGAACTTCCCCATAACATCGATGTGATGCACACCGTAAAGAATGTCGCGGAGTCCTTATTTCACACGTGCCTAAACATTCCCGGGAAGTCAAAGGTGTTACCACCCGATTTTGGCCAAATCAGGAGTTGGACCGTAAAGTGAAGATGGGCTTGAAGGACGTACACGTGGAGCATCTTCGGAGCGGTCTTGCGCTAAGAGTTTGGGCTAAGTGGCCCGTGTATCTGTAACATATTAGATCACGTTGTAATTTAGATTACAGAGATAGAATCTGGCCCGTGCACGGTTAGGTTCACGCCTCAATTAGAAAGTCCCTTGGACTATAAATATGTATCTAGGGTTATCGGAAAAGGAGGACAATCATCGTTCAAACAAACACAAAATACGGCGCATCGCCACCCCTTCTCTTCGAGGGTTTCTCCCGGGTAAGCACCATGCTGCCTAGATCGCATCTAGCGATCTAGGCAGCGTAAGTTTATTCGTTATCCTTGTACTGCTCGTGCTGAAGCCTTGTTGATGGCGAGCAGTACTATTTATCCTTAGGTGTTTAGGGGCTTGCATTGGTGCTTTCACGTGCATATCTGCGTGGCGATGCCGTCCCTCGACACCTAGCTGCCCTCACGTCTATCCAGACGTGAGGGCAGCATACTGCTTTTTCGTTACTTAGTAGATCCGATCCATTATAGTTGCTCCTTGCTCTGCAAGGATTAGTTTAATATCTGCATAGTTAGGCCTTATGCTGGGGTCGGAGGATCAGGTGGTGCGTTAGATGCTGTTCATCGTCCCTGCGAGGGATGTTCAGGGAATCGACGTTATGTTGGTTTTTAGGCCTCTCGTAGGGGTAGTTTGCACTGTCTCTCGTAGCTGCTAGGCCCGATCGCACGTAGGACGTTCCGATTATGCGGTGAAAACCCTAAACTGTCGTGGATCGCTTTAGCTTTGTCCTGATCAAGCAGGATCCCCATGCCATTGTAAATCCAACGTGAAGCATGGGGCGATCGGCTCCATGAGCCGATCCACAGGGAAACCTGAGAGCCGATAGGGCTCGTATTTGATGTGCACGTGTCTACCATGCAGGAACAATCGAAGCACTAACACCTTCCTGACCGGGTCTAGGTCAGGTGGCACGCCCTAGCAACCGCCAGGACGTTTTGCCAGAAGATTTGCGGGACGACGCGAGGTGCCAGGGATCCACTAAGCGGCCCTGGGAGCTTCCCGGCTCTTCGTGTTGCTTAACCAACGCCCGTCGGGGGGTTTTGGAGGGTAACACATTCTGGCACGCCCGGTGGGACATCTTCTGCAACATCCACGTCAACATCGGCATCCGAGATGGCGGAAGAACAGATCACGTACGAGGAGCTTCCTCCTGATCATAAGAAGAAGTACGATGAGCTGAAGGCCATCATTGAAGCCGAACTCATCGGCTCCTTTGAGAAGACCCGTTCACACGGTATCAGATTCAAAGGATTCACGCCACAAGGCGTCCTCGAAGGGGTAGATCTGTCTCTCCCTTCGGATGAACGTACCAGAGCCCTGCGACAAGAGATCAACTACGTGGTGGCTCACTCACTGCATCGGCACTCTGAGAGCCTGGTGAACACTTTGGAGCGCGTTGCGCTCCGTGTGGTGCAAGAGATCATGGAGCGTCGATACTCTCCTTCAGGACCTGTTCTAGGGACTCACCAGGGAGAGATGCAACTCCACACCAGGCCACCTCTGCCGTACGCAACGGCGGCTCCACAGCTACAAGGCTCACCGGCATACGTCGTCTACAAAGTTGGGGGTGACCCGGGCGACTATCAGTTCTTGCATGACCCGCCCAAGGAAATCCCACACGGATACGTGTGCACGTATGTGCCGGACTGCAACAACTGGACGCAGGCGATCCAGGCTCAGCCAGGAGGGAGTGCCGGATCAGGAGCAATTGTTCCGGCAGGAAGAACGACTGCAGCAGCGGGGAGCTTAGGAGCAGAAGCTGAGAAACAGGCGTGGCTAGCCAGATATGCCACTACACCAGTCCAGGAAAACTCAGCTGCCACCACCTCTACCGCAGATCAAATCAGCGCAGTCCTGAGAGATCAGTTCGGCATCTTGCCGAAGAAGAAGGTAATCGGCTATTCCAAGCCGTACCCCAATGAGTTCGACCTGATCCCACTACCGCCTAAGTACCGGCTTCCGGACTTCAACAAATTCAGTGGGTCAGAAGGGTCAAGCTCCATCGAGCACGTGAGCCGATACCTGGCCCAACTGGGCATGGTTTCAGTATCGGATCAGCTACGAGTGAGGTTCTTCTCGCAGTCCCTCACCGGTCCAGCGTTTGGATGGTACACCTCGTTGCCACCAAATTCAGTGCAATCATGGAAGCAGCTGGAGGAACTGTTCCACACCCAGTACCATTCAGAAGGTACTGAAGCTGGTATTGCCGAACTAGCTCAGGTTCGGCAGAAGCGAGGAGAAACAGTCTCTGAATACATTCAACGTTTCAGAACTGTCAAGAACCGATGCTATTCGGCTCACCTAACTGAGAAAGAGGCAGTCGAGCTGGCCGTGGCAGGCCTTGCAGCGTCATTCAAGGACCTGACGTTCCAGGTTGAATACAACTCGTTGACGCACCTGGTCAATAGACTGACCTTATATGAACAGCGCCATCCAGAACTGTACCAGGACAAGTTCAAGCGCGCAATAACCCTGGTCAATGCTGATGAGGATGAAGATCCTACGGAAGATCAGGAAGTTGCAGTGGCCGAGTGGACTCGGACGCCAGTACCTGTGTCCTGCAAATGGGTGAACCCGCCAGGGCCTCCGAGAGGGTTGGACTTCGACGTGACCAAGACTGAACAGATCTTCGATCTGCTGCTGAAAGAGAAACAGTTGAAGCTACCCGAAGGCCACAAGATCCCTACGGCACAGGAGATGAACAAGAGGCCATACTGCAAATGGCATCATACGTTCACGCACGCCACCAATGACTGCAAAGTATTGCGCGCACAAATTCAGATGGCGATAGAATCAGGCCGATTAACTTTCGGACAGTTTGCCATGAAGGTAGACATGCGTCCGTTTCCGGACGTCAACATGGTGGACCTGAGCCACTCCATAAGAGAGCCAGGGTTCTCTCTTGATGTCAATATGGCAGGGCTTATGAACCGCCATGGCAAGGACAAAGCAGAGAGCAGCCACTCTCGTGGCAAAGATAAGGAGGAGGCCGTTCCACGCGACCGGCCCCAAGATGACGATAGACGGTACCTAACCGAGGAGGAGGTGAGAAGCATACGGTATCAACGCCCATTATCCGTACACCTCCTCAACAAATATGAGCAGCAGTATGACCGACGTCGACGCTACGAGGAAGACGATGAAAAATATCATCGGTCAGATGCAGCGGACAGGAGGTATCGTCAGCATGACAGGAGCGACGACGGGTACGAACGCTACGCCAGAGGGAGGTCAAGGGAGCAAGACAACGTGGACATGCACTGGGACTGTCCCTTCTTCAAACATTGCTGGGACTCAGGAATGAGCCGATTGCCAACAATCGAGAACTGCCCAGAATGCAGGCAGCACAGAAGAAGGGCAAGCGAAGTTTCAGTGTTCGAGCGCCTAGGACCTCTCCCACCTCACAACAAGCGAGCCGAGTCATCTCAAGAAGAGGACTTCGAGGAGTCCGATGGAGAAGAAGATAGGTATCACCGACCAAGGTGGTGCCCTGATGGACTCAGTCATTCTCAGAAGCGTAGAGTGCAGCGGCTGCGAAACCTGGAAGAAGCCGAGGCACAGTACCTGTACTCGTTGAGAAGAGCACGGCCCGATCTGGCCGTGAAGATTCAGCAAACAGTGGAGACAAAGGCGCGCCCGCCAAAGAAAGTATGGCGCCCAAAACAGGCGAAAGCCGATGCACAGGCATCGGCTGATGCCGATGCAGAGACATCGGCTGATACGAACATGATATCCGTGACCCGGACGGAGTAGCGAGTCCAAGACATTGGACATACGTGGCAGGGCCGATCCCTGAGATCGGCCCTCAAAAAATGAAAAGCAAAGGATCTTATCTCCAGCATGCCACGTAGCTACAATGGAAATCCAAGAAGTTGCAAATCATCGCCAAAGCCTTGCAACGGAAAAGGAGGCCGATTCCTGCAATCGGCCAAAATGATCCTCAACATACCCTGTCCGTGTTCAGCATTGATCCAACAGATGCCTGAAGAGCCAATGCCATCAATTACTTGACAGAATCGGCTCGGGGGGCACATAGAGGGATGAGATACGAGGATACGAAGCTGGGAACGGATGTCAAACGTCCAGCAGAGCAGCTCAAGCATGGGGGCCGATACATAAACAAATCGGCCACAAAAACAAAAAAAAATCGAAAAACTCCAAATTTTTTAGCACAGCCGATGCAGAGGCATCGACTTAAGAATTCAAAGCCGATGCACGGCCATCGACTCAAGGTATTGTTACAGGCAGAAGCCTAATGGAGCAGTCACCTGTGTGGTACATAGCGATGTTCTACTGAAGAAGTCCCTCAGTGGAATGGTTGGTGGCTCCATTGGCAAATCCTCGAGGTCAGCAGCGCCTGCGTAAGCATGCAGATCAGGTTCAGCCAATGAACAGTCAATTGGCCGTGGCGTCTCTTCCTAGGGCTTGACCAAGGTGGCAGCTTCATCAGACATCGTCACCAGAAACTGCATTAGTCTGCTCAAGGTGGTGAGCTGATCGGAGCAGCAGGACACAAGAATGGAGCTGGGAAGAGTTCAGGGGCCACTGCGTGTGAGGCTTTTTAGTTCAAGAGAGCTGCTGATCCTTCCAGAGCTGTCCTAGTGCACTGTCTCCTTGGGCGTAAGCTTTCCTGCCAGGTTTTGATGAAGAGCTGGAATGGCTCGGGGGGCAGCTCACCTGGGAGGTTCTCTGCTATTAACAGCCGATTCGGTTAGAATCGGCTAACGTTGCGCTACAGTTGGAAAGCCGATGACGACCCATGTGGCTGGTCCACTTCTGTGCTCGCCTGGACCAAGGCTCGGGGGGCAGCTAGCCCTAAAAAATTCCTCATCCTGAAGAGCCAGTGGTGTTGAAATTGGCTATCTCTGCGTCCTAACCATGCTGAACAGGAGAACTCTTGCAGAGTAAAACCACCGGGGTTGACAGGAGGAGTTGGAAGAAGGAGCCATCATCGTTGATCAGGCTCTAAACCAGTTCGTTGCTGCAAAGAAACAAACGTCACGAGGGAAGCTGTGAACGAGTGACACCTGTTTTACAGGAGTATCGGCTTCAAGATCAAGATTGTCAGCAACGGACTAAGGAGCTTTCCTGGAAGCATTAATCCAGGAGTTTTGCCGTCAGGACAAATTCTACGATCGGATGATTTTAAAGTCCAAGGATCTAGGGGTCTCACAGCTGCACGTTGGACCTGTCCGGTTGGAGGTTTGGATTTGAATTTCATGGATTGCAAGTTAATATCTGAGAAGGTGATTGGATCGACCTGTTTTGCAATCTATTGGAAAAGCTGATGCTTTGCCATCGGCTCATTGAGCATCCACCGAATCGACAATCGGCAGACTCAGTACGAAGGGCAATCGGCTAAATCATCACTAAGGAATCAGTAAAATCAAATGGGGAATTCTTCATTGATAAACAAGGGTTTCTTACATAAAGAGCTGATTGCTCTCAAAAGGAATTGCTAGGGGGAACGTTGCCCCATCTACTACTCCTAGCTCTATCCTATCTAAGGGCCGCTGCTGCCCTCATCGTCGCCATCGCTGCTGTCGGCGCTGCTCCCGGCCGGCTCGTCGTCACTGCTGTAGTGACCACCGGCGGGACCTTCATTGTCCTCATCTTCTTCGCTAGCGTCGCCATAGTCGCTGTCGAAGTCGCTGATGTTGCCGGGCCAGGGGCAGAGACGCTTGGCCGGCGGTTCGTCGGAGGAGGTGGTGTCCTCCTCCTCTTCCTTCACCTCCTCGGCGGAGGAGTAGCCGTCCCAGGAGAAGCCGTCGTCGTCGCTTTCCTCCTCCGATTGCCCAACGGCAAGGAAGCGGAGGTCGCTCTCCCCGTCCGTTAAGGACTGGTCGTCTTCTGACCAGACGAATGAGTCGTGGGTCGACTCGTCCCCGTCGGCTATGGCGCGGTGAATGTTGGCCGCGTGGACCTCCTGTGGGTCCCGTTCAGGCGTTGGCTCACGGGAGGTGGAGGATTGGGTGGAAAGACCCGATGAGGGAGAAGACGAAGAGGAAGACATGGCGGCGGAGGAGGGTTTTTCGGTTTGCCGATGGCTACTGTGGAGCAGGGGGATGAAGAAAGAAACCACAGGAAGTGGCCAAATAAAAAGGGGTATAGCGATTTAAATGCCTAATCAGTTCCCGAGGACGTGGTGCCAGAACCGTCAAATCGAGCAGAGAAGGCGAGGAGGCAAGACGCCATCATGAAGAAAACTGCGACGGTTCTGCCACGACATGACCCTTCGAAGAAAACAGATGGTTTTGCAATTATCATTATCAAAACCAGGGGGGCATGTGTTACCACCCGATTTTGGCCAAATCAGGAGTTGGACCGTAAAGTGAAGATGGGCTTGAAGGACGTACACGTGGAGCATCTTCGGAGCGGTCTTGCGCTAAGAGTTTGGGCTAAGTGGCCCGTGTATCTGTAACATATTAGATAGCGTTGTAATTTAGATTAAAGAGATAGAATCTGGCCCGTGCACGGTTAGGTGCACGCCTCAATTAGAAAGTCCCTTGGACTATAAATATGTATCTAGGGTTATCGGAAAAGGAGGACAATCATCGTTCAAACAAACACAAAATACGGCGCATCGCCACCCCTTCTCTTCGAGGGTTTCTCCCGGGTAAGCACCATGCTGCCTAGATCGCATCTAGCGATCTAGGCAGCGTAAGTTTATTCGTTATCCTTGTACTGCTCGTGCTGAAGCCTTGTTGATGGCGAGCAGTACTATTTATCCTTAGGTGTTTAGGGGCTTGCATTGGTGCTTTCACGTGCATATCTGCGTGGCGATGCCGTCCCTCGACACCTAGCTGCCCTCACGTCTATCTAGACGTGAGGGCAGCATACTGCTTTTTCGTTACTTAGTAGATCCGATCCGTTATAGTTGCTCCTTGCTCTGCAAGGATTAGTTTAATATCTGCATAGTTAGGCCTTATGCTGGGGTCGGAGGATCCGGTGGTGCGTTAGATGCTGTTCATCGTCCCTGCGAGGGATGTTCCGGGAATCGACGTTATGTTGGTTTTTAGGCCTCTCGTAGGGGTAGTTTGCACTGTCTCTCGTAGCTGATAGGCCCGATCGCACGTAGGACGTTCCGATTATGCGGTGAAAACCCTAAACTGTCGTGGATCGCTTTAGCTTTGTCCTGATCAAGCAGGATCCCCATGCCATTGTAAATCCAACGTGAAGCATGGGGCGATCAGCTCCATGAGCCGATCCACAGGGAAACCTGAGAGCCGATAGGGCTCGTATTTGATGTGCACGTGTCTACCATGCAGGAACAATCGAAGCACTAACACCTTCCTGACCGGGTCTAGGTCAGGTGGCACGCCCTAGCAACCGCCAGGACGTTTTGCCAGAAGATTTGCGGGACGATGCGAGGTGCCAGGGATCCACTAAGCGGCCCTGGGAGCTTCCCGGCTCTTCGTGTTGCTTAACCAACGCCCGTCGGGGGGTTTTGGAGGGTAACAAAAGGATAATGTCAAGGCTAGAGTCGATGCTGAGAAGCTCTGTGATAGGAAGAAATTACACATGCAGCGTCCTACTGGCCGTCGAAAGAATTGGTTCAAGCCGCACGCCGACTTCTGCCTTGATTCCATCCAAAAGAAGGAGGCATTCAGCTGGCTAAAATACGTCGTGATGTTCCCTGATGGTTATTGTTCGAATATGAGCAAGGGAGTCAATCTTTCGACGGGAAAAGTCACCGGGCTCAAGAGTCACGACTATCATATATGGATTGAGAGGCTGATGCCGGTGATGCTTCGAGGGTATCTCCCCGAGAAAATATGGCGAGTGCTCGCGGAGTTGAGCCATTTCTTCCGCACGCTCTGTGCTAAGCAGATATGTCCTATGGTTATTGAGAAGCTGCAAGTTCAAGTGCCGGAGTTGCTATGCAATTTGGAGATGATCTTTCCGCCAGGCTTCTTTACTCCGATGGCACATCTCATTGTGCACCTCGCAAACGAGGCACTCTTGGGTGGCCCAGTGCAGTTTCGGTGGCAGTTTTGTATTGAGAGAGAGTTCAAGTATATTCAGAAGATAACCAGAAACAAAGCCAAGATTGAAGCATGCATAGCTGAGGCAACGTGCCTTCGGGAGATGGCAGATGCCGCAACAACGTACTATCCTGATGAAGTTCCCACTCTGCATAACCCGGTCTCTCGTTACAATGTCGACGTGCCCATGAATGACCCCAAGCTTCAACTATTCCAATGTCCTGGTGGCAAGGCTGGTAAAGGACAAAAATATAGATTGGAGAGGGAAGAGAAGGATTGCATAATGCTCTATGTGCTTATGAACATGAAGGAAGTGGTGGGGGGGGGGGGGGACGACGACGATGGCGGTCACGATTTCATTAGGTAACATGGTGTACAAATTACTTTGTACCTAGTTTCGATCTCCTACGTGGTCTCGGTCTAATGCTTATTGTATCCTTTCAGCGAGTTCACGGATGAACAGTGGTGGCGAACGACAGATCCCACGGGTGCGGAGTTGGACACTCTACTGAAAGAGGGTGCTCCCGGAGTAAAAATAAACTTTGTGTCTTGGTTCATGAAAAAAGTAATGTCTAAGCTGTCCCTCTTACCTACCAATATGTGACTTGTCCCTGTTATTCCATGTAACTAATGCACACAACAAATTTGAACCGTGCTTGTAGGGAGCTAATGCAAACGTTGAGATGACAGATGAGTTGAGATGTGTATCCCAAGGTTGTAACCGTGACGTCATGAAGTATGAAAAGTATGACGTGAATGGGTTTCGCTTCCATACAGAGACACACCAGAAGGGCCGGGCGAATCCAAAAACGATAAATAATGGTGTCTTCACTAGAGGATCCGATACCTTTGATTACTACGGGAGGTTAGAGAATGTATACGAGCTAACCTTCAATCGTACAAACAAACAACTCAATCTCGTTGTGTTCAAGTGTCATTGGTTCGACCCAAGAGGTGGACAGAGAGTTACCAAGTCCATTGGGTTAGTAGAAGTTAAGCCTTCCACCACCTATACCGGAGCCGATGTCTATATTGTTGCTCACCAAGCCAAGCAAGTTTATTATTTGCCGTACCCATGCCAGAAAGCGGCACTCAACGGCTGGGAAGTCGTGTTCCAGGTATCGCCACATGGTAACCTACCGATTCCCTCCGAGGACGATTACAACAACATTGACCCTGTAACATACGAGGGAATTTTCTATCAAGAGGAAGAGGACTTCGGGCACTTTGAGTTAGAATGTGTTCTTGAAGAGGACCTCAGGAACGAGAACGATGCAGAACCTCGTGGTGAGTCAGTGGTGGATCTAAAGGACATAGATATGCTCGAGAAGTTACAAGTGGAAGATGATAGCGATGATGAGCCTCCACCCATCTATCAGGCTCCAACTTACTACTCAAAAGATAGTGATAGTGATAGTGACAAGGAGAAACAAAATGAGATTGTCAATGAGATTGATGACGGCTGGTGAGGGTCTTTTATGTGTTTATGCTTCTTATATATTTTTCAACATGCTTAATAATTGTTTAGTGTCTTTATGCTTAGTATTTATATATTTTTCAACATGCTTCTTAATTGCATAGTGTCTTTATGCTTAGTATTTATATATTTTTCAACATGCTTCTTAATTGCATAGTGTCTTTATGCTTAGTATTTATATATTATTCAACATGCTTCTTAATTGTTTAGTGTCTTTATGCTTACTATTTATATATTTTTCAACATGCTTCTTAATTGTTTTCTCTTTCTCAATGCAGGTGATTGAACAATATGAGCGGCGGCAAGGAGGACTCGTCGAGCTTGCTTAAGAAGATGCAACACCGCAAGAACAATGTTAGAAGGAGTGGGAGGGAACCGCGTCGCAATCCGCGTTACGAGGACGGCGCGGGAGGAGGAGGAGGACGAGGACGAGGACGGGGACGAGGTGGTGGAGCTGGAGGTCGAGCTGGAGGTGGAGGTGGCTTGGGAGGAGCTGGAGGTGGAGGTGGAGGTGGAGGTGGAGGTGGCTGGGGAGGACCGGACTTTGAGCCACCACCCTCGGCTTCAGGCGACGTTGCTTCCGGGTTCTTTTTGGAGGGGCCATCTATAGAGGAGACGGAGACGGAGTCTAGAGCCGAGGAGGACTCTAGCCGCGGGTTTGAGACTCCAGAGGAGGATGGGCGGCCGAAGCCACTGAAGATTCGTGGGGAAGCGAGAGTCCCCGACGAGAGGAAGGAGCCTAAGACCCATGAGGCGAAGACCCTTATTATTCCTGCTGGCCCTGAGTAAGTGTACTAATTTGGCAATTTCGATTTTCATGTACTAATGTTCGATTTTCATGTGCTAATGTTTGATTTTCATGTGCAGCAATTGGACATTTCCTCCGGGGGTCAAGGGGCGCCAGCCTAGCAGCATGATTGGAGCTTTGCTTAGGAAGTTCTGGCCGGGCAAGTACTATCCCCTCGGGACTGTCCCAGATGGCGAGAAGAAGCTAGCCACTACTTGGACGGACTATGAGAGTGCCCCTGGCGTAGGCTTCCCAACGGCTGCTGAGGCCGTGATGAGAAAGTTTTGGGTAAGCCATATTTTCTCGAGCTTCGTTCATATTTGATGACCCCAATGTTCTAACTCATGACTCTCACAATTGTTTTTTGCATGATTGAAGTGTTTTTATCGTGTGGCGCCCGAGGTTGAGGAGACGGCCGCGAACAGGACTTTGCGGGCGACTTGTGAGAGGTTGACACCGCAGGTGTGGTACAACCAAAGGATCACGTCCGCGGGTCACTTCTGGGCACAGAGAGGCGAGAGGGTCCAGAAGCCGGACATTGTCGGTAAGAATGCTAAGGCCGAGTACGAGATGACGGTGGAGGAGTACATGTCGGTGAGTAAAATGTCAATGAGATTGTACATTGTTACTAAGTTGCAATTGCATTAGATTGAGTTGAGTATTGCATTTTCAGGTTATCCCCGATTGGGCCGAGCCGCATGCCGAGGCATGGGAGGAGATGGTTAGGACGAGGTGGCTCAAGATGGACGAGGACTTTGCAGCCGTGGCGAGGCGGAACGCGGAGAACCGAGGCGACGGTGGCACACACTGTGGGGGAAACCTCAGCTACGAGCGCTACAAGGGGAAGACGGTATGTATACATTTTATTTTCCGTCAGGTTCAAAGTTGGTACTCACAACATTTCCTTTCGCGATGCAGAGGGCCGAGTTAGGACCCGACGAGGAGATTTCTGACCTCGAGATATACAACAAGATGCGGCTTAAGAAGCCCGATCTCTCGCAGCCTCAGCCCTCGCTCCCTGAGTACTTCGGCACCTACGCCGAGGACGCCGAGAACTACTGCGCGATGGTGAGGCATCGTCACCCGGAGGTGGATGACCCCATGAGCGCGGAGGTCGACGAGGAGTCGTTGGTCCTGTCATCCGGAGGGTTGCCGCATGGCCGTCTCGCCATGATGAACAAGGCCGTGAAGCATAAGCTCACCACGACCTTCACGCGTCTCAAGGCGGGCCTCACCAAGGACAGCCCCCCTCTCCCGCCTCGTCGCCGGGCTCGGCAACCCGCATACGACGTAAGTTTCTCTCATTTCCATCCTCTTTCCGACTTTCGTTCATACATTGCTAAGTGCTAACGAGACATGAATTTGTGAAATTGTAGCCTGACTTCGAGGCGGCCTACGTGGACGCTCATCAAGAATATCTGGTGGCCTTCAACCAGCAGCAGCAGTTCATGGAGTACATGGCATATATACATGTAAGTTCCAACCTTTGTTTTCGCAAATGATGACAAGTCCCACTTTCCCCTAGTTTGATGCTTCATTTCTGCAAAGACTGACATGTAAACTATCTTGCAGGCGTCGATGGTGGCCAATCAAACTGGACAGACAGTGGATTTAGGGCCGATGCCTCCCTTTCCGGGGCCGGCGCCAAACATGCCATCGAAGGAAAATTTCGCTGCGGAGTACTATGGGAGAACAGCGGTAAGTTCTTCGCCAAACCAAATACTACGGCTTTCCTTTGCCTCGCAAATTGCTAACATCTCGGGAACATGTGTGTAGGGAACGGGATGTTCCGGAAACCAGGGTGGTGGGAGGGAGATGACACCGGTTCATCATGGTGGTCCTTCTCCCGGTGCTACTCCCGGTACTTCTCCCGATACTTCTCCCGGTACTTCTCTCGATCCTTCTCCCGGTGGTTCTTCCGCAGCTTCTACTGGAAGGAATCGGCCCGGGCCAGTGTTTAGCGGCGACGAGCTTCTCTAGTTGTCCCATGTATCTTATGCACACTATGGCACCATGTATGCACACTATGGCACCATGTATGCACTATGGCACTATGTATGCACTCTATGACACTATGTATGCACTTCATGTTATGTGTATTTGCACTTCATGTGATGTTTCTGTGAATTTTATGTGAATTATATGTTCTTTTATATTCTGTCAAATCTGGAAAACGAAGGAAACAACAAAAAACAAAAAAACTGGACAAGATGGTCGCTGATACGCCGACGGGTTTCCCCTCGGGGTAGGGTCGACATGGACCAAATGGTCGGCCCTACGCCGACGGCCACCCTCGGGGTAGCTTGCGCGCGGGCTTCCCAGGCTGCGCCACGTGCCCCCGTATGCCGAGCGCCACCCTCTCGGAGTAGCCTTGCGCGCGGGCTTCCCAGGTCGCGCCACGTATCAGTGTACGCCGACGGTGCCCCCTCGGCGTAGTGTGCGCCAGGGCTTCACAGGTCGCGCCACGCGTCCTCTACGCCGACGGTGCAGCCCTCGGCGTAGCCTTAACGGCCGTCACCTTGACGGTGCCGTGTAGCCACCTGTGCCGACGGCCAGTACGCCGACGGGTGGGGCCAGCCGTCGGCCCACTCCGTCTACGCTGACGGGCGGCGCTACGCCGAGGGCCACGTGTGCTGTGCCGAGGCCAACCTTCCCCGACGAGCTACACCGAGGGCCCCCGTCGGCGTAGCGTATGCCGAGGGCGAGGCGGTACTACGCCGAGGGCTGGAGGCCGTCGGCATCTTGGCAGATTCCTGTAGTGAGATGAGATTCAGACCGGACCAAAAACCGATCATTGTGCAATGTTCACTGCACTGTGCCAGTGGATCCCATCAAGATGGCTAAGATCCATCTCGAGCTAAGCTCAGTAAAGGAAAAATAGCCTTTAGTCCCGGTTCATAAGGGGCTTTAGTCCCGGTTGTGCAACCGGGACTAAATACCCGAGACTAAAGCCCACCCCCTTTAGTTTCAGTTGCTTACGAACCGGGACTAAAGGTTCATCCAGCGTGCGTCGGGGCAAACATGCCTCCAGGTGAAAAAATATATTTTTTTTCTAATTTTTTTACTCTTTTTTAGAATTTCTATTATTTTAGTTATTTGCATAGTTTAGTCTCTAATTACAATTATCTCTATCAAATTACTTCCCGCTCGGTCAACCATCCTCCCACTACTTTAGCACTAGCACGCTTAACTTCTGAGTTCCATCACGTCCCGCATCGAAGTGCTTCACGCGCATGTATGTGATATTAGTATCATATCAATCCTATTAACATGTTGGTCGATGTCGCATTTGTTTATTGTTTGAGTTTCAAATAAATCTTTTAACAAACAAACGTAATGATGTAATAATAATCTTGAATAACTAAATAAGCATTAACTTTTTAATTTTTATTATTTCTAATTTTTTATTTTTTTTATTTTCTAATTTTTTTTTGCCAAACTCAAATCCTGAAAATTTGAAAAATCTAAAAATTGGTTAAAAATAATAGTAATCTTTATGCAGGATGCAATTATTAATTTTAAATTTTTGAAAAATTTTAAAAATACAAAATCCGTAATTTATAGCAAAAACTAAAATCTTCCTAATTTCATATTTTCATTTGGAATTTTGAGAATCTAAAACTTGGCTAATCGGGTAAACCCCGGTGAATGCAGATGTAATTTTTTTCCCACGATGATTTTTGATATATTATACGTTTTTTTCGACGTCGTATGCAAAACTTAATGCGCTTTTACCATTTTTCAAACCTTTTTTGCAAAAAAAAGTTAATATTCGAATTTCTTAATTTCACCGAATAGTAGGTTGCATAACATACAAGAATATGAAAACATTTTATTTTTTGAATTTCTATCATTTTCTTTTGTATTTTACAAAGCAAAAAAAAGGCGATCCACACAGGGGGGAGAAGGGTGCTTGGGGAGTAAAAAACCCGAAAAAACCATTAGTCCTGATTAGTCCCGGTTGAGGACACCAACCGAGACTAAAGAGGCATGCGCCGGCCGCAGCCTGCCATAGCCCTTTAGTCTCGGTTGGTGTTAACAACCGGGACTAAAGGTCTACCCTTTAGTCTCGGCCGGAGCATTAGTCCCGCTTCCCCAGTAGAACCGGGACTAAAGACCCCATTAGTCCCGGGTCAAAGTATTTGGTAACTAATGGGGTGGTATGGAAGCCCTTTTTCTACTAGTGGCTAGCCATCATTATGAGCATGGATTAATCTAACAACTGACTCGTTTGGGAGAGAGAGTGCAGAGAAGACTGGAGGAGCATATGCTTGTGTGGAGGCTGCATGGGACATGATAGGGGATCTGCACAGAAGGGCAGTTCCACTGTGCGCTGCACTTGCCACTTGGGTTGGGTGATCCTTGAGCCCAGCCACCATCACCACCTTTGCGGATGCATCCTCCACGAACAACTCATCCGCTTGGATCTTGTGTCAGCGGAACTTGGACCAGCCAATGGCTATTTGCCTAACTAATCAATGATTCCAAAGTTGAATTTTCTAGAGTGAGAGAATGGATGAGAAATTCATTTTTTCAATAAATGATGCTTTATTATTCAAGTTTAAGCAATACACCTGGCCTCTACATAACTGGGATGCACACAGCCATTCAAGTTCGCACACAGTGATAAAACAAAATTGCAAAAAGATTTGTTCTGAAACGAAAACAGAAGCCTAGGCGTTTGGAGGTAGGATTCTTCGATTATGCAGCCACCTATGTTGGGTAGTAAAAACCTTGGCCGTTTCCTCCAACCGTGTAGACACCTCCGTAAAGAGGTCGCGGTCCTCCAGGCGATGAAGTGACGACCATAAACGGAGCAAATCTGTAGACCTGTAGATAACCTGCAGAAGAGATGAATTTTTGTTATCGAAAACCTTGTCATTTCTATATAGCCAAAGCAACCATATAATGGCAATCACTCCCACTCTGATAAGAACTTTAAACTTAGAATCCACTCCATTAAGCCAATTGCCAAAAATATTTGCAATGATTTTTGGTGGGTATAGGGTAGAGCCCATCTGAATGATGGACCATATAGATCTCGCAAACTGGCAATTGAAAAAAAGGTTCTTTATTGTCTCCTCTTCATGACAGAAAACACACTTTGTACAACCATACTAATTCCGCTTTACAAGGTTGTCCTTAGTAAGAATCACACCCCGCCGAAGGTACCAAGCAAAAACCTTAGTTTTGAGTGGAATCTTCATCTTCCAAATTGATTTGTTATTTAGAACCGGCTGAATAGGTTCAATTAAAGCCTTATGCATTGACCCAACCGAGAATACTCCGTTTTTTGTTAAGCTCCACCGGAACTCGTGTGAACCTTGTATTAACTGGACTGAAGCTAATCTTTGTATTAGCTCATTCCAAGCAACCAAATGAGGGCCAACGAGGTCACGCCTAAACGTCATATTCGGAGGTGATGTACATCACCTTTTGTAAGGTATCATGCTTATGATGCACGATATTGTACAAGACAGGATATTGTTCTCGGAGTGTGGTTGCTCCTAACCATTTGTCCTCCCAGTACCTTATCTCCGACCCGTCTCTAATGAAAAATGAACCAAAAGGGAAGAAGTATTTCTTTGTTGCCATAATGCCGGCCCAAAAATGCGAGTCCCCCGGTTTCCATATAACCCGAGAGATTGCATTTGAGCCACAATACTTCCTTCGCAACAGGTCCTGCCATACACCATCCTCAGTTAGTAACCGAGCTAACCATTTACCTAGTAAAGCTCTATTCTTAACTTTAAGATCATGAACACAAAGTCCACATTGATCTTTTGGATGGCAAACAACATTTCATTTTGTCAACCGGTACTTTTTCTTCTCACTATCTCCTTGGCAAAAGAATCTTGATCAGAAGTAATCTAATCTATGCAAGACTCCTTTAGGCAACTGGAAGAAAAAAAATCATATAAAGTACCATATTCGTGAGTACTGAATTAATGAGTACCAATCTCCCCCCTAGAGATAGGAGTCTGCCTTTCCAGCTACTAAGCCGTTTTTGTAGTCTTTCGTCAACGAGTTTCCATTCAGCAAGTGTGAGCCTCCGATGGTGGACCGGAATGCCCAAATAGCTAAGTGGAAAACTACCCAGCCCACATCCGAATAATTCGGCATATAGGTTGGCCTCGTCTTGGGCCTCGCCAAAACAAAACAATTCACTCTTATGGAAGTTTTTTTAGACCTGATAATTGCTCAAACGCTTTCAAGATTAGCTTGAGGTTTGTAGCTTTTACAAGGTCATGATCCATAAAAATAATTGTATCGTAGGCGTATTGAAGAATTGATAAACCCCCATCAACTAAGTGAGGTACCACTCCTTCAATTTGAGCATCAGCTTTTGTACGCTCAATTAAAATCGCCAACATGGCTGCCACAATGTTGAATAACATTGGAGATAGGGGATCACCTTGCCTTAAACCATTTTTTGTTCTAAAGTATCTGCCAATGTCATCATTGACTTTGATGGCGAACTTCCTCCTTAAACCATTTTTTGTTTGAAAGTATCCGGAGAGTTCGTTGAAGGAACGACCATTTAACTTCATCATAGGATTTTTTGAAGTCGATCTTAAGGATAACCCCATTCAACTTTTTGCGATGCAACTCATGGATTGTTTTATGCAGCATGACGACTCCATCTAGGATATATCGTCCTTGCATAAACACAGTCTGAATGGGGCGCACCACATGATCAGCCACTGAATTTAGTCTAATAGTAGCCACTTTGGTGAAAATCTTGAAGCATACATTTAGAAGGCATATAGGTCTATATTGTTGAATCCGTTCCGCATCATTGACTTTAGGGAGTAGTATGATCTCCCCGAAGTTGATTCGGAATAGTTCCAGCTGCCCAGCATGAAGGTGAGCAAATAAACCTATCAAATCAACCTTGATGAGGTCCCAGAAGTTCTGATAGAACTCCGCTGGAAAACCATCAGGTCCTGGTGCTTTATTATGCTCCATTTGAAAGACTGTCTTTCTCACCTCCTCTTCTGTGTAAGGATTAGTAAGAATGGCGTTCTCTTCTGGAGAAACCTGGGGGATATCATCGGTTCTTGACTCATCCAAGATCACCTCTGATTCCTCCGGCTCACCGAATAAGCCTTTGTAGTAGGTCGTAATATATGCTTTAAGCTGCTCATGGCCCTCGATTAAACCCTCTTCTTGTGTTAGAGAATGAATGAGTTTCTTCCGGTGCCGGCCATTGGCTACACTATGGAAGTATCTCGTATTCGAGTCTCCTTGAAGAATGAATTGGGCTTTGGATCTCTGGTACCATTTGAGTTCCTCTTCTCGCAGCAGACCCGCTAGCTTCGCATTATATTGACTTTTAAGGTCAATTTCTTGCGTAGTCAGCGGCCTTACTTCCGTGATTGCCTCTAGATCATCGATACTCGATGGAGAGAGAGTTTCTCTTGCTTAAGCATCCCAGCCATGTGTCTCGCCCACCCACCAAGGTATCTCCGTAGTGACCGGAGTTTATTATTCCACCTTTGGATGAGGGTAGATCCAGCAACTGGTTGCTCCCATATATTCTTAACCAAGTCTGCAAAACCATCTCTAAGCATCCAACCAAGTTCGAATTTGAAAGGTCTTTGACGGTGAGGAGATGGTGTTCCAGTGGTTAGTAATATAGGAGCACGATCCGACAAAGACTCAATACGAGGTAGAACCCGTACAGTGACTAGAGGGAATTTTTGTTCCCACTCCGAGTCCATGAGTACGCGATCTAATTTCTCGTAAATAGGCTCTGGAAGACTGTTAGCCCAAGCAAACTGTCTTCCAATGATTGCAATCTCTCTTAAGTCCAAACTGTCGATAACAACATTGAACAAAAAAGGTCAATGGTTGTCGAATCTGCCTTTGCTCTTCCCATGGGGATATCTTAGCAAACTAAAATCACCACCTATAATGATAGGATATGGATTATCTTTTGCTAGATTAACCAACTCACGGAGGAAAGCAGGCTTAAAAGTATCCTACGCATCCCCATAAACCAAAACCAAACTCCAAATGAAATTATCTGATTTATTTTGGATGTGAAGTTTTATATGAAAATCATCTCCCGAATTATCAATAATTTCCATGGTCGAAGTTCGGACTCCAATTAATAGGCCGCCAGAACGTCCCCACGGCAGATGAGATACCTAATCAAAATCTTTCCCGCCTGAAAGGCGATTTAGAAATTTTGTTGAGTAATTTCGTTTGCCGGTCTCGGAGATGGCAACAAAATCTAAAACATAGTCCCTAATGGATTCATCAATGTGTCAATGTTTAGCCAAATCTTGTAGACTTCTGCTATTTCTAAACATGCCATTCATTTGGAAACTGTAGTAGATTTTGACACCTTAGTCTTTTTATTAGGCCGATCACTTTTTTTAATATTGGAGGATCTGGATTTGCGTTCCGTTGCTTTCAGTTCGAAGCATGAACTAAGCATCGCATCATCCGATCCTACCTCCAACACCTCTCCAACAAGGTGGGTGAGAAGCTGTCCATGGATGAGACATTCATGGGCATCAGAAATTTCCCCCGACCTGCACTTCATGATTATTTTCTTCATATTAATCTAGAATGTTATGAGAGTGGACAAATAGGGACCAAGTTAAATTCATAATCCAAGTTTAAAAAAAAAATCAAAACAAAATTCTAGAGGTAAGCAATAATGTATGCAACGAATTAACCTGTAAAATCTCAATACAACTACTTTGTATTCAAGGTTACACACAAATTGATATTTTACACATTTGCAGTATACATCATTGGCTACCTCCAAAATTTTGTTTCCTTTTTTCGGAAACTTTTAAATACGAATTCTAAGTGTTCAAAGCCAAAATATTTACGTGTAACTCAGCCTCGAGTTTCCCCATATACTAATTGCTCATCTAAAAATAATTGTCTCAACTTTTTCACAAAACAGATGTATCTATAACTGAAATGTTTCTAGATACGATGTATCTAGACAAAAGTAAGACATTTATTTTTGAACGAAGGTATATCTTTAATCAAAAGTCAAGCGTCTTATAAGGACCAACTTTATAGATAAAATTTGAACATCTACAATACCAAATCCATATCAATAGTTTCAACATAGAAGATAATTTCATATTGTATTTATTCAAGTCCCTCAATTCCAAATTAATTCACTTAAGTCTTCCTTGCGTACCAATAAGACACGTATTTGAAACAATATTTGACAGAATTGAACTGCATGTACTCCCAAGCTCCTATAGACCGTGTTCCCTACAAGTTAAATATTATTGCCCCAGAAACAAATTGGCTCCAAGTTCTCCAAATTTGAATTATCACCAGTCATTTTTTTTTATTTTGATCAAGTTTACAAAAAATTGTATTAACACCTGAAACACCAAATTAGTTCTATTAGATTCATCATAAAACATATTTACATATTGTATAGATTGATGTCATAGATATTGACATGTTCTTTTTATATATAAACTCAGTCAAACTTACAGAAGTATGGGTTAAGACAAACCTAGAACTTCAACATATTTGAAACGGAGGAGTACTATAGTTTTTTCCCTTTACACAAAAAGAATCATACTATGTGACAAGGTCATGATCCCTAGTAGGCCCACGTAGCCTAAAGATGGACCACTCGGCCAAGGGTGCCTGAGCCCAACGATTTGGGCACCTGGCCAAGCCCACAAGACAACCATCATCTTGGAGCACAAATAACATCGAGATCTTCACGAAGATTCTACGGGGTATGCATTGTTGGGGGGATGACCCCCGGTATGCTAAAGATATGCCATACCGGGTGGTCTCACCCTTCAAGATACCGGTTTAATGTTCATGCCGGAATAGGAAGATAGAGTTTGGCTAAGTGAAGCTAAGCCGGTATCCCCAAGGGGGGTATACCGGAACCAGGAAGGAAAGATACCGGCGCACCGGAAGGAAGGGCGTGTCGTCTGACTGGTCAAAGATTCCGTCAGGAGCTAAAGGACAAGGATGAGCTAAGCAAAGTAGCTTTAAACGAAGGCTAGAGGACAAAGAGGAGGATGACGGTCAAAGAAGCCGGAGGACGTCAGCCTCCTTGTTTAAAGAAGACCCCGGCGTCATCTATGATTAAAGTAGCTTTATAAAGTATCTTTGTAAAGTAGTTTGTCTAGTCAAAGATCCCATTAGGGTTTCTTGTTCTGTAAGCCACCATCTCCCCTATATAAGGAGAGGGGGCAGCCTCTTTCATACGCGCGATCCACAGAAGAGAGAAAAACCTGTAACCTGTCTTGAGATCAATGAGCATGGTGATCTAGAGCGAGTTCGTCCTTGTGTCTTTCTTCTTCTACCACTCACTGGAGCAAACGCCTTACCGGTGCAGCCTCAGCCAAACAGGCAGCAATACCAGCAGGTTAACCGGGTGGAGCAAAACAACGACCAACCACCTCCACCGGCACCTTTAGGCCGGAATGTTTACGAGGACCCGCATCTGTGCATGGTTGTCTTTGTCACTGAGCCAATGGACAGGCAGAGCGTGCATCGCCGTTCCATGGAAGTGAACGCCGTGATGCCGGCAGTTCCAAAATACATGCTGTGGTCAGATCAGGAAATCACCTGGTCGTTCAAGGATCACCCCAAAGTCATGCCGAATCCGGGTGGATACGCTCTCGTTCTGGACCCAATCATGAAGGGGCCGGAAACTCGAGTAAAATTCAGCAAGGTGCTGATAGACAATGGTAGCAGCATAAACATCATGTACAAGCACACCATGCGTACGCTGGGCATAACAGAGAATATGCTGCAGCCGACTCACACAACTTTCCATGGGATTGTTCCCGGTTTGTCCTGCGCCCCGATAGGAAAAGTTCGGGTGGACGTGTCGTTTGGAGGACGCGACAATTGTCGTGTTGAGAACCTTGAGTTTGAGGTGGTGGACTTAGATAGTCCCTACCATGCCTTGTTGGGGAGACCGGCTTTGGCAGCTTTCATGGCATCAACCCATACGGCCTATCTCAAGATGAAGATGCCGGCACCTCGTGGACCACTAACTGTGGTGGGGAACTATAAAGTCTCAATGGAAACTGCTTCCGCCGGATCAAACCTAGCAGAATCGCTGGTGATCGCGGAGGAGAAAAAGAGAATGCAAACTGCTGTTGCGCTGGCTCAGTCCTCAAAGTTGAGCCTAGCGGCAATGAGTGGAAGCTTGGACTCACCGGCATTCAAGCCAACAAACGAGACAAAGGACATTGTGCTGGATCCGGCTTACCCAGAGCGCACCGTTCGTATCGGTGCCGGCCTCAGTCAAGCATAGGAAAGCGCGCTCGTCAGCTTCCTCCGTGAGAATCGGAATATCTTCGCCTGGTCTACTGATGACTTGGTAGGTGTTCCGAGGGAGCTGGCTGAGCACTCTCTAAATGTCCGGAAGGATGCTAAGCCGGTGCGGCAACCTTTGCGCCGGTTCGCTGAAGATAGGAGAAAAATCATTGGAGAAGAGGTAACAAAACTGCTGGTTGCCGGTTTCATCGTGGAGATCACGCACACGGAGTGGCTGGCCAATCCGGTGTTGGTCGAAAAGAAAAAAGATGAGAACCTGGAGGCAAAACTCGCAAAAATATGGCGCATGTGCATCTACTACACCAACCTCAACAAGGCTTGCCCAAGAGACCCTTTCCCTTTGCCCCGAATCGATCAAGTGATTGATTCTACTGCTGGGTGTGAGTTGTTGTCGTTTCTGGATGCGTATTCCGGCTTCCACCAAATCCCCCTGAAAAAAGAAGATCAAATAAAAACGGTGTTCATTACCCCGCACGGGGCTTATTGCTATGTTACTATGCCATTTGGTTTGCGCAATGCTGGTGCAACGTACCAGCGCTGCATGCAAAAATGTTTGTTTGATCAAATCGGAAAAAATGTGCAAGTTTATGTGGATGATATTGTGATAAAAACTAAGGTAAAAGATACCTTAATCGATGACATCCGGCAAACATTTGATAACCTAAGGCGGTTCCGGATGAAACTCAATCCGGCAAAGTGCACCTTTGGTGTCCCTGCCGGCAAGCTGCTTGGTTTCCTTGTGTCAAGCCGGGGCATTGAGGTTAATCCGGTAAAAATCCGGGCAATATAAAGAATGACTATCCCACGAGAACTAAAAGATGTGCAAAAGTTTACCGGAAGCTTGGCATCGCTGAGCCGGTTCATAAGCAGGCTAGGAGAAAAAGCCTTGCCGCTCTATGCTTTGATGAGAAAATCGGATACTTTCGTCTGGACCACGCAGGCAGACGCAGCGTTTAAAGAATTGAAAAACATGCTCGTAACGGCCCCTATTTTGGCCTCACCCTTGGAAAGAGAACCTATGTTGCTTTATATAGCGGCAACGAACCGGGTGGTTAGTGTTGTGGTTGTGGTGGAAAGAGAAGAGGAAGGAAAAACCGTCCAGAGGCCGGTATACTACCTGAGCGAGGTGCTCTCCTCATCAAAACAAAACTACCCACACTTCCAAAAAATGACTTATGGCGTGTTTATGGCCGCCACCAAGCTTAAGCATTACTTTGAGGAGCACCCCATGAAGGTGGTGAGCGAGGCACCCATCTCCGATATCATGGGCAACAAGGATGCCAGCGGCAGGATTGCAAAATGGGCAATTCAGCTATCACCGTATGTGCCGGTATATGAAAGAAGAGATGCCATAAAATCGCAAGCTTTAGCTGATTTCTTGGTAGATTGGGCAGAGATACAATACAAGCCGCCAGAACACAAAATAGAGTACTGGAAGATGCATTTTGACGGATCCAAGCTCAAGGAGGGCCTAGGTGCCGGTGTAGTACTCACCTCACCAAAAGGAGACCACCTCCGGTATGTTCTACAAGTGCACTTCAGGGCATCAAACAATGTCGCTGAGTACGAAGTTCTGATACATGGGCTCAAGGTTGCAAAAGAAATCGGGGCACTCAGGATCATTTGCTATGGTGATTCAGATCTTGTGGTGCAGCAGTGTTCCGGAGATTGGGACGCAAAAGATGCCAACATGGCCTCATACCGGTTCCATGTGCAAAAGATTGCCGGATTCTTCGAAGGGTGTGAGTTTCACCATGTGCCGCGCGCAGAAAATGAGGCCGCGGATACCTTATCCAAGCTAGGTTCGTCCAGGCAAGAAATTCCTCCCGGAATAGCTCTGGCGCATTTGAGAGTTCCATCAATCAAGCCCAGTCCGGAGTCGGAATCAATTTTTGTACCGGAATCACATGTGGTGCCAATGGAGATTGACGGAGGAAACTCGGGGACTGTACCGGCAAACTCGGGGACTGCGACGCCCATGCCGGAAGAGGCAATGCTTGTGGACAGCATGGACATAGACATGCCGGTGTTCTTGGTTAGAGAGGCACCATCTTGGGTTAAACCTATTAAGGAATTCCTGATCAACGACACTTCGCCGGTTGACGAAAATGAATCAAGAAGGATACAGAGAAGATCCAAAGCTTACACCATCATCAATGGTGAGGTATACAAGAGAAGTGTTACCGGTGTCCTCCAAAGATGTGTGGAGCCGGAAGAAGGAAGAGAAATGCTCGAGGAAATTCATCGAGGAGAATGTGGGCACCACGCTTCTTCAAGGGCGTTGGTAGCAAAGGCGTTCCGGCATGGATTCTACTGGCCCACAGCCTTAGATAATGCTGAGGATTTGGTAAGGAAATGCAATGGCTGCCAGAGGTATGCTAAGCAAAACCATACCCCAGCATCCGGCTTAAAAACCATACCGCTAACTTGGCCTTTTGCTGTTTGGTGCCTGGACATGGTTGGACCGTTCAAAACCGCAAGGGGAAACATGACCCACATCTTGGTAATGGTGGATAAGTTCACCAAGTGGCTGGAAGTGAAGCCTATCGCAAAATGTGATGGCCACACAACAGTGAAATTCCTAAAAGATGTAATTCTGCGATATGGATACCCACATAGTATCATAACTGACAATGGCACAAATTTTGCCCAGGGAGAATTCAAGCGATTCTGTGAAAGCAAAAACATCCGGTTGGATTTGTGCTCAGTGGCACACCCGCAAGGCAATGGCCAAGTTGAGAGAACGAATGCTTTGGTACTTTCCGGTATCAAACCAAGACTCATTGATGCAATGGAAAAATCGCCGGGATGTTGGATCGATGAGCTACCGTCAGTGCTGTGGAGTCTAAGAACAACTCCGAACCGATCTACCGGATACACGCCATTCTTCATGGTTTATGGAGCAGAAGCGGTCATACCAACCGACATTCTCCATGATTCCCCAAGGGTGCAACTCTATACCGAAGAAGAGGTAAAAGAGGCCCGAGAAAATGATGTGGACTTGCTAGAAGAAGCAAGAGAGCTAGCTTTGGCAAGAACAGCCATTTACCAGCAAAAAACCTCAGACGCTATCATAGCCGGAAGGTCAATCCAAGAGTGTTCCGAGAAGGGGACCTGGTGCTACGCCTGGTGCAGCGCACTGAAGGCCGGCATAAACTTTCCCCTCCGTGGGAAGGACCTTTCATTGTGAGCAAGGCTCTCCACAATGATGCCTATTATCTAATTGATGCACAGGAATGGAAGAAAGGAAAGGCGGACAAGTCAGGAGAGGAGACCAAACGCCCATGGAATGTAGCTTTGTTGCGTCCTTTCTACTCTTGAAGTGGTGCTGTAAGAGTTTCCTTTTTGTACCTTGATTGCTATAAATAAAAGATGTCGGAACCTCGAATGAGTCTCGGGGACTACCCTTATTGAATTGCATGAAACATGTCTATTTTTTCTGTCTACCGGTTGCTTATTGAACGTTTTTTCTTTCCGGTTTAGTAGTGTGCTAAACCCTACCGGAGTCTTCGACTCTGCTGTCGTCCATAACTTGGCTTCATGGCAAGCAAGATAGACCGGTAGGGGATAAGCACATGAACTGTGGAGAGAGGAACCGGGAAAGAACAATCTGGAAAAATTTGACTAACCCCGGTTATTCCGGTTTTTTGCAAAATTTCGAATTATTTCTAAGTTCAAGAAAATGCTTATTTGGTGAAAGAACCTTGTGCTCATACGCCAAAGAACGCCCAGAGAAGGCAGGCAGAGCCAAGGCAAAAGAACCAAGTGTGCATCGAATTGGATGCAGAAACAATTTGGAAATCTTTGCAAGTGCAGGATAAAAGCAGAACCAAATGCAAAAACGCTAAGGCAAACTTAAGATAATTAGCTACCGGTATAACTTACCGGCACAAAATGTTGTACGTCAACCACGAGCAAACTTAAAGTTTTACATCATAAACCCCGGCATACCGGGGTAGAATTTAACAAGTTTTATGGCAAGTACTCAGGGACAGGTGAGATCTAAGATAAGGTCAGGCAACAGGGGTTTCCGGGGGAGTGGCGCCGGCATCAGGAGTTGGCGGTGGCACATCTTCGCCTTCATCCTCCTCCTCCTCGCTCAGATAATCTTTGACATCTTCTGGAGGAGGGATGAAGGTGCGCATGTCAGCGTACTCCGCGATGTGGTACGCGCGGTCCTGCCGCTTAGCGGTGAGAACCGGATCCACATCAGTAGGAGCACCTTCACGCACGCCGATGAAGGCATCCAGGTCCAACTCCGGATACCAGGAGCAGGCAATGCGCAGCGCGGAGTCCGCTCCGGCACGGGCAGCAGAGCACTGCCACTCCCGGATCCTTCTGCAGGCACCCTTTAACCGGTCGCTGATCAAGGAGAAGGTATCCGGCACCGCTTCACCAGGCCAAAGGGTCTTGAAAAGTAGGGAGGCTATGTCAGGGATGTCGGAAAGGTTCCGATCCACTGAGCGCATGTGGGAGATCCGCGCGCTTAGAGCAACCAAGTGATCGTAGGGATCCTAAGGTGCACCCAAGTTGTCGCCGGCCTGCTTTGCCCGGTGCTCCGCAACCTTCTTCAGGGCATGGGCCTGGGAGTCCGGAAAGAGCCCTGCGAGACAAACAAAAGGCTAAGTATATGATACCGGAACAAGTAAGCTTCTAAGCAGAAACCGGAAAAAAGAGAAAAGAAGAAACTTACGGAGGGCAAGCGCGTCAGTCCGCGCGACCAGAAGGTCGTACTCCTTCTGTTCCGCTTTCAGCCGCGCAACCTCGCTCTCGGCTGCTTTCTGGGCCTTCCTGGCCTCCTCCGCGGCAGCTTTGTGCGCTTTGGCGGCTTTGCCCTCGGCTGCTTTTAGCGCCTTGGCGCTCTCCTCCAGCTCTGCCTGCAACACCACATTGGTATTGCCGGCATCCTCCAGCGCCTCGTTTAGCCTGGCCTCCGCGGCAGCTTCGGCGGCCTTCAGCTCCTCAGCGTACCGGACTGCGGCCTGCATAGCCTGGTCCTTGAGCTCTCTGGAGATATCCCTTTGGGCGTCCAAGGCCTCCTGGTGATCCCGGATGAGCTGCTCCTTTTCAGCTAAGAACCGGAAGAGAAGATATTAGCGAAACACAAAGGCATATGAGAAGCAAGTCAACCGGAAAGATAGAAATTGTACCTTGGAGTTTGGCAACTTGGTCCTTGAGGGCCTCAATGGAGGCTTCCGGGATAGCTGTTGTGCCAAAAACTTGTCAGTCACAAAGAAAAGAAAAACCTTCCGGTGAAAAGATGCCGGAGGCACGAGAATTTACCTAGGCACTTGCTGTGCGCCTCAGCAAGGCTCCGGTGCTCCCATAGAAGCTCCTCAAAGAGGGCTTTCCGGGCGTCGGCCGTGCTCTGTTTAAGGAAATGATGTTAGTGAAGAACAAAGGATTTTAACCCGAAACTCGGGGACTGGTAATGCCGGTTTCGTGCATTGCTAGGAAGTTTTGCGCCAAGGGCAAGCCCTAAACCCAAAACTCGGGGACTGGGAGTTTGCGGTAAGAAAGATGCCGGTTTCGGAAGTTCTTTAAAAAGAAAGTTTTGCGCTCAGAGTTGCACTCTAAACCCAAAACTCGGGGACTGGGAGGATAAACAAGATCCGGAAAGAGGAAAACCGGCATCAAGAAAATTTACAACAAAAGTTGATAGAACTTACCACCACGTTGGCGGTGGCGTCGTACCACGCGCTGTCGAACTCCTTCACGGCACGCTTGAGGCGCTTGAAGTGTTCTTCAGTAGAGCGAGGGCCGGCAGGATCTGGCGCTGGGAGGCGGTCCTTCCCCAAGCCGCGGGTAGCTGCGGAGATGTCCGCAGCGTTCCAGCGCTGAGCGTAAGGGAGGAGAGGCACCAAGTCTTGGCCCCCGCGCTTAAGCTCAACGATCCGGCCCAAGAGGCCGGAAGGTTTGTCTTGAACCACCATGGCGGCAGGCCCGGTGTGCAGCACTAAGGGCTGCGAGCCGCTTGAGGCGCTGCCGTCCGTAGCTTTTCCGCGCGACGCCCCCGGCTTCAAATAGTCGGTGATCTTGAGGGACGCTGGCGGCGGCTTGAGCGCGGTTGCGGAAGCTCCTTCGGTCGGTGGAGGCGTTGGCGTAGGCCCGGTTGCCTCAGGAGCAGAGGTTTCCGGTGGCGGCGGCGGTGCAGAAGTCTCCGGCGCGGAAGCTTCCGGCCCGGTCCTGGAAGAGGTCTTCTTCTTTTTCTTCTTCTCAGGGACGGGAGGAACAGAAGGTTCCGCCCGCCCGGCAGGTTCTTTTCCGGCGCCCATGTTGCTGGCGCCGGTGTCTTGGGTCTCTGGAGGGGAGGCAAGGTCCTCCTCCGCGCGGAGATTTGGCGGTGTAGGGGCCGCGCGCCCCGAACTTGTTGTGCCCCCCAAAGGGGAGGCAGAGATGTTGCCGGCACCAGATGGCGCCGGACTGGAGTGAGGAGGAGGAGTCGAAGTCCTGGCCGAGCCGGCAGGACCCTCAGGCCTGGGGCCGAGCTTGAGTGCGAGACTGAAAGAGATAAAAGGAGAAGGTTGGGAAAAAACCAACCGGAAAAGAACTTAGTGAAAACAAAACAAGCAGAAAAGAAAAGAATCCTTACCCGGTGGCCGTCGGCATCTGCTTGCCCTTGTGGCGCCTCATGGAAACGACCTTACCCGCAACAGGTTCGGTTCGGAAGCGCTTGGCAGCAGGAGGTTGGCTTGAGCCGGCATCAGAGGCCGGGGTCTTGTTCTTCTTGCCCTGGGCCTTGAGTTCCTCGGCCATGAGTTTGTCCACAAACTCTTTGCCGGCCTCGGCCTGCAGCGGCGCCGCATGCTCATGAATCTGTGGGTCAAGGTTGGCTGAGGGAACATCTACAGAAGAACAATAGCAAAAGGTATGAGAGGAATGAAAGAAAAGCTACCTCAAGAATGGTCAACTCATCAGACGAACCGGAAGGTTCCGGCGGAGCTTTGCCAAGGCGCGCGGCAGGAGTCCGGCCCATCTTTAAATCCTTCCAGAAGATGACGGGGTCGGGGTCAAACTTGTCGAGACCGCGCTTCCGGCAACGGCCTCGCCTGTTGGATTCAATCCGGGGGAAACGGTCCTTGGCCTGAGAAAACAAAAAAGGAAAAAGAGGTTAGCCGCTATGAAAGCTTCCGGAGAACCGACCCGAGTTATGTAATTTCTTACTTCTTGGGTCGGAGGGTTAGTAGAGCTAAGAGGCCGGAGGCCCCATTCCCACTCTTCCGGCATGGAGGTCTGGCAGATCTGCCTGGCCTTAAGGACAACGTCCTTCTTGCTGAGAGGAAGCCCGGTGATCTTGGTAGGATCACCAGGGCCATACATCTCGCACATCTTGTGGGAGCGGCGCTGGAGAGGAAGCACCCGGCGCGAGATGAAGGTGCGGACGATATCGTCGGAGCAGAGGCCGGTGTCCTTCATCTGCTGTTTCATAAAACGTATAATCCGGTTTGTCTCATTGTGAGACTCCTTCGGATTGTAGCTCCAATTGGTCTTTGAGGGCGGCGCCGGATCAAAAGGTGGCAGATCGATGAGATCTGCGGCGCCGTTGTTCTTAACGTAAAAGAAGGTCCCTTGCCATGACCGGCATGACTCGAGACCGGAAAACTTAAAAAAGGGGCTCCCTTGACGGGAGCCGATGATGCAAGACCCGCATTGTACGGGGGGTTTGGGTTTAGGAATATCTAAGCCCTGAACGGAATTAATCCGAAGGGCGAAGAATCGAGCAAACGTCTCGCGAGTGGGACGAATGCCGATGTAAGCCTCCATGAAGGTGGCGTAGCAGGAGAGGTAGAAAATGGCGTTGCCAGGAAGGTGGTGAGGTTGGAGTTTATAGAAATCGAGGAAACTCCGGAAGAAAGAAGAGACGGGAAGGCCGAAGCCGCGCTCAAAGTGAGCGAGAAAGACAACACGTTCGCCGGGTTCGAGTACCGGTTCGATCTCTTCGCCGGGAATCCGGCAGGAAACTCCTTCCGGAATCCTCCGGGACCGGTATAACCAGTCAATCTCATATTTACTCACGCTGGAGCCCATCCAGGCTCCGCGGGTGACCTCGGAAAGATCAGTACCGGAAGCTTGGCTAGAGCTTCCGGCATCTTGTTCTTGGGAGCTCTCGGTTTCCGTCCGCGCAAGTTCTGCGCTGACCCCGTCAGATGCGGGACCTTCCGGGTTACCGGAGGAAGAGGAGGAAGCGTATTGTTCGGAAGACATTAGGATTCAAGAGGTTTTTGGTATCTACTCGGAAAAAACAGATTCCCTAAAAACTACCCTCGCGAGAAGATCTACGAAGGACAGAAAAACCAAAGAAAAAGAAAGAATAAATGTGCTTTCAACTCAAGATCTGAACTGCGAGTAAAAGAGGAGAAGAGGGGAAAAAGGACTAACCTGGGGCGGCAGAGTCGCTCAGGGAAGTAACCGCCGGCGTCGGGGCAGGCTCAAGGAAGACAGAGAGGTCCGGCGACGGCGAGATGGGGAGCAACTCGAAGAAGCTCCAATGTCGCGGCCGAAAAGAAGGCGCCGCGAGAGTTATTCCCGCAGAGAAGTCCAGCGGCGTCCGGCGGTGCGCTCGTGAGGGTTTGCTGGGCGGCGGAACTCTAGCGAGCAAGGGAGCGGCGGAGGCGTGCGAGCGAAGAACGGTTGTGCGCAAGGAAGTGGAGAATGCGAAGAAGAAGAAGGAGAAGGGGTGGTTTTGCCCTTATAAGGAAAAAGAGGTGGGCTAAAAACCGCTGAACCGTAGCGGTTCAGTCGTGGGCCGCGACGGTTCGCCTCGCATGTGGCCACGTGGCGCAAAGATACACGCGCGGAAGAAAAGGGGCCACAGGGAGGCACACAGGATCCGGAGTAGTGATTGGGATCCGATGCGGCCCAATTAATGCGCGCGCGGAAGCCGAACGGAAGTGACTGCTGACACTGGCGCGACAGTCACAGTGCGCATGTCTCTGTCAGGCGCGGGGCCCGATATATTCTCGACTTCGCCGAGGAAGTATTTAATGACCAAGATGCCGGACGATAAGCTGCCGGAGAATGCCTTGCAAAGAGAGAAGGCATGAGTCCGGGCTAAGATGCCGGAGCCAAGTTGAGCGCCGGATAGATTAAACCGGTATAAGAGAACGTGGGAACCTGGCATGGTCTGTTGGATAGAATCCGTCAGACTATACCAGCTTCGGGGACTAATGTTGGGGGGATGACCCCCGGTATGCTAAAGATATGCCATACCGGGTGGTCTCACCCTTCAAGATACCGGTTTAATGTTCATGCCGGAATAGGAAGATAGAGTTTGGCTAAGTGAAGCTAAGCCGGTATCCCCAAGGGGGGTATACCGGAACCAGGAAGGAAAGATACCGGCGCACCGGAAGGAAGGGCGTGTCGTCTGACTGGTCAAAGATTCCGTCAGGAGCTAAAGGACAAGGATGAGCTAAGCAAAGTAGCTTTAAACGAAGGCTAGAGGACAAAGAGGAGGATGACGGTCAAAGAAGCCGGAGGACGTCAGCCTCCTTGTTTAAAGAAGACCCCGGCGTCATCTATGATTAAAGTAGCTTTATAAAGTATCTTTGTAAAGTAGTTTGTCTAGTCAAAGATCCCATTAGGGTTTCTTGTTCTGTAAGCCACCCTCTCCCCTATATAAGGAGAGGGGGCAGCCTCTTTCATACGCGCGATCCACAGAAGAGAGAAAAACCTGTAACCTGTCTTGAGATCAATGAGCATGGTGATCTAGAGCGAGTTCGTCCTTGTGTCTTTCTTCTTCTACCTCTGGCCCTGGCCAAGTTCTTGAGGAAAGCATCCGGAAGTTCGTCCATCTAGTCACAAACCCTCCCCCGAATCCTCTAGCGTCCATTCGGCCCCAAGATAAGCCATCCCATGGCATCTGTCCGTTCACCACGACGACATGCATTGTCACCAACCAATATCCTATCTAGATTAGCGTTCATGGTTTTACCTCTAAGTCCACTCGGCGCATGAAACCCTAGACTCACCGTGTAGGGTGTTGGGTCTAGGGGCATGCAGAGCGACACACCCTCATTCACTCAGCACACCTCCCATACAACTAACCATTCACCACCATAGACGAGCGTGCGACCTCCTCGAGTTCGTCCCATGCAGACTGGAGATAGTAGAATCTGGCACAAACATCTTACCAGACATGTTTTCGAGGGGGCAACCTTTATAACTTTGTCTTTGTGGTGTTTCCGCTCGAGTCTATCAAACGTGTGCCTATTGATCACAAATTTACTTCCATGATAATACCACGACACTATGATTGTTTTACCTGTAGAAATAGACATCTTACATTTTGTTAAAGGATAGGAATGTTCAAACCGAAGCCAATGTGAGCTTAATTAATATGGCATATGATATTTCAATCTTGAAAAGGCTCGATATAATTGAGGTGGAACAAGCTGGGCTAGGCTCGATATTAGCTTGGTAAATAAAGTGTGATCTCTAGAAAAATATTACTCGTTTGAAAATTTAGTAAACGTTCAATTAAATCTCGAGTGGACTTGATCACTCTCCTCTATAAAATCTATAATATCTAAATTAGAGCAACCCACTAAGGGTAATTATCTCAACATGCAAGCATGCCACCTCATCAAGATGCCACCTCAACAAATAATTAACTTTTTTGTTTTATTTTTGCATGATAATCACCAGATATTCAGAGAAACTGCTCTCATGTATTTTCCCCTTATCATCCTAATCAAGGATGGCCGCACCTCTCCCGCCAATAATTTCCAGTCTTAATCTTTTTATAATCCCCTCACATGCCACCTTCCCCTTTTGAACCCTTCCCATTCCATCATTCCAATCCATGTTGATGCCTCCAGCCTTCACAACATCCCTCTCGATCGTTGATGCCTGCAAGGCAACAAAAGAAAAACATGCAAGCATGCCACCTCATCAAGATGCCACCTCAACAAATAATTAACTTTTTTGTTTTATTTTTGCATGATAATCACCAGATATTCAAAGAAACTGCTTTCATGTCTTCACGAAAGGATCCGATGACATAGAATACTACGGAAGGTTAGAGAATGTATACGAGCTGACATTCAATAGGACAAACATACAACTCAATCTCGTTGTGTTCAAATGCCACTGGTTTGACCCACAAGTTGGACAGAGAAGCACTCCTTCCATTGGGTTAGTTGAAGTTAGGCCTTCAACCTGCTATAGCGGAGCCGATGTCTTTGTTGTGGCTCACCAAGCCAAGCAAGTTTATTATTTGCCCTACCCATGTCAAAAGGAGTATCTCAAAGGCTGGGAAGTCGTGTTCAAGGTATCACCACATGGTAAGCTACCCATGCCCTCCGACGAGGATTACAACAACATTGACCCTGTAACATACGAGGGAATTTTTTATCAAGAGCAAGAGAACTTTGGGGATTTCGAAATAGAAATTGGTCTTGAGGACCTCGAGAACGAGGCACATCTTCATGGTGAAACAGTGGTGGACCTAAAGGACATACAAATGCTCACCAAGTTACATGAGGGCAATGGGTTCAATGATGAGCCTCCACCGGACATTCCCACCCAACCTCATTACTCACATGATACTGATAGTGATAGTGAAAATGAGAACCCAACGCCTCGTTATGAGAACCCAATGCCTCATTATGATAGTGATGATTCGAGGTGAGGGTCCTTTATGTCTTTATGCTTAGTATCTATTTTTCAATATGCTTCTTATACTTAGTATTTATTTTTCAATATGCTTCTTATACTTAGTATTTATTTTTCAATATGCTTCTTATGCTTAGTATCTATTTTTCAACATGCTTCGTCATATGTTTTTGTTTGCTTAGTGTCTACATTTTATTAAGGCATGAATGCTTACTTGTTCACTCTTTGTCAATGCAGGTGATTGATCAATATGAGCGGAAGCAAGCAATCCATGAACTCCATTCTGAAGAGCATGAGCCAACAGAAGTTCACCGGGACCACTAGAAGTGGAAGACCAACGCGTGCCAGCTCGCGTTACGCGGACGATGACACGGGTGGAGTTGGAGGTGGAGGTGTAGGTGGAGGTGGAGGACGTGGTGGAGGTGGAGGACGAGGTGGAGGACGAGCTGGAGGACGAGGCGGAGGTGGAGGACGAGGACGAGGTGGAGGTGGAGGACGAGGACGAGGTGGAGGTGGACCTTTCCTTGGTGACATACCCTCTGCTTCTGGCGACGTGGCTTCCCAGTCCGCTCACACACGCCCATCGAGGGGGAGATGGAGGTGGAGATGGAGGTGGAGATGGAGGTGGAGGGACAGGACGAGGAGGCGGAGAGGGAGATGGCGCCGAAGAAGTTGCGCATTCGTGGTGAAGCGCAAGTCCCTGATGAGAGGAAGGAGCCTACTAGCCACGAGGCGAAAGCCCTCATCATCCCGAACCCAAAAGAGTAAGTTTAATTTTGAACATGTAGATTCATTTTGCTATGTACTAATGTTTTCATTATTGTGCATAACTGATTGGCATACTAATGTTTTGATTATTGTGCAGCAATTGGACATATGACAAGGGGGTTCGCCAGCCGTCGAGCCTGATTGGAGCTCTTATTAGGCAGTATTGGCCGGGCTTTTACACTCCGGTCCTCGGCGGCGAGAGGAAGCTAGCCGAGACTTGGGCGGACTATGAGGCAGCTCCTTGCCCAGGCTTTGGGACAGCTTCTGACGCCGTGTACACCAAGTTTTGGGTAAAGCATGCTTCTCGAGTTTACTTCATAGTTGATGATCACACTATGCTAACTCATGTCTCTCTCACAATTATTCTTATGCATGATTGCAGACCCATTATAAGGTGCCTGATGATATGGTTGAGCACGGGAAGGTGGTACTGACTAGGGCTTGTCAGAGGTTGACAAGGCAACAGTGGTACAATCAGAAGCATACCTGCATCGGGCACTTCAAGGCTGAGCAGGGCATGAGGGTCAAGAAAGCTGACAATATCAGGAACGATCCTCAGCTGACGAAGGAAGATTACATGAGGGTAAGTAAATATTCAATGAGACTCTATGTTGCTGCATAGTTGGGATTGCATTATGTGTTCTTCAAATGAGTTTTGGTTTTTCAGGTTATGCCCCTATGGTGCGAGAATAAGGAAGACGCATTTGAGGCCTTGGTAGCGAGGTGGGTTGGCGAAGACGCCGACTTCAACGCCAAGAGCGCGCGCAACAAGGCAAACCGTGGCACCGGAGGAACACACAGTGCAGGAAGCCGCAACACTGAGCGCTACAGGAAGCACAAGGTACATATATACATGGAACAACTTGCATTTACTTCCCCTCATATTACTACTTGATACACATACCATTTCTTTTGCCGTGCAGGAGGCGGAACTCGGGGAGCCTCTCACCGAGGTGGGAGGGTGGCAGAAGATGAAGCTGAAGCAGCCTGATCTGAGCCAGCCTCAGCCCTCGCTGCCCGAGTACTTCGGCTATGCCGAAGAGGAGTTGGACAAGTACTGCTCTGCGTTCAAGGGTCTTCATCCGGAGGTGGATGATCCTATTGAGCAGGAGACCGACTTGACGGCGATTATGGTGGCGGGGCGCGGCGCGGAGCATGGCCGTACGAAGCTTCTTAGTGGGGTGATCAAGCCGCAGAGGACCCTCACGCAGATCAGGTCTACCCTCACCGCCGGCGACCCACCGGTCGCGCCTCCTCGACACCGTCGTACCGATGTAAGTTTTCTCATTTTCATCTTCTTTCCAACATTCATTCCTGAATGGCTAAATTGACGTGGCTCCTTTTATTGGAAATTGTAGGCTAACTTTGAGGCCGCCTACGCTGCCACTTATGAGAAGTATTTGACGGTTGTAGCAGAGTGGGACCTCAAGAGAGCGGCTTGGGAAGAGTATCAGGATGCGACGAGTCGTGTAAGTTCCAATCTTTTATGGTTCAAAGACATGACAAGTCCCACCTCCCCTTTATTTTATATCTGCAGCGCTTGACATCTAAACTATCTTGCAGGCGCTCAGGACGTTCTTCCAGACTGGAGAGAGGATCGCACTTCCGGAAGAGGAGCCACCTAGGCCGGGGCCGACTCCAGTGTGCCCATCGAGGGAAGCTTTCGCGGCCACATACTACGCACGGACTCCGGTAAGTCCTGTGCCTAACCATAGCTCACCGCTTTCCTTTCCCATGTGTAAGATGCTAACTCTTGTCAAACATGTAGGGCACGGGAAGTTCGCGGAACCGACCCTCTCCTGATTCGTCGCGCGAGGGCACACCGATGCACCCCGGCCGCCATTCTCCCGGTGCTTCAGGGTTTTCACCTGCTGACGATGGTTCAGGCCATGGTTCTACCTCGGTCCACCTCGACAAAGGCCGGACGCATGATTGGACGAGTACGGACCTTGGTTGGTTCCCCTGATCTTAGTTCCCCCTTAGCTAGGTGTCTAGCGGGTGTGTGTCGATCATGTGTGCCATGTGTTGACGATGTATGATGATCGTGTGTGCTACATGCCACATATTTGTATCACGATGATGTTGTTGCTACATTTGATATGATGACGATGATGATTATGTGCTGTGCAGCATTTGTGATGCATTTCCATGTATATTACTGCTATTTTTGCTGTGCGTGCTGTGCTGTGCTGGAAAATGGTGCAGAAAAACAAATGGTATGGTCTGTGCCGACGGCATAGCCGTCGGCACAAACCCCTTGCTGTGCCAAATGGCAGGAGCTGTGCCGACGGCTATGCCGTCGGCACAGGAAGGGGGACGGCCAGCAGCTGGGCGGCGATGCTGCGACGCGGCTGGGGCTGACGAGGCTGGGCCGACGGCTTGGCCGTCGGCACAGAAGCTGGACGGGGGACGCGTGGCAGGTTCTGGCTGTCTGAGCGAGGCGGCTGTGCCGACGGCTTGGCCGTCGGCACAGCAGATGGGCTGGGCTAACGGCCGTTTGAGCATCGTGGGACCCACGACGAAGGGGCCGACGGCAACTGCGCCGACGGCAACGTTCCACCGTCGGGCTAGCTACTGTGCCGACGGCCAGACCTGTGCCGACGGCGAGGCAGGCTGTGCCGAGGCCAGATTGTGCCGACGGCAAGGTGCCGACGGTGGCCGTCGGCACAGGCGTGGGCCGACGGCGAAGCAGGTTGTGCCGACGGCCGCCGGCCGTCGGCCCCTCGGCGGGTTCCCGTAGTGAACGGCTCAAATAAATTGAATCATACAAAGTGGTACCTTTATATCGGCAGAGGTACAGATAAACGTTGAGCTGGAAATAAGTTGGCAGGGTGAACCAAACTTGTACGACAGTAAGATCAGATAAGAACAATCTGTCGCATATTGATCGAATCGTGAATTCCTGATCCATACCGTGTACTAGACCTAGACGTACAGAGTTCCTCCCGATATGACTACGGCCATGGATGGCCACTCGCATACGCTCAGGTCGGAGTCGGACAGCTGAACAGGGTACCTGATAGTGCGTTGAGCGAGACATTCCAATGCTGCTGACTCTTATTCGGACGGAGCTAAGCTAACCAGCATCACCTGATCAGAAGTTCAGAACTCGATCTGAGCCGAGCCCCTCTACCGAATGGAGCATAAAAATGGCACAATATTTCGAAAATGACTCGGTAGCTGATTGCGCCTAAGTACGGCGTACGAGCCGCCGCCGTTTCTATCAGAGGAGACCGACCGATATTATTGAGGCATGGCTGTAACAGGAGCGGTCAGTGTACTTTAACTGTTAAGTGAAGAAGAGGTAATCGCAACTCGCAGCTTTGTTTCCTCTCTCGTCTCTCGACAGTGTGTCGACCCGCGATTGCAATTGGCAAATGCATCTACGCAGGAAGGAGGTAGCCATCTGCAGCATTGCCGTATAGTTCCTACTGCGCCCTGTAGGCAAAGGGAGTCACATCACAAATTCAGAACCCACATGGCAATTTGGCAAATTGAGCGGTTCCCATCGATATATCTGTGACAGCGGCACGCGATAAGAATCCCGATCTTTGCTAAATCCCTGGCGTTGAGCCAAACGTTTCAGCTCGATTCGAAACCCGGGTTGAAGAGCGACATGTTTTACTCGTCAGTCTTTTTCTTGCGAATTACTCGTCGGCAAGAAGCTATCAGCCATGTGCAGGGTATTGTGTTCGGTTAGTCTGATGGCAATGGCGAGATTGGATCCGGCCGGCGAGCACATGAGCGGGAATCCGGCGTGTCCCTCTGGTGTCGGTCCGCCGGAGAGCACAACGGAGCTGGCAGTAGATTCTTCCGAGTGTTTACATTACATTGTGCAGCTGCATGAGGTGCATGATGGGTCTGATCGAAGGTTTTTGATTAAACAAACAGACGTTTGACGCTGTGTTGGAGTGCAGCACTAAATTAATCCAGTTATTTGACCACAAGCCTGGTGCTGCAGCGGAGAGAAATGTGTTGGGTATAGCCTGGTTCAGAGCACTGATCCAGGTGAGCTGAGAATCTTGCAAGAAAAAAGGTTGGTAGTGTGATGTAATAGTAATACTCACGTGAGTGTAATCTAGCAGTGAGAGTAGTAGTAATATTTTTTGACGAATTTACTAATCATCCAATCTCGTTTGCCATCTATCATCCACTTCCTATTCCCTCGTTTGCCATCTTCTCTATAGTCATCCGGCCTCATGAACGACCAGCTGAGTAGACAGCAGAGTAACGGAGAAGGAGCTGAAGAAGACGGTGATGATTCGTGGACTCGATACTGTCATGGTGAGCTCAAGTCGTGATTTTTCCTCCCGGAATGTGGCCCTGGTAGGACCGCGTCCCATGCGTCGCTCCGGTTACGGATGATTGGAGCGGGGAGATGCCGCACGCACGGACGCAACAAATTACGTACAACTGTTCGTCCGTCCATTCAAATCTTGCAGGTCAAGCATTCAAATCTAGCATGGCCGTCGTCTGTAATGGCTTCGATCCAATTCCATCTGGCCAAAATCTGCGCTTGCATTGCATGGACGATGATTTATGAGCATGGCGTGCACAGCTAAGCTTGCTGAAATGAAAGCGTCGGAGCTATCAGATTTGCAGGGGTCAGCATTGGGTACCATAGCTGACAACGTGTAAGGCCGTTCATGATCCGTAGAGCGCTACATACCCGCTTAAGCGGGGATGAAGCGTGTACGCATGGCTGCAAGGAAATCCCATGCATGTCTCTAAAGCTGCAGAATTAATTCCGTGCAGTTTTTTTTAATAAAAGAAGCAACTCTAAAGTACTTACTGATCGAACCGTCATGCATGTTGTACTCCATATCAGTGTGTAGAACCAGTATGTACATGTTGTACTCCATATTTTTTTCGACCTACAATAGACGGAGATGCATGAACATTGGACCATCATGCATGCTAAGCCTGATCTTGTTGGTACTCGCAGAATATCCAAGGAAATCTCAATCCAACATGGCAGAGAAAATGAAGCGAAGCTTCCATCTTTGGCGGATCCTCCCTCCGCCGATTATGTGACCTTTCATGCAAGCGGCCCCTCCTGCAATCATACTTCTTCTTTGATTCTTTGGTTCTTCCTCGCCACTTCCTCGCCACCATGTTGGCCTAGAGATGATCTCATAGAGCATGCCCGATAGCGGCCCCCATAGCGTTTTGAGAGCCGGCATGGTTTTTGGGCTCACACCGGTGCGTCCCAAACGGCGCGTGCTAGTTTTCGAGCCTAATAGAATCGTCGGCATCTCCGTGTTGGCCCCTTCGCGTAGGGTGTGAATCGGGCGTCCCGGCGCCTCGCGGCACGACGGTTTTCGCGGGTGGGGGTGCCTTATCCGCGAGAGAACGCGACAGTTCGCATCGGCCGCGACACGGGAAGGTTGATCGTCGGTGTTTAATGCTCTCCCGCGCAAAAACCGAGGCGGCCACGTGATGCGGCGGCCAGTCGCCTACGCCGCCGTAAATGCGGGTAGTTGCCACCGCTATATAGTACGTACGCCATCCACCACCGCGGTGCTCTCTCATCTTCACCACCACCGCCGCTCTATTCTCTCCTCTCCACCTCAAAATGTCGCGCCGTCTGAAGACGACGTACTCCATGCTTGGCCTCAACGGCCGCGCGCTGCCTCCACCACCGCCGCAGCCGCGGCCCGAGGCAGAGTACAGCTCCGACGACGACGAGGACCCATGGTTCGCGGCGTGGCACGAGGCCTACGTCGCAGACGCGGAAGCAGACGCAGCGAAGGAGGCGGCGCAGTGGGGAGAGCAGCCGCAGGCCCCCGCCGACCCGGAGCAGGCGGTGATCCTGGCGTCGCTGAACGCGCAACGCTGCCAGCGGTTGAAGGAGGAGGAGCGGGAGTTCATCAACGACGCTAACCTCGAGCACGCCCTCAGATCTCACGCCAGCGAGCGGCCACGGAGGAGGCGGGACGCCTCCTCATGGAGGCGGAGCGACAGAAGCTCTACGAGCTCATCGCTCATCGCCACTATGAGGCGTTCGCCCGCGAGCAAGCGAGACGCGCCGAGATCGAGGCTTCTCGACAAAGGCTGGAAGTGCAGGGACATCGCCGCCGGCAAGCTCCTGTGAGTCGGCTGCCATGCTCCACCGCCAGATGCGCGAAGCAAGGGACGAGAAGAGGGCACGAACGCAGGCGGCAAAGTCGAAGAACGACGATGAGGCAGGCCCGTCGCGCACCCCAACCGTCAGCCATTAGATTAAGATGAAGTTTAAGTTTTATTTAGGTTTAAATTAGAGTTACTTTTGTATAAATTTCATATGAATTTCGTATGAATTTCGGCTTTTAAATGTTATTTTAAATTTATATTTCTATTGGGGTTACACTATGGGGGCGTCGGTGTGGAAACGGCATCCCCAAATAGAGGATGCACTACTGGCGCCCCCCATACGGCAGTGCCGGCGTCTATTTGGGAGCCGCCGGTGGAGATGCTCTTAGCACGACACGTTTACTTCTGTCCACTCAACAACCCTCTACTGCTACAAGCTTTGCCTAGCTCCGATGATGGAGACGCGAGAACGATGACAGAACCATGATGCTTTCAGCTTGTGTTAGCGTTCGCAGTCGCTGGGTGGTTCAAAGATCAATTTGTATTTCTTATTATTTTTTAGTCAGCTTGTACTATTGTTGATGATATTTAATAGATCGATGAAATTTTCACAAAAAAATATATCAGTGCCGTTTCTTAAAAATGCTACTCCATGCGGCAAAATATCGACAAAAACATATCTAGATTCACTGAATCTGTTACATATACTTAGAACATGATGAAATACAGTATTTAGAGTATCTCCAGTCGCGTCCTCCAAAGCGTCCCTCAAAGCGATTTGGGGCGCGCCGGACAAAAAAACGTTCCCAGCCGCGCGCCCCAAAGGACTTTTTTGTTCGGCGCGGCCCAATACGTTGTCCGGCGTCCCGAGCCCGTCCCCGTCCCACAGGGGACGCACCGGGCACGCCGGACACAACGAAATGAGAGGCGAGGAGGAGCGGGCCCGACGCGTCAGCGGCTCGGACGCTCAACCGCCACCTACGTAGCGACGGTGCAGTTGCCAGGAAGCGGAACCGTCGCATTGGCAACCGCGTTGATGACGCGCCAACCCCGCCGGAATGGAGCGCAGACTCCTCAGAAGAGCAACCGCTGCTCTCTTCGACTTCTGCGCCGCCGTTCATCCGCGCTCAATAAGACCCGTACGTACGCCGCCATTCATCCAAGCCTCCATCCGACACCTCCAGCGACGATGAGCTACATCTCCCAGCTCCCGTCCGACACCTCCAGCGAGGGAAAGCCTGCTGGCTGGTGCCATTGGTGGGACAAAGCCAGGACGCCCAGCAGCGGCGACGATTCCCCGCCGCCACTTGACAACGAGGAGGAATGGCTGGGCTGGGAGGAGGACGCGGAGGAAGAAGAGAGCGAGGACGCGGCGGCGGCGGTGGCCCGTGCGAAGGCAGAGGCGGAGGCGGCCAAGGCCAAGGCCAAGGCAAAGGCGCAGCCGACGAGCACCGGCGACGACGAGGAGGACTCCGACGCGTCGGGCGCCGACACCGCCTCTTCGGAGGAGGTGACGAGCAGGAAGCGCCACCGCGATGACGACGACGAGGCGGGGCCATCAGCGAAGAAGAAGAAGTAGAAGTAGTAGTTTAACGGGAATTTATATGTAATTTAATTATATTTTTTCAAAGTTTTATATATAATTTGTTTACGTTCAACCGATTTGAATATTATAGTAAATAGTTTTCTTCTAGCCAAAAAAGGTACTTTTAATGTTTGGGGGCAGTGTTTGGGGGACGCGGCTGAGGAGCGACGTCCCCCAAACGCGGCACGAACAAAACACGTCCCCCAAACACTCAATCCAACGCGGTTTGGGGGACGCGGCTGGAGATGCTCTTAGTGACCTGTATCTCACGTCGTACTCCATATCTGTTTTCACCTACAATCGGGGGACATGCATGAACATGGGGCCTCATGCATGATGTACCTGATCCTGGGGGTATTGCTGGTGCAGAAGATCCAAAAATCCTCAATCCAACATGGCAGAGAAAAATGGCGGATCCTCCGTCGATTCTGTGAATTTGCATGCGAGCGGCCTCTCTTGCAATGATGCCTCTGCTTTGCCCGTTTGATTTTTTCTCGTCACTTCCTTAGCATGGCTCTGATTTATTAAGCGTCATGTTTTCCTCAAGATGCATGGTGAGCAGACGTCATCAACTGTTTTCGCCAAAAACAAAAACAAAACATTAAAGGACAAGACTTACCATTTTGATTGCACACTAAGAACATCGCGACCAGCGTCGAAGGCAGCGATTTTACCGGCTCCGGTATGTAAATGAGTGATGATCTCACGCTGACATCATCCATATGTTAATTTTGTTTCTAAAAATTTGTGAAATATGTCTGAAATTTGTGAAACATGTGAAAAATTATTTACTGTTGGAAGTATGTTTCACAAAGTTTCACATATGTTGCTCGCATGTTTATGAAACTTGTGAAATATTTCTACTGTACAAATTTGTTTCAATTATGTTTCAGTTCTATCAAAAAGGCACATGCAGTCTCACCAATCTCAAAGCAAAATCTATGGTGGATGGCACTCTCGCACATACAGTTGCCTGTAAATATGAGTTTTCAGACCAGCATCCCACTAGCTTTGTTCGGCAATAGCTCCAACCTCCAACTCTCACGTTTTGGAGGCGCTGGCACATGAGGCCCTAATTTTGGGGCCGGGTGCCCACAACGGCACCCCCCGAATGGCATGCCTAGTTGCAAAATATTTTCTATTTGTAATTATTTTTGAAGATATTTCTATCACAACACAATTGATTTGCAAATAAGAATTCAAGCAAATAAAATTATTCAACCAAATTAAAACATAGCAAATGGAATAGTGCACACGATATTGAGGTGCAAAGTGGTGGTCCCAGACTGTAAATTTGCGTCAGCGGCAACAGATGACTCGGCTAGAGATGCGGCGGCTTCCTAAGCTGCGGCAGGGGTGGGTGTGATGAAGTGGCGGTGTCAACATGGTGCTTGTAAGCATCGGTGGACGAACTAGACGCTCTCGATGTGAGGGTGTGTGGCGGTGAATCAGCGGCAAATTTGTTGGGTAGAGGCGGAAGTGATGGAAAAATGGCTAGGCCGCTGGCGAGTGAAACGATGTAACCGAAATAGGGTTTATGGGAAATGGGGGGTGGGGGGGTGGGTGGGGGGCGATGGTGTGTGGTGTGGGAGTTGTGGGCGATGCTGTAGGAGAAGAGAAGATCGCATCGATAGGTCAGCAGGCACTGACCAGTGGACCTCTGGAACGACTATGTCCCGGGCATGCAAAGCCATAGTAGGCGCGACGCCATTGCCAGTACTGCCCTATAGCTGGTAGCAGAGGCAGGAGAACCAGACGGGACGTCCGTAGCACAGTGTCATCCATTTACGCATGCAAGCTGTGCCGCAACAACCTCCAACTCCAGCCTGGCATCATCCCCTTCACCGCGACACTTCTCACACTGGTCGCCTCTATATAAAGCCCTCCGCGCACGCCTCCGATCCTCCCAACACAACCACCGCCTCCGATCCTCCCTGGCCGCACAGCTCCAGCTCTCCACCTCAATCTCTGCGCTATAAAATTATAATCTTTGGTACTTTTTACCATGGGCGCGTGCAACTCGTGCGAGGCGACGGCGGTGGCGGCGGTGACGGGGGACGCGACGGTCGGCGAGGCGACGGCGGCGAGGGTGGTGCTCGCGGATGGTGAGCTGCAGCGGTTCCCTGGGGGCACCCGGGCGTCGCACGCGCTCAAGGCTGCGGCCGCCGCCGCAGGCTGTGGCGCCGGAGGCGCGTGCTTTCTGTGCAGCGCGGACGGCCTCGAGCTCGGCGGCGCGGTGGCGGCGGTGGCGCACGACGATGAGCTGCAGCCCGGGCAGCTCTACTTCGTGCTCCCCGCGGCGATGCGGCGGCGGCTGCTGCAGGCGGAGGAGATGGCCGCTCTCGCCATCCGCGCCAGCGCCGCGCTGGTGGGCGACCACGACGGCCCGCTCGTGTTCCCCGACTCAGCCGCTGCTGGAGGCGCCACGGCGAGGAAGGGGTCCCGCCGGCGGTCGCGGAGGACCTCCAGCCTGGGCCGGGACTTCGTGCCGGACCTCGGCGCCATTACCGAGTAGCTGGCCACAGGGTCGAGATCGAACCGAACGCGAGCCCACGCCGCGGGAAGGAAAAAAACTCTAGTGTAGTTGTGTATACTAATCCAGCACCACCGGAGACTTTGACTAATGTTAATCTAGCTTAGCTTAGCTGGCCTGCTGTAGCAACTGTACTTTGTAGGGGAAGCAGAAAGATGCGTAGGCACATTGCATATTCTGATCCAAGGGCTGTTCTTAACCGGACGTCCAGGTCTCTTGTGTATGTATGGCTGACGGGTGGGTCCAATTTCCAACGAGGCTAACTGTTCTACACAGTCACTTTCAATGGGCTATTTATTTCACGGGTGTGACTAATTCAATTCAGAGCGAGCCAAAATTCACTTTTCACCATAGGTGTATATGCTTTTATCGCAGGGAAAAGCATATCGAAATGTCAAAAATAATTTGAAAGAAAATTTCAGGCGTATATCTCAATATTCTATATTGTGCACGCCAAGTCTTGCGGAAAACCGACATTTTTTTTTATCTCGTAAAAAAAGATAAATACATGTGTTATAAAAAAAATTAGCACATCACACAAAAATATCGGTTTTCAAGATTACGAGCACATCGAGTGTTGAGATGTACGCTCGGCATTTTTTATCGGGATTTTCTGACATTTTGAAATGTGTTCAAAACATACTTTAAAAACAAAGGTGCCAAAACACCCTCGACTCTTCAGTCAAGTGATGACATCTCATAATTTTTTCCCATATGAACTTTTCTTTTTGCAACTAACTTGTGACCTCACTTGTGCCCTCACTTGTTATTTAAAGATCTCAATTACAACTAAAATTATTAGTTGCAACTCCATTTGCAACTCACATGGGAGTACGAACCGCGATGCAAATCTGTTAGTTTTGCATGGAAGCAGTCCACTACGAGTTAATTATGTTGTTTCTATGTTGCCAATTTTTTCCCTTCCCTTTCCCACTGCTCTCACCCTCCACCTCCTCCCGTGCTCCCCCAGATTTGGGCTGGTTGGTCCCTCTCCCTCCCTTCTCCGGCGACAGCTGGTGTCATGGTGAGGGTCCCCTCTCTGTATAGTGATAGCAAGTTTTAGGTTTCGTCGAGTAGGTTTTGGCTTCATACCAATGGTTTGGAGCATGTCGTCAGCGCCTTCGAGTTGCGTGCGACCGAAGGGAGCGATGCTAGCGTACCCTTCAATAACCTTTGTCAAGTCTGAAGAACCTCTTCGCTTCTTTGTAGTGGAGACGGGGTAGAAAAAGGCTCCCAAGCCTCGGGCTGTTGGTGGCCGGATTTGCATCAGGGGAGCTGTGGTGGTTCTCTCAGGAGTTTCCTCACTAAGGCGGGATATTCGTAGAAAGGCGACCACTCCCACCTTCGGCGTTTGTTACAGTTGCTTTTTCCGGCTAGCGTCCGATGGTCTTCTTCAACTTCTAGGCTGCCATGCCATTTCGGAGTATCTTCGGCAACAATGCAGTTTGCTCCCGCCTCTGATTTCGTCCTCGGCGACATCGAGGTAGACTGTGCACTCTCGGCTGAGATGCATAATCGTGGTGGAGAAGTAGCTGGACTTGATTGCTTTTTACATTTTTCTTTTGAGATCCGTAGCACAAAATGTTAGGGCTTTGTTATATTTTCCTACCTTTATAAGTCCCATATTTGTAAGATGTTGCTCCACAGCTCTTTTTTCCTTTGGGACCATTCCCCTGTTAGAAAGGAAGTTTTCTTCTGAGGTTCGTTGCGCAAAATGTTCTGTATCTCCTGCAGGTCCGGCCGGGCATAACCGAACCGAAACCGAAAACCGAAGCCGAAAAAACCTAACTGCACCCAAAATTTCGGTTTTATCAGTTTACAGTTAAGATTACAGTTAGCAGAATCACTAACCATTTAATCTTCAGTTTTTTCGGTTTTAAACCGAAAAACCGTGGTTTTAATCGAAATTAACCGAGATGTCCAGGCCCAGGTCACGCGGAGATCGGGAGATGGGCAGGCCGGCAGGCCCAGCTAGTCGCTCGTCCAGACTTTGTCTCGTCTCGTCGTCTCGCCTCGCCCCCCAGTCCTGCACGGCCGCACGACCTGACCAGAGGCGAGCAGAAGGGCGATGAACCCTAATTCTGCTGGCGGCGGGCCGACCGGCGACGCCCTCGTCGACTGCTGCAAGCCTCCGCCGGATCCCCCGTCCCCTCCCGTCCGGTGACCCCCCTGTCCCCTCCCGTCCGGCCGTCGTCCCCATCCTCTCCACTCTCCAGTCTCCACCATCCCCACGGGCCACGGGCGGACGGGCCACCACGGCGACGGCTCCGCACGGTTCCGCCACGGCCACGGCTCGACGCCTCCACCATCTCCTCCGCCACGGCCACGGCTCGACGGCTCCACCATCCCCACGGCCACGGCTCACTGCTCATGCCTCAACCGGCGTCACCACGACACCGCCTCAGGTAACCACTCCGCACCGCAGTACTAACTTCTTATTTTCTTAGCAGTTAGCACTCCTATTCTTTAGAGATTTCAGAGATTGTCATGCCATGTATCGTATTATGAGAGAAATTTCGTGTCTTGATTTAGATGTCCGAGACCGAGAGTCATAGCATGGCACATTTGAAAGTTGATCTTGGTGTTGAAGGTGATGGCTCCGGCACTGGTACCGGCATTGGATCTGGTCCTACAAATTCGACCCCAGTCAGCAGTGTCAAGAAACAAATGAACAAACGTAGCAAGATATGGCAGCACTTCACTGTCCATGAAAATGATCCAAATCGTGCCATTTGTAACTATTGCGGTTCAAATCTGGGCTGCAAATCTTCAAGTGCAGGTAATTCTATTCCTTCGGGAGGTACAAGTTGTAGGTATGTGACATAGGCATCCCCAATGGGTCTGCCAAAGATGGTACCCGGGGTTTACTAAAGGCCCATGACTCGAAGAATAAGAAGACTCGGAAGCCCATTTAGCGTTAAGGAAAAGATAGGTTGTATTAGGAAAGATAGAGATTTGTAATCTTACGGGTTGGGTACGAAACCCTCCCGAACTCTGTAACTTGTGTATTACGAAATCCTCGGCTCCATCCTCTATATAAGGGGGAGTCGAGGGACGAAGAAAGGATCGAATCTACTGTCAACAGAACCCTAGTTTTCATAATCGGCGAGTACTTTTCGGCTGAAACCTTCGAGATCTACTTTCCCTCTACTTCTAGCAAAACCCTAGTCTACAATCTGTAGGCATTGACAAATTAATCCTTTGTCAATTGGCGCCGTCTGTGGGAATTAGAGGCTGCAAGGAACTGATCTCGATGGCACGTCCAGAATCGTCGACTTCGTCGGTGGCTAGCAACGCGATGGATAGAGGTAAACGGGAAAAAACTGATCTAGATGATTTTATTCCTCACCCGCCCTCCCGTATGGATGCATGTGCCTATCTGGAGGAGCCCATCGTCATGACGTTCGGAGAATTCCGATTTGGCGTCAACAAGGAAGGATCCTATCGTCTCGAAGTTCCGATCTCGTCGGAATTTTCGGCGATCGATTCTGGCTTTTCGTCGAGTGACGGGGAGCTTTCGTCGCCACGCTTCATCGACACCAAGGCAAGCGGAAAGCTAGCCAAAATCTTCAGCGACACATCTTTCGAGTCGTCTGCGGACTCCTTTATAAGCAGCGATTCCGACAGCGTCGACAGCTTCGACTTCATCGACAAATCTGCGGCCATCGGAAAGGTCTTCACCAATCTATATGATGGTGTCACCAATCCCGATAAAAATCAATATTCAAAATACCATCAAATATATGCAATCGAAGAGGCAGGCCGAGCAGAACCAGAGACATCAGAGGCTTTCGATGATTTGGGAAATCCATACGTCGATCCCGCTAATCTCAGAAGAGGCCTAGGCACTAAATATGTCGGGACCTCACCTCGCGAAAGAGTTCAACTCCCGCAAGCAGCGTGGGATAGGGCCGCAAGAGCCATGGACGGGACAGAACCAATGAATACAACCGCTACAGTCCAAGAATTACAAGCCTATCAATATAGACTTGCTCGTGTGAGTAGGGAGCTGGAAAAGGAGACAACATCCCTGAATAGAAGAAAAGAGGCAACCTCCGCATCAAGCAGGCGTCGAGCAGAGCTCAGTCGACAATCAGGAACTTCGGCAGACAGTCACAGAGACGCTCGGAGGAGAGCAAGATCTCGGCTGCAAAACATACCCGAAGAAGAGAGAGGAAACATAATTCAAAACCTCGACATGTCCTTCATGTCAATTGATACAAGAGGAAATATCATCCCGAAAACGCCAGAAGCAGGATACATGGCAACGCAAGCTTACATCCTCGCGTCCAGACCACCCCCCGGGGACCCGAGAGAAGCATTGTTCAATATGGCAATGGCTGGAGTTGGAGTTATGGGAACAGCGTTCGCAGCCACGCCTCCCGAAGAAAACCCTAGGCAAAATAGTCCACGACCCACCGCAGGGGTTCAAGACCCACCAAGAATAAGCGGAGCAAGGGACACAGCAGCTCAAGTAAGGGTGGACAGAGCGCGACAAGAAAGAAGAGAACGTCAGCATTCACCAGAAGTTGCCGACGAAGATATGTGTGGGCTCCCGTGCTTTACGAGAAGAGTTCGAAAGACTCGAGTCCCAAAAGGGTTTAAGTTACCCGAGAATTTCAAGAAATTCGACGGCCTGCAGGATCCCGAGGATTGGCTCGTTGATTATCTCGAGATGGTGAAGCTAGTAGGAGGAACCAGAGCAACAGCCATGCAAAGTATCCAAGTTCACTTGAGTGGTGCCGCGAGATCTTGGATAAAGAAACTTCCCCCAGGCTCCATCGACAGCTGGGATAATTTCGAGGATATCTTCGTGAGAAATTTCCGATCCACCTGCAAGAAACCTGCATCATTGGAGGAGTTGAGGGCGTGTCGACAGAAACACGACGAGTCGATGAGAAAATATATACAGAGGTGGAACATCATTAAAAACTCGGCAGAGGATATATCTGACGAGAGAGCAATAGACGCGTTCGTGGCAGGAATTCGGCGGGGAGATTTCGTCGAGGACTTAGGGAGAACTAACCCTAAGACAATATCAACACTGATGGAGATAGCCAACAAGTGGGCAGATGGAGAAGACGCAATATATAACAAGCGACACAGGTCGCCAGAAGAGGATCGCGGTTGAAATTTTCAAAATAGAAGGCGATTTTCTCGCCAGTTCTACAACAACGACGCTCCTGGCCATATATCGGCTGGTTTCCGGGGAAATCCTGGAGGGAATAGTCGAGATGACTACCAAAGGAGTAATGAGCAACAAGGCGACAATAGAGGTGATTCTCGCGGTAACAGGAAAAATAGCGGACCAAGGTTTCAAAGACCTTATGTGTCCCCCGAGGAGATGGTGAACGGTCCGTGTCAGATGCACTTTTATCTCGACAGCAACGGAAAGAGGCAGTCAGGACATCTCCAAAAAGACTGCCGCAATTTTCAAGCAATGTTGCGAGCCGCAGGAATTACAAATGCCCAAGCAATGAACAGAAACCCCGAGGGGCCAAGGAGTGAAATCCACCTTCCACCTCCTCCCGCAATTACGGACGAAAATCGGCACCAGCTCAGAATAGCGGCAGCACCACATCCACCACCATACGTTGATCCTAACTCCAATGGTGCGGTCTCGATGATTCAGAAAGCTAGGCCATCCAACAGGGCGCAGAAGGTAATTTCACGGCAAGTGTTCCTGGCAGAGAAGATGCCCCCACCAACAGTTGAGTACCTAAATTGGTCAGGGCAAGACATTGGCTTCACAATTGCGGATCATCCACAGCAAGTTCCTCGACCAGGACAATCGGCACTCATCCTACCCGCAGTAATTGCTGGTTTCGACGTGTCGAGAGTTTTTATAGATGGCGGGAGCAGCTTAAACCTTATGTATGCAGATACATTGAGAAAGATGAACATATCCCTGGCAAACCTGAAACCAACTGATACACGTTTCCATGGGATCACACCAGAGAAGCCAAGTTATCCGTTGGGCAAGATCAATCTCGACGTTCAGTTTGGAACCCGAGAAAACTACAGGATAGAGAATCTGGAGTTCGAAGTTGTAGATTTCCCATCGCAATATCACGCTTTGTTGGGACGACCAGCATATGCCAGGTTTATGGCGGTACCACATTATACGTACCTATTGTGGAGGTTTCCTGGACCCAAGGGACCTATCACAATTAAGGGAAGTTTCGCGCTGTCTGATAAGTGCGACAAGGATTTTCACCGGTTGTCAGAAACTTTCGGGATGCAAGCAGAATATATGGCGCCAAGGCTTACTGATTATGATGTGCTGCCAGATACAGGGAGGTCTCTCAGGGAGCCCACCTTTAACACTACCAAGGATTCAAAAGAGGTGCAGATCCACCCGACGGACCCAAAGAAAACGACATCCATTGCAACAAACATGGATATCGCATAGGAAAGCGCGCTCGTCGAGTTCCTCCGTGAGCACTGGAAAATCTTCGCATGGTGTCCAGCTGACATGCCAGGAGTACCCAGGGAACTTGCCGAGCACCACCTCAACTTGGATCCTCTCACGAGACCAATCAAACAACCTCTGCGGCGTTTTTCGGAACCAAACTGCAAAGCTATGTTATCAGAAATAGATCGACTCAAAGATGCTCGTTTTATCAAAGAGATATCTACAGAAGCCACGAGGGTAGCTAACCCAGTGATGGTGCCGAAGAAACACACGAAAGTCCTTCGCATGTGTGTCGACTTTACGTGTCTCAATAAACACTGTCCTAAGGATCATTTTCCCCTTCCAAGGATCGATCAAATCATTGACTCCACGGCAGGATGTGAACGTCTTTCTTTCTTGGACGCATACTCTGGTTATAACCAGATCAGATTAAAAGAAGAAGATGAAGCCAAGACAGCGTTCATAACACCTTACGGCGTGTTTTGTTACAAAACAATGCCCTTTGGTTTGAAAAACGCGGGAGCAACATATCAGCGGATGATGCAGAAGTGCCTTGCAACACAGATTGGGAAAAATGTACAAGTCTACATTGACGATGTCGTGATAACATGAAAGAAGGGGTCAACACTGATCGAAGATTTGAATGAAACCTTCGACAACCTCGACAAGTTCTGCCTTAAGTTGAACCCGACAAAGTGCTCTTTTGGCGTTCCTACGGGAGAACTTCTCGGGTTCTTAGTATCAGCAAGAGGGATTGAAGCTAATCCCAAAAAAATACAGGTCATCGTAACTATGAGGAAGCCAACAAAGTTGAAAGAAATACAACAGCTGACGGGACGAGTCGCAGCTTTAAGCAGATTCGTCGCCAGGCTAGGAGAAAAGGCGCTGCCGTTCTACGCATTGATCAAACAGGGGGAGAAATTTCAATGGAACGAGGAAGCAGATAGGGCCTTCGAGAACCTCAAACGCACAATTTCGACACCACCAATCTTGGTGGCGCCTAAAGAGAAATTAAGAACCTCTCCTCCTATACATTGCAGCCACACCTCAAGTGGTCAGCACGGTTCTGGTAGTCGAGAGAGTGGAAGAAGGAAAGCTCCATGGAGTTCAGAGGCCAGTATATTTCATCAGCGAAGTACTGTCACCTTCAAAACAGCGGTACCCTCAATACCAGAAACTGGCGTATGGAGTATTTACGACAGCAAGAAAATTGCGACACTATTTTTCGGCGCACCCGATAATAGTGGTCAATGAAGCCCATCTATCAAATATATTGAACAACCCAGAAGCTACGGGTCGTGTCTCCCTTTGGGGAATAGAACTTCCCCTCGGGACATCACGTATGAAAAAAGAAAGGCAATAAAATCGCAGGTTTTACCAGATTTCATTGCAGAGTGGATGGAGCTACAAAACACGGGGCCTCCAGATTTATCGAGAACCTGGACTATGAACTTTGATGGGTCCAAAAGGTTGGAAGGCGCCGGAGCAGGCGTGATATTGGTATCACCTGAAGGCGACAAGTTGAAGTATGTCTAACGGATGACGTTCCTAAACGCGTCCAACAATGAAGCAGAATATGAAGCTCTCATACACGGGATGAAGATGGCGAAGGCCTGCGGTGCAACCCGACTGAAAATTTTCGGCGACTCACAGTTGGTGGCACAGCAAGTTATGAACCAATGTGATGCAGTCAATGAGAGCATGATAGCATACAAGGAGATGTATAATGAGCTGGAAAAACTGTTTGATGGATGCGAGGTAAACCACATCAGCAGATTGAGCAATGATGAAGCCGATGTCCTTGCAAACATCGGGTCACAGTGTCTCGCGATCCCTCCAGGCGTGTTTTGGGAAGAAATAAGCGAGAGATCAACAAAGCCAATGAAAACAAAGAAAAAGGAGAAGGAAGAGAAATCTTCGGGTACCACCAAAGAATCATTGGAAGAAGAAGAAGAGGAACAGGAGCTAGTAATGATGGTGCAAATTCCATGGATGCAGGCATACATATCATACATCCTAAGGAAAACAATACCCGACGATCCAGTTGAAGCAAGGCAAATAATTAGACGATCTAAAGCTTTTACTGTGGTAAAAGGGGAGTTGTACAAGCGAAGTATCTCGGGTGTGCTACAGAGATGTGTCACACCCGAAGAAGGAAGGACAATCCTGAAAGATGTACACGAAGGAATATGCGGGCATCATGCAAGCAATCGAGCTATTGCGGCCAAAGTCTTTAGAGCGGGATTTTATTGGTTAACAGCAATTGAGGACGCGAATGAAATAGTGCGAACTTGCGACGCGTGCCAAATATTCGCCGCCAAACCTCACTCTCCGGCAGCAGAACTGATGCCAATCCCGCTGTCGTGGCCCTTTGCTCAATGGGGTCTCGACATGGTGGGAAAGCTACACAAAGCTTCGCCAGGAGGATATGAGTATATGCTCGTTGCTGTCGACAAATTTACTAAATGGATAGAAGCAAAGCCGATAAATTCACCGGACGGCGCGTCGGCAATCAAGTTCGTGAAAAGCATCGTCTTTCGATTTGGAGTCCCTCACAGCATCGTCACAGACAACGGCAGTAACTTTACGTCCAAGGAATTCAAAGCATATTGTGCAGAAGTGGGCATCAAACTGAGTTTTGCGTCTGTCGCACATCCACAGACCAACGGTCAAGTTGAGAAAGCCAATGGCATCATCTGCAATGGTATCAAGAAGCGCTTGTTGGGACCATTGGAAAAAGCTCGGCACACTTGGCCAGAGGAGCTGCCAAGCGTGTTATGGAGTATTCGAACAACACCAAACACGGCGACTGATACGTCTCCGACGTATCGATAATTTCTTATGTTCCATGCCATATTATTGATGATATCTACATGTTTTATGCACACTTTATGTCATATTCGTGCATTTTCTGGAACTAACCTATTAACAAGATGCCGAAGTGCCAGTTCCTGTTTTCTGCTGTTTTTGGTTTCAGAAATCCTAGTAACGAAATATTCTCGGAATCGGACGAAATCAACGCCCAGGTTCCTATTTTTCCCGGAACCATCCAGAACACCCAAGAGCCGCCAGAGGGAAGCCCTGGGGGCCCCACACCACACCCTGGCGCGGCCAGAGGGGGGGCCGCGCCGCCCTATGGTGTGGTGGCCCCAGGCCCCCTCCGAGGCTGCCCTTCCGCCTATTTAAAGCCTCCGTCGCGAAAACTCTATTACGTTGGACGAAACCCACAGAAACCTTCCAGAGCCGCCGCCATCACGAAGCCAAGATCTGGGGGACAGGAGTCTCTGTTCCGGCACCCTGCCGGAGCGGGGAAGTGCCCCGGAAGGCTTCTCCATCGACACCGCTGCCATCTCCACCGCCATCTTCATCACCGCTGCTGCTCCCATGAGGAGGGAGTAGTTCTCCATCGAGGCTCGGGGCTGTACCGGTAGCTATGTGGTTCATCTCTCTCCTATGTACTTCAATACAATAATCTCATGAGCTGCCTTACATGATTGAGATTCATATGATGATGCTTGTAATCTAGATGTCATTGTGCTAGTCAAGTGAGTTTTACTTATGTGATCTCCGGAGACTCCTTGTCCCACGTGTGTAAAGGTGACAGTGTATGCACCGTGTGGGTCTCTTAGGCTATATTTCACAGAATACTTATTCACTGTTATGAATGGCATAGTGAAGTGCTTATTTATATCTCTTTATGATTGCAATGTGTTTTGTATCACAATTTATCTATGTGCTACTCTAGTGATGTTATTAAAGTAGTTTTATTCCTCCTGCACGGTGTAATGGTGACAGTGTGTGCACTCGTGTTAGTACTTGGCGTAGGCTATGATTATGATCTCTTGTAGATTATGAAGTTAACTATTGCTATGATGGTATTGGTGTGATCTATTCCTCCTACTTGGCGTGAAGGTGACAGTGTGCATGCTATGTTAGTACTTGGTTTAGTCGTGTTGATCTTTCATGCACTCTAAGGTTATTTAAATATGAACATTGAATTGTGGAGCTTGTTAACTCCGGCATTGAGGGTTCGTGTAATCCTACGCAATGTGTTCATCATCCAACAAGAGAGTGTAGAGTATGCATTTATATATTCTGTTATGTGATCAAAGTTGAGAGTGTCCACTAGTGAAAGTCTAATCCCTAGGCCTTGTTCCTAAATACTGCTATCACTGCTTGTTACTGTTTTACTGAATTACTACTGCTGCGTTACTACTGCATGTTTACTTCCTGCAATATTACTACCATCAACTGCACGCCAGTAAGCTATTTTCTGGCGCCATACTACTGCTCATATTCATTCATACCACTTGTATTTCACTATCTCTTCGCCGAACTAGTGCACCTATTAGGTGTGTTGGGGACACAAGAGACTTCTTGCTTTGTGGTTGCAGGGTTGCATGAGAGGGATATCTTTGACCTCTTCCTCCCTGACTTCGATAAACCTTGGGTGATCCACTTAAGGGAAACTTGCTGCTGTTCTACAAACCTCTGCTCTTGGAGGCCCAACACTGTCTACAAGAATAGAAGCACCCGTAGACATCAGCGACGCAGGAGACGCCGTTTTTCCTGGTCCATGGAGCTGAAACAGTATTACCGATAGAAATAGAACATGATGCTCCAAGAGTTACAGAATATGATGAAGAAACTTCAAGAAAAGCTTTGGAAGATGATGTCGACGCACTCGATGAAGCTCGAGATGAAGTCCTGTCACGAGTCGCCAAATATCAACAGGACCTGAAAAACTACCACAGTCGACGATTGCGACCGAGATCTTTTCAAGTTGGCGACCTGGTTTTGCGACTCAATCAAAAAAGTCATGAAAAACTCGAGTCACCATGGCTTGGACCTTACATCGTCACAGAAGTAATCGAAGGAGGAGCATACAAAATTAAGGACAAGAAGACGGGGATTGCCGAGCCAAATCCTTGGAACGTGGCGCAGCTCAGGCGTTTTTACGCTTAGATGCCGAAATATAGTCTCCTCTGTAAACATACAATGTACTGAAACGCCCGCGAGTTTTCAGACGCACTCTTTTCCTTTTTCGGGGCACAGAGTGGGGCCGGGAAAGGTTTTTAATGAGGCGGGCTCGCGGTGCTGCAATATAATAAAGATAGTGAAATTATATATCTTTTCGACAGGCTCGGGGGCTTCCCCCTAGAAGATAGAACATATATATATACAGTGCTGACAAAATACAACTCGCAAAAATATCTCGCCTTGGTATAAAATACCTCGCCAAAATAAAAATATATCGACAAATAGCGGTCAACATAAAGCTCGGGGGCTCGCACCCACAAAAATAGCACATTATTTATTTTGCCTTGGGATAACCTCGCATTATAAAACGAAAATACTGCCATCAAAACGCCCGGGGGCTTGGCGTTGAAAATAAAAAACATAGTGACTTTACAGTACAAAATACATACACAAGATACAATTCTCGGAACAGCTTATCTTCAGGGATTTCCCAGTATATTGTCTATTGTTAAGCACTCATTATTTATAGCACGAGTGCTATGCTCAGCGTAGCTGCCCTTCACGAAGAATTCGGCGTCCATCCGAAGAAGTTCATCCATCATATCTTCGGCAACAGGAGTAACAACATCGTCATATTTGCCGAAGTTCTTCTTCCTCTTCGCCATCTTGGCCAAGCACTTTGGAACAACTTGACCCACGTCTAACTTCGGATAGCAGATTTTTATCATGATTATAGCAAACCTTGCGCCAGCAGCTAATTGGGCTCGCACAAAGCCGTGGATTCGAGGAGCATCCCGAAATTTGTCCATCAAAGCAGGAAGAGTCTCTGGCATCTTGTTGCGAGGAAACATGGTGCCATAGACCAGAGACAGAGTCCTTGTATAGAAGTCGAGATAATCGCGAACCTGGAGTGCGCGATCCTGAAACCTGACAATCTGGCGAGTTCGTTCAGGCGTACCCCAAAAATTTGAACCATGATCATTGGCAAGACGAAGAAGTACATTGGATCGAGCCTCGACACGTTCATCTTCAGTAGTAGCATCCAAAAAAGAACCTATTTTTTGCAAGAATTAGTGGGCAACAAGGAGATAAACAAATGAAAGTACGGCAAAGATAATGAAGCACACCTGCCATATCCAAGCTAGCATCTGTCAGCAGTTGAAGCATAAAACTTTCTCGAGACGTAGCTGCAGCAGCTTCAGCAACAGCGGCATCCTTCTCAATTATAGCATCTTGAGCTTGTTGGAGCGCAACCTTTTCCCTCTCGGAGGATTTACGAGATTGTTCCATGAGCATAAGTGATTGTTTCTTCGTGGACTGGAGCTGTTGTCGAAGTTCTTCCAAATCTTCCGCAGAATTCTTACTCGAAGAATCTTCAGCAAATGTAACAACGACAAGGGTTTTCTTCGAATGAGACGAAGGAAAAACCTCGGAAGGACCAGGAGTTGACGTATAGTTGTCAAAAATTAACTGAAAACAGAAATTTCGACTTCAATCATTGAGCAAAGATAGATTTCCATTCATTCTCATAATATATACATGTCTATTACAAAAGAAGGACCTCTAGAGACCTACTGAAGCAGTCATCGCCAAGAACACTATGGCGACATCGCCAAAAGGGGGAGATAAACTAAAAAGAAAAAAAGCAAAGTGGTCTACTTGACCTCCGGCTTTGAAGAACTCGGAGCGGTTGTTGGCTTATATCCAAGAGTGGCGAGGATCTTCTTCGAATTGGGCTTTGCCGCTTTGATTAGCGACTGCCACCTCTTGGTTTCGATCTTCCCCGCGTCGCCAACTTTCGACCAGTCGACTTGTTGTTGACTCTCTGCAACCAAGGCCATAGTACCTTCGACGCCAACTTTTAGTCCCTCTTGACGAAGTTGGAGTCCAAGGTCTTCATTGCCAGTGAAGCACTTGGCGAGGTCAATGAAAACTGCGGGTTCCTCCTTTTTATGAAAGAAATAGGGGAAGAGCCGCGACAAGCCAGCTTCAGCTTCAGCTAGTCCATTACGAGCTTCCGTACCATGGATTTCCAGGAGAGAAAGCGCGTCCAGAAGCTCGTCATCTTCAGGATTGTCCAGCTCGTACTCTTGGTGTGTTCTCCCTGCTTAAAGTATAAAAAAGAGGGTTATCAAAAGAAAAAAAGGGAGGCCAAAGCATGACGCGAGAAAGCAGCAAGGGGGTGAAGACTTACTAACAAAACGTCGACTCTGCGTTTCTAGTCGACTGAGGATCTCTTTTTCTCGAGCAGAATGCTGAGTTACATTTTCTTCTAGAGCCTTTTTTGCGTCGTCGAGTCTTTTTTGAAGATCCTCGACGGTTTTCGTGTGCGCACTCTTGCTTTGTTCCAACTCAATAGTGAGGGCGTCAGCACGCCTGTTGGCTTCTGCCAGTTTCTCTGCCAACATAAAGACAAATAAGCATTGCAATACAAAATAGTGACAAGAGAAATTTGACAAGGAAAGTTGGACAGAGCAAGTAGGTACCTTCAAGTTCACCGGCATGATCGCGGTACCCGATAAATTGGGTGCCGAAGCGGACGAGCTCTTTCATAAAAGGCTGAATAGATTACAATGCAAAAAGGGTTAATATAGAAAGAAGGAAAAAGTCGACATCAAGGAGAAAAAGAGGGAAATTCAAAACAAAAAGTCAATACAGGAAACAAAAGAACAATTTACCTCTTCCATCAAAGGAGTCGAGGAAGAACCAGTTAATATGATTGGTTCCTTGCTTGATTCTACCCTGGCTCTCTTCGGGGAAGGAGCTCGAGGGCTTTCAGCTGGTGTTGAACGTTCAAGGTTTTGTGGAGGAGGTGAAGTTTCGCCACCATCAGGACGAGTTTCCGAAACAACTAAAGTACGAGATGTGCTCGTTCGAGCAGTCTCGTCAATAGGTGCATCTTCTTCTTCGTCGTCACTGTAATAAATATAGCGACATGATAAAATAGCAATTTCAAAAAGCATCGACAAAGGGAAAAATACAATACATAGCAATTTCAAAGAACTCACGAGCTGACAAGAGCAGCATCATAAAGATCCAAAGTCTCTTCCCCGGCATTGGGTGCAGCTTTATCAGCAAGGGAAGCACCGGCTTTGGAGGTACCGGTGTCGACAGCCTCATCTCTTTTCCTTTTGCTCCTGGGAGAAGCAGCTGAAGGAGGAGAGCGTGTCGAAGAAGTTGCTTCAGCCTCGGCGTCCTTTTCAGAGGATGCCGCAGATTTTCGAGAAAATGCGGCTTCACTCTCAGGACGAGACGTAGCCTGGTTGTCGTCAGTGACAACAACCCTTTCTTCAACTTCTCCACCTTCGGGAAGGGGAGGAAGAGGTGACGCAGTTGCATGGTTCTATTCAAAGACAGGAAAAATATCGGCATGAAGTATTTGAAGGTAAAAGATAGAAGGAAAATAAAGACGAGAACAAAAATATTACCTGCGGGAGTGCGTTGGTGGCGCTATATGGCGTCACACCGCAAGATGTCGGGACGCTGTCTTTCTTGTTCAGCGACGAGATCTTCCGGACAAGTTTCGCCAAGTCATTGACGGACAAGTCAACCGACAAGCGATCCACGTCTTTATCGCCAGCATACATCCAAAGGGGGTTTTTGCGAGCTTGAAGAGGCTGCACCCTAATCCTAAGGAAATACACCGTGATATGGATACCCGAAAATTCTTGTCCACGAGTATTCTGGAGCTCATGGATGCGAGTCATCAGGGCCTCTGTCGCCGCTTTTTCTGCGTCGGTAGCCTCTGCATCCCAGGATAGGCGGCGACAAATTTTCTCGGCACCGTCAAAAGGAGGAATATTGTCTTCAACAGAGCCATGATTCTCTTCACGGATGTATAACCATTTCTTGCGCCACCCTTGAACTGAATCAGGGAATTTGACGTCGAAATATTCGACATCAGGGCGAACGCAGATCACAACGCCGCCTATGTTGTAGGCGACACTGGAAGAGCCATTACGGCGACAGAGGAAGATACGTTTCCATAGGGACCAGTTAGGCTGGATCCCCAGGAAAGACTCGCACAATGTGATAAAAATAGAAATGTGGAGGATGGAATTGGGAGTGAGATGGTGAAGTTGCAGTCCATACATGAACAGCAACCCACGAAGGAAGTCATGGATAGGAGTGGAAAGACCACGGATGAGGTGGTCGACGAAACTAACCCGATATTGCATCGGCGGAGCTGGGTAGCTTTCTTCCTTGGGGAAGCGAATCGCATCTTGCTTCCCGCTGATGCCAAGCTTCTTGAGCATATTGATATCCTGCTGGGAGATCTTGGATCTCTCCCACTCCAAGTTTCCCAGATCTTCGGCTGCCATCTTTGCTTTGGGCGCGCTGTGCTTGGTGAGTTTGCGCGGTGGCATCAACTAGAGTGGAAGCAACGAGCGCGTGAGCGGGGGAGCACAAGAAATTTTGGGGCGCGTTGGAAAGCTTTTGCAGAGGAAGAGCAGATGGGCGGCGCGAGCGAAAGTGATAGAGGAAGAAGACGATGGACTTAAATAGAGGTGCGGTGAAACGGCACAACCGTTGGATAGGAACGATATGAAGCAGATGGAGTACACGTGGACAAAGGGTAAAATTGGATTTTCACTGAGAAAAGAAATGACAGAGGGCACAGTGCGTGTGCCAGAAAAAGTGGAGGACGTGTGTCCCCCACTTGCACGACGTGTCAATCGGATGGGGAATTTGGGCCCACAAGGCAGTGAGAGGAGCGGTTTTCGCATATTTCCAACACAGAAATCGTGGCTATCATCAGCAATGACGTCATTATGGTAAGGGAAAAACTCGACTAAGAAGCCGGGCGAGAATATTGACAACACAAGATTATTTCGAGAGCCTTTGATCAAATAACAAGTTTTTGCCCAAACGCTCGGGGGCTACTTTGGAAAAATAGAAAACTTCGAATATGACAAGATAGAAATGGCGAGAGCCTATGACCAAATGCAAGCATTTGTTCATAGCGTCGGGGGCTACTCCCATCGGGAGCGTTGGTCGCGCACCCGATAGATATAAAAATTTATCGAGAAGGATTACAAATATAGCGGCAGAGGATATTAATCTGTGGAGCCTACACCCAAGCACAAGTTCTTGGCTGTAGCCTCGGGGGCTACTCCCATCGGGAACGCTGTTCGCGTGCCCGATGAATTTTGATCAAAATAAAGAAACAGAAGTGAGTATATTTCGAGTTACACAGATAACTCTGCATATACTCCCATCGGGAAGACAAAATAAGTCATCAAATATGACTCGATAAAATGTGCTATTCCAACAGCCGAAAAGCACTCGACAATATATTCTCAGAGCGCTATAAGTCGCGAATAAATCTCTGAATGCCGCAAAACTTTGCGAAGGTAAGGCCCTAGATCCGTTCTGAGCGGCGTAGCACCGTCTCTGACGACGGATGGCTACTTTTTTCCGTATCAACAGATACGAAGAAAAATTCTAACGGACGCGTTAGGTACCCGATAAAATATGACTGGGACTCGACAGAATGGTAAGACCTTAAGCGGCACCTGTCGAAGTTTACACCAGTATTCCGAGATCATGTCCAGGGACGTGATCTTGAAGTAGGTTTTGCGGATTGCCACTAGAGCAGTTAACTAGTACCTGATCCGTCAGATGAACTAGCCCCAACTACCGATATCCCTGTACAAAATAATATTTGCATATCGAAAGATTATGTAATGAGTAAAATTGGAGATTTTCCCTGATTCTTCGATTCAAGAAAAATCTCGGGGGCTACTGACATAGGCATCCCCAATGGGCCTGCCAAAGATGGTACCCGGGGTTTACTAAAGGCCCAGGACTCGAAGAATAAGAAGACTCGGAAGCCCATTTAGCGTTAAGGAAAAGATAGGTTGTATTAGGAAAGATAGAGATTTGTAATCTTACGGGTTGGGTACGAAACCCTCCCAAACTCTGTAACTTGTGTATTACGAAATCCTCGGCTCCATCCTCTATATAAGGGGGAGTCGAGGGACGAAGAAAGGATCGAATCTAACCCTAGTTTTCATAATCGGCGAGTACTTTTCGGCTGAAACCTTCGAGATCTACTTGCCCTCTACTTCTAGCAAAACCCTAGTCTACAATCTGTAGGCATTGACAAATTAATCCTTTGTCAGTATGACTGTATGAGTAGTCGAAAATTAAAGGTAGCTGAACCTAAACAATAGGTATTTATAGTTCCTGTTGGATTTATCAGTGTGTGTATGCTAGAAAGTTGTTTAAAGCTAGTTGGTTGCTGGGGAAAATAATTTCACCAGTCACTTGTTCATACTCAACTCAACCTTGCTATGGAAATTATTGGTTCTGAAATAACTGTCGTAGTAGGTTCAGATGATTCAGTTCTCAACGTATTGCCATTTGGTGCTAGTGAAAAACATTGGAACCTGAAAACCCAAATCAGTCCACTCATCTAGTTTCAACTTCACAAAGAAGATACTGAGTTACACTTATATGATTGGGCCTGTTGTGATTTTTTGAACGAATGTGACCATACTTCAATGCAGCTTATATGATTGGGCCTGTTGTGATTTTCAATCAGCTGTCTTCTTGATCTGGCTGTTGACTTGTTTTAGCAATATGGAGCTATTTATCTGTTGCAACTGTTGCAGTTCATGTGGCATGATGCCTAACTTTTTCACTGATTTCTGCTAATACTACTTCATTACCTTCAAGTGCAGGTACTTCTTCCCTCATAAACCATATGAAATCTTGCAAGAAGAATCCTAGCAAGCTCGGTGGCCATCAAACAGAGCTTATGTACCAACCTAGTGCTGATGGTAATTCTATTCCTTCGGGAGGTACTTGGCAATACAATGAGAAAGAGGGTGGTGCCGCATAATGCATATTGAGGCTAGAGGGTAAGGACCTTTATATAGACTCCAAATTCCAGATATTTGTATCTGTTTCCAGATAGAACTCATCGACTTGTTAAACTAACCACTATCATTAACAACCATCTGCTGAGACCAACTGTTAATCAATTAGGTCCTAAACACGCACGTGTGAGTCGTGCGCCGAGTTTGAATTTAAAGTCAAACTCGCAGGCTTTAACAATCCATAGAGCCAATCCTACGGACAACCTGGCGTTCCACTCTATAATGTTCTCGGGTATAATTTCAACGTACTTATATACATTGTGTTCCAGTATAGCCGTACTGGCTTCTTTAAGTATATTTTCTTAAGTATAAATTTCGCATCAATTGTTCCCTGCTATTTCCATGAATATACTTCCACATCGAGGTTTGATTCCAGGAGTATAACAATGGGTATGTAGTGAACATGTAAAAAATTTAAAAGCCATAAATTCCTACAGAATGCACGATAGGTAGCAACAAAGGAGTGCGGGCTAAGCAAAGACATTTCGGTACGAGGAAAAACATGACGGGCGGAGAGACCTTTTCAGCTTTTCTATCCTCTTGCAATTTGCATCTGCATGTCTGGCTCCCGTCGCTCGCGTACAGTAGGCTGCACTACCATATGTGCCTACGGTGCGTGCCACTAGGGACGATGACGGGTAGTGGCCGACGGGATCAACCGGTCGGTTTCATGAGACCGGAGTTGCACGCGAAGGCGCCCATAGTTATCTCGCCGTGCACCTGATGACGGATGTGTTTAGCTTGCTAGGGCTTGGCATCTGGTTTTGTCGGAATAAAATCCAGTCACCGTCCCCAGGTCAACTCACCGCATGCCCAAATATATTCTAACAGTAGGAAACGGCGAAACGCAGAGATCGCTATCGTGATCGTACCTATGGAGATATGCAAACGGCCAAGTATACGAGACGGCAGCACCGTGAAAGTGAAAAGCGATAAGCTGATAAGACGTTGGTGCCGATCGACGACATCCTTGTCAAACCGTTGCTTTTCAGTATAGTAAAACATTAACTTCTTGAGGTACACGCAACGGCGGCCAGGTAAAAGCTAAACAAAATGAACATTTCTCAATTATATATACGGCCTGCGTAATTTCTTCGTATTAGATCGGTTAGTACGAGTAGCTGGCTACGCCGACGCTGTGCTTACCAATTACGGCAGATCGGCTGGCCGTGCATGGGGGCAAAAGCGCTAGTTAATGGTGGGCAAAACATGGACGTGAGTTAAGTTGGGGTTGAGGTTAATGGCGGCATCGGGTTGGGCTGGCGATGGTGTGATGCCCATATCGGGAAAATCTCTGGGACTTTGACTGACTCTGACTCGGCTTTGGCCTGTGGTTTGTGGAGGGCTTGACATCAAGGACTGTGGATGGGAAATCACAGCTGAGAACATTCTCAGAGTAATCAAACACATATCGTTTGATTGTTGGTTACTTCCATGGGTTCCATCATGAGTCCTTTTCGGATACCACGGCGCGTGACAGGGAGAGGGTTGCGGTACCGTGCGGCACATCCATGATGATTTATCCATCGATTCCCCCGTGCAGTGCAGGTCCTGCGCACTGTACGACAAGGGCGTTGGGCCCTGGCTATGTCCTATGCCCGTAGCGGTTGACAGTGCCGCAAATGCCGACCGGGTCGATCGATTCTTGCCCATGCTAGGATGTACTTTCATCGGTCTTTTTTCATTGCCTCGAATTTAGTATAAGTTGTACTAAATTCCAGTTAATTAAAAGAGATTGAAGGGAGTAGTTAGGACGGGTTTGGTAACCTAAGTTGAATTTGGGGCTTCATGAGGCCGATTTTGTGGGTGTTATCCCGGTGCAAACGAGTCACGGGCCACTTTCGGCATTTCATTTGGTTGCTCGTGAAGACATTGTTCGCACCGGGGAGGGAACACTGCCTCCATTGTTTGTGTCATGCTGGTGCAATGCACATCTTGTTTTGTTGCACACATGAGCCTACTACGTAACCTCTTTCAATGGAGTGATGAGGTGGACCAAGCAGCATTCACAACAATGGGAGAAAATGTTGTGAAGATTTCATAAATCAAAAGCAAAGTGTGTCATATGCTATCACTTGTTATGACGAGGAATCTCATATTGATTATATTTCTCTTCCCATCAATATAAATCATGAGAAGCAAGAGGAGCATTTATATTGATGTGATGAAGAGAAGTCTTGATTTCCAAGATTGTGATATTCTGACTGATCTTGCTCTCAAGTTGGTTCAAACTAGACAACATTAATTTGATCTTTCCATTGGTCTATTGCCTCATTACACTTGCACTAACATTACCCGTGGCAACAACATCACTTGAGAGTTTTCTCGACCATAAACATTATAAAGATAGATTTTCGAAACAAGGTAGGTGACTTGCTTGTTCAAAATGTTTGTGGACCATTTGTTTGTTCGGTAGACTTTCTTTTGTGTCCCAAAAAAATTATACCTACTGAGTTCTCCTGGGCTCACCTAAATTCCTAAGGATATGGATGTTCGATAGAAGCCGAGTGAGTTTAATTTGCCGTTTAAGCTTTCAATCTTCAAAATATTCGTTATAATGGAGGTGGAACAAGCATGGCTAGGCTGGAGATTGACTCGGTAAATAAGGGGACGCCGGACACACCGAAAAGCAAGGCGGGGAGTGGCGGGACCGACGCGTCAGTGGCACATTGAATTTTAACCTAACCGTCGTCTACCTCGCGACGGAAGTTATTGGTGCGCAACGACGGTGCAGTTCCCGCAGAGGCGCAATGAAGCGTCTCGTTGCGTCTAGCTCTGCGTGCCGGCATTAATGAGCGCCACCGTTCCCCCGCCTCCCTCCGGCCTATAAAAAGAGTCGCTCCTCATCATCCCTCACACACAAACACTAGCGCCTCCCTCCCCAACCCTAGCCTCCACCATCTCAAGAGTCGACGCCATGTCTGGTAGAGGCGGAGGCCGAGCTCGCGGCCGTGGTCGTGGTCATGGCCGCGGCAGAGTTGCACGCTCATTGTCGCCTGCGATGCCGTCGTCTTCATCGTCGGACATGCAGGAGGAGGAGCGGCGGGTGCTGTTCGAGTTCGTCGTCGTCCTCAAGGGCGACCCAAACGCCATCCAGAGGCTGCTGGACACCTTCACCGACTTCATCGCCGGCGACGGACGCCCGGGCTCGCTGCATCTGCGGGAGGCTGCCTGCGGCTGCTGCCGGTGGATCGTGGACGTGATCTACGACGCGCACAGAAAGATGTACCTCCACATCGGATGGGAGAAGTTCACGCGCTACCACCGCCTCGAAGCCAGCTTCGTGCTCATGTTCTCCTACTTTGGCGAGAGGAACATGAGCGTTAAGGTGTTCGACGAGACGCGTTGCCGCCGGCACTACCACGCGCTGAGGAGGACGACGACTGGTGAGTGTTGTTTCTTCGCAGCGAAAATATGCACGGAGGTTTCTGGTTGTTCTTCCTCGGAAGAACCAACAGGGCACCGTCAATAGCTGGATTTTCCAGTTTGGGTGACTGGGCGTGCCCTCGAGTGTTCTTTTTTGGCAGCGAACACACGAAACCTTCGATGTCCGGCCTAGTTAGGTTTAATTATTTTGCAATGTTTTATATTTGTGTCAACCATGGTTCAAACTATGTATTAGTTTGTGGAAAACCATGTTCCAAACTATGTCTTCGTGTAAACCACCACAAGTGGAGAAGAGGCCTTTGGTCCTCAGCAAATAACCCAGTGCAGAACCAAACCGGGACCATTGTGGGCATTAGGCCCGGTTCGTTTTGCCCAGGGCGGCCCCACTGGTTCAGAGCCTGTCCTGTAGTGGCCTTTGGACCCGGTTTGTATTACAAACCGGGCCTAAAGGGTGGCCGGCAGGGCGCGGCAGGGCGTGTCAGGCGTGGGAACCCTTTAGTCCCGGTTTGTAATACAAACCGGGTCCAAAGGCCCCACCTCTGGACCCGGTTTGTATTACAAACCGGGACAAAGTCCCCAATCTGGCTATATGACCTTGCCCCTGCCCAAATGTGAGCCACACTTGGCCATTTTTTCACTTTCTTCACAAGAGGGGTGTATTGCTCTCCTCTCTTCTTCACATGCACAAGAGGTGTTCGATGAAATGCTTAAGAGGATTTGACACTTGAGTTTACACAAATCAAGCCACACTTAACTTGCTTTTTTCTTCTTCATCGAGGTTAACAACTTTATCCTTTTCATCTGTAATTGATAAAATGTAATGGTTTTTCATATAATGTTAATTATATCATGCAGATGAATCGGCAATGGATGTACATTGACCGACGGTTTGACGAGTTCACTTCGGGCCTGGAGAATTTCATCGCCGTGGCTGAGGCAAACAAACATGGTGGCTTCATGTATTGTCCATGTGTCGACTGCAAGAATATCGTAAATTACGCTCACTCGAGTGTCATTCACAGCCACATTCTGCGGGCAGGTTTCATGCCCAGCTACTATTGTTGGACCAAGCACGGAGAAAGAGGGGTTATGATGGAAGACAATGAAGAAGAGGAAGAGGATGATGACGGTTATCCCAATTTCCCTGAATACGATGATACTGCAGAAGGCAATGAAGACAATGAAGTAGAAGATCAAGAGGCACCAGATGAGCCTGCTGATGATGATCTTGGTCGGGCCATTTCTGATGCAAGGAGAGAATGTGAAACTGAAAAGGAAAGGTTGGCCTTCGACAAGATGATAGAAGATCACAACAAATTGTTATACCCAACTTGCGAAGATGGCCATAAAAAGCTAGGCAGCGCACTGGAATTGTTGCAATGGAAGGCAGAGAACGGTGTCACTGACTCAGGATTTGGAAAGTTGCTGACAATAATTAAGAGGAAGCTTCCAAGGGGTAACGAATTGCCCGCCAGTACGTACGAAGCGAAGAAGATTGTCTGCCCTCTAGGATTAGATGTGCAAAAGATACATGCATGCATTAATGACTGCGTCCTCTACCGCGGTGAGTACGAGAATTTGGATGCATGTCCGGTGTGCACTGCATTGCGGTATAAGATCAGACGAGATGACGACCCTGGTGATGTTGAGGGCGAGCGCCCCAGGAAGAGGGTTCCTGCCAAGGTTATGTGGTATGCTCCTATAATACCACGGCTGAAACGCTTGTTCAGAAATAAAGAGCATGCTAGGTTGTTGCGATGGCACAAAGAAGACCGTAAGAAAGACGAGATGTTGAGGCACCCTGCTGATGGCTCCCAATGGAGAAAAATCGATAGAGAGTTCCCAAACTTTGCACAGGATGCAAGGAACTTAAGGTTTGGTCTAAGTACAGATGGCATGAATCCTTTTGGAGAGCAGAGCTGCAGCCATAGCACCTGGCCTGTGACTCTTTGTATATATAACCTTCCTCCTTGGTTGTGCATGAAGCGGAAGTTCATTATGATGCCAGTGCTCATACAAGGCCCGAAGCAACCCGGGAACGACATTGATGTGTACCTGAAGCCATTAGTCGAAGAACTTCTACAGCTGTGGTCCCTAGCAGGTGTACGTGTGTGGGACGAGCACAAGCAGGAGGAATTTGACCTAAGAGCGCTGCTTTTCGTAACCATCAATGACTGGCCTGCTCTTGGTAACATTTCAGGACAGTCAAACAAGGGATACAATGCATGCACGCACTGTTTACATGACCTCGAAGGTGATTATTTGGAAAAAGGTCAGAAGGTCGTGTACCTGGGGCATCGTCGATTTCTTAGGATTACCCATCCCGTAAGAAAGAAAGGCAAGCATTACAGCGGTGAGGCTGATCACCGGAGGAAGCCTCCCCATCGTGATGGTGTTGATATATTTGGTATGGTCAAGGATCTAGATGTAATATTTGGAAAGGGTCCTGGCGGACGGTCTGTTCCGAATGACGATGCCGGACACGCGCCCATGTGGAAGAAGAAATCTATATTTTGGGATCTACCCTATTGGAAAGTCTTAGAGGTCCGCTCTTCAATCGATGTGATGCACGTGACGAAGAATCTTTGCGTGAACCTGCTAGGCTTTCTGGGCGTGTACGGGAAGACAAAAGATACACCAGAAGCACGGGAGGACCAGCAACGTTGGAAAGACCCCAAAAATCTGCATGAGAGAGTTAAAGGACGTCATTTATCCAGCTACGCTCTTACAAAAGCAGAGAAGGAAATATTTTTTGAATGTCTGAGAAGTATCAAGGTCCCGTCTGGCTTCTCCTCCAATATAAAGGGAATAATAAATATGGAGAAGAAAACATTCCAGAACCTGAAGTCTCATGACTGTCACGTGATAATGACACAGTTGCTTCCGATTGCATTGAGGGGGCTTCTACCGGAAAATGTTCGATCGCCCATTGTGAAGCTATGTGCATTCCTCAATGCAATTTCTCAGAAGGTAATAAATCCAGAAATTCTACCGAGGTTGCAGAATGATGTGGTCCAATGTCTGGTTAGTTTTGAGCTGGTGTTCCCACCATCCTTCTTCAATATTATGACACATCTCCTCGTTCACCTGGTCGATGAGATTTCCATTCTCGGTCCTGTATTTCTACACAATATGTTCCCCTTCGAGAGGTTCATGGGAGTCTTAAAGAAATATGTTCATAACCGTGCTAGGCCAGAAGGAAGCATCTCCAAGGGCTATGGAACAGAGGAGGTCATTGAATTCTGTGTTGACTTTATTCCTGACCTTAAGCCGATTGGTGTTCCTGAATCGCGGCATGAAGGGAGACTAAGTGGAAAAGGCACGCTAGGAAGGAAATCAATGATATGTAGGGACGGAATTTCTTTGACTCAAGCACACTACACAGTTCTACAAAGTTCCACCTTGGTGGCTCCGTATATCGGTGACCACAAGAACTTTCTACGCTCCCAGAACCCGGTGCAGTCGAACGATTGGATTAGACGTGAACACATGTCGACTTTCGGCGGTTGGTTGCAAAAACATCTCCTGAATAACGAAGATATTGAAGATCAGCTGTACTTGCTGGCCCAGACACCATCTTCGACTGTAGTGACTTTCCAAGGGTACGAGATAAATGGGAATACATTTTACACGATCGCCCAAGATAAAAAGAGCACCAACCAAAACAGTGGTGTCCGATTTGATGCAATAATGAATGAAGGCCCAAATGACACATATTATGGTTACATAGAGGATATATGGGAACTTGACTATGGACCTTCTTTTAAGGTCCCTTTGTTTAGGTGCAAATGGGTCAACAAAACAGGAGGCGGGGTTCAGGTAGACAAGTTGTATGGAATGACAACAGTGGATCTCAACAATCTTGGGTATAGAGACGAACCATTCGTCCTAGCCAAGGATGTGGCTCAGGTTTTCTATGTGAAGGACATGTCTACCAAACCAAGAAAAAGGAAACATAAGGAAACAAATACATCAAACGATGAGCCAAAGCGCCACATAGTTCTTTCTGGAAAAAGAAACATCGTGGGAGTGGAGGACAAGACAGACATGTCAGAAGATTATAATAAGTTTGATGAAATTCCACCCTTCAGAGTGAACATTGATCCAAGCATCAAGTTAAATGATGAAGATGCTCCATGGTTAAGGCTGAAGAAGATTAAATGATGAAGATGCTCCATCATCAAGTTAATTGTAGAATGTTCATGGCACAAATGAGTATCTCAACATGGCAATCAATTTAACTGTATGTAAGATATTAAAAGTGGAGATTTCCCAACCCTTTCCCCAACAGTACTACTGTTAGAGGAGATGTAGTCGTTCGGGGGCTTGCAGGGAAAAATTCCGAGGAGCAGCTTCCGAAGATGCCGTAGGGCGTGTGCACCAACGACATCTTCGAGAAGCTGCGCCACGGGAGATTTCCCAAACCTTTCCCCAACAGTACTGTTAGAGGAGATGTAGTCGTTCACGGGCTTGCCGGGAAATTTTTCCGAGGCACAGCCTCCGAAGATGCCGTAGGGCGCGTGTGCACCAACGACATCTTCGAGAAGCTGTGTCACGGGAGATTTCCCAACCCTTTCCTTCATCCATGGGAATGAAACTCTGCTTGGCTTGTTGATCTGCTTCGGCAAGGCGTATCGATGCTCCTTTTATAGGCACTGCACCTCTTCTACTTTGTCTTGTTCTTCGACAGAGCGTCGTGCGCTACATGCTTTATCTCATCGAGCAGTGCGTCCACCCATGCGTTCTTATCCTGCCGACATCTTTAGTCCCGGTTGTACCCACCAGCCGGGACTAAAGGTTACCCACACGTCCTTATCCCACCGACAGTTTTGTTAGATGACAAAAAAAGGATCTTTCGTCCCGGTTGTACCCACCAGCCGGGACTAAAGGGTTATCCCACCGATAGTTTTGTTAGATGACAAAAAAAAATGATCTTTAGCCCCGGTTGTACCCACCAGCCGGGACTAATGTTTTCGGCGGCACTGCGTTCCCGCCTATTTTTCTTCCCGCGCTTTCCACTGCTTCCCGCCTCCGTCCTCCCGCCATTTTTTCACTATATATATGATGGCTTGGCCTCCATTTACATATCACATCTACACTCATTTCTGCAAACCTCATCACTCTGTCCCATGGCTTCCATCGTATCTCTAACCCTCCGGGAGGCGGAGGCGCTTTGCGCGTCGAACTACCCCTGCCCGCCGGGCTACCGCGTCCCGACCGGCTGGTTGCTGAGCGTCGGAGGCGTACCGGTCCCTCCTGTCCCTCTAGGTGTGGCGCGCGAGATGGCCATCACGAACCACTACTACTTCGAGCTCACGCCAGAGCAGCGGAGGAATCCCCAGTGGCATCCCGACTACTTCCCAACTTGGGAAAGCTTCTTCATCAATCGACGTGAGAGGGCGCTTGCCAGGCACGAGGAGGGCGGCCCGCCTCCTTCGGACTTCAACGAGGCCGGCCGTCGGCTGTGGTGGCGCGGCCGGACTCTCCAGGGCGTCATGGCCCACCGTGGCCCCCGCCTGTGCTACCCTCAGTCCCAGCCCACGCGTGCTCTCCCGCCGAGGTTCGACTACCGCGACCCCGATGCCAGCGACGATGATGACGGCGACTACGACGACTACAGTGGCGAGTACTATCGGGCTAGGCACGAGTATGACTGAATGACTCGAACAGTCGAATCTGGCCATATGTATCTTAATTAATTTTCAGTTGAGCTCTGTACTTTAATTCTATGTATCTGGCGGGAAACTTTTCTCATCATCAGCGTCTGCCACAACGACTTTATTGAAAATACAATTAAAATATATAAACAACTAGTGGCCTGTACATGGCGGTGACGGTGGTGGTGGCCAGTACATGGCGGTGACGGTGGTGGCCAGTACACGACGGTGGCGACGGTGACCTGTACATGGCGGTGGCGGCGGTGGTGGCCAGTACATGGCGGTGACGGTGGTGGCCAGTACACGGCGGTGGCGACGGTGGCCTGTACATGCATGGCGGTGGCGGTGGCGGTGGCCAGTACACGGCGGTGGCGGCGGTGGCCAGTACATGGCGGCGGCGGCGCGGTGGACACGTGTGGCAGTGCGGTGGCACGGGGAAAGGACGGCGGTGGCGACGGTGGCCTGTACATGGCGGTGGCGGCGGTGGTGGCCAGTACATGGTGGTGACGGTGGTGGCCAGTACACGGCGGTGGCGACGGTGGCCTGTACATGCATGGCGGTGGCGCTGGCGGTGGCCAGTACACGGCGGCGGCGGCGGTGGCCAGTACATGGCGGCGGCGGCGGTGGACACGTGTGGCAGTGCGGTGGCACGGGGAAAGGACGGCGGTGGTGGGCAGTACACGGCGGTGGCGACGGTGGCCTGTACATGGTGGTGGCGGCGGTGGTGGCCAGTACATGGCGGTGACGGTGGTGGCCAGTACACGGCGGTGGCGACGGTGGCCTGTACATGCATGGCGGTGGCGGTGGCGGTGGCGGTGGCCAGTACACGGCGGTGGCGGCGGTGGCCAGTACATGGCGGCGGCGACGGTGGACACGTGTGGCAGTGCGGTGGCACGGGGAAAGGACGGCGGTGGTGGGCAGTACACGGCGGTGGCGACGGTGGCCTGTACATGGCGGCGGCGGCGGTGGTGGCCAGTACATGGCGGTGACGGTGGTGGCCAGTACACGGCGGTGGCGACGGTGGCCTATACATGCATGGCGGTGGCGCTGGCGGTGGCCAGTACACGGCGGTGGCGGCGGTGGCCAGTACATGGCGGCGGCGGTGGTGGACACGTGTGGCAGTGCGGTGGCCAGTAAGTGGTTTTTTTTTATTTGAAATAAGGCGGGAACGAAATTTTTTTTAAAAAATGGTCATTGGACCCGGTTTGTAATACAAACCGGGCCTAAAGGCCTTTTTTGCGCGCGCAGCGAAACCGCAAAAAAGGCCTTTAGGCCCGGTTTGTAATACAAACCGGGCCCAAAGGGGGGCCTTTGGTCCCGGTTGGTGCCACGAACCGGGACCAAAGGGTCGGCCAATATAAAGGCCAACACTTCGTCTCCGCGGAGATCAATCCCGCGGAGACGAAGCAGTTGGACGCCGCCAGGCTGCCCGAGCTCGCCGTCGCTTCGTCTCCCCGCGCCGTCGCCGTCGCCACCGCCACCGCCGCCGCCGCCGTTCGCCACCGCCACCGCGCCCGCCAACGCGCCGCCCACGCCGTGCCCGAGCCGCCGCGCGCACGCGCCCGCCCGCACGCGCCGCGCGCCGTCTCCGCCGCCCGCTTCGCCGCGCCGCCCGCGCCGCCGCGTCGGCAAGAGGTGAGCCGGCCGGCCCCCTTTTTTTTGTTATTGATATTTGTATATTAGTTGTTAATTAGTATAGTTAGAAAATAGTAGTTAGAAATATTAGTTAGAAATAAGTTAGAAATATTAGTTTAGAAATAAGTTATGAATATTAGTTAGAAATAAGTTAGAAATATTAGTTAGAAATAAGTTAGAAATATTAGTTAGAAATAAGTTATGAATATTAGTTAGAAATAAGTTAGAAATATTAGTTAGAAATAAGTTAGAAATATTAGTTAGAAATAAGTTAGAAATATTAGTTAGAAATATTAGTTACAAATATAGTACGCCGCCACCCCTTTTTTATTTTTTTTGTTAATCCGGTAGTGCGGGCGCCCCTGCCGGTGCCGAGTCCGTGGCGGTGCCCCTACCGGCGCCCGTGTCTGTGCCGAGTCCGTGGCGGTGCCGCCGCGACATAGTGCCGACGCCCCTGCCGGCGCCCCCAAAATAGAGTATATATGTAGTGCCGGCGCCCCCCAAACGGTAGTGCCGGCGCCGACTAACATATAGTGAAGTTATTTTTAATTTATGTTAACGTTGGTACATATATATATGATTTGTTTTCGTAGCTACGATGCCGCGACAGGCGCCGCGCCGTGGTCTGACTCTTCTAGAGGAGATGCAGCAGCTGGGGGAGGTCCGGGACTGGGCTCCGCCGGGGTGGCACTGGGAGGTCTTAGCTTCCGGGTCGCGCACCTTGGTGCGGAATCCGAGTCCCGTCGTCGACCCGGATATTCTTTGGTGGAGGTCTTATGGGCCACGGTCGTTTCAGAGGGAGCCGGCCCCGCCGGAGGAGGTAGCTCAGCGCATTGCGGCGGAGGACGAGCACGTTCGCCGTTACATGTATGCGTTAGACAACATGTATAGGACCGGATGGAGCGTTATGCAGGGATCTCATGTTAGCTATGCTCCCGTGACTGTTCCGTGGCTTTGGGTGTTCACCCAGCGCGGCTCAGGTCCCGGTCGGCGCGGTCGTTGAGAGGTTGTAGTATTGATTGATGTATTAGGGTTAAATAAACATGAACCCGATCTATGTATGCATGTAACTGCACTATCTGCTTTCAGCACTATATTATCGATCCTTAGTTAATTAAGAACTACATATGTAACTCCATTTTCAGTTTTCTGCATTATCCTTAATTTGGTCATATGATGGTTCCTATATATAGTTTGCAGGTCGTTGTAGAAAGCATGGAGAGAGATGAAACTCAAGAAAATTTCATGGCTGACCTCATAGCCAACGGTACTCTGGATGATCGCGACGACGTCGTTATTCCAGATGATGGCGGTGACGATGTCACAGCAACTTTTTTGAATGACTCCGGTGAGGGAGCGGAGAATATTGAGGAAGAAGATCCTAATGGCGCCGGTGAGGAAGAAGATCATCATAATGGCTCCGGAACCGTAGTTATCACCCAGGTATATAAATTAATTAAGCCGTTGTTGATCGACTAGATGCATTAACCAATTAAATTGTACTGACTATGAATTATTTCTTTTTTAGCCCTCCGGATCGAGCACTTCTTCTGTAAAGTCGAGGAAGCGAGGCCCGGCCAAAAAGTTGGACGACGGTGTTAGGCACGACATCACCCACATTGCTAAGGATGGTAAACCGATTGCTCCAGAGAAAGGTGCAAAGGCATTCATAGCTCAATGCGGAGTGCTTGTTAGGGACCACGTCCCGATCACCGTTCGAGAATGGACACTACAACAAAATAGACATGTAGAGACGCTCCATATAAGGGGTAAAGACATTTTATTTCGTCTCTACGGCATCATAGAGTCGCTGTCGTAAAGCGTCACATAAGTGTCTTCTTATGCACCGTCTCAAAGATGATAGGACGCTTTGGTGAGCGTGTTTACAATAAAATATGACGTTTATATTGCATCTTTACAAGTCTAGAGACGCTTTCATATATGGATCTGCAAGTCGTCTCTACCATGCCTAGTGACGTGACATTGCGTCTCAAATAGAGTTAGGTACACGGCTGCTTGAAGCTGGAGTGTTGATGCCTATTTCCTTTTTCTTTGAAATATTATTATAGCTTTTCGAACTGAAACAGTACACAACATACAAAGAACAAAAAGATGTATCATGTCTTCCTGTTGTAGGAATTTCAAATACAACATTGCACGGTTCATATATAACATTCAAAAGGAGTAGCTCGTGGAGAAATAATTAAGTTGACAACAGCTTAAACCATCCACAAGCTGCAGAAACAATGGGAATCTTAAATATTTACATACATCTTGTCTCAAGATCTATGAACTTTCTATTTTCATGAATCCTATATATCTTCAGTGTCGTTCATTGCATATGCACATGTCCTTTTCAGTCATCCAACATCCTGCAGAGAATGTAAGTTAACGAGATATAAGTTTATTGAAAGAGTGCATCACACGAATTTAAATACGAATTCTGCAGTTCAGACCACACTTTAGAGCAAGGCAAGAGAGGAAGCCAACTGGCCTGCCAAAAGAACTTTTTTTGAGAGAGAGAGAGGGGCAAAAGAACATTTTACAGTTCACACTTAATACATGGAAATATACTTGCCGCTCTGGCAGCCAATTACGCTGAACCTTCCCCAAGAATTCTGCAGGAAACGCAGTGGTAATATACTAATATGTGCATGAGTTGAAAATTTTAGCATAAAAGTGTATCCAAATGTTAAAGAAGTTTCATGTTTCAGCAAATATACCAAGAGTCGGCTAGCGAGAATGGTTCTTCAGATATTTTCCATCAAAAAATTTGTAGATGGAGAATGGTTTGTTTGACTAACAATTTACCTATCCATGCTAGTAGTCCAAGCCATTACCATGTGCGCCTGTTTAAGCGAATCCAAACAACAAAACATTAAATTTCAACTATAAATATCAAAGAGAGTAACCTAAATGGACACAGTAAGGAGAATTAGTTGGGTATGAATAGTGGTTGTTGTTGCAAGTCATGCCAAAACCGCACAATGCAAGAACCACATAACTGTTCCATACAAGGAATCTGCAACCAGTCAAGGTGCCCTCTGTGTAGAAACTTCTATCAAATATTACATCAATTCATGCTTGTATGGAAGGATATGCATAAGTTAGTACGTTCTCTGAAATATTGCTTATGTACTGTATCAGTGTGAAGCGTAGAATACCATCTGTTGGCTATACCGACTGAAAACGTAAGAAATGATACACTCAGCTTCCAGCTGACAAAGAGATTCTGCTAGTACAAAACTGTGAAAGCGTAGCTGAGTGTGAATTATGTAACAGTTTTCTGGAATATCCCTGTAATCATTCACACGACATCTAACTTTTAAATAAGAGTTTGGGAATGGTACCTGTTGGGGCAGGGGGAAACTTTGTAGGCAAATCAGGTAGAGGCCGGTGAAGGATGTGCTTATCCTGGACGGGGGCACAATTGCCGGAGAAAGGCGATGAGCGAGCACCGCTCGCTGGCCGGCGAGAGGTTGATGTTGCCGGGGAACATCAGGGTCCCCACGTGGTCGGGCTTGATCGAGAAAACCCTCACATCGCCGTGAAAAAACAAACGCCTATGAGCGGCCGGGGACACAACATCGCCATGAGGAAATCAGAGAAGATGGAGACTGGGAGGGGGAGGAGGGAGTGGGCGGAGGGAGAGATGGAGAGTGCAAGAAGCGCATGGCCGCCGTCACACGCAGATGGGAGATGTGGCGGCGGCTTAGGTTTTGCACGCTTTTCTTTTCTAAGTCACAGGTAGATGGAGAACGGATCAGATGCCATCGTGGGTGCTAGTGGTGGATTCTAAAACCTAATCGTGTATACGTTGGGACGACTTCTGCAGCGTCCCATGAAACGTCCCTAAACAACGTTCATTGTTCATGTAGAGACGAAGATAAAAAGCGTGTAATGAACAACGTCTCTACGTGACGATTTTCTTGTAGTGGGAACAAGCCAAAGGGATTAGTGCTGTCTGCAGAGGAAGAAGCTCAAGGTCTTTATATCGATGATGTAGCCAAAAACAGCATTCTGACCAAGCTCATGTCACATTTCAACATAGTACCCGAAGAGGGGGGTGCCGCTGAAAAGGCCAAGATGGAGCATGCCCTCACCGAGTTTGCCAAGAAGAAGATGGCCGAACTATTCAAGAACCACAAGAAAAGATTGCGCGGCCTTATCAAGAAAAAGAAGACTCCGGACAGTGAGAAGGTAAAAAATCACTGGGACGAATTCGTGAAGTACAGCACGGAGTCAGAAGAATTTAAGAAAAGGTCGGAAACAAATAAGGCAAATGCTGCGTTGAAGAAATATCACCAAATTCTGGGTCCAGGTGGATACAGGGCTAACCGTCCTAAGTGGGAGGCAGCTGAGGCAGAACTGACCAGGAAAGGGATCAGATTAGGGACACACGGTTGGATCGAACGGTGCAAGGAGTGGTTCTACGGGATTGGGGGAACGTTGCATCCAGAAACAGGGAAGTGCATCTATAAGAAAGCTCATCTGAATTTTCCCATTGAAGCCCTGGAAAAAGCACATAAGGACGTGGAGGAGGGGAGGTTCCAGCCCGATAGAGAGAACGATGAGCTGACACGCGCCCTTGGGAACAAAGAACACGGCGGACGAACACGAGGCACAGAAGGCTCCGTTCCGTGGAACATTGGCTTTCCTGCGGAAAGGAAGAGATTTCCTGATAAAAGCCATGAGAGGAGAAAGGCAAGGGAAACAGACCGCTTAACGACCTTAGAGGAGGGTTTTACCACCATGCAAGCCCAATTAACCATGGTAACCCAAGTACTTACATCCCCGGATGGCTCGGGCAGTTGTAGATCCTGCGCCATTGCTCGATGCCCTCGTCCCGCTGCAATCTCAACAACACCAGAGAAGCAGCGTAGCTTCCTCTCAGCAGGCCGATCATATTAATGATGAGGTGGTCGAGCCTCCTCGCTACCCCCCCGTGGATGATCTCACTGAGAGCCGTCCTTGTGAGCTGCATGTTAAAGTTTTCAACCTATCCTTCAAGGCGGCGGTCGGCATCTTCTTACCTACAAGGTCTTACCATTGCCGTCCGGTCCAAGACGACTTTGCTGTTGTGATGGTGGATGAAGTGTTGAGAGATTATGAGGGGATGGTGCTTGAGCACCCTGCAGGTGAAGATGGGGAAATCAAAGAACTGGGAGAAGCCCGTAGAACCACCGTGCAATGGCGGAAGGAGAACATTGTGTTTCCAGGTGAGAAGCCACCAAGCAGGCCACCTCCTCCGCCTCCTCCGCCACCTGCAGGGTCTCCTCCGCGTGATGAGTCTCCTCCGCGTGATGATTCTCCTATGCGCGATGATGATTCCCCTGTGCATGAGCAGTCTCCTCCGCGTGAAAACACTCCGCCGCCTCCTCCTCCTCGTCAGGAGACTCCGCCGCCTCCACCTAAGCAAAAGAGGAAGCTAACCGGGGCACCTCCTACAGCTCCGAAGAGATCATCAACTCCGATGAGGGCACAGACTCCAGAGTTGTTACCACATGAGCAGACTGAAGAGCAAAAGGCGTTTCTTGCGCCGAAGAAGATGTTTATTAAACCGCAAACAATGAAGCACTTTGCCGAGACGAGAATGAAGAGACCTGAGCTGAGATCTGATCATGACCGCTCTCTTGGACAGTCCTATAGAGCGAGCAAAGAAGCAAAAAAAGTCGCCCAGCTTGGACAGCAGGACAATCAGGCCATACCCCACTTCGTCGTGCAGCCCTATGATGATCCAGAGACGGCATCGATGATCGAACGGGAGGCTAGAGCTCAGGGAGCATCAGTTGATTACGAAGATTACTATCCAACGGCTCAAGTGGTAAACAAGTATAGATACGGAAAAGATCTCGTCAAACCTGGCGAGCTCGCGCGTCTAGGTACTCAGATGCGAAGGTTGCATGACTGGTACCTGAAAGCCTGTCGAAGAGGTGATCGCTACCTCACGGTGTATCTTAGAGATGAGCATTACTTCCGGGGGAACGAGGAGATAAACCTTGAGTTAGAAGAACTGTTTCAGTTATTCAATCAAGACGCCCTCGACAAAGCTGTCATCAGTTGCTACTGCCTGTAAGTGATTTATTTATGTAATTAAGTCTGTAGCTCAGCGCTCATTCATTTGCACTAACAATTATCCTCACTATATTCTTTGTGTACGCTATATATTTAATTATGCAGAATGAAGAAGCTCGAATGCAAAAGAGGCAAGCTCCTACCGCTGGGGTTCATAGACCCAGACACAGTTCATGAAGTTACGGTTCGAGACTTCGCCAAGGACACAGAGGACAACATGGTAATGTTTTTAGTGAAGCAAGCAGACAAAGAGGAAATATTTTTTTCCTACAACTTCAAGTGAGTGTTATATATAACATACATTATGCTTGTGCAGCTTCCACTTTATTCTCCTAATCATTGAGCTATGCTTGTGCAGTTTCCACTTTATTCTCCTTATCATTGATCTTCACAAAGGAGTCGTAAAGGTCATGGACTCGAAACGTAAAGAATATGCGGAATGGGCGGACATGGCTGTCATCCTTCAGAGGTAATTTCAATCAATTTCGTATTGGCATCTTCATCTGTTCTAATTCGACGATATCATCAACTAATCAATAACTCATTTACTCATTATTTTTTGCCGGGGCAGGGCTTGGAAACGGTTCATCACTACTGTTCCGGGTAAATGGAAACCGGAGCTTACATTTGAAGATTACCCTGTAAGTAGTACTATATATATAGCTATGTCCGTGAAACTCTATGTATGATATTTACTTTCAATACGATGCTTGATTAATTATTAGTTTGATCGAACTATTTTTTCGTAAAGTGTATGTGGCAGGAACGCGGGAATAACTTATGTGGATACTACGTCTGCACCTTCATTCGTGACATGACTTGTCCCAAGGGTGGGGATGCCCAAATACATGCCACTCGTGTATGATAACAAATTCTCACAATTATCTTAATTAGTACCATCTATTGTATGATTTCCATTCATATATTGATCTCCTTTTTTAAATATAGATGATACGCCTGCGGGACAGTCTCATAACGGCGGATCAAATACGAGCAATTCAAGAGGAAATCGCGGGATTCTTTCTTACCGAGTGCATAACCCCAGGTGGAGAGCACTATGTGAAGGTCATAGCTAGGTGTTGAGCAACTTTGTATAAGCTAATAGATTTAGTAAAGAGATCCGACTTGATATGCATGCATTACGTGTACTGTTGACGATGTCTATATATATTCACGACGATTTGTTTGTGGTTTCTTGAATGATATATATGCATTGCTGAAATTCAGCCGCGGCACAGAAACGCCATGTTTTTCTGCCGCGGCAGAGAAACGCTGCTGCACCCTAAACCTGTGCCGCGGCAGAGAAATAGGAATTCTCTGCCGCGGCAGAGTACCCCAGGCCCGGTTCGTACCACGAACCGGGACCAAAGGCCTTCCACCGCGAGCTCCCTGGCCGCACCACGTGGCGCAGCTTTTAGGCCCGGTGCCTTTTTGAACCGGGACTAAAGGGGGGGCCTTTAGTCCCGCCTAATTGGTCCCGGTTTGGAAACCGGGACTGAAGGCCCAAACGGACCGGGCCTGTAGCCCCGTTTTCCACTAGTGCACGTTCCCAATTATGTATTAGTTTGCGGAATGTTTATTTCCTTTATTGAAATAAAAATGCAAAAAAAAGAGTATTTTATTGTTTTGGGGTGGGCGTTTTGGGGACGCGGCTGGGAGCGACGTCCCCCAAGCGCGGCACGAACGAAACACGTTTTCCAAACGCTCAATCTGGTGTCGTTTAGGAGACAGTTTAGGGGACGCGACTGGAGATGCTCTAATGGAGCATAAAAATGGCAATATATTCTTTTTCGGAACAGAGAAAGTGGTACAGGATTTGGAGGACTTGTCAGCTGTTTGCGCATTGTTTTTCTTTAAAAAAATGCTTCAAAAGTTAGCTGTTTCTATCAGAGGAGACCGGCTGAAATTATTGAGGCATGGCTGCAACAGGAGAGGCAGTGTACGTTAGCTGTTAAGTGAAGGTGAGATAATTGCAACTCTCAGCATTGTTTCGTCTTCGTGTCTCGACAGACTGTCGACCCGCGACTGCAATGTGTAAATGGGCAAATGCATGATGCATGTACGCAGGCAGCAGGTAGCCGTCTGCAGCATTGCCGTATAGTTCGTACTGCGCCCCGTAGCCGCGGCAGGAACAGCCGGCCGGAGAGAGATCCACGGAATAACAAAGCGGGCAAGGAAGTCACATCAGAACCCACATGGCAAATTGGCAATGAAAATGATCTGTGACAGCAGCACGAGATAAGAATCGATCCCAATCTTTGTTAAATCCCTTGGCGTGAGCCAACTATTTCAGCCTCTTTTGATCGATCTGACGGAGAGCGACGTGTTAATACGCATCAGTCAACAAACAAGGAAGCCATCAGCACAGCAGGGTATTGTATTATACCAGTATTCGGTTAGTCGAGTTGGATCCGGCCGGCGTGCACATGAGCGAGAACCGCCGTGTCCCTCCGGTGTCGGCCCGCCGGAGAGCAGCGACGAGCTGGCACTAGATCCTGCGTGATTGCACGTCACCGAACAGGAGGAACCTTTTCTTCAAGTGTTTACACTTATGCGGCTGCATGCGGTGCATGATGGGCTTGACAGAGTCTGATTTTCGTTAAATAAACAGACGTTGTTGCCGCTGTGTTGGAGACTTGGAGTGCAGCACTAAACTAATCCACTTGTTTGACCACAAGCCTGGCGCTGCAGCGCAGAAGCCTGGTTCAGAGCACTGATCGAACTGAGCTGAGCGCAAGTTGGGAGTTGCGATCTTTGCACTTGGAATATTGCAGGAAAAAGGTTGGTAGCGTAATGTAATGCTCACGCCAGTAATCTGGCGGTGGGAGTAGTAATATTATGTTCTTGTTGCGCACATTAACTAACTAATCCAGTTGTCAGATCGGAGGAAAGAATAACAAACTAACTGTCCACTTTCAGTATTCGATCCCCCGTTTGGCATCTACCATCCAGCCTCTCGCGAAATGCCAGCTGATTAGACAGCAGACTAATGGTGAACGAGGAACCGAGGAAGATGGTTAGGGCATCTCACCAGCCCGATTTATTTGAGACACCATTTATATCCGTTTTATTCTGCTTGCATTGGATCGTAAATACGAAAGGGTGTCTCTAACGCTCAGTCGACTGAGACTTAACTTATGTCTCAGTCAAATTACATCAGCGTGTTTCAATGTGGGCCTAAACAAAGTACAAACAATAGCAAACACGAATCTTTAAGCAGAAACAAAATCTAACGCTGGAGCACGTGACTGAGACATAAGCTACGTCTCAGCTAGCTGAAACTTAGCAATTCCGAATACGAAAATAGTTGTTTGGGCAATTTTATCCGTTTCTGTCCGGGGCTGCCCTAGTGGCGCGACCTATTTGGCCAACCATGGCTGATATGGTTTTTTTTTCTCCCCAATTTCACATAATTTGGGCAATTTATGAGATAAAAGACCAATAGAAGCTAATAATATAAACAAAAGGAGCCACTTTAAAGAGACTATGTTTTTTTGCGAATTTTAAAGAGATTAAGTTGTTCCCACAAATAGTGTCTTATCCATGTGTAAAAGGAGACAAATTTCAATGTTAAATAGAAAAATTACGATAGAGATGGATAGAGATGGATAAGTGAGATCAAGCATCACATTGGAGCATGATGGTGTGTTTCTTCTCGAAACATGCCCTTTGGCCCACATCAATGATGCTCAGGTTGGCGAGCATGATTCGGCTCTCCTCCCCGAGCAACTTGGCCTCGGCGTAAAAAATTTGGGCTTGCAAAAATTATTTGGTGAGGTCCATGAAAGTGGCACATGTGGCCTCTTGCTCTCGACGCCGCTTCTCCTCCCTCTTGATAATAGTCTCCTCTTTCTCGTCCATCATCGTCTTCAATGTCTCACTCAATGCATGCTGAAGCATCGTACTTGAAATCGTCCTTGGAAGCCTTGTGGCCCCTTGGCCTAGATGGAAGGGGACCCTTGACTAGGGCTTCGTCTTTGCCATCTAGGGCCACCGCCACATCGGCTTCACCATTCTTGATGCTGATCTTGTAGACCTCGTAGCCAAATTTCCACTTTGGAGCATTCTTGACCACCCTCTAACAATGAACCATGTGGTTGTCCTTTTTCCAACTTGTCTTGAAGACATCCAAGGAACGATGCACCTACTAATATGCAAATTGGTAGATTTTTTTCGTATGATGGAAAGCCATGTACATTGTCAGATTGAAAAGAAAGGCCGAGGCCTTACCACATCGGCGGCGCTGAGTTGATTCACGGGGTGTGACACTACGTTATCGATAGCGGCCCAAAACTTGTTAGTATCTTGTTGGATTTAAACCACCTCTTTTAGAGTAAAAGTTGGGCTCGTACACTACAAGCTTTGAAGGGAGCAAGTAACCGACGTTCAAGGAAATCCTAGGTGACATTCCTCCAATACACACTGCCTTTTTTTGTTTGGCACTGCATATAGGATCATGGCTAGTTTCCAATCAAGCGCGGTACAACACCGAGGTTCGCCTTGGCGGTGTATCCGGTGGTCCTTTTGCTCACCCCTTCATCTTTCCATCGTCGGCGCCCTCTCCCTCACCATCATCAACCATGGATGCGCCCTTATCCATTGGCTGGCCAAATTGGGAAGACAATATTGGCGCCTCGTCAATTTCATAGCCTTGTGTTTATTCCTCGGTCCTAGGACGGTCATCCAAAATGAAGACGTTGCCATTGAGCATGGCCTTTGCCGGTGATATGGAAAATCATTTGTATTCGTTTTGTTCCGTTTGGATCGAATCGCATATACGAAAATGGCTCTCCCCGCAAATTTATCAGTTTCGGTCACAGGCTGCTCCAGTGACTCGACACATTTGGTCTGCCATGTAGACCTGGGCATGGGAAGCCCGGCCCGGACGGCCCGACCCGACCCGGCCCGAAAATCCCGGGCCGGGCCGGGCTTTTTCTCTCTATCGGGCCGGGCTCGGGCCTACATTCTTCAGCCCGTTTTTATATCGGACCGGGCTCGGGCCAAACAAAACAGAAAATTAACACTAGATCGGGCCGGGCCGTCGGGCCAGCCCGGAAATATTCGGGCTTTTTCGGGCCGCGGGCCGGGCTCGGGCCGAAATATGCTGAAAGTTGGTCGGGCCGGGCCGGGCTCGGGCCAAGGATTTCCCACCGGGCTTTTTTCGGGCCAGCCCGAAGCCCGGCCCGGCCCGAGAAATGCCCAGGAAGACTGCCATGACCGCACTTGTAGAAAACTGCTTTTTTGTGGCGCACGTTTTTTGACTTTCTGTGCGCATATCCTATGCGCACCGTAAGTTACGCCACTAAATTTTATTTATATGCCGCATATCTAAATGCGCTATAGAATTCTCACATTTTTGTGGCGCATCCACACGATATGCGCCACAGAATTTTCAAAAAATTCAAAAAAAAAATCAAAGTTTTTTGAAAATAAAAAATTTAGGAAAACGAAAAATGAAATAATCTGGAAAAACAAATATTGATATGCGCCACAGAATTCTCAAAAAAAATAGAAAATAAAAAAATCAGGAAAATAAAAGTTGAAATAATCTGGAAAAAACGAAATATTTGAATTTTTTAAACATCTAGTAACACTACGAATATATCTCAAATGATATTGAAATGACGATTTTCCACTAGGTCACACATCCTCAAATTGCTCCAACCTAAACACGCTTAATTTATGAGTTCTATTTAATTCAGCTATTAATATTAGTATCATATCAACCCTATTAAGCCAAAAATTTCCAAAGGAAATTCACAAAATCCAAAATAAAATAAAAAGATTCAGAAAAATGTAATAAAAATTAAAATAATTGAGAAATTCTATATTTTTAGAAATAAAAAAACTAAAATTTTCAGAAATATCAAAAATCCTTAAATTTAAAAATTATAAAGAATCTAAGAAATTCTAAAACTTCGAAAAAATCTAAAATTATAAAATAAAAAAAAAACAAAAAAAAATCAAAAGAATATAGAAAATAAAATATATTCAAAATATTCAAAAAACTAAATTTTCCAAAAAAAATAAACCTAACTAAGAAACCCTAGAAGTTCGAAAATTGGAAAATATTCTAAAATTTTTAATTTTCAAAAAAAAACTAGAATTTAAAAATCCAAGAAAAAATTATATGGCGCCAGAGAAATGTGTATTTGTATGGTGCATATCAGTATGCGCGCCAGAGTAATATGTATTTATGTGGCGCATATAGCAACATGCGTCAATATGCGCCACAGAAAGCCTCAATTCTATGGCGCATTTTTTATGCACCACAGAATTCGAATAATTCTGTGGAGCATATTTTTCAATGCAGTATTGCCGTTATGGTATTTTCTCCCCAATTTCACATAATTAGGCCAATTTATGAGATCAAAGAGGCAAAAGAAACTTATAATATATCCAAAAGCAGCCACTTTAAGGAGATTAATTTGTTCTCACAAATAGTGCCTTATCCATGTGCAAAAGGAGGTAAGTTTCAACGTCAAATAAGCAATTTACGATAGAGCTGGATAAGTGAGATCAAGCATCGTGTTGGAGGATGATGGTGCACTTCTTCTTGAACCATGGCCCGTGGCCCGTATCGATGACACAACATCACCCCCACGCTCGCCGTCGCCGGCATCGTCATTGTCTTTGCAGGAAGCAAGGTGCTTCGAGTTTATCCTCCGCATCGACGAGGACCCGCTCGGCATGAGCCCCTCCCGGAAAAGTTCGCGGAGTTCGTCGACGACGTCGAGTTGCAGTAGGGGGAGGACAACTGCGGCTTTTACCGATGGCCTATCAAGGTCTTCTTCGACGGGCAGGGCAAGATGTACCCACACACTGGGTGAAAGAAGTTCGCCCCGCGGCCACAACATTGACACCGGCTGCCTGCTCACCTTCCTCTACGAAGGCGACGATAAGATGACCGAGAAGGTGCTTGACAAGACATTCTGCCACATGAACTACCACACCGACGAGTCCGGCGAGGAAAAGAAAAAAATGTCGCAGAAACTACCACACCGACAAGATGACCGTCAAGGGTGTTTGACGACTACTTTCTGTGACTTCCCTATTCATGTTTAAATAAAAAAGGAAAAAAAATATGTGTCGAACCGCTGGAGGCACCTAGACCCAAACTTACGCATGGTAAATTATAATGACCGTTTTTGTGTCCGCAAGCCGACCCAAACAAATGCAGCCGGTTGATCTTTGGGGCTGCATTGGAGTAGAATTTCCAAGAAAATCTCAATCCAACATGGCAGGGCAGAGAAAATGGCGCGAAGCTGCCAACTTTGGCCTCTCCTTTTGCCCATTTGGTTCTTCCTCGCCACTTCCTCAGCTTCTAAAACTTCTGATTGATTAAGTATCATGTTTTGCCCAAGGATGATCAGAACACGTGATCAATTCAATTTCTCAGCGACACGTGAAAAACTGCGACACGTCAGCAGCCACTGACCCGTGGGTCCCTGAAACGCCAGTGTGCCACGGATGCAGAGAGGTAGCTAGCTCCACACATGGCGACGCCATTGCCACTACACGGAGTAGCAGGAGTAGCAGACGGACGGGACGTCCCTAGCTTGCTAGGACACGATGCACAGTGTCACACATTTACGGCGCCTACTGTAGCATGCAAGCTGTCTCCAACAACCTCCAGCTCGGCGTCCTCCCCGTCGCCGCGACACCTCCTCGCCTCTATATAAACCTCCAACGCCTTGCTCCTCCCAGGCTACCAGCACAACCACCGCCTTGCGTGCAGAGCTCGAGCTATCTACACGAGCTCTTCCCCTCGATCTCCGTGCGACAAAATAGTAATCTTTCAATTTTCAGTACCATGGGCGCGTGCAACTCGTGCGAGGCCACGGCGGTGGCGGCGGTGACGGGGGACGCGGCGGTGGGTGAGGCGACGGCGGCGAGGGTCGTGCTCGCGGACGGCGAGCTGCAACGGTTCCCCGGGGGCACCCTGGCGTCGCATGCCGTGAAAGCAGCTGCAGCCGCCGCGAGCGGCGCGGGCGCGTGCTTCCTGTGCAGCGCCGACGGGCTCGAGCTCGGCGGCGCCGTGGCGGCAGTCGCTGCAGACGAGGAGCTACAGCCCGGGCAGCTCTACTTCGTGCTCCCCGCGGCCATGCGGCGGCGTCCGCTGCGGGCGGAGGAGATGGCCGCGCTCGCCATCCGCGCCAGCGCCGCGCTGGGGGCCGACCACCACGGCCCGCTCGTCTTCCCGGACTCGGCCGCCGGAGGCGCCCCTGTGAGGAGCCGAGAGAAGGGGTCCCGGCGCCGCTCGCGGAGGACGCACAGCCTGGGCCGAGACTTCGTGACAGACCTCGGCGCCATTGCAGAGTAGCGAGCCGGCTCGTCGTCCGGCGAGGGTCGAGATTGAAAAAAGAAAACAGCTCGATTGTAGTTACGTGTATACTAATCCACCATTAGGGACTTTGACTAATGGCTAATGCTAATCTAGCGTAGCGTGGCTTAGCTGGCTGGTTGTAGAATGTTAGCAGGAGAGCTGCTAAATTCATTGATTAGATAGAAATTTGGTACAGAAAAGGAGCGAAAACTGGGGAAATGCACTTTGGTTCATAGGAGTATTTGCTCCCATTGTGTGAATCCACATTTTAAAGTGTCAAAAAATTCTAAACAAATTTTTTACATGTACATCTAAACATTTTATGTAGGTACACAAATTTCGAAAAAAATAAAAAAAATTATGTGGCTCCTGTAAAAAAGATAAATTTTGATGTTGTAACACGACTACGTACAGTGTATTTTTTTGTCTTTTTTATACACACCACATAAAATATTGTTTTTGCACAAAAACTTGTGTACGAACATAGAATGTTACGATGTACACCAATAAAATTATGTCAATTTTTTTTAACATTTTGAAAATTAATTTTTAATTATTTTATATAATGAGAGCATTTGCTCCTATGAGCCAAAACGCCACCTCCCGAAAACTGAGGCAACAAGGAGCCTTAGTCGCCAAAGAAAAAAGGAGAGAAGAAGGAAAAAAAAAAGGCGTCCGAACTCAACCAGGATCAAAGGGGATCTTTGCGCCCGCCATATTCCAAAGAATCGCCTCATCTCTAATCCGAGACACAAGGGCCGAGACGGAGAGCTCCTCATGCTGAAAAACTCGTCGGTTTCGCTCCTTCCATATTTCCCAAGCCGCCAACATGATAAGAGATTTCACCCCCTTCCTAGCCTCCTGAGGCGAGTTATTGTGGCAAAGGTGTAGCCATTCTGTGATCGAGGAAATGTCCGTCCAGGAGGAGGGAGACAAGGCGGGGGAGGCAGCCAAGGAGGCAAGCGCCGCCCATACTTGCCTAGTCCATGGACACTCCGTGAGAATGTGCCAGGGCGTCTCTAGGTTGCGGAAGCAAAGTTGGCAAAAATAATTGTTCTCCCATCCTCTCCTTTGAAGTGCATCCGCAGTGAGGATTCGCCCAAGAGCTGCCGTCCAAAGGAAGAATTTACACTTCCCGGGAGCCCAGCAACGCCATACTGTGGCCGGGAAGTCAGAGTAGATAGCCCCAGAAAATTGCACACGGTAGGCAGATTTAGCTGAATAATCACCGGACTCCTCTAGCTGGTTGTAGGTTGTAGGGGAAGCAGAAAGACGCGTAGGCACATTGCATATTCTGATGATCTGATCCAAGGGCTGTCTCGACTCGGTGGGTCCAACTTTCCACAATGCTTCGAAATATTCAATATTTCATTTTTTTTCTGGAAAAGCTGAAGTATTTGTAAAATATTTCAAAAAACTGAGCTGTCAGACGGGGGCTAAAACTGAATTTACTCCTCTAAACTGCACCTAACCTATTTCTTAAAATCTTGAGAGGAGTAAAATTATTAGAGTCGGCCCGTAAAAAAAGGCCAACTCTGTGCAGTGTACCCTATAATGAAAAATTCTAAAAAATTACTATTTTAAAATTTCAGAAAAAATTGAAAAACATGCACGCATGCATATCCAATGTTGGTAGGAGTACTTATTTGTGCAGATTTTGGCATAAAAATTCGAGCGTGTGTGACCTACAAATAAATATGAAATGGAATTACCTATTACCGTGAATAGTACACAACTAATCATTATAGTGCCATTTGGACATTTCGTCATTCATATAATACTAACACCAATGAGACTACATTAGGCTACAATACAAGTGTATTGTTCTGCGAAAAGTTACATAAGTAAGTATCAACAAAATATGTATATAAAAAAATTATTTTAATTTAATTGAGATGTTCAAATAGCATTATTTTTCAATATTAGAGAAAACGGGTGCACCTACACCTAGATGCATCCTAGTATTTCCTGCCAACTCTGTTAATATAAGGGCATCTCCAGTGGGGCGACGTAAATGGACGTTTTTCGTCCGTTTGCGTCTGCGCGGACAAAAAACGCCCTCCAGCGGGGCGACGCAAAACGTTCGCAGTGTCCGTCCTGACGCAAACGTGGACCAAATATGCGCCAGGAATGCGTCTCTGCGGACGCGTCCGCGCGTCCGTTTGTGTCCGGTTGTGCTGCATGCAGCCCTCTCTCTCCTCCTTTAATCACGCATGCGCTTATTCCTAGCCACACAAACATAATATTTCCCTCTCTCTCCTCTCTAATCACGCATGCGGTCAAATAAATGCGTCCCTGCCGCTGGAGCAAGGGCAGACGCATGCGGACATGCGGACGTTTTTTGTGTCCGTGCCCGACGCAAACGGACATAAATATGCGTCGCCCCGCTGGAGATGCCCTTAAGAGACCGAGTCTTGCTTGAGTATAATTTTTCGGCCCCTTTGCTGCCCACAATCCTTGCTGATCTTGCCGACGCCGGTCGGAATAGGCCTAGCCCGCACCACCGGGCCGCCATCCCCCCCCCCCCTCCACCACCGTCACCGCCGCCGCCACCCACCATGGCCTAATAGCTTGGCATTGTCTCTTCTTACTTGTATATTTCAAAGCGTGTCGACGAGTATGACATGATGGGTCGTGGGTAGCAGCATAAGGCGGAGGGAGGTGACATTGACAGGGTCGACGAGCTGCTCGCGGAAGGCACTGCCGTGCTAGATTCCAACATCCTCAGAGAGATGGCCAAGGCTAGAGGGAAGAGCATTGCACATGTACAACAATAAACAACTCAAATCCTGAATTATAGGTTCTGCACACCAAGTTCGCCTCGGTTCTCCTTGCAAGTTGTAACATACGTAGATCCGTATGACACTAACGAATTCACCTTTTCTTCTTCTTTCTCCATGTAACAATGAGTTGTATTTACGAGCAAGGAGTGACCCTAATCGTCAAGAGCTTCATAATAAAACTGTCACATGTTTGTTCAAATTAAGTTGATTTCATCAGAAGAAGCTGAGGAAATAACAAGGAAGAATACGTGGAGAGACTTCCATGTGGAATCGCATCGTTTGAGTAGTTAAATTTGAGGGATCAGCTAGGTGTGGCCACCGTTAGAGGAGTGAAGTTTTACTTCTCTAAGTTTACTCCTCCGTTTACTCATCTAAATTGTAAAGGGTCAGTTAGAGATGCTGTTAGCTATGCAGAAATATGGTTACCGGTTTGTAACCGGATATCCCGACCAATGGACTTACGAGGCAAAAAGTTCTGATTTTTTGTGCTTTCCTAAATGTAAGACTATTAGCCGGTCGGGATTTTCCGGGTAACAGCGGAAACCTGGGATCCTAACCCATGGGGAAAATTTCACTACTCAGAAACCAAAACCTTAGTCATAACGAAGAACATTCCGCTACGCGTTAATTAAGTTGCTTATGTATTTTGTTATTTTAAGTCGATTAAAAACTTAGTCCGTCTCTCCTCTCTCAGCCGCCGCTCAACCCTAGCCGTCTCCAGTTCATCCTCCTCCATAGATTGGTTCCCCCTCCTCCGGCCGGCTTCGTCGGCGTCGGGAGGAGTGGGGAACCCGATCTATGTGTGGAGTTTCGAATAAAAATATTGTTTGCATTAGATTATGTTAGGATTTTGGTAGCCGTCTTCTTGTTGGTTTTCCCTCAATGGAGATGGCATCGTCTGCAATAAGTGATCTTTGGCCTTTCGTTCGGCGACGAGATTTTCTTCTCGGCGTCAATGGTGGTGTTGAACAATCACAATTTTCTAGGTATGAGCCTTCGGATCTTGCTTCGCCTGATCGATTTTGGATCTTTTGTCGCTGTTGCCGCGAGGATTATCCTCGCAGTTTTTGTCCCGGCTGCTACGTCCTCGACAATGGTGATTCGTACTCTCGGCTCTCCATCAACGACGACAAAGCTAGTCGGTTATTATTCCCTGACATACTGGTGTTGGTACTCTTGCCGATGTTGTATGACTGCTTTAATGATTGCGTGCGTGCACGCAGCCTTGGCATTGCGGCTCAAAAAATTATGGGAGAACTTTCGTCGGTATCTACAGGTTTATGGTTTGTTATCTATCTTTGGCTGCCTTCAGAAGAGTACAAGATTGTGTTCTGGAAGAAGAAAGAAATTGAAGACCTCGAAGATTTGTTACTATCTTTTAGACTTTATTTTGTAATCGTTGGAGTCAGTTCATGTATCTCTACCATGTACTATTTGTTGCTATGAATATATGTGTTATTGATTGTCAAAAAAAAGTTGCTTATGTATTTCCTCCTGGTAATTGTGGTCGTACCTTGGGAGAGAAGCAGGATAGGTAACAGCAAGGAGTGTGGACGGAGGAAATCCACTTCGGTACGAGGAAAACGACACGGATCGAGAGACCTTTTCTTTTCAGCTTTTCTATCCTCTCGCATTTGCATTTGCATTTGCATGGCTGGCTCCCGTCGCTCGCGTACAGTTCGTTGCACTACCCTGTGCCTGCGCTGCGTGCCAGCCGGGACGAAGAGTGGCCGACGCCAATCGACCCGTCGGTATCCCAGCTGCAACGAATTGCGACCCAGATAGTGCACGCGAGCGGGTACGCCATGGCGCCCATGGTTTCCTTGGGAAGAGAGTATCATCTCCCCGGTCACCTGATGACTGGTGTGCTTAGCTTGCTAATTAGCTAGCGAACAGATTCGTTTCCAGCCGATAGATAAGCACACTAGAAAACCCAAACTTAATTTGCTGAAGACACCCATTCATTCGTCGTGTCGAAATCCATCGATTCTATGGGCGAGAACAAGTTGGGTATCTGGTTTTGTTGGGATAAAATCCAGTCACCACTCCCAAGTCAACTGACTGTCCGAATATATTCTAGCAGGAAACTCAGATATCGCTATCGTGATCGTACGTATGGGGTCATGGGGAGAAGCATGCGACCAAGTATACGAGACGGCAGCACCGTGAAAGTGAAAAAGCGATGAGCTGATAAGACGTTGGTACCGATCGGCAGAAGCAAGTCCTTGTCAAACCGTTGCTTTTCAGTATAGTAAAATTAAGCTTAACACCTTGACGGCTTGACGTACACGCACCGGTGGCCAGATCGGAGCCTAATATTTTTTTCTGAGAAACACAGTACAAACACACACGCTCACAAACAAGCGCATACATTAACCCCTATGAATGCACACACTCACATCCTATCCCTATGAACACGTACGGAAGGCTGAGCCGGCCAGATCGGAGTGCAATATTTTTGTTTTTACATTTCTCGGCTATACAGCGATTGCAATTTCCTTTTTTTAGGTAATTTTTCTTTCTACTCGTCAAGAAGCTCGCACGCGACATACGCTATGTAGCAGACAACAACAACAACTGTTAAGTTGCTATGAACAGATCGGCTCGCCGGGCTGGCCGTGGAGGAAAAGCGCGAGTTAACGGCGGACATGCAAGAACGTGACCTGGCTGGGCGTTTAGCTGAGGTTAAGGTTAATGGCGACATCGGGTTGGGCTGATGATGTTGTGCTGTCCATATCGGGGAAATATCTGAGTCTAGTCGCAGTGACGAGTAACTTGGACCACAATAACATACATATATTACTAGTTTAATTATACGTTACAACATTCAAAGTGGGTATTAATTTGTATGTGGTTTATGCATTGTATTATTTATTATGTTATAGACACATCTTGCCTTGGGGTGTGTATACGAAATAGCACCCGAATCTCCAGGTGATATTGCATAATAATAATGAAGAAAGAAAGTGAGGTGGTAACTAGCTATGTTACTGATGAGGTCTAAGACCTAGTTTGTGGCCCGATCTCGCGATTGACCCAAATCCAAAAGGGGGAAAGAGGGAGAGGCAGAAGAACACGAGGCAAAATATGTCAAGATATGTTGCATAAGAGGCAAAAGAGGTGACGAGGCAAAAGATGTCAACATATGTTGCATAAGAGGCAAAAGAGGTGACGAGGCATTGGACCAAACCGGAAGCTCGACAAGAAATGTCGGGAACACACGAGGGCGAAGGCGTTGGGGAACATACCCTTTGTTTTGAATCCCGCGGGTTTGGTGATGGAGTTCGTCCTTGGTGGGGTAGCTCTAAATTGCACGTGTCGTCAACTCATGCTCCGTGGCGGTGGATGTTGTCGTTCGGGTACCTATACACACAATAGAGAAAACAAAAAGCGTGTGTGCATGGTAGATGAATACATCATCCATCATGATGTCCCATGTCTTGTGCACATCACCATTAGTGTCAAGCAAGATAGTATAAGATGCATGGCTATAGTGCAAATGGCATGAAGGTGTATTTGTGGCATGTGGTAACTCATGATCATCAAAAAGTGAGAAGGCTATGGGAGCCATCTCGTGGACAATGAAATACGCATTTTTGCATAGCAAGCATAAGAATGAGCAATTTGTGATAATCTTGGATGCAAGGATTGTGGAGTATTGCAAACATGTAGGACAAAGCATGCGGAAGTTAATGTCATCATTGTCAACAAGACATGTCAAAGAGCAAGTAGTCCTCATATCGCAAGCAAATGGGAACAAGTCATCATGTTTCATGTCCACAAGGGGAATAATGGTCTTATCAATACCTTTGGTTTTACCTTGGTAGTCCGACTCATTTGATGTAGGTATTATGGTAGTTGTATGCTCCACATGGTTGACATCGTCATCGTCATCGAAGCAAGGTGTGATGTGATCTTCTTGCACCATGTATATGCTCTTCTCCATCCTTGGCGCTTCAACATCCATGTAACCTAGTGCAACATGAGGAAACACAAAATAGGGAGAGGTTAGGGTGTTAGCAAATGCGATGGCCTCCCTGGACCTATCAACTACCTCTCGTAACTCACTTGGTGTTTCACTCATCTCCTCCAATTGGAAGCACTCAATCTCGCATATGTGGTGGAAGTCACTCAACTCACTATTGCTAGCACTCAAGTGGGCTAAGTGGCTCTCATGCTCACATGGGATTGGTACCAACTCATCACGCACACATCTAGGAGTAGGCTCGACTTTCTCATCTCCTTGCGCCTCCTTGGTTGAAGGGAAATTCCCATGCTCAACCATCTCAACTCCATCGCCTCCCAAGTTGTCCTCAAGCGGTGGCGCCATAGTGTCGTTGAGAGCTAGGCTCGGATCAACTTCACCATTGAGTTGGCCTTGTCGATCTTCATCTTGAAGTGTGGACGCCATAGACTTCTTGGTGGCTTGGACATGTAGCTCATAGGAGTGGATCATCTCGGCGCTTGGCGATGTGCATTGCCATGCCATGTGACCCTTTGCCTTGCACACCTCACATAGGAGATTGGGACATTCCCGTGGAGGGGTGGCCTTGTTGCTTGCACTTGTAGCATCGGAGTCCATAGGCGTATGGCGAGGTATGGGCCATTGTGGTGGTGGCACAAGAGGTAGAAGTCGCCTAACTAGGGAGGTCCTCTTGATGTGATCTCTCCACCCTTGGAGTGGTAGACACCCTATGATGGTTTTTGTCGCCTTCATGTCGAGGCTCTCGTCTTCGTGTGTCATCACCATGTCTTGATGGGTGTCGTCGAAGATCCTTGGAAGATGATGGTCGATGGCGATCATGAGGTAGCTTGTGTCGGCGAAGGTCATGTGGGGACGTATGTCGATGTAGACCATGAGGTGGTAGTGGTTGACGACTATCATGAGATGGTGTGAGTCGATGACGGTCCTTGCCATGCCTAGATGATGGCTCATGCGACTTGGCATGTTGCTTGCGGCGCCTTGAGGAGCTCGGGGAAGAGTGTCGATGACGATCATGTTTGGGACGCTCTTGATGCTCCATATGATGATGCCACCGTGGAGGTCCTCTATCTTCATATGTAGCTCCATTGGCCAAGTAGGGGTACTTTGGAGCACCGGTGGTGTACATGGTGGGTACGATGGCGTCCTCGTGGTGGTGCTCCACCATGTCGTCCATGCTTGTTGAGCAATTGTTGATGTAGAGCTCGTTGACGTCGGTAATGCCGACGATGCTTGCGGAGCCATAGTCGTTGTCGAGCTCCTCGATGTCGGTCATGTCGATGATGCTTGCGGATCCCTAGTCGGTGTCGAGCTCCATATGTTCCTCCACATCCGCGGTGCTTGAGGAGGTATCCTCCTCAAAGTGCTCCATGTAGTCCTCAGTATCCTCTTCTTCGCTATCCATGTTAACACGACAAGATCTATATGGTGGATGTTAGTGGAAGAACACTACCTTGCACCCTTACCTTGGTATGATAAGATCGGGGCGATCCAAGAAACCGAGAGCAAAAACAATTGTATCGGGCACTCACACAAAGACACACGCAAAAGCTAGCAAATATGGTGTTAGGTGAGTATGGTTGATACGTCCAATTTGCATCACTATTTTGTATCATAATTTGCTGTTATTCATTTATATATTTCATATTGGGACACAATACTTATGTTATTTCATCTATTTTGCATGTTTCATCATTATTGGAGGATCAAGCACCGGAGCCAGGATTCTGCTGGAAAAAGCACCGTCAGAACGCAATATTTCGGAAGATCAACTGTGGAAGGAAATTACACGTAAATTCCTATTTTTCCAGATGACGGAGGAAGCCAGAAGGGGGAGAAGAGGGGACCCAAGGTGGGCCCAGACCACAGGCCGGCGCGGCCCATGGCCTGGCCGCGCCACCCTGTGGTGTGGGGGGCCCCACAGCCCCTTTCGCCTCCTTTTCTTCGCGTACTCCTTTGTCCCGAAAACCTAAGCCACATGGGGAACCTCACGAAGAGTTACAGCCGCCTCTGCGGGGCGGAGGACACCAGAGAGAAAAGAGCTCTCCGGCGGGCAGGAATCCGCCGGGGAAATTCCCTCCCGGAGGGGGAAATCGACGCCATCGCCATCGTCATCGAGCTGGACATCATCTCCATCATCATCATCATCATCTCCACCATCTACACCGCCATCACCACCGCTGCACCTCGTCACCGCTGTAACAATTTGGGTTGAATCTTGATTATTTGATAGGGGAAACTCTCCCGGCATTATTCTCTACTTGTTATTGATGCTATTGAGTGAAACCATTGAACCAAGGTTTATGTTCAGATTGTTATTCATCATCATATCACCTCTGATTGTATTCCATATGATGTCTCGTGAGTAGTTCGTTTAGTTCTTGAGGACATGGGTGAAGTCTAAATGCTAGTAGTGAATTATGGTTGAGTAATATTCAATGTTATGATATTTAAGTTGTGGTGTCATTCTTCTAGTGGTGTCGTGTGAACGTCGACTACACGATACTTCACCATTTATGGGCCTAGGGGAGTGCATCTTGTATTCGGTTGCAAGAGGGATCGCAGGATCTCAGAGTTTAAGGCTGTGGTTAGATTTATCTTAATTACTTTCTTGTAGTTGCGGATGCTTGCAAGGGGTACAATCACAAGTATGTATTAGTCCTAGGAAGGGCGGTGCATTAGCATAGGTTCACCCACACAACACTTATCAAAACAATGAAGATTATTTAGCCACATGAAGCGAAAGTACTAGACTAAAATCCCCGTGTGTCCTCAAGAACGTTTGGTCATTATAAGTAAACAAACCGGCTTGTCCTTTGTGCTAAAAAGGATTGGGCCACTCGCTGCAATTATTTCTCTCGCATTTTACTTACTCGTACTTTATTCATCTATTACATCAAAACCCCTTGAATACTTGTTTGTGAGCATTTACAGTGAATCCTTCATCGAAACTGCTGCCAACACCTTCTGCTCCTCGTTGGGATCGACATTCTTACTTATCGAAGATACTACGATACACCCCCTATACTTGTGGGTCATCAAGACTATTTTCTGGCGCCGTTGCCGGGGAGTGAAGCGCTATTGGTAAGTGGAATTGGTAAGGAAAACCTTTACTGTTTGTGCTGATCTTATTTCTGCCTGCTGCTATAAGTTATTATGGAGAGATCTTCTCTTCAATTTATATTTGGGAAATCTACTACTACTGCAACGGTAGTGGATGAGGCGCCAGGTGAGGAAGTGATACCATATAAAATACCTATGAAAATTATTGAACGTGTTATGGATAACCGCTATGAAGGGGATGGAACTGTCCATCCTGGTGATCATTTACTGTTTTTGCATGAATTATGCGGGTTATTCAAATGTGCAGGTATTGCTATGAATGAAGTTAGAAAGAAACTATTCACTATATCGCTTTCTGGTAAAGCGGCGCACTGGTATAAATTGCTGAAGAATGGTGATTCTATTGATTGGGAGGACATTGTGCCTTTATTTTATTCCAAATTTTATCCTCCAAGTGAAATTCACAAAGATCGGAACCGCATATATAATTTCTGGCCTCATGATGGAGAGAGTATTGCCCAAGCTTGGGGGAGATTGAAGTCTTTAATGCTCAAATGCCCCATTCATGAGCTTCCTGGTAATGTTATTATTGATAATTTCTATGCAAGACTTTCTTTTCAAGACAAGACCTTGCTGGATACTTCTTGTTCTGGATCATTTACACGCAACAAAGAAGAGTTTAAAAGGGACCTTCTTGATCGGATCCAAGAAAATACTGAAGGATGGGAGAACGACAAAGATAGAGAATCAGGTATAATTTATGATTATAAATGCATTGAAGCTTTTATGGATACTGATAAATTTCGTAATATGAGTGCTATATATGGTCTTGATTCTCAAGTTGCTGCAAATCTTTATAAAGCTTTTGCCTCTCATTATGAATTGCCTAAGAAGAATTTTGATAAGTATCATGAACCGTATAAAGATAAAGTTGATTCATCTGTAAACAAATGTGTAGTGATTGAAACTGTTGATAATGTTATTCCTGAAGTTTATATTGAAAAAACTCCTTTCCCTGCTAAAATGAAAGAGTACTCTGTCATATCTAGTGCAGTTAATAAAAGTGAAAAGAAACCTAAAGAACCTGAAGAACAAATTAAAATTGAACCTGCTGTTGCAATAGTTAAAGATCTTGTGACTGAAAATGTGGAGGATGGTCATATTATTTTCTGTGAAGATGTTTCTAATATTGTTTCACATCCTAATAAACCCAAACAAGTTAGTGTTCCTATGATATCTGTTAGAATTGGTGATCATTGCTATTATGGTTTATGTGATATTGGTGCAAGTGTTAGTGCTATTCCTTATGAGCTTTACACGGAGATTATGCACGAAATTGATTCTTGTGAACTTGAAGATATTGATGTGGTTATTCAGCTGGCTAATAGAGAAACTATTTCTCCAATTGGTATTGTTCGAGATGTGGAAGTTCTATGTGGTAAGATTAAATATCCTGCTGACTTTTTGGTACTTGGTTCTGCTGCTAGTGATAATTGTCCTATCATTTTTGGTAGACCTTTTCTAAATACTTGTGGAGCTATTATAGATTGTAAGAAAGAGAAAATTTTGACTAGATTTGCTGGTGAACCTTATGAATTTAACTTTTCTAAATTTACCAAAACTCCTTATAAAGCTGACTTGCCTAGTAATGATTTTAAAATGGAGCAGTGTGCATCTATTGTTCTTGTTCCTAATAATCCTCTGCAGCAACATTTGGAGAATAGTGAAAGTGAAGCTTTTAGGAAAGAAAGAGATGAGCTTGAGGAAAATTTTCTTCGCCAACTGATACGTCTCCAACGTATCGATAATTTCTTATGTTCCATGCTACTTTATTGATGATACCTACATGTTTTATGCACATTATATGTCATATTTATGCATTTTCTGGAACTAACCTATTAACAAGATGCCGAAGAGCCAGTTGCTGTTTTCTGCTGTTTTTGGTTTCAGAAATCCTAGTAAGGAAATATTCTCGGAATTGGACGAAACTTTCGCCCAGTGTCCTATTTTTGCACGAAGCTTCCAGAAGACCGAAGAGTCAACGAAGTGGGGCCACGAGGCAGCCAGGGGACAGGGCGGCGCGGCCCAAGCCCTGGCCGCGCGGCCCTACCCCCTGGGCACCTCGTGTGGCCCCCTGACCTACCCTTCCGCCTACTTAAAGCCTCCGTCGCGAAACCCCCAGTACCGAGAGCCACGATACGGAAAACCTTCCAGAGACGCCGCCGCCGCGAATCCCATCTCGGGGGATTCAGGAGATCGCCTCCGGCACCCTGCCGGAGAGGGGATTCATCTCCCGGAGGACTCTTCATCGCCATGATCGCCTCCGGAGTGATGAGTGAGTAGTTCACCCCTGGACCATGGGTCCATAGCAGTAGCTAGATGGTCGTCTTCTCCTTGTTGTGCTTCATTGTTGGATCTTGTGAGCTGCCTAACATGATCAAGATCATCTATCTGTAATACTATATGTTGTGTTTGTTGGGATCCGATGGATAGAGAATACTATGTTATGGTGATTATCAATCTATTGTTTATGTGTTGTTTATGATCTTGCATGCTCTCCGTTATTAGTAGAGGCTCTGGCCAAGTTTGTACTCTTAACTCCAAGAGGGAGTATTTATGCTCGATAGTGGGTTCATGCCTCCATTGAATCTGGGACAGTGACAGAAAGTTCTAAGGTTGTGGATGTGCTGTTGCCACTAGGGATAAAACATTGATTCTATGTCTAAGGATGTAGTTGTTGATTACATTACGCACCATACTTAATGCAATTGTCTGTTGCTTAGCAACTTAATACTGAATGGGGTTCGGACGATAACCTGAAGGTGGACTTTTTAGGCATAGATGCAGTTGGATGGCGGTCTATGTACTTTGTCGTAATGCCCAATTAAATCTCACTATATTTATCATATCATGTATATGCATTGTTATGCCTTTCTCTATTTGTCAATTGCCCGACTGTAATTTGTTCACCCAACATGCTTTTATCTTATGGGAGAGACACCTCTAGTGAACTGTGGACCCCGGTCCTATTCTTTACATAGCATAAATTCTACTGCACTTGTGTTTTATTATTTTCTTGCAAACATCTTCCACTCGATACGTTTAATCCTTTGTTACAGCAAGCCGGTGAGATTGACAACCTCACTGTTTCGTTGGGGCAAAGTACTTTGGTTTTGTTGTGCAGATTCCCCGTTGGCGCCGGAATCCCTGTTGTTGCGCCGCATCACATTTCGCCACCATCAACCTTCAACGTACTTCTTGACTCCTACTGGTCCGATTAAACCTTGGTTTCTTACTGAGGGAAACTTGCCACTGTGCGCATCATACCTTCCTCTTGGGGTTCCCAACGGACGTGTACATCTACGCGCATCAAAGAAAATTTCTGGCGCCGTTGCCGGGGAGATCAAGACACGCTGCAAGGGGAGTCTCCACTTCCCAATCTCTTTACTTTGTTTTTGTCTTGCTTTATTTTATTTACTACTTTGTTTGCTGCACCTAAACAAAACACACAAAAAAATTAGTTGCTAGTTTTACTTTATTTACTGTCTTGCTCTCTATATCAAAAACACAAAAAAATTAGTTACTTGCATTTACTTTATCTAGTTTGTTTTATTTACCGTTGCTAAAATGAATACCCCTGAAAATACTAAGTTGTGTGACTTCACAAATGCAAATAATAATGATTTCCTATGCACACCTATTGCCCCACCTGCTACTACAGCAGAATTCTTTGAAATTAAACCTGCTTTACTAAATCTTGTCATGAGAGATCAATTTTCTGGTGTTAGTTCTGATGATGCTGCTGCCCATCTCAATAATTTTGTTGAACTTTGTGAAATGCAAAAGTATAAAGATGTAGATGGTGATATTATTAAATTGAAAGTGTTTCCTTTCTCATTAAGAGAAAGATCTAAAGATTGGTTGCTATCTTTGCCTAAGAATAGTATTGATTCATGGACTAAATGCAAGGATGCTTTTATTGGTAGATATTATCCTCCCGCTAAAATTATATCTTTGAGAAGTAGCATAATGAATTTTAAGCAATTAGATACTGAACATGTTGCTCAAGCATGGGAGAGAATGAAAACTTTGGTAAAGAATTGCCCAACCCATGGACTGACTACTTGGATGATCATCCAAACCTTCTATGCAGGACTAAATTTTTCTTCGCGGAATTTATTGGATTCAGCTGCTGGAGGTACCTTTATGTCCATCACATTGGGGGCGGCTACAAAACTTCTTGATGATATGATGATAAATTACTCTGAATGGCACACGGAAAGAGCTCCACAAGGTAAGAAGGTAAATTCTGTTGAAGAAACCTCTTCCTTGAGTGATAAGATTGATGCGATTATGTCTATGCTTGTGAATGGTAGATCTAATGTAGATCCAAATAATGTTCCTTTAGCTTCATTGGTTGCTCAAGAAGAAAATGTTGATGTGAATTTCATTAAAAATAATAATTTCAACAACAATGCTTATAGGAACAACTCTGGTAATAACTATAGGCCATATCCTTCTGCTAATGGTAATGGTTATGGTAATTCTTATGGGAATTCTTACAATAATAATAGGAGTGTACCCTCTGGTCTTGAAGCTATGCTTAAAGAATTTATTAGTACACAAACTGCTTTTAACAAATCTGTTGAGGAAAAGCTTGATAAAATTGATACTATTGCTTCTAGAGTTGATAGGCTTGCCTCTGATGTTAATCTTCTAAAATTGAAAGTTATGCCTAATAATGATATTGATAATAAGATTACTACTACAGCAAATGCCATCCAAGTTAGAATTAATGAGAATATAAGATTAATGGCTGAACTGCGTGCTAGGTGGGATAGAGAAGAAAATGAAAAACTAGCTAAAGAGAATAATGTAGCTAAAGTTTGGACTATTACCACCACTAGTAATGCTAATTCTTCACATGTTGCTGCACCTCCTACTATCAATGGTAAAATAATTGGTGTTGGCAATGTTTCTACTTCTAGTGCAAAGCGAACAAAACTGCCTGAAATTGCTAAAACTGCTGAAACTGCTTGTGATAAAACTGCTGAAATTTTTTCCAACCTTGGGAACAATGATCCCATTGCTGTAGCTCATAATGATTTAGATTTTGATGATTGCCACATCTCTGAAGTTAGAGCATCTCCACTCGTCCCCCCGAACAGGCCCCCGGCGAGCGTTTTTTACATCCGGACGGCGTAAATCGGCCCAGTCGCGCCCCCGGTTCCTCGTTTTCGTCCGGAATTGGGCCTAGTTTCATCCGGCTCCCACGCCATCCCCGGCCCCCCGGGGAGCGCTCGGGGACTCCGGACGAAACGAAAGCGCGGGAAATAACGAGGAACCTTCCCGCGCGTCTGGTGGCCCCAACTTGTCGGCGAGAGAAACCGATCGTCGTCCTCATCGCATCGTCTTCCGCGCGCTGTAAAAGCCTGCCGCCGGTCTGCATTCGCCGTCCACGCGGCGAGTTAATGTCGTCGTCTTCCGCGCACGCATCGTCTTCCGCGCGCACTAAAGGCTGCCGCCGGTCAGCTCGCCGCGGACGCGTCGCACTCCACGCGGCATTTTAATCCCCCGCGCCAGCCGCACATATATACGCCGCTCCGCTCGCCGCGAGGTGTACCCCGTGATCCACTCTCCCTCCACTCTCCCTCTACATCTCCGACGATGGCGTTCTCCGACGACGACGGCGCAGCCAACAACGGCTTCCCCCGCCGCTCGCTCCACGCGTGGGAGGGGCACCTCCTCCACCAGGCGGGGTACCCCTGCCCGCCGGACACGAGGCCGCCCGGCGGCGGGTGGCGGCTGAGCCGTGGCGGCGTGCCAATCCCGCCGCCGCCTCGGGGCAACCTCCTCGACATCGAGATCGAGGAGGCGCGGATGAAAATGACGGACGAGGAACGCGCCGAGCCACGCCACCACCCCGACAACTACACGGCGTGGAACTCGTATTTCCTGCGCCGGTGGGAGCGGGAGCTCGCCGCGTACGACGGCCCGCCGCCTCCGCCTCCGCGCAACAACTCGGCGGGCCGCAAACGTTGGTGGAGCGCGCCGGGCCGGAGCCTCGAGGCCGTCATCGAGCACATCCAGGGCGGCAACTTCCCGGTGCTGACGATGCCCGCTCCATCGAGGGCGTCGGCGAGCCGCCGCCGGGGAAACGTCTGGCAGCCACGGCGCATGGCTGCCAGCTCGTCGTCTTCCGGATCGGCGCCGAGGTCATCCTTGGCGCCGGTGAAGAGGGAGGAGGCGACGTCGCCTTCGACGCCGGTGCGCGTCAAGACGGAGCCGGCGTCTCCGCCGCCGACCAGAGGGCGCAGCAGCGGCGCCCTCGTCATCCGCGACCAGCCTTCCGCGCCGCAGAGCGGCCGGAAGAGGACGAAGAAAGAGGCCGCCGCACTCCAGCTCGCCGAGGAGGAGGCGAAGCGCGCGGAGGACGCCGCGATGGCGGAGGCGATCGCCAGGTCGCTGAAGGACCAGGAGGAGGAGAAGCGCGAGGAGGACGCCGCGCTGGAATGGGCCAGGCGCGACTGGGAGCGGCAGGAGGAGGAGCAGCAGCGGCGGCTGCTGGACCTGGCCGCCGCACACCAACGCGCCGCCCGCGCCGCCCGCGGCGCCACAACCGCCAACGACGATGCCGCGCGCTTCCGCCGTCCCGCGACACCTCCTTCCGGCGTCGTTGTCCCCGTCGTCGACCTCGAGTCCTCCGACGACGACATGTACAAGCCATCCCCGGGGTGGTGGGGAGACGCCGGCCAGGGCAGCAGCAGCCAGGCCGCGCAGCCGAAGGACGACGGCTCCGACGACGACGACGGCGACTACACGGTGTTCTACCGCCATTTAGGCATGTAGATCGCCGTGTTTTAGAATTAGCATTTGAATTCCCCTAGCCGAATTCGAAATATAGTCGAATTCGGCCTCTATGTATGAACTCCGCCCGTTATATGATAAATATCATTAAATTTAGTCTATATTCACCCGTTTTTAGCCGTAGTTTGTCAAGTTTCCGTTTTTCAAATTCGCCTCGTCGACTTCGCCTGGGCACGCGGCTGGGAAACTACTACTCCCCACGCCAAATCTTCCTCCAATCCGGACGAAAAATTCGCCGGATTTGGGCGTGGGGAGCGCCAACGAGTGGGGATGCTCTTATAAAGTTCTTACAAAAACTTGCTAAAAGTCCTAATGCTAGTGCTATAAATTTAGCCTTTACAAAACATATTACAAATGCTCTCATAAAAGCTAGAGAAGAGAAACTAAAACTTGAAACTTCTATTCCTAGAAAGTTAGAAGATGGTTGGGAGCCCATCATTAAAATGAAATTCAATGACTTTGAATGTAATGCTTTATGTGATCTTGGTGCAAGTATTTCTGTTATGCCTAAAAAGATTTATGATATGCTTGACTTGCCACCATTGAAGAATTGTTATTTGGATGTTAATCTTGCCGATAATGTTAAAAAGAAACCTTTGGGGAGGATTGATAATGTGCACATTACGGTTAACAATAACCTTGTCCCCGTTGATTTTGTTGTTTTGGATATCGAATGCAATGCATCTTGTCCTATTGTGTTGGGAAGACCTTTTCTTCGAACTGTTGGTGCTGTTATTGATATGAGGGAAGGTAATATTAAATATCAATTTCTTCTCAAGAAAGGTATGGAACACTTCCCTAGAAAGAGAATGAAGTTGCCTTTTGATTCTATTATTAGAACAAGTTATGATGTTGATGCTTCTACTCTCGATAATACTTGATTTGCACTTTCTGCGCCTAGCTGAAAGGCGTTAAAGAAAAGCGCTTATGGGAGACAACCCATGTTTTTACTACAGCAATTTTTTGTTTTGTTGAGTCTTGGAAGTTGTTTACTACTGTAGCAACCTCTCCTTATCATGTTTATGTGCCAAGTAAAGTTTCTATGTTATAGTTGATGTTATATTTGGGATCGCTGCGCAGAAACAGCATTGCTGTCTGTCACGAATCTGGGCACAGTTCTCTGTAGAAAATTCGAAAAAATCTGCCAATTTACGAGCGTGATCCTCAGATATGTACGCAACTTTCATTAGTTTTGAGTTTTTCTATTTGAGCAAGTCTGGTGCCAGCTTTAAATTCGTCTTTACGGACTGTTCTGTTTTTGACAGATTCTGCCTTTTATTTCGCATTGCCTCTTTTGCTATATTGGATTTATTTCTTTGATCCATTAATGTCCAGTAGCATTATGCAATGTCCAGAAGTAAAAATAATGATTGTGTCACCTCTGAATGTGTGAATTATTAATTGTGCACTAACCCTCTAATGAGTTTGCTTGAAGTTTGGTGTGAAGGAAGTTTTCAAGGGTCAAGAGAGGAGAATGATATACTATGATCAAGAGGAGTGAAAGCTCTAAGCTTGGGGATGCCCCCGTGGTTCACCCCTGCATATTTTAGGAAGACTCAAGCGTCTAAGCTTGGGGATGCCCAAGGCATCCCCTTCTTCATCGACAACATCATCAGGTTCCTCCCCTGAAACTATATTTTTATTCAGTCACATCTTGTGTTCTTTACTTGGAGCGTCGGTTTGTTTTTGTTTTTGTTTTGTTTGACTAAGATGGATCCTAGCATTCACTTTGTGGGAGAGAGACACGCTCCGCTGTTGCATATGGACACATGTGTCCTTAGGCTTTACTCATAATGTTCATGGCGAAGTTTCTTCTTCGTTAAATTGTTATATGGTTGGAATTGAAAAATGCTACATGTAGTAATTCTAAAATGTCTTGGATAATGTGATACTTGGCAATTGTTGTGCTCATGATTAAGCTCTTGCATCATATGCTTTGCACCCATTAATGAAGAAATACATAGAGCTTGCTAAAATTTGATTTGCATATTTGGTCTCTCTAAGGTCTAGATAATATCTAGTATTGAGTTTTGAACAACAAGGAAGACGGTGTAGAGTCTTATAATGTTTACAATATGTCTTTTATGTGAGTTTTGCTGCACTTGTTCATCCTTGAGTTTGCTTCAAATAACCTTGCTAGCCTAAACCTTGTATCGAGAGGGAATACTTCTCATGCATCCAAATACTTGAGCCAATATTCATGCCATTTGTGTCCACCATACCTACCTACTACATGGTATTTCTCCGCCATTCCAAAGTAAATTGCTTGAGTGCTACCTTTAAACAATTCAAAATTTATCACCTCTGATTTGTGTCAATGTTTTATAGCTCATGAGGAAGTATGTGGTGTTTATCTTTCAATCTTGTTGGGCAACTTTCACCAATGGACTAGTGGCTTCATCCGCTTATCCAATAACTTTGCAAAAAGAGCTGGCAATGGGATTCCCAGTCCCAAATTAATTAACAAAAATAGACACTCCTCCATGGTATGTGATTGTTGGACGGCACCCGAAGGATTTGGTTAGCCATGGCTTGAGAAAGCAAAGGTGGGGAGGAGTGTCATCTAAATAAAACTAAAATAAAAAGGCACTCCTTCATGGTATGAGATTGTTGGCAGGCACCCGAGGATTCGGTTAGCCATGGTTTGTGAAAGAAAGGTTGGAAGGAGTGCCACCCAAAAATAAAATAAAATGGGAGCCGCTCTTTGAAGGTTTGTTTGGCAAGGGGGTTAGAGTACCCGCTACCATTCGTTGACAACAACAAACACCTCTCAAAATTTTACTTTTATGCTCTCTTTATGTTTTCAAAATAAAAGCTCTAGCACAAATACAGCAATCGATGCTTTCCTCTTTGAAGGACCCTTCTTTTACTTTTATTGTTGAGTCAGTTTACCTATCTCCCTCCACCTTAAGAAGCAAACACTTGTGTGAACTGTGCATTGATTCCTACATACTTGCATATTGCACTTGTTATATTAATTTATGTTGACAATATCCATGAGATATACATGTTATAAGTTGAAAGCAACTGCTGAAACTTCATCTTCCTTTGTGTTGCTTCAACACCATTACTTTGATTTATTGCTTTATGAGTTAACTCTTATGCAAGACTTATTGATGCTTGTCTTGAAGTACTATTCATGAAAAGTCTTTGCTATATGATTCACTTGTTTACTCATGTCATTACCTTTGTTTTGATCGCTGCATTCATTACATATGTTTACAAATAGTATGGTCAAGATTATGATGGCATGTCACTTCAGAAATTATCTTTGTTATCGTTTTACCTGCTCGGGACGAGCAGAACTAAGCTTGGGGATGCTGATACGTCTCCAACGTATCGATAATTTCTTATGTTCCATGCTACTTTATTGATGATACCTACATGTTTTATGCACATTATATGTCATATTTATGCATTTTCTGGAACTAACCTATTAACAAGATGCCGAAGAGCCGATTCTTTGTTTTCTGCTGTTTTTGGTTTCAGAAATCCTAGTAAGGAAATATTCTCGGAATTGGACGAAACTTTCGCCCAGGGTCCTATTTTTGCACGAAGCTTCCAGAAGACCGAAGAGTCAACGAAGTGGGGCCACGAGGCAGCCAGGGGACAGGGCGGCGCGGCCCAAGCCCTGGCCGCGCGGCCCTACCCCCTGGGCACCTCGTGTGGCCCCCTGACCTACCCTTCCGCCTACTTAAAGCCTCCGTCGCGAAACCCCCAGTACCGAGAGCCACGATACGGAAAACCTTCCAGAGACGCCGCCGCCGCGAATCCCATCTCGGGGGATTCAGGAGATCGCCTCCGGCACCCTGCCGGAGAGGGGATTCATCTCCCGGAGGACTCTTCATCGCCATGATCGCCTCCGGAGTGATGAGTGAGTAGTTCACCCCTGGACCATGGGTCCATAGCAGTAGCTAGATGGTCGTCTTCTCCTTGTTGTGCTTCATTGTTGGATCTTGTGAGCTGCCTAACATGATCAAGATCATCTATCTGTAATACTATATGTTGTGTTTGTCGGGATCCGATGGATAGAGAATACTATGTTATGGTGATTATCAATCTATTGTTTATGTGTTGTTTATGATCTTGCATGCTCTCCGTTATTAGTAGAGGCTCTGGCCAAGTTTGTACTCTTAACTCCAAGAGGGAGTATTTATGCTCGATAGTGGGTTCATGCCTCCATTGAATGCAGGACGATGTGAGAAAGTTCTAAGGTTGTGGATGTGCTGTTGCCACTAGGGATAAAACATTGATTCTATGTCTAAGGATGTAGTTGTTGATTACATTACGCACCATACTTAATGCAATTGTCTGTTGCTTAGCAACTTAATACTGAATGGGGTTCGGACGATAACCTGAAGGTGGACTTTTTAGGCATAGATGCAGTTGGATGGCGGTCTATGTACTTTGTCGTAATGCCCAATTAAATCTCACTATATTTATCATATCATGTATATGCATTGTTATGCCTTTCTCTATTTGTCAATTGCCCGACTGTAATTTGTTCACCCAACATGCTTTTATCTTATGGGAGAGACACCTCTAGTGAACTGTGGACCCCGGTCCTATTCTTTACATAGCATAAATTCTACTGCACTTGTGTTTTATTATTTTCTTGCAATCATCTTCCACTCGATACGTTTAATCCTTTGTTACAGCAAGCCGGTGAGATTGACAACCTCACTGTTTCGTTGGGGCAAAGTACTTTGGTTTTGTTGTGCAGATTCCACGTTGGCGCCGGAATCCCTGTTGTTGCGCCGCATCACATTTCGCCACCATCAACCTTCAACGTGCTTCTTGACTCCTACTGGTCCGATTAAACCTTGGTTTCTTACTGAGGGAAACTTGCCACTGTGCGCATCATACCTTCCTCTTGGGGTTCCCAACGGACATGTACATCTACGCGCATCACCAACCTATTCTCAAGCATGATTTACCGGTGGAAGATTTGGGTACAACACCGCCACCAAAGGAAGATCCTGTTTTCGATTTAAAGCCTTTACCTGATAATCTTAAATATGCTCATATTGATGATAAAAAACTATATCCTGTTATTATTAGTTCTAAGCTTTCAGAGATTGACGAAGAAAGGTTATTGAAAATATTGAAGAAACACCGAGGAGCTATTGGCTATACTCTTGATGATTTGAAGGGGATTTCTCCTTCTATTTGCCAACATGCTATCAATATGGAAGATGATGCAAAGCCTGTTGTTGAACATCAGCGTCGTCTAATTCCGAAGATGAAAGAGGTGGCAAGGAACGAGGTATTAAAACTTCTTGAAGCTGGTATTATATATCCTATTGCTGATAGTAGATGGGTTAGTCCTGTGCATTGTGTTCCTAAGAAAGGAGGAATGACTGTTGTGCCTAATGATAATGATGAGCTTATTCCTCAAAGAGTAGTTGTAGGGTATAGAATGTGCATTGATTTTCGAAAAGTTAATAAAGTTACTAAGAAAGATCATTACCCTTTACCCTTTATTGATCAAATTCTAGAAAGGTTATCTAAAAATACTCATTTTTGCTTTCTTGATGGTTATTCTGGGTTTTCACAAATTGCTGTTAAAGCTAAAGATCAAGAGAAAACCACGTTTACTTGTCCCTTATGGAACTTATGCTTATAGGCGTATGCCTTTTGGTTTATGTAATGCTCCTGCTACTTTTCAAAGATGCATGTATGCTATTTTTCATGGTTTTTGCGAAAGTATTGTAGAGGTGTTCATGGATGATTTTTCTATCTATGGGAATTCTTTTGATAATTGCTTGCGAAACCTCGATAAAGTTTTGCAGAGATGTGAAGAAACTAACCTTGTTCTTAATTGGGAGAAATGCCATTTTATGGTTAATGAAGGAATTGTATTGGGACATAAAATTTCCGAGAGAGGTATTGAAGTTGATAGAGCTAAAGTTGAAGCAATTGAGAAGATGCCCTATCCGAGGGATGTTAAAGGTATTTGTAGTGTTCTTGGTCATGCTGGGTTTTATAGGAGATTTATTAAAGATTTCTCTAAAATTTCAAAGCCTCTTACTAATCTTCTTCAAAAAGATGTACCTTTTGTTTTTGATGATGATTGTAAGGAAGCTTTTGAAACTCTAAAGAAAGCCTTAACAACTGCTCCTGTAGTCGAACCTCCTGATTGGAATTTGCCTTTTGAAATTATGTGTGATGCTAGTGATTTTGCTGTAGGCGCTGTTCTTGGACAGCGGGTAGATAAAAAATTAAATGTTATTCATTATGCTAGTAAGACTCTTGATGCTGCTCAAAGAAATTATGCTACAACTGAAAAGGAATTGTTAGCTGTAGTCTTTGCTTGTGACAAGTTTAGACCCTATATTGTTGATTCAAAAGTCACCATTCATACTGATCATGCTGCAATTAGATACCTTATGACAAAGAAAGATGCTAAGCCAAGGCTTATTAGATGGGTACTTCTGTTGCAAGAATTTGATTTACATATTATAGATAGGAAAGGTGCTGATAATCCTGTTGCTGATAATTTGTCTAGATTGGAAAATATTGCTTATGATCCTGTTCCTGTTAATGATAGTTTTCCAAATGAACAATTGGCTGTAATAAAGGTGAGCTCACGAGAGAGCCCTTGGTATGCGGATTATGCTAACTTTATTGTTTCAAAGTATTTGCCTCCAACCTTTTCAGCTCAGCAAAGGAGGAAATTCTTTTATGACTTGAGGCATTATTTTTGGGATGACCCACACTTATATAAAGGAGTGGATGGTATTATGCGAAGATGTGTTCCTGAATATGAACAACAGGAGATATTGAGTAAATGTCATGGTAGTGTTTATGGAGGATATCACGCTGGAGATAGAACCGCACAAAAGGTTCTGCAATCAGGTTTTTATTGGCCAACACTTTTCAAAGATGCAAGGAAGTTTATCTTATCTTGTGACGAATGTCAAAGAGTTGGTAATATCTCTAGACGCAATGAAATGCCTATGAATTATACTCTTGTTATTGAACCATTCGATTGTTGGGGATTCGACTTCATGGGTCCTTTTCCTTCTTCAGAAGGTAACACTCATATACTTGTCGCTGTTGATTATGTTACTAAATGGGTAGAAGCTATACCTACAAAGAGTGCTGATGGTGAGACTTCTATAAAAATGCTTGTAGATGTTATATTTCCTAGATTTGGAGTACCTAGATATATTATGACTGATGGAGGTTCTCATTTTATTCATGGAGGTTTTAGAAAAACTCTTGCTAAGTATGGTATTAATCATAGAATTGCTTCTGCTTATCACCCTCAAACTAGTGGTCAAGTAGAATTATCAAATAGAGAGATTAAATCCATTTTGGGAAAGACTGTTAATAAATCTAGAAAGAATTGGGCTAGCAAATTGAAGGAAGCACTATGGGCTTATAGAACTGCTTATAAAAATCCTATGGGAATGTCACCTTATAAAATGGTTTATGGAAAAGCTTGTCATTTACCTTTAGAACTAGAGCACAAAGCTTATTGGGCTGTTAGAGAACTAAATAAAGATCCTAAACTAGCCGGTAATAAGAGGTTGCTGCAATTAAGTTCTCTAGATGAATGGAGAAGTGAAGCTTATGAAAATGCTAAACTCTTTAAACAAAAAGTTAAGAAATGGCATGATAGAAGGATTATCAAAAGAGAGTTTAATATTGGGGATAAAGTCCTATTGTATCGGTCTCGTCTCAGATTCTTTGCAGGGAAATTACTCTCGAAGTGGGAAGGACCATATGTTGTTGAGGAGGTGTATCGTTCAGGAGCAATTAAAATTAGCTCTCTCCAAGGCAATGCCACACAAGTGGTGAATGGACAAAGACTCAAGCATTATATCTCGGGTGATTCTTATAATGTTGATGTTGATATTATTCAAGTGGAAACACCGGAGGCTTTCATCAAAGGACAAATTGACAGTCCGCCAGAACTCGACTTTGAATAGGTAACAGTACAGGTAATAAAAAGTCCGCGTTTACCTTTCCGAACAATATTTTTGCTGTTTTTGGAAAATATAAAAAAATTACGGAATCGAAACGGAGTGGAAAAGACGCGCGAGGGCCCGTCACCATAGGCCGGCGCGGGCCCCACCCTGGCCGCGCCGACCTATGGGGACAGCCCCTCGTCTTCCCTTTTCTACTCGTTTTCGGCCTGGAACCTTCCTTTTGTCGTAAAAATATTTGCTATATAATCCCCCGGACCCCTGGAGGTCCGTATATCGTTTTCTCGTCGTGTTTTGTTTCGAGCTGTTTTCTGCCAGATTTGTTTTGATCTAGAAGCACCATGGTCTCCAACAACAAGGACAAGGGGCTTTGGAAAGAAGAGATGGATGAAAGGATCAATAAGGAGAAGAAGAAGATAGCATCAGCGAAAGGAGAGTGGGAAACTACGAAGAGTAAGCCAATCTTGGTGGGATCGGTTAACACTGGACGTTCGTTTTCTCATAATTTGCACGGAGTTCTTCCGCCTGCTCTGGACCTCGACTCTTTCCCTTGTGTGGAGGAAGCAATACGGGTTGCTGATGAGTTTTGTGATCAATATCGTGCTCTAAGAAGGGAAGTGGAGATACTCCAGGAGGAGAACCAGCGACTTCGCAGAATGCTGGAATATTACTCAATTCCCAGCACAAGGCCGTCACCGCCACATTCGGATAACAATGAGTCTCTTCAAGTTTTGGTGCAGAATTGCAAAACTGAGAAGCTGAAGCTGAAGGAGATCCTTATGAAGCGCGAGAAGAATCCATCACCATCACCACCGAAGGAGTAATTCATCATCGGTATTGGCATCCCCTTGGTTTGTTCCAAGCTTGGGGGAGTGCCGCGGTATCACATCATCACTACCTTTATCTTTTACTATCAAGTAGTGTCATATCATGAGTAGGGAAGTTATCATATGGAATAGTATGCAATGTGGAAGTATCTCTCTTAGTTGGTTATCTATGTATCCGTTGGTGTGAGTTATCGTTATGGAATATTAATGAGAAGTCTTATCATTTACTTTTTGCACACCTTATTTTAGTTTGCAATCTCCATTATATGATTACTCTTGACATAAGTATTGATATCACTTTGGGAGCATCAAGTAAATCTATTTGGTTTTGGCAAACTTAGCATTGGTCAATAGCAACAACACCCTGATGTTTAAATAGAAGAGAGAAATACACTTAGATATATTACTCTATTATCTCTATGCTAATGAGTTTAGTATTCTGAAGTAAAATTGCTTGTGCTTATTGATACGCGTAGATGTACACGTCCGTTGGGAACCCCAAGAGGAAGGTATGATGCGTATAGAAGCAAGTTTCCCTCAGTATGAAACCAAGGTTTAATCGAACCAGTAGGAGCCAAGAAGCACGTTGAAGGTTGATGGTCGCGAAATGTGATGCGGCGCAACACCAGGGATTCCGGCGCCAACGCGGAACCTGCACAACACAACCAAAGTACTTTGTCCCAACGAAACAGTGAGGTTGTCAATCTCACCGGCTTGCTGTAACAAAGGATTAAACGTATCGAGTGGAAGATGTTTGCAAAGAAAATAGTAAAACACAATTGCAGTAAATTGTATGCTATGTAAAGAATAGGACCGGGGTCCACAGTTCACTAGAGGTGTCTCTCCCATAAGATAAAAGCATGTTGGGTGAACAAATTACAGTCGGGCAATTGACAAATAGAGAAAGGCATAACAATGCATATACATGATATGATAAATATAGTGAGATTTAATTGGGCATTACGACAAAGTACATAGACCGCCATCCAACTGCATCTATGCCTAAAAAGTCCACCTTCAGGTTATCATCCGAACCCCATTCAGTATTAAGTTGCTAAGCAACATACAATTGCATTAAGTATGGTGCGTAATGTAATCGACAACTACATCCTTAGACATAGAATCAATGTTTTATCCCTAGTGGCAACAGCACATCCACAACCTTAGAACTTTCATCACATCGTCCTGCATTTAATGGAGGCATGAACCCACTATCGAGCATAAATACTCCCTCTTGGAGTTAAGAGTAAAAACTTGGCCAGAGCCTCTACTAATAACGGAGAGCATGCAAGATCCTAAACAACACATAAACAATAGATTGATAATCACCATAATCATAGTACTCTCTATCCATCGGATCCCGACAAACACAACATATAGAATTACAGATAGATGATCTTGATCATGTTAGGCAGCTCACAAGATCCAACAATGAAGCACAACAAGGAGAAGACGACCATCTAGCTACTGCTATGGACCCATGGTCCAGGGGTGAACTACTCACTCATCACTCCGGAGGCGACCATGGCGGTGTAGAGTCCTCTGGGAGATGAATCCCCTCTCCGGCAGGGTGCCGGAGGCGATCTCCTGAATCCCCCGAGATGGGATTCGCGGCGGCGGCGTCTCTGGAAGGTTTTCCGTATCGTGGCTCTCGGTACTAGGGGTTTCGCGACGGAGACTTTAAGTAGGCGGAAGGGCAACGCGGGGGGCCACACGAGGTGCCCAGGGGGTAGGGCCGCGCGGCCAGGGCCTGGGCCGCGCCGCCCTGTCCCCTGGCTGCCTCGTGGCCCCACTTCGTTATCTCTTCGGTCTTCTGGAAGCTTCGTGCAAAAATAGGACCCTGGGCGAAAGTTTCGTCCAATTCCGAGAATATTTCCTTACTAGGATTTCTGAAACCAAAAACAGCAGAAACAAAGAATCGGCTCTTCGGCATCTTGTTAATAGGTTAGTTCCAGAAAATGCATAAATATGACATATAATGTGCATAAAACATGTAGGTATCATCAATAAAGTAGCATGGAACATAAGAAATTATCGATACGTTGGAGACGTATCAGCATCCCCAAGCTTAGTTCTGCTCGTCCAGCGAGGTAAAACGATAACAAAGATAATTTCTGAAGTGACATGCCATCATAATCTTGATCATACTATTTGTAAACATATGTAATGAATGCAGCGATCAAAACAAAAGTAATGACATGAGTAAACAAGTGAATCATATGACAAAGACTTTTCATGAATAGTACTTCAAGACAAGCATCAATAAGTCTTGCATAAGAGTTAACTCATAAAGCAATAAATCAAAGTAAAGGTGTTGAAGCAACACAAAGGAAGATGAAGTTTCAGCAGTTGCTTTCAACTTATAACATGTATATCTCATGGATATTGTCAACATAAAGTAATATAACAAGTGCAATATGCAAGTATGTAGGAATTAATGCACAGTTCACACAAGTGTTTGCTTCTTAAGGTGGAAGGAGATAGGTAAACTGACTCAACAATAAAAGTAAAAGAAAGGTCCTTCAAAGAGGAAAGCATCGATTGCTGTATTTGTGCTAGAGCTTTTATTTTGAAAACATGAAACAATTTTGTCAATGGTAGTAATAAAGCATATGAGTTATGTAAATTATATCTTACAAGTTGCAAGCCTCATGCATAGTATACTAATAGTGCCCGCACCTCGTCCTACTTAGCTTGGACTACCGGATCTTCGCATGCCATGTTTCAACCAAGTGTCACAAAGGGGTACCTCCATGCCGCCTGTACAAAGGTCTAAGGAGAATGCTCGCATTTTGGATTTCTCGCTTTTGATTATTCTCAACTTAGACATCCATACCGGGACAACATGGACAACAGATAATGGACTCCTCTTAAATGCATAAGCATGTAGCAATGATTATTGTTCTCATATGAGATTGAGGATATATGTCCAAAACTGAAACTTCAACCATGGTTCATGGCTTTAGTTAGCGGCCCAATGTTCTTCTCTAACAATTTTGCATGCTCCAACCACTAAAATGATAGATCCTTCAGACAAGACGGACATGCATAGCAACTCACATGATATTCAACAATAGTTGATGGCGTTCCCCAGAAGCATGGTTATCGCACAACAAGCAACTTAATAAAAGATAAAGTGCATAAGTACATATTCAATACTACGATAGTTTTTAAGGCTATTTTGTCCCATGAGCTATATATTGCAAAGGTGAATGATGGAATTTTAAAGGTAGCACTCAAGCAATTTACTTTGGAATGGCGGAGAAATACCATGTAGTAGGTAGGTATGGTGGACACAAATGGCATAGTAGTTGGTGATACGTCTCCAACGTATCGATAATTTCTTATGTTCCATGCTACTTTATTGATGATACCTACATGTTTTATGCACATTATATGTCATATTTATGCATTTTCTGGAACTAACCTATTAACAAGATGCCGAAGAGCCGATTCTTTGTTTCTGCTGTTTTTGGTTTCAGAAATCCTAGTAAAGAAATATTCTCGGAATTGGACGAAACTTTCGCCCAGGGTCCTATTTTTGCACGAAGCTTCCAGAAGACCGAAGACCTAACGAAGTGGCGCCACGAGGTGGCCAGGAGGGTGGCCGGCGCGGCCCAGGCCCTGGCCGCGCCGACCTATCCCCTGGGCCCCTCGTGTGGCCCCTTGCGTTGACCCTCCGCCTACTTAAAGCTTCCGTCGCGAAAACCCCAGTACCGAGAGCCACGATACGGAAAACCTTACAGAGACGCCGCCGCCGCGAATCCCATCTCGGGGGATTCTGGAGATCGCCTCCGGCACCCTGCCGGAGAGGGGATTCATCTCCCGGAGGACTCTACACCGCCATGGTCGCCTCCGGAGTGATGAGTGAGTAGTTCACCCCTGGACCATGGGTCCATAGCAGTAGCTAGATGGTCGTCTTCTCCTTGTTGTGCTTCATTGTTGGATCTTGTGAGCTGCCTAACATGATCAAGATCATCTATCTGTAATACTATATGTTGTGTTTGTCGGGATCCGATGGATAGAGAGTACTATGATTATGGTGATTATCAATCTATTGTTTATGTGTTGTTTATGATCTTGCATGCTCTCCGTTATTAGTAGAGGCTCTGGCCAAGTTTTTGCTCTTAACTCCAAGAGGGAGTATTTATGCTCGATAGTGGGTTCATGCCTCCATTGAATCTGGGACAGTGACAGAAAGTTCTAAGGTTGTGGATGTGCTGTTGCCACTAGGGATAAAACATTGATGCTATGTCTAAGGATGTAGTTGTTGATTACATTACGCACCATACTTAATGCAATTGTCTGTTGCTTTGCAACTTAATACTGGAGGGGGTTCGGACGATAACCTGAAGGTGGACTTTTTAGGCATAGATGCAGTTGGATGGCGGTCTATGTACCTTGTCGTAATGCCCGGATTAAATCTCACTATATTTATCATATCATGTATATGCATTGTTATGCCTTTCTCTATTTGTCAATTGCCCGACTGTAATTTGTTCACCCAACATGCTTTTATCTTATGGGAGAGACACCTCTAGTGAACTGTGGATCCCGGTCCTATTCTTTACATAGCATACAATTTACTGCAATACTTGTGTTTTATTATTTTCTTGCAAACATCTTCCACTCGATACGCTTAATCCTTTGTTACAGCAAGCCGGTGAGATTGACAACCTCACTGTTTCGTTGGGGCAAAGTACTTGGGTTGTGTTGTGCAGGTTCCGCGTTGGCGCCGGAATCCCTGGTGTTGCGCCGCATCACATTTCGCGACCATCAACCTTCAACGTGCTTCTTGGCTCCTCCTGGTTCGATTAAACCTTGGTTTCTTTCTGAGGGAAAACTTGCCACTGTGCGCATCATACCTTCCTCTTGGGGTTCCCAACGGACGTGTACATTTACGCGCATCAAGCCTGTTTTCTGGCGCCGTTGCCGGGGAGATCAAGACACGCTGCAAGGGGAGTCTCCACTTCTCAATCTCTTTACTTTGTTTTTGTCTTGCTTTATTTTATTTACTACTTTGTTTGCTGCACTAAATCAAAACACAAAAAAAATTAGTTGCTAGTTTTACTATATTTACTGTCTTGCTCTCTATATTAAAAATAAAAAAAAAATTAGTTACTTATCTTTACTTTATTTGCCTAGTTTACTTTATTGCTGTTATCATGAGTAATCCTGAAGTTGAAGTTCGTTCTTTTAAGCAACAAGGTGGAGAAAGTTTTAAAGATGCTTGGTATAGAATTAGTAATGCTCATCAAAGGTGCATCAAGAAACACTCCACCACTATCCTTCTTAGGAACTTTTATGTTGGTTTATCTAGTTGGAATAGATATGTTCTTGATACTCTCTCGGGAGGTAATTTCCTAGGTACTCCCGCTTTAGAAGCTAGTTGCATCATTGAGAGTCTAGTTGGAATACCACCTGTTAATGAAGTTAAAATTGAAATCTCTCTTGAAGATGTTATGAAAAAATTGGAAACCATAGAGAAAAATTTTCCAAGTGTTGAAACTAAATTGGAAATGTTATTGGATAAAACTGATGAACTTGACAAATCCCTAGGAGGAATTGATGAAAGAATTAGTGTCCTAGGAACTTGTGTTATCCATGATAATCAAACCAGTAGGATTGATGAACTTGAAAAAGCTATGGGAACCTTGGGTTCAACCTTTTCTTCTCTCAAGCATAATGAGAAAGCTTATGTGGGTAAAGAGCAAAAATTCATGTACGCTTCTAAAGTGCCTAAACAAAAGAATTACTATAGGCCTAAAATTGCTAAAACCCCTAGCACCACCATAGAAAATTTAGATAATGGAGCACATAAAGTACCCTCTGCAACAAGTTGTGTTTGCATGAAAAATAATAATGTTGATGCTTCTACTCTCGATGTTACTTGATTTGCACTTTCTGTGCCTAGCTGAAAGGCGTTAAAGAAAAGCGCTTATGAGAGACAACCCATGTTTTTACCTACAGCAAATTTTTGTTTTGTTGAGTCTTGGAAGTTGTTTACTACTGTAGCAACCTCTCCTTATCATGTTTTTGTGCCAAGTAAAGTTTCTATGTCAAAGTTGATGTTATATTTGGGATTACTGCGCAGAAACAGCATTGCTGTCTGTCACGAATCTGGGCACAGTTCCCTGTAGGAAATTCGAAAAAATCTGCCAATTTACGAGCGTGATCCTCAGATATGTACGCAACTTTCATTAGTTTTGAGTTTTTCCATTTGAGCAAGTCTGGTGCCATCTCTAAATTCGTCTTTACGGACTGTTCTGTTTTTGACAGATTCTGCCTTTTATTTCGCATTGCCTCTTTTGCTATATTGGATTTATTTCTTTGATCCACTAATGTCCAGTAGCATTATGCAATGTCCAGAAGTGAAAATAATGATTGTGTCACCTCTGAATGAGTGAATTATTAATGATGCACTAACCCTTTAATGAGTTTGCTTGAAGTTTGGTGTGAAGGAAGTTTTCAAGGGTCAAGAGAGGAGTATGATATACTATGATCAAGAGGAGTGAAAGCTCTAAGCTTGGGGATGCCCCCGTGGTTCACCCCTGAATATTTTAAGAAGACTCAAGCGTCTAAGCTTGGGGATGCCCAAGGCATCCCCTTCTTCATCGACAACATCATCAGGTTCCTCCCCTGAAACTATATTTTTATTCAATCACATCTTGTGTTCTTTACTTGGAGCGTCGGTTTGTTTTCGTTTTTGTTTTTGTTTGAATAAGATGGATCCTAGCATTCACTTTGTGGGAGAGAGACACGCTCCGCTGTTGCATATGGACACATGTGTCCTTAGGCTTTACTCATAATGTTCATGGCGAAGTTTCTTCTTCGTTAAATTGTTATATGGTTGGAATTGGAAAATGCTACATGTAGTAATTCTAAAATGTCTTGGATAATGTGATACTTGGCAATTGTTGTGCTCATGTTTAAGCTCTTGCATCATATGCTTTGCACCCATTAATGAAGAAATACATAGAGCTTGCTAAAATTTGATTTGCATATTTGGTTTCTCTAAGGTCTAGATAATATCTAGTATTGAGTTTTGAACAACAAGGAAGACAGTGTAGAGTCTTATAATGTTTACAATATGTCTTTTATGTGAGTCTTGCTGCACTTGTTCATCCTTGAGTTTGCTTCAAATAACCTTGCTAGCCTAAACCTTGTATCGAGAGGGAATACTTCTCATGCATCCAAAATCCTTGAGCCAACTACTATGCCATTTGTGTCCACCATACCTACCTACTACATGGTATTTCTCCGCCATTCCAAAGTAAATTGCATGAGTGCTACCTTTAAAATTCCATCATTCACCTTTGCAATACATAGCTCATGGGACAAAATAGCCTTAAAAACTATCGTAGTATTGAATATGTACTTATGCACTTTATATTTTATTAAGTTGCTTGTTGTGCGATAACCATGCTTCTGGGGAACGCCATCAACTATTGTTGAATATCATGTGAGTTGCTATGCATGTCCGTCTTGTCTGAAGGTCTATCATTTTAGTGGTTGGAGCATGCAAAATTGTTAGAGAAGAACATTGGGCCGCTAACTAAAGCCATGAACCATGGTTGAAGTTTCAGTTTTGGACATATATCCTCAATCTCATATGAGAACAATAATCATTGCTACATGCTTATGCATTTAAGAGGAGTCCATTATCTATTGTCCATGTTGTCCCGGTATGGATGTCTAAGTTGAGAATAATCAAAAGCGAGAAATCCGAAATGCGAGCATTCTCCTTAGACCTTTGTACAGGCGGCATGGAGGTACCCCTTTGTGACACTTGGTTGAAACATGGCATGCGAAGATCCGGTAGTCCAAGTTAAGTAGGACGAGGTGCGGGCACTATTAGTATACTATGCATGAGGCTTGCAGCTTGTAAGATATAATTTTCATAACTCATATGCTTTATTACTACCGTTGACAAAATTGTTTCATGTTTTCAAAATAAAAGCTCTAGCACAAATATAGCAATCGATGCTTTCCTCTTGAAGGACCATTCTTTTACTTTTATTGTTGAGTCAGTTTACCTATCTCCTTCCACCTTAAGAAGCAAACACTTGTGTGAACTGTGCATTGATTCCTACATACTTGCATATTGCACTTGTTATATTACTTTATGTTGACAATATCCATGAGATATACATGTTATAAGTTGAAAGCAACCGCTGAAACTTAATCTTCCTATGTGTTGCTTCAACACCTTTACTTTGATTTATTGCTTTATGAGTTAACTCTTATGCAAGACTTATTGATGCTTGTCTTGAAGTACTATTCATGAAAAGTCTTTGCTTTATGATTCAGTTGTTTACTCATGTCATTACCTTTGCTTTGATCGCTGCATTCATTACATATGTTTACAAATAGTATGATCAAGATTATGATGGCATGTCACTTCAGAAATTATCTTTGTTATCGTTTTACCGCTCGGGACGAGCAGAACTAAGCAGGGATGCTGATACGTCTCCAACGTATCGATAATTTCTTATGTTCCATGCTACTTTATTGATGATACCTACATGTTTTATGCACATTATATGTCATATTTATGCATTTTCTGGAACTAACCTATTAACAAGATGCCGAAGAGCCGATTCTTTGTTTTCTGTTTTTGGTTTCAGAAATCCTAGTAAAGAAATATTCTCGGAATTGGACGAAATTTTCGCCCAGGGTCCTATTTTTGCACGAAGCTTCCAGAAGACCGAAGACCTAACGAAGTGGGGCCACGAGGTGGCCAGGAGGGTGGCCGGCGCGGCCCAGGCCCTGGCCGCGCCGACCTATCCCCTGGGCCCCTCGTGTGGCCCCTCGCGTTGACCCTCCGCCTACTTAAAGCTTCCGTCGCGAAAACCCCAGTACCGAGAGCCACGATACGGAAAACCTTACAGAGACGCCGCCGCCGTAATCCCATCTCGGGGGATTACGGAGATCGCCTCCGGCACCTGCCGGAGAGGGGATTCATCTCCGGAGGACTCTACACCGCCATGGTCGCCTCCGGAGTGATGAGTGAGTAGTTCACCCCTGGACCATGGGTCCATAGCAGTAGCTAGATGGTCGTCTTCTCCTTGTTGTGCTTCATTGTTGGATCTTGTGAGCTGCCTAACATGATCAAGATCATCTATCTGTAATACTATATGTTGTGTTTGTCGGGATCCGATGGATAGAGAGTACTATGATTATGGTGATTATCAATCTATTGTTTATGTGTTGTTTATGATCTTGCATGCTCTCCGTTATTAGTAGAGGCTCTGGCCAAGTTTTTGCTCTTAACTCCAAGAGGGAGTATTTATGCTCGATAGTGGGTTCATGCCTCCATTGAATGCAGGACGGTGACGAGAAAGTTCTAAGGTTGTGGATGTCTTGTTGCCACTAGGGATAAAACATTGATGCTATGTCTAAGGATGTAGTTGTTGATTACATTACGCACCATACTTAATGCAATTGTCTGTTGCTTTGCAACTTAATACTGGAGGGGGTTCGGACGATAACCTGAAGGTGGACTTTTTAGGCATAGATGCAGTTGGATGGCGGTCTATGTACCTTGTCGTAATGCCCGGATTAAATCTCACTATATTTATCATATCATGTATATGCATTGTTATGCCTTTCTCTATTTGTCAATTGCCCGACTGTAATTTGTTCACCCAACATGCTTTTATCTTATGGGAGAGACACCTCTAGTGAACTGTGGATCCCGGTCCTATTCTTTACATAGCATACAATTTACTGCAATACTTGTGTTTTATTATTTTCTTGCAAACATCTTCCACTCGATACGCTTAATCCTTTGTTACAGCAAGCCGGTGAGATTGACAACCTCACTGTTTCGTTGGGGCAAAGTACTTGGGTTGTGTTGTGCAGGTTCCGCGTTGGCGCCGGAATCCCTGGTGTTGCGCCGCATCACATTTCGCGACCATCAACCTTCAACGTGCTTCTTGGCTCCTCCTGGTTCGATTAAACCTTGGTTTCTTTCTGAGGGAAAACTTGCCACTGTGCGCATCATACCTTCCTCTTGGGGTTCCCAACGGACGTGTACATTTACGCGCATCAGTTGGCTCAAGGATTTTGGATGCATGAGAAGTATTCCCTCTCGATACAAGGTTTAGGCTAGCAAAGTTATTTGAAGCAAACTCAAGGATGAACCGGTGCAGCAAAACTCACATAAAAGACATATTGTAAACATTATAAGACTCTACACCGTCTTCCTTGTTGTTCAAAACTCAATACTAGATATTATCTAGACCTTAGAGAGACCAAATATGCAAATCAAATTTTAGCAAGCTCTATGTATTTCTTCATTAATGGGTGCAAAGCATATGATGCAAGAGCTTAAACATGAGCACAACAATTGCCAAGTATCACATTATCCAAGACATTTTAGAATTACTACATGTAGCATTTTCCAATTCCAACCATATAACAATTTAACGAAGAAGAAACTTCGCCTTGAACATTATGAGTAAAGCCTAAGGACACATGTGTCCATATGCAACAGCGGAGCGTGTCTCTCTCCCACAAATTGAATGCTAGGATCCATTTTATTCAAACAAAAACAAAAACAAAAACAAACCGACGCTCCAAGTAAAGAACACAAGATGTGATTGAATAAAAATATAGTTTCAGGGGAGGAACCTGATGATGTTGTCGATGAAGAAGGGGATGCCTTGGGCATCCCCAAGCTTAGACGCTTGAGTCTTCTTAAAATATGCAGGGGTGAACCACGGGGGCATCCCCAAGCTTAGAGCTTTCACTCCTCTTGATCATAGTATATCATTCTCCTCTCTTGACCCTTGAAAACTTCCTTCACACCAAACTTCAAGCAAACTCATTAGAGGGTTAGTGCACAATTAATAATTCATACATTCAGAGGTGACACAATCATTATTTTCACTTCTGGACATTGCATAATGCTACTGGACATTAATGGATCAAAGAAATAAATCCAACATAGCAAAAGAGGCAATGCGAAATAAAAGGCAGAATCTGTCAAAAACAGAACAGTCCGTAAAGACGAATTTAAAGCTGGCACCAGACTTGCTCAAATGGAAAAACTCAAAACTAATGAAAGTTGCGTACATATCTGAGGATCACGCTCGTACATTGGCAGATTTTTTCGAATTTTCTACAGAGAACTGTGCCCAGATTCGTGACAGACAGCAATGCTGTTTCTGCGCAGCGATCCCAAATATAACATCAACTATAACATAGAAACTTTACTTGGCACAAAAACATGATAAGGAGAGGTTGCTACAGTAGTAAACAACTTCCAAGACTCAACAAAACAAAAAATTGCTGTAGTAAAAAAAACATGGGTTGTCTCCCATAAGCGCTTTTCTTTAACGCCTTTCAGCTAGGCGCAGAAAGTGCAAATCAAGTAACATCAAGAGTAGAAGCATCAACATCATAACTTGTTCTAATAATAGAATCAAAAGGCAACTTCATTCTCTTTCTAGGGAAATGTTCCATACCTTTCTTGAGAGGAAATTGATATTTAATATTACCTTCCCTCATATCAATAACAGCACCAACGGTTCGAAGAAAAGGTCTTCCCAACACAATAGGACAAGATGCATTGCATTCGATATCCAAAACAACAAAATCAACGGGGACAAGGTTATTGTTAACCGTAATGCGCACATTATCAATCCTCCCCAAAGGTTTCTTTTTAACATTATCGGCAAGATTAACATCCAAATAACAATTCTTCAATGGTGGCAAGTCAAGCATATCATAAATCTTTTTAGGCATAACAGAAATACTTGCACCAAGATCACATAAAGCATTACATTCAAAGTCATTGAATTTCATTTTAATGATGGGCTCCCAACCATCTTCTAACTTTCTAGGAATAGAAGTTTCAAGTTTTAGTTTCTCTTCTCTAGCTTTTATGAGAGCATTTGTAATATGTTTTGTAAAGGCTAAATTTATAGCACTAGCATTAGGACTTTTAGCAAGTTTTTGTAAGAACTTTATAACTTCAGAGATGTGGCAATCATCAAAATCTAAATCATTATGAGCTACAGCAATGGGATCATTGTTCCCAAGGTTGGAAAAAATTTCAGCAGTTTTATCACAAGCAGTTTCAGCAGTTTTAGCAATTTCAGGCAGTTTTGTTCGCTTTGCACTAGGAGTAGAAACATTGCCAACACCAATTATTTTACCATTGATAGTAGGAGGTGCAGCAACATGTGAAGAATTAACATTACTAGTGGTGGTAATAGTCCAAACTTTAGCTACATTATTCTCTTTAGCTAGTTTTTCATTTTCTTCTCTATCCCACCTAGCACGCAGTTCAGCCATTAATCTTATATTCTCATTAATTCTAACTTGGATGGCATTTGCTGTAGTAGTTATCTTATTATCAATATCATTATTAGGCATAACTTTCAATTTTAAAAGATTAACATCAGAGGCAAGTCTATCAACTCTAGAAGTAATAATATCAATTTTATCAAGCTTTTCCTCAACAGATTTGTTAAAAGCAGTTTGTGTACTAATAAATTCTTTAAGCATAGCTTCAAGACCAGAGGGTACACTCCTATTATTGTTGTAAGAATTCTCATAAGAATTACCATAACCATTACCATTAGCAGAAGGATATGGCCTATAGTTATTACCAGAGTTGTTCCTATAAGCATTGTTGTTGAAATTATTATTTTTAATGAAATTCACATCAACATTTTCTTCTTGAGCAACCAATGAAGCTAAAGGAACATTATTTGGATCAACATTAGATCTACCATTCACAAGCATAGACATAATCACATCAATCTTATCACTCAAGGAAGAGGTTTCTTCAACAGAATTTACCTTCTTACCTTGTGGAGCTCTTTCCGTGTGCCATTCAGAGTAATTTATCATCATATCATCAAGAAGTTTTGTAGCCGCCCCCAATGTGATGGACATAAAGGTACCTCCAGCAGCTGAATCCAATAAATTCCGCGAAGAAAAATTTAGTCCTGCATAGAAGGTTTGGATGATCATCCAAGTAGTCAGTCCATGGGTTGGGCAATTCTTTACCAAAGTTTTCATTCTCTCCCATGCTTGAGCAACATGTTCAGTATCTAATTGCTTAAAATTCATTATGCTACTTCTCAAAGATATAATTTTAGCGGGAGGATAATATCTACCAATAAAAGCATCCTTGCATTTAGTCCATGAATCAATACTATTCTTAGGCAAAGATAGCAACCAATCTTTAGCTCTTCCTCTTAATGAGAAAGGAAACACTTTCAATTTAATAATATCACCATCTACATCTTTATACTTTTGCATTTCACAAAGTTCAACAAAATTATTGAGATGGGCAGCAGCATCATCAGAACTAACACCAGAAAATTGATCTCTCATAACCAAGTTCAGTAAAGCAGGTTTAATTTCAAAGAATTCTGCTGTAGTAGCAGGTGGGGCAATAGGTGTGCATAGGAAATCATTATTATTTGCATTTGTGAAGTCACACAACTTAGTATTTTCAGGGGTATTCATTTTAGCAACGGTAAATAAAACAAACTAGATAAAATAAATGCAAGTAACTAATTTTTTTGTGTTTTCGATATAGAGAACAAGACAGTAAATAAAGTAAAACTAGCAACTAATTTTTTTTGTGTTTTGATTTAGTGCAGCAAACAAAGTAGTAAATAAAATAAAGCAAGACAAAAACAAAGTAAAGAGATTGAGAAGTGGAGACTCCCCTTGCAGCGTGTCTTGATCTCCCCGGCAACGGCGCCAGAAATTTATGCTTGATACGCGTAGATGTACACGTCCGTTGGGAACCCCAAGAGGAAGGTATGATGCGTATAGAAGCAAGTTTCCCTCAGTATGAAACCAAGGTTTAATCGAACCAGTAGGAGCCAAGAAGCACGTTGAAGGTTGATGGTCGCGAAATGTGATGCGGCGCAACACCAGGGATTCCGGCGCCAACGCGGAACCTGGACAACACAACCAAAGTACTTTGTCCCAACGAAACAGTGAGGTTGTCAATCTCACCGGCTTGCTGTAACAAAGGATTAAACGTATCGAGTGGAAGATGTTTGCAAAGAAAATAGTAAAACACAATTGCAGTAAATTGTATGCTATGTAAAGAATAGGACCGGGGTCCACAGTTCACTAGAGGTGTCTCTCCCATAAGATAAAAGCATGTTGGGTGAACAAATTACAGTCGGGCAATTGACAAATAGAGAAAGGCATAACAATGCATATACATGATATGATAAATATAGTGAGATTTAATTGGGCATTACGACAAAGTACATAGACCGCCATCCAACTGCATCTATGCCTAAAAAGTCCACCTTCAGGTTATCATCCGAACCCCATTCAGTATTAAGTTGCTAAGCAACAGACAATTGCATTAAGTATGGTGCGTAATGTAATCGACAACTACATCCTTAGACATAGAATCAATGTTTTATCCCTAGTGGCAACAGCACATCCACAACCTTAGAACTTTCTGTCACTATCCCAGATTTAATGGAGGCATGAACCCACTATCGAGCATAAATACTCCCTCTTGGAGTTAAGAGTAAAAACTTGGCCAGAGCCTATACTAATAACGGAGAGCATGCAAGATCATAAACAACACATAAACAATAGATTGATAATCACCATAATCATAGTACTCTCTATCCATCGGATCCCGACAAACACAACATATAGAATTACAGATAGATGATCTTGATCATGTTAGGCAGCTCACAAGATCCAACAATGAAGCACAACAAGGAGAAGACGACCATCTAGCTACTGCTATGGACCCATGGTCCAGGGGTGAACTACTCACTCATCACTCCGGAGGCGACCATGGCGGTGTAGAGTCCTCCGGGAGATGAATCCCCTCTCCGGCAGGGTGCCGGAGGCGATCTCCTGAATCCCCCGAGATGGGATTCGCGGCGGCGGCGTCTCTGGAAGGTTTTCCGTATCGTGGCTCTCGGTACTAGGGGTTTCGCGACGGAGACTTTAAGTAGGCGGAAGGGCAACGCGGGGGGCCACACGAGGTGCCCAGGGGGTAGGGCCGCGCGGCCAGGGCCAGGGCCGCGCCGCCCTGTCCCCTGGCTGCCTCGTGGCCCCACTTCGTTATCTCTTCGGTCTTCTGGAAGCTTCGTGCAAAAATAGGACCCTGGGCGAAAGTTTCGTCCAATTCCGAGAATATTTCCTTACTAGGATTTCTGAAACCAAAAACAGCAGAAAACAGCAACTGGCTCTTCGGCATCTTGTTAATAGGTTAGTTCCAGAAAATGCATAAATATGACATATAATGTGCATAAAACATGTAGGTATCATCAATAAAGTAGCATGGAACATAAGAAATTATCGATACGTTGGAGACGTATCACTTATGAGAAAGATGCATGATTGTTCTATCATATGTATATTTGTTTGTTTCCCTCAACCTTTATGCTTGCTATCAAACCTTGCTAGCCACAGACCTGTATTGAGAGGGAATGCTTCTCATACATCCATAACCTTAGACCAAACCTATGCCATTTGTGTCCACCATACCTACCTGCTACATGGTATTTTCTGCCATTCCAAGTAAATACTTCATGTGCTACCTTTAAATAATTCAAACTATTACTCCTTATTTGTGTCAATGTTTTATAGCTCATGAGGAAGTATGTGGTGTTTTATCTTTCAATCTTGTTGGGCGGACTTTCACCAATGGACTAGTGGCACATCCGCTTATCCAATAATTTTGCAATAAGAGCTGGCAACGGGGTTCCCAGCCCCAATTAATAACTTTCATTAATAATTCTCTTCACATGTTTTGCCCTGATTTATCAGTAAGCAACTTAATTTTGCAATAGACACTCCTCCATGGTATGTGAATGTTGGAAGGCACCCGAGGATTCGGTTAGCCATGGATTGAGAAAGCCAAGGTTGGGGGGAGTGTCATCCATAATAAAACTAAAATACATGTGTAAATAAAAGAGAAGGGGGATGATCTACCTTGCTGGTAGAGATGCCGTCCCTCATGGGAGCCGCTCTTGGAAGGTTCGTTTGGCAAGGGGGTTAGAGTGCCCGCTACCATTCGTTGACAACAACAAACACCGCTCAAAATCTTACTTTTATACTCTTTATATGATTTCAAAACTTGAAAAGCTCTAGCACATGATTTAATCCCTGCTTCCCTCTGCGAAGGGCCTATCTTTTACTTTTATGTTGAGTCAGTAAACCTATTTCCCTCTATCTCAAGCAAGCAATTGAGTTGTTGTGAACCAATCATTTATGCTATGATTCAGTTAATCATGTCTTTTATACTTTCTTGTTTAGTACAAATTTTATCTGAATGAATATGACTTTGAAGTTATCAATGATTATGAGGAGATTGTTATGCTTGAATATGAAAGCCCAGCTATAAATTCTAATATGAAAGCTTTGCTTAGAAGTACAATCCGTTAGTAGTTCTCTGACCAAGAACAAAGTTTGCCATCACCAACTATGATTTCTCATGCACCTTTACTTGTGATTTCTCTTTACTTATTTCAAGATGAGTTATATGAGGAAGTTGTTTACTAGAATGTCTTGTGTGAATGAATATGATGCTTCTTGTCCGTATTTTATTTATCGACTCTTCACTCCATAAACATGTGGTCTTGTTTATCGAGCTCAGTTTCGCTTGGGGACAAGCGAGGTCTAAGCTTGGGGGGAGTTGATACGTCCAATTTGCATCACTATTTTGTATCATAATTTGCTGTTATTCATTGATATATTTCATATTGGGACACAATACTTATGTTATTTCATCTATTTTGCATGTTTCATCATTATTGGAGGATCAAGCACCGGAGCCAGGATTCTGCTGGAAAAAGCACCGTCAGAACGCAATATTTCGGAAGATCAACTGTGGAAGGAAATTACACGTAAATTCCTATTTTTCCAGATGACGGAGGAAGCCAGAAGGGGGAGAAGAGGGGACCCAAGGTGGGCCCAGACCACAGGCCGGCGCGGCCCATGGCCTGGCCGCGCCACCCTGTGGTGTGGGGGCCCCACAGCCCCTTTCGCCTCCTTTTCTTCGCGTACTCCTTCGTCCCGGAAACCTAAGCCACAGGGGGAACCTCACGAAGAGTTACAGCCGCCTCTGCGGGGCGGAGGACACCAGAGAGAAAAGAGCTCTCCGGCGGGCAGGAATCCGCCGGGGAAATTCCCTCCCGGAGGGGGAAATCGACGCCATCGTCATCGTCATCGAGCTGGACATCATCTCCATCATCATCATCATCATCATCATCTCCACCATCTACACCGCCATCACCACCGCTGCACCTCGTCACCGCTGTAACAATTTGGGTTGAATCTTGATTGTTTGATAGGGGAAACTCTCCCGGCATTATTCTCTACTTGTTATTGATGCTATTGAGTGAAACCATTGAACCAAGGTTTATGTTCAGATTGTTATTCATCATCATATCACCTATGATTGTATTCCATATGATGTCTCGTGAGTAGTTCATTTAGTTCTTGAGGACATGGGTGAAGTCTAAATGCTAGTAGTGAATTATGGTTGAGTAATATTCAATGTTATGATATTTAAGTTGTGGTGTCATTCTTCTAGTGGTGTCGTGTGAACGTCGACTACACGATACTTCACCATTTATGGGCCTAGGGGAGTGCATCTTGTATTCGGTTGCTAATTGCGGGGTTGCCGGAGTGACAGAAACCTAAGCCCCCGTTAGTATACCGATGCAAGAGGGATCGCAGGATCTCAGAGTTTAAGGCTGTGGTTAGATTTATCTTAATTACTTTCTTGTAGTTGCGGATGCTTGCAAGGGGTATAATCACAAGTATGTATTAGTCCTAGGAAGGGCGGTGCATTAGCATAGGTTCACCCACACAACACTTATCAAAACAATGAAGATTATTTAGCCACATGAAGCGAAAGGACTAGACTAAAATCCCCGTGTGTCCTCAAGAACGTTTGGTCATTATAAGTAAACAAACCGGCTTGTCCTTTGTGCTAAAAAGGATTGGGCCACTCGCTGCAATTATTTCTCTCGCATTTTACTTACTCGTACTTTATTCATCTATTACATCAAAACCCCTTGAATACTTGTTTGTGAGCATTTACAGTGAATCCTTCATCGAAACTGCTGCCAACACCTTCTGCTCCTCGTTGGGATCGACATTCTTACTTATCGAAGATACTACGATACACCCCCTATACTTGTGGGTCATCAATGGTGGAAAGCCAAAAGATGAAATCCAAAATTAAGTATGTTGTTAAAAGTGGGTGAGGTCCAAAAATAAAGTGTCAAAGTGGAGATCACTATAAACACGGAAAAGTTGTGGAACACACACACTGGATAAGCGGGGTTAGTGCGACCAAGGAATGAGCGGAAAAATGTATGTACCCGTAAGCAAGGGTGCTCGGTGTCACACTAACACAAGGAGAGGCAAAGCTTTGGTTGCAACATGAGAGACAACAAGATTCACACGCGGCCTCTCTTCTCTTTTCTCTCTTTTGCTTAAAAGCTTTTTCCTCTTTTTGTATTTGGTGGAACTTACACTCTTTTGTGTATTTGTATGTATGATGGCACTCGCACACTTTTGCTCTTTTTGTGTTTTGGCGGTCTTTTTCTCGCACTATGTTAGCATTAGCTCGCTTTTGCTATTTTTGCCACACGAGTTTTGCTTATAAGCTTGACTCCACACTACACACACACCTCACAATCGGGGCCACGTGTAATGTCTCGCAACACTTGATTAGCAATGCTCGATAGGATAGATCGCAAAAGAAGAGGGGTTACAAGGGTTATGCAAGTTATACCTAAGAGGTGTAGGCGGTGATGAACACACACTTGCGATGATGGCGGTGGTGTCAAGAGTACGTTTGCAAGTTCGGGGTGCCAAGGATGTCGTCGCTTGCTTCGGAGCTGCAGGTTAGTTGTACATACAAGGCACTCAAACCGGAACAAACAAACACAAGTTAGCGGAGAAATCGGGTCAAAGTAGCTTGGCGGTGGTGGCGGTGGTATGCCGGTGGTGGGTGGTTTCGATGCTCTTGCGATGTGGCGGTGGTGGTGGAGCCGCGGCGGTGTTTACCGGTTGGTTGGGGAGGTGGCGGTGCTTGCCGGCGGTTGAGAGGAGTGGTGGTGGTCAGCGGTGGTGGTGGTGGTGTGACGCCCAGCCTGGGGCCCGGTTGACCGGCCCTGGGGCCGGCTGGGCCGGTCTGCCACCCGGTTGACCGGGTTCTGGGCCGGTTTGCGTTTCTCTCTCCTGTTCTTGAGCCAAACCAAACCAAATCGACCCAAATCAAAAGAAATGATGGAATTGGAGGCTAAAAGGTGGGGAAAATAGTAGATCAAGCACAATAACACCGAATCCATGGACCAAAACCACTCAAAACGCAACAAAATCGCAGATCCATCCAAAGGCAAATTAGGGCTATTTTTGGGGAATTTTTTGGGAAATTTTTTAGAGACGAAATTGGGTGGGTAGGGGGTCAAATTCGCGGTAACCAAGAGCTGCTGATACCATATGATGAGGTCTAAGACCTAGTTTGTGGCCCGATCTCGCGATTGACCCAAATCCAAAAGGGGGAAAGAGGGAGAGGCAGAAGAACACGAAGAATAAACACACGGACGCCAACCCGATACAATCGAATCTTACCCTCGTGGCTCGATGGACCACACCAATAGAATCAACCCGGAAGAGACACGCGGTAGAATTCCGAGGTGAGAGATCGGTGAGAGAGATGAATCAAGGAGTGGGAGAGAGAGAGTGGGTAACACTAGAATCTCACACATCCAAATCCATACATCCCACAAGGGTAGCCTTGATACAAAGGGGATCTAACCCTAGGGAGACAAAGCTCAAAGATGTGTTTAAGCCTAAATCTTGTCTAAAGAGTAAAGGGGGCGACCTGGGTGCTTATATAGAGGTACAAGGCAGCTCGGGTCGAACAGGTACAAGTTGGTGGGGTCAAACCCGTGAAATCCGGTCACAGGGCCGGTTGGACCGGGTCTGGGACCGGGCCATTCGGTCCAAACCGGATTCTGGGCTGGACGGTGACCGGGTGGAGCCCTCGGAGCCCCGGGACTGCTTCCGGTTGGCACATGTCGAGAATCCAGTCCAAACCGGCCAGGCCGGTCGGGAGGTCGGTCAGACCGGCCCTGGGGCCGGCTGGCCTCCTCCTCTTGCCTCTTCTTCCCTTCTCCGTCTTCTCTCTTCCTTCTTCTTCCTTGCACCTTGGTGAAGGCTCCTCTTCCCTTCCTTAGCTCCTTGTACCATGGAAGTTACTCCTTTCCGGCCCTTGACGAGATTGAGACCTAATGACATAAAGATATGGGCATGAGGTAGCAATCCATCCAAGGTTGTGTCGAGGTCAAGTGTATAAAGGAGTGAAGTCACCTTATCATGCATGGTTTTGGCCCGAGCTCGTGCCCTTGCCTACGAGGAGGTCTTGTCGGTCCACTTGGGAGACTCTTTGGCCATCGTGTAGTGTCGATGATAGGCGGGGCTACATCAGTTACTCTCGCTATAAGTATGGTATGCGAAACAGCATCTGGATATCTGTATCCTAAAATTATTTAGGATGATCCGATGATTTTAATCCAAATAATCATATTTTTATTCGAAATATCAAGACTAATATAGAATGTTTCGTAGACAATGAGTTGACGAGTCCGTCATGTGCTATTTCGCATATCATATTTTATACTGTATCCGGTCTCAACTTCAGAATCGAATATTCTTATCCGTCAAATTATTTCAAACCAGATATAGATTCTTCAAAATGGATTAAAAACGAATATGATGCGAAATTTATCCTATCCGTTTATTCCTGGGGATGAGCTACACGCCTACATGGGTTGTGGAGTACCGTCCATACGGCCATGCCGTCCCGTGGTATTCACGAAACTACCAATAGGTGGCAGACGATTGGGTTCCGACTGGCGACTGCAGATAACCGAACCAAAGTGAAAACCAAACCGAAAAAAACATAAATGTAACCAAAATTCAGTTTTTTTCAGTTTTTCAGTTATGTTTAAGTTAGGAAAAGTGCTAACCATATGAATCTCGGTTATTCGGTTTATAACCGAAAAACTGCAGTTTTTACCCAAACTAACCGATGCTCCCAGCCCAGCCCAGCTCCAGTTTTCGAAAGGCCCAACCCAGCCCAACTAAGTGAGAACTCATCGTCAAAGAACAGACGAGCACGCACAGGGCCCCTGTTCGAGTCGTCTCGCTCGCGCCGGGTTGGCGCCGACCGCGAACCCTAGCTAGGCGCTGGTGGCGGGCCGGCCGCCTCTCACGTCTCTGGCAGTCCGGCAATCCGACGACACGCTCAATCCCGTCCACAGCTCCACTCCACGGTGACCTCCAGCCCCTGATCGGAATGTCACGGGCGAGTCCCCTGCACAGGTATGGTTCCCTTGCCGATTTACCTTGCTGGCTATATTTAGCTAGCTCGTTAGAGCTAGAGACCACAAAACTAGGCTGGATTCATCTCGCGAAATAATTTAGCTACACTGGTGGAAAAATGGCCTTCGGTCGCGGTGCGCAACTGCCATTAGTCGCGGTTGCGCAACCGCGACCTATTATTCGCGACTAAAGGTCCCCGCTTTAGTCGCGGTTCCTTACGAACCGCGACTAAAGGCCCGTCCACGTGGGCGGCAGGCGAGCGCCAGGGCGGAGGACCTTTAGTCGTGGTTCTGCTCGCCAACCGCGACTAAAGGCCGCCGCAGGTTTAGGGTTTTAGCCCCCCCCCCTAACCTGGTTCACCTAACCTGGTTACTTTTTAAGTTGTATTGTTTTATTTCTTTTGTGTTTTATTTTAATTTTGAAGGAGTTTCACATATTCTACGGTATACATGCATGTGAATGTACAATTTCAAACAAATTTGACATTAGAACCAAAAAGAATTCAAGAGGAATATACAATAATATATATTCAATATCGGACGACCACATATACAATTTTGAACAAGTTTCCATACATAATTTATAAGTGCATATAAAGTTCTACGTCCTCTACATAGTGTTCTCCTCTAGGATCGATGACTTGGTTCGCCAACCATCCAGCTAGTTCCTCTTGAATTGGTCGGAAGCGAGCTTCTGGACTAAGCGTCGCCCGAAGGTTAATCCTCTTGAGGTTGTTCTCAGACGGCTCCCACTCAGTGGTGTATCTCCGGATCCTCTCACAAACATAGTATCCACATAGATTGGTCCCGGGTGGCTGAATATCCCCAGGCGCAGTCTTTGCCCTTTTAAATTGCAGCTCTTTTTTAAATTCACCGACCTTTTGATCTACGAACCGTCTCCAAACCCTACGAGGCAAAGAAAATTAAATGAACAAGAGAGTTATTAATAATTACTTTTGATATTACGAAATGATGAACTAAATAGGCCGATCGATATAGAGCGCAAATGAATGAAAATAATTACTTTTGCATCATTTTTCTCATGTCGCCCCAAAGCGCCGAATTCATATTCAGAGAGTCGTGGACGAGAACTGTGGAGTTATGAATTTGAATTACTAGCAGAATCCAGTGGAACCTGTGGACACGATACACGCACAGTCATGCATAACTCATCGATTAGCCACATACCATGCATGGAGTAAACAAAAGAGAATGTGCTCAAGACAGAAACACTCACCCAAAATGGTAAGGAAATAGAATATCACTTTTGAATTCCTGTTTTATAAGAAACCGCCACAGGCCTGCCTCCACGTCCCTGGGGTGGTGTTCTAACGTATATGAATTAACGATGTGTGGGTCAATGAACCCAACATCATGGATGAGCCTTATTCGCATTTCCCGCTTCTTCAATCTGCATAATAGCGTACACAACAAGATAGTTAGGACAATATATATATATATATATATAGTGCAGGCAATGAACGAGATGGGGTAGAAATTAATAAATCACTTACAGAACATAGCAACTGATGATAGATTTGTCGAGCTCGCGCAGATTGAACAGCTGGAACAATTCATTCCGTTGAATTGTTATAGAGTAATGTTTGAAGTGATGCTCAGGTCTAACATCCGCATAAATATAGTCTCTGGCGTTTTTAAGTTTTATGTAACCCTTGTACCAATTTAGCAGACCTTTCATTTGTCGAGGTAGATCATTTTCCTGCGCAGGCTCGACGAGAGGCCCATTCGCCACATATGTAAATACTGCGTCCTTCATTGGCGCCTCATCAAGGCCTAACACTGCACGAAGAGTGATACCTAAGTTGGCCGCTTGTTCTGTGGCACTCGCTACAGTCAATCCATGTGCTGCCGCAGCTGCTATGATTTGGGGGTCATCCGGATCGGCGGCTTGCACTATGAGCGGGGCGATCGATTGTTTACTTTGTTCCCCGAGTTGGGCAACTTCTTTCCCCATTTCAAATTTTTCTTCTCCTGCTTCTCCGCCTCCTCCTGCTTCCTCCTGAACGTGAGTGCTTGCCTACGAAGTTCACGTTCATAGTCGTCAGGGAGATTCTTCGCGGCTTGGGACGGTGTGTTCAAAAATGTCTTAGCCCACTTCTTTTGCTCATCAGAAAATACTGGCTTGGGCTCGCCCTCTATTTTCTTCTTGCAGCTCGCCCTCCATTTCTCTAAATCAGCAGCCGCGCCCGCCTCGACTTCCTCGGCACTACATTCCCAAGACCTCTTGGGGAGAGGCTTAAGTGATGGCTCCGGTATCTTTGTGGTTGCAGGTACGTAAGGGTCCGGGTTAATAACCCAGGACTGCTTCTGCTTCTTCGCCGGAGGTGGATTGGGGGGCGGCGTCTGATCACCCGCCGGACGAGGACTGGGGGGCGGCGTCTGCTTACCCGCCGGAGGTGAATTGGGGGGCGGCGTCGGCTTACCCGCCGGAGGTGTAGGTGAGCCACCACCACCACCACCGCCGCCGCCACCACCACCGGAGGGGGGTGGACTTGTTTGCCTTGGCGCCTCGCCTGGAAACTTGATAAACTTCTTCTGCCACAGAATGAACTGGCGCTTGACATCTCCAAGTCTTGTCGCCCCTTCAGGTGTAGCAATGTCAATGTCCAGGTCCTCAAACCCTTGGACTATCTCCTCCACCGTGACACGAGCATAGCCATCTGGAATGGGGTTGTTGTGGTGGAGTGCTCCAGGTGGTAAAGCACTGCCGGTGGCTACCTTCATGGACATGTTTCCGATAGGATAATACAGATGACATGCTTTCATCTCCTTTATATCGTCCACGGGGTAGCGAGGAGGCTCCGGTGCAGTAATTTCGACCACCAGATGCTCCGGTGCAGTAATTTCGATCGTCGGTGCACCAGCCGGTGAGGCTGATGACCCACAAGTATAGGGGATCGCAACAGTCTTCGAGGGAAGTATTACCCAATTTATTGATTCGACACAAGGGGAGACAAAGAATACTTGTAAGCCTTAACAGCGGAGTTGTCAATTCAGCTGCACCTGGAAACAGACTTGCTCGCAAGAGTTTATCGATAATGTGAGTTTTATGGCAGTGGAAATAGCGAAATAACAGCAGCGGTGAAATAAAGACAGTAGTAGTGATTATAGTAAACAGCAGGATTAAAATACTGTAGGCACAGGGACGGATTTAACGGGCGTTGCATGGATGAGAGAAACTCATGTAACAATCAAAGCATGGGCATTTGCAGATAATAATAAAATGGTATCCAAGTACTAATCAATCAATAGGCATGTGTTCCATATTTAGTCGTACGTGCTCGCAATGAGAAACTTGCACAACATCTTCTGTCCTACCAGCCGGTGGCAGCCGGGCCTCTAGGGAAACTACTGGATATTAAGGTACTCCTTTTAATAGAGTACCGGAGCAAAGCATTAACACTCCGTGAACACATGTGATCCTCACATCACTACCATCCCCTCCGGTTGTCCCGATTTCTGTCACTTCGGGGCCTTTGGTTCCGGACAGCGACATGTGTATACAACTTGCAGGTAAGATCATAAACAACGAATATCTTCATGAATCAATAACATGTTCAGATCTGAGATCATGGCACTCGGGCCCTAGTGACAAGCATTAAGCATAACAAGTTGCAACAATATCATAAAAGTGACATCTACGGATACTAGGCACTATGCCCTAACAATCTTATGACTATTACATGACCAATCTCATCCAATCCCTACCATCCCCTTCAGCCTACAGCGGGGGAATTACTCACACATGGATGGGGGAAACATTGCTGGTTGATGGAGAGGCGTTGGCGGTGATGGCGGTGAAGATCTCCTCCAATTCCCCGTCCCGGCGGAGTGCCAGAACGGAGACTTCTGGCTCCCGCGACGGAGTTTCGCGATGTGGCGGCTCTCTGGAGGGTTTCTGGCGATGTCGACTTCTCTCTGTGCGTTTTTAGGTCGAACCCGATAAGTAGTCCAAAGGGGGGCGTCGGAGGCCGGCCGAGGGGGCCACACCATAGGGCCGCGCGGGCCCCCCCTGGGCCGCGCCGCCATATGGTGTGGGGCCCTCGGGCCTCCACCTCCTTTGCCCTTCTGGCTCCATCAATATTTTGGTAAAATAGGGCCATCTGAAGAAATTCCGAGGATTTTCCCGAAAGTTGGATTTCTGCACAAAAACGAGACACCGGAAGCGATTCTGCTGAAAACAGCGTTAGTCCGTGTTAGTTGTATCCAAAATACACAAATTAGAGGCAAAACAATAGCAAAAGTGTTCGGGAAAGTAGATACGTTTTGGACGTATCAACTCCCCCCAAGCTTAGCTTATTGCTTGTCCTCAAGCAATTCAGTTAACAACTGAGCGATAAAAGAACTTTCACGAACACATTTGCTCATATGATGTATATATTCTCATGCTATGGCTAATACTCAAGCAGTTCATAATGAGATACATGCAAATAAAATCATCCAACAGTTATGTCAATCATGGAGAGGTACCAACAATTAATAATAAGCACCATGAAGCATGTATATAAGCAGGATTGCAATGTTCATAAGAGAATATGATAAAGTGGTATCTCGCTTGCCTGTATTTGATCGGCAAAACATAAATGCCGAGGCACCTCTTGAGTTCATAGAAAGACTAGAAATAGTGATTGTCAAAGATAAAAGCATCAAAGTTATACCACAATCAATCATATTTTGAGACAAGCATATTATACTAAGAATGACAGTTGTGCTCTCAAGATAGTGCTCAAAGAAAGAATGGAGACACAACATAAAAGTAAAAGATTGACCCTTCGCAGAGGGAAGCAGGGATTAACATGCGCTAGAGCTTTTCATTTGTAAGGCAGGAGTAAAATTATTTTTGAGAGGTGTTTGTTGTTGTCAACGAATGGTAATGGGTACACTAACTACCTCATCAACCGGACTCACAAGAGCGGCTCCCATTTATTTATTTTTGGGTGGCACTCCTTCCAACCTTTCTTTCACAAACCATGGCTAACCGAATCCTCGGGTGCACATATGATCACATACCATGAAGGAGTGCCTTTTTATTTAAGTTTTATTATGATGATGACACTCCCCCCAACCTTTGCTTACACAAGCCATGGCTAACCGAATCCTTCGGGTGCCGTCCAACAATCACAAATCATGGAGGAGTGTCTATTTAAGTTGATTAATTCGGGACTGGGAATCCCATTGCCAGCTCTTTTTGCAAAATTATTGGATAAGCGGATGTGCCACTAGTCCATATGAGAGTCCGTCAAAAGTAAATGACAAGGTTGAAAGCTAAACACCACATACTTCCTCATGAGCTATGAAACATTAACACAAATTGAGAAGCATTTTGAAGGTTTTAAAGGTAGCGCATGAGAATTTACTTGGAATGGTTTGAAATGCCATGCATAGGTATTTATGGTGGACACTTATGGAACAACTTGGTTTTCAGGTGTTTGGAAGCACGAGCGGCGTTCCCGCTCAGTACGAGTGAAGGCTAGCAAAAGACTAGGGAGCGACAAATCAAGAGAGCAGTAACTGTCATAATTATGCTTGCGGCAAAATAAATTAACGGAGGCATAAAAGTGATACAAGAACTCTGAAGCAATATAAATCATCGAGGCTTAATTGACTTTTTTGTTCAGTCATATGCATGCGTGAGCATGTGCCAAGTCGATATAAATGAATTATTCAGAGGAGGATACCACAATGTCATACTTACTTATGAATAAAACAATGCAAGCAAATATCCATGACATGCTACTCATATTAATAAATTGGAACTAAACATGAGAGATCATGAGCTACTAGACTTTCTCAAATAACATATACCTCACATGAACCAACTAAGCATGCTCATATGGATGAGTATATGTACAAAAATGAAAGCAAATAGAGTTCATACCAGCCTCTCACCACAATCAGATTGTCGTAGATCGTCATTATTGCCTTTTCACTTGTGTAGCTTGGATAATATGAAATAAAAACCACGCTCCAGCCACCGAAAACCATTGAACTCATGATGAACTTTACAAACCAAAGAAGAACAGCAAATATTTTTGGTGTTTTCGAATTAGAAACAAGCACGAAAGAAAAGCAAGCAAACAAAGCAAAATCTTTTTGGGTTTTCTTATAGCAAACTAACGATAGCAAATAAAGCAAACTAAGAGCAAGGTACCAAATAAACAAATGGTGAAGAGAAACAACAGAAATATTTTTGGTCTTTTTGTGTTTTAGGAAAGAAACAAAGTGAAAACAAAAGAATGCAAACTAACAGAAACACAGAAAAGCAGGATGACAGAAATCTGCCAAATCCTGACAGCAGTACCGAAATCGAATTTAACAAAAATCTTCCATTGCTCAGACCAAAAAGTGTTCAACTAATGAAAGTTAGATAACAACCTGGGGAACATGCTCAAAAATTGGCAACTCAAAATAACGTTCTGGCTGTGCGTACGAATTTTTTTTGGTAACAGCACAGAATCTGTTTTTGGACAGCACTTCCCCAAATATCATCTCCCTCTCATTAGAAAACCACTCTAGAGACTAAACAAGTATGTACAAGTATCCAGCAACCATAATATGCAAAGAATGAGTGATGCTGGTATACCTCCCCCCAAGCTTAGGCTTTTGGCCTAAGTGGAGTTCATTCCCACGGTCCCCATGAAGTGGTGTCTTCGTAATATGACGAAGAACGACCCGGTTCCATGTATGTGCTGGAGGAAACGTCGGGGTACGTGACGGTGTAGTCGTAGGAGGGCTCGGCATTCTCGGAGTCATGTTGCTGGTGGAACTCTTGTATCTTCATATGTTCATCCACCACCTCCTTTGTTAGCGACCATGATTGCCTGTCAATATTAAACAAACCCTGCTGGGGAAGAGGGATTTCTTTCTCATTCCCATCAGCAAACAACATTTTATAGACAATATTATCTATAGTGGAGTTAGTAGTAACAAAACGATGGCTCTTCATAGCAGCAATATCTAGCTTCCTAGGGGTTAATGGTACATCATTAGAATCAAGAGGAATATCTAGATGTGTTAAAATGCGCAGTGCAATAGTTCCTCCAAAAATAGGCCCCCTGCTAGACAGGCGGCGAGCAATAAGAGAACCAAGATGATAAGGTGTCTGTCCAGTAAGTGCGACATTCAAGAAAGCAAGATGGTAGCTAGAGATGTTACTAGTATTTTCTCTACCCAAAATGCTAGTACTAATGTAATATGCGAAATACTTAATAGCGGGGAGTTGAATGTTTCTTATCTTCCCTCGCTGGATGGTGCGGCAATCATCCCCGGTAATCCCTCGGTAGAGCTCCAACAAGTCCCGAGGGTTGTCATCAATCCTCCTTGCTGTACCTACAGGGGCAATACCCAATGCACCACAAAATTCTTCCAATTTCATGGTAACAGGAATATCATAAATTTTGAATGCGACTGTTGGCTCATATTCCGTGTTGTGGAACTTGAAGCTCTCAACGAAAATTTTGGTGAGCCTGTAATATTGTCCCCTCTCGTCTCCCACGTAGGTGGCTAGGCCTGCCCTGTTGACGAGGGTGAAGAAGTCATCCAATATCCCTGCATTGGTCAGAAACTCATAACAAGGGAAGGATGAAGCATTAGGAGCCCCATGGTCCTCCTCGGGCGCGAAGCTAGGCGCGATGACGTCCTCATTGTAGGATCGCCTAATTTGCGTAGACGCTCTTGAGGGCCTACCGGTGCTGGTTGTTGCTTTGTTGAACAACTCTCCAAACTTAAATTTCTTCATCTTCCCCTTCTGAAATTTTCAACAATCATTATAAAATTTGATTTCAAGGTGTGTAATTGAAGGGAACTACTATAGGAACTTGCTAGAGTACTAAACATGCATCAAAACTAATTTCTTCCACTTAGAACAAGCATGCAAGCTCACTAAACATGTTATCTACAGCAGCAAAATATTCAAGATATACTCAACCAAATGAAATTCTAATTGGACAATCAAAGGAGTCACATACCAAGGAGTAAATGTGCCAAATTTGAGAAAACTGGGCTGAGCAAGGAGATCGAAAAATCGCGAGTTCTTGAGCAGAAACACGAGTGAGAGAAACTTGGTACGAGTTTTTTCGGGAGAGAGAAGGTGCTGGGAGGAAGAGATGGTGAAGTGGGGCAAGGGGTGGCCCACACCACATGGTGGCGCGGCCCCCTTGCTGGCCGCGCCGCCCTATGGTGTGGCACCCCCTGGTGCCCCACAGGTCATCCTCTGGTGCTCCCAGGTGCCTCGTCGAAAAATAGGACCAACGGTATAATTTTTGTAATTTTTAGAGAACTTTGAAAAATGCACATTTCTGGGTATTAAATTAATGATTACTTGTGATAAAATGATTTCTAAAATCTTAAATGACTAAAGCATATTGCAAAACAAAAGTGCTACAGCAAGTAAAATAGGTGAAGGGAGAAAGAAAGAAAGAAGTGTTGTTTAGCTCTTTTATGCAATAAAATATACTTGTTAACAAGGTTGATCAAGTCTTGCTATCAAATAAATTTTATATGACATAAGAAGAAATAAACCTCAAATCAATCATGTTACCTTATATTGAATTGATATGGATCCAATCACAAGAGTTTGATATTCTTCTTTAGGCTCATATATAGGACAATCAATGGATCCCACTTTGATAGTTTTCACATTAAAAATTGTATTGACTCCACATACTTTATCAATCCTCTTGGGAAAATAGACAGTGTGTTCCTTATTATCAACATTGAAAGTAACCATGCCTTTATTGCAATCAATAACAGCCCCTGCAGTATTAAGAAAGGGTCTTCCAAGAATAATGGACATATTATCATCTTCAGGCATTTCCAACACAACAAAATCAGTTAATATCAAGCAATGCTGAGTAACTTGAACAGGAACATTTTCACATAAACCAACGGGAATAGCAGTAGATTTATCAGCCATTTGCAAAGATATATCAGTAGGTATCAATTTATCTAAATCAAGTCTCTTATAAAGAGAAAAAGGCATTACACTAACACCTGCTCCCAAATCACATAGAGCAGTTCTAACATAATTATTCTTGATGGAACAAGGAATAGTCGGTATACCTGGGTCGCCCAACTTCTTTGGAATCTTACCATTGAAGGAGTAATTAGCGAGCATAGTAGAAATCTCCTCATTGGGGACTTTCCTTTTGTTAGTAACAATATCTTTCATATACTTTGAATAAGGAGGCAATTTAATAGCATCAGTCAAAGGAATTTGCAAAAATAAAGGTTTCATCCAATCGCAAAATTTATTATAATGTTCCTCTTCCTTTGATTTTAGTTTCTTAGCAGGAAAAGGCATTTGCTTTTGAACCCAAGGTTCTCTTTCATTACCATGCTTCTCAGTAATAAAGTCTTCTTTAGTGTACTTTTTATTTTTAGCATGCTTTTCAGGTTCTTTTTCAATTTCTTCTTTATCAGGAGTATCATTCTTATCATTATCTTCCTCATGTTCATTACCACTTTCAGTTTCAGCATCAGAAATAGAAATACTATTAGGATCATTAACAGGTTCAGAGGATTCTACAACATTCTTATGTTTCTTTTTCTTTTTCTTAGATGGAGCACTAGTTTTAATTAGTTGAGAATCTTGTTCAACTCTTTTGGGATGCCCTTCAGGATATAGAGGATCCTGGGTAGAAACACCACCTCTAGTTGTTACTTCACAAGCATGTTTTTCTTTGGAACTATTTCCCAACAAGTCATTTTGCACTTTAGTAAGTTGATCAATTTGAGTTTGAACCATTTGAAAATGTTTAACAAGTATCTTAACATCATTGGAGGTTCTCTCCACAATACCATGCAATTCACTAATAGCTCGGGAATTTTCCATTAAATGATTCTCTACTCTCATATTAAAGTTTTCTTGCTTAACAATATAATTATCAAATTCATCTAAGCATTGAGCAGGAGATTTTGAATACGGAATATCTTCCCTAGTAAAGTGTTGAAGTGAGTGTACCTCAATCATGGATGAAGGGGGAATTGTCTCACATATATCTTCTATAGGAGGTAAATTCTTCACATCTTCAGGTTTAATACCCTTCTCTTTAAGAGACTTCTTGGCTTCCCTCATATCTTCATCATTTAATTTAATCATACCCCTCTTCTTCACTATCGGTGTCGGGGTTGGTTCAGGTGTAGACCAATCATCATGATTCCGGCCTATTTTAGCCAATAATTCTTCGGCGTAAATGCAGAGTTCTTTTCCTGAAAACACAACCAGCACAACTATCCAGGTATGCCCTAGACTCAATAGTTAGTCCACTATAAAATATATCAAGTAAATCATGCTTTTCCAAATCATGGTCAGGCTGAGCTCTAATAAGAGAACAAAATCTAGCCCAAGCCTCAGGCAATTTCTCTCCATCTTCCTGGTCAAAATTATAAATTCTCTGCAAAGCAGCATGTTGAGCACTAGCAGGAAAGTATTTGCGGAAGAAAACATCAAGCAATTCTTTTGGACTTTTAATAGAACCAGGAGGCAAATTATTATACCAAGTTTTAGCATCATCCTTTAATGAAAAAGGAAAAATTTTAGCGACAAAATAAGTACGCATCTTAATATCATCAGAAAACACGCCACTAAGAGTAGATAACTCAGTCATGTGTTCAACAGCACTTTCTTTTTCAGTACCACAAAAGGGTGTTTTCTCAACAATAGCTATATGAGATAAATCAAGAGAAAAATCATAATCTTTATCCCTAATGTTTATAGGAGATGTGGCAAATTTAGGATCAGGTGATAGTTTATATCTAACAGCATGTTCTGCAAGCAACTTTTTAATTTTTCTTGCATCAGTAGTAGCATTGCATTTTTCAATAAAAGCATCATCAAGCTCTACATAATCCTCATCAAGATCATCACTAGAATAATCAAGTTCAGGTGATTTAACAGGTGTAGTAGCATTAGGAGTTTCAGTATTTTCAATTTGTCTAGACTTAGCAATTGTAGCATCTAGAAAAGATCCCAATGAACCACTATCATCAAGCACAGCAGAAACATTATCAATATTATGAGAATTTTCAGATTCAGCAGAAGTACCAGCACGCGAAGCATGTGGCGGTGAAACAAGTTTATCAATCACAGATGGTGAATCAAGAGCAGCAGAGGTACTCAGAGTTGTACCTTTTCTTGTAGTGGATGGTAATATGGCGATCTTAGTATCGCGAGGTTTACCCATAATGGAGAATTTGCAGCGAACAATATCAATCCAAGTGAACTTCCAAATAAAGCTATGCTCCCCGGCAACGGCGCCAGAAAATAGTCTTGATGACCCACAAGTATAGGGGATCGCAACAGTCTTCGAGGGAAGTATTACCCAATTTATTGATTCGACACAAGGGGAGACAAAGAATACTTGTAAGCCTTAACAGCGGAGTTGTCAATTCAGCTGCACACTGAAAGCAGACTTGCTCGCAAGAGTTTATCAAGAGTAACAGTTTTATGGCAGTGGAAATAGCGAAATAACAGCAGCGGTGAAATAAAGACAGTAGTAGTGATTATAGTAAACAGCGAGATTAAAATACGTAGGCACGAGGACGGATTTAACGGGCGTTGCATGGATGAGAGAAACTCATGTAACAATCAAAGCATGGGCATTTGCAGATAATAATAAAATGGTATCCAAGTACTAATCAATCAATAGGCATGTGTTCCATATTTAGTCGTACGTGCTCGCAATGAGAAACTTGCACAACATCTTCTGTCCTACCAGCCGGTGGCAGCCGGGCCTCTAGGGAAACTACTGGCTATTAAGGTACTCCTTTTAATAGAGTACCGGAGCAAAGCATTCACACTCCGTGAACACATGTGATCCTCACATCACTACCATCCCCTCCGGTTGTCGATTTACTGTCACTTCGGGGCCTTTGGTTCCGGACAGCGACATGTGTATACAACTTGCAGGTAAGATCATAAACAACGAATATCTTCATGAATCAATAACATGTTCAGATCTGAGATCATGGCACTCGGGCCCTAGTGACAAGCATTAAGCATAACAAGTTGCAACAATATCATAAAAGTGACATCTACGGATACTAGGCACTATGCCCTAACAATCTTATGACTATTACATGACCAATCTCATCCAATCCCTACCATCCCCTTCAGCCTACAGCGGGGGAATTACTCACACATGGATGGGGGAAACATTGCTGGTTGATGGAGAGGCGTTGGCGGTGATGGCGGTGAAGATCTCCTCCAATTCCCCGTCCCGGCGGAGTGCCAGAACGGAGACTTCTGGCTCCCGCGACGGAGTTTCGCGATGTGGCGGCTCTCTGGAGGGTTTCTGGCGATGTCGACTTCTCTCTGTGCGTTTTTAGGTCGAACCCGATAAGTAGTCCAAAGGGGGGCGTCGGAGGCCGGCCGAGGGGGCCACACCATAGGGCCGCGCGGGCCCCACAGGCCGCGCCGCCATATGGTGTGGGGCCCTCGGGCCTCCACCTCCTTTGCCCTTCTGGCTCCATCAATATTTTGGTAAAATAGGGCCATCTGAAGAAATTCCGAGGATTTTCCCGAAAGTTGGATTTCTGCACAAAAACGAGACACCAGAGCAGTTCTGCTGAAAACAGCGTTAGTCCGTGTTAGTTGTATCCAAAATACACAAATTAGAGGCAAAACAATAGCAAAAGTGTTCGGGAAAGTAGATACGTTTTGGACGTATCAGAGGCCTCCGTGGAAGCCACGCTGCTTCTTCTCTGCTGGCTTCCGAGATCCATTGGATGATCTTCATGCTGCGCCCGAGCTGCATCTCTTTCGGCTACTAGTACACTCACGGTTTTCTTCATCACATCCATTTCCGTTACCAGCTTCGCCACAACATCTGCATCCCGATCCATCTTTCTCTTACGGCTTCTGTAACCGTACGGGTCATCGTTCTGGGGGAACCCTACTTTCCACGGAATGTCCCCGGGCATGCCTCGTACACGTCCTCCGTGTTCAGGATTCCCGAGGGCTTTTGTCAGGGCGTCGTTCTCTCTGTTGAACTTGATCCTCCCCTCTTGAGCATCCCTCATTGCCTCAATAAGCTTTTGGGTGGGTTTAATTATTTTGCCCTGATAAACACACTCCCCTGTCTCCGGGTTCAGCGATCCCCCATGCCCGTACCACCAGCTTTTGGCCCTTGGGTCCCATCCCTCCGTACCTGGACGGATTCCTCGCGCCCTCAGCTCGTTCTCCATCTTCTCCCACCTAGGCTGCCAAAAGCGATACCCTCCTGGCCCCATAATATGATTGTACTCCTTCTTGGCCGCATTCTTCTTATTTTTTTTCGACATTTCAAGGAACTGCTCCGATTTCTTTTGCTTCACAAATTCTGGCCAATCATGTTGCAGTTTCTCATATTGTCCTTTGAAATCCGGAGTCTTGCCCTGCTTGACAAAGTCATGGGCTAGATTTTGCTTGTATTTCCGGAATGCGTCGGCCATCTTAGAAAGAGCGAACTGTTTGACTAGCTTGCACCTCTCCTTGTTTTCCTGAATCTTGTTACCCGCCTCATCATATCTGCGGTATTCCGGAGGTAGAACGAAATGTTCTATAAGCTTCTTGAAGCAATCTTTTTTTGTTCTCTTATCGACAAAAGTGAAACCAAGACGTGCCTTCTTTGGCTCATTCCACTCCTGGACGGTGATCGAGACGTTCTCTCTAACAACGGCTCCGCATTGGCTGATAAACTTGGTGGCGTTCTTGCTGGGCTCCAGCGGCCTGCCGGTTGCTTCGTCGACAACCTCGATGGTGCATGTTTCGTTTGGTTTCATCGTCTTGGTTGCGCCACGCTTTGACGACGACGTACTCGATTTTTTCGATGATCCGGCCGAGGGCTAAAATAAGAAAGAGAGTCGCGCGCGTTAGTACACACATATTTATTCAAATCAGTTAGTTTGTATCACCAGAGGCTCAATGTATATATATACCTCGGCGCCGGAGGTGGTTGCTACTTCCAATTGAAGATCGTCGTTTACCGACGTTTCTTCGGCATCATCTTGCTGACGGCGCCCTTCATCTTCACCGTCAAGGTTCAGATAAGAAGAGATATCATCTTCTTCTTGTCCGGTCGGCACATATTGAATATCGCCGTTTATGATGCCGAACATATGGTCTTCAGCGTCCGGATCATAGTTGTCCATAATCGGGTCAGCTCTATCGTCCGCCATATGTCAGTCCTGAAAACATGTAGTCAAAACAAAATTAATTGTGTATATGCCAGCATTATCACATCTCTTCTACATATAAAGAGAGAGGGCGACGATGGAGGCGAGAGGGGGGACGCAGTGACCGCGTGACCGAGAGACCGGTGGCGGTGGCGAAAGGGGGGACGCAGTGACCGCGTGACCGAGAGACCGGTGGCGGTGGCGAATTGAAAGCGGGGACGCAACCGCGTGACCGAGAGACCGGTGTGGCGGTGACCGAGAGAGCGGTGGCGGTGCCGAGAGAGCGGTGGCGGTGACCGAGAGTCAATTGGTTAAGTTATTTTTTTCTTAAGTTATTTTGGTTAAGTTATTTTTTTCTTAAGTTATTTTGGTTAAGTTATTTTTTTCTTAAGTTATTTTTTAAGTTATTTTTTTCTTAAGTTATTTTGGTTAAGTTATTTTTTTCTTAAGTTATTTTGGTTAAGTTATTTTTTTCTTAAGTTATTTTTTAAGTTATTTTTTTCTTAAGTTATTTTGGTTAAGTTATTTTTTTCTTAAGTTATTTTGGTTAAGTTATTTTTTTCTTAAGTTATTTTGGTTAAGTTATTTTTTTCTTAAGTTATTTTTTAAGTTATTTTTTTCTTAATTTATTTTGGTTAAGTTATTTTTTTCTTAAGTTATTTTGGTTAAGTTATTTTTTTCTTAAGTTATTTTGGTTAAGTTATTTTTTTCGTAAGTTATTTTTTAAGTTATTTTTTTCTTAAGTTATTTTGGTTAAGTTATTTTTTTCTTAAGTTATTTTGGCTAAGTTATTTTTTTCTTAAGTTATTTTTTTCTTAAGTTATTTTTTTCTTAAGTTATTTTGGCTAAGTTTACAAAATTTTTAAGTTCACAAAATTCTAAGTCAATTTTAATTAACAAAATGTGAGTTCATGAAAAAACAATAAAAAAACAAAAAAAAAGGCCGGGCGCCTCCTCTCCCTCTCCTCTCTTTAACGGCCAGCCTGCATCTGGCGTGTGCAACTAAGCGGCGCGTAGCGTCTGGCGGCCAGCAGCAACTAAGCAGCCTTGTAACTAAGCGTGGCGCGCGCCAAGCGATCAAAGCGGCGGCCACGCGCAGCGCGATGTCCACGGGCGGCGGCGCGGCTAGCTACGCGGCGATACGGTGCCGGTGCGGGCGGGCGAGGCGGCGCGGGACGTCTGGCGAGACGAGCAGCGAAGCGGCAGCGATGGAGGGTCGGCAACGGCGACGGCAGCTGGCGGCAGCAGCGGCAGCGAAGCGGCAACGACAACGACAGCAGCGAGCGAAGCGATCGGAGCGAAAACGGACGGGCGAGAAGAAGAAGTGAACCGCGCCGCCGCGCGTATTTATAGGGGGGCCTTGATCGCGGTTGGTGTGGCCAACCGCGACTAAAGGTTACCCTTTAGTCGCGGTTGGCCACACCAACCGCGACCGAAGCCCAATTTTCGCCTGTTTTGCGGTTCCCGCGGAAATGAGCTTTAGTCGCGGTTTGCCAGGCCAACCGCGACTAAAGGCCTTTTTTCGAAATTATTTCCATTTCTCAATGTTATAAATACAAAATAATATATCAACAAATTCAGAAAAATAAAACTAATTCATTTCTAAATGTGAAAAATACAAATAATATATCAAAAAATTCAGAAAAATAAAACTAATGCATTTCAAAATCTTAAAAATACAAATAATATATCAAAAAATAAAGAAAAATAAAACTAATTCAATTCAAAATCTTAAAAATACAAATAATATATCAATAAATTCAGAAAAATAAAACTAATTCAACTCAAAATCTTAAAAATACAAATAATATATCAATAAATTCAGAAAAATAAAACTAATTCAATTCAAAATCTTAAAAATACAAATAATATATCAATAAATTCAGAAAAATAAAACTAATTCAACTCAAAATCTTAAAAATACAAATAATATATCAATAAATTCAGAAAAATAAAACTAATTTATTTCAAAATCTTAAAAATACAAATAATATATCAAAAAATAAAGAAAAATAAAACTAATTTCTTCCGGCCTCTTTCTTCCCGCCAATTTCTTCCGGTCTCTTTCTTCCCGCCAATTTTTTCCCGCCAATTTCTTCCCGCCACTTTCTCCCCGCCTCTTTCTTCCCGCCTCCTGTCTTCCCGCTCCCATTTTTCCCGCCATTTGTCAGTATATATAGGTAGCCCGGCTTGGCCAGCATTATCACATCTCTACAATCTCTCATCACCCTCTCATGGCTTCCACCGCACCCACTCTAACCTACCAGCAGGTGGAGGAGCTTTGCGCCTCGAACTACCCTTGCCCTCCGGGCTACCGCGTCCCTGCCGGCTGGAGCCTAAGCGCCGGCGGCGTGCCGGTCCCTCCCGTCCCTCAGGGTACTGCGCGCCGGGCGGCCATCACGAACCACTACTACCTCGACCTCACGCCGGAGCAGCGGATGAATCCCCGCTGGCATCCCGATAACCAGCATACTTGGGATGCCTTCTTCATCAATCGGCGTGAGAGGGCGCTCGCCAGGTATGAGGAGGACGGTCTGCCTCCTGGAAACTTCCACGAGGCCGGCCGTCGGCTATGGTGGTACGGCCGGACTCTGCAGAGCGTCATGGACTACATCACGGCCGGCGATATCCCCGCTGCGCTACCCTCGATTCGAGCCACGGCGCCGCCGACAGCAGCGACGGCAGCTGACGACGACAGCAGCGACGACGCCGGCAACTTAGAAGGCGACGACTACCAGTACAACGGCGGCGGCTATGAAGACTACGAGTATGCATATTATACGCCTAGGCAGGAGTATGACTAAATCACTCCAAATTTCATGTATGCAGGAGTATGACTTAGTCACTCCAAATTTCCTGTATGCAGGAGTACGAATTAGTCACTCCAAATTTCATGTATGCAGGAGTATGACTTAGTCACTCCAAATTTCATGATTCATGTATGCAGGAGTATCTCGAGTCAATTGAATCATTCGAAAATGGACACCAAACACATCACGGGTAATATAATTCACATGATTCATTCAACAAAGTTTGGTACAATAATAAATTATTACACATCATTTCTTTCCTTGTGTCCCTGCTTGCTTACGATTGTGCCGTATCCATGGAGCATCCTCATCATTTAACTTAATGCTTGGGTCGGTGTTCACTTTGAAGGGCGGAATTTCAGCAAACATATTATAATCTTCTGACATGTCTGTCTTGTCCTCCACTCCCACGATGTTTCTTTTCCCTGAAAGAACAATGTGGCGCTTTGGATCATCGCATGATGTACTGATCGTTTTCTTATCTTTCCGTTTCCTCGGTTTGCTACTCATGTCCTTCACATAGAAAACCTGAGCGACATCTTTCGCTAGGACGAATGGTTCGTCAAGGTAACCAAGATTGTTGAAATCCACCATTGTCATTCCGTATTGCTGGTCCACCTTTACCCCACCTCCTGTTAGCTTGAACCATTTGCAGGAACAAAAGGGACCCTAAAGGAGGGTCCATAGTCAAGTTCCCATATCTCCTCTATGTAACCATAATATGTGACCTTTTGCCCATTCTCGGTTCTTGCATCAAAGCGGACACCACTTGTTTTGGTTGGTGCTCTTTTTATCTTGGGCGATCGTGTAAAATGTATTCCCATTTATCTCGTACCCTTGGAAAGTCGTTATAGTCGAAGATGGTGTCTTGGCCAACATGTCTGGTGATCTACAACCTTATTGTCACTCATTAAATGTTTTCTCAACCAAGCTGCCGAAAGTCTCCATGTGGGCCTTCCTAATCCAGGATTCGGGCTTCCCGGGGGTTGTCCAGGCGTAAAATATTCTTGTGTTTCTCAAAGTACGGAGCCACCAAGCTGGAATTGGTCAGAGCTGTGTGGTGTGCTTGATCGAGAGAATGGCCGTCCATACATATCGTTGATTTCCTTCCGATCGTGCCTTTTCCACTTAGTCTCCCCTCGTGCCGCGATTGAGGAAGACCAATCGGCTTAAGGTCAGGAACAAAGTCAACACAAAACTCAATTACCTCCTCATTTCCATAGCCCTTGGCGATGCTTCCTTCTGGCCTAGCACGGTTACGAACATATTTCTTTAATACTCCCATGAACCTCTCGAAGGGGAACATATTGTGTAGAAATACAGGACCGAGAATGGAAATCTCATCGACTAGGTGAACCAGGAGGTGCGTCATAATATTGAAGAAGGTGTTGACGTCAGAAACCCACTGGCGGGCAGCGACTGGTCAACACCGTAGAGCCGGGAACAACTAGGGCTGCGGCTGGCCCCAGTCCCTCAGAGCGACGGCCCGCAAAGCCTCCTGGTCGCGCGCCGATGCAAATTGCAAGGGCGTGCCACCTGACCTATACCTGGTCAGGAAGGTGTGGATGATGCCTTGCTTAGTTTCCTGCAGGGCACACACGTACACGTTAAATACGAGCCTCGATCGGCTCTCAGGTTGTCCTGTGAATCGGCTCATGGAGCCGATTCACCCATGATTCGTCCAAGGTGGCCGAATATATGGTGGTCCTGCTTGATCAAGATGAAGCGTATGAGATCCACGACGATCTGGGGTTTTCACCGCATAATCGGATCATCCTACTCACGATTGGGCCTCGCGCTCACGCACGGTGATCGTAAGCCAGCCCTAGACAAGGCCTAAAAACCAACACTAGGTTGATCCTCGGAACGTCCTGTCTAGGGGCAGCAAACTACACCCCGCATGCCGCTGGATCCTCCAACCCTTTGTAAGGCCTAACTATTGCAGATATTAAACTAATCCTTGATGAATCAAGGAGCGATCGTAACGGATCAGATCTACTAAACGGTGATCAAGCGGGGTGCCGTCCCTGCACCCATGATGAGGTACAAGGACGGCTAGATGCGCAAGGGTTGCACTACGAAAGCATATGATACTAAGAACAATGCTAACCCTAACGCATCTATGATAACTACGTTGCTCGCCATCAAAAAGGCTTCAGCACGAGCAACGCATGAACAACTAGGCAGGCTCGTGCTGCCTAGATCGCGAGATGCGATCTAGGCAGCATGGTGCTTACCGGAGGAACCCTCGAGACGAAGGAGTTGGCGATGCGCCGAGATTGGTTTGTGTTGAACGTTGGTTGTTGTTTATTCCATAAACCCTAGATACATATTTATAGTCCAGGGGACTTTCTAATGTGGGCGTGCACTAAACCGTGCACGAGACAAACTCTAATCTCTACGTAACCTACTATATAAAGATACACGGGCTAACAGGCCCAAACTTGATAAACAAGGCCGATTCACGTATTTCTTCCACGTACAATCTTCACGTCCATCTTGATCGCGGCCCATCTCTGACTTGGTCAAATTCTGGTGATAACACATGCCCCCCTGGTTTTGATAATGATAATTGCAAAACCATCTGCATTCTTCGAAGGGCCATGCCGTGGCAAAATCGTCGCAGTTTTCTTCATGATGGCGTCTTGCCTCCTCGCCTTCTCTGTTCGACTCGACGGTTCTAGCACCAGGTCCTCGGGAACTGCTTAGGCATTAAATCGCCGTTCCCCCTTTTATTCGACCACATCCTAGGGTTCCTTTCTTCATCTCCCTACTCCACAGCAGCCATCGGCAAACCGAACAACCCTCCTCAGTCCCCATGGATTCCTCCTCTTCCTCCGCTTCCTCTGGCCTGTCTCTCCAGTCCTCCTCCTCCAGCGAACTCGAGCAGGAAGTCGATCTGATGGCCATCTACGAAGCCCGCGCCCCGGAGTATTGGGACGCGCGGGACTGGGACTCTTCCAACGAGTCGGAAGATGGTGAACCCCTCACTGATGGGGAAGAAGACCTTCAGTTCCTTGTCGACGGGGAACTGGAAACACCAAGCGATGACGACCTCTTCCCCTGGGAAGGGAGCTTTTCCTCCGACGAGGAAAAGGAAGAAGAGGAAGACGCCGACGATGACTCCCTCGAAGGTTACCCACCAGCGAAACGCCTCCGCATGTGGTGGGACGACGACGACAGTGCTGACGAAGAGGAGGATGAAGCCCCTGCAGAGGGCTACGGGAGCAGCGATGAGGAGCCCGCCGGTAGCGGCGCCGATGAGGGTTCCGAGGATGATGATGAAGGCAGTGACGGCCCGTAGTTTAGGATCTACTAGCATAGGCCTAGCAGTAGCAGATGGGTCAATAGACCCTTTCTTTTGTTCTCCTTTATTTAAGTAATCGGTCCTTCCTTTGTAAGAAATCCTGTTTATTAATGGAGAAGATTCTCCAATTTGATATTGCCGATTTCTCCGAACCGCTTCTCAATGAACCGATAACAAAGTATGATCCAACTGGTAGATAATGTGGGATCTTCAGGAGAGCCCCTAAATTTCTTCCGCCAGTTTCAACGACCCTCTTTAGTGACTGCTCATCACTTTGTGAAGAAGGTGGCAACGGAAAATCAGCCGACGATATCTCCATTGGCTCTTTAAACAGAGTCATCATTAGCCTCCAAGCTGTAACGCAGCGAATCAACCGATTCTAACTGAATCGGTCTTTTAAAAACAGCGAACCTTCAGGGTGAGCTGCCCCCCGAGTTTCCTTAGCACATTCCTTGCGCCTTGCTGATCGGATCGGTTCCTCCCCTGACATGGTGACCCTCTGGTTAGAACTCTTGTATCCCTTGAGTCGATGGCCCTGCATCGGCTTTCATATCCTCAAGTCGATGTCTGCTGCATCGGCTGTGCTCAAAAAATTTTGAATTTTTTTAGGCCGATTTGTGTGTCGGCCCCCATATTTGACAGTATTGTCTCATATCCCCGTGTTTTATCCATCTAGGTGCCCCCCGAGCCGATTCTGTCAAGAGAATTGATGGTATCGGCTCTTCAGGTAATCCCTGTTGGGTCAAACGTTGAGCCCAGGCAGAATGGATGGTGAGGATAATTTTGGCCGATTGCTGGAATCGGCCTCCATGTCGCTTGCTCGGTGAAGGTTTTGTAACGCCCCTTCACAAACTTTTGGGGGCCGATCGCGGGGATCAGCCTCGCCATGTTCGCTTATTGACGTGCTCTTGCTACTCGTCCAAGCCGGCAGATAAAACTAGCCCAATCTCTGACTTTATCACGTTGGTATGCTTGCTGCCGTCCACCTTGAGTGCATCGTGTGATCGTGGAGCTCCATACCTCGCCGGTCGAACGAGCACCATGTTTGTGCCAGCCGATGTTTCATCATCGGCTTTCCTTTGCTTGGGGCGCCACTCCTTTCTTTGCGGCAGTCCCTCCTCATCCAGGGTCCTCTGGACTTTCGCAGCCAGATCAGGTCGTGCCTTTCTCAGCGTATGCAAGTATAACCTTTCGGCCTCCTCCAGACCGCGCAATCGCTGAACCCTGCGTTTCTGTGAATGGCTGAGACCATCAGGGCACCATCTTGGACGGTGACACCTATCTTCTTCCTCTTCTTGTCCCTCGTCTTCTGAATCCTCGAGATCTGCCCAGCGAGGGGACTCAGCGCGTTTGCTCTGTGGTGGGAGAGGCCCTAAACGCTCGAATACGGACACGTTGGCTGCCTCCTTCTTCTTCCGGTTGCATTCTGGGCAGTTGCCGATTGTTGGCAATCGGCTCATTCCTGAATCCCAGCAGTGTCTGAAGAAGGGGCAGTCCCAGTGCCTGGCGTTGTCATCTTGCTCCCTTGGCTTTTCCGTGGCACGGCGCTCGTGCTCCTCCTCATTGTGATCGAGCCGACGATATCTTCTGGCTCCTCTAGCCAGACGGTCTCTCTCATCATCGTCGCCGTGTTGCCGGCGTTGGTCGTACTGACTCACATACTTGCTGAGGAGGTGATCAGAGAGGGGTCGTTGATATCTTATGTTCTTCACTTCCCCCTCCGTGACGTAGCGCTTGCCATCTTGACGGAGCCGATCGCATGGAGCGGCCCCCTCTGCGTCCTTGCTCTGAGAGCAGCTGTCCTCATCCCCGTCCTTCTCAGAGCGGTGTCCAAGCTCTACCATGCTGATGTTGGCTGAGAAATCAGGCTGGCACCCTCCGAGGTGAGCGAACTCCACCATGTTGACGGCGGGGAAGGGGTGTGTGTCGACCTTCATGGCATACTGGTTAAAAATTAGTCGCCCATTTTCTATCGCCCTCTGGATCTGCTGACGCCACACCCTGCAGTCGTTGGTGGTATGGGAGTACGTGTTATGCCATTTGCAGTATGGCTTTCCGTTCAGCTCCTGCACCGTAGGAATTTTGTGGCCTTCGGGTACCTTTATGTGCTTCTCCGTGAGTAATAGATCGAAAATCTGCTCCGTTTTAGTCACGTCGAAGTCGAACCCTCTTGGAGGCCCTGGTGGCTTCACCCATTTGCAGGTTACTGGGCCTGCCGCTCGAGTCCACTCAGCCACTGCAACCTCTTGTTCTCCCGTAGCGCCTTCATCTTCGCCTGCGTCAACCATGGTAACCACGCGTTTGAATTTGTCCTGGTAGACATCTGGGTGGCGCTGTTCATACGCTGACAGCTTCTGCACCATGTGTGCTAATGAAGGGTAGTCTGCTTGGGAGGCCACGTCCTTGATCGATGATGATAGACCCACCACCGCCAACTCGACTGCTTCTTTTTCGCTTACGTGAACCGAATAGCATCGGTTCCTAACGGTCCTGAAGCGCTGGATGTATTCTGACACTGTTTCCCCGCGCTTCTGTCGTACTTGTGCTAGATCGGCAATGCCAGCCTCGGAAGCCTCTGAGTGATATTGCTCATGGAACCGTTCTTCCAGCTGCTTCCAAGTCTGGACTGAGTTCGGTGGCAGCGAAGTGTACCAACCGAAAGCCGATCCTGTGAGGGACTGTGAGAAGTACCTCACGCGCAGCTCGTCTGATGCTGAGATCATGCCCAGCTGCGCCAAATATCGGCTCACATGCTCGATGGAGCTGGAACCATCTGATCCGCTGAACTTTGTGAAGTCCGGGAGCCGATATTTGGGTGGTAGCGGGATCAATTCGTACTCATTGGGGTACGGCTTGGTATAGCCGATCGCCTTTCTTTTCGGCATCATGCCGAACTGATCTTTCAGGATCGTACAAATCTGATCCGCGGTGATGGCTGCAGGTGCCGAACCCTGAAGGTTCGTCGGAGTGGCGTACTTAACCAGCCATGCTTGTTTTTCTGGTTCTGAGCCAACTGCAGGAGCTGGGCTCGGGAGTTTTGTCGGAGTGGCGTATTTAGCTAGCCACGTTTGCTTCTCAGGGTCTGCCTCCGACGTTCCTCCTGTTGCCCCAGAAGTCCCTTTCTGACAACCTGGTTCGAGGGTGCCCAGGTGCTGCAGTCTGGCACGTATGCGCATGCGTACCCGTGCGGGATCTCCTTGGGCGCGTCCTGTAGAAATTGGTAGTCACTGGGGTCACCACCAATCTTGTAGACGACATAGGCCGATGAGTTCGGCACTTCGGGCGCTGTCAACGCGAACGGCAGCGGTGGACGGGACTGGAGTAGCAACTCCCCTTGGTGAGTCCCTAGGGCTGGTCCTGACGGAGAGTACTGATGGCTCATGATCTCCTGGATCACGCGCAGCGCGACGTGCTCCAACGTATTCACCAGGCTCTCAGAATGGCGGTGCAGCGAATGAGCCACCATGAAGTTTATCTCCTGACGCAGCGACCTGGTGCGTTCCTCTGACGGGGTGGACAGGTCCACTCCATCAAGCGCGCCTTCAGGTGTGAACCCCTTCCATCTGATGCCATGGGAGCGGGTCCTGTGGAAAGAGCCGATTAGGTCGGCTTCGAGGACAGCTTTGACCTCGTCATACTTCTTCTTGAGCTCGCCATTGAGCTCCTCATAGGTAACAGGAGTTTCTTCAGCCATCTCTGATGTAGATGGCGAGGTGGTTGTCGTTGAAGATGGTCCCACCGGGCGTGCCAGAATGTGTTGACGTCAGAAACCCACTGGCGGGCAGCGACTGGTCAACACCGTAGAGCCGGGAACAACTAGGGCTGCGGCTGGCCCCAGTCCCTCAGAGCGACGGCCCGCAAAGCCTCCTGGTCGCGCGCCGATGCAAATTGCAAGGGCGTGCCACCTGACCTATACCTGGTCAGGAAGGTGTGGATGATGCCTTGCTTAGTTTCCTGCAGGGCACACACGTACACGTTAAATACGAGCCTCGATCGGCTCTCAGGTTGTCCTGTGAATCGGCTCATGGAGCCGATTCACCCATGATTCGTCCAAGGTGGCCGAATATATGGTGGTCCTGCTTGATCAAGATGAAGCGTATGAGATCCACGACGATCTGGGGTTTTCACCGCATAATCGGATCATCCTACTCACGATTGGGCCTCGCGCTCACGCACGGTGATCGTAAGCCAGCCCTAGACAAGGCCTAAAAACCAACACTAGGTTGATCCTCGGAACGTCCTGTCTAGGGGCAGCAAACTACACCCCGCATGCCGCTGGATCCTCCAACCCTTTGTAAGGCCTAACTATTGCAGATATTAAACTAATCCTTGATGAATCAAGGAGCGATCGTAACGGATCAGATCTACTAAACGGTGATCAAGCGGGGTGCCGTCCCTGCACCCATGATGAGGTACAAGGACGGCTAGATGCGCAAGGGTTGCACTACGAAAGCATATGATACTAAGAACAATGCTAACCCTAACGCATCTATGATAACTACGTTGCTCGCCATCAAAAAGGCTTCAGCACGAGCAACGCATGAACAACTAGGCGGAGCTCGTCTTTGCCTAGATCGCGAGATGCGATCTAGGCAGCATGGTGCTTACCGGAGGAACCCTCGAGACGAAGGAGTTGGCGATGCGCCGAGATTGGTTTGTGTTGAACGTTGGTTGTTGTTTATTCCATAAACCCTAGATACATATTTATAGTCCAGGGGACTTTCTAATGTGGGCGTGCACTAAACCGTGCACGAGACAAACTCTAATCTCTACGTAACCTACTATATAAAGATACACGGGCTAACAGGCCCAAACTTGATAAACAAGGCCGATTCACGTATTTCTTCCACGTACAATCTTCACGTCCATCTTGATCGCGGCCCATCTCTGACTTGGTCAAATTCTGGTGATAACAGAAGGATGGCGGGAACACCAACTCGAAACTGACAAGACATTGGACCACATCGTTCTGTAACCGTGGTAGAACTTCTGGATTGATTACCTTCTGAGAGATTGCATTGAGGAATGCACATAGCTTCACAATGGCTACTCGAACATTTTCCGGCAGGAGCCCCCTCAAAGCAATCGGAAGCAATTGCGTCATAATCACGTGGCAGTCGTGAGACTTCAGGTTTTGGAACTTTTTCTCCGCCATGTTTATTATTCCCTTTATATTGGACGAGAATCCTGACGGGACCTTCATACTGCTCAGGCATTCAAAAAAGATGACCTTCTCTTCTTTGGTCAGAGCGTAGCTGGCACGACCTTGAAACCGTTCCGGATACAGGTCATCAGGGTCTTTCAAACTTTGCTGGTCCTGCCGTGCTTCCTTTGTATCATTTGACTTCCCATACACGCCCAAGAAGCTTAGGATGTTCACGCAAATATTCTTCGTAACGTGCATCACGTCGATTGCAGAGCGGACTTCTAGGACTTTCCAATATTCTAGCTCCCAGAATATAGATTTCTTCTTCCACATGGCTACGTGCCCGTCAGCTCCCTTCGGAACTGATTGTCCGCCAGGACCCTTTCCAAAGATGACTTTCAAATCCTTGACCATATCAAATACCTCAGCACCAGTGTGTTCCGCAGGCTTCGGCCGGTGATCTGCCTTGCCGTTGTAATGCTTGCCTTTCTTTCTTACTGGATGACCTTTCGGAAGAAATCGACGATGCCCAAGGTACACGTTCTTCTTACAATTTGGCAAATGTACACTTTGAGTCTCATGTAAGCAGTGCGTGCATGCATTGTATCCCTTATTTGACAGTCCCGAAAGGTTACTAAGAGCAGGCCAATCGTTGATGGTTACGAAAAGCAACGCTCGTAGGTCAAATTCCTCTTCTTTGTGCTCATCCCACACACGGACACCAGGTCTGCCCCACAATTTGTAAAAGCTCATCAACTAATGGCCTTAGGTACACATCGATGTCGTTGCCGGGTTGCTTCGGACCTTGGATGAGCACTGGCATCATAATGAACTTCTGCTTCATGCACAACCAAGGAGGAAGGTTGAAGATGCATAGAGTCACGGGCCAGGTGCTATGGCTGGAGCTCTGCTCGCCAAAAGGATTCATGCCATCCGTACTTAGACCAAATCTTATGTTCCTTGCGTCAGCTGCAAAATCTTTGAACTCTCTGTCGATCTTTCTCCATTGCGTTCCATCTGCGGGTGTCTCAACTCCCCGTCCGACTTACGGTCCTCTTTGTGCCATCGCAACAACTTGGCATGCTCTTTGTTCTGAGCAGACGTTTCAACCGTGGTATTATAGGAGCATACCACATCACCTTGGCGGGAACATTCTTCCTGGGTTTACGGCCCTCAACATCGTCACCGGGGTCATCGCCTCGATCTTATAACGCAATGCGGTGCATACCGGGCATTCATTCAAATTCTCGTATTCACCGCGGTAGAGGATGCGATCATTGATGCATGCATGTATCTTCGAACCTCTAAACCTAGAGGGCAGACAACCTTCTTTGCTTCGTACGTACTGGCGGGCAACTCGTTATTCTTTGGAAACATATTCTTCAACATTTTCAGCAAGTCTTCAAATGCCGAGTCAGCTACACCTGCCTGTGCCTTCCATTTCAGCAAATCCAGTGTGCAGCCCAGCTTTTTCAGACCATCATCGCATCCGGGGTACAACGCCTTCCTGTGATCCTCTAACATGCGATCCAAATTCTCCCTCTCTTTTTCAGTTTCGCAGCGTCTCCGTGCATCAGCAATGGTCCGACCAAGATCATCAACGGGATCATCACGTGCCTCTTCTTCACCTTCCCCTTCACCTTGACATCCTCCATGAAAGTATCACCGAAATGAGCAAGATAGCTTTCATCGATGAAATCATCCCCTTCTTCATCTTCTTCCATTATAACCCCTCTTTCTCCATGCTTGGTCCAACAATTATAGCTTGGCATGAAACCGTGCCGAAGCAGGTGCAGCTGAACATCTCTTGAGGAAGAGTAACCCTTCTGATTCTTACATTTAACACATGGACAGATAACAAAACCCCCCTGCTTGTTCGCATTAGCCACTACGAGGAAATCATTCAAACCCGTACTGAACTCGCCGGAGAGTCGGTTACCGTACATCCATTGTCGATTCATCTGCATTATTATAATATAAAATATATAATTAACCATCATGCATTTGTTAAACTAACTAGCTACAAACAATATAAATTAAACAATGAACTACACACACATGCACATTTTATCAACGACACATCAAAGGTTCAAGTTGCTAACCGCGATCGAGGAGGAAAAAATAAATGAGAAAGCTCAAGTGTGCTCCAACACTTCATATCATGTTTGTTTCATGCTCTTGGGGCATTTCATCAAACACCTTATGTGCATAAGAGGAACCAAAAGCAAACCTAACACCCACTTGTGAAGCTTGTGAAGAAAATGGCACCAAATGGCTAAGTGTTGGCTGCTTTGGGTGGGTATATATAGGGCGGCTTTAGCAGCGGTTGTGAGCCAACCGCGACTAAAGGCCTTCGGGCACCTTTAGTCGCGGTTGGCCTGGCCAACCGCGGCTAAAGCCCCCCACGTGCAACGGCTGGCCACCGAGCGCCCTGGGCCCAGGCCTTTGGTCGCGGTTCGCCTCCCGAACCGCGACTAAAGGTACCATTAGTCGCGGTTCCTTTACCTTCGCGACTTATGGGGCTCACCGGAAGCCTGTTTTTCTAGTAGTGCTAGCTCAACGGGGCAAGCATTTTGCGGCAGCTCTAGAGTCTAGAACCAAACTGGCAACCTTCTTTCCCCAACGTAGTTGTGTTAATATTTGATACAATTGTAGTCAGTAGTCAGCACTTAAATAGGCATATCCTGTAAAGCTATTCTTTACACAAAATAAATTCTGAATTTGTTAACCTTTTTTTTTACTGCAGCCATGGCACACTTTGATGTTGTTACTGATTGGAAAAGGAGAGACCATTTAATTTTAGTTTATGTCATAGTTGTTTCAGAATTTCACTTCACGTGTGTGTGAACTACTGAATTGTAAGTCTGTGATGGCGTGATGGCATGTCGTTCCTGACGTGTGAGATGTTCTATCTTGGCATGTTGCTATTGGCCAACTATATGTATGTTTGGTGTTGTACATCTCCCGCTAATCTGTTGTGTACTTATATCATCTCTTCATTCCGTGACTTCACAGAATATGTCCTGTAATTTTGTGACTATACATCTTCTTTGTTGGCTGTCATTTAAAAGGTTCATGCCAAAAATTACACTTGACCGCCTACAGTTTGGTTAGTTTGGGTATTACTGAAAATTGATTGATTGTTGAACAAAATCATGTGAAAAGTTGTCCGTTATTCAAAAATTCGCGTCAACTTTGGTTAGTTTGGTTATTACCGGAACCTAACCGAACTTTATTGGTTATTACCGAACCGAACCGTATCCTCATACAAAACCGTATTTACCGAAGTACTGAAACCGTCTTTACCGTATTTACCGAACCGAACTAACCGAATTAACCGAATGCGTAGCCGGAGATTGGGCGGACCTGCCTTCCCTGTTGTCCGGACGACTGCCAGGGCTTCTCTGTCGTGCGCCCCTTGCGCGTAGCGATTCAGCACAGCCACGAGCACTGACATGCCCGGGCTATATGACGCAATTTTCAGGCCATGCCCCACGCCAGCCCATTAGACTACCCACAATGGGAGTACCATAGATAGTATCATGCATTCCATGCATTTAAAATGCTGATGTGGCAGTGCAATTAAGGATGAGAGAGAGTGTACTAGTACCATAGGTAGATACCGTATCATATCACATACTACTAGAAAAAATAATGTCAAGTAAATCTTGTACACATATTTGTATTGAGATTCTACAAAACAATTTATACATGGAGACTATGATACTGGTATATAATACCATGCATTCTGAAGATAGTAACATGTAGTAGTATCATACGCATGATACTTCTATATGATACTATGCATTGTGACTACTCTCAAGGGCCACAAATTGGGCCAGAATTCCTCATATTCTGCCTGTATTAGCTGTTACCGTTGGCTACCCTCAAAAAAAAAACACTGTTACCGTTGGCCATGTCCACTTACATGACTACGTCTTACACTTGTCGATGGATGCCCAGAAAAAAATGATCGATCCCTAGCCAGAATTCCCAAACTCGTCTTAACGTGTGAATGTGGACAAAGGCATCTGACTTCACACGCATTCTGAAAAATTCTAAATGAACTTTAGCATACGCCGCATAACTTTTTCCGTAAATCCTCCTCGCTTTTGTCTTCCCTTCATCGTTCCTGCTTTCGGAATCCCAAAGACATATTTTATCTCAACTAGAAGCTTAAAACTACGACTTCCACTAAGGGTATGGAAATTTTTTTTTCGCGGGCACGCGAAAGGCGTGCCAAATCTTTATAGAAGGTAGCAAACAAATTACAAGAGACCAACGGCGGATGCAAACATCTATCCGTGGCCAACCCACACACACCACCAAGCCTAAGAACCTACTCTCGCAGCATGCCTCTCCGCTCTCCTCCTCTCGCCGCCTTCCAAAGGCTGAACTCCTCTAGCACCGAGACTATAATCTGCTCCGTGGAAAGCTGCCTCTGTAGGTTCCCAAACACTCTGGCGTTCCTTTGCTTCCACAGAGTCCAGGCAATCAGCAGAACTAGGGTGTCGAACTCTCTCCTGTCCTCCCTCCGAAGCCTCTTTCTCGTCTCCGTCCACCATCTCTCCAGATTGGTGTTCTCCTGTGGTTCCTGTAGATGCGATCCCAGCCTCCTCAAACATCCAAACCACACCATCTTGGCATAGGGGCATAGCACAAGAATATGATCTACGTTATCCTCCTCCTGAAGACAAGTAGCACATGGATCCGCGTGTTCTTGTAACCCGTGCCGTGTCCTCCTGTCTGAAGTCCAAAGTCTATATCTCAGTGCCAGCCAACCAAAGATTTTACACTTGAGTGGCGCAAAGGATCTCCATATCGGCGTTGCCATCTCCCAACTGATCCTCCCTTGGCAAAGCATGTCGTAAGTCGCTCTCGCAGAGTATCTACTCGATGCCGAGCCCTTCCAAGAGATCAGATCCGGCCTACCACTCTCCCGAGGAACTCTCTCCATTTCCTCCCAAAGCAAAGCGCACTGCATCCAACCATCTATAGACAGCTCTCCTACAGCATCAGAAAGCCAGGTGTCATCCTGTAAGGCCTCACTCACCTTCCTCGCATTCCGCCTCCTAGTAGGGACTAGGGCCACCACCTCAGGAGCTATCTCTCCAGCATTTCTCCCATTGATCCACCTGTCAGACCAGAAGAGGGTGTTCTCTCCATCCCCCACTGTGAAATCCGCCAAACTCTGAAACACCTCATTAGCTTCCGGGTCGTGGATCGCCGGCAGCCCTTGCCAAGGCCTAGCTGGATCCGTACGACGCAACCAGCACCATCTCACCCTTAGCGCCAAGCCTTGCAGCCTCAAGTCTTTCACTCCAAGGCCTCCAAACCTAGTCGGTCTGCATATAGTGTCCCAAGCTACCAGACATTGGCCTCCATTGACTTCTCTCTTCCCTGCCCAAAAGAAGGCTCTCATCCATTTGGCCAGCTCCTGAAGCACCCAAGCTGGTGCCTCGGCGACCATAAATTGATGTATCGGCCTGGCGCTTATCACTGACTTAATGAGAATAAGCCTCCCGGATTTCTGAATCATCCCCCTTTGCCAAGCTGGGACGCAGTGAATGACTTGATCGATCAGTGGCTGCCACTCCGCTTTGGTCAGCGGTCTCAGACCTAACTGCATTCCCAGGTATTTGATAGGGAAACCCACTACCTCACAGCCCAAGGTCTCCTCAACTTGGTCGACATCTCCGTCAAGACCTCTAATCAGCGTGGCCGAAGTCTTTCTATAGTTAACACAGAGCCCGGAGGCTTCTCCAAACACTCTCAGAATGGCTTTTACCGCTTCCAGCTCAGCGATCAGCGGTCTGCAGAAGATCACCACGTCGTCCGCATAGACTGAAATTCTCTGAAGCTCTGAGATCCCCGCAAGCCTGGAAAAGAGCTGACTCTCCGTGGCTTTCTTAACCGCCGCCGTAAGCACTTCCATCGCCGCTACAAATAACATCGGAGACGTGGGATCGCCTTGTCTCAGTCCTCTGACATGCACGAAGCGGCGTCCAGGCACCCCATTTACTAGAACTCTGGTGTTTGCCGTGTTCAGCAGCACGGAGACCCACTTTAGAAAGCGCTCACCAAACCCCATGCGCCGTAGCACCTCAAAAAGGAAACTCCAAGAAATCGAGTCAAAAGCTCTCGTGAGATCAAGTTTCAGCAGCACTCCTGACTGTCTCTGCTGGTTGATTTTCCTTGCCACTTGCCTCACAAGAATGAAGTTGTCATGCAGGGATCGACCTCTGATAAACGCCGATTGATTAGTGCTCACCACATCTCCCAACCTACGCCGGAGTCTGTTAGCCATTAACTTGGAGAAGAGTTTGGCAAAGCTATGCACCAGACTAATAGGGCGGTAGTCCTTCACCTCCGTGGCATCTGGTTTTTTGGGGATCAGCGTGATCAGGGCTCTGTTTAGGCGGGCAAAGCCACGACCGTCTCCGACACTGAGTTTCAGGAGCCCAGCAAGGATGTCACCCTTGATCACCGGCCAAGCTCTCTGATAGAAAGCTCCATTGAACCCATCTGGTCCGGGCGCCCTGTCGGGGGGCAGTTCCTTGATAATTCCCCAGATCTCCTCCTCCGTGAACATGTCATCCAACTCCTGGAGCTCGGCTGTCGGAATGTCCAACGCTTCCAAATCCACAGAATGGTCTCTGGGTTGCATCCTCCCCAGCAACTGAAAAAAGGCCTCAGTGAAAGCCTCCACTTTCCTCTCCTGATCCGTGACAAGCTCCTCTCCAACCTTCACTGAGGCGATATAGTTTTTCACTCTTCTACCATTAGCCACGGCATGGAAGAGCGCCGTATTAGCGTCCCCCTCTCTCAACCATCGAATTCTCGATCTTTGACGCGCCATTGTTCTCTCTAGCGACGCAAGCCCCAGCACCGAGTGCTTGAGCATCTTCCTAAGCCAGCACTCCACTGGCGTGAGGGTACGCCTCTCCTGTGCCACATCAAGACGTAGAATCAGGGTGTTTGCGATCGCTATGTTTAACTTTAAGTTCCCCACTCTCTTTTGTCCCCAGGACTGTAGGTGCTCTGCGGCACTTCTAAAGAGCGCATCTAGCCTCCGAAAAGGGTCAACAATAGCAGGGTCGCAAACCCATGCCTCCTTGACCGCCTCATCAAACCCATCCAGCTTAAGCCAACAGTTCTCGAACCTGAATCTCCTTTTTGGCCGAAACGCCGCGTTCAGAGCCAGATGTAGGGGTGCATGGTCTGAGACCGATGAAGAAAGACCTTGCAGCACTGCGTCAAAGTGCTGCAGGTCCCAGTCCACCGAGACCAGCACCCGGTCAATACGTGTGAGGGTCGCTCTTTCTCTCTCATTGCTCCAGGTATAGGTCCTCCCATGCATATACAGGTCCTTGAGCTCATGCTCATGGACAAAAGCTCTGAAGCGCTGCATCATGTTACGGTCCAGATTCTCATTGTTTTTCTCCGCGGCGTTTAGGATCATATTGAAGTCTCCAGCCACCATCCATGGCCCGGGGCAGAGGGACCTTCTCTCCGACAATTCCTCCAAGAACAGGATTTTACCCTCGACCGACTGGGGCCCATACACAGTGGTAAGCCACCACTTAGCACCATCTCTACTCGTGATCTCTCCTGTGATGGCGTGGGAATCAAGGCTCACATGGTTAACTTGAACCACCGAAGAGTTCCAAGCCATAACCACACCACCTCTAGTCTCATCCGCCGGTAAAAACACAAAACCGTCAAAAGACGGGCCCAAGCACTGTGAAACATAGAACTCATCCACCTCCGCGACTTTAGTCTCCGAAATACACACAATGCTAACATGCAAACTCTCCAAGAACTCCCTAACAGCACTCTTTTTAGCTGGATCGTTTGTGCCACGAACGTTCCAGAACAGCATCTCTAGGTTACAATCCATAAAACACAGATAGCAACTCCACTCCACTCTACCGGCAGCCTAATGCGCCGCTACCACTACTCTACAGCCTTCCGGCTGCTCAAAGCTCTGGGGAACCATCTTGCCAAAGATGGACGCCATCACCCTCACGTGTCTGTCTCCAAGCGGGGAGTCGAAGATCTCGTTGAAGCTGGCCAGGTGGTCCTCATTCACTGACAGCTCCTCCGGGCAGATGCCCAGTGCCTTGAGAAGCACTGTCTCTGCGGCCGAGGCCTTTGGCGCATTCTTCCCTCTCGCATCCGCAGCTACTACAGCACTCCTCGTCAGCCGTCTGGGTGTGAAAGGCTCTGCGTCCGCACTCAGTCTAGACGAACTCTCCACCTCCCGAAGCAGTGGGGGGGCCAACTTCTTGAGAATGGAGGCGCAGAACCGCTTGATACGGCCTAACGCAAGCCTCTCCTGCTGCAGCTCTAGCTCTGCCATGCCTCCCTCAGCGCATCCCACTGGTGTGGCCTCCTGTAAACCTGGCTCCTTCTGATGCCTGCGCGGGACCAGTTGCATGTCACTGTTAGGTCCCGTAAACGACATGCATGGAGAACTCAGCAGCTCCCTCTCGATACTCTCCAGCCTCGGGTGTTGTTCCGAAGCAAACGGGTCAGCTGCACGTTTTGGCTCGCCAAGCTCTATCTCTGAGATTGAAACCTGGAAGTACTCTTCCTTCTTCCCCCAAGCCAGCGGCTCCTCCTCGACCCCATTCACTCCTGCGGAGCACGAGCCCGAAACCGACCATGTGGCAGGCCCAGAAGCCACCCGATCCTCCTCGTCGTCCGAACCCTGCGCAGCCGACAAAACCGCTGGGTCCAGCTCCTGTGCCACCGCCTCGAACGGCTCCTCATGCGTCCGAAGCTCCTCCACCACCCAACAGGGTCGAGACGCATCTTCCGTGGCCCCCACCGAGGGCCCCACCTTCTCCAGATTCAAACCCAACTGCGCGTGGTCAGGACCAGCCTCCAGAACCGCTCCTCCCTGGGCCCCAGGACCTGCATCGGAAGCCCCCACCGGATCAGCCTCGGGATCCTCTGTGAGCAGCTGCGCATCGGGATCGGCCGCGGTCGGCAGCGCTTCCAACGCATCGAGCCAGACAGGCCCGCCCGCTTTTCCTTGATCAGTCGCAATCTCAGGCCCCACCTCCTGGCCCCGTGGCGGAATATCCACCGCATCTCCGGGCCCGTCCAAAACCACCACGTCCACGCCACCAGCAGATTGCGCAGCGGTTGTTGATCCAACGGCCACGGCCTCCTTCTCTTTCGCTTGCCCAGCACGCACCCCTCTGTCCCCGACCAACGACACAGAGAGCTCCTGCTCTCCTGCAGGCGCCGCAAAGCTGGACGCAGGCAGCTTGACTGTGAAGGGACCAGGCCGGTCCAACGGAGGTAGGCCCCACGAGCCCCCCTCCACCACCTGCGTGGCGCCACCTGTCCCACCTCGCCTTTGCTGACCAACGCCGTCGGGCCCGGAACGGAGATCAGGCACCCCGCGCTTCCAGGCACAGATTCTTCTCCGGCGACGGCCTTCCTCGCCGCCGGGGCCTCCCTGATCTCCCTGAGGATCCTCGCTCTGCCTCGCCTCATGAGACTCCCCAACGCGCCATGGCTCCTCCACAGCCACGACGTGGATCAGCACCTGGTACTGCAGAGTCTTGATCTCCTGCGCCTCAGCCAACCCCGACGTGCTCAAGTCAGTCACGTGGAGCTCCCTCGCCGGCGACCTTACACGCGACTCCTCGCTCAGCGGTTCGGGGACCGCCAGCATGCGCGCCACCGGGATGGCGCCCAACTCCGACGTCCAAGCCGTGAGCTTGAACAAGGAGAGGTCGGCACGCGATCTCGTCTCCGGCGCGACCTCCTCCACAGCGACGCTCTTCCCGAGCAAATCCTCCACAACCTCAACGTCCCAAGCATGCGGCGGAATCCCTTCGATGACCAGAGATACCCTAGACCTCAGCGCCACCTGCTTGGCCTGGGCCTGCCTGTTCCACGGCCGGAACGCGAGCGGCGCCCCTGCAACCAGCACGGCGGGCAAGGACGCGACATGCCGCCGGACCTCCGCAGACTCCAACACCACCAGGAAATCTTCCGGAGCGTGAACATGCACCGAGAACGCAGTGGCCGGCACACCTCTCCACCTCAACGCCGCCGCCACCTGCTCCGGCGAAACCTCCGGCCTCCACCCGCCAACCGACGCGACCATAGCGAACCGGAGCCTCCGCTCCAAGTCACACATGGCCACCGTCCTTCTCACCACGCACAGAGCCGGAACCACGTGCACCGGCGCTCCCACCGTGACGGGCTCAGGCTGAACGGACAGCGGCGCCCAAGCACCCAAAGGCGGAAGGCACAACGGGAGTGGAGCGACCGCAGGCGCCGCCTGGGGCGGCGGAGGCGGCGGCGGCGGCGGTGGAGGGGTGGGCGCGACAGCAGGCTGCGCGGGCCGACGCGGCGGTGGCGCGGGCATGCGCGCGGGCGCGGCCGCCCGGGCTGGCTCCCAGGCCGGGGCCCTCCGACCCCCAGCCTGTTCACCACGAACCGGCGAGCGACGGCGCGCCATCTTGGCGAGGGCCAGGTTGCGCAGTTCCTCTTCCGACGCGGGGCTACGTGGCCTCTTGCACTCCCTCGCCGGATGACCACGAACCCAGCACCTTACGCAGAGCTCATCATTGGTGCAGTCCCTCTTGCGGTGGCCCGGCTCATAGCAGCGGAAACACAGGCCATCCATCTCCGGCGCGACGGCGCCTCTCCCAGCTTCGTTCCGCGCCTCAACGCGCCTCCGCCACATCGATTTCTTTGACGGCCTGGGCTGCTCCCAAGCCAGGCGGTCATGGACTCGACCCCGGTCTGCAGCCGGAGCCTGCGGCACCACCTCCACGAGCGGCGCGCCCACGCTGTTCCCCGAGGAAGCGGAGGACAGCCCTAGGCCAGAGACATGCTCGTTCCTCGCCGGCGACGCAGAGGACACCGACTCGGCGCTCCCCGCCCTCTGCCAGCGCTGGGAGAAACCCGGTGGGTGCGACGCGGAGGAGGCCATGCTTGACAGGGGGAGAAGGGGGAGGTGGGGAGAAAGGGGCCGGAGACCGAGGGGTCGCCGGCGACGGGCGCCGCGGCGGCGCGGGGGACCCAACCTACCTACCAGCGGGAGCCAACCTGCCTACCTGCGGGAACAACCTGATAGCGCGCCGATTGTACGTCGGTATGGAAATTAAAATACAAGAAAGGGGAGATTTCATGTTCGTGTTTCCGTATTAAAACCATTGTTCAAGACATTGTTTATCGTTTACCGCTCCATCGGCTTTATATTAGGTTAATCCCTTATCTTCCGCTAAGGGTATTGCCATTGGTTGTTTGGTTTTCTTTAAAAATCTAGAATTCTCGCATTAAAAGTTATGAAATTAACTATGTAAAAAATAATACCGGTGAATTGGATAGAAGTATTACCTTGATTTTTACCTTGATTTTTTGCCTTTGAACCAACAAAAAAATGGCAAAATTATAGCTAATGGACACTTCTATAAGACTACCGCCAAAAAATCGGCTACTAGACCCCGAAAAGTGGTGTGATTGATGATATATTGGCCAAAATATAAGAGGTTGTCAGACCGGTATATCGACCTCGGCGGTAAAACAGGCCAATATGTTGTAACTCTATCGCTTGTCCCATGATTCATCGTAAATTGGCCGACTAACCGACATATGGACCGGGTTCTGAAGAAAGCCTTGGGCCTGGGCAACGCACTCAAACTCTCTTCTAAGTACTATGGCCCATTCTGGGTTGTGAAGAAGATTGGGAACTTAAATTACAAGATCCAGCTACTAGAAGGCACACTACTGCATAATGTCTTCCGTGTGAATCAGTTGAGGAAACAACTGGGTCCTAAAGCCGTTCCAAATGCGAAACTTCCTGTACTCACTCCTCAAGGTAAACTAAAGGTAAAGCCTAGCTCCATTTTGCAAACCAGACAAGTGCCTCGCAAGTCATGAAGCTATGACATTGTTGTACCACAATGGTTTGTTCAATGGGAGAACACGATAAAAGAAGAATCAACCTGGGAAGATGCCCATTATATGATGGCGATGTTCCTAGGGTTCAATCCTAGAAGTTTGGTCTCAAAGGCAGGGGCAGTGTCAGGTGTCACGCCATTCTTCTCGCGCTCTCTGACAACCCAAGATTGATGGTCCTGTGGCGAGAATGGGTGTGGCCCTGTGGTGTTGTGATGTTGTATGATTTTCGCCTGGTTTTTCGCTACTAAATTGGGCACCTTCTTCTTCTTAGTTAATAGATAAGGCAAAGCTTTTGCCTTCTTTTTTTCTTCAAAATATCGACAGTCCTTACTGCTAGTTAACACCTCGAGCTCAATCCGATGGCCTTGGTTGTAAATTAGCTACTAAGCTTGATTAGGCACCTTAATTGCCAACTATTTTATTAAGCAGCCAACTTGTGGCTCTGGTTCATGTTATAAGGCTCAGAGAGGGGTGGAAGGATATAAAAAGCCCTCATTTCATATGTCTATTTCCTACCAGTTTTGCACTTTAATTCCTTAAATTCTCTAATGTACCTGCAATTCCTTCCAGTGCTATTCTGGTTGATTTCCTTCCACTAGCCTGACAATGTCCTCACTAGAATTTAGATTGACCGATCAATTGATAGTTTCGGAAAACCCCGACTTTACCTCAACTTTTACTCTTGCGGGGCTGCGACGATGCACGGAAAACTCGAGCCGCCACCGCTCCACGCATATGGCCGCGACGACACAACTAGACGAGGTGAGTTTAATTTTTCCTCATCTTCAAGGGTGATCGCTGATCGGCAACGCTGTGGCCTACGGCTGATATTTTTCGATTCGCCAATCTCCGATCTGGATTGCCAACGCCAGCAAAACACTTGACAGGACACCATACAGGAGCGAGCCAAAAACGAGATGATTTCTGCAGTTGTTTGTCTATCTAATTTGCAAACAACTTAGCAATATTTGATGAATGTTTTTTAAATAAAATAGGGCTCCATTTAGTTTTGCATGGGGCCTTGATTTTGCAAGGAATTTTACTTTTTGCCATTGATTACTTTGACACTGGATCTTTTGCCCTTGTTTACTTTTACACTTGAACTTTTGCCCTTTTCCTTCCGTTTTGAGGATAAGCCAAAAATTGAGGACTCAAATACCCTGGTTACTCCCATGCATGGCCTGTCCCCATGGACGTTGTCGGCGAGCTGCTCCTTCTGTGCCACCAGCAAGCTCTCCTCTCCTCTACCACCCTGATGCTCCCCTCCGCTCATCCATCGACCTCCTATCTGCTCGCAGGCGACCCCTGCTTGCCCTGCCGCCACTACAAGGAGAGAGGGCAGGCATGGGCACTAACCAGAACGGCGACAGTCTTGCTATCGGGGCTCTAGACATCGTGGGTATTGGGGCCGTGGAAGGCGAGGGAGTCAGGGAGCGGTCGAGGCGGGCGAGGCTGGTCTTTTGGTGGGAGGCCGACCCAAGGTGGAGGGAGGCGGGACAGGCGGCAAGGAGAAAGAGGTCGAAGCCGCAGAGGAGGACCACGCCATCTGAGTCGCTCGCGCGGCCGTGTCCATCAGAATAGAGTGCGACCGCCTGTAGGACATGTGCATCGCGGCGTCTGCGAGCGCCCCACACGCCGGTGTAAGGGTATATTTCCCTATGTGTGGTTTTGATATTGCCCTATGTGTGGTTTTGGTAATTAGTGACAACCCCTATGGACTAATGTTTTCATTGAGTTTATATGAAGGAATATTCCATAGGTACTATTTGTAGTCCATGTGTTGGATTCAAGTATGGATGCCATGAAGATAAAGATACACCTTGTGTATTGGCATCAAGATCATCGATTTGAAGATATATATGTGATATGATCAAGAAGAAGAAATGAAGATGGAGTTCTTATGTGGAACTCAATATTAGCCATGCTCTAGCTTATGTGATAAGAAATGGATGATGAAGATCTTGAGTGCTTGATTCCAAGTGAAGAATTCAAGTTATGACTCTAAGTCGGTGTCATGATAGTCTCATAAGTTGAGCTATGGTTGACTAAGATTTAAAGCATGCAAACAAATGAAGAATTCTTTATACACCTCAAGATAGTATGATAGAACATGAGAAGATACAAGGTTGACCAATACAAATAGTGAAGAATAGATTCAAGTTTGGTCAACACATGAAGCATGAAGAATGTGCCACGTGAAGTCATGTGGTATGGTAAGCCTTGTCAATTATGCTTTATGAACTAACCCATCATATATGTGCCCTTGTGTTTTCTATGTGGGTTAGGTATCGTTCCATGAGCATGCATCAAAAGTAAGATCTCATATAGCCCGTGAGAGGATGACATCAAGTGGTGATCGTCATCAAGGTCGAGTTGGACAAGTTCAAGATGAGCATCTCAAGTGGATCACATGCTTGAAGCTTGCCGTCCATTTGGTGATAATGGACATGTGAAGATGTGCATCAATGAAGCGATCCCATCATGGTGTATGGGGGAGCAATTGAGAGTCTTCACGAAGCAACAATGATCAAGTGAGGCATTTCGGCTTGAGTGGAGCTTGAAGAGCTATCATCAAGATCAAGCGGGATGCGCAAGGAAAAGGTATGACCTTGCTAGGTTTTCCTTTTACCGGTCTCAAGGTGGTTGTTGGGGGACCGGATTATAGGATAGATAGCCGCACTATCAAGAGGGGCTTTCGGTTGGGTAACTTGATCGCATCGTCTTAGGGAGCTCAATCCTTTGAATACTTTGCATATCCCTATTTCTTCTTGGTGTTTCTCTGTGTGAGGTTCTTGAGCTTGTTGCTAGCTTTACAACAAGCCCAAGTTCATCGAAAACAGAATTCGCATGCATCTTCTATTGCTTTTTCGAGTTTGGACGCCTTCACTGTTTCTTGACGGTGGGAGATTCCCTCTCTAAAATCATCTAAAAATATCATGTGAGGAGTCTCCATATTTCCAACAAAATTTGTTTCATGTCAATTGGAGTTCGGGGGCATTTTCTATTTTTAAGAAAAAGAAAAGGTTTTTCAGAGTCCCAAATTCCGGTATCTGGCCCGGTCCACCGGGTGCTGCTGCCGGTCAGTCCGGCAGCCAACCCGGTCTGCCGAGCGCTGCTACCATGTGGGCCGGCATCTGGCCCGGCCAACCGGGTGTGGTACCGACCGGCCCAGCCTCCTGGCCATCCCGGCCTCTAGCCCGGTCTGCCGGGTGCTGCTACCGGGCACTTCGGCAGCCAGCCCGGTCTACCGGGTGCTGCTACCGGGCAGTCTGGTATGTGGCCCGGTACTACCGGGTCAGCTACCGGGTTGCTCGATTTTGCCTCAAACGGTCAGTTTTCTCAGCCCGACTTTTTCCCCAACGGTTACATTTCGGCTTGGGCTATAAATAGGCCTTCTTCCACCTTGGGCATAAGAAGTTCTTTTATTCTCTCTCCTCCATTGTTGCCTTTGAAGAACTTGCCCTATCTCTTGATTCCCCCCATGATTCTTGCTCATTCTTGAGGGATCTAAGAGAGGAGATCTAGATCTACAATCCCCACCAATCCATCTCTCCTCTAAGTGAGGGGAACTCTTTAAATCTAGATCTTGGAGTCATTTGTTGATTTCCTCTTTGTTCTTCCTCTCTAATCTCATCCTAGCATTTGTTGCTTTGGTGGGATATGAGTGTGAAGGATTTGAACACCTCTAGTGTTCTTGCTTTGCATCATTTCATAGTGTTGAGCTCTCCACCACGATTAGTTCAAGTGAGAGACCGTGAGCTTGTTACTCTTGGAGGGTGACCTCCTAGTTGGCTTGGTTGGTGTCTCGGTGACCTCTTCGTGGAAGATTGTGAAGGGGCACGGGCTTCTCCTTCGTGGAGCTTGTGAAGTGGTTGTGGAGCATGCCATCTCCGGAGTGGAGGAAAAGCTAACCATAAGGAAAGGGCCATTATCCTTCGTGGGTTTGGATCGGAGAATAAGGTGAGCCTTCGTGGCGTTGAGGAATCCTTCGTGGGACCTCCACCTCTCCAAATGTGACGTACCTTCTTGCAAAGCAAGGGAACACGGGAATACATCTTCGTCTCTGCGTGCCTCGGTTATTTCTATATCCGAGCTTACTTTCCTTGTGATAGCCATCGAGCTTGAAGTATCTATTATATCTTGCTATCACTTGTTGTTCATATATATTGTGCCTATCTTGCTTAGCTCTAGTTGTTGTTGTCGCACTTAGTTGAGCCTAGCATATTTAGGGTTTGTGCTTGTAGAATAAACATAGTTTAATTCCGCATTCTTACAAGCCAAATCCGTAAGAGTTTTTAAACACCTATTCACACCCCTCTAGGCGACATTTCGTCCTTTCAGCCGGGGAGAGGCAGTTGTTGTCTAGTTGGGCGAGATAAGGTGTTGGTCGGGGGGTCTGAAGGAGGGCTTCTTGTTGGGGCATCCACCGACGAGCTAGTCCCTGGGATGGCCGGATGAGGAAGAAGCAAAGAGAAGGGCACATTCGTGTTTGTGTAGTAGGCCTGGGTCAACAGGGGCAAATCATTGAGTGCCAACGAAAATAGGGCCAAATAAATGAGGGCAAAATAAAGAGGGCAAAAGATCGAGAGAATTCCTTATTCGACACTACTTAAAGTTTCAGTTTCTTATTTGACCCTGAAAAACTTTTTCTTCCCTTTTGACATGTAAACTTCATTTTCTTACCTGTATGACACTCTAGTGCATTCTGAGCATGAACGGTGTTAGCTTGGGATGTAAAATGACAGTTCTGCCCCTAGTTCAATATGTAACCAATTTTTTTTACATGAAAAAATAGCAGCATCTGGGCAGAGAACTCCGAATAGAAGTTGGCTCAATTTGATTGAATCCGCTTGTTGATCTGCATTTGTGCATGTATGGAGCAGTAATTGTAGAGAAATTAAAAACAGAAAAATGCATAATAGGCGAATTAAAACATCAAGAATGCTACTAACAGCTAGTTGCGCGTGCATGCACCTACGGGCTGATTGGTTGCTCACAACTTTTGCTCGCAACTATAGAACATGGTTTCGTAGATGTTGTTCAGGTAGAGGCAACCTCTAATCCACGTTGTGCAAGCTGTTTGGTTGCCTATAATTCCTACTCGGCATCAGTTGTGAAGTAAAGTCCTGGACGTTTGGTTCCCCTCCGCAGCTGCTTTGGTGTAGATTTAAGCCAGGGTTGGAAGGTACTTACAGTGACCCGGCAGTCGGACCCGGCGGAGAAAGACGACGACATGTCGGCGAGGCGACAGAGGAAGAGTAGCCGCAGCAGAGGTCCACCGTCTTCAGACGAGCCCATGCCTTACCATGGTCGCAAGCGTTTTGTTTTTCTCTTTTTTCCTAGTTTCATCTATTTCGATTGAGGCAGGGGTATAATAGTCCAAGAAAAAAACATAATGGTGGGAGTTAACATAATTGGTGGGGTGGTACCCAAGAAAAAAGAAGAATGCATTGGAGGGCTTGGTGGAAGATGTGTGTTCCAAAGAGAGAAGAAGGTATTACGAGCTAAATTTTACCCAGATGGTGACTTGCTAAAGGCAGTGTTAAAAAAGGTTCATCTTTCACCTGGCAAAGCATCATGGCGGTACTGAAAGCTTTCAAACACGGTGCGATATGGACACCTGGTAATGGCTGATCAATCAATATTTGGTCTGATGAGTGGATCCCTTCTAGCCATAACAGAAGGATGATGACTGTTGCCTGCCAAAACCCACCGGCGAGCAGCGACGAGTAACACGAAGAGCCGGGAGGCTCCCAGAACTGCTGGTGGGCCCTGATCCCTCGGGCGACGGCCCGCAAAATCCGGCACACGTCCTGGCTATTGCGAGGGCGTGCCACCTGACCTATACCTGGTCAGGAAGGTGATGGATTGCTTCAATTAGTTTCCTGCATGGCAGACACGTAAACATTAAATCTGAGCCTCGATCGGCTCTCAGGTTACCCTGTGAATCGGCTCAAAGAGCCGATTGACCCATGGTTCGTATTGGATCTACGATAACATGGGGATCCTGCTTTATCAATACCAAGTTAAATCGATCTACGACAGTCTAGGGCTTTCACCGCATAATTGGAACGTCCTACGCGTAGTTGAGCCTGGCATATACGAAAGATAACAGAAAACTAGTCCTAGAAGAGGCCTAAAAACCAACAGAGAGTCGATTCCTGGAACAACCCCTCTTGGATCGGCAAACCATACCTTACGCACTACTGGATCGTTCAACCCGTTTGCAAGGCCTAACCATGCGGATATCAAACTAATCATTGGAGAACAAGGAACAACCATAACAGATCAGATCTACTAAATAAAGACCAAGCAAGATGCTGCCCTTACACCTAAGATAGGTGCAAAGGCAGCTAGATATTTAGGGGCAGCATAACTAAGCAAACATATCAGAAAAGTATCGATGTTAGCCCCAAAACATCTATGATAACGGTATTACTCGCCATGAAAAAGGCTTCAGTACGAGCAACACAAAACAACGAATAAACTAATACTGCCCAGATCGCAAGATGCGATCTGGGCAGCATGACGCTTACCCGGAAGAAACCCTCGAAACAAGGGGTGGCGGTGCGCCTAGATTGTGTTTGTTGTGAACGTGATCGTCCTCCTTTCTCAATAACCCTAGATACATATTTATAGTTCGTAGACTTTCTATCTTTGGAATAAACCTAACTGTGTATGAACCAAACTCTATCTCTTAATTCTAAACTGAAACGTGATCTACCATAATGTACAGATATACGGGCAATCTAGCCCAAAGTCTCGCACGAGGCCGATTCAGAAACACTTTATGTGCATATCCTCTAAGCCCATCTCAATCACTGCCCATCTCCTAATTTGGCTAAAATCCGGCGATAACACATGCCCCCTGGTTTTGGAATTTATTCCAAAACCACTCTGTTTTCCTTCATCGGGTTGCGCGTTGCAGAGCAGAACCGCTACTGTGCCCTTCCATCATGATGCCTTGCCTTCTCAACTTCTCCGTACTGCACGATTTGACAGTTTTGACAACGCATCCTCGAAAAACGACACAACATTGAATCATCTTCCACTGTATCCCCTTTTTTTTAACCTCATCCGAGCAGTTTGCCTCCTCATCCTCTTGTTCTGCATTAGCAATTGAAACTCCCCTCCTCTGCAACCATGGACTCCTCCTCTGCCTCCTGCTCTTCGGGTCTCTCCTCCCAATCCTCCTCCTCCCGTGAGCCGACGCCAGAGCGGCGTACGAGGCCCTCGCCCCACTGTGGTGGGATGAGGCGGATTGGGATTTCGCCGTTAGGTCAGAGGATGACGAATCCTTGACCGACGGGGAGGATAACTTCCAGTTCCTCGTTGACGGGGAGTTGGAGGAAGAGAGCGACGACGAGGCTTTTCTCCTGGGGCGAGGACATCTCCTCCGACGAAGAGGATGAAACGGAGGACGACACCTCCTCCGATGAATGCCCGCCGGCGAAGCGCTTCCGCGCCGGGTCGGAGGACGACGAGGACGACGACGAAGAAGAAGAAGAAGCCCCTGCCGACGGCTTCAGCAGTAGCAACGAAGACATCGCCGGCAGCAACGCCGATGGCAGCGAGGACGGCGACGACGAGGGCAACGACGACAGCGACGACGCCGGCCCCTAGATTAGGGACTACTAGAATAGGGCTAGTGGTAGTACATTAGGTAGCAGATCTCCCTTTTGTGAGCAATCGGCTCTTATTGTAAAAACCCCTTTTAATCAATGAAGAATGCTTCTATGTCTGATTTTTCCGATTGTCAAAGTAGGTCAACGCACAAAGAGCCGATAGCAACGCATCGGTCTTTTACCATAAAACGCCAGTAAGGCCAGACTCAGTTATCTATTTAGACAGGTCCAAGCGGACATTCCCCAAATTCAAACGGTAACCTCTGACCCTCGTCTAAAGGACCAAACTCAGATCTCCAATTGCCCATCGGACAGATTCAACTCGCGGCAACGCGAATCCGAGATCCCCAACCGCGCAGATTCATCTCCGCCAGCGAATCAGATGGCGGAATCGTCCAACGCCAACGCAACGGTCTGTGGCCTGAAGGTAATCTTTAACTGCCCCTCGCCATCCGAGCATAGTGTTAGAACTAATAGCAAACATCTGAATTAATGCCTTATTCCACCATTAATTTTAGGTATCAGACATTCTGTTGCCGCATCCTTCTGTTCCAAACTCTCGTTGTCTTGGCCCCCGTACTATCGAGAGTCCTGCCCATTTGATTTCTTGCGAGGCCCATAGGATCCCCTTCGTGAACCAGAATTTAGATCTAACTTCTTGGGCCGAGTGCTTACGAGCCTGGCCTAACCCTCCTGAAGATTGGGTTTCCTGGTACAGTAGAGTATCCAAAACTTACCAATCCAAATGGGAAACCACAGGAATAGCCGATGCTCTGTCCTTATCATTGTCTCCCCTTGAGAAGCATGAAAACATTCTAAAAACCATCGGCTACTTCTGGTCTGATGCTCTGAACTGCTTCATGTTTGGCCACGGCCCCATGACACCAACTCTGCTAGATGTGGTAATGATCAGTGGCCTAGACGTTACATCCCCCAGCCCCTCTGCTTTTATGCTGCCAAGGGTCCCTTTCAAGCTCTCTTCCAAAACAGAGTGCACAAACTGGGGTGCTTACCTTCGACGCCATATGAAAAATAAAGGCCATGTAACAGAGAAAGAACACACGGCCTTCCTAAATTTCTGGTTGGAACACTTCATATTCTGTGGCCCTTCACTTGCTCCGACCAAGAATTATCTTCCCTTGGCTTATGAACTTGCCAGAGGCACCCAGCTTGGCATCGGCAAACTGTTCCTTGGAGAGGTCTATCGATATCTCCAACTAATGTCCGTCAAATTATCTTCCCAAAAAGCATTCAAAATAGGAGGTCCCTGGTGGTTTATTCAGCTATGGGCTCAGCTGTATTTCCAGAACCATATCCCAAACTTCCCACTTTTGGCCACTTGCACCTTTACAGATGCTAACGGGAAGCAGATCCGATGCACTAGCTACGGCCAAGCCTTGTATAGCCTTCCAGGTAGTAAACTGATCCCCAAGGAAGCATCAAAGTGGTTCAGCATTTTCTTCCAAGGCCTGGACAATCCTATCTTCTTTCCTTACACGGAATCTGAAATTTTTGAAAACCCAGTCTCCTTCAGGCTAGACAGCTTTGCCGATGACACCAGCACCCGCAATTGTATTCCACCATGATCCGTCCCTGCTTCCTTCCAGTTGGAATGAGCACAACAAACAGAATAATCAAACCTGGTTATGAGTCCTATCAGCCGGTCGTAGCAGCCCGACAATTTGGTCTTGGGCAGGTGTCTCCCCATTTCTTCCTCCACCACTTAACAGAGAGCAGAGCTGACTTGCCCGATCTCCTCACTGGTCAGAGGTGTTACTCTTTCTTTGATGCTCTAGCCATCCCAGTCCCTAACAACCTCTCTTTCACCTCGTCAACCGATGGTTTTGAGACCTGGTGGTCAATATGGAAAACTCATGCCTTCAGGAGAGCTCTGGGACCGTTGCTGAAACAACTCGATGCTGAATATAATATCCCCGCAGAACAGGTACTACCACTCGCAAATTTTCTTGAAGTGGCTTACAATGATTTTTATAACCTTTCTCTGTCTCCTTGCAGCAACAAGATGGTCCAGAACCTACACATGATGACGGCTCCCCCTTTGAATTCATCCCACCGGCTCCTGTGGTCCTCTTCTGCAAAAGCTCGCCGCCCTTGAAAAAGGTCGTGATGCAGAGCCAGCCGATTTCACGAAAATCGGCTTCCAAGAGCAAAGTATCTTCCAGGCCAGCTGCCCCCCGAGCCCCAACCAAGGCGAGAACGACGGTGAGGAATGTAGCTGCCAGGAAAACTTTGAAGCGCCGGAGCCCTTCTCCAGATCAAGAGAACTTGCACGTACGTTGATCCATGCCTTGACTGATTTCATCTATCCTTATGGGCTTCTGCAAACACGCTTGTGCTTACTAACTTTTTTTATAGGCCTCCACCGAAGACAACTCCAGCGAGGAAACACAATCCAATCGAGGGGATTCGAGCTCGGACAACTCTGGGAAAACCACCACGCAGAGCCAGCCAGATTTGCCACCATCGGCTTCCAGGAAAAGGCCAGTTCCTGAACCTGTTGCCCCCCAAGTTCCAATCAAAGCGGGGCAGGGCGTGAGCACCAAGAGGACTCGAAAGGAACCGCAAGCCCCTTCATCAAACCAAGAGGCTTCAAATGTAATTACCCTCCATACTCTCCCCGTCTCATCTTTCATGCTAATCCATTGCTGCTCACATCGGCTAACCACCTCCTTTGCAGACTGATGACACTTCTAGTGGGGGAGTCGAGGAAGTACAGATGCCCTCCGCAAACCTGGATCCAGTAATCCCTAAAGGTGCCTTTGACAAGGTCGCCAATTTGGCCAAGCTCCCAGCAGAAACACAAGAGCCGATTACCTCATCATCGGCTGTCCCCCTGGTCTCAGGAGAGGTATACTCCTTTCGTTTGGCTTACCCTTCCCTTTTGCTGCATACTGACGCTGTTTCTGTTTGTCAGGGTTGTGACCTCTCGGGCTTGCTAACGTTCGACCCTGAATCCATCGAACCAGCTCCTTCTACGGCATGCGATGAACCACGACCCAGCGCTGTCCTACGTCAATTCCAGCGTCTCAAAGCCTTGCTTTCCTCCCCGATCGAGACGTTGGTTGAAGACCCCGAGGAAGTGAAGAGCGTTCTTGAAGAAATCAAGCACCATCTCCCGGTAACGTTACAGGTGAAACTTTGGCCAGTTGTGACTCTGTCTGTCTACGGGTCAAGGGTGAAGTTAGCTCGTCAGAGAATCGATCTACGCCACGCCCAACTTCCGTTGAAAGCTGACATTGCAGACAAATCTCAGCGGATCAATGAGAAAAAGGCAGCCTTAGATGCCAAAACTGACACCTCTGTCAACACCGCCGAACTTGAGACCTTGCGAAAGGAATTGGAGGACCTTGAAGAGAGGGTCCGGGCAACCAAACAGCTTATTTACGATAAGGAAGCTCTTATTGCTCGCTCCCAAGAGGAAGCAGAAGGCCTCAAAGCTCAACTGAAAACTGATCTGGCAGAAATATGTGCCCTGAACAAACGGCTAGTGACGGGCGAGGACGAAGATGACGAGGCCGAGATCGCCGAGGTGGATCGTGTCCGTGCTGATGCCCTCCGTGCCTTCGAGGCATTCCTTCAGTAGAGCCTATCCATGTAACATGATACCTGCTCGTAACAGTTTGTACCTCTAGAGTCGATGGCTGCGCATCGGCTTTTTAGTCTAAAGTCGATGTCTGTGCATCGGCTGTGCTTTGCGTCCTGTTGCTTTGTATACTTTTTATTTTTTTACTGGCCGATTTCATGCATCGGCCCCCATATTTCACTGTCCATCATCCCACATACTTGGGAAATATTTCTTGAGATGCTGACCATTGACAGCCACTAGGAACTTCACACCGCTCAGCTCCTCGAGCATGTATGCGTTACCCATTAAAACTTGGTTGACCCTGTACGGCCCGTGCCAATTTGGAGACCATTTACCATACGTTGCATCCTTAGTCCCCAATGGCAATACAGCTTCCCATACCAGATCACCAACGTGGAACTCTTTTGGTCTCACCTTCTTATTATATGCGCGAGCTACCTTGGCTTTGTTCTCTTTAATTTTCTGAAGTGACCACAGTCTAAGTTCCGTTAGATCCTCAATGCTATCACTCATCAGGGCTGCATATTCTTCAGTTGTTAAATCATTCTGAAACGTAATACGTCTCGACCCAGCCGTGATTTCCCAGGGCAATACGGCTTCTTGTCCATAGACCAGATGGTATATGGCGAGGTTTTTATCGCTCCATGACATGACATGCGATAAGCCCACAAAGCCTCTGACAATACCTCGTGCCAACGTCTAGGGTGCTCGTCGACTTTCCTCTTAATCACCTTGATAAGGCTCTGGTTGGACGCTTCAGCTTGCCCATTTGCTTGAGCATAGTATGGAGACGATCGGATCAACTTAATTCCCATGTCCTCGCAGAACTTTCTAAACTCGTGAGAAACGAAGACCGAACCTCCATCGGTCGTGGTAGTCTGGGGAATCTCGAATCTATGAATGACATGTTCTTTCACGAAATTGATAACATCTTTCGATGCCACTGACTTCATAGGGACGGCCTCCACCCATTTAGTGAAATAATCTGTAATGGCCAAAATCCACATATGGCCTTTGCTCGATGGAGGATTGATTTTGCCGATCATATCCATGCCCCAACCTCGAAATGGCCAAGGCCTGATAATGGGGTTCATTGCTGATGCGGGCACCGTCTGAATTTTCCCAAACTTCTGACACGCTTGACACCCTTTATAGTACTTAAAACAATCCTCAAGCATGGTGGGCCAATAAAACCCTGATCGCCTGATCAAACATTTCATCTTATGAGCCGATTGGTGAGTTTCACAGGCGCCTTCGTGTACCTCGTCTAAGAGCCGATTTGACTCGGCTGGTCCCAGACATCTGAGAAGTAACCCTTCCAAAGTCCTGTAGAACATGTCATCCCCAATAAGGACATACTTCATGGCCTTGTACCTTTTCTGTTTAGGTGCCCCCCGAGCCGAATCTTTCAAGTAATTGAAGATATCGGCTCTCCAGTCATCCGATTCTAGGAACTGTACCTGAACATCGGCTCCACCTGCTACGTCCTTGTAGCCTGACGCCATCTGCGCGAGATCGTTCGCCTTGGTATTTTGCGACCTCGGGATCCAGTTGAAGTTTATGTACCTAAATTGTGCCATCAGCTCACGACATTGCATCCATAATGGGAAGAGCGACTCGCTCTCACATTTGTATTCCTCCGTGAGTTGGGAAATCACCAATTTTGAGTCTCCAAAGAGTTCCACTGCTTCTGCCCCGGCTTCCATAAGCAACTCCATTCCCTTGCGTATTGCTTCATACTCAGCGACATTGTTGGTGCAAGGGGTAGGTAGCCTGATGGAGAAGGAATATGTTGCCCCCCGGGGCGACACGAGTAGAATGCCGATGCCGCAACCATCATCACAAGCCGATCCATCGAAAAACATGGCCCATGCACGCACAGACAGTGCTGCTATATCAGTGTTGATTCGTTCAGCAATAAGATCGGCCAACGCCTGTCCCTTGACTGCTTTCGCAGGCTGATACCGGATATCAAATTCCGATAATGCAAACATCCACTTACCGAGTCGGCCTTTCAACACAGGAGCCGACAGCATATGTTTGATGACATCTGATTTGCATATGATGACAATTTCCGCTGACAGCAAGATGTGACGAAGCTTGGTGCAGGTAAAAAATAGGCAGATGCACAACTTATCGATCTCAGGGTACCTAGTCTCTGCATCCAACATCCTTCTGCTGATGTAGAAAGCGACTCTCTCCAGACCATCATAAACTTGCACCACCACTGAGGCGATGGAAGTGTTAGCTACTGACAAGTAAATATAGAATGGTCTGTCTTGCTGGGGCGGAACCAACACAGGTGGCTTCGTTAGATACTCTTTAATCTCGTCAAACGCTCGCTGTTGCTCTGCCCCCCAGCGAAACTCCTCATCAGATTTAATTTTTACCAATCCCATGAATGGCTCGATTCGCCCTGACAGATTGGAGATGAACCTTCTGACGAAGTTGATTTTGCCGATGAGACACTGGAGTTCCTTCTTCGTGGTAGGTGGCTTCATTGTTCGCACTGCCTCCTGACTTTTCAGGCCGATCTCAATTCCGCATTCATGAACCAAGAAACCCAAGAATTGACCGGCCGTTACACCAAAAGCACACTTCTTTGGATTCATTCTTAGCCCGAATTTTCTAGTTCGGTCCAGGATGCGTCGCAAATCCTCAAAGTGTCCTTCTACTGAAACAGACTTGACTACCACGTCATCAATGTAAATCTCCACCAACTTGCCGATCAGATCATGAAAGATGTAATTCATGGCTCTTTGGTATGTTGCGCCGGCATTTTTCAGTCTAAATGTCATGACTACATATTCAAACAAACCCACCGAACCTGGTACTCTGAATGCAGTCTTGTGTATATCTCCTGGAGCCATAAAAAATTGGTTGTAACCGGCATTGCCATCCATGAAACTTAAAACCTTATGACCAGCAGCTGCATTGATCAATGTCTCTGCTACCGGCATTGGATACTCATCCTTTGGAGTAGCTCTATTGAGATCCCGAAAATCTATGGCAACGCGCCATCGGCCGTCCTTTTTCTCTACAGGTACGATACTAGAAATCCACTCAGCATACCTGCATGGCCTGATGAACCCGACGTTCAACATTTTCTCGATCTCTTTCTTGACTTCTTCTAAAATTTCGGCCTTCATCTGTCGTGCTCGCTGCTGGAACGGCCGAAATCCTTTCTTAAGAGGGAGCCAATGCTCAATGATGCTCCTGTCTAACCCGGGCATCTCTGTGTTATCCCAGGCAAAGCAATCTGGGTATTCTTTCAAAAAAACTATCATCAGGCCCCTCAGATGCGGATCTAACTTTTTGATGATAAATGTTGGTCGTGGCTTATCCCCAGGACCAATGTCAATCTCTTCTAGCTCATCAGCCGATGTAAATCCATATCCTAGCTTTCCGTCGCCTGCTTGATCGATGCTGAACACAGGCAAAACGTATGGTGAGGATAATTTGGGCCGATTGCTGGAATCGGCCCCCTTTTCGATTGCATTGCTCAATGAAGGTTTACAACTTATTTGTGCTCTACTACGGGAGGGAGTCTCCCTACTACGACTACGTGACATGCTTGAGGTGAGATCATTGCTTTTTATTTTTTGGGGCCGATCGCAGGGATCGGCCTTGCCACGTACGTCCATTGACTTTGCTCTTGCTACTCTGTCAGGCCGGTGGATAAGACCAGCCTCACCCCGTTTTTTGTAGCTTCGATGCGCTCACAGCCGTCCAAACCGACTCCAGAGATCGGCTCTTGGTCTTCTGCGTCTCAAATATTCATGCCAGCTATTGAGATCTCGATCGAGTCATCTGCATGAACGACCTCCACTTCATCTCCATCCCACTGTATCAGGCATTGGTGCATTGTGGATGGAATGCAGTAGTTGGCGTGAATCCAATCCCTCCCTAGCAGGACAGCGTAGGTGCTTTTGCTGTCGACAATGAAGAATGATGTAGGGATGGTTTTTCGGCCCACGGTTAGATCCACGTTCAGAACGCCTTGCGTTTCTGATGATTGGCCGTTGAAGTCGCTTAGTGTGACGTTGTCTTTGATCAGATCTGCGTTGGAGCGTCCCAAACGCCGTAGCATGGAGTATGGCATTATATTGACTGCCACTCCCGTGTCAACCAACATCTTGCTGACAGGCTGCCCGTTGATATAACCTCTTAGGTACAGGGCCTTGAAATGTTTGTAGCTCTTCTCTCGTGGCTTTTCAAAGATAACTGGCCGTGGGCCGCAGTCAAACTGTGCTACCGGCACTTCTTCGGTTCTTGGAGCACAAAACTCCGACGGAAGTATGAACACCATATTTGTGCCAGCCGATGCTTTCGCATCGGCTTTTATTTGTTTGGGGCGCCATTCTTTCTTCTGTGGACGAATCTCCGTCTCCAAAGTTTGCTGAATTTTCACGGCCAGATCGGGCCGCGCTTTCATCAACGTGTGCAGGTATTGCGCCTCGGCTTCCTCCAAGCTACGTAGCCGCTGAACCCTACGCTTTTGGGAGTGACTGAGTCCATCAGGGCACCACCTTGGCCGGTGGTATCTATCTTCTTCTTCATCTTCTGACTCCTCGAAATCTTCCACTCGAGATGACTCAGCTCGTCTGTTCTGAGACGGGACAGGCCCTAGACGCTTGAACACTGAAACCTCACCTGTGTCCTCCTTCTGCTGTCTACATTCCGGGCAGTTGTCGATTGTAGGCAATCGGCTCATTTCTGAATCCTAGCAGTGCTTAAAGAAAGGACAATCCCAGTGTCTATCCATGTCTTCCTGCTCTCTTGACTTCCCCTTAGCGCGGTGCTCATATCCTTCGACGTCTCTATCATACCGACGATATTTTCCGTTGTCTACATCAGACCGACGATATCTTTCGTCATCTATGTCGTACCGCCGGCGTCGGTCGTACTGACGCTCATATTTGTTAAGGAGATGCGCAGAGAGCGGTCGTTGATACCGCACGTTTCTCACTTGTTCCTCGGTGATGTACCGTCTGTCATCATATCGGGGCCGGTCGCGTGGGTCGGCCTCCTCCTTTTCCTTGCCACGGGAGTGGCCGATTTCTTCTTTATCCCTGCCATGGTGGTATACAGGCCCTGCCATGTTAACATCGAATGAGAAATCTAGCTGACGCCTCGTGGAGTGATTGTGTTCCACCATGTTGACGCTAGGAAACGGTTGCGTGTCCACTTTCATGGCAAACTGACCAAGGATCAAACGGCCTTGTTCTATCGCCGTTTGGATCTGCCGACGCAACTCTTTGCAGTCATTGGTGATATGGGTGAACGAGTGATGCCACTTGCGCAGTACGGTCTCTCGTTCATTTCTTGCGCCGTAGGGATTTTATGGCCTTCGGGTAACTTCAGCTGTTTTTCCTTAAGCAATAAATCGAATATCTGCTCAGCTTTGCTTACATCAAAGTCAAACCCTTTTGCAGGCCCTTGTTGTTTCACCCATTTGCAGGACACGGGATCTGCCCCCCGAGCCCATTCAGCCACGGCTACTTCCTGGTCTTCTGCAGAGTCCCCAACTTCTTCTGTCTCGACCAGGCCTATCGGGCGTTTGAACTTTTCTTGGTACAATTCTGGGTGTTGCTGCTCATACAATGTTAATTTCTGGATCATGTGCGCCAGTGAATTGTATTCCACTTGGAAAGTCAGATCCTTGATCGGTGCTGCGAGGCCCAACACTGCCAGATCGACTGCTTCTTTCTCAGTTAAACGAGCCGAATAACATCGGTTCTTGACAGTCCTGAAACGCTGAATGTATTCCGACACCGTTTCTCCCCGCTTCTGCCGCACCTGCGCCAGATCGGCAATGCCAGCCTCGGTAGCTTCTGAGTGATATTGAACATGAAACTGCTCTTCCAGTTGCTTCCACGTCCGGACTGAATCTGGTGGCAACGAGGTGTACCACCCAAAAGCTGGTCCTGTGAGAGATTGCGCAAAAAACCTTACACGTAACGGGTCTGATGCTGAAATCATGCCCAACTGTGCCAAATATCGGCTCACATGCTCAATTGAGCTAGACCCTTCTGATCCATTGAACTTTGAGAACTCAGGGAGCCGATACTTGGGCGGCAGCGGAATCAAATCATATTCGTTGGGGTACGGCTTGGAATAGCCGACTGTTCTCCTCTTTGGCAGGATGCCGAACTAGTCTCTCAAGATTGTACTGATTTGTTCCACAGTATGAGCTGCAGGGGCTGAGCTTTCATGACTCGTTCCGGTGGCATATTTAGCTAGCCACGTCTGTTTATCGGCGTCCACTCCAGAAATCCCTCCTGCTGCAATCTGGTTCGTGCGCGCCAAGTTATTGCAGTCCGGCACGTATATGCACATGTATCCATGTGGGATTTCTTTAGGCGGCTCATACAGGAATTGGCAATCGCCAGGATCGCCTCCAATCTTGTAGACGACGTATGCCGGTGAACCCTGTGGCTCTGGAGCTGCAAGCGTGAATGGAAGCTGCGGTCTGGTCTGGAACGGTATTTCTCCCTAGTGAGTCCCTAGGGCAGGCCCTGACGGAGAGAACTGATGCTTCATGATTTCCTGAACCACGCGAACCGCAATGCGCTCGAAAGCGTTCACCAGGCTCTTAGAATGACGGTGTAGAGAATGAGCCACCATGTAATTAACTTCCTGGCGCAGAGCTCTGGTGCGTTCCTCTGAAGGGACAGACAGATCTACTTCATCGAGAACGCCTTCGGGTGAGAACCCTTTCCACCTAATGCCATGTTTACGGGTCCTCTCGAAAGAGCCGATGAGATCGGCTTCGAAGACAGCTTTAATATCATTATATTTCTTCTTGTGCTCCTTAGGCAGATCTTGGTACGTTATTGGTCCGTCCGCCATCTCAGCTGCAGATGTTGACGCAGTTGCTGTAGAATGTCCCACCGGGCGTGCCAGAATGTGTTGCCTGCCAAAACCCACCGGCGAGCATCGACGAGCAACACGAAGAGCCGGGAGGCTCCCAGAACTGCTGGTGGGCCCTGGTCCCTCGGGCGACAGCCCGCAAAATCCGGCACACGTCCTGGCTATTGCGAGGGCGTGCCACCTGACCTATACCTGGTCAGGAAGGTGATGGATTGCTTCAATTAGTTTCCTGCATGGCAGACACGTAAACATTAAATCTGAGCCTCGATCGGCTCTCAGGTTACCCTGTGAATCGGCTCAAAGAGCCGATTGACCCATGGTTCGTATTGGATCTACGATAACATGGGGATCCTACTTTATCAATACCAAGTTAAATCGATCTACGACAGTCTAGGGCTTTCACCGCATAATTGGAACGTCCTACGCGTAGTTGAGCCTAGCAGATACGAAAGATAACAGAAAACTAGTCCTAGAAGAGGCCTAAAAACCAACAGAGAGTCGATTCCCGGAACAACCCCTCTTGGATCGGCAAATCATACCTTACGCACTACTGGATCGTTCAACCCGTTTGCAAGGCCTAACCATACGGATATCAAACTAATCCTTGGAGAACAAGGAACAACCATAACAGATCAGATCTACTAAATAAAGACCAAGCAAGATGCTGCCCTTACACCTAAGATAGGTGCAAAGGCAGCTAGATATTTAGGGGCCGCATAACTAAGCAAACATATCAGAAAAGTATCGATGTTAGCCCCAAAACATCTATGATAACGATATTACTCGCCATCAACAAGGTTTCAGTACGAGCAACACAAAACAACGAATAAACTGATACTGCCCAGATCGCAAGATGCGATCTGGACAGCATGACGCTTACCCGGAACAAACCCTCGAAACAAGGGGTGGCGATGCGCCTAGATTGTGTTTGTTGTGAACGTGATCGTCCTCCTTTCTCAATAACCCTAGGTACATATTTATAGTCCGTAGACTTTCTATCTTTGGAATAAACCTAACTGTGTACGAACCAAACTCTATCTCTTAATTCTAAACTGAAACGTGATCTACCATAATGTACAGGCAATCTAGCCCAAACTCTCGCACGAGGCCGATTCAGAAACACTTTATGTGCATATCCTCTAAACCCATCTCAATCACCGCCCATCTCCTAAGTTGGCTAAAATCCGGCCATAACAATGACGCCAAAACAACGATGCTTACTCCGTACTGTTGAGGAACTAACTGATCCTATAACAGGAGGATGGGATGAACAGCTTGTTGATTATTCAAATCTCTCTTCCTTCGTTTGGTCAGCCAGATTTCATAGCATGGCATTTTACGAAATCTGGATGTTTTTCTGTTATGTCTGCATATTATGAAGAATGGAGAGCAGAGTACAGACGGAGAGCTCGGCTAGATGAAGTCACCGGAGCAGCTGATCCACATCCGGTCTGGAAAAAAGTTTGGGAAATGTGTGCACCTCCTAATGTTCAGATTTTTAGTTCGAGGATTCTACATGGAGTGCCATGCTATTGCACTTTCTCGAAAAGGCATATATAGTCACCAGTGGGCAGTGGTGTGACGGGATCCTACAGTACGCGAGCGAAAACGCTTCGCTCCGCGTTGCTCCCCGCGGGCGACCGGGGCGAAACCTAGCTTCTCCTCGCACCCCACCCTCCTTCCTCCTCTCCTCCCCGCCGCCGCCGGCGAGCGCCGCCGGGCAAAGCCCGCGTGGTGCCGGCGGCGGCGGGCTCTTCCTTACCCGCGCGCGTGGGGCTCTGCGCAGGGCAGATGCGGCCGGCGGCGGTGCTCTTCGGGGCGTCCGGGACTCGGTCCGGCGCGCGCGGCAAGGCATGGCGGCGGCGGCGCAGCGCGAGCCAGAGCAGGCGGCGGAGCGCGGCGTCGGAGGGGGCAGGCTGGCAGCGCGGCGCAGGTTGGGCCAGTTGGGTCCCGATCTGGGCCTGGCGGGCACTGTCCATGGCCAGGCGGGCCAGGGCAGGGCCACCGCCGGCGGGGCTCCCTCCGGGCTGCACTGCGGCTGGATCTAGGTCTGGGCCAGGTGGGCCCAGATCTGGCTGCCCGGGCAGCTCTGTGTTCGTCCCCTATTTTGCTCGGGCGGGTCGTCAGATGTTCTTGCCGGCGTTCAAAGGCGAGTTCTTGGAGGCCGACAAAGCGACGGGCTTGATCGGCTGCGTGGTGGCGTCGGTTACGGTGCAACTACGTCCCCGGGCGTTGCGGCGGGGGTGCTCCTTTGCATCTGCCTAACACATGGTGGTCTGGCCGGTGGCGACATGGGTTGGCTCGGCACAGGGCTGCAGTTGGATGGCATCGGCGACGTGGGCATAGCAGCGCGGCAACACGGCTAATGGGGCCTGATCCGGGCCTGGCAGGCGGTCGGGCCTGATCTAGGCCTAATTGGTAGTGCTACCACGTCCGGACGGTGGGCACCTTGTGTGCCGGAGGGCGGATCCCCTCCCCTAGCTGGCGCTGGCCCTGATGACTGTTAGCTATGGTGTTAGCCTGCCCTGTCCAATTCGTCAGCGTTTCGCGTGTTGGCTAGGTCATGGGCTCGAGCTTGTGGGAGGCCGGGGCGGCGGCCCCGGAAGGCGGACTGCACGGTTGGCTCTACGGCGGGCAACGTTGCGGTGGTGGTGGTCCCACTCTTCGGTCATGGGGATGGCGTGGAGCGGACGATGGGTGTTCCTGGGGTTGGCGGCGCTTCGGCTTTGGTAGCTCCCAGATCTTGTTTCGGAAACCTACCTCGGTGGCTGCGGGCGGCTAAGTTCTCCGGGCGTGGTGTGAGGATGCTTCCGGGCGAAAGCTCAGCGCCTCGGCGCCAGCGACGGCGATGCCTGCAGGTGTCGCAACCCTCTTGGGGGCGTCGTTGTGGGTATCCTCCCTGCGGGACGGCTCCAGGTGAAAACCTCGACCTTGCGGTCTCGGCGGCGGCGGCGTGATGCGTCGTTACCCTCTTGGGGGCGCCGTTGTGGAGCTCCGTTGCAACTCGGGCCGTTTTCAATGTCGCCGCAAGTTTTGGTTTTCGTGTTCTTTTTTGTTTATCCTTGATCTGCTTTGTAAGAGGTTCTGCTCACCACCTTGTATCGGTTCGGCCGTTGCGGCTTTATTTATAAAGCGGGGCGAAAGCCTATTTCGAGGAGGCAGTGGTGTGCCCTGTTTGCAAAACCGAACCTGAAGATTTGAAACATTTATTATTTCAATGTGATCGGACGAGAGATATTTGTAGGTTTCTAGGCTTTGAAAGTACTATAATAGCCACAGTGAATGCTGATACATCAGGGTCGCAGTGCTAGAGGATTTGATTTGCTCAGCTAATCCAGGTGGTGTGGACTGAGTGAACCTAATGCAGTTGAACTGATTATGGTTGCATGTTGGTATATCTGGTGGGAGCGCTGTCAGATAGTCCATGACGAGAAAGTGGAAAAACTGAAAGATCAACTCTTTCCATTCGCGAAATTGTTGCTAGGCTTTGGCGCGAAAGAAGAAGACCGCAGTGGTCCAATCTAGATGGACTAGACCTGCATCCGGTGTTATAAAATTAAACGTTGATGCAGCGATGGGTACTGTCCTAAGAGACTCTTTAGGGATGTTCATTGCTGCTAAGACTAAACATGTTTCGTTTGCACTTGATGTGCCGTCAATGGAGGCTACTGCATTGTGGAAGGGATTGAACCTTGCAGAGCAGTTGGGAGTCCATTCGTTGTTAGTTCAAAGCGAGCCGATGAAGTTGGTTCAGGCGGTGCTCAACCCGTCAAAATATAGAGCAGTAGGAGCGGTGGTGATAGATGATTGCCGAAAAAAGATGATGAGCTCGGTAAGGCGACGATTTTGCACTGTTTTAGAGAAGCATATGTAGCCGCGGATGAGCTTGCTTGTTTTTCTTTTAGGGAAAGGATTGGGGAGGTTTGGTATGATCAGCCACCTGGATTCCTTCTCCCTTTTCTTGTAATAGACTTGGTTATCATTGAGTAAAGTCGCCTATAGTTTCAAAAAAAAAAACATAATTAACGGCAGTATCGTGTAGGAAAGAAAATGAAGCTTTTACATATCGAAAAGGGAAGAATTTTTTTCACAGAGCCAAATAAGAAACTGAAATTTTAATTAGCGTGAAATAAGGTATTCTCTCCAAAAGAAGTTGCAAAGTAATCAGAGGAAAAAATGATCCCCTGATTTTGCCGGCTCGCCGCCCGCGCTGTCGTGCTCTCGGCTGCCGGCCCGCACTTCTGCGCGGGCATCGAGCCCGGCGGGCCCGTGAACTCGCTCGCCGCGCCCCCCGGCACCGACCCCGTCGCCGCCGCAGAGGGGCTCCGCCGCGCGATCCTCGACATGCAGGCCGCGCCCACCGCCGTCGAGCTGCGCCGGAAGCCCGTCAGCGCGGTCGTGCACGGCGCCTTCGTCGACGCCGCCTGCGACATCCGGTACTGCTCCAAGGACGCCACGTTTGTGCCCAAAGAGGTGGACATGGCCAACGTCGCAGATCTCGGCGTGCTGCAGAGCCTGCCAATGATCATCGATCGGTTACGGGAGCACCGCCGACCTCGCGCTCACAGGACGCAGGATCACCGCGCGCGAGGCCAAGGGGATGGGGCTCATCAGCAGGGTGTTCGATTCCAAGCAGGAGCTGGATGTGCTGGTGTTGCAAAGATCGCAAAAGGTATATAATTCTCTTGGGGTGAAGGTTCTTAATTCTTACAGGTTCATTTTGCTATGCTACTCCATTACTTGCACAATCAGGCAGTCTGTTAATAGAACTGATAAGGGTTTGAGTTTGTTTGGAGTTGAGATGCCATGCACTCCATGTGCATAGAATAGTGGAGTATAAACAATGGGTCCATAGCCGGAGCTTGAACATGATGTAGGGAGAGCCAATATGATACGTTGTGCTAGCTAGAAATCATAGTAAACACTGCAATTCACTCTTGGCTGATGTGTTAAGAGTTCTCTCTCGGCTATCTATAGCCCGCTTATCTCGACGAACCTTCTTTGTGCTATAGTTGAAGTTCATGTACATGGGATTAGTAAATCCCTTGGCTGCAAAATCGGCTTTGTTTCCTGTTATTCAGAATCAGGTTTCATCTACCGTTCGCTCTGATAATAACTATGACTATCTTAAATCTTAAAAAGGGCATTTATAGCATGGATAAATTATGTTAATTTACTGGGCGACATGCCAGTTTTTGAATCTACTATGCGGGCGTATCCAGTGCCGAAAGCTCCCACACATTGTGGGGCTTGGTATTTCTAGGCAGTCTTTCCCTTGCATTTTATAATACAACGAGGCTGATACGAACCAAAGACCTTCAGCACACAAGTGGAGATACTCTACCACCGCGCCAGGACCGCCGTTGCATTTTGAATCTACCATGTAGTGCAGGTTATAATTTGAGATTTTTTTCTAGAATTCCAGCCCTCTCAGCTTCTGTTAAGATGTTCCTTTTAGTGTGCTCAGTGCCATATAAGTGCTGGGTTCTTGTAGTAGTTTTTTTTTTTACAAAACACAGTACAATCAAAGACGCATGATCTATCATTCGCTTGACCAACTGCGGAGGTGCACCGCTTCATTTCCCAACATAATGAAGGTGTATCAATTTGGTGGAAACGCTCACCTTTCTCTCGGTGGCGTGTACATGTTTATAATAGCCAGGAAGAGCCCCTTGGCGTGGCATTTCAAGGCAACTCCAATTAGCGCTTTAATGGGCTTAATTGGGTTGATTACAATCAGCAATTACTAGGCCATATTGACTACGGGATTACATGATAGTGCCGGTTTGTAGCGTTACATGATTTTCGCTAACACCCTCCCTTAATCACAACTTGGCCAAGTTGAGATTACGCTTAAATTCCCGTAATTTCTTGACTGGAAGAGCTTTAGTAAAGCCATCTGCAACTTGATCCTTTGAATGTACAGATCTGATATTCAATTGTTTGTTTGCAACCCTCTCTCCCACGAAGTGAAAATCAATTTCAATGTGCTTCATTCTTGCATGAAACATGGGATTAGCTGATGATAAGTGGCACCCAAATTATCGCATCAAAGACAAGGAGATTGTTCCTGTTTCACTTCAAGTTCTGCAAGTAATGATTGGACCCATATTATTTTTGCAGTTGCATTTGCCAATGCTTTATATTTTGCTTATGTGCTTTATCTTGAAACGGTTGCTTGCTTCTTTGCACACCACGATATCAAATTCGGACCAAGAAAGACAGCAAATCTACCTGTGGATCTTCTATCATCAAGAAATCATGCCCAATCTGCATCAGAAAAGGCACTAACCAAGATGGAGGAAGATATCGCGAAAGCGAGTCCAAGACTAGCAGTATCTTTAACATATCTAAGTATTCTCTTAGCTGCTATCCAATGTACTGATGTAGGTTCATGAAAAATTGACACGCTTTATTTATCGAAAACGCAATATCAGGTCTAGTAAGTGTCAAGTATTGAAGTGCACCAACAATACTTCTATACCTTGTGTTGTCTTCTTGTGCCAGCGGGTCACCATGACACGCAGATAATTTTTCAATATTAGAGAGAGGTGTAGGCGCAGCTTTACATGCTTGCATTCCTACTCTAGTCACAAGATCAGTTGCATATTTTTCTTGAGTCAAGGTAATACCATTTCTTGTTTTCTTTACCTCAATGCCGAGAAAATAATGTAGATCACCTAAGTCCTCGAGGGCAAATTTTGCGTCTGCTGTAACTTCTTCATCAGATGAACTTGTAACAATTATGTCATCAACATATATAGGCATGAACATTGTAAGACCAGATTTGTGATAGATAAACAAGGATGTATCATCCTTAGAGGGAACAAAACCAAGTTCTTGTAATTTCAAACTCAGCTGAGAGTACCATGCTCTGGGGGCTTGCTTGAGTCCATATAAAGCTTTATCAAGCTTGCATACATGGAATGGTGCATTCATGTCTTCAAAACCCGATGATTGTTTCATGTACACATCCTCTTCTAGAACATCATGAAGAAATGCGTTTTGTATGTCTAGCTCTCGAAGACTCCATCCCCTGAAAACAACAATAGCCAAAACAAGACGAATAGTAGCTGCTTTTACAACTGGACTAAAGGTGTCCTCATAATCTATACCGTATATATCGTTGTTTGAAACCTTTCGCTACAAGTCTTGCCTTGTAACGGTCTATGGATCCATCAGCCTTTTTCTTTATCCTATAGACCCACTTGCAATCTATGAGATTTTTACCTTCATATGGTGGAACTAAGTGCCACGTTTTTTTTTCATCAATGCCATGTATTCCTCGTTCATAGCCTTCTTCTATTTTTCATCTTGGAGTGCATCCTCAATGTTTTCAGGTTCACCTGTAAACGACAACATAGCATACCGTATAAGGCCATCATATAATTTTACTGGTTGCACGATACATTTTTAAAGTCACGTAACCGGTTGTCGTTGCAGAGGCTGCACAACTGGTTCTGAAGGTTGTTGGAGATATGCCTAAGAGGCAATAATAAAAGTGTTTATTGTTATATCTTAGTGTTAATGATAAATGTTTACATCCCACGCTATAATTGTATTAAGCGGAAACATTAATACTTGTGTATTTTATAAACATAAAGGAGTCCCTAGTAAGCCTCTTGTTAAACTAGCTTGTTGATTAATAGATGATCATGAACATTGGATGTTATTAATAACAAGGTCATATCATTAGGTGAATGATGTGATGGACATACACCCATAGTAAGCGTAACATATGATCAAGCCATTTAGTTCTTTATGCTTCTAGCTTTAATATGCATAGTAACTTAACCCTTCGACCATGAGATCATGTTAATCACCTACACCGGATGGATGCTTTGATGACACCAAACACTACTGCGTAACTGGGTTGTTATAAAGGTGGAATTAAGTGTTCTGAAAGTATAGCGTTGAGGCACTTGTATCAATAGTGGGATTTGTCCATCGTAATAACGGATAGATATACTCTGGGCCCTCTCGGTGGAATGATATCCAATTAGCTTGAAAGCATGTGACTGGTTCACAAGGGATATCATATCATGGTGCGAGTAAAGAGTACTTATCAGTAACGAGGTTGAACTAGGTATGGAGATACCGACGATCAAACTTCGGATAAGTAAAATATCGCGAGACAAAGGGAATTGTTATTCTATGTTAATGGTTCTTTCGATCACGAAGTCATCGTTGAATATGTGGGAGCTATTATGGATCTCCAGGTCCCGCTATTAGTTATTGATCGGAGAGGAGTCTCGATCATGTCCACATAGTTCTCGAACCGTAGGGTGACACACTTAAGGTTTGATGTCGTTTTAAGTAGATATGGAATATGGAATGGAGTTCAAATGTTGTTTGGAGTCTCGGATGGGATCCAGGACGTCACGAGGAGTTCCGGAATGGTCCGAAGAATAAGATTCATATATATGAAGTCACTTTCCAAGTTTGGAAATGATCCGGTGCATTTATGGAAGGCGCTAGAATATTCTAGAACCTTCCGAAAGAAATCACCATGGAAGGTGGAGTCCTGGATGGACTCCACCAACCCTAGGCCGACCGAAGGGGAAGGTGGAGTCCATGGTGGACTCCACCACCATGGCCGGCCATAGGGGAAGGAAAGGGAGGAGTCCCACTTCCCCTAGGTTTCACCAATATGGAAGTTTTTGAGTTGGACTCTTATTCGAATCTTTGGGCAAACCGTAGGGGGTTCCACCTATATAATGAGGGGGAGAGGGAGGGGCTGGAAACACTTGGCCGCACCACCCAAGGGGCACAAAGGCCGGCGCCCAAGAGCACCCCCTCTCCCAAACCCTAGCTACTCCCTCCTCCTTATTCTCTCGCAGCGCTTACAGCGAAGCCCTGCCGGAGATCTCCACCACCACCGTCACCACGCCGTCTTGCTGGCGGGATTCCGAGGAGGATCTACTACATCCGCTGCCCGCTGTAACGGGGAGAAGGACGTCGTTATCAACACCGTACGTGTTGCCAATTGCGGAGGTGCTGCCCGATTGTGGCACCGTCAAGATCTTCTAGGCGCTTTTGAAAGCGGCAAGTGATCGACTCTATCCACCACGAGATTTATCTCGTTAACGCTTAGCGATCTTCGAGGGTATGTTGATCTTCACCTCATTGCTACCATCTACTAGATTAGATCTTGGCTTGTTATTCGTTCTTGCGGTAGGAAATTTTTTGTTTTCTATGCTACGAATCCTAACAGTGGTGTCAGAGCCGTGTATATGCATAGATTGGTTGCACGAGTAGAACACAATGGATTTGTGGACATTGATGCTTTTGTTGTCTTTAGTTATGTGTACTTTGCATCTTGCGGGATGGTGGGATGAAGTGGCCCGGGCTAACTTTACATGACCGCGTTCATGAGACTTGCTCCACGCTCGACATGCAACTTGTATTGCATAAGTGGCTTTGCGGGTGTCTGTCTCTCTCACCATAGTTAAGATTCAATTTACAATTTCAATTGATAACACTTGTATCAACGTTGTGGTTCATGTTCGTATGTAGATTGGATCTTACTCGAAAACCCTAAACCACGTAAAATATGCAAACCAAATTAGAGGCGTTTAACTTGTTTTTGCAGGGTTTGGTGAGGTGATATGGCCATAATGTGACGATGAATATGTATGAGATGATCATTATTATATTGTGGCAACCGGCATGAGCCTTATGGTTGTCTTTATATTTCATGTAGTAGTAGTATTTCAAAGTAGTTGTAATAGTTGCTACATGTTGTGAACAACCATGAAGACGGCGCCATTAACCTTGACGCTACACCGACAATGATGGAGATCATGCCCGTTGATGATGGAGATCATGTCCGTGCTTTGGAGATGAAGATCAAAGGCGCAAAGACTAAAGGGCCATATCATATCACATTATGAATTGCATGTGATGTTAATCATTTATGCATCTTATTTTGCTTAGATCGCGACGGTAGCATTATAAGATGATCCCTCACATTAATATCAAGATAATAAAGTGTTCCCTCGTATGCACCGTTGCTACAGTTCATCGTTTTGAAGCATCTCGTGATGATCGGATGTGATAGATTCTACGTTCACATACAACGGGTGTAAGCCATGTTGCACACGCGGAAATACTTGGGTTTGCTTGACGAGCCTAGCATGTACAGACATGGCCTCGGAACAACGGAAACCAAAAGGTTGAACACGAGTCATATGGATGATATGATCAACATGTTGATGTTCACCATTGAAGCTATATCATCTCACGTGATGATCGGTTTTGGTTTAGTGGATATGGATCGTGTACCACTTAACAACTATGAGGGATGTTGTATTAAGTGGGAGTTCATTAGTAATTACATTAAAACTTGAACTAATTATCATGAACATAGTATGAATAGTATTTTGAATTAAATTTGTAGAATTGGCATCCGTTTTCTACCATGCGCTAGTCTTGTAATTGAGATTGAAATACTGTTAAATCTGACAAGTAACTTTACGGACTGGTACCGTATTGTTAAAGAATCAAGAAATGAGTAAGTCCTATTGCAAACTTTTAGTAAACCTCACATTGCTGATTCAAAGAACAATGGTTTCAATTAGTACCTAAAATCATCTTGTCTCCGTGAAACTTGAAGTTCAAATCCGTTTGAAAAGTAAGGAGCTGGAAATTTTGTTTTCAGAAATAAGCAAGGTATGAGATATATATGATATCTAAGACCTTACTGCAAGATGATAAAATATAATCTAGTGAGACTACATAAACTCATAAGTTTTATGGGAATGTATGAAGGTTGAAGACGCCAGGCGTCCCAATCCTCCAACTAGTTGGGCACTAACGATATTCGCATATCCATGAAGTGATCGTCCTTAGTACGCACCGTTGCTAAGACTCGTCGTTTCGAAGCATCACGTGATGATCGGGTGTTATAGATTCTACATGTGCATACAACGGGTGCAAGCCAGATTTGCACATACGAGTACTAAGGTTAAACTTTACGAGTCTAGCATGTACAGACATGGTCTCGGAAAGTCGTCATGATTTGATGGATAAAATTATCAGTGAAATTGTTCATCACATTAAAAAGTTACTAATAGTGAAATCTGGAACACTTGTCATGTGATGATCAACTTCAAAGTAAGAACCTCAAGGTTATTGGTATTTGACCAATGGACCTGGAAGTTATTGAAGGTGAAATGTTTTCTGAGAATGAGAAAAGCTAAAAGATAAACTACAAAAGATTTTTGGCGGAAAGAAAGAAAAGACTAGAAAGTCTAGCTTAGGTGTATATAGATGATATACATGTTATGAATGTATTCCTTGTTTGGTCACACAATGAAATTCTTGGGTATCTATACCATATTGGTTGATATGAGGTGTCATACAAAACAATGCAATACAAGAATACAATGGCATAAGTGACTGACAAGGAATATGGTAGGAATGCACGTCTGGAACAAAATAAAGTGTTATTGTGTTCATCGTTGGCATTCTACCTAGCCCTTCAGATTTATAATAAAGAACTTTATAATTGTTGTTTTATTCTGGTTAAATGAAAACAATGAGTTGTTCAAATTATAACAGCATTCCATGTATGATGGATAAGTTATTATAAATATTTATGGTGAAGCACACATACATAACACTGACGCTAAAATGCCATAAGGAAAATGATGTGAATTCCTCATTAGTGGAACCGCCATTTAGGTCATGTTAGAAAGGAACGCATAAAGGAACTCCATGCAAATGGTTTTTTGGAGTCATTTGATTTTTGAATCGTTTGGCGTTTGCAAATCTCTTCTAAAGAGAATGACTGAAATACCGTTCATAGGCCAAGAGTTGAATGGGCAACTAACTTAGTGGAAACATACATGATGATGTATGTGGTTCACTGGGCATAGTTGTGTGCGGGAGGTTCTTCTATTTCATGAAAACTTCCAACAATGAAGTGAGTATATATATGTGGATATATTTATTTGATAAGGAAGAAGTTTGAAACATTTGAATGGATTCAAATAAATTTCAGCATGAAGTGGAAATCATCGTAATATAAAAGTCAAATATCTATGATTGGATCATGGTGGAAATATTTGAATTACGAGTTTTAGCGAACATCTAAGAGAGTTATGAAATTGTTCTACAACTCACGTTTCTTGGAGTATCATAATGATGATGGAGTATCCGAGAGACGTATCCAAACCTTGTTGGATTAATGATGAGATAAAATAAAATGATGCCATTATATTTTTGTGGATTATGCTTTAGAGACTACCGCTTTTACACTAAATAGAGCGCCATCATAATCCGTTAAAATGACACCATATGAGTTATGGCATGGGTATAAACCCTAATAGTCCTTTCTTAAAATTTGGTATGCGTAGCATAAGTAAATGAGTTTACAACCAAAATCGGATGAATGTCTTTGTTGGTTATCCTAGAGAATTGATTGGGAATTCTTTCCACTATAAAGTCAAAGACAAAAGTATTTGTCGATGTTTCTTACTTATTTTCAAGAAATTATTTCTAGCGAAGTTTTTGAGTGGGAGGACAATGGAACTTGATAAGGTTCATGAACCTGAGCATGATGATCAAAGTAGCACAGCATCGGAAATGGTTCCGGAAGCGGCCACGACGATCATGGCTCCCATGTCTACAAAGTGTTATAGTCATGGAGATCAAAGTACCTATTGAACCTTGTAGATGTGGTTTACTTTGTGATCAAATAAATGATTTTGTGGACAAAGGATTGTTTTTTGAACAATGATAAACTAACTACATGCAAAGAAGTTATGATGGACCCTTACTCCGTTAAAATGGCTATGCGTCATGAAATCCAAGATAGGTGAATACTTTTTGAAAGTAATGGATCTATAAAATTTATAGACTTGGATGGAATATCCTTGAAGAAGTTCGACTTGTCGAAAAGTTGTTTACGACAAAGTTCAAAGAATTGACTACGATAAGATTAGATCTTCCGTAGCAATGCCTATAGTCTATGTGGATTATTCTAGTAATCGCTACATATTCCTTTTATGAGATATGATAGTAGGATGGCAGAAATACATTCCTTACCAGAAGTGTGTATGAAGGATGTATACTAAGATACAAACCAAAGAGTTATGCTAGTCCGTGGAATACTAGATAGGTATACAAACTTCACTGGATAAAGTAAGTATCACGGAGTTGGAATCTTCACCGGATGAAATAATCAAAGAGTTTTGATTTCATCAGAAACGATGAAAATGCTTGCATTTGCAAGAAATTAAGTGGGAGCGCTGAGACATAGTTATAATATTATATATGGATGACATATTATTGATTATAAATGATGTAATTATATACTTGATGTGATTAAAAGGTTTCATTGAGAATTAACTTCAATGAAAGGATATGGACTGAAACATATTTAGTGTCAAGATCTATGAAGATAGATTGAAACACATAATAAGTTTAAGTCAAAATACATAGAATGAGTATTGAAGTAGTTCAATATAATTAAGAAGGTGTTCTTTTCCATGTGAAGGTTTAACAAGACTTGAGTGTATTTGACACTCGATGAGTAAAAACACATGAGTGATTTTAGATCACGAATAATATGTACAAAATCAGATGTCTTGTGCTCTAAAGTGTTACGAGCATATACCAGAATGATTCATGTAATGATCATTTGACAACAGTAAGAATATCCCTGAGTGCTTTAGAAGAACCGAGGATATATATATAGTTTTTGTATGGGGTAATGACAAACAAATCGATGTAAGGTGTTGCACCGATATTAGTTTGGTCACATATAAAAATAAAAATTTCAATCTCAATTAGGCTAAGTGTTGTTTAAAAGGTATCACAATGAACTAGAAGAAGTCTATGCTAGATTTAGATGAGTTCTAAATATTGTGATGGATTCTACAAACGAAGGCAGAATATGTCATTGTTTTGACAATGACTGAGGATGTAATTCGAGGAGTTCTTTGAGAACTTGGTGTAGTTCCGATAGTGTCAAAACTTTGAAGCTATATTGTGTGTGACAATATTAGTGACATATTTCAGACCGCGGAATTAAGATTCCACCAGAAGACTGAACATATATGATTAATGCCTACTCATTTGGAAAATGAGTGATGCGTTGAGACGCAAATGAATTGCAAAATACATATGTTTCTGAGTATGTCAGATTCGTTGACTGAAACCTCTCCCATAAGCAAACATGACAAGCACCAGAAGGCCAATGTGTTATATCTTTACAAATGTAAACTAGATTACTGACTCTAGTGCAAGTGGGAGACTGTTGGAGATATGCCCAAGAGGCAATAATAAAACTGTTTATTGTTATATCTTAGTGTTCATGATAAATGTTTACATCCCATGCTATAATTGTATTAACCGGAAATATTAATACTTGTGTGTTTTGTAAACATAAAGGAGTCCCTGGTAAGCCTCTTGTTAAACTAGCTTGTTTGATTAATAGATGATCATGGTTTCCTGATCATGAACATTGGATGTTATTAATAACAAGGTCATATCATTAGGTAAATGATGTGATGGACATACACCCATAGTAAGCGTAGCATATGATCAAGTCATTTAGTTCTTTATGCTTCTAGCTTTAATATGCATAGTAACTTAATCTTTCGACCATGAGATCATGTTAATCACCTACACCGGATGGATGCTTTGATGACACCAAACACTACTGCGTAATTGGGTTGCTATAAAGGTGGCATTAAGTGTTCGGAAAGTATAGGGTTGAGGCACTTGTATCAATAGTGGGATTTTTCCATCCTAATGACGGATAGATATACTCTGGGCCCTCTCGGTGGAATGACATCCAATTAGCTTGCAAGCATGTGACTGGTTCACAAGGGATATCATATCACGGTACGAGTAAAGAGTACTTATCGGTAACGAGGTTGAACTAGGTATGGAGATAGCAACGATCAAATTTCGGATAAGTAAAATATCGCGAGACAAAGGGAATTGTTATTTTATGTTAATGGTTCTTTCGATCACGAAGTCATCGTTGAATATGTGGGAGCTATTATCGATCTCCAGGTCCCGCTATTAGTTATTGATCGAAGAGGAGTCTCGATCATGTCCACATAGTTCTCGAACCGTAGGGTGACACACTTAAGGTTTGATGTTGTTTTAAGTAGATATGGAATATGGAATGGAGTTCAAATGTTGTTCGGAGTCTCAGATGGGATCCAGGATATCACGAGGAGTTCCGGAATGGTCCGGAGAATAAGATTCATATATAGGAAGTCACTTTCCAAGTTTGAAAATGATCCGGTGCATTGATGGAAGGCGCTAGATTGTTCTAGAACCTTCCGGAAGAAATCACCATGGAATGTGGAGTCCCGGATGGACTTCACCAACCCTAGGCCGACCAAAGGGGAAGGTGGAGTCCATGGTGGACTCCACCACCATGGCCGGCCATAGGGGAAGGAAAGGGAGGAGTCCCACCTCCCCTAGGTTTCACCAATATGGAAGTTTTTGAGTTGGACTCTTATTCGAATCTTTGGGAAAACCCTAGGGGGTTCCACCTATATAATGAGGGGGAGAGGGAGGGGCTGGAAACACTTGGCCGCACCACCCAAGGGGCACCAAGGCCGGCGCCCAAGAGCACCCCCTCTCCCAAACCCTAGCTACTCCCTCCTCCTTATTCTCCCCCAACGCTTACGGCGAAGCCCTGCCGGAGATCTCCACCACCACCGTCACCATGCCGTCGTGCTGGCAGGATTCCGAGGAGGATCTACTACATCCGCTGCCCGCTGGAACGGGGAGAAGGACGTTGTCATCAACACCGTACGTGTGACCGAGTGCGGAGGTGCTACCCGATTGTGGCACCGTCAAGATCTTCTACGCGCTTTTGAAAGCGGCAAGTGATCGACTACATCCACCATGAGATTTATCTCGTTAACGCTTAGAGATCTTCGAGGGTATGTTGATCTTCACCTCGTTGCTACCATCTACTAGATTAGATCTTGTCTTGTACGTTATTCGTTCTTGCGGTAGGAATTTTTTTGTTTTCTATGCTACGAATCCTAACAAAGGTCACTTGCTATAGAAGATCCAGAGGTGCTAGGGGCCTCACTGATTATGGCCGATCCGGCCGGGCAGGAGGTCGTCGATGGGATCAGCCCACTTGGATTGGACTTGGACGTGACATCCTCCACATGTCATGATTCCAATGCGGGCGTGCATGCGTCCGAGGCCGTTCGGCCTGTTCCTCTCGAGCACCCAATCGTGGGCGCAGCACGTCTCGCGCGCCTGATAGCGCCAGCTCGGGATCGCGCCATGTCGGGCGCACATTCCTGGGCAGGCCGATGAGCTAGGCCCCGCCGAATCCTCCTCGATTTCCGGCCCATGCCCGTCGTTTTCTGCAGGTTCTTGTACGACGATCATAGGAACTTCCAGGGTGCGGTTTTGACCAAAATTTGCACCGTTTTGTCTTGCATTTTCTGCATCAACTTCTCTTTCCGCAGGATTAGTAGTATGAGAATTAACCAAGTGATCAAAACGGTTATTTTCCTCCCCATGGTCAAAAGAGCGCAAGTTGTCGCGAAGAAGTAAAATTTCTTTGCGAAGTTGGGCCCCGGCATTAGGGTGAAGGTTTTGGAAGGGAAAAATGGTTTCATCGAACACTGCATCTCGAGAAATGTAAACACGCCTAGTTTGAACATCTAAGCATTTGACTCCTTTGTGCATGGCACTATACCCAAGAAACACACATTGCTTGGATCGAAAAGATAATTTGCGAGTATTATAGGGTCAAATGTTTGGCCAGCATGCACAACCAAAAACACGAAGAGAGGTATAGTCTGGAGTTTCATTGAGTAGATGTTCAAAGGGAGTATGAAAGTCAATGACTTTGGAAGGCAACATGTTGATGAGATGTGTGGATATCAAAAAAGTTTCATCCCAAAATTTTAATGGCATGGATGCATTAGCTAGAAGAGCTAGACCAACTTCTACAATATGGCGATGGTTTCGTTCGGCGGAGCCATTTTGTTGATGTGCATGAGGACATGACACATGATGGGAGATGCCAATTTTTTGAAAGAAAGAATTTAATTTTTCATAGTCACCTGCCCAATAGGATTGGAGGGTAATAATTTTTCTCCCAAATTTTCGTTCGACGAGTGCTTGGAAATTATGGAAGACATTAAAAACATCAGATTTCTTTTTAATGAGATAAATCCATGTAAACTTTCGAAAATCATCAATAAAGCTCACATAATAGTTGTGTCTACCAACGTAAATTGGTGACTTTTTTCATTTTGGCAAGAGTCACACACCGACTCTAGCTTTCCATGAAATGGAAGCTTATTATTCCTAAGCACTCGTTCGACGATTGAAAAAGATGGATGACCAAGATGGTTGTGCCACCTCGGGGATGAAACCTTGGTGGTGCCAAAAGATTGTTTATTGGGGGTCCTATCATGCGGAATCAACGGGTAGAGGCCTCCTCTACACGTGCCTCGATATATTACCTTCCTCGTGACCTAATCCTTGATCAAAATGAATTTGGGCCAAAATTCAACATAAGCATGATTATCAATGTTAATGCGATTGACGGAAAGAAGATTTTTATAGGCATCTGACACATGAAGGATATTGTTTAATAGAATTTTATGGATGGGGTTTTTAATAACCGAACGACCAATATGGTTAATTTTCATACCTGCACCATTTGGGGTGTGAATTTGTTCATGCCCGCAGTACTTGTCGCGGATGGTCACCTTCTCTAGTTCGCTGGTGATGTGGTCCGTGGCTCCGCTGTCCATGTACCAATTTGTGTCGACTCCGTAGGATGCAGCATTGGCGGAGTGCTCCTCTTGATCATCCTTGCGGTATAGGTACCAACAGTCCCGTGCGTTGTGCCCGGGTTTGCCACATACGTATTTGGCATGTGACCTTGGCGTTGGCGGATCCTTGTCCGCCGTCGTAGTTGTTGTTGTTATAGCGAGGGCCCCCCTGTTGTTGTTGTTGAAGGGGGGTCGGCCTCCACGGCCTTGGCTGCGGCCTCCATTGCCACGACCACGCGGACTACCTCCACGTCCCCGCCCACGCCCACGTGGCGCAGAGAAGTTGGTGGAGGATTTGAAGCCTCCGCTGCCGTCCATGCTTGATCCGCCGAGGAGCTCGGTGCGTTGGTCGAAATTCGACATTTGCGCGAACAGATCATCGAGCGTGATAGGCTCCGTGCGTGCATGATACGTCTCCAACGTATCGATAATTTCTTATGTTCCATGCTACTTTATTGATGATACCTACATGTTTTATGCACACTTTATGTCATATTTATGCGTTTTCTGGAACTAACCTATTAACAAGATGCCGAAGTGCCAGTTCCTGTTTTCTGCTGTTTTTGGTTTCAGAAATCCTAGTAACGAAATATTCTCGGAATCGGACGAAATCAACGCCCAGGTTCCTATTTTGCCCGGAAGCATCCAGAACACCCGAGAGCCGCCAGAGGGGGGCCCTGTGGGCCCCAGATGACATGGTGGCGCGGCCAGGGCTGGGCCCGCGCCACCCTATGGTGTGGTCGCCTCGTTGACCCCCCTGCGCCGCCTCTTCGCCTATTTAAAGCCCCTGCATCGAAAACCCTTACAGAGGAAGCCACGATACGAGAAAAGTTCCAGAGCCGCCACCATCGCGAAGCCAAGATCTGGGGGACAGGAGTCTCTGTTCCGGCACCCTGCCGGAGCGGGGAAGTGCCCCCGGAAGGCTTCTCCATCGACACCGCTGCCATCTCCACCGCCATCTTCATCACCGCTGCTGCTCCCATGAGGAGGGAGTAGTTCTCCATCGAGGCTCGGGGCTGTACCGGTAGCTATGTGGTTCATCTCTCTCCTATGTACTTCAATACAATAATCTCATGAGCTGCCTTACATGATTGAGATTCATATGATGATGCTTGTAATCTAGATGTCATTATGCTAGTCAAGTGGGTTTTACTTATGTGATCTCCGGAGACTCCTTGTCCCACGTGTGTAAAGGTGACAGTGTGTGCACCGTGTGGGTCTCTTAGGCTATATTTCACGAAGTACTTATTCACTGTTGAAGAGCGTAGTGAAGTGCTTATTTATATCTCTTGATGATTGCAATGTGTTTGTATCACAATTTATCTATGTGCTACTCTAGTGATGTGTTATTAAAGTAGTTTTATTCCTCCTGCATGTGTGCAAAGGTGACAGTGCGTGCACCGTGTTAGTACTTGGTTTATGCTATGATCATGATCTCTTGTAGATTGCGAAGTTAACTATTGCTATGATAATATTGATGTGATCTATTCCTCCTACATATGCATGAAGGTGACAGTGTGCATGCTATGCTAGTACTTGGTTTAGTCGTTTTGATCTATCTTACACTTAAGGTTACTTAAACATGAGCATTATTGTGGAGCTTGTTAACTCCGGCATTGAGGGTTCGTGTAATCCTACGCAATGTGTTCATCATCCAACAAAAGTGTAGAGTATGCATTTATCTATTCTGTTATGTGATCAATGTTGAGAGTGTCCACTAGTGAAAGTGTAATCCCTAGGCCTTGTTCCTAAATACTGCTGAGTTACTCTTGCTTGTTTCTTGTTTCTTGTGTTACTAGCTGCAATACTACCACCATCAACTACACGCCCGACAAGCTATTTTACGGCACCATTGCTACTGCTCATATATATTCATACCACCTGTATTTCACTATCTCTTCGCCGAACTAGTGCACCTATTAGGTGTGTTGGGGACACAAGAGACTTCTTGCTTTGTGGTTGCAGGGTTGCATGAGAGGGATATCTTTGACCTCTTCCTCCCTGAGTTCGATAAACCTTGGGTGATCCACTTAAGGGAAAACTTGCTGCTGTTCTACAAACCTCTGCACTTGGAGGCCCAACACTGTCTACAGGAAAGGAGGGGGAACGTAGACATCAAGCACTTTTCTGGCGCCGTTGCCGGGGAGGAAAGGTAAAAGGTACTCACACTCCGGACCTTGGCTACTAAGCTATTTCCCGGCGCCGTTGTAAGTACTCGAAGCTATTTCCTTTAGACTCTGCAATTGCGACATTTGGTTTCTTGTTTACACTAGTTAGGCATAATGGAAAACAACAAAAATATGAGAGATCTTTATGAACTTTATCTTGAATTAGGACATGATGTGTTTGAAGAAAGAATTAAGAAACCCATGGAACTTTATATGCATGCTAATGGGAATGTTATTACTATGAATGCTTTGAACACCATTATTGCTAATGCTATGGAAAATTCTAAGCTTGGGGAAGCTGGTTTTGGTGAGCATGATATTTTTAGTCCCCCAAGCATTGAGGAGAAAATTTACTTTGATGATACTATGCCTCCTATATTTGATGATGAGAATAATAATGATAGCTACTTTGTTGAATTTGCTCCCACTACAACTAATAAAATTGATTATGCCTATGTGGAGAGTAATAATTTTATGCATGAGACTCATGATAAGAATGCTTTATGTGATAGTTATATTGTTGAGTTTGCTCATGATGCTACTGAAAGTTATTATGAGAGAGGAAAATACGGTTGTAGAAATTTTCATGTTACTAAAACACCTCTCTATGTGCTGAAATTTTTGAAGCTACACTTGTTTTATCTTCCTATGCTTGTTATTTTGCTCTTCATGAACTTGTTTATTTACAAGATTCCTATGCATAGGAAGCATGTTAGACTTAAATGTGTTTTGAATTTGCCTCTTGATGCTCTCTTTTGCTTCAAATACTATTTCTTGCGGGTGCATCACCAAAATTGCTGAGCCCATCTTAATGGCTATAAAGAAAGAACTTCTTGGGAGATAACCCATGTGTTATTTTACTACAGCAATTTTTGTTTTGTTGAGTCTTGGAAGTTGTTTACTACTGTAGCAACCTCTCCTTATCTTAGTTTTGTGTTTTGTTGTGCCAAGTAAAGTTTCTATGTCAAAGTTGATGTTATATTTGGGATCGCTGCGCAGAAACAGCATTGCTGTCTGTCACGAATCTGGGCACAGTCCTCTGTAGAAAATTCGAAAAAATCTGCCAATTTACGAGCGTGATCCTCAGATATGTACGCAACTTTCATTAGTTTTGAGTTTTTCCATTTGAGCAAGTCTGGTGCCATCCTAAAATTCGTCTTTACGGACTGTTCTGTTTTTGACAGATTCTGCCTTTTATTTCGCATTGCCTTTTTTGCTATGTTGGATTCATTTCTTTGATCCATTAATGTCCAGTAGCTTTATGCAATGTCCAGAAGTGTTAAGAATGATTGTGTCACCTCTGAACATGTGAATTTTTTGATTATGCACTAACCCTCTAATGAGTTTGCTTGAAGTTTGGTGTGAAGGAAGTTTTCAAGGGTCAATAGAAGAGGGTGATATAATGTGATCGAGAAGAGTGAAAAGTCTAAGCTTGGGGATGCCCCGGTGGTTCATCCCTGCATATTTTAAGAAGACTCAAGCATCTAAGCTTGGGGATGCCCAAGGCATCCCCTTCTTCATCGACAACTTATCAGGTTTCTTCTAGTGAAACTATATTTTTATTCGGTCACATCTTATGTACTTTACTTGGAGCGTCTATGTGCTTTTATTTTTGTTGTGTGATTTTTAGTTCTCTGAATAAGTTCATCCTTGTGTGGGAGAGAGACACGCTCCGCTGGATCGTATGAACACATGTGTTCTTAGCTCATAATATTCATGGCGAAGTTTCCTCTTCGTTAAATTGTTATATGGTTGGAATTGGAAAAATGCTACATGTAGTAATTCTAAAATGTCTTGGATAATGTGATACTTGGCAATTGTTGTGCTCATGTTTAAGCTCTTGCATCATATGCTTTGCACCCATTAATGAAGAAATACATAGAGCTTGCTAAAATTTGATTTGCATATTTGGTCTCTCTAAGGCCTAGATAATATCTAGTATTGAGTTTTGAACAACAAGGAAGACGGTGTAGAGTCTTATAATGTTTACAATATGTCTTTTATGTGAGTTTTGCTGCACCGGTTCATCCTTGAGTTTGCTTCAAATAACCTTGCTAGCCTAAACCTTGTATCGAGAGGGAATACTTCTCATGCATCCAAAATCCTTGAGCCAACTACTATGCCATTTGTGTCCACCATACCTACCTACTACATGGTATTTCTCCGCCATTCCAAAGTAAATTGCTTGAGTGCTACCTTTAAAATTCCATCATTCACCTTTGCAATATATAGCTCATGGGACAAAATAGCCTTAAAAACTATCGTAGTATTGAATATGTACTTATGCACTTTATATTTTATTAAGTTGCTTGTTGTGCGATAACCATGCTTCTGGGGAACGCCATCAACTATTGTTGAATATCATGTGAGTTACTATGCATGTCCGTCTTGTCTGAAGGATCTATCATTTTAGTGATTGGAGCATGCAAAATTGTTAGAGAAGAACATTGGGCCGCTAACTAAAGCCATGAATCATGGTTGAAGTTTCAGTTTTGGACATATATCCTCAATCTCATATGAGAATAATAATTGTTGCTACATGCTTATGCATTTAAGAGGAGTCCATTATCTGTTGTCCATGTTGTCCCGGTATGGATGTCTAAGTTGAGAATAATCAAAAGCGAGAAATCCAAAATGCGAGCATTCTCCTTAGACCTTTGTACAGGCGGCATGGAGGTACCCCTTTGTGACACTTGGTTGAAACATGGCATGCAAAGATCCGGTAGTCCAAGCTAAGTAGGACGAGGTGCGGGCACTATTAGTATACAATGCATGAGGCTTGCAACTTGTAAGATATAATTTACATAACTCATATGCTTTATTACTACCGTTGACAAAATTGTTTCATGTTTTCAAAATAAAAGCTCTAGCACAAATACAGCAATCGATGCTTTCCTCTTTGAAGGACCTTTCTTTTACTTTTATTGTTGAGTCAGTTTACCTATCTCCCTCCACCTTAAGAAGCAAACACTTGTGTGAACTGTGCATTGATTCCTACATACTTGCATATTGCACTTGTTATATTACTTTATGTTGACAATATCCATGAGATATACATGTTATAAGTTGAAAGCAACCGCTGAAACTTAATCTTCCTATGTGTTGCTTCAACACCTTTACTTTGATTTATTGCTTTATGAGTTAACTCTTATGCAAGACTTATTGATGCTTGTCTTGAAGTACTATTCATGAAAAGTCTTTGCTTTATGATTCACTTGTTTACTCATGTCATTACCATTGTTTTGATCGCTGCATTCATTATATATGTTTACAATATGATCAAGTTTATGATGGCATGTCACTTCAGAAATTATCTTTGTTATCGTTTTACCTGCTCGGGACGAGCAGAACTAAGCTTGGGGATGCTGATACGTCTCCAACGTATCGATAATTTCTTATGTTCCATGCTACTTTATTGATGATACCTACATGTTTTATGCACACTTTATGTCATATTTATGCGTTTTCTGGAACTAACCTATTAACAAGATGCCGAAGTGCCAGTTCCTGTTTTCTGCTGTTTTTGGTTTCAGAAATCCTAGTAACGAAATATTCTCGGAATCGGACGAAATCAACGCCCAGGTTCCTATTTTGCCCGGAAGCATCCAGAACACCCGAGAGCCGCCAGAGGGGGGCCCTGTGGGCCCCAGATGACATGGTGGCGCGGCCAGGGCTGGGCCCGCGCCACCCTATGGTGTGGTCGCCTCGTTGACCCCCCTGCGCCGCCTCTTCGCCTATTTAAAGCCCCTGCATCGAAAACCCTTACAGAGGAAGCCACGATACGAGAAAAGTTCCAGAGCCGCCACCATCGCGAAGCCAAGATCTGGGGGACAGGAGTCTCTGTTCCGGCACCCTGCCGGAGCGGGGAAGTGCCCCCGGAAGGCTTCTCCATCGACACCGCTGCCATCTCCACCGCCATCTTCATCACCGCTGCTGCTCCCATGAGGAGGGAGTAGTTCTCCATCGAGGCTCGGGGCTGTACCGGTAGCTATGTGGTTCATCTCTCTCCTATGTACTTCAATACAATAATCTCATGAGCTGCCTTACATGATTGAGATTCATATGATGATGCTTGTAATCTAGATGTCATTATGCTAGTCAAGTGGGTTTTACTTATGTGATCTCCGGAGACTCCTTGTCCCACGTGTGTAAAGGTGACAGTGTGTGCACCGTGTGGGTCTCTTAGGCTATATTTCACGAAGTACTTATTCACTGTTGAAGAGCGTAGTGAAGTGCTTATTTATATCTCTTGATGATTGCAATGTGTTTGTATCACAATTTATCTATGTGCTACTCTAGTGATGTGTTATTAAAGTAGTTTTATTCCTCCTGCATGTGTGCAAAGGTGACAGTGCGTGCACCGTGTTAGTACTTGGTTTATGCTATGATCATGATCTCTTGTAGATTGCGAAGTTAACTATTGCTATGATAATATTGATGTGATCTATTCCTCCTACATATGCATGAAGGTGACAGTGTGCATGCTATGCTAGTACTTGGTTTAGTCGTTTTGATCTATCTTACACTTAAGGTTACTTAAACATGAGCATTATTGTGGAGCTTGTTAACTCCGGCATTGAGGGTTCGTGTAATCCTACGCAATGTGTTCATCATCCAACAAAAGTGTAGAGTATGCATTTATCTATTCTGTTATGTGATCAATGTTGAGAGTGTCCACTAGTGAAAGTGTAATCCCTAGGCCTTGTTCCTAAATACTGCTGAGTTACTACTGCTTGTTTACTGTTTCTTGTGTTACTACTGCTGCAATACTACCACCATCAACTACACGCCAGCAAGCTATTTTCTGGCACCATTGCTACTGCTCATATATATTCATACCACCTGTATTTCACTATCTCTTCGCCGAACTAGTGCACCTATTAGGTGTGTTGGGGACACAAGAGACTTCTTGCTTTGTGGTTGCAGGGTTGCATGAGAGGGATATCTTTGACCTCTTCCTCCCTGAGTTCGATAAACCTTGGGTGATCCACTTAAGGGAAAACTTGCTGCTGTTCTACAAACCTCTGCACTTGGAGGCCCAACACTGTCTACAGGAAAGGAGGGGGAACGTAGACATCAGTGCATCAAGTGCCGACACGAGCGGGTTGTAGGTCTCATCGAGCCCTGCTAGAATGTATGAGATTACTTCATCCTCGGCGAGTGGCTTACCACCTGTGGCGAGTTCCTCCGCAAAGGACTTCATCTCGGCGAAGAAGGCTGGCAACTTCTTGTTCCTTTCTTGCATTGGCGAGGGCGATGCGGAGGTTGTTGATGCGGGAGCGTGACGTTGAGGAGAACATGTTCATGAGGGCGTCCCATATTGCCTTAGCGTTCGTGAGCGGGCCACTTGGATGAGGACCTCCTTGGACAAGGAGTTGAGGAGGTACGAGAGCACCTCCTGATCTTGCGCCTCCCACGCGACATAGGATGGGTTCACCATGTCCTTGTCCTTGCCCTGCGCGTCCTTGGCGGTGAGGGTTTCTGCAGGCGCCGCCATGGTACCATCAAGGTACCCAAAGAGCTGAGCGCCCCTGATCTTTGGGAGGACCTGGGCACGCCATAGGAGGTAGTTCTCGCGAGTGAGTTTCTCGGAGGCTTGGTGGTTGATGGTGACGATGGCTGGGGACGACATGTTTTGGTTTTGCCAGACAAAGGTAGAAGAGAATGGCTCTGATACCATATCAATTTGGTGGAAACTCTTACCTTTCTCTCGGTGGCGTGTACGTGTTTATAATTATAATAGCCAAGAAGAGCCCCCTGGCGTGGCATTACAATTTACAAGGCAACTCCAATCAGTGCTTTAATGGGCTTAATTGGGTTGATTGCAATCAGCAATTACTAGGCCCTATTGACTACGGAATTACACAAAGAAGGAAGGAGATGATACTGCCGGTTTGTACCGTTACATGATTTTCGCTAACAAGGTGAACTGGAAAGTCTGCATCATATTATCGTGCATTGGTTCCATGTACAGAGGGCGTGCTGAGAATTCAGATGCATGAACAAGACATCCCTGCGCCTCGATAAGAAGTTATTTATTTACCATGCCTAACACCTTTTGACCAACTAGATGATACCCCGCGCGTTGCGGCGGAAATATTTAAGCGATCATTCATACCATTGTACTTGAATTCATATTAATAAAGGAAATGTGACCATTGATGTTATGTGGTTCATAATTCGTTTAAGGGATTATTACAACACCATTAAAAAGAAAAAAGTCTAAGATAGTTTGTCAACATTGAATTCGTACTGATTAAATTTTTTTTTGTGTAATTGGAGAGAGCGATACGTCCTTCACATTGAGGAAATATTCTTTAGATCCTTCATAGTATTTCCGATAACTTCATTTCATTATGTGAATCCAAAGTAAGGTGAACTACCAAATAATAAACCATAAGTGCTCGAATATTGATACCTTTAGAGAGGTATTCGAACATATGTGTACATTAATCATGTAACACAAATATATGCATTTCCATTGGAATATGCATTGGCAAACTAATAAAAGCTCTTCTAGATAAGAATAAAAAAGACGTATATCATTAGACAAAGCTAGTACATACCCCAGATACTTAGGACGATGCATTCACTTGATACTCTTTGTCTTCTCTGAGGTAATGAAGATCTAACGTCCAATCTAAAAGGAAAATGTTGCCGACTTTGGGCCATTTTGTAGTTCACCTTACAACTGGAAGCTAAATCCTGTAGTTAGCTTGAACAGATTGGTCGAGTGTCGAGACACTCATCTATAGTCTTGGACTGACCTGATTTATTTATTCAGGCCCTGACTTGGTTTATTTATTCAGGCCTTCACAGGAACAGAAGTTACAATTGCAAGCAATTGAAAATACATTACTTCATCATGTCGTGTTTCTTCATGCCTAATTAGTCCCAATCCAAGGAAAATAAATCAACTCATGCCTGGAATAAGGGATCTTTTTTGGGATTATAGAGAAAGATCGAACATGAGCCAATTGCTATAAGAAAATTTGTCAAATAGTGTAGCACTGTATTATTGTATTTGCCCAAAAGGCTGAGAACCAATACCATACGTATGACCTCAGAAATTCGGTTCAGTATGCATCAGCAGAATATCCTGTAGGTGAAGACGCTGGCCGAAAAAAAATCTCCGGCTCAGGCAGGTGATACCAATGTTGGCGTTCATGACCGTGTGGGACTGAATACTTACCACGATGCCTCTCAGAATTTTAGGTTTATCACTCATCTATAGTCTTGGACTGGCCTGGTTTATTTATTCAGGCCTTCACACGAACGACAGAAGTTACAACTTACAATTGCAAGCAGTTGAAAATACATTACTTCATCATGCCGTGTTTCTTCATGCCTAATTAGACCCAATCCGGTGAAAATAAATCAACTCCTGCCTAGAATAAGTGATCTTTTTTGGGATTTTGAGAAAGATCGAACAATAATCGAATGCTATAAGAAAAACTGTCAAATAGTGTACAACTGTATTATTGTATTTGCCAAAAAGGCTGAGAGCCCATACAACACGTATGACATAAGAAATTGGGTTCAGTATCAACTCAACTGCATCAGCAAATGGGGGATCAGAGAGATATATAACCTGCAGACGTGGGTCAAAAAAAATCTCCAGCTCAGGCAGGTGATACAAATTACCAATGTTGGGGTTCATGAGCGTGTGGGACTAAATGCTTACCAGGATGCCTTGCAGAATTTCAGGTTTATCCATCGTTGCAAAGCGTGCACACAAACAAACAAATTGTAGTAAAAGGAAGCATGGTGTTGTTCTGCTCTCCAGTCAATCTATAATTCTATATTTCCAAATTCATCTGATGAAAGGTTCAAGGAAAGAAAATTCCAATGTAACGAATAAATTTCAGGGGAGATTCTAGGATACAAATACATACGACCATCAAGAGTAAGAAAATAGGAGATTAATATGCTCATAACCATCAAGAGTATTGTATATGAGTGGAAGCAGCTATTGATGTTCAATGTCTGTAAGTTGTGCACGTGATGATAGGACCGCTACCTCCTTGCTTGAGCATCCAGGACGCAAAATCCAATGAAATTGGGGCTGGCTTGAGTGAGCACTACGCAGACTCCAACGAAAATCCAATCAAATCGTTGGTCGAGGCAACACGTCGACCAGCTTTCGAGCCAGATCACAACCTGGAAGACTAGGCAACATGAGTGGGGGATAGAAAAAAGAAAGGGAGAAGAAAATTCGGGAGCAAACAGCTACCAGACTTGAGGACAGTTTTAGAGATTGCGAGGCGAGCAGACGGGAGCACAAGATGCTCATGGCAACACGGGTGGGTTTTTAAACACGAAAGCAGCGACGTCTCAGTTCTCACTTAATCTGATCAGTTTCATGTGCATTTGCAGGGTGTTAGTATAATTCTGATCTTGGTATGTTTCAGGTCAGCTCGTGTGTGTGCGTGTGTTGCATGCTAGTGGAGTACGTCTTCAGGTTGTTAGTTGCATGCATAGGTAGTAGAGGAGATGGTGGCTTGCGATCAGTTTCGAGGACGGCCGCTTCGTGCGTATGAGTGCGTGGCTCGTGTACGAGTGGAGACCGGATCGTGCGTACGAGCGCATGAGACCCGGCTGGAGTTTGTTGCTCTGAGCGGTGCGCCGTCAGTGTCTTTATAAGCACCATGTATCCAGTTCATTCGGTTTAAGCCGACTCCAGTGAATAAAAGGCCAAGATACAGACATTCGTCGCCACGGCGTTCGTCGCCAGAAAACTACTATGCTTGTTCTACCTCCGTCCGAGAGCGAGAGAGTGAGCAAGAAGAGGGGCTGCATGTTGCAGCCCCAACACAGGGCAATGATGCTCGATTATTGCTAGGAGGAGCCCTTTGGTCGCAATGGAGTAGTATTTGTTATCGGGAAGACGGTAGGTCGTGGCGGCGGAGCAAATAATGCATCGCAACACGAACAGGAGCCGAGGAGGATGAATGCGAGGTAGTCAGCCCAATGCGATCCAGCCCATGTAAGGATGTCTCATCCAGCCCATCTGGAGAAAATTCAGGAACAGCCGAACAGGCAAGTAGCCACCTGCTAGGTGATCGGGGGAAGATCGACTACCTAGACCGCAGGAAAAAAGGATGACGTGGCCTCATGAGAATCCAGGAAAATCACCTAGTGGGAGATTCCTATTTAAAGATAAAAGATTTGTCTAATTGCCTCAGAAATGTCAGAGAAGTCGGCATGGCCAGTGATGGGAACGAAGGTCGTTTTGCTGAGAAGCGGGGATATTACTCCTAGAAAGAGCTCTGGGCAACTCGGCCAACCAGGGTCTGGAGGGAGGGTTCGATCTCGTTCGTCCAAATAAGTGCGCTTAGACGGTTAAACCATCTACACTGCGGTTCGAAGCCAAAAGGCAAATTTTTTAACCGGTGACCTCTTTGCTGTAATCTGTGATCAGTTGAATCAAACAAGTATAGGCCCCTTGTTTTCTCTAAGATCCGAATGATCAAAATATACCAGCAACTTTATCGAAGGAAAATCTCCGCTCGAGGTTCCGAGGATGGGAGACTTCACCCATGTGGCTCCATAGTAATTGCTCATTAGTAGTTTCCATTTTCCACGCCAATAAATTTTAGGAATTTTTTTATGCGCCGTTGGTGAAACAATACAACTATTCAAACTAGTTATTTTTATGCTTATATCACCAGTCATTGTTCCTGTTTTTGTTTGCAATATCTGAATCATGCAATTCTTCTCGTGTTTTCATGAATGGTAGATCAATGTCATTGAAACAATAGAATCAAAAGAGCTTTGAGATAATATCAAATAGTCTGTAGTACAATCTTAATCATCGGCAAGGAAATACCAAACCAATAAAAAGTATGATGAAATTAATATGATACTCAAGAACTCAAAAAGATAATTACTGATACTCACGATGTTCTTTGGAAATTAAATTCGTAGGAGGGACTTGGGAAATTTAATTCATTCAGTAGTCAAACGAATAGAGTGTGCTGACAAAACTTTCGTCGCAGATAATAGGGCAGAAATTTCCATCAAAGGGCTTGCCAACGTCGCTGTAGAGAGTCTCCATTGCTGCTGTCTCGGGGTCGAAGTAGCCCAATGACCGACCCGTGCTAAATAATATCCGACCATCTGTCGGATCAACAGCTAATGGTGTTGTTCTCTCTGATGGATACTCCTTCAAGAACTCTTTTAATTCCATGTGATACTCCATTGACCAGATGCCATCCTTCATCATCCATATGTCAATCACATTGCTTCTCTTGTCCGAACAAGCCATACATAATGCACCATGAAGCTGGAGGATGGACTTATGCCCGTTGGCATGGTTGCTGCATGGAGGACCTTGTAGAACCTCAAATTCTTCGGTCCGGATGTCAAATGCCACTATCTCACAATTTAGGGAAATTGGACCAAGGTCAGGCTCTACCAACCAGAAGATTTTGCCGGCAACGTAGGTCGGTGGCACATTAGCAACCGGTCTAGGAGGAGGGCCTACCAAACGACATTCTTTATCATCCACGTACCGTAGTTTGCATTCAAGTTTGTACTCTCGTGTTGCCATGTTCTTTTCTTTGTAGGTGACAAGCACTAGGACATGTTTGTTATTCTCTGAGTCGTATCCCATACCAGTTTGACCGGCAAAGAATGTGTCCTCGTCAACACCATCAAGCAAAATGTTCTCAAGCTGTCGCCTTACAGGATTGCATACAAAGCTCAGACAACCTTTCGTCCCCGCATTCAGACCATGACATGGTTGTGAACATACAAGATGAGCAGAAACTGCGTAACCTCCCCTTCTATTAACGACGTCCTCCAAATCAATATACAGTCCGAAGGTGGGATCACTGATCATCATGATCCGAGGGCTTTTATTCAAGTTTGCATGGGCGACGTGTGACCGAATAAAATGATCATCCTTGACCATTGCACGCCAAGCCCTACAGACCAAGCTCAATTCTGCAACAAACTGCGTCGGCATCCACTTGAGGATGTCAAACCAAGCTTTGGTGTGTGGCGACAACAAGACCATCTCCCCAATTGTGCGTCCTACAGGCACGAGGCTCTCCTCAAACAACCCTAACCCAGGCTCCGAAAAGTCCTCAAAGGTGCCACCAATTGTCTCGTCAGGGTTGAATATGACCTCTGGTTTGTTGCCGTTGGTGACGTCAACAGCAAATACCTTGCAAGTACCCGTATCAAACATTATCTTGGTATGTCCGCTGTACTCGTTATAAATGCCAAGTGGAGCTATCCAGTAGGAGTCCAGCAGCACCCGCTCGGGTTCCGTCCAAGCTGTTGGATCGACTCGACAGAGTCGTTCCCAGTTTCCTTGCTTGTAATTTCTCAACATCCATATATTGTATGCGCCATCACCGTAATTCTTATGGCCATGGCAGATACATAGGCACCCGTCTAGCTCCGTCATCTTGATCGGAGCATCCTCCTCTGGATTGGGCGGCGGCAACAACGAGCCAAACGTCTCTTCACTGACGTCAAAAGTAAGGATACCGCCGTCGCTACATAGGAAGTGCAGATGCCCGTCTAGGAAGACGCCCGGGTTCTTCTCCTCGACTACGCACGCGGGAGGCTGTTGCGCGGTAGGCCTCCAGTATGCCAGAGTGCCGAGGACAAATACCTCACAGTGGATCAGACTGTATTCGTCTTGTTTCTTGCTAAACAGACGCACAACCTTATACTCGTCTGTCACTGAGCAGTAGCCAAGGCCGTAGGCTACGTACCCGTAACACGGTTCTTCCCGAAAAGGCCGCCAGATCATCTTCGCCGGTAGTGTGCTGCTGTCGGGGAGAGCCAAGGTTGCTCCCGTGCAAGGGTTGCAGATGTGGTAGCTGGTGGCGTCGCGCATGAGGACGAGGCCGTGAAGGGGTCTGGTCACTGGTGGAAAAATGGCCTTCGGTCGCGGTGCGCAACTGCCATTAGTCGCGGTTGCGCAACCGCGACCTATTATTCGCTACTAAAGGCCCGTCCACGTGGGCGGCAGGCGAGCGCCAGGGCGGAGGACCTTTAGTCGCGGTTCTGCTCACCAACCGCGACTAAAGGCCGCCGCAGGTTTAGGGTTTTAGCCCCCCCCCTAACCTGGTTCCCCTAACCCCTGGTTACTTTTTAAGTTGTATTGTTTTATTTCTTTTGTGTTTTATTTTAATTTTGAAGGAGTTTCACATATTCTACGGTATACATGCATGTGAATGTACAATTTCAAACAAATTTGAAATTAGAACCAAAAAGAATTCAAGAGGAATATACAATATATATTCAATATCGGATGACCATATACAATTTTGAACAAGTTTCCATACATATTTAGTGCATATAAAGTTCTACGTCCTCTACATAGTGTTCTCCTCTAGGATCGATGACTTGGTTCGCCAACCATCCAGCTAGTTCCTCTTGAAGTGGTCGGAAGCGAGCTTCTGGAGTAAGCGTCGCCCGGAGGTTATTCCTCATGGTGTTGTTCTCAGACGGCTGCCGCTCAGTGGTGTATCTCCGGATCCTCTCACAAACATAGTATCCACATAGATTGGTCCCCGGTGGCTGAATGTCCCCGGTCGTCGCAGCCTTTGCCATTTTAAAATGTAGCTCTTTTTTGAATTCACCGACCTTTTGATCTACGAACCGTCTCCAAACCCTACGAGGCAAGGAAAATTAAATGAACAAGAGAGTTATTAATTAGTTACTTGATATTAGGAAATGATGAATGTAATAGGCCGATCGATATAGAGCGCAAACGAATGAAAGTAGTTACTTTTGCATCATTTTTCTCATGTCGGCCCAAAGCTTCGTATCCATATTCAGAGAGTCGTGGACGATAACTGTGGAGTTCTGAATTTGAATTACTAGCAGAATCCAGTGGAACCTGCGGACACGATACATGCACAGTCATGCATAACTCATCGATTAGCCACATACCATGCATGGAGTAAACAAAAGAGAATGTGCTCAAGACAGAAACACTCACCCAAAATGGTAAGGAAATAGAATATCACTTTTGAGTTCCTGTTTTGTAAGAAACATCCACAGGTCACCCTCCACGTCTCTGGGGTGGTGTTGTAACACATATGAATTAACGATTTGTGGGTCAATGAACCCAACATCATGGGTGTGCCTTATTCGCATTTCCCGCTTCTTCATTCTGCATAATAGCGTACACAACAAGATAGTTAGGACAATATATATATTTATAGTGCAGGCAATGAACGAGATGGGGTAGAAATTAATAAATCACTTACAGAACATAGCAGCTGATGATAGATTTGTCGAGCTCGCGCAGATTGAACAGCTGGAACAATTCACTCCGATGAATTGTTATATAGTAATGTTTGAAGTGATGCTCAGGTCTAACTTCCGCATAAATATATTCTCTGGCGTTTTTAAGTTTTATGTAACCCTTGTACCAATTTAGCAGACCTTTCATTTGTCGAGGTAGATCCTCTTCCTGCGCAGGCTCGACGAGAGGACCATCCTTCACATATCCAAATACTACGTCCTTCATTGCCACGTCATCAAGGCCTAATGCTACACGAAGAGTCAGACCTAAGTCTGCCGCTTGTTCTTTGGCTTTCGCTACAGTCAATCCCTGTGCTGCCGCAGCTGCTATGACATCAGGGGCTTCGTCCTCCGGACCTGCGGCTTTCACTATGAGCGGGGGGATCGACTGTTTACTTTGTTCCCCGAGCTGGGCAACTTGTTGTTTCCCCCTTTCTAATTTTTTCTGGGCCTCCTCCAAGGCTTTCTTCTCCTGCTTCTTCGCGTCCTCCTGCTTCCTCCGGAACGTGAGTGCTTGCGCACGAAGTTCACGTTCATAGTCGGCAGGGAGATTCTTCGCGGCTTGGGACGGTGTGTTCAAAAATGTCTTAGCCCACTTCTTTTGCTCATCAGAAAATACTGGCTTGGGCTCGCCCTCTATTTTCTTCTTGCAGCTCGCCTTCCATTTCTCTAAATCAGCAGCCGCGCCCGCCTCGACTTCCTCGGCACTACATTCCCAAGACCTCTTGGGGAGAGGCTTAAGTGATGGCTCCGGTATGTTTGTGGTTGCAGGTACGTAAGGGTCCGGGTTAATAACCCAGGACTGCTTCTGCTTCTTCGCCGGAGGTGGATTGGGGGGCGGCGTCTGATCACCCGCCGGACGAGGACTGGGGGGCGGCGTCTGCTTACCCGCCGGAGGTGAATTGGGGGGCGGCGTCGGCTTACCCGCCGGAGGTGTAGGTGATCCACCACCACCACCACCGCCGCCGCCACCACCACCGGAGGGGGGTGGACTTGTTTGCCTTGGCGCCTCGCCTGGAAACTTGATAAACTTCTTCTGCCACAGAATGAACTGGCGCTTGACATCTCCAAGTCTTGTCGCCCCTTCAGGTGTAGCAATGTCAATGTCCAGGTCCTCAAACCCTTGGACTATCTCCTCCACCGTGACACGAGCATAGCCATCTGGAATGGGGTTGTTGTGGTGGAGTGCTCCAGGTGGTAAAGCACTGCCGGTGGCTACCTTCATGGACATGTTCCCGATAGGATAATACAGATGACATGCTTTCATCTCCTTTATATCGTCCACGGGGTAGCGAGGAGGCTCCGGTGCAGTAACTTCGACCACCAGATGCTCCGGTGCACCAGCCGGTGAGGCCTCCGTGGAAGCCACGCTGCTTCTTCTCTGCTGGCTTCCGAGATCCATTGGATGATCTTCATGATGCGCCCGAGATGCATCTCTTTCGGCTACTAGTACACTCACGGTTTTCTTCATCACATCCATTTCCGTTACCAGCTTCGCCACAACATCTGCATCCCGATCCATCTTTCTCTTACGGCTTCTGTAACCGTACGGGTCATCGTTCTGGGGGAACCCTACTTTCCACGGAATGTCCCCGGGCATGCCTCGTACACGTCCTCCGTGTTCAGGATTCCCGAGGGCTTTTGTCAGGGCGTCGTTCTCTCTGTTGAACTTGATCCTCCCCTCTTGAGCATCCCTCATTGCCTCAATAAGCTTTTGGGTGGGTTTAATTATTTTGCCCTGATAAACACACTCCCCATCTCCGGGTTCGCCGATCCCCATGCCCGTACCACCAGCTTTTGGCCCTTGGGTCCCATCCCTCCGTACCTGGACGGATTCCTCGCGCCCTCAGCTCGTTCTCCATCTTCTCCCACCTAGGCTGCCAAAAGCGATACCCTCCTGGCCCCATAATATGATTGTACTCCTTCTTGGCCGCATTCTTCTTATTTTTTTTCGACAATTCAAGGAACTGCTCCGATTTCTTTTGCTTCACAAATTCTGGCCAATCATGTTGCAGTTTCTCATATTGTCCTTTGAAATCCGGAGTCTTGCCCTGCTTGACAAAGTCATGGGCTAGATTTTGCTTGTATTTCCGGAATGCGTCGGCCATCTTAGAAAGAGCGAACTGTTTGACTAGCCTGCACCTCTCCTTGTTTTCCTGAATCTTGTTACCCGCCTCATCGTATCTGCGGTATTCCGGAGGTAGAACAAAATGTTCTATAAGCTTCTTGAAGCAATCTTTTTTTGTCCTCTTATCGACAAAAGTGAAACCAAGACGTGCCTTCTTTGGCTCATTCCACTCCTGGACGGTGATCGAGACGTTCTCTCTAACAACGGCTCCGCATTGGCTGATAAACTTGGTGGCGTTCTTGCTGGGCTCCAGCGGCCTGCCGGTTGCTTCGTCGACAACCTCGATGGTGCATGTTTCATTTGGTTTCATCGTCTTGGTTGCGCCACGCTTTGACGACGACGTACTCGATTTTTTCGACGATCCGGCCGAGGGCTAAAATAAGAAAGAGAGTCGCGCGCGTTAGTACACACATATTTATTCAAATCAGTTAGTTTGTATCACCAGAGGCTCAATGTATATATATACCTCGGCGCCGGAGGTGGTTGCTACTTCCAATGCAAGATCGTCGTTTACCGACGTTTCTTCGGCATCATCTTGCTGACGGCGCCCTTCATCTTCACCGTCAAGGTTCAGATAAGAAGAGATATCATCTTCTTCTTGTCCGGTCGGCTCATATGGAATATCCCCTTTTATGATGCCGAATATATGGTCTTCAACGTCCAGATCATAGTTGTCCAGAATCGGGTCAGCTCTATCGTCCGCCATATGTAAGTCCTGAAAACATGTAGTCAAAACAAAATTAATTAGAACATGGAGTAGATGAAGGCGAGAGGGGGGACGCAGTGACCGCGTGACCGAGAGACCGGTGTGGCGGTGACCGAGAGAGCGGTGGCGGTGCCGAGAGAGCGGATATTTTTGGTTAAGTTATTTTTTTCTTAAGTTATTTTTTAAGTTATTTTTTTCTTAAGTTATTTTGGTTAAGTTATTTTTTTCTTAAGTTATTTTGGCTAAGTAATTTTTTTCTTAAGTTATTTTTTTCTTAAGTTATTTTTTTCTTAAGTTATTTTGGCTAAGTATATTTTTTCTTAAGTTATTTTTTTCTTAAGTTATTTTGGCTAAGTAGATTTTTTCTTAAGTTATTTTGGTTAAGTTATTTTTTTCTTAAGTTATTTTTTAAGTTATTTTTTTCTTAAGTTATTTTGGTTAAGTTATTTTGGTTACTGCGGCGGCGGCGGCTGGCGGAGGCGGCGCGTTAGAGTGGCGGCTGTCGGGCACTATATATATTACATATTTGTTAAATTTTCTTAAGTCAAAATTTTGTTAAGTAAAATTATTGTTAAGTATATAATATTATATACATTAATATACTAGTTAAAATTAAAAAGAACAAAAAAAAGTAAAAAAAGAAAAAATCCGGCGGCCGGCGCCCCTTTCATGTTAAGTTATTTTGCCGTTTTTGTTAAACTAAGTTTAAATTTTTTGTTAAGTTTAAATTTTTGTTAAGTTTAAATTTTTGTTTATATCATATATTCATGTTAAGTTATTTTTTTGCTAAGTTTTTTTTTTGCTAAGTTTTTTTTTTGCTAAGTTAAAAAAAAAACAAAAAAAAGAGAGATCTCGAGGCAGGGGCCGCCGTGTACTGGCGCGACCCCTGCCTCTCTCTCCCACGCGCGGCGCGGCCGCCGGCCGGTATCGATCTGCCGGCCGCGCGCCTTCCTCTCCTCTCTCTTCCCTCCGACGGCGGCGGCGCGGCGAAGAGCAGGGGCGGCGCGGCGAGGAGCATGGGGGCCGGGCGGGGGCGGCACACGTATACGTACACTCCGCGGCGACGGCGTCGATCGAGGCGGCGGCGGTCGGCGAGAGGAGGAGGGCCGCGCGCGGTCGGCGCGCGAGGAAGGGTGCTCGGCGGCGGCGTCGAGGCGCGGCAGCGGTCGGCGTCGAGCGGCAGCCTGGCGGTGAAGTCGTTCGAAAGAAGATGAAACCGCCGAGGCGGGCGCGCGCGTATATATAGAAATCGACCTTTGGTCGCGGTTGGGGTCACCAACCGCGACTAAAGGGGTACCTTTAGTCGCGGTTGGTGACCCCAACCGCGACCAAAGGGTATTTTCGGCGGGTTTTCCGTTTCCCGCGGAAAATACCTTTAGTCGCGGTTGGTGACCCCAACAGCGACCAAAGGCTATTTTTCAAATTGTTTTCATTTAAAATCTGAAAAATACATATAATATATCAATAAATTCAGGAAAATAAAACTAATTCATTTAAAAATCTTAAAAATACAAATAATATATCAAAAAATTCAGAAAAATAAAACTAATTCAAAAATCTTAAAAATACAAATAATATATTAAAAAATTCAGTAAAATATAACTAATTCATTTAAAAATCTTAAAAATACAAGTAATATATCAATAAATTCAGAAAAAAAAACTAATTCATTTAAAAATCTTAAAAATACAAGTAATATATCAAAAAATTCAGTAAAATAAAACTAATTCATTTAAAAATTTTAAAAATTCAAATAATATATCAAAAAATTCAGAAAAATAAAACTAATTCATTTAAAAATCTTCCCTCTTCCCACCAGTTCTTCCCGGCCGCCTCTGTCTTCTCGTTGGCCCCCTCTTCCCGCCTCTTTCTTTCCGCCGACCCCCTCTTCCCGCCTCGTCTTCCCGGCCGCCTGTATCTTCTCGTTGGCCCCCTCTTCCCGCCTCTTTCTTTCCGCCGACCCCCTCTTCCCGCCTCGTCTTCCCGCCATTTCTTCCCTGTCTTCCCGCCTCGTCTTCCCGCCATTTCTCACTACATATATGTAGCCCGGCTTGGCCAGCATTATCACATCTCTACAATCTCTCATCACTCTCTCATGGCTTCCACCGCACCCACTCTAACCTACCAGCAGGTGGAGGAGCTTTGCGCCTCGAACTACCCTTGCCCACCGGGCTACCGCGTCCCTGCCGGCTGGAGCCTAAGCGCCGGCGGCGTGCCGGTCCCTCCCGTCCCTCAGGGTACTGCGCGCCGGGCGGCCATCACGAACCACTACTACCTCGACCTCACGCCGGAGCAGCGGATGAATCCCCGCTGGCATCCCGATAACCAGCATACTTGGGACGCCTTCTTCATCAATCGGCGTGAGAGGGCGCTCGCCAGGTATGAGGAGGACGGTCTGCCTCCTGGAAACTTCCACGAGGCCGGCCGTCGGCTATGGTGGTACGGCCGGACTCTGCAGAGCGTCATGGACTACATCACGGCCGGCGATATCCCCGCTGCGCTACCCTCGATTCGAGCCACGAGCGCCGCCCGACGACAGCGACGACAGCAGCGACGACGACGCCGGCAACTTAGAAGGCGACGACTACCAGTACAACGGCGGCGGCTATGAAGACTACGAGTATGCATATTATACGCCTAGGCAGGAGTATGACTAAATCACTCCAAATTTCATGTATGCAGGAGTATGACTTAGTCACTCCAAATTTCCTGTATGCAGGAGTATGACTTAGTCACTCCAATTTTCATGTATGCAGGAGTATGACTTAGTCACTCCAAATTTCATGTATCATCAGTGCTATCTCGAGTCAATTGAATCATTCGAAAATGGACACCAAACACATCACGGGTAATATAATTCACATGATTCATTCAACAAAGTTTGGTACAATAATAAATTATTACACATCATTTCTTCCCTTGTGTCCCTGCTTGCTTACGATTGTGCCGTATCCATGGAGCATCCTCATCATTTAACTTAATGCTTGGGTCGGTGTTCACTTTGAAGGGCGGAATTTCAGCAAACATATTATAATCTTCGACATGTCCGTCTTGTCCTCCACTCCCACGATGTTTCTTTTCCCTGAAAGAACAATGTGGCGCTTTGGATCATCGCATGATGTACTGATCGTTTTCTTATCTTTCCGTTTCCTCGGTTTGCTACTCATGTCCTTCACATAGAAAACCTGAGCGACATCTTTCGCTAGGACGAATGGTTCGTCAAGGTAACCAAGATTGTTGAAATCCACCATTGTCATTCCGTATTGCTGGTCCACCGTTACCCCACCTCCTGTTAGCTTGAACCATTTGCACCGGAACAAAGGGACCCTAAAGGAGGGTCCATAGTCAAGTTCCCATATCTCCTCTATGTAACCATAATATGTGACCTTTTGCCCATTCTCGGTTGCTGCATCAAAGCGGACACCACTGTTTTGGTTGGTGCTCTTTTTATCTTGGGAGATCGTGTAAAATGTATTCCCATTTATCTCGTACCCTTGGAAAGTCGTTATAGTCGAAGATGGTGTCTTGGCCAACATGTACAGCTGATCTACAACCTTATTGTCACTCATTAAATGTTTTCTCAACCAAGCGCCGAAAGTCTCCATGTGGGCCTTCCTAATCCAGGATTCGGGCTTCGGGGTTGTCCGAGCGTAAAATATTCTTGTGTTTCTCAAAGTACGGAGCCACCAAGCTGGAATTGGTCAGAACTGTGTGGTGTGCTTCAGTCAGAGAATGGCCGTCCATACATATCGTTGATTTCCTTCCGATCGTGCCTTTTCCACTTAGTCTCCCCTCGTGCCGCGATTGAGGAAGACCAATCGGCTTAAGGTCAGGAACAAAGTCAACACAAAACTCAATTACCTCCTCATTTCCATAGCCCTTGGCGATGCTTCCTTCTGGCCTAGCACGGTTACGAACATATTTCTTTAATACTCCCATGAACCTCTCGAAGGGGAACATATTGTGTAGAAATACAGGACCGAGAATGGAAATCTCATCGACTAGGTGAACCAGGAGGTGCGTCATAATATTGAAGAAGGATGGCGGGAACACCAACTCGAAACTGACAAGACATTGGACCACATCGTACAGAACCGTGGTAGAACTTCCGGATTGATTACCTTACGAGAGATTGCATTGAGGAATGCACATAGCTTCACAATGGCTACTCGAACATTTTCCGGCAGGAGCCCCCTCAAAGCAATCGGAAGCAATTGCGTCATAATCACGTGGCAGTCGTGAGACTTCAGGTTTTGGAACTTTTTCTCCGCCATGTTTATTATTCCCTTTATATTGGACGAGAATCCTGACGGGACCTTCATACTGCTCAGGCATTCAAAAAAAGATGACCTTCTCTTCTTTGGTCAGAGCGTAGCTGGCACGACCTTGAAACCGTTCCGGATACAGGTCATCAGGGTCTTTCAAACTTTGCTGGTCCTGTCGTGCTTCCTTTGTATCATTTGACTTCCCATACACGCCCAAGAAGCTTAGGATGTTCACGCAAATATTCTTCGTAACGTGCATCACGTCGATTGCAGAGCGGACTTCTAGGACTTTCCAATATTCTAGCTCCCAGAATATAGATTTCTTCTTCCACATGGCTACGTGCCCGTCAGCTCCCTTCGGAACTGATTGTCCGCCAGGACCCTTTCCAAAGATGACTTTCAAATCCTTGACCATATCAAATACCTCAGCACCAGTGTGTTCCGCAGGCTTCGGCCGGTGATCAGCCTTGCCGTTGTAATGCTTGCCTTTCTTTCTTACTGGATGACCTTTCGGAAGAAATCGACGATGCCCAAGGTACACGTTCTTCTTACAATTTGGCAAATGTACACTTTGAGTCTCATGTAAGCAGTGCGTGCATGCATTGTATCCCTTATTTGACAGTCCCGAAAGGTTACTAAGAGCAGGCCAATCGTTGATGGTTACGAAAAGCAACGCTCGTAGGTCAAATTCCTCTTCTTTGTGCTCATCCCACACACGGACACCAGGTCTGCCCCACAGCTGTAAAAGCTCATCAACTAATGGCCTTATGTACACATCGATGTCGTTGCCGGGTTGCTTCGGACCTTGGATGAGCACTGGCATCATAATGAACTTCCGCTTCATGCACAACCAAGGAGGAAGGTTGTAGATGCATAGAGTCACGGGCCAGGTGCTATGGCTGGAGCTCTGCTCGCCAAAAGGATTCATGCCATCCGTACTTAGACCAAATCTTATGTTCCTTGCGTCAGCTGCAAAATCTTTGAACTCTCTGTCGATCTTTCTCCATTGCGTTCCATCTGCGGGGTGTCTCAACTCCCCGTCCGACTTACGGTCCTCTTTGTGCCATCGCAACAACTTGGCATGCTCTTTGTTCCTGAACAGACGTTTCAACCGTGGTATTATAGGAGCATACCACATCACCTTGGCGGGAACCTTCTTCCTGGGTTTCTGGCCCTCAACATCGTCACCAGGGTCATCGCCTCTGATCTTATAACGCAATGCAGTGCATACCGGGCATTCATTCAAATTCTCGTATTCACCGCGGTAGAGGATGCAGTCGTTGATGCATGCATGTATCTTCTAAACCTCTAAACCTAGAGGGCAGACAACCTTCTTTGCTTCGTACGCATGCGGCGGGCAACTCGTTATTCTTTGGAAACATATTCTTCAACATTTTCAGCAAGTCTTCAAATGCCGAGTCAGCTACACCTGCCTGTGCCTTCCATTTCAGCAAATCCAGTGTGCAGCCCAGCTTTTTCAGACCATCATCGCATCCGGGGTACAGCGCCTTCCTGTGATCCTCTAACATGCGATCCAAATTCTCCCTCTCTTTTTCAGTTTCGCAGCGACTCCGTGCATCAGCAATGGTCCGACCAAGATCATCAACGGGATCATCACGTGCCTCTTCTTCACCTTCCCCTTCACCTTCCCCTTCACCTTCAGCATCCTCCATGAAAGTATCACCGAAATGAGCAAGATAGCTTTCATCGATGAAATCATCCCCTTCTTCATCTTCTTCCATTATAACCCCTCTTTCTCCATGCTTGGTCCAACAATTATAGCTTGGCATGAAACCGTGCCGAAGCAGGTGCAGCTGAACATCTCTTGAGGAAGAGTAACCCTTCTGATTCTTACATTTAACACATGGACAGATAACAAAACCCCCCTGCTTGTTCGCATTAGCCACTACGAGGAAATCATTCAAACCCGTACTGAACTCGCCGGAGAGTCGGTTACCGTACATCCATTGTCGATTCATCTGCATTATTATAATATAAAATATATAATTAACCATCATGCATTTGTTAAACTAATTAACTAGCTACAAACAATATAAATTAAACAATGAACTACACACACATGCACATTTTATCAACGACACATCAAAGGTTCAAGTTGCTAACCGCGATCGAGGAGGAAAAAATAAATGAGAAAGCTCAAGTGTGGCTCCAACACTTCATATCATGTTTGTTTCATGCTCTTGGGGCATTTCATCAAACACCTTATGTGCATAAGAGGAACCAAAAGCAAACCTAACACCCACTTGTGAAGCTTGTGAAGAAAATGGCACCAAATGGCTAAGTGTTGGCTGCTGGGTGGGTATATATAGGGGGGGCGGCTTTAGCCGCGGTTGTGAGCCAACCGCGACTAAAGGCCTTCGGGCACCTTTAGTCGCGGTTGGCCTGGCCAACCGCGGCTAAAGCCCCCCACGTGCAACGGCTGGCCACCGAGCGCCCTGGGCCCAGGCCTTTGGTCGCGGTTCGCCTCCCGAACCGCGACTAAAGGTACCATTAGTCGCGGTTCCTTTACCTTCGCGACTAATGGGGCTCACCGGAAGCCTGTTTTTCTAGTAGTGGGTGAGAGGAGTCGGCTGGTAAAAATTGTTGGTAGTGAGCTTCGTGGCCACACCACCGGGCTGCCAGGCATAAAAGTAGGACTCTTCCTCCCAGTTGTCATCATCATCGTCGTGGGATCCTTCCTCTTCCGAGGTGTCGTCGTCGTCGTCGTGGGATTCTTCTTCGTCATAGGCTTTTTCCTCCGGTGTGCTGCCGTCATCGCTAGGTTCTCGTTCACCATTATAGTTCGATACTTCTTCGGCGGTGCCGTCATCGTTGGATTCTTCCTCCACGGTGTCGTCGTTGCTGGGTTCTTCTTCTGGGGTGTCATCAGGCAGACTGAAGAAAACCTTGATCTCGCCTGGCTTGTTGGCTCGCCGGAGATGTAGATCGATGAAGGACGCCGAGGACAGGGTGGCGTGCCAGGCACACGAGACGGCGCGGAAGCGGCTGGCAGACTTTGCCGGCAGGTAGGAGAAGATCTCCGTCACGATGTCATCGGGCAGCGACATTGTTGCGTTCGTCGGCACGATCGATCTATCCTTGAACCCTCGAATTACAGTGTTTGGCGATGTGTAGTCATGTCATGTCCTACTTCTAATAACTTCTATAAGAGGCAAAGGGTGCGTGCGCGTGTTTGATGTCTAGAGGACTACCTCTAAACCTGAACCAGGCTGGATCATTAGATCTGTATTTGGATCCAAACTCTCACGAACTGGTCCGTCTATATCGTGTACGTGCCTGATTTTTTTCCAGATTTTTTTCTTTTTTAGTGTTGGGTGTTGTAACCTTTACCTCAGCCCAATGAAACTACGAGTACTCCCTCCGATTCATATTACTTGATGCTAATATAGATGTATCTAGACATATTTTAGTTTAAAGGCCGGGGCGATGCTCCCATATTAAAAACAAAGACATATTTTAGTTATAGATATATTTTAGAATCAATTACTATGAATCCGAGGGAGTACTAAAAGGTGGACGAGAGAGGTAACTCCACTTACAAACCAATTGCCTATTCTTACAAGACATACCCAGTCCGCCAATAAGTGCGTTAAAAAGGAAAATTAATTTTAATCAACTTTATACAATATAGTAGCAACATATATTACAGCAAACTGGCAGATCATTAAACTATATTTTTAAGATGGATCTAGCAATTTAATTTTGTGAATAATTGTTGGAATATGATCTATTTCAGTGGCCCCTCGATGCGTACAGATGCCTTCATCTTACGGCATCTTTTTCCTTGGCCCCCACCAACTCTGTTGCCTTATCTGCTTGCACCGCTTGTTTCCGCCTCTCTCCACGCACTTGCTTCGTGCCATGATTTTCCCAAAATCAACCGCCCCGTCGCTAGTACTCGGGACGCCGGGAGTGGGAGGAGGAGCCGCGGCGTGGCCTGGCTGGTGAGGACACGCTGCCTAGGCTGCTCGCTGGAGGAGTTGGAGATAGGTGTTTTGGGGGGCTGCAAGCGCGGCGGTAGTTTTCAGAAGTTGCAGCGGAGGTTCCGGGTAGGGCGGAGATGGAGGCCAATGCGCTGTGCCGGCCGCCGTCTGAGGAGATGGAGTCCGCGGCCGAGCCCGATGCCCTGACACCCCCCTCCCCCCACGGAGCTCGCCATCGCCGGAGATGGAACCCGCTGCGGATACCCGTAAGCCCAGCTCCGTCGGCGCCCTGCCATCATCGGAGATGGAGGTCGTGGGTGTTGCGTCTACCGATGGCGAGTGTTGCGACTGCCCATGGAAGGTGTTGCGAGCCAAGAGCACTTGTGCTGCCACACGAGATGGCTGGTGCTGCTAGGCAACACCAACAGTGCTCCCCACCGGCAACGGCGGTGCTTCCGATGGCGTCGGTCGCTGCTTACATTGGATTCAGGTGATGCTGCCACCAGCTACTACAGATGATACCACCGGCGGCAGTGGTTGCTGTGACCGACGACGATGATGTTGCAAGCCGGCGAGGCGGATGCTACCACGGGCGACTGCAGATGCTACCACTTGCGACTGTGGATGCTACCATCGGTGACGGCAGATGCTGCAACCGGCGGTGGCGGTGCTTCAAGCCAGGGTTGCGGTGCTGCAAACCGGGGCGGCGACGCTTCCATAGGCAGCGCTGCAGGATGGGTGTTGGTGCTCCCACCATAGTTGAGACGTCTACGGTGATGTTGCTTGTCGGACATTTTATTTGTGCGTTCTTGCTTGGTGCGACCGTAACCATGTCCGTGCTGTGCGGTGGGTATTGTTTGCTTTTTTCTATGCTTTTCTCTGTGCGGGGCCGAAGAACATACGTGCACATGAGTGGTTGTCCTAGAGGACTGCAACACGACCCCTGAGGTCGGCGACATGTACGACCATATCAAATACATTCTAGCGCAACGTTAGCCGCTTTCGGCTTACGAGGCTACGTCACCGAAACCATCTTCGTCCGGCACTACTCCTTAAATAAATCATGGGCAATCGGAGTACTGTAGTTAGAACTTTTTTGTTTTGTGCTGTGAACCCCTACATTGGCTCCTCCTGATTTATCCCCCTTGAGCTCTCTCTCCCTGTCCTCTCCCTCACGCGTGTTCCCAAACTTTGGAACCCGCATAGGGGTTAGGATCTCTCCACCATACGCACGCCGTCGTACGGCTGGAACATAGGTCCAGATTTCTACTTTCGCTACTTTGCTGGACCGGAGGTCGGGACACGTCTATACACCGTATGTGTGTAAAAGTGCGGAGGCGCAACACTTGGGGCGCTTCAACGCTTGCACTTATACTCAACATTAAGGTCGGCATCGACGTACACCTTTATCGACAATGTTAGTCGTGAACGTAACACTTTTAATCTTCAATGGTATGAACACTCAATTCCTCAGTTACTTTGCAACGAAACCCTACATTTCTATATGGTGGAACTGCTATTTCATAGAAGTCGACAAAACAGACTCTAGTAGCAACTTCCACTAACCACTATGGAATAATTGCACTATATAAAGTCTCGTGAGAATGTGTATAGCTTAGCAGAGTGATTAATCATATCCAATCATCAGGTGGTGTCGATTCATCAGAATCACCAACCATTATCTATAAGGATAACGCCGCATGTGTTTCTCAAATACATATGCGATACATTAATAATAGGGATTTCTATTTTCGTGCCCTCGGTTCCTTAGTTGTACTCAGTTTTCCCCAGCTCCTTAGTTTTTCCTCAGTTTTACCCAAACTTTTGTCTGAAACCATCACACGTGATGTAACGGCCAGTTGCCCGACGGTTGACCGTTATCTTCTGACTAGTGGGGCCACGTAGAGCCCGCAAAGACACGTCAGACCATCCATCTTTGTTTGACCGTAAGCATCGCTGTATCCCTGACCAAAACGCGAACGAGTGGGGCTTCGGTATATCGAATGACAAGTGGGGCCATGACGCTGATACAAGGGGCAATACACGGGTAGGATTAGATTTTTAAATGGAGCTCTACAGCGATGGCACGGAGGAGGTGGCATGCGGGGTGCCGAGATGAGATCGACGTCCACAATGAACTGCATGAGGCGAGACCAGACGCATTAGATAGATATGAACTAGACGCGTTTAACCATGCAAAGAAGAGAAGAAATGGTCGACGACATCGAAGACTACGTCAAAACTTTGACTGACCGTGTCGGACACGAACACGAGCAATGTAGAGAAAACTAGTGTCTCTCCTTTCTGGCGTGTATAGGTGGGTGCTAGGAGAGTGTGGTGGCGAAGGGAAAGACCTCGCGGCGGTCTGTGGCGTCCAGCATAGCGGGTCGGCGTGGCCGTGCCCACAGCGGCGTGCATGCATGTTCGGCATTGGCATCAGCATGTACGTTCGGCATTGGCCTCGGCGGTATCTCTGGTGTGTCAGTGATCGAATGAGGGGACGGGATTGAGGGTGCATCCCGACGTTGACCTAGCAGTGGCGGCGAGCATAGCCGTTCTGACCATGCCGATATCGGCATCGGCATCGTTTGGAGTCTGTGGTGCTCGAATCAAGTTGGGATTTGTTTCTCGTAGGCCAAAATGAATTTGAAACAAGTTTCATGTTGAAGGTTAGGTAACGAAAGTTTGTAACTATCCCAAAATTATACTAGCGCCATGGTGAGGTTCTTTTTGATAGAGCTATACGGTTGGGCAAACTTTTTTGACACTTTTTAGATAGGGTTCCTTGTTGTTACACGTATGGCATCATGTATGGAAAATTTGTGGTCATTTGGAGATGTTCGAAAAAATCACTTTGCTTAAGCGCATGCCGTTTCGTCTCGCTGAAACCAGCTTTTCTAACAAGGTGATTTTTTCTACCTTCTCTAAATAACCTCAAATTTCATACAGCTGATCTTCTATACATAGATAGATAGATTGTTTCGTTTTTACATTTTTCGAACTTTTTATTTCCCTTTATAATACCCAATTGATTTTCAGGTCAAAACCTCGAAAAACAGCATCATGTATGGCATCATTTCACCCTAAATTTCAAATTTTCTGAAACTTTCCCTTTTAGATATTCCTTGTTGTTATAGGTATGCCATCATGTATGCCAAACTTGGTTAGGTCTCACTGAAACCAGCTTTTGTAACAAATTAGGTGATGGTTTATCATTTTTTTTTGCGTGAAAAGTAATGGCAACAACAAATCGGTGATGGTTTATCATTTTTTTGCGTGAAAAGTAATGGCTACAACAAATTGTTGATGGTTTATCATTTTTTTGCGTGAAAAGTAATGGCAACAACAAATCGGTGATGGTTTATCATTTTTTTTGCGTGAAAAGTAATGGCTACAACAAATTGTTGATGGTTTATCATTTTTTTGCGTGAAAAGTAATGGCAACAACAAATCGGTGATGGTTTATCATTTTTTTTTGCGTGAAAAGTAATGGCAACAACAAATCGGTGATGGTTTATCATTTTTTTTGCGTGAAAAGTAATGGCTACAACAAATTGTTGATGGTTTATCATTTTTTTGCGTGAAAAGTAATGGCAACAACAAATCGGTGATGGTTTATCATTTTTTTTGCGTGAAAAGTAATGGCTACAACAAATTGTTGATGGTTTATCATTTTTTTGCGTGAAAAGTAATGGCAACAACAAATCGGTGATGGTTTATCATTTTTTTTGCGTGAAAAGTAATGGCTACAACAAATTGTTGATGGTTTATCATTTTTTTGCGTGAAAAGTAACGCCTAAAATAGTTTATAATTTTTAGCGCGTGAAAAATAATACAGAAAACCGCCCTTCAGCATACTTAGAGGGTGGAAGCTAATTAACCGCCAACAGAGAGAGAGGGGTTATCCTGCCCGTTCCCTATATCATACGATCAACGGTCGGCGGGCACGATCCGCGTGACATGGGCTAGACCAATCAGGGCGATGATGCACGTCTGCGAGAATTTGTGAAGAGAGAGGGCAAAACTGAGTACTATCAAGAAACCAAGGGCACCTGAGTAGTAAACAGACTAAGGGATTCAAATTTGAGATTTGAAAAATGGAAAATGTGTGTTTTGTACAATGAAACCCATCTTGGCCTACCTCAAACTATTTGCAATACCAATATACATCAGTGTGAGAATTGTGGCCTCATTTAGACAAAGTATGATTTGGGGGAAGCTGTTTTGGGAAGGGCTTGTTGTGGAAAACCATGCACCTTCATAGCTACTAGGTGATTTGAGAAGTGGCAATTTGTGGTAAAACTTGATTTATCTATGATTTATCTATGATTTGAGAAGTGGCAATTTGTGGTAAAGACTCCATGAGTAAGTGCCACTCTTTTTAGGATTTTTTTGCACATTAAATGACTCATTTAACTAGTTAATCCCATTTGTTGACTCTCTGTTGACCAGCCACTTGAGGGTAAAACTGAGTATATTGCACTAGCCAGTATTAGCACTCGAGGGGAAAATTGAGCACACAAAAAATGCTAGTATAAGACTCGAGGGTATACCTGAGTATATCTAAATTTCCAGGGTTAGACTCGAGGACACGTGCAATTGTTGACGCGTAGACGCGGGTCGCGGTGGAGAAGTCGAGACGTGCAATCGTGGACGCGTGTCGCGTTGCAGAAGTCCAAGACGTGCAGACGTGCACCGGTGCACGCGTAGGACGCGGGTCGCATTAACCACCCCTCGCCTTTATAGACGCCTCCTCGCACTCTCTCTGTCACTCTCACTCGCTCACGCATCGCCAACTCTCTCACGTCCCATCATCTTCTCCAAAGCAAAAAACCCTCTCCCTCTCCCTCTTCCTCTTCCTCCGCCGTAGAGATGGACAAGGAGAATGCCAATCCCATCGTCGAGGTGGGCGCAAAGCGCGACGCCTCCATCTTCGGCGCCGTCCCCTATACGGACGACGACGCCTCCGCCGCCGCCGCCGCCGCCGGTGCATCGGACGCTGCTGCCGCCGGTGGCAGTCAGATCCCGGCGGGATGGGTCGACCCCTACGACCCCGTGCCGTACGTCCCGCCCCCGAACCCCTACGACACCTCCCTGGAGGACCCATGGAACGAGGTAACTACGGTTTGCTTCCTTTTTTGTTCCCCATTCCTTTTTGAACCCTATTTTTGCTGGTGTAGATGGATCTGTAGATGGATGAGTATTGGGCTAATATTTGCGCCGATTTTATTCCATTTTGTTTTGATCACTTCTTGATTTCGTTTAAGATTTGGGGTTCGGCTGTTCGGTTAATTTATGCAAGTAATATTGGATCTCAATCAGTTAATTTATGCAAGTAATGATGGGATCTCAATCAGTTATTTTATGCACTAATCAAAAGATATCAACCGTTTAATTTTGCAAATAATCTCGAATGTGTTCAAGTTTAGATCTAGTTCAGATCTAGAATCTGTTTCTTTGCCTATGATGAATGGTTGGGCACAAATTTTTACAGGGAGGGTTCAGCGAACCATTGCTGTGTACAAATCTGTTGTGCATGAGCTTTAGTTCGCTAACACCTTCCCTGTAGATATATAATCATGTCCACTCTAACTGAGGCTGACTCTGTTTTTCTTAACTTTGTTATCATGTACGTTAGTCATCGTTGCAACTCATTCACTAGTTTCTGTTTGATATGGATCAGATGTCTGGCAGCGACGTCGGCAGCGACGAAGAGGAGGAGGACGTCAAGACTCGCCAGGTCCTGCGGAGGCTGCAGGTCGGCCAGTACATCTCCTACTTCGCCAAGGAGGTGTACAGGTGCCCCTTCTGCACCAGGAGACTCGGCGCCACGGACTTCAACTGCCTCGTCACGCATGCTGAGAACATCAGCAACACCTTCCCCAACGTCGGCACGACGGTGAACGTCCACTCCTTCCGCGCCAAGCACAGGGCGCTCGGCATGCACCTCCGCAGCTTGCAGCGGGTGGAGATCTCCGCCGGCCGCATGCCTCCGCTCAAGCCCAAGGCTCCCAAGGGGAGCAAGAGCAACAAGTGGAGGCAGAGCCAGATGGGGTAGGCGGAGTCCCTGGACGTGTGCTGCTGCTGCTGCTGCCTCCTAGTTTGTTGTTGGGATCCCTTTGTTGTTAGCTAGGGATCCCTTGTTGTTATGTTAATATGATGGTGCTGTGAAGAACCTGTTACTATGTTGGCTGCTGTGTATGCAGCCTATTATCTATCCATATTATCTAGGGATTATCTATCCCTAGTCTACTATATTTTGTTGGCCGTACTTAGTTTTCTTGATTTACTATGACTGTGAATTTATCGTACATTATCCTGGAGATTTGCTTCTAGATTTAACTACATACATATGGACCAGAGGGAGTACTAGATTTGCTGCCATATTGGGCAAACAACGAGGGCCAAAAGGCACAAATAATTGAAGAAAGTCAGAAATGCAAGCTTCTCTAGATTTTATACTAATTTGGTGAAAAGGACAGAGAGAAAGAGGGGAAAAAGGTGCACTAAATAATGCCAATTTGGGGCCGAGAGAGACAGAACCCAGCTCCTGCTCACGTGCAACCAAACGCTTCTCGTCCTGTCCCACGCGGTCCCTTTCTACCAGCCCCACGCGACGCGGGCCCACACGACGCGGCCCCACACGACGCGGCCCCACACGTGACAGAACGGTCAACTAAACGGGAATCCTGCCGTCTGAGTTGCTTCTGCGGGTTTCAGACAAACGTTTGGGGGTAAAACTGAGGAAAAACTAAGGAGCTGGGGAAAACTGAGTACAACTAAGGAACTGAGGGCACGAAAATAGAAATCCCTTAATAATAATACCACTAAACATATTGCTCCAAAACTGTTATTTTCTTATGAATTACAGAAAAATAGAGAAATTAATATTTTGCGAACAAAATCTTGTAACAATCTCTACGTTGTCTTTACCAAATGGATACAAATATTGTAACCAGCATCTACTCATGACTTTTGGGTAGTATAAGTAAGATCATCTCCAATGGGGCGACACAAACGGACGCTGAGCGACCGTTTGCGTTCACCGTGACCGAAAATGCGTCTAGGCCCTGCTTCAGCGGGGAGGCGCAAAGTGACCGGGCCATCCGCGACGACGCAAACCTGGCCCAAATATGCGCCAGGTTTGCATTTCCGCGGATGCTCCATGGTCGCGCCGAACGTCCTCCTTTTCTTACCCGGTTCCGCATGTCAAGGTCAGCGAAATCGAGCGCTTCGATTTGCTTCTTTTTCCCTTTGTTTGTTGCCCTAGTGCGACGCCATCACCCCAACCCCACCCGCCGCCGTCCCGCCGCACCGCCGCAGTACTCGCCGACGAATCGGTTCTCGCCACGCGGGAGAGTAGGATCGTAGCCGGGGTAGGCTCTGGCGCGCACTTTTCGCCTTTTTTGGGGCCAAACTTTGCCAGTTTCCCCGCCCTGCCTCGCCGCCCACGACATGTTCGGTCAATTGCGCCGGTAGGTTTCTTACTCGTGTTTTCGGCGCTATTGTGCGCGGCCATTGATCTGCAGTTCGTACCCACGTAGATGTACATGTGGCACATGCTGGACAAGTTCCGCGCGGAGGTCGTTGACTCCTCTTCTGACGAGGATCCGATCAGTCGACGCAGACATTGGCTACTGTTGCGGCCTCCATCATCCACGAGTACAATTCAAACCAGGCGCCGGTGCACAGGGGCTCTGTCAAGGGCCGCTCAAAAAACCTGCCGCGCAATAGAGTGGAAGGGCACCTCCGGCTCCACAAGGACTACTTCCACCTTTCCGATCCGGTGTTCAAGGAAAAAATGTTCTGACACCGGTACATGATGTCAAAGGAGCTGTTCATGGTCATTCTACGGGGCGTCAGAAAGTACGACCCCTACTTCCGATGCAGGCCCAATACAACAGGTGCGCTAGGCTTCACCTCCTACCAAAAATGCTCCGCAACTATTCGCATGCTATCATATGGAATAGCTGCTGATATATTCGATTAGTATCTTCAAATGGGTGAGAGAACCTACCTTCAGTCCATGTACAGGTTTTGCCGAGCCGTGATTGCCGTGTTTGGACAACATTACTGTAGGGAGCCAACTGTTGAGGATACAAGGCGGTTGTTGTCTATCAACAAGTCTAGAGGGTTCCCAGGAATGATTGGCAGCATAGATTGCATGCACTGGGAGTGGAAGAACTGTCCATTTGGATGGCAGCGTCAGTACAACGGGCATGTGGAGGGACGGACTATCATTGTTGAAGCTATCATATCTCAAGATTTATGGATTTGGCATTCATTCTTTGGCATGGCCGGTTCCAACAATGACATAATTATGTTGCACCGTTCACCGGTTTTCAACAGGCTTATGCAAGGCAAAACTCCCCGGGTGAGCTACGAGGTCAATGGAAATGCATATGACAAGTCATATTATCTTGTTGATGGCATCTACCCTGACTGGGCCACACTGATGAAGAGTGTCCGTAATCCAAACTCGGAGAAGACGATGAGGTTTGCCAAGATGCAAGAGGCTTGCAGGAAAGATGTGGAGCGAGGATTTGGTGTGCTCCAAGCTCGGTGGGAAATTTTCCATCACCCGGCAAGAACATGGTCGCTAAAAACCATGCATGAGGTGATGACATGTTGCGTGATCATGCACAACATGATCGTTGAGAACGAGCATCATGATGGCCGCAGTGAGAACCACTTGGATTTCCAAGGTGAGCTGGTTCCGTCAATCCCTGGGGCTTTATCTTAGGAGCACTATCTGCATATGAATGTCGAAGTCACTAACGAGGCAATGTGCAAACGCCTGCAGACGGATCTGATTGAGCTTCAGTGCACATTGGCTGGCCATGAAGACAATGCCTAGAGAAATACCATCTTATTTTCATGTAGACTTTTTAAAATTTGGATGTAATAACTATGACTTCGTTGAAACTGTTTATTTTATTATTTTCAAACATCATAATTCATGCCGACGCGGAAATGCGTCGCGCAGCTGGAGGCACCCCATGTGCAAACGGACGCGCGGACAAAACGATCATTTTCGCGTTTGTGGGGCGACGCAAATGGACGCACGCGGACAATTTGGGCATCTGATTTGCGTCGCCCCGTTGGAGATGCCCTAACCACAGTCGCGATCAACGAAATACAATGTTTACTTCATTCCTTCTCAATTCTCTTCATGAGTAATCTATAGGCGGCGATGTATAGCTAGCTAGGGCGCGTTTGGTAGGCTATGAGCCCTTTGGCTCGCATCAGCCCAGCAAAAACCGGCCCGTTTGGTTGCCTGTAAGAGGTCCACGTTGTGGCCCAACCGGTTCTCAAAGCACCCCTGGGATAGGCCCTTGAGGAACGTCTGAATCGGCAGTTTCCAGCGGGTCTGTCCCGTTGTAGTGACATTTTGCATGCCCGCGTGCAACGGTTGCACGCGTGGAGAAGCGCGAGAGACATCAAGTTGTTTTGGTCCTCCCTCCCTACTTCCCCTCACCGGTTCGGTCCTTCTCTCTCCCCATCCACTCCTGGCATAGACAACACCGCCCTGTCCCATCAACCGCCGCCATGGCCTCCTCACCTCCTCCGCCATCCTCTCCAGCGCCGACGGATCCAGCCGTCCGGCCGACGGACACCAGGTCCAATGAGGCGCTCATGCGCCTCGTCCGCGAGTACGAGGCCGGTGGTCGTGACTCGGCGGCGCAGATCGATGCCGGCTGCATGCCGGTGTTGAATCGGCCATCGCCGTTCGTGAGCACGAGGCCGGTCGGCGTGGCAACCCGGAGCGCTACCGTCCTGGCTCTTCAATCTGCCGAGATTCGACCGGCGGAACGGTCGGGGACGGGGGTTTTTGCCCCATCCCCACTAGGGATTTTGACGGCGAGAGCGGTCGCAATGGCGGCCGGTGCACTGGGCTCTAGCAGGGAGATGGAGCCCCCGCCGGGGTTTGGGTCAACCCCGACGCACGCGCCGATGCCATGGGGCATGCCGCGTCCGCCTGCACCCAATGGCGCGCCTCCCGTCACGCCGCCGCTGGGGTTCAGGCGGTGCTCGATGGCAGCCGACAGCACCATCGGCGCCCCGCTTCCCGACCACTGCACCCTCGCCGTCGTTGAGGACCTACGCTCCGGCTTCGCCTCCTCCTCCACCCGGATTTTGAGAGCGACCTCCTTGAGGACCAACCGGCGCTGCTTGTGACGGTAAAGCACACGTCCGTTGGGAACCCCAAGAGGAAGGTGTGATGCATAAAACAGCAAGTTTTCCCTCAGTAAGAAACCAAGGTTATCGAACCAGTAGGAGATGAAGGCCACGTGAAGGTTGTTGGTGGAGGAGTGTAGTGCGGCGCAACACCAGGGATTCCGGCGCCAACGTGGAACCTGCACAACACAATCAAAATACTTTGCCCCAACTTAACAGTGAGGTTGTCAATCTCACCGGCTTGCTGAAAACAAAGGATTAAACGTATGGTGTGGAGAATAATGTTTGTTTGCGAAGAACAACAGAGAACAGAGATTGCAGTAGATTGTATTTCAGATGTAAAAGAAAAGGACCGGGGTCCACAGTTCACTAGTGGTGTCTCTCCAATAAGATAAATAGCATGTTGGGTGAACAAATTACAGGTGGGCAATTGACAAATAAAGATTCATATACATATCATGATGATCACTGATACGTCTCCGACGTATCGATAATTTCTTATGTTCCATGCCACATTATTGATGATATCTACATGTTTTATGCACACTTTATGTCATATTCGTGCATTTTCTGGAACTAACCTATTAACAAGATGCCGAAGTGCCAGTACCTGTTTTCTGATGTTTTTGGTTTCAGAAATCCTAGTAACGAAATATTCTCGGAATTGGACGAAATCAACGCCCAGGTTCCTATTTTGCCCGGAAGCATCCAGAACACCCGAGAGTCGCCAGAGGAGGGCCACGTGGGGCCCACACATGGTGGCGGCGCGGCCCAGGAGGGGGGCGCGCCGCCCTAGTGTCTGGTGGCCCCAGACCCCCTCTGACCTTGCCCTTTCGCCTATATAAGGTCCCTAACCTAAAACCCCGAGACGAATAAGCCACGGTACGAGAAAAGTTCCAGAGCCGCCGCCATCGCGAAGCCAAGATCTGGGGGACAGGAGTCTCTGTTCCGGCACGCCACCGGGACGGGGAAGTGCCCCCGGAAGGCTTCTCCATCGACACCACCGCCATCTTCATCACCGCTGCTGTCTGCCATGAGGAGGGAGTAGTTCTCCATCGAGGCTCGGGGCTGTACCGGTAGCTATGTGGTTAATCTCTCTCCCATGTACTTCAATACAATAATCTCATGAGCTGCCTTACATGATTGAGATTCATATGATGATGCTTGTAATCTAGATGTCATTATGCTAGTCAAGTGGGTTTTACTTATGTGATCTCCGGAGACTCCTTGTCCCACGTGTGTAAAGGTGACAGTGTGTGCACCGTGTGGGTCTCTTAGGCTATATTTCACAGAATACTTATTCACTGTTATGAATGGCGTAGTGAAGTGCTTATTTATATCCCTTTATGATTGCAATGTGTTTTGTATCACTATTTATCTATGTGCTACTCATGTGATGTTATTAAAGTAGTCTATTCCTCCTGCATGGTGTAATGGTGACAGTGTGTGCATCGTGTAGTTCTTGTCGTAGATTATGATCATGATCTCTTGTAGATTGTGGAGTTAATTGTCATTATGATAGTATTGATGTGATCTATGCCTCCTTCGTAGTGTGATGGTGACAGTGTGCATGCTATGTTAGTACTTGGTTTATTTTGCAAAGATCTATTATGCTCTAAGGTTACTTAAACATGAATATCGAATGTTGTGGAGCTTGTTAACTCCGGCATTGAGGGTTCTTGTAGCCCTACACAATTAGTGGTGTTCATCATCCAACAAGAGTATATGTAGCACAAAGGAAAGAGAACTTATTTATTATGTGATCAATGTTGAGAGTGTCCACTAGTGAAAGTATGATCCCTAGGCCTTGTTTCCACCACAAAGAATTGCTTCCCACGCCAGCAAGCTATTTTCTGGCGCCGCTTGTTTACTGTTTTACTGCATGTTTACTTTCTGCAATATTACCACCATCTATACCACCTGTGTTTTACTATCTCTTCGCCGAACTAGTGCACCTATACATCTGACAAGTGTATTAGGTGTGTTGGGGACACAAGAGACTTCTTGCTTTGTGTTTGCAGGGTTGCTTGAGAGGGATATCTTTGACCTCTTCCTCCCTGAGTTCGATAAACCTTGGGTGATCCACTTGAGGGAAACTTGCTGCTGTTCTACAAACCTCTGCTCTTGGAGGCCCAACACTGTCTACAGGAAAAGAAGCGTGAGTAGACATCAAGCTATTTTCTGGCGCCGTTACCGGGGAGGAAAGGTAAAAGGTACTCACACTCCGGATCTCGGCTACTAAGCTATTTTCCGGCGCCGTTGTAAGTACTCGAAGCTATTTCCTTTAGATCCTGCAATTGCATCTTTTTGTTTCTTGTTTACACTAGTTAGGCATAATGGAAAACAACAAAAATATGAGAGATCTTTATGAACTTTATCTTGAATTAGGACATGATGTGTTTGAAGAGAGAATTAAAAAACCCATGGAACTTTATATGCATGCTAATGGGAATGTTATTAATATGAATGCTTTGAACACCATTGTTGCTAATGCTATGGAAAATTCTAAGCTTGGGGAGGTCGGTTTTGATGAAAATGATCTCTTTAGCCCTCCGGGTATTGAGGAGAAAGTTTATGTTGATTATGATATGCCTCCCATTTATGATGATTATAATGATAGTAGTCTTTTAGTACCGCCTGTTATGGAGGATAAATTTGATTATGATTACAATATGCCTCCTATATTTGATGATGAGAATAATAATGATAGCTACTTTGTTGAATTTGCTCCCACTACAACTAATAAAATTGATTATGTTTATGTGGAGAGTAATAATTTTATGCATATTGCTCATGACAAGAATGTTTTATGTGATAGTTATATTGTTGAATTTGTTCATGATGCTACTGAAAGTTATTATGAGAGAGGGAAACATGATTATATGCATCTTAATAATATTAAGTTTCCCCTCTTTATGTTGAGAATCTTGAAATTGCGCTTGTGTTGCCTTCCTATGCTTGTCACTTTGTTCTTCACGAACTTGTTTATTTACAAGATTCCTATGCATAGGAAGCATGTTAGACTTAAATGTGCTTTGAATTTTCTTCTTGATGCTCTCTTATTGCTTCATCTCTTATTTCTTGCGAGTGCATCATTAAAATTACTGAGCCCATCTTAATGGCTATAAAGAAAGAACTTCTTGCGAGATAACCCATGTGTTTATTTTACTACAGCAATTTTTGTTTTGTTGAATCCTGGAAGTTGTTTACTACTGTAGCAACCTATCCTTATCATGTTTTTGTGCCAAGTAAAGTTTCTATGTTAAAGTTGATGCTATATTTGGGATCGCTGCGCAGAAACAGCATTGCTATCTGTCACGAATTCTGACATAAGTCTCTGTAAAAAAATCAAAAAAATCTGCAAAATTACGAGCATGATCCTCAGATATGTACGCAACTTTCATTAGTTTTGAGTTTTTCCATTTGAGCAAGTTAAGTGCCCAGTCCAGATTCGTCTTTACAGACTGTTCTGTTTTTGACAGATTCTGCCTTTTATTTCGCATTGCCGCTTTTGCTATGTTGAATGGGTTTCTTTGTTCCATTAACTTTCAGAAGTTTTGTGCAATGTCCAGAAGTGTTAAGAATGATTGTGTCACCTCTGATCATGTGAATTTTGATTATGCACTAACCCTCTAATGAGTTTGCTCGAAGTTTGGTGTGGCAGAAGTTTTCAAGGGTCAATAGAAGAGGGTGATATAATATGATCGAGAAGAGTGAAAGGTCTAAGCTTGGGGATGCCCCGGTGGTTCATCCCTGCATATTTTAAGAAGACTCAAGCATCTAAGCTTGGGGATGCCCAAGGCATCCCCTTCTTCATCGAAACTTATCAGGTTTCTTCTAGTGAAACTATATTTTTATTCAGTCACATTTTATGTACTTTACTTGGAGCGTCTGTGTGCTTTTATTTTTCGTTTTGTTATTTTCATTCTCTGAATAAGTTCATCCTTGTGTGGGAGAGAGACACGCTCCGCTGGTTCATATGAACACATGTGTTCTTAGCTTTTAATGTTCATGGCGAAGGTTGAAACTGCTTCGTTAATTGTTATATGGTTGGAAACAGAAAATGCTACATGTAGTAATTGGTAAAATGTCTTGGATAATGTGATACTTGGCAATTGTTGTGCTCAAGTTTAAGCTCTTGCATCATATACTTTGCACCCATTAATGAAGAAATACATAGATCTTGCTAAAATTTGGTTTGCATAATTGGTCTCTCTAAAGTCTAGATAATTTCTAGTATTGAGTTTTGAACAACAAGGAAGGCGGTGTAGAGTCTTATAATGTTTACAATATGTCTTTTATGTGAGTTTTGCTGCACCGGTTCATCCTTGTGTTTGTTTCAAATAACTTTGCTAGCCTAAACCTTGTATCGAGAGGGAATACTTCTCATGCATCCAAAATCCTTGAGCCAACCACTATGCCATTTGTGTCCACCATACCTACCTACTACATGGTATTTCTCCGCCATTCCAAAGTAAATTGCTTGAGTGCTACCTTTAAAATTTCCATTCTTTACCTTTGCAATATATAGCTCATGGGACAAATAGCTTAAAAACTATTGTGGTGATGAATATGTACTTATGCACTTTATCTCTTATTAAGTTGCTTGTTGTGCGATAACCATGCTTCTGGGGACGCCATCAACTCTTTGTTGAATATCATGTGAGTTGCTATGCATGTCCGTCTTGTCTGAAGTAAGAGAGATCTACCACCTTAATGGTTAGAGCATGCATATTGTTAGAGAAGAACATTGGGCCGCTAACTAAAGCCATGAATCATGGTGGAAGTTTCAGTTTTGGACATATATCCTCAATCTCATATGAGAACACTAATTGTTGCCACATGCTTATGCATTAAAGAGGAGTCCATTATCTGTTGTCCATGTTGTCCCGGTATGGATGTCTAAGTTGAGAATAATCAAAAGCAAGAAATCCAAAATGCGAGCTTTCTCCTTAGACCTTTGTACAGGCGGCATGGAGGTACCCCTTTGTGACACTTGGTTAAAACATGTGTATTGCGATGATCCGGTAGTCCAAGCTAATTAGGACAAGGTGCGGGCACTATTAGTATACTATGCATGAGGCTTGCAACTTGTAAGATATAATTTACATAATACATATGCTTTATTACTACCGTTGACAAAATTGTTTCATGTTTTCAAAATAAAAGCTCTAGCACAAATATAGCAATCGATGCTTCCCTCTGCGAAGGGCCATTCTTTTACTTTTATTGTTGAGTCAGTTCACCTATTTCTCTCCATCTCAAGAAGCAAACACTTGTGTGAACTGTGCATTGATTCCTACATACTTGCATATTGCACTTGTTATATTACTTTACATTGACAATATCCATGAGATATACATGTTATAAGTTGAAAGCAACCGCTGAAACTTAATCTTCCATTGTGTTGTTTCAATGTCTATACTTTAAATTATTGCTTTATGAGTTAACTCTTATGCAAGACTTATTGATGCCTGTCTTGAAAGTGCTATTCATGAAAAGTCATTGCTTTATGATTCAGTTGTTTACTCATGTCATTACCATTGTTTTGATCGCTGCATTCATTACATATGTTTACAATATGATCAAGTTTATGACGGCATGTCACTTCAGAAATTATCTTTGTTATCGTTTTACCTGCTCGGGACGAGCAGAACTAAGCTTGGGGATGCTGATACGTCTCCGACGTATCGATAATTTCTTATGTTCCATGCCACATTATTGATGATATCTACATGTTTTATGCACACTTTATGTCATATTCGTGCATTTTCTGGAACTAACCTATTAACAAGATGCCGAAGTGCCAGTTCCCGTTTTCTGCTGTTTTTGGTTTCAGAAATCCTACTAACGAAATATTCTCGGAATTGGACGAAATCAACGCCCAGGTTCCTATTTTGCCCGGAAGCATCCAGAACACCCGAGAGTCGCCAGAGGAGGGCCACGTGGGGCCCACACATGGTGGCGGCGCGGCCCAGGAGGGGGGCGCGCCGCCCTAGTGTCTGGTGGCCCCAGACCCCCTCTGACCTTGCCCTTTCGCCTATATAAGGTCCCTGACCTAAAACCCCGAGACGAATAAGCCACGGTACGAGAAAAGTTCCAGAGCCGCCGCCATCGCGAAGCCAAGATCTGGGGGACAGGAGTCTCTTTTCCGGCACGCCGCCGGGATGGGGAAGTGCCCCCGGAAGGCTTCTCCATCGACACCACCGCCATCTTCATCACCGCTGCTGTCTCCCATGAGGAGGGAGTAGTTCTCCATCGAGGCTCGGGGCTGTACCGGTAGCTATGTGGTTAATCTCTCTCCCATGTACTTCAATACAATATTCTCATGAGCTGCCTTACATGATTGAGATTCATATGATGATGCTTGTAATCTAGATGTCATTATGCTAGTCAAGTGGGTTTTACTTATGTGATCTCCGGAGACTCCTTGTCCCATGTGTGTAAAGGTGACAGTGTGTGCACCGTGTGGGTCTCTTAGGCTATATTTCAGAGAATACTTATTCGCTGTTATGAATGGCGTAGTGAAGTGCTTATTTATATCCCTTTATGATTGCAATGTGTTTTGTATCACTATTTATCTATGTGCTACTCATGTGATGTTATTAAAGTAGTCTATTCCTCCTGCATGGTGTAATGGTGACAGTGTGTGCATCGTGTAGTTCTTGTCGTAGATTATGATCATGATCTCTTGTAGATTGTGGAGTTAATTGTCATTATGATAGTATTGATGTGATCTATGCCTCCTTCGTAGTGTGATGGTGACAGTGTGCATGCTATGTTAGTACTTGGTTTATTTTGCAAAGATCTATTATGCTCTAAGGTTACTTAAACATGAATATCGAATGTTGTGGAGCTTGTTAACTCCGGCATTGAGGGTTCTTGTAGCCCTACACAATTAGTGGTGTTCATCATCCAACAAGAGTATATGTAGCACAAAGGAAAGAGAACTTATTTATTATGTGATCAATGTTGAGAGTGTCCACTAGTGAAAGTATGATCCCTAGGCCTTGTTTCCACCACAAAGAATTGCTTCCCACGCCGGCAAGCTATTTTCTGGCGCCGCTTGTTTACTGTTTTACTGCATGTTTACTTTCTGCAATATTACCACCATCTATACCACCTGTGTTTTACTATCTCTTCGCCGAACTAGTGCACCTATACATCTGACAAGTGTATTAGGTGTGTTGGGGACACAAGAGACTTCTTGCTTTGTGTTTGCAGGGTTGCTTGAGAGGGATATCTTTGACCTCTTCCTCCCTGAGTTCGATAAACCTTGGGTGATCCACTTGAGGGAAACTTGCTGCTGTTCTACAAACCTCTGCTCTTGGAGGCCCAACACAGTCTACAGGAAAAGAAGCGTGAGTAGACATCAATCACTATGAGATTTAATCAGGGCATTACGACAAAGAACATAGACCGCCATCCAGCATGCATCTATGCCTAAAAAGTCCACCTTCAGGTTAGCATCCGCACCCCTTCCAGTATTAAGTTGCAAACAACAGACAATTGCATTAAGTATGGTGCGTAATGTAATCAACACAAATATCCTTAGACAAAGTATCAATGTTTTATCCCTAGTGGCAACAGCACATCCAAAACCTTAGAACTTTCTGTCACTGTCCCAGATTCAATGGAGGCATGAACCCACTATCGAGCATAAATACTCCCTCTTGGAGTTCCAAGTATCAACTTGACCAGAGCCTCTACTAGCAACGGAGAGCATGCAAGAACATAAACAACACATATATGATAGATCAATAATCAACTTGACATAGTATTCCATATTCATCGGATCCCACCAATCACAACATGTAGCATTACAAATAGATGATCTTGATCATGTTAGGCAGCTCACAAGATCTAAACATGATAGCACAAGAGGAGAAGACAACCATCTAGCTACTGCTATGGACCCATAGTCCAAGGATGAACTACTCACGCATCAGTCCGGAGGCGGGCATGGTGATGTAGAGCCCTCCGGTGATGATTCCCCTCTCCGGCAGGGTGCCGGAGGCGATCTCCTGAATCCCCCGAGATGGGATTGGCGGTGGCGGCGTCTCTGGAACTTTTTCCGTATCGTGGCTCTCGGTACTAGGGTTTTCGCGACGGAGAGTTTAAGTAGGCGGAAGGGCAGAGTCGGAGGAGGCACGGGGGCCCCACACCATAGGGGGGCGCGGGCCCCATGCTGGCCGCGCCGCCCTATGGTTAGGGCGCCTCGTGGCCCCTCTTCGTCTCCTCTTCGGTCTTCTGGAAGCTCCGTGGAAAAATAAGACCGTGGGCTTTTGTTTCGTCCAATTCCGAGAATATTTCCTGTGTAGGATTTCTGAAACCAAAAACAGCAGAAAACAGGAACTGGCGCTTCGGCATCTTGTTAATAGGTTAGTGCCGGAAAATGCATCAAAAAATCATAAAGTGTGAACAAAACATGTAGGTATTGTCATAAAACTTGCATGGAACATAAGAAATAATAGATACGTTGGGGACGTATCAAGCATCCCCAAGCTTAGTTCCTACTCGCCCTCGAGTAGGTAAACGATAAAAACAATAATTTCTGAAGTGACATGCTACCATCATAATCTTGATCAACATTATTGTAAAGCATATGAGATGAATGGAGTGATTCGAAGCAATAGATTGCTAACAAAGAGATAATGACTAAACAACTGAATCATATAGCAAAAAAATTTCATAAATAGTACTTTCAAGACAAGTATCAAAAAGACTTGCATAAGAGCTAACTCATAAAGCAATAGATTCATAGTAAGAGGTTTCGAAGCAACACAAAGGATGATTAAGTTTCAGCAATTGCTTTCAACTTGTAACATGTATATCTCATGGATAATTGTCAACATAAAGTAATATAACAAGTGCAATAAGTAAACATGTAAGAATCAATGCACATAGTTGACACAAGTGTTTGCTTCTAGGATAGAAAGAAGTAGGTAGACTGACTCAACATAAAGTAAAAGAAAGGCCCTTCGCAGAGGGAAGCATGGATTACTATTTTTGTGCTAGAGCTTTTTATTTTGAAAACATAGAAACAATTTTGTCAACGGTAGTAATAATTCATATGTGTTATGCATAAAACTTCCTACAAGTTGCAAGCCTCATGCATCGAATACCAATAGTGTTCGCACCTTGTCCTAATTAGGTTGGATTTACATGGATTATCATTGTATAACATATGTTTCAACCAAGTGTCACAAAGGGGTACCTCTATGCCGCATGTACAAAGGTCCAAGGAGATAAATCGCATTTGATTTCTCGTTTTTAATAGATCTCAAGTTAGGACATCCATACCGGGACAACATAGAAAACAGATAATGGACTCCTCTTTAATGCTTAAGCATTCAACAACAGATAATATTCTCATAAGAGATTGAGGATTAATGTCCAAACTGAAAACTTCCACCATGATACATGGCTTTGGTTGGCGGCCCAATGTTCTTCTCTAACAATATGCATACTCAAACCATTTAATCATGATAAATCACCCTTACTTCAGACAAGACGAACATGCATAGCAACTCACATGATATTCAACAAAGGTGTAAAAAGTTGATGGCGTTCCCAGAAACATGGTTACCGCTCAACAAGCAACTTATAAGAACTAAGATACATAGCTACATATTCATCACCACAATCGTTTTTAGGCTATTTTCCCATGAGCTATATATTGCAAAGACAAAGGAATGAAATTTTAAAGGTAGCACTCAAGTAATTTACTTTGGAATGGCAGAAAAATACCACATATAGGTAGTTATGGTGGACACAAATGGCATGGGTTTTGGCTCAAGGTGTTTGGATGCACGAGAAGCATTTCCTCTCAGTACAAGGCTTTGGCTAGCAAGGTTGTTTAAAGCAAACACAAATATGAACAGGTACAGCAAAACTTACACAAGAACATATTGCAAGCATTATAAGACTCTACACTGTCTTCCTTGTTGTTCAAACACTTTTACCAGAAAATATCTAGACCTTAGAGAGATCAATCATGCAAACCAAATTTCAACAAGCTCTATGGTAGTTCTCCACTAATAGATTTAAACTACATGATGCAAGAGCTTAAACATGATCTATGAGAGCTCCAAACAATTGCCAAGTATCAAATTATTCAAGACCATATGAAGCATTTTCCGATTCCAACCAAATAGCAATTAACGAAGCAGTTTTCAGCCTTCGCCATGAACATTAAAGTAAGACTAAGAACACAAGTGTTCAAATGAAAAAGCGGAGCATGTCTATCTCCAATACAAGGATTGTGGGATCCAAATTTATTCAAACAAAAACAAAAAAAAACAAACAGACGCTCCAAGTAAAGAACATAAGATGTGACAGAATAAAAATATAGTTTCACTAGAAGTGACCAGATAAGTTGTCGATGAAGAAGGGGATGCCTTGGGCATCCCCAAGCTTAGATGCTTGAGTCTTCTTGAAATATTCAGGGATGAATCACGGGGGCATCCCCAAGCTTAGATTTTTCACTCTTCTTGATCATATTGTATCATCCTCTTCTCTTGACCCTTGAAAACTTCCTCCACACCAAACTTTAACCAAACTCATTAGAGGGTTAGTGCATAATCAAAAATTCACATGTTCAGAGGTGACATAATCATTCTTAACACTTATGGACATTGCCCAAGGCTACTGAAAGTTAATGGAACAAAGAAATCCATTCAACATAGCAAAAGAGGCAATGCGAAATAAAAAGGCAGAATCTGTCAAAACAGAACAGTCCGTAAAGACGAATTTTTCTGAGGCACTTAACTTGCTCAGATGGAAAAACTCAAAACTAATGAAAGTTGCGTACATATCTGAGGATCACGCACATAAATTGGCAGATTTTTTTGATTCTTCTACAGAGAGAAGGACGCGAATTCGTGACAGACAGCAAATCTTTTTCTGCGCAGAAATCCAAATCTAGTATCAACCTTCTATTAGAGACTTTACTTGGCACAATAACATGATAAGGAGACGTTGCTACAGTAGTAACAACTTCCAAGACTCAACAAAACAGTAGTAAAAATAAAAACACATGGGTTATCTCCCAAGAAGTGCTTTTCTTTAACGTCTTTCAGCTAGGCGCAGAAAGTGCAAATCAAGTAACATCGAGAGAAGAAGCATCAACATCATAATTCGTTCTAATAATAGAATCAAAAGGCAACTTCATTCTCTTTCTAGGGAAGTGTTACATACCTTTCTTGAGAGGGAATTGATACTTAATATTTCCTTCTTTCATATCAATAATAGCTCCAACAGTTCAAAGAAAGGGTTTTCCCAAAACAATAGGACAAGATGCATTGCATTCAATATCCAAGACAACAAAATCAACGGGGACATGGTTATTGTTAACCTTAATGCGAACATTATCAATCCTCCTCAAAGGTTTCTTTATAGAATTATCAGCAAGATTAACATCCAAATAACAATTTTCCAATGGTGGCAAGTCAAGCATATCATAAATTTTCTTAGGCATAACAGAAATACTTGCACCAAGATCACATAAAGCATTACAATCAAAATCATTGACTTTCATCGTAATGATGGGCTCCCAACCATCTTCCAACTTCCTAGGAATAGAAGCTTCAAGTTTTAATTTCTCTTCTCTAGCTTTAATGAGAGCATTTGTAATATGTTTTGTAAAGGTCAAATTTATAGCACTAGCATTAGGACTTCTAGCAAGTTTTTGTAAGAACTTAATAACTTCAGAAACATGACAATCATCAAAATCTAAACCATTATGATCTACAGCATTCTGAAAAATTTCAGCACTATTATCACAAACAGTTTCAGCAGTTTCAGGCAATTTTGCACGCTTTGTACTAGGAGTAGAAACATTGCCAACACCAATTATTTTACCATTGATAGTAGGAGGTTTAGCAACATGTGAAGAATCAACATTACTAGTGGTGGTAATAGTCCAAACTTTAGCTACATTATTCTCTTTAGCAAGTTTTTCTTTTTCTTCTCTATCCCACCTAGCATGCAATTTAGCCAACATTCTAATATTATCATTAATTCGAACTTGTATAGCATTTGTTTTAGCAAGAATTTTGTTATCATTATCCTTAGGTTTAGCAGTCATTTTATTAATTAAGGAAGCTTGTGACTCAGACATGTATGAAATTTGGTTTTCAGCATTTGAAAGCTTAGTTTGCAAACCAGAAATTTCCATATTCAAATTCTCAAGTTGATTCCCTATATTTTTCAACAAGGCAGATTGTTCATTCATAGTTTTAGTAAACAATTGATTTTGCTCATATTGTGATTGCATATAGCTCTTAGTAGTTCTTTCAATTTCCAATATCTTTTCCTCACTAGGAAAAACAGATCTACCATAAGAATTACCATAACCACTGCCATTATTAGAAGGATATGGCCTATAGTTGTTGTTACCATAATTATTCCTATAAGCATTGTTGTTGAAATTATTATTCTTAATAAAATTCACATCAACATGCTCTTCTTGAGCAACCAATGAAGCTAAAGAAACATTATTAGCATCAACATGAGTCCTACCATTAACAAGCATAGACATAATAACATCAATCTTATCTCTCAAAAAAGAGGTTTCTTCAACAGAATTTACCTTCTTACCTTGTGGAGTCCTTTCCGTGTGCCATTCAGAGTAATTTATCATCATATCATCAAGAAGCTTTGTTGCAGCACCCAAAGTGATGGACATAAAAGTACCTCCAGCAGCTGAATCCAATAGGTTCCGCGAAGAAAAATTCAATCCTGCATAAAAGGTTTGGATGATCATCCAAGTATTCAGTCCATGGGTAGGGCAATTCTTTACCAAAGATTTCATTCTCTCCCATGCTTGAGCAACATGTTCATTATCTAATTGCTTAAAATTCATAATGCTACTTCTCAAAGATATAATCTTAGCAGGAGGATAATATTTACCAATAAAAGCATCTTTACATTTAATCCATGAATCAATACTATTTTTAGACAAAGACAACAACCAATCTTTAGCTCTTCCTCTTAAGGAGAAATGAAACAATTTCAGTTTTATAATATCACCATCTATATCCTTATACTTTTGCATTTCACAAAGTTCAACAAAATTATTAAGATGGGCAGCAGCATCATCAGTACTAACACCAGAAAATTGCTCTCTCATAACAAGATTTAGTAAAGCAGGTTTAATTTCATAAAATTCTGCTGTAGTAGCAGGTGGAGCAATAGGAGTACTTATAAAATCATTATTATTTGTGCTAGTGAAATCACACAACTTAGTATTTTCAGGAGTATTCATTTTAGCAGTAATAAAAGTAAACTAAGAAAACAGAATAAAATAAAGTAAGAACAAGTAACTAATTTTTTGTGTGTTTTTGATATAAAGCAAACACGACAGAAAATAAAATAAAGTAAAGCAAGACAATAACAAAGTAAAGAGATTGGATGTGAGAGACTCCCCTTGCAGCGTGTCTTGATCTCCCCGGCAACGGCGCCAGAAAAAGAGTTGCTTGTGACGGTAAAGCACACATCTGTTGGGAACCCCAAGAGGAAGGTGTGATGCGTACAACAACAAGTTTTCCCTCAGTAAGAAACCAAGGTTATCGAACCAGTAGGAGATGAAGGCCACGTGAAGGTTGTTGGTGGAGGAGTGTAGTGCGGCGCAACACCAGGGATTCCGGCGCCAACGTGGAACCTGCACAACACAATCAAAATACTTTGCCCCAACTTAACAGTGAGGTTGTCAATCTCACCGGCTTGATGAAAACAAAGGATTAAACGTATGGTGTCGAGAATGATGTTTGTTTGCGAAGAACAACAGAGAACAGAGATTGCAGTAGATTGTATTTCAGATGTAAAAGAAAAGGACCGGGGTCCACAGTTCACTAGTGGTGTCTCTCCAATAAGATAAATAGGATGTTGGGTGAACAAATTACAGGTGGGCAATTGACAAATAAAGATTCATATACATATCATGATGATCACTATGAGATTTAATCAGGGCATTACGACAAAGAACATAGACCGCCATCCAACATGCATCTATGCCTAAAAAGTCCACCTTCAGGTTAGCATCCGCACCCCTTCCAGTATTAAGTTGCAAACAACAGACAATTTCATTAAGTATGGTGCGTAATGTAATCAACACAAATATCCTTAGACAAAGCATCGATGTTTTATCCCTAGTGGCAACAGCACATCCACAACCTTAGAACTTTCTATCACTGTCCCAGATTCAATGGAGGTATGAACCCACTATCGAGCATAAATACTCTCTCTTGGAGTTACAAGTATCAATTTGGCGAGAGCCTCTACTAGCAACGGAGAGCATGCAAGAACATAAACAACACATATATGATAGATCAATAATCAACTTGACATAGTATTCCATATTCATCGGATCCCACCAAACACAACATGTAGCATTACAAATAGATGATCTTGATCATGTTAGGCAGCTCACAAGATCTAAACATGATAGCACAAGAGGAGAAGACAACCATCTAGCTACTGCTATGGACCCATAGTCCAAGGATGAACTACTCACGCATCAGTCCGGAGGCGGGCATGGTGATGTAGAGCCCTCCGGTGATGATTCCCCTCTCCGGCAGGGTGCCGGAGGCGATCTCCTGAATCCCCCGAGATGGGATTGGCGGTGGCGGCGTCTCTGGAACTTTTTCCATATCGTGGCTCTCGGTACTAGGGTTTTGGCGACGGAGAGTTTAAGTAGGCGGAAGGGCAGAGCCGGAGGAGGCACGGGGGCCCCACACCATAGGGGGGCGCGAGCCCCATGCTGGCCGAGCCGCCCTATGGTTAGGGTGCCTCGTGGCCCCTCTTCGTCTCCTCTTCGGTCTTCTGGAAGCTCCGTGGAAAAATAAGACCGTGGGCTTTTGTTTCATCCAATTCCGAGAATATTTCCTCTGTAGGATTTCTGAAACCAAAAACAGCAGAAAACAGGAACTGGCGCTTCGGCATCTTGTTAATAGGTTAGTGCTGGAAAATGCATCAAAACATCATAAAGTGTGAACAAAACATGTAGGTATTGTCATAAAACTAGCATGGAACATAAGAAATTATAGATACGTTGGAGACGTATCAGGCGCCTGCGCGCGTCTTGTTCCTCCTCAGACTGGGCCGCTGTCGCTCCACCCAATCGTAAGTACCTTCAATCGACTCCTTCTCGCTTGTTTACATCGACTAGATGACATTGTGCATGTGAATGTAGACAGGAATATAGTAGATATGATTCATGGCAATGTGCATGCATGTTCTTGACACTGCTTATGCTTGCCATGCCAAGCTCAAGCACCATCATGGACTTGACAATGTCAAGTCCATGACAATGCTTGAGATTGGCATTGCCATTGTCCATCACAAGCAGTCAAGTCCATGACAATGCTTGAGATTAGCATTGCCATTGTCCGCGACATTGCTTGTGCTTGGCAATGCCAAGCTCAAGCACCTGGCAATGCCAAGATCAAGCACCATGATTGGCTGGACAGTGCTTGTGCTTGTGCTTGGCATTGGCACAATGTCAAGTTCATGACATTGCTTGCGCTTGAGCTTGGCATTACTTGCTTGTGCTTGTTCTTGTGTTGTGCTTGTTCTTGTCTTGTGCTTGTGCATGACAGTGCTTGTGCTTGGCAATGACATTGCTTGCTTGTGCTTGTGCTTGTCCATGGCATTGCTTGCTTGTGCTTGTGCACGGCAGTGCTTGTGCTTGGCAATGGCATTGCTTGCTTGTGCTTGGCAATGGCATTGCTTGCTTGTGCTTGTGCTTGTCCATGACATTGCTTGCGCTTGAGCTTGACATTGCTTGCTTGTGCTTGTGCAGAACTGGCCCTTCCTGGAAGTGTTCTCGGAAGGACCCATACTGGATGCTATCGACATGGCCGTCTGTGTGCAGCTGCGTGTTCCCAACGTAGCGTTCATGGAAGCCCACCACAAGATCACAACACCGAGGGTTCACGCCGGCCGTCCTGCTGACCTGGGGCACGCTGCCAGGCAGCGTCTGCCGACGTTCTTCGTGCAGATGGAAAGCCATGACCTCCGTGCCCTCGTCGTGCCACCGTACATGGAGTAGCTCCTAATCACGAAGTACAAGCTCAAGAACAATGGCCCTCCGGTGAAGGTATACTTGTACTTGGGCCAGCGTTGCGAGCGGAAGGTGCAGCTGCAGTGGACATGCCAGCGCGTCGGGTTCATCAAGTCTTGGAGCGAGTTCGCTGCCAGGCTTTTGCTGCACGTCGACGACATGATCGTCTTCAACCGTCAGGACGACGGCTTCAAGGTCGACGTCTTCAGGAAGGAGATATCCTGCTCCAGCGTCTTCGATTGCAAGAAGCGCCGCGAGGGCCCTTTTGCCGATCCTCGCTGTTAAGGTGCTGTTGCTCCATCGCTGCCTCTGTTTATGTCTGATCCTATTGTTGTGCTGGCCTCTAGGAGGCTGTTAAACACTTGCTTTTGTGCATATCTCACTATCATGTTGGCCTGTAGAGGCAGTTGAACAATGCTTTAGGACCTGGGTAATCTGCCCCCAGGTTTAGGCGCGCGTCTTACTACTCTGACGCTAGATTAGAAACTGTTAAGTACTCTGTTCGTTGTGTATAAGTATGTGTTGTGCTTATGATTGTGTTTGAGCTGTTTGTGTAGGCCGTTATATGATGGTAAGATCACCATATTTAAATGTGGTGAGAAGAAGTTGTTGCCAGGGTGCCCAAAATAGCAACCAAACACATATGTTGTGGCTGAACAGAGATGGAGCAATGTATCCAGGCATCCAAACAATGTGCACTTCTATTAGAACCGATGCAGCACAACCTACCAAACAATGAGTCAAAAGTGGCCCGTGGCCCGTTCTCGATGTGCAGGAACGCTCATCTAGCTGCGCCAGTGATGCAGGATTTCGACCTAGCCTACCAAACGCGCCCCTAGGCGCACAGCTGGACTGGACATATGGACTCAACCCCAAAGACGTGGCCTCAAATGAGAGCTAGCTGCCCCTACTGGTGTCCCCTCGGGCGCATCCACCAAATCAGCGAGACGAGAGCAGCGTGGACCGCTGGCTGGCGAGTGGCGAGGCGTCCGCCGCCAGCTGGAACCTCCCCATCGATCTGCTCACGCGCCGCGAGAAGATATCTAGTGCTACCACCTCTTTACATGCTACCATGCTACCGTACAAAAAATATATTTTATACGTGTCAAAAAATTATACGAAAAAATGTGAGTACTCATGAAGCATGTCCCTACAACATCCCAAAATTTCATATCCAAAATCGACATGGACACTGAGAAAAAAAAAAGAGAAAATCAGCATGAATAGTGCTACCTAGTGTCACAAAAAGACAAATCAGAAAATGACACTATTCATGCTGATTTTCTCTTTTTTATTTCTCAGTGTCCATGTCGTTTTTGGATATGAAATTTTGGGATTTTGTAGGGACATGCTTTATGAGCACTCACAATTTTTTGTATAATTTTTTGACACATATAAAATACGTTTTTTTGTACGGTAGCACCTAAAGGGGTGATAGCATTATATATGTTCTCCACGCGCAGCTATAGCTGCCCGCTACTGCACAGTTGCTGACTCACCGCATTGACCCAAACAGTACAAACAGTCGGCCCAGAAGCTAATGCCACTGCCCAGCCTAGCTAGCCAACGCGAGGCCCAATGTATCCACAGACGGAGACCTAGCAATTCGCGAGAATCGTGAAAACACATTTTGTCTAGTATTTCAAGTGTAACATTAGGAGAAATACAAACTGGAGACGCTTGATAGGGTAATTGATCACTCCGAGGCCACGAAAAGAACAAAGATACACATACAAAATGCAGTGTTCTAACTTTATGCATCTTAAGAAAGTTAGTTCATTTTGTTTCCAACCAAAATTTGGAATGAGTTTCAGAGAATATATCACATACACACCTGTTTGTGAACCCTTACCCTAATTGGGTTTCAAACCCTATATAACCCATGAATCTAAGCTAAACTTATTACTCCCTCGTTTCTAAAAATTCTTCTCAACTTTATCTAGATATGGAGGTATATAGACATGTTTTAGCTATATCTACATCCGCATCTAGAAAAAAGTTGAGAAGGTTTTCTTTTTGGAATGGAGGGATTACTTACCTTAGAAACATATATCAAGCCTTTGGTAGATTCGTACATTTAAGGTACATAACTAACTACTACCGTAATGTTCTACCACTTTCTATAGATTTTAGGGATATTTAGGGTAGGGGCATATAAACAATTTAAAACATTAAGGGGCTTATATTAATCACTATAGTAATATGATGCCTTTTGTTTGCTAGTAACATGTGTTTAAACATATAAAATAAAACATGAAAGATAAAACATTTTTTGCGATAACATGTAATTTTAGTTTATAGAAAAGGTATACATGAAAATGTATCTAAATATATGTAAGATTTATTATATTAGTGAATTTTGCGATTGATAAGTGGAAAAATATTAAGAATGAATGGAGAAATACAAAAGTTCAGTATAAATTTGCGAAACAATAATGAGCGGCAAAAGAAATTTATCGGTCTAGATTTAGGGTTACGAGCACCCGCCTCTCCTAAACCACCGAATATATCTTTTAACTTTACAAATCAGTTATAAATAACATACCAAATTGGCTAAATGACAAGTCAAGTTACAATGAGAAGTTCATTGTGGGGAGTTAATATATGGCTTCCTTTCTAAGGCCTTGTTTGGTAGTGGAGTATTAGTGGGGATTAGTTGGGATAATCCCCTAGGGGATTACGTGAATCCCCACCTGTCACCTAACCCCACTAAACCCCACCCCCCAATTCCTAGTCCTACAAACTTGTGTTTGGTTTTCAATTCCACGGATTGTAACGGATAGGTGCACAGCGGAAAATCAGCAAAAGATTCAATTTTTAGCATACATGGAATCTGACTACATCACGACACAGTAAAGAATCTGAATGAGTAGTCCACACGGTAACACAATTTGAATGAGTACATCTTAATCAAGTCATAAAATAAATCATAGACATTAAAACTGAAACAGTGCCGCCTGAAGGACCAATAATTATTCTTCTGATTCCATCCACTACCGGCTTGTTCATCTGGACTGAAACTCCCCTTTCTGTTGTGCAATAACCTGAAAGTAGAAAATAGTATTACACTCCACAGCTAGTCTCCAACATACAAGAAGTTCTACTCACTGTCATCAAGCACCACAAAGAACAATTCTAAAACTCCATGAATTCCAAAGTAGAAAGATAAGAGCTTGCACACCAATTACAACATACTCCATCTGTTCACAATTATAAGACACTAGTTCTATGGTAAACAAGCATGTCGATATCATTAGCTACGATGCTACCTTAGCTCCCAGAATCCATATAAACTTAGATCATGGCACAAATAAAACAATCCTAGATGACAAATATCAAGTGGTCATACAAACTAGTATGCATGCTTAGTGAATAAACACTTGGCAAGATCAGTCATAGAAAATAAGATGCACATGCGTTGAAAAAATTGAGCATGCTACTCTATGCATGCTTGCTTGGACATCCAAATCACAGGTTATAGCGCCAAAAAAGATCTGCAGATTTACTACTCTTTTCTACCATAAGAAAATTGTGCAGTAAAAAAGGACCATGTCAAACAAGTTAAAAAATACTAAACTTGACATATAAATAATCATTCTATTGTAGAAATGTCAGTGACTTGCATGCCTTTGTAAGGTAGCAAGTTCGTACACTGATGTTAGCATGTCTTTGTAAGGTAGCAAGTTTAGTAGAAGTGCCAACAAAGCATGGAACAGATAGTAACCGAGTAGGCGACTAGCTATATGGCAGCATGTTAGGTTTCCAGCGAGGAAATACTACACACATAGCAGTGAACACAAGAGCATGGAGGTACAATAGGAAGCATCTGTATATGTAGTTTATAACTGAATTCTGGTATCTACAGGGAGTCATTTTGTTTGGGACAAAGTGACTACTAATAACAAAGTAACTACAGGGAATCACAAAGCTACAGGGAGCGGCTAATAACTGAATTCTGGTAGCTACTTCTACTACGTGAAGATGAAAATGTACTAGGAGGCATTGGCGCGGCGGCACGCCGCGCCTGTGGAACAATGTCCGAAAAGCGATGGCACAGATGTTTTTAGGTCAATCTTTCTGTGAAATTTCAAATTAACCTTAACAGATAAAATAATAAGCAACAACGATTTAGTTGTAGTAGTAGCATATGTGCATACAATGGATTACATGGTAGAGGGCATATATTCTCATTTTAGGTAGTGGTAGACAGAGGTGGTACATTTGCTACTGAACTCGCAATAGTACATCACATAGCGTTGCAATGTACAGAACTGTTCCAACTTTTTTTAACAGCAAACCGTGGACTTGATTGATCTGTTGCAGCTAGCTCGCTAGCAAAAATATGAAATTCACTGTCTGGTGCATGGTCATGCCACATCATACCACCACCCAAGACTAAGATACCACAATTAGTAGCTAAGACATGAGGCACTGAATTCAAAAAAGGCTTACAGTATAATACTTTGTGATGCAAGACGTTGATGAGCAGCAGAAATTTTGCCTCCCTGAAAAGAAACTACATGGTGGGCTGAACCAAATTCACAGGACTGGAGAGCCAATTTTAGCAAGGCTGCCTCAGTTTCAATTATTATCCGTTCCATACCTACCTCGGCTGCAAACTCGATGGCCTTCAGGCAGGCAATCGCTTCAGCGTAGAGAACACAAGTAGTTCATGCAGTTGGTACACCATGTTATTTTCAAAGGATATGCAAAGTATATGTGAATACATAAACAGAGAAGGAAGCCAATTTATAGTGTTTCCTAGTGGTCTCCTAGTGATGCTGTTTTAGCAGCCGTGGCTGCTGATATTATACTGTTTTGGTGGTCATCATCACCACTTCAGAGTGTATAGCCAATAATCTACCTGTAGAGCTTTCCCCATAAAAAATAAGCCAATAGAGCTGGAGACATCTTCAAGCAATTGTGTGCATGTAAAGTACCAACCTGCACAAAATTGCAAATTCGGATGTATTACTGCAAATGTGCATTTTGTATGTTCTTGGTTGCAATGTTATAATGCCCTTGTGCTCCCATGGAAACATACTCTTATCTTAATTGTTATGCCGTGGCATCTCCATAATTATGGTATATGATGAACACATGAAGGAGAGATGTCTATACGATCTAAGATAAGGATTTATGGGCATAGTCAAGTAAGTTGCTAGATTTAGCACCATTGAGTGAAGGTGATGGGCAGGCTAATTGACATCATGTACGGCCCCGACTATAGTTAAGAATAAAGTAAAAATGGTAAAATACACATGTTGATTGTTAAATAAAAGTACAATTTATAAGGAAAATTTACCTTGGCTCTGCTGCTGCGCTTAGGCGTCGATACCTAGACCTGTTATAAGCATTTCCATGGAGATAAGTTTTTCCAACATTCTTTGCATCATAAGGCTAGGTACCACTGGTAGTCGCTAAATGTAAGAAGAACCGTAAGTCTGAAACTGAAGTATCCAACGCATTGTACAAATTGGCAAGTCTAGAGTGATAGTTTAAGATGACACTTGTGTTTGAGGTGCATGATCCTGCAGTGATATGTGTTCAAACTATGATATTTGAAGATTGACCTTTAAAACAAACTCCAGAAACTCTTGAAAGATAGATGTACAGAGCTTGATACGTTTTATCAGAAGGTAGCTCAAGTCATAACTTAATGTTTATCTGCAACAAAAAATAGTCGTCAGCTTGGCAAGGTAAGAAAACAAAATCAAACTACGATTACAAATTACCCACCACTGAATAGCCAAGTTTCACACAAAACATATCCATCCAATAAGGTTGGTCTAAATCAACTTTTATGAAATCAACCTCTACTCTGCTCTACGTGTTCAGCAAAGGTAAATGGCAACGAATATTGCCAGCAATAGTTATGTAAGGAAGCAGAGACATACCAGGAACGGTAAAACGAACATGATCAGAATATTTGAAAGAGTTCAATATAGAAAAGGGGGGTTATCATATTGAAAGCATCTTTTCTTTGGAGCTTCAGCATTTCGACGCGTGTCACACATTCTGAATCTGCATAACATCGTGACCATTTAAATCTGCAATAGAAAAATCCTAACTCATATGCAAATATCATCCAATATAAAACATATTTTCCGTATTTTCTGTAGAAAAGTGAGCAGCTTAAACTGCTGACCTAAGGTTAAGCGAAACACCATAAACTGAACTATGTGCTAAAAGGTTTCCAGATTTTGACATCCTTTTGCTTCTTATCTAACAGGGGACGTCCATCCACAATGACACATGCGACCTTGCACCATAGAATCAGATGTGTGTTAAAAAATAACCTCCTGGCTCCAGTCCATCTCTTCATGACCGTCCATCCCTGGAGTTCATCAAAGCTCGTTTTAGCTCAGCTAGCTAACGATCAAGTTCCCATAGAAAAATTTCATCTGAGCAAGCGATGTAGAATTAAACAATGTAAATTTTCTTTTCAAAAAATACCTAACAAAGAAACAATGCAAACATAAAATCAAAATTTCAATTGACTTGACTCATATGCCAGAAATTCCTACTTGCTAATTTTTCTCACTTGTGAGCGATGACAAACCTAAACTTTCACTCTCAAATATGTAGGCAGTCCTTCCCATAAGTTATTAGTCACATATTCTGCTCCAATACATGGAGGCGCTTGAATCATCTCATCCAGCCAAACAATCCATGTCATCTATCCCTTTATCTTCTCAACTTGCTACTACTTGCCCAATAATCAGAATCTCTTTCAACATTATTATTTTCTACCTTAATGAAAGCATCTGAAAAATGGTTGCATTGAAAGAAGAAGAAGCGGAACTTGCTACTACTTGCCCAATAATCTGAATAATTTTCAACATGCTAGGACAGTAGGACTGTAATATTAACAACAGTCTTGCCAAACGTAAAACATATTCCTGCAAATAAATAGCTCATGTTCCCAAGCAAATACAAATGAGTTCAGGTTTTGGATGCCCTTATCTGGCTAACTGAACCAGGCAACTATACAACTTGAATTGACCAAAAGAAATTAAGATTTATAAAGGTTAAGTAGTTGGAAATGGATCAAAGCTGGCACTTAAATATATTTTTTTGTTTGGAAAAGACAATAAAACATTCAGTTAGTATTATAGTTGAATGATCAGATATACATTCTGATGCATTGTGCATCAATATGGAAAAAAATCTTGCCTGCACACATCACAATCCACATACTGACAGTTATGAAGAGATTCCCAGTTGCGGAGGAGTCGATGGAGCTGAAGTCCCAGTTGTACAGCACCCTTAGCGAGTCTGCATCTCCATCCCGATGACCAGTTGTACAGCACCCTTAGCGAGTCTGCATCTCCATCCCGATGACCATCAGTGCCACCATTGTGAAATGTACACCAGCAGGCACATTGAGCTTCAAAAATCCCAGTAACAAATAAATAAGTTCAAAACAAAGCTATTGCATACAGTAGCTAACTATACACATCTTCAGCCTGTAAATCAAAACATACTCAGAATCAGCGAGAAAACAAAGCTATGCATATAAGTCTAACGAACAAAAAATAGTAGCAACATTTAGTTCTTGCTATCTAGATTCTGTCAGCTCCATGCCTCAAAGAATTACTGAATTCGGTCAGGAGATATGACCCTAGACATAGAGGAGATTGCCTCACCTGAGCGACCATGGGATTGATGTCTCTGCTCCTAGATCAGCACAGTCTTCCTCCCAGGCTCCCGCTGTGCAGTCGTGCCGCTTGTTATCGTCTTGCTTCCACCGGCAGCTCCCCCGCCTATTCTCTGTCTACCCTTGGACGAAATCATGGCAACGACGAACGAATTTGCGAGCGGAGGAAAGGAGGAGAGGCGGTGATCGATTAGCTATCGAGCGGCCGCGGCAGCCACACTACTGGCCTTCGAACGCGTAGATGGCAAACCAGCCGGCGGCGAAGCCGGCGGCGAAGCCGGACTGCCTCCGCGACGGCTGCGCGATGGAAGATGAGGACCTGACACACGCTTTCGGCGGAGACGAAGAAGGTCGGCCATGGGGAGCTCTGGCGCGGCAGAGCTCGCGGCGGCGGCACGAGGCAAGGGGGAGGCTGGTGGAGGCGTGCATCGCGCCTGAATTAGGCGGCCGAGGAGAGACGTCTGTTTTTTTTAGCAGGCGTATTCCAATTTACTGGATCCTCCTAGATTATTCGGCCAAAGCGGTATTGGGACAAAGATAAATGGTGAAGTGGGTCCAGCAGCCGGTAGATAACTTCACAGGATTGGAAAGAGGCAATAACCGGAAGTCCTACCGGTAACCGGTGCCTTTTTTTTTTGACATAAGAACACATATATTATAAGATGCAACAGGCCGCCTCATTAAAAACCTTCCAGTCCCCTCAGGTACCCTGGTAAGGAAAAGAGTGCGAAAGAAACCTGCTGCCCAAAGATTACAGAGTGTTCTTACAATCTAGAAAAACCAGGTCCCGAACGCAGTCGGGAACAGAGTCACATAAAATAGCACTAACACCTGATTTTCCTACTTGCGCCAAGACATGAGCAACGCCATTGCACACACGGTCCGCCTTTGACACGACAATGTCTCGAAAGATCTTCAGAAGTTCCCGTGCCTCTAGAATTAGTGCCCAGCTTGGAGATTGTTCCACAGACTCAGACGATATCGACATCACAGCCCGGTGACAATCAGACTCCAAGATCGCTGGCCACCTTTGTAGATTGATCAAATGCCGAATTCCTTCAAGACAAGCCAGCACTTCCGCTTCCTCAGCGCTATTGCAAAAAGGAATAAATTTCCATTCCGTTAATATCACTTGCCCCAGCTGATCACGAATGATGATCCCAAGTCCAGCATGCTTCGACACCGAGTCCCAACCAGCATCAACATTGGCCTTTATTTTGCCGTCGCCCGGAGGAGTCCAAGAGGAGCATACAGCCAAGGTGGCATTGTTCCCATTAGTCACTGCCGCATAGGATTGTTGATAGTTCACCAAGAATTGAACCGAGGACAAAATTGAAGCCTTCCCGTCACCATGGACTACATTGTTGCGGTGATGCCAGGTTCTCCATAACAAATAAATAATCTTCGCTTGTGCCTCCAAAGTGGCCGAGCCTAGTAGCTGAAAAAACCAGTCCTTGCAGTTGTGCATGAAAACAGATTCTGCAGGGAGGGACCAGTGTGCACGCAGCTCATCTCGCAAAGCACGCGCCAAGGTACAGCGGACAAGGGCATGGTGTGCATCCTCCTCCTCTTGCCCACATATAGAGCAGACTGGGCTAACCGAACTTATTCTACGGTGAAGTCCCGTGAGTACACCCAGAGAGTCTGTCGCAGTCCGCCAAGCAAAGACACGCATCTTCTGTGGAACCTTTGCCTTCCACACGAGATCCCAAATTCTCCGATCGCCGTCTGGTTCTGAACTAGATTGGCCCTGACTCAGTCGCTGCCACGAATCTTGCATGCCGATTCTATACGTTGAACGGACGCTAAAAGCTCCGTTACTTTCGCCACTCCAGGCAATAAAATCATCAGTTGCACGAGATGGCAACTTAATATTTAAGATGGTATTTGCATCATGGGGCCAAACACACTCACGAACAATAGCTTCATTCCACGTTCTGGATTCATGATCAATAAGATCAGCTACCCACTTCTTCCGCGAATGTCCTCTCCTTCCATCAACTTTCAGAGCACCGGGTCTAGGAAGCCAATTGTCACGAAAGATCTTCACATTATAGCCTGTACCAATCCTCCATATAATTCCTCTTTTCAGTAAATCTAGACCATGAGCTATACCCTGCCACGTCTGAGACTGATTCTGGATAAAAGCTGTGTCAATAAGATGGCCCGAAGGATAGTAGCGAGCTTTCAGGAGCCGAGCACACAAACTATCTGGAGATTGTAAAAGTCGCCAGGCTTGACGTGCCAGAAGGGCCTGGTTAAAGACACGTAGATCTCGGAATCCTGTGCCTCCCTTCGCTTTAGGACGTGTAATTTTATCCCAAGCTAGCTGATACGTCTCCAACGTATCGATAATTTCTTATGTTCCATGCTACATTATTGATGATATCTACATGTTTTATACACATTATATGTCGTATTTATGCGTTTTCTGGAACTAACCTATTAACAAGATGCCGAAGTGCCAGTTCCTGTTTTCTGCTGTTTTTGGTTTCAGAAATCCTAGTAACGAAATATTCTCGGAATTGGACGAAATCAACGCCCAGGTTCCTATTTTGCCCGGAAGCATCCAGAACACCCGAGAGCCGCCAGAGGGGGGCCCTGTGGGCCCCAGATGACATGGTGGCGCGGCCAGGGCTGGGCCCGCGCCACCCTATGGTGTCGTCGCCTCGTTGACCCCCCTGCGCCGCCTCTTCGCCTATATAAAGCCCCTGCATCGAAAACCCTTACGGAGGAAGTCACGATACGAGAAAAGTTCCAGAGCCGCCGTCATCGCGAAGCCAAGATCTGGGGGACAGGAGTCTCTGTTCCGGCACCCTGCCGGAGCGGGGAAGTGCCCCCGGAAGGCTTCTCCATCGACACCGCTGCCATCTCCACCGCCATCTTCATCACCGCTGCTGCTCCCATGAGGAGGGAGTAGTTCTCCATTGAGGCTCGGGGCTGTACCGGTAGCTATGTGGTTCATCTCTCTCCTATGTAGTTCAATACAATAATCTCATGAGCTGCCTTACATGATTGAGATTCATATGATGATGCTTGTAATCTAGATGTCATTATGCTAGTCAAGTGGGTTTTACTTATGTGATCTCCGGAGACTCCTTGTCCCACGTGTGTAAAGGTGACAGTGTGTGCACCGTGTGGGTCTCTTAGGCTATATTTCACGAAGTACTTATTCATTGTTGAAGAGCGTAGTGAAGTGCTTATTTATATCTCTTTATGATTGCAATGTGCATCGTATCACAATTTATCTATGTGCTACTCTAGCAAAGTTATTAAAGTAGTTTTATTCCTCCTGCATGTGTGCAAAGGTGACAGTGCGTGCACCGTGTTAGTACTTGGTTTATGCTATGATCATGATCTCTTGTAGATTGCGAAGTTAACTATTGCTATGATAATATTGATGTGATCTATTCCTCCTACATATGCATGAAGGTGACAGTGTGCATGCTATGCTAGTACTTGGTTTAGTCGTTTTGATCTATCTTACACTTAAGGTTACTTAAACATGAGCATTATTGTGGAGCTTGTTAACTCCGGCATTGAGGGTTCGTGTAATCCTACGCAATGTGTTCATCATCCAACAAAAGTGTAGAGTATGCATTTATCTATTCTGTTATGTGATCAATGTTGAGAGTGTCCACTAGTGAAAGTGTAATCCCTATGCCTTGTTCCTAAATACTGCTGAGTTACTACTGCTTGTTTACTGTTTTACTGTGTTACTACTGCTGCAATACTACCACCATCAACTACACGCCAGCAAGCTATTTTCTGGCACCGTTGCTACTGCTCATATATATTCATACCACCTGTATTTCACTATCTCTTCGCCGAACTAGTGCACCTATTAGGTGTGTTGGGGACACAAGAGACTTCTTGCTTTGTGGTTGCAGGGTTGCATGAGAGGGATATCTTTGACCTCTTCCTCCCTGAGTTCGATAAACCTTGGGTGATCCACTTAAGGGAAACTTGCTGCTGTTCTACAAACCTCTGCACTTGGAGGCCCAACACTGTCTACAGGAAAGGAGGGGGAACGTAGACATCAAGCACTTTTCTGGCGCCGTTGCCGGGGAGGAAAGGTAAAAGGTACTCACACTCCGGATCTCGGCTACTAAGCTATTTTCCGGCGCCGTTGTAAGTACTCAAAGCTATTTCCTTTAGACTCTGCAATTGCGACATTTGGTTTCTTGTTTACACTAGTTAGGCATAATGGAAAACAACAAAAATATGAGAGATCTTTATGAACTTTATCTTGAATTAGGACATGATGTGTTTGAAGAAAGAATTAAGAAACCCATGGAACTTTATATGCATGCTAATGGGAATGTTATTACTATGAATGCTTTGAACACTATTGTTGCTAATGCTATGGAAAATTCTAAGCTTGGGGAAGCTAGCTTTGATGAGCATGATATTTTTAGTCCCCCAAGCATTGAGGAGAAAATTTACTTTGATGATACTTTGCCTCCCATTTATGATGATTATAATGATAGTAGTCTTTTGTTACCACCTGTTATGGAGGATAAATTTGATTATGATTACAATATACCTCCTATATTTGATAGCTACTTTGTTGAATTTGCTCCCACTACAATTAATAAGAATGACTATGCTTATGTTGGGAGTAGTAATTATTTTATGCATGAGACTCATGATAAGAATGCTTTAAGTGATAGTTATATTGTTGAGTTTGCTCATGATGCTACTGAAAGTTATTATGAGAGAGGAAAATATGGTTGTAAAAATTTTCATGTTACTAAAACACCTCTCTATGTGCTGAAATTTTTGAAGCTACACTTGTTTTATCTTCCTATGCTTGTTACCTTACTCTTCATGAACTTGTTTATTTACAAGATTCTTATGCATAGGAAGCATGTTAGACTTAAATGTGTTTTGAATTTTCTTCTTTATGCTCTCTTTTGCTTCAACTCTTATTTCTAGCGAGTGCATCATTAAAACTGCTGAGCCCATCTTACTGGCTATAAAGAAAGAACTTCTTGGGAGATAACCCATGTGTTATTTTGCTACAGTACTTTGTTTTATATTTGTGTCTTGGAAGTTGTTTACTACTGTAGCAACCTCTCCTTATCTTAGTTTTATGTTTTGTTGTGCCAAGTAAAGTTTCTATGTCAAAGTTGATGTTATATTTGGGATTACTGCGCAGAAACAGCATTGCTGTCTGTCACGAATCTGGGCACAGGCCTCTGTAAAAAATTCGAAAAAATCTGCCAATTTACGAGCGTGATCCTCAGATATGCACGCAACTTTCATTAGTTTTGAGTTTTTCCATTTGAGCAAGTCTGGTGCCATCTTTAAATTCGTCTTTACGGACTGTTCTGTTTTTGACAGATTCTGCCTTTTATTTCGCATTGCCGCTTTTGCTTTGTTGAATGGGTTTCTTTGTTCCATTAACTTTCAGAAGTTTTGTGCAATGTCCAGAAGTGTTAAGAATGATTGTGTCACCTCTGAACATGTGAATTTTTGATTATGCACTAACCCTCTAATGAGTTTGCTTGAAGTTTGGTGTGAAGGAAGTTTTCAAGGGTCAATAGAAGAGGGTGATATAATGTGATCGAGAAGAGCGAAAGGTCTAAGCTTGGGGATGCCCCGGTGGTTCATCCCTGCATATTTTAAGAAGACTCAAGCATCTAAGCTTGGGGATGCCCAAGGCATCCCCTTCTTCATCGACAACTTATCAGGTTTCTTCTAGTGAAACTATATTTTTATTCAGTCACATCTTATGTACTTTACTTGGAGCGTCTGTGTGCTTTTATTTTAGCTTTTGTTTTGTTATCTTAGTTCTCTGAATAAGTTCATCCTTGTGTGGGAGAGAGACACGCTCCGCTGGTTCGTATGAACACATGTGTTCTTAGCTCATAATATTCATGGCGAAGTTTCCTCTTCGTTAAGTTGTTATATGGTTGGAATTGGAAAATGCTACATGTAGTAATTGGTAAAATGTCTTGGATAATGTGATACTTGGCAATTGTTGTGCTCATGTTTAAGCTCTTGCATCATATACTTTGCACCTATTAGTGAAGAAATACATAGAGCTTGCTAAAATTTGGTTTGCATATTTGGTCTCTCTAAGGTCTAGATAATTTCTAGTATTGAGTTTGAACAACACGGAAGACGGTGTAGAGTCTTATAATGCTTACAATATGTTTATATGTGAGTCTTGCTGCACCATTTCATACTTGAGTTTGCTTCAAATAACCTTGCTAGCCTAAACCTTGTATCGAGAGGGAATACTTCTCATGCACCCAAATACTTGAGCCAATATTCATGCCATTTGTGTCCACCATACCTACCTACTACATGGTATTTCTCCGCCATTCCAAAGTAAATTGCTTGAGTGCTACCTTTAAACCATTCAAAATTTATCACCTCTGATTTGTGTCAATGTTTTATAGCTCATGAGGAAGTATGTGGTGTTTATCTTTCAATCTTGTTGGGCAACTTTCACCAATGGACTAGTGGCTTCATCCGCTTATCCAATAATTTTGCAAAAAGAGCTGGCAATGGGATTCCCAGTCCCAAATTAATTAACAAAAATAGACACTCCTCCATGGTATGTGATTGTTGGACGGCACCCGAAGGATTCGGTTAGCCATGGCTTGAGAAAGCAAAGGTGGGGAGGAGTGTCATCATAATAAAACTAAAATAAAAAGGCACTCCTTCATGGTATGAGATTGTTGGCAGGCACCCGAGGATTCGGTTAGCCATGGTTTGTGAAAGAAAGGTTGGAAGGAGTGCCACCCAAAAATAAAATAAAATGGGAGCCGCTCTTTGAAGGTTTGTCTGGCAAGGGGGTTAGAGTACCCGCTACCATTCGTTGACAACAACAAACACCTCTCAAAACTTTACTTTTATGCTCTCTATATGTTTTCAAAACCAAAGCTCTAGCACAAATATAGCAATCGATGCTTTCCTCTTTGAAGGACCATTCTTCTACTTTTATTGTTGAGTCAGTTTACCTATCTCCCTCCACCTTAAGAAGCAAACACTTGTGTGAACTGTGCATTGATTCCTACATACTTGCATATTGCACTTGTTATATTACTTTATGTTGACAATATCCATGAGATATACATGTTATAAGTTGAAAGCAACCGCTGAAACTTAATCTTCCTATGTGTTGCTTCAACACCTTTACTTTGATTTATTGCTTTATGAGTTAACTCTTATGCAAGACTTATTGATGCTTGTCTTGAAGTACTATTCATGAAAAGTCTTTGCTTTATGATTCAGTTGTTTACTCATGTCATTACCATTGTTTTGATCGCTGCATTCATTACATATGTTTACAAATAGTATGATCAAGATTATGATGGCATGTCACTTCAGAAATTATCTTTGTTATCGTTTTACCTGCTCGGGACGAGCAGAACTAAGCTTGGGGATGCTGATACGTCTCCAACGTATCGATAATTTCTTATGTTCCATGCTACATTATTGATGATATCTACATGTTTTATACACATTATATGTCGTATTTATGCGTTTTCTGGAACTAACCTATTAACAAGATGCCGAAGTGCCAGTTCCTGTTTTCTGCTGTTTTTGGTTTCAGAAATCCTAGTAACGAAATATTCTCGGAATTGGACGAAATCAACGCCCAGGTTCCTATTTTGCCCGGAAGCATCCAGAACACCCGAGAGCCGCCAGAGGGGGGCCCTGTGGGCCCCAGATGACATGGTGGCGCGGCCAGGGCTGGGCCCGCGCCACCCTATGGTGTCGTCGCCTCGTTGACCCCCCTGCGCCGCCTCTTCGCCTATATAAAGCCCCTGCATCGAAAACCCTTACGGAGGAAGTCACGATACGAGAAAAGTTCCAGAGCCGCCGTCATCGCGAAGCCAAGATCTGGGGGACAGGAGTCTCTGTTCCGGCACCCTGCCGGAGCGGGGAAGTGCCCCCGGAAGGCTTCTCCATCGACACCGCTGCCATCTCCACCGCCATCTTCATCACCGCTGCTGCTCCCATGAGGAGGGAGTAGTTCTCCATTGAGGCTCGGGGCTGTACCGGTAGCTATGTGGTTCATCTCTCTCCTATGTAGTTCAATACAATAATCTCATGAGCTGCCTTACATGATTGAGATTCATATGATGATGCTTGTAATCTAGATGTCATTATGCTAGTCAAGTGGGTTTTACTTATGTGATCTCCGGAGACTCCTTGTCCCACGTGTGTAAAGGTGACAGTGTGTGCACCGTGTGGGTCTCTTAGGCTATATTTCACGAAGTACTTATTCATTGTTGAAGAGCGTAGTGAAGTGCTTATTTATATCTCTTTATGATTGCAATGTGCATCGTATCACAATTTATCTATGTGCTACTCTAGCAAAGTTATTAAAGTAGTTTTATTCCTCCTGCATGTGTGCAAAGGTGACAGTGCGTGCACCGTGTTAGTACTTGGTTTATGCTATGATCATGATCTCTTGTAGATTGCGAAGTTAACTATTGCTATGATAATATTGATGTGATCTATTCCTCCTACATATGCATGAAGGTGACAGTGTGCATGCTATGCTAGTACTTGGTTTAGTCGTTTTGATCTATCTTACACTTAAGGTTACTTAAACATGAGCATTATTGTGGAGCTTGTTAACTCCGGCATTGAGGGTTCGTGTAATCCTACGCAATGTGTTCATCATCCAACAAAAGTGTAGAGTATGCATTTATCTATTCTGTTATGTGATCAATGTTGAGAGTGTCCACTAGTGAAAGTGTAATCCCTAGGCCTTGTTCCTAAATACTGCTGAGTTACTACTGCTTGTTTATCGTTTTTCTTGTGTTACTACTGCTGCAATACTACCACCATCAACTACACGCCAGCAAGCTATTTTCTGGCACCGTTGCTACTGCTCATATATATTCATACCACCTGTATTTCACTATCTCTTCGCCGAACTAGTGCACCTATTAGGTGTGTTGGGGACACAAGAGACTTCTTGCTTTGTGGTTGCAGGGTTGCATGAGAGGGATATCTTTGACCTCTTCCTCCCTGAGTTCGATAAACCTTGGGTGATCCACTTAAGGGAAACTTGCTGCTGTTCTACAAACCTCTGCACTTGGAGGCCCAACACTGTCTACAGGAAAGGAGGGGGAACGTAGACATCACTAGCCAATGGAGCTTCTTTTTATTCTGCTCATCTCCCCACCAGAAGTTGCGTATGATTTGCTCAAGATCATCGACGAGTCCCAATGGGAATTTGAATACACCCATAGCATATGTCGAGATAGACTGAAGTATAGCCTTGATTAAAATTTCTTTTGCCCCCGAGGACATATATTTCTCAGACCAATCGCTCGCGTGTTTGGCAAATTTTCCTTTGGTTGAGACAAACTTCCCCTTCTTAAGTCTTCCTTCAGGTACCGGCAGACCCAATTACTTTTCCTCAAAACAATTAGTATCATATTGCAAGATATTCTTTAGTTCAGCTTGTACCGCCACTGTACATTGATCACCAAACATAATCGAACACTTCCCCAAACTTACAAGTTGGCCAGTACCTTGCTCATAACGGTCCAGTATGGATTTAATCACTGTAGCTTGTTCTACAGAACCCTCAAAGAAGAGGAGGCTGTCATCCGCAAATAACAGGTGGGATATTCCGGGTGCCCTCCGACAAATATGCAACTCCCGAAGAGAATTGCTCTCAATCTCCTTCCGAATGAGACAGGATAAACCATCAGCAACAAATAAGAAAAGGTACGGTGAAAGAGGATCACCTTGACGTATACCACGAGTTGGGGTGAAGGAGTCCAACAAATGTCCGTTAAAGCGAATAGTGTATCGCACGGTGGTAACACACTCCATTACCCACCGTATCCATTGACTATGAAAGCCCAATTTCGCTAAAACCCCTTCCAAAAACCTCCAGTCCACGCGATCATACGCTTTGGCCATGTCCAATTTGTACGCACAGAATTTCCTACGGGCTGCTGAACCCGTCTGTATAGAGTGGATACACTCAAACGCCATTAATGCATTGTCCGTAATAAGTCGGCCAGGGATAAAAGCACTCTGAGTTGGCGAGATAATATCTTGGAATAGAGGCCTAAGCCGGTTAACAAGACACTTCGAAACTACCTTGAAAATGACGTTGCACAGGCTAATAGGTCTAAAATCTCTTAGGGCCTCCGGGTCATTTTTCTTCGGAATTAGAACAATAACAGTATCATTTACTCCTTCGGGCATAGTTCCAGTTGCAAAGAAACATTGAACCGCTAGTAAAACCTCATCCTTGAGAAGGTCCCAATTCCTCTGCAAAAAGCGGGCCGGAAATCCGTCAGGTCCCGGGGCTTTTAGAGGCCCTATTTGGAAAAGGGCATCGCTGATTTCCTTTTCAGTAAACGGAGCACAGAGCTTAATGTTCATATCATCGTCCACGCACGTCTGCATGCAGTCAGTGATGATACTTGGGTTGATGTTTTCCTCCTACGAGTATAAAGACTGGAAAAACCCCGTGGCAAGGTTACCCATCTCGACCTCATCTGAGGTCCATGTGCCATCTTCCCGCTTCAGGCGTCTAACTCTGTTCTTCCTTCTGCGCCATGAGGCCCGCCGGTGAAAGTACTTTGTGTTTCGGTCACCCTCACGTAGCCATGCAACTCTGGAACGCTGCATCCACATAATTTCCTCCCTATAAAGGAGTTCATCCATCTCTTTCTCTAATCCAATACGTGCAGCAACACTCGCATCATCTGTTAGTTGGCGAACACGCTCCAACTCCTCACGCTTCTTCTGAAGTTCCTTAGGGACAGACTTAAAATGAGTTCGTTTCCACCTATGTAGATTGTCCATGACAGAGCGAAGAGCGGCAGCCACATCACCCAGATCCTGTCCCGGTAATCTCCGAGACCACGCTTCCTCGACCGCTGCGGGAAGAGATGGTTCCCGCTCCCAGACTACTTCATATCTCCGACATGGAACACTCGGCAGGCAATTGGTGGAAACATCAGCGGCAAGAAGAATCGGGCAATGGTCTGACCGGGAGGACGTTAGGTGTCGAAGCCGGTGTTCCGGGAATAGGGAGGACCACGCCGGTGAGGCCACAGCTCGGTCTAGCCGGACTTTGACATTACGTTCCCCACGCTGCTTATTGTCGAAAGTCCAAGGTGTACCAATGAAGCCAATGTCATGGAGATCACAGTGTGATAAAACCTCCCTAAAGTCCATCATAAGCCTCTCCGATCGTGCTGTTTGGGAGAAATGCTCCTCCTGCCACATTGCTTCATTAAAATCACCCAACATAAGCCAAGGTTTGTCGGAGCGATCCTTTATTTGCCGCAGCTTTGTCCACATATGATGGCGATCACTAGCCTTCGGCTCTCCATAAATAAAAGTCCCTCTCCACATATGATCATAGGGGCCGCCACTAATATGGACATCAATATGATGGTTGCTAAAAGAAAGGAGATCAACAATAACGTCCTCCGTCCAGTAAAGTGCTATACCGCCTCCTTTCCCAGTCCCCTTAACCTGAAAACAATCTTTCATTCCGATTCTGAAACGTAGATTCTCCACTCGCCCCTTACTTTGTCTGGTCTCGCAGAGAAAGACTAGACATGGCTTGTACGTCTGTACGAGACAGACGAGTTCTTGAACGGTCGCGGGTTGCCCCACTCCGCGGCCGTTCCAGCCTAATGTTGTCATTGGGCCCGGCGGTCCTCCTCAACGGAGGCCGCCGATGTTGCCAAATTATTTGTGAGTTCTCCCGTCTTCCGCAGCTTCGCTCGATCACGAGGGTCGACATATACAGGGGGTGGTGGAGGCGCTGTCTCAGACTGTAGCGTGTCTGTATTTTGCGTACCAGACACCTTAGTTCCATCTTCCATAGTGATGTCAACTGAATTCATGTCCAGCTTCCTACTAATGCAGGCAGTGGCTTCCTTCCCTCCTGTCTCTTCCTCGGTTTCCAAATCAGAAGGTATGGTCTTCATAGGGCTAGAACCTGTATCAGTCAGATCAGTAGTATCATCAAGAGAGGCCTCTTCAGAAGACCATTTCCTGGCAAAGCCAGTCATCGCTCCTCCCCTACCAGAAAAACCTCCACGAGATGGAGCGCTCGGTGTAAAACGACGAGGACCTGGGTTCGGCTGATTTGCACGTCGAGTAGCCAACATCCAAGATCCCCACTGCAACTGTTTTTCTTCCCATACGCCATCACCACACTCCTCATGATCATGCCCAAGGAGTCCACACCGTTTGCAGAAAAATGGCAGCTTCTCGTATTTCACCATTAGCCTCTTCTTTCCCTCCGGGATTGTAAGAGAGACAAACCTCATTAGAGCCTTTTCAATGTTAATTCGAACCCGAACACGCACATAGTTGCCTTCAAAGAACAGTTTTGGGGCTAGCTGAACTTCCTTTACCTTCCCAATTTTGCGAGAAAGATCATCAACGATATCAAGCTTCCGGTATAGCTCCGGTATACCGTGAATCTGAGCCCAAACGTACATGCCGTTGAACACAAACTTTTCAGGGGCGCTCAGCCCATCGTAATCCTCCACGAGAAGTCCAAAGCCACGAAAAATCCATGGTCCCTGATGAACAACCTTTTTCCAATCACCAAGGCAATGCATCTGGAAAATAAAAAGGTTCTCTCCCGCCTCACGACAATCTGGTTCTCGCGAGAGATTCCAAATCCCCTTCATCTTCTCGAAGAGAGATTCAGCACTGAAAGTGCGATTTGTAAGGACCTTCCCAATGGCAAGCCAGCGGGCTGCATCTTGGTACACCTTGGCCTTCTCAGCTCCGATCACCACGTCATCAAGCTCATCGTCGTTGAGTTCTAGGTGACTGAGCATGTCGTCAATCTCCCCGTCTCCTCCAGCCGCCGTACCCGACGAACCAGCAAGTTCTTTGCCCGCCATCACGAAACAGCTTCGCAAGTCACGATCTGAACTCCTCTTGACGGCCAGAAAAGCAGACAAGAGACGAACAGCAGAGATAACTAGGATCAGGGAATAAAAAAGGTGGAACCAGCGATGGTGGAAACCGATCAGGACTCAGAAAAAACGTGATCTCACGGGGCAACGAAAAGGATCGCCGCCGCCGGAGCCAGAAACCCTAAACGAGAGGGTAACGTTTCGCCCAATACATTTAGCTTAACCGGTGCCTAATTTAAGCTAGAAAAAAAAAGAAAATGGAAAGAAATTGATCAGATGAAAAAGTTCAAGAGGTACGTGTCACAAAATAATTGAAGGGACGAAGGAGAAATTGGTGCATCAACAGTTCCCAAATGACTAAGAGGTGTGGTAAATTGTTTGTCTTTTATATAGGGTATAATTTTAGTTAATGACAAGACTGACAAAGGGTGATACAGTGAGAACCTTCAGAGCACCTAGAAGTTAAAGTTTACAGTTATGTGCTTGAATTTGTTGGCCTAAAACTCCAGCACCAAATGGGCTTCTGGGGATTGACGGTGATTCGGGGATGGGCCGGGATAATACTCGCCCATCCCCGCGAATACCCTCGTACCAAACGAGGCCTAAGAAGGAACTCGAACCCGGATAAAGTTAGGAACATTCAGAAGACTGGTCTACAGAATTCAAACGAAAGATAAGACAATATCACTTGTGCAAAAAAATCACTTTAATGTCTTGGTTAGCTTACATACGAGACATTAAAGGACAACCAATTTCTTCTTCATTACGTATCCAAAAAAACTCCCCAAGCAACTTTACGATTCAAACCTAGAATTCTATCACTAGTAGGAAAAGGCTCATTAATGGCGCACCAAAAACCACATTCTGTCACGCATGGACGGTGCGCCACAGAATTCTCGCCACAAAAATAAGAATTCTGTGGCGCACGGACCCATGCGGCATAGAAAGTATTATTTATGTGGCGTACCAGCGGGTGTGCACCACAGAAAACTTTCTGTGGCGCACCGAGCGGTGGTGCGCCCAAGAATTTTTTTTTGAATTTCAAAAAAAATGGCGGCCTGATTTAGATCTAGATCTAGGGCCGCCGGAATTTCGCTCGAATTTTTTTAAAAAAAAATTTCCGGTCATCGGTGGGTGGGGTGGGTGGCGGAGGAGGAGGAGGAGGAGGGAGAGGAGGCCGCACGGATGTTGTTGGTGGAGGAGGAGGTGGAGGTGGTGGTGGTGGGTGGAGGAGGACGTGGTGGTGGTGGTGGTCGCCGGAGGAGGAGGAGGTGGTGGTCGTCGTCGTCGGAGGTGCTCACCGAAGGAGGAGGAGGTGGTGGTGGTCGCCAGAGGAGGAGGAGGAGGAGGTGGTGGTGGTCGTCGCCGAAGGAGGAGGAGGAGGTCACCGGAGGAGGAGGTGGTCACCGGAGACGGAGGAGGTCATCGGGTGTGGGTGGAGGAGGAGGGAGAAGAAGGGGAGGGGGAGAAGGGAGAAGAAAGGAGGAGAAAGAGGAAAAGGAAGAAAAAGGGAGAAGGAGGAGAAGTGGAGGAGGAGAAGGAGGGGGAGAAGAGAAGAAGAAGAAGTGGAGGAGGAGGAGGAGGACGCAGCCACCGAAATTTAAATTTCGGCACTAGAATTCTGTGGCGCATGAGCACTTGGTGCGCCACAAAAAAAATTTGATTTTCTTATTTTTGCAGGAAAAAATCTTAACTTTGACGTATTTCTTTTGTATTTTACAAAGGTAAAAAGGCGATCGGGGGAGGGGGTTGGGTGGTAGAGTTGCCTGGGGAGCAAAAAAAACTTCTGTGGCGCATGGAGCTCATGTGCGCCACAGAAATATGGATTTTCTGTGGCGCACATGAAAAAAAAACTTTGGCGCATGGAGCTCATGTGCACCACAGAAATATGGATTTTCTGTGGCGCACCAACCCATGTGCGCCACAGAAAGTCTTATTTCTGTGACGCATCAGGTAAGGTGCGCCACAAAATGTCTTATATCTGCGGTGCACATTGTTCTGTACGTCACAGAAATAGTGGAACCAATTATTGGGTCTAGCCAGGTGGGGCCCACCATATTTCTGTGGCTCATGTGTGTGTGGTGCGTCATAAAAATACGATATTTCTATGGCACACCCTTTCTGGTGCGTTCGTCACAGAAATAGTTTATGTGGCGCACGCAAAACTGATGCGCCACAGAATAGCATCCCACCTATAGCTAGTTTTCTAGTAGTGTATGTGGGACTATAACATGAAAATAATTTAAGAAATTTGAAATAGAATATGCTTAGTTCTTTTTCTCATTGTGTCACACCCAATATGTACAATAATGAAAATTGAAATATTAGAATGCCGAAATGGATCCAAAGTGCCAAATAAGACATCAGTGTAACTCCTTCTAGATGTCCTCAAAATGAAGTTGCACTAGCAATAAGCAACAGCCGGTAACAAAGATAATTGTCCAAAAAAATATTTTTCCTTAAAAATCCAGCATCCTAATTTCTTCTATATGTCCTCAGAATAAAGTTTCACCACAAACTAGCAACACTACATCAAATGAAGGGATCACTACATAGAATAAACAAAAGGTTCAACACCAACAACAAGAATTTGAAGCTTTGTACATATGGAAAAAAAAATACAAAGTGGTATATGTTTTCAGTATTTAAATTCTATTGACGGACAATGCCATGAACGGCTCACACAATGTCACCAGTACTTAGAGCATCTCCAGCTGCTGGAGGCCTCCGGGCCACAATCCGGATGGAAATTGGTCCGGATTGGATCTATTTTTGGCATGGGGAGCAACGATTTTCCAGCTGTCCCGGGGAATTTGCACGGACCAAAGCGCGGAATATTCACTGACACGCGGGCCAGAGCGCAAAATTTGCTCCATTCGGAGTCCCTGGCAGCACCCCGGGAAACCGAGGATGGCATGGGCAGTCCGGACGGATTTAGGCCTAAATCCGGACGAAACGAGAAGCTGGGGACGTGACTGGGCCATTTTCGTCCGTCCGGGTGAAAAAAAGAGAGGCCCTGGGGCCCTTCCGGGGACATGGCTGGAGATGCTCTTAGACCCCATGATGTGAAGGAACTTCCGAGGTCCACGCCAGGCGATCCTCCACGGTTTACATGGATCTCACGATCATCGTAACTTCTCATCGATCGTCGTGTCAACCTATTAGGTCATGCTGTCATTTTCATAGTTTTGTTCAAGCCATCCTCGGCCCCCTCAATATTTTAATATAGCATTACTACCCAATCAAAACCCAACCGATCAATAAGGTTGAAGTACTTAGCTACTCCCTCCGTCCCAGTTCACAAGATTTGCACGTATCACTAGATTGCCTATTTAGTTAACATAATATCAATTTTATAGTACAAAATTATATTATTAAAAAGTAGACATCTAAGCTTTCTAATAATATATATATTTTATAATATATATTTTAAATTATGTTGATAAAATTTACGACCTAGAAATACGCGCAAGCCCTATGAACCGAAACGGAGGTAGTAAATGATGATAGAATAATTTATCTTGTGTTTGGAATAATAACTCGCCGTGTTGACAGTCCCTTCTTCCCATAGGCACAAACCCGTTGTTTCGGGAACGTGGTGGTGTCCCTAGCATTGATAATTAAACTTTCCCTCAAAAAAAGAATATTGATGATTAAACTAGCAAGTAGCGGTTGCACTGCACCATATATACCCCATTCCAAATTATCTGAAAGTCTAGGTTCGAGAGCTAGCTAAGCCAAACTGTTTGAAGTTAATTTGGACAAGAAGTGTAGATTCTAGCGTGAAACTCAACACTCAACGGTGCACACCCGTGTCCATAATTGATGTGGCAGACAACAACCAGCTAGCTTACATGCCAGTGCCACGCATCTCTTTGGCGAATTGCAAGACTGACCGACAAGCGTGAGAGCCTGCATACGTACTGCATACACAATCTCCCGTGATAAGTGTCAGGATACTTCCGAGGAGGAGCCGTTCCCATATGCTCCAGCTGGTACCAAGTTCTAGAACAAAAACAACCTCAGCGAACAAAATCACCAGAAGTACCGAGGCCAAATAATGCAGCTCCCACACCGGGGGAATGACAAATGTACGTCCCAGCATACACTTTCCCGAAAAGCTGAAAACTTGCAAAGTTCAAAGTCTACGCGCCCTGTGGCTTTCAGCGCGCAAGTGTGTCTCGTCTCGTCCTGGGAGAAATCGAAGACGTCGTCAGCCGGCGGCGAGGCAACGAACGACGACGCTCGTTTTGCGTCACGTGCCGGCGGACGAAGCCGGAGGCCCAAGGAACGAGCTGCGGCCGCACACGCGTGCGGCCGGCGGCGGCTCGCACGTTCATTCCGTATCGCCTTCCGGTGCCATATCGCTCTCTCGTCGTACCTACTGTTGCATCACACGAGTCGACGCGTGCGTGCACGTCCGGCCGATCCTAGCTACCAGACGGCCAGGCTATGACGGACGAGCTACCGTTCGCGCGCAGCGAAAAATCCTTGTTTCTGGCCTGTCAGGTCCAGAAGACCACCGGGAGAAAAATTCGCACACCTAGTTGCAGGTTCAGGCACCCTTTTCTACTTTCTCCACGTTACGTTGCACTCTCCCTCTCTAACTAGTGCTACTAGTATGAGCAGTAGGTGTGCATTGCAACGGGCGTTGCTAGATTACGGTCACCCCGTGGGCACGGTTAATTTTTCGACAACCGAAGGGCGAGTTTTGTTATATTGTCCATTCGAAAAAAAAGAGTTTTGTTATTGTTGGAAAGGTGTGGAGATGGAAAGAATCCTGTCATCCCTGGAGAAGAAAACTGCCGCCGCAACACCAGAGCGGAGGGTGAACGAGAGCACCACCGCACAACCAAAGACCACCTCCATCTCCCCACACCGACATCACCTCCTTCGGCGGGCCGCCACGCCCTAGGCCATCCCTCTAACCCCTACCTACTTCTACAGCACGCAGTCCCCTCCTAAACCCTAAATTCGGTGACCATGAACCTCTTGCTTCTAAGATTATTTCAAGCCTACACCACCTCTTCCCCCCTCTTCTTATGGCTATTCCAGGCGAGGTGGCATGGTCGGGTGAAGTAGAAAGAGAGGAGGACAAGAGAGATTGGGGAGGAAGATATAATCAGGAGAGAGCCGTGGTCCAGAAGAAATCACGAAAGCAGGGGCATGACGACATGGTTGCTGCGGCGACGGCGTGATGACCTACGGCATCAACGCGACCTTGTGGCGACGGTGGTGGACCTAGCGGCTCTAGGAGGCGACATTAACTCCGGGTGGCAGCCTCGAAAGGTGTTCTGCTTGTGCGTTTATGATGTGGCAGTGGTGGTGGCCTGGTTATTTGGTCATGTGGATGGCGAGGAACAGACGGCGGGAGATCCTGAAGTTCACTTCCCTTTGGCAAGGGCTTCTACCATAACGTTATGGGGATATTGCGGGCCCAGGGTTGTGGGCGATCCTAGTTATCGGGCGAATGCAAGGGTTTTTCTGGGCTAAAGCTCAGCTTTGGATGCCAACAATAACGATGCTTGCCGGTGTCGTAACCCTCTCGAGGGCACCGTTGTGGTTACCCTCGCCGCGCTAGCGCTCTAGGTGAAAAGTCGTGGAGTTTCGATCCCTTCTTGGTCTTGTTTGGGTGGTAACCATGGGCTCTCCTTGTATCTTTTTATTATTATCTTTAGTTTGCTCTGATTCGGTTCAACCATACATGTGTGACTTAATTCATAAAGCAGAACAAAAACCTGTTTCGACGAGAGCTACTTAGTCGAATGAAAAGAGATAATTATAGGAGAGGGATGGGGCCACGGGTGAGACGATTAGATCCGTCCACGCCTCACCGTGGCCACGGTCACCCGGAAATGAGCTATTCTGAGTATGCATCGACTCTTCGCCAGCTCCCGTGTCGTTTCTCGCGTGATTAGGGTAACCTAAGTATGCTCCGGAGTTTTGTACGTAGTGGCGCTAAATATCACGGAAAAAGCGCGCGGGTACGACTAACACGTCAAAGGAACCACGGAGACGACTATACACCGTTGGTGAGGTTCAGCACCATGACAAACCTTCGCCAGCCACAGGAAACGCTGTTGGAAACTTGGAATCGTCCGCTCTTCCACACGCCCCTGCACCGGCGCGGTTCACCTCTGACCGTGCCCGTTCATTCTTGGAGGCTTGGAGCGCACCTTCGTCCCCACTTGCTAGTTGCTACACATGTGCCATGTTGTTCCTGCCTTCACCTTCACGCCCCCCGTTCTAGTATTTATACCGAATATACAAACGAGCGGACCTTATGGCGCCCGGACCTTATCCCGGCCGTCAGATACGCGCGGAGATTCGCGATCGACCATTTTGCAAAAATAGCCCTCTACTTCTTTAAAATCCGGGCGCCATCCTCAGATTTGGTCATATAAATAAAGAAAATCGGCTGGAAACCCTAGCCCACATCCTCCACAATCCAACCGCCAGCCGCCGCCGCCTTGCTCCGCCCGGCAAGAGAGCCCCTCCGCGTCGCCCCCCCCCCCCCTGCGCCCCTCCCACGCGCCGGCGTGGTCTGACGGGGCCGCTTCCTCGCCGCTCGCGCGCCGCGTGGTCGGACGGTGCCGGGGCGGCGAGGCGCCTCCACCGCTCGGGCTCCTCTGCCACGCCGCCGAGCAGGAGCTCCGTGAGCTCCGCCGCGCGAGAGCAGCCGTGGTCGGGCGGCGCCGCCTCCATCTGGCGTGCTCCGCCACTGACGACGGACGGGCGGTGCAGCGTCCCGCGCCACCCAGGCCGCCGCCAGCCAGCACGGCCGAGCCGCGGGTGGACACCGGCGGCTAGCTGGATCTTTTTGTTTCTTTTCTCCCTCTTTTTCTTTGTTAGGATCTAGTTAGGATTTTGTTAGGATCTCTTGTTGAATCTACTGGATCCACCGGTTGTTAGGATCTAGCTGGGTCATGTTTGAGCAAATGGATCCAATTTGTGTTTTTGATGGATCTTATGAAGATTGTTTCAAAGATACCTTTGAATTTGTGTTAGATATTCATGGTCAAATATGTTTTCTTATGAAGATCTGTGCTTCTAATCAAAGAGATCTGTGCTTCAAATCAATAGATCTGTGGTTCCTTATGACAATCCATGGATTTTTTTCATATGGAAAAAATGTTACTTTGAATTGCAACAGTGGATACTCTGCAATTTTGCGAAGAACTTTAGACCGGCAAAAGTGGATCCACATTGGATTGTCTGAAGAACTTCATAAGCAGCAAGGACGACCTAATATAAATCTGATCAAATCTAGGGTCTTTTTCGCAAAAAACGATTCACCAATCTTGACGCCTCTGATGAAATAGACGGCGCGGGATAAGGTCCGGGCGCCATAAGGTCCGCTCAAAATGCGCGTTCTATTTATACGGTCTCATTCCATAGACGGTCAATACACACAGCTCGAGCAAGCAACGGTGTTTGAGCAAACAAGGGGCGCTGACCGACTGCCCACCACCGAGTTCAGCAATGGCAGCAGGGGCGAGTAGCGGCAGGCTTCTCAGAGCAACCACCGCCAAGGCCTTACACCCTGACAGCCGTCTCCCGTCCTCGTCCTCGGCGGCCTCCGGCCACGCCACCGGCCGGCCGTGCCGCATCCCGTCTCTAAAGTTCCCGTCCCTTTGGGAGACGACGGCGAGCCACAAGATGAACCGTGCCGCCGAGCAGAGGGCGGCGCTGATCACTTTGGGAGCAGCCACCGCTAGCACCGTGGAGGAGAAACGGCGCGGGCTGCGCCTGCCGGGAGAAGCGAACAGCGTAGAACTCCTGCTGCCCCTGGCGTACGAGGTCGCCAGGAGGCTGGTGCTCAGGAAGTTCGGGGCGACGTGGCTGGCGCTGCCTCGGCGATGCTGGGCCAAGGTCATCGAGGCCGTCATCCATCAGGTAATTTACTAACCGAATCACATCTTATTACAGATCTCGTACAAGTAAGTAATGTTTACATAGTACTTAGTAGTAACAAAAGTTCATCTGGATCTGCATCAGGGCGTCGTCACATGCCAGTCGTTCACGCTCATCGGCGTCGCCGGATCGCTTCTCGGTTCAGTCCCATGCTTTCTCGAGGTAAATTCAGGCCAGCTTAATTCTTCAGCCAATTCCTCCATCAAAAGCAACCTTTCATAGTGCAAGCATTGTTCGAAGTCAGGGCATCAGACGGAGACTGATCAAACCTTTCGTGTGTCGGTAACTGCAGGGTTGTGGCGTTGTTGTGGAGTCGTTCCTCTTGCAGTTCCGTGCCATGTCCCAGGTAGTAGACCAAGCCGAGATCATCAAGCTGCTCATCGAAGCACTAGGTACGCGTTCAACCCAGCATTTGAACAGATGATTTTGCAAAACGTTAGTTAGTAAGTACCGTTGCTAACTTGGGAGCACACGCTTATGAATTCTTCTGTTTTCAGACATGTTCCTGATCGGCACCGCTCTGCTGACCTTCGGCATGGGGATGTACGGCATGTTCTACGGCTCCCAGAGCGCCGTCCAGAAACCCATTTACCAGAAGCTCAAGGAAGGGGCGAGGCTGCAGTCCATCGTGCAGGCCAAGTCGAGGTTCGGCCATGCCATCCTGCTCCTGCTCCAGGCCGGCGTCCTCGAGAAGTTCAAGAGCGTGCCGCTCGTCACCGGCCTCGACATGGCCTGCTTCGCCGGGGCGGTGCTCGCCTCCTCCGCCGGCGTCTTCCTCCTCTCCAAGCTCTCGGTGCGTCCGCAGCGATGCTAGCGCACCTCCTTCGCGTGAATTTGCAAGATTCAGAATTCGCCCTTTTCTTACAATCTTACAACTATTCTTGTTGGTTTAACTACTTGATTAGTTAGCTATGGTTCATTTGTTCTTTCATGTCAGCGAGACTAGGAATAGTAGAGGAAAACAGCCAAAAAACTGTGAAACTTCGTATGTACTTTTCACTCACGTGTAGCAATATCGACATAACGGTATATAGCTTGTACGCCATGTAAATAAATAAAGCTTCTCGGGGAAAGAAATATGAGTACATGGCACCACTTCGGAGTTCGGAGCATATTCTCGTGCTCCCTGTGACTAGCAACATAAATAACTCGTGGTGTGCTACTGTGCTTTCACCTCGCCAACTCTTCAATAAGATCTCTTCTTCGGATTCCTGCAACAAACGTGTCGATTTCTCTTTCATCAGACATGTTGATGTCTACTCACGCTTCTTTTCCTGTAGACAGTGTTGGGCCTCCAAGAGCAGAGGTTTGTAGAACAGCAGCAAGTTTTCCCTTAAGTGGATCACCCAAGGTTTATCGAACTCAGGGAGGAAGAGGTCAAAGATATCCCTCTCAAGCAATCCTGCAATCACGATACAAGAAGTCTCTTGTGTCCCCAACACACCTAATACACTTATCAGATGTATAGGTGCACTAGTTCGGCGAAGAGATAGTGAAATACAAGTAGTATGGATGTATATGAGTGGTAATAGCAATCTGAATAAAATATGGCAACGAGTAAACATGCAACAGAACAGTAAGTAAGCGGTGTTTGCAGTATTGGAAACAAGGCCTAGGGATCATACTTTCACTAGTGGACACTCTCAACATTGATCGCATGATAAATAATAACTTCTCTCATTTGTGCTACATACACTCTTTTGTTGGATGACAAACACCATTCGTTGTGTGGGGCTACAAGAGCTCCCTCAAGCCGGAGTTAACAAGCGCCACAACATTCGGCATTCATATTTAAGTAACCTTAGAGCCTAATAGATCTTTGCAAAATAAACCGAGTACTAACATAGCATACACACTGTCACCATTATACTATGAAAGGGGGAATAGATCACATCAATACTATCATAGAGATAATCAACTCCATAACCTACAAGAGATTATGATCATAATCTACGACAAGAACCACACGATGCACACACTGTCACCATTACACCATGCAGGAGGAATAGACTACTTTAATAACATCACATGAGTCGCACATAAACTAGTAGCGATACAAAGCTCATATGAATCTCAATCATGTAAGGCAGCTCATGAGATCATTGTATTGAAGTACATAGGAGAGAGATTAACCACATAGCTACCGGTACAGCCCTTAGCCTCGATGGAGAACTACTCCCTCCTCATGGGAGACAGCAGCGGTGATGAAGATGGCGGTGGTGTCGATGGAGGAGCCTTCCGGGGGCACTTCCCCGTCCCGGCGGCGTGCCGGAACAGAGACTCATGTCCCCCAGATCTTGGCTTCGCGATGGCGACGGCTCTGGAACTTTTCTCGTACCCTGGCTTATATTTTTAGGGTTTTCGACGCAGGGGCTTTATATAGGCGAAAGTGCAGCCTCGGAGGGGCCCTGGTGGGGCCACACCATAGGGGGGCGCGCCCCAGCCCTTGGCCGCGCCGCCCTGTGGGGTGGCCCCCCCAGGCTCCCCTCTAGTGCCTCCCGGTTGTTCTGGAAGCTTCGTGCAGAAATAAGATATTGGGCATTGATTTCGTCCGATTCCGAGAATATTTCCTTACTAGGATTTCTGAAACCAAAAACAGCAGAAAACAGGAACTGGCACTTCGGCATCTCGTCAATAGGTTAGTTCCAGAAAATGCATCAAAACATCATAAAGTGTGAACAAAACATGTAGGTATTGTCATAAAACAAGCATGGAACATCAGAAATTATAGATACGTTGGAGACGTATCACGTGTGCTCGACCGAGTTTTTTATGATACTCCACCGCTGAATGTACATCCTCATCGATTCATCTGACTTCTGCTTGTAGGTCCTTAACTGCTCAATCGATGATGGTTTCTTGCAAGTGGAACGGAAATTCCTCACGAACAAGTCCTCGAAAGTTTCCCAGCTATCGATGGATCCTTCTGGCAGCTTCTTCATCCAGGATCTTGCGGCTCCACTAAGGTGAACCTGAATGCTCTGCATGGTCGTTGCTCTGGTTCCGCCCATCAACTTCACTGTCTCCAGATAATCGACTAACCAATCCTCTAGATCTTTCAGCCCGTCGAACTTTTTATAGTTGTCAGGTAATTTGAAACTAGAAGGCACTCGAGTTTTGCGAACTCGTCGGGTAAAGCAAAGGAGTGCACACAAGTCCTCGTCACTGTCTTCTGGTGTATGTCGATGTTCGCATGTTCTGTTTTCGCGACTCATTTCTTCACGTCCTCTGTCGACTCGAGCTTGAGCCACCATGTTCCTTGCGTCGCCTTCTCTTGGAGTATCTCGCGCCGCTACCACGGTGGGTCTGGGACTATTTTGCCTTGGAATGTTTCTGCGTGGAGCACGTTTTGGTTGTGGTGCAACTTCTCTTCCTGCTATCGCTGCACCCATAACGTCGATTCCTGCCATAGCCATCTGGTACATCGATGACCTGGGATTTCCTTGAGGTGGCTTAGATGCCATTAGGAAAGCATGTGTCGCTATATATCCTGCCTCCGTTGTCTTCGGGATAATATGCCCTCTCATGTCTATTGACATAAAGGACATGTCACCGAATAGATCGGCGAGTACCCCGCCGTCGGCGGGCTTGATGAAGCGTTGTGGCGAAACATCCTCGTCGCCTGACTCGACAGATGATGCAGACGATCCTGAGAAATCAGAGTCGACCGCTAACGGTACTGAAAAAATCGGTGCCTCGAGACGATGAGATCCTTCTTTCTCGATGAGGAAGCGGAAGCTCCCGAACGTCATCTCCGTCGACTCCTCTAGATCGTCATATGCATGCAAACAGGCGGGATGGTGAGGAACAAAATCGGCGAGATCAGGTTGGACTCATTTACCTCCGTCCATCGCGTTGCTTGCTGTTGATGATGATGTTGACGATGCCATCGGGATTAGGACCTTGCGACCTCCAGTCCCCACAGATGGCGCCAATTGACGAGGTATCAACTCGTCAATGCCTATAGATTGTAGACTTGGGTTTTGTAAGAAGTAGAGGGCAAGTAGATCTCAAAGGTTCAGCCGAACAAAGGTGCACGACTTAGGTTACGGTGGTTCTGTTGGCAAAGATTCGATCCCTTGTTTCTCCCTCGGCTCCCCTTTATATAGGAGGTGGAGCTGAGGCTTTTTGTGTCGTACAAGTTACAAACTACGAGAGGCGCAATGGGCCTTTCTTATATTGATACAAAATTCCTACTACAACTCTACTTTCCAAATCCGAAGATCTCTGGGCTTCTGGGCCTCCAATTCTTCGGGTCCGTGGGCTTCACGTCCTCCTCGCATAAACAAGGTGCTTTATTCGGCATTCCCACTAGGCATACCTATGTCAGGTGGTACGGTCGTACCCCGCAGTACCATTGTCCGCCATAGCTACTGTTTTCATTAATCATGTTCTCTTTTCTTCCTGGTCTCTTGTTGGGTCTTATTCATCAAGAGTTTCTGCAAATCATGAAAACTAAGTAGAATTTATTAGCGAAATCCTAATGTATAAAAGAAATAATCAAAATACTATAAGAAAAACTAAATTACGACTAAAGAAAAAGATGGGTTGACTCCCATCGAGCATTTTATTAAAGGCTCACTCGTGCTTTAAGTATATTTTTGATAAGTGGAACCTACCACAAATTGTCCACTATCAAAAACATTTACCTCTTGAGTGCGCTTACCGTGCGGCACATACTTTTCCTCTTCTGGTTTCCTAGGGATACATCGAGTAATCTGATCATCATAAATATAGACGATCTTTCCCCCATGGCAATCAACATTCGCTCCTGCAGTACTAAAAAATGGCCTCCCCAATATAATGGATAATTTATCATCATGAGGCATATCTAGGATTATCAAGTTAGTGGGTATAACATGTTTATCTATTTGGAGTAAAACATCTTCTATCATCCCCAAAGGGTTCTTAGGTGTTTTATCGGCCATTTGCAAAGTAATAGATGTTGGAGAGTAATCTCCTAGGCCTAGTTTCTTATAAAGGTCATATGGCATAACACTAACACCCGCACCTAGGTCGCAAAGAGCATTATGAATTCTAGTATTTCCTATTGCACAAGTAATGGTAGGTATGCCAGGATCACCTAGTTTAGCTGGGAGTTTGTCTCCATAGCTAGTCATCAGGGCCACAGTTGTAGTTACTTTCTTTTTCTGTTGAGAATATCTCGAAGAAATTTAATGTATGTAGGAACTAATATAGCATCTATTAACGGAAGTTCTAAACAAAGTCTACCAAGAGCATCGACAAAGGTGTCATAAAGGTGTTTACTATGATCAACCTTCATTCTGTCAGAATAAGGAAGATCTTTAGTTGGTACCGTTGGTTTTAACTTTGGTGCCGGCGCCGGCTCCGGTTCCTTTTCCTTTGGCTTCTGCTTAGCCTTCTTCTTCTTCTTCTTCTTCTTCTTCTTCTTCTTCTTCTTCTTCTTCTTCTTCTCTTCTTTGGTGCCGGCGCCGGCTCCGGTTCCTTTTCCTTTGGCTTCTGCTTCTTCTTCTTCTTCTTCTTCTTCTTCTTCTTCTTCTTCTTCTTCTTCTTCTTCTTCTTCTTCTTCTTCTTCATTGAAGTTAGGAAATTCAGAAGACTTGTCTAAAGAATTCAAAACTACAATATAGAGATAAGACTTGGGCTAAGAGATCACGTTATTAAAGGAGAACCAGTTTTATTCGTCATCAGATTCAGAAAAACTCACTAAGGAACTTTATGATTCAGACCTAGAAATCTGTTGAGTCTACTATATGAAAGAAAATTTTAAAATCCGAAGATAATAAACTAAATTTTCTTCCTCAATGTGTAACCCAGAATATAGACATTAATGGAAATTGAGACATGAGAATGCTATATTGGACACCTTACTGTTAGCCCTCTAAATAAAACACCACTCTTACTTCTTCTAGATGTCCTAAAATAAAGTTACACTAGCAACTAGAAACAACTTAGAAAATGAAGAATTGTTGTATAGGATAAACAAAGCTTATAGGACAACATAGATAATTGGCCTTAAAAAATGCATCATTCAAACTTCTTTCAGAAATTAAACTTTCATTAGGAACTAGCCACAATACATCCAATCAAGAAGGATCACTACATAGAAGAAGCAAAAGCTTGAGTACCAACAACAAAAATTTATACCTTTGTACGTAACGAGTAATACATACTGATATATATTTTTTTCACTGTTTATATTTAAATTTATCAAAAATTGAACTATCAAAAAAATATTTAAATGTATCCATTTTTAGTCTGAACTTCTTTTTTCTTCATTGAGGGTGATGCTGTTAACGGCTCACACAATGTCACTAGCACGTCGACAGTACGACGCAAAGGAACTTTTGAGGCCCACGTCATGTGATCCTCCACGGTTTGTATGGATCGCGTGATCGGTGTAACTTCGCATCGTCTTGTCAACCTATTTAGTTATATTATCATTTTCATAATTTTATTTCCAGCCATCCTCGGTCCCCTCAATATATGAATGCAATATTATTAACAAATCAAAACCAATAGATCGACAACGTTGGAGCACTTAAATAAAGTAAATAGTGAAAGAACTATTTATCTTGTGTTTGGAACAATACTCACCATGTTGAGTTGTTGGCAGTCTGTCCTTGGCATAGGTACAAACCACTTGTCTCGGAAACATGGTGGTGTCCCTTGTATTGACAATTAAACTAGCAAGTACGAGTGAGTTTATTAGATGCTTAGTTACAAAGTTCATGTGGATTTGCAAAATAATCAGGGCGTAGTCAGATGCCAGTCGTTCGCGCTCATCGGCGTGGCTGGATCCCTTGTCGGTTCAGTCGCATGCTTTCTCGAGGTAATTCAAGCTAGCTTAATTCTTCAGCAAACTCCTCTAGCAAAATGCAACCCTTTATACTGCAATCATATAGATCATTTCGGAATGGATATATATCCCATATACTTGATGAAATGAAGACTGAAGAACTGAGGTACCTACAAAAGTAACATTTTTGCTTCAGTGCCTCTCTCCCAAATTCAAACATATCAACAATTGAGATTGCTTCGTATCTCTTAATATTATTAGACGGAGTGTAATGTACACATGTGCATGCCTGTTGCACAATCTGTTTTTCGTACGACAGACCATGTACTTCTCTGGGTGTACATGGTGTGTACATGCCTGTTGCAGCAATCGGTTAATCCATAGGTATGTACATGGTGTGTACATGTACTTCAATCGATTAATCCATAGGTGACTTGATCCGAATAAACCGAATCTCCAGCTCGTTGTTAAGAACCGAACAAAGTGAATCTATCTCGATGTGTTTAGCTCGGGCATGAAAAAGTGGATTTACTGATAGATATGTTGCTCCCATGTTGTTACACCACAAACATGGTGGTTGAATCAACTGGACCCAAGTTCTTCAAGTAATGACTGTATCAATATTACCTCTGTTGTGGCATTAGCCACTGATTGATGCACTAGCCAATTTAACCAAAAATCCAAACTGATGAAAAAAAGACTAGGCAGTGCATTTATATTCAACATTTCTCATTGAAGTACTAGGCATGTACGATGTTCTGTGTAGCATTTGGACTTCGCTTCAAAGATGATTTTGACTGTTACTGATTCGGGGGCACATTTATGAATTCCTCTTCTTCGAACATGTTCATGATCGACACCGCTCTACTCACGTTCGGCATGTACTACGGCTCCCATAGCATCATCCAGAAGCCCATTTACCACAAGATCAAGGAAGGAGCGAGGCTGCAGGCCATTGTGTAGGCACCAGTAGAAAAAAGGGATTATGTTCGAAAACTCTAGAAAAATGCCGACCTTTGTGAAGGGAAGACAACTCGCTCCGCGCGTGACAAGTGACGCGCTGTGGTGCCAGAAAATTCCTGGGAAGTGGTCTCTCTGCTCGCCACATGTCAAGGGGAAGCAAGGTGGTGATGAGGGAGGAGAGAGAAGACAGTAGAGGCCAGTTTTGCCCTTTTTTCCTAGATTCGTTTTTTCAAAATGAAATATCTCGAGAACCGTAAGTCCAAATTATGAACCATTTTCACTTTTGAGATCCTCTCGTCGAGATCTTTAAAACTAGATCCCATGTTAATAGGTTCCGAGATTTTTTTCCGTACTTCCGATACTAGTATGATTGTACTTGTGTCGTGTACCTAATTGTACTCGTGTTTCAACTGATAAGTACTTCTGTTTTTAGTGCAGCTGGTACAGTTTTTTTCCCTTTACTCGGTAAAGGTACTCGCTCGTGTGCGTGACTGTACCTGTACTTACTCATGTGCACGACTGTACTTACTCGTGTGCGCTACTGTACCTGCTCGTGTACGCCACTATACTTTTGTACATGTAGGTACTCGTGTGCACGACTGTACCTGTGTGTGTGACTGTACTTGTACTCGTGTGCTGTGTGCAACTGTACTCGTGTGATGTGTGCAACTGTACTCGTGTGTTGTACACAACTGTACTCGTGTGTTGTAAATAACTGTATTCGCAGTTTGATCGGTAGCTACCCGTACTCGCACGGAGGTGATGTACGCGCAACCGTACTCGTGCGGAAGGAAGTGGAGTACGCGTGTGGAGACGCGCGGGCGTACTCGCGAAGGACGTACGTGCGGCATACTCGCGCGGAGGCGCGCGGCCGTATTCAGCTGGGAGGCGGCGCGCACAGGATGAACCTTTGCAAAGGTTTCCCTTTTTTTAGTCGTACCCGATTCTGTCCCGGGTGGCAAGGGCCTTCAATCCCGGTTTTGCAAATGGGACTACGGAATTATGACTAAAGGCCCCTCTTTAGTTTCGGTTATGATGCGAACCGGGACTAAAGGCCCTCCACGTGGGCTACGGGTGCACCTAGACGGAGGCCCTTTAGTCCCGGTTTGTAACACCAACTAGGACTAAAGGCCTCCACGTGTATTTTTTTCAATTTTTTTCTAAGTTTTTTCCACTTCATCTTTTTTACTATTTTTCCAGAATTTCTAGTATTTGATTTATTTGACCAGTTTAGTCTCTAAGTACAGTTAATCTTTAGTCAGATTACTTACTCGTGGTCAACCTTCACGTTCGGTCACCCATCCTCAAAAAGCTCCAACACTAGCATGCTTAACTTCTCAATTCCTTCCGTCCCGCTTCCAAGTGTTTTGCGCGTATTTAATTGATATTAGTATCGTATCAATCCTATTAACCTGTTGGTCACGATGTTACACTTCCTTATTGTTTGAATTCCAAATAATTATTTTAAAAAACAAAAATAATGATATAATAATAATCTTGAATAAATAAATTAAATTAAATTTTTTGCAAAACCTAAAACCTGATTTTTTTTAAATTTCCCTTTGTCTGTTTGAGAGTCTAAAAATTAGTTCCAATAAGTCAAAATTCATTTTTGTTATTTTTCATAATAACTAGATCACCTAACCTACCTACATCTAAAAGTATTTTTATTTTTAAATTTTCTATCATTTTCTTTTGTATTTTACAAATCTAAAAAAGGCGAATCAGGGGGCGTGTGGAGGCAAAAAAAAACTCTAGAAAACCTTTAGTCTGGATTGGTGTTAGGGTTTAGGGTTTTGTTGTTACAAACCGGGACTAAAGGATAGTCGACCTTTAGTCCCGGTTTGTAACACCAACCGGGACTAAAGGTTTTCGCACTAGAGGCAGCCCGCTGTAACACTTTTAGTCCCGGTTGGTATCTACAACCGGGACTAAAGGTCTCGTTTGAACCGGTATTAAAACCGTGCGGGCGTCCTAGCTGTTCGAACCGGGACACATTAGTCCCAGATCCAAACACGACCGGGACTAATGCTCGGAGCAGCTCCAAAGAAAAGGTTTGTTTTCTACTAGTGAGGCCAAGTCAAGGTTCGGCTGGGCCACGCCATCCTGCTCCTACTCTAGGCCGGCGTCCTAGAGAAGTTCAAGAGAGTGACGCTCGTCGCTGGCCTGCTTCGCCGGGGTGGTGCTCGCATCCTCGCCTGGTGTTTTTCTCATGTTCAAGCTCTCGGTGCATCCGCAATGATGCAAGCGCACCTCCTTCACGTGAGAAGAATGGAGCAAGGTCTCTCTACAAGAATGGAAATTCACACGGGGTTCTATACAGTCTTACATATGTTATTATAGGGTTTAGTAATTAGATGGTCCGCTCTGTTCCATTCATTCTTTCATGCCAGCGAGACTAGGAATAGCAGAGGAAAGGAAAATGCTTCCCATCCGGTGACCGATCGGGAGGGAAAGATAGGTCGCTGACTGCTAGCGTGTAGAAGCTTCCTTGTGACGGTATAGCACACGTCTGTTGGGAACCCCAAGAGGAAGGTATGATGAGCACAGTAGTAAGTTTCCCTCAGTAAGAAACCAAGGTTTATCGAACCAGTAGGAGATGAAGGCCACGTGAAGGTTGTTGGTGGAGGAGTGTAGTGCGGCGCAACACCAGTGATTCCGGCGCCAACGTGGAACCTGCACAACACAATCAAAATACTTTGCCCCAACTTAACAGTGAGGTTGTCAATCTCACCGGCTTGCTGAAAACAAAGGATTAAACGTATGGTGTGGAGAATGATGTTTGTTTGCGAAGAACAACAAAGAACAGAGATTGCAGTAGATTGTATTTTAGATGTAAAAGAATGGACCGGGGTCCACAGTTCACTAGTGGTGTCTCTCCAATAAGATAAATAGCATGCTGGGTGAACAAATTACAGGTGGGCAATTGACAAATAAAGATTCAATACATATCATGATGATCACTATGAGATTTAATCAGGGCATTACGACAAAGAACATAGACCGCCATCCAGCATGCATCTATGCCTAAATAGTCCACCTTCAGGTTAGCATCCGCACCCCTTCCAGTATTAAGTTGCAAACAACAGACAATTGCATTAGTATGGTGCGTAATGTAATCAACACAAATGTCCTTAGACAAAGCATCGATGTTTTATCCCTAGTAGCAACAGCACATCCACAACCTTAGAACTTTCTGTCACAGTCCCAGATTCAATGGAGGCATGAACCCACTATCGAGCATAAATACTCCCTCTTGGAGTTACAAGTATCACCTTGGCCAGAGCCTCTACTAGCAACGGAAAGCATGCAAGAACATAAACAACACATATATGATAGATTGGTAATCAACTTGACATAGTATTCTATATTAATCGGATCCCACCAAACACAACATGTAGCATTACAAATAGATGATCTTGATCATGTTAGGCAGCTCACAAGATCTAAACATGATAGCACAAGAGGAGAAGACAACCATCTAGCTACTGCTATGGACCCATAGTCCAAGGATGAACTACTTACGCATCAATCCGGAGACGGGCATGGTGATGTAGAGCCCTCCGGTGATGATTCCCCTCTCCGGCAGGGTGCCGGAGGCGATCTCCTGAATCCTCCGAGATGGGATTGGCGGCGGCGTCTCTGGAAGTATTTCCGTATCGTGGCTCTCGGTAATAGGGTTTTCGCGACGGAGGGTATAAGTAGGCGGAAGGGCAGCGCAGGAGGTGGCACATGGGCCCCACACAATAGGCCGGCGCGGGCCCCATGCAGGCCGCGCCGCCCTATGGTGACGGCCCCTCGTGGCCCCACTTCGTATGCTCTTCGGTGTTCTGGAAGCTCCGTGGAAAAATAAGACCCTGGGCGTTGATTTCGTCCAATTCCGAGAATATTTTCTTTGTAGGATTTCTGAAACCAAAAACAGCAGAAAACAGCAACTGGCGCTTCGGCATCTTGTTAATAGGTTAGTGCCGGAAAATGCATAATAATGATGTAAAGTATGTATAAAACATGTGAGTATTGTCATAAAAGTAGCATGGAACATAAGAAATTATAGATGCGTTGGAGACGTATCACTGCCTCCCGGGCGCGCTCCCTTCATATTCATTTCCTTTTTGGCCTTCACGTTTCTGGCCTTCACATATTGTTTTTTGTTGTAATCGTTTAGGACTTGTAAAAAAAATTGGTGTCTTTTGTTGTAATTCAATACGTAGCAAATTAATTGTTGCTTTTCCATTTTTTGCAAAATATGGATTTTTGTTGTAAGAGTCTAGGGTTTTTGTTAATAATGTTTGCAACTTATGTTGCAAATCGATCTCTAGCAAAACAATTTGTTGATTTAACCACTTTATTGTCACATTATTATTTCTAAATGGGGTGGCGTTTTGTTGTAATAGTATATTTTCTTGTATACGGGGTGAACATTTTTTTGTTGCAACACCTTCTATCCTAGTGATAAATCTGCACGGTGGCATATTTGTTGTAAATACCAGGATGGACAAAGCCAAACAGATACACTCTTTTGTTTTTATAAGTGAAGAAGCTAGGAACGTGGGTTGATTTTAAAAACAAAACCGAGGGGCCAAGTCACCGATTTTCTGGCCCGGATCAGCCGACCGACCGTCAGCGCTGCCCCAGAGGAAAACAGCCAAAACCTGTGAAATTTCGTATGTACTTTTCAGTGACTGCGTGTAGCAGTATTGACATAGTGGTGTGTAGCTTGTACGCCATGTAAATAAATCTTCTAGGGGAAATAAATACATGACCCGCTTCGGAGCATGTTCTCGTGCTCCCTATGACTCGTAAAAAGAAAACTCGTGGTGTGCTTTCACCTCGCCTCCAGAAATTCCAGTGGCTACGTCCTCGCAACGGAATTGTATGGACGGCCAATTGCTTCCGACGGTGAACCGTGCCTGTGGCGCCGCGGCGTCGGCTCTTGCTGGCTCTGGCACGCGCGCGGCTTCTGCTCCGCCCACCGCCGACGTGCTGCCGCTTAGGAGAGGGAAGGGGCAGCCTGCCTGGCGCGAGGAGACGGGAACGGCCGAGACTGGAGCTCATGCTGCAGAATTTGGCGCGACCGATGGGTTCCGTTGTTCTGTGTGCTGTTGCAGCCAGAACTGAGTTCTAGCTAGCTCAGTGGTAAGGCAAGTGAGTGCGCAGACAGTTCACCTTGGTTCGAATCCCCATCTCACGGTAATTTTTCAAGGAGGCCGAACTTTAAACCAAGTTATCATCCTAGCGTTCATTCGCTGTGAGAGTCTCATCCTACCTAACAACCTATAGCCAAGGGATAAATCATTTCTTTGTTGGTCAATTTTTTGTATGCTATTGCGGCCATTTTCACACGGCCTATCTTCTCTGTTTCACGCGATTTCATATTTGAAGCGTCCAATAGTGCAGCAAGGTCCACGTACCGTCGGCCCAATAACATTTGCTAGTGTGTTTTGTTAGTACTAGTAGTGTTTATTCGTCTTCTTTCTTAATATTAGCATTTCTAGTTTTAGTTTTCTTTATTTTTAATTTTCTTATGTTTTTAGATTTTACTTTTTTCCTAGCTTAGTAATTTCTTCTAATGTGGATTAGTATTCTCAAATATTTATGAGCATTAATTTTTTATACTCTAACATTTATATTGATTTTATTTAACTAGTACATATAAATTTAAACATAGTACTTATTTATCTTATATGTTAGCTAAAATTTGAAAACATAAAATCGAAACAATTTAGTATATATGTGGTGCACAAAAACTAATAATGGAAAATTTAGAGTACTTGGGAAAGTGAGTCGAGAGAGATAGAGTGATAGTGTTGAGATTTTATCGAATTTAGGACATATTAGTGGATCCAATAGGAATTTGGTCATACAAGTCATATAATCGAAAGTGACTTCGTATATGAAAAGTAGTTTTTAAAATTCAATTCCTATAATGCAAAGAAGCCGAACTAAACACAGCAAAATTTGTTTCAACATTCCACAAATCTCATTGGGCAAGAAAACATTATTTGAACATCCATTAGTGTGTTTTCTACCGTGAATACGTTTCCATTTGATTGTTTCTAATTTCATTCCTTTTCTGTTTCATTTCTTTTGATTTTCAGCATATCCTCTTTTCTATTATGTTAATTATTTTAAACATAAATTAACCTCTGATTCTCCTTTTATTTTTTATTTAGTACTTGAACTTTATATTATGTTATTTCTAGATTTATTTTTTGTTATATTCGTGTATATTCATGTAGTAATTACTTGTTTAGTTTTTCATTTTCAATATTTCCTTTTTATTAATTATCTACCATAATGATATAAACATTTATCTGAAATTTAAGAGAAACATTCCATTTGAATTCATGACATCATTTTTCGGATACACAAACATTTGTCTTAAGATAAATGACGATTTATTAATTATTTATTTCCCTTTTATTTTTTCCTTTTTTTTTTGAAAATACAATAATAGTTCTAAAGAACGTTTGTCTTATATGTTTATGCTTGTTTCTAATTTGTATTTCAAATTTATTGTTATAATGAATACACAACTATTGTTATGTGTTTATATATCTAGAAATGGTCGATTGTTTACTCGTAGCTCAAGTGCAATGAACCCATTTAAATTTATACTTACGGGCCAAGTAATAGAAACTTAGTTGATGACTCTAGACATTTCCAATTTTCTAAGAGAACCGCCACATGGCAGACACACATCCTTGCTGTGTGATTGGTGAGGGCCTTTAGGTATTATTCCAAAATATTAGAGATATTGTTTCGTATGTGTTGGATAAAAACAAATATGTAGGTGGATTCCACACCTCTAATAATCGGTGAATATTTATGAAATATAATTAAATAGTTAAATTTTGTGTAACGATTTTAAACCATTTTTATACTTAATTTAAATGATTTGAACTCTTACTGTAACTAAAATGTTTGTAAAATCTGTGAAATGTTTCTGAAGTTTACTAAAACATGACTGAAATAAGTAGAGTTTGCGTGATTTTTTACGGTACGTTTAATTTTTATTGGAATATTACGAATTATATTTCTATATTTTTGTGAAATAATTAAATTTTTGGTACCTTCATCAAAATATTTTTGAAAGTGATTAAAATATGATTGGAAAAATTGAAAGTTATATGAAATCACTATGACATATTTATGGTATTTATTTAAATAATAATTTAACCGAAATTTCTATAATTTATGAATATATTAATAATCTATTTGAAACAATTAAATTTATTTAAATTGTTGATTTTTTATATAAAAATACATCTAAAATTTCACATAACTCAGTATTAATCAAAATGTCGTATAAGATTCCAAACTATTGTGAGTATTATTTGGGAAATTATTGTTCCAGGATAAATAAAAAATGTGGGGCCCATGAGACATGTTGCAATATAGTTGGAAAATCTGATAAAGCAATGAAACATAAAAGAAAATACATGTCGATGTATTGGAGCCACCTGCCGTGAAGCTCACTTCCCCACATAGTGGAGCTGTTAGAAATGACTTCACAACCTTTAGAATGGTTCCCTATTTCAATGACGAATTTATGTGTTGACCAAATACAAACTTAAAATTTGACATTATAGTTTCCATACAGAACAGAATACTTTATTTCCAATAAGCTTTCCCTAGCATACATTGTAACTTGTAAGGTACATAGACTTAACTCTAAACATGATTCCTCTCTAGCATTCATTTATTTATACACTTACAACAGATGGAAGTGTGCACACGTATATGTTTAGCAAAGTATCTAGCGTCAGCCCTCAACGTCTCTAGGCTCTGCTGTCTACAATAAATTAGGACTTTAAGCATTTTTCACACTTGTATGAAATAAACTGAGATAGAGGCAAAGTGGCGTGCATGTATATATAGATAAACGTCTAGTTTTCCTGGAGGTTGCATGAGGCGTGCAGCACCATCGTCTCGATCGTGATCCCCGGGCCGAACGCCATCATCACTCCCCACTCGGCCACCTCCTCTCCCCTTGCCATGCGCCGGCGCAGCTCATCGAGCACGAAGATCACCGTCGCGCCACTCATGTTACCGAACTCACTCAGCACCCGTCGGCTCGCCGCCAGCTTCCCGTCGTCCAGCGCGAGCAGTTCCTCGACGTGATCCAAGATCACACGGCCCCCTGGGTGGATCGCCCAGAATAGGTCGTTCCACGTAGCACTGACACCAAGAAGCTCGAAGGTGTCGATCAGACAGCGCTTGATGTTGTTTTTCAGTAACTTCGGCACTCGGGTGGAGAGGTGGAAGTCGAGGCCGCCTTTCATGAGCTGCATGCTGATGTCGCCCTCTGTCTTCGGTATCGTCGTCTGCGTGGCGAAGGCCATCTCGAACAGCGGGCGCTCGACGGTGCCGACCACGACGGGATCGGCGCCGACGATCGCCGCGCTCGCGCCGTCGCCAAAAATGCCCTGGCCGAGGATGGTGTCGAGGCGGTCCTCCAGGGGCCCGTAGAACGCTATGAGGGTGATCTCAGAGCAGGCCACGAGGACGCGCGCGCCGCGGTTGTTCTCGGCGAGCTCCTTGGCGATCTGCAGGGCCCTGCCGCCGCCGGAGCAGCCGTTGAGGCTGAGTATGGTGCGGGACACGGTGGGACGGAGGCCAAGGAGCGACGCCAGGCGGAGGTCGGCGCTCGGTGCCTTGCCGCCGGAGTAGGTGCTGAAGACAAGGTGGGTTATGTCGGACGCCGGGCGCCCCCACTCGGCGATGGCCTTCGCGGCGGCGGACGCGGCGAGCGCGGGTACCGCGGCGGAGGCAATTTCTATGCGGGCGTCGAGGGTCGGCAACGTGCGGTCGCTGAAGTCCGGGTGCGCGGCGAGGAGCTCCTCGTCGAGGTGCACGTAGCGCTTCTCGATCCCTGATTTCTTACCTGTAAACTTTACTATAGTTAGCTCCCAGCAAAAATGTTTATGCATCGAGGCGTACGTCCGTGCATGCATGAGCTTACAAATTCTCTTGAGTTTGTCCTTGAGGTCGGCGTGGTGCTCGCTCTTGGTAACGCGGAAGTAGTAGTCGGCGTAATCGCCCTGCAGCATGGTGGTCTCCGGATTCGCCGTGCCAATGGCGAGGACGGCCGCCGGGCCGTCCGCACGCTGAGCGCGCCGGATCTGGTGGACGGTGGCCATGTACGTACGTCGACCGCTGGGCACTGCGCAGGGCGTACTGTAGCTAGCTAGCTAGCTTGTTGGCTCTCGAGACTCGAGTGTTGTATTTTTTATCCTACACGATCTGCCCCGCCCAAGTCTTATATTAACGCGACTAGCTAGACTATTCTTCTTCACAAAAAGGAGATTTTGTTGACTCAAACTTTGAATCAAGTGGATACAAATGAAAAGGGTTTATACCTCGGATCTGAAATTCTGAGTAACACACATTCAACAAGCTACCGGTTGAGTCCGACTCATACGGTCGGAGCGACAGAGAGGAAGATCCAACAAGCAATCTAGGGTTTCGCACCTCCCCCTCGCCGGTGTCAGGTTCGCCTCGTGTTTGGTGGGTTTTGAGCCTTGGAGGTACAACGGCCACGGCCCGGCCCTCGCCGACGGGAGGGTTTTCTATTCTTCTAAAGGTATGTAATTTTCCAATGTTTTGTTCTCAATGGTGAGGTGGCGGCAACATCTAGAAGTCAAATAAAGTCCAGCTTGCCCTATCCTGCTCATGCGGTGTGCATAGCACTAGCAGTGGACATGCATGTTGAGTTGTCTTCCCGGTGGATTTCCTAGGATCTGGCCGGTGTTCATGTCAGTTGGTATGGTTGCACGTCTGAACTTTTTTATTTATGGTTCTTTTCTTTGACGATGATTATTGTTGTACTGTGCGGGATTTTTTGGCTAAGATGATGACTTTCTGTCTACTACAATAAGTTCTATCGTGACAAACTTTGCACGGCTACAGCAGGGGAGAGGCGAGGATGGCTGGTGTTTGAAATTTTCACTACGTGATCCGATCCAAGCACCTATTTTGTAATTTTGTTACTTTTAGGTTTTTTAAACTGCTCTTGATGATTATTAATAGACCGTTATATTACAAAAAAGTATTAACTTAAAATAAGGAAAATATATATATAGCATCCATTACGCGACCTAAAAAAATCACAACTGATAACCCCCAAGTGCAGGGATCACCGCAGTACAATTCGATAAGTATTTGAGTGTCGAACCCACGAGGAGCTAACGGTAAACTATCTATTTCTTTAAAGCCCTGTAATCCACTTATATGGCCTTCTATGCAAAGCTAGGAGATATGATGTGTGTGTGTGAAGAGGTTTTTACTATGAAACTATATGTGTTGAAATTAAAATACAATGAGTAAAACTAATGCAAGAAAAGTGAAGTGTAATAAAGTAAAATGAGATGAAGTGAAGTGGAGTGGAGTAACTCAAGGGAGCAAGTGTTCAGGCAAATTGCTATTTCATTTGTGTGGTTGTCATAATTGGTGAAGCTCGTTATAGTATTTTAGTGTTTCTTCTAGAGAGGAGACATAGATAGGTGTAGCCATGGATATGAGCAAGTACAACCCTAGTGATTGATCCCAAGGCCACTTAAGAGCAAACAAAGGAATTATTAAGACGTAAAGTCCAACCATCGATGTAAGATTAAAGGTCCTCATAGTTATACCTCCAGTTTGATTAATCATGATTAAGACAACATGCATCTAAAAATTATGACAAGGTTTCTGTCAACTCCCGATGTCCCTCTCCCAATCAACATGCATGCAACGGTGACAACCTTTTGCATCCCCCGACATATGTGCGCACTCATATATCTAGTACAACCACTGCATCACGCCTAGCGCCGCCAGCCCCACTCCCGTGGTCTCTCCCCCTCCGCCGCTGCCATCGGTACCGGCCACTGCGGCGGCGGGCCCCGGCACCAAACGTGCTCGGGGGCTTGGTGGTGGCGGCGACCCGCGGTGGCGGCGGTTGCTGGATTCGGCGCGCACGACATTTAGGGCGGAGACCCTAGATGTGCGGCGGCGGCTTGTCCCTTCACGGCCTCGCCGGCAATGGATGGTGGCGGCGGCTGTTGGATCTAGGGCCCGCCTATATCCATCGTCGGCTTCAGCTGGAGGTGGAGGAGGGGCGGCGATCTTGCGGGGCGAGGATGGTGTGGTAGCATCGGCTGCAGTCCATCGAGTCCACCTTCGTTGTCGTTGGCCAGCGGATGACGGTGTGGGGGCCTGCGATGAAAGCCTCCGTAGCCTCGACGAAACCCTCGACGGTTGTATATATAGTTGTTTTTAGATCAAAGCAAGTCGGTTGGTGTTGGAGATGGAAACGACCCCAAGTGGGGCGCCCAAAGGGGGAGGGCGCGCCACCTGCCCTAGTTTGCAGCTCCTTGACCTCCCGGTGTCCCACTTTAGCACATTTGTTCGTCTCAAAAATTAAAAGATGGTCGCCCATGGGCCGGATTAGAAATCCGCGTCCGGGGTCTTGCTTCCCATCCTAGGGCCCACACACGTGCCAAATATGACCTCGTTTTGGCAAACTATGCCATGCCGAGGCTGTTTCCCATCTCATTTCCCCTGAAATCCATATAACTCCGGACGTGATAGCCCTTTTCGTGAAGGGTTTTTCAAAATAATTGCCCTATCCCAATTTTCAGAAACGGAATAGTTAATATGACATAGAAAATGACGCCACGCGGCTCCGTGAGATTTTTTTGACTTCGTTCAAATTGCGGTATCGCGGTACCGGGTGTGCGGGTGCACCCATTCGCGAACAAACTAAACGGACAAAAATTAGCACATATAGTGATGCGTCGTAGAACTAAAATATTTTTCCAGAATTTCTGGAGCGACGGATAGTTGACCCCTAGTACAAATCCGGTCAGTTTCCAGCGGATTCGGTGGGACACCGTCGAAAGCCGTACGGGTCCCAAAAAGCTAACTCGTGCACATGGCATGTGATAGGTGGTGCGTAGGTGGTCTACTATGACCGCACGGAGGTTTCACGTCATAATAAAATACGCCACATGTAGCTGCTTCACAAAAAAAAACCGTTTGTGCACGCTAAAAATGAAAAGTGGTCGCCTGTGGATCGGATTTGAAATCCGCATCCGGGGTCTTGCTTCCCATCCTAGGGCCCACACATGTGCCAAATATGACCTCGTTTCGGCAAACTATGTGATGCCAAGACCGTTTCCCACCTCATTTTCGATAATGTCAGTCAGATTTAAACTAGAGGTACTTGATCTAATGCTCATAATTTTTGGGTAAATTAACTTTTTAGGTTCAAAATATGATATGGATGTCATATTTGTATTCCTCTCATATTTCTGATCAATTTAGACATATTATTTGCCAAATTCGCATTTACTGATATTAATTATTTCATATTAAATAAAAAAGACAAAACAAAAAATCATTTAATTGTTTTTAAAATTCTATATTATTACTATTTATATATACTTATTGTTGTTTACTTAAGTAATTGTTTAGAATTCAAAAATATAGAGGTGTGGCATCACGGTCAAAGAGTTAATATGATTGATATGGTAGTATTAACAACAAAGTGTCATTTCTTTCATGGAAGCTCATCCAAAGAGAACCAAGAAATTAATCGTGCCGGGGCGGGAGTAGTGTGAGGATCGATGACCAACCGAAAGTTTGACCACAAGTGCAATTTAACTTAAGATTAGGTGTACTAAGTGTGATTGTGAAAGATTAACATGTAAAAAACAAGAAGGATAAAAGTGAAAAAATAAAAATATATTTAATTTTTTCAAAAAACATAATTTGAATATTTTTTCAAAAATAAATTTGAATATTTTGAAATACTATGCCGACGGTAAAACTGTCGGCACAGCAGTCTGTGCCGACGGCCAGTCTGTGCCGATGGTGATTGGGCAGTCCCCAACCAAAACTATACCGATGACGCTGCGCCGACGGTCACCGTCGGCACAGCCTGTGCCGACGGCCTTCCGTGTTGTGTCGACGGCTGGCAGCCGTCGGCATACTCCATCCCTCCCGTAGTGAACTAGGGCACTACAAAGTCGATTGACGGAGAATTTACCCTTTGAAATGGCTCTTTGTAGGAAAATCGGGTTGTACGTGCTGATTTTCCTCTGCAATTTGTGGATATTAACGCATCCGTTTGCTGCGGCACGCGGGCGTCGACTCAATGGGATGGTCATGGGGTGACCTGAATTGGGCAGTCATCCAATTTGAGAAATCAGGTGTGCATGTGGACACAGATCGTTGCACGGTCAGGGTCCTTTTTACCTTTACTACCACGGAAATGTCTCCAGTCAAGTTTCTAACAAAGCGATTAAACGCAAACACGAATGCATTGTCAGTGTCAGGAACACATAAACTCTTCTCCGTGATGTATACGGTGAACTCCTATTCATAGCAATGAGCAACTTTTGGTTTAAATTCTTCGTTCGGCTTTGCCTTGTCTTACCGATCGAGACCGCTCGGAGCGCCACGGCCTGCAAAGCCAGTTCCCGTGTGTGTGTACGACTTTGGTTGCATGCAAGTAGGAGTAGGAGTAGCTAGCAGGGTGCCACGCAGAAGTGCGCATGCAACATCATTGCATTTTTTTCCCAAATCAAAGCACGTGATTTCTGGAAAGAGGCTGGTGTAGTTAGACTTGTTTATCGTTGACCGTTATTACTAATGAACTGTTGAGATTTTTTTAGATAAAGAATATCCATCACAAGAAATAGATTCAAACCCACTATTTGGAAAGTGTTGCTCAGAGTTTGCAACATCTTCGACTATTTTGAAATTCAAAGAGTATCATATTATTTGGAATTACATAGTCCTTTCAAAACTTCTAAACGTATTAAGTTTTATTGGATTATGAAGAAATCATAATACTAAACTGTGCAGTGTGATGAAATGCATGTTTTTATTATAGAAATAGAAACCATACAAACTAAAATCATATAGTATGCAATATAAATATAAATAGTAAACTTGAAATCACATAAGCATATCCATGTTGTCTTACATTTTATGGTCGTAGGATAAACAAATATCGAGCACAGTTGGTTGTCAAGAACAACCACGAGTAGAAAAGAAAATATTAGCGACGGTGTCCGGGAGTCAGTTCTAGAAATGAGCCAATGATTATTGTGAAAACAAACGTCTTTATTCGTGTTTCATTCATATATTAAGTCAAGCAATTGATGAAATATCTCTTTAGCCTTGCGACTAATGAATAATTATCGTAAAGATGTGCACATCCTTGTTTTAAATTATGTGATACATAAAATCATGTTTTATGGCAAAATCTGGAGCAAAAAGGGAAGAATCATGAGCTGTCAAAGCTCACAAGTCAACTGGGGTATCCAGTGGTGTTAACGAGCACGGGTATGGCCGTATGGTTGAGGCTCATTCGTACCGCCCGCCCGTACCACCTAGGACCGACTTCACCGTGTTAAACCGAGCAACTTTCGTGAAGGCACCTTTATATTTCAAGACTCTAGACGCTGCACAGAGAGCTGCCATTTTCAGATTGCATCAGAAACACACCCAAGGAAGATTCACGGTTTCACCTCCACCATTGTTCATCATCCCCATCTGAAAGGATCGTATGCCGCACCTAGAGGGGGGCGGGTGAATAGGTGCTAACCAATTTTAAGTTCTTTTTCAATTTAGGCTTGACACAAAGGTAAATTCTCTAGATATGCAACTAAGTGAATTTACCTATATGAAAAGGTTATCAACTAAGCAAGATATAGCTACGCAATATATATAGGAGAGAGAATAGGATAGAGGTAACCGAGAGTGGAGCACGCGATGACACGGAGATGATTCCCGTAGTTCCCTTCCTTTGCAAGAAGGTACGTCTACGTTTGGAGGAGTGTGGTTGCTACACAAGCCAAACCAATAGCCACGAAGGCTTCACTCAGATCTCCTGTGAGCAACGCCACGAAGGCCTAGCCCACTTCCACTAAGGGATTTCCTCGAGGCGGAAACCGGGCCTTTACAAAGTTCTTGGGGCACACATCCACAACCGAATTGGAGGCTCCCAAATCTGTAACAACACAACAATACATCAACAGAAATCAACTAGGGATCCAAAGAGGAACACTAGCAAGGGGGCCCTCAAACAAATGAGGGGGAAATATAAATCGCTTTGGTGAGGATGTAGATCGGTGGCTTCTCCTTCGAATCTCAAAAGATCAAGAGCTTTGGTTGGGGGAAGAAGGAGATCTTCCAAATCTTGTGTTCTTGAGGTGGTTCTAATGGTGGTGAAGCTTGGCAGATATTTCTTGCAATGATTGAGCAAAGGAGGAAGGAAGAAGAAGAGGGGTATAAATACCCCTCCCCAAAATCCAGCCGTTGGGGCTTTGCTTGTTGCGCGTAGATGTACACGTCCGTTGGGAACCCCAAGAGGAAGGTATGATGCGCACAGCAGCAAGTTTCCCTCAGTATGAAACCAAGGTTATCGAACCAGTAGGAGCCAAGAAGCACGTGAAGGTTGTTGGTGGAGGAATGTAGTGCGGCGCAACACCAGTGAAACCGGCGCCAACGTGGAACCTGCACAACACAATCAAAGTACTTTGCCCCAACGTAACAGTGAGGTTGTCAATCTCACCGGCTTGCTGAAAACAAAGGATTAAGCGTATCGAGTGGAAAATGGTGTTTGTTTGCAAAGAACAGTAAAAACAGTAGAATGTATTCAGATGTAAAAGAATGGACCGGGGTCCACAGTTCACTAGAGGTGTCTCTCCAATAAGATAACTAACATGCCGGGTGAACAAATTACAGGCGGGCAATTGACAAATAAAGATTCAATACATATCAATGATGATTACTATGTGATTTAATCAGGGCATTACGACAAAGTACATAGACCGCTATCCAACATGCATCTATGCCTAAATAATCCACCTTCAGGTTATCATCCGAACCCCTTCCAGTATTAAGTTGTAAACAACAGATAATTGCATTAAGTATGGCGCGTAATGTAATCAACACAAATATCCTTAGACAAAGCATCGATGTTTTATCCCTAGTAGCAACAGCACATCCACAACCTTAGAACTTTTTGTCACTGTCCCATATTCAATGGAGGCATGAACCCACTATCGAGCATAATTACCCCCTCTTGGAGTTACAAGTATCAACTTGGCCAGAGCCTCTACTAGCAACGGAGAGCATGCAAGAACATAAACAACACATATATGATAGATTGATAATCAACTTAACATAATATTCTATATTCATCGGATCCCGCCAAACACAACATGTAGCATTACAAATAGATGATCTTGATCATGTTAGGCAGCTCACAAGATCTAAACAATGATAGCACAAGCGGAGAAGACAACCATCTAGCTACTGCTATGGACCCATAGTCCAAGGATGAACTACTCACGCATCAATCCGGAGGCGGGCATGATGATGTAGAGCCCCTCCGGTGATGATTCCCCTCTCCGGCAGGGTGCCGGAGACGATCTCCTGAATCCCCCGAGATGGGATTCGCGACGGCGGCGTCTCTGGAAGGTTTTCCGTATCGCGGCTCTCGGTACAGGGGGTTTCGCGACGAAGGCTATATGTAGGCGGAAGGGTAGGTCAGGGGGCGTCACGAGGGGCCCACACACTAGGCCGGCGCGGCCAGGGCCTGGGCCGCGCCGCCCTGGTGTCTGGCCGCCTCGTGGCCCCACTTCGTTTTCCTTTCGGTCTTCTGGAAGCTTCGTGTAAAAATAGGACCCTGGGCGTTGATTTCGTCCAATGCCGAGAATATTTCCTTACTAGGATTTCTGAAACCAAAAACAGCAGAAAACACCAACTGACACTTCGGCATCTTGTTAATAGGTTAGTGCCAGAAAATGTATAATAATGCTGTAAAGTATGTATAAAACATTCAGGTATTGTCATAAAAGTAGCATGGAACATAAGAAATTATAGATACATTTGAGACGTATCAAGCATCCCCAAGCTTAGTTCCTACTCGCCCTCGAGTAGGTAAACGATAACACAAATAATTTCTGAAGTGACATGCTACCAACATAATCTTGATCAACATTATTGTAAAGCATATGAGATGAATGGAGTGATCTGAACAAAAGATTGCTAACAAAGATAATGACTAAGCAAATGAATCATATAGCAAAACTTTTCATGAATAGTACTTTCAAACAAGTATCAATAAGACTTGCATAAGAGCTAACTCATAAGCAATAAATTCAAAGTAGAATGCATTGAAGCAACACAAAGGATGATTAAGTTTCAGCAATTGCTTTCAACTTGTAACATGTATATCTCATGGATATTTGTCAACATAGAGTAATATAACAGGTGCAATAAGTAAACATGTAATAATCAATGCACACAGTTAACACAAGTGTTTGCTTCTAAGATAGAAGGAAGTGGGTAAACTGACTCAACAATAAAGTAAAAGAATGGCCCTTCGCAGAGGGAAGCATGGATTACTATTTTTGTGCTAGAGCTTTTGTTTTGAAAACATAGAAACAATTTTGTCAACGGTAGTAATAATTCATATGTGCTATGCATAATACTTCCTACAAGTTGCAAGTCTCATGCATAGAGTACTAATAGTGCTCGCACTTTGTCCTACTTAGCTCGGAAAACACGGATTATCATCGCATAACATATGTTTCAACCAAGTGTCACAAATGGGTACCTCTATGCCGCCTGTACAAATGTCTAAGGAGAAAGCACGCATTGGATTTCTCGCTTTTGATTATTCTCAACTTAGACATCCATACCGGGACAACATAGACAACATATAATGGACTCCTCTTTTAATGCTTAAGCATTCAACAACAGTTAATATTCTCATAAGAGATTGAGGTTGTATGTCCAAACTGAAACTTCCACCATTATACATGGCTTTAGTTAGCGGCCCAATGTTCTTCTCTAACATATGCATACTCAAACCATTTGATCATGAAATCGCACTTACTTCAGACAAGACGAACATGCATAGCATCTCACATGATATCCAACAAAGGTAAAGTTGATGGCGTCCCCAGAAACATGGTTACCGCTCAACAAGCAACTTATAAGAATTAAGACACATAACTACATATTCATCACCACAATAGTTTTTAAGCTATTTGTCCCATGAGCTATATATTGCAAAGGTAAAGGAATGAAATTTTAAAGGTAGCACTCAAGTAATTTACTTTGGAATGGCAGAAAAATACCACATAGTAGGTAGATATGGTGGACACAAATGGCATGGGTTTTGGCTCAAGGTGTTTGGATGCACGAGAAGCATTTCCTCTCAGTACAAGGTTTGGGCTAGCAAGGTTGTTTGAAGCAAACACAAGTATGAACAGGTACAGCAAAACTCACACAAGAACATATTATTATAAGGCTCTACACTGTCTTCCTTGTTGTTCAAACACTTTACCCGAAAATATCTAGACTTAGAGAGACCAATCATGCAAACCAAATTAAACAAGCTCTACGGTAGTTCTTCATTAATAGATTAAACTACATGATGCAAGAGTTTAAACATGATCTATGAGAGCTCAAACAATTGCCAAGTTGCCAAACCATATGCAGCATTTTCTGATTCCAACCAAATAGCAATTTAACGAAGCAATTTCAGCCTTCGCCAGGAACATTAAAGCACAATTAAGAACACAAGTGATACATATGAAAAAGCGGAGCGTAATATCTCCAATATAAGAATGGTGGGATCCAACTTTATTCAAAACAAAAACGAAAATAAAAGCAAACCGACGCTCCAAGTAAAGAACATAGGATGTGATGGAATAAAAATATAGTTTCACTAGAAGTGACCTGATAATGTTGTCGATGAAGAAGGGGATGCCTTGGGCATCCCCAAGCTTAGATGCTTGAGTCTTCTTAAAATATGCAGGGATGAACCACCGGGGCATCCCCAAGCTTAGACCTTTCACTCTTCTTGATCATAGTATATCATCATCTTCTCTTGACCCTTGAAAACTTCCTCCACACAAACTTCAAGAAAACTCATTAGAGGGTTAGTGCATAATCAAAATTCATATATTCAGAGGTGACACAATCATTCTTAACACTTCTGGACATTGCACAAAGCTTCTGAAAGTTAATGGAACAAAGAAACTCATTCAACATAGCAAAAGCGGCAATGCGAAATAAAAGACAGAATCTGTCAAAAACAGAACAGTCCGTAAAGATGAATCTGGCAGGGGCACTTAACTTGCTCAAATGGAAAAACTCAAAACTAATGAAAGTTGCGTACATATATGAGGATCAAGCTCGTAAATTTGCAGATTTTTTCGATTTTTTTACAGGGAGCTCTGCGAGAATTCGTGACAGACAGCAATGCTATTTCTATGCAGCGATCCAAATCTATCATCAACTTTAACATAGAAACTTTACTTGGCACAAAAACATGATAAGGAGAGGTTGCTACAGTAGTAAACAACTTCCAAGACTCAAAAATACAGTAAATAAAATAAAACATGGGTTATCTCCCAAGAAGTGCTTTTCTTTAACGCCTTTCAGCTAGGCGCAGAAAGTGCAAATCAAGTAACATCAAGAGATGAAGCATCAACATCATAACTTGTTCTAATAATAGAATCAAAAGGCAACTTCATTCTCTTTCTAGGGAAGTGTTCCATACCTTTCTTGAGAGGAAATTGATATTTAATATTACCTTCCTTCATATCAATAACAGCACCAACGGTTCGAAGAAAAGGTCTTCCCAACACAATAGGACAAGATGCATTGCATTCGATATCCAAGACAGCAAAATCAACGGGGACAAGGTTATTGTTAACCGTAATGCGAACATTATCAATCCTCCCCAAGGGTTTCTTTTTAACATTATCGGCAAGATTAACATCTAAATAACAATTCTTCAATGGTGGCAAGTCAAGCATATCATAAATCTTTTTTGGCATAACAGAAATACTTCCACCAAGATCACATAAAGCATTACATTCGAAGTCATTGAATTTTATCTTAATGATGGGCTCCCAACCATCTTCTAACTTCCTAGGAATAGAAGCTTCAAGTTTTACTTTCTCTTCCCTAGCTTTAATGAGAGCATTTGTAATATGTTTCGTAAAGGCTAAATTTATAGCACTAGCATTGGGACTTCTAGCAAGTTTTTTTTTGAGAGAAATATGGCGCTTTATTGATTAAACAACATCAGAACAAAGTACATCACGGATGCAATCCGGAATAACATCAAAAGAAAGATTACACTTAGACAGCTCACTACTACGAGCTAAAATATGAGCGGCGCCATTCAGCTTACGTCCAACATGTTTGAAAGAACAAATAGAAAACTCTGAAGCAAGGCGTTGGATATCGCCCACCAAAGAACCAACAAGAGTGCGGTCCCTCACGGAAGAAGAAATCTTCTGGATGAGGGATAGACAATCCGACGCGAGGATGATGCTCCTGAATCCATGATCCTTAGTTAGAGTAAGAGCTCTCCGAACCGCCAAAGCCTCGGCCAGTTCAGGGTAGACACAGCCAGCAAGCCCCTCACTGCAAGCCAGCTTGAGAGACCCCATATGGTCACGCACCACAACACCCACTCCAATCCGATCCTCAGCCTTGAACAGAGCAGCATCAACATTCACAAAAACCAAGCCAACAGGTGGTGGAAACCCACACGGAGAAGAAGAGGAATCACACCTTTTTGTCGACGAGGTTTTGAAACAATACTGAATAATGTTGTTCACATAGGCTGTGATCTTACCCGCAAGACGAGCAGGATGCAACTGATCAAATCCATTTCTAGCATCATTTCTTGCTTCCCAAAGATGCCAGCATGTGACCACCAACGTTGTAGCTTGAATAGGGGATGCCCTACTAAGAAACTCAAAGACCCATTGTTTCATATCTGAAAACGAACTGCGACTGAGCTTTAGATGAAAGTGCACCTTCACTTCATCCCAAACAGCTCGTGCAAAAGAGCAAAACAGAAAAGTATGCTCGACTCGTTCTGAACGTCCACAGAAAACACAACAAACATTTGCTGAAATGTTGCGATGCTGTAATTGAAAACCGGTTGGGAGACAGTCATGAACCATTCTCCAAAGAGTGATTTTCATCTTACTGGGAGACGTGATCGCCCAGATTGCTTTCCAGCTCTTTTCCTGATTAACGTGATCAGAGCTGTCACCAAAGCCCTTGGCACCACGTTTTGAGTAAAACTTCTCAGTCCTGGCCAAATTATATGCATCAGACAAAGATAAATACCAAATCTATCAAAAGGCCATGAGACATAATCGTCACCTCCAAAAGTGCTGATCGGGATTTGCTGTATAGTCTTCACCATATGATCAGTAAAGAACAAACGCAGCTTATCCATGTCCCATCCGTCATCAGTATGATTCAACAGAAACTGAACTTTGGCACCTTCCGGCAGATCCTGAAGAGTGGTGAAAGTACCAGCTGGATAGTCGGGAATCCAATTATCTTGCAAGATCTTAATGCTCTCTCCATTACTGACGCCCCACCTGATACCTTTTACCAGAAGGTCACGGCCAAATAAAATTGAGCGCCATGTATAAGAAGACGAACGGGGCTTCACCGCTGACAGAAAATCAGTATTCGGGAAGTAGCGTCCCTTCAACACCCTTGCGCAAAGAGAACCAGGTTCAGTCAAAAGCCGCCAACATTGTTTCCCAAGCATCGCTTGATTGAAGAGGACAAAGTCTCTAAAGCCCATGCCACCGAGAGATTTCGGAGTGGTCATCCACTCCCAGGATCTCCAATGCATTTTCTTTTTGCCATCCTCAAAACCCCACCAATGGTTTGCAATACACGTTTTCATCTTGTTGCAAATCCCAACTGGCACTTGGAAGCAACTCATAACATAGTTAGAAATGGATGGTGTAACTGCCTTGAGCTTTGTTTCCTTACCAGCTCTGGACATTGGTCTGTCTGTCGCACACATCACACTTCTCCAAACACGGTCCTGCAGAAACTTGAACGAGGCTGAAGCTGCCCGTGCAATTTCCGTGGGCATACCCAAATAGGAGTCCTGGAGTATCTCAATGCTTACTTCCAAAGAATCCTTAACTTTTTGTTTGATATTTTCATGACATTTTTTACCGAAAAAGACAGAAGACTTCTGCAAGTTAATCCTCTGGCCCGATGCCTCACAATACAAATTAAGAGCGTTTTTAAGTGTGCTAACACTCCTCTCATCGCTTCGTGCGAAGAAGATGCTGTCGTCTGCAAAGAGTAAATGGGATATAGGGGGTCCTTGCCTTCCATTACGTAACCCTTGTAGTTCACCAAGGCCCTCTTTCTTTTGCAATAAGCATGACAACCCTTCTGTACACATAAGGAACAAATAGGGGCTAATAGGATCTCCCTGACGAATACCACGAGATGGTACCACAGGAGGAGTTAGATCACCATTCACCTTCACTGCATATCTAGCTGTAGTCACACACCTCATCACTGATGCAATCCAGCTAGCAGCAAAACCCAATTTACTTAGGCATCCATGAAGATATGCCCATTCAATACGATCATAGGCCTTCATCATATCGATTTTCAAGGCAAAAAATGGACTTTTGTTCCTCTATTTGCGGACTGTATGCAGACACTCATAAGCAATAAGAGCACTGTCTGTAATCAACCGTCCTGGAACAAACGCACTTTGGTACTCCGAAATGATGTTAGGGAGTAAAACCTTAAGTCTATTTGCAAGAACCTTTGAAGCTAGCTTATAAAGAACATTGCAAAGGCTGATTGGCCTAAACTTGGCCAAGTGCTTAGCTCGAGATACCTTGGGGATCAGGACAATAACAGAATCACAAAAGCCTTCTGGAATATCAGCCCCACTCAAGAAACTTCGAACAGCATCACATATTTCATTTTGTATCAACTCCCAATGAGTTTGATAGAACAAAGCAGGAAAACCATCTGGCCCTGGTGCCTTTGTAGGCCCCATTTGGAACAAGGCAGCATGGATCTCCTCATCTGAATAAGGAGCGCAAAGTTCCTCATTCATATGATCATCCACTTTGGCCGGTATTGCATCCAACACTTTGTCCATATTCAGAGAGGGTTCGGATGAAAATAGATTCTCATAGAAAGAATGCACCATACCCTTAATCCCCTCTTGATCATCACACTTGGAGCCATCATCGCGAACAAGAACATTTATACGATTATTCTTCTTCCGCGCTGATGCACGTGCATGGAAAAAAGCGGTGTTGCGGTCGCCCTCACGCAACCAATCCACACGAGATCTTTGTCGAGCCATAATCTCTTCACGCTCGAAAAGCTCACAAAGCTGCTTCTCACATTCCCTTTCTTTCTTCAGCATATCTGGACAAATAGGGGTATCGCGCAGCATACGCAGTTTCCTCTCCAAACGCTAAATATTGCGACGAACAGCGCCAAAAGACTCCCTGCTCCATTTTTGGAGGGAGCTAGCAGTTTGGGTTAAAGAAGACCAGGCCGAGTATTGAGGGTTCGGCCCGCTTGGACCACTATTCCAGGCCTGCTCCACCGTGGCCTTGTAGTCATCTACCCGGCACCACATGGCCTCATACCGGAAGGAATGCTGAACCGGCTGCCACGGCTGTGAATCCTTGGCAGCATCAAAATCTACAAAAATAGCATAGTGGTCTGATGATGTTGTGATAACATTCTCCACATGGCACGCATCAAAACGGGCAGCAAAATCATTGTTACACACAGCACGGTCCAAACGAACACGTACATTGCTCTGGGCATCCTGCCGGTTACACCAAGTAAACTTTGGTCCCGAGAAACCCATGTCCGTCAAGCTACAATCTTCCATGCAGCTTCGGAATAGCTCAATTTGAGCATCAGATCTATCCCTCACACCATAGTGTTCATCGTGGCATAGAACTTCATTAAAATCTCCACAACAAATCCACGCACCATTGCGCCCGTGATTCAAACGACGAAGTAGATCCCAGAAAATATGCCTCAACTCACGCCTCGGCTCCCCGTAGACAAAGGTAGCATACCAACGTGCTGAATCCTCGGACTTCACCGACACATCAATGCAATGTGAGTTGAAACCGCCAAGGGACACAGAATATGGTTGCTTCCAGAAAAGCGCAAGGCCGCCACTACGACCCTCGCAACTGACAGCGAAAGAGCCAGAATAGCCCAAAGACCACATGAAACTCTTCGCCTTATTATCCCACATCTTCGTTTCAGATAAGAAGAGGAGGGCAGGTCTGTACTTCTTCACTAGATAGCGAAGTTCTCCCACTGTCGCGTCAGACCCCAACCCGCGACAGTTCCATGCTAGAATACTCATTGCGTCGGGCGGGGCTGCTCCACAGCCTCCGCCTGATCCGCCGATCGAAAAGGGGTTGTCCTCTGTTTCTTGTTTGCGTCTGAAACCTGAGCATCTTCATCAGCAAAAGGGAGCTCGCTATTTTTCTCCACCATGACAAGAGCAAGAGAGTTAGCATTTTCCGGTTGCTCAGAAGATAAAACCTGAGATTTTTGGCTCTTCTACGCCTTCCGCTTCTGGCCAGTCGTAGACGGGACAATGTCACGACCAGGTGCAGCAGCATTCACCCTACCACGACCACGTGCCGCGCTACGGCCTCGCCCTCTGCCAGCACCGCGACCCTCCATCAGAGGGGAGGCCCTCTCACTGTCATCAAACCTGTTCGCCGCAAAATTTGCACCTTTACCGCGTCCACGTCCCGGCCCGGCTGTGGAGCCTCTGGACCCTGGGGCAGGTTGATCACCTCCCAAAGAAGCAGAAGAAGTTCCAGATTTTGACCCTCCATTTTTCTTACTATCTTCAGGAGCAGACAGTTTTTTAGCAGTGTATGGAAGATCACCGTTTTCATCACGATCTGCTGGCGTAGCACACGCCAAAGTCGAGTGTCCTAGCAGCCCACAAGAGAAACAATAATAGGGGAGTTGCTCATACTGTACTGCATATGTCTCTGTGGTTTGGAGCTTGCTAGAGAAAACAGTAACGCAGCGAAGTAGGGGTTCATGGACCTTGACCTCCACCCGTACACGCATAAAACCACCCCAACATCTGCCCAAGGCGTCAGCCTCTATCTTCTTAACCAAACCAATTGGCTTTGCAATTTCCATCCCACGTGTAGAATGCATCAACCTATTTGGTAAAGAAAGGATTCTGGCCCAGATGGCCAAACGATCAAAGTCGACCATATGTGGTTGCACCTCAACATCATACTTCTTCATAAGAACTGCATGTCTGCCCACAGTCCAAGGCAAACCTTCCATCACACGATCTCGGTCCGCCATTGAGCCAAATTCAGCAATAAACAAGTTGTTACCTGCAGGGTTGAACACCAAACCTGGTGGATTCCCCCAAGCCGGCCGCATCGCAGCCGAGATTGTCTGAATATGAAGCTTGTTCGGGGCAAGAACCTTGCCCACAAAAGCCCTATCAGGATCAATCAGATTCAGATCTTCAGTATTATCAATTACCACTGCCTCAGATTCCACTGCAGTTAGACGCAGACGCGCCATCATATGCTCCACTTGCTCGCCCGACATGGACGAGCCCGCCGCCCCAAACGCCGCTGATGCCTCCGACGCCTTACCCCTTTCCTTCTCCAGCCCGTCCGTGGGAACCGAGCCACGATCCAGAGTAGGGGAATTCATCGTCGTTGTTTCCTTCCCCGTGCCCTCGAATTGTCCCGCCATCGCCGCCCACAGGACCGATCACTTCACCGCCGGGCCAAGGGTGGGCAGCTCTCCAAGGAGGGCCCCTTGATCACCCCGAACTTTTTGTAAGAACTTTATAACTTCAGTAATATGACAATCATCAAAATCTAAACCATTATGTTCTACAGCAATGGAATCATTGTCACCAATATTTCGAAAAATTTCAGCAGTTTTATCACAAACGGCAGTTTCAGCAGTTTCAGGCAATTTTGTACGCTTTGCACTTGGAGTAGAAACATTGCCAACACCAATTATTTTACCATTAATAGTAGGAGGTGCAGCAACATGTGAAGAATCAACATTACTAGTGGTGGTAATAGTCCATACTTTAGCTACATTATTCTCTTTAGCAAGTTATTCTTTTTCTTCTCTATCCCACCTAGCATGCAATTCAGCCAACAATCTAATACTATCATTAATTCGAACTTGGATGGCATTTGTTTTAGCAAACCTAGAATCTTTAACTTCCTCATGCATAACTTTCAATTTTAAAAGATCAACATCAAGAGCAAGACTATCAACCTTAGAAGCAAGAATATCAATTTTACCAAGTTTTTCTTCAACAGTTTTATTGAAAGCAGTTTGTGTACTAATAAATTCTTTAAGCATCACTTCAAGACCAGAGGGTACACTCTTATTATTGTTGTAAGAATTACCATAACCATTACCATTATTAGAAGGATATGGCCTATAGTTGTTGTTACCATAATTATTCCTATAAGCATTGTTGTTGAAATTATTATTCTTAATGAAATTCACATCAACATTTTCTTCTTGAGCAACCAATGAAGCTACAGGAACATTATTAGGATCAATATGAGATCTACCATTTGCAAGCATAGACATAATAGCATCAATCTTATCACCCAAAGAAGAGGTTTCTTCAACAGAATTTACCTTCTTACCTCGAGGAGTTCTTTCAGTGTGCCATTCAGAGTAATTGATCATCATATCATCAAGTAGTTTAGTTGCGGCGCCCAGGGTGATGGACATAAAAGTACCTCCAGCAGCTGAATCCAATAGGTTCCTCGAGGAAAAATTCAATCCTGCATAAAAGGTTTGGATAATCATCCAAGTAGTCAGTCCATGGGTTGGGCAATTCTTTACCAAAGATTTCATTCTCTCCCATGCTTGAGCAACATGTTCATTATCAAATTGTTTAAAGTTCATTATGCTACTTCTCAAAGATATAATCTTAGCAGGAGGATAATATTTGTTAATAAAAGCATCTTTACATTTAGTCCATGAATCAATACTATTCTTAGGCAAAGAAAGCAACCAATCTTTAGCTCTTCCTCTTAAGGAGAAAGGAAACAATTTCAGTTTTATAATATCACCATCTATATCCTTATACTTTTGCATTTCACAAAGTTCAACAAAATTATTAAGATGGGCAGCAGCATCATCAGTACTAACACCAGAAAATTGCTCTCTCATAACAAGATTCAAAAGAAAGGTGTTTAATTTCATAGAATTCTGCTGTAGTAGCAGGTGGAGCAATAGGAGTACATATAAAATCATTATTATTTGTGCTAGTGAAATCACACAACTTAGTATTTTCAGGAGTACCCATTATAGCAGCAATAAATTAAACTAGGCAAATAAAGTAAAGACAAGTAACTAATTTTTTTGTGTTTTGATATAGAACAAGTAAACAAGACAGAAAGTAAAGTAACTAATTTTTTGTTTTTTTAATATGAAGCAAACAAGACAGTAAATAAAATAAAGTAAAGCAAGACAAAAACAAAGTAAAGAGATTGGATGTGGAGACTCCCCTTGCAGCGTGTCTTGATCTCCCCGGCAACGGCGCCAGAAAATAGATGCTTGTTGCGCGTAGATGTACACGTCCGTTGGGAACCCCAAGAGGAAGGTATGATGCGCACAGCAGCAAGTTTCCCTCAGTATGAAACCAAGGTTATCGAACCAGTAGGAGCCAAGAAGCACGTGAAGGTTGTTGGTGGAGGAATGTAGTGCGGCGCAACACCAGTGAAACCGGCGCCAACGTGGAACCTGCACAACACAATCAAGTACTTTGCCCCAACGTAACAGTGAGGTTGTCAATCTCACCGGCTTGCTGAAAACAAAGGATTAAGCGTATCGAGTGGAAAATGGTGTTTGTTTGCAAAGAACAGTAAAAACAGTAGAATGTATTCGGATGTAAAAGAATGGACCGGGGTCCACAGTTCACTAGAGGTGTCTCTCCAATAAGATAACTAACATGCTGGGTGAACAAATTACAGGTGGGCAATTGACAAATAAAGATTCAATACATATCAATGATGATTACTATGTGATTTAATCAGGGCATTACGACGAAGTACATAGACCGCTATCCAGCATGCATCTATGCCTAAATAATCCACCTTCAGGTTATCATCCGAACCCCTTCCAGTATTAAGTTGTAAACAACAGATAATTGCATTAAGTATGGCGCGTAATGTAATCAACACAAATATCCTTAGACAAAGCATCGATGTTTTATCCCTAGTAGCAACAGCACATCCACAACCTTAGAACTTTTTGTCACTGTCCCAGATTCAATGGAGGCATGAACCCACTATCGAGCATAATTACCCCTTCTTGGAGTTACAAGTATCAACTTGGCCAGAGCCTCTACTAGCAACGGAGAGCATGCAAGAACATAAACAACACATATATGATAGATTGATAATCAACTCAACATAATATTCTATATTCATCGGATCCCGCCAAACACAACATGTAGCATTACAAATAGATGATCTTAATCATGTTAGGCAGCTCACAAGATCTAAACAATGATAGCACAAGCGGAGAAGACAACCATCTAGCTACTGCTATGGACCCATAGTCCAAGGATGAACTACTCACGCATCAATCCGGAGGCGGGCATGATGATGTAGAGCCTTTCTGGTGATGATTCCCCTCTCCGGCAGGGTGCCGGAGGCGATCTCCTGAATCCCCCGAGATGGGATTCGCGACGGCGGCGTCTCTGGAAGGTTTTCCGTATCGTGGCTCTCGGTACAGGGGGTTTCGCAACGAAGGCTATATGTAGGCGGAAGGGTAGGTCAGGGGCGTCACGAGGGGCCCACACACTAGGCCGGCGCGGCCAGGGCCTGGGCCGCGCCGCCCTGGTGTCTGGCCGCCTCGTGGCCCCACTTCGTTTCCCTTTCGGTCTTCTGGAAGCTTCGTGTAAAAATAGGACCCTGGGCGTTGATTTCGTCCAATTCCGAGAATATTTCCTTACTAGGATTTCTGAAACCAAAAACAGCCGAAAATAGCAACTGACACTTCGGCATCTTGTTAATAGGTTAGTGTAATATCCCAGTATTTGGGGTTACAAAAATAGAGGAAACAGATATGTGCATTGCATTCATGCATAGAAAATCCGGGGAATTTTCGCGCTTTTATTTAAAAGTGTCAAAGTGATCGAGGTTTCTCTTGCATCGGTGGAATTGAGTTAGTCATCGATGTGAGTGCGACAAATTTCAGCATGACCTTTGTGTAGTCATGTGTTTTGGGGGAAACAATTTGAAATCAAATTCGAATATGAAAGATAGAAACTCAAATAAGAATATAAATTGGAATTTGAATTCTAAGCCATTATGCCACATAATATAATCAAAACAAAATATAAACCTTGAAATAGATACTTAACACTTGAATACATTTATAGTCATACAATATTTACAAGACAAGCAATTCAATAATAAAGTTATTATACAAAAAGCAAAATAGTTCTTTATTGATATTAACACAATAATACAATGTCTTTACAAATCAATAAATAAATAAATAAATAAATAAATAAAAGAATATTACAACTAGAATTACAAGTTCTGAAAAACAAAAGTAACAGCCTAAACTAAGTCTTGATCATCATCTTCTTCTCAAATTGAAACCTGCACAAAAAAGTCAAACAAATGGTAATGCCAAACGGCAGGGGATTAAAAATAAAAGAGGTAAAGTAGAAGTAGATCTTTTCGTCCAAGCCTATCCAACTTTGCTTAGAAGCAAAGCAACCAGCAGCCACACAGGCAGCTTACACAATACATGGTTGTGCTGTCGACCAAAGGCAGCATTAGGACACCATATATAAGCAAGTTTCTTGCAGATTAAAGGGCTGCTAAGCACTACACGTTTCTCACATTCACTGACCGAACCAGAACACCAAAGAACAGCATATATTCTTCAGTTAAACCACCAGATCATCTCCAGGAAATAAACCAGAAAATTCCAACAGTCAAATCAAACCACAAATCAGAAGCAGAAGCAAGAAGATCAGGGGCATATCTGGATCTGGGAGGGGAGGACAAGCTCTAATCACCAGGACCAGCAGAAAAATCAGAACAACATCAAGCAAAGCTACATACTGAAGTAGGAGAGAGGTATACCAAAATCATGGAGCATATTATTTAGATCCATTCCCAAATAGCATCATCTCATCCAAATCAAATAGTTCATCAAACATAAATTGTTGTGATGATTTTAACATCATCTGATCATAGTACGATCCAAGCCTAATAAATCACCCTGCATAACTACCAACAACACAAATCTTACTAAGTAATAAACATCCCTGTGCACACTCTTAGGAGGCACCACAGAAAGTATTAAATCCTAGTAGATAGCACATGGGTAGTATTTGCAAGCAATGAAATAGACAAAGATCGAACTATAAATCATCAGTTTAAGTCATGAGAAGTGATTCTCTCAGATCTGCACATAAGTGCTATGCAAGATTCATCCTAGAGAACTTTAGGCACCATAGTATCTGTTCTTATTTAAATCTGTGCCTCAATTTATGGATCACTGGCTAGGCAACAAATCAAGCACAAGTATCTGTTCTTATCAAAGGTACATCTTATAGTAAAATGCATGCCTGGATGAAGGAATCATCCAAACAGGGGCATCATCAATATATAGCAACCTGTAGAGCAGCCAGTTATTACTAAGTATACTATAGGAATTTACTTAGGGTCCGGGTATTATTATCAGGCCAACCAAGTAACCTTAGTAGCAACAGTGTTTAAACCATCATGTAATTACCACACAACCAACAGGAATCATGTGACTGCCCAAGCAACTTTAACCACCAGGACATAATAAACTAGATCACAACATTTAGCTCCACTGTCACTACGTCAGGGGCATATAGTTTTAAAGGAGCACCTTGCACCAGAGTACCGTGATCATAAGGCATATTTCTTACACATATGTGATCATATGATCACTAGAAATTCAAAGAAACATAACCATTGCTTGATATATATTCCTATGAAAAATTAATAAGAAAGGATATCTTGTAAAGAGCATCTAGGAATTCCTATACCAGATTTCTAAATCAAGGAAAAACAACTACACTACTTAAGATAAACCCTACATGTGTATTTTGTCTATCTCGAGCCATGTGCTAATACGATATCATCTTCTGTCCACAATCACTACCGTTTAAATTCCAACAATAGACAGGGGATTAGTTCAGACCATTTTCAACCTAGTTGTACAAGCAAATCATGCCAGGTATCACAACAAGATGTACCATGGCTCACAGGTCAAAACACCACATTGTAATCATAGACAGAGAGGGCAGAGGTATAGCTCACGGTGAGTTCAGTCGAGAGTAGGAGCAGTAGTTGACGCCGGGGTTGCGTCGCAGAACCGTCCCATCGGTGCCGAAGGAAATGTAGGCGTCGCAACAGCAGCAGCTCCATCATGCCAGTCCCACCACCACAAACCATCACCAGTATCACAGCACCATGCCACCACCAGCAGCACATCACCACAACAGCAAGGTCACGAGACGGCGGATCGAGACACCAGGGTTGTGATACGTCCAAAACGTATCTACTTTCCCGAACACTTTTGCTATTGTTTTGCCTCTAATTTGTGTATTTTGGATACAACTAACACGGACTAACGCTGTTTTCAGCAGAATTGCTCTGGTGTCTCGTTTTTGTGCAGAAATCCAACTTTCGGGAAAATCCTCGGAATTTATGCAGAAGGCCCTATTTTCCCAGAATACTGATGGAGCCAGAAGGACAAGTAAGGTGGAGGCCCGAGGGCCCCACACCATAAGGCGACGCGGCCTAGGGGGGCCCGCGCGGCCTGATGTCTACGTTCCCCCTCCTTTCCTGTAGACAGTGTTGGGCCTCCAAGTGCAGAGGTTTGTAGAACAGCAGCAAGTTTTCCCTTAAGTGGATCACCCAAGGTTTATCGAACTCAGGGAGGAAGAGGTCAAAGATATCCCTCTCATGCAACCCTGCAACCACAAAGCAAGAAGTCTCTTGTGTCCCCAACACACCAAATAGGTGCACTAGTTCGGCGAAGAGATAGTGAAATACAGGTGGTATGAATATATATGAGCAGTAGCAACTGTGCCAGAAAATAGCTTGCTGGCGTGTAGTTGATGGTGGTAGTATTGCAGCAGTAGTAACGCAAAGAAAACAAGAAACAAGCAGTAGTAACTCAGCAGTATTTAGGGACAAGGCCTAGGGATTACACTTTCACTAGTGGACACTCTCAACATTGATCACATAACAGAATAGATAAATGCATACTCTACACTTTTGTTGGATGATGAACACATTGCGTAGGATTACACGAACCCTCAATGCCGGAGTTAACAAGCTCCACAATAATGCTCATGTTTAAGTAACCTTAAGTGTAAGATAGATCAAAAGACTAAACCAAGTACTAGCATAGCATGCACACTGTCACCTTCATGCATATGTAGGAGGAATAGATCACATCAATATTATCATAGCAATAGTTAACTTCGCAATCTACAAGAGATCATGATCATAGCATAAACCAAGTACTAACACGGTGCACGCACTGTCACCTTTGCACACATGCAGGAGGAATAAAACTACTTTAATAACTTTGCTAGAGTAGCACATAGATAAATTGTGATACAAACACATTGCAATCATCAAGAGATATAAATAAGCACTTCACTACGCTCTTCAACAGTGAATAAGTACTTCGTGAAATATAGCCTAAGAGACCCACACGGTGCACACACTGTCACCTTTACACACGTGGGACAAGGAGTCTCCGGAGATCACATAAGTAAAACCCACTTGACTAGCATAATGACATCTAGATTACAAGCATCATCATATGAATCTCAATCATGTAAGGCAGCTCATGAGATTATTGTATTGAACTACATAGGAGAGAGATGAACCACATAGCTACCGGTACAGCCCCGAGCCTCGATGGAGAACTACTCCCTCCTCATGGGAGCAGCAGCGGTGATGAAGATGGCGGTGGAGATGGCAGCGGTGTCGATGGAGAAGCCTTCCGGGGGCACTTCCCCGCTCCGGCAGGGTGCCGGAACAGAGACTCCTGTCCCCCAGATCTTGGCTTCGCGATGGCGGCGGCTCTGGAACTTTTCTCGTATCGTGGCTTTCTCTGTAAGGGTTTTCGATGCAGGGGCTTTATATAGGCGAAGAGGCGGCGCAGGAGGGTCAACGAGGCGACGAGACCATAGGGTAGCGCGGGCCCAGCCCTGGCCGCGCCACCATGTCATCTGGGGCCCACAGGGCCCCCCTCTGGCGGCTCTCGGGTGTTCTGGATGCTTCCGGGCAAAATAGGAACCTGGGCGTTGATTTCGTCCAATTCCGAGAATATTTCGTTACTAGGATTTCTGAAACCAAAAACAGCAGAAAACAGGAACTGGCACTTCGGCATCTTGTTAATAGGTTAGTTCCAGAAAATGCATAAATACGACATATAATGTGCATAAAACATGTAGGTATCATCAATAAAGTAGCATGGAACATAAGAAATTATCGATACGTTGGAGACGTATCAGCATCCCCAAGCTTAGTTCTGCTCGTCCCGAGCAGGTAAAACGATAACAAAGATAATTTCTTAAGTGACATGCCATCATAACCTTGATCATACTATTGTAAGCATATGAGATGAATGCAGCGATCAAAACAATGGCAATGACATGAGTAAACAAATGAATCATAAAGCAAAGACTTTTCATGAATAGTACTTCAAGACAAGCATCAATAAGTCTTGCATAAGAGTTAGCTCATAAAGCAATAATTCAAAGTAGAGGTATTGAAGCAACACAATGGAAGATTAAGTTTCAGCGGTTGCTTTCAACTTGTAACATGTATATCTCATGGATGTTGTCAACATAGAGTAATATAACAAGTGCAATATGCAAGTATGTAGGAATCAATGCACAGTTGACACAAGTGTTTGCTTCTTAAGGTGGGAGGAGATAGGTAAACTGACTCAACAATAAAAGTAAAAGAATGGTCCTTCAAAGAGGAAAGCATCGATTGCTATATTTGTGCTAGAGCTTTTATTTTGAAAACATCAAGAGAGTATAAAAGTAAAGTTTTGAGAGGTGTTTGTTGTTGTCAACGAATGGTAGCGGGTACTCTAACCCCCTTGCCAGACAAACCTTCAAAGAGCGGCTCCCATTTTATTTTATTTTTGGGTGGCACTCCTTCCAACCTTTCTTTCACAAACCATGGCTAACCGAATCCTCGGGTGCCTGCCAACAATCTCATACCATGAAGGAGTGCCTTTTTATTTTAGTTTTATTATGTTGACACTCCTCCCCACCTTTGCTTTCTCGAGCCATGGCTAACCGAATCCTTCGGGTGCCGTCCAACAATCACATACCATGGAGGAGTATCTATTTTTGTTAATTAATTTGGGACTGGGAATCCCATTGCCAGCTCTTTTTGCAAAATTATTGGATAAGCGGATGAAGCCACTAGTCCATTGGTGAAAGTTGCCCAACAAGATTGAAAGATAAACACCACATACTTCCTCATGAGCTATAAAACATTGACACAAATAAGAGGTGATAAATTTTGAAATGTTTAAAGGTAGCACTCAAGCAATTTACTTTAGAATGGCGGAGAAATACCATGTAGTAGGTAGGTATGGTGGACACAAATGGCATAGTGGTTGGCTCAAGGATTTGGATGCATGAGAAGTATTCCCTCTCGATACAAGGTTTAGGCTAGCAAGGTTATTTGAAGCAAACTCAAGGATGAACTGGTGCAGCAAAACTCACATAAAAGACATATTGTAAACATTATAAGACTCTACACCGTCTTCCTTGTTGTTCAAACTCAATACTAGAAATTATCTAGACCTTAGAGAGACCAATTATGCAAACCAAATTTTAGCAAGCTCTATGTATTTCTTCATTAATAGGTGCAAAGTATATGATGCAAGAGCTTAAACATGAGCACAACAATTGCCAAGTATCACATTATCCAAGACATTTTACCAATTACTACATGTAGCATTTTTCCAATTCCAACCATATAACAATTTAACGAAGAAGAAACTTCGCCATGAATATTATGAGCTAAGAACACATGTGTTCATACGAACCAGCGGAGCGTGTCTCTCTCCCACACAAGGATGAACTTATTCAGAGAACTAAGATAACAAAACAAAAACAAAAATAAAAGCACACAGACGCTCCAAGTAAAGTACATGAGATGTGACCGAATAAAAATATAGTTTCACTAGAAGAAACCTGATAAGTTGTCGATGAAGAAGGGGATGCCTTGGGCATCCCCAAGCTTAGATGCTTGAGTCTTCTTAAAATATGCAGGGATGAACCACCGGGGCATCCCCAAGCTTAGACCTTTCACTCTTCTCGATCACATTATATCACCCTCTTCTATTGACCCTTGAAAACTTCCTTCACACCAAACTTCAAGCAAACTCATTAGAGGGTTAGTGCATAATAAAAAATTCACATGTTCAGAGGTGACACAATCATTCTTAACACTTCTGGACATTGCACAAAACTTCTGAAAGTTAATGGAACAAAGAAACTCATTCAACTTAACAAAAGCGGCAATGCGAAATAAAAGACAGAATCTGTCAAAAACAGAACAGTCCGTAAAGACGAATTTAAAGCTGGCACCAGACTTGCTCAAATGGAAAAACTCAAAACTAATGAAAGTTGCGTACATATCTGAGGATCACGCTCGTAAATTGGCAGATTTTTTCGAATTTTCTACAGAGGCCTGTGCCCAGATTCGTGACAGACAGCAATGCTGTTTCTGCGCAGCAATCCCAAATATAACATCAACTTTGACATAGAAACTTTACTTGGCACAACAAAACACAAAACTAAGATAAGGAGAGGTTGCTACAGTAGTAAACAACTTCCAAAACACAAATATAAAACAAAGTACTGTAGCAAAATAACACATGGGTTATCTCCCAAGAAGTTCTTTCTTTATAGCCAGTAAGATGGGCTCAGCAGTTTTAATGATAATGCTCTCATAAGAAATAGTATTTGAAGCAAAAGAGAGCATCAAGAGGCAAATTCAAAACACATTTATGTCTAACATGCTTCCTATGCATAGGAATCTTGTAAATAAACAAGTTCATGAAGAGCAAAGTAACAAGCATAGGAAGATAAAACAAGTGTAGCTTCAAAAATTTCAGCACATAGAGAGGTGTTTTAGTAACATGAAAATTTCTACAACCATATTTTCCTCTCTCATAATAACTTTCAGTAGCATCATGAGCAAACTCAACAATATAACTATCACATAAAGCATTCTTATCATGAGTCTCATGCATAAAATAATTACTCTCCACATAAGCATAGTCATTTTTATTAGTTGTAGTGGGAGCAAATTCAACAAAGTAGCTATCAAATATAGGAGGTATATTGTAATCATAATCAAATTTATCCTCCATAACAGGTGGTAACAAAAGACTACTATCATTATAATCATCATAAATAGGAGGCAAAGTATCATCAAAGTAAATTTTCTCCTCAATGCTTGGGGGACTAAAAATATCATGCTCATCAAAGCCAGCTTCCCCAAGCTTAGAATTTTCCATAGCATTAGCAACAATAGTGTTCAAAGCATTCATATTAATAACATTCCCATTAGTTTGCATATAAAGTTCCATGGGTTTTTTAATTCTCTCTTCAAACACATCATGTCCTAATTCAAGATAAAGTTCATAAAGATCTCTCATATTTTTGTTGTTTTCCATTATGCCTAACTAGTGTAAACAAGAAACCAAATGTCGCAATTGCAGAGTCTAAAGGAAATAGCTTCGAGTACTTACAACGGCGCCGGAGAATAGCTTAGTAGCCAAGATCCGGAGTGTGAGTACCTTTTACCTTTCCTCCACGGCAACGGCGCCAGAAAAGTGCTTGATGTCTACGTTCCCCCTCCTTTCCTGTAGACAGTGTTGGGCCTCCAAGTGCAGAGGTTTGTAGAACAGCAGCAAGTTTTCCCTTAAGTGGATCACCCAAGGTTTATCGAACTCAGGGAGGAAGAGGTCAAAGATATCCCTCTCATGCAACCCTGCAACCACAAAGCAAGAAGTCTCTTGTGTCCCCAACACACCAAATAGGTGCACTAGTTCGGCGAAGAGATAGTGAAATACAGGTGGTATGAATATATATGAGCAGTAGCAACTGTGCCAGAAAATAGCTTGCTGGCGTGTAGTTGATGGTGGTAGTATTGCAGCAGTAGTAACGCAAAGAAACAAGAAACAAGCAGTAGTAACTCAGCAGTATTTAGGGACAAGGCCTAGGGATTACACTTTCACTAGTGGACACTCTCAACATTGATCACATAACAGAATAGATAAATGCATACTCTACACTTTTGTTGGATGATGAACACATTGCGTAGGATTACACGAACCCTCAATGCCGGAGTTAACAAGCTCCACAATAATGCTCATGTTTAAGTAACCTTAAGTGTAAGATAGATCAAAAGACTAAACCAAGTACTAGCATAGCATGCACACTGTCACCTTCATGCATATGTAGGAGGAATAGATCACATCAATATTATCATAGCAATAGTTAACTTCGCAATCTACAAGAGATCATGATCATAGCATAAACCAAGTACTAACACGGTGCACGCACTGTCACCTTTGCACACATGCAGGAGGAATAAAACTACTTTAATAACTTTGCTAGAGTAGCACATAGATAAATTGTGATACAAACACATTGCAATCATCAAGAGATATAAATAAGCACTTCACTACGCTCTTCAACAGTGAATAAGTACTTCGTGAAATATAGCCTAAGAGACCCACACGGTGCACACACTGTCACCTTTACACACGTGGGACAAGGAGTCTCCGGAGATCACATAAGTAAAACCCACTTGACTAGCATAATGACATCTAGATTACAAGCATCATCATATGAATCTCAATCATGTAAGGCAGCTCATGAGATTATTGTATTGAACTACATAGGAGAGAGATGAACCACATAGCTACCGGTACAGCCCCGAGCCTCGATGGAGAACTACTCCCTCCTCATGGGAGCAGCAGCGGTGATGAAGATGGCGGTGGAGATGGCAGCGGTGTCGATGGAGAAGCCTTCCGGGGGCACTTCCCCGCTCCGGCAGGGTGCCGGAACAGAGACTCCTGTCCCCCAGATCTTGGCTTCGCGATGGCGGCGGCTCTGGAACTTTTCTCGTATCATGGCTTTCTCTGTAAGGGTTTTCGATGCAGGGGCTTTATATAGGCGAAGAGGCGGCGCAGGAGGGTCAACGAGGCGACGAGACCATAGGGTGGCGCGGGCCCAGCCCTGGCCGCGCCACCATGTCATCTGGGGCCCACAGGGCCCCCCTCTGGCGGCTCTCGGGTGTTCTGGATGCTTCCGGGCAAAATAGGAACCTGGGCGTTGATTTCGTCCAATTCCGAGAATATTTCGTTACTAGGATTTCTGAAACCAAAAACAGCAGAAAACAGGAACTGGCACTTCGGCATCTTGTTAATAGGTTAGTTCCAGAAAATGCATAAATACGACATATAATGTGCATAAAACATGTAGGTATCATCAATAAAGTAGCATGGAACATAAGAAATTATCGATACGTTGGAGACGTATCACGGCCCTATGGTGTGGCCCCCTCGGTCGGCCTCCGACGCCCCCCTTCGGACTACTTATCGGGTTCGACCTAAAAACGCACGGGGAGAAGTCGAAGTCGCCAGAAACCCTCCAGAGAGCCGCCATATCGCGAAATTCCGTCTCGGGAGCCAGAAGTCTCCGTTCTGGCACTCCGCCGGGACGGGGAATTGGAGGAGATCTTCACCGCCATCACCGCCAACGCCTCTCCATCGACCAGCCATGTTTCCCCCATCCATGTGTGAGTAATTCCCCCGCTGTAGGCTGAAGGGGATGGTAGGGATTGGATGAGATTGGTCATGTAATAGTCATAAGATGTTAGGGCATAGTGCCTAGTATCCGTAGATGTCACTTTTATGATATTGTTGCAACTTGTTATGCTTAATGCTTGTCACTAGGGCCCGAGTGCCATGATCTCAGATCTGAACATGTTATTGATTCATGAAGATATTCGTTGTTTATGATCTTACCTGCAAGTTGTATACACATGTCGCTGTCCGGAACCAATGGCCCCGAAGTGACAGAAATAGGGACAACCGGAGGGGATGGTAGTGATGTGAGGATCACATGTGTTCATGGAGTGTTAATGCTTTGCTCCGTTATTCTATTAAAAGGAGTACCTTAATTTCCAGTAGTTTCCCTAGAGGCCCGGCTGCCACCGGCTGGTAGGACAAAAGATGTTGTGCAAGTTTCTCATTGCGAGTACGTACGACTAAATATGGAACACATGCCTATTGATTGATTAGTACTTGGATACCGTTTTATTATTATCTGCAAATGCCCCTGCTTTGATTGTTACATGAGTTTCTCTCATCCATGCAACGCCCGTTAATCCGTCCCTGTGCCTACAGTATTTTAATCCTGCTGTTTACTATAATCACTACTGCTGTCTTTATTTCACTGTCCCTGTTATTTCACTACTTCTACTGCTATAAAACTGTTACTACTGATAAACTCTTGCGAGCAAGTCTGTTTCCAGGTGCAGCTGAATTGACAACTCCGCTGTTAAAGCTTACAAGTATTCTTTGTCTCCCCTTGTGTCGAATCAATAAATTGGGTAATACTTCCCTCGAAGACTGTTGCGATCCCCTATACTTGTGGGTCATCAAGACTATTTTCTGGCGCCGTTGCCGGGGAGCATAGCTTTATTTGGAAGTTCACTTGGATTGATATTGTTCGCTGCAAATTCTCCATCATGGGTAAACCTCGCGATACTAAGATTGCCATATTACCATCCACTACAAGAAAAGGTACAACTCTTAGTACCTCTGCTGCTCTTGATTCACCATCTGTGATAAGTAAACTTGTTTCACCACCACAAGCTTCAAATGCTGGTACTTCTGCTGAATCTGAAAATTCCTCTCATAATTGTGATGATGCTTCTGCTGTGCTTGATAATGATGGTTGATACGTCTCCAACGTATCGATAATTTCTTATGTTCCATGCTACTTTATTGATGATACCTACATGTTTTATGCACATTTTATGTCATATTTATGCATTTTCTGGAACCAACCTATTAACAAGATGCCGAAGAGCCAGTTGCTGTTTTCTGCTGTTTTTGGTTTCAGAAATCCTAGTAAGGAAATATTCTCGGAATTGGACGAAACTTTCGCCCAGGGTCCTATTTTTGCACGAAGCTTCCAGAAGACCGAAGAGTCAACGAAGTGGGGCCACGAGGCAGCCAGGGGACAGGGCGGCGCGGCCCAAGCCCTGGCCGCGCGGCCCTACCCCCTGGGCACCTCGTGTGGCCCCCTGGCCTACCCTTCCGCCTACTTAAAGCCTCCGTCGCGAAACCCCCAGTACCGAGAGCCACGATACGGAAAACCTTCCAGAGACGCCGCCGCCGCGAATCCCATCTCGGGGGATTCAGGAGATCGCCTCCGGCACCCTGCCGGAGAGGGGATTCATCTCCCGGAGGACTCTTCATCGCCATGATCGCCTCCGGAGTGATGAGTGAGTAGTTCACCCCTGGACCATGGGTCCATAGCAGTAGCTAGATGGTCGTCTTCTCCTTGTTGTGCTTCATTGTTGGATCTTGTGAGCTGCCTAACATGATCAAGATCATCTATATGTAATTCTATATGTTGTGTTTGTCGGGATCCGATGGATAGAGAGTACTATGATTATGGTGATTATCAATCTATTGTTTATGTGTTGTTTATGATCTTGCATGCTCTCCGTTATTAGTAGAGGCTCTGGCCAAGTTTTTACTCTTAACTCCAAGAGGGAGTATTTATGCTCGATAGTGGGTTCATGCCTTCATTGACACCTGGGACAGTGACAGAAAGTTCTAAGGTTGTGATGTGCTGTTGCCACTAGGGATAAAACATTGATTCTATGTCTAAGGATGTAGTTGTTGATTACATTACGCACCATACTTAATGCAATTGTCTGTTGCTTAGCAACTTAATACTGAATGGGGTTCGGATGATAACCTGAAGGTGGACTTTTTAGGCATAGATGCAGTTGGATGGCGGTCTATGTACTTTGTCGTAATGCCCAATTAAATCTCACTATATTTATCATATCATGTATATGCATTGTTATGCCTTTCTCTATTTGTCAATTGCCCGACTGTAATTTGTTCACCCAACATGCTTTTATCTTATGGGAGAGACACCTCTAGTGAACTGCGGACCCCGGTCCTATTCTTTACATAGCATACAATCTACTGCAATACTTGTTTTTACTGTTTTCTTGCAAACAATCATCTTCCACTCGATACGCTTAATCCTTTGTTACAGCAAGCCGGTGAGATTGACAACCTCACTGTTTCGTTGGGACAAAGTACTTGGGTTGTGTTGTGCATGTTCCGCGTTGATGCCGGAATCCCTGGTGTTGCGCCGCATCACATTTCGCGACCATCAACCTTGAACGTGCTTCTTGGCTCCTACTGGTTCGATTAAACCTTGGTTTCTTTCTGAGGGAAAACTTGCTACTGTGCGCATCATACCTTCCTCTTGGGGTTCCCAACGAACGTGTGAGTTACACGCCATCAAGCTCTTTTTCTGGCGCCGTTGCCGGGGAGATCAAGACACGCTGCAAGGGGAGTCTCCACTTCTCAATCTCTTTACTTTGTTTTTGTCTTGCTTTATTTTATTTACTACTTTGTTTGCTGCACCTAAACAAAACACAAAAAAATTAGTTGCTAGTTTTACTTTATTTACTGTCTTGCTCTCTATATCGAAAACACAAAAAAATTAGTTACTTGCATTTACTTTATCTAGTTTGTTTTATTTACCGTTGCTAAAATGAATACCCCTGAAAATACTAAGTTGTGTGACTTCACAAATGCAAATAATAATGATTTCCTATGCACACCTATTGCTCCACCTGCTACTACAGCAGAATTCTTTGAAATTAAACCTGCTTTACTGAACTTGGTTATGAGAGATCAATTTTCTGGTGTTAGTTCTGATGATGCTGCTGCCCATCTCAATAATTTTGTTGAACTTTGTGAAATGCAAAAGTATAAAGATGTAGATGGTGATATTATTAAATTGAAAGTGTTTCCTTTCTCATTAAGAGGAAGAGCTAAAGATTGGTTGCTATCTTTGCCTAAGAATAGTATTGATTCATGGACTAAGTGTAAAGATGCTTTTATTGGTAGATATTATCCTCCCGCTAAAATTATATCTTTGAGAAGTAGCATAATGAATTTTAAGCAATTAGATACTGAACATGTTGCTCAAGCATGGGAGAGAATGAAAACTTTGGTAAAGAATTGCCCAACCCATGGACTGACTACTTGGATGATCATCCAAACCTTCTATGCAGGACTAAATTTTTCTTCGCGGAATTTATTGGATTCAGCTGCTGGAGGTACCTTTATGTCCATCACATTGGGGGCGGCTACAAAACTTCTTGATGATATGATGATAAATTACTCTGAATGGCACACGGAAAGAGCTCCACAAGGTAAGAAGGTAAATTCTGTTGAAGAAACCTCTTCCTTGAGTGATAAGATTGATGTGATTATGTCTATGCTTGTGAATGGTAGATCTAATGTTGATCCAAATAATGTTCATTTAGCTTCATTGGTTGCTCAAGAAGAAAATGTTGATGTGAATTTCATTAAAAATAATAATTTCAACAACAATGCTTATAGGAACAACTCTGGTAATAACTATAGGCCATATCCTTCTGCTAATGGTAATGGTTATGGTAATTCTTATGGGAATTCTTACAACAATAATAGGAGTGTACCCCCTGGTCTTGAAGCTATGCTTAAAGAATTTATTAGTACACAAACTGCTTTTAACAAATCTGTTGAGGAAAAGCTTGATAAAATTGATACTATTGCTTCTAGAGTTGATAGGCTTGCCTCTGATGTTAATCTTTTAAAATTGAAAGTTATGCCTAATAATGATATTGATAATAAGATTACTACTACAGCAAATGCCATCCAAGTTATAATTAATGAGAATATAAGATTAATGGCTGAATTGCGTGCTAGGTGGGATAGAGAAGAAAATGAAAAACTAGCTAAAGAGAATAATGTAGCTAAAGTTTGGACTATTACCACCACTAGTAATGCTAATTCTTCACATGTTGCTGCACCTCCTACTATCAATGGTAAAATAATTGGTGTTGGCAATGTTTCTACTTCTAGTGCAAAGCGTACAAAACTGCCTGAAATTGCTAAAGCTATTTGAAACTGCTTGTGATAAAACTGCTGAAATTTTTCCAACCTTGGGAACAATGATCCCATTGCTGTAGCTCATAATGATTTAGATTTTGATGATTGCCACATCTCTGAAGTTATAAAGTTCTTACAAAAACTTGCTAAAAGTCCTAATGCTAGTGCTATAAATTTAGCCTTTACAAAACATATTACAAATGCTCTCATAAAAGCTAGAGAAGAGAAACTAAAACTTGAAACTTCTATTCCTAGAAAGTTAGAAGATGGTTGGGAGCCCATCATTAAAATGAAATTCAATGACTTTGAATGTAATGCTCTATGTGATCTTGGTGCAAGTATTTCTGTTATGCCTAAAAAGATTTATGATATGCTTGACTTGCCACCATTGAAGAATTGTTATTTGGATGTTAATCTTGCCGATAATGTTAAAAAGAAACCTTTGGGGAGGATTGATAATGTGCACATTACGGTTAACAATAACCTTGTCCCCGTTGATTTTGTTGTCTTGGATATCGAATGCAATGCATCTTGTCCTATTGTGTTGGGAAGACCTTTTCTTCGAACTGTTGGTGCTGTTATTGATATGAGGGAAGGTAATATTAAATATCAATTTCCTCTCAAGAAAGGTATGGAACACTTCCCTAGAAAGAGAATGAAGTTGCCTTTTGATTCTATTATTAGAACAAGTTATGATGTTGATGCTTCTACTCTCGATGTTACTTGATTTGCACTTTCTGCGCCTAGCTGAAAGGCGTTAAAGAAAAGCGCTTATGGGAGACAACCCATGTTTTTACTACAGCAATTTTTTGTTTTGTTGAGTCTTGGAAGTTGTTTACTACTGTAGCAACCTCTCCTTATCATGTTTTTGTGCCAAGTAAAGTTTCTATGTCATAGTTGATGTTATATTTGGGATCGCTGCGCAGAAACAGCATTGCTGTCTGTCACGAATCTTGGCACAGTTCTCTGTAGAAAATTCGAAAAAATCTGCCAATTTACGAGCGTGATCCTCAGATATGTACGCAACTTTCATTAGTTTTGAGTTTTTCCATTTGAGCAAGTCTGGTGCCAGCTTTAAATTCGTCTTTACGGACTGTTCTGTTTTTGACAGATTCTGCCTTTTATTTCGCATTGCCTCTTTTGCTATGTTGGATTTATTTCTTTGATCCATTAATGTCCAGTAGCATTATGCAATGTCCAGAAGTGAAAATAATGATTGTGTCACCTCTGAATGTATGAATTATTAATTATGCACTAACCCTCTAATGAGTTTGCTTGAAGTTTGGTGTGAAGGAAGTTTTCAAGGGTCAAGAGAGGAGAATGATATACTATGATCAAGAGGAGTGAAAGCTCTAAGCTTGGGGATGCCCCCGTGGTTCACCCCTGCATATTCTAAGAAGACTCAAGCGTCTAAGCTTGGGGATGCCCAAGGCATCCCCTTCTTCATCGACAACATCATCAGGTTCCTCCCCTGAAACTATATTTTTATTCAATCACATCTTGTGTTCTTTACTTGGAGCGTCGGTTTGTTTTTGTTTTTGTTTTTGTTTGAGTAAAATGGATCCTAGCATTCACTTTGTGGGAGAGAGACACGCTCCGCTGTTGCATATGGACACATGTGTCCTTAGGCTTTACTCATAATGTTCAAGGCGAAGTTTCTTCTTCGTTAAATTGTTATATGGTTGGAATTGGAAAATGCTACATGTAGTAATTCTAAAAAAAAATGTCTTGGATAATGTGATACTTGGCAATTGTTGTGCTCATGTTTAAGCTCTTGCATCATATGCTTTGCACCCATTAATGAAGAAATACATAGAGCTTGCTAAAATTTGATTTGCATATTTGGTCTCTCTAAGGTCTAGATAATATCTAGTATTGAGTTTTGAACAACAAGGAAGACGGTGTAGAGTCTTATAATGTTTACAATATGTCTTTTATGTGAGTCTTGATGCACTTGTTCATCCTTGAGTTTGCTTCAAATAACCTTGCTAGCCTAAACCTTGTATCGAGAGGGAATACTTCTCATGCATCCAAAATCCTTGAGCCAACCACTATGCCATTTGTGTCCACCATACCTACCTACTACATGGTATTTCTCCGCCATTCCAAAGTAAATTTCTTGAGTGCTACCTTTAAAATTCCATCATTCACCTTTGCAATATATAGCTCATGGGACAAAATAGCCTTAAAAACTATCGTAGTATTGAATATGTACTTATGCACTTTATCTTTTATTAAGTTGCTTGTTGTGCGATAACCATGCTTCTGGGGAACGCCATCAACTATTGTTGAATATCATGTGAGTTGCTATGCATGTCCGTCTTGTCTGAAGGTCTATCATTTTAGTGGTTGGAGCATGCAAAATTGTTAGAGAAGAACATTGGGCCGCTAACTAAAGCCATGAACCATGGTTGAAGTTTCAGTTTTGGACATATATCCTCAATCTCATATGAGAATAATAATCATTGCTACATGCTTGTGCATTTAAGAGGAGTCCATTATCTGTTGTCCATGTTGTCCCGGTATGGATGTCTAAGTTGAGAATAATCAAAAGCGAGAAATCCGAAATGCGATCTTTCTCCTTAGACCTTTGTACAGGCGGCATGGAGGTACCCCTTTGTGACACTTGGTTGAAACATGGCATGCGAAGATCCGGTAGTCCAAGCTAAGTAGGACAAGGTGCGGGCACTATTAGTGTACTATGCATGAGGCTTGCAACTTGTAAGATATAATTTACATAACTCATATGCTTTATTACTACCGTTGACAAAATTGTTTCATGTTTTCAAAATAAAAGCTCTAGCACAAATACAGCAATCGATGCTTTCCTCTTTGAAGGACCATTCTTTTACTTTTGTTGTTGAGTCAGTTTACCTATCTCCCTCCACCTTAAGAAGCAAACACTTGTGTGAACTGTGCATTGATTCCTACATACTTGCATATTGCACTTGTTATATTACTTTATGTTGACAATATCCATGAGATATACATGTTATAAGTTGAAAGCAACTGCTGAAACTTCATCTTCCTTTGTGTTGCTTCAACACCTTTACTTTGATTTATTGCTTTATGAGTTAACTCTTATGCAAGACTTATTGATGCTTGTCTTGAAGTACTATTCATGAAAAGTCTTTGCTATATGATTCACTTGTTTACTCATGTCATTACCTTTGTTTTGATCGCTGCATTCATTACATATGTTTACAAATAGTATGATCAAGATTATGATGGCATGTCACTTCAGAAATTATCTTTGTTATCGTTTTACCTGCTCGGGACGAGCAGAACTAAGCTTGGGGATGCTGATACGTCTCCAACGTATCGATAATTTCTTATGTTCCATGCTACTTTATTGATGATACCTACATGTTTTATGCACATTTTATGTCATATTTATGCATTTTCTGGAACCAACCTATTAACAAGATGCCGAAGAGCCAGTTGCTGTTTTCTGCTGTTTTTGGTTTCAGAAATCCTAGTAAGGAAATATTCTCGGAATTGGACGAAACTTTCGCCCAGGGTCCTATTTTTGCACGAAGCTTCCAGAAGACCGAAGAGTCAACGAAGTGGGGCCACGAGGCAGCCAGGGGACAGGGCGGCGCGGCCCAAGCCCTGGCCGCGCGGCCCTACCCCTGGGCACCTCGTGTGGCCCCCTGACCTACCCTTCCGCCTACTTAAAGCCTCTGTCGCGAAACCCCCAGTACCGAGAGCCACGATACGGAAAACCTTCCAGAGACGCCGCCGCCGCAAATCCCATCTCGGGGGATTCAGGAGATCGCCTCCGGCACCCTGCCGGAGAGGGGATTCATCTCCCGGAGGACTCTTCATCGCCATGATCGCCTCCGGAGTGATGAGTGAGTAGTTCACCCCTGGACCATGGGTCCATAGCAGTAGCTAGATGGTCGTCTTCTCCTTGTTGTGCTTCATTGTTGGATCTTGTGAGCTGCCTAACATGATCAAGATCATCTATATGTAATTCTATATGTTGTGTTTGTCGGGATCCGATGGATAGAGAGTACTATGATTATGGTGATTATCAATCTATTGTTTATGTGTTGTTTATGATCTTGCATGCTCTCCGTTATTAGTAGAGGCTCTGGCCAAGTTTTTACTCTTAACTCCAAGAGGGAGTATTTATGCTCGATAGTGGGTTCATGCCTTCATTGACACCGGACGAGTGAGAAAGTTCTAAGGTTGTGATGTGCTGTTGCCACTAGGGATAAAACATTGATTATATGTCTAAGGATGTAGTTGTTGATTACATTACGCACCATACTTAATGCAATTGTCTGTTGCTTAGCAACTTAATACTGAATGGGGTTCGGATGATACCCTGAAGGTGGACTTTTTAGGCATAGATGCAGTTGGATGGCGGTCTATGTACTTTGTCGTAATGCCCAATTAAATCTCACTATATTTATCATATCATGTATATGCATTGTTATGCCTTTCTCTATTTGTCAATTGCCCGACTGTAATTTGTTCACCCAACATGCTTTTATCTTATGGGAGAGACACCTCTAGTGAACTGTGGACCCCGGTCCTATTCTTTACATAGCATACAATCTACTGCAATACTTGTTTTTACTGTTTTCTTGCAAACAATCATCTTCCACTCGATACGCTTAATCCTTTGTTACAGCAAGCCGGTGAGATTGACAACCTCACTGTTTCGTTGGGACAAAGTACTTGGGTTGTGTTGTGCAGGTTCCGCGTTGGCGCCGGAATCCCTGGTGTTGCGCCGCATCACATTTCGCGACCATCAACCTTCAACGTGCTTCTTGGCTCCTACTGGTTCGATTAAACCTTGGTTTCTTTCTGAGGGAAAACTTGCTACTGTGCGCATCATACCTTCCTCTTGGGGTTCCCAACGAACGTGTGAGTTACACGCCATCAATGGTTCGTTAGGATCTTTTCTAGATGCTACAATTGCTAAGTCTAGACAAATTGAAAATACTGAAACTCCTAATGAAAATGCTGCTACACCTGTTAATTCACCTGAGTCTGTTGAATATTCTAGTGAAGATCTTGATGAAGATTATGTAGAGCTTGATGATGATTTTATTGAAAAATGCAATGCTACTACTGATGCAAGAAAAATTAAAAAATTGTTTGCAGAACATGCTGTTAGATATAAACTGTCTCCTGATCCTAAATTTGCCACATCTCCTATAAACATTATGGATAAAGATTATGATTTTTCTCTTGATCTATCTCATATAGCTATTGTTGAGAAAACACCCTTTTGTGGTACTGAAAAAGAAAGTGTTGTTGAACACATGACTGAGTTATCTACTCTTAGTGGCTTGTTTTCTGATGATGTTAAGATGCGTACTTATTTTGTCGCTAAAATTTTTCCTTTCTCATTAAAGGATGATGCTAAAACTTGGTATAATAATTTGCCTCCTGGTTCTATTAAAAGTCCAAAAGAATTGCTTGATGTTTTCTTCCGGAAATACTTTCCTGCTAGTGCTCAACATGCTGCTTTGCAGAGAATTTATAATTTTGACCAGGAAGATGGAGAGAAATTGCCTGAGGCTTGGGCTAGATTTTGCTCTCTTATTAGAGCTCAGCCTGACCATGATTTGGAAAAGCATGATTTACTTGATATATTTTATAGTGGACTAACTATTGAGTCTAGGGCATACCTGGATAGTTGTGCTGGTTGTGTTTTCAGGAAAAGAACTGCATTTACGCTGAAGAATTATTGGCTAAAATAGGCCGGAATCATGATGATTGGTCTACACCTGAACCAACCCCGACACCGATAGTGAAGAAGAGGGGTATGATTAAATTAAATGATGAAGATATGAGGGAAGCCAAGAAGTCTCTTAAAGAGAAGGGTATTAAACCTGAAGATGTGAAGAATTTACCTCCTATAGAAGATCTATGTGAGATAACTCCCCCTTCATCCATGATTGAGGTACACTCTCTTCAACGCTTTACTAGGGAAGATATTCCGTATTCAAAACCTCCTGCTCAATGCTTAGATGAGTTTGATAATTATATTGTTAAGCAAGAAAACTTTAATATGAGAGTAGAGAATCATTTAATGGAAAATTCTCGAGCTATTAGTGAATTGCATGGTATTGTGGAGAGATCCTCCAGTGATGTTAAAATACTTGTTAAACATTTTCAAATGGTCCAAACTCAAATTGATCAACTTACTAAAGTGCAAAATGACTTGTTGGGAAATAATTCTAAAGAAAAACATGCTTATGAAGTAACAACTAGAGGTGGTGTTTCTACCCAGGATCCTCTATATCCTGAAGGGCATCCCAAAAGAGTTGAACAAGATTCTCAACTAACTAAAACTAGTGCTCCATCTAAGAAAAAGAAAAAGAAACATAAGAATGTTGTAGAATCCTCTGAACCTGTTAATGATCCTAATAGTATTTCTATTTCTGATGCTGAAACTGAAAGTGGTAATGAACATGATAAAGATAATGATAAGGATGATATTCCTGATAAAGAAGAAATTGAAAAAGAACCTGAAAAGCCTGCTAAAAATAAAAAGTACACTAAGGAAGATTTTATTGCTGAGAAACATGGTAATGAAAGAGAACCTTGGGTTCAAAAGCAAATGCCTTTTCCTGCTAAGAAACTAAAATCAAAGGAGGAGGAACATTATAATAAATTTTGTGATTGGATGAAACCTTTATTTTTGCAAATCCCTTTGACTGATGCTATTAAATTGCCTCCTTATTCAAAGTATATGAAAGATATTGTTACTAACAAAAGGAAAATCCCCAATGAGGAAATTTCCACTATGCTTGCTAATTACTCTTTCAATGGCAAAGTTCCAAAGAAGTTGGGCGACCCAGGTATACCTACTATTCCTTGTTCTATTAAGAATAATTATGTTAGAACTGCTCTATGTGATTTGGGAGCGGGAGTTAGTGTAATGCCTTTTTCTCTTTATAAGAGACTTGATTTAGATAAGTTGATACCAACTGATATATCTTTGCAAATGGCTGATAAATCTACTGCTATTCCTGTTGGTGTATGTGAAAATGTTCCTGTTCAAGTTACTCAACATTGCTTGATATTAACTGATTTTGTTGTGTTGGAAATGCCTGAAGATGATAATATGTCCATTATTCTTGGAAGACCCTTTCTTAATACTGCAGGGGCTGTTATTGATTGCAATAAAGGCATGGTTACTTTCAATGTTGATGATAAGGAAAATACTGTCTATTTTCCCAAGAGGATTGATAAAGTATGTGGAGTTAATACAATTTCTAATCTGAAAACTATCAAAGTGGGAACCATTGATTGTCCTATATATGAGCCTAAAGAAGAATATCAAACTCTTGTGATTGGATCCATATCAATTCAATATAAGGTAACATGATTGATTTGAGGTTTATTTCTTCTTATGTCATATAAAATTTATTTGGTAGCAAGACTTGATCAACCTTGTTAACAAGTATATTTTAATGCATAAGAGAGCTAAACAACATTTCTTTCTTTCTTTCTCCCTCCACTTATTTTACTTGCTGTAGCAACTTTTGTTTTGCAATATGCTTTAGTCGTTTAAGATTTTGGAAATCATTTTCGTGCGCAGTAATAATTAATTTAACACCCAGAAATGTGCATTTTTCGAAGTTCTCTAAAAATTACAAAAATTACACCGTTGGTCCTATTTTTCGACGAGGCACCTGGGAGTACCAGAGGATGACCTTTGGGGCACCAGAGGGTGCCACACCACAGGCCGGCGCGGCCAAGGAGGTGGGCGCGCCACCCTATGGTGTGGGCCCCTCCTTGCCCCACCACTTCATCTCTTCCTTCCAGCATCTTCTCTCTCCCGAAAAAACTCGCACCAAGTTCCTCTCACTCGTGTTTCTGCTCAAGAACTCGCGATTTTTCGATCTCCTTGCTCAGCCCAGATTTCTGTCTGAAATTTGGCACATTTACTCCTTGGTATGTGACTCCTTTGATTGTCCAATTAGAATTTTGTTTGGTTGAGTATATCTTGAATATTTTGCTGCTGTAGATAACATGTTTAGTGAGCTTGCATGCTTGTTCTAAGTGGTAGAAACTAGTTTTGATGCATGTTTAGCACTCTAGCAAGTTCCTACAGTAGTTCCCCTCAGTTATATACCTTGAAATCAAATTTTATAATGGTTGTTGAAAATTTTAGAAGGGGAAGATGAAGAAATTCAAATTTGGAGAATTGTTCAAGAAAGGAACAACCAGCACCGGTAGGCCCTCGAGGGCGTCCACTCAGATTAGGCGATCCTACAATGAGGATGTCATCGCGCCTAGCTTCGCGCCCGAGGAGGACAATGGGGCTCCTAATGCTTCATCCTTCCCATGTTATGATTTTCTAACAAATGCAGGGATATTGGATGATTTCTTCACCCTTGTCAACAGGGCGGGCTTAGCCACCTATGTGGGAGATGAAAGGGAGCAGTACTACATGCTCACCAAAATCTTCGTTGAGAGCTTCAAGTTCCACAACACGCAATATACGCCGACAGTTGCATTCAAGATCTATGATAACCCTGTTACTATGGAATTGGAAGAATTTTGTCGTGCGTTGGATATTTCCCCTGTAGGTACAGCAAGGAGGATTGACGACAACCCCCGAGACCTGTTGGAGCTCTATCGAGGGATCACCGAAGATGATTGCCGCACCATTCAGCGCGGGAAGATAAGAAATATTCAACTCCCCGCCGTTAAATATTTTGCATATTACATCGCTACTAGCATTCTTGGTAGAGAAAATACTAGTAATATTTCTAGCTACCATCTTGCTTTCTTGAATGCTGCACTTACTGGACAGACACCTTATCATCTTGGTTCTCTTATTGCTCGCCGCCTGTCTAGCAGGGGGCCTATTTTTGGAGGAACTATTGCACTGCGCGTTTTAACACATTTAAGACTCTCTCTTGATTCTAATGATATGCCATTAACCCCTAGGAGACTTGATATCGCTGCTATGAAGAGTCATCATTTTGTTACTACTGATTCCACTATAGATAGTATGGTCTATAGAATGTTGTTTGCTGACGGGAATGAGAAGGAAATTCCTCTTCCCCAGCCAGGTTTGCTCAATTTTGACAGGCAATCATGGTCGCTCACTAAGAAGGAGGTGGAGGAACATATGAAGATACAAGAATTCCACTAGCAACATGACTCCGAGAACGCCGAGCCCTCCTACGACTACACCGTCACATACCCCGATGTTTCCTCCAGCACATACCTGGAACCGGGTCGTTCTTCGTCATACTACGGAGACACCACTTCATGGGGACCGTGGGAATGAACTCCACTTGGGCCAAAAGCCTAAGCTTGGGGGGAGGTATACCGGCATCACTCATTCTTTGCATATTAAGGTTGCTGGATACTTGTACATACTTGTTTAGTTTCTTAGAGTGGTTTTCTAATGAGAAGTAGATGATATTTGGGGAAGTGCTGTCCAAAAACAGATTCTGGGCTGTTACCAAAAAAATTCGTACACACAGCCAGAACGTTATTTTGAGCTGCCAATTTTTGAGCATGTTCCCCAGGTTGTTATCTAACTTTCATTAGTTGAACACTTTTTGGTCTGAGCAATGGAAGATTTTTGTTAATTTCGATTTCTGTACTGCTATCAGGATTTGGCAGATTTCTGTCATCCTGCTTTTCTGTGTTTCTGTTAGTTTGCATTCTTTTGTTTTCGCTTTGTTTCTTTCCTAAAACACAAAAAGACCAAAAATATTTCTGTTGTTTCTCTTCACCATTTGTTTATTTGGTTCTTTGCTCTTAGTTTATTTTATTTGCTATCGTTGGTTTGCTATGAGAAAACCCAAAAAGATTTTGCTTTGTTTGCTTGTTTTCTTTTGTTCTTGTTTCTAATTCGAAAACACCAAAAATATTTGCTGTTCTTCTTTGGTTTGTAAAGTTCATCATGAGTTCAATGGTCTTCGGTGGCTGGAGCGTGGTTTTCATTTCATATTATCCAAGCTACACAAGTGAAAAGGCAATAATGACGATCTACGACAATCTGATTGTGGTGAGAGGCTGGTATGAACTCTATTTGTTTTCATTTTTGTACATATACTCATCCATGTGAGCATGCTTAGTTGGTTCATGTGAAGTATATGTTATTTGAGAAAGTCTAGTAGTTCATGATCTCTCATGTTTAGCTCCAATTTATTAATATGAGTAGCATGTCATGGATGTTCGCTTGCATTGTTTTATTCATAAGTAAGTATGGCATTGTGGTATCCTCCTCTGAATAATTCATTTATATCGACTTGGCACATGCTCACGCATGCATATGACTGAACAAAAAGTCAATTAAGCCTCGATGATTTATATTGCTTCAGAGTTCTTGTATCATTTTTATGCCTCCGTTAATTTATTTTGCCGCAAGCATGATTATGACAGTTACTGCTCTCTTGATTTGTCGCTCCCTAGTCTTTTGCTAGCCTTCACTTGTACTGAGCGGGAACGCCGCTCGTGCTTCCAAACACCTGAAAACCAAGTTGTTCCAAAGTGTCCACCATAAATACCTATGCATGGCATTTCAAACCATTCCAAGTAAATTCTCATGCGCTACCTTTAAAACCTTCAAAATGCTTCTCAATTTGTGTTAATGTTTCATAGCTCATGAGAAAGTATGTGGTGTTTAGCTTTCAACCTTGTCATTTACTTTTGACGGACTCTCATATGGACTAGTGGCAGATCCGCTTATCCAATAATTTTGCAAAAAGAGCTGGCAATGGGATTCCAAGTCCCAAATTAATTAACTTAAATAGACACTCCTACATGGTTTGTGATTGTTGGACGGCACCCAAAGGATTCGGTTAGCCATGGCTTGTGTAAGCAAAGGTTGGGGGAGTGTCATCATCATAATAAAACTTAAATAAAAAGGCACTCCTTCATGGTATGTGATTGTTGGCAGGCACCCGAGGATTCGGTTAGCCATGGTTTGTGTAAGAAAGGTTGGAAGGAGTGCCACATAAACATGCAAATAATTCATGGGAGCCGCTCTTGTGAGTCCGGTTGACGAGGTAGTTAGTGTACCCATTACCATTCGTTGACAACAGCAAACACCTCTCAAAATAATTTTACTCCTGCTTTACAAATAAAAAGCTCTGGCGCATGTTAATCCCTGCTTCCCTCTGCGAAGGGTCAATCTTTTACTTTTATGTTGTGTCTCCATTCTTTCTTTGAGCACTATCTTGAGAGCACAACTGTCGTTCTTAGTATAATATTCTTGTCTCAAAATATAATTGATTGTGGTTAACTTTGATGCTTTTATCTTTGACAATCACTACTTCTAGTCTTTCTATGAACTCAAGAGGTGCCTCGGCATTTATGTTTTGCCGACCAAATACGGGCAAGTAAGATACCACTTTATCATATTCTCTTATGAACATTGCAATCCTGCTTATATACATGATTCATGATGCTTATTATTAATTGTTGGTACCTCTCCATGATTGACATAGCTGTTGGATGATCTTATGTGCATATATTTCATTATGAACTGCTTAAGTATTAGCCATAGCATGAGAATATATACATCATATGAGCAAATGTGTTCGTGAAAGTTCTTTTATCGCTCAGTTGTTAACTGAATTGCTTGAGGACAAGCAATAAGCTAAGCTTGGGGGGAGTTGATACGTCCAAAACGTATCTACTTTCCCGAACACTTTTGCTATTGTTTTGCCTCTAATTTGTGTATTTTGGATACAACTAACACGGACTAACGCTGTTTTCACCAGAATTGCTCTGGTGTCTCGTTTTTGTGCAGAAATCCAACTTTCGGGAAAATCCTCGGAATTTATGCAGAAGGCCCTATTTTCCCAGAATACTGACGGAGCCAGAAGGACAAGTAAGGTGGAGGCCCGAGGGCCCCACACCATAAGGCGGCGCGGCCTAGGGGGGCCCGCGCGGCCCTATGGTGTGGCCCCCTCGGTCGGCCTCCGACGCCCCCCTTCGGACTACTTATCGGGTTCGACCTAAAAACGCACGGGGAGAAGTCGAAGTCGCCAGAAACCCTCCAGAGAGCCGCCATATCGCGAAACTCCGTCTCGGGAGCCAGAAGTCTCCGTTCTGGCACTCCGCCGGGACGGGGAATTGGAGGAGATCTTCACCGCCATCACCGCCAACGCCTCTCCATCGACCAGCCATGTTTCCCCCATCCATGTGTGAGTAATTCCCCCGCTGTAGGCTGAAGGGGATGGTAGGGATTGGATGAGATTGGTCATGTAATAGTCATAAGATGTTAGGGCATAGTGCCTAGTATCCGTAGATGTCACTTTTATGATATTGTTGCAACTTGTTATGCTTAATGCTTGTCACTAGGGCCCGAGTGCCATGATCTCAGATCTGAACATGTTATTGATTCATGAAGATATTCGTTGTTTATGATCTTACCTGCAAGTTGTATACACATGTCGCTGTCCGGAACCAATGGCCCCGAAGTGACAGAAATCTGGACAACCGGAGGGGATGGTAGTGATGTGAGGATCACATGTGTTCACGGAGTGTTAATGCTTTGCTCCGGTATTCTATTAAAAGGAGTACCTTAATTTCCAGTAGTTTCTCTAGAGGCCCGGCTGCCACCGGCTGGTAGGACAAAAGATGTTGTGCAAGTTTCTCATTGCGAGCACGTACGACTAAATATGGAACACATGCCTATTGATTGATTAGTACTTGGATACCGTTTTATTATTATCTGCAAATGCCCCTGCTTTGATTGTTACATGAGTTTCTCTCATCCATGCAACGCCCGTTAATCCGTCCCTGTGCCTACAGTATTTTAATCCTGCTGTTTACTATAATCACTACTGCTGTCTTTATTTCACTGTCGCTGTTATTTCACTACTTCTACTGCTATAAAACTCTTACTACTGATAAACTCTTGCGAGCAAGTCTATTTCCAGGTGCAGCTGAATTGACAACTCCGCTGTTAAGGCTTACAAGTATTCTTTGTCTCCCCTTGTGTCGAATCAATAAATTGGGTAATACTTCCTCAAAGACTGTTGCGATTACCTATACTTGTGGGTCATCAGGTTGCAGCTACATTACGGTTCTGCAATCATCGGAGAGGAGGGGGTCGAGCACAAGCTCGTGAAGGGGCGCAATCGATGCAGAGGGCCAGAGGGAGGCGCAGCGGCACGCGGCATCACGCCGGCGGCCGAGCCGAAGCCACTGCTAGGGTTAGCAGTGGGCGGTGCCATGCGGAAGCAGAGGGAGCTGAGGTAACGGAGGACTTCGTGGCGGGGTCGCGCCGACAGAGGACGAAGATGTGAGCGTCCGGCGGTGGTCAAATCGACCAGACACCGCGAGGGTTCCCAGGGTCGTGGGCGACCGACCTAGGCCACGAAAATCAGATCGAACCGGAGGGAGTTGTAGAGCTAGTCGAGGCGATCTAGAAACCCAAAACGCCGGCGCTGGAGAGGCCGGAGGCGGCAAGGAGAAAACGGCAGCGGCCGGCATCAGCCAAAACTGTAGGGGGGTAGGGTTTCTTGGTGGAGTGCGTGAGGACTGGGCGAGCTTCGAGATGACGGGCAAACGGAGAATGGAGAGGCAGACCAGCGCCATGTGGCGGCGGCGCTAGAGACGGCGGCGACCGGCCGGAAACATCACGGCGGGGGCACAGATAGCAGGTCGCGCGAGCGGGGAACGAAAGGGACTGGGCTGTCCTCGCGTGAAAGTTTTTTTTTGATATGAAAAAAAAAAAAAAAAAAAAAACTGTGCGTCCTGGCGTGAGAGTTGGCCCTCATACCTGTGCCGATGTGCGTATATGACACTACTGTATAAATACGTGTGTGCTAGTGGCCCAATCAGTCTAACTAGTTTATTAGTGAGTACCTTTTGACTACTAATCTAACCAGATCCAACCCAACAAACTATTGGGTCTATTTTTTTTAGAAAAAGAAAAACCTTTTAGGCTTTTAAGCTAATAAAGAAAAATAGAAAACAATTAGTACTTTAAAAATTAGAAGAACAATAATTTGAATTTTCTTATAAATTTAGAAGGCTAATTTTAAATCTTAAACTATTAAGACAGAAATATTAAAAATGTAATTTTCTTGTTTCTATTTTTCACATCAAGAAAATAGTAAATATTACTTTATATTAAAATTTCATAGAATACAAAAGTTGTTTCTTTATGATTATGTTTAATCATATGAAAACTCTAATTGATCATTACTTCAACATATAATTCTAAAACCTAGTAAAGAATTAAAAGATATACCTTATTTCAACTATTATTTAAAACTCTAAAACCCAAAAGGATATGGATAGTGATTGCATTATCCTAAACAACTAACTCTATCATCCTTAATAAACAAATCAAAATCAGGATCTTATTATAATTATAAACCCTACCAAGTAAATGAAATATATGTCCATGCCTTATTAGAATTATACAGGTTCCTTTTTGCCAATAAGGTAGTCATTTCATGCACTCATGTTGACTTGGCCTTATATGATCTATTAATTATAAACCTTAACTTTTAGTTCCATGTTATCAACCTTAAACCCTATTATTTAGTATAACCATGATGATTAACTAAAATAGCGATGCTTTGTAGCAATTCACTTTACATGTTTCTACTCAATTAAACTCTACTTGGGATTAATGAACCACTTAGTTTAGGAACCATTATTGATTACCTAGTGAAACAAATAGGAAGGCATAGCAAACCCTAATGGTTAACTTATGGCACCACCTTGATAACCATCCTTTGATATGATACCCATAATCAACCATAGTGATAAACCTTCCAATATTTGGTGCATACAGACCCATCCAACTTAAGAACCCAACTAGTCCCTATTAGAGAACTAAATGAATCCAATAATAAACCCTAGCAGCCCATAGCTCCTATTTATAGTAGTTCTTGTTCTTATTTAACCTGTTCTTCAAAAGTTATTCTTTTGAAGTAAATACACCAGTAAACCATAGAACCCCACAAACCCAATTGTCATACCTGTTCTTTATTAAAGAACATGTTCTTCAAAAGTTATTCTTTTAAAGAATATAACAAGCAATCATTAACCATGCCATATAGTACTAAAACTGACAACTGTTCTTTACATATTAACATCATGCCAATTATCATTCTTTATGTGCTCAATTGATTACTATGCTTTATTATATAACTTGTACATGATATCAAGTAATCAAACCTTACTAAGAACCTTGTTTGTAAATCACTCTAAAAGTGCAACACACCCTAAACAAATCACTAATCCTAAATCATCGGGGTTAGGTCACGCTTAGGCGATTGCATCTCATACTTATGCATTATTGCATCCTTGCCAATCTTTTAAACATCGTCCTTACCGGACGATGATGCTATTTCAGAATTTGGAGTTATTGCGTATCGAAGACCTTGTCTGCATAATCTTGCAGTCAAGAAAGGCAAGTTCATCGCTTGCTCATGTCATTTGAGTATTTTTACCAAATTACTTGCAAAGTACTATATTTATCACTATTGCATAAAAAGCAAAACCACTATTTTCATAACTATGAATATGACTATGTGGTGGGCAATGGAACCATGGATTGTGTTGATATGGTGGAGGTTCCATTGCAAGGGTTTATATCCATCTAGGATTAAACAACAAATGTCGTCCAGTGATTCTTGTGACGTAATACCCGTGTTAACCATAAGATCTGGAATGGGACGGTATAGTCACTTGTATTTCCACCTCTTGTGCATCAACGGACGCGCTCTACCGTAGACACTTGTATCTGTCGGGGGCAAGCGGTAGGCTGGGGAAGCCTTAAGTCCCCACGGCAGAGACCGTAGACACTTGTCGCCCGAGGAGCAAGCGGTAGGCTGGGGAAGCCTTAAGTCCCCACGGTATTGCGGTCTATGATGGGTTGCAGCTACCGGCGAAGGAGTTTGGTTAACGAGTCCCAAACTGTCGTCGTGGTCGGGGTCCACCCGTGAGTGGGAATAATGGGACCGACGAGGACCCAGGGTCGGGGTATGCAACAAAGGGTGGGTGTGCGAGGTAGCGGAGGAATATGATTGGCTATGACCTTACTCCTGGCCTCACACCAAAGGAAGTGTGGACGAGCCTGCAACTCGGTTGGCAACAAGGATAAGATCTCTTATGGGTAAAGCAACACACCTCTGCAGAGTGTAACGAACTGTGACCAGTCACTCCCTGTTCCGGGATATGGAACTGCGAACGCTGCCGGAAAGGAACTCCATGAAGTTCTAGTCAACCGGTGAAGGCTGACGGACATAGCTCTTCAGAATAAAAGCAACCTTTTGAAGAAATGTTTACAAAAACTTGCATTGCCTATGACTTTCTGGTCTATGGCCGTAGCTAGTGCATTAAACACCTCTTTCCTATAATGAACTTGTTGAGTACGCTCGTACTCATCCCACTCTTAAATCCCCTGCTTAGGTATGGAGGCATCAAAGGAGGATCTTCAGTGCAACTCGAAGGCCGAGGATTCAACAACTACTTCAAGAGACAGGACCATGTCAGGAGAGTCAGATACCACATTCAACAAGGAGAAAACCTAGATTAGCAATAGAAAGGAACTAGCTTCCTAAACTTAGCTCCTATTTAGTTAGAATCTATTCATGGCCTCTATAGCTAGTTAAATACTCTACAAGTAGAGTTCGTGATAGGATTAGACTACGAGTCGTTCTTCTGGAGTTTATTTGCAGTTTTACCTCATTGTAAAGTAGGAGGCTGTGATGATCTTATGTAACAGAGTCCGTGTGTAATTCTATAGACATGCCTTGGACCCGCATATGTTTCTGTTGTACCACTCTGAGCGATATAATACTAGTGGAACGGTGTTTCATTGGTGTTATATCAGACTTACATACTACACCATGCAGTGGTATGCCGGGTCACCACAGTTAGTGCCGGAAAATGTATAATAATGCTGTAAAGTATGTATAAAACATTCAAGTATTGTCATAAAAGTAGCATGAAACATAAGAAATTATAGATACGTTTGAGACGTATCAAGCATCCCCAAGCTTAGTTCCTACTCGCCCTCGAGTAGGTAAACGATAACACAAATAATTTCTGAAGTGACATGCTACCAACATAATCTTGATCAACATTATTGTAAATCATATGAGATGAATGGAGTGATCTGAACAAAAGATTGCTAACAAAGATAATGACTAAGCAAATGATTCATATAGCAAAACTTTTCATGAATAGTACTTTCAAACAAGTATCAATAAGACTTGCATAAGAGCTAACTCATAAGCAATAAATTCAAAGTAGAATGCATTGAAGCAACACAAAGGATGATTAAGTTTCAGCAATTGCTTTCAACTTGTAACATGTATATCTCATGGATATTTGTCAACATAGAGTAATATAACAGGTGCAATAAGTAAACATGTAAGAATCAATGCACAGAGTTAACACAAGTGTTTGCTTCTAAGATAGAAGGAAGTGGGTAAACTGACTCAACAATAAAGTAAAAGAATGGCCCTTCGCAGAGGAAAGCATGGATTACTATTTTTGTGCTAGAGCTTTTGTTTTGAAAACATAGAAACAATTTTGTCAACGGTAGTAATAATTCATATGTGCTATGCATAATACTTCCTACAAGTTGCAAGTCTCATGCATAGAGTACTAATAGTGCTCGCACCTTGTCCTACTTAGCTCGGAAAACACGGATTATCATCGCATAACATATGTTTCAACCAAGTGTCACAAAGGGGTACCTCTATGCCGCCTGTACAAATGTCTAAGGAGAAAGCACGCATTAGATTTCTCGCTTTTGATTATTCTCAACTTGGACATCCATACTGGGACAACATAGACAACAGATAATGGACTCCTCTTTTAATGCTTAAGCATTCAACAACAGTTAATATTCTCATAAGAGATTGAGGTTGTATGTCCAAACTGAAACTTCCACCATGATACATGGCTTTAGTTAGCGGCCCAATGTTCTTCTCTAACATATGCATACTCAAACCATTTGATCATGAAATCGCACTTACTTCAGACAAGACGAACATGCATAGCATCTCACATGATATCCAACAAAGGTAAAGTTGATGGCGTCCCCAGAAACATGGTTACCGCTCAACAAGCAACTTATAAGAATTAAGACACATAACTACATATTCATCACCACAATAGTTTTTAAGCTATTTGTCCCATGAGCTATATATTGCAAAGGTAAAGGAATGAAATTTTAAAGGTAGCACTCAAGTAATTTACTTTGGAATGGCAGAAAAATACCACATTGTAGGTAGATATGGTGGACACAAATGGCATGGGTTTTGGCTCAAGGTGTTTGGATGCACGAGAAGCATTTCCTCTCAGTACAAGGTTTGGGCTAGCAAGGTTGTTTGAAGCAAACACAAGTATGAACAGGTACAGCAAAACTCACACAAGAACATATTGCAAGCATTATAAGGCTCTACACTGTCTTCCTTGTTGTTCAAACACTTTACCCGAAAATATCTAGACTTAGAGAGACCAATCATGCAAACCAAATTAAACAAGTTCTACGATAGTTCTTCATTAATAGATTAAACTACATGATGCAAGAGCTTAAACATGATCTATGAGAGCTCAAACAATTGCCAAGTTGCCAAACCGTATGCAGCATTTTCTGATTCCAACCAAATAGCAATTTAACGAAGCAATTTCAGCCTTCGCCATGAACATTAAAGCACAATTAAGAACACAAGTGTTCCATATGAAAAAGCGGAGCGTAATATCTCCAATATAATAATGGTGGGATCCAACTTTATTCAAAACAAAAACGAAAATAAAAGCAAATCGACGCTCCAAGTAAAGAACATAGGATGTGATGGAATAAAAATATAGTTTCACTAGAAGTGAACTGATAATGTTGTCGATGAAGAAGGGGATGCCTTGGGCATCCCCAAGCTTAGATGGTTGAGTCTTCTTAAAATATGCAGGGATGAACCACCGGGGCATCCCCAAGCTTAGACCTTTCACTCTTCTTGATCATAGTATATCATCATCTTCTCTTGACCCTTGAAAACTTCCTCCACACAAACTTGAAGCAAACTCATTAGAGGGTTAGTGCATAATCAAAATTCACATATTCAGAGGTGACACAATCATTCTTAACACTTCTGGACATTGCTCAAAGCTTCTGAAAGTTAATGGAACAAAGAAACTCATTCAACATAGCAAAAGCGGCAATGCGAAATAAAAGACAGAATCTGTCAAAAACAGAACAGTCCGTAAAGATGAATCTGGCAGGGGCACTTAACTTGCTCAAATGGAAAAACTCAAAACTAATGAAAGTTGCGTACATATATGAGGATCACGCTCGTAAATTTGCAGATTTTTTCGATTTTTTTACAGGTAGCTCTGCGAGAATTCGTGACAGACAGCAATGCTGTTTCTGTGCAGCGATCCAAATCTATCATCAACTTTAACATAGAAACTTTACTTGGCACAAAAACATGATAAGGAGAGGTTGCTACAGTAGTAAACAACTTCCAAGACTCAACAATACAGCAAATAAAATAAAACATGGGTTATCTCCTAAGAAGTGCTTTTCTTTAACGCCTTTCAGCTAGGCGCAGAAAGTGCAAATCAAGTAACATCAAGAGATGAAGCATCAACATCATAACTTGTTCTAATAATAGAATCAAAAGGCAACTTCATTCTCTTTCTAGGGAAGTATTCCATACCTTTCTTGAGAGGAAATTGATATTTAATATTACCTTCCTTCATATCAATAACAGCACCAACGGTTCGAAGAAAAGGTCTTCCCAACACAATAGGACAAGATGCATTGCATTCGATATTCAAGACATAAAATCAACGGGACAAGGTTATTGTTAACCGTAATGCGAACATTATCAATCCTCCCCAAGGGTTTCTTTTTAACATTATCGGCAAGATTAACATCTAAATAACAATTCTTCAATGGTGGCAAGTCAAGCATATCATAAATCTTTGGCATAACAGAAATACTTGCACCAAGATCACATAAAGCATTACATTCAAAGTCATTGAATTTCATCTTAATGATGGGCTCCTAACCATCTTCTAACTTCCTAGGAATAGAAGCTTCAAGTTTTAATTTCTCTTCCCTAGCTTTAATGAGAGCATTTGTAATATGTTTCGTAAAGGCTAAATTTATAGCACTAGCATTGGGACTTCTAGCAAGTTTTTGTAAGAACTTTATAACTTCAGTAATATGACAATCATCAAAATCTAAACCATTATGTTCTACAGCAATGGAATCATTGTCACCAATATTTCGAAAAATTTCAGCAGTTTTATCACAAACGGCAGTTTCAGCAGTTTCAGGCAATTTTGTACGCTTTGCACTTGGAGTAGAAACATTGCCAACACCAATTATTTTACCATTAATAGTAGGAGGTGCAGCAACATGTGAATAATCAACATTACTAGTGGTGGTAATAGTCCATACTTTAGCTACATTATTCTCTTTAGCAAGTTTTTCTTTTTCTTCTCTATCCCACCTAGCATGCAATTCAGCCAACAATCGAATACTATCATTAATTCGAACTTGGATGGAATTTGTTTTAGCAAACCTAGAATCTTTAACTTCCTCAGGCATAACTTTCATTTTTAAAAGATCAACATCAAGAGCAAGACTATCAACCTTAGAAGCAAGAATATCAATTTTACCAAGTTTTTCTTCAACAGTTTTATTGAAAGCAGTTTGTGTACTAATAAATTCTTTAAGCATCACTTCAAGACCAGAGGGTACACTCGTATTATTGTTGTAAGAATTACCATAAGAATTACCATAACCATTACCATTATTAGAAGGATATGGCCTATAGTTGTTGTTACCATAATTATTCCTATAAGCATTGTTGTTGAAATTATTATTCTTAATGAAATTCACATCAACATTTTCTTCTTGAGCAACCAATGAAGCTAAAGGAACATTATTAGGATCAATATGAGATCTACCATTTGCAAGCATAGACATAATAGCATCAATCTTATCACCCAAAGAAGAGGTTTCTTCAACAGAATTTAGCTTCTTACCTCGAGGAGTTCTTTCAGTGTGCCATTCAGAGTAAATTGATCATCATATCATCAAGTAGATTAGTTGCGGCGCCCAGGGTGATGGACATAAAAGTACCTCCAGCAGCTGAATCCAATAGGTTCCTCGAGGAAAAATTCAATCTTGCGTAAAAGGTTTGGATAATCATCCAAGTAGTCAGTCCATGGGTTGGGCAATTCTTTACCAAAGATTTCATTCTCTCCCATGCTTGAGCAACATGTTCATTATCAAATTGTTTAAAGTTCATTATGCTACTTCTCAAAGATATAATCTTAGCAGGAGGATAATATTTATTAATAAAAGCATCTTTACATTTAGTCCATGAATCAATACTATTCTTAGGCAAAGAAAGCAACCAATATTTAGCTCTTCCTCTTAAGGAGAAAGGAAACAATTTCAGTTTTATAATATCACCATTTATATCCTTATACTTTTGCATTTCACAAAGTTCAACAAAATTATTAAGATGGGCAGCAGCATCATCAGTACTAACACCAGAAAATTGCTCTCTCATAAAAAGATTCAGTAAAGCAGGTTTAATTACATAGAATTCTGCTGTAGTAGCAGGTGGAGCAGTAGGAGTACATATAAAATCATTATTATTTGTGCTAGTGAAATCACACAACTTAGTATTTTCAGGAGTACCCATTATAGCAGCAACAAAGTAAACTAGGCAAATAAAGTAAAGACAAGTAACTAATTTTTTGTGTTTTGATATAGAACAAGTAAACAAGACAGAAAGTAAAGTAACTAATTTTTTTGTGTTTTTAATATGAAGCAAACAAGACAGTAAATAAAATAAAGTAAAGCAAGACAAAAACAAAGTAAAGAGATTGGATGTGGAGACTCCCCTTGCAGCGTGTCTTGATCTCCCCGGCAACGGCGCCAGAAAAGAGATGCTTGTTGCGCGTAGATGTACACGTCCGTTGGGAACCCCAAGAGGAAGGTATGATGCGCACAGCAGCAAGTTTCCCTCAGTATGAAACCAAGGTTATCGAACCAGTAGGAGCCAAGAAGCACGTGAAGGTTGTTGGTGGAGGAATGTAGTGCGGCGCAACACCAGTGAAACCGGCGCCAACGTGGAACCTGCACAACACAATCAAAGTACTTTGCCCCAACGTAACAGTGAGGTTGTCAATCTCACCGGCTTGCTGAAAACAAAGGATTAAGCGTATCGAGTGGAAAATGGTGTTTGTTTGCAAAGAACAGTAAAAACAGTAGAATGTATTCAGATGTAAAAGAATGGACCGGGGTCCACAGTTCACTAGAGGTGTCTCTCCAATAAGATAACTAACATGCCGGGTGAACAAATTACAGGCGGGCAATTGACAAATAAAGATTCAATACATATCAATGATTATTACTATGTGATTTAATCAGGGCATTACGACAAAGTACATAGACCGCTATCCAACATGCATCTATGCCTAAATAATCCACCTTCAGGTTATCATCCGAACCCCTTCCAGTATTAAGTTGTAAACAACAGATAATTGCATTAAGTATGGCGCGTAATGTAATCAACACAAATATCCTTAGACAAAGCATCGATGTTTTATCCCTAGTAGCAACAGCACATCCACAACCTTAGAACTTTCTGTCACTGTCCCAGATTCAATGGAGGCATGAACCCACTATCGAGCATAATTACCCCCTCTTGGAGTTACAAGTATCAACTTGGCCAGAGCCTCTACTAGCAACGGAGAGCATGCAAGAACATAAACAACACATATATGATAGATTGATAATCAACTTAATATAATGTTCTATATTCATCGGATCCCGCCAAACACAACATGTAGCATTACAAATAGATGATCTTGATCATGTTAGCCAGCTCACAAGATCTAAACAATGATAGCACAAGAGGAGAAGACAACCATCTAGCTACTGCTATGGACCCATAGTCCAAGGATGAACTACTCACGCATCAATCCGGAGGCGGGCATGATGATGTAGAGCCCCTCCGGTGATGATTCCCCTCTCCGGCAGGGTGCCGGAGGCGATCTCCTGAATCCCCCGAGATGGGATTCGCGACGGCGGCGTCTCTGGAAGGTTTTCCGTATCGTGGCTCTCGGTACAGGGGGTTTCGCGACGAAGGCTATATGTAGGCGGAAGGGTAGGTCAGGGGGCGTCACGAGGGGCCCACACACTAGGCCGGCGCGGCCAGGGCCTGGGCCGCGCCGCCCTGGTGTCTGGCCGCCTCGTGGCCCCACTTCGTTTCCCTTTCGGTCTTCTGGAAGCTTCGTGTAAAAATAGGACCCTGGGCGTTGATTTCGTCCAATTCCGAGAATATTTCCTTACTAGGATTTCTGAAACCAAAAACAGCAGAAAACAGCAACTGGCACTTCGGCATCTTGTTAATAGGTTAGTGCCGGAAAATGTATAATAATGTTGTTAAGTATGTATAAAACATTCAAGTATTGTCATAAAAGTAGCATGGAACATAAGAAATTATAGATACGTTTGAGACGTATCAGGCTTCCGGGGGGGCGGATATTCCGGCCAAAGTAAGGGCCGGATAATCCGCCCCGGATAATCCGGCCTCAGGTACAAAACCGGGAGAATGTCCGGCCAAATATCCGGCCTCTAACAAGACTTCCTTTTCTTCAGGTCCTTAGCCATTTTCGAGGGGGGCGGATATTTCCGAAATGTCCGGCCCGGATAATCCGGCCTTGGGACAAAACCGGGAGTCCGGGCAAATATCCGGCCTCTATCCAGAAGCATACTGAGCCGAAAATCCTCTAGCCCTTAGCCGAAAAACTGGGGGCCGGATATTTTGGAAATATCCGGCCCGGATTATCCGGCCTGATGATCTTTTTGCTGCATCTTTTTGACAGAACAGACCACATCCAACACACATAAAAATGTATCTATATAATCCCTGTACCACTTAAACAAACATTAGTGTATCACATACATTGACATCAAACACATAAACCATAATATGAGAGATGTTCTTTCACCATCTCCATCTCATAGCCATAGTCATAGCTTCTAATTAGGATCTTCTCGCGATTGAGGACCTTGTAATAATATTTGGTATTGATCTAAGTAATTCTACAATTAACTCTTTCATTGATCTTCTTATTATGAGTGAGTAGTCCTCACGGGCTGTGGGATGAGGCTTAGCCTCGCATAGATTATGTGCATCTAATTACATGGGAGTATTGTGCGGTGATTCATAGAAAATTTATATTTTTGCATCATTGTCTCTTAGATACCTCAATTCGAGGCCTTGTCAGGTACCCACGATCCCAAGGATTGGTCAAGGTTCGAGTTGAGACGTGTGGTAAACGACATCGACCCCTGAAACCAGTGATAACAAGGGGAGTACAATATTCATTTAGTGCTCCACTTGGGATTAACAGTAACATCTTCATTCTTAATGCTTTAGTTTGTATTTTGCTTAATAAGCGTTGATAGCCCGGTGCTTCGTGGTATAACGGTTGAACTAAGAGATATGGTATGCATATGGCTCGGAGGGAATGTAGTATTACGTATGTGCTTCCCACAAGTCCTATCCATGTTAAATCATCTACACGTGAATGAACTTAACTTTATTTTTATTACATATGTATGCATAGCTGTAGGTAAAATTTCAACCCTTGCCTATCTTCATCCAGTGACACAACTCTATATACAAAGTAAATTGGACTGTCTGCTAGTAAGATAAAACGAATTAGCAATCCTTGTAGAATTTCGTAAAGCAGTCCCCCCCCCCCCCCCCCCCACTTCGAGATCCAAACTACAATATGGGGTAAACTCCCCCCCCCCCCCCCAACAGTCGTTTTTTGCAAAGAAAAGCGCCTCAAAAGAAAGAAAATAAATGTTGAGAATACATCATTGGAGTAAAGTATAAAAACCTAGAGGCATCGAAAAACAGGGCGACGCCAATAAAAACAATTGACTACCTCATGTACTATATTTTTAGACTCGCTTGTTTTCAAAGAAAGTCGATTGATGGGTTCACCAAACAAAACTACATGGCCACGGTACTTGTTGCTTCCACTCCATGTGGCACACCTAAGGGCTGGCCACAAGAGAGTGGGTATGGAGAAACCCAGAGCTTTTGGATTTGTAGAAGGTGCGAACTTTCGGCGATGAAATGCATTACTGCCTATTTACCGGATTAAGTTCAGTTTTAAACTACATTGTATTTGAAAAAATTTCTAATTGAATTTAACTACATTGTTCAAACACAAAATTAACTAGTACCCTTTAGTGTAAGGTAAAATAGTGTTGCATGCTATATTAATTTTTTTTTGTTCATTCTCAAACTCCGTCAATGAAGATATTTCCATGCAAAAAGTTTCATCTTTTCCGAAGCCAAAGCTTTCCATAGAGAATCTCTTATATTGTTTTATGCTTGTCTGTCCGCAGCATAAAGGTTTCTCTCTCTACACTCAAACTGGCATTTCCACTCAATGTAATAAGGTGCTGATAGTCAAAATAGAATTCTTTGTGTATCCGTGTGCCACAAAATTCTCCACATCGTTTGTTGATAGTGATACTGGTACAAGAATTTGGTTTTCTATCTCGACTTTTAAAAACCACACTTGTTTTCCCAAAATAGAAAATGATTAGTGCTAGTGGGCTACAGTGGTCGGCCTATTTTTTTGTGCTTTGAGCTTTGGTCCAAGGAGCTGCTATTCAGAGCCTGTTGCGTGCGCTTGTTGTTGCCATTCAGAGGCTGGTTTCTTGGGCTGCTCCAAATTCAGCCCAACAGAAAAGATTAGGTTCTTTATCAAATCATATTTCTTATCAATTTTTTATTTATATAATAATGTAAAAACTATAAGCACGACCATCTTTTACGTACTAGGTGACCGTCTTCGGAAAATAGAAAAGTGTTTTTTAATCTGCGAACGTACTTTTGTAAAACTCACGACGATTATTTAGAACTCCTGTACTTTTTTCCGAACCATTAACATTTTTCAGATGTCACAAGCATTGTTAATTTTGGCCATGAACATTTTCTTCAAAACGCTGAACACTTTTTCCACAATATGATTTTTAATAATATACAATCAAGATTAAAAATAAATAAAATAAATAAACCCGAAAAGAATGAACAGAAAGCACACACCTGTAATAGGCCCTGGCCCACGGTTAATGGTCCGAACAGTAGCTAGGCGCTCAGAACACTGGCCGGCGGAGTATGGGCCTTTTCTAATGGGATTTGTTCAAGCATAGATTTTTACTTTGCCGAGTGGAGTTGGTTTACAGCAGATCGCTAAGGCAGACATTGTGTTGTGAACCAGTGACAGTGACAGCAATGATGGAAACAATCATGCCATTAAAGGCCAATCTGCATGTTAAACATATCTAGAAAGGATTGCTCTGAAAGCATTACTGATTGTGAATGCAAAGTACTATGCCAGATAACACTAACATGATAAACATATGTGAAGGGCACTCGAGAGGTGAAGAAAAGCCAGTATTTTTTGTTCTAAAAAGTACTGGTACACGAATAAACATATCTGAAGAGCACCCAGGAGTAGTTTTATTTTCAATAAACAAAAAAAATTAGTGCACGTGGTGCTTGATCTGTGGTCGGTGTTTATGGTTGGGAAAGAAAGTAGCCATGAGTGTCAGATCGGCAAGAACACACAATAGATCATAGAAAATGGTTTGTACGTTGGGGCATATTTGAGTGCCTACTTTCTACGCAATATTCGGGCTTTTCGGTAGAAAACGAGCTGAGCGTCTTTGAAAGCAAGATCGACATGACAGCGCCATACAGTTTGCAATCTAAGAGCATCTCCAGCCGCGTCCCCTAAAGCGTCCTCTAAAGGGATTTGGGGCGCGCCGCCCTTTTTTGTCCGGCGCGGCCCGATACGGTGTCCGGCATCCCGAGCCCGTTCCCGTCCCACAGGGGACGCACCGGGCACGCCGGACACAACGAAATGAGAGGCGAGGAGGCGCGGGGCCGACCCGTCAGCGGCTCGGACGCTCAACCGCCACATACGTAGCGACGGTGCAGTTGCCAGGAAGCGGAACCGTCGCATTGGCAACCGCGTCAACGACGCGCCAACCCCGCCGGAATGGAGCGCCGACTCCTCGGAAGAGCAACCGCTGCTCTCTTCGACTTCTGCGCCGCCGTTCATCCGCGCTCAATAAGACCCGTACGTACGCCATCATTCATCCAAGCCTCCATCCGACACCTCCAGCGACGATAAGCTACATCTCCCAGCTCCCGTCCGACACCTCCAGCGAGGGAAAGCCTGCTGGCTGGCGCCATTGGTGGGACAAAGCCAGGACGCCGAGCAGCGGCGACGATTCCCCGCCGCCAGTTGACAGCGAGGAGGAATGGCTGGGCTGGGAGGAGGAGGAAGAAGAGAGCGAGGCCGCGGCGGCGGCGGTGGCCCGTGCGAAGGCGAAGGCGGCCAAGGACAAGGCCGCCAAGGCCAAGGCCAAGGCCAAGGCGCAGCCGACGAGCACCGGCGACGACGACGCGTCGGGCGCCGACACCGCCTCTTCGGAAGAGGTGACGAGCAGGAAGCGCCACCGCGATGACGACGACGAGGCGGGGCCATCAGCGAAGAAGAAGTAGATAGTTTATATGTATTTAATTATATTTTTTCGAAGTTTTATATATAATTTGTTTATGTTCAACCGATTTGAATATTATTAAATAGTTTCTTTCTAGCCAAAAAAAAGTACTTTTAATGTTTGGGGGCGGCGTTTGGGGGACGCGGCTGGGGAGCGACGTCCCCCAAACGCGGCACGAACAAAACACGTCCCCCAAACGCTCAATCCGGCGCAGTTTGGGGAACGGTTTGGGAGACGCGGCTGAAGATGCTCTAAAAGTGACAGTACTAGAATAAATTGTAGACAATTCTTCGTGAGGCTGTAGATGTGTACTCTACACCGTTTGATCATCATCACAGCTCAAACGCAACAACTTTCTTTGTACAGTACTATACTACAAGTGTACAACAAGCTAATGAAGTCTCTACTACTTAAAAAGACTCAATTGGTTCCTTATTCTGCCTACCGTACCAATACGTCAAGATTTTGGTCGTCCTGGTCGATTCCTTCGTCGTGCTTGTCTGTGCTCCGCCCCGCACGCGCAATAATGGGCCAAGCCCAATGAAACACAGGAACCCTCGCTTCCCCTAAGTCCCTAACCACGTTAGATTCCGAGAAATCCGAGTAACCCGCAGACCCTCGTGCTCCTCCTCTAGAGATCTTAGCGTGCGTGGCCGGGGAGGATGCCGACCGAAAGGAATGGGCCGGTCTCCCGACGGCGAGGTAGGAGGGACGTAGGAGCGCGGCGCCATCGGTCACGGCCCCGGCGGCAGCGACGACCCCATCCAAGTACACATCTGGCAGGGCTGGAGATCTCCGGTCAAGGGTCGCAGGACGAGGAGAGGAGGAGCGCCGCCGCCTCGCGCTGCTCGTCGACTCGTCCGCACTGGATGACCTCGTGTACTCACTTGAGGTGCCTATCACGTGCAAGGTGAGCATCTCCTGATCTCTCTACTAGGTTTCGCCATGTCTACATACGTTTTTTGATGTTTGTCTGCAGATCGCCGGGCGGAATCGAGCGATGCGGACGGCGCCGCGACGGAGTGGTGTTCAGGTCCACACGTGAGGCGCAGAGACTGGCACTCCGCATACCAGCGCGTGCAGCTGATAGCAGTTTGGTGAGGTAATTTTCTCCCCATTTTCTCCCCGCCGTTAATGGTCTCTATTCCTAGACATTTTTTTGTTGGGAGATGCAGAGGTGGCGGTCCATGAGGAGAAACCATGGATGTAATGGTCGCAGTGCTCGCGCCATGGCTGCCTGGAACATGGGCCATTTTTTCTCACATGAGAGCCTCCTATTTTTCCATTTAATTTTGCATGTTCCTTGATTTTCTGATCGTTTAACACAAGCAAAACATTTGCTTCAGCGCTGACGTACGTCGAAGTGTTATGGGTGAGGCCGACTGAGACCAGATCCAGTGCATCCTTAATGGTCCAGATCAAGACCTCTGTTAATGTTTGCGAAAAATCACTGTGGAGAAGATCGTGTGAGACTCGGATTGGAGTGTTTTCGTTGTGTGCTTCCAACATGTGTGCAGGTCGAGCTGCTACCTCCCCCTCCTCAAATTTTCGTTTCACTTTTATTTGCTATAGGGTATCTGATATTGTGCAGAATGAGGGCTCTCGTCATTTTTACATGAACATGCTCAGTTCGGCTTCTCGGTTATTCTCATGTGTTCAATTTTTTTCGCTTTATTTTCTTTTGCAGGAGACCAGGTTTGAGAGGTTTGGCGGGAGAGAGGATTTCTTCATTGGACTAGGTGATCATATTTTTCTGTAGGTATCTTATTCAAGTAGAGTCTTAATAATGCCAATAAATTAATGACTGAAATAATGAACAAAATTCATTGGTCCATTTTATCATACTTATAGTAATTTCTCGTGATTTGAAGATTTTACACAAAAGATGAATATGTGCAAGCATAGCTTATGCATGTGAGTGAGCAATTGAAATGCCACATGGAAAACTACTTCTGTTGATACTTATGATGCAGAGAATGCACCAGGTGTGCTTATTGGTCCCATGATATGACAAAGCTGAGAAATATGTATACTTTGAAGGCCTCTCCTTGGTCATGTTAATTCACAGCGATACCAATTTGGGTTTCAGGTTCGGCAGGGAGAGGAAATCAGTTTGATTATGTCCGCAGCAGAGTCCAAGACCATGGGTAAAGATAATTTAATCAATCTGTTGTTTTGGTTTGTTTCTTGCATTACCGGGATTTAAAAAAATTGTGAAATTGTGTTGTTCATTGTGTCAATGCATATGCGTAAGTGCACATACAAATCCCTTTTCAATGTACAATGATTCCAAGGTCAAGATGCACAGCTTCGCGAAAGTTGCCTGAGTTGCAGGCCTGTTGTGCTGCCGCCAACATACCACCATCCTTTCAGCATACCATCTGTCACTCCAGCTCCTATCACCTCATTGAGTGCTCACACAAGCTTTGTGACATGCTCTCATGTTGCCCCAAGTGTACCGATGTGTCATCCACGTGTGGATTATGCTAATACCTTGTCACTAGATGTTCAGCTCGTCGTCATACTATCATAGTACTCCCTCTGTCCCAAAATGTAAGGCGTCTAAGGAGTAGTCAAAAGTCAATATTTTTTTAAGTTTGACCAAATTTATACATAAAAATATAAACATTTACAGTAGTGAATCAACATGAATAGATTCACCATAAAATATATTTTCTTAATATGTCCATTCGATATTGTAGATGTAAATATATGTCCATTCGATATTTTTTTAAATATTTTGTCAAAGTTAATAAAGTTTGACTTTTGACCAGTCCTTAGATGCCTTACATTTTGGGACGGAGGGAGTATAACTCATGTTCATGATACTAATATTTTCTGGTGCTTTGATCTATTATCAGGGATTTCTCTGGTCAGACACGAACATATGGCTCACCCAGGTGCGGATTATGCTAATATCTGGTCATTGAAGATTTACTCACAAAGACACACGCACATGCTTTGCAAATGCAAGAATATGTCTATTAGGTTAATGAAACTGCATTCTATAGATTAGTTTTAGTGGGTTGCTTTTTTGTTTTTGTTTAGGTGGGTCATGAACTATTGTTTGATTTTCTAACACAAAGATGGTTGGTTGGTTGGCATTGAATTATATATGTTTGTTATTTCGCATTCCAGGCCTCTAGGTAATTTGACAAGCCAACTAATTTAATTTATCAGTAGGCGAGACATGTTACTGTTGAAAGTTGAATTTAATTTTTGTTCTGATTTGTAACCATGAAAGTCATATATGCTCAGAATTATTTATTTTGAACTGAAATATTGTTATATTATACATGCCCCAATTCTAGAGACACAGGTACATAAACAAATGAATATAGCTATTTTATTTTTATGCCTCTTGACGAATATTACAAAATTAAATTTACAAAAATGATGTTGGTTAACTCTGTTCAACTGGGTTCTTATGACAACAAATGCTTGAATGCGAAATTGTACTTCACTCCTCCCAGACATGAATCTTCTCATGACAACAGATGCTTGGACGCTTTTTTACTGCTTATGGTTTGCTTCAGTTCCATCTACTGGTCAGCTGCTATCTTGCAGATTTTTATGTCGCCTAGCTTCCATGCCAGGAAAGATGATTTCGATGCACAACGCATATTTGGTGAAATACAGGTACTTGAGTTGTCCCTCTGTAAGTTCCTGTGCAATTTATTTATCATGCTGATTGTATGAAGTTTGGATAGTGGCCATAGGCAAGGGGAAGAGGGAGCTGTCAGGTGTTAATTTCGAGAGTGGGTATATGCAAGGTATCATGTGAATTACGTTGTTGATTAGTAGTTGCTTCCAGACGGGATATGGTTATTTATCTCATACACCTACAGGCAAGTTAGTATTTACTATCTTAGAACCTTGTAACATTTCAGATTATGATATAATTTTAGTGGAAATTTTCATATACTGGTTAGAGCCTTGGTCCAGAAGTAGAGATTCTGAACTAAATCAAATGTAATTTTGTTACATGGTTGCATAGGGCACTTAGATGGAGGAAACTTAGTTTACCACGGTCAGTCCAGACTGAAACCATATGTATTTTTCTTAAATATACCCATCCTTAAAAGTCTGTGTTTCGCATACTTTTATAGTGGTTTAGCACGACAACTTTGGAAATGGCGGCAGGCGGGGTTCTTCTGTGACTGCCTCTGGACGGCAGGCTGGGTCGACATCTCGTGGCGCTCTTGCCAGTCAGTTGCTCTTCTTATTTCGTCTCCGCATGATGTGCCTTCTGTGTTCCTGTTGTCCTTTAGGTTTCCAAGTTGTTGGTTTAAATTATCACTTTTGATATCAGTATGTTTTCTTTTGTTCCTTCACTAGGCAGTACAATAGTCATTTTGATATTGCACCTCCGTCTAAATGGTCCATAAATCCTCTTGAACTAAATAGCACTTACTATGCAGGTATGGTTATTATTCTAGACCCTTGTGTTGTGTTTTGCTTGATGGGTAGTGACAAATTAGTGAAATCAGAATGCCCAGATAAATCCATCTGCAGAACAAGTTTATAAATAGATGGTGCATGTCATGAGCAAATCAGTATATGCATCTTACAGTTCTATTGATGCCCAAAAGCAACTTATTTTTTACAAGGCATCATGCTGATTTTCTTTATATGCAGAACAAAGTTCAGTATAATACCATGTTTCCTTGTAACCGAAATTTGTAACTTTGTTCAAGTTCAACGTTAATTCAGTATCCTTTTTCAGGATGTAGAATCTAGCAAGACCGACAATGAAAGAGCCCACTGAACCCATATGCAGTAACCTCATTTTCCTTAATGTTAAAACTAGCAAGGGTGAAAGTTTATTGAGTTTTGGAATATATTATTAGCATGATCCTTTTACAACAAAAATTGATTAATAATATATTCCAAGGATCACTGCACAAGGATTTGAATTTCGACATCGTCGACTTGCTCTAGCAGAAAGCATGGCAAGGGGACCGCTCTGGCAGACATGCATCTCCAGTGACTCCAGGACCTCCCAAATGCTTTTCTACCTCTTGCGAAATCTTTCTTTGCTGCAAATATTGGCACTGTCCTCCCCATTTTCTAGGCACAGCTCTAGGCCAATGCTCCTATATTCTATACATGTGAGTGATTTCAATAATATTAAGATTTTATATGCATGTTTGATGGATGATAACAACCACTTGCTTCTTCATTTCAGAAACTTTTATCTCAAAGTTTTGATCTGAGCAACCTTGACTGACCAAAACAGATGAATGGCTGGTTTCACATTATTTAATCGTCTAGATCATTTTCAAGGTACTCTAAACTTTCAATAGTCTAGATACAGTACAATTGTATTTGCATAGAAAACTACAGAAAAACAATTTTCCCGAGAATGATGATTATTTACTTATGTGCTGAATTAGAGCCAGCGAGTACTTGGATTGTTGTTTTTATTGAGCATTGGCATCCGTTTTCTCCTCACTACTTGGTATGCATACAGTTGACGTAATGCTCGCTTGAAATATCATGAAATGAGAACTTCATGCAGAAATTAACAGTCAACTTTGTTGTGTCTAATGGTTTCTGAATATTGTTCTTTTAGATCATACCATGTACATGTTTGAAGAGGATGTAAAGAAAATATTTTTATCCATTCCCATCATTATGATTTTTTCATGGTTGGATATGTTCTCAAAATGCAATGCTCGCTATATATACATAATGCATCCATTAATTTATATTTTGTATTGTGGTTAAGAGCTTAATGGGCCGCCAAGTTGAAGCATTGCAAGTAATAATTAAATTATAACTTGCAGCATTATTGGTTATGAACTAACTTGCTCGTGAGAAGAGCCTTACAAGGAGAGAGAGGAAAACAGGTTACACACACAAACAACGGACATGTTCAGGCTGGTACCTTTCGATGTGCATCATAATTTCATTTATGGAGCTCTTACTGCCAGTGTTATTTAAGATGTTCCCAAACATGTAGACATCTACTACTATCCAGTATCTAGAACGAGATGAAAGAAGAGGTAATAACCTATCCCTTATTGGCCAGCCAGGAATATTATTAAATCTGAACATATATGCTCAGAGTGATGCATTACATCGCACACCAGCTGAGCTCGCTGTTTTCTTCCACGCTCGGCTCATCGAGTGTACACCTCACTCATCATTGGATTCTTTAAAGCTACAAAGATCTGTAATGCCTTGAAGGCTACTGAACTTTGTTGTAAATATATTCTGGAAATTCGATTGGATTTGTGTCCGCTAAATAAATCAAAATGTGCACCTGATGCTGATTTGGAGACAAATACAGGGGCACACGAAGAGGAGTATGCCTTTAAAAGGAAATGTGAGAACTTCTTTTCTGATGCATTGTCCGACACTGTGCTTATTGTATTTTTCAATGGTTTATCCTTTGCCCCATCAATTTCCAGAATATATCACTTGAGCTTGCTGCCAGTGCTGCTAAATTCAACATGCCAGCATAATTTATCACGGCATTTCAAGTTAAGATGTTGACAATGCTTAAGAAAACAACCACTGTATCACCACCAATATGTCAAAATACAATAAAAGTAGTCTCAGATACCCTTTATTTTGAGGAGTCGCATACCTTTTTTTAGTGGTGTTTCTAAGAATTTGAGTGCATTCTTCAAATTTAATCATTTCTTTGTGCTAACATCCTGCTTTCATTTTATATCTTGATGTACAGATATGCTGTGTTCTACTTGAACACAGTTTAAAGTTTTCGTTATTCCACAATATCTCTGGCTATGTTGTGAATGAACAACCAGATGGACTGTGTTGTACCTTCTGTAAAGTCATCTGCCACAATGGATGAACGCATGGCTTTCAGTTGCACTTACCATTGCAGACGACAGTGAGAAGGTCTTTGCACGGTATGTCAAGAATTCCTTCAATATGCCCCGTATCCGCACACTACTGCCTCAGTACCAAGTGTAATGCCGCATCAGGCTTTTGTAAGTTAGCGTAAGAGTTGGCACGTCCAGCATCAGGCTATTGTAGTTTCTTTGGCCAATTAGAATGGGAACAGAGACCAGAAACTAAAATACTACATTGTCTGTTTTTCATCATGTAGTCTTCCTTTTGTGTCAGATTTTGCAAATTGGAAGTAGTATTCATGCCGATTCCTGGCATTGTGCAAACTTGGGAGTCTCCTTTGTTTTCGTACGAGATTAGAATCTTGGGTTCATATTTGGGATTGAATGTTTTCATTACTGAGTGAGTGTATTTACCTGGAAGTGATATAGGTTAATTTGGTACTGATTTGGTATTGCTATTGTTGTTACAAAGGCTGCTTCTGAGATTATAGTTTCTTGCATCAACTTGTGGTTCTTTCATAATCACACATTGTGATACTTGATCCAGATATATGCCAAACTTGACACTTGATGAGATGGATATAAAGATGGTTGAACAAGTTCATGTATAAGTTTTACACATGTGATGTGGCGGACAAAGGTCTTGGCTTCATGGTGTTGGAGTGGATGATCGATAGCATGAGATGGTGATACCGGCTCTTAGCACTACTGACGCTTGCGGAGAAGCGGCGAGAAGAGGAGACCGTGGTGGCACGCTTGACTACAGAACACACTATTTTGCGTTAAAATTATATCCACGACTTAGATTGTCCCTCTCCCGTTGCAACGCACGGGCATATTTACTAGTAATAATGACATACGGAGTACATGGGAAACATGCAGAGCAGACAAGATCAAAAGAACGCCGTATAAACTGCCACCGCATGACCCGCTGAAAAGACCTTAATCACAACTCACATATGGTACAGACAGCTCGACGGCCCTGTGTTGTTGCCCACACGTTTGGCAGGGCGCCTTTCAGTTTCAGGTCACGAAATCACACGGACGAGATGAGAAGGGGTGAGATTTTGCCGCGTCCGATCGATCTCGGAAGGATTTGCTCAGTCCAGTGGGAAACTCTCAATCATTTTCATCTCAAGTGTTGATTTCTGGTCGACCGTCGTGAAACTTGCCGTGTTCAAACGGAATGGCAGATGGCGCGAACCATGCTGCACTGCACGCATTGCGCGCCATCATTGTTCTGTCATGGCCTCATGGGCTCATCCCCATCCTAGACGCCCTGGACACGACGGCGTCGCGCGCCTGCGAGTCGCACACCTGCGTGCTGAACTTGCACCCGTACCGCGACCTCCAGCTACTCGCGCCGCCGGCGTCCGCGCTGCCGGGCGACGACCCGGCGGCAGCGTCATCGCGGCCGTCGATCTTCTTGATGGCCCTCCGCATGCTGGAGCACTCCCGCTCCAGCCCCTGCACCCGGCTCCGCATGCCGTCCATGTCCACCCGCAGCACCTGGCTCTCCTGCACCGCCGCCGTCCGCCACGTCTCGCTCGGGCCAGCCGCATGCCGGAGCGCCGCCGCCCGCTGCTGCTGACGCGGGGCGCCCGTCGTGGACGCCAGCAGCGTGCCCGCGATGGCGCGCCGGAGCTGCAGCTGCTCGAAGAAGAGCACCTGCAGCACCGCGCGCAGCGGGAGCCGCTCGTTCTGCGCCGCGTGCGTGCACGCCTCCACCGTCAGCTTCCGGCAGTCCACCACGCCGCACACCCGGTCCCGCTCCTCCGCCGTCAGCCGTGGGTGCGCCTGCAATGCAACCGCCGCGAGTCGTCAGCAGCTACTCGACAAACCGCGACATTCTTTCTTGGACTTGTCAGAAGCAAGCTGCCAGCATGTACTAGAACACGGTAGCAGTCAAATTGGGCAATGCTCGTACCTTGAGGTAGACGTCGACTGCGCGGTAGACGCCATCGTCGTAGATGCGGGCGTGGTCCGGCAGTGCCAGCGCCAGCTCGCAGAATTTGGCGGGCTTCAGGTTGGCGTCCGACGCCACCTCGGCGAGGTAGTTGTCCACCAGCTTGCCCACCTGTACCATGACCACGGCAGACGGCCGAGACGCCGTCGTCCTAGCCGCCACATCCTCCTCGGTGATCGCAGCGGCCGAGGACGACGCCTCGTCCTCGTCAGAGAGAAAATGCCTGACGATCCGCTCGACGCAGTCCACGTCGTAGAGCGTCTCCGCGGCGCCGGAGAAGCTCGGGATGAGCACGTCCTCTAGCGTGGCCTGCTCCAGCTGCGTGGCGGCCTTGCGCTCCAGCGCCGCGCGCGCCTCGTCGGACGCGCGCAGGATGTGCGCCGTCCGCAGCAGCGCGAACAGGAACTTGGCGGTGACGACGCGGCCCGAGCACTTGTCCGGGGGCAGGCTGGCGACCACCGCCTCCAGCAAGTCCCGCTGCTCCACCTCCGACGACACGGGCGCGGAGGCCCGGCGCCACCGCATGGACCGCGACAGCCCGGGGAGGGTGGCCCGGGCGTAGGACACGAGGCAGCTCTCCACGGCCTCCGTCGCCCCCGCGCCCTCGCGCGCCGCCATGGCCGCCATCACCCGCTTGTACATGCGCAGGCCGAGCACGGCCAGGTCGTCGACCCAGGCGCGCGACGACGACGAGGACGAGCGCGCGGCGATGGCCTCCACGCAGCGGTCGACGATGCCGAGCTCCTCGGCGTGCGGCAGCAGGTCCTCGCAGGACTTGAGCGCCCTGGCGGCCTCCCCGGGGTGCCGGAGCACGGACTGGGCGAGGTACGCCTCCGCGCGCGCCGCCAGGTTGTCCTCCGCGTGCTCCTCCGTCATCTCCAGGTACTCCGCCGCGCACCGCAGCGGCGCCACGTTCCAGGGCGTGAGGTCGAGGCGCACGCCGTAGCAGAACTTGGCGGCCGCCTCGAATGTGCCCGGTCCGCCGGGGAAGTCCGGGAAGGTGATGCGGTACGAGTTCCCGTCGTCCATCCGAACCTGCCCCTGCTGCTGCTCGTTCCCCTCCTCTGCTTCCTCTATCTCTGCTTCCTCAATCTCTGTTTCCGCGTCAGCAGAAGTATCGTCGTCGGCATTGTCTACGTCGCTATTACTCCGCCGCCGCTGGCGCGCCGGACGATGCTCGTCCTGCTCGGTGAGCATGCGGCTGATTTTCCTGCTCTTGGACATGAGCGGGAACTGCGCGCGCAGAAATCGAACTCTCAGCGGAATTTCATCGAGCACAACACAGGGGGGAAGAAACACAAGGGACTCGGAATGAACCATCACAATTCAGAGACCGGGTGGGTACCTTGTGGAGGTGGAAGCTCATGTCCTGCACCTCGAAGACGACGTCGCTGGGCAGCCCGGTGGTGCAGAACCTGGCGGCGCACAACACAAGCGAGCAGAGCAATTCAGCAAACCCCCGCCGGAAAGGAAAACCAACGCAATTCTCCATCCACCATAGCACCAAAACAGGAAATCCACTGTAGAACCAAAATTGAGAGAGGAGACACTCACCAGGCCTCGCCCCTGGACGGGCCGCGCGGCGCGACGGAGGAAGACGACATGGCAGGCAGCCGCTGCTGCTTCTAGCTGTCCCGGATTGTGACAAGTTGGAGGAGGACGACGACGGCATTTACATACCCGGCAGCGGGCCTCCTCGCTCCGTCGTATAATTGAGGTGGAAGGTGGGTAGGCTTATTTAGGGCGGCGCCATCTACCCCGGCCAAACAAATAAATCGATCAGGATCCCACTTCCGGCCGGCGGCAGTTTCAGCCGCAGCAGCAGGACGGAGTTATTGCTGCTGACATGTATGGAAAGCTACGGCCGCCTACAAAATCCTCCCATCATTCGCTGTTTGCTATAGTAAAACTGGTTTGGAGATTGGAGATCGTGATGAGGTGTGTGAGCTAACTAACCGTTCCACCATGACACCACGATGTAGACCGGGATGAGATCACGTCGCGTCGAGTCGTCACCAATTCACCATCCACGGGAGGAAGAGGGGCTGCTTCGGTTGGGAATTCTCGGAAAGTTCTTGGGGACACGACGACTTTTGTCGGCTTTGGATATCGACAAGGAAGAGAAAGGGTGAAAGCAAAGGTAAAATGAGAAAGGAGAGAAAAGCCTGCCTGCCTGCTCCTTCACGCGTCAACACCCAACAAAGCTTTCGTGGAATGGGAAAGGCGCGGGGAAAATGAAATGGGCAAGAGAATGACAACGAGTGTACAATATGATGTATCATGTAGAGGTACCAAGAGGACGACTCGAAAGAAACCCCCGCGTCGTCTCCTCTGGCGGCTCGGGGGGAGAAACCCTAGCGCCGCCGCCAGGCCCCCCCTCTCCCTCCCTCGCATCGCCGCCGCCGGAGAGGGCGCCGGCGAAGCCGTGCGCGCCTCAAGGAGGGTGGCGGCGGGGCGGTCTCTCTCTCCGCCTCCTCGTCTTCCCTCGCGTTCCTCGGCGCGGCGCTGCGGGCGGCAGCAGGGCCACGGGGGCCAGGCGGAGCTGCTTTGAGCGGCCGCGACGGCGGCGCGTTGCTTCAGATGGACGCGGCGGAGGCGCTGCTTGCGGCAGCCGGTGTCGACCTGGCGGCGGCCAGCGCGCTGGTTTTGGGAGCCGCGGCGCCAGCGCTGCTTTGCGACCGCGGCGGCGGGTCTGCAACGGGAGGCTGCGGCGGCGGGTCTGCTTCGGGAGGCAACGGCGGAGGGGCCACAGCGGGAGCAGCGTGGGCGGAGGAGCCTGCTGGTGGCCATGGCGGCGGTGCTGCTTCGGGTGGCTGCGGCGATGGGCGGGCCCCGATCTGGGCCAGTTGGGCCAGTTGGCTGTGCGGTGGCGGCTTCGGATGGTGCAGGGTGTTCACGCCTGCGGGCTTCGGCGGTCGTCCTCGCGCCCCGTGTCGGTGTTGTCGGCGTCCCCTCTATGTGGCGTTCCGGCGGCGTCCACGGTGATCTTCGGCGGTTCTCCGTTGGCTTCGGGATGTGTTGCCCTCTGCGCGTCGGCGGCTACGGGTTAGCGGTTGCTGTTGGTGGTTTGTGCCGGTCCTTGTTGGCGGGCGCGAGTTTCTTGGAACTCTTCGTTGGGCGAAAGCTCTGTCCTGGCGGCCGGCCGGGACCGAGGACGGTGACGCCTGTGGGCGCCGCATACTTCTTGAAGGCGTCGTCGAAGCGGGTGTTTCTTGTTCTCCGCTCGGGTTCTCCGGGGGAAACCCTAGATCCCTCGCGGGATCGGGCGTGGGCGGCGCTCTTACGTCGCTTTGCCTCTTGGGGCCTCGCTTTGGATGTCCACCGGACTAGGGGGCTTGTGGAGTGTTTTGGTGGTTTTTCGGCGGAGGCGGGTTCGTCTTCGGCCAGGCGGGGCGCGGCCTCGGGGCCGGTGTGGTAGTTGGAGCGGTGGCTCCGGTCTTTCGCCTCCGCTTTTTGCGTTGAGGTGTGGTGTCGACCTGGCCGGTCGTCGACCCGTGTGGAGCGCAGCCTCGGGGCTGGTGTGTGGTGTCGTGTTGTAACGGTTTTCGGCCAGTTTTCCTCATAAACGGGCCAACTCTTTTCTCCTATATCAATGAAAGGCAAAGCTTTTGCCTCGTTTCAAAAAAAATATCATGTAGAGGTAATTGCACTTGTCAAGGAAGTGCATTTCCATACAAAATCTCTAAATACGTGGTGTAGTGTGGTACACAACATTGTCTGGTGGGCGCACTGGTGGTACAACTTGTGTCTGGAGCTGCTACGCGTCCTATGACCACGGTTAAGTCGTTCTTGCAGCAAAGTCCTCGTTGAATTGGAGATTTTGCGTGCGGCCGCGGCCTCGTTGAAAAGAATTCGGCCAGTTGTTCCTGTGTTCTGGTCGTTCCCCTCTCCTCTTGGCTCAACCCTAGCGACGACGAAAATCGTGGCGACCATGGAGGCGACGCATGGCGGAGTCGGAGGGGCGCATGGAGAGAATCGGCCGGTCGCCGCGCCCTGCACGTGCTCGCGAAGGGGCGCGGTGGAGGGGCAGACCTGTGCCTCCAGCACCTGCTCATTCTCGAGGACATCGGCTGCGAGATGCGGCGGCGGAGGAGGATGGTGCTGTGGAGGAGAGGGCGGCGGCAGAGAAGAGGGTTGCGGAGGAGAGCGTTGGCGGTATGACAAGATATACCACAAATTCATGCTACTGTACTATTGCCCTGCGTCGGTGGAGGAGAGGGCAGCCATGGCAGAGCCCAATGGCTGGCGGCTACTTGATGGCCTGCAAGGACACAGGGTCATTCATGCATATTTTTGTGGAAGTATTATTTCCGATTTTTATATCATATCCCAACAAGGAGCGCAGAGGATGTTTATCTGCGGTGTTTCTGTCACACCCAAGTGAATGGATCGGTAACGAACAAGAGGGGGGTGACTGGTCGGTACACAATTTTTATATCTTTTTCAGTTTTATATGCGATGCGGAAGTAAAGGTGGCAACTTTAGCAACTATGGTGAACCTAGTATGAACCTATGCGATGCAACAAGTAAAGGAACATACAAGATAGTAAGAGAGAGGGAGCGGGACAACCGGGGTAGCGGAGGGGAGACGCAATGTGTTTCCCGCAGTTCCTCCCACAAGAGGGAGTACGTCTGCGTTGAGGAGGTGTGGACCACGAAGGTCCAACGGCCACACAGGCCTCACCTTGTTCCTCGAGAAAACCCCACGAAAGAGCTTTAGTTGAAACACAAAATTCAATGAAAAACCAATGAAACCAATAGATAGGTGATGGGAAATCCATAGTAAAATGCATCGAAATTTGGAGCTATCACTGCCAAACCCCACCAATGTGAGCTTGGAGGAGCAGGTTCGCAACATGCAGCCCAGCAAATTGATGCAAGAAGACATGCACATCTGGAAGGAGGGAGATCCATGGACGATGATTACAGGTGAGTATTACTGGAAGAATGACGATGGATGGGCAATGGAGTCGGCGACTGATGGCGTGTAACTCACACGTTCGTTGGGAACCCCAAGAGGAAGGTATGATGCGCACAGTAGCAAGTTTTCCCTCAGAAAGAAACCAAGGTTTAATCGAACCAGTAGGAGCCAAGAAGCACGTTGAAGGTTGATGGTGGCAAAATGTGATGCGGCGCAACAACAGGGATTCCGGCGCCAACGTGGAATCTGCACAACAAAACCAAAGTACTTTGTCCCAACGAAACAGTGAGGTTGTCAATCTCACCGGCTTGCTGTAACAAAGGATTAAACGTATCGAGTGGAAGATGATTGTTTGCAAGAAAATAGTAAAACACAATTGCAGTAGATTGTATGCTATGTAAAGAATAGGACCGGGGTCCACAGTTCACTAGAGGTGTCTCTCCCATAAGATAAAAGCATGTTGGGTGAACAAATTACAGTCGGGCAATTGACAAATAGAGAAGGGCATAACAATGCATATACGCCATCTAACTGCATCTATGCCTAAAAAGTCCACCTTCAGGTTATCATCCAAACCCCATTCAGTATTAAGTTGCTAAGCAACAGACAATTGCATTAAGTATGGTGCGTAATGTAATCGACAACTACATACTGAGAGATACACTCAAGGTTTGAGCCCTAGTGGCAACAGCACATCCCCACCTTAGAACTTTCTCACATGTCCCGGTGTCAATGAAGGCATGAACCCACTATCGAGCATAAATACTCCCTCTTGGAGTTAAGAGTACAAACTTGGCCAGAGCCTCTACTAATAACGGAGAGCATGCAAGATCATAAACAACACATAAACAATAGATTGATAATCACCATAACATAGTATTCTCTATCCATCGGATCCCGACAAACACAACATATAGTATTACAGATAGATGATCTTGATCATGTTAGGCAGCTCACAAGATCCAACAATGAAGCACAACAAGGAGAAGACGACCATCTAGCTACTGCTATGGACCCATAGTCCAGGGGTGAACTACTCACTCATCACTCCGGAGGCGATCATGGCGATGAAGAGTCCTCCGGGAGATGAATCCCCTCTCCGGCAGGGTGCCGGAGGCGATCTCCTGAATCCCCCGAGATGGGATTCGCGGCGGCGGCGTCTCTGGAAGGTTTTCCGTATCGTGGCTCTCGGTACTGGGGTTTTCGCGACGGGGGCTTTAAGTAGGCGGAAGGGCAACGCGGGGGGCCACACGAGGGCCCCACACCATAGGTCGGCGCGGCCAGGGCCTGGGCCGCGCCGCCCTATGGTGACGGCGCCTCGTGGCCCCACTTCCTTCCCTCTTCGGTCTTCTGGAAGCTCCGTGCAAAAATAGGACCCTGGGCGGTGATTTCGTCCAATTCCGAGAATATTTCCTTACTAGGATTTCTGAAACCAAAAACAGCAGAACAAAGAATCGGCTCTTCGGCATCTTGTTAATAGGTTAGTTCCAGAAAATGCATAAATATGACATATAATGTGCATAAAACATGTAGGTATCATCAATAAAGTAGCATGGAACATAAGAAATTATCGATACGTTGGAGACGTATCAGCGACAGCACAAGGATCATCTTCTCCTTCCATAGTGGTACTGACATGTTTTGTGTTTGCCCTTAGTGGAATTCAATTAGATGTGCTGGTACTGACTTGGTTTGTGTTTCATAATTGCTAGAAAAATCAAAGATCAGAAGTTCAAGAATTGCAAGAGGACAATGTATTGCTGGTGATGAAGCTAAATGATGTGGAGCAAGAGCTAGAGATTAGGAAAGCTGAGAATAAAAAAAAATGTCCAGAAGAAGCATATGCAGGAGCTTAGAAGCAAGGGTTTGAGGTAATTTGTAACTCTGCTGACGAAAGATATGCAAAGGAGGCAGGTTCTTCATCAATCTCTTTCCCTTTGTCTTTCTCTTACTCTGCTCTATCTCCATATCATGTGTATTTGCTAGGAATTGAATCAATAACATAAAAAAATTGTTATGATCCACCATAATTGACAGTGTCTTCACATCTCTCAGAGCAGCCATCATTGCAACAATGTCAGTGACATAGGCATCCCAAATGGGCCTGCCGAAGAAGGTACCCGGGGTTTACTGGAGGCCCATGACCCGAAGTTTTACAAAACCCGGAAGCCCAATCAAGAGATAGTTTGGAAAGATAGAGTTGTATTAGGAATATCGACTTGTAATTATTACGGGACGGCTCAGAAACCCTCCCGGACTCTGTAACTTGTACATCACGAAACCCTCGGCTCCACCTCCTATATAAGGGGGAGTCGAGGGACAAAGAAAGGATTGATTCATTGTTTTACGTAACCCTAGTTTTCATAGCAGTCGAGTACTTTTCCGGCTGAAACCCTCGAGATCTACTTGCCCTCTACTTCCAACTAAACCCTATTCTACAACTTGTAGGCATTGATAAGTTAATCCCTTATCAATTGGCGCCGTCTGTGGGAATTAGAGGCGACAAGGATCTGATCTCGATGGCACGTTCGACATCATCAACATCTTCGGTAGCAAGCAACGCGATGGATCGAGGTAAACAGATCGAAGCCGCTCTAGTCGATTTTGTTCCTCACCCACCCTCTCGTATGGATGCATATGCGTATCTGGAGGAGCCCATGGACATGGCGTTCGGAAGGTTCCACTTTCGCGTCGGGAAGGAGGGATCTCATCGACTCATGATATCGGATTCGGCGAGATCGGTCATAGTTGGTTCCGATTCCTCGGGATCGGTGTCATCATTCGAGTCTGGCGATGAAGAGATTTCGTCGACAATCTCCACTAAGCTTGCTTCAAGTGGAGAACTCGTCAAGATCTTCAGCAACATATCCGTCGGGTCGTCTGCGGACTCAAATATAAGCAGCGGCTCGGATAGTGTCGATACTTTCGACTTCATCGACCAATCCGCTTCTATTCGTGAGGTCTTCGCCGATCTATATGACGGTGTCACCAATATCGATGACAATCAAGCTTCAACACATCACCAAGTGTACGTCCTTGGTGAAGCAAGCCGAGCAGAGCCAGAGACGTCAGAGGCTTTCAACGATTTGGGAAATCCATACGTCGATCCCGCTGATCTCATGCGAGGTTTGGGCACCAAATACATTGGTCCCGAACCAAGAGATAAAGTGCAACTCCCGCAAGAAGCCTGGGATATAGCGACAAAAGCCATGAATGGCACGGAGCCGATGAATACCACTGGAACAGTCGTAGAGCTACAGGCGTACCAATATACGCTAGCCCGTAAAGGGAGGGAACTCGAAAAAGAAAGAATCGAATTCGAAAAGAGAAGAGCCGCTGCTTCTGCGTCAAACAGGCGAAGGGATGAGCTGAGCCGACATTCAGGAACGTCGGGAGACAACCACAAAGATGGTCGTAACAGGGGAAGATCTCGACTGCAGAACATACCGGAGGCAGAGAGGGAGCATCTGATCCAGAACCTCGACATGTCCTTCATGTCGATCGACACAAGAGGGAATATTATCCCTAAAACCCCGGAAGCAGGATATATGGCGACACATGCCTTGATACTGGCGAACAGGCCACCCGCAGGAGATCCAAGAGAGGCATTGTATAACATGGCTTTGGCAGGAGTTGGTGTTATGGGGACAGCGTTCGCAGGTACAAGCACACCTCCCGAAGGTGCTGCAAGGCAAAATAGTCCACGACCTACAGTGGCAGTACAAGAACCCCCAAGAACGTCGGCAAGAGACACAGCGGCACAAACACGGGTTGACAGAGCGCGACATGAGAGGAGAGAACGTCGGCAGTCACCTGAAGTAGATGACGAAGATCTGTGTGGACTACCCTGCTTCACTCGACGAGTCCGCAAAACGCGAGTCCCGTCAGATTTCAAGTTGCCTGATAGTTATAAGAAATTCGATGGATTGCAAGATCCCGAAGATTGGTTGGTTGATTACTTGGAGACAGTAAAACTGACGGGTGGAACTAAGGCAACGGCTATGCAAAGCATTCAGGTGTATTTAAGTGGCGCAACTCGATCATGGATCAAGAAGCTACCACCTGGGTCTATCGACAGTTGGGAAACCTTCGAGGACCTGTTCGTAAAGAATTTCTTGTCCACATGCAAGAAACCTGCGTCAATAGAGGAGTTGAGAGCCTGTCGACAGAAGTATGACGAGTCGATGAGGGCGTACATACAGAGGTGGAATATTATCAAAAACTCGGCAGAAAATATCGGTGGGATCCGAAGGAAGGACTTCATCGAGGACCTGGGAAGGACTAATCCAAAGAAAATAGCAGCATTCATAAGATAGCAAATTGTTGGGCAGATGGAGAGGATGCTGTCAACAACAAACGGCATAGGTCGCCTGAGGAGGATCGTAACAGAAACTTTCAAAATAGACGGCGTTTTTCTCGCCAATATTCAGATCACAATGGTCCCGCCGAATATTGGCCGGCTTCCGAGGAAATAACGAAGGAAACAATCGAGATGATTATCAAAAGGGCGATGAGCAGCGTAGTGACTACAGGGATGGTCCCCGTCCAAATAGGCAAAATAATGGTCCTAGGTTCCAGAGGCCGTATATATCTCCCGAAGATATGATGAACGGACCATGCCAAATGCATTTTTATCTCGACAACAATGGAAAGAGGCAGTCAGGACACTTGCAGAAAGACTGTCGAACTTTTCAGGCGTTGAACAGGTTTGCAGGGCATGCCAACGCACAGGCAACAAACAGATACCCTCAAGGGCCAAGGAGCGAGGTTCATCTTCCGCCTCCTCCGAAAAAGTTCGAGTACTTTTCCGGCTGAAACCCTCGAGATCTACTTGCCCTCTACTTCCAACTAAACCCTAGTCTACAACTTGTAGGCATTGATAAGTTAATCCCTTATCAGTCAGCATCATTTAATGAGACACAATCCATCTCTCATGTCACTCCCAGGAACACACCAATAAAACTTCATTTGGCTGTCATCTCATTTCCTCCTTGCTTAACAAAATCCCCAAGCCGCAGAATTGAGAGAGTATTAGTGTTACAATTGTCAAAATAGTCCACATTCCCACTAACATACTGCAAATGCTCCTTGAGACCACAGAAAAACCCATTGTGATCCAACTCAACTGTAAACCTATCAAGATCATTTGCAAAATTCAGTTAACAAATGCAAGTGTCAAAATTCAGTTAGCACTGCAACTATCAAAATTCAATTAAACTGCAAACTTCATACTCAGTTAACTTGTGCAACTTCGGTTTAGACCTTAACTGTGTAAAAAGACATGAATTACTGCTACATTGTAACAAATACAATACCAACAATAGAATAGAAGCATTCATGGTTCTGAATCGACTTGTTCATCTGAAAAAATCAAAGCTTTCCCGATCACTGTCGCCAAAAAAATCACCAATCATATGGATCAAAACCTTTTCGAAAACTATCCCTAGGCACTACAATGACGTTTTCGACTAATTTTGCCCATCAAATCGTTCACAGATGACCAAGATCATCCAGGCGACATCCATGGCCGTGGCGCTGCTCGGCGGAGAAGACGACGAGAATCAGAGAAGAGGACAAGGCGTACCGTAGTGCGGAGGTTCCTTGCGCCACTCTCGCCTGCGAGGATCGTCGGCCATCTCCGCCGCTGCCGCCCACTAAATCGCCTCCGTCCTCGCCAACGTCGAACCAGGAGGAGAAAGGAAACCGCCTCTATGTTATGCGTGATTTCTATGGTGTTATACACAAAGAGAGCGCGAGGACCTATTCGCGGCAGGAAGGACATGTTCGCAATTATCCGTTTTCTTCAATGCTGCATCGAAAACCATCATCTCTCGCCCGGAAACTGCCATGTGTCGCCTCCACATTGAATTGTACGAGTTGTGCACCCACGATACAATGTTTTGTACTAGTGCACCACACTTTCAAAGATGTTGTATGAAAATGCGCATCAAGGACAACTTGTTTTATGAATGATGCAATTACCTCTATCGTGTATGAACATGTAGCACATATCACATCACATGTTCAGATATCATTCTTGTTCGCTTTCCGGTGCACAGATGAAAATTTGTTTGATGAGCTAATTACACCCTAGGCCTCAATAGTTTCATGAGGTATTAGCACCCCAGATACTTCAACTTGTCAAACCGGAGAAAATTCATACAACAACTTGCAAAGTGAACTCTGCAATACACAAACTTGTACTAAGGGAGCAAATAGGTACAAAAGCAATCAAAAAGTGACATGTGGCGTTGTTATTTTTTTGCAAAAATACCCATACGTGTTTTCCTTTTGAACTTGTAACCATACAGCTGCCTTACAGGCTGGTCCCACTTGTCAGTGACCTACATAAAAATCCTATATAACTAAGAAGTTCATCCCCACTAACTGATTTTCAGGCCATGCAGCCTAGCCACGTCATCTGAATTGTTCTACCAATTGGAAATCTCCAACGTTTTAATTGCCTTCTCTGTCTTTATTGTGACGCAACTAACATTGCACATGCAGTGCTCCCTTAATGCTGATTCCCACTTCGTCTCTTCTTTTCCCCTTCGGTATAAACCGACCGATCCGAAACTTTAATAGCTCAGGAAGGCAAGCAGACGGAGACCACCATTTTAGGCATACGGGGAGATGATATTTTGATTGGTCGTTTCATCTCCACTCTGTATATATATAAGCCAACATCAGTTAGAGGGCCTCGTGCAACCTGTTCAATCAAATTTCTCCTCCCATCCACCACGCGCCGGTACTTGCTTCCTGCTTCCGCCTATCTACCTCGTGGTATGAAAGTTTGGCATCTGTGTTTTGGTGGCTGCGATTTGGAAAAACCATAGGCGGGAGCAAGTGCCAGACTGAGCGGCCTGCTGGCTGCTGCCAGCACCCAGTTTGTAAGCTTGCCGGGTTTTTTTTTCTCAAGAAGAATTATCGGCGGCCGCTCCTTTGCCATGGACTGCGATCTTGCTCTCTGCGTGTGTGTGGATACTCATTTTCCTCCACCACCTCTTCATGTCCTAACGTTTGTGTTCAGCTTTGGCTTGGCCAGGGTAGTTACATGTATTTAGCTGATTGTGGGCAGTACAATTTACTGGTTCTTCGACTATGAGGAGGTGAATACATCTCTGCTTATTTGTGTTGGATAGTGCTAATTCAGCAACTTTTGGATGAAGCAAACTAAACTATTATTCCCTGACAGATGGGGTAAGTAGCTGTTTACATCTTTTTTTTCCTGGCAATTAACTACAGAGTACTACTGCTATCCGTTGTTCATCTCATCTCCATTGACGATGGCTTTCAACACTCCTTTGGTTATACACTAACAGGTGCCTCTACAAGGTAAATCAAGATTCTTTTCTTATATTAATGTAAAAATATTATATGCTTATAAGGCTCTTCTTTTGGTAAACTGTGTTTAATAGGGAAAGGTGTCCAAGAACAAATGAAGTACTATGAAATTCGCATCAGATCAGGAAAATTCTGGAGGATGAATCCATCTACCATTGAAGATTGCATGCTATCGCTTGCTCTCTATATATATTTACCTTAAGGCAAAAAAAAAACACTAGCTGCTAGAGCTAGGTGCTACATAATATGTTGTTAACACACTGCAACTACTTTTTTTTTCCTTAAACTTCTAGCCACTTAGTTTTGGGCTCTTAACTTAGCATTTTATCAAATGCAACATAATTTATAGTGGCCATCTTCCTAATCAGTTTCCACATATTACTATGCATATATGTACTAAGAATTATCATAAGAACTATTATCTGTATCATGAGAAATTCTCAACCTGCTTCGATTTTTTTGTCAGTATTTACTTTGAATACAATTCATTTTCTCATTCGAGTGTACATCGGTGATGCATATTTTTTATATAACCATATGAAGCTTTCATATGTCACAACACAAAAAAAGCTATTTCTTTGTAAAATTATTTAATTGGTTGCTTTTGCACCGAGAAGCAATGAACCATGACATTTTATTCATGTATTCACATTTCCTATATGTGTGCTTTATTCTAATGTCTTTAAACAAATTTCCCGCTGCAACTTTGTGCAATCATTAATTCATGTCCCCTTCATTTATCCAGGTGTGTGGTTGCGGGTTGTTCACGATAGTTCTCTTGCTAAGACTTACCAAGAGTTATTATGAAATCTCTCTACTTCTGTTTAGTTTTGTGTTGTGCTTGTAACTTCTGTTTAGTTTTGTGTTGTGGTTGTAAGAAATGCATAATTTAGGATGTTAGCATGTACCAAATAACGATGGCACACATGAATATTATTATCTCTTCGGATACTTTATTTGATTACTTTAACTTGAATAAATATGCTCAAATTAATAATATAATGACTGCCACAAATTCTCGCAGCAACGCGCGGGGTATCTTCTAGTTTAATTTTAAAATAGAAATACAGATGTGGGGATTTGAACTCGCGATGTGACAACGCAATCAACTCACACTTACCATTATACCTAGCCGCACTTCTTCAATGTTTGCAGGACATCATCTTATTATACGAGTGACGTGAAGGAGTAACCCAGGCCCGTATCTGGAGCATGTGCAGAGTGTGCACTCGCACAGGGCCTCCTAATATTTTGGGGCCCCAAATTTTGCAACTTAGCTGTGTTAATCCTACGATTACATGTAAATAATGAAGTGTAGGCAATAAAAATATGTAGCGCTTACTCCTTTCTAGGAATGTGCACACACATAAAAATTTCGGCCATCAGTAGACTCGCTGCTCCCTGGTGATGGAGTTTAATTGTTTGGGTCCAGTTCAAGTTATTGCATGCTAATGCTCCCTTTATTCCACCTTGGTGCCGTCTGTTCACCTACTCCAATGAGTATATTGTATTAAAATTTAATTTGTTGATTCATTTATCGTATTTCCTCTCTTTTTATATACAAGGCTGTCGCACATTTTGAGGTAGAACTTTCACTAATAATTTGATTAACATAATATGAGTTATATGTCGTCAAAAGTATACCATTCGATTCATATTTGACAGATGTTTTGACATATTTTTGATGTTATATACTTACATTTATATCAAATTATTAGTCAAAGTTTTGGCTAGGAATACTTAGTGGTCTTATATATAAACAGAGAGGGTATTATAAGTGTGATTTAATATATTAAAGTAGTATTGGGCTAATGGATGCTGCATTTGCATTGGCCTAATACCAAACCCTAGAAAATACTCAGTATATACAGTTTTGTTATATAATTTATGCTATATGAGTTAAGTTTGCAACCTAGGTATACACACACAAGAATAGTAAACCGATATGGGGGGAGTATTATTAAATGACTTGCCAATTGATCTTAAAATTTGTAAAACATAGACTAAAAGCATGTTTGGGTAACTAAGGTCTACTTTTTTAGTTTTGCACCGGGCTTCCAATTTCTCAGGTACGGCCCAGTAACCTATACCAATGCATTACCTTTTCTTTTACGAAAAACTATACATTGTTCATCAATAGCTATCAGTAAGATAATGCGGAAGCATAAACACAAAGCTGCCAGCACGAATTCAAAACGTCGAAACAATGCATATTGGAAAAAGGGAAAATGTAGCAACTTATTTAGCGGCACAAGGAATATGACAATGTGAAGCACTTGATATAGATTCCACCCATTGTTCATAAGTAGTTCCCGGTAAGATACCATGAAAACATAAACCTAAAGAGTTGCTAATACAGACTATAAATAAAAGATAAAACAATAGCATGCAGTTTCTTTGCGTAACTGAAATATCCAATGTTCAGATGAAGTATTCACAGACTAAAGATAAAAAATAATGTCCAGTATGTTTAGCAAATTGATGCATGTTGTAGTGGCAATCACATGCGGGCTGTATTGTTTGATCGCGAGTTCGAATCCCCACTCTGTCTATATAGTTTTAATTATTCGTGTAGGCGACTGACAGGTGGGACCAGCATGTAAGGCAGCTCCATGGTTACAAAGGTTAAAATAAAACATACAAGGGTCTTTTTGCAAAAAGTACAACGCCACATGTCATCTTCTGATTGCTCTTGTACCTATTTGCTCCCTCAGTGCAAGTTTGTGTACCGCAGAATTCACTTTACAAGTTGTTGTAGGAATTTGCTCCAACTTGACAAGTTAATGTACCTAGGATACTAAGAGCATCTCCAACAGGCGACGCGGCAAAAAAAAACCGTAGTTTTGGCGCGCGCGGACGCTGCCGCGCAGCTCCAGCGGACGCGGGAAAACGGCGCGCGCGCTAAAAGTTTTGCCGCCCACGCGCTTTCGCGCTATCCCGCGCGGGAAATCTGCCGCGTGCGTTGCCGCGCGCGCTATATAGATGACACGCGCGAAGCGGCCAACTGCCACTCCGCCCACGCGTCTTCCTCCCGCGCCCTCTCTTTCCCCGCCGCTCCACCTCCGGCCGTTCCTCCTCGACGCGAAGATGCCGCCGCGCCGCCGCTCGTCCTCCGGCTACCGCGGCGTCCGCGCGCGGCCGAGCGGCCGATTCGACGCCGAGATCCGCTCCGGCGAGGAGCGGATCCGTCTCGGCACCTTCGGCACAGCCCCCGCGCGATGAACTTCCACGACGTGTTCACGCGCGAGCAGGCGGAGATGCTCGCGCCGCCGCTGCCGATGATCACGCAGGAGGAGCAGCGCCGGCAGCGGGAGCTGGAGCAGCGCCTGGTCATCGCCGAGCGCGACGAGGTGTTCCGCGTCGAATGGGCGCGCCGCTTCCCGGAGGACGTCGCCGCCACGGCGGCCTTCTACGCGGAGAAAGAGAAGAAGGAGGAGGAGAAGGCGGCGGCGAAAGCGGCAAAAAAAGCTTCCCGCGAGAAGCGCCGCGCCGAGATCGCGAAGAGGAGGGCGGCGAGGGCCGCGAAGGCGGCGAGGAAGGCGGCGGAGAAGAAGAACGGCGCAGGGCCGTCGACGGTCGTCGTCTCCTCCTCCTCCTCCTTCGAGTGGACGACAACGCCGGTGTCGTCCACGACTCCGAGCAGCTCGGACTTCAACTGGGACTCCTCCGAGTAGTCTCGTAGAACTTTTAATATATGTCGCATTGTATCGTCGAACTTTTATAATATATTCGTATTTTCGCTCAAATTTTCATAGTTTGTTCGATTTAAATTTTCAAAAAAGGTCGGATTTAGCACTTTATACCGCGCGCGCTGCAAAATAGCGCCTCTGCCGGAGATGCGTTTTTCGCACAGCAACGCGCGCTGGAAAATAGCGCCTCTGCCGCGGGCAAATTCGCTAACACGCGCGCTAACAGTATACAGCGCGCCGAATCGCGCGTTTACAGCGCCAGATTTTACAGCGCCTGTTGGAGATGCTCTAATACCTCTAGTTTCATCTTAGAGCATTTTCACGGGGAAAAGCCCCAGTTGAACCTGGGTGCACAATGCATTTTCAAAATGTGAAAAAATTCTGAAATAAAAATATCGTGGTACCTATGCATGTTCCATGTGTGCGTAGAAAGTTTTCGCGAAGAAACCACTTTTTTATTTCAGAATCTAAAAAAGACAAAATACGTCACATATATACTACTATATAGCCCTGTAATTTTTCACTTTTTTGCCGAGGCAAAATAAAATGTTTTTTCAGAATGAAACTCATGTCCAGGGCACATGTTTGAGATCATCTTTGCAATCATTTTGTGTTTCGATTTTTGAAACATGTTTTGACATCACAAACCCACTTTTTGAAAAAGTGGATTCACATACACCCAGGTTCAGAAAAGCCAGTCTCATTTCCACTGTGGTGTCTTATACCGATCGTAATAGCAATTTGGGGACCTAGCGCGATTTTTAAGCCACACCGCTGCGTTTTAAAAGTAGCTGGCTAGTTTTGGCACCCAACACAATCACCGGCATCCCCGTGCCTTCAACTTCGCGTGAGGTGCCAAACAGGTGCATCGGCACACCTGTCCACGTAGGATTTTGCCCCACGGAACCCTCTTGGCCGCCAAACCCACCATTGTCCATATGCTATGTCCCCACCCGATCCGCCAATTTTCCGCGTCGTAGAGAATCTACCGACGGCCGAGCTGGTTGGTCCGGTCGCTCTACGCGATGAGATAAGACGCGTGCACGCGGCGTAGGGACAGGAGTTGGTGCGATTTGGCCGCGCGACCATGTACAGCAAAGGAAGACGCAGAAAAGGCGCGCTCTTTTCCCCTGCAAACTGCCTAGCGCCCTCCCGCTTTCTTTTCCCGGACCGTGGCGCGCATGATGCCTTCCCTTTCGGCGAGATATCGCCTTTTCTCACACGATCATCATCTGTGTGTGACTCTGATCGATCGTGTCCTGGAGCGGCCTTGATGATTAGAGAGAGCAATATTTGGTACCGCGTCGACTTCAGCGGCCGGCGTCGATTTGCTTAGGCGTATTTGAAAAAAAAAACAGCTGTGTTAGGTTTGGAGCACTTGGGCGCCGCCGCCATGTACCAACGTGCTCCGAGCTCGATCAGCTCCAATAATGCTACACTTACGGGAACAATTTACGGGATAAAACGTACGGGATAACGTGTATGAACCTGGGTGGTTCAAATCTGTTTGCCTTCCTTAATTTTAGGATCATGGGTTTGTTTGAGATCTCCACGTCAGTGCGTAAGAGTTTTTCGTAGAAAAAATCTCATAGATGTAGCATTGTTGCGATCAGCTCTCCTGCCCCAACGACGAACGTGAGTCCTCACCGGACCACGGTACGATTGTTGTACTACTGGCTGCTGATGAGTGGGGTTAATGACTAATCCGTGAATTACACGTTGGTAATGAAATGGAATATATAACTACCCAGGATGGTTCAACCACCGAGCGCGCGGCGACCCTTGCACGACCGTGGGGTTCAGTATGTAGTCCGGTGTAAGTGAACTCTTTTTTTTACTATGAAAAACATGCATGCATGCTAAATTTTGCATGCAAATTTGCACAAACACATACCATAATAACAAAAACAAGATCGTCAAATTCGATATTTTTTCTTTAGCTTTAGATGGCTAGCTATATCCCACAATGACAGACATATGAACTCACCGTAGACAGTTGCAAAAGCTACCACAGTACCACACTACATAATACTGAAATTATTGGCTGCTTTTCTACAATCTTCTATTTACTTATACCTCATACAAAAAATCAAGATATTTTTTCAGAGCCAACCCCCTAGAGATATATACCATGTTATGTACATCAAAATTTATGCAAGTGTCACTAATTAACCCAAGCATGATTGGAATTTTATATTTTTATCATACATAGCAGATTGAGTTTAACTTTTTTTTTTCTAAGATTTAGTGTCTCTTAAAGAAAAAACATAAATATTGTTACAAAGGACCTCTTAAATTTACAACAAAGCGCACATATCTTTGCAATAATTCATGATAGAAATATAAAACAAAGAGCACCTTATTTAATACTTATCAATATTTTCATAAGGTTATGTAGCTCATATCTTTGCAATAATTCGTGATAGAATATTTTTGTACAAAATATAAATAAAGTTTTGTGTTTTGATGAAATATATAAAAATAACAAATTTTAATACAAATATTAGGCTGAGAATACGCTGCATCAATATTCTTGGTTGCGACCGGAAAATGCTCCACTAAAACTAGCGGCCTATGATACCTTTCAAAGCCAACCCCTCAGAGATATTTACCATGTTATGTACATCATAAAATACACGAAGTGTCATTAATTAACCCAAGCAGGATTGCAATTTTATTTTTTATTTTTTTATCCAATTTAGAGGATTCTCTTCTATTTTTTTCCAAGATTCAATTTCTCATAAAAAATATCGTTACAAAGCACCTCTTAAATTTACAACAAAGCCCACATATCTTTGCAATTCATGAGAAAAATATAAAATAAACATCAGCATAATTAATACTTATCAATATTGTTCACAATGTTATGTAGCTAAGAAAATAATTTGTAGAAAATAAAATAAATCTTGATGCTTTTATTAAATATATAAAAATAAAATTTTTTAGTACAAATATTAGGCTGAGAATACACTGCATCAATATTCCTGGTTGCAAACCCAAATAGCCTATGAGCCCAACATTGATACGGTTGCATAACACTTATCAATTCTGAACAAGATGTTTCCTAATGTTATGAATGTCCTTTCACTTTTCACTAGTACAATCTTGAAATATCAATAGAATAGTGGTTTCAATTGAAATCTCAGCAATGAATAGAAGAGTTTTCAAGAATGGATGGGATGATACTAGGTCTGGCACATTAATTGAGACGAAAAAAGTGAAATCACTCGGGGTGACATATTTAGATCACTAGTTTATTTATAAAAGTATTTTTTAATTAATAACAATGTTTTGATGCCCTTACTATTTTTTAAATCATATACTTTTTGAATCACGTGGAAATACTTAGACTTGTGAAATTATTATAAACCTCGGGAATAATTTTTAGAGTAGGTTAACATGTTTCAAAATCTCAAGAAACCGCTTCAGGGATAGACAAGCTGACAAAGACTTCTTCCGCCCCCGTTCACAAAAAAGCACGGGAACTCGGAGCACCACCACCTAGCTTCGCCACCACGATCTTGTAGCCACCATCATCAGACGATGCGCGACACTCGCTTGCAGCCTGAACAACGAAGGAACACGACGTAATCGAGGCAAGGAACCAATCTCCACAGCCGAGAAACAGTCATTGGCCGGACATAGGAGTGGGAGCACAACATGCCCCGTCAGGCCTGGCCGGTTTTCGAATGGGCCCATGAAGCTCCGGTCGCCATGCTGCAATACACTGGCCGTAGAGCCGTCATCCCGAGATCTCGCGACGTCTTCACCTGCACCAGCAGGCCGCCAAACCGCTGAAGAAACCATCCAACCTGAGCCCATCTGGGCCCATCCAAGCCCATCTGGGGGCGGGGCGCCCAGACCATGGTTGCCGGTGCCCGACCTCCAACAACTGTGCCTCGCCGTCGAATGGCTGGACCGCCGCCCATGTCGCTTGTTCGCGCTGGACCTGCGCCTCCCGAGGAGCACCGCCGTTAGGGAGGGAGATGGCCCTGACCCATTCTCCGCGATGCAGGGAGAGAAGAGCCGCCACCAGCGACGGGGTGGTTGAAAGGATAGAGATGGTAACTTGGAGGGGGGGGGGGTGAATAGGTTCTAATTTTTTCGTTAATTTCATTTGCAAGTTTAGTCCTTGTGGAATAATAACTGAGCCTAATGCAAACTAGGTGAGGCAAGGTACTTCAAGCACGAAGGCTATCACAAGAGTAAACAACATAAATAAAGAGATCGGTTAGAAGTAACCGAAGCACGTGGAGATGAAGATGTATTGATGTGTTCCCTTCCTCGGGTGGAAGGTACATCATGTTGGAGAAGTGTGGGATCCCACGAAGGATTTCCCAACTCCACAAAGGCTCACCTTTTTCTTCGGGGCCTATCTCATGAAGGAATAGCTCGCTCAGTTGTGGTAGGCTTTAAGGTAGTGTCTAGACCCTCACAAACTTCTTATTAGAGCAAATCCACGACCCAGATGCTTCCGAGTGACATTAGCTGCCTAGGCTTCCACAAACCCAAGACTAAAAAACTTGCTCGATGAACTCAAGGGGAATGCTATTTGGCTTGGTGAAATCGTAGATCTAGACCTCCTCAAGATTTTCCCAAAAGGGATTTGAGTTTGGTTGGTGGAGGAGGAAGATCTCAAGCTTTGGATCTCAACAATGGAATGTGTGTGTGAGAGAAATATCTTCAGATTTTGCACTGGTCAACCAACCCCTTCGAGGAAGGAGTGGCTTATATAGTCATCCCAAGAAAAAGATCCGTTTGAGGAATAGGTCGAGCCACCTTACATATAGTCCAACAAAGCCGACCAGGAGGCCGGGCAACTCGGCGTCACACCTGACAGGCTGGGCCAGCTGCCGGATGCTGCTCAAAACCGTCCCGAGGCTAGCCCGGCAGCAGCACCCGGCGGACCGGACCATGGGTCGGGCTACCCAACACTGCACCCGGTGGACCGGACCATGGACAGGGTTACCCGACAGCATCATCCGGCAGACCGGTCTGGAATCCGACCTGCCGACGTCTGGGTCGGCATGCCGAGCTCTATGTCGTGTTTCTTGACTTTGCTCAAACGACATTTTTCTTGGAACAATTGTACCTCTCAACACTTTTTGGTGTGAAGTATATGTGGTAGGGTGTGTACTTATCGTTGTGACAACATCCCCATCAAGCTCACCGAGACCGCCCCTCTTAATAGTGCGGTGCTTCCTATTGACTCAATATAAACAAGAGAAAAATAAGTAGATACACCAGCACATGTTTTCTTCAACAGATGTGTGGGGTGGGGGGTGGGGGGTGGGGGGGGTGGGGGTGTCTCCGATCATCTTCCAACACACCATTGATTAACTAAAATCTTTGTATACACTAGTAGGTAACATTAGTCACCACTTTAGCTACGGTGTCATTGTTATCCAAAATATAGGTTAGGGTAGAGTATACCCTTAGAGTGGTGGGGAGGGAGGCGGCAGAGGAGGGGGCGGCGGCCGACTGGGTGGGGGAAGCCACGTCGCCCTTGGGGAGGGGTCAAGGTTTTCTTTTGTTTGCGCAACTCTGCGAGTTTGGTTCCCATGGTTACCTCAAAAGGAAGAGCTAAAATGATGCAAGAGAGTCTAGATGTTTTCTGTTTTCCCCTCGAACATTGCATACTATTTACTTCCATCAGGATTTGAAATCCACTAGCTCCAAAATTTCTCGAAAATGCTTGAGTTCAATTTGACTGATTGTTTACTGTCAGGTTCAAATAAAGAAGGGAACAAAACAATACAAATAAACAGAAAAATGATGGATATACTGGTTAGAATTACAAACCAAATACATTCAACTAAGTAAATAAAAGTTAGAACTTAATTGACCCTTTATTAATTTTTTCCACAACACAAAATCAAGTTAAGTTCAACTATTACACAACAAAAATATATAAGTATATGTATCGTGATTCCCCTTCGCAGTGACCCCCTGAAAGCAAACTTACCTAGATTCATCACTATATCACGGCTCCAGATGTATGCGCTGGCATGATGTTCGTGCCATTCAACTCTCTCTGATTGTCTTCAACAGTAATATTATGAACAATAATCCCGAAATTCCTTTGGTTAATCCGTCAAGATTAGGATTGTCCACTGAAGAGTGGAGATTTCTTGTTGCAACTGATCAAAACTGGTGCACTGTGTTGGCGCGTGTGGATCGACTTAGCGGAACGATGACGAGCTGCTGGCCCCGAACGTGTCGCCGGGGTACCGGTCGAACATCTGCGACCCCTCGCCGGAGCCCTGGAACATAGGCTCAGCCGCCTCGTCGGTGACGCGCCATACCTTGATCGACTTGTCGAGGCTTCCGCTGTACACGATCCACCGCGACACGCCGCTGTTGTCTACGGTCTCGGCGGCTGCGGCCGCGACGTTTTCCTTGTTGTACTCCACGACGGCGAGGCACCTGATCGGCTCGGTGTGGCCCGAGAGCACGGACAGGCAGGAGTGCACCCCGCCGTCGCGCCGCCAGACCATAATGGTGTTGTCGGCGGAGCCGCTGAAGAGGAGCGCCCCCGCCGCGGCGAGGCAGAAGACGGCCTTCTTGTGGCCGCGTAGCACGCCTGCGTGGACGAGCTGGCGATCGCCCTCCCAGCAGTTGACGAGCCCGTCGGAGGAGCCGCAGTAGAGCACCGGCGCGACGGCGCTGACGGCGAGAGCGTTCACCGCGTGCTCCTGCTTGAGCAGCGTCTGCACGGGAGAGTGCTTGGTCCCTTTCCCCTGCACCTCCCGCTTCCACACCTTGACGGTCCCGTCAGCCGAGCCAGTGAACACCAGCCCGTCGAACGCGGCCACGATGGCGTTCACGTTGTCGTCGTGCGCCACCACGGACTCGAGGCACTTGGAGTCGCTGATGCGCCACACCTTGAAGGTGCGGTCCCAGGAGCCGGAGTAGAGCAGGCCCTGCGCCGCGTCCGTCGGGCTCAGGCAGGACACGGCGTCGCTGTGCCGGATCCACAGCGCCGACCGGTTCTTGCGCACCTCCACGTAGTTGGACGGGTTCAGCGAGCCGCGCAGGAAGTCGCGCAGCCGGGGCAGGCTGCCGACGCGCTTGTGCAGGCCGTTCTTGGGCGACACCTTCCACACCCGGATCTTGCCGTCCTGGTGGCCCGTGAAGATGCGCTCGCCGGAGATGACGATGGCCTTGACGAGGCCGCTCGACGACTTGAAGCCGCCGGAGTCCTTCTGCTTGCGCCACACGCGGATGTTCTTGCTGTCTGATCCGGTGTACAGAGCGTCGCCCTTGGCGGCGAGAGAGTAGATGTGGCCTTCCTCCCTGACGAGCGAGCTGATGAGGCTGGTGCCAGGCGCCATCGTGGGCGCCCCGCCTTGGCCGGCCATGGACTCGCTGTGGTGGGACCAGGGGGACGCCATGGTCTGGTTCCAGGGAGACATGTTGTAGGGCGAGCACTCGCCGCTGAAGCTGGACGGGTAGTCATTGTAGAATCCAGGGCTGGCGCCACCAGTCGCGGAGGAGCTGCTATTCCTGTTGGAGCACTCATCGTCCGTGCCCGAGTAGTTGGGGTCGGAGTGATGCATCGGCAGCGGGATGTTGGAAGGGTGCGAGCGCGGGAGTCCGCCGCCGGCCCCTTCCCCGTCGCTATCTCTCATAGGCTCTTGCCGGAGGCTGTGGCGGCGCGGCGAGACCGTGGTACGGTGGAGAGAATTGCGAATGGAGGGGAAGGGAGGGAATGTGTATGTGCGGAAGGGAGGGGAGTGAGAGGCGAAGAGAGAGTGGCGGGAAGCGACAAAGCCGCTCAGACCGCTACCACGTTGGGGGTGGGGCCACAGCCCGTGAACTGCTCCCTTTCACAGGTCTTGGAGGCTTGCTTAAAAAATCTATTTTTTCTCCGGAAATTTTATTTGCCTACTCGATGCATATATTTTGCTTTACCTATATATATTTTGAAATAAGGATAGCGTTTAGGCTACAGCCAGCTATAAAAACTTTAATCATGTTGTATTGTGATCCAAATTCATATACTAAAGGGAGGCTAACTTCTGACGAGCGGAGCGAGGCCCGTCGTCGGAGGCTTAGGCCGAAACGTAGCGGAGTCAGAAGTTAGACGATACGTCGTGCCCTGCAGGGATGCCTGCGAAGGGGGGGTGCGGGAGGGGGGGAGCCCCCCGCGGTACGGTACGAATCGTTGGCACCGCCTATATATACATCTTGTAAGCCGTCGGCTAGGGTTTATCAGATTATAAGATAACCCACGGCGTTTGTAAACACCTCCCGATATAGTGAAGTTTTGATGGCTGGCGCCCGTGGTTTTTTCCCCTTCTGTGTTGGAAGGGGTTTTCCACGTTAAATCTCGTGTCTCCGCTGCGTATTCCTTCATCGTTCTTCGTTATTTGCTTGTCGCTTTTATAACAAGTGGTATCAGAGCCCGTGTTTCAATCTAGGGTTTTGCGACATGTCTTCCTTGAAGTTCGATCTACCGCAGCTGGATTACACCACGATATTTTCTCTGTGGCAAGTGAAGATGAGGGCAATCCTTACCCAATCTTCTGATCTGGATGAAGCTCTTGATGGATTTGGCCAGAAAGATGCCAAGACTTGGACCGACGATGAAAAGAGGAAAGACCGTAAGGCGTTTTCTTTAATTCAGCTTCATCTATCCAATAATATCTTGCAGGAAGTGCTGTCTGGGAAAACTGCAGCGGCGCTGTGGTTGAAACTGGAATCGATCTGCATGTCTAAAGATCTGACCAGTAAGATGCACGTGAAGATGAAGTTGTTCTCGCACAAGCTGCAAGAAGGTGCGTCAATGATGAATCATCTATCGATCTTTAGAGAGATCGTTTCTGATTTGCTGTCCATGGAGGTAAATTATGATGATGAGGATCTAGCTCTTATACTGTTAGTCTTGTTGCCAAATTCTTTTGCGAATTTTCGAGACACCTTGTTACACAGCCGTGATGAACTAACCCTTGCCGAAGTTTATGAGGCCCTCCAGCAGAGGGAAAAGATGAAATCTATGGTGCAGGCAGAGGGTTCGTCAAATAAGGCAGAAGCACTGCAGGACCGAGAACAGAAACAACAACTACAACAACTACAACAAATATAAGAGCAAGACCGACAGAGGTCGCTCAAAATCCAAGGGACGAGATGGTAAGTTCTGCAAGTACTGTATGAAAACTAGCCACAATATTGATGACTGCTGGAAGTTGCAGAACAAAGAGAAAAGAAAAGAGACTTACCAACCGAAAAAAAATCTGAGGGTGATGGTAAGGCTGCTGTTGTTTCTAGTGATAATTCTGATGGCGATTTCCTAGTTGTGTTTGCTGGTTGTGTTTCTGGTAATGATGAGTGGATCCTTGATTCTGCATGCTCGTTTCATATTTGCTGTAACAAAGACTGGTTCAGTTCTTATGAGTTTGTGCAGAGTGGAGATGTTGTGCGTATGTTAGATAACAACCCACGTGAGATCGTGGGAATTGGCTCCGTTCAGATCAAGATGCATGATGGCATGACACGCACTCTGACGGATGTGAGACACATACCTGGCATGGCCAGAAATCTGATCTCTCTCAGTACCCTTGATGTTGATGGGTACAAACACTCCGGTTCTCGCGGAGTTCTGAAGGTATCAAAAGGTTCTCTCGTTCACATGATAGGTGATATGAATTCTGCGAAATTATATGTTCTTAGAGGTAGCACTTTGTCTGTTATTGCTGCTGCTGTTATTCCTGATGAACCTGGTAAAACTAATCTGTGGCATATGCGTCTTGGACATATGAGTGAACATGGCATGGCAGAATTGCACAGGAGAGACCTGCTAGATGGCTGCAATTTGAGTAAGTTTGAGTTCTGTGAGCACTGCATTTTTGGTAAGCATAAAAGAGTTAAATTCAATGCTTCCGTTCATACCACTAAAGGAATTCTAGATTATGTGCATGCTGATGTGTCGGGACCTTCCCGCAAGACTTCTCTTGGTGGTGCAAATTAGATGCTTACTATCATAGATGATTACTCCAGAAAAGTGTGGCCTTTCTTTCTGAAACATAAATCTGATGTGTTTGATGCATTTAGAAAGTGGAAAGTTGTGATAGAGAAGCAAACAGAAAGGAAAGTTAAATTGCTTCGTACTGACAATGGCATGGAGTTTTGTTCTACTATTTTCAATGATTATTGCAGCGACGAAGGCATTGTCAGGCACCACACCATCCCATATACTCCTCAGCAGAATGGTGTGACGGAGAGGATGAACAGAACCATCATCTCCAAGGCTCGCTGCATGTTGTCCAATGCTGGTATGCATAGACGTTTCTGGGTTGAAGCAGCCTCCACCGCTTGTTACTTGATAAACAGGTCACCTTGCATTACGCTTGATAAGAAAACTCCTATTGAGGTATGGTCTGGTTCACCTGCTGATTATTCACAGTTGAGAGTTTTTGGTAGCACTGCTTATGCTCATGTTGATAATGGAAAGTTAGAGCCTAGGGCTGTTAAGTGTGTGTTTCTTGGTTATGGTTCAGGAGTTAAGGCATACAAGTTATGGAATCCTGAAACTAAGAAAGTTTTGCATAGCAGGAATGTAGTCTTTAATGAGGCTGTCATGTTTTATAAGAGTTCATCTACAGATGTTACTGATGCTGTTGATTTTTCTGATAATTCTGATGATGAGCAACAGAGGATTAGCGTGCAGGTGGAGCACGTGGAGGAGAAAGAAAATGATGTTTCTGAAAATGATAACACTGTTGTTCAGCACTCACCACCTGTTTTGCAGCAAACAAATAGTTCCATTGCTGCTGATAGACCGAGGCGTAACAAAGGTTCACGTCCTCGTTTAATTGAAGAATGTAATCTTGTTCATCATGCTTTGAGTTGTGCTGAATAGGTGGAGCATGATACTGAACCTGCTACATATACTGAGGTCGTTGCCTCCATTGACCGTGTAAAGTGGATTTCTGCTATGCAAGAGGAGATGCAATCGCTTGACAAGAATGGCACATGGGATGTTGTGCCCTTGCCTAAACAAAAGAAGGTTGTCCGATGTAAGTGGATATTTAAAAGAAAGGAAGGATTGTCTCCTAATGAGCCTCCGAGGTTTAAGGCAAGGTTAGTAGAAAAAGGTTTCAGCCAAATTCCAGGTATTGATTATAATGATGTATTATCTCCGGTTGTGAAGCATAGTTTCATTCTTGCATTCTTTGGTATTGTGGGTATGCATGATCTTGAGCTTGAGCAGCTAGATGTAAAGACTGCTTTTCTGCATGGTGAGCTTGAGGAGGAGATATACATGGACCAACCTGAAGGTTTTGTTGTGCCTGGTAAGGAGGATCTTGTTTGCAAGTTGAAGAGGTCCCTTTATGGTCTGAAACAGTCTCCAAGACAGTGGTACAAAAGGTTTGATTCATTTATGCTTGCACATGAGTTTAAGAGATCTAAGTATGATAGTTGTGTTTATATCAAGTTTGTTAATGGATCACCAATATACTTGCTGTTATATGTTGATGATATGTTGATTGCTGCCAAGAGCAAGAAAGAGATCACTACTTTAAAGTCACAGTTAAGTAGTGAGTTTGAGATGAAGGATCTTGGTGCTGCTAAGAAAATACTAGGTATGGAAATTACAAGAGACAGAAAATCTAGTGTGTTATTTCTTAGTCAGCAAAATTACATTCAGAAAGTTCTTCATCGTTTTAATATGCATGATGCAAAGTCTGTTAGTACACCAATTGCTTCTCACTTCAAATTGTCAGCATTGCAATGTCCTAGTACTGATGAAGATATTGAGTACATGTCTCGAGTTCCATATTCTATTGTTGTTGGTTCCTTGATGTATGCCATAGTTTGTTCTCGTCCAGATTTATCATATGCTATGAGTTTGGTCAGTCAATACCTGGCAGATCCTGGTAAAGAACATTAGAAAGTTGTTCAGTGGATTTTCAGGTACCTTCGTGGCACATCCAAAGCTTGCTTGAAGTTTGGCAAGACCGGTGAGGGACTTGTAGGCTATGTGGATTCAGATTTTGCTGCCGATTTGGATAAGAGAAGATCCCTCACAGGTTATGTGTTCACTATTGGTGGATGTGCTGTGAGTTGGAAGGCAACGTTACAATCTGTTGTTGCCCAATCTACAACCGAAGCAGAATATATAGCAATTAATGAAGCTTGCAAAGAGTCTGTTTGGTTGAAAGGTTTGTATGCTGAGCTTTGTGGAGATGATTCTTGCATTAACTTGTTTTCTGATAGTCAAAGTGCAATATACCTTACTAAAGATCAAATGTTCCATGAGAGGACAAAGCACATTGATATCAAGTACCATTATGTTCGCGACATTGTTGCTCAAGGTAAACTGAAGGTATGCAAGATAAGTACTCATGATAATCCTGCTGATATGATGACAAAGCCAGTTACTGTTTCCAAGTTTGAGCTTTGCTCGAGCTTGGTTGGTATAACTGTTTAGCCCAAGTGGCTGTTGACGCCAGCAAGTGGTTTTCCCTTTGTTGTTCAGGAGATTGTTGAAGTTAATGCTACAAGATGGAATTTGTCTCAAGGTGGAGTTTGCTGTATTGTGATCCAAATTCATATTATAAAGGGAGGCTAACTTCTGACGAGCGGAGCGAGGCCCGTCGTCGGAGGCTTGGGCCGAAGCGTAGCAGAGTCAGAAGTTAGCCCATACGTCGTGCCCTGCAGGGACGCCTGCGAAGGGGGGTGCGGGGGCGGCAGCCCCTCCCCCCCCCCCCGCGGTACGGTACGGATCGTTGGCACCGCCTATATATACATCTTGTAAGCCGCCGGCTAGGGTTTATCAGATTATAAGATAACCCACGACGTTTGTAAACACCTCCCGATATAGTGAAGTTTTGCTGGCTGGCGCCCATGGTTTTTTCCCCTTCTGTGTTGGAAGGGGTTTTCCACGTTAAATCTTGTGTCTCCGCTACGTATTCCTTTATCATTCTTCGTTATTTGCTTGTCGCTTTTATAACACCAGCCACCTTCTCAGCTGTCCGATTCATATGTTGGATCATGATACAAAAATTGTTCACATGTATTAATTATTTGGGATTTCTATTTTCGTGCCCTCGGGTCCTTAGTTTTGCTCGGTTTTCCCCAGCTCCTTAGTTTTTCCTCAGTTTTACCCAAGACTTTGTCTGAAACCATCACACGTGATGTAACGGCCGGTTGCCCGACGGTTGACCGTTATCTTCTGACTAGTGGGGCCACGTAGAGCCCGCAAAGACACGTCAGACCATCCATCTTTGTTTGACCGTAAGCATCGCTGTATCCCTGACCAAAACGCGAACGAGTGGGGCTTCGGTATATCGAATGACAAGTGGGGCCATGACGCTGATACAAGGGGCAATACACGGGTAGGATTAGATTTTTAAACGGAGCTCTACAGTGATGGCACGGAGGAGGTGGCATGCGGGGTGCCGAGATGAGAACGACGTCCACAAAGAACTGCATGAGGCGAGACCAGACGCATTAGATAGATATGAACTAGACGCGTTTAACCATGCAAAGAAGAGAAGAAATGGTCGACGACATCGACGACCACCTCAAAACTTTGACTGACCGTGTCGGACACGAATGCGAGCAATGTAGAGAAAACTAGTGTCTCTCCTTTCTGACGTGTATAGGTGGGTGCTAGGAGAGTGTGGTGGCGAAGGGAAAGACCTCGCGGCGGTCTGTGGCGTCCAGCATAGCGGGTCGGCGTGGCCGTGCCCACAGCGGCGTGCATGCATGTTCGGCATTGGCATTGGCATCAGCATGTACGTTCGGCATTGGCCTCAGCGGTATCTTTGGTGTGTCAGTGATCGAATGAGGGGACGAGATTGAGGGTGCATCCCGACGTTGACCTAGCAGTGGCGGCGAGCATAGCCGTTCTGACCATGCCGATATCGGCATCGGCATCGGCATCGTTTGGAGGCTGTGGTGCTCGAATCAAGTTGGGATTTGTTTCTTGTAGGCCAAAATGAATTTGAAACAAGTTTCATGTTGAAGGTTAGGTAACGAAAGTTTGTAACTATCCCAAAATTATACTAGCGCCATGGTGAGGTTCTTTTTGATAGAGCTATACGGTTGGGCAAACTTTTTTGACACTTTTTTCGATAGGGTTCCTTGTTGTTACACGTATGGCATTATGTATGGAAAATTTGGGGTCATTTGGAGATGTTCGAAAAAATCACTTTGCTTAAGCGCATGCCGTTTCGTCTCGCTGAAACCAGCTTTTCTAACAAGGCGATTTTTTCTACCTTCTCTAAATAACCTCAAATTTTATACAGCTGATCTTCTATACATAGATAGATAGATTGTTTCGTTTTTACATTTTTCGAACTTTTTTCCCTTTATAGTACCCAATTGATTTTCAGGTCAAAACCTCAAAAAACAGCATCATGTATGGCATCATTTTCACCCTAAATTTCAAATTTTTTGAAACTTTCCCTTTTATATATTCCTTGTTGTTATAGGTATGCCATCATGTATGCCAAACTTGGTTAGGTATCACTGAAACCAGCTTTTGTAACAAATTAGGTTTTTTCTGCCTTCTCTAAATGACCTAAAAAATCATACGTGATAGGTTTATCATTCTATACAAAGATAGGTAATGGCTACAAGAAATCGGTGATGGTTTATCATTTTTTGCGTGAAAAGTGATGGCTGCAAGAAATCGGTGATGGTTTATCATTTTTTGCATGAAAATTAATGGTTACAGCAAATCAGTGATGGTTTATCATTTTTTGCGTGAAAAGTAATGGCTACAACAAAGGTAATCGGTGATGGTTTATCATTTTTTGCGTGAAAAGTAATGGCTACAACAAAGGGAATCGGTGATGGTTTACCATTTTTTTTGCGTGAAAAGTAATGGCTACAACAAATTGTTGATGGTTTATCATTTTTTTGCGTGAAAAGTAATGGCAACAACAAATCGGTCATGGTTTATCATTTTTTTGCGTGAAAAGTAATGGCTACAACAAATCGGTGATGGTTTATCATTTTTTTGCGTGAAAAGTAATGGCAACAACAAATCGGTGATGGTTTATCATTTTTTGCGTGAAAAATAACGCCTAAAAGAGTTTGTAATTTTTAGCGCGTGAAAAATAATACAGAAAACCGCCCTTCAGCATACTTGGAGGGTGGAAGCTAACCGCCAACAGAGAGAGAGAGGGGTTATCCTGCCCGTTCCCCTAGATCATACGATCAACGGTCGGCGGGCACGATCCGCGTGACATGGGCTAGACGAATCGGGGCGATGTTGCACGTCTGCGAGAATTTGTGAAGAGAGAGGGCAAAACTGAGTACTATCAAGAAACCAAGGGCACCTGAGTACTAAATAGACTAAGGGATTCAAATTTGAGATTTAAAAAATGGAAAATGCGTGTTTTGTACAATGAAACCCATCTTGGCCTACCTCAAACTATTTGCAATACCAATATACGTCAGTGTGAGAATTGTGGCCTCATTTAGACAAAGTATGATTTGGGGGAAGCTGTTTTGGGAAGGGCTTATTGTGGAAAACCATGCACCTTCATAGCTACAAGGTGATTTGAGAAGTGGCAATTTGTGGTAAAACTTGATTTATCTATGATTTGAGAAGTGACAATTTGTGGTAAAGACTCCATGAGTAAGTGCCACTCTTTTTCAGATTTTTTTTGCACATTAAATGACTCATTTAACTAGTTAATCCCATTTGTTGACTCTCTGTTGACCAGCCACTTGAGGGTAAAACTGAGTATATTGCACTAGCAAGTATTAGCACTCGAGGGGAAAATTGAGCACACAAAAAATGCTAGTATAAGACTCGAGGGTATACCTGAGTATATCTAAATTTCCAGGGTTAGACTCGAGGACACGTGCAATTGTTGACGCGTAGACGCGGGTCGCGGTGGAGAAGTCGAGACGTGCAATCGTGGACGCATGTCGCGTTGCAGAAGTCCAAGACGTGCAGACGTGCACCTGTACACGCGTAGGACGCGGGTCGCATTAACCACCCCTCGCCTTTATAGACGCCTCCTCGCACTCTCTGTCACTCTCACTCGCTCACGCATCGCCAACTCTCTCACATCCCATCATCTTCTCCAAAGCAAAAAACCCTCTCCCTCTCCCTCTTCCTCTTCCTCCTCCGGCGAGATGGACAAGGAGAATGCCAATCCCATCGTCGAGGTAGGCTCGAAGCGCGATGCCTCCATCTTCGGCGCCGTCCCCTCTACGGACGTCGTCGCCGCCGCCGCCACCGCCGGTGCATCGGAGGCTGCTGCCGCTGGTGGCAGTCAGATCCCGGCGGGATGGGACCCCTATGACCCCGTGCCGTACGTCCCGCCCCCGAACCCCTACGACACCTCCCTGGAGGACCCATGGAACGAGGTAACTACGGTTTGCTTCCTTTTTTGTTCCCCATTCCTTTTTGAACCCTATTTTTGCTGGTGTAGATGGATCTGTAGATGGATGAGTATTGGGCTAATATTTGCGCCGATTTTATTCCATTTTGTTTTGATCACTTCTTGATTTCGTTTAAGATTTGGGGTTCGGCTGTTCGGTTAATTTATGCAAGTAATATTGGATCTCAATCAGTTAATTTGTGCAAGTAATCATGGGATCTCAATCAGTTATTTTATGCACTCATCAAAAGATATCAACCGTTTAATTTTGCAAATAATCTCGAATGTGTTCAAGTTCAGATCTAGTTCAGATCTAGAATCTGTTTCTTTGCCTATGATGAATCGTTGGGCACACATTTTTACAGGGAGGGTTCAGCGAACCATTGCTGTGTACAAATCTGTTATGCATGAGCTTTAGTTCGCTAACACCTTCCCTGTAGATATATAATCATGTCCACTCTAACCGAGGCTGACTCTGTTTTTCTTAACTTTGTTATCATGCACGTTAGTCATCGTTGCAACTCATTCACTAGTTTCTGTTTGATATGGATCAGATGTCTGGGAGGACGTCAAGGCTCGCCAGGTGCTGCGGAGGCTGCAGGTCGGCCAGTACATCTCCTACTTAGCCAAGGGTGTCTACAGGTGCCCCTTCTGCACCAGGAGACTCGGCGCCACGGACTTCAACTGCCTCGTCACGCATGCTGAGAACATCATCACCACCTTCCCCAAGGTCGGCACGACGGTGAACATCCACTCCTTCCGCGCCAAGCACAGGGCGCTCGGCATGCACCTCCGCAGCTTGCAGCGGGTGGAGATCTCCGCCGGGGGCATGCCTCCGCTCAAGCCCAAGGCTCCCAAGGGGAGCAAGAGCAACAAGTGGAGGCAGAGCCAGATGGGGTAGGCGGAGTCCTAGACGTGTGCTGCTGCTGCTGCCTCCTATTTTGTTGTTGGGATCCCTTCGTTGTTAGCTAGGGATCCCTTGTTGTTATGTTAGTATGATGGTGCTAAGAACCTGTTACTATGTTGGCTGCTGTGTATGCAGCTTATTATCTATCCCTATTCTACTATATTTTGTTGGCCGTACTTAGTTTTCTTGATTTACTATGACTGTGAATTTATCGTATATTACCCTGGAGATTTGCTTCTAGATTTAACTACGTACATATGGACCAGTGGGAGTACTAGATTTGCTGCCATATTGGGCAAACAACGAGGGCCAAAAGGCACAAATAATTGAAGAAAGTCAGAAATGCAAGCTTCTCTAGATTTTATACTAATTTGGTGAAAAGGACAGAGAAAAAGAGGGGGAAAAGGTGCACTTAATAATGCCAATTTGGGGCCGAGAGAGACAGAACCCAGCTCCTGCTCACGTGCAACCAAACGCTTCTCGTCCTGTCCCACGCGGTCCCTTTCTACCAGCCCCACGCGACGCGGGCCCACACGACGCGGCCCCACACGTGACAGAATGTTCAACTAAACGGAAATCCTGCCGTCTGAGTTGCTTCTGCGGGTTTCAAACAAGGGCTTGGGGAAAACTGAGGAAAAACTAAGGAGCTGGGGAAAACTGAGTACAACTAAGGACCTGAGGGCACGAAAATAGAAATCCCTAATTACTTTTAGAGTATGTAACATTTGTTCCCAATATTTTTCCATATAGCCTTCAAGTTGCAAATTATGGCGCAAAAAAGCCACCAATGGTACAAAGTAATTTCGAATGAAATATTTTCTCTCCATCTGCAACATTTCAAAAATATTACATCATTTTGCAACAATTGTTTGCAGAATATCCAACACTTTTGCTTGAGTTATCCAACATCATAGGAATATGGCTGTAACATTGTTGCAATCTCTGCATAGTGTACATACGATTTTTTTTCGAATTATAGAGCTTTTCATTCCCGATTTCATTGAAATGAAATCGCAAAGAGTGCAACTAGTTACTCCATCGACATACCCCTCCCCCATACTTCCTACTAAGGTAGTAACAAACTTCTTATCCAAGCTACAACCAAACCGCTACGACCATACTACAGAAAGTATAACAAACAAACTTTAAAGAGCACCAAGAGTTAACTTCCCCATAAAATTTGTTAGAAAAGAAAGCAAGGTCCCTTTTCCTACTTTTCTTCTTGATGAGTGCATTTTAGAGTGTTTTTACTCCCTTATTTTATATAGATATCTTTGTGTAGAATAGGATTTTGGTATTTTACTGCTCCCGCGCATCTTCTTGTTTGTTTCAACAGGATCTCAAAATATTAAGGTGATGATGAAATATCAATAAACACTATCATTTTATGGTATTTTGACGTGATAGAAGTCATCTAAGCACTTAACCACACACCTGGGCAGAAGGGGGACGCGAGGAGGAGCTCCAAAGTTTAGCGGACATCGTTATGGGGGGACCCCCCGCCCGTATGGTCCGTCCGTACCCTATGCCAGGAGCACCGCCTTATCAAATACTTTCACCTTGTGCAGACGGATCTGAGGTCCAACATACAGAGCCACCAGAAACAACGAAACATCATCCCAGAGAAGATGTAGAGGAGGAATTAGAGAGAAGGCATCATCCAAGCTGCTACACGGATAATTAGGAGGACAAGGCATCATCCCTTTCATCATGAACCGCTACACCAACATCCATCTTCACCTCATTCCCTCCATCCGGTTGTAATCCCCATTGCCATTGCGGATTTGCACTTGAATTCACACTTTCATTCTCATTCCATTTGCAAGATTATGATGATGTTCTTGATTGCTTCCATGTGTGAGTAGTTTATATTGTTCTTGGGGAGATGGGGAAACCCTAGCAATATTTCGGTATGAATAAAGATGATCTATAACCTTGTGCTATGATTGTGTGTTAGTTTTATCTCTTGATATTATATGAAGTCGACCATGTAATATTTGCCTTTTGGACATGAGAGGAAACTACCTTTGGAAGTATAGTAGTGTATACGGCGGGAGGTGACATACCGTGATCGGTGCACTATTATATGGAAAAAGGGGATAAGAAAGGACTCACTAAGCTTTCACCAATAACCATTGGGAATCCCTTAATTGTGATGGATCAATATGTGGTTTGCCGAACATCATTGCAATGGTTATTTAGAGCTGTGCTATCAATGTGTATCTTACTATTGAGCCTTTCCCACATACAACATAAACAATGACATAGAGTATCTAATTCGAACTCTAAACTAATGCTAGTGGTGGAACTATCAATCCCCGAGAATATTTACGCCTTATTGAAAGTTCAAACCTCGCTCACCGCAATTCACACTTTTCTATTTCTGTTACTTGTTTCACAATCAGAACACAAACTCATTTAAACCAAACCTCACTTGGGATTAGAGGCAGCTTTCAAGTAATCTTGGATAAATAGCAACAAGGGGCATAAAGACCTTAACTAGTAGCTCCTCGTGGTTCGATACTCTTATTTAAAAACTAGCTACAATTGAATTGTGTACTTGCAGTCATCAAGCTATTTTTTGGCGTCGTTGACGAGCAGCTCAACACTTCTCCTCAAATAGGAGCAGGAATCATGGAGCGAATAGATAGATAGCAAGATCAAGGAAGGTCAACCATGGAGCAAGAAGGAGATGTGCAAAAGTTTGTACCATTTGGGAAGAAAGCCCCTTAAATAGGTACCTCAAAAATTGACCCATTAGGTGGGAAAACGAAGGGCCAGAACTTACAACCAGTTGAGGCGTTAGTACATGCCAAGCCAACATGGCAGCCCAACAGTTAAAACAGTGCATAGATTATGGCGATAGTAGGACGGTACTACCGGTGGCCGGTAGTACCGTAGCCTTCGGGATATTGGAGAGAGCAAATGGGGCGTCCCCAGATGTAGCGAAACAAATTTTGTTGGAAACATAACGACAAGAGCTACCCCATAAGAAGTAAAAAAATATTAAGAATAAGTGGGATAGATTTTTCCATGAATTTATAGTTAGAACCTCTCAACACGAACACGAAGAACCGAGAAAAAATCCAATATCGAAACCGCAACACGTAATTCATTTGAAATCCGTTTTTGATGAAATAGAGATTTGCATAGAAATTATCACAGGATCCAAAATACCACATGGATGAGATTCAAATAGAAACCAAGAAAGATGATGGCAAGATACAAATCTTTGAGCTCTATCCGAACGATACAATCAAGTTACTCATTTGAGAGCCCTCTTGGTAGTACCTCCAACTATCCAATAAATCGGTCTCCCAACTACACCACGAGACCGGTTAGAAAGAAATCCTATCAAGAGAAAACATTAACCTTGCGAATTTTTCTTGAGTTAGATGATGACGATCTTAACTGCAACAAGATGGGACGCCTTTGTTGATAGTGCTTTCTAGTTGAAGTTTTCCTGATTGCTCCCCAATACTCCACTATAGGAGAGACATTTCTTTGAATATCTTCAAATAGCCATGATCATCATATTGATGTCAAGCTTTAAGCATATGATCTCTTCGAGATGGCTCATCTTGAACTTGCACCTTATTTTTTCTTTCTTCATCATGTTGATGTCTTGAAGGTACACATGAGAGAGCACGGTATCTTCTTCTTCTTCACCTCAGCTATTATCCCACATGGCACTCCTAAGATATCACCATTGTACATGCCCTTACCCATTAAACAAATTGAAGTACTACCGAAGAAAGTTGGAAGCCCTATGCGGTAAAGAAGAACTCTACATGTGGAACATGACAAAATAGTGTGAAACAAGCAAATGGTTCTAGGCATATAATTAGGACCCTCCTATCGCGCGACACGACGAGAGGGCAACCCAGTGGCAACTTGCCATGTGGCAAACCAGCCTATCCACTTTCTAGAACCGCAGTTGGTTTTCGTATCGGGCGGCTGACAACTCGCAATGATGGGCGGCGAGGGAGAAGTCGTGCCCACGATAAAATATCTATACAATTAATGACGATCAGCAGAATGCCATAAAAGATACATATAGAAATGAATGTGCAAATAAAGCAATCTAAATTTCTTATTGATGATATAATAACCTCTTAAGATCAGCGGAAAAAATTATTTCACCTTATATGGAGCCTTTGTAGTAAGGCATATTTGAAATAAAATTTGGGAAATCTTCTCTCTGAAACAAACAAGAAAATTGCACAAACATGGAATAATTTTAATATTGCAGAAACTTGTAGTAGAACACAAGAAAACTTACTACTTTATTATAAGATTTTGGAAGGGAAATTAACACAAACACTTGTGGCTGGCCACTTACATAGCACTTCCGCGTCAATGAGCACCATTAGACACAGATTATTCGAGGATCACTACTTATAAACACACTCTCCAACACTTTCACGTGCATGCTGGCACAACACACCTCCACTACATCTCATCAGATGGAGATGCTGTTGGGGATGCCCCTTGCCGTGAGCCCAGCGGCATCACCGCTGTGGTCAGATGTGTTTGGGTAGAGTAGCATGTACGGGAACTTGGCCGGCCCATTGCGGTTCTTGAGCTGGGGGTTTCCATTCAAGGCCACCACTTCGCTCTCGATGCCCTCCAGCCTCGTCCCGAATCGCTTGAATGCCTCCAGTGCCTTGGCGTCCGACGTCCTCTCCGGCGTATCACGCTGCCCGAGGTAAACCTCATCGGAGGAGTGCTTGGACAGGATCTCCAGCAATGATATGCCAATGATGGTTTGCAGCTGGTTGGTGATAGTGCGGATGAACACCTTTTCCGGCTCGCTAGCCAGCAGCTCGTACTCCTCAGTGTTTGGCTCCGGCATTGGGCGACGGCTTGCTGATGGCTTGTTGGGGTGGTAACCTGCATATGGGTACTGACCAAAGTTTACAGCCGCGTGTAGCGCGGAGCCTGTCCAGATGATGGTTGTGCATGCCTTGACCAGCTCCGGCACGGTTTGCATCTTGGCCCACCAAGCCGCATCCTTGAGGTCGCCATGGCCGACCTCGCGAACTTCTTTCCACCATGCCTGGAGCTCTACGTCTCCTTGAAGCACACTGTCAGTGGGGTAATAGATGGCTAGATACTCCTGCACCCACTGCTCGATCGCATGCCAGATGGCTAGCCCGTCCACCGCATAAGGGTAGTCCTCCAGCAGCAATTTGACCTTGCTTGGGTCTGATTTGTCTGGCACCGCCATGCCCCTGGATTTCATGATCATTAGTTCATTACCAAGGAGCAATTTAACGAATTAATGGTTCTTCGGATAGTAACTCATTGTTTGTTCGGTCACTTATTAGTACTATTTACCTCTTGATCAAATCGTCGGGGAGGGCCTGCTCCGCGAAGTTCCAGTTCTTGTAGGTGACGGATGACATTTCCATTGCGTACTTGCGCTGGAAGACAGTGAGCTCGATGATCCCGCCGGCGTTGACGAGCAACTCCCGAGCCCGTGCGTTGATGTTCATGGTGTCACGGTAGTGGGGCACCAGGAGCTTGTTCACCGGGTGAGTCACACTCAGCTGCCGGTTCGTGGCGATGATGAAGGGCTCCATCACGGCATGCGTGTTGAGCCAGTGGCTGACGAGCTGGTGCCAACCATAGTCGTTCACGCAGACGTACGCCTTGGCGAGCTGCCATATCCAGGCCTCGACGCCGGTGGTGGCTGGCGTGTAGACGGTGCTCTTCGAGGTGGTGAGGTCACCCTGGATAAGAGGCGTGCTCAGCTCGATGGCAATCGGCGCCAGCGTGCCATCGCCCCGCAGGAAGAGCAGAGTCCTCGTGGCGTAGAGGAAGGTGTCGTCGAGGTTGTTGAGCTTGATGAGGTATGGCATCATGTGGTCGTGGTGGTCAAGGATATAGAGCCTGTTGTCGGCGACTGCCTGGTGCGCGGTGAGGCCCTCGAGGCTCTTCCCGATGTGAGCCTCGGTGATGGTGCTGGTGTGGTCTCCGTAATTGTTAGGGTCGAGAGTACTCTTGGGAGGGAACTCCTGCATCCAGTTCATTAAACCATCAGTTCTCAATTCTCTTCTTTTTTTCGGGGATTAGTTCGCAGTTCTCACTTCAGTGAGTACTTTAAATACTAGCTAATTTACATGTATAGTGGTTGATCGATATGTGGATAATTGACTCACGGTGACACGTGTGATCATCATGGGGTTGACGCCGGCAAGGATCTCCCTCGCGAACTCATCGTCAGTCATCCATGCTTTCTCATCCTCTGCATAATTTGACATGGTTAATATTTATACGTCCACCCATGAGAATGATGATGTACAGGAAAACGTGTACCCTTGATGATTTGTGGCTTTGGGAGCTTGAGGACGTAGTCGCCGCCCATGGGGATGAGATCCTTGACGAGCTGGAGTGGGAATTGCTTGCGCATCTCCTCCAGCGCCGGGATGTCAGGCAGCTTGATGCCGCCCTCGTAGAGCTTGAGGATGTCCGCGAAGGAGTCGAACTCTTCCGGGGAGAGGTCGACGTAGGTGCGGATGGCCGGAATGAGAGCATCTCCAGTCGGGGCGTCCTCCAAACCGTCTCCAAAGGGATTTGGGGCGCGCCGGACAAAAAAAGAGTTCCAGCCGCGTCCCCCAAAGCCCATTTTTGTCCGGCGCGGCCCGATACGGTGTCCGGCGCCCCGAGCCCGTCCCCGTCCCATAGGGGACGCTCCGGGGACGCCGGACACAACGAAAAGCGAGGCCAACCGACGCGGGGCCGACCCGTCAGCGGCACAGGGAAAATTCGTCTCACACTCCCGCCAAATCCCGCCGCTCCCGCCAAATCGCGCCTATACCGCCGCGCACAGGCCTCCCAAAACATATCCCGCCGATCCATTTCTCCTATCCCGCCGATTTCTTTCTCCCTCCCGCCGTCCACCCGCCGCCGCTACCCTCTCCCCATTCCATGGCGCCGCCGACAGCCCCCAAAAAGATGGCGAAGAAAGCGGCCAAGAAGCCGCCGGGCAATGCGATGAAAGGGGCGAAAGCGCCGTTCGCGAAGCCGCGGAAGGCGCCGGCTGCGAAGAAGAAGCCTGAAGGAATGACCGAAGATCAATGGCAGCAAGATTGCCTGCGCCGGAAGCTATCGACGGCGGAGCGGAAAGGACGGAGGGTGGTGGAGAAGAAGGCTCAGGCGGCGCGCCAGCACCAGCACGTAATGGCCGGGTGTATCGCCGCCACCAACGCGAGCCCATGGAGTACGTCCATGCCGGTCTACGTTCCGGGAGTGATCTCTCCGTCGCAAGCCGCCTTCTACAACGACGGCCCCTCCGCCACTCCCGGGTGAGTGACGCCTAACCTGTCGCCGCATTACCAGGATGCGCTGCCGCACGGCGGCTTCAACCCCAACAACCTCTACTCCCCGGCGTACGAGCAGCGCGAGCCAGGACCCGGTCCGGACGGCGACCCTTTCACCGGCCGCAGGGGTCCGCTGGAATACGACGGCGCCGGTGCTGAGGAGGACGACGGGGTTGAGGAGGAGGACGACGAGGAAGAGGAGGAGGTGGAGGACGACGAGGAGGACGACGATGAGGAGGAAGAGGGCGGCGAGGAAGAGGACGACGAGGGTGCCGGTGACGATGATCTCGTGGAGGTAGACGCGGACGGCGTGAGGACGAAGAAGAAGAAGAAGAAGAAGAAGAAGAAGAAGAAGAAGAAGGCATCGGGCACACGAGGCCCGAAGTGGACGGCTCTGGAAGATCTTTGTCTGTGCGAGTCGTGGGCGACGGTGAGCCATGACTCCATCATCGGCGCCAACCAAAAAGGCGGGAAGTATTGGGCGAGGATCAAGGCCGAGTTCGATGAGCGCAAGCTCATCAACAGCGACTACAACAAAGTGACAATGAAGAGGAGCCAAAAGGCAATGTCGACGCGATGGGCCATCATCCAGGCGTCGGTGAACTTGTTCCATGGGTTCCATCAGGACATGGAGAGCAGAGGCGATAGCGGCGCCGACGTCGCCAAATTGGTACGCCTCTTTCTTCCATAATCCGTAGCGCCCACATTGTGTTCGATGAAATGACTCTGCTTCATTTGGTTAGTTTGATCGGGCCATGGATTTGTACGCCAAGAACTCGGAAGGTCACAAGTCTTTCGTTCTCATGCATTGCTATGGCAAGCTCAAAATGAATGAGAAATGGCGGCTGACGCGCTTGTCGCTGTCCAAGGGGAAGGACGCCATTGATCTGGACGCGCCGCTGGCAACTTCGACAGGGCGTCCTACTGGCAACAAGGCTGCCAAGGCCGCCTTGGCCGACGCTGCGTCGTCTGAGAAGACGCAGGCGTCGATCACGAAATACCTCGCCGACGTCTCCTCGACCTTTATCTCCCGCGACAAGAAGGCCAACCAGAGGTGGGCCAAGCTGCACAAGAGGCAAGAGGAGAAGCTGGAGCTCAAGAAACGCAGGGACGACATGTCCCTGCTGAGAACGTCGACAGAGGGAATGTCTCCCCGGACGCGAGCGGCGCACAACTTCTTCAAAGGCCAGATCCTCGACGACATCGAAGCCAAAATGGCGGCGGCGGACGCGGCGACCCTGGCAGCGGCATCGGCATCGGCGGCAGCGGCAGCGCAGAAGAAGAGCGGTCGACACGTCTTCATCGCTACACCTGCGTCGGCCTCTGCGTCGGCGACGGAGCAGACGCACCATGCACAGGAACAGGCAGATCGCGACAAGGTCGTCGTGCTCGACGGGCCTGCGTCGACTCAGGACACGACGCCGTCGACCAACCCCTTCCCCTTCTTCTAATTTGCATGCATCACCGGTCTGTAATATGATCGCGCGCTCAGTACTTTGATCGATCGCCGCTACTCTGATCGCGACGAATTGGCGGGAACGATCTCTTTTTAATGCATCTATTTGAATTTCTGATTGGGGGCGGCGTTTGGGGGACGCGGCTGGGGAGCGACGTCCCCCAAACGCGGCACGAACAAAACACGTCCCCCAAACGCTCGATCCGGCACGGTTTGGGGGACGGTTTGGGGGACGCGACTGGAGATGCTCTGATGCCATCCACGAGCGCCTTGAGGGAGTAACCGAGGAAGTCCGACTGTTTGAGATGCCCGAACACCTCGTCCCGTGGCACGTAGATGCTCTGGAGCAGCGGCAACGGCCGGCTCTCGCGATCGGGACCTGCATGAGGATCCAATTCGTGAGCACAACACGTTAATAATTGAACACCGCGTACTTGGGTGTGAAAGATTGCTGAATTAGACAATTAAACCAAAAGTTTGAACTGCAGGCGACATAATATTTTTTAGTCCTTAGCGTGGGTTCTGCAGGCCCCATAATCTTTTTTTCTTTTTATTTTTAATACTGCACAAGAGTTTAAACTTGAGACCTTCTTGATTCAGATACCATGAAAAATTATTGCACTAGCCAACTAAACCAAAAATTTAAACTAATAAAAAAAACTAAACAGTGTATTTATATTTAACGGGGTGGAGTCGTGGAGGAGAGTAGAAACGCACTGGTTTGTGAGAGCTTGCGGCCAGTGCGACAGCGGCGAGGGTAGGGGAACTCCTTGGTGCCCCCAAGGACCTGGCGGGCGTCGCCGAGGTCGTTGTACACGTCGTAGCGGTAGACGCGATCGTACTCCTGGTATTCTCCCTGTGTGTCGTCACCCCTCAGGTTCCGGAGCTCGTCCTCCCGGTATGGCCTTAGTGCCGCCGGCATCTTGCTAGGCAAGTACGTCTGCGCACGGAAGGGAATCAGTGATCAGTCCATTGGAACGTACTGTAAGCCTTAAGGAGGAAGAAGATCGAACTCACATCGTTGGCGAAGAAGACGCGGTTGTAGCGGTAGTTGCCCTTGGGATAGACCCACGAGTTGGCGACGAAGACGACAGTACCGCGGCCGGGGACATTGTCGAGGGTGATGGTCTTGAGGAAGAACTCGGAGGTGTGGTTGTTCTTGACGATGATCGCGCCGGGCACCCCCATCTTCTCCACGTCCCAGTCGAACGTGACTTTGAACTTGGACTCGCCCACCGTGATCAATGGCAGGCTGGTGATCCACTGCTCCAGGCTCGCCTCCGTGCCTACCTTCCCGCGGTTGCCGTTGTCTACACACGTTCATGTCAGACGTAAATATAGAGTATATTAATTGCGTCGTGTCACCCACATATATGCACGTATGACATCCACATCGAACTGCACACGACCAAACCAAGCGCACAAAAGAGGTCCCTCGCGTCGCCCGCGGCGGGCGACTCGGGGGAAGCAAAGCTCGCGCCGCCGCCGGTCCCCCGGCCTCCTCCGTCCTTCCGCCGCTGCTGCTGGCCTCGCCGCGGTGGCGGCGGCCCCCGCTGCCAAAGGTGGTTGGGGAGATCCCGCGGTGGACGCGAGGACTGCCCGGCGTCCCGGCTTCGTCTTCTCCGGCGCGTGCGGCGGCTTGTCGGCGAGGGGGTGCGGCGGGCGGTGGGATGCGGTGGCAGGCGGCGCTGGTGTGGCTGGTGCTTGCGGCGGCGCCCGGCGGGCTGGCGGCGGCGGCTCCGGCCAGGGCCCGATCTGGGCCCAGATGGGCTTGGCGGGCCGCGGTGTGCGCGGCAGTGGTGCCTCCGGGCGGCTGGGCATGGTGGCGCTGCAGCACTGCCTTACCGCGCGCAGTTTGCTGGCATCTCGTGGTCGCCGGGGCAGCGGCCCCGGGCATGGTGGCGGCGGTCTTCTTCCTCTCTGGAGGTGGTTTGGAGTTGGCCGGCCGGTGTGTGGCCGGCTGTGGTGGATCTCGGGATCCCGCACCGTGCCCTCATGTTGAGGTGGAGGAAGTTGGGGGCGCTGGTTTTCTGCCCCGAGCGCTGTGGCAGCTACCCGGGTTCGCTCTGGTCGCTACGGCGGCTATCGCGGGCGGTCTGTGTGGCGGTCACGGTGGAGATGGGGGATGAGGGTTGAAGGTGGGTCTGGCCAAAGCACGATGCAAGATGGCGCGACAAGCTCCGGGCTAATGCCTTGTCCTTGGTGGCTGGCCGGCCGGCAGCTGGCCGAGGCCGGCGATGGCGACGGCTTCGGGCGCCGCTTCCTTCTTGAAGGTATCGCCGTGGGGATGTCTTGCCATCTTGTCTGGGAAAGCTCCGGGGAAATCCCTAGATCCGCCGTGATCGGTCGATGGCGGCGCTCTTGTGTCGTCTCCCCTCTTGAGGGCATCGATTTGGAGCTGCTTAGGCCGGAGGGACCCGTGGATGATGGTTGGTGTTGGCGTCGGGGGCTGTGTGGCAACGATGACAATGGTGAGTGGATCGGAGCTGCGGCATGTCCTTCGTCACCCCTGCCGTGATGGTGAAGTCGGAGCTGCGAGGCGACTTGTGGCAACGATGCCACTTGATTGGTGCTTGCGTCGGTGCAAGGCATGCAACTTCCTCCTATGAAGGTCGCGATTGAAGTCGGAGCTGCCTCCTCGACGTGCTTGGGGGTCGACTGTTTGGCATGGGCTGACATGGGCTTCGATGTCATTCGCGGCGGCGAGGGTCTCGGTGGTGGTCGTCTAAAGTGAAGTCGGAATCGCTGGCTCGTGGAGGAGTGACGACGATGACGCTCGATGGCATCCTCAACGAGGGTCTTTCTTCTCGATGACGTGTGTGCTTCATGTGGGTAGCCAGGTTGGCCGGGGTGCCCAGTGTGTGTTGTTGGTTTTCGCCCGAGTTTCTCCTAAAAATTGGGCACTTCGGTTTTCGGCCGGTTTCCCGCTAATAAACTGGCCAAATTCTGTACTTCTTCTCTATTAATGAAAATGGCAAGTCTTTTGCCTCGTTTCAAAAAAAACATCGAACTGCGCATCTGCAGGGCGTGGAAATTAAGGGGGAGTGCTCTGCTCACTGGAATCGACGACGGTGGAGCTGATGAGCTGGCAAGTGACACCACGACCGAGGAACTCGGTGACGCTGTCCATGGCGGCGGCGCCGAAATCGTTGAAGTCGAGCGCATTCTTGCGCATCAGGGAAACGGAGCCCTTGAGGTGGAAATTCTTGAGCCCTCCCGTCAGATTGCCGATGATATCGCCGCCAAACATCTCCGTTGCAAGAGGAAAACCAGTGGTGTTGTGGATGGTATGTGAAAAACTGATGGGCAGCCGTGCTATTTATAGGCGGATGAAGGGTTGGGTGCGAGTTTAGAGTTGGCTACTGTGGAGTGTGGACGATGGACTGTGGGGTCTACTTGTGTGATCACTCGATTTTAGTATGAGTGTATCATCAAGATAAGATCTACTACTATATACCTAGGGATAGTATGGGCTTGATCAAGAGAGAAGATCTCAAACTAGGGATTGGGGACAGCTAGCGATGGTTGGTGTCCGTCCTATCCCATATATCTATTTTACTTCTACATTGGTATAATATTTTTTTTCCGATAAGGAGCATCTATAATATCGTGAAGATACCAATTACATCCAGTCTCTGCAACAACGCATTGCCCTAGCGGTATTACGGATACACACAGCCAAAAAAGAAAGAAGAATTACAAAAAAGAAAAGTTCCGCTACAGTGATCCACTCCTTCAAACAGCGGTACTAACACCACCAGAACAACACCAGAAGTTCAGCTTCTCCAAAAGCGACGCCTCCAAGAAGGTAACACCGCACAAGCGGTGCCGTCGCCCGATCATAGAAATTAGGTTTTCGCCCTGAAGAAAGACCTCACTCTCAAAACAATGCCTTTAACAAGATCGTTAATTACCAAGCACAACCAATTAAGGTCAGACCTTGAATTTCACCCTGAAAGGTAACACTTTGAACTTCTCATGTGCAGTCGCCCCCACTCGCATACCGCTGCTCCAAGACACAAATCACCAAGCCAATTTCTCCTTGCCATCAAGACTCGAGCCACCATTCCTAGACCTCAGATCTCGGCTTCCATGTCATTCTCCGCCAACATCACGAAACGAAAACTTGCTCCATGATATTAACAGCCAACAAAGCTTCGAAGTGCTCCCTCTGAAACCAAACGGCCAGACTAAAGCACGGATGCGCACGACCTGATTCCACCTGATCCGGCAAACTCCAGGCATAAAACGCCCAGTGGAGCACCGACGGAGCTTTCCGGAACAGGCCACTTCTGCCATATCGATGGGGACAAGCACCGGCAGATCATCATCTTGGCAAGAGAAGAAACCCTAGGACCACCGCCATTATTAGATCCAAGCCAACAGCCCCCACGCCACCAGCCGGCAGAAGAGGAGAAGATGATCATGTCCGTGGCTAAAGCATCCCGCCAGGACCAAGCACGCAGCCGCCGTCACAGCCGCAGGCCCAGATCAGATCCAAGCCAAGGCCCGCTGCAGCAACCGCCCGCTATGGCAGCTGCGCGTCAACAACGCCGAGGAGATCCTCCGATCCGCGCGTCAACATCGCCACCACGGCACCTCCTCCACCCAAGCCCCCTCGCGCCGCCTCAAGAAAGCGAGCCTAGGCAGGGTGCCTCGGTCCGCGGTATGCCTCCACCGCCCATGATCCGCGAAGATCCGGGGCAGATGCAAGCGCCGCCTGGACAGGGATCGCTGTCCCGACCACCGCCAGTGACCCTCTTCATTGGCGCCGCTCGAGCAACCCCATCGATGAGAATCCCTGCGACCTCCACCACTAGCACCTTAGGTACCGGGGGCCGCCGCGGCCAAAGCCGGCGGCATCGGCGGAAGGGAAGGGACGCATTCTCGGGAGGCTTGGCTGTGGCGGTCTAGCCCCCCGGCGGCGCTCTCGGAAGCACCACAGGAGGGAAGCTCTTTAACTGAACATGGACCACGCATAAAACATGGGGAGAATTTCACTTCCCGTCCTCTGCACCAACTAAGGATGCACACAGCCATTTGGCATGTGTACTAAGATTTTTAATCTTGATTAATATTAAAGCATAGTTCCCAAGATAATTGCATGAGTATCAGGACTACCCTGGACCTCAAGTATAAATAGGAACCTAAATTCGCTTTCACGATGATTTGAACTCAGGTGCTGAGTTTGTACATCCACTCACCTAGCCAGTTGAGCTAGGCTCACTTCCTAGTACATTGATATAATATGAAATGTTGCAAATGTAAATCAAATTCAGGGTCGAACTTCCAACTAGCTCCAACTTTTGAAGATGTCCGTCGTTCACCTGCAGTTTATGTTATATTTTTGTGCGACCGAGCTTGCACTAAAATCTACCTGACGCAACATGCAAACATTGAGATTCGTGTAAGCATAGAAGGAGAGAAGAACCTCTTATATGGGCTATTAATGTCGAATGTGAAATAAATAATTTTAAAAATAAATAAGTACGACAAAACCCTTAGTTGATTAAATGTTTGCAAAACTATAATAATTTACTTATATATGCTAAGACTATCCACAATGGGAGTATCATAGGTAGTATCATGCATTTCATGCATGCAAAATGCTGATGTGGCAGTGCAATTAAGGATGAGAGAGAGTACTAGTATCATAGGTAGATACTGTATCATAACACATACTACTAGAAAAATTAATGTCAAGTAAATCTTGTACGTATATTTGCATTGAGATTCTACAAAACAATTAATATATAGAGACTATGATAGTACTCCCTCCGTCCCGGTTCATAGGGCCTAATCTGAAAAAATATTTGTCCCATAATACCTCCCCACTAAGGCCTGCATGCATTTAATTAAAAGTAGTAACCTCTCTACCTTCTCTTTCTCCCTTTTCAAGCTCGCTGAAACAACCACTGCATGCCATGCAGGCGGGGTGGGAAGCTGAACGAGTTTTGATGTGGGGCTGGAGCGCAAGCGAGTCTGTTAGCATGCCTATTAATTAGCGAGTACATCTTGTTGGAGAGAGACATGCGCTAAGAAGAGTTTTACCATCCAATCAAATGTTGCCTTGATCACGATGCAAATTCATGTGAGCACTGTGAATCGGGATGGAGGGAGTAGTATATGATACCATACATTGTAGAGATAGTAACATGTAATAGTATACTAGTATCATACACATAATACTTCTATATGCTACTATGATGCATTGTGACTAGTCTGAGCTATCACTTAACTACAACATTGGGGGAGCTTTTCGTTCGCAAATTCCAGTTTATGCCTCATATTTTCACATATCTTAGAATACTAGCCAATTGGCCCACCATATTTTATACTCCCTCCGTTCCTTTATATAGTACCTATAGATTTTTGGAATTTGTTTCAAAATATAAGGTTCTAGCTTAACGTTTTTTCAATTACCCCCACCCCGTTCAGCTCCCAAATCGTCCAGGTCCCAAATTTGTTATGGTAAGTTAGTAAGATATGGATTTGCCAAATTTTACGTTGATCTCAAATCGTTCAGCTAGGAGTCACGTGTACAAAATACTCTTGCGCTAATTTCCGTGCCAAAAAACTATAGGCACTATAGAATGGAACAGAGGGAGTATAGAACAAAGCTCGGACGCGGAAAAAAAAGGTCTCATGAACGGCGTCCTGTAGCTGGTCTGCAGCATGAAAGATAAGATTATCCCATTTTGCAGGTTTTCATCCCTATGTGGAGTAGTAAAAGTCCACATGGGTCTGAATTACCATGTACTCTTTTGTTTCACAAAAGTTATCTCAGATTATCAAAATTTAAATATATCAAAACACTACTTAATGAGAGCGGAGGAAGTACTCATATCTACCTAGTTATTGCATGGCAGCATCACGAACCGACATCCGTACTCTGTGCCTGTCCGCCCCAGCCGGCCAGCTCATGCTACAATCGCGCCGAGTCGACAAATTTAACCAAAACTGGCACGTCATGCACGGAGACCGGCTCAAATCCGGTTCGTGCTGCTCCTCCAATTTACCATGGCAGCTGGACGTCCAATCTGATAGGGAACCACGTACACCTGCATAGCATCTAGGAATATATATATAAAAATAACGGAGACTCAAGTTGAGTTGAGGGGAGAACTCCGGAAGATCCGTTTCCCGTGCAGCTCCAGGGCGGCACATAGGCGTCCCCTACTCCAGCCGCAAGGCCCTTGCACCCCACTCCTCCTCCCATCTCCACCGCTTCCGTTGGCGCCTTGCCGCGGTGGTGGCGACCCGTGCCCATAAGGTGGTGGTAGCTCCTACTGCGTCTAGGTAGATCTTGCGCCAGTTCATGTCGGAGGCACTGCTCCCGTCCTTCTCTCCGGTCCCTGTCCTGTTAGGAGTGAGCTTGTTGTGTGGGGGCGGCCAGATCGATAGTGCCAGCCATCGCGATCTGGTAAGCGTCGCCCCCTCCTGCCCTTGCTGCCTCTTATCCCGCCTCTTTGCCTACAACGGTGCTCGCCTCGTTTTCGTGTGTGGCACGATGGGTCTATCTTAGCCTTGCGCCGCTCCCAGATCCGGCGGGCTCGGGTGGCGGGTCTCTCCATCCCTGACCTGGTGCATGCGGGCGGCTTGGCCTAGATGGAGCTTCCGTGGCCAGCATGGTGCTAGGCGTCAGTGGTTCGGTCGGTCGCATCCTGGCCCATGGTGAGTTGGTGACCAATGGTGGTCGGTGGTGTGCTCTCCGATGGTTGCAAGGGTTGTACCTCTTTGCTCGGCCATCATCCCATAACGGGTTGTTGTTGGGGCTTACTGATGTCGTGGATTCACGGATGGCGACCATGGTGGTGACACGCTCCCTACCTAGGGGGGATTGTTTCTGGGTGTTGAGCCCCCCTCTCTAGCCATCAGTGTCGGAGGGCGCTCCTCCCCATGTACTAGTGCGCCCCATGATTTGTAGATGGCGGCCATGGATATGGTCTCCCCTCCAATGTGAAGCGAGCCGTGGCAGTGGTGGTGGCGGCTTCTCCTTGCCGGTTGCTAGGCTCATGTGTCGGATCCTTGTTCGAGCTCTATGGTTTTACAAACACGGGTGGTTTTCGTGTAGGCTCTCGGCTAGCCCACCCTTCGGACATATCAGACCGATGCAGGGTTAGGGTTGCCCTTGGCGGTGCTATGCCATTCGACTATGATGGTTACCCGCCACGTGCGGTGAGGGCCCTCCATGCAAGAGTGTTCTACGGTGTGTCTTTTCATTGTGATGCCTTTCGAGACATGCCGGTGGCGAACATGTGTCGTGGCGTCGTCTTGGTCGTGTGCGACCTTTCGGCCATACCTACAACATAGGTGTTGCCGGCGCGTAGTCACTAGTGGAAAACAGGGCTTTCCTGGGAGCCTTTTGTCGCGGGCGCGCCTGCACCCGCGACAAATGGCCTGGCCACGTCGCCCAGAAACCATGTGGAGCGGGCAGGGCCTTTTGTCGCGCCCTTTTGTCGCGGGCCGTATCTCGACCCGCGACAAAAGGTGTCTAAGTGTTGGGGCTTCCTGTCGGCACCCCTTTTGTCGCGGGTCGTAATACGGCCCGCGACCAAAGGGCCATGGCTATATATAGACACGCAGCCAGCCCCCCCCCACCTCATTTTTTCCTTGGTGGTGAAGGTGGAAGTGTATGCTAGCTCATTTTTTCTACATGTGCACAAGAGGTGTTTGATGGAATGCAACTTTTATTTTCGAATGAAAAAATGAGGTGGCGGGGGGGGGGGGGGGCGGGGTGCTGCACCCCTCAAACCCTAAAGCAGCAGCGGTGTACGCCGGCCACGTAGAGGGCCTTTTGACGCGGGTGGTAATACCACCCGCGACAAAAGGGCCTGTCCCCTGCGCGCCCCGCGGCTGCCACGTGGTGGACCTTATGTCGCGGGTCGTAAGAGACCCGCGACAAAAGGGGGACCTTTTGTCGCGCCTCCCTTGTCGCGCCTGGCCGCCCGCGAAAAAAGGGTCATACGACCCGCGACATTAGGCCTGTTTTCCACTAGTGAGTGTGTCCTTGGATGCGCGTCACACTTCGATTATGTCGACGTTGAAGTGTTGCGGCTGAGTCTCAGCTGATCAAGGTTGTTATGTTTCATGTCGATGCCTCAAGCTGAGTTGTCCCTCCCGCTGTCATGTCCCGTGGACTCTTCCTTAGGATCGTTGTGCTTTATTCGTTTCCGCATTTTCTCTCTATCGGGTCCGTCCCGAACAAGTGGAATTTCACCGCCTTGCATCCTGGCTTGCGCACATCCTAGGTATGATTTTCTAATAAAACATCTTTACCAATAGTCCTCGTAAATCATTATCATATAGCCTTGTTCCGAGGGCCGTTGGAGTTCGCAACTCGTTTAAGTTTTTTCATCAATCAACTTTGTCCGAGGATTCTCGCGGTGACCCCCTTTTCTCTCGTTGTTGTGGTTTGTTGGTATGTGTTTTTCTTTCCATTTCTCTTCTCATGTACCCCGTGTAAACTCTGGTTCATTTTAAACTATCTTGTAGAGGTTGCAAAACTTCGTAGGTAACTATGAATGAAAACATTTCGACGGGGACTCGCTCCCCACGGTGACCATTGATTTTTTTTTAATAACCAATGTAGAGTACTACCAAAATCTCTTGGTACAGTTTGTGAGGATGCACGATATTCTGCAAACTATAATATTTCCTCCTCTCGTGAAATATATCTTAAAGTTTTTAATTTTAGATGTATCTAAATACCGTTTAGGACGTGTTTGAAATGTCTTTTAAATATCCTATTTCGAATAACGTTTTTCGTTGTTTCGTTGTGCCCGTGAAATACTGCTGCATTTTGTGGATCATCGGGTGTGCGTGTATTTTAGGGCCTGGATAGAGGAAACAACGCTGCGAAAAGGCGGAGCAACTAGAAAAAACAAGGAACCAAGCGTTGAGTAACAAAATAGTTACGGCGTGTAGGTTTTACACTGATTCGCCTAAAAAGTTGCAAACCTAATAAACTATTAGCATTTAGATACATTTAAATTTACACAATGTCAAAACATGTTTGGTGAAAGGGAGAGAGTACACATCTACAATTGGCCGATATCATCTCTCTCTCTCGTTTTCCTCCCCCACCACATCGCTCTTTGTCTCGTTCTCCACCAGATCTGGGCTTGTCGGCCCCTTCGGCCCTTCACATCCCTTGTCTAGCGACTGCCGGTATAGTGATTGGTGAGGGACCCCTCCCCTGTATAGAGGTAGAGTAGATCTAGGCTTTAGTTTTGGTTGTTGCCTTATTGGCATTATGCCGTTGTGTTGGAGGGTCTCACCGTTGCTGTTGGGCCGACGGTGGTCTTCGGTGTTGCTCTTCCTCATGCTGGTGGCGTGGTGCTACGAGTGGCCGGCGGGGGTGGCGCCGACGTCTCCTAGACTAAGCTCGACTTCATCTTGCAGGCTTGTCGTTGGTGGGCACGATTTTGAGCTCCTTCCGTCTCGTCGCGGCGATGTTGAGGAAGAGAGACTCCCGGATGGTGGTTGCTAGGTGGCAAGTCGGCAGCAGGGTAGCACTGAAGCTGTTCTAGGGAGAGCATCCAAGGTATCCCGTAGTCTGCCTTCTTCAATTGTCGAAGGGCGAACTCTCCGACCTCCATTGCCGGCTGCGGTTTTCTCCGACCGGCGATTGAAGGAGATGAACAACCTCTAGGCTGCCATGCCAACTAGGAGCCCCCCAAGCTCCAGTACAGTAAGCTCACGGTACAGCGCCCAAGTGGTTCCGTCTCCGACAGCGTTGTGCGTGGCTGTGCTACGACGTGTCGATGCGGTGGCAGAGGAGCTGGACCCGATAGCTTTTTCTGTTCCACTTTTAGGGTCCTCAGTGCTATTTGTTTGGAGTTGATTGTAGTTTTCATCTTTCTCTTAGTCCTCTTTGTAAGTGTTGCCACCACTGAATGAAGCTTCTAGGTCCCTCTGGGACCGACCATTGTTCAAAAAAAAAACGTCAACAATTGGCCTAGGGACACTACAGGAATGGACACATACGCCGACGGCCAGCTGCCCTCGGCGTAGCCACGCCTGGCCCTCGGCGTAGGCTACGCCGACGGCAGCCCTCGGCGTATGGCGTCGGCGTTTAGGTCCCTCGGCATAGACAATATTGCCGTCGGCGTAGCCCGGCCCTTGGCGTAGCACGCTACGCCGACGGCAAAACCGTCGGCATACAAATTTTAAAAATTCGAATTTTCTTTTTTCCAAAAATAATTCAAAAAAAAAATTCGAATAAAAAAAATATTTTTTTATATGCTGACGGCAAAGCCCTCAGCATAGAGTTTTAAAAATTTTCAAATTTTAATTTTTTTATACCATTTTTTTCTTTTTTTTACTTGTTCATCTTTCACCATACACTTTTAGCTCTAAGTACACTTAATCTTAGGTCAAATTACAATCATGGTTAAACTTCCCAGTCGGTCACCCATCCTCACACTACTCCAACCTCAGCACTTAACTTCTTGGTTCCATTCGGATAAGCATTCCTTAAAGAATTGACACCTTGCTGATAATAATAGCCTATCAACCCTATTAACCCTTGGACCGTGATGTCACAACTCTTTATTTTTGAATTCCAAACAATTACTTAAGTAAATAATAATGAATATATAAGTAACAATGAATAGTAATATTGAATTCAAATAATAATAAAATGATTTTATTTTTTGTTTTTTATTTAATATGGAATAATTAATATCTTTAAATCGAAATTTCACAAATAATATGTCTAAATCGATCAGAAAAATGAGAGGAATCTAAATATAATATCCATATCATCATTTGAACCTAAAATTTAGAGAAATCCAAATATGACGTCCAGTTTGCCATCTGGTCAAAACGGCCCCCTCGGGAGATGCGAAACGGCCGTACCGGTCGCGTTGGTGCACCGTTCGCCAACACGCTAAACGGAAAAAAATTAGCACATAAGGTTATGTGCTATAGACCTAAAAACATTTTTCGCGGAATTTATTGAGCGACGGAAAGTGTACCCCAATTTCAAATCCGGTCAGTTTCCAGCGGATTCGGCGGGACACCGCAGGAAGCCGCAGAGAGTCCTAGATAGCTAGCGCGCACATATGGCATGTGATATGTGGTGCGGAGGCAGTGACCTACCACTACGCGGAGGTCTCGCGCAATACTAAAATACGCCCCATGTAGCTGCTTCAGAAAAAAATCGTTTTGGCACCCCGAAAATGAAAAATCCATCGCCCATGGGTCGGATTGGAAATCCGCTCCCGGGGCCATGCCTTCCTTCCCAGGGACCACGCACGTGCCAAATATGGCATCGTTCCGACAAACTATGCGGTGTCACAGGCCATTTCCTACTCATTTGCCCTAAAATCCATATAACTCCGGACGTGATAGCCCTGTTTGTGAAGGGTTTTCTAAAATAGTTGCCGTATTCTAATTCCGACTTTTGGAGTGGTTAACAGGACACATAAAATGATGCCATGCGGCTCCATGGAATTTTCTGACTTCGTTTAAATTACCATTTGGCCAAAACGGGCCCCCACGGAGATGCGGTATGGCTGTACCGGGCGCGCTGGTGCACCTGTTCACCATCACGCTAAACGAAAAATATTTAGCACATAAAGTGATGTATCATAGACATAAAAACATTTTTCTCGGAATTTATTGAGAGGCGAAAAGTGTACCCCTAGTTCAAATCCGATCAGTTTCCAGCGGATTCGTCGGGACACCGCAGGAAGCCACATGGGTTCCCAGATAGCTAGCGCGCACATATAGCATCTGATATGTGGTGTGAAGGAGGTGTCCTACCACTACGCGGAGATCTCGCGCAATACTAAAATGCGCCCCATGTAGCTGCTTCACAAAAAAATCCTCTTTGGCACCCCGAAAATGAAAAAAACCTTCTCGCATGGGTCGGATTGGAAATCCTCTCCCAGGGCCTTGCTTCCCATCCCAGGTACCACACACGTGCCAAATATGGCCTCGGTCCGACGAACTATGCGGTGTCACATGCCGTTTCCTACTCATTTGCCCTAAAAGATATAGAACTCCGGACGTGATAGCTCTGTTTGTGAAGGGTTTTCCAAAATAATTGTTGTATCCTAATTCTAATTTTTTGAGTGGTTACTAGGACACATAAAATGACGCCATGCGGCTCCAAGGGATTTTCTAACTTAGTTTAAATTGCCATTCGGTCAAAATGGCCCCATGATACGTCTCCAACGTATCGATAATTTCTTATGTTCCATGCTACTTTATTGATGATACCTACATGTTTTATGCACATTATATGTCATATTTATGCATTTTCTGGAACTAACCTATTAATAAGATGCCGAAGAGCCGATTCTTTGTTTCTTGCTGTTTTTGGTTTCAGAAATCCTAGTAAAGAAATATTCTCGGAATTGGACGAAACTTTCGCCCAGGGTCCTATTTTTGCACGAAGCTTCTAGAAGACCGAAGAGATAACGAAGTGGGGCCACGAGGCGGCCAGAGGGGAGGCCGGCGCGGCCCAGGCCCTGGCCGCGCCGACCTACCCCCTGGGCCCCTCGTGTGGCCCCCCGCGTTGACCCTCCGCCTACTTAAAGCTTCCGTCGCGAAACCCCCAGTACCGAGAGCCACGATACGGAAAACCTTCCAGAGACGCCGCCGCCGCGAATCCCATCTCGGGGGATTCAGGAGATCGCCTCCGGCACCCTGCCGGAGAGGGGATTCATCTCCCGGAGGACTCTACACCGCCATGGTCGCCTCCGGAGTGATGAGTGAGTAGTTCACCCCTGGACCATGGGTCCATAGCAGTAGCTAGATGGTCGTCTTCTCCTTGTTGTGCTTCATTGTTGGATCTTGTGAGCTGCCTAACATGATCAAGATCATCTATCTGTAATACTATATGTTGTGTTTGTCGGGATCCGATGGATAGAGAGTACTATGATTATGGTGATTATCAATCTATTGTTTATGTGTTGTTTATGATCTTGCATGCTCTCCGTTATTAGTAGAGGCTCTGGCCAAGTTTTTGCTCTTAACTCCAAGAGGGGGTATTTATGCTCGATAGTGGGTTCATGCCTTCATTGAATCTGGGATCGTGACAGTAGGTTCTAAGGTTGTGATGTGCTGTTGCCACTAGGGATAAAACATTGATGCTATGTCTAAGGATGTAGTTGTTGATTACATTACGAACCATACTTAATGCAATTGTCTGTTGCTTAGCAACTTAATACTGGAGGGGGTTCGGATGATAACCTGAAGGTGGACTTTTTAGGCATAGATGCAGTTGGATGGCGGTCTATGTACTTTGTCGTAATGCCCGGATTAAATCTCACTATATTTATCATATCATGTATATGCATTGTTATGCCTTTCTCTATTTGTCAATTGCCCGACTGTAATTTGTTCACCCAACATGCTTTTATCTTATGGGAGAGACACCTCTAGTGAACTGTGGACCCCGGTCCTATTCTTTACATAGCATAAATTCTACTGCAATACTTGTGTTTTATTATTTTCTTGCAAACATCTTCCACTCGATACGCTTAATCCTTTGTTACAGCAAGCCGGTGAGATTGACAACCTCACTGTTTCGTTGGGACAAAGTACTTGGGTTGTGTTGTGCAGGTTCCGCGTTGGCGCCGGAATCCCTGGTGTTGCGCCGCATCACATTTCGCGACCATCAACCTTCAACGTGCTTCTTGGCTCCTCCTGGTTCGATTAAACCTTGGTTTCTTTCTGAGGGAAAACTTGCTACTGTGCGCATCATACCTTCCTCTTGGGGTTCCCAACGAACGTGTGAGTTACACGCCATCAAGCTCTTTTTCTGGCGCCGTTGCCGGGGAGATCAAGACACGCTGCAAGGGGAGTCTCCACTTCTCAATCTCTTTACTTTGTTTTTGTCTTGCTTTATTTTATTTACTACTTTGTTTGCTGCACCTAAACAAAACACAAAAAAATTAGTTACTTGCATTTACTTCATCTAGTTTGTTTTATTTACCGTTGCTAAAATGAATACTCCTGAAAATACTAAGTTGTGTGACTTCACAAATGCAAATAATAATGATTTCCGATGCACACCTATTGCTCCACCTGCTACTACAGCAGAATTCTTTGAAATTAAACCTGCTTTACTGAACTTGGTTATGAGAGATCAATTTTCTGGTGCTAGTTCTGATGATGCTGCTACCCATCTCAATAATTTTGTTGAACTTTGTGAAATGCAAAAGTATAAAGATGTAGATGGTGATATTATTAAATTGAAAGTGTTTCCTTTCTCATTAAGAGGAAGAGCTAAAGATTGGTTGCTATCTTTGCCTAAGAATAGTATTGATTCATGGACTAAATGCAAGGATGCTTTTATTGGTAGATATTATCCTCCCGCTAAAATTATTTCTTTGAGAAGTAGCATAATGAATTTTAAACAATTAGATACTGAACATGTTGCTCAAGCATGGGAGAGAATGAAAACTTTGGTAAAGAATTGCCCAACCCATGGACTGACTACTTGGATGATCATCCAAACCTTCTATGCAGGACTAAATTTTTCTTCGCGGAATTTATTGGATTCAGCTGCTGGAGGTACCTTTATGTCCATCACATTGGGGGCGGCTACAAAACTTCTTGATGATATGATGATAAATTACTCTGAATGGCACACGGAAAGAGCTCCACAAGGTAAGAAGGTAAATTCTGTTGAAGAAACCTCTTCCTTGAGTGATAAGATTGATGTGATTATGTCTATAATTGTGAATGGTAGATCTAATGTTGATCCAAATAATGTTCCTTTAGCTTCATTGGTTGCTCAAGAAGAAAATGTTGATGTGAATTTCATTAAAAACAATAATTTCAACAACAATGCTTATAGGAACAACTATGGTAATACTTATGGTAGATATGAGGAAAGGATGCTAGAAATTGAAAGATCCACTAAAAACTTTATGCAATCGCAATATGAGCAAAATCAATTGTTTACTAAAACTATGAATGAACAATCTACTTTGTTGAAAAATATAGGAAATCAACTTGAAAATTTGAATAGGGAGATTTCTGGTCTGCAAACTAAAATTTCAAATGCTGAAACCCGAATCTCATACATGTCTGCATCACAATCTTCTTTAATTAATAAAATGGCTGCTAAACCTGATGATATTGATAATAAGATTACTACTACAGCAAATGCCATCCAAGTTAGAATTAATGAGAATATAAGATTAATGGCTGAACTGCGTGCTAGGTGGGATAGAGAAGAAAATGAAAAACTAGCTAAAGAGAATAATATAGCTAAAGTTTGGACTATTACCACCACTAGTAATGCTAATTCTCCACATGTTGCTGCACCTCCTACTATCAATGGTAAAATAATTGGTGTTGGCAATGTTTCTACTCCTAGTGCAAAGCGTACAAAACTGCCTGAAGTTGCTAAAACTGCTGAAACTGCTTGTGATAAAACTGCTGAAATTTTTTCCAACCTTGGGAACAATGATCCCATTGCTGTAGCTCATAATGATTTAGATTTTGATGATTGCCACATCTCTGAAGTTATAAAGTTCTTGCAAAAACTTGCTAAAAGTCCTAATGCTAGTGCTATAAATTTAGCCTTTACAAAACATATTACAAATGCTCTCATAAAAGCTAGAGAAGAGAAACTAAAACTTGAAACTTCTATTCCTAGAAAGTTAGAAGATGGTTGGGAGCCCATCATTAAAATGAAATTCAATGACTTTGAATGTAATGCTTTATGTGATCTTGGTGCAAGTATTTCTGTTATGCCTAAAAAGATTTATGATATGCTTGACTTGCCACCATTGAAGAATTGTTATTTGGATGTTAATCTTGCCGATAATGTTAAAAAGAAACCTTTGGGGAGGATTGATAATGTGCACATTACGGTTAACAATAACCTTGTCCCCGTTGATTTTGTTGTCTTGGATATCGAATGCAATGCATCTTGTCCTATTGTATTGGGAAGACCTTTTTTCTTCGAACTGTTGGTGCTGTTATTGATATGAGGGAAGGTAATATTAAATATCAATTTCCTCTCAAGAAAGGTATGGAACACTTCCCTAGAAAGAGAATGAAGTTGCCTTTTGATTCTATTATTAGAACAAGTTATGATGTTGATGCTTCTACTCTCGATAATACTTGATTTGCACTTTCTGCGCCTAGCTGAAAGGCGTTAAAGAAAAGCGCTTATGGGAGACAACCCATGTTTTTACCTACAGCAATTTTTTGTTTTGTTGAGTCTTGGAAGTTGTTTACTACTGTAGCAACCTCTCCTTATCATGTTTTTGTGCCAAGTAAAGTTTCTATGTCAAAGTTGATGTTATATTTGGGATCGCTGCGCAGAAACAGCATTGCTGTCTGTCACGAATCTGGGCACAGTTCTCTGTAGAAAATTCGAAAAAATCTGCCAATTTACGAGCGTGATCCTCAGATATGTACGCAACTTTCATTAGTTTTGAGTTTTTCCATTTGAGCAAGTCTAGTGCCAGCTTTAAATTCGTCTTTACGGACTGTTCTGTTTTTGACAGATTCTGCCTTTTATTTCGCATTGCCTCTTTTGCTATGTTGGATTTATTTCTTTGATCCATTAATGTCCAGTAGCATTATGCAATGTCCAGAAGTGAAAATAATGATTGTGTCACCTCTGAATGTGTGAATTATTAATTGTGCACTAACCCTCTAATGAGTTTGCTTGAAGTTTGGTGTGAAGGAAGTTTTCAAGGGTCAAGAGAGGAGAATGATATACTATGATCAAGAGGAGTGAAAGCTCTAAGCTTGGGGATGCCCCCGTGGTTCACCCCTGCATATTTTAAGAAGACTCAAGCGTCTAAGCTTGGGATGCCCAAGGCATCCCCTTCTTCATCGACAACATCATCAGGTTCCTCCCCTGAAACTATATTTTTATTCAGTCACATCTTGTGTTCTTTACTTGGAGCGTCGGTTTGTTTTTGTTTTTGTTTTTGGTTGAATAAGATGGATCCTAGCATTCACTTTGTGGGAGAGAGACACGCTCCGCTGTTGCATATGGACACATGTGTCCTTAGGCTTTACTCATAATATTCAAGGCGAAGTTTCTTCTTCGTTAAATTGTTATATGGTTGGAATTGGAAAATGCTACATGTAGTAATTCTAAAAATGTCTTGGATAATGTGATACTTGGAAATTGTTGTGCTCATGTTTAAGCTCTTGCATCATATGCCTTGCACCCATTAATGAAGAAATACATAGAGCTTGCTAAAATTTGATTTGCATATTTGGTTTCTCTAAGGTCTAGATAATATCTAGTATTGAGTTTTGAACAACAAGGAAGACGGTGTAGAGTCTTATAATGTTTACAATATGTCTTTTATGTGAGTCTTGCTGCACTTGTTCATCCTTGATTTTGCTTCAAATAACCTTGCTAGCCTAAACCTTGTATCGAGAGGGAATACTTCTCATGCATCCAAATCCTTGAGCCAACTACTATGCCATTTGTGTCCACCATACCTACCTACTACATGGTATTTCTCCGCCATTCCAAAGTAAATTGCTTGAGTGCTACCTTTAAAATTCCATCATTCACCTTTGCAATATATAGCTCATGGGACAAAATAGCCTTAAAAACTATCGTAGTATTGAATATGTACTTATGCACTTTATATTTTATTAAGTTGCTTGTTGTGCGATAACCATGTTTCTGGGGAACGCCATCAACTATTGTTGAATATCATGTGAGTTGCTATGCATGTCCGTCTTGTCTGAAGGTCTATCATTTTAGTGGTTGGAGCATGCAAAATTGTTAGAGAAGAACATTGGGCCGCTAACTAAAGCCATGAACCATGGTTGAAGTTTCAGTTTTGGACATATATCCTCAATCTCATATGAGAATAATAATCATTGCTACATGCTTGTGCATTTAAGAGGAGTCCATTATCTGTTGTCCATGTTGTCCCGGTATGGATGTCTAAGTTGAGAATAATCAAAAGCGAGAAATCCGAAATGCGAGCTTTCTCCTTAGACCTTTGTACAGGCGGCATGGAGGTACCCCTTTGTGACACTTGGTTGAAACATGGCATGCAAAGATCCGGTAGTCCAAGCTAAGTAGGACGAGGTGCGGGCACTATTAGTATACTATGCATGAGGCTTGCAACTTGTAAGATATAATTTACATAACTCATATGCTTTATTACTACCGTTGACAAAATTGTTTCATGTTTTCAAAATAAAAGCTCTAGCACAAATACAGCAATCGATGCTTTCCTCTTTGAAGGACCATTCTTTTACTTTTATTGTTGAGTCAGTTTACCTATCTCCTTCCACCTTAAGAAGCAAACACTTGTGTGAACTGTGCATTGATTCCTACATACTTGCATATTGCACTTGTTATATTACTTTATGTTGACAATATCCATGAGATATACATGTTATAAGTTGAAAGCAACCGCTGAAACTTAATCTTCCTTTGTGTTGCTTCAATACCTTTACTTTGATTTATTGCTTTATGAGTTAACTCTTATGCAAGACTTATTGATGCTTGTCTTGAAGTATTATTCATGAAAAGTCTTTGCTATATGATTCAGTTGTTTACTCATGTCATTACCTTTGCTTTGATCGCTGCATTCATTACATATGTTTACAAATAGTATGATCAAGATTATGATGGCATGTCACTTCAGAAATTATCTTTGTTATCGTTTTACTCGCTCGGGACGAGCAGAACTAAGCTTGGGGATGCTGATACGTCTCCAACGTATCGATAATTTCTTATGTTCCATGCTACTTTATTGATGATACCTACATGTTTTATGCACATTATATGTCATATTTATGCATTTTACGGAACTAACCTATTAATAAGATGCCGAAGAGCCGATTCTTGTTTTCTGCTGTTTTTGGTTTCAGAAATCCTAGTAAAGAAATATTCTCGGAATTGGACGAAACTTTCGCCCAGGGTCCTATTTTTGCACGAAGCTTCCAGAAGACCGAAGAGATAACGAAGTGGGGCCACGAGGCGGCCAGAGGGGAGGCCGGCGCGGCCCAGGCCCTGGCCGCGCCGACCTACCCCCAGGCCCTCGTGTGCCCCCCGCGTTGACCCTCCGCCTACTTAAAGCTTCCGTCGCGAAACCCCCGATCGAGAGCCACGATACGGAAAACCTTCCAGAGACGCCGCCGCCGCGAATCCCATCTCGGGGGATTCAGGAGATCGCCTCCGGCACCCTGCCGGAGAGGGGATTCATCTCCCGGAAGACTCTACACCGCCATGGTCGCCTCCGGAGTGATGAGTGAGTAGTTCACCCCTGGACCATGGGTCCATAGCAGTAGCTAGATGGTCGTCTTCTCCTTGTTGTGCTTCATTGTTGGATCTTGTGAGCTGCCTAACATGATCAAGATCATCTATCTGTAATACTATATGTTGTGTTTGTCGGGATCCGATGGATAGAGAGTACTATGATTATGGTGATTATCAATCTATTGTTTATGTGTTGTTTATGATCTTGCATGCTCTCCGTTATTAGTAGAGGCTCTGGCCAAGTTTTTGCTCTTAACTCCAAGAGGGGGTATTTATGCTCGATAGTGGGTTCATGCCTTCATTGAATCTGGGATCGTGACAGTAGGTTCTAAGGTTGTGATGTGCTGTTGCCACTAGGGATAAAACATTGATGCTATGTCTAAGGATGTAGTTGTTGATTACATTATGCACGATACTTAATGCAATTGTCTGTTGCTTAGCAACTTAATACTGGAGGGGGTTCGGATGATAACCTGAAGGTGGACTTTTTAGGCATAGATGCAGTTGGATGGCGGTCTATGTACTTTGTCGTAATGCCCGGATTAAATCTCACTATATTTATCATATCATGTATATGCATTGTTATGCCTTTCTCTATTTGTCAATTGCCCGACTGTAATTTGTTCACCCAACATGCTTTTATCTTATGGGAGAGACACCTCTAGTGAACTGTGGACCCCGGTCCTATTCTTTACATAGCATAAATTCTACTGCAATACTTGTGTTTTATTATTTTCTTGCAAACATCTTCCACTCGATACGCTTAATCCTTTGTTACAGCAAGCCGGTGAGATTGACAACCTCACTGTTTCGTTGGGACAAAGTACTTGGGTTGTGTTGTGCAGGTTCCGCGTTGGCGCCGGAATCCCTGGTGTTGCGCCGCATCACATTTCGCGACCATCAACCTTCAACGTGCTTCTTGGCTCCTTCTGGTTCGATTAAACCTTGGTTTCTTTCTGAGGGAAAACTTGCTACTGTGCGCATCATACCTTCCTCTTGGGGTTCCCAACGAACGTGTGAGTTACACGCCATCACCCCACGGAGATGTGGTATGGCCGTACCGGGCGCGCTTGTGCACCCGTTCACCATCGCGCTAAACGGAAAAAATTTAGCACATAAAGTGATGTGTCGTAGACCTAAAAACATTTTTCGCGGAATTTTTTGAGTGACGGAAAGTGTGCCCCTAGTTCAAATCCGGTCAGTTTCCAGCGGATTCGGCGGGACACCGCAGGAAGCCGCAGGGATTCCCAGATAGCTATTGCACACATATGGCATGTGATATGTGGTGCGGAAGCGGTTTCTTACTACTACGCGGAGGTCTCGCGTAATACAAAAGTACGCCCCATGTAGCTGTTTCACAAAAAAAAAACCCGTTTTGGCATCCCGAAAATGAAAAAATCATCGCCCATGGGTCGGATTGGAAATCCGCTTCCGGGGCCTTGCTTCCCATCCCAGGGACCACGCACATGCCAAATATAATCTCGTTCCGACAAAACTATGCGGTGTCACGGGCCGTTTCCTACTCATTTACCCTAAAAGTCATAGAACTCCGGACTTGATAGCCCTGTTTGTGAAGGATTTTCCAAAATAACTGCCGTATCCCAATTCCGTCTTTTGGAGTGGTTACTAGGACACATAAAATGACGCCATGCGGCTCCGCGGGATTTTCTGACTTCATTTAAATTGCCATCTGGCCAAAACAGGAACTCGAGAACATATAAGATAGTGTTTGAATTGTTACTATCACTAGTAGAAAACTGGGCATCCATCTAAGCCATAAATACCGGATCCCTTACGAACCGGTACTAAAGGGGGCATTAGTACCGGTTTTATTGCCCAAGCATTTAGTACCGGTTCGTATGGACCTTTAGTACCGGTTCGTGACACGAACCGGTACTAAAGGGTTAGCGTCAGCCGGAAAACCTTTAGTACCGGTTTGTGACACGAACCGGTACTAAAGGGTAGACCTTTAGTACCGGTTCGTGTCACGAACCGGTACTAAAGGTTATCCTGCTTCCCACGCACCTCCACCCCCCCCCCCCCCCGTGGATCGCCTTTTTTGCTTCCCACGCACCTCCACCCCCCCCCCCCCCCCCGTGGATCGCCTTTTTTGCTCTGTAAAATACAAATGAAAATGATAGAAAATTCAAAAAATAAAATGTTTTCAGATTCTCATATGTTATGCAACCTACTATTCGGTGAAATTAAGAAATTCGAATTTTGACTTTTTTGCAAAAAAAGTTTGAAAAATGGTAAAACCGCATTAACTTTTGCATACGACGTCGGGAAAATACGTATAATATATATAAAAAATCCTGGGAAAAAGCTACATCCGAATTCACCGGGGTTTACCTGGTTAGCCAATTTTTAGATTCTCAAAATTACAAATGAAAATATGAAAGCAGGAAGATTTTAGTTTTTTTTCCAGAAACCAGAAATTTAGAATTTTATATATTTTTAATTTTTTTAAAATTAAAATAATAATTGTAAGATTTTTTGAGTCCTAACATATTACTATTACTTTTATCAAATTATAAGATTTTCAATTTTCCAAGTTTTAGGTTTTGCAAAAAATATTAAAATTTTAAAAAATAATAAAAATTAAAAAAGTTAATTTTATTTATTTATTCAACATTATTATTACATCATTACTTTTGTTTATTAAAAGAATTATTTGGAATTTAAACGATAAAAAGTGTGACATCGACCAACATGTTAATAGGATTGATATGATACTACTATCACATACATGCGCGCGAAGCACTTGGAAGTGAAATGGGATGGAACTTCGAAGTTAAGCGTGCTAGTGCGGGAGTAGTGTGAGGATGGGTGACCGACCGGGAAGTTTGACCACGGGTAAGTAATTTGACTAGAGATTAAGTGTAGTTAGAGACTAACGGAAATACTAGTAATTCTGTAAAAAAAAAAGAGGGAGTGAAAAAAAAAGGGTGTGAAAAATAATTTTAAAAATGGATAAAAAAATTAAACAAAATAGGCTTTAATACCGGTTCGTGTTACGAACCGGTACCAAAGGTCTCCAGCCCCACGTGTTCCTCCGTTCCCACGTGGAGGCACCTTTACACTGGTAGAAAAATGGCCTTTAGTCGCGGTTCGCAACTGCCATTAGTCGCGGTTGCGCAACCGCGACTAAAGGCCCCCCCCATTAGTCGCGGATGCTTACGAACCGCGACTAAAGGCCCGTCCACGTGGGCGGCTACCGTGCGCCTGGGCGAAGGACCTTTAGTCGCGGTTGGTGTCCCCAACCGGGACTAAAGGCTATTTCATTAATTTTTTTAATTCATTTGGATTTCTAAATTTTTTTCACTCCGTTTTTTTTCTTTTTTTTTTCAGAATTTCTCTTATTTCAGTTATTTGCATAGCTTAGTCTCTATCTCTAACTACACTTATCTCTAGTCAAATTACTTACTCTTGGTCAAACTTCCCGCTCGGTCACCCATCCTCCCACTACTCCACCTCTAGCACGCTTAACATCCGAGTTCCATTCCGTTCGCATCCAAGTGCTTCGCGCGCATGTATGTGATAGTAGTATCATATCAATCCTATTAACATGTTGATCGATGTCACATTTCTTTAGTGTTTGAATTTCAAATAATTCTTTTAATAAACAAAAGTAATGATGTAATAATAATATTGAATAAATAAATAAACATTAACTTTTTAATTTGTATTATTTTTAATTTTATTAATTAATTAAATATTTTTTTTGCCAAACCTAAAATCTAAAAATTTGAAGATCTAAAAATTGGGTAAAAATGATAGTAATCTTTATGCAGAATGAAATTATTAATTTTAGGTTTTAAAAAATTAAAAAAATATAAATTTCTAAATTTCTGGAAAAAAAACTAAAATCTTCCTGCTTTCATATTTTCATTTGGAATTTTGAGAATCTAAAATTTGGCTAACCGGGTAAACCCGGGTGAATTCGGACGTAACTTTTTCCCAGGATTTTTTTGATATATTATACGTTTTTTTTCGACGTCGTATGCAAAAGTTATTGCGGTTTTACCATTTTTTAAACTTTTTTTGCAAAAAAAGTGGAAATTCGAATTTCTTAATTTCTCCGAATAGTAGGTTGCATAACATACAAGAATCTGAAAACAATTTTTTTTTTGAATTTTCTATCATTTTCTTTTGTATTTTACAAACCAAAAAAAGGCGATCCACGGGGGGGGGTGGTGCAGGTGCGTGGGAGTACAAAAACTCGGAAAAACCTTTAGTCGCGGTTGGGGACACCAACCGCGACTAAAGAGGTACCCTTTAGTCGCGGTTGGTGTCCCCAACCGCGACTAAAGATTTTTCTGCCGGCCGCATCCTTCCATAGCCCTTTAGTCGCGGTTGGTGTTACCAACCGCGACTAAAGGGGTACCCTTTCGTCGCGGATGGAGCATTAGTCGCGGGTTGCCTCCCGAACCGCGACTAAAGCCCCCTTTAGTCGCGGTTCGAATATTTCCGGGACTAATGGGGGTGGACGGAAGCCTCTTTTTCTACTAGTGTTAGTACCAGTCCGGTACTAAAGGTGGGAGGCCTTTAGTACCGAATAATTAGTAGCGGTTCCAAAACCGGTAGTAAAGGCCCTTTGGAACCGGTACTAAAGGAGGGTTTCTCTACTAGTGTATGTTAAATGGTACTGTACATGATTGAAATATGCATGATTTTGACATAAAAGGATAGAGGATGTTTTTATGAACATTTTGATACCTTATACGTATTTTTCCGACATCATATGAACTTGGCCGTCGGCGTACGTCGCCATTCCTGTAGGGGGACCTGCGTAAAAGATTACGTACTAGTGGGGGTACATCAAGACTGAAGACATATAATCGTGGTTACCGTACGTAATTTATCGGTCCTATCATGCATCCTCCGATAATAATTGGATGCCATGACATGGGTATTTGGTAGTAGGGACACGCAGCCATGCAGTGCGGCCTGCTCCGCACCAAACGTCGCGGTGACGTGGCCGGCCAGCTCGTGTTTCATTGCATGCATGCGAGCGCGTGCGCGTCGCAACGAAAACATGGTCCATATGGGCGTAAATAAGGACGGGCTGACTCTCATTCATGGTTCTCTTTTCTTATGCGAATCAATCAATACACGTATGCGTACCTGGCTTATAAAGAAATGTGAGCAGTGGCAAACAAATCTTCATAATCTTATTGCTTACGGTGGCATCTTATTGTAGCGATCATCAGCATGCACGCCTGGGTTTGCGGCATTGGGTCCTTCTCATCACCGTGTATATCATGCCGTGTGTTGACGTTCGACGTGTGTTGCCACGACCATTATGTCTAGAGTAGATGATATCGATTTCGATGAGAATTCTCTTTAACTTTGCGGCATTGGTCATGTATACACTGACTTCCATATATACTCGGTATACGACTGACTGTGAGTAGGTGAAGGTGGTAATATGTTAGCAGCTGTAGGCCGGCGGTGGGCAAAAAGTTCGTCTACCAGCCAAAGATGGGAGTCTAGCGTTCAATCTACGGCATTTTTCGATAATGGACGCTTTATTTTTCAAAATATTCAATTTTAGTATAACTATTTATTCTTCGTTCTCAAGCCTTTTGTTTTCTCCTGTTTATATCGATTCGCTTTGCTATTATTAGGTATTCTAAGATTAATTGTGAGCTTGATACTATTACCACCGGTACAACCCCTGCTCCCCAACTTTAGTTTGGGCTCTTGGGTAATCAGCCAATGAACTACTTAGTTAATTGTGAGTTTTTCTAAGCTCATATCTAAACCATGTATACCAACGTAAGAGTATACTATATACCCTTCATAAGACAACCTTGCAGTTAGCGCAAGACAGTTGTAGCGCAAGACACCAACGTAGAAACGCTGGGTTAGAGTTCAGGGTTAATGTTAGCGTTTGGAAAAATACGTAAGTTCATCGCCAGTTCTAGTGACTAAACCCAAGTAGAAAACAGAACATGCGATGCATGCACGCACGCATCTGCGTCTATCTACCTTTGTAATGCACATCCTCGCCATGCTAGCTAGCTGGTCACATAATGGCAGCCGATATGAACAGACATTTCTCTCTTCGGTTAAGGCCGATATATAGCAGAGCGATTGTGACCAAACACGTCACAACGAGTCAGCCTTTCACCCCTGTTTATAAATAAAGACGTAATGGTCAAACCCATACAAGGTGGAGAGGAGGACCTCAATACAAATCAGATCAAAGAAAAAAAAAGGAACATAGAGACTCAAACTTGACACCGAGGACAGTGACATGAAACCGAGCCAAGTCGGGACTCCACGACGACGCCCCAAGAGGGTAACGACACACTGCTCCGCCGCCATCGGGACCACGAGGTCTAGGTTTCACTCGGTCGAGCTGTACCGCGAAGCGGATACCCACAATGACGCCCCCAAGAGGGTTACGACACCCGCGGGAATCGCCTCCGCTAGCTTTTAGGTGCTGAGCTTTCACCCGGAAGCATCCGCACACCACGCCCAAGAACTCAGCAGCCCGCTGTCCCCAAGTTAGGCATCCGAAACACGATTTGGGAGCTGCCAAAGCCGAAGCGCCGCCAACACCAGGATCCCCAACTGTCTGCTCCTCGATATCCCCATGACCGAAGAAGGAGACCACCACCACTGCCACGTTGCCCGCAGGAAGAGCTAGCCGCGTAGTCCACCTTCCAGGGCTGCCGCCCTAGCTGGCATCCCCACGAACTCGAGACCGTGACTTGATCAGCACACCGGAACACAAAGTGGATAGGTTCTGACGGCATCATAGCCAACAGTTGTCAGAGCACATGGCATCCTAGGGGAGGGGATTCGCCCCCACCACTCGAGGTGTATGTTGTTCGGACACAGTAGCATGGCCAATAAAACGTAGATCAAGCCTGGCCGCTTGCCAAGGCTCGGTCAAATCTGATTGGCCGTGCCGCCGCGCTGATGCGCCTAGGCCACCGTCGCCATCCACATGCATGCAGCTCCATGCCAGACCTACCCGTGCCCCCACCGCGCCGCCATGTGCTACCCATATGCCATGAACGGCGTCGCCGCAGCCTCACTCCTTGCAAAAATACCCTGGTTGAGACCGCACCGCCGCAAAGATACACCCCACCACGACACCCGGGGACATAGACGTGCCAAAACTAACGCCACTACGCGCCGTTCAAGTCGAATAATTTGTCGGCATGCAAGTACTCGCCACCACGCTCCAGAAATAGCATCACCTCGACACCCCGGACAAACGAGAAGTCGCACAAGTCCGGCAACCAAGGATCCCCCTCTGGGCCCACCTGGCCCAGATCTGACACCATCAGAGGTGAGTAGAGGGAGGAGCCCTGCCGGAGCTGGCCCCAACCGAGACCCACCTGGTCCAGGATGAGACCCGCTTGGCCTAGATCGGGGACCGCCAGGCCCAGACTGAGCGACGCCGTCAGTAGCCGCCCCGACGACGCCACCCTCGCTGCAGCCCAAGACCATACGTCACGCGAGCCCATACGTCCGTCGGGACCATCGTCGCCATGCCTTACCATCGCCGTCGTACCAATCCCAGGGAGCCCCAAAGCGCACCGCCGCGGCCGCACCTGACCCGCGCAGGACCGCGAGCGAGCGGGTAGAGAAGGTCCCGCCGACACCCTGCAGGCTTTGCCTAGAGGCCCTCGCCGGCGGCGGCAGAGGAGGAGGGTTGCGGGCGCAGGTTAGGTTCGCCCCTCGGGTCGCCCAGGAGCCCTGAAGCGTTTTCTTCTAGTAGTTCTTATTTAAACTAGATTTAAATGTGCGCCTTGGCGCACGACCCCGTGGCTCTCGTACTTTTTTTATATTTTGTATGACCTACCAAAACTCATGTGAGAAAATAATGATGGGTTTATGCGGACTTAAATCAGCATGATCACTCTAATCACCAAAAGACATCTGCATGACCCTTCAAAATAAAACTGTGCACGTTTGTATTTTAGACCTTAGTTGTTCAGGCCCTGTTTTGATAGACATTAGAATAGAGCAAACAGAATCATGAAGAGAGTAGCAAACGCTTATATACAACCATCAAAATAAATAAATATATTGGATTAAAGCACTTCCATCTAATAATCAACCATCCCACAAACTATCTGCAGTACTAAAATAGCAAATCATGTTTGCTCCGGAAGCAATAAAGCACCTACCATATGCATATATAGCATATTTTTGCATGTTCTTATCTAGCAGTGCACCACCCATCAGTGTACATGAAAAATTATCTACAGAACACACACTGCTATATGGAGATCACTAACATATCCCATGTCATCATACATATACTACCATAAAGGCTAGTCATCCAAATGTCAGGTATGGTAGGCAGGTGACCATAACTTTCTGAGTGACTCCCGTAGTAACCAGGCTATTGTTCACCGTCACTTGAATCAGAGTGTCATAAGGATATTTTCCCACATTAAAGCATCGATTTAGCAATGTTTGAGAAATCATCAGGGTACTTGCCCATTTTCTGTAGAAAGAATCGATTTAGCAACACTGGAGGTAGCGATGTTTGAGAAATCATCATTGCCATTTGAGATGTACTACCTCTGTTCCAAAATATAAGGCATTTTTAGCTTTCTAAGATGGCTTATATTTTGGATCAGAGTAATAACTAACATACAAGAAACTAACATATATTTGTTTTTTGGATTACCTAAATCGATCGCATGATTGTTTAAATGAAAACAATACCTTTTAGTCTTTGATGGCCAGTGAGTGCAGCATCTCTCACATCATACACAATATCATGTACAGTCAATAAAAAAGATTTTAATCCATCACAACCGTTACAAAGAGGTAGGAGAATCAAGAAAATTACATAGTAGCAAGCACTACAAACATCGTGGAGTTGTTCATTTGAGGCCATAATCAATGGGAAGATTGTTTTGTGTAAATGGCAAACTATTTTGGTGTCAATGAAGCTATCACAGTTCAAAGCGTACAAATAAAGGCAGAATTGACCATAAGCTTAAGGGTATGCGTAAATAGGAATTGAACATGGTCATATTTATTATGCCACTAAGCTAACTATTCATTAGAACACATCCTAGTAGAAATTTTGTACAAATCAAGGTAGGCAAAACCAAATATTTTCACACATCATGCTGCATGAGAGTAATTAGTCATTTTCTCACATAAAAATGCTGCAATCCCTTTCTCATAACAATTTCGCACCTGTATTATACCACCAAAAGCTCAATTTAGTTAGTGATCTGCAATTACCTTAACTATTACAATGTTGCCTGAAAGATCCTAAAAGAAAAGACCAGCTAGTAACTTATATTGTTTGGTATTTCACACTTTAAAAGAAATATGTGGACATTATATCATATTTTTATCGAAACGTAGCCTCAACATGTAACTTACATTTCTGATATCAAAAAGGACTTTTGCTGAAGTTGTGCAAGCAATTGGAAGGGAGAGAGGCAGTGGCGGTATTCCGATCCTCCCACCGACGGCGACCGCTTTTGCTCCTCCATAATAGTCATGTTGAACACAAGCTTCTCGGGGGGTCAAGTCCGTGTTCAAAGTAGCCTGGAATTAAATCGAAGCATGACAGTCAGTTGCACCAAGAGGTACAGGGAGGAATTCCAACAAATAAAGAGGTCCAGAGAGCTTACCAAGCCGCTCAAACTGGAACTTGTCACCTAGGGCTGTGGTCGAGAGCGATGGTATAAGGCGCCCTTTAAAATGTCCTTTACAATCTGGAATGCATACCTAGTAATTAGATATACAAGTACCATGGTGTAAATAACTAAATATGCTAGCTCACAGTAATATTTTGAGTCCTTAAGGCGAAAGTCAGTTCTCAATGTAGACAGTTCTTGAGAAAGGAGCATGTAGATAGGTAGCGCATAACAAATTATGAAGCACGGACATAAGGTAAAATGTATAAAGCATCAGAATTAATCAACTAAATATTTCTGCTACTGTAAATTTTATTGTATTCTTCTGAATGTATTTTAAGCAAGTGGCTACATAACAACAAAACGTATTCTTCTAATCATATAGTGAACAAGAGAGGCACCTTGCAGTAGGATGAAGCTGTCATTAGCAGGAGCGTCGGGCCACTTTTTCCATCAAGGTCTATGACTTATCCATCCTTCAAGTTTACAACCTAATTTAGCATATGGAAGCAGCATCAGTTTGGTGGAAACTTCTAAAGACTGAAGCAATATAGTGGTTTGCACTTGCAGCAAGAACAGAATGCCAAACCTATAGAGGATGCAGAATAAACATGGTTTGAGAAGCTGTTTTAAAAGGTTCTTCTCTGATATGATATTCAAGACAGCCATATAGTGGTTTGCACTTGCAGCAAGATTGCAAGGAAGCAATAAAGCAGAGCAATAGCAACAGGGTAAAAAAATACGAAGGTATCTCCACAATGGCTATAGTTGGTGCTCACATAGTAACGCAATAGCAAGAATATGAGATAGGTGAACTTTACTTAGATAACCAGCGCAAATATCTCAGAAGCACTATCACTTTCATGCAGCTAAGAAATTTAGATTAGATGGCACAAATGCATCATTTATAGATCAATATCTTAGAACAATATATGGAATTTATTATATGATATGTAGGACGGATAAACTTAACCTTTCTCAATCCTTTTTCTTCTCCACATTAATAGATTTGCACCGTAACGAAAGAAATGCCAAAATAAAAAAGAAATGCTAGATAGTGTCATTGGCTGCATCATCTCCCGCCTCCCCATGCTACACGATTGTTAATAGAAAATTAGATGACAAATGTGGTATTATCAATGTTCATGTGAAATCAGTCTTTAATCAGCAAGTGCATGGTGAATCCGCAGTGCCACCTCTCCTTGGTCTGGTGACCTCATTCATCTCCTGGGTGAATCTATGCACTCTTAGAAATTATGAAAATGCTAGAGTCCGAACCTGAGTTATAATTTAATTTCAGAAATGAAAACATACAAAGGTAGAATTTGTACAATTGCATATTTGCGTGTGTCAAAAAAAATTCAGAAATGACACCACACAAAGGCTGAGCTATAATCCTATGTGTGTGTCTCAAACAATCTATCACACATATCTTTCCCATGAATCACTAGGCATTTAGCAATAATAGCTTGCACGGGAAGGCTAAAGTCTTTTACATAAGATCGAGTATAAAATCGAGCACTATTCTGTATGGGCCTCTAATCATCCTTGGCTCGTTCTACATCAGAAAAAATGATCACAAAAGTCACGTAAATTATCCAATAGGAGCATGCCATGTGTAAATGTAAACCCTTTTTTTACTGCAAATAGATGTGTGAAATGCATACTCCACCGAACATCAGCCTAACTTGCATGCAAATGTGTCTGTTGTAAGAATGACACACACACAAAGAAGGTTGTCTATAGATGTTTTCGGTCATAACAGACATATAGAAGAACTGAAATCAGGAATTCAAAGCGGGCAGCTGAACCAAGCACAACACGTACAGTAGATCAAAAGTGGAATCAGGACATGAAGGTAATGTAGGATAACGTAGCATAGAAAACAAAAATTTTCCTACGGCGAACACGCAATCCAAGCCAAGATGCAATCTAAAAGACGGTAGCAACGAGGGGATTATCGAGTCTCACCCTTGAAGAGATTCCAAAGCCTACAAGATGAGGCTCTTGTTGCTGCGGTAGACGATCACTTGCCGCTTGCAAAAGCGCGTAGAAGATCTTGATCACGGCGCCACGAACGGGCAGCACCTCCGTACTCGGTCACACGTTCGGTTGTTGATGAAGACGACGTTCACCTCCCCGTTCCAGCGGGCAGCGGAAGTAGTAGCTCCTCTTGAATCCGACAGCACGACGGCGTGATGTCGGTGGCGGTGGAGAAATCCGGCGGAGCTTCGCTAAGCGTGCGGGATATGGTGGAGGAGCGGGGCGCTAGGGTTTGGGGAGAGGGGGTGGCCGGCCACTATAGGGGGCGGCCAAGGTGGTGGCTTTTGTGTGGCAGGCCCCCTCCCCTATGCCCCTCATTATATAGGTGGAAGCCCCAAGTGTTGGACTACAAGTCTCCGAATAAGACCCGAACCCAAAACCTTCCATATGGTGGGAAACCTTCCCAAGCTAGGATTCCCACTAGAGGTGGGAATTCCACCTACCATATGGGGGGGTGGCCGGCCCCTTATGGGGGAGTCCACTTGGGACTCCACCCCACTATGGTTGGCCGGCCATGGAGGTGGAGTCCCATGTGGACTCCACCTTCCTAGGTGTGTTCTTCCGGACTTTTCTAGAACCTTCTAGAACCTTCCATAGAACCTTCCGAATCATTTTAATTCACATAAAATGACATCCTATATATGAATCTTATTATCCGGACCATTCCGGAACTCCTCGTGATGTCCGGGATCTCATCCGGGACTCCGAACAAATATTCGAACTCCATTCCATATTCAAGTTCTACTATTTCAACATCCAACTTTAAGTGTGTCACCCTACGGTTCGCGAACTATGCAGACACACTCCGACCAATAACCAATAGCGGGATCTGGAGATCCATAATGGCTCCCACATATTCAACGATGACTTTAGTGATCGAATGAACCATTCACATACGATACCAATTCCCTTTGTCACGCGATATTTTACTTGTCCGAGGTTTGATCATCGGTATCACACTATACCTTGTTCAACCTCGTCTCTGACAAGTACTCTTTACTCGTACCGTGGTATGTGGTCTCTTATGAACTTATTCATATGCTTGCAAGACATTAGACGACATTCCACCGAGAGGGCCCAGAGTATATCTATCCGTCATCGGGATAGACAAATCCCACTGTTGATCCATATGCCTCAACTCATACTTTCCGGATACTTAATCCCACCTTTATAACCACCCATTTACGCAGTGGTGTTTGATGTAATCAAAGTACCTTTCCGGTATAAGTGATTTACATGATCTCATGGTCACAAGGACTAGGTAACTATGTAACGAAAGCTTATAGCAAATAACTTAATGACGTGATCTTATGCTACGCTTAATTGGGTGTGTCCATTACATCATTCATATAATGATATAATCTTGTTATTAATAACATCCAATGTTCATGATTATGAAACTAATCATCTATTAATCAACAAGCTAGTTAAGAGGCTTACTAGGGACTCTTTGTTGTTTACATATCACACATGTATCAATGTTTCAGTTAATACAATTATAGCATGGTATATAAACATTTATCATAAACATAAAGATATATAATAACCACTTTTATTATTGCCTCTTGGGCATATCTCCAACAGTCTCCCACTTGCACTAGAGTCAATAATCTAGATTACATTGTAAGGTACCTAACACCCATGGCATTCTGGTGTTGGTCATGCTTTGCCCTAGGGAGAGCTTTAGTCAACGGATCTGCTACATTCAGATCAGTGTGTACTTTGCAAATCTTTACTTCTCCATCTTCGATGTACTCGCGAATCGAATGATAACGCAGCTTGATATGCTTCAGCCTCTTGTGTGACCTTGGTTCTTGTGCATTAGCAATGGCACCCATGTTGTCACAGTAGATGACTAGTGGGTCCAATGCACTAGGAACCACACCGAGCTCTACAATGAACCTCTTCATCCATACCGCTTCTGATGAAGCCTCTGAAGCCGCTATGTACTCCGATTCTGTTGAGGATTTCGCCACCGTACACTGCTTCGAGCTTGCCCACCATCGCAGCACCATTCAATATAAACACGTACCCAGATTGTGACTTAGAGTCATCAGGATCAGTGTTCCAACTTGCATCGGTGTAACTTGTTACAACGAGCTCTTGGTCACCTCCATAACAAAGAAACATATCCTTAGTTCTTTTCAAGTACTTCAGGATATTCTTGACCGCTGTCCAGTGTTCCATTCCTGGATCACTTTGATATCTGCTAGTCAAACTAACAGCATGTGCTATATCCGGTCTTGTACATAGCATGGCATACATGATAGAGCCTACTGCCGAGGCATAGGGGATCTGACTCATCCTTTCTCTTTCTTCTGCCGTAGCCGGACCTTGAGTCTTACTCAAGACCTTGCCTGGTAACATAGGTAAGAATCCTTTCTTACTTTCATCCATTCTAAAAAATTTTAGAATCTTGTCCAGGTATGTACTCTGTGATAGCCCTATTAGACGTCTTGATCTATCTCTATAAATCTTGATGCCTAATATATATGATGCTTCACCAAGGTCTTTCATTGAAAAACTATTATTCAAATAACCTTTTACACTGCTTAATAGTTCTATATCATTCCCAATCAATAATATGTCATCTACATATAATATCAGGAACGCTACAGAGCTCCCACTCACTTTCTTGTAAATACAGGCCTCTCCATGACACTGTATAAACCCGAAGTCTTTGATCACCTTATCAAAGCGTCGGTTCCAACTTCTTGATGCTTGCTTCAGTCCATAGATTGAACGCTGAAGTTTGCATACTTTGTCAGCATTTTTAGGATCGACAAAACCTTTGGGTTGTACCATATACAACTCTTCCTCAATGTCTCCATTAAGGAATGCCGTTTTGACATCCATCTGCCAAATCTCATAATCGAAAAATGCAGCTATTGCTAACAAAATCCTCACAGATTTCAGCTTCGCTACAGGTGAGAAAGTCTCATCGTAGTCAACACCTTGAATTTGTCGGAAACCCTTTGCGACAAGTCGAGCTTTATAGACAGTAATATTACCATCAGCATCTGTTTTTCTCTTGAAGATCCATTTATTCTCGACAGCCTTTCGGCTATCAGGTAATTCTACCAAAGTCCATACTTTGTTATCATACATGGATCCCATTTCGGATTTCATGGCTTCTTGCCATTTGTTGGAATCTGGGCTCATCATCGCTTCTTCATACGTCGCAGGGTCTTCATCATTGTTATCCATAATCATGACATTTAGACAAGGATCATACCAATCTGGAGTGGCACGTTGTCAACACCCGGATTTTTAAGTCCGGATGCCTATTATGTCATACATCGCAATCCCAGGAATATTGTTGTTGCGAGGCATAATAGTTAAGTATCACAGTCATCATTCATTACAAACCATAAAGTCTTACAACTTGGAATCACATGATCCATATTACATAAATAGTTGATCTATTGATCAACGAACTGGTCAACGAACATAACACAAGTTCATAGCGGAAGCGTAAGATACAAGGACTCTATAGTCCACAGGCCAACGCTTGACGTCAGGAGTAGTCCTAGTTGTCGTAGACGTCCTGCTGTCCATCATCTTCATACTGCTGCGCCTCTTCATAGTCTGGCCATTTGAATAGCCAGGGACACAGCCGTGAGTACTTTAAAGTACTCGCAAACTAATACTAGTGTAAGTACTACCAATTCTAGTAAAGGGGTACTAAGCTCTAGTTTCTTTTGCATAAAGCCAATTTTGAGTTCACAAGTATTGGAAAGAAAGACTCTTCATGTACTAACTACTCAAGTGGGAAGTACATTAGTGTCATTCCCACAACTCAAGTTGTGATTCAAAAACAAGTCACCAATTCACCATTCATTGCATCACTATTTTCAAATAATCTGACACTGGTAACAGTATGGCCTTTCCAACCGTCCGTAACCGTGGACACGGCTATTCGAATAGATTTACACCCTGCAGAGGTTGCACACTTGTGCCACAACATTTGATTTCATCCGTCGGGATAACCCCGAATCATCGTAACACAGTACGCGGATCATCAACCATAACCTTTCATTTATAAACTCTAGTATGAGCACCTCTCCCCATGAGCTTGGCCTCCCAGTGAAGACCAACTGTCAACCTGGGAACTGCACAGGGCTTGGCCGTACAATTCACCTTCAATTCACATCATTCATCAACAACGGAGGCAGCCTCGGCATAACCCCTATGATGTGTGTTTAGAGGGAACCCATACTAAGGTACATAAACTTCTAGTTAAGCCCTTACCCATAATCAGGTATTGTGGGGGTACTTATAACTTGGAAAGGTATCGCATCCAAACTAATATTAGTTTTTTATCAAAAATCACTATCTTCTCTTGGTCATATTCACCTTCAAAACTCATTTCATAAATTTCATCATCATCATTATTTCACCACACATGTTCCCATCTAGAGTAGTCATTTTTAATTTAGCACTAGCATCTAGATATGAGGGGTGCTAAGTATATTGCTTTGCTTATAGGCTAACTTTGATACCCTTGTACTAATCTAACATTAACCCCATAGAATCATGAATCAAAAAGTACTTTGATAACCCAAAGCAATAAAGCTTGCAAATAAAACTTGTAATAAAACTTGGGATAGGCTTAGGCTTCATAAGAAAAGATGAGAGTGCCTTGTCCTGGATAGGACTTTGCACTTGCAAGAATATTAGCTTGCAACCATAGAACTTGCAAAGGTGTTAGCTTGCCTTGGTTGTTGATGTGCTCAAAGTTCTCTTCTTCTTCTGGGTAGAATCCTTCCTCTTCCTGGTATTCTCCGGTACTAGCGTCTATACACGAATACGAGGATACAATCACTCAACAGATCGAGAGCTATACTAAGCACATCATCACTTCACACAAACTATGCTAGGCATACATTTAATACCATTAGGTGCATTGGTTTTCTTTATTGAGGAAAAATAATTTCCTCTCATTACATATGTAAATGATAGTTTCCATTTAGTTCTTGAGGAAAATAATTTCCTCTCATTATATCTTCTTAATATTTAATTTCTCAAACAATCCTACATGAATTTAGGTTGACCTAAGTCAACCCTTCATCCTCATTATTGGAGAAAATGATTTAAATGAGGTAGAGTACCTCATACCATTTAATAATGCTACATATATTTTAAATCTCCAAGTAATTCATATAAGAGTGCTTGGACCAGGGTACAAACATCACATGAATTTATTTGGGACAAGATTTAAATGAAGTATAACACCTCATATGATTTGCATAATATTTTAGGACAATATCACTTAGAGAAAATAGCCATATTGTCCCTTACTTAAGCTAGGGCATGATCATGCAAGGTGACCATATCAATTTATTGCATAATCAATTAGTGTAAGTAATATTTGAGCTACTAGAGTTGGAATTAACTTAATATCTATTTTATTTGATTTTTAATAATTATTTGAGTAGGGAAAAGTCCCTGCCTTGTTATTTTTATCGAATTAATTCTACAACGAATCTGGTCATGAGACCAGTGGCATATTGTAGATAATTTCACTAGCTGTCCAAATATATAAAATTTGCTAAATTTGGCCAAGCCAAACAATTTCTATGCAATTTCAAAGTTGGGTCCAGTGGGGGAATTCCACTAAATTATTTAAATGAAATTTGAATTAAAGGGCCGGCGGGAAATGAAACTGGGCCAGATTCGAATAAAAATGGCCCAGTCCAGCCCAGTAACGTTTCGGGCCAGCTGACAGAGGGGCCCGCGCGTCAGCGGGTGAGGCTTACCGAAACGGTACGGGGCGCTGAGGAGCGTTGGATCAGAAGAAGATCGTGCGGCTGGGCGTCGTCGTCGTCGCCGGGGGGAAGAGGTTGCTGCCGCGGTGGAGGTAGGGGGTCGGCGGCGAGCTGGAGCTCCGGCGAGGGTCAGCGACGGTGCAGGACGGCGTTGTCGATGATGAGGAGTGCGCTGGTACCCGTGGCGTCTCCGATGGTGGCCGAAATCAACGGCGGTGATCTCAGGTCTGCCGCGGGCTCCGGCGAGAAATTGGAGGGCTCCGGTGAGCAATCGAGGGAGAGAGAGGGTCGAGGAGATCGAGGAGGGAGAGGGGAGTGGGGCGGTGTGAAGGAATTGGCCGCGGGTGTCCTCCTTTTATAGTGGGCGAGATGGCCGTGAGGGGTGCGGCAAGGTCGACAGCGGGGCGGCGTCTCCGGCGAGGGAATCGGGTCGGCGACATTAGCGCTAGCTAGGCGGCGTCCAGGCGGTGCTAGGGCGCTAGCTAGCTAGGTGGGGGACGGCTTGTGAAGCGAGCGCGACGATGATCTCTGGCGGTACGGGCGCGGGATTCCGGCGAGGTGGTCGTTGGCGGCCGGGGTTGCGCAAGCACGGGCGCGTGTCTGGCGGGTTGGCGCTGTGGCGGCGATGCTCAAGGCGCAGCGAGGGGGTCCGGGGAAGGCGTCGAGCGGCGAGGCGACATGTGGCCTGTGCTGCCCGTGGCGCGCGCGTGTGCGACGCTCACGGCATGCGCAGGACGTCGTGGGCGCGTCCGTGTCTGGCGCGTGCAGGGCTTCCCTCCGGTAATGGCGGTGCTAGGCAGGAGTAGGGAGGCAAGGTGGAGCTCCAGGACATGGTGGGCAGTGCTGGAGAGGGAAGGAGAGGAGGGGAGTGTGGCATGGTGGAACATGGTCGGCATGGCCATGTCCATGCCAAGCTAGGGCTTCTCCCTAGGGTTACTATGCTAGGGTTGGCTGCAGAGGGGACCAGGGAGCAAGGTAGGGTTCAGGTGTGAGAGATAGGGTTAGGCAAACACTATTTCAAATAGTGTTGGTATTTATTCCATAATTGAATTTTGATGTAATTCACCAAATTTGGTTTAATTCAAATAGTTGGCCAATTGGAAATGTGTGTGTTTAGATAGGTTGTATTTGACCAGAGAAGGTGAGAGGTGGTGGTGTAGTTTTCAAATTTAAGGAAAAGCACAAAGGGACAAAGTGAGATTGTTGATCATAATATAAAGTTCCAACTTTGGATGAACCTAGCTATTGTTCAGAGATGATTTTTGCATGGTGCTCTTTACAAAAAGTGTTCACCTTGATGTTCTCTTGGATGACATGCAAAGAGTTGGGAAATTTTATTTTAAAAATTTCGAAATGCAGGGGCTCAAAGTAGTGATCAGACTAGAAATGGCAGATTTGGCCATAATCACATGTGAGCACAATTTGAGTGAGATTTTGATTTGAATTGTGTTTCTTTGATTCAAACAGTTGTAATAAGTGTGTAGTAACATTATTCAAATAATGGTGAAGACCAAAATGGTCTAGGTTCCAAATTTATAAAAATGGCATAGAGCCATATGTGATGGTTTGTGATTTTCTAACCTTTTATTCTTTTATATTTCTTGTCTTTACTTTGACCAGAGTGAGGTTTATTTGGGGTTTGATTGAGTTGGGAAAAAGGTTCACACCAGTTTGGGACAAGGTGGGTGCCTAGGTCAAATTTTAATATTTTGGTTAAGTGTCACATATGCCTCTATGCATATGTTTGATTTTATTTTGTTTATCACTTGAATTGGTTGATAAGTACTTTATTGAGTGTGTTGAGGTATTCCAAATCATCTACCCATTTTAACACTCAAGGTTGGAGCCTTTGCACAAAGTGGCCATAGGCTTGCATATGCCTTTCTCTTATTTAAGATCTTTCCTTTTTATTTTATTTTTCAAAGGTGGGTGACAAGAGGGATGAGGTTTAGGGTTTAGTGAGGTTCACCATGGTTCACCACTATTTAGAAAAATAAGAGAGGTAGGGTTCAAGAATTTACACATTAGGGCTATATGCCTACATATGTCTTTTTCTTTATTTTGGGATTTCTCAAAATAGACCCACTTGGTTTTGAGAAGGTTAGGGTTTAGGTTTTTCTTATTTGATTTCTCTTTTCTTTTATTTGGTTTGTGATCTTCACTTGATCACTTTAAGGTTTTAGGGTTTATCACATAAGCATACTAACACTCATCATGGCCAAAAACACAAGTAATGGGTATGAGCACTATGCATAGCACTCTATATAGGAAAAGTTTTTGTTGGTTCTCATTTTTGGAAAAAGGAATTTCATTTTCTGTTTGTTTTAAAAATTTGGGATGTTACAAACCCTTCCCCCTTAAACAAATCTCGTCCCGAGATTTTAAGAAAAGCTAGGTTCCTAAGAGAGATTGGGCGGTATGATTTAACAGGAAGACATACTTGGCATGTTCTGAGGTGCTTCTTGAGCTTCAGTGGCAGTCATGTTGTAGTAGCGGCCGTTGTTGTTCTGGTTCTTTCTTGCGGCAAAGCGGCGTTGGTTCTGAGCAGGTGCAGCGGTGTTGGCGGCAATCTTGGCGAGTCTCTTGGGGAACTCATTGGAGTAATGCCCAACTACTCCACACTCATAACAAGTGATGGTGGCCTTGTCCTTGGTGGCGACGGGGATGGCATTGCTTCCAGTCTTTGGACCTGTGGTGTTGTTGTTGTTGTTCCCGTTGTTGTTGGTGTTGGGGTTGTTCTTGGTGGGGTGATTGTTGTTGTTGCCTCCGGGCTTCGGGGGTCCTCCATGGTTATTGGTGTAGTTTGGGCGGTAAGTCTGGGCAGTGGGCTTGTTGTATTTTGGAGTAAATCCTCCAGATGAGTTGTTGCGGTACTTCTGGGTATTGCTGGACCCATGCTGGTTCATCATCCGGCGTTTGCGATTCTCATTGGCTTGGTGAAGCTTCCCTTCCATCTGGATGGCTGAGTCCACCAGGGCTTCTAGATCAGCAAAGGGAATGTTGACCAGTACAGTTTGCATCTCGTCGTGCAGTCCGTTCAGAAATCTTTCCTTCCTCTTCTCATTGGTGTCGGTTTCGTCCGGGGCGTACCTTGACAGAGTGAGGAATCTGTCGCGGTATTCTACCACGGACATTCGGCCTTGCTTGAGTTCGCGGAACTCGTCTCTCATCTTCTTGATCAGTCCTTGGGGCACATGATACTTGCTAAACTTCAGCTTGAAGTCTTCCCAGGTCATCATTTGTCCCGCATTCATTGCGCGGGCGCTTGTCCACCAGGCTCTTGCAGGTCCTGACAGGTAGTGGGTGGCGAACAGTACTTTCTCTGCGGCTTCAACTCCCGCAACTTCTAAGTTGTTTTCCATAGTCTGTAGCCAGTCATCAGCGTCTAGTGGCTCTTCTGTCTTGCTGAAAATAGGTGGGTTGGTGTTCTGAAAGTTCTTCAGCTTCGACCCAGGGTGGTCGTTGTTTCCATGTCCGTTGTGGTTCTGAGCGATCTGCTGCAATGCAGCAATGTTGCCTTGGCGTTCAGCTCTTTCGGCTTCTCGGTCTGCCATCATCATCTCTAACATCTGCATCATGGCGTCTTGGTTTGCACCGCGGGTTGGTGGGGCCATCTGATTATCGAGGTAGATGCGAAGATAAGAGGGAAATTTCTATGGTTTGTTTGAGTTAAAGTTCAAAAAAATTTAGAAGTTCAAAACTTGAAAACTTGAGTAGTGTTGAAGGGGTAAAACCAACAACACTTTTTCATTCATACCAAACATCACACATTACAAATCTAACACACCGTTGGTTTGAAGAACCATTCATTCGCTCTATGATACAAAGGGATCCGGATACAAACTCACACCTACGATAGTGCTTTAGTGATACTACTCTTCATTTTCATGGGTGATGTGCTTAGCGACCAGCGTGGGCGTTGTCCAACTCCTTGCGGGTCTTGTGTAGCAGGAAGTCCAGGCATGCGACATAGTAGTTCATCTCCGGGTGCGGTGGCATGGTTAGTGGTCTTCCCATGGGGTCATGTCTTGGGTAGTAGACAAAGCGAGTGTTCTTGATCTTGTTCTCATTTTGTCCGCACAGACGGGCAATTGCTTCTTGCATGGCTTTGGCTATTCCATCCTTCCAAGTGTTTCCCGTTACAGAAAACCAGATGGTTTCCCATATTGGGGCTCCAAGTTTTCCTCTCAGATCTGCCGTAACTTCCCACCGAGGTGGTCCTCCTGACGGATGGTTGAGGGGTATGCCGAAGAACTCGGGATACGGGCGTCCTAAATATTCCACTAGTTGCTTCAAATCCTTTTCGAACATTAGGTGTCCTCCGTGGCCAAGCTGGTAGGATTCTAATTGGTATTCCATCTGTGAGCAATTTAAGATGAGTAAGTTAGAGAAGTGATCAAGGGTGCAAACTTTTATGTAGAATTACAAAGAAGTATAGCATAACTTTCTCTCTTTGAAACAGATCTCCAGGATAAGAGTGAGAATAATTTTTCATAATATTTCACTTCATTTGTTTTTGAAACTAAATTTTTCAGGACGTCCATTCTAACTAGGGTCTCCTAAGGTCAAACAATGTCTCTGATACCAACTTGTCAACACCCGGATTTTTAAGTCCGGATGCCTATTATGTCATACATCGCAATCCCAGGAATATTGTTGTTGCGAGGCATAATAGTTAAGTATCACAGTCATCATTCATTACAAACCATAAAGTCTTATAACTTGGAATCACATGATCCATATTACATAAATAGTTGATCTATTGATCAACGAACTGGTCAACGAACATAACACAAGTTCATAGCGGAAGCGTAAGATACAAGGACTCTATAGTCCACAGGCCAACGCTTGACGTCAGGAGTAGTCCTAGTTGTCGTAGACGTCCTGCTGTCCATCATCTTCATACTGCTGCGCCTCTTCATAGTCTGGCCATTTGAATAGCCAGGGACACAGCCGTGAGTACTTTAAAGTACTCGCAAACTAATACTAGTGTAAGTACTACCAATTCTAGTAAAGGGGTACTAAGCTCTAGTTTCTTTTGCATAAAGCCAATTTTGAGTTCACAAGTATTGGAAAGAAAGACTCTTCATGTACTAACTACTCAAGTGGGAACATTAGTGTCATTCCCACAACTCAAGTTGTGATTCAAAAACAAGTCACCAATTCACCATTCATTGCATCATTTTCAAATAATCTGACACTGGTAACAGTATGGCCTTTCCAACCGTCCGTAACCGTGGACACGGCTATTCGAATAGATTTACACCCTGCAGAGGTTGCACACTTGTGCCACAACATTTGATTTCATCCGTCGGGATAACCCCGAATCATCGTAACACAGTACGCGGATCATCAACCATAACCTTTCATTTATAAACTCTAGTATGAGCACCTCTCCCCATGAGCTTGGCCTCCCAGTGAAGACCAACTGTCAACCTGGGAACTGCACAGGGCTTGGCCGTACAATTCACCTTCAATTCACATCATTCATCAACAACGGAGGCAGCCTCGGCATAACCCCTATGATGTGTGTTTAGAGGGAACCCATACTAAGGTACATAAACTTCTAGTTAAGCCCTTACCCATAATCAGGTATTGTGGGGGTACTTATAACTTGGAAAGGTATCGCATCCAAACCAATATTAGTTTTTTTATCAAAAATCACTATCTTCTCTTGGTCATATTCACCTTCAAAACTCATTTCATAAATTTCATCATCATCATTATTTCACCACACATGTTCCCATCTAGAGTAGTCATTTTTAATTTAGCACTAGCATCTAGATATGAGGGGTGCTAAGTATATTGCTTTGCTTATAGGCTAACTTTGATACCCTTGTACTAATCTAACATTAACCCCATAGAATCATGAATCAAAAAGTACTTTGATAACCCAAAGCAATAAAGCTTGCAAATAAAACTTGTAATAAAACTTGGGATAGGCTTAGGCTTCATAAGAAAAGATGAGAGTGCCTTGTCCTGGATAGGACTTTGCACTTGCAAGAATATTAGCTTGCAACCATAGAACTTGCAAAGGTGTTAGCTTGCCTTGGTTGTTGATGTGGTCAAAGTTCTCTTCTTCTTCTGGGTAGAATCCTTCCTCTTCCTGGTATTCTCCGGTACTAGCGTCTATACATGAATACGAGGATACAATCACTCAACAGATCGAGAGCTATACTAAGCACATCATCACTTCACACAAACTATGCTAGGCATACATTTAATACCATTAGGTGCATTGGTTTTCTTTATTGAGGAAAAATAATTTCCTCTCATTACATATGTAAATGATAGTTTCCATTTAGTTCTTGAGGAAAATAATTTCCTCTCATTATATCTTCTTAATATTTAATTTCTCAAACAATCCTACATGAATTTAGGTTGACCTAAGTCAACCCTTCATCCTCATTATTTGAGAAAATGATTTAAATGAGGTAGAGTACCTCATACCATTTAATAATGCTACATATATTTTAAATCTCCAAGTAATTCATATAAGAGTGCTTGGACCAGGGTACAAACATCACATGAATTTATTTGGGACAAGATTTAAATGAAGTATAACACCTCATATGATTTGCATAATATTTTAGGACAATATCACTTAGAGAAAATAGCCATATTGTCCCTTACTTAAGCTAGGGCATGATCATGCAAGGTGACCATACCAATTTATTGCATAATCAATTAGTGTAAGTAATATTTGAGCTACTAGAGTTGGAATTAACTTAATATCTATTTTATTTGAGTTTTAATAATTATTTGAGTAGGGAAAAGTCCCTGCCTTGTTATTTTTATCGAATTAATTCTACAAAGAATCTGGTCATGAGACCAGTGGCATATTGTAGATAATTTCACTAGCTGTCCAAATATATAAAATTTGCTAAATTTGGCCAAGCCAAACAATTTCTATGCAATTTCAAAGTTGGGTCCAGTGGGGGAATTCCACTAAATTATTTAAATGAAATTTGAATTAAAGGGCCGGCGGGAAATGAAACTGGGCCAGATTCGAATAAAAATGGCCCAGTCCAGCCCAGTAACGTTTCGGGCCAGCTGACAGAGGGGCCCGCGCGTCAGCGGGTGAGGCTTACCGAAACGGTACGGGGCGCTGAGGAGCGTTGGATCAGAAGAAGATCGTGCGGCTGGGCGTCGTCGTCGTCGCCGGGGGGAAGAGGTTGCTGCCGCGGCGGAGGTAGGGGGTCGGCGGCGAGCTGGAGCTCCGGCGAGGGTCAGCGACGGTGCAGGACGGCGTTGTCGATGATGAGGAGTGCGCTGGTACCCGTGGCGTCTCCGATGGTGGCCGAAATCAACGGCGGTGATCTCAGGTCCGCCGCGGGCTCCGGCGAGAAATTGGAGGGCTCCGGTGAGCAATCGAGGGAGAGAGAGGGTCGAGGAGATCGAGGAGGGAGCGGGGAGTGGGGCGGTGTGAAGGAATTGGCCGCGGGTGTCCTCCTTTTATAGTGGGCGAGATGGCCGTGAGGGGTGCGGCAAGGTCGACAGCGGGGCGGCGTCTCCGGCGAGGGAATCGGGTCGGCGACATTAGCGCTAGCTAGGCGGCGTCCAGGCGGTGCTAGGGCGCTAGCTAGCTAGGTGGGGGACGGCTTGTGAAGCGAGCGCGACGATGATCTCTGGCGGTACGGGCGCGGGATTCCGGCGAGGTGGTCGTTGGTGGCCGGGGTTGCGCAAGCACGGGCGCGTGTCTGGCGGGTTGGCGCTGTGGCGGCGATGCTCAAGGCGCAGCGAGGGGGTCCGGGGAAGGCGTCGAGCGGCGAGGCGACATGTGGCCTGTGCTGCCCGTGGCGCGCGCGTGTGCGACGCTCACGGCATGCGCAGGACGTCGTGGGCGCGTCCGTGTCTGGCGCGTGCAGGGCTTCCCTCCGGTAATGGCGGTGCTAGGCAGGAGTAGGGAGGCAAGGTGGAGCTCCAGGACATGGTGGTCAGTGCTGGAGAGGGAAGGAGAGGAGGGGAGTGTGGCATGGTGGAACATGGTCGGCATGGCCATGTCCATGCCAAGCTAGGGCTTCTCCCTAGGGTTACTATGCTAGGGTTGGCTGCAGAGGGGACCAGGGAGCAAGGTAGGGTTCAGGTGTGAGAGATAGGGTTAGGCAAACACTATTTCAAATAGTGTTGGTATTTATTCCATAATTGAATTTTGATGTAATTCACCAAATTTGGTTTAATTCAAATAGTTGGCCAATTGGAAATGTGTGTGTTTAGATAGGTTGTATTTGACCAGAGAAGGTGAGAGGTGGTGGTGTAGTTTTCAAATTTAAGGAAAAGCACAAAGGGACAAAGTGAGATTGTTGATCATAATATAAAGTTCCAACTTTGGATGAACCTAGCTATTGTTCAGAGATGATTTTTGCATGGTGCTCTTTACAAAAAGTGTTCACCTTGATGTTCTCTTGGATGACATGCAAAGAGTTGGGAAATTTTATTTTAAAAATTTCGAAATGCAGGGGCTCAAAGTAGTGATCAGACTAGAAATGGCAGATTTGGCCATAATCACATGTGAGCACAATTTGAGTGAGATTTTGATTTGAATTGTGTTTCTTTGATTCAAACAGTTGTAATAAGTGTGTAGTAACATTATTCAAATAATGGTGAAGACCAAAATGGTCTAGGTTCAAAATTTATAAAAATGGCATAGAGCCATATGTGATGGTTTGTGATTTTCTAACCTTTTATTCTTTTATTTTTCTTGTCTTTACTTTGACCAGAGTGAGGTTTATTTGGGGTTTGATTGAGTTGGGAAAAAGGTTCACACCAGTTTGGGACAAGGTGGGTGCCTAGGTCAAATTTTAATATTTTGGTTAAGTGTCACATATGCCTCTATGCATATGTTTGATTTTATTTTGTTTATCACTTGAATTGGTTGATAAGTACTTTATTGAGTGTGTTGAGGTATTCCAAATCATCTACCCATTTTAACACTCAAGGTTGGAGCCTTTGCACAAAGTGGCCACATGCTTGCATATGCCTTTCTCTTATTTAAGATCTTTCCTTTTTATTTTATTTTTCAAAGGTGGGTGACAAGAGGGATGAGGTTTAGGGTTTAGTGAGGTTCACCATGGTTCACCACTATTTAGAAAAATAAGAGAGGTAGGGTTCAAGAATTTACACATTAGGGCTATATGCCTACATATGTCTTTTTCTTTATTTTGGGATTTCTCAAAATAGACCCACTTGGTTTTGAGAAGGTTAGGGTTTAGGTTTTTCTTATTTGATTTCTCTTTTCTTTTATTTGGTTTGTGATCTTCACTTGATCACTTTAAGGTTTTAGGGTTTATCACATAAGCATACTAACACTCATCATGGCCAAAAACACAAGTAATGGGTATGAGCACTATGCATAGCACTCTATATAGGAAAAGTTTTTGTTGGTTCTCATTTTTGGAAAAAGGAATTTCATTTTCTGTTTGTTTTAAAAATTTGGGATGTTACACACGTTCCCTTGTCGATCTGCGAGGTTCAGTAGCTATCTCATTTAAAGTTTCATGATCATTATCATTAGCTTCCTCTGTTGCTGGTGTAGGTGGCACAGGAACATCTTTCGGTACTGCGCTACTCTGATCAACGAGTAGAGATTCTTCAATCTCATCGAGTTCTACTTTTTTTCCAGTCACTTCTTTAGTGAGAAATTCTTTCTCAAGAAAGGTTCCGTTCTTAGCAACAAAGATCTTGCCTTCGGACCTGTGATAGAAAGTGTACCCTATAGTTTCCTTAGGGTATCCTATGAAGACGCATTTCTCCGCTTTGGGTTCTAGCTTGTCCGGTTGTAACTTTTTTACATAGGCTTCGCAACCCCAAACTTTTAGGAACGACAGCTTAGGTTTCTTATTAAACCATACGGTGTCGTTTCAACGGATTTTGATGGTGCTCTATTTAAAGTGAATGCGGCTGTCTCTAATGCATAACTCCAAAATGATAAAGGTAAATCAGTAAGAGACATCATAGAACGAACCATATCTAAGAGAGTTCGATTACGACGTTCAGACACACCGTTTCGTTGTGGTGTTCCCGGCGGTGTCAATTGTGAAAGTATTCCGCATTTCTTTAAATGCATGCCAAACTCATAACTCAGATATTCACCTCCGCGATCAGATCGTAGAAATTTAATCTTCTTGTTACGTTGATTTTCTACTTCACTTTGGAATTCCTTAAACTTCTCGAAAGTTTCGGATTTATGTTTCATTAAATAGATATACCCATATCTACTCAAATCATCTGTGAAGGTTAGAACATAACGATAGCCACCGCGCGATGCTACACTCATTGGTCCACACACATCTATATGTATGATTTCCAATAAGTCAGTAGCTCGCTCCATCATACCCGAGAATGGAGTCTTAGTCATTTTTCCCATCAGACATGCTTCGCATCTATCAAGTGACTCAAAATCAAGTGATTCAAGTAATCCATCGGTATGGAGTTTCTTCATGCGTTTCACTCCAATATGACCAAGACGACAGTGCCACATATAAGTAGAATTATCATTCAATTTAATTCGCTTAGCGTCAATGTTATGTATATGTGTATCACTACTATCGAGATCTAACAGAAATAAGCCATTCTTTTCAGGTGCTCGACCATAAAAGATATTATTCATAAAAATAGAACAACCATTATTCTCAGATTTGAATGAATAACCGTCTTGCATTAAACAAGATCCAGATATAATGTTCATGCTTAACGCGGGTACAAAATAACAATTATTTAGGCTTAAAACTAATCCCGAAGGTAGATGTAGAGGAAGTGTGCCGACAGCGATCACATCGACTTTGGATCCATTTCCAACGCGCATCGTCACTTCATCCTTCAGTAGTCTTCGTTTATTCTTTAGTTCCTGTTTCGAGTTACAAATATGAGCAACCGAACCAGTATCAAATACCCAGGTACTAGTACGAGAACAAGTGAGATAAACATCTATAACATGTATATCAGATATACCTTCTTTCTTCTTCTTGACAAGGCCGCTCTTCAGATCCGCCAAATACTTGGAGCAATTACGCTTCCAGTGTCCCTTCTCCTTGCAGTAATAGCACTCAGTATCAGGCTTAGGGCCAGACTTAGGTTTCACAGGAGGCGTGGCAGCTTTCTTGCCACTCTTCTTGTTCTTTCCTTTAGACTTGCCCTGTTTCTTGAAGCTGGTGGTCTTGTTGACCATCAACACTTGGTGCTCTTTCTTAATTTCAATCTCAGCAGATTTTAGCATGGCAAAGAGTTCAGGTAACTCTTTGTTCATGTTCTGCATATTGTAATTCATCACAAAGTTCTTATAACTAGGTGGCAGTGATTGAAGGACACGATTAATCCCCAGTCTGTTAGGAATCACTATTCCCAAGTCACTGAGTTTCTTCGCATGCCCGGTCATGGCGAGCATGTGCTCACTAACGGAGCTGCCTTCTTCCATCATGCAGCTGAAGAAGTGTTTCGATGCTTCATAGCATTCCACGGCCGCATGAGTCTCAAAGATAGTCTTTAACTCATTGATTAACTCATGTGGATCGTGGTGCTCAAAACGTTTTTGAAGATCGGCTTCCAGACTGCACAGGATGGCACACTGAACTTGAGAGTACTGATGCGCGTAAATGTACACGTCCGTTGGGAACCCCAAGAGGAAGGTATGATGCGCACAGTGGCAAGTTTTCCCTCAGAAAGAAACCAAGGTTTAATCGAACCAGGAGGAGCCAAGAAGCACGTTGAAGGTTGATGGTCGCGAAATGTGATGCGGCGCAACACCAGGGATTCCGGCGCCAACGCGGAACCTGCACAACACAACCCAAGTACTTTGCCCCAACGAAACAGTGAGGTTGTCAATCTCACCGGCTTGCTGTAACAAAGGATTAAGCGTATCGAGTGGAAGATGTTTGCAAAGAAAACAATAAAACACAATTGCAGTAGATTGTATGCTATGTAAAGAATAGGACCGGGGTCCACAGTTCACTAGAGGTGTCTCTCCCATAAGATAAAAGCATGTTGGGTGAACAAATTACAGTCGGGCAATTGACAAATAGATAAGGGCATAACAATGCATATACATGATATGATAAATATAGTGAGATTTAATTGGGCATTACGACAAAGTACATAGACCGCCATCCAACTGCATCTATGCCTAAAAAGTCCACCTTCAGGTTATCATCCGAACCCCATTCAGTATTAAGTTGCTAAGCAACAGACAATTGCATTAAGTATGGTGCGTAATGTAATCAACAACTACATCCTGAGACATAGCATCAATGTTTTATCCCTAGTGGCAACAGCACATCACAACCTTAGAACCTACTGTCACGATCCCAGGTGTCAATGAAGGCATGAACCCACTATCGAGCATAAATACTCCCTCTTGGAGTTAAGAGCAAAAACATGGCCAGAGCCTCTACTAATAACGGAGAGCATGCAAGATCATAAACAACACATAAACAATAGATTGATAATCACCATAACATACTATTCTCAATCCATCGGATCCCGACAAACACAACATATAGAATTACAGATAGATGATCTTGATCATGTTAGGCAGCTCACAAGATCCAACAATGAAGCACAACAAGGAGAAGACGACCATCTAGCTACTGCTATGGACCCATGGTCCAGGGGTGAACTACTCACTCATCACTCCGGAGGCGATCATGGTGATGAAGAGTCCTCCGGGAGATGAATCCCCTCTCCGGCAGGGTGCCGGAGGCGATCTCCTGAATCCCCCGAGATGGGATTCGCGGCGGCGGCGTCTCTGGAAGGTTTTCCGTATCGTGGCTCTCGGTACTGGGGGTTTCGCGACGGAGACTTTAAGTAGGCGGAAGGTCAACGCGGGGGGCCACACGAGGTGCCTAGGGGGTAGGGCCGCGCGGCCAGGGCCTGGGCCGCGCCGCCCTATGCCCTGGCTGCCTCGTGGCCCCACTTCGTTATCTCTTCGGTCTTCTGGAAGCTTCGTGCAAAAATAGGACCCTGGGCGAAAGTTTCGTCCAATTCCGAGAATATTTCCTTACTAGGATTTCTGAAACCAAAAACAGCAGAAAACAAGAATCGGCTCTTCGGCATCTTGTTAATAGGTTAGTTCGGAAAATGCATAAATATGACATATAATGTGCATAAAACATGTAGGTATCATCAATAAAGTAGCATGGAACATAAGAAATTATCGATACGTTGGAGACGTATCAGCATCCCCAAGCTTAGTTCTGCTCGTCCCGAGCAGGTAAAACGATAACAAAGATAATTTCTGAAGTGACATGCCATCATAATCTTGATCATACTATTTGTAAACATATGTAATGAATGCAGCGATCAAATCAAAAGTAATGACATGAGTAAACAAGTGAATCATATGACAAAGACTTTTCATGAATAGTACTTCAAGACAAGCATCAATAAGTCTTGCATAAGAGTTAACTCATAAAGCAATAAATCAAAGTAAAGGTGTTGAAGCAACACAAAGGAAGATTAAGTTTCAGCGGTTGCTTTCAACTTATAACATGTATATCTCATGGATATTGTCAACATAAAGTAATATAACAAGTGCAATATGCAAGTATGTAGGAATCAATGCACAGTTCACACAAGTGTTTGCTTCTTAAGGTGGAAGGAGATAGGTAAACTGACTCAACAATAAAAGTAAAAGAAAGGTCCTTCAAGAGGAAAGCATCGATTGCTGTATTTGTGCTAGAGCTTTTATTTTGGAAACATGAAACAATTTTGTCAACGGTAGTAATAAAACATATGAGTTATGTAAATTATATCTTACAAGTTGCAAGCCTCATGCATAGTATACTAATAGTGCCCGCACCTCGTCCTACTTAGCTTGGACTACCGGATCTTTGCATGCCATGTTTCAACCAAGTGTCACAAAGGGGTACCTCCATGCCGCCTATACAAAGGTCTAAGGAGAAAGCTCGCATTTTGGATTTCTCGCTTTTGATTATTCTCAACTTAGACATTCATACCGGGACAACATGGACAACAGATAATGGACTCCTCTTAAATGCATAAGCATGTAGCAATGATTATTATTCTCATATGAGATTGAGGATATATGTCCAAAACTGAAGCTTCAACCATGATTCATGGCTTTAGTTAGCGGCCCAATGTTCTTCTCTAACAATTTTGCATGCTCCAACCACTAAAATGATAGATCCTTCAGACAAGACGGACATGCATAGCAACTCACATGATATTCAACAATAGTTGATGGCGTTCCCCAGAAGCATGGTTATCGCACAACAAGCAACTTAATAAAAGATAAAGTGCATAAGTACATATTCAATGCCACAATAGTTTTTAAGGCTATTTTGTCCCATGAGCTATATATTGCAAAGGTGAATGATGGAATTTTAAAGGTAGCACTCAAGCAATTTACTTTGGAATGGCGGAGAAATACCATGTAGTAGGTAGGTATGGTGGACACAAATGGCATAGTAGTTGGCTCAAGGATTTTGGATGCATGAGAAGTATTCCCTCTCGATACAAGGTTTAGGCTAGCAAGGTTATTTGAAGCAAACTCAAGGATGAACAGGTGCAGCAAAACTCACATAAAAGACATATTGTAAACATTATAAGACTCTACACCGTCTTCCTTGTTGTTCAAAACTCAATACTAGATATTATCTAGACCTTAGAGAGACCAAATATGCAAATCAAATTTTAGCAAGCTCTATGTATTTCTTCATTAATGGGTGCAAAGTATATGATGCAAGAGCTTAAACATGAGCACAACAATTGCCAAGTATCACATTATCCAAGACATTTTAGAATTACTACATGTAGCATTTTCCAATTCCAACCATATAACAATTTAACGAAGAAGAAACTTCGCCTTGAACATTATGAGTAAAGCCTAAGGACCCATGTGTCCATATGCAACAGCGGAGCGTGTCTCTCTCCCACAAAGTGAATGCTAGGATCCATTTTATTCAAACAAAAACAAAAACAAAAACAAACCGACGCTCCAAGTAAAGAACACAAGATGTGATTGAATAAAAATATAGTTTCAGGGGAGGAACCTGATGATGTTGTCGATGAAGAAGGGGATGCCTTGGGCATCCCCAAGCTTAGACGCTTGAGTCTTCTTAGAATATGCAGGGGTGAACCACGGGGGCATCCCCAAGCTTAGAGCTTTCACTCCTCTTGATCATAGTATATCATACTCCTCTCTTGACCCTTGAAAACTTCCTTCACACCAAACTTCAAGCAAACTCATTAGAGGGTTAGTGCGCAATTAATAATTCACTCATTCAGAGGTGACACAATCATTATTTTCACTTCTGGACATTGCATAAAGCTACTGGACATTAATGGATCAAAGAAATGAATCCAACATAGCAAAAGAGGCAATACGAAATAAAAGGCAGAATCTGTCAAAAACAGAACAGTCCGTAAATACGAATTTAAAGCTGGCACCAGACTTGCTCAAATGGAAAAACTCAAAACTAATGAAAGTTGCGTACATATCTGAGGATCACGCTCGTAAATTGGCAGATTTTTTCGAATTTTCTACAGAGAACTGTTCCCAGATTCGTGACAGACAGCAATGCTGTTTCTGCGCAGCGATCCTAAATATAACATCAACTTTGACATAGAAACTTTACTTGGCACAAAAACATGATAAGGAGAGGTTGCTACAGTATTAAACAACTTCCAAGACTCAACAAAACAAAAAATTGCTGTAGGTAAAAACATGGGTTGTCTCCCATAAGCGCTTTTCTTTAACGCCTTTCAGCTAGGCGCAGAAAGTGCAAATCAAGTAACATCGAGAGTAGAAGCATCAACATCATAACTTGTTCTAATAATAGAATCAAAAGGCAACTTCATTCTCTTTCTAGGGAAGTGCTCCATACCTTTCTTGAGAGGAAATTGATATTTAATATTACCTTCCCTCATATCAATAACAGCACCAACGGTTCGAAGAAAAGGTCTTCCCAACACAATAGGACAAGATGCATTGCATTCGATATCCAAGACAACAAAATCAACGGGGACAAGGTTATTGTTAACCGTAATATGCACATTATCAATCCTCCCCAAAGGTTTCTTTTTAACATTATCGGCAAGATTAACATCCAAATAACAATTCTTCAATGGTGGCAAGTCAAGCATATCATAAATCTTTTTAGGCATAACATAAATACTTGCACCAAGATCACATAAAGCATTACATTCAAAGTCATTGAATTTCATTTTAATGATGGGCTCCCAACCATCTTCTAGCTTTCTAGGAATAGAAGTTTCAAGTTTTAGTTTCTCTTCTCTAGCTTTTATGAGAGCATTTGTAATATGTTTTGTAAAGGCTAAATTTATAGCACTAGCATTAGGACTTTTAGCAAGTTTTTGTAAGAACTTTATAACTTCAGAGATGTGGCAATCATCAAAATCTAAATCATTATGAGATACAACAATGGGATCATTGTTCCCAAGGTTGGAAAAAATTTCAGCAGTTTTATCACAAGCAGTTTCAGCAGTTTTAGCAATTTCAGGCAGTTTTGTTCGCTTTGCACTAGGAGTAGAAACATTGCCAACACCAATTATATTACCATTGATAGTAGGAGGTGCAGCAACATGTGAAGAATTAGCATTACTAGTGGTGGTAATAGTCCAAACTTTAGCTACATTATTCTCTTTAGCTAGTTTTTCATTTTCTTCTCTATCCCACCTAGCACGCAGTTCAGCCATTAATCTTATATTCTCATTAATTCTAACTTGGATGGCATTTGCTGTAGTAGTAATCTTACTATCAATATCATCAGGTTTAGCAGCCATTTTATTAATTAAAGAAGATTGTGATGCAGACATGTATGAGATTCGGGTTTCAGCATTTGAAATTTTAGTTTGCAGACCAGAAATCTCCCTATTCAAGTTTTCAAGTTGATTTCCTATATTTTTTAACAAGGTAGATTGTTCATTCATAGTTTTAGTAAACAATTGATTTTGCTCATATTGTGATTGCATAAAATTTTTAGTGGATCTTTCAATTCCTAGCATCCTTTCCTCATATCTACCATAATCATTACCACTAGCAGGATATGGCCTATAGTTATTACCAGAGTTGTTCCTATAAGCATTATTGTTGAAATTATTATTTTTAATGAAATTCACATCAACATTTTCTTCTTGAGCAACCAATGAAGCTAAAGGAACATTATTTGGATCAACATTAGATCTACCATTCACAAGCATAGACATAATCACATCAATCTTATCACTCAAGGAAGAGGTTTCTTCAACAGAATTTACCTTCTTACCTTGTGGAGCTCTTTCCGTGTGCCACTCAGAGTAATTTATCATCATATCATCAAGAAGTTTTGTAGCCGCCCCCAATGTGATGGACATAAAGGTACCTCCAGCAGCTGAATCCAATAAATTCCGCGAAGAAAAATTTAGTCCTGCATAGAAGGTTTGGATGATCATCCAAGTAGTCAGTCCATGGGTTGGGCAATTCTTTACCAAAGTTTTCATTCTCTCCCATGCTTGAGCAACATGTTCAGTATCTAATTGTTTAAAATTCATTATGCTACTTCTCAAAGATATAATTTTAGCGGGAGGATAATATCTACCAATAAAAGCATCCTTGCATTTACTCCATGAATCAATACTATTCTTAGGCAAAGATAGCAACCAATCTTTAGCTCTTCCTCTTAACGAGAAAGGAAATACTTTCAATTTAATAATATCACCATCTACATCTTTATACTTTTGCATTTCACAAATTTCAACAAAATTATTGAGATGGGCAAGACATCATCGAACTAGCACCGTAAAAATTGATCTCTCATAACCAAGTTCAGTAAAGCAGGTTTAATTTCAAAAAATTCTGCTGTAGTAGCAGGTGGAGCAATAGGTGTGCATAGGAAATCATTATTATTTGCATTTGTGAAGTCACACAACTTAGTATTTTCAGGGGTATTCATTTTAGCAACAGTAAATAAAACAAACTAGATAAAGTAAATGCAAGTAACTAATTTTTTTGTGTTTTTGATATAGAGAGCAAGACAGTAAATAAAGTAAAACTAGCAACTAATTTTTTTGTATTTTGATTTAGTGCAGCAAACAAAGTAGTAAATAAAATAAAGCAAGACAAAAACAAAGTAAAGAGATTGAGAAGTGGAGACTCCCCTTGCAGCGTGTCTTGATCTCCCCGGCAACGGCGCCAGAAAACAGTTGCTTGATGCGCGTAAATGTACACGTCCGTTGGGAACCCCAAGAGGAAGGTATGATGCGCACAGTGGCAAGTTTTCCCTCAGAAAGAAACCAAGGTTTAATCGAACCAGGAGGAGCCAAGAAGCACGTTGAAGGTTGATGGTCGCGAAATGTGATGCGGCGCAACACCAGGGATTCCGGCGCCAACGCGGAACCTGCACAACACAACCCAAGTACTTTGCCCCAACGAAACAGTGAGGTTGTCAATCTCACCGGCTTGCTGTAACAAAGGATTAAGCGTATCGAGTGGAAGATGTTTGCAAAGAAAACAGTAAAACACAATTGCAGTAGATTGTATGCTATGTAAAGAATAGGACCGGGGTCCACAGTTCACTAGAGGTGTCTCTCCCATAAGATAAAAGCATGTTGGGTGAACAAATTACAGTCGGGCAATTGACAAATAGAGAAGGGCATAACAATGCATATACATGATATGATAAATATAGTGAGATTTAATTGGGCATTACGACAAAGTACATAGACCGCCATCCAACTGCATCTATGCCTAAAAAGTCCACCTTCAGGTTATCATCCGAACCCCATTCAGTATTAAGTTGCTAAGCAACAGACAATTGCATTAAGTATGGTGCGTAATGTAATCAACAACTACATCCTGAGACATAGCATCAATGTTTTATCCCTAGTGGCAACAGCACATCACAACCTTAGAACCCTCATCACACGATCCTGTGTGTCAATGAAGGCATGAACCCACTATCGAGCATAAATACTCCCTCTTGGAGTTAAGAGCAAAAACTTGGCCAGAGCCTCTACTAATAACGGAGAGCATGCAAGATCATAAACAACACATAAACAATAGATTGATAATCACCATAACATAGTATTCTCTATCCATCGGATCCCGACAAACACAACATATAGAATTACAGATAGATGATCTTGATCATGTTAGGCAGCTCACAAGATCCAACAATGAAGCACAACAAGGAGAAGACGACCATCTAGCTACTGCTATGGACCCATGGTCCAGGGGTGAACTACTCACTCATCACTCCGGAGGCGATCATGGTGATGAAGAGTCCTCCGGGAGATGAATCCCCTCTCCGGCAGGGTGCCGGAGGCGATCTCCTGAATCCCCCGAGATGGGATTCGCGGCGGTGGCGTCTCTGGAAGGTTTTCCGTATCGTGGCTCTCGGTACTGGGGGTTTCGCGATGGAGACTTTAAGTAGGCGGAAGGTCAACACGGGGGGCCACACGAGGTGCCCAGGGGGTAGGGCCGCGCGGCCAGGGCCTGGGCCGCGCCGCCCTATGCCCTGGCTGCCTCGTGACCCCACTTCGTTATCTCTTCGGTCTTCTGGAAGCTTCGTGCAAAAATAGGACCCTGGGCGAAAGTTTTGTCCAATTCCGAGAATATTTCCTTACTAGGATTTCTGAAACCAAAAACAGCAGAAAACAGCAACTGGCTCTTCGGCATCTTGTTAATAGGTTAGTTCCAGAAAATGCATAAATATGACATATAATGTGCATAAAACATGTAGGTATCATCAATAAAGTAGCATGGAACATAAGAAATTATCGATACGTTGGAGACGTATCAAGTATCGAGTTTTCCGAGTCGCGTAAACATTCTTTACTTCATCGGTTTCAGTTTTTGCAGGAGGGTCACCTAGCGGTGCATCAAGCACATATTGCAGGTTTCCGCCATTGAGGAAGATCCTCACATGACGGAACCAGTCGGTGAAGTTGCTACCGTTGCTCTTAAGCTTTTCTTTCTCTAGGAACTGGTTAAAATTGATTGGGGACGCCATATCTACAACATATTTGCAATAGTTTAGACTAATGTTTATGATAAATTGAGTTCAAATTTTAATTTAACAAAATTAAAAACTAGGTGAACTCCCACTCAAAACAATATCCCTCGCATTGTCTTAGTGATCACACGAACCAAATCCATCACACCTATGCCCGATCATCACGAGACAAGATGTAATTTCAATGGCGAACACTCAAAGTGTTCATCATATCAATCATATGATTCATGCTCTACCTTTCGGTATCACGTGTTCCGAGACCATGTCTGTACATTCTAGGCTCGTCAAGGCCACCTTAGTATCCGCATGTGCAAAACTGACTTGCACCCGTTGTATGCACTTGTTGATTCTATCACACCCGATCATCACGAGATGCTTCGAAACGACAAGTCTTGGCAACGGTGCTACTAAGGATGAACACTTTATTATCTTGAAATTTTAGTGAGAGGGATCATCTTATAATGCTACCGTCGCGATCTAAGCAAAATAAGATGCATAAAAGGATTAACATCACATGCAGTTCATATGTGATATGATATGGCCCTTTTTGTCTTTGCGCCTTTGATCTTCATCTTCAAAGCACGGACATGATCTCCATCATCAACGGGCATGATCTCCATCATCGTCGGCGAAGCACCAAGGTCAATGGCGCCGTCTTCATGATCGTCCTCCATGTAGCAACTATTACAACTACTTTGAAATACTACTCAACATGAAATTTAAAGACAACCATAAGGCTCCTGCCGGTTGCCACAATACAATAATGATCATCTCATACATAGTCATCATCACATTATGGCCATATCACATCACCAAACCCTGTAAAAACAAGTTAGACGTTCTCTAATTTGGTTTGCATATTTTACGTGGTTTAGGGTTTTCGAGCAAGATCCAATCTACCTACGAACATCAACCACAACGGTGATACTAGTGTTGTCAATAGAAGAGTAAATTGAATCTTCACTATAGTAGGAGAGACAGACACCCGCAAAGCCACTTATGCAATACAAGTTGCATGTCAAGCGTGGAGCAAATCTCATGAACGCGGTCATGTAAAGTTAGCCCGAGCCGCTTCATCCCACTATGCCACAAAGATGCAAAGTACTCAAGCTAAAGATAACATAAGCATCAACGCCCACAAAACCATTGTGTTCTACTCATGCAACCATCTATGCATAGACACGGCTCTGATACCACTGTAGGATAACGTAGCATAGAAAACAAAAATTTTCCTACGGCGAACACGCAATCCAAGCCAAGATGCAATCTAGAAGACGGTAGCAACGAGGGGATTATCGAGTCTCACCCTTGAAGAGATTCCAAAGCCTACAAGATGAGGCTCTTGTTGCTGCGGTAGACGATCACTTGCCGCTTGCAAAAGCGCGTAGAAGATCTTGATCACGGCGCCACGAACGGCAAAGACCTCCGTACTCGGTCACACGTTCGGTTGTTGATGAAGACGACGTTCACCTCCCCGTTCCGGCGGGCGGCGGAAGTAGTAGCTCCTCTTGAATCCGACAAAGACGACGGCGTGGTGTCGGTGGCGGTGGAGAAATCCGGCGGAGCTTCGCTAAGCGTGCGGGATATGGTGGAGGAGCGGGGCGCTAGGGTTTGGGGAGAGGGGGTGGCCGGCCACTATAGGGGGCGGCCAAGGTGGTGGCTTTTGTGTGGCAGGCCCCCTCCCCTATGCCCCTCATTATATAGGTGGAAGCCCCAAGTGTTGGACTACAAGTCTCCGAATAAGACCCGAACCCAAAAACCTTCCATATGGTGGGAAACCTTCCCAAGCTAGGATTCCCACTAGAGGTGGGAATTCCACCTACCATATGGGGGGGTGGCCGGCCCCTTATGGGGGAGTCCACTTGGGACTCCACCCCACTATGGTTGGCCGGCCATGGAGGTGGAGTCCCATGTGGACTCCACCTTCCTAGGTGTGTTCTTCCGGACTTTTCTAGAACCTTCTAGAACCTTCCATAGAACCTTCCGAATCATTTTAATTCACATAAAATGACATCCTATATATGAATCTTATTATCCGGACCATTCTGGAACTCCTCGTGATGTCCGGGATCTCATCCGGGACTCCGAACAAATATTCGAACTCCATTCCATATTCAAGTTCTACTATTTCAACATCCAACTTTAAGTGTGTCACCCTACGGTTCGCGAACTATGAAGACATGGTTGAGTACTCACTCCGACCAATAACCAATAGCGGGATCTGGAGATCCATAATGGCTCCCACATATTCAACGATGACTTTAGTGATCGAATGAACCATTCACATACGATACCAATTCCCTTTGTCACGCGATATTTTACTTGTCCGAGGTTTGATCATCGGTATCACACTATACCTTGTTCAACCTCGTCTCTGACAAGTACTCTTTACTCGTACCGTGGTATGTGGTCTCTTATGAACTTATTCATATGCTTGCAAGACATTAGACGACATTCCACCGAGAGGGCCCAGAGTATATCTATCCGTCATCGGGATGGACAAATCCCACTGTTGATCCATATGCCTCAACTCATACTTTCCGGATACTTAATCCCACCTTTATAACCACCCATTTACGCAGTGGTGTTTGATGTAATCAAAGTACCTTTCCGGTATAAGTGATTTACATGATCTCATGGTCATAAGGACTAGGTAACTATGTAACGAAAGCTTATAGCAAATAACTTAATGACGTGATCTTATGCTACGCTTAATTGGGTGTGTCCATTACATCATTCATATAATGATATAATCTTGTTATTAATAACATCCAATGTTCATGATTATGAAACTAATCATCTATTAATCAACAAGCTAGTTAAGAGGCTTACTAGGGACTCTTTGTTGTTTACATATCACACATGTATCAATGTTTCAGTTAATACAATTATAGCATGGTATATAAACATTTATCATAAACATAAAGATATATAATAACCACTTTTATTATTTCCTCTTGGGCATATCTCCAACAGGTAAAGTACATGATTTGTTGATACCTTGAAGAGTCAGCAAGCAAGGACAAAAATATGAACTGTTATGATCACTGACCCAATAATTAAATAAAATATCTTCGATGTTCTACTTTTCCCAACTACATTAGTACAATGAAATAAAACCGAAGTCAGAATTACGATCACTTGGTCACTCAATAAGAATCAACGTATCATTGATTTAGCACTTAAATCTGTAGGATTACATCAGCATCAAATTTATCTAAAAGAAACATCATTGTTTAAATATCTCAGCTGAACCAAAAAAAATACAAAACCTACAATTGAAACCCACTTTTGGTCTCAAACTCCGAACATACACGAAAAAAACCAAGCAGGAGACATCTGACCTTTAAATCATCACCATATAATTGAGATAAATGAGGCCTATTTCCAGAGCAGCGAGCAAATCCATTAGATGCTTCTAAGAACCTGCATTTCCATCTTTACACTAATTAATTAGGATGAAAAATATGTATTTCCTATAAAAGTTATTGAAATCATTTTATATGACAAAGGCTTCTCTTAGTACCTCATGAATATGCAATGCATATTAGCAAATAAACATCGCCCTCCCAATAGCATCTCCTTGTCGTTAATGCACCGGCAATCGAATAGGCGTGATGTTTATACAACCAACAGACCGAGCAACACCTGCAACACAAACACGGTATGGTCAGACATCAAACTTTAAGAAAAATCCAAAAGGGAGGAGTTGAGAAACATGAACAAATGGACATGCCTAACTAAGAATCCCAATCGATAGCTCACCACAACCGACATCAAATCTTGTGGGGAGATGCATCACGACACGCCGAAGTGTTTTGGCCAAGAATTGTGATCCCCACCAATAGGAGCATCGAGACAAGCTTCAGATTCTATTCTGAAGGATGTACAAAGTAACAAAAAAGCATGGACTCACACCTGAGCTACCTACGGATTTCTTGCATAGTGACAACCGCTGAAGCAACAATGTCCTCGACAATAATTGCATCAGCTTGCGTTAGGTAAAAAATGGAACCGTTTCAGACTTATAGATGAAATATATACAGAAGAGATGTTCAGCATGCACTCCCTGCCGAACACTACACATAGAAAACCAAAAGAAAACCCATTGGACATAATCAATTGTAATCGTAGTAACATTTGTCAGAAAGCAGATAGGATAGAGAAATATGTCGTTAAGCCCAGTACTAAAATTCATGAAGTTAAAAAGGTTAGCTTGTCATTAGCAATACATGATAAAAGATTAGTGATGATAGATCAAGATTTTACCTGCTCCATTATTAGAAACTATAGCACTCAAATAGCTACATCATCAGGCAGTAATACGGTAAGACCACAACATCACTTGTTAGAACTTTCACCATTTAATCTGCATAAAGCAGGATGGCTGCTTCAACCAGGAGGTTTTGACATATAATGCATGTAAAATAACCTATAAATAAAGTAATGATTTGTTTTTTTTTGTAGCTATTCCAGCACGTACCAATGAAAATCTTGATATTTCTGCCTTTTGTAGACCCCATTGCTTAAGGCACATCAGTAATCAAAACAGCTAGCCATACAAAAGATCCAAGGGAAGTACCAGTCAGATATCTGAAAAGCACATTGGTATTAATACAACTCCCATTCATGACCAATAGAAAGGGGACCGAAAGAACTCCATGGTGTAATTGTAATCCTAGACAACCTGAATCTAGCACATAAGCTTTCGTCCTGCATGATCAAAAACGCACAGATAACAAGCATAACCTTCTGCACTTCCAGTGAAAGGGAGCCAAAATAATGGGATGTGAAAAGCATTAAATATCTACCTGAAACAAGAAAGAGTAGGAGACCTCATCCCTGAATTTGCGGTTGCCGGATACCTCGAACAGCTTTCTTTTGTCTTTGATAGAATTCCTCATGATACAAAACAAGTGATTCCCACAGGTTCATGTTGAGTGAATCACCAACAAACAACAGTCTCTTTCCTCTCTGTCTCTCTAACACATCAGCTGGGTTCATCCTCACATAAGCACCAACACCATGCCATCACATAACTGTAATTTTTAGGCAAAAAAGGACATTACCAGCTGGCTTTTGGGGTTTGTGGCCTGGAAAGGGGCACGCTAATCTAAGCATCAACATCATGCCAAACTGAAAAACTTGGAAACAACTTAAACCACACTAGTGCATTACCTCATTCAGTATCCTATGGAGATCATATGTAGCCTAAAAAAATGCTCCAGATGCAAACACTGGAGCTGCTTCCTGATGTATACAAAGCAACCACCTAGATTAGCAGAGCTGCTCATGATGGAGTTGCATTCTGTGCACACGCCACTTCTAAGATGGACAATACAAGGGAATAAAACGTGAAATCAGAGAGAGAGAGAAAGAGAGAGAGGGGAGAGGGAGAAATCAAGAGCGAACCTAGAAGGCTCGGTGGAGTATGCTAGGCAATGGAAGACCGGTGGTGGAGGTGTTGGCTCGCTGGATAGTGGCATAAGAGTTGGATGGGGCGGCGGCGGCCGGCTGGGCGGAGCAGACCACGGAGACGACGCATCTGGACCAGATCTGACCGGTGCTCGCCCTGCAGGCCGTCAGGGTTGGTGGCTCGTTGTGGAGGTTCCCGCGCAGCACAGCTCCGCAAGCGCCATCCTGGTCGACCTGCTTCGCCCTACTCCAGTGCTCGGCGGCGGTGCTCCCGCCGGCCACCACCTGCTCGTCCGGAGACGTAGCAGCAGCACTTCCTCCTGTTGCCGCTTGCCCTGCTGGCCCGAGTAGGGGATGCGGCGGCCCCCTATGGCGGCCATGGAGGTGCATGGAACAGAGGAGGAGAGGCCGCGTGAGGGCGCTGAGATAGAGGAGGAGAGGCGGCAGGAGGACGTCGAGCGGGTGAGGAGGCCCCTTCCCGTCCACCTCCTCTCGCATCCCGCAGGAGGCCGGCGGCGGAGGCGTGTGTCCAGAGGCAAGCTCCACGGGGCGGAGAGAGACGAGGGACCTCGAGTGGAAGAAAGGAGGGCGAGCGGGACAGCACCGGCGGCGCCATGGGAGCTGGAACGGGAAAGAGAAGGAGATGCGGGAGGAGAGACGAGCGGAGGCGGAGGGTGTGGGGATTGGCAGTAGGGTTTCAGAGGCTGATTTTGTCTCACAGGGACTGTCCAAAATAAACGGTTGAGATGCATAGATGGGTTGATCCGATGGCCGAGAAGCTCTAAGCGCTGTGAGGCCTCCGTGGGGGGGCATCATATATACCCCTGGATTGCACAAATAGCGTGGTCTGCCGCTTGTGAATAAGATGTGGGTAATCGAGCACTTCACTTCGCCGCCTACAACATTGAGAACAAGCAAGTGCGTGTGCACTTGCCCTATCCCACATCGCTCCACGATAGCCAAGTCGCTTGTTCCTGTTGGCGGAAAGTTTGCCTCGTTAATTGATTCTGCTGGCCTTTGTACTACTGGTTCAAGTTGTACTATCACTGCAACACGGTAGGCTTTTTAGGGCATTTTGCTAAGGGCACATTTGTAAGTGCCCTAATAAATATACCTATTAGAGCATATTTTTGGATTTGCCTTAAAAGATGTACCTACCAAGGCACATTTTCTATGTGCCCTTAAAGATATAACTATTAGGGCATAATTTAGATGTACCCTAATAGCTATATATCTATTAGGGCATATTTTAAATATGCCATTAATTTTTTTAGGGGCATATCTAAAATGTGGCCTCAAAACTATAACTATGAGGGTATATTTTAGATGTGCCCTCAAAGCTATACCTAACAGGGCATATTTTGGATGTGCCCCCAGAGCTATGGTGGTCCTTTTGCACGCACACCCCCCGCGTCGCCAGCCATTTTCGCGATCGGGTCCTCCCACCTCTCAATTGCTCGGTTTCACTCGAGATACGCCTCGCCTTTTCCCTTACCCAAGCCGCCTCGCCGCCGTCGACAGCCAGCACCTCCAAAGCGCGCGCCGGCCACCTCCGTCTACTCGCGCCTCCCCTCCCACTTCCTCGCCCCGTTCCCGTCGCCGCCAGGAGCCACGACGCGCGCCGCCGCCATCCCTGCTCGGCTCTCCCCTTCAGCACCCCGCGCCAGGCGCCTCCCCCTGACCTCATTCGTCCCTGGCGTTTCCTCTCACCGTGCTTGGCGTCGACCTCTCCTCCGCGCAAGCCGCTTGCCTGGGAGGCTCCAGCTTGATCTTCTCCACCGGATCCCCACAGGCCACCGACTCCTCTCCGTTCTGCCCTCAAGCACGACGCCGCGGCTAACCCTAGCCTGCGGGGTTCGGCTCGGTTTCCGGCGTGATTCCGCAGTGGTAGGCTCGTCTGGACACCTCCTCGCCGATGCACGCTGGTGGTGGCGCAGGCCCCATGGATCATGGTCCCCGCGCGCCCCTCGTCATCGAGCTGTCGCCTCTATTCTCGCAGCGGCGGCCACCTCACACTCCACGGAGGCGTCGTCCTCAGCCTCGACGTCTGCTGCCGCGCTCGGTGACCACCAGCCCCCTTTCCTCGCCGCCTCTGCTCGATCTCCACTACAACCCTTCCCTAACACGCGTCATGTTTCTTCATTTGCAGAGGCCGTGCAGGTCCTCGTCGCCTCAGCTTGCTGCTGCTGCAACCCGTCCAGCCACGCATCAGCTTGAAAATTGGCTCTGCTTTAGAGGCTACATCGTGTTGCCGACGTTGATGTATTGGAGGGATGAGGCCAGGGTTTGATGTGGAGCCATGAAGAAGGTGGGAAACAGGGGCCATGTGGGCGAGCTAGCAACAATGTCCATCCATGAAGTGCGAGAAGGTAGTGGACGGGAGGCCATGGGGCCTGTGGCCTGTGGGCATGAGGTTGTTAGCAAAATTTTATCTCATAGTAGCTTACTTTTATATTTCAGACAGTTAGAAAGTACAGTTCGTTCTCTGAGATTTTGCAAGCAGAGTCGGTCTATCTGGTACTCTGGGTATTTCATCACCCGATCTTCTTGGTATTTCATCAATTGAAGAAGGTAATAAATTTCATATCATCACAGCGTTATTGTGTTCCCAAACTTGATTAATTCTCGTGATATCTGCACCTTTGGTCATCCATGAGTTAACCCTTGAAGAACACATTTTCGTCTAAATTCATGACTGGTATATTAACAGAATCTATTAGTCCCTGGACTAGAGTTTGAGCATAAACGTGAGCTAATACTATGTTCAAATTTTGCAATATCGTCCGGGATAGCATCATGTATAGGAATCGAGTAGTTGACACTAATATTAGTGTGACTGTTGTTATAGCTGTACAACCTTGTGCATATTTGTAGATATCGTGCCATACACTGTATAATCTCAATTCTAATGTTGGTTTTATAAGCTATGAATGAAGCTATTCTTTTGTGTAGTTCTATGTAGGAATGGATAAACCAGCGGTTGTATAGTGTTATGAAACCTGCCTGTGTTGGTTTATTTACTGAATTCACTGTCCTACTATAAACGTCCAAATTTATATGCCTATGTTTCACTCCTACCTTTAATGCTCCCATGCACTGTTTTGTCAAATTTCGAGTTACTCTATCCCAAAAGGGTATGTATACTTTTATATAATTCCCTGTAGGAACGAGTAATCTAACTATATAGTCTGATACAATATCTACTCTTCTTTTATATGTTTCTGTCCAAGCAGTGGAAACTGCATAACAACAGATAGGTGTGCTTTCTATGATTGCACACTCATTTGTGACTTGGTTTAACATATGTAAAACATATGCACCATAGTTGATATGATGTTTCTATCTTTTCACATTGAGCAGTGTTCTCTGGAGTTCCTCTTAATAATACCTCTTGTTATCTCTGGGATAATCCAAATCACTTCCTTGTCTGTAATTCCTTATTTTGCATGTATCTTAAATATTACTCTAAGCTTCTTATCAGCAGTATGTGTGTTCATTTTTGGCATAATCCAAATCAGTTTCGTCCCAATCTATTATGGTATTTCCATGATCCTTTTGAATTATTGTTTGGTACATTGTTACTTTCAGTGATATCCTCCCAATCTATTACATAATGGCGATAGAACCTGGAAGATGCAGTATGTTATTGGTCATATTTCTTTGTCCATGAATTATCTTTACTGGTATGTACCCATATGGCCATGTGATTCTGTTATGACTGCCCATGTTATACCGATGTCTGATACAAGTAAAGGAACTGCATTATACCGATGCCTGCTTGTGCAGACAGCTGCAACTCTACATTTCAACATTGAACTAAACTGATAAGCTGAAGGCATGTAGTATTTTTTCTACCTTGTTTTACTGCTGATGTGAGTTAATCATACTCTATTCCTTGTGTTGAGCTTGCTGGCTCTGTATTGATTCAATTTATGTGTCACACCTCTCACCAGGGGAGGGATCGGGCCAGCGGAGGCATGATGATGGGGACCGACATGTCTTCTCTGTGGATGCCGTCACTGCCCCGAGTGGCGACCAGGTATGAATTTTTTTTTGTGCACAGCTGGAATCACTTGAGTTCACAGGATATAGATGCAATCATACATATACCAGATGTTTTGTTGCTGCTATAAATCTACTATACTTTAAGTTTTCCTGCTGCTGCAGAGTTAACCGTACACCATATTTTTTAATACTGAGCTTATCGTGTATTGATTGAATGTTGGTGCCCTCTCATTAGGGAGATTTGGCCAGCAAAGAGGCATGATGATGTGGACCGAGGTGTTTTCTTCACAGACCTGTCTCGGCGGTGGTGGGCATCGTGTTGAGCAGGGCGGCATTCTCGTGGTGGGTATCGATGTGAGGAAGCTGTTACTCTATATTTGCATAAGGCAGATGTGGAGGCTACCTGCCACAAGCCTCGAGACACAACAGTTTGGCTGGGCTCTCTCCCTTGAGCCATGGTCGGCAACCCCAAGTTTGTTCTTCAGATCATCAGAATATTGGTTGGGAGTGACTATCTCTTATCCGGTTCATAATATTCTAGCTGGTATAGTCGTCTTAGTAACCCCCAAATTTCTTCAATTATGTTTCTATGTGTGGAGAGCATGTGATAGTATAAAATGATTCGTGAAATATCTTGCTTCACTGATGGAGTAACAAATAAGAAGGAATGTTAATATCTTATGTGATTTGTTTATACAGATCTTCAGACAAAGTGAGGAGAGAAAGTAGCAGATTGGAGAAGCTTCGGACCATTGGTTACAGGTGTCGGATTTTTTCTTCTCAATCATCTGCTGGAATCATTTTGGTTGTTTGTTCACAACAGATACTTTAATAACTACAATATTTGCTGGACTATTTACACGGTATGTCCTATACATTATATAGTCAGAAGCTATTGAAGTTAATTTCAGTTAAGTTTACGTGTCATTATAATGGGTTGAGATAACCTCCTTGGTTTCGTTGTTAATCTTCAGACTGAGATTCATATTTCTTAGTACCTTAATACTAGATTGGGAAATAGTGAAAACGCACAAGAAAACCTATTTAGATGATGCCCTGAAACGATATTTAGTGACTAAATAGTTAGCATGGCAGGTACTACTCAAAACGTCCTTTAAATATAGATCAAGCATGTGCAACAAACAAGTCAATTGGAGTATAAATATATCTCTGTTTTTGCCGATTAAACTTATCTTAGTTTTCCAAATCTGGATGAGAACCAGACTGATGTTGATTCAAACACTGCAGGGGAAGTTGCTTCAAGGCTGTTAAACAGAGGAGAGTAAGTGACCAGACGGGACGAGGACGATCTCCATCAGTAGTAGTCGTCAACGATGGCAGATCCAGATGGGTTGAGCCAGCAGGTACATGCCTTGTTCTGCACACGTAGAACAATCGATCAAATTTTCTTGATGTGTAACTTAGAAATAGTTTGTGCATTTTGGTCTGGAGTTGTGCATGCTTACACTAGACCTTGATTTGTTGCATCATCTTGGCTTCAATAATTGATATTTGGGATAGATTCAAGTACTGTTTTGCTGTCTTTCTGTCCATTATTTGCGACCTATTGGAAATTTTGCACTTCTGCATGAGGCTTGGTAAATACTTGGTTTTATCTTTCCTAGAAAATGGCAGTTCTATACTTATACAAGCAACTTCCTATTCTGAGTTATCCTTTGTTAATTTTGCAGTATGCTCCCCAAATCTACTCATGTGACCATTGGAACAAAGATGTTCAGGAACTTGTTTTTCCATCATAGGCTTGAGAAGACCAAGTTTCCAAAATCTGCTGATGTGACCTTTGCAACAAAGATGCTCTGAAACTTCCCATCCTAGGCTTGTGATTTTTAGACTTAGCTTGTATTTTATCTATACATATTTCTTAAGTCATTTTTCTATTAATGCGGCCAACGATCTATGTGGTTGCATACCATCTGTTTATTATAATGCATGTGGCATACATTGTGTTCTGTTAATGTGCTCATGTTCCTTTTATGAATTATTAGAAAGTTGCAGGCACTGTATAATTCAATCTCTAATCCTGCCAAAATTGCAGGAACAATTTTCTTGTTTTGTGAACTGCAGATCTATGTCTATGTACTGTTATTGTTGTAAACCAAATTTTGTATGTGTCCTAAAAAGTTTCTAGGGCACATTTTGGATGCGCCCCTAAAAGATTTTGTGGCAAATTTTGGATCTGCCCTTAAAAGTTTTTGGGGCACAATTTAGATGTGCCCTCTAAAGTTTTCGGGGCACAATTTTGATGTGCCTTTAAAGTTTTCATGGCACAATTTTGATGTGCCCTCTAAACTTTTCAGGGCACAATTTTCATGTGCCCTCTAAATTTTTCAGGGCACAATTTTGATGTTCCCTCTAAACTTTTCAGGGCATTAAAAAAATGTGCCCTCAAATGTTTTTGGGTCATTTGGATATATGCCCTCAAATGTATACCTATAAGGGCACATTTTTGAAATGTCCTTAATACTTTCCGAGTAGCAAGTAAATTCGGCACATTTTTATGTGCCCTTAAAAGTTTTTAGGGCACAATTTATACATTTAAGGGTACATAAAAGTGCCCCTAAAACCCTACCGTGGTGTAGTGTACATTGGTTTTGTACTACACGCATAGAGTAACATCTCGAGCCCCACACCATGCCATCTCCCACGCACGCAAGGCTCCTCTCCCCACGCTCTCGGTCTCATCTCCCACCGTAACACGGCGGCGGCACCCCACTGCACGTCTGCCTACTCCCCTTCTTCTCGTCGATTTCGTTGGGTTAGGAGCGGGGAAACGACATCCAAGGGCCACGGCGGTGTGTGCGGATGGGGCTGCAGCGTTAGGGCTCTGCATCCGATGGAGGGGTGGCATCGTGATCCAGAGCACTGCCAGGAAGGAGATGCTAGGATCATCGTTGACGGGAGGGGCTGAAGCGGTTGGAGGCAATGCAGATCGCCTCACTGGGCAGCCGAGGAAGGTGGAGCGGCTCATCGACTCGGCTTCTGGAAAAGATCACCCTCACAGGTGCAGGCGGACGAGTGGAGGCGCCCGGATGAGGGCTACAAAGGACGTCGAATTCCAAGTGGTGCCTCCGCCTGATTCTACTACCCTGGTGTGTTCTTTCCTCCTTCTTTTTCTCTACACTTCCACATCGGATGTATGTCTCTTGGGGACTTGTCTCTTGGCAGGAAGGACCGAAGGAGAAATTATTTTACACCGGGAACGCAAGATACATGGAGAAGGATGCACCGCTGCTGGGAAGGTTTCCTTTTCTGAAACTTTTTCCGTTTTCCATTTGTCTGAATGTTGCTCTATTCCAACTTGTAACTGCAACGTTAAGAAATTCAGGTTCCTGTTTCTACTTTCTACAGATAACTTTTACCTTTGATTTCAGTGTCAACTGTACTGACAATACTACCGAGGGACAGTTCATACCATTTGGAGAAGCACTTGTTGGTAAATAGGTAGGCCTTTACTTACCGCCGCATCGTCTCGTAGTGCAGCTTTACGATCCAAATCAGCATGGCAATGTCCCCTTTTTGTGTTTGCATCACAACCTTTGGGTTGCAGGCGCAACGAGATGTTGATATTTACATTGATCGATAGTCTATGGTTCTCTACGTGCACTTTTTACATAGCTCCGAAGAGAATGTGGTGATGCTCTGACCTGCACTTTTCTGATATTTTCCTCAAGCTAATTCACTGAAATTTTATATATAGTGTATTCACTCTGGCCTACTTAATAATAAAAAATTAGTCATTCATTCATGTATACTGAGTCTGAGTCTAATAAAGACTTGCTGGCAAGAGTCAATTTATTTTGTTCCACTGACCTCACAAGCCACACATAGTGCATCAGTTCAATAAAATAGATGTGGTGCATGTTTACTCGTAAATTTTAATCATCCATATTTCCTTGCACTGCAATATGCAATGGTGAATTTATGCTCAAGGCTTATCTTGTGGTTTCAGAAAGCTCTCCAATTGCCACCATGATCAGGTTGTTTCAGGGCTACAGTAAGGTAAGTGATGGTCTAGACTTCTTGGCAGCGTTATTATCATACATGTTCTTTTATTTTCTTTGCTTAATTCCTTTGCTTTACTGAACTTATGTTGTTCTCCTTTGTAGTAGCTTGATTGAAAGGCTAGAAAGAAAATGGGCTTCAGTTATGATGTGTGTCATAAGTATAGCATGTGAAGCTGGTTGCATTTTAGAGATTGAACAACGTCTGCCTCATGTTTGTATGGAATGAGGACAGCATACTTTGCATAAACAGATATATTATCTTTTCTGTTCATGGTTAGCATTTTTGTCTCTCTCCAGGGGAAGAACTCAGTGTCTCAGTAAATAATAGGACGTAGATAACATTCAGATTCATTAAACAAGGGTTTCATTATTTCTGTCACATTAAAATCTTGATTAACGATTAAGTTATAGAGCTTTGTGTGTCTTGTCCAACAACAGAACCATTTGTTTCTTCTGCCCAAGTTTTTTTTTATTATTGTTACTACTATTGCGATGTCATTCAACTAATTCCGCAAAAAGATCTGAGCCGGGTACATCGAGATTTTTTTTTGGGTCCAGGTTGCTCTCAGAGTGTAAAGATTCAATGTTGATGCATTAAGTCCAGCACGCATTTCACACTCATGTCAGCAGCAAAACGGGAATTAGTCCTCAACCAAGGAACTTGTTTTACCTATGCCTCTCTATGTATACATTTTAGAACAGGTATGCTCCTAAATATATTTGTCCTGTCATGTGCTCCTGCAATTTAAATTTATGAATTTAATCATGCCAGTGATCTGAAGCGGTACCAGATATTCATACTATTCATAATGTTCTGATTAATAGATTTGAAAACCAATCTATTTTCGTATCTTGTTTCTATGGGAGGTTCACAACTTGAAATATTTAACATTAATGTGATTAACATTCTCTCTCTATGGATCTTTCAGTTGTGTGGCTACACAATTTGGAAGTTCACTATTATTCTTATATGCCATCTCATTTGGCTGGCCGCGTAGCTAAATTAAACAGTGTTCCTGAGGGTGCTGAGAAAATATTTTAGGAGTAGTCAGTTGTCACATGGTCTGGAGTTGGACCACGAAAATGACGAGGTCGAAAATTTGTAATGGTAAGAGATTCAACATTTTTATCCACTGCTTTTTTCAACTGACACAAATCTATATGTGCTACATATAGATCAGAAGGATAGTTGCCTTGCTGCATTGAGCTCACCATTTATTATATTGGATGTTCGTATCTTCTACCTTCAGGGAGGCAATGGAACTGAGGAATGTGTGAGGGTTATCCTCTATTGAGCTGGTAGGTTTTTTTTTTCTTATTGCACCTACATCCCATGGAAAATGGATGTTTATGTTGTTTAGTACTATCTTCCGTTTTGTCAGGATATTGGCACCGACACTATATATCTTCATTTGGTGGCCTTGTTATCTTTGGCTAGCATTTGAGTAAAGATGCAGTTTGGCTGTTCTTCCTTGCACTATTTGGAATGAAAACATTGGGCCTTTCTGTTTTCCCATTTTGTTGGAACTAATTGATGATGATGGAATGAGTTTCCTGGAAAGACGGAGATGCAGATTGGCATGCGAATGGTCCAAGACAGGTACCTCCCGTGACTTGATGAAGCGCCCGACTGAGAGGTTCCACATTAAAGACCTTATTTAGGCATGCCAGTGGGAGAAGAATGTACAAAGAGAACCACGACGGACGCTCAGAAGAATCAACCGAATCATACGGCAAAAAAAGCAACCGACAAAAAACGAAATTGGGCCCTGATTGGGATGATAAGATACGTCAAGTAGGGGTTTCTGAAACAGGTACCGCTCTAGGAACATTCAGATTAATCCGTGTCCATTAAAAAGACTCAAGCTAAGTTGCGTGCAGCCATGTAGGGATGTATGTGCTGTAACCTAGCCACTAGCTGACGAATCATGGACCGTGGATGCAACATGTAACTTTTGATTTTTTCCTGTAGCCCGATTGACTATGGATACCTAATACGAATGAACTCACTACACCTTTCTTTTTTTGAAACGAGGCAAAAGACTTGTCATTTTCATTAATAAAGAAGAAGTACAGAATTTGGCCAGTTTATTAGCGGGAAACCGGCCGAAAACCGAAACAAGTGCCCCGACGATCGTCATGGAGCACGACCGCCGCAGGGCCACAGAGCCACCCTGGCAACCCACACAAGATACACAGGTCACCGGAGCGAGAAGTCGTCGCGATTGACCTTCAACGTCATCGTCATCACTCTTCAGCGACTCCGACTTCACCAAAGAACCAACCACCAAGACCTCGCCGAAGCGGCACCGTGAAGCTCAAGCCGGCCACCGCCAAACAAGCGATTCCTCGTGAAGCAACAGGCAGCTCCGACTCTGATGACGAGCTCTGAAGAGGATAAGCGCAAGACATGCGCCGAGGAAGATCATCGCCAGAGGGCCATCCTGCAGGTCATCGTACGCTGCTCAAATGAAGAATCTCGACAAACCATAGCAGCTCTGACTCCACCGCAAGCGAAGCACAAGACGAAGAAGCTCGGACGCTCGCCGAAGCCAAGGTCTTGACGCTACCAGACCATCGCTCACCACCGCCAACCGTGGTGAATGGGTACCTCAAGAGGTATGTTGCATGTGTGATGAGAAATATTGAAACTTTTAACTTAAATAAATGTCCAGCCGTTGGGTATATCATAGGTAGATTCAACTTACATGTCATAACAGTTATATGTAGTTTTCTTGTATTGACGAGACATTTGGGCAGCGGTTGGAGAGTGGAAGGAGTGGCAAAGAAATGAACACAGAAAAGGAAATATGACTGCTATTGGGAAGAACACATAAAATAAAATAGGACTACTATTGGGAACAGATTGGACAACCACCGTACGGCGAGGAGGCGCCCCAAGGGGCGCCCCAACCACTAGTATTATATGCATTGTGCGATACGTGTGACGAGCTTACCGGTGTTTTCCTTTCTGCCTTTTGTTTTAGTTTTTCCACAAACTAAATAGAGAAACACTTGCATTTTGAGCCAATAGGCAGGTTGCCTCGGATTTCTGTTAGAAGTCGTTTGAAAGCCAGGCTTTCATTTCATTTGTAGCATTTTGAAATGAATACATGTATTCATTTTATTTACATTGTAATTCCAGAAATTGACACTTGTTTGGTTGCCACATGAATTGCAAATGACAGCAGAATTCAATATTAAATTTATAAATAGCTTTCATAGAGAAACGCAAATGACATGTCTCAGCTCGGAATTGTGTTTATCCATGGCGTCATTTTGCTGGATTTTCTAAATGAAATAACGATCCAATTCTGTGGCAACCAAACAGCCTACCTATAAAATTTCAAAATGAATTCCAGAATTCCAGGTCCAAATGATGGATACCAAACGACCTCTTATAGAAATCAAGGATGTGCACGCATATGATTACCTATATATAAAATGTAAGCGATCTAATCATCTAATGGCAAATAAACCACGAATGGAGATTTAACAAATTTTAAACTCTGTTACATTTCTATGGTGTCCGTTACCTACTCCCCTCCTCCCCGTGTCCTTGACCTCTCAATTGTGTTAGTTCTTGCATGCCACATTATTTACAAATAAAATGATTGACGAATCTCTTCATATTTTATTAACTCACCTAAATGATGGTCACTGGTATGTATTATGGAGTTTAGCAAATAACATGTTTAATTGACAATGCCACAATGTAGACAGATATTCTTTTTTCCTCATTTTTTTTCGATAAAGGGCGCTTCCATTACTTATAAATAAGCATTACACCCGGCCTCTGCATAACAAGATGCACACAGCCGCACACACTCAAGAGTATCATCGTACACACCCAAAAAAGAACAAACGTCTTTGAATAAGCTATGAGAAAAACCAACAATGGTGAACGCCTAGGACCCCGAAGGCTCAATCCGAAGGTTACGCCGCCATCCATGTTGGGAAAAAATATCCTTCGCCACATCGTCCAATCGTGAAGATACCTCCATAAAGAGGTCTCGATTCTCTGTCCGTTGAAGCATAGACCACGAACGGAGCAAAGCGGTGGATCGGTAGATAACCTGCAAACAAGAAGAGTTAATATCATGGAAAATCTTGTCATTTCTACATAGCCAAAGCGACCAAATGATGGCAATCGCCCCCACCCTAATAAAGGTTTTATACTTACGGTCCACCCCATTTAACCAGCTGCCAAAAAGATTAGCAACGCTCTGAGGTGGATGCAAGGTAGAACCTATCTGGGTTATCGACCATATAGATCTCGCAAATTGACACTGGAAAAAAAGATGATTGATTGTCTCGTCATGATGACAAAAAATACACTTTTTGCTACCTTGCCAATTACGCTTTACAAGATTGTCCTTAGTAAGAATTACCCCCCTACGAAGATACCAAGCAAAAATTTTCGTTTTTAACGGTATCTTCATAGACCAGATTTTTGTATTCTTATAAACAGGTGTAACAGAATGAATCAGCGCATTGTACATTGAATCCACCGAGAATTTACCACTCTCGCATAGATTCCATCTAACCACATCAGGACCTGACGTCAACTGTACTCGTTCGAGTCGTTGAAGCAAGACGTTCCAAGATGCTAGTCTGGGACCTATCAAATCCCGTCTGAATGACATTTCAACCGGTGTTTGTTGCATCACCGTTGCGATGGTATCAGATTTGTGGCGTACAATGTTATACAAGGCCGGATACTGTTCTCGGAGGGTTGTAGGTCCTAGCCATCTGTCCTCCCAGAAGCGTATCTGAGATCCATCCTTAATAGAAAAGGATGTAAAAGGAAAAAAGAATTTCTTAGTCGCCATAAGTCCAGCCCAAAAATGTGAGTCACCGGGTTTCCAAACCACTTGTGACAAAGCTTTGGAGCCTACATATTTTCTTTTTAGAATTGTTTGCCATATACCTTCTTCTGAAAGAAGTTTAAATAACCATTTCCCAAGGAGGGCTCGGTTTTTGATTTCAAGATCATGAACCCCAAGCCCTCCGTGGTCCTTTGGTCGACAAACTATATTCCATTTGGCCAACCGATATTTCTTTTTCTCACTATCTCCTTGCCAAAAGAATCTAGATCGGAAGTAATCTAACCGATGCAAGACACCTTTAGGTAATTGGAAGAAGGAAATCATATACAGCACCATATTACTTAGTACTGAATTAATGAGTACCAATCGACCCCCTAGAGATAGTAATTTTCCTTTCCAGCTAGATAACCGCTTTTGGAGTCTTTCCTCAACAAGTTTCCATTCAGCTATTGTTAGTCTCCGAAAATGAATCGGAATACCCAAATAACTAATAGGAAACTGCCCAAGCCCGCAGCCGAATAGTTCAGCATATTGGGAGGCCACATCCTGGGCTTCGCCGAAACAAAACAATTCACTTTTATGGAAGTTGATCTTAAGACCTGAAAGTTTCTCAAAAGCTGATAGGATCAACTTAAGATTCGTCGCTTTCACAAGGTCATGTTCCATAAAAAGAATTGTATCGTCAGCATATTGAAGTATGGATAGACCACCATCAACAAGGTGTGGTACTACTCCTTCAATAAGGCCATCAGCTTTTGCACGCTCAATAATAATAGCAAGCATATCCGCCACTATGTTAAACAACATAGGTGAAAGCGGATCTCCTTGCCTCAATCCCTTTTTCGTTTGAAAGTATTTGCCAACATCGTCATTGACTTTGATGGCAACACTTCCTCCAAAAACGAAATTATGTATTAGAGCACGCCACTCATCAGAAAAACCTTTCATCCTGAGTGTTTGTTGTAAGAAAGACCATTTTACTTTATCATAAGCCTTCTCGAAATCAATTTTTAAAATGACACCATTCATCTTTTTCCTATGAAGCTCATGCACTGTTTCATGTAAAGTGACTACCCCATCAAGGATATTCCTTCCTTGCATGAATGCCGTCTGAGACGGTCGCACAACATTATCAGCAACCGAATTTAGTCTTAAAGTAGCGGTTTTAGTGAAAATCTTAAAGCTAACATTAAGGAGACATATAGGACGGAATTGTTGAATCCGTTCTGCTTCCATAACCTTAGGCAATAAAATTATCTCACCAAAATTAAGACGAAATAGTTGCAATTGATCTTTGTGCAATGCAGAAAATAAAGCTAACAGATCCGACTTGATTATGTCCCAGAAGTTTTGATAAAACTCAGCTGGAAAACCATCTGGTCCTGGTGCTTTATTATGCTCCATTTGGAAAACCGCGTTTCTGACTTCCTCCTCAGAATAAGGGGCTGTCAGGAAAGCATTTTCTTCAGGGGAAACTTGGGGAATATCATGAATTCTGGATTCTTCCATGCTGAAAGTTCCTTCTTCCGGTTCCCCAAATAGACCCTTATAATACTTAGTAATATAAGATTTGAGTTGTTCATGTCCAACAATTGTACCCTCGTCCTGAACTAGAGAATGAATAAGTTTCTTCCTATGTCTGCCGTTAGCAACAGAGTGGAAGTATCTTGTATTCGAATCTCCTTCAAGGATGAACTGTACCTTTGATCTTTGATACCATTTTAGCTCCTCCTCCCTCAACATGAAAGCCATCTGCGCATTATATTGGCTCTTAGACTCAATTTCATGCGGAGATAGCGATCTTGTTTCGGCAAGGGCTTCAATTTCATCGATCAAAGTTGTTAGACGAACCTTTTCTGATTTTAAGAGGCCTGCCACATGTCTAGCCCATCCCCCAAGGTGTTTTCGCATAGCGCGAAGTTTATTATTCCACCTCTGAATCGGACTGGAGCCAGCAATAGGCCTCTCCCATACTCTTTTAACCATATCCGAAAAGCCTTCACGCTGTAACCAACCTAGCTCAAACTTGAACTGGCGTTTACATTGTGATCTATTCTTACCGGTTGTTAAGAGTATGGGGGCATGATCCGAAAGCCTTTCAATGCGAGGGAGAGCACGCACATTAACCATAGGGTATTTTGATTCCCAATTATGGTCCATGAGTACGCGATCAAGCTTCTCATATGTAGGCTCTGGAAGACTATTCGCCCAAGTGAACTGTCTCCCAACCATTTCGATCTCTTTCAAATCTAGGCTGTCAATGACAGCATTGAATAAGAAGGACCAATGGTTATCGAAACGGCCCCTACTTTTCTCGTGAGAGAACCTAAGCAAATTAAAATCCCCCCCTATAATGATAGGATAAGGATTATCTTTTGCTAGGTTAACCAGTTCTCGAAGAAAAGCAGCTTTGAACTCGACTTGGGCAGCACCATACACGGCAACAAGACTCCATATAAAGTTATCAGCTTTATTGCGGATATGGAGTTTGATATGAAAATCTCCTTCCGAACAAGCCAACACTTCCATGGAAGTTGTCCTAACACCAAGTAAGATACCTCCCGACCGTCCCCGAGGAGGGCTAGAAAACCATGAGAAGTCAACCCCACCAGAGATGCGGTTTAACAGACTCGCAGATTAATCTCGCTTCCCGGTTTCAGAAATACCCACGAAATCTAAACAATATTCAGTTATACAATCAGCGATATATGCATGCTTAGCCAAGTCTTTTAGACCTCTGCTATTTGAGAACATACCATTCATTGTGTAACTATTGTAGATTTCATAGATTTAACCTTAGCAGAAAACATTCAAAGAAAACATTCTTTTTTCCTCATACATTCAAAGAAAACATGGTTACATGAAAAAAGATTATTATATACCATTATCTGTTATTGCAACACTAAGATTTAACAGTGGCACGGATAACTTCAAAGCATTGGACTGAAAAACTCTACCAGATTTTCAGCTCCTCCATGCAGAGGCACAAATTGGAATACTTCTCAGGTGAATAGCGGAAAGTGTCTTTGACACATATGGGCACCAATGAGCTCCTCACTTTCAGATTTTTGAAAATTTTAAAATCTCTTGTTTCCAAGTCTCAAAAAAATTATGACGTTAAATATATAGATATATATATACAGGTGGGGTGTATGCAAAAAAAATCGTTAAAAATACTTTGCACTTTAAACAATATAGAAAAGACAATTTTTTGACAGTAAATGGTAGTAAAATAGTATTACAATAGTGTATCCTTTTATCAGAATTTCTTTTTGTATTTCTCAAAATTTAAAGTATTTTTACAGGGACTTTTTTTGCATACACTTCTCATGAACATATATATCTACTTATTTAACGCCATAATGTTTGAAAACATAAAAGTGTGAGGTTTTAAAACTTTCAAAAAGCTGAAAGTGGAAGGAGCACTGGTGCCCATTTGCACCAATTCCGTATAGACCCTAATAAGGAATAAAGGTAGCGTTATGAATTACCTAGACGGTGTACGCAATTGAAAACGGTACCTCTACTGAATAAGTTGTGGATCAGATGGTATTGATTTAAAAAATAGAGTAATTGCATATTTCTCAAATGCAAATAGAAGACTGGTATATCCTCATTACCCCAAAGGTGAGTCCCATGTGGTTCAAGTTACCACAAAGGTGATACACTCCCCCTTGAGGATCAGCTCAAATGGTTCACGTTGATCATTGCCCTGGTATTTTTCTGTGAGCTCTCAAGGTTTTGATAGTGCTGAGTTTACTTAATAACCCTAATGTTGGATTAGTGATTAGCATAGGATATAATCTTGATTGATTAATCTTAAGGTTCCTTCCATTACCCCGTTTGCCTTTTTAATAACGAGCTTTACATTTTACTTCTTGTCGTATCAACAACACGTGTGATAGCGGGTCCACCAAAGAGCGGGAGTTTCTATAGGGAGATCGTGAGGCGATCACGTTGTAGCTAGGGTTTCCTCTTTAGGGTGGTGAGTCTCCGGCGGCGCGGGTCATCTCGACGGCGAGGTGGTGCCCTTGTCGGTCGGGTGAGGGTTCCCTTGTGCCTCTGGTGCAGAGGGTACGTGGGTGTTTTGTTCTTTTCTCATGGCATCTCCTCCACGATCGCCGGCGCCGAGAGGCCGGCGGTTTAGGGAGGTGTTGCGTTCTCCGGCGAAGTCAAGCGCGGAAGATCTGGCGGCAGGTCTATCTGCGCGGATGGGTGATCTCCTGCTGACGGACAAGAAAGCCAGTGGGCTGGTGGTCGGGGATATCGGATCGGCTGCAATGCCGAAACCAAAGTGGGCGGTGGTCGGCAAGGTCTGTTCACCGCGTAAGCTGGTGATTGGAGCTTTGGAACGTGTGATGCAGAAAGCTTGGGGCCTCCATAGACCAGCACAATTCCGTGATACGGGCGATAACAGATTTGTTGTCAGGTTCACTTCGGAAGGAGATTGGAATCACGTTTTGAAAAAGGGCCATGGCAGTTTGATTTCAGTGCTATTCTTCTGAAAAAATTTGATAGTTCTGTTCGCCCGTCAGATATGGTATTTGATACTTTGGATGTGTGGGTTAGGGTTCTGGACCTACCGCTGGATATGATGAACTATGTTTATGGGACGCGGATTGGAAACTGGGTGGGAAAGTTTATCTCAGTGGAAGTGGACGAGGATGGAATGGCGTGGGGGGAAGAACTTCGTGTTCATGCTGATGTCCGTGTGGATCAGCCTCTTCCCCGTGGTGTGAATTCGAGGCAATCAGAAGATGATGTTGAAAGAACCTGGTTTGATCATGAGAAAATTCCTCATTTCTACTTTGACTGCGGATGTTTAGTCCATGCTGATGATAAATGTCTGCCTGAGGGTGGCGAGGTGAAGCAATGGGGAGAATGGTTGAGACCTGAACCTATAAAGCAAAGAACCCCCCCCCCCCCCCCCACCAGCAAAGCCCTCTATGTCGTCAAGCAGTTTAGTAGCAGATCCGCTGGTTCGGAAGTATGGTATAATGGTGGCGTCTCAATTCGCGATCTGCCGCCGAGAAGACACTTCTCAAGAGATGAATAAATTGTAATGGAGTTTGGGTTTTAGGAATGGAGTGGCGGTGGATTGTGTGGGCAGAAGTGGTGGGTTGGCGCTGTGGTGGCGAGATGATGTGCAAGTGTCTGTACGCCCATGGTGCCAATACTATATAGATGCAGAGATTATTTTTGAAGGCAAGAAGTGGAAATTCAGTGTCATATATGGGGAGCCTAGAACAGATCTGAGGCACAAAACGTGGACAACTCTGAGATATCTACGAGCACAAGATGATCTCCCTTGGCTATGTGCAGGAGACTTCAACGCGGCTTTGTCACAGGACGAGCAATTGGGTGCTAATAACATAAGTGAAGCTCAGATGTTGGCTTTCCGTGATTGTATGACGGATTGTGGACTTACTGATATAGGCTATAAGGGTTATGCGTTTACATGGGATAATAGGAGCGAAGGGGCAGCTAATGTTCAGGTCCGGCTGGATAGAGGTACGGCAACAGCGTCGTTTCTCTTTATGTTCCCTATGACCCAGGTCGAGGACATCCCTACGGAGGAGTCTGACCATATGACCCTCTTAGTGAAAGTTCGAGGGGTGCAGGGCTTCAAATTTGAGGAAATGTGGATGAAGCATGACAACTACGAAGCCATGGTGAAGGAAGCTTCGGAGCAAGGCGGCGATTCAGCCCTAGGTATAAATGGTCTGTGGAGACGGCTCCATGACATGTCCTCGCATATGCAACGCTGGAGCTTTGAAACTTTTGGCTCGGTTCGATCAGAGATTAAAGCGTTGCAGAGTAAATTGGAGGAGGCAAAAGTGTCCGCGTTAGTGTCGGATTCTGATGTCTACGTGTACTTCTATTCTTGTAGACAGTGTTGGACCTCCAAGAGCAGAGGTTTGTAGAACAGCAGCAAGTTTCCTTTAAGTGAATCACCCAAGGTTTATCGAACTCAGGGAGGTAGAGGTCAAAGATATTCCTCTCAAGCAACCCTGCAATTAAGATATAAGAAGTCTCTTGTGTCCCCAACACACCTAATACACTTGTCAGATGTATAGGTGCACTAGTTCGGCGAAGAGATAGTAAAATACAAGTGATATGGATGGGTATGATTGATAGTAACAATCTGAAATAAATATGGCAGCAAGTAAACATGCAGTAGAATAGTAAATAAACGGTGATTCGATATTTGGAAACAAGGCTTAGGGATCATACTTTCACCAGTGGACACTCTCAACAATGATCACATAATAAATAAATAACTTCTCCTCACTTCTGCTACTTTCAAACACTCTCTTGTTGGATGCTTGATACGTCTCCAACGTATCTATAATTTCTTATGTTCCATGCTAGTTTTATGACAATACATACATGTTTTGTTCACACTTTATAATGTTTTGATGCATTTTCCGGCACTAACCTATTAACAAGATGCCGAAGCGCCGGTTCCTGTTTTCTGCTGTTTTTGGTTTCAGGAATCCTACACAGGAAATATTCTCGGAATTGGACGAAACAAAAGCCCACGGTCTTATTTTGCACGGAGCCTTCCTGAAGTCCGAAGAGGAGACGGAGAGGGGCGACGAGGCGGGCACCCCATAGGCCGGCGCGGCCCCACCCCTGGCCGCGCCGCCATATGGTGTGGGCCCCTCGGGCACCCCCTTGCGCTGCCCCTTCGCCTACTTAATCCCTCTGTCGCGAAAACCCTAGTACCGAGAGCCACAATACGGAAAAAGTTCCAGAGACGCCGCCGTCGTCAATCCCATCTCGGGGGATTCAGGAGATCACCTCCGGCACCCTGCCGGAGAGGGGAATCATCACCGGAGGGCTCTACATCACCATGCCCGCCTCCGGAATGATGCGTGAGTAGTTCATCCTTGGACTATGGGTCCATAGCAGTAGCTAGATGGTTGTGTTCTCCTCTTGTGCTATCATGTTTAGATCTTGTGAGCTGCCTATCATGATCAAGATCATCTATTTGTAATGCTACATGTTGTGTTTGGTGGGATCCGATGAATATTGAATACTATGTCAAGTTGATTATTGATCTATCATATATGTGCTATTTATGTTCTTGCATGCTCTCCGTTGCTAGTAGAGGCTCTGGCCAAGTTGATACTTGTAACTCGAAGAGGGAGCATTTATGCTCGATAGTGGGTTCATGCCTCCATTGAATCTGGGATAGTGACAGAATGTTCTAAGGTTGTGGATGTGTTGTTGCCACTAGGGATAAAACATCAATTCTTTGTCTAAGGATATTTGTGTTGATTACATTACGCACCATACTTAATGCAATTGTCTGTTGTCTGCAACTTAATACTGGAGGGGGTGCGGATGCTAACCTGAAGGTGGACTTTTTAGGCATAGATGCATGCTGGATGGCGGTCTATGTTCTTTGTCTTAATGCCCTGATTAAATCTCATAGTAGGCATCATGATATGTATATGAATCTCTATTCTGTCAATTGCCCACCTGTAATTTGTTCACCTAGCATGCTATTTATCTTTTTGGAGAGACACCACTAGTGAACTGTGGACCCCGGTCCATTCTTTTACATCTGAAATACAATCTACTGCAATATCTGTTCTCTGTTATTCTTCGAAAAAACAATCATTCTCCACACCATACGTTTAATCCTTTGTTTTCAGCAAGCCGGTGAGATTGACAACCTCACTGTTAAGTTGGAGCAAAGTATTTTGATTGTGTTGTGCAGGTTCCACGTTGGCGCCGGAATCACTGGTGTTGCGCCGCACTACACTCCTCCACCAACAACCTTCACGTGGCCTTCATCTCCTACTGGTTCGATAAACCTTGGTTTCTTTCTGAGGGAAAACTTGCTGCTGTGCTGATCATACCTTCCTCTTGGGGTTCCCAACGGACGTGTGCTTTACCGTCACAAGGAAGTTGTTGCCTCCACGCACAGCAATAACAAACACCATTCATTGTGTAGGGCTACAAGAGCACACCTCAAGCCGGAGTAAACAAGCTCCACAACATCCGGAGTTCATATTAAAGTAACCTCTAGAGTGCATAATAAACCGTTGCAATTTAGACCGAGTACTAACATAGCATACACACTGTCACCAATAGCTATGAAAGGGGGAATAGATCACATCAATACTATCATAGTAATAGTTAACTCCATAATCTACAAGAGATTACAATCATAACCTACGCCAAGTACTACATGATGCATGATGACCCACAAGTATAGGGGATCGCAACAGTCTTCGCGGGAAGTAAAACCCAATTTATTGATTCGACACAAGGGGAGACAAAGAATACTTGTAAGCCTTAACAACGGAGTTGTCAATTCAGCTGCACCTGGAAACAGACTTGCTCGCAAGAGTTTATCAGTAGTAACAGTTTTATAGCAGTAACGGTAGCGAAATAACAGCAGCAGAGTAACAAAGACAACAGCAGTGATTATAGTAGACAGCAGGATTAAAATACTGTAGGCACTATGCCCTAACAATCTTATGACTATTACATGACCAATCTCATCCAATCCCTACCATCCCCTTCAGCCTACAGCGGGGGAATTACTCACACATGGATGGGGGAAACATGGCTGGTCGATGGAGAGACGTCGGTGGTGATGGCGGTGAAAATCTCCTCCTATTCCCCATCCCGGCGAGGTGCCAGAACGGAGACTTCTGGCTCCCGAGACGGAGTTTCGCGATGTGGCGGCTCTCTGGAGGGTTTCTGGCGACTTCGACTTCTCTCCGTGCGTTTTTAGGTCGAGGGCGATAAGTAGTCCGAAGGAGGGCGTCGGGGGCCAGCCGAGGGGCCCACACACTAGGGCCGCGCGGGCCCCTCCTGGGCCGCGCCGGCCTAGTGTGTGGGGCCCTCGTGCCCCCACCTGGCTTGCCCTTCTGGCTCCGCCAATATTCTGGGAAAATAGGGCCTTCTGTATAAATTCCGAGGTTTTTCCTGAAAGTTGGATTTCTGCACAAAAACGAGACACCAGTGCAATTCTGCTGAAAACAGCGTTAGTCCGTGTTAGTTGTATCCAAAATACACAAATTAGAGGCAAAAACATTGCAAAAGTGTTCGGGAAAGTAGACACGTTTTGGACGTATCAACTCCCCCCAAGCTTAGCTTATTGCTTGTCCTCAAGCAATTCAGTTAACAACTGAGCGATAAAAGAACTTTTACGAACACATTTGCTCATATGATGTATATATTCTCATGCTATGGCTAATACTTAAGCAGTTCATAATGAGATACATGCAAATAAGATCATCCAACAGCTATGTCAATCATGGAGAGGTACCAACAATTAATAATAAGCATCATGAATTATGTATATAAGCAGGATTGCAATGTTCATAAGAGAGTATGATAAAGTGGTATCTCGCTTGCCCGTATTTGATCGGCAAAACATAAATGCCCAGGCAACTCTGGAGTTCATAGAAAGACTAGAAGTAATGATTGTCAAAGATAAAAGCATCAAAGTTATACCACAATCAATCATATTTTGAGACAAGCATATTATACTAAGAATGACAGTTGTACTCTCAAGATAGTGCTCAAAGAAAGAATGGAGACACAACATAAAAGTAAAAGATTGACCCTTCGCAGAGGGAAGCAGGGATTAACATGCGCTAGAGCTTTTCATTTTTAAAACAGGAGTAAAATTATTTTGAGAGGTGCTTGTTGTTGTCAACGAATGGTAATGGGTACACTAACTACCTCGTCAACCAGACTCCCAAGAGCGGCTCCCATGAATTATTTGTATGTTTATGTGGCACTCCTTCCAACCTTTCTTACACAAACCATGGCTAACCGAATCCTCGGGTGCCTGCCAACAATCACATACCATGAAGGAGTGCCTTTTTATTTAAGTTTTATTATGATGATGACACTCCCCCCAACCTTTGCTTACACAAGCCATGGCTAACCGAATCCTTCGGGTGCCGTCCAACAATCACAAACCATGGAGGAGTGTCTATTTAAGTTAATTAATTTGGGACTGGGAATCCCATTGCCAGCTCTTTTTGCAAAATTATTGGATAAGCGGATGTGCCACTAGTCCATATGAGAGTCCGTCAAAAGTAAATGACAAGGTTGAAAGCTAAACACCACATACTTCCTCATGAGCTATGAAACATTAACACAAATTGAGAAGCATTTTGAAAGTTTTAAAGGTAGCGCATGAGAATTTACTTGGAATGGTTTGAAATGCCATGCATAGGTATTTATGGTGGAAACTTTGGAACAACTTGGTTTTCAGGTGTTTGGAAGCATGAGCGGCGTTCCCGCTCAGTACAAGTGAAGGCTAGCAAAAGACTAGGGAGCGACAAATCAAGAGAGCAGTAACTGTCATAATCATGCTTGCGGCAAAATAAATTAACGGAGGCATAAAAGTGATATAAGAACTCTGAAGCAAAGTAGATCAGCGAGGCTTAATTGACTTTTGTTTTAGTCATATGCATGCGTGAGCATGTGCCAAGTCGATTCAAGTGAATTATTCAGAGGAGGATACCACAATGCCATACATACTTATGAATAAAACAATGCAAGCGAACATCCATGACATGCTACTCATATTAATAAATTGGAGCTAAACATGAGAGATCATGAACTACTAGACTTTCTCACATAACATATACCTCACATGAACCAAATAAGCATGCTCACATGGATGAGTATATGTACAAAAATGAAAACAAATAGAGTTCATACCAGCCTCTCACCACAATCCAATTGTTGTAGATCGTCATTATTGCCTTTCACTTGTGTAGCTTGGATAATATGAAATGAAAACCACGCTCCAGCCACCAAAGACCATTGAACTCATGATGAACTTTACAAACCAAAGAAGAACAGCAAATATTTTTGGTGTTTTCGAATTGGAAACAAGAACAAAAGAAACAAGAAAACAAAGCAAAATCTTTTTGGGTTTTCTCATAGCAAACCAACGATAGCAAAATAAAGTAAAATAAGAGCAAAGAACCAAATAAACAAATGGTGAAGAGAAACAACAGAAATATTTTTGATCTTTTTGTGTTTTAGGAAAGAAACAAAGCGAAAACAAGAGAATGCAAACTAACAGAAACACAGAAAAGCAGGATGACAGAAATCTGCCGAAACCTGACAGCAGTACAGAAATCGAAATTAACAAAAATCTTCCATTGCTCAGCTCAAAAAGTGTTCAACTAATGAAAGTTAGATAACAACCTGGGGCACATGCTCAAAAATTGGCAACTCAAAATAACGTTCTGTCTGTGCGTACGAATTTTTTTGGTAACAGATCAGAATCTGTTTTTGGACAGCACTTCCCCAAATATCATCTCCCTCTCATTAGAAAACCACTCTAAGAAACTAAACAAGTATGTACAAGTATCCAGCAACCATAGTATGCAAAGAATGAGTGATGCCGGTATACCTCCCCCCAAGCTTATGCTTTTGGCCTAAGTGGAGTTCATTCCCACGGTCCCCATGAAGTGGTGTCTCCGTAGTACGACGAAGAACGACCCGGTTCCAGGTATGTGCTGGAGGAAGCAACAGGGTATGTGACAGTGTAGTCGTAGGAGGGCTCAGCGTCCTCGGAGTCATGTTGCTGGTGGAAGCCTTGTATCTTCAGTTGCTCATCCACCTCCTCCTTAGAGCGCGACCGTGGTTTCCTGTCAATACTGAACAAATCTGTTTGGGGCAAGAGGACTTCCCTCTCATCCCCGTCAGCAAATAACATTCTATAAACAATATTATCCATTCTAGAGTCAACTGTAACAAATTGGTGACTCTTCATAGCAGCAATATCTAACCTAACAGGTGGTATTTCTACATCATTAGGGTCAAGAGGGAGATCTAGGCGTGCCAAAATACGCGATGCAATTATTCCCCCATAAATAGGCCCCTTGTTAGACAAACGGCGAGCAATCACAGAGCCAAGATGATAAGGTGTCTCCCCAGTGAGTGCAGCAATTAAGAAAGCAAGATGGTAACTAGAAATATTACTAGTATTCTCCCTACCAAGAATGCTAGTAGCAAGGTAATAAGCAAAATACTTAATGGCGGGGAGTTGAATGTTTCTTATCTTGCCGCGCTGAATGGTGCGGCAATCATCATTTGTAATTTCTCGATAGAGCTCCAGCAAAACACGGGGGTTGTCCTCAATCTTCTTAGCTGTACCTGCAGGGGCAATACCCAATGCGGCACAAAAATCCTTCAACTTCATAGTGACAGGAGTACCATAGATCTTCAATGCAACCGTCGGGTTGAAGTGCTTGTTGTTGAACTTGAAGCTCTCCACAAAGATTTTAGTGAGCATGTAGTATTGCTTCCTCTCATCCTCCATATAGGTGGTTAATCCCGCCTTTCTGATGAGAGTCAAGAAATCATCCAATAACCCTGCATTGCTCAAAAATTCATAACATGGAAAAGATGAAGCATTAGGGTCTCCATTGCCCTCATCGAAACTTGGTGCAATCACGTCCTCATTATAGGATCGTCTAATCCGAGTGGATACCCTCGAGGGCCTCCCCGTGCTCGTCGTCTCTCCTTCGAACACCTCTCCAAAGTTGTAGTTGTTCATTTTCCTTTTCTGAAATTTTTCAACAATCATTATAAAATTTGATTTCAAGGTATATAATTGAGGGGAACTACTATAGGAACTTGCTAGAGTACTAAACATGCATCAAAACTAGTTTCTACCACTTAGAACAAGCATGCAAGCTCACTAAACATGTTATCTACAACAACAAAATATTCAAGATATACTCAACCAAATAAAATTCTAATTGGACAATCAAAGGAGTCACATACCAAGGAGCAAATGTGCCAAATTTCAGACAGAAATCTGGGCTGAGCAAAGAGATCGAGAAATCGCGAGTTCTTCAGCAGAAACGCAAGTGAGAGAAAGTGAGTACGAGTTTTTTCGGGAGAGAGAAGAGAATGAGTGAAAGAGATGATGGAGTGCGGCAAAGGGGGACCCACACACCAGGGTGGCGCGCCCCCCTTGCTGGCCGTGCCGGCCTGTGGGGTGCCACCCTGGGGTGCCCCACTGGTCAGCCCCAGGTGCTCCCAGGTGCCTCTTCGAAAAATAGGACTACCGGTATAATTTTTGTAAATTTTTGAGAACTTCAAAAAATGCACATTTCTGGGTGTTAAATTAATTATTACTGCGCAGGAAAATGATTTCCAAAATCTTAACAACTAAAGCATATTGCAAAACAAAAAGTTCTACAGCAAGTAAAACAAATGGAGGGAGAAAGAAAGAAAGAAAGAAATGTTGTTTAGCTCTCTTATGCATTAAAATATACTTGTTAACAAGGTTGATCAAGTCTTGCTACCAAATAAATTTTATATGACATAAGAAGAAATAAACCTCAAATCAATCATGTTACCTTATATTGAATTGATATGGATCCAATCACAAGAGTTTGATATTCTTCTTTAGGCTCATATATAGGGCAATCAATGGATCCCACTTTGATAGTTTTCACATTAAAAATTGTATTAACTCCATATACTTTATCAATCCTCTTGGGAAAATAGACGGTATGTCCCTTGTCATCAACATTGAAAGTAACCTTGCCTTTATTGCAATCAATAACAGCCCCTGCAGTATTAAGAAAGGGTCTTCCAAGAATAATAGACATATTATCATCTTCAGGCATTTCCAACACAACAAAATCAGTTAATATCAAGCAATGTTGAGTAACTTGAACAGGAACATTTTCACATACACCAACAGTTATAGCAGTAGATTTATCAGCCATTTGCAAAGATATATCAGTTGGTATCAACTTATCTAAATCAAGTCTCTTATAGAGAGAAAAGGGCATTACACTAACTCCTGCTCCCAAATCACATAGAGCAGTTCTAACATAATTATTCTTGATGGAACAAGGAATAGTCGGTATACCTGGGTCTCCAAGCTTCTTTGGAACCTTACCACTGAAGGAGTAATTAGCGAGCATAGTGGAAATCTCCTCATTGGGAATTTTCCTTTTGTTAGAGACAATATCTTTCATATACTTTGAATAAGGAGGCAATTTAATAGCATCAGTCAAAGTGATTTGCAAAAATAAAGGTTTCATCCAATCACAAAATTTATTATAATGTTCCTCCTCCTTTTATTTTAGTTTCTTAGCAGGAAAAGGCATTTGCTTTTGAACCCAAGGTTCTCTTTCATTACCATGTTTCTCAGCAATAAAATCTTCTTTAGTGTACTTTTTATTTTTAGCATGCTTTTCAGGTTCTTCTTCAACCTCTTCTTTATCAGGAGTATCATCCTTATCATTATCTTTATCATGTTCATTACCACTTTCAGTTTCAGCATCAGAAATAGAAATACTATTAGGATCATTAACAGGTTCAGAGGATTCTACAACATTCTTATGTTTCTTTTTCTTTTTCTTAGATGGAGCACTAGTTTTAGTTAGTTGAGAATCTTGTTCAACTCTTTTGGGATGCCCTTCAGGATATAGAGGATCCTGGGTAGAAACACCACCTCTAGTTGTTACTTCATAAGCATGTTTTTCTTTAGAATTATTTCCCAACAAGTCATTTTGCACTTTAGTGAGTTGATCAATTTGAGTTTGAACCATATGAAAATGTTTAACAAGTATCTTAACATCATTGGAGGTTCTCTCCACAATATCATGCAATTCACTAATAGCTCGAGAATTTTCCATTAAATGATTCTCTACTCTCATATTAAAGTTTTCTTGCTTAACAATATAATTATCAAACTCATCTAAGCATTGAGCAGGAGGTTTTGAATACGGAATATCTTCCCTAGTAAAGCGTTGAAGAGAGTGTACCTCAATCATGGATGAAGGGGGAGTTATATTACATAAATCTTCTATAGGAGGTAAATTCTTCACATCTTCAGGTTTAATACCCTTCTCTTTAAGAGACTTCTTGGCTTCCCTCGTATCTTCATCATTTAATTTAATCATACCCCTCTTCTTCAATATCGGTGTCGGGGTTGGTTCAGGTGTAGACCAATCATCATGATTCCGGCCTATTTTAGCCAATAATTCTTCAGCGTCGTCTGGAGTTCTTTCTGAAAAACACAACCAGCACAACTATCCAGGTATGCCCTAGACTCAATGGTTAGTCCACTATAAAATATATCAAGTAAATCATGCTTTTCCAAATCATGATCAGGCCGAGCTCTAATAAGAGAGCAAAATCTCGCCCACGCCTCAGGCAATTTCTCTCCATCTTCCTGGTCAAAATTATAAATTCTCTGCAAAGCAGTATGTTGAGCGCTAGCAGGAAAGTATTTTCGAAAGAAAACATCACGCAAGTCAATTGGACTTCTAATAGAACCAGGAGGCAAATTATTATACCAAGTTTTAGCATCATCCTTTAATGAGAAAGGAAAAATTTTAGCGACAAAATAAGTACGCATCTTGACATCATCAGAAAACAAGCTACTCAGAGTAGATAACTCAATCATGTGTTCAATAGCACTTTCTTTTTCAGTACCACAAAAGGGTGTTTTCTCAACAATAGCTATATGAGATAGATCAAGAGAAAAATCATAATCTTTATCCTTAATGTTTATAGGAGATGTGGCAAATTTAGGATCAGGAGACAGTTTATATCTAACAGCATGTTCTGCAAGCAACTTTTTAATTTTTCTTGCATCAGTAGTAGCATTGCATTTTTCAATAAAATCATCATCAAGTTCCACATAATCTTCATCAAGATCATCACTAGAATATTCAACAGACTCAGGTGAATTAACAGGTGTAGCAGCATTTTCATTAGGAGTTTCAGTATTTTCAATTTGCCTAGACCTAGCAATTGTAGCATCTAGAAAAGATCCTAACGAACCATCATTATCAAGCACAGCAGAAGCATCATCACAATTATAAGAGGAATTTTCAGATTCAGCAGAAGTACCAGCATTTGAAGCTTGTGGTGGTGAAACAAGTTTACTTATCACAGATGGTGAATCAAGAGCAGCAGAGGTACTAAGAGTTGTACCTTTTCTTGTAGTGGATGGTAATATGGCGATCTTAGTATCGCGAGGTTTACCCATGATGGAGACTTTGCAGCGAACAATATCAATCCAAGTGAACTTCCAAATAAAGCTATGCTCCCCGGCAACGGCGCCAGAAAATAGTCTTGATGACCCACAAGTATAGGGGATCGCAACAGTCTTCGCGGGAAGTAAAACCCAATTTATTGATTCGACACAAGGGGAGACAAAGAATACTTGTAAGCCTTAACAGCGGAGTTGTCAATTCAGCTGCACCTGGAAACAGACTTGCTCGCAAGAGTTTATCAGTAGTAACAGTTTTATAGCAGTAACGGTAGCGAAATAACAGCAGCAGAGTAACAAAGACAGCAGCAGTGATTATAGTAGACAGCAGGATTAAAATACTGTAGGCACAGGGACGGATTAACGGGCGTTCCATGGATGAGAGAAACTCATATAACAATCAAAGCAGGGGCATTTGCAGATAATAATAAAACGGTATCCAAGTACTAATCAATCAATAGGCATGTGTTCCATATTTAGTCGTACGTGCTCGCAATGAGAAACTTGCACAACATCTTTTGTCCTACCAGCCGGTGGCAGCCGGGCCTCTAGGGAAACTACTGGATATTAAGGTACTCCTTTTAATAGAATACCGGAGCAAAGTATTAACACTCCGTGAACACATGTGATCCTCACATCACTACCATTCCCTTCGGTTGTCCCGATTTCTGTCACTTCGGGGCCATTGGTTCCGGACAGCGACGTGTGTATACAACTTGCAGGTAAGATCATAAACAACGAATATCTTCATGAATCAATAACATGTTCAGATCTGAGATCATGGCACTCGGGCCCTAGTGACAAGCATTAAGCATAACAAGTTGCAACAATATCATAAAAGTGACATCTACGGATACTAGGCACTATGCCCTAACAATCTTATGACTATTACATGACCAATCTCATCCAATCCCTACCATCCCCTTCAGCCTACAGCGGGGGAATTACTCACACATGGATGGGGGAAACATGGCTGGTCGATGGAGAGACGTCGGTGGTGATGGCGGTGAAGATCTCCTCCTATTCCCCGTCCCGACGAGGTGCCAGAACGGAGACTTCTGGCTCCCGAGACGGAGTTTCGCGATGTGGCGGCTCTCTGGAGGGTTTCTGGCGACTTCGACTTCTCTCCGTGCGTTTTTAGGTCGAGGGCGATAAGTAGTCCGAAGGAGGGCGTCGGGGGCCAGCCGAGGGGGCCACACACTAGGGCCGCGCGGGCCCCTCCTGGGCCGCGCCGGCCTAGTGTGTGGGGCCCTCGTGCCCCTGATACGTCCAAAACGTATCTACTTTCCCGAACACTTTTGCTATTGTTTTGCCTCTAATTTGTGTATTTTGGATACAACTAACACGGACTAACGCTGTTTTCAGCAGAACTGCTTTGGTGTCTCGTTTTTGTGCAGAAATCCAACTTTCGGGAAAATCCTCGGAATTCTTGCAGAAGGCCCTATTTTCCAAGAATAATGACGGAGCCAGAAGGACGCGCCAGGTGGAGGCCCGAGGGCCCCACACCATAGGGCGGCGCGGCCTAGGGGGGGCCCGCGCGGCCCTATGGTGTGGCCCCCTCGGCTGGCCTCCGACGCCCCCCTTCGGACTACTTATTGGCCTCGACCTAAAAACGCACGGAGAGAAGTCGACATCGCCAGAAACCCTCCAGAGAGCCGCCACATCGCGAAACTCCGTCGCGGGAGCCAGAAGTCTCCGTTACGGCACTCCGCCGGACGGGGAATTGGAGGAGATCTTCACCGCCATCACCGCCAACGCCTCTCCATCAACCAGCCATGTTTCCCCCATCCATGTGTGAGTAATTCCCCGCTGTAGGCTGAAGGGGATGGTAGGGATTGGATGAGATTGGTCATGTAATAGTCATAAGATTGTTAGGGCATAGTGCCTAGTATCCGTAGATGTCACTTTTATGATATTGTTGCAACTTGTTATGCTTAATGCTTGTCACTAGGGCCCGAGTGCCATGATCTCAGATCTGAACATGTTATTGATTCATGAAGATATTCGTTGTTTATGATCTTACCTGCAAGTTGTATACACATGTCGCTGTCCGGAACCAATGGCCCCGAAGTGACAGAAATCGGGACAACCGGAGGGGATGGTAGTGATGTGAGGATCACATGTGTTCACGGAGTGTTAATGCTTTGCTCCGGTACTCTATTAAAAGGAGTACCTTAATATCCGATAGTTTCCCTAGAGGCCCGGCTGCCACCTACTGGTAGGACAGAAGATGTTGTGCAAGTTTCTCATTGCGAGCACGTACGACTAAATATGGAACACATGCCTATTGATTGATTAGTACTTGGATACCGTTTTATTATTATCTGCAAATGCCCCTGCTTTGATTGTTACATGAGTTTCTCTCATCCATGCAACGCCCGTTAAATCCGTCCCTGTGCCTACAGTATTTTAATCCTGCTGTTTACTATAACCGCTACTGCTGTCTTTATTTCACCGCTGCTGTTATTTCACTATTTCCACTGCCATAGAACTGTTACTACTGATAAACTCTTGCGAGCAAGTCTGTTTCCAGGTGCAGCTGAATTGACAACTCCGCTGTTAAGGCTTACAAGTATTCTTTGTCTCCCCTTGTGTCGAATCAATAAATTGGGTAATACTTCCCTCGAAGACTGTTGCGATCCCCTATACTTGTGGGTCATCAAGACTATTTTCTGGCGCCGTTGCCGGGGAGCATAGCTTTATTTGGAAGTTCACTTGGATTGATATTGTTCGCTGCAAATTCTCCATTATGGGTAAACCTCGCGATACTAAGATCGCCATATTACCATCCACTACAAGAAAAGGTACAACTCTGAGTACCTCTGCTGCTCTTGATTCACCATCTGTGATTGATAAACTTGTTTCACCGCCACATGCTTCGCGTGCTGGTACTTCTGCTGAATCTGAAAATTCTCATAATATTGATAATGTTTCTGCTGTGCTTGATGATAGTGGTTCATTGGGATCTTTTCTAGATGCTACAATTGCTAAGTCTAGACAAATTGAAAATACTGAAACTCCTAATGCTGCTACACCTGTTAATTCACCTGAGTCTGTTGATTACTCTAGTGATGATCTTGATGAAGATTATGTAGAACTTGATGATGATTTTATTGAAAAATGCAATGCTACTACTGATGCAAGAAAAATTAAAAAGTTGCTTGCAGAACATGCTGTTAGATATAAACCATCTCCTGATCCTAAATTTGCCACATCTCCTATAAACATTAGGGATAAAGATTATGATTTTTCTCTTGATCTATCTCATATAGCTATTGTTGAGAAAACACCCTTTTGTGGTACTGAAAAAGAAAGTGCTGTTGAACACTTGACTGAGTTATCTACTCTTAGTGGCGTGTTTTCTGATGATGTCAAGATGCGTACTTATTTTGTCGCTAAAATTTTTCCCTTCTCATTAAAGGATGATGCTAAAACTTGGTATAATAATTTGCCTCCTGGTTCTATTAAAAGTCCAACTGATTTGCGTGATGTTTTCTTTCGAAAATACTTTCCTGCTAGTGCTCAACATGCTGCTTTGCAGAGAATTTATAATTTTGACCAGGAAGATGGAGAGAAATTGCCTGAGGCTTGGGCAAGATTCTGTTCTCTTATTAGAGCTCAGCCTGACCATGATTTAGAAAAGCATGATTTACTTGATATATTTTATAGTGGACTAACTATTGAGTCTAGGGCATACCTGGATAGTTGTGCTGGTTGTGTTTTCAGGAAAAGAACTCCAGACGACGCTGAGGAATTATTGGCTAAAATAGGCCGGAATCATGATGATTGGTCTACACCTGAACCAACCCCGACACCGATAGTGAAGAAGAGGGGTATGATTAAATTAAATGATGAAGATATGAGGGAAGCCAAGAAGTCTCTTAAGGAGAAGGGTATTAAACCTGAAGATGTGAAGAATTTACCTCCTATAGAAGATATATGTGAGACAATTCCCCCTTCTTCCATGATTGAGGTACACTCGCTTCAACACTTTACTAGGGAAGATATTCCGTATTCAAAATCTCCTGCTCAATGCTTAGATGAATTTGATAATTATATTGTTAAGCAAGAAAACTTTAATATGAGAGTCGAGAATCATTTAATGGAAAATTCCCGAGCTATTAGTGAATTGCATGGTATTGTGGAGAGAACCTCCAATGATGTTAAGATACTTGTTAAACATTTTCAAATGGTTCAAACTCAAATTGATCAACTTACTAAAGTGCAAAATGACTTGTTGGGAAATAATTCTAAAGAAAAACATGCTTGTGAAGTAACAACTAGAGGTGGTGTTTCTACCCAGGATCCTCTATATCCTGAAGGGCATCCCAAAAGAGTTGAACAAGATTCTCAACTAATTAAAACTAGTGCTCCATCTAAGAAAAAGAAAAAGAAACATAAGAATGTTGTAGAATCCTCTGAACCTGTTAATGATCCTAATAGTATTTCTATTTCTGATGCTGAAACTGAAAGTGGTAATGAACATGATAAAGATAATGATAAGAATGATACTCCTGATAAAGAAGAAATTGAAAAAGAACCTGAAAAGCCTGCTAAAAATAAAAAGTACACTAAAGAAGACTTTATTACTGAGAAGCATGGTAATGAAAGAGAACCTTGGGTTCAAAAGCAAATGCCTTTTCCTGCTAAGAAACTAAAATCAAAGGAAGAGGAACATTATAATAAATTTTGTGATTGGATGAAACCTTTATTTTTGCAAATTCCTTTGACTGATGCTATTAAATTGCCTCCTTATTCAAAGTATATGAAAGATATTGTTACTAACAAAAGGAAAGTCCCCAATGAGGAAATTTCAACTATGCTTGCTAATTACTCCTTTAATGGTAAGATTCCAAAGAAGCTTGGAGACCCAGGTATACCGACTATTCCTTGTTCCATCAAGAATAATTATGTTAGAACTGCTCTATGTGATTTGGGAGCAGGTGTTAGTGTAATGCCTTTTTCTCTTTATAAGAGACTTGATTTAGATAAATTGATACCTACTGATATATCTTTGCAAATGGCTGATAAATCTACTGCTATTCCTGTTGGTTTATGTGAAAATGTTCCTGTTCAAGTTACTCAGCATTGCTTGATATTAACTGATTTTGTTGTGTTGGAGATGCCTGAAGATGATAATATGTCCATTATTCTTGGAAGACCCTTTCTTAATACTGCAGGGGCTGTTATTGATTGCAATAAAGGCATGGTTACTTTAAATGTTGATGATAAGGAACACACTGTCTATTTTCCCAAGAGGATTGATAAAGTATGTGGAGTCAATACAATTTTTAATGTGAAAACTATCAAAGTGGGATCCATTGATTGTCCTATATATGAGCCTAAAGAAGAATATCAAACTCTTGTGATTGGATCCATATCAATTCAATATAAGGTAACATGATTGATTTGAGGTTTATTTCTTCTTATGCCATATAAAATTTATTTGATAGCAAGACTTGATCAACCTTGTTAACAAGTATATTTTATTGCATAAAAGAGCTAAACAACACTTCTTTCTTTCTCTTTCCTTCCACCTATTTTACTTGCTGTAGCACTTTTGTTTTGCAATATGCTTTAGTCATTTAAGATTTTAGAAATCATTTTCCTGCGCAGTAATCATTAATTTAATACCCAGAAATGTGCATTTTTCAAAGTTCTCTAAAAATTACAAAAATTATACCGTTGGTCCTATTTTTCGACGAGGCACCTGGGAGCACCAGAGGATGACCTGTGGGGCACCAGGGGGTGCCACACCATAGGGCGGCGCGGCCAGCAAGGGGGCCGCGCCACCATGTGGTGTGGGCCACCCCTTGCCCCACTTCATCATCTCTTCCTCCCAGCACCTTCTCTCTCCCGAAAAAACTCGTACCAAGTTTCTCTCACTCGTGTTTCTGCTCAAGAACTCGCGATTTTTCGATCTCCTTGCTCAGCCCAGATTTCATCTCAAATTTGGCACATTTACTCCTTGGTATGTGACTCCTTTGATTGTCCAATTAGAATTTCATTTGGTTGAGTATATCTTGAATATTTTGCTGCTGTAGATGACATGTTTAGTGAGCTTGCATGCTTGTTCTAAGTGGTAGAAATTAGTTTTGATGCATGTGTAGTACTCTAGCAAGTTCCTATAGTAGTTCCCTTCAATTACACACCTTGAAATCAAATTTTATAATGATTGTTGAAAATTTCAGAAAATGGAAAGAGGTGTGCCCCAATTGAACCAAGAAGAATTGGAAGTCCAGCAAGTTACGAGAGTCAATCGTGAGGAGGGAGTATACCCCTCTTACTACCCATGCGTGGACTTTATGAGAAGTGCGGGGATTTTACAAGATGTGCAAACTCTAATCTCTCGTGCAGGGCTGAGTGGTTTTGTTGAAGGAGAGCCAAGACAATATGTAAAATTAACTATGTCTTTTGTGCAGGACTTCAAGTTCAATTGGTCGCGATCTGACCCCATGGTCCAGTATAAAATTTACAATAAAGCTGTCAACTTGCCATTTAGTGTTTTTTGTGCAGCAATTGGAGTACCGCAATGGGGATCCTGCGAGAAGATCAGGGGAACACCGCGGGAGCTCTCAGATCTTTATACAAGGATTTGTAATGGGAGGAGCCTCTCCAATGATGATGGTAAGATTAGTAGCATTCAACATCCAGCCATCCGCTACTTTGCCTATTTCATTACAAAGTGCGTTCTTGCAAGAAGGACTGGAGGTAAATTATCTGTCCCAGACTTGGCTTTCTTAGCTGCTGCTTTGCAACAGGATAGGACTTATAATTTGGGTGCTTTAATAGCTTGTAGACTTGCTACTAACCGTGAGAAAGGAGGAATTTGTGGAGGTCTTATCGCTTCTCGCTTATTAGCTATGCATGGTGTAGAACCTCACCATTTAGATGTTCCGCTTTCTATAGAGAAGCTTGATATGGTTTCCATGATTAGACATGAGTTTATTTCAGATGCATCTAGTTTGAACAACCTGCATTATAGGATAACCTTGTATAAGAAAAGTTGGAGTATAACTAAGAAAATTGAAAAACTAGTACGATTGCCTGCACCTGCTTTGTTTAACCTTGATGCCAGGAACGGGTGGTCGATCACAGAAAATGAGCTAAATGCATACATAGAAAGAGAAAGCCGTCGCGCGAGGGAAAATGCGGAGGAGACCGAGGAGCATCCCGACTCTTCATCCGATGCAGCAAGCTCCTCATATCAACATCATGGTCACGTGGAGCCTCCACGATATTCTTCTGCACAGGGGCCCTATTACCACTCCATGTATGATCCACCGGCGTGGAACTCCGACCTTCGTTGGGAATGAACTCCACTTAGGCCAAAAGCCTAAGCTTGGGGGGAGGTATACCGACATCACTCATTCTTTGCATATTATGGTTGCTGGATACTTGTACATACTTGTTTAGTCTCTAGAGTGGTTTTCTAATGAGAGGGAGATGATATTTGGGGAAGTGCTGTCCAAAAACAGATTCTGTGCTGTTACCAAAAAAATTCGTACGCACAGCCAGAACGTTATTTTGATTTGCCAATTTTTGAGCATGTTCCCCAGGTTGTTATCTAACTTTCATTAGTTGAACACTTTTTGATCTGAGCAATGGAAGATTTTTGTTATTTTCGATTTCTGTACTGCTGTCAGGATTTGGCAGATTTCTGTCATCCTGCTTTTCTGTGTTTCTGTTAGTTTGCATTCTTTTGTTTTCACTTTGTTTCTTTCCTAAAACACAAAAAGACCAAAAATATTTCTGTTGTTTCTCTTCACCATTTGTTTATTTGGTACCTTGCTCTAGGTTTGCTTTATTTGCTATCGTTAGTTTGCTATAAGAAAACCCAAAAAGATTTTGCTTTGTTTGCTCGTTTTCTTTCGTTCTTGTTTCTAATTCGAAAACACCAAAAATATTTGCTGTTCTTCTTTGGTTTGTAAAGTTCATCATGAGTTCAATGGTCTTCGGTGGCTGGAGCGTGGTTTTCATTTTATATTATCCAAGCTACACAAGTGAAAAGGCAATAATGACGATCTACGACAATCTGATTGTGGTGAGAGGCTGGTATGAACTCTATGTGCTTTCATTTTTGTACATATACTCATCCATATGAGCATGCTTAGTTGGTTCATGTGAGGTATATGTTATTTGAGAAAGTCTAGTAGTTAATGATCTCTCATGTTTAGTTCCAATTTATTAATATGAGTAGCATGTCATGGATGTTTGCTTGCATTGTTTTATTCATAAGTAAGTATGGCATTGTGGTATCTTCCTCTGAATAATTCATTTATATCGACTTGGCACATGCTCACGCATGCATATGACTGAACAAAAAGTCAATTAAGCCTCGATGATTTATATTGCTTCAGAGTTCTTGTATCACTTTTATGCCTCCGTTAATTTATTTTGCCGCAAGCATGATTATGACAGTTACTGCTCTTTTGATTTGTCGCTCCCTAGTCTTTTGCTAGCCTTCACTTGTACTGAGCGGTGACGCCGCTCGTGCTTCCAAACACCTGAAAACCAAGTTGTTCCAAAAGTGTCCACCATAAATACCTATGCATGGCATTTCAAACCATTCCAAGTAAATTCTCATGCGCTACCTTTAAAACTTTCAAAATGCTTCTCAATTTGTGTTAATGTTTCATAGCTCATGAGGAAGTATGTGGTGTTTAGCTTTCAATCTTGTCATTTACTTTTGACGGACTCTCATATGGACTAGTGGCACATCCGCTTATCCAATAATTTTGCAAAAAGAGCTGGCAATGGGATTCCCAGTCCCAAATTAATTAATTTAAATAGACACTCCTCCATGGTTTGTGATTGTTGGACGGCACCCGAAGGATTCGGTTAGCCATGGATTGTGTAAGCAAAGGTTGGGGGGAGTGTCATCATCATAATAAAACTTAAATAAAAAGGCACTCCTTCATGGTATGTGATTGTTGGCTGGCACCCGAGGATTCGGTTAGCCATGGTTTGTGAAAGAAAGGTTGGAAGGAGTGCCACCCAAAAATAAATAAATGGGAGCCGCTCTTGTGAGTCCGGTTGATGAGGTAGTTAGTGTACCCATTACCATTCGTTGACAACAACAAACACCTCTCAAAATAATTTTACTCCTGTTTTACAAATGAAAAGCTCTAGCGCATGTTAATCCCTGCTTCCCTCTGCGAAGGGTCAATCTTTTACTTTTATGTTGTGTCTCCATTCTTTCTTTGAGCACTATCTTGAGAGCACAACTGTCATTCTTAGTATAATATGCTTGTCTCAAAATATGATTGATTGTGGTATAACTTTGATGCTTTTATCTTTGACAATCACTACTTCTAGTCTTTCTATGAACTCAAGAGGTGCCTCGGCATTTATGTTTTGCCGATCAAATACAGGCAAGCGAGATACCACTTTATCATATTCTCTTATGAACATTGCAATCCTGCTTATATACATGATTCATGGTGCTTATTATTAATTGTTGGTACCTCTCCATGATTGACATAGCTGTTGGATGATCCTATTTGCATGTATCTCATTATGAACTGCTTAAGTATTAGCCATAGCATGAGAATATATACATCATATGAGCAAATGTGTTCGTGAAAGTTCTTTTATCGCTCAGTTGTTAACTGAATTGCTTGAGGACAAGCAATAAGCTAAGCTTGGGGGGAGTTGATACGTCCAAAACGTATCTACTTTCCCGAACACTTTTGCTATTGTTTTGCCTCTAATTTGTGTATTTTGGATACAACTAACACGGACTAACGCTGTTTTCAGCAGAACTGCTTTGGTGTCTCGTTTTTGTGCAGAAATCCAACTTTCGGGAAAATCCTCGGAATTCTTGCAGAAGGCCCTATTTTCCAAGAATAATGACGGAGCCAGAAGGACGCGCCAGGTGGAGGCCCGAGGGCCCCACACCATAGGGCGGCGCGGCCTAGGGGGGGCCCGCGCGGCCCTATGGTGTGGCCCCCTCGGCTGGCCTCCGACGCCCCCCTTCGGACTACTTATTGGCCTCGACCTAAAAACGCACGGAGAGAAGTCGACATCGCCAGAAACCCTCCAGAGAGCCGCCACATCGCGAAACTCCGTCGCGGGAGCCAGAAGTCTCCGTTCTGGCACTCCGCCGGGACGGGGAATTGGAGGAGATCTTCACCGCCATCACCGCCAACGCCTCTCCATCAACCAGCCATGTTTCCCCCATCCATGTGTGAGTAATTCCCCCGCTGTAGGCTGAAGGGGATGGTAGGGATTGGATGAGATTGGTCATGTAATAGTCATAAGATTGTTAGGGCATAGTGCCTAGTATCCGTAGATGTCACTTTTATGATATTGTTGCAACTTGTTATGCTTAATGCTTGTCACTAGGGCCCGAGTGCCATGATCTCAGATCTGAACATGTTATTGATTCATGAAGATATTCGTTGTTTATGATCTTACCTGCAAGTTGTATACACATGTATTGTCCGGAACCAATGGCCCCGAAGTGGCCAAATCGGGACAACCGGAGGGGATGGTAGTGATGTGAGGATCACATGTGTTCACGGAGTGTTAATGCTTTGCTCCGGTACTCTATTAAAAGGAGTACCTTAATATCCAGTAGTTTCCCTAGAGGCCCGGCTGCCACCGGCTGGTAGGACAGAAGATGTTGTGCAAGTTTCTCATTGCGAGCACGTACGACTAAATATGGAACACATGCCTATTGATTGATTAGTACTTGGATACCGTTTTATTATTATCTGCAAATGCCCCTGCTTTGATTGTTACATGAGTTTCTCTCATCCATGCAACGCCCGTTAAATCCGTCCCTGTGCCTACAGTATTTTAATCCTGCTGTTTACTATAACCGCTACTGCTGTCTTTATTTCACCGCTGCTGTTATTTCACTATTTCCACTGCCATAGAACTGTTACTACTGATAAACTCTTGCGAGCAAGTCTGTTTCCAGGTGCAGCTGAATTGACAACTCCGCTGTTAAGGCTTACAAGTATTCTTTGTCTCCCCTTGTGTCGAATCAATAAATTGGGTAATACTTCCCTCGAAGACTGTTGCGATCCCCTATACTTGTGGGTCATCAGCCCCCACCTGGCATGCCCTTCTGGCTCCGCCAATATTCTGGGAAAATAGGGCCTTCTGTATAAATTCCGAGGTTTTTCCTGAAAGTTGGATTTCTGCACAAAAACGAGACACCAGTGCAATTCTGCTGAAAACAACGTTAGTCCGTGTTAGTTGTATCCAAAATACACAAATTATAGGCAAAACAATAGCAAAAGTATTCGGGAAAGTAGATACGTTTTGGACGTATCAATGCACACTGACGTGGGCATTACCCTTCGGGTAACCGATATTGCCCTATCCTGTGCGGCCGAACTGGAGGCCCATGAAGATACCCGACGGCAAGGTGGGCCATTAGGACGGTGCTGAAGAAGATTCCTTGGAGTACAAGACGAAGAACCGAACAAGGAAAGTTTAGTACTAGGTCTTTTGTAAACCTAGTCGTACCCGGACAGATCTCTTGAGACCTGGCCTCCTATATAAAGGCCAGGAGAGGGGCTGCCGAGGGACACAATCAATCTTAGCAACTTTAGCCACCAGAAGTCTAGAGCTAAGTCACCGTAGCACTTAGCTTCTCGACGAGATCACAGCCGAAAACTTCGGCACCCCATTGTAACCCGATATTTTCATAATCAAGATCAAACAAGCAGGACGTAGGGGTGTTACCTCATCGAGGGCCCCGAACCTGGGTAAATTGCTCTCCCCGCTTGTCTGTTAACCGATGTTTCGTGTCAGCCTACAGGATTCCATCAACCCTAAGCCCCAATCGGAGGGCATTGTCGAGGAGCACCCTCGTCAATTGGCGCCGTCTGTGGGAAAACTGTCGGCAGAAGGCAGGTCATCGGCAGCACCAGTCACGTCTGCAGCGTTCACGCTTGAGTCACCAACACCGCCAGAGCGGAGGGGTTCGGTCTGTTGCGGGTCATTCGAGTTCGTGCCACACCCCGAGGCGCCGCGATCAATATCCGCAGAACCTCGCGACAACATGGATACTATTTTCGGCGGTGTTCACATCATCGTCGATTCCAGAGGGTTCCTCTGCCTCCCTAGTTCAAACGCATCAAGCCCAGGAATTTCGGCTCCAGGAAACACCACGCCAGCAGCGGCCTTGGCGGCCCTATCCAGGAGCGCCGGAAAGGGCAGCCGAAGCAGCTTCGACGCCGTAGAGGAGCAAAGGAAAAGACGGAGGGACTCACGCCGCGAAAGAGAAGAGCGAGTCGCGGCTCGCCCTCGGCAGTACGAGCAAGGGTGCCGTAGTGCGCGGCTGAACAAAAATCGCCTTCGAACACCGTACCTATCAGCCACGGAGCAGCTTGAAGCACCGTGTTACCTGCACTCTTACATTGATCCAAAGGATTGCCTCGAGAAATCCAGTCATTTGCTTAGGGACTGTCGAGAGTTCATCGAGATTCGGCAGTTCTGCGACGACCTTAGGGCTGAAGCCACGGCAAGAGTCCACACGATGGAGAGAAGAGCGGCATCCTACAGTTATCAATCAGAACCATAGGTGCCAGATCCGTACGTGCCAGATTCGTACGTGCCAGATCTGTGCGAGCCAGAACCATACGTGCCGGAGCCATACGTGCCAGCAGGAGGAGACCAATACGCCTCAACCGAAGTGTTTCCAGAATCTCGTGGGCAAGTCAACATGATTCACAAAACCAGTTTTTCGAAGAGAGAAGTCAAGAAGTTTTTTCGGGAAGTAAAGTACGCAGAAGTGGCCATGGTCGACACACCCGAATATATCGACTGGTCAGATCAAAGCATATCGTTTAGCAAGGCAGATCACCCGAAGGCCGTCCCAAGGCCCGGCCACGCAGCCTTAGTTCTTGAAGCACGGATTGGAGGATACTGCTATGAGCAAGGTGTTCATGGATGGAGGAAGCGGTTTGATCTGCTATTTGCCAGCACAATGAAAGCAATGGGTCTTACAGTCGACATGCTAAAGGAGTCTGACACAGGATTCCATGGCATCATACCGACTCGACCCGCTTACTCCCTTGGCAAAATATCACTCGATGTAGTCTTTGGCACGCCCAGCAATTTCAGGAAGGAAAAGATCGAGTTCGAAGTGGTTGATTGGGAATCTCAGTACCATGCCATCCTCGGCAGACCGGCGTTCGCTAAGTTCATGGCGGTCCCCCATTATGCGTATCTGAAACTGAAGATGCCTGGTAATAACGGAACAGCATTAACCATCCATGGAAGCTTCTCCCGCTCAGACAGTTGCGACAGAGATTTCCAAAATATTGCTTCAAAGTTTGGAGCAAAGGAAGAACTTAATGCAGTTGACGCTATCACGGACTACACACAGCCACCAGCCGATAATCGCAGCGCAAGGTCAGATGAGTTCGATGTCGCGAAGGAACCAAAGAAGCTGCAGGTGCATCCCTCTGATCCGAAGAAAACAGTTAATACTTCGGCAGATGTCATTGTCGCATAGGAAAGCGCGCTCATCGAGTTCCTCCGTGAGCGCTGGGAAATATTTGCATGGGAACCATCCGACATGCCAGGTATTCCCAGAGAACTCGCTGAGCACGCCCTCAATGTTGATCCAACAGCCAAACCAGTACAGCAGTCAATGCGCCGATTTTCAGAGCCGAAAAGAAGGGCCATCGGCGAAGAAGTCAGTCGGCTCCGCAAAGCTGGATTTATTTGGGAGCTAAAGGAAGCCGAATGGGTGGCCAATCCAGTCATGGTACCAAAGAAAGACACGACCGCCCTCCGCATGTGTATCGATTACACGAGCCTGAACAAGCACTGCCCTAAGGATCACTTCCCCTTACCTCGAATTGATCAGATAGTCGATTCCACGGCAGGATGTGATCGCCTCTCTTTTCTTGATGCGTATTCTGGGTACAATCAGATCAAGCTCAAAAAGGAGGACCAAGAGCTGACCGCATTTATCACCCCGCACGGCGTTTTCTGTTACAATGTCATGACTTTCGGGTTGAAAAATGCGGGAGCAACTTATCAGCGATGCATGCAAGCTTGCCTTGGAGAGCAGATTGGAAGGAATATCGAGGTTTACATTGATGATATCGTGGTGAAGACAAATCACGCTGCCACACTCATCGACGATCTGCGGGAAACCTTCGACAACCTCGATAAATACAAAATCAAGCTAAACCCGAAGAAGTGTTTCTTCGGTACTCGACATGGAGCCGCCAAAGAATCTGCATCAAGTGCAGCAATTGGCAGGACGTTTGGCAGCACTCAGCAGATTTGTCGCCAAGTTAGGAGAGAAAGCTCTGCCCTTTTACAACCTGATGAAAAAGTCAGAAAAGTTTGAGTGGACCGATGAAAACGCCGTATGAAGAGGATTCTGTCGACATCTCCAGTACTTGTGACACCGCATGAAAAAGAAACATTGCTTATGTACATAGCAGCAAAGGTGCAAGTTTTCAGCAGCGTTTTAGTCGTTGAACGGGAAGAGGCAGGAAAAGTCCACGGCGTGCAGAGACCGGTCTATTAACTCAGCGAAGTGCTCACACCAGCAAAACAGAGATATCCTCATCACCAGAAGCTAGCATATGCGTGTGGAGAACAGCTCACAAATTGCGCCACTATTTCACGGAGCATCCGATTGTCGTGGTAAGTGAGGCACCTCTGAAAAACATACTCACTAACCCAGAGGCGACGGGTCGGGTGTCCCAGTGGGCCATCGAGATAGCACCTCACGACATAACTTACGTCAACCGAACAGCGATAAAATCTCAAATCCTCCCAGACTTCGTGGCCGATTGGATTCAGTCGCAGACGCCAGCGGCACCCGATATGTCTGGCTCTTGGACGATGTACTTTGACAGGTCAAAGCGGAGCACAGGCGCTGGGGCAGGAGTGATATTGATATCGCCACAGGGAGACAAGATGAAGTACATTTTGCGTATGAACTTTTCTTTACCAAAAAATAATGAAGCAGAGTAAGAAGCACTGATGCACGGAATGAAGATGGCAAAAGCATGTGGAGCTACCCGTTTGGAAATCTATGGAGACTCAAACTTGGTAGTGCAACAGTCGATGAACCTATGCGACAAGGTCAGTGACAACATGATTGCTTATAACCAGTTGTATCAAAACATGGAGGCCAAGTTCGAAGGGTGCGAGCTTAAGCACATCGGCAGAGCCAGCAATGAGGAAGCCGACGCTCTGGCAAACATCGGCTCCATGTGTTCTCCTATCCCAGATGGGGTATTCTACGAGGTCATTACGCAACGATCAATAAAGGAGAAAACGTCTGCACCTCCAAAGTCTTCGGATGATGTTCCAGAAGCAGGCCCGCGGCAAAACGACCAGGGAGCTCCACCTCAATCTGCCGAACAGGTTCTCTTACTCGAACCTCTATGGACCAAACCCTTTTTGGAATACTTGATAAAACAGCAGCTACCAGAGGATTGATGTCTACGGGTGCTTCTATTCTTGTAGACAGTGTTGGGCCTCCAAGAGCAGAGGTTTGTAGAACAGCAGCAAGTTTTCCCTTAAGTGGATCACCCAAGGTTTATCGAACTCAGGGAGGAAGAGGTCAAAGATATCCCTCTCAAGCAACCCTGCGATCACAATGCAAGAAGTCTCTTGTGTCCCCAACACACCTAATATACTTGTCAGATGTATAGGTGCACTAGTTCGGCGAAGAGATAGTGAAATACAAGTAGTATGGATGTATATGAGTGGTAATAGCAATCTGCATAAAATATGGCAGCGAGTAAACATGCAACAGAACAGTAAGTATGCGGTGTTTGCAGTATTGGAAACAAGGCCTAGGGATCATACTTTCACTAGTGGACACTCTCAACATTGATCGCATAATAAATTAATAACTTCTCTCATTTGTGCTACATACACTCTTTTGTTGGATGACAAACACCATTCGTTGTGTAGGGCTACAAGAGCACCTCAATGCCGGAGTTAACAAGCTCCACAACATTCGATGTTCATATTTAAATAACCTTAGAGCATAATAGATCTTTGCAAAATAAACCGAGCACTAACATATCATACACACTGCCACCTTTACACTATGAAGGGGGAATAGATCACATCAATACTATCATAGCGATAATCAACTCCATAACCTACAAGAGATTATGATCATAATCTACGAAAAGAACTACACGATGCACACACTGTCACCATTACACCATGCAGGAGGAATAGACTACTTTAATAACATCACATGAGTAGCACATAGACTAGTAGCGATACAAAGCACATTGCAATCATAAAGGGATATAAATAAGCACTTCACTATGCCATTCATAACAGTGAATAAGTATTCTGTGAAATATAGCCTAAGAGACCCACACGGTGCACACAATGTCACCTTTACACACGTGGGACAAGGAGTCTCCGGAGATCACATAAGCAAAACCCACTTGGCTAGCATAATGACATCTAGATTACAAGCATCATCATATGAATCTCAATCATGTAAGGCAGCTCATGAGATTATTGTATTGAAGTACGTAGGAGAGAGATTAACCACATAGCTACCGGTACAGCCCCGAGCCTCGATGGAGAACTACTCCCTCCTCATGGGAGACAGCAGCGGCGATGAAGATGGCGGTGGTGTCGTTGGAGAAGCCTTCCGGGGGCACTTCCCCGTCCCGGCGACGTGCCGGAAAAGAGACTCCTGTCCCCCAGATCTTGGCTTCGCGATGGCGGCGGCTCTGGAATTTTTCTCGTACCGTGGCTTATTCGTCTCCGGGTTTTAGGTCAGGAAGGCTTTATAGGCGAAAGGGGAGCCTCGGAGGGGTTTTGGGGGGCCCACACACTAAGGCGGCGCGCCCCCCCCCCTCTGGCCGCGCCGGCCACATGTGTGGGGCCCCTGGGCCTCCCCTCTGGCGGCTCTCGGGTGTTCTGGAAGCTTCCGGTGAAAATAGGGTACTGGGCGTTGATTTCGTCCGATTCCGAGAATATTTCCTTACTAGGATTTCTGAAACCAAAAACAGAAGAAAACAGGAATTGGCACTTCGGCATCTCGTCAATAGGTTAGTTCCGGAAAATGCATCAAAACGATATAAAGTGTGAACAAAACATGTAGGTATTGTCATAAAACAAGCATGGAACATCAGAAATTATAGATACGTTGGAGACGTATCAGCATCCCCAAGCTTAGTTCCTACTCGTCCTCGAGTAGGTAAACGATAAAAAGAATAATTTCTGAAGTGACATGCTACCATCATAATCTTAATCAACATTATTGTAAAGCATATGACATGAATGAAGTGATTCAAAGCAATGATCTATAGTTTGCTAACAAATAGATAACATATAGCAAAACTTTTCATGAATAGTACTTTCAAGACAAGCATCAAAAAGTCTTGCATAAGAGTTAACTCATAAAGCAATAAATTCAAAGTGAAGGCATCGAAGCAACACAAAGGAAGATATAAGTTTCAGCAGTTGCTTTCAACTTTCAACATGCATATCTCATGGATAATTGTCAACATAGAGTAATATGATGAATGCAAATAAGCAAGTATGTAAGAATCAATGCATAGTTGACACAAGTGTTTGCTTCTAAGGTGGAAGGAAGTAGGTAAACTGACTCAACATAAAGTAAAAGATAGGCCCTTCGCAGAGGGAAGCAGGGATTAAATCATGTGCTAGAGCTTTTCAAGTTTTGAAATCATATAGAGAGCGTAAAAGTAAAATTTTGAGAGGTGTTTGTTGTTGTCAACGAATGGTAATGGGTACTCTAACTACCTTATCAACCAGACTTTCACGAGCGGCTCCCATGAAGGATGTTATCTCTACCAGCAAGGTAGATCATCCCTCTTCTCTTTTGTTTACACATGTATTTTAGTTTTATTTATTAGATGACACTCCCCCCAACCTTTGCTTACACAAGCCATGGCTAACGGAATCCTCGGGTGCCTTCCAACATTCACATACCATGGAGGAGTGTCTATTTGCAAATTTAAGTTGCTTACTGATAGATCAGAGCAAAACATGTGAAGAGAATTATTAATGCAAGTTAATTAATTGGGGCTGGGAACCCCATTGCCAGCTCTTTTTGCAAAATTATTGGATAAGCGGATGAAGCCACTAGTCCATTGTGAAAGTCTGTCAGAAGTAAATGACAAGATCGAAAGATAAAACACCACATACTTCCTCATGAGCTATAAAACATTGACACAAATAAGAGATAATAACTTTTGAATTGTTTAAAGGTTGCACATGAAGTATTTACTTGGAATGGCAGGAAATACCACATAGTAGGTACATATGGTGGACACAAATGGCATATGTTTTGGCTCAAGGTTTTGGATGCACGAGAAGTATTCCCTCTCAGTACAAGGCTTTGGCTAGCAAGGTTATTTGAAGCAAACACAAGTATAAACCGGTACAACAAAACTTACATAAGAACATATTACAAGCATTATAAGACTCTACACTGTCTTCCTTGTTGCTCAAACACTCTTACCAGAAAATATCTAGACCTTAGAGAGACCAATCATGCAAACCAAATTTCAACAAGCTCTACGGTAATTCTCCACTACTAGATTTAACTACATGATGCAAGAGCTTAAACATGATTTATGAGAGCTCAAAACAATTGCCAAGTATCAAATTATTCAAGACCATATGAAGCATTTTCTTATTCCAACGAAATAGCAACAAGTGAAGCGATCAACTTTCGCCCTTGATCATTAAAAGTATAAACGAAGAACACTAGTGTTCATATGAAAAAGCGGAGCGTGTCTCTCTCCCACACAAGGATGAACTTATTCAGAGAATTTAATGAAAATAACAAAACGAAAATAAAAGCACACAGACGCTCCAAGTAAAGTACATAAGATGTGACTGAATAAAAATATAGTTTCAATAGAAGAAACCTGATAAGTTGATGAAGAAGGGGATGCCTTGGGCATCCCCAAGCTTAGACGCTTGAGTCTTCTTGAAATATGCGGGGATGAACCACGGGGGCATCTCCAAGCTTAGGCTTTTCACTCTTCTTGATCATATATCACCCTCTTCTCTTGACCCTTGAAAACTTCCTCCACACCAAACTTCAAGCAAACTCATTAGAGGGTTAGTGCATAATCAAAATTCACATGTTCAGAGGTGACACAATCATTCTTAACACTTCAGGACATTGCACAAAACTTCTGAAAGTTAATGGAACAAAGAAACCCATTCAACATAGCAAAAGCGGCAATGCGAAATAAAAGGCAGAATCTGTCAAAAACAGAACAGTCCGTAAAGACGAATCTGGCAGGGGCACTTAACTTGCTCAAATGGAAAAACTCAAAACTAATGAAAGTTGCGTACATATATGAGGACCACGTTCGTAAATTTGCAGATTTTTTAGATTTGTTTACAGAGACTTCTGCGAGAATTCGTGACAGGCAGCAATGCTGTTTCTGCGCAGCGATCCAAATCTATCATCAACTTTAACATAAAAACTTTACTTGGCACAAAAACATGATAAGGAGAGGTTGCTACAGTAGTAAACAACTTCCAAGACTCAACAAAACAGAAATTGTTGTAGTAAAATAAACACATGGGTTATCTCCCAAGAAGTTCTTTCTTTATAGCCATTAAGATGGGCTCAGTAATTTTAATGATACTCTCGCAAGAAAGAAGAGTTGAAGCAAAAGAGAACATCAAGAAAAAAATTCAAAACACATTTAAGCCTAACCCACTTCCTATGAAAAGGAATCTTGTACACAAATAAATTCATGAAGAACAAAGTGGCAAGCATAGAAAAGCAACACAAGCGCAATTTCAAGATTCTCAACATAAAGAGGGGAAACTTAATATTATTAAGATGCATATAACCATGTTTCCCTCTCTCATAATAACTTTCAGTAGCATCATGAACAAACTCAAGAATATAACTATCACATAAAACATTCTTTTCATGAGCCACATGCATAAAATTATTACTCTCCACATAAGCATAATCAATTTTATTAGTTGTAGTGGGAGCAAATTCAACAAAGTAGCTATCATTATTATTCTCATCAAGTGTAGGAGGCATAGTATAATCATAATAAAATTTACTCTCCATAGTAGGCGGCACCAAAAGACCACTATCATTATAATCATCATAAATAGGAGGCAAAGTATCATCAAAGAAAATTTTCTCCTCAATGCTTGGGGGACTAAAAATGTCATGCTCATCAAAACCAGCTTCCCCAAGCTTAGAATTTTCCATATCATTAGCAACAATGGTGTTCAAAGCGTTCATACTAATATCATTGCTACTAGCATGCAAATAAGATTCCATTGGTTTTTTAATTTTCGCAGCAAACAATCCATGTCTTAACTCAGGAAATAGAATAAGAAGCTCATTGTTACTTTCCATTATGCCTAACTAGTGTAAACAAGAAACCAAAAGATGCAATTGCAGGATCTAAAGGAAATAGCTTCGAGTACTTACAACGGCGCCGGAAAATAGCTTAGTAGCCGAGATCCGGAGTGTGAGTACCTTTTACCTTTCCTCCCCGGCAACGGCGCCAGAAAATAGCTTGATGTCTACGGGTGCTTCTATTCTTGTAGACAGTGTTGGGCCTCCAAGAGCAGAGGTTTGTAGAACAGCAGCAAGTTTTCCCTTAAGTGGATCACCCAAGGTTTATCGAACTCAGGGAGGAAGAGGTCAAAGATATCCCTCTCAAGCAACCCTGCGATCACAATGCAAGAAGTCTCTTGTGTCCCCAACACACCTAATACACTTGTCAGATGTATAGGTGCACTAGTTCGGCGAAGAGATAGTGAAATACAAGTAGTATGGATGTATATGAGTGGTAATAGCAATCTGAATAAAATATGGCAGCGAGTAAACATGCAACCGAACAGTAAGTATGCGGTGTTTGCAGTATTGGAAACAAGGCCTAGGGATCATACTTTCACTAGTGGACACTCTCAACATTGATCGCATAATAAATTAATAACTTCTCTCATTTGTGCTACATACACTCTTTTGTTGGATGACAAACACCATTCGTTGTGTAGGGCTACAAGAGCACCTCAATGCCGGAGTTAACAAGCTCCACAACATTCGATGTTCATATTTAAATAACCTTAGAGCATAATAGATCTTTCCAAAATAAACCGAGTACTAACATAGCATACACACTGTCACCTTTACACTATGAAGGGGGAATAGATCACATCAATACTATCATAGCGATAATCAACTCCATAACCTACAAGAGATTATGATCATAATCTACGACAAGAACTACACGATGCACACACTGTCACCATTACACCATGCAGGAGGAATAGACTACTTTAATAACATCACATGAGTAGCACATAGACTAGTAGCGATACAAAGCACATTGCAGTCATAAAGGGATATAAATAAGCACTTCACTATGCCATTCATAATAGTGAATAAGTATTATGTGAAATATAGCCTAAGAGACCCACACGGTGCACACACTGTCACCTTTACACACGTGGGACAAGGAGTCTCCGGAGATCACATAAGTAAAACCCACTTGACTAGCATAATGACATCTAGATTACAAGCATCATCATATGAATCTCAATCATGTAAGGCAGCTCATGAGATTATTGTATTGAAGTACATAGGAGAGAGATTAACCACATAGATACCGGTACAGCCCCGAGCCTCGATGGAGAACTACTCCCTCCTCATGGGAGACAGCAACGGTGATGAAGATGGCGGTGGTGTCGATGGAGAAGCCTTCCGTGGGCACTTCCCCGTCCCGGCGGCGTGCCGGAACAGAGACTCCTGTCCCCCAGATCTTGGCTTCGCGATGGCGGCGGCTCTGGAACTTTTCTCGTACCGTGGCTTATTCGTCTCGGGGTTTTAGGTCAGGAAGGCTTTATAGGCGAAAGGGGAGCCTCGGAGGGGTTTTGGGGGCCCACACACTAAGGCGGTGCCCCCCTCTGGCCGCGCCGGCCACATGTGTGGGGCCCCTGGGCCTCCCCTCTGGCGGCTCTCGGGTGTTCTGTAAGCTTCCGGTGAAAATAGGGTACTGGGCGTTGATTTCGTCCGATTCCGAGAATATTTCCTTACTAGGATTTCTGAAACCAAAAACAGCAGAAAACAGGAACTGGCACTTCGGCATCTCGTCAATAGGTTAGTTCCGGAAAATGCATCAAAATGATATAAAGTGTGAACAAAACATGTAGGTATTGTCATCAAACAAGCATGGAACATCAGAAATTATAGATACGTTGGAGACGTATCAAGGATCCAGTGGAAGCAAGACGAATCGTGAGGCGGTCAAAGGCCTTTACTGTGGTTAACGGAGAACTGTACAAGCGTGGCATTTCCGGCATCTTCCAGAGGTGCATCGCTATCGACGATGGGAAAGCCCTGTTACGCGAGATACACGAATGAACTTGTGGACACCATGCAAGCAGTAGAGCACTTGTGGCGAAAGCCTTCAGAGCAGGATTTTACTGGCCAACAGCAGCGTCGGATGCTCGGGACTTGGTTCGAACGTGTGACCCTTGTCAACGCTTTGCGCCAAAACCGCACGCACCCGCAACAGATCTTATGACGATACCCCTGGCATGGCCCTTTGCTCAATGGGGACTCGACCAAGTTGGACCATTACCAAGATCGTCGCCTGGGGGACACACGTATCTTCTCGTCGCAGTCGACAAATTCACTAAATGGATTGAGGTCGTGCCTGTTCGAAACCAGAAAGCCGAAACTGCAGTCGAATTCTTTAGAGGAATAACATGTCGCTTTGGCATGCCTCACAGCATCGTCATGGACAATGGAACTAATTTCGACTCCAAAAAGTTTCGGAAATTCTGCGATGATGGTGGCATCAAATGAAAGTTCGCATCGGTGGCGCATCCCCAGACCAACGGCCAAGTCGAGAGGATTAACGGTCTAATAGGGGACGGCCTCAAGAAACGCCTTACAGGTGCAACTGGAGCTTGGGTCGAAGTATTGCCTTCGGTACTCTGGAGCTTGCGTACTACACCCAATAGGTCAACTCAGTACACTCCGTTCTTCTTGGTACACGGAGCCGAAGCAGTTTTACCAGCCGACGTTCGGTTTGAAGCACCTCGAGTCACTGCGTACACGGAAGCCACTTCCAACAATGCGTTGCAAGATGTTGTTGACCTCCTCGGCAAAGCTCGGGACATTGCCTTGGCAAGAACAACGGTGTATCAGCAGGCGCTACGAACTTACCACAGCCGACGCGTGCGCAGCTGAAGCTTCAGCGTCGATGACATGGTACTATGACTAAATCAAGAGAGACCTTTGAAGCTGGAATCTCCATGGGAAGGACCGTTTATCGTCACTAAAGTGATACCAAGAGGAGCCTATCGCCTTAAGAATCCAGCTTCGTGTCAAGACGTCGAAAACCCTTGGAACGTTGCACATTTGCGACGATCCTACACATAGGATATAATCTTCTATTCTTGTTATTTGGCAGCTCTTAAGCTCGATTTATATCATGAATATAATTTTTTGATCAAGTTTTCTACTTTCGTTGCTCCAGGCTTCATTATCCGAACAATGCGTTCGGAGCGTTGGCCAGAGATAAGTCTACAGTGTCATTAATTAAATACTTCCATCGGGAGCTAAGATTAATGAGAAAATACGCGAGTGCTGCAAAGGATGGACACATTACCATAAAGCAAGACTCAAGCCGGTGCACCGTGCGACGAAGTCAGGCGCTTAACCCTACAAAACCTACGCATCTCTCAACTCCGCAATAAAATTGCAAATACAATGGAGTCGTCGAGTGAGTAGGCTGACTTGATCACTCAGCCCCTCTCGACAAAGTAATTACCAATTGAATTAACAAATTCACCCAGAAATTATCAGATGCATGGAACACGCATCAGCGTACATTTGAAATTACCCTTTGTGAAAACAAGGTCGTTACATACATATATATGCTTAAATTCTATGGCAGGTTTTCTTGCTCCTCCCGGGCCTTCAGGTCTTTCTCGATGTCCGTTTCCATCCGCGAAACAATGATGTATGCAGGATTTCTAGCAGCATTATAGTATTGGTTCAAACTCCTGTCAGTGTTTGCTATGGCCTCCAAATCTAAGGTCGGGTGACACGCCAAAACCGAAGCAAAAGCAAGCTCAGCACCAGCCAGGAGTTTCTTCCGCACCAGCAGATGAATCCTTTCCGGAGTCTTGAATCGGGTGAACAAAGCAGACAAAGTTTCGGGTGCTTGATCTAAAGGAAATAAGGTTCTCCAAACCATCGAGAGATGATTATGGAACTTATCGAAGTAATAATGCACCTTCTCTGCTCGATGTTCAAACTTGGCCACGATAAAGGCCTTTGGTCGATGGGACCACAGTTCATGCTTCGGGTGAGTAGCATCGGTCATTGCTTCAATTTTCTTGTGGATCCTTGTATTTTCTTCTGACGCATCGGGAGCTGCGACTGTCGAGAGGCGAGGATTAATTACAAGACACTTAAGTTCAGAAAAATACCAATGGATGGATGGACACTTACAGCTCAAGCTCTCAGTAGCAACACGGAGACGATCCAGAGCATGCTGCTCAACTGCGGTTGCAATTTCACCTTTTCTCTTTATCAATGCTGCCATCGCATGAACATTGGTTATGTCCTTATTCAGTCGGGATATCTGATCGCGTAAACGATGAACGAGGCCGGACTCGTCAGTAGCCGAAGGATTCAAAGAAGGTTCAGCATAAGAAGGAAGCGAAGGAATCTGCAGCATAAGTCGGAGTTCGAAACAACATTAGTAAATACTCCCATCGGGAGCATTGAAGCATGAATATATTACAATCAAAAGGAGCTGTTAATGCCGGCAACAAAGCCAAAAGTAAAGCAGGGCTAAAAGCTAAAGTAGTATCGGGCCTTAATTACAGCAAGAAATCTTTTAAGGAGCGACTGATGATGATCCTGGAGCAGCTTCGGGTGGAGTCTTAGTCTTTGCCTCGTCAACAAGCTTGAGAAGTTGATTGGCGCATGTTACTGCTGACTTTTTGAAGGGCTCAAGGTTGATCAGACGACCGTTATCATCTACGGGCAATGCTTCAGAAAACCTTTCTAGCTCAGAGCCCAGCCCATGACCCATCAACAACTGGAAAGTAAGTACCGCCCCAAACAAACGGGAACGACACTTAAGTACCTCCACAGGTTCAGAAGGGTCGATGAGGAAGCTCTCTGCCATCTCGCCAAGGGTCTTGACTTGCTTCATCTTCGGGAAAATCATCGAATACAACTTCGACAATGCTCCCTTAGTCTTTTAGAGAAGTCCAAGCACTTGAACGTTGGATTCGGCAACGAGCGACAAGGCATCAGACGTAGAATCCTCTCGAAGCTTGCGGGCCCGATCGATGGGCAAATCAGCAGCACCTGAAAAAGGATAAGATAAGCAGTTTGAAGAGGAAGCACCAAGCACAAGTATACGCAGAGGAACTTACTCATTAAGTTGGCAATAGATTCACGGAGGACGCCTTCCTTTTCGTCAGCGGCAGCTGCAGCTTTGCGCCTGGCATCTTGGTCATCCTTCATCTTTTGCTTCAACTTCTTCAGCTCATCCGTCAGCATAGTGTTTTCATTCTGAGCATTGGTAGCAAGCATGTTGGCTTCCAGAACTTGATCAGCCGAAGTCTTTATGGTCTTCCGAAGTTGAGCATTCTCAGACTCCAGACGGGTGAATTGGTCAGCAAAATCTGCCACAGCATCAACTGTGGCATAAATTGGCTGCAAAGCAAAGAAGCCAAGAAATTTCAGTCGAATGCTAAAGTCCATCATAAAAAGAGAGAAACCAATTCGGACAAATCACTTACATGATCGCGAGCAGCTGATGGAGTAGAGACATCGCCAGAAGGGATGATCTTCGACACTGGGATCTTCTCCACAGTCGTCCTTGTAGGCGGTGTTCGTTTGGCAGGCGAAGGATTCGACTCCTTGCCTGATTCGGGTCTTCTAGAAGAAAACTTAGCCCTCTTTGCGAGAGGAATCTCGTCGCCAGAGCTGTTAGCAAAACAATGATGTCAATCATACAGAATAAAGGAAGCAATTTATAAAGGACTAGCGACTACTTACAGGTCTAAGTCATCTTCGGCAGCAAAGAGGCTTGCCGAACATTTTGGAGCGGGGGGAGGCGACGTAGCTTCATCGGCATCATCATCTCGCCCGCTGGGACTCGATTCAGCCGTCGTGATCAGTTCATCGCTTATCCTCCTACGTCGCCTGTTCCTGGTAAGGGCGTCGTCCTCGGGGGCATCTCCCGCTTGGACATCGCTGTCCTCAATGGCATGTTGAGCGTCCTCGGTTTCTTCGGAATCGTCGTCATCCTCTGGCTCCACACCGCTTTCGGGTGTGGGAGGATAACATCGGACCATGGTAGAAGCCTGACAAGAGAAAATCAGTGGAAAGTTGGAGTGAAACAAGTTCTTAACAATAAAAGCAAATGTTGTAAGGATTACCTCAGCTGGAAGGTGTGATAAATCGTATGGAGAGCGAGCCGAAGTCAAGGCGATGGTGTCCTTCATACTGTAGTGAGTAAGGCGACGTACTTCGTCATGAAGTTCATCATCCGACAGGTCGGCAGAGCTTACTCTAGATTTGTCGCCTTCTCCAGTATACATCCACAGCTGATGAGGGCGGGACATCAGTGGCTGCACCCGACGTTTCAGGAACACTGAAACTACTTCGGTGCCGCACATCGTCAAGGCTCCCGCGTTCTTCAAGTCAATAACTTGCTCAAACAGCTTGTCAGCTACAGCGCTTTCTTCGGGAGACGGGGCATTTCGCCAGGATTTCTTCGGCTGAGCCACTAAGACATCTTCGAAGGGGGGAAGGTTGGAACGCTGCCCAGGCACCGGAGTGTCTCGCAGGTAAAACCATTTGTGGTGCCAGCCCTGGACGGATTCTTTCATCAGGAAATTGAGGTAGTCAACCTCCTTTCTAACCACAAAACCAATGCCACCAATGACGGGGGGGGGGCGTGGTTGTCGTTATGGCGTTTGACGTAGAAGATTTTCCTCCAAAGACCCCAGTGGGGATCAATGCCAAGGAAAGCCTCGCAAACGGTGATGAAAATGGAAAGGTGGAGAATGGAGTTTGGCGTCAGCTGCCAGAGCTGGATCCCATAGAAAAATAGAAGAGAACGAAGAAATTCGTGGGCAGGAAGCGAAAGCCCACGAAAAAGAAAAGCTACAAACATGACGGTAAAACCTCTTGGAGGATTTGGGCGAGAGGCAGGACCTGGAAGACGAATGTCACCGTCGGATGAGGAGATGAAGCCAAGCGTGCGCAGCTTGTTCACCTCGCGGCTGGTGATGGTGGAGGCGCCCCAGTCACGGCTGACCTTGGACGAGCTTGAGGCGCTGGTGCCCTTCTTCTTGCCCATGGCGTCAGGAGCTTTCGAGGAAAGGAACAGATGCGTAGGGAAAAGCTAGGAGGAAGATGAGCAGTACAGAGGCGTAAAAAGTGAAAATGGCAAAGGCACTATATTTATACCGCGAAGAACACTGGAGATCGTGGCCGTAACCTTCAAGCCATCGTGGGAGGAGGATGAGATCTGATCGTACACGTGTCGCTCCACAGGAAACGGCACCGGCGGCCCATTATTCCCACGATGTGCGGAAATGGAGGAGGCACCTCGGTTAATGCGCATGCACTGGTCATTTCCTAAAAACTGCCCGCGCAGAACTAGGGTGAGCCCGTCAGGTCACGTCTTGTCAGTCAAACCATGGCAGTGGTTGCGTCATCACTGACGTCATAAAGCTCGATTGAGGAGTCGAAGGAACAAAATTGTCGAGTGGTCAACTTGAGTCTACGCACGGATTGAAGGCATCCGCACCTAGACTCGGGGGCTACTCCCATCGGGAGCGCATGACGCGCACCCGATAAACATGGACTCGAAGATTTTTCAACAAAGGAGATCGTGAAGAAGCATTAAAGGAAAGAACAGTATTTTCGGCTCAAGTCTGCACCAGGACACAAGCGCCCGTGCCCAGACTCGGGGGCTACTCCCATCAGGAGCGCAAGACGCGCACCCGATAAAAGTTATTTTACACTCCAGGATCATGCCCGGGGACTTGATTCTGTGTAGGGTAACGTTGTTTTGTCAACGGCAGTTAACCAGCAAAAGCTGGGCACGTTACTCATTATCCTTTACGCATTTGGGAGAACACAAGCCTCGATATGAATTTATCGAGTGATTTATGAATACCCGCAAGAAACTTCGGCAGAGGAAAACATTCGAGTAGTACAACTTGAGTCTACACACGGATTGCAAGCATCCGTATATAGACTCGGGGGCTACTCCCATCGGGAGCGCAGGACGCGCACCCGATAAAAGAAGATGAAGCTGTTACAAGATGGACAAGAACAATCAAGGGAGAAGAACGTTCAGTGGAGGCATGCTTTAGTCTCTACCCGAAAAATCTTCGGCTAGACACTCGGGGACTACTGACGTGGGCATTACCCTTCGGGTAACCGATATTTCCCTATCCTGTGCGGCCCAACTGGAGTCCCATGAAGATACCCGACGGCTAGGTGGGCCACTAGGACGGTGCTGAATAAGATTCCTTGGAGTACAAGACGAAGAACCGAACAAGGAAAGTTTAGTACTAGGTCTTTTGTAAACCTAGTCGTACCCGGACAGATCTCTTGAGACCTGGCCTCCTATATAAAAGCCAGGAGAGGGGCTGCCGAGGGACACAATCAATCTTAGCAACTTTAGCCACCAGAAGTCTAGAGCTAAGTCACTGTAGCACTTAGCTTCTCGACGAGATCACAGCCGAAAACTTCGGCACCCCATTGTAACCCGATATTTTCATAATCAAGATCAGACAAGGAGGACGTAGGGGTGTTACCTCATCGAGGGCCCTGAACCTGGGTAAATTTCTCTCCCCGCTTGTCTGTTAACCGATGTCACGTGTCAGCCTACAGGATTCCATCAACCCTAAGCCCCAATCAGAGGGCATTGTCGAGGAGCACCCTCGTCACACACACTGTCACCTTTACATCATGGAGGAGGAATAGACTACTTTAATAACATCACTAGAGTAGCACATAGATTAATAGTGATATGATGACCCACAAGTATAGGGGATCGCAACAGTCTTCGAGGGAAGTATTACCCAATTTATTGATTCGACACAAGGGGAGACAAAGAATACTTGTAAGCCTTAACAGCGGAGTTGTCAATTCAGCTGCACCTGGAAACAGACTTGCTCGCAAGAGTTTATCAGTAGTAACAGTTTTATAGCAGTAGGAATAGTGAAATAACGAATGGTGAAATAAAGACAGCAGTAGTGATTATAGTAAACAGCAGGATTAAAATACTGTAGGCACAGGGACGGATTAACGGGCGTTGCATGGATGAGAGAAACTCATATAACAATCAAAGCAGGGGCATTTGCAGATAATAATAAAACGGTATCCAAGTACTAATCAATCAATAGGCATGTGTTCCATATTTAGTCGTACGTGCTCGCAATGAGAAACTTGCACAACATCTTTTGTCCTACCAGCCGGTGGCAGCCGGGCCTCTAGGGAAACTACTGGAAATTAAGGTACTCCTTTTAATAGAGTACCGGAGCAAAGCATTAACACTCCGTGAACACATGTGATCCTCACATCACTACCATTCCCTCCGGTTGTCCCGATTTCTGTCACTTCGGGGCCATTGGTTCCGGACATCGACGTGTGTATACAACTTGCAGGTAAGATCATAAACAACGAATATCTTCATGAATCAATAACATGTTCAGATCTGAGATCATGGCACTCGGGCCCTAGTGACAAGCATTAAGCATAACAAGTTGCAACAATATCATAAAAGTGACATCTACGGATACTAGGCACTATGCCCTAACAATCTTATGACTATTACATGACCAATCTCATCCAATCCCTACCATCCCCTTCAGCCTACAGCGGGGGAATTACTCACACATGGATGGGGGAAACATGGATGGTCGAGACTTCTGGCTGGGGGAATTACTCACACATGGATGGCGTTGGTGGTGATGGCGGTGAAGATCTCCTCCAATTCCCCGTCCCGGCGGAGTGCCAGAACGGAGACTTCTGGCTCCCGAGACGGAGTTTCGCGATGTGGCGGCTCTCTGGAGGGTTTCTGGCGACTTCGACTTCTCTCCGTGCGTTTTTAGGTCAAGGGCGATAAGTAGTCCGAAGGAGGGCGTCGGGGGCCAGCCGAGGCCGCCACACACTAGGGCCGCGCGGGCCCCTCCTGGGCCGCGCCGGCCTAGTGTGTGGGGCCCTCGTGCCCCCACCTGGCTTGCCCTTCTGGCTCCGCCAATATTCTGGGAAAATAGGGCCTTCTGTATAAATTCCGAGGTTTTTCCTGAAAGTTGGATTTCTGCACAAAAACGAGACACCAGAGCAATTCTGCTGAAAACAGCGTTAGTACGTGTTAGTTGTATCCAAAACACACAAATTAGAGGCAAAACAATAGCAAAAGTGTTTGGGAAAGTAGACACGTTTTGGACGTATCAACTCCCCCCAAGCTTAGCTTATTGCTTGTCCTCACGCAATTCAGTTAACAACTGAGCGATAAAAGAACTTTCACGAACACATTTGCTCATATGATGTATATATTCTCATGCTATGGCTAATACTTAAGCAGTTCATAATGAGATACATGCAAATAAGATCATCCAACAGCTATGTCAATCATGGAGAGGTACCAATAATTAATAATAAGCATCATGAATCATGTATATAAGCAGGATTGCAATGTTCATAAGAGAGTATGATAAAGTGGTATCTCGCTTGCCCGTATTTGATCAGCAAAACATAAATGCCCAGGCACCTCTGGAGTTCATAGAAAGACTAGAAGTAGTGATTGTCAAAGATAAAAGCATCAAAGTTATACCACAATCAATCATATTTTGAGACAAGCATATTATACTAAGAATGACAGTTGTGCTCTCAAGATAGTGCTCAAAGAAAGAATGGAGACACAACATAAAAGTAAAAGATTGACCCTTCGCAGAGGGAAGCAGGGATTAACATGCGCTAGAGCTTTTCATTTTTTTAAAATAGGAGTAAAATTATTTTGAGAAGTGCTTGTTGTTGTCAACGAATGGTAATGGGTACACTAACTACCTCATCAACCGGACTCCCAAGAGCGGTTCCCATGAATTATTTGTATGTTTATGTGGCACTCCTTCCAACCTTTCTTTCACAAACCATGGCTAACCGAATCCTCGGGTGCCTGCCAACAATCACAAACCATGAAGGAGTGCCTTTTTATTTAAGTTTTATTATGATGATGACACTCCCCCCAACCTTTGCTTACACAAGCCATGGCTAACCGAATCCTTCGGGTGCCGTCCAACAATCACAAACCATGGAGGAGTGTCTATTTAAGTTAATTAATTTGGGACTGGGAATCCCATTGCCAGCTCTTTTTGCAAAATTATTGGATAAGCGGATGTGCCACTAGTCCATATGAGAGTCCGTCAAAAGTAAATGACAAGGTTGAAAGCTAAACACCACATACTTCCTCATGAGCTATGAAACATTAACACAAATTGAGGAGCATTTTGAAAGTTTTAAAGGTAGCGCATGAGAATTTACTTGGAATGGTTTGAAATGCCATGCATAGGTATTTATGGTGGACACTTTGGAACAACTTGGTTTTCAGGTGTTTGGAAGCACGAGCGGCGTTCCCGCTCAGTACAAGTGAAGGCTAGCAAAAGACTAGGGAGCGACAAATCAAGAGAGCAGTAACTGTCATAATCATGCTTGCGGCAAAATAAATTAACGGAGGCATAAAAGTGATACAAGAACTCTGAAGCAATATAAATCATCGAGGCTTAATTGACTTTTTGTTCAGTCATATGCATGCGTGAGCATGTGCCAAGTCGATATAAATGAATTATTCAAAGGAGGATACCACAATGCCATACTTACTTATGAATAAAACAATGCAAGCAAACATCCATGACATGCTACTCATATTAATAAATTGGAACTAAACATGAGAGATCATTAACTACTAGACTTTCTCAAATAACATATACCTCACATGAACCAACTAAGCATGCTCATATGGATGAGTATATGTACAAAAATGAAAGCAAATAGAGTTCATACCAGCCTCTCACCACAATCAGATTGTCGTAGATCGTCATTATTGCCTTTTCACTTGTGTAGCTTAGATAATATGAAATGAAAACCACGCTCCAGCCACCGAAGACCATTGAACTCATGATGAACTTTACAAACCAAAGAAGAACAGCAAATATTTTTGGTGTTTTCGAATTAGAAACAAGCACGAAAGAAAACAAGCAAACAAAGCAAAATCTTTTTGGGTTTTCTTATAGCAAACTAACGATAGCAAATAAAGCAAACTAAGAGCAAGGTACCAAATAAACAAATGGTGAAGAGAAACAACAGAAATATTTTTGGTCTTTTTGTGTTTTAGGAAAGAAACAAAGCAAAAACAAAAGAATGCAAACTAACAGAAACACAAAAAAACAGGATGACAGAAATCTGCAAAATCCTGACAGCAGTACAGAAATCGAATTTAACAAAAATCTTCCATTGCTCAGACCAAAAAGTGTTCAACTAATGAAAGTTAGATAACAACCTGGGGAACATGCTCAAAAATTGGCAACTCAAAATAACGTTCTGGCTGTGCGTACGAATTTTTTTGGTAACAGCACAGAATCTGTTTTTGGACAGCACTTCCCCAAATATCATCTCCCTCTCATTAGAAAACCACTCTAAAGACTAAACAAATATGTACAAGTATCCAGCAATCATAATATGCAAAGAATGAGTGATGCCGGTATACCTCCCCCCAAGCTTGGGCTTTTGGCCCAAGTGGAGTTCATTCCCACGGTCCCCATGAAGTGGTGTCTTCGTAATATGACGAAGGACGACCCGGTTCCATGTATGTGCTGGAGGAAACGTCGGGGTACGTGACGGTGTAGTCGTAGGAGGGCTCGGCGTTCTCGGAGTCATGTTGCTGGTGGAATTCCTGTATCTTCATATGTTCCTCCACCGCCTCCTTAGTGAGCGACCATGATTGCCTGTCAATATTGAACAAACCTGGCTGGGGAAGAGGGATTTCCTTCTCATTCCCATCAGCAAACAACATTCTATAGACCATATTATCTATAGTGGAGTCAGTAGTAACAAAACGATGGCTCTTCATAGCAGCAATATCTAGTTTCCTAGGGGTTAATGGTACATCATTAGAATCAAGAGGAATATCTAGATGTGTTAGAATGCGCAGTGCAATAGTTCCTCCAAAAATAGCCCCCCTACTAGACAGGCGGCGAGCAATAAGAGAACCAAGATGGTAAGGTGTCTCTCCAGTAAGTGCAACATTCAGGAAAGCAAGATGGTAGCTAGAGATGTTGCTAGTATTTTCTCTAACCAAAATGCTAGTACCAATGTAATATGCGAAATATTTAATAGCGGGGAGTTGAATGTTTCTTATCTTCCCTCGCTGAATGGTGCGGCAATCATCCCCGGTGATCCCTCGGTAGAGCTCCAACAAGTCCCGGGGGTTGTCATCAATCATCCTTGCTGTACCTACAGGGGCAATACCCAATGCACAACAAAATTCTTCCAATTTCATGGTAACAGGAATATCATAAATCTTGAATGCGACTGTCGGCTCATATTCTGTGTTGTGGAACTTGAAGCTCTCAACGAAAACTTTGGTGAGCCTGTAATATTGTCCCCTCTCGTCTCCCACGTAGGTGGCTAGGCCTGCCCTGTTGACAAGGGTGAAGAAGTCATCCAATATCCCTGCATTGGTCAGAAACTCATAACAGGGGAAGGATGAAGCATTAGGAGCCCCATGGTCCTCCTCGGGCGCGAAGCTAGGCGCGATGACATCCTCATTGTAAGATCGCCTAATTTGAGTAGACGCCCTTGAGGGCCTACCGGTGCTGGTTGTTGCTTTCTTGAACAACTCTCCAAATTTGAATTTCTTCATCTTCCCCTTCTGAAATTTTCAACAATCATTATAAAATTTGATTTCAAGGTATATAATTGAGAGGAACTACTATAGGAACTTGCTAGAGTACTAAACATGCATCAAAACTAGTTTCTTCCACTTAGAACAAGCATGCAAGCTCACTAAACATGTTATCTACAGCAGCAAAATATTCAAGATATACTCAACCAAATGAAATTCTAATTGGACAATCAAAGGAGTCACATACCAAGGAGTAAATGTGCCAAATTTCATACAGAAATCTGGGCTGAGCAAGGAGATCGAAAAATCGCGAGTTCTTGAGCAGAAACACGAGTGAGAGGAACTTGGTACGAGTTTTTTCGGGAGAGAGAAGATGCTGGGAGGAAGAGATGATGAAGTGGGGCAAGGGGTGGCTCACACCACATGGTGGCGCGGCCCCCTTGCTGGCCGCGCCGGCCTATGGTGTGGCACCCCCTGGTGCCCCACAGGTCATCCTCTGGTGCTCCCAGGTGCCTCGTCGAAAAATAGGACCAACGGTGTAATTTTTGTAATTTTTAGAGAACTTCGAAAAATGCACATTTCTGGGTATTAAATTAATGATTACTGCGCACGAAAATGATTTCTAAAATCTTAAATGACTAAAGCATATTGCAAAACAAAAGTGCTACAGCAAGTAAAATAGGGGAAAGGAGAAAGAAAGAAAGAAGTGTTGTTTAGCTCTTTTATGCAATAAAATATACTTGTTAACAAGGTTGATCAAGTCTTGCTACCAAATAAATTTTATATGACATAAGAAGAAATAAACCTCAAATCAATCAGGTTACCTTATATTGAATTGATATGGATCCAATCACAAGAGTTTGATATTCTTCTTTAGGCTCATATATAGGACAATCAATGGATCCCACTTTGATAGTTTTCACATTAAAAATTGTATTGACTCCACATACTTTATCAATCCTCTTGGGAAAATAGACAGTGTGTTCCTTATCATCAACATTGAAAGTAACCATGCCTTTATTGCAATCAATAACAGCCCCTGCAGTATTAAGAAAGGGTCTTCCAAGAATAATGGACATATTATCATCTTCAGGCATTTCCAACACAACAAAATCAGTTAATATCAAGCAATGCTGAGTAACTTGAACAGGAACATTTTCACATAAACCAACAGGAATAGTAGTAGATTTATCAGCCATTTGCAAAGATATATCAGTAGGTATCAATTTATCTAAATCAAGTCTCTTATAAAGAGAAAAAGGCATCACACTCACACCTGCTCCCAAATCACATAGAGCAGTTCTAACATAATTATTCTTGATGGAACAAGGAATAGTCGGTATACCTGGGTCGCCCAACTTCTTTGGAATCTTACCATTGAAGGAGTAATTAGCGAGCATAGTAGAAATTTCCTCATTGGGAATTTTCCTTTTGTTAGTAACAATATCTTTCATATACTTTGAATAAGGAGGCAATTTAATAGCATCAGTCAAAGGGATTTGCAAAAATAAAGGTTTCATCCAATCACAAAATTTATTATAATGTTCCTCCTCCTTTGATTTTAATTTCTTAGCAGGAAAAGGCATTTGCTTTTGAACCCAAGGTTCTCTTTCATTACCATGCTTCTCAGTAATAAAATCTTCTTTAGTGTACTTTTTATTTTTAGCAGGCTTTTCAGGTTCTTTTTCAATTTCTTCTTTATCAGGAGTATCATTCTTATCGTTATCTTCCTCATGTTCATTACCACTTTCAGTTTCAGCATCAGAAATAGAAATACTATTAGGATCATTAACAGGTTCAGAGGATTCTACAACATTCTTATGTTTCTTTTTCTTTTTCTTAGATGGAGCACTAGTTTTAATTAGTTGAGAATCTTGTTCAACTCTTTTGGGATGCCCTTCAGGATATAGAGGATCCTGGGTAGAAGCACCACCTCTAGTTGTTACTTCACAAGCATGTTTTTCTTTAGAATTATTTCCCAACAAGTCATTTTGCACTTTAGTAAGTTGATCAATTTGAGTTTGAACCATTTGAAAATGTTTAACAAGTATCTTAACATCATTGGAGGTTCTCTCCACAATACCATGCAATTCACTAATAGCTCGGGAATTTTCCATTAAATGATTCTCTACTCTCATATTAAAGTTTTCTTGCTTAACAATATAATTATCAAATTCATCTAAGCATTGAGCAGGAGATTTTGAATACGGAATATCTTCCCTAGTAAAGTGTTGAAGCGAGTGTACCTCAATCATGGATGAAGGGGGAATTGTCTCACATATATCTTCTATAGGAGGTAAATTCTTCACATCTTCAGGTTTAATACCCTTCTCTTTAAGAGACTTCTTGGCTTCCCTCATATCTTCATCATTCAATTTAATCATACCCCTCTTCTTTACTATCGGTGTCGGGGTTGGTTCAGGTGTAGACCAATCATCATGATTCCGGCCTATTTTAGCCAATAATTCCTCAGCGTCGTCTGGAGTCCTTTTCCTGAAAACACAACCAGCGCAACTATCCAGTTATGCCCTAGACTCAATAGTTAGTCCACTATAAAATATATCAAGTAAATCATGCTTTTCTAAATCATGGTCAGGCTGAGCTCTAATAAGAGAACAAAATCTAGCCCAAGCCTCAGGCAATTTCTCTCCATCTTCCTGGTCAAAATTATAAATTCTCTTGTAAAGCAAAGATGTTGAGCACTAGCAGGAAAGTATTTGCGGAAGAAAACATCAAGCAATTCTTTTGGACTTTTAATAGAACCAGGAGGCAAATTATTATACCAAGTTTTAGCATCATCCTTTAATGAGAAAGGAAAAATTTTAGCGACAAAATAAGTACGCATCTTAATATCATCAGAAAACAAGCCACTAAGAGTAGATAACTCAGTCATGTGTTCAACAGCACTTTCTTTTTCAGTACCACAAAAGGGTGTTTTCTCAACAATAGCTATATGAGATAAATCAAGAGAAAAATCATAATCTTTATCCCTAATATTTATAGGAGATGTGGCAAATTTAGGATCAGGAGATAGTTTATATCTAACAGCATGTTCTGCAAGCAACTTTTTAATTTTTCTTGCATCAGTAGTAGCATTGCATTTTTCAATAAAATCATCATCAAGCTCTACATAATCTTCATCAAGATCATCACTAGGATATTCAACAGACTCAGGTGAATTAATAGGTGTAGCAACATTTTCATTAGGAGTTTCAGTATTTTCAATTTGTCTAGACTTAGCAATTGTAGCATCTAGAAAAGATCCCAATGAACCACTATCATCAAGCACAGCAGAAACATTATCAATATTATGAGAATTTTCAGATTCAGCAGAAGTACCAGCACGTGAAGCATGTGGCGGTGAAACAAGTTTATCAATCACAGATGGTGAATCAAGAGCAGCAGAGGTACTCAGAGTTGTACCTTTTCTTGTAGTGGATGGTAATATGGCGATCTTAGTATCGCGAGGTTTACCCATAATGGAGAATTTGCAGCGAACAATATCAATCCAAGTGAACTTCCAAATAAAGCTATGCTCCCCGGCAACGGCGCCAGAAAATAGTCTTGATGACCCACAAGTATAGGGGATCGCAACAGTCTTCGAGGGAAGTATTACCCAATTTATTGATTCGACACAAGGGGAGACAAAGAATACTTGTAAGCCTTAACAAATGAGTTGTCAATTCAGCTGCACTGAAACAGACTTGCTCGCAAGAGTTTATCAGTAGTAACAGTTTTATGGCAGTGGAAATAGTGAAATAACAGCAGCGGTGAAATAAAGACAGCAGTAGTGATTATAGTAAACAGCAGGATTAAAATACTGTAGGCACAGGGACGGATTTAACGGGCGTTGCATGGATGAGAGAAACTCATGTAACAATCAAAGCATGGGCATTTGCAGATAATAATAAAACGGTATCCAAGTACTAATCAATCAATAGGCATGTGTTCCATATTTAGTCGTACGTGCTCGCAATGAGAAACTTGCACAACATCTTCTGTCCTACCAGCCGGTGGCAGCCGGGCCTCTAGGGAAACTACTGGATATTAAGGTACTCCTTTTAATAGAGTACCGGAGCAAAGCATTAACACTCCGTGAACACATGTGATCCTCACATCACTACCATCCCCTCCGGTTGTCCCGATTCTTGTCACTTCGGGGCCATTGGTTCCGGACAGCGACATGTGTATACAACTTGCAGGTAAGATCATAAACAACGAATATCTTCATGAATCAATAACATGTTCAGATCTGAGATCATGGCACTCGGGCCCTAGTGACAAGCATTAAGCATAACAAGTTGCAACAATATCATAAAAGTGACATCTACGGATACTAGGCACTATGCCCTAACAATCGTATGACTATTACATGACCAATCTCATCCAATCCCTACCATCCCCTTCAGCCTACAGCGGGGGAATTACTCACACATGGATGGGGGATACATGGCTGGTCGATGGAGAGGCGTTGGCGGCGATGGCGGTGAAGATCTCCTCCAATTCCCCGTCCCGGCGGAGTGCCAGAACGGAGACTTCTGGCTCCCGCGGCGGAGTTTTGCGATGTGGCGGCTCTCTGGAGGGTTTCTGGCGACTTCGACTTCTCCCCGTGCGTTTTCAGGTCAAAACCAATAAGTAGTCCGAAGGGGGGCGTCGGAGGCCGGCCGAGGGGGCCACACCACATGGCCGCGCGGCCCCCCCTGGGCCGCGCCGCCATGTGGTGTGGGGCCCTCGGGCCTCCACCTCCTTTGCCCTTCTGGCTCCGTCAATATTTTGGTAAAATAGGGCCTTCTGCAAGAATTCCGAGGATTTTCCCGAAAGTTGGATTTCTGCACAAAAACGAGACACCAGAGCAGTTCTGCTGAAAACAGCGTTAGTCCGTGTTAGTTGTATCCAAAATACACAAATTAGAGGCAAAACAATAGCAAAAGTGTTCGGGAAAGTAGATACGTTTTGGACGTATCAGGCCTCCTGGTGCTGGTTGTTCCTCTCTTGAATAATTCTCCAAAGCTCAATTTCGTCATCTTCCTCTTCTGAAATTTTCAACAACCATTATAAAATTTGATTTCAAGGTATATAATTGAGGGGAACTACTATAGGAACTTGCTAGAGTACTAAACATGCATCAAAACTAGTTTCTACCACTTAGAACAAGCATGCAAGCTCACTAAACATGTTATCTACAGCAGCCAAATATTCAAGATATACTCAACCAAACAAAATTCTAATTGGACAATCAAAGGAGTCACATACCAAGGAGCAAATGTGCTAAATTTCAGACAGAAATCTGGGCTGAGCAAAGAGATCGAGAAATCGCGAGTTCTTGAGCAGAAACGCGAGTGAGAGAAAGTGAGTACGAGTTTTTTCGGGAGAGAGAAGAGAGTGGGAGGAAGAGATGCTGAAGTGGGGCAAAGGGGGACCCACACACCAGGGTGGCGCGCCCCCCTTGCTGGCCGCGCCGGCCTGTGGGGTGCCACCCTGGGGTGCCCCACTGGTCAGCCCCAGGTGCTCCCAGGTGCCTCTTCGAACAATAGGACTACCAGTATAATTTTTGTAAATTTTTGAGAACTTCGAAAAATGCACATTTCTGGGTGTTAAATTAATTATTACTGCGCAGGAAAATGATTTCCAAAATCTTAAACAACTAAAGCATATTGCAAAACAAAAGTGCTACAGCAAGTAAAACAAATGGAGGGAGAAAGAAAGAAATGTTGTTTATCTCTCTTATGCATTAAAATATATACTTGTTAACAAGGTTGATCAAGTCTTGCTACCAAATAAATTTTATATGACATAAGAAGAAATAAACCTCAAATCAATCATGTTACCTTATATTGAATTGATATGGATCCAATCACAAGAGTTTGATATTCTTCTTTAGGCTCATATATAGGACAATCAATGGATCCCACTTTGATAGTTTTCACATTAAAAATTGTATTAACTCCATATACTTTATCAATCCTCTTGGGAAAATAGACAGTATGTTCCTTATCATCAACATTGAAAGTAACCTTGCCTTTATTGCAATCAATAACAGCCCCTGCAGTATTAAGAAAGGGTCTTCCAAGAATAATGGACATATTATCATCTTCAGGCATTTCCAACACAACAAAATCAGTTAATATCAAGCAATGTTGAGTAACTTGAACAGGAACATTTTTACATACACCAACATGAATAGCAGTAGATTTATCAGCCATTTGCAAAGATATATCAGTTGGTATCAACTTATCTAAATCAAGTCTCTTATAAAGAGAAAAGGGCATTACACTAACACCTGCTCCCAAATCACATAGAGCAGTTCTAACATAATTATTCTTGATAGAACAAGGAATAGTCGGTATACCTGGGTCTCCAAGCTTCTTTGGAACCTTACCACTGAAGGAGTAATTAGCGAGCATAGTGGAAATCTCCTCATTGGGAATTTTCCTTTTTTTAGAGACAATATCTTTCATATACTTTGAATAAGGAGGCAATTTAATAGCATCAGTCAAAGGGATTTGCAAAAATAAAGGTTTCATCCAATCACAAAATTTATTATAATGTTCCTCCTCCTTTGATTTTAATTTCTTAGCAGGAAAAGGCATTTGCTTTTGAACCCAAGGTTCTCTTTCATTACCATGTTTCTCAGCAATAAAATCTTCTTTAGTTTACTTTTTATTTTTAGCATGCTTTTTAGGTTCTTTTTCAATTTCTTCTTTATCAGGAGTATCATTCTTATCATTATCTTCCTCATGTTCATTACCACTTTCAGTTTCAGCATCAGAAATAGAAATACTATTAGGATCATTAACAGGTTCAGAGGATTCTACAACATTCTTATGTTTCTTTTTCTTTTTCTTAGATGGAGCACTAGTTTTAGTTAGTTGAGAATCTTGTTCAACTCTTTTGGGATGCCCTTCAGGATATAGGATATAGAGGATCCTGGGTAGAAACACCACCTCTAGTTGTTACTTCATAAGCATGTTTTTCTTTAGAATTATTTCCCAACAAGTCATTTTGCACTTTAGTGAGTTGATCAATTTGAGTTTGAACCATATGAAAATGTTTAACAAGTATCTTAACATCATTGGAGGTTCTCTCCACAATATCATGCAATTCACTAATAGCTCGAGAATTTTTCATTAAATGATTCTCTACTCTCATATTAAAGTTTTCTTGCTTAACAATATAATTATCAAACTCATCTAAGCATTGAGCAGGAGATTTTGAATATGGAATATCTTCCCTAGTAAAGCGTTGAAGAGAGTGTACCTCAATCATGGATGAAGGGGGAGTTATCTTAGATAAATCTTCTATAGGAGGTAAATTCTTCACATCTTCAGGTTTAATACACTTCTCTTTAAGAGACTTCTTGGCTTCCCTCATATATTCATCATTTAATTTAATCATACCCCTCTTCTTCAATATCGGTGTCGGGGTTGGTTCAGGTGTAGACCAATCATCATGATTCCGGCCTATTTTAGCCAATAATTCTTCAACGTCGTCTGGAGTTCTTTTCCTGAAAACACAACCAGCACAACTATCCAGGTATGCCCTAGACTCAATGGTTAGTCCATGATACGTCTCCAACGTATCGATAATTTCTTATGTTCCATGCTACTTTATTGATGATACCTACATGTTTTATGCACATTATATGTCGTATTTATGCATTTTCTGGAACTAACCTATTAACAAGATGCCGAAGAGCCAGTTGCTGTTTTCTGCTATTTTAGGTTTCAGAAATCCTAGTAAGGAAATATTCTCGGAATTGGACGAAATCAACGCCCAGGGTCCTATTTTTGCACGAAGCTTCCAGAAGACCGAAGGGGAGTCGAAGTGGGGCCACGAGGTGGCCAGATGACAGGGCGGCGCGGCCCAGGCCCTGGCCGCGCCGGCCTGTCACCTGGGCCCCTCGTGCCGCCTCTTGACCTGCCCTTTCGCCTACTTATAGCCTCCGTCGCGAAACTCCCAGTACCGAGAGCCACGATACGGAAAACCTTCCAGAGACGCCGCCGCCGCGAATCCCATCTCGGGGGATTCAGGAGATCGCCTCCGGCACCCTGCCGGAGAGGGGATTCATCTCCCGGAGGACTCTACACCGCCATGGTCGCCTCCGGAGTGATGAGTGAGTAGTTCACCCTTGGACTATGGGTCCATAGCAGTAGCTAGATGGTCGTCTTCTCCTAATTGTGCTTCATTGTTGGATCTTGTGAGCTGCCTAACATGATCAAGATCATCTATCTGTAATACTATATGTTGTGTTTGTCGGGATCCGATGGATAGAGAATACTATGTTATGGTGATTATCAATCTATTGTTTATGTGTTGTTTATGATCTTGCATGCTCTCCGTTATTAGTAGAGGCTCTGGCCAAGTTTTCGCTCTTAACTCCAAGAGGGAGTATTTATGCTCGATAGTGGGTTCATGCCTTCATTGATACCTGGGATCGTGACAGTAGGTTCTAAGGTTGTGTTGTGCTGTTGCCACTAGGGATAAAACATTGATGCTATGTCTAAGGATGTAGTTGTTGATTACATTACGCACCATACTTAATGCAATTGTCTGTTGCTTTGCAACTTAATACTGAATGGGGTTCGGATGATAACCTGAAGGTGGACTTTTTAGGCATAGATGCAGTTGGATGGCAGTCTATGTACTTTGTCGTAATGCCCGGATTAAATCTCACTATATTTATCATATCATGTACATGCATTGTTATGCCCTTTTCTATTTGTCAATTGCCCGACTGTAATTTATTCACCCAACATGCTTTTATCTTATGGGAGAGACACCTCTAGTGAACTGTGGACCCCGGTCCTATTCTTTACATCGCATACAATCTACTGCAATACTTATTTTACTATTTTCTTGCAAACAATCATCTTCCACACAATACGGTTAATCCTTTGTTACAGCAAGCCGGTGAGATTGACAACCTCACTGTTTCGTTGGGGCAAAGTACTTTGGTTGTGTTGTGCAGGTTCCACGTTGGCGCCGGAATCCCTGGTGTTGCGCCGCATCACATTTCGCCACCATCAACCTTCAACGTGCTTCTTGACTCCTACTGGTCCGATTAAACCTTGGTTTCTTTCTGAGGGAAAACTTGCCGCTGTGCGCATCATACCTTCCTCTTGGGGTTCCCAACGGACGTGTACATCTACGCGCATCAGTCCACTATAAAATATATCAAGTAAATCATGCTTTTCCAAATCATGATCAGGCTGAGCTCTAATAAGAGAGCAAAATCTCGCCCAAGCCTCAGGCAATTTCTCTCCATCTTCCTGGTCAAAATTATAAATTCTCTGCAAAGCAATATGTTGAGCGCTAGCAGGAAAGTATTTTCGAAAGAAAACATCACGCAAGTCAATTGGACTTCTAATAGAACCAGGAGGCAAATTATTATACCAAGTTTTAGCATCATCCTTTAATGAGAAAGGAAAAAATTTAGCGACAAAATAAGTACGCATCTTGACATCATCAGAAAACAAGCTACTCAGAGTAGATAACTCAATCATGTGTTCAACAGCACTTTCTTTTTCAGTACCACAAAAGGGTGTTTTCTCAACAATAGCTATATGAGATAGATCAAGAGAAAAATCATAATCTTTATCCTTAATGTTTATAGGAGATGTGGCAAATTTAGGATCAGGAGACAGTTTATATCTAACAGCATGTTCTGCAAGCAACTTTTTAATTTTTCTTGCATCAGTAGTAGCATTGCATTTTTCAATAAAATCATCATCAAGTTCCACATAATCTTCATCAAGATCATCACTAGAATATTCAACAGACTCAGGTGAATTAACAGGTGTAGCAGCATTTTCATTAGGAGTTTCAGTATTTTCAATTTGCCTAGACCTAGCAATTGTAGCATCTAGAAAAGATCCTAACGAACCATCATTATCAAGCACAGCAGAAGCATCATCACGATTATAAGAGGAATTTTCAGATTCAGCAGAAGTACCAGCATTTGAAGCTTGTGGTGGTGAAACAAGTTTACTTATCACAGATGGTGAATCAAGAGCAGCAGAGGTACTAAGAGTTGTACCTTTTCTTGTAGTGGATGGTAATATGGCGATCTTAGTATCGCGAGGTTTACCCATGACGGAGACTTTGCAGCGAACAATATCAATCCAAGTGAACTTCCAAATAAAGCTATGCTCCCCGGCAACGGCGCCAGAAAATAGTCTTGATGACCCACAAGTATAGGGGATCGCAACAGTCTTCGAGGGAAGTATTACCCAATTTATTGATTCGACACAAGGGGAGACAAAGAATACTTGTAAGCCTTAACAGCGGAGTTGTCAATTCAGCTGCACCTGGAAACAGACTTGCTCGCAAGAGTTTATCAGTAGTAACAGTTTTATGGCAGTGGAAATAGTGAAATAACAGCAGCGGTGAAATAAAGACAGCAGTAGTGATTATAGTAAACAGCAGGATTAAAATACTGTAGGCACAGGGACGGATTTAACGGGCGTTGCATGGATGAGAGAAACTCATGTAACAATCAAAGCATGGGCATTTGCAGATAATAATAAAACGGTATCCAAGTACTAATCAATCAATAGGCATGTGTTCCATATTTAGTCGTACGTGCTCGCAATGAGAAACTTGCACAACATCTTTTGTCCTACCAGCCGGTGGCAGCCGGGCCTCTAGGGAAACTACTGGAAATTAAGGTACTCCTTTTAATAGAGTACCGGAGCAAAGCATTAACACTCCGTGAACACATGTGATCCTCACATCACTACCATTCCCTCCGGTTGTCCCGATTTCTGTCACTTCGGGGCCATTGGTTCCGGACAGCGACGTGTGTAAACAACTTGCAGGTAAGATCATAAACAACGAATATCTTCATGAATCAATAACATGTTCAGATCTGAGATCATGGCACTCGGGCCCTAGTGACAAGCATTAAGCATAACAAGTTGCAACAATATCATAAAAGTGACATCTACGGATACTAGGCACTATGCCCTAACAATCTTATGACTATTACATGACCAATCTCATCCAATCCCTACCATCCCCTTCAGCCTACAGCGGATACTAGGCACTATGCCCTAACAATCTTATGACTATTACATGACCAATCTCATCCAATCCCTACCATCCCCTAGTGACAAGCATTAAGCATAACAAGTTGCAACAATATCATAAAAGTGACATCTACGGATACTAGGCACTATGCCCTAACAATCTTATGACTATTACATGACCAATCTCATCCAATCCCTACCATCCCCTTCAGCCTACAGCGGGGGAATTACTCACACATGGACGGGGGAAACATGGCTGGTCGATGGAGAGGCGTTGGTGGTGATGGCGGTGAAGATCTCCTCCAATTCCCCGTCCCGGCGGAGTGCCAGAACGGAGACTTCTGGCTCCCGAGACGGAGTTTCGCGATGTGGCGGCTCTCTGGAGGGTTTCTGGCGACTTCGAATTCTCTCCGTGCGTTTTTAGGTCGAGGGCGATAAGTAGTCCGAAGGAGGGCGTCGGGGGCCAGCCGAGGCCGCCACACACTAGGGCCGCGCGGGCCCCTCCTGGGCCGCGCCGGCCTAGTGTGTGGGGCCCTCGTGCCCCCACCTGGCTTGCCCTTCTGGCTCCGCCAATATTCTGGGAAAATAGGGCCTTCTGTATAAATTCCGAGGTTTTTCCTGAAAGTTGGATTTCTGCACAAAAACGAGACACCAGAGCAATTCTGCTGAAAACAGCGTTAGTCCGTGTTAGTTGTATCCAAAACACACAAATTAGAGGCAAAACAATAGCAAAAGTGTTCGGGAAAGTAGATACGTTTTGGACGTATCATGATACATAGCTCATGATCACATAAAGATCACACCATGGGAGAGAGATGAACCACATAGCTACCGGTAGAGCCCTGATGCGCGTAAATGTACACGTCCGTTGGGAACCCCAAGAGGAAGGTGTGAAGCGCACAGCAGCAAGTTTTCCCTCAGAAAGAAGCCAAGGTTATCGAACCAGTAGGAGCCAAGAAGCACGTGAAGGTTGTTGGTGGAGGAGTGTAGTGCGGCGCAACACCAGTGAAACCGGCGCCAACGTGGAACCTACACAACACAATTAAAGTACTTTGCCCCAACGTAACAGTGAGGTTGTCAATCTCACCGGCTTGCTGAAAACAAAGGATTAAACGTATCGAGTGGAAGATGGTGTTTGTTTGCAAAGAACAGTAAAAGCAGTAGAATGTATTCAGATGTAAAAGAATGGACCGGGGTCCACAGTTCACTAGTGGTGTCTCTCCAATAAGATAACTAACATGCTGGGTGAACAAGTTACAGGCGAGCAGTTGACAAATAAAGATTCAATACATATCAACGATGATTACTATGTGATTTAATCAGGGCATTACGACAAAGTACATAGACCGCTATCCAGCATGCATCTATGCCTAAATAATCCACCTTCAGGTTATCATCCGAACCCCTTCCGGTATTAAGTTGCGAACAATAGATAAGTGCATTAAGTATGGTGCGTAATGTAATCAACACAAATATCCTTAGACAAAGCATCAATGTTTTATCCCTAGTAGCAACATCACATCCACAACCTTAGAACTTTCTGTCACTGTCCCAGATTAAATGGAGGCATGAACCCACTATCGAGCATAATTACTCCCTCTTGGAGTTACAAGTATCAACTTGGCCAGAGCCTCTACTAGCAACGGAGAGCATGCAAGAACATAAACAACACATATATGATAGATTGATAATCAACTTAACATAATATTCTATATTCATCGGATCTCGCCAAACACAACATGTAGCATTACAAATAGATGATCTTGATCATGTTAGGCAGCTCAGAAGATCTAATACAATGAAATCACAAGCGGAGAAGACAACCATCTAGCTACTGCTATGGACCCATAGTCCAAGGATGAACTACTCACGCATCAATCCGGAGGCGGGCATCATAATGTAGAGCCCCTCCGGTGATGATTCCCCTCTCCGGCAGGGTGCCGGAGGCGATCTCCTGAATCCCCCGAGATGGGATTCACGACGGCGGCGTCTCTGGAAGGTTTTCCGTATCGTGGCTCTCGGTACAGGGGGTTTCGCGACGGAGGCTTTAAGTAGGCGGAAGGGTAGGTCAGAGGGCGTCACGAGGTGGCGACACAACAGGGCCGCGCGGCCCAGGCCCAGGCTGCGCCGCCCTGGTGTCTGGCCGCCTCGTGGCCCCACTTCGTCTCCCTTTCGGTGCTCTGGAAGCTTCGTGTAAAAATAGGCCCCTGGGCGTTGATTTCGTCCAATTCGGAGAATATTTCCTTACTAGGATTTCTGAAACCAAAAACAGCAGAAAACAGCAACTGGCACTTCGACATCTTGTTAATAGGTTAGTGCCGGAAAATGTAAAATAATGTTGTAAAGTGTGTATAAAACATTCAAGTATTGTAATAAAAGTAGCATGGAACATAAGAAATTATAGATACGTTTGAGACGTATCAAGCATCCCCAAGCTTAGTTCCTACTCGTCCTCGAGTAGGTAAACGATAACACAAATAATTTCTGAAGTGACATGCTACCAACATAATCTTGATCAACATTATTGTAAAGCATATGAGATGAATGGAGTGATCTGAACAAAAGATTGCTAACAAAGATAATGACTAAGCAAATGAATCATATAGCAAAACTTTTCATGAATAGTACTTTCAAGACAAGTATCAATAAGAGTTGCATAAGAGCTAACTCATAAGCAATAAATTCAAAGTAGAATGCATTGAAGCAACACAAAGGATGATTAAGTTTCAGCAAATTCTTTCAACTTGTAACTTGTATATCTCATGGGTATTTGTCAACATAGAGTAATATAACAGGTGCAATAAGTAAACATGTAAGAATCAATGCACACAGTTAACACAAGTGTTTGCTTCTAAGATAGAAAGGAATGGGTAAACTGACTCAACATAAAGTAAAAGATTGGCCCTTCGCAGAGGGAAGCATGGATTACTATTTTTGTGCTAGAGCTTTTGTTTTGAAAACATAGAAACAATTTTGTCAACGGTAGTAATAATTCATATGTGCTATGCATAATACTTCCTACAAGTTGCATGTCTCATGCATAGAGTACTAATAGTGCTCGCACCTTGTCCTACTTAGCTCGGAAACACGGATTCTCATCGCATAACATATGCTTCAACCAAGTGTCACAAAGGGGTACCTCTATGCCGCCTATACAAAGGTCTAAGGAGAAAGCACGCATTGGATTTCTCGCTTTTGATTATTCTCAACTTAGACATCCATACCGGGACAACATAGACAACAGATAATGGACTCCTCTTTTTTTTAATGCTTAAGCATTCAACAACATTTAATATTCTCATAAGAGATTGAGGTTGTATGTCCAAACTGAAACTTCCACCATGATACATGGCTTTAGTTAGCGGCCCAATGTTCTTCTCTAACATATGCATACTCAAACCATTTGATCATGAAGTCCACTTACTTCGGACAAGACGAACATGCATAGCATCTCACATGATATACAACAAAGGTAAAGTTGATGGCGTCCCCAGAAAACATGGTTACCGCTCAACAAGCAACTTATAAGAATTAAGACACATAACTACATATTCATCACCACAATAGTTTTTAAGCTATTTGTCCCATGAGCTATATATTGTAAAGGTAGAGGAATGAAATTTTAAAGGTAGCACTCAAGTAATTTACTTTGGAATGGCAGAAAAATACCACATAATAGGTAGATATGGTGGACACAAATGGCATGGAGTTTGGCTCAAGGTATTTGGATGCACGAGAAGCATTTCCTCTCAGTACAAGGTTTGGGCTAGCAAGGTTGTTTGAAGCAAACACAAGTATGAACAGGTACAGCAAAACTCACACAAGAACATATTGCAAGCATTATAAGGCTCTACACTGTCTTCCTTGTTGTTCAAACACTTTCCCCGAAAATATCTAGACTTAGAGAGAACAATCATGCAAACCAAATTAAACAAGCTCTACAGTAGTTCTTCATTAATAGATTAAACTACATGATGCAAGAGCTTAAACATGATCTAATGAGAGCTCAAACAATTGCCAAATTGCCAAACCATATGCAGCATTTTCCAATTCCAACCAAATAGCAATCTAACGAAGCAATTTAGACTTCGCCATGAACATTAAAGCACAATTAAGAACACAAGTGTTCCATATGAAAAAGCGGAGCGTAATATCTCCAATATAAGAATGGCGGGATCCAACTTTATTCAAAACAAAACAAAATAAAAACAAACCGACGCTCCAAGTAAAGAACATAAGAATGTGACGGAATAAAAATATAGTTTCACTAGAAGTGACCTGATAATGTTGTCGATGAAGAAGGGGATGCCTTGGGCATCCCCAAGCTTAGATACTTGAGTCTTCTTAAAATATGCAGGGATGAACCACCGGGGCATCCCCAAGCTTAGACCTTTCACTCTTCTTGATCATAGTATATCATCCTCTTCTCTTGATCCTTGAAAACTTCCTTCACACAAACTTCAAGCAAACTCATTAGAGGGTTAGTGCATAACCACAAATTCACATATTCAGAGGTGACACAATCATTCTAAACACTTCTGGACATTGCACAAAGCTTCTGAAAGTTAATGGAACAAAGAAACTCATTCAACATAGCAAAAGCGGCAATGCGAAATAAAAGGCAGAATCTGTCAAAAACAGAACAGTACGTAAAGATGCATCTGGACGGGGCACTTAACTTGCTCAAATGGAAAAACTCAAAACTAATGAAAGTTGCGTACATATCTGAGGATCACGCTCGTAAATTTGCAGATTTTTTAGAATTGTTTACAGAAACTTATGCCAGAATTCCTGACAGACAGCAATGCTGTTTCTGCGCAGCGATCTCAAATATAGCATTAACTTTAACATAGAAACTTTACTTGGCACAAAAACATGATAAGGAGAGGTTGCTACAGTAGTAAACAACTTCCAAGACTCAACAATACAGTAAATAAAATAAAACATGGGTTATCTCCCAAGAAGTGCTTTTCTTTAACGCCTTTCAGCTAGGCGCAGAAAGTGCAAATCAAGTAACATCAAGAGATGGAGCATCAACATTATCTCCAGGGGCGTGGGAAGTTTCTTCCACAATGCATGTTATCTTATCTATGTAAGTTTCAGAGGCCCCATTTTCATTACTCTTAGGATTGCTATTCTCATCAAACAAATTTTCAGGAACAAGCCAAGCATAATTATTTTCCAAAGCTTCATACATCCCTAGGAGCTTACTAGGTATTGGCGCCTTAAGTTCTCTACCATCATTAACATTATTAGTATACTTAATTCTATCCATATCCATATTTTTAAGGGTACTAGCAAAGTTGGTGTAAGAACCAAGCATTTTATATTTAGTAAAGACTTTTCTAGCCTCTCTTGCTACACCACCAAATTCTTTGAGAAGAGTTTCTAAGACAAAATCTTTCTTTTCTCCTTCCTCCATATCAGAGAGTGTAAGAAACATATGCTGAATTATAGGATTGAGATTAACAAATTTAATTTCCAACATGTGTACTAGAGAAGCAACAGCAATTTCATAAGTAGGAGCAAGTTCTACCAAGTGTCTATCTTCAAAATCTTCAGCTATACTAACATGAGTGAAAAAATCTTCCATATTATCTCTTCCAATTATAGACCCTTGGCCTACCGGTATGTCTTTTAGAGCGTACTTAGGAGCAAACATGATGAAGTAAATAAAAAGTAAACTAAACAAGTAAAGTAAAGACAAGTAACTAATTTTTTTGTGTTTTTGATATAGAGCACAAGATAGTAAATAAAGTAAAGCTAGCAACTAATTTTTGTGTGTTTTGTTTAAGTGCAGCAAACAAAGTAGTAAATAAAATAAAGCAAGACAAAAACAAAGTAGAGAGATTGGAAGTGGAGACTCCCCTTGCAGCGTGTCTTGATCTCCCCGGCAACGGCGCCAGAAAAAATAGCTTGATGCGCGTAAATGTACACGTCCGTTGGGAACCCCAAGAGGAAGGTGTGATGCGCACAGCAGCAAGTTTTCCCTCAGAAAGAAACCAAGGTTATCGAACCAGTAGGAGCCAAGAAGCACGTGAAGGTTGTTGGTGGAGGAGTGTAGTGCGTCGCAACACCAGTGAAACCGGCGCCAACGTGGAACCTGCACAACACAATCAAAGTACTTTGCCCCAACGTAACAGTGAGGTTGTCAATCTCACCGGCTTGCTGAAAACAAAGGATTAAACGTATCGAGTGGAAGATGGTGTTTGTTTGCAAAGAACAGTAAAAGCAGTAGAATGTATTCAGATGTAAAAGAATTGACCGGGGTCCACAGTTCACTAGTGGTGTCTCTCTAATAAGATAACTAACATGCTGGGTGAACAAATTACAGGCGAGCAATTGACAAATAAAGATTCAATACATATCAACGATGATTACTATGTGATTTAATCAGGGCATTACGACAAAGTACATAGACCGCTATCCAGCATGCATCTATGCCTAAATAATCCACCTTCAGGTTATCATCCGAACCCCTTCAGGTATTAAGTTGCGAACAACAGATAATTGCATTAAGTATGGTGCGTAATGTAATCAACACAAATATCCTTAGACAAAGCATCAATGTTTTATCCCTAGTAGCAACAGCACATCCAGAGGCATGAACCCACTATCGAGCATAATTACTCCCTGTTGGAGTTACAAGTATCAACTTGGCCAGAGCCTCTACTAGCAAAGGAGAGCATGCAAGAACATAAACAACACATATATGATAGATTGATAATCAACTTAACATAATATTCTATATTCATCGGATCTCACCAAACACAACATGTAGCATTACAAATAGATAATCTTGATCATGTTAGGCAGCTCACAAGATCTAATACAATGAAATCACAAGCGGAGAAGACAACCATCTAGCTACTGCTATGGACCCATAGTCCAAGGATGAACTACTCACGCATCAATCCGGAGGCGGGCATGATGATGTAGAGCCCCTCCGGTGATGATTCCCCTCTCCGGCAGGGTGCCAGAGGCGATCTCCTGAATCCCCCGAGATGGGATTCGCGACGGCGGCGTCTCTGGAAGGTTTTCCGTATCGTGGCTCTCGGTACAGGGGGTTTCGCGACGGAGGCTTTAAGTAGGCGGAAGGGTAGGTCAGAGGGCGTCACGAGGTGGCGACACAACAGGGCCGCGCGGCCCAGGCCCAGGCCGCGCCACCCTGGTGTCTGGCCGCCTCGTGGCCCCACTTCGTCTCCCTTTCGGTCTTCTGGAAGCTTCGGGTAAAAATAGGCCCCTGGGCGTTGATTTCGTCCAATTCCGAGAATATTTCCTTACTAGGATTTCTAAAACCAAAAACAGCAGAAAACAGCAACTGGCACTTCGGCATCTTGTTAATAGGTTAGTGCCGGAAAATGTAAAATAATGTTGTAAAGTGTGTATAAAACATTCAAGTATTGTAATAAAAGTAGCATGGAACATAAGAAATTATAGATACGTTTGAGACGTATCAAGCCCTCAGCCTCGGGGGAGAACTACACCCTCCTCATCATGGGAGACAGCAGCGGCGATGAAGATGGCGGTGGTGTCGATGGAGATGACTCCGGGGGCAATTCCCCGTCCCGGCGGCGTGCCGGAACAGAGACTTATGTCCCCCGAAAATTGTCTTCGCGATGGCGGCGGCTGCGTAACTTTTCCCGTATCGTGGCTTGATGATCTAGGGTTTTTTACACCTGGAAGATTATATAGGCGGAAGGGCAGCCTCGGAGGGGTCCCGAGGGGCCCACACCATAGCGGGCCCCCCCTTGGTCGCGCCACCATGTGGGGTGGGGCCCCCTTAGCTCCCCTCTAGCTCTCCTTCGGTGCTCTGGAACCTTCCGTGGAAAATAAGGCCTTGGGATTTTGTTTCGTCCAATTCCGAGAATATTTCCTGTGTAGGATTTCTGGAACCAAAAACAGCAGAAAACAGGAACTGGCGCTTCAGCATCTTATTAATAGGTTAGTTCCGGAAAAGGCATAAAAATGATATAAAGTATGAACAAAACATGTAGGTGTTGTCGTAAAACTAGCATGGAACATCAGAAATTATAGATACGTTGGAGACGTATCAAGCATCCCCAAGCTTAGTTTCTACTCGCCCTCGAGTAGGTAAACGATAAAAACAAAAATTTCTGAAGTGACATGCTACCAACATAATCTTGATCAACATTATTGTAAAGCATATGAGATGAATGAAGTGATTCGAAGCAATGATTTGCTAACAAAAAGATAATGACTAAACAACTGAATCATATAGCAAAAACTTTTCATGAATAGTACCTTCAAGACAAGCATCAAAAAGACTTGCATAAGAGCTAACTCATAAAGCAATAGATTCAAAGTAAGAGGTTTCGAAGCAACACAAAGGAAGATTAAGTTTCAGCAATTGCTTCCAACTTGTAACATGTATATCTCATGGATAATTGTCAACACAAAGTAATATAATAAGTGCAATAAGTAAACATGTAAGAATCAACACACATAGTTGACACAAGTGTTTGCTTCTAATATAGAAAGAAGTGGGTAAACTGACTCAACATAAAGTAAAAGAAAGGCCCTTCGCAGAGGGAAGCAGGGATTACTCATGTGCTAGAGCTTTTTATTTTGAAAACATGGAAACAATTTTGTCAACGGTAGTAATAATTCATATGAGTTATGCATAAAACTTCCTATAAGTTGCAAGCCTCATGCATCGAATACCAATAGTGCCCGCACCTTGTCCTAATTAGCTCGGATTTCCATGGATTATCATTGCATTACATATATTTCAACCAAGTGTCACAAAGGGGTACCTCTATGCCACCTGTACAAAGGTCCAAGGAGATAAATCACATTTGATTTCTCGATTTTGATAGATCTCAACTTGAGGACATCCATACCGGGACAATATAGAAAACAGATAATTGACTCCTCTTTTTAATGCTTAAAGCGTTCAACAACAATAATATTCTCATAAGAGATTCTGAGGATTAATGTCCAAGCTGAAACTTCCACCATGATACATGGCTTTGGTTGGCGGCCCAATGTTCTTCTCTAAAAATATGCATACTCAAACCATTTAATCATGAGAAAGCTCCCTTACTTCAGACAAGACGAACATGCATAGCAACTCACATGATATTCAACAAAGTAAAAAGTTGATGGCGTCCCTAGAAACATGGTTACCGCTCAACAAGCAACTTATAAGAACTAAGATACATAGCAACATATTCATCACCACAATAGTTTTTTAGGCTACTTTCCCATGAGCTATGTATTGCAAAGACAAGGAATGAAATTTTAAAGGTAGCACGTAAGCAATTTACTTTGGAATGGCAGAAAAATACCACATATAGGTAGTTATGGTGGACACAAATGGTATGGGTTTTGGCTCAAGGTGTTTGGATGCACGAGAAGCATTTCCTCTCAGTACAAGGCTTTTGCTAGCAAGGTTGTTTGAAGCAAACACAAGTATGAACCGGTACAGCAAAAACTTACACAAGAACATATTGCAAGCATTATAAGACTCTACACTGTCTTCCTTGTTGTTCAAACACTTTTACCAGAAAATATCTAGACCTTAGAGAGACCAATCATGCAAACCAAATTTTAACAAGCTTTACGGTAGTTCTCCACTAATAGATTTAAACTACATGATGCAAGAGCTTAAACATGATCTACTTGAGAGCTCAAAAAAATTGCCAACTATCAAATTATTCAAGATAATATACCATTTACCACATGAAGCATTTTCTGTTTCCAACAAAATAACAATAAGTGAAGCGATCAACTTTCGCCATTGAACATTGAAAGTAAAAACGAAGAACACTAGTGTTCATATGAAAAAGCGGAGCGTGTCTCTCTCCCACACAAGGATGTTTAGGATCCGATTTTATTCAGAGAATGAAAATAAAAAAATGAAAATAAAAGCACACAGACGCTCCAAGTAAAGTACATAAGATGTGACGGAATAAAAATATAGTTTCACTAGAGGTGACCTGATAAGTTGTTGATGAAGAAGGGGAGCCTTGGGCATCCCCAAGCTTAAATGCTTGAGTCTTCTTGAAATATGCAGGGATGAACCACGGAGGCATCCCCAAGCTTAGACTTTTCACTCTTCTTGATCATATCATATCATCCTCCTCTCTTGACCCTTGAAAACTTCCTCCACACCAAACTTAAAGCAAACTTATTAGAGGGTTAGTGCATAATAAAAATTCACATGTTCAAAGAGGACACGATCATTCTTAACACTTCTGGACATTACCCAAGGCTACTGAAAGTTAATGGAACAAAGAAATCCTCTCAACACAGTAAAAGAGGCAATGCGAAATAAAAAGGCAGAATCTGTCGAAACAGAACAATCCGTAAAGACGATTTTTTTTGAGGCACTTACCTTGCTCAGATGGAAAAACTCAAAACTAATGAAAGTTGCGTACATATCTGAGGATCACGCATGAATTTTCGCCGATTTTTTTGATTCTTATACAGAGATAAAAACGCGAATTCGTGACAGATAAGAAATCTGTTTCTGCGCAGAAATCCAAATCTAGCATCAACTTTCTATTAGAGACTTTACTTGGCACAAAAACTAAATAAAAATGATAAGGAGAGGTTGCTACAGTAGTAACAACTTCCAAGACACAACAAAACACTAGCAAAATAAAAACATGGGTTATCTCCCAAGAAGTGCTTTCTTGATAGCCATTAAGATGGGCTCAGTAATTTTAATGATGCTCTCGCAAGAAATAAGATTTGAAGCAAAAGAGAGCATCAAGAAGCAAATTAGAAACACTTTTAAGTCTAACCCGCTTCCTATGCATAGGAATCTTGTACACAAATAAATTCATGAAGAACAAAGTGACAAGCATAGGAAGATAAAACACGAGTAACTTCAAAATTTTCAGCATGTAGAGAGGTGTTTTAGTACCATGAAAATTTCTATAACCATATTTTCCTCTCTCATAATAATTTTCAGTAGCATCATGAACAAACTCAACAATATAACTTTCACATACAGCATTCTTGTCATGATCCACATGCATAAAAGTATCATTACTCTCCACATAAGCATAATCAATTTTATTAGTAATAGTGGGAGTAAAACTATCATAACCATCATTATAATCATCATAAATTGCAGGCATGGTATAATCATAATAAACTTTATCCTCCATAGTAGGTGGCACCAAAATACCACTATCATTACAATCATCATAAATGGGAGGCAAAGTATCATTAAAGAAAATTTTCTCCTCAAAACTTGGGGGACTAAAAATATCACAACCAGCTTCCCCAAGCTTAAATTCTTCCATAGAATTAGCAATAATAGTGTTCAAAGAGTTCATGCTAATAACATTGCTATAACTATTTTGCAAACAAAGTTCCATGGGTTTTTTAATTCTCTCTTCAAACACCTCATGTCCTAACTCATGATAAATACTATAAAGATCTCTAATATTTTTGTTGTTTTCCATTAAGCCTAACTAGTGAAATAAATAAAAGAAAAAAAGATATAATTGCAGAATCTAAAGGAGATACCTTCGAGCACTCACACACATGCAATAGTGCTAGGAAATAGCTTAATAGTCGGAGGATGTGAATACCTTTTACCTTACCTCCCCGGCAACGGCGCCAGAAAATAGCTTGATGTCTACGTGTGCTTCTATTCTTGTAGACAGTGTTGGGCCTCCAAGAGCAGAGGTTTGTAGAACAGCAGCAAGTTTCCCTTAAGTGAATCACCCAAGGTTTATCGAACTCAGGGAGGTAGAGGTCAAAGATATTCCTCTCAAGCAACCCTGCAATTAAGATACAAGAAGTCTCTTGTGTCCCCAACACACCTAATACACTTGTCAGATGTATAGGTGCACTAGTTCGGCGAAGAGATAGTAAAATACAAGTGATATGGATGAGTATGATTGATAGTAACAATCTGAAATAAATATGGCAGCAAGTAAATATGCAGTAGAACAGTAAATAAACGGTGATTCGATATTTGGAAACAAGGCCTAGGGATCATACATTCACTAGTAGACACTCTCAACAATGATCACATAATAAATAAATAACTTCTCCTCACTTGTGCTACTTTCAAACACTCCCTTGTTGGATAACAAACACCACTCATTATGTAGGGCTACAAGAGCACACCTCAAGCCGGAGTAAACAAGCTCCACAACATCTGAAGTTCATATTAAAGTAACCTCTAGAGTGCATAATAGACCGTTGCAATTTAGACCGAGTACTAACATAGCATACACACTGTCACCAATAGCTATGAAAGGGGGAATAGATCACATCAATACTATCATAGTAATAGTTAACTCCATAATCTACAAGAGATTACAATCATAACCTACGCCAAGTACTACATGATGCACACACTATCACCTTTACATCGTGGAGGAGGAATATACTACTTTAATAACATCACTAGAGTAGCACATAGATTAATAGTGATACAAAGCTCATGATCACATAAAGATCACACCATGGGAGAGAGAGATGAACCACATAGCTACCGGTAGAGCCCTCGGCCTCGGGGGAGAACTACTCCCTCCTCATCATGGGAGACAGCAGCGGCGATGAAGATGGCGGTGGTGTCGATGGAGATGACTCCGGGGGCAATTCCCCGTCCCGGTGGCGTGCCGGAACAGAGACTTCTGTCCCCCGAAACTTGTCTTCGCGATGGCGGCGGCTACGTAACTTTTCTCGTATCGTGGCTTGATGATCTAGGTTTTTTACCCCTGGAAGATTATATAGGCGGAAGGGCAGCCTCGGAGGGGTCCCGAGGGGCCCACACCATAGGGGGCCCCCTTGGCCGCGCCGCCATGTGGGGTGGGGCCCCCTTGGCTCCCCTCTGGCTCTCCTTCGGTGCTCTGGAACCTTCCGTAGAAAATAAGGCCTTGGGCTTTTGTTTCGTCCAATTCCGAGAATATTTCCTGTATAGGATTTCTGGAACCAAAAACAGCAGAAAACAGGAACTGGCGCTTCGGCATCTTGTTAATAGGTTAGTTCCGGAAAATGCATAAAAATGATATAAAGTATGAACAAAACATGTAGGTATTGTCATAAAACTAACATGGAACATCAGAAATTATAGATACGTTGGAGACGTATCAGATTCCTCACTGGAGGTTCGGGCCATTGAGAAACAATTGCATGAGATCTATGAGTGTAAAGACGTTATGTATAGGCAACGCTCATGGCAAGAATGGCTAAAGCCGGGGGATCGCAATACGAATTTTTTCCAGAATCGTGCGTCTCACAGGAAACGCAAAAATACCATTAGGGCGCTCCGCAAAGAGGATGGATCTTTATGCAAAACAAATGAAGGAATGAGGGGTATGGCACTGGCCTTCTACCACTCGTTATATTCCTCGGAGGGATCAACTCAAGTGGATCAGATTCTGGTGTTGATTGAGCCGCTAGTTACAGATGATATGAGCCGATCTCTCACTAGAGGGTTTTCGGATAAAGAAATAGAAGAAGCTCTGTTTTCGGATATGAGCCCTCTTTTACCAAAGACACTGGTCTTTTCTGAAATCTTATGTGTGCAGGGCTGTTGGAGATTTTCTTGAAGGAAAGGAGTGCCCAGATGATTTCAATGACACCATTCTTGTTTTGATCCCTAAAGTGAACCAGCCGGAGCTCACAGTTCCGGCCAATTAGTTTGTGTAATGTTCTGTATAAGATTGCATCGAAGGTGGTGGCGAACAGGCTAAAGTTGATTCTCCCTATTCTTATTTCGGAGGAGCAAAGTGCATTCGTTCCTGGGAGGCTGATTACAGACAATGTCCTCATTGCGTATGAATGTGTGCATGCAATTCAGAAGAGAAAAAGAAAGAGGCCTCTGTGTGTGGTTAAACTAGATATGATGAAGGCCTATGATAGGGTCGAGTGGAGGTTCTTGGCTATGGTGATGGAAAGAATGGGTTTCTCACAAAGATGGATAGATATGATCATGAGGTGTGTGTAAACAGCAAAATTCTCTGTCAGGTTGAATGGTGAAGTGTCTGAGAGGTTTACTCCAACCAGAGGCTTGCGGCAAGGGGACCCCATCTCCCCTTACCTCTTTCTTTTTTGTGTAGAGGGTTTCTCTGTACTCCTTGGGCAAGCACAGAGGGAGAAACAGATAGCTAGAGTTTCGTTTGGGTCGGCTGGACCGACAATTACTCATCTGTTATTTGCTGATGACATCGTGGTGTCCTTGGAAGCAAGTAATGAAAGTTTGCTGGAGCTTAGTAGGATTCTGCGAGCTCACGAGTCCTCATCTGGGCAGAAAGTGAACTTACATAAATCTTCTATTTATTTTGGAAAAGGATGCTCAAATGATTCTCGCCAAAATCTGAAGCAGATTCTTGGTATTGAATGTGAGGCGCTCTCGGAGAAGTACCTTGGTTTTCCAACAGTGGTGGGCCGGTCCAAAGATGGAGCTTTCAAACATTTGCCTGAGCGGTCTTGGGGGAAAGTTCATGGGTGGAAAGGCCAAGGTTTATCGATGGAGGGGAAAGAGACGTTGGTAAAGTCGGTGCTCCAAGCAGTACCAACTTATTCCATCGGCTGTTTTATGTTGTCTAATAAGATGTGTAGCAAGCTCACGTCAATTTCATCTCGTTTTGGTGGGGAGCAGCCGATGGGCAGAGGAAGGTGCATTGGCTTAGCTGGGATAAGATGTGCGCTCCCAAGAGGAGGGGAGGCATGGGCTTCAGAAATTATGCCGACTTCAATCATGCGCTGTTAGCCAAGCAAGGTTGGAGGATGGCAACTAATACGTAGTCCCTTTGTGCGCGTGTTCTCCGGGCTAGATATTTCAGAGGGGGTGATTTCATGTCAGCTAGATGCCCCAAGGGCGCCTCCTTTACATGGAGAAGCAGTCTGCATGGTAGGGATGTTCTTAAAGAAGGACTGATATGGCGAGTTGGGAATGCTTCGCGGATTGATGTGTGGAGGGATAATTGGATACCGAGATCAGGGCTGAAACGTCCACTGGGACATAAGCCGAATGCTTTGGTTCAAAAGGTGGATGAACTCCTTTTGCCAGGGGGAGCAGGCTGGAACGTGGCCAAGCTAGAACAAGTGTTTTTCGAGAGTGATGTTGCCGATATTATTCAGATTCCCGTAGGTAGAGCTGGATCAGAGGATTATCTCGCATGGAACAACACCAAAAACGGGGTCTTTAGTGTCAAGTCGGCTTATCACCTGAAGACGCAACTGAAAGCCTTGAGTAACGGGAGAGCAGGTTCCTCTCTAAATTGTGATGAACACAAAGGGTGGTTGGCGTTATGGGCGGTGGAGGTTCTGGGCAAGGCCAACATTCACACCTGGAGACTAATAAAGAACGGTCTAGCTGTCGAATCTGAGTTATAGCGACGAAAAATCAAGGAGGGAGTCAAATGCGTAATTTGTTACAGGGATGAGATGCTGCACCATAGATTTTGGCAGTGTCCTCATTCGGTAAGGACCTAGGAAGTAATTCGTGATCAAACGGGTCTGCACCTCGAAGCTCCTCCTGCTGTAGCTCCTCGTCCTGTTGAATTGAAGGGTGGCTCCTGGACTGGCTTGGTCAATTGGAGGAGAGGGAGCTATCTGTTGCTATCATGACTCTATATCAGTTGTGGCTAGCGAGGAACGAGGCGTGAGAAGAGATTGCTATTGAGGACCCGGATGCTATCACAAGGAGATCACTGTACCTAGTGGAGGAATGGCGCAGTCTCAAGACTGTGCCCCCTACGCGACCGTTGAGATCGGTGGAGCACTGGCTTCCTCCCGATGAAGGCTGGTGCCAAGCTAATGCTGATGGGTCCTTTCGCATGAGCTCTGGAGTTGGTGGTACAGGTGTGGTTCTGGCGAGATCATCTTGGGGGTTTCCTGGCTGGTGAGTGCCATTTTTTGCCCTCTATATCTGATCCCGAGAGAGCCGAACTGATTTCTTGCAAAAGGGCTTTGGAGCTAGCTAAGAGACAAGGTAGGGAGAAGGTTTGCCTGGAAACGGATTGTCTGGGTGTTGTTACCAAGCTGAGAAGCAAGGAGATCGATCTAACTATCCATGGTCCCCTCGTCGAGGAGGTTAAATCTCTGCTGAAGGGCTTCGTGGAGCACTTGATCAGGCATGCACGTCGATCGTGCAATGGTGTAGCACATTTTCTAGCTAAACAGGGTTGCGACAATAATTTGTGTAATACCTGGTTGGTTTCCCCACCGGATTTCGTTGTAGAACTCTTGGCATCTGAGTGTGCCGGTTGATCAATATAATCGCAGCAAGTTTTACTCTAAAAAAACGAGATTTACATTTATTTTGTAAAGTTGAATATATTACTAATATGGTCTAATTAGTGATTTGAACTTGTGCACTCTAATGCGTGTCTGCCTCTGCTAAGATCAAGTTGTTCCTAGTACTTCTATGACTTCAGTTTTTCATTTCTCTGTGAGTTCATGTGCTTGTCTTTGTGTCCATAATTGGTTGTGTAATTGGCATTGTTGCCCTTGTTACCTCCATAAAGGTTCTCATGTTGCCCATCCTCCTATTACTGCCTTATAGTTGATAGGTGGATCAACACTTCTTGCTTTCAAAGATTTTCCTCCATTTTAACCTGTGAATTCCAAGATTGTTCCTGGAATTACATTTTCAAGCTCATACATTGAATTGCTGCACCCTTGTGGTGAAGAAAACATTCTAACCCTTATTCATTTTTTGTTTTGGTTTAAGCGCAGGTATTGAAGATTTATCATGAATACTAGATTAGGGTTTTGTCTTAGTTTTTGTACTTCTCTTTATATTCATCACAAATTAATGTCTATAATGTCAACAATAATGTAGTTTTCTTTCTTTATGCTTGTTTTCTTATTTCTATTTTCAATTAGTTGAGTTGTATTTGAATTTAGTTTGAATCTAGGTTTCAAATTCCAAATTTAAATTTAAAATGCGTTATTTGTATGTACTTTTTCCATGTTTTCCATTTCATGTAAGTTTCAATATATATTATTTTGAACTCAAAGCACATTCATAGTGAGAGCTACCTAAATCATCATCAATGAGCTAATGACTCAATCACCTTGTGCTTTGAATCAAAAGAAAAAAAACTACCTTCAATCTTAAACACATGCTATGAGATGCACAAAAATATGAAACTACGCAGGTGTGTCCTCTAATCCCAGGGTGTTACACACGGCCACCGCTGCACCACTATTAAGCGGGCTAGGCCTCGTGAACTAGACCCGGCATTAATGCTGGTGTTCCAGGCCACCATAATGCAGCTGCCGGTGGCGCTGTTCGCTCTCACGCCACCACTTCAGGCTCAGTCTGTGCTGATCCCCACAACAACACTAGACGTTGGCCTATGATCTGTCGCATCAATGTCCGGGTACAGATGCACATTGGCCCTCTTGGCATTTCCTCCACGCGGCGACGCTCTGCTGCTAGTGTCGGTAAACTTGGGCACTTCCCCACACCATCGATGGCTCGTCTCCCGACATCCAACGAATAATGCTTTCTTCTTGCCTCTAGCTGCGCTATATAACCTCGCATTTTTTCCTCCATGGAGCACATCAGTGGCACCCCTTCCATTTTTTCCATGCGCAATAATTTACTGTTTACGAACCACATGGGCCAGGCTTACCCAGATGCGCCGTTGCCCACCCCATCAGCACTGTTGCTGGCTCCACCAGCACCAACCCTGATTGACGACCATGAGGAGGACTTTGATGAGGAGGAGTTCGGCGAAAGGGAGTGGGCAGGGTTGGTGACGAGAGGACTTGGGCTAGCAGTTAGTATCTGTGTTTCATTCGTGGCCCCAAATTACTTTTTAAATTAGCAGTTCAATTTTAAGTGCCTACTCTGGTAAATAATATGGGATTTGCTAGTTCTCAGCTAGCTGAGAACTAAGCTCTGTTGGATCGATGGTGGCATTAAGATTCGTTCTTGCGCGTGTAGTAGTCCGGTTGGCACCGATGCCAGCGAATCCATGCATGGGATTAGCATGCACATCCGTACGTGCAGATCTTTGTAGGCTAGTAGCTAGCTTGCAAGTATGGTTACCAGTGACTGATTTCTAAATATATTGTTAAAATATTTATAAGATCTTTGTACAAAATATTTCTATTTATAGGGTTGTTGCTACATGCCGACATTTTTATCCCGTGGTCGAATATTTCTAAAGTTTATTACTTTATTTATTACAAGGAAAACCCGCTTTTATTATTGTAGTGAAGTTACAAGTATATTATTTTCAGTCTACTATAGTTGTTGGTATCGTGCATAAATTGTGTATTCTCAATAATTCTTCTTAGCCTGTTTTTTTTGTTTTTATGATTGTTTATACTAATTCTGAGTCGACCTAGATTTATGCTAGAGCTGGGTCGACTCTGGAGCCATTGGATTGTAGCATTATTTATGATAACACGGGAGTTGTAAGTGAGTTGTAGACGGATTTTTTCTCGTTGGAAGTGAGCTAGAAAACTTGCAGCTGAGACTTTTTTTTAATACAAATAGGTTTGCAATTGAGTTATTTTTCCAATTGCAATTTGGTTGAGACCTAAATTTTTCAGTTTCAATTCTGGTTGCAAGTGAGCTCAGCAAGTGGATCTGTAACTAATATATTTCAGTTGCAAGTGAAATTGCAATTTAAAATTTCCAGTTGCAAGTGAAGCTGCAACTGAGCGCAGGTTTAGAAAAAATATAGGCTAATTCTTGTTAGACTCATTGAATCTACGACAAGTATTTAGGGCTAGATGGAGTATATTTTACTTTATATTCTAATTCTAAAAGAACTCTTAGTTTCAACTGGCTCGCAACTGAAAAGGCTGAGAATTAGGTTAGTGCTCACTTCATGCATGAGCCATCGGATCTAGGAGCACCAAGATTAATGCTGCTGTTTTTTCGATGGTTTCTGACGCTAGCTACTCATGGTTTGTTTGATGTCCATTGTGGTCGCACTTATGAGCGGATGAGCTTCTTATGTGCATCGATGTTGTCCGGGCTTGTGTTGAGCATCATGTATGGGCCATTGCCGCGTTGGGTAGGACTTTCTTATGTAGTTTTTCTTAAAATTTTCTATTTATAATTTTTGCGTTGACTAACAGGAATTTTCCACGTGCCCATCTTTCCTTATTTGCAAACTTGGTTGCAATTACACCTGGGAAAAACTCTGGTTGGGCTGGGCCAGGTTTCGAGCTAGGCCCGAAAAATCTCAAAGCTAAAAAAGTCAATGCTGAGCCTGGCCCAGCCTAATCATTGGGCCTAAACCCGACCCGAGCATGCAAAAGCCCGGCCTGGCCTAAGAGGCCCAGCCCGATCCTTACCCAAATCATGAAAACTGCAAGCCCAAGCCCGGCACGACCCAACATTCGTGCTCAAATATCAGGCCCTAGCCCGCCCGACGTGCAAGCCCGCCCCCGCCAGACCTGGGATTTTTGGGCCGAGCTAGGTCTGGTCATCCGGGCTGGGCTTCGACTTAGTTGCAACTAATTTTTTTTCCAATTATAATTCAGGATGAAACTATGATTTTTTTAGTTGCAAGTGGTGTTGCAACCGAGTTCCCAATTGCAAATGCGGCTGTAACACATTTTTTTCCCAGATGAAAGTGAGGCAACATCAAATATTTTATAGTTGCAAGTAGGGTTCAAGTGAGGTTGCAACTCTCAGTTGCATGTGGGGTTGCAACTAAGTTTTTCCTACTTGCAAGTCAGGTTGCAACTGAGTTTTGTTAGTTGCAAATCGAGTTGCTAGTAAAAATTATTTTCACTTGCAAGTGGGATTGCAACTGAGTTCCCTGTTGCATGTGAGATTGCAACGGGATATTTTAACGGACGCAACTAGATTTTTCCTAGTTGCTTGTGGAATTGCAACCGAGCAGTTGCAAGTGGGGTTGCAACTGATCTTTTCCCAATTGTAAGTCAGTTTGCAACTGAATCTATTTAGGTGTGAGTGGGTCTGAAACTGGGATTTTTTTTTAGTTGCAAGTCCGGATATGTTTAGTTGCTTATGGGATTACAATGAGTTTCGAGTTGCAAGTGGGTTGCAACTGAGTTTTTTCCAATTGCAACTCAGGTTGCAATTGATTTTTTTAGGTGTGAATAGATCTAAAACTACGATTTTTTTTACTTGCAAGTCAGGCTGTAACTGGATTTTCTCTAGTTGCTTGTGGGATTGTAACTGAGTTCCCAGTTGCAAGTGGGGTTGCAACTGGGTTTTTTCTCAATTTTATCTCAGGTTGCAACTGAAACTTTTAGGGTGTGAGTGAGTTTGAAATTGGGATTTTCAGTTGCAAGTCGGGTTACAACCGTATTTTTTCTAGTTAAGTAGATATGAACTAAGATTTTTCAGTTGCAAGTTAGTTTGCATATGTGCAAAATATAAATTAATTGTGGATTTTGTGTCGTGATTTTTTCTGGATTGAAGTTACAAGTACGTTGCAACTATCACCTGGTAAGGAACTAGTTTTAATTTCTTTCTTCTCTTTCTTTGTATGTACCGTGTTGTTGAGTAGCCTTTTTAGATATTACAGCAAGAAAAAAAGTAAAACCAATACGTGCAGCCAACCAATCAAAAAATGCCCATACACCATAAATAGTGGAAAAGCAATATGTGACTAATCAAAAATTAAACGAGCAAGATCCACAGTATAAAATACATGTACCAACGCGAGTGGCAGCTAGCTAGAGAGCATCCCCGTGAGTTCATTGATATATAGTTATAGTCTCAACAGCGTTTAGCTTAATAATAAAGAAGCTTTTCGGCTGTACGATTCCGTGTAGAAACGTGAAAAAATGGTTCAGGGGTAGTTGTGTAGATGATCGACTGAGCACTAATTTCGGGCTCAGCTAGCTGAGCCGTAGAGACACCCAAATAATATATTTATCTATGTCTATCTATTTTAGGCTAAAATCAATAAGATATGTAAGAATAAAGCAACCATGTTCATCCACGTCTTCCAAAAATATATACCATGTTGATTCTCATTTTACCGGTTGAGATTAAAAAATAAGACGTGTTAGGTGCAACAAGAAAAATGTACTAATAAGTACTTGTCACGTGACTGAAAAAGGGGCAAATATGTCGCATGTTTAAATTATTTTTTCTTCTGATCGTGTGATGGGTCCGAATTAACAAGCCATAGATTTATTATAATCGTACACATGAAGATTCATGTATTAGCCAGAATCGAAGACATCATTAAAAGAACTAAACAATAAGAGTTCAAGATATGCACGTCTGGTAAGGCCGTCTGGATCGGGATATAATGGATGTGCTGATTTAGAAAGCAATTCCAATAGTGTAGCCAGCTGCTAGCTATAAGCCAAATGTCATGTCATATATAGCTAATTTAGAGCCAACATATACAATAGTGAGCTATAAAAGTGTAGTACTTTTACAATACATGGCCCACCTTTTAGTCTCACATAGTGCCTAGGAGCACGTGCTAGAGCTGGCTACAAGATAAGAGCCCACTCCTTTTCTCTCTCCTAATCTCTCTCCTCCAACTAAGCAAATTTATAATATTTTATCTTTTATAGCCAGCTGACTGTACCTATTGTACTTGCTCTAATAAAGGTCAAACGTGACATTCTAGAATCCATAAATTAGGTTTTTTTGACAGAAATCCATAAATTATGTTGTGTGAATATTAGACACAAGATTTTGCTCAATATTTTAACTGAATCCATCAAATAAAATAGCTTGAAACATAAATTATGAATATTTTTCAAGATTTTTCTGCTCGATATAAGCTGGTCTTCCCAGTAATGTCTAAATTGCTATCTATAAGTTTTATGCTAGCAAAATTTGAATCTTCTCTAGATTTTTCTTAACCTTTTGTTCACAAGACCACGCAGAAATAAAATGGCCTCACATAACATACGGGAAGGACACACATATATGTATGGAATATCAAGTGACATTTGGTCTATGGTGAAGTCAGAAGAAGAGAATATCATGAAAGCCAGATCGGAGGACTAGTTAAGGGATGTTCAAGTCTCAGCGTTGTTGAGGGACTTGCTTGGTGTTTCTGGCTTTGCAGCAGTGGTATGAAAGTGGGAACGGCAGCACATGTGAAGTTCGGTCTTACCTTTCTATTGCCTGCCAAAACCCACCGGCATGCAGCGACGGGCAACACGGAGAGCCGGGAGGCTCCCAGAACTGCTGGTGGGCCCTGGTCCCTCGGGCGACGGCCCGCAATGCTCCGGCACACGTCCTAGCTATTGCAACGGCGTGCCACCTGACCTATACCTGGTCAGGAAGGTGTCGGATTGCTTCGATTAGTTTCCTGCATGGCAGACACGTAAACATTAAATGAGCCTCGATTGGCTCTCAGGTTACCCTGTGAATCGGCTCAAAGAGCCGATTAACCCATGGTTCATAATGGATCTACAATGACATGGGGATCCTGCTTTATCAATACTAAGTTAAATTGATCTACGACAGTTTAGGGCTTTCACCACATAACCGGAACATCCTGCACGTAGTTGAGCCTGGCAGATACGAAAGATAACAGAAAACTAGTCCTAGAAGAAAACCAACACAGAGTTGATTCCCGGAACATCCCTTCTGGGATCGGCAAACCGTACCTTACGCACTACTGGATCATTCAACCCGTTTGCAAGTCCTAACCATGCGGATATCAAACTAATCCTTGAAGAACAAGGAACAACCATAACAGGTCAGATCTACTAAATAAAGACGAAGCAAGATGCTGCCCCTACACCTAAGATAGGTGCAAGGGCAGCTAGATATTGAGGGGCCGCATAACTAAACAAACATATCAGAAAAGTATCAATGTAAGCCCCAAAACATCTATGATAACAATGTTACTTGCCATCAACAAGGCTTCAGTACGAGCAACACAAAACAACGAATAAACCGATACTGCCTAGATCGCAAGATGCGATCTAGGCAGCATGACGCTTACCCAGAAGAAACCCTCGAAACAAGGGGTGGCGATGCGCCTAGATTGTGTTTTTTGTGAACGTGCTCGTCCTCCTTTCTCAATAACCCTAGGTACATATTTATAGTCGGTGGACTTTCTATCTTTGGAATAAACCTAACTGTGTACGGACCAAACTCTATCTCTTAATTCTAACCTAACATGCGATCTACCATAATGTACAGATACACGGGCAATCTAGCCCAAATTCTCGTACGAGGCCGATTCAGAAACACTTTATGTGCATATCCTTCAAGCCCATCTCAATCGCGGCCCACCTTCCGATTTGGCTAAAATCTGGTGATAACACATGCCCCTGGTTTTGGCAATAATAATTCCAAAACCACTCTGTTTTCCCTCATCGTGATTTGACATAGCAGAGCAGAACCGCGTTGTAGAGCCGAACCGCTACAGTGCCCTTTCATCATGATGCCTTGCCTTCTCAACTTCCCCGTACTGCACGATCCGACGGTTTTTTTTTCACCACATCCTCGAAACTGCCACAACATTGAATTATCTTCCACTGCATATCCCCTTTATTTAACTTCATCCGAGCAGTTCGCCTCCTCATTCTCCTGTTCCGCATTAGCAATCGGAAAAAACCCTCCTCTGCAACCATGGACTCCTCCTCTACCTCTTCGGGTCTCTCCCCCCAATCCTCCTCCTCCAGCGACACGGAGCCGGAGTTCGACCTGACGGCGGCGTACGAGGCCCTCGCCCCACTTTGGTGGGACGCGAGGGATTGGGACTTCTCCGTCGGGTCGGAGGACGACGAGTCCTTGACCGACGGGGAGGACAACCTCCAATTCCTCGTCGACGGGGAGTTGGAGGAGGAGAGTGATGACGACGCCTTCTCTTGGGGCGCGGACATCTCCTCCGACGAGGAGGAGGAGGAAGTGGAGGAGGAAACCTCCTCCGACGAGTACCCGCCGGTGAAGCGCTTCCGCGCCGGGTCGGAGGACGACCACGATGACGAGGACGAAGAGGACGAAGACCCTACCGGCGGCTTCAGCAGCGACGAAGACGTCGCCGGCAGCAGCGCCGACGGCAGCCACGACGGCGATGACGAGGGCAGCGACGGCGAGGGCGGCGCCGGCCCTTAGATTAGGGACTACTAGTATAGGGCTAGTAGTAGCAATTTAGGTAGTAGTTCATCCTTTTGAGAGCAATCGGCTCTTACTTGTAAAAAGCCCTCTTATCAATGAAGAATGCTTCCCAATTTGATTTTTCCGATTGTCCAATTCAAATTTTCCGATTGTCAAAGTAGGTCAACGCACAAAGAGCCGATGGCAACGCATCGGTCTTAATCATAAAACGTTAGCAAAGCTAGACTCCGTTAGACAGGTCCAAACGGACATTCCCCAAATTCAAACGGCAACCTGTGAACCTCATCCAAAGGACCAAACTCAGATCCCCAATTTCCCAACGAAATTCAACTCGCGGCAACGCGAATCCTAGATCCCCAACCGCGCAGATTCATCCCCGCCAGCGAATCAGATGGCGGAATCGTCCAACGCCAACGCAACAGTCTCTGGCCTGAAGGTAATCTTTAACTGCCCCTCGCCATCCGAGCATGATGTTAGAATTAATAGCAAACATGTGAATTAATGCCTTATTCCACCATTAATTTTAGGTTTCAGACATTCTGTTGCCGCATCCTTCTCTTCCGAACTCTCTTTGTCTTGGCCCCCGTACTGTCGAGGGTCCTGCCCGTTTGATTTCTTGCGAGGCTCGTAGGATCCCTTTCGTGAACCAGGATTTAGATCTAACTTCTTGGGCCGACTGCTTACGAGCCTGGCCTAATCCTCCTGAAGATTGGATTTCCTGGTACAGTAGAGTATCCAAAACTTATCAATCCACATGGGAAACCACAGGAATAGCCGATGCTCTGTCCTTCTCATTGTCTCCCCTCGAGAAGCATGAAAACCTTCTAAAAACCATCGGCTACTTCTGGTCTGATGCTCTGAACTGCTTCATGTTTGGCCACGGCCCCATGACACCAACTCTGCTAGATGTGGTAATGATCACTGGCTTAGACATTACATCCCCCAACCCCTCTGCTTTTATGCTGCCAAGGGTCCCTTTCAAGCTCTCTTCCGAAACAGAGTGCACAAACTGGGGTGCTTACCTTCGTCGCCACATGAAAAATAAAGGCCCTGTAACAGAGAAAGAACATACGGCCTTCCTAAATTTCTGGTTGGAACACTTCATATTCTGTGGCCCTTCACTTGCTCCGACCAAGAATTATCTCCCCTTGGCCTATGAACTTGCCAGAGGCACCCAGCTTGGCATCGGCAAACTGTTCCTTGGAGAGGTCTATCGATATCTCCAACTAATGTCCGTCAAACTATATTCCCAACGAACAGTCAAAACAGGAGGTCCTTGGGGGTTCATTCAGCTATGGGCTCAGCTGTATTTCCAGAACCATATCCCAAACTTCCCACTTTTGGCTACTCGCACCTTTCCAAATGCTAACGGGAAGCAGATCCAATGCACTAGCTACGGCCAAGCCCTGTATAGCCTTCCAGGTAGTAAACTGATCCCCAAAGAAGCATCAAAGTGGTTCAACATTTTCTTTCACGGCCTGGATAATCCTCTCTTCTTTCCTTACACGGAATCTGAGAATTTTGAGAACCCAGTCTCCTTCAGGCTAGACAGCTTTGCCGATGACACCAGCACCCGGCAATTGTATTCCACCATGATCCGTCCCTGCTTCCTTCCAGTTGGCATGAGCACATCAAACAGGATCATCAAACCTGGTTATGAATCCTACCAGCCGGTCGTATCAGCCCGGCAGTTTGGTCTTGGGCAGGTGTCTCCCCATTTCTTCCTCCACCACTTAACAGAGAGTAGGGTTGACTTGCCCGATATTCTCACCGGTCAGAGGTGCTACTCCTTCTTTGATGCTCTAGCAATCCCAATCCCTAACAACCTCTCTTTTACCTCGACAACCGACGGTTTTGAGACTTGGTGGTCAATGTGGAAAACTCATGCCTTCAGGAGAGCTCTGGGACCGTTGCTGAAACAACTCGATGCTGAATACATTATCCCCGCAGAACAGGTACTACGACTCGTAAATTATCTTGAAGTGGCTTACAATGATTTTTATAAGCTTGCTCTGTCTCCTTGCAGCAACAAGATGGTCCAGAACCTACACATGCCGACGGCTCCCCCTCTGAGTTCTTCCCACCGGCTCCTATGGTCCTCTTCTGCAAAAACTCTCCACCCTTGAAAAAGGTCGTGATGCAGAGCCAGCCGATTTCACCAAAATCGGCTTCCAAGAGCAAAGTATCTTCCGGGCCAGCTGCCCCCCGAGCCTCAACCAAGGCGAGAACGTCGGTAAGGAAAGTAGCCGCCAGGAAAACTTTGAAGCGCCGGAGCCCTTCTCCAAGCCAAGAGAGCTTGCACGTACGTTGATCCATGCCTTGACTGATTTCATCTATCCTCATGGGCTTCTGCCAACATGCTTGTGCTTACTAACTCTTTTTATGTATAGGCCTCCACCGAAGACAACTCGAGCGAGGAAACACCATCCAATCGAGGGGATTCAAGCTCAGACAATTCTGGAAAAATCACCACACAGGGCCAGCCAGATTTGTCACCATCGGCTTCCAGGAAAAGGCCGGTTCATGAACCTGTTGCCCCCCAAGCTCCAATCAAAGCGGGGCAGGGGGTGAACCTCAAGAGGACTCGAAAGGAACCGCAAGCCCCTTCATCAAACCAAGAGGCTTCAACTGTAATTAACCTCCGCACTCTCCCCGGCTCATCTTTCGTGCTAATCCATTTCTGCTCATGTCGGCTAACCACTTCCTTCGCAGCCTGATAACACTTCCAGTGGGGGAGTCGAGGAAGTACAGATGCCCTCCGCGAACCTGGATCCAGTAGTCTCTGTCGTTGACAAGGTCGCCGATTTGGCCAAGCCCCCAGGAGAAACACAAGAGCCGATTACCTCATCATCGGCTGTCCCCCTGGTCTCGGGAGAGGTATACTCCTTTCGTTTGGCTTACCCTTCCCTTTTGCTGCACACTGACGTTGTTTCTGTTTGGCAGGGTTGTGACCTTGCGGGCTTGCTGACGTTCGACCCTGAATCCATCGAACCAGCTCATTCTACGGCATGCGATGAGCCACGACCCAGCACTGTCTTATGCCAATTCCAGCGTCTCAAAGCCTTGCTCTCTTCCCCGATCGAGACGTTGGTCGGAGACCCCGAGGAGGTGAAGAGCGTCCTTGAAGAAATCAAGCACCACCTCCCGGTAACGTTGCAGGTGAAACTTTGGCCAGTTGTGACCCTATCTGTTTACGGGTCCAGGGTGAAGTTAGCTCGTCAGAGAATCAATCTACGCCACGCCCAACTCCCGTTGAAAGTCGATATACCAGACAAATGTCGGCAGCTTAATGAGAAAAAGGTGGTCCTAGATGCCAAAACTGACACCTCGGTCAGCACCGCCGAACTTGAGACCTTGCGAAAGGAATTGGCGGACCTTCAAGAGAGGGTTCGGACAACCAAACAGCTTATTTATGATAAGGAAGCTCTTATTGCCCGCTCCCAAGAGGAAGTAGAAGGCCTCAAAGCTCAACTGAAAACTGATCTGGCAGAAATACGTGCCCTGAACAAACAACTGGTGACGGGCGAGGACGAAGATGACGAGGCCGAGATCGCCGAGGTGGATCGTGTCCGTGCTGACGCCCTCTGTGCCTTCGAGGCATTCCTTCAGTAGAGCCTACCCATGTAACCTGATACCAGTTTGTACCTCTGCTCGCAACAGTTTGTACCTCTGTTCGTAACAGTTTGTACCTCTAGAGTCGATGGCTGTGCATCGGCTTTTTAGTCTAAAGTCGATGTCTGTGCATCGGCTGTGCTTTGCTTTGTATTATTTTTTTTACTGGCCGATTTCACGCATCTTTTTTACTGGCCGATTTCACGCATCGGCCCCCATATTCCACTGTCCATCATCCCACATACTTGGGAAATATTTCTTGAGATGTTGGCCATTGACGGCCACTGGGAACTTCACACCCTTGTATCTTATCCATTTAGGTGCCCCCCGAGCCGAATCTTTCAAGTAATTAAAGATATCGGCTCTCCAGTCATCTGATTCCGGGGACTGTACCTGAACATTGCTTTCTATTTTTTGGGGCCGATCGCAGGGATCGGCCTTGCCACGTACGTCTATTGACTTCAGTCTTGCTACTCGGTCAGGCCGGTGGATAAGACCAGCCTCACCCCGTTTTTTGTAGCCTCGATGCGCTCACAGCCGTCCAAACTGACTCCAGAGATCGGCTCTTGATCATCTGCGTCCCAAATATTCATGCCAGCTATTGAGATCTCTATCGAGTCATCTGCATGAACGAGCTCCACTTCATCCCCATCCCACTGTATCAGGCATTGGTGCATTGTGGATGGAATGCAGCAGTTAGCATGAATCCAATCCCTCCCTAGCAGGACATCGTAGGTGCTTTTGCTGTCGACAATGAAGAATGACGTAGGGATGGTTTTTCGGCCCACGGTTAGGTCCACGTTCAGAACGCCTTGTGCTTCTGATGCTTGGCCGTTGAAGTCGCTTAGTGTGACGTTGGTTTTGATCAGATCTTCGTTAGAGCGTCCCAAACGCCGTAGCATGGAGTATGGCATTATATTGACTGCCGCTCCCGTGTCAACCAACATCTTGCCGATAGGCTGCCCGTTGATATAACCTCTCAGGTACAGGGCCTTCAAATGTTTGTAGCTCCTCTTTCGTGGTTTTTCAAAGATAACTGGCCGTGGGCCGCAGTCAAACTGAGCTAGTGGCACTTCTTCGGTTCTTGGAGCACAAAACTTTGACGGAAGTATGAACACCATGTGTGTGCCAGCCGATGCCTTCGCATCGGCTTTTGTTTGCTTGGGGCGCCATTCTTTCTTTTGTGGACGCATCTCCGTCTCCAAAGTTTGCTGAATTTTCACGGCCAGATCGGGCCGAGCTTTCCTCAATGTGTACAAGTACTGCGCCTCGGCTTCCTCCAAGCTACGTAGCCGCTGAACCCTACGCTTTTGGGAGTGACTGAGTCCATCAGGGCACCACCTCGGCCGGTGGTATCGATCTTCTTCTTCATCATCTGATTCCTCGAAATCTTCCCCTCGAGATGACTCAGCTCGTCTGTTCTGAGATGGGAGAGGCCCTAGACGCTTGAACACTGAAACATCACTTGTGTCCTTCTTCTGGTGTCTACATTCCAGGAAGTTGTCGACTGTAGGCAATCGGCTCATTCCTGAATCCCAGCAATGCTTGAAGAAAGGACAATCCCAGTGTCTGTCCATGTCTTCTTGCTCTATTGGCTTCCCCTTAGCGCGGCGCTCATAATCTTCGTCGTCTCTATCATATCGACGATATTTTCTGTTTTCTGCACCAGACCGATGACATCTTTCGTCATCTATATCGTACCGCTGACGTCGGTCGTACTGATGCCCATATTTGTTAAGGAGGTGCGCGGAGAGTGGTCGTTGATACCGCACGTTCCTCACTTGTTCCTCGGTGACGTACCTCCTATCATCATATCGGGGCCGGTCGCGTGGGCCGGCCTCCTCCTTTTCCTTGCCACGGGAGTGACCGATTTCTTCTTTGTCGTTGCCATGGTGGTGTACAGGCCCTGCCATGTTAACACCGAATGAGAAACATGGCTGACGTTTCATGGAGTGATTGAGTTCCACCATGTTGACGCCAGGAAACGGTTGCGTGTCCACTTTCATGGCAAACTGACCAAGGTTCAAACGGCCTTGTTCTATCGCCGTTTGGATCTGCCGACGCAGCTCTTTGCAGTCATTGGTGATATGGGTGAACGAGTGATGCCACTTGCAGTACGGTCTCCCGTTCACTTCCTGCACCGTAGGGATTTTATGGCCTTCGGGTAACTTCAGCTGTTTTTCCTTAAGCAATAAATCGAATATCTGCTCAGCTTTGCTTATATCGAAGTCAAACCCTTTTGCAGGCCCTTGTTGTTTTACCCATTTGCAGGACACGGGAGCTGCCCCCCGAGCCCATTCAGCTACAGCTACTTCCTGGTCTTCAGAGTCTTCAACGTCTTCTGTCTCGACCAGGCCGATCGGGCATTTGAACTTATCTTGGTACAATTCTGGGTGGCGATTCTCATACAATGTTAATTTCTGGACCAAGTGCGCCAGTGAATTGTAGTCCACCTGGAAAGTCAGATCCTTGAACGGCGCTGCGAGGCCTACCACTGCCAGATCGACTGCTTCTTTCTCAGTTAAATGAGCCGAATAACATCGGTTCTTGACAGTCCTGAAACGCTGAATGTACTCCGACACCGTTTCTCCCCGCTTCTGCTGCACCTGCGCCAGCTCGACAATGCCAGCCTCGGTAGCTTCTGAGTGATATTGCACATGAAACTGCTCTTCCAGTTGCTTCCACGTCCGGACTGAATCTGGTGGCAACGAGGTGTACCACCCAAAAGCTGGTCCTGTGAGAGATTGCGCAAAAAACCTTACGCCTAACGGGTCTGATGCGGAAATCATACCCAACTGTGCCAAATATCGGCTCACATGCTCAATTGAGCTGGACCCTTCTGATCCATTGAACTTTGAGAACTCAGGGAGCCGATACATGGGTGGCAGCGGAATCAAATCATATTCGTTGGGGTACGGCTTGGAATAGCCGATTGTTCTCCTCTTTGGGAGGATGCCGAACTGGTCTCTCAAGATTGTACTGATTTGTTCCACTGTATGAGCTGCAGGGGCTGGGCTTTCATGACTCGTTCCGGTGGCATATTTGGCTAGCCATGCCTGTTTATCGGCGTCTGCTCCAGAGATCCCTCCTGCTGCAATATGGTTCGTGCGCGCCAAGTTATTGCAGCCAGGCACGTACGTGCACACGTATCCATGTGGGATTTCTTTGGGTGGCTCATACAGGAATTGGCAATCGCCAGGATCGCCTCCAACCTTGTAAACGACGTATGCCGGTGAACCCTGTGGCTCTGCAGCGGCAAGCGTGAATGGCAGTTGCGGTCTGGTCTGGAACGGTATTTCTCCCTGGTGAGTCCCTAGGGTAGGTCCTGACGGAGAGTACTGATGCTTCATGATTTCCTGAACCACGCGAACCGCAATGCGCTCGAAAGCGTTCACCAGGTTCTCAGAATGACGGTGTAGAGAATGAGCCACCATGTAATTAACTTCCTGGCGCAGAGCTCTGGTGCGTTCCTCTGAAGGGAGAGACAGGTCTACTTCATCGAGAACGCCTTCAGGTGAGAATCCCTTCCACCTGATGCCATGTGTACGGGTCCTCTCGAAAGAGCCGATGAGATCGGCTTCGAAAAGAGCTTTGACCTCATCATATTTCTTCTTGTGATCATCAGGCAGTTCCTCGTACGTGATTGGTGCGTCCGCCATCTCAACTGCAGATGTTGACGTAGTTGTTGTAGAATGTCCCACCGGGCGTGCCAGAATGTGTTGCCTGCCAAAACCCACCGGCGAGCAGCGACGGGCAACACGGAGAGCCGGGTGGCTCCCAGGACTGCTGGTGGGCCTTGGTCCCTCGGGCGACGGCCCGCAATGCTCCGGCACACGTCCTGGCTATTGCAAGGGCGTGCCACCTGACCTATACCTGGTCAGGAAGGTGTCGGAATGCTTCGATTAGTTTCCTGCATGCCAGACACGTAAACATTAAATAGCCTCGATCGGCTCTCAGGTTACCCTGTGAATCGGCTCAAAGAGCCGATTAACCCATGGTTCATAATGGATCTACAATGACATGGGGATCCTGCTTTATCAATACTAAGTTAAATTGATCTACGACAGTTTAGGGCTTTCACCGCATAACCGGAACATCCTGCACGTAGTTGAGCCTGGCAGATACGAAAGATAACAGAAAACTAGTCCTAGAAGAGGCCTAAAAACCAACACAGAGTTGATTCCCGGAACATCCCTTCTGGGATCGGCAAACCGTACCTTACGCACTACTGGATCATTCAACCCGTTTGCAAGGCCTAATCATGCGGATATCAAACTAATCCTTGAAGAACAAGGAACAACCATAATAGATCAGATCTACTAAATAAAGACGAAGCAAGATGCTGCCCCTACACCTAAGATAGGTGCAAGGGCAACTAGATATTGAGGGGCCGCATAACTAAACAAACATATCAGAAAAGTATCAATGTAAGCCCCAAAACATCTATGATAACAATGTTACTCGCCATCAACAAGGCTTCAGTACGAGCAACACAAAACAACGAATAAACCGATACTGCCTAGATCGCAAGATGCGATCTAGGCAGCATGACGCTTACCCAGAAGAAACCCTCGAAACAAGGGGTGGCGATGCGCCTAGATTGTGTTTTTTGTGAACGTGATCGTCCTCCTTTCTCAATAACCCTATGTACATATTTATAGTCCGTGGACTTTCTATCTTTGGAATAAACCTAACTGTGTACGGACCAAACTCTATCTCTTAATTCTAACCTAACATGCGATCTACCATAATGTACAGATACACGGGCAATCTAGCCCAAATTCTCGTACGAGGCCGATTCAGAGACACTTTATGTGCATATCCTTCAAGCCCATCTCAATCGCGTCCCACCTTCCGATTTGGCTAAAATCTGGTGATAACGGGTGAAAACCCAAGGTTTGGCCTTAACTGGTTGTGCCTGGCAATGTCCATGTTGAAGGCATTGTTTTGAGAGCGGAGACTATCTTCAGGGTGAAAATCTAAGATCCTTGATCGTGTGATGACGGCGCCGGTGCACTGCTTCCTTTTTCAAGGAGTCGCTTTGAAGAGTCTGAATTTCAGGTGTTGTCTTTGTGGTGGATGTACTGCTGTTGCTAGGGATATGATACTGTAGCGGGACTGTTGAAGGATAGAGAGATATGCGGAATATGTTGGATGTTGTATTGCACCTCTTGGGCGAGTATATATAGTGGTACATACTTGGAGGCTAAGATAGCTCTCCTAGAGATATGGTAGGTAGAGATTAGAAATCCTATACTACCAAATACACATATACCAAATATATCTCTAACACTCCCCCGCAGTCGTAGCGGTAGTGACGTGAACAACAGTAGCATCGTGGACGGTCAGACTGGAGATAAACCGAAGTGGATCCCAGAAGGCTGACACTCCCCCGCAGTCGTAGCGGGAGCGTCGTGGACGGAGTTGCGTCGCGGATGCTTGGACTGGAGAGGAGGCTGGTGAGGTGCAAGCGAGGTGGTAGCCCTTTATGCCGATGTCGAGGTAGCCGAGAGCGTGGGTGCTGCAACCTTGGTCGAGGGAGCCGCGCGAGGGATTGCCGTGGTCGATGTCGTGGGCGGGTGCCGGTGTCGATGTAGCCGCAAGCGCGTAGTGCGCGAGGAGAGTGACGAAGACGCGTTGAGGCAGTCGTGGAGATGGCCGATGCCGAAGTCGATGCAGTCTAAGCCGTCGAGGGCGAAGTGCAACCATAGTTTTGCCAGAACTAGGCGCACTTCGGCGACGAAGGCATACTCTGGTTTTGCCAGAACCGAGTACGCATAGAAGAACTCGGCGGTGACGCGTGATACGTCTCCAACGTATCGATAATTTCTTATGTTCCATGCTACTTTATTGATGATACCTACATGTTTTATGCACATTATATGTCGTATTTACGCATTTTCTGGAACTAACCTATTAACAAGATGCCGAAGAGCCAGTTGCTGTTTTCTGCTGTTTTTGGTTTCAGAAATCCTAGTAAGGAAATATTCTCGGAATTGGACGAAATCACCGCCCAGGGTCCTATTTTTGCACGGAGCTTCCAGAAGACCGAAGAGATAACGAAGTGGGGCCACGAGATGGCTAGACCACAGGGCGGCGCGGCCTGGTCCCTGGCCGCGCGACCCTGTCATCTGGGCCCCTCGTGAGCCCCCCTGACCTACCCTTTCGCCTACTTATAGCCTCCGTCGCGAAACCCCCAGTACCGAGAGCCACGATACGGAAAACCTTCTAGAGACGCTGCCGCCGCGAATCCCATCTCGGGGGATTCAGGAGATCGCCTCCGGCACCCTGCCGGAGAGGGGATTCATCTCCCGGAGGACTCTACACCGCCATGGTCGCCTCCGGAGTGATGAGTGAGTAGTTCACCCCTGGACTATGGGTCCATAGCAGTAGCTAGATGGTCGTCTTCTCCTAATTGTGCTTCATTGTTGGATCTTGTGAGCTGCCTAACATGATCAAGTTCATCTATCTGTAATACTATATGTTGTGTTTGTCGGGATTCGATGGATGGAGAATGCTATGTTATGATGATTATCAATCTATTGTTTATGTGTTGTTTATGATCTTGCATGCTCTCCGTTATTAGTAGAGGCTCTGGCCAAGTTTTTACTCTTAACTCCAAGAGGGAGTATTTATGCTCGATAGTGGGTTCATGCCTCCATTGACACAGGGACGGATGACAGAAAGTTCTAAGGTTGTGATGTGCTGTTGCCACTAGGGATAAAACATTGATTCTATGTCTAAGGATGTAGTTGTCGATTACATTACGCACCATACTTAATGCAATTGTCTGTTGCTTTGCAACTTAATACTGAATGGGGTTCGGATGATAACCTGAAGGTGGACTTTTTAGGCATAGATGCAATTGGATGGCGGTCTATGTACTTTGTCGTAATGCCCGGATTAAATCTCACTATATTTATCATATCATGTATATGCATTGTTATGCCCTTCTCTATTTGTCAATTGCCCGACTGTAATTTGTTCACCCAACATGCTTTTCTCTTATGGGAGAGACACCTCTAGTGAACTGTGGACCCCGGTCCTATTCTTTACATCGCATACAATCTACTGCAATACTTGTTTTACTGTTTTCTTGCAAACAATCATCTTCCACACAATACGGTTAATCCTTTGTTACAGCAAGCCGGTGAGATTGACAACCTCACTGTTTCGTTGGGGCAAAGTACTTGGGTTGTGTTGTGCAGGTTCCACGTTGGCGCCGGAATCCCTGTTGTTGCGCCGCATCACATTTCGCCACCATCAACCTTCAACGTGCTTCTTGGCTCCTCCTGGTTCGATTAAACCTTGGTTTCTTTCTGAGGGAAAACTTGCTACTGTGCGCATCATACCTTCCTCTTGGGGTTCCCAACGAACGTGTGAGTTACACGCCATCAAGCTCTTTTCTCGGCGCCGTTGTCGGGAGATCAAGACACGCTGCAAGGGGAGTCTCCACTTCTCAATCTCTTTACTTTGTTTTTGTCTTGCTTTATTTTATTTACTACTTTGTTTGCTGCACCTAAACAAAACACAAAAAAATTAGTTGCTAGTTTTACTTTATTTACTGTCTTGCTCTCTATATCAAAAACACAAAAAATTAGTTACTTGCATTAAATTTATTTTGTTATCATGTCTAGTCCTGTACTTGTTTTTATTTTCACTAGTTAGGCATAATGGAAAACAACAAAAAAATTAGAGATCTTTATGAACTTTATCTTGAATTAGGACATGATGTGTTCCAAGAGAAAATTAAAAAACCCATGGAACTTTGTTTGCAAAATAGTTGTAGCAATGTTATTAGCATGAACTCTTTGAACACTATTATTTCTAAAGCTATGGAAGAATTTAAGCTTGGGGAAGCGGGTTGTGATATTTTTAGTCCCCCAAGCATGGAGGAGAAAATTTACTTTGATGATACTTTACCTCCTATATATGATGCTTGCAATGATGAATATGATATTTTCAGTCCACCTACTATTGAGGAGAAAATTAATTATGATTACAATATGCCTCCTATGTATGATGATTATGGTGATGAGAATAATAATGATAGCTATTTTATTGAATTTGCTCCCACTACAACTAATAAAATTGATTATGCTTATGTGGAGAGTAATAATTTTATGCATGTAGCTCATGACAAGAATGTTGTATGTGATAGTTATATTGTTGAGTTTGTTCATGATGCTACTGAAAGTTATTATGAGAGAGGGAAACATGGTTATATGCATCTTAATAATATTAAGTTTCCCCTCTTTATGTTGAGAATCTTGAAATTGCACTTGTGTTGCTTTTCTATGCTTGCCACTTTGTTCTTCATGAATCTATTTGTGTACAAGATTCCTTTTCATAGGAAGTGGGTTAGGCTTAAATGTGTTTTGAATTTGCTTCTTGATGTTCTCTTTTGCATCAACTCTTATTACTGAGCTCATCTTAATGGCTATAAAGAAAGAACTTCTTGGGAGATAACCCATGTGTTTATTTTACTACAGCAATTTTTGTTTTGTTGAGTCTTGGAAGTTGTTTACTACTGTAGCAACCTCTCCTTATCATGTTTTTGTGCCAAGTAAAGTTTCTATGTCAAAGTTGATGTTATATTTGGGATCGCTGCGCAGAAAGAGCATTGCTGTCTGTCACGAATCTGGGCACAAGTCTCTGTAGAAAATTCGAAAAATCTGCCAATTTACGAGCGTGATCCTCAGATATGTACGCAACTTTCATTAGTTTTGAGTTTTTCCATTTGAGCAAGTCTGGTGCCATCTTAAAATTCGTCTTTACGGACTGTTCTGTTTTTGACAGATTCTGCCTTTTATTTCGCATTGCCTCTTTTGCTATGTTGGATGAATTTCTTTGATCCATTAATGTCCAGTAGCTTTATGCAATGTCCAGAAGTGTAAAGAATGATTGTGTCACCTCTGAATGTATGAATTATTAATTGTGCACTAACCCTCTAATGAGTTTGCTTGAAGTTTGGTGTGAAGGAAGTTTTCAAGGGTCAAGAGAGGAGTATGATATACTATGATCAAGAGGAGTGAAAGCTCTAAGCTTGGGGATGCCCCCGTGGTTCACCCCTGCATATTTTAAGAAGACTCAAGCGTCTAAGCTTGGGGATGCCCAAGGCATCCCCTTCTTCATCGACAACATCATCAGGTTCCTCCCCTGAAACTATATTTTTATTCAGTCACATCTTGTGTTCTTTACTTGGAGCGTCGGTTTGTTTTTGTTTTTGTTTTTGTTTGAATAAAATGGATCCTAGCATTCACTTTGTGGGAGAGAGACACGCTCCGCTGTTGCATATGGACAAATATGTCCTTAGGCTTTACTCATAATGTTCAAGGCGAAGTTTCTTCTTCGTTAAATTGTTATATGGTTGGAATTGGAAAATGCTACATGTAGTAATTCTAAAATGTCTTGGATAATGTGATACTTGGCAATTGTTGTGCTCATGTTTAAGCTCTTGCATCATATGCTTTGCACCCATTAATGAAGAAATACAAAGAGCTTGCTAAAATCTGATTTGCATATTTGGTCTCTCTAAGGTCTAGATAATATCTAGTATTGAGTTTTGAACAACAAGGAAGACGGTGTAGAGTCTTATAATGTTTACAATATGTCTTTTATGTGAGTTTTGCTGCACCGGTTCATCCTTGAGTTTGCTTCAAATAACCTTGCTAGCCTAAACCTTGTATCGAGAGGGAATACTTCTCATGCATCCAAAATCCTTGAGCCAACCACTATGCCATTTGTGTCCACTATACCTACCTACTACATGGTATTTCTCCGCCATTCCAAAGTAAATTGCTTGAGTGCTACCTTTAAAATTCCATCATTCACCTTTGCAATATATAGCTCATGGGACAAAATAGCCTTAAAAACTATCGTGGTATTGAATATGTACTTATGCACTTTATCTTTTATTAAGTTGCTTGTTGTGCGATAACCATGCTTCTGGGGAACGCCATCAACTATTGTTGAATATCATGTGAGTTGCTATGCATGTCCGTCTTGTCTGAAGGATCTATCACCTTAATGATTGGAGCATGCAAATTGTTAGAGAAGAACATTGGGCCGCTAACTAAAGCCATGAATCATGGTTGAAGTTTCAGTTTTGGACATATATCCTCAATCTCATATGAGAATAATAATCATTGCTACATGCTTATGCATTTAAGAGGAGTCCATTATCTGTTGTCCATGTTGTCCCAGTATGGATGTCTATGTTGAGAATAATCAAAAGCGAGAAATCCAAAATGCGAGCTTTCTCCTTAGACCTTTGTACATGCGGCATGGAGGTACCCCTTTGTGACACTTGGTTGAAACATGTCATGCAAAGATCCGGTAGTCCAAGCTAAGTAGGACGAGGTGCGGGCACTATTAGTATACTATGCATGAGGCTTGCAACTTGTAAGATATAATTTACATAACTCATATGCTTTATTACTACCGTTGACAAAATTGTTTCATGTTTTCAAAATAAAAGCTCTAGCACAAATACAGCAATCGATGCTTTCCTCTTTGAAGGACCATTCTTTTACTTTTATTGTTGAGTCAGTTTACCTATCTCCCTCCACCTTAAGAAGCAAACACTTGTGTGAACTGTGCATTGATTCCTACATACTTGCATATTGCACTTGTTATATGATACGTCTCCAACGTATCGATAATTTCTTATGTTCCATGCTACTTTATTGATGATACCTACATGTTTTATGCACATTATATGTCATATTTATGCATTTTCTGGAACTAACCTATTAACAAGATGCCGAAGAGCCGATTCTTTGTTTCTGCTGTTTTTGGTTTCAGAAATCCTAGTAAAGAAATATTCTCGGAATTGGACGAAACTTTCGCCCAGGGTCCTATTTTTGCACGAAGCTTCCAGAAGACCGAAGACCTAACGAAGTGGGGCCACGAGGCAGCCAGGGGGGTGGCCGGCGCGGCCCAAGCCCTGGCCGCGCCGACCTATCCCCTGGGCCCCTCGTGTGGCCCCTCGCGTTGACCCTCCGCCTACTTAAAGCTTCCGTCGTGAAAACCCCAGTACCGAGAGCCACGATACGGAAAACCTTCCAGAGACGCCGCCGCCGCGAATCCCATCTCGGGGGATTCTGGAGATCGCCTCCGGCACCCTGCCGGAGAGGGGATTCATCTCCCGGAGGACTCTACACCGCCATGGTCGCCTCCGGAGTGATGAGTGAGTAGTTCACCCCTGGACCATGGGTCCATAGCAGTAGCTAGATGGTCGTCTTCTCCTTGTTGTGCTTCATTGTTAGATCTTGTGAGCTGCCTAACATGATCAAGATCATCTATATGTAATTCTATATGTTGTGTTTGTCGGGATCCGATGGATAGTGAGTACTATGATTATGGTGATTATCAATCTATTGTTTATGTGTTGTTTATGATCTTGCATGCTCTCCGTTACTAGTAGAGGCTCTGGCCAAGTTTTTACTCTTAACTCCAAGAGGGAGTATTTATGCTCGATAGTGGGTTCATGCCTTCATTGACACCTGGGACAGTGACAGAAAGTTCTAAGGTTGTGATGTGCTGTTGCCACTAGGGATAAAACATTGATGCTATGTCTAAGGATGTAGTTGTTGATTACATTACGCACCATACTTAATGCAATTGTCTGTTGCTTTGCAACTTAATACTGGAGGGGTTCGGACGATAACTTTGAAGGTGGACTTTTTAGGCATAGATGCAGTTGGATGGCGGTCTATGTACTTTGTCGTAATGCCCAATTAAATCTCACTATATTTACCATGTCATGTATATGCATTGTTATGCCTTTCTCTATTTGTTAATTGCCCGACTGTAATTTGTTCACCCAACATGCTTTTATCTTATGGGAGAGACACCTCTAGTGAACTGTGGACCCCGGTCCTATTCTTTACATAGCATACAATCTACTTGTTTTACTGTTTTCTTTGCAAACATCTTCCACTCGATACGTTTAATCCTTTGTTACAGCAAGCCGGTGAGATTGACAACCTCACTGTTTCGTTGGGGCAAAGTACTTTGGTTGTGTTGTGCAGGTTCCTAGTTGGCGCCGGAATCCCTGGTGTTGCGCCGCATCACATTTCGCGACCATCAACCTTCAACGTGCTTCTTGGCTCCTACTGGTTCGATTAAACCTTGGTTTCTTTCTGAGGGAAAACTTGCTACTGTGCGCATCATACCTTCCTCTTGGGGTTCCCAACGAACGTGTGAGTTACACGCCATCAAGCATAATTTTCTGGCGCCGTTGCCGGGGAGATCAAGACACGCTGCAAGGGGAGTCTCCACTTCTCAATCTCTTTACTTTGTTTTTGTCTTGCTTTATTTTATTTACTACTTTGTTTGCTGCACCTAAACAAAACACAAAAAAAATTAGTTGCTAGTTTTACTATATTTACTGTCTTGCTCTCTATATCGAAAACACAAAAAAATTAGTTACTTGCATTTACTTTATCTAGTTTGCTTTATTTATTGTCCTGCACTCTATATTTAAAAAAAAAATACAAAAATTTTAGTTACTTTTATTACCATGTCTAGCTCTGAACCTGTTACTTCTTCACCTGAGGACTTAGTTTTTACTTTCAAACAAGGGGATGAGGAGAGTTTTAAGGATGCTTGGTCTAGAATTTTTACTTCTTATCGTAAAACTGAACCTCAAATGACTCTAAGTTTGCTCCTTAGTAATTTTTATTTTGGTCTTATGGTTCGCTATAGATATGCTTTGGACACTTTAGTAGGAGGAGATTTCCTTCATTGTAATGGGGATCAAGCTTTTAATGCCATAAAGAAATTGGTTGCATCACATGATTCAGCTAATAACTTTGATTCAGCCCTTATTAGCATTTATAATAGATTGAACAATCTCGAGATAAGTACATCTCGCTTAAATGACAATTATCACTATGTTCGTAATCGTCTTGAACAAGTCTTAGAGAATCCTAAACCTTCATTATGGGACCCTTCTGTTAAAATTGTTATCGGTGATCGAACTCTTCATGCCTACTGTGATATTATGTATGAATTTTGCCTTATGCCTGAAAACATTTATAAATCTTTGAAACTTTGGGGAGTCGATGAAGGGGGAGAAGAAATAGCTCTCATTGATAACTCTATTATAATTCCTAAGGGAATAGCTGCAGGTGTGCATACAACCATTCATGGAAGAACAATATCCATTGATTATCTTATTATTGAAACAGGAAAAATCATACTCGGAAGATCCCTGCTGAAACTATTGGGAGCAGTCATTGATGTGGGAGAAGGCACGCTAAAATTCACCTCTATACCAGGGGGAAATCATATATTTCCTAAACCAAAAGGAAAGAAAAACAATAAGAAAGGTAAGGGTGAAGCCCAAGGTAAGGTTGGCACACCGTCTCTCGATGTTACTTGATTTGCACTTTCTGCGCCTAGCTGAAAGGCGTTAAAGAAAAACGCTTATGGGAGACAACCCATGTTTTTACCTACAGCAATTTTTTTGTTTTGTTGAGTCTTGGAAGTTGTTTACTACTGTAGCAACCTCTCCTTATCATGTTTTTGTGCCAAGTAAAGTTTCTATGTCAAAGTTGATGTTATATTTGGGATCGCTGCGCAGAAACAGCATTGCTGTCTGTCACGAATCTGGGCACAGTTCCCTGTAGAAAATTCGAAAAAATCTGCCAATTTACGAGCGTGATCCTCAGATATGTACGCAACTTTCATTAGTTTTGAGTTTTTCCATTTGAGCAAGTCTGGTGCCATTACTAAATTCGTCTTTACGGACTGTTCTGTTTTTGACAGATTCTGCCTTTTATTTCGCATTGCCTCTTTTGCTATGTTGGATTTATTTCTTTGATCCATTAATGTCCAGTAGCATTATGCAATGTCCAGAAGTGAAAATAATGATTGTGTCACCTCTGAATGAGTGAATTATTAATTGTGCACTAACCCTCTAATGAGTTTGCTTGAAGTTTGGTGTGAAGGAAGTTTTCAAGGGTCAAGAGAGGAGAATGATATACTATGATCAAGAGGAGTGAAAGCTCTAAGCTTGGGGATGCCCCCGTGGTTCACCCCTGCATATTTTAAGAAGACTCAAGCATCTAAGCTTGGGGATGCCCAAGGCATCCCCTTCTTCATCGACAACATCATCAGGTTCCTCCCCTGAAACTATATTTTTATTCAATCACATCTTGTATTCTTTGCTTGGAGCGTCGGTTTGTTTTCGTTTTTGTTTTGTTTGAATAAGATGGATCCTAGCATTCACTTTGTGGGAGAGAGACACGCTCCGCTGTTGCGTATGGACACATGTGTCCTTAGGCTTTACTCATAATGTTCAAGGCGAAGTTTCTTCTTCGTTAAATTGTTATATGGTTGGAATTGGAAAATGCTACATGTAGTAATTCTAAAATGTCTTGGATAATGTGATACTTGGTAATTGTTGTGCTCATGATTAAGCTCTTGCATCATATGCTTTGCACCCATTAATGAAGAAATACATAGAGCTTGCTAAAATTTGATTTGCATATTTGGTTTCTCTAAGGTCTAGATAATATCTAGTATTGAGTTTTGAACAACAAGGAAGACAGTGTAGAGTCTTATAATGTTTACAATATGTCTTTTATGTGAGTCTTGCTGCACTTGTTCATCCTTGAGTTTGCTTCAAATAAACCTTGTTAGCCTAAACCTTGTATCGAGAGGGAATACTTCTCATGCATCCAAAATCCTTGAGCCAACTACTATGCCATTTGTGTCCACCATACCTACCTACTACATGGTATTTCTCCGCCATTCCAAAGTAAATTGCTTGAGTGCTACCTTTAAAATTCCATCATTCACCTTTGCAATATATAGCTCATGGGACAAAATAGCCTTAAAAACTATCGTAGTATTGAATATGTACTTATGCACTTTATATTTTATTAAGTTGCTTGTTGTGCGATAACCATGCTTACGGGAACGCCATCAACTATTGTTGAATATCATGTGAGTTGCTATGCATGTCCGTCTTGTCTGAAGGTCTATCATTTTAGTGGTTGGAGCATGCAAAATTGTTAGAGAAGAACATTGGGCCGCTAACTAAAGCCATGAACCATGGTGGAAGTTTCAGTTTTGGACATATATCCTCAATCTCATATGAGAATAATAACTTTGCTACATGCTTATGCATTTAAGAGGAGTCCATTATCTGTTGTCCATGTTGTCCCGGTATGGATGTCTAAGTTGAGAATAATCAAAAGCGAGAAATCCGAAATGCGAGCTTTCTCCTTAGACCTTTGTACAGGCGGCATGGAGGTACCCCTTTGTGACACTTGGTTGAAACATGGCATGCGAAGATCCGGTAGTCCAAGTTAAGTAGGATGAGGTGCGGGCACTATTAGTATACTATGCATGAGGCTTGCAACTTGTAAGATATAATTTACATAACTCATATGCTTTATTACTACCGTTGACAAAATTGTTTCATGTTTTCAAAATAAAAGCTCTAGCACAAATACAGCAATCGATGCTTTCCTCGTTGAAGGACCATTCTTTTACTTTTATTGTTGAGTCAGTTTACCTATCTCCTTCCACCTTAAGAAGCAAACACTTGTGTGAACTGTGCATTGATTCCTACATATTTGCATATTGCACTTGTTATACTACTTTATGTTGACAATATCCATGAGATATACATGTTACAAGTTGAAAGCAACCGCTGAAACTTAATCTTCCTATGTGTTGCTTCAACACCTTTACTTTGATTTATTGCTTTATGAGTTAACTCTTATGCAAGACTTATTGATGCTTGTCTTGAAGTACTATTCATGAAAAGTCTTTGTCATATGATTCACTTGTTTACTCATGTCATTACCTTTGCTTTGATCGCTGCATTCATTTCATATGTTTACAAATAGTATGATCAAGATTATGATGGCATGTCACTTCAGAAATTATCTTTGTTATCGTTTTACCTGCTCGGGACGAGCAGAACTAAGCTTGGGGATGCTGATACGTCTCCAACGTATCGATAATTTCTTATGTTCCATGCTACTTTATTGATGATACCTACATGTTTTATGCACATTATATGTCATATTTATGCATTTTCTGGAACTAACCTATTAACAAGATGCCGAAGAGCCGATTCTTGTTTTCTGCTGTTTTTGGTTTCAGAAATCCTAGTAAAGAAATATTCTCGGAATTGGACGAAACTTTCGCCCAGGGTCCTATTTTTGCACGAAGCTTCCAGAAGACCGAAGACCTAACGAAGTGGGGCCACGAGGCAGCCAGGGGGGTGGCCGGCGCGGCCCAAGCCCTGGCCGCGCCGACCTATCCCCTGGGCCCCTCGTGTGGCCCCTCGCGTTGACCCTCCGCCTACTTAAAGCTTCCGTCGCGAAAACCCCAGTACCGAGAGCCACGATACGGAAAACCTTCCAGAGACGCCGCCGCCGCGAATCCCATCTCGGGGGATTCTGGAGATCGCCTCCGGCACCACTGCCGGAGGGGATTCATCTCCCGGAGGACTCTACACCGCCATGGTCGCCTCCGGAGTGATGAGTGAGTAGTTCACCCCTGGACCATGGGTCCATAGCAGTAGCTAGATGGTCGTCTTCTCCTTGTTGTGCTTCATTGTTAGATCTTGTGAGCTGCCTAACATGATCAAGATCATCTATATGTAATTCTATATGTTGTGTTTGTCGGGATCCGATGGATAGTGAGTACTATGATTATGGTGATTATCAATCTATTGTTTATGTGTTGTTTATGATCTTGCATGCTCTCCGTTACTAGTAGAGGCTCTGGCCAAGTTTTTACTCTTAACTCCAAGAGGGAGTATTTATGCTCGATAGTGGGTTCATGCCTTCATTGACACCTGGGACAGTGACAGAAAGTTCTAAGGTTGTGATGTGCTGTTGCCACTAGGGATAAAACATTGATGCTATGTCTAAGGATGTAGTTGTTGATTACATTACGCACCATACTTAATGCAATTGTCTGTTGCTTTGCAACTTAATACTGGAGGGGGTTCGGACGATAACCTGAAGGTGGACTTTTTAGGCATAGATGCAGTTGGATGGCGGTCTATGTACTTTGTCGTAATGCCCAATTAAATCTCACTATATTTACCATGTCATGTATATGCATTGTTATGCCTTTCTCTATTTGTTAATTGCCCGACTGTAATTTGTTCACCCAACATGCTTTTATCTTATGGGAGAGACACCTCTAGTGAACTGTGGACCCCGGTCCTATTCTTTACATAGCATACAATCTACTTGTTTTACTGTTTTCTTTGCAAACATCTTCCACTCGATACGTTTAATCCTTTGTTACAGCAAGCCGGTGAGATTGACAACCTCACTGTTTCGTTGGGGCAAAGTACTTTGGTTGTGTTGTGCAGGTTCCTAGTTGGCGCCGGAATCCCTGGTGTTGCGCCGCATCACATTTCGCGACCATCAACCTTCAACGTGCTTCTTGGCTCCTACTGGTTCGATTAAACCTTGGTTTCTTTCTGAGGGAAAACTTGCTACTGTGCGCATCATACCTTCCTCTTGGGGTTCCCAACGAACGTGTGAGTTACACGCCATCATTATATTACTTTATGTTGACAATATCCATGAGATATACATGTTATAAGTTGAAAGCAACCGCTGAAACTTAATCTTCCTTTGTGTTGCTTCAATACCTTTACTTCGATTTATTGCTTTATGAGTTAACTCTTATGCAAGACTTATTGATGCTTGTCTTGAAGTACTATTCATGAAAATTCTTTGCTTTATGATTCACTTGTTTACTCATGTCATTACCATTGTTTTGATCGCTGCATTCATTACATATGTTTACAAATAGTATGATCAAGATTATGATGGCATGTCACTTCAGAAATTATCTTTGTTATCGTTTTACCTGCTCGGGACGAGTAGAACTAAGCTTGGGGATGCTGATACGTCTCCAACGTATCGATAATTTCTTATGTTCCATGCTACTTTATTGATGATACCTACATGTTTTATGCACATTATATGTCGTATTTACGCATTTTCTGGAACTAACCTATTAACAAGATGCCGAAGAGCCGATTCTTTGTTTTCTGCTGTTTTTGGTTTCAGAAATCCTAGTAAGGAAATATTCTCGGAATTGGACGAAATCACCGCCCAGGGTCCTATTTTTGCACGGAGCTTCCAGAAGACCGAAGAGATAACGAAGTGGGGCCACGAGGTGGCCAGACCATAGGGCGGCGTGGCCTGGTCCCTGGCCGCGCGGCCCTGTCATCTGGGCCCCTCGTGAGCCCCCCTGACCTACCCTTTCGCCTACTTATAGCCTCCGTCGCGAAACCCCCAGTACCGAGAGCCACGATACGGAAAACCTTCCAGAGACGCCGCCGCCGCGAATCCCATCTCGGGGGATTCAGGAGATCGCCTCCGGCACCCTGCCGGAGAGGGGATTCATCTCCCGGAGGACTCTACACCGCCATGGTCGCCTCCGGAGTGATGAGTGAGTAGTTCACCCCTGGACTATGGGTCCATAGCAGTAGCTAGATGGTCGTCTTCTCCTAATTGTGCTTCATTGTTGGATCTTGTGAGCTGCCTAACATGATCAAGATCATCTATCTGTAATACTATATGTTGTGTTTGTCGGGATCCGATGGATAGAGAATGCTATGTTATGATGATTATCAATCTATTGTTTATGTGTTGTTTATGATCTTGCATGCTCTCCGTTATTAGTAGAGGCTCTGGCCAAGTTTTTACTCTTAACTCCAAGAGGGAGTATTTATGCTCGATAGTGGGTTCATGCCTTCATTGACACACAGGACGTGTGAGAAAGTTCTAAGGTTGTGATGTGCTGTTGCCACTAGGGATAAAACATTGATTCTATGTCTAAGGATGTAGTTGTCGATTACATTACGCACCATACTTAATGCAATTGTCTGTTGCTTTGCAACTTAATACTGAATGGGGTTCGGATGATAACCTGAAGGTGGACTTTTTAGGCATAGATGCAGTTGGATGGCGGTCTATGTACTTTGTCGTAATGCCCGGATTAAATCTCACTATATTTATCATATCATGTATATGCATTGTTATGCCCTTCTCTATTTGTCAATTGCCCGACTGTAATTTGTTCACCCAACATGCTTTTATCTTATGGGAGAGACACCTCTAGTGAACTGTGGACCCCGGTCCTATTCTTTACATCGCATACAATCTACTGCAATACTTGTTTCTTGTTTTCTTGCAAACAATCATCTTCCACACAATACGGTTAATCCTTTGTTACAGCAAGCCGGTGAGATTGACAACCTCACTGTTTCGTTGGGGCAAAGTACTTGGGTTGTGTTGTGCAGGTTCCACGTTGGCGCCGGAATCCCTGTTGTTGCGCCGCATCACATTTCGCCACCATCAACCTTCAACGTGCTTCTTGGCTCCTCCTGGTTCGATTAAACCTTGGTTTCTTTCTGAGAGAAAACTTGCTACTGTGCGCATCATACCTTCCTCTTGGGGTTCCCAACGAACGTGTGAGTTACACGCCATCAACGCGGTCGAGGCAGTCGTAGAGGCGATGCCGAAGAAGACGTTGTCGAAGCCGATGAAGACGAGACGTCCGACGCGAGTTTGCCAGACTCGGGAACGTGTCGGGGACGAAGGCACTTCCGGTGTTGCTAGTACCGGGCGTGCGAGGGGCAGGGACCATCATGAACTTGTCGCCATGTCAGAGGGACTAGCAGAGGAGGCCTCCGGAAGCGTCGCGGTCGCAGATCGACGGATAGATGCCGACGCTGCCCGCGGTTCTCAGAGTAGAGTAGCAGGTCGTGTAGACGGGGACGAGGCGATGACACGGGCGACGAAGTCGAGACAGTTGGAGACGTAGAAGGCGGCTAACCCAGCGGTGACCAGGGGTGGTCATGCTGGACGCCTAGACGGGCGTTACGGTGGTTGGCGAGCCCAGCGCGACCTGAAGAGGTTGGCGAGCCCAGCGGCGACCTGGGTTGGGGGCGCGGCGGCGGTGCACGAAGTAGGCGAGGGAGACCCAGCGGCGTGACGAAGACCATGCGCGGACGGAGGCGACCCGCGCCGAAGGGGCGGCGCTGTGGTGGCCTCGGACGTCGATGCGCGGGGGACGGCGAAGGTGACCGCGTGCAGCGACGCCACGGCCTGAGGGGCCGGCGTAGCTACAGGGCGCGAGTCGGTGCAGCGGCGGGAGACCACCAGCGACGTACACGCCTCGGAAGGCGCGTCGGAGGCCGGTAGCATGGACCAAAGGCGGCGGCGCTGCGGCCCAAAGGGGCGACGCAGTGGCACCCCGATGCTCGATCGGTGGTAGGCGCATGCTCGGGGACGTGCTTGGCGTAGACGTGCGCGGGGTCGGTTGATCAGACCGACGGCGGCGCGATACACGCCATGGCGTGGACGACGCGCAGATCGGAGCCGATGGCGACGTTGTCGATGATGTCCCGGGCGATGACGGTGGAGACGAGCCGGCGATGGAGACCGCGTGAGCAAGACAGCCTGCTGCGTCGCACGTAGGGGCGCCCCGTGTGCAGCACGTCCGGCTGTGCCGTGCGGTTGATGGCCGGTGCAGGTCGATGCCGTTGTCGGAGTAGAGGCGCAAGTGGACGACGGCGATGGGCGACTCAATCCGATCTATGATCGGTAAAACCAAAAAGAAAACGCCGGTCGAGCGACCGGCGGAGCAAAAAAGAAAACCAATCTACAGATTGGAAAAAAAAGACTCGAGGCCAGCGGATCAACGGATCGGCGAACGAACCCTCATACGGGTTGCGCGGCCCCCGAAGTAGATCATGGAGATCAACCTCCCCGGGGGCGGCGCAGCGCGGAAGCTTGGGCGGCGGCTAGGTCAAGGAGCGTGCCCCTCTGATATCATGTTGAATTGCATGCACTAACCAACTATTCCAAAAGCCCGAGCTGATGGAAAGATGTAGGCAATTTATTTCAACACTCACCCTACGTCTTTGCCCTTCGGCCTATTGTGACGCATGTTTGGGGAGCCGCAATATTTCTTTTTATTCTTTCGTTGGCCAGGATTTGATCCTAGGATCTCCCGCTCTGATACCATGTTGAATTGCATGCACTAACCAACTATTCCAAAAGCCCGAGCTGATGGAAAGATGTAGGCAATTTATTTCAACAGGGACTTTTATTTCTTAGTTTTTTTTTTGGTTGTGTGCATCCGTACTGCCATGGACATTACGTTGTTGCAGAGGCTAAGTGTAAATTGGTATATTTTAATACTAATATATTTTCCTTTATCAAAAAAATATGTATGAAATATCAATAAGTTTCGAAAATATATTAAGTGATGTGACTACTGATTCAACAACCATACGTTCCGAGTGGGTGAGCTATAGCAAAAAAGCACAGCCGTCAAAACATTTAGAGCACCTACCTAGAAATCTATGCTAAGACAAGAAAATAATCAACTGATATGAGAGTACCTGAAAATACTTTGTTTTCTTGTGACGATGTTTGCACAACCTGAACAGCTAGAAATGAATAGCATATTGATGTGAAAAAAAATTACCCAGAAATGGCGCGCTGATGCCAATGATTTATGTGTGCAAACAAACCAACCAGCCACAATAATTAGGAAACAAAAGGATGGTATGCATGCAGTACCAAATATTAAGTATAATAAGTCGTTTCGCATGTTACATGATATGATTAAATAATAGAAAGAGATAAGCTAGCTCCGACACTTTTTTTTTTGAGAAAAGCTCCGACACTTGTTAAGATTAACAGATCTAACTTTTATGAATACAAAAAAGCTAAAAAGATATTTGCAACGAAAACAGATCGGAGAGAGCTGAGGGTTTATCCCTAGCACTACATTGATGTAACTTGCCAATCCTAGTGGAAACTGATTATCTTGAGTCGGTGAAGATGCTGAAATCTGAACGTGTTGATCGATCTGTCCATCAGACGTGCATTACTCATGTTAATCGTAGTCAGAATAGCAGTAGTCATTTTATGGCCAATTACGCTAAAACTCTTACTAGCACGGCTGTTTGGCAATGCTATGGCCCAGATGGGTTAGGAAACATTTGCTACCAAGATTGTAATCCCTGATTTGAGTAATGCAAATTGTGAGTTCAAAAAAAAAAAAAACAGATCAAAGAGAGCCGGTTGGATCATAACTTTTCAAAAGAGATTCCGGCATCGATGGACGATAAATTGAAGTTGAGAAAGGGAACAAAGTAGAAAACCTGAAAAATTCTACATTTTATAGAAATAACTGAAGGTAATGTACATCATGATTAATGCAAAATTTTGATCCTAGAAAACCTGCAATTATCCCTAAGAATGGTATATCATGGTTAATATAAATTTTGATACTATTCGTATTTTCTCAAAAGTAGCTTAAGAAAAGAAATCAGCCATTAGACTACAATATACCTAATAATAAAGGATGCTAAAATTTCTGCCAAAAACTTTCGCCAACTAAACGATTTTACCGTCCTACCAAATCACATAATACTGTACAATTGCCCGCCCCCCCCCCACCCACCCCAGGTACCGGTTCGGTTATTTGCGCCTGGAATCAGTCGATGCAGATTCCTCTCATTCCGTTCCTCGACCGATGTTTCGGTTGGTAATGGGCTTTCCTTCTCAACATTGTTCGTCTTTGTAGTGGGCCGTAGACTGGCTAGGCTGTTTTCTTTAACTTTACCAGTAATTACATATTAGGAAACAGAGAAGATGAAATGTTTTAGCTTTGCAATAGTCCCACGTCGCTCGTATAAACCGACTGGCAACAGTTTATATGCGTGAGATTTTTGTTCTACAACGAGCCGACTTGGAATAACATGCAGGCTGGGCGTGCGGTAGCGTATTAAAAGAGAAATTTCACGCTGGTGTCATGAGGAAGGAACACTGGTAAAAAAAGGGCTTTAGTCCCGGTTCGCAACTGCCATTAGTCGCGGGTTGCCTCCCGAACCGCGACTAAAGCCCCCTTTAGTCGGGGTTCGAATATTTTCGGGACTAATGAGGGTGGACGGAAGCCTCTTTTTCTACTAGTGGAAAGGAAAGGATAAAAAGGAATTTGGAAAAATATTTCACGCTGGTGGCTGGGCGTGCAAGCGATGATGGGAATGACATGGTGGGCATGCGTTGATGGCAACCTGGCGTGAAGGAGAGCTTCGTGCGGCACAGGCTGCGGGAGGCTACAGAGCAGAGGAGGACATGGGGGAATGAGAGAGAGGCGGCGGCGTGGCTTCGTGGACTGGGGCGCGAGGAAGGCGAGGGAAACGGACTCGATAGAGGATTATGGGTTTGTCCGTCCGTCGTGGCTAGCTGGGCCAAGCCCAAGGTGCGGCAGTCTATCTGGCTTCATAAAACATTTTTAGCGAAATACTTTCGTGAGTGTCAATGCCAAACATAAAGGAAATGATTCAGCACATGAAAAATGCCAAACCATGGCGTTATTTTATGCTCATCGAATTAAGCATTGGAAAGCAAACAAACACTCAGATTCTCTAAAAAGAGAAGCCGATTCAGATTGGAAGCTAGGAAAAGGGAGTAGCAACTTTGGTGTGCATCTAATCTGATGGAGTCTCTAATGGATCATGATGGCTGATTCTTCACAGCATAAAAACAGGTGGTGGTACATATTGCCACATCAACAATGCTAACATTACGCATCAGTGGTGGCTGCGGGAGAGAAGGGTGTCACTACTTGCAACCATGAAGGCATTATTCGTCGCAGGAGGCGTCACCGGGTTACGCGGGGTAATCGAATAAATGACTATTCAATAAAATCATTTCTTACCAACGCAAGAATAAGTGTTGCTCTCTTCGTTAGTTGACGTTTTCTTCGCGAGTTAAGTTTTGTATGTCGTTGTTTATGTTCATCTTGTGCATCATGAAAAAATTCTAGGCTCGGCAGCCGAGGTGACACTAATTCTTTTACTGGATCTCTATGCTATCGTCCTCCGCTTTGTTTTCGCCTGGTTGGGCCTAATCTTGTTAGACATGATTACGTTTATTATTATGAATAGGAGAAGTATCAACATGGATGGTTTGCAATAACCTGGAGCATTCAATTTTCCCGGTGCAACGCACGTGCACTTTTGCTATTAAGTTATAATGTAGCATAAAACTAGATAGAAGCGGTAAGCCAATTATAGCCATGTTTACGATTAGGCGAAGAGAGAATATACAAATATTAACTTACTTTGTCTTCCATATATGACAACTTTTTCGAAGTATGATTCCATCTTGAAACAATAAGTACATATTTTATCACATATAGTTTGGTAAGAGGTAAGAATGAATAGAATAAAAATAATTATCTTGACAACTCATATTGTGTTGGTGATACGTGAAAATAATGAAAATTGGGGAAAACATAGACATACCCCTTCAAAATAATAGTTGGAGACAAATAAACTATATTTTTTAATAAGTAATGATATTTATAAGATATTAATCCTAAGTAATACTGGAAGTAACATAACTTAATATAGTAAAATATTATCCATACTCTATATAGTATTGACATGCTTGAATTTATATGTAAGTTCTATTGGGACCGCTTAGATTTGTATGGTTTTCATGACAATAGGAAACAATATTGATATAATACCAGTTCTATAGTTAAATTTCCTTTCGTAAAATATAAAAAAATTATATGAAAAAATTATCAAGTTGCAGCTTGAAATATATTTTATATGTATATTCTAGAGAAATACAATATATTTGAAATTATTTTTCATGCCAAATCCCTAGCAACGAGATAAATCTAGATGCCTTAGTGTAAACTTAAAGTTACAAAAAGTAGATAGTTGAACTGCACACTCTTATGGATGCCATGCAATATTATGATGGGTGTAATAATGAACAGAAGGTAAGAAATCTAAGAGCATCTCCACTCGTCCCCCCGACGAGGCCCATCCGGACGGCGAAATTCGGTCCAGTCGCGCCCCTGGTTCCTCGTTTTCGTCCGGATTTGGCCCTTCATCCATCCGGCGAGCCCACGCCATCCCCGGTCCCCTGGGGAGCTATCGGGGAGTTCGGACGAGTGAAAAGCGGGGAAGGGCCCGATCTGTCAGCGACTGGATACACGAACCCCACCACCACCTCGCTCAAAATCCCCCCACCCCTCGTATCTTTCTCGCCTCCGGCACCACCCCGCCAGGAATCGACGTAGACGCCGACGGCCGGCTGCCCTCGGCGTAGCCACGCCTGGCCCTCGGCGTAGGCTACGCCGACGGCAGCCCTCGGCATATCTCCTCGGCGTTCAGGTCCCTCGGCACCTGGCACACTGCCGTCGGCGTAGGCCCGGCCGTCGGCGTACGCTTCCTATGCCGACGGTGCGGCTTCACCCTCGGCGCCGCTGCCCTCGGCGTCTCGCCACGGCGCGCCGTCGCCGTTAACTGAGCGCCCCAGACGCCGACGGCATTGCCCTCGGCATAGGGCAGCCATCTGCGCGCCGTGGAGCGACGTGGCGCGTCGCGCGGCTGCCACCTGCGCCGTCTACGCCGACGGCCAACCCTCGGCGTCTGCATGGGCCATGCAGGGACACGCGGCACGCTGCGGGCGGCTGCCAGGCGGAGGTCTACGCCGACGGCTATGCCCTCGGCATAGACCTGACCATATGGTCGCAGCAAGGGTCTATGCCGACGGCATTGCCCTCGGCGTAGACCTGTTCGATTTTTGTTTTGTTTTTCAGCAGTCCAGTTTGCACCGTCCAGCAGTCCAGTTTGCACAGTTTAGCAGTTCTACATCCGAATACATCCAAATTCATCAAAATTCACCATAATTCATCCAAATTCACCATAATTCACATAAATAGCATAAAATGCACATAGTAGCATACATGGTGCACATAGTAGCATACATGGTGCACATACAAGAGGAGAGTGCCATGTCATCCAAATACAGAACTAGCGGAGGAAGGACCCGGGCGGGGTGTGTCCGCCCACATCGTTGGCGAAACGAGCAGCCCGGGGTTGCGCTCCGGTAGAAGCTGCAGAAGAACCACCTGGAGAAGGACCGGTGCTACGCCCAGGAGAAGTCGACGGAGAGGCACCGGGAGTAGTCCCAGGAGTAGTCGACGGAGAGGCACCATCAGAACGCCCAGGAGACCGACCACCTTCATGAACCGGTGTGACCTCGCGCCCACCCGGCGATGCCTGGTTCCCGGACCATCCCGTTCCCTACGTGTTCCCTACATGTTAGCAACTTGCGAGGCAAAGGAAAGTGGTAACTACCGGTTTGGCAAAGAACTTACCTCCGGTGTGGATCCGTAGTAAGTCGCAGCGAAAGCTGCCTTCGATGGCATGATAGGCATGTCCCCCGCCACGGTAACTCGAGCCGGTGGCGGTGTACCAGTAGACATAGAGATCATCATTTCCTGCAAGATAGGTTACAAGTTAGGCTTTGCAGAAATAAAGCATCAAACTGAGACTTGTCATCTACTAGCGAGAAGAAAGATTCAGACTTACTCCTATATACGCCATGTAGGCCGTATTCTGCCTATTCCACTGCGCAGCGGCCTGCTGATACGCTTCATTGCAGGCTTCGAAAGCCGCCTCGAACTCAGGCTACAATTTCAGAAACAATGAATCTCGTAAACACTTAGCCATGTAGGAAGGAAAACCGGAAAGAGGATGAAAATGAGGAAAACTTACATCGTAGGCGGGTGGACGAGCAGGCCGTGGACGAGGCTGGGGGCTGTCGGCGGTGAGGGTATGCTTGAGACGCGTGTAGCTCGTGGCTGGGGTAGGCTTGACCGCCTTATTCAGAAAGGGGTAACGGCCATGCGGATGCCCGCGCCCCGACAGGACCAACGACTCCTCGTCGACCGGAATGCTCAAGGGGTCATCCACCTCGGGGTGACGAGACTTGACCATGTCGCAGTAGTCCTCCTTGGCGGCCTTGGCATTGCCGTAGTACTGTGGCTGAGGCAATGCGGGATTGGGCTTCTTCTTCGTCCGCATCATGTCATATATCTGGGCATCATGAAGCACCACCCCAGGTGCTGCCTCGGCCACCTGCATCGCGAAAAGAAAAGTTATGCGTACCACAAATGTAACATGACGGGAAATGAAAGAAGGTCGTTCAATGTATATACATACCATTTTCCCCTTGTAGCGGGTGTAGTCGCGGTTTCCCGCGCAGTGTGTGCCACCAGTGCCTCGGTTCTCCATGTTCCGCCTCGACACGGCTGCAAACTCCTCATCCTCCCTGAGCCACCTCGCCCTAATCAGCTCCTCCCATGCCTCCCTATGCTGCTCGGCCCACTCGGGACAAACCTGAAAACACAATACTCAACTCAAGATAATCCAATGAAAACTTAGCAGCAATGTAGAATCTCATTGACATTTTACTCACCGACATGTACTCCTCAATGGTCATTGCCCATTCATCCGTAGGCTGGTTACCAACATAGTACTCCTTCTTGACCCTCTTACCCTTGTTAGCCCAGAAGGCACTAGCGCTGGTGAACTTTTGGTTGTACCACTGCTGCGGTGTCAACCTCTCGCAAGCGCCACGCAAAGTGAGACGCGCCTGCGTGTCATGCTCCGGGTCCACACGATAGAAGCACTTCAATCATGCATCAATGAGTTGTGAAAGTCATGAGTTAGCACATTAGGGTCATTAACTATGAACGATGCTCGAGAAATATATGCCTTACCCAGAACTTGGTGGTCACAGCCTCAGCAGCTGTCGCGAAGCCTACGGCAGGGGCATCCTCATAGTCCGCCCAAGTAGTGGCTAGCTTCGTCGCGCCACCGGGGACCGTGCTAAGGGGAGTGTATCTGCCGGGCCAGAACTTCTTAATCAGAGCCCCAAGCAAGCTGTTAGGCATGCGGGGGGGCTTGGCATCCCATGTCCGATTCTTTCGCAAATAAATCACACATTAGTACACATGCCAAATTGTTTATTATGCCCAAGATGAAAATACATGTTCGAAATTTCTGAAGTAGTACACTTACTCATCGCTCGAAGGAATGATAAGGGCCTTGTCATCATGGGTCTTCGGCTCCTTCCTCGCATCGGGGACTCTAGCTTCTCCACGAAGCTTCAAGGGCTTCGGCGCACCCCCATCCTCCATCACCTCCAACTCAGCCCTAGAGTCCGACTCGTGTGTAGACTCTGTCTCCATCTCCACCTCCCCACTAGACGGACCCTCTAGGAACAACTCAGGAGCCACGTCGCCAGAAGCGGAGGGTGGCTCGTCAAAGTCCATGTGTACCCCGCCGCCACCTCGTCCTCCACCTCGTCCTCCTCGTCCTCCACCTCGTCCTCCTCGTCCTCCTCGTCCTCGTCCTCCATCGGTACCATCGTCGTAACGCGGATTGCGCACCGGGGCTCGATCACTCCGTCTAGTGGGTGGTCTAGGAATATTCCTCTTCACCTGCGAGAGCGTCTTAAGCAAGCTCTCGGAGTCTGCCTTGCCGCTGCTCATATTGTTCAGTCACCTGCATTGAGAAGAATAAAACAGTTAAGCACAAAGACATATTATATGAAGATACTAAGAATAAAAGGCACAATGCAATTAAGAAGCAGGTTGACATAATAAAATGTAGATACTAAGAATAAAAGGCACAATGCAATTAAGAAGCATGTTGACAAATAAATACTAAGAATAAAAGGCACAATGCAATTAAGAAGCATGTTGACAAATAAATACTAAAAATAAAAGACCCTCACCAGCCGTCATCGCTCTCACGCTCACTCTCATACTCCGTCTCTTTCTCTTTCTCTTTCTCTGGATCACTATCACTATCACTATCTTGTGAGTACAAAGTTGAAGGGTCGACGGGTGGAGGCTCATCATAATTGTCATTCGCCTCAAGTAACTTCTCCAGCATAGATATGTCCTTTAGATCCACCACTGACTCACCACGAGTTTCTGCATCGTTCCCGAGGTCCTCTTGAACAAACGGTTCTAAAATATATTCCCCGAAGTCCTGTTCCTCTTGATAGAAAATCCCCTCGTATGTCACGGGGTCAATGTTGTTGTAATCATCCTCAGAGGGAATCGGTAGGTTACCATGTGGCGATACCTGGAAGACGACTTCCCAACCCTTGAGTTCCACTTTCTGGCATGGGTAGGGCAAATAATAAACTTGCTTGGCTTGGTGAGCCACAACAAAGACATCGGCTCCGCTATAGGTGGTTGAAGGCTTAACTTCAACTAACCCAATGGACTTATCACTTCTCTGTCCACCTATTGGGTCAAACCAATGACACTTGAACACGACGATATTGAGTTGCACGTTCGTACGATTGAATGTCAACTCGTATACACTTTGTAACCTTCCGTAGTAATCAAAGTTGTTGGCTCCTTTGGTGAAGACCCCAGTATTTATCGTTTTGGGATTCGCCCGGCCCTTACAGTGCGTCTACGTGTGGAAGCGAAACCCATTCACATCATACTTCTCATACTTGGTCACCTCACGGCTACAACCTTGGGAAACACATTTCAACTCATCTATCATATCAACGTTTCTCTCACGGCCCTACAAGAACATTTCAAATTTGTTGTGTGCATTAGTTACGTGTAATAAGAGGGACAAGTCACATGTTGCAATGTAAGAGGAAAGGTTAGAAATTACTTTTTCCATGAACCATGTCACAAAGTTTTTATTAATTCCGGGAGCACCCTCTTTCAGTAGAGTGTCCATCTCCGAGGGTTCGGGCAATTCATCATACGGCCACATTTCATCCGTGAATTTGCTGAAAGGAGTAAATAAGCATTAGACCGAGACGAGGTTACTAGCTGCAAAGTAATTTGTTCACCATTTTACCTTACGAATGGGATCACTTCCTCCATGTTCGTAAGCACATATAGCATTATACAATCCTTCTCTTCGTTATCCAATTTATATTTTGTTCCTTTACCAGCCTTGCCACCGGGGAATTGGAATAGTTTTAGCTTGGGGTCATTCTCGGGCACGTCGACATTGTAACGAGTGACCGGGTTATGCTGAGTGGGAACATCATCGGGATAGTACGTTGTCGCGGCATCTGCCATCTCCCGAAGGCATATTGCCTCAGCTATGCATGCTTCAATCTTGGCCTTGTTTCCAGTTATCTTTCGAATATACTTAAACTCTCTCTCAATACGAATCGCTAACGAAATCGCACCGGACCACCCAAGAGTGCCTCGTTGGCGAGGTGCACAATGAGATGTGCCATCGGAGTAAAGAAGCCTGGCGGAAATAGCATCTCCAAATTGCATAGCAACTCCGGCACTGTATGTTGTAGCTTTGCAATAACCTCGGGACATATCTGCTTAGCACAGAGCATGCGGAAGAAATGGCTCAACTGCGCAAGCACTCGCCAGACTTTCTCGGGGATATACCCTCGAAGCATCACCGGCATGAGCCGCTGAATCCATATATGATAGTCGTGACTCTTGAGCCCGGTGACTTTTCCCGTCGAAAGATTAACTCCCTTACTCATATTCGAGCAATAACCATCCGGGAACATCACGACGTATTTGAGGCACCTGAATGCCTCCTTCTTTTGGATGGAATCAAGGCAGAAGTTGGCATGCGGCTTGAACCAATTCTTTTGACGGCCAATAGGACGCTTCATGTGTAATTTTTCCCTATCACAGAGGATCTCAATATCGACTCTAGCCTTGACATTATCCTTTGACTTCCCGGGAATGTTCAGGCATGTGTGAAAGACGGACTCCGCGACATTCTTTACAGTGTGCATCACATCGATGTTATGGGGAAGTTCGAGGTCCTTGTAATACTCGAGCTTCGTTAAAGCCGCCTCGTGAGTCCAGTTGTGCGTTACACCATATACCTCAAATTGATGGCCAGTTGGCGTCGCTGCCGGCACGAGAGCACGTAGCTCGGCTTCAACAAGTGTACCATCAAACTTCGGCACATCTTTTTTTTCATGCACAACTTTGCCCTTCTTGAAGTTCTTTTTGTCTTCTCTAAACGGATGCCTCCTTTTGAGGAACTGCCGATTCGTGTCAAACGCAACATACTTGCGACCCTTCTGTAGCCAAAGGAACTCAAGCCGATGCCTGCACACTGGGCATGGCCACTTACCAGCTGTACACCATCCACATGTTAGGGCGTACCCGGGCATGTCATGCATGGTATACTGCAACCAAACTCTCATGCAGAAGTTTGTCTTCGATGCTCGGTCGTACGTCAATGTCCCGTGGTGCCAAGAGTGGTTCAAATCTTCCACAATCGGCTGCATGTAGACACTCAAATTCTTCCCCGGGTAATGAGGGCCTGGAATGATCAGCGACAGAAACATGGTCTTCCTCGTCATTAGGACTCCGGGAGGGAGATTGAGCGGAATAACAAACACGGGCCAGCAACTGTAATTGGCAGTCGACATACCATATGGATGAAACCATCTGTTGCTATCGCAATTCTGACATTCCGAGCCTCGGCTGCCTTAAGCGGGAGTTTTGTATCGAAGTTCTTCCATGCCGTACCATCGGATGGATGTCCCATCTTCAACTTCTTCTTTTCGTCCACGAATCTCTTCCCATACTTGTGCCACGTCATCTGTTTGGCTGTCTCCTCGTGCATGTAAAGCCGCTGGATTCTTTTTATGAATGGGAGATATCGAAGAATCGACTTTGCGGTGCTTGACTGCCTCACCTGACCATCCTTTCCCGTTACCTCTTCATACCTAGACTGCTTACAGATGGGACAGTACTTGTCCTCCGCATACTGTCTCCAAAATAGAACGCAGCCTTTGGGACAACAGTCTATCCTTTGATAATCCATGTTGAGGTCCTTCATCATTCTCCTCGTCGCGTGCAGGCTTTGAGGCAGACAATGATCTTTGGGCAACATGTTACCAGTTGTTTTCAGACTTGCTTCAAAGCCCTCACGGGTGGTGTTGTACCGGGTCTTGTCGGCTAGACATTGGTAGATGGCATCGAGCTGAGAAATCGCGGCGCCCTCGTACAGAGGCCTCTTAGCCGCGGCAATCATATCATAGAAGGCCTTCGCGGTTGGCTCTGGTTCCTCCGGTTCTGGCGGCGCCTCCGGTTCTGGCGGCGCCTCCGGTTCTGGAGGTGGCGAATCCGGGACATCGGCATGGACGAGATCATCTAGAAAGTCTCTAATTCCATCGTACTCATTGCCATTGAGCCACTGCCGCATCACCTCACCTCTGTCACGTTCGCGCTCATCAAAGTCGATTTCCGCGACGTACCCATGCATATACCCATATTGCAGAAGGTGTTTATACATTTCATCCTTCCCACGACGTTGACGCTTCACGCAGCGAACACAAGGGCAAAGTGCCCGAACCAGCCCCTTTGTACCACGCGCTAACTCATTCACTAGAAAATGGGTCTTCCTTGTCCACTCATTTGTTTTCTCAGTCGCACTAACACGCTCATTGTACATCCATCCATTATCAGCCATCCTCTGCTTTATTGGGAGCCAAACCACAGACATAGCATTTATATCAAATAGGAAATTAAATGCATCATATTTTTATTTATTTTACCGGGCGAAACGCATGCATCAACCTACATCTCTACTAGGTGGGCTCCTAGCAGCCGCCGGATCCGTAGTTGGCTACGTTCTCCATGCTCTACCCCGGTCCAAGTCAGAATTTTGGCAGCACCTCCCCGCTGCTCTCCCGATACACGTCTCGGCAAAAAGCCGAGAGGATGTGCATCTGGAGAACAACGGGGAGCGCCGCGAAATCTGACTCGGACCGGAGTAGAACATGGAAAACGTAGACAACTACGCATCCGCCGACTGTCCCGTAAATGCCGCAAGCGTTACGGTTCAAAATATGCGGACCACTAATGCATATTTATCCGCGTAACGCTCGCGGACGGGAAGTGACACCTAGGTTACGCAACTGGACTTGGAAAATGAATCTAGTGACATAAGAAAATGCGGAGAAGGGGAGGCGATGTTTTAGCTCACCCTCGGCGACCGGAGAGAATCACGGACACGGCGGTCACGACGGAGCGGTCACGACGGAGCGGTCACGAGGTCGGCGGTCACGACGGCACCTATTTCCATTCATTAAAAAACAAATTATTTCACATATCACATTTCCTATTTGTATTTCTATTTCACATTTTCTATTTCACATTTTCACATTTTCTATTTTCACCTTTCACAAACATTTCACATATCACATTTCCTATTTGTATTTCTATTTCACATTTTCTATTTCACATTTTCACATTTTCTATTTTCACCTTTCACAAACATTTCACATTTCACATTTCACAAACTAATTCCATTCTATTTGTATTTCTAAATAGCATACAATATTACAAATAAAAGTTAAAAAAATGAAAAAAAAACTTACCATAGGAGAGGCAGGCGGGAGTCGGGAGGCAGGGGCGGCGGGAGGCGGAGGCGGCGAGCGGCGGCGGAGGAAGGCGGCGCGTGCGGGCGGCGGCGGGGAGGCGAAGGTCGGCGGTGGGGAGGCGAGAGACCGTGGGGAGGAGGGCGGCCGGGGAGGGAGAAGCGGGCGGCCGGCGGCGGGGCGGCCGGCGACGGGGAGGCGCGGCGGCGCAGAGGTTGGTGGCGGCGGGCGGGGATCGTGGCGGCGGGCAGGGGGAGGAGATGGGCGCGGGCGGGGGAGGAGATGGGCCTGGGCGGTCCGGCTCGACCAGGCCGTGCCCTAACCGGTCCGGCGCGCCCCCCCTATGCCGAGGGCCGGCTATACGCCGAGGGTGGCCCTCGGCATAGACCTTTTTTTTCCTTTTACTTCCTATTTAATCTCAATTATAGGTATAAAATTATTTTCTAAATTTTTTTCCTTTTGTTTTTTCCTTTTACTTCCTATTTGTTTTAATCTTCTACATTCCCAAGCTATGCACATAAATATTTTTACCATATCTTAACTTAATATTCCCCCCGGTAGACGAAACCCTAATCCGGAGCCCCATGAATCTACCCCTTTGACCGGCCTCCGATAACAGTTGAACTATGGACTTTTCTCTTACTTTGTGTTGTGTTAGTTCATCGGAACATGTAGTACCAATAATTACCCTATCTTACATCACTATTCCCTCCGGTAGACAAAACCCTAATCCGGTAGCCCCGTAGATCTACCCCTTTGACCGACCTCCGATGACAGCTGACCAATGGACTTTTCTCTTCCTTTGTGTTGTGTTAGGTCATAGGTACATGTGGAAACAAGTATCATCCCATATGATCCGAGGGAGTTCCCCCCTATACATGCAGAATCTGCCTAAGTGTAGGAACCCCCTGTCCGAGAAGCCGGACACACCTTGGGGGTAGCCTTGGATATAGAACCATCTAAAATCACTTTTGTGCATTCCATGTGGACACACACAAGTTTTGGGACCATTCCCTAGATCCGATGCTCGATTTCCGACGAAACCCTAGTTCTGTAGACCGCGCGGTCTACCCCTGTGACTGCATCCCATCGGGGGTCCCCCGGTGGGCATATGCCTCCATTTGAGCTTGGTTAGGTCATAGGTACATGTGGAAACAAGGATCATCACATATGATCTCAAGTTTCTCTCCGGTTCAACTCCGAGGGAGTTCCCCCCTATACATGCAGAATCTGCCTAAGTGTAGGAACCCCCTGTCCGAGAAGCCGGACACACCTGGGGGGGTAGCCTTGGATATAGAACCATCTCAAATCACTTTTGTGCATTCCATGTGGACACACACAAGTTTTGGGGCCATTCCCTAGATCCGATGCTCGATTTCCGACGAAACCCTAGTTCTGTTGACCGCGCGGTCTACCCCTTTGACTGCATCCCATCGGGGGTCCCCCGGTGGGCATATGCCTCCATTTGAGCTTGGTTAGGTCATAGGTACATGTGGAAACAAGGATCATCACATATGATCTCAAGTTTCTCTCCGGTTCAACTCTGAGGGAGTTCCCCCCTATACATGCAGAATCTACCTAAGTGTAGTAACCCCCTGTCCGAGAAGCCGGACACACCTGGGGGGGTAGCCTTGGATATAAAACCATCTCAAATCACTTTTGTGCATTCCATGTGGACACACACAAGTTTTGGGGCCATTCCCTAGATCTGATGCTCGATTTCCGACGAAACCCTAGTTCTGTTGACCGCGCGGTCTACCCCTTTGATCGCATCCCATCGGGTCCCCGGTGGGCATATGCCTCCATTTGAGCTTGGTTAGGTCATAGTTACATTTGGAAACAAGGATCATCACATATGATCTCAACTTTCTCTCTAGGTTCAACTCAGGGAGTTCCCCCTATACATGCGAGACCGCCTAAGTGTAGTAACCCCCTGTCCGAGAAGCCGGACACACCTTGGGGTGTAGCCTTGGATATAGAACCATCTCAAATCACTTTTGTGCATTCCATGTGGACACACACAAGTTTTGGGGCCATTCCCTAGATCCGATGCTCGATTTCCGACGAAACCCTAGTTCGGCTGACCGCGCGTTCTACCCCTTTGTCTGCCTCCAACCGGGGGCGACGCTGTGGGCATATGCCTCCATTTGAGCTTGGTTAGGTCATAGGTACATGTGGAAACAAGGATCATCACATATGATCTCAAGTTTCTCTCCGGTTCAACTACGAGGAGTTCCCCCTATACATGCAGAATCTACCTAAGTGTAGTAACCCCCTGTCCGAGAAGCCGGACACACCTGGGGGGGTAGCCTTGGATATAAAACCATCTCAAATCACTTTTGTGCATTCCATGTGGACACACACAAGTTTTGGGGCCATTCCCTAGATCTGATGCTCGATTTCCGACGAAACCCTAGTTCTGTTGACCGCGCGGTCTACCCCTTTGACTGCATCCCATCGGGGGTCCCCCGGTGGGCATATGCCTCCATTTGAGCTTGGTTAGGTCATAGTTACATTTGGAAACAAGGATCATCACATATGATCTCAACTTTCTCTCCGGTTCAACTCCGAGGGAGTTCCCCCCTATACATGCAGAATCTGCCTAAGTGTAGTAACCCCCTGTCCGAGAAGCCGGACACACCTGGGGGGGTAGCCTTGGATATAGAACCATCTCAAATCACTTTTGTGCATTCCATGTGGACACACACAAGTTTTGGGGCCATTCCCTAGATCCGATGCTCGATTTCCGACGAAACCCTAGTTCTGTTGACCGCGCGGTCTACCCCTTTGACTGCATCCCATCGGGGGTCCCCCGGTGGGCATATGCCTCCATTTGAGCTTGGTTAGGTCATAGGTACATTTGGAAACAAGGATCATCACATATGATCTCAACTTTCTCTCCGGTTCAACTCCGAGGGAGTTCCCCCCTATACATGCAGAATCTGCCTAAGTTTAGTAACCCCCTGTCCGAGAAGCCGGACACACCTGGGGGGTAGCCTTGGATATAGAACCATCTCAAATCACTTTTGTGCATTCAATGTGGACACACACAAGTTTTGGGGCCATTCCCTAGATCCGATGCTCGATTTCCGACGAAACCCTAGTTCTGTTGACCGCGCGGTCTACCCCTTTGACTGCATCCCATCGGGGGTCCCCCGGTGGGCATATGTCTCCATTTGAGCTTGGTTAGGTCATAGGTACATGTGGAAACAAAAATCATCCCATATGATCTCAACTTTCTCTCCGGTTCAACTCCGAGGGAGTTCCCCCCTATACATGCAGAATCTGCCTAAGTGTAGTAACCCCCTGTCCGAGAAGCCGGACACACCTGGGGGGGTAGCCTTGGATATAGAACCATCTCAAATCACTTTTGTGCATTCCATGTGGACACACACAAGTTTTGGGGCCATTCCCTACATCCGATGCTCGATTTCCGACGAAACCCTAGTTCTGTTGACCGCGCGGTCTACCCCTTTGACTGCATCCCATCGGGGGTCCCCCGGTGGGCATATGCCTCCATTTGAGCTTGGTTAGGTCATAGGTACATGTGGAAACAAAAATCATCCCATATGATATCAAGTTTCTCTCCGGTTCACGTACGAGGGAGTTCCCCCCTATACATGCAGAATCTGCCCAAGTGTAGGAACCCCCTATCCGAGAAGCCGGACACACCTGGGGGGTAGCCTTGGATATAAAACCATCTCAAATCAATTTTGTGCATGCCATGTGGACACACACAAGTTTTGGGGCCATTCCCTAGATCCGACGCTCGATTTCTGACGAAACCCTAGTTTTGTTGACCGCGCGGTCTACCCCTTTGACTGCATCCCATCGGGGGTCCCTCGGTGGGCATATGCCTCCATTTGAGCTTGGTTAGGTCATAGGTACATGTGGAAACAAAAATCATCCCATATGATATCAAGTTTCTCTCCGGTTCACGTACGAGGGAGTTCCCCCTATACATGCGAGAATGCGCCCAAGTGTAGGAACCCCCTGTCCGAGAAGCCGGACACACCTGGGGGGTAGCCTTGGATATAAAACCATCTCAAATCAATTTTGTGCATGCCATGTGGACACACATAAGTTTTGGGGCCATTCCCTAGATCCGACGCTCGATTTCTGACGAAACCCTAGTTCTGTTGACCGCGCGGTCTACCCCTTTGACTGCATCCCATCGGGCCGGTGGGCATATGCCTCCATTTGAGCTTGGTTAGGTCATAGGTACATGTGGAAACAAAAATCATCCCATATGATATCAAGTTTCTCTCCGGTTCACGTACGAGGGAGTGCCCCCTATACATGCAGAATCTGCCCAAGTGTAGGAACCCCCTGTCCGAGAAGCCGGACACACCTGGGGGTAGCCTTGGATATAAAACCATCTCAAATCAATTTTGTGCATGCCATGTGGACACACACAAGTTCTGGGGCCATTCCCTATATCCGACGCTCGATTTCTGACGAAACCCTAGTTCTGTTGACCGCGCGGTCTACCCCTTTGACTGCATCCCATCGGGGGTCCCCCGGTGGGCATATGCCTCCATTTGAGCTTGGTTAGGTCATAGGTACATGTGGAAACAAAAATCATCCCATATGATATCAAGTTTCTCTCCGGTTCACGTACGAGGGAGTGCCCCCTATACATGCAGAATCTGCCCAAGTGTAGGAACCCCCTGTCCGAGAAGCCGGACACACCTGGGGGGTAGCCTTGGATATAAAACCATCTCAAATCAATTTTGTGCATGCCATGTGGACACACACAAGTTTTGGGGCCATTCCCTAGATCCGACGCTCGATTTCTGACGAAACCCTAGTTCTGTTGACCGCGCGGTCTACCCCTTTGACTGCATCCCATCGGGGGTCCCCCGGTGGGCATATGCCTCCATTTGAGCTTGGTTAGGTCATCGGTACATGTGGAAACAAAAATCATCCCATATGATATCAAGTTTCTCTCCGGTTCACGTACGAGGGAGTTCCCCCCTATACATGCAGAATCTGCCCAAGTGTAGGAACCCCCTGTCCGAGAAGCCGGACACACCTGGGGGGGGGTAGCCTTGGATATAAAACCATCTCAAATCACTTTTGTGCATTCCATGTGGACACACACAAGTTCTGGGGCCATTCCCTGGATCCGACGCTCGATTTCTGACGAAACCCTAGTTTTGTTGACCGCGCGGTCTACCCCTTTGACTGCATCCCATCGGGGGTCCCCTGGTGGGCATATGCCTCCATTTGAGCTTGGTTAGGTCATAGGTACATGTGGAAACGAAAATCATCCCATATGATATCAAGTTTCTCTCCGGTTCACATACGAGGGAGTTCCCCCCTATACATGCAGAATCTGCCCAAGTGTAGGAACCCCCTGTCCGAGAAGCCGGACACACCTGGGGGTAGCCTTGGATATAAAACCATCTCAAATCAATTTTGTGCATGCCATGTGGACACACACATGTTTTGGGGCCATTCCCTAGATCCGACGCTCGATTTCTGACGAAACCCTAGTTTTGTTGACCGCGCGGTCTACCCCTTTGACTGCATCCCATCGGGGGTCCCCCGGTGGGCATATGCCTCCATTTGAGCTTGGTTAGGTCATAGGTACATGTGGAAACAAAAATCATCCCATATGATATCAAGTTTCTCTCCGGTTCACGTACGAGGGAGTTCCCCCCTATACATGCAGAATCTGCCGAAGTGTAGGAATCCCCTGTCCGAGAAGCCGGACACACCTGGGGGGGGGTAGCCTTGGATATAAAACCATCTCAAATCAATTTTGTGCATGCCATGTGGACACACACAAGTTTTGGGGCCATTCCCTAGATCCGACGCTAGATTTCTGACGAAACCCTTTTTTCCCGCCCACCCTTTCCCGCTGCTTCTCTCCCGCCCTTTTTTTCCGCCATGATTTCCCGCCAAGTTTACCCGCCCACCCTTTCCCGCTCATTCTCTCCCGCCAAGTTTTCCCGCCCACCCTTTCCCGCCCATTCTCTCCCGCCAAGTTTTCCCGCCCACCCTTTCCCGCCCATTCTCTCCCGCCAAGTTTTCCCGCCGTTTCAGCCCCTCGTCGGCCTATATATAGCCATGTCTTCTCCACTAACAGCACCAGCAACATTTCTCCCTTCATCGCTTCTCTCATCCAACAGAACCACAAAATCCTCTGAGCTGAGCTGCCGCTGAGATGGCTCCTCGTCGCCGTAGCAACACGGGCTTCATCGGCGTTCGCCTGCGGCCTGCGGGACATTTCGCGGCTGAAATCACCGCCGATGGTACGCGTGTGTGGCTCGGCACCTTCTACACGAAGGAGGCTGCTGCCCGCGCATACGATGTTGCGGCTTGGAGGTTTGGCCGGCCGCGCCACGAAATGAACTTCCCGGAGGTCAGGTCTCTGACGGAAGCTCAGAGTCTCTCTACTGAGCCGCTACTTCGCTCACATGGTGAAGCGCGGCGGTACAGGTCTGGCCAGCGGCGGATTGATACCACCGAGGCGGACGAGCAGTTCATGGCACAGTGGCGCAGAGACAATCCTGGAGCCGTCGAGGCAGAGCGCGCATTTTGGAAGGACAAGCAGACGTACAGGAGAGAGAGGAGGGCGGGAAAGCGGCAGAGGAAGGCCGAGGTTGAAGCAGAGTACGCCAAAGGAGAGGCGTCGACATTGGGGGAGGATGATGAACGGTGGTCGTGGAACCTCACAACCACCGCTTCAGAGGACACCCCCAGCGAGGATGAAGATTTCGACTTCTGATTAATATGTGTGTGTGTCGAGTCCGTGTGTCTAGCGGGTCATGCGTCGACCCAGTGTTAAGTGCTTTGTTCGTGTGTGGGTGTAGTTCTTTAAATGTTTTGGTTTGTGTGTGGGTCTAGTTCTTTAAGTGTTTTGGTCCCTGTGTGGGTGTAGTTCTTTAAGTGTTTTGGTTCCTGTGTGTGGGTGTAGTTCTTTAAGTGTTTCGGTTCGTGTGTGGGTGCTAAGTTCTTAAATGTATCACTTTTGTGCATGACATGCCATGTGGACATACACAAGTTTTGGGGCCATTCCACATACAGATCCTGGATTTTACCAAGTGCTAGCCCATGCATGCGGAAATCGTCAACGCCGGGTACATGCAAGGTTAGCCAAACCTTACATCACAATTGTACACATATGTTATGGGCATATGCAAGTTTTCCAGCGATTCCGACGCTCCGATGGTCTGTATCTTGGAAAACCCTAGGGCGGGGACCCCGCAGATCTACCCCTATAGCTTTCTCCGTGCGAGGGTTTACCAATGGACTTTTTTACTTGTTTTGCTTTGTTTAGGACATATGTACATGTAAACCATAGGTTGGGCATACTTTACCATAAAATAGGCTCCGTTTGAGCCGTGGCGGGAGTTTCCACATACAGATCCTAGGGCGGGACCCCGCAGATCTACCCCTAGGGTAAGGGTTAGGGTTATAGTTAGGGTTAGCAATGTATGTGGAAACCCTAGGGTTAGGGTTAGAGTTAGAGTTAGGGTTAGAGTTAGCGTTAGCAATGTATGTGGAAACCCTAGGGTTAGGGTTAGGGTTAGGGCTAGAGTTAGGGTTAGGGTTAGAGTTAGGGTTAGGGTTAGAGTTAGGGTTAGGGAATTCTTAAAAAATAGAACCATTTTTTACATAATGCATACTAGTAAATAAATAATAGAAACATAATATAAAGTAATATGAGAGAGAGAAAAAAGAAAAGAAAAAAAAATCTATATGCCGAGGGTGGCCGTCGGCATAGGGTGGCCATGCCCTATGCCGAGGGTAGCCCTCGGCGTCTGTCTGACGCCGTGAGAGGGCGGTGACGGTGCGGGTGCGAGGGGAGGTGATGGAGACCTCTACGCCGAGGCCGGTGAACGCCCGACGGCGGCCCTCGGCGTAGGAGCCTATACGCCGACGGTACCTAGACGCCGACGGTCGGCTTCCGGCGCTGCCCTGGCGAGGCCGTACGCCGACGGCCCCGATAAAAAGCCCTCGGCGTAGGGTTTGGCCGTCGGCGTCTAGGCCCATTCCTGTAGTACCAAATATTAAGTATAATAAGTCGTTTCGCATGTTACAAGATATGATTAAATAATAGAAAGAGATAAGCTAGCTCCGACACTTTTTTTTTTTGAGAAAAGCTCCGACACTTGTTAAGATTAACAGATCTAACTTTTATGAATACAAAAAAGCTAAAAAGATATTTGCAACGAAAACAGATCGGAGAGAGCTGAGGGTTTATCCCTAGCACTACATTGATGTAACTTGCCAATCCTAGTGGAAACTGATTATCTTGAGTCGGTGAAGATGCTGAAATCTGAACGTGTTGATCGATCTGTCCATCAGACGTGCATTACTCATGTTAATCGTAGTCAGAATAGCAGTAGTCATTTTATGGCCAATTACGCTAAAATTCTTGCTAGCACGGCTGTTTGGCAATGCTATGGCCCAGATGGGTTAGGAAACATTTGCTACCAAGATTGTAATCCCTGATTTGAGTAATGCAAATTGTGAGTTCAAAAAAAAAAAACAGATCAAAGAGAGGCGGTTGGATCATAACTTTTCAAAAGAGATTCCGGCATCGATGGACGATAAATTGAAGTTGAGAAAGGGAACAAAGTAGAAAACCTGAAAAATTCTACATTTTATAGAAATAACTGAAGGTAATGTACATCATGATTAATGCAAAATTTTGATCCTAGAAAACCTGCAATTATCCCTAAGAATGGTATATCATGGTTAATATAAATTTTGATACTATTCGTATTTTCTCAAAAGTAGCTTAAGAAAAGAAATCAGCCATTAGACTACAATATACCTAATAATAAAGGATGCTAAAATTTCTGCCAAAAACTTTCGCCAACTAAACGATTTTACCGTCCTACCAAATCACATAATACTGTACAATTGCCCGCCCCCCCCCCCCCCACCCACCCCAGGTACCGGTTCGGTTATTTGCGCCTGGAATCAGTCGATGCAGATTCCTCTCATTCCATTCCTCGACCGATGTTTCGGTTGGTAATGGGCTTTCCTTCTCAACATTGTTCGTCTTTGTAGTGGGCCGTAGACTGGCTAGGCTGTTTTCTTTAACTTTACCATTAATTACATATTAGGAAACAGAGAAGATGAAATGTTTTAGCTTTGCAATAGTCCCATGTCGCTCGTATAAACCGACTGGCAACAGTTTATATGCGTGAGATTTTTGTTCTACAACGAGCCGACTTGGAATAACATGCAGGCTGGGCGTGCGGTAGCGTATTAAAAGAGAAATTTCACGCTGGTGTCATGAGGAAGGAACACTGGTAAAAAAAGGGCTTTAGTCCCGGTTCGCAACTGCCATTAGTCGCGGGTTGCCTCCCGAACCGCGACTAAAGCCCCCTTTAGTCGGGGTTCGAATATTTTCGGGACTAATGAGGGTGGACGGAAGCCTCTTTTTCTACTAGTGGAAAGGAAAGGATAAAAAGGAATTTGGAAAAATATTTCACGCTGGTGGCTGGGCGTGCAAGCGATGATGGGAATGACATGGTGGGCATGCGTTGATGGCAACCTGGCGTGAAGGAGAGCTTCGTGCGGCACAGGCTGCGGGAGGCTACAGAGCAGAGGAGGACATGGGGGAATGAGAGAGAGGCGGCGGCGTGGCTTCGTGGACTGGGGCGCGAGGAAGGCGAGGGAAACGGACTCGATAGAGGATTATGGGTTTGTCCGTCCGTCGTGGCTAGCTGGGCCAAGCCCAAGGTGCGGCAGTCTATCTGGCTTCATAAAACATTTTTAGCGAAATACTTTCGTGAGTGTCAATGCCAAACATAAAGGAAATGATTCAGCACATGAAAAATGCCAAACCATGGCGTTATTTTATGCTCATCGAATTAAGCATTGGAAAGCAAACAAACACTCAGATTCTCTAAAAAGAGAAGCCGATTCAGATTGGAAGCTAGGAAAGGGAGTAGCAACTTTGGTGTGCATCTAATCTGATGGAGTCTCTAATGGATCATGATGGCTGATTCTTCACAGCATAAAAACAGGTGGTGGTACATATTGCCACATCAACAATGCTAACATTACGCATCAGTGGTGGCTGCGGGAGAGAAGGGTGTCACTACTTGCAACCATGAAGGCATTATTCGTCGCAGGAGGCGTCACCGGGTTACGCGGGGTAATCGAATAAATGACTATTCAATAAAATCATTTCTTACCAACGCAAGAATAAGTGTTGCTCTCTTCGTTAGTTGACGTTTTCTTCGCGAGTTAAGTTTTGTATGTCGTTGTTTATGTTCATCTTGTGCATCATGAAAAAATTCTAGGCTCGGCAGCCGAGGTGACACTAATTCTTTTACTGGATCTCTATGCTATCGTCCTCCGCTTTGTTTTCGCCTGGTTGGGCCTAATCTTGTTAGACATGATTACGTTTATTATTATGAATAGGAGAAGTATCAACATGGATGGTTTGCAATAACCTGGAGCATTCAATTTTCCCGGTGCAACGCACGTGCACTTTTGCTATTAAGTTATAATGTAGCATAAAACTAGATAGAAGCGGTAAGCCAATTATAGCCATGTTTACGATTAGGCGAAGAGAGAATATACAAATATTAACTTACTTTGTCTTCCATATATGACAACTTTTTCGAAGTATGATTCCATCTTGAAACAATAAGTACATATTTTATCACATATAGTTTGGTAAGAGGTAAGAATGAATAGAATAAAAATAATTATCTTGACAACTCATATTGTGTTGGTGATACATGAAAATAATGAAAATTGGGGAAAACATAGACATACCCCTTCAAAATAATAGTTGGAGACAAATAAACTATATTTTTTAATAAGTAATGATATTTATAAGATATTAATCCTAAGTAATACTGGAAGTAACATAACTTAATATAGTAAAATATTATCCATACTCTATATAGTATTGACATGCTTGAATTTATATGTAAGTTCTATTGGGACCGCTTAGATTTGTATGGTTTTCATGACAATAGGAAACAATATTGATATAATACCAGTTCTATAATTAAATTTCCTTTCGTAAAATATAAAAAAATTATATGAAAAAATTATCAAGTTGCAGCTTGAAATATATTTTATATGTATATTCTAGAGAAATACAATATATTTGAAATTATTTTTCATGCCAAATCCCTAGCAACGAGATAAATCTAGATGCCTTAGTGTAAACTTAAAGTTACAAAAAGTAGATAGTTGAACTGCACACTCTTAGGATGCCATGCAATATTATGATGGGTGTAATAATGAACAGAAGGTAAGAAATCTAAGAGCATCTCCACTCGTCCCCCCGACGAGGCCCATCCGGACGGCGAAATTCGGTCCAGTCGCGCCCCTGGTTCCTCGTTTTCGTCAGGATTTGGCCCTTCATCCATCCGGCGAGCCCACGCCATCCCCGGTCCCCTGGGGAGCTATCGGGGAGTTCGGACGAGTGAAAAGCGGGGAAGGGCCCGATCTGTCAGCGACTGGATACACGAACCCCACCACCACCTCGCTCAAAATCCCCCCACCCCTCGTATCTTTCTCGCCTCCGGCACCACCCCGCCAGCTTGTTGCCCAGATTCCGTTGTCCCTCCTTCCCACCTGCCTATATTCCGCCGTCTTTCGACGACGGCCTATCTGCCTGCTCCTCCGCCTGCCTGTTTTTCGACGACGGCCTACTCCTCGTCGTTCGTGTCTCGACTAGCCTCGACTACGCCCGTCAGGTGTTCGTGCATTTGCCTCGCCGGCCATGGACTCGGAGGAAGAGGAGGAGCAGATGTTCGTCGAGCTTATGCGAGAAGAGATGGCAGCTGCCGCCCAAGACGAGGAGCACATCGGTTGCTTATCAAGCATGTACGCCGGGGTGGCAACTGGTCGACGTGGTGGGTCGGCACTAGGTTGCCGAAAGTGCAAGCCGAGACAGCGAATGGAGGGCTACTTCATGTTGTACACCGACTACTTCGCCGACAATCCATTGCACGGTGAGACTGTTTTCAGGCGTCGTTTCAGGATGAGCAGAAAGCTATTTCTGCAAATTGTGTATGCCATCCGAGACTTTAACCCCTACTTCAGATGCAAAGCGGATTGCACTGGCTTGGTTGGATTTTCGTCACTGCAGAAGTGCACAGTGGCTATGAGGATGCTGGCGTATGGAGCTCCCGGTGATGGTGCAGATGACTATCTTCGGATGGCGGAGTCCACCGCCCTTGATTGTTTCTACCGGTTCTGCAGGGTCGTCATAGCAGTGTTCGGGGACTTTTACTTGAGATCGCCCACTGTCGAAGACAATCAGAGGATCCTTGCAACAAATGAAGCTAGGGGTTTTCCAGGGATGCTTGGAAGCATTGACTGCATGCATTGGAAATGGAAGAACTGTTCGTTTGCGTGGCAGGGAATGTACAAGGGTCACAAAAAAGGCTGCACTGTGGTACTTGAAGCAGTGGCTACCCATGATCTCTGGATTTGGCACTCTTTCTTTGGTATGCCTGGATCCAACAATGACATCAACGTCCTAAACTTCTCCCCGATCTTTTCCAAGCTTGTTGAGGGTCATGCTCCCCCGGTGAACTATGTGATCAATGGTCGGTACTACAACGAAGGATACTACCTTGCAGACGGTATCTATCCAAAGTGGGCAACATTTGTGAAGACTATCTCGAGACCCGGCACCCCCAAACATTACGAGTTTGTCAAGAAACAAGAAGCTTGCCGAAAAGACGTCGAGCGTGCATTTGGTGTCCTCCAGCAGAGATTTGCTGTCTTCCGGTTCCCTGCTATGACTTGGTCCAAAGATCAGATGTGGGAGGTGATGAACTGTTGTGTGTGCTTACACAATATGATTATTGAAAATGAGCGAAAACATCCGGTTCCTCTGGCTGAGCAAGAAGCACCATATGAAAGAGAGGGTCCTCTTGCACAGCCTAATCATCAGGTGCCGACATCATGGGCCGCCTTCATTGCTATGCGTCAGGAGATTCGAGACTCTATAATGCATCAACAGCTGCAAGATGATCTGGTGGAGCACATATGGACGCTCCGAGGCAACGCCGACGCTAACTAGTATGTCTTTATTAATTTGTTTCAGAACTTGTGAAATTGTGTGCTTCATTTGTTTCAGCACTTGTTAAACATTGTACTGATTTTCGCCGAATTTGTTTCAGCAATTTTCTGAATCTTGTTTGCCGAACTTGTTAAATTGTATGTCGAATTTATTTGAAATATGTCAAATGGCCGAGGTTGGGGGTGTCCTGCCGGGGGGACGGCTGGAACTTCGGCGCTCACCAGGCCAAATTTTCCTCCAATCCGGAGGAAAATTTCACGGGATTTGGACGTGGGGAGTGCCAACGAGTGGAGATGCTCTAAATGCAGCTCAAATATACTCCCTCCATCCCAAGGCTTAAGGCCTATATTTTTCCAGAAAGTCAAAATATGTTAAGTTTGACTAAGTTTTTATCAAAAATCATTAACATGAAAAGTGTAAAATCAATATCATTAGATAGATAATAAAATATATTTTGATATGATACCTACAAAATATCATATTTATTCATAAATTTTTCAAAAAGTTTGGTCAAACTTTACTTCATTTGACTTTCTGAAAAAAAATAGGCCTTAAGCCTTGGGATGGAGGTAGTATTTATTATTAGACTTCATATAGTAGCGTGATTTAGATGAGAATATAATATTTTGAATAGTAACAATAATTTTGTTTGAACCTTTACTAATTAACAATAAATATTGTGAGGAAGTGGCGTCCGAGCGGGCCACTAAGGTAATATCGATGAACTTCAATTTTATTTTTAACTGTGCACTAATGTAACAACACACAAAATGTACATGCTAGATCGCGATATGATTTAATGCTATAAACATATATAATATCACCATGTACAAAACCTCATGTATAGTTAATGATATGGTATTTTTGCCCAATTGGTAAAATAAAATTTGACCTAGAAACTAAATATTATAAAGATGTTTTGCCCATGTAACATAATATTTCTGGCGACTATGAAATTATAAAAAATATTCCGCAGAACAATTTTAGATATTGCCCTCGCATGTGCAAGGCCATTATGCTAGTTTTTCATATAGTGAAATCGGTTTCACGTACCAAAACTGATTATATATCTGGTATACATGCAATTTTAGAGGATTTAATTACACAAGATTCTCTAACACAGCAACCGTAGAGTCCGTGAAAGTGATCAGATAAGAAACACGGGAATCTGAATTCCGGCTGGGGTAACCGCGCCGCTGATATGGGTCGACGAACTGCTGCCGCTTAGCGCCTCCTTGAAGTTCGGCTTACCCACCACTACCGCCGCCTCGTGTCACCGTACGTCGCAGCTGTCCACCGCCCCGTTGTACACCGAGTCGCCCTAGCTAAGTAGAGGAATCTTTTCGACGGGATACGACGTACGTAGAGGAAATTGAGATCCTTGGCTTGATACTTGATAGCCAATTAGCCATCCATATGCATGTGCGTCGCATTGCCATTCCGCCATCTATAAATACCATTGGTGCTCCTCCCCGAGCTCTCACACACCATCCATCCACAGCTAGCCGCGCACGTACACTGCGATCGACTAGTAGCGTTCCGCTCTCAGAAGCAAATATGCTGGGCGGTTTCCTCGACGACCTGATGGGGGGTTACAAGAATGCCGAGCTCAAGGGCTCGGTGGTCCTGATGCGCAAGGACGCGCTCGAACTCAACGACTTCGCCGCCAACGCCATGGACAACATCTTCGAGTTCCTCGGTGGCATCACGTGCCAGCTCATCAGCTCCACCGTCGTCGACCAAAGTGAGCACTCTCATCATATCTTCTCCCTATGTCATGTGTGCACAGTGCACTGAGCCTCGGATGCACTTTTTCTGTGATTGAGACGTACCAAGAAATTCTCAGTCGACGACTGAAACATAAAAAGAAAGCTAACCACAGAACCGCAGGACGAAATGATGAGTAAGAAACATCAAAATAAATAAATTGGCACATTGATGCTTGACATGGACAGGAACGGACACCCTCTTAAGATGAGATAAACGCATGTGTGTGCATGCAGAAAACGGGAACCGCGGGGTGGTCGGAGCCGAGGCGAGCCTGGAGCCGTGGCTCTTCCCCACGATCCTGCCAATGATCACGGCAGGCGAAACCAAGCTGGGCGTCACGTTCAACTGGTCCGTGAGCAAGCAGGGTGTGCCCGGCGCCATCATCGTCAAGAACAACCTCACCTCCGAGTTCTTCCTGAAGACCATCACCCTCAACAACGTCCCCGGCACCCGCACCGGCACCGTCCTCTTCGTCGCCAACTCCTGGGCCGGGTGTACCCACAGCCAATGTACGGCTACAACGGCCGCGTCTTCTTCGTCAACGACGTGAGTTTCGACTACCCTGACATATTCATATTAACAACTAGAGTACAAAACAACATGGTGACCGACTGACTGATCGACCCTATTACGAGTCTATTACGCGTGCAGACGTACCTGCCGCACCAGATGCCGGAGGCGCTCAAGCTGTACCGCGACGACGAGTTCGAGATCCTGAGGGGCGACAAATATGACGGACCCTACCAGACGCACGACCGAGTATACCGTTACGACGTCTACAACGATCTCGGCGAATTCAGGCCCATCCTCGGCGGCACCGAGGAACACCCCTACCCACGCCGGGGCCGCACCGGCCGCTCGCTCTCCCAGACCGGTACGTACTAGTTAGGCTTGGGTTTCTTTCCTTCATTTTTAGGTCATGGCTCTATCGTATGCCTGTGTTTTCTCTCAGACTACGAGACCCGGCTGTTGCCCGTGGTTGAACACATCTATGTGCCGCGCGACGAGGTGTTTGGCCACCTGAAGATGACAGATTTCTACGGTTACACGATCAAAGCGCTCGTCGATGGCATCATTCCGGCCATCCGCACGTACGTCGACCTATTCCCCGACGAATTCAACTCCTTCCAGGACGTCGTCATGCTCTACGAGGGCGGCATCCAGCTGCCCGAGAACGTGGATTCCTACCGGACCTTATGGCGCCAGGACCCAATCGGCCACCGTCCAACTGCATCAAGATTAGTGCTTCATTTTTGCAAAAAAATCCTACGTTTTATCAAATTTCTCTCAGGAGATCCTTGTTGATGTTCTAAAGTTCTTCACATCTAGTGTATGGATCCATTATTTTGTATGAAGTTCTTCACAACTTTTCATATAGATCCATTGTTGTCATTCTCAAGTTCTTCAGAAATTGAAGATAAAGATCTAACAGTCAAAAAGTTCTTCACAAAAATGTAGTAGATATCCATTCTTGCTATTATAAGTATCATTTATCAGATCTCTGTAGAATGCTTCATAGATCTTCATAGATCAAACACAGACGAGAAAGTATCTATAACAAAAATTTACAAGATCCAAACAGGATCCAGTAGATACAACAAGATCCAAACAACAACGTGGATCCAGTAGATACAAAAAGATCCAAAACAACAACAGGATCCATAGATACAACAAGATCCAAACAAAGATCTTTACAAAGAAAAAAAAAACACCGGCTCGTGTCCAGCCGCCGGCTCGGCCGTGCTGGCTGGCGGCGACCTCCGCCTCGGCCGGCCGTGCTGGCGCCGGAGATAGCCGGCGGGAGGCGGCCAAGGCCGACGGCGGCGGCGTGCGCCCGTCGACGGGGAGGCCGAGGACCCGATGTAGGGCCGGCGCGAGGTGGTGGCGAGGAGGAAGCGGACCCGGGACGGCCGGGGAGGGCGACGAGCACGTCGGAGAGGGACGGCGGCGAGGGGAGGCAGCGAGGGGAGGCGACGAGGGAAGAGGCGAGGGGATGCGGGGATGGCGGCGAGGGGAAAAAATGGGCCGATTTAGGGTTCCGATCGGGGCTGGGAGATCTTTATACAGAGCTTTCATTGGACCATATCGTGATTTGCAGGAAGTACGGGGTCTTTTTTGCAAAACAGTCACGCACGAATCTCCCAGCGGAACCAGACGCGCGGGATTGAGTCCGGGCGCCGTAAGGTCCGCTCGTTTGATTATTCGGCTGCCCGACATCCCGGCGCTGGACGAGATGCGCAATCTATTCCCGCTCCAGCTCGTCAAGGATCTCATCCCCATGGGCGACGACTACATCCTTAAGCTCCCTAAGCCACAAATCATCAAGGGTACCTACATGCATACTCATCACTACTCCTCCTTAGCATTTCTTTTGTGTTAACTTAATTGCGTGGGTGCATGCAGGGGATGAGAAAGCATGGATGACCAACGATGAGTTTGCTAGGGAGATGCTTGCCGGTGTTAACCCGATGATGATCAAACGGCTCACCGTGCGTGAAACCATAGACCTGTTGTAGATACACTAGATGGCATTACTTAAAATTATGTCTTATCTAACCGCGTACGTCCACTGCAGGAGTTTCCTCCCAAAAGTACTCTTGATCCCAACAAATACGGCGACCACACCAGCACCATCACCGAGGCTCACATCGCGAAGAACCTCGAGGGCCTCACAGTGGAGCAGGCGCTCACCAGCAATAGGCTCTACATCCTGGACCACCATGACAACCTGATGCCATTCCTGATGGACATCAACAACCTGGGAGAAACCTTCGTCTACGCCACAAGGACTCTCCTCTTCCTGCGAGGCGATGGCACACTTGCCCCGGTCGCCATCGAGTTGAGCCTGCCCCTGCTCCAGGGGAGCCTAATCACCGCGAATAGCACAGTGTACACTCCGGAGTCGACTGGCGTCAACGCCTGGATATGGCAGCTCGCCAAGGCCTACGTCCAAGTAAACGACTACGGCTGGCACCAGCTCATCAGCCACTGGCTCAAGACACATGCGGTGATGGAGCCCTTTGTGATCGCGACCAACCGGCAGCTGAGCGTGACCCACCCGGTGAACAAGCTCTTGAGGCCACACTACCGTGACACAATGAACATCAACGCGCGGGCGCGGGAGTCTCTCATCAACACCAATGGGATCGTCGAGATAACAGTGTTCCCGCGCAAGTTCGCCATGGCGATGTCGTCCGTCGTCTACAAGAACTGGAACTTCACCGAGCAGGCTCTCCCCGACGACCTAATCAAGAGGTACGTACAGGTAGTAGCTTTGATTGGAGAGACAATCCGATGAATTGCAAGAAGCCAAGATCAACCGCGTGATATCAATGTGTGTGATATGGATGCAGGGGCGTGGCAGTTGAGGACCCATCAAGCCCGTACAAGGTGCGGCTGCTAATCGAGGACTACCCGTACGCTGTGGACGGACTAGCCGTGTGGGACGCCATCGAGCAATGGGTCACAGAGTACCTAGCCATCTACTACGCCAACGACGACATGGTCCAGGGCGACCATGAGCTAAAGGAGTGGTGGAGGGAGGTGCGCGAGGTCGGGCACGGCGACCTCAAGAACGCGGAGTGGTGGCCTATGATGCAGACGCTGGCTGAGCTGGTGAAGGCATGCACCACCATCATATGGACCGCGTCCGCGCTGCACGCCGCCGTCAACTTTGGGCAGTACCCGTACGCGGGGTACCATCCGAACAAGCCATCAGTGAGCCGCCGCCCGATGCCAGAGAAGGGCACCGAGGAGTACGCGGAGCTGGCACGCAGTCCAGAGAAGGTGTTCCTCAGCACCATCACCAACCAGTTCCAGGCCCTCGTCGGCATCTCTCTGCTAGAGATCCTTTCCAAGCACGCCTCCGACGAGGTTTACCTCGGGCAGCATGACACGCCAGGATGGACGTCGGACACCAAAGCACTGGAGGCGTTCAAGCGGTTTGGTGCGAGGCTGGAGGAAATCGAGCGGCAGGTGGTGGCCATGAACGCAAATCCGCAGCTCAAGAACCGCAGCGGCCCGGCCAAGTTCCCCTACATGCTGCTCTACCCCAACACCTCCGACCACAAGGGCAACGCTGAAGGGCTCACGGCCAGGGGCATCCCCAACAGCATCTCCATTTGAGGGGAACAAGCAGGGAGGTCTCTCCACCTGCATGCGTGCACCGGAATGTAGGAGTGGTGCCGTTGCACGCTTGCCATGATGAATAATAATGTGTGTATGACAAGTTCGATCGTCAAGGTACAGCGTTGTGTGAGCAGCCGGGTATCGGCTAATAATGTATTGAGGTGCAAAGTTTCTCTTCCGTTTATACACTAATAAAATAATGAAGTTGCGAACAAAAAAAAACAGTATCTATTTCAGATAGTAGATCACGGTTCCGGCGGCCGCCGGCCACAGCCAGATGCCCCCCGCCCATCCGTCCCCTCCACCAGCCTCCTCCCGCTCCGACGGCGGCTGCTCCGACCCGGAAGGTTCCCCCGCCGGGGAAGACGACGCGGTGGTGTCATTGCAGCGTCCGTGTGCCATGTGGGCAGGTCCAGGTACTTCCTTCCAGCGTCACGTCCTCTCCACCTTCCGCTGCCCCGTCTCTGTCTGCCCCGCGGACACCGCCGGCGCCGCCGCGGGCACGCAGGTCTAGACCACGCCGCCCTCCCAGTCTCCGTGGTTTTCGCCCTCCTCAGTCGAGTCTCTCCTCGCGTTTTCTTCTGCCCGCCGCCCAATCGCCTGCGGGTCTCCCAGGAGGCTCCCGCCGTTTTTCGTTTTCGCGTTGCCTGCTCCGCCGTCGCCGATTTCATTGTCGCCGTCGGAGGGGAGCAGACGGGGAGATTCCGCCTGCGCTTCCATGCCTCCCTCGAGGCGGCCATGGACGCGGCTCATGGACTCCCCGCTCGGGCCCCACCTGTCAAGCGCCGCCGGCGCCGTTCCAAGAAACCGCGTCCCCCCTGGGGCCAGTATCCTGTGGACGGTCGTCGATGTGGTGGCCCGCCGCTGCTTCCCACGCCCTGCACATTTGAATGTGCGGAGTTATGCCCACCTGCCGCTGTCACCTCGGACGAGGCCTCTCCCCTAGCTGCTCCCGCGCCTGCAACCGGGCCGTCCGCTGCTCCGTCCCCTCGCGGTATGGACAGCTCTCACGTCGCCGCGTCGTCCATCGAGCCCTGCGCCTCAGTCGTGGCTCCTCCCCCTTCCCCCGCTTCCGCCCCCTCGACGCCATTAACACCCCATCCACCCACCTCTTTTAATGCCGCTGCTCCCCGTAGCTACCTTGAGGCCTTGTTAACCCCTGCCTCCCCTCGCCCTTCGTCTCCACGCACCCCTCCCATTTTCCTCTCCCTCGACGGCTGCTTCCGCTGCCTCTCGCCTCGCCACCAGGTCAGGGACTGTAGGGACCCCGTCCGGTGTCGCGGCTGTGGGCGGTCTGGGCACCGTGTTCGGGAGTGCACCATGCCGAGCCTTCCCATCGGAGCCTCGCCTTCCGCCGATCACGCCCCCGCCGTTACGCTGGCCACGCGTAGGGCCACGCCCTGGCCCGCGGCACCCACCAACCCGCTGCTGCGTCAGCGCATGACTCCCACGCGGCTCTTCACACCGCTCTCTCGCAGCTTGTCGGCTGATGGAGCTTTCTCCACCTGGGCGAGGTCCAACCAGTCGCCGCCTCGCCCCACCTCTCCCCCCGTCCGCGACGTCCAGGAGATGCCTGCGGCCGCGCCCGCACCGGCGGTCGACGCTGGCAATGATGCTGCTAGAGCTGGCTCCGACGAGGAGTCGGTGGAGTCCGATGCGGACTCTGTGCCCCGCGTCGTGCAAGTGTTCATGCCGCCCGGCGACACGGACGCGGCCCTCCGCCTGGCCGTGGTCTACATCGAGCGGGACGCCCCCCTTTCGTCGCCGGCAGGACCCATTTTCGCGGCCCTGTTCGACGCCCTGCCTCACCTCCACGTGACGATGGTGCCTTCCTCTTTGGGAGACATGTACGCGCGCTTCCTGTCGCACGGAGATCGCGAGATCGCCATGGCTCGTCAGCCGTTCTTTCACGACGGCGCCACCTTCCACCTGGTGCGCGCGGAGCTGGCCGATCGCCTGCCTGCCCGCCCCAAGTCCATCGCCCTAATCCGGGCTGGGAACTTCCCCGAGGAAAGCGTGAATCCTTCCGGGGTTGCAGCGGCCTTTTGCAAGTTCGGCCTCACTCTTGAGGTCGATCCCGTCAACCTCTCCGGGCAGGACCTGTCCTCGGTGCGCGCTGTCGTCCTCCTCGATGAGGGCCACGAGGTGCCAGAGGAGGTCCACGCCACTGGGGTCCCGTGGGGCACGCGGATCATCTCCCTTGCGGCGGTTAGGGTTTGGCCTGCTGCTGAATCCTACGACCCGTGCGGCAGCTACGTCCCCTTCTTCGGGCCGCCCCCTCCTCCTCCGTTCCAGCCTCACCGCATCCTGCCGTTCGTCGCCCCTCCCCCGCTGCGCTCGCCTCCTCCGTCGACACACGGCTCGCGTAGCGGAGTGGGCATGGGGGCTAGGAGTGACGCTGAGCTTGTGCATGACGGAGGCACCCAACACGACCTGCTCCTCGCCCTCCTGGATAGCGTTGCCAGCTCCTCCGGAGCTGCGTCGCCCAGGTCCACGCTCTCCTCCGTCACGATCACCTGGACGGCCGGCGTCGACTCCGACTGGGACTCGCGCACGGACTCGCTCCTGGGATCGCGGCCGCCCATCATGGATCCCCTGCGGTACGCCCTGTCATCTCCGAGATCGTCGACCCGCCCCGCCCCTCGCGGCCGCTGCGCCGACCGCCGCAACCGACACGGTGCCGGTGATCCGTGCCAGCCGTCGTCTGGCGGACAAGGCTCCTCAGTTCAAGGAGGACACCACCTCTCGCGCGGTCAAGCTGCGCAGCCTCAAGGACACCCTCCGTAGCTGCACCAGCGTCCTCCAGAAAAAGGTCGCTCAGCACAAGCTCCTCGACGATCGCTCCAAACCGTTGGGGAAGAAGGCGCTGGGCGCCCTCGCCTCCTCCGTTCGTGCCCAGTCCTCCACCGCGGTGCCGCCGTCGGTTGGATGATTGACACGACCAACTCCGGTGCTTGTTGGCCGTGCTGTCTCTGGTCGTTGACAGCGCCTCGCCTGCCCCCCCGTCTTCTTTGTGTGTGTGTTGTTCGGTGCCTAGATTGCACCTTGTATCCCGCCTGTGTTCCCGCGAGCGTGTGTCCCTCTGTAACCGGTGTCTACCCTTCCTATGTTTAGTGGTTTTCGTGAGCTCCATGTTTGCTCCTGGAACGTGCAGGGGCTTGGAGACGAGAAGAAGTGCCCCGTCGTTCGCGCGGCTCTGTCGGGTGCCTCTCCGTCTATCGTTTGCCTCCAGGAAACCAAAACTCGTGACATGAGTATCGCTAAGACGCGCTCCTTCCTCCCTTCGAGTCTCTCGACCTTCTCCTGTGTCGATTCTATCGGCAGCTCTGGTGGTATTCTTACTGCCTGGGACCCAGACGTTTTCTCCCTCGACCATACTCATCGCTCTCCCTACTCGCTCACGGTCCACCTTGCCTCCACCACCACCGATCTAGCTTTCGCCCTCACCAACGTTTACGCCCCCGCAGATCATAGCCTCACCGATGCTTTCCTTGCGGATTTCATCACCCTAGCCCCCGCCACGCCTGTACCTTGGATGATCGTCGGGGATTTTAATCTCCTGCGTGCCCCCTCCGATAAAAACAACTCGAATTTCAACGCCTCCCTCGCCTCTTCTTTTAACGATGCCATCCGTACCCTCGCCCTCTTCGAGTTGCCTCTCCTAGATCGCCGCTATACCTGGACCAACAAGCGCGACACTCCCGTCCTCGCCCGTCTTGATCGTGCCCTCTTTAACCATGCCTGGAACCTGCGCCTCCCCCAATCTGCCCTCTCCTCCCTTCCTCGCCCCACCTCCGATCACTTCCCGCTGCTTGTCACCGCCACCACCGATATCCCGCGCTCTCGATGTTTTCGCTTTGAGAATGCGTGGCTCCTCGACCCTCTCTTCCTCCCCACTACCCTCCCACACTGGTTCCTTCCCGCTATGGTTGCGGATGCTGCGATCGACATCAACGCCCGTCTGAAGTCCTTCCGCTTTGCGGCCAAGGTTTGGAAACGGAAACACCGTTATACACCTCTCCTTGAAAATGACTGTTCTTTTGTTCTTGACTTGCTGGATTTTTATGAGGAACTCAGGCCCCTCTCTCGAGAGGAGTTGTCTTTGCGCGATGAATGCAGGAACCGTCTTTGCGAGCTTGTCCTCGCCCGAGCAGCTTACTGGAAACAGCGGGGCAAATTCAGAGCGGTGGCGGAGGGTGACGAGAACTCCCGGTTCTTTCATGCCCGCGCCTCCCAGCGCCTGCGCCGAAACCACATCCGTGCTCTGGACGTGGATGGGGCTCTGGTGGTGTCTCACGATGCCAAAGCTGCGGTGCTCCATTCCTTCTACACCGCCCTCCTTGGTCGCTCGACGGAGCCTGTTTGGGACTTCGACGTCGACGCCCTCTACGCCGGCGCCCCGCAGGCCGATTCCGGCCCACTCGTGGCCTCGTTCGGCGACGCGGAGATTCGCGCCACGGTGGACGGCATGGACCGGGCGAGCGCTCCCGGGCCGGATGGTTTCGGGCCCAGCTTCTTCCGCGCGGCTTGGGCGGATGTGGCGCCCCATGTGCGCCGCCTCTTCGACCAGTTCCATGCGGGCCGGGCCGACATTGGCAGCATCAACAGGGCCCATGTGGTCCTGCTGCCCAAGAAAGATGGCATCGTCGCTCCCAGCTCGTACCGCCCCGTGTCGCTCCAAAACTGCTCCCTCAAGATGATCTGCAAAGCCCTCACGTCTCGCCTCCAGCTACAGATCGGGGCGCTCGTCGACATCGACCAGACTGGCTTCCTTGCGGGCCGGAGCATCACCGAGAACTTCGTCTACGCCACCGAGCTTGTCCAAGCTTGCTTCCGGCGCAAGGCGCCGTGCCTTGTCCTGAAGCTCGACTTCGCGAAGGCTTTCGACTCGATCGAGTGGGCGAGTCTGCGGCGGATCCTCGTGGCACGGGGCTTCCCGACGGTTTGGTGTGATTGGATGGATCAGATCCTCACCACCTCGCGCTCGGCGATCCTTCTCAACGGAATCCCGGGGCGGTGGATTGATCTCCGTCGAGGGCTCAGGCAAGGGGATCCTCTTTCCCCCTACCTCTTCCTCATCGTGGCGGACGTGCTGCAGCGCTTGATCAAGATGGACGGGCATCTCCAGCACCCCCTCGTCGACGGGCTTCCCTGCCCCGTGCTCCAGTACGCCGACGACACTCTCATCATCCTCCGGGCGGAGGAAGGCGCGGTGCGCAGACTCCGGGGCATCCTCGACAGCTTCTCCTGCGCCACTGGGCTCACCATCAACTTCCGCAAAAGCACAGTGGTGCCCATGCACGTTGATGAGGAGGTTATGGTTGTCTTCAGGGAGGTGCTCGGTTGCAGCATCGAAGGGTTTCCCCAGACCTACCTCGGCCTCCCCCTGTCGACGGACAAGCTCAAACTGGCGGCCTTTGCGCCGCTCATCGCCAAAGTGGACAAGTATCTCTCTGGGTGGCGGGCGCTGCTCCTGTCTTATGGCGGACGCCTCGCCCTCGTCAACGCTGTGCTCGATGCCCTCCCCACCTACGCCATGGGAGCGCTCGACCTTCCCCCGGGGGTGCTGGAAGCTTTCGACCGCTGCCGTCGGGCCTTTTTTTGGGCGGCCACGGACCGCGTCTCCGGAGCACAGTGCCTCGTCGCCTGGACCCAGGTTTGCCGATCGAAGGAGGAGGGCGGGCTCGGGGTCCGTTCGCTGCGGGACCAGAACGACTGCCTCCAGGTGAAGCTCCTCCACAGGCTCCACACCGCGACTGAGACCTCCTGGCCCTCGTGGGTCTGGTCTTCCCTTGGCAGCAACCCCATTGCGACGGAGCGCGGCGCGGCGCTGCGTGGGCCGCACTGGAGTGCCCTCCGTCGGCTGCTGCCTCTGTACCGCTCCATCAGCGCGGTCTCCATCGGCAACGGGAGGACCACGTCCTTCTGGTTCGACACTTGGCTCCCCGTGGGCGAGCTCAGTGTGGCTTTCCCCCACCTGCTCTCCTTCTTCGCCTCGCCGGAGGCCACTGTTGCCCACGTCCTCGCGAGGGGCCTGGACGCCTTCCTTGCGCCTCGGCTGTCGACCACCGCGTCTGCTCAGAGGGCCCTCCTCCTGGCTGCTCTCGGCGCCGTGCGCTGCACTGAGGAGCCCGATGCTCGCTCCCTCGTTCGCTGCGCCGCTCCGCTTGGCCGGCTCCGGGTCGCTGAGTTGTACAAGCTCCGCACCTTCGGCGGCGTGCGGTGTCCCTTCTTCAACTTCGTCTGGCTCAATCACGCCCCGCCACGGGTCCGGGTGTTTGCTTGGCTGTTGGTCCAGCACCGCCTCCCCTCACGCGCAAACTTGCACCGGAAGACGATCCTGACGATGGAAGAGAGCGACTGCCCGCTGTGCGGTGATGTGATCGAGACTTGCTCTCACCTCGCCTTTGGCTGCCCCTTTGCCAGGAGCTTTTGGGATAGCATCGGCGCCTCGCCGCCGCCGAGCTTGCTGGCCTCGGATGCTGCCCTCATCTCCCTGCCCAGGAGTATCCCTGCTGATACGAGCTCCTCCTTCCGGCTGCTTTGCCTGTGGCACCTTTGGAAGCACCGGAACGGGGTGGTTTTTCAACACCTCGCCCCGTCTCTGGCGCTGGTCCGCAAAAGCTGCCGCGACGACGCCCTTCTCTGGAGATGTCGTCTCCCTCTGGACCGGCGTGACGATGTGCTCCCCTGGGTCCTCTTGCTCGGAGGGCGCGGCGGTTGACTGCTCCCGGACTCCCCCCATCCTTCCCTCGAGTGTATAGTTGGAAAAAGATAAAAAAAAAAATAGAGGTGTGCTAGATCCATGTGTACGTGTGTGTTTGTAAGATAGGCAAACTGGGGTTTCCCCCGGGAGCGCCGGTTGTGGTGGCTTCCTTCCTCTCCCCTTGGGCTAGTCTAGCCCACATAAATTAATGAAAAATGAAGATTCAGGTGGGGATTCCTTTCCCCCCCGGTGAACTTTCGAAAAAAAAAATAATGAAGTTGCCTACGACAGTTTTTTGTGACCTTCAGTTTGGAAATTGGAAAGCGCCTCTATTTGGGTCAACTTCAAGTTTGTCGAATTTTATTTTTCAGTATATAATTACGGCCTGATTCCTTGAAAAATATTGGACTAGATTTATGTTGACTTAAACATTTGCTAATGGTAAATTTTGAACCCCAAAGTGAAACCTCGTTAGAGGGTGGAACCATACATCGTGGGGGAACCAAAAGGCAAAAAATGGCACATCATATGTGCAAGAGCACGTCTTGGAGGCTGACAATCCATGGCGCTTGCCACTAGGATGAGGCACTACGGAACCCGCCAAGGTGCCGACGGCCAGAACGTGGGCCGACGGCTGCCGTCGGCACAGAAGGCCACGACGCCAGGCCAGGAAGATCGCCGTCGGCACAACCTGGCCGTCGGCACAGGATCATCTGGGCCGTCGGCACAGTATAACCGTCGGCACACACTTCGTCTGTGCCGACGGCACGCCTCCTAGCCGTCGGCACATAGGCAGGTGGTGGGGCCACCGACATCCACCGACAACGCCGTCAATGTGAAGGAAACGGCGTCTAGCTGTGCCGATGGCCAGGCCGTCGGCACACCTTCACACTTTGTGTGCCGACGGCATGCCGTCAGCACAGCTTCCCTGCATTTTTTCCCTCCCATCCTTTCCCGCTCATTCTCTCCCGCCCTTTTTTTCCCGCCATTCGTCTCGCGCCCATTCTCTCCCGCCAAGTATTCCCGCTGTTTCAGCCTCTCGTCGGCCTATATATAGCCATGTCTTCTCCACTAACAGCACCAGCAACATTTCTCTCCTCATCACCTCTCTCATCCAACGGCACCACAAAATCCTCTGAGCTCAGCTGCCGTTGAGATGGCTCCTCGTCGTCGTAGCAACACGGGCTTCACCGGCGTTCGCCAGCGGGCTGGGGCCATTTCGCGGCTGAAATCACCGCCAGTGGTGCGCATGTGTGGCTCGGCACCTTGTACACGAAGGAGGCTGCTGCCCGCGCATACGGCGTTGCGGCTTGGAGGTTTGGCCGGTCGCGCCATGAAATGAACTTCCCGGAGGTCAGGTCTCTAACGGAAGCCCAGAGTCTCTCTACTGAGCCGCTACTTCGCTCAGAGGGTGAAGCGTGGTGGTACAGAGATGGCCAGCGACGGATTGATACCACCGAGGCGGACGAGCAGTTCATGGCACAGTGCCGCAGAGACCATCCCGGAGACGTCCAGGCCACGCGCGCATTCTGGAAGGAGAAGCAGACGTACATGAGAGAGAGAAGGGCGGGAAAGCGGCAAAGGAGGGCCGAATATGAAGCGGAGTGCGCCAAAGGAGAGGCGTCGACATGGGGGGAGGAGGATGAACGGTGGTTGTGGAACCTCTCAAGTACCGCTTCAGAGGACACCCCCAGCGAGGACGAAGATTTCGACAACTGATTAGTATGTGTGTGTGTCGATTTCGTGTGTCTAGCGGGTCATGTGTCAACCAAGTGTTAAGTGCTTTGTTCGTGTGTGGGTGTAGTTCTTTAAGTATTTTGGTTTATGTGTGAGTGTAGTTTTTAAGTGCTTTGGTTCGTGTGTGGGTGTAGTTCTTTAAGTGTTTCGGTTCGTGTGTAGTCTAGTTCTTTAAGTGTTTTGGTTTGTGTGTGGGTCTAGTTATTTAAGTGTTTTGTATCATGTGTGGGTATCAAGTTCTTAAATGTATCGTTATTGTGTGTCGTCAGAAATTGAGCATGGGAGGGTGGGAATGGTCCCAAAACTCAGGCAGATTCTAGACTGTAGGGGTGAACTCCCTCGGCCGTGAACCGGAGGGGACCTTGAGATCATATGGGCTGATCCTTGTTACCACATGTACCTATTACCTAACCAAGCTCAAATGGAGGCATATGCCCACCGGGGGACCTCCGCTGGGTTGTAATCAAAGGGGTAGATCGCGCGGTCAAAAGAACTAGAGTTTCATCAGAAATCGAGCATCGGAGGGTCGGAATGGCTCCAAAACTTGTTAAACCTTTCCGGAATTCGGATATTTTGGTAGAAACTTTATGCCAATGATCTACCCACGAATATGCAGTACCTTTTCCCCGCACCATGTCATGTATCAGTGGGTGATGTAGCTAAACTGATCACAAAAGAGAGTAAATCAGCCAATGTCTTGCTGTAGTGTAGTACTAGAGTACCACCCTTTCTCAAACCACCATTCACTCATGTCAGTCCTAGTTATAATGTTTTTTTTTTATAATGGGCACTTTATTACTTTACGGAAGAAATTACACCCGACCTCTGCATAGCTAAGATGCACACAGCCGTTCAAAAGTCTCAAAAGTCTGTAGTGATAAAAAAAAGCGAATTACATATCAAACATGAGCAACTGTAAGACGCATAAGCTGAAGGCGGGGCCCCAATCTGTAGATTATGCTGCCTCCCATGTAGGGAAAAAGCATCCCTCGCCGTGTCTTCCACTCGTGTACAGACCTCCGCAAAGAGGTCGCGATTCTCCATCTTTTGCAGCGTAGACCACGAACGGAGAGTAGCGGTACAACTGTAGATAACCTGCAAGAGAGAATAATTCTTATCATTAAAAACTTTGTCATTTTTACACAGTCATAGCGACCATAAAATGGCAAGCGCCCCCACCCTAATAAACGTTCTAAATCTGTGATCGATACCATGAAGCCAATTACCAAAGATATTAGCCACACTAGTTGGGGGATACAGATCAGAAGCTACTTAGATGCATGACAATATAGACCTGGCAAAGCGACATTGGAAGAACAAGTGTTTAATCGTCTCGTTGTGGTGACAGAAAACACACTGCGTACTCACATGCCAATTGTGTTTCACGAAATTATCTCTAGTTAGGATTACTCCTCGATGCAAATACCAGCCAAAAATCTTAATTTTGAGCGGTATTTTCATCTTCCAAATTTTCTTGTTTTTATCAACTGATATTTCAGGTTGGATAATTGCATTGTACAACGAACTTACAGAGAACTTTCCATTGGATTGTAAGTTCCAACGAAATTCATCCTGCCCTTCAGACAACTCAATGGAGTCCAAACATAGTAGTAAGGCATTCCGTGCAAGAAGTTTCGGACCGATTAAATCTCGTCTAAACGTTACAGTCGGATGTGAGGTTGCCATTACTAATGCAATAGTATCACTTTTGCGACGAACAATGTTATATAACTCTGGAATATTGTTCAGAGAGAGGCCTATTCCCTAGCCACGTATCCTCCCAGAATCGTATCTGCGATCCATCCTTAATATTGAAAGTACCATATCTGAAGAAATTTCTTCGTTGCCATTAGGTCAACCCAGAAATGCGAGTCTCCCGATTTCCAATGGATCTGGGATAACTCTTTCTTGCCAATGTACTTTCTTTTAATCATGGTCTACCATACGTTATGTTCTGTTAGAAGCTTATATAGCCACTTACCTAACAAGGCCGAGTTCCTGACCTCAAGGTCATGAACCCCCAACCCACCCATATCTCTGGGTCGGCATACGACAGACCACTTGACCACTCGATAGTTCTTTTTTTCACTATCCCGTTCCCAATACAATCTCGATCTATAATAAAATCAAGCTTCTGTTACACACCTTTTTGGCAAGATGAAGAAGGATATCATATACAACATCATGTTAGTGAGTACTACGTTAATGAGAACCAGTCTTCCTCCGAGGGATAGCATTTTACCCTTTCCAATTACTAAGTCTCTTCTGAAGTCTTTCCTCGACTAGTTTCCACTCAGCTATAATTAATCTCCGATAATGAATCGGGGTGCCCAGATAGTTGATAGAAAACTGGCCTTGCCCACAGCCAAACAGTTTTGAATATTTGGCGACTAAGTCCTGAGCTTCGCCAAAGTAAAACAATTCGCTTTTATAGAAGTTTATTTTGAGACCCGATAAATGCTCAAAAAGATACCAATATTAGCTTTAAATTTCGAGCTTTTTTGATGTCATGTTCCATAAATAAAATTGTATCGTCAGCGTATTAAAGAATTGATAAGCCTCATCAACAAGATGTGGGATCACGCCGTCAATTTGGCCATCATATTTAGCTCGTTTGATCAAGATAGCGAGCATATCAACCACAATGTTAAAAAAAGTGGTGATAGAGAATCGTCCAGGCGTAAGGCTTTTCGTGTCTGAAAGAAGCATCCCATGTCGACATTGACACGAATCGCAACACTTCCTCCATACACAAAATTATTGATCAGCGCTCTCCACTCGGGTGAAAAACCTTTCATCTTGAGTGTCTGATGAAGAAAAGACCAATTAACTTAATCATAAGCCCTCTCGAAGTCAAGTTTTAAAATTACCCCATTCAACTTTTTGGTATGCATCTCATGAACCGCCTCATGTAGAACCACAACCCCATCTAGGATATTACGTCCTTGCATGAATACGGTTTGCGACGGCCTGACCACATGATCAGCCACAGTATTCAGTCTAATGGTGGCCACTTTAGTGAAAATCTTGAAACTTACATTTAAGAGGCATATGGGTCTATATTGTTGGATCTCCTTAACTTTTGGTAACAAAATAACCTCACCAAAATTTAGACGGAATAATTCTAGATGTCCGGCATATCAAACACTGAACATGTCTAGAAGATCCTTTTTAATGGTATCCCAGAAAGTCTGATAAAATTCAGCAGGGAAACCATCTGGACCCGGGGCTTTGTTATGTTCCATTTGGAAAACCGCTTTTTAAACTTCCTCCTCTAAGTAAGGGGCCGTTAAAATAGCGTTCTCCTCCTGTGACACTTAGGGTATATCTGCTATTTGGGACTCATCGAGAGAGAAGGAACTCTCTTCGGGAGGACCAAATAGGCTCTTGTAATAATTAGTAATGTAGGATTTGAGTTGTGCATGGCCTTCAATTAGACCCTCATCTTGTACTAGGGATTGAATATGCTTTTTCCTGTGACGACCATTGGCAATCCCATGGAAATATCTCGTATTTGAGTCCCCTTCCAGAATGAATTGGGCTTTTGAACGCTAGTACCTGATGTCTACGCACGCTTCTATTCTTGTAGACAGTGTTGGGCCTCCAAGTGCAGAGGTTTATAGAACAACATCAAGTTTCCCTTAAGTGGATCACCCAAGATTTATCGAACTCAGAGAGGTAGAGGTCAAAGGTATCCCCCTCAAGTAACCTTGCAATTACGATAGTTCTTGTGTCCCGAACACACCCAATACACTTGTCAGGTGTATAGGCGCACTAATTCAGCGAAGAGATAGTGAAATACAAGTAATATGGATGATTATGAGTGGCAATTGCAGTCTGAAATAAAAAATGGCAGCAGGCAAACATCTAATATCATACATCCATATTTTCCTCTCTCATAATAACTTTCAGTAGCATCATGAATAAACTCAACAATATAACTGTCACATAAAACGTTCTTATCATGAGCCACATGCCTAAAATAATTATTACTCCCCACATAAGCATAGTCATTCTTATTAATTGTAGTGGGAGCAAATTCAACAAAATAGTTATCATTATTATTCTCATCACCATAATCATCAAATATTACTTTTCTCCTCAATAGTAGGTGGACTGAAAATAACATAATCATCATTGTAATCATAATTAATTTTCTCCTCAATAGTAGGTGGACTGAAAATAACATAATCATTTTTTTTTTGACCAAGAACTGTAGGGCAAAACCCCCACAACATTTTATTAAAGCTTTTGAACTGTACACAGAGAAATATTTACAACAAAAGAAGAGAAACAAAAAACAAAATTACAACAGAGAGTCAATCCATAATTTGAAAGAACCAGAGTGTAATCATCATATATTGGAGGCATAGTATCATCATAGCAAATCTCCTCCTCAAAAGCTGGGAACTAAAAAGATCATTTTCATAAAAACTAGCTTCCCCAAGTTTAGACTTTTTCATAGCATTAGCAATAATGGTGTTCAAAGAATTCATACTAATAACATTGCTACCGCATGCAAGTAAAGTTCCATAGATTTTTTAATTTTCTCTTCAAACACCTCATATCCTAACTCAAGATAAATACTATAAAGCTCTCTAATTTTGTTGTTGTTTTTCATTAAGCCTAACTAGTGAAAATAAAAACAAGAAACAAAAAGATGTAATTGCATAATTTAAAGGAAATAACTTTGAGCACTCACCAGCAACTAAAAGACTTAGTAGCCAGAAGATGTGAGTACCTTTTACCTTACCTCCCCGACAACGGCGCTAGAAAAGAGCTTGATGTCTACGCACGCTTCTATTCTTGTAGACAATGTTGGGCCTCCAAATGCAGAGGTTTGTAGAACAACAGCAAATTTCCCTTAAGTGGATCACCTAAGGTTTATCGCACTCAGGGAGGTAGATGTCAAAGATATCGATCTCAAGCAACCCTGTAATTACGATACAAGAAGTCTCTTGTGTCCCCAACACACCCAATACACTTGTCAGGTGTATAGGTGCACTAGTTCGACGAAAAGATAGTGAAATACAAGTAATATGGATGATTATGAGTGGTAATTGCAATCTGAAATAAAAATGGCAGCAGACAAACATGTAGCAGAACTGATTGTAAACGGTGTTTCAATGCTTGGAAACAAAGCCTAGGGATCATACTTTCACTAGTGGACACTCTCAACAATGATACCATAATTGAATACATAGATATTATCTCTTCACACATGCTAGTCTGAACCACTCTCTGATTTGATAATAAACAAAAATTCACTGTGTTGGGCTGCATAAGCATTCCTTAAAGTTCGCATTACCAATCTATGGACACCCCATACTGTCATTTTGAGCATACAAAGATGGTACTAACTAGTCACCACAATTCATAAGTATTTTTATAAATTAAGCATAAGAAACAAATACGGTGTGCACACTGTGACCTTCACACCGTTGGACAAGGTGTCCCCAAAGATCACATAATAAAACTAGTTGAGCAGCACAATAGTTGAAGAATAACATCTACTTATTCAACTAGATTACAAAGCTCATGATCACATAAAGATCATACATGGAGAGATAGATAGACCACATAGCTAGCGGTAAAGCCCTCAGCCTCGGGGGAGAACTACTCACTCCTTATCGTGGGAGTCAGCGACAGTGATGGAGATGGAGGTGGAGTCGATGGAGATGGCTCCGGGGGCAATTCCCCGTCCCTGCAGGGTGCCGAAAAAGAGACTTCTGTCCCTCGAATCTTGTCTGCGACAGCGGCGGAGCTACGGAACTTTTCGTGGATGGAGGTCGATTGATTTAGGGTTCACACTTCGTGAGGCTTCTTATAGGTGGAAGGGCAAGGTCGGTGGAGGCCAGGGGACCCCAGACCACCCCTAGGCGCGGGCCCAGGCCAGGCCGCGCCTAGGTGTGGTCTGGCCGCCCTGTGGCCTTTCTTCGGCTCCCCTCTGGACTCTGTCTTTGTTACAGAAAAATCTTGACTTCGGTTTTTGTTTCGTCCAATTCCGAGAATATTTCCTGTACAACTTTTCTAAAATACAAAACAATAGAAAACATGGAACTGGTAATGTGGCATCTTGTCAATAGGTTAGTTCCATAAAATGCATAAAAGTGCAACGAAGTGTAAACAAAACATATAGCAATAGGTGTAAAATAAGCATGGAGCATCAAAAATTATAGATATGTTTGTAACGTATCAGTACAATTTCAACTCCTCTTTCCGAAGAAAACCCGCTAGTTGAGTATTAGATTGATTTTTCAAATCCAATTCAATGCTCGTTAGCGGACTCACTTCAGCAAACGCTTCTAACTCATCAATGAGATCGATAGTCGATAAGCGAAGCTTCTCCTTCTTAAGAATACCAGCTATATGACTCGCCTATCCATAAAGGTGTTTGCGAACTGCTCGTATCTTTTTATTACACCTTAGAACCGGATTGTTGCCATACATTGGTCTTTCCCAAACAATTTTAACCATCTCTTGAAAACCTTCCCGCTGTAACCATCGAAGTTCAAACTTAAATGGTCTCTTAGACAGCGGTGTTGTTAACCCGGTAGTTAAAAGTATGAGAACATGGTCCGATAGTTTTTCAATACGTTCTAGAGCACGCACTGACACCATCGGGTATTTATCCTCCCAAGTGGTGTCCATCAGCACGCGGTCTAATTTCTCGTATGTTGATTCAGGCAAACTGTTAGCCCATGTATAGTGTCGGCCTGCCATCTCAACCTCTCTCAAATCTAAGCTGTCGATGACAACATTAAATAAGAAAGGCCAGTGACCATTGAAAGAGCCTTTACTTTTCTCATGGCGGAATCTAAGCAAATTGAAATCACCCCCTATGAGAATAGGGTATGGATCGTCCTTTGCAAGATTCACAAGCCCACGAAGAAAGTCAGTCTTAAAGTTATCCTGGGCCGCACCATAAACGGTTATCAGACTCCAAATAAAATTATCAGCCCTATTCCGAATAGTGAGTTTGATATGTACTCACCATCAGAATGAGCCAAAACTTCCATGGAATCTGTCCGGAATCCAATGAGCAAGCCACCGAACCTACCTCTAGGTGGGCGAGAGAACCATTCAAAGTCTAATCCTCCGGATAACCGGTTTAAGAAACTTTGAGAGTAATCACGCTTTCCCGTCTCAGAAATAGCAATAAAATCTAAATTATAGTCCTTACAACAATTAGCAATATGAGAGTGTTTAGCCAAGTCATGAAGACCTTTGCTATTCCTAAACATGACATTCATTTAGAAACTATATTAGATTTTGTAGCTAGACCTGACCTATGCTTCTTCTTCTTTTCGGCGGAAGACTTAGAAGACCGTCGAGAGGCTTTTAGCTCATAAAATGACTCTAACCCCGACTGTTCTAAGTCGACCTCCGAAATACCTCCTATTAGAGTAGAAAGAAGACGACCATATATCTGAGATGACATCGTTTTCCTCCTCCTCTAGAGAAGATAGTCCAGCCTCCGCCGAAACCTTCAGAATTACCGTGATGCGGTCGTATTCCAAATGCCTCAAGACATTGGCCGAAACCAAAATCTCCGAAGTGCGACCCAAAGAAACGCCTACACTACCCAACGTGGAACAAATTTTGGAATCTTAAAATCTAGTAAAAGACGTGGAGGAACTTTTCGTACATGATGCATCTTGGTTCTTTGAAGCCTTATTATGCATCGCCTTCTGCACCATATCCTCGTCCGTAGCCCCAACCCCATCCGCAGCCATCGCATGGCGTCTGCTTCTCCTCATCTCCGGATGATGAACATGAGGAGGGTGCGTCGGCTGGGGACAAAGGGGAGGCACCTCGACCGTAGAAACACAGGGCATCGGCGACCGAGGTGAGGGGGGAGAAGTTGACGTAGACCCCCCCGAACTCGGTTTGAAGCCACCATCGGCTGAGCTCCCGGAGAATACAGAGGTGACGACGTAGGCGCCGTAGACAGCCACACCGTCACCGGAGCCCCCGCAGCAGTGGGCCTCCCGGCCGCATCGGCGGCCACCTCGAGCGGCCCATCCCTTCCTCGTGGTGACGTGGCCATGTCCACTTGGTAGTGGTTGAGAACCAAATCCCAGACTTGTTATGTGCAAAGGAGCAACCTAGGAGGAGATGCAGCGCAATTTTTTTTACTGTAATGGAGCGCAGTTTCATGGTTTATAAAACCCAAGGGGCAGATTGGATTGGGAGTCATTTCTCATTTCTACATGTTATCAGCGGCAAGGCTTCTACCAAGGATAACGAGCCAAACAAAAAAAATGCATTTGCGTGGAGCATGAGGGTCCCAGACTGTAAGATGATTATTGGTCGCAGTGAAATCCTCGAACTAATCTCAGCGTCTTAGAAGGGAGCCGAAAACATTCGCTCCACCGCTAACTGATGCGCGTAAATGTACACGTCCGTTGGGAACCCCAAGAGGAAGGTGTGATGCGCACAGCAGCAAGTTTTCCCTCAGAAAGAAACCAAGGTTATCGAACCAGTAGGAGCCAAGAAGCACGTGAAGGTTGTTGGTGGAGGAATGTAGTGCGGCGCAACACCAGTGAAACCGGTGCCAACGTGGAACCTGCACAACACAATCAAAGTACTTTGCCCCAACGTAACAGTGAGGTTGTCAATCTCACCGGCTTGCTGAATACAAAGGATTAAACGTATCGAGTGGAAGATGGTGTTTGTTTGCAAAGAACAGTAAAAGCAGTAGAATGTATTCAGATGTAAAAAAAATGGACTGGCGTCCACAGTTCACTAGTGGTGTCTCTCCAATAAGATAACTAACATGCTGGGTGAACAAATTACAGGCGAGCAATTGACAAATAAAGATTCAATACATATCAACGATGATTACTATGTGATTTAATCAGGGAATTACGACAAAGTACATAGACCGCTATCCAGCATGCATCTATGCCTAAATAATCCACCTTCAGGTTATCATCCGAACCCCTTCCGGTATTAAGTTGCGAACAACAGATAATTGCATTAAGTATGGCGCGTAATGTAATCAACACAAATATCCTTAGATAAAGCATCAATGTTTTATCCCTAGTAGCAACAGCACATCCACAACCTTAGAACTTTCTGTCACTGTCCCAGATTAAATGGAGGCATGAACCCACTATCGAGCATAATTACCCCCTCTTGGAGTTACAAGTATCAACCTGGCCAGAGCCTCTACTAGCAACGGAGAGCATGCAAGAACATAAACAACACATATATGATAGATTGATAATCAACTTAACATAATATTCTATATTCATCAGATCTCGCCAAACACAACATGTAGCATTACAAATAGATGATCTTGATCATGTTAGGCAGCTCACATGATCTATAACAATGATAGCACAAGCGGAGAAGACAAGCATCTAGCTACTTCTATGGACCCATAGTCCAAGGATGAACTACTCACGCATCAATCCGGAGGCGGGCATGATGATGTAGAGCCCCTCCGGTGATGATTCCCCTCTCCGACAGGGTGCCGGAGGCGATCTCCTGAATACCCCGAGATGGGATTCGCGACGGCGGCGTCTCTAGAAGGTTTTCCGTATCGTGGCTCTCGGTACAGGGGGTTTCGCGACGGAGGCTTTAAGTAGGCGGAAGGGTAGGTCAAAGGGCGTCACGAGGGGCCCAGACAACAGGCCGGCGCGGCCAGGGCCTGGGCCGCGCCGCCCTGTTGTCTGGCCACCTCGTGGCCCCACTTCGTCTCCCTTTAGGTCTTCTGGAAGCTTCGTGTAAAAATAGGCCCCTGGGCATTGATTTCGTCCAATTCCGAGAATATTTCCTTACTAGGATTTCTGAAACCAAAAACAGCAGAAAACAGCAATTGGCACTTCGGCATCTTGTTAATAGGTTAGTGCCGGAAAATGTAAAATAATGTTGTAAAGTATGTATAAAACATTCAAGTATTGTAATAAAAGTAGCATGGAACATAAGAAATTATAGATACGTTTGCGACGTATCAAGCATCCCCAAGCTTAGTTCCTACTCGTCCTCGAGTAGGTAAACGATAACACAAATAATTTCTGAAGTGACATGCTACCAACATAATCTTGATCAACATTATTGTAAAGCATATGAGATGAATGGAGTGATCTGAACAAAAGATTGCTAACAAAGATAATGACTAAGCAAATGAATCATATAGCAAAACTTTTCATGAATAGTACTTTCAAGACAAGTATCAATAAGACTTGCATAAGAGCTAACTCATAAGCAATAAATTCAAAGTAGAATGCATTGAAGCAACACAAAGGATGATTAAGTTTCAGCGAATGCTTTCAACTTGTAACATGTATATCTCATGGATATTTGTCAACATAGAGTAATATAACAGGTGCAATAAGTAAACATGTAAGAATGAATGCACACAGTTAACACAAGTGTTTGCTTCTAAGATAGAAAGGAATGGGTAAACTGACTCAACATAAAGTAAAAGAATGGCCCTTCGCAGAGGGAAGCATGGATTACTATTTTTGTGCTAGAGCTTTTGTTTTGAAAACATAGAAACAATTTTGTCAACGGTAGTAATAACTCATATGTGCTATGCATAATACTTCCTACAAGTTGCATGTCTCATGCATAGAGTACTAATAGTGCTCGCACCTTGTCCTACTTAGCTCGGAAACACGGATTCTCATCGCATAACATATGCTTCAACCAAGTGTCACAAAGGGGTACCTCTATGCCGCCTGTACAAGTGTCTAAGGAGAAAGCACGCACTGGATTTCTCTCTTTTGATTATTCTCAACTTAGACATCCATACCGGGACAACATAGACAACAGATAATGGACTCCTCTTTTTTTAATGCTTAAGCATTCAACAACAGTTAATATTCTCATAAGAGATTGAGGTTGTATGTCCAAACTGAAACTTCCACCATGATACATGGCTTTAGTTAGCGGCCCAATGTTCTTCTCTAACATATGCATACTCAAACAATTTGATCATGAAGTCCACTTACTTCGGACAAGACGAACATGCATTGCATCTCACATGATATCCAATAAAGCTAAAGTTGATGGCGTCCCCAGAAAACATGGTTACCGCTCAACAAGCAACTTATAAGAATTAAGACACATAACTACATATTCATCACCACAATAGTTTTTAAGCTATTTGTCCCATGAGCTATATATTGTAAAGGTAGAGGAATGAAATTTTAAAGGTAGCACTCAAGTAATTTACTTTGGAATGGCAGAAAAATACCACATAGTAGGTAGATATGGTGGACACAAATGGCATGGAGTTTGGCTCAAGGTGTTTGGATGCACGAGAAGCATTTCCTCTCAGTACAAAGTTTGGGCTAGCAAGGTTGTTTGAAGCAAACACAAGTATGAACAGGTACAACAAAACTTACACAAGAACATATTGCAAATATTATAAGGCTCTACACTGTCTTCCTTGTTGTTCAAACACTTCACCCAAAAATATCTAGACTTAGAGAGAACAATCATGCAAACCAAATTAAACAAGCTCTACGGTAGTTCTTCATTAATAGATTAAACTACATGATGCAAGAGCTTAAACATGATCTAATGAGAGCTCAAACAATTGCCAAATTGCCAAACCATATGCAGCATTTTCCAATTCCAACCAAATAGCAATCTAACGAAGCAATTAGACTTCGCCATTAACATTAAAGCACAATTAAGAACACAAGTGTTCCATATGAAAAAGCGGAGCGTAATATATCCAATATAAGAATGGCGGGATCCAACTTTATTCAAAACAAAACAAAAATAAAAACAAACCGACGCTCCAAGTAAAGAACATAGGATGTGACGGAATAAAAATATAGTTTCACTAGAAGTGACCTGATAATGTTGTCGATGAAGAAGGGGATGCCTTGGGCATCCCCAATCTTAGATGCTTGAGTCTTCTTAAAATATGCAGGGATGAACCACCGGGGCATCCCCAAGCTTAGACCTTTCACTCTTCTTGATCATAGTATATCATCCTCTTCTCTTGACCTTTGAAAACTTCCTTCACACAAACTTCAAGCAAACTCATTAGAGGGTTAGTGCATAACCACAAATGCACATGTTCAAACGTGACACAATCATTCTAAACACTTCTGGACATTTCACAAAGCTTCTAAAAGTTAATGGAACAAAGAAACTCATTCAACATAGCAAAAGTGGCAATGCGAAATAAAAGGCAGAATCTGTCAAAAACAGAACAGTACGTAAAGATGCATCTGGAAGGGGCACTTAACTTGCTCAAATGGAAAAACTCAAAACTAATGAAAGTTGCGTACATATCTGAGGATCATGCTTGTAAATTTGCAGACTTTTTCGATTTTTTTACAGAGACTTATGCCAGAATTAGTGACAGACAGCAATGCTGTTTCTGCGCAGCGATCCCAAATATAGCATCAACTTTAGCATAAAAACTTTACTTGGCACAAAAACATGATAAGGAGAGGTTGATACAGTAGTAAACAACTTCCAAGACTCAACAATACAGTAAATAAAATAAAACATGGGTTATCTCCTAAGAAGTGCTTTTCTTTAACGCCTTTCAGCTAGGCGCAGAAAGTGCAAATCAAGTAACATCAAAAGATGGAGCATCAACATTACCTCCAGGGGCGTGGGAAGTTTCTTCCACAATGCATGCTATCTTATCTATGTAAGTTTCAGAGGGCCCCTTTTCATTACTCTTAGGCTTGCTATTCTCATCAAACAAATTTTCAGGAACAAGCCAAGCATAGTTATTTTCCAAAGCTTCATACATCCCTAGGAGCTTACTAGGTATTGGCGCCTTAATTTCTCTACCATCATTAACATTATTAGTATACTTAATTCTGTCCATATCCATCTTTTTAAGGATACTAGCAAAGTTGGTGTAAGATCCAAGCATTTTTTATTTATTAAAGACTTTTCTAGCCTCTCTAGCTACACCACCAAATTCTTTTAGAAGAGTTTCTAAGACAAAATCTTTATTTTCTCCTTCCTCCATATCAGAGAGTGTAAGAAACATATGCTGAATTATAGGATTGAGATTAACAAATTTAATTTCCAACATGTGTACTAGAGAAGCAACATCAATTTCATAAGTAGGAGCAAGTTCTACCAAGTGTCTATCTTCAAAATCTTCAGCTATACTAACATGAGTGAAAAAATCTTCTATATTATCTCTTCCAATTATAGACCCTTGGCCTACCGGTATGTCTTTTAGAGCGTACTTAGGAGGAAACATGATGAAGTAAACAAAAAGTAAACTAAACAAGTAAAGAAAGACAAGTAACTAATTTTTTTGTGTTTTGATATGAAGCAAACAAGACAGTAAATAAAGTAAAGCTAGCAACTAATTTTTGTGTGTTTTGTTTAAGTGCAGCAAACAAAGTAGTAAATAAAATAAAGCAAGACAAAAACAAAGTAAAGAGATTGGAAGTGGAGACTCCCCTTGCAGCGTGTCTTGATCTCCCCGGCAACGGCGCCAGAAAAAATGGCTTGCTGCGCGTAAATGTACACGTCCGTTGGGAACCCCAAGAGGAAGGTGTGATGCGCACAGCAGCAAGTTTTCCCTCAGAAAGAAACCAAGGTTATCGAACCAGTAGGAGCCAAGAAGCACGTGAAGATTGTTGGTGGAGGAATGTAGTGCGGCGCAACACCAGTGAAACCGGCGCCAACGTGGAACCTGCACAACACAATCAAAGTACTTTGCCCCAACGTAACAGTGAGGTTGTCAATCTCACCGGCTTGCTGAAAACAAAGGATTAAATGTATCGAGTGGAAGATGGTGTTTGTTTGCAAAGAACAGTAAAAGCAGTAGAATGTATTCAGATGTAAAAGAATGGACCGGGGTCCACAGTTCACTAGTAGTGTCTCTCCAATAAGATAACTAACATGCCGGGTGAACAAATTACAGGCGAGCAATTGACAAATAAAGATTCAATACATATCAACGATGATTACTATGTCATTTAATCAGGGCATTACGACAAAGTACATAGACCGCTATCCAGCATGCATCTATGCCTAAATAATCCACCTTCAGGTTATCATCCGAACCCCTTCCGGTATTAAGTTGCTGATACGTCTCCAACGTATCGATAATTTCTTATCTTCCATGCTACTTTATTGATGATACCTACATGTTTTATGCACATTATATGTCATATTTATGCATTTTCTGGAACTAACCTATTAACAAGATGCCGAAGAGCCAGTTGCTGTTTTCTGCTGTTTTTGGTTTCAGAAATCCTAGTAAGGAAATATTGTCGGAATTGGACGAAATCTTCGCCCAGGGTCCTATTTTTGCACGGAGCTTCCAGAAGACCGAAGAGGGAAGGAAGTGGGGCCACGAGGTGGCCACACCATAGGGCGGCGCGGCCCAGGCCCTGGCCGCGCCGGCCTGTGGTGTGGGCCCCTCGCGCCGCCTCTTGACCTACCCTTTCGCCTACTTAAAGCCCCCGACGCGAAACCCCCAGTACCGAGAGCCACGATACGGAAAACCTTCCAAAGACGCCGCCGCCGCGAATCCCATCTCGGGGGATTCAGGAGATCGCCTCCGGCACCCTACCGGAGAGGGGATTCATCTCCCGGAGGACTCTTCATCGCCATGATCGCCTCCGGAGTGATGAGTGAGTAGTTCACCCCTGGACCATGGGTCCATAGCAGTAGCTAGATGGTCGTCTTCTCCTTGTTGTGCTTCATTGTTGGATCTTGTGAGCTGCCTAACATGATCAAGATCATCTATCTGTAATACTATATGTTGTGTTTGTCGGGATCCGATGGATAGAGAATACTATGTTATGGTGATTATCAATCTATTGTTTATGTGTTGTTTATGATCTTGCATGCTCTCCGTTATTAGTAGAGGCTCTGGCCAAGTTTTTGCTCTTAACTCCAAGAGGGGGTATTTATGCTCGATAGTGGGTTCATGCCTTCATTGACACCTGGGACAGTGACAGAAAGTTCTAAGGTTGTGATGTGCTGTTGCCACTAGGGATAAAACATTGATTCTATGTCTAAGGATGTAGTTGTCGATTACATTACGCACCATACTTAATGCAATTGTCCGTTGCTTAGCAACTTAATACTGAATGGGGTTCGGATGATAACCTGAAGGTGGACTTTTTAGGCATAGATGCAGTTGGATGGCGGTCTATGTACTTTGTCGTAATGCCCAATTAAATCTCACTATATTTATCATATCATGTACATGCATTGTTATGCCTTTCTCTATTTGTCAATTGCCCGACTATAATTTGTTCACCCAACATGCTTTTATCTTATGGGAGAGACACCTCTAGTGAACTGTGGACCCCGGTCCTATTCTTTACATAGCATACAATCTACTGCAATTGTGTTTTACTGTTTTCTTGCAAACAATCATCTTCCACTCGATACGTTTAATCCTTTGTTACAGCAAGCCGGTGAGATTGACAACCTCACTGTTTCGTTGGGGCAAAGTACTTTGGTTTTGTTGTGCAGATTCCACGTTGGCGCCGGAATCCCTGGTGTTGCGCCGCATCACATTTCGCCACCATCAACCTTCAACGTGCTTCTTGGCTCCTCCTGGTTCGATTAAACCTTGGTTTCTTTCTGAGGGAAAACTTGCCACTGTGCGCATCATACCTTCCTCTTGGGGTTCCCAACGGACGTGTACATTCACGCGCATCAAGCCTGTTTTCTGGCGCCGTTGCCGGGGAGATCAAGACACGCTGCAAGGGGAGTCTCCACTTCTCAATCTCTTTACTTTGTTTTTGTCTTGCTTTATTTTATTTACTACTTTGTTTGCTGCACCTAAACAAAACACAAAAAAATTAGTTGCTAGTTTTAGTTTATTTACTGTCTTGCTCTCTATATCAAAAACACAAAAAAATTAGTTACTTGTCTTTATTTACTTAGTTACTTTTACTACTGTTATCATGAGTAATCCTGAAGTTGAAGTTCGTTCTTTTAAGCAACAAGGTGGAGAAAGTTTTAAAGATGCTTGGTATAGAATTAGTAATGCTCATCATAGGTGCATTAAGAAACACTCCACCACTATCCTTCTTAGGAACTTTTATGTTGGTTTATCTAGTTGGAATAGGTATGTTCTTGATGCTCTTTCAGGAGGTAATTTCCTAGGTGCTCCCGCCTTAGAAACTAGTTGCATCATTGAGAGCCTAGTTGGAATACCACCTGTTAATGAAGTTAAAATTGAAATCTCTCTTGAGGATGTTATGAAAAAATTGGAAACCATAGAGAAAATTTTTTCAAGTGTTGAAACTAAATTGGAAATGTTATTTGATAAAACTTATGAACTTGATAAATCCTTAGGAGGAATTGATGAAAGAATTAGTGTCCTAGGAACTTGTGTTATCCATGATAATCAAACCAATAGGATTGATGAACTTGAAAAAGCTATGGGAACCTTGGGTTCAACCTTTTCTTCTCTCAAGTATAATGAGAAAGCTTATGTGGGTAAAGAGCAAAAATTCATGTACGCCTCTAAAGTGCCTAAACAAAAGAATTATTATAGGCCTAAAATTTCTAAAAACCCTAGCACCACCATAGAGAATTTAGATAATGGAGCACCTAAAGTACCCTCTGCAACAAGTTGTGTTTGCATGAAAAATAATGATGTTGATGCTTCTACTCTTGATGTTACTTGATTTGCACTTTCTGCGCCTAGCTGAAAGGCGTTAAAGAAAAGCGCTTATGGGAGACAACCCATGTTTTTACTACAGCAATTTTTTGTTTTGTTGAGTCTTGGAAGTTGTTTACTACTGTAGCAACCTCTCCTTATCATGTTTTTGTGCCAAGTAAAGTTTCTATGTTAAAATTGATGTTATATTTGGGATCGCTGCGCAGAAACAGCATTGCTGTCTGTCACGAATCTGGGCACAAGTCTCTGTAGAAAATTCGAAAAAATCTGCCAATTTACGAGCGTGATCCTCAGATATGTACGCAACTTTCATTAGTTTTGAGTTTTTCCATTTGAGCAAGTCTGGTGCCATTTTAAAATTCGTCTTTACGGACTGTTCTGTTTTTGACAGATTCTGCCTTTTATTTCGCATTGCCTCTTTTGCTATGTTGGATTCATTTCTTTGATCCACTAATGTCCAGTAGCTTTATGCAATGTCCAGAAGTGAAAATAATGATTGTGTCACCTCTGAATGTGTGAATTATCAATTGTGCACTAACCCTCTAATGAGTTTGCTTGAAGTTTGGTGTGAAGGAAGTTTTCAAGGGTCAAGAGAGGAGAATGATATACTATGATCAAGAGGAGTGAAAGCTCTAAGCTTGGGGATGCCCCGTGGTTCACCCCTGCATATTTTAAGAAGACTCAAGCGTCTAAGCTTGGGGATGCCCAAGGCATCCTCTTCTTCATCGACAACATCATCAGGTTCCTCCCCTGAAACTATATTTTTATTCAGTCACATCTTGTGTTCTTTACTTGGAGCATCGGTTTGTTTTTGTTTTTGTTTTTGTTTGAATAAAATGGATCCTAGCATTCACTTTGTGGGAGAGAGACACGCTCCGCTGTTGCATATGGACAAATATGTCCTTAGGCTTTACTCATAATTTTCAAGGCGAAGTTTCTTCTTCGTTAAATTGTTATATGGTTGGAATTGGAAAATGCTACATGTAGTAATTCTAAAATGTCTTGGATAATGTGATACTTGGCAATTGTTGTGCTCATGTTTAAGCTCTTGCATCATATGCTTTGCACCCATTAATGAAGAAATACATAGAGCTTGCTAAAATCTGATTTGCATATTTGGTCTCTCTAAGGTCTAGATAATATCTAGTATTGAGTTTTGAACAACAAGGAAGACGGTGTAGAGTCTTATAATGTTTACAATATGTCTTTTATGTGAGTCTTGCTGCACCGGTTCATCCTTGAGTTTGCTTCAAATAACCTTGCTAGCCTAAACCTTGTATCGAGAGGGAATACTTCTCATGCATCCAAAATCCTTGAGCCAACCACTATGCCATTTGTGTCCACCATACCTACCTACTACATGGTATTTCTCCGCCATTCCAAAGTAAATTGCTTGAGTGCTACCTTTAAAATTCCATCATTCACCTTTGCAATATATAGCTCATGGGACAAAATAGCCTTAAAAACTATCGTAGTATTGAATATGTACTTATGCACTTTATATTTTATTAAGTTGCTTGTTGTGCGATAACCATGTTTCTGGGGAACGCCATCAACTATTGTTGAATATCATGTGAGTTGCTATGCATGTCCGTCTTGTCTGAAGGATCTATAATTTTAGTGATTGGAGCATGCAAAATTGTTAGAGAAGAACATTGGGCCGCTAACTAAAGCCATGAATCATGGTTGAAGTTTCAGTTTTGGACATATATCCTCAATCTCATATGAGAATAATAATTGTTGCTACATGCTTATGCATTTAAGAGGAGTCCATTATCTGTTGTCCATGTTGTCCCGGTATGGATGTCTAAGTTGAGAATAATCAAAAGCGAGAAATCCAAAATGCGAGCATTCTCCTTAGACCTTTGTACAGGCGGCATGGAGGTACCCCTTTGTGACACTTGGTTGAAACATGGCATGCAAAGATCCGGTAGTCCAAGCTAAGTAGGACGAGGTGCGGGCACTATTAGTATACAATGCATGAGGCTTGCAACTTGTAAGATATAATTTACATAACTCATATGCTTTATTACTACCGTTGACAAAATTGTTTCATGTTTTCAAAATAAAAGCTCTAGCACAAATACAGCAATCGATGCTTTCCTCTTTGAAGGACCATTCTTTTACTTTTATTGTTGAGTCAGTTTACCCATCTCCCTCCACCTTAAGAAGCAAACACTTGTGTGAACTGTGCATTGATTCCTACATATTTGCATATTGCACTTGTTATATTACTTTATGTTGACAATATCCATGAGATATACATGTTATAAGTTGAAAGCAACCGCTGAAACTTAATCTTCCTTTGTGTTGCTTCAACACCTTTACTTTGATTTATTGCTTTATGAGTTAACTCTTATGCAAGACTTATTGATGCTTGTCTTGAAGTACTATTCATGAAAAGTCTTTGCTTTATGATTCACTTGTTTACTCATGTCATTACTTTTGTTTTGATCGCTGCATTCATTACATATGTTTACAAATAGTATGATCAAGATTATGATGGCATGTCACTTCAGAAATTATCTTTGTTATCGTTTTACCTGCTCGGGACGAGCAGAACTAAGCTTGGGGATGCTGATACGTCTCCAACATATCGATAATTTCTTATGTTCCATGCTACTTTATTGATGATACCTACATGTTTTATGCACATTATATGTCATATTTATGCATTTTCTGGAACTAACCTATTAACAAGATGCCGAAGAGCCAGTTGCTGTTTTCTGCTGTTTTTGGTTTCAGAAATCCTAGTAAGGAAATATTGTCGGAATTGGACGAAATCTTCGCCCAGGGTCCTATTTTTGCATGGAGCTTCCAGAAGACCGAAGAGGGAAGGAAGTGGGGCCACGAGGTGGCCACACCATAGGGCGGCGCGGCCCAGGCCCTGGCCGCGCCGGCCTGTGGTGTGGGCCCCTCGCGCCGCCTCTTGACCTACCCTTTCGCCTACTTAAAGCCCCCGACGCGAAACCCCCAGTACCGAGAGCCACGATACGGAAAACCTTCCAGAGACGCCGCCGCCGCGAATCCCATCTCGGGGGATTCAGGAGATCGCCTCCGGCACCCTGCCGGAGAGGGGATTCATCTCCCGGAGGACTCTTCATCGCCATGATCGCCTCCGGAGTGATGAGTGAGTAGTTCACCCCTGGACCATGGGTCCATAGCAGTAGCTAGATGGTCGTCTTCTCCTTGTTGTGCTTCATTGTTGGATCTTGTGAGCTGCCTAACATGATCAAGATCATCTATCTGTAATACTATATGTTGTGTTTGTCGGGATCCGATGGATAGAGAATACTATGTTATGGTGATTATCAATCTATTGTTTATGTGTTGTTTATGATCTTGCATGCTCTCCGTTATTAGTAGAGGCTCTGGCCAAGTTTTTGCTCTTAACTCCAAGAGGGGGTATTTATGCTCGATAGTGGGTTCATGCCTTCATTGACACCTGGGACAGTGACAGAAAGTTCTAAGGTTGTGATGTGCTGTTGCCACTAGGGATAAAACATTGATTCTATGTCTAAGGATGTAGTTGTCGATTACATTACGCACCATACTTAATGCAATTGTCTGTTGCTTAGCAACTTAATACTGAATGGGGTTCGGATGATAACCTGAAGGTGGACTTTTTAGGCATAGATGCAGTTGGATGGCGGTCTATGTACTTTGTCGTAATGCCCAATTAAATCTCACTATATTTATCATATCATGTACATGCATTGTTATGCCTTTCTCTATTTGTCAATTGCCCGACTGTAATTTGTTCACCCAACATGCTTTTATCTTATGGGAGAGACACCTCTAGTGAACTGTGGACCCCGGTCCTATTCTTTACATAGCATACAATCTACTGCAATTGTGTTTTACTGTTTTCTTGCAAACAATCATCTTCCACTCGATACGTTTAATCCTTTGTTACAGCAAGCCGGTGAGATTGACAACCTCACTGTTTCGTTGGGGCAAAGTACTTTGGTTTTGTTGTGCAGATTCCACGTTGGCGCCGGAATCCCTGGTGTTGCGCCGCATCACATTTCGCCACCATCAACCTTCAACGTGCTTCTTGGCTCCTCCTGGTTCGATTAAACCTTGGTTTCTTTCTGAGGGAAAACTTGCCACTGTGCGCATCATACCTTCCTCTTGGGGTTCCCAACGGACGTGTACATTCACGCGCATCAGTTGCGAACAACAGATAATTGCATTAAGTATGGCGCGTAATGTAATCAACACAAATATCCTTAGATAAAGCATCAATGTTTTATCCCTAGTAGCAGCAGCACATCCACAACCTTAGAACTTTCTGTCACTGTCCCAGATTAAATGGAGGCATGAACCCACTATCGAGCATAATTACCCCCTCTTGGAGTTACAAGTATCAACTTGGCCAGAGCCTCTACTAGCAACGGAGAGCATGCAAGAACATAAACAACACATATATGATAGATTGATAATCAACTTAACATAATATTCTATATTCATCGGATCTCGCCAAACACAACATGTAGCATTACAAATAGATGATCTTGATCATGTTAGGCAGCTCACAAGATCTATAACAATGATAGCACAAGCGGAGAAGACAACCATCTAGCTACTCCTATGGACCCATAGTCCAAGGATGAACTACTCACGCATCAATCCGGAGGCGGGCATGATGATGTAGAGCCCCTCCGGTGATGATTCCCCTCTCCGGCAGGGTGCCAGAGGTGATCTCCTGAATCCCCCGAGATGGGATTCGCGACGGCGGCGTCTCTGGAAGGTTTTCCGTATCGTGGCTCTCGGTACAGGGGGTTTCGCTACGGAGGCTTTAAGTAGGCGGAAGGGTAGGTCAAAGGGCATCACGAGGGGCCCAGACAACAGGCCGGCGCGGCCAGGGCCTGGGCCGCGCCGCCCTGTTGTCTGGCCACCTCGTGGCCCCACTTCGTCTCCCTTTCGGTCTTCTGGAAGCTTCGTGTAAAATAGGCCCCTGGGCGTTGATTTCGTCCAATTCCGAGAATATTTCCTTACTAGGATTTCTGAAACCAAAAACAGCAGAAAACAGCAACTGGCACTTCGGCATCTTGTTAATAGGTTAGTGCCGGAAAATGTAAAATAATGCTGTAAAGTATGTATAAAACATTCAAGTATTGTAATAAAAGTAGCATGGAACATAAGAAATTATAGATACGTTTGCGACGTATCACTAACCAATTTTTACCCACTGATGACCCACAAGTATAGGGGGTGTATCGTAGTATCTTCGATAAGTAAGAATGTCGATCCCAACGAGGAGCAGAAGGTGTTGGCAGCAGTTTCGATGAAGGATTCACTGTAAATGCTCACAAACAAGTATTCAAGGGGTTTTGATGTAACAGATGAATAAAGTACGAGTAAGTAAAATGCGAGAGAAATAATTGCAGCAAGTGGCCCAATCCTTTTTAGCACAAAAGGACAAGCCGGTTTGTTTACTTATAATGACCAAACGTTCCTGAGGACACACGGGGATTTTAGTCTAGTGCTTTCGCTTCATGTGGCTTAATAATCTTCATTGTTTTGATAAGTGTTGTGTGGGTGAACCTATGCTAATGCACCGCCCTTCCTAGGACTAATACATACTTGTGATTATACCCCTTGCAAGCATCCGCAACTACAAGAAAGTAATTAAGATAAATCTAACCACAGCCTTAAACTCTGAGATCCTGCGATCCCTCTTGCATCGATATACTAACGGGGGCTCAGGTTTCTGTCACTCCGGCAACCCCGCAATTAGCAACCGAATACAAGATGCACTCCCCTAGGCCCATAAATGGTGAAGTGTCGTGTAGTCGACGTTCACACGACACCACTAGAAGAATAACACCACAACTTAAATATCATAACATTGAATATTACTCAACCATAATTCACTACTAGCATTTAGACTTCACCCATGTCCTCAAGAACTAAACGAACTACTCACGAGACATCATATGGAATACAATCAGAGGTGATATGATGATGAATAACAATCTGAACATAAACCTTGGTTCAATGGTTTCACTCAATAGCATCTATAACAAGTAGAGAATAATGCCGGGAGAGTTTCCCCTGTCATACAATCAAGATTTAACCCAAATTGTTACAGCGGTGACGAGGTGCAGCGGTGGTGATGGCGGTGTAGATGGTGGAGATGATGATGATGATGATGGAGATGATGTCCCGCTCGATGATGATGGCGATGGCGTCGATTTCCCCCTCCGGGAGGGAATTTCCCCGGCGGATTCCTGCCTGCCGGAGAGCTCTTTTCTCTCTGGTGTTCTCCGCCCCGCAGAGGCGGCTGTAACCCTTCGCGAGGTCCTCTCTGTGGCTTAGGTTTTCGGGACGAAGGAGTACGCGAAGAAAAGGAGGCGAAAGGGGCTGTGGGGCCCCCACACCACAGGGTGGCGCGGCCAGGCCATGGGCCGCGCCGGCCTGTGGTCTGGGCCCACAGTGGCTCCCCTCTTCTTCCCCTTCTGGCTCCCTCCGTCATCTGGAAAAATAGGAATTTACGTGAAATTTCCTTCCACAGTTGATCTTCCGAAATATTGCGTTCTGACGGTGCTTTTTCCAGCAGAATCCTGGCTCGGTGCTTGATCCTCCAATAATGATGAAACATGCAAAATAGATGAAATAACATAAGTATTGTATCCCAATATGAAATATATCAATGAATAATAGCAAATTATGATACAAAATAGTGATGCAAATTGGACGTATCAACTCCCCCCAAGCTTAGACCTCGCTTGTCCCCAAGCGAAACTGAGCTCGATAAACAAGACCACATGTTTATGGAGTGAAGAGTCGATAAATAAAATACGGACAAGAAGCATCATATTCATTCACACAAGACATTCTAGTAAACAACTCCTCATATAACTCATCTTGAAATAAGTAAAGAGAAATCACAAGTAAAGGTGCATGAGAAATCATAGTTGGTGATGGCAAACTTTGTTCTTGGTTAGAGAACTACTAACGGATTGTACTCCTAAGCAAAGCTTTTATATAAGAATTTTATAGCTGGGCTTTCATATTCAAGCATGACAATCTCCTCATAATCATTGATAACTTCGAAGTCATATTCATTCAGATAAAATTGGTACTAAACAAGAAAGTATAAAAGACATGATTAACTGAATCATAGCATAAATGATTGGTTCACAACAACTCAATTGCTTGCTTGAGATAGAGAGAAATAGGTTTACTGACTCAACATAAAAGTAAAAGATAGGCCCTTCGCAGAGGGAAGCAGGGATTAAATCATGTGCTAGAGCTTTTCAAGTTTTGAAATCATATAAAGAGCATAAAAGTAAGATTTTGAGCGGTGTTTGTTGTTGTCAACGAATGGTAGCGGGCACTCTAACCCCCTTGTCAAACGAACCTTTCAAGAGCGGCTCCCATGAGGGACGGCATCTCTACCAGCAAGGTAGATCATCCCCCTTCTCTTTTGTTTACACATGTATTTTAGTTTTATTAAGGATGACACTCCCCCCAACCTTGGCTTTCTCAATCCATGGCTAACCGAATCCTCGGGTGCCTTCCAACATTCACATACCATGGAGGAGTGTCTATTGCAAAATTAAGTTGCTTACTGATAAATCAGAGCAAAACATGTGAAGAGAATTATTATTGAAAGTTATTAATTGGGGCTGGGAACCCCGTTGCCAGCTCTTATTGCAAAGTTATTGGATAAGCGGATGTGCCGCTAGTCCATTAGTGAAAGTCCGCCCAACAAGATTGAAAGATAAAACGCCACATACTTCCTCATGAGCTATAGAACATTGACACAAATAAGGAGTAGTAGTTTGAATATCTTAAAGGTAGCACATGAAGTATTTACTTGGAATGGCAGAAAATACCATGTAGTAGGTAGGTATGGTGGACACAAATGGCATAGGTTTGGTCTAAGGTTGTGGATGTATGAGAAGCATTCCCTCTCGATACAGGTCTTTGGCTAGCAAGGTTTGATAGCAAGCATAAAGGTTGAGGGAAACAAACAAATATACATATGCTAGAGCAATCATGCATCTTTCTCATAAGCACAAGCAATTTTAACTTCAGAATACTAAACTTATTAGCATAGAGATAATAGAGTAACGTATCTAAGTGTATTTCTCTCTTCTATTCAAACATCAGGGTGTTGTTGCTATTGACCAATGCTAAGTTTGCCAAAACCAAATAGATTTACTTGATGCTCCCAAAGTGATATCAATACTCATGTCAAGAGTAATCATATAATGGAGATTGCAAACTAAAATAAGGTGTGCAAAAAGTAAATGATAAGACTTCTCATTAATATTCCATAACGATAACTCACACCAACGGATACATAGATAACTAACTAAGAGAGATACTTCCACATTGCATACTATTCCATATGATAACTGATACGTCTCAAACGTATCTATAATTTCTTATGTTCCATGCCACTTTATTGATGATATCTACATGTTTTATACACATTATATGTCATTATAATGCGTTTTCCGGAACTAACCTATTGACGAGATGCCGAAAGGCCAGTTGCTGTTTTCTGCTGTTTTTGGTTTCAGAAATCCTAGTAACGAAATATTCTCGGAATCGGACGAAATCACCGCCCAAATTCCTATTTTTCCCGGAAGCTTCCAGAGCACCGGAGGGGGACGAGAGGGGAGCCAGGGGGGCCCCACACCACACCCCGGCGCGGGCCAGGGGGGGGGCGCGCCCCCCTAGGGTGTGGGCACCCCGTGGCCCCTCCGACTCCCTCTCTTCGCCTATTTAGGCCTCTCTGACCTAAAAACCCCGACGGAGACCACAAGACCCGAGAAAACCTTCCAGAGCCGCCGCCATCGCGAAATCAAGATTCGGGGGACAGAAGTCTCTGTTCCGGCACCCTGCCGGACGGGGAATTGCCCCCGGAGCCGTCTCCACCGCCGTCTCCACCGCCATCTTCACCGCCATCGCTGCCTCCATGATGAGGAGGGAGTAATTCACCCCCGGGGCTGAGGGCTCCGCTGTAGCTATGTGGTTCATCTCTCTCTTTATGTGATCTAGTTGAATATCGTCTATGTGCTACTCTAGTGATGTTATTAAAGTACTCTATTCCTCCTCCATGTGTGTAATGGTGATAGTGTGTGCACCGTGTGAGTACTTGGCGTAGGCTATGATTATGATCTCTTGTAGATTATGAAGTTAATTATTGCTATGATGGTATTGATGTGTATTATTCCTCCTACATATGCATGATGGTGATAGTGTGCATGCTATGTTAGTTCTTGGTGTAATTATGTTGATCTATCTTGCACTCTAAGGTTATTTAAATATGAACATTGCATTGTGGAGCTTGTTAACTCCGGCATTGAGGGTTCGTGTAATCCTACGCAATGCGTTCATCATCCAACAAAAGAGTGTAGAGTAGTCCTATTATGTGATCATTGTTGAGAGTGTCCACTAGTGAAAGCAGGATCCCTAGGCCTTGCTTCCAAGCATCGAATCTCCGTTTGTTTACTGTTTTGTTGCATGTTTACTCGCTGCCATATTTTATTCAGATTGCTATTACCACTCATATACATCCATATTACTTGTATTTCACTATCTCTTCGCCGAACTAGTGCACCTATACACCTGACAAGTGTATTTGGTGTGTTGGGGACACAAGAGACTTCTTGCTTTGTGATTACAGGGTTGCTTGAGAGGGATATCTTTGACCTCTTCCTCCCTGAGTTCGATAAACCTTGGGTGATCCACTTAAGGGAAACTTGCTGCTGTTCTACAAACCTCTCCTCTTGGAGGCCCAACACTGTCTACAAGAATAGAAGCACCCGTAGACATCAAGCACTTTTCTGGCGCCGTTGCCGGGGAGGAAAGGTAAAAGGCACTCATACTCCGGTTCAGTGCAGTACTTTTCTGGCGCCATTGTGTGTGTGCTCGAAGCTATTTCCTTTAGATCCTGCAATTGCATCTTTTTGTTTCTTGTTTTTATTTTCACTAGTTAGGCATAATGGAAAACAACAAAAAAATTGGTGAGCTTTTTAATCTTTTTTCTAATTTAGAATTGTTTGATGCGAAAATTAAAAAACCTATGGAACCTTATTTACATGATAGTAGCAATGTTATTAGTATGAATGCAATCACTGCTAATGCTATGAAGAAGTCTAAGCTTGGGGAAGCTAGTTTACATAAAAATAATATTTTTAGCTCCTCCGCTTTGGAAGAAATATTTTGCTCTGATAATGCTTTATCTCCCATATGCGATAACTCTAATGATGCTTCTGATATTTTAAATCCACCTGCTGAAAGTATTCCGTATAAAATACCTATGAAAATTATTGAACGTGTTATGGATAACCGCTATGAAGGGGATGGAACTATCCATCCTGGAGATCATTTACTGTTTTTGCATGAATTATGCGGGTTATTCAAGTGTGCAGGTATCTCTATGGATGAAGTGAAGAAGAAACTATTCTCTATGTCGCTGTCTGGTAAAGCGGCGCATTGGTATAAACTGCTGAAGGACGGGCGCTCTCTTGATTGGAAGGATATTGTGCCTCTATTTTATTCCAAGTTCTATCCTCCAAGTGAAATTCACAAAGATCGAAACCATATATATAATTTTTGGCCTCATGATGGAGAGAGTATTGCCCAAGCATGGGAGAGATTGAAGACTTTAATGCTCAAATGCCCCAATCATGAGCTTCCAGGTAATATCATTATTGATAATTTCTATGCAAGACTTTCTTTTCAAGATAAGACCTTGCTGGATACTACTTGTTCTGGATCATTCACGAGCAATAAAGAAGAGTTTAAAAGGGACCTTCTTGATCGGATTAAGGAGAACTCTGAAGATTGGGAGAACGACAAAGGTAAAGAGTCAGGTATAAATTATGATTATGAATGCATTGAAACTTTTATGGATACCGATAAATTTCAAAATATGAGTGCTACTTATGGTCTTGACTCTCAAGTTGCTGCAAATCTTTATAAAGCCTTTGCTTCTCATTTAGAATTGCCTAAAAAGAATTTTGATAAGTATCATGAACCTTTTAAAGAGGCTTGCATGAAAAATGACATTGTTGTTAATGATTGCAATAAGCATGCTCAAACTCCTAAGAATGCTATTTCCTATAAGCATGTTAATTTTTGTGGAATACATAGACCTTGTGGAATTAATCAAATAAAAGATGAATATTGTATCCATCACAGAAATGAAAAAACTAGAAAGTGGTCTAGAGCTCTAGATGATCTTGGAGAAAAAGTGTGTGCCCTCTATCCTTTTATTTGTGAACTTTGCCATAGAGTTGGTCATTTTAATTTTCAATGTTCCTCCAATGATAATTCAAACCCCATGAGTGCTACAAATTTGTATTGTGATGATGAAATTACTCCTAATCAGCATGATGAACTTACCTTATTTTTGAAGTGTGAAGAGTTATCAAGAAAAATTTCTTTGTTAAATATTAACGATCTTGATATTGATGATGTCCTGCATGGTTGTCTTTCTTATTGCATTGATAATAGCCATACAAATACTTACATACAAAATATTTTAGAAGATGACACCTTGCCAAAATATGATAGGACCGCTGTGTGTTTTCAATTAATTAATGAAAAGGAGGGATCCTCCCAAGTTTCTTCTATTGTTTCTAAAAGAAAATCAGGTTATGCGGACAAGCCACCCTTCAAGCCTCTTCCTCCTAAAGAAGGGAACGAGGAGAAGGAAGAGAAGGAGAAGAAGAAGAAGGGAACAAAGAAGAGGAAGAAGAAGAAGGAGAATAAAAAGAAAGAGGTAACGGCGTATCCCCGCGTGAACGAGATAACGCTAGGTAACCGTAAGTATGTTGCTCCCAATGATTATTGTGATAATGAATCTGAATACGATGATCTTCCTATGCCCTTTACATACATTAGCGATCATGATTTGAATGAGCACGCTGCCTTTGATATTGAAAATCTATTTGGTACTGATTATGAAATTAATGATGATAGCATTATTCATGTCCCCTTAAACGATGATATTGAAAGCCCTAAGCTTGGGGATGTTGTGCTTGAAGATCCTATATTTGAGACTTCTACTTTTAGTGAAAATGATGATATTACATATTCAGGTTTAGATAATTGCTATAGAGATGTATATGACACATGTTACAATTATCCTTATGAAACTTGTCATAGTTATGATGGGCTTGCCAAAAACAATTCTTTTAATATGCAACTTGTTTACCATGTTCAAATTCTTGATAATAATCTTGCTCCAATTACTATTAATGAGAATAACTCTTCTTATGCCAAAATTTATGATACTTCTATGCATATGAACCATGATAAGAATGTTTTAAGTGACGGGTATATTGTGGATTTCATCAATGATGCTACTGAAAGTTATTATGAGAGAGGGAAATATGGTTATATGCATCTTAATAATATTAAGTTTCCCCTCTTTATGTTGAGAATCTTTAAGTTACTCGTGTTTTATCCTCTTATGCTTGCCACTTTGCTCTTCATGAATTCATTTGTGTATAAGATTCTTTTGCATAGGAAGTATGTTAGGCTCAAATGTGTTTTGAATTGCCTCTTGAAGCTCTCTTTTGCTTCAAATACTATTTCTTGCGGGTGCATCACCAAAATTGCTGAGCCCATCTTAATGGCTATAAAGTAAGAACTTCTTGGGAGATAACCCATGTGTTATTTTGCTACAGTACTTTGTTTTATATTTGTGTATTGGAAGTTGTTTACTACTGTAGCAACCTCTCCTTATCATGTTTTTGTGCCAAGTAAAGTTTCTATGTCAAAGTTGATGTTATATTTGGGATCGCTGCGCAGAAACAGCATTGCTGTCTGTCACGAATCTGGGCTCAGTTCTCTGTAGGAAATTCGAAAAAATCTGCCAATTTACGAGCGTGATCCTCAGATATGTACGCAACTTTCATTAGTTTTGAGTTTTTCCATTTGAGCAAGTCTGGTGCCATCTTAAAATTCGTCTTTACGGACTGTTCTGTTTTTGACAGATTCTGCCTTTTATTTCGCATTGCCGCTTTTGTTAAGTTGAATGAGTTTCTTTGTTCCATTAACTTTCAGAAGTTATGTGCAATGTCCAGAAGTGAAAAGAATGTTTGTGTCACCTCTGAACATGTGAATTTTTGATTATGCACTAACCCTCTAATGAGTTTGCTTGAAGTTTGGTGTGAAGGAAGTTTTCAAGGGTCAAGAGGGGAGGATGATATACTACGATCAAGAAGAATGAAAAGTCTAAGCTTGGGGATGCCCCGGTGGTTCATCCCTGCATATTTCAAGAAGACTCAAGCATCTAAGCTTGGGGATGCCCAAGGCATCCCCTTCTTCATCGACAAAGTATCAGGTTCCTTCTCTTGAAACTATATTTTTATTCGGTCACATCTTGTGTACTTTACTTGGAGCGTCTGTGTGCTTTTATTTTTGTTTTTGTTTTGTTATCTTAGTTCTCTGAATAAGTTCATCCTTGTGTGGGAGAGAGACACGCTCCGCTGGTTCGTATGAACACATGTGTTCTTAGCTTTTAATTTTCATGGCGAAGATTGAAACTGCTTCGTTAATTGTTATATGGTTGGAAACGGGAAATGCTACATGTAGTAATTGGTATAATGTCTTGAATAATGTGAAACTTGGCAATTGTTGTGCTCATATAGATCTTGTTTAAGCTCTTGCATCATGTACCTTGTACCCATTAATGAATAATTACATAGAGCTTGTTAAAATTTGGTTTGCATGATTGGTATCTCTAAGTCTAGATATTTTCTGGTTGAGGTGTTTGAACAACAAGGAGACGATGTAAAGTCTTATAATACTTACAATATGTTTATATGTGAGTCTTGCTGCACCATTTCATACTTGAGTTTGCTTCAAATAACCTTGCTAGCCTAAACCTTGTATCGAGAGGGAATACTTCTCATGCATCCAAATACTTGAGCCAATATTCATGCCATTTGTGTCCACCATACCTACCTACTACATGGTATTTCTCCGCCATTCCAAAGTAAATTGCTTGAGTGCTACCTTTAAACCATTCAAAATTTATCACCTCTGATTTGTGTCAATGTTTTATAGCTCATGAGGAAGTATGTGGTGTTTATCTTTCAATCTTGTTGGGCAACTTTCACCAATGGACTAGTGGCTTCATCCGCTTATCCAATAATTTTGCAAAAAGAGCTGGCAATGGGATTCCCAGTCCCAAATTAATTAACAAAAATAGACACTCCTCCATGGTATGTGATTGTTGGACGGCACCCGAAGGATTCGGTTAGCCATGGCTTGAGAAAGCAAAGGTGGGGAGGAGTGTCATCATAATAAAACTAAAATAAAAAGGCACTCCTTCATGGTATGAGATTGTTGGCAGGCACCCGAGGATTCGGTTAGCCATGGTTTGTGAAAGAAAGGTTGGAAGGAGTGCCACCCAAAAACAAAATAAAATGGGAGCCGCTCTTTGAAGGTTTGCCTGGCAAGGGGGTTAGAGTACCCGCTACCATTCGTTGACAACAACAAACACTTCTCAAAACTTTACTTTTATGCTCTCTATGTGTTTTCAAAATCAAAGCTCTAGCACAAATATAGCAATCAATGCTTTCCTCTTTGAAGGACCATTCTTTTACCTTATTGTTGAGTCAGTTTACCTATTCTTTCTATCCTAGAAGCAAACACTTGTGTAAATTGTGTGCATTGATTCTTACATGTTTACCTATTGCACTTGTTATATTACTTTGTGTTGACAATTATCCATGAGATATACATGTTAAAGTTGAAAGCAACCGCTGAAACTTATATCTTCCTTTGTGTTGTTTCAAAGCTTTCTACTAAGAGTTTATTGCTTATGAGTTAACTCTTATGCAAGACTTATTGATGCTTGTCTTGAAAGTATTATTCATGAAAGGTCTTTGTTATATGATTCATTTGTTTACTCATTATCTTCATCATTGCTTTGAATCTCTGCATTTATCTCATGTGCTTTACAATAGTATGATCAAGGTTATGATGGCATGTCACTTAAGAAATTATCATTGTTATCGTTTTACCTGCTCGGGACGAGCAGAACTAAGCTTGGGGATGCTTGATACGTCTCAAACGTATCTATAATTTCTTATGTTCCATGCCACTTTATTGATGATATCTACATGTTTTATACACATTATATGTCATTATTATGCGTTTTCCGGAACTAACCTATTGACGAGATGCCGAAAGGCCAGTTGCTGTTTTCTGCTGTTTTTGGTTTCAGAAATCCTAGTAACGAAATATTCTCGGAATCGGACGAAATCACCGCCCAAATTCCTATTTTTCCCGGAAGCTTCCAGAGCACCGGAGGGGGACGAGAGGGGAGCCAGGGGGGCCCCACACCACACCCCGGCGCGGGCCAGGGGGGGGGCGCGCCCCCCTAGGGTGTGGGCACCCCGTGGCCCCTCCGACTCCCTCTCTTCGCCTATTTAGGCCTCTCTGACCTAAAAACCCCGACGGAGACCACAAGACCCGAGAAAACCTTCCAGAGCCGCCGCCATCGCGAAATCAAGATTCGGGGGACAGAAGTCTCTGTTCCGGCACCCTGCCGGACGGGGAATTGCCCCCGGAGCCGTCTCCACCGCCGTCTCCACCGCCATCTTCACCGCCATCGCTGCCTCCATGATGAGGAGGGAGTAATTCACCCCCGGGGCTGAGGGCTCCGCTGTAGCTATGTGGTTCATCTCTCTCTTTATGTGATCTAGTTGAATATCGTCTATGTGCTACTCTAGTGATGTTATTAAAGTACTCTATTCCTCCTCCATGTGTGTAATGGTGATAGTGTGTGCACCGTGTGAGTACTTGGCGTAGGCTATGATTATGATCTCTTGTAGATTATGAAGTTAATTATTGCTATGATGGTATTGATGTGTATTATTCCTCCTACATATGCATGATGGTGATAGTGTGCATGCTATGTTAGTTCTTGGTGTAATTATGTTGATCTATCTTGCACTCTAAGGTTATTTAAATATGAACATTGCATTGTGGAGCTTGTTAACTCCGGCATTGAGGGTTCGTGTAATCCTACGCAATGCGTTCATCATCCAACAAAAGAGTGTAGAGTAGTCCTATTATGTGATCATTGTTGAGAGTGTCCACTAGTGAAAGCAGGATCCCTAGGCCTTGCTTCCAAGCATCGAATCTCCGTTTGTTTACTGTTTTGTTGCATGTTTACTCGCTGCCATATTTTATTCAGATTGCTATTACCACTCATATACATCCATATTACTTGTATTTCACTATCTCTTCGCCGAACTAGTGCACCTATACACCTGACAAGTGTATTTGGTGTGTTGGGGACACAAGAGACTTCTTGCTTTGTGATTACAGGGTTGCTTGAGAGGGATATCTTTGACCTCTTCCTCCCTGAGTTCGATAAACCTTGGGTGATCCACTTAAGGGAAACTTGCTGCTGTTCTACAAACCTCTCCTCTTGGAGGCCCAACACTGTCTACAAGAATAGAAGCACCCGTAGACATCAATAACTTCCCTACTCATGATATGACACTACTTGATAGTAAAAGATAAAGGTGGTGATGATGTGATACCGCGGCACTCCCCCAAGCTTGGAACAAACCAAGGGGATGCCAATACCGATGATGAATTACTCCTTCGGTGATGATGGTGAATCTTTGTCGTCATCAGACTTCCATGGAAGAGGCCCTCCATCAACAAAAGACATCTTGGTCTCCGGAAACCTGAAACTAGCAGCATGACTTATGCGCTTAAACCTGTTTTCATACTCACAGTTTTGATTATGAACATCATAGAGTTGAGCTTGGAGTTTGTTGGTGGTATCGTGGAGTGAGAAGATATCTTCCCACAACTTTGCAGTCTCCTTCTTGTGCCCATCAATGAGTTCAGACACAATCTTGTGAAAGATATCCACTTCACGCTCAGCCATCTTCTTGTAGTTGAAAACCTCTTGTTCCAGTTTCTCCATCCTGTCTTCCAAACTCCCTTCTCCCTTAGGACCCTGGACATCTTTGATCTGCAACTCTCCATCCACGAGCAGCAACTCTTTGGGGTGCATCTTCAGCTCGTTCATGTACGGGTTGACGACGTCCTCAAAGAAGCTGTCCTTCTGAGTTCCCGACGAGGACATGGTGGATCTAGATCCGAAGCAGATCCTGGCAGAAAACAGCTCGAAACAAAACACGACGAGAAAACGATATTACGGACCTCCAGGGGTCCGGGGGATTATATAGCAAAAATTTTCGCGACATAAGGAAAGTACCAGATCGAACCAGAGTCGGAAAGGGGCAACGAGGCGGCCAGACCATAGGTCGGCGCGGGCCCAGGTCAGGCCGCGCCGGCCTATGGTGGCACCCCCTCGTGCGTCCATTCCACTCCGTTTCGAACTCGTAATTTTTCATATTTTGCAAAAACAGCAAAAATAATGTTCGGAAAGGTAAACGCGGACTTTTTATTACCTGTACTGTTACCTATTCAAAGTCGAGTTCTGGCGGACTGTCAATTTGTTCTTTGATGAAAGCCTCCGGTGTTTCCACTTGAATAATGTCAACATCAACATTATAAGAATCACCCGAGATATAATGCTTGAGTCTTTGTCCATTCACCACTTGTGTGGCATTGCCTTGGAGAGAGCTAATTTTAATTGCTCCTGAACGATACACCTCCTCAACAACATATGGTCCTTCCCATTTTGAGAGTAATTTCCCTGCAAAGAATCTAAGACGAGACCGATACAATAGGACTTTGTCCCCAACATTAAATTCTCTTTTAATAATCCTTCTATCATGCCATTTCTTAACTTTTTCTTTAAAGAGTTTAGCATTTTCATAAGCTTCACTTCTCCATTCATCTAGAGAACTTAATTGCAGCAACCTCTTATTACCGGCCAGTTTAGGATCTTTATTTAATTCTCTAACAGCCCAATAAGCTTTGTGCTCTAGTTCTAAAGGTAAATGACAAGCTTTTCCATAAACCATTTTATAAGGTGACATCCCCATAGGATTTTTATAAGCAGTTCTATAAGCCCATAGTGCTTCTTTTAACTTACTAGCCCAATTCTTTCTAGATTTATTAACAGTCTTTCCTAAGATAGCTTTAATCTCTATATTTGATAATTCTACTTGACCACTAGTTTGAGGGTGATAAGCGGAAGCAATTCTATGATTAATACCATACTTAGCAAGAGTTTTTCTAAAACCTCCATGAATAAAATGAGAGCCTCCATCAGTCATAATATATCTAGGCACTCCAAATCTAGGAAATATAACATCTACAAGCATTTTTATAGAAGTCTCACCATCAGCACTTTTTGTAGGTATAGCTTCTACCCATTTAGTAACATAATCAACAGCGACAAGTATATGAGTGTTACCATCTGAAGAAGGGAAAGGACCCATGAAGTCGAATCCCCAACAATCGAATGGTTCAATAACAAGAGTATAATTCATAGGCATTTCATTGCGTCTGGAGATATTACCAACTCTTTGACATTCATCACAAGATAAAATAAATTTCCTTGCATCTTTGAAGAGTGTTGGCCAATAAAAACCTGATTGTAGAACCTTTTGCGCGGTTCTATCTCCAGCATGATGTCCTCCATAAACACTACCATGACATTTACTCAATATCTCCTGTTGTTCATATTCAGGAACACATCTTCGCATAATACCATCCACTCCTTCTTTATATAAGTGTGGGTCATCCCAAAAATAATGCCTCAAGTCATAAAAGAATTTCCTCCTTTGCTGAGCTGAAAAGGTTGGAGGCAAATACTTCGAAACAATAAAGTTAGCGTAATCTGCATACCAAGGGCTCTCTCGCGAGCTCACCTTTATTACAGCCAATTGTTCATTTGGAAAACTATCATTAACAGGAACAGGATCATAAGCAATATTTTCCAATCTAGACAAATTATCAGCAACAGGATTTTCAACACCTTTCCTATCTATAATATGTAAATCAAATTCTTGCAAAAGAAGTACCCATCTAATAAGCCTTGGCTTAGCATCTTTCTTTGTCATAAGGTATCTAATTGCAGCATGATCAGTATGAATTGTAACTTTCGAATCAACAATATAGGGTCTAAACTTGTCACAAGCAAAGACTACAGCTAACAATTCCTTTTCAGTTGTAGCATAATTTCTTTGAGCAGCATCAAGAGTCTTACTAGCATAATGAATAACATTTAATTTTTTATCTACCCGCTGTCCAAGAACAGCGCCTACAGCAAAATCACTAGCATCACACATAATTTCAAAAGGCAAATTCCAATCAGGAGGTTCGACTACAGGAGCAGTTGTTAAGGCTTTCTTTAGAGTTTCAAAAGCTTCCTTACAATCATCATCAAAAACAAAAGGTACATCTTTTTGAAGAAGATTAGTAAGAGGCTTTGAAATTTTAGAGAAATCTTTAATAAATCTCCTATAAAACCCAGCATGACCAAGAACACTACGAATACCTTTAACATCCCTCGGATAGGGCATCTTCTCAATCGCTTCAACTTTAGCTCTATCAACTTCAATACCTCTCTCGGAAATTTTATGTCCCAATACAATTCCTTCATTAACCATAAAGTGGCATTTCTCCCAATTAAGGACAAGGTTAGTTTCTTCACATCTCTGCAAAACTTTATCGAGGTTTCGCAGACAATTATCAAAAGAATTCCCATAGACAGAAAAATCATCCATGAACACCTCTACAATACTTTCGCAAAAACCATGAAAAATAGCAGACATGCATCTTTGAAAAGTAGCAGGAGCATTACATAAACCAAAAGGCATACGCCTATAAGCATAAGTTCCATAAGGACAAGTAAACGTGGTTTTATCTTGATCTTTAGCTTTAACAGCAATTTGTGAAAACCCAGAATAACCATCAAGAAAGCAAAAATGAGTATTTTTAGATAACCTTTCTAGCATTTGATCAATAAAGGGTAAAGGGTAATGATCTTTCTTAGTAACTTTATTAACTTTTCGAAAATCAATGCACATTCTATAACCTACAACTATTCTTTGAGGGATAAGCTCATCATTATCATTAGGCACAACAATCATTCCTCCTTTCTTAGGAACACAATGCACAGGACTAACCCATCTACTATCAGCAATAGGATATATAATACCAGCTTCAAGAAGTTTTAATACCTCGTTCCTTACCACCCCTTTCATCTTCGGAATTAGACGACGTTGATGTTCAACAACAGGCTTTGCATCTTCTTCCATATTAATAGCATGTTGGCAAATAGAAGGAGAAATCCCTTTCAAATCATCAAGAGTATAGCCAATAGCTCCTCGGTGTTTCTTCAATATTTCCAATAACCTTTCTTCCTCAATCTCTGAAAGCTTAGAACTAATAATAACATGATATATTTTCTTATCATCAATATGAGCATATTTAAGATTATCAGGTAAAGGCTTTAGATCAAAAACAGGATCTTCTTTTGGTGGCGGTGTTGTACCCAAATCTTCCACCGGTAAATCATGCTTGAGAATAGGTTGGCGAAGAAAAATTTCCTCAAGCTCATCTCTTTCTTTCCTAAAAGCTTCACTTTCACTATTCTCCAAATGTTTCTGCAAAGGATTATTAGGAACAAGAACAATAGATGCACACTGCTCCATTTTAAAATCATTACTAGGCAAGTCAGCTTTATAAGGAGTTTTGGTAAATTTAGAAAAGTTAAATTCATAAGGTTCACCAGAAAATCTAGTCAAAATTTTCTCTTTCTTACAATCTATAATAGCTCCACAAGTATTTAGAAAAGGTCTACCAAAAATGATAGGACAATGATCACTAGCAGCAGAACCAAGTACCAAAAAGTCAGCAGGATATTTAATCTTACCACATAGAACTTCCGCATCTCGAACAATACCAATTGGAGAAATAGTTTCTCTATTAGCCAGATGAATAACCACATCAATATCTTCAAGTTCACAAGAACCAATTTCGTGCATAATCTCCGTGTAAAGCTCATATGGAATAGCACTAACACTTGCACCAATATCACATAAACCATAATAGCAATGATCACCAATTCTAACAGATAGCATAGGAACACTAACTTGTTTGGGTTTATTAGGATGTGAAACAATATTAGAAGCATCTTCACAGAAAATAATATGACCATCCTCCACATTTTCAGTCACAAGATATTTAACTATTGCAACAGCAGGTTCAATTTTAATTTTTTCTTCAGGTTCTTTAGGTTTCTTTTCACTTTTATTAACCGCACTAGATATGACAGAGTACTCCTTCATTTTAGCAGGGTAAGGAGTTTTTTCAATATAAGCTTCAGGAATAACATTATCAACAGTTTCAACCACTACACATTTGTTTACAGATGAATCAACTTTATCTTTATACGGTTCATGATACTTATCAAAATTCTTCTTAGGCAATTCATAATGAGAGGCAAAAGCTTTATAAAGATTTTCAACAACTTGGGAATCAAGACCATATGTAGCACTCATATTATGAAATTTATCAGTAGCCATAAAAGCTTCAATGCATTTATAATCATAAATTATACCTGATTCTCTATCTTTGTCGTTCTCCCATCCTTCAGTATTTTCTTGGATCCGATCAAGAAGGTCCCTTTTAAACTCTTCTTTGTTGCGTGTAAATGATCCAGAACAATAAGTACCCAGCAAGGTCTTGTCTTGAAAAGAAAGTCTTGCATAGAAATTATCAATAATAACATTACCAGGAAGCTCATGAATGGGGCATTTGAGCATTAAAGACTTCAATCTCCCCCAAGCTTGGGCAATACTCTCTCCATCATGAGGCCAGAAATTATATATGCGGTTCCGATCTTTGTGAATTTCACTTGGAGGATAAAATTTGGAATAAAATAAAGGCACAATGTCCTCCCAATCAATAGAATCACCATTCTTCAGCAATTTATACCAGTGCGCCGCTTTACCAGACAGCGATATAGTGAATAGTTTCTTTCTAACTTCATTCATAGAAATACCTGCACATTTGAATAACCCGCATAATTCATGCAAAAACAATAAATGATCACCAGGATGGACAGTTCCATCCCCTTCATAGCGGTTATCCATAACACGTTCAATAATTTTCATAGGTATTTTATATGGTACTACTTCCTTACCTGGCGCTTCATCCACTACCGTTGCAGTAGTAGTAGATTTCCCAAATAGAAATTGAAGAGAAGATCTCTGCATAATGATTTATAGCAGCAGGCAGAAATAAAATCAGCACAAACAGTAAAGGTTTTCCTTACCAATTCCGCTTACCAATAGCGCTTCACTCCCCGGCAACGGCGCCAGAAAATAGTCTTGATGACCCACAAGTATAGGGGGTGTATCGTAGTATCTTCGATAAGTAAGAATGTCGATCCCAACGAGGAGCAGAAGGTGTTGGCAGCAGTTTCGATGAAGGATTCACTGTAAATGCTCACAAACAAGTATTCAAGGGGTTTTGATGTAACAGATGAATAAAGTACGAGTAAGTAAAATGCGAGAGAAATAATTGCAGCAAGTGGCCCAATCCTTTTTAGCACAAAAGGACAAGCCGGTTTGTTTACTTATAATGACCAAACGTTCCTGAGGACACACGGGGATTTTAGTCTAGTGCTTTCGCTTCATGTGGCTTAATAATCTTCATTGTTTTGATAAGTGTTGTGTGGGTGAACCTATGCTAATGCACCGCCCTTCCTAGGACTAATACATACTTGTGATTATACCCCTTGCAAGCATCCGCAACTACAAGAAAGTAATTAAGATAAATCTAACCACAGCCTTAAACTCTGAGATCCTGCGATCCCTCTTGCATCGATATACTAACGGGGGCTCAGGTTTCTGTCACTCCGGCAACCCCGCAATTAGCAACCGAATACAAGATGCACTCCCCTAGGCCCATAAATGGTGAAGTGTCGTGTAGTCGACGTTCACACGACACCACTAGAAGAATAACACCACAACTTAAATATCATAACATTGAATATTACTCAACCATAATTCACTACTAGCATTTAGACTTCACCCATGTCCTCAAGAACTAAACGAACTACTCACGAGACATCATATGGAATACAATCAGAGGTGATATGATGATGAAGAACAATCTGAACATAAACCTTGGTTCAATGGTTTCACTCAATATCATCTATAACAAGTAGAGAATAATGCCGGGAGAGTTTCCCCTATCATACAATCAAGATTTAACCCAAATTGTTACAGCGGTGACGAGGTGCAGCAGTGGTGATGGCGGTGTAGATGGTGGAGATGATGATGATGATGATGGAGATGATGTCCCGCTCGATGATGATGGCGATGGCGTCGATTTCCCCCTCCGGGAGGGAATTTCCCCGGCGGATTACTGCCCGCCGGAGAGCTCTTTTCTCTCTGGTGTTCTCCGCCCCGCAGAGGCGGCTGTAACCCTTCGCGAGGTCCTCTCTGTGGCTTAGGTTTTCGGGACGAAGGAGTACGCGAAGAAAAGGAGGCGAAAGAGGCTGTGGGGCCCCCACACCACAGGGTGGCGCGGCCAGGCCATGGGCCGCGCCGGCCTGTGGTCTGGGCCCACAGTGGCTCCCCTCTTCTTCCCCTTCTGGCTCCCTCCGTCATCTGGAAAAATAGGAATTTACGTGAAATTTCCTTCCACAGTTGATCTTCCGAAATATTGCGTTCTGACGGTGCTTTTTCCAGCAGAATCCTGGCTCCGGTGCTTGATCCTCCAATAATGATGAAACATGCAAAATAGATGAAATAACATAAGTATTGTATCCCAATATGAAATATATCAATGAATAACAGCAAATTATGATACAAAATAGTGATGCAAATTGGACGTATCACCCACGAACTAAAAAAATCCCAGGAACCGTTCCCGGTAATACCTTGAAGGCTGGAATGATACCACGGTTGTTTTCGTACCAAAGATCAACAATCCGGAGTCGATCCCGCAATACCATCCCACCAGCCTTTGTAATGTGATTTAGGCTCAAGGCTATCCTTCCCGAAGTTATTTCTCCTATGCAAAGTGCTTTTGTGCCAGCGAGGCTTATCACTTATAATATTTTGGTAGCCTATGAGTGCATCCATACTATCAAAAAAATATAACAGATGGTAAGACAGGGGCATGTGCGGTGAAATTAGGCATGCACAAGGCCTATGACCGAGTGAAATTGTCAACACCCGGATTTTTAAGTCCAGATGCCTATTATGCCATACATCGCAATCCTAGGAAGATTGTTGTTGCGAGACATAACAGTTGAATATCATAAGTCATCATTCATTACAACCCATAATCGTCTTACAAAAGTAGATCACATGATCCAATATTACAACAATAGTTGATCTATTGATCAACGAACATCACAAATAGCGGAAGCGGAGTAGTAGTGGACTATCTAATCCACAGGCCAACGCTTGACGTCGGGAGTAGTCCTAGTTGTCGTAGACGTCCTGCTGTCCATCATCTTGATACTGCTGCTCCTCTTCATAGTATGGCCATTTGAATAGCCAGGGACACAGCCGTGAGTACTTTTAAAGTACTCGCAAACTAATACTAATGTAAGTACTTATCAATTTTATTAAGGGGTTGCTAAGCTCTAGGTTTATTTGCATAAAGCCAATTTTAGTTCATAAACATTTAGTAAAAGACTCCTCATTTGCTAACTAACTCAAGTGGGAACATTAGTGTCATTCCCACAACTCAGTTGTGATTCAATTCAAGTTCACCATTCATGTCACCATTCATTTCACCATTCAGTTTAGAAAACATCTGACGACGAAACAGTATGGCCTTTCCAATCGTCTGTAACCGTGGACACGGCTATTCGAACAGAATTACACTCTGCAGAGATTGCACACTTGTGCCACAACATTTGAATACATCCGTCAGGGATAACCCTGAATAATCGTAACTCAGTACGCGGATCATCAACCATAACCTTTCACTTACATATCCTAGTATAGGCACCTCTCCCCATGAGCTTGGCCTCCCAGTGAAGACAAACCGTCAGCCTGGGAACTGCATAGGGCTTGGGCCGGACATTCACCTCATTTCACGTCATTTCACATCATTTCACTTTTAACGGAGGCAGCCTCGGCATAACCCCTATGACGCTTGTTTAGAGGGAGCCCATACTAAGACACATAAACTTTTAGTTAAGCCCTACCCATAATCAGGTATTGTGGGGGTACTTGTAAATTGGAATGGTATCGCATCCGAACCCAACCATCAGTTTTTATCAAATTAATCATGTCCTTCAAATCACCTTCACCTTCAAAATTTTTCAAAGTCATTTCATTTCACATGTTCCCATCTAGAGTAGTCACTTTTATTTGTTAGCACTAGCAACTAGTCATGAGGGGTGCTAACTAGCTTTGATTGTTTTAGGCTAAGTTTGATACTCTTGTAGTACTCTATACTTAGACCAAAGTTAACTATAAAAGGAAGCTTGAATAATCAAAGTAAAAGCTTTGTAAGATTAAAACTTAGGATGGGATCATGAAGCATAAAGTAAAAGGTGATTGTGCCTTGCTCTGGTAGAGCTTTGCACTTTGCAAGGATATTAGTGAAGCGATTCAACCCGGTAAGGATTGGATCTCTGTGCATACAGTGCTAGTCCCATGGATCATTCGCTCGCACACACAGTTCGATGAATAAACAGAATAGCAAATGCGTCACTTATTACAACGTATGATCCATAATATACTTATTACAACTTGCATAGCTCATGGCTAGCTCAAATAATAGAGTTCAAAGCGGAAAACAAATAAATTCAAAGAGCTCCTTCACGCCACAGGCGAACATGTTGAGTGGAAGCTCGCGACCTAAAAGCGATACCTTACTCGTCCTCGAAGTAACCTGCAACATAAAACGTTGCAGCCACGCAGGGTCAATACATTTGGAATTGTATTGGCAAATGTCACTATTTGGTGGATATATATAATGGCGCCTAACAACTACGTGCTCACTTGGCAGGTGGAGTTTAGGCTCTTTTGCGAAAAGCAATAGTTTTTCTATCTTTTATAAACAATTTTATTCTTTAAAAATCATCGTCTAGGAGCATATTAGCATAACCCATGCCGTCACAAGACAGTTAGCTTCATATGATCCTAAACATCTATGGACATGCTAGCATAGACCCATGTAAACACAAGACATCCTAGCTTTGCATGCTCCTAACACTACAAGAAAAGTTGCCATGGCCGACGAAGTTGAAGTCGCGCCGTGGTTGCTGGTGTACCATGGCCGACGATTTTTGGTCCCTCCGTGGTGCATGTCAAAACTTTTTTTTTCTCGTTTTTGAGGCCACCTAGCCCGACGAAAGCGGCCAAAACGTCGCGTATGGTGGCCCGGGACGTGGTGCATCTCGAAATCTCGGGTTCGCCGGCCGAGTCAACGCAAATCCGCACCGCCGAGGGATGTAGGGCCCAGATGGCAGCCTCTCTGGCATTGTTTTTTTTCTAGATCGCGCCATCTCGTTCAACGTTCTCCGATCGAGCCGTTAACGATGCAGGATCATGGGTCCCGCATGTCATCCTCTATGAACCAAAATTCTTTCTATTCTTGGATTTTTTTGACCCCCTGATTTCTGGCTACTTCCTTTTTCTTTTGATCCCTTACCGCCTTGGAAACGTTGAGACCGCTGCTGCTAAATGGGACCCGCATGTCATCCTCTATGTGCAATCAACTTTCTTTTCTTGGAGTTTTTTTTGGCACCTCAAATTTGGTCACTTGCCTTTTTCTTTCGATCCCCTGCCGCCTCTCAAACGGTGATACCGCTGCTGCTAACTGGGACCCGCATGTCATCCTCTATGTACTATAAAACTTTCTTTTCTTGAATTATTTTTGGCACCTCATATTTGGTCACTTACCTTTTTCTTTCGATCCCCTGCCGCCTCTCAAACGGTGATACCGCTGCTGCTAAATGGGACCCGCATGTCATCCTCTATGTACTATAAAACTTTCTTTTCTTGAATTATTTTTGGCACCTCATATTTGGTCACTTACCTTTTTCTTTCGATCCCCTGCCGCCTCTCAAACGGTGATACCGCTGCTGCTAAATGGGACCCGCATGTCATCCTCTATGTACTATAAAACTTTCTTTTCTTGAATTATTTTTGGCTCCTGATATTTTTTCACTTGCCTTTTTCTTTCGATATCATGCCACGTTTGAAACTTTGAGGAACCTTGTAACATCCCAAATTTCAATAAAAGAAAATTAGAAGAATTCCATAGAGCAAAATTTCAAACCAACAAAAACTTTTCTTTTTGCATATAGTATCATGTCCAGGACTTGTGCATTTGATTGATATGCCATGATTATTGGTAATATGTGTTTGTGCTATGTGCTAAAACCCTAAGTTGATCATGAGAAGATCACCAAATAAATAAATCAAAAAGAGAAAGAAATCAAATAAAAGAAAAACCCTAAAACCCTCACATATGCCTTATGGCATTTTATTAAATTTTGACCCTAGACCAATTTGGTCTTCACCATTAGTTGAATAATGTTATTAAACACTTATTACAACTTTTGGAATCAAAGAATCATAAATCAAATAAATGTTAAATACAAATCTTGCTCACATAGAATAATGGTCAAATCTGCCCATTATAACCTGGTCACTACTTTGGGCCCTCATATCTCAATATTTTCAAACTAAACTTTCTCAACCCTTTGCATGTCATCCAAGACAACATCAAGGTGAACACTTTTTGTAAAGACCACCATGCCAAATTAATTCTAGATCAATAGCTATGCTCCTCCAAAGTTACAACATTTTATTAAACTCAACAATCTCACACTTAGCCTTTTTGAAAATTCTTGGAATTTAAAAATTCCACCACCACCTCTAATCATCTCTGGTCATTCACAACTTATTTCAATACTCTCATTTCAAGAACATTCACCATTGGAATTAATTCAACTTTTGAAAATTTTGAGATTTACAAATTTGGGCACTATTTGCAACTATTGCAAATAGTGATCAACACCACCCCTAAGTACACAAACCTAACCTACATGTCCCCTTGTCCCCTCTCACCATCAAGGAACCACAGAAACCCTAGGAGGAGAGGCATGGCAAGCCAATGCATGGCCATGCCGGCCCATGCCGGCCATGCCGTGCTCCCCCTCTCTCCCTTCCTCCCTCAACCTGGCCACCATGCCCTAGCTCGCCACCTCGCTCCCCTAGCCACGCCTAGCATGACCACTGTCGAGGAGGAGGCCGACCCTGGCCGGAACGCGCGCGCCCAGGACGGCGACGCCATGCCGTGGACGTCGCACAGTGACGCGCGGGCACTCCCTGGACACGCGCCGCGCGGCCACCACACGCACACCCTGGACCCCTGTGAGCGAGTCAAGCATCAACACACCACCACGACGCCTCCCGACACGCTCACACACGCTGCCCTGGACCGCCGCCGCCGGAGACGACGACCAGATCCCGTGAACGCCGCCGCAGACATGGAAGCAATGCGCCGTCCACAGACGCCGCCCGACCGCGCCGTTGCTCCCTACAGCACCGCCTGGACGTGCTGAACAGCACTGCGTCGTCGCCCAGCCCGTTAGCCCGCCGGAGCAGCCGCGCGCATGTCACCACCTCCACTGCCCCACAGCACCCACGCCCTCTATAAATACGGCGTTCCCTGGACGCCATTGAGCACAGCACCACCTTCTCCTCTCATCCCTGCTTCTCAACTCCACCCTAGCCACCTCAATCGTCGCCGGAGCAAGCTCAATTGAGCTGTCGGAGCCGCGGAAGCCCTGGTGCAATCGCCGACGATCCCGACCTCCCAGAGCGACGCCACTGCTACCAGTCGACGCGCCGTCGTCTACAACCTCGTCAAGCACACTGCCCACCGCCGCTGGAGCCACGGTGAGCTCTCCGACCCCCTAGGCTCACCGGAGCAGCCGCGGCATCTCGTCGACGACGACGATGCTCGTGAGCCGTCCGATGCGGATCTAATCCTACGCCCCACGTTAGCCAGTACCGTTTCGGCGTGCCACCGCCGCTGACCAGTGGAGCCCACCTGCCAGGCAGCCCACTCGTGCGTGGACGCGTGGTGGGCTGGCCTTGGGCCTGGTTAATTCATTTGGCCCGTTAGGATTTTCCCGCCGGCCCTTTTATTCAAATTTCATTTAAATAATTTGGTTTGAAATCTACACTGGACCCAACTTTGAAATTGCATAGAATCTGTTTGGCTTGGCCAAATTTAGCAAACTTTATATGGTTGGAAAGCTAGTAAAAATATCTACAATATGCCACTGGTCTCATGACCATATTCGTTGTAAAATTAATTCGATAAAAATAACAAAGCAGGGACTTTTCCATATTCAAATAATTATTAAAAATCAACTAAAATAGATATTAAGTTAATTCCAACTCTAGTAGCTCACATATTACTTACACTAATTGATTATGCAGTAAAATGGGGTGGTCACTTTGCATGATCATGCCCTATTTTAAGTAATGGGCAATATGGCTATTTTCCCTAAGTGATATTGTCCAAAAATATTATGCAAATCATATGAGGTGTGATACTTCATTTAAATCTTGTCCCAAATGAATTCATGTGATGTTTGTACCCTGGTTCAAACACTCCTATATGAATTACTTGGAGATTTAAAATATATGTAGTATTATTAAATGGTATGAGGTGGTTTACCTCATTTAAATTGTTTTCTCAATTGATGATCATGAAGGGTGGACTTAGGTCAATAGCAAATTCATGATTAATTATTGAGAAATTAAATCTTAAGAAGATTCAATGAGAGGAAATTATTCCCCAAGAACTTTATGGAAACTATCAGTTACATAGGTAATGTGAAGAAATTATTTTCTTCCTCAAACCACACCACCAATGCACCCTAAATTAGATTACTTGTGTGCATAGAATAGTTTTGGTGATTATATGTGTTGTTTGAATAGCCATTGAATTAGTGAGTGATTATACCTCGTATTCCAATTTAGACGCTAGTACCGGAGAATACCCGGAAGAAGAAGGTTGCTACCCAGAAGAGGAGGAGGAACAGTTTGAGAACTACCAAGGCAAGCTAATATTCTTGCAAGTGCAAAGTCCTATCCAGGACAAGGCACTCTCATCTTTTCTTATGAAGCATAAGCCTATCCCAAGTTTTATTACAAGTTTATTTTCAAGCTTTATTGCCTTTGGTTATCAAAGTACTTTTTGATTCAGGATTCTATGGGGTTAATGTTAGATTAGTACCAAAGTATCAAAGTTAGCCTAGAAGCAAAGCAATATACTTAGCACCCCTTATATCTAGATGCTAGTGCTAAATTAAAAATGACTACTCTAGATGGGAACATGTGTGGTGAAATAATGATGATGATGAAATTTATGAAATGACTTTTGAAGGGAATATGACCAAGAGAAGATAGTGATTTTTGATATAAACTAATAATGGTTTGGATGCGATACCTTTCCAATTCATAAGTACCCCCACAATACCTGATTATGGGTAAGGGCGTAACCAGAAGTTTATGTACCTTAGTATGGGTTCCCTCTAAACACACATCATAGGGGTTATGCCGAGGCTGCCTCCGTTGTTGATGAATGATGTGAATTGAAGGTGAATTGTACGGCCAAGCCCTGTGCAGTTCCCAGGATGACAGTTGGTCATCACTGGGAGGCCAAGCTCATGGGGAGAGGTGCTCATACTAGAGTTTGTAAATGAAAGGTTATGGTTGATGATCCGCGTACTGTGTTACGATGATTCGGGGTTATCCCGACGGATGAAATCAAATGTTGTGGCACAAGTGTGCAACCTCTGCAGAGTGTAAACCTATTCGAATAGCCGTGTCCACGGTTACGGACAATTGGAAAGGCCATACAGTTTCCAGTATTAGATTCTTGAAAATGTTGATGACTTGGGTTTTTGAATCACAACAATGTTGTGGGAATGACACTAATGTTCCCACTTGAGTTAGTAGCACCTGAATAATTATTGAGTAAATACTTGCAAAGATTAAAAATTGGCTTTATGCAAAGAAACTAGAGCTTAGCACCCCCTTTTACTAGAAATGCTAGCACTTACACTAGTATTAGTTTGCGAGTACTTAAAGTACTCACGGCTGTGTCCCTGGCTATTCAAATGGCCAGACTATGAAGAGGAGCAGCAGTACGAGGAGGAAGAGCAGCAGGACGTCTACCACAACTACGAGTCTGCTGACGTCAAGCGTTGGCCTGTGGACTATAGAGTCCTTGTATCTTACGCTTCCGCTATGAACTTGTGTTATGTTCGTTGACCAGTTCGTTGATCAATAGATCAACTATTTATGTAATATGGATCATGTGATTCCAAGTTGTAAGACTTTATGGTTTGTAATGAATGATGACTGTGATACTTAACTATTATGCCTCGCAACAACAATATTCCTGGGATTGCGATGTATGACATAATAGGCATCTGGACTTAAAAATCCGGGTGTTGACAAGTTGGTATCAGAGCCATTGTTTGACCTTAGGAGACCCTAGTTTAGAATGGACGATCTGGAAAACCCTAATTTATAAACAAATGAAGTAAATATTTATGAAAAACTTACTCATGTTCTTCTCCTTGAAAAGAGCTTTTCAAAATGATAAGTCATGCTCCTCCTTTTAAATCCATCTAAAAATTTGACACACCTTGTTCACATCTCTAAACTCACTCATCCATTTCACTTTCAGATGGAGCCGTACGTTCAGACGGAGACCTACGAGCTGGACAACGGAGGAAGTTTGGTGTTCGAGTGAGACCTGTTTCTGGTGTCTGAGAGGCTTGAACGCCCACCTCCCCAGTTCCACGGAGTCCGGATCCACAACACCCCCGAAGGGTAACAGCAGTGGATGATCACAGCTGACTTGAAGGGAAGCCAGGAGCCTCCCATCTCGGAGAGGATCCTTTTCTCCTTCAAGGCATACAGCTGGGTGGACGGACTTGCTCACGCCCTTCAGGAGGGACTTGCTCGGGTGTGCGGACAGAACATCGCCGCACTCCGGGGAAGCCGCTTCGCCCACTTCGCGAGGCACGACACCATGGGAGAGCCCATGGCACTCTCTTCGCACCCAGTGCTCAAGATTCATGTGGAGCATTTGGACTTTATGCTTCATGAGACCCGGAAGGACCTAGAGCGGGCGCGTGGTCACACCCACCGTGCCCAGATGGCTTTGGCTCACCATGCCGACGCCATCAGGATGCTCGCCAAGGACCGCAGGTCACTCCGCCTGCAGCGCGCCAAGAAGGACGCCACTATCAACCGTCTTCGCGAGAAGATACGCACCTTGGAGATAACTGTCTGTACCCAGCAGGACCAGATCGAGGAGATGGAAGAAGATGGAGAAGACATCCAGGGAGGAGAAGACTTCCTGAGTGACGACAACGACTTTGAAGAAGATGAGTTCACTGATGAGGAGGACTACGAGTTCCTTGAGGCCGAAGAAGATGGGATCATCACCATCGATGTAGACGTTGATATTGAGGAGTAGTTGCACTAGATCACATGTGTAGGAATGGCTTGTACCCCGTCCTTTGTATCGTAGCATGAAGGGTTCTTAAAACCCTGGGTATGAGTATGTATCCGGTCCCTTGTATCGTAGAAGGAGGAAGAGGGTTCTTAAAACCCTGGTTATGTTAGCATGTAATCTGTGATGCATGAATGAATGAATGTTGTGTGTTAGTATCAAAAAAATATTACAAGTTTTAAAGGTTTTTCACAAACTACCCAAACAAGACATAGAATTTTCCCCCTTATCTCATAATCTGTCTACATGTTCAGATGACTCGCCCGAATCGCAATGCGAACCCAGATGCAATGATGCAACTGCTGCAGACCCTGATGGCAGACAGGGAGACTGACCGAGCTGAACGCCAAGCCAACATAGCAGCCTTGCAGCAGCTGGCCAACAACAACTTTGGCCATGGCAACCATGATCACCCTGGGTCCAAACTCAAGAACTTCCAGAACACAAACCCCCCTGTTTTCAGTAAGACTGAAGAGCCCTTAGATGCAGACGACTGGCTGCAAACCATGGAAAACAACCTTGAGGTGGCTGGAGTAGAAGCCAATGAGAAAGTGTTGTTTGCTACGCACTACTTAGCCGGACCAGCTAGAGCCTGGTGGACTAGCACCCGTGCCATGAACGGAGGTCAAGTCATGACTTGGGCAGATTTCAAGCTCCAGTTCAGCAAGTACCATGTGCCATCGGGCCTGATCAAGAAGATGAGGGATGAGTTCCGTGAACTCAAACAAGGCAGGATGACGGTGGTAGAATACCGCGACAGGTTCCTCACCCTGTCAAGGTACGCCCCCGACGAGACTGACACCACTGAGAAGAGGCAGGAGAGATTCTTAAACGGACTGCATGATGAGATGCAGACTGTCCTGGTCAACATCCCCTTCTCGGACTTAGAAGCCCTAGTGGACTCCGCCATCCAGATGGAAGGCAAACTCAACCAAGCTAATGTGAACCGCAAACGTCGAATGATGCACCAGAGTGGGCCCAGCCATGCCCCTAAATATCGCCCCAGCTCAGGTGGAGGTTTCCCTCCCAGAAACAACAATAAACCCCAGATGCAGACTTCACAACCGGGTTATCAAAACCGGAGTGGAGGAAATCCCAGGCCAGGAGGCCACCACAACAACAACCACAACTACCAGAACCACACCAACAACTTCAATCGCGCCCCCATGCGAGCCCCCAACACCAACAACAACAACACCAACACCGCTCCAAGGACTGGGAGCAACGCCATTCCCGTTGCAACCAAGGACAAGGCCACCATCACTTGCTATGAGTGTGGTGTAGTGTGGCACTACTCCAACGAGTGTCCCAAGAGGCTCGCCAAGCTCGCAGGCAACACCGCAGCACCTGCTCAGCAGCAACGCCGTGTCTCCACCGGCAAAAAGTTCGCCCCCAACAATCCCAATAACCGCAGTGGCCGTCTATTCCACACGAATGCTGAAGAAGCCCAGGAAGCACCAGATGTTGTACTGGGTATGTTTTCTGTTAATTCAGTACTTGCCAGAGTGTTGTTTGATTCCGGAGCCTCTCATTCCTTTGTCACCGAAGATTTTGCATCCACCAGTAAAATTCAACCTATCAGCTTGAAACATGTTATGATAGTTCAAATTCCCGGATCAACCACCAAAGCCAGAAAATTTTGCAAAAATGTACCCATCAAAATCCATGAAGTAGACTTCTATGCCAACATGATTATTTTGGGAACCAAAGGTTTGGAAGTGGTACTAGGAATGGACTGGATGGCAAAACACCATGGATTGATTGACTGTGCCAAGAAAGCCATCAGCATGACCAGCAGCACCGGTATCCTAGTAGAGCACATCTCTGAAAGATTACCCCGGAAATTTACCTGCAACCAAGGTGTAGCCAAGCCAACTCTGGATCAAATCAGGGTCGTCTGCCGATACCCTGATGTGTTTCCCGAAGGTCTACCCGGTATGCCCCCAGATCGGGATATCGAGTTTATCATTGAGTTAATCCCGGGAACAAGACCTATAGCCCAGAGAGCCTATAGCATGAACCCAGCAGAACTTGTGGAGCTGAAGAAACAACTAGATTAACTTTTAGCCAAGGGTCTGATCCGACCAAGTGCGTCGCCTTGGAGATCCCCAGTTTTATTTGTGGACAAGAAAGACGGTGCCAGTCGTTTATGTACGGACTATCGTAAGCTTAACGATGTCACCATCAAAAACAAATACCCCTTGCCAAAGATAGAAGACCTGTTTGATCAGTTGACCGTTGCCACTGTGTTCTCTAAGATAGATCTTAGGACTGGCTATCATCAGCTGAAGATCCGCGCATCGGATATTCCCAAAACTGCCTTTACCACCAGATATGGATTGTATGAGTACAATGTCATGTCGTTTGGATTAACCAATGCCCCAGCTTATTTCATGAACCTCATGAATAAGATTTTCATGAACTTCTTGGATAAATTTGTCGTTGTCTTTATCGATGACATCCTTATCTATTCCAAAACCGAAGAGGAGCACGAGCAACACTTGGAAGCTGTCCTAGATACTCTGCGGGAACATCAGCTGTACGCTAAGTTTAGCAAATGTGAGTTTTGGCTGAAAGAAGTAGGATTCCTGGGACATATCTTGTCTGCAGGAGGTATTGCCGTAGATCCCGCCAAGATCAAAACAGTGAAAGAATGGAAAGCCCCAACCACTCAGACTGATGTCCGTGCCTTTCTCGGATTGGCTGGATACTACCATAGGTTTGTTGAAGGATTTTCCAGTATAGCCCGACCAATGACCCAACTGCTGAAGAAGGATAAGAAGTTTGAATGGACGGAGAAGTGCGAGGAAAGTTTCTAGACACTGAAAACCAGACTGACCACAGCCCCAATCCTAATCACGCCGGATATCACCAAACCCTTTGATGTCTACTGTGATGCGTCCAAGATTGGTCTTGGATGTGTGTTGATGCAGGAAGGCAAAGTGATATCATACCTGTCCCGGCAACTAAAGCAGCATGAACAGAACTATCCAACCCACGACCTCGAACTTGCAGCTGTAGTCCTAGCCTTGAAAGTTTGGCGTCATTACCTCATGGGTAATCGATGCGAGATCTATTCTGATCACAAGAGCCTGAAATACATTTTCACCCAAAAAGAACTAAACATGAGGCAGAGGAGATGGTTAGAGTTGATAAAAGATTATGATATGGAAATACATTACCACCCCGGCAAAGCCAATGTAGTGGCAGATGCCCTGAGTAGACTGCCGTGCCAGTTAAACTCCATGATAGCATCCGAACAACCTAGCCTACACCAAGAGTTTGAGCAGTTCAGAATGGAACTAGTCAGTGAAGGATTCCTAGCCAGCATACAGCTTCAGCCCACCTTGATTGGACAGATCAAGGAAGCCCAGAAGGGAAATGCCAGCATTGACGGTATCAAGAACCAGATAGCTGCAGGGAAAGCACCGGGATTCACTATAGATGAAGAAGGAGTTCTTTGGTACAAGGAGCGCCTGTGCGTACCATCTGACTCAGAGTTGAAGCAGGTCATTCTGCAAGAAGCCCATGATACCCTTTATTCTATCCACCCTGGCGGTACCAAGATGTACCAGGATTTGAAGGAACAATTCTGGTGGCATGGAATGAAGAGAGAAATCGGAAGCTACATCGCCAAGTGTGACATCTGTCAGCGAGTCAAGGCAGAACATCAGCGACCCGCAGGATTGCTGCAACCATTGCAGATTCCGGAATGGAAGTGGGACTCAGTAGGAATGGACTTTATCACAGGACTGCCCAAATCCAGCAGAGGAAATGATTCCATCTGGGTAGTTGTCGATAGACTAACCAAAGTAGCCCATTTTATCCCTGTCAAAACCACCTACCAAGGCCCAAAGTTAGCTGAGCTGTATATCTCCAGAATTGTCGCCCTGCACGGAACCCCGAAATCAATAGTGTCTGATAGAGGATCGCAATTCACCTCCAGATTCTGGCAGAAGGTGCATGAAGGACTCGGAACCCGGTTAAATTTCAGCACCGCCTATCACCCGCAGACGGATGGACAGACTGAGCGAGTCAACCAGATACTGGAAGATATGTTGAGAGCTTGTGTACTGGAGTATGGGTCCAAGTGGGAAGATTGCCTGCCTTATGCAGAATTCTCATACAACAACAGTTACCAAGCCAGCCTGCAGATGGCCACCTTTGAAGCCCTGTACGGAAGGAAATGCCGTACCCCTCTGAACTGGTCGGAAGTTGGAGAAAGCCAAGTCTTTCGCCCAGATGTTCTTTGAGAAGCCGAAGAGAAAGTGCACAAGATCCGCGAGTACCTCAAAACGGCGCAGTCAAGACAGAAGAGCTACGCTGACAAGAGATGCCGAGAAATGACCTTTGAGATTGGAGACTTCGTCTATCTCAAGGTGTCACCCCTCAAAGGAATGCAGAGATTCCAGCTGAAGGGAAAACTTGCACCCCGATATGTAGGACCATTCAAAGTTCTCAGCCGTAGAGGTGAAGTGTCTTATAAACTGGAACTACCAGAAGAAATGGCGGCTGTGCATGACGTGTTCCACATCTCACTCCTCCGGAAGTGCCTCGAAGTCCCAGAGAAGACGGAAGTATTCAAGAACATCGATCATCGCTCGGTGGATATCAACACTGATTTGACATACCGTGAAGTGCCTATCCGCATACTGGAGGAAGCCTACAGAACCACCCGCACCAGAAGTATCAAGTTTCTGAAGATACAGTGGAGCAACCATACCGAGGATGAAGCCACTTGGGAGCGGGAGGAAGACATGAAGAAGGAGTACCCAGATCTCTTTAGTACCTAATTTTCTTTTAGATCTCGGGACGAGATCTTTTGTAAGGGGGAAGGGTTTGTAACATCCCAAATTTCAATAAAAGAAAATTAGAAGAATTCCATAGAGCAAAATTTCAAACCAACAAAAACTTTTCTTTTTGCATATAGTATCATGTCCAGGACTTGTGCATTTGATTGATATTCCATGATGATTGGTAATATGTGTTTGTGCTATGTGCTAAAACCCTAAGTTGATCATGAGAAGATCACCAAATAAATAAATAAAAAAGAGAAAGAAATCAAATAAAAGAAAAACCCTAAAACCCTCACATATGCCTTATGGCATTTTATTAAATTTTGACCCTAGACCAATTTGGTCTTCACCATTAGTTTAATAATGTTATTAAACACTTATTACAACTTTTGGAATCAAAGAATCATAAATCAAATAAATTTTAAATACAAATCTTGCTCACATAGAATAATGGTCAAATCTGCCCATTATAACCTGGTCACTACTTTGGGCCCTCATATCTCAATATTTTCAAACTAAACTTTCTCAACCCTTTGCATGTCATCCAAGACAACATCAAGGTGAACACTTTTTGTAAAGACCACCATGCCAAATTAATTCTAGATCAATAGCTATGCTCCTCCAAAGTTACAACATTTTATTAAACTCAACAATCTCACACTTAGCCTTTTTGAAAATTCTTGGAATTTAAAAATTCCACCACCACCTCTAAACATCTCTGGTCATTCACAACTTATTTCAATACTCTCATTTCAAGAACATTCACCATTGGAATTAATTCAACTTTTGAAAATTTTGAGATTTACAAATTTGGGCACTATTTGCAACTATTGCAAATAGTGATCAACACCACCCCTAAGTACACAGACCTAACCTACATGTCCCCTTGTCCCCTCTCACCATCAAGGAACCACAGAAACCCTAGGAGGAGAGGCATGTCAAGCCAATGCATGGCCATGCCGGCCCATGCCGGCCATGCCGTGCTCCCCCTCTCTCCCTTCCTCCCTCAACCTGGCCACCATGCCCTGGCTCGCCACCTCGCTCCCCTAGCCACGCCTAGCATGACCACTGTCGAGGAGGAGGCCGACCCTGGCCGGAACGCGCGCGCCCAGGACGGCGACGCCATGCCGTGGACGTCGCACAGTGACGCACGGGCACGCCCTGGACACGCGCCGCGCGGCCACCACACGCACACCCTGGACCCCCTGTGAGCGAGTCAAGCATCAGCACGCCACCACGACGCCGCCCGACACACTCACACACGCTGCCCTGGACCGCCGCCGCCGGAGACGACGACCAGATCCCGTGAACGCCGTCGCAGACATGGAAGAAATGCGCCGTCCACAGACGCCGCCCGACCGCGCCGTTGCTCCCTACAGCACCGCCTAGACGTGCTGAACAGCACTGCGTCGTCGCCCAGCCCGTTAGCCCGCCGGAGCAGCCGCGCGCATGTCACCACCTCCACTGCCCCGCAGCACCCACGCCCTCTATAAATACGGCATTCCCTGGACGCCATTGAGCACAGCACCACCTTCTCCTCTCATCCCTGCTTCTCAACTCCACCCTAGCCACCTCAATCGTCGCCGGAGCAAGCTCAATTGAGCGGTCGGAGCCGCGGAAGCCCTGGTGCAATCGCCGACGATCCCGACCTCCCCGAGCGACGCCACTGCTACCAGTCGACGCGCCGTCGTCTACAACCTCGTCAAGCACACTGCCCACCGCCGCTAGAGCCACGGTGAGCTCTCCGACCCCCTAGGCTCGCCGGAGCAGCCGCGGCATCTCGTCGACGACGACGATGCTCGTGAGCCGTCCGATGCGGATCTAATCCTACGCCCCACGTTAGCCAGTACCGTTTCGGCGTGCCATCGCCGCTGACCAGTGGAGCCCACCTGCCAGGCAGCCCACGCGTGCGTGGACGCGTGGTGGGCTGGCCTTGGGCCTGGTTAATTCATTTGGCCCGTTAGGATTTTCCCGCCGGCCCTTTTATTCAAATTTCATTTAAATAATTTGGTTTGAAATCTACACTGGACCCAACTTTGAAATTGCATAGAATCTGTTTGGCTTGGCCAAATTTAGCAAACTTTATATGGTTGGTGTAACACCCCAAATTTCAAATAAAGAAAGAAGAACAAAACCAATTATCCAAATTTGAGAACCAACAAAAACTTTTTAAATTTCATATAGTGCCCTGCATAGGACTTGTGCATTTTGAGTGATATGCCATGATGAGTGTTATTTTGTGTATGTGATGAAATCCAACAACCTAGAGTGATCCAATTATGATCATCAAACAAGTAATTCAAAAAGAGAAAGAAATCAAATATTAATAAAATCCTAAAAACCCTAACATATGGTCTATGCCAAATTTGTAAATTTGACCATAGACCCATTTGATCTTCACCAATACTTGTACTATGATATTAGAGAGTAATTACAACTTTGAGAATCAAAGAAACCCCAATTAAATCAAAGCCAAGAATCAAAATAGGATCACATGAGATAGTGGTCATTTTTGACTTTTATATTCTGGTCACCACTTTGAGCCTCTCTATTTCAAAATTTCTAAACTAAACAAATCTAGATCTTGGCATGTCGTCCAAGTACCCAACAAGATGAACAACTTTTGCAAAGGAGACCATATCAAATTCATCTTGTATCAAGAGATAGGATCAAGCAAAGTCAAGACTTTTTATTAAAAACAAGATCATCACAATTTCGAAATTCACCAAACTAGGCTACCAATTGACCATCCCTTGCCCTAGCCATGACCCCTGGACCCCACCACACCTAGCCCATGCAAAAACACACCATGGACACGACCAGAACATGGCCGGCCATGGCCATGCCGGCCATGTCGCACCTCGACACCTCCCCCTCTCTTTCCCTCCACGATCGGCCTCACCACCGTGTCCAACGCGTCGCCCACGATCGCCGGAGATCGCCTGTACCCGCCCCTGGTCGCGAGGAAGCCGACACGCCCCGGACGACGCGCGCCCACGACGCCCCTGGCGCGCCGCGAGCGGCATGGTGACGTCGCCGTGCACGGACGCACGCGACACGGCCACGCGGCGCTCGCCGTACCTCGCCGTACCCCGACCCGCTCCGCTCGCCCTGGTACCTGACGCGCCACGCGGAGCTCGCCGGACACGCCGACGTCATGCCTTAGCGCCTAAGGTCGCCGGCGAGGACGAACGCGTCCGCCACGGCCTCGACGGTACATGCACGGCCCCGACCACCCTACGCGTCCCCTTGCCACGCCGTTCACGCTCCTAGCACCGCCGTGACGTCGTGAACACCGCAGCGCCCTCGCCTAGCCCTCTAGACCCCCGGAGCGGCCGCGCCCTTGTCGACCTCGCCGCAGCACCCCGACTACCATCTCGCCTATAAAAGGAGGCCTCGCCTCGACCATCTCTTCACACCAGCTCACTCCCCTCTCCTTCCTCGACCTCCCCAGCACCTCGCCATGCTTGCTTAGCCACCGCCGCCGTCCAATCGACGCCTCACTGCCGCGGAAGCCCTGCAGCAATCGCCGGAGAAGGAGGCCGCCCGTGACGACGCCACTGCTACCAGGAGCTTCGCCGTCGTCCACAACGTCCCCAAGCACACTGCCCAACCCTAGCTGGAGCCACGGTGAGCCTCCGACCCCCTACTGCCGCCGCCGCACCGTCGGGTTCTCGTCAGAGACGACGATGAACCACGGCCGTTGATCGTTGATCTAATCCAACGTCTCTGGTTAGCCCATACCGTTTCGGCGTTTAAACATCGCTGACAGGTGGAGCCCACTGTCGGGCGGCCCGCGCGTGCAAAAATGCGTGGTGGGCTAGCTTTGGGCCGTTTTTAAACCTTTGGGCCCAGTTAGTGTTCCCGCCAGCCCGTTTAATTCAAATCCAGTTTAATAAATTTAGTTTGAATTCAATACTGGAGCCAACTTGGAAAATTCATAGAATCTGTTTGGCTTGGCCAAATTTAACAAATTTTATATATTTAGAAAGCTTAGGAAATTATCTACACAATGCCCCTGGTGTGAACCCTAGATCTATTATAGAATTAAAATGGGAAAATAAACAAGGCAGGGACTTTTCTGCCTTAGAATAATTATTAAAAATCAACCAAAATAGATATTTGAATAATTCCAACTCCTATATCTCCCAATTGACTTACACTAATGGATTATGTAATAAAATGGTGTGGTCACTTTGCATGATCATGCCCTAGTTTAATTAATGTACAATATGGCTAGATTAACTAAGTGATATTGTCCAAAACTATTATGTAAATCTTATGAAGTAAATTACTTCATTTAAATCTTGTCCCAAATGCATTCATGAGATGTTTGCACCCCTGGTCCAAACACTCCTATATGAATATTTGGAGATTTAAACCATTTGAGGAATTATAAAATAGTATGAGGTGATTCATCTCATTTAAATCATTTTCTCAAATAATGATAATGAATGTTTGACTTAGGTCAATATGAATTCATATATGATTATTTGAGAAGTTAAATCTTAAGAAGATTTCAATGAGAGGAAATTATTTTCTCAAGAACTAAATGGAGATTATTAATTACATATGTAATGAGAGGAATTTACTTTATTCACTAAAGAAAACCAATGCACCTAACTATTTTATGAGTGTGCTTAGCATAGTTTGTGTGAGATAATGATGTGCTTAGCATAGACTTTGAGTTTTGTTTAGTGATTATACCTTGTATTTAAATTTAGACGCTAGCACCGGAAATTACCAAGAGGAAGGAGAATTCTACCAAGAAGAGGAAGAAGAGAACCTTGAGAACTACCAAGGCAAGATAATACTCTTGTAAAGTGCAAAGCTCACCTTGAGCAAGGCACCATGATTCTTACCTTTCTTCATACAAGCCTAGTTTATATTTACACCATACAAGTTTTACTTGTTGTGATTTCAAAAGATGAATTCAAATTGGTCTAGAGAACAAGATTAGTAGATTAGTAAAGTTAGCCTTCTAGAGAGCAAAGCAATGTAGCACCCCTCATGATTAGTGCTAGTGCTAAAATACTAAAACTTTGACTACTCTAGATGGGAACATATGACTTGATGAAATTGAAACCTTGGAATGGTGGAGCATTCCATTGAAGGTTTTGAAGTTGATTGTGAACAAGAGAAGATAGTGATTTTTGATAAAAACCCTAATATTGGTTTGAATGCGATACCTTTCCAATTTCAAGTACCCCCACAATACCTGATTATGGGTAGGGCTTAACTGGAAGTTTATACATCTTAGTATGGGTTCCCTCTGAACACACATCATAGGGGTTATGCTGAGGCTGCCTCCGTTGTTGAGAAAGATGTGAATTGAGGTGAAATTGGACGGCCAAGCCCTGTGCAGTGCCCAGGTTAACAGTTGGTTTTCACTGGGATGCCAAGCTCATGGGGAGAGGTGCTCATACTAGGGTTTGTAAGTGAAAGGTTAGGGTTGATGATCCGCGTACTGTGTTACGGTGACTCAGAGTTATTCCGACGGATGAAATCAAATGTTGTGGCACAAGTGTGCAACCTCTGCAGAGTGTCAATCTATTCGAATAGCCGTGTCCACGGTTACGGACGATTGGAAGGGCCATACAATTTCCCGTGTCAGTTTTTTTTTGAAAACTTTAGTGAATATGAATGGTGACCTGGTGACTTATTAGAATGACAACCCTTGTGTGGGAATGACGCTAATGTTCCCGCTTAAGTAGCTAGTACATGATCCGCTACTTATGAACTAAAATATGGCTTATGCAAGTCGAACTAGAGTTTAAATCCAAGAGCTAGCTTTTTTACATTGGTATTAGTTTGCAAGTACTTGAAGTACTTACGGCTTTGTCCCTGGCTATTCAAATGGCCAGAGTACGATGATGAACAGAACTACCGCGAGGATGATCAGCAGGACGCCTATGATAACTAGGAGCTTTCTGACGTCAAGCGTTGGCCTGTGGACTACAGAGTCCCTTTATCTTTACGCTTCCGCATTGAACTTGTGTTTGTTCGTTGATCAATAGATCAACTATTCGTGTAATATGGATCATGTGATTCAAGTTGTAAGACATTATGAGTTGTAATAAATGATGACTGTGATACTTAACTATTATATCTCGCAACAACAAAATTCCTGGGATTGCGATGAAGGATATAATAGGCATCCGGACTTAAAAATCCGGGTGTTGACAAGTTGGTATCAGAGCCATTGTTTGACCTTAGAAAACCTTAGTTAGAATGGGCGTTCATCAAAACCTACCTTTGATATCAAAATGAAATGAATATTTATGAAAAACTTATACATACTCTTGTCTTGAGGCTTGTTCAAAATTTGGTGAAATTAAGCTTTTCATATTGGAATCTACTTAAAAGTTTGTCACACTTGCTCACTCTCTCACACACCTATCTTTTTTCACTTTCAGATGGGCCCACTGAACCCCTCAACACCAAGTTCTATCAGCTGGGGAATGGTGGAGACTTGATCTTTGAGCACGACCTCAACGCGCTCTCTGACTTCCTTGGCCGCCCCCACCCCGAGTTTCACGGGATCCAGATGAACGACCAGGTCGGAGGCGAGTTGCAGTGGATCATCACCGCCGACTTGAGGGGCAAGCTGGAGCCTCCCACCTCGGAGAGGATCCTCTTCTCCTTCCGCGAGAGCAACTGGCTCGATGGTCTTGCACGTGGCCTTCAGGAGGGACTGGCACGCCTCTGTGGACAGAACGTGGTGCGCATACTTGCGTCCCGCTTTGCGCACCTCGTGAGGCGTGATGCTATGGGTGTGCCTATGGGGCTGCAGTCGCACCCACAGCTGAGGCACCATGCTGAGCATCTGGATTACATGTTGTACAACACTCAGAAGGAGTTGGACAACTTCCGTGCTTACGCGAACCGGACTCACCTTGCACTGGTCACCCATGGCGATGCCATCAAGCAGCTGTCCAAGGATCGCAACAAGCTTCGTCTGAAGTGTGCGAAGAAGGATGCCACCATTACACGCCTTCGCGCACAGATAGCGTCTCTTGAGTCCACCGTCAAGGCTCAGGAGGAACAGCTGATGGAGATAGAGGAAGACGAGGCCGGTGCTGACCTTCAGGGAGGGAACGCCTTCCTGAGTGACGACGACGACTTCGAGGAGGACGGGTTCACTGAGGAGGAGGACTACGCGTTCCTGGAGCCAGGACCTGATGATGTCATTCCCATCGACATCGAGGATGAGGGTAGCCGCACTTGATCACGTATGTAGGTGTGAGTTGTATCCCGTCCCATGTATCGTAGCATGAAGGGTTCTTAAAACCCTGGGTATGAGTGTGTTTTTCCATCCCTTGTATCGTAGTCTGAGAAATGGTTCTTAAAACCATGGAAGAATGGTATGTTAGCCTGTAATGTGTTATGTGGAATGAATGAATGTGTGTTTGTCATCAAAAGCATTCAAGTTTTTTTACAAGTTTTTAAACTCACCCAAAATAAACCTTAGACAATTCCCTCTTATCTTATAATCTTCTATATATTCAGATGGCCCCTCCCAATCGCAACAACAACGATGCCATGATGCAACTGCTGCAAACCCTGCTTCAAGACAGGGAGACGGAAAGAGCTGAACGTCAAGCCAACATCGCAGCACTGCAAAACCTTGCTCACCAAGGCCATGGGAATCATGATCACCCCGGATCCAAACTCAAGAACTTCCAGAACACCAATCCTCCGGTGTTTAGCAAGACCGAAGAACCCCTCGACGCCGACGGCGGCCGGACTATGGAGAACAACTTGGAAGTCGCCGGAGTCGAAGCCAATGAGAAGGTCCTGTTTGCAACCCACTACCTTGCCGGACCAGCCCGAGCCTGGTGGACCAGCACCCGTGCCATGAACGGAGGTCAAGTCATGACTTGGGCAGATTTCAAGCTCATGTTCAGCAAGTACCATGTGCCCCCGGGTCTCATCAAGAAGATGCGGGATGAATTCCGCGAACTGAAGCAAGGAAGGATGACGGTGGTAGAATACCGCGACAGGTTCCTTACCCTGTCAAGGTACGCCCCCGATGAGACTGACACTACTGAGAAGAGGCAAGAGAGATTCCTGAATGGACTGCATGATGAGATGCAGACGGTCCTAGTCAACATCCCCTTTGCAGACCTTGAAGCCCTTGTTGACTCCGCCATCCAGATGGAGGGCAAGTTGAACCAAGCCAATGAAAACCGCAAACGCCACATGATGCACCAGAGTGGGCCCAGCCATACTCCAAAGTATCGCCCCAGCTCAAGCGGAGGTTTTGCCCCCAGAAACACTAAGCCCCAGATGCAGACTTCACGCCCCGGATTCCAGAACCGGAGTGGAGGAAACCCCAGGCCAGGAGGCCACCACCACAACAACCACAACTACCAGAACAACACCAACAACTTCAACCGCGCGCCCATGCGAGCCCCCAACACCAATAACAGCAACACCAACACCGCTCCAAGGACTGGGAGCAACGCCATTCCTGTCGCAACCAAGGACAAGTCCACCATCACCTGCTATGAGTGCGGTGTAGTGGGACACTACTCCAACGAGTGCCCCAAGAGGCTTGCCAAGCTCGCCGGCAACACCGCTGCACCTGTTCAGCAGCAACGCCGCGTCTCTACCGGAAAGAAGTTCGCCCCCAACAACCCCAACAACCGCAACGGCCGTCTCTTTCACATGGAGGCAGAGGAAGCCCAGGAAGCACCGGATGTTGTTTTGGGTATGTTTTCTGTCAACTCAGTACCTGCCAGAGTGTTGTTTGATTCCGGAGCATCTCATTCTTTTGTCACTGAAGACTTTGCATCAACAAGTAAAATTCAACCTATCAGCTTGAAACATGTCATGATAGTTCAAATCCCCGGATCAACCACTAAAGCCAGAAAATTCTGTAAAAATGTACCCATCAAAATACATGAAGTAGAATTCTATGCCAATCTGATAATTTTGGGAACCAAAGGTTTGGAGGTAGTGCTAGGTATGGATTGGATGGCCAAGCATCATGGAATGATTGACTGTGCAAAGAAAGCCATCACCATGACCAGTAGCACTGGTATTATAGTAGAGCATGTCTCTGAACTGCTACCCAGAAAATTTACCTGCAACCAGAGTTTAACCAAGCCAACTTTGGATCAGATCAGGGTCGTTTGTCGATACCCTGATGTGTTTCCCGAAGGTTTACCCGGTATGCCCCAGATCGGGATATCGAGTTCATCATCGAGTTAATTCCTGGAACCGGACCTATAGCCCAGAGAGCCTATAGCATGAACCCAGCAGAGCTTGTGGAGCTGAAGAAGCAACTGGATGAACTGTTAGCCAAAGGTCTGATCCGACCAAGTGCGTCACCGTGGAGATCCCCAGTGTTGTTTGTGGATAAGAAGGATGGTGCCAGTCGTTTATGTACGGACTACCGTAAGCTTAACGATGTCACCATCAAAAACAAATACCCCTTGCCAAAAATAGAAGACCTGTTTGACCAGCTGACCGGTGCTGTAGTATTCTCGAAGATTGACCTCAGGACTGGATACCATCAGCTAAAGATTCGTGCATCAGACATTCCCAAAACTGCCTTCACCACCAGATATGGATTGTACGAGTACAATGTCATGTCATTTGGATTGACCAATGCCCCTGCTTATTTTATGAATCTCATGAATAAGATCTTCATGAACTTTCTGGATAAGTTTGTTGTCGTTTTCATCGATGACATTCTAATCTACTCCAAGTCCGAGGAAGAACATGAGCAACACCTAGAAGCTGTCCTGGAGACCCTTAGAGAGCATAAGTTGTATGCTAAGTTCAGCAAATGTGAATTTTGGCTGAAGGAAGTAGGATTCCTGGGACACATCCTGTCCGCTGGAGGAATAGCTGTAGACCCCGCCAAAATCAAGACTGTTGCAGAATGGAAAGCCCCAACCACCCAGACCGAGGTCCGCGCTTTTCTTGGGTTAGCCGGATATTACCGCAGATTTGTAGAAGGCTTCTCGAGCATCGCTCGACCAATGACCCAGTTGTTGAAGAAGGACAAGAAGTTCGAATGGACGGACAAATGTGAAGAGAGTTTTCAACAACTCAAGCTTAGACTGACCACAGCCCCAATCCTGATCATGCCGGATATCACCAAACCCTTTGACGTTTACTGCGATGCATCCAAGATTGGTCTTGGATGTGTGCTGATGCACGAAGGAAAGGTGATATCTTATCTGTCCCGGCAACTGAAGCAGCATGAGCAGAACTATCCAACCCATGACCTTGAACTCGCAGCCGTAGTGTTAGCACTGAAGGTGTGGCGTCATTACCTCATGGGTAATCGCTGCGAGATCTATTCTGATCACAAGAGCCTGAAGTATATCTTCACCCAGAAGGAGCTGAATATGAGGCAACGGAGATGGTTGGAGTTGATCAAGGACTATGATATGGAGATCCACTACCACCCCGGCAAGGCCAATGTGGTAGCGGATGCGCTGAGTAGACTGCCATGTCAGCTAAACTCAATGATAGCCGAAGAACAACCCAGCCTATCAGGAGTTTGAGCAGTTTAGAATGGAGTTAGTCAGAAAAGGATTTCTAGCCAGTATAGAGCTACAACCCACCCTGGTTGGTCAGATCAAGGAAGCCCAGAAGGGCAATGCCAGCATTGAGGGCATCAAGAAGCAGATGGCTGCGGGGAAAGCACCGGGATTCACTGTAGATGAAGGAGGAGTCCTTTGGTACAAAGAGCGCCTGTGTGTACCATCGGACTCAGAGTTAAAGCAGGTCATTCTGCAGGAAGCCCATGATACCCTTTATTCCATCCACCCCGGCGGTACCAAGATGTACCAGGATTTGAAGGAACAATTCTGGTGGCATGGGATGAAGAGGGAGATTGGAAGCTACGTCGCCAAGTGTGATATCTGTCAGCAAGTCAAGGCTGAACATCAGCGACCCGCAGGACTGTTGCAGCCCCTACAGATTCCCGAATGGAAGTGGGACTCCATAGGAATGGACTTTATCACGGGCCTGCCTAAATCCAGCAAAGGAAATGATTCCATCTGGGTAGTTGTTGATAGATTGACCAAGGTAGCCCACTTCATCGCTGTCAAGACCACCTACCAAGGCCCAAAGTTAGCAGAGCTGTACATCTCCAGAATAGTCGCATTGCACGGAACACCAAAGTCCATTGTGTCAGACAGAGGTTCACAATTCACCTCAAGATTCTGGCAGAAGGTGCATGAAGGACTAGGAACCCGTCTGAATTTCAGCACCGCCTATCACCCACAGACTGATGGACAGACCGAGAGAGTCAATCAGATATTGGAGGACATGCTGAGAGCATGCGTCCTGGAATACGGATCCAAATGGGAGGACTGTCTGCCATACGCAGAATTCTCTTACAACAACAGCTACCAAGCCAGTTTACAGATGGCCCCCTTCGAAGCCCTGTACGTAAGGAAATGCCGTACCCCCCTGAATTGGTCCGAGGTCGGCGAGAGCCAAGTCTTTGGACCTGATGTGCTTCGAGAAGCAGAAGAGAAGGTGCACAAGATCCGAGAGTACCTCAAGACCGCTCAGTCCCGACAGAAGAGTTACGCCGACAAGAGACGCCGAGAGATGACCTTTGAGATCGGAGATTTTGTCTATCTCAAAGTGTCACCCCTGAAAGGAATGCAACGTTTCCAACTCAAAGGGAAGCTTGCACCCCGGTATGTTGGACCCTTCAAGGTGCTCAGCCGCCGAGGAGAAGTCTCCTATCAACTAGAACTACCGGAAGAAATGGCGGCTGTGCACAACGTGTTTCACATCTCACTCCTCCGGAAGTGCTTAGAAGTGCCAGAGAAGACCGAGGTATTCAAGAACATCGATCACCGTTCGGTGGATATCAATCACGACCTTACATACCGCGAAGTGCCGATTCGCATCTTGGAAGAAGCATACAGAGCCACCCGCACCCGAAGCATCAAGTTTCTGAAGATACAGTGGAGCAATCATACCGAAGATGAAGCCACTTGGGAGCGGGAAGAAGATATGAAGAAAGAGTACCCAGATCTCTTTAGTACATAGACTTGTTTCTTTTAGATCTCGGGACGAGATCTTTTGTAAGGGGGAAGAGTTTGTAACACCCCAAATTTCAAATAAAGAAAGAAGAACAAAACCAATTATCCAAATTTGAGAACCAACAAAAACTTTTCAAATTTCATATAGTGCCCTGCATAGGACTTGTGCATTTTGACTGATATGCCATGATGAGTGTTATTTTGTGTATGTGATGAAATCCAACAAACTAGAGTGATCCAATTATGATCATCAAACAAGTAATTCAAAATGAGAAAGAAATCAAATATTAATAAAATCCTAAAAACCCTAACATATGGTCTATGCCAAATTTGTAAATTTGACCATAGACCCATTTGATCTTCACCAATACTTGTACTATGATATTAGAGAGTAATTACAACTTTGAGAATCAAAGAAACCCCAATTAAATCAAAGCCAAGAATCAAAATAGGATCACATGAGATAGTGGTCATTTTTGACTTTTATATTCTGGTCACCACTTTAAGCCTCTCTATTTCAAAATTTCTAAACTAAACAAATCTAGATCTTGGCATGTCGTCCAAGTACCCAACAAGATGAACAACTTTTGCAAAGGAGACCATATCAAATTCATCTTGTATCAAGAGATAGGATCAAGCAAAGTCAAGACTTTTTATTAAAAACAAGATCATCACAATTTCGAAATTCACCAAACTAGGCTACCAATTGACCATCCCTTGCCCTAGCCATGACCCCTGGACCCCACCACACCTAGCCCATGCAAAAACACACCATGGACATGACCAGAACATGGCCGGCCATGTCGCACCTCGACACCTCCCCCTCTCTTTCCCTCCACGATCGGCCTCACCACCGTGTCCAACGCGTCGCCCACGATCGCCGGAGATCGCCTGTACCCGCCCCTGGTCGCGAGGAATCCGACACGCCCCGGACGACGCGCGCCCACGACGCCCCTGGCGCGCCGCGAGCGGCATGGTGACGTCGCCGTGCACGGACGCACGCGACACGGCCACGCGGCGCTCGCCGTACCTCGCCGTACCCCGACCCGCTCCGCTCGCCCTGGTACCTGACGCGCCACGCGGAGCTCGCCGGACACGCCGACGTCATGCCTTAGCGCCTAAGGACGCCGGCGAGGACGAACGCGTCCGCCACGGCCTCGACGGTACATGCACGGCCCCGACCACCCTACGCGTCCCCTTGCCGCGCCGTTCACGCTCCTAGCACCGCCGTGACGTCGTGAACACCGCAGCGCCCTCGCCTAGCCCTCTAGACCCCCGGAGCGGCCGCGCCCTTGTCGACCTCGCCGCAGCACCCCGGCTACCATCTCGCATATAAAAGGAGGCCTCGCCTCGACCATCTCTTCACACCAGCTCACTCCCCTCTCCTTCCTCGACCTCCCCAGCACCTCGCCATGCTTGCTTAGCCACCGCCGCCGTCCAATCGACGCCTCACTGCCGCGGAAGCCCTGCAGGAATCGCCGGAGAAGGAGGCCGCCCCTAACGACGCCACTGCTACCAGGAGCTTCGCCGTCGTCCACAACGTCCCCAAGCACACTGCCCAACCATAGCTGGAGCCACGGTGAGCCTCCGACCCCCTACTGCCGCCGCTGCACCGTCGGGTTCTCGTCGGAGACGACGATGAACCACGGCCGTTGATCGTTGATCTAATCCAACGTCTCTGGTTAGCCCATACCGTTTCGGCGTTTAAACGTCGCTGACAGGTGGAGCCCACTGTCAGGCGGCCCGCGCGTGCACAGATGCGTGGTGGGCTAGCTTTGGGCCGTTTTTAAACCTTTGGGCCCAGTTAGTGTTCCCGCCAGCCCGTTTAATTCAAATCCAGTTTAATAAATTTAGTTTGAATTCAATACTGGACCCAACTTGGAAAATTCATAGAATCTGTTTGGCTTGGCCAAATTTAACAAATTTTATATATTTAGAAAGCTTAGGAAATTATCTACACAATGCCCCTGGTGTGAACCCTAGATCTATTATAGAATTAAAATGGGAAAATAAACAAGGCAGGGACTTTTCTGCCTTAGAATAATTATTAAAAATCAACCAAAATAGATATTTGAATAATTCCAACTCCTATATCTCCCAATTGACTTACACTAATGGATTATGTAATAAAATGGTGTGGTCACTTTGCATGATCATGCCCTAGTTTAATTAATGTACAATATGGCTAGATTAACTAAGTGATATTGTCCAAAACTATTATGTAAATCTTATGAAGTAAATTACTTCATTTAAATCTTGTCCCAAATGCATTCATGAGATGTTTGCACCCCTGGTCCAAACACTCCTATATGAATATTTGGAGATTTAAACCATTTGAGGAATTATAAAATAGTATGAGGTGATTCATCTCATTTAAATCATTTTCTCAAATAATGATAATGAATGTTTGACTTAGGTAAATATGAATTCATATATGATTATTTGAGAAGTTAAATCTTAAGAAGATTTCAATGAGAGGAAATTATTTTCTCAAGAACTAAATGGAGATTATTAATTACATATGTAATGAGAGGAATTTACTTTATTCACTAAAGAAAACCAATGCACCTAACTATTTTATGAGTGTGCTTAGCATAGTTTGTGTGAGATAATGATGTGCTTAGCATAGACTTTGAGTTTTGTTTAGTGATTATACCTTGTATTTAAATTTAGACGCTAGCACCGGAAATTACCAAGAGGAAGGAGAATTCTACCAAGAAGAGGAAGAAGAGAACCTTGAGAACTACCAAGGCAAGATAATACTCTTGTAAAGTGCAAAGCTCACCTTGAGCAAGGCACCATGATTCTTACCCTTCTTCATACAAGCCTAGTTTATATTTACACCATACAAGTTTTACTTGTTGTGATTTCAAAAGATGAATTCAAATTGGTCTAGAGAACAAGATTAGTAGATTAGTAAAGTTAGCCTTCTAGAGAGCAAAGCAATGTAGCACCCCTCATGATTAGTGCTAGTGCTAAAATACTAAAACTTTGACTACTCTAGATGGGAACATATGACTTGATGAAATTGAAACCTTGGAATGGTGGAGCATTCCATTGAAGGTTTTGAAGTTGATTGTGAACAAGAGAAGATAGTGATTTTTGATAAAAACCCTGATATTGGTTTGAATGCGATACCTTTCCAATTTCAAGTACCCCCACAGTACCTGATTATGGGTAGGGCTTAACTGGAAGTTTATACATCTTAGTATGGGTTCCCTCTGAACACACATCATAGGGGTTATGCTGAGGCTGCCTCCGTTGTTGAGAAAGATGTGAATTGAGGTGAAATTGTACGGCCAAGCCCTGTGCAGTGCCCAGGTTAACAGTTGGTTTTCACTGGGAGGCCAAGCTCATGGGGAGAGGTGCTCATACTAGGGTTTGTAAGTGAAAGGTTAGGGTTGATGATCCGCGTACTGTGTTACGGTGACTCGGAGTTATTCCGACGGATGAAATCAAATGTTGTGGCACAAGTGTGCAACCTCTGGAGAGTGTCAATCTATTCGAATAGCCGTGTCCACGGTTACGGACGATTGGAAGGGCCATACAACTTCCCGTGTCAGTTTTTTTTTTGAAAACTTTAGTGAATATGAATGGTGACCTGGTGACTTATTAGAATGACAACCCTTGTGTGGGAATGACGCTAATGTTCCCGCTTAAGTAGCTAGTACATGATCCGCTACTTATGAACTAAAATATGGCTTATGCAAGTCGAACTGGAGTTTAAATCCAAGAGCTAGCTTTTTACATTGGTATTAGTTTGCAAGTACTTGAAGTACTTACGGCTTTGTCCCTGGCTATTCAAATGGCCAGAGTACGATGATGAACAGAACTACCGCGAGGATGATCAGCAGGACGCCTATGATAACTAGGAGCTTTCTGACGTCAAGCGTTGGCCTGTGGACTACAGAGTCCCTTTATCTTTACGCTTCCGCATTGAACTTGTGTTTGTTCGTTGATCAATAGATCAACTATTCGTGTAATATGGATCATGTGATTCAAGTTGTAAGACATTATGAGTTGTAATAAATGATGACTGTGATACTTAACTATTATATCTCGCAACAACAAAATTCCTGGGATTGCGATGAAGGATATAATAGGCATCCGGACTTAAAAATCCGGGTGTTGACAGTTGGAAAGCTAGTAAAAATATCTACAATATGCCCCTGGTCTCATGACCATATTCGTTGTAAAATTAATTCGATAAAAATAACAAAGCAGGGACTTTTCCCTATTCAAATAATTATTAAAAATCAACTAAAATAGATATTAAGTTAATTCCAACTCTAGTAGCTCACATATTACTTACACTAATTGATTATGCAGTAAAATGGGGTGGTCACTTTGCATGATCATGCCCTTGTTTAAGTAATGGGCAATATGGCTCTTTTCCCTAAGTGATATTGTCCAAAAATATTATGCAAATCATATGAGGTGTGATACTTCATTTAAATCTTGTCCCAAATGAATTCATGTGATGTTTGTACCCTGGTTCAAACACTCCTATATGAATTACTTGGAGATTTAAAATATATGTAGTATTATTAAATGGTATGAGGTGGTTTACCTCATTTAATTTGTTTTCTCAATTGATGATCATGAAGGGTGGACTTAGGTCAATAGCAAATTCATGATTAATTATTGAGAAATTAAATCTTAAGAAGATTCAATGAGAGGAAATTATTCCCCAAGAACTTTATGGAAACTATCAGTTACATAGGTAATGTGAAGAAATTATTTTCTTCCTCAAACCACACCACCAATGCACCCTAAATTAGATTACTTGTGTGCATAGAATAGTTTGGGTGATTATATGTGTTGTTTGAATAGCCATTGAATTAGTGAGTGATTATACCTCGTATTCCAATTTAGACGCTAGTACCGGAGAATACCCGGAAGAAGAAGGTTGCTACCCAGAAGAGGAGGAGGAACAGTTTGAGAACTACCAAGGCAAGCTAATATTCTTGCAAGTGCAAAGTCCTATCCAGGACAAGGAACTCTCATCTTTTCTTATGAAGCATAAGCCTATCCCAAGTTTTATTACAAGTTTATTTGCAAGCTTTATTGCCTTTGGTTATCAAAGTACTTTTTGATTCAGGATTCTATGGGGTTAATGTTAGATTAGTACCAAAGTATCAAAGTTAGCCTAGAAGCAAAGCAATATACTTAGCACCCCTTATATCTAGATGCTAGTGCTAAATTAAAAATGACTACTCTAGATGGGAACATGTGTGGTGAAATAATGATGATGATGAAATTTATGAAATGACTTTTGAAGGGAATATGACCAAGAGAAGATAGTGATGTTTGATATAAACTAATAATGGTTTGGATGCGATACCTTTCCAATTCATAAGTACCCCCACAATACCTGATTATGGGTAAGGGCGTAACCAGAAGTTTATGTACCTTAGTATGGGTTCCCTCTAAACACACATCATAGGGGTTATGCCGAGGCTGCCTCCGTTGTTGATGAATGATGTGAATTGAAGGTGAATTGTACGGCCAAGCCCTGTGCAGTTCCCAGGATGACAGTTGGTCATCACTGGGAGGCCAAGCTCATGGGGAGAGGTGCTCATACTAGAGTTTGTAAATGAAAGGTTATGGTTGATGATCCGCGTACTGTGTTACGATGATTCGGGGTTATCCCGACGGATGAAATCAAATGTTGTGGCACAAGTGTGCAACCTCTGCAGAGTGTAAACCTATTCGAATAGCCGTGTCCACGGTTACGGACAATTGGAAAGGCCATACAGTTTCCAGTATTAGATTCTTGAAAATGTTGATGACTTGGGTTTTTGAATCACAACAATGTTGTGGGAATGACACTAATGTTCCCACTTGAGTTAGTAGCACCTGAATAATTATTGAGTAAATACTTGCAAAGATTAAAAATTGGCTTTATGCAAAGAAACTAGAGCTTAGCACCCCCTTTTACTAGAAATGCTAGCACTTACACTAGTATTAGTTTGCGAGTACTTAAAGTACTCATGGCTGTGTCCCTGGCTATTCAAATGGCCAGACTATGAAGAGGAGCAGCAGTACGAGGAGGAAGAGCAGAAGGACGTCTACCACAACTAGGAGTCTGCTGACGTCAAGCGTTGGCCTGTGGACTATAGAGTCCTTGTATCTTACGCTTCCGCTATGAACTTGTGTTATGTTCGTTGACCAGTTCGTTGATCAATAGATCAACTATTTATGTAATATGGATCATGTGATTCCAAGTTGTAAGACTTTATGGTTTGTAATGAATGATGATTGTGATACTTAACTATTATGCCTCGCAACAACAATATTCCTGGGATTGCGATGTATGACATAATAGGCATCCGGACTTAAAAATCCGGGTGTTGACAAACCTGCAGGCTCATGGGACCCGCATGTCATCCTCTATGTACTATAAAAGTTCATTTTCTTGGTTTTTTTTCACCCTCTGATTTTTGGCAATTTCTTTTTTCTTTTGATCCCTTGCCGCCTCTCAAACGGTGATACCGCTGCTGCTAAATGGGACCCGCATGTCATCCTCTATGTACTATAAAACTTTCTTTTCTTGAATTATTTTTGGCTCCTCATATTTGGTCACTTGCCTTTTTCTTTCGATCTCATGCCACGTTTGAAACGTTGAGGAACCTGCTGGCTCATGGGACCCGCATGTCATCCTCTATGTACTATAAAAGTTCATTTTCTTGGTTTTTTTTCACCCTCTGATTTTTGGCAATTTCTTTTTTCTTTTGATCCCCTGCCGCCTCTCAAACGGTGATACCGCTGCTGCTAAATGGGACCCGCATGTCATCCTCTATGTACTATAAAACTTTCTTTTCTTGAATTATTTTTGGCTCCTCATATTTGGTCACTTGCCTTTTTCTTTCGATCTCATGCCACGTTTGAAACGTTGAGGAACCTGCTGGCTCATGGGACCCGCATGTCATCCTCTATGAGCAATCAACTTTCTTTTCTTGGAGTTTTTTTTGGCACCTCATATTTGGGCACTTGCCTTTTTCTTTCGATCTCATGCCACGTTTGAAACGTTGAGGAACCTGCTGGCTCATGGGACCCGCATGTCATCCTCTATGAGCAATCAACTTTCTTTTCTTGGAGTTTTTTTTGGCACCTCATATTTGGGCACTTGCCTTTTTCTTTCGATCTCATGCCACGTTTGAAACGTTGAGGAACCTGCTGGCTCATGGGACCCGCATGTCATCCTCTATGTGCTATAAAAGTTTCCTTTGTTGGATTTTTTTTCACCCTCTGATTTTTGGCTTGCCTTTTTCTTTTGATCCCCTGCCCCCTTTGAAACGTTGAGTAAGCTGTTGGCTCAAGGGACCCGCATGTCATCCTCTATGTCCATCAACTTTCTTTTCTTGGATTTTTTTTCACCCCCTAATTACTAGCTACTTTCTTTTTCTTTTGATCTCAAGCCGCATTACAAACATTGAGACCGTTGCTGCAAAATGGGACCCACATGTCATCCTCTATGTACAATAAAGTTTCTTTTCTTGGATTATCTTTTGCTCCTGATATTTTGTCACTTGCCTTTTTCTTTCGGTCTCATGCCGCCTTTGAAACGTTGGGTAAGCTGCTAGCTCATGGGTCCCGCATGTCATCCTCTACGAACAATAAAAGTTTCCTTTCTTGGAGTTATTTTTGACCCCTAATTTCTGGCTATTTGCCTTTTTCTTTGGATCTCCTGGCCCTTTGAAACGATGAGGACGTCATATGGCAGGTCGGTCCCACAAGTCATCCTCTATGAACAATAAAAGTTTCCTTTGATGGATTTTTTTTGAACCCCTAATTAATTTCTGGATATTTCCTTTTTGTTCTTTGATCCCCTGCCGCCTTGGAATCGTTGAGGATGCTGCTGCCTCATGGGTCCCGCATGTCATCCTCTCAGAACGGTAAATGTTTCTTTTCTTGGATATTGTTTACCAAATGAATTTTGGCTTATTTTTTCTTTCGATATCCTGCCGCCTTTAAAACGTTGAGGACGCTGCTGGCTCACGGGTCCCACATGTCAGCCTCTATGAACAATAAACGCTGAGGACGCTGCTGCCTCATGGGTCCCGCATGTTATCCTCTCAGAACGAAAATGTTTCTTTCCTTGGATTTTTTACCAACAGATTTTTGGTTTATTTTTTCTTTCCATCCCCTGCCGCCTTTAAAACGACGCTGCTGGCTCATGGGTCCCCGATGTCAGCCTCCCCGTAGAAGAAACATGTGATATCTTGATTATTTTGCAGACAATAAATAGTGTATTGCGCTCTGAGCTATTTCAACTGATAAATTAAATCTTTATTTTTACATAAACAAATTTATATGCTGAATCTCCTTGTTTTTTGTTTTTGCGAAGCATAGGACTTTCCTGTTTTTTTTAGAAAAATCCGAACTATCCTGCTTTGGAGTGGGCTGAAATTGTACGAGTCAAAAGGCCCAGCAGGATAGTTCGAATGCCCAGATGTCCACATGCAGCCCAATTGAAATCGTTCTTTTTTGGGATTTTTTTCACCCCCTGATTTCTGGCTACTTCATTTTTTCTTTTGGTCCTGTGCCGCCTTGGAAACGTTGAGACCGCTGCTGCAAAATGGGACCCGCATGTCATCCTCTATGTACAGTAAAATTTCTTTTCTTAGATTATTTTTGGCTCCTGATATTTGGTCACTTGCCTTTTTCTTTCGATCCCGTGCAGCCTCTCAAACGGTGATACCGCTGCTGCTAAATGGGACCCGCATGCCATCCTCTATGTACAATCAAGTTTCTTTTCTTGAATTATTTTTGGCTCCTGATATTTGGTCACTTGCCTTTTTCTTTCGATCTCATGCCACGTTTGAAACGTTGAAAAACCTGCTGGCTCATGGGACCCGCATGTCATCCTCTATGTACAATAAAACTTTCTTTTCTTCGATTTTTTTTGGCACCTCATATTTGGTCACTTGCCTTTTTCTTTCGATCCCTTGCCGCCTCTCAAACGGTGATACCGCTGCTGCTAAATGGGACCCGCATGTCATACTCTATGTACAATTGTCGTGGTATCGTCATGACATATGCCATAGGGTGGCTAATCGAGGTGGTTCCTAGTGGTCTCACGGCGGTATCCGGAAGCGGGTATGGGCACGAGCGACACGGCGACGTACCCAGGTTCGAGGCCCTCCGATGGAGGTAACACCTCTACTCCTGCTATGAGTGTATATGATGTGTAACACAGTACAGTGGTGCTCCTTGAGCTGTATCCGGCTGCACTGAGGTGGACGAAGGTCTCTCTCTCTCAGGGCAGCTCTAAGACTAGTGAATGGCCACTGATCGATCGTCCCCGCACGAGGGGGGTAGCCCGGCTTATATAGGCACCGGCACTTTACATATAAGTCCCTAGAGTCTAGTGGCCAGCATGGGCCGACTTCGGCTCCCGTCCCTTCCCGAGGCGCTGACGCCAGGGAGCCGTTGAGCGTAGTGGCACGTCCCATCCGCCTGCTCTGGTCAGCGGCGTGGAGGTGCTGTCGTTGTCGTCATCATGCTCTGTAGCGCGTACGGCTCGACGTACGCCATGATGGCCTGTCTGGCGCGTGGCACTGCTGCTCTACAGTGCCCCGTACTTTACGGGAGATGAGGTCAGCGTGGACCTTCGAACCCGGCTCACCTACCCAGTTCCTTCCAGTGCAAGACTCGCCAGCCTCGAGTCGGTCTGAGGTACAAACCCCAGTCGGATATGGCTTGTGGAAGCCGGCCCAGCTACAGCGTTGAAGGCCGCAGCCAGGCCGACTAGGACTTAGAGCCAGCCGGCTCCCGAGGCAGCCGGCCACTGCTCCAGCCGGCTGCTCCTCAGCCGGCCTTTGCCGCGAGCCGGCCAACCTCAAGCCGGCCGCTCCGCGTCCATTGCCCTACCCGGGGTCTTCCCCCCGACATTAGCCCCCGAAGCTGGCAAGGTCCTGCGTTAAGAAGGACCTAGGCAGGTTTCCCTGGCTTTGTATATCTCTCTCTTGTTTCGGGCGGCTCCCGGAGGGGCCAGCTGAGAATTTTCACTCAGCCGGCTGCGCCCTCATCCGGCTCGCCCCGTCCGGCTCGCCCCGTCCGGCTTCCTCCAGCCGGACGCCTTTTTTACTCCTGTTGTTTTCACTTTTTCTTAAGTGTTGAAGACGTTTCCGGCTTGTTGCCAGAATCTGGGGCCGGGTCGATTTTATCGTCCGGCTCCGGCTCGGGTGCAACGGCAACTCCGCCGCCTCGAGTCCCGCGCCCGACTTGACCGTTCTGACGGCTTCGTCAGCGCGGTCGTTTCGTATGGTCACATCACTGTCCCCTTCCGGATTTTCTGCGGTCGTGGGCGAAGTGGGGCGACCGTTTCTGGTAACTGCCGGCGTCGTGTGGGGCGGTTTCGGCGCAGTTAATCCCATCGTGGCCCACGATCGCCACGTGGCTGCGTAACGGGCGCGCGGGACGGCTATAAATGCCCCCCGCGCGGTACCGAGGCAGCCTTCTTCTTCCTTACGCCACTGCCTCTTCTCTCTCTCGCTCTCTCCGTTCGAGCGCTCTCGCACGCCGTCGATCCTTCTCCGGTGACCTCCTGGCGAACCTCGGTGACCTTTCGCGGCCGGAGTCCTCCGTCGTTCGGCAGCCGTCCGCACGCCAAGCCGGCGCCACGGGGCCCCGCGGCTCGACGCTGCGCTCATCGCCGCCGCGCTCTCCTCCGGTGAGGAGTGGTTCCTCTTCTCCCTTTGATCTCAATTGGTCTTCTTCCTCCTCCTCTTCGTCCATGGCCTCCGCCAGCAGGTCCTGGAGGGGCTCGCTCATGAACGACGACGGCATCGAGCGGCTGGTGCGCCTCCGCCGGATTCCTCGGGAGGTGGTCACGCGAGCGCCCGGCGAGGAGGTGGCGCCCAAGCCGGAGCCCGGTGAGCGCGTCGTCTTCGGCGCGCACCTCGACCGCGGGCTAGGTCTGCCGGCTTCGGCCTTCTTCCGCCGGTTCTTGGACTTCTTCGGCCTGCAGCCCCACCATTTGCCGGCCAACGCGTGCGTCCTCCTTAGCTGCTATGTGGCTTTTATGGAGGGCTACGCCGGCTTGTGGCCAAACGTCGAATTCTGGAGCCGGCTCTTTTACCTCAAGTCGCAGATGACTGAGGGCCGCCTGAGGACCTGCGGCTGCGCCTCCATATATCCCCGCGCCGGCTCGTTCTTCCCGAAGATACCGACTGTCGACTCGGTGAAGAACTGGCAGATGACGTTCTTCTACGTGAAGAATGCCAACCCAGCCTTCGACCGGATCAACCTGCCGGAGTACGATCCGGCTCCTCCGACCACCCGGCTCAACTGGGGCCACAACGCCAAGTCGGCGGATCCGGACGCGGAGGTCAACCTCCTCTTGGATTTCTTGGGGCAGTGCGTCAATGAGGGCCGGCTGAGCGCCGAGGACCTCCTGTGCACCTACATAGAGCGCCGGGTGATCCCGCTCCAGCTCCGTGTCCACAAGATCGGGCTTATGTCCGGCCGGCTGGATCCGACCCGGACGTCGAGGATAGCGCTCACCAAGGCCCAAGTCGCTCGCCGGGTGAATAACATCACCAAGGCCAACATGCCGGAAGACTGGGCGTGGGGGCTGCCGCCTGAGCGGGTAAGTTGTATTTTTAGCTTGTGCCTTTCGGCTTGCGGCTGCGTGGCTCGCTTTTTACTCATCTGTTCTTGTTTTCTAGATCTTCCCCCGCCAAGAGACCGAAGACGGCGACTTGGCGCACAAGATCTGGACGGCGGATCTAGTGGATCCGGCTGACCAAGCCGACGACCAGGCCGGCGACCAAGCCGGTGATGACGACTTGCTAGCGGTGCCCGACCAGGGCGGCCAAGGGGAGCACAACCCGCCGCCTTCGCTGGAGCAGTTGGAGGAGGAGGAGGCGGAGCCGGCCACGTCCACCACGGGGCCGAGACCGATCCGGGCGGTGCCTTTGCGCACGAGGCCGCCTGCCGCCTCGGCGACTTCCGCGCCGAAGAAGAAGCGGGCCGCCGGCGGGAGCACGGCCAGGCTGGAGGGCCAAGCCAAGAGGCAGCGCCAGCAAGGGCCCAAGAAGGTCCCTGAGATGGCCGGGTGAGTCCTTTTTGTTTTCTTCGTTGTTTGATTCTTTTTCTTTCCTTTCTTTGCATCTAACGTCTTTTGTTTGTTCGACTAGGGCCGCCATAAAGTTTACCCAGGGCGGTGCCTCTGGGCCGGCTACTCGTGTTGCGCCGCCGTTCCGTCGGCAGAGGGAGCCGACGCCGCCGCCTTCGACACGTGCGCGCACGCCGCCCGTTGTCGTCGTGCCGCCCGTGGCTACGCCGCCTCCCGCGGGGGCGTCTTCTTCGGCTGCGCCTCCTTCAGCGCCAGGCCAGGGCGCCCAGGGCGAGTCGGCCCCGCGGCCCACTCTTGGCGATCTGTTCCCGCACCGCGCGCCGCTGTTGGGACCAACGGCTGGAGCTGGCCGAGGCGTGCCGCCAGCGGCGGGGGCTGGAGCCGGCGGGGCTGTGCCGCCAGAAGAGCCGGAGGTGGTTCCCACCGGGCCAACCGCGCCGCCTCCGGCCGGAGCGCCGAGGGCGGAGCCGGCTGGGAAGGAGCCGCAGCGGGAGGAGCCGGCGCGCGCCAAGGACGCCGACTCCCGGGCGTTGGTGAAGACGGGAGCCCCATCGGTGCCGCAGCAGGATCTGCACGTGGCCAAGGGCGCCCGGCTGGCGGCCATGCCATCCGCCTCGGATTCCAGCTTCGGTTCGGCTGGCACCATGGAGAGGGCCTGGCACCAGGCGGACTCCAGCGAGATATACAACCGGGAGGGGCAGCCTGGCACGGCGCCCCTGAAGATGCTTTTCTCTGGCTACCGCGCCAGCATTAAGACCAAGGCCTCCGAGGCTCTGGCCCAGCTGAAGACGCTGGAAGAGGCTGACAAGGTAAGCGGCTCTTATCTTATCTTCTGCGATTTTACTGTTATCCTGGTAGCCCTCCGAGGCATGGGCCGGCTGCTCGGAGCCGGCCCAGGTTTCGCCTAAACGGTTGACTCTTTTTCAGGCGGTTGAGGAGCGCCGCACCGTCTTGTACAACCAGGTGGTAACCAGCTACCACAAGGCCAAGGTTGAGCGGGCTGCCTTGGCTCGCGAGCTGGAAGCCGTCAAGGGTAAGCTCCTGTTTCTTTTGGCTCAATGTCTTTTTTCTTTTGTCTTTGTTGGCTGATATCTCTCTCCGGCTGCCTCATAGCTGAGGCCGCCAGGGTCCCGCAGCTGGAGAAGGACCTCCGGGTTGCTCGCGCTCAGTGCGCCGAGAGCGAGGAGGCAGGCCGCGCTGCCGCCGCCAAGCTCAGGGTGGCTGATGGGGAGTTGACGCGGCTGCGCGCGCTGGAGAAGAACCATCTCGCCGAGCTCACCTCCCTTAGGACAGCAGAGAAGGAGAAGGTGGATGATCTGAGCCGGCGGCTGGACGAGGTGGAGAAGCAGCGGCTTGCGCTTCAGCAGGAAGTCACCGCCAAGTCCACGGAGCTGGCGGCTACTGCCAAGCACTGGACGGACATTATTGGCGCGATCGATACCGGTTTCTCGGGTGAGTTTATGTTTCCTTCCCCTTTTGCCGGCTTTCGGCTGTCGGCTGCCAGCTTCCGCTGGTAGCCGGCTGCAGAAACATCTTTTTTCTCTCTCCATCTTCGGGCTGGGGGCAGTCGGCTCGTGCCGGCTGACGCCAGTCTTTTTCTTTTGTCCTTCGAAATCTCCATCTTCGGGCTGGGGACAGTCGGCTCGTGCCGGCTGCCGCCAGTCCTACTTTAGAGCTTCGGAATCTCCATCTTCGGGCTGGGGGCAGTCGGCTCGTGCCGGCTGCCGCCAGTCCTACTTTAGGACTTCGAAAATTTGCATTTTTCAGCTTATTTCGGCTTGTATGACTTCTGACATGCTTCCTTCTTGCAGCGGCCTTCCCGGAGACGCAGGACGTGGCCTTGGATGCCGTTGGCGCTGCGCGCGAGGTCAGGGGGCGGGCGACTGGCGAGGGCAGCTCGGAGACCTTCACCATGGAGGACCACATGTCGTCCTTGGCTGCCCGCGTCGAGCCCATCACCAAGTATGGCTGGGAGCTCCGGAAGGCGGTTGAGGAGCTGGTGCCGATGCTGTGGCCTGGCAAGGAGGCGCCGCAAGACATCTCCAGCCTCACCTCTTTGATCGAGCAGGCGCCGGACAGCTTCATCGACTGGAAGGGGTCTGCCACGCGCGCTGGCGCCGACATGGCGCTGTCCTTTGTCCTCTCTTGGTACAACGAGGTGGACTTGGGGCAGCTCGAGTACCGGCGAGCCGGCGTAGAAGAGGAGCTCTCGGCCGAACAGAAGGCCGCCCGGCTTGCCCGAGCCAGCGCCATCGCCGACTTCGTCGACAAGCGCGTCTTCATCGCAGATCCGAACTCTCACTCTGATGAGGAGGAGGAGCTTGAAGACGAAGGGGTCGAGATGGATTCTCCGCCGCCTGCTGTTGATCCGACTGTTCCTCCTCCAGCCGGCGCCTAGGCTTTCCTGTTCGTGTAGCTTTGCTTTTGCCAAAACAGATTATTAAATCCCCGGAATGCCGGGTGCTTATGTAAAGACAATATTATCGCCCTTTTTTATTATGACGCACTTTAGTGTGTTTGTTAATCATTTGTGTGCCGGCTTGCTTTCTTCCGACTTGTTCGCTTTTTCCCATCCGCCCCACTCTTTGGCTGTGCCCTTGCCGGTCGTACGTCCGACTTGCGGTCCGTCGCCGGATCAAGAGCGTGCCGCTGGGTGAGGCCGATAGTATTTCAGTCGAACGAGTCGATTTCGGCCGTCCGACACTTTTATGAAAGGTTGCAAGTCAACTCGCTTTTACTCTTTCCTTAGTCGTTTTTCGCGTGTTTGTTCCCTAGGCCTTACTCCCGCCAGCCGGACAGCCGGGTTGCGGTCTGTAGCTGGTCGGAAGCCGGCTGTCGAAAATCAGATCACGTTACTAAGCCGTCGCGTGAAAGGGTTCAAGCCAATTGGCGAAACGAAGCAGAGTGCGCGAAAAACTTGTCGGAAGCGGCGCTCTTGGCGCATGCTTTTTCATAGCTTACAAAAGGGATACAAGGGATACATACATTTCTGCTCTCAAGTGTAAAACGGTCGGAGCAACCTGACATTCCAGGGACGTTTTGTCTCCTCGTCAGTTTTGCTCGCCTTGTTCTTTTTGGCCTCTTGGGCATCTATGAGATAGTAGGAATCATTGCCTACCGCCTTGCTCACGATGAAGGGACCCTCCCATGGGGATGCTAGTTTATGCTGTCCGGCTGTCCGTTGGATCAGCCGGAGTACTAGGTCTCCTTCTCGGAATGCTAAGGATTTGACCTTCTGGCTGTGATAGCGACGGAGGCTTTGCTGGTATACGGTGGACCTGGATTCGGCCATCAGCCGGACCTCTTCAACCAGGTCGACTCCATCTTCGCGAGCTTCTTTGGCTTCAGCTTCTGTGTATAGCTTGATCCTTGGCGCGTCGTGCTCGATGTCAGTCGGCAGGACGGCTTCGGCCCCGTATACGAGGAAAAAGGGCGTGAAGCCGACTGAGCGGTTTGGCGTTGTGCGCAGGCTCCACAGCACGCTGGGCAGCTCTTCAATCCAGCAGCCGGCTGAGCGCTCAAGCGGCTCTACCAGCCGGGGCCGGATGCCGGCTAGGATCAAGCCATTTGCCTTCTCCACTTGGCCGTTGGTCTCTGGGTGTGCTACGGATGATAGGTCCATTCGGATCCCCATCTCCCTACAGTAGCGCTTGAAAATGCCCTCGGCGAAGTTGCTGCCGTTGTCGGTGATGATGCTATGCGGGTAGCCGTATCTCGCGATTATCTCCTTGAGGAATGTGACAGCTGTGGAGCCATCCAGCTTCTTGATCGGCTTGGCCTCGATCCACTTAGTGAATTTATCAATCATCACCAAGAGATGTGTCATGCCGCCTCGGGCTGTCTTGAACGGGCCCACCATATCCAAGCCCCATACGGCAAACGGCCAGGTAATGGGGATGGTTTTTAGGGCGGAAGCCGGTGTTTGCCTTTGCTTTGCGAAGCGCTGGCAGCCGTTGCACTTCTTCACCAAGTCTTCTGCGTCTCTGAGCGCAGTCGGCCAGTAAAAACCGTGCCGGAAGGCTTTGGCCACTATGGCTCTGGAGGAGGCGTGATGGCCGCACTCTCCCTGGTGGATTTCCCGTAGGAGTTCAATCCCTTCAGCCGGCTCGACGCACCGCTGGAACACCCCACTTACGCTGCGTTTGTACAGCTCGTGGTTGATGATTGTATAGGCCTTGGCCCTTCTCTCAATCTGCCTAGCTTGAACCCTGTCATTGGGCAGCACACCATCGGTGAGGTAGGAGAGGAATTCTTGTGCCCATGATGGTACGCATTTTATTTCAAATACGCTAACCACCAAGGCCTCCATCTTCGGAGCTTCCGGTTTCGACTGCGTGGTCGCCGGGTTCGGCTGTGAAGCCGGCGGGTTTGGCTGATAAGCCCCCGAGTTTGGCTGAGAAGCCCCCGCGTTGGACCGATAAGCCCCCGGGTTCGGCTGAGAAGCCGGCGGGTTTGGCTGATAAGCCCCCGACTTGGGCAATGAAGCCCCCGGGTTCGACTGAGAAGCCCCCGGGTCAGCCGGCACGAATATGGAATCCGAGTCCGGTGACGGTATGATGGACGGCTTCTTGAGAATCGCCAGGGCAACGCCCGGCGGAATGGCTTGCCGGGTCGAGCCAATCTTGGATAGGGCATCTGCCGCCTCATTGTTTGCTCGTGGCACATGGTGGAATTCACAGCCATCGAAGAAGCCGGATAGCTGCTGGACGTGGAAGCGGTATGAGGCCATGTTGACGTCCTTCGCGTCCCAGTCGCCCGATGCTTGCTGTATAACCAAGTCGGAGTCGCCGAAGCAGAGGATGCGACGCACGCCAATCTCCTTGGCCAGCTTCAGCCCGTGGATGAGCGCTTCATACTCCGCCACATTGTTGGATGCGGCGAAGTGGATCTGCAGGACATAGTCCAGCCGATCTCCCTTGGGGGACGTGATGACGATGCCGGCTCCCAAGCCGTTTCGCATCTTCGAGCCGTCAAAGTGCAGCTTCCAGTGCGTGGAGTCAGGCACAGGCGGCAGGTATTGCATCTCGGCCCAGTCGACGAAGAAGTCCGCGAGGATCTGCGACTTGATGGCTGTGCGCGGCTCGTAGAGGATGGTGTGGGCGGCTAGCTCCAGGGCCCACTTGGCAACCCGGCCGTTGGCATCCTTGCTGCCGATGATTTCCGCCAAGGGCGCTGTGGCCACCACTCTAATGGGGTGCTCTTGGAAGTAGTGCTTGAGCTTTTTGGCCGCCATGTACACGCCGTAGGTGACCTTCTGGTAGTGGGGGTAGTTCTGCTTCGACTGGGACAGCACCTCGCTGAGATAGTAGACTGGGCGCTGAACCAGCTGCTCCCTGTTGGCTGCTTCTTTGCGCTCCACCACCAGGACAACGCTAACCACTCGGTTGGTGGCTGCGATGTACAACAGCATCGGCTCCATTGAACCTGGCGTTGCAAGGATTGGCGCGGTTGAGAGCACGCGCTTTAAGTCACGAAAGGCTTCATCCGCCTGCGGTGACCAGACGAATTTGTCCGATTTCCTCATCAATTGATACAGGGGCAGTGCCTTCTCCCCCAGCCGGCTGACGAAGCGGCTCAAGGAGGCCAGGCATCCGGTGAACTTCTGGACGTCCTTGAGGCACTGCGGCAGCTCCATCTTCTCAATGGCACTGATCTTCTCTGGGTTGGCCTCGATTCCTCGCTGCGAGACGAGGTAGCCCAGGAGTTGGCCGGCTGGCACGCCGAACGTGCATTTGGCCGGGTTGAGCTTCATCCGGAATCTTCGCAGATTGGTGAAGGTTTCTCTCAAGTCATCAAGGAGGGTAGGCATCTCCTTGGTTTTTACAACGACATCATCCACGTATGCGTGAACATTTCTGCCGATTTGATCCTGCAAACACTTCTGCATGCACCTTTGGTAAGTGGCGCCTGCATTTTTCAAGCCGAATGGCATAGTCGTGTAGCAGTAAGCCCCATACGGGGTAATGAACGAAGTCTTTATTTGATCAGCCGGATTCAAAGGAATCTGGTGGTAGCCTGAGTAGGCATCTAGAAAAGACAACAGTTCACAGCTGGCAGTCGAGTCTATAACTTGATCTATGCACGGCAGGGGGAAGGGGTCCTTTGGGCACGCCTTGTTGAGGCTGGTGTAGTCGATACACATGCGCCAGGAGCCGTTCTTCTTCAAAACCAGGACCGGGTTCGCCAACCAGTCCGGGTGCAGCACTTCCATGATGAAGCCGGCAGCTAGGAGCCGGGCAATTTCTTCACCGATGGCCTTCCTTCGTTCTTCGGCGAAGCGCCTGAGAGGCTGCTTCACCGGCTTGGCTTCAGGCCTGACGTGGAGGTGGTGCTCAGCCAACTCCCTCGGTACACCCGGCATGTCCCTTGGAGACCATGCGAAGATGTCCCGATTCTCACGGAGGAAGCTGGTGAGCTCGCTTTCCTATTTGCTGCTCAAGCCGGCACCGATGGTGACGTACTTGTCCGGCTGGGCCGGGTCGAGCAGGATCTTCTTGGTGTTGTCGGCCGGCTGGAAGTGAGTCGTCCCAGCCGGGTTGCCCACAGCCGGCATGTCCGCCTGCGCGGCCTTAGCCAAGGCAACGGCGTCGTGGATGAGCTGCTTCTCGGTGGCGATGACCAGCGTCTGGGCCATCTTGGAGCTCTGCGTGGCGCAGTCCATGGAGCGGCGGTAGTCGCCGGCTACGGTGATGACCCCCTTAGGGCCAGGCATCTTCATCTTCAGGTACCCATAGTGGGGCACCGCCATGAACTTGGTCAGGGCAGGCCTGCCCAGGAGCGCGTGGTAGGGACTCACGAGGTCCACCACCTCGAACTCGATGTTCTCCGTGCGGAAGTTGTCCGGCTTGCCGAACATGACCTCCAGAGTGATCCGGCCGATCGGTTGGCAGCAGTGGCCTGGCACGATGCCATGGAAGACGGTGGGGGTGGAGCGCAACTCGGCCTCCTGGATGCCCAACTTGCGGGCGGTGTCGCGGTAGAGGATGTTGATGCTGCTGCCCCCGTCGATGAGGACGCGCGAGAAGCGCACGCTGCGCCGGGTTGTGCCGATGGTAGGGTCGAGGACCATGGCGTAGCTGCCCGGCTTTGGTAGGACAGCCGGTGTGTCGCGGCGATCAAAAGTGATGGCCTGCTCTGACCAGTTTAGGTACTGGGGGACCGGCGGCATGACCGCGTTGACTTCGAGGGAACGGCGCTGCTGGCTCGTCTTGTCCTCGGGCTCGGAGGTGAAGATGATGTAGGTGGCATCCTCAGCCAGGTACCGGCCACTATGGTGCACTTGGTTAGCCTCGTGGTGCTCGAGGTTGTTGGCTTCTGCGCCGGCTTGGCCGCCCGGCCCGCCGGCTGGTGGTGGTGGGGGTGGAGGCGGAAGTGGCTCGCCACTTGTCAGCCGCTTCATGAAGTGGCAGTCGCGGGTGGTGTGGTTGGAGGGGTTCTTGCCGCTGTGGTACTTGCACGGCGAGTCGAGCATCTGCTCGAAGGTGTACTTCGGCTTCCAGGGCCGGTCCGTCTGCTTCTGGCGCCGACTTGCGCCAGCCGCGTGGTCTGACACTGCCGCCACGTGGGCGGAGCCGTATCGGCGGTCCGGCTGGTCGCTGTGCCTCTTGCCGCGGTAATTGTCCCGCCGGCTGCCATGGTGGCCGCCCTCGGCCGGCTTGTTGTTGTTGTCCCTCCTGGATGGAGCCGGCGAAATCTCAGCCGGCGTGCTGCTGGTTCCTTCAGCCAGCGCATACTTATCTGCGATGGCCATCAAGGCAGCCATCGTCTTGGGTTCACTGCGGCGCAGCTTGTGCCACAGCATGGTGTTCTGCCGGCAGCCGGCCATGAAGAAGCCGACTGCCTGGATCTCGTGCACTCCCTCGCAGGAGTTGCGCATCTCGCACCAGCGCGTCAGGTATGCACGGTCCGTCTCGTCTGCGCCCTGCTTGCACATCTCGAGCTGTTGGGGGCGACCCGGCCGGCGGTAGGTGCCGGTGAAGTTGCTGATGAAAGCCGCCTCGAAGTCGAGCCAGCCGTTGATGCTGCCGGCTGGCAGGTTGTTGAGCCAGGTGCGGGCGGAGCCGAGCAGCATGAGGGGGAGTAGCGCACGGCCCAGCGCTTGTTGCCCTTGGCGATGCCGACTGCAGTGGAGTAGTCCTGCAGCCAGTCCTCCGGCTTCGCCGTGCCGTCGTACTTGGGCGTGTCGCGGGGGAGCTGGAAACCGTCAATCATGGGCTCGTTGATGATCCGCGGCCCGAAGCACTTGGGGCCGGCTGGCCCTTCTTCCTCCGCGATGCGGGATTCGACCAGCCGGTCGAGGCGATCTCTGGCGTCTGCCGGCTCGACGCGCGGGCCCAGCCGAGATCGGGCCGGCTGGCGCTGCCCGCTGGCTTCTGGAGCCGCGCGATGCTTGATGGTGGATGGCCTCTCGTACTCGTACTCTTCGTCGTCGTGCCGGCTTGATGGTGGCCGGCTGCGACCGCTGTTGCCACTGGGCGGCCGGCTTGTGCGGCTGGAGCTTGCGTGGGTGTTTCGGCTGTCGGCTCGCCGGCTTGGTGCGGGGGAGGTGGACTCGGCCGTGTCCCTCGGACCGTCCCGGTCGTTGCCTGCAGCGCCACGAGCGTGAGAGGCTCTGGGGGCATGGGCGTACCTGGGATCCTTGGTCAGCCGGTTGGCCGCCTTCAGCAGCTCAGTCACCCGCTCAGTTTGGCGGCGTAACTCTGCGCCTTCGAGGCCGCGCAGCTCCTCCGCGGCAGCTTCAGCCGCGAACATGTTCTTTGTCGGGGGTGTTGTAGATGGGTTGCTCCGTAGACGGAGCCGGCGATGCAGCGCCGTCCCGGGCGATCTCTGCGCCCAGGCCGCCTCCTCTTCGGCGGATCTGGCCGGCTCGGCTTGGGTTGTCGCCGGCGGGCGTGAGGCCGTGGGCGCGGTTGAACTCGCGCTGGGAGATCTCCCACTGGCGCTTTGCAGCAGCCAGCTCTTCTGTTTGCTTGAGGAGGAGCTAGCGGTGCTCCTCCAGGTCCTTCTCGATGGTGGTGGGGTCGGCACCAGGCGTGAGCGGAGTGCTCAGCTTGGCCCGGACTTCGTCCAGCCGGGATGGTGGTGGCGGCGCCTTTGCGCCCGAGGCGGATGCGCCGGTCTCCTTGTTGCGCTCCAACTCAGGACCGCGGACGCGCGTCGACTTGCCTCCGGCGTCGTCGCCGGTGGCCATGACCTCCTGCATGATGCAAGGGCCGGTGGTGGTGAGGCTGGCGCCGGCTCCAGGGGGAGGGCTTGCACAGCGCACGATCTCGCGCGGGTAGCGCGGTGGTGCGACGGTGGCGACGTAGACGTCGAAGCCGCCGAAGCTGATGATGCTGCCGCCGGCAGGGAATGGCCGGTCGGCGAAGCAGCCAGCGTTGTCGCTGACGCAGTCGAGGGAGCCGAATCTCCAGACCAAGCCTGAAGCGACCCTCTCGCCGGTGGTGGTGGTGAGGCCCGTCCGGATGGAGACACCGGCCGCGGACGCTGAAGGCCCCACGGTGGGCGCCAAATGTCGTGGTATCGTCATGACATATGCCATAGGGTGGCTAATCGAGGTGGTTCCTAGTGGTCTCACGGCGGTATCCGGAAGCGGGTATGGGCACGAGCGACACGGCGACGTACCCAGGTTCGAGGCCCTCCGATGGAGGTAACACCTCTACTCCTGCTATGAGTGTATATGATGTGTAACACAGTACAGTGGTGCTCCTTGAGCTGTATCCGGCTGCACTGAGGTGGACGAAGGTCTCTCTCTCTCAGGGCAGCTCTAAGACTAGTGAATGGCCACTGATCGATCGTCCCCGCACGAGGGGGGTAGCCCGGCTTATATAGGCACCGGCACTTTACATATAAGTCCCTAGAGTCTAGTGGCCAGCATGGGCCGACTTCGGCTCCCGTCCCTTCCCAAGGCGCTGACGCCAGGGAGCCGTTGAGCGTAGTGGCACGTCCCATCCGCCTGCTCTGGTCAGCGGCGTGGAGGTGCTGCCGTTGTCGTCATCATGCTCTGTAGCGCGTACGGCTCGACGTACGCCATGATGGCCTGTCTGGCGCGTGGCACTGCTGCTCTACAGTGCCCCGTACTTTACGGGAGATGAGGTCAGCGTGGACCTTCGAACCCGGCTCACCTACCCAGTTCCTTCCAGTGCAAGACTCGCCAGCCTCGAGTCGGTCTGAGGTACAAACCCCAGTCGGATATGGCTTGTGGAAGCCGGCCCAGCTACAGCGTTGAAGGCCGCAGCCAGGCCGACTAGGACTTAGAGCCAGCCGGCTCCCGAGGCAGCCGGCCACGGCTCCAGCCGGCTGCTCCTCAGCCGGCCTTTGCCGCGAGCCGGCCAACCTCAAGCCGGCCGCTCCGCGTCCATTGCCCTACCCGGGGTCTTCCCCCCGACAACAATCAAGTTTCTTTTCTTGAATTATTTTTGGATCCTGATATTTGGTCACTTGCCTTTTTCTTTCGATCTCATGCCATGTTTGAAACGTTGAAAAACCTGCTGGCTCATGGGACCCGCATGTCATCCTCTATGTACTATAAAAGTTCATTTTCTTGGTTTTTTTTCACCCTCTGATTTTCGGCTATTTCCTTTTTCTTTTGATCCCCTGCCGCCTTTGAAACGTTGAGGACTCTGCTGGCTCATCGATAAAACTTTCCTTTATTGGAGTTTTTTTACCCCCTAATTTCTGGCTACTTTCTTTTTCTTTTGATCTCAAGCCGCATTTGAAACGTTGAGACCGCTGCTGCTAAATGGGACCCGAATGTCATCCTCTATGTACAATAAAATTTTCTTTTCTTGGATTATCTTTGTCTCCTGATATTTTGTCACTTGCCTTTTTCTTTCGATCTCATGCCGCCTTTGAAACGTTGAGTAAGCTGCTGGCTCATGGGTCCCGCATGTCATCCTCTACGAACAATAAAAGTTTCCTTTCTTGGAGTTATTTTTGAACCCTAATTTCTGGCTACTTCCTTTTTCTTTTGATCCCGTGCCGCCTTGGAAACGTTGAGACCGCTGCTGCTAAATGGGTCCCGCATGTCATCCTCTATGTACAATAAAATTTCTTTCTTCGATTATTTTCGGGTCCTGATATTTGGTCACTTGCCTTTTTCTTTCGATCTCATGCCGCCTTTGAAACGTTGAGGAAGCTGCTGGAGCATGGGTCCCGCATGTCATCCTCTATGAACAATAAAAGTTTCCTTTCTTGGAGTTATTTTTTACCCCTAATTTCTGGCTACTTCCTTTTTCTTTTGATCCCCTGCCGCCTTTGAAACGTTGAAGACTTTGCTGGCTCATGGGTCCCACATGTCAGCCTCTATGAACAATAAACACTTCCTTTCTTGGAGTTATTTTGTACCCCTAATTTCTGGCTATTTGCCTTTTTTCTTTCGATCCCCAGTCGCCTTCTAAACGTAGAGGACGCTGCTGGCTCGTGGGTCCCAGATGTCAGCCTCCATGGACAATAAACCTCTCCTTTGTTGGATTTATTTTTCACCCTCTGATTTTGGCTATTTCCTTTTTCTTTTGATCCACTGCCGCCTTGGAAGCATTGAGTAAGCTGCTGACACATGGGGCCCGCATGTCATCCTCTATGTACAATCAACTTGCAAGATCTTCGAGCGAAAGAGCTTGTATTAGTGGGACCCATATGTCAACCTCTATGTACAATAAAAGTTTCCTTTCTTGGATTATTTTTAGCTCCTGATATTCGGTCACTTTCCTTTTTCTTTCGATCTCAAGCCGCCTCTGAAACGTTGAGTAAGGTGCTGGCTCATGGGACCCACATGTCATCCTCTATGTACAATAAAGTTTCTTTTCTTCGATTTTTTTTACCCCTGATTTTTGGTCACTTGCCTTGACGCTGCTGGCTCATGGGTCCCACATGTCAGCATCTATGAACAATAAACCTTTCCTTTGTTGGATTTATTGTTTACCCCTAATTTCTGGCTATTTGCCTTTTTCTTTTGATCCCCACCGGCCTTTGAAAACGTTGAGGAACCTGCTGGCTCATGGGACCCGCATGTCATCCTCTATGTACTATAAAATTTCTTTTCTTGGTTTTTTTTCACCTCTGATTTTTGGCTATTTCCTTTTTATTTTGATCCCCTGCCGCCTTGGAAACGTTGAGTAAGCTGCTGACTCATGGGACCCGCATGTCATCCTCTATGTACAATCAACTTTATTTTTTTGGAGTTTTTTTACCCCCTAATTTCTGGCTACTTTCTTTTTCTTTTGATCTCAAACCGCATTTGAAACGCTGAAACCGCTGCTGCAAAATTGGACCCGCATGTCATCATCTATGTACAATAAGTTTCATTTCTTGGATTATATTTGGCACCTGATATTTGGTCACTTGCCTTTTTCTTCCGATCTCATGCCGCCTTTGAAACGTTGAGTAAGCTGCTGGCTCATGGGTCCCGCATGTCATCCTCTACGAACAATAAAAGTTTCATTTCTTGGAGTTATTTTTGACCCCTAATTTCTGGCTACTTCCTTTTTTCTTTTGATCCACTGCCGCCTTTGAAACGGTGCGGATTCTGCAGACTAATACAAGCTTTTTCTCTCCAAGATCTTGCAAGTTGATAGATTAAATCATGGAATTATTAGGATATGTTTTAAATTTCAAATCCACTTTATGAATTATATATTAAAAATACCGTTATCCATGTGGGTATGGAGAGAACAAGGATTTTCATATTGGGCATGAACAGTTTCAAAAATTGGAACCCAATAATTCAAAATAAATAAAAACAACTTTTATGTAGAATCTCCGCGTTTTTTTTCTTTTGCCATTCATAGGATCTGTGTTTCATTAGAAAAGGGCCGAAATTGCATGAGCAGAAAGGCCCATTTGTAGTTATTGGGCTTCGACGGCTGGAGCAAGTAGGCCGAGAGCAATTACCATGTAGATGGCCGTTGGCAACCCAAAGTGAAATATTGGGCCCAACAGGGGAAGGCTGAACAGTACTATTTTCTAATTGGAAGGTGGTACATGGCGTAATCCTGCCAAAAAAAAAAGATGGACACGGGTTGCTGAAATTTGCCCATCTGCGCCTAATATCGCCGCCGCGGCTCCGCTTCCGCCGCCGCCGCCATGCCTCGTCTCGCGTCGAGCTCGCGATGCTTGCCGCGTCTCGGGCACGGGGTACCGCGGCGTCCGCGCGCGCCCCAAAGGTACGTATTACGCGGAGATACGTGACGGCGGCGAGCGCATCGGCCTCGGCACCTACGAGACCGCGCACGAGGCCGCGCGCGCGTACGACACCGTGGCGTGGCGGCTCGGGCGCCCGCGATCGTCGATGAATTTCCATGACGTGTGGACGCGCCAGCAGGCCGAGGATCTCGCGCCGCTGCCGTACATCGTTAGACAGGAGGAACAGCACCGCCGCCGCGAGACGGAGCGCCGTTTGCGCATCGCCGAGCGGGACGAGCGCGCGGCGCGCGAGTGGGCGGCCCGCTTCCCCGAGGACGTTGCCGCCGAGAACGAGCACTTCCGCAGACGGAGGGCGGAGAAGGCGACGAGGCGGGCAGCAAAGAAGGAGGACCGCGCACGACGGAGGGCGGAGAAGGCGACGAAGCGGGCCTTCATCGAAGCGCAGCTCGCCGGGCCGACCACCATTGGCGAGGACGACCCCCGTTGGATTGACCGATTCTCGTCGGATCCGGTGTCGGGCACGACACCGGACTCGTCAGATGTCGAGTTTTAGTTTAGTTTTATCGCACTACTTTGTAAAAATATGAACTACGGAGTATCTATCAAGCTAATTTTATCCTATTTTATGTCTATTTCTAGTCTTTGTTTGATCTTCTGTTTTACTGCACTCTATTTTTCATTATATTCTGTTTTTGGCGCTGCATTTATAGCACCTCTGAAAATACGCTGTTTCAGCCCTGCATTTGGCCGCCACAGTTTGCAGCTTCCGGTGAAGCTATTGCCGGCTCCATGCGCAGCATCAGCCATTCAGCCCACAGCGCCAAAATATAGAGCCACTGCTGGAGTTGTTGTAATATGTTTGTCAGCGTGGGATTCGAAAAAAAAGATCTTCATGTTTTTTTCCTAGCTATCCTAGTTCGGACTTTTTATTGTGTTGGCTAGTGCATGAAGCTTGACACCTGTATTATGTGATCCTGATATAAGGATAAGAACACCTTCAGCTTGCATTGCTAATGGTGTCTACTGCAGCAGTGGCTTACATTCAATGGAGACTGATGCAAGAGAGTTGGTACTGGTGAGCCTGCACTTGACATCATCGTGCCACCTGAAGTAGGTGGTGTATTGGGATTAGACTGATAAGCATAGCACCTTGCAAAGAACAAGATGATGCTAGTGTTGGTTAACGTGATTTTACGCCAAAAGTCATGTATGCTCAACAGGTGCCGTACCTAGTTTGGATATTGTGTTGTTACCCTTTTGTGGTTTGGTGTTTGTCCAACAGAGAAAGCTACTCTTTTCCCGTGTAAGTGCCTGTTTGTTTGGGCTGCAGCTGAACAAGAAGCAGATGGAGCTGGTAGGATCTGAGAAGCGGCTGGAGCTGGACAGCTGGTGAAATGTAAAATTGCTGTTTGGCAACCTGCTTTTAGGATAGCTGGTGGACATATAGCTGGTGGTGATTGTCTGAAATACCCTGTATGCTGAAGATGATGTATAAGTACTAATTTGATCTAATAATCTGACTATGATTTGTGTGCTAGCTCAAATTATAGGTTTATCACTTTTTAGGTAAAATAATTTTGTAGTTGTTAATAAATGATTATAATCAATTAAACCATACAGAGGTACAAATAATATTTGGTTCCATATTATAGCGAGTTTCAACATTGTATCATCTGCACACTTTGTCAATTGAATCAAGATTCAGTCCTAAATCACTATAATATAACACAATAATTAATCATCTACACATATACACACATAACAACAAAGATTTAGCCCCTAAATCAAGTTGGGGCGGGCGGCGACCGGGAGGAGAAGTGCAGCAGCGGGCCGCCGCGAGTTGAGGGCGGGCAGAGACGTGGAGGAGGCGGATGCGCGGCGAGCGGCCGAAGAGGCAGGAGAGGCGGGTGGGGCGGCGACGGGGAGAGGAAGGGCAGCGTCCGTCGGGAGGAGAAGTGCGGCGGGGGCGGAGGCGCTGAGGCGGGCGGAGGCGGACATGGACGTGCGGCGAGCGTGTGGAGGCGGACGCACGGCGAGCGCCGGCCGGCGTGGCGACCGGAGAGGCCGGCGACCTGGAAGAACCTTAGCCGCCTCTCCCTGCCTCCCTGGTTTGCATCTCGGGACAGGTCGGGGGGGATGGGGAAAACGGGTGAGATTTGGTGGAAGTTTTGTGAGGGGTTTCCGTATATATACCGGGTGGCATTCTGGCCGTAAATATGAAGATACAGAGTGGCATGAGTTAGCGGGAGGATTACCAGCTGCGGGAAGCTGCGGGAAGTTCCTCCAAAGGTGCTTCCGGGCTTGTAGTACAAAATGAACAAGCGCTTGTACAAGCCTGGATCCAAAAGTTAGGTGTTTGTTTGGGCTTGTGCTTATAGGGACCCAAAAGCAGCAGAAGCACAAGCTCTAGCCCAAACAAACAGGGCCTAGTGTTATTATGTGAACAAAAGTTGTGTGTACATATATATCGGTCAGAGAACCAAGATTGCATATTCTTGCCTGGTTATAACACATAAGTCATAATAACAATTAAAGAGAAAAGGAACATTTGCCTTTGCAATGTGATTGTGCCAAGTAGATTAGACAACCAACCACAAACATTACAGGTCAACAGCCAAACGCATGCGAAAGTCCTAAGGTAAGCTCCATAATACATGTTGAAACCAAAAGCCTAGAAACCATAAGAAAGGTAGCTCCACATCACAGTTCCACGACATAATCATACTGATCATAAAACATATATCAAGTCGGACAGTGCACCACCGGGTAAGCATCCATGGGGTCCGGCTCAAGAGCGAAGAGCGTGTGAATGCCGCAAAATGTGGCTCTTGCCTCACCCCACCCATACATCTTATCATGGAACCTTACCAAATCAGCATGAATCATCTTGACATAAACATAGCTCCTCTCTCCATGCCGATGGGATTGAACAATGCGCCATTGCACCTTTCAGCTTGTCAAACAAGATGCGGAGATGACGAAGCATGCTGGCTGGTCTTTTGTAGTGACAATGGCTTGGAGTAGCTGGTCCTGTGAACCACCCAACTGGATCTTTAGAGCTTGAAGGACAGTCCGTGCTATATAAGCTACCATTGCTGACTTCAGCTCAGAATCAGGTGAATGACAGCTGACATCTTGTCCTAGAGATGCAGATCCTTCTTGATCAGATTCAGCGGAATCATCACCACTACTTACAGGTGCGTCAGGTTCTACAGAAGGCACATCAGGTACATGCTCCAGTTCATAGGAGTCGGTAGCACGGTAGCACCTAAAGGGATGGTAGGACCAGATATGTTCTCGGACAGGACCGTTTGCTGAAATCTCTACAATACCAGCTCCAGGTAGACCACTAGTCTCTACAGAGGGTAAACCACCAATATCCACTTCAGAGGATTCTCGTGGCACGACACCTTTCGCTAGAGGCTCTACCCTACCAGCTCCAGGTCCACCACCAGTCGATCTGTGGGCATAGTCATGACGGGTTCTACCAATACAAAACCTCCTTCAGTGCAGGATCATCGCAGCAACTCCAAGATCGGCACCAGCTTATATCGGTCTTGACAATAGGTAAACCGTTTTGCTCCGATTCGAGAGAATTCCCGTGGCACGACACCGTTCACTAGAGGCTCTACACTAGCAGCTCCAGCTGCACCACCCGCTTTCTACAGCGGGGGTAAACCCAATCCACAACCTTCTTCATGTGACACGATGATGCCGGTATAGGCTCATCAGTACCAGGTCCAGCTGCATCAGTCTCCATAGACAGTAAACAAGGTGGCGTCGGAGGTTTAAAAGACTGGCATGCTATTTCACCTTTGTCATCAGACAATATAGAGTTTTCTTCAACTCTATGTTTCTGCAATAATAAGCACATGAACAGAAATTAGACCAGAGCATCTAGCCATCTAACAGGGGCAGCGGCAAAACAAGCGTCGGTCCATATGTTTACCTTGTCATACGGGATATCGTAACACACAGATTTAGAAGTCATTTCACATAGCATCCGCTTTTTCGTTCCTTCCCCTACGTCCATCTGGAATAAGTAATACTATTGATCACATAAAACTAATTAATCAAATATATGCATATGTTGAGAAGTTTGCACGGCAAATTGTGGATTCTGCTTTTATCACCTACGAATCGTCGTTCTATATATTTACCTTGTTATACGGGATATCAGAAGTCACGAATGAGAAGTCATCTCACTAAGTATCGGTTTTTCGCTCTTTCCCCTCCATCCATCTGCAATAAGAAGTACTATTGATCACATAAAGCCAATTCATTGAATATATGCATATGTTGAGAAGTTTGCACAACAAATTGTGGATTCTACTTCCAATCACCAAGTAATCTCGTGAGAAATGCATGATCAAGATATGTTTCTCCCTCTTGATCGACATCTGCATCTCCATTAAGACTAATCATCGTGCGATGGTGCTAGCGCATACACTTCCAATCACCAGACAAGCAAAAAATTGTTGATTCTAGTAATGCTTAATCAGCAGTGGCCATGGAACGACCACAGATCGACCAAGCAAAAAATAAATCATCAGCCTACTGACCACCAGGCAAAACAAACTAGGCCCATACATGGCCTCACAAATCATCATCAAACGTCGATCAAACTAGCAAGTTTGAACATGGATTACTAATTTATTTTCTGATAAAGTGAGTATATTAATATCGAAAGATATTGATTACACTGAGCCTCTGCAACAACGCAATACCTTACTGGTAGTACGGATGCACATGGATTCCTAATACTCCCTATGTTCGGTTTTAATTAGTCGACGCGAGGGAGAGAAGAAAATGAACTGTCGATGCTTTCAACTAGAGTCAATTAAATACGAACGGAAGAAGTACGTAGTAGTATTGACAAATATCCGGATCTAGTCTAAAAACAAATTGGCATGTAAATCCTAGTAGTCTACTAAACTAGGATCAATACCCTAGATTAGGGTTGCAAGCGGCGTCCGTGAATCGTCCCGCAAAGCAGAAAATTAGAGCAAATAGTGGTTGAGATTAGAGCAGATTTAAAGCACTCGCACTGAAACTAGCTAGCCCGCTACCCACCCCGCTTGACACCCTGCCCTAGATGTGAATCTACACCAAATATTCAAACAAGGATGAGCAACCGCCAATAAAATTTTATCCGCACATCATCATCTCTACCATATAAAAGGGTATGGTGATTTCACATACAGCCATTGTTGCCGCGGGACGAGGATGAGTGATGCGCCGCGGAGAAGGTGCCTCACGCCTCTGTCGCCGCCGCCGTCGAAGAGGAAGTCGAAGCCACGCGATTGTGGTCCGTCGCCGATATGGAGGTGGAGCTACTAGGGAAGAGATGGAGGTGGAGGTGGAGAGGGAGTGATGGTTTGTACTAGTGGCGGCCTGTGAGGTAGTTATAAATATAGCCTCTCTCTCTTTTTTGGCAAGGATGCAGCTTCTCTTGGAAGGCAACGAGGCAACGCACTCCAGATTTCGTATATTACTATAATAATATGGGCGGAGAAATTTGGACGCATCTGTGTTGTCTTGTCAAATGAATCACCTGGATTTGCTTTTAGTACTCCAGATTTGGGCGACCCAAGGAAGTAGAGATAGTAATGTACGCCATCTAGCTGCACGCTATCAAATCAAATAAATGGTTATGCCATTTACTTTTAAGATGGTGCAGCATGATTATCGACCAAAGAAACATGCACGTCTGCTGATTATTTCTGATGGGTTACATTTACCGTCCGCTAGCAAAGATTGTTTGGCACATTGTTCTTATGGCTTTCAACATCACACCCCTTAATAATATTATTAATCAATGTTTGGGCAATCAATTAAGTGTGTTAATAAAAAATTAAAACCCACAAATCCAACTGTACTATTTTTAGGGCCATATGAAGGACAAGGAATGATTTTAAATGCCATATGGAGTACCTCCAACCATGTGAAATATGGTTCTGTCATGCAGGTGATACCCATGGCTTCGCATTGGATCTGTATATTGTCCTACATACAGTCAACTATGAAGTACCACGATTTGGTTTTTGGGTGCAACCGGCTAGAGAATGATGCACGGGTTTGTACAGCCAGTACAATTCACATTAAGATTTTCTGATAGGATGTTGATGTGTATATGTAAGAATCATACACTAGAATGTCTTCTATGTTTAGATGGTTGATCTACGTTTATACTTTCTGTGAACCATGAGGTTAAGACCTTTGTACTGTAATAAATATTGCTAAATAACAGTATATATGTATGCCTCTAGGGACACTGAAACAGCCAAACAACCATGCATGTGCATAGACCGTATTTGATCAAATTAAAAGATCTAGAGATAGCCAAACATAGTCTTCTTATGTCACATAGTAAGCATTCAATTAAGTTGATAAACAAGGTCTAGAGATATATTCAAACCAGAGAAATCATGTATCTACCCCTAACCCTAAACTCTATCTCATGAAGTCAAGCATGAAGATATGTGGTTTTTGGTTTCAAACATGGAAATTTCAAAAACCCTCCCAAGAGCTTCATTTTGGAGTGACTAAGAAGGATATATGCTTAACTTTTTATATTCATGTTTTCAACTTGTTTAAATCATGGTCAAACCTAGGATTTGGCCAAGATTCAAATGGGCATAATTTAAAAAAATGGTAAATCAAGGCACATAGTCTTCTTATGTCACATAGTAAGCATTCAATTAAGTTGATAAACAAGGTCTAGACATATTCAAAACAGAGAAATCATGTATCTACCCCCTAACCCTAAACTCTGTCTCGATCATGAAGTCAAGCATGAAGATATGTGGTTTTTGGTTTCAAACATGGAAATTTCAAAAACCCTCCCAAGAGCTTCATTTTAGAGTGACTAAGAAGGACATATGCTTAATTTTTCATATTCGTGTTTTCAACTTGTTTAAATCATGGTCAAACTTAGGATTTGACCAAGATTCAAATGGGCATAAAATTTAAAAAAAACAATAAAATGAAAAACCAATGCACATAGTCGATCTTCTTATGGCATATATATAGTAAGCATTCAATTAAGTTGATAACAAGGTCTAGACATATTCAAACCAGAAAAATCATGTATCTACCCCCTAACCCTAAACTTTATCTTATGAAGTCAAGCATGAAGAGAAGTGGTTTTTGGTTTCAAGCATGGAAATTTCAAAAACCTCCCCAAACTTCATTTTAGAGTGACTAAGAAGGATACAAGCTTCCCTTTTCATTTTCATGTTTTAAACTTGTTTAAATTATCTTGGTCAAATCTAGGATTTGACAAGATTCAAATGGGCAAACATATGGTAAGTGATGCAAATATCATTTCTAAGTGCGGGCAAACCAGCTTTAGCTTAACATATTTCTAAGTACAAGGTTTCAGAAAATTGAGTGGGGGCGGCTGCCCCCCTTGGCTATAGTCTGGATCCGCCCATGCTATAGTTTGAGGTCATTTGGATGACGTCGAAAAAATTCTTTGATTAGAAATGGGGTTGTTCGAACCCCGTAGTTGGATTTTTTTGAACCTTGATCTGTAGTACTGGGCAAAACCCTAGTTTAACATATTTAATTATAGATTGGTAGGTCGATTTTTCTATGTACCTTTTTATTATTACTCTACTATGCAGCACATATGTGTGTTTGCCCGTCGAGTGAAACTCGGAGGAAGAGGGATCACTCGGAAGGAGAGAAGAAGGAGGGAGAGCATTATGGTGTCTCCCCTTTTTCGGGTGATGATGTTGACTGTTGTGCAGGGTTTGTCGATGGAGCGGGGAGGTGCGAGCGGGCGGCGGCGAGCGAGTCGAGCGAGGCCGAGAATGAGAGAGATTTGTTTTTTTTGTGAGAGGGACAACCGAAGGATCCAGAAGGACCCACAGACTTCCAATACGCATCCTGATGCATCTTCTCTTGACAAAGAAAATGGCTGGGAGTTTGCGTACCTATTGCACGTGACTTGTGCTCACTGAAGTGTGGGACCTCACGCATGGGCACCACACGTAAGTGACAGACCTGTTGGTGTAAAAACTCGGTTGATTATTATAGTGCATTAGAACAAAGTTTCCTATGGATTCAAGGGTAGGAAATCCAAGTTAACTCATTTACATGACATTATTTTTTCCATGAAGCAAAGTTAACACATCTATCAATTGGTACATTTTGGAGTGACTAAGAAGGATCCATGCTTACCTTTTCGTTTTCACGTGTTAAACTTGTTTAAATCTTGGTCAAACCTAGGATTTGACAGAGATTCAAATGGGCGGAAAATTCAAAAAAAAACAGAAAAATGAAAAACCAAAGCACATACGTAGTTTTCTTATGTCATATAGTAAGCATTCAAGTTGATAAACAAGGTCTAGACATATTCAAAACATACAAATCATGTATGTACCCCTAACCCTAAACTATGTCTTATGAAGTCAAGCATGAAGAGAAGTGGTTTTGGGTTTCAAACATGGAAATTTCAAAAACCTCCCAAAAACTTCATTTAGAGTGACTAAGAAGGATAAATGCTTCCCTTTTCATTTTCATGTTTTAAACTTGTTTAAATCTTGGTAAAACCTAGGATCTGACCAAGATTCAAATGGGCATCAAAAATAGAAAAAATCAGAAAAATGAAAAACCAAAGCACATAGTCTTCTTATGTCATATAGTAAGCATTAAAGTTGATAAACAAGGTCTAGACGTATTCAAACCGGACAAATCATGTATCTACCCCTAACCCTAAACTCTGTCTTATGAAGTCAAGCATGAAGAGAAGTTGTTTTGGGTTTCAAACATGGAAATTTCAAAAACCCTCTCAAAGAGCTTCATTTTGGAGTGACTAAGAAGGATCCATATGAAACTATGTACTAATACAGTATAATGATCACCCGAGTTATTAGAGCAACAAGTTTGTCACTTACGTGTGGTTCCCATGCGTGAGGTCCCACACTTCAGTGAGCACAAGTCACGTAGTCTTCTTATGTCATATAGTAAGCATTCAATTAAGTTGATAAACAAGCAGGTCTAGACATATCAAACCAGAAAAATCATGTATCTACCCCCTATATATCCCTAAACCCTGACTTATGAAGTCAAGCATGAAGAGAAGAAGTGGTTTTTGGTTTCAAACATGGAAATTTCAAAAACCCTCCCAAGAGCTTCATTTTGGAGTGACTAGTTAAGACGCATACATGCTTACTTTTTCATATTCATGTTTTAAACTTGTTCAAATCTTGGTCAACAAACCTACGATTTGACGAAGATTCAAATGGGTATAAAAAAATTAAAAGCAAGGTCTGCTCATGTCATATAGTAAGCATTCAATTAAATTGATAAACAAGGTCTAGACATATTCAAACTAGTAGGAAAATCATGTATCTACCCCCTAACCCTAAACTATGTCTTATGAAGTCAAGCATGCATGAAGAAACGTGGTTTTTGGTTTTCAAGCATGGAAATTTCAAAAACCCTCCCAAGAGCTCCATATTGGAGTGACTAAGAAGGATAGATGCTTAATTTTTCATATTCATGTTTTAAACTTGATTAAATCATGGTCAAACCTAGAATTTGACCAAGATTCAAATGGGCATAAAAATTCAAAAAAAAATGAAAAACCAATGCACATAGTCATCTTATGTCATCTAGTAAGCATTCAATTAAGTTGATAAACAATGTCTAGACATATTCAAACCAGAAAAATCATGTATCAAGCTAACCCTAACCCCAAACTCTGTCTTATGAAGTCATCAAGCATGAAGAGAAGTACGTGGTTATTTGGTTTCAAACATGGAAATTTCAAAAACCCTCTCAAGAGCTTCATTTTGGAGTGACTACGAATGATACATGCTTAATTTTTTCATATTCATGTTTTAAACTTGTTTAAATCATGGTCAAACCTAGGATTTGGCCAAGATTCAAATGGGCAAAATTTTAAAAAAAATCAAGGCACATAGTCTTCTTATGTCATATAGTAAGCATTCAATTAAGTTGATAAACAAGGTCTAGACATATTCAAACGAGAGAAATCATGTATCTACCCCCTAACACTAAACTCTGTCTCATGAAGTCAAGCGCATGCATGAAGATATGTGGTTTTTGGTTTCAAACATGGAAATTTCAAAAACCCTCCCAAGAGCTTCATTTCGAAGTGATTAATTAAGAAGCATACATGCATGCTTACTTTTTCATATTCATGTTTTAAACTTATTCAAATCTTGGTGAAACCTAGGATTTGACCAAGATTCAAATGGGTATAAAAATTAATTAAAAACAAAAAAGGTCTTCTTATGTTATATAGTAGGCATTCAATTAAGTTGATAAACAAGGTCTAGACATATTCAAACAAGAAAAATTGTAACATCCCAACCTTGTGCTTATAAATAAATGAGTGATCATGTGCATCTCATGCATGTAGTTTGCATTTGAGTAAATTTTTGCATCAAAGTTTAATAATTTTCAATTATGCAAATCCCTCTCTGTTTCTTCTCCATTCAAATCTCTCAAGTTTTTCAAGTTAGGCAACATGGTATTGTTGTTGTTTCAATAAGCCATGTGTGTCTATTGATCTCTGCAAATTTGAGTTCCAAACTATATTCAAAAACAGATTTGATTTTGGTTTAGTTTTGGAGAAATTAAAAAAAACCAGAAAAATAAAGAGAGGAACTCTCTTCTCTCTCCCTGGGCTCAGCCCACCTTCTTCTCTTTCTTTTCCCTCACTGGCCGCAGCCCAACCTGGCCCAAGTGGCCCAGCCAAACCCATCACCAGCCCAGCAACTCCCGCAAGGGGGTTTTTGCAAAAAACCCTTCTTCCCCGCGGAGCCAAGTCGTCGCTCGGCAGCCGCCCGGCCGCCCGATGGCCTGGCCGGCCCAGATCCTCTCCGCCGCCCCCCGGCGGCTATAAAGGCGCGCCGCCGCCGCCCCGAAGAACCCTAGCCCCTTTCTTCCCCTTTCCCGCGGCCCCGACGCCCTAGAAAAGCCCTAACCCTAGCTTCACTGCCGGCCGGCCTCCGCCCGATTCCGGCGCCGGCGAGCTTCCCCGGCGACCGCCGACCCCGCCGTCGCGCTCCTGGTGAGGTCCCGCACCTCCCCATGCCCCCAGCTCCCTCCCTAACCCTCTCTAGCTCTGCCCCCACGCGCCACCTGCCCGGCCTCCGCCGCTCCTCGCCGGTGGCCGCGCTCCGGCGACCATTCGCGGGCGGCGCCGCCACCAAAAGCCTCGCCGCGTCGAGCTGCGTGGTTTGCCCCTACGCGCGCGTGCGATTACGGCCTCAATCGGCCGATTGCTGTCCGGCCGGAGCTCAATTGAGAGCTCATGGTCGGCTGACGTCATGATGACGTCAGCATGAGGCCATATTTACTTTTCCTATTTTCTGTATTTTCTAATATTCATTTCTGTAATTTCTTTAAATAGAAAATAATATGACATGTGGGTCCCCTGGTCAGATTTTTAATAATTTCATAAATGTTTAGAAAAGAATAAAATTATGACATGTGGGTCCAACTTTTATTATTTTTTATAGAATTTTCAGAAATTGATTTAAAATGAATTAAACTTGGAAAATTCATAACTAATTCATTTTAAATCAGAAAAATACAAATAATATATCAAAATGATCAGAAAAACAAATCCTAGTTGTTTATCCATGTTTCATACATCTTTGAACCAATTAAATATGAGCCTTAGTAGAAACCCTAATTTGACCCCTCTCTTATGTCGGGATCGATGCCGAACCCCCTTTAATTTATGTCGATACACCTAGGGTTACCCAAACCCCTTTAATATGACATGTCATCATATTGTATGTGCATTGCATTGATTCGTGTCTTGATTGTGCTCTTCCTTTCCGGTATTTGGTTCTTCTCGATAGGGACCGAACGCGAGCGTGAGACCAACGCCACTGAAGAGCAGCACCAGAACAACGAGGGACAAGGCAAGCCCTAACCTGGTTCATACATGGTTTCGAAATGCTTTTACTTCTGGTTCTTACATTTTGCATCCGCTTCAAATATGTTTTATCGACAGTTCTAGATATCCTATGTGTGCATATTCCATCCTTGTAGCCCAGAGTTCCTGATCCACCGCTCCCAGCAAAACTAGGTCTGAGCTTGTTCGCATCGCTAGAGCCATATATGTGTTATGCTTAGCCATGCTTAGCTGTTGAAGTCTGATCCATCTGGTTGATGAATCAGAGCTACGAATGAACCTAGTTTGACAGGATGACGTGGTAAGATCAGTGATGTTGTTAATAAATATGTTAAAGGCTTGGATGGGCCGCCACATGGGGATGTGGTGATTTGACTCGTTCTCGCCGATACTAGGACCTGAGTTCTCGCCTTCGGAACCAAGACTGAGCGTACAACCACACGGGGCCCATGGGAACCCCTTGGCCCGAACTTACCTAGCTTACCCATGAGTCAATTAGTTTGCGAGTTCCATTTGCCATACGCATGGGGAAAAGGTGGAAAAGGTTTTCAAAGTGCATCATACAGGGCGTGGCCGGGGTGAAGGATGCTGTAGGCATTGAACTGGATCCCCTGCACACAATGACCGGGACCGCCTCGGAGAGTGGCTACCTACGATGACGGAGCTCCCCAGTTAGTTTGACTCATGGAATAGGCGAAGTAAGGGAAAGGTTTTGGTCGACCACCCTCTGCCGACACACCAAGGAAGTGTGTTAATCTAGTGGCACTAAGAGTCGGTCGGCGCGTGTGGATAAAATTGTACACCCCTGCAGGGTAAATCTTTTCGAAAAGCCGTGTCCACGGTTATGGACGACTTGGTGATGGATTCTGTGATCATAGACAACTTGAACCTAATCGTAAAACTTGTTGTCAATGTGTGATAAGGATCCCCTCTCAGGGTGTCGAGGGGGTGATCCTAGGTGATAGGTTCAGGTGATGATGAAGATTCGGTGGATTCAACATGATGATTTTTTTAGAGCTAGAGTTGTTAACGCTCTCTTATCCCCTTTTGAAAATGGTCTGAATAGACGAGCTTCTGCTCCCTCTTGTTTTCAAAGGAAAACTGGCTTTGCGCAAAATAAGCTCCACATAAAGCCTCGCATACCCGCTTTGCTAACAGGTTGCACTAAGTCTTGCTGAGTCCCTGTACTCAGCCTTGCATGCTTTGTTTCAGACGAAGTTCTTCCAACAGATGGTGGCTTCTACCTTGACGTCGACGAGTAGTTCGGAGTTCCTCAGGCGGCAGCCTGAGACTTATGGGCTGGGACGTCGCCTTATGTTATGGCCTCTTAGGCCCTTTGCAGTCTTGTTATCTAGATAACATAATTTGCTTTCCGTTGCTTGTTGTTTCGTGGTCAGTGACCTCTGCGTGTAATAAATTTGGATCTTAACTCTGTTAAGAGTTGTAATATATTTGCTTTCAGTCATAGAGTCACTGTTGTGTTACCGATTCTCACCCTGTAGGGCCTAGAGATCTAGGTTAGGCTTATGCTAGATGTGATATCTGGGTTTGTCTAGCCCTGACCTCCGGGGTTCCCGACAGGTTTTGGTATCAGAGCAGGACTGCCTATAGGAAACCCTTTCGACTGGTCGATGTTGAGTCTAGTAGTTGTGAAAACTATTTGAAAGTTAAAAGTATTTGCAAAAACATCTGAATAGGATTCTTTTTACTCCTTACCTGGTGTCACTCTAATGCTGAGTCATCTTACCTTGTTTTGATTTCAAAGGTTTTACCTCTACCCTGTTATTTCCAAACATATAGGATCTACGGGTTTGGGTTGTTTTCTCTAAAAAAAAAGTACTCCGTACTTGGTTGCTTAACTCAGTGTTCCTAAAGTTACATCAGTTGATCTGAATCTTGTTCCTTCCATTCAATTGTTATTATCATTCGTTTGAATCCTTTCCAAGGAATCTGTTTCTCATGATCTTTTTACTTTGTGGGTTCCACATAACTCTGTTTTAGGCTTCAAGGTTTCTTTTTACCTTGGATGCCTCCTTTCCTTTTCGATTTTCTTGAATAATACTTCTGAAGCTAGGTATGGCTTCTTGAAAGTTACCTTGTGATTACTACCTCGCAGTGTTCTCCGTGTCACTCAGATAGTAGTTACCCCTTTATGCGTGTTTTCCCTTGGACTTGAACCGAAGGTCCCGGATTGTGCTGGGTTCACTTAGTGTGAATCTAAGTACATGATGCTGGCCTTTAACCCAAGATCCATTCTGTTGATCCCGCCTCTGGTTGTGCCCGTCTGACCCATGTCTCTGCTGATGAGGCTGAAGAGGATCCAAGCGTCCTAATGGGTACGCTCTATATAAACTCAATCCTAGCTACAGTTCTGTTTGATTCCGGAGCATCGCATACATTCATATCTCAAGAGTTTGCACAAAAGCATGATATACCCTTCGAGACAATGCCCTCCCCTCTAGAGATCACAACTCCTGGGTCTCGTTGGCAAATCATTTGGATAACCCGTGAGGTCATAATCAGTATAGGGCATCTTTTGTTCCCCACCTCTCTCATTGCCCTCAAGTCAACTGACATCGATGTTATCTTGGGCATGGATTGGCTAGTAAAGCACAAGGCTGTCATTGATTGCGCAGCTAGGTCTATTGTTCTGACCGATCTTTCTGGCAAAAGTATTCTGTATTGGGCTCCATCCGCAATACCTCCATCGGCAAGGTTTACCCCTGAAGCCGAGTTGTATGCCGTTGAAGTTCTACCTAAACCAGAAATCTCTGATGTCTGGGTGGTCCGTGACTTCCCAGATGTCTTCCCTGAAGAGTTACCTGGCATGCCACCTGATCGAAGTGTGGACTTTGTCATTGAGTTGGTTCCTGAATCTGCTCACATTTCCCGGAGACCATATCGTATGCCTCCGGAAGAGTTGGTTGAACTGAAGAAGCAGTTAGCGGAGTTAGAAGAGAAGAACTTCATCCAACCTAGTACTTCTTCCTGGGGATGCCCTACCCTCTTTGTCAAGAAGAGAGATACAAACATTCCGCGGCTGGTTATTGATTACCGTCCGCTCAACGCAGTGACCATCAAGAACAAATACCCTCTTCCTATAATCAATGATCTTTTTGATCAGTTGTCCGGTGCCACAGTCTTCTCCAAGATGGATTTGAGATCAGGGTACCATCAAATCAAAATCCGAAAGGAGGACATTCCAAAGACAGCGTTCACAACTCGTTATGGTCTTTACGAGTACACTGTCATGTCCTTTGGTCTTACAAATGCTCCTGCTACTTTTATGCGGCTCATGAAATCTGTTTTCATGGAGTATCTTGACAAGTTCGTCGTGGTCTACATCGACGATATTCTGATCTACTCCAAAACCGAAGATGAACATGATGAACATCTTCGTCTGGTGCTAACCAAACTTCGTGAGCACCGTCTCTACGCCAAGTTTTCTAAATGTGAGTTCTGGTTAAAAGAGCTCATATTCCTGGGTCATGTTATCTCTGAAAAAGGTGTTGCAGTCATTCCAGATAAAGTTCAAGCCGTTCTTGACTGGAAGACACCTAAGTCAGCTAAGGAGATTCGAAGTTTTCTCGGTCTGGCGGGTTATTACCGCCGATTCATTGAAAATTTCTCCAAGATTGCAAAGCCAATGACCGATCTTCTCAAGAAAGACAAGAAGTTCGAATGGTCAGAAAAGGCTGAAGAAAGTTTCCAGGTTTTGAAAACCAAGCTGACTACTGCTCCAGTGCTCGTCCTTCCGGACACAAGCAAAGACTTCGTTGTCTATTGCGATGCCTCTCTCAAAGGGCTCGGATGTGTGTTGATGCAAGATGGCCATGTAGTGGCTTATGCCTCTCGACAGTTGAAACCACATGAGCTCAATTATCCTACTCATGATCTCGAGCTTGCAGCTGTGATCCATGCTCTTAAGCAATGGCGACCCTACCTTTATGGTAATCGTTGCGAGTTGTACTCAGATCATCAAAGTCTGAAGTATCTTTTCACCCAGCCGGATCTGAATAACAGACAGAGAAGATGGTTAGAAGTCATAAAAGATTATGACTTGGGTCTCAACTATAAACCCGGCAAAGCCAATGTCGTTGTTGACGCGCTAAGTCGGAAGTCCTATTGCAACAATCTGATGGTTAAGCAAGCGCAACCTTCTCTCTATGAGGAACTTGCAAAACTCAACCTTGAGATTGTTCCTAGTGGATTCCTTGCTAATCTAGAGGTGAAGCCCTCTCTTGAAGACCAGATCAATAAGGCTCAGAAGCAAGATTCTGGCATTACCGAGATCAAGAAGAACATTGCTAGCGGAGTTGCTAAATGTTTCTCCATTGATGATCAAGGTACCGTTTATTTCGGTAAACGTCTAGTCGTGCCGGATAAATCGGATCTCAAAGAGCTAATCCTTAGAGAAGCTCATGAATCACCCCTCTCCATCCATCCTGGTAGTACCAAGATGTATCGGGATCTTCGTCAAAGATTCTGGTGGTCTGGGATGAAGCAAGAGATCGCTAAGTTTGTTGCTGAATGCGACGTTTGTCGTCGTGTGAAGGCTGAACATCAAAGACCTGCTGGCACTCTCCAACCTCTATCAATTCCGGAGTGGAAATGGGATGAAATTGGCATGGATTTCATTACTGGTCTCCCCAAGACTAAAAATGGAAAAGATGCTATATGGGTAGTGGTTGACCGTCTATCCAAGGTTGCTCATTTCCTTCCTGTTCGGGAAGATATTCGTGCTAATCAACTGGCCGATCTATACACGTCCCGGATAGTCACTCTTCATGGTGTTCCCAAGAAGATCATCTCTGATCGTGGAAGCTTGTTTACCTCCAAATTTTGGGAAAGTTTTCAGAAAGCTATGGGAACTCGTCTTTCCTTCAGCACCGCCTATCATCCTCAAACCGGTGGTCAAACCGAAAGAGTGAATCAAATTCTTGAAGACATGCTCAGGGCCTGTGTTATATCCTTCGGTAAAGATTGGGAAAAGTGCCTTCCATTTGCCGAGTTCACCTATAACAACAGCTTCCAATCCAGCCTGGGCATGGCACCTTTTGAAGCTTTGTATGGCAGAAGGTGTAGAACTCCTTTGAACTGGTCGGAAACCGGAGAAAGAAAGTTCTTTGGACCGGATATAATCAATGAAGCAGAAGATCAAGTTCGCATCATTCGCGAGCGTCTGAAAACTGCTCAGTCACGCCATAAGAGCTATTATGATCGCCATCATCAAGAAGTGAAGTATGAAATTGGTGATCAAGCTTATCTTCGGGTCACTCCTCTCAAGGGTGTCCGTCGATTCGGTATCAAAGGCTAACTAGCTCCTCGCTATGTTGGTCCTTTCCGCGTCCTTGTTAAGCGTGGTAATGTTTCTTACAAGTTGGAGTTACCTTCCAATTTTCCTGAAGTTCATGATGTTTTCCATGTGTCCCAACTCAAGCGTTGCTTCAAAGATCCTATCCGTGGTGTTGATCACGAGACTCTTGACCTTCAAGAGGATCTAACTTATCGAGAACATCCTGTTCGTATCCTTGATGAAGCCGAGCGTAAAACTCGACGTCAGAGCATCAAGTTCCTGAAAATTCAGTGGTCTAATCATTCTGAGCAAGAAGCAACCTGGGAACGAGAAGATCGTTTACGATCTGAGTACCCTTCTTTCCTTTCTAAAACCTAGGAATCTCGAGGACGAGATTCTTGTAAGGGGGGTAGAGTTGTAACATACCAACCTTGTGCTTATAAATAAATGAGTGATCATGTGCATCTCATGCATGTAGTTTGCATTTGAGTAAATTTTTGCATCAAAGTTTAATAATTTTCAATTATGCAAATCCCTCCCTGTTTCTTCTCCATTCAAATCTCTCAAGTTTTTCAAGTTAGGCAACATGGTATTGTTGTTGTTTCAATAAGCCATGTGTGTCTATTGATCTCTGCAAATTTGAGTTCCAAACTATATTCAAAAACAGATTTGATTTTGGTTTAGTTTTGGAGAAATAAAAAAACCAGAAAAATAAAGAGAGGAACTCTCTTCTCTCTCCCTGGGCTCAGCCCACCTTCTTCTCTTTCTTTTCCCTCACTCGCCGCAGCCCAACCTGGCCCAAGTGGCCCAGCCAAACCCATCACCAGCCCAGCAACTCCCGCAGGGGGGTTTTTGCAAAAAACCCTTCTTCCCCGCGGAGCCAAGCTGCTGCCTGGCAGCCGCCCGGCCGCCCGATGGCCTGGCCGGCCCAGATCCTCTCCGCCGCCCCCCGGCGGCTATAAAGGCGCGCCGCCGCCGCCCCGAAGAACCCTAGCCCCTTTCTTCCCCTTTCCCGCGGCCCCGACGCCCTAGAAAAGCCCTAACCCTAGCTTCACTGCCGGCCGGCCTCCGCCCGATTCCGGCGCCGGCGAGCTTCCCCGGCGACCGCCGACCGCCGTCGCGCTCCCGGTGAGGTCCCGCACCTCCCCATGCCCCCAGCTCCCTCCCTAACCCTCTCTAGCTCGCCCCCACGCGCCACCTGCCCCGGCCTCCGCCGCTCCTCGCCGGTGGCCGCGCTCCGGCGACCATTCGCGGGCGGCGCCGCCACCAAAAGCCTCGCCGCGTCGAGCTGCGTGGTTTGCCCCTACGCGCGCGTGCGATTACGGCCTCAATCGGCCGATTGCTGTCCGGCCGGAGCTCAATTGAGAGCTCATGGTCGGCTGACGTCATGATGACGTCAGCATGACGCCATATTTACTTTTCCTATTTTCTGTATTTTCTAATATTCATTTCTGTAATTTCTTTAAATAGAAAATAATATGACATGTGGGTCCCCTGGTCAGATTTTTAATAATTTCATAAATGTTTAGAAAAGAATAAAATTATGACATGTGGGTCCAACTTTTATTATTTTTTATAGAATTTTCAGAAATTGATTTAAAATGAATTAAACTTGGAAAATTCATAACTAATTCATTTTAAATCAGAAAAATACAAATAATATATCAAAATGATCAGAAAAACAAATCCTAGTTGTTTATCCATTTTTCATACATCTTTGAACAAATTAAATATGAGCCTTAGTAGAAACCCTAATTTGACCCCTCTCTTATGTCGGGATCGATGCCGAACCCCCTTTAATTTATGTCGATACACCTAGGGTTACCCAAACCCCTTTAATATGACATGTCATCATATTGTATGTGCATTGCATTGATTCGTGTCTTGATTGTGCTCTTCCTTTCCGGTATTTGGTTCTTCTCGATAGGGACCGAACGCGAGCGTGAGACCAACGCCACTGAAGAGCAGCACCAGAACAACGAGGGACAAGGCAAGCCCTAACCTGGTTCATACATGGTTTCGAAATGCTTTTACTTCTGGTTCTTACATTTTGCATCCGCTTCAAATATGTTTTATCGACAGTTGTAGATATCCTATGTGTGCATATTCCATCCTTGTAGCCCAGAGTTCCTGATCCACCGCTCCCAGCAAAACTAGGTCTGAGCTTGTTCGCATCGCTAGAGCCATATATGTGTTATGCTTAGCCATGCTTAGCTATTGAAGTCTGATCCATCCGGTTGATGAATCAGAGCTACGAATGAACCTAGTTTGACAGGATGACGTGGTAAGATCAGTGATGTTGTTAATAAATATGTTAAAGGCTTGGATGGGCCGCCACATGGGGATGTGGTGATTTGACTCGTTCTCGCCGATACTAGGACCTGAGTTCTCGCCTTCGGAACCAAGACTGAGCGTACAACCACACGGGGCCCATGGGAACCCCTTGGCCCGAACTTACCTAGCTTACCCATGAGTCAATTAGTTTGCGAGTTCCATTTGCCATACGCATGGGGAAAAGGTGGAAAAGGTTTTCAAAGTGCATCATACAGGGCGTGGCCGGGGTGAAGGATGCTGTAGGCATTGAACTGGATCCCCTGCACACAATGACCGGGACCGCCTCGGAGAGTGGCTACCTACGATGACGGAGCTCCCCAGTTAGTTTGACTCATGGAATAGGCGAAGTAAGGGAAAGGTTTTGGTCGACCACCCTCTGCCGACACACCAAGGAAGTGTGTTAATCTAGTGGCACTAAGAGTCGGTCGGCGCGTGTGGATAAAATTGTACACCCCTGCAGGGTAAATCTTTTCGAAAAGCCGTGTCCACGGTTATGGACGACTTGGTGATGGATTCTATGATCATAGACAACTTGAACCTAATCGTAAAACTTGTTGTCAATGTGTGATAAGGATCCCCTCTCAGGGTGTCGAGGGGGTGATCCTAGGTGATAGGTTCAGGTGATGATGAAGATTCGGTGGATTCAACATGATGATTTTTTTAGAGCTAGAGTTGTTAACGCTCTCTTATCCCCTTTTGAAAATGGTCTGAATAGACGAGCTTCTGCTCCCTCTTGTTTTCAAAGGAAAACTGGCTTTGCGCAAAATAAGCTCCACATAAAGCCTCGCATACCCGCTTTGCTAACAGGTTGCACTAAGTCTTGCTGAGTCCCTGTACTCAGCCTTGCATGCTTTGTTTCAGACGAAGTTCTTCCAACAGATGGTGGCTTCTACCTTGACGTCGACGAGTAGTTCGGAGTTCCTCAGGCGGCAGCCTGAGACTTATGGGCTGGGACGTCGCCTTATGTTATGGCCTCTTAGGCCCTTTGCAGTCTTGTTATCTAGATAACATAATTTGCTTTCCGTTGCTTGTTGTTTCGTGGTCAGTGACCTCTGCGTGTAATAAATTTGGATCTTAACTCTGTTAAGAGTTGTAATATATTTGCTTTCAGTCATAGAGTCACTGTTGTGTTACCGATTCTCACCCTGTAGGCCCTAGAGATCTAGGTTAGGCTTATTCCAGATGTGATATCTGGGTTTGTCTAGCCCTGACCTCCGGGGTTCCCGACAAAAATCAAGCATGTATCTACCCCTAACCCTAATATAAACTATGTTTCATGAAGTAAGCATGAAGATTTGTGGTTTTTGGTTTTGAACATGGAAATTCAAAAACCCTCCCAAGAGCTTCATTTTGAAGTGACTAAGAAGCATACATGCTTACTTTTTCATATTCATGTTTTTAACTTATTCAAATCTTGGTGGAACCAAGGATTTGACCAAGATTCAAATGGGTATAAAAGTTCAAAAAAAAAACAAGGTCTTCTTATATGTTATATAGTAAGCATTCAATTAATTTGATAAACAAGGTCTACACATATTCAAACCAGGAAAATCATGTATCTACCCCCTAACCCTAAACTCTGTCTTATGAAGAAGTCAAGCATGCATGAAGAGAAGTGGTTTTTGGTCTCAAGCATGGAAATTTCAAAAACCCTCCCAAGAGCTACATATTGGAGTGACTAAGAAGGATAGATGCTTAATTTTTCATATTCATGTTTTAAACTTGTTTAAATCATGGTCAAACCTAGGATTTTACCAAGATTCAAATGGGCATAAAAATTCAAAAAAAACAATAAAATGAAAAACCAATGCACATAGTCATCTTATGTCATCTAGTAAGCATTCAATTAAGTTGATAAACAAGGTCTAGACATATTCAAACCAGAAAATTCATGTATCAAGCTACCCCTATCCCCAAACTCTCTCTTATGAAGTCAAGCATGAAGAGAAGTACGCGGTTTTTTTGGTTTCAAACATGGAAATTTCAAAAACCCTCTCAAGAGCTTCATTTTGGAGTGACTATGAAGGATACATGCTTAATTTTTCATATTCATGTTTTAAACTTGTTTAAATCATGGTCAAACCTAGGATTTGACCAAGATTCAAATGGGCAAAATTTTAAAAAAATGAAAAATCAAGGCACATAGTCTTCTTATTTTTGGTTTCAAACATGGAAATTTCAAAAACCCTCCCAAAGAGCTTCATTTTGGAGTGACTAAGAAGGATCCATAGGAAACTATGTACTAACACAGTATAATGATCACCCGAGTTATTAGAGCAACAAGTCTGTCACTTACGTGTGGTTCCCATGCATGAGGTCCCACACTTCAGTGAGCACAAGTCACGTACGCTAGGTAAGCAAACTCCCAGCCATCTTCTTTGTCAAGAGAGAGGCATCAACACACACACACACTCTCTCTCTCTCTCTCTCTCTCTCCAATTATCCACCTCCGTTGGCTGCCGGTTTTGGCAGGTCGTTTCTAGCTCAGCTCGTAGGCCATGGTGTGCAGGCTCTGTAGCCATGGCGATTTGGTCGCGCCAAGTGGTTCGTCCCCGGCTCCGACGAGGATCAATCCGGACGGTGCCTATTAAGGACCCGATCGCATTTCTTGCTTTCGGCATGGGGTCTACCATGTAAATCTTAGGGATTTAGACGTAATTTCTGTTTATTTTGTGTCCTGCTTTGTAAATCTGCGCTCGATGCGTATTGGAAATCTGGGTCCTTCAGGATCGTTCGGTTGTCCCTCTAAAAAAACATCTCTCTCATTCTCGGCCTTTCTCGCTCGCTCGCACCCCCCTGCGCACTGACAACCCTGCACAATAGTCAACATCACCAGAAAAAGGATAGACACCATAAATAAGTGGGGCCCCGTGACTGCTCTCCCTTCGTCTCCTCCCGTGTGATCCCTCTTCGTCCGACTCCCGACCTTGCGGAAAAGAAAAATGAAATGAAAGAGTTTCACTGGACGGGCAAACACATGTGCTGCCTAGTAATAATAATAATAACGTAAAAAAATCGACCTACGAATCTATTATTAAATAAGCTAAACTAGGGTTTTGCCCAGTACTACGGATCAATTTCTGAAAATCCAACTACGGGGTTCGATTTGGCCTGCTAATATAAAATTATATAATCCGAACTAGTATTCCTCTAAAAAATCATTTTGGTATGCATCGTTTGGTACTTTTCATAGCTAGAGTGCTTACTCCCTCCATTAGCAAACAGTCTTCGTATGTCATATAGTAAGCATTCAAGTTGAAAAACAAGCTCTAGACATATTCAAACCAGAAAAATCATGTATCTACCCCCTATATATCCCTAAACCCTGACTTATGAATTCAAGCATGAAGAGAAGTGGTTTTTGGTTTCAATCATGGAAATTTCAAAACCCTCCCAAGAGCTTCATTTTGGAGTGACTAATTAAGAAGCATACATGCTTACCTTTTCATATTAATGTTTTAAACTTGTTCAAATCTTGGTCAACAAACCTAGGATTTGACGAAGAATCAAATGGGTATAAAAAATTAAAACCAAGGTCTGCTCATGTCATATAGTGAGCATTCAATTAAATTAATAAACAAGGTCTAGACATATTCAAACTAGCAGGAAAATCATGTATCTACCCCCTAACCCCAAACTCTATCTTATGAAGTCAAGCATGCATGAAGAGAAGTGGTTTTTGGTTTTCAAGCATGGAAATTTCAAAAACTCTTATGTCATCTAGTAAGCATTCAATTAAGTTGATAAACAATGTCTAGACATATTCAAACCAGAAAGTTTATGTATCAAGCTAACCCTAACCCCAAACTTTGTCTTATGAAGTCTAGCATGAAGAGAAGTACGTGGTTTTTTGGTTTCAAACATGGAAATTTCAAAAACCCTCTCAAGATCGAGCTTCATTTTGGAGTGACTACGAAGGATACATGCTTAATTTTTCATATTCATGTTTTAAATTGTTTAAATCATGGTCAAACCTAGGATTTGACCAAGATTCAAATGGGCATAAAAATTCAAAAAAAACAATAAAATGAAAAACCAATGCACATAGTCATCTTATGTCATCTAGTAAGCATTCAATTAAGTTGATAAACAAGGTCTAGACATATTCAAACCAGAAAAATCATGTATCAAGCTACCCCTATCCCCAAACTCTGTCTTATGAAGTCAAGCATGAAGAGAAGTACGTGGTTTTTTTTTGTTTCAAACATGGAAATTTCAAAAACCCTCTCAAGAGCTTCATTTCGAAGCGATTAATTTAGAAGCATACATGCATGCTTACCTTTTCATATTCATGTTTTAAACTTATTCAAATCTTGGTGAAACCTAGGATTTGACCAAGATTCAAATGGGTATAAAAATTAAAAAAAAAACAAAAAAGGTCTTCTTATGTTATATAGTAGGCATTCAATTAAGTTGATAAACAAGGTCTAGACATATTCAAACAAGAAAAATCATGCATGTATCTACCCTTAACCCTAAACTCTGTTTCATGAAGTCAAGCATGCATGCATGAAGATATGTGGTTTTTAGTTTCGAACATGGAAATTCGAAAACCCTCCCAATAGCTTCATTTTGAAGTGACTAAGAAGCATACATGCTTACTTTCTCATATTCATGTTTTTAACTTATTCAAATCTTGGTGGAACCAAGGATTTGACCAAGATTCAAATGGGTATAAAAATTCAAAAAAAAAACAAGGTCTTCTTATGTTATATAGTAAGCATTCAATTATTTTGATAAACAAGGTCTACACATATTCAAACCAGAAAATTAGGTATCTACCCCCTAACCCTAAACTCTGTCTTATGAAGTCAAGCATGCATGAAGAGAAGTGGTTTTTGGTTTCAAGCATGGAAATTTCAAAAACCCTCCCAAGAGCTTCATTTTGGAGTGACTAAGAAGCATACGTACGTGCTTACTTTTTCATATTCATGTTTTAAACTTGTTCAAATCTTGGTCAAACCTATGATTTGACCAAGATTCAAATGGGTATAAAAAATGAAAACCAAGGTCTTCTTATGTCATATAGTAAGCATTCAATTAAGTTGATAAATAAGGTCTAGGCATATTCAAACCAGAAATATCATGTATCAAGCTACCCCTAACCCCTAATTAACTCTGTCTTATGAAGTCAAGCATGAAGATAGGTATGTGGTTTTTTGGTTTCAAACATGGAAATTTCAAAAACCCTCTCAAGATCGAGCTTCATTTTGGAGTGACTACGAAGGATACATGCTTACTTTTTCATATTCATGTTTTAAACTTGTTTAAATCATGGTCAAACCTAGGATTTGACAAAGATTCAAATGGGCATAATTTTAAAAAAAAACAAAAAATGAAAAACCAAGGCACATAGTCTTCTTATGTTATATTGTAAGCATTCAATTAAGTTGATAAACAAGGTCTCTAGACATATTCAAACCAGAGAAATCATGTACCTACCCCCTAACCTAAACTCTGTCTCATGAAATCAAGCATGATGACATGTGGTTTTTTGGTTTCAAACATGGAAATTTCAAAAACCCTCCCAAGAGCTTCATTTTGAAGTGATTAATTATGAAGCATACATGCATGCTTACTTTTTCATATTCATGTTTGAAACTTATTCAAATCTTGGTGAAACCTAGGATTTGACCAAGATTCAAATCCATATAAAAATTAAAAAACAAAATAAAAAAAACAAGGTCTTCTTATGTTATATATTAAGCATTCAATTAAGTTGATAAATAAGGTCTAGACATATTCAAACCAGAAAAATCGTGTATCTACCCCTAACCCTAAACTTTGTCTTATGAAGTCAAGCATGAAGAGAAGTGGTTTTTGGTTTCAAGCATGGAAATTTCAAAAACCTCCCCAAACTTCATTTTAGAGTGACTAAGAAGGATACAAGCTTCCCTTTTCATTTTCATGTTTTAAACTTGTTTAAATTATCTTGGTCAAATCTAGGATTTGACAAGATTCAAATGGGCAAACATATGGTAAGTGATGCAAATATCATTTCTAAGTGCGGGCAAACCAGCTTTAGCTTAACATATTTCTAAGTACAAGGTTTCAGAAAATTGAGTGGGGGCGGCTGCCCCCCTTGGCTATAGTCTGGATCCGCCCATGCTATAGTTTGAGGTCATTTGGATGACGTCGAAAAAATTCTTTGATTAGAAATGGGGTTGTTCGAACCCCGTAGTTGGATTTTTTTGAACCTTGATCTGTAGTACTGGGCAAAACCCTAGTTTAACCTATTTAATTATAGATTGGTAGGTCGATTTTTCTACGTACCTTTTTATTATTACTCTACTATGCAGCACATATGTGTTTGCCCGTCGAGTGAAACTCGGAGGAAGAGGGATCACTCGGAAGGAGAGAAGAAGGAGGGAGAGCATTATGGTGTCTCCCCTTTTTCGGGTGATGATGTTGACTGTTGTGCAGGGTTTGTCAGTGAGCAGGAGGTGCGAGCGAGCGAGCGAGCGAGTCGAGCGAGGCCGAGAATGAGAGAGATTTGTTTTTTTTTGTGAGAGGGACAACCGAAGGATCCAGAAGGACCCACAGACTTCTAATACGCATCCTGATGCGTCTTCTCTTGACAAAGAAAATGGCTAGGAGTTTGCGTACCTATTGCACGTGACTTGTGCTCACTGAAGTGTGGGACCTCACGCATGGGCACCACACGTAAGTGACAGACCTGTTGGTGTAAAAACTCGGTTGATTATTATAGTGCATTAGAACAAAGTTTCCTATGGATTCAAGGGTAGGAAATCCAAGTTAACTCTTTACATGACATTATTTTTTCCATGAAGCAAAGTTAACACATCTATCAATTGGTACATTTTGGAGTGACTAAGAAGGATCCATGCTTACCTTTTCGTTTTCACGTGTTAAACTTGTTTAAATCTTGGTCAAACCTAGGATTTGACAGAGATTCAAATGGGCGGAAAATTCAAAAAAAACAGAAAAATGAAAAACCAAAGCACATACGTAGTTTTCTTATGTCATATAGTAAGCATTCAAGTTGATAAACAAGGTCTAGACATATTCAAAACATACAAATCATGTATGTACCCCTAACCCTAAACTATGTCTTATGAAGTCAAGCATGAAGAGAAGTGGTTTTGGGTTTCAAACATGGAAATTTCAAAAACCTCCCAAAAACTTCATTTAGAGTGACTAAGAAGGATAAATTCTTCCCTTTTCATTTTCATGTTTTAAACTTGTTTAAATCTTGGTAAAACCTAGGATCTGACCAAGATTCAAATGGGCATCAAAAATAGAAAAAATCAGAAAAATGAAAAACCAAAGCACATAGTCTTCTTATGTCATATAGTAAGCATTAAAGTTGATAAACAAGGTCTAGACGTATTCAAACCAGACAAATCATGTATCTACCCCTAACCCTAAACTCTTTCTTATGAAGTCAAGCATGAAGAGAAGTTGTTTTGGGTTTCAAACATGGAAATTTCAAAAACCCTCTCAAAGAGCTTCATTTTGGAGTGACTAAGAAGGATCCATATGAAACTATGTACTAATACAGTGTAATGATCACCCGAGTTATTAGAGCAACAAGTTTGTCACTTACGTGTGGTTCCCATGCGTGAGGTCCCACACTTCAGTGAGCACAAGTCACGTAGTCTTCTTATGTCATATAGTAAGCATTCAATTAAGTTGATAAACAAGTAGGTCTAGACATATCAAACCAGAAAAATCATGTATCTACCCCCTATATATCCCTAAACCCTGACTTATGAACTCAAGCATGAAGAGAAGAAGTGGTTTTTGGTTTCAAACATGGAAATTTCAAAAACCCTCCCAAGAGCTTCATTTTGGAGTGACTAGTTAAGACGCATACATGCTTACTTTTTCATATTCATGTTTTAAACTTGTTCAAATCTTGGTCAACAAACCTACGATTTGACGAAGATTCAAATGGGTATAAAAAAATTAAAAGCAAGGTCTGCTCATGTCATATAGTAAGCATTCAATTAAATTGATAAACAAGGTCTAGACATATTCAAACTAGTAGGAAAATCATGTATCTACCCCCTAACCCTAAACTATGTCTTATGAAGTCAAGCATGCATGAAGAAAAGTGGTTTTTGGTTTTCAAGCATGGAAATTTCAAAAACCCTCCCAAGAGCTACATATTGGAGTGACTAAGAAGGATAGATGCTTAATTTTTCATATTCATGTTTTAAACTTGATTAAATCATGGTCAAACCTAGAATTTGACCAAGATTCAAATGGGCATAAAAATTCAAAAAAAAATGAAAAACCAATGCACATAGTCATCTTATGTCATCTAGTAAGCATTCAATTAAGTTGATAAACAATGTCTAGACATATTCAAACCAGAAAATTCATGTATCAAGCTAACCCTAACCCCAAACTCTGTCTTATGAAGTCATCAAGCATGAAGAGAAGTGCGTGGTTATTTGGTTTCAAACATGGAAATTTCGAAAACCCTCTCAAGAGCTTCATTTTGGAGTGACTACGAATGATACATGCTTAATTTTTCATATTCATGTTTTAAACTTGTTTAAATCATGGTCAAACCTAGGATTTGGCCAAGATTCAAATGGGCAAAATTTAAAAAAAAATCAAGGCACATAGTCTTCTTATGTCATATAGTAAGCATTCAATTAAGTTGATAAACAAGTTCTAGACATATTCAAACGAGAGAAATCATGTATCTACCCCCTAACACTAAACTATGTCTCATGAAGTCAAGCGCATGCATGAAGATATGTGGTTTTTGGTTTCAAACATGGAAATTTCAAAAACCCTCCCAAGAGCTTCATTTCGAAGTTATTAATTAAGAAGCATACATGCATGCTTACTTTTTCATATTCATGTTTTAAACTTATTCAAATCTTGGTGAAACCTAGGATTTGACCAAGATTCAAATGGGTATAAAAATTAAAAAAAACAAAAAAGGTCTTCTTATGTTATATAGTAGGCATTCAATTAAGTTGATAAACAAGGTCTAGACATATTCAAACAAGAAAAATCAAGCATGTATCTACCCCTAACCCTAATATAAACTATGTTTCATGAAGTAAGCATGAAGATTTGTGGTTTTTGGTTTCGAACATGGAAATTCAAAAACCCTCCCAAGAGCTTCATTTTGAAGTGACTAAGAAGCATACATGCTTACTTTTTCATATTCATGTTTTTAACTTATTCAAATCTTGGTGGAACCAAGGATTTGACCAAGATTCAAATGGGTATAAAAGTTCAAAAAAAAAACAAGGTCTTCTTATATGTTATATAGTAAGCACTCAATAAATTTGATAAACAAGGTCTACACATATTCAAACCAGGAAAATCATGTATCTACCCCCTAACCGTAAACTCTGTCTTATGAAGAAGTCAAGCATGCATGAAGAGAAGTGGTTTTTGGTTTCAAGCATGGAAATTTCAAAAACCCTCCCAAGAGCTACATATTGGACTGACTAAGAAGGATAGATGCTTAATTTTTCATATTCATGTTTTAAACTTGTTTAAATCATGGTCAAACCTAGGATTTGACCAAGATTCAAATGGGCATAAAAATTCAAAAAAAAACAATAAAATGAAAAACCAATGCACATAGTCATCTTATGTCATCTAGTAAGCATTCAATTAAGTTGATAAACAAGGTCTAGACATATGCAAACCAGAAAATTCATGTATCAAGCTACACCTATCCCCAAACTCTCTCTTATGAAGTCAAGCATGAAGAGAAGTACGCGGTTTTTTTGGTTTCAAACATGGAAATTTCAAAAACCCTCTCAAGAGCTTCATTTTGGAGTGACTATGAAGGATACATGCTTAATTTTTCATATTCATGTTTTAAACTTGTTTAAATCATGGTCAAACCTAGGATTTGACCAAGATTCAAATGGGAAAAATTTTAAAAAATGAAAAATCAAGGCACATAGTCTTCTTATTTTTGGTTTCAAACATGGAAATTTCAAAAACTCTCCCAAAGAGCTTCATTTTGGAGTGACTAAGAAGGATCCATAGGAAACTATGTACTAATACAGTATAATGATCACCCGAGTTATTAGAGCAACAAGTCTGTCACTTACGTGTGGTTCCCATGCGTGAGGTCCCACACTTCAGTGAGCACAAGTCACGTACGCTAGGTAAGCAAACTCCCATCCATCTTCTTTGTCAAGAGAGAGGCATCAACTCTCTCTCTCTCTCTCTCTCTCTCTCTCTCTCTCTCTCTCTCTCCAATTATCCACCTCCGTTGGCTGCCGGTTTTGGCAGGTCGTTTCTAGCTCAGCTCGTAGGCCATGGTGTGCAGGCTCTGTAGCCATGGCGATTTAGTCGCGCCAAGTGGTTCGTCCCCGGCTCCGACGAGGATCAATCCGGACGGTGCCTATTAAGGGCGACTTCTTTTGGGCTCCTGCTTATGTATAAGCCAGCTTATAGGAAATGGTGGGGAGAAACTGTGGTGGGAAGAAGCTCCTAGAAGCTAGGTCTTCCTATTCTTTTGGGCGTCTAGGAATTTAGCTTGCTTGGTGTGTTAAGTTGTAAAATGTCTATAATGTCCCTAAATTGGATATAGATCCTAAATAAGTTATAATACCATACATATGGTAGTTTTTAGTGAAGAATGAACTGTAATTAAATCAAAAAATTATGGAAAGTCTAATAATGATTAAAATATGGTGTCATAATATAATTCAGTACATTCCAAAACAGAAGAAATGTCTTCATGTTTTCATAAATACAATACAAGAACTCCTCACACAACCAAACTTGCAACAAGATAGTATTTTCCTGCATACTGAAAAAATATCAAAACTTTCAGTAAATTATTCACTATATCATATATGTAATGTACAAGCACAGATTTGCAAAATTATCACTAAATTAGTGCCCAGAACTATATCATAGTGTACACGAAATGCATCATATATCCAGGAATGATTTAATATCAACAAAATAAAATTGAAACTAGCACAAACATTCACATCTCAAAGGAGCAGGCGACTCCGTAGCGGCGATGGCCGTGCAACGGCTGGAGAGACGAGGGTTGGGGAAGGCGTCTGCGAGCGGCGGGGAGGCTGCAAACGACGGCGAGCGCGGGGCGGGTGCGAGCGACGGGGAGGCTACGAGCGACGTCGAGCGCGGGGCGGCTGCGAGCAACGGGGAGGCTGCGAGCGCGGCGAGCGCGGGCCGGCCGGCGAGGGGCGAGGAGGCTGCGAGCGCGGGGCGATGAGGGGCGAGGCCGGCGGGGCGGCGGGGCGGTTGCGCCGTCAGGCTAGGCGCTGGCGGCGCCGGCAGGCTACGCGAGGGGAGATGGACCCTATCCTATCGGGCTAGGTGAGGGATGACGAGTGTTTCCTCTTTTTTTTTCTTTAGCTGAAACGTTTTCTTGTTGGACGGGTGGAGTGGCATACTGCGGTAAATAGAACTGATTGGGAGGGGCAGGTTCACATACCGATTCGGTCTCATAACCCAGAAGCTCGGGAAACTCCTCCACCCCAGTTTCTAAAATTGCACTGCAAGTTGGCTTCTCGGTGGAAATAAGCCCGAGTTAAGCTAGAGACTTCTTTTGGGCTTCAGCTATTTGGCACCTAGAAGCAGCTCTAGAAGCCCAAAAGAAGTGGCCCTAAGGACCCGATCGCATTTCTTGCTTTCAGCATGGGGTCTACCATGTAAATCTTAGGGATTTAGACGTAATTTCCTGTTTATTTTGTGTCCTGCTGTAAACTGCGCTCTGATGCGTATTGGAAATCTGGGTCCTTCAGGATCGTTCGGTTGTCCCTCTAAAAAAACATCTCTCTCATTCTCGGCCTTTCTCGCTCGCTCGCACCCCCCTGCGCACTGACAACCCTGCACAACATTCAACATCACCAGAAAAAGGATAGACACCATAAATAAGTGGGGCCCCGTGACTGCTCTCCCTTCGTCTCCTCCCATGTGATCCCTCTTCCTCCGACTCCCGACCTTGCGGAAAAGAAAAATGAAATGAAAGAGTTTCACTGGACGGGCAAACACATGTGCTGCCTAGTAATAATAATAATAACGTAAAAAAATCGACCTACGAATCTATTATTAAATAAGCTAAACTAGGGTTTTGCCCAGTACTACGGATCAATTTCTGAAAATCCAACTACGGGGTTCGATTTTGGCCTGCTAATATAAAATTATATAATCCGAACTAGTATTCCTCTAAAAAATCATTTTGGTATGCATCGTTTGGTACTTTTCATAGCTAGAGTGCTTACTCCCTCCGTTAGCAAACAGTCTTCGTATGTCATATAGTAAGCATTCAAGTTGAAAAACAAGCTCTAGACATATTCAAACCAGAAAAATCATGTATCTACCCCCTATATATCCCTAAACCCTGACTTATGAATTCAAGCATGAAGAGAAGTGGTTTTTGGTTTCAATCATGGAAATTTCAAAAACCCTCCCAAGAGCTTCATTTTGGAGTGACTAATTAAGAAGCATACATGCTTACCTTTTCATATTAATGTTTTAAACTTGTTCAAATCTTGGTCAACAAACCTAGGATTTGACGAAGAATCAAATGGGTATAAAAAATTAAAACCAAGGTCTGCTCATGTCATATAGTGAGCATTCAATTAAATTAATAAACAAGGTCTAGACATATTCAAACTAGCAGGAAAATCATGTATCTACCCCCTAACCCCAAACTCTATCTTATGAAGTCAAGCATGCATGAAGAGAAGTGGTTTTTGGTTTTCAAGCATGGAAATTTCAAAAACTCTTATGTCATCTAGTAAGCATTCAATTAAGTTGATAAACAATGTCTAGACATATTCAAACCAGAAAGTTTATGTATCAAGCTACCCCTAACCCCAAACTTTGTCTTATGAAGTCTAGCATGAAGAGAAGTACGTGGTTTTTTGGTTTCAAACATGGAAATTTCAAAAACCCTCTCAAGATCGAGCTTCATTTTGGAGTGACTACGAAGGATACATGCTTAATTTTTCATATTCATGTTTTAAATTGTTTAAATCATGGTCAAACCTAGGATTTGACCAAGATTCAAATGGGCATAAAAATTCAAAAAAAAACAATAAAATGAAAAACCAATGCACATAGTCATCTTATGTCATCTAGTAAGCATTCAATTAAGTTGATAAACAAGGTCTAGACATATTCAAACCAGAAAAATCATGTATCAAGCTACCCCTATCCCCAAACTCTGTCTTATGAAGTCAAGCATGAAGAGAAGTACGTGGTTTTTTTTTGTTTCAAACATGGAAATTTCAAAAACCCTCTCAAGAGCTTCATTTCGAAGCGATTAATTAAGAAGCATACATGCATGCTTACCTTTTCATATTCATGTTTTAAACTTATTCAAATCTTGGTGAAACCTAGGATTTGACCAAGATTCAAATGGGTATAAAAATTAAAAAAAAAACAAAAAAGGTCTTCTTATGTTATATAGTAGGCATTCAATTAAGTTGATAAACAAGGTCTAGACATATTCAAACAAGAAATATCATGCATGTATCTACCCTTAACCCTAAACTCTGTTTCATGAAGTTAAGCATGCATGCATGAAGATATGTGGTTTTTAGTTTCGAACATGGAAATTCGAAAACCCTCCCAATAGCTTCATTTTGAAGTGACTAAGAAGCATACATGCTTACTTTCTCATATTCATGTTTTTAACTTATTCAAATCTTGGTGGAACCAAGGATTTGACCAAGATTCAAATGGGTATAAAAATTCAAAAAAAAACAAGGTCTTCTTATGTTATATAGTAAGCATTCAATTATTTCGATAAGCAAGGTCTACACATATTCAAACCAGAAAATTAGGTATCTACCCCCTAACCCTAAACTCTGTCTTATGAAGTCAAGCATGCATGAAGAGAAGTGGTTCTGGGTTTGAAGCATGGAAATTTCAAAAACCCTCCCAAGAGCTTCATTTTGGAGTGACTAAGAAGCATACGTACGTGCTTACTTTTTCATATTCATGTTTTAAACTTGTTCAAATCTTGGTCAAACCTATGATTTGACCAAGATTCAAATGGGTATAAAAAATGAAAACCAAGGTCTTCTTATGTCATATAGTAAGCATTCAATTAAGTTGATAAATAAGGTCTAGACATATTCAAACCAGAAATATCATGTATCAAGCTACCCCTAACCCCTAATTAACTCTGTCTTATGAAGTCAAGCATGAAGATAGGTATGTGGTTTTTTGGTTTCAAACATGGAAATTTCAAAAACCCTTGTTGGGGGGATGACCCCCGGTATGCCAAAGATGTGCCATACCGGATGGTCTCACCCTTCGAGATACCGGTTTAATATTCATGCCGGTATAAGAGAATAGAGTTTGGCTCAGTGAAGCTAGGCCGGTATCCCCAAGAGGGGTATACCGGAACCAGGAAGGAAAGATACCGGAGCACCGGAAGGGAGAACAAGCCGGCCGACTGGTCAAAGATTCCGTCAGGAGCTAAAGGACAAAGATGAGCTAAGCAAAGTGGCTTTAAACGAAGACTAGAAGACAAGGAGGAGGATGACGGTCAAAGAAGCCGGAGGACGTCATCCTTCATGTTTAAAGAAGACCCCGGCGTCATCTGTGATTAAAGTAGCTTTATAAAGTATCTTTGTAAAGTAGTTTGTCTAGTCAAAGATCCCATTAGGGTTTCTTGTTCTGTAAGCCACCCTCTCCCCTATATAAGGAGAGGGGGCAGCTTCTTTTATACGCGCGATCAGCTAAGGAGAGAACAACCGATAACCTGTTTTGAGATCAATGAACATGGTGATCTAGAGCGAGTTCGTCCTTGTGTCTTTCTTCCTCTACCTTTGGTCTAGGCCGGGTTCTTGAGGAAAGCATCCGGAAGTTCATCCATCTAGTCACAAACCCTCCCCCGAATCCTCTAGCGCCCATTCGGCCCCAAGATAAGCCATCCCATGGCATCTGCTCGTTCACCACGACGACAGTTGGCGCCCACCGTGGGGCATGAAGTGGCGCTTGCTGGAGTTCATATTCGGGCGGGCATCCTCGACATCAACGGCGAGCGCACGGTGTCCGCGCTCGTGGAACGCATCTACAACATGGACTTCATCAACGATAATGCTGGCTGCTTCGCCAACGGCGGCAAGTTCCCGCAGAACGGCCGCACCATCGAGTTCGGCAGCATCCGCGTCTACCTCGGCACCGTCCCTGTGCGCCAGCGCCTCTCGCCGGTGCTGGTGGCGCCGGATCCGCCAAGATGGCTGTGTGCTGGCCGCGCCGCCGGGAGCGTGGAGGTCATGATGGCCGGGGCGGTCAACACCGGCAAGGGAGCTGTGGAAGAAGGAGCTGAACGTGCGGCATCGACTCGCCCGGCAAAACCACCGCTGGAGCGTGACGCCGGCGTCGCGGGAGCATCATCAGCACCACCGGCAACACCTCTTCAAGCGGCGATGAACACGCTGGCCACGCCCATCGCGCAAAACATCGACCCGGCAAAGGCTCAGGAGGAGCTGGAGGCCACGCGCAAGGCCCTGCTTACCGGCGGCGCCGACATTATCCGGGCGCAGCGCGAGCTGAACCTAACCCTACGTGAGTATAATGCTGCCCATGGCTTTGCTTCAGTTAGTGCTCATGCCGCTAGGATGCCGGAAAACCGGCTTAAAGCTCGCAATCTAGATCAGGATTTGCGCAAAGAAGTTCTTGCCGGTAAGAGTGCATCTGTATCTGTGAGCATCATAGAAAAGCCAAAGTACAGTAGTCCGGATAAAACTATAAAAGCCGCTAAAGCTGCAGTAGCGTTATGTGAATCTCTTTCCGGTGACGAGTTGGCAAAGCAGCAAGAACGTGTGCAAGAGCTGTTAAAAGTGATTGAGCAGCAAAATGCTGAGCAATTGGCTAAGCTGAATGAGGCAGTGGCCTCAAAATCCGCGCGTTCAACAAAGAATGCCGGAAGCAAGTCCCAGGGGCAGGCATCGTCCCCTCACCCAGGCAAAAGAAAAGAAAAGAATGCACGGCAGATGACTGTGTATGATCCAGTTCTTGCCGGAAAACAAAAAGCCGGGCAACAAGATGCCGGTAGAAAAAGCCAAGGGGCAGATCGGGGCTATGCCAAGGGAGGCTATGCCGGAAACAATCATGCCGGTAGATATGAAACCGGGCAAAATTATCAAGCCGCAAGAGTGGCGTGCGTGGATGAAGAGATGCCACCACCAGGCTACCGGCAGGCAAGGGCCGCGGAACTGGAAGAATATGATGAATCGGATTCCGAGGCGGAACGAACGAGAGTCCACCGGAACCCTTTGAGAGAACGCCTAGGGGAAAGATGTTTGCCAGACCGGGATGCGAGGCACAGGCTGGACAGAGTACGTCTATCTGCAATAGTTGAGTGTGAAGGACCTCCTGGTCCAAGGTGCTTTGGCCCTCGGATCATGAGAGAAGAACCGCCGGTGCGCAATTTCCAATTGCCCCGAGACACAAGAACATACGATGGAACGACCAAGCCGGAAGACTGGCTGGCAGATTATGTCACAGCTGTTTATGTGGCTGGTGGTGGAGTAAACCGGCGCTGGGCGGTAAGAATCATACCGTCCTACCTCGTGGGTCCTGCAAGGATCTGGTTGAACAACTTGCCGGCAGGAAGCATTAACGGGTGGTTGGACTTTGAGGAAGCATTTGTGAACAATTTCAGCAGCACCTACAAGAGGCCAAACCGGCCCCAACAGCTTGCGCTGTGCCAACAGCGTGCAGGAGAACCAGACCGAGATTATCTCACCCGGTGGAACTCAATGAGAAACACATGTGAAGGAGTGATTGAGGCGCAAGCCATTGCTTGGTTCAGTCAAGGATGCCGGAGAGGATCACCTTTGTGGCAAAGGCTGCAGAGAAGCATGCCCACAACTCTAGCAGAGATGATACGTGTGGCAGACAGCTATGCATTGGGAGACCCAATGCAGCCGGCAGTGCAGGCTGAGCCGGAACAGTCGAATCCGCATCAGCAGCAGTACCGGGATAACCGGAACAACAAAAGGAGGGAAGATTTCCCAGATCGAAGATACGCATCACAGCAAGTTGCTGCCGTGCAAGAAAATTCTGACGCCAGCGGCAGTCAGAGACAGAAAACCGGATCGCAGCCGTGGGCGGGTCCTAAGAAGCAGTGGGTAGAAAAGAAACCCTGGGGCCAGAAAAAGAACTGGCAGGAACCCGTGAAATACACCATGGAAGCCGCCATGGACCAACCTTGCCGGTGGCACACGCCGAATCCGGATCACCCGTCAAATCACTTGACGAAGGATTGTTCTTGGACCAAGTTTTTGATGCAAAAAGGAGCGGTAAAAGATGCGCAGGCGCCAGGGGGCCCCATGCAGCAACAGCAACAGTTACCACCCCCACCACCGCTTACCGGAGCAAACGCTTTACCGGTACAGCCAAACAGGCAGCAGTACCAGCAGGTTAACCGGGTGGAGCAAAACAATGACCAGCAACCTCCACCGGCACCTTTAGGCCGCAATGTTTATGAAGACCCACACTTGTGCATGGTTGTCTTTGTCACAGAACCAATGGACAGGCAAAGCGTGCATCGCCGTTCCATGGAAGTGAACGCCGTGATGCCGGCAGTGCCAAAATACATGCTGTGGTCAGATCAGGAAATCACCTGGTCGTTCAAGGATCACCCCAAAGTCATGCCGAATCCGGGTGGATACGCTCTCGTGGTGGACCCAATCATGAAGGGGCCGGAAACTCGAGTAAAATTCAGCAAGGTGCTGATAGACAATGGTAGCAGCATAAACATCATGTACAAGCACACCATGCGTACGCTCGGCATAACAGAAAACATGTTGCAGCCAACTCATACAACTTTCCATGGGATTGTTCCCGGTTTGTCTTGTGCCCCGATAGGAAAGGTTCGGGTGGACGTGTCGTTTGGAGGACGCGACAATTGTCGTGTTGAGAACCTTGAGTTTGAGGTGGTGGACTTAGATAGTCCCTACCATGCCTTGTTGGGGAGACCGGCTTTGGCAGCGTTCATGGCATCGACCCACACGGCTTATCTCAAGATGAAGATGCCGGCACCTCGTGGACCACTAACTGTGGTGGGAAACTACAAAGTCTCAATGGAAACAGCGTCTGCCGGATCAAACCTAGCGGAATCGCTGGTGATCGCGGAGGAGAAAAAGAGAATGCAAACTGCTGTTGCGCTGGCTCAGTCCTCAAAGTTGAGCTTAGCGGCAATGAGTGGAAGCTTGGATTCGCCGGCATTCAAGCCGACAAATGAGACAAAGAACATTGTGCTGGATCCGGCTTACCCAGAGCGCACCGTCCGTATCGGTGCCGGCCTCAGCCAAGCATAGGAAAGCGCGCTCGTCAGCTTCCTCCGTGAGAATCGGAACATCTTTGCCTGGTCTACTGATGATTTGGTGGGGGTTCCGAGGGAGCTGGCTGAGCACTCTCTAAACGTCCGGAAGGATGCTAAGCCGGTACGGCAGCCTTTGCGCCGTTTCGCTGAAGATAGGAGGAAAATCATTGGAGAAGAAGTAACAAAGCTGCTGGTAGCCGGTTTCATCGTGGAGGTCACGCACACAGAGTGGCTGGCCAATCCGGTGTTAGTTGAGAAGAAAAAAGATGAGAACCTGGAGGCACAACTTGCCAAGATGTGGCGCATGTGCATCGACTACACCAACCTCAACAAAGCTTGCCCGAGAGATCCTTTCCCTTTGCCCCGAATCGATCAAGTGATTGATTCTACTGCTGGGTGTGAGTTGTTGTCGTTCCTGGATGCCTATTCTGGCTTCCACCAGATCCCTCTGAAAAAAGAAGATCAAATAAAAACTGCGTTCATTACCCCGCACGGGGCTTATTGCTATGTTACTATGCCTTTTGGTTTGCGCAACGCTGGTGCAACGTACCAGCGCTGTATGCAAAAATGCTTGTTTGATCAAATCGGAAAGAATGTGCAAGTCTATGTGGATGATATCGTGATAAAAACTAAAGTAAAAGATACCTTAATCGATGACATCCGGCAAACATTTGATAACCTAAGGCGGTTCCGGATCAAACTCAATCCGGCAAAATGCACCTTTGGTGTCCCTGCCGGCAAGCTGCTTGGTTTCCTTGTGTCAAGCCGGGGCATTGAGGTCAACCCGGTAAAAATCAGGGCAATAGAAAGAATGACTATCCCACGAGAACTGAAAGATGTACAAAAGTTTACCGGAAGCTTGGCATCACTAAGCCGGTTCATAAGCAGGCTAGGAGAAAAGGCCTTGCCGCTATATGCTTTGATGAGAAAATCGGATACTTTCGTCTGGACCACGCAGGCAGACGCAGCATTTAAAGAATTGAAAAACATGCTCGTAACGGCCCCAATTCTGGCCTCACCCTTGGAAAGAGAACCTATGTTGCTTTATATAGCGGCAACAAATCGGGTGGTTAGTGTTGTGGTAGTGGTGGAAAGAGAAGAGGAAGGAAAAACCGTCCAGAGGCCGGTATACTACCTGAGCGAGGTGCTCTCCTCATCAAAACAAAACTACCCACACTTCCAGAAAATGACTTATGGCGTATTCATGGCCGCCACGAAACTCAAGCATTACTTTGAGGAGCACCCCATGAAGGTGGTGAGCGAGGCACCCATTTCCGATATCATGGGCAACAAGGATGCCAGCGGCAGGATTGCAAAATGGGCAATTCAGTTATCACCGTACGTGCCAGTGTATGAAAGAAGAGATGCCATTAAGTCGCAAGCTTTAGCTGATTTCTTAGTCGATTGGGCGGAGGTGCAGTACAAGCCGCCAGAACACAAGATAGAGTACTGGAAGATGCATTTTGACGGATCCAAGCTCAAGGAGGGCCTAGGTGCCGGTGTGGTACTCACCTCACCAAAGGGAGATCACCTCCGGTATGTTTTACAAGTGCACTTCAGGGCATCAAACAATGTCGCTGAATACGAGGCTCTGATACATGGGCTCAAGGTTGCAAAAGAAATAGGGGCACTCAGGATCATCTGCTATGGTGATTCAGATCTCGTGGTGCAACAGTGTTCCGGAGATTGGGACGCGAAAGATGCCAACATGGCCTCATACCGGTTCCAGGTGCAAAAGATTGCCGGCTTCTTCGAAGGATGTGAGTTCCACCATGTACCACGTGCAGAAAACGAGGCCGCGGATACTCTGTCCAAGCTAGGCTCATCCAGGCAAGAAATTCCTCCCGGGATAGCTCTGGCGCACTTGCGAGTTCCATCAATCAAGCCAAGCCCGGAGTCGGAATCAATTTTTGTACCGGAATCACATGTGGTGCCAATGGAGGTTGACGAAGAAAACCCGGGGACTGCACCGGTAAACTCGGGGACTACGACGCCCATACCGGAAGAGGCAATGCTTGTGGACAGAATGGACATAGACATACCGGTCTTTGTGGTTAGAGAGACACCATCTTGGGTTGAACCTATTAAGGAATTCCTGATCAACGGCACCTTGCCGGTTGACGAAAATGAATCAAGAAGGATACAGAGAAGGTCCAAAGCTTACACCATCATCAATGGCGAGGTATACAAGAGAAGTGTTACCGGTGTCCTCCAAAGGTGTGTGGAGCCGGAAGAAGGAAGAGAAATGCTTGAGGAAATTCATCGAGGAGAATGCGGGCACCACGCTTCTTCAAGGGCGTTGGTAGCAAAGGTGTTCCGGCATGGGTTCTGCGGCCTGACCTTGGACAATGCTGAGGATTTGGTAAGGAAATGCAATGGCTGCCAGAGGTATGCTAAGCAAAACCATACCCCAGCATCTGGCTTAAAAACCATACCGCTAACTTGGCCTTTTGCCGTTTGGTGCCTGGACATGGTTGGACCGTTCAAAACCGCAAGGGGAAACATGACCCACATTTTGGTAATGGTGGATAAGTTCACCAAGTGGCTAGAGGTGAAACCTATCGCAAAGTGTGATGGCCACACAGCAGTAAAATTCCTGAAAGATGTAATCCTGCGATATGGATACCCACACAGTATCATAACTGACAACGGCACAAACTTTGCCCAAGGGGAATTCAAGCGGTTCTGTGAGAGCAAAAACATCCGGCTGGATTTGTGCTCGGTGGCGCACCCCCAAGGCAACGGGCAAGTTGAAAGAACGAATGCTTTGGTACTTTCCGGTATCAAACCAAGACTCATAGATGCGATGGAAAAATCGCCGGGATGTTGGATCGATGAGCTACCATCGGTACTCTGGAGTCTAAGAACAACTCCGAACCGATCTACCGGATACACGCCATTCTTCATGGTTTATGGAGCAGAAGCGGTCATACCAACCGACATTCTCCATGACTCACCAAGGGTGCAGCTCTATACCGAAGAAGAGGTAAAAGAGGCCAGAGAAAATGATGTAGACTTGCTAGAAGAAGCAAGAGAGCTAGCTTTGGCAAGAACAGCCATTTACCAGCAGAACCTCCGACGCTATCATAGCCGGAAGGTCAATCCAAGAGTGTTCCAAGAAGGGGACCTGGTGCTACGCCTGGTGCAGCGCACTGAAGGCCGGCATAAACTTTCCCCTCCGTGGGAAGGACCTTTCATTGTGAGCAAGGCTCTCCACAATGATGCATATTACCTAATCGATGCACAGGAATGGAAGAAGGGAAAGGCGGACAGATCTGGAGACGAGACCAAACGCCCATGGAACGTAGCCTTGTTGCGTCCTTTCTACTCTTGAAGTTGTGCTGTAAGAAGTTCCTTTTTGTACCTTACATGCTATGAATAAAAGATGTCGGAACCTCGAATGAATCTCGGGGACTTGTCTTGTTTAAATTGCATGGAACATGTCTATTTTTTCCGTTACCGGTTGCTTATTGAACGTTTTTTCTTTCCGGAGTAGTAGTGTGCTAAACCCTACCGGAGTCTTCGACTCTGCTGCTGTCCATAACTTGGCTTCATGGCAAGCAAGATAAACCGGTAGGGGATAAGCACACGAACTGTGGAGAGGAAAACCGGAAAAGAACAATCCGGAAAAATTTAACTAACCCCGGTCATACCGGTTTTTTGCAAAATTTTGAATTATTTCTAAGTTCAAGAAAATGCTTGTTTGGTGAAAGAACCTTGTGCTCATATGCCAAAGAACGCCCAGAGAAGGCAGGCAGAGTCAAGGCAAAAGAACCAAGTGTGCATCGAATTGGATGCAGAAACAATTTGGAAATCTTTGCAAGTGCAGGATAAAAGCAGAACCAAAAGCAGAAACACTAAGGCAAACCTAAGATAATTAGATACCGGTATAACTTACCGGCACAAAAGTTGTACGTCAAACACATGCAGACTTAAGGTTTTACATCATAAGCCCCGGCATACCGGGGCAGAATTTAACAAAAGATTGTTTTAAGCCACACAGGGCCAGGGGCATGACAGGTAAATCTCCAAGTCGAGAATCAGGCAGCAGGAGCTTCAGGGGGAGCGTCGCCAGCGTCAGCATCGTCAAGAGGCTCCTCCTCGGCTTCATCTTCCTCCTCATCAAGATAATCTTGAACGCCGTGAGGTGGAGGGATGAAGGTGCGCATTTCGGCGTACTCCGCGATCCGGTACGCGCGATCCTGCCGTTTGGCGGTAAGGATCGGGTCCAGATCGGTTTCCGCGCCTTCGCGCACGCCGATGAGGGCATCCAGGTCGAGCTCCGGGTACCAAGAGCAGGCGACGCGAAGGACGGAGTCTGCTCCAGCGCGGGCAGCAGAGCACTGCCATTCGCGGATCCTCCTGCCGGCGCCCTTGAGGCGATCGCTGATCAAGGAAAAAGTGTCCGGCACCACCTCGCCAGGCCAGAGTGTCCTGTAGAGCTGGGAAGCTACATCAGGAATATCAGACAAGTTGCGGTCAATGGCGCGCATGTGAGACACCCGCGCGTTAAGCGCAACCAGATGGTCGTTGGGCGTCCATGGCACGGCGAGACTCGCTTGGCTCTGGCTGGGGCGGCGCGCGTTGACCTTCTTGATAGCATAAGTCTGGGAGTCCGGGAAGAGGCCTGTGCAAAGAAGAAAAAAGGGCTAAGGAAAAGAATCCGGAAAGAAAAGAATCCGGAAAGAAAAGAATCCGGAAGAAAAGGAGACCGGAAGAAAAGATAGCGAAAAGAAAATGACGCCGGAGAAAAAATGGTTTGTATGCATTAATCAGAGAGCTTACGATGGGCAAGGTTGTCGGTTTGGAGGATCAGCTGATTGCATTCCTTGCGCTCCTCCTCCAACCGCGCGACTTTCTCCTCGGCAGCCTTCCGGGCCTTGGCCAGCTCTTCCAGCTCAGCTTGCAGCACCACGGTGGCGTTGCTAGCATTCTCCAGGGCCTCGTTCATCTTAGCCGCCGCGTCAGCTTCAGCGGCCTCGAGAGCTTTGGCATGGTCAAGACCCAGCTGGATAAGCTGGGACTTGAGCTCCTGGTAGCTGGTCTTCTGGGCGCTCAGCTCTTCCTGATGCTGCTGGATCAGCTGCTCCTTCTCCCCTGCAACCCGGAAAAGAAGGTGTAAGCAAGGTGGCGTTGGTAGGGTTCAAAGTAAAAGCAAGATAGCAAAAGGAAAAACAAAGTCGTACGTTGGGCATTGGCGAGCTGCTCCTTGAGGGCATCAATGGAAGCTTCCGGGAGCACTGTCAAGAAGAAGTTACAAGTGTCAGAAAGAAAAAAGGTTCCGGTAAGAAAGATGCCGGCAGAACAAAAGTATACCTTGGCACTTGTCGTGTGCCTCCACAAGCTCCCGATGCTCCCACAAGAGCTCCTCAAAGAGGATCTTCCGAGCGTCAGCCGTGAGCTGTTCAAAGCAAAAAAGATAAGGAAAAGTTTCGCGCTAAGAACAGAGTTCTTAACCCGAAGCTCGGGGACTGGCAGTGCCGGTTTTGCGCTAAGTTCTTAAAAGTTTAAGTTTTGTCCTAAAAGCTACGCTTTCACCACAAAACTCGGGGACTGGGAAGATAGACAAAAGAGAAACCGGCACGAAAGTGAAAGATAAAAGACTCCGGAAGAAAGGAAACCGGCAATCAAGAAAAATTGATAAAACGTACCATAAGATTGTTCGTGGCATCATACCACGAACTGTCCAGCTCCTTCACGGCGCAACGGAGCCGTGTGAAGTGCTCCTCGGAAGAGCGGTTCCCAATGGGATCAGGTGCCGGCTGCCTGTCCTTGCCCAGGCCGCGGGTCGCCGGAGTGATATCCGCGGCGTTCCACTTCTGGGCGTAGGGCATGAGATGCCCCAGATCCTGGCCTTGGCGCTTGAAGTTAGTTATGCGGCCAAGAAGACCAGTGGCCTTAGTGACAGTGTTCTGGGCGGCCTTGGACACATGCAGCACCAGGGGCTGCTGGCCCGCAGAAGAGGTGCCGGGAGCCGTCGCCTTTCCCTTGGCAGGCTTGGAGATCTTGGGCGGCGGCGCGGCAAAAGCAGCCCCGGGAGGCTGGGCGCCGGGAGCACTTGGCGGCGGCATAAGGATTGTTCGCGGAGAAGGGGGAGCGGTAGACGCACCACCCGAGTTGGAGCTTCCCGGCGCGGAGGATTCCGGCGCGGGACTTGTCTGCTTCTCAAAGACAGGAGGAGCTGGAGGCTCCGCCTGCCCGGTAGTTTTTTCTTCTCCGGCACTGATGTTGCTGGTGCCGGTGTCTTGGTTCTCAAGGAAGAAGGAAGGATCCTCCTCCGTGCGGTGATCAGAAGATGTAGGGGCCGCACGCCCCGAACTTGTTGTGCCCCCCGAGAGGGAGGCAGAGATGTTACCGGCACCAGGCGGTGCCGGGCTTGAGTGAGGAGGAGTTGAGGTCCTTGCGGAACCTTCAGAGCCCGAGGGCTTTGAGCCGAGCTTGAGCGCAGGGCTGAAAGAGAAAAAAGAGAGACGGTTGGAAGAAAGCAACCGGAAAAAGAACTTAGCAAAAAAGAGATGAGTCAGGGAATGAGAAATTTACCCGGAAGCGGTTGGCATCTGCTTGCGCGCGTAGCGGCGCACGCCGACTTTCTTCTCCCCCAGCTCTTCAGTCCGGAAGCGCTTGGAGGGAGGGGCCTGGCTGGAGCCATCGTCAGATGGCGACCGCTTGTTCTTCTGGCCCTGGGCCATGAGCTTGTCCACAAACTCCGTGCCGGCCTCGGCGCGCAGGGGTGGCACGTGCTCATGGATCTGTAAATTGGATGAGGCTAAGAAGCAGTTCGAAGAAAACGATAAGGGAAAAGAAAAGAAACCGGAGAAGAAAATACCTCAAGCATTTCCAGGTCGTCAGCGGACCCGGTTGGCTTTGGCGGAGACCGGCCCAGGCGGGATGCCGAGGTCTTGCCCATCTTCAGATCCTTCCAAAAAATGAGGGGATCTGGGTCGAAGGAGTCGAGGGCGCGCTTCCGACAAGCTCCTCGCCGCTCGGCTTCGATAAGAGGGAAGCGGTCCTTGGCCTGAAACATGAAAAAGAAAATAAGCAAAAGCAAAAGGTTACCGGCAAGGAACAACCTCAATCGCATGGTCCCTTACTTCTTGGGTCGGAGGGTTAGTAGTGCTGAAGGGAAGAAGGCCCCATTTCCAGTTAAAACGCATAGCAGTTTGGCAAATCTGCTTGGCCTTGAGGACAACGTCCTTCTTGCTAAGGGGCAGGCCTGTGATCTTGGTAGGATCGCCAGGGCCATACATTTCGCTCATCCGGTGCTCGCGGCGCTTCAGAGGAAGTACCCGGCGCGATATGAAGGTGCGGATGATATCATCAGAGCAGATGCCGGTATCTTTCATCTTCTGCTTCATGAAGCGTATAATCCGGTTGGTCTCGTTGTGAGACTCTTTCGGATTGTAGCTCCAGTTGGTTTTCGCGGGCGGCGCCGGATCAAAAGGAGGCAGGCAAATGAGGTCTGCAGGGCCGTTGTTCTTCACGTAGAAAAACGTCCCTTGCCATAACCGGCAAGACTCCAGGCCGGAGAACTCGAAAAAGGGGCTCCCTTGACGTTTGCTGATGATGCAAGACCCGCATTGAACGGGGGGCTTGGGTGCAGGAATATCTTTGCCCTGAACGGAATTAATCCGAAGAGCGAAGAAGCGGGCAAACGTCTCGCGAGTGGGACGTATGCCGATGTAGGCCTCCATGAAAGTGGTGTAGCAAGAAAGGTAAAAGATAGAGTTACCAGGAAGATGGTGAGGTTGGAGCTTATAGAAATCTAAAAGATCAAGGAAAAAAGAGGATGGAGGAAGGCCGAAGCCACGCTCAAAGTGAGCAAGAAAGACAACACGTTCGTCGGGCTCGGGGTCCGGAATTATTTCGTCGTCAGGAATCCGGCAAGTGACTCCTTCCGGAATCCTACGGGACCGGTATAGCCAATCTATTTCATACTCAGTAACGTTGGAGCCCATCCAGGCTCCGCGTGTAACTGGGGAAGGCTCCTCGTCAGAAGATTGGCTGGAGCTACTTGAAGCTTCGCCTGAGCTGCTCGTCCCAAGGTGGCTACCGGCATCCCGGGAGCTACCGGTATCCTGAGAGCTACCGGCCTCTTGAGAGCTACCGGCATCTTGGGAGCCACCGGCATCTTGAGGGCTACCGGCCTCTTGATGGCTGCCAGAGCCTTGCTGACTACTGGAGTCCTGCTGGTTGCCGGAATCTATCCTCATCGAATCTGAGGGCGTAGATTCGCCGGAAGTTTGTTTGTTATGGCTAGCGGAAGAAGAAGAGGAAGACGCGGAAGAAGTTTCCTCGTCAGACATTGGATGGGAGGCAAAGAAACAGAAATCCCACACTTGACCCCCACGCGAAGATCTACGAGTAAGAGAAAAACCAAAGAAAAAGGAAGAAATAAGAACACCACAGACCCCAGATCTGGAAAGCGAGCAAATGGCACACAAAGCAAGATTCGAACTGACCTGGAGTGTCGTAGTTGATGAGGAAGACCTTCTCCGGCGAAAGAACAGGCCCGCGGTCGCCGGTGAGCTCTGCCGACGGCGAGGCGGCGAGAGTAAAGAAGAAGCACGAATGCAGCGCGCAAGAAGAAGACGCTGCAGAAGCTCTCCACACGACGAAGTCTGGCGGAGGCGCGGCGCAAGTTCACCGGGCGGCGAAACTCAGGCGAGCAGCGGCGGACGAAGTGCGGTGAAGGAGCGCAGGAGCGAGGAACTCTATGCGCGAAGGAAGGAGAATGCGAAGAAGAGGAAGAAGAAAGGGCAGTTGAGCTTATAAAGGAGAGAGAAGGTGGGCCGAAAACCGCTGGGCCTGCGCCGTTTGTCTCGCGGCCCGCGACGGTTCGCGTCACTGTTCGCCACGTGTCACAGAGATACACGCGGAAAAGAGAAAGCCACACGGAAGCACACATAGGATCCGAAACGGTGAGTGGGATCCGGAGCGGTGCAGTTAATGAGCGCGCAACTGTCAATACGAAGTGACAACTGACGCTGGCACGACAGTCACAGTGCGCATGTCTCTGACAGGCACAGAAACCGAAATATTCTCGACCTCGTCGAGGAGAGACTTGAAGTCTAAAGATGCCGGAGAGTAAGATGCCGGAGAATGACTTGAGAACAGAGAAAGTGTGAGTCCGAGCAAAGATGCCGGATTTGTACCAAAGGCTAAGAAAGTTAAACCGGTATCCAAGATACAAAAAACCTGGCATGGTCTGTTGGATAGAATCCGCCAGACTATACCAGCTTCGGGGACTAATGTTGGGGGGATGACCCCCGGTATGCCAAAGATGTGCCATACCGGATGGTCTCACCCTTCGAGATACCGGTTTAATATTCATGCCGGTATAAGAGAATAGAGTTTGGCTCAGTGAAGCTAGGCCGGTATCCCCAAGAGGGGTATACCGGAACCAGGAAGGAAAGATACCGGAGCACCGGAAGGGAGAACAAGCCGGCCGACTGGTCAAAGATTCCGTCAGGAGCTAAAGGACAAAGATGAGCTAAGCAAAGTGGCTTTAAACGAAGACTAGAAGACAAGGAGGAGGATGACGGTCAAAGAAGCCGGAGGACGTCATCCTTCATGTTTAAAGAAGACCCCGGCGTCATCTGTGATTAAAGTAGCTTTATAAAGTATCTTTGTAAAGTAGTTTGTCTAGTCAAAGATCCCATTAGGGTTTCTTGTTCTGTAAGCCACCCTCTCCCCTATATAAGGAGAGGGGGCAGCTTCTTTTATACGCGCGATCAGCTAAGGAGAGAACAACCGATAACCTGTTTTGAGATCAATGAACATGGTGATCTAGAGCGAGTTCGTCCTTGTGTCTATCTTCCTCTACCTTTGGTCTAGGCCGGGTTCTTGAGGAAAGCATCCGGAAGTTCATCCATCTAGTCACAAACCCTCCCCCGAATCCTCTAGCGCCCATTCGGCCCCAAGATAAGCCATCCCATGGCATCTGCTCGTTCACCACGACGACAACCCTCTCAAGATCGAGCTTCATTTTGGAGTGACTACGAAGGATACATGCTTACTTTTTCATATTCATGTTTTAAACTTGTTTAAATCATGGTCAAACCTAGGATTTGACAAAGATTCAAATGGGCATAATTTAAAAAAAAACAAAAAATGAAAAACCAAGGCACATAGTCTTCTTATGTTATATTGTAAGCATTCAATTAAGTTGATAAACAAGGTCTCTAGACATATTCAAACCAGAGAAATCATGTACCTACCCCCTAACCTAAACTCTGTCTCATGAAGTCAAGCATGATGATATGTGGTTTTTTGGTTTCAAACATGGAAATTTCAAAAACCCTCCCAAGAGCTTCATTTTGAAGTGATTAATTATGAAGCATACATGCATGCTTACTTTTTCATATTCATGTTTTAAACTTATTCAAATCTTGGTGAAACCTGGGATTTGACCAAGATTCAAATCCGTATAAAAATTAAAAAACAAAATAAAAAAAACAAGGTCTTCTTATGTTATATATTAAGCATTCAATTAAGTTGATAAATAAGGTCTAGACATATTCAAACCAGAAAAATCATGTATCTACCGCTAACCCTAAACTTTGTCTTATGAAGTCAAGCATGAAGAGAAGTGGATTTTGGTTTCAAGCATGGAAATTTCAAAAACCTCCCCAAACTTCATTTTAGAGTGACTAAGAAGGATACAAGCTTCCCTTTTCATTTTCATGTTTTAAACTTGTTTAAATTATCTTGGTCAAATCTAGGATTTGACAAGATTCAAATGGGCAAACATATGGTAAGTGATGCAAATATCATTTCTAAGTGCGGGCAAACCAGCTTTAGCTTAACATATTTCTAAGTACAAGGTTTCAGAAAATTGAGTGGGGGCGGCTGCCCCCCTTGGCTATAGTCTGGATCCGCCCATGCTATAGTTTGAGGTCATTTGGATGACGTCGAAAAAATTCTTTGATTAGAAATGGGGTTGTTCGAACCCCGTAGTTGGATTTTTTTGAACCTTGATCTGTAGTACTGGGCAAAACCCTAGTTTAACCTATTTAATTATAGATTGGTAGGTCGATTTTTCTACGTACCTTTTTATTATTACTCTACTATGCAGCACATATGTGTTTGCCCGTCGAGTGAAACTCGGAGGAAGAGGGATCACTCGGAAGGAGAGAAGAAGGAGGGAGAGCATTATGGTGTCTCCCCTTTTTCGGGTGATGATGTTGACTGTTGTGCAGGGTTTGTCAGTGAGCAGGAGGTGCGAGCGAGCGAGCGAGCGAGTCGAGCGAGGCCGAGAATGAGAGAGATTTGTTTTTTTTGTGAGAGGGACAACCGAAGGATCCAGAAGGACCCACAGACTTCCAATACGCATCCTGATGCGTCTTCTCTTGACAAAGAAAATGGTTGGGAGTTTGCGTACCTATTGCACGTGACTTGTGCTCACTGAAGTGTGGGACCTCACGCATGGGCACCACACGTAAGTGACAGACCTGTTGGTGTAAAAACTCGGTTGATTATTATAGTGCATTAGAACAAAGTTTCCTATGGATTCAAGGGTAGGAAATCCAAGTTAACTCATTTACATGACATTATTTTTTCCATGAAGCAAAGTTAACACATCTATCAATTTGTACATTTTGGAGTGACTAAGAAGGATCCATGCTTACCTTTTCGTTTTCACGTGTTAAACTTGTTTAAATCTTGGTCAAACCTAGGATTTGACAGAGATTCAAATGGGCGGAAAATTAAAAAAAAAACAGAAAAATGAAAAACCAAAGCACATACGTAGTTTTCTTATGTCATATAGTAAGCATTCAATTAAATTGATAAACAAGGTCTAGACATATTCAAAACATACAAATCATGTATGTACCCCTAACCCTAAACTATGTCTTAGGAAGTCAAGCATGAAGAGAAGTGGTTTTGGGTTTCAAACAGGGAAATTTCAAAAACCTCCCAAAAACTTCATTTAGAGTGACTAAGAAGGATAAATGCTTCCCTTTTCATTTTCATGTTTTAAACTTGTTTAAATCTTGGTAAAACCTAGGATCTGACCAAGATTCAAATGGGCATCAAAAATAGAAAAAATCAGAAAAATGAAAAACCAAAGCACATAGTCTTCTTATGTCATATAGTAAGCATTAAAGTTGATAAACAAGGTCTAGACGTATTCAAACCAGACAAATCATGTATCTACCCCTAACCCTAAACTCTGTCTTATGAAGTCAAGCATGAAGAGAAGCTGTTTTGGGTTTCAAACATGGAAATTTCAAAAACCCTCTCAAAGAGCTTCATTTTGGAGTGACTAAGAAGGATCCATAGGAAACTATGTACTAATACAGTATAATGATCACCCGAGTTATTAGAGCAACAAGTCTGTCACTTACGTACGTGTGGTTCCCATGCGTGAGGTCCCACACTTCAGTGAGCACAAGTCACGTAGTCTTCTTATGTCATATAGTAAGCATTCAATTAAGTTGATAAACAAGGTCTAGACATATCAAACCAGAAAAATCATGTATCTACCCCCTATATATCCCTAAATTAACCCTGACTTATGAAGTCAAGCATGAAGAGAAGAAGTGGTTTTTGGTTTCAAACATGGAAATTTCAAAAACCCTCCCAAGAGCTTCATTTTGGAGTGACTAGTTAAGACGCATACATGCTTACTTTTTCATATTCATGTTTTAAACTTGTTCAAATCTTGGTCAACAAACCTACGATTTGACGAAGATTCAAATGGGTATAAAAAAATTAAAACCAAGGTCTGCTCATGTCATATAGTAAGCATTCAATTAAATTGATAAACAAGGTCTTATGAATTCAATCATGTATCTACCCCCTAACCCTAAACTATGTCTTATGAAGTCAAGCATGCATGAAGAAAAGTGGTTTTTGGTTTTCAAGCATGGAAATTTCAAAAACCCTCCCAAGAGCTACATATTGGAGTGACTAAGAAGGATAGATGCTTAATTTTTCATATTCATGTTTTAAACTTGATTAAATCATGGTCAAACCTAGAATTTGACCAAGATTCAAATGGGCATAAAAATTCAAAAAAAATGAAAAACCAATGCACATAGTCATCTTATGTTATCTAGTAAGCATTCAATTAAGTTGATAAACAATGTCTAGACATATTCAATCCAGAAAATTCATGTATCAAGCTAACCCTAACCCCAAACTCTGTCTTATGAAGTCAAGCATGAAGAGAAGTACGTGGTTATTTGGTTTCAAACATGGAAATTTCAAAAACCCTCTCAAGAGCTTCATTTTGGAGTGACTACGAATGATACATTCTTAATTTTTCATATTCATGTTTTAAACTTGTTTAAATCATGGTCAAACCTAGGATTTGACCAAGACCTAGTCTTCATGCTTGACTTCCTAAGACATAGTTTGAATCTTGAATCAAGTTTAAATCATGAATATGAAAAATTAGTCTCTCCAAAATGTAGCTCTTGAGAGGGTTTTTGAAATTTCCATGTTTGAAACCAAAAACCACTTCTCTTCATGCATGCTTGACTTCATAAAGACAGAGTTTAGGGTTTGGGGTAGACAGCACGCGCCGACGCGTGGACGAAATTTATTCTCTGTCCCCCTGACATGCACTTGCCAGTGTCTTCAACAGTCTGACACGAGCAGTGAAGCTTTTATGGAGCCCAGCGGAGAGGGGCTCCATTTCTCGAGCGGTAGCGAGGTGACATGCGGCCTAAGTCCAAATTTAAACATTGCGAAAAAATCTGAAACAAATCATGCACGTTCACAGCTCATATTAAGATAACCCCTAAAAATTTCAGATCAAAATTCGAAACATACATCGAGAAACAAAAAAGAGAAACTCAGATGGGAATAGTCTACAGAGAAACTCAGATTTGAATTCGGGAACTATTCATGACAGATTTCTCTTTTTTGTTTCTCGATGTATGTTAGTGGCAGTTAATATGGACCGGAGGAAGTACTAATAATATGAGGCATATTTTTGAGCTGGCCCTGTTTAGTAGAGTTTACATTTGAGAGTTACATCTTTCTACCACCATTATTTTTGATTTAGCTTGTCTTTTTTTGCCCACCATTTTATCGAGCAGGGTTAATGCAAGATCCATAGCAAACTAGCTTGTCATGACATTTTTTTGGCGGAGTGCATCTTCTCATGGCGAGCTAGCGACTTTGCCTACTAGAGTTTTTTTTGTTGAACTACATTTTTTGGATTTTCCCATTTTATTTGTGCACAACCTATGAGCCGCCCGCAATTCAGCACCATATATTGGCGGGATTTTCTAGTTCAGCACCATAAATTAGCAGGATGCTATCTTCTAAGGCTTTCATTTCCCCTATATCCAGCCCCACCCACGGACAAGCAAGGGCCTCTCTCCCTACCTCGCACCTAGTCCGTCTCGCTCCCTCTCAGTCCTCCATCCGTAGCCGACATCCACCGCGCCGGAGCCAACTCAGCGACGCCGTTAACCACACTCCGTCCGCTTCATCGGATCTGCTTCCCCGACTCACTGGTTCATCTTACCGGCCGGCGAGATCGGTACACAAAGCGCCACCATGATCCACTGAACCAAACCGAACGGCCAACGCGCCACCTCCCCAGTCGACCAAGGTTGAACACTTTGTCCGGCAGCTTTTGTTATGTATTTGATTTCCGAGACTAGTTTATTGCTTGCTTCCACTGCTTGTTATTAGCATCTATTTTTTTTTTGTAATGCCTGCTAGATATTCCCCTCGAGAATGCCTACGAAGAATCTCGGAGGCAAAATATCTTGCAGAATATGATAATTGCAGCCAAGCTCGGCATACTGTTGAATGGGACAAAATCACCGCACCCCAAGTCGTTGCCGAGATTTTTCACACGTGTGATGTGCCGCCAAAAGGACGATTCCGTGGGGCTTCTGAGTAAGAAGGTATTTAGCCGCACTGCTCAAATTTCATATGTCTTGTTTGCTGATTGATTTGATGAACTTTGATTTGCAGCAGCTAGCCACTGCTCATGTTCCTAACAAAGACAGTGAGCGCGCCAGTGATGCAGACATTGGTAGAAAGGAGGCGGGATTTGGTCCTATTGTTCTAGCAAGCAATCATTTGAGGGGCCGCCTAGGATCAGCACATCTGGATCCTCCTGAGCTCAACATTAAGGAGGTAATTTTATAATAGTGTTTTAAACATGACATAATCTAATGTACTGAAAGAGATCAAACTGTCAACAGGAGTGGAGTGGTATAGATGGTAGAGATATAGATATAGATTTCAGATTTCCTAATTTTTTCTTGAAAATAGGGTCGCTTGACCTCTGCATCCAAATGATGCACCCACCCTTTTATTTCAATGTTTTAGACTCCATTTAAGGTTTAGAAACTCATGGGTTGCTGAAAGTGGTGACATGAATCAACCAACATATTTCCTTTTAATCTGCTGATTGATTTTATGCATGGCAAATCGCAGAAGCAAGTGACTGCTCATGTCCCTGGCAAGCAGCATTGTAGCACAGATGTCCAGAGTTCCAGTGATGCAAACGTTTGTAGGAACAAAACAGAAGGATGTGGCACTGGGGAAGCTAAGATTAGGCGTCTTCAAAAGGACTTGGATGTGGCCACTTGGCGGAACAAAGAAATGAACCGAGGATGGAATTCTACAATTCAAGATGGCCTACATGCTGTTGCTGATCTGCAAAAGCTAGTGGCTGGCAACTTGGTTACCGCTTTGGCTGATGCAGATATCCATGAGATCAACTGGACGATCTTGGAACAGGTGAAAGCACGAGCAGAAACTCTGCACTCATCTTTGCAGGTAGATGATTTTCAAAGGGTGATGCAAGAGCCGCTATATGAATAGATTGTTGTTTTCAGTTGATGATGTCCCTGGTTCTTTTGTTTACTTATGTGCTGGTAGTACTTAGGGGAACTAGCTTGTACAAGTATTTTTTTTCCGATAAAGTTGTACAAGTAAATGGCACATGCTTCGCATGTTTGACCAATTAAGTTAAAAAGCTTCACAAAATCATGCTATCATGTAGGCGGGCTTGCATTGGCTTTCAACCCAAGTGACTATTGACTGCAATCTGTAATATGTACCCCTCTGTTGCACTTAATGATATCCAAGCCCTTGGGCCCCCCTCCTTTGTTAAAAAAAAATCGAATTCTTATTGCGTCGAAGTTGTTTCACTAAAAAAAAGAGCCCTCACGTGCAAGGCACGTGTATATATACTAGTACTACTAGAGATGGTACACCTAGACATTAGAGATTTGTTTGTTTTAAAGATATTTTTAATTGTGTATAAGATGGAAAATATAACTTTAGGCTATCCACAATGTTGCTATTGCCAAATCTGATACGATGGTGAATTTGGCTTTGGTGTGAAATATAGCAATAGCTCCACAATGTAGTGGTTCCAAATATTTATAACGTGGGTCCCGCCATCAAGCTAAAACAACACATAAAGCCAATATGGAACTACTCTCACAATGTAGGGAACTAGTTCCAAATGCCAAAAGTGAAATTTGGCATCGGAGCACCTATTTGCTCCGGTTCCCTGTTTTTCTGGTTTTGGAACTACCTCTACAATGTATGGAACTAGTTCAAAAAGCCAAAAATCAAATATGGAACCACTTTTGGCTACACGTTGTGGATGCTCTTAGCAAATTCCTAGTATTTTTCATGGTCGATGTAAAAAAAGTATTTTTCATAGTTGATGTAAAAAAAACAAGTTTTTTTCATGGTCGATGTAAAAAAAGAGAGAAAACATGTCTCATAAAAAGCCTTATGGTTAGCACAATTTTTTTACGGAGTAACTCTTTTTTACATAGCCCAAATTACTATTCGATTTTCCATTGATATATTTTATGTGTATAAAGCAAGGGAAGAAGTACACATGCATTTTTCGTTTTATTCTTTTTTGACATTTCAAAATGTATAGAAGATGAATTTCGAAATAAAGAGATCATATGCACCCAAGAACCAACAAGCATATCCCCTTGAACCCGAACATACTCAGGGCCCTTTTGTTGTGGCTTTTTTTTTGCCTTTTTGGCTTTTGGATTTTGGAAGCCAAAAACAAATATTATATTCTTTTGGCTTCCAAAATCCAAAAGCCAAAAAGCCACAGCAAAAGGGCCCTCAGCTTCAGACTTGGGATTTCGTAGGCTAGGGTTCCACAGTTTTCCAGCAACAAGTAATAATTTCAACTCTGCCCCAAAATTCCCGCGAAATCCCCCCCGCTTCCAAAATTCAAAGCGATGTGAAATAAGTACAGTGTCGATCTTATCCCCCCGGACCGCTCAATTCAGACCTATCACCGGCGGCGCCGAACCCCGCATCTCTCTCTCACGCTTCCACCCTGCATGACCCACCGGATCATCTCACACGCCGGCGCCGGCCCACTGTCCCACTCCCACACCAGCACTACTGCCTTCTCATCGGCCACCGTAGTGACCGACGACGTTCCGCCGTCTCCCTTGCTTTTTAGCAAGCCGGAGTAGCTTCCACCTCCCCCACCCCCACCGACGACCACTGTACCATACGAGCTCCTCCGTAGCCGACTTCCACCGCCGCCTTGTCAGCGACAGTCACCATCGCCGGGTTCTCGTATCTTAATCCCCGACTCCTTCCGTCCACCGGACTGGAGAGATGGGTACAGAAAGCGCCTCCATGATGTTCCACGGCTGGAAACCAAAGCGTACACGCGCCCACTTCCAAGAAGGTTGATATGGCCGCATTCGTTATGCATGTGATTTCGAAAAGTATTTTTTTGCTTACTTGCACCGCCATCTCATTAGCATTTTTTTTTGTAATGCATGCTAGATATTATTGCAATACAGAAGAATGAATTAAAAGAGAAACGGATACGGAATATATGTATAAGATATGCAAGCCGTGTGGGCACAAACATGTGTAACGCTATTGCCTCTAGTGCAAACCTGAACAAAATCGGAGAAGAACCCTTTCCCCTCCCCAAAGATAAAGAACAATGTTTTGATTCACAATTTGATCATGCTGAGCCTCTTGGAGAGCTGACTCAGGAAGATGCCTTGCCTGACCATTCTCCTCAACCCCACCAGGTGATTTCTGTGTTTTTTACTTTAAGATATCTGTTGCAACTTCCATGTGTTGTATACTTGTATCCTGAATCCCACCAGACATGTTCACATGCCACCTCTAGGTCTCCTTAATGCATCATATATATGTTTCAGCATGCACGTCATCCTTTACTGTTCTTCATTCTATTCCATTTGCATATCATCATATATGGGACTTCTGTAGACTGAAATATCGTTTATGTGTGCTAGGAATCTGCAGCTTCAAGTAAGAATTTCGCAGGAACCACCAATGAGAGGAAGACCAATCAACAGGCACCTGAATCGGTGATAGAACAGCTGCAACCAAAAAAGAAACCTGCTTCTGCTACTAGACAGTCTCAGCGATTCATGGCACCAGTTGAAGAAAATAACGAAAATTCTAAGAGTACTGAAATAAAAAAACGTGGTGAACACCCCAAGCGGTTGAATCAGCCACCTGTTACCAATCCAGTCAACCAGCGACAATCGGCAGCAGAACCAGTTTCCACAGCAACTTCTCAGCCACAATTGGCAGCAGAACCAGTTTCCACAGCAACTTCTCAACAACAATTGGCAGCAGAACAAGTTTCCACGGCAACTTCTCAGCCACAATTGGGATCAGCAGTAGCTGTGGTAGGAAATACTGCCCAAGGACACACTGTACCAGTCCCAGCTGACACAACCACAACTGGCCAAACACTGCTAGCACAACATCAACAAACTGTTGATGATCTCCCACTGACCCATATTAGTCCTGCCATAGACAACTCCCCTGAGGATGAGCCCCACACCGAAGAAGGTACATTTTCCAATGCTTATAGTTTCATTCTCTGTTATAAAGTTATACTTTATAGAGATATATATATATACCTACCTTGATAGCTTGATGTAATGCTTAACTTTGTAGTTGCACCACGATCAAGAAAAACGAGGGGCCCAACAGTAGGGAAAATGTTCGTAGCTAAGCTTGCTGGGATGGAATCAAGATTTCGCCTTTCATCTATCGTAGGTGGCAGAAGGCCACTTTGGACCCGAGAAGAATCTTGTAAATTAGCATCGGATGTAGGAATTTTCGTCAGGAATGAAATTCCTATCTTCCCAACATGGAAAGAGCACGTAGACACCTCTGCGCATTTTGAAAAATTAGTGCACAGGTTACACGTAAGTCATCTTTCTCTTGGTAATGTTACTCATACTAGTATACCACATTGGCACGTCCCGTTCCTTCTAGCTTGTTGTTGGATCTATGTATATCACACCAACGGTTTATATTGTTGTGAACAGTTAAGGTTCGATTTCGATGAGGACCAAGAGGAAGTAAAGCATGTTCTCAACAGTCTATTCTCAGACTGTCTGTGATGTCATGGAAGAAATACTTCACTGGAAAGATTACTGGGAGTGTTCCAACTATATCTCCTTTTAAGCAAATGACTGACAAACAGTGGGGAGATCTTGTGAAGCACTGGTCTGATCCAAAGAATATGGTATGATTTGTAAGACTGAGACCAGATCACATCTTGGATTCTTATTTATAGCAGTGTCTCACTAGTCTCCTTTTTGCAGAATTTGGCTAAACAGAATCAGGAAAACCGCGGTAAACTACTTTTACCTAGCCGTACGGGATCTCGTAACCTTATAGTGCACATTCGGCAAAAAGTAAGGACATGTTGTTTTATACTGCTATTTAGAAATATTTTAGTAAAAGATCATGCAGAGTATATACACCAGTGTGCAGCTTATATTATGATCCTCCATTTCAACCACGTTATTCGATTTATAAATGGTAGTACTAAAATGCAGATGTTACATAATGCAAGTAAAAGGGAACCAAACAAAGAGATGACTCTGCCGGAGATTTTTGAAGCATGCCAGAAGAATAAACTTGAAGTGATTGGAGAACTCGCACAGAGTGTTCTTGTAAGTCTTCTCAAAGATTGAAATTTTGTGACGACTCACATCCCAACTTGTAGGAGTAGTAAAGTACATGTCAATATGATATTATATATGTTTATTAAAATTCATGTGATGTTAATCAGACATGCCAAACTGTAGGAATAAAAGTAGGTCATACACATGATAAATCTACTATCAGCAAGTTTCTCTGTAGTAACTATCATGTTTACACATGTGTACGAACTGAATTTTTTGCAGGAAGATATGAAATTAGAGATGGCAAAAACCGGTAAAAACGGTCTGGAAAAAACCGATGAAGAATGTGTGAAGGCATTTTCTATGGCAATAAAAAAGAAAGGCATTGCCAAAAACACTTTCTTACGGAATGCTGGACTGCTGAAGTGCAAGTCCATGTCCAAGTCAAAGTATTTGCATGCTCAAGTTCTAAAGGAGCAACTCCAAGTAGAATGAGCTGCATCAGCTGCACTAAGACTAGAAGTCGACCATTTTAGAACGATAGCAACACAGAAGGAGGCCCTACTGGAGCAGGTTAGGAATGCTAGTAAGAAGTAAGAAGAGTATCTGCTAGATAATTGGAGATGAACGGGGACAGTGACAGCTCATTACCTTGGTCTTGTAAAATGGTTCCTTAGTCTGAGCATATTTCGTAGGTGCATTTATCTGCAATTGCTATGATCTTGGTGGTCGTTTCCTTGTTGTGATGTGGACTTTTTTTGAACCGGAACCCTGCTGATTGTTAATATTATAAGTGGATTGCCTAGCCCTTTCCATCAGTTCTGACTTGTGGTTCCGTTGGCTCGTGGATGAAGCTTGACGTGGTATCAGAGCCCATAGTCTCAAGTTCGAGTCATCGCTTTCACAAACCTTCTCTTCTCTTCTCCCGGTCTAGCCTTTTCTGTCAGTTTGGACTTTTTGTTGCCTTGACTATGTTGCGATGTATAAAGTGGATTGCCTAGCCCTTTCCATCAGTTCGGACTTTTTGTCGCGTTGGCTAGTGCATTAAAGCTTGACACTGATGATTTTCTGTGATCCATTGATTTCCATCTTTCTACATATATCCCAGGTCTAGAAGCTTGTCAACTGGTCTGGTTCATTCATCGCTGTATTGAGTGCAATGAACGGAACAGTGGCTTCTCCTTTGTGTTGTCTTTGCAACACAACAGCATTCGCTATACGTACAGGCGAGTTGTGAACAGAGATACTTATGTATGCTACCAAATTTTGACTCCATATAATCAATAGCTTAACAACCCTCTAATTCAAATCTCAACATTATTTCACACACTGAAATATTTTGTACGCGTTTTGAATTGGAGAACATGGGAACCGACTTTGGTTTCTGATTATGACTTGATGTGACCCTAGGCCCTGGATTCCTGAGCAGAAGGTATGTGTAAAAACAAAGAGATTACAAAGTGCTAATTCCCTTTTTTTGTAAGTCCTGGTGGCATTGACACTCCTTTCTTACTTGCTATATTTTTTTGGTGTTTATATATAATAGAGAATTACCAGCTTATTGTCGAACCCGTTAGATTTTGGGCAATAATTGTTACGTGGCTGCTTCTTAATTAAAGTTTATCATGTCATGTAGATGGATTTGTGAAAGATGCAGCGGGTCGTTCTTCAGATCGTCTACATGGGATTCCCATCTACATGTATGTTCACGGTTTCATGGAGTACTTCAGCTCATAGCAGCCACATACGATCCTGCAAGATTTGCATTTTTTTGACCTTGCAAGATTTGCATTCAATGTATCGCCAAGACGCGTCCGTGAGAACTCTAGAAACATCTTCGTCTGACTCGTTTTGGCGCGCGTAGTTCCCGAGCGAATCCAATGAATTTTGACCGTTCTCTTAAAAAAAAGGAACTTTGACCGTTGGATCAAGCGTTGGAGAACTGTTGTGCCAACGGCCAATAATTATGATCGTCGTAACCGATTTTCAACGTGATGATGAATTGATGTGACATTTGGCCGTACTAGTACGGTCTCATATTTTTGTATTACTTGGACTGTAGCCAAATTCGAAATCTCATTCCAGCGGCAAAACTTCCCGCCTGAAAAATACAAATATTTCACACGCTTCTAACTTCCCATTCTACCCTCGTAAAGATGACAACAATGTCCATGTATAAGTCGGTTGGTGGGGGGTCTACCCGTCATTTTTTTCCGATCACCACCTCCCTAGCTCCGGAAACTCCCCGAAAAAAAATTCATTTCCCTCACTCTCTCCTCTGAGACCACCCACCGGAACTTCCCAAGTCCCTCTCTCTCCCACCTCCACGAACACCGCACCGGAACATCCCCGCCGGACTTCCCTGGCCTACCCGAGGCCTCGCGATCCTCGTCATCCGGCTGCCTGCCGGAGCCGCTTCATCGACGCCGTCATCAACCGGACCGGATCATCCCCGCCGAACCTCGAAACCATATGCTCATCCAGCAGTCTACCGCAGTCGCTTCAGCTGCGGCATCGTCCACCCCACCGGAGCCGCTTCGCCGGATCCGTCGTCCACCACATCGGATCTTGCTCACCGACACCGCTGTGCATGAACCGGATCTGCTTCACCGGCGCCGTGCATGATCTAAACTCTTCTACTGTCGCTTTTCTATTGCTTGCTGATACGTCTCCAACGTATCAATAATTTCTTATGTTCCATGCTACTTTATTGATGATACCTACATGTTTTATGCACATTATATGTCATATTTATGCATTTTCTGGAACTAACCTATTAACGAGATGCCGAAGAGCCAGTTGCTGTTTTCTGCTGTTTTTGGTTTCAGAAATCCTAGTAAGGAAATATTCTCGGAATTGAACGAAATCTTCGCCCAGGGTCCTATTTTTGCACGGAGCTTCCAGAAGACCGAAGAGATAACGAAGTGGGGCCACGAGGTGGCCAGACCACAGGGCGGCGCGGCCCAGGCCCTGGCCGCGCCACCCTGTCCCCTGGGCCCCTCGTGTGGCCCCCTGACCTACCCTTCCGCCTACAAATAGCCTCCGTCGCGAAACCCCCAGTACCGAGAGCCACGATACGGAAAACCTTCCAGAGACGCCGCCGCCGCGAATCCCATCTCGGGGGATTCAGGAGATCGCCTCCGGCACCCTGCCGGAGAGGGGATTCATCTCCCGGAGGACTCTTCATCGCCATGATCGCCTCCGGAGTGATGAGTGAGTAGTTCACCCCTGGACTATGGGTCCATAGCAGTAGCTAGATGGTCGTCTTCTCCTTGTTGTGCTTCATTGTTGGATCTTGTGAGCTGCCTAACATGATCAAGATCATCTATATGTAATTCTATATGTTGTGTTTGTCGGGATCCGATGGATAGATAATACTATGTTATGGTGATTATCAATCTATTGTTTATGTGTTGTTTATGATCTTGCATGCTCTCCGTTATTAGTAGAGGCTCTGGCCAAGTTTGTACTCTTAACTCCAAGAGGGAGTATTTATGCTCGATAGTGGGTTCATGCCTTCATTGACACCTGGGACAGTGACAGAAAGTTCTAAGGTTGTGATGTGATGTTGCCACTAGGGATAAAACATTGATTCTATGTCTAAGGATGTAGTTGTCGATTACATTACGCACCATACTTAATGCAATTGTCTGTTGCTTAGCAACTTAATACTGAATGGGGTTCGGATGATAACCTGAAGGTGGACTTTTTAGGCATAGATGCAGTTGGATGGCGGTCTATGTACTTTGTCGTAATGCCCAATTAAATCTCACTATATTTATCATATCATGTATATGCATTGTTATGCCTTTCTCTATTTGTCAATTGCCCGACTGTAATTTGTTCACCCAACATGCTTTTATCTTATGGGAGAGACACCTCTAGTGAACTGTGGACCCCGGTCCTATTCTTTACATAGCATACAATCTACTGCAATTGTATTTTACTGTTTTCTTTGCAAACATCTTCCACTCGATACGTTTAATCTTTTGTTACAGCAAGCCGGTGAGATTGACAACCTCACTGTTTCGTTGGGGCAAAGTACTTTGGTTTTGTTGTGCAGATTCCACGTTGGCGCCGGAATCCCTGTTGTTGCGCCGCATCACATTTCGCCACCATCAACCTTCAACGTGCTTCTTGGCTCCTACTGGTTCGATTAAACCTTGGTTTCATACTGAGGGAAACTTGCTTCTATACGCATCATACCTTCCACTTGGGGTTCCCAACGGACGTGTGCATCTACGCGTATCAAGCTAAATTTCTGGCGCCGTTGCCGGGGAGATCAAGACACACTGCAAGGGGAGTCTCCACTTCTCAATCTCTTTACTTTGTTTTTGTCTTGCTTTATTTTATTTACTACTTTGTTTGCTGCACCTAAACAAAACACACAAAAAAATAGTTGCTAGTTTTACTTTATTTATTGTCTTTCTCTCTATATCAAAAACACACAAAAAATTAGTTACTCGCATTTACTTTATCTAGTTTGTTTTATTTACCGTTGCTAAAATGAATACCCCTGAAAATACTAAGTTGTGTGACTTCACAAATGCAAATAATAATGATTTCCTATGCACACCTATTGCTCCACCTGCTACTACAGCAGAATTCTTTGAAATTAAACCTGCTTTACTAAATCTTGTCATGAGAGATCAATTTTCTGGTGTTAGTTCTGATGATGCTGCTGCCCATCTTAATAATTTTGTTGAACTTTGTGAAATGCAAAAGTATAAGGATGTAGATGGTGATATTATTAAATTGAAAGTGTTTCCTTTCTCATTAAGAGGAAGAGCTAAAGATTGGTTGCTATCTTTGCCTAAGAATAGTATTGATTCATGGACTAAATGTAAGGATGCTTTTATTGGTAGATATTATCCTCCCGCTAAAATTATATCTTTGAGAAGTAGCATAATGAATTTTAAGCAATTAGATACTGAACATGTTGCTCAAGCATGGGAGTGAATGAAAACATTGGTAAAGAATTGCCCAACTCATGGACTGACTACTTGGATGATCATCCAAACCTTCTATGCAGGACTAAATTTTTCTTCGCGGAATTTATTGGATTCACCTGCTGGAGGTACCTTTATGTCCATCACATTGGGGGCGGCTACAAAACTTCTTGATGATATGATGATAAATTACTCTGAATGGCACACGGAAAGAGCTCCACAAGGTAAGAAGGTAAATTCTGTTGAAGAAACCTCTTCCTTGAGTGATAAGATTGATGTGATTATGCCTATGCTTGTGAATGGTAGATCTAATGTTGATCCAAATAATGTTCCTTTAGCTTTATTGGTTGCTCAAGAAGAAAATATTGATGTGAATTTCATTAAAAATAATAATTCAACAACAATGCTTATAGGAACAACTCTGGTAATAACTATAGGCCATATCCTTCTGCTAATGGTAATACTTATGGTAGATATGAGGAAAGGATGCTAGAAATTGAAAGATCCACTAAAAACTTTATGCAATCGCAATATGAGCAAAATCAATTGTTTACTAAAACTATGAATGAACAATCTACCTTGTTGAAGAATATAGGAAATCAACTTGAAAACTTGAATAGGGAGATTTCTGGTCTGCAAACTAAAATTTCAAATGCTGAAACCCGAATCTCATACATGTCCGCATCACAATCCTCTTTAATTAATAAAATGGCTGCTAAACCTGATGATATTGATAATAAGATTACTACTACATCAAATGCCATCCAAGTTAGAATTAATGAGAATATAAGATTAATGGCTGAACTGCGTGCTAGGTGGGATAGAGAAGAAAATGAAAAACTAGCTAAAGAGAATAATGTAGCTAAAGTTTGGACTATTACCACCACTAGTAATGCTAATTCTTCACATGTTGCTGCACCTCCTACTATCAATGGTAAAATAAGTGGTGTTGGCAATGTTTCTACTCCTAGTGCAAAGCGAACAAAACTGGCTGAAATTGCTAAAACTGCTGAAACTGCTTGTGATAAAACTGCTGAAATTTTTTCCAACCTTGGGAACAATGATCCCATTGCTGTAGCTCATAATGATTTAGATTTTGATGATTGCCACATCTCTGAAGTTATAAAGTTCTTACAAAAACTTGCTAAAAGTCCTAATGCTAGTGCTATAAATTTAGCCTTTACAAAACATATTACAAATGCTCTCATAAAAGCTAGAGAAGAGAAACTAAAACTTGAAACTTCTATTCCTAGAAAGTTAGAAGATGGTTGGGAGCCCATCATTAAAATGAAATTCAATGACTTTGAATGTAATGCTTTATGTGATCTTGGTGCAAGTATTTCTGTTATGCCTAAAAAGATTTATGATATGCTTGACTTGCCACCATTGAAGAATTGTTATTTGGATGTTAATCTTGCCGATAATGTTAAAAAGAAACCTTTGGGGAGGATTGATAATGTGCGCATTACGGTTAACAATAACCTTGTCCCCGTTGATTTTGTTGTTTTGGATATCGAATGCAATACATCTTGTCCTATTGTGTTGGGAAGACCTTTTCTTCGAACTGTTGGTGCTGTTATTGATATGAGGGAAGGTAATATTAAATATCAATTTCCTCTCAAGAAAGGTATGGAACACTTCCCTAGAAAGAGAATGAAGTTGCCTTTTGATTCTATTATTAGAACAAGTTATGATGTTGATGCTTCATCTCTCGATGTTACTTGATTTGCACTTTCTGCGCCTAGCTGAAAGGCGTTAAAGAAAAGCGCTTATGGGAGACAACCCATGTTTTTACTACAGAAATTTTTTGTTTTGTTGAGTCTTGGAAGTTGTTTACTACTGTAGCAACCTCTCCTTATCATGTTTTTGTGCCAAGTAAAGTTTCTATGTCAAAGTTGATGTTATATTTGGGATCGCTGCGCAGAAACAGCATTGCTGTCTGTCACAAATCTGGGCACAGGCCTCTGTAGAAAATTCGAAAAAATCTGTCAATTTACGAGCGTGATCCTCAGATATGTACGCAACTTTCATTAGTTTTGAGTTTTTCCGTTTGAGCAAGTCTGGTGCCATCTTTAAATTCGTCTTTACGGACTGTTCTGTTTTTGACAGATTCTGCCTTTTATTTCGCATTGCCTCTTTTGCTATGTTGGATTTATTTCTTTGATCCATTAATGTCCAGTAGCTTTATGCAATGTCCAGAAGTGTAAAGAATGTTTGTGTCACCTCTGAATGTGAGAATTATCAATTGTGCACTAACCCTCTAATGAGTTTGCTTGAAGTTTGGTGTGAAGGAAGTTTTCAAGGGTCAAGAGAGGAGTATGATATACTATGATCAAGAGGAGTGAAAGCTCTAAGCTTGGGGATGCCCCCGTGGTTCACCCCTGCATATTTTAAGAAGACTCAAGCGTCTAAGCTTGGGGATGCCCAAGGCATCCCCTTCTTCATCGACAACATCATCAGGTTCCTCCCTTGAAACTATATTTTTATTCAATCACATCTTGTGTTCTTTACTTGGAGCGTCGGTTTGTTTTTGTTTTGTTTTGTTTGAATAAAATGGATCCTAGCATTCACTTTGTGGGAGAGAGACACGCTCCGCTGTTGCATATGGACAAATATGTCCTTAGGCTTTACTCATAATGTTCTTGGCGAAGTTTCTTCTTCGTTAATTTGTTATATGGTTGGAATTGGAAAATGCTACATGTAGTAATTCTAAAATGTCTTGGATAATGTGATACTTGGCAATTGTTGTGCTCATGTTTAAGCTCTTGCATCATATGCTTTGCACCCATTAATGAAGAAATACATAGAGCTTGCTAAAATTTGATTTGCATATTTGGTCTCTCTAAGGTCTAGATAATATCTAGTATTGAGTTTTGAACAACAAGGAAGACAGTGTAGAGTCTTATAATGTTTACAATATGTCTTTTATATGAGTTTTGCTGCACCGGTTCATCCTTGAGTTTGCTTCAAATAACCTTGCTAGCCTAAACCTTGTATCGAGAGGGAATACTTCTCATGCATCCAAAATCCTTGAGCGAACTACTGTGCCATTTGTGTCCACCATACCTACCTACTACATGGTATTTCTCCGCCATTCCAAAGTAAATTGCTTGAGTGCTACCTTTAAAATTCCATCATTCACCTTTGCAATATATAGCTCATGGGACAAAATAGCCTTAAAAACTATCGTAGTATTGAATATGTACTTATGCACTTTATCTTTTATTAAGTTGCTTGTTGTGCGATAACCATGCTTCTGGGGAACGCCATCAACTATTGTTGAATATCATGTGAGTTGCTATGCATGTCCGTCTTGTCTGAAGGATCTATCATTTTAGTGGTTGGAGCATGCAAAATTGTTAGAGAAGAGCATTGGGCCGCTAACTAAAGCCATGAACCATGGTTGAAGTTTCAGTTTTGGACATATATCCTCAATCTCTTATGAGAATAATAATTGTTGCCACATGCTTATGCATTTAAGAGGAGTCCATTATCTGTTGTCCATGTTGTCCCGGTATGGATGTCTAAGTTGAGAATAATCAAAAGCGAGAAATCCAAAATGCGAGCATTCTCCTTAGACCTTTGTACAGGCGGCATGGAGGTACCCCTTTGTGACACTTGGTTGAAACATGGCATGCAAAGATCCGGTAGTCCAAGCTAAGTAGGACGAGGTGTGGACACTATTAGTATACTATGCATGAGGCTTGCAACTTGTAAGATATAATTTACATAACTCATATGCTTTATTACTACCGTTGACAAAATTGTTTCATGTTTTCAAAATAAAAGCTCTAGCACAAATACAGCAATCGATGCTTTCCTCTTTGAAGGACCATTCTTTTACTTTTATTGTTGAGTCAGTTTACCTATCTCCCTCCACCTTATGAAGCAAACACTTGTGTGAACTGTGCATTGATTCCTACATACATGCATATTGCACTTGTTATATTACTTTATGTTGACAATATCCATGAGATATACATGTTATATGTTGAAAGCAATCGCTGAAACTTAATCTTCCTTTGTGTTGCTTCAATACCTTTACTTTGATTTATTGCTTTATGAGTTAACTCTTATGCAAGACTTATTGATGCTTGTCTTGAAGTACTATTCATGAAAAGTCTTTGCTATATGATTCACTTGTTTACTCATGTCATTACCTTTGTTTTGATCGCTGCATTCATTACATATGTTTACAAATAGTATGATCAAGATTATGATGGCATGTCACTTCAGAAATTATCTTTGTTATCGTTTTACCTGCTCGGGACAAGCAGAACTAAGCTTGGGGATGCTGATACGTCTCCAACGTATCGATAATTTCTTATGTTCCATGCTACTTTATTGATGATACCTACATGTTTTATGCACATTATATGTCATATTTATGCATTTTCTGGAACTAACCTATTAACGAGATGCCGAAGAGCCGATTCTTTGTTTCTGCTGTTTTTGGTTTCAGAAATCCTAGTAAGGAAATATTCTCGGAATTGGACGAAATCTTCGCCCAGGGTCCTATTTTTGCACGGAGCTTCCAGAAGACCGAAGAGATAACGAAGTGGGGCCACGAGGTGGCCAGACCACAGGGCGGCGCGGCCCAGGCCCTGGCCGCGCCACCCTGTCCCCTGGGCCCCTCGTGTGGCCCCCTGACCTACCCTTCCGCCTACAAATAGCCTCCGTCGCGAAACCCCCAGTACCGAGAGCCACGATAAGGAAAACCTTCCAGAGACGCCGCCGCCGCGAATCCCATCTCGGGGGATTCAGGAGATCGCCTCCGGCACCCTGCCGGAGAGGGGATTCATCTCCCGGAGGACTCTTCATCGCCATGATCGCCTCCGGAGTGATGAGTGAGTAGTTCACCCCTGGACTATGGGTCCATAGCAGTAGCTAGATGGTCGTCTTCTCCTTGTTGTGCTTCATTGTTGGATCTTGTGAGCTGCCTAACATGATCAAGATCATCTATATGTAATTCTATATGTTGTGTTTGTCGGGATCCGATGGATAGAGAATACTATGTTATGGTGATTATCAATCTATTGTTTATGTGTTGTTTATGATCTTGCATGCTCTCCGTTATTAGTAGAGGCTCTGGCCAAGTTTGTACTCTTAACTCCAAGAGGGAGTATTTATGCTCGATAGTGGGTTCATGCCTTCATTGACACACAGGACGGTGTGAGAAAGTTCTAAGGTTGTGATGTGTTGTTGCCACTAGGGATAAAACATTGATTCTATGTCTAAGGATGTAGTTGTCGATTACATTATGCACCATACTTAATGCAATTGTCTGTTGCTTAGCAACTTAATACTAAATGGGGTTCGGATGATAACCTGAAGGTGGACTTTTTAGGCATAGATGCAGTTGGATGGCGGTCTGTGTACTTTGTCATAATGCCCAATTAAATCTCACTATATTTATCATATCATGTATATGCATTGTTATGCCTTTCTCTTTTTGTCAATTGCCCGACTGTAATTTGTTCACCCAACATGCTTTTATCTTATGGGAGAGACACCTCTAGTGAACTGTGGACCCCGGTCCTATTCTTTACATAGCATACAATCTACTGCAATTGTATTTTACTGTTTTCTTTGCAAACATCTTCCACTCGATACGTTTAATCCTTTGTTACAGCAAGCCGGTGAGATTGACAACCTCACTGTTTCGTTGGGGCAAAGTACTTTGGTTTTGTTGTGCAGATTCCACGTTGGCGCCGGAATCCCTGTTGTTGCGCCACATCACATTTCGCCACCATCAACCTTCAACGTGCTTCTTGGCTCCTACTGGTTCGATTAAACCTTGGTTTCATACTGAGGGAAACTTGCTTCTATATGCATCATACCTTCCACTTGGGGTTCCCAACGGACATGTGCATCTACGCGTATCACTTGCCTGCAAGTTCTTGTTTAATCTTGGGGGAACCTGTTTGTGCTAACGACGCGCCGTTACGTTTTTGCAGACGAGATGAGTAACCATGAAGTGTAATGGCCGTCTCTCCAACCCCAAGTAGCACATGTAGCGTACTTCATCACCGGATCTATCAACCCCAGGAAGATCTGCTGTGACTCCCACAGAGTGCTTCTCCTAATGTAAGTCCCTTGTTTTAGCGCCATGTTCTGGGTTCAGATGCTTGTTTGTCTGAAGCTCTTTTAGTTCATTCCTAGCTATGACCGTAACACCTTGCTATTTTCTACTTCATTGCTAACTTTAAGCGATTGAACATTTTGGTTTGCATTCCCTGCTCTGTAGATGTATCCATCATAACTTCTATCTTGCTCAGTCGTTGTTACAAAAATTATAGGTATTATAGTAACATCCTGCTATTATTTAGTTCATGGCCAATTTTAAGTAATTGCACATGTTGGTTCACATTCCCTGCTCTATAGCTTTTGGCATCGTAACTTCTATATTTGGTTTACATTCCCTGCTCTGTAGATCTAGCCATCATAACTTTATCTTGCTCAGTCGTTGTTACAAAAATTATGGCCTGCTACTATGTTGTTTGTGCCAATTTTTTACTCCATGAACATGTTGGCTTGCATTCCCTGTACTACAGGTGATGCCATTGTTTTGTATCTAGTTCATTGTAAGCTAACAAAGTAAGGACTTAGTTTGGCATGCTATCACTCTGCTATCTAGCATGTAGTACAAATAAACTTGTCATACTACTAGATAATAATTTTGCGTGCCATCTTGTTCTTCAAAAGCTGCATTATTGACTTGTTTCTCTGACTTGGCATGACGCTCACATATGGAAAGCTGAACATATTGGTTTGCATTCCCTCTTATACAAGTTCACAGGTGATCCCACTATATTCTGTATCTGGTCCATCCTAAGCTCCAGCATTAACTATCCTCTATGTGTTGCTCATTACAAGTTTATATCCCGAAACATCTTGATTTGCATCCCCTTCACTATAAGTTCAGGAGTATTATTTAGTTCACGGCCAAAATGAAGTAATTGCACTTGGCACATGTTGGTTCACATTCCCTCCTCTTTAGCTTCTGCCATCGTAACTTCTATTTTTGGTTTACATTCCCTGCTCTGTAGATGTAGCCATCATAACTTCATCTTGCTCAGTCGTTGTTACAAAATTTATAGCCTGCTACTATGTTGTTCATACCAATTTTGTACTCCCTGAACATGTTGGTTTGCATGGGACTCGACAGTAGTAAGTCTATTTGTTTCATTCTAACATGCTTTCATTATATTGGTGTTGGTATGCGGCATGCACTCTCTGTTTGCTTATTGTGCGCATTACAATGATCTTGTTATAACGACGAAATGATGAGTTCCAAATTCTTTGCCAAACAATATTGGAGTGTCTTTGCCTTTCCATTGTTCTTTGTCTTAACTTGTAATGTCTTTGTTTCAGATATAGGTGCTGCATGGACAACTTAAAAGATTGCCGGATCGCTTCATTGTATTGCTAGGTTTAATTACCATTCAATTTCTCTGGGTTCTGTAATATTTTTTCAATGCCTTGCAGCTGATGTAATATTTAGTTAGTTTTTATAGTTCTTTCGCGCATTTTTTCTTTGGTGCTTGTGGTAAGTGAGGCTATCCGAGAAATCAATCTTGCGTAAATATTCTCAGTATCTAAATCACGAATTCCCATCCCTTAAACGGCCCAATTAAGCGAAATCACATATGTGCCTACCCGCAAAATCCTAAAGCGCATATTATGCCGGCATATAAACAGCAACTAAACGGGCTGGCCCACTTACTTCTTGGGCCAGCCCATTTGATTTAAGGTGGACCCCACACTCTAATTGGGCTGGCCACTTGCTTTAAGGTGGACCCCACCCACTACTGGGCCGGCCCACTAATTAGTTGGGCCAGCCCATTTGATTTACGGTGGACCCCGCACTATAATTGGGCTGGCCCACTTGCTTTAAGGTGGACCCCACACACTACTGGGCCGGCCCACTAATTAGTTGGGCCAGCCCATTTGCTTTTGTGGTGGACCCCACATACTAAATGGGCCGGCCCTTTAAGAGGAAAGTGGGACCCACCTGTGTTTTTGGCCCGGCCCACTATCTTGTTGGGCCGGCCCACTTGCTATATGGTGGACCCCACATACTAAATGGGCCGGCCTGTATGTGAGAAAGTGGGGCCCACATGTGCTTTTGGCCCGGCCCACTATTTTGTCGGGCCAGCCCACTTGCTATATGGTGGACCCCACATGTCAAATGGGCCGGCCCATTAACAGGAATGTGGGACCCACCTGTGTTTTTGGCCCGGCCCACTATCTTGGTGGGCCAGCCCACTTGCTATATGGTGGACCCCACATACTAAATGGGCCGGCCCTTTAACAGGAAAGTGGGACCCACCTGTGTTTTTGGCCCGGCCCACTATTTTGTTGGGCCGGCCCACTTGCTATATGGTGGACCCCACATACTAAATGGGCCGACCCTTTAACTGGAAAGTGGGACCCACCTGTGTTTGGCCGGCCCACTAGCTTGTTGGGCGGCCCACTTGCTATACGGTGGACCCCAAACACTAAATGGGCCGGCCCTTTAACAGGAAAGTGGGACCCACCTGTGTTTTTGGCCCGGCCCACTTGCTTCTTGGGCCGGTCCAGTTGCTGTAATGTGGACCCCACATGTTAAATGGGCCGACCCTTTTAAGTTTTGACCAGTCAACCTTAGAGGTTAGGCCCGGCCCACGTAATTAATGGACCAGCCTAGCTATATATTTGACCGGTCAAACTATGTCATCTGGCCCGGCCCGCTTAAGACGTGGCAGGCCTCGTGTGGGCCTACCATCTACCACGGGGTTTCAGCCGGTTAACGCCAGATTAGCGCGATTAACGGCGTCTGCCACGTGTCAGTTTGCATGACATCAGCAGTCAACGGGCTCCCAAAAACACTTCCGCAACGGTCCGATTTTCCGTGGCGGAAGGGCGCCCAAACGCGACAGACCGAAAAAAACGTCGTAGGACTTTGCCTGACGCAGTTTCGACAACGGAACCCATATCGTCGGGTTAGGCCCATAGGCGACGAAAAATGCCCCTTAGTTGACGATTTTGGGACGTTGTCTATCAGAACTTTTCTTGTAGTGTAAACCCATTGTTTCCCATCAAGTTTTATTAGGAAATTGGAATGCCGAGATCTTCCAAAGAGTAACATGCCTAGTTGCTCATAGTTGTCCGTAACCGGGGATACGGCTAAGTACTTAGTTTGACACTCTCGAGAGGATTGTACACTTTACCCACATGACCTAGTCAGCCCCTTTTACCATGATGCTCAATTTGCTCAAATGGTCGAGAAAAGACTAAGTCGAGACCGTTTTCAGAAGTAGGACGCCAAGCCATCTGGACGGACCCATGCCAACCTACACAGCTACATTTGCTAGTCACGTCACACTACAAGAAAAGTTCTGATAGACAACGTCCCAAAATCGTCAACTAAGGGGCATTTTTCGTCGCCTATGGGCCTAACCCGACGATATGGGTTCTGTTGTCGAAACTGCGTCAGGCAAAGTCCAAAGACGATTTTTTCGGTCCGTCGCGCTTGGGCGCCCTTCCGCCACGGAAAATCGGACCGTTGCGGAAGTGTTTCTGAGCCCGTTGGATGCGACGTCATGCAACCGACACGTGGCGTACGCCGTTAATCGCCGATTAACGGCGTTAACCGGCTGAAACCCCGTGGTAGATGGTAGGCCCACACGAGGCCTGCCACGTCTTAAGCGGGCCGGGCCAGATGACATAGTTTGACCGGTCAACTATATAGCTGGGCTGGTCCATTAGTTACGTGGGCCAGGCCTAACCTCTAATGTTGACTGGTCAAAACTTAAATGGGCCGGCCCATTTAACATGTGGGTCCACCTTACAGCAACTGGGCCGGCCCAAGAAGCAAGTGGGCCGGGCCAAAAACACAGGTGGGTCCCTCTTTCCTGTCAAAAGGCCGGCCCATTTAGTGTGTGGGGTCCACCGTATAGCAAGTGGGCCGGCCCAACAAGCTAGTGGGCCGGGCCAAAAACACAGGTGGGTCCCACTTTCCAGTTAAAGGATCGGCCCATTTAGTATGTGGGGTCCACCATATAGCAAGTGGGCCGGCCCAACAAGGTAGTGTGCCGGGCCAAAAACACAGGTGGGTCCCACCTTCCTGTTAAAGGGCCGGCCCATTTAGTTTGTGGGGTCCATCATATAGCAAGTGGGCTGGCCCACCAAGATAGTGGGCTGGGCCAAAAACACAGGTGGGTCCCACATTCCTGTTAATGGGCCGACCCATTTGATATGTGGGGTCCACCATATAGCAAGTGGGCTGGCCCGACAAGATAGTGGGCCGGGCCAAAAGCAAAGGTGGGCCCCACTTTCCTGTTAAAGGGCCGGCCCAATGAGTATGTGGGGTCCACCATATAGCAAGTGGGCCGGCCCAACAAGATAGTGGGCCGGTCCAAAAACACATGTGGGTCCCACTTTCATTTTAAAGGGCCGGTAGTATGTGGGGTCCACCACAAAAGCAAATGGGCGGCCCAACTAATTAGTGGGCCAGCCCAGTTGTGGGTGGGGTCCTCCTTAAAGCAAGTGGGCCAGCCCAATTATAGTGTGGGGTCCACCGTAAATCAAATGGGTTGGCCCAATAAGTAAGTGGGCCAGCCCGTTTAGTTGCTGTTTATATGCCGGCATAATATGCGCTTTGGGATTTTGCGGGCAGGCACATATGTGATTTCGCATAATTGGGCCGTTTAAGGGATGGGAATTCGTGATTTAGATACTGAGAATATTTACGCAGCATTGATTTCTGTCGGATAGCCTCACTTACCACAAGCACCAAAGAAAAAATGCGCGAAAGAACTATAAAAACTAACTAAATATTACATCAGCTGCAAGGCATTGAAAAAATATTACAGAACCCAGAGAAATTGAATGGTAATTAAACCTAGCAATACAATGAAGCGATCCGGCAATCTTTTAAGTTGTCCATGCAGCACCTATATCTGAAACAAAGACATTACAAGTTAAGACAGCAACAATGGAAAGGAAAAGACACTACAATATTGTTTGGCAAAGAATTTGGAACTCATCATTTCGTCGTTATAACAAGATCATTGTAATGCGCACAATAAGCAAACAAAGAGTGCATGCCGCATACCAACAGCCAATATAACAGAGCATGTTAGAATGAAACAGCAGACTTACTACTGTCGAGTCTCATGCAAACCAACATGTTCAGGGAGTACAAAATTGGCATGAACAACATAGTAGCAGGCTATAAATTTTGTAACAAAGACTGAGCAAGATGAAGTTATGATGGCTACAGCTACAGAGCAGGGAATGTAAACCAAAAATAGAAGTTACGATGGCAAAAGCTAAAGAGGAGGGAATGTGAACCAACATGTGCCAAGTGAAATTACTTCATTTTGGCCGTGAACTAAATAATACTCCTGAACTTATAGTGAAGGGGATGCAAATCAAGATGTTTCGGGATATAAACTTGTAATGAGCAACACATAGAGGATAGTTAATGCTGGAGCTTAGGATGGACCAGATACAGAATATAGTGGGATCACCTGTGAACTTGTATAAGAGGGAATGCAAACCAATATGTTCAGCTTTCCATATGTGAGCGTCATGCCAAGTCAGAGAAACAAGTCAATAATGCAGCTTTTGAAGAACAAGATGGCACGCAAAATTATTATCTAGTAGTATGACAAGTTTATTTGTACTATAGGCTAGATAGCAGAGTGATAGCATGCCAAACTAAGTCCTTACTTTGTTAGCTTACAATGAACTAGATACAAAACAATGGCATCACCTGTAGTACATGGAATGCAAGCCAACATGTTCATGGAGTAAAAAATTGGCACAAACAACATAGTAGCAGGCCATAATTTTTGTAACAACGACTGAGCAAGATAAAGTTATGATGGCTAGATCTACAAAGCAGGGAATGTAAACCAAATATAGAAGTTACGATGCCAAAAGCTATAGAGCAGGGAATGCGAACCAACATGTGCAATTACTTAAAATTGGCCATGAACTAAATAATAGCAGGATGTTACTATAATACCTATAATTTTTGTAACAACGGCGAGCAAGATAGAAGTTATGATGGCTACATCTACAGAGCAGGGAATGCAAACCAAAATGTTCAATCGCTTAAAGTTAGCAATGAAGTAGAAAATAGCAACGTGTTACGGTCATAGCTAGGAATGAACTAAAAGAGCTTCAGACAAACAAGAATCTGAACCCAGAACATGGCGCTAAAACAAGGGACTTACATTAGGAGAAGCACTCTGTGGGAGTCACAGCAGATCTTCCTGGGGTTGATAGATCCGGTGATGAAGTACGCTACATGTGCTACTTGGGGTTGGAGAGACGGCCATTACACTTCATGGTTACTCATCTCATCTGCAAAAACGTAACGGCGCGTCGTTAGCACAAACAGGTTCCCCCAAGATTAAACAAGAACTTGCAGGCAAGCAATAGAAAAGCGACAGTAGAAGAGTTTAGATCATGCACTGCGCCGGTGAAGCAGATCCGGTTCATGCACAGCGGTGTCGGTGAGCAAGATCCGATGCGGTGGACGACGGATCCGGCGAAGCGGCTCCGGCGGGGTGGACGATACCGCAGCTGAAGCGACTGCGGTAGACTGCTGGATGAGCATATGGTTTCGAGGTTCGGCGGGGATGATCCGGTCCGGTTGATGACGGCGTCGATGAAGCGGCTCCGGCAGGCAGCCGGGTGACGAGGATCGCGAGGCCTCGGGTAGGCCAGGGAAGTCCGGCGGGGATGTTCCGGTGCGGTGGTCGTGGAGGTGGGAGAGAGGGACTTGGGAAGTTCCGGTGGGTGGTCTGAGGGAAATGAATTTTTTTTGGGAGGGTTTCCAGGCTAGGGAGGTGGTGATCCAAAAAATGACGGGCAGACCCCCCCACCAACCGACTTTGCTGTCCTCTCCACAGGGGTAGAATGGGAATTTGGAAGCGTGTGAAATTTTTGTATTTTGTAGGCGGGAAGTTTTGCCGCTATGAGATTTTGAATTTCGCTAAGGTCCAAGTATAATGATAAAAAATTGTGAGACCGTACTAGTACCTCTGTTCAAGGCCGAGTGCAAAATCAAATCATCATCACCTTGAATATTGGTCACTACCATGGTCATGATCTATCTCTGAAATTAGCGTATCCGCTATATCAAAGTATAATGATAAAAAAAATTGTGAGACCGTACTAGTACTTCTATTCTAGGCCGAGTGCAACATCAAATCATCATCATGTTGAAAATTTGTTACCATGATCATGATCTATCTCTGAAATTGGCGCATCCGCTATATCTTTCAAAGTATAATGATAATAAAATTTGTGAGACAATACTAGTACTTCTGTTCAAGTTCGAGTGCAACATCAAATCATCATCACGTTGAAAATTTGTTACCATGATCATGATCTACCTCTGAAAATGGGCGCATCCGCTAAAACTTGCAAAGTATAATGATACAAAATTGTGAGACCGTACTAGTACTTATGTTCAAGGTCGAGTGCAACATCAAATCATCATTACATTGAAAAGTGTGTTACCATGATCACGATCTATCTCTGAATTTGGCGCATCCGCTAAATCTCGCAAAGTATAATGATAAAAAAATTGTGAGACTGTACTAGTACTTCTGTTCAAGTTCGAGTGCAACATCAAATCATCATCACGTTGAAAATTTGTTACCATGGTCATGATCTATCTCTGAATTTGGCGCATCTGCTAAATCTTGCAAAGTATAATGATAAAGAAATTGTAAGACAGTAGTAGTACTTCTGTTCAAGGTCGAATGCAACATCAAATCATCATCACGTTGAAAATTTGTTACCATGATCCTCTGAAAATGGGCGCATCCGCTAAAACTTGCAAAGTATAATGATACAAAATTGTGAGACCGTACTAGTATTTATGTTCAAGGTCTAGTGCAACATCAAATCATCATTACATTGAAAATTGTGTTACCATGATCATGATCTATCTCTGAATTTGGCGCATCCGCTAAATCTCGCAAAGTATAATGATAAAAAAAAAATTGTGAGACTGTACTAGTACTTATGTTCAAGGCCGAGTGCATGATCAAATCATCATCATGTTGAAATTTGTTACAACGATCATGACATATCTCTAAAATTGGCGCATCCGCTAAATCTTGCACGTGGCGCATCTCGGTGCGGAGCAACAAGCCGGTGCTATCAAGGTTGAGGCGTCGGTAGCGTCATTAGGCTCTCCTCTTTTGATAGATCTTCTACATGGCGTGGCGCACCGCCCACCGAGAAGCAGTCACATGTGAGATCGAGGTGGAGACGTCGCCGGCATCCTCGAGGCGCGACCGCCCTTCTACGAGCCAGAGTCGACTCAAGGTATGAATCCATGCGCTGTCGCGTCCCTTCTGCATATGAAGTGGGATGCCTTAGATTTATTGTTCTTCTCTTACGATTATTTCTAGCCGGACATGTGTGCTCTTTCTCTGAATATATTGCTTGAAAAGCTAACCAAGTTACTTAAATTCACTTCGTTCTTAATCTTGCGTGCTAATTTTGTTATTTTTGTGATGGGTGCACGCAAGGAAATTTATTTCTGGGTGTGCTGAGCTGTTAGGCCTAAGTCGAAATCCTCAGCTAAACAAGGCCTCGGCTTAACACATAAAAAGGTGTTCAATCTCGCCCACAATGTCCTCTTCTTTCCTCTTCCTTTATTGGAACTTGTTTTGCAGACAAGGAAAGTGGCACGTGTAATGTGAGTAAAACCCTCTTAGCCAAAATTAGCTACGAGCAAGATTTTATGTATTGTAGATTCCCCAATTGACTCTCATCCCCAATGTAGTCTTTTTTATGTCAGTATAGACTTCTTTACTGGATGTATATACTATCGTACATGGCATGCATTTGCCTAATGAGGAGCATTGTATTGCCATTCTAGCCAACCTGATCGATCTGTCAAGCTTCATGCACGAGATGCCATGTTTAATTTACTCCCTCGCTCCGATCCATATTTCTTGGTGTAAAATGAATGTGAATCGGAGGGAGTACTCTTCTTAGATAGTACTATACTAGTTCAAAAAAAAAGTACTGTACTACTACATCACAAATGCATCAAAAGAGTACTACATCACAAGACCACCACGGTTGTACTAGTAGAGTTTAATGCTTAACTTCCAAAGGGAATAAGATTACACATATGAACTTTAAACAGTATTGTCCGATGTCTGCTTGTTTGGGAGCACAACATAAATAATACTACCCCCGTCCATACATAAGTGACTAAACTTTGTCTGAAGATGGTTTCATCTATATATGTTTTTAGTGTGTAGATACATCCGTATCTTGAAGGAAAAAGGTGAGCCGCTAACTTTTTGAATAGAGTGACTAATACAATTCGGATAAACAATGGTGTAGTAAAACAAATACTCCTGCCCATCATAAAACAAAACACGATCGACTCAAATATATGTACGAGATCACAAAAAGGTTTCATCGTAACCCGAACATATACATGCAGAGATGACCGTTTGATCACATAAAACAAAGGTTTCGTGGCATATTTATGCCCCCAAAACAAGCAGACGTAGGACAGCGCCAACGTACTAGCAGCTAGCACTATGGAGCTGCAGTACAAACAAATGGTGCAGCGACATTTCCACCAGAACGAAAACTAAAAGACATCAGACCAAACAAAAGCTGGGCTATCACTTCTTGCCCAAACAAGCCTTGCTCCTTCATATGCGACTTCCTTTTCTCTTATGGATGTTGAACTTTGAATTAGATGGGTCCTGACAGCGCGTTCTTTTTCGTGTCCTTGATGTTGCACTCTGGATCAGGTCGGTTCTTGTCGGAAATGAACAAATTGATCAGCAAAAGTCATATGTAAATGAATGCAAAGGTTACATATGAATGACTAACCCGGTCCTAGCGAGTAGGGATGTAAAGTGCACCAACGTCTAGCAGAATTGTACTTTCTCCACTCGCGGTTGCTCATATCTAATTGGAATACTCCCTCCTTTGCCCGTACAACCAGCTCATTTTTGTCCTCAAATATGCAGAGTAACCTTACTGCATGTTTCCAATTGTATGGAAATGATGTGTCAAGGCCAAAAAAAGTATCCAATTCAAAATTTATATGACATGTCCATGACTCATGATCGCCTGTTGATGATCTTGTACTGGCCCATGTTTGTAGGGTGAAGTCTCTTATAACAAAGAAGGGCAACATCTCCATTATGTCCCTTGAAGATGTGAATGTTAAGCATGAATATATCATGCGTCTCATGAGGGCACTGAATATATTTGAGCCTTCTTTGCATGGTCAAGCTCAATGATATATCTAGACTTCGTTGGCCAAGTACAAAATACCCCCTATGAGAGTTGCCGGTCTACGGTCAATCTCTCGACAAAGATCGGAGTTGATCGAGCTAGAAACTCCCATTCTTTTGAATCTGGTGAGTAGAGATGAGCCTGTGCATCGTAACGTTTAGTTGTTATCCAAACAACCGAGAACTTGCCACAATGTGTAAACGGTTCAGAGTTGTTTCTCGAACAGAGAATTGAGCCGCTGCTTTCAATTGTGTGATTGCGCCACAATGGTGGTTCTGGTATCGCTGTGAGAACTTGCCTAATTGGATCCCAGACTGATATATACGCACTGGATACATTAGAATGGAGTAGCACCATACCATCGCGGCATCCCAGGACATAGATTTTGGGACCGTTCACTTGAGATGGGATTGCCAGCATCTTCAAGATGGCCGGGTGAAGATCATGCTCTGTGATGAATCGATTGTCCTCGGAGTTGTTGGTGAAAAACCCTAGCAACGGGTTTCCTCCGTTGTGTGACACAGTTAGCTTTCTGAAATAATTGCTTCCCATACATTGCCTCCATGCTTTCTTGGTGCCTGATGCAGCTAGTAAGCAGGTTGGATGGGGAGGAAGCCTGACAAGAATCTGAGAGACTACATCTCCAGGCAGATCGTTGATTGTTGTGGGTGTCCTTCGACTGAAGCTGGTAGGATTATGCAAATCGCACGATGCATCGTCAAAATTATGTAAACAGCACACTGCATCATCTATTTTTTAAAACAAAATGCAACATCTAATTTGACTAAGCAGCAAAATGCATCATCTAATTCATCATCAAAGTTTCCTAAACTGCATGGTGCATCAGCAAAATCAAAATAGTGTAAACAGCACAATGCATCAGCAAAATCAAAATAATGTAAACAGGACAATGCATCAGCAAAATCAAAATAATGTGAACAGCACAATGCATCAGCAAAATCAAAATATTGTAAACAGGACAATGCAATTGTAATCCTGTTGCATAATCAATGAAGCCCTTAATTTGCAAAAAAAAAACACCACAAAAATAGGACGCACCAACGGAAGGCAATCTCGCATATACAGTAATAATTGCTAACGTGTCAACACGATTGGAGGAAAAAGAGACCTCTACAGGACCCAAAACGCTGTGGTAACATCAGATGGGGTTAGCTTTGATATAGGTAATAAAATGTAAACAGCACAATACATCATCTAAGTTGACAGCAAAATTCTTCATCGAAATTTCCCACACTGTTCAAGGAATCAGAAAAATTACCTAAAAGGCTAAAAGAGCAAAATGCATCATCAGAGTAAAATATATGTAAACGGTACAATGCATCATCCAACTTTTGGCTAAACAGCAGAGAGCATTAGCTAGGTTGACAGAAAAAAAAAACAAAAAAAAACCATGAAAAATTCCTGAAGAGGTGAGTGCATCAGAAAAATTACTACCTAAAAAGCATAATGAATCACCCAAATTACAAAAGAAGCAGAATGCATCATCAAAAATACAAAAACATCTCAATGCATCATCACGTCTGGTTTGGGCAAAAAACCCAATCCACCAGATCTAACCTCATTGCAGTTGGGGAAGGTAGAACTTACAAAGGGGTTGACGAGTCACGATCAAATGCAACAAGCGCCGCCTTAGATGAAGTCACCATCCAAGCTCTCGACGCGTTCAAAGCAGCCAGCTTCGAAGCCTCCGACGGTTCTCCCGGCTGCGCCGCCAAAACTCTCGAAGCACGCGCCAAGACTTTCCAACAAAATGCAGCTTCGATACGAGCATTTGCCAGCGCCACAGCGCCCGGGCCCGTCCTAGCCACCGCCTTTGCCTTTGCCTCCGCATCCGCATCCGCATCCGCTTTACATGTCTCCGCCGATGCATGCAGAGCATCCGTCTCCGCTTTCCATGTATCCGCCGACGCAGTGTAGGCATCGAGCGACGCCGTTTTCATTTCCTAGAAAACCCAGTAAGTTACTCACATTGCAATCCCCAAATTAAGGTTATATCGAACACAATGATCGATGAACCTCTGTACTCGCCGGAGGTTGGAGATGTACATACCTGCGAAGATCGGTCCGGTGGTGCTTGACGGTGGTGCGTCGGGGACGGGGGAGAACTCGGCGGGGAGAATGGTGGCGCGGCCCGAGACGGCGGCGCGGAGAGGGGCGACGGTGCGGTCATCGAACCTCGGCAGACAGTATTTTGTATATATATATGAGAAGAAGAATAAAGTCTGGTCGATTGAGGCAGCGCGACCGGCAGAGTACAACCGAAGGCTACTAGTGCTACCTTGGAGTATTGTAGTAATACTATAACATAATAAAAATAATGGCCTTGTTTAAACCACTCTTGTCAGTGTGGCATCGCGTCCAAATTTAATGCATTCTGTGGAAATCGGAATAATGCTGTAAAAACTCTCATACTAGTGCGGTATATAGCATGCACCGACACTTTTCAACAAAATGTCGTCTCCATTTCATAGGAGACTGCTTGCACACTGGGATACGATGCTGACATGACGAAGGGCGCAGAAGTATTTTGGAGTATTTCATTCGAGCAGATCGGGGCGACGGTGCGTCTTTGGAGGGAATACCGTGTGGTGTGTCTTTGGAGGGAATACCGTACATACTTAGGAGTATTTCATTTGAGCAGACTGCTTGCACACTGGGATACGATGCTGACATGACGAAGGGCGCAGAAGTTTGCGAAAATGGTTGTACTACCATCCGACCATTGGTATAATCATTGCGCGATAGCTTACACGAGAAGGAAAAGAGCCGAACAGCTGTGGATAATAAAAGCATTTGGCTCTTCGAGGATCCTTCTTCTACTACCTTCTCAAAGGAGTACTACTATTGTAATCTTTTTTTTGTTTTTCTGGGACCTTCGGGTCCCTTCCCCGTTGAAAAGTGAAGTGTTTCGAATACATTCATATGCCTATGTTTCTATTTTTACAAGCAAATAAATAACAAAGGATGACTCAATGCACAAGTTGATCTCATTTTGAAATTTTTTAAAACTTCTTCTATTGTATTCAAATTTGATTAGAAGGAGTCGATCGATTGTACATGCCAATCGTATAGCTTGGTGGGTGGATTGGCATTTGAAGTTTGGTCATTGTATTCTTGTTTGTTACCACCCTCGCAAGGCACGTCCAAGTATTTCCTGTCAGAATTTATGGCATGTATGTAGTTAAATAACCTACATTATTTCAATTATGAGTTTAATTACTAGGCAAAAGCTTAAAAATCCATATATAGTTGCAGATTAAGATGAACAAATCCTTGAACCTATATCTACAAAATTGATGGCACTAACACATCCTACCAAGCGGAAAGCATGTCTACCCTCTTTGCTTCCAAAAGGTGGAATTATGACAATAATGTGCAACTGTTAAAATTTGGTAGCCCTCCTTCACAATTAACACACATCTAGCCATTTTTGTACAGTAATAAAAAAGGGAAATCATTCTTTCATGCATGCATATAATTGTTAGAATCTCTTGTTTGTGAAGTTGCTTAAAATACGATCTCTTCCAAACTTGAGGTCATATGATAACTAAAAAGTTTTGTATGGCAGGATTTTGCATCAAAGTACATGCGCACAATACTCACTTGTGGGCAGAAAGCCAAACAAACTCATATTACTAGGTTTGTATTAGTTTGTTCAAGAAATTTCACCATCACACATGATTTTGTGCTTGCGTTAATTTTACTTTAAAAACTTCTTCCAAATTCAAATTTTCTTCAAACATGCCAACGGTACATGTCTACCAATTAATAATTAAGGGTACACCACACGTACTACCTCGTAGGGTACATAAAAATTTACTATATTTTATGGCATGTACTAATTTCACATAATCTACAACTCAATGTTGAGTTTAATGATCAGCCCAGAACTAGAAAACAAATATACATATAGTTGCAAATTAACCTAGAAAAGCTCTAGTATCCTTTAAAACCCTAGAAAATGGACATGCATGCATGCATCCTACTCATAATAATTAATTAAGGTCTCGATCTCTATACTGCTCACGAAGTTTGGAATTCTGGCAAATATGCAACTTGTTTCATTAATTTACCATGGCGAGATAGATGCATGCACATCGATCACTTAAAAAATATAAAGTTTGTAAAGGATTTGGCATCCATATATGCTCACCGGATATATAGATAAGGCCAAGCAAACACATCGAATATTTGTGAAGAAATGTTTTTGCTAGAACCTTCAAATTTTTAGATTTACATCACACACAAAGAACACACCTTTAATTTCCCCAGGTTTGTGCACTAATAAAGTACTCCTACAGTACTAGAAATTGGATTGTTCTACTCCGGAGTGATATGCTCACCGGAGTATTTTTGGATCTTAGCTGGAGCGGCGTTTGGCGGTTGCACGAAGCCGTGCTGGATGTTAAGCCTGTCGAGGCACGCCTGGTGGAAAGCGTGCGCCACCTTAGCCTCATCGGCGCGCTGCAATGCTGCGTCCCTGGGATTTGCAGCCGCCGCATTCTTAGCCTGCACGAAAGCTTGCAGAGCATCCCGGCATCTATAGAGTGCCGGGAACATCACGTTATATACGAGCTCCTTGGCGGTGTTGCTCCTGCAAAGGGCGTCGCCGTGATGCTCTTCGAAAGAACGGCCTGGCTCCACGGCCGGCACCGCCTGAAGTGCGGTCGGATTAGGCGGCTGGCCACGGGAGCTCCCTGCCTCCGCATCGTTCGCGCCGGCCGGGAAGGGGATCTCACCTGCTGGCAAAGAAAACCATGCGGCATGCGCGGGCGGAAAAGCCGGCCAGGGCCGAGCGGGCGTCGCATGCGGGGTTGCGTGGGAGATCCCTGCCTCTGCATCCATCGGCCCGCACGGGAAGCGGCTGGCGAGGGGCTCCACGGCCAGCGCCGCCGCCGCGGGATGAACAACCGGCCAGTGCAGAGCGGGCGGGTTATGCCTTGGTGCGCGATGGACGAAGCGAAGGCGGCGCTGATGCTCCGCTTCCTCGTCGGTGGTAGGAGTACGCGCGCGGCGACCAGAGCCAAGTCGGAAGGCCATAGATATGTCGATTGGTCACTTAAGCTGGAGAGGTTCTCTTACCATTTCGGAGAAGCGGAGTAAGAGGAAGTTGTTGCTTATACGGGTTCACTGCCACGTTGGGTTTAGAGGGGCAAAGTTGGTCAATGCCTAGGAAGTTGGAATCGTTTTGGCCCCAATTTTTTAATTACCTTGCGGTTCATCTCTCGGTCTCTCCCACCTCTTCACTATCCCTCCCCTTGCCTCCTTTCATGCTTCATCGTAGTGCATCTTGTTTTTCTAGCACCTTCACAAAAATCATACACATTTGGCCGATTCTGTCATTGTGTGCACTAATAAAGTAAAAAATCCATTATATGTGAATAAACGTTTAATACACTAGCTCGCAAAGATGTTTCTCAAGGCGATATGCACAATGCCTGCCAAAAATGGGTCATGATAACTAAATTTCGTGTTAATTTTTGCATGACATGTACTCACTTGTGTATGAAGCCAAGCAAACTCATAATCTATACCAAAAAAATGTGAAAGAGTTCTTTTTAGTATCCTTCATACATGGGGTTCCTATTTTTACTTTCTATTTTTACTAGTTACAAGTACTCATGCATGAAAACTTTTGAAAATATGTGCATTTTGGGCTGTGTGGAGACATGGTACAATAATATATTCAAGTTGATATACAAAGTCTAGACATATTCAAACTAGACAAATAATGTATCTAACCCCCTAACCCTAAACTCTGTCTTATGAAGTCAAGCATGCATGAAGAGAATTGGTTTTGGGTTTCAAACATGGAAATTTCAAAATCATCCCAAAAGCTTCATTTTAGAGCGACTAAGAAGGATCCAGGCTTACCTTTCCATTTTCATGTTTTAAACTTGTTTAAATCTTGGTCAAATCTAGGATTTGACCAAGATTCAAATGGGCATAAAATAAAAAAATGAAAAAATTAAAAACCAAAGCGCACATAGTCTTCTTATATGTCATATAGTAAGCATTAAAGTTGGTAAACAAGGTCTAGACATATTCAAACTAGACAAATCATGTATCTACCCCCTAACCCCTAAACTCTATCTTATGACGAAGTCAAGCATGAAGATTAAGTGGTTTTGGGTTTCAAACATGGAAATTTTGAAAACCTCCCAAAAACTTCATTTTAGGGTGACTAAGAAGGATACGGGCTTCCCTTTTTATTTTCATGTTCTATACTTGTTTAAATCTTGGTCAAACCTAGGATTTGACCAAGATTCAAATGTGCATCAAAATTCCAAAAAAATCAGAAAAATGAAAAACCAAAGCACATAGTTTTCTTATGTCATATAGTAAGCCTTAAAGTTTATAAACAAGGGTCTAGACATATTCAAACAAGAAAAATCATGTATCTACCCCCTAACCCTAAACTTTGTCTTATGTAGTCAAGCATGAAGAGAAGTGGTTTTGGGTTTCAAATATGGAAATTTCAAAAACCTATCAAAAGCTTCATTTTAGAGTGACTAAGAAGGATCCATGCTTGCCTTTTCATTTTCATATTTGAAACTTGTTTAAATCATTGTCAAACCTAGGATTTGACCAAGATTTAAATGGGCATAAAATTAAAAAATCGGAAAAATGAAAAACAAAAGCACATAGTCTTCTTATGTCACATATATATATAGTAAGCATTCAAAAGTTGATAAACAAGGTCTAGCTAGACATATTCAAATAAGACAAATCATGTATCTACCCCTCTAACCCTAAACTCTGTCTTATGAAGTCAAGCATGAAGAGAAGTGGTTTTAGGTTTCAAACATGGAAATTTCAAAAACCTCCCAAAAACTTCATTTTTGAGTGACTAAGAAGGATACATGTTTCCCTTTTCATTTTCATGTTTTAAACTTGTTTAAATCTTGGTCAAACCTAGGATTTGACCAAGATACAAATAGGCACAAAAAAATGAAAAACAAAAAGCACATAGTGTTCTTATGTCATATCGTAAGCATTCAAGTTGATAAACAAGGTCTAGATATATCCAAACCAGACAAATCATGTATGTACCCCGTGTCGATCTTATGAAGTCTAGCATGAAGAAAAGTCGTTTTGGCCGGGTTTCAAACATGGAAATTTCAAGAACATCCCAAAAGCTTCATTTTAGAGCGACTAAGAAGGATCCAGGCTTACCTTTCCATTTTCATGATTTAAACTTGTTTAAATCTTGGTCAAATCTTGCTCAAGCATGAAGATAAGTGGTTTTGGGTTTCAAACATGGAAATTTCAAAAACCTCCCAAAAACATCATTTTAGGGTGACTAAGAAGGATACAGGCTTCCTTTTCATTTTCATGTTCTATATATACTTGTTTAAATCTTGGTCAAACCTAGGATTTGACCAAGATTCAAATGTGCATCAAAATTCTAAAAAAAAAATCAGAAAAATGAAAAACCAAAGCACATAGTCTTCTTATGTCATATAGTAAGCATTAAAGTTGATAAACATGGTCTAGACATATTCAAACCATACAAATCATGTATCTACCCCCTAACCCCTAAACTATGTCTTATGAAGTCAAGCATGAAGAGAAGTGGTTTTGGGTTTCAAACATGGAAATTTCAAAAACCGCCCAAAAACTTCATTTTAGAGTGACTAAGAAGGACACATGCTTCCCTTTTCATTTTCATGTTTTAAACTTGTTTAAATCTTGGTCAAACCTAGGATTTGATAAACATGGTCTAGACATATTCAAACCAGACAAATCATGTATCTACCCCCTATCGACCCTAAACTTCGTCTTATGAAGTCAAGCATGAAGAGAAGTGGTTTTGGGTTTCAAACATGGAAATTTCAAAAACCTCCCAAAATTAAAGCTTCATTTTAGAGTGACTAGTTAAGAAGGATCCAGGCTTACCTTTTCATTTTCATGTTTTAAACTTGTTTAAATCTTGTTCAAACCTAGGATTTGACCAATATTCAAAGGGATTTCTATTTTCGTGCCCTCGGGTCGTTAGTTGTACTCAGTTTTCCCCAGCCCCTTAGTTTTTCCTCAGTTTTCCCCTCCCTCTAGTTTGAAACCCGCAGAAGGAGCTCAGACGGAAGGAATCCGTTTATTTGGACGTTCTGTGCTGGCGTGTTGCGCCGCGTCGTCTGTGGGGCCGCGTCGTGTGGGGCCGCGTCGCGTGGGGCCGCGTCGCGTGGGGCTGGTAGAAAGGGACCGCGTGGGACAGGACGAGAAGCGTTTGGTTGCACGTGAGCAGGAGCTGGGTTTTGTCTCTCTCGGCCCAAATTGGCATTTTTAAGAGCACCTTTTCCCCTCTTTCTCTCTCTGTCTTTTTCACCAAATTAGTATCAAATCTAGAGAAGCTTCTATTTCTGTCTTTCTTCAATAGGGCAGCAAATCTAGTAGCAAATCTCTGGGGTTATTTATGCCTTTTGGCCCTCGTTTTTTGCCCAATATGGCAGCAAATCTAGTAGCAAATGTAGAAGCTAGTATATGATAAATTGACAACTGCATCATCAGAAAACTAAGTATAATACATAGGGAAACTGCATACAGCAGCCAAAAGCAGCCAATAATGTTGTAATATACAAGACGCACGCAATGTATGGAGAACAAGAAGATTAGGATGAATGAATTTGTTCTTCATTCCTCCTCATATATTTCGTCGTTGCTCCAATCGTGCATTTCCCGAAGGAAATATTCATTGAACTCCCTCCGTCTGCAGTGTGCGGCCAATACATCCTCCAAACGGTATGGCTTGTGTTCATTTCTCATACTTCCTATTCTATCCACACGTTCTGGCCACTCATCCCAGGCCTTTGTATCATGAGAGTACTCTCTGATATAACCCAAATCCGTGTAGTAGATGCAGCCAGGTCGAAGTGTCGGGTACACTCTGGTGTCGACGGAGATACACCGGATATAATTCACGAAGAAGGCATTACTGCCAATGTTACTGACCGGATGGAGAGAGCGGCTCTGAGTGTCCACACGGTACACCAATGGTCTGCCCGCCAAAGCCACGCTGACCAACAACACAAGCAGCAGATCACCATCCGACTTCACGAGGTAGAACTTCTGATGTCCAAGTTCTGGAAATGAAATTAGTGTCTCCATCTTGACAGTGCTCGCGCGCTGCTGCAACTGTACATTGGTGCACACTATTCTTCCGTGCTCTAAATTGTCCACAGCTAGTGCATACAGTTCACCATTGAACGGTGTAATGCAACGCAGACAATGGTTCTTGATCAAAAATCTGTTTTCCCAATCTTTATCTATATCCTTAGTTGGAGTGCTCTCATCGACCCAACCAATTTCTGACGGGTAATGTGCGGTAACGAAGACCATAGTCGGGGATTTGATCACAGCGACTGATTTCAGGAAAACAGATGGCATCTGCGCCTCAAACATAGTGTTCGATTTCTTTGTGAGTGGGTTCAGAAGCCGTATCTTGTGCGGCGGGTTCTTCTGGGCAAGCACGATGACGCCACGGCAAAATTTGACGAAGTAGTATCTGGGCAAGCACGATAACATTCAGCACTAAGATGTTTAAGATTGAAAATAAAGAGGTAGATATGGAGGAAGTTGAACCTTGTATGAACTTCCGATAGATCTATGGTGACGTAGCGTGATGTGCCGAGTTGGAGGAAGGTGAACTCAGCGACGTGTGGAAGGGCGTGGTCTAGCATGATCCATTCGTCTAGGTGCACGTCGGGCTCAGGCAAACCTGAGCGCCAATTTCTACAGACTTGCCTCATGGCAGAGTAGGTGTCGGCGTACTCCTCGTTCACCAGCAAGCATTCGCCGATCTTGTGAAGTGGTCCATCAGCCGAGAGAGAGGCCCTGTTCACGGAGGAGCCGCGCTTGGATGCGCCGCCCTCGGAGGCGACGGGCTCGGCGGCGACTGGCTCGGCGGCGACGGGCTCGGCGGCGACTGGCTCGGCGGCGACGGGCGCGGAGACGACGGGCTCGGAGGCGACGGGCTCGGAGGCGACGGCCGCCGGCGCATTCTTCTTCTCCATCGCCGGCAGGGTAGCGTGCGTACGGCGGTTGGGGTTTTTTCGATTTGGAGAAGTTGATGGGACGTGAGAGGGGTGGTTTCGTGCGTGAGCGAGAATGAGACGACCTGTGTGCAGAGGAGGGAGGGAGGGGCTTACGCGTCCTAAATGCGACCCGCGTCCTACGCGTCCACTATTTGCACGTCTGCACCGCGACACGCGTCAACAATGGCACGTCTTCCACTTCTGCACCGCAACACGCGTCCTCGAGTCTAACCCTGGAAATTTAGATATACTCAGGTATACCCTCGAGTCATATACTAGCATTTTTTGTGTGCTCAGTTTTCTCCTTGAGTGCTAATACTGGCTAGTGCAATATACTCAGTTTTACCCTCAAGTGGCTGGTCAACAGAGAGTCAACAAATGGGATTAACTAGTTAAATGAGTTATTTAATGTGCAAAAAAATCCGAAAAAGAGTGGCACTTACTCATGGAGTCTTTACCACAAATTGCCACTTCTCAAATCATAGATAAATCATAGATAAATCAAGTTTCACCACAAATTGCCACTTCTCAAATCACCTAGTAGCTATGAAGGTGCATGGTTTTCCATAATAAGCCCTACCCAAAACAGCTTTCCCCAAAACATACTTTGTCTGAATGAGGCCATAATTTTCACACTCGTGTAGATTTGTATTACAGATAGTTTGAGGTAGGCCAAGATGGGTTTCATTTTACAAAACACGCATTTTCCAATTTTTAAATCTCATATTTCAATCCCTTAGTCTGTTTACTACTCACTTGCCCTTGGTTTCTTGATACTACTCAGTTTTGCCCTCTCCCTTCACACACTCTCACAGACGCCGAACATTGCCCTGATTGGTCTAGCCCATGTCACGCGGATCGTGCCCGATGACCGTTGATCGTATGATCTAACGGGCAGGATAATCCCTATCTCTCTCTCTGGTCGGGGCCACCACCCTCTCTCTCTCTCTCTCTCTCTGTCGTCGGTTAGCTTCCACCCTCTATGTATGCGAAAGGGCGGTTACCCAGTACGCTAAAGTTTGGTTTTCTGCATTATTTTTCACGAGCTAAATTATAAACCTTTTTAGGCATTATTTTTCACGAGCTAAATTATAAACTCTTTTTAGGCATTACTTTTCACGCAAAAAACGATAAACCATCGCCGATTTGTTGTAGCCATTACTTTCCACGCAAAAAACGATAAACCATCACCGATTTCTTGTAGCCATTACTTTTGTTTTAGCCATTACTTTCCATGCAAAAAAATGATACACCATCACCCATTTCTTGTAGCCATTACTTTCCACGCAAAAAATGATAAACCATCACCGATTTTGTTGTAGCCATTACTTTTCACGCAAAAAAATGATACACCATCACCCATTTCTTGTACCCATTACTTTCAACGCAAAAAATGATAAACCATCACCGATTTTGTTGTAGCCATTACTTATCACGCAAAAATATGATACACCATCACCCATTTCTTGTACCCATTACTTTCCACGCAAAAAACGATAAACCATCACTGATTTTGTTGTAGCCATTACTTTTCACGCAAAAAATGATACACCATCACCCATTTCTTGTACCCATTACTTTCCACGCAAAAAACGATAAACCATCACCGATTTTGTTGTAGCCATTACTTTTCACGCAAAAAATCATACACCATCACCCATTTCTTGTACCCATTACTTTTCACGCAAAAAACGATAAACCATCACCGATTTCTTGTAGCCATTACTTTTCTTTTAGGAATTACTTTTCACGGTAAAATGATAAACTATATCACGAAGTTCCATTTCCGTCAACATAGTCCGCATTACTTTTTTTGTTGAGATATATACCCCCACAACGGTCGTCTCCTCCTTAATTTATTGTTTATAAACCCCCACAACGGTCATCTCCTCCTTATTTTATTGTGTAAACCCCTACAACGGTCATCTCTCCCTTATAAACACCCACACGGCCATCCCTTGTGTCAATAGGTTCTGCCTCTCTCTTCTTCGTTCACATACACTTTATCCATTGCCATGGCTTCCACGTCTCGGACGCGGACCGGAAGGGGAAGGGGAAGGGGAAGGGGAAGGGGAAGGGGAAGGGAAGGGGAAGTGGATCATCATCATTGCCACCACCACCTTCAACACTGCCATTGATCATAGAGGAGTTCTTCATCGTCGTCTATGAAGACCCTTTGGTCAAGAAGGTACGTACGCGTTCCCACATATATGATGCATGTGATTAATTATGGGCATGTTCTAAAAAACCTTTAATTTCAAGGGTTCCCTAATTTCAAACGATCGGCGCTCGATCTCTTTGCAGGAACTCCCAAAAAAATTTGCGGACTATCTTGACGGCAAGGAGCCAGCTAAGGTGTATCTCCGAGCAGCTGACTGCGGTCCTCGTCTCTGGACCGTGGAGGTCCTATTTGACGGACAAGGCCGGATGTACCTCGACAAGGGCTGGGAGAAATTCGCCATCGCGCACGGTGTGGATTTCGGCTGGTTCGTACACTTCAAATATGAAGGCGATGATGTGCTCACAGTGAAGGTGTTTGACGGAACAATGTGCAGGAGGTACTACTACTTAGACGACAAAGATACTGATGATGAAAGCGACGACGACGTGAAGCCATGCATCCATCCCCTTTAGATAATTAAGGGGATCATGACCAAGAATATATATGTAGCTTCATATGCATCGATTTAGAGATCTAGCTATTTTCTATATATTATGCATGTAAAAAATAATATCGCATTTCCACTATTATTCGAGCACCACATCCTCACCGCCACTGCTAGGTCAACGCCGGGATGCACAATGTTTAGCATAAAAGTCACTTTAGATTAAGCTGCGAAAATAGTCACCTGCCATGGGCTGAGGCGGCCCCTACAGAGCGGCTCTATATTATATTCTCTAAATAAAATAGACGACCACAGCGGTCATTGACTGCGGAGGCCCCACAGAGCGGCAATATATAATTTTCTATAAATAAATAGACGACCCACTGGTCATTGGCTGCGGAAGCCCCATAGAGCGGCCCCATTTGTCATTGGCAGCACCGCGTATACAATCAGTAAATAAAACGGCCCACGCGTCAGCGGTAGATGGATCCACCACAAGACGAGACGGTCAGCGAGGAACTGACCTCACGGTAACGGTAAGGCCTCTGACCTGACGGCAACCCGAGTCTTCGATGGGTTTCAAACTAGAGGGAGGGGAAAACTGAGGAAAAACTAACGAGCTGGGGAAAACTGAGTACAACTAACGAAGCAGGGGCACGAAAATAGAAATCCCATATTCAAATGGGCATAAAATAAAAAATAAATAAAATAAAAAACCAAAGCACATAGTCTTCTTATGTCATATAGTAAGCATTCAAGTTCATAAACAAGGTCTAGACATATTCAAACCAGACAAATCATGTACCCCCTAACCCTAAACTTTGTCTTAATTATATATGAAGTCAAGCATGAAGCAGAGAAGTGTGGTTTTGGGTTTCAAACATGGAAATTTCAAAAACCTCCCAAAAAGCTTCATTTTAATTAGACTGGCTGGTTAATTAAGAAGGATCCATGATTAATTACCTTTTCATTGTCATGTTTTAAACTTGTTTAAATCTTGGTCGAACCTAGGATTTGACCAAGATTCAAATGGGCATAAAAATTTAGAAAAAAATCGAAAGAATGAAAAACCAAAGCACATAGCCTTCTTATGTCATATAGTAAGCATTCATGTTGATAAACATGGTCTAGACATATTCAAACCAGAAAAATCATGTATCTACCCCTAACCCTAAACTCTGTCTTATGAAGTCAAGCATGAAAAGAAGTACGGTGGTTTTGGGTTTCAAACATGGTAAATTCAAGAACCTCCCAAAAGCTTCATTTTAGAGTTACTAAGAGAAAGATCCAGACTTAATTACCTTATCATTTTCACATGTTAAACTTGTTTAAATCTTGCTCAACAAACCTAGGATTTTACCAAGATTCTCAAATGGGCATAAATATCAGAAAATGAAATACCAATGCACATAGTCCTCTTATGTCATATAGCTAGTAAGCATTCAAGTTGATAAACAAGGTCTAGACATATTCAAACAAGACAAATCATGTATCTACCCCCTATTGACCCTAAACTTCGTCTTATGAAGTCAAGCATGAAGAGAAGTGGTTTTGGGTTTCAAACATGGAAATTTCAAAAACCTCCCAAAATTCAGCTTCATTTTAGAGCGACTAAGAAGGATCGATGCTTACCTTTTCATTTCCATGTTTTAAACTTGTTTAAATCTTGGTCAAATCTAGGATTTGACCAAGATTCAAATGGGCATAAAATAAAAAAACCGAAAAATGAAAAACCAAAGCGCACATAGTCTTCTTATATGTCATATAGTAAGCATTAAAGTTGATAAACAAGGTCTAGACATATTCAAACTAGCTAGACAAATCATGTATCTACCCGCTAAAACCCCTAAACTCTGTCTTATGACGAAGTCAAGCATGAAGATAAGTGGTTTTAGGTTTCAAACATGGAAATTTCAAGTACGTCCCAAAAGCTTCATATATTTTAGAGTGACTAATTAAGAAGGATCTTGGATTAGAAATGGGGTTGTTCGAACCCCGTAGTTGGATTTTTTGAACCTTGATCTGTAGTACTGGGCAAAACCATAGTTTAACCTATTTAATTATAGATTCGTAGGTCGATTTTTCTACCTTTTTATTATTACTATGCAGCACATGTGTGTTTGCCCGTCGAGTGAAACTCGGAGGAAGAGGGATCACTCGGAAGGAGAGAAGAAGGGAGAGAATTATGGTGTCTCCCCTTTTTCGGGTGATGATGTTGACTTTTGTGCAGGGTTTGTCAGTGAGCAGGAGGTGCGAGCGAGCGAGCGAGTCGAGCGAGGCCGAGAATGAGAGAGATTTGTTTTTTTTTTAGAGGGACGACCGAAGGATCCAGAAGGACCCACAGACTTCCAATACGCATCCTGATGTGTCTTCTCTTGACAAAGAAAATGGCTGGGAGTTTGCGTACCTATTGCACGTGACTTGTGCTCACTGAAGTGTGGGACCTCACGCTAGTAAGCATTCAAGTTGATAAACAAGGTCTAGACATATTCAAACAAGACAAATCATGTATCTACCCCCTATCGACCCTAAACTTCGTCTTATGAAGTCAAGCATGAAGAGAAGTGGTTTTGGGTTTCAAACATGGAAATTTCAAAAACCTCCCAAAATTCAGCTTCATTTTAGAGCGACTAAGAAGGATCGATGCTTACCTTTTCATTTCCATGTTTTAAACTTGTTTAAATCTTGGTCAAATCTAGGATTTGACCAAGATTCAAATGGGCATAAAATAAAAAAACCGAAAAATGAAAAACCAAAGCGCACATAGTCTTCTTATATGTCATATAGTAAGCATTAAAGTTGATAAACAAGGTCTAGACATATTCAAACTAGCTAGACAAATCATGTATCTACCCCCTAAAACCCCTAAACTCTGTCTTATGACGAAGTCAAGCATGAAGATAAGTGGTTTTAGGTTTCAAACATGGAAATTTCAAAAACCTCCCAAAATTCAGCTTCATTTTAGAGCGACTAAGAAGGATCGATGCTTTTACCTTTTCATTTCCATGTTTTAAACTTATTTAAATCTTGGTCAAACCTAGGATTTGACCAAGATTCAAATGGGCATAAAAATTCAGACAAAAAATCTAAAGAATGAAAAACCAAAGCACATAGCCTTGTTAATTATGTCATATAGTAAACACTCAAGTTGATAAACAAGGTCTAGACATATTCAAACCAGAAAAATCATGTGTATATCTACCCCTACCCCTAAACTCTGTCTTATGAAGTCAATCATGAAGAGAATTGGTTTTGGGTTTCAAACATGGAAATTTCAAGTACGTCCCAAAAGGTTCATATATTTTTGAGTGACTAATTAAGAAGGATCTTGGATTACGTTTTCATTTTCATGCTTGAAACTTGTTTAAATCTTGGTTGAACCTAGGATTTGACCAGAATCAAATGTGCATAAAATTCTTAAAAAAAATAGAAAAATGAAAAACAAAAGCACATGGTCTTCTTATGTCATATAGTAAGCATTCAAGTTGATAAACAAGGTTTAGACATATTCAAACCAGACAAATCATGTATCTACCCCCTAACCCTAAACTCGGTCTTATGAAGTCTAGCATGAGGAGAAGTCGTTTTGGGTTTCAAACGTTTAAGCCAAAAGCCCCATTTCAAATATTTCAAACTTATTCAAATTTGGTTCAAATTTGAAAGACACACAAGTTATAGCACACATAGTGCATACATTCTCACACATACTGCACTAGATGCTAACCCGGCCTATAGTTTGAGGCCATTGGATGAGGTCGAAAAAAATCTTGGATTAGAAATGGGGTTGTTCGAACCCCGTAGTTGGATTTTTTGAACCTTGATCTGTAGTACTGGGCAAAACCCTAGTTTAACCTATTTAATTATAGATTCGTAGGTCGATTTTTCTACCTTTTTATTATTACTATGCAGTACATGTGTGTTTGCCCGTCGAGTGAAACTCGGAGGAAGAGGGATCACTCGGAAGGAGAGAAGAAGGGAGAGAATTATGGTGTCTCCCCTTTTTCGGGTGATGATGTTGACTTTTGTGCAGGGTTTGTCAGTGAGCAGGAGGTGCGAGCGAGCGAGCGAGCGAGCGAGTGAGCGAGCGAGTCGAGCGAGGCCGAGAATGAGAGAGATTTGTTTTTTTTTTGAGAGGGACGACCGAAGGATCCAGAAGGACCCACAGACTTCCAATACGCATCCTGATGCGTCTTCTCTTGACAAAGAAAATGGCTGGGAGTTTGTGTACCTATTGCACGTGACTTGTGCTCACTGAAGTGTGGGACCTCACGCATGGGCACCACACGTAAGTGACAGACCTGTTGGTGTAAAAACTCGGTTGATTATTATAGTGCATTAGAACAAAGTTTCCTATGGATTCAAGGGTAGGAAATCCAAGTTAACTCATTTACATGACATTATTTTTCCATGAAGCAAAAGTTAACGCACCTATCAATTGGTACATTTTGGAGTGACTAAGAAGGATCCAGGCTTACTTATTCGTTTTCACGTGTAAAACTTGTCTAAATCTTGGTCAAACAAAATTGGCAGAAAATTAAAAAAAAAAACAGAAAAATGAAAAACCAAAGCACATAGTCTTCTTATGTCATGTAGTAAGCATTAAAGTTGATAAACAAGGTCTAGACATATTCAAACCATACTAATCATGTATCTACCCGCTAACCCCTAAACTATGTCTTAAGAAGTCAAGAATGAAGAGAAGTGGTTTTGGGTTTCAAACATGGACATTTCAAAAACCTCCCAAAACTTCATTTTAGGGTGAGTAAGAAGGATACAGGCTTCCCTTTTCATTTTCATGTTCTATACTTGTTTAAATCTTGGTCAAACCTAGGATTTGACCAAGATTCAAATGGGCACAAAAAAATAAAAAAAGCACATAGTGTTCTTATGTCATATCGTAAGCATTCAAGTTGATAAACAAGGTCTAGATATATCCAAATTAACCAGACAAATCATGTATCTACCCCCTATCGACCCTGAACTTCGTCTTATGAAGTCAAGCATGAAGAGAAGTGGTTTTGGGTTTCAAACATGGAAATTTCAAAAACCTCCCAAAATTCAGCTTCATTTTAGAGCGACTAAGAAGGATCGATGCTTTACCTTTTCATTTCCATGTTTTAAACTTATTTAAATCTTGGTCAAACCTAGGATTTGACCAAGATTCAAATGGGCATAAAAATTCAGACAAAAAATCTAAAGAATGAAAAACCAAAGCACATAGCCTTCTTAATTATGTCATATAGTAAACACTCAAGTTGATAAACAAGGTCTAGACATATTCAAACCAGAAAAATCATGTGTATATCTACCCCTAACCCTAAACTCTGTCTTATGAAGTCAATCTCTAGGATTTGACCAAGATTCAAATGGGCATAAAATAAAAAAACAGAAAAATGAAAAACCAAAGCGCACATAGTCTTCTTATATGTCATATAGTAAGCATTAAAGTTGATAAACAAGGTCTGGACATATTCAAACTAGCTAGACAAATCATGTATCTACCCCCTAACCCCTAAACTCTGTCTTATGACGAAGTCAAGCATGAAGATAAGTGGTTTTGGGTTTCAAACATGGAAATTTCAAAAACCTCCCAAAAACTTCATTTTAGGGTGACTAAGAAGGATACAGGCTTCCATTTTCATTTCCATGTTCTATACTTGTTTAAATCTTGGTCAAACCTAGGATTTGACCAAGATTCAAATGTGCATCAAAATTCCAAAAAATCAGAAAAATGAAAAACCAAAGCACATAGTTTTCTTATGTCACATACATATATATAGTAAGCATTCAAAAGTTCATAAACAAGGTCTAGACATATTCAAACCAGACAAATCATGTACCCCCTAACCCTAAACTTTGTCTTAATTATATATGAAGTCAAGCATGAAGCAGAGAAGTGTGGTTTTGGGTTTCAAACATGGAAATTTCAAAAACCTCCCAAAAAGCTTCATTTTAATTAGACTGGCTGGTTAATTAAGAAGGATCCATGATTAATTACCTTTTCATTGTCATGTTTTAAACTTGTTTAAATCTTGGTCGAACCTAGGATTTGACCAAGATTCAAATGGGCATAAAAATTCAGAAAAAATCGAAAGAATGAAAAACCAAAGCACATAGCCTTCTTATGTCATATAGTAAGCATTCAAGTTGATAAACATGGTCTAGACATATTCAAACCAGAAAAATCATGTATCTACCCCTAACCCTAAACTCTGTCTTATGAAGTCAAGCATGAAAAGAAGTACGGTGGTTTTGGGTTTCAAACATGGTAAATTCAAGAACCTCCCAAAAGCTTCATTTTAGAGTTACTAAGAGAAAGATCCAGACTTAATTACCTTATCATTTTCACATGTTAAACTTGTTTAAATCTTGCTCAACAAACCTAGGATTTTACCAAGATTCTCAAAAGGGCATAAAAATCAAGAAATGAAATACCAATGCACATAGTCCTCTTATGTCATATAGCTAGTAAGCATTCAAGTTGATAAACAAGGTCTAGACATATTCAAACAAGACAAATCATGTATCTACCCCCTATCGACCCTAAACTTCGTCTTATGAAGTCAAGCATGAAGAGAAGTGGTTTTGGGTTTCAAACATGGAAATTTCAAAAACCTCCCAAAATTCAGCTTCATTTTAGAGCGACTAAGAAGGATCGATGCTTACCTTTTCATTTCCATGTTTTAAACTTGTTTAAATCTTGGTCAAATCTAGGATTTGACCAAGATTCAAATGGGCATAAAATAAAAAAACCGAAAAATGAAAAACCAAAGCGCACATAGTCTTCTTATATGTCATATAGTAAGCATTAAAGTTGATAAACAAGGTCTAGACATATTCAAACTAGCTAGACAAATCATGTATCTACCCCCTAAAACCCCTAAACTCTGTCTTATGACGAAGTCAAGCATGAAGATAAGTGGTTTTAGGTTTCAAACATGGAAATTTCAAAAACCTCCCAAAATTCAGCTTCATTTTAGAGCGACTAAGAAGGATCGATGCTTTTACCTTTTCATTTCCATGTTTTAAACTTATTTAAATCTTGGTCAAACCTAGGATTTGACCAAGATTCAAATGGGCATAAAAATTCAGACAAAAAATGTAAAGAATGAAAAACCAAAGCACATAGCCTTCTTAATTATGTCATATAGTAAACACTCAAGTTGATAAACAAGGTCTAGACATATTCAAACGAGAAAAATCATGTGTATATCTACCCCTACCCCTAAACTCTGTCTTATGAAGTCAATCATGAAGAGAATTGGTTTTGGGTTTCAAACATGGAAATTTCAAGTACGTCCCAAAAGCTTCTTATATTTTAGATTGACTAATTAAGAAGGATCTTGGATTACGTTTTCATTTTCATACTTGAAACTTGTTTAAATCTTGGTTGAACCTAGGATTTGACCAGAATCAAATGTGCATAAAATTCTTAAAAAATAGAAAAATGAAAAACAAAAGCACATGGTCTTCTTATGTCATATAGTAAGCATTCAAGTTGATAAACAAGGTTTAGACATATTCAAACCAGACAAATCATGTATCTACCCCCTAACCCTAAACTCGGTCTTATGAAGTCTAGCATGAGGAGAAGTCGTTTTGGGTTTCAAACGTTTAAGCCAAAAGCCCCATTTCAAATATTTCAAACTTATTCAAATTTGGTTCAAATTTGAAAGACACAAAAGTTATAGCACACATAGTGCATACATTCTCACACATACTGCACTAGATGCTAACCCGGCCTATAGTTTGAGGCCATTGGATGAGGTCGAAAAAAATCTTGGATTAGAAATGGGGTTGTTCGAACCCCGTAGTTGGATTTTTTGAACCTTGATCTGTAATCTTGGGCAAAACCCTAGTTTAACCTATTTAATTATAGATTCGTAGGTCGATTTTTCTACCTTTTTATTATTACTATGCAGCACATGTGTGTTTGCCCGTCGAGTGAAACTCGGAGGAAGAGGGATCACTCGGAAGGAGAGAAGAAGGGAGAGAATTATGGTGTCTCCCCTTTTTCGGGTGATGATGTTGACTTTTGTGCAGGGTTTGTCAGTGAGCAGGAGGTGCGAGCGAGCGAGCGAGTCGAGCGAGGCCGAGAATGAGAGAGATTTGTTTTTTTTTTGAGAGGGACGACCGAAGGATCCAGAAGGACCCACAGACTTCCAATACGCATCCTGATGCGTCTTCTCTTGACAAAGAAAATGGCTGGGAGTTTGCGTACCTATTGCACGTGACTTGTGCTCACTGAAGTGTGGGACCTCACGCATGGGCACCACACGTAAGTGACAGACCTGTTGGTGTAAAAACTCGGTTGATTATTATAGTGCATTAGAACAAAGTTTCCTATGGATTCAAGGGTAGGAAATCCAAGTTAACTCATTTACATGACATTATTTTTTCCATGAAGCAAAGTTAACGCACCTATCAATTGGTACATTTTGGAGTGACTAAGAAGGATCCAGGCTTACTTATTCGTTTTCACGTGTAAAACTTGTCTAAATCTTGGTCAAACAAAATTGGCAGAAAATTCAAAAAAAACAGAAAAATGAAAAACCAAAGCACATAGTCTTCTTATGTCATGTAGTAAACATTAAAGTTGATAAACAAGGTCTAGACATATTCAAACCATACTAATCATGTATCTACCCGCTAACCCCTAAACTATGTCTTAAGAAGTCAAGAATGAAGAGAAGTGGTTTTGGGTTTCAAACATGGACATTTCAAAAACCTCCCAAAACTTCATTTTAGGGTGAGTAAGAAGGATACAGGCTTCCCTTTTCATTTTCATGTTCTATACTTGTTTAAATCTTGGTCAAACCTAGGATTTGACCAAGATTCAAACGGGCACAAAAAAATAAAAAAAAGCACATAGTGTTCTTATGTCATATCGTAAGCATTCAAGTTGATAAACAAGGTCTAGATATATCCAAATTAACCAGACAAATCATGTATCTACCCCCTATCGACCCTGAACTTCGTCTTATGAAGTCAAGCATGAAGAGAAGTGGTTTTGGGTTTCAAACATAGAAATTTCAAAAACCTCCCAAAATTCAGCTTCATTTTAGAGCGACTAAGAAGGATCGATGCTTTACCTTTTCATTTCCATGTTTTAAACTTATTTAAATCTTGGTCAAACCTAGGATTTGACCAAGATTCAAATGGGCATAAAAATTCAGACAAAAAATCTAAAGAATGAAAAACCAAAGCACATAGCCTTCTTAATTATGTCATATAGTAAACACTCAAGTTGATAAACAAGGTCTAGACATATTCAAACCAGAAAAATCATGTGTATATCTACCCCTAACCCTAAACTCTGTCTTATGAAGTCAATCTCTAGGATTTGACCAAGATTCAAATGGGCATAAAATAAAAAAACAGAAAAATGAAAAACCAAAGCGCACATAGTCTTCTTATATGTCATATAGTAAGCATTAAAGTTGATAAACAAGGTCTGGACATATTCAAACTAGCTAGACAAATCATGTATCTACCCCCTAACCCCTAAACTCTGTCTTATGACGAAGTCAAGCATGAAGATAAGTGGTTTTGGGTTTCAAACATGGAAATTTCAAAAACCTCACAAAAACTTCATTTTAGGGTGACTAAGAAGGATACAGGCTTCCATTTTCATTTCCATGTTCTATTCTTGTTTAAATCTTGGTCAAACCTAGGATTTGACCAAGATTCAAATGTGCATCAAAATTCCAAAAAAAATCAGAAAAATGAAAAACCAAAGCACATAGTTTTCTTATGTCACATACATATATATAGTAAGCATTCAAAAGTTCATAAACAAGGTCTAGACATATTCAAACCAGACAAATCATGTACCCCCTAACCCTAAACTTTGTCTTAATTATAAATGAAGTCAAGCATGAAGCAGAGAAGTGTGGTTTTGGGTTTCAAACATGGAAATTTCAAAAACCTCCCAAAAAGCTTCATTTTAATTAGACTGGCTGGTTAATTAAGAAGGATCCATGATTAATTACCTTTTCATTGTCATGTTTTAAACTTGTTTAAATCTTGGTTGAACCTAGGATTTGACCAAGATTCAAATGGGCATAAAAATTCAGAAAAAAATCGAAAGAATGAAAAACCAAAGCACATAGCCTTCTTATGTCATATAGTAAGCATTCAAGTTGATAAACATGGTCTAGACATATTCAAACCAGAAAAATCATGTATCTACCCCTAACCCTAAACTCTGTCTTATGAAGTCAAGCATGAAAAGAAGTACGGTGGTTTAGGGTTTCAAACATGGTAAATTCAAGAACCTCCCAAAAGCTTCATTTTAGAGTTACTAAGAGAAAGATCCAGACTTAATTACCTTATCATTTTTACATGTTAAACTTGTTTAAATCTTGCTCAACAAACCTAGGATTTTACCAAGATTCTCAAATGGGCATAAAAATCAAAAAATGAAATACCAATGCACATAGTCCTCTTATGTCATATAGCTAGTAAGAATTCAAGTTGATAAACAAGGTCTAGACATATTCAAACAAGACAAATCATGTATCTACCCCCTATCGACCCTAAACTTCGTCTTATGAAGTCAAGCATGAAGAGAAGTGGTTTTGGGTTTCAAACATGGAAATTTCAAAAACCTCCCAAAATTCAGCTTCATTTTAGAGCGACTAAGAAGGATCGATGCTTACCTTTTCATTTCCATGTTTTAAACTTGTTTAAATCTTGGTCAAATCTAGGATTTGACCAAGATTCAAATGGGCATAAAATAAAAAAACCGAAAAATGAAAAACCAAAGCGCACATAGTCTTCTTATATGTCATATAGTAAGCATTAAAGTTGATAAACAAGGTCTAGACATATTCAAACTAGCTAGACAAATCATGTATCTACCCCCTAAAACCCCTAAACTCTGTCTTATGACGAAGTCAAGCATGAAGATAAGTGGTTTTAGGTTTCAAACATGGAAATTTCAGAAACATTCCAAAAACTTCATTTTAGGGTGACTAATTAAGAAGGATACATGCTTCCCTTTTCATTTTCATGTTCTATATATACTTGTTTAAATCTTGGTCAAACCTAGCTAGGATTTGACCAAGATTCAAATGTGCATCAAAATTCCAAAAAATATCAGAAAAATGAAAAACCAAAGCACATAGTTTTCTTATGTCATATAGTAGCATTAAAGTTGATAAACAAGGTCTAGACATATTCAAACAAGAAAAATCATGTATCTACTCCCTAACCCTAAACTTTGTCTTATGTAGTCAAGCATGAAGAGAAGTGGTTTTGGGTTTCAAATATGGAAATTTCAAAAACCTACCAAAAGCTTCATTTTAGAGTGACTAAGAATGATCAATGCTTACCTTTTCATTTTCATATTTTAAACTTGTTAAAATCATTGTCAAACCAGGATTTGACCAAGATTTAAATGGGCATAAAATTAAAAAAAATCAGAAAAATGAAAAACAAAAGCACATAGTCTTCTTATGTCACATATATATATAGTAAGAGCATTCAAAAGTTGACAAACAAGGTCTATACATATTCAAATAAGACAAATCATGTATCTACCCCTAACCCTAAACTCTGTCTTATGAAGTCAAGCATGAAGGGAAGTGGTTTTTGGTTTCAAACATGGAAATTTCAAAAACCTCCCAAAAGCTTCATTTTAGAGTGACTAAGAAGGATCCAGGCTTACCTTTTCATTTTCATGTTTTAAACTTGTTTAAATCTTGGTCAAACCTAGGATTTGACCAATATTAAAATGGGCATAAAATAAAAAAATAAAAAAAACCAAAGCACATAGTCTTCTTATGTCATATAGTAAGCATTCAAGTTCATAAACAAGGTCTAGACATATTCAAACCAGACAAATCATGTATCTACCCCCTATCGACCCTAAACTTCGTCTTATGAAGTCAAGCATGAAGAGAAGTGGTTTTGGGTTTCAAACATGGAAATTTCAAAAAACCAAAAGCTTCATTTTAGAGCGAGTAAGAAGGATCGATGCTTATCTTTTCATTTTCATGTTTTAAACTTATTTAAATCTTGGTCAAACCTAGGATTTGACCAAGATTCAAATGGGCATAAAAATTCAGACAAAAATCTAAAGAATGAAAAACCAAAGCACGTACATATCCTTCTTAATTATGTCATATAGTAAACATTCAAGTTGATAAACAAGGTCTAGACATATTCAAACCAGAAAAATCGTGTATCTACCCCTAACCCTAATTAAACTCTGTCTTATGAAGTCAAGCATGAAGAAAAGTGGTTTTGAGTTTCAATCATGCATGGAAATTTCGAGAACCTCCCAAAATAAAGTTTCATTTTAGAGTGACTACGAAGGATCCATGCTTACACCTTTTCATTTTCAAGTTTTAAACTTGTTTAAAACCTGGTCAAACCTGGGATTTGACCAAGATTCAAATGGGCATAAAATTCAAAAAAATAGATAAATGAAAAACCATAGCACATAGTCTTCTTATGTCATATAGTAAGCATTCAAGTGGATAAACAAGCTCTAGACATACTGAAACCAGACAAATCATGTATCTACCCCTATCCCTAAACTATGTCTTATGAAGTCTAGCATGAAAAGAAGTGGTTTTGGGTTTCAAACATGGAAATTTCAAAAACCTCCCAAAAGCTTCATTTTGGATTGACTAAGGAGGATCCAGGCTTACTTTTTCATTTTCATATTTTAAACTTGTTTAAATCTAGGTCAAACCTAGGATTTGACCAAGATTCAAATGGACATAAAAAATCAACAGTTTACAACAGCACACAAAATAAACATGAAATTACATCTAAATCCCTAACTTTTACATGGAGGACCCCAGGCTGAAAGCAAGAAATGCGATCGGGTCTTGAATCTTGATGCGTCTTCTCTTGACAAAGAAGATTGCTGGGAGTTTGCGTATGTACATCACGTCACTTGTGCTCACTGAAGTGTGGGACATGACGCATGCATGGGCAACACACGTAAGTGACATGGATTCAAGGGTAGGGAAGCCAAGAGAAAAAAACGAGAATTTGGACAAAAATAACCCAATCTTGCTAGTATGTCGAAAGTTTGTTTTTCCCAATCTTTTCGACTTTGGGTTATTTCTGTCTATTTTGCCGAAAAAACGAGGACAGAGACTGGAAACGGTGATGCATCTAGCTTCAGAGTACGTCAGATTAAGACTTCATGAGCAACACTAGTCTGACGTACGTACAGTGTATACAGATAAGACAGGGACTAGACATTGCTACCCACGTCCCTCTGCGCCCCTTCAAAGAAATCATACTCCGTACTAGAATCTCGAAACGTAGGAATTAGTCTGACATGATTTCTGATTGTTTAATTCATAGGATTGCAATTTTCAGAATTCATTGACAATACATTTTTATACAAAAACAAAAAATCCTTCATTGTGTAACCGTATGTTACTACTAGTATTTCTTTTGGTTTTCACACGCAATCAAATGTTATTGGATCCAAATACCGTTGTTTCTCAATCCTATATATTTGGAGATGATCATCACTCTCTAATCATACAATTTTCATATTCCCGCACTTTGAAAATCTTGCGAATAATCAAAGCAGCCAAAATCTATGGTGTGTATTGTATATGTTTATGCCATGCTTAGTTTCATCGAATATTGTTTGGTTGCATCGCGGGGAAACCGCGTGAATTTAGATTAATTGTTGCATGTTTGTTTGTGGTGTGACCAACTGCTTTTGCAACGAAACAACCCCCCCCCCCACCATGTACGCATTGTTTAGGTCGCATGCATGATGTGTACAAAATGTTAAAATAGAAATAATGTAGGAATTGAATATGATTGCATGTTGAATTAATCCTATATGAGAGAAATCACACAAATTTGAATTGCATGTTCTTTGGTTGTAGTGGTACACAAAAAACACGTGAATTAGTATGAATTATCATGTATTCAAGAATCAAAGGAGCCACTGAGATTTGAATCCCACAAAATTTCTATGAATTTTCTTCGAACCAAACAAGCCCAACAAGATTCCAAAGGAATATAATACAACGAATCAAACAACTTCCGTTGTTGGAATATTTCCTTAGGACATCAATCCAATAGAAACTATATGATCCAGTTTCAGCGACAATCTGGTCGGTGTAGGCTCGAGGAGGCCAATTGTATATATATGTTTGGACCCGGTTGGTTGAGTGATCATGCTCGTGACATCCAGCCTGAAAGGTAAAATTCGGGCAAGGCCAGCGTGACGCCACAATACTTTTGAAATATTCAAAAGCGCGTAATATTTGTGAAATTTTAATAATAGCTACTACTTATGTGAATTTTTTTCGTTCATACGCTTATTGGGGGGTAGGCTAACCCTAATGGCCTCCTCAAGATCCCTACCTCTACCAAGGTTTCCTGAGTTCATCCACCTCGATGGGTTCCTTGCCACTTTCGACCATGTTGTGGGCATCATTTCGGGTTCCGTACCACGGCAGTCCCTTTTCAGGAGTCCCGAACCCGATGCCATAATATTTGTTTGAAAAAAATTCAAGACCGCACAATATTTGTTGAAATAAATGAATAAGCATTTTTAAATAGCTAAATAAAAGAAATACGAATTTTGAAAAATTTATTTTTTCTAAAACATTAATTGGAGCATTGACATGTTGAACCCACTTGTCAATTTTGCTATCAACATGACTAACTAGCTGATTAGATAACCAAGTGGTGAAATTTGCAACATATTAGACCACCACATGGTGGAAACTGCAAAAAAAATGTCCAAGTGGTGGTTTGTGCAACATATAGAGCAGTACAGTATATGGTAGTACAAGATGAAGAGGCCTCCAACATGAATGTGCCTTTGCCGTGGGCCCGTGGTAATATATCATGATGATGGCAAAGGATCTTTTCTCTGCTGAAACTGTCGAGCTGATTTGATGAGACAAAATACAGCTCCACGGCGTGCAAGGACAGAGATACAAGACATTAGCTTCTTCTCGGGTCACACGCCTTCACGACGGGTGCGATAGTGCAGCAGAGACCAGAGAGAGAAAGCACGCCCGTAGTACTCGTATTATTGATTTCAATTCAAATTGTTTTTTTTTTGCCTGCTTCTCCGTCTTCTTCATCTCCATCTTCTCTGGCGACCCCGCCTACACCAGCAGCCCCTGCACCACCGCCGCCATGCCTTTTTCGGATCATCTCGAGCCACCTGTTTGATGGTACTAGTAGGAGTTGTGGACTTTTATCCATATCGCTCTACCAGCTGCCGCTCGCACTGTCCTCCAATACCTCATACCCAAACGCCAGCGTCCCACTCCCACACCCCCACACCCACTTGACCGCATCCTTCCAATGGCGAGATCGATCAATGAGAGTGACAGTTCTTGGGTGTTTCCTGATGGCCCCCTTGAAGAAATCGCATCCCGATGCGATGTCATCACCGCCGCGAGCCTCGTCGGTTCATGCAAGTTTTATCATGATTCAGCAACACAAAGTGTAGCTCTGCCTGCATCTCAGCCGTTTGGCATGCCATGTGTTCTTCATACTCACCAAACTGAGGTACCGCCCGCGCACAATCCCTTCTCCCGCGTCCACAAGTTCAAGCAGCAGGGTGCGCAGAAGGACAAGCAGCATGATGCAAAAGATCGCAAGGGTACCTTGTGCCAACTGACGCCGCTGGACAGGATCTCTTCCGATGCCGTGATTCCAGATGGTGGTACGGGCATGTGGGCAGGCGCGAATGGAGATTGGATCGCCCTTCTTGGCTTCCCCTGGAATTGGGAGCTTGTCAATGTGTACACTGGTCGCCGGATTCCTCTACCACCAATAAGTGAGTTTAAATCCACCCCGGATAAACTTGTGTTCGAGTCTAATGATCAACATCTTCAACTGCTGAAGATAGCTATTTGCCGAGTTCCAACAGCTGCTTCAAATTATACTAGTTTCTCTGTTCTTGCCATCTTCAACGCGGCAATTGCAGTCCTTCACTGTGCTTCTAGCAGATGGACAGTTCTTGACAACCAGTTCTTAGCGTACGGCTACTCCGATGCAATCATCCACAAGGGTATTGTATTTGCTGTAACTCAGACAGGCGAAGTTTATGCATGGAATCAACTTTCTTGGGGTAATTTTTCTCATCTCATATGATGTGTTTTCGCTATTACCTGCTAGTTTCAGATTTAGCTTTAGCCTTTTTCTTTTTGTTGTGCAGTTTTCGTGTCATGCCTGTACCTTTCCCCCTCTATATTCAATCAAAATCAGCAGCGATATGCCTTTGAGTCAAAATAAAGTACTCCCTCCGATCCAAATCAAATTGACTCAGCTTTGTCTAGCCAGTGCATCTAGCTAGACAAACTTGAGTCAATTAATTTGTGCATATCTAGCTAGACACATCCAGTTGAGTCAATTAATTTGGATCGGAGGCAGTATTTTAGCTACATCATTATTCATGTATGTAATGAACTAATCAAGTTTTGCTGAACTGACTTCAAGCTGTGCTTTCCTTTGCAAGGTCCTTTGTTGATCAGCACGGCACCTATTCCGCCAGAACTTGATGAACAAGGTCGGTACAATCTTGGCTCCTGGTGGTTAGCACGATCTCCTGATGGTTCTAGACTTTTTCTGGTCCATACCTGGGGCGTTACTGACGGGCGGGATTATACTGGACTGGTTCGGATTTTACCTGCTGCTGCTACCTCTGAGGGTCGTCATGGTCGCACTATTCGCGGGTATGGTAAGGGTTTACTTGGCTGCGAGGTGTACAACATGGACACCAGTCAGTTGATGCCACCGAGGCCATGGAGGAGGATTATTTCCCTTGGATCATATTCTCTCTTCCTTGGAGTGAACTATCCGATTATCATTCCAGTAGAAGACGGGGCAGAACATGACCGTCCAAATATGGCGAGAAGCAACTCTGTTTACACATCGCACCATGCAGTAGGCCTTGCATATCCTCCTTCTCCAGAAATTTGCCGCTTCAGTTTGAATTCTCGAAGATCTGCATCGTTGGTTTCCAAACCAACATTAGATGGACATGGCGGCAGGTTCCGTTGTGGCTCATCCCAAGCTTCGCCAACGCCCGGCAATGGAACCTGCCTTCGCGTCACAGGTCCAGAAAGAAGGGCTGATGTACTTTATGTAATACTCGTATTGTAATGCAAGATTTGTATCTGTTGAACTATTTCATTTGCATGTTTATCTCTACCTAGGCTACTCCCTTTCCGTAGTTGTGTTGTACTATCTGTTGAACTATTTCCTTTGCATGTTACCTCTACCTAGGCTACTCCTCCGTAGTTGTTAAATTGATGTAATGCTCCTACAATGCACGCTACACTGGGCGTGTGGCCTGTAATGTTATCAAACACCTTTTGTACTCGTTCTAGTAAGCATTTCACACTATAGCTCACATAATTAAAGTACTCCTACAACATATTAGTTGAAAGATGTCTCTCATAAGTAAGTACCCCTCTTTGAGCTTATGCGAAACATAAATGACTATTTTAGAAATATATACTCTCGACACAAGATTATATTAAAAACAATGGTACATAGTTCTATTAGAAAAAGAAAGTGTGAATAGTAGAATGATGGAGAAGTGTTTTTTGAGGTCTGTGCATAGCTAGTGTTGATGGTGCAAAAGCACTTAGACTAGTCACAATGGGAAGTATACTAGTCTATATATGATACAACACCTTCAATGCATAGTATCATGAATTAGTATCATGCAATGTTGCGAAAAACCAATTATTCATTTCTTTCCAAATAGACTAGCTTTGCGAGGATGTCAAAACATTTCTTTATTGCCCTCTCGTATGAATCTCCTCCATACATCACCTCTCATACCGATTGAAAGCCATTCCAAATCGTTGGTTCAAGACCATGAATACCAAGCCAATTTTGTTAGCTAGTTGGACCACCCTCGGATTGAGAACCAACGGTTGAAAGAAAGGTGGGCGCCAACTCATATTTTTTTCTCGAGAGTCCGACACTTGATGTTGATTGCAAAGTTCACAAAGGCCAAAATTTTGACATCCTCTTTGTGCAAGTCTTGCCACCATCCAAACTCGGTTTTGAAGTACCAACCAAGAAAAAAAAACTTGCACTTTGGAGGACCCCATGGACCATGAAAATTTTGAAAAACTTCCAGTAAATCATGCATATTTCGATTTATATTTTGGTGAAGTTTCATTCGATTTGAATCATAGGTTTGTGAGCAAATATATATTTAGTTTAAACTAGTGCTCGAGTACGTAAGAATCTATTTAATCACAAGCTAGTCATCAGAATGAGATGAAATATTCATAGATTTTAAAACAAGGAATCTACATATTACTGGATTTTTTTTCAAAATTTTCTGAATAGTTTTTCTTTTTTAGCTTCGAAATAAGAGATAGTTTGGAACGTTGGATCTCAAATGGATGGTAGATGGTGGGACACAGTCACAATGTATCTTGGAAGCATCAAGTCACTGAAGCTCTGTCCGGTTTCCAAACCAAGCTAGGAAAGGCATTGAAAATGAAGTTCTGCTCTAAAACATTTCTCATTCCATTTTGGTGCTCGCGCGGTTGCATGCTGCCCACGTGTTAAGGTACGTGTCTCTGGCATGTAGAGAACTACGATTATTGGCGAAAAATATATCGAAATGGAAACTGTAAAAAAAGCCCTCTCTGGTCAACCTGATGTGACGAGACATCACTGCACCAAACGTCGTCGCAAATTTATAGATGGGTGGCGTGCTAGTCTACCAACAGTCAAATCGGCGCCCAGTCGCAGCAGCCTAGAGTACTACCTAGTTTTTGCCCCTTGCATGTCTATCATCTTCTTCTTCACCCCGTTACAAAAAAAAAATCTTCTTCTTCACCCTCCCAGAATCACGCGCACGCGCAGGATCTCGATCCCCACCACACCGCATCACTAGTACTACTCCGTATACCTTTCTCTCCTTACCCCGGCCGGCCGCGCGCCGCATCGTTCCTTCCATAGCGCTCGCCCTCTCCTCCGAAAACCCCAAGCGCAGTTGCATCCGCCATCCACCTAAATCCATCTTCACGTGATGGATTATTCTAGGCTTTGCCGGGGCGGCGGGGACGGCCACTTGGAGGCTCTCACCGGCGACAACATCGACCTCATCGCTGCGCATCTGGACGTTACCTACACCGTCTGACTTGCTGCATGTTCCAGGGAGCTCTACGACATGATCAGCAAGGATGAAGGTAAGATGCACCATTGGGATGAACCCTGCCTGCTGATGCCTCCGCCTGCTTATTGGTTCGATGAACACTGGGACGTGGCGAGAGCATCTCGTCTGCATGATACCGTGTACGACCTGGTGCCCCTCGACCATCCTCGCCGTTCTGTCGCCCTGCCGTTCATGCACGACAGAAAATGGTTGGCGCGAACGGCGACTGGATCGCCGCCGCCGATCATCATGAGTGGTGCCTCGTGAACGTCTACACCGAGCGACATATCCCCCTTCCATCCCTACCTGATTCGAAGATTCGTCATAGTATTGTTTCATCTCGACCTGCATACTCTTTTAACTGGCGTCCAGAAATTTATTTGTTGAAGATTGTAATCTGCCAAGTGCCCACAAAAGGTGGGAGGTACGCAGATTACAAGCTCATCGCCTTGTTCGACAAAACGATTTTCTACCTTGAAGGGGTGGCGGCGGAGAATGCTGGAGGCCCTTACACCTGCACCTGATTATCCAAATTACTGTGATGCCATTGAACTCCGTGGCCACGTTTTTGCGGTGGACGAAACTGACGGCTCCACGTACTTCTGGGACACCGCAAATGGTATTTTTTCAGTCCTTATGTTGCATTGCATGATACACTGCCTTAACCAATGAAGTTATTCATGAACTACCTTGTTTATATTTTACCTTTCTTATATGACTTAATGATCACACCCCCTTTTGCTGAATATGAATGAACCGTTGCTTGCAATGAATTAGTAGTACTAATTAGTCACCAACAAACATAGTATGCTCAGTATGTGATTGCATTCCTGAATTACTAACTCTACGCCACTGCAGAATATGGGTGTAATTAACCAGTATGTCAAAAGATAACGTGGCACTATGAAGGCACCCTTTTTGATAACCTTTTACACCCATTGTTTCATATATAACTAATTGATTTTGCCTCCAAAAGGAGGACGGGAGACCCCCGCCATCTGCATCAGAGAGATGCATAAGGACTTTCATAAGAATATGACTTAACGATCACATCCTTTATCTGAATATGAATGAACCGTTGCTTGCAATGAATTAGTACTAGTCAGTCATCAGCAAACATAGTATACTCCGTATGTGAATGCATTCTGAATTAGTAACTCTATGCAAGCTGAGAATATGGATGTAATTAACAAGTATCTCAAATGTTAACGTAGAAACAGAAAAATAGAAGAAAATCGTTTGTAATTACATGCGTAGCTTATATTTTCTAGAGATCGGGGAAAAAGCCTTGATTGGATGTACCTACATGCAGATCAAACAGTTCTTTGTTTATATCGGTGAACAATCTACAGAATGGTATAATTAATTTTGTTTTCGATACATTTTTTCTCCCATTTTCTTGAATAGATTTCAGTTTCCCACAATTATCTTTCATTAGTGATTGTGACGTCCCCTCATTCAAAATAACTCAGGTTATCTTTTTCCCAATTCAGTGATATTTAAGTTTGAGTAAGTTTACGATTAATATCTACAACCTCATATATATATAAGATTTAGCACCTGCAGGCCTAACAAAGTTAGCTGCCTCTAGTCCCCTGTATAGTTCTTTCTTTTTGCTTTCTCAGTTTTTCGTAGCCTTGCTACAACCCTGTATGCTCCAATATATAATGATGCACGACTAGGCATGTGTTCGAGAAAAGAAAATCTAAATATCTTTTGTAATATATGAACCTATATTGATGTTTTAGATGTTGGTAGTATAATTTTCGATAAACTTGAACAGACTTAAATCAGTTTAACTTAGCACAACCATATAGCGTACCTTTTTTAGAACGCGAAAATGAGGTAAACAAATACCATGTGTACCCTTTACTATCAATAGTAGAGAAGAGATTATGAACCTTCAACTCTAAAATGCAAATTCTTCTAATGAATGGATAGCTGCATCTGATACCTATTTTGCAAATGTTACCAGACTTGGGGTTAGCTATAAAGGGCATTTCTTTCTTGTCAAGCTTCATGCACTACCAACACAACCAAAAGTCCGAACTGATCGCAAGGGCGGCAATCCACTTATACAATTCAACACCCCCCGTCACGTGTGATGGGAGACAAGTCAACATGTGGAAAGACTCAGAGGTATAGCTCAAGAGGCATATAAGTGGACTCCGAGGGGGCAACAACAATTTTAGGATAAATTGCGAAAGCCAGGACTCGAACTCGAGACCCTGGCTCTGACACCATGTCAAGCTTCATGGACTAGCCAACGCAACCAAAAGTTCGAACTGATGGAAAGGTCTAGGCAATCCACTTATACAGTTAAACATTTCTTACCCTTCGGGTGGTCACAGGGAAGCTCTCTAATAGATCACTTAAGACAAAGGGAATTAACTACAGCACAGGACTTAAACTTAAGATGATATATATTTGTCAAAATTTGAATGTATCTATATGCTTTCACTGTCTAGATACATCTGAATTTGGACAAATCTCAGACACTTTCGGTGGGACAGAGGTAGTATATAACTGTGTATACACTAACTAGTGTCTAGTTTTGGCGAAGTTTAGACTAGTTTCGTGGGATGGATGCAGTATAACTGATATATTCGACACTTGATTTGAACACATGAATGACCAATGTCCTTAGCTTACATAGTCGTATTTATACTGTGAGCATGAACGATGAACAATGCTGCTGTTTGAATATGGTTGCCAGTAACACCCTATTCGTCTCCATTTCTAATATTGCAGAAAACCTGATGCTCCCGTTTGTAATCCCGCCACCGGTGGTGGATGATCAGCAGTACGCGTGGTTCCTCGCTCCATCTGCTGATGGCAAGCGATTGATGATCATCCTTACAGTAAACAAGATTGGGATTGCCAATGCCGAAGTACCTCCTGACATTCCCTATGCTGCTAATGGGCTTCAGCTACGGCAGTATCCTCCTGTTGCCACCTACGTCTTTGAGCTGGATCCCTTATCTACTGCACGTGCAGGGGACTTTCTTTGGAGGCAGGTTAATAGCCTCAGCGACCACTCTCTGTTCCTCGGACTCAATTACCCAATCATTGCCAACCTGAAGAAGCGTGAATCCAAAGCTCCTGATGGCACATTGGTTCCATTCATGAGGAAAAACTGCGTCTACACAAAGATACCGGAATATTCGTTATAATCAATACCCTAAAATTTTGCGCTGCAACCTCCAGCCAGATGAAGGTGAGACTGTGGGAGTTATCAGCCTTCCCAAGGATGGTTGGGATAGTGTCCGACAAGCGGCTATGTGGTTTAAGCCTGCTTTAAACATTGCCCGTTCGGTGTTACCTTTAAAAAACAGTGACACTTTTTTATTATGCTTGAAGTGTTGAGAAGTAGTACACTGTTTTTAGTATGTACTAGTTTGAATCAGTTTATTTGAACACTGCCCTGCTTTTGTATTTCGTGTTGCCTTCATATTATAACCCATGCATGGCTGTTTTAGGATTGACATTATTTCAGCACTATAATTACAATGTGTGTACGTCCTTTATAATATAGCCACCTCTTGTTGATCATAGTCATGAGAGGACCATTCCTATTTTTTTCGCCGCTAAAGGGTAAAGTACATCCACTGGCACGGGGGTGTGTTCGGTTCCACCCCATCCCCAAACCGAACATGCATCAACTACGAGCAAGGAAGTAGATGTGCGACCTAGGTGACTGTGCGGACCCCACATGTGAACCAAAGAAAAAAACATGTCAATACGGAACTGATGTACATACGACAACTCCTATATGATATGCGTATGTACGATTGAGCATCTGGAGGTGTGCTGCCACCTGCTTCCTCACACGAAGGGTTGGATCTTGTGTTTCGTACACGGATCGGACTGAAATTGTCGTGTGCATAGCAAGGTTCATGTCAATAAGGCTGAGTTTGGCATCTAAGTCTAGGCAACAAATACTTTTGGGTTCCAACGGCCATCTACAAGGTATTTGCTATAGGCCTACTTGCTCCGGCTGTCGAAGCCCAATAACTACAAATGGGCCTTTCTGCTCATGCAATGTTGGCCCTTTTCTAAAGAACCACAGATCCTATGATTGGCAAAAAAAAACACGAAGATTCTACATAAAAGTTGTTTGTATTTATTTTGAATTATTGGGTTGCAATTTTTGAAACTGCTCATGGCCAATATGAAAATCCTTGATCGCTCCATACCCACATAGATCACGGTATTTTCAAAAATTCATAAAGTGGATTTGAAATTTAAAACATATCCTAATAATTCCATGATTTATTCTATTAACTTGCAAGATCTTGGAGCGAAAGAGCTTGTATTAGTCTGCGAAAATAATACTGATAAACCTGTCGTTAACAAGAAATGAAGGTTTATCGTTCAGAGAGGATGCCATGTGGGACCCATGAGACAGTAGCGTCCTCAACGTTTCAAAGAAAAAGGCAAGTAGCCCGAAAATAGGGGTAAAAAATAAATCCTACAAAGGAAACATTTATAGTTCATAGAGGCTGACATGTGGGACCGATCTGCCAGCTGCATCCTCATCATTTCGAAGTCGGCAGGGATCAGAAGAAAAAGGCAAATAGCCAGAAATTAGGGGTAAAAAATAAATCCAAAAAGGAAACTTTTATTCTTAATAGAGGATGACATGTGGGACCGACCTGCCAGCAGCGTCCTCATCGTTTCAAAGGCCGCAGGGGATCAAAAGAAAAAGGCAAATAGCCAGAAATTAGGGGTAAAAAATAAATCCAACAAAGGAAAGGTTTATTGTTCATAGAGGCTGACATGTGGGACCCATGAGCCAGCGGCGACCTCAATTTCAAAGGCGGCATATGATCGAAAAGAAAAAGGCAAGTTAGCAAAAATCAGTGGGTAAAAAAAATCTAAGAAATGAAACTTTATTGTACAGTCCCAGTGTGTAAAAAAAGGCAAATAGCCAGAAATTAGGGGTAAAAAATAAATCCAACAAAGGAAAGGTTTGTTGTCCATAGAGGCTGACATGTGGGACCCATGAGCCAGCGGCGACCTCAATTTCAAAGGCGGCATATGATCGAAAAGAAAAAGGCAAGTTAGCAAAAATCAGGGGGTAAAAAAAATCTAAGAAAAGAAACTTTATTGTACATAGAGGATGACATGCGGGTCCCATGAGCCAGCACCTTACTCAACGTTTCAGAGGCGGCATGAGATCAAAAGAAAAAGGAAACTGACCAAATATCAGGAGCAAAAAATAATCCAAGAAAAGTAACTTTTATTGTACATAGAGGATGACATATGGGTCCCACTTATACAAGCTCTTTCGCTCCAAGATCTTGCAAGTTGATTGTACATAGAGGATGACATGCGGGCCCCATGTGTCAGCAGCTTAATCAATGTTTCCAAGGCGGCAGGGGATCAAAAGAAAAAAGGAAATAGCCAAAAATAAGAGGGTGAAAAAAAATCCAAGAAAAGAAACTTTTACAGTATAGAGGATGACATGTGGGTCCCATGAGCCAGCAGCTTCCTCAACGTTTCAGAGGCTGCATGAGATCGAAAGAAAAAGGCAAGTGACCAAAAATAAGAGGGAAAAAAATCCAAGAAAAGAGACTTGATTATATATAGAGGATGACATGCGGGTCCCATCAGTCAGCAGCTGACTCAACGTTTCCAAGGCGGCAGGGGATCAAAAGAAAATGGAAATAGCTAAAGATCAGAGGGTGAAAAAAATCCAAGAAAAGAAACTTTTATAGTACATAGAGGATGACATGCGGGTCCCATGAGCCAGCAGGTTCCGCAACATTTTCAAAGGCGGCATGAGATCGAAAGAAAAAGGCAAGTGACCAAAAATCAGAGGGTGAAAAATAATCGAAGAAAAGAAACTTTTATTGTACATAGAGGATGACATGCTGTCCCATTTTGCAGCAGAGGTCCCAACGTTTCAAATGCGGCTTGAGATCAAAAGAAAAAGAAAGTAGCCAGAAATTAGGGGATAAAAAAAACTCGAAGAAAAGAAAGTTGATTGTACATAGAGGATGACATGCGGGACCCACGAGTTAGCAGCTTACTCAACGTTTCCAAGCCGGCAGGGGATCAAAAGAAAAAGGAAATAGCCAAAAATCAGAGAGTGAAAAAAACCCTAGAAAATAAACTTTTGTAGGACATATAGGATGACATGCGGGTCCCATGAGCCAGCAGGTTCCTCAACGTTTCAAACGTGGCATGGGATCGAAAGAAAAAGGCAAGTGACCAAATATCAGGAGCCAAAAATAATCCAAGAAAAGAAACTTGATTGTACATAGAGGATGACGTGCGGGTCCCATTTTGCAGCAGCGGTCCCAACGTTTCAATTGCGGCTTGAGATCAAAAGAAAAAGAAAGTAGCCAGAAATTAGGGGGTCAAAAAAAAACTCCAAGAAAGGAAAGCTTTATCGTTCATACAGGCTGACATGTGGGACCTATGAGCCAGCAGCTTACTCAACGTTTCAAAGGCGGCAGGGGATCAAAAGAAAAATGAAATAGCCAAAAATCAGAGGGTAAAAAAAAAATCCAAGAAATCAAACTTTTATTGTACATAGAGGATGACATGCGGGTCCCATGAGCCAGCAGATTCCTCAACGTTTCAAACGTGGCATGAGATCGAAAGAAAAAGGAAAGTGACCAAATATCAGGAGTCAAAAATAATCCAAGAAAGGAAATTTTATTGTACATAGAGGATGACATACGGGTCCCATTTGCAGGCACATGACCAAAAGAAAAATGAAGTAGCCAGAAATCAGGGGGTGAAAAAAATCCAAGAAAAGAAAGATTTCAATTGGGCTGCATCTGGACATCTGGGCCTTCGAACTATCCTTCTGGGCCTTTTGATTCGTACAATTTCAGCCCACTCCAGAACATGGAAGTTCGGATTTTTCTCAAAAAAAAAACAGGAATGTCCTATGCTTCGCAAAAACAAAAAACAAGGAGATTCAAGATATAAGTTGTAAAAATAAAGATTTAATTTATCCGTTTGCAATAGCTCAGAGCGAAATACACTGTTTATTGTCTGCAAAATAATCAAGATATCACATGTTTCTTGTACGGGGAGGCTGACATCAGGGACCCATGAGCCAGCAGCGTCGTTAACGTTTCAAAGGCAGTGGGTCGAAAATAAAAAAACAAAAAGTCAGTTGGTAAAAAAATCCAAGAAAAGAAAACATTTATCGTTCTGAGAGGATGACATGCGGGACCGATGAGGCAGCAGCATCCTCAATGTTTCCAAGGCGGCAGGGGATCAAAAAAAAAGGAAATAGCCAGAAATTACTTAGGGGTCAAAAATAAATCCACCAAAGGAAACTTTTATTGTTCATAGAGGATGACATGTGGGACCGACCTGCCAACAGCGTCCTCATCGTTTCAAAGGGGGCAGGGGATCAAAAGAAAAAGGCAAAAAATAACTCCAATAAAGGAAACTTTTATTGTTCGTAGAGGATGACATGCGGGACCCATGAGCCAGCAGCTTACTCAACGTTTCAAAGGCGGCATGAGATCGAAAGAAAAAGGCAAGTGACCAAATATCAGGAGCCAAAAATAATCCAAGATTTATTGTACATAGAGGATGACATGTGGGTCCCATTTTGCAGCAGCGGTCTCAATGTTTGTAATGCGGCTTGAGATCAAAAGAAAAAGAAAGTAGCTAGTAATTAGGGGGTGAAAAAAAATCCAAGAAAAGAAAGTTGATGGACATAGAGGATGACATGCGGGTCCCTTGAACCAACAGCTTACTCAACGTTTCAAGGGGGGCAGGGGATCAAAAGAAAAAGGCAAGCCAAAAATCAGAGGGTGAAAAAAATCCAACAAAGGAAACTTTTATAGCACACAGAGGATGACATGCGGGTCCCATGAGCCAGCAGGTACCTCAACGTTTCAAACGCGGCATGCGATCGAAAGAAAAAGACAAGTGACCAAATATGAGGTGCCAAAAAAAAACTCCAAGAAAAGAAAGTTGATTGCTCATAGAGGATGACATGCGGGTCCCATTTAGCTGCAGCGGTCTCACCGTTTGAGAGGTGATACGTCTCCAACGTATCGATAATTTCTTATGTTCCATGCTACTTTATTGATGATACCTACATGTTTTATGCACATTATATGTCATATTTATGCATTTTCTGGAACTAACCTATTAACAAGATGCCGAAGAGCCGATTCTTGTTTTCTGCTGTTTTTGGTTTCAGAAATCCTAGTAAAGAAATATTCTCGGAATTGGACGAAACTTTCGCCCAGGGTCCTATTTTTGCACGAAGCTTCCAGAAGACCGAAGACCTAACGAAGTGGGGCCACGAGGCAGCCAGGGGGGTGGCCGGCGCGGCCCAGGCCCTGGCCGCGCCGACCTATCCCCTGGGCCCCTCGTGTGGCCCCTCGCGTTGACCCTCCGCCTACTTAAAGCTTCCGTCGCGAAAACCCCAGTACCGAGAGCCACGATACGGAAAACCTTCCAGAGACGCCGCCGCCGCGAATCCCATCTCGGGGGATTCTGGAGATCGCCTCCGGCACCCTGCCGGAGAGGGGATTCATCTCCCGGAGGACTCTACACCGCCATGGTCGCCTCCGGAGTGATGAGTGAGTAGTTCACCCCTGGACCATGGGTCCATAGCAGTAGCTAGATGGTCGTCTTCTCCTTGTTGTGCTTCATTGTTAGATCTTGTGAGCTGCCTAACATGATCAAGATCATCTATATGTAATTCTATATGTTGTGTTTGTCGGGATCCGATGGATAGAGAGTACTATGATTATGGTGATTATCAATCTATTGTTCATGTGTTGTTTATGATCTTGCATGCTCTCCGTTACTAGTAGAGGCTCTGGCCAAGTTTTTACTCTTAACTCCAAGAGGGAGTATTTATGCTCGATAGTGGGTTCATGCCTTCATTGACACCTGGGACAGTGACAGAAAGTTCTAAGGTTGTGATGTGCTGTTGCCACTAGGGATAAAACATTGATGCTATGTCTAAGGATGTAGTTGTTGATTACATTACGCACCATACTTAATGCAATTGTCTGTTGCTTCGCAACTTAATACTGGAGGGGGTTCGGATGATAACCTGAAGGTGGACTTTTTAGGCATAGATGCAGTTGGATGGCGGTCTATGTACTTTGTCGTAATGCCCAATTAAATCTCACTATATTTACCATGTCATGTATATGCATTGTTATGCCTTTCTCTATTTGTTAATTGCCCGACTGTAATTTGTTCACCCAACATGCTTTTATCTTATGGGAGAGACACCTCTAGTGAACTGTGGACCCCGGTCCTATTCTTTACATAGCATACAATCTACTTGTTTTACTGTTTTCTTTGCAAACATCTTCCACTCGATACGTTTAATCCTTTGTTACAGCAAGCCGGTGAGATTGACAACCTCACTGTTTCGTTGGGGCAAAGTACTTTGGTTGTGTTGTGCAGGTTCCTAGTTGGCGCCGGAATCCCTGGTGTTGCGCCGCATCACATTTCGCGACCATCAACCTTCAACGTGCTTCTTGGCTCCTACTGGTTCGATTAAACCTTGGTTTCTTTCTGAGGGAAAACTTGCTACTGTGCGCATCATACCTTCCTCTTGGGGTTCCCAACGAACGTGTGAGTTACACGCCATCAAGCATAATTTTCTGGCGCCGTTGCCGGGGAGATCAAGACACGCTGCAAGGGGAGTCTCCACTTCTCAATCTCTTTACTTTGTTTTTGTCTTGCTTTATTTTATTTACTACTTTGTTTGCTGCACTAAATCAAAACACAAAAAAATTAGTTGCTAGTTTTACTTTATTTGCTATCTTGTTTGCTATATCAAAAACACAAAAAAAATTAGTTACTTGTCCTTATTTTATTTGCCTAGTTTACTTTATTACTGTTATCATGAGTAATCCTGATGTTGAAGTTCGTTCTTTTAAGCAACAAGGTGGAGAAAGTTTTAAAGATGCTTGGTATAGAATTAGTAATGCTCATCAAAGGTGCATTAAGAAGCACTCCACCACTATCCTTCTTAGGAACTTTTATGTTGGTTTATCTAGTTGGAATAGATATGTTCTTGATACTCTTTCGGGAGGTAATTTCCTAGGTACTCCCGCTTTAGAAGCTAGTTGCATCATTGAGAGTCTAGTTGGAATACCACCTGTTAATGAAGTTAAAATTGAAATCTCTCTTGAAGATGTTATGAAAAAATTGGAAACCATAGAGAAAAATTTTCCAAGTGTCGAAACTAAATTGGGAATGTTATTTGACAAAACTTATGAACTTGATAAATCCTTAGGAGGAATTGATGAAAGAATTAGTGTCCTAGGAACTTGTGTTGTCCATGATAATCAAACCAATAGGATTGATGAACTTGAAAAAGCTATGGGAACCTTGGGTTCAACCTTTTCTTCTCTCAAGTATAATGAGAAAGCTTATGTGGGTAAAGAGCAAAAATTTATGTACGCCTCTAAAGCGCCTAAACAAAAGAATTACTATAGGCCTAAAATTGCTAAAACCCCTAGCACCACCATAGAAAATTTAGATAATGGAGCACCTAAAGCACCCTCTGCAACAAGTTGTGTTTGCATGAAAAATAATAATGTTGATGCTTCTACTCTTGATGTTACTTGATTTGCACTTTCTGCGCCTAGCTGAAAGGCGTTAAAGAAAAGCGCTTATGGGAGACAACCCATGTTTTTACTACAGCAATTTTTTTGTTTTGTTGAGTCTTGGAAGTTGTTTACTACTGTAGCAACCTCTCCTTATCATGTTTTTGTGCCAAGTAAAGTTTCTATGTCAAAGTTGATGTTATATTTGGGATCGCTGCGCAGAAACAGCATTGCTGTCTGTCACGAATCTGGGCACAGTTCCCTGTAGAAAATTCGAAAAAATCTGCCAATTTACGAGCGTGATCCTCAGATATGTACGCAACTTTCATTAGTTTTGAGTTTTTCCATTTGAGCAAGTCTGGTGCCATTACTAAATTCGTCTTTACGGACTGTTCTGTTTTTGACAGATTCTGCCTTTTATTTCGCATTGCCTCTTTTGCTATGTTGGATTTATTTCTTTGATCCATTAATGTCCAGTAGCATTATGCAATGTCCAGAAGTGAAAATAATGATTGTGTCACCTCTGAATGAGTGAATTATTAATTGTGCACTAACCCTCTAATGAGTTTGCTTGAAGTTTGGTGTGAAGGAAGTTTTCAAGGGTCAAGAGAGGAGAATGATATACTATGATCAAGAGGAGTGAAAGCTCTAAGCTTGGGGATGCCCCCGTGGTTCACCCCTGCATATTTTAAGAAGACTCAAGCATCTAAGCTTGGGGATGCCCAAGGCATCCCCTTCTTCATCGACAACATCATCAGGTTCCTCCCCTGAAACTATATTTTTATTCAATCACATCTTGTATTCTTTGCTTGGAGCGTCGGTTTGTTTTCGTTTTTGTTTTTGTTTGAATAAGATGGATCCTAGCATTCACTTTGTGGGAGAGAGACACGCTCCGCTGTTGCATATGGACACATGTGTCCTTAGGCTTTACTCATAATGTTCAAGGCGAAGTTTCTTCTTCGTTAAATTGTTATATGGTTGGAATTGGAAAATGCTACATGTAGTAATTCTAAAATGTCTTGGATAATGTGATACTTGGTAATTGTTGTGCTCATGATTAAGCTCTTGCATCATATGCTTTGCACCCATTAATGAAGAAATACATAGAGCTTGCTAAAATTTGATTTGCATATTTGGTTTCTCTAAGGTCTAGATAATATCTAGTATTGAGTTTTGAACAACAAGGAAGACGGTGTAGAGTCTTATAATGTTTACAATATGTCTTTTATGTGAGTCTTGCTGCACTTGTTCATCCTTGAGTTTGCTTCAAATAACCTTGCTAGCCTAAACCTTGTATCGAGAGGGAATACTTCTCATGCATCCAAAATCCTTGAGCCAACTACTATGCCATTTGTGTCCACCATACCTACCTACTACATGGTATTTCTCCGCCATTCTAAAGTAAATTGCTTGAGTGCTACCTTTAAAATTCCATCATTCACCTTTGCAATATATAGCTCATGGGACAAAATAGCCTTAAAAACTATCGTAGTATTGAATATGTACTTATGCACTTTATATTTTATTAAGTTGCTTGTTGTGCGATAACCATGCTTCTGGGGAACGCCATCAACTATTGTTGAATATCATGTGAGTTTCTATGCATGTCCGTCTTGTCTGAAGGTCTATCATTTTAGTGGTTGGAGCATGCAAAATTGTTAGAGAAGAACATTGGGCCGCTAACTAAAGCCATGAACCATGGTGGAAGTTTCAGTTTTGGACATATATCCTCAATCTCATATGAGAATAATAACTTTGCTACATGCTTATGCATTTAAGAGGAGTCCATTATCTGTTGTCCATGTTGTCCCGGTATGGATGTCTAAGTTGAGAATAATCAAAAGCGAGAAATCCGAAATGCGAGCTTTCTCCTTAGACCTTTGTACAGGCGGCATGGAGGTACCCCTTTGTGACACTTGGTTGAAACATGGCATGCGAAGATCCGGTAGTCCAAGTTAAGTAGGACGAGGTGCGGGCACTCTTAGTATACTATGCATGAGGCTTGCAACTTGTAAGATATAATTTTCATAACTCATATGCTTTATTACTACCGTTGACAAAATTGTTTCATGTTTTCAAAATAAAAGCTCTAGCACAAATACAGCAATCGATGCTTTCCTCGTTGAAGGACCATTCTTTTACTTTTATTGTTGAGTCAGTTTACCTATCTCCTTCCACCTTAAGAAGCAAACACTTGTGTGAACTGTGCATTGATTCCTACATATTTGCATATTGCACTTGTTATATTACTTTATGTTGACAATTATCCATGAGATATACATGTTACAAGTTGAAAGCAACCGCTGAAACTTAATCTTCCTATGTGTTGCTTCAACACCTTTACTTTGATTTATTGCTTTATGAGTTAACTCTTATGCAAGACTTATTGATGCTTGTCTTGAAGTACTATTCATGAAAAGTCTTTGTCATATGATTCACTTGTTTACTCATGTCATTACCTTTGCTTTGATCGCTGCATTCATTACATATGTTTACAAATAGTATGATCAAGATTATGATGGCATGTCACTTCAGAAATTATCTTTGTTATCGTTTTACCTGCTCGGGACGAGCAGAACTAAGCTTGGGGATGCTGATACGTCTCCAACGTATCGATAATTTCTTATGTTCCATGCTACTTTATTGATGATACCTACATGTTTTATGCACATTATATGTCATATTTATGCATTTTCTGGAACTAACCTATTAACAAGATGCCGAAGAGCCGATTCTTTGTTTCTGCTGTTTTTGGTTTCAGAAATCCTAGTAAAGAAATATTCTCGGAATTGGACGAAACTTTCGCCCAGGGTCCTATTTTTGCACGAAGCTTCCAGAAGACCGAAGACCTAACGAAGTGGGGCCACGAGGCAGCCAGGGGGGTGGCCGGCGCGGCCCCAGCCCAGGCCGCGCCGTCCAATGCCCTGGGGCCCTCGTGTGGCCCCTCGCGTTGACCCTCCGCCTACTTAAAGCTTCCGTCGCGAAAACCCCAGTACCGAGAGCCACGATACGGAAAACCTTCCAGAGACGCCGCCGCCGCGAATCCCATCTCGGGGGATTCTGGAGATCGCCTCCGGCACCCTGCCGGAGAGGGGATTCATCTCCCGGAGGACTCTACACCGCCATGGTCGCCTCCGGAGTGATGAGTGAGTAGTTCACCCCTGGACCATGGGTCCATAGCAGTAGCTAGATGGTCGTCTTCTCCTTGTTGTGCTTCATTGTTAGATCTTGTGAGCTGCCTAACATGATCAAGATCATCTATATGTAATTCTATATGTTGTGTTTGTCGGGATCCGATGGATAGAGAGTACTATGATTATGGTGATTATCAATCTATTGTTCATGTGTTGTTTATGATCTTGCATGCTCTCCGTTACTAGTAGAGGCTCTGGCCAAGTTTTTACTCTTAACTCCAAGAGGGAGTATTTATGCTCGATAGTGGGTTCATGCCTTCATTGACACAGGACAAGGATGTGAAAGTTCTAAGGTTGTGATGTGCTGTTGCCACTAGGGATAAAACATTGATGCTATGTCTAAGGATGTAGTTGTTGATTACATTACGCACCATACTTAATGCAATTGTCTGTTGCTTCGCAACTTAATACTGGAGGGGGTTCGGATGATAACCTGAAGGTGGACTTTTTAGGCATAGATGCAGTTGGATGGCGGTCTATGTACTTTGTCGTAATGCCCAATTAAATCTCACTATATTTACCATGTCATGTATATGCATTGTTATGCCTTTCTCTATTTGTTAATTGCCCGACTGTAATTTGTTCACCCAACATGCTTTTATCTTATGGGAGAGACACCTCTAGTGAACTGTGGACCCCGGTCCTATTCTTTACATAGCATACAATCTACTTGTTTTACTGTTTTCTTTGCAAACATCTTCCACTCGATACGTTTAATCCTTTGTTACAGCAAGCCGGTGAGATTGACAACCTCACTGTTTCGTTGGGGCAAAGTACTTTGGTTGTGTTGTGCAGGTTCCTAGTTGGCGCCGGAATCCCTGGTGTTGCGCCGCATCACATTTCGCGACCATCAACCTTCAACGTGCTTCTTGGCTCCTACTGGTTCGATTAAACCTTGGTTTCTTTCTGAGGGAAAACTTGCTACTGTGCGCATCATACCTTCCTCTTGGGGTTCCCAACGAACGTGTGAGTTACACGCCATCAAGAGGCGGCAGGGGATCGAAAGAAAAAGTCAAGTGACCAAATATGAGGTGCCAAAAATAATCCAAAAAAAGAAAGTTTTATAGTACATAGAGGATGACATGCGGGTCCCATTTAGCAGCAGCGGTATCACTGTTTGAGAGGCAGCAGGGGATCAAAAGAAAAAGTCAAGTTACCAAATATGAGGTGCCAAAAAAATCCAAGAAAAGAAAGTTTTATAGTACATAGAGAATGACATGCGGGTCCCATTTAGCAGCAGCGGTATCACTGTTTGAGAGGCAGCAGGGGATCGAAAGAAAAAGTCAAGTGACCAAATATGAGGTGCCAAAAAAAATCCAAGAAAAGAAAGTTTTATAGTACATAGAGGATGACATGCGGGTCCCATTTAGCAGTAGCGGTATCACCGTTTGAGAGGCGGCAGGGGATCGAAAGAAAAAGGTAAGTGACCAAATATGATGTGCCAAAAATAATCAAAGAAAAGAAAGTTTTATAGTACATAGAGGATGACATGCGGGTCCCAGTTAGCAGCAGCGGTATCACCGTTTGAGAGGCGGCAGGGGATCGAAAGAAAAAGGCAAGTGACCAAATTTGAGGTGCCAAAAAAAACTCCAAGAAAAGAAAGTTGATTGCACATAGAGGATGACATGCGGGTCCCATTTAGCAGCAGGCTGCTCAACGTTTCCAAGGCGGCAAGGGATCAAAAGAAAAAGGAAGTAGCCAGAAATCAGGGGGTCAAAAAAATCCAAGAATAGAAAGAATTTTGGTTCATAGAGGATGACATGCGGGACCCATGATCCTGCATCGTAAACGGCTCGATCGGAGAACGTTGAACGAGATGGCGCGATCTAGAAAAAAAACAATGCCAGAGAGGCTGCCATCTGGGCCCTACATCCCTCGGCGGTGCGGATTTGCGTTGACTCGGCCGGCGAACCCGAGATTTCGAGATGCACCACGTCCCGGGCCACCATACGCGACGTTTTGGCCGCTTTCGTCGGGCTAGGTGGCCTCAAAAACGAGAAAAAAAAAGTTTTGACATGCACCACGGAGGGACCAAAAATCGTCGGCCATGGTACACCAGCAACCACGGCGCGACTTCAACTTCGTCGGCCATGGCAACTTTTCTTGTAGTGTCAGGTCGGGTTCCTACAACTTAATTAGTCAAGCCAGAGCCCATATGACATGCAGTTGTACACGGAAGCTACTAAACAAGAAACTTGTCCAACCTCTTTGATCCCTGGGCGGCAATCCCCACCATTGTTCACCGTGCAGACGCTCTCGTCTTACCAATCCGCCCAGGTGTTTCATTATTCTGGTTGTTTTCATTATATCAAAACATATACTTTTATTCATCTAAACTTATCATGATAACCCAATCCACGCACCTAAGATAGCATTGCTAAGCAAACAACAATACGGTGGCGACAAAAGAATCAATTGTTGAACATGTGGCTGTTCTAATAGGTGTTCATAGCATAGCAATATATATTTTTAAAACAATCCTACACATGGATAGCTACCGAAAATAACTACAAGATGCATAGAAAAATAGTAGGACAGAACGGTGTGTGACACTTGCCTTCATTGTTGTTCAGACAATCACCGCAGTTTCACTCGTTGCACTCTCGGACAATCTACAGACAAACAAACAACGTACCATGAACACGGCGTGTACATGGATATGCACAAACAAGAAAATATGAATGCAATATGTGTCTTAATCGAGATCACACCAGTTAGTTGTTCTCTAGTTGTCTACTACATGCATGATGTCATGAGTTCCGTTTTATAAACTTGTTAACACAGTTGCGTATTACTATCGTCGCATAAGATAGACTAAACCGACATGAAGTAAAGCACCAACTATAACGTAGTAATAAAACATAGATCTTACTACTACTGGATGAAGGGTTTCATTTGATAGCATTAGTAAAAATAATCTTGCGAAAATAATTTGTAGAAATTATTTTATAACCGAAGATCGATGTTGCGGATCATAGAAATACTACGAAAACAAAGTGTGCAAAACCGACATGCAAAATATCTAAAATAATCTACGCATTTTACTGATTCCAACGATATATAATTTGTCGACAACCGACGTGTAGAACTCATGTTATGGATTTTACAATACGCGGTAAAAATCTGGTGCTGTCCAAACAAGTTGTTCGGATGGAAAAACTTTCTACATGAAAGTTGTAGAGAATCTAATTACAAACCTAACGCAAAAACCAGTATTTCAAACGAAACTATAGATCTATAATTACGGAGCTAACACGATTCAATACCGTGGAATACCGTGGCGTTGAAGACGCGTGTGCTGCGCGCGTGCAGCGGCAGAAGGAAGGCAGCAGCGCTGCTCGCGTGGCTCCACGCGAGGGAGAGAAAAGAGATGCGGCGGCTGCTGCGTGTGCGCCCGCGGAGTCCCGGGGGCAGTATTTATAGGCAAAACCTATACACCGACCAGGTCGGTGGTTACGGGCCACCGCACACCCCCTGGTCGGGTATGGGCCAGGCCAATTTGTGGCTATTTGGCTTGTAACAGTTCGTTTTTCCTTTTTTTCTTTTTTTTTCTTCTTTTTTCTTTTCTGTTTTTTTTTCTTTTTCTGGTTTCGGTTTTGTTTGTATTTTTTAGATTCGAAATTTTTTATTTTTAAAAATTGTTCAAATTGAGAAAATGTTTAAATTCAAAAATGTTCAAATTTGAAAACCGTTCAAATCTGAAAACCGTTCAAATTCGAAACCCGTTCAAATTCGAAAACCGTTCAAATTTCAAAATTTGAAAATTGTTCAAATCTAAAAATTGTTCAAATAGAAAAAGCGTTCATTCGAAATTTGTTCATATTTTAAAAACGTTCAATTTTGAAAATTGTTCGAGTTAAAATTATTCAAATTTCAAATTTTGAAAAATATTCAAATTGAAAAATGTTCAAATTAAAAAACTATTTTGGTTTCAGAAAACTGTTCAAATTTTATGAAAAACTTTTTCTCAAATTTTTTTTTAAACGGTTAGATTTTAAAAAACGAAAATATAAACAGAAAAGAAAAAACAGAAAAGAAGGAAGAAAAAGGAAAAAAAACTCACCTGACGTAATGGGCCGCGGCCCACTAAATTACCTGGATCGTGGGAGGGTGTGCGGTGCCGAACAGCCACCGACCAGATCGGTGGCGAGGAGCTCCCGTATTTATAGGGGCTGGCTAAGCTAGGGTTCGGGGTGGCCGGGTGGGCCTTGGGCCGGCGGCGCGCTGGAGTGCGGGTCGCTGCGTTGAGCTGGGCCGTTCGGCCGGCGCGTTTTTTTTCTTTTCTTTTATGTTTTCTTTTATTTGCAAAGCCCCTTTTTAGCACCAAAATAAATCAGAAAAATATAAATAAAATATCTGTGGATTCCTTGTGAAAAGGGCTTCATTTTGGAAAAACTTTTAAAATAAAGTAAAACATTTATAAAACTAAAGTTTGGCATACATGCCTAAGTGGCTATTAGTGCCATTTTAGGATTTGAGGTTTTGAAATAAAGTTTGAATTTCCCTAAAAAGCAAAGATGCCATGATGCTTATGAATGCAATGCATGATGTTTGAAAATTTGAAAATTGGGATTTTACAATTAGCTTGCCTTGGTTGGTGTACTGATCAAAGTGGTCTTCTTCTTCCTGGAAGTAGACCTCCTCCTCCTGGTACTCCTCGGTACTAGCGTCTAAAAACGGATACGAAGTATACAATCACCAAACCATTCTTAAGAGCTAGTCTAAACACACAAAGGGATTCACACAAACTATCCTAGCATCATCACATACATATCATGTGGGTTGAATTTGTTTTCTTACTTGAATAAAAATAATTTCCTCTCATTATAATTATTAACTAGTGCTTCTCTTTGGTTCTTTGAGGAAATAATTTCCTCTCATTGAATCTTGTTAAGATTTAAGTTCCTCCAACAAATCATGCATGAATCCATGTTGACCAAGGTCAACCATTCATCATCATCATTTGAGAAAATGATTTAAATGAGGTAAAGTCCCTCATGCAATTTAACACTACCATACTCATGATTTAATATCACCAAAAAATTTAATATGAGATGATATAGACCATGGTCACTACCTCATATTAAGTTACTTGGGACAAGATTTAAATGAGGGAAAACATCTCATATGATTTATTAAATAGTTTTGGACAATATCAATTGACTAGAAATAGCCATAGAGCCCTTTATTTAAATTAGTTCATGATCACACAAAGTAACCGTGTGATATTTTTACATAAACATGTAGCGTATGTGAAATGTGATTTATGAGAGTTGGAATCAACTCAAAATCATTTTTAGTTGATTTTTAATAAATGTTTGAAGTTGCAAAAGGCCCTGTCTTGTTATTTTTATTATTCAAAATCTACAACAGCTATGAGGTTGAATCCAATGTGGCTGGATAGAGAATTTGACAAGCTTTCCAACAATATAAAATTCACCAAATTTGGTGTTGCAAATTTGAAGTTATTTGATTTTGAAAAAGGCATCTGCAAGCAATTTCTTTTAAATCCAAAATTTGAGTTCAAATACTTGGGCTCGCGCGGGAAAGCTAACGGGCCGAAACGGGGGAGAGGGAGTTGGGCCGGCCCAACTACGCGTCTAGCGCGAGCGGGCCGCCTGACAGTGGGGCACGCCTGTCAGCGGGTCATAAAACCCGAAACGGTACGTTTTAACTGGGGCCGTTGGATTAGAACTGGATCGGACGCACGAGGGGCGTCGTCATCTCCGGCGAGCGAGGGCTTACTGGCGGCGAGGGTTTGGTGCTTGCGAGCTCACCGGCGGTCGGTGAGGCAGGGCGTCGACGGTGCTCGAGGTTGTCGACGACGGCGGGTTCAGTGGTGGTCGTGGGAGCGCCTGGGTGGTCGCAATCGACGGCGGCTTGCGGGTGTTCTGGCGGGGCTCCGGCGATGAATTGGCGGGCACCGGTGATAAATGTGGATGGGAGAGGAGTGGAGGATGCTCAGGCGGAAGAGGGGAAGCGAGGGGTGTGTGGAATTCGTCTTAGGTTGTGTTCTATTTATAAAGGCGAGGAGGTCTGCGGAGGTGCGGTGAGGTCAAGCATGGCGCGGCCGCTCTGGTGCTCGAAGGGGCAAGGCGACATGCGCGTGAGCTTCCTGGTATCAAGGCGGTTCTGGGGAGCGTGATGGCGAGGCTAGGCGGTGCAAAACTCGGTCGGGCGCGTGCAAACATCTGCGCGTCCGTGGCGGAGGGTTTGGTTGTCTCCGGCGACGGCGGGCGCGGGTCGGCGAAGCGAGGATGTCCGTGGGGTTCCTGGTGCGGCGGGGGAAGCTCAAGGTGAAGGAAAGGGGGCCAGGGGTGCTGCGGTGTGTCGAGACGACGCGTGTACTGAGCGCGCTCCGGCATGCACGTGGCGTCACGGCCATGCCGTTCTTGTCGCCCAGGGCGTTGCGGGCGCGCGTTGGTTTGGTCGTTGTCGTGGTCCTCTCCGGCAATGGCCATGCTAGGTAGGTTCAGTAGAGTGAGGTGGAGGGTTTTGGCAAGGTGGCCAGGGTTGGAGGTGAGAGGAGAGAGGGGGAGCATGTCCATGGGGAACATGGCCGGCATGGCCATGGCTAGGCCATGTCTAGCCCTCCTCTAGGGTTTTAATGCCTTGGCTTGGTGTGAAAGGGGACTAGGGGACAAGCAGAGCACAAGTGGTGTACTAGGTTTGGCAAAACACTATTGCAAATAGTAAAAGTTGATTTGGTTTGGATTTGATCACAAGGTGTTTGATGTAATGGCCGCATGAATTGAATTTTGAAAATTTTGAATGAGGTTGTTTGGACTTGTTTCAAATGATCAACCACACACATTGGTGGTGGTGGCATTCAAAAATAAAAAGATTTGCTAAAATTCCAAAATGGGATGATCTTGAATTTGCTTCAAAGTCCCCACTTTGCTTGAGCATAACTTTTGATCTAGGATGAATTTGCATGGGTGGTCTTTACCAAAGTTGTTCACCTTGATGTGGTCTTGGATGAGGTGCAAAGAGTTGAAATTGTTTGGTTTGAAAATCTCTAAATACAGAGGCTCAAAGTAGGCATCAGGCTAAAATTGGCAGATTTGACCATGAGTGCATGTGAGCACAATTTGATTTCAAATTTGATTTGATTTGAGTTTCCTTGATTCCAAAAGTGTTTATAAGTGCTTAATAACATTATCAAACCAATGGTGCAAGTCAAAATGGTCTAGGTTGATGATTTGCAAAAATGGCCCAAACCATATGTGCAGAATTGCATTTTTCTTATTTTCTCCTTTTCTCCTTCTTTACTCCACTTAGGCAAGGTCTAGGGTTTATTTGATGTTAGATTGAGTTTGGCAAAGGTTTCAAACCATTTGGGTAAGGTATGAGGTCATAGGTTAAAATTTGTCATTATGGCTATGGGCCACATATGCCTCTATGCATAATTTGTTTTATTTTTGTTTCACCTTAGATTTAGTTGGTAGGTGATAGGTTGGTTTGTTGAGGTTCTTCAAGCCATCTAAACAAGATAGATCATGGCATGATTGATTATTTGCAAAGATAGCTATTTGCTCTCATATGCTTTTTCTCTTATTTTGTTTTGTTTTCTATTTGTTTCTCATTGATGTTGAAAAGGGTAGGGTTTAGGGTTTAAGATCATTTACAAAATACTTTAACAAACAGTCATGGCAAGAATCATCACACACCTGCATGAGCACTATGCTCCTATCTTAATTTAATAAAAGTTTTTGTTGGTTCAAAATTTGGAAAATAGGGAAATTCATTTTTTCTTTGTTTTAAAATTTGGGATGTTACAAACCCTTCCCCCTTAAACAAATCTCGTCCCGAGATTTTAAGAAAAGTTAGGTTCCAAAGAGAGATTGAGCAATTGGGTTAGCAGGAAAACATACTCTGCATGGTCTGGGGTGCTTCCTGGACTTCAGTGGCATTCAGGTGGTAGAGGCGGGCGTTGCGGTTGTTCTGGTTTCTTTTTGCTGCAAAGCGACGCTGTTGCTGGGAAGGTGCAGCGGTGTTGGCGGCAATCTTGGCTAACCTTTTGGGGCACTCATTGGAGTAGTGTCCCACAATTCCACATTCATAGCAAGTTATGGTTGACTTGTCCTTGGGGTTGACGGGGACAGCGTTGCTTCCAGTCCTTGGGGCAGTATTGGGGTTGTTGGTGTTACCATTGGGGTGGTTGTTGTTGTTGATGTGGTTGCTGTTGTTGTTGCTGTTGCTGTTTGATACGTCTCCAACGTATCTATAATTTCTGATGTTCCATGCTTGTTTTATGACAATACCTACATGTTTTGCTCACACTTTATAATGTTTTTATGTGTTTTCCGGAACTAACGTATTAACAAGATGCCACAGTGCCAGTTCCTGTTTTCTGTTGTTTTTGGTTCCAGAAAGGCTGTTCGGGCAATATTCTCGGAATTCGACGAAACGAAGACCCAACATCTTATTTTTCCCGGAAGATCCCAGAACACCAAAGGAGAGTCGGAGGCGGACCAGAGGGCCACCACACAATAAGGCGGCGCGGCCCCAGGCCTGGGCGCGTGTAACACCCCAAGTTTCAACAATAATAAAATCAAGAGAGAGATTCAATTACTCAAATTTTGCAACAAACAAAAACTTTTTTGCATATAGTGTCAGCTATAGTTTCATGCATACGAGTGATTTTCTTTTGTGCAATTGCCATGATGAGTGTTGATAGGTTGATCACATGCTATTAAACCCTAATTCATGATCATAACACCTCTTTTGGAGAAGAATAAAAGAAATACAAATTTGGGTCTAAAACCCTCACATACATATAGGCCAATTATGCAAATCATCACCAAAGGCCACCATGGCTTGATCTTTGGTTTCTAAAATACTTATATAACTCAAACAAACCCAAATGCATCAAAGAAACCAGAATCAATTCGAAATTTAACTCAAAACCATCTCACATATGATCTTGGTCATTTGTGCACTTTTTAAAATGATCCCCTCTTTACCCCTCTGGTTAATTTCTTTCCTAATCTAAACTTGGTCAACCAAAGCTATGTCATCCAAGACCATGTCAAGGTGATTAACTTTCATGTTGACCACCCTGGCTAGAGTTGACTAGGTTGACCGGTAGAGGTTTGACAAGTGAGGACTTTGAATCAATATGAAGATGATGCCAAATTTGAAATGTTGCAAATCAATTCCAAAATAAAAACCACCACCAATCTAACACAATAATTATATATTTGAGATGTACCAAAAAGAAATCCAAAATTCGACCAAAATGTTCATGCGGGCATTGTGCCGAACACCTTGCTGGCTTTGTTCCAGAATTGTGTTACACACTATTATCCAGTGGTTTCTTGCCTAAACCCCTTTAACTTGTGATCATTAGACCCTCCTGCATCCTCTGCATCGAGCTTGGTACGTGCCATGGTTGTTTAAAGTGGAAAGAAGAGGAGAGATGCACTACACCGTAGCATGCCGGCCACCTTTGGCATTCCTATCTCTGGCCTCCCTCTCAACCTTTCTTCTTGTCCTGGAGCATCTCTGCAGCTCAAGGACACCGACGGTACACAGCCCCAGCTCGCCAAGGCTTGGCATTGGCCAGAACACCCGCGTTCAAAACCATGCCAGCGCACGCCCGCGCACGCGGTGAGCGCGCTCTGGACGCGCCAGGACGCCACGCGATCGAGCGCCCTACTCCACCCCTGCAAAGAATACGCCTGCCTCGAGCATCTACTCCCCACCCTCTATCGCCTAGACACACTCGAGGAGCTGCGGCGGCCTCGTCACCGTCGTCCTCGTCGGATAAGTACCGCGGGTACTGGGCATGATGAGCACGCGCCCGATCGCTCCCATCCTCTTTTCTCTGTGCTCGCTGCACCCTGAGCCTCGCCAGGACGACGCCTAAGCATAGCCGTCCTCCCCTTGCCCCTTCGAGCACCACAAGCGCCGCGCCATGGACGCTCCTCCACAGCACACCACGGCCATCTCCCTCCGCTATAAATAGAGGACCGCAGCCCTCCATTTCTTCACACAACCTGCTCCCCTCTCCTCACTGATCCTTCTCCCCCGGTCAATTTCACCCCACCTCGCCAGAGTAGCTCGAATCGAGAGCTTGAAGCCGCCGGAGCCCGCGGAAGCTCTGCATCGACTGGAGCCTCGCCGAGCTCCGCAACTGTACCAGGGGCTTCCTCATCTACTTCCACTTCACCGAGCAGCCTGCGCTTCCTCTCCGACGGCCTGGTACGCCCTCCGACCCCCTACTCACGTCGGGAGCTCGTCGGAATCCCGTCGGAGACGACGACGCTCACACGCCGTTGATCTCTGTCCTAATCTAACGGTCTAACTTGCGCATACCGCTTCGCGCCGTTAAGAGCCGCTGACAGGTGGTCCCCACCTCGTCAGGGCGGCCCAAGCGCACCAGTTTCTTGTTGGGCTGCGCAGTGCAATTCAAATCCATTTCGGCCCGTTACCATTTCCCGCCTAGCCCACAGATTCAAAATTTGATTTAATCTTTATTCCAAAAACCCTGCTGATGCTGTAGTAATTTTTGAATAGTTTGAAATATACCAAACCAAATCTAACAAACTTCATACTGTTGGAAAGCTCATGAAATTATCTAAATAATGCCACTGGCCTCATATCTAAATTCGTATTTGATTTTAAATGATAAAAATAACAATGCAGGGCCTTTTCTAACTTCAAATAAATATTAAAAATTATGTATAAATGATTTTTAATTGATTCCACCTCTAATAAATCACATTTGACATAATCTAATTGTTTATGCAAAAATATAGCATAGTTGTTTTGCATGATCATGGACTAGATTCAAATAATGGCTATGGAGCCATTTCTAGTCCATTTAACACATACACCTAAATTTATTTAAATAGTATGAGAGCTCCTCTCTCATTTAAATTGTGATCCTAAGTAATTCAAATAGAGGTACTGACCTTGGTCTAATAAGCCTCATGCTTGGTTACTTAGAGACATTAAATCATTTCCATGCTAGTAATGAAAATGCATGAGGGGTAGCACCTCATTTAAATTCTACTCTCAAATAATAGATATGACTGTTGACCCTGGTCAACCTCCACTCATACCTTAGTATTATTTGAAGAGATTAAATATTAATAAGATTCAATGAGAGGAAATTATTTTCTCCAAAGCATTAAAGAACTATACTAATAAATAATTCTAATGAGAGGAAATTATTTTTCTACCATAAGGCAAAGTAAATCACCATGCCAAATAAGATGTGATGATAGCATAGGCTTGTGTGAACCCTTGGTGTGTGTAGCTTAGCATTTAAATTGTGTGGTGATTGTGTACCCCGTATTCGTGTATAGACGCTAGTACAGAGGAATATCAAGAGGAGGAAGGCTACTCTCAAGAAGAGGAGGAGAACTTTGACTCCTATCCCCACCAAGGCAAGCTAACACTCTTGCAAGCCACCTTAATGCCAAGCTCCACAAGAGCAAGGCATCCTCACATTTTATTTATGCTTAATGATCCTATCCTATGTTCTTACCATGCAATTTATTTTGCTTTACACTTCAAAGTTTACTTTTGATTTATGATTCACTCGTCAAGTATAGAACAAGAGCATCAAAAGTAGCCTAAGTCAACAAAGCTAGATAGCACCCCCTCATGATTAGTTGCTATTGCTAAGAAACTAAAATTGACTACTCTAGATGGGAACAAATGTGAAATGACTTGAAAGATTTTGAAGGTGAATATGACATTGATGATTTGGTGAACTTTGATAAAAACTGATGATTGGGTTCGGATGCGATACCCTTCCAATTATACAAGTACCCCCACAATACCTGATTATGGGTAGGGCTTAACCAGAAACTTATGTAATTTAGTATGGGTTCCCTCTAAACAAGCATCATAGGGGTTATGCCGAGGCTGCCTCCGTTACAAGTGATATGATGTGATGTGAGGTGAATGTACGACCCAAGCCCTGTGCAGTTCCCGGGTTAACAGTTGGTTTTCACCGGGAGGCCAAGCTCATGGGGAGAGGAGCCTATACTAGGTTATTTAAGCAAAAGGTTATGGTTGATGATCCGCGTACTGAGTTACGATGATTCGGGGTTATCCCCGATGGATGTAATCAAAAGTTGTGGCACAAGAGTACGACCTCTGCAGAGTGTTAAACCTATTCGAATAGCCGTGCCCACGGTTACAGACGATTGGAAAGGCCATACTGTTCCGTTGTCATATCTTGTCTTAAAAAGGAATGGTGAATTGAATGGTGACTGGAGTTTTGAAAACACAACTGATGTTGTGGGAATGACACTGATGTTCCCACTTGAGGTAGTCTAGTGATTCAAGCATCTTTACTAAATGTTTATGAACTAAACTTGGCTTTATGCAAATAAACCTAGAGCTTAGCAACCATTAAAATTGATAAGTACTTATATTAGTATTAGTTTGCGAGTACTTAAAGTACTCATGGTTGTGTCCCTGGCTATTCCCATGCCAGACTATGAAGAGGAGCAACACTATGAGGATGACGGTCAGCAGGACGTGTACCAGAACTAGGATGCGTCTAACGTCAAGCGTTGGCCTGTGGATCGATAGTTCCACCTACTACTACGCTTCCGCTATGTGTTATGTTTGTTGATCATTAGATCAACTATTTGTGTAATATTGGATCATGTGATCTATGGATGTAAGACTCTATGTGTTGTAATAAATGATGACTCTATGATATTCAACTGTTATGTCTCGCAACAACAATCTTCCTGGGATTGCGATGTACGACATAGTAGGCACCGGGACTTAAAAATCCGGGTGTTGACAGGTTGGTATCAGAGCCATTGTTGACCTTAGGAGACCCTAGTTAGAATGGACGTTTGACAAACTTAGTTTCAAATATAATGAATTGAATAGTTATGAAAAATACAATCATACCCTTACCTTTGAGATCTTTTCGCACTAGCCAATTCATGTTCTTATTTATAAGTTACTTAATATTTTGAACACTTGCACCTTTCTAACTTGCTTATCAATCCCTCTACATATGGAGCCTACCATCCCGATGGAGCCCTTCATCCAAACCCAAGTGTACGATCTGGCGAACGGTGGGGATCTGATCTTTGAGAGGGATCTGTTTGCCCTCTTAGAGTTCCTCGGACGCTCGCCTCCCGTGTTCTATGGGGGCCAGGTCGCTGACCAGGCCGGGGGCCAACTCCAATGGATCATCATGGCCAACCTCCCTGGGAAGCCGGAGTCACCCATGTTCCGCCAGATTCAGTTCTCTCTCCGAGAGAACAGCTGGGTGGATGGACTCGCCCGCGCTCTACAGGAGGCTCTCGCTCGTCTGTGCGGGCAAAACTCGGTGGCTATTGAAGGGGAACGCTTTGCACACTTTGCAAGGCACTCCTCTCTTGGGCTGCCCCTCAGCCTGCCGTTCCATCCCGTGCTGAGGCACCACGTGGATCATCTCGACTTCATGTTGTTTGAGACTCGTGCTGAGCTGGACAACTCCCGCTCCGTCACCAACCACACCCACCTCCAGCTGAATCAGTATGCGGAGACCATCAAGGTCATCGCCAAGGAGCGTAGGACTCTCCGCCAGCTGGTCTCGAAGAGGGACTCCACCATCCACCGCCTCAAGGCCAAGCTCGCCGTCTTGAAGGAGACCATCGCCACTTAGGCGGAGCAGCTCCAGGCACTGGAAGAAGAGGGCGAGGGAGAAGACATCCAAGGGGATGGCTACTCCTATGTGAGCAATGACAATGACTACGAGGAGGAGGAAGAGGGAGACCTGGACTTCCACCAGCACCTGCCTGCCAGGATGGACACCACCTTCCCGCTCCGCATCGATGGATAGTAGTTTCCATCCTCCTATGAGCACTTGCGTAGTGTGAGATGTATCGGTCCTTTGTACCCGCCCCATGTATCGTAGATTGTTGAAAGGGTTCTTCAAACCCTCCGGATTGTTGGCTTGTAATATTTGCTACCTTCATGACTATGTTTGTGTGTGTAATATTATTATTTTATGAATCAAGCTTTAAATTGTGTGATTTTATCCCAAAATGAGCCATAGAAATTTCCCTCTCGTCTCATGACCCATACCCCTGTTCAGATGGCACCTCCAACTCGCAACGCAAATCAGGATGCGCTGATGCAGATGCTGCAGCTTATGATGGAGGACAGAGAGGCTGAACGCGCTGAAAGGCAGGCCAACATCGCTGCTCTGCAACAGCTTGCACAGAACAATCAAGGCCACGGAAACCATGACCATCCGGGCTCCAAGATGAAGAACTTTCAGAACACCAACCCACCGGTGTTTAGCAAGACGGAGGAACCCCTTGATGCTGATGATTGGCTCCAGACAATGGAGAACAATCTTGAGGTTGCTGGAGTGGAAGATAATGACAAGGTGCTGTTTGCCACCCACTATCTGGCAGGACCTGCACGTGCCTGGTGGACAAGTGCTCGCGCATTGAATGCGGGGCAAATGATGACTTGGGCAGATTTCAAGCTCAAGTTTAGCAAGTATCATGTGCCACCGGGTCTCATCAAGAAGATGCGGGATGAGTTCCGCGAACTGAAGCAAGGCCATCTAACCGTGGTAGAATACCGCGACAGATTCCTCACCCTGTCAAGGTACGCCCCGGATGAGACTGATACCACCGAGAAGAGGAAGGAAAGGTTCCTGAACGGACTGCACGATGAGATGCAGACTGTATTGGTCAACATCCCTTTGCTGACCTAGAAGCCCTTGTTGACTCCGCCATCCAAATGGAGGTCAAGTTGAACCATGCCAATGAGAACCGCAAGCGCCACATGATGCACCAGAGTGGGCCCAGCAATACCCCCAAGTTCCGCCCTAGCTCAAGCGGAGGATTCACCCCCAGAAACAACAGGCCATCGGCACAGATGTCGCGCCTCGGTTATCAGAACCGGAGTGGAGGAAACCCCAGGACCGGAGGACCCAACCACAACAGCAACCACTTCGTCCACCACAATAACAACTTCAACCGCGCTCCGACGAGAGCCCCCGCCAACAACAACAACAACTCCAACACTGCTCCGAGGACTGGGAGCAATGTTGTTCCTGTCGCCACCAAGGACAAGTCCACCATCACTTGCTATGAGTGCGAAGTGGTGGGGCACTACTCCAACGAGTGTCCCAAGAGACTCGCCAAGACTGCCGCCAACACCTCTGGCCCTGCTCAGCAGCAACGCCGTGTCGCCAACGACAAGAAGTTCACCCCCAACAACCCGAACAACCGAAGCGGCCGCCTCTTTCACATGAGTGCGGAAGAAGCTCAGGAAGCCCCAAATGTCGTGCTGGGTATGTTCTCTGTTAACTCAATACCTGCACGAGTGTTGTTTGATTCTGGAGCATCGCATTCGTTTGTTACTGAGGATTTTGCATGCACTAGTAAGATTCAACCCATCAGTTTGAAGGATGTCATGATAGTTCAAATACCTGGATCAACCACTAAAGCTAGAAAAATTTGCAAAGATGTTCCCATCAGAATTCATGAAGTAGAATTTTATGCAAACTAGCACAGTGGCCCTCGCAAATGCGAGGGCATCCTCTTGTTTTTTGAACGTTGATCATCTCATTCTAGTACATCTCATGTTTCAGTTGTGTCTTTTAGATGAGTGAATTAGAAATTCCCGTGCATTTACATGATGACATTTTGTATTTTAGTCAATATAATCAATCTTGAGTTGATATTTTGTATAAGCATAAATAATTTAAAGGGTTTGTAAGAATGTTAATTTTATTATGTTAATTTCGATCCTTTTAGTGTACGCATGTCCAAATGAATCATCTATGAAGTATCCTAGATGCCCCTTTAAATCTAGAATTCCTCCTCGAACCTCCTCTGTGTCCTTACCCTTTTCTGGTGATGAACATATCCCAATAAACGTATGGTCCCCTTCATCTTCAACAACTTATAAGATTATGCTAGCCGAGGGAGGCACACATCTATCTCCTTGCGTGTAGCATAGTTATGTTAGGTTAATTAGTATTTAGTCATATGAATGTCTTAATGGTTGAGATGGTGTCATGTGGAATCCTATTAGTGATTTTCTGACCTTTTTGTCGTTAGATTCGAGGGTTTGACAAAATTGATAGTAGGAATTGCAAGCCGTGTATCCTCGGCAACCGCACCTCCAACAATTTCAGGGTCCAACATTTTAATTTCCATGTCGCATATGATTATTCAAAATTTTGAGGTAGATTTCAAAATTTTGCATGTCGTTGTTTTTAACATTTTACATATTCATTGATATTCATATGTCCATAGGAATCATTATAAATTTAGAGCCTATTTATAGTTTTCTTCCTACCATGTCATAATAATAAAGTATCTCCCTTGTCCGGGCTTGGAGTAGTGTATCTGTGGCCACCGTATATCTGGCGATCATATGATTCTACTATATATGTGAAGTGAAGTCTAATATGTTTTGTCATAACATGTGAGCTTACTTTAAATTTCCTATCTGGTATTTTATGATTATTTGATATATTAGTTTATACTTGTATATGTTTGTACGGATAAATGATCTTAATTTTATAATCTTTTAGTGTTTTTCTTAGTTCATTCCTTTGTAGTTTGGCGAATTCGATAAATTTGATGGCATGTCTTGCGAGTAGTATGCCCTTAGATACCATACCTCCGGGAATCTTAGGTCCTACTCTTGCCACATATGAGTTTTTCAATACTTTTAGGCTATGAGTTTTACGGGTTATATTTTGGATCATCCGTTATATTCGTTGTTACACATATATTTGAATTTTATTTAGATATTTATTGCCGCTGAATCGCATTACACAAAAAGCTGAAGTCAACTGATCGTTCGCGCTACTATTTCTACATACCAGGAGGCTTTTTTTTGGACACGCTGATGTATTTGAGTTTGTCCGATCATGCACGTGTAACTACGCAAGGAAGAGATACAGATATAGATTTGTTTTTTTAAGGAATTTACGAAGAGAGAGAGATAGAGTCCAAATTAATTTAGATCTTTCTTTCTTCAAAACGGTACATGAATGAAATAATAACATTGAACAGATTTACACGTAAGGTTTTCTTTTTCTTGATACGTATAAGATAGATTAACAACACTGGAAATTTCGTTAGTGCGCTGCGTCGGAAATACTCACTTTTTCATCAAAAGATGTTTTAAGTTTTTGAAGATATGTTTGTATCTAGACATATTTTAGTGTGTAGCTACATGTGAATCTAGAAAAAATTAAGACATCTTTTTTCGGACAGTGAGAATACCTGGTCAAACATATCAATGGAGAGGTTTCAAATTTTTTTTTGCTGACCCGCGTGATGATTGTGCAGCTTGTAAGGAAGAAAGGGATTAGTAGATCTTTGGGTCTTCCACGACTTAACGGACAAACAGAAAAGATTAAAGATCTTTTGTTAAGGAGATAGAGCAATTTTTTTTCAAATCGATCTATACATCTTTGAGTCCTGGTGGCGTACGCTTCATTGCTAGGAACCATGTCTAGCGACGCACCATGTCTTTATGGACCAACATAGTTGGTTGTTATTTTAACGCTGCCGGTTTATATCTTATTTATTAAATATTACACGTGACATGGGTTACTTTTGTACATATATATTGTTATACGTAACACTTATTATCCTTTAATCTTAGACGCTAAGATTAAAATCAATGGTTTGTATTTTATTAGCATATGTGGATTAACCTGGTGCCTCTAAAAACACTTTTATTTTGCTTTTAGTATATAACTAGCAATGTGGCCCTCGCAAATGCGAGGGCATCATTTTTACTTTAACCAAAGGAAAACGCTCACAATCCCCCGGGGGATTGCTCGGTCTCCATCGTCCGCCTCCCCTGAACGCCACGTGCGTTTGGTGGCCCCCGCCCACGTTCATCTTATCTCTTTTTCCTCCAGATTTTTCCCCAAGCTTTCCTGGTTGGCCTCGCCTGCTCCCGCTCTTCCCCGACCGCTCGCCGCTGGTCCCCTGTTGCTAGCTCTCCCGGCTGCTTGCCGTGATACCCGCCCGCTCCCACTCCTCCCTGGCCGCTCGCTGCTTGTACCCTCCCGCTCGCCTTTGGACTCTGCGGGCTTCGTCATCAAGCGCCGCAAGGAGATGGTCGTGCTCCGCGTCGATCTGCGCGCCGAGCTCAAGCGGTGCATCGATCCGGACGGGTTGGTCACTGGCGCGGTCTCCCAGGTCTTCCTCGCCGGCTCCAACTTCGCGTCGGCGTGCTCCATCCCCGGGCTTGCTACAATGGGCCGCCAACCTCGCTACATGGGGCGACCGTCGTTGCTACCATGGCGCCGGCGGCGTTGCTACCACGGCATGGAGGCGTTGCTGCACGGAGCGGTCGGTGCTGCTACTTGGAGCTGGCAGCGTTGCTACCATGGCGCGGCGGAGTTGCTCCCAACGGCCGGCGGCGTTGCTACCATGGCGCGGCGGAGTTGCTCCCAACGGCTGCCGGCGTTGCTACCATGGCGCGGCGGAGTTGCTGCCAGCGGCCGGCGGCGTTGCTACCATGGCGCGGCGGAGTTGCTGCCAGCGGCCGGCGGCGTTGCTACCATGGCGCGGCGGAGTTGCTCCCAGTGGTCGCCGGTGTACCATCGACTTGCTGCAAGCCCCATCAGGCTGCTGCTGCTACATCGGCGACGGCCATGGCCGGCGGCGGAGCGACGCCGGCGTGCACGGATGGGGGGCGGAGGCAGAGCGGTGAGGAGAACGCCCCGCGAGGAAGGCTGCTGCAGCGCGACGCCATGACCGGTTCTCCAGCGACGGAACGGCGGGGGTTACTCCAGCGAGGCCACGATGTGGTTGTCCGGGCACTACGGGATGGTGCTGCACGTGCGAGCGCTGGCAGTACAGGGAGAACGACGATGCCACGTTTCCTTTTCATGGGTTGCTTTTCTTTTTTTAGAAGGTTTCTGGGAAGCGGGTTTAACCGTTCATCAATTCCATCGTGCGGCTGTTCACCCGGGGGATCGGGGATCAAATCCCCCGGGGGACGCTCAGCACTCCCCTTAACCAAAACTGTTACTATTTATCTTTGCATTTGGTTTTTCTCATTCAACCTTGCATTTCAAAGAAATACACTATATCTAGGACACATAATTATGTTTTTTGTTTTGTTAAATATTAACATATTATTAGGAACTAAGAAAAGAGAATAATGAAATATTTTTGGGCCTCAGCGGGTGCCAATTAATTGGGGTTTTATGCTAAGATAGTATATCATGTGCCCATATCTTATCATATTAGTAAGGGTAGAATCATATCCACAAAATGCGAAGCTCCATGAAATCAAGTACATCAGCATATTAATCTTAAAATGAGACTGAAATTGGTCCAGCAACTATCCAGCAAACTCTTGGCTTGTAATTGCTTTGGAAACTAATTGCCACACTTAAGATCACAATAAGAACCAAGTTTTGTTATTTTTTCTATCTAATTTCAGGAGCATGCTATAGGACGTAGCATCCAAGATATGCATCTGACAACTGCATTAAGATAGTGATCTCTCATCTTTCACTCATGAAAAACAAAACTCTTCGGTTTATATGAGCCATGGTCCAGTCTAATAATTAGCTAGGTATGTCCTAATCACAGTGGAACAAATATGTCGAAGGTAATTAATATGTCGATCTAGTCATGTTTTAGTTCCTTTTGTCAATTCTAAGCATTAAATTTATACTCTAAAGAATAAAAATAACATTTTATATCAGACTTGGAATCTCATACTTTGTGTGTGATGAGCCAAAAAAAATTGGTATGTTAAACTTGATCTCTTCAAATATACAGTTTTTTATTAGATCATAACATTTGTGTACTCAAATCCTAGTATAATTCCTTTGTATATCTAATCAATAAAATAAAGAAGTTCATCAAGTATGGATATGGATGTATCTACACTAATACCGATGTGCTTACATTCCAGCTCGTTGACTGAGCGACAAAAACGCTGCTGCTAAGCGACTCGCATGGCACGAGTGTGCCTAGAAACTCTTGGACGCTCACCTTTCACATCTAGATAGGCGAAGGTCTGGAGAAAAGTACTAAGATACCATGGATCTTTTCCACCGTGCCGCTAGAACATGCAAATGAAGGCAAAATAAATTTTCACCATAGGTACTTGGGGTTTCGCCCATTGCCATAAAAAGATCGCCATGCCACATGAGTGTGCAATAAAGGCAATATATAAGAAATTACCATGGTAGGGATATTCATGGTGTCTCGATGATCGTTGATCGCCTAAAAAGGATCGATAGGTGCACAAGAAGTGCAGACACAATAGAGGTGTGATTGCCATTGTTTTTCTCTAATCCATGAGTAAAATCTTAGCCCCTTTTTATCTATATATATATATCTCAACCATTTGTTTCATGCTGTCTCAAAATCAAAATTGCTAGTTGTGGGGTTGATGCGTAGTTTTATGATATCAACATGACAAAGAAACTTATTAGGACATATTTTTTTATCTTCCATGTTAGAAATATTCTTTAGCGACATTGATATGGACGCGGATTTGGTGCACCCAGACACACTGGTGCCTTTTTTTAGAGAACAAAATGAAAATCATACTTTCGATTTTTAAAAATTTAAAAATTTATTTTAGGAATACGTATAGATGCTCCATATGGTCATGCAAATTTTTGGTATAAATCTCATTTCGTGGTGTGCTCTAGAAAAAAAAACAAATGTTGGTTTATGTATAGGAGTAAAATACATAGTTTTTGGTCAGAAATTTATCTTTTTATATTTTCTAAACTATAATGTATTTTGAACGAAATTTCTGGCATGAAGTCTGGATACATATATCTAGCCATATAGTTTTCGGCTAAAATTTTAAATCGTTGAAAGTACGATTTTGGAATTTTTGAAAAAAGGTCTCTCTTGAATATGAAGAAGTTATCTGATCGATCAACGCAATAGTATCTGTAAATTTTGGAATGAAATAATTCTGATCGATCGGTGCATCTTAGTGTTTTGAAAAGAATATTAGTGCACTCAGGTAATTAAGTTCTATTTAAAGAAGTGCACATCAAGTTGCAATAGAATCTTAGAAGACCACGTTTGGTCATGGCTGAGTACATGCATCAAATCCCGTGTTTTCCATGTCCTTGTTTCCATAAACTGCACGGATGGAACCTATAATTTTAAGTAGAAAACCCGAACCTGGTTGGGGCTGATCATGCGTTACACATAAAACGTGACATGACATATAGTCTGTTTCCATCAAACATATACACGTACTTTTTTTAAATCTTGTCCATTAGAATTATAGATCTAACGGTTAGAATAATCTTAATGATGTGGATTAACGTAGTATCTCTATTTTAGACCCTCGCATCTTGCTTTTAGTATATAATAGATAGATTTGATTGTTCTGGGAGCTAAAGGTTTGGAAGTAGTACTGGGTATGGACTGGATGTCCAAACATCATGGACTGATTGATTGTGCCAAGAAGGCCATCACCATGACTAGTAGCACCGGAGTGTTAGTAGAGCACATCTCAGAAAAACTGCCCAGAAAGTTTACCTGCAACCAGAGTTTAGCCAAGCCCACCTTGGATCAAATCAGAGTCGTTTGTAGATACTCTGATGTGTTTCCGGATGATCTACCCGGTATACCCCTGGATCGGGATATCGAGTTTAGCATCGAGTTAATCCCTGGAACAGGACCCATCGCCCAGAGAGCTTACAGCATGAACCCGGCAGAGTTAGTAGAAATGAAGAAACAACTGGATGATATGCTAGCCAAAGGTTTGATTCGACCAAGTGCATCGCCCTGGAGATCACCAGTTTTGTTTGTGGACAAGAAGTATGGTGCGAACCGTTTATGTACGGATTACCGCAAGCTCAATGATGTCACCATCAAGAACAAGTATGCCTTGCCCAAGATAGAAGACCTGTTTGACCAGTTGACCGGTGCCACCGTGTTCTCTAAGATTGATCTTAGGACAGGTTATCATCAGCTGAAGATCCGTGCAACGGATATCCCCAAAACTGCCTTCACCACCAAATATGGGTTGTATGAGTACAATGTCATGTCATTTGGACTGACCAATGCCCCCGCTTATTTCATGAATCTCATGAATAAGATCTTCATGAACTTCTTGGACAAGTTTGTCGTTGTTTTCATCGATGACATCCTAATCTACTCCAAATCCGAGGAAGAACATGAGCAACACCTGGAGATCATCCTAGAAACCCTTAGACAGCACAAGTTGTATGCCAAGTTCAGCAAGTGCGAGTTTTCGTTGAAGGAAGTAGGATTCCTGGGACACATCTTGTCAGCAGGAGGAATTGTCGTTGATCCCGCCAAGATCAAGACCGTTGCAGAATGGACAGCCCCAACCACTCAGACTGAAGTCCGTGCATTTCTCGGATTAGCCGGATACTACCGCAGATTTGTTGAAGGATTCTCAAGCATAGCCATACCCATGACTCAACTGTTGAAGAAGGACAAGAAGTTCGAATGGACGGACAAATGTGAAGAGAGTTTCCAGATGCTCAAGACCAAGTTGACCACAGCCCCAATTCTGATCATGCCTGACATCACCAAGCCGTTTGACGCGTACTGTGACGCCTCCAAGATTGGTCTTGGATGTGTGTTGATGCAAGAAGGCAAGGTGATCTCATATATGTCTAGGCAACTGAAGCAGCATGAGCAGAACTATCCAACCCATGATTTAGAGCTTGCTGCCGTCGTGTTAGCTTTGAAAGTTTGGCGTCATTACCTCATGGGTAATCGATGCGAGATCTATTCGGATCACAAGAGCTTGAAGTATATCTTTACCCAGAAGGAGCTGAACATGAGGCAAAGGAGATGGTTAGAGTTAATCAAGGATTATGATATGGAAATCCACTATCACCCCGGCAAGGCCAATGTGGTAGCGGATGCTTTGAGTAGACTGCCATGTCAGTTGAACTCCATGATCGCCGAAGAGCAACCTAGCCTGCACCAAGAGTTTGAGCAGTTTAGGATGGAGTTAGTTAGCGAAGGTTTTCTCGCCAGCATTGAACTCCAACCCACTTTGATTAGTCAGATCAAAGAAGCCCAGAAGGGAAATACGAGCATTAACGAAACCAAAAGCCAAATAGCTGCGGGAAAGGCACCAGGATTCACCGTAGATGAAGAAGGAGTGCTTTGGTACAACGGACGCTTGTGCGTGCCGTCAGATTCTGAGTTGAAACAAGTTATTCTGAAGGAAGCCCATGACACCTTGTATTATATTCACCCCGGAGGTACCAAGATGTACCAGGACCTGAAGGAACAGTTCTGGTGGCATGGAATGAAGCGAGAAATCGGGAGCTACATCGCCAAGTGTGACATCTGTCAGAGAGTCAAGGCCGAGCATCAACGACCCGCAGGACTGCTACAGCCTCTGTAGATTCCCGAATGGAAGTGGGATTCGGTAGGAATGGACTTCATCACCGGATTGCCCAAATCTAGTAAAGGAAATGATTCTATCTGGGTAGTGGTCGACAGATTGACCAAAGTCGCCCACTTCATCCCCGTTAAGACCACCTATCAAGGACCAAGACTTGCAGAGTTATATATCTCACGGATAGTCAGCCTGCACGGAACCCCGAAGTCAATAGTATCCGATAGAGGATCCCAATTCACCTCCAGATTATGGCAGAAAGTGCATGAAGGACTCGGAACCCGGCTGAATTTCAGTACACCCTATCACCCGCAGACAGATGGACAGACCGAATGAGTCAACCAGATACTGGAAGATATGTTGAGAGCATGTGTGCTAGAGTATGGATCCAAGTGGGAAGACTGCTTGCCGTACGCAGAATTCTCGTACAACAACAGCTATCAAGCCAGTTTGCAAATGGCCCCCTTTGAAGCCCTGTACGGAAGGAAGTGCCGTACCCCTCTGAACTGGTCGGAAGTTGGAGAGAGTCAAGTCTTTGGATCAGATATTCTCCGGGAAGCTGAAGAGAAGGTTCACAAGATCCGCGAGTACCTCAAGACCGCTCAATCAAGACAGAAGAGCTACGCCGACAAGAGACGCCGAGAGATGACCTTCGAGATCGGAGATTTCGTGTATCTCAAAGTGTCCCCCCTTAAAGGAATGCAGAGATTCCAGCTTAGAGGAAAACTTGCACCCCGATATGTCAGACCCTTCAAAGTCCTGAGTCGCCGGGGAGAAGTGTCCTATCAACTGGAGTTACCAGAAGAGATGTCAGCGGTGCGCAATGTGTTTCACATCTCGTTACTCCGGAAGTGCTTGGAGGTACCTGAGAAGACCGAAGTTTTCAAGAACATCGATCATCGAGAGGTAGATATCAACTCAGATTTGACATATCGCGAAGTACCTATTCACATCTTGGAAGAAGCCTTCAGAACCACTCGTGCCAGCAATATGAAGTTTCTGAAGATCCAATGGAGTAATCACACTGAAGAAGAAGCCACTTGGGAGAGGGAAGACTTCATGAAGACTGAGTACCCAGATCTCTTTAGTACCTAGTTTTCTTTAAGATCTCGGGACGAGATCTTTTGTAAGGGGGAAGGGTTTGTAACACCCCAAGTTTCAACAATAATAAAATCAAGAGAGAGATTCAATTACTCAAATTTTGCAACAAACAAAAACTTTTTTGCATATAGTGTCACCTATAGTTTCATGCATATGAGTGATTTTCTTTTGTGCAATTTCCATGATGAGTGTTGATAGGTTGATCACTTGCTATTAAACCCTAATTCATGATCATAACACCTCTTTTGGAGAAGAATAAAAGAAATATAAATTTGGGTCTAAAACCCTCACATACATATAGGCCAATTATGCAAATCATCACCAAAGGCCACCATGGCTTGATCTTTGGTTTCTAAAATACTTATATAACTCAAACAAACCCAAATGCATCAAAGAAACCAGAATCAATTCGAAATTTAACTCAAAACCATCTCACATATGATCTTGGTCATTTGTGCACTTTTTAAAATGATCCCCTCTTTACCCCTCTGGTTAATTTCTTTCCTAATCTAAACTTGGTCAACCAAAGCTATGTCATCCAAGACCATGTCAAGGTGATTAACTTTCATGTTGACCACCCTGGCTAGAGTTGACTAGGTTGACCAGTAGAGGTTTGACAAGTGAGGACTTTGAATCAATATGAAGATGATGCCAAATTTGAAATGTTGCAAATCAATTCCAAAATAAACACCACCACCACCAATATAACACAATAATTATATATTTGAGATGTACCAAAAAGAAATCCAAAATTCGACAAAAATGTTCATGCGGGCATTGTGCCGAACACCTTGTTGGCTTTGTTCAAGAATTGTGTTACACACTATTATCCAGTGGTTTCTTGCCTAAACCCCTTTAACTTGTGATCATTAGACCCTCCTGCATCCTCTGCATCGAGCTTGGTACGTGCCATGGTTGTTTAAAGTGGAAAGAAGAGGAGAGATGCACTACACCGTAGCATGCCGGCCACCTTTGGCATTCCTCTCTCTGGCCTCCCTCTCAACCTTTCTTCTTGTCCTGGAGCATCTCTGCAGCTCAAGGACACCGACGGTACAAAGCCCCAGCTCGCCAAGGCTTGGCATTGGCTAGAACACCCGCGTCCAAAACCATGCCAGCGCACGCCCGCGCACGCGGTGAGCGCGCTCTGGACGCGCCAGGACGCCACGCGATCGAGCGCCCTACTCCACCCCTGCAAAGACTACGCCTGCCTCGAGCATCTACTCCCCACCCTCTATCGCCTAGACACACTCGAGGAGCTGCGGCGGCCTCGTCACCGTCGTCCTCGTCGGATAAGTACCGCGGGTACTGGGCATGATGAGCACGCGCCCGATCGCTCCCATCCTCTTTTCTCTGCGCTCGCTGCACCTTGAGCCTCGCCAGGACGACGCCTAAGCATAGTCGTCCTCGCCTTGCCCCTTCGAGCACCACAAGCGTCGCGCCATGGACGCTCCTCCACAGCACACCACGGCCATCTCCCTCCGCTATAAATAGAGGACCTCAGCCCTCCATTTCTTCACACAACCTGCTCCCCTCTCCTCACTGATCCTTCTCCCCCAGTCAATTTCACCCCACCTCGCCGGAGTAGCTCGAATCGCGAGCTTGAAGCCGCTGGTGCCCGCGGAAGCTCTGCATCGACTGGAGCCTCGCCGAGCTCCGCAACTGTACCAGGGGCTTCCTCATCTACTTCCACTTCACCGAGCAGCCTGCCCTTCCTCTCCGACGGCCTGGTATGCCCTCCGACCCCCTACTCACGCTGGGAGCTCGTCGGAATCCCGTCGGAGACGACGACGCTCACACGCCGTTGATCTATGTTCTAATCTAACGGTCTAACTTGCGCGTACCGCTTCGCGCCGTTAAGAGCCGCTGACAGGTGGTCCCCACCTCGTCAGGGCGGCCCAAGCGCACCAGTTGCTTGTTGGGCTGCGCAATGCAATTCAAATCCATTTCGGCCCGTTACCATTTCCCGCCTAGCCCACAGATTCAAAATTTGATAATCTTTATTCCAAAAACCCTGCTGATGCTGTAGTAATTTTTAAATAGTTTGAAATATACCAAACCAAATCTAACAAACTTCATACCATTGGAAAGCTCATGAAATTATCTAAATAATGCCACTAGCCTCATATCTAAATTCCTATTTGATTTTAAATGATAAAAATAACAAGTCAGGGCCTTTTCTAACTTCAAATAAATATTAAAAATTATGTATAAATGATTTTTAATTGATTCCAACTCTAATAAATCACATTTGACATAATATAATTGTTTATGCAAAAATATAGCTTAGTTGTTTTGCATTATCATGGACTAGATTCAAATAGTGGCTATGGAGCCATTTCTAGTCCATTTAACACATACACCTAAATTTATTTAAATAGTATGAGAGCTCCTCTCTCATTTAAATTGTGATCCTAAGTAATTCAAATAGAGGTACTGACCTTGGTCTAATAAGCCTCATGCTTGGTTACTTAGAGACATTAAATCATTTCCATGCTAGTAATGAAAATGCATGAGGGGTAGCACCTCATTTAAATTCTACTCTCAAATAATAGATATGAGTGTTGACCCTGGTCAACCTCCACTCATACCTTAGTATTATTTGACGAGATTAAATATTAATAAGATTCAATGAGAGGAAATTATTTTCTCCAAAGCATTAAAGAACTATACTAATAAATAATTCTAATGAGAGGAAATTATTTTTCTACCATAAGGCAAAGTAAATCACCATGCCAAATAAGATGTGATGATAGCATAGGCTTGTGTGAACCCTTGGTGTGTGTAGCTTAGCATTTAAATTGTGTGGTGATTGTGTACCCCGTATTCGTGTATAGACGCTAGTACCGAGGAATATCAAGAGGAGGAAGGCTACTCTCAAGAAGAGGAGGAGAACTTTGACTCCTATCCCCACCAAGGCAAGCTAACACTCTTGCAAGCCACCTTAATGCCAAGCTCCACAAGAGCAAGGCATCCTCACATTTTATTTATGCTTAATGATCCTATCCTATGTTCTTACCATGCAATTTATTTTGCTTTACACTTCAAAGTTTACTTTTGATTTATGATTCACTTGTCTAGTATAGAACAAGAGCATCAAAAGTAGCCTAAGTCAACAAAGCTAGATAGCACCCCCTCATGATTAGTTGCTATTGCTAAGAAACTAAAATTGTCTACTCTAGATGGGAAAAAATGTGAAATGACTTGAAAGATTTTGAAGGTGAATATGACATTGATGATTTGGTGAACTTTGATAAAAACTGATGATTGGGTTCGGATGCGATACCCTTCCAATTATACAAGTACCCCCACAATACCTGATTATGGGTAGGGCTTAACCAGAAACTTATGTAATTTAGTATGGGTTCCCTATAAACAAGCATCATAGGGGTTATGCCGAGGCTGCCTCCGTTACAAGTGATATGATGTGATGTGAGGTGAATGTACGACCCAAGCCCTGTGCAGTTCCCGGGTTAACAGTTGGTTTTCACCGGGAGGCCAAGCTCATGGGGAGAGGTGCCTATACTAGGTTATTTAAGCAAAAGGTTATGGTTGATGATCCGCGTACTGAGTTACGATGATTCGGGGTTATCCCCGACGGATGTAATCAAAAGTTGTGGCAAAAGAGTACGACCTCTGCAGAGTGTTAAACCTATTCGAATAGCCGTGTCCACGGTTACGGACGATTGGAAAGGCCATACTGTTCCATTGTCAGATCTTGTCTTAAAAAGGAATGGTGAATTGAATGGTGACTGGAGTTTTGAAAACACAACTGATGTTGTGGATATGACACTAATGTTCCCACTTGAGGTAGTCTGGGGATTCAAGCATCTTTACTAAATGTTTATGAACTAAACTTGGCTTTATGCAAATAAACTTAGAGCTTAGCAACCATTAAAATTGATAAGTACTTACATTAGTATTAATTTGCGAGTACTTAAAGTACTCATGGCTGTGTCCCTGGCTATTCCCATGCCAGACTATGAAGAGGAGCAACACTATGAGGATGACGGTCAGCAGGACGTGTACCAGAATTAGGATGCTTCTAACGTCAAGCGTTGGCCTGTGGATCGATAGTTCCACCTACTACTACGCTTCCGCTATGTGTTATGTTTGTTGATCATTAGATCAACTATTTGTGTAATATTGGATCATGTGATCTATGGATGTAAGACTCTATGTGTTGTAATAAATGATGACTCTATGATATTCAACTGTTATGTCTCGCAACAACAATCTTCCTGGGATTGCGATGTACGACATAGTAGGCACCGGGACTTAAAAATCCGGGTGTTGACAGCGCGCCAGCCTATGAGGAGGAGGCCCCAGGCACCTCCCTGCGTCGCCTCTTCGCCTATAAGACCCCTTTCGACCTAAAAACGCGACACGAATTGACGAAACTCCAGAAAGACTCCAGGGACGCCGCCGCCATCGCGAAACTCCAATTCGGGGGACAGAATCTCTGTTCCGGCACGCCGCCGGGACGGGGAAGTGCCCCCGGAAGCCATCTCCATCGATGCCACCGCCTCCATCATGCTCCGTGAGTAGTTCCCCCATGGACTACGGGTTCTAGTTGTAGCTACTTGGTACTCTCTCCCCCATGTACTTCAATACAATGATCTCATGAGCTGCCTTACATGATTGAGATTCATCTGATGTAATCGGTGTTGTGTTTGTTGGGATCCGATGGATTGTTACATTATGATTAGTCTATCTATATAAGTTTGTGAAGTTATTGTTGCTGCAATCTTGTTGTGTTTAATGCTTGTCAATAGGGCCCGAGTGGCATGATCTTAGATTTAAGCTCTATACTTATTGCTTAGATTGTATCTACAAGTTGTTTGCACATGTCTATGTCCGGAACCCGAGGCCCCAGAGTGACAACAACTGGGATAACTGGAGGGGAAGGCTTAGATATGAGGATCACATGTTTTCACGGAGTGTTAATGCTTTGCTCCGATACTCTATTAAAATGAGTACCTTAATTTCCAGTAGATTCCCTAGAGACCCGGCTGCCACCGGCTGGTAGGACAAAAGATGTTATGCAAGTTTCTCATTGCGAGCACGTATGACTATGTATGGAAAACATGCCTACATGATTAATAATCTTGATGTTCTGTCTTAATGCTATTTCAATCCTGTCAATTGTCCAACTGTAATTTGTTCACCCAACACTTGTTATTGGAGAGTTACCACTAGTGTAGATAGCTGGGAACCCCGGTCCATCTTTCATCATCATATACTTGTTCCTACATGTCATTGGAAGTAGTATCAACTATTTTCTGGTGCCATTGCTCTCATATTACTGCTACTGCTGATGTGTTACTGTTACTACTGCTCTCATATTACTGTTGCTTTCACATCACCCTTGTTACTAGTGCTTTTCCAGGTGCAGCTGAATTGACAACTCAGTTGTTAAGGCTTATAAGTATTCTTTACCTCACCTTGTGTCGAATGAATAAATTTGGGTTCTACTTCCCTCGAAGACTGTTGCGATCCCCTATACTTGTGGGTCATCAAGACTATTTTTAAAGCGCAGTTCTTGGGGAGGCATAGCTCTACTCATAAGTTCACCTGGGGAGTACACTCTACCTCTCTCTCTGTTTTTGTTTTATTTTATTTTGTTTAGCTTAGTTTACTTTTGTCTAGTTTATTTGTGCTTAGTTTATTTCTGTCTAGTATTATTTTGCTTAGTTTACTTTTGTCTAGTTTATTTTTGTCTTGTTTTATTTTCCCTATATACCCAAAAATCCATAAAAATTTGAAAAATCTAAAAACTAAAAACTGATGTTATGGGAGAACCCACAAACTATTTGGAGCTTATAGAATTATATAATAATTATAGAGAATCAAGAACGGGTAAAGTTATGAGTGCTGTGATAGAAAAATTGAATACAATTGCTAAAATCTTGCTTAAACGCCATGATATAAACTGATGCTCTAAACAGGATACTAAACATCTTAAATTTCAATGTGGCTTTAGTGAGGAAGTTTTAATTATGAACTATAATTGGAATAACTATATTCATCTTGGGTTCGAAGAGGTAGAACAATTTGTCTTATTTATGGGAGCTTCTGAAATAGAATCCTTCATGTCTAAAAATTATGAAACTTGTGTTGTTTGTAAGGACCTTAAAGATCATATCTCTTCTATCCTTAATTTTTGCATAGAAAGTTACAGCGATAATCCTTATATCATTGATTATAAATAGAGACTCATTAATGCACAAGAATGCACTCACAATTTGCAGGAACCTGTGAAAGAAGAAATTGATGAACCTGAAAGCTCATTGGATGAAAAAGAGGAGGAAATTGATGAACCTGAAACCTCATTGGATGAAAAAGAGGACGAGAGTGATAAACAAAGGGAGGAATAATGGATTAGCTACCCATGCCAACCTTCTAATGAGAGTAACTCTTTATCTCTTACACTATTTGATTGTCCTCCATGCTTACCAAAGAAGGATGAATGTTATGTTCCCGTGGATTCTCTTGAAATACTACCTATAAGTAAAACTTGTGAGAATAATTATGCTACTGTTATTCATGATAATCCATGCTACTTTGATAAATCTTATGATAATGCTTTGTTTGTGCCTGATGTCGAAATGCATGGTACTAAAGAGTTTTGCTTAGCAAATGTTTATGATAAATCTCTAGATGATGGTCCTATGTTACTTGATAATATTAATTGTACTACTAATGAAAATGGGATTGTAGAAGTCTTGACTTTATCTAGGAGTCCCATATCTTTTGAGATTGATCAATCATCTTGTTATAGTATTGATAAAAGTGGTTTTGAAAGTTCTGAACCTATTATTTTTTAAGCTTGATAAAAATTATGTGTTTATGGATCATGAAAAGTATGCTGCATGTGATAGTTATATGGGTGAGTTTATCCATGAAGCTACTGAAAATTATTATGAGAGAGGAAAATATGCTTGTAGAAACTTGCATGGTACTAAAACACCTCTCTATATGCTGAAAATTTTGAAGTTACTCTTGTTTTATCTTCTTATGCTTGTCACTTTGTTCTTCATGAATTTATTTGTGTACAATATTCCTATGCATAGGAAGAGGGTTAGACTTAAATGTGTTTTGAACTTGCTTTTTGATGCTCTCTTTTGCTTCAACTTTCATCCTTATGTGAGCATCATTAAAATTGCTGACCCCATCTTAATGGCTATAAAGAAAGCACTTCTTGGGAGATAACCCATGTCTTTATTTTGCTACTGTTTTGTTGTGTCTTGGAAGTTGTTACTACTGTAGCAACCTCTCCTTATCTTTATTTTATTGCATTGTTGTGCCAAGTGAAGTCTCTAATAGAAGGTTGATACTAGATTTGGATTTCTGCGCAGAAACAGATTTCTATCTGTCACGAATTTGGGCAGGGCTCTCTGTAGGTAACTCAGAAAAATCTGCCAATTTACGTGCGTGTTCCTCAGATATGTACGCAACTTTCATTAGTTTTGAGTTTTCTGATTGGAGCAACGGAAGTACCTTTTAAAAATTCGTCTTTACTGGCTGTTCTGTTTTGACAGATTCTGTCTCTATTTTTTGCATTGTCTCTTGTGGACTTTAAGTGAGGCTTTCTAGACGTGGAGAGCTGTAGCTAATGTTTTACTGAGTTCTTGCAATGTGTCACTACAAGACTAAAGTGGATTAAAGTTTTTTGAGTACTAACCCCTCTAATGAAGTTTATGAGAAGTTTGGTGTGAAGGAAGTTTTCAAGGGTCAAGAGAGGAGGATGATATATGATCAAGAAGAGTGAAAAGTCTAAGCTTGGGGATGCCCCCGTGGTTCATCCCTGCATATTTCAAGAAGACTCAAGCGTCTAAGCTTGGGGATGCCCAAGGCATCCCCTTCTTCATCAACTTATCAGGTTTCTTCTATTGAAACTATATTTTTATTCGGTCACATCATATGTGCTTTACTTGGAGCGTCTGTTTGTTTTTATTTTTGTTTATGTTTGAATAAATTCGGATCCTAGCAACCCTTGTGTGGGAGAGAGACACGCTCCGCTTTTTCATATGAACGCTGGTGTTCTTCACTTTATTTTAATGTTCATGGCGGAGTTGAAAACCGTTGCACTTATTGATATTTGGTTGGAAACAGAAAATGTGTCATATTGTCTTGAATAATTTGATACTTGGCAATTGTTTTGAGCTCTCAAGTAGATCATGTTTAATCTCATGCACCATGTAGTTTAAACCTATTAGTGGAGAACTATCGTAGAGCTTGTTGAAATTGGTTTGCATGATTGGTCTCTCTAAGGTCTAGATATTTTCTGGTAAAAGTGTTTGAGCAACAAGGAAGACAGTGTAGAGTCTTATAATGCTTGCAATATGTTCTTATGTAAGTTTTGGTGTACCGGTTCATACTTGTGTTTGCTTCAAACAAACTTGCTAGCAAAGCCTTGTACTGAGAGGAAATACTTCTCGTGCATCCAAAACCTTGAGCCAAAACCTATGCCATTTGTGTCCACCATATCTACCTACTATGTGGTATTTTCTGCCATTCCAAGTAAATACTTCATGTGCTACCTTTAAACAATTCAAAAGCTATTATCTCTTATTTGTGTCAATGTTTTATAGCTCATGAGGAAGTATGTGGTGTTTTATCTTTCGATCTTGTCATTTACTTCTGACAGACTTTCACCAATGGACTAGTGGCTCATCCGCTTATCCAATAATTTTGCAAAAAGAGCTGGCAACGGGGTTCCCAGCCCCAATTAATTAACTTGCATTAATAATTCTCTTCACATGTTTTGCTCTGATTCATCAGTAAGCAACTTAATTTTGCAAATAGACACTCCTCCATGGTATGTGAAATGTTGGAAGGCACCCGAGGATTCGGTTAGCCATGGCTTGAGAAAGCAAAGGTTGGGAGGTGTGTCATCTCTAAATACAACTAAAATAAATAGACACTCCTTCATGGTATGTGATTGTTGGAAGGCACCCGAGGATTCGGTTAGCCATGGCTTGTGAAAGCAAAGGTTGGAAGGAGTGTCACCCAAAAATAAAAAATAAAAAAACTAAACTAAAGTACATGTGTAAACAAAAGAGAAGAGGGATGATCTACCTTGTTGGTAGAGATAACGTCCTTCATGGGAGCCGCTCTTGAAAGTATGGTTGATAAGGTAGTTAGAGTACCCGCTACCATTCGTTGACAACAACAACCACCTCTCAAAACTTTACTTTTATGCTCTCTATATGATTTCAAAACTTAAAAAGCTCTAGCACAAGATTTAATCCCTGCTTCCCTCTGCGAAGGTGATACGTCGCAAACGTATCTATAATTTCTTATGTTCCATGCTACTTTTATTACAATACTTGAATGTTTTATACACACTTTACAGCATTATTTTACATTTTCCGGCACTAACCTATTAACAAGAAGCTGAAGTGCCAGTTGCTGTTTTTCTGCTGTTTTTGGTTTCAGAAATCCTAGTAAGGAAATATTCTCGGAATTGGACGAAATCAACGCCGAGGGTCCTATTTTTGCACGAAGCTTCCAGAAGACCGAAGAGGAGACGAAGTGGGGCCACTAGGCGCCGACACAACAGGGCGGCGCGGCCTGGCCCCTGGCCGCGGCCCTGGTGTGTGGGGCCCTCGTGACGCCCTTTGACCTACCCTTCCGCCTACTTAAAGCCTCCGTCGCGAAACCCCCTGTACCGAGAGCCACGATACGGAAAACATTACTGAGAGGCCGCCGCCGCCAATCCCATCTCGGGGGATTCAGGAGATCGCCTCCGGCACCCTGCCGGAGAGGGGAATCATCACCATAGGGGCTCTACATCATCATGCCCGCCTCCGGATTGATGCGTGAGTAGTTCATCCTTGGATTATGGGTCCATAGCAGTAGCTAGATGGTTGTCTTCTCCGCTTGTGCTTTCATTGTATTAGATCTTGTGAGCTGCCTAACATGATCAAGATCATCTATTTGTAATGCTACATGTTGTGTTTGGTGAGATCCGATGAATAGAGAATACTATGTTAAGTTGATTATCAATCTATCATATATGTGTTGTTTATGTTCTTGCATGCTCTCCGTTGCTAGTAGAGGCTCTGGCCAAGTTGATACTTGTAACTCCAAGAGGGAGTAATTATGCTCGATAGTGGGTTCATGCCTCCATTAAATCTGGGACAATGCCAGAAAGTTCTAAGGTTGTGGATGTGCTGTTGCTACTAGGGATAAAACATTGATGCTTTGTCTAAGGATATTTGTGTTGATTACATTACGCACCATACTTAATGCAATTATCTGTTGTTCGCAACTTAATACTGGAAGGGGTTCGGATGATAACCTGAAGGTGGATTATTTAGGCATAGATGCATGCTGGATAGCGGTCTATGTACTTTGTCGTAATTCCTTGATTAAATCACATAGTAATCATCGTTGATATGTATTGAATCTTTATTTGTCAATTGCTCGCCTGTAATTTGTTCACCCAACATGTTAGTACTCTTATTGGAGAGACACCACTAGTGAACTGTGGACCCCGGTCCATTCTTTTACATCTGAATACATTCTACTGCTTTTACTGTTCTTTGCAAACAAACACCATCTTCCACTCGATACGCTTAATCCTTTGTTTTCAGCAAGCCGGTGAGATTGACAACCTCACTGTTACGTTGGGACAAAGTACTTTGACTGTGTTGTGCAGGTTCCACGTTGGCGCCGGTTTCACTGGTGTTGCGCCGCACTACATTTCTCCACCAACAACCTTCACGTGCTTCTTGGCTCCTACTGGTTCGATAACCTTGGTTTCTTTCTGAGGGAAAACTTGTCACTGTGCGCATCATACCTTCCTCTTGGGGTTCTCAACGGACGTGTACATCTACGCGCATCAAGACCGTTTTCCGGCGCCGTTGCCGGGGAGATCAAGACACGCTGCAAGGGGAGTCTCCACTTCCAATCTCTTTACTTTGTTTTTGTCTTGCTTTATTTTATTTACTACTTTGTTTGCTGCACTTAAACAAAACACACAAAAAATTAGTTGCTAGTTTTACTTTATTTACTGTCTTGTTCTCTATATCAAAAACACAAAAAAATTAGTTACTTTACTTATTGTCTTGTTTACTTGTTCTATATCAAAACACAAAAAAAAATTAGTTACTTGCACTTAGTTTACTTTTGTTATCATGTCTAGTCATGTACTTGTTTTTATTTACACTAGTTAGGCATAATGGAAAGTAACAATGAGCTTCTTATTCTATTTCCTGAGTTAAGACATGGATTGTTTGATGTGAAAATTTAAAAACCTATGGAATCTTATTTGCATGCTGGTAGCAATGATATTAGTATGAACGCTTTGAACACCATTGTTGCTAATGATATGGAAAATTCTAAGCTTGGGGAAGCTGGTTTTGATGAGCATGATATTTTTAGTCCCCCAAGCATGGAGGAGAAAATTTACTTTGATGATACTTTACCTCCCATATATGATGCTTGCAATAATGAATACGATATTTTCAGTCCACCTACTATTGAGGAGAAAGTTAATTATGATGACAATATGCCTCCTATGTATGATGATTATGGTGATGAGAATAATAATGATAGCTATTTTATTGAATTTGGTCCCACTATAACTAATAAAATTGATCATGCTTATGTGGAGAGTAATAATTTTATGTAGGTGGCTCATGACAAGAATGTTTTATGTGATAGTTATATTGTTGAGTTTGTTCATGATGCTACTTAAAGTTATTATGAGAGAGGGAAACATGGTTATATGCATCTTAGTAATATTAAGTTTCCCCTCTTTATGTTGAGAATCTTGAAATTGCGCTTGTGTTGCCTTCCTATGCTTGTCACGTTGTTCTTCATGAATTTATTTGTGTACAAGATTCCTTTTCATAGGAAGTGGGTTAGGCTTAAATGTGTTTTAAATTTGCTTTTTGATGTTCTCTTTTGCTTCAACTCTTCTTTCTTTCGAGAGTATCATTAAAATTACTGAGCCCATCTTAATGGCTATAAAGAAAGAACTTCTTGGGAGATAACCCATGTGTTTATTTTACTACAGCAATTTTTGTTTTGTTGAGTCTTGGAAGTTGTTTACTACTGTAGCAACCTCTTCTTATCATGTTTTTGTGCCAAGTAAAGTTTCTATGTTAAAGTTGATGTTATATTTGGGATCGCTGCGCAGAAACAGCATTGCTGTCTGTCACGAATTCTGGCATAAGTCTCTGCAAATTTACGAGCGTGATCCTCAGATATGTACGCAACTTTCATTAGTTTTGAGTTTTTCCATTTGAGCAAGTTAAGTGCCCAGTCCAGATGCATCTTTACGGACTGTTCTGTTTTGACAGATTCTGTCTTTTATTTCGCATTGCCGCTTTTGCTATGTTGAATGAGTTTCTTTGTTCCATTAACTTTCAGAAGCTTTGTGCAATGTCCAGAAGTGTTAAGAATGATTGTGTCACCTCTGAATATGTGAATTTGTGGTTATGCACTAACCCTCTCATGAGTTTGCTTGAAGTTTGTGTGAAGGAAGTTTTCAAGGGTCAAGAGAAGAGGATGATATACTATGATCAAGAAGAGTGAAAGGTCTAAGCTTGGGGATGCCCCGGTGGTTCATCCCTGCATATTTTAAGAAGACTCAAGCATCTAAGCTTGGGGATGCCCAAGGCATCCCCTTCTTCATCGACAACATTATCAGGTCACTTCTAGTGAAACTATATTTTTATTCCATCACATCCTTATGTTCTTTACTTGGAGTGTCGGTTTGTTTTTATTTTTGTTTTGTTTTGAATAAAGTTGGATCTCGCCATCCTTATATTGTAGATATTACGCTCCGCTTTTTCATATGGAACACTTGTGCTCTTAATTGTGCTTTAATGTCCATGGCGAAAGCTCATTGCTTCGTTAAATTGCTATTTGGTTGGAATTGGAAAATGCTGCATATGGTTTGGTAAATTTGGCAATTGTTTGAGCTCTCATAGATCATGTTTAAGCTCTTGCATCATGTAGTTTAATCTATTAATGAAGAACTACTGTAGAGCTTGTTTAATTTGGTGTGCATGATTGATCTCTCTAAGTCTAGATATTTTCGGGTAAAGTGTTTGAACAACAAGGAAGACAGTGTAGAGCCTTATAATGCTTGCAATATGTTCTTGTGTGAGTTTTGCTGTACCTGTTCATACTTGTGTTTGCTTCAAACAACCTTGCTAGCCCAAACCTTGTACTGAGAGGAAATGCTTCTCGTGCATCCAAACACCTTGAGCCAAACTCCATGCCATTTGTGTCCACCATATCTACCTACTATGTGGTATTTTTCTGCCATTCCAAAGTAAATTACTTGAGTGCTACCTTTAAATTTCATTCCTCTACCTTTACAATATATAGCTCATGGGACAAATAGCTTAAAAGCTATTGTGGTAATGAATATGTAGTTATGTGTCTTAATTCTTATAAGTTGCTTGTTGAGCGGTAACCATGTTTTCTGGGGACGCCATCAACTTTACCTTTGTTGGATATCATGTGAGATGCTATGCATGTTCGTCTTGTCCGAAGTAAGTGGACTTCATGATCAAATGGTTTGAGTATGCATATGTTAGAGAAGAACATTGGGCCGCTAACTAAAGCCATGTATCATGGTGGAAGTTTCAGTTTGGACATACAACCTCAATCTCTTATGAGAATATTAACTGTCGTTGAATGCTTAAGCATTAAAAAGAGGAGTCCATTATCTGTTGTCTATGTTGTCCCGGTATGGATGTCTAAGTTGAGAATAATCAAAAGCGAGAAATCCAATGCGTGCTTTCTCCTTAGACACTTGTACATGCGGCATAGAGGTACCCCTTTGTGACACTTGGTTGAAACATATGTTATGCGATGAGAATCCGTGTTTCCGAGCTAAGTAGGACAAGGTGCGAGCACTATTAGTACTCTACGCATGAGACATGCAACTTGTAGGAAGTATTATGCATAGCACATATGAATTATTACTACCATTGACAAAATTGTTTCTATGTTTTCAAAATAAAAGCTCTAGCACAAAAATAGTAATCCATGCTTCCCTCTGCGAAGGGCCAATCTTTTACTTTATTGTTGAGTCAGTTTACCCACTTCTTTCTATCTTAGAAGCAAACACTTGTGTTAACTGTGTGCATTGATTCTTACATGTTTACTTATTGCACCTGTTATATTACTCTATGTTGACAAATATCCATGAGATATACATGTTACAAGTTGAAAGCAATTGCTGAAACTTAATCATCCTTTGTGTTGCTTCAATGCATTCTACTATGAATTTATTGCTTATGAGTTAGCTCTTATGCAAGTCTTATTGATACTTGTCTTGAAAGTATTATTCATGAAAAGTTTTGCTATATGATTCATTTGCTTAGTCATTATCTTTGTTAGCAATCTTTTGTTCAGATCACTCCATTCATCTCATATGCTTTACAATAATGTTGATCAAGATTATGTTGGTAGCATGTCACTTCAGAAATTATTTGTGTTATCGTTTACCTACTCGAGGACGAGTAGGAACTAAGCTTGGGGATGCTTGATACGTCGCAAACGTATCTATAATTTCTTATGTTCCATGCTACTTTTATTACAATACTTGAATGTTTTATACACACTTTACAGTATTATTTTACATTTTCCGGCACTAACCTATTAACAAGATGCCAAAGTGCCAGTTGCTATTTTTCTGCTGTTTTTGGTTTCAGAAATCCTAGTAAGGAAATATTCTCGGAATTGGACGAAATCAACGCCCAGGGTCCTATTTTTGCACGAAGCTTCCAGAAGACCGAAGAGGAGACGAAGTGGGGCCACGAGGCGCCGACACAACAGGGCGGCGCGGCCTGGCCCCTGGCCGCGGCCCTGGTGTGTGGGGCCCTCGTGACGCCCTTTGACCTACCCTTCCGCCTACTTAAAGCCTCCGTCGCGAAACCCCCTGTACCGAGAGCCACGATACGGAAAACATTACTGAGAGGCCGCCGCCGCCAATCCCATCCCGGGGGATTCAGGAGATCGCCTCCGGCACCCTGCCGGAGAGGGGAATCATCACCGGAGGGGCTCTACATCATCATGCCCGCCTCCGGATTGATGCGTGAGTAGTTCATCCTTGGACTATGGGTCCATAGCAGTAGCTAGATGGTTGTCTTCTCCGCTTGTGCTTTCATTGTATTAGATCTTGTGAGCTGCCTAACATGATCAAGATCATCTATTTGTAATGCTACATGTTGTGTTTGGTGAGATCCGATGAATAGAGAATACTATGTTAAGTTGATTATCAATCTATCATATATGTGTTGTTTATGTTCTTGCATGTTCTCTGTTGCTAGTAGAGGCTCTGGCCAGGTTGATACTTGTAACTCCAAGAGGGAGTAATTATGCTCGATAGTGGGTTCATGCCTCCATTAAATCTGGGACAGTGACAGAAAGTTCTAAGGTTGTGGATGTGCTGTTGCTACTAGGGATAAAACATTGATGCTTTGTCTAAGGATATTTGTTTTGATTACATTACGCACCATACTTAATGCAATTGTCTGTTGTTCGCAACTTAATACTGGAAGGGGTTCGGATGATAACCTGAAGGTGGATTATTTAGGCATAGATACATGCTGGATAGCGGTCTATGTACTTTGTCGTAATGCCCTGATTAAATCACATAGTAATCATCGTTGATATGTATTGAATCTTTATTTGTCAATTGCTACTTTGTAATTTGTTCACCCAGCATGTTAGTTATCTTATTGGAGAGACACCACTAGTGAACTGTGGACCCCGGTCCATTCTTTTACATCTGAATACATTCTACTGCTTTTACTGTTCTTTGCAAACAAACACCATCTTCCACTCGATACGCTTAATCCTTTGTTTTCAGCAAGCCGGTGAGATTGACAACCTCACTGTTACGTTGGGACAAAGTACTTTGACTGTGTTGTGCAGGTTCCACGTTGGCGCCGGTTTCACTGGTGTTGCGCCGCACTACATTCCTCCACCAACAACCTTCACGTGCGTCTTGGCTCCTACTGGTTCGATAACCTTGGTTTCTTTCTAAGGGAAAACTTGTCACTGTGCGCATCATACCTTCCTCTTGGGGTTCCCAACGGACGTGTACATCTACGCGCATCAGAAGGGCCTTTCTTTTACTTTATGTTGAGTCAGTTTACCTACTTCCTTCCGTCTTAGAAGCAAACACTTGTGTCAACTGTGCATTGATTCTTACATACTTGCTTATTTGCACTTATTATATTACTTTGTGTTGACAATTATTCATGAGATATGCATGTTGAAAGTTGAAAGCAACCACTGAAACTTAAATCTTCCTTTGTGTTGCTTCGATGCCTTTACTTTGAATTTATTGCTTTATGAGTTAACTCTTATGCAAGACTTTTGATGCTTGTCTTGAAAGTACTATTCATGAAAAGTTTTGCTATATGTTATGTACTTGTTAGCAACTATAGATCATTGCCTTGAGTCACTTCATTCATCTCATATGCTTTACAATAGTATGATCAAGGTTATGTAAGTAGCATGTCACTACAGAAATTATTCTTTTTATCGTTTACCTACTCGAGGGCGAGTAGGAACTAAGCTTGGGGATGCTTGATACGTCTCCAACGTATCTATAATTTCTGATGTTCCATGCTTGTTTTATGACAATACCTACATGTTTTGCTCACACTTTATAATGTTTTTATACGTTTTCCAGAACTAACCTATTAACAAGATGCCACAGTGCTAGTTCCTGTTTTCTATTCTTTTTGGTTCCAGAAAGGCTGTTCGGGCAATATTCTCGGAATTCGACGAAATGAAGACCCAACATCTTATTTTTCCCGGAAGATCCCAGAACACCGAAGGAGAATCGGAGGCGGACCAGAGGGCCACCACACAATAAGGCGGCGCGGCCCCAGGCCTGGGCGCGCCAGCCTATGAGGAGGAGGCCCCAGGCACTTCCCTGCGCCGCCTCTTCGCCTATACGACCCCTTTCGACCTAAAAACGCGACACGAATTGACGAAACTCCAGAAAGACTCCAGGGGCGCCGCCGCCATCGCGAAACTCCATTTCGGGGGACAGAATCTCTGTTCCGGCACGCCGCCGGGACGGGGAAGTGCCCCCGGAAGCCATCTCCATCGACGCCACCGCCTCCATCATGCTCCGTGAGTAGTTCCCCCATGGACTACGGGTTCTAGCTTTAGCTAGTTGGTACTCTCTCCCCCATGTACTTCAATACAATGATCTCATGAGCTGCCTTACATGATTGAGATTCATCTGATGTAATCGGTGTTGTGTTTGTTGGGATCCGATGGATTGTTACATTATGATTAGTCTATCTATATAAGTTTGTGAAGTTATTGTTGCTGCAATCTTGTTGTGTTTAATGCTTGTCACTAGGGCCCGAGTGGCATGATCTTAGATTTAAGCTCTATACTTGTTGCTTAGATTGTATCTACAAGTTGTTTGCACATGTCTATGTCCGGAACCCGAGGCCCCAGAGTGACAGCAACTGGGATAACTGGAGGGGAAGGCTTAGATATGAGGATCACATGTTTTCACGGAGTGTTAATGCTTTGCTCCGGTACTCTATTAAAAGGAGTACCTTAATTTCCAGTAGATTCCCTAGAGGCCCGGCTGCCACCGGCTGGTAGGACAAAAGATGTTATGCAAGTTTCTCATTGCGAGCACGTATAACTATATATGGAAAAAATGCCTACCATGATTAATAATCTTGATGTTCTGTCTTAATGCTATTTCAATCCTGTCAATTGCCCAACTGTAATTTGTTCACCCAACACTTGTTATTGGAGAGTTACCACTAGTGTAGATAGCTGGGAACCCCGGTCCATCTTTCATCATCATATACTTGTTCCTACATGTCATTGGAAGTAGTATCAACTATTTTCTGGTGTCATTGCTCTCATATTACTGCTACTGCTGCTGTGTTACTGTTACTACTGCTCTCATATTACTGCTGCTTTCACATCACCCTTGTTACTAGTGCTTTTCCAGGTGCAGCTGAATTGACAACTCAGTTGTTAAGGCTTATAAGTATTCTTTACCTCCCCTTGTGTCGAATCAATAAATTTGGGTTTTACTTCCCTCGAAGACTGTTGCGATCCCCTATACTTGTGGGTCATCACTGTTGTTGTTGTTGTGGCCTCCGGGCTTCGGGGGTCCTCCATTGTTGTTGGTGTAGCTTGGGCGGTATGTCTGAGCAGGGGGCTTGTTGTATCTTGGGGAAATTCCTCCAGTTGAACTGTTGCGGTACTTCTGGGCGTTGTTGGGTCCGTTCTGGTTCATCATTCTGCGCTTGCGGTTTTCGTTGGCTTGATGCAGCTTCCCTTCCATCTGGATGGCTGAGTCCACCAGGGCTTCAAGGTCGGCAAAGGGAATGCTCACTAACACCGTCTGCATCTCGTCGTGCAGTCCGTTCAGAAATCTCTCCTTCCTCTTCTCGTTGGTGTCGGTTTCATCCGGGGCGTACCTTGACAGAGTCAGAAATCTGTCGCGGTATTCCACTACCGACATCCTTCCTTGCTTGAGTTCGCGGAACTCGTCTCTCATCTTCTTGATCAGTCCTTGGGGCACATGGTACTTGCTAAACTTCAGCTTGAAGTCTTCCCAAGTCATCATTTGTCCGGCATTCATTGCGCAGGCACTTGTCCACCAGGCTCTAGCGGGTCCTGATAGGTAATGGGTGGCAAACAAAACTTTCTCTACGGCTTTGACTCCCGCAACTTCTAAGTTGTTGTCCATTGTCTAGAGCCAATCATCAGCATCAAGGGGCTCTTCTGTCTTGCTGAACATTGGAGGGTTGGTGTTCTGAAAATTCTTCAGCTTCGATCCAGGGTAATCATGGTTCCCATGGCCTTGATTGTTCTGAGCTATCTGCTGCAGTGCAGCTATATTGGCTTGTCTTTCAGCTCTCTCGGCTTCTCGGTCTGCCATCATCATCTGCAGCATCTGCAGCATCGCATCTTGGTTGGTGTTGCGGGTTGGTGGGGCCATCTGAACATTGAGGTAGATGATAAGATAAGAGGGAAATTTCTATGGTTTGTTTGGGTTAAGTTTAAAAAGTTCAAAACTTGAAATCTTGAGTAGTGTTGAGGGGGTAAAACCAACAACACCTTTTCATTCATACCAAACATCACATATTACAAAGCTAACACACCGTTGGTTTTAAGAACCATTCATCGCTCTACGATACAAGGGGATCCTGATACAAACTCACACCTACTTAAGTGACTTAGTGATACTACTCTTTATTTGGAATGGTGGGTTCTTCATCTTCATGGGTGGTGTGCTTAGCGACAAGCGCGGGCGTTGTCCAACTCCTTGCGGGTCTTGTGAAGCAGGAAGTCTAGGCATGCGACATAGTAGTTCATCTCCGGGTGCGGTGGCATGGTTATTGGTCTTCCCATGGGGTCATGTCTTGGGTAGTAAACAAAGCGAGTGTTCTTGATCTTGTTCTCATTTTGTCCACACAGACGGGCAATTGCTTCCTGCATGGCTTTGGCTATTCCATCCTTCCAAGAGTTCCCTGTTACAGAAAACCATATGGTTTCCCATATTGGGGCTCCGAGCTTTCCTCTCAGATCTGCAGTAACTTCCCACCGAGGTTGTCTTCCCGATGGATTGTTGAGTGGCACTCCAAAGAACTCGGGATACGGGCGTCCTAGATATTCAACTAGTTGCTTCAAATCCTTCTCGAACATCAGGTCTCCTCCGTGGCCAATCTGGTAGGACTCACATTTGTACTCCATCTATGAACAATTAGGATGAGTAAGTTAGTGAAGTGGTCAAGTGTGCAAACTTTTATGTAGAATTACAAGGAAAAGTAGAGTATGGATTTCTCATTTTGAAAAGATCTCAAGGATAAGAGTGAGAATAAGTTTTCAGAAATATTCACTTCTTTTGTTTTGAAACTAAGTTTTTCGGACGTCCATTCTAACTAGGGTCTCCTAAGGTCAAACAATGGCTCTGATACCAACTTGTCAACACCCGGATTTTTAAGTCCAGATGCCTATTATGCCATACATCGCAATCCCAGGAAGATTGTTGTTGCGAGACATAACAGTTGAATATCATAAGTCATCATTCATTACAACCCATAATCGTCTTACAAAAGTAGATCACACGATCCAATATTACAACAATAGTTGATCTATTGATCAACGAACATCACAAATAGCGGAAGCGGAGTAGTAGTGGACTATCTAATCCACATGCCAACGCTTGACGTCGGGAGTAGTCCTAGTTGTCGTAGACGTCCTGCTGTCCATCATCTTGATACTGCTGCTCCTCTTCATAGTCTGGCCATTTGAATAGCCAGGGACACAGCCGTGAGTACTTTTAAAGTACTCGCAAACTAATACTAATGTAAGTACTTATCAATTTTATTAAGAGGTTGCTAAGCTCTAGGTTTATTTGCATAAAGCCAATTTTAGTTCATAAACATTTAGTAAAAGACTCCTCATTTGCTAACTAACTCAAGTGGGAACATTAGTGTCATTCCCACAACTCAGTTGTGATTCAATTCAAGTTCACCATTCATGTCACCATTCATTTCACCATTCAGTTCAGAAAACATCTGACGACGGAATAGTATGGCCTTTCCAATCGTCCGTAACCGTCGACATGGCTATTCAAATAGATTTACACTCTGCAGAGGTTGCACACTTGTGCCACAACATTTGATTACATCCGTCAGGGATAACCCTGAATAATCATAACTCAGTACGCGGATCATCAACCATAACCTTTCACTTACATATCCTAGTATAGGCACCTCTCCCCATGAGCTTGGCCTCCCAGTGAAGACAAACCGTCAGCCTGGGAACTGCACAGGGCTTGGGCCGGACATTCACCTCATTTCACGTCATTTCACATAATTTCACTTTTAACGGAGGCAGCCTCGGCATAACCCCTATGACGCTTGTTTAGAGGGAACCCATACTAAGACACATAAACTTCTAGTTAAGCCCTACCCATAATCAGGTATTGTGGGGGTACTTGTAAATTGGAATGGTATCGCATCCAAACCCAACCATCAGTTTTTATCAAATTCATCATTTCCTTCAAGTCACCTTCACCTTCAAAATCTTTCAAAGTCATTTCATTTCACATGTTCCCATCTAGAGTAGTCACTTTTATTTGTTAGCACTAGCAACTAGTCATGAGGGGTGCTAACTAGCTTTGATTGTTTTAGGCTAAGTTTGATACTCTTGTAGTACTCTATACTTAGACCAAAGTTAACTATAAAAGGAAGCTTGAATAATCAAAGTAAAAGCTTTGTAAGATTAAAACTTAGGATGGGATCATGAAGCATAAAGTAAAAGGTGATTGTGCCTTGCTCTGTTAGAGCTTTGCACTTTGCAAGAATATTAGCTTGCCTTGGTTGGTGTACTGATCAAAGTGGTCTTCTTCTTCCTGGAAGTAGACCTCCTCCTCCTGGTACTCCTTGGTACTAGCGTCTAAAAACGGATACGAAGTATACAATCACCAAACCATTCTTAAGAGCTAGTCTAAACACACAAAGTGGTTCACACAAACTATCCTAGCATCATCACATACATATCATGTGGGTTGAATTTGTTTTCTTACTTGAAGAAAAATAATTTCCTCTCATTATAATTATTAACTAGTGCTTCTCTTTGGTTCTTTGAGGAAATAATTTCCTCTCATTGAATCTTGTTAAGATTTAAGTTCCACAACAAATCATGCATGAATCCATGTTGACCAAGGTGAACCATTCATCATCATCATTTGAGAAAATGATTTAAATGAGGTAAAGTCCCTCATGAAATTTAACACTACCATACTCATGATCTAATATCACCAAATAATTTAATATGAGATGATATAGACCATGGTCACTACCTCATATTAAGTTACTTGGGACAAGATTTAAATGAGGGAAAACATCTCATATGATTTATTACATAGTTTTGGACAATATCAATTGACTAGAAATAGCCATAGAGCCCTTTATTTAAATTAGTCCATGATCACACAAAGTAACCATGTGATATTTTTATATAAACATGTCGTGTATGTGAAATGTGATTTATGAGAGTTGGAATCAACTCAAAAGCATTTTTACTTGATTTTTAATAATTGTTTGAAGTTGAAAAAGGCCATGTATTGTTATTTTTATTATTCAAAATCTACAACAGCTATGAGGTTTAATCCAATGTGGCTGGATAGAGAATTTGACAAGCTTTCCAAAAATATAAAATTCACCAAATTTAGTGGAGCAGATTTGAAGTTATTTGATTTTGAAAAAGGCATCTGCAAGCAATTTCTTTTAAATCCAAATTTTGAATTCAAATACTTGGGCTCGCGCGGGAAAGCTAACGGGCCAAAATGGGGGAGAGGGAGTTGGGCTGGCCCAACTACACGTCTGGAGCGAGCGGGCCTCCTGACAGTGGGGCACGCCTGTCAGCGGGTCATAAAACCTGATACGGTACGTTTTAACTGGGGCCGTTGGATTAGAACTGGATCGGACGCACGAGGGGCGTCGTCATCTCCGGCGAGCGAGGGCTTACTGGTGGCGAGGGTTTCGTGCTGGCGAGCTCACCGGCGGTCGGCGAGGCAGGGCGTCGACGGTGCTCGAGGTTGTCGACGACAGCGGGTTCAGTGGTGGTCGTGGGAGCGCCTGGGGTGGTCGCAATCGACGGTGGCTTGCGGGTGTTCTGGCGGGGCTCCGGCGACGAATTGGCGGGCTCCGGTGATCAATGTGGATGGGAGAGGAGTGGAGGATGCTCAGGCGAAAGAGGGGAAGCGAGGGGTGTGTGGAATTCGTCTCAGGGTGTGTTCTATTTATAGAGCCGAGGAGGTCTGCGGAGGTGCGGCAAGGTCAAGCATGGCGCGGTCGCTCTGGTGCTCGAAGTGTCAAGGCGACGTGCGCGTGAGCTTCCTGGTATCAAGGCGGTTCTGGGGAGCGTGATGGCGAGGCTAGGCGGTGCAAAACTCGGTCGGGCGCGTGCAAACATCTGCGCTTCCGTGGCGGAGGGTTTGGTCATCTCCGGTGACGGCGGGCGCGGTTCGGCGAAGCGGGGATGTCCGTGGGATTCCTGGTGCAGCGGGGAAGCTCAAGGTGAAGGAAAGGGGGCTAGGGGTGCTGCGGTGTGTCGAGACGACGCGTGTACTGAGCGCGCTCCGGCATGCACGTGGCGTCGCGGCCATGCCGTTCTTGTCGCCCAGGGCGTCGCGGGCGCGCGTTGGTCTGGTCTCTGTCGTGCTCCTCTCCGGCAATGGCCATGCTAGGTAGGTTCAGTAGAGTGAGGTGGAGGCTTTTGGCAAGGTGGCCAGGGTTGGAGGTGAGAGGAGAGAGGGGGAGCATGTCCATGGGGAACATGGCCGGCATGGCCATGGCTAGGCCATGTCTAGCCCTCCACTAGGGTTTTAATGCCTTGGCTTGGTGTGAAAGGGGACCAGGGGACAAGCAGAGCACAAGTGGTGTACTAGGTTTGGCAAAACACTATTGCAAATAGTAAAAGTTGATTTGGTTTGGATTTGATCACAAGGTGTTTGATGTAATGGCCGCATGAATTGAATTTTGAAAATTTTGAATGAGGTTGTTTGGACTTGTTTCAAATGATCAACAACACACATTGGTCATGGTGGCATTCAAAAATAAAAAGATTTGCAAAAATTCCAAAATGGGATGATCTTGAATTTCCTTCAAAGTCCCCACTTTGCTTGAGCAGAACTTTTGATCTAGGATGAATTTGCATGGGTGGTCTTTACCAAAGTTGTTCACCTTGATGTGGTCTTGGATGAGTTGCAAAGAGTTGAAATTGTTTGGTTTGAAAATCTCTAAATACAGAGGATCAAAGTAGGCATCAGGCTAAAATTGGCAGATTTGACCATGAGTGCATGTGAGCACAATTTGATTTCAAATTTGATTTGATTTGAGTTTCCTTGATTCCAAAAGTGTTTATAAGTGCTTAATAACATTAACAAACCAATGGTGCAAGCCAAAATGGTCTAGGTTGATGATTTGCAAAAATGGCCCAAACCATATGTGTAGAATTGTATTTTTCTTATTTTCTCCCTTTCTCCTTCTTTACTCCACTTAGGCAAGGTCTAGGGTTTATTTGATGTTAGATTGAGTTTGGAAAAGGTTTCAAACCATTTGGGTAAGGTATGAGGGCATAGGTCAAAATTTGTCATTATGGCTATGGGCCACATATGCCTCTATGCATAATTTGTTTTATTTTTGTTTCACCTTAGATTTAGTTGGTAGGTGATAGGTTGGTTTGTTGAGGTTCTTCAAGCCATCTAAACAAGATAGATCATGGCATGATTGATTATTTGCAAACATAGCTATTTTCTCTCATATGCTTTTTCTCTTATTTTGTTTTCTTTTTTATTTGTTTCTCATTGATGTTGAAAAGGGTAGGGTTTAGGGTTTAAGATCATTTCCAAAATACTTTAACAAACAATCATGGCAAGAATCATCACACACATGCATGAGCACTATGCTCCTATCTTAATTTAATAAAAGTTTTTGTTGGTTCCAAAATTTGGAAAATAGGGAAATTCATTTTCTCGTTGTTTTAAAATTTGGGATGTTACAGAAATGGATTTTTCTTATAGAATATGATGAGAAGACTAAGTTTTGCGGATAGGTGGATTTCTTTGATGATGGCATGTGTTAGCTCACTTAGATATCAAGTGAGATTCAATTATGAAGTTACAAATATGTTTACTCCCACAAGATATATTTGTCAAGGGGATCCACTCTCCCCTTAGTTGTTCCTTTTATGTGCGGAGGTTTATCCAGTCTGTTGTTGCACGAAGTAGAAGTTGGTGGCATTGATGAGGTTAGAGCGTACAGACATCAGTCTCACATTTACTTTTTGCTGAGATTCCATGATTCCCATGAAGGCAAAAATGAACAATGAAGCTTCCTTGCAACGAGTATTGTATACATACTGTGCTAACTCGGGGAAATTGGTGAATTTGGTAGTCCAGTATTTTCTTTTCTCCAAATACTGAAGTTCTCACACGAATCAAAAAATTGTGAAGCTCTACATATTGATAGTGAAGCTTTATTGGACAAATATTTGGGACTCCTAGCCCTTGCGGAAGCATATAGAAATGATTGTTTTGCACACTTCATTGAAAGAATTATACAATGTATCAATGGTTGGAAGGAGAGGATACTCTCAATTGGAGGGAAAGAAATTATATTGAAGGTTGTGGCGCAGACCATTCCTTTTTTTCCATATCAGTCTTTAAAATAGCGAAGGGAATTTGTAAAAGAACGGTAGATGCCATCTCACAATTCTAGCGGGGGCTGATGAAAATAGCAACAAGATATAACTTTTCATCCTCTATTTGCACGTAAATTGGCTAAATTTTCGGAGGTGTCTAAGTCATGCCAAAAGTTTAGTTTTGCTGCAGCAAAAATTCTGGATAGATTCCGCCATACTTCGTTAGATTCATTCTTTTGAGTATCAAAATGATTTTTACTTGTAAATTTTGATATTCTAGAATGAGTAGAACATTATGTTCTCTCTGTTTCATGAAGATATAATTTATTCTTGAGTAAAATAGCAGCAAGCATGATTTTTTTGTACGTCAAACATCACCCCATAGAAAAGAATGGGCATAAAAGTTTGTGTTAAAAGTTTTTCACATGCAATGGAGGAACATCACACTAAGAAGATTCAAGTATGATGAATATTTGATGTTATTAATAACAAGGTTATGTCATTAGGAGAATGATATAATGGACACACACACATAGTAAGCATAGCATAAGATCAAGTCATTGAGTTCATCTTGCTATAAGCTTTCGATACATAGTAACCTAATCCTTCGACCATGAGATCGTGTTAATCACTTACACCGAATAGATGGTTTGATTATATCAAACGCCACTTCGTAAATGAGTGGTTATAAATATGGGATTAAGTATTCTGAAAGTATGAGTGTCATCGTGGTGAACAGACAGATGCCATGAGATGGCTTAAGTTGGGGCCGAATGTGCGCTAGAGGATTCGGGGGAGGGTTTTGGTAACACAGGGATGAATTCGGATGGAATGCCGGTATCTCTGTTGATGAACTTGGCCTTGGTCAGAGGTTGAAGAAGAACAGTACAAGCTTGTTATCACCGGATTTTGGCCAAATCAGGAGATGGGCCGTAAGTGAAGATGGGCTTGAAGGATATACACGTGGAGCATCTTTGAAGCGGCCTTGTGCGAAGAGTTTGGGCTAGATTGCCCATATATCTGTAAATATAGTAGATTGCATCTTTGTTTAGAATTAAAAGATAGAGTTTAGCCCGTGCACGGTTAGGTGCACGCCCGAATTAGAAAGTCCCTTGGACTATAAATATGTATCTAGGGTTATCGAAAAAGAAGGACAATCACGTTCACAACAAACACAAATCAGGCGCATCACCACCCCTTCTTTCGAGGGTTTCTCCCGGGTAAGCATCATGCTGCCTAGATCGCATCTTGCGATCTAGGCAGCACACGTTTATTCGTTTACCTTGTGCTGCTCGTGCTGAAGCGTTGTTGATGGCGAGTAGCACTACTTATCGTAGATGTTTTGGGGCTTGCATAGATGCTTTTCTTATTGCATATCTGCTTAGCTATGCCGTCCCTCGATATCTAGCTGCCCTTATACCTATCCAGGTGTAAGGGCAGCGTCTTGCTTGTTCGTTGTTTAGTAGATCCGATCCGTTATAGTTGCTCCTTGATTCCTCAAGGATTGGTTTAATATCTGTTTGGTTAGGCCTTGCAAACGGGTTGAACGATCCGGTAGTGCGTTAGGTATGGTTTGTTAGCCCTAAGAGGGATGTTCCGGGAATTAACTTAATGTTGGTTTTTAGGCCTCTTTTTGGGTTAGTTTTCCATTATCTTTCGCGTCTATTAGGCTCAACTACGCGTAGGATGTTCCGATCATGCGGTGAAAACCCTAAACTATCGTAGATTGGTTTAACTCTACATTGATCAAGCAGGAGCCCCATGTCGTCGTTAACTTGACGCAAACCATGGGGCGATCGGCTCTTTGATCCGATCCACAGGGCAACCTGAGAGCCGATCGGGCTCGTATTTAATGTTTACGTGTCTGACATGCAGGAAACTAATCGAAGCAATCCAACACCTTCCTGACCAGGTATAGGTCAGGTGGCACGCCCTTGCAACCGCTAGGACGTGTGCCGGAACATTTGCGGGACGACGTCGAGGGACCAGGGCCCCCTGCAGTCTTGGAAGCCTCCCGGCTCTTCGTGTTGCTTAACCACTGCTCGCCGGTGGGTTTTGGCAGGCAACACATTCTGGCACGCCCGGTGGGACCATCTTCTGCAACAACCACGTCAACATCCGAGATGGCGGAAGAACCGGTCAAGTATGAAGATCTGCCTCCTGAGCATAAGAAGAAATATGATGATCTCAAGACCATCTTGGAAGCCGATCTCATTGACGCTTTTGAGAAAACCCGGTCGCACGGAATTAAGTTCAAAGGGTTCCAATCCGAAGGTGCGTTAGAGGGACTAGATCTATCTCTTCCTTCGGACGAACGTACCAGAGCCATGCGACAGGAAATTAACTATGCCGTTGCTCATTCTCTTCATCGGCATTCTGAGAGCCTGGTGAACACTCTGGAGTGTGTCACGCTCAATGTGGTGCAAGAAATCATGAAGCACAAGTACTCTCCGTCAGGACCTGCCCTAGGGACTCACCAGGGGGAGATACCGCTCTATACTAGGCCACCATTGCCGTACACGATGGCAGCTCCACAGCAACAGGGTTCACCGGCGTACGTCGTCTACAAGGTTGGAGGTGATCCTGGCGATTACCAATTCCTGTATGAGCCGCCCAAGGAGATTCCACATGGATACGTGTGAACATACGTGCCGGACTGCAACAACTGGATGACCCAGGTTACAGCAGTAAGGACTGCCACGGCAGGAGGGATCGCCGGAACAGGAGTAGTTGCTGGAGCAGGAAACAGTTCTGGAGCAGATGCTGAGAAACATGCGTGGCTAGCTAAATATGCCACCGGTACAAGTCATGAACGCTCAACTTCTGCAGCTCCTATGGTGGATGAAATCACCGCAATCATGAGAGATCAGTTCGGCATCCTGCCGAAGAAGAGAATGATCGGCTATTCCAAGCCGTATCCCAACGACTATGACCTAATCCCACTACCGCCTAAGTATCGGCTCCCTGACTTCACCAAATTCAGTGGATCAGAGGGAACCAGCTCAATTGAGCACGTGATCCGATATTTGGCACAGTTGGGCATGGTCTCAGCTTCAGACGAGCTGCGTGTGAGGTTCTTCTCACAATCACTCACGGGTCCGGCCTTTGGATGGTACACCTCGTTGCCACCAGATTCGGTTCGGACGTGGAAGCAGCTGGAGGAACAATTCCACGTGCAATACCATTCAGAAGCTACTGAAGCTGGCATTGCCGATCTGACCCAGGTTCGGCAGAGGCGAGGAGAGACGGTGTCTGAGTACATCCAGAGGTTCAGGACCGTCAGGAACCGATGTTATTCGGTTCGCCTATCTGAGAAGGAAGCAGTCGAGCTGGCGATAGCAGGATTGTCAGCGCCGCTCAAAGATGTGACCTTCCAAGCTGATTACAATTCATTGGCGCATATGGTTCAGAAATTGACATCGTATGAACAGCGCCACCCAGAATTGTACCAGGACAAGTTCAAGCGCGTCGCCCTGATCGAGATGGAAGAAGATGAAGATTCTGCAGGAGATCAGGAAGTCGATGTAGCTGAATGGACTCAGGGGGCAAAGCCCGTGTCCTGCAAGTGGGTGAAACAACTAGGGCCTGCAAAAGGGTTTGACTTTGATTTGAGCAAAATGGAGCAAATTTTTGATTTGCTACTGAAGGAGAAACAGCTGAAGTTACCCGAAGGCCACAAAATCCCCACGTTACAAGAGATGAACGGCAGGCCGTACTGCAAATGGCATCACACGTTCACCCATGCCACCAACGACTGCAAAGTCTTGCGCGGACAGATTCAAATGGCGATAGAACAAGGCCGATTACTCTTCGGTCAGTTTGCCATGAGAGTTGACACGCAGCCGTTTCCGGACGTCAACATGGTGGATCTCAGCCATTGCATAAGACGCGAGCCAGGTTTCTCTTTTGATATCAACATGGCAGGGCTTGCAGATCGCCATGGCAAGGATAAGCCAGAGAGCAGTCGCTCCCGTGGCAAAGATAAAGAGGAGGCCGATCCACGCGACCGGCCCCAGCATGATGACAGACGGTATTTGACTGAGGAAGAGGTGATAAGCGTGCTGTGTCAACGACCACTTTCCGCGCACCTCCTTAACAAATATGAACAGCAATACGACCGACGTCGGCGCTACGACATAGACGATGACAGATATCGTCGGTCTGATGCAGACAGTAGGAAATACCGTCGGTACGAAGGGTATGAGCGTCACGCCAGAGGGAGGTCAAGAGAGCAAGAGGACATGGATAGGCATTGGAACTGTCCTTTCTTCAAACACTGCTGGGACTCAGGAATGAGCCGATTGCCTACAATCGAGAACTGCCCAGAATGTAGACAGAAGAGGAAGGGAACAAATGAAGTTTCAGTGTTCAAGCGTCTAGGACCTCTCCCACCTCAGAACAAACGAGCTGAGTCATCTCAAGATGAAGACTTCGAGGAGTCAGAGGAAGAAGATAGATATCACCGACCAAGGTGGTATCCTGATGGACTCAGCCACTCCATAAAGCGCAGAGTGCAACGGCTACGAAACTTGGAGGAAGCCGAGGCGCAATACCTGTACACGTTGAGAAAAGCACGGCCCGATCTGGCCGTGAAAATTCAGCAAACACTGGAGACAGAGGCTCGCCCACCAAAGAAAGTGTGGCGACCCAAGCAGACAAAAGCCGATGCAGGGACATCGGCTGATACAAACATGGTGTTCGTTCTCCCGTCAGAGTTTTGTGCTCCAAGAGATGAGGAAGTATCAGTGGCACAGTTTGATTGCGGGCCACGGCCAGTTATCTTCGAGAAGCCACGAGAGAGGAGCTACAGGCATCTGAGAGCCCTATACCTGAAGGGTTATATCAATGGGCAGCCTATCAGCAAGATGCTGGTTGACACGGGAGCAGCAGTCAACATAATGTCGTACTCCATGTTACGATGTTTGGGACGTTCCAATGAAGATCTGATCAAGACCAACGTCACGCTAAGCGATTTCAACGGCCAAGCATCAGAAGCCAAAGGTGTCCTGAACGTGGACTTAACTGTCGGCCAAAAAACCATCCCTACGTCGTTCTTCATCGTCGACAGCAAAAGCACTTACGCTGTCTTGCTGGGAAGAGATTGGATCCACGCTAACTGTTGCATTCCATCCACAATGCATCAGTGCATCATACAATGGGATGGAGATGAAGTGGAGGTTGTTCATGCAGATGATTCGATCGACATCTCTTTGGCTGCCATGAACATCTGGGAAGCAAATGACCAAGAGCCGCTCTCTGGAATCAATCTGGACCGCTGTGAGCGTATTGAAGTTTCAAAAAATGGGGTGAGGCTGGTCTTATCCACTGGCCTGGCGGAATAACAAGATCCAAGTCCATGGACGTACGTGGCAAGGCCGATCCCTGCGATCGGCCCCAAAAAATAAAAATCAAGGATCTCACCTCAAGCATGCCACGTCGCTATAGCAGAGAACCAAGAAGTTGTAAACCCTCGTTAAACATTGCAATGGAAAAGGAGGCCGATTCTAGCAATCGGCCACAATTAGTCTCAACATGCCTTCTGCCTGCGTTCAACATTGATTGAGCAGGTGATGGAAAGCTGAGGTATGGGTTTACAGCAGCTGATGGACTAGAAGAGATTGACATTGGTCCTGGGGATAATCCACGACCAACATTTATCAGCAAATAGTCGGATCAACAACTGCAAGGGAAGCCGATTCCAGCAATCGGCTAAAATTATTCTCACCACACGTGTTCACTGCTGTGCTATTTAGCATGGTGAGACAAGCTTGAATTGGCTGAAAAGCCGATATCTTCAATCACTTGAAGGATTCAGCTCGGGGGGCATACACACAGAGAAGGTTCAAGGCCACGAATTATGTACCCAGGAGGAGCCGATTCATGAAATCGATCGGCTAATAAAAAATCGAAAATACAAAAAAAAATTAGTTAAGCCGATGCTTGGACATCGACTTGAGGCATTGGAGCTTGGATTTGGTTCATCACATGCTGTGGAGGGGCCGGCTCGATATTCAGGGTCGAACAACACGACAGCAAGCCTGAGAGATCACAGCCCTAACAGACAACAAGGACAGCACAAGCGTGCAGATCAGAGAAAGGGTGAGCCAATCGGAGCAGTAAATCACAAGAATTGAGCTAAGAGGAGTTGGAGAGCCATTACGTGTGAAGCTTCTTGGTTCAAGAAAGGGGTTTGCTGGTCCTTCCGAGCCCTCTTGGTGCATCGACTCCTTGTGCGTAAGCTTTCCTGTCCTGTTTTGATGGGAGTTGGAGGCCGACCTTTTCTTGGAAGCCGATGGTGGCACATCTGGCTGGTGTTACGTGGTGGTGTACACAGAGGTGCCCAAGCTGGAGCCTCGTCAGCTGGATTGCATGTCCTCGCTGATATTATCTTCAGTAGAGGTCTACCAGAGCAGGATTACTGGACTTAATAGGCTACTAAAGCCTACAGGGGTGTTTGCCCTTCGAATGTTTCCTGGCAGCCACCTTTTTCACTACTATTCTCGCCTTGACTGAGGCTCGGGGGGGCAGCTGGCCCTGAAGATTCTTTGCTATTGGGAGTCGATTGTGTTGAAATCGGCTATCTCTGCATCACAACCGTGTTGAAAGGTGGTGAGTTCTTGCAGGAGAAAACCACCTGAGCTGGTGGGAGAAATTTGAAGAGGGAGCCATCATCATTTATAGGCTCTGGGCCATCTTGTTGCTGCAGAGAAACAGAGTAGGGTTATCTATCACAAGGAAATTTGTGGGCAAATGGTACCTGTTCTGCAGAATTATCAGCTTCAGCAACAAGTTGTTTCAGCTACGGTCCTAGAAGCTTTCCTGGAGGCGTTAATTCAGGAGTTTTGCCGTCAGGTCTAACATCACGATCGGATGATTTGGAGTCCAAAATCTAGGGGTCCCAAGGCTGTGGGTTGGACCTGTTCGATTGGAAATTTGGGATCTGAATTGGAGCAAGGATTGCAAGTTACCGTCTGAGGGGATAACTGGGTTGACCTGTTTTGCAATTTATTGTGAAAAACTGATGCTTTGCCATCGGCTCATTGAGCGTCGACCAAGTTGACAATCGGCAAAGTCAAGATAAGAGAAAATCGGCTAAATCAATATGAAAGAAATCGGCAAAGTCAAGTTGGAGGAAGTTCTTCATTGATAATAAGATTTCTTACATAAAAGAGATGATTGCTCTCAAGAGGAAGAGCTAGGGGGGTACATTGCCCCATCTACTACTACTGATCCTATTCTAAGGATCCTATCTACGGGCCGTCGCTGCCCTCGTCATCGCCGTCGCCGCCGCTGTCGGCGCTACTCTCGGCGGGCTCGTCGTCGCTGCTGCCGCGGCCGCCGGCGGGGCCCTCGTTGTCCTCATCCTCCTCGTCAGCGTTGTCGTCGTCGCTGTCGAAGTCGCTGAGGTTGCCCGGCCAGGGGCAGAAGCGCTTGGCCGGCGGCTCGTCGGAGGAGGTGTCGTCCTCCTCCTCGTCTTCCTCCTTCGCCTCCTCGGAGGAGGTGAAGTCGCCCCAGGAGAAGCGATCGTCATCGCTCTCTTCCTCCGATTCCCCGTCGGCGAGGAAACGGAGATCGCTCTCCCTGTCGGTCGAGGACTTGTCGTCCTCGGACCAGACGGAGAAGTCATGGCTAGACTCGTCCCCGTCCTCTATGGCGCGGCGAATGTGGGCCGCGTGGGCCTCCATCGGGTCCCACTCCGGCGTCGGCTCCCGGAGGGGGGAGGATTGGACGGAAAGGCCCGACGAAGAAGAGGAGGAAGAAGAGGAAGACATGATGGCAGAGGAGGGCTTTTGGAGTGCTAATGCGAAGGGGACGGAGAAGGGAACTGCAAGATGTGGCTAAATAAAAGGGGATATAGCGGAGATTTAAATGCTTAAGCAGTTTTCGAGGATGTGGTGCCACAACTGTCAAATCGTGCAGGGAAGTTGAGAAGGCAAGGCATCATGATGAAGAATACTGCGACGGTTCTGCTCTGCCACGACATGACCCCTCGAAGGAAAAAAACAGAGTGGTTTTGAAATTATCATTGCCAAAACCAGGGGGGCATGTGTTATCACCGGATTTTGGCCAAATCAGGAGATGGGCCGTAAGTGAAGATGGGCTTGAAGGATATACACGTGGAGCATCTTTGAAGCGGCCTTGTGCGAAGAGTTTGGGCTAGGTTGCCCATATATCTGTAAATATAGTAGATTGCATCTTAGTTTAGAATTAAAAGATAGAGTTTAGCCCGTGCACGGTTAGGTGCACGCCCGAATTAGAAAGTCCCTTGGACTATAAATATGTATCTAGGGTTATCGAAAAGGAGGACAATCACGTTCACAACAAACAGAAATCAGGCGCATCGCCACCCCTTCTTTCGAGGGTTTCTCCCGGGTAAGCATCATGCTGCCTAGATCGCATCTTGCGATCTAGGCAGCACACGTTTATTCGTTTACCTTGTGCTGCTCGTGCTGAAGCGTTGTTGATGGCGAGTAGCACTACTTATCGTAGATGTTTTGGGGCTTGCATAGATGCTTTTCTTATTGCATATCTGCTTAGCTATGCCGTCCCTCGATATCTAGCTGCCCTTATACCTATCCAGGTGTAAGGGCAGTGTCTTGCTTGTTCGTTGTTTAGTAGATCCGATCCGTTATAGTTGCTCCTTGATTCCTCAAGGATTGGTTTAATATCTGTTTGGTTAGGCCTTGCAAACGGGTTGAACGATCCGGTAGTGCGTTAGGTATGGTTTGTTAGCCCTAAGAGGGATGTTCCGGGAATTAACTTAATGTTGGTTTTTAGGCCTCTTTTAGGATTAGTTTTCCATTATCTTTCGCGTCTATTAGGCTCAACTACGCGTAGGATGTTCCGATCATGCGGTGAAAACCCTAAACTGTCGTAGATTGGTTTACCTCTACATTGATCAAGCAGGAGCCCCATGTCGTCGTTAACTCGACGCAAACCATGGGGCGATCGGCTCTTTGAGCCGATCCACAGGGCAACCTGAGAGCCGATCGGGCTCGTATTTAATGTTTACGTGTCTGACATGCAGGAAACTAATCGAAGCAATCCAACACCTTCCTGACCAGGTATAGGTCAGGTGGCACGCCCTTGCAACCGCTAGGACGTGTGCCGGAACATTTGCGGGACGACGTCGAGGGACCAGGGCCCCTGCAGTCTTGGAAGCCTCCCGGCTCTTCGTGTTTCTTAACCACTGCTCGCCGGTGGGTTTTGGCAGGCAACAAAGCTATATCTCTCTACTGCTAACTTGCCTTCTGTCTACTGAGAGTTCGATCGATCCCCCGCGCATGGTTGTGCCCCCTCTCCTTATATAGGGGAGAGGGTGGCTTACAAGAGAAGAAATCCTAATGGCATCTTTGACTAGACAAACTACTTTACAAAGCCTCTTTGGCAGCCGGTGACGCCGGTACGTCTTTAATGAGGAAGGCTGACGTCCTCCGGTACCTTTTACGTCATCCTCTGCTTTGGCCTCAGAGCTTCGATTAAAGCTGAAGTGCTTCGCTCATCTTTGTCCTCTAGCTCTTGAGAGAATCTTTGACTAGCTTGTCGACGTGCTACAGTGTAGCCTGTACCGGTACTCCGGCACCTTCTTAGCTTATTCCGGTATACCCCTTCTGGGATACCGGCATAGTTTCTCCTTAGCACAAACTCAACTTCCTTATCCAGAATAACTTTTAAACCGGTACCTCAACCAGCCTAAACCAGGAAAGTTCGGCATGCCTTTGGCATACCGGGGTTCATCCCCCAACATTAGTCCCCGAAGCTGGTATAGTCTGGCGGATCCTATCCGACGGACCATGCCAGGTTCCTACTTCCTAAGGTACCGGTTTAATCCTTCCGGAAGCTAGTTCGAAACTTCCGGCGTCTCTGCCGAACTCATCTCATCATGCCGATCTTTTCCGGTACCTTTGTCATTAACTCTCCTCGGCGAAGTCGAGAATATCTCGGGCACAGTGCCTGTCAGAGACATGCGCACTGTTTCTGACGCGCCAGTGTCAGGGGTAACTTCCCTTCGACTTCTGTGCTTGCATTTTATGTGCCACACCGGATCTTCGCCGCCGTTCCGGATCCGTGTGGCCTCCCTGTGGCATCTTATTTTTACGCGTTTAGCCCCGAGCCACGTGGCAGCCCACGAGACGAAGCGCCACAAGCCCAGCGGTTGCCGGCCCACGACCTTCCTCTCTACTTAAGGGCGCGGCAGTTCCTCTTCGTCCTCTTCCTCGCATTCCCAACTCCCTGAGCCTACAGAGCCCCTTGCCGTTCGCGCTCCCATCGCTGTTGTTCGCCGCCAGGACTTCGCTCTCCGGCGAACCTCTCCAAGAAGCTCCGTTGGGCTCTGCTCCGCCGAGATTCACCGCAGCCCCTTCGCATCACCTGCTCAGAGCCCCACACGGCAACCTTCTCTTCTCCTTCTTCGCCGCCGTCCTTAGCCGCTAGCTTGCTAAGCTCCGGCGGGCTGTCGCCTTCGTCTTCCTCCGCCGCCCTCAGGTCAGTCTCGCGAACGAAGCACTTCTCTCCCCTTTTACCGCATTGCTCTTGGGCCGGTAGGGTATTTACTTCCTATTTTTTCTTGTTTTTCTCTTATTCGTAGATCTCCGCGAGAGGCTAGACTCGGGGAAAACAGTTTGTAGCTAGATTCTTGAACTTTAGGCGAGTATGTCTTCCGAGGAGTACCAATCGGAATCTCTTGCTAGCTGCCACCATACCGAGAGTTCCACCGCTTCTTCCGGAGGGGAAACTCCGGTTGACCAAGCTTCCGACGGGCTCGAGGCGGACCTCGCCCAGATGGAAAACGACACCGGTAGCTCCGCTCAGTTTACCGGTAACCAACGAGAAGCCGGCAGCTCGAGCCAGGGCGCCGGCATAGATTTGGACTCCTACACACGCGGGGCCTGGATGGGCTCCGACGTGACCCAGACGGAGATTGACTGGCTCTACCGCTCCCGGACGATACCGGAAGTGGTTTGGTGCCGCATCCATGGCAAGGAGCGCCAGCCCGAGCCTCAGCCGGGTGAGCATGTGGTCTTCGCCGCTCATTTTGAGCGCGGCCTGGGCCTTCCGGCGTCGAACTTCTTCCGGCGCTTTCTTCATTTTTTCGAGCTTCAGCCCCATCACCTTCCGGCAACTCCATCTTCTATCTTTCTTCCTTCGCCACTTTCATGGAGGGATACACCGGTATCACTCCTTCTGTAGATAATTTCTCTTACTTTTATTATCTCCGGAAGAATTCTCTCCAGGATAAGAAACATCCGTACCCCAAACCCTTTGTCCGGTGTAGGGGTTGCATCATGTCTCCCCGCCCTGGTAGCAATTTTTATAAACTCTCCGGTCTGGAATCTGTCCGGACCTGGCAGAGGTCCTTCTTCTATGTCTGTAACAGTGGCCCGAAAGACTTCATCAATCTTCCGGCATATGTCCCCGGGCCGCCCTCCATGAAGAACTGGCTCCACAACCCCAAGGACGACAAGGAGTCCCTGCGGGTGGCCAGTTTTGTCGACACCAACAAGGAGGAGACCAACCTCTGCGCGGAATATCTGGTCCGGGCTTTTCTTGCGCACTGGGTGCTGCCCCTTCAGCGCCGCGCCCATATGATCAGCCAGATGTCGGGCCCGATGGACCCGACAAGGATTACGACTCACCGGTTGAGTTCTACCGACTTGGTCCTTAAGGCCAAGTGGATTTGCCAAACCGATATGCCGGCAGATTGGTCCTCGGGCCTTCGCCCCCTGAGCTTCAAAAATCCTCCTTCTGACGGAGTAAGGGCTTGGGGAACCGGGTTGATGTTTCCGGCAAACATTTGACGTGTAGCTAACTTGCTTTCTTCTGTTCTTTCAGGCCCGCGAGCGCTTTCCTCATATCGCTGCTGAGGTACGAGAACCTTGCCGGAAGAATCGGTTAGACACGGAGGACCTGGACCCATACGTCTCCAGGAGCTCCAAGATGGGCCGGACTCACACCTCGCGCCCCGGTAAGCTCCCCACTCCTCGTCCGGCAAATGACTTCGGTTCTGACGACGAGGTCAATATCCTTAAGGTATTTTGTTCTCCCATTTCCTTATCAACTGTTTCTCTGTAGATCCTCGCTCAACCGATGCAAACCCCCAGGTCGTGGAGCGCGCGGCTCCTCTGCAAGCCGAAGTTGGCCAGGAGTTCCTGGATAACCTGGCCTCCCAGGGGTGCAAGAATAAAGCTCCGGCCCCTGAGGCCGGCTCCAGCGAAGTTCCCCCCGCCAAGTGCTCCAAGAAGGATGGCGGCGGCAAGCCCTTTAGCAGGAAGCGGTATCGCAGTCAGATGTCGGTTGCTAGCGGGTAAGCTTCTGGTTCTTTTTTATTTTTGTCTTTTGCTTGTGATTTCCTTGTTCCATTGCTTCTTCTAAGTCTCTGTTTTCTTTTTCTTTCTCAGGCCTGCTCTGAGCCTCACCAGAAGCGCACCGGGCATGAGGCCGGAAGCCTCTGAGGATGCTGCCAAGACCTCAACTCCTCCTCAGCCAAGCCCGGTACCATCTGGTACCGGCAAATCTCCAGCCTCCCCTCAGGGAGGCAACACAAGTGCGGGGTGCGCCCCCCAAAAGCTTCTCATCACCGCGCGGATGAGGATTTCTTTTCCCCTCCAGACACTGAAGACACCAGCGCCAGCAACATCGGCGCCGGAAAGGAAGAAGCGGAGCGGGCTGAACCTCCGGTTCCGCCTACTCCAAAGAAGAAGAAGAAGAAGGCCAGCGCCTCTCCCGCCAAGTCTGTGCCGGAAACTTCCGCGTCGGCAAGCCCAACACCGGCCAATGAAACACTGGAAGCTCCTGCGCCCTCCAAGGATGCGCCGCCAGCCCCTCCGGCAGCTCCAACCGGCAAACCTGCCACCGCCGAACCAGCTCGCCCAGAGGGTGCCACTCTTACCGCTCAGCAGCTTGCTGCAGTTGTCACCGCGGAAACCTCACCACCTTCCGGCTCACAGACACTAGTGTTGCATGCCGGCCGCGCCGCCGTTGCGGCCAGTGAGAAGGCTTCAGCTCAACTGGGCTGGATTACTGAGCTCAGCCGTGGCGAGGTCAACTTGGGCCCGTTGCAGGAGTACGCCGAGAAATGGAACCTGGCGGACTTGTCTCCGGCCACCCGCGGCCTGGGCAAGGACAAGCTTCCGGTTGTTGACCCTTCCGGCCCGCGGAGCTCGGCACAGCATCTGAGCCGGCTCAAGCGCGTCGTCAAGGAGTTTGACACCGCGTGGCATGATGTCAGCGGCAATGTGGTGGTAAGTTCCATACTTTTACCTTCAAAGCTTTAACCTCTACACACATGCCGGTTTTCAACCTTCCAGTTTATATGTATATCCTCCCAGTCCCCAAGTTTCAGGTTAAGTACGCAGTTCTTAGCGCGAAACTTTCTAGAAACAAAAAGCCGGCATAGCCATTCCCCGAGTTTCGGGTTGAGCACGCAGTTCTTAGCGCGAAACTTGTTTGAAACAAAAAGCCGGCATAGCCAGTCCCCGAGTTTCGGGTTGAGCACGCAGTTCTTAGCGCGAAACTTTGTTTGAACAAAAATCCGGCATAGCCTTACCGGAACTTTTCACTTGGTCAGGGCACCCTGGACAGCCGGAAGCAGCTCTTTGAAGAGCTTCTGTGGGAGCACCGGTATCTCTCTGAGGCCCACAGCAAATGCCAAGGTTAGTCTCCAACTTCCGGCCTCTTTTTGTACCGGTTGCTTTTGACATTGTATTCACAAGTTCTTTATACAGCTGCCCTTCCGGAAGCCTCCTTCGAGGACCTCACCTCCCAGCTCTCTGCGCTCAAAGGTATAGTTTTCCTGCTCGCTTGTCTTTCCTTTTTGAACTTTCTGGTTTCTTTTTGTTAATTGTTTGTTCTTCCGGATTACAGCTGAAAAGGCGCAGCTTGTCCTCGAGCACCGCAAGGCTCTGGACGCTCAGGAGAACATTTCTGCTGAGCTGAAGGACAAGCTAGTGCAAGCCGAACTCCGGCATGCGCAGGAGCTGAAGGATGCCTAGGCTGCCGCTGAAGCCAAGCTGGATGAGTCGCTGAAGGACTTCTCCGATGCCAGCGCACAGCTGCGGAAGGAGCTGGAGGAGGAGTCCCGGCTGCTGAAGGAGGCGCGGGACCGGAACACCGTGCTCACGTCGGATCAGGCTGAGTATGACCGTTTGGTCATCCAGGCCGATACGCTGGCCCTCAGTAAGGCTCTTTTCTTTTTTCTTATAAGCTTATACCCTCCGGCAGTATATCCTTATGCCGGTTCCTTTTTTCTTCTTTTTCTTTCCTTGCAGAGCTTTTCCCGGACTCGCAGCCGCATGCGCACAAGAAGGTAACAGAGCGCAGGGCTGAGCAAGCTCTTAGCAACCCTGATGCGCCCTAGGACGCCTACGACCATCTTGTTGCGCTAGCCGCTCGGATTTCCCACATGAGGGCTGTGGACCGGCATCTGGTCGATCTGCCGGATGTGGCTATGCAAATCTTCAGGGTCCTGTGGCCCGGGGAAGTGGTACCGACGAATCTGACGCTCCTCGCTGATCGCTTGAAAGACGCCGGCAAGAGGTTCAGAGATTGGAAACGCTCGTCTGCCCGTGCCGGAGCTGACACAGCGCTCCGCGTTGCGTGCTCTTGGTACGAGGAGCTGGACCTCGATGCCCTCCACAGCTTGCGCGGCAAGGCTCCAACCGACACAAATCCCGCCTTAACCGCCAAGCGCCGAGACCGCGTGTATCGGATTGCCCAGTCCGTTCCTACCAGCACCTTCATCCCTCCTCCCGCTGACTTAGCGGATGAGATATCTGATGAGGAGGAGGATGATGTCGGCGAGGATGAGGAGGAGGATGCTGAAGAACAAGCTCCGGAAGCGCCTGAAGCTGGCCCCCAGCCTCCTGTTGCCTGAATCCTCACTTTACTGTTTGCCTGCTACACCTGTTGTCTTAAAACAATATCTGTTAAATTCACCCTCGGTATGCCGAGGTGTTTGATGTAAGATAATAGTTTGAAGTTCTTTTGATTGTGCTACACTTTATTATGCCGGTATATGATACACCGATAATTTATTAAGTTATGTTGGTATTCTACCTTAGCAATTTGCCTTTGTTGTTTTGCTTTGATCTTGCATAGTGAAGATTCTGGAATTGTTTCCGCATCCAATTTGATGCACACTTGGTTCTTTTTCTTTGGCTCTGCCTACCTCTCTGGGTGTTTTGGCGTATGAGTCACAAAGTTCTTTTGCCAAGCAAGCACTTTATTGAACTTTGAAAGAATTCGATTTTTTTTCACAAAAAACCGGTACAACCGGGGTTAGTTAAACATTCCTCGGATTAGTTGTTTTCGATTTCCTTTCGGATTTTTCACGTGTTTGGGTCCTTCCGGTTTATCTTGCTTGCCATGAAGCCGGGTTTCGGACAGCAGCAAAGTCGAAGACTCCGGTAGGTTTAGCACGTTACTAAACCGGAAAAGAAATTGTCCAACAACCAAACCGGTATACTGAAAAATAAACATATTGCATGCGATTCCGGTAGAGGCAGTCCCCGAGATTCATTCGAGGTGCCGGCATCTTTCATTTATGGCAAATAAGGTACGAAAAAGGAACTTCTTATAGCACATCTTCAGGAATAGAAAGGACGCAGCAAGGCTATGTTCCATGGACGCTTGGTTTCATCTCCGGACCTGTCCACCTTTCCTTTCTTCGATTCCTGTGCATCGATCAAGTAGTAGGCATCATTGTGCAGAGCCTTGCTCACAATGAATGGCCCTTCCCACGGAGGTGAGAGTTTGTGGCGTCCCTCAGTGCGCTGCACTAGGCGTAGCACCAGGTCTCCTTCCCGGAACACTCTCGGATTAACCTTCCAGCTATGATAGCGTCTGAGGTTTTGCTGGTATATGGCCGTTCTTGCCAAAACCAGCTCTCTTGCTTCCTCGAGCAAGTCCACATCATTTTCTCGGGCCTCTTTTACCTCTTCTTCGGTATAGAGCTGAACCCTTGGTGAATCATGGATAATGTCGGTTGGTATCACGGCCTCTGCCCCATAGACCATGAAGAATGGAGTGTATCCGGTAGACCGGTTCGGTGTCGTTCTTATGCTCCACAGCGCTGATGGTAACTCATCGAGCCAGCATCCCGGTGTCTTTTCAAGTGGTTCAATGAGCCTTGGTTTTATACCGGAAAGCACCAGAGCATTGGTTCTTTCCACTTGGCCATTGCCTTGCGGGTGTGCCACTGAACACAAATCCAACCGGATATTATTGTCTTCACAGAACCGCTTAAATTCTCCCTGGGAAAAATTTGTCCCATTATCAGTGATGATGCTATGCGGGTATCCATACCGCAAGATAACGTCTTTCAAGAATTTCACCGCCGTGTGCCCATCACACTTTGCGATAGGTTTCACTTCAAGCCACTTGGTGAACTTATCCACCATCACTAGGATGTGGGTCATGCTTCCCCTTGCAGTTTTGAATGGGCCAACCATGTCTAGGCACCAAAGCGAATGGCCAAGTTATCGGTATGGTTTTGAGACCGGATGTGGGGTGTGGTTTTGCTTGGCGTACCTCTGGCACCCGTTGCATTTCCGTACCAAATCCTCAGCATCTTCCAGTGCCGTAGGCCAGTAAAATCCATGCCGGAACACTTTTGCCACCAGCGCCCTGGATGAGGCGTGATGTCCGCACTCTCCTTGGTGAATTTCCACCAGCATCTCTTTTCCCTCTTCCGGTTCCACACACCTTTGGAGGACACCGGTAACACTTATTTTGTACACCTCACCGTTGATGATGGTATAGGCCTTGGACCGTCGCTGGATCCTTCTTGACTCAGTTTCGTCAACCGGCAGGGTACCGTTGATCAGGAATTCCTTAATAGGTTCAATCCAAGTTGGTGCTTCTCGAACCGTAAACACCGGTACATCTATCTCCATGCTATCCACCAGCATTGTTTCTTCCGGTTTTGTCCCCGAAGTCTCCGGGTTTACCGGAACAGTCCCCGGGTTTCCTTCGTCAATATCCATTGGCACAACATGTGATTCCGGTACGAAAATTGACTCGGATTCCGGACTTGGTTTGATTGAGGGTACCCTTAGGTGAGCCAAAGCTATTCCGGGAGGAATTTCTTGCCTGGACGAACCCAGCTTGGATAAAGCATCCGCGGCTTCGTTTTCTGCCCGTGGCACGTGATGAAACTCACAACCCTCAAAGAATCTGGCAATCTTTTGCACTTGAAACCGGTATGAGGCCATGTTAGCGTCTTTTGCATCCCAATCTCTGGAACATTGTTGTACGACAAGATCCGAGTCACCGTAGCAAATGATCCGGTGTGCACCGATTTCTTTTGCGACCTTGAGCCCATGGATCAGAGCTTCATATTCAGCGACATTGTTCGATGCCCTGAAATGTACTTGCAGAACATACCGGAGATGATCTCCCTTAGGCGAAGTGAGAACCACGCCGGCACCCAGACCCTCTTTGAGTTTCGATCCATCAAAGTGCATCTTCCAGTACTCTATCTTTTGTTCCAGCGGCTTGTACTGCATTTCCGCCCAATCGACTAGGAAATCAGCTAAGGCTTGCGATTTTATGGCATCTCTTCTCTCGTATACCGGTACGTAAGGTGACAGCTGAATTGCCCATTTTGCAATCCTGCCACTAGCATCCTTGTTGCACATGATGTCTGAGATAGGTGCCTCACTCACCACTTTCATCGGGTGCTCCTCGAAGTAGTGCTTGAGCTTTGTGGCGGCCATGAACACGCCATATGTCATCTTCTGGAAGTGAGGGTAGTTTTGTTTTGAGAGGGAGAGCACCTCGCTCAGGTAGTATACCGGCCTCTGCACGGTTTTTCCTTCCTCTTCTCTTTCTACTACAACCACAACGCTCACGACCCGGTTCGTTGCTGCTATGTACAATAGCATATGTTCCCTTTCCAAAGGCGAAGCCAATACCGGTGCAGTGGCTAGCATTGTCTTTAACTCTTTAAACGCTGCGTCTGCCTGAGGGGTCCAGACGAAGGTATCGGATTTTTTCATTAGAGCATAGAGCGGCAAGGCTTTTTCTCCTAACCGGCTGATAAACCGGCTCAGCGACGCCAAGCTTCCGGTAAACTTTTGCACATCCTTGAGATCTTGCGGTATAGTCATTCTCTCGATGGCCCTGATCTTTACCGGGTTAACCTCTATACCGCGGCTTGATACTAGAAAGCCAAGCAATTTGCCGGCAGGGACACCGAAGGTGCATTTTGCCGGATTAAGTTTCATCTGGAACCTTCTCAAGTTGTCAAACGTTTGCCTCAGATCATCGATCAAGGTCTCTTTTACCTTAGTTTTTATCACAACATCGTCCACATAGACTTGCACGTTTTTACCGATTTGATCAAACAGGCATTTTTGCATACAGCGCTGGTACGTTGCACCAGCGTTGCGCAACCCAAAAGGCATAGTAACATAGCAATAAGCCCCGTGCGGGGTAATGAACGCAGTCCTTATTTGATCTTTCTTTTTCAGGGGGATTTGATGGAAACCGGAATAAGCATCCTGAAAAGACAACAACTCACAACCAGCAGTGGAATCGATCACCTGATCAATCCGGGGTAAAGTGAACGGATCCTTTGGGCAGGCCTTGTTCAGGTTGGTGTAGTCAATGCACATGCGCCACACTTTTGGAGCCTTGGGGTCTTCCTCTTTTTTCTTCTCGACCAGCACCGGATTGGCCAACTACTCGGTATGCAGCACCTCCACGATAAAACCAGCAACCAGCAACTTTGTTACTTCTTCTCCTATGAATTTCCTCTTGTCTTCAGCGAACCGGCGCAAAGGTTGCCTCACCGGCTTCGCATCCTTCCGGACATTCAGAGAGTGCTCAGCCAGCTCCCTCGGAACCCCCACCAAGTCATCGGTAGACCAAGCGAAGATGTTCCAATTCTCACGGAGGAAGCTGACGAGCGTGCTTTCCTATGCCTCACTCAGGCCGGCACCGATACAAATGGTACGCTCTGGGTATGCCGGGTCCAGCACAATGTCCTTTGTTTCTTCCGTCGGCTTGAATGCCGGTGTGCCCAAGTTTCCGCTCATCGCCGCTAAGCTCAGCTGCGAGGACTGAGCCAGCGCTACAGCAGTTTGGATTCTTTTCTTTTCCTCCGCTATCACCAATGACTCCACCAGGTTCGATCCGGCAGAAGCGGTTTCCAGTGAGACTTTATAGTTTCCCACCACAGTTAAGGGTCCCCGAGGTGCCGGCATTTTCATCTTGAGATATGCGGTGTGAGTGGAGGCCATGAACGCCACCAATGCCGGTCTCCCCAATAGTGTGTGGTAAGGGCTGTCCAAATCCACCACCTCAAAGAGTAGGTTCTCGACCCGGCAGTTGTCACGTCCTCCAAAGGACACATCCACCCGGACTTTTCCCATAGGCGAGCAGGACAATCCCGGAAAAATCCCATGGAAACTTGTGTGGGTTGGCTGCAGCATGTTTTCTGTTATGCCCAGCGTCCGCATAGTGTGCCGGTACATGATGTTTATGCTGCTCCCGTTGTCTATCAGCACTTTGCTGAATTTAACTCTTGTCGTTGGCCCATGCATGATTGGATCCACAACCAGAGCGTAACCACCCGGGTTTGGCATTATCTTTGGGTGATCCCTGAATGACCAGTTAATTTCCTGATCTGACCACAGCATGTATTTTGGAACTGCCGGCATCACCGCGTTCACTTCCATGGAGCGGCGATGCATACTTTGCTTATCCATGGGTTCTGTGACAAACACGACACAGCACAGGTGTGGATCTAGGTAAACGTTCCGGCCCAGAGGTGCCGGAGGTGGTGCTTGGTCATTGCCATTTTCCACCTGGTGAACTTGTTGTTGCTGCTGCCGGTTTTGCTGAGGCAGCACCGGTTGCACATTTGCACTAGTAAGCGGTGGAGGTGGTGGTAACCTTCCGGAACCCTGATTTCCGGCGTCTTTCATCATGCCTTTCTCCATTAACCTTTTGGTCCAGGAGCAATCTTTTGTTAAGTGGTTTGCCGGTCTCGCCGAATTTGGTGTGTGCCACCGGCACGGCTGATCCATCGCGGATTCCATGGTGTATCTATCTTCATTTTGCTACGGTTTCTTTTCAACCCATTGTTTCTTTGGACCCGCCCACGGCTGCGATCCGGTTTTTTGCCTTTGACTCCTGCTGGCGCCGGAATGATCCTGCACCGCGGCCACTTGCTGCGGACCATACCTTCGATCCAAAAAATCTTCCCTTATTTTGTTGTGCCGGTTATCCCGGTACTGATCTTGGCGTGGCTGGATCGTTTGTGCTGGCTCAGCCTGAACTGCCGGTTGCATTGGATCTCCCAATGCGAAGCTGTCTGCTACACGTATCATCTCTGCCAGAGTCGTTGGCATGTTTCTCTGCAGCTTTTGCCACACCGGTGAACCTCTTCTGCACCCATTGCAAAACCAAGCTATAGCCTGTGCCTCAATTACCCCTTCACAGGAGTTCCTCGTGGAGTTCCACCGGGTCAGGTAATCCCGGTCTGTTTCATTGGAGCGCTGCTGGCACCGAGCAAGCTGCTGCGGCCTGTTTGGCCTCCGGTATGTGCTGCTAAAGTTGCTCACGAAAGCTTCCTCAAAGTCCAGCCAACCATTTATGCTTCCCTTTGGCAAGTTGTTAAGCCAGATTCGTGCCGGTCCTACCAGGAAGGACGGTATAATTCTCACGGCCCAACGCCGGTTTCCTCCGCCTCTGGTGGTTCCTCCGCCGCCAGCGACGTACACTGCGGTCACATAGTCCGCAAACCAATCTTCCGGCTTTGTGGTGCCATCATATGTTTTTGTATCACGGGGCAACTGGAAGTTGCGAACCAGTGGTTCTTCTCTCATGATCCGCGGGCCAAAGCATTTTGGACCCCGAGGACCCTCAGCCTCAGTTATCTCGGAAAGACGCACTCTGTCCAGCCTGTGCCTCGCATCCTGGTCTGGCAGGGGTCTTTCTCCAACACGTTCACCCAATGGGTTCCGGTAAGTGATACGTCTCAAACGTATCTATAATTTCTTATGTTCCATGCCACATTATTGATGATATCTACATGTTTTATGCACACTTTATGTCATATTCGTGCATTTTCTGGAACTAACCTATTAACAAGATGCCGAAGTGCCAGTTCCTGTTTTCTGCTGTTTTTGGTTTCAGAAATCCTAGTAACGAAATATTCTCGGAATTGGACGAAATCAACGCCCAGGTTCCTATTTTGCCCGGAAGCATCCAGAACACCCGGGAAGGACCAGAGGGGGGCCACAGGCCCACCAGACCATAGGCCGGCGCGGCCTGGGTGTGGCCCGCGCCACCCTATGGTGTCGCCGCCTCTTCGACCCTCTGACGCCGCCCTTTTGCCTATATAAAGCCCTTGCATCAAAAACCCTTACGGAGGAAGCCACGGTACGCGAAACCTTCCAGAGCCGCCGCCATCGCGAAGCCAAGATCTGGGGGACAGGAGTCTCTGTTCCGGCACCCTGCCGGACGGGGAAGTGCCCCCGGAAGGCTTCTCCATCGACACCGCTGCCATCTCCACCGCCATCTTCATCACCGCTGCTGCTCCCATGAAGAGGGAGTAGTTCTCCATCGAGGCTCGGGGCTGTACCGGTAGCTATGTGGTTCATCTCTCTCCTATGTACTTCAATACAATAATCTCATGAGCTGCCTTATATGATTGAGATTCATATGATGATGCTTGTAATCTAGATGTCATTATGCTAGTCAAGTGAGTTTTACTTATATGATCTCCGGAGACTCCTTGTCCCATGTGTGTAAAGGTGACAGTGTGTGCACCGTGTGGGTCTCTTAGGCTATATTTCACAGAATACTTATTCACTGTTATGAATGGCATAGTGAAGTGCTTATTTATATCTCTTTATGATTGCAATGTGTTTTGTATCACAATTTATCTATGTGCTACTCTAGTGATGTTATTAAAGTAGTTTTATTCCTCCTACATGGTGTAATGGTGACAGTGTGTGCACTCGTGTTAGTACTTGGTTTATGCTGTGATCATGATCTCTTGTAGATTGCGAAGTTAACTATTGCTATGATAGTATTGATGTGTATTATTCCTCCTACATAAGCATGAAGGTGACAGTGTGCATGCTATGTTAGTACTTGGTTTAGTCGTATCGATCTTTCATGCACTCTAAGGTTATTTAAATATGAACATTGAATTGTGGAGCTTGTTAACTCCGGCATTGAGGGTTCGTGTAATCCTACGCAATGTGTTCATCATCCAACAAGAGAGTGTAGAGTATGCATTTATCTATTCTGTTATGTGATCAATGTTGAGAGTGTCCACTAGTGAAAGTCTAATCCCTAGGCCTTGTTCCTAAATACTGCTATCGCTGCTTATTCTTTTGTTTCTTGTGTTACTACTGCTGAGTTACTACTGCTTGTTTACTTCCTGCAATATTACTACCATCAACTGCATGCCAGTAAGCTATTTTCTGGCGCCGTACTACTGCTCATATTCATTCATACCACTTGTATTTCACTATCTCTTCGCCGAACTAGTACACCTATTAGGTGTGTTGGGGACACAAGAGACTTCTTGCTTTGTGGTTGCAGGGTTGCATGAGAGGGATATCTTTGACCTCTTCCTCCCTGAGTTCGATAAACCTTGGGTAATCCACTTAAGGGAAACTTGTTGCTGTTCTACAAACCTCTGCTCTTGGAGGCCCAACAGTGTCTACAAGAATAGAAGCACCCGTAGACATCAAGCACTTTTCTGGCGCCGTTGCCGGGGAGGAAAGGTAAAAGGCACTCATACTTCGGTTCCGTGTATGATTACTTTTCTGGCGCCATTGTGTGTGTGCTCGAAGCTATTTCCTTTAGACTCTGCAATTGCGACATTTGGTTTCTTGTTTACACTAGTGAGGCATAATGGACAACAATGACCTTTTTATTCTATTTCCTGATTTAAGACATGGATGGTTTGATGCGAAAATTAAAAAACCCATGGAACATATTAATATGAATGCTTTGAACACTATTGTTGCTAATGCTATGGAAAATTCTAAGCTTGGGGAAGCTGGCTTTGATGAGCATGATATTTTTAGTCCCCCAAGTATTGAGGAGAAAATTTACTTTGATGATACTTTGCCTCCCATTTATGATGATTATAATGATAGTAGTCTTTTGTTACCACCTGTTATGGAGGATAAATTTGATTATGATTACAATATACCTCCTATATTTGATAGCTACTTTGTTGAATTTGCTCCCACTACAATTAATAAGAATGACTATGCTTATGTTGGGAGTAGTAATTATTTTATGCATGAGACTCATGATAAGAATGCTTTATGTGATAGTTATATTGTTGAGTTTGCTCATGATGCTACTAAAAGTTATTATGAGAGAGGAAAATATGGTTGTAGAAATTTTCATGTTACTAAAATGCCTCTCTATGTGCTGAAATTTTTGAAGCTACACTTGTTTTATCTTCCTATGCTTGTTACTTTGCTCTTCATGAACTTGTTTATTTACAAGATTCCTATGCATAGGAAGCATGTTAGACTTAAATGTGTTTTGAATTTGCCTCTTGATGCTCTATTTTGCTTCAACTTCTATTTCTTGCAAGTGCATCATTAAAACTGCTAAGCCCATCTTAATGGCTATAAAGAAAGAACTTCTTGGGAGATAACCCATGTGTTTATTTTACTACAGCATTTTTTGTTTTTTTGAGTCTTGGAAGTTGTTTACTACTGTAGCAACCTCTCCTTATCTTAGTTTTGTGATTTGTTGTGCCAAGTGAAGCCTCTAATCGAAGGTTGATACTAGATTTGGATTTCTGCGCAGAAACAGATTTCTATCTGTCACGGATCTGGGCTGTTTTCTCTGTAGGTAACTCAGAAAGATATGCCAATTTACGTGCGTGTTCCTCAGATATGTACGCAACTTTCATTAGTTTTGAGTTTTTCCGTTTGAGCAAGTCTGGTGCCATTTTAAAATTCGTCTTTACGGACTGTTCTGTTTTTGACAGATTCTACCTTTTATTTCGCATTGCCGCTTTTGTTAAGTTGAATGAGTTTCTTTGTTCCATTAACTTTCAGAAGTTTTGTGCAATGTCCAGAAGTGTAAAGAATGATTGTGTCACCTCTGAATGTGTGAATTATTAATTGTGCACTAACCCTCTAATGAGTTTGCTTGAAGTTTGGTGTGAAGGAAGTTTTCAAGGGTCAAGAGAGGAGTATGATATACTATGATCAAGAGGAGTGAAAGCTCTAAGCTTGGGGATGCCCCCGTGGTTCACCCCTGCATATTTTAAGAAGACTCAAGCGTCTAAGCTTGGGGATGCCCAAGGCATCCCCTTCTTCATCGACAACATCATCAGGTTCCTCCCCTGAAACTATATTTTTATTCAGTCACATCTTGTGTTCTTTACTTGGAGCGTCGATTTGTTTTTGTTTTTGTTTTTGTTTGAATAAAATGGATCCTAGCATTCACTTTGTGGGAGAGAGACACGCTCCGCTGTTGCATATGGACAAATATGTCCTTAGGCTTTACTCATAATGTTCAAGGCGAAGTTTCTTCTTCGTTAAATTGTTATATGGTTGGAATTGGAAAATGCTACATGTAGTAATTCTAAAATGTCTTGGATAATATGATACTTGGCAATTGTTGTGCTCATGTTTAAGCTCTTGCATCATATGCTTTGCACCCATTAATGAAGAAATACATAGAGCTTGCTAAAATTTGATTTGCATATTTGGTCTCTCTAAGGTCTAGATAATATCTAGTATTGAGTTTTGAACAACAAGGAAGACGGTGTAGAGTCTTATAATGTTTACAATATGTCTTTTATGTAAGTTTTGCTGCACCTGTCGGGGGGAAGACCCCGGGTAGGGCAATGGACGCGGAGCGGCCGGCTTGAGGTTGGCCGGCTCGCGGCAAAGGCCGGCTGAGGAGCAGCCGGCTGGAGCCGTGGCCGGCTGACTCGGGAGCCGGCTGGCTCTAAGTCCTAGTCGGCCTGGCTGCGGCCTTCAACGCTGTAGCTGGGCCGGCTTCCACAAGCCATATCCGACTGGGATTTGTACCTCAGACCGACTCGAGGCTGGCGAGTCTTGCACTGGAAGGAACTGGGTAGGTGAGCCAGGTTCAAAGGTCCACGCTGACCTCATCTCCCGTAAAGTACGGGGCACTGTAGAGCAGCAGTGCCACGCGCCAGACAGGCCATCATGGCGTACGTCGGACCGTACGCGCTACAGAGCATGATGACGACAACGACAGCACCTCCCACGCCGCTGACCTGAGCAGGCGGATGGGACGTGCCACTACGCTCAACGGCTCCCTGATGTCAGCGCCTCGGGAAGGGACGGGAGCCGAAGCCGGCCATGCTGGCCACTAGACTCTAGGGACTTATATGTAAAGTACCGGTGCCTATATAAGCCGGGCTACCCCCCTCGTGCGGGGGACGATCGATCAGTTCTCATTCACTAGTCTTAGAGCTGCCCTGTGAGAGAGACCTTCGTCTACCTTAGCCTCCCAGGAGCAGCCGGATACAGCTCAAGGAGCACCATTGTACTGTGTGATCACCATATACACTCATAGCAGGAGTAGAGGTGTTACCTCCATCGGAGGGCCTCGAACCTGGGTACGTCGCCGTGTCGCTCGTGCCCATACCCGTTTCCGGATACCGCCGTGAGACCACTAGGAACCACCTCGATTAGCCACCCTATGGCATATGTCATGACGATACCACGACATTTGGCGCCCACCGTGGGGCCTTCAGCGTCCGCGGCCGGTGTCTTCATCCGGACGGGCCTCACCACCACCACCGGCGAGAGGGTCGCTTCAGGCTTGGTCTGGAGATTCGGCTCCCTCGACTGCGTCAGCGACAACGCTGGCTGCTTCGCTAACCGGCCATTCCCTGCCGGCGGCAACATCATCAGCTTCAGCGGCTTCGACGTCTACGTCGCCACCGTCGCACCACCGCGCTACCCGCGCGAGATCGTGCGCTGCGCAAGCCCTCCCCCTGGAGCCGGCGCCAGCCTCACCACCACCGGCCCCTGCATCATGCAGGAGGTCATGGCCACCGGCGACGACGCCGGGGGCAAATCCACGCGCATCCGTGGGCCAATGCTGGAGCACGAAGCCGCCGCCGGCGCATCTGCCTCGGGCGCAAAGGCGCCGCCACCACCGTCCCGGCTGGAGGAAGTCCGGGCAAAGCTGAGCACCCCGCTCACGCCTGGCGCCGACCCCACCACCATCGAGAAGGACCTGGAGGAGCACCGCCAGCTCCTCCTCAGGCAAATAGAAGAACTGGCTGCCGCAAAGCGCCAGTGGGAGATCACCCAGCGCGAGTTCAACCGCGCTCACGGCCTCACGCCCGCCGGCGATAACCCAAGCCGAGCCGGCCAGATCCGCCGGAGAGGAGGCGCCCTGGGCGCCGAGATCGCTCGGGACGGCGCAGCATCGCCGGCTCCGTCTGCGGAGCAACCCGTCTACAACACCCCCGACAAGAACATGCTCGCGGCTGAAGCTGCCGCGGAGGAGCTGCGCGGCCTCGAAGGCGCAGAGTTACGCCGCCAAACTGAGCGGGTGACTGAGCTGCTGAAGGCGGCCAACCGGCTGACCAAGGATCCCAGGTACGCCCATGCCCCCAGAGCTTCTCACGCTCGTGGCGCTGCAGGCAACGACCGGGACGGTCCGAGGGACACGGCCGAGTCCGCCTCCCCCGCACCAAGCCGGCGCGGAGACTCCCGGAACACCCACGCAGGATCCAGCCGCACAAGCCGGCCGCCTAGTGGCAACAGCGGCCGCAGCCGACCATCATCAAGCCGGCACGACGAAGAAGAGTACGAGAGGCCATCCACCATCAAGCACCGCGCGGCTCCAGAGGCCAGTGGCCAGCGCCAGCCGGCCCGCTCCCGGCTGGGCCCGCGCGTCGAGCCAGCCGACGCCAGAGATCGCCTCGACCGGCTGGTCGAATCCCGCATCGCGGAGGAAGATGGGCCAGCCGGCCCCAAGTGCTTCGGGCCGCGGATCCTCAACGAGCCCATGATCGACGGCTTCCAGCTCCCCCGCGACACGCCCAAGTATGACGGCACGACCAAGCCGGAGGACTGGCTGCAGGACTACTCCACCGCAGTCGGCATCGCCAAGGGCAACAAGCGCTGGGCCGTGCGCTACTCCCCCCTCATGCTGCTCGGCTCCGCCCGCACATGGCTCAACAACCTGCCAGCCGGCAGCATCAACGGCTGGCTCGACTTCGAGGACGCCTTCATCAGCAACTTCACCGGCACCTACCGCCGGCCGGGCCGCCCCCAGCAGCTCGAGATGTGCAAGCAGGGCGCGGACGAGACGGATCGTGCATACCTGACGCGCTGGTGCGAAATACGCAACTCCTGCGAGGGCGTGCACGAAGATGGAGATAGCGAAAAAAGACAAGTTTCTGCAGCCGGCTACCAACGGAGGCTGGCAGCCGACAGCCGAAAGCCGGCAAAGGGGAAGGAAAGATAGACACTCACCCGAAAAACCGCGATCGATCGCGCCAATAAGGTCCGTCCAGTGCCTGGCAGTAGCCGTCAGCTCCGTGGACATGGCGGTGACCTCCTTCTGAAGCGCAAGACGCTGCCTCTCCACCTCGTCCAGCTGCCGGCTCAGATCATCCACCTTCTCCTTCTCTGCCGTCCTAAGGGAGGCGAGCTCGGCGAGATGGTTCTTCTCCAGCAGGCGCAGCCGCTTCAACTCCCCATCAGCCACCTTGAGCTTGGCGGCTGCAGATCGGCCCGCCTCCTCGCTCTCGGCGCACTGAGCGCGAGCAACTCGGAGATCCGCCTCCAGCTGCGGGACCTTGGCGGCCTCACCTGCGGGGCAGACGGAAAAAAGTGTCAGCCAGCAAAAACAAAAGAAAGAAGACGTCAAGCCGGAAGAAGCAAAAGCTTACCCTTGACGGTCTCCAGCTCGCGAGCCAAGGCGGCCCGCTCAACCTTGGCCTTGTGGTAGCTGGTTACCACTCGGTTGTACAAGACGGTGCGGCGCTCCTCAACCGCCTGAAAAAGAGTCAACCGTTTAGGCGAAACCTGGGCCGGCTCCGAGCAGCCGGCCCATGCCTCGGAGGGCTACCAGGATAACAATAAAATCGCAGAAAATAAGATAAGAGCCGCTTACCTTGTCAGCATCTTCCAGCGTCTTCAGCTGGGCCAGAGCCTCGGAGGCCTTGGTCTTAAGGCTGGCGCGGTAGCCAGAGTAAAGCATCTTCAGGGGCGCCGTGCCAAGCTGCCCCTCCCGGTTGTATATCTCGCTGGAGTCCGCCTGGTGCCAGGCCCTCTCCATGGTGCCAGCCGAACCGAAACTGGAATCCGAGGCGGATGGCACGGCCGCCAGCCGGGCGCCCTTGGCCACGTGCAGATCCTGCTGCGGCACCGATGGGGCTCCCGTCTTCACCAACGCCCGGGAGTCGGCGTCCGTGGCGCGTGCCGGCTCCTCCCGCTGCGGCTCCTTCCCAGCCGGCTCCGCCCTCGGCGGCTCCGAAGCCGGAGGCGGCGCGGTCGGCCCGGTGGGAACCACCTCCGGCTCCTCGGGCGGCGCAGCTCCGCCGGCTCCAGCCCCGCCGCGGCGGCACGCCTCGGCCAGCTCCAGCCGTCGGTCCCAACAGCGGTGCGCGGTGCGAAACAGATCGCCAAGAGTGGGCCTCGGGGCCGACTCGCCTGGGCGCCCTGGCCTGGCGCTGAAGGAGGCGCAGCCGAAGAAGAGGCCCCCGCGGAAGGAGGCGTAACCACGGGCGGCACGACGACAACGGGCGGCGCGCGCGCAAGTGTCGAAGGCGGCGGCGTCGGCTCCCTCTGCCGACGAGGCGGCGGCGCAGCACGAGCAGCCGACCCAGAGGCACCGCCCTGGGTAAACTTTATGGCGGCCCTAGCCAAACAAACAAAAGAAGTTGAGTGCAAAGAAAGAAAAGAAAAGGAATCAAACGATAAAGAAAGCAAAAAGGACTCACCCGGCCATCTCCGGGACCTTCTTGGGCCCTTGCTGGCGCTGTCTCTTGGCCCGGCTCTCCAGCTTGGCCGTGTTCCCGCCGGCGGCCCGCTTCTTCTTCGGCGCGGAAGTCGCCGAGGCGGCAGGCGGCCTCGTGCGCAGGGGCACCGCCCGGATCGGTCCTGTGGTGGACGTGGCCAGCTCCACCTCCTCCTCCTCCTGCTGCTCCGGCGAGGGCGGCGGGTTGTGCTCCCCTTGGCCGCCCTGGTCGGGCACCACCGGCAGGTCATCGTCGCCGGCTTGATCGCCGGCTTGGTCAGCCGGATCCACGTGATCCGGCGTCCAAATCTTGTGCGCCAAGTCGCCGTCCTCGACTTCTTGGCGGGGGAAAATCTGGAAAGCAAGAACAAATAAATAACAAGTGGGCCACGCAGCCGCAAGTCGAAAAACGCAAGCCGAAACATCAACTTACCCGCTCAGGCGGCGCGGCCCGGTCGTAAGGCGGCATCCCCCACTCCCAGGCTTCCGGTATGTTGGCCTTGGTGATGTTGTTCACCCGGTGGGCGACTTGGGCCTTGGTGAGCGCCACCTTCGACGTCCGGGTCGGATCCAGCCGGCCGGACATATGCCCGATCTTGTGAACGCGACCCTGGAGTGGTATCACCCGGCGCTCCATGTAAGTGCAGAGGAGGTCCTCGGCGCTCAGCCGGCCCTCAGAGACGCACTGCCCCAGGAAGTCCCAGAGGAGGTTAACCTCCGCGTCCGGGTCCGCCGACTTGGCGTTGTGACCCCAGTTGAGCCGGGTGGTTGGAGGAGCCGGACTGTACTCCGGCAGGTTGATCCGGTCGAAGGCTGGGTTGGCGTTCTTCACGTAGAAGAACGACATCTGCCAGTTCTTCACCGAGTCGACAGTCGGTATCTTCGGGAAGAGCGAGCCGGTGCGGGGATATATGGAGGCGCAGCCGCAGGTCCTCAGGCGGCCCTCAGTCATTTGCGACTTGAGGTAGAAAAGCCGGCTCCAGAAGTCGACGTCCGGCCACAAGCCGGCGTAGCCCTCCATAAAAGCCACATAGCAGCTAAGGAGGACGCACGCGTTGGCCGGCAAGTGGTGCGGCTGCAGGCCGAAGAAGTCCAGGAACCGGCGGAAGAAGGCCGAAGCCGGCAGACCTAGCCCACGGTCAAGGTGCGCGCCGAAAACGACGCGCTCGCCGGGCTCCGGCTTGGGCTCCACCTCCGCGCCAGGCGCCCGCGTGACCACCTCCCGAGGAATCCGGCGGAGGCGCACCAGTCGCTCGATGTCGTCGTCGTTCATGTACGAGCCCCTCCAGGACCCGCTGGCGGAGGCCATTGTCGAAGAAGAGGAGGAAGAAGACCAGCCGAGATCGAAGGGCGAGGAAGAACCGCTCCTCACCGGAGGAGAGCGCGGCGGCGACGAGCGCAGCGTCGAGCCACGGGGCCCCGTGGCGTCGGCTTGGCGTGCGGGCGGCTGCCGAACGGCGGAGAGCTCCGGGCGCGAAAGGTCGCCGGGGTTCACCAGGAGGTCACCGGAGAAGAAGTGGCGGCGTGCGAAGAGCGCTCGAGCGAAGCGAGAAAGAGAAGTGAAAGTGAGGACGCGAGGAAGAAGAAGGGCACCTCGGTTCCGCGCCGGGGGCATTTATAGCCGCCCGGCGCGCCGGTTACGTGGCCACGTGGCGATCGTGGGCCACGTAGGGATTAACTGCGGCCATAACTACCCCCCACGACCGCTGCGGTTACCGAAAACCGTCGGGCCACTACCCCACGACCGCACCGGATCCGGAGGAGACAGCGATGTGACCAGACGAAACGGCCACGCTGACGAAGCCGTCAGAACGGTCAAGTCGGGCGCGGGACTCGAGGCGGCGGAGTTGCCGGTGTACCCGAGCCGGAGCCGGACGATAAAATCGACCCGGCCCCAAACTCTGGGAGCAAGCCGGAAGCGTCTTCAACACTTAAGAAAAAGTGAAAACAACAGGAGCAAAAAAGGCGTCCGGCTGGAGGAAGCCGGACGGGACGAGCCGGACGAGGGCGCAGCCGGCTGAGTGAAAATTCTCGGCTGGCCCCTCCGGGAGCCGCCCGAAACAAGCGAGAGATATACAAAGCCAGGGAAACCTGCCTAGGTCCTTCTTAACGCAGGACCTTGCAAGCTTCGGGGGCTAATGTCGGGGGGAAGACCCCGGGTAGGGCAATGGACGCGGAGCGGCCGGCTTGAGGTTGGCCGGCTCGCGGCAAAGGCCGGCTGAGGAGCAGCCGGCTGGAGCCGTGGCCGGCTGACTCGGGAGCCGGCTGGCTCTAAGTCCTAGTCGGCCTGGCTGCGGCCTTCAACGCTGTAGCTGGGCCGGCTTCCACAAGCCATATCCGACTGGGATTTGTACCTCAGACCGACTCGAGGCTGGCGAGTCTTGCACTGGAAGGAACTGGGTAGGTGAGCCAGGTTCAAAGGTCCACGCTGACCTCATCTCCCGTAAAGTACGGGGCACTGTAGAGCAGCAGTGCCACGCGCCAGACAGGCCATCATGGCGTACGTCGGACCGTACGCGCTACAGAGCATGATGACGACAACGACAGCACCTCCCACGCCGCCGGCACGAGCGGGCGGATGGGACGTGCCACTACGCTCAACGGCTCCCTGATGTCAGCGCCTCGGGAAGGGACGGGAGCCGAAGCCGGCCATGCTGGCCACTAGACTCTAGGGACTTATATGTAAAGTACCGGTGCCTATATAAGCCGGGCTACCCCCCTCGTGCGGGGGACGATCGATCAGTTCTCATTCACTAGTCTTAGAGCTGCCTTGTGAGAGAGACCTTCGTCTACCTTAGCCTCCCAGGAGCAGCCGGATACAGCTCAAGGAGCACCATTGTACTGTGTGATCACCATATACACTCATAGCAGGAGTAGAGGTGTTACCTCCATCGGAGGGCCTCGAACCTGGGTACGTCGCCGTGTCGCTCGTGCCCATACCCGTTTCCGGATACCGCCGTGAGACCACTAGGAACCACCTCGATTAGCCACCCTATGGCATATGTCATGACGATACCACGACAGCACCGGTTCATCCTTGAGTTTGCTTCAAATAACCTTGCTAGCCTAAACCTTGTATCGAGAGGGGATACTTCTCATGCATCCAAAATCCTTGAGCCAACTACTATGCCATTTGTGTCCACCATACCTACCTACTACATGGTATTTCTCCGCCATTCCAAAGTAAATTGCTTGAGTGCTACCTTTAAAATTCCATCATTTACCTTTGCAATATATAGCTCACGGGACAAAATAGCCTTAAAAACTATTGTGGTATTGAATATGTACTTATGCACTTTATCTTTTATTAAGTTGCTTGTTGTGCGATAACCATGCTTCTGGGGAACGCCATCAACTATTGTTGAAGATCATGTGAGTTGCTATGCATGTCCGTCTTGTCTGAAGGATCTATCACCTTAATGATTGGAGCATGCAAATTGTTAGAGAAGAACATTGGGCCGCTAACTAAAGCCATGAATCATGGTTGAAGTTTCAGTTTTGGACATATATCCTCAATCTCATATGAGAATAATAATTGTTGCTACATGCTTATGCATTTAAGAGGAGTCCATTATCTGTTGTCCATGTTGTCCCGGTATGGATGTCTAAGTTGAGAATAATCAAAAGCGAGAAATCCAAAATGCGAGCATTCTCCTTAGACCTTTGTACAGGCGGCATGGAGGTACCCCTTTGTGACACTTGGTTGAAACATGGCATGCAAAGATCCGGTAGTCCAAACTAAGTAGGACGAGGTGCGGGCACTATTAGTATACTATCCATGAGGCTTGCAACTTGTAAGATATAATTTACATAACTCATATGCTTTATTACTACCGTTGACAAAATTGTTTCATGTTTTCAAAATAAAAGCTCTAGCACAAATACAGCAATCGATGCTTTCCTCTTTGAAGGACCATTCTTTTACTTTTATTGTTGAGTCAGTTTACCTATCTCCCTCCACCTTAAGAAGCAAACACTTGTGTGAACTGTGCATTGATTCCTACATACTTGCATATTGCACTTGTTATATTACTTTATGTTGACAATATCCATGAGATATACATGTTATAAGTTGAAAGCAACCGCTGAAACTTAATCTTCCTTTGTGTTGCTTCAACACCTTTACTTTGATTTATTGCTTTATGAGTTAACTCTTATGCAAGACTTATTGATGCTTGTCTTGAAGTACTATTCATGAAAAGTCTTTGCTTTATGATTCACTTGTTTACTCATGTCATTACCATTGTTTTGATCGCTGCATTCATTACATATGTTTACAAATAGTATGATCAAGACTATGATGGCATGTCACTTAAGAAATTACCTTTGTTATCGTTTTACCTGCTCGGGACGAGCAGAACTAAGCTTGGGGATGCTTGATACGTCTCAAACGTATCTATAATTTCTTATGTTCCATGCCACATTATTGATGATATCTACATGTTTTATGCACACTTTATGTCATATTCGTGCATTTTCTGGAACTAACCTATTAACAAGATGCCGAAGTGCCATGTAACATCCCAAAATTTTCCTAATTTTGGAATGTTAAAATTAATAAATTAAATTGATTGAATTGTTTGACTTTGATTGGAATTGTGAATGAAAAGAAATTTTGATGACTTGTTTGAATTTTATTTTTCAACCTTGCTTTAAAATATATTTTCATACGAGTGGATTAACATGACTATCCAAGTTGTTGAATTTGAGTGACATAAAATCTTTGGCAAACCATACTAAATGTATAAGAGAGGGAATAAAATGAATTTCCCAAATTTTGGTGGATTAATGCTTGATATTCCCGTTTGATTATTATTTGAATTCTTGGATCTTTCTAAATATTTTTCAATGTTTCACGAGAAGAAATATTATGACATTTCCAATTAAAATTAAAGTTTTGGAGAAGCTTGTGTTCGGTGTTTTGTATCTAAGTAACATTCTGTATTTTGTGACAATCAAGAGAGATGATAATATGACTTCATCATGATTAATGTTGGATTTACTTTATATTTTAAATCTCAGTTAAAAATGATTTATTTTATTTCGTGTATGTTTGCCTTTGTTTGAATTGATTGATAGATGGATTTAATGAAACACTAAAATATATATTTTTTGGAAATATTTCTTAAATAGCTCTAATGGCTAAAAGGCATGAAATGATTTTTGGAAAAAATATTTTCAGACTGGAACAATGTTCACTAGGTTCAATGACACTATTATTATTTTTCATATTTATCTAAATTCGTTTGCTTGAGTGTAAAGAATAGCAGAATAAATAAATAAATAAAAACATAACGTACCTTACCTGGATGTGAAGCAACCATGCACGCGACGGCTGCTGTGCCGAGCAGCACCCCGTGGCAGCCCACCTCTCCTCTCTGTTTCTTTCCCTGTAACGCTGACAGCCCTGACCCCACCAGTCATCTTCCTCCTCTCCATAGAAACCTGTACGAAGACGAGTTCGTTCCTACTGAACAAATCCGCAGAAAAATCGCCACAAATCCGTTTGAATCCTTGACCCCTACTCCACGAAAACTCCTCTATATAATCCCCCGCAGCAATCTCTCTCGGTTTTTCAACAAATCACAAACTCTGAACCACCCGAGAGCTTAAACCGATCTCGCCGGAGTTCCGCCGCTGCGAACTGGAGTCGACGTTCCAGGACCTCCCTGCCTCCACTTTTCTCTCTAAACTTCCCAGATCGTCGACCGCACTTTCCTCATCCTTTTTTCCGTCGCACAGGACCACGGGAACGACCAGACGAGGACGCCGGAGTTTCGCCGGACTTCGCTGACTCCAGCCGGGAATAGCAGCTGCTCAGGACGACTCCGACAGACTCCGTTGACGCACGCGGCACGACCAAGGAGAGGAGAACCCCGTCAAGGTCTTCGCCAAGCCGGGAAGCACCAGTACACCGTCGTTTTCCACACCCGACCACCACGTTCATCCCCGTCTTCGTCCATCTGGTAACGCTCTGAGGAGAGTAGTATAGCTGTATTTGTACGTAGAACCAGTAGCAGTACGTTCTGCAAGTTTTTTTTCTTTTTTTTTAATTTCTCACGTATGGTACGATCGATCCAATCGATCAGTTCGTCACATGAGCTCCTGCTCCGGTTAAATCTTTAAAAAATTATATCTATAAATCTAGAGCACCGTTTTAGTTAATTCTTTTTGTGTTGGTTTCGTAATTAAATTCTCTATCTACTGGTACAAAATTTGCTAATTATAGATTTTACTGAATCTGCAAGTTTAAAATATAATAACGAATCACGTTTTGGCTATTTAGAGTTTCGTTCCGGATAAATATTTAGTGTCTACCTTTTTCTCAAATTCTTTTGGTGGAACCGATCGCGAAACGACGGAGATGCAGCCGCGCTGAAGATCAACTGAAGAATTCCGAGACAGGAGCAGCGATCGTCGTCAGATCTAGATCCAACGGAGCACGTTCGTTCTCGATGAATTCTAAATTGCCAAAACGCTAAATTTTTGAAAATTCATAGTTAAATAACCATGACTTCGTTTTAATTGATTCTTTTTGCGTTAGTTTTGTAATTTTAATATCTACGCTTTGGCATAGGAATTTCGAATTTATGAATAATTAATCTGCATGATTGAATTTTGGAAGTAACTTAATTTGAACATATTTGGAGTTATATAAATTCTATTAAATTAATTCCTTTTAAAACTTGTTTTTATGAACATATCTAATATTTTTAAAACATATATATTGTACCACGAAATAAATATGTTATTTAATATATTTTTGCATTTTTCTTTGTTTTATATGATTATGTGTTTTATTTGGCTCTTTATTTGCAATGGTTGTTTATTGCGTGTATATTTTTCTATGCGTTAGATTTATTCGGAGTGCGGAAAAGTTCACGAAGAAGAAATCATCATCAAATATTACTAAGGCAAGTTACACCTTTGTTCAAATTTGTGTCCCAAGTTTTCTACTATGCATGACTTTTTCCTTCAAATGATTAGTATGCATGTGTAGGATGTTTTGGTAGATTTTACTTGGTTAATATTTTACAAGTACACGTGCTATTCTGTAGATTGCCATGAGTAGAAATATTACTTAGAAATATTTCCACTTGATATCATGGCCATAGGAATCCCCAAATTTTTCTAAGTGCTACGCTTGTGCTATATAAATATCGAAAGGGGTTCGAAACAAGAAAATTTTCTAAGTACTTGAGCTCTGTTTATGAGCACAATTTTTCTCCCAAAAGTCTTTCTCAAAATAAAACTAAGTTTTCTTCTGGGCGGAATGGTTTTGTCGGGACAACGAGTGTGGAGATTGGTGGAGGACTGCCGCCCAGGATCAAAGAAGTCTGCCATGTTCCAGATGTCAGAAGCTTCCAGTGCAGCCACAATACAATATGGGCTCTGTCTTGACTAAGTACTTAGTGGGAAACCTCGCCTGGGTACCGCCATTGGGAGGAATTTTGGGCACGGGCGGATCCGGAAGGTAGAGGGGCTGCTAAGGAAAAGCTTCGTCGTGACCTTGTCCTGGCCTTAATGATGATGAAGAATTTTGGCAAAAAGGCTTGGTTGTGAATTGTGGGTAAAGAGCGCAACCTCTCGAGAGTGTTAACCTGATCGATCAGCCGTGTCCACGGTAAAAGGACAATTTGAGCATCTGAAGGATGGAGCCTCTGAATGATTTCCTCTCTCTTTTAAAACAAGTTTTCAAAACCCTATGGCGTGTGTAATATCGTTCATAGGTGGGTTTTGGGGCCTTGGTGTGTAATATCCAAGTGCTCGGGACTTGGTGTGTAATATCCAAGTGTTTGGGACTTGGTGTGTCATATCCAAGTGTTAGGTTGATTTGGACACTTGGTGTGTAATATCCATGTGCTCCACTCGGCCAATATTACTTTATCAAAATTTTGCAAAGTAGGATAAAAGAATTTGTCTCTACTTCTCAAGTAAAAAAATTGGCTTTACGCAAATAAAACTCAAGCCTCCTCTTGTCTGCCTTGCATGTAGTTCTAGTCAATTTTCTCTTCTTGGTGTAATTTGCCATACATTCAAAGTATTGACCACTCTCGTGGCTGCAACCTTTCATGTTGCAGGTTAATCGACGACTTGTGAGAATGCGTAGGTCGCGAGTCTACACTCAACCAGCCTGTGGCATTGATGGGACTCCAAGATGTTATTTCGTTTTCCGTTGTATTGAGCTAGCCTTTGGCTATGCAAGTTGTAAACATTTGTACTCTGGATTATTCGATTCGTGTAATAAATACTTGTGTTTTACATGATTATTCATCGACTGTGAGTGCTAGCTAGTGATCCAGGGACTAGCATGTTTAATCACAGAGACTTTGGATCCTACCAGATCCGGGGTCGCTACAGATGGTATCAGAGCACATGTTGACTGTAGGACGTGACCTTAGCCTTGGAAAACCTTAGGACTAATAATTTCTAAGTAATTTATAAAATACTCTATTACTTCTTATCTTCTGTCTTAAAAGTTTGAAATGTTTTATATTCTCTTATCTTTTCAATATCTTAGTTGACCATTACCCATTTTACCAAAAGACTTCTCAAGACGACATTTATGAAGCATCAACACTACATCAATACTACAAGGCGTTTCAAAGTTGAATGTTCATTAAAGATGCTTTAAAGATTGAAGCTAAGTGTCGAACACTACGAAGATCTTGAAGGATAATGAAGAGTATTAAGACTTTCAAAGTCGATGAAGATCTTGAAGATTCTAAGTGACCTATTAGGAACCAAAACTTGATATACTACGCTACAATCGTTAGATGCGATGATTTACGGTATGTTTGTTTTATTGTTCTGTTGACAATAATAAATACGTTTTTTTTAAAAAGTTGGGTATAGGGTACCAATGTATCTTTCTCTCTTCTTTCTAGAGTCTATTCTCCCCTATCTTATACCCTGAGATTGGCGGATTCACGATGTGGATAAGACTTGGAGACCAGAAGAACGTCCAGAACATGAAGGACTATAAAACAACTGACACAAAGAAAATGATCTTCTATCTGAAATAAAACTCTGAAAAGAGTACTCAACATGGTGTTCTAAGAAGGAAGACCTTGAAGTTCAACAAGAAGCAATCATCACATGGAGATGGTACCAAGACAACCTCACTTGTTCATTCATTTGTATAAGACGCAAGACAACAACATCAAGACATCCTAAAGATAGGAGATTAGGTCAGAAGATAGAGCTAACAACAAACGATGAGGGTAGAGAGTGAAACCATAGATTTTTTTTGCAACACCAAGGTAGAATCCTTTTTAAGGGTGGTAGTACCCAAGCATATCCCAAACCTTTCTTTCTAGCCTTCTCGAATCTCGAGGACGAGATTCCTTTTAAGGGTGGTAGTCTGTAACATCCCAAAATTTTCCTAATTTTGGAATGTTAAAATTAATAAATTAAATTGATTGAATTGTTTGACTTTGATTGGAATTGTGAATGAAAAGAAATTTTGATGACTTGTTTGAATTTTATTTTTCAACCTTGCTTTAAAATATATTTTCATACGAGTGGATTAACATGACTATCCAAGTTGTTGAATTTGAGTGACATAAAATCTTTGGCAAACCATACTAAATGTATAAGAGAGGGAATAAAATGAATTTCCCAAATTTTGGTGGATTAATGCTTGATATTCCCGTTTGATTATTATTTGAATTCTTGGATCTTTCTAAATATTTTTCAATGTTTCACGAGAAGAAATATTATGACATTTCCAATTAAAATTAAAGTTTTGGAGAAGCTTGTGTTCGGTGTTTTGTATCTAAGTAACATTCTGTATTTTGTGACAATCAAGAGAGATGATAATATGACTTCATCATGATTAATGTTGGATTTACTTTATATTTTAAATCTCAGTTAAAAATGATTTATTTTATTTCGTGTATGTTTGCCTTTGTTTGAATTGATTGATAGATGGATTTAATGAAACACTAAAATATATATTTTTTGGAAATATTTCTTAAATAGCTCTAATGGCTAAAAGGCATGAAATGATTTTTGGAAAAAATATTTTCAGACTGGAACAACGTTCACTAGGTTCAATGACACTATTATTATTTTTCATATTTATCTAATTTCGTTTGCTTGAGTGTAAAGAATAGCAGAATAAATAAATAAATAAAAACATAACGTACCTTACCTGGATGTGAAGCAACCATGCACGCGACGGCTGCTGTGCCGAGCAGCACCCCGTGGCAGCCCACCTCTCCTCTCTGTTTCTTTCCCTGTAACGCTGACAGCCCTGACCCCACCAGTCATCTTCCTCCTCTCCATAGAAACCTGTACGAAGACGAGTTCGTTCCTACTGAACAAATCCGCAGAAAAATCGCCACAAATCCGTTTGAATCCTTGACCCCTACTCCACGAAAACTCCTCTATATAATCCCCCGCAGCAATCTCTCTTGGTTTTTCAACAAATCACAAACTCTGAACCACCCGAGAGCTTAAACCGATCTCGCCGGAGTTCCGCCGCTGCGAACTGGAGTCGACGTTCCAGGACCTCCCTGCCTCCACTTTTCTCTCTAAACTTCCCAGATCGTCGACCGCACTTTCCTCATCCTTTTTTCCGTCGCACAGGACCACGGGAACGACCAGACGAGGACGCCGGAGTTTCGCCGGACTTCGCTGACTCCAGCCGGGAATAGCAGCTGCTCAGGACGACTCCGACAGACTCCGTTGACGCACGCGGCACGACCAAGGAGAGGAGAACCCCGTCAAGGTCTTCGCCAAGCCGGGAAGCACCAGTACACCGTCGTTTTCCACACCCGACCACCACGTTCATCCCCGTCTTCGTCCATCTGGTAACGCTCCGAGGAGAGTAGTATAGCTGTATTTGTACGTAGAACCAGTACGTTCTGCAACGTTTTTTTTCTTTTTTTTTTAATTTCTCACGTATGGTACGATCGATCCACGTCACATGAGCTCCTGCTCCGGTTAAATCTTTAAAAAATTATATCTATAAATCTAGAGCACCGTTTTAGTTAATTCTTTTTGTGTTGGTTTCGTAATTAAATTCTCTATCTACTGGTACAAAATTTGCTAATTATAGATTTTACTGAATCTGCAAGTTTAAAATATAATAACGAATCACGTTTTGGCTATTTAGAGTTTCGTTCCGGATAAATATTTAGTGTCTACCTTTTTCTCAAATTCTTTTGGTGGAACCGATCGCGAAACGACGGAGATGCAGCCGCGCTGAAGATCAACTGAAGAATTCCGAGACAGGAGCAGCGATCGTCGTCAGATCTAGATCCAACGGAGCACGTTCGTTCTCGATGAATTCTAAATTGCCAAAACGCTAAATTTTTGAAAATTCATAGTTAAATAACCATGACTTCGTTTTAATTGATTCTTTTTGCGTTAGTTTTGTAATTTTAATATCTACGCTTTGGCATAGGAATTTCGAATTTATGAATAATTAATCTGCATGATTGAATTTTGGAAGTAACTTAATTTGAACATATTTGGAGTTATATAAATTCTATTAAATTAATTCCTTTTAAAACTTGTTTTTATGAACATATCTAATATTTTTAAAACATATATATTGTACCACGAAATAAATATGTTATTTAATATATTTTTGCATTTTTCTTTGTTTTATATGATTATGTGTTTTATTTGGCTCTTTATTTGCAATGGTTGTTTATTGCGTGTATATTTTTCTATGCGTTAGATTTATTCGGAGTGCGGAAAAGTTCATGAAGAAGAAATCATCATCAAATATTACTAAGGCAAGTTACACCTTTGTTCAAATTTGTGTCCCAAGTTTTCTACTATGCATGACTTTTTCCTTCAAATGATTAGTATGCATGTGTAGGATGTTTTGGTAGATTTTACTTGGTTAATATTTTACAAGTACACGTGCTATTCTGTAGATTGCCATGAGTAGAAATATTACTTAGAAATATTTCCACTTGATATCATGGCCATAGGAATCCCCAAATTTTTCTAAGTGCTACGCTTGTGCTATATAAATATCGAAAGGGGTTCGAAACAAGAAAATTTTCTAAGTACTTGAGCTCTGTTTATGAGCACAATTTTTCTCCCAAAAGTCTTTCTCAAAATAAAACTAAGTTTTCTTCTGGGCGGAATGGTTTTGTCGGGACAACGAGTGTGGAGATTGGTGGAGGACTCGCCGCCCGGGATCAAAGAAGTCTGCCATGTTCCAGATGTCAGAAGCTTCCAGTGCAGCCACAATACAATATGGGCTCTGTCTTGACTAAGTACTTAGTGGGAAACCTCGCCTGGGTACCGCCATTGGGAGGAATTTTGGGCACGGGCGGATCCGGAAGGTAGAGGGGCTGCTAAGGAAAAGCTTCGTCGTGACCTTGTCCTGGCCTTAATGATGATGAAGAATTTTGGCAAAAAGGCTTGGTTGTGAATTGTGGGTAAAGAGCGCAACCTCTCGAGAGTGTTAACCTGATCGATCAGCCGTGTCCACGGTAAAAGGACAATTTGAGCATCTGAAGGATGGAGCCTCTGAATGATTTCCTCTCTCTTTTAAAACAAGTTTTCAAAACCCTATGGCGTGTGTAATATCGTTCATAGGTGGGTTTTGGGGCCTTGGTGTGTAATATCCAAGTGCTCGGGACTTGGTGTGTAATATCCAAGTGTTTGGGACTTGGTGTGTCATATCCAAGTGTTAGGTTGATTTGGACACTTGGTGTGTAATATCCATGTGCTCCACTCGGCCAATATTACTTTATCAAAATTTTGCAAAGTAGGATAAAAGAATTTGTCTCTACTTCTCAAGTAAAAAAATTGGCTTTACGCAAATAAAACTCAAGCCTCCTCTTGTCTGCCTTGCATGTAGTTCTAGTCAATTTTCTCTTCTTGGTGTAATTTGCCATACATTCAAAGTATTGACCACTCTCGTGGCTGCAACCTTTCATGTTGCAGGTTAATCGACGACTTGTGAGAATGCGTAGGTCGCGAGTCTACACTCAACCAGCCTGTGGCATTGATGGGACTCCAAGATGTTATTTCGTTTTCCGTTGTATTGAGCTAGCCTTTGGCTATGCAAGTTGTAAACATTTGTACTCTGGATTATTCGATTCGTGTAATAAAGACTTGTGTTTTACATGATTATTCATCGACTGTGAGTGCTAGCTAGTGATCCAGGGACTAGCATGTTTAATCACAGAGACTTTGGATCCTACCAGATCCGGGGTCGCTACATGCCAGTTCCTGTTTTCTGCTGTTTTTTGGTTTCAGAAATCCTAGTAACGAAATATTCTCGGAATTGGACGAAATCAACGCCCATGTTCCTATTTTGCCCGGAAGCATCCAGAACACCCGGGAAGGACCAGAGGGGGGCCACAGGCCCACCAGACCATAGGCCGGCGCGGCCTGTGTGTGGCCCGCGCCACCCTATGGTGTCGCCGCCTCTTCGACCCTCTGACGCCGCCCTTTCGCCTATATAAAGGCCCTGCATCGAAAACCCTTACGGAGGAAGCCACGGTACGCGAAACCTTCCAGAGCCGCCGCCATCGCGAAGCCAAGATCTGGGGGACAGGAGTCTCTGTTCCGGCACCCTGCCGGACGGGGAAGTGCCCCCGGAAGGCTTCTCCATCGACACCGCTGCCATCTCCACCGCCATCTTCATCACCGCTGCTGCTCCCATGAAGAGGGAGTAGTTCTCCATCGAGGCTCGGGGCTGTACCGGTAGCTATGTGGTTCATCTCTCTCCTATGTACTTCAATACAATAATGTCATGAGCTGCCTTATATGATTGAGATTCATATGATGATGCTTGTAATCTAGATGTCATTATGCTAGTCAAGTGAGTTTTACTTATGTGATCTCCGGAGACTCCTTGTCCCACGTGTGTAAAGGTGACAGTGTGTGCACCGTGTGGGTCTCTTAGGCTATATTTCACAGAATACTTATTCACTGTTATGAATGGCATAGTGAAGTGCTTATTTATATCTCTTTATGATTGCAATGTGTTTGTATCACAATTTATCTATGTGCTACTCTAGTGATGTTATTAAAGTAGTTTTATTCCTCCTACACGGTGTAATGGTGACAGTGTGTGCACTCGTGTTAGTACTTGGTTTATGCTATGATCATGATCTCTTGTAGATTGCGAAGTTAACTATTGCTATGATAGTATTGATGTGTATTATTCCTCCTACATAAGCATGAAGGTGATAGTGTGCATGCTATGTTAGTACTTGGTTTAGTCGTATCGATCTTTCATGCACTCTAAGGTTATTTAAATATGAACATTGAATTGTGGAGCTTGTTAACTCCGGCATTGAGGGTTCGTGTAATCCTACGCAATGTGTTCATCATCCAACAAGAGAGTGTAGAGTATGCATTTATCTATTCTGTTATGTGATCAATGTTGAGAGTGCCCACAAGTGAAAGTCTAATCCCTAGGCCTTGTTCCTAAATACTGCTATCGCTGTTCTTTCTCTTGTTCTTGATGATATTGTAATGGAATGACGAACCTATTTCTTCGCTTTTTCGCTAACAAATCTGAATTCTCTTTAAAAATAGAAGGATAGATCAAATTCCAATGGCCATTAGGCATGATTCGAACCAACGTTGAATAATCAAAAATTTCCCTATCTTTTTTACCATAAGTATTCATTTGATCTTGGTTACTGTTTTACTGCGTTACTACTGCTGAGTTACTACTGCTTGTTTACTTCCTGCAATATTACTACCATCAACTGCATACCAGTAAGCTATTTTCTGGCGCCGTACTACTGCTCATATTCATTCATACCACTTGTATTTCACTATCTCTTCGCCGAACTAGTACACCTATTAGGTGTGTTGGGGACACAAGAGACTTCTTGCTTTGTGGTTGCAGGGTTGCATGAGAGGGATATCTTTGACCTCTTCCTCCCTGAGTTCGATAAACCTTGGGTAATCCACTTAAGGGAAACTTGCTGCTGTTCTACAAACCTCTGCTCTTGGAGGCCCAACACTGTCTACAAGAATAGAAGCACCCGTAGACATCAGTAAGCTCCGACCCTCTCCATTCCAGAATCAGCTTCATCGTAATATTCCGGTACCGCAGCTCTTGCCTGCCGGTACCTTGGTGGTGGCATCTCATCTTCAACATATGCTGGCCTTGCAACTCGATAATTTTGCCCGGTTTCACCTCTACCGGCATAAGCGTTTCCGGCATATCCTTTTCTGGCATAGTCGCGACCTGCCCCTTGGCTTTTTCTGCCGGCATCGTGTTGCCCGGCCTGTTGTTTTCCGGCAAGTACCAGATCATACACAGTCATCTGCTGCGCATTTGCCTCTTTTTCTCTTCTTCTGTCCGGATGGGGGGACGATGCCTGCCCATGGGACTTGCTTCCGGCATTTCTTGCCGAACGCACTGACTTGGATGCTGCAGCTGCTTGGTTTGCCCTAGCAAGCTCATCATTTTGTTCCTGTAAAATTTCTAGCAATTCCCTAACTCATCTTGCTGCTTAGCTAGAGCATCACCGGTAAGCGAATCACACATCTCTACCGCAGCCTTAGCAGCTTTTATCGTTTTATCCGGGATGCTTGATACGTCCCAAACGTATCTATAATTTCTTATGTTCCATGCTACTTTTATGATGATACTTACATGTTTTATACACACTTTACATCGTTTTGATGCGTTTTCCGGAACTAACCTATTGACGAGATGCCGAAGTGCCAGTTCCTGTTTTCTGCTGTTTTTGGTTTCAGAAATCCTAGTAAGGAAATATTCTCGGAATTGGACGAAATTAATACCCAGCATCTTATAATTGCACGGAGCTTCCAGAACACCGGAGAGGGGCCAGAGTAGGGCCACAGGCCCACCACACAAGGTGGCGGCGCGGCCCAGGGGGGGCGCCCCCTGTTGTCTGGCTGCCCCGTCAGCCTTCCGACTCCGTTTCTTCGCCTATATAAGTCGTCTTGACCTAAAACTTCGACACGGAAAAACCACGGTACGAGAAACCTTCCAGTGCCGCCGCCATCGCGAAGCCAAGATCTGGGGACAGGAGTCTCTGTTCCGGCACGCCGCCGGGACGGGGAAGTGCCCCCGGAAGGCTCCTCCATCGACACCACCGCCATCTTCATCACCGCTGCTGTCTCCCATGAGGAGGGAGTAGTTCTCCATCGAGGCTAAGGGCTGTACCGGTAGCTATGTGGTTAATCTCTCTCCTATTTACTTCAATACAATGATCTCATGAGCTGCTTTACATGATTGAGATCCATATGATGAGCTTTGTATCGCTACTAGTTATGTGCTACTCATGTGATGTTATTAAAGTAGTCTATTCCTCCTGCATGGTGTAAAGGTGCTAGTGTGTGCACCGTGTGGTTCTTGTCGTAGGCTATGATCATGATCTCTTTTAGGTTGTGGAGTTAATTATCATTATGATAGTGATACGCGTAGATGCACACGTCCGTTGGGAACCCCAAGTGGAAGGTATGATGCGTATAGAAGCAAGTTTCCCTCAGTATGAAACCAAGGTTTAATCGAACCAGTAGGAGCCAAGAAGCACGTTGAAGGTTGATGGTGGCGAAATGTGATGCGGCGCAACAACAGGGATTCCGGCGCCAACGTGGAACCTGCACAACACAACCCAAGTACTTTGCCCCAACGAAACAGTGAGGTTGTCAATCTCACCGGCTTGCTGTAACAAAAGATTAACCGTATTGTGTGGAAGATGATTGTTTGCAAGAAAACAGTAAAACAAGTATTGCAGTAGATTGTATGCTATGTAAAGAATAGGACCGGGGTCCACAGTTCACTAGAGGTGTCTCTCCCATAAGATAAAAGCATGTTGGGTGAACAAATTACAATCGGGCAATTGACAAATAGAGAAGGGCATAACAATGCATACACATGATATGATAAATATAGTGAGATTTAATCCGGGCATTACGACAAAGTACATAGACCGCCATCCAACTGCATCTATGCCTAAAAAGTCCACCTTCAGGTTATCATCCGAACCCCATTCAGTATTAAGTTGCAAAGCAACAGACAATTGCATTAAGTATGGTGCGTAATGTAATCGACAACTACATCCTTAGACATAGAATCAATGTTTTATCCCTAGTGGCAACAGCACATCACAAACTTAGAACTTTATGTCACCGTCCTGTGTCAATGAAGGCACGAACCCACTATCGAGCATAAATACTCCCTCTTGGAGTTAAGAGTAAAAACTTGGCCAGAGCCTCTACTAATAACGGAGAGCATGCAAGATCATAAACAACACATAAACAATAGATTGATAATCACCATAACATAGTATTCTCTATCCATCGGATCCCGACAAACACAACATATAGTATTACAGATAGATGATCTTGATCATGTTAGGCAGCTCACAAGATCCAACAATGAAGCACAATTAGGAGAAGACGACCATCTAGCTACTGCTATGGACCCATAGTCCAGGGGTGAACTACTCACTCATCACTCCGGAGGCGACCATTGCGGTGAAGAGTCCTCCGGGAGATGAATCCCCTCTCCGGCAGGGTGCCGGAGGCGATCTCCTGAATCCCCCGAGATGGGATTCGCGGCGGCGGCATCTCTGGAATGTTTTCCGTATCGTGGCTCTCGGTACTGGGGGTTTCGCGACGGAGGCTATTTGGAGGCGGAAGGGCAGGTCAAGAGGCGGCACGAGGGGCCCAGGGGATAGGGTGGCGCGGCCAGGGCCTGGGCCGCGCCGCCCTATCACCTGGCCACCTCGTGGCCCCACTTCGACTCCCCTTCGGTCTTCTGGAAGCTTCGTGCAAAAATAGGACCCTGGGCGGTGATTTCGTCCAATTCCGAGAATATTTCGTTACTAGGATTTCTGGAACCAAAAACAGCAGAAAACAGCAACTGGCTCTTCGGCATCTTGTTAATAGGTTAGTTCCAGAAAATGCGTAAATACGACATATAATGTGCATAAAACATGTAGGTATCATCAATAAAGTAGCATGGAACATAAGAAATTATCGATACGTTGGAGATGTATCAAGCATCCCCAAGCTTAGTTCTGCTCGTCCCGAGCAGGTAAAACGATAACAAAGATAATTTCTGAAGTGACATGCCATCATAATCTTGATCATACTATTTGTAAACATATGTAATGAATGCAGCGATCAAAACAATGGTAATGACATGAGTAAACAACTGAATCATAAAGCAAAGACTTTTCATGAATAGTACTTCAGGACAAGCATCAATAAGTCTTGCATAAGAGTTAACTCATAAAGCAATAAATCAAAGTAAAGGTGTTGAAGCAACACAAAGGAAGATTAAGTTTTAGCGGTTGCTTTCAACTTATAACATGTATATCTCATGGATATTGTCAACATAACGTAATATAACAAGTGCAATATGCAAGTATGTAGGAATCAATGCACAGTTCACACAAGTGTTTGCTTCTTAAGGTGGAGAGAGATAGGTAAACTGACTCAACAATAAAAGTAAAAGAATGGTCCTTCAAAGAGGAAAGCATCGATTGTTGTATTTGTGCTAGAGCTTTTATTTTGAAAACATGAAACAATTTTGTCAACGGTAGTAATAAAGCATATGAGTTATGTAAATTATATCTTACAAGTTGCAAGCCTCACGCATAGTATACTAATAGTGCCCGCACCTTGTCCTACTTAGCTTGGACTACCGGATCTTTGCAATGCCATGTTTCAACCAAGTGTCACAAAGGGGTACCTCCATGCCGCCTATACAAAGGTCTAAGGAGAAAGCTCGCATTTTGGATTTCTCGCTTTTGATTATTCTCAACTTAGACATCCATACCGGGACAACATGGACAACAGATAATGGACTCCTCTTAAATGCATAAGCATGTAGCAACAATTATTATTCTCATATGAGATTGAGGATATATGTCCAAAACTGAAACTTCAACCATGATTCATGGCTTTAGTTAGCGGCCCAATGTTCTTCTCTAACAATTTGCATGCTCCAATCATTAAGGTGATAGATCCTTCAGACAAGACGGAAATGCATAGCAACTCACATGATATTCAACAATAGTTGATGGCGTTCCCCAGAAGCATGGTTATCGCACAACAAGCAACTTAATAAAAGATAAAGTGCATAAGTACATATTCGATACTACGATAGTTTTTAAGGCTATTTTGTCCCATGAGCTATATATTGCAAAGGTGAATGATGGAATTTTAAAGGTAGCACTCAAGCAATTTACTTTGGAATGGCGGAGAAATACCATGTAGTAGGTAGGTATGGTGGACACAAATGGCATAGTGGTTGGCTCAAGGATTTTGGATACATGAGAAGTAATCCCTCTCGATACAAGGTTTAGGCTAGCAAGGTTATTTGAAGCAAACTCAAGGATGAACCGGTGCAGCAAAACTTACATAAAAGACATATTGTAAACATTATAAGACTCTACACCGTCTTCCTTGTTGTTCAAAACTCAATACTAGATATTATCTAGACCTTAGAGAGACCAAATATGCAAACCAAATTTTAGCAAGCTCTATGTATTTCTTCATTAATGGGTGCAAAGTATATGATGCAAGAGCTTAAACGTGAGCACAACAATTGCCAAGTATCACATTATCCAAGACATTTTACCAATTACTACATGTAGCATTTTTCAATTCCAACCATATAACAATTTAACGAAGAAGAAACTTCGCCTTGAACATTATGAGTAAAGCCTAAGGACATATTTGTCCATATGCAACAGCGGAGCGTGTCTCTCTCCCACAAAGTGAATGCTAGGATCCATTTTATTCAAACAAAAACAAAAACAAAAACAAACCGACGCTCCAAGTAAAGAACACAAGATGTGACTGAATAAAAATATAGTTTCAGGGGAGGAACCTGATGATTTGTCGATGAAGAAGGGGATGCCTTGGGCATCCCCAAGCTTAGACGCTTGAGTCTTCTTAAAATATGCAGGGGTGAACCACGGGGGCATCCCCAAGCTTAGAGCTTTCACTCCTCTTGATCATAGTATATCATACTCCTCTCTTGACCCTTGAAAACTTCCTTCACACCAAACTTCAAGCAAACTCATTAGAGGGTTAGCGCACAATTAATAATTCACACATTCAGAGGTGACACAAACATTCTTTACACTTCTGGACATTTCATAAAGCTACTGGACATTAATGGATCAAAGAAATTCATCCAATATAGCAAAAGAGGCAATGCGAAATAAAAGGCAGAATCTGTCAAAAACAGAACAGTCCGTAAAGACGAATTTTAAAATGGCACCAGACTTGCTCAAATGGAAAAACTCAAAACTAATGAAAGTTGCGTACATATCTGAGGATCACGCTCGTAAATTGGCAGATTTGTTCGAATTTTCTACAGAGACTTGTGCCCAGATTCGTGACAGACAGCAATGCTGTTTCTGCGCAGCGATCCCAAATATAACATCAACTTTAACATAGAAACTTTACTTGGCACAAAAACATATAAGGAGAGGTTGCTACAGTAGTAAACAACTTCCAAGACTCAAATATAAAACAAAGTACTGTAGTAAAAACATGGGTTGTCTCCCATAAGCGCTTTTCTTTAACGCCTTTCAGCTAGGCGCAGAAAGTGCAAATCAAGTAACATCAAGAATAGAAGCATCAACATCATTATTTTTCATGCAAACACAACTTGTTGCAGAGGGTACTTTAGGTGCTCCATTATCTAAATTTTCTATGGTGGTGCTAGGGGTTTTAGCAATTTTAGGCCTATAATAATTCTTTTGTTTAGGCACTTTAGAGACATACATAAATTTTTGCTCTTTACCCACATAAGCTTTCTCATTATACTTGAGAGAAGAAAAGATTGAACCCAAGGTTCCCATAGCTTTTTCAAGTTCATCAAGCCTATTGGTTTGATTATCTTGAACAACACAAGTTCCTAGGACACTAATTCTTTCATCAATTCCTCCTAGGGATTTATCAAGTTTATTGGTTTTATCCAATAACATTTCCAAATTAGTTTCAATACTTGGAAAATTTTTCTCTATGGTTTCCAATTTTTTCATAACATCCTCAAGAGAGATTTCAATTTTAACTTCATTAACAGGTGGTATTCCAACTAGACTCTCAATGATGCAACTGGCTTCTAAGGCGGGAGTACCTAGAAAATTACCTCCCGAAAGAGCATCAAGAACGTACCTATTCCAACTAGATAAACCAACATAAAAGTTCCTAAGAAGGATAGTGGTGGAGTGTTTCTTAATGCACCTATGATGAGCATTACTAATTCTGTACCAAGCATCTTTAAAACTTTCTCCACCTTGTTGCTTAAAAGAACGAACTTCAACTTCAGGATTACTCATTTTAGTAGCAATAAAGTAAACTAGGCAAATAAAGTAAATGCAAGTAACTAATTTTTTTGTGTTTTTGATATGGAGAGCAAGACAGTAAATAAAGTAAAACTAGCAACTAATTTTTTTTTGTGTTTTGTTTAGGTGCAGCAAACAAAGTAGTAAATAAAATAAAGCAAGACAAAAACAAAGTAAAGAGATTGAGAAGTGGAGACTCCCCTTGCAGCGTGTCTTGATCTCCCCGGCAACGGCGCCAGAAATTTAGCTTGATACGCGTAGATGCACACGTCCGTTGGGAACCCCAAGTGGAAGGTATGATGCGTATAGAAGCAAGTTTCCCTCAGTATGAAACCAAGGTTTAATCGAACCAGTAGGAGCCAAGAAGCACGTTGAAGGTTGATGGTGGCGAAATGTGATGCGGCGCAACAACAGGGATTCCGGCGCCAACGTGGAACCTGCACAACACAACCCAAGTACTTTGCCCCAACGAAACAGTGAGGTTGTCAATCTCACCGGCTTGCTGTAACAAAGGATTAACCGTATTGTGTGGAAGATGATTGTTTGCAAGAAAACAGTAAAACAAGTATTGCAGTAGATTGTATGCTATGTAAAGAATAGGACCGGGGTCCACAGTTCACTAGAGGTGTCTCTCCCATAAGATAAAAGCATGTTGGGTGAACAAATTACAGTCGGGCAATTGACAAATAGAGAAGGGCATAACAATGCATACACATGATATGATAAATATAGTGAGATTTAATCCGGGCATTACGACAAAGTACATAGACCGCCATCCAACTGCATCTATGCCTAAAAAGTCCACCTTCAGGTTATCATCCGAACCCCATTCAGTATTAAGTTGCAAAGCAACAGACAATTGCATTAAGTATGGTGCGTAATGTAATCGACAACTACATCCTTAGACATAGAATCAATGTTTTATCCCTAGTGGCAACAGCACATCACAACCTTAGAACTTTCTGTCACTGTCCCAGGTGTCAATGAAGGCACGAACCCACTATCGAGCATAAATACTCCCTCTTGGAGTTAAGAGTAAAAACTTGGCCAGAGCCTCTACTAATAACGGAGAGCATGCAAGATCATAAACAACAAATAAACAATAGATTGATAATCACCATAACATAGTATTCTCTATCCATCGGATCCCGACAAACACAACATATAGTATTACGGATAGATGATCTTGATCATGTTAGGCAGCTCACAAGATCCAACAATGAAGCACAATTAGGACAATACGACCATCTAGCTACTGCTATGGACCCATAGTCCAGGGGTGAACTACTCACTCATCACTCCGGAGGCGACCATGGCGGTGAAGAGTCCTCCGGGAGATGAATCCCCTCTCCGGCAGGGTGCCGGAGGCGATCTCCTGAATCCCTCGAGATGGGATTCGCGGCGGCGGCGTCTCTGGAAGGTTTTCCGTATCGTGGCTCTCGGTACTGGGGGTTTCGCGACGGAGGCTATTTGTAGGCGGAAGGGCATGTCAAGAGGCGGCACAAGGGGCCCAGGGGACAGGGTGGCGCGGCCAGGGCCTGGGCCGCGCCGCCCTATCACCTGGCCACCTCGTGGCCCCACTTCGACTCCCCTTCGGTCTTCTGGAAGCTTCGTGCAAAAATAGGACCCTGGGCGGTGATTTCGTCCAATTCCAAGAATATTTCGTTACTAGGATTTCTGAAACCAAAAACATCAGAAAACAACAACTGGCTCTTCGGCATCTTGTTAATAGGTTAGTTCCAGAAAATGCGTAAATACGGCATATAATGTGCATAAAACATGTAGGTATCATCAATAAAGTAGCATGGAACATAAGAAATTATCGATACGTTGGAGACGTATCAATAGTATTCATGTGATCTATTCCTCCTTTCATAGTGTAATGTGGACAGTGTGTATGCTATGTTAGTTCTCGGTTTATTTTGCAATGATCTATTATGCTCTAAGGTTACTTAAATATGAATGTCGAATGTTGTGGCGCTTGTTAACTCCGGCATTGAGGTGCTCTTGTAGCCCTACACAACGACTGGTGTTTGTCATCCAACAAAAGAGTGTATGTAGCACATATGAGAAAGAGTTGTTTATTATGCGATCAATGTTGAGAGTGTCCACTAGTGAAAGTATGATCCCTAGGCCTTGTTTCCAAACATCGAATCTCTGTTTATTTACTGTTCTGTTGCATGTTTACTCGCTGCCATATTTTATTCAGATTGTTATTACCATTCATATACATCCATACTGCTTGTATTTCACTATCTCTTCGCCGAACTAGTGCATCTATACATCTGACAAGTGTATTAGGTGTGTTGGGGACACAAGAGACTTCTTGTATCGTAATTGCAGGGTTGCTTGAGAGGACTATCTTTGACCTCTACCTCCCTGAGTTCGATAAACCTTGGGTAATCCACTTGAGGGAAACTTGCTGCTGTTCTACAAACCTCTGCTCTTGGAGGCCCAACACTGTCTACAAGAATAGAAGCACACGTAGACATCAAGCTATTTTCTGGCGCCGTTGCCGGGGAGCAAAGGTAAAAGGTACTCATACCCGGTCCCAGGTAACTAAGTTATTTTCTGTTGCCGTTGTAAGTGCTCGAAGCTATTTCCTTTAGATCCTGCAATTGCATCTTTTTGTTTCTTGTTTATCACTAGTTAGGCATAATGGAAAGTAACAGTGAGCTTCTTATTCTATTTCCTGAGTTAAGACATGGATTGTTTGCTGCGGAAATTAAAAAAACCTATGGAATCTTATTTGCATGCTAGTAGCAATGATATTAGTATGAACGCTTTGAACACCATTGTTGCTAATGATATGGAAAATTCTAAGCTTGGGGAAGCTGGTTTTGATGAGCATGATATTTTTAGTCCCCCAAGCATTGAGGAGAAAATTTTCTTTGATGATACTTTGCCTCCTATTTATGATGATTATAATGATAGTGGTCTTTTGGTGTCACCTACTATGGAGAGTAAATTTTATTATGATTATACTATGCCTCCTACACTTGATGAGAATAATAATGATAGCTACTTTGTTGAATTTGCTCCCACTACAACTAATAAAATTGATTATGCTTATGTGGAGAGTAATAATTTTATGCATGTGGCTCATGACAAGAATGCTTTATGTGATAGTTATATTGTTGAGTTTGTTCATGATGCTACTGAAATTTATTATGAGAGAGGGAAACATGGTTGTATGCATCTTGATAATATTAAGTTTCCCCTCTTTATGTTGAGAATCTTGAAATTGCGCTTGTGTTGCTTTTCTATGCTTGCCACTTTGTTCTTCATGAATTTATTTGTGTACAAGATGCCTTTTCATAGGAAGTGGGTTAGGCTTAAATGTGCTTTGAATTTGCTTCTTGATGTTCTCTCTTTGCTTCAACTCTCATCCTTAGGAGAGCATCATCATTAAAATTACTGAGCCCATCTTAATGGCTATAAAGAAAGAACTTCTTGGGAGATAACCCATGTGTTTATTTTACTACAGCACTTTTGTTTTACATTTGAGTCTTGCAAGTTGTTACTACTGTAGCAACCTCTCCTTATCTTTATTTTATTGCATTGTTGTGCCAAGTAAAGTCTCTATAGTAAGGTTGATACTAGATTTGGATTACTGCGCAGAAACAGATTTGCTGTCTGTCACGAATTCGCGCAGAAGTCTCTGTAGGTAACTCAGAAAAATCTGCAAATTTACGTGCGTGATCCTCAGATATGTACGCAACTTTCATTAGTTTTCAGTTTTTCCATCTGAGCAAGTTAAGTGCCCCTGCAAAATTCGTCTTTACGGACTGTTCTATTTTGACAGATTCTGCCTTTTATTTCGCATTGCCTATTTTGCTATGTTGAATGGGTTTCTTTGTTCATTAACTTTCAGAAGCTTTGTGCAATGTCCAGAAGTATTAAGAATGATTGTTTAACCTCTGAACATGTGAATTTTTATTATGCACTAACCCTCTAATTAGTTTGCTTAAAGTTTGGTGTGGAGGAAGTTTTCAAGGGTCAAGAGAGGAGGATGATATACTATGATCAAGAAAAGTGAAAAGTCTAAACTTGGGGATGCCCCGGTGGTTCATCCCTGCATATTTCAAGAAGACTCAAGCATCTAAGCTTGGTGATGCCCAAGGCATCCCCTTCTTCATCAATAATTTATCAGGTTTCTTCTCTTGAAACTATATTTTTATTCGGTCACATCTTATGTACTTTACTTGGAGCGTCTGTGTGCTTTTATTTTCGTTTTGTTATTTGAATTCTTTGAATAAATTCATGCTTGTGTGGGAGAGAGACACGCTCCGCTGTTGCATATGAACACATGTATTCTTAGCTTTACTTTTAATGTTCATGGCGAAGGTTGAAAACTGCTTCGTTCATTGTTATATGGTTGGAAACAGGAAATGCTTCATGTGGTAAATGGTATAATGTCTTGAATAATTTGATACTTGGCAATTGTTGTGCTCATATAGATCATGTTTAAGCTCTTGCATCATATACTTTGCACTTATTAATGAAGAACTACATAGAGCTTGTTAAAATTTGGTTTGCATGATTGGTCTCTCTAAGTCTAGATATTTTCTGGTTAAGGTGTTTGAACAACAAGGAGACGATGTAAAGTCTTATAATGCTTACAATATGTTCATATGTGAGTCTTGCTGCACCGTTTTATACTTGAGTTTGCTTCAAACAACCTTGCTAGCCTAGCCTTGTATTGAGAGGGATTCTTCTCGTGCATCCAAATCCTTGAGCCAAAAACTATGCCAATTGTGTCCACCATACCTACCTACCACATGGTATTTCTCCGCCATTCCAAAGTAAATTGCTTGAGTGCTATCTTTAAACAATTCAAAAGTTATTACCTCTTATTTGTGTCAATGTTTTATAGCTCATGAGGAAGTATGTGGAGTTTATCTTTCAATCTTGTTGGGCAACTTTCACCAATGGACTAGTGGCTTCATCCGCTTATCCAATAATTTTGCAAAAAGAGCTGGCAATGGGGTTCCCAGCCCCGAACTAATTAACTTTCATAAATTTACAAATAGACACTCCTCCATGGTATGTGATTGTTGGTTGGCACCCGAGGATTCGGTTAGCCATGGCTTGAGAAAGCAAAGGTGGGGAGGAGTGTCATCTAAATAAAACTAAAATAAAAAAGGCACTCCTTCATGGTATGAGATTGTTGGCAGGCACCCGAGGATTCGGTTAGCCATGGTTTGTGAAAGCAAGGTTGGAAGGAGTGCCACCCAAAAGTAAAATTTCATGGGAGCCGCTCTTTGAAAGTCTGTCTAGCAAGGGGGTTAGAGTGCCCACTACCATTCGTTGACAACAACAAACACCGCTCAAAACTTTACTTTTTATGCTCTCTTATGTTTTCAAAATAAAAGCTCTAGCACAAATATAGCAATCAATGCTTCCCTCTGCGAAGGGCCATTCTTTTACTTTATTGTTGAGTCAGTTTACTGATACGTCTCCGACGTATCGATAATTTCTTATGTTCCATGCCATATTATTGATGATATCTACATGTTTTATGCACACTTTATGTCATATTTGTGCATTTTCTGAACTAACCTATTAACAAGATGCCGAAGTGCCAGTTCCTGTTTTCTGCTGTTTTTGGTTTCAGAAATCCTAGTAACGAAATATTCTCGGAATTGGACGAAATCAACGCCCAGGTTCCTATTTTGCCCGGAAGCATCCAGAACACCTGAGAGTCGCCAGAGGGGGGCCACAGGCCCACCAGACCATAGGCCGGCGCGGCCTGGGTGTGGCCCGTGCCACCCTATGGTGTCGCCGCCTCTTCGACCCTCTGACGCCGCCCTTTCGCCTATATAAAGCCCCTGCATCGAAAACCCTTACGGAGGAAGCCACGGTACGCGAAACCTTCCAGAGCCGCCGCCATCGCGAAGCCAAGATCTGGGGGACAGGAGTCTCTGTTCCGGCACCCTGCCGGACGGGGAAGTGCCCCCGGAAGGCTTCTCCATCGACACCGCTGCCATCTCCACCGCCATCTTCATCACCGCTGCTGCTCCCATGAAGAGGGAGTAGTTCTCCATTGAGGCTCGGGGCTGTACCGGTAGCTATGTGGTTCATCTCTCTCCTATGTACTTCAATACAATAATCTCATGAGCTGCCTTACATGATTGAGATTCATATGATGATGCTTGTAATCTAGATGTCATTATGCTAGTCAAGTGGGTTTTACTTATGTGATCTCCGGAGACTCCTTGTCCCACGTGTGTAAAGGTGACAGTGTGTGCACCGTGTGGGTCTCTTAGGCTATATTTCACAGAATACTTATTCACTGTTATGAATGGCATAGTGAAGTGCTTATTTATATCTCTTTATGATTGCAATGTGTTTTGTATCACAATTTATCTATGTGCTACTCTAGTGATGTTATTAAAGTAGTTTTATTCCTCCTACACGGTGTACTGGTGACAGTGTGTGCACTCGTGTTAGTACTTGGTTTATGCTATGATCATGATCTCTTGTAGATTGCGAAGTTAACTATTGCTATGATAGTATTGATGTGTATTATTCCTCCTACATAAGCATGAAGGTGACAGTGTGCATGCTATGTTAGTACTTGGTTTAGTCGTTTCGATCTTTCATGCACTCTAAGGTTATTTAAATATGAACATTGAATTGTGGAGCTTGTTAACTCCGGCATTGAGGGTTCGTGTAATCCTACGCAATGTGTTCATCATCCAACAAGAGAGTGTAGAGTATGCATTTATCTATTCTGTTATGTGATCAATGTTGAGAGTGTTCACTAGTGAAAGTCTAATCCCTAGGCCTTGTTCCTAAATACTGATATCGCTGCTTGTTTACTGTTTTACTGCGTTACTACTGTTGCGTTACTACTGCATGTTTACTTCCCGCAATATTACTACCATCAACTGCACGCCAGCAAGCTATTTTCTGGCGCCGTACTACTGCTCATACTTATTCATACCACCTGTATTTCACTATCTCTTCGCCGAACTAGTACACCTATTAGGTGTGTTGGGGACACAAGAGACTTCTTGCTTTGTGGTTGCAGGGTTGCATGAGAGGGATATCTTTGACCTCTTCCTCCCTGAGTTCGATAAACCTTGGGTGATCCACTTAAGGGAAACTTGCTGCTGTTCTACAAACCTCTGCTCTTGGAGGCCCAACACTGTCTACAAGAATAAAAGCACCCGTAGACATCAAGTACTTTTCTGGCGCCGTTGCCGGGGAGGAAAGGTAAAAGGCACTCATACTCCGGTTCCAGGTAACAGTACTTTTCTGGCGCCATTGTGTGTGTGCTCGAAGCTATTTCCTTTAGACTCTGCAATTGCGACATTTGGTTTCTTGTTTACACTAGTTAGGCATAATGGACAACAATGAGCTTCTTATTCTATTTCCTGATTTAAGACATGGATGGTTTGATGCGAAAATTAAAAAACCCATGGAACATATTAATATGAATGTTTTGAACACTATTGTTGCTAATGCTATGGAAAATTCTAAGCTTGGGGAAGCTGGCTTTGATGAGCATGATATTTTTAGTCCCCCAAGCATTGAGGAGAAAATTTACTTTGATGATACTATGTGTCCTATATTTGATGATGAGAATAATAATGATAGCTACTTTGTTGAATTTGCTCCCACTACAACTAATAAAATTGATTATGCCTATGTGGAGAGTAATAATTTTATGCATGAGACTCATGATAAGAATGCTTTATGTGATAGTTATATTGTTGAGTTTGCTCATGTTGCTACTGAAAGTTATTATGAGAGAGGAAAATATGGTTGTAAAAATTTTCATGTTACTAAAACACCTCTCTATGTGCTGAAATTTTTGAAGCTACACTTGTTTTATCTTCCTATGCTTGTTACTTTGCTCTTCATGAACTTGTTTAATTACAATATTCCTATGCATAGGAAGCATGTTAGACTTAAATGTGTTTTGAATTTGCCTCTTGCTGCTCTCTTTTGCTTCAAATACTATTTCCTGCGAGTGCATCATTAAAACTGCTGAGCCCATCTTAATGGCTATAAAGAAAGAACTTCTTGGGAGATAACCCATGTGTTTTTTTTACTACAGTACTTTGTTTTATATTTGTGTCTTGGAAGTTGTTTACTACTGTAGCAACCTCTCCTTATCAAGTTTTTGTGCCAAGTAAAGTTTCTATGTTAAAGTTGATGTTATATTTGGGATCGCTGCGCAGAAACAGCATTGCTGTCTGTCACGAATCTGGGCACAAGTCTCTGTAGAAAATTCGAAAAAATCTGCCAATTTACGAGCGTGATCCTCAGATATGTACGCAACTTTCGTTAGTTTTGAGTTTTTCCGTTTGAGCAAGTCTGGTGCCATTTTAAAATTCGTCTTTACGGATTGTTCTGTTTTTGACAGATTCTGCCTTTTATTTCGCATTGCCGCTTTTGCTTTGTTGAATGGGTTTCTTTGTTCCATTAACTTTCAGAAGTTTTTTGCAATTTCCAGAAGTGTTAAGAACGATTGTGTCACCTATGAACATGTGAATTTTTGATTATGCACTAACCCTCTAATGAGTTTGCTTGAAGTTTGGTGTGAAGGAAGTTTTCAAGGGTCAAGAGAGGAGTATGATATACTATGATCAAGAGGAGTGAAAGCTCTAAGCTTGGGGATGCCCCCGTGGTTCATCCCTGCATATTTTAAGAAGACTCAAGCGTCTAAGCTTGGGGATGCCCAAGGCATCCCCTTCTTCATCGACAAAGTATCAGGTTCCTTCTCTTGAAACTATATTTTTATTCGGTCACATCTTATGTATTTTACTTAGAGCGTCTGCGTGCTTTTATTTTTGTTTTGTTATTTTCATTATCTGAATAAGTTCATCCTTGTGTGGGAGAGAGACACGCTTCGCTGGTTCGTATGAACACATGTGTTCTTAGCTCATAATATTCATGGCGAAGTTTCCTCTTCGTTAAATTGTTATATGGTTGGAATTGAAAAATGCTACATGTAGTAATTGGTAAAATGTCTTGGATAATTGTTACCACCCGATTTTGGCCAAATCAGGAGTTGGGCTGTAAGTGAAGATGGGCTTGAAGGACGTACACGTGGAGCATCTTCGAAGCGGCCTTGCGCTGAGAGTTCGGGCTGAGTTGCCCATGTATCTGTAATTTATTAGATCGCATTGTAATTTAGAATTAAGAGATAGAGTCTAGCCCATGCACGGTTAGGTGCACGCCTCAACTAGAAAGTCCCTTGGACTATAAATATGTATCTAGGGTTATCGGAAAAGGAGGACAATCATCGTTCAACCAACACAAATCAGGCGCATCGCCACCCCTTTCTTCGAGGGTTTCTCCCGGGTAAACACCATGCTGCCTAGATCGCATCTAGCGATCTAGGCAGTATACGTTTATTCGTCAACCTTGTACTGCTCGTGCTGAAGCCTTGTTGATGGCGAGCAGTACTATTTATCCTTAGGTGTTTAGGGGCTTGCATTGATGCTTTCACGTGCATATCTGCGTGGCGATGCCGTCCCTCGACACCTAGCTGCCATTACGTCTATCCAGACGTAAGGGCAGCATCTTGCTTGTTCGTTACTTAGTAGATCCGATCCGTTATAGTTGCTCCTTGCTCCGCAAGGATTAGTTTAATATCTGCATAGTTAGGCCTTACGCTGGGGTCGGAGGATCCGGTAGTGCGCTAGATGTTGTTCACCGTCCCTGCGAGGGATGTTCCGGGAATCGACGTTATGTTGGTTTTTAGGCCTCTCGTAGGGGTGGTTTGCATCGTCTTCCGTAGCTGCTAGGCCCGATCACACGTAGGACGTTCCGGTTATGCGGTGAAAACCCTAAACTGTCGTGGATCGTTTTAGCTTTGTCCTGATCAAGCAAGGATCCCCATGCCATTGTAAATCCAACGTGAAACATGGGGCGATCGGCTCCTTGAGCCGATCCACAGGGAAACCTGAGAGCCGATAGGGCTCGTATTTAATGTTTACGTGTCTACCATGCAGGAACAATCGAAGCACTAACACCTTCCTGATCGGGTCTAGGTCAGGTGGCACGCCCTAGCAACCGCCAGGACGTTGGCCAGAAGATTTGCGGGACGACGCGAGGTGCCAGGGATCCACTAAGCGGCCCTGGGAGCTTCCCGGCTCTTCATGTTGCTCAGCCATTGCCCGTCGGTGGGTTTTGGAGCGTAACACATTCTGGCACGCCCGGTGGGACCACCTTCTGCAACATCCACGTCAACATCGGCATCCGAGATGGCGGAGGAACAGATCACATACGAGGATCTTCCTCCTGATCATAAGAAGAAGTACGATGAGCTGAAGGCCATCGTTGAAGCCGAACTCATCGGCTCCTTTGAGAAGACCCGTTCGCACGGTATCAGGTTCAAAGGATTCACGCCACAAGGTGTCCTCGAAGGGGTAGATCTGTCTCTCCCTTCAGATGAACGTACCAGAGCCCTGCGACAAGAAATCAACTACGTGGTGGCCCATTCACTGCATCAGCACTCGGAGAGACTAGTGAATACTTTGGAGCGCGTTGCGCTCCGTGTGGTGCAAGAGATCATGGAGCGTCGGTACTCCCCTTCAGGACCTGTTCTAGGGACTCACCAGGGAGAGATGCAACTCCACACCAGGCCACCATTGCCGTACAATATGGCAGCTCCACAGCAACAAGGCTCACCGGCATACGTCGTCTACAAAGTTGGAGGTGATCCGGGCGATTATCAGTTCTTACATAACCCGCCCAAGGAAATCCCACACGGATACGTGTGCGCGTTTGTGCCAGACTGCAACAACTGGACGCAGGCGATCCAGGCTCTGCCAGGAGGGATTGCCGGAGCAGGAGCAATTGTTCCGGAAGGAGGAACGGCTGCAGCAGCGGGGAGTTTAGGAGCAGAAGCTGAGAAACAGGCGTGGCTAGCCAAATATGCCACTACACCAGTCCAGGAAAGCTCAGCTGCCACCACCTCCACCGCAGATCAGATCAGCGCAGTCCTGAGAGATCAGTTCGGCATCTTGCCGAAGAAGAAGATAATCGGCTATTCCAAGCCGTACCCCAATGAGTTCGACCTGATCCCACTACCGCCTAAGTACCGGCTTCCGGACTTCAACAAATTCAGTGGGTCAGAAGGGTCAAGCTCCATCGAGCACGTGAGCCGATACTTGGCCCAGTTGGGCATGGTTTCAGCATCGGATCAGCTACGGGTGAGGTTCTTCTCGCAATCCCTCACCGGTCCAGCGTTTGGGTGGTACACCTCGTTGCAGCCAAATTCAGTGCAATCATGGAAGCAGCTGGAGGAACTGTTCCACACCCAATACCATTCAGAAGCTACCGAAGCTGGTATTGCCGAACTAGCACAGGTTCGGCAGAAGCGAGGAGAAACAGTGTCTGAGTACATCCAACGTTTCAGAACTGTCAAGAACCGATGCTATTCGGTTCACTTAACTGAGAAAGAGGCAGTCGAGCTGGCCGTGGCAGGCCTTGCAGCGTCGTTCAAGGATCTGACGTTCCAAGTGGAGTACAACTCGTTGACGCACCTGGTCAGTAGGCTGACCTTATATGAACAGCGCCATCCAGAACTGTACCAGGACAAGTTCAAATGCGCGATAACCCTGGTCAATGCTGATGAGGATGAAGATTCTGCGGAAGATCAGGAAGTAGCGGTAGCCGAATGGACTCGGACGCCCGGTACCTGTGTCCTGCAAATGGGTGAATCCACCAGGGCCTCCAAGAGGGTTGGACTTTGACGTGACCAAAACTGAACAGATCTTCGATCTGCTACTGAAAGAGAAACAGTTGAAGCTACCCGAAGGCCACAAGATCCCTACGGCGCAGGAGATGAACAAAAGGCCATACTGCAAATGGCATCATACGTTCACGCACACCACCAATGACTGCAAAGTATTGCGCGCACAAATTCAGATGGCGATAGAATCAGGCCGATTAACTTTCGGACAGTTTGCCATGAAGGTAGACATGCGTCCGTTTCCGGACGTCAACATGGTGGACCTAAGCCACTCCATAAAAGAGCCAGGGTTCTCTTTCGATGTCAATATGGCAGGGTTTGTGATCCACCATGGCAAAGACAAAGCAGAGAGCAGCCACTCTCGTGGCAGAGACAAAGAGGAGGCCGTTCCACGTGACCGGCCCCAAGACGACGATAGACGGTACCTAACCGAGGAGGAGGTGAGAAGCATACGGTATCAGCGCCCACTCTCCGTGCATCTCCTCAACAAATATGAGCAGCAGTATGACCGACGTCGGCGCTACGACGAAGACGATGAAAAATATCGTCGGTCTGATATGAGCAGTACTATTTATCCTTAGGTGTTTAGGGGCTTGCATTGATGCTTTCACGTGCATATCTGCGTGGCGATGCCGTCCCTCCACACCTAGCTGCCCTTACGTCTATCCAGACGTAAGGGCAGCATCTTGCTTGTTCGTTACTTAGTAGATCCGATCCGTTATAGTTGCTCCTTGCTCCGCAAGGATTAGTTTAATATCTGCATAGTTAGGCCTTACGCTGGGGTCGGAGGATCCGGTAGTGCGCTAGATGTTGTTCACCGTCCCTGCGAGGGATGTTCCGGGAATCGACGTTATGTTGGTTTTTAGGCCTCTCGTAGGGGTGGTTTGCATCGTCTTCCGTAGCTGCTAGGCCCGATCACACGTAGGACGTTCCGGTTATGCGGTGAAAACCCTAAACTGTCGTGGATCGTTTTAGCTTTGTCCTGATCAAGCAAGGATCCCCATGCCATTGTAAATCCAACGTGAAACATGGGGCGATCGGCTCCTTGAGCCGATCCACAGGGAAACCTGAGAGCCGATAGGGCTCGTATTTAATGTTTACGTGTCTACCATGCAGGAACAATCGAAGCACTAACACCTTCCTGATCGGGTCTAGGTCAGGTGGCACGCCCTAGCAACCGCCAGGACGTTGGCCAGAAGATTTGCGGGACGACGCGAGGTGCCAGGGATCCACTAAGCGGCCCTGGGAGCTTCCCGGCTCTTCGTGTTGCTCAGCCATTGCCCGTCGGTGGGTTTTGGAGGGTAACAATAATGTGATACTTGGCAATTGTTGTGCTCATGTTTAAGCTCTTGCATCATATACTTTGCACCTATTAGTGAAGAAATACATAGAGCATGCTAAAATTTGGTTTGCATAATTGGTCTCTCTAAGGTCTAGATAATTTCTAGTATTGAGTTTGAACAACAAGGAAGACGGTGTAGAGTCTTATAATGTTTACAATATGTCTTTTATGTGAGTTTTGCTGCACCGGTTCATCCTTGTGTTTGTTTCAAATAAACCTTGCTAGCCTAAACCTTGTATCGAGAGGGAATACTTCTCATGCATCCAAAATCCTTGAGCCAACCACTATGCCATTTGTGTCCACCATACCTACCTACTACATGGTATTTCTCCGCCATTCCAAAGTAAATTGCTTGAGTGCTACCTTTAAACAATTCAAAATTTATCACCTCTTATTTGTGTCAATGTTTTATAGCTCATGAGGAAGTATGTGGTGTTTTATCTTTCGATCTTGTCATTTACTTTTGACAGACTTTCACAATGGACTAGTGGCACATCCGCTTATCCAATAATTTTGCAAAAAGAGCTGGCAATGGGGTTCCCAGCCCCAATTAATTAACTTTCATTAATAATTCTCTTCACATGTTTTGCTCTGATTCATCAGTAAGCAACTTAATTTTGCAAATAGACACTCCTCCATGGTATGTGAATGTTGGAAGGCACCCGAGGATTCGGTTAGCCATGGTTTGTGTAAGCAAAAGGTTGGGAGGAGTGTCATCCATAAATAAAGAAAAACTAAACTAAAGTACGTGTGTAAACAAAAGAGAAGAGGGATGATCTACCTTGCTGGTAGAGATAACGTCCTTCATGGGAGCCGCTCTTGAAAGTCTGGTTGGTGAGGTAGTTAGAGTGCCCACTACCATTCGTTGACAACAACAAACACCTCTCAAAACTTTACTTTTATGCTCTCTTTATGTTTTCAAAACCAAAGCTCTAGCACAAATACAACAATCGATGCTTTCCTCTTTGAAGGACCATTCTTTTACTTTTATGTTGAGTCAGTTTACCTATCTCTCTCCACCTTAAGAAGCAAACACTTGTGTGAACTGTGCATTGATTCCTACATACTTGCATATTGCACTTGTTATATTACTTTATGTTGACAATATCCATGAGATATACATGTTATAAGTTGAAAGCAACCGCTGAAACTTAATCTTCCTTTGTGTTGCTTCAACACCTTTACTTTGATTTATTGCTTTATGAGTTAACTCTTATGCAAGACTTATTGATGCTTGTCTTGAAAGTACTATTCATGAAAAGTCATTGCTTTATGATTCACTTGTTTACTCATGTCATTACCATTGTTTTGATCGCTGCATTCATTACATATGCTTACAATAGTATGATCAAGGTTATGATGGCATGTCACTTAAGAAATTATCTTTGTTATCGTTTTACCTGCTCGGGACGAGCAGAACTAAGCTTGGGGATGCTGATACGTCTCCGACGTATCGATAATTTCTTATGTTCCATGCCATATTATTGATGATATCTACATGTTTTATGCACACTTTATGTCATATTTGTGCATTTTCTGGAACTAACCTATTAACAAGATGCCGAAGTGCCAGTTCCTGTTTTCTGCTGTTTTTGGTTTCAGAAATCCTAGTAACGAAATATTCTCGGAATTGGACGAAATCAACGCCCAGGTTCCTATTTTGCCCGGAAGCATCCAGAACACTCGAGAGTCGCCAGAGGGGGCCACAGGCCCACCAGACCATAGGCCGGCGCGGCCTGGGTGTGGCCCGCGCCACCCTATGGTGTCGCCGCCTCTTCGACCCTCTGACGCTGCCCTTTCGCCTATATAAAGCCCCTGCATCGAAAACCCTTACGGAGGAAGCCACGGTACGCGAAACCTTCCAGAGCCGCCGCCATCGCGAAGCCAAGATCTGGGGGACAGGAGTCTCTGTTCCGGCACCCTGCCGGACGGGGAAGTGCCCCCGGAAGGCTTCTCCATCGACACCGCTGCCATCTCCACCGCCATCTTCATCACCGCTGCTGCTCCCGTGAAGAGGGAGTAGTTCTCCATTGAGGCTCGGGGCTGTACCGGTAGCTATGTGGTTCATCTCTCTCCTATGTACTTCAATACAATAATCTCATGAGCTGCCTTACATGATTGAGATTCATATGATGATGCTTGTAATCTAGATGTCATTATGCTAGTCAAGTGGGTTTTACTTATGTGATCTCCGGAGACTCCTTGTCCCACGTGTGTAAAGGTGACAGTGTGTGCACCGTGTGGGTCTCTTAGGCTATATTTCACAGAATACTTATTCACTGTTATGAATGGCATAGTGAAGTGCTTATTTATATCTCTTTATGATTGCAATGTGTTTTGTATCACAATTTATCTATGTGCTACTCTAGTGATGTTATTAAAGTAGTTTTATTCCTCCTACACGGTGTAATGGTGACAGTGTGTGCACTCGTGTTAGTACTTGGTTTATGCTATGATCATGATCTCTTGTAGATTGCGAAGTTAACTATTGCTATGATAGTATTGATGTGTATTATTCCTCCTACATAAGCATGAAGGTGACAGTGTGCATGTTATGTTAGTACTTGGTTTAGTCGTTTCGATCTTTCATGCACTCTAAGGTTATTTAAATATGAACATTGAATTGTGGAGCTTGTTAACTCCGGCATTGAGGGTTTGTGTAATCCTACGCAATGTGTTCATCATCCAACAAGAGAGTGTAGAGTATGCATTTATCTATTCTGTTATGTGATCAATGTTGAGAGTGTTAACTAGTGAAAGTCTAATCCCCTTGTTCCTAAATACTGCTATCGCTGCTTGTTTACTGTTTTACTGCGTTACTACTGCTGCGTTACTACTGCATGTTTACTTCCCGCAATATTACTACCATCAACTGCACGCCAGCAAGCTATTTTCTGGCGCCGTACTACTGCTCATACTTATTCATACCACCTGTATTTCACTATCTCTTCGCCGAACTAGTACACCTATTAGGTGTGTTGGGGACACAAGAGACTTCTTGCTTTGTGGTTGCAGGGTTGCATGAGAGGGATATCTTTGACCTCTTCCTCCCTGAGTTCGATAAACCTTGGGTGATCTACTTAAGGGAAACTTGCTGCTGTTCTACAAACCTCTGCTCTTGGAGGCCCAACACTGTCTACAAGAATAAAAGCACCCGTAGACATCATTTACCTACTTCTTTCTATCTTAGAAGCAAACACTTGTGTAAACTGTGTGCATTGATTCTTACATGTTTACCTATTGCACTTGTTATATTACTTTGTGTTGACAATTATCCATGAGATATACGTGTTGAAGTTGAAAGCAACCGCTGAAACTTATATCTTCCTTTGTGTTGTTTCAAAGCTTTTTACTAAGAATTTATTTCTTATGAGTTAGCTCTTATGCAAGTCTTATTGATGCTTGACTTGAAAGTACTATTCGTGAAAAGTCTTTGCTATATGATTCAATAGTTTAGTCATTATCTTTACCATTGCTTTGAATCACTTCATTCATCTCATATGCTTTACAATAGTATTGATCAAGATTATGATAGCATGTCACTTAAGAAATTATCTTTGTTATCGTTTACCTACTCGAGGACGAGTAGGAACTAAGCTTGGGGATGCTTGATACGTCCCAAACGTATCTATAATTTCTTATGTTCCATGCTACTTTTATGATGATACTTACATGTTTTATACACACTTTACATCGTTTTGATGCGTTTTCCGGAACTAACCTATTGACGAGATGCCGAAGTGCCAGTTCCTGTTTTCTGCTGTTTTTGGTTTCAGAAATCCTAGTAAGGAAATATTCTCAGAATTGGACGAAATTAATACTCAGCATCTTATAATTGCACGGAGCTTCCAGAACACCGGAGAGGGGCCAGAGTAGGGCCATAGGCCCACCACACAAGGTGGCGGCGCGGCCCAGGGGGGGCGCCCCCCTGTTGTCTGGCTGCCCCGTCAGCCTTCCGACTCCGTTTCTTCGCCTATATAAGTCGTCTTGACCTAAAACTTCGACACGGAAAAACCACGGTACGAGAAACCTTCCAGTGCCGCCGCCATCGCGAAGCCAAGATCTGGGGGACAGGAGTCTCTGTTCCGGCACGCCGCCGGGACGGGGAAGTGCCCGGAAGGCTCCTCCATCGACACCACAGCCATCTTCATCACCGCTGCTGTCTCCCATGAGGAGGGAGTAGTTCTCCATCGAGGCTAAGGGCTGTACCGGTAGCTATGTGGTTAATCTCTCTCATATTTACTTCAATACAATGATCTCATGAGCTGCTTTACATGATTGAGATCCATATGATGAGCTTTGTATCGCTACTAGTTATGTGCTACTCATGTGATGTTATTAAAGTAGTCTATTCCTCCTGCATGGTGTAAAGGTGCTAGTGTGTGCACCGTGTGGTTCTTGTCGTAGGCTATGATCATGATCTCTTGTAGGTTTTGGAGTTAATTATCATTATGATAGTATTGATGTGATCTATTCCTCCTTTCATAGTGTAATGTGGACAGTGTGTATGCTATGTTAGTTCTTGGTTTATTTTGCAATGATCTATTATGCTCTAAGGTTACTTAAATATGAATGCCGAATGTTGTGGCGCTTGTTAACTCCGGCATTGAGGTGCTCTTGTAGCCCTACACAACGACTGGTGTTTGTCATCCAACAAAAGAGTGTATGTAGCACATATGAGAAAGAGTTGTTTATTATGCGATCAATGTTGAGAGTGTCCACTAGTGAAAGTATGATCCCTAGGCCTTGTTTCCAAACATCGAATCTCTGTTTATTTACTGTTCTGTTGCATGTCTACTCGCTGCCATATTTTATTCAGATTGCTATTACCATTCATATACATCCATACTGCTTGTATTTCACTATCTCTTCGCCGAACTAGTGCACCTATACATCTGACAAGTGTATTAGGTGTGTTGGGGACACAAGAGACTTCTTGTATCGTAATTGCAGGGTTGCTTGAGAGGAATATCTTTGACCTCTACCTCCCTGAGTTCGATAAACCTTGGGTGATCCACTTGAGGGAAACTTGCTGCTGTTCTACAAACATCTGCTCTTGGAGGCCCAACACTGTCTACAAGAATAGTAGCACACGTAGACATCAATGTTGTACTTAGGTTTCTCTACAATGCTCAATGATACTAAAGTACTTTTTCCGGCAAGAACTTCCCGGCGCAGATCGTGATCTAGGTTGCGAGCCCTAAGCCGGTTTTCCGGTACTCTAGCAGGTTGAGCGCTAACAGAAGCAAAGCCATGGGCAGCGTTATACTCACGTAGGGTTAGGTTCAGCTCGCGCTGTGCCCTGATGATGTCAGCACCTCCGGAGAGCAGCTTCTGCCGCTGCGCCTCCAGCTCTGCTTGGGCCGCCGCCGGATCGATGTTCTGCGCGATGGGCGTCGCCAGCACACTCATGGCCGCTTGGAGAGGAGTCTCCGGGGGCGGTGCAGACGCACCCGCAACCGCTTGGTCACGCTCGGTCGGCGGTTTGGCCGTGCGCGCGGACTTCGTCTGTCCGGCGCCTTCCGTCGCTGCCTCCTTGCCAGCGTCAGCCGCGCCAACCACCAGCACCTCCACGCTGCCGGCGGCGCAGCCGTTGCGCAGCCCATGAGCAGATCTTGGTGGGTCCGGCGCCACCAGCACCGGCGAGAGGTACTGGCGCACATGGACGGTGCCGAGGTAGACGCGGTGGCTGCCGAACTCGATGATGCGGCCGTTCTTGAGGAACTTGCCGCCGTTGGTGAAGCAGCCAGCGTTGTCGTTGATGAAGTCCAGTGAGCCGAGGCGGTAGACGAGGCCACTGACCACACGCTCGCCGGAGATGGTGAGGAGGCCCGCCCGAATATGAACTCCAGCAAGCGCAGCTGCTGGCCCCACGGTGGGCGCCAACTTTCGTCGTGGTGAACAGACAGATGCCATGGGATGGCTTAAGTTGGGGCCGAATGTGCGCTAGAGGATTCGGGGGAGGGTTTTGGTAACACAGGGATGAATTCGGATGGAATGCCGGTATCTCTGTTCATGAACTTGGCCTTGGCCAGAGGTTGAAGAAGAACAGTACAAGCTCTATCTCTCTACTGCTAACTTGCCTTCTGTCTACTGAGAGTTCGATCGATCACCCGCGCATGGGTGTGCCCCCTCTCCTTATATAGGGGAGAGGGTGGCTTACAAGAGAAGAAATCCTAATGGCATCTTTGACTAGACAAACTACTTTACAAAGCCTCTTTGGCAGCCGGTGACGCCGGTATGTCTTTAATCAGGAAGGCTGACGTCCTTCGGTACCTTTTACGTCATCCTCTGCTTTGGCCTCAGAGCTTCGATTAAAGCTGAAGTGCTTCGCTCATCTTTGTCCTCTAGCTCTTGAGAGAATCTTTGACTAGCTTGTCGACGTGCTACAGTGTAGCCTATACCGGTACTCCGGCACCTTCTTAGCTTATTCCGGTATACCCCTTCTGGGATACCGGCATAGTTTCTCCTTAGCACAAACTCAACTTGCTTATCCGGAATAACTTTTAAACCGGTACCTCAACCAGCCTAAACCAGGCAAGTTCGGCATGCCTTTGGCATACCGGGGTTCATCCCCCAAACAATGAGTTGAAGCGCACGAATCAAGAGTGAGATTTGTCCATCCCGATGACGGATAGATATATACACTGGGCCCTCTCGGTGGAATGTCATCTAATTAGCTTGCAAGCATGTGACAAGATCACAAGAGATGACATACCACGGTACAAGTAAAGAGTACTTATCGGTAACGAGGTTGAACTAGGCATACATATATGGATGATCGACCCTCAGATAAGTAAAGTATCGCGCGACAAAGGGAATCGGTATCGTATGTTAATGGTTCATTCGATCACGAAGTCATCGTTAAATATGTGGGAGCCATTATAGATCTACAGGTGCCGCTATTGGTTATTGATCGTAGAGGTGTCTCGATCATGTCCGCATAGTTCGTGAATCGTAGGGTGACATACTTAAGGTTCCATGTTGTATAGTAGATATGGAACATGAGATGGAGACCGAATATTGTTCGGAGTCTCGAATGGGATCCAGGACATCACGAGGAGGTCCAGAATGGTACGGAGAATAATATTCATATAAGGCAAGTTATTTTTCAGGGTTCGGAAAAGTTTGGGAACTTTCCGGTGGAAGACCGAGAAGCTTCTAGAAGGTTCCGGAGGGGGCACCCATCGGCCCACGACCCCGAGAGGGGCCACCTGAGCCGAGGGGGTGCAGCCTAGTCCTAATGGGCCAGGCGCACCAGCCCTCAAGGCCTAGGCCGGCCAGCCCAAGGGAATTAGGGCAAACCCTAAAAGGGGAAGGCTTGGGGGGGAAGGAAAGTTCCCCCCATCCCCTTTGCGCCGGCCCTAGATGGGTTTTGGGCAAGGGGGCAACCCTAGCCAACCCCCCACTATATAAAGAGGGGTGGGGTGGCTGGCCATAGCCCCCTTCCCTCAACCCTAGATGCCACCTCTCCTCCCTCCCAGTTTCTCCTGCTCCGGCTTAGGCGAAGCCCTGCAGGAATTCTTCTCCACCACCACCACGCCGTCGTGCTGCTGGGATTCCGATGGGATCTACTCCTCCGCTGCCCGCTGGAATGGGGAGAGGAAGGACGTCATCGACACCGTATGTGTGACTGAGTACGGAAGTGTTGCCAGATTGCAACACCAGAAGGATCGTCTACATCAACCACGAGATCTGATCTCGTTAAGGCTTTGTATCTTAGAGGGTTAGTCTCTCTTCTTTCTCGTTGCTCCGATCTCATAGATTAGATCTTGGCTTTTCTATAGATTGGATCTTGGTTTTATTCGTCTTTGCGGTAGAAATTTGCGAGTTATAATGTGTTCATTTGGGAGTTGAGAAAGCAAGAAAAAGGTTATATTGGTTGAAATGCTTTCTTTCATATTCAACTTGATTTCTTCGAAGAACTGACCAGTGCTCCAATGCTCTTTCACAGTTATCACATTTTAGTATTTTAACTGTTGCACATGGCTTGAGTGATATCTATTTTACGAATTCCTAATAGAATGGAGAAGGAGAACCTTGAGTGCTGAAAATTCACTATTCTATTGTGTCACATAAGTCAAAGTCTGGCTTATAGGTTACAATGATGAGGCACTCAAGCAAAGACCCGGTTAACCTTGCAAAACATCCAAGGAAGATCAAACCTGTTTGGAAGCTGGACGAAGTATGTTTTCATAGATGACAATCACCTGATTCATTATCATTTAGTTTTTGTGATATAAATGCTCCCTCTCATTCTTTTGTATCAGAAACAATTCGTATATACGGTTGACATGAATGCTTCAGTTTGAATGCGTCTGCATATGTTTAACGAATAGTACCAAGAATCAATTTTATTTGTAACTCTAAATTTACAGTATTATGGAAATAATACGAAATTTTCACTTGTTAACCTAATGATAATTTAAATTATACTACATCCGGTCACTATTAATTGACGCGCGAGGTATGTACCTGCATAGGTTACTTTCTTTGCACACTCACGTCAATTTAATCCAAACGGAGGGAGTATATGTTTTAATGTCTATTGAAATACGGCTGGCAAGCGGAAATACCTAGGCTGACTACGGAGTCCTGATCGAGTCCTGATCGATCTCAATTCTCTCTTGCCTGAATAAGAAAATGATGGCAAGACGTAGGCGGCCTTAAATACTGATTCGATTCACAGTAGTACATCAGAACAAATCATAGCTGCCTCCTTAATTCGTCCCACCGATATAGCTACGGAACAAACGACCGCCTCCTCACGAGATCAGATCGAACGAATCCGCTCGGCAAGCAGAAAACCCCAGCTTAGCACCAGGCACAGGCGACTCCGTCTGCCGAGGGCATCAGGCTTCTACACCCCGCGATTTGGATGCACCGCTCCTCTGCACCGTCGTCGCTGCTGCCTCAAGGATTTCTTCGAGTGATCTGTTCTTCCGATCGGACCAGTCCAAGGCCGTCAGATTAGAAGGGGTTGGCCCACAATAAGCGGAACGGGCCGGGTCCCTCTGCCCTGAGATGCAGAACGAATCGACGACGCTCGACCAGTTCAACGGATACAAGGAATCGGACGTAAGAGTTTCCTTTTTCTCGTTCGGTTCGTTCGTTCGTTCTAGCGGGCCGCTCGTTTGACCTACCATATATACCGGCCGTCACCACCGATCGAGTATCCCTCGTCGATACGGTGAAATTCTCCTAGCCGCGCACGAGCGATGGAAAGCAAGCGCAAATCAGTCGCCTCCTTGGCCGCGCCGCTCGCCGGCCGCCGCATGCCTGCAAGCGTCGACTGGGCATCTCTCCCCATCGACATGGTTCGCCTCGTCACTGACCGACTCCTCCACAGCGGCGACATCGTGGATTACGTCGCCTTTCGCGCCGTATGCTCGGCCTGGCGCGCCTCCACGCCAACGCCGCGCGAGCGTGACCCAGCCCTGCGTGACTCGTGCCTCCGCCCGCGCGACTGGATCGCGCTCTGTGGCGGAGATTCGGTCCCGCCGGACGACACTGGTGAGATCGAGCTGTTCCACACGCGCACAGCCCGGCGTGTCTGTGTCCGCGTCCCCGATCTCAGAGACCATCGGATTGTCGGCTTCAGCCAAGGCCTCCTTGTCCTCGTGCACAAGGCCACCGCAGAGATCCGCGTGCTACACCCCTTCACATGCGTTGCCGTCGACTTCCCGTCGCTCGCGCCTGTCTACTCAGAGGCCATAAAGTACACAAACTCCTTCCTCCAGATGAACGCAGCGGTATGCAGCGCGGCCTCCTCCTCCTCCTCCATAGCCGTCGTCCTCTGCGTTCCATACATGCATTATGTCCTCGCTGCAGAGGCCGGCTCCGACCATTGGGATATCCTCCACCGAAAGCTTGACGTCTCAAACACCTTAGTCTTCCAAGGAAGGCTCTACGGCACCACCATAATGCCTTCCTGGTGGGAGATTGTGCAGCTGTACCCTACCACTGGGAGCCCACAAACGCTTGATCTTCCAGTTACTGTTGCTCGGGCTCCCAGTATCCCTGTGCCCCACCACATCTGCCTTGTTGAGTCTCGTGGACAGATGTTGCTCGTCGCGCTCGCGCAGCATCACTTCGCTCTTACATTTACAGTCGAAAACATCAGTGCATATAGGCCAAGGGAATGGTGGAAAGACATACGCTTCACGTTGCACGAGGTGAACTTGAACAACAATGGCGACGCCAAGCTCTCGCCGGTGAGCTGCCTCCTTGACCGTGCGCTTTTCCTCAGCGACTACGGATGCCTGTCCGTCTCGGCCATCGACCTCCCTTCACTGGCGAGCAATTCTATCTACTTCTCCGTGGGCCGCTACCCTGTTCTGATGCACTCACTGACAACCGGTTTGTTCGAGGATTTGGCGGTGGAGTGCCAAATACACGACGGGGATGTGAGGATCCGCCCCTCGGTGCGTCCCTTCACCATCATAGATCATCTGCTCACCTTCTGCCACCCTAATGAGTGGACCAAAGGGCTCATGTTTCACGAGTACCATGAGATACCTACATCTTTCAAGGAATTGTTGGAGAAGATTTCGGCAAAATGGTGGGAGTACAAATTCCGTCCATCCGAGGCAGTTCATATGGGGCGACCAGAAACAAAAAGACAGCTAGAAGATGCAGCGACGAGTCATGTGGAATCCACCGAACAGTAATGAAGCTTGTAGCTAGAAGTACTAGTTAAATATCGGGAGTTTTTTTTTCAAATGTATCTCCTCTATTAAGGGCTTCAAATTTCAGCATGCATTATTAGATCGTTTTCTGCTATATCTGGTTCATGTCTTTCATCTTCTCTCCTTTCACGACCATAGAACACTTATATTGACTCATTTTGCATGTCACTGTCATTTAAATATTTTAATAACTTGTATAGTTCTTCTGAACTAGAGAACACGTTTTTCCTTTATATATAATTATATTTTATGATCGGCTAATTAACACTAGGATTCTCAATGTATCGTGTGTTCAATAATCATACATACGTGGGGGGGGGGGGGGCAAACCCTACTAGAGGACGCCGCCGGTGAAGGGGCGGCGGGTCCTATTGTCTCGCGGTTCGCTCGCGGCAGTTTTGGAGGGGGGCCATCGCGCCTGCGACCAGAGGCGGCTCTACGGCGAAGATGGCGAGGCGGCGGTGCTGGTGTGCTGGCGGTGCCGGGCCTCAGCGCTGTCGACACGCGTTGTGGCGGTAGCGCCGACCCGATCTGGGTCTAGCGGGCCGCAGCGTGCTGCTGGCGAGCGGAGGCGGCTCCCGGGCTCATCCGGGCGAGGCGCGATGCTCTATGGCTGCGTCTGCGGTCTCCCCTTCTGTCGGCGGTGCCCGAGCACTTGCGGACCTAGTGGGCCTGGGCGTGCCTTTCTGTTATCACCAGATTTTAGCCAAATTAGGAGATGGGCCGTGATTGAAATGGGCTTAGAAGATATGCACATAAAGTGTTCTTGAATCGGCCTCGTGCGAGAGTTTGGGCTAGATTGCCCGTATATCTGTACATTATGGTAGATCGCATTTCAGTTTAGAATTAAGAGATAGAGTTTGGTTCCTACACAGTTAGGTTTGTTCTAAAGATAGAAAGTCTACGGACTATAAATATGTACCTAGGGTTATTGAGAAAGGAGGACGATCACGTTCACAACAAACACAATCTAGGCGCATCGCCACCCCTTGTTTCGAGGGTTTCTTCCGGGTAAGCGTCGTGCTGCCCAGATCGCATCTTGCGATCTGAGCAGTATCAGTTTATTCGTTGTTTTGTGTTGCTCGTACTGAAGCCTTGTTGATGGCGAGTAATACCGTTATCGTAGATGTTTTGGGGCTAACGTCGATACTTTTCTGATATGTTTGATTATGTTATACTGCCCCTAAATATCTAGCTGCCTTTGCACCTATCTTAGGTGTAAGGGCAGCATCTTGCTTGGTCTTTGTTTAGTAGATCTGATCTGTTACGGTTGTTCCTTGTTCTCCAAGGATTAGTTTGATATCTGCATGGTTAGGCCTTGCAAACGGGTTGAACGATCCAGCGGTGCGTAAGGTATGGTTTGCCGATCCAAGAGGGGTTGTTCCGGAAATCGACTCTGTGTTGGTTTTTATGCCTCTTCTAGGACTAGTTTTCTGTTATCTTTCGTATCTGCCAGGCTCAACTACGCGTAGGATGTTCCAATTATGCGGTGAAAGCCCTAGACTGTCGTAGATCGATTTAACTTGGTATAGATAAAGCAGGATCCCCATGTTATTGTAGATCTAACACGAACCATGGGACAATCGGCTCTTTGAAGCCGATTCACAGGGTAACCTGAGAGCCGATCGAGGCTCGGATTTAATGTTTACGTGTCTGCCATGCAGGAAACTAATTGAAGCAATCCATCACCTTCCTGACCAGGTATAGGTCAGGTGGCACGCCCTCGCAATAGTCAGGACGTGTGCCGGAGTTTTGCTGGCCGTCGCCCGAGGGACCAGGGCCCACCAGCAGTTCTGGGAGCCTCCCGGCTCTTCGTGTTGCTCGTCGCTGCTCGCCGGTGGGTTTTGGCCGGCAACACATTCTGGCACGCCCGATGGGACCATCTACAGCAACTGCGTCAACATCTGCAGCTGAGATGGCGGACGGACCAATCACCTACGAAGATCTGCCTGAGGACCACAAGAAGAAATATGATGAGATTAAAGCTGTCTTCGAAGCCGATCTCATCGGCTCTTTCGAGAGGACCCGTAAACATGGCATTAGGTGGAAAGGGTTCTCACCCGAAGGCGTTCTCGATGAAATAGATCTGTCTGTCCCTTCAGAGGAACGCACCAGAGCTCTGCGCCAGGAAGTTAATTACATGGTGGCTCATTCTCTACACCGTCATTCTGAGAGCCTGGTGAATGCTTTCGAGCGCATTGCGGTTCGCGTGGTTCAGGAAATCATGAAGCATCAGTACTCTCCGTCAGGGCTGCCCTAGGGACTCACCAGGGAGAAATACCGTTCCAGACCAGACCGCAGCTGCCATTCACGCTTGCAACTCCAGAACGACAGGGTTCACCGGCATACGTCGTCTACAAGATTGGAGGCGATCCTGGCGATTGCCAATTCTTGTATGAGCCGCCTAAAGAAATCCCGCATGGATACGTGTGCACATACGTGCCGGACTGCAATAACTTGGCGCGCACGAACCAGATTGCAGCAGGAGGGATTTCTAGAGCGGACGCTGATAAACAGGCGTGGCTAGCTAAATATGCCACCGGAACGAGTCATGAAAGCTCAGTCCCTGCAGCTCATACCGTGGAACAAATCAGTACAATCTTGAGAGACTAGTTCGGCATCCTGCCAAAGAGGAGAACAGTCGGCTATTCCAAGCCGTACCCCAACGAATATGATTTGATTCCGCTGCCGCCCAAGTATCGGCTCCCTGAGTTCTCAAAGTTCAATGGATCAGAAGGGTCTAGCTCAATTGAGCATGTGAGCCGATATTTGGCACAGTTGGGCATGATTTCAGCATCACACCCGTTACGTGTAAGGTTTTTTGCGCAATCTCTCACAGGACCAGCTTTTGGGTGGTACACCTCGTTGCCACCAGATTCAGTCCGGACGTGGAAGCAACTGGAAGAGCAGTTTCATGTTCAATATCACTCAGAAGCTACGGAGGCTGGCATTGCCGATCTGGTGCAGGTGCGGCAGAAGCGGGGAGAAACGGTGTCGGAGTACATTCAGCGCTTCAGGACTGTCAAGAACCGATGTTATTCGGCTCGTTTAACTGAGAAAGAAGCAGTCGATCTCGCAGCGTTGGGCCTCGCAGCGCCGATCAAGGATCTGGCTTTCCAAGTCAATTCACTGGCGCACATGGTCCAGAAATTAACATTGTATGAGCAGCGCCACCCAGAATTGTACCAAGATAAGTTCAAACGCCCGATAGACCTGGTCGAGACAGAAGAAGTTGGGGACTCTGCAGAAGACCAGGAAGTAGCCGTGGCTGAATGGGCTCGGTGGGCAGATCCCGTGTCCTGCAAATGGGTGAAACAACAAGGGCCTGCAAGAGGGTTTGACTTCGATGTAAGCAAAGCTGATCAGATATTCGATTTATTGCTTAAGGAAAAACAGCTGAAGTTACCCGAAGGCCATAAAATCCCTATGGCGCAAGAAATGAACGGGAGACCGTACTGCAAGTGGCATCACTCGTCCACCCATATCACCAATGACTGCAAAGAGTTGCGTCGGCAGATCCAAACGGCGATAGAACAAGGTCGTTTGATCCTTGGTCAGTTTGCCATGAAAGTGGACACGCAACCGTTTCCTGGCGTCAACATGGTGGAACTCAATCACTCCACGAGGCGTCAACTAGATTTCTCATTCGATCTTAACATGGCAGGGCCTGTATACCACCATGGTAGGGATAAAGAAGAAATCGGTCACTCCTGTGGCAAGGAAAAGGAGGAGGCCGCCCGCGCGACCGGCCCCGATATGATGACAGACGGTACATCACCGAGGAACAAGTGAGAAACGTGCGATATCAACGACCGCTCTCCGCGCATCTCCTTAACAAATATGAGCGTCAGTACGACCGACGCCGGCGGTACGACATAGATGACGAAAGATATCGTCGGTCTGATATAGACAACGGAAAATATCATCGGTATGATAGAGACGACGAAGGATTTGAACACCGTGCTAAGGGGAAGTCAGGAGAGCAGGAAGACATGGACAGACACTGGGATTGTCCTTTCTTTAAGCACTGCTGGGATTCAGGAATGAGCCGATTGCCTACAATCGACAACTGCCCGGAATGTAGACAGCAGAAGGAAGACACAGGGGAGGTTTCCGTGTTCAAGCGGCTAGGGCCTCTCCCATCTCAGAATAGACGAGCTGAGTCATCTCGAGTGGAAGATTTCGAGGAATCAGAAGATGAAGAAGAAGATAGATACCACCGGCCAAGGTGGTGCCCTGATGGACTCAGTCACTCTCAAAAGCGCAGGGTTCAGCGGCTACGTAGCTTGGAGGAAGCCGAGGCGCAATACCTGCACACGTTGAGGAAAGCACGGCCCGATCTGGCCGTGAAAATTCAGCAAACTTTGGAGGCGGATATTCGTCCACAGAAGAAAGAATGGCGCCCCAAACAAATAAAAGCCGATGCGAAGGCATCGGCTGGCACAAATATGGTGTTCATACTGCCGTCAGAGTTTTGTGCTCCAAGAACCGAAGAAGTGCCGGTAGCACAGTTTGACTGCGGCCCACGGCTAGTTATCTTTGAAAAGCCACGAGAGAAGAGCTACAAACATTTGAAGGCCCTGTACCTAAAAGGTTATATCAACGGGCAGCCTGTCGGCAAGATGTTGGTTGACACGGGAGCGGCAGTCAATATAATGCCATACTCCATGCTACGGCGTTTGGGGCGCTCTAACGCAGATCTGATCAAAACAAACGTCACACTAAGCGACTTCAACGGCCAAGCATCAGAAACGCAAGGCGTTCTGAACGTGGATCTAACCGTGGGCCGAAAAACCATCCCTACATCATTCTTCATCGTCGACAGCAAAAGTACCTATGCTGTCCTGCTAGGGAGGGATTGGATTCACGCCAACTGCTGCATTCCATCTATAATGCACCAATGCCTGATACAGTGGGATGGAGATGAAGTGGAGATCGTTCATGCAGATGACTCGATCGAGATCTCAATAGCTGGCATGAATATTTGGGACGCAGAAGACCAAGAGCCGATCTCTGGAGTCAGTTTGGACGGCTGTGAGCGCATCGAAGCTACAAAAAATGGGGTGAGGCTGGTCTTATCCACTGGCTTGACAGAGTAGCAAGAGCAAAGTCAATGGACGTACGTGGCAAGGCCGATCCCTGCGATCGGCCCCAAAAAATAAAAAACAATGATATCACCTCAAGCATGTCACGTAGTCGTCGTAGGGAGACTCCCTCCCATAGTAGAGCACAAATAAGTTGTAAACCTTCATTGAGCAATGCAATCGAAAAGGGGGTCGATTCCAACAATCGGCCCAAATTATCCTCACCATACGTTTTGCCTGTGTTCAGCATCGATCTAGCAGGCGACGGAAAGCTAGGATATGGGTTTACATCGGCTGATGAGCTAGAAGAGATTGACATTGGTCCTAGGGATAAGCCACGACCAACATTTATCAGCAAAAAGTTAGATCCGCATCTGAGGGGCCTGATGATAGCTTTGTTGAAACAATACCCAGATTGCTTTGCCTGGGATTACACAGAGATGCCCGGGCTGAACAGGAGCATTATTGAGCATCGGCTCCCTCTTAAGAAAGGATTTCGGCCGTTCCAGCAGCGGGCACGACAGATGAAGGCCGAAATTTTAGAAGAAGTCAAGAAAGAGATCGAGAAAATGTTGAACGCCGGGTTCATCAGGCCATGCAGGTATGCTGAGTGGATTTCTAGTATCGTACCTGTAGAGAAAATGGACGGCCGATGGCGCGTCGCCATAGATTTTCGGGATCTCAATAGAGCCACTCCAAAGGATGAGTATCCAATGCCGGTAGCAGAGACATTGATCAATGCAGCTGCTGGTCATAAGTTTTTAAGTTTCATGGATGGCAATGCCGGTTACAACCAAATTTTAATGGCTCCAAAAGATATACACAAGACTGCATTCAGAGTACCAGGTTCGGTGGGTTTGTTTGAATATGTAGTCATGACATTTGGACTGAAAAATGCCGGTGCAACATACCAAAGAGCCATGAATTACATCTTTCATGATCTGATCGGCAAATTGGTGGAGATTTACATTGATGACGTGGTAGTCAAGTCTATTTCAGTAGAAGGACACTTGGAGGATTTGCGACGCATCCTGGACCGAACTAGAAAATTCGGGCTAAGAATGAATCCAAAGAAGTGTGCTTTTGGTGTAACGGCCGGTCAATTCTTGGGTTTCTTGGTTCACGAACGCGGAATTGAGATCGACCTGAAAAGTCAGGAGGCAGTGCGAACAATGAAGCCACCTACCACGAAGAAGGAACTCCAGTGTCTCATCGGCAGAATCAACTTCGTCAGAAGGTTCATCTCCAATCTGTCAGGACAAATCGAGCCGTTCATGGGATTGGTAAAAATTAAATCTGATGAGGAGTTTCGCTGGGGGGCAGAGAAACAGCGAGCGTTTGACGAGATTAAAGAGTATCTAACGAAACCACCTGTGTTGGTTCCGCCCCAGCAAGACAGACCATTCTATATTTACTTGTCAGTAGCTAGCACTTCCATCGCCTCAGTGGTGGTGCAAGTTTATGATGGTCTGGAGAGAGTCGCTTTCTACATCAGCAGAAGGATGTTGGATGCAGAGACTAGGTACCCTGAGATCGAGAAGTTGTGCATCTGCCTATTTTTTACCTGCACCAAGCTTCGTCACATCTTGTTGTCAGCGGAAATTGTCATCATATGCAAATCAGATGTCATCAAACATATGCTGTCGGCTCCTGTGTTGAAAGGCCGACTCGGTAAGTGGATGTTTGCATTATCGGAATTTGATATCCGGTATCAGCCTGCGAAAGCAGTCAAGGGACAGGTGTTGGCCGATCTCATTGCTGAACGAATCAACACTGATATAGCAGCACTGTCTGTGCGTGCATGGGCCATGTTTTTCGATGGATCGGCTTGTGACGATCGTTGCGGCATCGACATTCTACTCGTGTCGCCCCGGGGGGCAACATATTCTTTCTCCATCAGGCTACCTACCCCTTGAACCAACAATGTCGCTGAGTATGAAGCGATACGCAAGGGAATGGAGTTGCTTATAGAAGCCGGGGCAGAAGCAGTGGAACTTTTTGGAGACTCAAAATTGGTGATTTCCCAACTCACGGAGGAATACAAATGTGAGAGCGAGTCGCTCTTCCCATTATGGATGCAATGTCGTGAGCTGATGGCACAATTTAGGTACTCCCTCCGATTCATATTAATTGACTTCAATATGGATGTATCTAGAATTAAAATGTGTCTAGATACGTTCATATTAGAGTCAATTAATATGAACCGGAGGGAGTACATAAACTTCAACTGGATCCTGAGGTCACAAAATACCGAGGCGAACGACCTCGCACAGATGGCGTCAGGCTACAAGGACGTAGCAGGTGGAGCCGATGTTCAGGTACAGTTCCTGGAACCGGATGACTGGAGAACCGATATCTTCAATTACTTGAAAGATTCGGCTCGGGGGGCACCTAAACGGATAAGGTACAAGGCTATGAAGTGTGTCCTTATTGGGGATGACATGTTCGACAGGACTTTGGAAGGGTTACTCCTCAGATGTCTGGGACCAGCCGAGTCAAATCGGCTCTTACACGAGGTACACGAAGGAGCCTGTGGAACTCACCAATCGGCTCATAATATGAAATGGTTGATCAGGCGATCGGGGTTTTATTGGCCCACCATGCTTGAGGATTGTTTTAAGTACTATAAAGGGTGTCAAGCCCATCATCAAGCCTTGGCCATTTCGAGGTTGGGGCATGGATATGATCGGCAAAATCAATCCTCCATCGAGCAAAGGCCATATGTGGATTTTGGCCATTACAGATTATTTCACTAAATGGGTGGAGGCCGTCCCTATGAAGTCAGTGACGTCGAAAGATGTTATCAATTTCGTGAAAGAACATGTCATTCATAGATTCGGGATTCCCCAGACTATCACGACCGATGGAGGTTCGGTCTTCGTTTCTCACGAGTTTAGAAAGTTCTGCGAGGACAGGGGAATTAAGTTGATCCGATCGTCTCCATACTATGCTCAAGCAAATGGGCAAGTTGAAGCGTCCAACCAGAGCCTTATCAAGCTGATTAAGAGGAAAGTCGACGAGCACCCTAAACGTTGGCACAAGGTATTGTCAGAGGCTTTGTGGGCTTATCGCATGACATGTCATGGAGCGATAAAAACCTCGCCATACCATCTGGTCTATGGACAAGAAGCCATATTGCCCTGGGAAATCACGGCTGGGTCGAGACGTATTACGTTTCAGAATGATTTAACAACTGAAGAATATGCAGCTCTGATGAGTGATAGCATTGAGGATCTAACGGAACTTAGACTGTGGTCGCTTGAGAAAATTAAAGAGAACAAAGCCAAGGTAGCTCGCGCATATAATAAGAAGGTGAGACCAAAGGAGTTCCACGTTGGTGATCTGGTATGGGAAGCTGTATTGCCATTGGGGACTAAGGATGCAACGTATGGTAAATGGTCTCCAAAGTGGCACAGGCCGTACAGGGTCGACCAAATTTTAAAGGGTAACGCATACATGCTCGAGGAGCTGAGCGGTGTGAAGTTCCCAGTAGCTTTCAATGGTCAGCATCTCAAGAAATATTTCCCAAGTATGTGGGATGATGGACAGTGAAATATGGGGGCCGATGCATGAAATCGGCCAGTAAAAAAAATATACAAAGCAACAGGACGCAAAGCACAGCCGATGCACATACATCGACTTTAGACTAAAAAGCCAATGCGCAGCCATCGACTCTAGAGGTACAAACTGTTACGAGCAGATATCAGGTTACATAGATAGGCTCTACTGAAGGAATGCCTCGAAGGCACGGAGGGCGTCAGCACGGACACGATCCACCTCAGCGATCTCGGCCTCGTCATCTTCGTCCCTGCCCATCACTAGCCGTTTGTTCAAAGCACGTATTTCTGCCAGATCAGTTTGCAGTTGAGCTTTGAGGCCTTCTGCTTCCTCTTGGGAGCGGGCAATAAGAGCTTCCTTATCGTAAATAAGCTGTTTGGTTGCCCGGACCCTCTCTTCAAGGTCCTCCAATTCCTTTCGCAAGGTCTCAAGTTCGACGGTGCTGACAGAGGTGTCAGTTTTGGCATCTAAGGCCGCCTTTTTCTCATTGAGCCGCTGACATTTGTCTGCAATTTCGGATTTCAACGGAAGTTGGGCGTGGCGTAGATCGATTCTCTGACGAGCTAACTTCACCCTTGACCCGTAAACAGACAGAGTCACATCTGGCCAAAGTTTCACCTGCAACGTTACCGGGAGATGGTGCTTGATTTCTTCAAGAATGCTCTTCACTTCCTCGGGGTCTTCGACCAACGTCTCGATCGGGGAGGAAAGCAAGGCTTTGAGACGCTGGAATTGACGTAGGACAGCGCTGGGTTGTGGTTCATCGCATGCCGTAGAAGGAGCTGGTTTGATGGATTCAGGGTCGAACGTTAGCAAGTGATGTCTACGGGAGCTTCTATTGTTGTAGACAGTGTTGGGCCTCCAAGAGCAGAGGTTTGTAGAACAGCAGCAAGTTTCCCTTAAGTGGATCACCCAAGGTTTATCGATCTCAGGGAGGAAGAGGTCAAAGATATCCCTCTCAAGCAACCCTGCAATCACGATACAAGGAGTCTCTTGTGTCCCCAACACACCTAATACACTTGTCAGATGTATAGGTGCACTAGTTCGGCGAAGAGATAGTGAAATACAAGTAGTATGGATGTATATGAGTGGTAATAGCAATCTGAATAAAATATGGCAGCGAGTAAACATGCAACAGAACCGTAAATAAACGGAGATTCGATGTTTGGAAACAAGGCCTAGGGATCATACTTTCACTAGTGGACACTCTCAACATTGATCGCATAATAAATAACTCTTTCTGTTATGTGCTACATACACTCTTTTGTTGGATGATGAACACATTGCGTAGGATTACACGAACCCTCAATGCCGGAGTTAACAAGCTCCACAATTCAATGTTCATATTTAAATAACCTTAGAGCATAATAGATCATTGCAAAATAAACCAAGAACTAACATAGTGCACACACTGTCCACATTACACTATGAAGGAGGAATAGATCACATCAATACTATCATAATGATAATTAACTCCACAATCTACAAGAGATCATGATCATAGCCTACGACAAGAACCACACGGTGCACACACTAGTCACCTTTACACCAAGTAGGAGGAATAGACTACTTTAATAACATCACATGAGTAGCACATAAACTAGTAGCGATACAAAGCTCATCATATGGATCTCAATCATGCTAAGCAATTCACGAGATCATTGTATTGGAGTACAGAGAGAGATTAACCACATAGCTACGGTAGAGCCCTCAGCCCCAGGGGTGGATTACTCCCTCCTCATCATGGAGGCAGCGATGGCGGTGAAGATGGCGGTGGAGACAGCGATGGAGATGACTCCGGGGGCAATTCCCCGCCCCGGCGGCATGCCGGAACAGAGACTTCTGTCCCCCGAATCTTGATTTCGCGATGGCGGCGGCTCTGGAAGGTTTTCTCGGGTTTCGTCTTCCGTATCGGTGTTTTTAGGTCAGGGACGACTAAATAGGCCAAGAGACGGAGTCGGTGGGGCCACGGGGTGCCCACACCATAGGGGGGCGCGCCCACCCCCTTGGCCGCGCCGCCCTGTGGGGTGGGGCCCTCCTGGCTCCCCTCTGGCCCTTCTTCGGTGCTCTGGAAGCGTCCGGGAAAAATAGGATGTTGGGTCTTTATTTCGTCCGATTCCGAGAATATTTCCTTTCTAGGATTTCTGAAACCAAAAACAGCAGAAAACAGCAACTGGCCCTTCGGCATCTCGTCAATAGGTTAGTTCCGGAAAACGCATAATAATGACATATAATGTGTATAAAACATGTAGGTATCATCAATAAAGTAACATGGAACATAATAAATTATAGATACGTTTGAGACGTATCAAGCATCCCCAAGTTTAGTTCCTACTCGCCCTCGAGTAGGTAAACGATAACAATGATAATTTCTTAAGTGACATGCCATCATAACCTTGATCATACTATTGTAAAGCACATGAGATGAATGCAGAGATTCGAAGCAGTGATGAAGATAATGAGTAAACAAATGAATCATATAACAAAGACTTTTCATGAATAATACTTTCAAGACAAGCATCAATAAGTCTTGCATAAGAGTTAACTCATAAGCAATAAATTCTTAGTAGAAAGCTTTGAAACAACACAAAGGAAGATATAAGTTTCAGCGGTTGCTTTCAACTTTAACATGTATATCTCATGGATAATTGTCAACACAAAGTAATATAACAAGTGCAATAGGTAAACATCTAAGAATCAATGCACACAATTTACACAAGTGTTTGCTTCTAAGATAGAAAGAATAGGTAAACTGACTCAACAATAAAGTAAAAGAATGGCCCTTCAAAGAGGAAAGCATCGATTGCTATATTTGTGCAAGAGCTTTGATTTTGAAAACATATAGAGAGCATAAAAGTAAGGTTTTGAGAGGCGTTTGTTATTGTCAACGAATGGTAGTGGGCACTCTAACCCCCTTACCAGACAAACCTTCAAAGAGCGGCTCCCATTTTATTTTATTTTTGGGTGGCACTCCTTCCAACCTTTCTTTCACAAATCATGGCTAACCGAATCCTCGGGTGCCTGCCAACAATCTCATACCATGAAGGAGTGCCTTTTTATTTTAGTTTTATTTAGATGACACTCCTCCCCACCTTTGCTTTCTCAAGCCATGGCTAACCGAATCCTTCGGGTGCCGTCCAACAATCACATACCATGGAGGAGTGTCTATTTTTGTTAATTAATTTGGGACTGGGAATCCCATTGCCAGCTTTTTTTGCAAAATTATTGGATAAACGGATGAAGCCACTAGTCCATTGGTGAAAGTTGCCCAACAAGATTGAAAGATAAACACCACATACTTCCTCATGAGCTATAAAACATTTACACAAATAAGAGGTGATAACTTTTGAATTGTTTAAAGGTAGCACTCAAGCAGTTTACTTTGGAATGGCGGAGAAATACCATGTAGTAGGTAGGTATGGTGGACACAAATGGCATGAATATTGGCTCAAGTATTTGGATGCATGAGAACTATTCCCTCTCGATACAAGGTTTAGGCTAGCAAGGTTATTTGAAGCAAACTCAAGTATGAAATTGTGCAGCAAGACTCACATATAAACATATTGTAAGCATTATAAGACTTTACATCGTCTCCTTGTTGTTCAAACACCTCAACCAGAAAATATCTAGACTTAGAGAGACCAATCATGCAAACCAAATTTTAACAAGCTCTATGTAATTATTCATTAATGGGTACAAGGTACATGATGCAAGAGCTTAAACAAGATCTATATGAGCACAACAATTGCCAATCATCACATTATTCAAGACATTATACCAATTACTACATGTAGCATTTCCCGTTTCCAACCATATAACAATTAACGAAGCAGTTTCAACCTTCGCCATTGAACATTAAAAGCTAAAAACACATGTGTTCATACGAACCAGCGGAGCATGTCTCCCTCCCACACAAGCATTTATTCAAACAAAAACAAAAACATACAGACGCTCCAAGTAAAGTACATAAGATGTGATGGGATAAAAATATAGTTTCAAGAGAAGGAACCTGATAATTTGTCGATGAAGAAGGGGATGCCTTGGGCATCCCCAAGCTTAGATGCTTGAGTCTTCTTGAAATATGCAGGGATGAACCACCGGGGCATCCCCAAGCTTAGACTTTTCATTCTTCTTGATCGTAGTATATCATCCTCCTCTCTTGACCCTTGAAAACTTCCTCCACACCAAACTCAAAACAACTCATTAGAGGGTTAGTGCATAATCAAAAACTCACATGTTCAGAGGTGACACAATCATTCTTAACACTTCTGGACATTGCACAAAGCTTCTGAAAGTTAATGGAACAAATAAATCCATCCAACACAGAAAAAGAGGCAATGCGAAATAAAAGGCAGAATCTGTCAAAACAGAACAGTCCGTAAAGACGAATTTTAAAATGGCACCAGACTTGCTCAGATGAAAATTCTCAAATTGAATGAAAGTTGCGTACATATCTGAGGATCACTCACGTAAATTGGCATAATTTTCTGAGTTACCTACAGAGAATTAGGCCCAGATTCGTGACAGCAAGAAATCTGTTTCTGCGCAGTAATCCAAATCTAGTATCAACCTTTCTATCAAAGACTTTACTTGGCACAACAATGCAATAAAAATAAGATAAGGAGAGGTTGCTACAGTAGTAAACAACTTCCAAGACACAAATATAAAACAAAGTACTGTAGCAAAATAACACATGGGTTATCTCCCAAGAAGTTCTTTCTTTATAGCCATTAAGATGGGCTTAGCAGTTTTAATGATGCACTCGCAAGAAATAAAAGTTGAGGCAAAAGAGAGCATTTGAGTCTAACACACTTCCTATGCAAAGGAATCTTGTACACAAATGAATTCATGAAGAACAAAGTGAGAAGCATAAGAGGATAAAACACGAGTAACTTCAAGATTCTCAACATGAAGAGGGGAAACTTAATATTATTAAGATGCATATAACCATATTTCCCTCTCTCATAATAACTTTCAGTAGCATCATTGATGAAATCCACAATATACCCATCACTTAAAACATTCTTATCATGGTTCCTATGCATAGAAATATCATTAATTTTGGCATAAGAAGAGTTATTCTCATTAATAGTAATTGGAGCAAGATTATTATCAAGAATTTGAACATGGTAAACAAGTTGCATATTAAAAGAATTGTTTTTGGTAATCCAATCATGACTATGACAAGTTTCATAAGGATAGTTATAACCTATATCATAGCATTCTTTATAATAATCATCAAAGATCGGAGGCACAGTGCATCATAAGAAATAGAATAGTTATCTTTCACAGTCGATTTATCTATGACCATACCATCATTGTTATTAGAAGGAGATGTATCAAGAACATAATGACCAGTAGCAAAAGGATTTTCAAACACCTCTTCCCCAAGCTTAGAGCTTTCTATATCATTATGGGAGGAAGCATGGATAGCACTGACACTATGGCAATTATTATCATTTTCAGAATTAGTTTCCCAGAGATTTGTAATATCAAAAGTAGTGTGCTCATTCAAATCATGATCGCTAATGTATGTAAAGGGCATAGGAAGATCATCGTATTCAGATTCATTATCACAATAATCATTAGGAGCAACATACTTACGGTTACCTAGCGTTATCTCATTCACGCGGGGATACGCCGTTACCTCTTTCTTTTTATTCTCCTTCTTCTTCTTCGTTCCCTTCTTCTTCTTCTTCTTCTTCTTCTTCTCTTCCTTCTCCTCGTTCCCTTCTTTAGGAGGAAGAGGCTTGAAGGGTGGCTTGTCCGCATAACCTAATTTTCTTTTAGAAACAATAGAAGAAACTTGGGAGGATCCCTCCTTTTCATTAATTAGTTGAAAACACACAGCGGTCCTATCATATTTTGGCAAGGTGTCATCTTCTAAAATATTTTGTATGTAACTGTTTGTATGGCTTTTGTCAATGCAATAAGAAAAACACCCATGCAGGACATCATCAATATCAAGATCACTCATATGTAACAAAGAGATTTTTCTCGACAGTTCTTCACACCCCAAAAATAAAGTAAGTTCATCATGCTGATTAGGAGTAATTTCATCATCACAATACAAATTTGCAGCACTCATTGGGTTCAAATTATCATTGGAGGAGCATTGAAAATTAAAATGACCCACTTCATGGCAAACTTCACAAATAAAAGGATAGAGGGCACAAACTTTTTTACCAAGATCATCTAGAGCCCTAAACCACTTTCTAGTTTTTTCATTAGCATGATGGATACAATATTCATCTTTGATTTGATTAATTCCACAAGGTCTATGTATTCCACAAAAATTAACATGCTTATAGGAAATAGCATTCTTAGGAGTTTGAGCATGCTTATTAACAACAATTTCATTCTTCATGCAAGCCTCTTTAAAAGGTTCATGATACTTATCAAAATTCTTTTTAGGCAATTCAAAATGAGAAGCAAAGGCTTTATAAAGATTTGCAGCAACTTGAGAGTCAAGACCATAAGTAGCACTCATATTCGAAATTTATCGGTATCCATAAAAGTTTCAATGCATTCATAATCATAATTTATACCTGACTCTTTACCTTTGTAGTTCTTCCAATCTTCAGCGTTCTCCTTAATCCGATCAAGAAGGTCCCTTTTAAACTCTTCTTTGTTACTCGTGAATGATCCAGAACAAGTAGTATCCAGCAAGGTCTTATCTTGAAAAGAAAGTCTTGCATAGAAATTATCAATGATGATATTACCTGGAAGCTCATGATTGGGGCATTTGAGCATTAAAGTCTTCAATCTCTCCCATGCTTGGGCAATACTCTCTCCATCATGAGGCCAAAAATTATATATATGGTTTCGATCTTTGTGAATTTCACTTGGAGGATAGAACTTGGAATAAAATAGAGGCACAATATCCTTCCAATCAAGAGAGCGCACGTCCTTCAATAGTTTATACCAATGCGCCGCTTCACCAGATAGCGACATAACAAATAATTTCTTTCTAACTTCATCCATTGAAATACCTGCACACTTGAATAACTCGCATAATTCATGCAAAAACAGTAAATGATCTCCAGGATGGACAGTTCCATCCCCTTCATAGCGGTTATCCATAACACGTTCAATAATTTTCATAGGTATTTTATACGGAATACTTTCAGCAGGTGGATTTAAAATATCAGAAGCATCATTAGAGTTATCGCATGTGGGAGATAAAGCATTATCAGAGCAAAATATTTCTTCCAAAGCTGAGGAGCAAAAAAGATTATTTTTATGTAAACTAGCTTCCCCAAGCTTAGACTTATCCATAGCATTAGCAGTGATTGCATTCATACTAATAACATTGCTACTATCATGTAAATAAGGTTCCATAGGTTTTTAAATTTTCGCATCAAACAATTCTAAATTAGGAAAAAGATTAAAAAGCTCACCAATTTTTTTGTTGTTTTCCATTATGCCTAACTAGTGAAAATAAAAACAAGAAACAAAAAGATGCAATTGCAGGATCTAAAGGAAATAGCTTCGAGCACTCACACACCGGCAACAGTGCTAGAAAATAGCTTAGTAGTCGGAGGATGTGAATACCTTTTACCTTACCTCCCCGGCAAAGGCGCCAGAAAAGTGCTTGATGTCTACGGGAGCTTCTATTCTTGTAGACAGTGTTGGGCCTCCAAGAGCAGAGGTTTGTAGAACAGCAGCAAGTTTCCCTTAAGTGGATCACCCAAGGTTTATCGATCTCAGGGAGGAAGAGGTCAAAGATATCCCTCTCAAGCAACCCTGCAATCACGATACAAGGAGTCTCTTGTGTCCCCAACACACCTAATACACTTGTCAGATGTATAGGTGCACTAGTTCGGCGAAGAGATAGTGAAATACAAGTAGTATGGATGTATATGAGTGGTAATAGCAATCTGAATAAAATATGTCAGCGAGTAAACATGCAACAAAACAGTAAATAAACGGAGATTCGATGTTTGGAAACAAGGCCTAGGGATCATACTTTCACTAGTGGACACTCTCAACATTGATCGCATAATAAATAACTCTTTCTCTTATGTGCTACATACACTCTTTTGTTGGATGATGAACACATTGCGTAGGATTACACGAACCCTCAATGCCGGAGTTAACAAGCTCCACAATTCAATGTTCATATTTAAATAACCTTAGAGCATAATAGATCATTGCAAAATAAACCAAGAACTAACATAGTGCACACACTGTCCACATTACACTATGAAGGAGGAATAGATCACATCAATACTATCATAATGATAATTAACTCCACAATCTACAAGAGATCATGATCATAGCCTACGACAAGAACCACACGGTGCACACACTTGTCACCTTTACACCAAGTAGGAGGAATAGACTACTTTAATAACATCACATGAGTAGCACATAAACTAGTAGCGATACAAAGCTCATCATATGGATCTCAATCATGCTAAGCAATTCACGAGATCATTGTATTGGAGTACAGAGAGAGATTAACCACATAGCTACGGTAGAGCCCTCAGCCCCAGGGGTGGATTACTCCCTCCTCATCATGGAGGCAGCGATGGCGGTGAAGATGGCGGTGGAGACGGCGATGGAGATGACTCCGGGGGCAATTCCCCACCCTGGCGGCGTGCCAGAACAGAGACTTCTGTCCCCCAAATCTTGATTTCGCGATGGCGGCGGCTCTGGAAGGTTTTCTCGGGTTTCGTCTTCCGTATCGGTGTTTTTAGGTCAGGGACGACTAAATAGGCCAAGAGACGGAGTCGGAGGGGCCACGGGGTGCCCACACCATAGGGGGGCGCGCCCACCCCCTTGGCCGCGCCGCCCTGTGGGGTGGGGCCCTCCTGGCTCCCCTCTGGCCCTTCTTCGGTGCTCTGGAAGCGTCCGGGAAAAATAGGATGTTGGGTCTTTATTTCGTCCGATTCCGAGAATATTTCCTTTCTAGGATTTCTGAAACCAAAAACAGCAGAAAACAGCAACTGGCCCTTCGGCATCTCGTCAATAGGTTAGTTCCGGAAAACGCATAATAATGACATATAATGTGTATAAAACATGTAGGTATCATCAATAAAGTAACATGGAACATAAGAAATTATAGATACGTTTGAGACGTATCAGCAAGCCCGAGAGGTCACAACCCTGACGAACAGAAACAGCGTCAGTATGCAGCAAAAGGGAAGGGTAAGCCAAACGAAAGAAGTATACCTCTCCTGAGATCAGGGGAACAACCGATGATGAAGTAATCGGCTCTTGTGTTTCTGCTGGGGGCTTGGCCAAATTGGCGACCTTGTCAATGGCACATTTAGGGATTACTGGATCCAGGCTTGCGGAGGACATCTGTACTTCCTCGACTCCCCCACTAGAAGTGTCATCAGTCTGTAAAGGAGGTGGTTAGCCGATGTGAGCAGCAATGGATTAGCATGAAAGATGAGCCGAGGAGAGTATGGAGGGTAATTACATTTGAAGCCTCATGGTTTGATGAAGGGGCTTGCGGTTCCTTTCGAGTCCTCTTGGTGCTCACGCCCTGCCCCGCTTTGTTTGGAGCTTGGGGGGCACTAGGTTCAGGAACTGGCCTTTTCCTGGAAGCCGATGGTGGCAAATCTGGCTGGCTCTACGTGGTGATTTTCCCAGAGTTGTCCGAGCTCGAATACCCTTGATTGGATTGTGTGTCCTCGCTGAAGTTGTCTTCGGTGGAGGCATATATAAAAAAAAAGATTTAGTAAGCACAAGCATGTTTGCAGAAGCCCATAAGGATAGATGAAATCAGTCAAGGCATGGATCGACGTACGTGCAAGCTCTCTTGATCTGGAGAAGGGCTCCGGCGCTTCAAAGTTTTCCTGGCGGCTACCTTCCTCACCGCCGTTCTCGCCTTGGTTGGGGCTCGAGGGGCAGCTGGCCCGGAAGATACTTTGCTCTTGGAAGCCGATTTTGGTGAAATCGGCTGGCTCTGCATCACGACCTTTTTCAAGGGTGGCGAGCCTTTGCAGAAGAGGACCACATGAGCCGGTGGGAAAATTTCAAAAGGGGAGCCGTCATCATGTGTAGGTTCTGGACCATCTTGTTGCTGCAAGGAGACAGAGCAAGGTTGTAAAAATCATTGTAAGCCACTTCAAGAAAATTTGCGAGTGGTAGTACCTGTTCTGCGGGGATATTATATTCAGCATCGAGTTGTTTCAGCAACGGTCCCAGAGCTCTCCTGAAGGCATGAGTTTTCCACATTGACCACCAGGTCTCAAAACCATCGGTTGACGAGGTGAAAGAGAGGTTGTTAGGGACTGGGATGGCTAGAGCAGCAAACAAAGAATAACACCTCTGACCGGTGAGTAGATCAGGCAAGTCAGCTCTGCTCTCTGTTAAGTGGTGGAGGAAGAAATGGGGAGACACCTGCCCAAGACCAAACTGACGGGCTGCTACAACCGGCTGATAGGACTCATAACCAGGTTTGATTATTCTGTTTGATGTGCTCATGCCAACTGGAAGGAAGCAGGGACGGATCATGGTGGAATACAATTGCCGGGTGCTGGTGTCATCGGCAAAGCTGTCTAGCCTGAAGGAGACTGGGTTTTCAAAATTTTCAGATTCCGTGTAAGGAAAGAAGATAGGATTGTCCAGGCCTTGGAAGAAAATGTTGAACCACTTTGATGCTTCCTTGGGGATCAGTTTACTACCTGGAAGTCTATACAAGGCTTGGCCGTAGCTAGTGCATCGGATATGCTTCCCGTTAGCATCTGGAAAAGTGCAAGTGGCCAAAGGTGGGAAGTTTGGGATATGGTTCTGGAAATACAGCTGAGCCCATAGCTGAATAAACCACCAGGGACCTCCTGTCTTGACTGCTTTTTGGGAAGATAATTTGACGGACATTAGTTGGAGATATCGATAGACCTCTCGAAGGAACAGTTTGCCGATGCCAAGCTGGGTGCCTCTGGCAAGTTCATAGGCCAAGGGAAGATAATTCTTGGTCGGAGCAAGTGAAGGGCCACAAAATATGAAGTGTTCCAACCAGAAGTTTAGAAAGGCCGTGTGTTTTTTCTCTGTTACAGGGCCTTTATTTTTCATGTGGCGTCGAAGGTAAGCACCCCAGTTTGTGCACTCTGTTTTGGAAGAGAGCTTGAAAGGGACCCTTGGCAGCATAAAAGCAGAGGGGCTGAGGGATGTAATGTCTAGGCCAGTGATCATTACCACATCTAGCAGAGTTGGTGTCATGGGGCCGTGGCCAAACATGAAGCAGTTCAGAGCATCAGACCAGAAGTAGCCGATGGTTTTTAGAAGGTTTTCATGCTTCTCAAGGGGAGACAATGATAAGGACAGACCATCGGCTATTCCTGTGGTTTCCCATTTGGATTGGTAAGCTTTGGATACTCTACTGTACCAGGAAACCCAATCTTCAGGAGGGTTAGGCCAGGCTCGTAAGCAGTCGGCCCAAGAAGTTAGATCTAAATTCTGGTTCACGAAGGGAATCCTATGGGCCTCGCAAGAAATCAGATGGGCAGGACTCTCGACAGTACGGGGGCCAAGACAAAGGGAGTTTGGGAGAGAAGGATGCGGCAACAGAATGTCTGATACCTAAAATTAATGGTGGAACAAAGCATTAATTCAGATGTTTGCCATTAGTTCTAACACTATGCTCGGATGGCGAGGGGCAGTTAAGGATTACCTTCAGGCCAGAGACCGTGGCGTGTGCATTGGACGATTCCGCCATCTGATTCGCTGGCGGAGATGAATCTGCGCGGTTGGGGATCTGGGATTCGCTTTGCTGCGAGTTGAATCTATTCGACGGGCGATTGGAGATCTGAGTTTGGTCCTTTAGACGAGGGTCACAGGTTACCGTTTGAATTTGGGGAATGTCCGCTTGGACCTGTCTAAATAGGTAATTGAGTCTGGCCTCGCTGGTGTTTTATGGTAAAAGACCGATGCGTTGCTATCGGCTCTTTGTGCGTTGACCTACTATGACAATCGGAAAAATCATAGATAGAAGCATTCTTCATTGACTAAGAGGGTTTTTTGCAATAAGAGTCGATTGCTCTCAAAAGGAAGATCTACTACCTAATGTACTACTACTAGCCCTATTCTAGTAGTCCCTAATCTAGGGGCCGGCGCCGTCGCTGCCCTCGTCATCGCCGTCCTCGCTGCCGTCGGCGCTGCTGCCGGCGACGTCTTCGTCGCTGCTGCTGAAGCCGGCAGCAGGGGCTTCTTCTTCTTCGTCGTCGTCGTCCTCCGACCCGGCGCGGAAGCGCTTCACCGGCGGGTACTCGTCAGAGGAGGTGTCCTCCTTCGTTTCATCCTCTTCGTCGGAGGAGAGGTCCTCGCCCCAGGAGAAGGCGTCGTCGTCGCTCTCTTCCTCCAACTCCCCGTCGACGAGGAACTGGAGGTTATCCTCCCCGTCGGTCAAGGATTCGTCATCCTCTGACCCGACGGCGAAGTCCCAATCCGCCTCATCCCACCACAGTGGGGCGAGGGCCTCGTACGCCGCTATCGGGTCGTACTCCGGCGTCGGCTCACGGGAGGAGGACGATTGGGAGGAGAGACCCGAGGAGTAGGAGGTGGAGGAGGAGTCCATGGTTGCAGAGGAGGGGAGTTTTGATTGCTAATGCAGAGCAAGAGGATGAGGAGGCGAACTGCTCGGATGAGGTTAAATAAAGGGCATATAGTGGAACATGATTCAATGCTGTGGCAGTTTTCGAGGATGCGGTGCCAAAACTGTCAAATCGTGCAGAACGGAGAAGTTGAGAAGGCAAGGCACTATCAAACCGTGCAGTACGGAGAAGTTGAGAAGACAAGGCATCATGATGAAAGGGCACTGTAGCGGTTCTGCTCTATAACGCGTGACTCGATGAAGGAAAACAGAGTGGTTTTGGAATTATTATTGCCAAAACCAGGGGGATGTGTTATCACCAGATTTTAGCTAAATTAGGAGATGGGCCGTGATTGAAATGGGCTTAGAAGATATGCACATAAAGTGTTCTTGAATCGGCCTCGTGCGAGAGTTTGGGCTAGATTGCCCGTATATCTGTACATTATGGTAGATCGCATTTCAGTTTAGAATTAAGAGATAGAGTTTGGTTCCTACACAGTTAGGTTTGTTCCAAAGATAGAAAGTCTACGGACTATAAATATGTACCTAGGGTTATTGAGAAAGGAGGACGATCACGTTCACAACAAACACAATCTAGGCGCATCGCCACCCCTTGTTTCGAGGGTTTCTTCCGGGTAAGCGTCGTGCTGCCCAGATCGCATCTTGCGATCTGGGCAGTATCAGTTTATTCGTTGTTTTGTGTTGCTCGTACTGAAGCCTTGTTGATGGCGAGTAATACCGTTATCATAGATGTTTTGGGGCTAACGTCGATACTTTTCTGATATGTTTGATTATGTTATACTGCCCCTAAATATCTAGCTGCCTTTGCACCTATCTTAGGTGTAAGGGCAGCATCTTGCTTGGTCTTTGTTTAGTAGATCTGATCTGTTACGGTTGTTCCTTGTTCTCCAAGGATTAGTTTGATATCTGCATGGTTAGGCCTTGCAAACGGGTTGAACGATCCAGCGGTGCGTAAGGTATGGTTGGCCGATCCAAGAGGGGTTGTTCCGGGAATCGACTCTGTGTTGGTTTTTAGGCCTCTTCTAGGACTAGTTTTCTGTTATCTTTCGTATCTGCCAGGCTCAACTACGCGTAGGATGTTCCAATTATACGGTGAAAGCCCTAGACTGTCGTAGATCGATTTAACTTGGTATAGATAAAGCAGGATCCCCATGTTATTGTAGATCTAACACGAACCATGGGACAATCGGCTCTTTGAAGCCGATTCAAAGGGTAACCTGAGAGCCGATCGAGGCTCGGATTTAATGTTTACGTGTCTGCCATGCAGGAAACTAATTGAAGCAATCCATCACCTTCCTGACGAGGTATAGGTCAGGTGGCACGCCCTCACAATAGCCAGGACGTGTGTGATACGTCTCCAACGTATCGATAATTTCTTATGTTCCATGCTACTTTATTAATGATACCTACATGTTTTATGCACATTATATGTCATATTTATGCATTTTCTGGAACTAACCTATTAACAAGATGCCGAAGAGCCAGTTGCTGTTTTCTGCTGTTTTTGGTTTCAGAAATCCTAGTGAAGAAATATTCTCGGAATTGGACGAAACTTTCGCCCAGGGTCCTATTTTTGCACGAAGCTTCCAGAAGACCGAAGAGATAACGAAGTGGGGCCACGAGGCAGCCAGGGGCTAGGGCGGCGCGGCCCAAGCCCTGGCCGCGCCGACCTACCCCCTAGGCCCCTCGTGTGGCCCCTCGCGTTGACCCTCCGCCTACTTAAAGCCTCCGTCGCGAAACCCCCAGTACCGAGAGCCACGATACGGAAAACCTTACTGAGACGCCGCCGCCGCGAATCCCATCTCGGGGGATTCAGGAGATCGCCTCCGGCACCCTGCCGGAGAGGGGATTCATCTCCCGGAGGACTCTACACCGCCATGGTCGCCTCCGGAGTGATGAGTGAGTAGTTCACCCCTGGACCATGGGTCCATAGCAGTAGCTAGATGGTCGTCTTCTCCTTGTTGTGCTTCATTGTTGGATCTTGTGAGCTGCCTAACATGATCAAGATCATCTATCTGTAATTCTATATGTTGTGTTTGTCGGGATCCGATGGATAGAGAGTACTATGATTATGGTGATTATCAATCTATTGTTTATGTGTTGTTTATGATCTTGCATGCTCTCCGTTATTAGTAGAGGCTCTGGCCAAGTTTTTACTCTTAACTCCAAGAGGGAGTATTTATGCTCGATAGTGGGTTCATGCCTCCATTGAATCTGGGACAGTGACAGAAAGTTCTAAGGTTGTGGATGTGCTGTTGCCACTAGGGATAAAACATTGATTCTATGTCTAAGGATGTAGTTGTCGATTACATTACGCACCATACTTAATGCAATTGCCTGTTGCTTTGCAACTTAATACTGGAGGGGGTTCGGATGATAACCTGAAGGTGGACTTTTTAGGCATAGATGCAGTTGGATGGCGGTCTATGTACTTTGTCGTAATGCCCAATTAAATCTCACTATATTTATCATATCATGTATATGCATTGTTATGCCTTTCTCTATTTGTCAATTGCCCGACTGTAATTTGTTCACCCAACATGCTTTTATCTTATGGGAGAGACACCTCTAGTGAACTATGGACCCCGGTCCTATTCTTTACATAGCATACAATCTACTGCAATTGTGTTTACTGTTTTCTTTGCAAACATCTTCCACTCGATACGTTTAATCCTTTGTTACAGCAAGCCGGTGAGATTGACAACCTCACTGTTTCGTTGGGGCAAAGTACTTTGGTTTTGTTGTGCAGATTCCACGTTGGCGCAGGAATCCCTGGTGTTGCGCCGCATCACATTTCGCGACCATCAACCTTCAACGTGCTTCTTGGCTCCTCCTGGTTCGATAAACCTTGGTTTCTTTCTGAGGGAAAACTTGCCACTGTGCGCATCATACCTTCCTCTTGGGGTTCCCAACGGACGTGTACATTTACGCGCATCAAGCACTGTTTTCTGGCGCCGTTGCCGGGGAGATCAAGACACGCTGCAAGGGGAGTCTCCACTTCTCAATCTCTTTACTTTGTTTTTGTCTTGCTTTATTTTATTTACTACTTTGTTTGCTGCACTAAATTAAAATACAAAAAAATTAGTTGCTAGTTTTACTTTATTTACTGTCTTGCTCTCTATATCGAAAACACAAAAAAATTAGTTACTTGCATTTACTTTATCTAGTTTGTTTTATTTACCGTTGCTAAAATGAATACTCCTGAAAATACTAAGTTGTGTGACTTCACAAATGCAAATAATAATGATTTCCTATGCACACCTATTGCTCCACCTGCTACTACAGCAGAATTCTTTGAAATTAAACCTGCTTTACTAAATCTTGTCATGAGAGATCAATTTTCTGGTGTTAGTTCTGATGATGCTGCTGCCTGATGTCTACTCACGCTTCTTTTCCTGTAGACAGTGTTGGGCCTCCAAGAGCAGAGGTTTGTAGAACAGCAGCAAGTTTTCCCTTAAGTGGATCACCCAAGGTTTATCGAACTCAGGGAGGAAGAGGTCAAAGATATCCCTCTCAAGCAACCCTGCAACCACAAAGCAAGAAGTCTCTTGTGTCCCCAACACACCTAATAGGTGCACTAGTTCGGCGAAGAGATAGTGAAATACAGGTGGTATGAATAAGTATGAGCAGTAGTACGGCGCCAGAAAAGTGCTTGCTGGCGTGCAGTTGATGGTAGTAATATTGCGGGAAGTAAACATGCAGTAGAACAGTAAACAAGCAGCGATAACAGTATTTAGGAACAAGGCCTAGGGATCATACTTTCACTAGTGGACACTCTCAACATTGATCACATAATAAATAAGTTCTCTTTCCTTTGTGCTACATATACTCTTGTTTGATAATGAACACCACTAATTGTGTAGGATTACACGAACCCTCAATGCCGGAGTTAACAAGCGCCACAACATTCGATATTCATGTTTAAGTAACCTTAGAGTATAATAGATCTTTGCAAAACACACCAAGTACTAACATAGCATGCACACTGTCACCATCACACTACGAAGGAGGCATAGATCACATCAATACTATCATAATGACAATTAACTCCACAATCTACAAGAGATCATGATCATAATCTACGACAAGAACTACACGATGCACACACTGTCACCATTACACCATGCAGGAGGAATAGACTACTTTAATAACATCACATGAGTAGCACATAGATAAATAGTGATACAAAACACATTGCAATCATAAAGGGATATAAATAAGCACTTCACTACGCCATTCATAACAGTGAATAAGTATTCTGTGAAATATAGCCTAAGATACCCACACGGTGCACACACTGTCACCTTTACACACGTGGGACAAGGAGTCTCCGGAGATCACATAAGTAAAACCCACTTGACTAGCATAATGACATCTAGATTACAAGCATCATCATATGAATCTCAATCATGTAAGGCAGCTCATGAGATTATTGTATTGAAGTACATAGGAGAGAGATGAACCACATAGCTACCGGTACAGCCCCGAGCCTCGATGGAGAACTACTCCCTCCTCATGGGAGCAGCAGCGGTGATGAAGATGGCGGTGGAGATGGCAGCGGTGTCGATGGAGGAGCCTTCCGGGGGCACTTCCCCGCTCCGGCAGGGTGCCGGAACAGAGACTCCTGTCCCCCAGATCTTGGCTTCGCGATGGTGGCGGCTCTGGAACTTTTCTCGTATCGTGGCTTCCTCCGTAAGGGTTTTCGATGCAGGGGCTTTATATAGGCGAAGAGGCGGCGCAGGAGGGTCGAAGGGGCGCCCACACCATAGGGTGGCGCGGGCCCAGCCCTGGCCGCGCCACCATGTCATCTGGGGCCCACAGGGCTCCCCTCTGGTGGCTCTCGGGTGTTCTGGATGCTTCCGGGCAAAATAGGAACCTGGGCGTTGATTTCGTCCAATTCCGAGAATATTTCGTTACTAGGATTTCTGAAACCAAAAACAGCAGAAAACAGGAACTGGCACTTCGGCATCTTGTTAATAGGTTAGTTCCAGAAAATGCACGAATATGACATAAAGTGTGCATAAAACATGTAGATATCATCAATAAAGTAGCATGGAACATAAGAAATTATCGATACGTTGGAGACGTATCAGCATCCCCAAGCTTAGTTCTGCTCGTCCCGAGCAGGTAAAACGATAACAAAGATAATTTCTTAAGTGACATGCCATCATAACCTTGATCATATTGTAAACATATGTAATGAATGCAGCGATCAAAACAATGGTAATGACATGAGTAAACAACTGAATCATAAAGCAAAGACTTTTCATGAATAGTACTTCAAGACAAGCATCAATAAGTCTTGCATAAGAGTTAACTCATAAAGCAATAAATCAAAGTAAAGGTGTTGAAGCAACACAAAGGAAGATTAAGTTTCAGCGGTTGCTTTCAACTTATAACATGTATATCTCATGGATATTGTCAACATAAAGTAATATAACAAGTGCAATATGCAAGTATGTAGGAATCAATGCACAGTTCACACAAGTGTTTGCTTCTTGAGGTGGAGAGAGATAGGTAAACTGACTCAACAATAAAAGTAAAAGAAAGGTCCTTCAAAGAGGAAAGCATCGATTGCTGTATTTGTGCTAGAGCTTTTATTTTGAAAACATGAAACAATTTTGTCAACGGTAGTAATAAAGCATATGAGTTATGTAAATTATATCTTACAAGTTGCAAGCCTCATGCATAGTATACTAATAGTGTCCGCACCTCGTCCTACTTAGCTTGGACTACCGGATCTTTGCATGCCATGTTTCAACCAAGTGTCACAAAGGGGTACCTCCATGCCGCCTGTACAAAGGTCTAAGGAGAAAGCTCGCATTTTGGATTTCTCGCTTTTGATTATTCTCAACTTAGACATCCATACCGGGACAACATGGACAACAGATAATGGACTCCTCTTAAATGCATAAGCATGTAGCAATGATTATTATTCTCATATGAGATTGAGGATATATGTCCAAAACTGAAACTTCAACCATGGTTCATGGCTTTAGTTAGCGGCCCAATGTTCTTCTCTAACAATTTTGCATGCTCCAACCACTAAAATGATAGATCCTTCAGACAAGACGGACATGCATAGCAACTCACATGATATTCAACAATAGTTGATGGCGTTCCCCAGAAGCATGGTTATCGCACAACAAGCAACTTAATAAAAGATAAAGTGCATAAGTACATATTCAATACTACGATAGTTTTTAAGGCTATTTTGTCCCATGAGCTATATATTGCAAAGGTGAATGATGGAATTTTAAAGGTAGCACTCAAGCAATTTACTTTGGAATGGCGGGAAATACCACGTAGTAGGTAGGTATGGTGGACACAAATGGCATAGTGGTTGGCTCAAGGATTTTGGATGCATGAGAAGTATTCCCTCTCGATACAAGGTTTAGGCTAGCAAGGTTATTTGAAGCAAACTCAAGGATGAACAGGTGCAGCAAAACTCACATAAAAGACATATTGTAAACATTATAAGACTCTACACCATCTTCCTTGTTGTTCAAACTCAATACTAGAAATTATCTAGACCTTAGAGAGACCAATTATGCAAACCAAATTTTAGCATGCTCTATGTATTTCTTCACTAATGGGTGCAAAGTATATGATGCAAGAGCTTAAACATGAGCACAACAATTGCCAAGTATCACATTACCCAAGACATTTTAGCAATTACTACATGTAGCATTTTCCAATTCCAACCATATAACAATTTAACGAAGAGGAAACTTCGCCATGAATATTATGAGCTAAGAACACATGTGTTCATACGAACCAGTGGAGCGTGTCTCTCTCCCACACAAGGATGAACTTATTCAGAGAACTAAGATAACAAAACAAAAACAAAAATAAAAGCACAAAGACGCTCCAAGTAAAGTACATAAGATGTGACCGAATAAAAATATAGTTTCACTAGAAGAAACCTGATAAGTTGTCGATGAAGAAGGGGATGCCTTGGGCATCCCCAAGCTTAGATGCTTGAGTCTTCTTAAAATATGCAGGGATGAACCACCGGGGCATCCCCAAGCTTAGACCTTTCACTCTTCTCGATCACATTATATCACCCTCTTCTATTGACCCTTGAAAACTTCCTTCACACCAAACTTCAAGCAAACTCATTAGAGGGTTAGTGCATAATCAAAAATTCACATGTTCAGAGGTGGCACAAACATTCTTTTCACTTCTGGACATTGCACAAAAACTTCTGAAAGTTAATGGAACAAAGAAACTCATTCAACTTAACAAAAGCGGCAATGCGAAATAAAAGGCAGAATCTGTCAAAAACAGAACAGTCCGTAAAGACGAATTTAAAGCTGGCACCAGACTTGCTCAAATGGAAAAACTCAAAACTAATGAAAGTTGCGTACATATCTGAGGATCACGCTCGTAAATTGGCAGATTTTTTCGAATTTTCTACAGAGGCCTGTGCCCAGATTCGTGACAGACAGCAATGCTGTTTCTGCGCAGCGATCCCAAATATAACATCAACTATAACATAGAAACTTTACTTGGCACAAAAACATGATAAGGAGAGGTTGCTACAGTAGTAAACAACTTCCAAGACACAAATATAAAACAAAGTACTGTAGCAAAATAACACATGGGTTATCTCCCAAGAAGTTCTTTCTTTATAGCCATTAAGATGGGCTCAGCAGTTTTAATAATGCACTCGTAAGAAATAAGAGTTGAAGCAAAAGAGAGCATCAAGAGGCAAATTCAAAACACATTTAAGTCTAACATGCTTCCTATGCATAGGAATCTTGTAAATAAACAAGTTCATGAAGATCAAAGTAACAAGCATAGGAAGATAAAACAAGTGTAGCTTCAAAAATTTCAGCACATAGAGAGGTGTTTTAGTAACATGAAAATTTCTACAACCATATTTTCCTCTCTCATAATAACTTTCAGTAGCATCATGAGCAAACTCAACAATATAACTATCACATAAAGCATTCTTATCATGAGTCTCATGCATAAAATAATTACTACTCCCAACATAAGCATAGTCATTCTTATTAATTGTAGTGGGAGCAAATTCAACAAAGTAGCTATCAAATATAGGAGGTATATTGTAATCATAATCAAATTTATCCTCCATAACAGGTGGTAACAAAAGACTACTATCATTATAATCATCATAAATGGGAGGCAAAGTATCATCAAAGTAAATTTTCTCCTCAATGCTTGGGGGACTAAAAATATCATGCTCATCAAAGCCAGCTTCCCCAAGCTTAGAATTTTCCATAGCATTAGCAACAATGGTGTTCAAAGCATTCATAGTAACAACATTCCCATTAGCATGCATATAAAGTTCCATGGGTTTCTTAATTCTTTCTTCAAACACATCATGTCCTAATTCAAGATAAAGTTCATAAAGATCTCTCATATTTTTGTTGTTTTCCATTATGCCTAACTAGTGTAAACAAGAAACCAAATGTCGCAATTGCAGAGTCTAAAGGAAATAGCTTTGAGTACTTACAACGGCGCTGGAAAATAGCTTAGTAGCCGAGGTCCGGAGTGTGAGTACCTTTTACCTTTCCTCCCCGGCAACGGCGCCAGAAAAATAGCTTGATGTCTACTTCCCCCTCCTTTTCCTGTAGACAGTGTTGGGCCTCCAAGAGCAGAGGTTTGTAGAACAGCGGCAAGTTTTCCCTTAAGTGGATCACCCAAGGTTTATCGAACTCAGGGAGGAAGAGGTCAAAGATATCCCTCTCAAGCAACCCTGCAACCACAAAGCAAGAAGTCTCTTGTGTCCCCAACACACCTAATAGGTGCACTAGTTCGGCGAAGAGATAGTGAAATATAGGTGGTATGAATAAGTATGAGCAGTAGTACGGCGCCAGAAAAGTGCTTGCTGGCGTGCAGTTGATGGTAGTAATATTGCGGGAAGTAAACATGCAGTAGAACAGTAAACAAGCAGCGATAACAGTATTTAGGAACAAGGCCTAGGGATCATACTTTCACTAGTGGACACTCTCAACATTGATCACATAATAAATAAGTTCTCTTTCCTTTGTGCTACATATACTCTTGTTTGATAATGAACACCACTAATTGTGTAGGATTACACGAACCCTCAATGCCGGAGTTAACAAGCGCCACAACATTCGATATTCATGTTTAAGTAACCTTAGAGTATAATAGATCTTTGCAAAACACACCAAGTACTAACATAGCATGCACACTGTCACCATCACACTACGAAGGAGGCATAGATCACATCAATACTATCATAATGACAATTAACTCCACAATCTACAAGAGATCATGATCATAATCTACGACAAGAACTACATGATGCACACACTGTCACCATTACACCATGCAGGAGGAATAGACTACTTTAATAACATCACATGAGTAGCACATAGATAAATAGTGATACAAAACACATTGCAATCATAAAGGGATATAAATAAGCACTTCACTACGCCATTCATAACAGTGAATAAGTATTCTGTGAAATATAGCCTAAGAGACCCACACGGTGCACACACTGTCACCTTTACACACGTGGGACAAGGAGTCTCCGGAGATCACATAAGTAAAACCCACTTGACTAGCATAATGACATCTAGATTACAAGCATCATCATATGAATCTCAATCATGTAAGGCAGCTCATGAGATTATTGTATTGAAGTACATAGGAGAGAGATGAACCACATAGCTACCGGTACAGCCCCGAGCCTCGATGGAGAACTACTCCCTCCTCATGGGAGCAGCAGCGGTGATGAAGATGGCGGTGGAGATGGCAGCGGTGTCGATGGAGGAGCCTTCCGGGGGCACTTCCCCGCTCCGGCAGGGTGCCGGAACAGAGACTCCTGTCCCCCAGATCTTGGCTTCGCGATGGTGGCGGCTCTGGAACTTTTCTCGTATCGTGGCTTCCTCCGTAAGGGTTTTCGATGCAGGGGCTTTATATAGGCGAAGAGGCGGCGCAGGAGGGTCGAAGGGGCGCCCACACCATAGGGTGGCGCGGGCCCAGCCCTGGCCGCGCCACCATGTCATCTGGGGCCCACAGGGCTCCCCTCTGGTGGCTCTCGGGTGTTCTGGATGCTTCCGGGCAAAATAGGAACCTGGGCGTTGATTTCGTCCAATTCCGAGAATATTTCGTTACTAGGATTTCTGAAACCAAAAACAGCAGAAAACAGGAACTGGCACTTCGGCATCTTGTTAATAGGTTAGTTCCAGAAAATGCACGAATATGACATAAAGTGTGCATAAAACATGTAGATATCATCAATAAAGTAGCATGGAACATAAGAAATTATCGATACGTTGGAGACGTATCACTGCCCATCTCAATAATTTTGTTGAACTTTGTGAAATGCAAAAGTATAAAGATGTAGATGGTGATATTATTAAATTGAAAGTGTTTCCTTTCTCATTAAGAGGAAGAGCTAAAGATTGGTTGCTATCTTTGCCTAAGAATAGTATTGATTCATGGACTAAATGCAAGGATGCTTTTATTGGTAGATATTATCCTCCCGCTAAAATTATATCTTTGAGAAGTAGCATATTGAATTTTAAACAATTAGATACTGAACATGTTGCTCAAGCATGGGAGAGAATGAAAACTTTGGTAAAGAATTGCCCAACCCATGGACTGACTACTTGGATGATCATCCAAACCTTCTATGCAGGACTAAATTTTTCTTCGCGGAATTTATTGGATTCAGCTGCTGGAGGTACCTTTATGTCCATCACATTGGGGGCGGCTACAAAACTTCTTGATGATATGATGATAAATTACTCTGAATGGCACACGGAAAGAGCTCCACAAGGTAAGAAGGTAAATTCTGTTGAAGAAACCTCTTCCTTGAGTGATAAGATTGATGTGATTATGTCTATGCTTGTGAATGGTAGATCTAATGTTGATCCAAATAATGTTCCTTTAGCTTCATTGGTTGCTCAAGAAGAAAATGTTGATGTGAATTTCATTAAAAATAATAATTTCAACAACAATGCTTATAGGAACAACTTTGGTAATAACTATAGGCCATATCCTTCTGCTAATGGTAATGGTTATGGTAATTCTTATGGGAATTCTTACAACAATAATAGGAGTGTACCCTCTGGTCTTGAAGCCATGCTTAAAGAATTTATTAGTACACAAACTGCTTTTAACAAATCTGTTGAGGAAAAGCTTGATAAAATTGATACTATTGCTTCTAGAGTTGATAGACTTGCCTCTGATGTAAACCTTTTAAAATTGAAAGTTATGCCTAATAATGATATTGATAATAAGATTACTACTACAGCAAATGCCATCCAAGTTAGAATTAATGAGAATATAAGATTAATGGCTGAACTGCGTGCTAGGTGGGATAGAGAAGAAAATGAAAAACTAGCTAAAGAGAATAATGTAGCTAAAGTTTGGACTATCATCACCACTAGTAATGCTAATTCTCCACATGTTGCTGCACCTCCTACTATCAATGGTAAAATAATTGGTGTTGGCAATGTTTCTACTCCTAGTGCAAAGCGTACAAAACTGCCTGAAATTGCTAAAACTGCTGAAACTGCTTGTGATAAAACTGCTGAAATTTTTTCCAACCTTGGGAACAATGATCCCATTGCTGTAGCTCATAATGATTTAGATTTTGATGATTGCCACATCTCTGAAGTTATAAAGTTCTTGCAAAAACTTGCTAAAAGTCCTAATGCTAGTGCTATAAATTTAGCCTTTACAAAACATATTACAAATGCTCTCATAAAAGCTAGAGAAGAGAAACTAAAACTTGAAACTTCTATTCCTAGAAAGTTAGAAGATGGTTGGGAGCCCATCATTAAAATGAAATTCAATGACTTTGAATGTAATGCTTTATGTGATCTTGGTGCAAATATTTCTGTTATGCCTAAAAAGATTTATGATATGCTTGACTTGCCACCATTGAAGAATTGTTATTTGGATGTTAATCTTGCCGATAATGTTAAAAAGAAACCTTTGGGGAGGATTGATAATGTGCATATTACGGTTAACAATAACCTTGTCCCCGTTGATTTTGTTGTTTTGGATATCGAATGCAATGCATCTTGTCCTATTGTGTTGGGAAGACCTTTTCTTCGAACTGTTGGTGCTATTATTGATATGAGGGAAGGTAATATTAAATATCAATTTCCTCTCAAGAAAGGTATGGAACACTTCCCTAGAAAGAGAATTAAGTTGCCTTTTGATTCTATTATTAGAACAAGTTATGATGTTGATGCTTCTACTCTCGATGTCACTTGATTTGCACTTTCTGCGCCTAGCTGAAAGGCGTTAAAGAAAAGCGCTTATGGGAGACAACCCATGTTTTTACCTACAGCAATTTTTTGTTTTGTTGAGTCTTGGAAGTTGTTTACTACTGTAGAAACCTCTCCTTATCATGTTTTTGTGCCAAGTAAAGTTTCTATGTCAAAGTTGATGTTATATTTGGGATCGCTGCGCAGAAACAGCATTGCTGTCTGTCACGAATCTGGGCACAGTCCTCTGTAGAAAATTCTAAACAATCTGCCAATTTACGAGCGTGATCCTCAGATATGTACGCAACTTTCATTAGTTTTGAGTTTTTCCATTTGAGCAAGTCTGGTTCCAGCTTTAAATTCGTCTTTACGGACTGTTCTGTTTTTGAAAGATTCTGCCTTTTATTTCGCATTGCCTCTTTTGCTATGTTGGATTTATTTCCTTGATCCATTAATGTCCAGTAGCATTATGCAATGTACAGAAGTGAAAATAATGATTGTGTCACCTCTGAATGTGTGAATTATTAATTGTGCACTAACCCTCTAATGAGTTTGCTTGAAGTTTGGTGTGAAGGAAGTTTTCAAGGGTCAAGAGAGGAGAATGATATACTATGATCAAGAGGAGTGAAAGCTCTAAGCTTGGGGATGCCCCCGTGGTTCACCCCTGCATATTTTAAGAAGACTCAAGCGTCTAAGCTTGGGGATGCCCAAGGCATCCCCTTCTTCATCGACAACATCATCAGGTTCCTCCCCTGAAACTATATTTTTATTCAATCACATCTCGTGTTCTTTACTTGGAGCGTCGGTTTGTTTTTGTTTTTGTTTTTTTTTGAATAAAAGGGATCCTAGCGTTCACTTTGTGGGAGAGAGACACGCTCCGCTGTTGCATATGGACACATGTGTCCTTAGGCTTTACTCATAATATTCAAGGCGAAGTTTCTTCTTCGTTAAATTGTTATATGGTTGGAATTGGAAAATGCTACATGTAGTAATTCTAAAATGTCTTGGATAATGTGATACTTGACAATTGTTGTGCTCATGTTTAAGCTCTTGCATCATATACTTTGCACCCATTAATGAAGAAATACATAGAGCTTGCTAAAATTTGATTTGCATATTTGGTCTCTCTAAGGTCTAGATAATATCTAGTATTGAGTTTTGAACAACAAGGAAGACGGTGTAGAGTCTTATAATGTTTACAATATGTCTTTTATGTGAGTTTTGCTGCACTTGTTCGTCCTTGAGTTTGCTTCAAATAACCTTGCTAGCCTAAACCTTGTATCGAGAGGGAATACTTCTCATGCATCCAAAATCCTTGAGCCAACTACTATGCCATTTGTGTCCACCATACCTACCTACTACATGGTATTTCTCCGCCATTCCAAAGTAAATTGCTTGAGTGCTACCTTTAAAATTCCATCATTCGCCTTTGCAATATATAGCTCATGGGACAAAATAGCCTTAAAAACTATCGTAGTATTGAATATGTACTTATGCACTTTATCTTTTATTAAGTTGCTTGTTGTGCGATAACCATGCTTCTGGGGAACGCCATCAACTATTGTTGAATATCATGTGAGTTGCTATGCATGTCCGTCTTGTCTGAAGGATCTATCATTTTAGTGGTTGGAGCATGCAAAATTGTTAGAGAAGAACATTGGGCCGCTAACTAAAGCCATGAACCATGGTTGAAGTTTCAGTTTTGGACATATATCCTCAATCTCATATGAGAATAATAATTGTTGCTACATGCTTATGCATTTAAGAGGAGTCCATTATCTGTTGTCCATGTTGTCCCGGTATGGATGTCTAAGTTGAGAATAATCAAAAGCGAGAAATCCAAAATGCGAGCTTTCTCCTTAGACCTTTGTACAGGCGGCATGGAGGTACCCCTTTGTGACACTTGGTTGAAACATGGCATGCAAAGACCCGGTAGTCCAAGCTAAGTAGGACGAGGTGCGGGCACTACTAGTATACTATGCATGAGGCTTGCAACTTGTAAGATATAATTTACATAACTCATATGCTTTATTACTACCGTTGACAAAATTGTTTCATGTTTTCAAAATAAAAGCTCTAGCACAAATACAGCAATCGATGCTTTCCTCTTTGAAGGACCATTCTTTTACTTTTATTGTTGAGTCAGTTTACCTATCTCCTTCCACCTAAGAAGCAAACACTTGTGTGAACTGTGCATTGATTCCTACATACTTGCATATTGCACTTGTTATTTTACTTTATGTAGACAATATCCATGAGATATACATGTTATAAGTTGAAAGCAACCGCTGAAACTTAATCTTCCTATGTGTTGCTTCAACACCTTTACTTTGATTTATTACTTTATGAGTTAACTCTTATGCAAGACTTATTGATGCTTGTATTGAAGTACTATTCATGAAAAGTCTTTGCTTTATGATTCACTTGTTTACTCATGTCATTACCTTTGTTTTGATCGCTGCATTCATTACATATGTTTACAAATAGTATGATCAAGATTATGATGGCATGTCACTTCAGAAATTATCTTTGTTATCGTTTTACTCGCCGACGAGCAGAACTAAGCTTGGGGATGCTGATACGTCTCCAACGTATCGATAATTTCTTATGTTCCATGCTACTTTATTAATGATACCTACATGTTTTATGCACATTATATGTCATATTTATGCATTTTCTGGAACTAACCTATTAACAAGATGCCGAAGAGCCGATTCTTTGTTTCTGCTGTTTTTGGTTTCAGAAATCCTAGTAAAGAAATATTCTCGGAATTGGACGAAACTTTCGCCCAGGGTCCTATTTTTGCACGAAGCTTCCAGAAGACCGAAGAGATAACGAAGTGGGGCCACGAGGCAGCCAGGGGCTAGGGCGGCGCGGCCCAAGCCCTGGCCGCGCCGACCTACCCCCTGGGCCCCTCGTGTGGCCCCCCGCGTTGACCCTCCGCCTACTTAAAGCCTCCGTCGCGAAACCCCCAGTACCGAGAGCCACGATACGGAAAACCTTACTGAGACGCCGCCGCCGCGAATCCCATCTCGGGGGATTCAGGAGATCGCCTCCGGCACCCTGCCGGAGAGGGGATTCATCTCCCGGAGGACTCTACACCGCCATGGTCGCCTCCGGAGTGATGAGTGAGTAGTTCACCCCTGGACCATGGGTCCATAGCAGTAGCTAGATGGTCGTCTTCTCCTTGTTGTGCTTCATTGTTGGATCTTGTGAGCTGCCTAACATGATCAAGATCATCTATCTGTAATTCTATATGTTGTGTTTGTCGGGATCCGATGGATAGAGAGTACTATGATTATGGTGATTATCAATCTATTGTTTATGTGTTGTTTATGATCTTGCATGCTCTCCGTTATTAGTAGAGGCTCTGGCCAAGTTTTTACTCTTAACTCCAAGAGGGAGTATTTATGCTCGATAGTGGGTTCATGCCTCCATTGAATCTGGGACAGTGACAGAAAGTTCTAAGGTTGTGGATGTGCTGTTGCCACTAGGGATAAAACATTGATTCTATGTCTAAGGATGTAGTTGTCGATTACATTACGCACCATACTTAATGCAATTGTCTGTTGCTTTGCAACTTAATACTGGAGGGGGTTCGGATGATAACTTTGAAGGTGGACTTTTAGGCATAGATGCAGTTGGATGGCGGTCTATGTACTTTGTCGTAATGCCCAATTAAATCTCACTATATTTATCATATCATGTATATGCATTGTTATGCCTTTCTCTATTTGTCAATTGCCCGACTGTAATTTGTTCACCCAACATGCTTTTATCTTATGGGAGAGACACCTCTAGTGAACTGTGGACCCCGGTCCTATTCTTTACATAGCATACAATCTACTGCAATTGTGTTTACTGTTTTCTTTGCAAACATCTTCCACTCGATACGTTTAATCCTTTGTTACAGCAAGCCGGTGAGATTGACAACCTCACTGTTTTGTTGGGGCAAAGTACTTTGGTTTTGTTGTGCAGATTCCACGTTGGCGCAGGAATCCCTGGTGTTGCGCCGCATCACATTTCGCGACCATCAACCTTCAACGTGCTTCTTGGCTCCTCCTGGTTCGATAAACCTTGGTTTCTTTCTGAGGGAAAACTTGCCACTGTGCGCATCATACCTTCCTCTTGGGGTTCCCAACGGACGTGTACATTTACGCGCATCAGTGTGCCGGAGTTTTGCGGGCCGTCGCCCGAGGGACCAGGGCCCACCAGCAGTTCTGGGAGCCTCCCGGCTCTTCGTGTTGCTCGTCGCTGCTCGCCAGTGGGTTTTGGCAGGCAACACTTTCTCCCAGTCATTGGCGTCTTCCCCAGGGTTGGTGGTGGCCGAAGCTCTTCTCCGGGTGTCGTGATGTACCTGCTCTGCCATGGAGTGACCTCTCGGTCCCTGTTTGGCGTGTGTGGATATTGCTGTGGTGGTGGTGACATTCTCCTCCATCGTTGACGAGTTTGCCTCCTGCGGTGGTGGTTCATAATGGCCACCTTCTACTGCTCGTCTCCATTCCGCCGGGGAGCGATCTTCTGCCTAGGTGAAAACCTTGCTCGGCGCTGCCGATGCTGGCCACGGTGACACCTGCGGGTGCCACTCCCTTCTTGGAGGCGTGTGCATGGGCCGACCATTCTTCCCCTCGGTGCTAGGGGAAACCCTAGGTCTGCTTTGTCGGACTGGGTAGCGGCGGCACTTCGGCATCGTCCCCTTTTTGAAGGCGCTGCCTAGGCTACGAGGGCCTTGTGGCGTTTGGTGACGGTGGCCTTGCCGGACTCTCCTGCGAGGCTGGGCATTGTGTCGCCCGTGTTAGCTACTGCTCAAGGTGCGAGTTTTGAGGGCGCAATGTACGCCATTGTCGGCACTATACAGTCGACTCCTTTCCAAGGTCGGCTAGATCCTTCCATTCGCTCGCTTGTCGCCGCCTCTTCTAGGTGCATGAGTAGTGGTAAGTTGGTCTGGGCAACTACAGAGTCTCGGTCATGCTTGTGTGTGCTTGGTGTTGGCGGTAACACGGTTTAGAGTCTTTGCGTCCGCCTCCTCGTCGCTTGACTAGAGGTTGAGCTAGGGTTGCTTGCCGTTGATGTAGGAGTGTGTTGTAAGCCGAAAGACGAGTGTGGTGTTGTATCCATTCTTTGTGTTCTCAGCAAGCTTAATATAAAGACGCACGTATCTGTTGCGGGTTCTCGGAAAAAGATGTGATCCCGACAAGGAAGATATACTGGCTGTTTTTTGAATTGGATTTTAAATCTTATGCAAGTGTGCAATATTCCATATTTCAACAAGTTTTGTAAGTTATAATGTGTTCATTTGGGAGTTGAGAAAGCAAGAAAAAGGTTATATTGGTTGAAATGCTTGCTTTCATATTCAACTTGATTTCTTCGAAGAACTGACCAATGCTCCAATGCTCTTTCACAGTTATCACATTTTAGTATTTTAACTGTTGCACATGGCTTGAGTGATATCTATTTTACGAATTCCTAATAGAATGGAGAAGGAGAACCTTGAGCTGCTGAAAATTCACTATTCTATTGTGTCACAGATTTTCTAGGCTAGCGAACCCACAGGGACTCAAGAAAGTCAAAGTCTGGCTTATAGGTTACAATGATGAGGCACTCAAGCAAAGACCCGGTTAACCTTGCAAAACATCCAAGGAAGATCAAACCTGTTTGGAAGTTGGACGAAGTATGTTTTCATAGATGACAATCACCTGATTCATTATCATTTAGTTTTTGTGATATAAATGCTCCCTCTCATTCTTTTGTATCAGAAACAATTCGTATATACGGTTGACATAAATGCTTCAGTTTGAATGCGTCTGCATATGTTTAACGAATAGTACCAAGAATCAATTTTATTTGTAACTCTAAATTTACAGTATTATGGAAATAATACGAAATTTTCACTTGTTAACCTAATGATAATTTAAATTATACTACATCCGGTCACTATTAATTGACGCGCGAGGTATGTACCTGCATAGGTTACTTTCTTTGCACACTCACGTCAATTTAATGCAAACGGAGAGAGTATATGTTTTAATGTCTATTTAAATACGGCTGGCAAGCGGAAATACCAGGGCTGACTACGGAGGTCCTGATCGATCTCAATTCTCTCGTCTGAATAAGAAAATGATGGCAAGACGTACGCGGCCTTAAATACTGATTCGATTCACAGTAGTACATCAGAACAAATCATAGCTGCCTCCTTAATTCGTCCCACCGCTATAGCTACGGAACAAACGACCGCCTCGTCACGAGATCAGATCGAACGAATCCGCTCGGCAAGCAGAAAACCCCAGCTTAGCAGCAGGCACCGGCGACCCCGCGATTTGGATGCACCGTCGTCGCTGCTGCCTCAAGGATTTCTTCGAGTGATCTGTTCTTCCGATCGGACCAGTCCAAGGCCGTCAGATTAGAAGGGGTTGGCCCACAATAAGCGGAACGGGCCGGGTCCCTCTGCCCTGAGATGCAGAACGAATCGACGGCGCTCGACCAGTTCGACGGATAGAAGGAATCGGACGTAAGAGTTTCCTTTTTCTCGTTCGGTTCTCGTTCGTTCGTTCTAGCGGGCCGCTCGTTTGACCTACCATATACACCGGCCGTCACCACCGATCGAGTATCCCTCGTCGATACGGTGAAATTCTCCGATCGAGAAGAGCCGCGCACGAGCGATGGAAAGCAAGCGCAAATCAGGCGCCTCCTTGGCCGCGCCGCTCGCCGGCCGCCGCATGCATACAAGCGTCGACTGGGCATGTCTCCCCATCGACATGGTTCGCCTCGTCACCGACCGACTCCTCCACAGCGGCGACATCGTGGATTACGTCGCCTTTCGCGCCGTATGCTCGGCCTGGCGCGCCTCCACGCCAACGCCGCGCGAGCGTGACCCAGCCCTGCGTGACTCGTGCCTCCGCCCGCGCGACTGGATCGCGCTCTGTGGCGGAGATTCGGTCCCGCCGGACGACACTGGTGAGATCGAGCTGTTCCACACGCGCACAGCCCGGCGTGTCTGTGTCCGCGTCCCCGATCTCAGAGACCATCGGATTGTCGGCTTCAGCCAAGGCCTCCTTGTCCTCGTGCACAAGGCCACCGCAGAGATCCGCGTGCTACACCCCTTCACATGCGTTGCCGTCGACTTCCCGTCGCTCGCGCCTGTCTACTCAGAGGCCATAAAGTACACAAACTCCTTCATCCAGATGAACGCAGCGGTATGCAGCGCGGCCTCCTCCTCCTCCTCCATAGCCGTCGTCCTTTGTGTTCCATACATGCATTATGTCCTCGCTGCAGAGGCCGGCTCCGACCATTGGGATATCCTCCACCGAAAGCTTGACGTCTCAAACACCTTAGTCTTCCAAGGAAGGCTCTACGGCACCACCATAATGGCTTCCCGGTGGGAGATTGTGCAGTTGTACCCTACCACTCGGAGCCCACAAACGCTTGATCTTCCAGTTACTGTTGCTCGGGCTCCCAGTATCCCTGTGCCCCACCACATCTTCCTTGTGGAGTCTCGTGGACAGATGTTGCTCGTCGCGCGAGCGCATCATTACTTCGCTTTTACAGTCGAAAACATCAGTGCATATAGGCCAACGGAATGGTGGAAAGACAAACGCTTCACGATGTACGAGGTGAACTTGAACAACAATGGCGACGCCAAGCTCTCGCCGGTGAGCTGCCTCCTTGACCGTGCGCTTTTCCTCAGCGACTACGGATGCCTGTCCGTCTCGGCCATCGACCTCCCTTCACTGGCGGGCAATTCTATCTACTTCTCCGTGAGCCGCTACCCTGTTCTGATGCACTCACTGACAACCGGTTTGTTCGAGGAGTTGGCGGTGGAGTGCCAAATACACGACGGGGATGTGAGGATCCGCCCCTCGGTGCGTCCCTTCACCATCATAGATCATCTGCTCACCTTCTGCCACCCTAATGAGTGGACCAAAGGGCTCATGTTTCACGAGTACCATGAGATACCTACATCTTTCAAGGAATTGTTGGAGAAGATTTCGGCAAAATGGTGGGAGTACAAATTCCGTCCATCCCAAGCAGTTCATATGGGGCGAGAAACAAGCTAGATGACGCGTTGGAAATCGAATATCAAATAAGAGGCACCTAGAAACAAAAAAGAGAGCTAGAAGATGCAGCGACGAGTCATGTGGAATCCACCGAACAGTAATGAAGCTTGTAGTTAAATATCGGGAGGTTTTTTTCAAATGTATCTCCTCAATTAAGGGCTTCAAATTTCACCATGCATTATTAGATCGTTTTCTGCTATATCTGGTTCATGTCTTTCATCTTCTCTCCTTTCGCGACCATAGAACACTTATATTGACTCATTTTGCATGTCACTGTCATTTAAATATTTTAATAACTTGATTTGGGATATAGTTCTTCCGAACTAGAGAACACGTTTTTCCTTTATATATAACTAGCTGATTGGCCCGCGCAAATTACGCGGCTAGCAATGATATTGTTTAAATCTTTATGATACACGTACAACTTACAGAGTTCGCTCTTTTCAACCTGGCCGATAAACTCTTGGACATGTTACAAATGCAAAACCTGCGTAACTTCAGTTAAGGTCTATTAAGCCAAAGAGTACTCTTACATTAAACTTGTATTCTCTGTCCATACTCCAATATAAATTATAATCTCATCGCTAAGTAGTATTTCTTTCCCATATTTTAAAACATCAACAAAGCTCCACAGGTGATGTACCAGCTGGATTCATAAGTGATATTCCCTACTCATTAATTAGGCTCTTCCTTCATCAAACATGTCATATATGCATACGTATCGATGCGTATATCGATACATATCATTTTGGGTGTGTGCTATCCTTGTAAAATCATGCTCTTTCATAACCAATTGATCTCAATTCTTAGCCTATCTTTTCTTATATCAAACCCCCTCACCTACATGGGCATAATAAGTTTATGCATACATTCCTATTTGAGTTACGTTTAATCGTGTAAATTTATGCATACATAAAGCTCGAAACATAATATCTCTATTTTTAATGAGTATATATAAACTTTATGCAATATTTAACCCACTCCAATATCAACAATTTTCTTACAATAAGCATTATAAATTACTATATTTTTTTGAAATGGTGCGCTGCTCCCACCCTCATGATTATTTGATGGTGAAATGTCTCAATATTTACCCTTCCTAATAATTCCCCGTGTCTATGGTAGAGCTTAGCACAAATAAGCCTGTAAATTATTGATTACCTAATGATCTATGAAACCTTGACCTGCTTATTGAGCAAGCAGAAAATGCAAGAAGTAAATGCTGTCTAAAATCTGCCCAAATAATTTTACTGAAATTATATTGTGATGTATTCCACAAACCTATCTAAAAGGATCTGAAGCTATTATTTTAGAAGGATCTAAAAATTGTAAAAATGAAAAAGGGACGAAATACTATAAACAATAATGTACTGTTTTACATGAACTGAGCCAGTAGGCATAGATGGCAAGCATAGTAGCAGCCATTTGCTTTCTTGTGAAAACGTTCGGTTGTAGTTTCCACTCACCCATCTGAAAGCAAAGAAAGTTTTATGTGCAAACGATCGGATTATTTGAAAACTAATGGCATCATCAGTGGAGTGATCTAAAAATAAAATAATACTATGTAGTATGTATACTAAGAACCGTTTATTACACTTCATGCTGAATTATTCTACTCACCTTCTGGATTCTGACACATCTTCTACCTGGCAAGGCATCATGCCCAACTTACCAGGCCACCATGATTCATCTGAGTACTACCTCAGATAGAAACTCAATAGTCAAGAAAAAGGTTTTCTTTTAATTCATTCATCGTGCCCTCCATGTGGCCGTTTCTTTGATGCGAAGATCATCCTTTCATGAATTGAGTGACAAACGCAGTGACTGCTGGCTAACACATACATGTCTAAGTGGAGGAGAGGCTAAATTATCTGCACATGGAACAAAAACTACAAATGTTGATTAGAAGTTCTTGAATAAACAGGTTCTGCCTTTCAAAAAAGTTGTACTGTGAGGAGAACCAAAATTCATATGCACAATGATTTGGTAACAATTATGATAATGATGAAACTTTAGGAGTAATGGATCAAGCTCTAAGTATTATTTGGAAAAGGAAGGTTTCTATAGTCTCGGTCAAAAAGATCCACCCACTTTCCAGTCCAGATAGCCAGAGTGGTTGGATCTGCTCCACAAACGAAATCTTGTGCAGGTCATCTTGAGTCCAATATAGAATTGCTGTCTTGCTTGCGACATGGGACGCCGCCGTCTGCTGCCTCCTCCACCTTGAATTACTCATGCAGTTCTTCGACTTCCTATCAAAGTAATTAATTGGATGAATATTGAAGTCAACTACATATGTATTCCCCATCTTTGAACACTTTCCAGAAAGAAAAAAATCAGTTAGCGCTTTTCATTAGCAACACTAATATAGGAAAAAATATATGTCACAGCCCAAGTAAAAGCACTTAGTAAGCTCATTTACCTAAATCCTGAACTGATACATACTTGGAAACTAAACTAAAACTTAAAGCACGTATAGGTGTAATAGGATTTCCCTGGCCGAGCTTTTAAGTTATTATGTTCAGTTCAAAGGAAGAGAAAAAGATTAAACATACTACGTAGTACCTTTCTTTAATGTTGAAATCTCTCGTGACTACTCCAGATTCCTGCGATAATGGTGTAAAGTGTCGACCTGAGCCTCAATAGTAATGAATTGATCTATGATTTAACAACCCAGCAAAGAACGTGTAAGTCTAATTCATCTCATACGATTAATACATCAGCAAAGCAACGAATCCAAACCTCGTGCAGGTCACCACCATGATGAATAGAGCTCATGCCGTTCTGACCTCAGCCGCTGGCCATGCCGCTGGCCATGCCGCTATTTTGTAATGCCTTTCATTATATGTTCGAGTGCTCCAGGTCGACGGCGTCTTCTCTGGTGAAGTCTTCCTGGCCATGGAGCGTAGGATCGGAGATCACTGCTCTCCATCTTGTCCGCATAGTGGACACCATGTGTGTAGGTGTACTTGCTTGGGTATCGAGACTGGTGGCGGAGTCAAGAAGAAGGGACAACAGAATAACGTGTTAGGTAATTTTGTTGGGATGACGCCATGGAAATAATCTGCACAGCACATGGAAGGCCTTAGGGGAAGAGAGATTGAGGGAGTCACAATGGCCAAGGACAGAGAGGTAACGGAAGATGGCAGAGTCGTGCGCATGGGCGGCAACAATGGCGGCCGGAAGAGAGACGGCGGTAGATTAGACTTGGAACCTGATTTTCTGGATCTGGTAAACGCATGGAAGAAGCAATCTTGGATTGTACATGGGGTAGACGTGGGGATGAAGGAGACTCTATATGTGCGCACGTATCTAAATTGATTTGGCAGCGCATTACGGAGCTAATCTTGGCCGTTATTCTTTATCTGCTTATGTCTAGCTAATCTAAACCGTTGGTTGTTTGTTGTTTTAATAATATAATAGATAGATTATATTTTATGATCGGCTAATTAACACTAGGATTCTCTTCCACTGTATCGTGTGTTGGATAATCATACATAAACCCTAGTTTTAGTCGCCACCGGACCTCCCCCTGCTCCCTCCTCCCCCTGTCACCCCTAGAGGACATCGTCAGTGAATGGGGCGGCGGGTCCTATTGTCTCGCGGTTCGCTCGCTGCGGTTTTGGAGGGGGGCCATTGCGCCGGCGATCAGAGGAGGCTCTACGGCGAAGATGGCGAGGCGGCGGTGCTGCTGTGCTAGCGGTGCCGGGCCTCAGCGATGTCAACACGCGCTGTGGCGGCAGCGCGGGCCGCGGTGCGCTGCTGGCGAGCTAAGGCGGCTCCCGGGCTCATCCGGGCGAGGCGCGGTGCTATATGGCGCTTCTACGGTCTCCATTTCTGTCGGCGGCGCCCGAGCACTTGCGGTCCTAGCGGGCCTGGGCATGCCTTTCTCCCAGTCATCCTCGTCTTCCCCAGGGTTGGTGGTGGCCGAAGCTCTTCTCCGGGTGATGAGGACATCCCTACTACACTACTACCTCTGTCATTGCAAGATGAAGGCGATGCTGCTGTGAAGCTCAAGTCCAATGAAGTTAGGATTGGACCAATGACAAGAGCTCGTGCGAAGCTACTCAAACAACAGGTGAACTTGTTCCTAAGTGATACTTTGATCGATGAGAACTTTATACTGCCTAAGTCCTATTACTTATGTATGATCAGGTATGAAGAGGGAGCAAGCATTGCACGAGGAGAAGAGGAGCAGCTGGACGTGGAGCTGGACATGAAGCTGGACATGAAGATATCCCATGGAAGCGCGAGGGAGGAGAGGGAGGCATGCGCGAGGGAAGAAACAACAGTCCAGGCCGACGCCAGGCCCGGTCGACCGGCCACCACGCCGGACGCGCCCGGTCCCCAGCCCGGTCCAACCGGACGCCACGCCAGGTCCGCCCGGCGCCGACCGGATCATCCGCTTGTGACATCTGGGTGGGTGTAGTGAGCCACACGACCCGCACCCGGTCATCACCCGGTCCCTGGCCCGGTTGAAACCGGGCCCGGTCGACCGGCCTCTAGACCGGCCGAGTCCGAATCTGTCTCGGCCAGATCCAATCTGGGTCGGTTTTCTATGTATATTTTCGACTCCCGGTCGCCCTGAACCCCTATATAAGTGACCAGGACGCCCCCAAATTAGGTTTAGACCATGTTTAAGATAAACCCTAGTTCGTAGTTGATTGCTTTGCAACTCTATCGAATTCCTACACCATATTGCATTGATTTGGTGTACACCCTGAAAGTCTTGTGTGATCTATTGTTGAATGGATCGTAGCGAACAAGAGGGGGGGTGAATGAGCGCTACACAATTTTTAACCTTTTTTCAGTTTTTACTGCAACGGAAGATAAAGGTGATAGCTTTGATGATAGAGGTGTTCCTAGAATGAACCTAGACTAGTGCAACAGGTAAAGGAACCAAACAACAATAACAAGGATAAGGAGCGGGACAACCGGAGGGCGCGGAGACGAGGCGAGGATTTGTTTCCCGCAGTTCCTCCCACAAAAGGGAGTACGTCTGCGTTGAGGAGGTGCTAGTCTCACACAAGAGACTAGACGGCCGGCCTCACCTTCTTCCTCAAGAGAGCTCCACAAAGGGGCTCCCTTTGCTCCACTAAGGCACCGGTCGAGGCGGTGGTTCCTTCACAAGGTTGGGGCGAGCTCCACAACAACAGGAGGCTCCCAACATCCTATGGGGCTAGCACAACTCCAAGCTAGCCTCCATAGGAGCACTTCATCCAAGATCCCACCATAGGAACCCTATCTCCAAGATCCACTAAGGACTACCACGAATTGGTGAAATTTCTCTCGGTAGAACGATAGATCGGGGTCTCCTCCACCACTCCTCAAAGTATCAGTAAGATTGGTTGGGTAGGTAGGGAGATCCACTAAGTTTGAGCTCAGCAACAATGGGAGAGAGAGAAAGAAGAGCTGAGGCGAGCTGGAGAAGAAGGGTCCTTTAAATAGGTCCCCCCGAAATCCAACCGTTACCCACAGTTTTTGCCTAAGCGGTACTACCGCTTTAGGAAGCGGTACTACCGCTCTGGATTCGAAATCCCACAGAACTTATCCACGTGGACACATAGCGGTACTACCGCTCGCGGTACCGCTCGAGGTACCGCAATGGTCTCCAGAGCTTACTGGATCCCAAGCAGTACCGAAGCGGTACCAGAGCGGTACGACCGTAACTTCCTTACGGTACCTAAGCGGTACCAGGGCGGTACTACTGCTCTGAAGTGGTACTACCGCTCGAGGTACCGTAAAGGTACCGTAACACGTTCTGTGGGTCAATTCCTGAGCATATCACCAGAGCGGTACCGTAGGGCGGTACTAGTAGAGGTAGCGGTACTACCGCTACTAGTACCGGTAGTACCGGCCTGACAAAAACTGCTTTCTTCTCTTTTCCTCTCCAACCATGTCGCCTCGCGACACACACACAAAACCAGAAAACCTAAGAGCTATGCTTCAGTCTTCCGATCATACTGTATCCAGCGAGGGCACCGTACACTTGCAAATCTATCAAAGACAATCTTTGTGCACGGTTAGAATTATTCAAGTGTTGTCATCAAACACACAAAACACGGGATATAGATCTTGCTCTTTCAATCTCCCCCTTTTTGGTGTTTGATGACAACACAAGAATTTGCACCATAGCATAAGATATTATGATAAGGCTCTTGGTTTGTAAAAAGTAGGCGGAGCTCCCCTAGATGCGTGCATATTTGAAATATGCATTTGTATACAAATGCACACATCCTAGAGAAACGACTCCCCCTAGATTCTACAAACCATGCACATATGCAACAAGGATATTTGACAAGATGAATAGCATATGCACACTATGGAGGCAACCCAAGATCATATAGGAGATTTGGGCGAATTTTTCATACCTTTGCCTTGAGAAAACCCAATCTCACAATAAGTGCCTCCATAGAATTGGTGTAGCCAATATGAGATAGATAATGAAGATCAATCTAGGCTACCACGAATAAGTCTTAATACAAACCGGGGGATCGGGAGATCCACAAATAGAGTATCAAGCATACGAATAAGTTCCAAATAACTAGGGATAGAATATGATGACAAGGCCGAAAAACCAAAATGAAGCACCAAGCCCTTGGCATCCCCATGCAAATTCCCGTCCTAATAGACCAACTTCTCCCCCTTTGGCATCGTAACACCAAAAAGGGAGAAGAAGCATACTAACTTCCCAAGGTGAATCACTCGTCATCCTCATCATCATCGTCATCGTCTTCCTCGTCGTTCTCCTCCTCATCATCATCCATCTCCTCGTCCTTGTCCTCGTCCTCTTCATCTTCAACTTGGCCCTTACCATGAGGTGGTGGAGAGAGACGAACGACGCGCTCGGGGATGGAGTCCTCGGAACTTTGACCAAGTGTACTTGGACTTGCACTCACCGGGAGGGGTAATGTTGTCCTCGGATCCCTCGGAGACGGGGATGCCCATGTGCTTCATCATCGCCTTTTGGCGTTGGTGTATCTTCTTGTTGTCATGGTGAGCTTGGTACATCCTATCTTGGAGGTCCTCCTTGAAGCAAAAGGACTTCTTGAGACGAGCGGTGAGCTTGGCAAAGAGGCCTTTGGTCTTGACGGAGTTAGGCACGAAGTCGGAATCATCACTATCGGCTTCTTCCTCCTCGGTATCCTTGGGTGCATTCTTGCCATACCTTGGAGGGTCATGATTCTTGACAAGGGGGCTCTTCTCCTTATGGATAGTGATGTTGGGGCGACATTGGTCAAGAAGATCTCCACGGCCATCTCGATCCCACTTGAGACAAATGAGCCTCATGATGAAGGGCGCATATTGAGGGAGCTTGCGGAGGAAGGCACAATCACGCATCTCATGCCAAATGAAGTCCATGACATCCAATTGTCGGCCACTACCCCTCATCTCATCGGTGCGCACGAGAAGGTTCACAAGAAGCCATGCACCTCATCATGGTTGGTGTCTTTGGGGTTGATGGTGTTGCGGTAGATGTGGTTCATGATGTCGTAGACGGGAAGGAGGTTGTAAGCACTTCCACATAACATCCTCCCGGGGATGTAGAGGTTGGCCATCTTCTATTTGGCCATAGGCTTGGCCTGGAGGTGAATCTTGAAGAAGTTGATGTCAAACTCGGGAAGTTCATATCCAATGCCTCTAGCAAAATCCTCCCACGTGGCTTCCATCACATGCTCCCTAGTCATCCACTTCAAGGAGCGGAAACCACCCTCATCCTCAAGGAACACAACAGTGGCATAGAACTGGCATATTATCTCCTTGGAGTAGTTGTGAGAGAAAGTCATCAAAGGAATTAGACCTTGTTCTTCGCATACCTCGAGTGCTTCCCCAAAGTACTCGGGCTTGGCTCGGAGCTTGTCCATGTTGATGGAGTATTGAGGGCAACACCGGAACTCCTTTGACCCATAGACATCATTATAAATCCTTTCTTGGTCGGCGTGGTAGAAGAAGGTGTTGGGGCAGAGACGAGAGTTCTTTGGCACCAAGTAAGGATTGACCCCCCGAACTTGCAAGAATTGGGCTTTCTTGAGATCTTTCATAGATTTTTGAGGACCCTGGACGGTGTTATCACCAGATTTTGGCCAAATCAGGAGATGGGCTGTAAGTGAAGATGGGCTTGAAGGATACACGCGTGGAGCATCTTTGAAGCGGCCTTGCACGAAGAGTTTGGGCTTAATTGCCCATGTATCTGTAATATAGTAGATCGCCTTTTAGTTTAGATTAAAAGATAGAGTTTGACCCGTGCACGGTTAGGTGCACGCCCGAATTAGAAAGTCCCTTGAACTATAAATATGTATCTAGGGTTATCGGAAAAGGAGGACAATCACGTTCACAACAAACACAAATCAGGCGCATCGCCACCCCTTCTTTCGAGGGTTTCTCCCGGGTAAGCATCATGCTACCTAGATCGCATCTCGCGATCTAGGCAGCACACGTTTATTCGTTTACCTTGTGCTGCTCGTACTGAAGCGTTGTTGATGGCGAGTAGCACTACTTATCGTAGATGTTTTGGGGCTTGCATAGATGCTTTTCTTACGCATATCTGCTGAGCTATGCCGTCCCTCAATATCTAGCTGCCCTTACGCCTATCCAGGTGTAAGGGCAACGTCTTTCTTGTTCATCGTTTAGTAGATCCGATCCGTTATAGTTGCTCCTTGATTCTTCAAGGATTGGTTTAATATCCGTATGGTTAGGCCTTGCAAACGGGTTGAACGATCCGGTAGCGCGTTAGGTATGGTTTGTTAGTCCTAAGAGGGATGTTCCGGGAATTAATTTAATGTTGGTTTTTAGGCCTCTTTTAGGGTTAGTTTTCCATTATCTTTCGTGTCTATTAGGCTCAACTACGCGTAGGATGTTCCGATCATACGGTGAAAACCCTAAACTGTCGTAGATTGGTTTAGCTTTATACTGATCAAGCAGGAGCCCCATGTCATCGTTAACCCGACGTGAACCATGGGGTGATCGGCTTTGTGAGCCGATCCACAGGGCAACCTGAGAGCCGATCGGGCTCGTATTTAATGTTTACGTGTCTGCCATGCAGGAAACTAATCGAAGCGATCCAACACCTTCCTGGCCAGGTATAGGTCAGGTGGCACGCCCTTGCAACCGCTAGGTCGTGTGCCAGAGCATTTGCGGGACGACGTCGAGGGACCAGGGCCCACTGCCGCCTTGGAAGCCTCCCGGCTCTTCGTTTTGCTTAACCACTGCTCGCCGGTGGGTTTTGGCAGGCAACACATTCTGGCACGCTCGGTGGGACAGTCTTCTGCAACAACCACGTCAACATCCGAGATGGCGGAAGAACCGGTCAAGTATGAAGATCTGCCTCCTGAGCACAAGAAGAAATACGATGATCTCAAGGCCATCTTGGAAGCCGATCTCATCGGCGCTTTTTAGAAAACCCGTTCGCACGGGATCAAGTTCAAAGGGTTCCAGCCCGAAGGTGCGCTGGAGGGACTAGATCTATCTCTCCCTTCGGATGAACGTACCAGAGCCCTGCGACAGGAGATTAACTATGCCGTTGCTCATTCGCTACATCGGCATTCTGAGAGCCTGGTGAACACTTTGGAGCGTGTTGCGCTCAATGTGGTGCAAGAAATCATGAAGCACAAGTACTCTCCGTCAGGACCTGCCCTAGGGACTCACCAGGGGGAGATACCGCTCTACACAAGGCCACCACTGCAACACACGTTTGCCGCTCCACAGCAACAAGGTTCACCGGCGTACGTTGTCTACAAGGTTGGAGGTGATCCTGGCGACTACCAATTCCTGTATGAGCCGCCCACGGAAATTCCACATGGATACGTGTGCACATACGTGCCGGACTGCAACAACTGGATGACCCAGGTTATAGCAGGAAGGACTGCCACGCCAGGAGGAGTCGCTGGAGCAGGAAGCAGTTCTGGAGCAGATGCTGAGAAACAGGCGTGGCTAACTAAATATGCCACCAGTACAAGTCATGAACGATCAACTTCTGCAGCTCCTACGGTGGATGAAATCACCGCAATCATGAGGGATCAGTTCGGCATCCTGCCGAAGAAGAGAATGATCGGCTATTCCAAGCCGTATCCCAACGAGTACGACCTGATCCCGCTGCCACCTAAGTATCGGCTCCCTGACTTCACAAAATTCAGTGGGTCAGAAGGAACAAGCTCAATTGAGCACGTGAGCCGATACTTGGCGCAGTTGGGTATGGTCTCAGCCTCAGACGAGCTACGCGTGAGATTCTTCTCGCAGTCTCTCACGGGTCCGGCCTTTGGGTGGTACACCTCGTTGCTACCAGACTCGGTTCGGACGTGGAAGCAGCTGGAAGAGCAGTTTCACGTACAATATCACTCAGAAGCTACTGAAGCTGGCATTGCCGATCTGACCCAGGTTCGGCAAAGGCGAGGAGAGACGGTGTCTGAATACATTCAGCGCTTCAGGACCGTCAGGAACCGATGTTATTCAGTTCGTCTATCTGAGAAGGAAGCAGTCGAGCTGGCGATAGCAGGCCTGTCAGTGCCGCTCAGAGATGTGACCTTCCAAGCAGAGTACAATTCACTGGCGCATATGGTTCAGAAATTGACAGCGTATGAACAACGCCATCCAGAATTGTACCAGGATAAGTTCAAGCGCGTCGCCCTGATCGAGATGGAAGAAGATGAAGATTCTGCAGGAGATCAGGAGGTCGCTGTAGCTGAGTGGACCCGGGGGGCAAAACCCGTGTCCTGCAAGTGGGTGAATCAACCAGGGCCTGCGAAAGGGTTTGACTTCGATTTGAGCAAAACGGAGCAAATTTTTGATTTGCTGCTGAAGGAAAAACAGCTGAAGTTACCCGAAGGCCACAAAATCCCCACGGTACAAGAGATGAACGGCAGGCCATACTGCAAATGGCATCACACGTTCACCCATGCCACCAACGACTGCAAAGTCTTGCGCGGACAGATTCAGATGGCTATGGAACAAGGCTGATTGCTCTTCGGTCAGTTTGCCATGAGAGTTGACACGCAGCCGTTTCCGGAAGTCAACATGGTCGATCTCAGTCACTGCATAGGACGCGAGCCAGGTTTCTCGTTTGGTATCAATATGGCGGGGCTTGCAGATCGTCATGGCGAGGATAAGCCAGAGAGCAGTTACTCTCGTGGCAAAGATGAAGAGGAGGCCAATCCACACGATTGGCCCCAAAAAATGAAAAGTGGTGAATCCTCAGCAAGCATTGCGATGGAGAAGGAGGCCGATTCTAGCGATCGGTTAAAACCAGCCTCAACATGTCTTCTGCCTGTGCGCAGCATGGATTTAGCAGGCGACGGAAAGCTGGGGTATGGGTTTACATCGGCTGATGAACTGGAAGAGATTGACATTGGTCCTGGGGATAAGCCACGGCTGACATTTATCAGCAAAAAGTTGGATCCACAGCTGAAGAGCCAGTTGATAGCCCTGTTGAAGGAATACCCAGATTGTTTCGCATGGGATTACACAGAAATGCCTGGATTAGACAGGAGCATTATCGAGCATCGGCTCCCTCTGAAGAAAGGATTTCGGCCGTTCCAGCAGCGCGCACGACAAATGAAGGCCAAAATCTTGGTGGAAGTCAAGAAAGAGATCCAGAAGATGTTAGACGCCGGGTTCATCAGGCCATGCAGGTACGCTGAATGGATTTCCAATGTCGTACCTGTGGAGAAAAAGGATGGCCGATGGCGCGTCGCCATAGATTTTCGGAATCTCAACAGTGCCACCCCAAAGGACGAATATCCAATGCCAGTAGCAGAGACTTTGATCAATGCAGCGGCCGGTCATAAAGTTTTAAGCTTCATGGATGGTAATGCCGGCTACAACCAAATCTTTATGGCTCCAGAAGATATAAACAAGACTGCATTCAGAGTGCCAGGCTCGGTGGGCTTGTTTGAATATGTAGTCATGACATTTGGACTGAAGAATGCTGGCGCAAGATACCAAAGAGCCATGAATTACATCTTTCACGGTTTGATCGGCAAACTGGTCGAGATTTACATCGATGACGTGGTGGTCAAGTCTGTTTCAGTGGACGGACACTTGGGAGATTTACGGCGCGTCCTCGACCGAACTAGGAAGTTCGGACTAAGAATGAATCCGAAAAAATGTGCCTTTGGTGTGACGGCCGGTCAGTTCTTGGGTTTCCTGGTCCATGAGCGTGGAATTGAGATCGGCCTGAAAAGTCAAGAGGCGGTGCGGACAATGAAGCCACCCACCACGAAGAAGGAGCTCCAGTGTCTCATCGGCAAAATCAATTTCGTCAGAAGGTTTATCTCTAACCTGTCGGGACGAATCGAGCCGTTCATGGGACTGGTCAAAATCAAGTCTGATGAGGAGTTTCGCTGGGGGGCAGAGCAACAGAAAGCATTTGACGATATTAAGGAATACTTGACGAAGCCACCTGTGCTGGTTCCACCACAGCAAGACAGACCCTTCTACATTTACTTATCAGTAGCTGATACCTCTATCGCGTCAGTGGTGGTGCAGGTTTATGATGGTCTGGAAAAAGTGGTTTTCTACCTCAGCAGAAGGATGTTAGATGCGGAAACAAGGTACCTCGAGATCGAGAAGTTGTGCGTCTGCCTGTTCTTTACCTGCACCAAGATTCAGCACATCTTGTTGAAAGCAGAAATCATCGTCATCTGCAAATTGGATGTCATCAAGCACATGCTGTCGGCTCCTGTATTGAAAGGCCGACTCGACAAATGGATGTTTGCTCTATCGGAATTTGATATTCGGTATCAACCTGCGAAAGCAGTCAAGGGACAAGCGTTGGCCGATCTTATTGCTGAGCGAATTAACACAGACGTAGCGGCACTATCTGTGCGTGCATGGACCATGTTCTTCAATGGATCAGTCTGTGAAGACGGTTGTGGCATCGGCATGCTACTTGTGTCGCCTCGGGGGGCAACATACTCCTTCTCCATCAGGTTATCTACACCTTGCACTAACAATGTTGCTGAGTATGAAGCGATATGCAAGGGAATGGAGTTGCTATTGGACGCCGGGGCGGAGGCAGTGGAGATCTTTGGGGATTCCAAACTGGTGATTTCTCAACTCACGGAAGAATACAAGTGTGAGAGCGAGTCACTTTTCCCATTATGGATGCAATGCCGTGAGCTGATGGCCCAGTTCAGGTATATCAACTTCCATTGGATCCCAAGGACGCAAAATACCGAGGCGAACGACCTCGCACAGACGGCGTCAGGATACAAAGACGTGGTCGAGGAAGCCGATTTTCAGGTGCAGCTCATGGAACCCGACGATTGGAGAGCCGATATCTTCAATTACTTGAAAGATCCGGCTCGGGGGGCACCTAAACGGATAAGATACAGGGCCATGAAGTACGTCCTGATTGGTGATGATATGTTCTACAGAACTTTGGAAGGGTTACTTCTCAAGTGTTTGGGACCAGCCGAGTCCAATCGGCTCTTGCATGAGGTACATGAGGGTGCCTGTGGAACTCATCAGTCGGCTCATAAGATGAAGTGGTTGATCAGGCGATCGGGATTTTATTGGCCCACTATGCTTGAAGATTGTTTCCAATACTATAAAGGGTGTCAAGCATGTCAGAGGTTTGGAAGCATCCAGATGGTGCCTGCTTCAGCAATGAATCCTATCATCAAGCCGTGGCCATTCCGAGGGTGGGGCATGGATATGATCGGCAAGATACATCCTCCTTCGAGCAAAGGTCATGTATGGGTTCCGGCCATTACAGATTATTTTACCAAATGGGTAGAGGCCGTCCCTATGAAGGCAGTGAACGCGTCAGATGTTGTCGATTTTGTGAAGGAGCATGTCATCCACAGATTTGGAATTCCCCAGACTATCACGACCGATGGAGGTTCGGTTTTCGTTTCTAAGGAGTTTAGGAAATTCTGCGATAATATGGGAATCAAGTCGATCCGATCGTCTCCGTACTACGCTCAAGCAAATGGACAGGCTGAGGCGTCCAACAAAAGTTTGATCAAGTTGATTAAGAGAAAGATCGACGAGAATCCTAGACGTTGGCACGAGGTATTGTCAGAAGCTTTGTGGGCTTATCGCATGTCGTGTCATGGAGCAATAAAAACCTCGCCATACCATCTGGTCTATGGACAAGAAGTTGTGTTACCCTGGGAAATCCAAGCCGGGTCGAGAAGGGTTACATTTCAGAATGATCTAACTATTGAAGAATATGCAGCCCTGATGAGCGACAGTATTGAGGATGCAACGGAACTTAGACTTTGGTCACTTGAGAAAATCAAGGAGAATAAAGCCAAGGTGGCTCGTGCATATAATAAGAAATTGAAGCCAAAGGAGTTCCAGGTGGGTGATCTGGTATGGGAAGCTGTATTGCCGTTGGGAACTAAGGATAAAATGTATGGAAAATGGTCTCCCAATTGGCATGGCCCGTACAAAGTCGACCAAGTTTTGAAGGGTAATGCATACATGCTAGAACAGTTGGATGGTGTGAAGTTCCCAGTGGCTGTCAATGGCCAGCATCTCAAGAAGTACTTCCCAAGCATGTGGGATGATGAGTAGTAAGATATGGAGGCCGATACATGAATTCGGCCAGTAAAAACTTGAAAGTTTTTTAAATTCTTGGGATGCTTGGGAAACAGCCGATGCGCAGTCATCGACTTTAGAATAAAAACAGCCGATGCGCGGTCATCGACTTTAGAGGAACAAAGCACCATGGTCAGGTTTTAAGTTATTGCCTAAATCTGAGGACTGTTGCTTGAGCTTGCCTAGTTGGTTATCAGATTGGCTTTATCGGCGTCTGATGGTAAAGAGCCGATACGATGCTATCGGCTCTTAGGGGCGTTGACCACCTTTGAAATTGGATGATTGGAAGTTCAATTGGAAGAGCATTTTCATTAATTCAAAGGGGATTTTACAACGAAGAGCTAATTGCTCTCAAAAGGGGTCATCTGAGTGCCTAATGCATTGCTGCTTACCCTATACTACTCCCTAATCTAAGGGCCGTCACTGCCCTCGTCGTCGCCGTCGTCGGCGCTGCTACCGACGGGCTCTCCGCTGCTGCTGATGAAGCCGCCAGTAGCGTCTTCATCTTCCTCGTCGTCGTCATCGTCGTCTGACCAGGCCCAGCCTCGGAGGCGCTTGGCCGGCGGATACCCGGCGGAGGAGGAGTCTTCTTCCTCAGACTCCTCCGCTTCTTCTTCCTCTTCGTCGGAGGAAAGATCCGCCTCCCATGAGAGGAGGTCGTCCTCGCACGCCGCTTCCAGCTCCCCATCAACGAGGAACCGGAGGTCTTCTTCCCCGACGGTGCGGGGCTCGTCGTCTTCCGACTTGATGGTGAAGTCCCAGTCTCTCGCGTCCCAATACTCAGGCGCGAGAGCATCGTAGATGGCCATCTGATTGACCTCCGGCTCTAGTTCACTCGAGGAAGAGGATTGGGAGGAGGAGGAAGACATGGCTACAGTGGAAGAGGGTTTTTGGCCGACGGCTGGTTTGGAGCAAGGGGGTGAAGAGGTGAACTGTTCGATGCGGTTAAATAAAAGGAGATATATTGGAAATTTAATGCTCGAACAGTTTCCAAGGATGTGGTGCCAAAACTGTTAAATCATGCAGAGAAGTTGAGAAGGCAAGGTGTCATGATGAAGGATACTGCGACGGTTCTGCTCTGCCACGACATGACCCCTCGAAGAAAAAACAGAGTGGTTTTGAAATTATCATTGCCAAAACCAGGGGGGCATGTGTTATCACCAGATTTTGGCCAAATCAGGAGATGGGTCGTAAGTGAAGATGGGCTTGAAGGATACACGCGTGGAGCATCTTTGAAGCGGCCTTGCACGAAGAGTTTGGGCTTAATTGCCCATGTATCTGTAATATAGTAGATCGCATTTTAGTTTAGATTAAAAGATAGAGTTTGACCCGTGCACGGTTAGGTGCACGCCCGAATTAGAAAGTCCCTTGGACTATAAATATGTATCTAGGGTTATCGGAAAAGGAGGACAATCACGTTCACAACAAACACAAATCAGGCGCATCGCCACCCCTTCTTTCGAGGGTTTCTCCCGGGTAAGTATCATGCTGCCTAGATCGCATCTCGCGATCTAGGCAGCACACGTTTATTCGTTTACCTTGTGTTGCTCGTACTGAAGCGTTGTTGATGGCGAGTAGCACTACTTATCGTAGATGTTTTGGGGCTTGCATAGATGCTTTTCTTACGCATATCTGCTGAGCTATGCCGTCCCTCAATATCTAGCTGCCCTTACGCCTATCCAGGTGTAAGGGCAGCGTCTTGCTTGTTCATCGTTTAGTAGATCCGATCCGTTATAGTTGCTCCTTGATTCTTCAAGGATTGGTTTAATATCCGTATGGTTAGGCCTTGCAAACGGGTTGAACGATCCGGTAGCGCGTTAGGTATGGTTTGTTAGTCCTAAGAGGGATGTTTCGGGAATTAACTTAATGTTGGTTTTTAGGCCTCTTTTAGGGTTAGTTTTCCATTATCTTTCGTGTCTATTAGGCTCAACTACGCGTAGGATGTTCCGATCATACGATGAAAACCCTAAACTGTCGTAGATTGGTTTAGCTTTATACTGATCAAGCAGGAGCCCCATGTCATCGTTAACCCGACGTGAACCATAGGGCGATCGGCTTTGTGAGCCGATCCACAGGGCAACCTGAGAGCCGATCGGGCTCGTATTTAATGTTTACGTGTCTGCCATGCAGGAAACTAATCGAAGCGATCCAACACCTTCCTGGCCAGGTATAGGTCAGGTGGCACGCCCTTGCAACCGCTAGGTCGTGTGCCAGAGCATTTGCGGGACGACGTCGAGGGACCAGGGCCCACTGCCGCCTTGGAAGCATCCCGGCTCTTTGTGTTGCTTAACCACTGCTCGCCGGTGGGTTTTGGCAGGCAACAGACGGTCCTTTTGCCCGATGCCGCTGCTGCATTCCTTTGACGCTTGGTGGTCCTTGTTAGAACAATCTCATCTTGCTCTTCGTCTTCTCGATAACGACGAGAGGAGGGCTTGACCTTACCGCCACCACGGGGCCTAGATGATCCTGTGAACAGCAAAGGTTTGGGAGGGAACAGGGGATAAGTGCACAAGCCATGGAGTTAGAGATCAAGGAGGACACTAACAAGCAACATTGGTGAAACTAGTCAAAGCGGTAGTACCACAACAGACCCGGTAGTACCGCTTGGACCGGTAGTACCGCCTGTGAACAAGCGGTACTACCGCTCAAGCTCAGCACATCTAGATCTAGGTTGAGGACATGGCAAAGAAGTTCATAATGTCACACATTGTTGCTAGCTAGTATCCTCGTACATGTAGAGCTTCCAAGAGAGTTTCTCCACCACAAACCCCCATCAAACCCTAGCCTATGCATCTAGGGAGTTCAACACACCCTAGAGAGAGAGAGTAGGGTTCATACCGGAGGACATGGCGGAGAAGAGGATGGGGAAGCTTCTCCACGGAGGAGATTTGGCCGGGAGCGGATGGAAAAGGAGATCGGGGCCGATCTCCTCGAGGTCTTGAACTTGGGGGCGAGTTTGACTCGAGGTGGGTGGAAGTATTGTGTGTGGTGATTTGGGGAGAAACCGTTCCACCTGGTACCTTAAGTCAAACATGCAAGAGGTAGTACCGCTCGTAGAAGCGGTAGTACCTCTTACCGGTACTTGCCCGGTACCTCGGACGGTAGTACCGCTCTGGGGCCAGCTTCTGAATTTCGTCAGATTAGTGCCCCTAAGCGGTAGTACCGGTCTGAGATCCGGTAGTACCGGCCTCCAAAGTTCAAAGACACTCAGATTTTGGTGTAGACTTGTGCTTTTAGACTGAGTTGGCTCAAGAGATAGGTAATGGCTTAGGATTAGATGACGGAACTGTTAAGGTACTACTCAACCAAGCTTGCAAGAATCAAAACATGAAGAGCCAAGCTTGGGTGAATCTCCCATGAAGAACATGAAGAAAAGAAAACCAAAAGCAAATGAAAGAAAAGAAATCAAAAGAAACAAAAAGCTCCTCAAGGAGGAGGTTGGTGACCGAAGCCATCGTGTAAGAGTTTAGTAGTGTGAGGTCGCGTAGATGTATCTAGGACTCACGGCTACAACTCAACATGAAGCTCATTAGTCACTTAGTTGACGAATAGCATATGCTTTGGATTTCTTTATGCATTATGGGGGGAGGGATAGCTCAATAAGTTTAAACCGCACTCCCCCTATATTCATGCGTGCTTTACATCTAGACATGTAGTACAAAAGTGGTACTATCCACTCTTGACACGACGTCCGGATGAGAAGCACAAGGGTAGAGAAGCAAACCTTGATGTTGGCCGGTAGAGTATGAGTCCATTGCCTTGTCGGTCTCATTGAAACTTCTTTAGGACCTTGGGGTTCCTATACCGTTGGACCCCTTCATATCTTGCTCTTGAGTATATCTTGATGTACTTTGCTTGAGTCATGAAAGAGTCTTGATGCTTTTAGAACCCCGGCGAGAATGGACCAATAGGATAGATTCTTGTGTGGTCACTTGATCTTCATCATGGTTTAGGTCTTCGCCTTGACCCTCATTGTTGTTGATGCCGAACTTGAGGTTGTGGAAGAGGTGATCTTTCACTTTGTTGTTCAACGGAAGAAGCTTGACCTTGTGGTGTAGATGGCTCCATATAGATGGAACTTCGTCCTTCCCCGGAACCCATAGAAGGTAGCTTTTGAGGTCGGCGAGTGCCAACACTCATCCTTCCTACGGTAACCGGGGGAATTGCATCTCCTTTCTCACAAGAAGCACTTCGCCTCCTCCAAAGAACTATCATATTCATCAAAAGAGCCTCATCACACAAAACCACAACCACACAATAGACTCAAACTCCATCATCATGTTTGAGTGTCTCCAACTAAGGTTTGTCTCTCACTTCCGGCAACCCCATGAAGTTGGGGTAAGAATATGGATAGGAGTAAAAGACGGATTCCTTCTTTGCCAAAGAAGACATCCAAAATATTCCTTCTTCCGGCAACTCCATTCCATTGTTGCTCCTTCTTGCAAGGATCATGTTATAGAACTTGCATTGAACTTGTTTGACAACCTTCATGGTTCATTTTCTTCAACACAATTCCTACAAAACATGATCTCTACACAAAGAAGCATTTTCTATTAGTCCGAGAACGTGGCCTCTCGGAGTGTCTAGCTCCACAAGAGGACCACAACATATTCATTGTAAAAGGTACAAAGACCTTAGCATGAAAAACGATGAACGGGATGAATATTGTAAACAAGGGTCTTGACAAGACCGGGTGTTGCCACCGCCTTGTCAAGGCCCAATACCTTTAAGCTTGCTTGTGTTGACGCCATAAGAAGAGATAGAGTGAGATAGCTCGAGGGCGACAACAACTTCTTTGCTTACGGTCAAGAGAAATGTGGCTTCAATCTTCCACCAATGAATCACCACCGGAAGCAAAGACCTTCATGGATCAAGCTTTTTCAATGGGCCCTATCTTGATGCTCCTCTTTATCTTGATCCTTCTTCTTCTCTTCTCCTTTGGCTTTATAGCCACTCCTTCTTCATTGCAAGAGTCATCATTGGCCTTATCTCTATTTTCAATGACTCCTTCCAAGTATTGCGCTTGAATTTGGAGTCTTTCAATTTTGGACTTCAAACGGTTGACTTCAAGAACATGATCCGGATGGGGATGAGTGTTGTCGAATTCTTGAGCCTCTTTCTCCTTGTTCACCCGGAAATGTTCCAACAAAGCTTCTTCTTGAAGAGAATTCATTGTCAAGAGTGAGCGCTTTTGTCTTTCCAAGGTGGCAATATCATCTTCATGGTTGCGACAAATATAGTCCTTGCTAGCCCGTTTATATTCCATCAAGGCTTCCTCATACATGATCTTGATCACCATAAGCTTGTCATTTCTCCTCTTTAGAGTTGAAATTTCGTCCTCGTGGTCACAACAAGTATCTTTTCCTTTACTCAAGCGAAAGTACTCCATCAAGGACTCATTTTGCCTATCATTCTCTTCAACTAGCATGGCCTTGTGTCTCTTTAGAGCGGCAATCTCTTCTTCATGGTCACAACATGACACCTTCTCCTTGCTCAAACGAAAGTACTCATCCAAGGCTTCCTCTTGGCGAGAAATGATATCCAAGAGTCTTGCATTATGTCTTCTCAACCAACCAAGAGCATAATCTTGATCCTCGACGAGTTGGGAGATGAAGTAATTGTTGGAATCTTCAAGAACAATAGCACTAGTTTCAAGAGACATGCGCATGCACCATTCTTCCTCATAAGCTTGAGTGAGAGAGATAATTTCCAATTCCGCTTCAACACGATCTTGAGCCACATCAAGTTGAGTCACAAGTTTCTCATCATGAGTCTCCGAAGATACCTTTGCCACAAGACAATGGAAGTTGTTGACGATGAGGTCCTCATTTGGAGAGTCGAAGAGGGAGATGAAGGGAGTGGAGATGGCGATGGCGGCCACTTCCCTTTCCTCCTTGTTCATCCCTGATGTCTACGGGTGCTTCTATTCTTGTAGACAGTGTTGGGCCTCCAAGAGCAGAGGTTTGTAGAACAGCAGCAAGTTTTCCCTTAAGTGGATCACCCAAGGTTTATCGAACTCAGGGAGGAAGAGGTCAAAGATATCCCTCTCATGCAACCCTGCAACCACAAAGCAAGAAGTCTCTTGTGTCCCCAACACACCTAATAGGTGCACTAGTTCGGCGAAGAGATAGTGAAATACAAGTGGTATGAATGAATATGAGCAGTAGTATGGCGCCAGAAAATAGCTCGCTGGCGTGCAGTTGATGGTAGTAATATTGCGGGAAGTAAACAAGCAGTAGTAACACAGCAGTAGTAACTCAGTAAAACAGTAAACAAGCAGCGATAGCAGTATTTAGGAACAAGGCCTAGGGATTAGACTTTCACTAGTGGACACTCTCAACTTTGATCACATAACAGAATAGATAAATGCATACTCTACACTCTCTTGTTGGATGATGAACACATTGCGTAGGATTACACGAACCCTCAATGCCGGAGTTAACAAGCTCCACAATTCAATGTTCATATTTAAATAACCTTAGAGTGCATGAAAGATCGAAACGACTAAACCAAGTACTAACATAGCATGCACACTGTCACCTTCATGCTTATGTAGGAGGAATAATACACATCAATACTATCATAGCAATAGTTAACTTCGCAATCTACAAGAGATCATGATCATAGCATAAACCAAGTACTAACACGGATGCACACACTGTCACCATTACATCGTGCATGAGGAATAAAACTACTTTAATAACATTGCTAGAGTAGCACATGGATAAATTGTGATACAAAACACATTGCAATCATAAAGAGATATAAATAAGCACTTCACTATGCCATTCATAACAGTGAATAAGTATTCTGTGAAATATAGCCTAAGAGACCCACACGGTGCACACACTGTCACCTTTACACACGTGGGACAAGGAGTCTCCGGAGATCACATAAGTAAAACTCACTTGACTAGCATAATGACATCTAGATTACAAGCATCATCATATGAATCTCAATCATGTAAGGCAGCTCATGAGATTATTGTATTGAAGTACATAGGAGAGAGATGAACCACATAGCTACCGGTACAGCCCCGAGCCTCGATGGAGAACTACTCCCTCCTCATGGGAGCAGCAGCGGTGATGAAGATGGCGGTGGAGATGGCAGCGGTGTCGATGGAGAAGCCTTCCGGGGGCACTTCCCCGTCCGGCAGGGTGCCGGAACAGAGGCTCCTGTCCCCCAGATCTTGGCTTCGCGATGGCGGCGGCTCTGGAAGGTTTCGCGTACCGTGGCTTATTCCGTAAGGGTTTTCGATGCAGGGGCTTTATATAGGCGGAAGGGCAGCGTCGGAGGGTCGAAGGGGTGCCCACACCATAGGCTGGCGCGGCCAGGGCCCAGGCCGCGCCACCCTATCATCTGGGGCCCACAGGGCCCCCCTCTGGCGGCTCTCGGGTGTTCTGGATGGTTCCGGGAAAAATAGGAACCTGGGCGTTGATTTCGTCCAATTCCGAGAATATTTCGTTACTAGGATTTCTAAAACCAAAAACAGCAGAAAACAGGAACTGGCACTTCGGCATCTTGTTAATAGGTTAGTTCCAGAAAATGCATAAATATGACATAAAGTGTGTATAAAACATGTAGGTATTGTCATAAAACAAGCATGGAACATAAGAAATTATAGATACGTCGGAGACGTATCAGCATCCCCAAGCTTAGTTCTGCTCGTCCCGAGCAGGTAAAACGATAACAAAGATAATTTCTTAAGTGACATGCTACCAACATAATCTTGATCCTACTATTTGTAAACATATGTAATGAATGCAGCGATCAAAACAATGGTAATGACATGAGTAAACAAGTGAATCATAAAGCAAAGACTTTTCATGAATAGTACTTCAAGACAAGCATCAACAAGTCTTGCATAAGAGTTAACTCATAAAGCAATAAATCAAAGTAAAGGTATTGAAGCAACACAAAGGAAGATTAAGTTTCAGCAGTTGCTTTCAACTCATAACATGTATATCTCATGGATAGTGTCAACATAGAGTAATATAACAAGTGCAATATGCAAGTATGTAGGAATCAATGCACAGTTCACACAAGTGTTTGCTTCTTGAGGTGGAGAGAAATAGGTGAACTGACTCAACATAAAAGTAAAAGAAAGATCCTTCAAAGAGGAAAGCATCGATTGCTATATTTGTGCTAGAGCTTTTATTTTGAAAACATCAAGAGAGCATAAAAATAAAGTTTTGAGAGGTGTTTGTTGTTGTCAACGAATGGTAGCGGGTACTCTAACCCCCTTGCCAGACAGACCTTCAAAGAGCGGCTCCCATTTTATTTTTATTTTTGGGTGGCACTCCTTCCAACCTTTCTTTCACAAACCATGGCTAACCGAATCCTCGGGTGCCTGCCAACAATCTCATACCATGAAGGAGTGCCTTTTTATTTTAGTTTTATTATGATGACACTCCTCCCCACCTTTGCTTTCTCAAGCCATGGCTAACCGAATCCTTCGGGTGCCGTCCAACAATCACATACCATGGAGGAGTGTCTATTTTTGTTAATTAATTTGGGACTGGGAATCCCATTGCCAACTCTTTTTGCAAAATTATTGGATAAGCGGATGAAGCCACTAGTCCATTGGTGAAAGTTGCCCAACAAGATTGAAAGATAAACACCACATACTTCCTCATGAGCTATAAAACATTGACACAAATCAGAGGTGATAAATTTTGAATTGTTTAAAGGTAGCACTCAAGCAATTTACTTTGGAATGGCGGAGAAATACCATGTAGTAGGTAGGTATGGTGGACACAAATGGCATAGTGATTGGCTCAAGGATTTTGGATGCATGAGAAGTATTCCCTCTCGATACAAGGTTTAGGCTAGCAAGGTTATTTGAAGCAAACTCAAGGATGAACCGGTGCAGCAAAACTCACATAAAAGACATATTGTAAACATTATAAGACTCTACACCGTCTTCCTTGTTGTTCAAAACTCAATACTAGATATTATCTAGACCTTGGAGAGACCAAATATGCAAACCAAATTTTAGCAAGCTCTATGTATTTCTTCATTAATGGGTGCAAAGTATATGATGCAAGAGCTTAAACATGAGCACAACAATTGCAAAGTATCACATTATCCAATACATTTTAGAATTACTACATGTAGCATTTTCCAATTCCAACCATATAACAACAAGTGAAGCGATCAACTTTCGCCCTTGAACATTAAAAGCTAAGAACACATGTGTTCATATGAACCAGCGGAGCGTGTCTCTCTCCCACACAAGGATGAACTTATTCAGAGAACTAAGATAACAAAACAAAAATAAAAGCACACAGACGCTCCAAGTAAAATACATACGATGTGACTGAATAAAAATATAGTTTCACTAGAAGAAACCTGATAAGTTGTCGATGAAGAAGGGGATGCCTTGGGCATCCCCAAGCTTAGATGCTTGAGTCTTCTTAAAATATGCAGGGATGAACCACCGGGGCATCCCCAAGCTTAGACCTTTCACTCTTCTTGATCACATTATATCACCCTCTTCTATTGACCCTTGAAAACTTCTGCCACACCAAACTTCAAGCAAACTCATTAGAGTGTTAGTGCATAATCAAAATTCACATGTTCAGAGGTGACACAATCATTCTTAACACTTCTGGACATTGCACAAAACTTCTGAAAGTTAATGGAACAAAGAAACTCATTCAACTTAACAAAAGCGGCAATGCAAAATAAAAGACAGAATCTGTCAAAAACAGAACAGTTCGTAAAGACGAATTTTAAAATGGCACCAGACTTGCTCAAATGGAAAAAATCAAAACTAATGAAAATTGCGTACATATCTGAGGATCACTCACGTAAATTGGCATAATTTTCTGAGTTACCTACAGAGAAATAGGCCCAGATTCGTGACAGCAAAGAAATCTGTCTCTGCGCAGTAATCCAAATCTAGTATGAAACCTTACTATAGAGACTTTACTTGGCACAAAAATGCAACAAAACTAAGATAAGGAGAGGTTGCTACAGTAGTAAACAACTTCCAAGACACAAATATAAAACAAAGTACTGTAGCAAAATAAACACATGGGTTATCTCCCAAGAAGTTCTTTCTTTATAGCCATTAAGATGGGCTCAGCAGTTTTAATGATGCACTCGCAAGAAATAGTTGTTGAAGCAAAAGAGAGCATCAAGAGGCAAATTCAAAACAAATTTAAGTCTAACATGCTTCCTATGAAAAGGAATCTTGTACACAAATAAATTCATGAAGAGCAAAGTAACAAGATCAGGAAGATAAAACAAGTGTAGCTTCAAAAATTTCAGCACATAGAGAGGTGTTTTAGTAACATGAAAATTTCTACAACCATATTTTCCTCTCTCATAATAACTTTCAGTAGCATCATGAGCAAACTCAACAATATAACTATCACATAAAGCATTCTTATCATGAGTCTCATGCATAAAATTATTACTCTCCACATAGGCATAATCAATTTTATTAGTTGTAGTGGGAGCAAATTCAAAAAAGTAGCTATCATTATTATTCTCATCATCAAATATAGGAGGCAAAGTATCATCAAAGTAAATTTTCTCCTCAATGCTTGGGGTACTAAAAATATCATGCTCATCAAAGCCAGCTTCCCCAAGCTTAGAATTTTCCATATCATTAGCAACAATGGTGTTCAAAGCGTTCATGCTAATATGTTCCATGGGTTTTTTAATTTTCGCATCAAACCATCCATGTCTTAAATCAGGAAATAGAATAAGAAGGTCATTGTTGTCCATTATGCCTAACTAGTGTAAACAAGAAACCAAATGTCGCAATTGCAGAGTCTAAAGGAAATAGCTTCGAGTACTTACAACGGCGCCGGAAAATAGCTTAGTAGCCGAGATCCGGAGTGTGAGTACCTTTTACCTTTCCTCCCCGGCAACGGCGCCAGAAAAGTGCTTGATGTCTACGGGTGCTTCTATTCTTGTAGACAGTGTTGGGCCTCCAAGAGCAGAGGTTTGTAGAACAGCAGCAAGTTTTCCCTTAAGTGGATCACCCAAGGTTTATCGAACTCAGGGAGGAAGAGGTCAAAGATATCCCTCTCATGCAACCCTGCAACCACAAAGCAAGAAGTCTCTTGTGTCCCCAACACACCTAATAGGTGCACTAGTTCGGCGAAGAGATAGTGAAATACAAGTGGTATGAATGAATATGAGCAGTAGTATGGCGCCAGAAAATAGCTCGCTGGCGTGCAGTTGATGGTAGTAATATTGCGGGAAGTAAACAAGCAGTAGTAACACAGCAGTAGTAACTCAGTAAAACAGTAAACAAGCAGCGATAGCAGTATTTAGGAACAAGGCCTAGGGATTAGACTTTCACTAGTGGACACTCTCAACTTTGATCACATAACAGAATAGATAAATGCATACTCTACACTCTCTTGTTGGATGATGAACATATTGCGTAGGATTACACGAACCCTCAATGCCGGAGTTAACAAGCTCCACAATTCAATGTTCATATTTAAATAACCTTAGAGTGCATGAAAGATCGAAACGACTAAACCAAGTACTAACATAGCATGCACACTGTCACCTTCATGCTTATGTAGGAGGAATAATACACATCAATACTATCATAGCAATAGTTAACTTCGCAATCTACAAGAGATCATGATCATAGCATAAACCAAGTACTAACACGGATGCACACACTGTCACCATTACATCGTGCAGGAGGAATAAAACTACTTTAATAACATTGCTAGAGTAGCACATGGATAAATTGTGATACAAAACACATTGCAATCATAAAGAGATATAAATAAGCACTTCACTATGCCATTCATAACAGTGAATAAGTATTTTGTGAAATATAGCCTAAGAGACCCACACGGTGCACACACTGTCACCTTTACACACGTGGGACAAGGAGTCTCCGGAGATCACATAAGTAAAACTCACTTGACTAGCATAATGACATCTAGATTACAAGCATCATCATATGAATCTCAATCATGTAAGGCAGCTCATGAGATTATTGTATTGAAGTACATAGGAGAGAGATGAACCACATAGCTACAGGTACAGCCCCGAGCCTCGATGGAGAACTACTCCCTCCACATGGGAGCAGCAGCGGTGATGAAGATGGCGGTGGAGATGGCAGCGGTGTCGATGGAGAAGCCTTCCGGGGGCACTTCCCCGTCCGGCAGGGTGCCGGAACAGAGGCTCCTGTCCCCCAGATCTTGGCTTTGCGATGGCGGCGGCTCTGGAAGGTTTTGCGTACCGTGGCTTATTCCGTAAGGGTTTTCGATGCAGGGGCTTTATATAGGCGGAAGGGCAGCGTCGGAGGGTCGAAGGGGTGCCCACACCATAGGCTGGCGCGGCCAGGGCCCAGGCCGCGCCACCCTATCATCTGGGGCCCACAGGGCCCCCCTCTGGCGGCTCTCGGGTGTTCTGGATGGTTCCGGGAAAAATAGGAACCTGGGCGTTGATTTCGTCCAATTCCGAGAATATTTCGTTACTAGGATTTCTAAAACCAAAAACAGCAGAAAACAGGAACTGGCACTTCGGCATCTTGTTAATAGGTTAGTTCCAGAAAATGCATAAATATGACATAAAGTGTGTATAAAACATGTAGGTATTGTCATAAAACAAGCATGGAACATAAGAAATTATAGATACGTCGGAGACGTATCAATCCCCTTGTCTTTGTGTTCTTCACCTTCATCGGAGTAGTATTCCTCACGGATAATGAACGCTCTAGGCTTCTTGGTGAAGGAGACCTTGGTGTCACCGGAGTTGGAGGAGAACTTGGAGAATCCTTTTGAGAGAGATTTGAACTTGTCCTTTCGTACAAGCCTTCCACCATTGTCTTCTCTTCTCTCAAAGATACAATCGGCAACAAAGTGACTTATGTCGCCACAATTGTAGCAAGCTCTCCATCTTTGCTCTTCCCTTGGACTTGTGGGAGAGTATCTTGAAGAGTCATGAGGTGAGTATCTTCTTAACTTTGAGCCTCATGTCTTGTTCCCACTCCAAAAGCTCTTGGCGGCAAGGGCCATGTCTTCATGATAATTTGCCTTGAGATCATCCGGACCCCACTCGATGGGATCCTCATCTCTCTCACTATATTCATGCTCCTTCATCTTCAACGCAAGGTTGGGCTTACGGACGTTGTGGGCGTGAGCAACAAGATCTTCTGCATTCTTCTTGGAGATGTCCAAAGCGATGACTTCACTAAGGACTTCATCGGATGTCATAGCACGGAATGAGGCATTTTGGCGGATGGCCGTCAACTTCACTTCCTCATAAGGAAGAAGAGCATTATAGAACTTTCGCTTGATCCAAGGGTCATCCACAAATGTTGCTCCAAGATCTTGCATTTGTACAGCGAGACCGATAAGGCGCCGGTACATCTCTTCGGGTGATTCTCCTTCATTCATGACGAAGTTGTCCGCCATATTGTTCACTTCATCGAAACGAGAGCTTTGGATGCTCTCATTTCCGAGGAAGAGCTTGTCAAGTTTATTCCATGCTTCCTTGGCGGTCTTGAGCGAGCGAATATGAGCGCGGTCCTTGGGAGTGACGGCCATGTGAATCATGTTGATGGCGGTGGCGTTGAGTTGATCATCCACGACCTCTCTTCTTGTCAAGTTCTTTGGATCTCTTGGTGAATAACCTTCCTCAATGATGCGCCAAAGCTCGGTAGACGCGCTGCGCACATGAGATTTCATCAAGAATTGCCAATTTTCGAAGCTATTTGATTCAAGTAGAGGTGGTGAGCCATGAGTCAAAATATGAGGCATGGGTATTGGGACATTTAGGGAGTAATCACTTGGTGGAGGCACCGCATGATAACCTCCTCATCGTCCCGTAACCAGTGGTTCATCCTTCCCTTTTGATGAAGTGCCAACATCCTCAAGTTCCCCTTCTCAAGGTGGTTTTGTCGATTGCGCAACAAAATCAACAAGAGGAAGGGTGTCAACTTGTGGTGGAGGAACATTGACACTTGCCTTAGGATCTATGATAGGGGTTGGTTTGGGAGCAATCAACTCCATCATCATAGCCTTCATTTGAGATACAATGGATGACTCCAATTTCTTGAGGTAATCCAAAGTAGCCGGAGTGCTATCGACTATTGATGGTGGAGGTGATTGCTCACCGGGAAGGAACCCATTCCCTCCATTCTCTTGTTCGGTCATTTCTTAGGCGGTTAAGCCCGAGCAAGAAACCTTGCTCTGATACCAATTGAATGGATCGTAGCGAACAAGAGGGGGGTGAATGGGCGCTACGCAATTTTTAACCTTTTTCAGTTTTTAGTGCAACGGAAGATAAAGGTGATAGCTTTGATGATACAGGTGTTCCTAGAATGAACCTAGACTATTGCAACAGGTAAAGGAACCAAACAACAATAACAAGGATAAGGAGCGGGACAACCGGAGGGCGCGGAGACGAGGCGAGGATTTGTTTCCCGCAGTTCCTCCCACAAAAGGGAGTACGTCTGCGTTGAGGAGGTGCTAGTCTCACACAAGAGACTAGACGGCCACACCACGAAGGAAGGCCTCACCTTCTTCCTCAAGAGAGCTCCACAAAGGGGCTCCCTTTGCTCCACTAAGGCACCGGTCGAGGCGGTGGTTCCTTCACAAGGTTGGGGCGAGCTCCACAACACCAGGAGGCTCCCAACACCCTATGGGGCTAGCACAACTCCAAGCTAGCCTCCATAGGAGCACTTCATCCAAGATCCCACCATAGGAACCCTAACTCCAAGATCCACTAAGGACTACCACGAATTGGTGAAATTTCTCTCGGTAGAACGATAGATCGGGGTCTCCTCCACCACTCCTCAAAGTATCAGCAAGATTGGTTGGGTAGGTAGGGAGATCCACTAAGTTTGAGCTCAGCAACGATGGAGGAGAGAGAGAAAGAAGAGCTGAGGCGAGCTGGAGAAGAAGGGTCCTTTAAATAGGTCCCCCCAAAATCCAACCGTTACCCACAGTTTTTGCCTAAGCGGTACTACCGCTTTAGGAAGCGGTACTACCGCTCTGGATTCGAAATCCCACAGAACTTATCCACGTGGACACATAGCGGTACTACCGCTCGCGGTACCGCTCGAGGTACCGCTATGGTCTCCAGAGCTTACTGGATCCCAAGCGGTACCGAAGCGGTACCAGAGCGGTACGACCGTAACTTCCGTTACGGTACCTAAGCGGTACCAGGGCAGTACTACCGCTCTGAAGCGGTACTACCGCTCGAGGTACCGTAAAGGTACCGTAACACGTTCTGTGGGTCAATTCCTGTGCATATCACCAGAGCGGTACCGTAGGGCGGTACTAGTAGAGGTAGCGGTACTACCGCTACTAGTACCGGTAGTACCGGCCTGACAAAAACTGCTTTCTTCTCTTTTCCTCTCCAACCATGTCGCCTCGCGACACACACACAAAACCAGAAAACCTAAGAGCTATGCTTCAGTCTTCCGATCATACTGTATCCAGCGAGGGCACCGTACACTTGCAAATCTATCAAAGACAATCTTTGTGCACAGTTAGAATTAGTCAAGTGTTGTCATCAAACACACAAAACACGGGATATAGATCTTGCTCTTTCAATCTCCCCCTTTTTGGTGTTTGATGACAACACAAGAATTTGCAACATAGCATAAGATATTATGATAAGGCTCTTGGTTTGTAAAAAGTAGGCGGAGCTCCCCCTAGATGCGTGCATATTTGAAATATGCATTTGTATACAAATGCACGCATCCTAGAGAAACGACTCCCCCTAGATTCTACAAACCATGCACATATGCAACAAGGATATTTGACAAGATGAATAGCATATGCACACTATGGAGGCAACCCAAGATCATATAGGATATTTGGGCGAATTTTTCATACCTTTGCCTTGAGAAAACCCAATCTCACAATAAGTGCCTCCATAGAATTGGTGTAGCCAATATGAGATAGATAATGAAGATCAATATAGGCTACCACGAATAAGTCTTAATACAAACCGGGGGATCGGGAGATCCACAAATAGAGTATCAAGCATACGAATAAGTTTCGAATAACTAGGGATAGAATATGATGCCAAGGCCGAAAAACCAAAATGAAGCACCAAGCCCTTGGCATCCCCATGCAAATTCCCGTCCTAATAGATCAACTTCTCCCCCTTTGGCATCGTAACACCAAAAAGGGAGAAGAAGCATACTAACGTCCCAAGGTGAATCACTCGTCATCCTCATCATCATCGTCATCGTCTTTCTCGTCGTTCTCCTCCTCATCATCATCCATCTCCTCGTCCTTGTCCTCGTCATCTTCAACTTGGCCCTTACCATGAGGTGGTGGAGAGAGACGAGCAGCAGCGCTCGGGGATGGAGTCCTCGGAACCTGACCAAGTGTACTTGGACTTCCACTCACCGGGAGGGTAATGTTGTCCTCGGAGCCCTCGGAGACGGGGATGCCCATGTGCTTCATCATCGCCTTTTGGCGTTGGCGTATCTTCTTGTTGTCATGGTGAGCTTGGTACATCCTATCTTGGAGGTCCTCCTTGAAGCAAAAGGACTTCTTGAGACGAGCAGTGAGCTTGGCGAAGAGGCCTTTGGTCTTGGCGGAGTTAGGCACGAAGTCGGAATCATCACTATCGGCTTCTTCCTCCTCGGTGTCCTTGGGTGCATTCTTGCCATACCTTGGAGGGTCATGATTCTTGACAAGGGGGCTCTTCTCCTTATGGATAGTGATGTTGGGGCGACATTGGTCAAGAAGATCTCCACGGCCATCTCGATCCCACTTGAGACAAATGAGCCTCATGATGAAGGGCGCATATTGAGGGAGCTTGCGGAGGAAGGCACAATCACGCATCTCATGCCAAATGAAGTCCATGACATCCAATTGTCGGCCACTACCCCTCATCTCATCGGTGCGCACGAGAAGGTTCACAAGAAGCCATGCACCTCATCATGGTTGGTGTCTTTGGGGTTGATGGTGTTGCGGTAGATGCGGTTCATGATGTCGTAGACGGGAAGGAGGTTGTAAGCACTTCCACATAACATTCTCCCGGGGATGTAGAGGTTGGCCATCTTCTCTTTGGCCATAGGCTTGGCCTGGAGATGAATCTTGAAGAAGTTGATGTCAAACTCGGGAAGTTCATATCCAATGCCTCTAGCAAAATCCTCCCACGTGGCTTCCATCACATGCTCCCTAGTCATCCACTTCAAGGAGCGGAAACCACCCTCATCCTCAAGGAACACAACAGTGGCATAGAACTGGCATATTATCTCCTTGGAGTAGTTGTGAGAGAAAGTCATCAAAGGAATTAGACCTTGTTCTTCGCATATCTCGAGTGCTTCCCCAAAGTACTCGGGCTTGGCTCGGAGCTTGTCCATGTTGATGGAGTATTGAGGGCAACACCGGAACTCCTTTGACCCATAGACATCATTATAAATCCTTTCTTGGTCGGCGTGGTAGAAGAAGGTGTTTGATGGCGTGTAACTCACACGTTCGTTGGGAACCCCAAGAGGAAGGTATGATGCGCACAGTAGCAAGTTTTCCCTCAGAAAGAAACCAAGGTTTAATCGAACCAGGAGGAGCCAAGAAGCACGTTGAAGGTTGATGGTGGCGAAATGTGATGCGGCGCAACACCAGGGATTCCGGCGCCAACGTGGAACCTGCACAACACAACCAAAGTACTTTGCCCCAACAAAACAGTGAGGTTGTCAATCTCACCGGCTTGCTGTAACAAAGGATTAACCGTATTGTGTGGAAGATGATTGTTTGCAAGAAAATAGTAAACAAGTATTGCAGTAGATTGTATGCTATGTAAAGAATAGGACCGGGGTCCACAGTTCACTAGAGGTGTCTCTCCCATAAGATAAAAGCATGTTGGGTGAACAAATTACAGTCGGGCAATTGACAAATAGAGAGGGGCATAACAATGCACATACATGATATGATAAATATAGTGAGATTTAATCCGGGCATTACGACAAAGTACATAGACCGCCATCCAACTGCATCTATGCCTAAAAAGTCCACCTTCAGGTTATCATCCGAACCCCATTCAGTATTAAGTTGCAAAGCAACAGACAATTGCATTAAGTATGGTGCGTAATGTAATTGACAACTACATCCTTAGACATAGAATCAATGTTTTATCCCTAGTGGCAACAGCACATCACAACCTTAGAACCTACTGTCACGATCCCAGGTGTCAATGAAGGCATGAACCCACTATCGAGCATAAATACTCCCTCTTGGAGTTAAGAGCAAAAACTTGGCCAGAGCCTCTACTAATAACGGAGAGCATGCAAGATCATAAACAACACATAAACAATAGATTGATAATCACCATAACATAGTATTCTCTATCCATCGGATCCCGACAAACACAACATATAGTATTACAGATAGATGATCTTGATCATGTTAGGCAGCTCACAAGATCCAACAATGAAGCACAACAAGGAGAAGACAACCATCTAGCTACTGCTATGGACCCATAGTCCAGGGGTGAACTACTCACTCATCACTCCGGAGGCGACCATGGCGGTGTAGAGTCCTCCGGGAGATGAATCCCCTCTCCGGCAGGGTGCCGGAGGCGATCTCCTGAATCCCCCGAGATGGGATTCGCGGCGGCGGCGTCTCAGTAAGGTTTTCCGTATCGTGGCTCTCGGTACTGGGGGTTTCGCGACGGAGGCTATAAGTAGGCGAAAGGGTAGGTCAAGAGGCGGCACGAGGGGCCCAGGGGGCAGGCCGTCGCGGCCAGGGCTTGGGCCGCGCCGCCCTGTCACCTGGCCACCTCGTGGCCCCACTTCGACTCTCCTTCGGTCTTCTGGAAGCTCCGTGCAAAAATAGGACCCTGGGCGGTGATTTCGTCCAATTCCGAGAATATTTCGTTACTAGGATTTCTGAAACCAAAAACAGCAGAAAACAGCAACTGGCTCTTCGGCATCTTGTTAATAGGTTAGTTCCAGAAAATGCGTAAATACGACATATAATGTGCATAAAACATGTAGGTATCATCAATAAAGTAGCATGGAACATAAGAAATTATCGATACGTTGGAGACGTATCAGCATCCCCAAGCTTAGTTCTGCTCGTCCCGAGCAGGTAAAACGATAACAAAGATAATTTCTGAAGTGACATGCCATCATAATCTTGATCATACTATTTGTAAACATATGTAATGAATGCAGCGATCAAAACAATGGTAATGACATGAGTAAACAACTGAATCATAAAGCAAAGACTTTTCATGAATAGCACTTTCAAGACAGGCATCAATAAGTCTTGCATAAGAGTTAACTCATAAAGCAATAAATCAAAGTAAAGGTATTGAAGCAACACAAAGGAAGATTAAGTTTCAGCGGTTGCTTTCAACTTATAACATGTATATCTCATGGATATTGTCAACATAAAGTAATATAACAAGTGCAATATGCAAGTATGCAGGAATCAATGCACAGTTCACACAAGTGTTTGCTTCTTAAAGTGGAGGGAGATAGGTAAACTGACTCAACAATAAAAGTAAAAGAAAGGTCCTTCAAAGAGGAAAGCATCGATTGTTGTATTTGTGCTAGAGCTTTTATTTTGAAAACATGAAACAATTTTGTCAACGGTAGTAATAAAGCATATGAGTTATGTAAATTATATCTTACAAGTTGCAAGCCTCATGCATAGTATACTAATAGTGCCCGCACCTTGTCCTACTTAGCTTGGACTACCGGATCTTTGCATGCTATGTTTCAACCAAGTGTCACAAAGGGGTACCTCCATGCACTTTGTACAAAGGTCTAAGGAGAAAGCTCGCATTTTGGATTTCTCGCTTTTGATTATTCTCAACTTAGACATCCATACCGGGACAACATGGACAACAGATAATGGACTCCTCTTAAATGCATAAGCATGTAGCAATGATTATTATTCTCATATGAGATTGAGGATATATGTCCAAACTGAAACTTCCACCATGATTCATGGCTTTAGTTAGCGGCCCAATGTTCTTCTCTAACAATTTTGCATGCTCCAACCAATAAGGTGATAGATCCTTCAGACAAGACGGACATGCATAGCAACTCACATGATATTCAATAAAGAGTAATTGATGGCGTTCCCTAGAAGCATGGTTATCGCACAACAAGCAACTTAATAAGAGATAAAGTGCATAAGTACATATTCAATACTACGATAGTTTTTAAGGCTATTTTGTCCCATGAGCTATATATTGCAAAGGTGAATGATGGAATTTTAAAGGTAGCACTCAAGCAATTTACTTTGGAATGGCGGAGAAATACCATGTAGTAGGTAGGTATGGTGGACACAAATGGCATAGTAGTTGGCTCAAGGATTTTGGATGCATGAGAAGTATTCCCTCTCGATACAAGGTTTAGGCTAGCAAGGTTATTTGAAGCAAACTCAAGGATGAACCGGTGCAGCAAAACTCACATAAAAGACATATTGTAAACATTATAAGACTCTACACCGTCTTCCTTGTTCAAAACTCAATACTAGATATTATCTAGACCTTAGAGAGACCAAATATGCAAATCAAATTTTAGCAAGCTCTATGTATTTCTTCATTAATGGGTGCAAAGCATATGATGCAAGAGCTTAAACATGAGCACAACAATTGCCAAGTATCACATTATCCAAGACATTTTAGAATTACTACATGTAGCATTTTCCAATTCCAACCATATAACAATTTAACGAAGAAGAAACTTCGCCATGAACATTATGAGTAAAGCCTAAGGACATATTTGTCCATATGCAACAGCGGAGCGTGTCTCTCTCCCACAAAGTGAATGCTAGGATCCATTTTATTCAAACAAAAACAAAAACAAAAACAAACCGATGCTCCAAGTAAAGAACACAAGATGTGTTGAATAAAAATATAGTTTCGGGGAGGAACACGATGATGTTGTCGATGAAGAAGGGGATGCCTTGGGCATCCCCAAGCTTAGACGCTTGAGTCTTCTTAAAATATGCAGGGGTGAACCACGGGGGCATCCCCAAGCTTAGAGCTTTCACTCCTCTTGATCATAGTATATCATACTCCTCTCTTGACCCTTGAAAACTTCCTTCACACCAAACTTCAAGCAAACTCATTAGAGGGTTAGTGCACAATTAATAATTCACATGTTCAGAGGTGGCGCAATCATTCTTACACTTCTGGACATTGCATAAAGCTACTGGACATTAATGGATCAAAGAAATTCATCCAACATAGCAAAAGAGGCAATGCGAAATAAAAGGCAGAATCTGTCAAAAACAGAACAGTCCGTAAAGACGAATTTTAAGATGGCACCAGACTTGCTCAAATGGAAAAACTCAGAACTAATGAAAGTTTCGTACATATCTGAGGATCACGCTCGTAAATTGGCAGATTTTTTCGAATTTTCTACAGATACTTGTGCCCAGATTCGTGACAGACAGCAATGTTGTTTCTGCGCAGCGATCCCAAATATAACATCAACTTTGACATAGAAACTTTACTTGGCACAAAAACATGATAAGGAGAGGTTGCTACAGTAGTAAACAACTTCCAAGACTCAACAAAACAATAAATTGTTGTAGTAAAAACATGGGTTGTCTCCCATAAGCGCTTTTCTTTAACGCCTTTCAGCTAGGCGCAGAAAGTGCAAATCAAGTAACATCGAGAGTAGAAGCATCAACATCATAGCTTGTTCTAATAATAGAATCAAAAGGCAACTTCATTCTCTTTCTAGGGAAGTGTTCCATACCTTTCTTGAGAGGAAATTGATATTTAATATTACCTTCCCTCATATCAATAACAGCACCAACGGTTCGAAGAAAAGGTCTTCCCAACACAATAGGACAAGATGCATTGCATTCGATATCCACGACAACAAAATCAACGGGGACAAGGTTATTGTTAACCGTAATGCGCACATTATCAATCCTCCCCAAAGGTTTCTTTTTAACATTATCGGCAAGATTAACATCCAAATAACAATTCTTCAATGGTGGCAAGTCAAGCATATCATAAATCTTTTTAGGCATAACAGAAATACTTGCACCAAGATCACATAAAGCATTACATTCAAAGTCATTGAATTTCATTTTAATGATGGGCTCCCAACCATCTTCTAACTTTCTAGGAATAGAAGTTTCAAGTTTTAGTTTCTCTTCTCTAGCTTTTATGAGAGCATTTGTAATATGTTTTGTAAAGGCTAAATTTATAGCACTAGCATTAGGACTTTTCGCAAGTTTTTGCAAGAACTTTATAACTTCAGAGATGTGACAATCATCAAAGTCTAAATCATTATGAGCTACAGCAATGGGATCATTGTTCCCAAGGTTGGAAAAAATTTCAGCAGTTTTATCACAAGCAGTTTCAGCAGTTTTAGCAATTTCAGGCAGTTTTGTACACTTTGCACTAGGAGTAGAAACATTGCCAACACCAATTATTTTACCATTGATAGTAGGAGGTGCAGCAACATGTGAAGAATTAACATTACTAGTGGTGGTAATAGTCCATACTTTAGCTACATTATTCTCTTTAGCTAGTTTTTCATTTTCTTCTCTATCCCACCTAGCACGCAATTCAGCCATTAATCTTATATTCTCATTAATTCTAACTTGGATGGCATTTGCTGTAGTAGTAATCTTATTATCAATATCATCAGGTTTAGCAGCCATTTTATTAATTAGAGAGGATTGTGATGCGGACATGTATGAGATTCGGGTTTCAGCATTTGAAATTTTAGTTTGCAGAACAGAAATCTCCCTATTCAAGTTTTCAAGTTGATTTCCTATATTTTTCAACAAGGTAGATTGTTCATTCATAGTTTTAGTAAACAATTGATTTTGCTCATATTGTGATTGCATAAAGTTTTTAGTGGATCTTTCAATTTCTAGCATCTTTTCCTCATATCTACCATAAGTATTACCATAATCATTACCACTAGCAGGATATGGCCTATAGTTATTACCAGAGTTGTTCCTATAAGCATTGTTGTTGAAATTATTATTTTTAATGAAATTCACATCAACATTTTCTTCTTGAGCAACCAATGAAGCTAAAGGAACATTATTAGGATCCACATTAGATCTACCATTCACAAGCATAGACATAATCACATCAATCTTATCACTCAAGGAAGAGGTTTCTTCAACAGAATTTACCTTCTTACCTTGTGGAGCTCTTTCCGTGTGCCATTCAGAGTAATTTATCATCATATCATCAAGAAGTTTTGTAGCCGCCCCCAATGTGATGGACATAAAGGTACCTCCAGCAGCTGAATCCAATAAATTCATGAAGAAAAATTTAGTCCTGCATAGAAGGTTTGGATGATCATCCAAGTAGTCAGTCCATGGGTTGGGCAATTCTTTACCAAAGTTTTCATTCTCTCCCATGCTTGAGCAACATGTTCAGTATCTAATTGCTTAAAATTCATGATGCTACTTCTCAAAGATATAATTTTAGCGGGAGGATAATATCTACCAATAAAAGCATCCTTACATTTAGTCCATGAATCAATACTATTCTTAGGCAAAGATAGCAACCAATCTTTAGCTCTTCCTCTTAATGAGAAAGGAAACACTTTCAATTTAATAATATCACCATCTACATCCTTATACTTTTGCATTTCACAAAGTTCAACAAAATTATTGAGATGGGCAGCAGCATCATCAGAACTAGCGCCAGAAAATTGATCTCTCATAACAAGATTTAGTAAAGCAGGTTTAATTTCAAAGAATTCTGCTGTAGTAGCAGGTGGAGCAATAGGTGTGCATAGGAAATCATTATTATTTGCATTTGTGAAGTCACACAACTTAGTATTTTCAGGGGTATTCATTTTAGCAACGGTAAATAAAATAAACTAGATAAAGTAAATGCAAGTAACTAATTTTTTGTGTGTTTTTGATATAGAGAGCAAGACAGTAAATAAAGTAAAACTAGCAACTAATTTTTTTTTTGTGTTTTGTTTAGGTGCAGCAAACAAAGTAGTAAATAAAATAAAGCAAGACAAAAACAAAGTAAAGAGATTGAGAAGTGGAGACTCCCCTTGCAGCGTGTCTTGATCTCCCCGGCAACGGCGCCAGAAAAAGAGCTTGATGGCGTGTAACTCACACGTTCGTTGGGAACCCCAAGAGGAAGGTATGATGCGCACAGTAGCAAGTTTTCCCTCAGAAAGAAACCAAGGTTTAATCGAACCAGGAGGAGCCAAGAAGCACGTTGAAGGTTGATGGTGGCGAAATGTGATGCGGGGCAACACCAGGGATTCCAGCGCCAACGTGGAACCTGCACAACACAACCAAAGTACTTTGCCCCAACGAAACAGTGAGGTTGTCAATCTCACCGGCTTGCTGTAACAAAGGATTAACTGTATTGTGTGGAAGATGATTGTTTGCAAGAAAACAGTAAACAAGTATTGCAGTAGATTGTATGCTATGTAAAGAATAGGACCGGGGTCCACAGTTCACTAGAGGTGTCTCTCCCATAAGATAAAAGCATGTTGGGTGAACAAATTACAGTCGGGCAATTGACAAATAGAGAGGGGCATAACAATGCACATACATGATATGATAAATATAGTGAGATTTAATCCGGGCATTACGACAAAGTACATAGACCGCCATCCAACTGCATCTATGCCTAAAAAGTCCACCTTCAGGTTATCATCCGAACCCCATTCAGTATTAAGTTGCAAAGCAACAGACAATTGCATTAAGTATGGTGCGTAATGTAATTGACAACTACATCCTTACACATAGAATCAATGTTTTATCCCTAGTGGCAACAGCACATCACAACCTTAGAACCTACTGTCACGATCCCAGGTGTCAATGAAGGCATGAACCCACTATCGAGCATAAATACTCCCTCTTGGAGTTAAGAGCAAAAACTTGGCCAGAGCCTCTACTAATAACGGAGAGCATGCAAGATCATAAACAACACATAAACAATAGATTGATAATCACCATAACATAGTATTCTCTATCCATCGGATCCCGACAAACACAACATATAGTATTACAGATAGATGATCTTGATCATGTTAGGCAGCTCACAAGATCCAACAATGAAGCACAACAAGGAGAAGACAACCATCTAGCTACTGCTATGGACCCATAGTCCAGGGGTGAACTACTCACTCATCACTCCGGAGGCGACCATGGCGGTGTAGAGTCCTCCGGGAGATGAATCCCCTCTCCGGCAGGGTGCCGGAGGCGATCTCCTGAATCCCCCGAGATGGGATTCGTGGCGGCGGCGTCTCAGTAAGGTTTTCCGTATCGTGGCTCTCGGTACTGGGGGTTTCGCGACGGAGGCTATAAGTAGGCGAAAGGGTATGTCAAGAGGCGGCACGAGGGGCCCAGGGGGCAGGCCGGCGCGGCCAGGGCTTGGGCCGCGCCGCCCTGTCACCTGGCCACCTCGTGGCCCCACTTCGACTCTCCTTTGGTCTTCTGGAAGCTCCGTGCAAAAATAGGACCCTGGGCGGTGATTTTGTCCAATTCCGAGAATATTTCGTTACTAGGATTTCTGAAACCAAAAACAGCAGAAAACAGCAACTGGCTCTTCGGCATCTTGTTAATAGGTTAGTTCCAGAAAATGCGTAAATACGACATATAATGTGCATAAAACATGTAGGTATCATCAATAAAGTAGCATGGAACATAAGAAATTATCGATACGTTGGAGACGTATCAGTGTTGGGGCAGAGACGAGAGTTCTTTGGCACCAAGTAAGGATTGACCCCCCGAACTTGCAAGAATTGGTCTTTCTTGAGATCTTTCATAGATTTTTGAGGACCCTGGACGGTCCTTTTGCCCGATGCCGCTGCTGCATTCCTTTGACGCTTGGTGGTCCTTGTTAGAACAATCTCATCTTGCTCTTCGTCTTCTCGATAACGACGAGAGGAGGGCTTGACCTTACCGCCACCACGGGGCCTAGATGATCCTGTGAACAGCAAAGGTTTGGGAGGGAACAGGGGATAAGTGCACAAGCCATGGAGTTAGAGATCAAGGAGGACACTAACAAGCAACATTGGTGAAACTAGTCAAAGCGGTAGTACCACAACCAGACCCGGTAGTACCGCTTGGACCGGTAGTACCGCCTGTGAACAAGCGGTACTACCGCTCAAGCTCAGCACATCTAGATCTAGGTTGAGGACATGGCAAAGAAGTTCATAATGTCACACATTGTTGCTAGCTAGTATCCTCGTACATGTAGAGCTTCCAAGAGAGTTTCTCCACCACAAACCCCCATCAAACCCTAGCCTATGCATCTAGGGAGTTCAACACACCCTAGAGAGAGAGTAGGGTTCATACCGGAGGACATGGCGGAGAAGAGGATGGGGAAGCTTCTCCACGGAGGAGATTTGGCCGGGAGCGGATGGAAAAGGAGATCGGGGCCGATCTCCTCGAGGTCTTGAACTTGGGGGCGAGTTTGACTCGAGGTGGGTGGAAGTATTGTGTGTGGTGATTTGGGGAGAAACCGTTCCACCTGGTACCTTAAGTCAAACACGCAAGAGGTAGTACCGCTCGTAGAAGCGGTAGTACCGCTTACCGGTACTTGCCCGGTACCTCGGACGGTAGTACCGCTCTGGGGCCAGCTTCTGAATTTCGTCAGATTAGTGCCCCTAAGCGGTAGTACCGGTCTGAGATCCGGTAGTACCGGCCTCCAAAGTTCAAAGACACTCGGATTTTGGTGTAGACTTGTGCTTTTAGACTGAGTTGGATCAAGAAATAGGTAATGGCTTAGGATTAGATGACGGAACTGTTAAGGTACTACTCAACCAAGCTTGCAAGAATCAAAACATGAAGAGCCATGAATCTCCCATGAAGAACATGAAGAAAAGAAAACCAAAAGCAAATGAAAGAAAAGAAATCAAAAGAAACAAAAAGCTCCTCAAGGAGGAGGTTGGTGACCGAAGCCACCGTGTAAGAGTTTAGTAGTGTGAGGTCACGTAGATGTATCTAGGACTCACGGCTACAACTCAACATGATTCTCATTAGTCACTTAGTTGACGAATAGCATATGCTTTGGATTTCTTTATGCATTATGGGGGGAGGGATAGCTCAATAAGTTTAAACCGCACTCCCCCTATATTCATGCGTGCTTTACATCTAGACATGTAGTACAAAAGTGGTACTATCCACTCTTGACACGACGTCCGGATGAGAAGCACAAGGGTAGAGAAGCAAACCTTGATGTTGGCCGGTAGAGTATGAGTCCATTGCCTTGTCGGTCTCATTGAAACTTCTTTAGGACCTTGGGGTTCCTATACCGTTGGACCCCTTCATATCTTGCTCTTGAGTATATCTTGATGTACTTTGCTTGAGTCATGAAAGAGTCTTGATGCTTTTAGAACCCCGGCGAGAATGGACCAATAGGATAGATTCTTGTGTGGTCACTTGATCTTCATCATGGTTTAGGTCCTCGCCTTGACCCTCATTGTTGTTGATGCCGAACTTGAGGTTGTGGAAGAGGTGATCTTTCACTTGGTTGTTCAACGGAAGAAGCTTGACCTTGTGGTGTAGATGGCTCCATATAGATGGAACTTCGTCCTTCCCCGGAACCCATAGAAGGTAGCTTTTGAGGTCGGCGAGTGCCAACACTCATCCTTCCTACGGTAACCGGGGGAATTGCATCTCCTTTCTCACAAGAAGCACTTCGCCTCCTCCAAAGAACTATCATCTTCATCAAAAGAGCCTCATCACACAAAACCACAACCACACAATAGACTCAAACTCCATCATCATGTTTGAGTGTCTCCAACTAAGGTTTGTCTCTCACTTCCGGCAACCCCATGAAGTTGGGGTAAGAATATGGCTAGGAGTAAAAGACGGATTCCTTCTTTGCCAAAGAAGACATCCAAAATATTCCTTCTTCCGGCAACTCCATTCCATTGTTGCTCCTTCTTGCAAGGATCATGTTATAGAACTTGCATTGAACTTGTTTGACAACCTTCATGGTTCATTTTCTTCAACACAATTCCTACAAAACATGATCTCTACACAAAGAAGCATTTTCTATTAGTCCGAGAACGTGGCCTCTCGGAGTGTCTAGCTCCACAAGAGGACCACAACATATTCATTGTAAAAGGTACAAAGACCTTAGCATGAAAAACGATGAACGGGATGAATATTGTAAACAAGGGTCTTGACAAGACCGGGTGTTGCCACCGCCTTGTCAAGGCCCAATACCTTTAAGCTTGCTTGTGTTGACGCCATAAGAAGAGATAGAGTGAGATAGCTCGAGGGCGACAACAACTTCTTTGCTTCCGGTCAAGAGAAATGTGGCTTCAATCTTCCACCAATGAATCACCACCGGAAGCAAAGACCTTCATGGATCAAGCTTTGGAGATAGGAACCCATTTTTCAATGGGCCCTATCTTGATGCTCCTCTTTATCTTGATCCTTCTTCTTCTCTTCTCCTTTGGCTTTATAGCCACTCCTTCTTCATTGCAAGAGTCCTCATTGGCCTTATCTCTATTTTCAATGACTCCTTCCAAGTATTGCGCTTGAATTTGGAGTCTTTCAATTTTGGACTTCAAACGGTTGACTTCACGAACATGATCTGGATGGGGATGAGTGTTGTCGAATTCTTGAGCCTCTTTCTCCTTGTTCACCCGGAAATGTTCCAACAAAGCTTCTTCTTGAAGAGAATTCATTGTCAAGAGTGAGCGCTTTTGTCTTTCCAAGGTGGCAATATCATCTTCATGGTTGCGACACATATAGTCCTTGCTAGCCCGTTTATATTCCATCAAGGCTTCCTCATACATGATCTTGATCACCATAAGCTTGTCATTTCTCCTCTTTAGAGTTGAAATTTCGTCCTCGTGGTCACAACAAGTATCTTTTCCTTTACTCAAGCGAAAGTACTCCATCAAGGACTCATTTTGCCTATCATTCTCTTCAACTAGCATGGCCTTGTGTCTCTTTAGAGCGGCAATCTCTTCTTCATGGTCACAACATGACACCTTCTCCTTGCTCAAACGAAAGTACTCATCCAAGGCTTCCTCTTGGCGAGAAATGATATCCAAGAGTCTTGCATTATGTCTTCTCAACCAACCAAGAGCATAATCTTGATCCTCGACGAGTTGGGAGATGAAGTAATTGTTGGAATCTTCAAGAACAATAGCACTAGTTTCAAGAGACATGCGCATGCACCATTCTTCCTCATAAGCTTGAGTGAGAGAGATAATTTCCAATTCCGCTTCAACACGATCTTGAGCCACATCAAGTTGAGTCACAAGTTTCTCATCATGAGTCTCCGAAGATACCTTTGCCACAAGACAATGTAAGTTGTTGACGATGAGGTCCTCATTTGGAGAGTCGAAGAGGGAGATGAAGGGAGTGGAGATGGCGATGGCGGCCACTTCCCTTTCCTCCTTGTTCATCCCTGATGTCTACGGGTGCTTCTATTCTTGTAGACAATGTTGGGCCTCCAAGAGCAGAGGTTTGTAGAACAGCAGCAAGTTTTCCCTTAAGTAGATCACCCAAGGTTTATCGAACTCAGGGAGGAAGAGGTCAAAGATATCCCTCTCATGCAACCCTGCAACCACAAAGCAAGAAGTCTCTTGTGTCCCCAACACACCTAATAGGTGCACTAGTTCGGCGAAGAGATAGTGAAATACAAGTGGTATGAATGAATATGAGCAGTAGTATGGCGCCAGAAAATAGCTCGCTGGCGTGCAGTTGATGGTAGTAATATTGCGGGAAGTAAACAAGCAGTAGTAACACAGCAGTAGTAACTCAGTAAAACAGTAAACAAGCAGCGATAGAAGTATTTAGGAACAAGGCCTAGGGATTAGACTTTCACTAGTGGACACTCTCAACTTTGATCACATAACAGAATAGATAAATGCATACTCTACACTCTCTTGTTGGATGATGAACACATTGCGTAGGATTACACGAACCCTCAATGCCGGAGTTAACAAGCTCCACAATTCAATGTTCATATTTAAATAACCTTAGAGTGCATGAAAGATCGAAACGACTAAACCAAGTACTAACATAGCATGCACACTGTCACCTTCATGCTTATGTAGGAGGAATAATACACATCAATACTATCATAGCAATAGTTAACTTCGCAATCTACAAGAGATCATGATCATAGCATAAACCAAGTACTAACACGGATGCACACACTGTCACCATTACATCGTGCATGAGGAATAAAACTACTTTAATAACATTGCTAGAGTAGCACATGGATAAATTGTGATACAAAACACATTGCAATCATAAAGAGATATAAATAAGCACTTCACTATGCCATTCATAACAGTGAATAAGTATTCTGTGAAATATAGCCTAAGAGACCCACACGGTGCACACACTGTCACCTTTACACACGTGGGACAAGGAGTCTCCGGAGATCACATAAGTAAAACTCACTTGACTAGCATAATGACATCTAGATTACAAGCATCATCATATGAATCTCAATCATGTAAGGCAGCTCATGAGATTATTGTATTGAAGTACATAGGAGAGAGATGAACCACATAGCTACCGGTACAGCCCCGAGCCTCGATGGAGAACTACTCCCTCCTCATGGGAGCAGCAGCGGTGATGAAGATGGCGGTGGAGATGGCAGCGGTGTCGATGGAGAAGCCTTAGGGGCACTTCCCCGTCCGGCAGGGTGCCGGAACAGAGGCTCCTGTCCCCCAGATCTTGGCTTCGCGATGGCGGCGGCTCTGGAAGGTTTCGCGTACCGTGGCTTATTCCGTAAGGGTTTTCGATGCAGGGGCTTTATATAGGCGGAAGGGCAGCGTCGGAGGGTCGAAGGGGTGCCCACACCATAGGCTGGCGCGGCCAGGGCCCAGGCCGCGCCACCCTATCATCTGGGGCCCACAGGGCCCCCCTCTGGCGGCTCTCGGGTGTTCTGGATGGTTCCGGGAAAAATAGGAACCTGGGCGTTGATTTCGTCCAATTCCGAGAATATTTCGTTACTAGGATTTCTAAAACCAAAAACAGCAGAAAACAGGAACTGGCACTTCGGCATCTTGTTAATAGGTTAGTTCCAGAAAATGCATAAATATGACATAAAGTGTGTATAAAACATGTAGGTATTGTCATAAAACAAGCATGGAACATAAGAAATTATAGATACGTCGGAGACGTATCAGCATCCCCAAGCTTAGTTCTGCTCGTCCCGAGCAGGTAAAACGATAACAAAGATAATTTCTTAAGTGACATGCTACCAACATAATCTTGATCCTACTATTTGTAAACATATGTAATGAATGCAGCGATCAAAACAATGGTAATGACATGAGTAAACAAGTGAATCATAAAGCAAAGACTTTTCATGAATAGTACTTCAAGACAAGCATCAACAAGTCTTGCATAAGAGTTAACTCATAAAGCAATAAATCAAAGTAAAGGTATTGAAGCAACACAAAGGAAGATTAAGTTTCAGCAGTTGCTTTCAACTCATAACATGTATATCTCATGGATAGTGTCAACATAGAGTAATATAACAAGTGCAATATGCAAGTATGTAGGAATCAATGCACAGTTCACACAAGTGTTTGCTTCTTGAGGTGGAGAGAAATAGGTGAACTGACTCAACATAAAAGTAAAAGAAAGATCCTTCAAAGAGGAAAGCATCGATTGCTATATTTGTGCTAGAGCTTTTATTTTGAAAACATCAAGAGAGCATAAAAATAAAGTTTTGAGAGGTGTTTGTTGTTGTCAACGAATGGTAGCGGGTACTCTAACCCCTTGCCGGACAGGACCTTCAAAGAGCGGCTCCCATTTTATTTTTATTTTTGGGTGGCACTCCTTCCAACCTTTCTTTCACAAACCATGGCTAACCGAATCCTCGGGTGCCTGCCAACAATCTCATACCATGAAGGAGTGCCTTTTTATTTTAGTTTTATTATGATGACACTCCTCCCCACCTTTGCTTTCTCAAGCCATGGCTAACCGAATCCTTCGGGTGCCGTCCAACAATCACATACCATGGAGGAGTGTCTATTTTTGTTAATTAATTTGGGACTGGGAATCCCATTGCCAGCTCTTTTTGCAAAATTATTGGATAAGCGGATGAAGCCACTAGTCCATTGGTGAAAGTTGCCCAACAAGATTGAAAGATAAACACCACATACTTCCTCATGAGCTATAAAACATTGACACAAATCAGAGGTGATAAATTTTGAATTGTTTAAAGGTAGCACTCAAGCAATTTACTTTGGAATGGCGGAGAAATACCATGTAGTAGGTAGGTATGGTGGACACAAATGGCATAGTGATTGGCTCAAGGATTTTGGATGCATGAGAAGTATTCCCTCTCGATACAAGGTTTAGGCTAGCAAGGTTATTTGAAGCAAACTCAAGGATGAACCGGTGCAGCAAAACTCACATAAAAGACATATTGTAAACATTATAAGACTCTACACCGTCTTCCTTGTTGTTCAAAACTCAATACTAGATATTATCTAGACCTTGGAGAGACCAAATATGCAAACCAAATTTTAGCAAGCTCTATGTATTTCTTCATTAATGGGTGCAAAGTATATGATGCAAGAGCTTAAACATGAGCACAACAATTGCAAAGTATCACATTATCCAATACATTTTAGAATTACTACATGTAGCATTTTCCAATTCCAACCATATAACAACAAGTGAAGCGATCAACTTTCGCCCTTGAACATTAAAAGCTAAGAACACATGTGTTCATATGAACCAGCGGAGCGTGTCTCTCTCCCACACAAGGATGAACTTATTCAGAGAACTAAGATAACAAAACAAAAATAAAAGCACACAGACGCTCCAAGTAAAATACATACGATGTGACTGAATAAAAATATAGTTTCACTAGAAGAAACCTGATAAGTTGTCGATGAAGAAGGGGATGCCTTGGGCATCCCCAAGCTTAGATGCTTGAGTCTTCTTAAAATATGCAGGGATGAACCACCGGGGTATCCCCAAGCTTAGACCTTTCACTCTTCTTGATCACATTATATCACCCTCTTCTATTGACCCTTGAAAACTTCTGCCACACCAAACTTCAAGCAAACTCATTAGAGTGTTAGTGCATAATCAAAATTCACATGTTCAGAGGTGACACAATCATTCTTAACACTTCTGGACATTGCACAAAACTTCTGAAAGTTAATGGAACAAAGAAACTCATTCAACTTAACAAAAGCGGCAATGCAAAATAAAAGGCAGAATCTGTCAAAAACAGAACAGTTCGTAAAGACGAATTTTAAAATGGCACCAGACTTGCTCAAATGGAAAAACTCAAAACTAATGAAAGTTGCGTACTTATCTGAGGATCACTCACGTAAATTGGAATAATTTTCTGAGTTACCTACAGAGAAATAGGCCCAGATTCGTGACAGCAAAGAAATCTGTCTCTGCGCAGTAATTCAAATCTAGTATGAAACCTTACTATAGAGACTTTACTTGGCACAAAAATGCAACAAAACTAAGATAAGGAGAGGTTGCTACAGTAGTAAACAACTTCCAAGACACAAATATAAAACAAAGTACTGTAGCAAAATAAACACATGGGTTATCTCCCAAGAAGTTCTTTCTTTATAGCCATTAAGATGGGCTCAGCAGTTTTAATGATGCACTCGCAAGAAATAGTTGTTGAAGCAAAAGAGAGCATCAAGAGGCAAATTCAAAACAAATTTAAGTCTAACATGCTTCCTATGAAAAGGAATCTTGTACACAAATAAATTCATGAAGAGCAAAGTAACAAGATCAGGAAGATAAAACAAGTGTAGCTTCAAAAATTTCAGCACATAGAGAGGTGTTTTAGTAACATGAAAATTTCTACAACCATATTTTCCTCTCTCATAATAACTTTCAGTAGCATCATGAGCAAACTCAACAATATAACTATCACATAAAGCATTCTTATCATGAGTCTCATGCATAAAATTATTACTCTCCACATAGGCATAATCAATTTTATTAGTTGTAGTGGGAGCAAATTCAAAAAAGTAGCTATCATTATTATTCTCATCATCAAATATAGGAGGCAAAGTATCATCAAAGTAAATTTTCTCCTCAATGCTTGGGGTACTAAAAATATCATGCTCATCAAAGCCAGCTTCCCCAAGCTTAGAATTTTCCATATCATTAGCAACAATGGTGTTCAAAGCGTTCATGCTAATATGTTCCATGGGTTTTTTAATTTTCGCATCAAACCATCCATGTCTTAAATCAGGAAATAGAATAAGAAGGTCATTGTTGTCCATTATGCCTAACTAGTGTAAACAAGAAACCAAATGTCGCAATTGCAGAGTCTAAAGGAAATAGCTTCGAGTACTTACAACGGCGCCGGAAAATAGCTTAGTAGCCGAGATCCGGAGTGTGAGTACCTTTTACCTTTCCTCCCCGGCAACGGCGCCAGAAAAGTGCTTGATGTCTACGGGTGCTTCTATTCTTGTAGACAGTGTTGGGCCTCCAAGAGCAGAGGTTTGTAGAACAGCAGCAAGTTTTCCCTTAAGTGGATCACCCAAGGTTTATCGAACTCAGGGAGGAAGAGGTCAAAGATATCCCTCTCATGCAACCCTGCAACCACAAAGCAAGAAGTCTCTTGTGTCCCCAACACACCTAATAGGTGCACTAGTTCGGAGAAGAGATAGTGAAATACAAGTGGTATGAATGAATATGAGCAGTAGTATGGCGCCAGAAAATAGCTCGCTGGCGTGCAATTGATGGTAGTAATATTGCGGGAAGTAAACAAGCAGTAGTAACAGAGTAGTAGTAACTCAGTAAAACAGTAAACAAGCAGCGATAGCAGTATTTAGGAACAAGGCCTAGGGATTAGACTTTCACTAGTGGACACTCTCAACTTTGATCACATAACAGAATAGATAAATGCATACTCTACACTCTCTTGTTGGATGATGAACATATTGCGTAGGATTACACGAACCCTCAATGCCGGAGTTAACAAGCTCCACAATTCAATGTTCATATTTAAATAACCTTAGAGTGCATGAAAGATCGAAACGACTAAACCAAGTACTAACATAGCATGCACACTGTCACCTTCATGCTTATGTAGGAGGAATAATACACATCAATACTATCATAGCAATAGTTAACTTCGCAATCTACAAGAGATCATGATCATAGCATAAACCAAGTACTAACACGGATGCACACACTGTCACCATTACATCGTGCAGGAGGAATAAAACTACTTTAATAACATTGCTAGAGTAGCACATGGATAAATTGTGATACAAAACACATTGCAATCATAAAGAGATATAAATAAGCACTTCACTATGCCATTCATAACAGTGAATAAGTATTCTGTGAAATATAGCCTAAGAGACCCACACGGTGCACACACTGTCACCTTTACACACGTGGGACAAGGAGTCTCCGGAGATCACATAAGTAAAACTCACTTGACTAGCATAATGACATCTAGATTACAAGCATCATCATATGAATCTCAATCATGTAAGGCAGCTCATGAGATTATTGTATTGAAGTACATAGGAGAGAGATGAACCACATAGCTACAGGTACAGCCCCGAGCCTCGATGGAGAACTACTCCCTCCACATGGGAGCAGCAGCGGTGATGAAGATGGCGGTGGAGATGGCAGCGGTGTCGATGGAGAAGCCTTCCGGGGGCACTTCCCCGTCCGGCAGGGTGCCGGAACAGAGGCTCCTGTCCCCCAGATCTTGGCTTCGCGATGGCGGCGGCTCTGGAAGGTTTTGCGTACCGTGGCTTATTCCGTAAGGGTTTTCGATGCAGGGGCTTTATATAGGCGGAAGGGCAGCGTCGGAGGGTCGAAGGGGTGCCCACACCATAGGCTGGCGCGGCCAGGGCCCAGGCCGCGCCACCCTATCATCTGGGGCCCACAGGGCCCCCCTCTGGCGGCTCTCGGGTGTTCTGGATGGTTCCGGGAAAAATAGGAACCTGGGCGTTGATTTCGTCCAATTCCGAGAATATTTCGTTACTAGGATTTCTAAAACCAAAAACAGCAGAAAACAGAACCGGCACTTCGGCATCTGGTTAATAGGTTAGTTCCAGAAAATGCATAAATATGACATAAAGTGTGTATAAAACATGTAGGTATTGTCATAAAACAAGCATGGAACATAAGAAATTATAGATACGTCGGAGACGTATCAATCCCCTTGTCTTTGTGTTCTTCACCTTCATCAGAGGAGTATTCCTCACGGATAATGAACGCTCTAGGCTTCTTGGTGAAGGAGACCTTGGTGTCACCGGAGTTGGAGGAGAACTTGGAGAATCCTTTTGAGAGAGATTTGAACTTGTCCTTTCGTACAAGCCTTCCACCATTGTCTTCTCTTCTCTCAAAGATACAATCGGCAACAAAGTGACTTATGTCGCCACAATTGTAGCAAGCTCTCCATCTTTGCTCTTCCCTTGGACTTGTGGGAGAGTATCTTGAAGAGTCATGAGGTGAGTATCTTCTTAACTTTGAGCCTCATGTCTTGTTCCCACTCCAAAAGCTCTTGGCGGCAAGGGCCATGTCTTCATGATAATTTGCCTTGAGATCATCCGGACCCCACTCGATGGGATCCTCATCTCTCTCACTATATTCATGCTCCTTCATCTTCAACGCAAGGTTGGGCTTACGGACGTTGTGGGCGTGAGCAACAAGATCTTCTGCATTCTTCCTGGAGATGTCCAAAGCGATGACTTCACTAAGGACTTCATCGGATGTCATAGCACGGAATGAGGCATTTTGGCGGATGGCCGTCAACTTCACTTCCTCATAAGGAAGAAGAGCATTATAGAACTTTCGCTTGATCCAAGGGTCATCCACAAATGTTGCTCCAAGATCTTGCATTTGTACAGCGAGACCGATAAGGCGCCGGTACATCTCTTCGGGTGATTCTCCTTCATTCATGACGAAGTTGTCCGCCATATTGTTCACTTCATCGAAACGAGAGCTTTGGATGCTCTCATTTCCGAGGAAGAGCTTGTCAAGTTTATTCCATGCTTCCTTGGCGGTCTTGAGCGAGCGAATATGAGCGCGGTCCTTGGGAGTGACGGCCATGTGAATCATGTTGATGGCGGTGGCGTTGAGTTGATCATCCACGACCTCTCTTCTTGTCAAGTTCTTTGGATCTCTTGGTGAATAACCTTCCTCAATGATGCGCCAAAGCTCGGTAGACGCGCTGCGCACATGAGATTTCATCAAGAATTGCCAATTTTCGAAGCTATTTGATTCAAGTAGAGGTGGTGAGCCATGAGTCAAAATATGAGGCATGGGTATTGGGACATTTAGGGAGTAATCACTTGGTGGAGGCACCGCATGATAACCTCCTCATTGTCCCGTAACCAGTGGTTCATCCTTCCCTTTTGATGAAGTGCCAACATCCTCAAGTTCCCCTTCTCAAGGTGGTTTTGTCGATTGCGCAACAAAATCAACAAGAGGAAGGGTGTCAACTTGTGGTGGAGGAACATTGACACTTGCCTTAGGATCTATGATAGGGGTTGGTTTGGGAGCAATCAACTCCATCATCATAGCCTTCATTTGAGATACAATGGATGACTCCAATTTCTTGAGGTAATCCAAAGTAGCCGGAGTGCTATCGACTATTGATGGTGGAGGTGATTGCTCACCGGGAAGGAACCCATTCCCTCCATTCTCTTGTTCGGTCATTTCTTAGGCGGTTAAGCCCGAGCAAGAAACCTTGCTCTGATACCAATTGAATGGATCGTAGCGAACAAGAGGGGGGTGAATGGGCGCTACGCAATTTTTAACCTTTTTCAGTTTTTAGTGCAACGGAAGATAAAGGTGATAGCTTTGATGATACAGGTGTTCCTAGAATGAACCTAGACTATTGCAACAGGTAAAGGAACCAAACAACAATAACAAGGATAAGGAGCGGGACAACCGGAGGGCGCGGAGACGAGGCGAGGATTTGTTTCCCGCAGTTCCTCCCACAAAAGGGAGTACGTCTGCGTTGAGGAGGTGCTAGTCTCACACAAGAGACTAGACGGCCACACCACGAAGGAAGGCCTCACCTTCTTCCTCAAGAGAGCTCCACAAAGGGGCTCCCTTTGCTCCACTAAGGCACCGGTCGAGGCGGTGGTTCCTTCACAAGGTTGGGGCGAGCTCCACAACACCAGGAGGCTCCCAACACCCTATGGGGCTAGCACAACTCCAAGCTAGCCTCCATAGGAGCACTTCATCCAAGATCCCACCATAGGAACCCTAACTCCAAGATCCACTAAGGACTACCACGAATTGGTGAAATTTCTCTCGGTAGAACGATAGATCGGGGTCTCCTCCACCACTCCTCAAAGTATCAGCAAGATTGGTTGGGTAGGTAGGGAGATCCACTAAGTTTGAGCTCAGCAACGATGGAGGAGAGAGAGAAAGAAGAGCTGAGGCGAGCTGGAGAAGAAGGGTCCTTTAAATAGGTCCCCCCAAAATCCAACCGTTACCCACAGTTTTTGCCTAAGCGGTACTACCGCTTTAGGAAGCGGTACTACCGCTCTGGATTCGAAATCCCACAGAACTTATCCACGTGGACACATAGCGGTACTACCGCTCGCGGTACCGCTCGAGGTACCGCTATGGTCTCCAGAGCTTACTGGATCCCAAGCGGTACCGAAGCGGTACCAGAGCGGTACGACCGTAACTTCCGTTACGGTACCTAAGCGGTACCAGGGCAGTACTACCGCTCTGAAGCGGTACTACCGCTCGAGGTACCGTAAAGGTACCGTAACACGTTTTGTGGGTCAATTCCTGTGCATATCACCAGAGCGGTACCGTAGGGCGGTACTAGTAGAGGTAGCGGTACTACCGCTACTAGTACCGGTAGTACCGGCCTGACAAAAACTGCTTTCTTCTCTTTTCCTCTCCAACCATGTTGCCTCGCGACACACACACAAAACCAGAAAACCTAAGAGCTATGCTTCAGTCTTCCGATCATACTGTATCCAGCGAGGGCACCGTACACTTGCAAATCTATCAAAGACAATCTTTGTGCACAGTTAGAATTAGTCAAGTGTTGTCATCAAACACACAAAACACGGGATATAGATCTTGCTCTTTCAATCTCCCCCTTTTTGGTGTTTGATGACAACACAAGAATTTGCAACATAGCATAAGATATTATGATAAGGCTCTTGGTTTGTAAAAAGTAGGCGGAGCTCCCCCTAGATGCGTGCATATTTGAAATATGCATTTGTATACAAATGCACGCATCCTAGAGAAACGACTCCCCCTAGATTCTACAAACCATGCACATATGTAACAAGGATATTTGACAAGATGAATAGCATATGCACACTATGGAGGCAACCCAAGATCATATAGGATATTTGGGCGAATTTTTCATACCTTTGCCTTGAGAAAACCCAATCTCACAATAAGTGCCTCCATAGAATTGGTGTAGCCAATATGAGATAGATAATGAAGATCAATATAGGCTACCACGAATAAGTCTTAATACAAACCGGGGGATCGGGAGATCCACAAATAGAGTATCAAGCATACGAATAAGTTTCGAATAACTAGGGATAGAATATGATGCCAAGGCCGAAAAACCAAAATGAAGCACCAAGCCCTTGGCATCCCCATGCAAATTCCCGTCCTAATAGATCAACTTCTCCCCCTTTGGCATCGTAACACCAAAAAGGGAGAAGAAGCATACTAACGTCCCAAGGTGAATCACTCGTCATCCTCATCATCATCGTCATCGTCTTTCTCGTCGTTCTCCTCCTCATCATCATCCATCTCCTCGTCCTTGTCCTCGTCATCTTCAACTTGGCCCTTACCATGAGGTGGTGGAGAGAGACGAACGACGCGCTCGGGGATGGAGTCCTCGGAACCTGACCAAGTGTACTTGGACTTCCACTCACCAGGAGGGGTAATGTTGTCCTCGGAGCCCTCGGAGACGGGGATGCCCATGTGCTTCATCATCGCCTTTTGGCGTTGGCGTATCTTCTTGTTGTCATGGTGAGCTTGGTACATCCTATCTTGGAGGTCCTCCTTGAAGCAAAAGGACTTCTTGAGACGAGCAGTGAGCTTGGCGAAGAGGCCTTTGGTCTTGGCGGAGTTAGGCACGAAGTCGGAATCATCACTATCGGCTTCTTCCTCCTCGGTGTCCTTGGGTGCATTCTTGCCATACCTTGGAGGGTCATGATTCTTGACAAGGGGGCTCTTCTCCTTATGGATAGTGATGTTGGGGCGACATTGGTCAAGAAGATCTCCACGGCCATCTCGATCCCACTTGAGACAAATGAGCCTCATGATGAAGGGCGCATATTGAGGGAGCTTGCGGAGGAAGGCACAATCACGCATCTCATGCCAAATGAAGTCCATGACATCCAATTGTCGGCCACTACCCCTCATCTCATCGGTGCGCACGAGAAGGTTCACAAGAAGCCATGCACCTCATCATGGTTGGTGTCTTTGGGGTTGATGGTGTTGCGGTAGATGCGGTTCATGATGTCGTAGACGGGAAGGAGGTTGTAAGCACTTCCACATAACATTCTCCCGGGGATGTAGAGGTTGGCCATCTTCTCTTTGGCCATAGGCTTGGCCTGGAGATGAATCTTGAAGAAGTTGATGTCAAACTCGGGAAGTTCATATCCAATGCCTCTAGCAAAATCCTCCCACGTGGCTTCCATCACATGCTCCCTAGTCATCCACTTCAAGGAGCGGAAACCACCCTCATCCTCAAGGAACACAACAGTGGCATAGAACTGGCATATTATCTCCTTGGAGTAGTTGTGAGAGAAAGTCATCAAAGGAATTAGACCTTGTTCTTCGCATATCTCGAGTGCTTCCCCAAAGTACTCGGGCTTGGCTCGGAGCTTGTCCATGTTGATGGAGTATTGAGGGCAACACCGGAACTCCTTTGACCCATAGACATCATTATAAATCCTTTCTTGGTCGGCGTGGTAGAAGAAGGTGTTTGATGGCGTGTAACTCACACGTTCGTTGGGAACCCCAAGAGGAAGGTATGATGCGCACAGTAGCAAGTTTTCCCTCAGAAAGAAACCAAGGTTTAATCGAACCAGGAGGAGCCAAGAAGCACGTTGAAGGTTGATGGTGGCGAAATGTGATGCGGCGCAACACCAGGGATTCCGGCGCCAACGTGGAACCTGCACAACACAACCAAAGTACTTTGCCCCAACAAAACAGTGAGGTTGTCAATCTCACCGGCTTGCTGTAACAAAGGATTAACCGTATTGTGTGGAAGATGATTGTTTGCAAGAAAATAGTAAACAAGTATTGCAGTAGATTGTATGCTATGTAAAGAATAGGACCGGGGTCCACAGTTCACTAGAGGTGTCTCTCCCATAAGATAAAAGCATGTTGGGTGAACAAATTACAGTCGGGCAATTGACAAATAGAGAGGGGCATAACAATGCACATACATGATATGATAAATATAGTGAGATTTAATCCGGGCATTACGACAAAGTACATAGACCGCCATCCAACTGCATCTATGCCTAAAAAGTCCACCTTTAGGTTATCATCCGAACCCCATTCAGTATTAAGTTGCAAAGCAACAGACAATTGCATTAAGTATGGTGCGTAATGTAATTGACAACTACATCCTTAGACATAGAATCAATGTTTTATCCCTAGTGGCAAATAAAGACATCACAACCTTAGAACCTACTGTCACGATCCCGGTGTCAATGATGGGATGAACACACTATCGAGCATAAATACTCACTCTTTGAGTTAAGAGCTAAAACTGTGCGAGAGCCTCTACTAATTACGGAGAGCATGCAAGATCATAAACAACACATAAACAATAGATTGATAATCACCATAACATAGTATTCTCTATCCATCGGATCCCGACAAACACAACATATAGTATTACAGATAGATGATCTTGATCATGTTAGGCAGCTCACAAGATCCAACAATGAAGCACAACAAGGAGAAGACAACCATCTAGCTACTGCTATGGACCCATAGTCCAGGGGTGAACTACTCACTCATCACTCCGGAGGCGACCATGGCGGTGTAGAGTCCTCCGGGAGATGAATCCCCTCTCCGGCAGGGTGCCGGAGGCGATCTCTGAATCCCCGAGATGGGATTCGCGGCGGCGGCGTCTCGCAAGGTTTTCCGTATCGTGGCTCTCGATCGGGGGTTTCGCGACGGAGGCTATAAGTAGGCGAAAGGGTAGGTCAAGAGGCGGCACGAGGGGCCCAGGGGGCAGGCCGTCGCGGCCAGGGCTTGGGCCGCGCCGCCCTGTCACCTGGCCACCTCGTGGCCCCACTTCGACTCTCCTTCGGTCTTCTGGAAGCTCCGTGCAAAAATAGGACCCTGGGCGGTGATTTCGTCCAATTCCGAGAATATTTCGTTACTAGGATTTACGAAACCAAAAACAATGAGAAAACAAGAATGGCTCTTCGGCATCTTGTTAATAGGTTAGTTCCAGAAAATGCGTAAATACGACATATAATGTGCATAAAACATGTAGGTATCATCAATAAAGTAGCATGGAACATAAGAAATTATCGATACGTTGGAGACGTATCAGCATCCCCAAGCTTAGTTCTGCTCGTCCCGAGCAGGTAAAACGATAACAAAGATAATTTCTGAAGTGACATGCCATCATAATCTTGATCATACTATTTGTAAACATATGTAATGAATGCAGCGATCAAAACAATGGTAATGACATGAGTAAACAACTGAATCATAAAGCAAAGACTTTTCATGAATAGCACTTTCAAGACAGGCATCAATAAGTCTTGCATAAGAGTTAACTCATAAAGCAATAAATCAAAGTAAAGGTATTGAAGCAACACAAAGGAAGATTAAGTTTCAGCGGTTGCTTTCAACTTATAACATGTATATCTCATGGATATTGTCAACATAAAGTAATATAACAAGTGCAATATGCAAGTATGCAGGAATCAATGCACAGTTCACACAAGTGTTTGCTTCTTAAGGTGGAGGGAGATAGGTAAACTGACTCAACAATAAAAGTAAAAGAAAGGTCCTTCAAAGAGGAAAGCATCGATTGTTGTATTTGTGCTAGAGCTTTTATTTTGAAAACATGAAACAATTTTGTCAACGGTAGTAATAAAGCATATGAGTTATGTAAATTATATCTTACAAGTTGCAAGCCTCATGCATAGTATACTAATAGTGCCCGCACCTTGTCCTACTTAGCTTGGACTACCGGATCTTTGCATGCTATGTTTCAACCAAGTGTCACAAAGGGGTACCTCCATGCCGCCTGTACAAAGGTCTAAGGAGAAAGCTCGCATTTTGGATTTCTCGCTTTTGATTATTCTCAACTTAGACATCCATACCGGGACAACATGGACAACAGATAATGGACTCCTCTTAAATGCATAAGCATGTAGCAATGATTATTATTCTCATATGAGATTGAGGATATATGTCCAAACTGAAACTTCCACCATGATTCATGGCTTTAGTTAGCGGCCCAATGTTCTTCTCTAACAATTTTGCATGCTCCAACCAATAAGGTGATAGATCCTTCAGACAAGACGGACATGCATAGCAACTCACATGATATTCAATAAAGAGTAATTGATGGCGTTCCCTAGAAGCATGGTTATCGCACAACAAGCAACTTAATAAGAGATAAAGTGCATAAGTACATATTCAATACTACGATAGTTTTTAAGGCTATTTTGTCCCATGAGCTATATATTGCAAAGGTGAATGATGGAATTTTAAAGGTAGCACTCAAGCAATTTACTTTGGAATGGCGGAGAAATACCATGTAGTAGGTAGGTATGGTGGACACAAATGGCATAGTAGTTGGCTCAAGGATTTTGGATGCATGAGAAGTATTCCCTCTCGATACAAGGTTTAGGCTAGCAAGGTTATTTGAAGCAAACTCAAGGATGAACCGGTGCAGCAAAACTCACATAAAAGACATATTGTAAACATTATAAGACTCTACACCGTCTTCCTTGTTCAAAACTCAATACTAGATATTATCTAGACCTTAGAGATACCAAATATGCAAATCAAATTTTAGCAAGCTCTATGTATTTCTTCATTAATGGGTGCAAAGCATATGATGCAAGAGCTTAAACATGAGCACAACAATTGCCAAGTATCACATTATCCAAGACATTTTAGAATTACTACATGTAGCATTTTCCAATTCCAACCATATAACAATTTAACGAAGAAGAAACTTCGCCATGAACATTATGAGTAAAGCCTAAGGACATATTTGTCCATATGCAACAGCGGAGCGTGTCTCTCTCCCACAAAGTGAATGCTAGGATCCATTTTATTCAAACAAAAACAAAAACAAAAACAAACCGATGCTCCAAGTAAAGAACACAAGATGTGACTGAATAAAAATATAGTTTCAGGGGAGGAACCTGATGATGTTGTCGATGAAGAAGGGGATGCCTTGGGCATCCCCAAGCTTAGACGCTTGAGTCTTCTTAAAATATGCAGGGGTGAACCACGGGGGCATCCCCAAGCTTAGAGCTTTCACTCCTCTTGATCATAGTATATCATACTCCTCTCTTGACCCTTGAAAACTTCCTTCACACCAAACTTCAAGCAAACTCATTAGAGGGTTAGTGCACAATTAATAATTCACATGTTCAGAGGTGGCACAATCATTCTTTACACTTCTGGACATTGCATAAAGCTACTGGACATTAATGGATCAAAGAAATTCATCCAACATAGCAAAAGAGGCAATGCGAAATAAAAGGCAGAATCTGTCAAAAACAGAACAGTCCGTAAAGACGAATTTTAAGATGGCACCAGACTTGCTCAAATGGAAAAACTCAAAACTAATGAAAGTTTCGTACATATCTGAGGATCACGCTCGTAAATTGGCAGATTTTTTCGAATTTTCTACAGATACTTGTGCCCAGATTCGTGACAGACAGCAATGCTGTTTCTGCGCAGCGATCCCAAATATAACATCAACTTTGACATAGAAACTTTACTTGGCACAAAAACATGATAAGGAGAGGTTTCTACAGTAGTAAACAACTTCCAAGACTCAACAAAACAAAAAATTGTTGTAGTAAAAACATGGGCTGTCTCCCATAAGCGCTTTTCTTTAACGCCTTTCAGCTAGGCGCAGAAAGTGCAAATCAAGTAACATCGAGAGTAGAAGCATCAACATCATAGCTTGTTCTAATAATAGAATCAAAAGGCAACTTCATTCTCTTTCTAGGGAAGTGTTCCATACCTTTCTTGAGAGGAAATTGATATTTAATATTACCTTCCCTCATATCAATAACAGCACCAACGGTTCGAAGAAAAGGTCTTCCCAACACAATAGGACAAGATGCATTGCATTCGATATCCACGACAACAAAATCAACGGGGACAAGGTTATTGTTAACCGTAATGCGCACATTATCAATCCTCCCCAAAGGTTTCTTTTTAACATTATCGGCAAGATTAACATCCAAATAACAATTCTTCAATGGTGGCAAGTCAAGCATATCATAAATCTTTTTAGGCATAACAGAAATACTTGCACCAAGATCACATAAAGCATTACATTCAAAGTCATTGAATTTCATTTTAATGATGGGCTCCCAACCATCTTCTAACTTTCTAGGAATAGAAGTTTCAAGTTTTAGTTTCTCTTCTCTAGCTTTTATGAGAGCATTTGTAATATGTTTTGTAAAGGCTAAATTTATAGCACTAGCATTAGGACTTTTCGCAAGTTTTTGCAAGAACTTTATAACTTCAGAGATGTGACAATCATCAAAGTCTAAATCATTATGAGCTACAGCAATGGGATCATTGTTCCCAAGGTTGGAAAAAATTTCAGCAGTTTTATCACAAGCAGTTTGTAGCTTTTAGCAATTTCAGTGGTTTTGTACACTTTGCACTAGGAGTAGAAACATTGCCAACACCAATTATTTTACCATTGATAGTAGGAGGTGCAGCAACATGTGAAGAATTAACATTACTAGTGGTGGTAATAGTCCATACTTTAGCTACATTATTCTCTTTAGCTAGTTTTTCATTTTCTTCTCTATCCCACCTAGCACGCAATTCAGCCATTAATCTTATATTCTCATTAATTCTAACTTGGATGGCATTTGCTGTAGTAGTAATCTTATTATCAATATCATCAGGTTTAGCAGCCATTTTATTAATTAGAGAGGATTGTGATGCGGACATGTATGAGATTCGGGTTTCGGCATTTGAAATTTTAGTTTGCAAACCAGAAATCTCCCTATTCAAGTTTTCAAGTTGATTTCCTATATTTTTCAACAAGGTAGATTGTTCATTCATAGTTTTAGTAAACAATTGATTTTGCTCATATTGTGATTGCATAAAGTTTTTAGTGGATCTTTCAATTTCTAGCATCTTTTCCTCATATCTACCATAAGTATTACCATAATCATTACCACTAGCAGGATATGGCCTATAGTTATTACCAGAGTTGTTCCTATAAGCATTGTTGTTGAAATTATTATTTTTAATGAAATTCACATCAACATTTTCTTCTTGAGCAACCAATGAAGCTAAAGGAACATTATTTGGATCCACATTAGATCTACCATTCACAAGCATAGACATAATCACATCAATCTTATCACTCAAGGAAGAGGTTTCTTCAACAGAATTTACCTTCTTACCTTGTGGAGCTCTTTCCGTGTGCCATTCAGAGTAATTTATCATCATATCATCAAGAAGTTTTGTAGCCGCCCCCAATGTGATGGACATAAAGGTACCTCCAGCAGCTGAATCCAATAAATTCCGCGAAGAAAAATTTAGTCCTGCATAGAAGGTTTGGATGATCATCCAAGTAGTCAGTCCATGGGTTGGGCAATTCTTTACCAAAGTTTTCATTCTCTCCCATGCTTGAGCAACATGTTCAGTATCTAATTGCTTAAAATTCATGATGCTACTTCTCAAAGATATAATTTTAGCGGGAGGATAATATCTACCAATAAAAGCATCCTTACATTTAGTCCATGAATCAATACTATTCTTAGTCAAAGATAGCAACCAATCTTTAGCTCTTCCTCTTAATGAGAAAGGAAACACTTTCAATTTAATAATATCACCATCTACATCCTTATACTTTTGCATTTCACAAAGTTCAACAAAATTATTGAGATGGGCAGCAGCATCATCAGAACTAGCGCCAGAAAATTGATCTCTCATAACAAGATTTAGTAAAGCAGGTTTAATTTCAAAGAATTCTGCTGTAGTAGCAGGTGGAGCAATAGGTGTGCATAGGAAATCATTATTATTTGCATTTGTGAAGTCACACAACTTAGTATTTTCAGGGGTATTCATTTTAGCAACGGTAAATAAAATAAACTAGATAAAGTAAATGCAAGTAACTAATTTTTTGTGTGTTTTTGATATAGAGAGCAAGACAGTAAATAAAGTAAAACTAGCAACTAATTTTTTTTTTGTGTTTTGTTTAGGTGCAGCAAACAAAGTAGTAAATAAAATAAAGCAAGACAAAAACAAAGTAAAGAGATTGAGAAGTGGAGACTCCCCTTGCAGCGTGTCTTGATCTCCCCGGCAACGGCGCCAAAAAAGAGCTTGATGGCGTGTAACTCACACGTTCGTTGGGAACCCCAAGAGGAAGGTATGATGCGCACAGTAGCAAGTTTTCCCTCAGAAAGAAACCAAGGTTTAATCGAACCAGGAGGAGCCAAGAAGCACGTTGAAGGTTGATGGTGGCGAAATGTGATGCGGCGCAACACCAGGGATTCCAGCGCCAACGTGGAACCTGCACAACACAACCAAAGTACTTTGCCCCAACGAAACAGTGAGGTTGTCAATCTCACCGGCTTGCTGTAACAAAGGATTAACCGTATTGTGTGGAAGATGATTGTTTGCAAGAAAACAGTAAACAAGTATTGCAGTAGATTGTATGCTATGTAAAGAATAGGACCGGGGTCCACAGTTCACTAGAGGTGTCTCTCCCATAAGATAAAAGCATGTTGGGTGAACAAATTACAGTCGGGCAATTGACAAATAGAGAGGGGCATAACAATGCACATACATGATATGATAAATATAGTGAGATTTAATCCGGGCATTACGACAAAGTACATAGACCGCCATCCAACTGCATCTATGCCTAAAAAGTCCACCTTCAGGTTATCATCCGAACCCCATTCAGTATTAAGTTGCAAAGCAACAGACAATTGCATTAAGTATGGTGCGTAATGTAATTGACAACTACATCCTTACACATAGAATCAATGTTTTATCCCTAGTGGCAACAGCACATCACAACCTTAGAACCTACTGTCACGATCCCAGGTGTCAATGAAGGCATGAACCCACTATCGAGCATAAATACTCCCTCTTGGAGTTAAGAGCAAAAACTTGGCCAGAGCCTCTACTAATAACGGAGAGCATGCAAGATCATAAACAACACATAAACAATAGATTGATAATCACCATAACATAGTATTCTCTATCCATCGGATCCCGACAAACACAACATATAGTATTACAGATAGATGATCTTGATCATGTTAGGCAGCTCACAAGATCCAACAATGAAGCACAACAAGGAGAAGACAACCATCTAGCTACTGCTATGGACCCATAGTCCAGGGGTGAACTACTCACTCATCACTCCGGAGGCGACCATGGCGGTGTAGAGTCCTCCGGGAGATGAATCCCCTCTCCGGCAGGGTGCCGGAGGCGATCTCCTGAATCCCCCGAGATGGGATTCGTGGCGGCAGCGTCTCAGTAAGGTTTTCCGTATCGTGGCTCTCGGTACTGGGGGTTTCGCGACGGAGGCTATAAGTAGGCGAAAGGGTATGTCAAGAGGCGGCACGAGGGGCCCAGGGGGCAGGCCGGCGCGGCCAGGGCTTGGGCCGCGCCGCCCTGTCACCTGGCCACCTCGTGGCCCCACTTCGACTCTCCTTCGGTCTTCTGGAAGCTCCGTGCAAAAATAGGACCCTGGGCTGTGATTTTGTCCAATTCCGAGAATATTTCGTTACTAGGATTTCTGAAACCAAAAACAGCAGAAAACAGCAACTGGCTCTTCGGCATCTTGTTAATAGGTTAGTTCCAGAAAATGCGTAAATACGACATATAATGTGCATAAAACATGTAGGTATCATCAATAAAGTAGCATGGAACATAAGAAATTATCGATACGTTGGAGACGTATGAGTGTTGGGGCAGAGACGAGAGTTCTTTGGCACCAAGTAAGGATTGACCCCCCGAACTTGCAAGAATTGGTCTTTCTTGAGATCTTTCATAGATTTTTGAGGACCCTGGACGGTCCTTTTGCCCGATGCCGCTGCTGCATTCCTTTGACGCTTGGTGGTCCTTGTTAGAACAATCTCATCTTGCTCTTCGTCTTCTCGATAACGACGAGAGGAGGGCTTGACCTTACCGCCACCACGGGGCCTAGATGATCCTGTGAACAGCAAAGGTTTGGGAGGGAACAGGGGATAAGTGCACAAGCCATGGAGTTAGAGATCAAGGAGGACACTAACAAGCAACATTGGTGAAACTAGTCAAAGCGGTAGTACCACAACCAGACCCGGTAGTACCGCTTGGACCGGTAGTACCGCCTGTGAACAAGCGGTACTACCGCTCAAGCTCAGCACATCTAGATCTAGGTTGAGGACATGGCAAAGAAGTTCATAATGTCACACATTGTTGCTAGCTAGTATCCTCGTACATGTAGAGCTTCCAAGAGAGTTTCTCCACCACAAACCCCCATCAAACCCTAGCCTATGCATCTAGGGAGTTCAACACACCCTAGAGAGAGAGAGTAGGGTTCATACCGGAGGACATGGCGGAGAAGAGGATGGGGAAGCTTCTCCACGGAGGAGATTTGGCCGGGAGCGGATGGAAAAGGAGATCGGGGCCGATCTCCTCGAGGTCTTGAACTTGGGGGCGAGTTTGACTCGAGGTGGGTGGAAGTATTGTGTGTGGTGATTTGGGGAGAAACCGTTCCACCTGGTACCTTAAGTCAAACACGCAAGAGGTAGTACCGCTCGTAGAAGCGGTAGTACCGCTCACTTGCCGGTACCTCGGACGGTAGTACCGCTCTGGGGCCAGCTTCTGAATTTCGTCAGATTAGTGCCCCTAAGCGGTAGTACCGGTCTGAGATCCGGTAGTACCGGCCTCCAAAGTTCAAAGACACTCGGATTTTGGTGTAGACTTGTGCTTTTAGACTGAGTTGGATCAAGAAATAGGTAATGGCTTAGGATTAGATGACGGAACTGTTAAGGTACTACTCAACCAAGCTTGCAAGAATCAAAACATGAAGAGCCATGAATCTCCCATGAAGAACATGAAGAAAAGAAAACCAAAAGCAAATGAAAGAAAAGAAATCAAAAGAAACAAAAAGCTCCTCAAGGAGGAGGTTGGTGACCGAAGCCACCGTGTAAGAGTTTAGTAGTGTGAGGTCGCGTAGATGTATCTAGGACTCACGGCTACAACTCAACATGAATCTCATTAGTCACTTAGTTGACGAATAGCATATGCTTTGGATTTCTTTATGCATTATGGGGGGAGGGATAGCTCAATAAGTTTAAACCACACTCCCCCTATATTCATGCGTGCTTTACATCTAGACATGTAGTACAAAAGTGGTACTATCCACTCTTGACACGACGTCCGGATGAGAAGCACAAGGGTAGAGAAGCAAACCTTGATGTTGGCCGGTAGAGTATGAGTCCATTGCCTTGTCGGTCTCATTGAAACTTCTTTAGGACCTTGGGGTTCCTATACCGTTGGACCCCTTCATATCTTGCTCTTGAGTATATCTTGATGTACTTTGCTTGAGTCATGAAAGAGTCTTGATGCTTTTAGAACCCCGGCGAGAATGGACCAATAGGATAGATTCTTGTGTGGTCACTTGATCTTCATCATGGTTTAGGTCCTCGCCTTGACCCTCATTGTTGTTGATGCCGAACTTAAGGTTGTGGAAGAGGTGATCTTTCACTTGGTTGTTCAACGGAAGAAGCTTGACCTTGTGGTGTAGATGGCTCCATATAGATGGAACTTCGTCCTTCCCCGGAACCCATAGAAGGTAGCTTTTGAGGTCGGCGAGTGCCAACACTCATCCTTCCTACGATGGCAGGGGGAATTGCATCTCCTTTCTCACAAGAAGCACTTCGCCTCCTCCAAAGAACTATCATCTTCATCAAAAGAGCCTCATCACACAAAACCACAACCACACAATAGACTCAAACTCCATCATCATGTTTGAGTGTCTCCAACTAAGGTTTGTCTCTCACTTAGGCAACCCCATGAAGTTGGGGTAAGAATATGGCTAGGAGTAAAAGACGGATTCCTTCTTTGCCAAAGAAGACATCCAAAATATTCCTTCTTCCGGCAACTCCATTCCATTGTTGCTCCTTCTTGCAAGGATCATGTTATAGAACTTGCATTGAACTTATTTGACAACCTTCATGGTTCATTTTCTTCAACACAATTCCTACAAAACATGATCTCTACACAAAGAAGCATTTTCTATTAGTCCGAGAACGTGGCCTCTCGGAGTGTCTAGCTCCACAAGAGGACCACAACATATTCATTGTAAAAGGTACAAAGACCTTAGCATGAAAAACGATGAACGGGATGAATATTGTAAACAAGGGTCTTGACAAGACCGGGTGTTGCCACCGCCTTGTCAAGGCCCAATACCTTTAAGCTTGCTTGTGTTGACGCCATAAGAAGAGATAGAGTGAGATAGCTCGAGGGCGACAACAACTTCTTTGCTTCCGGTCAAGAGAAATGTGGCTTCAATCTTCCACCAATGAATCACCACCGGAAGCAAAGACCTTCATGGATCAAGCTTTGGAGATAGGAACCCATTTTTCAATGGGCCCTATCTTGATGCTCCTCTTTATCTTGATCCTTCTTCTTCTCTTCTCCTTTGGCTTTATAGCCACTCCTTCTTCATTGCAAGAGTCCTCATTGGCCTTATCTCTATTTTCAATGACTCCTTCCAAGTATTGCGCTTGAATTTGGAGTCTTTCAATTTTGGACTTCAAACGGTTGACTTCACGAACATGATCTGGATGGGGATGAGTGTTGTCGAATTCTTGAGCCTCTTTCTCCTTGTTCACCCGGAAATGTTCCAACAAAGCTTCTTCTTGAAGAGAATTCATTGTCAAGAGTGAGCGCTTTTGTCTTTCCAAGGTGGCAATATCATCTTCATGGTTGCGACACATATAGTCCTTGCTAGCCCGTTTATATTCCATCAAGGCTTCCTCATACATGATCTTGATCACCATAAGCTTGTCATTTCTCCTCTTTAGAGTTGAAATTTCGTCCTCGTGGTCACAACAAGTATCTTTTCCTTTACTCAAGCGAAAGTACTCCATCAAGGACTCATTTTGCCTATCATTCTCTTCAACTAGCATGGCCTTGTGTCTCTTTAGAGCGGCAATCTCTTCTTCATGGTCACAACATGACACCTTCTCCTTGCTCAAACGAAAGTACTCATCCAAGGCTTCCTCTTGGCGAGAAATGATATCCAAGAGTCTTGCATTATGTCTTCTCAACCAACCAAGAGCATAATCTTGATCCTCGACGAGTTGGGAGATGAAGTAATTGTTGGAATCTTCAAGAACAATAGCACTAGTTTCAAGAGACATGCGCATGCACCATTCTTCCTCATAAGCTTGAGTGAGAGAGATAATTTCCAATTCCGCTTCAACACGATCTTGAGCCACATCAAGTTGAGTCACAAGTTTCTCATCATGAGTCTCCGAAGATACCTTTGCCACAAGACAATGGAAGTTGTTGACGATGAGGTCCTCATTTGGAGAGTCGAAGAGGGAGATGAAGGGAGTGGAGATGGCGATGGCGGCCACTTCCCTTTCCTCCTTGTTCATCCCCTTGTCTTTGTGTTCTTCACCTTCATCGGAGGAGTATTCCTCACGGATAATGAACGCTCTAGGCTTCTTGGTGAAGGAGACCTTGGTGTCACCGGAGTTGGAGGAGAACTTGGAGAATCCTTTTGAGAGAGATTTGAACTTGTCCTTTCATACAAGCCTTCCACCATTGTCTTCTCTTCTCTCAAAGATACAATCGGCAACAAAGTGACTTGTGTCGCCACAATTGTAGCAAGCTCTCCATCTTTGCTCTTCCCTTGGACTTGTGGGAGAGTATCTTGAAGAGTCATGAGGTGAGTATCTTCTTAACTTTGAGCCTCGTGTCTTGTTCCCACTCCAAAAGCTCTTGGCGGCAAGGGCCATGTCTTCATGATAATTTGCCTTGAGATCATCCGGACCCCACTCGATGGGATCCTCATCGCTCTCACTATATTCATGCTCCTTCATCTTCAACGCAAGGTTGGGCTTACGGACGTTGTGGGCGCGAGCAACAAGATCTTCCGCATTCTTCTTGGAGATGTCCAAAGCGATGACTTCACTAAGGACTTCATCGGATGTCATAGCACGGAAGGAGGCATTTTGACGGATGGCCGTCAACTTCACTTCCTCATAAGGAAGAAGAGCATTATAGAACTTTCGCTTGATCCAAGGGTCATCCACAAATGTTGCTCCAAGATCTTGCATTTGTACAGCGAGACCGATAAGGCGCCGGTACATCTCTTCGGGTGATTGTCCTTCATTCATGACGAAGTTGTCCGCCATATTGTTCACTTCATCGAAACGAGAGCTTTGTATGCTCTCATTTCCGAGGAAGAGCTTGTCAAGTTTATTACATGCTTCCTTGGCGGTCTTGAGCGAGCGAATATGAGCGCGGTCCTTGGGAGTGACGGCCATGTGAATCATGTTGATGGCGGTGGCGTTGAGTTGATCATCCACGACCTCTCTTCTTGTCAAGTTCTTTGGATCTCTTGGTGAATAACCTTCCTCAATGATGCGCCAAAGCTCGGTAGACGCGCTGCGCACATGAGATTTCATCAAGAATTGCCAATTTTCGAAGCTATTTGATTCAAGTAGAGGTGGTGAGCCATGAGTCAAAATATGAGGCATGGGTATTGGGACATTTAGGGAGTAATCACTTGGTGGAGGCACCGCATGATAACCTCCTCATTGTCCCGTAACCGGTGGTTCATCCTTCCCTTTTGATGAAGTGCCAACATCCTCAAGTTCCCCCTCTCAAGGTGGTTTTGTCGATTGCGCAACAAAATCAACAAGAGGAAGGGTGTCAACTTGTGGTGGAGGAACATGGACACTTGCCTTAGGATCTATGATAGGGGTTGGTTTGGGAGCAATCAACTCCATCATCATAGCCTTCATTTGAGATACAATGGATGACTCCAATTTCTTGAGGTAATCCAAAGTAGCCGGAGTGCTATCGACTATTGATGGTGGAGGTGATTGCTCACCGGGAAGGAACCCATTCCCTCCAGTCTCTTGTTCGGCCATTTCTTAGGCGGCTAAGCCCGAGCAAGAAACCTTGCTATGATACCAATTGAATGGATCGTAGAGAACAAGAGGAGGGTGAATGGGCGCTACGCAATTTTTAACCTTTTTCAGTTTTTAGTGCAACGGAAGATAAAGGTGATAGCTTTGATGATATAGGTGTTCCTAGAATGAACCTAGACTATTGCAACAGGTAAAAGAACCAAACAAGAATAACAAGGATAAGGAGCGGGACAACCGGAGGGCGCGGAGACGAGGCGAGGATTTGTTTCCCGCAGTTCCTCCCACAAAAGGGAGTACGTCTGCGTTGAGGAGGTGCTAGTCTCACACAAGAGACTAGACGGCCACACCACGAAGGAAGGCCTCACCTTCTTCCTCAAGAGAGCTCCACAAAGGGGCTCCCTTTGCTCCACTAAGGCACCGGTCGAGGCGGTGGTTCCTTCACAAGGTTGGGGCGAGCTCCACAACACCAGGAGGCTCCCAACACCCTATGGGGCTAGCACAACTCCAAGCTAGCCTCCATAGGAGCACTTCATCCAAGATCCCACCATAGGAACCCTAACTCCAAGATCCACTAAGGACTACCACGAATTGGTGAAATTTCTCTCGGTAGAACGATAGATCGGGGTCTCCTCCACCACTCCTCAAAGTATCAGCAAGATTGGTTGGGTAGGTAGGGAGATCCACTAAGTTTGAGCTCAGCAACGATGGAGGAGAGAGAGAAAGAAGAGCTGAGGCGAGCTGGAGAAGAAGGGTCCTTTAAATAGGTCCCCCCAAAATCCAACCGTTACCCACAGTTTTTGCCTAAGCGGTACTACCGCTTTAGGAAGCGTTACTACCGCTCTGGATTCGAAATCCCACAGAACTTATCCACGTGGACACATAGCGGTACTACCGCTCGCAGTACCGCTCGAGGTACCGCAATGGTCTCCAGAGCTTACTGGATCCCAAGCGGTACCGAAGCGGTACCAGAGCGGTACGACCGTAACTTCCGTTACGGTACCTAAGCGGTACCAGGGCGGTACTACCGCTCTGAAGCGGTACTACCGCTCGAGGTACCGTAACACGTTCTGTGGGTCAATTCCTGTGCATATCACCAGAGCGGTACCGTAGGGCGGTACTAGTAGAGGTAGCGGTACTACCGCTACTTGTACCGGTAGTACCGGCCTGACAAAAACTGCTTTCTTCTCTTTTCCTCTCCAACCATGTCGCCTCGCGACACACACACAAAACCAGAAAACCTAAGAGCTACGCTTCAGTCTTCCGATCATAGTGTATCCAGGGAGGGCACCGTACACTTGCAAATCTATCAAAGACAATATTTGTGCACTGTTAGAATTATTCAAGTGTTGTCATCAAACACACAAAACACGGGATATAGATCTTGCTCTTTCAGTTGTTCCATTGGGAATTAGACGGTTGCAACTTACCGCTTCGTGGTCGGCGGCTACGTGCGCAAGTGTGTGAAGTTGCAAATATCTTGTAGGGTTGAGAGCTGTTGCATTGACGACAGGGACCAATCAAGAGACTTCGTTGCGTCATACAAGTTATCATCCACTTCATCACCGTGTTATCTCCGCTGTGTTCATCCCGTGATCATCATCACCACCGTGCTTACTGACAAGATTGGGCCACCCCTTATCATCTTGGTATCAGATTTCAGTGTTTCCTCGGTAAGCCATCCACAATCCACCCCATAGTTGAGTTTTGAGTGTTTTCCTATCCAGAAAAATCCATAAAAAAGTTAGGGTTAGGGTTTGCCATATCCTTAGATTGCACTAATTTCGAGTTTTAGTTGCTTTTCGTAGTTGTTTTTGCGTATCTTTTTCTTCCATCTAGTATTGTTCGAGTTTGTGTTTCCGCTATCATCTAGTATTCAGTTTTGTTTCTCTGAGTCCACATAGCATACAGTGTGTTTGTTCCCAACCATAGACACAGCCTTTCGATATACGTGACTACGAACTTTCCCAAAAGAGACTAGTTTTACCGCTCGATAGGCTGCTCGTTAGGTTTTCGGTGCTTTGCAATTTCTGTTGGCCGTGTTACAAGGAGAAGAGTCGTAAAATCAAAAAAAAATTACTGTAGCTACAGTAACCGTGAGAAATATAGAAAAAGAAAACGTGATTCAAAAAAAGAGAAAAAGAGTAAAAAAAAGTGAAGTGCTAGTAAGATCAAGTGAAGGCCTAGTTTACTTTTCTGCACATGTAGTTGAGCAATCTTGTGCCTGTTTCGTTGAGCTTTGCTAGTGTCTCTCGAGTGCATTGCAACCTTTTCATCCATATAGTTGCATTGGCACATTTATCGCCTTGTGTGAGTGTCATTGGTTGTCTACGGTCAGCGCTAGAGCTTGTTATTGGTGCAAATAGGTAGCCCACCTACAGCCCCACATATATCCTGCTTTGTCGTGTGATTGTCCTTATACCCTTGATATTCGCTTCGCTACATCCGTGCACTAGTTGTCTCTACAAGTGGCAAGCAACACTAATTCACTTTGGAGCGGTAAGACTACCTTTTCTTATCAGTTTTGAGTGAGTTGTGAGAGTATCAACATATATTTTTGTTTTAGTGCACTAATCTACTAACCATGTCTTCTAGTGATGAGAAAATTGTTAACCAGAAAAACAAGGATGCTGCTGATGTGATAACATGGAGGAAGTATTAAGCTCTTCGTAATGAGATGCGACGTGAATTCCGCACTCAGGATGACGAACTTAAGGGGACCGTTCATGAGGTTGCCCAGAAGCTGGATGCTACTACTAAGACCGTCAACAAGATGCAAGATCAAATGACGGATATTCAACGCAGTATTCAAGCGTTGACTCTAGCTGTTGATAATCTGACACTACAACAACACCAGGAAGATGAGGATGTTGAGCTTCAAGATGAAGCACCTGGTGTTGGTCGTGGTGCTGGACGTGGTAACCGTGGTCGTGGCTTTGTTGAACTCGGAGCTTGCCGTGTTTATCCACAACAACAAGACGATGGTTTGGGTAAGCCAAAGTTCTCAATACCCAAATTTGAAGGAGGTGCTGATGTTGAAGAATACCTCACTTGGGAGTTGAAAATTGAGAAGTTGTGGCACCTACATGATTATACTGAAGATAGGAATGTTAAGCTTGATTCCTCAGAATTTGATGGTTATGCATTGCGTTGGTGGAATGGAGTTACACGTGCTCGTCAGGAAGATACCGAATTGCCAGTTCTTACATGGCGCGAGATGAAGGCCATTATGCAAGCTCGTTTCGTTCCCACTAATTATTTGCGATCTATATATGATAAGTTGACCCTATTGAGGCAAGGTGTGAATATTGTTGATACTTATTTCATGGAGATGAAGATGCTTATGCAGCGAGGCCATGTCCGTGAGTCACTTCAGATGATAATGCAGTGTTTCCTACATGGTTTGAAGTATGATATTAAAGGCATTGTTCGTTATCACAATTACACTACTATGAATGAGTTGCTACATCATGCAAGAGAAGCTGAAGCACAGTTAGTTGAAGAAGCGCAAATCAAAGGTCGTGCACTACAGGAGATGGGCGCAACATGCCTAGGGCGCCTAGGGCGCCTCCATCTACGGCGTCGGCGCCATCTTCGCGCTCTGCACCTTTTCCTACTTCATCTAGCAAGCCGGTCTCCAATGTGTCCAACACAAAGAAGTCTGAATCTGCTGCAAGTACAAGTGGTTCTAGCATGTCTACTGTGCGTAACCGTGATATGGCTTGTCATACATGTGGTGGCAAGGGTCACTTCAAGAGATATTGTCCTAACCGCAAGGTCATGATTATTAATGAGGACAATGAGTATGAGACTGGAGATGATGCTGATCCATATTCTCCAGAAGATGATGACTATGACAGTGCTGGTGTAGATGCTTATCCATCTGAAGCTCGCACTATTGTTGTGTCTCAGCGTACTCTTAATGTGTTGCCAAGTGCATCTACTCAGCGCTGCAATTTCTTCCAAACAAAGGTACTAATTGGTCCTGATAAAGCTTGCAAGGTTATTATTGATGGCGGGAGTTGCCGCAATTTAGCAAGCAAGGAGTTGTGCACCAAGCTGAAAGTGAAGTATCTACCGCACCCGCATCCATACTATATTCAGTGGTTGAGCGACAATGGTGAGATGAAGGTAAACCACATGGTGCGTGTTGATTTTGAGATTGGACCGTATAAGGATTCCATTGATTTCGATGTGGTTCCTATGACGGTGTGTCATCTACTATTGGGTCGGCCATGGCTCTATGACCGTTCTGTGCAACACAATGGCCGTGCCAATACATATCACTTGGAGTTCAAGGGCAAGAAAATCAACTTGCAGCCTATGTCCCCACAGCAAATTGTCAATGAATCTCGTCAAAAAGTTGAAGTAAACTTGGAGGATGCACCTATAGATAGGCGAGAAAATTGTAATGTCGTGAGTGATATAATGAAAAGTGAGAGAGTGAATTCCTTAGTCTTATTAGCCACCAAAGAGGACATGAGAGAATTTAGTGAGGATCCTACAGCCATTCCTCTTGTGCTCATGTACAAGGGTGAGGTTTTGGTTTCTAACGATATGACCCCTATTTCTCTTGGTGTTCTAGTGTTTTGCAGGAATTCAGCGATGTGTTTCCGGAGGATGTGCTAGCTGGATTACCACCATTGCGTGGTATTGTGCATCAAATTGACTTGATCCTCGGAGCTTCACTACCCAATAGGGCACCATACAGGACGAACCCCGAAGAGACGAAGGGGATACAGAAGCAAGTACAAGCGCTACTCGACAAAGGTTATATTCGCATAAGTCTTAGTCCTTGTGATGTTCCTGTTATTCTAGTTCCTAAGAAAGATGGAATATGGCGTATGTGTGTAGATTGTAGAGCGATAAACAACATTACTATTCGATATCGTCATCCTATTCCCCGCTTAGAGGATATGCTAGATGAATTGAGTGGTGCTGCTGTTTTCTCTAAAATTGATTTGCGTAGTGGTTATCATCAAATTAGGATGAAAGAGGGGGATGAATGGAAAACAGCCTTTAAAACAAAATTTGGTTTATATGAGTGGTTAGTAATGCCTTTTGGTTTAACTAATGCACCTAGCACTTTCATGAGACTGATGAACCATGTTTTGCGTGATTTTATTGGCAAGTTTGTGGTTGTGTACTTTGATGACATATTAATCTACAGCCGCAATGAATATGATCATAATATACATATTCGACATGTTTTGCAAGTGTTGTGTGATAGTAAACTCTATGGTAATCTTGAGAAGTGCACATTTTCCAAAGATAAGGTCATATTTCTGGGTTATGTTGTCTCTAAGCATGGAGTAGAAGTAGATGTGTATAAAATTGAAGCAATTCAAAATTGGCCTACTCCCATGAATGTGAGTCAAGTAAGAAGTTTTCATGGTCTTGCTGGGTTTTATAGAAGATTTGTGCCCAATTTTAGTACTATTGTTGCACCTTTGAATTAATTGACAAAAAAGGTGTTGTCTTTGAGTGGGGCGTAGCCCAAGATCATGCTTTTTATGAACTGAAACGATTGTTAACTTCTGCATCGTTGCTTGCACTTCCTGATTTCAATAAGCAATTTGAGATTGAATGTGATGCTAGTGGTATTGGAATTGGTGGTGTGTTGATGCAAGAGGGTCGCCCAATTGCATATTTGTCTGAGAAACTTTCTGGTGCTAAGTTGAACTATCCAATATATGATAAATAATTGTATGCTTTAATTAGAGTTCTTGAGATTTGGCAACATTATTTGTGGCCAAAAGAATCTATCATACATTCTGATCATGAAGCTTTGAAATATATGAAAGCTCAATCTACATTGCATAGGCGTCTTGCTAAGTGGGTTGAGTTCATTGAGTCTTTTCCATACATTATTAAGCATAAGAAGGGAAAAGATAATATTGTTGCTGATGCTCTATCTAGGAAGAATATGATATTAACTCAACTTGATGTTAAAATTATTGGATTAGACGTACTATGTGATTTGTATGCCACTGATCATGATTTTGTTGAACCATATCGTTTGTATTCTATTGGTAAAGCATGGGAAAAATATCACATACATGATGGGTTCTTGTTTAGAGCTAACAAACTATGTATTCCAGAATCGTCTGTGTGTTTGCTCTTATTGAAAGAATCACATGTTGGAGGTTTGATGGGTCACTTTGAGCGTGAGAAGACGCTATTCATGCTCGCTGATCATTTTTATTGGCCAAAGATGAGGCGGGATGTGGACAGGTATGTGAAGAGATGCATTACTTGCAACAAGTCCAAGTCCAAGCTGAAGCCTCACATTTTGTATACTCCGTTACCGGCACCTACTACACCATGGGAGGATATTAGTATGGATTTTGTGTTGGGTTTGCCGCGTACTAGGAGAGGCCATGATTCTATATTTGTGGTAGTGGATAGATTTTCTAAGATGTCACACTTTATTGCCTGCCACAAGAGCGACGATGCGTCGCATATTGCTAACCTGTTTTTCAGGGAGATTGAACGTCTACATGGAGTCCCGAAGACTATTGTTTCTGATCGTGACGTGAAGTTCATGAGCTACGTCTGGAAGACGTTGTGGAGAAAGCTGGGGACAAAGCTACTTTTCAGCACTACTTGTCATCCCCAAACTGATGGTCAAACTGAGGTAGTAAATAGAACATTGTCACAACTGTTTAGATCCATGATCAAGAAGAACCTGAAGGAGTGGGAAGATTGTTTGACGCATGTGGAGTTTGCTTATAACAGGGCGGTACATTCTACCACAGAGTTGTGTCCCTTTGAGGTGGTGTATGGTTTCAAACACATTACTCCACTTGACTTGTTGCCTCTACCCATACGTGAGAGAGTCAATATGGAGGCATCAAAGAGGGCAGATTTTGTATGGAAGATACATGTGAAGACTAAAGAGTTGATAGAGAAGAAAGGCAAGAACAATGCTGCAAGGGTGAACAAAAAGCGCAAGGAGATGTTGTTCAAGCCTGGTGATATGGTCTGGGTACATTTTCGCAAGGATAGGTTCCCGAAGCTGCGGAAGTCCAAGTTGCTTCCTCGTGGTGCTGGTCCATACAAAGTGCTTGCCAAGATCAATGATAATGCATACTCTATAGATCTTCCAATTGATGAGTTTGGTGTCAGCAATTCTTTCAATGTGGCTGATTTGACACCATATGATGGAGAAGACCTTGGAGCGTCGAGATCGATGCCTTTTGAAGGGGGGAGATGATGAGGACATCCCTACTACACTACTACCTCCGTCATTGCAAGATGAAGACGATGCTGATGTGAAGCTCAAGTCCAATGAAGTTAGGATTGGACCAATGAAAAGAGCTCGTGCGAAGCTACTCAAACAACAGGTGAACTTGTTCCTAAGTGATACTTTGATCGATGAGAACTTTATACTGCCTAAGTCCTATTACTTATGTATGATCAGGTATGAAGAGGGAGCAAGCATTGCACGAGGAGAAGAGGAGCAGCTGGACGTGAAGCTAGACATGGAGCTGGACATGAAGCTGGACATGAAGACATCCCATGGAAGCGCGAGGGAGGAGAGGGAGGCATGCGCGAGGGAAGAAGCAGCAGTCTAGCCCGGCGCCAGGCCCGGTCGACCGGCCGCCACGCCGGACGCGCCCGGTCCCCAGCCTGGTCCAACCGGACGCATGCCGGGTCCGCCCAGCGCCGACCGGATCCTCCGCTTGTGACATCCGGGCGGGTGTACTGAGCCACACGACCCGCACCCGGTCATCACCCAATCCCTGGCCCGATTGAAACCGAACCACCCGGTCCCTGGCCCGGTCGACCGGCCCCCAGACCGGCCGAGTCCGAGTCTGTCTCGACCAGATCCAATCTGGGTAGGTTTTCTATGTATCTTTTCGACTCCTGGTCGCCCTGAATGCCTATATAAGTGCCCAGGACGCCCCCAAATTAGGTTTAGACCACGTTTAAGATAAACCCTAGTTCGTAGTTGATTGCTTTGCAACTCTATCGAATTCCTACACCATATTGCATTGATTTGGTGTATACCTTGAAAGTCTTGTGTGATCTGTTGTTCCATTAATTGGGAATTAGACGGTTGCAACTTACCGCTTCGTGGTCGGCGGCTACGTGTGCAAGTGTGTGGAGTTGCGAATATCTTGCAGGGTTGAGAGCTGTTGCATTGGCGGCATGGACCAATCGAGAGACTACGTTGCGTCATACAAGTTATCATCCACTTCATCACCGTGTTATCCCCGCTGTGTTCATCCCGTGATCATCATCACCACCGTGCTTACTGAGAAGATCGGGCCACCCCTTATCACCGGGTGTCACGATGTACCTTCTCTACCATGGAGTGACCATATCGGTCCCTATTTTGCGTGGGTTGGTATTGCTGCGGTGGTGGTGACATTCTCCTCCATCGTTGACGAGTTTTCTCCTGCGGTGGTGGTTCATACTAGCCACCTTCTACTGCTTGTCTCCATTCCACCGGGGAGCGATCTTCTGCCTAGGTGAAAACCCTGCTCGGCGCTGCCGATGCTGGCCACGGTGACACCTGCAGGTGCCACTCCCTTCTTGGAGGCGTGTGCATGGGCTGACCGTTCTTCCCCTCGGTGCTAGGGGAAACCCTAGGTCTGCCGATCGTCCCCTTTTTGGCGCTGCCTAGGCTACGAGGGCCTTGTGGCATTTGGTGACGGTGGCCTTGCCGGACTCTCCTGTGAGGCTGGGCATTGTGTCGCCCGTGTTAGCTACTGCTCAAGGTGCAAGTCTTCATGGCGCAATGTACGCTATCGTCGGCACTATACAGTCGACTCATCTCCAAGGTCGGCCAGATCCTGCCATTCGCACGCTTGTCGCCGCCTCTTCTAGGTGCATGAGTAGTGGTACGTTGGTCTGGGCAACTGCAGAGTCTCGGTCATGCTTGTGTGTGCTTGGTGTTTGCGGTAACGCGGTTTAGAGTCTTTGTGTCCGCCTCCTCGTCGCTTGACTAGAGGTTGGGCTAGGGGTTTCTTGTCGTTGATGTTGTAGGAGTGTGTTGTAAGCCGAAAGGCGCGTGTGGTGTTGTAGCTGGCAAACCCTAGTTTCAGCTGCCGCCGGACCTCGCCCTGCTCCCTCCTCCCCCTGTCGCCCCTAGAGGACGCCGCCGGTGAAGGGGCAGCGGGTCCTATTGTCTCGTGGTTCGCTCGCGTCGGTTTTGAAGGGGGGCCATCGCGCCGGCGACCAGAGGCGGCTCTACGGTGAAGATGGTGAGGCGGTGGTGTTGGTGTGCTGGCGGTGCCGGGCCTCGGTGCTGTTAACACACGCTATGGCGGCAACGCGGGCCGTGGCGCGCTGCTGGCGAGCGGAGGAGGCTCCCGGGCTCATCCGGGCGAGGCGCGGTGCTCTATGGTTGCTTCTGCGATCTCCCCTTCTGTCGGCGGCGCCCGAGCACTTGCGGACCTAACGGGCCTGGGCATGTCTTTCTCCTAGTCATTATCGTCTTCCCCTGGGTTGGTGGTGGCCGAAGCTCTTCTGCGGGTGTCGGATGTACCTGCTCTACCATAGAGTGACCATATCGGTCCCTGTTTGGCGTGGGTGGGTATTGCTGCGGTGGTGGGGACATTCTCCTCCATCGTTGACGAGTTTGCCTCATGCGGTGGTGGTTCATACTGGCCACCTTCTACTGCTCGTCTCCATTCCTCCGGGGAGCGATCTTCTGCCTAGGTGAAAACCCTGCTCGGCGCTGCCGATGCTGGCCACGGTCACACCTGCAGGTGCCACTCCCTACTTGGAGGCGTGTGCATGGGCCGACCGTTCTTCCCATCGGTGTTAGGGGAAACCCTAGGTCTGCTTTGTCGGACCGGGTAGCGGCGGCGCTTCGAAATCGTCCCCTTTTTGAAGGCGCTGCCTAGGCTACAAGGGCCTTGTGTCATTTTGTGACGGTGGCCTTGCCGGACTCTCCTGCGAAGCTAGGCATTGTGTCGCCCGTGTTAGCTACTTCTCAAGGTGCGAGTATTCAGGGCGCAATGTACGCTATCGTCGACACTATACAGTCGACTCATCTCCAAGGTCGGCTAGATCCTACCATTCGCTCACTTGGCGCCGCCTCTTCTAGGTGCATGAGTAGTGGTACGTTGGACTAGGCAACTACAGTCTCGGTCATGCTAGTGTGTGCTTGAAGTTGGCGGTAACGCGGTTTAGAGTCTTTGTGTCCGCCTCCTCATCACTTTTCTAGAGGTTGGGCTAGGGGTTGATGTTGTAGGAGTGTGTTGTAAGCCGAAAGGCGAGTGTGTTGTTGTAGCGAGCAAACCCTAGTTTCAGCTGCCGCCGGACCCCCTGCTCCCTCCTTCCCATGTCACCCCTAGAGGACGCCGCCAGTGAAGGGGGCGGCGGGTCCTATTGTCTCACGGTTCGCTCGCGGCGGTTTTGGAGGGGGCATCGCACCGGCGACAAAAGGCGGCTCTACGGAGAAGATGGCGATGCGGCGGTGCTGGTGTGCTGGTGGTGTCGGGCCTCGGCGCTGTCAACACGCGCTGTGGCGGCAGCGCGGGCCGCGGTGCGCTGCTGGCGAGCGAAGTTGGCTCTCGGGCTCATCCGGGCGAGGCGCGGTGCTCTATGGCTGCTTCTGCGGTCTTCCCTTCTATCGGCGGCTCCCGAGCACTTGCGGACCTAGCGGGCCTGGGCAAGCCTTTCTCCTAGTCATTGTCGTCTTCCCCAGGGTTGGTGGTGGCCGAAGCTCTTCTCCGGGTGTCGCGATGTACCTGCTCTACCATGGAGTGACCATATCGGTCCCTGTTTGGCGTGGGTGGGTATTGCTGCGGTGGTGGTGACATTCTCCTCCATCGTTGACGAGTTTGCCTCCTGCGGTGGTGGTTCATACTAGCCACCTTCTACTGCTCGTCTCCATTCCGCCGGGGAGCAATCTTCTGCCTAGGTGAAAACCCTGCTCGGTGCTACCGATGCTGGCCACGGTGACACCTGCGGGTGCCACTCCCTTCTTGGAGGCGTTTGCATGGGCCGACCGTTCTTCCCATCGGTGTTAGGGGAAACCCTAGGTCTGCTTTGTCGGACCGGGTAGCGGCAACGCTTCGACATTGTCCCCTTTTTGAAGGCGCTGCCTAGGCTACGAGGGCCTTGTGGCATTTGGTGACGGTGGCCTTGCCGGACTCTCCTGCGAGGCTGGGCATTGTGTCGCCCGTGTTAGCTACTTCTCAAGGTGCGAGTATTCAGGGCGCAATGTACGCTATCGTCGGCCCTATACAGTCGACTCATCTCCAAGGTCGGCTAGATCCTACCATTCGCTCACTTGTCGCCGCCTCTTCTAGGTGCATGAATAGTGGTAAGTTGGTCTGGGCAACTACAGAGTCTCGGTCATGCTTGTGTGTGCTTGGTGTTGACGGTAACGCGGTTCAGAGTCTTTGTGTCCGCCTCCTCGTCGCTTGACTAGAGGTTGGGCTAGGGGTTGCTTGCCGTTGATGTTGTAGAAGTGTGTTGTAAGCCGAAAGACGAGTGTGGTGTTGTAGTCATTCTTTGGCGTTCTCTACAAGCTTAATATAAAGATGCACGTATCTGTTGTGGGTTCTCGAAAAAAGATGTGCTTCCGACAAAGGAGATATTATTATGTAGTGTAGATAAAAAAGACCTTCGTCAGTCTAATCTATCCACCTACCACTAACAACACCACAAGCTCGACAAGCTCCCATCCATACCGAAAAACAAAATGGCTCTCTCAAATTACCGCATCCACCCATCCTCCAAAAAAACAAAAGAAACCACGGTAGATTAAGAAATTACCACTTGTAACTTCTTAATAACAAAACAAACCATATCAGAGCTCAATAGCACCTACGAGTACCAGGCCAACAACGTGTCGACCAACAAAAACTATCCACCAGTGAGTAAATCTTATATAAGTGCACCATGCCTTCTCTTCCAAATCCTTACTTAATTACTCTCTAGTCTCTACCAGCGCATGCGAAAAAAGCTCTGTCTTACTGCATGTCACTCGGTAGTACACTGCTCCAGAGGTGTGGTATCCGGCTCGAGAGGCGGCTTCCGGCCGCCGGCACCGCTCTGGCGGTTACGGGCGGCCAAGACCACATGTATGATTATCGCCTCCGTGGCGTCGACCGCTTCCCGTGTCCCGCAGATCACCACCTCCCTGCATATGCATATCAGTATATCACACACAGAGAAATTCAGTTACCAGATTCCAGAATTCTGTATTTCGCAGCTCAAATCATGATGCGCCCATCCAACACTTAGGCAGAGAAAACCAACATACATGTCATTAGCCAGCTATGAACCCACCCTTCGCCGAAGTCATATCTATGCGCCGGTAGCCTGAAGTCCAAGGGACCAATTAACATTTAGCCAAGGGCATCCTCCAGTGGCATATGCATGTATGTTTGCTTACACCAAATGGAAACCAACAAAAGTTTTTATGTCAGAAATACACTATATATACTACCCCATGCATGCATGTCTATAGTGCACATTAGTGATGCAGAGTACCTGCTTGACGATCCGAAGATCTCCACAGCCAGACAAAATCCCCAAAGACCACACCACTCCCACAAGCATCCTGACATCGCCGTCGAGATGAGGCTGAAGTCGGGAGACCTTATTGGAAGAGACACCACTGCCACCACCCGCTGCCCCACCAGACTTGAACCCTAGAAACAGGAAATGGAGCCCTCCCGCCGACAGGGGCCGAGATCTACCCCTCTTCCATTGCCCGGAGGCCACATAATCGAGATGGATCTGTGGCAGCACCGAGGGGAGACGAGGAGAACCTGATCTCCTTCTCAGGCTCTCACGGGCGAAGGGGTACGCGTAATATGGACCTTGGAAAAGAAACTTCCATATTTTTTGTCCAGAAATATAACAGCGAGTTGTCCATTTTCTAAAGCATAAAGTATTGAAGTACACTAGATAGGGTGGACCTCTCATATTTTACATGAGCAAGGGCTCCAACTTTCTACATGGAAATGTTGACGTTTTTCCCCTTTTTGTCGCTGCTAAGCTTGCCGGTGAGAGCTCCACTTCAGTGGAAAAGAGAGCAAGGATTCTCTTCCATTGTATCGCATCTTGGACCGCATCCAAACCAAAAATTAAAATGGCTCTCTCTAATTACCTCATCCACCAATCCTCCCAAAAAAACAAAACAAACAACAGTAGATTAAGAAATTACCACTCGTAAGTTCTTACTCGAAATAATTTGATCCGTTGTTACTTCGCAACCACAAAACAAACCATCAGAGCTCAACAGCACCTACTAGTACCAGGCCAACAACGTGTTGACGAACAAAAACTATCCACCAGTGAGTAAATCTTATATAAGTGCACTATGCCTTCTCCTCCAAATCTTAATTACTCTCTACCAGCGCATGCGAAAAAAACTCTGTCTCAATGCATGTCACTCGGTAATACTCTGCTCCAGTGGTCGAGGTGTGGTATCCGGCTCGAGAGGTGGCTTCTCGCCGCCGCCACTGCTCCGGCGGCGACGGATGGCCGAGACCGCATGCATGATCATTGTTTCCGTGGCGTCGACCGCTCCCCGTGTTCCGCTGATAACCACCTCCCTGCATATGCATCACAGACGCAGAGAAATTGAGTTACCGCATTGCAGGATTCTGTATTTCAGCTCAAATCATGATGTGCCCTTCCAACACATAGACAGAGAAAACCAACATACCGGTCACTCGTTCCAGCCATGAACTCACCCTTCGCCGTAGTCTTGACCCATGCGCTGGTAGCCTGAACTCCAAGGAACCAAATTAACAGTTAGCGAAAGGGACCCTCAAGTGGCATATGCATGTATGTTTGCTTGGCACACCAAATGGAAGCCATCAGAAGTTTTTATGTTCAGAAATACACTATACTACCCCATGCATGCATGTTTATAGTGCATATTACTTATGCAGGATACCTGTATGATCTCCTTTATCCTCCCACCACGACCAAAGACCGCACCAATATGCTCGTCGGCAATAGCAATGGTGAGAGACTCCTGGGCATCATCATTGTTATCCGGTGATCTCTTGGGCGTGTTCGGCTGAAGACATTCAAGATTGTCGTATGAACATCAGAGGCAATAGCAATGGTTCAGATTTTGCAAGAGGCATCATATACAACCGGTTAACTGAACATAAACAGTAAATTATTGTCATTGAAATTTATTTACGTGCAGAACGGAAAACTACATAGAGGCATCTCATGAACAATGACACTATGTATGTGAATCACAGAGGGATAAGGGACTGGGTTGCAGGAAACTACACACATGCTTGCATATGAACATCAGATTAACAGGTTCGAGTCAACCATCTTTTATTCACTTCTTTGGAAAAGAAACTTCCATATTGTTTCTTGTTTCGGGAGTGAAATAAAAAAAGAAGGTAAAAACCGAGTTATAACAGTCAGTTGTCCATTTTCTAAAGCATAAAGTACACTAGAGTAGGGGTTTAGGGCTTTAACATATACTACATGAGCAATGGCTTCAACATTCTACATGGAAAGTTAATGATTTTCTCCTTTCATAATTTCTTGGATTTGATTGGGAATGGAATCAAGATTCTAGTTCATATGACCAACAAGCAATATGACGCAAAAGAGAAATAAACTATCCCCTTCCTTTCCGTACAGTAACTACCTCATACATACTCTCCTAAGATTCTGGTAGAACCAGCGTGTCTACCAGGCCTAGGGCGGAGATTGTAGGGGAAGGAGGGGATGACGTGCGTGCGAAGGCGAGGGCGCCGGCGGCAGGGCGCCGTCGCGCGGCTAGGGGAGAGGCGGCGCACACGGCAGGGAGGCGGCTAGGGTTTGGGGACTCCGACTCCTGAGGGAGTCGGCAACAAAAGATTGTTTATTGCTTGATCGATATGGTCTATTACAACTTGTATTTATAAGAGAATTGCGAAACCCTAATCTGGTAACTTGGGCTAAGCCCCTAACTTAGGCCTGGCCGGTTGGGCCAGTGGGCCCCCTCCGGCGGTGGACCAGGCCGATCATAACATCTCTCCCCGCCTGCGCAAACAGCTCGTCCTCGAGCTGGTAGTCTGGATAATGTTGCTGGAACTCCTCACGTGGTTCCCAAGTCGCCTCTTCCTCAGAAAGGCCCTCCCACTGCACCAACAAGTGCCAAACATCACGACGTCGCTGAGCGTGGAGCACCTTGGCTGGGTTGGGCAGTAGACGACCCTCTGCCGTCGGCGGAAGTGGCGGAGGGGCCACCGGCGGATCACCGCGATAGGGCTTCAGCAGCCCCACGTGGAAGACGTCGTGAATGCGGGTCCCCTCGGGCAACTGAAGTCGGTACGCCAAGGTCCCAATCCGCTCCAGGATGACGAAGGGCCCGGCATAGCGCGGACCAAGCTTGCGCTTGGCACTCGGGTCGAGGGACTGGTGAGAGCGGTGCAACAGACGAAGCCACACCCAGTCACCCACCGCGTACTCAACCTCGCGGTGACGCCCGTCATAGAGTGCTTGGCGACCTGCTGAGCTTGGACAAGACGCTGCCGCACCTCGGCCAGCATCTCGTCACGGGCGCGGATGAGCTCGCCAGCGGCCTCCGTCCACGCCGTTGCCGGGTCTACCGGCAGAATAGGCGGCGGGGGCCGACCATAGACCACCTCAAATGGCGTAGCGCGCAGGACGGAGTGGTAGGAGGTGTTGTAGCAGTACTCCGCCCATGCAAGCCAATCCACCCAAGCACGAGGACGATCACCTGTAACACAGCGTAAATACATGGCGATCACCTTATTGACCACCTCGGATTGACCGTCCGTCTGAGGGTGGAACGCCGTGCTGAACCGGAGTTGGACCCCAGCCATGTGGAAGAGATCCCGCCATACATGCCCCGTGAACACCGGACCCCGATCACACACGATGGAGGAGGGAAACCCGTGTAGGCGGACGATGCCGTCGAAGAAGGCGCGGGCCACCGATGATGCCGTGTAGGGATGGCCAAGCGCGATGAAGTGTGCGTACTTGGAGAAGCGGTCAACCACCGTGAGGATGACAGACTTGCCGCCCACCTTCGGAAGGCCCTCGATGAAGTTCATGGAGATGTCGGCCCACACCTGCGAGGGAACGTCGAGCGGTTGCAAGACACCGGCCGGGCGCAAAGTCTCCGTCTTGTTGCGCTGGCACGTCTCACACGAACGTACCCAATCCTGGACCATGGCCTTATCACCAGGGACGTAGAAGTCCGCGCGCAGACGATGGAGTGTCTTTTGGACACCCTCATGACCCGCGGAATGCGCCAAGAGCAGCACCTGGTGACGGAGGTCGTCGTGGTCAGGGACGAACACGCGGCGGCCATGGAGGAGAAGACCGTCGATGAAGCGCCAGGGGTCGTCCAGCTCGCCCGCATCGAGCTGCTGCCGCAGCAGCTGGGCGTCCGGCGCGGACGCGGTCGCCTGGCAGATGTGGTCGAAGAGGGCAAAGGAGGGCCCCGAGCGGATGCATAGGAGGCGTCCGTCCGAGACTCCCTCAGCGGCGTCGGGGTCGGCGTCGCGGCGGGACAAGGCGTCGGCCACCGTGTTGAGGCGCCCAGGACGGTACTCCACCGTGAAGTCGAAGCCAAACAACTTGCTGAGCCACTAGTGCTGGGGCACCGTCGACAGCCGCTGGTCCAAGAGGAACTTAAGACTGTAGTGGTCTGTACGTACGCGGAACGAGCGTCCCCATAGGTAGGGACGCCAGTGGCGGACGGCCTGGACCAAGCCAATGAGTTCCTGCTCGTACGCCGCAAGCTTGAGGTGGCGTGCAGCAAACGGACGGCTGAAGTAGGCGAGCAGCCCGGCGCCCTGGTGGAGGACGGCGCCGAACCCCGCCCCGGAGGCGTCGCAGTCGATGATGAACGGCTTGTCGAAGTCCGGCATTTGGAGGACGGGGCCCATTGTCAGGGCCCCCTTGAGGGCCTCGAAAGAAGCGGTAGCCTCGTCATCCCAAGCGAAGGCCTCGTGCCGCAACAGGCGCGTGAGTGGCGAGGCGATGAGGCCAAAATCCCGGATGAACTTCCGGTAGTAGCCGGCGAGGCCCAGGAATCCGCGGAGGGCGCGTGGAGAACGCGGCGTCGTCCACGCGGCGACAGCCGCCACCTTGTCCGCATCCATCGCCACTCCGTCGGCGGAGATGACGTGACCAAAATAGGCCACCGAGGTCGTCGCAAACGAGCACTTCGAGCGGTTGAGGTGAAGTCGATGCGCTCGAAGCTCGTTGAAGACGATGGCGACATGCTGCAGGTGCTCCGCCCATGATGTGATGTAGATCAAAATATCATCGAAAAAAACCAGCACAAAACGGCGTAAGTATGGACGAAGGACGTCATTCATCAGAGCCTGGAAGGTCGCGGGCGTGTTGGTGAGGCCGAAAGGCATCACCACGAACTCGAAGTGGCCATGGTGTGTCCGGAACGCCGTCTTGGCGATGTCCTCCGGGTGCATGCGCACCTGATGATAGCCTGAGCGGAGGTCGAGCTTGGTGAAGAACCGCGCGCCGTGGAGCTCGTCAAACAACTCGTCGACCACCGGGATCGGGAACTTGTCCTTGAGCGTGAGGGCGTTGAGGGTGCGGTAGTCGATGCAGAAGCGCCACGTGCCATCCGACTTGCGCACCAACAGCACCGGCGCAGAGAACGGGGACGTGGAGATCCTGATGATGCCCGCCGCCAACATGAGCGCGCACTGGCGCTCCAGCTCGTCCTTCTGCAGCTGGGGGTAGCGGTATGGGCGCACCGCCACTGGCGCCGACCCTGGGAGCAGGTGGATGCGATGGTCACACGCTCGCGGGGGCGGCAGGCCCTGCGGCTCCTCGAAGATGTCGCCGTGCTGCTGCAGAAGGTGCGTCAGGAGGGGGTGCTCGGCGTCGTCGGCCCCAGAGAGGAGCTGCAGCTGCGGTGCGGGGGAGGTGCCCCCGATGCCCTCCCAGCGAATGTGGCGGCCATGGCGCCAAAAGGTCATCGTCAGGGCGTCGAAGTCCCAAAGGATGGGACCGAGCGTCCGCAGAAACTCGACGCCAAGGATGAAGTCGAAGCAGCCCAAGTCGATGCCGGCGCACGTGATGACGAAGTGCTCGTCGCCGATGGTGAGGGGGACGTGTTGGACCACCCCATGGCAATGGAGGCGGTCACCGTTGGCCACGGTCACGCGGAGGGTATCCCCACCTGTCGGCTGTAGCGCGAGGCGGCGCATAGTGGCGGCGGGGAGGAAGTTATGCGTAGACCCCGTGTCCAGTAACGCCACCAGAGGCTCGCCCTGGATAGTGACCGGAAGCAGCATCGTCCGCTCATGGCGGATACCGGCGAGCGCGTGTAGAGACACGACGAAGGCCGTGGCAGCCGCGTCGGTCGGCCCGGCCGTCTCGGGTGCCGCGGCAACCGGCCCGGTCGGCGGGTCGCCCTCCTCCACGTCGACTGTCTCCAGGTAGAAGAGGCGAGGGCACACGTGGCTGGGCGTGTATGGGTCGTCGCAGTTGAAGCAGAGTCCCAGGCGGCGGCGTTCCAGCTGCTCCGCCGGGGTGAGGCGGCGGAACGTGCGTGTAGCCGCGGGGGCGGGCCCGGTCGGTCCAGGTGGGGCGGGGCGGGTGGCAGCCGCGGCCGTAGGAGAGGGCCGGGCGGCGCGGGTGCCGCGGGCCAGGGGCGCCTGCTGAACCGCCTGGGCGCGGCGCTCATAAGCGCGCGCGTAGTGCATCGCCGTCTGGAGGTCCTACGGGGCCTGTAGCTCGACATCCACGCGGATGTGGTCCGGGAGGCCGCCAATGAAGAGCTCAGCGCGCTGTTTGCCCGTGACGCCGGGCGCATGGCATGCAAGGGCCTGGAAGCGGTCGGCGAAGTCCTGCACCGTGGTGGTGAACGCCAAACGCCCAAGTTCCGCCAAGCGGCTGCCGCGGATTGGGGGGCCGAAGCGGAGAAGGCAGAGCTCACGGAACCTGTCCCATGGAGGCATGCCACCCTCGTCCTGCTCGAGGGAGTAGTACCACGTCTGGGCGGCGCCGCGGAGGTGGTACGAGGCGAGCCACGTCCGGTCCGAAGCCAGGGTACGCTGTCCCCGGAAGAACTGCTCGCACTGGTTGAGCCAGTTGAGGGGGTCCTCGACGCATCATACATGGCGAATTCCAGCTTTGCGTAGCGTGGGGGAGCGAGGCCGGTGGCGCCCTGGGCGGGGTACTCCGCGCGACTAGCGGAAGGCTCGGCGAAGCGGGCGTGCGGCGGGTCCGGGAAGGACGGGCGTGGAGGGTCCCCGGCGGTGGTGTAGACGGGGGGGAGGCGCCGGTGCGGCCGAGTAGACGGGCGGGGGCTCCGTCGCGGTCACCCACGCCGGCAGTCGGGAGGGTGACGGCGGAAACTGGACCCGCTGGATGGGCACGCCCTGGGGCGGCGAGGCGGGGCCCGCGCCGGGGGCCGGCTGCCGGGACGCCCACGGTGGCGGCGGCGGTGAGGACGGGGGCGGAGCGGGCGCGCCCTGGCCGGGTAGTGCTGCGGCGCGGCCGGTAGGCGGCGAGGGCCGGCGGCAGGACGGCGTGGTCATCCCTGCGTACCAATGAGGTACGAGCAGATGCCCTGGATGGCGGTGGCGAGGTCGCGGATGGCCGTCGAGAGTTCTTGCTGCGAGAGGAGGGCGGCGGCGCCGGCGACATCTGCCAGGCGCCGCGACGCCCGTGGAGGGCGGCGGCAGGGCGTGGCGGCGGAGGAGGCCGGCGGCGTCTCGGAGGCGGCGGCGGTGGTGGCGGTGGGCTGGCCGAACGACATGATCGTAACGGAGGTCTCTGATACCAAATTGGTAGAACCAGCGTGTCTACCAGGCCTAGGGCGGAGATTGTAGGGGAAGGAGGGGATGACGTGCGTGCGAAGGCGAGGGCGCCGGCGGCTGGGCGCCTTCGCGCGGCTACGGGAGAGGCGGCGCACACGGCAGGGAGGCGGCTAGGGTTTGGGGACTCCGACTCCTGGGGGAGTCGGCAACAAAAGATTGTTTATTGCTTGATCGATATGGTCTATTACAACTTGTATTTATAAGAGAATTGCGAAACCCTAATCTGCTAACTTGGGCTAAGCCCCTAACTTAGGCCTGGCCGGTTGGGCCAGTGGGCCCCCTCCGGCGGTGGACTAGGCCGGTCATAACAGATTCACTCTATTTCTATTTACGTTTTTAAATAACTTCTTAACAAGGCATTTATTTAGAAAGAAGCAATCCAGAAAAAAAATAGAATCAGAACATGTAGCGGTGTATTTCAATAAAAATATCTTACCCTGGTGTGGTATCTTTCAACATGCTCATCTGGCCCATTGTCTTCACAACCAACAGATGAAACAGGATATGGAAAAGGAACACCTGAATGGCAGCGTGATTTGCCAATTAGTTACTGGAAAAAGTGATGTAATACAGACTAGTAACTCAATGCCTTCGATTGATTATGACTAATCCAGCAGCTCAATACACAAGAATATCAGAAAAGAATATGGAAGCAACCTTATTTACAAGTTCGGTCTTACTAAATCCATTGCGGATATCAGAAAACAATACACTATACCAAAATATCCCAAGGCAGATAAGATGCAGGCGCAGGTATGATCTTACATGATTCAGCCGGCGGGGTTATCTTCTCAGCGTGTCGAGCTTTAGAGGACTGCAGAGATGCTACTGAGGCGGAGCTCCTTGCCATCGAGGAGGGCTTACGTCTGGCATTGCTTTGGACACAGATGGAAGTTACGCTGGAGACGGACTGCGCGGAAGCCCTGGAGTTTATTCAACAATCAACGTCCAACACATCTATCTACGCTTCCACAGTCATTCGTGAGCTTTTAGGGGAACGAGAAACGAAAGTAGTGAAGATTAGCCGGGATGTGAATGGCGTGAGCCATGAACTGGCTAGATTAGCTAGGGTACACGGTCGTACTGGGTTTTGGCTCAGAAGCTTCCCCGAGGAAGTGGCTGTAGCCATCTCCAACGACTGTAGCTCCTGTTCGGATTGATGTATTTCTCATCCCCACCGCAAAAAAAAAAAAAAAAAAAAAAAAAAAAATATAAGATGCGAACAAGGAGCCATCCAGCCCAAAACTGAGTAGTGGGCAATACATAAAACATAAAAAGGCAGAAAAAAGGGTAGTAGCATCAAGGGCTAATAGTTATGCAGAAAAGCCTGCATAGGAGCATGTGTAGCGACTCGAAAAGTATCAAGAATATTGCCTGCAGCTGGTTGTCCAAGTTTCCTGTGATTGTAACCAGCCTCTCTTGCAGACCATAGCAGATGTCGTGGGGTAAGACCTTAATTCCAGCATTTGATGCTATAGCTAATGACCTAAATGGTAAACAAAAAAAAAGGAATAGGTATAAGCCTGCAATATGTAAAAAGTACAAATAAACAGAAGAAATATGAGTATAGAGCGGAGGGTGTGCTCGCAAATACTAGTGAAATGGAAACTAATGTCGCCTAGGCTCCCCAACAAATAGTGAACTGGAAGAAGCAGAGCTGCAGCTGAAGTGCACAGCATGCCTCGGTATTTATTTAACAGCAATAGTAGTGGTAGAACCATAGACTGTAATGTGCAAATTAAATGTTATGATCTCTGAGAATGTAAATCATGATCACATTTCTGATTAATTGTGGATATAGTCTGTGTAACAACCCAAAACATGCAATTGCACTACTGTAAATTAAATATGTACACATAGAGAAAAGGGTCACAACAGTAGCAGTGTTAGAACCACAGATTGTACAATTCTGCAAGCATTTCGTGATAATTCCACATCAAATGTGCATAAATACAGAGAAAAAGGCGACATGTTTGTGCCCTGGAGGTGCTTTATTGGAAGTACATCATCAAAACAGAGCAAGATTGGGCATGAGAAAAATGAAGAAAAACGAAGCATACCTGATGACAGTTCCTCTTTTGCCAATGGGGCGCGCCGTAGCATGCATCGGGCACCACGAGCACGATGGTAGCCCCATTGTCGATCAGCTCGCCACCCTGAGGCCAGAGCAGAGCAGAGCAGAGCAGAGAAGAGCAGAGGACTAACCAATCAACTGAAAACCGTCTGACAGACTGAACCGAGCCCAAAGCAGAGGGCAGAGCAGAGCAGGGCTACCTGGCAGATGATTTGATTTGTTGGAGAATGACCTTGGTGAACCCACTCTTAACTGTTTCTAGTTTTATAGCCATTTTTATTCCCACAAAGCAACTCCTGCTCAGATGAAGAAAAAAAAGCTAAGGACTCGGTAATTTCCTGGAAAGGTATCGACGGGGCGACCAAATTTTGGCTTAGTTTCGCCAAGTCAATTTGGATTACTGAATGCTGATATATAGCCACAAAAGTATTGCTCCTATGATTGGATAGAAGTCATAGAACATTAGGCTGATCCATGTAAAATCATAAACTCTGAAGTAGTATTGTGTTATTATTAATGGGAAATTTATAGTTATATATACATTAAAATGTTCTTACTTATGGATCTGCCACTGGAATTTCTTGTTTCCATTGTACTAACGCGGATTTATAGCATCGCTGTGGGAATTCTACTAAAAAAGATGGCAAAGAACCCCAAGATGTCCAAATGATCAGTACTTCACTTGTAAAATTTGATTTTTGAAATCCGTTGCCACCGCAAACAGCCACTGAAACTAATAGCTGCGCTCCATTCTGCTTGATTTGGCCATATATATGTAGCTATGGTATTTGATCTTTGTCCTGGATGGTTTGGTACTTGCTACTAGATTTTGTTTCGTAAGAGAAGAGCCATGGAACTAATAGTTGTCCTATATTCTGGAGATATATATTCACATTTTCATGCTGTAAACGTTAACTGCAGGGTACTAGCCGATGGTCATATACGTTGGCTTGTGAATCTCCCGGCAGCATGGACACGAGCTCGTGCACAACCCTGCTTTACGATGTTAAGCGACTGCTTCAGATATCCATCTGCTATAAACACCTCACCCTTCATGACGTGGCTCGATTTATAAAAAAATTATGCTGGATGAACAGGCGTTGGCGACTCGTTAGGATCAAGCTCTGGAACCAGTCTGCTAGACGCCCGTACCATGAACGCTTGCAACAAATCGATGGAGTAAATTATAGAAGAATACAGTTTCTAGACAAGGTTAACATAGATGACGCCAAGTACAGAGTGAAAGTTCCTAACATACCAAGTAGAGAGTAGGTAAAAATGAGCATTCAGATTGGGTGGCGGATGCCGTGGAGGATGCCAGTGGATAGGAAAACCTACTATACAGAGAGACAAAGTCATAAACATCCAAATAATGCACAAGCCTAAACATTTAATGAAGTGATAAACAGGTAACACATCATCTAGCAACAGCCAGGGCACAAGAACACACACTGAGCATTTATCCTCATCACCAGATTCAAAACGTGCACCAGAATACGACCAAAAGGGAACGGAGTCAGCAAACCAAAACTTAGTTACAACTTCTCCCTAGCGTAGTTCTTTTTCGAATCACAGATCGTCAACAGCTGCTCCTGAAGTTTTTCAAATGTGGATGGCGTTCAAGATCCCTTCAGGAGTCTTTCCCTTGATCATCTCAGTGACCTCCAGCCTACACATAGCACCAAACTATAAGAATACTATATGTGCATCATCATAGATAGTTAAGACACCCGGTGAACTCACATACATAAAAAACAGAATCAACATGACCATCAGAATATAAACAACATGCTTTGACTCAGATTGTTTTGCGTAACATTCTTTCACTTTCTATTTATGTTGTGTGCTATGTACATATAAACAACATGCTTAATGTCCACAAGTTGGGCTCAGTCTCTACTCTCTACAGATTGGTGAGGAAGCCGAATTAAAATCCATGCCATCAGAATGATTTAAAATTCAGAAAAGCACTTATCAGCTAGCCTGTCAAGTGTTTCAAGCCATTGCCGAATGGTTTCAGGCTGATCTTTGATACCGGTATTTCCGTTGCTATTGTAACTAAATTAGCTTTTAGAGGCCGAGAGCTAATCTGAACAATAAAGTCCAATTATCCTGACATGCGAGATGATTCGATGTCAAATAGGGAAGATTTTATTTTAACTTGGTAACCGCTGAGGAATTAGATCTACAGGTCCAATTGTTACTTTTTGTGACAGCTAATCAACATTTTCACCTCTAGTGTTTAGGCTATGACTTTAGGTACCTCAAACAAAGAGAAAAAAAAGTTGACTTCCGATCCATACACCAGCATGGAGGCGGCGCATCTACATCGTGCTTGGGGCAAGCAGGAGGTGGGTCAAAAATAATTTGGTATAGCCTCAGGTGTGCCTGACATACATACACTTGTAGATCTATAGATTTTGACCAGCATAATTATGTGGGGCAGCAGCTAATTACAATTACACGCCACCATGATCAGACCTAAAGGATGCATGGCAATGCTTTATTACTTTATAAGAATTACTTTATAAGAATTGGACAATGACGTAACTTCTGATATTGGCGTTATTTTCCCATTACAAAAATTGACCTCCAGCCTTTAATCAAATATATTCAACAACAGATCTTCAGAAGTAAGTTTCTACACAAGATTAACATATACAGTGGGCAGTGACAGATCTTCAGAAGTAAGTTTCTACACAAGATTAACATATACAGTGGGCAGTGACAGATCTTCAGAAGTAAGTTTCTACACAAGATTAACATATACAGTGGGCAGTAACAAGGAGATCATGGAAACATTAGATCTTCAGAAGTAAGTTTCTACACAAGATTAACATATACAGTGGGCAGTAACAAGGAGATCATGGAAACATTACAGGAACAACAAAGTTATTAGAGGAGGCCAGCGAGTAAGAAGCAGTAAGAGGTGTACCTTTTTTCGCCTTTCATCCGGCATCCTTCTTCCAAACCGATCTGCTAGCCATTTATCAATCATGACATTCAGGTGGTCATGCAGTCCAGATTCAAGCCAAATTTCCTCCAGAACCTTGCCGTGTTGGGCGAAAAACATCAAAAGGTTGACTCCGAAGGGGCACTTCTCCCCCTGCCTGAACTGAAGAGCGAGACTTGTTAGTGATGTCTCAAGGCACTTGAAGTCCTGACCAGTGAGGCCATTGAGCTCGTCAAACATAAGATCTGCCTCCATCCTAGGACGCTTGGAGCTAACAGAGTCCTCGGAATCCTCCCATGCTTCCACCAGCTGCCTGATTTCGTATCGGCTAAACAGTTTGAGGGATTCCTTAGAGTCAGGTTTGAACTTCTGCGCAAAGAAAGAGCTGGCAGGTTCTATTTTTGTCAAGTGAGCTTCCTGGTCTGAGATGAGGTTGATGCGGAGGTTGCGGAGCGCGGGGCAGCATTTAAGAAAATTGCCAATGGATAAATCCACCTTTTTGCAAGATGGCCAATAGACACCATTGAGCTCTAGTGTATCAATCTGCATAAGCTTTACATTTGGCCTGGTCTGAGCAAGAACATCAACACTCCACATCGTCACATTTAGCCGCCTTGCATGGATGCATCCCCGAAGAAAATTCCAAAAATTGCTGGAGACAGGCATAACGAATCTGGTTTCTTTCCCTCGGAAGTATATCTGATCCAAGCCCACCCTCAGCAGGCCCTCTGGTGGCGGGAGCAGCGAGATCTTCCGAGAAATTCCCTTGTACACAAACTCCCGCAGCATTGGGGCGTTGATCACTAGACTTGCGTGCTCCGTGATGCAGCACATATAGATGAGAAGTGAAGTTGCGGCTGGGAACACGAGGACACTATCAGCTCCACCATCAACATCCAACAGGGTAAACTCCAGGCGGACCGTGGTGAGAGAAGGGGCAGCTTTTGCAATCTTGTTGAGATTTTGACGAGTGATTGTGCAGTGGTTGAGTCGAATACTGTGCAGGTGTGGGAAGTCAACAGAATGTAGTCCCGGCCCGAGGTAGCCACAGTCGGACAGATCAAGAACACGCAGATGCTGGCGCGGGAGGTGAGAGAGGCTGAGGTTGTAGATGGGAGGCCCAAAAGAGGCCTGGTCGGGCTCAAACTGATCATTCTCGAACAGCATCCGCTCACCCTTGTCGATGGCCTGGATCCTCAGCACATGGACGGTGCGCACCACCTGGTGTGCGAGAAGTAGTGGCAGCACTCCATCCGGGAACGCATCCAGCTCCGAATTAAGAAATCGACGGAGGATCTCACGGTTCCGGGCCTCCACAACTACGGTGACCTTGTTGAGGGGGGAGAGAGTGCCGGCCTCCACGAAACTGTCGAGGATCTGAAGCGATTGAGACACGAACCTGTCGCGCTTGGCGTTGAGCGGGGCCTCCTCCTCCTCCTCCTCGAGGATGAGGGCCATGAGGTTGACGGCGCCTGACGCCCTCCAGAGATGGCGCCACCGCTTGGAGAGGGCGGTGGTGATGGCCCCCTCTTTGGCGGGGACGAACTGGAGGATGTGGACGAGTAGATCGTCCGATAGGCGAGCGAAATGGTCATCCATCGCCGGAGATCTGTGGATTTGCGGCGGGGCTGGCGAGATGGGGAAGTGCGCGGCGGGGCTGGCGAGATGGGGAAGAGGAGGGACGGACAGGGAGAGATGCGAGCGAGCTGTCCTAGATCAGATGTGGCCTGTGGCCTGTGGCCTGTGGTGTGGGTGGTATCCGCCGGCCGTCTTGTTTTACAGAGCAAGATCGCCCTCGACTCGTCCGTCCGATCAGGATCGCTCGGTCACGTACGCCCTCAATTTAAACTTGATTGTCAAATTTCTTTGCAAGTCGATCATTTGTTACATGATGAACGGAAGCTATGTTTGCTTCTGATAATGGGAATTGTTAAATCCATGCTTCTGTGCATACATCACATATAATCTGACATTCCTTACATGCAAATAATCTGTGTTACTTGCTGATAAGAAAATGTGTGTACCAAAAGCATATTGTTCATGTGGATGTAGCCTTTTTTTCTACAGGTAGGATGTACATTTACTCCAAGGTTGTACTGTAGAATTTTCCAAGTGCTTATAAATGTAACAATCACCATGTTGTATTGTATGTAATTTTGTACACATCGGATGTAAAATCATGTAGTACATTGAATGTAATTTTTATACACATAGGATTTATATTTTTCTCCTAATTTTTTTTATCATATTCAGCATGTATTTTCTCTCCAATTTGTACATCCTAATCATGCTCACGTGATGGGTTTCCAATGCATAAAATCATTGAACATGTAATTTAATACTTGCAAGATGTAAATTTCAGACATAGTTGGCTTTTGCAAGTTTGTGTGTTAGGATGTCTTAAATGGAGCACGTCTTGGAGGCTGACCATCCATGCAACCAGCCAATGATGTAGCCACGAATCTGCATCATCCTTTCACTGCACCCCCGTATCATGTGTTACATTCAGATACAGGAACCGGTAGGATTGGTCAGTTAGCTAGAGCAGCGGGTTCTGTAGCAAAACTAATTGTAGGACAGACTAAATCTGCCAATGTGTTGCTGTAGTTCCAATCATTCAAAACTAGTACTCCCTCTGTTTCGAATTAGATGTCACAGATTTGTTAGATTTTATGTGTGTATCCATAAACCAAAACGGAGGGAGTGGAAGATACCACACTGAAAACAAACCAGCCAATTACCCACCCTGTATTTTAAGTGAATTCCAATCTCCGATTGCTGAAATTTGTTGCGACCTCAAACATTACCTGCTGATAAAGACTGGACGGCGTTTACAGGGCTTGGCGAAGCTTAGGCGGAACACTCTTTCGCAGGAATTGCAGCCTTGCAGGAAGAGAACAGCTTGAGCTCACAAACTGCTCGAGATCATCCAACCACGAATAATCGACGATGAACTGAGTGTTTAGCCTCTAGGAGCAGATTTTCACAAACATGACGATACCACAATCATTGTAAAGATTATTTGTGGAACACACGGAAAAATATGTGTAAGTAACTGCTGTTTGTCCAAGAAGTGTGGCGGTTAATATAGCATATGGGCATAGCATCTTACAGTAGGTGACTACAACAAGAACTATTGACAAAGTTCCCACATTCTGTAAAAATGCCTGGATTCCTTTTACATAAATGGCGCTTCATCATCATGGATCTATGTTTACATGGACTTATCCTTAAGAATTTGGGTAATCGTCGTTTGCTTCCTGCAAGAAAAAAAAGCCAAAATAAGAATTCTGCGATTGCGAGAAAATCAGCATTCATAAGGTATGTGCTTCCGCAAAGAGGAAAAGAGGAAGGGCCAACACAAATTGTAGACGCAAGCTTGATGTAGTATATAATATTTGTATGTTCTTCTTAAGGACCGGAAGAGAAAAAAAAATTCTCAGGGCACACCTTGCTGTTGCAACACAACACTTCTTAGTTCTTGTACTTCATGGTCTCCTTCTCAAATCCAATTGTTGGGAACTGTTTTGCATATTCCTCCACATCGTGGCGAAGCTTTGCAATTTCAGCTTGGATGTTGCTGTCAGAATTCAAAGTGGCAACGAAGTCCTTCAGTTTGGTCCCACCTAAATTACAAGAGAAACAACATCAATAAATATGATCCATATGGTCGTAAGGGCAACAGAAATGTGTTTTTGGAAAGCAACAGAAAAACAAAACATCAAAAGGTTCTAGGACTTCTAATACCTGTTGTGGCAGCTTTAACCTTCAGGGCCAAGCTCACTGCCGAATCAAAGAAGTCGGCCACCTTGGCGAAGTCCTCCTCAACAAATCCTCTCGATGTAAGCGCTGGGGTCCCTGCAATACCACAGAGCTGATAATTAGACTTTGCAAACTTATTTTAAATAAACCTAAGAGCAGCCATTATATGAGCATATGTTTTACCCATCCTGATGCCTCCAGGTACCATAGCTGAAACATCACCAGGAACTGTGTTCTTGTTTGCTGCAATATGCACATTTTCTAGAACCTTCTCCACTCTTGAACCATCAATCCCCTAGACATGAAATTGGAAAGGGATGATAAGTCAGTGTCCAGACATGACATTAAATTCTAGAATTTTTTTGTTGTATTTAGTAAAATAGCTCTGATGTACAAAGAAACAGCTAGGTTTCAGATCAGATGGATATCAACCAACATTCTAGGACAGGAATAGATTGAAGGGTTCATTGTCAATGATAAATAAGAAGAATGGACCGATTAAGTTAAAGAATAACAAGACATCTCAAGTCAAACTTCTATCTTACCTTTTTCTTGAGGTTTACCAAGACTAAATGGTTATCAGTCCCACCAGAGACAATTTCGTAGCCTTTTGCACTCAAGCTCTGGAAATGACAATATTGCCAAATAAGGACGTTATTTTATTTACTTAAAGTGCAACCAATCATGCTAGGGTACTAGATATTTGCAATTCCTAACATCCTGATGTGAATGAAAATGAAAACAAATACCTCAGAAAATCTAGCGCAGTTACTCATAACTTGCTCTTGATAAGCTCTGTACTCCTGAGTAGTTGCCTGAAAGTTAAAGAAAATATTATAGCCTTAATTAGGTAAAACGTCAAACTGTATGGAATACTAAATAATATAGAACACAAGGAACAGAAATGGTGCAGACCTGCTTAAGCGCAACGGCCAAGCCAGTGATAGTATGGTTGTGAGGCCCACCTTGCAGACCCGGGAAGACTGCAGCATTGATCTTGTCCTCGAAATCATACTTAACCTATATCAAAATAAATTATTACGACTTTCAGTTCCCGAATTGGCTAAGCTCCCTAGAGAAGAAACAGCTTCAACATTCTATGCTACTATCATTTTATTGTTTTCCTCCAGCACTACCTCTTTCCCTTGCTTGTTTATTTCTTTCAACCCCTTCCTGAAAAAGATCATGGCTCCACGTGGTCCACGCAGTGACTTGTGAGTAGTGGTAGTAACTACATCTGCATACTCAAAAGGAGATGGAATGACACCAGCAGCAACTAGGCCACTGATGTGTGCCATGTCTGCGAGAAGAATTGCCTTTTGCTTGTTACAGATCTGCCAATTGCACAATAAAATGGACTTATCAAACTGAGTAGAGAGAGAAATATGCATTGTTCAATATCGAAGAATAAAACTTGCCTTCCGCATGCGGTCATAATCATACAGGCGAGCATACGCACTTGCACCAGCAACAATCAACTTTGGCCTAAAAAGGACGGCACTTTTCTCCAGCTGTTCAGAAGTAGCAAATGAAGCTTAGCATAGCAACACAAGGATTTAGAGTAACCCATCTTAAAATAATCTGACTACTGAAAAATACATGAAACAATAATGCAGTAAGAAACCATCTCTTCTGACTGACTAAGCTGATAAAGACAAAAATGCATGCACTTTGTCCACTTCACAGAACGTGGATAACTATATAAAAATAATCAAGAGATCCACAAAAGCTGATGCCACAAAATAAAATAATTAAGGAAGAATACCCACCTGGTCATAATCAATCAAACCAGTGCTTTCATCCAGTCTGTAAGGCATTGTCTCGAAGAATATTGAAGTTGCTGAGATTTTCTTTGTGTCAGTCTGCAAACATCGCGTATTAGAACCATTAAGCCATGGGAGTTTCGCAAACATCATATCTGAATATAATTAAGATCTATGGAGTACAATACAGTATCAAGTGTACAGCTAATACTCCAAGTTTATCGAAAAAAAGCTAATACTTCAAGCGTCGATGCAAGAAGTAACAAAACAGCAAACTGCAGTGACAAAAACATGACAGCAAGCAAGTGAGGGCTCCTTATGCTTGCATGCCACCTGCGAAACACAAAAATAGTAAGGAGGTAGTAACGAAGAAATAGATTCATGTACCTGGTAACCATGAGAAAGATGTCCACCGTGAGGAAGATCCAGAGCCATGATTCTGTCATGTGGCTTCAGCAGAGCAGTGTATACTTGGAAGTTGGCAGGTGAACCGGATAGAGGTTGCACATTCACTGCAGAGGAAGAAATTGGCCATGCAGTTAAGTTGACACCAATTTTGTGGAAGGAGAATTACCGGTTGAAGAACATAGTAGTTATGAATGCAAGCAAAATATTAAAATGGTGTATGAATCCATGACATATGAAGGTTTTTGTAATAGACTGACATATTTTGGTTTGTAAACGGCGTGATGCACATATGCCAAACAGAAATCCATTAAGCAGATTAAGAACCTATTCTGGACAATACCCATTGAGCTTTATGATTTGACTTGTTTAGATTATTAGTCTATTTCCCATCAAACCCTGAAAACTTTGCCATACATGGAATATTTACAAGATTGGCTCGAATCAAATCACTTTCTCTTATCCCACATAAAGCAGGCTAGTAGAATTTATATAGAAATAAACATTCTATGCAATAGTTAATGCAACTGGACAGAAGATGGCAAAGGCAATATGCTAATAAGGAAGAGTTATAGACACAAGGTTTTTACCTCCCCACTTCTCCGGGTCCAAATTGAAAGCCTCGAGAGCACGTTTCTGGCACAGAGACTCGGCCATATCGATGTATCTGCAGCAGGCAAGCAAAGCCAAAACATCCTCCAGTCAAGTGTCACATCACAGAACTCCAGCAGTGCATCCACCATTTAATTCAAACATTCGAAATACACAGAGAAGAATTAATCAAGGGGCAAACAAAGCATCGTACTCGTTTCCGCCGTAGTATCTCGCGCCAGGGTACCCCTCGCTGTACTTGTTGGTCATGACGGACCCCACCGCCTGCATCACTGACAGCGACGTGAAGTTCTCCGACGGGATGAGCTCCAGGCCCTGCACCACAGAGACCGGCCGACGGGCGTGGTTCAGTAATGTTCCGAAGAAAACAGTTGAACCAATTTTACTATTGTAGCGATTGGCGAGAGGCAGAGACCTTCCATTGGCGGGCCTTCTCGAGCTCGATGATGTCTGCAATCTCCGGGTCGACCTCCTCCAGCGGCGCGTTCAGCTGCTTCGGCCACTGCACCCAATTCGCCCGGACAGAAAACAAGATAAGCAAACAGGACGGGCAAAAGCGTTGGACACAGGAATGGGGAGAACAAACGTACGGTGACTCCGGATCTCTCCTCCGTCGCCGGCAGGGACGCCTGCGAAGCCCAATTAAACAAATGAAATGGATGAATTCCTAGCCGAGATTGCACAAATAAGGATAATCGCCACCACCAGAGGAGCAGAAAACGAATTAAGACAAACAGAACAAAGAAACAGAGGAATAGCGGATGGCGGCGCACCATGGAGTAGAGCGGCATGAGCCGGGAGGGAGGCTGGCCGCGGAGGGCGCTGGAGGAGAGCTTGCGGAGCGCAGTCGCCATGGCCATGGTGGGTGGTGGTGGTGGGCGGCCTCGCCTCCTCCTGCTCCTCCTCTCGGGTAGGGGGTTTGGGAGGTAGTGGATCGAATGGAGTCTCTTATTTTAACCAGAAGAGGCAGATGTGGGCAGTGGCTGAGTGATCAGCATCCACCAGACGCATCGCCGTCACCAACCCCCCGACCCCATGTAAATTGCAATTTCAGTTTATATATTTTTTCATTATTTATTCTTTTTCTGAAATAGGGATCTTTGTTTTCTTGTTATATCCGTTTTTTGGATGATATTTTCCCGTATATATCCATGACCATTTACTAGACAGATGATCTTGATTTTCGTTTTCAAACACGGAGAATAACTTCGATTGAACTGTTACATGCAAAATCCAGGGTTCCAATTCAAGCAGCTCTGGGTTATAGAAAAGGCTAAGAGCATGTCTAACAGACCCCCTAAATTTTCGCCCCGTAAAACACGTGTAGAGGGTCATGTATATAAAACGCGAGTACTTTTAACCGGACAAAAACGCCTCCCGTCTAGCAGTCCCCGTATACGAAAACTGTAAAAGAGCATATTCTAAGAATATGCTTCTTTTTTCATCTCTTCGCGCTGCAGCCCTGCCGCCGGACCTGCCGCCCCACCGGACCTGCCGCACCGCACCACCGAACATGCCGGCCCGAGCTGCTGCCACGCGCCGCCCCGCCGCCTCGCCCCGCTTCTCAGGCCGCGGGCGGCCCTCGTGCCGCTTTGCGCCGCTCAGCCGCCATGGCCCCCGTCGCCTTGTGCCGCCTCGGCCGGCATGGCCCCGTCACCTTGTGCCGCCATGGCCAACCTGGCCCTGCCCGTTGCGGCGCACTCCGCCTCGCTTTCAAGGCTGGCGCAGCTTCCGCCCGTCCCGCCACTCCGCTTGAGTGGGAGAACGCGGAATTTTGCTTCAAAATTCATCTAGTTTTTTCATTATTTGATAGAAATCTTGATGGGTTGAAAGAAATTGGTAGAGATTTGATAGAATTTAGAGCTCGTTGGCTGGAATTGGTCGCCGGAGTGGAGTTTGTTTGGCGGCGGCGCGGCGAGGTCCGGTGGTGCAGAGTGCAGTTTTCACCCCCTACAAGACCCTCCACCCTCTACAAGTAAGGGGCGAGGGAGAAAATTCTCAGGGCCCTGTATATTTTAGATACGGGGTGAACCGTTTAGGGGGCCTGCTAGACGGCCATTTTCGCCCGCACCCCGTATACCGCTGGAATTATACAAGTCCGGCGTGGTTTAGGGGGTCTGTTAGACATGCTCTAATAACGGGTTAGGGATGTTGGACCTGTAAATGAGCCATCCCTGCAGTTCCACTCTAGTTTATGGCAAGTGTTAATAATTCTTAAGCTTTCTCCATCGCCACCAACCAAAGCAGACAAGATCAGATCTTGTGCCCAGAGGTTTATAGATTATAAAAGTGGCGCGGTTAACAACTACTAATCACAAGGCAGGACACCAAATCGCAAAGGGAGCAGCAGCTTTGTCATCCATCACCTAACCAAAGGAAAGCGACACCCTATTTCTTCAAAATACAAGGAAGAAAAATGGAGAAATATGTTCATCAATCACCACAATTGATTTTTTATCATGGAAATGTATTTATCTATTAAAAACTACCTATATAGATATTGACTGGGCGCGTACCTGTTGTGCCATACAAAAGCATCAGAAAATTAACTGCGTCAGATAACCAGACAAAGAAATTGTCTATTGAGAGGACGAGGCCAGGGTTTTGCTGCATTGCTTACGTGCATACAGGCCACCCGAGCCCTATCTTTCCCATGACCACAAGCCAAGAGCTCGTACTCGGATGTAGATAAAGCGATCACTCTCTGTCTCAAATAATAACAATAAAAGAACATGAATTAATTCATGATGATAAGCAGCAGATTTTTTTTTTCTCTGTCACGAGCACACCAGTAACGTGTCACCTTGCAAGACTACTTGGAGATTTCCAATCAATCTGCACCTGTGCAAAAAACAAAAACAAAAAATAGAAAGCAACAAGAGTGGACATAAAGCTACTGCAAGGATCTCATTTTGGAGATAACCGGTACATTCCCATTACTTATACGGGGAATATTCTTACACTCTGCATTACTGTGATTAATATTTGGACTATGATCATCCCAGCGACACTAGACATTTCTATTTACACCGAGTCCATGCGGAACAGAGGGATTAGAACTGTGTTCCAGAATCGCATATCCAGCGCCTATGCTTCCACAGATGGCTACATGGCTCATAGAAAGATGCTTCTAAAATATTACATCTACAGGACAAGTATTATGTACATTTTACTTGGACAAGATTAGTTCAGTGTTGCAGGTGCTGCGCAGCGCTGTGCTCTTAAACGTACTTGCACGACTTCTTCATGCTTATCCCCCGGGCATTGCAGCTCTCCCAGTTTTGAATCCAGTGGTAGAGCATGCTGCAGTGTCTTCAGTTCATACCACAGATTCGACATTCCACAATGTCAATGTCTGGATCCCAGGATGCATGTGAATGGCTACAAACATTGTAGATGAAGATGTACTCCTTGTTTGCTTGGAGCCATCCATAGCCGTCCATACAGCAAGCTGCGGAGAAGTCAAGCCTCTCTGGATTATAAAATGACACATGCAAGCTGGATCAAATTCAAGCACCTTGTTATATCACATGCCTAAGCAGTTGACAGTGGCCTTGCAAGAAAAATACTAGGCGCAGCCAAACCTCTTTAACTTGGTTCTCGGTCACGCATTTAAACCATACAATTGCTTGGGATGCTAGGCTAACCCGGCTTTTCCTATGGATTGTCTTCTGCCCAAACTCTGAAAAAGGCATAACATCTTTTGGGTAAATCACTTGTATTTAAGAGTTAATCTAAATAATCCAGAAGTCAAGGTTGATAAATAAACACGAAAGAGAATTTGGGTAAAGCACTTGTAAAAGGTTCCGGGTTAAAACTGTCGTTGGGCAATAGTTGAGGGACTAAAAGTAGGCCTGTTCATATGTTAAAATTGACACTGAACTAAAATAGAATCAGAGAAATCAACTCAAATGAAAGGATACCGACTGGACAAAACGGAAATAAAATATCAGAACATATTGGGCTCAACTTCATCCATCAAATATTGAGAAAAACTGTGGAAATAGTTCTTTCTAGTTTTGAATCTAGCCACTCATTCTGATTTTCTGAGAATAAAATACCATGTAAATGTTTTACATCATCCTGAAAAGTTATTGGAACCCTGTTGCTGTCCCCTCATTTGAATAAATAAGAACCTGTCGGTGTCCTCTTATTGGGATAAGTAAGATGACCAAACATTTGTTCGACCACCATATCAGTTCTTAAGACCAAAGCTAAAATAATCTAAATAAGCAAGTTTCCAGTATTACAAATCTTAGGAACCTGTAGTGTAGTTTAGGCATGTAAATTTTTGGGTAAATGAATATTGTTGAATCCGTTAATACACCGGCATTTTCCTTTTAAATCAGGCTCTTTTTTACTAGCTAATCCATTAATTAGCACTGACCGATCCAGGGTTAAGACAAAGAAGGCCATCAATTTAGTTTCATCAGAAATTATCACTGTTTGAACAGCCCCTTTATATCTCATGGTCGTCTCTAACTGGATTTCATCAGAAAATGTCACTATTTAAACAGCCCCTTTCTATTTTGAGGTCACCAAACAGGCAGTGGAGAAATGGAGACAATTCTTAGCTTGCAACATCTATATACTAACCTGTAGGAAGACCTTGCATTTTAAAAATCATACAGATAAACAAAACGAGTTACTTAGGACAGGGCTTCGGCAGAATATTCAGTAAGTACCCGGACAGTGGTATCATTGATTCAGTCATATCCAAGGCGTCCATCCTTCATACATATTACACAAATTGTCGATGCTTGTTGCCTGCTTAAGAAGGTGGTCGACTTGCTCTGAAATTTTCAAGGACCTAAACAGAATGGTGAGCGAATGAGATCAAAACTGGAGAACGTAAACAATAGATCTGGATGACTACCAAAACTCTTTCCACTTATTTTCTCACCTGGTAGCATCTATATCTCGTCCATGTAACTTATGCTCCACTTGCTTCAGGATAGACAGAGCAAAAGGATTTTTACCTGCAGAGCAGAAACATTAGCTATAAATCTGTCTCAGCTTCAGAATCCACAGGCCTAATATTTCATGAAAAAATCAGAGACAGACAGAAGTACAAAAGTAGAAAGGTTTATGATGATCAATAATATTGAACTTTACGTAGTAAAGGTGCAATTTCAAAATGTTAAATTTATCTGCATTAGTATTCTTGTACAAATAAAAAGTAATATTAAGGTGTACAAACATATGGTTGAGAAAGCTGAAGTCTCATTGTAACCTTTCTTCGTTTATTTATATGTACAATTGTTAGTTCTTTCTGTGGAGAAAATTGAAAAGGCCTGCAGTGTTAAAAGGTGCTGACAGAGCATTGACAAGTTAATCAAAATTCAATGCTCTAACAAATATCAGGGAGTGTTGGGTGTGATATACGCTCCTCATAAGATGTTCAAGGGGAACCTAGTTGATGTCAAAACAAAAATGATGAAATATATTTATGGCGATGACGATGTCTTACCTCTGTTTGTTCGAGTATCTGAATAGGATTTATTATCAGTGCTGCCACATTCTTGTCCTCTAACCTGTTTGAAGGCTCCAATGTTATCCTCAGTATCAATTTGTCCCTCCGCCAAAGAGGTTTCAGCCTCATGGATATTGCTAGCTTCTGTCAACGTTACATTGTTTTGTAATGTCTGCTTATTGCTACTTGAGTCTGACTCTGAATCAGTTCTACCATCTCTTGTTTCCTGACTATTAACGTCAGGACCTTCTATTCCAGGCCTGCTGTCCAAAAGGGCATCTATTTGCTCCGATTTCTCAGAAAAAGTAAGCTGGGTCAACTCTGTTGTACATCCCGAACTGCTAGTATACGAGTGCTCTGGTGGAGAAATCCAGCATTCATCTTGTAGAGAACCATCAGCGTCCATAACTAGATCCTGAGAGGCACCGTCCCTGCTTCCAGAAGAGCTTTTATCCTTCTCAATTGATGAATCGCTTTCCAAAATATCTGGACGTGCAGAGGGCATATCCTGCGATCTCACAGTCGCACTTTCTTCAACAACTTCTAAAGCCTGCAAATAAGAGAATAGTTGAGTGATATACATGTACCTAGAGACATGTAAAATTATAATAAAGCATTGAAAAGTAAAAGAGCATGTAATACATGTATACATGTACCTTGTGAAGATTCCCTGCATGAAGACTTGAAAGGCGCCCAAGCTTAATCACCATGGAATGCAGTTCCTTCACATATTCGGTAAATAGGGGCACCAAAGGCTCTAAATTTTTGCAAGCTTCCCTTACTCTAGTGATGTAAGATTGGTACAATGCCTTTCCATGAATAAGAGGCATACTGGTGTTATTCTTCTCTCTTTCCTTTGACATCGCTTCAGACATAACAGCTACATCAGCAGATAACAAAGCTTCAAGTGGAAGTAAGATTGTATTTGCCTGCCAAGCATAAAACAAAGATTTTCCGTTAAGAGAAAAATTCAGCCATTTGAGGACTTCATTGCCGCATTAATATTACATTTAAGTCTCAATGGAAGTCCTCAAATGGCGTGCACACGTGATGTACAGTACAAATAAATTTTACCACGAGTAACTAGGAGCAAGTATTTATATTGATCTTGGGGGAAGAAAATTTAATAGATACAATTCATGACAAACCTTGGAAATATTGGTCATAAGGGAACTGTGCAATGTGGCAGCTTCCTTTCCCAAAGTGTAGACATCATGCAACCCCTCTCCTATAGCCAAGACCTGCAAAAAAAATGCCAGGAAATCAGGAGCAAGTTTATAAAAGGAAATAGCTGCATAAAAACATGCATACCATATATGAGATATGTAAATGCTCAGATTTATCCAACTGAAGAGTTTATTTTATCATCACACATTACAGGTATGAAGCTCAATAAAATAGGATTAAATCATGTACCTCCTCAAGCAAGGAGCCACATTCAACAGTCAAGGCAGTGCGTTCCTGTGAAATATGTTTGAATCCAGACAGCGATACACTGACTTCACAAGCACGTTCATACATGTCTACAAGAGTATCCTGCAGATTAACTGGGAAAAGATACACACGGCATTATTCCACAAGGGTAAAAGAAAATGTATCTTACAAATTCTGACATTAGACTATAAAAGCAAAACCAACAATTTCAGGATAGTAGGAGAGGACCGACCTAAAGCAGATTTCGCCTTGACAGAGACTGCAGAAAGTTGATTGGTTGCTGAATACAAGCCTTTTCCAGCAGTTTCCATGTTAAGAGTGCCAAGTTTCCACTCTTGTTCTGCACCTGCTTGCAGCAAAGAACAAACGGAGAAGTAATTAAAAGGAAGAAAGTCAAGAAACTCATTATCAAGTAGGGGGAACTATTAGGTCAGAATTATGCAGAATTTCTAAACTCTGACTAGATGTTGGTGACCCCATGACGAGTAAATACCATGAGCAAGATGTCCAGGCGGCACAGTTGATTGGAAAGAGGGTTAGATGAGGGGTTGGCCGGTTGGGTGGACAAAGGAGGCAGGGGATAAATTGCAATTATTTTTTCTTGATTAATTCATCTTGAGGGTTCATCTTTAGAGCCCAACAATCCGAACTAGGTAACAAGCCCAATATATAACCTCCAAGGAATAATCTAGCTCTTTGACTTGCTAATTCAAATCATACATTTCCTGACTGAAAGGTAGCAGGGAATCCATCCCATAACTGGAAACTGGCTAGCCCTGGCTAGGCCTAGCATGTCGATGAAGCCACATGGTATCTCCATATATCTTGTTTCAATGGTGTATGCTGCATGCTGCTGCCACCAACCTTAAGCTGGCTAATCAAAAGCAGGAAATGAGCAATTGCAGCATGCCGCTTGCACCCCTAATCACAGCATGTATGGCTGATTCTTGTGATTAATAGCAGTATACTAGCAAGCACACCAGCACAAATATATGGCCAAGGAATTCACTATTTGCAATCCATGAACAAGTTTCGGCATCTTGATTAATTTTCAGTGCAGTTTTACGACAAAAAGCACCCACAGAATGATGGATATCCCTTGTGCACTCCAGAGTATCTGAGCACATATGTACATGCAACAAAAGTACAAAAGGAGTAATCAACTTACATGTAAAGGAATGGTATGCTGCATCTAGACGTGTCAGGAGATTCAGGAAAGTTTGCTGCCATGCCCTGCCCTTATCAGTAGATTGTCCAGAAGATTTATCCTCAGACATAAAGTAGAGTCCATCTCTAGATGCTTCAAACTCCAAAACAGATGTGCAGGACTTAACAAGGTCAGATGCCTGTTCTTGAACGCCCCCAAGCAATTTCCTCCTTTTCAGTAGGTGATCATGAAACTCAGGGGGAATTCCTGAGCCCTTTGCGGTTGATCCGCCTGCTCCTGAAGTATTTGGACCAGCACAGGCCCATCCCATCGCTCTCTCAAGTTGTCCTTCAGCTGAACAAGAAGTGCTTTCACAAGCCTGCAGACACTCGATTGATCTTGTTATCAATGACATAGAAGACTGGATCTTATCTAACAAGTTCCTTCTGCTCAGATTTAAAAGCATGGACATGAACTTATCATCACTAAGAATATTTAGTGAGAAAATCTTGGCCTTCTGTGCATGAGGTGATGAAAGATCATGCAGCCATTCGACCTGAACTATTTCCAAAACTATTTTGCGTAAAGCCTCTGTGAGGTCATTTAATTGCCTTTGCATTAAGGAAACTGCTGTCCGAGCAGCTCTAGATGTCTCATGAGCATTACAGTACTCCTCAAGCATTGATGCAACCCTTCCTACAGCTGCACTTGGTTGACCGGATTCTCTTCTTCCTTGACTCGACTGCAGCAAATCACAAATTTCTTTGTCTAAATGTAGGATGAGTGCAGGAGCAATCCTTCTTAGAATATATTGACCAACTTGTTTTTCCACATGGATTGCAAGCTTCTTTTTAAGCGCAGTGTAAAGCTGGTTGGTTGTACAACTGTGCTCAACAGAAGATGAAATCTCATGCATGCACAAGTCAAGAACTGAATCAAGCAAACCGAGTTTCCAAACGAAAAAAGCATGATCCTTCAACAAGCCAGATAAAGGCCACATAACATCAGTTAATGAAGACCTCATAGCCAAAGCATCTCTTAGATTAGAAACTGATCCACTCATGTGAGAAGGAAAGGCGCCACGTGATGAGAGCATATGATCAAGAGATTCCAGGTCAGCAAAGGGCTTTATCAAGATTGAAAGCAGAGCCTTGCTTCTCAAATGAAATTCACTCTCCTGATCAACATTCACCAAAGATGAGAAGTATTGTTCAGAAGAAAGTAATGAATTCATGACATTGGCTTCTACTTTCATAAGTGATGAAATTCTCATATCTTTCTGGCTCCAAGTTTTCTGAAGTTGATCCAATTGTGCTCTACAGGCCTCCTCCTGTGAAGCTAGTTCCTCTGCTTCTTCCCAAGATAGATGGTCTCTACCCCTCATGGCAGCTTCTTCAAGAGCTACTTGCTGCTCAGCGATTCGGCCAACTTTCACAAAGTAGCTCTGTTCCAATTCAGTCAGTGATGCTCTCTCAAGTTCTACCTCAGCCAACTTCTCTAGAGCTGTGTCAACAGAACCACGTATCCGAGAAATTGAACCAAAGGCTTCCATTACTTCTGAATTGTATGAGACAAATGATCTAATAATTTCTGGAAGAAGAACTTCAGTCATTTGCTCAATCATGTTGGTACTTGAATGCAAAATGGCCTGAAAAGTATAAGCCCATTGCCCAGGCCGATGCTTTGCATAATCAGTGTTCATTTCAGCTAATTTGATCCCTATCACCTCATGCACTTCATTAACAAATCCAGAAATTAGTGCACATTTTTCTATCTGCTGATCAAACAATTGCAAGCTCATTCCAGCATCAGCTTGAAGATCAGCTTCATCTGTCCTAAACTTAGATATCCCAACAGCTTTAGTTGAGAGTTCAGACATTCTGGCTCCAACCTCACTATATAACTGGCTCGCAGCATTTCCAAGAATAGATAGAACCTTACTTGTTTTCTCTTGTACATCCTCCTGTGCTGGAGTCTTGACCTTCAAATTATCTACTTGCAAGAATGGAATGTTGTCCTCATCATTCTTTTGTGATGGCAATTGAACAAAGTTCATGAATGCAGAAAGTATCCGATCTTTAGACTGTGCTTCATTGTTCAATCCAACGGAATTCATCAATTCAGAACATTCCCTCGTAATTCTTTCCACACATGCAACATAACTTTCCATCTGATTTAAGAGATCCCGGTATCTTTGCTGCACTAGATTACTACCTTCACCCTGAACCTTAGCAATGACTTCAGCAGCCTGCCTTTTGGCAAGAGGAAGCATATCTTGCGATGAACTGGTTACTGATAGCTGCAAAGCTTGTGCCCAACCAGTAATTGGACTAGTCGTGATGTAGTTAACTGGAAGAACTTGCTGCAAGACTAAAGCATATTCACCAAGTGCCTCTAAAGCAGAGGACCGCCCAGCATGCAACTCAGTGATTAGTTCAGAAACCTCCCTGTCCAACTCATAGCAATGTTCTCTAGTTGGCTCTGGTACGACCGTAAGGGGAACCCCTGATACAAGGACAGCTGAAATAAGGCTTAAGGCCTCAGCCTTGCTGTCTAGTTGCATTAATAGCCCTGCCCCTGTAATTGAATTGTCCCTAATGGCCTCAAGAACCCTTCCATGTTTTTCCACCCATATTGCAAGCGTGTTTGCTTCATCAACCATTGCAGTTTTTGCTTCTGCTAATTCGTGAGCATGAAGCTCAAAAGAAGTGCGGGATTTTTCAGCAACTGAAGTAGCTTCAGCGAGGATTGACTTCGCTGATGTTTCCTTCTGTAAAGCACTGGACCGCTCTTTCTCAGCATGATAAAACATAGCAGACATAACCTCATACTGATCTAGAGAATCCAAGAATTTCTGCATACAGTGGGAATAAAACTAGAATCAGGTGATTCAAATGTGTTATTTGAGATACTTGCATTTCGTAGTTACAAGTTAAGAAAGAATACCTTTAGAACAGATAGTGTAGCTGGCAAGTTAGTCACGAAAAGATCCTGATGTTCCTGAACATCACAAAGAGTTCAATTAGACTCGGAACAAATTCTATAATAGAAAATAAATCAAAACTCGTAAATTTAGGAGATGCTAGAACTGCAAATATGCCTAACGCCTCACTCTTGAAACTTCCAACTGATACTGGAATATACTAATACCAAGATGCAAAAGAATTCCAACTCCAAGAGACAATTACCTGCAAAGGAACACGACTTTCTTGAATCCTAGAAGAGAACAAGCTTAAACTAACTGCTAATTCCATTCCTTTCTTCTCTTCACCAGCTATTCCAGCTTCATCTTGCATATTTCCACGTGTCCACTCGATCAATGGGTCCCAAACAAATACTTCCATTAACATTAAGATGATATCTTTGTTCTTCAAGAGGGCACCCATAACTGCCTCACAGGTGACTCTAAAGACGCCTTCAACTCCAGCCAATCCCAAGGCTGATTCCATAGTTTGAGTAAGACGGAACGGAACAATTTCTGGAATCTTCAACCTTTTCCCTTTATCAAAGCATACGTTATAATCTATGTGAACCACATCACCATTGCTGAAGTCCATAAGGATGTTATCTAAATGTCTATCTCCAAGGCCCAGGATATGGCCAACCATGCTCATGGCTGCTAGACTACTAGAGAATCTGCAAAAGGAAAATGATTGCTAGCTAAGCACTCACAGACATTGGCAAATTTTATCAAAATAATAATAATAGACGAAATAAATCTTAGTTATTACTCTTAGAAGATGTAGCATAGCACTCTATTTCCAAAACTAAGATACCTTGATGAATGGTTTATGGTGAACAAACTAGTTGATAAATAGTATGTATTGAAGAAGAATAAATTGGATGGCAAGTACTCCATGAATCACTACTTGCAACAGAACACACAATCTTACAAAAGTTCCCACCAAAGTTGAAATCCAAGTCCCTAATTAACAACATGAATGCTGCATAATGGAAACTATATGGCATGCACATCTAACTCATAAGGGAGCTTGTTGACAGTAGCATCCTGAAGAGCTTCCTCAGTCTCCCCATATCCCAAATTACTAGGGACTTCCGCAACCATTTAAATGAGCAAAAAAACAAAATTCGTCCTCTCTCTGGAAAAGAGTAGTGATTCTCTTCTTTCAATTTATTTTTCTAAGGAGGGAGTCATTAGAGATTAAGAGCAAAGACTAACTGAAACAAAATTTCTCAGTTTCGAACATGCCATTTATATTCAACGTGGGCTTGATTTACTGGAATTTTCCATGGATATGCATACTTATTCTTGACCAGAATGACAACTAGCAAAAATGTTTAAACAAAGTTTGAGTAGTACAGGGCGAAGTGAAAACTCGAGATCGTACTTCTATTTTACCTTGCAGTGGAAACAAAGGGCAAGTGGTGAATCTAGACAGAGTGATCAATGCAGAATTGACATACATACCTCTTAACTTTGGAGTTGAAGTTTTTGAACCCCTCACTTGAACACCACATTTCTTGCCACAGAATCTGCTTTGGAGTCTCCTTCATAAGCTCCAACAGAACCTTTTTCTTAACGTCTAGTGGCCAATCTCTTCGTGAGATTACTCTTTTGATCCCTTTTTCTTTCAGTGCTGGTATTATTTTTCCATAGAACATATCACTTGGACGGGGAACATGAGGTACTGGATTGTGTGCATTACCAGTGCTAACTGAAGAAAGCTGTGCCTGTGCCACCTGAGAACGTTTTTGCCATGACTTGTACACATTGTATATGCTGCTTACATTTTCTACCCACTGGATTAGCCCAGCTCGTCCACTGATTGGTGTAACAGAATAAAATCGTATTGCAATATTTCGACTTCGAGTGTCAGAAGATGCGTACAAGAAGCTATTTATCGCCTCCAGCAGCTGCATGATCCTAGAATCAAGACGTAAATCCTCCCGTCCCTTGAGAAGATAAATATACTTCTGTCCATCTGATCCTTGCAAGATGAGCTTCTTAGGTCTTGTCTTTGTAGAAAGTATCGTTACTTCTTTGCAGAAAGATGATACTGTAATCGTGCCATGATTTCCAGCAAAAGAAGATTCTGAGGAATCAAGTATCTGCTTCTCAAAACCAGGCATTGGAATGTCAGAGGTTGACAAAGCTGCTAGCTGTGGAGCAATTTCACTTAACAATATACGTGACTTTCTTTGATGAGTGGCTAAGGAAGCTGCAATCGTATCAAAAGGCCGCCAAATCTCTCCTAATGCTGCTGGAGATCCAGGGGGCACCTTAAGGCTCGTGATTGCAGATCTTAGCTGAGCATTATATTCCTTATGGAACCACATCTCATGAGGTGTTTTTGGTTCACGAGATGTAGACGCTAGACGACGCTCCAAGGCTACAACAATTGGAGTCATGATAGCAGAATACTTTGCAGCATTGATCTTGTTCTTTTCAGCTGAAGTCAGTGTAGAATTTGAAGCAACCCTTGCAGCTTCCTCTTTCAGTATACTGATCCTCCTTAAAACATCTACATTCGGAACATAAAAAATGTCCCATCAATAACTCAAGAACTGGCATTCAGAGTATATTTGATATAAATATATGGTTACTGGTGAGATGCATGTTTGTACAAAGAACACCATATACCAGACAAGAACCAAGAAGTCAAGAACACCATATACCAGACCAAAACCATTGTACAGAGATTAAATTTAATGCAATAATGAAGTAGTAGACACTAGCCAATTTCCCTGCAACATAACTTCTAGAAACATTGCAAAGTGACAAGGAAATTTCCATTTCCCATGCAAGCACGTACTCGTACAGTATTAAAACTCTCTAAGCTAAAGGATCTCGTTAAAATTCTAGGGAGGCACCATCCTAGAGATCATATGCAACAATATTTTCAGCATTTGTATTGCAACCTATTAACCAGAGGATTTCATAATTAACTCTAACAAAGGAAGACTTCCATAAACCAGAGTAAAGAAAAAATAATATTTATTAACTGAATCCTTAGGGTGTGTTTGGAATTACGGCGTCTTTGTAAGGAAATTGTGTTTTGCTCCTTATATTACCTAACCAACATCTTTCTAACGGTATAGAGGAGATACTTTACTTGGTTCAGTAAGTATCCCTTTAACTAACTAGATCCTGTAGTAAGCACAACAATGTCAACTGGAGGCTAGGCAAATTCCTGCGTAGGTGTATCCATTTTCCACGAAAGGCCTGCCTCCGGCAGCTGATTTCGCAGGACTGCAGGAGTGGAAGGGATGCTTACCTGAATGGAGATCTTGCAAGGTACTCAGCCATTGTTCCTCCCACAGAACAGTAATCATTCCTAGCTCATCAATTGCAAGCTTTACATCCTTAATTAATTTGGGATATAGCTTAACCTTTGAAAGAAAAATAGGAAGTGTTCACAAATATGAAGTCTGATGCATATCATTCATAGCCTAAAGCAGGTGGACATAGTATAAATATCAACCAAGCATACCAGAAAGTTCAATATTCGCTGAAGCTCCTCAGATGGTTCTCCTTCACAAGCATTGATATCAACTAATGTAGGATATACGATAGAATAAGGAGAAAGTTTCCCTAGCTTCACCAATATGATCTCCAACTGTTTCCTTACTATCTTCTCTGGGTGGGAACTCAAACGAGCAAAAAGCTGTGGTATAATCTCCTACACAGATCAAAACATATAATTATACATTAATCGTAACATAAATATAGAACAGATGCCACTATCATGATTTACCTGCCATGGTAATAAAGGAACTGTTGAAAGCCCACTTTCAAGTGTTTGTTTCAGCTCCGCCCCATAGTTCAAAATTATGTGGAGGAGATACAACAATGCTCTCAGAGTGTAGCCCCTAGTTTTCCCTTTCAAAGCATCACGGTGATATGAAGGTTGAGACTCAGTTGATGAATGAGAAAGGTACTGAAAATAAGCATTTGCAGCATGTCCAAAGAGTGATACCCTCCTTTGCCTTAAAGACCACCAAATTTCAATGAGATTGCTAATCAAAGGCATGGCGTTGCCCATTGCAGGATCGTATTTACAAAAGAGAACTGTTAGTTCTGATGATAGCAGTGCATGGGCTCCTTCACCATCACTGGCCTCAAAACCTGGTGCTCCAGCTGCTGTTTCTAACAGATGAGTTACATGTTCAATTAGTTTGGTCATGGAGTACTCCTGCTCAGAACTGTAACTGTATCCTTTTGTTGCTGGAGAACTATGATCTGCATAATCTGCAGATTTATCAACATAGAAACTTCTTATTGTTTGCTCCACCTCAGACTTCTCATTATCTGTCAAGTGAAGTCTATCTGGAGAAAGTTCAGATTGGAGAATGGAGGAGACATTGTTCTGCACATTTGAATCAATTCCAGACAGTGAGTGATTGGCATGCGTAAAGCACCAGGATGCATAAGAAAGCCATGCCTTGCCCATGCTTGGACTAAGTTGACAGGATATCTTTTGAGCACTGCCTATGATTTCTTGGGCAAGCACATCACAGTTCGCAGTAGAAACTGACTCACTATCACCAGACAGAAGTTTCTCTGCCCCATTCTGAAAGCCGGCAAAATCACTAAAATCTTTGACCACCTTTGGAAGGATCATATTCAGAACAGAAGTTGAACTCTCTTGCTTCATCCAGGTCGAGAATTTCAAACAAGCCTTAGCAATCAGTGGTTTACCAATGACAGATGAATCACTAGCTGTAGAAAGGACACTAGGACGAACCAGTGACCACAGATCAGTTAAAGCCTCCTCAATGTTTCCTTCACAGTGTTTCAGCAAGGCTCCTTCATATTTAATGTTCATAGTAAGAATTTCCTTGTCCGTCTCATCAGATGAATCCAAAGGATGGTTTATGAGGTACTGGTTTAAGCGATTAGCCAACATAAAGTTGCTCTGCTTTCTAGCAAGACTAGCAAGCTTGCGACATAGAACAAGAGTGGGTAAGGAAGATGAATGTGCAGTACGATACACTTTAAAAACCTTCAGCCACATGCTGCAATCTTGATGAATCCTGTCAATAGGATCCTGCAATAGTCTCAGTAAGTAATCCATGAGCGCTGGTGGTTGATTAGGTCCATTTTGGCAGGTCAACCCAGTGGCTTCTTCAAATGCAAAGATGCAATGAAGCTGGCCAGCACATGCTGCAGCATCAGTCAATCCATTGAGAGGGGCCACAGAGAGTGCTTCATCCAATATCAACTTTGCCTTACCAAGCTCCTCTCTTGCCCTGTCAGACTTGCTGTCAGACTGAAGCATTGCACGCAGGAGCATTAATTCACTTCTCTCAAGTGCAACCTTGGGATCAAGGGTGAGCTCGCTGCTGCTTTTAGGAGTCAAATCAAGATAACTCCAAGCTGAATGGAAGTCACCCTCATCAAAGCATGCCATTGCATGAATAGCGTTAAGCTCATTGCCAGCACTTGTTAAAGCACCTGAATAAGGTTTGCCAGCATGTACAGCACGGAGCTCTTGTAACTCTGCAAGCCAGCCCTCCAAGCATTTCCAGTCGGACAGGGACGTGTAACACTCAATAACACGTGCTATGATGTACTGGATGACATCAGACTCCATGGAGCAAAGGGCTTCCTCAGACTGCAACAGATGGGAATAATGTGCAGCAGCCTTTTCATACTGCCCCTGGGATTGATAGATGAGTCCTGACATCCAGGAAAAGTGTTTGTGGGTATCAGATAAACCATGTGCTAGTTGCTTTTCTTGCTCAAAGTATGTGTAGAATGTTGACACAGCCCACCTCTGGAGTCCAACTAAAGCATCTGTTTCATGACACCTGCACAATGCCAGAGAAGCATGTCGCAAGACCCTCAGAATATCTATTTCTAACCTTGCTCTATAGGCGTGATGACTTTCAGTAGGTCCTCCCATACGACTGCTGTCTTTGAGGGATGATGCAGCCAAGCTTCTGAGATCTAGTAACCGCGATGAACAGTAGTGAATAACTGCATCGTTACACTGCAAAGCTAGTCCTGCATTTAGCATTGGATCACAAATTCGAGAAAACCACTCTTCACAGACTCGTTTGTTTGCTCGGAAAAACAAGGAACTTGCTTTTGGAGGGGCTGGTAGAACAAAGGAACCTTCATATGCATTATAAACATATTTCTTCAACGCCTCAACAAAATCCAATAGCAGGCGCATAGGTAAAAGGCATGTGTCAGATGGTCCTATATACCTGCCTTCACCTTCGTTAGCCTCCAGTGCCAATGAACTGGGAACATCCAAAAGCATGCGTTCTAAAGCAGCAAATGTTTGTGTGGGACCACCAAGATGAGTTCGAAGCCTAAGGTTTATGCAGTGCCGAGCAGCTTCATGGAGGCCCCACCAAACAGCAGCAAGATTGTTCACTGAATATATCCTATCAATAATAGTTCCGTCCACATTGGGCCCTTTGAATAATTCGTTCCAATCAGCATCCCCAGAGACATCGATTTGACCAGAAAACATATCTTTCTTGCCACGGTAACTGAAGACCAGCCGTTGTACCCAAGAAGAAAGAGGCAACTTCAATCTGAGAGAAAGGTAACTCAGAATAGAAACAAGCTGCTGCCAATGGAGTTTCCTAGGCTGTTGCTTCACGGCAAGCACATGCCTCAAACTCATGCAGTGCTTGCTAATGTTAGAAATATCTGCGGAATTCTGATAACTATATCCATCCTCAAGCAAGCCAAATGTGTATGTTGTAATAGGCAAAGCAATTGAATATAACCTCAGAAATTCATTCTTTACAGCAATATCTGGATCACTGAGCTTGTCAAGAAGAACCTGAGTGACAACCGAGAAGCTCATAGGATTGATGAGCCTACTCAAAAAGAGTACTTCCAAGGATAATGCAACATGGCATCTCACTTTAGTCTCCCTATCATATGCGCAATCCAAGATAGTGAAAAGGATAGTATTGGCAAGAGTAGCATCCCCAGAATCATAAGAGAGACTGCCCTTATTCAGATCCTTTTCCATGGCAAGAACCAGTTTCGCAAAAGAATTTATCCAATCGAAAGCGTCTAATTTCAGTGTCATGGATGATGATGCACTAAGGGCCCGAACTATGTGCTTTCCATATTTATGCATGAACTTCATTTTACAGACACAAAATGGCTTCTCTGATTCAGCAATCAGCTGAGTTTGACTGCCTAAATCACCAGAGCTTCTGTTACATGCTTCAGATGTTTCGATATTACTTGACAGTTCCACGTTGCTCAGTCTGTGAAGTGTAGAGAAAATCTGAAACTGCATCTCAAGGAAATTATGAAACGGGGTGCCAAATGGGTCAAGCTTCTCTGAAATGAATGATGTCAGCCTAGTTACTCTCCCATTGATCTTCTCGGAATTAGCAGAAATAGTGGCCAGCAGAATCTTCAGATCAAATTTCATTAAAGCAAGCAACTGATGCTCTGAATACCCTACCGGAGTGTTATTATCTATGGAGAGACTCTGGATATCATGGTAGCTTACTTGCACGTTCTCAAGCAGCAATTTCAATTGCTCCAACTCTTTCATCAATGATGCAATTGCTTGCTCGGCTACATCTTCCAAACCATGCTGCAGGCAGAAAAGGTAAGTGGCTGCTGAGTTTGCGACCACGCTATAGTTTGGATGAAGACGCAGCCGGGATAAAGGTGAGGTGAAGTCAAGCAGGTGTTCCACGGCAGCTGAACGGAGGCCCGAATTTTGCAGCGACAGCACTTGCAGGTTAGTCTTAAGTGCGGCCACCAACTGCGGTGATGACGCAGTATCCAAACTCTGGGCCAACACATCCACAAACATAACATAGAAGTCAGCGAACCTTCCCTGCAGAATCTCCGCGAGCAAGACCAAACATGTGGATGCTTCTTCCATCCTGTCAGACCAGCCAAGCTTGGAAGCTATCACGGATGCGCACCTCAAAAGCTGAGGAGCCAGCCCCTCGAGCGGCCCAACTACGAGATCTCTCAGATTATTTCTCTCCGCCACACCAGACGCCATGATCTGCAGTACTGTCGAGAAGCAAGCAAAGAGCGGCCGAAGCCGGCCAGAGCTATGGCTGGCCGCGAGGTTGGGATCGTGCACAAGCACCTCCATATCAGCCAGGAACTTGGGCAGCAGGCCAAGGGAGAACTGCAGATTACCGAGCCAGTGCCACTGGAACTGCGAGAAACTATCCAGGATGGTGCGGCAGTCGGCGTCAGCTAGGTCTGGGACAAACAGCCACCCAAGGAGCAAGTCCACGATATCGACGAATTGTGGGCGGAAGCAGTGGGGGAACTTGGCGGCGACCAGCGTGAGCAGGCCTAGCAGGCACCTGAGCACGGCGAGAGACGTGCGGTCATCCTCGAGCACGTCGCGGCAGGCGGCCAGGAGCGGTGGCACGAAGCGCTCGACCGCGGGCACGTCCCCCGTTGCGAGGAGCTCCCGGAGCCCCTCGGCGACGAGCGCGGCCGAGGCGGGCTCCCCCAGGAGCGGCAGCGCCCAGGCGACGAAGCCGTCCGGCAGGCCCCCGGGCGCCTCGTGCGCGCACAGCACCGCGCTGAGCGCCGCGTAGGCCGCCACCGCGGCGCGCCGCACGGCGTAGGACCTGCGCGGGCAACAAGCAGGAAGGAAGAGGTGAGTACCTGGTGCAGATGCGCGGGCGGGGGAAGGGGAAGGGGAAGGGGGAGGAGGGGAAGGCTAGCTTACGCATCGTCGGCGAGGAGGACGGAGAGGGGCGGGGCGAGGAAGGGGGCGAGGGAGGGGAGGAGCGGGCGGTTGGGTGGGTGGAGGAGGGAGAGGCGGAGGCTGGAGAGGGCGGCGGCGCGTGAGGCGTCGTCGGAGGGGTGCGGGGGCTCGCCGGCGGCGGCGGAGAGCAGGGAGGCGAGGTGCTGCTGCAGCTGGTGGTGGGCGTAGGAGGGGTGAGGGTTTTGCATTGCAACCCGCCGCCCGTCGCGTCGCCTTCCGCTCGCCGCCCGGCCGCCGGGAAGACCTGAAAGAGAGAGCTCCCGTTTCGCCGTATTCTCTTTCTGAGTCGTCAGATTTACTTTCCTACTTAACGACCGTTCGATCAATAGCCTGTGTTGCTAAGTGTTTTCTCGAGAAACATTGTTGTGCTAAGTTGAATATTAGAAGAGCTAGTTCAATTATGTCAAAAAAAAAGCCGACAAACTTCCCCTAGTCGTTTTTCTAGGGTTTCTATATCGCCACATGAGTCCCGAAATTTTCGGTGATCAAAGAGCTCGCGCCCAGTTTGACAACCCCGTCCGATAGCTCTCTCCGCCATGTGCCACACACTTGCATTGCGGGTCTCGTGTCAGGAAAGGTGGCGGAGGCCACTCCCTCGTCGAGCAATGTTGAAGCTGGTAAAGAGGCTGAGGTGGATCTGGGCTTCGAGGACAAGTTTGAAGGACTGAGTTTGCACTGGGAACAAAAAGAGGAGGATCTCGACTTCTCAGAAGAGCTCGATGGTCTGAGTAAGGACGTGAGATAGTTGGGGATCTTCAAGGTCCACGCCATTACGCCTTTTAGCGATGCAACTTTGTTCAAACAGATGAGGAACGCTTGGTCGTATGCACAAGATGTGACGTTCAAGGTTATGGAAGCTGATTTATTCTTAGTTCAATTTTAGTGCCCAGGAGATTGGAATAGGGTGATTGAAGGAGGGCCCTGGATTTTCCGCAATGCACCCGTGTTGTTTGAGGAGTATGATGGTTTCACCAATGTGCACGAGTACAAACTGGATAAAACTCATGTATGGGCTCGTATACAGGGATTACCTGATGGTCTAATGAGGAAGGAGTTAGCAGAGAAGGTGGCTAAAAAGGTTGTATCTCCTCCATGTTCAACATGATAGTGAACGAGGGGAGAATTAACTCGGCTAAGTATCTTAGGGCCCGTGTGTTCGTTGATATAAATAAACCACTAGTTCAGTTTTGTGTCATTGATGTTGAAGGAGAAGAAAAGATACTCGGTGTTATATGAGAAACTTCCAGATTTATGTTACTTTTGTGGTCGTGTTGGCCATGTTTTGGAAGAGTGTGGATATGGCATTCATGCGGTTAAGGATTGTCGATGGGGAGACTAGCTTCTTCGGTATTTCGAACCAGCACCAAGCCAAGGTGGTGGTGGAAGTGGTAATGACCGAGGTGGGAGATCGGGTAGGGGACGAGGTAGAAGAACTGGTGGAGTCCAAACTGAGGAGGAGGATGATATGGACTTGAGTCTAGACTCTAGAGGATCTGTATGATCCCAATAAACCCCCTCGAGGCGCTAGAAAACATCGATACCTCAGTGAGAGACTATGGTGGTCAGTGAAACAGATAGAGATTTTGCAGATACAAATAAATGGTTGAACCAATTAGTTCTTCTCGTGATAGTAAACCCTAAACCCTAAAACCTGAGTGGAACTATGGTGAACACAAAACCCCTCAGGCTAACTCAGTCAAGGGTGGAACTGTGGAAACAAGAGCATTGATGATAGAAAACAGGAATACTAGTACATAAGACAAGAGTTCAATGACTACCCCTCATAAGGTACAAGATAAGAGAAGGAGATATAAGGAATAAGAAGTTGAAGATGATCTTGACGATGATATGTGATCGGGGGCCTCCTTGGAGGAGGGCCGCCAGGAGCAATGATAGCCACATGTTGGAATTGCTGGGGAATGAAAACTTCTTGGGCAGTTTGTGCGCTTCAGGATGTATGTGGGTGTAAGGGTACATTGCCCCTAAGTGTGTTTTTGGTAATTATTAACAATCCTCTATGTACTAATGTTTTAATTGTGTTTATATGAAGGAATATTCCATAGGTATTTCTTGAAGTCCATATGTTGGATTCAAGTGTGGATGACATGAATATAATGTTCTACCTTTGGTATTGGCATCAAGATCATCGATTTGAAGAGAAGAATATGATATGATCAAGAAGAAGAAATGAAGATGGAGTTCTTGTGTGGAACTCAAGTTAGCCATGCTCTAGCTTATGTGTTAAGCAAGGAATGATCAAGATATTATGATAGAGCATGAATAGATACAAGGTTGACCAAGACTAAGAGTGGAGATTGAATTCAAGTTGGTCAACATATGAAGCATAAAGACTGCACCACTTCTGATCATGTGATCTTGTGGGCGGTAAGCCTTGTCAATTATGCTTCATGAGCTAGCCCACTATATATGTGCATTTGTGTTGTCTATGTGGGTCAGGTATCTTGCCATGAGTATGCATCAAGAGTATAATCTCATCTAGTCCATGAGAGGATGGCATCAAGTTTTGGATGCCATCAAGGTTGAGAATGGAAATCATAAAAGGGCGCGGTAGGGAGGTGAAATACAAAAATCCTATTACTACTTGATGATATCTTAATGAAATAACAGTGTAAAAACATGATAAAAATGCACTTATCAACTTCCCGAAGCTAGAATCTTGCTCGTCCCCGAGTAAGATAGAAGCTTAATGGACATCCATCTTTGTTCATGAAGCGTGAGTCTTTAAAATAAATGAGACATTTTTAAGAACAAGGATTATAACATCGGATATAGAACTAGGAAATGAATATATAACACCATACTATTCTCATACTCAAATGACTTAGATAGTAAACATGAAGACTATTTTCTTCACACCTTTCAAGTTTGATAGTAAACATGAAGACTATTTTCTTCACATATCATAAAATCATGAAGCTTAGCTTTTGCATGAGATCTATGAGCAACTCTTTTTATTTATTTCTCTTTTCATAAGCAGCATGATATTGCTTTCACAATCATTTTCTTTCTTTTTTCTCACATGATTAAACCAATTATCATAATATGCTTTATAGATAATTTCCTTCCACTAGTAGAAAAATGGGCATCCATCTAAGCCATAAATACCGGTTCCCTTACGAACCGGTACTAAAGGGGGCATTCGTACTGGTTCCATGCGTGGGACATCTATACCGGTTCGTTAAGGCCCTTTTATACCGGTTCGTGTTACGAACCGGTATGAAAGGGTTTGAGCCCACTTTCCAGGCGGAGGTGGGGCCAGGGCTGCACCTTTAGTACCGGTTCATGTAAGGAACCGGTACTAAAGGGTCTGTGCCCTTTATCACCGCGCCGTCGCGTGCCCGACCCCCTGCATATCTCATTCTCTCCTTCTCCTCTCACATTTCAAATATTTTGCACCTCTCACACTCCAATAATCTTCATTTTTCTCCACCATTTTAACAAGATTAACGGCATACACCTATCCAAGGGTTAGCAATATCATCCTTCCTTCCGGCGTTCCTAATTTAGCTCATTTTCTTTGGTAGTTTTAACTCGTACTATTTTTCTAGTGCTAGCAAGGTGTTCGATGAAATGCCTAAGTTAGGGATTTCATTTTTTTATATGCAATTTGAGCTGAAATTATGGTATGTTTTGTAGGTTTTAATTAGTATCATCCCGTCCTCACCGCCGTCGATCGCCAGCGTCGTCCCCTAGCCGGCACGGTACCACCTCGGTGAGCCTCTTCTTTTTTATAAATTTTTTTTAGTTTTATGTGATGAACTTGAATATTAATTAAGTTGGTCACTCATATATCCACGATGTTGTGTACTTAATGATTTTTGATATACATATAAAATGCAGATGAGTCGACAATGGATGTACGGTGACCGGTGCCATCCTGAGTTCATTGATGGCATGCATTATTTTCTCAACGTGGCTGAGGCAAACAGGCGGTCGAATGGTTTCATGTATTGTCCATGTAGTTCCTGTAAGAATATGAAGGATTGCTCTACCTCAAAGACCCTTCACGTCCACCTGCTGGAGAACGGTTTCATGCCCAGCTATAATTGTTGGACCAAGCACGGAGAAAGAGGGGTTATATTGGAAGACAACGAAGAAGAAGAGGATAGTGACAACTATCCCTTATTCACTGAAGACGGTGATAGTAGAATGGGGGAATACGAAGCTGAAGAAGAGCCCATTTTCGATGAGCCAATTTTTGATGACCCGGATGACGATTTGGGTCGGGCCATTCCTGATGCGAAGATGAACTGCGGAAATGAAAAGGAGAGGTTGAAGTTGGAGAAAATGTTAGGGGATCACAACAAACTGTTGTACCCAAATTGCGAGAATGGTCAGAAAAAGTTGGGTACCACGCTGGAATTCCTGCAGTGGAAGGCAGAGAATGGTACTTCTGACAAGGTATTTGAAAAGTTGCTGAAAATAATAAAGAAGATGCTTCCAGGGGAGAACGTATTGCCCTCTAGTACGTACGAAGCAAAGAAGGTTGTCTGCCCTCTAGGATTAGAGGTGCAGAAGATACATGCATGCATCAATGACTGCATCCTCTAACGCGGGGAGTACGAGAATTTGAATGCATGCCCTGTATGTAGTGCATTGAGGTATAAGATCAGGCGAGATGACCCTGGCGATGTTGAGGGTGAGTCCACCCCCAGGAAGAGGGTTCCTGCGAAGGTGATGTGGTATGCTCCTATAATACCACGGTTGAAACGTTTGTTCCAGAACAAAGAGCATGCCAAGTTGTTGCGATGGCACAAAGAGGACCGTAAGAAAGATTTGATGCTGAGACACCCCGCTGACGGGTCGCAGTGGAGAAAAATCAACAGAGAGTTCAAGTCATTTTCAGATGACGCAAGGAACTTAAGATTTGGTCTAAGTACAGATGGCTTTAATCCTTTCGGGGAGCAGAGCTCCAGTCATAGCACCTGGTCAGTGACTCTATGTATCTATAACCTTCCTCCTTGGTTGTGCATGAAGCGGAAGTTCATTATGATGCCAGTCCTCATCCAGGGCCCGAAGCAACCCGGCAACGACATTGATGTGTACCTGAGGCCATTGGTTGAAGAACTTTTAGAGTTGTGGCGTGACGAAGGTGTACCTGTGTGGGATGAGCACAAACAAAAGGAATTTAACCTACGAGCGTTGTTATTTGTAACCATCAATGATTGGCCTGCTCTTGGTAACATTTCAGGGCAGTCAAACAAGGGATACAATGCATGCACACACTGTTTAGGTGAGACTGACAGTAATTATTTGGGAAACAAGAATGTGTACAGGGCATCGTCGATTTCTTCCAAAACAACATCACGTAAGAAAGAGAGGAAAGCATTTCGGAGGTGAGGCAGATAACCGAACGAAGCCTACCCGCCCTACTGGGGAAGTTATATATGATATGGTCAAGGATTTAAAAGTGATCTTTGGAAAGGGTCCTGGCGGACAATCTGTTCCGCATGATGTTGACAGACACGAACCCATGTGGAAGAAGAAGTCGATATTTTGGGAGCTACCATACTGGAAATTCTTAGAGGTTCACTCTACAATCGACGTGATGCACGTGACGAAAAATATTTGCGTGAACCTGCTAAACTTCTTGGGCGTGTATGGGAAGACAAAAGATACACCGGATGCACGGCAGGACCAGCAAAGTATCCACGAAGGAAACAACCTGAATCCAGAGAAGTATCAAGGTCCTGCCAGCTATGCTCTTACCAAAGAGGAGAAGGAGATCTTTTTGAAGTCCCGAGTAGCATCAAGGTCCCGTCTGGCTTCTCGTCGAATATAAAGGGAATAATAAACATGTCAGAGAAAAAGTTTCAAAACCTAAAGTCTCATGACTGCCACGTGATTATGACACAATTACTTCCAGTTGCATTGAGGGGGCTTCTGCCAGAAAATGTTCGAGTACCCATTGTGAAGCTATGTGCGTTCCTCAATGCAATTTCTCAGAAGGTGATCGATACACTTACTCTACAAAATTTACAGAAGGATGTGGTCCAATGTCTAGTCAGCTTCGAGTTGGTGTTCCCACCATCCTTATTCAATATTATGACACATCTCCTAGTTCACCTGGTCGAAGAGATTGGCGTTCTCGGTCCTGTATTTCTACACAACATGTTCCCCTTTGAGAGATTCATGGGAGTCTTAAAGAAGTACGTTCATAACCGTGCTAGGCCAGAAGGAAGCATCTCCAAGGGCTATGGAACAGAGGAGGTCATTGAGTTTTGTGTTGACTTTATTCCTGACCTTAAGCCGATCGGTGTTCCTGAATCGCGCTATGAGGGGAGACTGCGTGGAAAAGGCACGCTAGGAAAGAAATCAACAACGTGTATGGACGGACATTCTTTCACTCAAGCACACTACACAGTTCTACATAATTCCATCTTGGTGGCTCCGTACAAAGAGGAACACAAGGATATCTTACGCTCTAAATACCCGGAGCAACATGAAGATTGGATTGATGGAGAACACATGAAGACTTTCGGCGGTTGGTTGCAAACACGTCTCATGAATGTCACTGATGACGAGCAGCTGTACTTGTTGGCCAAGCAACCATCTTCTACTATATCGACTTTTCAAGGGTACGAGATTAATGGGAACACATTTTACACTTTCGCCCAAGACAAAAAGAGCACCAACCAAAACAGTGGTGTCCGCTTTGATGCAGAAGATGGCAATGGGAACAAGGTCACATATTATGGGTACATAGAGGAGATATGGGAACTTGACTATGGACCTAATTTCAAGGTCCCTTTGTGACATAGGCATCCCCAATGGGCCTGCCGAAGATGGTACCCGGGGTTTACTGAAGGCCCACAAGTCGAAGAATACAAAGATCGGAAGCCCAATTGGTGTTGAGGAAAGTTAGAGTTGTATTAGGAAATATAGAGACTTTTAATTTCATGGGACGGGTTAGAAACCCTCCTGGACTCTGTAACTTGTGTATGACGAATCCCTCGGCTCCACCTCCTGTATAAGGGGGAGTCGAGGGGCAAAGAAAGGATCGAATCTATTGTCAACATAACCCTAGTTTTACAATCAGCGAGTACTTTTCGGCTGAAACCTTCGAGATCTACTTGCCCTCTACTTCTAACAAAACCCTAGTCTACAATTTGTTAATTGGCGCCGTCTGTGGGAATTAGAGGCTGCAAGGAGCTGATCTCGATGGCACGTTCAGAATCGTCGACTTCGTCGGTAGCAAGCAATGCGATGGATCGAGGTAAACAGGTCAAAACTGATCTAGTCGATTTTATTTCTCACCCGCCCTCCCGTTTGGATGCATGTGTGTATCTGGAGGAGCCCATCGTGATGACGTTCGGAGAATTCCAATTCGGTGTCGACAAGGAAGGATCTTATCGCCTCGAAGTTCCGATATCGTCGAAATTATCAGCGATCGATTCCGATTTTTCGTCAAGCGATGAAGAGTTTTCGTCGCCACGCTTCATCAACACCAAGGCAAGCGAAAAGCTCGCCAAAATCTTTAGCGACATATCCTTCGAGTCGTCTGCGGACTCTGTTATAAGCAGCGACTCCGACAGCGTCGACAGCTTCAACTTTATCGACAGATCTGCCGTTATTGGAAAGGTCTTCACCGATCTCTTTGATGGTGTCACCAATCCTGACAAAAATCAACATCCAAAATATCATCAGGTCTATGCAATAGAGGAAACAAACCGAACAGAACCGGAGACGTCAGAGGCTTTCGACAATTTGGGAAACCCATACGTCGATCCCGCTGATCTCAGAAGAGGTCTAGGCACTAAATATGTCGGGACCACTCCACGTCTAAAAGTTCAGCTCCCGCAGGCAGCGTGGGATAGAGCCGCAAGAGCCATGGATGGTTCAGAACCAATGACCACAACTGCTACTGCAGAAGAATTACAAGCCTATCAATATAGACTCGCTCGTGTGAGTAGGGAGTTGGAAAAACAGACAGCCTCTCTGAACAGAAGAAAGGAGGCAGCCTCCGCATCAAGCAGGCGACGAGCAGAGCTAAGCCGACAATTAGGAACTTCAGGAGATAGTCATAGAGAAGCTCGGAGGAGAGAAAGATCTCGGATGCAAAATATACCTGAAGAAGAGAGAGGAAATATAATTCAAAATCTCGACATGTCTTTCATGACGATTGATACAAGGGGAAATATTATCCCGAAAACACCAGAAGCTGGATACATGGCAACACAAGCTTATATCCTCGCGTCCAGACCACCCCTGGAGACCCGAGAGAAGCATTGTTTAACATGGCAATGGCAGGAGTTGGAGTCATGGCAACAACGTTCGCAGCTACACCTCCCGAAGGAACTACAAGGCAAAATAGTCCACGACCCACCACAGCAGTGCAAGATCCACCAAGAGCAAGTGGAGCAAGGGATACAGCGGCTCAAGCAAGGGTGGATAGGGCGCGACAAGAAAGAAGAGAACATCGGAAGTCACCAGAAGTTGCCGAGGAAGATATGTGTGGGCTCCCATGCTTTACGAGACGAGTTCGAAAAACTCGAGTCCCGTCAGGGTTTAAATTACCCGAAAATTTCAAGAAATTCGACGGCCTACAAGATCCCGAAGATTGGCTCGTTGATTATCTCGAGATGGTGAAGTTGATAGGCGGAACCAGGGCAACAGCGATGCAGAGCATCCAAGTACACTTGAGTGGAGCCGCGCGATCTTGGATAAAAAACTTCCCCCAGGTTCCATCGATAGCTGGGATAGTTTTGAGGATATCTTCGTGAAGAATTTCCGATCCACCTGCAAGAAACCCGCGTCATTTGAAGAGCTGAGGGCGTGTAGACAGAAACACGATGAATCAATGAGAAAATATATACAGAGGTGGAATATTATCCAAAACTCGGCCGAGGACATATCTGACGAGAGGGCAATAGACGCGTTCGTGGCAGGAATTCGACGAGGAGATTTCGTCGAAGACCTAGGGAGAACCAACCCTAAAACAATATCAGCACTAATGGAAATAGCAAACAGATGGGCAGATGGAGAAGATGCTATACACAACAAGCGACATAGGTCCCCAGAGGAGGACCGCAGTCGAAATTTTCAAAATAGATGACGATTCTCTCGACAGTTCTATAGGAAACTCTGGAGGAAATAGTCGAGATGATTATCAAAGAAGTAACGAGCAACAAGGCGACAACAGAGGTGATTTCCGTAGTAACATGCAAAATAGTGGACCAAGGTTTCAGAGACCATATGTGTCTCCCAAAGATATGATGAATGGGTCGTGTCAGATGCATTTTTATCTCAACAATAATGGGAAGAGGCAGTCAGGACACCTCCAGAAAGATTGTCGCAATTTTCAAGCAATGTTGCGGGCCGCAGGGATAGCCAATGCTCAAGCAATGAATAGAAACCCCCAGGGGCCAAGGAGCGAGATCCACCTCCCACCTCCTCCCGCAATTACGGACGAAAATCGGCACCAGCTCAGAATAGCGGCAGCACTAGGCCTGGAATTAAAACTCGAAACTCGCGAGCTGAACGAGTAACTCGTGACTCGACTCGTCTCGACTCGAACTCGGTGTATAACGAGTCAAGCCGAGTTTCATATTTTGTCGTTAAATGAGTTCAAGCTAAACGAGCCGAGTTCATCGAACTCGCGAGTAGCTCGTTTAGCTCGGTAAAAATGAATTCGGCGCAAGCCCACCAAAATGCGCAAGTATATTTGTGGTTTCTCAACTTGGAAATCTTATGCTGATGATATATTGATCATTGTGGTTTATTTTTTTGTGGTACCATAGTCCAATTGCTTGTTGTTCATCATTTATGGCTAAATATTCGGAGAAAATGCATTGTACATTTTAACATTTCATTTGATAGTTTTAAACGAGCTACTCGTGAGTTACTCGCGAGCTTTGCGAGTCGAGCCGAGTTTCAAATCCGGACTCGATTGTTAAACGAGTCGAGTCGAGCTAACTCGAATGTTGACCGAGCTTTAGCGAGTCAAGCCGAGCTGGCTCGGCTCGGCTCGAATTCCAGCCCTAGGCAGCACCACACCCACCTCCATATGTTGACCCTAACTCCAATGGTGCGGTCTCGATGATTCAGAAAGCTAGGCCATCTAACAGGGCGCAGAAAGTAATCTCACGGCAAGTGTTCATGGCAGAGAAGATGCCTCCACCAACAGTCGAGTACCTAAATTGGTCGGGACAGGACATTGGCTTCACAATTGCGGATCACCCGCAGCAAGTTCCTCGACCAGGGCAATCTGCACTTATCTTATCTGCAGTCATCGCTGGTTTTGACGTGTCGAGAGTCTTTAAAGATGGCGGCAGCAGCTTAAACCTTATGTATGCAGATACACTAAGGAAGATGAACATATCCCTGGCAAATCTAAAACCAACTAACACACGTTTCCACGGAATCACGCCAGAGAAGCCGAGCTATCCGTTGGGGAAGATCAATCTCGACGTTCAGTTTGGGACCCGAGAAAACTACAGGATAGAGAAGCTGGAGTTTGAAGTTGTGGATTTCCTGTCGCAATATCACGCCTTGTTGGGACGACCAGCATATGCCAGGTTTATGGCGGTACCACATTACACGTACCTGTTGTGGAGGTTGCCTGCACCTAAGGGACCAATTACAGTCAAGGGAAGTTTTGCGTTAGCTGATAAATGCGACAAGGATTTTCATCGACTGTCGGAAACTTTCGGGATGCAAGCAGAGTATATGGCGTCAAGGCTCACAACTGATTATGATGTGTTTCCAGATACAGGAAAGCCACTCAGGGAACCAACCTTTAACACTGCTAAGGATTCAAAAGAGGTGCAGATCCACCCGACGGATCCAAAGAAAACAACGTCCATTGCAACAAATATGGACCTCGCATAGGAAAGCGCGCTCGTCGAGTTCCTCCGTGAGCACTGGAAAATCTTCGCATGGTGCCCAGTTGACATGCCAGGAGTACCCAAGGAACTTGCCGAGCACCACCTAAACTTGGATCCAATAGCGAGACCAATTAAACAACCTTTGCGACGTTTTTCGGAACCTAACCGCAAAGCTATGCTGTCAGAAATTGATCGACTCAGAGAAGCTGGTTTTATTAAGGAGATATCTACAGAAGCCACATGGGTAGCTAACCCAGTGATGGTGCCAAAGAAAAACACGAAAGTCCTTCGCATGTGTGTTGACTTTACGTGTCTCAATAAACACTGTCCAAAGGATCACTTTCCCCTCCCAAGGATCGATCAAATCATCGACTCCACGGCAGGATGTGAACGGCTTTCCTTCCTGGACGCATATTCTGGTTATAACCAGATCAGATTAAAAGAAGATGATGAAGCCAAGACAACGTTCATAACACCTTATGGCGTGTTCTGCTATAGAACAATGCCTTTTGGTCTAAAAAACGCGGGAGCAACATATCAGCGGATGATGCAGAAGTGCCTTGCAACACAGATTGGAAAAAATGTACAAGTCTACATTGACGATGTCGTCATAACATCAAAAAAGGGGACAACACTGATCGAGGATTTGAAAGAAACTTTCGACAACCTTGACAAGTTCTGCCTTAAGTTAAACCCGACAAAGTGCTCCTTTGGTGTTCCTGCGGGAGAACTTCTCGGGTTTCTAGTGTCAGCAAGAGGGATCGAGGCCAATCCAGAGAAAATCCAAGCCATCGTAACAATGAGGAAGCCGGCAAAGTTGAAAGAAATACAACAGTTGATGGGGCGAGTCGCAGCTTTAAGCAGATTCGTCGCCAGGCTAGGAGAAAAGGCACTGCCGTTCTACGCATTGATCAAACAAGGAGAGAAGTTTCAGTGGAACGAGGAAGCAGATAGAGCTTTCGAAAATCTCAAGCGCACAATTTCGACACCACCAATCTTGGTGGCGCCCAAGGAAAAGGAACCCCTCCTGCTATACATTGCAGCCACACCTCAGGTGGTCAGCACGGCTCTCGTAGTCGAAAGGGAAGAAGAAAGAAAGCTCCATGGAGTACAGAGGCCAGTCTATTTCATCAGTGAAGTACTATCACCTTCAAAACAGCGGTACCCGCAGTACCAGAAGCTGGCATATGGAGTGTTTACAACGGCAAGAAAGCTGCGGGACTATTTTTCGGCACATCCGATAATAGTAGTCAATGAGGCGCCTTTATCAAATATATTAAACAATCCAGAAGCTACGGGTCGTGTCTCCCTTTGGGGAATAGAGCTTTCCCCTCGGGACATCATGTACGAAAAAAGAAAAGCAATAAAGTCACAGATTCTACCAGACTTCATCGCAGAGTGGATGGAGCTACAAAATACAGGACCCCCAGATTTATCGAGAACCTGGACTATGAACTTTGATGGGTCCAAAAGGTTAGAGGGTGCTGGAGCAGGCGTGATACTAATATCACCTGAAGGCGACAAATTAAAGTATGTCTTACGGATGACGTTCCCAAACGCGTCTAACACTGAGTCAGAATATGAAGCTCTCATACACGGGATGAAGATGGCGAAAGCTTGTGGTGTAACCCGACTGAAAATCTTTGGCGACTCACAATTGGTGGCTCAGCAGGTCATGAATCAATGTGATGCAGTCAATGAAAGTATGATAGCATCCAAGGAGATATATAATGAGCTAGAAAAACTGTTTGAAGGATGCGAGGTAAATCACATCAGCAGGTTGAGCAACGATGAAGCCGATGTTCTTGCAAACATCGGGTCGCAGTGTCTCGCGATTCCACCAGGCGTGTTTTGGGAAGAAATAACCGAGAGATCTACAAAGCCAACGAAACCAAAGAAGAAGGAGAAGGATGAGAAACCCTCGGGGGCTATAAAAGAAATACTGGAAGAAGAAGAGGAACAGGAGCTAGTCATGATGGTGCAAATTCCATGGATGCAGGCGTACATATCGTACATCCTAAGGAAAACAATACCCAACGATCCAATAGAAGCAAGGCGAGTAATCAGGCGTTCTAAAGCCTTTACTGTGGTCAAAGGGGAGTTGTACAAGCGAAGTATTTCGGGTGTGCTGCAGAGGTGCGTCACACCCGAAGAAGGAAGGGTAATTCTGAAGGAAGTACACGAAGGAATATGCGGTCATCACGCAAGCAGTCGAGCTATCACGCCAAGGTTTTCAGAGCAGGATTTTATTGGTTGACAGCAATTAAGGACGCGAAGGAAATAGTGCGAACTTGCGACGCGTGCCAGAGATTCGCCGCAAAACCTCATTCTCCGGCAGCAGAGTTGATGCCAATCCCGTTGTCTTGGCCCTTTGCTCAATGGGGTCTAGATATGGTGGGAAAATTACACAAAGCTTCGCCAGGAGGATATGAGTATATGCTCGTTGCCGTCGATAAATTCACCAAATGGATAGAAGCAAAGCCGATAAATTCACCAGACGGCGCGTCGGCAATCAAGTTTGTGAAAAGCATTAGCTTTCGATTTGGAGTCCCTCATAGCATCGTCACGGACAATGGCAGTAATTTCACATACAAGGAGTTCAAAGCATACTGTGCAGAAGTGGGCATCAAATTGAATTTCGCATCAGTCGCGCACCCGCAGACCAACGGTCAAGTCGAGAAAGCCAATGGTATCATCTGCAATGGTATCAAGAAGCGCTTGTTAGGACCATTGGAAAAAGCTCGACATACTTGGCCAGAAGAGTTGCCAAGCGTGTTATGGAGTATCCGAACAACACCAAATACAGCGACACAGGAGACGCCGTTCTTTCTGGTCCATGGAGCTGAAGCAGTACTGCCGATAGAAATAGAGCATGATTCTCGCAGAGTCACAGAATATGATGAAGAAACTTCCAGAAGAGCTTTGGAGGATGATGTCGACGCACTCGATGAGGCTCGAGATGAAGTGCTATCACGGGTCGCTAAGTACCAGCAAGATCTGAAAAATTACCACAGTCGACGATTGCGACCACGATCTTTTCAGGTTGGAGACTTGGTTTTACGACTCAATCAAAAAAGCCATGAAAAACTCGAGTCGCCGTGGCTTGGCCCTTACATCGTCACAGAAGTAATTGAAGGAGGAGCATACAGAATCAAGGACAAGAAGACAGGAATCGCTAAGCCAAATCCTTGGAACGTGGCTCAGCTCAGGCGTTTTTACGCTTAGAAGCCGAAATATAGTCTCCTTTGTAAACATACAATGTACTGAAACGCCCGCGAGTTTTCAGACGCACTCTTTTCCTTTTTCGGGGCACCGAGTGGGGCCGGGAAAGGTTTTTAATGAGGCGGGCTCGCGGTGCTGCAATATAATAAAGATAGTGGAGTTATATATCTTTTCGACAGGCTCGGGGGCTTGTACCTAGCAGATACAATATATATATACACAATGTCGACGAATACAACTTGCAAAATATTTCGCCTTGGTGCAAAGCACCTCGCAAAAATAAAACGGTGATACAAAATAGTGATCAATAAAAAGCTCGGGGGCTAACACCCGCAAAAATAGTACACAATATAATTTATTCTGCCTTGGGTCAACCTCGCATTATAAAGAACATCGCCACCAAAACGCCCGGGGGCTTGACAATGAAAAACAACAAATCTAGTGACTTTACAATATAGATTATATTTACAACATACAGGATACAACTCTTGGGAAATAAATTTTCAATTGCTGCCCTGTATATTATCTATAGTCAACCATTCATCATTTGCAGCATGAGTACTATATTCCGCATAGCTGCCCTTCATGAAGAACTCAGCATCCATCCGAAGAAGTTCATCCATCATATCTTCTGCTACAGGGGTTACAATGTCATCAATTTTGTCAACATTCCTCTTCCTTTTCGCCATCTTGGCCAGGCACTTGGTGACAATTTGACTCAAGTCAAACTTCGGATAGCATATTTTTATCATCATCATAGCAAACCTGGCGCCGGCAGATAGTTGGGCCCGCACAAATCCATGGATTCGAGGTGCATACCGAAATTTGTCCATCAAATCAGGAAGGGTCTTTGGCATCTTATTACGCGGAAACATGGTGCCGTAAACTAAAGACAAGGTCCTTGTACAGAAGTCGAGAAACTCGCGGACCTGGAGCGCGCGATCTTGAAATCTGACGATCTGGCGGGTACGCTGAGGTGTACCCCAAAAATTAGAACCATGTTCTAGCGCAAGTCTGAGAAGCGCATTGGATCGAGCTTCCACACGCTCATCCTCGGCAGCAGTGTCCAAAAAAGAACCTGTTTTAAAAGAATCAGCAGAGAAAGAGAAGACAAGCAAGAGAAAAATTAAGTACAACCAAGTTAATGAAGCACGCCTTTCATATCCAAGCTAGAATCCGTCATCAGCTGAAGCATGAAATTTTCTCGCGCAGAAGCTGCAACAGCCTCAGCAACCGCGGTTTCCTTTTCAGCTATGGCATCTTGAGCCTGTTGAAGCGCAATTTTTTCCCTCTCGGAAGATTTTCGAGACTGCTCCATTATCATAAGTGATTGTTTCTTCGTAGATTGGAGTTGTTGGCGAAGTTCTTCCAAGTCTTGTGCCGGACCTTTACTCGATGAATCTTCAGTAAGTTCGACAGCAACAGGCATTTTCTTCAAACAGGACGAAGCAGGAAAAACATCGGAAGGACGAGGAGTTGCAGTATAGTTGTCAAAAATCAACTGAAAAATACAAAGTTTCGACATCAATCATCAATCAAAGATAGATTTCCATTGATTCTCAAAGTATGTACATGGCTATTACAAAAGAAGGGTCCCTAATGAACTACTGAAGCAGTTGCCGCTACAATTACTACAGCGACAGTGCCAAAAGAGAGTTAAAACTAAAAGAGAAGGCAAGGCGGTCTACTTGACCTCCGGCTTCTAAGAACTAGGAGCAGGAGCTGGCTTGTATCCGAGGTAGGCAAGGATTTTCTTCGAATTGGGCTTGGCCGCTTTAATAAGTGACTGCTACCTCTTCGTCTCCATCTCCTCCGTATTGGCAACCCTTGCCCAGTCGACGTCTTGTTGGCTGTCAGCAACCAAGGCAATTGTACCTTCGACACCAACTTTCAACCCTTCTTGGCGAAGTTGAAGTCCAAGGTCCTCTTGAGAATTAAAGCACTTGGCGAGAGCAACAAAAGGCGCAGGCACCTCCTTCTTCTTGAAGAAGTATGGGAAAAGCCGCGACAGGCCCATCCCAGCTTCAGCAAGACCTTCACGGGCCTCATCTCCGTGAATTTCAAGAAGAGACAGCGCGTCAAGAAGAGGATCACCTTCAGGACTTTCCAGTTCATAATCTTGTTGTGTTTTCCCTAAATGAGTAAAAGAAGTTTGTCAAGAAAAAGCAAGCAAGGATAAACAAAAGGATTCGAAGAAACAAGTGAAAACTACGGCACTTACTGACAAAACATCGACTTTGCGACTCTAGGCGAGTAAGAATTTCTTTCTCGCGTGCAGACTGCTGAGTTATGTTGTCACTCAAGGAAGTTTCCGCGTCATGAAGCTTTTTTCGAAGACCTTCGACAGCGGCAGCATCTGTTTCAGCCTTCTTGCGAGCCTTTTCGCTTTGCTCTAACTTCACAGCAAGAGCGTTAGCGCGTTTGTTGGACTCCGCAAGAGTTTCTGCCATAATAGAAAAAAAGTGAAAAATTGTGGCAAAAATGGCGACGGAATATACTCGCTAAGGAAAGACAGATAAGGAAAAAGGGGGCACCTTCAAGTTTGGCGGCATACTCACGGTACCCGACAAATTGGGTACCGAAGCGGATAAGCTCCTTCAGGAAAGGCTGAAGAGAAGATCATAAAAAAGAGGATCAATATAGGAAGCGAAAAGTTCGGCATCACCAAGAAGTAAAGAGGGAAGTCCAAAGCAATGAAATCAGTACAGGGAAAAGAAACAACTTACTTCTTCCATTAGAGGAGTCGTGGAACAACCAATCAACAAGGCAGGCTCTTTGGCTGGATCCACCCTAGCTCTCTTTGGTGAAGGAGCTTGGGGGCTCACAGATGGTGTCGGATGCTCTGTGTTTTGTTGAGGAGGCGAAGTTTCGTCTCCATCAGGCTGAGCTTCGGAAACAACTAAAGTACGGGACGTGTTCGTTCGAGCAGTCGCGTCAATAGGTGCATCCTCCTCTTCATCGCCACTACAACAAATAAAGCGACAAGATAAGAAAGCAATTTGAAAAATATCGAGAACAAACAAATATAGTGCACCAAGAACTTACGAGCTGACAAGAGCAGCCTCGTAAGGATCGAAAGCTTTCTTTCCAGCATCAGGTGCAGTTTCTCCGGCACGTGCAACACCGGCTTTGGAGGTGCCAGAGTCGACAACCTCGCCCCCTTTTCTCTTGTTCTTTAGAGAAGCAGCTGGGGGAGGAGAGCATGTCGACGCGGTAGCCTCGGTCTCAGCATCCTTTTCAGAGGATGCCGCGGATTTTCGAGAACCCGCGGTTTCACTCTCAGGGCGAGACGCACCCTGGTTGTCATCGGTGACAACAACCCTTTCTTCGACTTCCCCACCTTCGGGAAGGGGAGGAAGCGGCGACGCAGTTGCATGGTTCTATTCAAGATAGAAAATATATCGGCATGGATCTCTATCAGTAAAAGCAGTCGAAGGAAAAGCAGTATGAAGAACACGAAACAAAAAAGAATGCATAAATATAACTAATAGCATATTACCTGCGGGAGTGCGTTGGTGGCGCTATACGGCGTCACACCGCAAGATGTCGGGACGGTGTCCTTTTTGCTCAGCGACGAGATCTTTCGGACAAGTTTTTCCAAGTCCTTGACCGATAAATTTGTCGACAGGCGGTCCACATCTTCATCGCCAGCATACATCCAAAGGGGGGTTTTGCGAGCTTGTAGAGGCTGCACCCTAATCCTAAGGAAGTACGCCGTGATTTGGATACCCAAAAATTCTTGTCCACGAGTATTTTGGAGCTCGCGGATGCGTGTCATCAGTGCCTCTGTCGCCGCTTTTTCTTCGTCGCTAGCCTCTACATCCCAGGATCGGCGGCGACAGATTTTTTCGGCACCATCAAAAGGAGGAATGTTATCTTCTACTGAGTTATGGTTTTCCTCATGAATGTATAACCATTTTTTGCGCCACCCTTGAACTGAGTCAGGGAATTTGACGTCGAAGTATTCGACGTCAGGGCGAACGCAGATAACAACGCCGCCTATGTTATAGGCGACGTTGGCAGAGCCATTACGGCGACACAGAAAAATACTTTCCATAGAGACCAGTTGGGCTGGACTCCAAGGAAGGATTCACACAAGGTGATGAAGATAGAGATGTGGAGGATGGAGTTGGGAGTAAGATGGTGAAGTTGCAATCCGTACATGAAAAGCAACCCACGTAGGAAATCATGGATGGGGGAAGAAAGGCCGCAGATGAGATGGTCAACAAAACTGACCCGATACTCCATTGGAGGGCATGGATAGCTCTCTTCTTTGGGGAAGCGCAGCGAGTCTTGTTTCCTGCTGATCCCAAGTTTCTTCAGCAGGTTGATGTCTTGTTGGGAGATTTTGGATTTCTCCCATTCATTGTTCCCCAGATCTGTGGTCGCCATCTTCGAATCAGGAGTGTTGTGCCTGGTGAGCTTCCGCGGTGGCATTAACGAGAGTGGAGGAGAAGATCGCGAGAGTGAATGAGCACAAGAACTGCGGGGCGCAGTGGAGGATTTAGCAGAGGAGAGAAGAGCAGCGACGCAAACGAAAGGATGGACGGAGGAAGACGATGACGTTAAATACAGGTGCGGTGAATCGGCGCACCGTTGGATGGAGAATATGTGAGATAGATGATGTACGCGTGAACAAAGGGTAAAAGCGCAATTTTACCGAGAAAGGAAGGGACATGAGCTACAGTGCGTGCGCCAGTAAAAGCAGAGGACATGTGTCCCCCACTGGCACGACGTGTCCATTTGATACGAAATTTGGGCGCATGAGACAGAGAGAGAGCAGTTCTCGTCTGTTCCCGATACAGTGATCGTGGCTATCGTCAGCAATGATGTCACCTTGGCAAGAGAAAAACTCGACTATGAAGCTTGATAAGAACGTCGACAGCAGAAGATTATTGATTTTTTCGAGAGCCCTTGATCAAATACAAGTTTTTGCCCAAATGCTCGGGGGCTACTTTGGAAAAAGAGAAAATTCGAGTATGACACAATAGAAAATGGCGAGAGCCTATGACCAAATACAAGCATTTGTTCATAGCCTCGAGGGCTACTCCCATCGGGAGCGCTGGTCGCGCACCCGATAGATATGAAAAACTCGAGAAGGAATAACAATATAGCGGCAGAAGATACTAATCTGTTGAGCCTACAACCAAGCACAAATCCTTGGCTGTAGCCTCGGGGGCTACTCCCATCGGGAACGCTGTTCGCATGCCCGATGAATTTATACAAAAATATAGAGAAAGGAAAAAAGAAGTGAGTATATTTTGAGTTATACAGATAACTCTACATATACTCCCATCGGGAAGGCAAAATAAGTCATCAAATATGACTCAATAAAATGTGCTATTCCAACAGCCGAAAAGCACTCGACAATATATTCTCATAGCGCTAAAAGTCGCGAATAATCTCTAAATGCCGCAAAACTTTGCGAAGGTAAGATCTCAGATCCGTTCTGAGCGGCGTGGCACCGTCTCTGACGGCGGTTTGCTACTTTTTTCCGTATCAACAGATACGAATAAAAATCCCAACGGATGCGTTAGGTACCCGATAAAATATGACTGGGACTCGACAGAATGGTAAGACCTTAAGTGGCACCTGTCGAAGTTTACACCAGTATCCCGAGATCATGTCCAGGGACGTGATCTTGAAGTAGGTTTTTGCGGATTGCCACTAGAGCAGTTAACTAGTACCTGATCCGTCAGATGAACTAGCCCCAACTACCATTATCCCTATACAATATAGTATTTGCGTATCCAAAAGATATGTGATAAATTGGCGAGATTATTGAATGATTAAAGTTGGAGATTTTTCTTGATTCTTCGATTCAAGCAAAATCTCGGGGGCTACTGACATAGGCATCCCCAATGGGCCTGCCGAAGATGGTACCCGGGGTTTACTAAAGGCCCACAAGTCGAAGAATACAAAGATCGGAAGCCCAATTGGTGTTGAGGAAAGTTAGAGTTGTATTAGGAAATATAGAGACTTGTAATTTCACGGGACGGGTTAGAAACCCTCCCGGACTCTCTAACTTGTGTATGACGAATCCCTCGGCTCAACCTCCTATATAAGGGGGAGTCGAGGGGCAAAGAAAGGATCGAATCTATTGTCAACATAACCCTAGTTTTACAATCAGCGAGTACTTTTCGGCTAAAACCTTCGAGATCTACTTGCCCTCTACTTCTAACAAAACCCTAGTCTACAATTTGTAGGCATTGACAAGTTAATCCCTTGTCACTTTGTTCCGGTGCAAATGGTTCAACCTGAAAGACGGGGTACAGGTAGACCCGCAGTACGGAATGACTACAGTGGATTTCAAGAATCTAGGTTACGACACCGAACCATTCGTCCTAGCCAGTGAAGTGGCTCGGTTTTTTTATGTGAAGGACATGTCTAGGAAACCGAAAAAAGAAAAGAAAGGCAAGAGGACACATCATACGATGAGCCAAAGCGGCACATAGTTCTTTCAGGAAAAAGAAACATCGTGGGAGTAGAGGACAAGACAGACATGTCAGAAGATTATAATAAGTTTGATGATATTCCACCCTTCAAGGTAAAAATTGACCCAAGCATCATCTTAAACAATGAAGATTGTCCATGGTTGCGTCGCAGTCAGAAGAAAGGGAAACAGACGAAGAAAACTCAGAAGACTTGATAGGGATCATAACTTGTGTATCTCAATATGGAAATCACTTTTGTGTAATGATGTTACTGTATGTAAGATATTAACAATGGAGATGGTTGGCTTGTTTTACTAGTTAAGTAGGTTCCACGGGCTTGCAGGGAAATTTTTCCGAGGCGGAACTTCCGAATATGCCATATATAGGGCATGTGCACCAAGGGCATATTCGAGAAGTTCCGCCACGGGAGATTTCCCAACCCTTTCCCCAAAATTGTTAGAGGAGATGGAGTCTTTTGCGAGCTTGCAGGCAAATTTTTCCGAGGCGGAACTTCCGAAGATGCCATAGGGCGTGTGCACCAAGGGAATCTTCGAGAAGTTCCGCCACGGGAGATTTCCCAACCCTTTCCTTCATCCATGGGGATGAAACTCTCCATCCATGTTGGATTGTTGAGCTGCTTGCCATGGCGTATCGATGCTCCTTTTATAGGCACGGCGCCGCTTCTACTTTGTCTTCTTCCTCCGACAGGGCGTCGTGCGCTACATGCTTTATCTCATCGAGCAGGGCGTCCTTATCCTGCCGACAGCTTTAGTACCGGTTGCACCCAATAGCCGGTACTAAAGGTTACCCACGCGTCCTTATCCCACCGACAGTTTTGTTACATGACAGAAAACGACCTTTAGTGCCGGTGGCACCCACCAGCCGGTACAAAAGGTTACCCATGCGTCCTTATCCCACCGACAGTTTTGTTACATGACAGAAAAACCACCTTTAGTACCGGTTTCACCCACCAGCCGGTACTAAAGGTTTCCCGCCTTTTTTCTTCCCGCGCTTTCCACCGGTTCCCGCCTCCGTCATCCCGCAATTTTTTCACTATATATATGTAGGCTTGGCCTCCATTTACATATCACATCTAGAGTCATATCTGCAAACCTCATCATTCTCTCCCATGGCTTCCATCGTATCTCTAACCCCACGGGAGGCGGAGGCGCTTTGCGCCTCGAACTACCCCTGCCCGCCGGGCTACCGCGTCCCGACCGGCTGGTTGCTAAGCGTCGGAGGCATACCGGTCCCTCCAGTCCCTCTAGGTGTGGCGCGCGAGATGGCCATCACGAACCACTACTACTTCGAGCTCACGCCAGAGCAGCGAAGGAATCCCCAGTGGCCTCCCGACTACAGCCCGACTTGGGAAAGCTTCTTCATCAATCAGCGTGAGAGGGCACTTTCCAGGCACGAGGAGGGCGGCCCGCCTCCTTCGAACTTCAACGAGGCCGGCCGTCGGCTATGGTGGCGTGCCCGGACTCTCCAGGGCGTCATGGCCTACCGTGCCCCCGCCTGCGCTACCCTCAGTCCCAGCCCACGCGTGCTCACCCGCCGACGTTCGAGTACCGCGACCCCGATGCTAGCGACGATGATGACGGCGACTACGACGACTACAGTGGCGACTACTACAGGGCTAGGCACGAGTATGACTGAATGACTCCAACAGTAGAATCTGGCCATGTATCTTTAATTTTCAGTTAAGCTATGTACTTTTAATTCGAGTTCAATCGTAATAAAATTTTATTCCGGCCCTTTCTTTCCCGCCTTTTTTCTCCCACGCGCGGCGTCGTGGCAGGAAAGTTTCCCGCGCGGACGATGGGAGTAAAGAAAAGAAATAGAAAAATGAACATAAAGGAAAAAGAAAAGAAAAGAAAAAGAAACAGTAAATAAGAAATAGAAAATAAGAAATAGAAAAAGAAATAGAAAATAAGAAATAAGAAATAGAAAAGAAAAAAAACAGAAAAGAAAAGAAAAAGAAACAGAAAAGAAAAAAGAAACAGAAAAGAAAACAGCAAAAGAAAAGAAAACATCAAAAGAAAAGAAAAAGAAAAGAAAATAAAATAAATAGAAAAGAAACAGAAATGAAAAGGAAAAGAAATAGAAAAGAAAAGAAACAGAAAAGAAAAGAAAAAGAAAAGAAATAGAAAATAAAATAAAAAGAAACAGGAAAAAAAAAGAAACAGAAAACAAAAAGTAAAGCAATAGAGGAAATAAAAAGAAAAGAAACAGGAAAGAAAAGAAAAAGAAAAGCAATAGAAAAAATAAATAGAAAATAAATAGAAAATAAAATAAAAAGAAACAGGAAAAGAAAAGAAAAGAAAAAGAAAAAAACAACAACAAAAGAAACTGCAAAGAAAAAGAAAACACTAAAACAAAATAGAAAAACAAAAAAAAACCCTTTGGTACCGGTTGGCGGTAGCAACCGGTACCAAAGGGGGTTTCCTCTCCATTTGACTTAGCCGCACCGCCAAATCCCCCCAAATCCTCCACAGACGCGCCCACGCCGCGCCCACACCGTCGCCGTCACCCACGCGTGCTCCCACGCCGTCGCCATCTTCGCCGCCGTCGCCGACGCGCAGAGCCGACGCGCCGTCGGCCACGCCGTCGCCAGCCGCTCTCCCTCCTCCGCGCGTCGGCAACCCGGCCAAGGTGAGCGCGCCCGCCGCGCCCTCTCCCCTCCTCCTCCGGCAACTACCTGCGCCGCCGCCGCGCTCCACGCTGCGCGTGCGCCGCTGCGAGACCACCTCGCCGACGTCGCCGTCCGCCTCGCCGACGCCGCCATTCGCCTCGCCGACGCCGCAGACGCCCGCTCCCCGGCCACCGCCTTGCACACGCCCCCGCTCCCCGGCCGGCCCCTAACTCGTTCGACAAAATGCCCCCCCCCCCCGAGCGCGCGCACCAGGTCCACCAGCACGAATGGCGCCACGGTGACGCCGTGCGCGCGCACCAGGTCCACCAGCGCGCCGTGGTCGAACTTGCGCTGGTCATGTAGGGGGCGGCGCCCATGGGGAAGGAGCTCCTGTAGGGAGACGGCGCTGCGAGGGCCAAGCCGCGCCCGCAGCAGGTGTCATTGCCTATTCGACGGTACCCCGGAGGAGGGATCCTCACGAGGGGGAGAAGAAGTAGGGGCCATAGGGCGGAGTGCACACGGGACGGTAGTACGCGAGTTACCCAGCTTCGGAACACCTGCACGATGACAGGGCCTACTGCTGCTTGTCTGGAATTATCTGGGCGCTTCCGCGTTGTTACAATGGTTGTGGTTGTCTCGTTTCTAGCTCGAGATCTCCCCTAAGGGCTCCCAGGATCCGGCTTATATAGGCGCACGGATCTAGGGTTTACATGGAGAGTCCTACCCGGAATACAAGTTGCCTAACTACGGTACAATGTCTTGCCGTGTACGTCAAGGATCCACCTATTCCTAACTTGTCGTCATGGATCCGGCTTCCTTCATGGGCCTTCACGGATCTGACTCCTCGCATAGACCTCTTCGGATCCGGGTACCTCTGTAGGTCGGTTCGGATCCGGCTACCTCATAGGTCGGTTGGGATCCGACTCCTTGTTCGTGGGCTGGACATCTTCCATCTTGATCTGGGCTGCCCCCGGAGTTCTCCAAGATTCACCGTTCTTCCATCCAGCTCAGCTTGCGCATGTATCTTCATCCTTTTGCTGGAACGAATAATAGAGAATCTTGAAGGACTCCAAACTTCATATCTCCAACCAAGTATTGGTCGAAAACTTCATGATCCAATGGTCAGATTCTTCGAAGACACCATCCAACGTAATCTTCGGTATGGATCCGACTAGCCAAATATAAGTTCGGATCTGACTAGCCAAAATATGGGTGTGGATCCGACTACCCAAAATATAGGTGCGGACCCGGCTACCAAAAATTAGGTGCGGATCCGGCTACCCAAAATATAGGTGCGGATCCGGCTACCCAAAATTAGGTGCGGATCCGGCTACCAAAAATTGAGGTGCGGATCCGGCTACCAAAAATTAGGTGCGGATCCAGCTACCAAAAAATAGTTGCGGATCCGACTACCAAATATATAGGTACGGATCCGGCTACCAAAAATTAGGTGCGGATCCGGCTAGTTAGCCAGATTTTCGCCATCTTTGAAATTTTTCTTGACATAACCATATGTATGTAACCCCCGAGCGTTGAGTCGGCTTGCTCCAAGGAGACTCGATGCTCAGAAACTTAGCCCCCAAGCGTCAAGGTGGAAATTTTTCGGTTAGTTGCTCCAAAGAGAACTTCATCGGTGTAGCCCCCGAGCGCCAAGGTGAATTTACTTAAAAATCCGGCTTGGAGCTCTTAGAGTAGCTTTATCTGACTTAGGTATAGTGTAAATCCCAAGTATCTAGGCGGAAATTTCCAGCACTATTACTCGAAAGGAAACACACTTTTTACTTAAGATCAAAATCGCAGCCCCCGACTAAGCACAGCGCAATCAAGCATCATGTACCTGATACATAAACATAGAAGCATATTTGTATTAAATTGTTTCTTTGATCATGTTCAACAAACAAATGTAAGGCGGAATAAAAACGGCCTTTGAACAAATGTTTTAAAGCTGAAACTATGCAGCAGTTGAACAACATAAAACTGTCAAGGCGGAAACAACTCGACTATCTTGAACAGTTAATGTAATTTATATGTTTTAAGCAAGTGTTGGTTTATCCGTTCTTCTGGTTTATATGCTTGACTTTTCGCGAGACGGCGAACTTTAAACACAGAACATCTGCTGAGGCGATAGCGCTTAATAGCGAAACAATCAAGAACCTCAGAAACAGAGGCCGGCTTTAAGTACCGAAATGTCACTACTAAGAAATCCACATATAAACAACAGAAAACATGTAGGCCAGAAAACTCAAGCTAACGCCCGAAGGCGGAAATTTTGCAGCGTACTGGAGCCTTAAGCGGCAAAAACAGTACAAAGTTTTTCACGAGCGCGAGGCAAATCGTGGAAAAGATATGACCTATAGTGAAAGCGGTAAAAGACTCAGGATATGAGTGAACCAATCTTAATCTCATGATCATAAAATTTTAAAATATTAAATATAAATAAGGACTTAGCTGTTTGGAGCGGAGTCAACGTCGGTCGTGGCGATTTTTCTTCGGCGTTCTGTCGAGCCGGTGCGAGATTGATTATCGCGGTGGTCATGTAGGTGCGGATTCGATCACCAAAATATAGGTGCGGATCCGGCTACCAGCAATTAGGTGCGGATCCACCTACAAAAATTTAGGTGTGGATCCGACTTCCAAAAATTTAGGTGCGGATCCACCTACCAAAATTTTGGTATGGATCCGGCTACAAGAATATAGGTGCGGATCCGACTACCAAAAATAGGTATGGATCCGGCTCCCTTCGTAGGGCGGTTCGGATCCGGCTACCTCATAGGTCGGTTGGGATCCGACTCCTTGTTCGTGGGCTGGACATCTTCCATCTTGATCTGGGCTGCCCGGTGGGCCATATGCAATCACCACCATCTGTGGGTCACCCGGGCTTGCCGGAATCGGACCATGTCGATGGTATACCTATGAAGTATATCCACAACAACAGGCGCGCTGTGCAGCGTACGTGGAGGAGGCGTACTCCGAAGATGACGCCGGGGTGGGCGATGGTCTTGAGGAGGTAGTCAGTGCCCCAGCGCACGGCTTCGGCGGCGTGCCGGCGCTCCTCGCGGGGCATGTCGTCGCCGAACTCGAGGACGCTCTAGGCCAGCATGGTGGTGGTGAACGCCATGGGGATGCTGATACGTCTCCAACGTATCTATAATTTCTTATGTTCCATGCTACTTTATTGATGATATCTACATGTTTTATGCATACTTTATGTCATATTTATGCGTTTTCCGGAACTAACCTATTGACGAGATGCCGAAGTGCCAGTTCCTGTTTTCTGCTGTTTTTGGTTTCAGAAATCCTAGTAAGGAAATATTCTCGGAATTGCACGAAATCAACGCCCATCATCCTATTTTCCCATGAAGCTTCCAGAACACCCGAGAGCCGCCAGAGGGGAGGCCCAGGGAACCCACACATGTGGCCGGCGCGGCCAGAGGGGGGGCGCGCCGCCTTAGTGTGTGGGCCCCCCGTAGCCTTTCCGACTCCGCCTCTTCGCCTATTTAAAGCCTCCTGACCTAAAACCCCGAGACGAATAAGCCACGGTACGAGAAAAGTTCTAGAGCCGCCGCCATCGCGAAGCCAAGATCTGGGGGACAGAAGTCTCTGTTCCGGCACGCCGCCGGGACGGGGAAGTACCCCCGGAAGGCTTCTCCATCGACACCGCTGCCATCTCCACCGCCATCTTCATCACCGCTGTTGCTCCCATGAGGAGGGAGTAGTTCTCCATCGAGGCTCGGGGCTGTACCGGTAGCTATGTGGTTCATCTCTCTCCTATGTACTTCAATACAATAATCTCATGAGCTGCCTTACATGATTGAGATTCATATGATGATGCTTGTAATCTAGATGTCATTATGCTAGTCAAGTGGGTTTTACTTATGTGATCTCCGGAGACTCCTTGTCCCACGTGTGTAAAGGTGACAGTGTGTGCACCGTGTGGGTCTCTTAGGCTATATTTCATAGAATACTTATTCACTGTTATGAATGGCGTAGTGAAGTGCTTATTTATATCCCTTTATGATTGCAATGTGTTTTGTATCACTATTTATCTATGTGCTACTCATGTGATGTTATTAAAGTAGTCTATTCCTCCTGCATGATGTAATGGTGACAGTGTGTGCATTGTGTAGTTCTTGTCGTAGGTTATGATCATAATCTCTTGTAGGTTATGGAGTTGATTATCGCTATGATAGTATTGATGTGATCTATGCCTCCTTCATAGTGTGATGGTGACATTGTGCATGCTATGTTAGTACTTGGTTTATTTTGCAAAGATCTATTATGCTCTAAGGTTACTTAAACATGAATATCGAATGTTGTGGAGCTTGTTAACTCCGGCATTGAGGGTTCTTGTAGCCCTACACAATTAGTGGTGTTCATCATCCAACAAGAGTATATGTAGCACAAAGGAAAGAGAACTTATTTATTATGTGATCAATGTTGAGAGTGTCCACTAGCGAAAGTATGATCCCTAGGCCTTGTTTCCACCACAAAGAATTGCTTCCCACGCCAGCAAGCTATTTTCTGGCGCCGCTTGTTTACTGTTTTACTGCATCTTTACTTTCTGCAATATTACCACCATCTATACTACTTGTATTTCACTATCTCTTCGCCGAACTAGTGCACCTATACATCTGACAAGTGTATTAGGTGTGTTGGGGACACAAGAGACTTCTTGCTTTGTGGTTGCAGGGTTGCTTGAGAGGGATATCTTTGACCTCTTCCTCCCTGAGTTTGATAAACCTTGGGTGATCCACTTAAGGGAAAACTTGCTGCTGTTCTACAAACCTCTCCTCTTGGAGGCCCAACACTGTCTACAGGAAAAGAAGCGTGAGTAGACATCAAGCTATTTTCTGGCGCCGTTGCCGGGGAGGAAAGGTAAAAGGTACTCACACTCCGGATCTCGGCTACTAAGCTATTTTCCGGCGCCGTTGTAAGTACTCGAAGCTATTTCCTTTAGATCCTGCAATTGCATCTTTTGGTTTCTTGTTTACACTAGTTAGGCATAATGGAAAGTAACAATGAGCTTTTTATTCTATTTCCTGAGTTAAGACATGGATTGTTTGCTGCGAAAATTTAAAAACCTATGGAATCTTATTTGCATGCTGGTAACAATGATATTAGTATGAACGCTTTGAACACCATTGTTGTTAATGATATGGAAAATTCTAAGCTTGGGGAAGCTGGTTTTGATGAGCATGATATTTTTAGTCCCCCAAGCATTGAGGAGAAAATTTTCTTTGATGATACTTTGCCTCCTATTTATGATGATTATAATGATAGTGGTCTTTTGGTGCCGCCTACTATGGAGAGTAAATTTTATTATGATTATACTATGCCTCCTACACTTGATGAGAATAATAATGATAGCTACTTTGTTGAATTTGCTCCCACTACAACTAATAAAATTGATTATGCTTATGTGGAGAGTAATAATTTTATGCATATGGCTCATGACAAGAATGTTTTATGTGATAGTTATATTGTTGAGTTTGTTCATGATGCTACTGAAAGTTATTATGAGAGAGGAAAATATGGTTGTAGAAATTTTCATGTTACTAAAACACCTCTCTATGTGCTGAAATTTTTGAAGCTACACTTGTTTTGTCTTCCTATGCTTGCCACTATACTCTTCATGAACTTGTTTATTTACAAGATTCCTATGCATAGGAAGCATGTTAGACTCAAATGTGTTTTGAATTTGCCTCTTGATGCTCTTTTTTGCTTCAAATACTATTTCTTGCGAGTGCATCATTAAAACTGCTGAGCCCATCTTAATGGCTATAAAGAAAGAACTTTTTGGGAGATAACCCATGTGTTTATTTTACTACAGAAATTTTTGTTTTGTTGAGTCTTGGAAGTTGTTTACTACTGTAGCAACCTCTCCTTATCATGTTTTTGTGCCAAGTAAAGTCTCTATGGTAAAGTTGATGCTAGATTTGGATTGCTGCGCAGAAACAACATTGCTGTCTGTCACGAATTTGACCAGAAGTCTCTGTAAAAAAATCAAAAAAATCTGCAAATTTACGTGTGTGATCCTCAGATATGTACGCAACTTTCATTAGTTTTGAGTTTTTCCATTTGAGCAAGTTAAGTGCCCAGTACAGATGCATCTTTACGGACTGTTCTGTTTTTGACAGATTCTGCCTTTTATTTCGCATTGCCGCTTTTGCTATGTTGAATGGGTTTCTTTGTTCCATTAACTTTCAGAAGTTTTGTGCAATGTCCAGAAGTGTTAAGAATGATTGTGTCACCTCTGAACATGTGAATTTTTTATTGTGCACTAACCCTCTAATAAGTTTGCTTGATGTTTGGTGTGGCAGAAGTTTTCAAGGGTCAATAGAAGAGGGTGATATAATGTGATCGAGAAGAGTGAAAGGTCTAAGCTTGGGGATGCCCCGGTGGTTCATGCCTGCATATTTTAAGAAGACTCAAGCATCTAAGCTTGGGGATGCCCAAGGCATCCCCTTCTTCATCGACAACTTATCAGGTTTCTTCTAGTGAAACTATATTTTTATTCAGTCACATCTTATGTATTTTACTTGGAGCGTCTGTGTGCTTTTATTTTCGTTTTGTTATTTTCATTCTCTGAATAAGTTCATCCTTGTGTGGGAGAGAGACACGCTCCGCTTTTTCATATGAACACATGTGTACTTAGCTTTTAATGTTCATGGCGAAGGTTGAAACTGCTTCGTTAAATTGTTATATGGTTGGAAACAGAAAATGCTATATGTAGTAATTGGTAAAATTTCTTGGATAATGTGATACTTGGCAATTGTTGTGCTCATGTTTAAGCTCTTGCATCATATACTTTGCACCTATTAATGAAGAAATACATAGAGCTCGCTAAAATTTGGTTTGCATAATTGGTCTCTCTAAGGTCTAGATAATTTCTAGTATTGGGTTGAACAACAAGGAAGACGGTGTAAAGTCTTATAATGTTTACAATATGTCTTTTATGTGAGTTTTGCTGCACCGGTTCATCCTTGTGTTTGTTTCAAATAAACCTTGCTAGCCTAAGCCTTGTATCGAGAGGGAATACTTCTCATGCATCTAAAATCCTTGAGCCAACCACTATGCCATTTGTGTCCACCATACCTACCTACTACATGGTATTTCTCCGCCATTCCAAAGTAAATTGCTTGAGTGCTACCTTTAAATTTCCATCATTCGCCTTTGCAATATATAGCTCATGGGACAAAATAGCCTTAAAAACTATTGTGGTATTGAATATGTACTTATGCACTTTATCTCTTATTAAGTTGCTTGTTGTGCGATAACCATGCTTCTGGGGACGCCATCAACTCTTTGTTGAATATCATGTGAGTTGCTATGCATGTCCGTCTTGTCTGAAGTAAGAGAGATCTACCACCTTAATGGTTAGAGCATGCATATTGTTAGAGAAGAACATTGGGCCGCTAACTAAAGCCATGAATCATGGTGGAAGTTTCAGTTTTGGACATATATCCTCAATCTCATATGAGAACACTAATTGTTGCCACATGCTTATGCATTAAAGAGGAGTCCATTATCTGTTGTCCATGTTGTCCCGGTATGGATGTCTAAGTTGAGAATAATCAAAAGCGAGAAATCCAAAATGCGAGCTTTCTCCTTAGACCTTTGTACAGGCGGCATGGAGGTACCCCTTTGTGACACTTGGTTAAAACATGTGTATTGCGATGATCCGGTATTCCAAGCTAATTAGGACAAGGTGCGGGCACTATTAGTATACTATGCATGAGACTTGCAACTTGTAAAATATAATTTACATAATACATATGCTTTATTACTACCGTTGACAAAATTGTTTCATGTTTTCAAAATAAAAGCTCTAGCACAAATATAGCAATCGATGCTTTCCTCTTTGAACGACCATTCTTTTACTTTTATTGTTGAGTCAGTTCACCTATTTCTCTCCATCTCAAGAAGCAAACACTTGTGTGAACTGTGCATTGATTCCTACATACTTGCATATTGCACTTGTTATATTACTTTACATTGACAATATCCATGAGATATACATGTTATAAGTTGAAAGCAACCGCTGAAACTTAATCTTCCTTTGTGTTGCTTCAATGCCTTTACTTTGAATTTATTGCTTTATGAGTTAACTCTTATGCAAGACTTATTGATGCTTGTCTTGAAAGTACTATTCATGAAAAGTCTTTGCTTTATGATTCATTTGTTTACTCATGTCATTACCATTGTTTTTGATCGCTGCATTCATTACATATGCTTACAATAGTCTGATGAAGGTTATGATGGCATGTCACTTAAGAAATTATCATTGTTATCGTTTACCTACTCGAGGGCGAGTAGGAACTAAGCTTGGGGATGCTGATACGTCTCCAACGTATCTATAATTTCTTATGTTCCATGCTACTTTATTGATGATATCTACATGTTTTATGCATACTTTATGTCATATTTATGCGTTTTCCGGAACTAACCTATTGACGAGATGTCGAAGTGCCAGTTCCTGTTTTCTGCTGTTTTTGGTTTCAGAAATCCTAGTAAGGAAATATTCTCGGAATTGCACGAAATCAACGCCCAGCATCCTATTTTCCCACGAAGCTTCCAGAACACCCGAGAGCCGCCAGAGGGGAGGCCCAGGGGCCCCACACATGTGGCCGGCGCGGCCAGAGGGGGGGCGCGCCGCCTTAGTGTGTGGGCCCCCCGTAGCCTTTCCGACTCCGCCTCTTCGCCTATTTAAAGCCTCCTGACCTAAAACCCCGAGACGAATAAGCCACGGTACGAGAAAAGTTCCAAAGCCGCCGCCATCGCGAAGCCAAGATCTGGGGGACAGGAGTCTCTGTTCCGGCACGCCGCCGGGACGGGGAAGTGCCCCCGGAAGGCTTCTCCATCGACACCGCTGCCATCTCCACCGCCATCTTCATCACCGCTGCTGCTCCCATGAGGAGGGAGTAGTTCTCCATCGAGGCTCGGGGCTGTACCGGTAGCTATGTGGTTCATCTCTCTCCTATGTACTTCAATACAATAATCTCATGAGCTGCCTTACATGATTGAGATTCATATGATGATGTGATACGTCTCCAACGTATCGATAATTTCTTATGTTCCATGCCACTTTATTGATGATACCTACATGTTTTATGCACATTATATGTCATATTTATGCATTTTCTGGAACTAACCTATTAACAAGATGCCGAAGAGCCAGTTGCTGTTTTCTGCTGTTTTTGGTTTCAGAAATCCTAGTAAGGAAATATTCTCGGAATTGGACGAAATCTTCGCCCAGGGTCCTATTTTTGCACGGAGCTTCCAGAAGACCGAAGAGGGAAGGAAGTGGGGCCACGAGGCGCCGTCACCATAGGGCGGCGCGGCCCAGGCCCTGGCCGCGCCGACCTATGGTGTGGGGCCCTCGTGTGGCCCCCTGCGTTGCCCTTTCGCCTACTTAAAGCCCCCATCGCGAAAACCCCAGTACCGAGAGCCACGATACGGAAAACCTTCCAGAGACGCCGCCGCCGCGAATCCCATCTCGGGGGATTCAGGAGATCGCCTCCGGCACCCTGCCGGAGAGGGGATTCATCTCCCGGAGGACTCTTCATCGCCATGATCGCCTCCGGAGTGATGAGTGAGTAGTTCACCCCTGGACCATGGGTCCATAGCAGTAGCTAGATGGTCGTCTTCTCCTTGTTGTGCTTCATTGTTGGATCTTGTGAGCTGCCTAACATGATCAAGATCATCTATCTGTAATACTATATGTTGTGTTTGTAGGGATCCGATGGATAGAGAATACTATGTTATGGTGATTATCAATCTATTGTTTATGTGTTGTTTATGATCTTGCATGCTCTCCGTTATTAGTAGAGGCTCTGGCCAAGTTTTTACTCTTAACTCCAAGAGGGGGTATTTATGCTCGATAGTGGGTTCATGCCTTCATTGACACAGGACAATGTGATGAAAGTTCTAAGGTTGTGATGTGCTGTTGCCACTAGGGATAAAACATTGATTCTATGTCTAAGGATGTAGTTGTCGATTACATTACGCACCATACTTAATGCAATTGTCTGTTGCTTAGCAACTTAATACTGAATGGGGTTCGGATGATAACCTGAAGGTGGACTTTTTAGGCATAGATGCAGTTGGATGGCGGTCTATGTACTTTGTCGTAATGCCCAATTAAATCTCACTATATTTATCATATCATGTACATGCATTGTTATGCCCTTCTCTATTTGTCAATTGCCCGACTGTAATTTGTTCACCCAACATGCTTTTATCTTATGGGAGAGACACCTCTAGTGAACTGTGGACCTCGGTCCTATTCTTTACATAGCATACAATCTACTGCAATTGTGTTTTACTATTTTCTTGCAAACAATCATCTTCCACTCGATACGTTTAATCCTTTGTTACAGCAAGCCGGTGAGATTGACAACCTCACTGTTTCGTTGGGGCAAAGTACTTTGGTTTTGTTGTGCAGATTCCACGTTGGCGCCGGAATCCCTGTTGTTGCGCCGCATCACATTTCGCCACCATCAACCTTCAACGTGCTTCTTGACTCCTACTGGTCCGATTAAACCTTGGTTTCTTACTGAGGGAAACTTGCCACTGTGCGCATCATACCTTCCTCTTGGGGTTCCCAACGGACGTGTACATCTACGCGCATCAAGCAAATTTCTGGCGCCGTTGCCGGGGAGATCAAGACACGCTGCAAGGGGAGTCTCCACTTCTCAATCTCTTTACTTTGTTTTTGTCTTGCTTTACTCTATTTACTACTTTGTTTGCTGCACCTAAACAAAACACAAAAAAATTAGTTGCTAGTTTTACTTTATTTACTGTCTTGCTCTCCATATCAAAAACACAAAAAAATTAGTTACTTGCATTTATTTTATCTAGTTTGTTTTATTCACCGTTGCTAAAATGAATACTCCTAAAAATACTAAGTTGTGTGACTTCACAAATGCAAATAATAATGATTTCCTATGCACACCTATTGCTCCACCTGCTACTACAGCAGAATTCTTTGAAATTAAACCTGCTTTACTGAACCTGGTTATGAGAGATCAATTTTCTGGTGTTAGTTCTGATGATGCTGCTGCCCATCTCAATAATTTTGTTGAACTTTGTGAAATGCAAAAGTATAAGGATGTAGATGGTGATATTATTAAATTGAAAGTGTTTCCTTTCTCGTTAAGAGGAAGAGCTAAAGATTGGTTGCTATCTTTGCCTAAGAATAGTATTGATTCATGGACTAAATGCAAGGATGCTTTTATTGGTAGATATTATCCTCCCGCTAAAATTATATCTTTGAGAAGTAGCATAATGAATTTTAAGCAATTAGATACTGAACATGTTGCTCAAGCATGGGAGAGAATGAAAACTTTGGTAAAGAATTGCCCAACCCATGGACTGACTACTTGGATGATCATCCAAACCTTCTATGCAGGACTAAATTTTTCTTCGCGGAATTTATTGGATTCAGCTGCTGGAGGTACCTTTATGTCCATCACATTGGGGGCGGCTACAAAACTTCTTGACGATATGATGATAAATTACTCTGAATGGCACACGGAAAGAGCTCCACAAGGTAAGAAGGTAAATTCTGTTGAAGAAACCTCTTCTTTGAGTGATAAGATTGATGTGATTATGTCTATGCTTGTGAATGGTAGATCTAATGTTGATCCAAATAATGTTCCTTTAGCTTCATTGGTTGCTCAAGAAGAAAATGTTGATGTGAATTTCATTAAAAATAATAATTTCAACAACAATGCTTATAGGAACAACTCTGGTAATAACTATAGGCCATATCCTTCTGCTAATGGTAATGGTTATGGTAATTCTTATGGGAATTCTTACAACAATAATAGGAGTGTACCCTCTGGTCTTGAAGCTATGCTTAAAGAATTTATTAGTACACAAACTGCTTTTAACAAATCTGTTGAGGAAAAGCTTGATAAAATTGATACTATTGCTTCTAGAGTTGATAGGCTTGCCTCTGACGTTAATCTTTTAAAATTGAAAGTTATGCCTAATAATGATATTGATAACAAGATTACTACTACAGCAAATGCCATCCAAGTTAGAATTAATGAGAATATAAGATTAATGGCTGAACTGCGTGCTAGGTGGGATAGAGAAGAAAATGAAAAACTAGCTAAAGAGAATAATGTAGCTAAAGTTTGGACTATTACCACCACTAGTAATGCTAATTCTTCACATGTTGCTGCACCTCCTACTATCAATGGTTAAATAATTGGTGTTGGCAATGTTTCTACTTCTAGTGCAAAGCGTACAAAACTGCCTGAAATTGCTAAAACTGCTGAAACTGCTTGTGATAAAACTGCTGAAATTTTTTCCAACCTTGGGAACAATGATCCCATTGCTGTAGCTCATAATGATTTAGATTTTGATGATTGCCACATCTCTGAAGTTATAAAGTTCTTACAAAAACTTGCTAAAAGTCCTAATGCTAGTGCTATAAATTTAGCCTTTACAAAACATATTACAAATGCTCTCATAAAAGCTAGAGAAGAGAAACTAAAACTTGAAACTTCTATTCCTAGAAAGTTAGAAGATGGTTGGGAGCCCATCATTAAAATGAAATTCAATGACTTTGAATGTAATGCTTTATGTGATCTTGGTGCAAGTATTTCTGTTATGCCTAAAAAGATTTATGATATGCTTGACTTGCCACCATTGAAGAATTGTTATTTTGATGTTAATCTTGCCGATAATGTTAAAAAGAAACCTTTGGGGAGGATTGATAATGTGCGCATTACGGTTAACAATAACCTTGTCCCCGTTGATTTTGTTGTCTTGGATATCGAATGCAATGCATCTTGTCCTATTGTGTTGGGAAGACCTTTTCTTCGAACTGTTGGTGCTGTTATTGATATGAGGGAAGGTAATATTAAATATCAATTTCCTCTCAAGAAAGGTATGGAACACTTCCCTAGAAAGAGAATGAAGTTGCCTTTTGATTCTATTATTAGAACAAGTTATGATGTTGATGCTTCTACTCTTGATGTTACTTGATTTGCATTTTCTGCGCCTAGCTGAAAGGCGTTAAAGAAAAGCGCTTATGGGAGACAACCCATGTTTTTACTACAGCAATTTTTTGTTTTGTTGAGTCTTGGAAGTTGTTTACTACTGTAGCAACCTCTCCTTATCATGTTTTTGTGCCAAGTAAAGTTTCTATGTTATAGTTGATGTTATATTTGGGATCGCTGCGCAGAAACAGCATTGCTGTCTGTCACGAATCTGGGCACAGGCCTCTGTAGAAAATTCGAAAAAATCCGCCAATTTACGAGCGTGATCCTCAGATATGTATTCAACTTTCATTAGTTTTGAGTTTTTCCATTTGAGCAAGTCTGGTGCCATTTTAAAATTCGTCTTTACGGACTGTTCTGTTTTTGACAGATTCTGCCTTTTATTTCGCATTGCCATATTTGCTATGTTGGATGAATTTCTTTGATCCATTAATGTCCAGTAGCTTTGTGCAATGTCCAGAAGTGTAAAGAATGATTGTGTCACCTCTGAATGTGTGAATTATTAATTGTGCACTAACCCTCTAATGAGTTTGCTTGAAGTTTGGTGTGAAGGAAGTTTTCAAGGGTCAAGAGAGGAGAATGATATACTATGATCAAGAGGAGTGAAAGCTCTAAGCTTGGGGATGCCCCCGTGGCTCACCCCTGCATATTTTAAGAAGACTCAAACGTCTAAGCTTGGGGATGCCCAAGGCATCCCCTTCTTCATCGACAACATCATCAGGTTCCTCCCCTGAAACTATATTTTTATTCAGTCACATCTTGTGTTCTTTACTTGGAGCGTCGGTTTGTTTTTGTTTTTGTTTTGTTTGAATAAAATGGATCCTAGCATTCACTTTGTGGGAGAGAGACACGCTCCACTGTTGCATATGGACAAATATGTCCTTAGGCTTTACTCATAATGTTCAAGGCGAAGTTTCCTCTTCGTTAAATTGTTATATGGTTGGAATTGGAAAATGCTACATGTAGTAATTCTAAAATGTCTTGGATAATGTGATACTTGGCAATTGTTGTGCTCATGTTTAAGCTCTTGCATCATATGCTTTGTACCCATTAATGAAGAAATACATAGAGCTTGCTAAAATTTGATTTGCATATTTGGTCTCTCTAAGGTCTAGATAATATCTAGTATTGAGTTTTGAACAACAAGGAAGACGGTGTAGAGTCTTATAATGTTTACAATATGTCTTTTATGTGAGTTTTGCTGCACCGGTTCATCCTTGAGTTTGCTTCAAATAACCTTGCTAGCCTAAACCTTGTATCGAGAGGGAATACTTCTCATGCATCCAAAATCCTTGAGCCAACTACTATGCCATTTGTGTCCACCATACCTACCTACTACATGGTATTTCTCCGCCATTCCAAAGTAAATTGCTTGAGTGCTACCTTTAAAATTCCATCATTCACCTTTGCAATATATAGCTCATGGGACAAAATAGCCTTAAAAACTATCATAGTATTGAATATGTACTTATGCACTTTATCTTTTATTAAGTTGCTTGTTGTGCGATAACCATGCTTCTGGGGAACACCATCAACTATTGTTGAATATCATGTGAGTTGCTATGCATGTCCGTCTTGTCTGAAGGATCTATCATTTTAGTGATTGGAGCATGCAAAATTGTTAGAGAAGAACATTGGGCCGCTAACTAAAGCCATGAATCATGGTTGAAGTTTCAGTTTTGGACATATATCCTCAATCTCATATGAGAATAATAATTGTTGCTACATGCTTATGCATTTAAGAGGAGTCCATTATCTGTTGTCCATGTTGTCTCGGTATGGATGTCTAAGTTGAGAATAATCAAAAGCGAGAAATCCAAAATGCGAGCATTCTCCTTAGACCTTTGTACTGGCGGCATGGAGGTACCCCTTTGTGACACTTGGTTGAACATGGCATGCAAAGATCCGGTAGTCCAAGCTAAGTAGGACGAGGTGCGGACACTATTAGTATACTATGCATGAGGCTTGCAACTTGTAAGATATAATTTACATAACTCATATGCTTTATTACTACCGTTGACAAAATTGTTTCATGTTTTCAAAATAAAAGCTCTAGCACAAATATAGCAATCGATGCTTTCCTCTTTGAAGGACCATTCTTTTACTTTTATTGTTGAGTCAGTTTACCTATCTCCCTCCACCTTAAGAAGCAAACACTTGTGTGAACTGTGCATTGATTCCTACATACTTGCATATTGCACTTGTTATATTACTTTATGGTGACAATATCCATGAGATATACATGTTATAAGTTGAAAGCAACCGCTGAAACTTAATCTTCCTTTGTGTTGCTTCAACACCTTTACTTTGATTTATTGCTTTATGAGTTAACTCTTATGCAAGACTTATTGATGCTTGTCTTGAAGTACTATTCATGAAAAGTCTTTGCTATATGATTCACTTGTTTACTCATGTCATTACCTTTGTTTTGATCGCTGCATTCATTACATATGTTTACAAATAGTATGATCAAGATTATAATGGCATGTCACTTCAGAAATTATCTTTGTTATCGTTTTACCTGCTCGGGACGAGCAGAACTAAGCTTGGGGATGCTGATATGTCTCCAACGTATCGATAATTTCTTATGTTCCATGCCACTTTATTGATGATACCTACATGTTTTATGCACATTATATGTCATATTTATGCATTTTCTGGAACTAACCTATTAACAAGATGCCGAAGAGCCAGTTGTTGTTTTCTGCTGTTTTTGGTTTCAGAAATCCTAGTAAGGAAATATTCTCGGAATTGGACGAAATCTTCGCCCAGGGTCCTATTTTTGCACGGAGCTTCCAGAAGACCGAAGAGGGAAGGAAGTGGGGCCACGAGGCGCCGTCACCATAGGGCGGCGCGGCCCAGGCCCAGGCCGCGCCGACCTATGGTGTGGGGCCCTCGTGTGGCCCCCTGCGTTGCCCTTTCTCCTACTTAAAGCCCCCGTCGCGAAAACCCCAGTACCGAGAGCCACGATACGGAAAACCTTCCAGAGACGCCGCCGCTGCGAATCCCATCTCGGGGGATTCAGGAGATCGCCTCCGGCACCCTGCCGGAGAGGGGATTCATCTCCCGGAGGACTCTTCATCGCCATGATCGCCTCCGGAGTGATGAGTGAGTAGTTCACCCCTGGACCATGGGTCCATAGCAGTAGCTAGATGGTCGTCTTCTCCTTGTTGTGCTTCATTGTTGGATCTTGTGAGCTGCCTAACATGATCAAGATCATCTATCTGTAATACTATATGTTGTGTTTGTCGTTATCCGATGGATAGAGAATACTATGTTATGGTGATTATCAATCTATTGTTTATGTGTTGTTTATGATCTTGCATGCTCTCCGTTATTAGTAGAGGCTCTGGCCAAGTTTTTACTCTTAACTCCTAGAGGGGGTATTTATGCTCGATAGTGGGTTCATGCCTTCATTGACACCTGGGACAGTGACAGAAAGTTCTAAGGTTGTGATGTGCTGTTGCCACTAGGGATAAAACATTGATTCTATGTCTAAGGATGTAGTTGTCGATTACATTACGCACCATACTTAATGCAATTGTCTATTGCTTAGCAACTTAATACTGAATGGGGTTCGGATGATAACCTGAAGGTGGACTTTTTAGGCATAGATGCAGTTGGATGGCGGTCTATGTACTTTGTCGTAATGCCCAATTAAATCTCACTATATTTATCATATCATGTACATGCATTGTTATGCCCTTCTCTATTTGTCAATTGCCCGACTGTAATTTGTTCACCCAACATGCTTTTATCTTATGGGAGAGACACCTCTAGTGAACTGTGGACCCCGGTCCTATTCTTTACATAGCATACAATCTACTGCAATTGTGTTTTACTATTTTCTTGCAAACAATCATCTTCCACTCGATACGTTTAATCCTTTGTTACAGCAAGCCGGTGAGATTGACAACCTCACTGTTTCGTTGGGGCAAAGTACTTTGGTTTTGTTGTGCAGATTCCACGTTGGCGCCGGAATCCCTGTTGTTGCGCCGCATCACATTTCGCCACCATCAACCTTCAACGTGCTTCTTGACTCCTACTGGTCCGATTAAACCTTGGTTTCTTACTGAGGGAAACTTGCCACTGTGCGCATCATACCTTCCTCTTGGGGTTCCCAACGGACGTGTACATCTACGCGCATCATGATGCTTGTAATCTAGATGTCATTATGCTAGTCAAGTGGGTTTTACTTATGTGATCTCCGGAGACTCCTTGTCCCACGTGTGTAAAGGTGACAGTGTGTGCACCGTGTGGGTCTCTTAGGCTATATTTCACAGAATACTTATTCACTGTTATGAATGGCGTAGTGAAGTGCTTATTTATATCCCTTTATGATTGCAATGTGTTTTGTATCACTATTTATCTATGTGCTACTCATGTGATGTTATTAAAGTAGTCTATTCCTCCTGCATGATGTAATGGTGACAGTGTGTGCATTGTGTAGTTCTTGTCGTAGGTTATGATCATAATCTCTTGTAGGTTATGGAGTTGATTATCGCTATGATAGTATTGATGTGATCTATGCCTCCTTCATAGTGTGATGGTGACAGTGTGCATGCTATGTTAGTACTTGGTTTATTTTGCAAAGATCTATTATGCTCTAAGGTTACTTAAACATGAATATCAAATGTTGTGGAGCTTGTTAACTCCGGCATTGAGGGTTCTTGTAGCCCTACACAATTAGTGGTGTTCATCATCCAACAAGAGTATATGTAGCACAAAGGAAAGAGAACTTATTTATTATGTGATCAATGTTGAGAGTGTCCACTAGCGAAAGTATGATCCCTAGGCCTTGTTTCCACCACAAAGAATTGCTTCCCACGCCAGCAAGCTATTTTCTGGCGCCGCTTGTTTACTGTTTTACTGCATCTTTACTTTCTGCAATATTACCACCATCTATACTACTTGTATTTCACTATCTCTTCGCCGAACTAGTGCACCTATACATCTGACAAGTGTATTAGGTGTGTTGGGGACACAAGAGACTTCTTGCTTTGTGGTTGCAGGGTTGCTTGAGAGGGATATCTTTGACCTCTTCCTCCCTGAGTTCGATAAACCTTGGGTGATCCACTTAAGGGAAAACTTGCTGCTGTTCTACAAACCTCTGCTCTTGGAGGCCCAACACTGTCTACAGGAAAAGAAGCGTGAGTAGACATCAGCATTCAAGGCTAATGGTGAACCAGAGCATCCCAAAGAGTTTTGCCGCAAATTTACAAGTCAAGCAGGAGTTCTTATTAGGGACCATGTACCGATCAGCATTCAAGAGTGGCATAAGCCGAAGAAAGCGGAGAGTGGTGCTAGTTATGTCAACGACACGATGAAACAATTTCTTTGGGACACGCTACTGACAAAGTTCAGCCTACCGGAAGACATGACGGAAGGCCAGAAGAATAAAGTCAAGGAATGGACATGGAAGAAGATGGCCATACAATTCCAGACCTGGAAGAAAAATTTATGGGACAAATATAAGAATGAAGATCCAGTATTCGATGATAATCTAGTGAAGATAAAAGATCACTGACCCGAATTTAAGAGGTATAAGCAATCGTCTACTTTTGTGTCCCGGTCGATCAAAAATACCGAAAATGCTTCAAAGAAGAAACTTCCGCATCATTTGGGGTCAGGTGGCTACAAGAGTGCCATTCCGAAGTGGACAGCGTTTGAAAATAAACTGATGAATGCAGGAATCACTCCACAGACATGGGACTGGCCCGAACGGTCCAAGTTCTGGTTGTTCGCTCATGGGGCAGGGTTGGACCCAAAGACAGGGCTGATCGTTGCGTAGGGAAAATGGAAGGAAAAAATTGAGGAAATCGTACCGAAGCTTGTAACTGCAATTGAACAGGTTCGAAAGGGAGAGTACATTCCCGATAGAGAGAATGACGAGCTGACACTCGCTCTAGGGAATCCTGAACACGTTGGACGGGTACGAGCTCGCCCAGGTCTCACCATGAAGGAAGCGTTCCCGGAGTCCGCTGACACTTATAGAAGCCGTTCGCGAAAGAAGAAGAAGGACGCCGACGAATTAGCAGAATTGAGGAGTAGGGTGGAGGCGCTTGAGAAAAATCAGAGGGCACCTGATCAGCTGATGTTTCTACAGGATCCACAAGCCGATGCTGCCCCATCTCAGCGAAGAAGCAGTGTCGGTTCCTCGCATCTTGACGGATGTGGAGGAAGCTACCCCATGGATTATGTCACGGAGAAGACAGATTGCGAGCTACATATGTTATTCAGGACCACGTCCGTTAAGGTGGCGGTCGGCTATGTGTACCCAAGTGAAGATGGAGCAATGCACCATCATATGCCCATTCCACCTGGCTGTCTTCGTGTCGGGGTGGATGAAGTTGTTCCGGGTTTTGAAACAGTGGAGCTTGATATTCCTAGAGGTGACGATGAGAGGACACTGGCTGATGTCAAGCACGGTTTTGCCCTATGGCCGAAGAAGTACATCGTCCTTTTGCGAAGGCCACCGACTCCTACACATGAGCAGCAAATGCCATCGACTCCTCCTGGTAGCAGTCCTCGTGAGCAGCCAAGTCCACACCTACCTGAGAGGGACCCCAGCGTGAGTCCACCATCTCGAGATCCTCCGCGTAAGACAGCGTCCGTTAAGCGGAACGGTACGCCGCATAGGAAGAGATCTAGAAAGGAGAAACCACAGCCGCCCATTGAGAAGTTACCTTGGGAAAAAAGTGTCGAGGAAAACAGGCAAGCCATTGAGGCCGAGGTGAAATTTTTTTTTGCACCAAAAGTGCCAGAGATACCTTTCGAGAAGACACTAGATCCGGTGAAAGTTGTGCGTACCGTTGAGAATCTATATGACCCTGTACCATCGCCGCCATCTGACTATAGGCGTTCTATTGAAAGGTCGTATGACAAGATGATCGAGGCGACAAAACCCGTTCAATCGGGTATCAGGGAGATAAAAGGGATACACCTAGTCTACCAGCTCGGACAACAACCCGTTCAATCGGTAGCCCCTCTCAAGGTGTTTGACGGGAAGCCCGTTCAAAGTTCTCGACAAGACACAACTGATTACGCCTTCGGTGAACGAGCATATCAATTTGTTCAAGGGAAAGATTTGGTCGAGAATCTTAGGAAGCTACCAACATATATGCGTAACTTGCATTCGTGGTACCTTAATGCCTAAAAGGAAGGGATCGAGACTATCATGGTGCGAGTTAGGGAAGAGCACTACTTCCTGTGTGAACGTTGACTTCAACGAGCTTTTCCAGTTATACAATCTCCGGGCCCTCGACAAATCTATCATCAGTTCCTATTGTCTGTAAGTGATTTATTTAATTTGAGAAGTCTTTAGCTCAGCTCATTCATTGTCTGCAGATTATAATCTTTTGTGCGCTATATTATGCAGATCAGAGATGCTCGAATGCAAAAGGGACGAAATCACGGACATTGGGTTCATTGACCCGCACACAATGCATGTTAAAACCATAGAAGATACCCTCTATAACAAGGATACACCGGAGACTTTGCTAAGGTTTTTGAAGCGACAACGTGACAAAAGGCTAATAATTTGGCCTTACAACTTCCAGTGAGTCTTACTGTCTTATAACACATTATATTTTGCTCACCGTATGTCAAAATTTTAATTAATGACTTATATATATGACACTACATATTTAAACATGCGTAGGTTTCACTTTATTCTTCTAGTCATCAATATGCACATTGGAGAAGTTGAAGTCTTTGACTCACTAAGCAAAAAATCGGAACTATACTTGTCTTGTTATTTAATGCTCAAAAGGTAATTTTAATTCTTATCAGTTTGTTTCGTTAATTTTCTGCTATGAACTAATTGATAACTATTTTATGCATTTTCTTTTGTCGGGCAGCGTATGGGAAACTTTCATCAAGGAAGATAAGTCCCATGAATGGACACCGAAGCTGCGATGGCGTGCGAAAGTAAGTAGTACTACCTAGGTCCACACACCTTTAATTATCATACTTGACTATTGTTTGATTGAATTATATTCTTGTAAAGAAATGCCCGCAACAACCAGAAGGGACTGATCTCTGTGGATTCTACGTTTGCGATTACATCCACAGAATTGTCAGCGAGAGAATAAATAATGAAAGAAATAAAGAGGTACGAAAACAATATTCACAAATTTGTTTTCTCATCATAAGTTGTGCTGAGTTTCAGTAATAGTTGTTTCATTGTGGTTTGAATATATATATAAACACACACACATAGCTCATGTATTCATTTGTATCTTATTCTTTTATAGTTGGCAAGAAAGCAGAAAAAGCTCTCAATCGATGACCGCTTCATAGCAATAGGCGAGGAATTGGCGGGATTCTTCCTTCGGGATGTCATACCACCATTCGCAGAGTTCCACTATGAATGAAGATGTACATGTTACATATATAGTTGACTCGAAGAGTACCACTATGCTACATGTAATAGACATATATAAAGTACGCCTCGGAGAGTACCACTACTATGCATGAAGATCGATCTTCATGCATAGTGCTTCTTAATTTGCGATCTTATGCAATTATATGTGTGTTATATTATATGCACCAACTTGCTATGCATCATCTTGATCTTCATGTACTACCTAAACCAAAACGCGTTTCTGGTGCATCGACGCGATATGAAACAAACCGATATCCCTAAACCCCTCCAAAAACCCTAAAACTTCAAATCTCTGCCGCGGCAGAGATTCGTGCAAATTCCCTGCCGCGGGTGGGAACCTTTGGTACCGGTTCGTATTACCAACCGGTACCAAAGCTCCTTGGCCCTGAGCTCTCCTGGTGGCCCACGTGGAGGCCCCTTTTATACCGGTTCGTAAGCAACCGGTACGAAAGGGGGTGGGCCTTTAGTGCCGGATATTTTATACCGGTTGCTCAACCGGTACGAATGCCCCTCTGGAACCGGTATGAATGGACGTTTTTCTACTAGTGTTCTCATATCCTATCAAGACTTATTGGCGTGGAAGACCTTAAAGTCATTATCATGATGCAACTATAACTATACTCGTCATAATTCATACATCTAATACAATAACCATGATTCAATCAAACTTCAAATAAAATAACGGCTCATAATTCATTGGATAAAAATCCTTCACTCTCCGAGGGAAATTAAACAAGCACTAATGCAATCCTTATCAAAATTCGAAACTAAATGCAATTGGAAAGTAATTATGCGAGCTATAAAATATAGATTACAAGGTGTTATAGATCTCCCCCAAGCATGAAATCAAGCCTGGTGGACGTTGCAGCTTCAAGGTGGAGGGGTGACGTTGGAGACAACTGCACGGAGCTTCCTATTCGACTCCTCCAAAGCAGATATGCGACGGGGAGCTTTCTGCAGTTTAAAACGCGTAGAGTTCATTGCATTAATTATTACTTCCACAACTTCATTGAGCTCCTTCTTGTTATCCAGGTCCAGGAGGCGCCGGCGCACGATTTCCCGATGGAAGAGTTCATTCTTCTGCTGCTTCTCCAGCAGGCTAATGCATTGTTTAGTCCTCATGAGCGGCTTGATTGGTGGAGCGGGTTCATTAGTGAGTTTGAGGTCCCACTCCTCCATTGGATTGACGTTGATGCGGGCGTTCAGCGTCACCTTCGTTGTTGTGGAAGTGTGAGCGGTGGTCTCCTCATAAGTTCCTGCATCAACAACATTATGCTTACGTTTTGGTGATGCGTAGTTGGCGGCGATGAGCTTCAGGGACTCCACAGGCCCCTTTCCGTGAGGCTTCTTAGCCTCCTCCTCGTCTTCTGGCGTCACCATGGCAAAGTACTCCGTCTTTTTTCCAGCCACGTGGAGCTTGATGCATGTAGGGCTCGTAGTCTTCATCGTAGGAGTCCTAAGACTTCGTCCTTCGCGCCCTGATTGGGGGCACCAAAACAGCCTCGATGGTTTGGTCCCCTGCTGTACTGCGTTATACAAAAGGGTGGGGATCCCGAAGGCGATCGATACTAACTTGTTCACGATCTGCTAAACTGCCCCCCCCCCCCCCCCCTATATTCTCTCTCATCTCCACCGACCAGGAGAGGCCAGGAACAACAGGAAGACCATCCTACACGCTGGCGGTATCAGGGCAGTGTCGCTAAAGACATGAGGGGATCAGGAGGATCCCCAGATCGTCCAATTGCTTCACGCCTGTAACAAGCATGCAACAATGACAACTCTAGCTCCTCGTAATGTTCATCACTACCCTATCTGTTTTAATGTGCACTAGGTGTTCTGCATGCTGCAATTTGTGATCCTATAATATGTATAATGTTTTGGTCTAACATCACCCACTGCCAGGCGGACCCATGGAGACAGGGCGCGACACGTGATACATCCGTGACACAGTTCGTACAGACACATTTGCGACGCAAATACGAGCCGTGTTTGCGTTCCTGCAGATAGGCCGACCATTAACGTCACTAGATTTAGATGTGCGCCTTGGCGCACGATCCCGTGAAGTTCATATCAATGTTCTCGGTTATATAGTTTCAGTTGGAAAAAAAAATTGTTAGTGAAGGACAAAACATAAGCATACCTGAAATCTTTCACATATGTGTATGCATGTGAGACAAGTCAGTAAAGAAAGATTTGCATTAGGCACCGCTATGCACACGTCCAATGTCGTAAGGTACATCATGTGCCCCGTCATGTGCCCCGTAAGCAATTCAATTCTAGCTTATAAGTAGTGAGTAGACATACTGATAGGCCACTATTGTATTGCACTAAACACTAAAAGTTAATAGGAAAAAGCTTTTAGAGCAAAGATGCAGACATGCACTCGTTGCACACAAACCATCCTCAATGTACAAACTAATCTAGGAGACACCTAGAGTTTGCTAGATGAGGCATTGTTCTACTCATACTGAAAATGTTTGCTCTTCTTTATATTTTGGTACGGAAGTAGTGCTAAATACTACTCCCTCCGTTCCTTTCTATAGTGCCTATTGTTTTTTGGCACGGAAATTAGCGCGAGCCGTTTTTTTGACACAAAACCCCATAGCGATATCATAGACAAAATAGGAAAGTGAAAACAGATCTCAGAAATACATGATGAGATCGTTTTCCAGATTTTCTGGACTTGATCTGATCGGTGGAAGGGGTTCTTTGCAAAAAAAAACATAGCTTTACTCTTATATTCTGAAACAAATATGAAAAAACAATAGGCATTATAGAAAGGAACGGAGGGAGTATTAGACATACTTTTTACATGATGAAGTCTGAAATACTTCTATGTTTTGCTCACAAACAAGAGAGCAAGCAAGATAGATTGGATTGTTCGTCAGTACTGCTGCTCCTTCCTGCCAACAACTACAAAGCAAGGCAGAAAAGTGAGTACACGGAGCAAGCTAGCACGCTACTCCGCCAAGCAAAGCAAGCACATGCTCGTTGGTTAGAAATATCATCTATTTTAATAATAGATATATTCGCGGAGTGGTGTTTTGGCTCATGAAAGAATTTGTTTTCTTTATTTTGAAATTTTCTTAGATACATTTCAAAATGTCAAAAAATTTGAAACACAAAATTTGCATGTACATTATCACTGTGATACATCCGTACAAACTCGTTTCATGAAAAGCTAACTTGTAATGGACATGTGTAAAAAAGACAAAATTTGGTGGTACTAATAAGGCTTTTCAGAGGATAAATTTAATCTTATCAATATAGACCGCTAAAAGTATTTTTTTTTTGCGAAACTTGACGAACGCATATGTATTGTGAAGATGCATATGTAGAATTTTTTGTAAAAAAATTTCGGCACTTCGAAATATATATTTTTGGTAGAGGGAGCATATACGTGAGAGAGCCGAATTAAATTTCCGATACATTCGATTCTGTAAGAAGTTGGGACGCTTATTTTATTTTTTGAAGAGAGGTAGTAGAAACGATTGAAAATGGGAGAGAGAGAGGAATGAAATAAAAGTCAACGAGAAAGATTAGCAAAATTAGTATTCGGGAGATGTCCACAGGAACGAAAAAAAGGAGCTATGCTCTGTTCACTACATCACGGTAGAGATTTGGGGGCACTTTTAAGTACCCTCAAATGTGAAAAATATGTCCTCAAAACTTTTAAGGGCACATAAAAATGTACCGAATTTACTTGCTACTCGGAAAGTATTAAGGGCACTATAAAAATGTGCCGTCATAGGTATACCTTTTAGGGCACATTATAGACATGCCCCAAAAAAATTTGAGGGCACATTCAAAATATGCCCCGAAAAGTTTTGAGGGCACATCTAAAATGTGCCTCAAAAGTTTAGAGGGCACATAAAAAATGTGCCCCGGAAACTTTTGAGGGCACATCTAAAATGTGCCCCGAAAAGTATAGAGGGCACATGCAAAATGTGCCCCAAAAACTTTTGAGGGCACATCTAAAATGTGCCCCGAAAAGTTTAGAGGGCACATGCAAAATGTGCCCCAAAAACTTTTGAGGGCACATCCAAAATGTGCCTTGAAAATTTAAGGGCACATCCAAAATGTGCCCCCAAAAGTTTAGAGGGCACATCCAAAATGTGCCCCGAAAAGCTATTAGGGCAGATCCAAAATTCAGTTTACAACAATCACAATACATATAATCTGTAGCTACACAACCTCGGTACACATATCATTTCAAATGTCAGTCTGAAATTAAGCTAGCTTCAAAGGCCGGTATATATCGAATACATAAAATATGTGCCGGTTACAATAGTGCAAACGAATAAAAAACAAAGTCCAAGAATTACTTGCTCTAGAAGATTCGAACAGTTCAAGCACATATAATACTGGTACAAACCCAACAAGGTACATATGGAAATACTTCATTGGTGGATATAGGACTGTGTATGAGGCCTTTGATGGGAGAATCAGAGCACCACTCTCGTGACCATGCAGAAGCAATTAAAACTGAACCACCCACATCTGTCATAGGATTTTGAGCTCTGTTGTAAGAACCGAAAAAGTGCTCATAAGCAAGACTCAAAATAATTGATAAGAAGATGGCACAAGAATGGCAGAAAAAGTCCAATGGTATATGATCTGCAATTGTGAACACCTTCCCAGGTTACTCTCAACTACAAAGGAGGTAATAAATATATATATAACAAAAGAACAAGTAGTTTCTTTGACTCAATGAATCACCTTAAGCAAACTAATAAAATATGCGTCAATAAGGTTGATAACTAGCAAGTATACTGAGAATATAGTGGCCTAGAGTTGATAATACACAATTCTAGGTGCAAGAAAATGAAGCAAAGCATGTCATGCTACTGCACAGTTAATGTTACCTTCCTTAAGGGAAATACCAAGTGTTATTGTTAAGAAAAATTACTGCAGTAAGGAATAAATCTACACAGAAATAAAGGTGACAGTTCACCTGATTCCAGAGTATGGTACTCTCGAGCTCCTCAATTAACCAGATTCTCCAGTCTGGGAAAAGCATCCTTCTCTTCAGCTATATCTTCCTTTTATTTGCTATATCATTCACAAACATGCTAGATCAGTTAACCATGGCTAACAAGGCATTAATTAGAACACTTAGGAAATACCAAATCATCTCTAGCACTAACAAAATCTCTCTAAACCGAAGCAAAATCAGAAGGGCCACAGATCATGTTCAGTGAGACAATAAATCGAAGGAAAATAAACACAGTTTCTAATTCGTAATATAGTTCCAGAAATCAAGCAACTAAATACCTGAGAAGAAACTCAAGTTCCCGTTTGGTTGCATCCAATAGAGCATCCCGAATACCATCCATGAAGGCAAACCACTGTTTGGTTGCTTGGAATATAGTTGGTTCTTTCAATCTCCAGTCATAAGGGTACTTGTGTTCTGACAACCAAAGGCCACAATGGGCAGACAAACTTTTAAATAAAGTTGTTATTGTGAAGTTACTCACTGTAAGTATCTTCTAATATAAGGATGGAAACCTTCACAACTCATTTGGACTCTAGAACTAACTGAAAGAAGTCAAACTTGCGGTGAAAGAAGAAAATTCACTCAAGGGAGACCTCTACAATTTTATCTCACCTGCAATCACTCAAGGGATGGTCACTATTGACTACATGATATGTAGCAATAGCTTTAAATCAATGGGGAAATGTTGATTTCAGGAAGGAAGATGACAACAATAAATATCAGATATTTCCATACAGGCATAGCCAGCAATATGAAGTTGGTGCCATTTGCAAAATCGATACTCATCGATAAACAAAAGATGCAAAACATCAGCAGTATATAAGGTCAGGCCAGACGATTGGTGTAAGCTAAAATAAATCTCTACGTGAAAATAAAAGCCTTAGAAAATGTAAGAGAACAAGAGAAAATAGTTTTAAACTTCAGTGGCCAATTTAGCAGTCCAGTGGAGATAAAAAAAATATCTATGTACTGAGCCAACAAATGGTGCCGTGTGCTAACACGAAATATGAGTACAAGCTAAATGACCAGGACATCATTTAATTACCTTAGGTGTACTGTATGAACACAGTTGACAGAGCAAACAATTGACATAGTACAGTGGAGTAACGGGGTTGTAGAGATAGTGGGATTACCTTGGCAGTCCAGCACTTAGCCTCCGCATTGTGGATGGCTTCCACAAGGCCGGTGTAGTTCCAGTTCTTAATGACATTGTAAGGTCCATCATGGATCTCCACCTTGATGCTGCATTTGGAATTCATACCTGAAGTATACACACAACGGCAATCACAACCAAGGCAAACAAAAATATGACAGAATTACAACTGTACTGAGTGAGAATCCAAGAGTGCTCACCTATACCACTAGTATACTCACCTATACTAGTTCAGCGAGCATAAAGCGTATCGACCGATCGAGGTGATGTCTAAATGGAAGGGCAATTGAGTAATCTAGGAGCAGTACGAAAGTATTAGTAAATGGTTGGGAAAGGCAGGGGCAGAATGGGGAATGAATGAATCGGCCTCTTACATCGAGCTTCTGCTGCACGGCGCGCGGCCGCTTCCTGGGCCGCCGCCGCGGCCGGCCGCCCGTCAGCGCGTAGATGTCCTCCTCGATCTCCTCGGGGGCCAGGGAGACGGAGAACGGCGCGCGCTTGCGGCGCCTTGACGGGGACGGGGTCGAGGCCGGCCACGACGTCAGAGCAGCGGGACGCCGCCGCGTGCGCTCCCGTAGCTTCCACGGCTTCTCCGCCACCTCCGCTTGCTGCGGCTGCTGCTCCGGGTCCGGCTCCTGCGCGGGAGGCGGCGCCATGGTCTCTGGCTCGGCCTCCGGCTCCGGCTTCTTCGGCGTGGGCGTGGGCGGGGGCAAAGGCGGGCTTGGCTGGGGCGCGCGGAGACGGTCCGCGGCGTCCCGCAGGTGGCCCACGAGCTTGCCCCGGAGATCCTCGGTCCCGCCGCCGCCGCTGCTCCTGCGGTGGGACTCGGACGAGGAGCGGCGCCGATCGCGGGCGGCGGAGGCCCCCACCGAAGAGGACTCTTGAACGGTTTGGTGGGCGGGCGCGCGGACGCGGTGCGCTCGAGGCGGCTGCTGCGGCTGGCGCGCCCACGGCTCGAGGTGGTGCGCGGGCGGCGGCTTGGCCCTCGGATCTGCCGTCGCCGCCATGCCCGCTGCCTCTCCTGGGTCGCGAGGGGAGGTGGGAGAAAGGCAGCGAGGAGGAGGATGTTTTGAGGCTGAGAGACGGGTCTCCCTCGTGGTTTTGTTACGGTAAGCGACGCAAACTGGTGCTGCCGTTTTCCGTGGGCAGCCTCGTCATTCACTCATTCTCCCGCCGGGCCCGCCGTCGTACGCATATCCTGGTCGCTGATCCGTGGGCCCGAACTACGTGCAGACACACCTTGTCAGTGAGAAAACCTGGAGCGCGCGAGGTCTCCGATGGAAAAGGACGCTGGACGGGGGCGAGTTCCGTTATATCCTCTGCCACCACCAAACCGAGGAAGACGCTGGCTGGCGTGCGGATGTGGCGACGTCCGTGACGGCGAGAGGGCCCACCAGAGGAGCAGAGGGCCCACCAGAGGAGCTGAGGTTTTCACCCCAAGACCACCTGACATGCGCGACGACAAGAGATGTAGCTCACGAAGATGCCTTCAAGAAGGAGAACGGCACCCACGGGTACCGCCGTCATTGGCACCTACTCAGAATAGGTGCAAAGCTTTCGCCTGGCATGCCATCTCCGCCATGGAGCCCCGCTTGAAGCTCGGGTAGAAGGAGCGCAACCAACATAGCATGGGACCTTGCCGCCGATCACCCGACACACACACCCGACGCAGCAGCCAGAAGCAGCACCTCACTCCGCAGCCAAAAGCTGCCGGAGCGCCAGATTTGGACGGGAGCCGTCGAATATTCGGTCACCAGCCGCCACGCCGTCGAGGAACCGCGCCATGGGCCCGTAGAAGCCCAGATCGGCCCTGCCCGCAACGACCCCCGCGCCTCCTCCGCGCCAAGGACCTCTCAGGCCGCCAGCGCGCTTGCGCAGAACCAAGCCAGACCAGCGCCCTCAACAATCACCGGTCGCGACCGCTGCAACCCGAGGCCGTGACCCTCGGCGCCCGCTCTGAAGCCATCCGCTCGTTTGAGCGCGAAGGACCCGCCCCCCAACGCCGCTGAGCGCTCGCGCCCTCAACCGCACCGGCGCCGCTGAGCGCGGCCGGCGGCCAGCGCGAGCGGAGCCCCGCGCCGCCCCGCGCCAAAGCCGCGCCGGCCCGCGCCGCCGGTCGACGAATCTGCCCCGCGCAGCCCGCCTATGGAGCGGGGAAAGGAGATCCCGCCGCCGCCCACGCCGCGCGAGCTTTGCCCGGCGATGCTTGCCGGGGGCGGTGGGGGATAGGGTTGGAGGCGGAGCTTCTGCTGGCGGCTGGGGTTAGCACCCAGGTCGCCCGCGGGGAGCGACCGAGGCCAATGCCCAACTGTTACTGTCTCTCGAAAAGAAAAACTGCATCCATCTGTCTAGCATACACCGCAATATCTAAACCCCAAATATGTTGATGGAGGGCAACCCATCAGGATGGGACTGGGCCGGGTTAACCCGCCAGGTCACTGACCCGACCCAAAAACTTATGGCCAATGGGCCAGGTGGGTTGGCCCTGAACGAAATTTGGGTCAACGGAGCCGGCCTCGAGTGACCCCTTGGGCCAGCAGGGCCAACCCGCGACTTAGGTAGTTCCGTGTCTACAAGCAAATTAGGCTTTATTTAGTCACCGCTCTGCTCATCTATGGTAACTTCCTTCACTACATTTTCCTTTTCAACTGAACTTTTAAAATAGTATGTAGGCTGTTCCAATTCAGGGAGTAAGTTCATGAGTTTGCAATGTCAAAAAATTGGATGTTGGCACAGTGCTCCTGGAAAACTTATGATTTGTACTTTGAGAAAACTGCCACAAGGACAACAATTTATGGACCATACTGAAGGTCCATGGTCAGGACTTATGACATCCAAGTTGGCGATGAGGTATCTTTCAACTATGATGAATAAGATGACATACATGATGTCACTGTGTACCACCATGGGGACAATGGCAAGAAAAGGAAATTATTAGTTGGAGATCCAGGTATGAATATGATGGACTTGTCTTATTATCATATTCTCTTGTAGGACTGACATGCATGTCAACTGTAGTGGATTGATATTTTGCAATTTTCATTGGTTGAGCAGTGGTTAATGATGTGGATCTTCATATTAGAAGTGCACTTCACAAGACTGTTTTCTCAAACATCAATGCAATCACAGAGCAGCAGATGGCAGCCATTACTTTTGCCATCTTGAAAGAAGTTTATGTGCATACTAGAAGAGAACTTGAGGATGATGAATTATATTGCAGTGTAGACAATCTGAAGTTCTTTGTGCACATTTACAATGATGAAAATGTGCACTTTGATGCCCTGGTTAGTTATGAAATTCTTGCACTTTGATGTCCCTGTTAGTTCACATAGTATTTCTAAATTATTTGTGTAGCATAAGATACTGCATTCATGTTCTGACTTGGTTAACATGTATTTGTCAGTACCTGAATCCAGAGTACTTCAACGATGTGCACTGCCCTGTGAATGGATGTACACATGTGGAGGAGGGTCCTTAACCAACCAGAGGTAGCCTGATACCACATTGAAGGAGATGACCACATTGCAATTACTGTAGGGTGGAACCATTTCAGGGAAGAATCCAACATTGTGGAAGGCTCTCTACTTGTGATGAAGGCAGTTCCAACCTATGAAGCCATTGGACTTGACTCTGTCGAGATGATGAACCCATGAAGCAAGTAATGAAGACATTATGTACTGTTTTTGCAAGTTAGTTAAGACTAGTTTTCATATTCGAGTTGCTAGTAAGTACTTTTGATTGTAGTGCCTAAGTTTGTTATGTAATATATAAGTAGAATCTGGTCTGTAATAGTAAGTACTCCATCTGTGTGATGTAGTAGTAAGTATTCCATCTGTGTGATGTAATTTATTAGTAATCTGAACTTGGTCTGTAATAGATTTAAGTAGTTCATGCTCTAAACTTGGTGTATAACTATTAATCTGTGTTTCCTCTATTGGTGCTTTGTTGTTTTCGGGGCACATCACAAATGTGCCCTCATATGTATTAGGGGCACATGGATTTGTGCCCTCATAGCTATATCTATTAAGGCACATTGGATATGTGCCCTTATAGGTATACCTATGAGGGCACATAGGATATATGCCCCGAAAACTATTTACGGCACATGGATTTGTGCCCTAATAGGTCATACCATTTAGGGCACATCTAAATATGCCCTAAAAGGTACTCCCTCCGTTTCAATCTATAATGCCTATAGATTTTCTGCATTTGTTTCATAATATAAGAGTAGATCTGCGTTTATTTGCAAAGAACCCCTTCCACCGATCATCTGAATAGCAGAAAATAAGGAAACCGATCTGATCCCGTGCATAAAATCTGGGAACTGATTTATGGTACATCCTCCTATAGGCATTATAGATTGAAAATAAGGAGGTTTTGTGTTAAAAAATGACTTGCGCTAATTACCGTGCAGAAAATCTATAGGCATTATAAATTGAAACGGAGGGAGTATATTTTTGAGGGCACATCCAAAATGTGCCATAATTGGTATGTCCTATAAGGACACTTAAAATATGTGCCATAATTGGTAACTTTTCAGGACACATAGAAAATGTGCCCCTAAGAATGTGCCCTGAAATGCCTACCGTGGTGTAGTGGTTCGTCTGGGCGTGGCATCAGAGTTTGGTCGTTTGTCGAGATGCAGCACATCGCGAACATTCTGGTCGTCGTCTAGGTGGCGGTGAGGCGGCTAACAGGCCACGCTCCTACATCCTGAGCAGGCGGCTGAACGGCTGGTCGTGGAGCGCCCGCACGTCGGACCAGCCGACGGTGTTAGGGCTGTTGTCCCAGCGAGGAGCTGCTTCGACAAAGCAGTAGGGCTTCGACGACGGGGCGACCGGCGACGCCGTAGCTTGGCTGCTGGCCAAAGAAAAGCTAGCCTCAGGGAGAGCTCTACTTGCCGGCCACCCTAGGTAGACATGTTCTACCTATAGGAAGCCGCTAGCGCCCGCTCGTGCAGCAAGGGACAGTAAGGGAGAACTGGGCCGTGGCGATTGGAGGAAGGAAGAAGGTGAGAGAAAGGAGCGGGCAAAGGTGGGTGTGATTAATCAGCATGATTCCCTTTCTTGAGTCTATCTCACTGGCAGTTAAATTATTTCGTATGTTTTATCTGGATTGGCTAGCCAATTCTGTATTCCTTTTTATTAATCAAAGAAGAACATCGCATCAATTTGAGTCTAATGTTTTTAGTTCCTGAGATATACTGAGATCTGAATTCTTCTTTGTCAATTAAATAAGGAACGTTTGCGTCAATTTGAATCATATATTTAGTTCTGCAAGCAAACTGAAGCTTCATTCTTTCAGATAGGATATGAATCAAGATCAACTGGTCGGTTGTAAGTGGCCACGGTATGGCATTGGAGGTGAATTGAGCTGACACACTACCAGTAGGTATGTTCTTCTTTATTGAACTGATAAAGGTGAGCTTCATTTACATAAATCAACCAGTTGTGTCGATCAGCTCTGAACTTTTTTACTGAGCTAAAGGAAATAAATATGATGTCCTTAATTTTACTTTCCGCTTGCTTGGTATAATTAGCTCTCTCAGAAAAAGAAATTATTCTCTTTGTATGAATAAGCTAAAACTGAAAATGTAAATGTACAGACTAAAGACACAGAAAATATATAACCTTTCATTAAATTGTTCGGTTATAACCGTCAGAAGTGACACAAAGACCGGTTGAAATAAAGGATAGCTTCCAGCACACTCATTGCATCTACAAAAAAAAAGTATATAAAGGAGACCATCGACCATACCACAATATAGGACCAGCTAGGAATAGTGAACATACATAAACATAGCAGCAATGTGATCTATTTGCTACCTAAATTGCCGATGGTAGCTCAAGCACGGGACACTTGTTGTTGGCATCCGTAGACACCTAGAGTTTTCATGTTCCTGCAATGAACTTTAGATAATCAGCCCTTATTTTGTGCACACAAATGGGTAATTTATAAGACTCTCCGCAAAAGCACCTACGTAGAAAGCACAACATCTGAGATTGCATCGACATTTTATTACAGTCCATGCCTAGAAACGACGACGCTACAACTGAGCTATTTATTAGTCATGTAAAGTGCATATAAGAACTTCTTACTTCCTAGTTTTAGTAAACACTGTGTAGCCTGAAAAATGCTTAAAAACATATGAGCTAAATGTCAAATTCATACTATAAACATAAAAAATTATAAGTGAGCAATTGTTTACAAGGAATACTAAAAGGGACAGGATGGGAGTGTATGAGACCAAAAACCTATATACAGATTTGTATCCCAACATATGTAACTATCGTAAAAAAAGGATATGACTAATACCCTATGTTCAACCCAAAGGAATTATGGCCATAAAGTATGAGTCTCTGCAGCTGCAAGAGTTGAACCAATATTGCAGCATGCTCAAAGGGAAAAAGGGAACTCACAAGAGGTGAACTATTAATATGCAATATGCTCAACAGGAAAAAAGGGCAGTCACCAAAGTCAGCAATTCAGGAGTGATTCCACTCCTAAGTTAAATGAACAAATCAATCTGTAGCAATGCGGAGAAAGTATCTCACCAACACGATTTTCCACTGAGCTTGCTTAGGATCACATTAAAATAATCTGTAGAGATAGAGAGAAACTGGTCACCAAAGCACATATTGACATAGCCATGGTAAGGAGCTGCAAGACCATCAAGTGACAGTAGAGAAAAACACTAATCTATATGTGACTTTGTGCTATGTTTCCTGGGGAAATAGCATGCATATTACATGTGATACTTCATTAGTAACATCAATCTTAATAAAAAAATTAATAGCAGACATGAATTGCAATCAAGTAATGAAAATTAGTTTACTGTCAGTGTTCCTATCCTCTTGTCGGTGGTGGCTAAAGCTAACAGCTTTATCCTCGTCCCGATCTCCGGTCGACTCTGCATCAGGTCATGGTGTATGGCCGAGGCGAAAGCCCTGCTCGGCAGTGACCTGTGCTGACCACGGCAACATCTGCAGGCGTCGTTTCCTTGAATATTCAAAATGACCGTTCTCTCAAAGCACCCACTCAAATGGAATGAAACTTTTCCAGATTTCGTACACACATTTATTTGAATTACTGTTCTTTTTCATTTTTTCTGGCAACACTGAATTTTCAAATGGAGAAACTTTCGCAAATCTGTCACAAAGATATTCTCAAGTATATGTATTGTTTAAACAATATTCTGGGCAGGTCGATTTGAGAGAATATTTTGGAAACAGAGGCATTTAGACAAAGAAGTTTGATAGTCCAATGGACCATTTGCACATTATATCAATCGCAAGTAGTAAAAAAGAGATTCTTGAATAAAGCATTAGTCTAAAGTTGGCATATTATAGTAGTTTCATCCACATTCGCATAGTAGAACACAGAAGATCAAGGTAGAGCCGAAGTTCTAGAAAGTTACAACACAAAAGCATGTGGAAACACAACTAAGCCATTTCCTCTCTTTGGCGTCAAGCTTACTGGATTTCTGACTAAGAAAAGAACGTATGCAAATAAATGGTTCTGGAAAGCGAATACAACCATGAAAGGTAATGCATCATCTAAAATAAAAAAATATGGATAAATGTAACTTAATAAAAGTCCCTAAACAAGTGAATACCTCTGAACTGGCTGTTGGCTGGATTTATCTTAAATGGTAGACCTTTTCTTTTGACCTACAACTTGAAAAGCAACAAGGAGAAGACCTGCAACAATGCGAACTGAAGTAAAATACCGAGGTCCACCAAGCAGTAACTCAGAATGCTAACAGCTATCAAAGTAAATGACATAGACATAAAGCAATGTAAATGGTAAAAAGAGCATTCATGAATTTATTTCTTCCTTAGCAAAAATTCGCTAATAAGTATAATTTAAGAAGGCCAATTATCTATTTACAAATGGAGGAAGGAACTATCACATGGGAGAAGATGAAGCAAACATAACTAAGCTATTTAGAAAAGGAGAATACAAGGTAGAGCTGCTACAAAAAAAATACCCTGATCTAAAAGCCATTATTTTTCCTACATAATCATACATCCTTCCCTGAACCAAGATAGTAGACAATCATCTCTAGCAAACAAAGAGCACAAAACAACATGCATACATGAAAAACAGAATATGGATTCAAAATCATGGAGATCATAGAATGATCTGACAATCTTCCAATATTTTTCACCTCAGCGGCTCACTGAAGGTCCTAACACACAGAATGTACATATTTTTAAACATAAAAGCGTGCAAGCAGAAACTCAGCTGCCAGCCCCGTGCCCCCGTTAGAAATCTCAGGAATTAAATTTTGCAGTAAAACAAAAGCTCATCTTAATCTGTTTAACTGAGAACCAAATAAGGCACTGCCAGTCCCTTGAGAATATAAATAGTGCCAAACTTGGCTAGGTAAATACATAATTATGTTTTTTAACCCGCCGCGACACTCAGCTCGTATAGTGTAAGGGGCGTCAATTACAGGGAATGGCCCAGTCTACAGCAGTTCACACTAATCAGTGTCCACAGTTCAGAAAACCATAAAAGCCAACTGTGTAGGTATAAACAAAAGAATCTAATATGCATAAGATTCTATAGTCATAATACCAGCCTACTTTCGTAGCATATCTTTAGCAAGATAACCGAAAAGCACTTACCACATGATTGGATGTTATTCTATCAGTATTAATCTCACATCTTAATATCATGTACTTCCTGTCCTATGTATGAGCTGCTCAAAAATGGAAATAAGCAAGAAAATAAATGCGGATTACCAAAATAGTTTATGGAACAAGTGTTCGCAAGCTATATGCATCAAACGGACCAGTGCATGCATACCCAATATCAGATCACATTAGAGAACCTTCAGGTAGCACAAAAAGTAGAATGTGAATACATTCGAAATAGTTACCTTGTCTTTCTTTTATTCCCCTAAAGATCAAGCAGTGCAAAATCCGATGTGAAGGATGGGGTATTCTTCGATTGCATACACACACTGAAATCTGCACACAAACATGGATAGACGCAAATGGACAGTGTTTGCAAGATGAAAAGCATCTCATCCAGCTTATTTTGAATAGAAAGATAAAGCCAAATTATTAAAAAATAAGAGTATACCTGCTGCAATAGTCCAAGAAACGGAGATGGCTGTACACACTAAATGACATAGGACGAATGATGTGGCTAGAGCAAAGCCAACACTTGTTGGCTGCAGAACATCAGAAATCAAATGCCTACAGTTCAAGAAATTAAAGGCATCAACTGATTGCAAAACCAAAAAGCTCCAAAAACGATATCTAGAGCGTTCGGGAACCCCTCAGCTCTGAACTCTGCACCTGGAACGGTGTTCTTAAGCTCACCTGGCGTGGCCTCCACACGCCGAACCAGCCAGCGGGATAACGCCTGGTGGTGGTGTTGGCGGCTCCTTCCGACAAAGCTATCGAGGTAAAGATATTTGGGTCAATGGATATGTTGATAGAAACTCATAGGTTATTTGTGCTTCTCTATTTCTCTGGGTACATTCATCAATAGACATAATTATCCGTCTGCCTTCCTTTTGAGTATCTGCATAAGATAATTGATCAAACACATATATTAAAAAATAGAAAAGTACCATGCAGCAAACAGAGAGTATCTGAGTGGAGCAAAAGAAACATGAGAAACATGACCAAGCAATCTAGATCAAGGGGCTCGGCTCGTGCCAAAAATAAAATAATGGACATAGCCTGCAACAAGTCGCAGACATTTCACACATCAAACATGGAAACAAAATCAAAAGGGAAAAGTTGGGAAACATGACCAAATCGACAACTATAACTACAAAAACAATTGGATCAGATGCTCACCACAACCGCATCAAATGTTGAAGCATCCATCTTGTGTTCCTCTCAGTTTGTGCCATGGTGCGATTTCTTGGGGCATTTTTTATAAGCCGCTAATATGTAAAATATAGAATTCGAGGAGTGTCCCATGAAAACAAAAGTATTACTGCAAGTTTTCAAGACTTAAATTGTGGGCTTATCATTTGGACAAGATGGAATTTTATGAAGATTAGTTAAATCAAAGTTGTAGGCAATACTGATGGGGTTCGTAGCATAGAAAACAAAAAATTTCCTACCGCAAGACGAACAAATCCAAGATCTAATCTATAGAACACCCAAGATCTAATCTACAAGATCGGAGCAACGAGATTGATAAGATACTAACCCTTGAAGATTTCCAAAGCCTATGAGATCAGATCTCGTTGTTGGTGTAGACGATCATCCCCAGTGCTGCAATCCGGCAGCACTTTCGTACTCGGTCACGCGTACGGTGTCGATGAAGCCCTTCCTCTCCCCGTTCCAGCGGGCAGCGGAGGTGTGGTAGATCTCCACGGAATCCCAGCAGCACGATGACGTGGTGGTGGTGGTGGAGAAGAATTGCTGCAGGGCTTCGCCTAAGCCTGCGCAGCATATGGAGGAGGAAGAGAGGGGGGTGGCCAGGGTTTCTGGATGGGGTGCCTTGGCCGGCCACCCCCTCCCCTCTTTATATAGGTGGGGGGTCGGCCTAGGGTTTCCCCTAGGGCCCACCTACCCCCTTTGGCCGGCCACATGGGGGGGCAAACTCCTCCCCCAAGTTTTCCCCCTTATCTCCTAATTTAAACCATTTATTTTAGGAGATAGATCTTATCTCTAGATTTAAACCATTTAAACTGGAGATAGATCTTATCTCTAAGGGGGGCCGGCCTAGGCCCACATGTCATGGTGGGTAGGACCCACTATGCCATGTGGCTCCTATGTGGCCTCTCCCGGGGTGGTGGGCCCACTGGTGGCCCTCTAGAACCTTCTAGAAGCTCCGGTCAAAACACCGGACTTTTTTCCGAACCCCGGAACTTGACTTCCCATATATGAATCTTATTCTCCGGACCATTCCAGACCTCCTCGTGATGTCCCGGATCCCATCCGAGACTCCGAACAAAAACTTCGGACTCCAACTCATATTCCGAATCTACTTATGCGACATCGAACCTTAAGCGCGTCACCCTACGGTTCACGAACTATGTAGACATGGTCGAGACTCCTCTCCCAGCAATAACCAATAGCGGGATCTGAAGATCCATAATGGCTCCCACATATTCAACGATGACTTAGTGATCGATTGAACCATTTACATACGATGCCAATTCCCTTTGTCTCGTGATATTTTACTTGTCCGAGGTTCGATCATCGGTATCTCCATACCTTGTTCAACCTCGTTACCGACAAGTACTCTTTACTCGTACCGTGGTATGTGATCTCTTATGAACCATTCATATGCTTGCAAGCTAATCAGATGACATTCCACCGAGAGGGCCCAGAGTATATCTATCCGTCATCAGGATGGACAAATCCCACTATTGATCCATATGCCTCAACTCACACTTTCCAAATACTTAATCCCACCTTTATTGCCACCCATTTACGCAATGGCGTTTGATGTAATCAAAGTACCCTTCCGGTGTAAGTGATTTACATGATCTCATGGTCGAAGGACTAAGGCAACTATGTATCGAAAGCTTATAGCAAATTGAACTTAATGACTTGATCTTATGCTACGCTCATTTGGGTGTGTGTCCATTATATCATTCACCTAATGACATAACCTTGTTATTAATAACATCCAATGTTCATGATCACGAAACCATGATCATCCATTAATCAACAAGCTAGTTATACAAGAGGCTTACTAGGGACTCCTTGTTGTTTACATAACACACATGTATCAATGTTTCGGTTAATACAATTATAGCATGAGATGTAAACATTTATCATGAACAATAAGATATAACAATAACTAATTTATTATTGCCTCTTGGGCATATCTCCAACAGTCTCCCACTTGCACTAGAGTCAATAATCTAGTTAACATTTGTAAAGATATAGCACCTTGGCCTTCTGGTGCTTATCATGTTTTGCTCACGGGAGAGGTTTTAGTCAACGAATCTGACACGCTCAGAAACGTATGTATTTTGCAATTCATTTGTGTCTCAACGCATCACTTATTTTCCAAATGAGTCGGCATTAATTGTATATGCTTAGTCCTCTGGTGGAACCTTAATTCCGCGGTCTGAAATAAGTCACTAATATTGTCACACACACTATAGCTTCAAAGTTCTGACACTGTCGGAACTACACCAAGTTCTCAAAGAACTCCTTGACTTAACATCCTCAGTCATTGTCAAAACAATGACATACTCTGCCTTTGTTTGTAGAATCCGTCACAATATTTAGAACTGATCTAAATCTAGCATAGATTTCTTCTAGCTCACTGTGCTACCTTATAAACAACACTTAGCCTAATTGAGATTGAAATTTTATTTTTATATGTAACCAAACTAATATCGGTGCAACACCTTACAGCGATTTGTTTGTCACTACCCCATATAAAAACTATATATATATATCCTTGGTTCTTTTAAAGCACTCAGGGATATTCTTATTGTTGTCCAATGATCATTACATGAATCATTCTGGTATATGCTCGTAACATTTTAGAGCACAGGACATCTGACTTTGTACATATTATTCGTGATCTGAAATCACTCATGTGTTTTTACTCATCAAGTGTCAAATACACTCAAGTCTTGTTAAACCTTCACATGAAAAGAACACCTTCTTAACATTTTTATATTGAACCACTTCAATATTCATTCTATGTACTTTGACTTAAACTTATTATGTGTTTCAATCTATCTACATAGATCTTGACACTAAGTATGTTTTAGTCCATATCCTTTCATTGAAATTAATTCTCAATGAAACCTTTTAAATCAATTATATAATTACACTATTTATAATCAACGATATGTCATCTACATAAAGTATTATAAATATGTCTCAGCGCTCCCACTTAATTTCTTGCAAATGCAAGCATCTTCATCGTTTCTGATGAAATCAAGACCCTTTGATTATTTCATCCGGTGAAGATTCCAACTCCGCGATACTTACTTCATCCAATTGAAGTTTGTATACCTATCTAGTATTCCACGGACCAGCAAAACTCTTGGTTGTATCTGGTATACATCCTTCATACATACTTCTGGTAAGGAATGTATTTCTGCCATCCTACTATCATATCTCATAAAATAAATATGTAGGGATTACTAGAATAATCCACATATAAGCATTGCCACGGAAGATCTAATCTTATCGTAGTCAAATCTTTGAACTTTGTCGTAAACAACTTTTCGATAAGTCAAGCTTTTTTAAGGATATTTCATCCAAGTCCATCTATTTTATAGATCCATTTACTTTCAAAAAGTATTCACCTATCTTGGATTTCATGGCGCATAGCCATTTTAACGGAGTCAGGGCCCATCATAACTTCTTTGTATGTAGTTGGTTTATCATTGTTCAAAAACAATCCTTTGTCCATAAATCATTTATTTGATTACAAAATAAACCACATCTACAATGTTCAATAAGTACTTTGATCTCCATGACTATAACACTTTGTAGACATGGGAGCCATGATCTTCGTAGCTGCTTCCGGAACCATTTCCGATGTTGTGCTACTCTGATCATCATGCTTAGGTTCATAAACCTTATCAAGTTCTATTGTCCTCTGATTGCGTGTAACTTACACGTTCGTTGGGAACCCCAAGAGGAAGGTATGATGCACACAGTAGCAAGTTTTCCCTCAGAAAGAAACCAAGGTTTAATCCAACCAGTAGGAGCCAAGAAGCACGTTGAAGGTTGATGGTGGCGAAATGTGATGCGGCGCAACAACAGGGATTCCGGCGCCAACGTGGAACCTGCACAACACAACCCAAGTACTTTGTCCCAACGAAACAGTGAGGTTGTCAATCTCACCGGCTTGCTGTAACAAAGGACTAACCGTATTGTGTGGAAGATGATTGTTTGCAAGAAAACAGTAAAACAAGTATTGCAGTAGATTGTATGCTATGTAAAGAATAGGACCGGGGTCTACAGTTCACTAGAGGTGTCTCTCCCATAAGATAAAAGCATGTTGGGTGAACAAATTACAGTCGGGCAATTGACAAATAGAGAAGGGCATAACAATGCATATACATGATATGATAAATATAGTGAGATTTAATCAGGGCATTACGACAAAGTACATAGACCGCCATCCAACTGCATCAATGCCTAAAAAGTCCACCTTCAGGTTATCATCCGAACCCCATTCAGTATTAAGTTGCAAAGCAACAGACAATTGCATTAAGTATGGTGCGTAATGTAATCGACAACTACATCCTTAGACATAGAATCAATGTTTTATCCCTAGTGGCAACAGCACATCACAACCTTAGAACTTTCTCTCCCTGTCCCAGTGTCAATGAAGGCATGAACCCACTATCGAGCATAAATACTCCCTCTTGGAGTTAAGAGCAAAAACTTGGCCAGAGCCTCTACTAATAACGGAGAGCATGCAAGATCATAAACAACACATAAACAATAGATTGATAATCACCATAACATAGTATTCTCTATCCATCGGATCCCGACAAACACAACATATAGTATTACAGATAGATGATCTTGATCATGTTAGGCAGCTCACAAGATCCAACAATGAAGCACAATTAGGAGAAGACGACCATCTAGCTACTGCTATGGACCCATAGTCCAGGGGTGAACTACTCACTCATCACTCCGGAGGCGACCATGGCGGTGTAGAGTCCTCCGGGAGATGAATCCCCTCTCCGGCAGGGTGCCGGAGGCGATCTCCTGAATCCCCCGAGATGGGATTCGCGGCGGCGGCGTCTCTGGAAGGTTTTCCGTATCGTGGCTCTCGGTACTGGGGTTTTCGCGACGGAGGCTATTTGTAGGCGGAAGGGCAACATGGGGGGCCACACGAGGGCCCCACACCACAGGTCGGCGCGGCCAAGGCCTGGGCCGCGCCGCCCTATGGTGTCGGCCCCTCGTGGCCCCACTTCGACTCCTCTTCGGTCTTCTGGAAGCTTCGTGCAAAAATAGGACCCTGGGCGGTGATTTCATCCAATTCCAAGAATATTTTGTTACTAGGATTTCTGAAACCAAAAACAGCAGAAAACAGCAACTGGCTCTTCGGCATCTTGTTAATAGGTTAGTTCCAGAAAATGCGTAAATACGACATATAATGTGCATAAAACATGTAGGTATCATCAATAAAGTAGCATGGAACATAAGAAATTATCGATACGTTGGAGACGTATCAGCATCCCCAAGCTTAGTTCTGCTCGTCCCGAAGCGAGTAAAACGATAACAAAGATAATTTCTGAAGTGACATGCCATCATAATCTTGATCATACTATTTGTAAACATATGTAATGAATGCAGCGATCAAAACAATGGTAATGACATGAGTAAACAAGTGAATCATAAAGCAAAGACTTTTCATGAATAGTACTTCAAGACAAGCATCAATAAGTCTTGCATAAGAGTTAACTCATAAAGCAATAAATCAAAGTAAAGGTATTGAAGCAACACAAAGGAAGATTAAGTTTCAGCGGTTGCTTTCAACTTATAACATGTATATCTCATGGATATTGTCAACATAAAGTAATATAACAAGTGCAATATGCAAATATGTAGGAATCAATGCACAGTTCACACAAGTGTTTGCTTCTTAAGGTGGAGGGAGATAGGTAAACTAACTCAACAATAAAAGTAAAAGAATGGTCCTTCAAAGAGGAAAGCATCGATTGCTGTATTTGTGCTAGAGCTTTTATTTTGAAAACATGAAAGAATTTTGTCAACGGTAGTAATAAAGCATATGAGTTATGTAAATTATATCTTACAAGTTGCAAGTCTCATGCATAGTATACTAATAGTGCCCGCACCTCGTCCTACTTAGCTTGGACTACCGGATCTTTGCATGCCATGTTTCAACCAAGTGTCACAAAGGGGTACCTCCATGCCGCCTGTACAAAGGTCTAAGGAGAAAGCTCGCATTTTGGATTTCTCGCTTTTGATTATTCTCAACTTAGACATCCATACCGGGACAACATGGACAACAGATAATGGACTCCTCTTTAATGCATAAGCATGTAGCAACAATTATTATTCTCATATGAGATTGAGGATATATGTCCAAAACTGAAACTTCAACCATGATTCACGGCTTTAGTTAGCGGTCCAATGTTCTTCTCTAACAATTTGCATGCTCCAATCATTAAAGTGATAGATCCTTCAGACAAGACGGACATGCATAGCAACTCACATGATATTCAACAATAGTTGATGGCGTTCCCCAGAAGCATGGTTATCGCACAACAAGCAACTTAATAAGAGATAAAGTGCATAAGTACATATTCAATACTACGATAGTTTGTAAGGCTATTTTGTCCCATGAGCTATATATTGCAAAGGTGAATGATGGAATTTTAAAGGTAGCACTCAAGCAATTTACTTTGGAATGGCGGAGAAATACCATGTAGTAGGTAGATATGGTGGACACAAATGGCATAGTGGTTGGCTCAAGGATTTTGGATGCATGAGAAGTATTCCCTCTCGATACAAGGTTTAGGCTAGCAAGGTTATTTGAAGCAAACTCAAGGATGAACCGGTGCAGCAAAACTCACATAAAAGACATATTGTAAACATTATAAGACTCTACACCGTCTTCCTTGTTGTTCAAAACTCAATACTAGATATTATCTAGACCTTAGAGAGACCAAATATGCAAATCAAATTTTAGCAAGCTCTATGTATTTCTTCATTAATGGGTGCAAAGTATATGATGCAAGAGCTTAAACATGAGCACAACAATTGCCAAGTATCACATTATCCAAGACATTTTAGAATTACTACATGTAGCAGTCTCTCTCCCACAAAGTGAATGCTAGGATCCATTTTATTCAAACAAAAACAAAAACAAACCGACGCTCCTAGTAAAGAACACAAGATGTGATTGAATAAAAATATAGTTTCAGAGGAGGAACCTGATGATGTTGTCGATGAAGAAGGGGATGCCTTGGGCATCCCCAAGCTTAGACGCTTGAGTCTTCTTAGAATATGCAGGGGTGAACCACGGGGACATCCCCAAGCTTAGAGCTTTCACTCCTCTTGATCATAGTATATCATACTCCTCTCTTGACCCTTGAAAACTTCCTTCACACCAAACTTCAAGCAAACTCATTAGAGGGTTAGTGCACAATTAATAATTCACACATTCAGAGGTGACGCAATCATTATTTTCACTTCTGGACATTGCATAAAGCTACTGGACATTAATGGATCAAAGAAATAAATCCAACATAGCAAAAGAGGCAATGCGAAATAAAAGGCAGAATCTGTCAAAAACAGAACAGTCCGTAAAGACGAATTTTAAAATGGCACCAGACTTGCTCAAATGGAAAAACTAAAAACTAATGAAAGTTGCGTACATATCTGAGGATCACGCTCGTAAATTGGCAGATTTTTTCGAATTTTCTACAGAGACTTGTGCCCAGATTCGTGATGACAAATGATGCTGTTTCTGCGCAGCGATCCCAAATATAACATCAACTTTAACATAGAAACTTTACTTGGCACAAAAACATGATAAGGAGAGGTTGCTACAGTAGTAAACAACTTCCGAGACTCAAATATAAAATAAAGTACTGTAGTAAAAACATGAGTTGTCTCCCATAAGCGCTTTTCTTTAACGCCTTTCAGCTAGGCGCAGAAAGTGCAAATCAAGTAACATCGAGAGTAGAAACATCAACATCATAGCTTGTTCTAATAATAGAATCAAAAGGCAACTTCATTCTCTTTCTAGGGAAGTGTTCCATACCTTTCTTGAGAGGAAATTGATATTTAATATTACCTTCCCTCATATCAATAACAGCACCAACAGTTCGAAGAAAAGATCTTCCCAACACAATTGGACAAGTTGCATTGCATTCGATATCCAAAACAACAAAATCAACGGGGACAAGGTTATTGTTACCCGTAATGCGCACATTATCAATCCTCCCCAAAGGTTTCTTTTTAACATTATCGGCAAGATTAACATCCAAATAACAATTCTTCAATGGTGGCAAGTCAAGCATATCATAAATCTTTTTAGGCATAACAGAAATACTTGCACCAAGATCACATAAAGCATTACATTCAAAGTCATTGAATTTCATTTTAATGATGGGCTCCCAACCATCTTCTAACTTTCTAGGAATAGAAGTTTCAAGTTTTAGTTTCTCTTCTCTAGCTTTTATGAGAGCATTTGTAATATGTTTTGTAAAGGCTAAATTTATAGCACTAGCATTAGGACTTTTAGCAAGTTTTTGCAAGAACTTTATAACTTCAGAGATGTGGCAATCATCAAAATCTAAATCATTATGAGCTACAGCAATGGGATCATTGTTCCCAAGGTTGGAAAAAATTTCAGCAGTTTTATCACAAACAGTTTCAGCAGTTTTAGCAATTTCAGGCAGTTTTGTACGCTTTGCACTAGGAGTAGAAACATTGCCAACACCAATTATTTTACCATTGATAGTAGGAGGTGCAGCAACATGTGAATCATTATCATTACTAATGGTGGTAATAGTCCAAACTTTAGCTACATTATTCTCTTTCGCTAGTTTTTTATTTTCTTCTCTATCCCACCTAGCACGCAATTCAGCCATTAATCTTATATTCTCATTAATTCTAACTTGGATGGCATTTGCTGTAGTAGTAATCTTATTATCAATATCATTATTAGGCATAACTTTCAATTTTAAAAGATTAACATCAGAGGCAAGTCTATCAACTCTAGAAGCAATAATATCAATTTTATCAAGCTTTTCCTCAACAGATTTGTTAAAAGCAGTTTGTGTACTAATAAATTCTTTAAGCGTAGATTCAAGACCAGAGGGTACACTCCTATTATTGTTGTAAGAATTCCCATAAGAATTTCCATAACCATTACCATTAGCAGAAGGATATGGCCTATAGTTATTACCAGAGTTGTTCCTATAAGCATTGTTGTTGAAATTATTATTTTTAATGAAATTCACATCAACATTTTCTTCTTGAGCAACCAATGAAGCTAAAGGAACATTATTTGGATCAACATTAGATCTACCATTCACAATCATAGACATAATCACATCAATCTTATCACTCAAGGAAGAGGTTTCTTCAACAGAATTTACCTTCTTACCTTGTGGAGCTCTTTCTGTGTGCCATTCAGAGTAATTTATCATCATATCATCAAGAAATTTTGTAGCCGCCCCCAAAGTGATGGACATAAAGGTACCTCCAGCAGCTGAATCCAATAAATTCCGCGAAGAAAAATTTAGTCCTGCATAGAAGGTTTGGATGATCATCCAAGTAGTCAGTCCATGGGTTGGGCAATTCTTTACCAAAGTTTTCATTCTCTCCCATGCTTGAGCAACATGTTCAGTATCTAATTGCTTAAAATTCATTATGCTACTTCTCAAAGATATAATTTTAGCGGGAGGATAATATCTACCAATAAAAGCATCCTTACATTTAGTCCATGAATCAATACTATTCTTAGGCAAAGATAGCAACCAATCTTTAGCTCTTCCTCTTAATGAGAAAGGAAACACTTTCAATTTAATAATATCACCATCTACATCCTTATACTTTTGCATTTCACAAAGTTCAACAAAATAATAGATATGGTAAGCAGCATCATCAGAACTAACACCAGAAAATTGATCTCTCATAACCAAGTTCAGTAAAGCAGGTTTAATTTTAAAGAATTCTGCTGTAGTAGCAGGTGGAGCAATAGGTGTGCATAGGAAATCATTATTATTTGCATTTGTGAAGTCACACAACTTAGTATTTTTCAGGGGTATTCATTTTAGCAACGGTAAATAAAACAAACTAGATAAAGTAAATGCAAGTAACTAATTTTTGTGTGTTTTTGATATGGAGAGCAAGACAGTAAATAAAGTAAAACTAGCAACTAATTTTTTTGTGTTTTGTTTAGGTGCAGCAAACAAAGTAGTAAATAAAATAAAGGAAGACAAAAACAAAGTAAAGAGATTGAGAAGTGGAGACTCCCCTTGCAGCGTGTCTTGATCTCCCCGGCAACGGCGCCAGAAAAAGAGCTTGATTGCGTGTAACTCACACGTTCGTTGGGAACCCCAAGAGGAAGGTATGATGCGCACAGTAGCAAGTTTTCCCTCAGAAAGAAACCAAGGTTTAATCCAACCAGTAGGAGCCAAGAAGCACGTTGAAGGTTGATGGTGGCGAAATGTGATGCGGCGCAACAACAGGGATTCCGGCGCCAACGTGGAACCTGCACAACACAACCCAAGTACTTTGTCCCAACGAAACAGTGAGGTTGTCAATCTCACCGGCTTGCTGTAACAAAGGATTAACCGTATTGTGTGGAAGATGATTGTTTGCAAAAAAACAGTAAAACAAGTATTGCAGTAGATTGTATGCTATGTAAAGAATAGGACCGGGGTCCACAGTTCACTAGAGGTGTCTCTCCCATAAGATAAAAGCATGTTGGGTGAACAAATTACAGTCGGGCAATTGACAAATAGAGAAGGGCATAACAATGCATATACATGATATGATAAATATAGTGAGATTTAATCAGGGCATTACGACAAAGTACATAGACCGCCATCCAACTGCATCTATGCCTAAAAAGTCCACCTTCAGGTTATCATCCGAACCCCATTCAGTATTAAGTTGCAAAGCAACAGACAATTGCATTAAGTATGGTGCGTAATGTAATCGACAACTACATCCTTAGACATAGAATCAATGTTTTATCCCTAGTGGCAACAAAGACATCACAACCTTAGAACTTTCGTCCTTTGTCCCAGGTGTCAATGAAGGCATGAACCCACTATCGAGCATAAATACTCCCTCTTGGAGTTAAGAGCAAAAACTTGGCCAGAGCCTCTACTAATAACGGAGAGCATGCAAGATCATAAACAACACATAAACAATAGATTGATAATCACCATAACATAGTATTCTCTATCCATCGGATCCCGACAAACACAACATATAGTATTACAGATAGATGATCTTGATCATGTTAGGCAGCTCACAAGATCCAACAATGAAGCACAATTAGGAGAAGACGACCATCTAGCTACTGCTATGGACCCATAGTCCAGGGGTGAACTACTCACTCATCACTCCGGAGGCGACCATGGCGGTGTAGAGTCCTCCGGGAGATGAATCCCCTCTCGGCAGTGGTGCCGAGGCGATCTCCTGAATCCCCCGAGATGGGATTCGCGGCGGCGGCGTCTCTGGAAGGTTTTCCGTATCGTGGCTCTCGGTACTGGGGTTTTCGCGACGGAGGCTATTTGTAGGCGGAAGGGCAACGTGGGGGGCCACACGAGGGCCCCACACCACAGGTCGGCGCGGCCAAGGCCTGGGCCGCGCCGCCCTATGGTGTCGGCCCCTCGTGGCCCCACTTCGACTCCTCTTCGGTCTTCTGGAAGCTTCGTGCAAAAATAGGACCCTGGGCGGTGATTTCGTCCAGTTCCGAGAATATTTCGTTACTAGGATTTCTGAAACCAAAAACAGCAGAAAACAGCAACTGGCTCTTCGGCATCTTGTTAATAGGTTAGTTCCAGAAAATGCGTAAATACGACATATAATGTGCATAAAACATGTAGGTATCATCAATAAAGTAGCATGGAACATAAGAAATTATCGATACGTTGGAGACGTATCATCCTCCCACTCAAATAGTTCGCTAGAAACAATTTCTTTGAAACAAGTAAGAAACATTGACAAACACTTTTGTCTTTGACTTCATAATGGAAAGAATTCCCAATCAATTTCATGGGATAATCAACAAAGACATTTATCCGATTTTGGTTGTAAACTCATTTACTTATGCTATGCATACCAAAATTTATGAAAGGACTATTTAGGGTTTACACCCATGCCATAACTCGTATGGTGTCATTTCAATGGATCATGATGATGCTCTATACAATGTAAAAGCGATAGTCTCTAAAGCATAATACACAAAAATATAATGGCTTCATTTTATTTTATCTCATCATTAATCCAACAAGGTTTGGATACGTCTCTCGGATACTTCATCATCACTATGATACTCCAAGAAATGTGAGTTGTAGAACAACCACTAGTAGGAAAACCCTTATAGGCGGACCTTAGTTCTGTGGCGCACCAGAAAATATGCGCCACAGAAATTTATTTTGTGGCGCACCAGGCAAGGTGCGCCACAGAAACAGCTTAATTTTGTGGCGCAGCAGCCGACCATGCGCCACAAAAACTTGGCGGGCCCCACAACCTGTCACCCCCAATTATCAGTGTAGGTATTTCTGTGGCGCACAAGGCGCGCTGCGCCCCAGAAATTCTTGTTTCGTGGCGCACTAGCTTTGGTGCGCCACAGAAGTAGTTGATTCTGTGGCGCACTTGTTCTGGTGCGCCACAGAACTAAGGGAACCTAGCTATATCATCCCGTGCCCTCCCCCGCCCACGCCTGTTCACCTCTGATCCGTACCGCGCGCCTCTCCCCTCTCCCCTCTCCTCACCGCGCGCCGCCATGGTCGTCGCCATCGCCGTCGCCGCCGCCTTCCTACGCGAGGGCCGCCTGCCGCCACGCTCCTCCCATCCCCGCCACCTGCAGCACAAGCTGCCGCTACGGCGAGGAGGGGACGCCGCGAGGAGGGGCCGCCGTCGCGTCAAGGTGGAGGAGCCGCCGCGACCTCCACCCTTGCCGTCGTCGTCGGTGAGCTCCTCCACAACTGTTGTTGTCGTCGGTGAGCTCCCTCCCTCTTCCTCCCCTCCCCTCCCTCTTCCTCCCCCGCGCGAGCACAACGTGCTCGACGAAATGCTCGCTCTGGATGTATTGCTGCTGTTGCTCTGGATGCATTGCCCCTAATCGTTTTGCATCATATGGTGTTCATATGCATTGCTGCTGCTGCTAGTGATGCTTATTGGAGTGTTCTATATGTTGTTCTGAACCTGTACAATGTGACAATGAAATTGTTCTGAACCGTACCTGTATATGGTGTTCATATGCATTGCTGCTGCTAGTGATGCTTATAGAAAGATGTGACAATGAAATTGTCTATGCTTATAGAAATTGGAGTGTTCTATATGCTTATAGAAATTGTCTATTCCTCTGCCTCTGCCTCTCTGTACTTGTTCTATAAATCCTTGTCTGAACCTGTACAAGGTAATGAAGACTTGCTCACTTGGTATTGCTTGCTAGTTGGACATTTGGTTGGTTTTGATGCTACTGGTTCATTTAAATGCATGAAATGCTACTATGGTATGCTACTGTGGTATCCTTGTGAAGAAAATGATGGATTCTTGTGAGCTTATGGTATGCTACTATGCTACTGTGGTATCCTTGTGAAGATTTACTTGATGGATTGTTGTGAGCTTATGGTATGCTACTATATTATTGGATTGTAGTGTCACTTGACTGTTCAAGTTTCAATGTTGGTTACTTTTCCTCTAGTGCAAGAAATGGTTGAGCAGATGTTTATCCACTGTTGGCCTTTATTCTTGGTAGCTCAAAGTGTCATGCACTTACTGGATCATCAAATGTTTCCCTTTGTCCCTGGTTGCCTCCTTAATTGATGCCCTATGATCCAAATTACTATATTATTGGATTGAGTGTTATGGCTACTGCTTGTTTGCTCTCCAAATTACCAAGTGATGAATATATAATCCCTTTGGAGCATCTGCCCCATGCTATATATGTGTATTTGACCATGCTTATGATGGATTTCTTTTAAGGACTCTAGCTAGATTAGAGGGGAAAAGTTGCTGCTTTGTTGCCTATGATAATGGATCATCAAATGTTTCCCTTTGTCCCTGGTTGCCTCCTTAATTGATGCCTTATGATCCAAATGACCCAAGTCCCTTGCATGATCCCATTTGTCCCTAATGTTGCTTAAGATGAATAAATTCCCTCTAATCACCATTTGGAGATCAAGACTAGTTCTTGATTTCCATTAGCTAGACTCCAATATTAAAAATTTCTCCCAAATTTGGAGACAAACATTTTAACATTACCCCAATTGATGCCTTTGTCCCTGGTTGCCTCCTTAATTGATGCCTTATGATCTATTTCTTGTTGGCTTTGATGAAAATAGAGATATCCACAGTAGGGGATCATGTAAATGAATGCCACTGTGGTATCCTTTGAAGAAAAAGGACTGTTTCTGATGGTTTTAAAAGGCTAGGTGGTGCTAGGTGATTAAGTTGGCTACCAAGACTTGTCTCATCTGGTTAGCTGGGATATGCTATGTGTTGTTGCTTGTTTAGGCATATCTATCACTTACTGGATTTACTGGTTCTTGATTGGCCTCTCTTTTGCCAGCATCACTTGGTCTATATACCAAGTGATGAATAATACCTTTGGAGCATCTGCTCCATGCATGCTATGTGTGTTTGTGCATCTTGACTTATGTCACCATGGTTGCTGGTTTGGTGGTGTTTTTGTACTTGCCGATGATTAGATGGTTGGTCGATATCACTCGTACACTCGGGGGTGGAGCAAGTGAGCCTGGTGTGATGGCACAAATATCAATATCTTGTGCATCCTACCTGGCCTCACTTACTCCATCCCTGGATGTTAATATTTGTTTCGACCAACAAAGTATGAGGCATATGCTATTTAGTTGATACCACTTGGCTCTTTCTTCCATTTTAGTGCCGATGATTAGAATGTTCGGTCAACTTTACACTCCGGGGTGTCGCTAGTGAGCCTGGTGTGATGGCACAAATATCAATCTCTTGTGCATCCTACCTGGCCTCACTAACGCCATCCCGGGATGTTAATATTTGTTTCGACCAACAAAGTATGAGGCATTCCATTTAGTTCATACTAGCTACTTCTTAATTGCATTGGCCTTTCTTCCATTCTAGTGCCGATGATTAAATTGTTTGGTCACTTGTACACTCTGGGGTGGGGCCACTGAGCCTGGTGCGATGGCACAACTATCAATCTCTCTTGTGCATCCTACCTGGCCTCGCTGACCCCATCCCTGAATGTTAATATTTCTTTCGACCAACAAAGTATGAGGCATATGATATCTAGTTGAGATACCACTTGGCTCTTTCTTCCATTTTAGTGCCGATGATTAGAATGTTTGGTCACCTATACGCCGCAATATACTTTGTAGACGGGCCCCCCTTTCCCGGCCGCCGTTCGTGAACGAGTCTTTGACGAGACAACAACGCCGACATGCCTCTCGGCGCGAGAACCACGCCGGTCCAGCCGCCTCTCTTGTGGCCGCGTCTCTGCGCCATGCACTCTTCGCCTTCTTGCCCAGCTGAACAATAGGCGATCGTTGGAATAAGGAAGCCGATGACGGCCGATCGCAATCTAATCTTGCGACCGACCGTCATCGGTTTCCTTATTCCTACGATCAGTCTATTGGTTCACCGGGCAAGAAGGCGAACAATGCAGGACGCGGGACACACGGCCACAAGGGAGGCGGTTGGGACTGCCGTGGTTCTGCACCGGAGAGGCAGATCGGCGTTGTTGTCTCGTCAAAGACCCGTTCACGGAACGGCGGCCGGGGAAAGGGGGCCCTTCTGCAAAGTATACTGCGGTGTATACTGCAACTATGGTTTCTGACCATAGTATTTGTGTTGACCAATAATGTATGAGGCACTTATTCCATTTTGTTATTCCAGTTGCTTTGAGATTTTCAAAATGCCGATGATTAAAATGTTTGGTCCCCGTACACTTGGGGGTGGCGTAAGTGAGCCTGGTAAGATAGCACAAATATCAATCTCTTGTGCATCGGACTTGGTCTCACTTACGCCATCCCTAAATGTTAATATTTGTGTTGACCAACAATGTATGAGGCATTTATTCCATTTCTCTTGTGCATCGGACTTGTTGGTCTCACTTTCTTCCATTTTCATCATAGTAGGAACTGGATATGAAGACCCCGATGCAAGCGAGCCTGGTGGGTAGAGATGAGGGAGCAAAGGAGGAACCGGATGAAGACTACTTTGTATCTCGAAATTGTGAAATTTGTATGAATTAAGAGTTGTATGCAAAACATTTGACACTTAATTGCCACTATATATTTATTCGATCGGGCTCTAAGTAATGTGATGATGATGTCTATGTTATATCTGTGCAATGTACATGATATTTATATTATATCTGAATGTTGCTGTATATAACCTGTGTATCTGTATATCTGTATTGCTGTCTATACTGCATGTGTATAGCAGGCAGCACAAAATCGTGTATAATACAAGCAAATTCTGTGGCGCACTAAAAACCAATTCTGTGGCGCACGCTTTTCTGTGGCGCACCTAAGAACCAGTGCGCCACAGAAACCTTAATTCTGTGGCGCATGGGCAGGTGCGCCACAGAAACCTTATTTTTGTGGCGACGTTTCTGTGGCGCACCAACCATGCGCCACAGAATCCATTTTTGGTGCGCCACTGATGAGGCTTTTCCTACTAGTGAACTTCATAACTCTCTTAGATGTTCTCTAAAACTTATAATTCAAATATTTCCACTATGATCCAATCATAGATATTTGACTTTTCTATTACGATGATTTCCACTTCATGCTGAAACTTATTTGAATCCATTCAAATGTTTCAAACTTCTTCCTTATCGAATATATCCACATATATATATATATACTCAATTCATTGTTGGAAGTTTTCATTAAGTAGAGGAATCTCCCGCACACAACTATGCCCAGTGAACCACATACATCGTCATGTATGTTTCCACTAAATTAGTTGTCCGTTCAACTCTTGGCCTATAAATGGTATTTTAGTCATTTTTTTAGAAGAGATTTGCAAGCGCCAAACGATTCAGAAATCAAATGACTCCAAAAGTCCATTTGCATGGAGTTCCTTCATGTGTTCCTTTCTAACATGACCTAAATGGCGGTTCCACTAATGAGTGAAATTCACATCATTTGCCTTATGGCATTTTAGCGTCAGTGTTATGTATGTGTGCTTCACCATAAATATTTATAATAACTTATCCATCGTACATGGAGTAATGTCATAATTTGAACAACTCATTGTTTTTATTTGACCAGAGCAAAATAACAATTATTAAGTTCTTTATTATAAATTCTAAGGGCTAGGTAGAATGCCAACGACAAACATAATAACATTTTATTATATTCCAGAAGTGCATTATTACCATATTCCTTATCAGTCACTTAGGCCATCGTATTCTTGTATTGCGTTGTACTGTATGACATCTCATACCAACCAATCTGGTACAAATACCCAAGAATATTATTATGTGACCAAACAAGGAATACATCCATAACATGTATATCATCTATATACCTGAGCTAGATTTTCTAGTCTTTTTTCTTTCTTTAAGGCAAAATATCTTTTGTAGTTTCTCTTTTAGTTTTCCTCACTCTCAGAAAAAACACTTCACCTTCAATAACTTCTAGGTCCATTGGTCAAATACCAATAACCTTGAGGTTTTTACTTTGAAGTTTTGATCATCATATGACAAGTGTTCTAGATATCACTATTAGTAACTTTGTAATATGATGAACAATTTCACTCATAATTTTATCCATTATATCATGACGACTTTCCGAGACCACGTATGTACATGCTAGGCTCGTAAAGTTTAACCTCAGTATTCGCATGTGCAAATCTGGCTTGCACCCGTTGTATGCACACGTAGAATCTATCACACCCGATCATCACGTGATGCTTTGAAACGACGAGTCTTAGCAACGGTGCATACTAAGGACGATCACTTCATGGATATGCGAATATCGTTAGTGCTCAACTAGTTGGAGGATTGGGACGCCTGGCGTCTTCAACCTTCGTACATTCCCATAAAACTTATGAGTTTATGTAGTCTCACTAGATTATATTCTATCATCTTGCAATAAGGTCTTAGGTATCACATATATCTCATACCTTGCTTATTTCTGAAAACAAAATTTCCAGCTCCTTACTTTTCAAACAGATTTGAACTTCAAGTTTCACGGAGGCAAGATGATTCTAGGTACTAATTGAAACCATTATTCTTTGAATCATTAAGGAGAGGTTTACTAAAAGTTTGCAATAGGACTTAATCATTTCTTGATTCTTTAACAATACGGTACCAGTCCGTAGAGTTACTTGTCAGACTTAACAATATTTCTATCTCAATTACAAGACTAGCGCATGGTAGATAACAGATGCCAATTCTACAAATTTAATTCAAAATACTATTCAGACTATGTTCATGATAATTAATTCATGTTTTAATCTAATTACTAATGAACTCCCACTTAATACAACATCCCTCATAGTTGTTAAGTGGCACACGATCCACATCCACTACACCAAAACCGATCATCACGTGAGATGATGTAGCTTCAATGGTGAACATCAACATGTTGATCATATCATCCATATGACTCGTGTTCAACCTTTCGGTTTCCGTTGTCCCGAGGCCATGTCTGTACATGCTAGGCTCGTCAAGCAAACCCAAGTATTCCGCGTGTGCAAACATGGCTTACACCCGTTGTATGTGAACGTAGAGTCTATCACATCCGATCATCACGAGATGCTTCAAAACGACGAACTGTAGCAACGGTGCATACGAGGGGAGAACACTTTATTATCTTGATATTAATGTGAGGGATCATCTTATAATGCTACCGTCGCGATCTAAGCAAGATAAGATGCATAAAGGATTAACATCACATGCAATTCATAATATGTGATATGATATGGCCTTTCTTCTTGTGCTTTTGATCTCCATCTCCAAAGCACATGATCATGATCTCCATCATCACCAGCATTGCACCAAGGTCCGTGGCGCCGCTTCATGGTTGTCCATCACTTATAGCTACTATGACAACTACTTGAAATAAAGCTATTACATGATGAATAGACACGCAGGTCTTTAACAAAAATTAAATACAACCATTAGGCTCCTGCCGGTTGCCATAATACAACAATGAACATCTCATACATCAAATATAATCATCATCACATCATGGCCATATCACATCACCAAACCCCTGCAAAAACAAGTTAAACTCCTCTAATTTGGTTTGCATATTTTACGTGGTTTAGGGTTTTCGAGTAAGATCCAATCTACCTACGAACATGAACCACAACGGTGATACTAGTGTTGACAATAGAAAGTTCAAATTGGAATCTTCACTATGGTGGGAGAGACAGACACCCGCAAAGCCACTTATGCAATACAAGTTGCATGTCAAGCGTGGAGCAAGTCTCATGAGACGCGGTCATGTAAAGTTAGCCCGGGCCGCTTCATCCCACCATCCCGCAAGATGCAAAGTACACAAACTAAAGCAACAAAAGCATCAACGCCCACAAAACCATTGTGTTCTACTCGTGCAACAGATCTATGCATAGACATGGCTCTGATACCACTGATGGGGTTCGTAGCATAGAAAACAAAAAATTTCCTACCGCAAGACGAATAAATCCAAGATCTAATCTATGGAACACCCAAGATCTAATCTACAAGATCGGAGCAACGAGATTGATAAGATACTAACCCTTGAAGATTTCCAAAGCCTACGAGATTAGATCTCGTTGTTGGTGTAGACGATCATCCCCAATGCTGCAATCCGGCAGCACTTCCGTACTCGGTCGCGCGTACGGTGTCGATGAAGCCCTTCCTCTCCCCGTTCCAGCGGGCAGCGGAGGTGTGGTAGATCTCCACGGAATCCCAGCAGCACGACGGCGTGGTGGTGGTGGTGGAGAAGAATTGCTGCAGGGCTTCGCCTAAGCCTGCGCAGCATATGGAGGAGGAAGAGAGGGGGGCGGCCAGGGTTTCTGGATGGGGTGCCTTGGCCGGCCACCCCCTCCCCTCTTTATATAGGTGGGGGGTTGGCCTAGGGTTTCCCCTAGGGCCCACCTACCCGCTTTGGCCGGCCACATGGGGGGCAAACTCCTCCCCCAAGTTTTCCCCCTTATCTCCTAATTTAAACCATTTATTTTAGGAGATAGATCTTATCTCTAGATTTAAACCATTTAAACTGGAGATAGATCTTATCTCTAAGGGGGGCCGGCCTAGGCCCACATGTCATGGTGGGTAGGACCCACTATGCCATGTGGCGCCTATGTGGCCTCTCCCGGGGTGGTGGGCCCACTGGTGGCCCTCTTGAACCTTCTAGAAGCTCCGGTCAAAACACCGGACTTTTTCCCGAACCCCGGAAATTGACTTCCCATATATGAATCTTATTCTCCGGACCATTCCGGACCTCCTCGTGATGTCCCGGATCCCATCCGAGACTCCGAACAAAAACTTCGGACTCCAACTCATATTCCGAATCTACTTATGCGACATCGAACCTTAAGCGCGTCACCCTACGGTTCGCGAACTATGTAGACATGGTCGAGACTCCTCTCCGAGCAATAACCAATAGCGGGATCTGGATATCCATAATGGCTCCCACATATTCAACGATGACTTAGTGATCGATTGAACCATTTACATACGATGCCAATTCCCTTTGTCTCGCGATATTTTACTTGTCCGAGGTTCGATCATCGGTATCTCCATACCTTGTTCAACCTCGTTACCGACAAGTACTCTTTACTCGTACCGTGGTATGTGATCTCTTATGAACCATTCATATGCTTGCAAGCTAATCAGATGACATTCCACCGAGAGGGCCCAGAGTATATCTATCCGTCATCAGGATGGATAAATCCCACTATTGATCCATATGCCTCAACTCACACTTTCCAAATACTTAATCCCACCTTTATTGCCACCCATTTACGCAATGGCGTTTGATGTAATCAAAGTACCCTTCCGGTGTAAGTGATTTACATGATCTCATGGTCGAAGGACTAAGACAACTATGTATCGAAAGCTTATAGCAAATTGAACTTAATGACTTGATCTTATGCTACGCTCATTTGGGTGTGTGTCCATTATATCATTCACCTAATGACATAACCTTGTTATTAATAACATCCAATGTTCATGATCACGAAACCATGATCATCCATTAATCAACAAGCTAGTTATACAAGAGGCTTACTAGGGACTCCTTGTTGTTTACATAACACACATGTATCAATGTTTCGGTTAATACAATTATAGCATGAGATGTAAACATTTATCATGAACAATAAGATATAACAATAACTAATTTATTATTGCCTCTTGGGCATATCTCCAAAAAATACAAAATATAGGTTTCGTTAAAATTTATATTGATGAAAAGGAAAAGGGTATACCATCCAGCTCAACAACAACATTCAGATGTAAAATCGCTTGGATTTTATGATTACTTACTTCAAGCTTGGTACACAGGTTGCAATATCACATTTGCATCCTGATTACCTGCAGAGCAAAACATGATAAATCTTAATTGTGTAGGTACCCTATCAAATAAAGAGTTGCAATTTGGATGTAAAAAGAAGGAGCTACAATCTCACTATTAGGACTTATGCACGAAAATGTTGCCCAAATAAAAACAACAATGACCTACAAATAATATCCTTGCCCAAGAAGACCATCCTGTAGCAGACCCAGCACCTAACAAAATCGGTTAGATCCACTGGTACCACATACATATAGATAAAATATATAGATCAGAGATTCAAAAATTCAAGGTTGGTTGAGGATTCTAGGTAGAGAGATAGAGGAAGAGAAAAGGAGGAGATGGTTACCTATCAGCAAGGGCGGTGAGCAGGGCGGACGGGGCATGCCATACGCGAGGCTCGCGCCTTTCGCGGCACCCGCGCTCAAGGCCGGGGACCCGCTCGCGTCGACTCGGCGCTCGCGCCCAAGGCGACCCAGCGACATCAGAGATGTTGCAGTGATTGTCTCAGACGATGGAAAGAGAAGGGCGGAAGGATAGAGGTGGGATTGGGGAAGCGGCTGCAGCGATTGAGAAGGGTTTCGTCCTGGACTGATTTTGTCTCACGTATTCTCTTTATTTGAGCCAATTAGATAACACCACGTGGACCAGCAGTGGTAGCTGAAAAAAGGCAACCGGCCAGCCCATGCGTGCCAAGTTGCATGTGTGGATGCCCTGTGAGGCCCCCGTTGGGAGGCATCTATTATATGTTAGAAGCCGTTGGGATGGGGCGCATCCCATTTTCGACCGTGCAGCCGTAAAAGGATACTTTCCTCCGTTTGCTGTTTGGACATGCCTGCCTTGCAGACTCACAGTCGCTCTCGGACTCGTCGCACTTAAGCAAAACGTAGGAATCCGATTCCGACCTCTGGCACTGGCAGTATCGTGCGCCGACTCGGACCGCTGGAAACTTCTCCACCGGTACTTTATAAAAGGGCAGCCACCCGCCCCTGTACTCTCAAGTCTCAAGTCTCACCGCCGATCGAATTAGCGAAACCACATACGAAGCTAGCTCCATCACAGAACCAAAATACGTACGTACGTACACCTAGGTACGAGCGAGCCAGCGACGCCGAAGTCGATCTCATCAATCGACCAAAGAAGCAACAAGCAAACATGGGGTGCGGGATGAGCCGCCTCGCCAAGGCCGTCGTCTCGCTGGCCATCATCATCATGCTGCTCATGCCCGGCGCCCTGGCGGCCACCATGGCTAGCATCGACGCCACCCGGAGCCAGCACCTGCCGCTTCCACGCGGGACGGTGCGCGGGCCAGAGAGCGTCGCCTTCGACGGCGAGGGCCACGGCCCCTACAGCGGCGTCTCGGACGGCCGCGTGCTCAAGTGGAACGGCGACAAGCTCGGCTGGACCACCTACACGCACGGCCCCGGCTACGACAGCCAGACGTGCACGGCCACCAAGTTCCGCCCGGAGACCGCCACCGAGAGCCGCTGCGGCCGCCCGCTCGGCCTGCGGTTCGACCAGAGGACGGGAGACCTGTACGTGGCCGACGCGTACAAGGGGCTCATGCGGGTCGGCCCCGGCGGCGGGGAGGCCACCGTGCTGGTCAACAACGTCGACGGCGTGCCTCTCCGCTTCACCAACGGGGTCGACGTCGACCAAACCACCGGGCAGGTCTACTTCACGGATAGCTCCATGAACTACAACAGGGCGCAGCACGAGATGGTGACTAGAACCGGGGACTCCACGGGGCGTCTCATGAGGTACGACCCGCGCACATCAGACGTCACCGTGCTCCAAACGGACATGACCTACTCTAATGGCGTCACCCTCAGCACCGACCGTACCCACCTCGTGGTCGCGTCCACCGGGCCGTGCAAGCTACTAAGGCACTGGATCAAAGGGCCCGACGCGGGGAGATCCGAGCCTTTCGCTGACCTCCCTGGCTACCCTGATAATGTAAGGCCTGACACGAGAGGAGGTTACTGGGTGGCGCTACACCGTGAGAAAAACGAGCTGCCCTTCGGCCGTGACAGCCATCTGCTCGCCGTGAGGGTTGGTGCCAATGGGAAGATTCTCGAGGAGATGAGAGGCCCCAAGAGCGTTAGGCCGACAGAGATAATGGAGAGGGGCAATGGTAAAATCTTCATGGGTTCCGTGGAGCTGCCTTATGTCAGCGTAGTTAAACGCAAATAGTAGAGACGCATGTTGATTTAGCATCGCTTTTGGAATCCTTTTTAATAATAGAGACATTGATGTAGTACAGCTTTTGGTTTCCTATTTTTATCTTAAGTGTAGTTTCTAGTTTGTTGCAATTTATATTTTGTTTTTCTATCGGATTTTCAATGTGATCCACACTAATTATCAACTATGTATCCGGATTCCGAAGTAGCGTGGTATCAATGTGACCCGCACTGATTATCGACATATCATGTGTCTTTCCATGTCTTGACGTGCGAAACAACTATGTATCCAGAGTTGTGGTATCAATGTGACCCACACTGATTATCGACATATCATGCGTACGTCTTTGTTTGCCAACTGGGTATCCAGAGTTGAGGTATCAATGTGATTCACGCTTACCATATCATGTATGTATCCTAAGTTGACGTATCCAAATTTCTTGAGGACCTTTGCCTTGAATGTCCTCTAAGTTCATCATGCATATTATCCTACTTAATTTCACTTGCTTGCAGAGGGGAATTCTCCCCAATTTTCAAATTCCGTAGGTATATGCTCAACTACTGATACATAATCAACTTTGATGAAGTTGTGTCTTCAGTTCATATATAAAGATATCAGCCACCACCTTCAAACACACTATCCTACACTGACAGCTACTCACAAGCAAAGGTGACATTGCCACATATGAACACTGAACTTTCAAGATCTTAATGTTCCTTTATTATGCCATATGGAGAAAGTTCATACATGCACTCAAAGCAGTAGCTCCGACTGACCGTGCATGTGGTATCCCATATGACAAATTACGGACAAGTTGGTGAGTTAGCCATCGCACTTCTTGCAGCACAGGCATAGAGCGATGCCCTCGCAGCCCCCATTGTCATATCCCTCGGCTCTACAAGGCCTATTGCAGGTTCCGTGCTTAATGCACAATTTGCCGCTCCACGTCCGGCTGTATTTACAGTCACATGATCTGCCTGCCACCCCCACCTCTTCTGCATCGATAAACAAGAAATTCAAATTACATATTAAGCTGTATAAATCTGATAGGATCGAGATGTGTAGATCGATGGTCTTCCTACCAGATGACAGGACAAGTAGCATCAGCAGCAAAGAGCATGTCAACGCCTTGCAGGCTAACATCGTTAATTATCTGGGTTAACAAACAAACTGATTAACACAATCACTAACACACAAAATCATGGATGGGGAACATTAGAAGTGTCGCACTAAAATGTACGTAGTATACGATAATAGTATGTGCACTCACTGACACAATCAATAAAAATGTGGAGACAAATTAGGACGAAATGAAAAAAATAAATGAGCTGGTCATGTTGCACGCTCCAGTATGGGTCATGCTCCCACATCCCAAACTAAGGACCCAGTCAAAGAGAAAAGTATACAAGCACAAATCTTTGCATCACAGATCTATCAGTCGGCTGAGATTTAACTAGTTCTCAATCCAGTAATTCGGAAGTGCTACTTCTATTGAGAGTGCAGCACACTGAGTATACATATCAAACAGAAATGACGATGGCAATGTGTTAGTGATGGATAATCAATTTCTATATAATCATAAATAGAAATCCTCTAGTTTGAGAGAAGCTATTCTAATAATGAGAGTGCAACACACACTGGGTACAAGTGAAATAAAAAGGACAACTACAATGTGTTAATGAAGGAGAATAAATTTGCGTAGAAACATAAAAAAAATCCAGCAGAATGTGGCTGGAAGCCATGAAGGAGGGAAACAAATGTTGTGTGGTCTCAATCTCGTTAAGACACACAGATACAGCTGCAGCAATTTGATTTCTTACAATTTGGCATTTCGTTTTAGGTTTGTGCTGGGTACGCGTATCATGAGGTTCGGAATTCACTTTAGTGACTTGTTACTTTTCGGTGTGCATTCAGATCTACTAGTAGTTTAGCTCTGAGTTGTTCTTTGCCAGAATTGTGTGGATTATTACCCGCAAAAAAAAAAAATTGTGTGGATTATTTTTCCTGCACTAACTGGCTAGTCGTGTTTTCTCCAATGGCACTATGCACTGAGAAATACTATTCTTGTAAAAAAGATCTACAAAACTCTTCTTAGGAGCTCCTCCCAGACCATTATATGTGTGTAGTGTGTTGCTGGCTTGCTGCCAACCCATGAAGACAGGCACTGAGATCGAACTTTTTTTCACTTTTGTGCACATCCTTCTCTGCAAGTAGGCAACCAGCATCGTCACCCATGAACAAACTACGCAGGAAACTTATGTAGTTGTTTTAGCTTTCGCTAGAAAGGCTTCATATATATTTGTTAGAGCCTCGTATACACACTTATCTGTATCTATAGCTTTGATCGTATCAAAGATAGAGGTAAGATAAATAACTGACTGGAAAACCTTCCAGTTTGCGACCAATTTAAACATGTCTGCAAGTCTTGCTGGCTCAAGATCTATGGTAGAAGATTATGTTGCATTGTTAGAGCCTTGTGCTAGATTAATGGATGTTTCTTACATGTGTGGTATAGCTTCACTTAGACTAGACGAATTTCTTTTGCACTGTTTTAGTAGCAACATCATTACAAGTCAAAACAGAGAAGCAAACAATCATGTACTCCACAATAATAAGCTATCTAACGAAAGAAACGAGAGAGAAAAATGGAGCAGTAACAGAGCTGCCGCTTGGAGAATCATTCGCTCACCTCAGCACGTAGAGTCGTAGACGGAGCAGCAGCAGACTGAAGAGGAAGAGCGAGTCCGGAGCAGGGGGGAGAAGGCGAGTGTGCACTGCTGGGGAACACTGGGGAGTGGGCGGCACCTCGACGAGCCGCCGCTATATACCCACGGCGAGCGGCCGAGCGCACATGGACCATGGCCGCCCCACCTCCCTCTTCGCCGTTCCTGGTAAGCCGTCCGCCGCCTTTCCGGCCTGCCTGCCCGCCCGTGAACGGCAACGCCTGGATCGGCTCTCTCGTGATAAGCCATGGTGGAAGAGCACGATGCGGTGGCTGGATAGTGCGTCTGGTCTGGAATGCAAGGTTAACTGAACCGAGCCACCGTGAGGCACATCAGTATGTCTAGTGCAGTACGGTAGAGGTTCTACTGGGACTTCACGATGCAGATTTTTTTTCTTTTGACATAAACGATGAAGATTGTTGAGGTAACCACTACTAGCACACAAAGGGCTCGTAGTACCAGATATGTTCTCTTCGTCGACCAACATACAAGGTGTTTTTACAGGCAAAATCTCATCGATACATCTCCTGATATAAAATTAGCTCCTATCATGGTTTGCAGCTTCTCTTGCCAGCTCAATTTGTTGGTTTGTTACCTAGCACGGCGATTTCTCAGCCCGGAACAGGACAGCTTTGAATTCTCTAAATAACTCATCGGTACACTGTACTCATCAGCGTACCGTTTTAGTGGTCTGCATCCATGGGTTGCTGAACTACTGCCAGTCAGTAATTCATGTTCATCTAGACTCGGTACCTACGATCACCAGCTAGCCCAATCTCATTGCACCATCTTTACAAATGTAGCCCAAAATCTTCACTTGACCATCCGCTGCTCAGGGCGTCATGAGCTTTCAAGTTTCTTGCGAGCAAGAAAACTTCCAGACAGAGCAGCAGTTCTCATCACCTGAGCGTGCAAAAAAAAGAAGTGTACAGAACATTCAGGCAGCGCAAACATATTCCAAATACAAAAGGTATGTCTGGGTATAACACATCCACACACACCTGACAAGCTTGATTCCTCTTTGGATTCATCTTCCATGCCAAACCTTCTGTGCCCAGAAGATGTGGTAGCAAGAGGAAGGTATGGATGAAAAGAGAATCCGTTGACAGTATCTAAGATCAAGTAGATAAAGATCACATAGGTGTACCACAAAGGAGTTACATGCATATGTGCTAAAATGTAGAAACATATACCAGCAGCTGCTTGGAAGCCCGTCACCCACTCGCCACCTTGAAGATCATAAACATGGACCATGCCATCCTACCAGAACACAAAAATCATGTTTCAGAGGTTCAATGGTTCGGAATAAGATGTAGAATGAATGGAAGCAAGAGAAGCGCACACCTGCCCACCAGTGGCAAGATGCTTGCCACATGGCTCTATATCAAATTGTACTCTCTGATTAGTAGTATCACACGATCGGTACAACCTAATTAAAGGGTTCCAATAAACAGAAATTGGTACTGTTTGAAAAAAATCAGAAGAACCTAGTGCCACTTAAAATAAGACATTAACCCAACAAAATAATTATATTTGTTCAAAGCAATATGTTGATATGTGGAAGTAAAAGAGAAGATGTATTCAAATACTTACTTGTAAACAATCTCTACAGTGTTTCGAATATCCCAACATAATATGTATGGATCCTAAACAAAACAATTATGACCAGGTCAGTAGTATCGCCCATGATATATAATGAACCTTAAGTTATGTCAACAAGAACAATGGCTGATAAAGAGAGGAGTTTTAGTTACCTTCCGCCCTCCGGTATATAAATAATTTCCATCTTTTGAAAAGAGCACCTGAGATTTTCAACATTGTTATCTGCCATCTATACAGCAAGAGGTAAGCGGCTATGGTTGCTTCACTAACCTGTGTAACACCCCCAAGCTGGCCATGTAAGACATACAATGGCTCCATGTTACTCTCTGCATAAACAGCTGTTGTCTGGCTATACGAGCCAACTGCAAGCATCCCATTCTGAGGAGAGAACGAGATTGAAGATACTATACCTGTAGGAAAAGCATTAAAGATTGAATAAAGCATTAAAGATTGAATAAAGCATTTGCATCAGTATAGGCCAAAAGTTATCTGAGAAGAACCCATCAAGGTCTCTTTAATACATATTTGTGCAGAATCTATCAGATTGTGCATGAAACTACTGATCATAAGTCCTAACAACATTTTTATAACCTGGCTTTTAATAGTGCAGTGCTTCCAAAGTTCCAATGCACAATTTCTAAAGAAAATATCATAAGAGATGCAGCAAAGTCCTGGCACAATTTTACTTTGGAGTCTGATGATGTAAATTTAAAATGAATACCATCTTGAGTTTCCATTCATCAGTATTGCAGTAATGAACTGGCAGTATCACTCATAACTTCACCATACAAAAAATAATTGCTAAACTTAACAATTCATGAACATTGGCTTTTTAGTCATGTGATGGAAAGTAGTTTCTTTCTTCCTTCCTTTCATGGAAAACCCTTGAACAGACAAACAAAGTTACATGCAGGTGAAGTCAACATTAGCTCATTTCTGTGTTTCAAACTTGAAACTTAAACTGAAAACACATGTTGTTTTGACTTTTGAAGCATAAGCACTACTAAGTGCATCGCTTTCACTTACCAGTTGGCCCTTCACCCCCTTTAGCCAAAGAGTATTCCTCAAAATCTCTACCGGGCCTATGGACATCAAACACTCTAATTGATTTGTTGTATCCAGCAAAGAGCCTACAGAAGACCATATCAGCATTGAGTAACACAGTCGAAAAGGAAGTGTGGCTGGGTACTTCCATGGCCATTACGATTTTAGCATTGTTTTTTCCATATTTAACATAAATGCAGATCAGCCGATTGAGGCCATTGCACATACTTAGATCCTGTAGAATTAAATGATATCGAAAGCGCAGCTGTAATCTCATCCATGGCATCATACGCTCTGTAAGTGCAACGAAGCTGCAGTAACCAGCACGAATCATCAGAAATGAATATTTCTTCACCAAATACAACATGAATAATCAGCCTAAAATTCTACCTCCCCCGTGGCGGCGTCCCAGAGGTGTATCGGATGATCACGACTAGTGCTCGCAAACACACAGGTGGCTGGATCTGCAAAACAGCACAGCACCTTGCACTCACCAAAGACGGACAGTTTGCAAACCCCCTCTAATAACATGACAAAGGACGCAATCCACGCACCGGACACCGACATGTAGGGGTACCAGCAGAAGTCGTACACAGGCTCGCCCTCGTTCACCTGGAGGCTCGCACCGTAGGAATCTGCAGTTCAAAATTCGAAACTCAAAACACGGAAAAAAAAATTAACCAAAAACCCGGCAGCAGCCATTCAGCAAACAAGGGATGCAAAACCGGCGGCGCACCTTGGCCTCCGACGGCGGCCTCAGCGGCAGTGTCAGCACTGTACGCGTCCTCCGGCCTGACAGGGAAAGGAACGAGGCGGATTAGTAGGTTTGGTTGGTTGCCGCGAGAGGGTGTAAGGAGAAGGTAGGGGGGTAGGAGAGACGGGCGCACAGGTAGAAGAGGCGGAGGGAGTTGTCGTCGGAGCTGGTGAGGAAGGAGGAGCCGTCGGGGGACCACTTGACGCCCTTGAGGAAGTTGCCGGCGGAGGAGCGCGGGGCGCGGAACTGGTCGGCGAAGTGGTGGACGCGGCGCGGCGGGAGATCGAAGCGGAGCTCGGGCCATGAGTACGCCGCCGCCGCCGCCGCAGCAGCAGCAGCATCCTCCTCCCCCGCCGGGGAAATCGCGACCTCCGCAGACGCGTCCTCCTCCATCGCGCAGTCGGCGGCCACCGGCGCGGCCGCTGCTTGCTCCTCCGCCGCTTCCATTGAACTCTCGGCGGAACTCGGCAAAGCGACGGGATTGCTTGGTCGGGCCGGGCCTGGGGTTTCTCGAGGGTTTTGGAGGCCAGGCAGACCGGTTCCCTCGTGGGCCTGGCCCATTAAGAGGCCGTCTGTGGGCCGTAACGTGTTGGGCCGCTCTCCCAAACCTCACGTGCACGGCACGCTGGAGCCTGGAGGAGTCAAGTCGAGGAGGGTTGAGTCAGTCCCACCACTCCCACGCACCGGTGGTTGCAGTGTTGAGATCCGGCCAACCTCCACGCCAAGCGCCATGTCCGACGAACCGCCGGCGGCGACCGCCGCGGAGGCCGAGAAGGGCCAGCAAGCCGAGCAGGGCGGCGGGGGTTGGGGCGGCTGGGGCCTCTCCGTCTTCTCCGAGATCTCCCGCAGCGTACGTGCGAGCTCCCGCCCGCTCCCCACGCATTGCATTTTTTCTTTGTTGTTGCTGAAAGGCTTACGATTCTGACGTGACGCGGTGCGTCTGCGCAGGCGGTGGAGGTGGCCAAGAGCGCCATGGCCGACATCCAGCTGCCGCCGGAGCAGGAGGCGGCGGGACCCGGGGACGGGGAAGAGAAGGGTAAGGAACCCGAGGGGGAGGAGGACGAGCGACGCAAGGCCGCGCTGGATAAGCTGGAGAATGCTAGCGAGGACTCGCTCCTGGGACAGGCTAGTACCTTGCCGCTCTTTCTCGCTCAGCTATTTTTTTGCAATGCCAGTAACTAAGCTCGATGGATTGCGGTTATGCAGGGGCTCAAGGCGTTCGATACCTCGGTGGAGAGCCTCACCACCGGGACGTGGCAGGCGCTCGGAAGCGCGTGGAAGAGTGGCTCGCTCATTGTTCAGAAGTATAGCCCAATTTTGATCTCCATTTCTCTTTCTGCTCTCATTCCCGGGTCGCTGAATGTTTCTTTATCTTTCGTAGTATGTTGCATATTTTCTCATGAATTACTTAAACTACAGTACATGAAATATTTGAAAAAGCCTATGATCAATTCCGCGCAAGATTAGATTCCCCAATAATGTAGATAGTTATCTGTCCACTCACAATACTCATTATTTCTGTACTCTTCTTGTCTTTAAGTTTAAAATAAATGAAACGGAGCTGGTACCATGACACTATTCCTTTCCCTTTGTCTGTTGGTAAATGAGCATAAGGAGCTTTGCTTGTTCGAGGGTCAAGCCTTCTATTCAGCTTCATCAATCTCTTCATCAAAATGCTTTACTACAATTTTCTCAAATAGTTATTCTGCATATGGATGGCTTTGCTGTATCATTCTATAAAGTTAACTTTCTTGTTTGTGCTGGACGGTAGTAACGTTTTCAATGCAGCCTGCAATTTTCCCTCCTTTACTTATAAAAATGTGTTACTTTCTTAGATTGGAAACTTCTGCCTCAAGCTTTGCTGAAACCATTCAACAAGGGGAATTGCCTGCCAAAGCATCTGAAATTGCACCAACCATTTTAGAGGTAAACCTTGGAACTTAATAATGATGTTCCTTATACTGCTCTACACCTTTGTGAAAATCATGTTGATACATTCAAACCTCGATAATCACAGACAGGGAAGTCGTTCACAGCCAGAGGAATGGAAATGCTTGAGCGTGTTGGAAAAGAGACGATGGAGTTGATTATTGATGAGACTGGAATGGAAGTTGAAAAAGGCACCGGCGAAGGTGATCAGCAAACAGAAGAGGAACCGTTTGAAGAAGTTTCATTCGACAGATGCTTCTACATTTATGGAGGACCTGATCAGTTAGAGGTGTGGCTTTTGTTTTTGCATTCTTTTCATGCGATTGATTTTCAGTTGCTGCCTTTTTATCCTTATATCTGTGATCTTTTCCATACTAGGAGCTGGAGGCATTGTCAAGCCACTATGCGTTGGTATTTAATAGGAAAAAGTCAAAACTTGTTGCTGAGCAGAAAGCATATTATGATGGAAAGATTAAAGAAGTACAACAGATTTTAACTCTTAGTACCAAGACTGAGGAAGATGGACCAGAACCTGACAAAGGGAAGAAGATTGAAGCAGCTGATACTGATGGTGATGCAGAAATGAAGAAGTTATGTGACTCAAGTGTTAGCAAGGCTGCTAAAATGGCTGCGGGGTATGCATAACTCATTAACTCTATAAATGCAAAAGTAGAATGTTAACATTGCTTTCTGGTTTTGTCAAGTTATGAGATAATGTACATTTATAAAGACCCAATTGCAGAAGGCTTATAAAACTGTTCTTAATAGTAACCAACAAGACTAACAAAGAATATTAGCATTGTAAATCCAAATGTTCAATTGCAGCCTGATAGTTGAGCATGTTGAAGATTACTAAAAAATCATAAGGGAGAGCTACAAAAGATTTGAAGCAAATATGTAGTTCTAGCTAGGAAATACTGACAACATAGTTAGGTAAATCCATGTTTTTGTATGAAGGTTAACACCCATGTTTACCATGTGTTCCATTGGTCCATCAGTATGCTAATTCCTGCAGAACATCTCAAGTGTTTGAGCTTCATTCTTTGACATTTTTTGTTTAAAAAAGCCTAAATAATCACTTCTGCAGGTTCACGACTGCCTTGGGTGGACTTTCTCCGAGTGATATTATCAAACGAACTACGGATAGGCTGGAGACCATTCACTCAGAGGGTGTCCACGTATGTTCATGTTACATGATGTTCTTGCTCTTAAGAAACTATGATCATATCTCTGAGAAATTTTCGTCCTGCAGAGATTGTCAGAGATGTGCTGCCTTGCAGTTTCTCAGCTTCTTGTGCTTGGGAAATCAGTTATCTCTGCTGCAGATACATCGAAGAATGAAGATGGAGATGATGTGAAAATTGACTGGCCTGAAGATCTCGTTTCAAAAGCAGAAATTATCAGATGCAGGGCGCAATCCATCGCTGGGGATATTGAGAAAGTCTCCACGAGTTTTGCTACAGGTAAATGAAAACATTGGTTTTCCGTCGTGCACTTGAATGTAGGGTGTGGAAACTTCAGTATTAAAAGAAAACACATTGTGCTGTATTCGTAGGCATCTCAGATGTTGCGGAAGCATATGCAGCAGCTATACAAAATGCTCTCACGGACAAGCAGGGCGATGTCCCACATCAGTCGGTGCAGGAGAAAGCTAAGTACATATCCAGCCATCTGAAGTCTGACCAGACTTGCGCCGTCAGCAAGCTACATGACGCCCTCCAGTACCTGGCTTACGTTGTTGTCTGCACCTCAATGCCAAGTGCCTAGTCCTGGAGTGCCTCCCCCGTTGTTGTTGTTAAGCACTTCATGTACAACGCAGTTCTTCAGGTTTGCCAGGATTAGCGTCACTAGTTATTAAGCTACACTAGGTGTTGTGTTTCATTTGTTCAAGCGTCATGAAATCAGTAATTGGTTGTGTCTTGCTTGTATTTCTTGGCACATGACAGATTGTTGCTCTCTACTTTTTCCTGAGAACAATGAGAATTACTGATGTTTAATAGACGTGAAGTAAAAAAGTTTATTCAAAACATTTTGCACTTGGTACATGAAATATGAGTTGTGTTTATTCAAAAAAAAAAGATTGCAAGTTTGCTCGTGACAAAAGAAAACAGATTATTTTCATTCATCGTCTTCTCAAGTCAAAGCAGCTATGTTTACATGGAACTGAAAAGATAATTAATTGCAGTGGGCAGTTTCTAGCAGCTACCTGTCAAAAACACGATCAACATACAAAATTGAATGAAATCAGTGGCTTCTCTCTTTTGCCAAGACATGGCACATGAAATCTGCGTCGATTTCATATCTGGACTTGATACTAACCCATATTACTGAATCTCAAATCAATTACTCCATTTACCTTCATTTTTTTTTTAAGATCCATTTACCTTCATTGTTAGTACACGTTATGGTACAACATACGGGTAAGCAACAAAATGGAAGTAGAAAGAAAATCACAATCAAGACAGGTAAACCAAGCCTGAATCCAGATACAGATTCTACTTTTTTCAAAAAAAAGGGAGAGGAACTTCAGATGGATTGCCCTCGGTGATCGCAGTAGTCAGCCTGTCAATAATGAAAAACAGATGACATTAAGCTCCCACGTTTATTGTCAACTAAAAATCGTAGCATAATCGTTGACATGGGATGTAGTTTGTACGGACAGCTGTGGCCTGTAACTGAAATTATTGCATCTTCTGCATTCAGCAGCTTCAAAATGTACGCACAACTAAATGCCAGAACACAGTTCTACTTCTGGCCCTATACTAACAACTCACCTGAACTCCTAGAGTCAAAGACTTCTTTCGTGAAAACACAAAAGACTTATGCGTTTCATTTCATTGAAAAGATAAAAGAGTTTTACAATCCTCCTAGGAGGCATATTACAACAAAGTTACAGGTATTTAGTGGACATCCCAGGTTGATGGTAGACCTTTGGCACCAGCCCTAGCCCAAAGGGCAGCCTCATCCTTGATTCTGGCAACCAGGTTTTGGTCAGATGGATGTGCACCTTCAAAGATGCGCTCATTCCATTGTTTCCAGATCAGCCATGGTGTGAGCAAGGCAGCAGATGCGAGTCCCTTACCCAAGGGCTTGGGTGTGTCTAGCTTTGCCTGCTGTCACCAGTCCATTAGCAATGCCTCCTGGTTTGGCGTTCTTGTTGGCATCCTGAGCCAGGCTAGCACCTCATGACAGGTTTGCCGAGAGAATGGCCAATTTAGAGTCAATACTCAAGACAGTAGAATGGCAGAATATGGCTTCAAAGATGAGTATAGGGGATGCTGAGTCGCTGACAGCTCAAAAAAAGTATACATTTCAGGCAGTGTCGATTCAATTCGAGTATTTAGACCTCGGATTTACAGATTACAAATGGTGGCATGCTACAAGAAGCCCACAACTATATGCACATAGCTCTGAACAGTGTGTATTAAATCAAGTGAAACTGAATGCTGCTGAGTGATACAATGTGTACATAGCTACTATACATTTGGGCCTTGCTCTTTAATTTTTGCTAGTTTTGCATTTATGAGCTTATCTAGTATTGGGGCCTCGAGAGGTATTGGGTCAAGACATCTTTCGTGTGCAGCATTGTTCACCTGCAAAAGAGGGGGAAATAATCAATGTTCAAACATCTTCCAGAGACAGATTCACAACAGCAAACTACATATGCAACAGTTTCTTTTCACCCTAAAGATCCTAACTCCTATTCACATGTGATGTGTGCAGATATTTATTATCCTTAGTGTCTACATAAAAACCGAGTTACAAGTAGGCGTAATATGCAAAAAGAGACACACTAAATTTGCTTGTATTGATTCCATACAGAAACCAGTGATCAATGTTAGGTGGTATCTAACCTCTTTAAGTAAGAAGCTTATAGCTGCTTCATCATCAATAAACTCCTTAAGGGAGCTCTTCAGAAATTCCATATCCAACTGAATCTGCTGAAATCCACTTCTGTTGAAAGTCTGAAGCCGGACAAATTCTTGCAAACTTTTCAGGCAAAGCTTCAGGACGGCAGAAATTACAGACTCCTGAAATTTATTCATCGCACAAGAAATTACTGTAAACTGCTGTACATGCAACTTAAAGAAAAAGTTATACATGATCACCTAGCAAGTTAATCACAAATTTGATAAAGCATTTCTACTCGCAAGCATCAGCAAATTCAATCAGTGAGCGGATGTATGCCCTCATTCAGAAGATGCACTCTGTGACTTGTGCTGCATTTGGACTGTTTTTTTTTCGAGAAAACGCAAAAAGCCTTTGCGTTTCATTTCAATGAAAAGAAGGAGACGAACAAAGTTTTATCAGTTACAGCCCACAGAAAAGGGGGGGGGGGGGGGGGGGGGGGCAGAACAGAAAAGGCAAAAGGCAAAAACTCAGACGAATTAGTGTACATCCCAACTGTTCGGCAAAATGCCACGCAGGCTTCCCGCTCCAGCTCTCGCCCAGATGCTTGCCTCCTCACGGATCTTGGTCACCACGCCATTGACGGAGGGTGTTGCGTCGTCGAAGACGCAGCCATTGCATTCCTTCTAGATCATCCACGGGATAAGCAGCGCCATCGAGGCAAGTCCATTGTGTAGGGTTGTAGGTGTCGCTTGCCTAGCTTGGAGCCACCAGGAGGTCAGCCTGTCGTCTTGGTCTGGTGGCCTGCAGGTGGAGGCAGCCATGAGAGGATCTCGAACCACACCTGACGGGCAAAGCTACAGCCAGTGAAGAGGTGCTGTATCGTTTCCATCTCCTGGTCGCAGAGCAGGCACCTGGCGTGGTGCGGCAGTCCCCGCCGCTGAAGGCGCTCGGCCGTCCAGCACCGGTCGAGGTGCGCCAACCAATGGAAGAATTTGACGCTGTGAGGCGCCCAGGTCTTCCAGGTTAGTTGCCAGGCTTTGCAGAGCAGGGAACCATGGAACGTGGCTTTGTAGCTGGAGCTAGCGGAGTAGGCGCCATTGTTGCTCCATCTCCAGATCATGGTGTCAGCCTGGTCTGAGAGCTGGATGTGCTCAAGCCACCTCCAGTGCATTTGGACTGTGATGGCTTTCTAGAGAACAGTTTTTGTATTCCTATGAATTTGTTTTATATTTTTTAATTTAAAATGTGCATAAAAAAGGGCGTACCAAATGCTGAAAGCTCCCACACAGTGTGGGGTCTGGGAAGGGATTTTCTAGGCATCCTTTCCCTTGTTTTTTATGCAAAGAGGCTGATTTGAATCCAGGACCTCGAGGACAAAAGTGTAGATACTCTACCACTGCGACAGACATGACCTTCTTTAGAATGTGAAAAGTTGTCGATTAATTTATGCGACGATGTACTTCGAAGAGTTTAACATTATGAAAAGAAAAATAGGATGATCCAGTAAGATGTACTCATCTTTTTCATGGGATCATTCCAGGCAATCGAAAAGATACAGTTGGTCTACGACTTAAAAATAAAAACTGACCATGCAATTGCCACTGTGACAAGTTCATGTGACTGGGAGTAGTAGTAACTAACTTCTGCCCTAACTCTGGTGGCAGTTGCATTGTAGAGCCCTAATTCAAATATTGAACATTGAATGATCAATGGGATCAACTCGATACGTTTATACTAGCAAGGAGAAAGATTTCTAATCAACAAGGGATCCAAACATCCTACCTCCTAAGGTATTACAAATTTCATAAAACAGAAAGGAAAATAGGCAATTTCATGAGTTATATAGCAGGAAAGTGAAGCAGATCTCCACCTGTGTGTATTCAACTTTCGTGAATATTTCCATTTTCTGTTCGAATAATTTTGCTAGATGATTTTCTAGAAACTGACTTCTAGTACGTGTTGTGTTTGATCGGTTCAACATGTCCTCTCGCATTGGATTGCTTCTTGAAGAAGTGGTGCTGCCAGTGCTATCAGAATGCCGATGTCGTCGAATTAAACCAGGCAAGATCTGCTTGACTTCAGATACTACACCATTGAACTGCAGGGTTAAAAACAGATATTAGTAGTATTAGAGACTACAACAAGAATTTCCAACATGAGCTCATGTTTTTGAAAAGCAGGTGCAATCATATGCAGTAGTGAGCATGGGACGTAAGCATCAGTTTTCAAGACTCCTAGAACAGAAGTACAAGATAATTCATGCTCAATTTTGGATTTATAAGTGCGTCAGCATCAGAAACAGAGCGATCCAATAGGATAAAGAACTGAACAAACCTCTAGGAGAAGTAGATCAACAAACATGTTAACTTCCCGTGGTTCCTTGTGCTGTTTTGGTCAAATATAAACAGAAGTAAATACAAACTTGAGCAAAAACCAGAATAGCTGAATGGTCAATGACTAAAAATGCTTCATGTTGAATACGATAACTAACCTTTATCCAGACTGGTGTTGAAAATCGCTTATTAAGAAGTTTGGAGATCTTCTGAGTCTTCATATTTATGTACTGATCCCAGAAAAAAAATTCAGCTATATATCCATACAAACAAAGACGTACTTCTAAAGAGAATAAAAGGCAGCGACTCTCAGACAACAAAAACTTGAATTACATAAATGATTCCAACTATGCTCTATCGCAAAATGCAACATAGTTCCACCACATGTGAACTGTGTCATGGTTACTGAAAATTGTAAGTTCAACATTCTAGACCAAATAACAATATTATGGCTGACAGCTTATCATGACAGAAGGTTATTCTAAGTTCCTTCAAAATCTGATGCCCACCATGCTACTTTTCGACCTAATTTCACATACTCAACATTCTCCATGCAGTTACATTACTTTCATCTTCCAGAGCTGAAAAAATGGGTAAACAATTCTCAGAAAATTCCAATGTTTAAAATAGCCGGCTACAGGATATAGCCGCGGCCTCCCAAAACAGCTATAGCCTGGCTATAGCCGGCTATTTAAGGACTTTGACACCTTTTAGCGGGCTAATGGAGTTAGCCGCACCATGCGGGAAAGGCTATAGCCGGCTATTTTAAACTATGGAAAATTCAGAACAGACCAAAACAGCGCAGATCCATCACACGATTCTCGATTATAATAGTGCATGTCACTTTGCTACGATAACAATCCAAAAATGTGAAAGTGCTAGTCTGCCAAGCCATATAAACCTTTTCCTTTTCAATATGAATCGTTTCAACATATGGCACATAGAGAGCATACCACCAGTCCATACAGAAAAAAGCGCTATTGACTAAGAATTCAAATAACAGTGTAAGGGAAAGGAAGGTACGGAAGATGTATGCCTACATGGTGCAAAAATTTCTCCCCAGATGAGCGATATAGCCGACATATCTCCCCGGGTACAAAAGGTGGTCCATATTCATAGCTGCGTGCCCCACCTCCAGAGAAAGAAGCAGCCAAATCCTAAAAACGATAACAAAGTTAAGAATCATTCAGTGCACATTCACTTGAGTCCAGTATGCAAAATGTAAGAAGCGAGGCTGTCAACAAGTGCAGAAATATACCTCTGTCACTTTAGGAATTGTTGTCTGTTCTATGAAAACACAAAGCTGTGCAAGCATAAGCACCAACACTGTCGGAATCTTGTCGATTTGCACAGAATCTATAGAATTTGACTCTTGAGAGAAACTCTTGCTTCTCCCAGAAAGCAGATGAAAATGCCCATCAAGTTTCTGAAAGAAATCTTGAAAACCTTCTTGTACCCAATCAATAATCAAATCTTTCAGCTTTACTATCAACTCTGTATCGCCATCTATAAGGTGATGGAATTCCTAAAGGAAACATAGGCAAACGAGAACAATGAAATAGAGTATAACTGTATAAGGATCCTCTAACAGAAGCATGTACTTGTGCAGAACTATGTTACATTTTATTCGACATACTATCGATGGAAATGAATGGTCACGCTTTTTAGGCTTCCAGATATATACCTGCAGGAGATCTATGCACCCTTGGGATACTTTAATTTTGCTTTTTTCCATGGCAGTTTGCAGCTGTGACTCTTCCAACTTCTCGTTTGATGTTGAGTGTGTTCTGACCAGTACATCTGCTCAGCCATGCCCAATAGATATAAGTTTTCCAGTACATACTTTCTTATTTCCAAATCTATTTGTACTATTACAAACTAAATCAAAATGAGTTGCTGTCAAATGAAGGCTGAACTGTAATCAAAGGGTACATTTGGTTCTGCACGAAAATTGCAAATAATGAAAACAAACTGATGTGGGAGGGGAGCAACCTGATATTTCAGTTTGAAGATGAAGAAAGGCAGTTGCTATGTGTTGCTTAATAATGTCTCGAGTAGTCTACACAGAAAAGACACTGTTACATGTTAAATCAGCATCGAGAAATATACAAAGATTTATAGAAATGGATGCCTCATATAAGCAACTACAGAAGGGAACTGAATAAAATATTAAGTTTATCCACTGAATAAGAACATGTGAGGGGAAAAAAAGAAACTTAATATATCATACCAAAAAGATTTGCGAATCACATGAGTTGTTAAGATAAGATATCTCATATCTGATGCACCACTAGCAACCAGTGCTTGAATAGCCATGAACAAACGAACAATACTTAACAACAAAAGACCTTAGAAGGCAAACTTCTGTCAATTAAGTAAACTGGACAAGCTTCTGTTTCCAGTCCATCATAAATGATCGTAGGTAACAGGACTATCAAATGCAGGGTGAATCCACAGCTAAACCTAACCGTGTCAATTTGTGGGTCTGTGCGCCGTGCCAATTGGTGGGTCTGTGCACTCCTATGCCGTCTTCAAGAACGGGACAGAATTAACAGTTAACATGTTTTGCCTCCACAAGCATTTTCCCTTGTTCCAACACTCTATTCCCTTTAACGTAAGTGGTAACAGATAACAACAAACCAGCCAGGAAAAAAAAGCAATAAGGCTTCAACCAATATTCTGAAGTAAGACACAACCAGAAAGGATCAACATAACACTACAGAATGGAGAAAATTACATATATTTAGCCATGTAAGTGTACCTAATTTAAGGGAAAACAAATTAACTAGCGACATAATATGAAATCAGATAGTATAGATTTTGGTAAGCACGTAACAGAACAGATAATTCGTCTCCTAAATGGTATATTATGGTTGAAACACGAATGCAACGCAACTGTTACAGGGCGCAGAAAAAACCTCCAAGGAAAAAGCTGGCAGCGCTGCCTCTGGTATAACTTCGTCGATGGCAGTTGCGTCCTCCCATAAGCCTCCTATAACCATCAAGGTGTAGCAAGATTAAGTCAATAGAAACACAATGATCTTTGAAAACCCACAGTAGTATCCTCTTAATGCACTCAAGGTAAAAAAAAAACTTAATATGCATAGGAACTAAAGGTAAATGCACCACCAATACATTCAATTATAGCAACATTACTAATACTAAAGGCTCTGACAAGAAACATACGAATTTTGTCAAGTTAAGAGTTAAATATCAACAATTTAAATTTAAATAGTTAGTAATTTTCTTTAAAAATTAACCAAAGTTCCATGAATTTTAAGACCAATGCTTTGCAATCACCCTCCCATTACACAGTACAATATAACTGGAAATAAAGTAAATCGTTATAAAATGCTTGGGTGCCATATTGAAACTTACTTAGCACCATAACCTACGTAGCAAATCAGTATGGTATTTCGTGCACAATGCCCTTTGTAAGCTTCGCATAATGACAAATGACTAAGAGATCTAAAAGGAACAAAATTATTTGTCTTTACAAGAAAAATAGAGGAGCCCATAGAGGTAACAATATTATTATTTATCTACTAGAAAAAATATTATGATGGTACTATAACACATAAAGCTCTTACGTAGAATTGCCAACAGATCTGTTGATGGAATTCTTTCCTTCAGAGTCTCTCTGACTGTTTCATAGCGGCTTCATGAAAAGAAGACAAAATAAGACAAATGTATATGGATTGAATTTCCAATAGTATAGATGTAAGAAAAACAAAAAGCAAAAGCCAAAAGGGAGCCTCGTTGAAAGACAAGTTTCAGTTGATCTGACACAATGTCATACTGTAGTGATTTTTGCATCCCCATTGTGCAGCACGGAATATGTATCAGCTCACTAAAAATCAAAGGTATATGTATGTGCAGGCAACTATTGCCCAAGAGATAAGAAAATATTTAACTTCACATAGATTACTTCGGTCCCACTCCTGTGTTGAACTTGGACTCCCTCCATCCCTATTTTAGGTGGTGCACACGCTTTTCGAGGTCTAAGTTTGACCATCAATTTGGCCAAAGAAACATGGATTATGTTTCACGAAACTTATATCACTGAATTTGTATTTGAATAAAGTTCCTAATGATATAATTTTTAGAACAGGTGAGACATGTATTATTGGTCAAATTAGTGGTAAGGTTAAGACACAAAATTGAGGGCACGACATGCATTGGGACCGAGGTAGTAGTACAAAACATGCATCAGGTTGTCCATGAATTACACTAGAGCGCCAGATATGGTTCATTCGTCATTCTGGCACCTCAGACCACAATATTATGACAGCAGATGAAGGCAGCCTAGAACACGAATTTGGGTTGCTATATACTATTGGGACATCCCTTAAAAAGTTTCCTCGGAAAAAAAAATGCGAGCAGTCAAACCAAACCAATAATATACCTTGTCCAAATACATGAGCTTAGATTGTAAAATGACTTTCTATGCAAAAACAATACGAACCGTGCAATTTTCAGAACACTTGAGCCAAAAATAAAGTGAGATAGCTCAGGTAGGATATTTAAGCCAATTGTTGGATTTGGTGACAAAGAAATGCATCTTCTGAAAAAAGACTCTGACCCACTAAAATGTTCGCAGAGAAAAAGAGGCATTGCAAATCAAGCAATAAACACAATAAGCACGCTAAAGGTGCATTGAGAACTGGAGATGCAATGTGCTATGATGCACTACTTCAGTCTCAACTATTCAAAATTAAATTACTTCCTGTTTAGTGGACTGATTAGTAATCGCTTCAGCTAGTATTCTCGGTTCTATAATGGCAGGTACCATGACAGGAAGTAGTCATCTATGATCTAAAAATAGAAAATGGTCCAATAATACAATTTATGAAATATACAAGGCTTACTTTGTGAACAAAGCATGAGCAAGTTCAATGAGACGTCTTTCTGAATCAGGAAATATTATGAGATAAGCACGGAATGTCTTGGAAATATCACCAATTGAAGCCTAAGATAAATATAGAAGAGAGTATTAGATGATTTAATGATATAGAAGTTGGCAAAAATGATTGTAACCTGAGTGCTACAAATAGACAAGATTTTTATGTTTGAACAATATTAGATGATTTACTTGCACCACCAAAGTCATAACATAGGCAACAGAAGCTGAATTGGTGCCACATTACAGAATTTCCACCCAAAATAAAATGTAAGTTGTTTATTCGATCTCATATTTAGCATACATACATTTGTGGGCTTGTTCTGGAAATTTAGAAGGCAATCTTCGAGTTTCTCAAGTAGGCTTGATTTTAGGTTGTCCACCTGTCCAAAGATAGAACATAAAAATTAGTAAGATGAGATTCAAAGAACAAATGGCAACATATGCAAACAGAGTTGCATTTCTACCAGCCTAACATGAGCACAAGCTCTGAGTTCCATATGCACATAATAATTATGTAACGTGCCACAGTTATTATTTGAATACTTTGCGAACAGATAAAAAAAGGTCATGTGGTTGTTATTTTCAGTCATTCACTGTCAAGCCATAACATACACATAGTTCCTAGCACGTTCTACAAACAATGATTCAATGTAGTTACACAACCTTGTTTGAGTAATTGAAAGTGCTGCCTTGGAAGAGTGATGAATAGAGATGGTAGTTGTTAAAATGCCCAACAATATTTGCATCAGGGGAAATGTTTTTTTGGAATGGCATGGCCATTTACTAAACTGATCTCTGACTAACAGGCCACACTTACCTGGTGCTACAAATAAATCACATCCTCTGCCTAGATGCAAGGGAAGGTTCATAACAAACAATTGTAAAGTTTGGAAATTTCACAAGGCTATCTGGCAGGGTTATTACATGTGTAAATTGTATAAGCACTAGACATTATGAGCACAAACCAGTTATCATTCTATCGTCCCACATTTTTAGATATTTTGCATATGTTCAAGGATTTTGCTTGTTTTGCAGTTTTATTGCATATATCAGAGAAGTTCATGCTTGAGGGTCACATAGTGATTATTAAGGCACCATACTAGTAGGAAAAAATTGCGTGTCTAAGTGTGAACAAAGTAGTGACCACTGTGTACGGTACACATGTTTGTATTCAATGCAATCTACATACGCTTCTCTGACAAGCCACTGCTCATCCTACCAATCAGTAGTGTAGACAAGTGAGGATAGGTGGTCTCTGACAAGCCAGTGCTCATCCTACCAATCGGTAGTGTAGACAAGTGAGGATAGGTGGAAGGAGGAGCAAAATTATTAAGTTTTGTGTGTAAGAAGGGCAAAGTGAGAGCTACACGGAACCAAAACTGGCATGCAAATAATAAAAAGATAGACAAAATACATACAGGAAAATTAAGTTGTTTAAGAAGCACCACAGCTTCTGCTCTTGCTTCAATAGGTTCAGAATCTGAGTACAACTTTGCCTGCAAATTTACTCAAGAAAATTGAAGATAAACAGCAGTAAACATCATGACACAATTAGGATAACACAATTATTTAACATGTAAAAGATAGGAATTAGCCTATATGTGTTGTAGCAAGGGGAAAAGACTAAAATTGTAGTTGTAAAAATTAATATTAGCCCTTCCGCCAGAATATAGACAATTACCTGAAGGTGTTGTATAACTATATCCATAGCCTCCTCGGATGCCTTTTTACAATCTTGAAAGGATGAATCACCGTAGGCCTACCAGAAAGAAGAAAATGAAGATAATGCTCAAAGGGCATCAAGGAAGTTTATAAGATGAAATAGCTCAAACTAACCTCAAAAATAGGTTTTGCTCCAGTAAAAAATTTGACAGCATCCGCATATGCTTCTGCCTTGATACATTTGTTCAGCCGAGTTGGCAAATCATATATGAACTGCAAGAAAAATAGTGAAAATTAACATTATCAAAAGTTTGTTGATCTCTGCGTATCTTCTGCAAATATAGAAGAGCTCAGGTAACAAAATGCTAAAGAGCAGTCCAGAACAAAATATCTTCAACTAAAGCAAAAACTCATAATGGTTTTTATGACAAGGTAACATGATTCCAGGGATCATGTGAAAGGTCTTTGGGATGAAATAATGGACGAGAGGCAACCACAAAAATACACGAGTAATGTAACGATGTTAAGATTAATGGTCCAGCTACCCTAAGGCCAAATCCAAATGAAATAAACTACAACATGCACAACAGCACAGCTAATGTGCTGCACTTGCTTCAAACAGAAGACGACTCAAAGTAGCTAAACAGTTTACCTTGAAGTTTTATGCCAAGTGTAACATCTAATTATGAACATATAATGACAAAATTCACAGCATAGGTAGGTTAACTGGACCACCATAACATGGCAAGGGTTATGGTATCTATGGAAAGCAATAGAATACCACTTTAGCTTTAACTAACTTGCAATTGCTGGCTGCATAGTTTAACTTGTCTGTATAAATCATTGTTGAGAATAAACATAATACTCCCTCCGTCCATGAAACTTGTCTTAGATTTGTCAAAATATGGATGTATCTACATACTAGATAGCATCTAGATACATCCAGATTTTTATAAATTTAAGATAACTTTCGTGGGACGGAGGGAGTAAATGATTAGGCATATACCATTAATCTTTGAGAAGAATAGCACAAATAGAACAGGATTTACTTGAACTTTCCGGAGAAGATTGCGTGTACGGTGTAATTTCTCTATGTTTTCCCTTTTGTTGAAAAGAGATGTGTTCACTGTATCACTTCTTGATTGCACTGATGTTATCTGGCAAAAAAAAGAGAGCGGATTGGTTCAACTATGTCACAAAGAATACATCAGTAACATCACAATGCAAACCTTTCCAAGTAGTTGTTCCATGTTTGTCTCCATACCAACAATGTTAGTCTTCATCCTGCAGATCAACATTGGTATATAAAAAATATTACAACTATAGCAGGTAATTGCACTACAACCTCAAACTCACTAAAAGAAGGAAGGGGAATAGTGAGCTATCACTACAAAGAAATCCCATCACCTTTTTATAGTGTCAGTTGCACTTATAAACTTGTTATAGTTTTCGTATACTAGCATCTGTAAGTCTGTGTCCAGGTTCTTGATCTCGGCAGCCATTTTCACATGCCCCTGCAGAAGGCCTTCCAAGTTTGATTGTTGCACCTAAATAAACACAAAAAGTCAGATGTGTCCTCTTAAATTCCTGAACTACCAAGCAAAAGTCTGGTTTCATGTGTCCTACTGCCCTGTTTTAATAATCGACAAGAACTAGCAGACAAAGTTCATCTGAAAAAAAAAAACACTCAAAACCATTTCAGGTTTCACATAAAGCATTCACAGGAAGCCAACACTGCAAGGAGCATTGTGGATAACTAAGCAATTCAACAAACAATTGCAAGTTATGGAGCAGTGATATGGAAATGGGGTACAGTTCACCAGTTCAAATATAGTTCATGGGTAGCTCGTACAGGAACTTATCAATGATCAGAATGCGATCAATCTAAGGTACAGAACATAAATGCATAAGTGCAATGGCAGACAAATTGACATTTGAGTTGAATACCGTCCCGTGACCTAGATACCACACTCCTTTCTAAATAAATTCAGTTGAGGTTAAGGGAGACACATTCTATGTCGATATGCATCATTCGACAAAATAATTATGAAAACAGCACTCTTTAGGACTACATACTCTTAAAATAAATCTAATTTGACATTCTGGTTTCAATTTTCAAATGAACAGGCAGAGTTACATTACATATCTCCAGAGCCCATCTCCTAAGATAGTTCTACGAACGAACTGCATTCAATTTTTCAGCATCTTAACTACTCGACCTACACATCACGTAAATATGCATTTGTGCGATGTGCATCAATTAGGCAAATTATAACCAGTCTAGCAATTAGCAGTCATTGCAAGCTTATCATACTCGCTAGCAGTCAATCCAAAGCACGCCCATTGATAAGATCCGCCCGAGACACGGAGAGCTGGATCTGATAGACCACGTAAGGTGGAAGCAGAGAACAGGTGGACGAACCAGGACGTCCATGTAGACATCGGGGTTGAAGGAGGCGGAGTTGATGGATTCGAGTGGCGAGACGGAGGAGGCGGCCGGGGAGGGCCGCGCCGGGGACGCGGGAACAGCGCCGGCGGCCGCGGGGTCGGTGTTGTAAAAACTGGCCAGGAGATCGCGCGTGCGCCGAGCCTTCTCGTCCATTGCCGTCGGCGGCGCGCCGGCGGCGGTCGCCATTTCGAGCCGAGGTTTGGGAGGAGCTTTGGACGCCGGAGAGATCGGAGGTTGTAGGAGTGGATCGGAGTGGGGAAAGACGAGGGGGTCTTTTCGGAAGTTTTCTCGAGTAGAATTTTACGGCCCCCCGTAGTACTAAAAATTCGAGGACCAGCCCGCAAGATTATTATTAGAGCATCTTCAACGGCACGTGGCACTAAAAAAATATTTATTTATTTTAGCATTGGAGGTGAAAATCGGGTGCTCCAGCAGACGCTATAAACTAAGTGTGTGGTAAAGAAATTCTAGCGTGCAAGATAACTCGCTATCGAGCGTGGCACATTCAGCATGTTAGCTCCAGAGCGTGAGACAAACCGAGACGGCGAGTGCGAAAGCCAACTGCCAAGTTGAATCCTCTCCCCCGTGCACCCTTTCGACCTTCCTCGCGAAAGTGGAGGCGATCTACCGGCGGTGAAAGGCCACTCCGCCCCTTCCCCACCCAATTCCAACTATACCGCCCCTCTCGCCGAACTTCTCCCGCAACCTCTCCAGCGGGCATGTTAGCTCCTCCTGGAGGATTCATGGTTTACATGGTAGCTCCTATGCTCTCTATGTCTACTAGGAATGATGGCATCATACCCTCTCCGATTTTTATACCACTCATGCACACACATCCGAAGTGGCAGATGAGGATGAAACAAAAGATGAAGATGCAAAAGATGATTGTGAAGGTGATGAAGAACTAATGTTGATTTCTCATTTGTTTCTACGAACTTTATTGTCTTGAACTTGCTTGTGTTGAACTATTCTTTGCTTTTAAACTATATCATGGATTTCAAATGTGTTATTTTCAACAGTTATGAATTTAGTTGATTGTGTTTTAAATTGTTTGTTATTTAATATTGTCCTATGTTGATTAAGCGACAAACTTGTCGTGCGCGCTACATTTTAGCGCGTCCGGTGAAACGCTGCTATCCGTGCACGAAAACATACAGCACGCAGTCGCCTTCCTCGCGCGTTAAAATAAATGGCAAATCAGGCTCGCTATAAGTTTTTTTAGCGCGCGGTTTTTTTAGGTGTCTATTGGAGATGCTCTTGGAGGCTAAAATGTAAATACGGATTAGTGATCATGGATGACTACATATGTCAATGTATGCATTATTTTGGAGAAAACTACTATACCCACCACACTTGTGGCTTCGTAACAAAAATTCATCTCCTTTCAATTTTTACAAAAATCGTCGGTTCAGAGTAATCGTGACAAAAAAAAATACTAATACATCTATTTAACCATGCTAACGACAATTCTAACCTGGGGGTCTGATGTCAGGCTCACATGGCCGACGGTAACTATCATGGTAGACACACGTTACACACATGTTTTTTCTTCCGTTTTTTTCTTTTGCCCCTCACACATCCGCCACCCATAGCACTGCTCGCCGACGCCACCCGTATTCCCGTCCCCTGCATCGGCCCTATCCCCTCCACTGCATCCTGCTTGTCCGGCTCCAATACGTCCCTCCCTTCCCCTGCATCCTGCTTGTTTGGCACCGCCTCGCCCCACCCATCGCGCAAGGAGAGCCTTCTCGGCCGCTGAAAAACATTTGCCCACCATTATGGTTTTGTGTGTTAGATGACAACATTATTGACTATCTAATGATATGTTGAAGTGGTGTAGGATTATTGTATTTGTTTGTCTTGTCAGCATCCAACCTCAAAAAGTTATGAATCATATGTTGTTTATAAAAAGGGTGCAGTTTAGCTCCAGGCCGGATTATCCAGGTTTGGGAGGGACTGGACTATCCGCCCTAGCCGGATTATCCGGGGCCAGATTATTTGCAAACGACTAAGGATTTTTGTGCAAATTCTTCCAACGGCTTTATTTGTGCAGGGGTATAAATGCCCCTCCCTTCTTCAACCTCAAGTTGCTCGACCTGACCAAGAAGAAACCCTAAAGCTGAGCTAAGAATTTTACTAGATCTCCTCCCTTAACCACCTTTGGGGAATCAAAGGGGAGAAGATCAAGATCTACATCCTCACTAAAGCGATTTGAATTTCCCCCGCATTCACTTGAGGCCCATTTGGCTAGAGTTTCATTTTGAAACCCAATTGTTGTTTACTCCATTTATACTTATTGTTGTGTTGTAACAGCCTTGGGAACCTCCAATTTGGTTGTGGATGCGTGCCCCAAGAACCTTGTAAAGACCCAATTTCCGCCTCGAGAAAATCCCTTAGTGGACAAGTGAGCTAGGCCTTTGTGGCGGTGCTCACCGGATAATAGGGTGAAGTCTTTGTGGCATTGGTTAGGCCTTCGTAGCAACCACATCCCTCCAACATAGATGTATTTTCCCTCAAAAGGACGGAATTACAAGAATCATCTCTTGTGTTCCCACGTGCCCCACTCTTGTTTATGTCCATCCTTTATTGTTTTTATTGCATCTTGCTTAGTGGTAGCTTGCCTACTTGTGTAGCTTGCCATCTAGGTAAATTCACTTAGTTGCATCTCTGGAGAATTTACCTTTCGTGTCAAGCCTAAATTGAAGAAAAAAAACTAAAATTTGATAGCACCTATTCACCCCCCTCTAGGTGCGGCATATGATCATTTCAGCCCCAACCCTAATTGTTTGCAAAAAAATATATCAATTGGGACAGTCCTCTCCTCCTATGTATGTGCAATTAATATTTAAACTTTATTACTAATACTCCTGTTACTGGAAATGTGATAAATTCTGAAAGTTATTTGGTTCCATTAGCTATTGATGAAGGCAAATTACTTCTAAAGTCTCAAATTATGTTCGATTCAGGAAAAACGCCCATATCTGTAGAAAGAAAAAAAATAGAACACCTCCGGCGGGTCCATTTTGGATAGCTTCGGTTTTTATTTATTTTTTGTTAGCAAATTATTTTAACTAGGGAAAACCCGCATATATCATTTAACCACTTCAAATGTTTCCCTGGTAGGTGCTCCTGTCTACCATGCTATGTTTGGCGATGGAATTAATTCGGCTGAAAATACTGCACATTATGGAAGGAGAAGACGCTGGAGCAGCTAGAGCACCATCAAACCAATATTGCTGAACTGCTCCCGGTAACAAAGTGGAACTCTTGGCCTGTGTGCCCGAAAATGGCCTCAGTGCCACGTAACATCAAGTCTTGTTACTCCACGTTGAGCCAGAAGCCTTTGATTGTTGGGGGTTCTCTAATAAGTAGAAGTGGATCTAGTTCTTAAGAGACCTTGTTATACTTTGCTGGTTCGTGAAATGGGGGGTCTTGTGCTCTTTCCTCAAAACAAATATCTGGTTGAGTGTGGAGTATAAAACTCATTTGCATGTTTTGTGCTTTTGGCTGGACAAAACAGTGCCGTTGGAATACTTTGATGTTTGAATGCTTTTGCGGCATAAGCTTTATTAGTAGCAGCTTACATCAAGGCTTGCAAGTTTCCCTAGAGCTTTTGACTTCATGTAATTATGGTTTTGAGTGCCTAATAGTGTCAATAATGAGTGCAAGATATTTTCACAGCCCCTTTTTCAAACACATGTGTACGAATTTGATTGTAATGAGAAAATTGGAATTTAAATTTGGAGTTGTTGTGCACTGTATTATTTCCTTTTGGTTGACGATCAGCATAGTAAAGTAGAAAAGGTACTCCGTAGAAAATTTGAATTTTAATTGGAGTTGTTTTGTGCTGTATTTCCATTGATAATTGTTGATAAAAAAGAGACAATCAAATTTCTATTTCCAGATTCCATGGAGGATCAGGCACCAGAGAGTAAAAATGCACAACCAGATTGAAAATACATAGGAGGGAAAGGAGGAGAGGCACCAGGCCGACCTCTTCCACTCTTCTACATATAACATATGCATGTATCTGAAACTACAACAAACTAGAAATTACACTTCGGATACAAAATAGGAAACCAAAAGTTATGCTAAATCAACATGTCTCTACTATTTACGTTTAACTACACTGACATAAGGCAGCTCAACAGAACCCATGTAGATTTTGCCATTCCCCCTCTCCATAATCTCGGTCGGCCTTACGCTCTTGGGGCCTCTCATCTCTTCAAGTATCTTCCCATTGGCACCAACCCTCACGGCGAGAAGATGGCTGTCACGGCCGAAGGGTAGCTCGTTTTTCTCACGGTGTAGCGCCACCCAGTAACCTCCTCTCGTGTCGGGCCTTACATTATCAGGGTAGCCCGGGAGGTCGGCGAAAGGCTCGGATCTTCCCGCATCGGGCCCTTTGATCCAGTGCCTTAGTAGCTTGCATGGCCCGGTGGACGCGACCACAAGGTGGGTATGGTCGGCGCTGAGGGTGACGCCGTTAGGGTAGGTCATGTCCGTTTGGAGCACGGTGACATCCGAGGTGCGCGGGTCGTACCTCATGAGGCGCCCCGTCGAGTCCCCTGTCCTCGTCACCATCTCATGCTGGGCCCTGTTGTAGTTCATGGAGCTGTCGGTGAAGTAGACCTGTCCGGTGGTCTGGTCGACGTCGACCCCGTTGGTGAAGCGGAGAGGCACGCCATCGACGTTGTTGACCAGCACGGTGGCCTCCCCGCCGCCGGGGCCGACCCGCATGAGCCCCTTGTACGCATCGGCCACGTACAGGTCCCCCGTCCTCTGGTCGAACCGCAGGCCGAGCGGGCGGCCGCAGCGGCTCTCGGTGGCGGTCTCCGGGCGGAACTTGGTGGCCGTGCACGTCTGGCTGTCGTAGCCGGGGCCGTGCGTGTAGGTGGTCCAGCCGAGCTTGTCGCCGTTCCACTTGAGCACGCGGCCGTCCGAGACGCCGCTGTAGGGGCCGTGGCCCTCGCCGTCGAAGGCGACGCTCTCCGGTCCGCGCACCGTCCCGCGTGGAAGCGGCAGGTGCTGGCTCCGGGTGGCGTCGATGCTAGCCATGGTTGCCGCCAGGGCGCTGGGCATGAGCAGCATGATGATGATGGCCAGCGAGACGACGGCCTTGGTGAGGCGGCTCATCCCGCACCCCATCGTTTGCTTGCTGCTTCTTCGATCGATTGATGAGATCGACTTCGCGTCGTTGGCTGGCTCGTGCGTATCTGTTTCTCTGATGGAGCTTCGTATGTGGTTTCGGTGATTGGTGAGGGTACACGGGCGGGTGGCTGCCCTTATAAAGTACTGGTGGAGATCGAACTATCTAGCGGCCCGAGTCGGTGCCCGATACTGCCAGAGGTCGAGTCGGATTGAACAGAAACAGAATACTCCGTACGTATTTGCCTTAAGTGCAACGACTCCGAGAGCGACTTAAGAACACGCCGAACTGCCGACGAACGGAAGGCATGCTTCGTTTATTAGCTCTCGATTCAGCTCGTCTATGTCGCCTGACTTGAACGTGTACACGTCTCCGGGAGCAAACAAATCTCTGCCTAGAACAATGCTCAAAGTAGAATAATCATAAGTTTATTGTGTTGTGTCTGGACCGGCTCGGTTCCTGCTTCAGGATGATCGATTTGCCAAAGGAGCCAGAGCAACACGTACCCAGCCCTCGTCTGTTCTACTGTTAGGTTCGGTCAATTGATCACTGTTAAAAAAAAATTGCTCTCTGTTCAATACAATTGTACTGATACATCTGCACTGGCATCATTCAAGTTTAAGACTAGGCGTAGCCACACTGTTCCAACGCTACTACATGAATCACTACTTATTACTAGTAGCCATGTTCCGGAATGGATTAGTTAGTATGCAAAAATGTGGTCATAAATACAGTATTTCTGTTGGCAAATATGCATCAGGGACCAACTTAGATACTACTACATCATAGTTCAGAGTTCACAACTTGATGCCCACTCTGTTCAGACTTCAGAGCAACAGCGGAATGGCACTATTATCCTGGTGGATCAGTACTGATAACGCATCGAACCAACAGGAACAGTCTTGTGTTAGCACCGCATAGCACACATACTAGAGTGGAAGAACACAGCTGCTCACAGACATGAAAGACTGTAACTAAGCATCAGGGTCACAAGCACATTCTAAGAGGATAGTTCAAAATCAAAACCATACAAGTGGAGGTTTGCACTTAAACTAAGAACAAAGGGTAAATCTGATGATACGGTATGACATGGCAACTGGGCCGAGATCAACAAATGATGGACAACATGGTTGCTAGTAATCAACTCCAGAAAGTTCGACCTTGTTATTTGGCAGGTTCCTCGACAGGCCCAGCAAAAACTCGACCAGTAAGTGGACATCGTCAAATCTGTATATGATCTCGGTGAGCCTGAGGTTCTCGTATATGACATCCCCCATGTCTTGGGGGTATGAAGCAATGTTCTTCAACACCCCCTCTCTGGGTTCGGGATCCGACAGCTGTTGGAGAGCACAACAGAGTTAATATACTGTACTACGGAGGCTAAATTAGGATAGAGTCGAAGAAAGCGAAGGTGGTAGTAGCACCTTGCAGCAGTACAGAACGAGCTTCATCAGATTAGGCGAGTTGCGCAGGAAATGCTTCAACAGTAGGAAGTTGTCACAAAGATCGCAATGGTCCAGGGACAGTGTTCTTAGGTTCGTGAACTGAGGGAAATTTAAGCCCAAACAGTCATCATGGACCTGAAACTGAATTTGTGACACACAATCCCATTTTCTGATCAGTAAATGAGCTAGATGTAGATTGACTGGAGAAAAAAAAAGGGGGGTATAAAGAAGCAGAAGACGTACCACCCCTAAGCCAGACAACTCCAACGTCGTCACATTGGCCAGCTTGCGAAGAAGTTGCATCTGGTTCCCAGTTCTGTCTTCGCGTAGAAAGATGCCGTCATTCAACATTTTGATCTCATGCATATAAATCGATGCATCGACAAGAGACGGCAAAGTAAGTGGCGTCTCGTTCTCAACAATGAAATCAACATACCCAGCGAGGCAGAGGGAAGCAAGAGCAGGAGCCTCGAGAATCAGGCCGAAAGGAGTACCGCCCAAATAATCGTTGACAACCAATTTCTTCAGCGAAGAGGGGGTGATCACACTGGCCTCGGAGAGCAGGTTGGTGCAGTTGGTCAGTTCCATCTCTTGGAGAGAAGGGCACCGGAACCTGACGTGCCTCGCGAAGTAATCGTCCAGGATCACGTTGCGGAGATGCAACCTTTTGAGCCGGCAAGGCCATACATCGTCCTGGCCTATGCCATGGCGGACCCAACTGTCGGCATACTTGCGGATGGCATAGCTTACATCCAGCCGGAACTCTTCCAGGTGTGCCACGTCGTGGCGGTGCAGGAGGATGTGGACGAAGTTCTTGAAACTCTGGACCTCGCGGATGGAGTAGTCATCTCCGGCGGGACGGAACTCCTGCTGGTCGATGTCGAGGCGCGGCACGGAGCGCCATAGGTACCTCCACCTCGTGGAGAGCACGCAAGTCTGCACGGCCTGCCGGGCCTTGAGGCGCGAAAGGACGGCATGGAGGAGATCGTCCGGCAGGGCGCTCAACCGGTCCTCAACCTTGCGAAGCATTTCTGGTGTTGATACAGACTTACAGAGGTGGTGGAGACGGAAGAACAGATGGTGGCGCGACCCCCAGATGGTGCTGTTAAAATGGGGCGAAGCTGAAATCCTGACCGTTGTTGTCGCCTAGGGATCCGAGTCGGCTGTTGACCAAACTGCATGCAGCTGTCTGTATATCCAGGTATTGAGAGTATAGCAGTTTTTCTAGGCGTATGTATTGGAAGGAAGATTCCCTTTAGGTAGGGCCGGGGACGGGTCCGGACTGGCCACTCAGGCCTGCACATGGCTGTGTCTCGATCTCCGAGCTCTGCGCACTTTCTCGGGACGGGACGGGACTGCGAACCATACCCACCACCTGTACTAGTAAAGGCTTGAATGTTTTATCCGATTTCACCTCTCCATGTTCTACCACATGACTGACTGCCTATGCAACTAGTACAGGCTTCCTTTTTGACAAATGATTATGATTACTATATAATTAGATTTCACATGGCTTGATCTTCGAAGAGATTAATTACCTATATACTCCAAATTATGAAACTGTCACAGATAGGTTCGCTCATCGTGGAGTTCTTCTCTTTTTTCTTACAAAGCACATACGACATATCTATAAAGTCCTGTGTATGTTTCAAAAAAGAAGTCTTGTGTTTATCCATAAATTGCAAAGATTCCTCTTTTTTTTACAAAGTACTTATAACATATCTATGAAGTCCTAGTATTCCTGGCAGTGATTTTCTACACTGCGATTGTATAGTTCTTCCATATTTTGTTACTAAGTCCGTATACTATCTGACATAGGCATCCCAAATGGGCCTGCCGAAGATGGTACCCGGGGTTTACTGGAGGCCCAATACCCGAAGAATAAGAAGATTCGGGAGCCCAAGATTTACTAAGGAAAGATAGAGTTGTAATAGGAAGTGTTGTTTGTAATCTGGCGGGACGAGTTAGAAACCGTCCCGGACTCTGTAAACTTGTATAGCACGAATCCCTCGGCTTCACCTCATATATAAGGGGGAGTCGAGGGACAAAAGAATCAACCTAATCATTGTCTGCAAACCCTAGTTTTCACAATCGTCGAGTACTTTTCGGCTGAAACCTTCGAGATCTACTTACCCTCTACTTCTAACTAAACCCTAGCCTACAATCCATAGGCATTGACAAGTTAATCCCTTGTCAATTGGCGCCGTCCGTGGGGATTAGAGGCGTAAGGAGCTGATCTCGATGGCACGCTCAAGATCTTCGACATCGTCAACCGCAAGCAACACAATGGATCGAGGTAAACAGATCGCTACTGGTCTTGTCGATTTTGTTCCTCACCCACCCTCCCGTTTGGATGCATATGCGTATCTGGCGGAGCCCATGGAGATGACGTTCGGAAGGTTCCACTTTCGCGTCGAGAAGGAAGGATCGTATCGTGTCGAGAATCCGATTTCGTCGGGATCATCAGTGGCCGATTCCGATTTTTCAAGCTATGCATCGTCAAACGAGTCAGGAGAAGAAGAAACCTCGGCGACACGCTACGTCAGTATCAGAGCAAGAGAGAAACTCGCCAAGATCTTCAACGACATATCGTTTGAGTCATCTGCGGACTCGTATATAAGCGATGGCTCAAGCGATGTCGACAGTCATGACTTCATCGACAAATCTCTCACAGTGGGCAAGGTCTTCATCAATCTCAACGATGATGTCACCAAACCCAACATAGATACGAGTACAAGGTATCATCGATTTACGCCATTGAAGGTCAAGAGGAGACATCGAGGCTTTCGACGGTTTGGGAAATCCATACGTCGATCCCTCCAATCTGCGACAAGGCTTGGGCAACAAATACGTCGGGCCGAGCCGCGAGATAGAGTTCAACTTTCACAAGCGGCGTGGGACGAGCTGCGAGAGCTATGAACGGCACGAGAACCAATGGCTACCACGGCCACACCGGAAGAATTGCAAGCATATCAATATAGGCTCGCACGAGCTGCCGGGGAATTGGAAAAGCAGACGGTGAGTTGAACGGGAGAAAGGAGGCAGCTTACGCATCCGAGCGGGAGAAGGGGCGATTTAAGTCGACAATCTAGAACTACGGGTGATAGCCATCGGGAGGCGCGGAACAGAGCAAGATCAAGGCTGCAACACATACCCGAGGCAGAAAGAGAACATTTGGTTCAAAACCTCGACATGTCCTTTATGTCGATAGATACAAGAGGAAACATCATCCCTAAGACACCGAGAGGTGGGTATATGGCGACACATGCTTTTATCCTTGCATCTAAACCACCTCCGGGTGACCCAAGGGAAACAACTTGTACAATATGGCGGTAGCAGAGTTGGAGCTATGGGGACGGCGTTTATATCAACGCCTCCCGAAGGAGTGGCAAGGCAAAATAGTCCGCGACCCAAAGAAGCAACAGCGGCGGCTTTGAAGGGCCAAGTGGAGCAAGAGACACGGCGAAGCACAAGCAAGAGTCGACGAGAGCGCGGCAAAGCGAAGGGATCATCGGCAATCCCCGAACTTAACGACGAAGATATGTGCGGCTTACCATGCTTCACGAGGAGAGTCCGAAAAACGCGAGTCCCTCGGGATTCAAGTTACCCGATAATTTCAAGAAATTCGACGGCCTTCAAGATCCGAGAGGATTGGCTAGTCGACTATGCGGAGACGGTGAAGGCGACGGGAGGAACTAGGGCAACAGCCATGCAAAGCATCCAGTGCACCTGAGTGGTGCCGCACGATCATGGATAAAGAAACTCGCTCCGGGATCCATCGACAGTGGGAAAGTTTCGAGGACGTGTTCGTCAAGAACTTCAGATCCACGTGCAAAAAACCCGCATCGTTAGAGGAGTTGAGAGCGTGTCGACAAAAGCGAGATGAGCCAATGAGAAAGTACATCCAGAGGTGGAATATCATCAAAAACTCGGCGAGAAAACATATCGACGAGAGAGCAATAGATGCGTTTGTCGCGGGAGTCGAGCGTGGAGACTTTGTCGAGGATTTGGGAAGGACCAATCCAAGGACGGTATCCGCGTTGATGGAGATAGCAAATAAATGGGCGAGATGGAGAAGACGCTGTCCACAACAAACGACACGGGTCGCCGAGAGGAGGACCGTGGTCGAAACTATCAACCGAGGCGAAGATTTCCTCGGACGTACCAGAACTACGACGCCCGGGACAAATTTCGGCGGGTTTTCGGACAAATACGGGAGGCAATAGAGATGATTACCAGAGAAGCGAGTGAACAGCGAGGTGATAATAGGGATGATTCACGCAACAGGCAAAATAGTGGGCCGAGGTTTCCAAGACCTTTCGTGTCCCAGGAAATGCCGAACGGACCGTGCCGGATGCACTTCTTCCTCGACGACAACGGGAAAAGGCAGTCGGGGCACTGCGAGAGAGGCTGTCGAAATTTTCGAGGCAATGTTCGGATACGCGAGAAAATGCTCACGCTCGAGCGGCACGAGAGAAACCCTCGGGAGCCTAGGAGCGAGGTTCATCTACCGCCACCTCCCGCGATTACGAGAGGACAATCGACACCGGCTAAGAATAGCGGCGGCTTTGCACCACCACCCTATGTTGATCCTAACTCCAACGGAGGCGGTGTTGATGATTCGGAAGGGAAGGCCGTCCAATAGAGCTCAAAAAGTAATCTCACGACAGTGTTTATGGCAGAGAAAATGCCTCCACCAACGATTGAGTACCTTAATTGGTCGGGACAAGATATCGGCTTCACAATAGCGAGATCATCCGCAGCAAGTTCCTCGACCGGGGCGATCGGCACTTATTACGCGGCGATTATCGCGGATTTGATGTCTCTCGAGTGTTCATAGACGGCGGCAGCAGCTTGAACCTCATGTATGCGAGATACATTGAGGAAGATGAACATATCCTTAGCAAACTTGAAACCAACGAGACACAAGGTTCCACGGCATCACACCGGAGAAACCAAGTTATCCATTGGGAAAAATCAATCTCGATGTTCAATTTGGGACCCGAGAAAATTATAGAATCGAGAAGCTCGAATTTGAAGTCGTGGATTTTCCATCACAATACCACGCTCTGTTGGGACGACCAGCATATGCTAGATTTATGGCGGTACCACACTATACATACACATGTTGTGGAGGTTGCCGGACCAAGAGGACCAATCACAGTCAAGGGAAGCTTTGCCTTAGCCGATAAGTGCGACAAGGATTTTCACGGGTTGGCGAAACTTTCGGGATGCAAGCCGAGTACTTGGCGTCAAAAAGCATATTGACCGATTACGACGTCTTGCGGACGTTGGAAGGCCAAATAAAGAATCAACTTTCAACACGAGAGAAAAATTCTAAGGAGGTGCGAGATTCACCCGACAGATCCAAAAAGACGACATCTATCGCAAACGATATGGATATCGCATAGGAAAGCGCGCTCGTCAAGTTCCTCCGTGAGAAGCGGAAAATCTTTGCATGGTGTCCGGTGACATGCCAGGAGTACCGGGGAACTTGCAGAGCACCACCTAAATTTGGATCCAACAAAAACCAATCGAGACAACCTTTGCGGCGTTTTTGAACCAAACCGCAAAGCCATGCTTTCGAAATAAATCGACTCGAAGAAGCTGGTTTTATCGAGAGAAATATCTACGAAGCCACATGGGTAGCTAACCCGGTGATGGTGCCGAAGAAAAACACGACGATCCTTCGCATGTGCGTCGACTTTACGTGTCTCAATAAACATTGTCCTAAGGATCACTTTCCCCTCCCAAGGATCGATCAAATTATCGACTCCACGGCGAGGTTGCGAACGTCTTTCCTTCTTGGATGCATACTCTGGTTATAACGATCAGATTAAAAGAAGATGATGAAGCCAAGACAGGCGTTTATTACACCTTACGGCGTGTTTTGCTACAAAACAATGCCCTTTGGTCTAAAAAATGCGGGAGCAACATATCGAGAGGATGATGCGAAGTGTTTAGCAACACAGATCGGGAAAAACGTGCAAGTATACATCGATGATGTCGTCATAACATCAAAAAAGGGGACAACGTTGATCGAGGATCTCAAAGAAACTTTTGACAACCTCGACAAATTACGCCTCAAAGCGAACCCGACGAAGTGTTCTTTTGGCGTCCCAGCGGGGAGAACTTACGGGGTTTCTAGTTTCGGCAAGAGGGATTGAAGCAAATCCCGACAAAATACAAGCCATAGTAACAATGAGAAAGCCAACAAAGTTGAAAGAAATACGACTAAGCTGGGCGAGTCGTGACTTTGAACGGGTTCGTCGCCGAGGTTAGGAGAAAAAGCGTTACCATTTTATGCGCGATAAAACAAGGAGATAAATTCCGGTGGAACGAAGAGGCCGACAGAGCTTTCGAGGATGCGAAGCGAAAAATCTCGACACCACCAATCCTGGTGGCTCCAAAGGAAAAGGAACCTCTCCTACGTATATTGCAGCCACGCCCCAAGTGGTTAGCACGGTATTAGTTGTCGAAAGAGAGGAAGAAGGGAAAATCCATGGAGTGCGGCGCCGGTATACTTCGTGAGCGAAGTCTTGTCACCTTCAAAACAAAGGTACCCTCGGTACCAAAAGCTAGCATATGGAGTGTTCACGACGACACGAAAATTGCGCCACTATTTTTCGGCACACCCGATCATAGTGGTCAATGAAGCTCCCTTATCAAATATCTTGAATAACCCGGAAGCTACGGGTCGTGTCTCCCTTTGGGGAATAGAACTTTCCCCTCGGGACATCACGTATGAAAAAGAAAAGCAATAAAGTCGCAAATACGCCGGACTTCATCGCGAGAATGGATGGAGTTGCAAAATACGGGACCTCAGTTTATCGAGAACTTGGACCATGAACTTTGATGGGTCCAAGAGACTAGAAAGAGGGCGCGGGAGTAGTACTCATATCACACGAAGGCGACAAATTAAAGTACATCCTCCGGATGACGTTCCTTAACGCATCTAACAATGAAGCGAGAATATGAGGCTCTCATACACGGGATGAAGATGGCAAAAGCACAACGGAGCAACTCGATTAAAAATCTTTGGCGACTCACGGTTGGTGGCTCGGCAAGTTATGAACCAATGTGATGCAATCAATGATAGCATGATGGCATACAAGGAGGTGTACAACGAGCTTGAGAAGTTATTCGATGGATGCGAAGTAAATCATATTAGCGAGGTTGAGCAATGACGAAGCCGACGTTCTTGCAAACATCGGGTCACGGTGCCTTCCAATCCCGCCGGGTGTATTACGGGAAGAGATAACGAGAGAGATCCACTAAGCCAACAAAGTCAAAAAGAAGGAGAAGAAACCCTCGGGGGCTGCCAAGGAAAAGCAAGAGGACGAAGAAGAAGATCGGGACTTGGTCATGGTGATACGAGATACCGTGGATGCGGTAGTACATATCATACATCATGAGGAAAGAAATACCGATGATCCGGTTGAAGCAAGGCGAGTAATTCGACGCTCCAAAGCTTTACGGTGGTCAAGGGAGAATTGTATAAGCGAAGTATTTCGGGCGTCTTGCAAAGGTGCGTTACACCAGAAGAAGGAAGAATAATCTGAAGGATGTACACGAAGGAATATGTGGCCACCACGCAAGTAGTCGAGCTATCGCAGCCAAGGTTTTCGGGCAGGATTCTGCGGTTGACGACAATCGAGGACGCCAAGGACATAGTAAGAACTTGCGACGCATGTCAAAGGTTCGCCGCAAAACCTCACTCTCCAGCAGCAGAGCTAGCACCAATACCATTGTCTTGGCCCTTTGCTCAATGGGGACTTGATATGGTGGGTAAGTTACACAAATCCTGGCCGGGAGGAAAGGAGTACATGCTAGTAGGCGTCGATAAGTTTACAAAGTGGATAGAAGCGAAGCCGATAAATTCACCGAGATGGAGCATCCGCGATAAAATTCGTAAAGGCCTCGTCTTGATTTGGAGTGCTTACGACATCGTCATCTGGACAACGGCGGCAACTTCACATCCCATGAATTTAAAGATTATTGCGAAGAGGTGGGTATTAAGCTGAACTTTGCGTCGATCGCACATCCTCAAACCAATGGGCAAGTCGAGAAAGCCAATGGCATCATACGCAATGGTATTAAGAAACGCTTGTTAGGACCACTTTGGAAAAAGCTCGACATACCTGGCCGGAAGAACTACCAAGCGTGTTGTGGAGCATCCGAACAACACCAAACACGGCAACGAGGAAACTCCGTTTTTCTGGTTCATGGAGCGAGGCGGTACTACCAATCGAGATAGAGCACAACTCTCCACGTGTCGCTGAATATGATGAAGAAACGTCGAGAAGAGTGCTAGAAGACGACGTCGACGCACTTGATGAAGCTCGAGATGAAGTATTATCTCGGGTAACCAAATATCAACAGGACTTGAAGAATTACCACAGTCGACGTTTGCGGCCAAGATCTTTTCAGGTGGGAGACCTAGTTCTTCGGCTCACACAAAAAAGTCATGAAAAACTCGAGTCACCATGGCTTGGCCCTTACATTGTCACGGAAGTAATTGGAGGAGGAGCATACAGAATAAAGGACAAGAAGACAGGGTGGAGGAGCCAAACCCTGGAACGTGGCGCAACTTAGGCGTTTTTACGCCTAGAGTCAAAATATAGTCTTTGTAAAGCTTCAATGTCTTGAAAACGCCCGCGAGTTTTGAGACGCACTCTTTTCCTTTTTCGGGGCACCGAGTGGGGCGGAGAAGGTTTTTAATGAGGCGGGCTCGCGGTGCTGCAATATAATAAAGATAGTGACAATATAACTTTTCTTCTTTATCGACATGACCAAAGTCTTCGCTCCGACGAATTTCAATATAGTTCATCGACAAAAGGAAAAACTTGCCTTGGTATTCAAATACCTCGTGAGTCAACAAAAATACAAAATAGTGCTCAATAAAAAGCTTGGGGGCTCATATTCGCCTTAAATATATAAATGCCTTGGTTCAAAACCTCGCAAGTATACAAATATAAGTAAAGAGTCACCGAAACACTCGGGGGCTAAACAAAAAGAGAAATATAATGATTGCTTTACAATATAGTCATGGAAGAAATATCTACAAGAAGAAACTAACTAGTCTTGATTCAATATGTCATCAAGAATAACCCTGTTTTCCTCAGGAGCAGCACCAAGAAAATCGGCATAATGGCCATCGGCAAAAAAGTCGGCATCCATCCGAAGTAGGTCCTCAATCATTTCTTCGGCTATAGGCGTAACCTTCGTGTTAATCCTGTCAACACCAACTCTCCGCCGTTTTACTTTTTGGTGAACCTTCTCGACAACCTGGGTAAGGTCAAGCTTCGAGTGGCAGATTTGGAGCATGATAAGAGCAAATCGGCACCTGACTACTAGTTGAGCTTTGACAAAATCATGGATCTGCGAGCATCCTTGAACCTTTCCATCAATTCGGGAAGAGTTTTTGGTTGGACGTTGCGAGGAAACATGGAGTTGTAAACCATGGACAAGGTCTTGATACGAAGTCGAGGAAATCGCGAGTTTGAGAGGCGCGATCTTGAAATCGACAATTTGGCGGGTCCTTTCGGGGTAGCCCAAAACAAAGAACCATGGTCCAAGGAGAGATTAACAAGAAGGGTTGTCCTAGCATTCACCCTCTCTTCCTCGGCGGCGGCATCGGTAAAGGCACCTATCAAAACAAAAAGCGGAAACCTTCAAAGAAACAATAGTATGCAAATAAAGGATATCGAGCGGATGAAACAGGCATACCCGACATATACGCACTTGGCTTCATTCATTAATTCGAGCATGAAATTTTCTCGAATAGTCGCCTTTTCGACCTCGGAAGCGGCAATTTCCTTAGCGGCTACGGCCTCGCGAGCTTGTTGAAGAGCAATTTTTCGGCTTCGAGATGACTTACGAGATTGCTCCATCATCACAAGTGTTTGCTTCTTCGCATGCGAAGTTGTTGCGAAGTTCATCCAGTTCTTGCGACAAGGTATCGTCGACAGGAGGCGGTATCACCAAAAGCTTTCCTCGCGCGGGAAGAAGAAGGCGAAACATTGGAAGGAGCGAGAAGATGGAGTATAGTTATCAAATATCAAGCTGAAAAATAAACAAGACAACATCAAATAACAAGCAAAGATAGAAGTCTTCATTAATCTCTTGGAATAATTACAAGGGCATTACGGTGGAGTTAAGAAAGTACGTGTCGCCAAATGACTACTTTGGCGACGAAGCAAAAGAAACAGAAAGAAAAACGAGAGGCATGCAACTAGACCTCGGCCTCGAGGAGCTAGGAGTTGAAGGCGCTTGATCCCAGATACGCCAAGATCTTCTTCGTGTTGGGCTTGGCCGCCTTGATCGGCGATCTCCATCTTGGCTTGCTCTATCGGCGGGTGTCGCCAACCTTCATCCAATCAAGCGTACGGTTGGCTATCGGCAACCGGGGCAACGATACTCTCGACAAAGCAACCTTCATATTCTCTGACGCATCTTCAATCCCGAGTCTTAGAAGCATTAAACATCTTGGCGAGGTTAAGGAAAGTTGCGGGTTCCTCTTTCTTCGGGAAGAAATAAGGGAACAACGGCCGACAATCCTGCATTAGCATTTGCCACGCCTTCACGAATTTCGCGCCGTGAAACTCCGTAAGAGAAAGTGCGTCAAGGAGAGGATCGTTGACGGGATTATCCGAGATCAAAATCCTGGTTTGTTTGGGCTGCCACACGAGACAAGACATCGGTCAAACAACCAAGAAACAGGAAGTGCGGTAAAATAAAAGGGATTGATAATATTACTCGAGTACGTCGACTTTGCGACTTCAAACGCTTGAGGATTCCTTCGTCACGAGAAGCTTGTGCAGCTTTGAGCTCATCCAAGGCGGTTGTCGCATCCTCAAGTTTCTTCTGCGGTTCCTCGACACCGGCAGCTTTCGCCTTAGCTTCATCGGCTTCAACCTTGGCTTTGCTAGCGGCGAGTTCGGCTTTCTTGCGAGCCGCCTCACTTTGCTCAAGTTTTTGAGCCGGTGCGTCGCGCGTTCGTTAGCCTCTGCAAGTTTCTCTGTCGAGATATGGAAAAAAGAGAGAAGAAAGATCAAAAAATCGCGGCAAGTAACAGGAGTGACAAATTAAGGAAAAACGACAAGTATGAAAGTCGTTACCGTCGGCTCTATTAGCATATTCACGGTACCCAATAAATTGGGAACCGATGCGGAGAAGATCCTTGATCATAGGCTGTTCAACGTGAACACGGTAAGAGAAACATCGGCATAAAAAAAAAAAAAAAAAAGATGTGAAGAAACAAAATAAAGAAAATATAGATGTCGACAAACTTACATCATCTAGGAGAGGGGCGATGAACGCCCAACCGAGGGGCGGGATCAACAATATTTTCAATCCGTGCCCTTTTTGGTGAAGGGGCACGGGGGCTCGAAGGAGTAGATGTATCAACATTTCTTTGAGGAGGCGACGATTCCTCCCCTTCAACCGGTTTTTACGAAATAACTAAAGTATGTGACGTGCTCGTTCGAGCAGCCACATCTAAAGTTGGTGTTTCTTCATCATCAACGTGACAAAATAGTGGCGACATAAAAGCAAGGCAAAATAAAATTCTTCAAATAAAAAGGAAAAGAGCAAGGAACCTACGAGCCGATGATACTCTCGATGTATGGATCATAAGTCGCTTTTCGAGGTGCGAGAGCGGTTTCTTCGGGTTTCGAGGTCCGGAATCTTCGGCATTGCTCCTTTTCCTTTTGCTCTTCGGAGAAACTTGACGGAGGAGGAGATTGTCTTGATGTTGTATCTTCGAGGCAGCATCCTTCTCGGTAGATCCCATGATTTTCGAGAATCTGCGGGTTCATTCACAAAAGAGGGGTCTCTGGTTGACATCATCGACAACGGCTCTTTCTTCGACCTCTCCATCCTCGGGAAGAGGAGGAAGGGAAGCCATAGTAGGATGATTCTACAAGGAAATAGTGACAAAAGAGAATAAGTGAGATACCACCGCAATAAGATACAAGGAATAGTTCGAGAACAAGATAGAACTTCGAGAAGAGAAAATACCTCGGGAAGAGGATTGGAAGCCTTGTATGGTTCCACTCGACGGGAGGAGGGAATAGGATCCTTCTTGCCTAATCGAGAAATTCTTCGAACCAATTTTTCCAAGTCCTTTACGAGAAAGATCATGGAGATTACATTGGCGTCATTTTCACGAGAATACGTCCAAAGGGGATTTTTGCGAGCACGAAGAGGTGCACTCTAATCCTAAGGAAGTAGGCGATAATTTGAACACCAGATAGCTCTTTGCCTCGAGTGTTTTGAAGATGACGGATACGAGCCATGAGCGCCTCTGTCGCTTTTCTCTTCTTCGAAGCTTCGGCATCCCAGGGGAACGGCGACGCCGAATCCTGGCACTTCCGTCGAAAGGAACTATGTTGTGCTCCACCAATTGGCGCTTTCTTCGTGGATGTAGAGCCACTTTTTGCGCCATCCTTGGACAGAATCGGGAAACTTGACGTCGAAATAATCGACATCGGTCCAGAACACGAGATAACAACGCCACCTATGTTATAAGTGACGTTGTGGGAGCCATTACGGCGGAGGCGGAAAATGCGCTTCCACGAGCCCAATTGGGAGTGATTCCGAGGAAGCATTCGCAAAGTGTGATAAAAATAGAAATGTGAAGGATGGAATTGGGAGTCAAGCGGGTGCGGTTGAATCCCATAAACAAAAAGAAGGCCGCGGAGGAAATCGTGGATTGGGGTTGAAAGGCCGCGGATCGGGTGATCAACAAAACTAACCCGATACTCCATTGGAGGCTTGGGGTAGCTTTCTTCGCTAGGAAGCGGATGGCGTCCTCCTTCGTCATGAGGCCGAGCCTCTTCGGCGTGTTGATGTCTTGATTGGAGATTTTGGATCTCTCCCACTCAAGATCCTCGGCGGCCATCTTGGATTCGGCGTCTTTGTGGCGAAGTCGAGACGCGTGCGCGGTGGCATCAACGGCGATGGGCGAGCAATGTATGTGCGTACGGAAGATTGGAGAGAGTTGGGCGCGAGGGAAGTTTTGCGAAGAGAAGCAGGTGAGCGGCGCAAGCGAGGGATGAACGAAGGTTGAAGAAGGGTTTATATAAGATTCGGGTGAAGCGGTGTGCCGTTGGATGAAGATATCGTGGGGTGGGGATGGATCTTCTTGACACATGGGCATAGGAGTCTTTTTACTGACATTGGCGTTACCGTCCGTGCGCCTGGAAATGCGGAGGTCGTGTGTCCACTCCGTGCAGGACGTGTCACCGTAGTCGAAGCAATGGACCCACGAGGCGAGAAAAATCACGACTATTCGAGGAGGATGAAGTAAATTTGATTAAGGGAAGTATGTCGACAAGAAAAACGGCGACGAAAGAATTATTCAATACCTCGGGAACCTTTGGTCAAATACAAGTTTTTGCCCAAATGCTCGGGGGCTACTTGAGAAAAAGTAAATTTTCGAGTATGATAAATATAGAAATTGCGGGAGCCTACAACCAAGCACAAGTCCTTGGCCGTAGCCTCGGGGGCTACTCCCATCAAGAACTGCTCGCGCACCCGAGAGATAAAAAAAAAAAAAAAAAAAAAGAGAGAAGAAGAAAGAGATCATATTGGGAAGTAATGAAAATATAGCGACAAGGTGGACTAAAATGTTGAGCCTACAACCAAGCACAAGTTCTTGGTTGTAGCCTCGGGGGCTACTCCCATCGGGAACGCTGTTCGCGTGCCCGATGAAATTAACAAAAATAGAAAAACAAGAGAGTATATTTCGAGTTATAATTAACTCTACATATACTCCCATCGGGAGAACAATATAAGTCATATATGACTCGATAAAATGTGCCATTCCAACAAATTTTAAAAGCACTCGACAATATATTCTCGGAACGCCGAAGTTGCGATCAATTTACGAATGCCGCAAATTTGCGAAGGTAAGACCCAGATCCGTTCTGTTGGGCGTGGCATCGCCAAAGTAACGCTACGCTACTTTTATCCTTATCAACAGATACGAAGAAAAATCTAACGGACGCGTTAGGTATCCGATAAATTTGGCCGGGACTCGACGAGAATGGTAAGACCTTAAGCGGCACCTGTCGACGTTTACACCAGTATCCGAGATCATGTCCGGGGACGTGATTTTGAAGTAGGTTTTTGCGGATTGCCACTAGAGCGATTAACTAGTACACGATCCGTCGGATGAACTAGCCCCAATTACCGGTATCCCCGTACAATATAGAATTTTATGTGAAGAAATATAAAAGGTTAAAGCTTTCGAGTAAAAATAAACAATGGAGATTTTCCACGACTCTACGATTCAAGCAAAATCTCGGGGGCTATCGACATAGGCATCCCAAATGGGCTCGCGAAGATGGTACCGGGGTTTCTTGGAGGCCCAATAAGAAGAATAAGAAGATTCGGGAGCCCAAGATTTACTAAGGAAAGATAGAGTTGTAATAGGAAGTGTTGTTTGTAATCTGGCGGGACGAGTTAGAAACCGTCCCGGACTCTGTAAACTTGTATAGCACGAATCCCTCGGCTTCACCTCATATATAAGGGGGAGTCGAGGGACAAAAGAATCAACCTAATCATTGTCTGCAAACCCTAGTTTTCACAATCGTCGAGTACTTTTCGGCTGAAACCTTCGAGATCTACTTACCCTCTACTTCTAACTAAACCCTAGCCTACAATCCATAGGCATTGACAAGTTAATCCCTTGTCACTATCTATACAAGGTTCCGTGTCTTTTTCCATGAAAAGCAAATCAAATCAACGGAATCTGGTCATGGTGGAATAAGCAAAAAAAAGCATTTAGCAACTCCAAAGCAAATAGCTAAATCGCCAAACACATAGCAAATTAGCTGCATACCCTGGACGCATCCTAATACTAGCAGCGACCCAATTATCTACATCCAGTCATGCAGCCAGAACTCAGATTCAACACGCGAAAAGCTGTGTGCAGTCGATACGCACCAAGGGTCAAGGCTGTGAAAATAATGGCGGCTCCGGATCAGAAAGCCCAAACCAGATCCCTGAGACGCCTCGGGTCGCCGTCGCCAAGATCCATATTCGGGCAACCGTCTCCGGCGTCGCGAAGAGCTCCAGGCTGCTCCTGCTGAAGACCACCCGCGCCGGAGGCTCCGCATGCGCGAACCCGCGCCCGGAGGCAGCACTCCGGTTCCGCCGTGTTGAAGAGCGACGCCGCGAATCCCCCTTGGACGCGGGAAGAGAGCGCGTCGTGGCGAGGCGCGGCCACGGAACTCTCGCTGGCGTGGTGAGGCCAAGAAGCCCGGCCAGAGTACACACCCCAGCGGCGCGACCTCGATCTTCGTTGTCGCCGGACTTTTGAGGAAAACTAGATGAACAGACGCTTATGGAAGAGATGCGGCCAGCCCGGAGTCCTCCTTAATCCTTATCCATCCAAATAATTATCAGTTTAAGCTATCTACTTTATTCAATTGTTGTAACTCCTCCACATTTTATAACCTGTTTAGACTAATGGCATCTCTAACTGGACCACGCATTTTCAAACACCTAAATTGTCTGCACACGTTTGTTTGCGTCGTCATGTAGACACGAAAATAGTCGTTTTTACCGCGCGGCCGTTTGCGTCTGGGGTTCCTTCAGCAGGTCGACGCATTTAGACCGTGGACATAAAAACAACAAAATAAACAGGTTCAAAGTAGTTCCAGTTATTACCTCCAATTTTTTAAATTCTATATGAAAATAAGGTGATATTGAGCACTACGCAATTTCTTCATGGTCAGCCAATACCCATTGATGTTTAATCAGATCCGCTGTAGGTGTTTGAATATGCTCTCGTCAGTGACTTCAACATTCATATGTGGATACTGCTGCCAGGTTGATGCCCTAAGGATTGGCGCAACTAGCTCACCTTAAAATTTTCATTGGTGCTCATTGCGGCCATCAATACGCTCATTCTCAACGATCATGTTGTGCATGATCACACAACATGTAATCGCCTCATGCATGGTCTTCAGCGACCATGTTCTTGCCGGGTGACGGACAATTGCCCATCGAGATTGGAGCACACCAAATCCCCGTTCTACATCTTTCCTGCAAGCCTCTGGCATCTTGGCAAACCTCCAAATTTTTCAGTGCTTGGATTACGGACAGTTTTCACCAGTGTGGTCCAGTTAGGATAGATGTCATCAGCAAAATAATATGGCTTGTCATATTCATCTTCATTGATCTCGTAGCTCACCTAAGGAGCTTTGGCTTGTATAAGCCTATTAAAAACTGGTGATCGGTGCAACACATTGATGTTATTGTTGGACCTGCCATGCCAAAGAATGAATATCAAATCCATAAATCTTGAGATATCACTCCTTCAAGAATGACAATGCATCCCTCCGCATGGCTGCTGTACTGACACTGTTATCCAAATGGGCAGTTCTTCCACTTTCAGTGCATGCAATCTATGCTCTCAATCATGCATGGGAACCCTCAAGACTCGTTGATAGATCTTGATGATGGATATCTCTATTTTTGTGCACCATTTTGGTTGAGAATGACATCTCAACTAATAAATTACCTTTCCACATAAATTCGGATCTCCCCGCCACTCCTGCCACGGTACCACCGGCAAGAAGCCGGACGAGCGTCGGGTTGAGTCGGACAAGCGCGCATGCTGAAGAGGAGCCGACGCCAAGCTGGAAGAAGAGTGGCTCAAGGCGAACAAGCGCGTCATCGCCTAGCGTGTGTATGCCGACGGTGAGCTGCTCGTGTAGAAAGCCGCATAGCAGGCCGCCATGATGATGAACTAGGAGGCACCGAGCGTGGCGTTCGGCCATGGTGTGGTTATCACTCTGGCTCCCCCTGGCCGTGTCGTGGCCGACACATCGTTCACGAGCTCCGCAAGTCTACGCCGAGCGGCCGACCTTCTCTTCTACCCTGGCCGCCAGGCCCGCATACGCCATCCCAGGGAGGCGGCCACGGGAGGGCTGGATGCACGTTGTCCCGGCTAGGTGATCCCCGCGCGACAGTCGTCCGAGATGCCTGGGCAAGGCATCAACCTCAATCGCACTCCCAAGGTCGGACAATCATCGCTCGAGGCAACGAAGAAGCAACGACGAATCTCTGCCGCCGATATGCCGCCGCCAGTCAACCTGTTCGACAGATTGACTGATGAGGTACCTTCGGCGAGCAAGACGGTAATTTCTTGCACATTGCTCCGCCTGCCAACTTGATCTTATAATTGTTTTCCATTGCTAGTCGGTCCTGCTAACGCCTTTCCATGGCATTATGTGTGTAGAACATGGAGAACAATGGTGAGGCCCTCTTGCATGACATGATCAACAACGACGCCGGCGAGGAAGACGACGACTACGCTCAATATGACGAGACTTAGTGATGAGGCTCATGAGGGCTACTCCATTGTCAATCAACCATTGTTTGGCAATGACGGCTTCACCCAAGCCATGGGCGACGGCGTTAGCAAAGCCATGGCGGAGGGAATCACCCAAGTCACACGCCGCATCACTTTCTGCGACGGTTTCCGACGGCAAGAAGGTTAACCAAAGGACAGCGAGCTACACCACCGAAGAGGACAAGTTCCTATGCAATGCTTAGATAGATATATCTTTAGAGTACAATGACTAACGATTTGTAGTACATGGTTGGATGATATGGAGTCCTTACCATATGAAGTAGGGTATGTTGTTAAATTTCATAGAGTCCTCTTCTTCTTATCATCTATATGGATACCAATTGTCTGGAGCATGCAGTTCTTCAAATAAAAACCCATGCATATTGTACATTATTGAATCTCATAGAGTACTCTTAATCTTAGCGCTCGCACATGTTAACATTGGCCCAACTCTAACAGTTGTTTATGTTTTTTATAAAATAGATAAGATGGTCTTAATCTTATTGATTGGTTATATGTTCACTGAAAAGAAACCCTAGTTGTTTGGAGATCTTAATTAGGGCCTCAAAATTGATATTGGATCAAGAAAAATTACCTTAGGCATTGATCTCTTCATGGGCGGAATTAATCGAGGAACCAATATTAGCATGGGGCTCTCAAATAAATAAAATACCCCCATATTACATTGATGCATCTCATGGGAGACAAGTAAAATCAAAAATTTCATAAAAAATACACCCTTCCATCTATTATAGCCTTGCTAATACCTCCGGATGTGATCTCGTCATCTTTAGAACTAGTATAGCGATGCAATCCTTAACTAAATAGCCATATCGTACACCAGGTAATATCATATAGTCCTTATCAAAATCTCCATATATTACACATCGTAATATCATAGAGTACTTCATGTAACCTCATACACAGGCTAGATTAATCATGAAGTTATTGGCATGCCGCCCTCAAAGAATCATCTACACTGTACATTGTTGCGTCTCATAGAGGTGACAAGTCAAGACAAGAATTATTCAAGACTTACATAGTTGAATCTCCTTTAGTTCTCCTCATGCCTACGGGTGTGATATCATTGTCTTGTCGATTTAACCTCGTATAATACATGCGGTCCTTATCAAAATTTTCATATCGTTCACAATCTAATATCATAGAGTCTTTCATGTATCCTCAAAATACGGCCGACATCAATCGAGAAGAAGATATTGGCATGGGCCCCTCAAATAAATAGAACACCTGCATAGTTACATTGTTGCATCTTAAAGGACACAAGTAAAAAAAATGTGAATGTGTTCTCGTAAAATAGATCTTGTTCCATATCTATAGTGTACAATGACTAACGATTTGTAGAGTCCATTCCAGCTCGGGTGTAAAAATCATTGACCTAATAAACCTTATCTTATTGTTTGTTAATGCACCATGAAAATTATAGTGGCATAATCCAAGGGCATGGAAAAAACAAGCGTAAAGAAAAAATGTCTTAAGTTTTTTGATTGGTTATATTTGCACTGAAAATTAATATGATGTTGATTGGTAATTCATCATGACTATTCACATTGCATATATCTTTGGGGGGGGGGGGGGTGCAAAATCCATATTTGGTTGCCTTAAGCATTCAGTTCTTCGATACCTTTCCATGTAGTACATTGTGGTATCACGTAGCATACTCTCTCATCTCGGAGGCGAGCGGGGAATTCATTGCCACCCGTTTCCAAAAAATCCATACAAAGAGCATGGATTAAAATATAGTATCGTCGTTAAGCCGATAGTTCATGACAAGGCTTGGTGCAAAAAAATCTGAGCGGAGAATGGAGAATGAGAATCCGGCATATAGAAAAAAAAACCGGCGGTGTTAACCATATGGTCCTTCGAAAATATGCCATGTGGTACATTTCTGAATGATGTGGAGCCCTTACCATCTCAGTTATGAACCTACTCACCCGATTCTAAGTAAAAAATGTCTATGTGTGATCGTGCACACCCGGTCTCAACAATAAATTACAATAACATGGAATAATGGTGATCTACTATCGGTTTAGTGGAGAATTATCCAAGGATTACCAAGACAACACCTGAAGTCCAGGTTCTCCAGAAGCAATGCCTCCATGAAGGAAACAACGTCATCGCCCGATCGTAGATCTTAGGTTTCCACGCTGAAGATAGTCTCCACTCTCAAGACAATGCCTTCAACAAGGTCATTGCCAAACACAACAATTATGGTCATATATATTGGTTATATGTGCATTGAAAAATAATTTCATGTTGACTGGTAATTCATCATGACTATTCACATTGCATATTTGTTAACATTAGTTTGTGCATTGAAAATAAGCTCATGTTGATTGGTAATTCACCATGAAAATTCTTGGAGAATATATTATAGACTAATCTATAGAGTATTGTAGACTATTTTATAGAGTACATTGTAGGTAGGCTACTCTATAGAGTACGTTGTGTTATCTTATAACGTACTCCCTCATAAAATAGTCTACAATGAGAGAGTCCTTTTCCATAATCATTCAGTTCTTGGATACCATTTGATGAAGTACATTGTATTATCTCATAGCGTACCCTCTCATCTCGTAGGCGAGACTGGTGTTCATCTCTCGGAGCCCTAGTTCATGCAATCCTGGGTTGAAAAACGTTTTGATCACGAAGAACTTCTAGCGCATAAGCACGAAAAAAAGCTCTGAGCACGAAAAATGACAAACCACATGGTACATTTTTTTAATGATATAGTCCATTCCAGCTCGGGTGTGAAACTAACCGTGCGGTTATTCGAAATTATGCCATATGGTGCATTTTGAATGATATATAGTCTCTTCCATCTCGGGTGTGAAACTACCCACAAGATTCCAAGTATTTTTCGTCTCTAGGTAATCATACACACCTTTACTAACAACAATTTAGAAATTAGCACGGAATAACATGATTCATGGTTTAACATTGAAAAACATGACGATCCTTGTTGGTAAGCTTTGAGCCCATAAGCAAATATGTAGCCAAGAAAGTAAAGACTGATCTTATCATTAAGCCCAAATTCATGACAATGTCGGAGGCGGGTGGGGAATTCATTGTCACCCGTTTCCAATAAATCCATACAAAGAGCATGGATTAAAAGATGGTCTCATCATTAAGCCGATAGTTCATGACAAGGTTTGGTGCTTAAAAAATTGAGCACAAAATACTTTTGGCGCAAGGAGAATGACAATCGAGCATATAGAAGAAAAAAAAAGCCGACGGTGTTAACCATGTGGTCCTTCGAAAATATACCATGTGGTACATTTATGAGTGATCTGGAGTTCTTCCCATCTCAGTTATGAACCTACTCGCCTGATTCTATGTCAAAAATGACCGTGTGTGATTGTGCACACCTGTTCTCAACAACAAATTAGAATAACATGGAATGATAGTGATATATTATTGGTTTAGTGGAGAATTATCGAAGGATTACCAGCTATTCGGCTGGAAGTGGCACTTGTATCCTCGTTTGGAAAGATTTTTGGTGTGGCACTCTTGTATATTTGTCTGGAAAGATTTTTGGTGTCATTGAAGTGCTATGAGATAAATTTACACATTTGAACTTCTATGCCCTCGGTGAAGACCTCTTTGAATCTACATATCTAGATATATTTACACGTTTGAACTTCTATGCCCTCAGTGAAGACCTCTCTGAATCATCTACATATCACATGCACAGCTTTGCACCTTCGCTCCGGGCACCACTATAATTATACCACTTTCATGGACTATTATAAATTTGTATTCTCTCATTCGTTGAATGATGTCACACTTAATATTAATTTTTGCATCGAAAATTTACGTATGTTGATTGGTAATTCAGCATGAAAACTCTAGTTACATATCTTATTGACTAATCCATAGATATATTGTAGACTATCTATAGAGTACATTGTGGTATCTAGCGTATTGTCTCATAGAGTACATCTTGGAGCCCCAAAATCGATATTGGATAAAGGAAAATTTTCTTAAGCATTCTGTCCTTTGATACTGTTCCATAGAGTACATTGTGGTAACTCATAGCGTACCCTCTATGCTATGTCTGTTAGAAAGACAGAGATAATTTGCTGCATAGTACAAACAGAAGGGGTGGAACGAGACTGGGGTTACAAGCCCATAGCATATAGAACGAAAGCAAACTGAGTTGGCCACTCTACTTCTCATCTCATCTTAGAAAACAAAAAATTCCTAAAAAAAATAAGCAGCAGAAGGCACAAGTATCTCGTAGTAGAGTAGTAGACCAACAGGATTCCACCGCCACCTACATAGTGAAGCACGTCAACCTGTTAGTATTGAAGGGCAATATTGTAAATATACCAACTGGACAATAGGATCATCACCATAACCAAAAACATGCATTTCCGCATGAGACATGGAATTTTCAGTAAGATTATGTTTGCACCGGTTGTGAAAAAATATAGGTAAGCTTATTATTATTACCTTGAGAAAAAATTCCACGAAAAAGCTTTAGTATCCATCAAATATGTCATGGAAGTATAATATAAGGGATTGAATCAGGTCTTCCCTTATCTGCTCCGGAATTTTTGACTTAAATACTCTTCCAGAATCACTTATTAGCTGTTTTCTGCATTACAGGATAAAGTAAACAAATTCAGATATATTGAATGAAATGTAGACAAGGAGAATACAATTTCATATTTGGCATATGCTACATCCTGAAAATTCTGAATAATAACTTAACCAGGTAATGAATACATTTCCTAACATGTACAGTGCAACCTAATCATACTTACAGATCACAGGCTTCAAGAACAAAGACTGTATTATAAGCATTTTAGCAAAAGAAGCTCATGGAGAAAATAACTATAACTAGATTATAAATATGCGAATTAACGGCAACTATTTGAAGCAAATGCCATGCAAAACGAATACCTATTTGCTGCGTACGACAAAAGTAAGGACTATCGATAGAATTACATTACAAAACAATGAAGAGTGACAACAATCATACAATCATACTGCAACCATACAGCACTAATGGAACAAGCAGATATCTGACTTAGTGGGAATACAAGTAAAAAAGGAAACCCGTATAATGTGCCAACAGCTGCATGGAGAACGTCAGTGCAACATTTCCATACAAATCTCATGGGCAGTGAAACTATTCCCATGCTTCATATATGTTGAAAAGCACAAGAAAAGGAAAGCTGAAGCACAAAACTCAGAGCAAATAAAGCACTTCACCTGATTACGTCGCTATCTACAGGTATCTTGCTCTTTTCTGTACAGTGCCTCTTTGCGGAACCCATGAAATTACAGATGTCATCCGCTCAAACAGAGGACCGAAGCTCAGAAGAAGCTGATTCAGCAGGCCTGTATATTTAAATTCACAAAACATGAAGTAAGCCTCATGAAATTACTACAGCTGAGAAGATAAAACACCAAGATGTCAAAGATACTAGAGAAGAAAAAAAAAAGGAGAAGCACACACTGCAGATAAGCTATATAAGTATAACTAGCATATGGCATAGTAGGGTATTTTTCAGCACATGTGCCCTTTAGCACCATTGGTCTGTTGGAGGTCAGTGACATATTACATGATCGCAGCCTGCAAGCAGGAAAAGCTAGTGCCAGGTCGATCTTATTTTTCATTATCTCACGGTGTTTTGTACAACTAAAATTAGAAAGCATAGAAGCAACAATACCTTAAATACTAGAAGATGTCTACAATTTTTAATTCGCCAAACACAAGCAGATTTTGAACTGCAAGAATTGACAGTCATGTACGTAACCATACCACAAAGCGCTAAGGAGAGCCGGACGACCCGCGAGCGTGGACTTGGCCGGGATTGACGTTCGTATCTGGAGTCAGATCCACTTGGATGGATGGCGCCGGTTTCAGATCCCGGCGAGTCGGCGCCTCCAAAAGATAACCTAATTCCACGGCGTCCCCCGTCTGACAAGCTGCGAGATGACAGCGAGCTGCAGATCCAACCAAGGTGGAGGCGTCCTCGACGCAGGTCATCGCAGAGCCCGGTGGACGCACGACGGGTGTTCATGGCGTTGCCGGCGACGAACTTCTCCCAGCACTCGACCTGCTGCCACTCCAGACCTCTTCATGCTGCAGTTTGATTCTCTTCCATCAGATCGAAGGAAATCTCAGAAATAGATCGGAGGAGATCTCAGAAACAGATCGGAGGAAACCTCAGAAAATCGGATGTTTGGAAAACCGAACGGTGGGATCTTACCTGATAAGCAGCTCACTAAAAACTTGGGGCCGGCCATGGATCTGCATGGAGGATCAACGCCGCACGGCGGCGGAAGAGGAGAGGAAGGGGGAGGCTCGGTTTGGGAGGACTACTGCTTTGAAATTGGAACTGGGGCAGGTGGCGCAGTGGCTGGGTACACCGAGCGACGTGGGGTTGGCTCACCGTATATTCGTATAAAGTACACTGCGATTGTACGTAGGTGCGCTCGTATATGAGGAAAACCTCGGTCAACGACTCCGACGCGGGCCCCAGCGTCCGCGAATCTCACAGCGATGCGGGCGACTGGGATTTCGACCGCGCCCCATTTTATAAGTACCAGCGCCGACGACGTGTTTACACTTGACGACGGATCGACTACCCTAGTCCCTAGGTGCATCGTGAAGCGGATAAGTTTAAGTCCTTCGGTAATCCGAGCACATTTGCTACCGTTGAATAGCAGCCACCACTGCATGCGTTTAGGCGGCCGTGTGAACCAGTGAGGTCGTCTTGGCTGATTCACAAAAAAAACACATTGGAAACTATTCTTTGAACAGGTTGTAAGTTTGAATGGCCTACGAGTATTACTCTCTCTATACAGGTTTGAGGGAAAAAAAATGACCATGGGGTCAACAAAAATTGACCATGAGGTCAACAAAAAATGACCACAACATTATATCATTGAAAAAAAATGAATTCAATGGTATAATTTTTGTGCCATGTGAATCCAATGGTATAATAATTTTTGTGGTACATATTTCATAGTAGCACATCCGTTTCGAGGAATAATGCGTCCTCGTTTTACGTGTTTTTTGGTTGACCAAAAATTACTTTAAATAGATAAAGATTTTTTTTGAAATTAGTATCATTAAAAAGTGCTTTTCAATACAAATCCAACGATACTAATTACACATAATATAATTAAGATTTTATTGCTCAATTTTTATGGTCAAAGTTCATCTTAAAATACGTGTGCGCCTTATTTGTTGAAACGGAGGTAGAGGGGGTAACCGGGTAAGTTTTCAAAACACCAAATTTATGACTCAAACACTACTACTACTCCCTCCGTCTCAAATTAATCGGCGCAATTTCCATTCCGATGAATAAGGCGAATGCGTATTGGAAGATGAACATTGTCTGAAAAAACATAACAACAAAATCTTGACTATATTGTACATAATTATTATCGTTGGATTCGTATTGGAAAACACTTTCTAATGATGCTAATTTTATACCACGAATCTTTATATATTTGAAGTAATTTTTGGTAAAAAAAACACGGAAAATGAGGATGGCTTATTCATGGAATGGAGGGAGTACTCAAGATGCAAGCAGTGTTGGTTGTGCCAGGAGTGGAGAGGGATTGTTGTTGTGTCGTGGTTGTTTTTTCGCCTAGGGGCGGCGGAGATTTGTGTGTGAGCTTACCAAGGAGCTTTTGATAGCGTGTAGGAAAAAAACACCAAGCTCCGCTCCCGCGAGGGGACAGGGAGTGTCGTCGTGGTGAACGAGCAGATGCCATGGGATGGCTTATGTTGGGGCCGAATGGACGCTAGAGGATTCGGGGGAGGGTTTGTGACTAGAAGGACGAACTTCCGGATGCTTTCCTCAAGAACTTGGCCAAGGCCAGAGGTAGAAGAAGAAAGACACAAGGACGAACTCGCTCTAGATCACCATGTTCATTGATCTCAAGACAGGTTACAGGTTGTTCTCCCTTCTGTGTATCGCGCGTATGAAAGAGGCTGCCCCCTCTCCTTATATAGGGGAGAGGGTGGCTTACAGAACAAGAAACCCTAATGGGATCTTTGACTAGACAAACTACTTTACAAAGATACTTTATAAAGCTACTTTAATCACAGATGACGTCGGGGTCTTCTTTAAACATGAAGGATGACGTCCACCGGCTTCTTTGACCGTCATCCTCCTCCTTGTCTTCTAGTCTTCGTTTAAAGCTACTTTGCTTAGCTCATCCTTGTCCTTTAGCTCCTGACGGAATCTTTGACCAGTCAGCCGGCATGTTCCTCCTTCCGGTGCGCCGGTGTCTTTCCTTCCTGGTTCCGGTATACCCCTCTTGGGGATACCGGCCTAGCTTCACTTAGCCAAACTCTATTTTCTTATTCCGGCATGGACATTAAACCGGTATCTCGAAGGGTGATACCATCCGGTATGACATATCTTTGGCATACCGGGGGTCATCCCCCCAACATTAGTCCCCGAAGCTGGTATAGTCTGACGGATTCTATCCAACAGACCATGCCAGGTTCCCACGTTCTTTTATACCGGTTTAATTTATCCGGCGTTCAACTTGGCTCCGGCATCTTAGCCCGGACTCATGCCTTCTTTCTTCGCAAGGCATTCTCCGGCAGCTTATTGTCCGGCATCTTGGTCATTAAATACTTCCTCGGCCAAGTCGAGAATATATCGGGCCCCGCGCCTGACAGAGACATGCGCACTATGACTGTCGTGCCAGTGTCAGTAGTCACTTCCGTTCGGCTTCCGCGCGCGCATTAATTGGGCCGCACCGGATCCCAATCATTATTCCGGATCCTGTGTGCCTCCGTGTGGCCCCTTTTCTTCCGCGCGTGTATCTTTGCGCCACGTGGCCACACGCGAGGCGAACCGTCCCGGCCCACGGCCGAACCGCTACGGTTCGGCGGTTTTTGGCCCACTTCTTTTTCTTTATAAGGGCAAAACCGCCCCTTCTCCTTCTTCTTCTTCGCATTCTCCACTTCCTCGCGCACTGCCGTTCTTCGCTCGCACGCCTCCGCCGCTCCTTCGCTCGAGTTCCGCCGCCCAGCAAACTCTTTCGAACGCGCCGCCGGACGCCGCCGGACTTCTCCGCGGGAAAAACTTCCGCGGCGCTTCCTTTTCCGCCGCGGCATTGGAGCTTCTTCGAGTTCCTCCCCACCTCGCCGTCGCCGGACCTCTCCGTCTGCAGCGAGTCCGCTCCGACGCCGGTGGTCACTTCCCTGTGTGATTCTGCCGCCCCAGGTTAGTTCTTTTTCCCATTTACTCCTCTTTTACTCGCAGTTCGGATCTTGAGTTGAAAGCATATTTATTCTTTCCTTTTCTTTGCCTTTTCTGTTCTTCGTAGATCTTCTCGCGTGGGTAGTTTTTAGGGAATCTGTTTCTTCCGAGTAGATACCAAAAACCTCTTGAATCCGGATGTCTTCCGAACTATACGCTTCCTCCTCTTCCTCCGGTAACCCGGAAGATCCCGCATCTGACGGGGTCAGCGCAGAACTTGCGCAGACGGAAACCGAGAGCTCCCAAGAACAATATGCCGGAAGCTCTAGCCTAGCTTCCGGTACCGATCTATCCGAGGTCACCCGCGGAGCCTGGATGGGCTCTAGCGTGAGTAAGTATGAGATCGACTGGTTATACCGGTCCCGGAGGATTCCGGAAGGAGTTTCCTGCCGGATTCCCGGCAAAGAGATCGAACCGGTGCTCGAACCCGGCGAACGTGTTGTCTTTCTCGCTCACTTTGAGCGCGGCTTCGGCCTTCCCGTCTCTTCTTTTTTCCGGGATTTCCTTGACTTCTACAAACTCCAACCTCACCATCTTCCCGGCAATGCCATCTTCTATCTTTCTTGCTATGCCACCTTCATGGAGGCTTACATCGGCATTCGTCCCACTCGCGAGACGTTTGCTCGATTCTTTGCCCTTCGGATTAATTCCGTTCAGGGCCTTAGATATTCCTCCTCCTAAACCTCCCGTACAATGCGGGTCTTGCATCATCGGCTCCCGTCAAGGGAGCCCCTTTTTCAAGTTTTCCGGTCTCGAGTCATGCCGGTCATGGCAAGGGACCTTCTTCTATGTTAAGAACACCGGCGCCGCGGATCTCATAGATCTGCCTCCTTTTGATCCGGCGCCGCCCACCAAAACTAACTGGAGCTATAATCCGAAGGAGTCTCACAACGAGACAAACCGGATCATACGCTTCATGAAACAGCAGATGAAGGACACCGGCCTCTGCTCCGACGACATCGTCCGCACCTTCGTCTCGCGCCGGGTGCTTCCTCTCCAGCGCCGCTCCCACAAGATGTGCGAGATGTATGGCCCTGGTGATCCTACCAAGATCACCGGGCTTCCTCTCAGCAAGAAGGATGTTGTCCTTAAGGCCAGGCAGATCTGCCAGACCTCCATGCCGGAAGAGTGGGAATGGGGCCTCCGGCCTCTTAGCTCTACTAACCCTCCGACCCAAGAAGTAAGAAATTACGCGACTCGGGTCGGTTTACCGGTATCTTTTATCGCGATTAACCTCCTTCTCTCTCTTTTGTTCTTTCAGGCCAAGGACCGTTTCCCCGGCATCGAATCCGACAGGCGCGGCCGTTGCCGGAAGCGCGGTCTCGACAAGTTCGACCCTGACCCCGTCATCTTTTGGAAGGACTTGAAGATGGGCCGGACTCCAGCCGCGCGTCTCGGCAAGACTCCGCCGGAACCTTCCGGTTCGTCCGATGAACTGACCATCCTTGAGGTAGCTTTTCTTTCATTCCTCTCATATTCTTTTGCTATTGTCCTTCTGTAGATGCGCCCTCAGCCAACCTCGACCCACAGGTCCATGAGCGCGTGACGCCGCTGCAGGCCGAGGCCGGCAAAGAGTTTGTGGACAAACTCATGGCCCAGGAACTCAAGGCCCAGGGCAAGAAGAACGAGACCCCGGCCTCTGATGCCGGCTCAAGCCAAACTCCTTCCGCCAAACGCTTCAGGACCGAGCCCGTTGCGGGCAAGGTCGTTGCCATGAAGCGCCGCAAGCAGATGCCGACGGCCACCGGGTAAAGCTTCTCCTCTTGCTTGTTCTATTTCCACCAAGTTCTTTTTCAGTTGCTTTTTCTCAATCTTTCCTTCTTTTTTTTCTCTTTCAGCCCCGCGCTTAAGCTTGGCGCCAGGCCTGAGGGCCCTGCCGGCTCGGCCAGGACCTCGACTCCTCCTCACTCTAGTCCGGCACCATCTGGTGCCGGCAACACCTCTGCCTCCCCTCTGGGGGGCACAACAAGTTCGGGGCGCGCGGCCCCTACACCGCCAGATCCCCGCGCGGAGGAGGACTTTGCTTCCCCTCCAGAGACCCAAGACACCGGCGCCAGCAACATGGGCGCCGGAAAAGAACCTGCCGGGCGGGCGGAACCTTCTGTTCCTCCCGTCCCTGAGAAGAAGAAAAAGAAGAAGACCTCTTCCAGGACCGGGCCGGAAGCTTCCGCGCCTGAGACTTCAGCACCGCCGCCGCCACCGGAAACCTCTGCTCCTGAGGCAACCGGGCCTACGCCAACGCCTCCATCGACCCAAGGAGCTTCCGCGACCGCGCCCAAGCCGCCGCCAGCGTCCCTCAAGATCACCGACTATCTGAAGCCGGGGGCGTCGCGCGGAAAGGCTACGGACGGCAGCGCCTCAAGTGGCTCGCAGCCCTTAGTGCTGCACACCGGGCCTGCCGCCATGGTGGTTCAAGACAAACCGACCGGCCTCTTGGGCCGGATCGTTGAGCTCAAGCGCGGAGGCCAAGAATTGGGGCCTCTCCTTCCTTACGCCCAACGCTGGAACGCTGCGGACATCTCCGTAGCTACCCGCAGCTTGGGGAAGGACCGCCTCCCAGCGCCGGATCCTGCCGGGCCTCGCTCAACCGAAGAACACTTCGCGCGCCTCAAGCGTGCCGTGAAGGAGTTCGATAGCGCGTGGTACGACGCCACCGCCAACGTGGTGGTAAGTTTTATCAACTTTTCTTGTAAATTTTCTTGATGCCGGTTTTCCTCTTTCCGGATCTTGTCTATCCTCCCAGTCCCCGAGTTTTGGGCTTAGAGTGCAACTCTGAGGGCAAAACTTTCTTTTTAAAGGACTTCCGAAACCGGCATCTATCTCTTAGCGCAAAACTCTTTCTTTAAAGATGCCGCAAACTCCCAGTCCCCGAGTTTTGGGTTGAGAGCCCGCTCTTAGCGCAAAACTTTTTAGCAATGCATGAAACCGGCATTACCAGTCCCCGAGTTTCGGGTTAAAAACCTTTGTGCTTCACTAACCTCACTTCCTTAAACAGAGCACGGCCGACGCCCGGAAAGCCCTCTTTGAGGAGATTCTATGGGAGCACTGGAGCCTTGCTGAGGCACACAGCAAGTGCCTAGGTAAGTTCTCGCACCTCCGACATCTTTTCATCGGAAGGTTTTTCTTTTCTTTATGACTGACAAGTTTTTGGCACAACAGCTATCCCGGAAGCCTCCATTGAGGCCCTCAAGGAGCAGGTTGCCAAGCTCCAAGGTACAACTTCTATCCGGTTGACTCGCTTCTCGTGTGTCTTTGTGTTTTGCTAATATCTTCTCTTCCGGTTCTTAGCTGAGAAGGAGCAGCTCATCCGGGATCAGCAGGAGGCCTTGGACGCCCAAAGGGACATCTCCAGAGAGCTCAAGGACCAGGCTATGCAGGCCGCAGTCCGGTACGCGGAGGAGCTGAAGGCCGCCGAAGCTGCCGCGGAGGCCAGGCTAAATGAGGCGCTGGAGGATGCCGGCAATGCCAATGCGGTGTTGCAGGCAGAGCTGGAGGAGGGCGCCAAGGCGATAAAAGCAGCCGAGGGCAAAGCCGCCAAAGCGCATAAAGCTGCCGCGGAGGAGGCCAAGAAGGCCCAGAAAGCAGCCGAGAGCGAGGTTGCGCGGCTGAAAGCGGAACAGAAGGAGTACGACCTTCTGGTCACGCGGACTGACGCGCTTGCCCTCCGTAAGTTTCTTTTTCTTTCTTTTCCGGTTCCTGCTTAAAAGCTTGCCTGTTCCGGTATCATATACTTAGCTGTTTTGTGTCTCGCAGGGCTCTTTCCGGACTCTCAGGCCCATGCGATGAAGAAGGTTGCGGAGCACCGGGCAAAGCAGGCCGGCGCCAACTTGGGTGCACCTTGGGATCCCTACGATCACTTGGTTGCTCTAAGCGCGCGGATCTCCCACATGCGCTCAGTGGATCGGAATCTTTCCGACATCCCTGAAGTAGCCTCCCAACTTTTCAAGACTCTTTGGCCTGGTGAAGTGGTGCCGGATACCTTCTCCCTGATCAGCGACCGGTTAAAGGGTGCTTGCAGAAGGATCCGGGAGTGGCAATGCTCCGCTGCACGCGCTGGAGCGGACTCTGTCCTCCGCGTCGCCTGTTCCTGGTACCCGGAGCTCGATCTGGATGCCCTCACCGGAGTGCGCGAAGGCGCGGAAACCGATCTGGACCCGATCCTTGCCGCTAAGCGGCAGGATCGCGCGTATCGCATCGCGGAGTACGCCGAAATGCGCACCTTCATTCCTCCCCCTCACGGCGTTCAAGATTATCTTGATGAAGAGGAAGATGAAGCCGATGAGGAGCCTCTCAAAGATGCCGGTGCTGGCGACGCTCCTCCGGAAGCTCCTGCTGCCTGATTATCTACTTTGAGGCATAACCTGCTATGACGTTTGGCCCTGTGTGGCTTAAGACAATATTCCGTTAAATTCTGCCCCGGTATGCCGGGGCTTATGATGTAAAACTTTAAATCTGCTCATGGTTGACGTACAATATTTTGTGCCGGTAAGTTATACCGGTAGCTAATTATTTTAAGCTGCCTTAGCATTTTACGTTTGGTTCTGCTTTTATCTTGCACTTGCAAAGATTTCCGAATTGTTTCTGCATCCAATTCGATGCACACTTGGTTCTTTTGCCTTGACTCTGCCTGCCTTCTCTGGGCGTTTTTTGGCGTATGAGCACAAGGTTCTTTCACCAAATAAGCATTTTCTTGAACTTAGAAATACTCGAAATTTTTGCAAAAAACCGGTATAACCGGGGTTAGTTAGATTTTTCCGGATTGTTATTTTCCGGTTTCCCTCTCCACAGTTCATGTGCTTATCCCCTACCGGTTTATCTTGCTTGCCATGAAGCCAAGTTATGGACGACAGCAGAGTCGAAGACTCCGGTAGGGTTTAGCACATTACTAAACCGGAAAGAAAAAACATTCAATAAGCAACCGGCAACAGAAAAAATAGACAGGTTTCATGCAATTTAGTAAAGCAAGTCCCCGAGATTCATTCGAGGTTCCGACATCTTTTTATTCATAGCACATAAGGTACAAAAAAGGAACTTCTTACGGCACAGCTTCAAGAGTAGAAAGGACGCAACAAGGCTACGTTCCATGGGCGTTTGGTCTCGTCTCCGGACTTGTCCGCCTTTCCCTTCTTCCATTCCTGCGCATCGATTAGGTAATATGCATCATTGTGGAGAGCCTTGCTCACAATGAAAGGTCCTTCCCATGGAGGGGACAGCTTGTGTCTGCCTTCAGTGCGCTGCACCAGGCGTAAAACCAGGTCTCCTTCTCGGAATACCCTCGGGTTTACCTTCCGGCTATGATAGCGTCGGAGGTTCTGCTGGTAAATGGCTGTTCTTGCCAAAGCTAGCTCTCTTGCTTCTTCTAGCAAGTCTACATCATTTTCTCTGGCCTCTTTTACCTCTTCTTCGGTATAGAGCTGCACCCTTGGTGAGTCATGGAGAATGTCGGTTGGTATGACCGCTTCTGCTCCATAAACCATGAAGAATGGCGTGTATCCGGTAGACCGGTTCGGAGTTGTCCTTAGACTCCACAGCACTGACGGTAGCTCATCGATCCAACATCCCGGCGATTTTTCCATTGCATCAATGAGTCTTGGTTTGATACCGGAAAGTACCAAAGCATTCGTTCTCTCAACTTGACCGTTGCCTTGCGGGTGCGCCACTGAGCACAAATCCAGCCGGATGTTTTTGCTTTCACAAAACCGCTTGAACTCTCCTTGGGCGAAGTTCGTGCCATTGTCAGTTATGATGCTATGTGGGTATCCATATCGTAGGATTACATCTTTTAGGAATTTTACTGCTGTGTGGCCATCACATTTTGCGATAGGCTTCACCTCCAGCCACTTGGTGAATTTATCCACCATTACCAAGATGTGGGTCATGTTTCCCCTTGCGGTTTTGAACGGTCCAACCATGTCCAGGCACCAAACAGCGAAAGGCCAAGTTAGCGGTATGGTTTTTAAGCCGGATGCTGGGGTATGGTTTTGCTTAGCGTACCTCTGGCAGCCATTGCATTTCCTTACCAAATCCTCAGCATTGTCCAAGGCTGTGGGCCAGTAGAACCCATGCCGGAACACCTTTGCTACCAAAGCCCTCGAAGAGGCGTGGTGCCCGCACTCTCCTCGATGAATTTCCTCTAGCATTTCTCTTCCTTCTTCCGGCTCCACACATCTTTGGAGGACACCGGTAACACTTCTCTTGTACACCTCGCCATTGATGATGGTGTAGGCTTTGGATCTTCTCTGTATTCTTCTCGATTCATTTTCGTCAACCGGCAAGGTGCCGTTGATCAGGAATTCCTTAATAGGTTCAACCCAAGATGGCGCCTCTTTAACCACAAACACCGGCATGTCTATGTCCATGCTGTCTACAAGCATTGCCTCTTCCGGCATGGGCGTCGCAGTCCCCGAGTTTGCCGGTACAGTCCCCAGGTTTCCTTCGTCAATCTCCATTGGCACCACATGTGATTCCGGTACAAAAATTGATTCCGACTCCGGACTTGGCTTGATCGATGGAACTCTCAAGTGTGCCAGAGCTATTCCGGGAGGAATTTCTTGCCTGGACGAACCTAGCTTGGATAAGGTATCCGCGGCTTCGTTTTCTGCGCGCGGCACATGGTGAAACTCACACCCTTCAAAGAATCCGGCAATCTTTTGCACCTGGAACCGGTATGAGGCCATGTTGGCATCTTTTGCGTCCCAATCTCCGGAACACTGTTGCACCACAAGATCTGAATCACCATAGCAAATGATCCTGAGTGCACCGATTTCTTTTGCGACCTTGAGCCCATGTATCAGAGCTTCGTATTCAGCGACATTGTTTGATGCCCTGAAGTGCACTTGCAGAACATACCGGAGGTGGTCTCCTTTTGGTGAGGTGAGTACTACACCGGCACCTAGGCCCTCCTTGAGCTTGGATCCGTCAAAATGCATCTTCCAGTACTCTACCTTGTGCTCTGGCGGTTTGTATTGTATTTCCGCCCAATCGACCAAGAAATCAGCTAAAGCTTGCGATTTTATGGCATCTCTTCTTTCATATACCGGTACATACGGTGATAGCTGAATTGCCCATTTTGCAATCCGGCCACTGGCGTCCTTGTTACCCATGATATCGGAGATGGGTGCCTCGCTCACCACCTTCATGGGGTGTTCCTCAAAGTAATGCTTGAGCTTCGTGGCGGCCATAAACACGCCATAGGTCATTTTTTGGAAGTGTGGGTAGTTTTGTTTTGATGAGGAGAGCACCTCGCTCAGGTAGTATACCGGCCTCTGGACGGTTTTTCCTTACTCTTCTCTTTCCACCACAACCACAACACTAACCACCCGGTTCGTTGCCGCTATATAAAGCAACATAGGTTCTCTTTCCAAGGGTGAGGCCAAAACAGGGGCCGTTACGAGCATGTTTTTCAATTCTTTAAACGCTGCGTATGCCTGCGTGGTCCAGACGAAAGTATCCGATTTTCTCATCAAAGCATAGAGCGGCAAGGCTTTTTCTCCTAGCCTGCTTATGAACCGGCTTAGCGATGCCAAGCTTCCGGTAAACTTTTGCACATCTTTCAGTTCTCGTGGGATAGTCATTCTTTCTATTGCCCGGATTTTTACCGGATTAACCTCAATGCCCCGGCTTGACACAAGGAAACCAAGCAGCTTGCCGGCAGGGACACCAAAGGTGCACTTTGCCGGATTGAGTTTCATCCGGAACCGCCTTAGGTTATCAAATGTTTGCCGGATGTCGTCGATTAGGGTATCTTTTACCTTAGTTTTTATCACGATGTCATCCACATAAACTTGCACATTTTTTCCGATTTGATCAAAAAAGCATTTTTGCATACAGCGCTGGTACGTTGCACCAGCGTTGCGCAAACCAAAAGGCATAGTGACATAGCAATAAGCCCCGTGCGGGGTAATGAACGCAGTTTTTATTTGATCTTCTTTTTTCAGAGGGATTTGATGGAAGCCGGAATAAGCATCCAGGAAAGACAACAGCTCACACCTAGCAGTAGAATCAATCACTTGATCGATTCGGGGCAAAGGGAAAGGGTCTCTTGGGCAAGCTTTGTTGAGGTTGGTATAGTCGATGCACATGCGCCATATTTTTGCTAGTTTTGCCTCCAGGTTCTCATCTTTTTTCTTTTCAACCAAAACCGGATTGGCCAGCCACTCTGTGTGCGTGACCTCTACGATGAAACCGGCAACCAGCAGCTTTGTTACTTCTTCTCCAATGATTTTTCTCCTATCTTCAGCGAACCGGCGCAAAGGTTGCCGTACCGGCTTAGCATCCTTCCGGACATTTAGAGAGTGCTCAGCCAGCTCCCTCGGAACACCCACCAAATCATCAGTAGACCAGGCGAAGATATTCCGATTCTCACGGAGGAAGCTGACGAGCGCGCTTTCCTATGCTTGGCTGAGGCCGGCACCGATACGGACGGTGCGCTCTGGGTAAGCCGGATCCAGCACAATGTTCTTTGTCTCATTTGTCGGCTTGAATGCCGGTGAGTCCAAGCTTCCACTCATTGCCGCTAGGCTCAACTTTGAAGACTGAGCCAGCGCAACAGCAGTTTGCATTCTCTTTTTCTCCTCCGCGATCACCAGCGATTCCGCTAGGTTCGATCCGGCAGATGCTGTCTCCATTGAGACTTTGTAGTTTCCCACCACAGTTAGTGGTCCACGAGGTGCCGGCATCTTCATCTTAAGATAGGCCGTATGGGTTGATGCTATGAACGCTGCCAAAGCCGGTCTCCCCAATAAGGCATGGTAGGGACTATCTAAGTCCACCACCTCGAACTCAAGGTTCTCAACACGACAATTGTCGCGTCCTCCAAACGACACATCCACCCGAATTTTTCCTATCGGGGCGCAAGACAAACCGGGAACAATCCCATGGAAAGTTGTATGAGTTGGCTGCAGCATATTCTATGTTATGCCCAGCGTACGCATGGTGTGCTTGTACATGATGTTTATGCTGCTACCATTGTCTATCAGCACCTTGCTGAATTTTACTCGAGTTTCCGGCCCCTTCATGATTGGGTCCACAACGAGAGCGTATCCACCCGGATTCGGCATGACCTTAGGGTGATCCTTGAACGACCAGGTGATTTCCTGATCAGACCACAGCATGTATTTTGGGACTGCCGGCATCACGGCGTTCACTTCCATGGAACGGCGATGCACGCTTTGCCTATCCATTGGCTCAGTGACAAAAACAACCATGCACAAGTGTGGGTCTTCATAAATATTCCGGCCTAAAGGTGCCGGTGGAGGTGGCTGGTCATTGTTTTGCTCCACCCGGTTGACCTGCTGATACTGCTGCCTGTTTGGCTGCACCGGTAAGGCGTTTGCTCCAGTGAGCGGTGGTGGAGGTGGTAATTGTTGTTGTTGCTGCATGGGGCCCCCTGGCGCCTGCGCATCTTTTACTGCTCCCCTTTGCATCAAGAACTTGGTCCAAGAACAATCCTTCGTCAAGTGATTCGACGGGTGATCCGGATTCGGCGTGTGCCACCGGCAAGGTTGGTCCATGGCGGCTTCCATGGTGTATTTCACGGGTTCCTGCCAGTTCTTTTTCTGGCCCCAGGGTTTCTTTTCTACCCACTGCTTCTTAGGACCCGCCCACGGCTGCGATCCGGTTTTTTGTCTCTGGCCGCCGCTGGCGTCAGAATTTTCTTGCACGGCAGCAACTTGCTGTGATGCATATCTTCGATCCGGGAAATCTTCCCTCCTTTTGTTGTTCCGGTTATCCCGGTATTGCTGCTGATGCGGATTCGACTGCTCCGGCTCAGCTTGCACTGCCGGCTGCATTGGGTCTCCCAATGCATAGCTGTCTGCCACACGTATCATCTCTGCTAGAGTTGTGGGCATGCTTCTCTGCAGTCTTTGCCACAAAGGCGATCCTCTCCGGCATCCTTGACTGAACCAAGCTATAGCTTGCGCCTCAATCACTCCTTCACATGTGTTTCTCATTGAGTTCCACCGGGTGAGATAATCCCGGTCTGGTTCTCCTGCACGCTGTTGGCACAGGGCAAGCTGCTGGGGCCGGTTTGGCCTCTTGTAAGTACTGCTGAAGTTGTTCACAAACGCTTCCTCAAAGTCCAACCATCCGTTAATACTTCCTGCCGGCAAGTTGTTTAGCCAGATCCTCGCAGGACCCACGAGGTAGGACGGTATGATTCTTACCGCCCAGCGCCGATTTACTCCACCACCAGCCACATAAACAGCTGTGACATAATCTGCCAGCCAGTCTTCCGGCTTGGTCGTACCATCGTATGTTCTTGTGTCTCGGGGCAACTGGAAATTGCGCACTGGTGGTTCTTCTCTCATGATCCGAGGGCCAAAGCACCTTGGACCAGGAGGTCCTTCACATTCAACTATCGCAGATAGACGTACTCTGTCCAGCCTGTGCCTCGCATCCCGGTCTGGCAAACATCTTTCCCCTAGGCGTTCTCCCAAGGGGTTCCGGTGGACTCTTGTTCGTTCCGCCTCGGAATCTGATTCATCATATTCTTCCAGTTCCGCGGCCCTTGCCTGCCGGTACCCTGGTGGTGGCATCTCTTCATCCACGCACGCCACCCTTGCGGCTTGATAATTTTGCCCGGCTTCATATCTACCGGCATGATTGTTTCCGGCATAGCCTCCCTTGGCATAGCCCCGATCTGCCCCTTGGCTTTTTCTACCGGCATCATGTTGCCCGGCTTTTTGTTTTCCGGCAAGAACTGGGTCATACACAGTCATCTGCCGTGCGTTCTTTTCTTTTCTTTTGTCCGGGTGAGGGGATGATGCCTGCCCCTGAGACTTGCTTCCGGCATTCTTTGTTGAACGCGCGGACTTTGAGGCCACTGCCTCGTTCAGCTTAGCCAGTTGCTCAGCATTTTGCTGCTCAATGGTTTTCAACAGCTCTTTTACACGCTCTTGCTGCTTTGCCAACTCATCACCGGAAAGAGATTCACATAGCTCTACTGCAGCTTTAGCGGCTTTTATAGTTTTATCCGGACTACTGTACTTAGGCTTTTCTACAATGCTCACAGATACAGATGCACTTTTGCCGGCAAGAACTTCTTTGCGCAAATCCTGATCTAGATTGCGAGCTTTAAGCCGGTTTTCCGGTATCCTAGCAGCATGAGCACTAACTGAAGCAAAGCCATGGGCAGCATTGTACTCACGTAGGGTTAGGTTCAGCTCGCGCTGCGCCCGGATGATGTCGGCGCCACCGGTAAGCAGGGCCTTGCGCGTGGCCTCCAGCTCCTCCTGAGCCTTTGCCGGGTCGATGTTCTGCGCGATGGGCGTGGCCAACGTGTTCATCGCCGCTTGGAGAGGCGTTGCCGGTGGTGCTGATGATGCTCCCGCGACGCCGGCGTCACGCTCCAGCGGTGGTTTCGCTGCGCGGGTCGATGCTGCACGTTCATCTCCTTGCTCCGTAGCTCCCTTGCCGGTGTTGACCGCACCAGCCATCATGACCTCCACACTGCCAGCGGCGCGGCCAGCGCACAGCCATCTTGGCGGATCCGGCGCCACCAGCACCGGCGAGAGGCGCTGGCGCACAGGGACGGTGCCGAGGTAGACGCGGATGCTGCCGAACTCGATGGTGCGGCCGTTCTGCGGGAACTTGCCGCCGTTGGCGAAGCAGCCAGCGTTATCGTTGATGAAGTCCATGTTGTAGATGGTTTCCACGAGCGCGGACACCGTGCGCTCGCCGTTGATGTCGAGGATGCCCGCCCGAATATGAACTCCAGCAAGCGCCACTTCATGCCCCACGGTGGGCGCCAATTGTCGTCGTGGTGAACGAGCAGATGCCATGGGATGGCTTATGTTGGGGCCGAATGGACGCTAGAGGATTCGGGGGAGGGTTTGTGACTAGAAGGACGAACTTCCGGATGCTTTCCTCAAGAACTTGGCCAAGGCCAGAGGTAGAAGAAGAAAGACACAAGGACGAACTCGCTCTAGATCACCATGTTCATTGATCTCAAGACAGGTTACAGGTTGTTCTCCCTTCTGTGTATCGCGCGTATGAAAGAGGCTGCCCCCTCTCCTTATATAGGGGAGAGGGTGGCTTACAGAACAAGAAACCCTAATGGGATCTTTGACTAGACAAACTACTTTACAAAGATACTTTATAAAGCTACTTTAATCACAGATGACGCCGGGGTCTTCTTTAAACATGAAGGATGACGTCCACCGGCTTCTTTGACCGTCATCCTCCTCCTTGTCTTCTAGTCTTCGTTTAAAGCTACTTTGCTTAGCTCATCCTTGTCCTTTAGCTCCTGACGGAATCTTTGACCAGTCAGCCGGCATGTTCCTCCTTCCGGTGCGCCGGTGTCTTTCCTTCCTGGTTCCGGTATACCCCTCTTGGGGATACCGGCCTAGCTTCACTTAGCCAAACTCTATTTTCTTATTCCGGCATGGACATTAAACCGGTATCTCGAAGGGTGATACCATCCGGTATGACATATCTTTGGCATACCGGGGGTCATCCCCCCAACAGGGAGGAATCGTAAATCCGTATTGTTGGACCCCTTCCCTCCGCCCCTCGTTCCTCGCTGCTGCCAGAGAGTGCTGCCGAGGGTGAGGCATTCTCGTCATCACGCGAGGTATGGCGGTCTGGCTCGAAAGCAGTGAGCGGGACAACATACCGGGCATGATGCGCATATTTTTCCGGGCGAAAGCTCAACACTTTAGTGTTTGCGGGTATTGTAACCCTCCTGGTGGCGTTGTTGTGTTTACATTCATCGATATAGGGCTTTGGGTGAAAATCCTTGACCGTTGGTCTTGACGACGGCGACGCATCACGCCATTACCCTCTTGGGGGCGTCGTCGTGGAGCTTCGGTATCCCCCGGTCATGCTCCACTGCTTTCGGTGGCAAGTTCGCGATCCTTGTTTTCTTGTTTTTATCTTTGATATGCTTTGTAAGAGGCTCCTCTAGTCACCTTGTATCGGTTCAATTAACTATGTGTGGCTTTATTTATAAGACAGAGAAAGCCTATTTCGACAAAGCTTACGAAGGAGAGCGTCAAAGAGCATCGACCAGCCTGCTAGGGGCTACTAAAGAAATTACCATGTGAATCGATGTTTGACTCACCGTAAAACTTAACATAAATACTCCCTCCAATGAAGTGGTGAATAAGTACTGAAGTTTGATTTTATATACTTGAAGAAACATGGAGCATCCAACTATAGCAAGTAAATTAACTTCACGTTTTGAAAACAAAATATTTTTAAGTTAGCTCATCACTAGTAGAAAATAACTATAGCAAGTAAATTAACTTCACGTTTTGAAAACAAAATATTTTTAAGTTAGCTCTATCATATGAGTCTTGACAACAATTTTTTTTTGCCATGCAACACCCACATAGGTATTTTTATGCAGTGTCACCGAATTCTAAATACTATTGTCACGAGAGTGTGACATTTTGGTTACATGTATAAAATATTTTTAATAAAGTAATTTATGCAATGCACCAAAGCGTCACAATAGCGATGGATGGGAATAGCATGGTATTCTTATTCAAATGTAAACAAAGAATTAAGTTAACTATATGGAAATTGTCTTAACAAGATAACCAAGACTAGACATGAAAATCATTACATTGAGATGTTGGTGTTGCTTGGTTAAATTTACAATGTATCAAAAAAACACCACTCGACTTACCACTGGAATCTGGACATGTGGCCAGTGATGGTTGTGTTTTCAGTGTTCATGTTTTGGTCTAGTTCTTCCACCATGCATGCACACCATCATGTTGAGGAAGGTTGTTCTGACCACTCTTTCTCTACTGGTAAATGCTTTTATATAGTGGAACCTAAGTGAAATTCGATGTTAAACCACATGAACTACTTACAAGTAGAAATAATCAATGAATAGAGAAAGAACTAGGGAGAGAGAGAGGGGAGCATATGACCCGAGATAAAACTAGCATGATTAATAACAACACATAACACATATGTATCATCTAAATGGAATAACCAATTTCTTAAACAGAATATTGATGTCTACGCACGCTTCTATTCCTATAGACAGTGTTGGGCCTCCAAGAGCAGAGGTTTGTAGAACAGCAGCAAGTTTCCCTTAAGTGGATCACCCAAGGTTTATCAAACTCTGGGAGGTAGATGTCAAAGATATTCCTCTCAAGCAACCCTGCAATTAAGATACAAGAAGTCTCTTGTGTCCCCAACACACCTAATACACTTGTCAGATGTATAGGTGCACTAGTTCGGCGAAGAGATAGTAAAACGCAGATGGTATAGATGGTGGTAAACGGTTGCGATATGAAGTAAATATTGCAGGAAGTAAAGATGCAGTAAAACAGTAAATAAGCGATGTTTGCAGTATTTGGAAACAAGGCCTATGGATCCTACTTTCACTAGTGGACACTCTCAACAATGATCACATAATAAATAAATAACTTCTCCTCACTTGTGCTACTTTCAAACACTCTCTTGTTGGATAACAAACATCATTCATTGTGTAGGGCTACAAGAGCACACCTCAAGCCGGAGTAAACAAGCTCCACAACATCCGGAGTTCATATTAAAGTAACCTCTAGAGTGCATAATAGACCGTTGAAATTTAGACCGAGTACTAACATAGCATACACACTGTCACCAATAGCTATGAAAGGGGAAATAGATCACATCAATACTATTATAGTAATAGTTAACTTCATAATCTACAAGAGATTACAATCATAACCTACGCCAAGTACTACATGATGCACACATTGTCACCTTTACATCATGGAGGAGGAATAGACTACTTTAATAACATCACTAGAGTAACACATAGATTAATAGTGATACAAAGCTCATGATCATATAAAGATCACACCATGGGAGAGAGAGATGAACCACATAGCTACCGGTAGAGCCCTCAGCCTCGGGGGAGAACTACTCCCTCCTCATCATGGGAGACAGCAGCGGTGATGCACGTAGATGTACACGTCCATTGGGAACCCCAAGAGGAAGGTATGATGCGCACATCAATAAGTTTTCCCTCAGAAAGAAACCAAGGTTATCGAACCAGTAGGAGCCAAGAAGCACGTGAAGGTTGTTGGTGGAGGAGTGTAGTGCGGCGCAACACCAGTGAAACCGGCGCCAACGTGGAACCTGCACAACACAATCAAGATACTTTGCCCCAACGTAACAGTGAGGTTGTCAATCTCACCGGCTTGCTGAAAACAAAGGATAAGCGTATCGAGTGGAAGATGGTGTTTGTTTGCAAAGAACAGTAAAGAACAATAATTGCAGTAGAATGTATTCAGATATAAAAGAATGGACCGGGGTCCACAGTTCACTAGTGGTGTCTCTCCAATAAGATAACTAACATGCTGGGTGAACAAATTACAGGTGGGCAATTGAAAAATCAAGATTCAATACATATCAATGATGATTACTATGTGATTTAATCAGGGAATTACGACAAAGTACATAGACCGCTATCCAGCATGCATCTATGCCTAAATAATCCACCTTCAGGTTAGCATCCGCACCCCCTCCAGTATTAAGTGGTAAACAACAGATAATTGCATTAAGTATGGTGCGTAATGTAATCAACACAAATATCCTTAGACAAAGCATCAATGTTTTATCCCTAGTAGCAACAGCACATCCACAAACTTAGAACCTACTGTCACGATCCCAGATTCAATGGAGGCATGAACCCACTATCGAGCATAATTACCCCCTCTTGGAGTTACAAGTATCAACTTGGCCAGAGCCTCTACTAGCAACAGAGAGCACACAAGAAGATAAACAACACATATATGATAGATTGATAATCAACTTAACATAGTATTCTAGATTCATCGGATCCCACCAAACACAACATGTAGCATTACAAATAGATGATTTTGATCATGTTAGGCAGCTCACAAGATCTAAACAATGATAGCACATGCGGAGAAGACAACCATCTAGCTACTGCTATGGACCCATAGTCCAAGGATGAACTACTCACGCATCAATCCGGAGGCGGGCATGATGATGTAGAGCCCCTCCGGTGATGATTCCCCTCTCCGGCAGGGTGCCGGAGGCGATCTCCTGAATCCCCCGAGATGGGATTGGCGGCTGCGGCGTCTCTGGAAGGTTTTCCGTATCGTGGCTCTCGGTACAGGGGTATTCGCGACGAAGGCTTTAAGTAGGCGGAAGGGTAGGTCAGGGGGCCACACGAGGGCCCTACACAACAGGCCGGCGCGGCCAGGGCTTGGGTCGCACCGCCCTAGTGTGTCGGCGCCTCGTGGCCCCACTTCCTTTCCCCCTCGGTCTTCTGGAAGCTTCGTGTAAAAATAGGACCCTGGGCGTTGATTTCGTCCAATTCCGAGAATATTTCCTTACTAGGATTTCTGAAACCAAAAACAGCAGAAAACAGCAACTCGCGCTTCTGCATCTTGTTAATAGGTTAGTGCCGGAAAATGTATAGTAATGCTGCAAAGTATGTATAAAACATTCAAGTATTGTCATAAAAGTAGCATGGAACATAAGAAATTATAGATACGTTTGAGACGTATCAAGCATCCCCAAGCTTAGTTCCTACTCGTCCTCGAGTAGGTAAACGATAACACAAATAATTTCTGAAGTGACATGCTACCAACATAATCTTGATCAACATTATTGTAAAGCATATGAGATGAATGGAGTGATCTGAACAAAAGATTGCTAACAAAGATAATGACTAAACAAATGAATCATATAGCAAAACTTTTCATGAATAGTACTTTCAAGACAAGTATCAACAATACTTGCATAAGAGCTAACTCATAAGCAATAAATTCTAAGTAGAATGCATTGAAGCAACACAAAGGATGATTAAGTTTCAGCAATTGCTTTCAACTTGTAACATGTATATCTCATGGATATTTGTCAACATAGAGTAATATAACAAGTGCAATAAGTAAACATATAAGAATCAATGCACACAGTTAACACAAGTGTTTGCTTCTAAGATAGAAAGAAGTGGGTAGACTGACTCAACATAAAGTAAAAGAATGGCCCTTCGCAGAGGGAAGCATGGATTACTATTTTTGTGCTAAAGCTTTTGTTTTGAAAACATAGAAACAATTTTGTCAACGGTATTAATAATTCATATGTGCTATGCATAATACTTCCTACAAGTTGCAAGTCTCATGCATAGAGTACTAATAGTGCTCGCACCTTGTCCTAATCAGCTCGGATAACACGGATTATCATCACATGACATATGTTTCAACCAAGTGTCACAAAGGGGTACCTCTATGCCGCCTGTACAAAGGTCTAAGGAGAAAGCACGCATTGGATTTCTCGCTTTTGATTATTCTCAACTTAGACATCCATACCGGGACAACATAGACAACAGATAATGGACTCCTCTTTTAATGCTTAAGCATTCAACAACAAATAGTATTCTCATAAGAGATTGAGGTTGTATGTCCACACTGAAACTTCCACCATGATACATGGCTTTAGTTGGCTGCCCAATGTTCTTCTCTAACATATGCATACTCAAACCATTTGATCATGAAATCGCACTTACTTCAGACAAGACGAACATGCATAGCATCTCACATGATATCCAACAAAGGTAAAAAGTTGATGGCGTCCCCAGAAACATGGTTACCGCTCAACAAGCAACTTATAAGAATTAAGACACATAACTACATATTCATCACCACAATAGTTTTTAAGCTATTTGTCCCATGAGCTATATATTGCAAAGATAAAGGAATGAACTTTTAAAGGTAGCACTCAAGTAATTTACTTTGGAATGGCAGAAAAATACCACATAGTAGGTAGATATGGTGGACACAAATGGCATGGGTTTTGGCTCAAGGTGTTTGGATGCACGAGAAGCATTTCCTCTCAGTACAAGGTTTGGGCTAGCAAGGTTGTTTGAAGCAAACACAAGTATGAACAGGTACAACAAAACTTACACAAGAACATATTGCAAGCTTTATAAGGCTCTACACTGTCTTCCTTGTTGTTCAAACACTTTACCCGAAAATATCTAGACTTAGAGAGACCAATCATGCAAACCAAATTAAACAAGCTCTACGGTAGTTCTTCATTAATAAATTAAACTACATGATGCAAGAGCTTAAACATGATCTATGAGAGCTCAAACAATTGCCAAATTTACCAAACCATATGCATCGTTTTCCAATTCCAACCAAATAGCAATTTAACGAAGCAATTTTCAGCCTTCGCCATGAACATTAAAGCACAATTAAGAACACAAGTGTTCCATAAGAAAAGGCGGAGCGTAATATCTCCAATATAAGAATGATGGGATCCAACTTTATTCAAACCAAAACGAAAATAAAAGCAAACCGATGCTCCAAGTAAAGAACATAAGATGTGATGGAATAAAAATATAGTTTCACTAGAAGTGACCTGACAATGTTGTCGACGAAGAAGGGGATGCCTTGGGCATCCCCAAGCTTAGATGCTTGAGTCTTCTTAAAATATGCAGGGATGAACCACCGGGGCATCCCCAAGCTTAGACCTTTCACTCTTCTTGATCATAGTATATCATCCTCTTCTCTTGACCCTTGAAAACTTCCTCCACACCAAACTTCAAGCAAACTCATTAGAGGGTTAGTGCATAATCAAAAATTCACATATTCAGAGGTGACACAATCATTCTTAACACTTCTGGACATTGCACAAAGCTTTTGAAAGTTAATGGAACAAAGAAACTCATTCAACATAGCAAAAGCGGCAATGCGAAATAAAAGGCAGAATCTGTCAAAAACAGAACAGTCCGTAAAGACGAATTTGGACGGGGCACTTAACTTGCTCAAATGGAAAAACTCAAAACTAATGAAAGTTGCGTACATATGTGAGGATCACGCTCGTAAATTTGAAGATTTTTTTGATTTTTCTACAGGGAAATCTGTACGAATTCGTGACAGACAGCAATGTTGTTTCTGCGCAGCGATCCAAATCTAGCATCAACTTTAGCATAAAAACTTTACTTGGCACAAAAACATGATAAGGAGAGGTTGATACAGTAGTAAACAACTTCCAAGACTCAACAATACAGTAAATAAAATGTAACTTGGGTTATCTCCCAAGGAGTGCTTTTCTTTAACGCCTTTCAGCTAGGCGCAGAAAGTGCAAATCAAGTAACATCAAGAGAAGAAGCATCAACATCATAGCTTGTTCTAATAATAGAATCAAAAGGCAACTTCATTCTCTTTCTAGGGAAGTGTTCCATACCTTTCTTGAGAGGAAATTGATATTTAATATTACCTTCCTTCATATCAATAACAGCACCAACGGTTCGAAGAAAAGGTCTTCCCAACACAATAGGACAAGATGCATTGCATTCAATATCCAAGACAACAAAATCAACAGGGACAAGGTTATTGTTAACCGTAATACGAACATTATCAATCCTCCCCAAAGGTTTCTTTTTAATATTATCAGCAAGATTAACATCCAAATAACATTTCTTCAATGGTGGCAAGTCAAGCATATCATAAATTTTCTTAGGCATAACAGAAATACTTGCACCAAGATCACATAAAGCATTACATTCAAAGTCATTGAATTTCATTTTAATGATGGGCTCCCAACCATCTTATAACTTCCTAGGAATAGAAGTTTCAAGTTTTAATTTCTCTTCCCTAGCTTTAATGAGAGCATTTGTAATATGTTTTGTAAAGGCTAAGTTTATAGCACTAGCATTGGGACTTCTAGCAAGTTTTTGTAAGAACTTTATAACTTCAGTAATATGAAAATCATCAAAATCTAAACCATTATGTTCTACAACAATGGAATCATTGTCACCAATATTTTGAAAAATTTCAGCAGTTTTATCACAAGCAGTTTCAGGCAATTTTGCGCGCTTTGTACTAGGAGTAGAAACATTGCCAACACCAATTATTTTACCATTGATAGTAGGAGGTGTAGCAACATGTGAAGAATCAACATTACTAGTGGTGGTAATAGTCCATACTTTAGCTACATTATTTTCTTTAGCAAGTTTTTTTTCTTCTCTATCCCACCTAGCATAAAATTCAGCCAACATTCTAATATTATCATTAATTCGAACTTGGATGGAATTTGTTGTAGCAGAAAAATTTGTATCATTATCCTCAGGTTTAGCAGCCATTTTATTAATTAAAGAAGATTGTGATTCAGACATATATGAGATTCAATTCTCAGCATTTGTAAGTTTAGTTTGTAAACCAGAAATTTTCACATTCAAATTTTCAAGTTGATTTCCTATATTTTTCAACAAGGCAGATTGTTCATTCATAGCTTTAGTAAACAATTGATTTTGCTCATACTACGATTGCATAAAGCTCTTAGTAGTTCTTTCAATTTCCAATATCTTTTCCTCATTAGGCAAAACAGATCTACCATCAGAATTACCATAACCACTACTATTATTAAAAGGATATGGCCTATAGTTATTGTTGAAATTATTATTCTTAATGAAATTCACATCAACATTTTCTTCTTGAGCAACCAATGAAGCTAAAGGAACATTATTAGGATCAATATGAGATCTACCATTTGCAAGCATAGACATAATAGCATCAATCTTATCACCCAAAGAAGAGGTTTCTTCAACAAAATTTACCTTCTTACCTTGAGGAGTTCTTTCAGTGTGCCATTCAGAGTAATTGATCATCATATCATCAAGTAGTTTAGTTGCGGCGCCCAAGGTGATGGACATAAAAGTACCTCCAGCAGCTGAATCCAATAGGTTCCTCGAGGAAAAATTCAATCCTGCATAAAAGGTTTGGATGATCATCCAAGTAGTCAGTCCATGGGTTGGGCAATTCTTTACCAAAGATTTCATTCTCTCCCATGCTTGAGCAACATGTTCATTATCAAATTGTTTAAAGTTCATAATGCTACTTCTCAAAGATATAATCTTAGCAGGAGGATAATATTTACTAATAAAAGCATCTTTACATTTAGTCCATGAATCAATACTATTTTTAGGCAAAGAAAGCAACCAATCTTTAGCTCTTCCTCTTAATGAGAAAGGAAACAATTTCAGTTTTATAATATCACCATCTATATCCTTATACTTTTGCATTTCACAAAGTTCAACAAAATTATTGAGATGGGCAGCAGCATCATCAGTACTAACACCAGAAAATTGCTCTCTCATAACAAGATTAAGTAAAGCAGGTTTAATTTCATAGAATTCTGCAGTTGTAGCAGGTGGAGCAATAGGAGTACATATAAAATCATTATTATTTGTGCTAGTGAAATCACACAACTTAGTATTTTCAGGAGTACCCATTATAACAGTAATAAAAGTAAACTAAGCAAGTAAAATAAAGACAAGTAACTAATTTTTTGTGTTTTTGATATAGAGCTAGTAAATAAGACAGAAAGTAAAGTAACTAATTTTTTTGTGTTTTTAATATGAAGCAAACAAGACAGTAAATAAAATAAAGTAAAGCAAGACAAAAACAAAGTAACGAGATTGGAAGTGGAGACTCCCCTTGCAGCGTGTCTTGATCTCCCCGGCAACGGCGCCAGAAAAAGAGCTTGATGCGCGTAGATGTACACGTCCGTTGGGAACCCCAAGAGGAAGGTATGATGCGCACAGCAGCAAGTTTTCCCTCAGAGAGAAACCAAGGTTATCGAACCAGTAGGAGCCAAGAAGCACGTGAAGGTTGTTGGTGGAGGAGTGTAGTGCGGCGCAACACCAGTGAAACCGGCGCCAACGTGGAACCTGCACAACACAATCAAGATACTTTGCCCCAACGTAACAGTGAGGTTGTTAATCTCACCGGCTTGCTGAAAACAAAGGATAAGCGTATCGAGTGGAAGATGGTATTTGTTTGCAAAGAACAGGAAAGAACAATAATTGCAGTAGAATGTATTCAGATATAAAAGAATGGACCGGGGTCCACAGTTCACTAGTGGTGTCTCTCCAATAAGATAACTAACATGCTGGGTGAACAAATTACAGGTGGGCAATTGACAAATCAAGATTCAATACATATCAATGATGATTACTATGTGATTTAATCAGGGCATTACGACAAAGTACATAGACCGCTATCCAGCATGCATCTATGCCTAAATAATCCACCTTCAGGTTAGCATCCGCACCCCCTCCAGTATTAAGTGGTAAACAACAGATAATTGCATTAAGTATGGTGCGTAATGTAATCAACACAAATATCCTTAGACAAAGCATCAATGTTTTATCCCTAGTAGCAACAGCACATCCACAACCTTAGAACCTACTGTCACGATCCCAGATTCAATAGAGGCATGAACCCACTATCGAGCATAATTACCCCCTCCTGGAGTTACAAGTATCAACTTGGCCAGAGCCTCTACTAGCAACGGAGAGCATGCAAGAAGATAAACAACACATATATGATAGATTGATAATCAACTTAACATAGTATTCTAGATTCATCGGATCCCACCAAACACAACATGTAGCATTACAAATAGATGATCTTGATCATGTTAGGCAGCTCACAAGATCTAAACAATGATAGCACATGCGGAGAAGACAACCATCTAGCTACTGCTATGGACCCATAGTCCAAGGATGAACTACTCACGCATCAATCCGGAGGCGGGCATGATGATGTAGAGCCCCTCCGGTGATGATTCCCCTCTCCGGCAGGGTGCCGGAGGCGATCTCCTGAATCCCCCGAGATAGGATTGGCGGCGGCGGCGTCTCTGGAAGGTTTTCCGTATCGTGGCTCTCGGTACAGGGGTATTCGCGACAAAGGCTTTAAGTAGGCGGAAGGGTAGGTCAGGGGGCCACACGAGGGCCTGATACGTCCAAAACGTATCTACTTTCCCGAACACTTTTGCTATTGTTTTGCCTCTAATTTGTGTATTTTGGATACAACTAACACGGACTAACGCTGTTTTCAGCAGAATTGCTCTGGTGTCTCGTTTTTGTGCAGAAATCCAACTTTCAGGAAAAAACCCGGATTTTATACAGAAGGCCCTATTTTCCCAGAATATTGGCGGAGCCAGAAGGGCAAGCCAGGTGGGGGCACGAGGGCCCCACACACTAGGCCGGCGCGACCCAGGGGGGGCCCGCGCGGCCCTAGTGTGTGGCCCCCTCGGCTGGCCCCCGACGCCCTCCTTCGGACTACTTATCGCCCTCGACCAAAAAACGCACAGAGAGAAGTCGAAGTCGCCAGAAACCCTCCAGAGAGCCGCCACATCGCGAAACTCCGTCTCGGGAGCCAGAAGTCTCCGTTCTGGCACTCCGCCGGGACGGGGAATTGGAGGAGATCTTCACCGCCATCACCGCCAACGCCTCTCCATCGACCAACCATGTTTCCCCATCCATGTGTGAGTAATTCCCCCGCTGTAGGCTGAAGGGGATGGTAGGGATTGGATGAGATTGGTCATGTAATAGTCATAAGATTGTTAGGGCATAGTGCCTAGTATCTGTAGATGTCACTTTTATGATATTGTTGCAACTTGTTATGCTTAATGCTTGTCACTAGGGCCCGAGTGCCATGATCTCAGATCTGAACATGTTATTGATTCATGAAGATATTCGTTGTTTATGATCTTACCTGCAAGTTGTATACACATGTCGCTGTCCGGAACCAATGGCCCCGAAGTGACAGAAATCGGGACAACCGGAGGGGATGGTAGTGATGTGAGGATCACATGTGTTCACGGAGTGTTAATGCTTTGCTCCGGTACTCTATTAAAAGGAGTACCTTAATTTCCAGTAGTTTCCCTAGAGGCCCGGCTGCCACCGGCTGGTAGGACAAAAGATGTTGTGCAAGTTTCTCATTGCGAGCACGTACGACTATATATGGAACACATGCCTATTGATTGATTAGTACTTGGATACCGCTTTATTATTATCTGCAAATGCCCCCTGCTTTGATTGTTATATGAGTTTCTCTCATCCATGCAACGCCCGTTAATCCGTCCCTGTGCCTACAGTATTTTAATCCTGCTGTTTACTATAATCACTACTGTTGTATTTATTTCACCGCTGCTGTTATTTCACTATTCCTACTGCTATAAAACTGTTACTACTGATAAACTCTTGCGAGCAAGTATGTTTCCAGGTGCAGCTGAATTGACAACTCCGCTGTTAAGGCTTACAAGTATTCTTTGTCTCCTCTTGTGTCGAATCAATAAATTGGGTAATACTTCCCTCGAAGACTGTTGCGATCCCCTATACTTGTGGGTCATCAAGACTATTTTCTGGCGCCGTTACCGGGGAGCATAGTTTTATTTGGAAGTTCACTTGGATTGATATTGTTCGCTGCAATTCTCCATCATGGGTAAACCTCGCGATACTAAGATCGCCATATTACCATCCACTACAAGAAAAGGCACAACTCTTAGTACCTCTGCTGCTCTTGATTCACCATCTGTGATAAGTAAACTTGTTTCACCACCACAAGCTTCAAATGCTGGTACTTCTGCTGAATCTGAAAATTCCTCTCATAATCGTGATGATGCTTCTGCTGTGCTTGATAATGATTGTTCGTTAGGATCTTTTCTAGATGCTACAATTGCTAAGTCTAGACAAATTGAAAATACTGAAACTCCTAATGAAAATGCTGCTACACCTGTTAATTCACCTAAGTCTGTTGAATATTCTAGTGATGATCTTGATGAAGATTATGTAGAGCTTGATGATGATTTTATTGAAAAATGCAATGCTACTACTGATGCAAGAAAAGTTAAAAAGTTGCTTGCAGAACATGCTGTTAGATATAAACTATCTCCTGATCCTAAATTTGCCACATCTCCTATAAACATTAGGGATAAAGATTATGGTTTTTCTCTTGATTTATCTCATATAGCTATTGTTGAGAAAACACCCTTTTGTGTTACTGAAAAAGAAAGTGCTGTTGAACACATGACTGAGTTATCTACTCTTAGTGGCTTGTTTTCTGATGATGTTAAGATGCGTACTTATTTTGTCGCTAAAATTTTTCCTTTCTCATTAAAGGATGATGCTAAAACTTGGTATAATAATTTGCCTCCTGGTTCTATTAAAAGTCCAAAAGAATTGCTTGATGTTTTCTTCCGGAAATACTTTCCTGCTAGTGCTCAACATATTGCTTTGCAGAGAATTTATAATTTTGACCAGGAAGATGGAGAGAAATTGCCTGAGGCTTGGGCGAGATTTTGCTCTCTTATTAGAGCCCAGCCTGACCATGATTTGGAAAAGCATGATTTACTTGATATATTTTATAGTGGACTAACTATTGAGTCTAGGGCATACCTGGATAGTTGTGCTGGTTGTGTTTTCAGGAAAAGAACTCCAGGCAGCTTGAAGAATTATTGGCTAAAATAAGCCGGAATCATGATGATTGGTCTACACCTGAACCAACCCCGACACCGATAGTGAAGAAGAGGGGTATGATTAAATTAAATGATGAAGATATGAGGGAAGCCAAGAAGTCTCTTAAAGAGAAGGGTATTAAACCTGAAGATGTGAAGAATTTACCTCCTATAGAAGATTTATGTGAGATAACTCCCCCTTCATCCATGATTGAGGTACACTCTCTTCAACGCTTTACTAGGGAAGATATTCCGTATTCAAAACCTCCTGCTCAATGCTTAGATGAGTTTGATAATTATATTGTTAAGCAAGAAAACTTTAATATGAGAGTAGAGAATCATTGAATGGAAAATTCTCGAGCTATTAGTGAATTGCATGGTATTGTGGAGAGAACCTCCAATGATGTTAAGATACTTGTTAAACATTTTCAAATGGTTCAAACTCAAATCGATCAACTTACTAAAGTGCAAAATGACTTGTTGGGAAATAATTCTAAAGAAAAACATGCTTATGAAGTAACAACTAGAGGTGGTGTTTCTACCCAGGATCCTCTATATCCTGAAGGGCATCCCAAAAGAGTTGAACAAGATTCTCAACTAACTAAAACTAGTGCTCCATCTAAGAAAAAGAAACAGAAACATAAGAATGTTGTAGAATCCTCTGAACCTGTTAATGATCCTAATAGTATTTCTATTTCTGATGCTGAAACTGAAAGTGGTAATGAACATGATAAAGATAATGATAAGGATGATACTCCTGATAAAGAAGAGGTTGAAGAAGAACCTAAAAAGCATGCTAAAAATAAAAAGTACACTAAAGAAGATTTTATTGCTGAGAAACATGGTAATGAAAGAGAACCTTGGGTTCAAAAGCAAATGCCTTTTCCTGCTAAGAAACTAAAATCAAAGGAGGAGGAACATTATAATAAATTTTGTGATTGGATGAAACCTTTAATTTTGCAAATCCCTTTGACTGATGCTATTAAATTGCCTCCTTATTCAAAGTATATGAAAGATATTGTCTCTAACAAAAGGAAAATTCCCAATGAGGAGATTTCCACTATGCTCGCTAATTACTCCTTCAGTGGTAAGATTCCAAAGAAACTTGGAGACCCGGGTATACCGACTATTCCTTGTTCCATCAAGAATAATTATGTTAGAACTGCTCTATGTGATTTGGGAGCAGGTGTTAGTGTAATGCCTTTTTCTCTTTATAAGAGACTTGATTTAGATAAGTTAATACCAACTGATATATCTTTGCAAATGGCTGATAAATCTACCGCTATTCCTGTTGGTGTATGTGAAAATGTTCCTGTTCAAGTTACTCAGCATTGCTTGATATTAACTGATTTTGTTGTGTTGGAAATGCCTGAAGATGATAATATGTCCATTATTCTTGGAAGACCCTTTCTTAATACTGCAGGTGCTGTTATTGATTGCAATAAAGGCATGGTTACTTTGAATGTTGATGATAAGGAACATACTGTCTACTTTACCAAGAGGATTGATAAAGTATATGGAGTTAATACAATTTCTAATGTGAAAACTATTAAAGTGGGATCCATTGATTGTCCTATATATGAGCCTAAAGAAGAATATCAAACTCTTGTGATTGGATCCATATCAATTCAATATAAGGTAACATGATTGATTTGAGGTTTATTTCTTCTTATGTCATATAAAATTTATTTGGTAGCAAGACTTGATCAACCTTGATCAACCTTGTTAACAAGTATATTTTAATGCATAAGAGAACTAAACAACATTTCTTTCTTTCTTTCTCCCTCCATTTGTTTTACTTGCTGTAGCACCTTTTTGTTTTGCAATATGCTTTAGTTGTTTAAGATTTTGGAAATCATTTTCCTGCGCAGTAATAATTAATTTAACACCCAGAAATGTGCATTTTTCGAAGTTCTCTAAAAATTACAAAAATTATACTGGTAGTCCTATTTTTCGAAGAGGCACCTGGGAGCACCTGGGGCTGACCAGTGGGGCACCCCAGGGTGGAACCCCACAGGCCGGCGCGGCCAGCAAGGGGGCCGCGCCACCCTGGTGTGTGGGCCCCCCTTTGCCCCACTTCAGCATCTCTTCCTCCCATGCTCTTCTCTCTCCCGAAAAAACTCGCACCAGGTTCCTCTCACTCGCGTTTCTGCTCAAGAACTCGCGATTTCTCGATCTCCTTGCTCAGCCCAGATTTCTGTCCGAAATTTGGCACATTTGCTCCTTGGTATGTGACTCCTTTGATTGTCCAATTAGAATTTTGTTTGGTTGAGTATATCTTGAATATTTTGCTGCTGTAGATAACATGTTTAGTGAGCTTGCATGCTTGTTCTAAGTGGTAGAAGCTAGTTTTGATGCATGTTTAGTACTCTAGCAAGTTCCTATAGTAGTTCCCCTCAATTATATACCTTGAAATCAAATTTTATAATGGTTGTTGAAAATTTCAGAAGAGGAAGATGAAGAAATTCAAATTTGGAGAATTGTTCAAGAAAGGAACAACCAGCACCGGTAGGCCCTCGAGGGCGTCCACTCAGATTAGGCGATCCTACAATGAGGATATCATCGCGCCTAGCTTCGCGCCCGAGGAGGACAATGGGGCTCTGATGTCTACGGGTGCTTCTATTCTTGTAGACAGTGTTGGGCCTCCAAGAGCAGAGGTTTGTAGAACAGCAGCAAGTTTCCCTTAAGTGGATCACCCAAGGTTTATCGAACTCAGGGAGGAAGAGGTCAAAGATATCCCTCTCAAGCAACCCTGCAACCACAAAGCAAGAAGTCTCTTGTGTCCCCAACACACCTAATAGGTGCACTAGTTCGGCGAAGAGATAGTGAAATACAAGCGGTATGAATGAATATGAGCAGTAGTACGGCGCCAGAAAATAGCTTACTGGCGTGCAGTTGATGGTAGTAATATTGTAGGAAGTAAACAAGCAGTAGTAACGCAACAGTAGTAACGCAGTAAAACAGTAAACAAGCAGCGATAGCAGTATTTAGGAACAAGGCCTAGGGATTAGACTTTCACTAGTGGACACTCTCAACTTTGATCACATAACAGAATAGATAAATGCATACTCTACACTCTCTTGTTGGATGATGAACACATTGCGTAGGATTACACGAACCCTCAATGCCAGAGTTAACAAGCTCCACAATTCAATGTTCATATTTAAATAACCTTAGAGTGCATGAAAGATCGACACGACTAAACCAAGTACTAACATAGCATGCACACTGTCACCTTCACGCCAGGTAGAGGAATAGATCACATCAATACCATCATAGTAATAGTTAACTTCATAATCTACAAGAGATCAAAATCATAGCCTACGCCAAGTACTAACACGGATGCACACACTGTCACCATTACACCGTGCAGGAGGAATAAAACTACTTTAATAACATCACTAGAGTAGCACATAGATAAATTGTGATACAAAACAAATTGCAATCATAAAGAGATATAAATAAGCACTTCACTACGCCATTCATAACAGTGAATAAGTATTCTGTGAAATATAGCCTAAGAGACCCACACGGTGCACACACTGTCACCTTTACACACGTGGGACAAGGAGTCTCCGGAGATCACATAAGTAAAACCCACTTGACTAGCATAATGACATCTAGATTACAAGCATCATCATATGAATCTCAATCATGTAAGGCAGCTCATGAGATTATTGTATTGAAGTACATAGGAGAGAGATGAACCACATAGCTACCGGTACAGCCCCGAACCTCAATGGAGAACTACTCCCTCCTCATGGGAGCAGCAGCGGTGATGAAGATGGCGGTGGAGATGGCAGCGGTGTCGATGGAGAAGCCTTCCGGGGGCACTTCCCCGTCCCGGCGGCGTGCCGGAACAGAGACTCCTGTCCCCCAGATCTTGGCTTCGCGATGGCGGCGGCTCTGGAAGGTTTCTCGTATCGTGGCTTCTTCCGTCTCGGGTTTTAGGTCTGGGACCTTTATATAGGCGAAGAGGCGGCATCAGAAGGTCGAAGGGGCGACGACACCATAAGGCGGCGCGGCCAGGGCCTGGGCCGCGCCGGCCTATCATCTGGGGCCTGTGTGGCCCCCCTCTGGCGACTCTCGGGTGTTCTGGATGCTTCCGGGCAAAATAGGAACCTGGGCGTTGATTTCGTCCAATTCCGAGAATATTTCGTTACTAGGATTTCTGAAACCAAAAACAGCAGAAAACAGGAACTGGCACTTCGGCATCTTGTTAATAGGTTAGTTCCAGAAAATGCACGAATATGACATAAAGTGTGCATAAAACATGTAGATATCATCAATAATGTGGCATGGAACATAAGAAATTATCGATACGTCGGAGACGTATCAGGCTCCTAATGCTTCATCCTTCCCATGTTATGATTTTCTGACAAATGCAGGGATATTGGATGACTTCTTCACCCTTGTCAACAGGGCGGGCTTAGCCACCTACGTGGGAGATGAAAGGGAGCAATACTACAGGCTCACCAAAATTTTCGTTGAGAGCTTCAAGTTCCACAACACGCAATATGAGCCGACAGTTGCATTCAAGATCTATGATAATCCTGTTACTATGGAATTGGAAGAATTTTGTCGTGCATTGGATATTGCCCCTGTAGGTACAGCGAGGAGGATCGATGACAACCCCCGGGACCTGTTGGAGCTCTATCGAGGGATCACCGAAGATGATTGCCGCACCATTCAGCGCGGGAAGATAAGAAACATTCAACTCCCCGCCATTAAATATTTTGCATATTACATTGCTACTAGCATTCTGGGTAGAGAAAATACTAGCAATATCTCTAGCTACCATCTTGCTTTCTTGAATGCTGCACTTACTGGACAGACACTTTATCATCTTGGTTCTCTTATTGCTCGCCGCCTGTCTAGCAGGGGGCCTATTTTTGGAGGAACTATTGCACTGCGCATTTTAACACATTTAAGACTTCCTCTTGATTCTAATGATGTGCCATTAACCCCTAGGAGACTAGATATTGCTGCTATGAAGAGTCATCATTTTGTTACTACTGATTCCACTATAGATAATATGGTCTATAGAATGTTGTTTGCTGACGGGAATGAGAAGGAAATCCCTCTTCCTCAGCCAGGTTTGTTCAATATTGACAGGCAATCATGGTCGCTCACTAAGGAGGAGGTGGAGGAACATATGAAGATACAAGACTTCCACCAGCAACATGACTCTGAGGACGCCGAGCCCTCCTACGACTGCACCGTCACATACCCCGATGTTTCCTCCAGCACATACCTGGAACCGGGTCGTTCTTCGTCATACTACGGAGACACCACTTCATGGGGACCATGGGAATGAACTCCACTTAGGCCAAAAGCCTAAGCTTGGGGGAAGGTATACCGGCATCACTCATTCTTTGCATATTATGATTGCTGGATACTTGTACATACTTGTTTAGTTTCTTAGAGTGGTTTTCTAATGAGAGGGAGATGATATTTGGGGAAGTGCTGTCCAAAAACAGATTCTGGGCTGTTACCAAAAAACATCGTACGCACAGCCAGAACGTTATTTTGAGTTGCCAATTTTTGAGCATGTGCCCCAGGTTTTTATCTAACTTTCATTAGTTGAACACTTTTTGAGCTGAGCAATGGAAGATTTTTGTTAATTTCGATTTCTGTACTGCTGTCAGGTTTTGGCAGATTTCTGTCATCCTGTTTTTCTGTGTTTCTGTTAGTTTGCATTCTCTTGTTTTCGCTTTGTTTCTTTCCTAAAACACAAAAAGACCAAAAATATTTCTGTTTTTTCTCTTCACCATTTGTTTATTTGGTTCTTTGCTCTTAGTTTACTTTATTTGCTATCGTTGGTTTGCTATGAGAAAACCCAAAAAGATTTTGCTTTGTTTACTTGTTTCTTTTGTTCTTGTTTCCAATTCGAAAACACCAAAAATATTTGCTGTTCTTCTTTGGTTTGTAAAGTTCATCATGAGTTCAATGGTCTTCGGTGGCTGGAGCGTGGTTTTCATTTCATATTATCCAAGCTACACAAGTGAAAGGCAATAATGACGATCTACAACAATTGGATTGTGGTGAGAGGCTGGTATGAACTCTATTTGTTTTCATTTTTGTACATATACTCATCCATGTGAGCATTCTTAGTTGGTTCATGTGAGGTATATGTTATTTGAGAAAGTCTAGTAGTTCATGATCTCTCATGTTTAGTTCCAATTTATTAATATGAGTAGCATGTCATGGATGTTCGCTTGCATTGTTTTATTCATAAGTAAGTATGGCATTGTGGTATCCTCCTATGAATAATTCATTTATATCGACTTGGCACATGCTCACGCATGCATATGACTGAACAAAAAAGTCAATTAAGCCTCGATGATTTATATTGCTTCAGAGTTCTTGCATCACTTTTATGCCTCCGTTAATTTATTTTGCCGCAAGCATGATTATGACAGTTACTGCTCCCTTGATTTGTCGCTCCCTAGTCTTTTGCTAGCCTTCACTTGTACTGAGCGGGAACGCCGCTCGTGCTTCCAAACACCTGAAAACCAAGTTGTTCCAAAGTGTCCACCATAAATACCTATGCATGACATTTCAAACCATTCCAAGTAAATTCTCATGCGCTACCTTTAAAAACTTTCAAAATGCTTCTCAATTTGCGTTAATGTTTCATAGCTCATGAGGAAGTATGTGGTGTTTAGCTTTCAACCTTGTCATTTACTTTTGACGGACTCACATATGGACTAGTGGCACATCCGCTTATCCAATAATTTTGCAAAAAGAGCTGGTGATGTCTACGGGAGCTTCTATTCTTGTAGACAGTGTTGGGCCTCCAAGAGCAGAGGTTTGTAGAACAGCAGCAAGTTTCCCTTAAGTGGATTACCCAAGGTTTATCGAACTCAGGGAGGAAGAGGTCAAAGATATCCCTCTCAAGCAACCCTGTAATCACAAAGCAAGAAGTCTCTTGTGTCCCCAACACACCAAATACACTTGTCAGGTGTATAGGTGTACTAGTTCGGCGAAGAGATAGTGAAATACAAGTAATATAGATGTATATGAGTGGTAATAGCAATCTGAATAAAATATGGCAGCGAGTAAACATGTAACAGAACAGTAAGTAAACGGTGTTTGCAGTATTGGAAACAAGGCCTAGGGATCATACTTTCACTAGTGGACACTCTCAACATTGATCGCATAATAAATAACTCTTTCTCATATGTGCTACATACACTCTTGTTTGACAATGAACATCATTCGTTGCGTAGGATTACACGAACCCTCAATGCCGGAGTTAACAAGCTCCACAACATTCGATATTCATATTTAAGTAACCTTAGAGCATAATAGACCATTGCAAAATAAACCAAGAACTAACATAGTGCACGCACTGTCCACATTACACTATGAAGGAGGAATAGATCACATCAATACTATCATAATGACAATTAACTCCACGATCTACAAGAGATCATGATCATAGCCTACGACAAGAACCACACGGTGCACACACTAATCACCTTTACACCAAGTAGGAGGAATAGACTACTTTAATAACATCACATGAGTAGCACATAACTAGTAGCGATACAAAGCTCATCATATGGATCTCAATCATGTAAAGCAGCTCATGAGATCATGGTATTGGAGTACAGAGAGAGAGATTAACCACATAGCTACGGTAGAGCCCTCAGCCCCAGGGGTGAACTACTCCCTCCTCATCATGGAGACAGCGATGGCGGTGAAGATGGCGGTGGAGACGGCGGTGGAGATGACTCCGGGGGCAATTCCCCGTCCCGGCGGCGTGCCGGAACAGAGACTTCTGTCCCCCGAATCTTGATTTCGCGATGGCGGCGGCTCTGGAAGGTTTTCTCGGGTCTCGTCTTCTCTGTCGGTGTTTTTATGTCAGGGACGACTAAATAGGCGAAGAGACGGAGTCGGAGGGGCCACGGGGTGCCCACACCATAGGGGGGCGCGCCCCCCCTGGCCCGCGCCGGGGTGTGGTGTGGGGCCCCCCTGGCTCCCCTCTCGTCCTTCTCCGGCGCTCTGGAAGCTTCCGGGAATTATAAGGTCCTCCGTCTTGATTTCGTCCGATTCCGAAAATATTTCTTTACTAGGATTTCTGAAACCAAAAACAGCAGAAAACAGCAACTGGCCTTTCGGCATCTCGTCAATAGGTTAGTTCCGGAAAACACATAATAATGACATATAATGTGTATAAAACATGTAGGTATCATCAATAAAGTAGCATGGAACATAAGAAATTATCGATACGTCGGAGACGTATCAGCATCCCCAAGCTTAGTTCTGCTCGTCCCGAGCAGGTGAAACGATAACAAAGATAATTTCTGAAGTGACATGCCATCATAACCTTGATCATACTATTGTAAAGCACATGAGATGAATGCAGAGGTTCGAAGCAATGATGAAGATAGTGAGTAAACAAATGAATCATATAACAAAGACTTTTCATGAATAATACTTTCAAGACAAGCATCAATAAGTCTTGCATAAGAGTTAACTCATAAGCAATAAATTCTTAGTAGAAAGCTTTGAAACACACAAAGGAAAATATAAGTTTCAGCGGTTGCTTTCAACTTTAACATGTATATCTCATGGATAATTGTCAACACAAAGTAATATAACAAGTGCAATAGGTAAACATGTAAGAATCAATGCACACAATTTACACAAGTGTTTGCTTCTAAGATAGAAAGAATAGGTAAACTGACTCAACAATAAAGTAAAAGAATGGCCCTTCAAAGAGGAAAGCATCGATTGCTATATTTGTGCTAGAGCTTTGATTTTGAAAACATATAGAGAGCATAAAAGTAAAGTTTTGAGAGGTGTTTGTTGTTGTCAACGAATGGTAGCGGGTACTCTAACCCCCTTGCCAGACAAACCTTCAAAGAGCGGCTCCCATTTTATTTATATTTTTAGGTGGCACTCCTTCCAACCTTTGCTTTCACAAACCATGGCTAACCGAATCCTCGGGTGCCTGCCAACAATCTCATACCATTAAGGAGTGCCCTTTTATTTTAGTTTTATTATGATGACACTCCTCCCCACATTTGCTTTCTCAAGCCATGGCTAACCGAATCCTTCGGGTGCCGTCCAATAATCACATACCATGGAGGAGTGTCTATTTTTGTTAATTAATTTGGGACTGGGAATCCCATTGCCGGCTCTTTTTGCAAAATTATTGGATAAGCGGATGAAGCCACTAGTCCATTGGTGAAAGTTGCCCAACAAGATTGAAAGGTAAACACCACATACTTCCTCATGAGCTATAAAACATTGACACAAATCAGAGGTGATAAATTTTGAATGGTTTAAAGGTAGCACTCAAGCAATTTACTTTGGAATGGCGGAGAAATACCATGTAGTAGGTAGGTATGGTGGACACAAATGGCATGAATATTGGCTCAAGTATTTGGATGCATGAGAAGTATTCCCTCTCTATACAAGGTTTAGGCTAGCAAGGTTATTTGAAGCAAACTCAAGTATAAAATGGTGCAGCAAGACTCACATATAAACATATTGTAAGCATTATAAGACTTTACATTGTCTCCTTGTTGTTCAAACACCTCAACCAGAAAATATCTAGACTTAGAGAGACCAATCATGCAAACCAAATTTTAACAAGCTCTATGTAATTATTCATTAATGGGTACAAGGTACATGATGCAAGAGCTTAAACAAGATCTATATGAGCACAACAATTGCCAAGTATCACATTATTCAAGACATTACACCAATTACTACATGTAGCATTTCCCGTTTCCAATCATATAACAATTAACGAAGCAGTTTTAACCTTCGCCATGAAAAGTAAAAGCTAAGAACACATGTGTTCATACGAACCAGCGGAGCGTGTCTCTCTCCCAAACAATCATTTATTCAAACAAAAACAAAAACAAAAACATACAGACGCTCCAAGTAAAGTACATAAGATGTGACCGAATAAAAATATAGTTTCAAGAGAAGGAACCTGATACTTTGTCGATGAAGAAGGGGATGCCTTGGGCATCCCCAAGCTTAGACGCTTGAGTCTTCTTAAAGTATGCAGGGATGAACCACCGGGGCATCCCCAAGCTTAGACTTTTCATTCTTCTTGATCGTAGTATATCATCCTCCTCTCTTGATCCTTGAAAACTTCCTTCACACCAAACTTCAAGCAAACTCATTAGAGGGTTAGTGCATAATCAAAAATTCACATGTTCAGAGGTGACACAAACATTCTTTTCACTTCTGGACATTGCATAAAGCTACTGGACATTAATGGATCAAAGAAATGAATCCAACATAGCAAAAGAGGCAATGCGAAATAAAAGGCAGAATCTATCAAAAACAGAACAGTCCGTAAAGACGAATTTTAAGATGGCACCAGACTTGCTCAAATGGAAAAACTCAAAACTAATGAAAGTTGCGTACATATCTGAGGATCACGCTCGTAAATTGGCAGATTTTTTCGAATTTTCTACAGAGGCCTGTGCCCAGATTCGTGACAGACAGCAATGCTGTTTCTGCGCAGCGATCCCAAATATAACATCAACTTTAACGTAGAAACTTTACTTGGCACAAAAACATGATAAGGAGAGGTTGCTACAGTAGTAAACAACTTCCAAGACACAAATATAAAACAAAGTACTGTAGCAAAATAACACATGGGTTATCTCCCAAGAAGTTCTTTCTTTATAGCCATTAAGATGGGCTCGGCAATTTTGGTGATGCACCCGCAAGAAATAGTATTTGAAGCAAAAGAGAGCTTCAAGAGGCAATTCAAAACACATTTAAGCCTAACATGCTTCCTATGCAGAAGAATCTTATACACAAATGAATTCATGAAGAGCAAAGTGACAAGCATAAAAGGATAAAACACGAGTAACTTCAAGATTCTCAACATAAAGAGGGGAAACTTAATATTATTAAGATGAATATAACCATGTTTCCCTCTCTCATAATAACTTTCAGTAGCATCATTGATGAAATCCACAATATAACCATCACTTAAAACATTCTTATCATGGTTCATATGCATAAAGGTATCATTATTTTTGTCATAAGAAAAACTCTTCTCATTAATAGTAATTGGAGCAGGATCATTATCAAGAATTTGAACATGGTAAACAAATTGCATACTAAGGGAATGGTTTTTGGCAAGCCCATCATAACTATGACAAGTTTCATAAGGATAATTGTAACATGTGTCATATACATCTCCATAGCAATTATCTAAACCAGAATATGTAATATCATCATTTTCACTAAAAGTAGAGGTCTCAAATACAGGATCTTCAAGCACAACATCCCCAAGCTTAGAGCTTTCAATATCATCATTTAAGGGGACATGAATAATGCTATCATCATTACTTTCATAATCAGTACCAAAGAGATTTTCAATATCAAAAGTAGTGTGCTCATTCAAATCATGATCGCTAATGTATGTAAAGGGCATAGGAAGATCATCGTATTCAGATTCATTATCACAATAATCATTAGGAGCAACATACTTACGGTTACCTAGCGTTATTTCATTCACGCGGGGATACGCCGTTACCTCTTTCTTTTTATTCTCCTTCTTCTTCTTCTTCTTCGTTCCCTTCTTCTTCTTCTTCTCTTCCTTTTCCTCGTTCCCTTCTTTAGGAGGAAGAGGCTTGAAGGGTGGCTTGTCCGCATAACCTGATTTACTTTTAGAAACAATAGAAGAAACTTGGGAGGATCCCTCCTTTTCATTAATTAGTTGAAAACACACAGCGGTCCTATCATATTTTGGCAAGGTGTCATCTTCTAAAATATTTTGTATGTAAGTATTTGTATGGCTATTATCAATGCAATAAGAAAGACACCCATGCAGGACATCATCAATATCAAGATCGTTAATATCTAACAAAGAAATTTTTCTTGATAACTCTTCACACTTCAAAAATAAGGTAAGTTCATCATGCTGATTAGGAATAATTTCATCATCACAATACAAATTTGCAGCACTTATGGGGTTCGGATTATCATTGGAGGAACATTGAAAATTAAAATGACCAACTCTATGGCAAAGTTCACAAATAAAAGGATAGAGGGCACACACTTTTTCTCCAAGATCATCAAGAGCCCTAGACCACTTTCTAGTTTTTTCCGTCCTATGATGGATACAATATTCTTCCTCAATTTGATTAATTCCACAAGGTCTATGTATTCCACAAAAATTAACATGCTTATAGGAAATAGCATTCTTAGGAGTTTGAGCATGCTTATTGCAATCATTAATAACAATTTCATCCTTCATACAAGCCTCTTTAAAAGGTTCATGATACTTATCAAAATTCTTCCTAGGCAATTCAAAATGAGAAGCAAAGGCTTTATAAAGATTTGCAGCAACTTGAGAGTCAAGACCATAAGTAGCACTCATATTTCAAAATTTATCGGTATCCATAAAAGTTTCAATGCATTCATAATCATAATTTATACCTGACTCTTTACCTTTGTCGTTCTCCCAATCTTCAGTGTTCTCCTTAATCCGATCAAGAAGGTCCCTTTTAAACTCTTCTTTGTTGCGCGTGAATGATCCAGAACAAGTAGTATCCAGCAGGGTCTTATCTTGAAAAGAAAGTCTTGCATAGAAATTATCAATGATGATATTACCTGGAAGCTCATGATTGGGGCATTTGAGCATTAAAGACTTCAATCTCTCCCATGCTTGGGCAATACTCTCTCCATCATGAGGCCAGAAATTATATATATGGTTTCGATCTTCGTGAATTTCACTTGGAGGATAGAACTTGGAATAAAATAGAGGCACAATATCCTTCCAATCAAGAGAGCGCCCGTCCTTCAGCAGTTTATACCAATGCGCCGCTTTACCAGACAGCGACATAGAGAATAGTTTCTTCTTCACTTCATCCATAGAGATACCTGCACACTTGAATAACCCGCATAATTCATGCAAAAATAGTAAATGATTTCCAGGATGGACAGTTCCATCCCCTTCATAGCGGTTATCCATAACACGTTCAATAATTTTCATAGGTATTTTATACGGAATACTTTCAGCAGGTGGATTTAAAATATCAGAAGCATCATTAGAGTTATCGCATATGGGAGATAAAGCATTGTCAGAGCAAAATATTTCTTCCAAAGAGGAGGAGCTAAAAAGATTATTTTTATGTAAACTAGCTTCCCCAAGCTTAGACTTCTTCATAGCATTAGCAGTAATTACATTCATACTAATAACATTGCTACTATCATGTAAATAAGGTTCCATAGGTTTTTTAATTTTCGCATCAAATAATTCTAAATTAGGAAAAAGATTAAAAAGCTCACTAATTTTTTTGTTGTTTTCCATTATGCCTAACTAGTGAAAATAAAAACAAGAAACAAAAAGATGCAATTGCAGGATCTAAAGGAAATAGCTTCGAGCACACACACAATGGCGCCAGAAAAGTACTGTTACCTGGAACCGAAGTATGAGTGCCTTTTACCTTTCCTCCCCGGCAACGGCGCCAGAAAAGTGCTTGATGTCTACGGGAGCTTCTATTCTTGTAGACAGTGTTGGGCCTCCAAGAGCAGAGGTTTGTAGAACAGCAGCAAGTTTCCCTTAAGTGGATTACCCAAGGTTTATCGAACTCAGGGAGGAAGAGGTCAAAGATATCCCTCTCAAGCAACCCTGTAATCACAAAGCAAGAAGTCTCTTGTGTCCCCAACACACCAAATACACTTGTCAGGTGTATAGGTGTACTAGTTCGGCGAAGAGATAGTGAAATACAAGTAATATAGATGTATATGAGTGGTAATAGCAATCTGAATAAAATATGGCAGCGAGTAAACATGTAACAGAACAGTAAGTAAACGGTGTTTGCAGTATTGGAAACAAGGCCTAGGGATCATACTTTCACTAGTGGACACTCTCAACATTGATCGCATAATAAATAACTCTTTCTCATATGTGCTACATACACTCTTGTTTGACAATGAACATCATTCGTTGCGTAGGATTACACGAACCCTCAATGCCGGAGTTAACAAGCTCCACAACATTCGATATTCATATTTAAGTAACCTTAGAGCATAATAGACCATTGCAAAATAAACCAAGAACTAACATAGTGCACGCATTGTCCACATTACACTATGAAGGAGGAATAGATCACATCAATACTATCATAATGACAATTAACTCCACGATCTACAAGAGATCATGATCATAGCCTACGACAAGAACCACACGGTGCACACACTAATCACCTTTACACCAAGTAGGAGGAATAGACTACTTTAATAACATCACATGAGTAGCACATAACTAGTAGCGATACAAAGCTCATCATATGGATCTCAATCATGTAAAGCAGCTCATGAGATCATGGTATTGGAGTACAGAGAGAGATTAACCACATAGCTACGGTAGAGCCCTCAGCCCCAGGGGTGAACTACTCCCTCCTCATCATGGAGACAGCGATGGCGGTGAAGATGGCGGTGGAGACGGCGGTGGAGATGACTCCGGGGGCAATTCCCCGTCCCGGCGGCGTGCCGGAACAGAGACTTCTGTCCCCCGAATCTTGATTTCGCGATGGCGGCGGCTCTGGAAGGTTTTCTCGGGTCTCGTCTTCTCTGTCGGTGTTTTTAGGTCAGGGACGACTAAATAGGCGAAGAGACGGAGTCGGAGGGGCCATGGGGTGCCCACACCATAGGGGGGCGCGCCCCCCCTGGCCCGCGCCGGGGTGTGGTGTGGGGCCCCCCTGGCTCCCCTCTCGTCCTTCTCCGGTGCTCTGGAAGCTTCCGGGAATTATAAGGTCCTCCGTCTTGATTTCGTCCGATTCCGAAAATATTTCTTTACTAGGATTTCTGAAACCAAAAACAGCAGAAAACAGCAACTGGCCTTTCGGCATCTCGTCAATAGGTTAGTTCCGGAAAACGCATAATAATGACATATAATGTGTATAAAACATGTAGGTACCATCAATAAAGTAGCATGGAACATAAGAAATTATCGATACGTCGGAGACGTATCAGCTGGCAATGGGATTCCCAGTCCCAAATTAATTAACTTAAATAGACACTCCTCCATGGTTTGTGATTGTTGGACGGCACCCGAAGGATTCGGTTAGCCATGGCTTGTGTAAGCAAAGGTTGGGGGGAGTGTCATCATCATAATAAAACTTAAATAAAAAGGCACTCCTTCATGGTATGTGATTGTTGGCAGGCACCCGAGGATTCGGTTAGCCATGGTTTGTGTAAGAAAGGTTGGAAGGAGTGCCACATAAACATACAAATAATTCATGGGAGCCGCTCTTGGGAGTCCGGTTGATGAGGTAGTTAGTGTACCCATTACCATTCGTTGACAACAACAAGCACTTCTCAAAATAATTTTACTCCTGTTTTAAAAATGAAAAGCTCTAGCGCATGTTAATCCATGCTTCCCTCTACGAAGGGTCAATCTTTTACTTTTATGTTGTGTCTCCATTCTTCCTTTGAGCACTATCTTGAGAGCACAACTGTCATTCTTAGTATAATATTCTTGTCTCAAAATATGATTGATTTTGGTATAACTTTGATGCTTTTATCTTTGACAATCACTACTTCTAGTCTTTCTATGAACTCCAGAGGTTCCTGGGCATTTATGTTTTGCCAATCAAATACGGGCAAGCGAGATACCACTTTATCATATTCTCTTATGAACATTGCAATCCTGCTTATATACATGATTCATGATGCTTATTATTAATTGTCGGTACCTCTCCATGATTGACATAGCTGTTGGATGATCTTATTTGCATGTATCTCATTATGAACTGCTTAAGTATTAGCCATAGCATGAGAATATATACATCATATGAGCAAATGTGTTCGTGAAAGTTCTTTTATCGCTCAGTTGTTAACTGAATTGCTTGAGGACAAGCAATAAGCTAAGCTTGGGGGGAGTTGATACGTCCAAAACGTATCTACTTTCCCGAACACTTTTGCTATTGTTTTGCCTCTAATTTGTGTATTTTGGATACAACTAACACGGACTAACGCTGTTTTCAGCAGAATTGCTCTGGTGTCTCGTTTTTGTGCAGAAATCCAACTTTCAGGAAAAACCCCGGATTTTATACAGAAGGCCCTATTTTCCCAGAATATTGGCGGAGCCAGAAGGGCAAGCCAGGTGGGGGCACGAGGGCCCCACACACTAGGCCGGCGCGGCCCAGGGGGGGCTCGCGCGGCCCTAGTGTGTGGCCCCCTCGGCTGGCCCCCGACGCCCTCCTTCGGACTACTTATCGCCCTCGACCAAAAAACGCACGGAGAGAAGTCGAAGTCGCCAGAAACCCTCCAGAGAGCCGCCACATCGCGAAACTCCGTCTCGGGATCCAGAAGTCTCCGTTCTGGCACTCCGCCGGGACGGGGAATTGGAGGAGATCTTCACCGCCATCACCGCCAACGCCTCTCCATCGACCAGCCATGTTTCCCCCATCCATGTGTGAGTAATTCCCCCGCTGTAGGCTGAAGGGGATGGTAGGGATTGGATGAGATTGGTCATGTAATAGTCATAAGATTGTTAGGGCATAGTGCCTAGTATCCGTAGATGTCACTTTTATGATATTGTTGCAACTTGTTATGCTTAATGCTTGTCACTAGGGCCCGAGTGCCATGATCTCAGATCTGAACATGTTATTGATTCATGAAGATATTCGTTGTTTATGATCTTACCTTCAAGTTGTATACACATGTCGCTGTCCGGAACCAATGGCCCCGAAGTGACAGAAATCGGGACAACCGGAGGGGATGGTAGTGATGTGAGGATCACATGTGTTCACGGGAGTGTTAATGCTTTGCTCCGGTACTCTATTAAAAGGAGTACCTTAATTTCCAGTAGTTTCCCTAGAGGCCCGGCTGCCACCGGCTGGTAGGACAAAAGATGTTGTGCAAGTTTCTCATTGCGAGCACGTACGACTATATATGGAACACATGCCTATTGATTGATTAGTACTTGGATACCGTTTTATTATTATCTGCAAATGCCCCTGCTTTGATTGTTATATGAGTTTCTCTCATCCATGCAACGCCCGTTAATCCGTCCCTGTGCCTACAACATTTTAATCCTGCTGTTTACTATAATCACTACTGTTGTCTTTATTTCACCGCTGCTGTTATTTCACTATTCCTACTGCTATAAAACTGTTACTACTGATAAACTCTTGCGAGCAAGTCTGTTTCCAGGTGCAGCTGAATTGACAACTCCGCTGTTAAGGCTTACAAGTATTCATTGTCTCCCCTTGTGTAGAATCAATAAATTGGGTAATACTTCCCTCGAAGACTGTTGCGATCCCCTATACTTGTGGGTCATTAGGGCCCCACACAACAGGCCGGCGCGGCCAGGGCTTGGGCCGCGCCGCCCTAGTGTGTCGGCGCCTCGTGGCTCCACTTCCTTTCCCCCCTCGGTCTTCTGGAAGCTTCGTGTAAAAATAGGACCCTGGGCGTTGATTTCGTCCAATTCCGAGAATATTTCCTTACTAGGATTTCTGAAACCAAAAACAGCACAAAACAGCAACTGGCGCTTCGGCATCTTGTTAATAGGTTAGTGCCGGAAAATGTATAATAATGCTGTAAAATATGTATAAAACATTCAAGTATTGTCATAAAAGTAGCATGGAACATAAGAAATTATAGATACGTTTGAGACGTATCAAGCGGCGATGAAGATGGCGGTGGTGTCGATGGAGATGACTTCCGGGGGCAATTCCCCGTACCGGCGGCGTGCCGGAACAGAGACTTATGTCCCCCGAAACTTGTCTTCGCGATGGCGGCGGCTACGGAACTCTTCGTGGAATATGACTTGATTTTTTAGGGTTTTCGCGACGGAGAGAATATATAGGCGGAAGGGCGGCCTCGGAGGGGCCAGGGGGTGCCCACACCACATGGCGGCGCGGCCAGGGGTGGGCCCGCGCCCCCCCTATGGTGTGGGTCCCCTGCTGGCCGCCTCTGACTCTCCTTCGATGTTCTGGAACCCTCCGAGGAAAATAGGGTCGTGGGCTTTTGTTTCGTCCAATTCCGAGAATATTTCCTGTGTAAGATTTCTGAAACAAAAAACAGCAGAAAATAGGAACTGACGCTTCAGTGTCTTGTTAATAGGTTAGTTCCAGAAAATGCATAAAAATGATATAAAGTGTGAACAAAACATGTAGGTATTGTCATAAAACTAGCATGGAACATCAGAAATTATAGATACGTTGGAGACGTATCAAGCATCCCCAAGCTTAGTTCCTACTCGCCCTCGAGTAGGTAAACGATAAAAAGAATAATTTCTGAAGTGACATGCTACCAACATAATCTTGATCAACACTATTGTAAAACATATGAGATGAATGAAGTGATTCAAAGCAATGGTATATAGATTGCTAACAAAAAGATAATGACTAAACAACTGAATCATATAGCAAAAACTTTTCATGAATAGTACTTTCAAGACAAGCATCAAAAAGTCTTGCATAAGAGTTAACTCATAAAGCAATAAATTCAAAGTAAAAGGCATTGAAGCAACACAAAGGATGATTAAGTTTCAGCAATTGCTTTCAACTTGTAACATGTATATCTCATGGATAGTTGTCAACATAAAGCAATATAACAAGTGCAATAAGTAAGCATGTAAGAATCAGTGCACACAGTTGACACAAGTGTTTGCTTCTAAGATAGAAAGAAGTAGGTAAACTGACTCAACATAAAGTAAAAGAAAGGCCCTTCGCAGAGGGAAGCAGGGATTACTCATGTGCTAGAGCTTTTTATTTTGAAAACATGGAAACAATTGTGTCAACGGTAGTAATAATTTATATGTGTTATGCATAAAACTTCCTATAAGTTGCAAGCCTCATGCATCGAATACTAATAGTGCCCGCACCTTGTCCTAATTAGCTCGGATTTCCATGGATTATCATTGCATTACATATGTTTCAACCAAGTGTCACAAAGGGGTACCTCTATGCCACCTGTACAAAGGTCCAAGGAGATAAATCGCATATGATTTCTCGATTTTGATAGATCTCAACTTAAGGACATCCATACCGGGAAAACATAGAAAACAGATAGTGGACTCCTCTTTTATGCTTTAAGCATTCAACAACAAATAATATTCTCATAAGAGATTCTGAGGATTAATGTCCAAGTGATGTCTACTCACGCTTCTTTTCCTGTAGACAGTTTTGGGCCTCCAAGAGCAGAAGTTTGTAGAACAGCAGCAAGTTTTCCCTTAAGTGGATCACCCAAGGTTTATCAAACTCAGGGAGGAAGAGGTCAAAGATATTCCTCTCAAGAAACCTTGCAATCACGATACAAGAAGTCTCTTGTGTCCCCAACACACCTAATACACTTGTCAGATGTATAGGTGCACTAGTTCGGCGAAGAGATAGTGAAATACAAGTAGTATGGATGTATATGAGTGGTAATAGCAATCTGAATAAATATGGCAGCGAGTAAACATGCAGTAGAATAGTAAGTAAACGGAGATTCGATGTTTGGAAACAAGGCATAGGGATCATACTTTCACTAGTGGACACTCTCTACATTGATCGCATAATAAATAATAATTTCTCTCATTTGTGCTACATACACTCTTTTGTTGGATGACAAACACCAGTCGTTGTGTAGGGCTACAAGAGCTCCCTCAAGCCGGAGTTAACAAGCGCCACAACATTCAGTATTCATATTTAAGTAACCTTAGAGCATAATAGATCTTTGCAAAATAAACCGAGAACTAACATAGCATACACACTGTCCACATTACACTATGAAAGGAGGAATAGATCACATCAATACTATCATAATGATGATTAACTCCATAACCTACAAGAGATTATGATCATAACCTACGACGAGAACCACACGGTGCACACACTGGCACCTTTACACCATGCAGGAGGAATAGACTACTTTAATAACATCACATGAGTAGCACATAGACTAGTAGCAATACAAAGCTCATCATATGGATCTCAATCATGCAAGGCAATTCATGAGATCATTGTATTGGAGTACAGAGAGAGATATTAACCACATAGCTACCGGTACAGCCCTTAGCCTCGAGGGAGAACTACTCCCTCCTCATCGTGGGAGCAGCAGTGTTGATGGAGATGGCGGTGGTGTCGATGGAGAAGCCTTCCGGGGGCACTTCCCCGTCCCGGCGGCGTGCCGGAACAGAGACTCCTGTCCCCCAGATCTTGGCTTCGCGATGGCGGCGGCTCTGGAAGGTTTTTCGTACCGTGGTTTTTCCGTCTCGAAGATTTAGGTCAGGGAGCTTTATATAGGCGAAGAGGCGGAGTCGGAGGGGGTACGGAGCCGCCACACAACAGGGGGGCGCCCCCCTGGGCCGCGCCAGCCCCATGTGTGGGCCCCCTGTGGCTCTCCTCTGGTGGCTCTCGGGTGTTGTGTAAGCTTCGTGGAATTCTAAGATGCTGGGCGTTGATTTCGTCCGATTCCGAGAATATTTCCTTACTAGGATTTCTGAAACCAAAAACAGCAGAAAAAAGGAAATGGCACTTCGGCATCTCGTCAATAGGTTAGTTCCGTAAAATGCATCAAAACGATATAAAGTGTGAACAAAGCATGTAGGTATTGTCATAAAACAATCATGGAACATCAGAAATTATAGATACGTTGGAGACGTATCAAGCATCCCCAAGCTTAGTTCCTACTCGCCCTCGAGTAGGTAAACGATAACAACAAATAATTTCTGAAGTGACATGCTACCAACATAATCTTGATCAACATTTTTGTAAAGCATATGACATGAATGGAGTGATTCAAAGCAATGATCTATAGTTTGCTAAAAAAAGATAACATATAGAAAAACTTTTCATGAATAGTACTTTCAAGACAAGCATCAAAAAGTCTTGCATAAGAGTTAACTCATAAAGCAATAAATTCAAAGTAAAGGCATCGAAGCAACACAAAGGAAGATATAAGTTTCAGCAGTTGCTTTCAACTTTCAACATGCATATCTCATGGATAATTGTCAACACAGAGTAATATGATGAATGCAAATAAGCAAGTATGTAAGAATCAATGCACAGTTGACACAAGTGTTTGCTTCTAAGATGGAAGGAAGTAGGTAAACTTGTTGGGGGGATGACCCCCGGTATGCCAAAGGCATGCCAAACCGGATGGTCTTATCCATCAAGATACCGGTTTAATATTTATACCGGAACTCAAAGATAGGACTTGGCTAAGTAAGCTAAGCCGGTATCCCCAAGAGGGGTACACCGGGACCGGATAGAAAGGATGCCGGAGACCGGAAGAAAGAACATGTCGGCAGGACCAGTCAAAGATTCTCTCCTGAGCTAGAGGACAAGGATGAGCTAAGCAAAGTGGCTTTAAACGAAGGCCTGAAGACAAAGAGGAGGATGACGGTCAAAGAAGCCGGAGGACGTCAGCCTCCCTGTTTAAATAAGACCCCGACGTCATCTGTGATTAAAGTAGCTTTGTAAAGTATCTTTGTAAAGTAGTTTGTCTAGTCAAAGATGCCATTAGGGTTTCTTGCCCTGTAAGCCACCCTCTCCCCTATATAGGGAGAGGGGGCAGTCTCCTTCACGGGCGCGGAAGAATAGCGAAGCGACAGAGCGCAATAGAGAGAGAAACGATAGCAGAAGATAGAAGGAGAACCTTGTAAGCTCAAACCTGTAACCTGTGGAAATCAATGAAGATAGTGATCTAGAGCGAGTTCTTCCTTGTGTCTTTCTTCTTCAAACTCTGGCCTTGGCCAAGTTCTTGAGGAAACCATCCGGAAGTTCATCCCATCTAGTCACAAACCCTCCCCCGAATCCTTGATGTCTACGGGTGCTTTTATTCTGGTAGACAGTGTTGGGCCTCCAAGAGCAGAGGTTTGTAGAACAGTAGCAAATTTCCCTTAAGTGGATTACCCAAGGTTTATCGAACTCAGGGAGGAAGAGGTCAAAGATATCCCTCTCATGCAACCCTGCAATCACAAAGCAAGAAGTCTCTTGTGTCCCCAACTCACCAAATACACTTGTCAGGTGTATAGGTGTACTAGTTCGGCGAAGAGATAGTGAAATACAAGTAATATGGATGTATATGAGTGGTAATAGCAATCTGAATAAAATATGGCAGCGAGTAAACATGCAACAGAACAGTAAGTAAACGGTGTTTGCAGTATTGGAAACAAGGCCTAGGGATCATACTTTCACTAGTGGACACTCTCAACATTGATCGCATAATAAATACTTCTTCTCATATGCGCTACATACACTCTTGTTTGATAATGAACACATTGCGTAGGATTACACGAACCCTCAATGCCGGAGTTAACAAGCTCCACAATTCAATGTTCATATTTAAATAACCTTAGAGCATAATAGATCATTGCAAAATAAACCAAGAACTAACATAGTGCACGCACTGTCCACATTACACTATGAAGGAGGAATAGATCACATCAATACTATCATAATGACAATTAACTCCACAATCTACAAGAGATCATGATCATAGCCTACGACAAGAACCACACGGTGCACACACTAATCACCTTTACACCAAGTAGGAGGAATAGACTACTTTAATAACATCACATGAGTAGCACACAACTAGCAGCGATACAAAGCTCATCATATGGATCTCAATCATGTAAAGCAGCTCATGAGATCATTGTATTGGAGTACAGAGAGAGAGATTAACCACATAGCTACGGTAGAGCCCTCAGCCCCAGGGGTGGATTACTCCCTCCTCATCATGGAGACAGCGATGGCGGTGAAGATGGCGGTGGAGATGGCAGCGGTGTCGATGGAGAAGCCTTCCGGGGGCACTTCCCCGCTCCGGCAGGGTGCCGGAACAGAGACTCCTGTCCCCCAGATCTTGGCTTCGCGATGGCGGCGGCTCTGGAACTTTTCTCGTATCGTGGCTCTCTCTGTAAGGGTTTTCGATGCAGGGGCTTTAAATAGGCGAAGAGGCGGCGCAGGAGGGTCGAAGGGGTGGCGACACCATAAGGCGGCGCGGCCAGGGCCTGGGCCGCGCCGGCCTATGGTCTGGGGGCCCAGTGCCCCCTCTCTGGTCCTTCCCGGGTGTTCTGGAAGCTTCGTGGAAAAATAGGAACCTGGGAGGTGATTTCGTCCGATTCCGAGAATATTTCGTTACTAGGATTTCTGAAACCAAAAACAGCAGAAAACAGGAACTGGCACTTCGGCATCTTGTTAATAGGTTAGTTCCAGAAAATGCACGAATATGACATAAAGTGTGCATAAAACATGTAGGTATCATTAATAAAGTAGCATGGAACATAAGAAATTATCGATACGTTGGAGACGTATCAGCATCCCCAAGCTTAGTTCTGCTCGTCCCGAGCAGGTAAAACGATAACAAAGATAATTTCTGAAGTGACATGCCGTCATAAACTTGATCATATTGTAAACATATGTAATGAATGCAGCGATCAAAACAATGGTAATGACATGAGTAAACAACTGAATCATAAAGCAATGACTTTTCATGAGTAGTGCTTCAAGACAAGCATCAATAAGTCTTGCATAAGAGTTAACTCATAAAGCAATAAATCAAAGTAAAGGTATTGAAGCAACACAAAGGAATATTAAGTTTCAGCGGTTGCTTTCAACTTATAACATGTATATCTCATGGATAATTTTCAACATAGAGTAATATAACAAGTGCAATATGCAAGTATGTAGGAATCAATGCACAGTTCACACAAGTGTTTGCTTCTTAAGGTGGAGGGAGATAGGTAAACTGACTCAACAATAAAAGTAAAAGAAGGGTCCTTCAAAGAGGAAAGCATCGATTGCTGTATTTGTGCTTTTATTTTGAAAACATGAAACAATTTTGTCAACGGTAGTAATAAAGCATATGAGTTATGTAAATTATATCTTACAAGTTGCAAGCCTCATGCATAGTATACTAATAGTGCCCGCACCTCGTCCTACTTAGCTTGGACTACCGGATCTTTGCATGCCATGTTTCAACCAAGTGTCACAAAGGGGTACCTCCATGCCGCCTGTACAAAGGTCTAAGGAGAATGCTCGCATTTTGGATTTCTCGCTTTTGATTATTCTCAACTTAGACATTCATACCGGGACAACATGGACAACAGATAATGGACTCCTCTTTAATGCATAAGCATGTAGCAACAATTATTATTCTCATATGAGATTGAGGATATATGTCCAAACTGAAACTTCAACCATGATTCATGGCTTTAGTTAGCGGCCCAATGTTCTTCTCTAACAATTTTGCATGCTCCAACCACTAAAATGATAGATCCTTCAGACAAGACGGACATGCATAGCAACTCACATGATATTCAACAATAGTTGATGGCGTTCCCCAGAAGCATGGTTATCGCACAACAAGCAACTTAATAAAATATAAAGTGCATAAGTACATATTCAATACTACGATAGTTTTTAAGGCTATTTTGTCCCATGAGCTATATATTGCAAAGGTGAATGATGGAATTTTAAAGGTAGCACTCAAGAAATTTACTTTGGAATGGCGGAGAAATACCATGTAGTAGGTAGATATAGTGGACACAAATGGCATAGTAGTTGGCTCAAGGATTTTGGATGCATGAGAAGTATTCCCTCTCGATACAAGGTTTAGGCTAGCAAGGCTATTTGAAACAAACACAAGGATGAACCGGTGCAGCAAAACTCACATAAAAGACATATTGTAAACATTATAAGACTCTACATCGTCTTCCTGGTTGTTCAAAACTCAATACTAGATATTATCTAGACCTTAGAGAGACCAAATATGCAAATCAAATTTTAGCAAGCTCTATGTATTTCTTCATTAATAGGTGCAAAGTATATGATGCAAGAGCTTAAACATGAGCACAACAATTGCCAAGTATCACATTATCCAAGACATTTTAGAATTACTACATGTAGCATTTTCCAATTCCAACCATATAACAATTTAACGAAGAGGAAACTTTGCCATGAATATTATGAGCTAAGAACACATGTGTTCATATGAACCAGCGGAGCGTGTCTCTCTCCCACACAAGGATGAACTTATTCAGAGAATGAAAATAACAAAACGAAAACAAAAGCACACAGACGCTCCAAGTAAAGTACATAAGATGTGACTGAATAAAAATATAGTTTCACTAGAAGAAACCTGATAAGTTGTCGATGAAGAAGGGGATGCCTTGGGCATCCCCAAGCTTAGAATGCTTGAGTCTTCTTAAAATATGCAGGGATGAACCACGGGGGCATCCCCAAGCTTAGAGCTTTCACTCCTCTTGATCATAGTATATCATTCTCCTCTCTTGACCCTTGAAAACTTCCTTCACACCAAACTTCAAGCAAACTCATTAGAGGGTTAGTGCATAATAAAAAATTCACATGTTCATAGGTGACACAATCATTCTTAACACTTCTGTACATTGCACAAAACTTCTGAAAGTTAATGGAACAAAGAAACTCATTCAATTAACAAAAGCGGCAATGCGAAATAAAAGGCAGAATCTGTCAAAAACAGAACAGTCCGTAAAGACGAATTTTAAAATGGCACCAGACTTGGTCAAACGGAAAAACTCAAAACTAATGAAAGTTGCGTACATATTTGAGGATCACGCTCGTAAATTGGCAGATTTTTTCGAATTTTCTACAGGGACTTGTGCCAGAATTCGTGACAGACAGCAATGCTGTTTCTGCGCAGCGATCCCAAATATAACATCAACTTTAACATAGAAACTTTACTTGGCACAAAAACATGATAAGGAGAGGTTGCTACAGTAGTAAAAAACTTCCAAGATACAAATATAAAACAAAGTACTGTAGTAAAAAAAACACATGGGTTATCTCCCAAGAAGTTCTTTATTTATAGCCATTAAGATGGGCTCAGCAGTTTTAATGATGCACTCGCAAGAAATAGTATTTGAAGCAAAAGAGAGCAGCAAGAGGCAAATTCAAAACACATTTAAGTCTAACATGCTTCCTATGCATAGGAATCTTGTAAATAAACAAGTTCATGAAGAGCAAAGTAACAAGCATAGGAAGATAAAACAAGTGTAGCTTCAAAAATTTCAGCACATAGAGAGGTGTTTTAGTAACATGAAAATTTTTACAACCATATTTTCCTCTCTCATAATAACTTTCAGTAGCAACATGAGCAAACTCAACAATATAACTATCACATAAAGCATTCTTATCATGAGTCTCATGCATAAAATAATTACTACTCCCAACATAAGCATAGTCATTCTTATTAATTGTAGTGGGAGCAAATTCAACCAAGTAGCTATCAAATATAGGAGGTATATTGTAATCATAATCAAATTTATCCTCCATAACAGGTGGTAACAAAAGACTACTATCATTATAATCATCATAAATGGGAGGCAAAGTATCATCAAAGTAAATTTTCTCCTCAATGCTTGGGGGACTAAAAATATCATGCTCATCAAAGCCAGCTTCCCCAAGCTTAGAATTTTCCATAGCATTAGCAACAATAGTGTTCAAAGCATTCATATTAATATGTTCCATGGGTTTTTTAATTTTCGCATCAAACCATCCATGTCTTAAATCAGGAAATAGAATAAAAAGGTCATTGTTGTCCATTATGCCTCACTAGTGTAAACAAGAAACCAAATGTCGCAATTGCAGAGTCTAAAGGAAATAGCTTCGAGCACACACACAATGGCGCCAGAAAAGTACTGTTACCTGGAACCGAAGTATGAGTGCCTTTTACCTTTCCTCCCCGGCAACGGCGCCAGAAAAGTGCTTGATGTCTACGGGTGCTTTTATTCTGGTAGACAGTGTTGGGCCTCCAAGAGCAGAGGTTTGTAGAACAGTAGCAAATTTCCCTTAAGTGGATTACCCAAGGTTTATCGAACTCAGGGAGGAAGAGGTCAAAGATATCCCTCTCATGCAACCCTGCAATCACAAAGCAAGAAGTCTCTTGTGTCCCCAACTCACCAAATACACTTGTCAGGTGTATAGGTGTACTAGTTCGGCGAAGAGATAGTGAAATACAAGTAATATGGATGTATATGAGTGGTAATAGAAATCTGAATAAAATATGGCAGCGAGTAAACATGCAACAGAACAGTAAGTAAACGGTGTTTGCAGTATTGGAAACAAGGCCTAGGGATCATACTTTCACTAGTGGACACTCTCAACATTGATCGCATAATAAATACTTCTTCTCATATGCGCTACATACACTCTTGTTTGATAATGAACACATTGCGTAGGATTACACGAACCCTCAATGCCGGAGTTAACAAGCTCCACAATTCAATGTTCATATTTAAATAACCTTAGAGCATAATAGATCATTGCAAAATAAACCAAGAACTAACATAGTGCACGCACTGTCCACATTACACTATGAAGGAGGAATAGATCACATCAATACTATCATAATGACAATTAACTCCACAATCTACAAGAGATCATGATCATAGCCTACGACAAGAACCACACGGTGCACACACTAATCACCTTTACACCAAGTAGGAGGAATAGACTACTTTAATAACATCACATGAGTAGCACACAACTAGCAGCGATACAAAGCTCATCATATGGATCTCAATCATGTAAAGCAGCTCATGAGATCATTGTATTGGAGTACAGAGAGAGAGATTAACCACATAGCTACGGTAGAGCCCTCAGCCCCAGGGGTGGATTACTCCCTCCTCATCATGGAGACAGCGATGGCGGTGAAGATGGCGGTGGAGATGGCAGCGGTGTCGATGGAGAAGCCTTTCGGGGGCACTTCCCCGCTCCGGCAGGGTGCCGGAACAGAGACTCCTGTCCCCCAGATCTTGGCTTCGCGATGGCGGCGGCTCTGGAACTTTTCTCGTATCGTGGCTCTCTCTGTAAGGGTTTTCGATGCAGGGGCTTTAAATAGGCGAAGAGGCGGCGCAGGAGGGTCGAAGGGGTGGCGACACCATAAGGCGGCGCGGCCAGGGCCTGGGCCGCGCCGGCCTATGGTCTGGGGGCCCATTGCCCCCTCTCTGGTCCTTCCCGGGTGTTCTGGAAGCTTCGTGGAAAAATAGGAACCTGGGAGGTGATTTCGTCCGATTCCGAGAATATTTCGTTACTAGGATTTCTGAAACCAAAAACAGCAGAAAACAGGAACTGGCACTTCGGCATCTTGTTAATAGGTTAGTTCCAGAAAATGCACGAATATGACATAAAGTGTGCATAAAACATGTAGGTATCATCAATAAAGTAGCATGGAACATAAGAAATTATCGATACGTTGGAGACGTATCAATCCTCTACCGTCCATTCGGCCCCAAGATAAGCCATCCTATGGCATCTGTTTGTTCACCACGACGACAGTTGGCGCCCACCGTGGGGCATGAAGTGGCGCTTGCTGGAGTTCATATTCGGGCGGGCATCCTCGACATCAACGGCGAGCGTACGGTGTCCGCGCTCGTGCAACGCATCTACAACATGGACTTCATCAACGACAACGCGGGCTGCTTCGCCAACGGCGGCAAGTTCCCGCAGAATGGCCGCACCATCGAGTTCGGCAGCATCCGCGTCTATTTCGGCACCGTTCCTGTGCGCCAGCGCCTCTCGCCGGTGCTGGTGGCGCCGGATCCGCCGAGATGGCTGTGCGCTGGCCGCGCCGCCGGCAGCGTGGAGGTCATGATGGCTTGTGCGGTCAACACCGGCAAGGGAGCTATGGAGGAAGGAGATGAACGTGCGGCATCGACCCGCCCGGCAAAACCGCCGCTGGAGCGTGACGCAGGCGTCGCGGGAGCGTCTTCAGCGCCACCGGCAACCCCTCTTCAAGCGGCGATGCACACGCTGGCCACGCCCATCGCGCAGAACATCGACCCGGCAAAGGCTCAGGAGGAGCTGGAGGCCACGCGCAAGGCCCTGCTTACCGGTGGCGCCGACATCATCCGGGCGCAGCGCGAGCTGAACCTAACCCTACGTGAGTATAACGCAGCCCATGGCTTTGCTTCAGTTAGTGCTCATGCCGCTAGGATACCGGAAAACCGGCTTAAGGCTCGCAATCTAGATCAGGATTTGCGCAAAGAAGTTCTTGCCGGCAAAAGTGCATCTGTGTCTGTAAGCATCGTAGAAAAGCCTAAGTACAGTAGCCCGGATAAAACTATAAAAGCCGCTAAAGCTGCAGTAGAATTATGTGAATCGCTTTCCGGAGAGGAGTTGGCAAAGCAACAAGAGCGTGTAAAAGAGCTGCTGAAAACTATCGAGCAGCAAAATGCTGAGCAGCTAGCTAAGCTGAACAAGGCAGTGGCCTCAAAATCCGCGCGTTCAACAAAGAATGCCGGAAGCAAGTCCCAGGGGCAGGCATCGTCCCCCCATCCGGACAAAAGAAGGGAAAGAGAAAAGAACGCACGGCAGATGACTGTGTATGATCCAGTTCTTGCCGGAAAGCAAAAAGCCGGGCAACATGATGCCGATAGAAAAAGCCAAGGGGCAGATCGGGGCTACGCCAAGGGAGGCTATGCCGGAAACAATCTTGCCGGTAGATATGAAACGGGGCAAAATTATCGAGCCGCAAGAGTGGCATATGTTGATGAAGAAATGCCACCACCAGGGTACCGGCAGGCAAGAGCCGCGGAACCGGAAGGATATGACGAATCATGAGAGAAGAGCCACCGGTGCGCAATTTCCAGTTGCCCCGGGACACAAGAACGTATGATGGCACAACCAAGCCGGAGGACTGGCTGGCAGATTATGTCACTGCTGTTTATGTAGCAGGTGGCGGAGTAAACCGGCGTTGGGCGGTAAGAATCATACCGTCCTACCTGGTAGGTCCTGCAAGGATTTGGCTTAACAATTTGCCGGCAGGAAGCATTAACGGGTGGTTGGATTTTGAGGAAGCCTTTGTGAACAACTTCAGCAGCACTTACAAGAGGCCAAACTGGCCCCAGCAGCTCGCGCTGTGCCAACAGCGTACAGGAGAAACAGACCGGGATTATCTCACCCGGTGGAACTCAATGAGAAACACGTGTGAGGGAGTGATTGAGGCACAAGCCATTGCTTGGTTCAGTCAGGGATGCCGGAGAGGATCACCTTTGTGGCAAAGGCTGCAGAGAAGCATGCCAGCAACTTTGGCGGAGATGATACGTGTGGCGGATAGCTATGCGTTGGGAGACCCAATGCAACCGACAGTGCAAGCTGAGCCGGAGCAGTCGAATCCACCTCAGCAGCGACAAGAGCAATACCGGGACAACCGGAACAACAAAAGAAGGGAAGATTTCCCGGATCGAAGATATGCACCACAACAAGTTGCTGCCGTGCAAGAGAATTATGACGCCAGCGGCAGTCAGAGACAGAAAACCGGATCGCAGCCATGGGCGGGTCCTAAGAAGCAATGGGTTGAGAAGAAACCCTGGGGCCAGAAAAAGAATTGGCAAGAGCCTGTGAAATACACCATGGAAGCCGCCATGGACCAACCTTGCCGGTGGCACACGCCGAACCCGGATCACCCGTCAAACCATCTGACGAAGGATTGTTCTTGGACCAAGTACTTAATGCAAAAGGGCGCAGTGAAGGATGCTCAAGGACAAGGGTGCGCCACGATGTTGCCGCCGCCGCAAGATATGCTGCGCCAACAACAACTACCACCGCCACCGCCGCTTACTGGAGCAAATGCTCTACCGGTACAACCTCAGCCAAACAGGCAGCAATACCAGCAAGTTAACCGGGTAGAGGAGAATCGTGACCAACCACCTCCACCGGCACCTTTGGGCCGGAATGTTTACGAGGACCCTCATTTGTGCATGGTTGTCTTTGTCACCGAACCAACCGACAGGCAGAGCGTGCATCGCCGTTCCATGGAGGTGAACGCGGTGATGCCGGCAGTACCCAAGTACATGCTATGGTCAGATCAGGAAATCACCTGGTTGTTCAAGGATCATCCCAGAATCATGCCGAATCCGGGCGGATATGCTCTGGTTGTGGACCCAATCATGAAGGGGCCGGAAACTCGGGTAAAATTCAGCAAGGTGCTGATAGACAACGGCAGCAGCATAAACATCATGTACAAGCACACCATGCGTACGCTGGGCATAACGGAGAATATGCTGTAGCCAACTCACACCACTTTCCATGGGATCGTTCCCGGTTTGTCTTGCGCCCCGATAGGAAATGTTCGGGTGGATGTGTCGTTTGGAGGACGTGACAATTGTCGGGTTGAAAACATTGAGTTTGAGGTGGTGGACTTAGATAGTCCTTACCATGCGTTGCTGGGAAGGCCAGCACTGGCAGCTTTCATGGCATCGACCCATACGGCTTATCTCAAGATGAAGATGCCGGCGCCTCGTGGACCCTTGACCGTGGTGGGAAACTATAAAGTTTCGATGGAAACCGCTTCCGCCGGATCAAACCTGGCAGAATCACTGGTGATAGCGGAGGAAAAGAAAAGAATGCAAACTGCTGTTGCGCTGGCTCAGTCCTCAAAGTTGAACTTAGCGGCAATGAGTGGAAACTTGGCCTCACCGGCATTCAAGCCGACAAACGAGACAAAGCATATTGTGCTGGATTCGGCTTACCCAGAGCGCACCGTTCGTATCGGTGCCGTCCTCAGTCAAGCATAGGAAAGCGCGCTCGTCAGCTTCCTCCGTGAGAATCGGAACATCTTTGCCTGGTCAACTGATGACTTGGTAGGAGTTCCGAGGGAGCTGGCTGAGCACTCTTTAAACGTCCGGAAGGACGCCAAGCCGGTGAGGCAACCCTTGCGCCGGTTCGCAGAAGATAGGAGGAAAATCATTGGAGAAGAAGTGACAAAGCTGTTGGTTGCCGGTTTCATCGTGGAGGTCACGCACACAGAGTGGCTGGCTAATCCGGTGATGGTCGAGAAGAAAAAAGATGAGAACCTGGAGGCACAAGCTCCGAAGGTGTGGCGCATGTGCATCGACTACACCAACCTCAACAAAGCTTGCCCAAGAGATCCTTTCCCTTTGCCCCGAATCGATCAAGTGATTGATTCTACTGCTGGGTGTGAGTTGTTGTCATTCCTGGATGCGTATTCCGGATTCCACCAAATCCCTCTGAAAAAGGAAGATCAAATAAAAACTGCGTTCATTACCCCGCACGGGGCTTATTGCTATGTGACAATGCCTTTTGGTTTGCGCAACGCTGGTGCAACGTACCAGCGCTGTATGCAAAAATGCTTGTTTGATCAAATCGGAAAGAATGTGCAAGTTTATGTGGATGATATTGTGATAAAAACTAAAGAAAAAGATACCTTAATCGATGACATCCGGCAAACATTTGATAACCTAAGACGGTTCCGGATGAAACTCAATCCGGCAAAATGCACCTTCGGTGTCCCTGCCGGCAAGCTGCTGGGTTTCCTTGTGTCAAGCCGGGGCATTGAGGTGAATCCGGTAAAAATCCGGGCAATAGAAAGAATGACTATCCCGCGAGAACTAAAAGATGTGCAAAAGTTTACCGGAAGCTTGGCATTGCTAAGCCGGTTCATAAGCAGGCTAGGAGAAAAGGCCTTGCCACTCTATGCTTTGATGAAAAAATCGGATACTTTCGTCTGGACCACGCAGGCAGACGCAGCGTTTAAAGAGTTGAAGAACATGCTCGTAACGGCCCCGATTTTGGCCTCGCCCTTGGAAAGAGAACCTATGTTGCTTTATATAGCGGCAACAAACCGGGTGGTTAGTGTTGTGGTTGTGGTGGAAAGAGAAGAGGAAGGAAAAACCGTCCAGAGGCCGGTATACTACCTGAGCGAGGTGCTCTCCTCTTCAAAGCAGAACTACCCACACTTCCAAAAGATGACTTATGGCGTGTTCATGGCCGCCACGAAACTCAAGCATTACTTTGAGGAACACCCAATGAAGGTGGTAAGTGAGGCACCCATCTCCGATATCATGGGTAACAAGGATGCCAGTGTCCGGATTGCAAAATGGGCAATTCAGCTATCACCATATGTGCCAGTATATGAAAGAAGAGATGCCATAAAATCGCAAGCCTTAGCTGATTTCTTGGTCGATTGGGCGGAGGTGCAATACAAACCGCCAGAGCACAGGATAGAATACTGGAAGATGCACTTTGATGGATCCAAACTCAAGGAGGGTCTGGGTGCCGGTGTGGTGCTCACCTCACCTAAAGGAGATCACCTCCGGTATGTTCTACAAGTGCACTTCAGGGCATCAAACAATGTCGCTGAGTACGAAGCTCTGATACATGGGCTTAAAGTCGCAAAAGAAGTCGGAGCACTCCGGATCATTTGCTATGGTGATTCAGATCTGGTGGTGCAGCAGTGTTCCGGAGATTGGGATGCAAAAGATGCCAACATGGCCTCATACCGGTTTCATGTGCAAAAGATTGCCGGCTTCTTTGAGGGGTGTGAGTTTCACCATGTGCCGCGGGCTGAAAATGAAGCCGCGGATGCTCTATCCAAGCTAGGCTCATTGATACGACTCCAACGTATCGATAATTTCTTATGTTCCATGCCACATTATTGATGATATCTACATGTTTTATGCACACTTTATGTCATATTCGTGCATTTTCTGGAACTAACCTATTAACAAGATGCCGAAGTGCCAGTTCCTGTTTTCTGCTGTTTTTGGTTTCAGAAATCCTAGTAACGAAATATTCTCGGAATTGGACGAAATCAACGCCCAGGTTCCTATTTTGCCCGGAAGCATCCAGAACACCCGAGAACCGCCAGAGGAGGGCCCTGTGGGCCCCAGATGATAGGGTGGCGCGGCCTGGGCCCTGGCCGCGCCAGCCTATGGTGTGGTGGCCCCAGGCCCCCTCCGAGGCTGCCCTTTCGCCTATATAAAGCCCCTGCGTCGAAAACCCTTACGGAGGAAGCCACGGTACGCGAAACCTTCCAGAGCTGCCGCCATCGCGAAGCCAAGATCTGGGGGACAGGAGTCTCTGTTCCGGCACCCTGCCGGAGCGGGGAAGTGCCCCCGGAAGGCTTCTCCATCGACACCGATGCCATCTCCATCGCCATCTTCATCACCGCTGCTGCTCCCATGAGGAGGGAGTAGTTCTCCATCGAGGCTCGGGGCTGTACCGGTAGCTATGTGGTTCATCTCTCTCCTATGTACTTCAATACAATAATCTCATGAGCTGCCTTACATGATTGAGATTCATATGATGATGCTTGTAATCTAGATGTCATTGTGCTAGTCAAGTGAGTTTTACTTATGTGATCTCCGGAGAATCCTTGTCCCACGTGTGTAAAGGTGACAGTGTGTGCACCGTGTGGGTCTCTTAGGCTATATTTCACATAATACTTATTCACTGTTATGAATGGCATAGTGAAGTGCTTATTTATATCCCTTTATGATTGCAATGTGTTTTGTATCACTATTTATCTATGTGCTACTCATGTGATGTTATTAAAGTAGTCTATTCCTCCTGCATGGTGTAATGGTGACAGTGTGTGCATCGTGTAGTTCTTGTCGTAGATTATGATCATGATCTCTTGTAGATTGTGGAGTTAATTGTCATTATGATAGTATTGATGTGATCTATGCCTCATTCGTAGTGTGATAGTGACAGTGTGCATGCTATGTTAGTACTTGGTTTATTTTGCAAAGATCTATTATGCTCTAAGGTTACTTAAACATTAATATCGAATGTTGTGGCGCTTGTTAACTCCGGCATTGAGGGTTCGTGTAATCCTACACAATTAGTGGTGTTCATTATCAAACAAGAGTATATGTAGCACAAAGGAAAGAGAAATTATTCTGTTATGTGATCAATGTTGAGAGTGTCCACTAGTGAAAGTCTAATCCCTAGGCCTTGTTCCTAAATACTGCTATCGCTGCTTGTTACTGTTTTACTGCGTTACTACTGTTGAGTTACTACTGCATGTTTACTTCCCGCAATATTACTACCATCAACTGCACGCCAGCAAGCTATTTTCTGGCGCCGTACTACTGCTCATACTTATTCATACCACCTGTATTTCACTATCTCTTCGCCGAACTAGTGCACCTATTAGGTGTGTTGGGGACACAAGAGACTTCTTGCTTTGTGGTTGCAGGGTTGCATGAGAGGGATATCTTTGACCTCTTCCTCCCTGAGTTCGATAAACCTTGGGTGATCCACTTAAGGGAAACTTGCTGCTGTTCTACAAACCTCTGCTCTTGGAGGCCCAACACTGTCTACAAGAATAGAAGCACCCGTAGACATCAAGCACTTTTCTGGCGCCGTTGCCGGGGAGGAAAGGTAAAAGGCACTCATACTTCGGTTCCAGGTAACAGTACTTTTCTGGCGCCATTGTGTGTGTGCTCGAAGCTATTTCCTTTAGACTCTGCAATTGCGACATTTGGTTTCTTGTTTACACTAGTGAGGCATAATTGACAACAATGACCTTTTTATTCTATTTCCTGATTTAATACATGGATGGTTTGATGCGAAAATTAAAAAACCCATGGAACATATTAATATGAATGCTTTGAACACTATTTTTGCTAATGCTATGGAAAATTCTAAGCTTGGGGAAGCTGGCTTTGATGAGCATGATATTTTTAGTCCCCCAAGCATTGAGGAGAAAATTTACTTTGATGATACTTTGCCTCCTATTTATGATGATTATAATGATAGTAGTCTTTTGTTACCACCTGTTATGGAGGATAAATTTGATTATGATTACAATATACCTCCTATATTTGATAGCTACTTTGTTGAATTTGCTCCCACTACAATTAATAAGAATGACTATGCTTATGTTGGAAGTAGTAATTATTTTATGCATGAGACTCATGATAAGAATGCTTTATGTGATAGTTATATTGTTGAGTTTGCTCATGATGCTACTGAAAGTTATTATGAGAGAGGAAAATATGGTTGTAGAAATTTTCATGTTACTAAAACACCTCTCTATGTGCTGAATTTTTTTAAGCTACACTTGTTTTATCTTTCTATGCTTGTTGCATTATGCTTCTTGAACTTGTTTATTTACAAGATTCCTTTTCATAGGAAGCATGTTAGACTTAAATGTGTTTTGAATTTGCCTCTTGATGCTCTCTTTGCTTGAAATACTATTTCTTGCGAGTGCATCATTAAAACTGCTGAGCCCATCTTAATGGCTATAAAGAAAGAACTTCTTGGGAGATAACCCATGTGTTTTTTTTACTACAGCACTTTGTTTTATATTTGTGTCTTGGAAGTTGTTTACTACTGTAGCAACCTCTCCTTATCTTAGTTTTGTTGCATTGTTGTGCCAAGTAAAGTTTCTATGTCAAAGTTGATGTTATATTTGGGATCGCTGCGCAGAAACAGTATTGCTGTCTGTCACGAATCTGGGCACAAGTCTCTGTAGAAAATTCGAAAAAATCTGCCAATTTACGAGCGTGATCCTCAGATATATACGCAACTTTCATTAGTTTTGAGTTTTTCCATTTGAGCAAGTCTGGTGCCATTTTAAAATTCGTCTTTACGGACTGTTCTGTTTTTGACAGATTCTGCCTTTTATTTCGCATTGCCTCTTTTGCTATGTTGGATGAATTTCTTTGATCCATTAATGTCCAGTAGCTTTATGCAATGTCCAGAAGTGTAAAGAATGTTTGTGTCACCTCTGAACATGTGAATTTTTGATTATGCACTAACCCTCTAATGAGTTTGCTTGAAGTTTGGTGTGAATGAAGTTTTCAAGGGTCAAGAGAGGAGTATGATATACTATGATCAAGAGGAGTGAAAGCTCTAAGCTTGGGGATGCTCCCGTGGTTCATCCCTGCATATTTCAAGAAGACTCAAGCATCTAAGCTTGGGGATGCCCAAGGCATCCCCTTCTTCATCGACAAAGTATCAGGTTCCTTCTCTTGAAACTATATTTTTATTCGGTCACATCTTATGTACTTTACTTGGGGCGTCTGTATGTTTTTGTTTTTGTTTTTGTTTGAATAAATGCTTGTGTGGGAGAGAGACACGCTCCGCTGGTTCATATGAACACATGTGTTCTTAGCCTTTAATTTTCGTGGCGAAGGTTGAAACTGCTTCGTTAAATTGTTATATGGTTGGAATTGGAAAATGCTACATGTAGTAATTGCTATAATGTCTTGGGTAATGTGATACTTGGCAATTTTTGTGCTCATGTTTAAGCTCTTGCATCATATACCTTGCACCTATTAGTGAAGAAATACATAGAGCTTGCTAAAATTTGGTTTGCATAATTGGTCTCTCTAAGGTCTAGATAATATCTAGTATTGAGTTTTGAACAACAAGGAAGACGGTGTAGAGTCTTATAATGTTTACAATATGTCTTTTATGTGAGTTTTGCTGCACCGGTTCATCCTTGAGTTTGCTTCAAATAACCTTGCTAGCCTAAACCTTGTATCGAGAGGGAATACTTCTCATGCATCCAAAAATCCTTGAGCCAACCACTATGCCATTTGTGTCCACCATACCTACCTACTACATGGTATTTCTCCGCCATTCCAAAGTAAATTGCTTGAGTGCTACCTTTAAAATTCCATCATTCACCTTTACAATATATAGCTCATGGGACAAAATAGCCTTAAAAACTATTGTGGTATTGAATATGTACTTATGCACTTTATCTCTTATTAAGTTGCGTGTTGTGCGATAACCATGCTTCTGGGGACGCCATCAACTTTATCTTTGTTGAATATCATGTGAGATGCTATGCATGTTCGTCTTGTCTGAAGTAGTGGATTTCATGATCAAATGGTTTGAGTATGCATATGTTAGAGAAGAACATTGGGCCGCTAACTAAAGCCATGTATCATGGTGGAAGTTTCAGTTTGGACATATATCCTCAATCTCATATTAGAATAATAATTGTTGTTACATGCTTATGCATAAAAGAGGAGTCCATTATCTGTTGTCCATGTTGTCCCGGTATGGATGTCTAAGTTGAGAATAATCAAAAGCGAGAAATCCAAAATGCGAGCTTTCTCCTTAGACCTTTGTACAGGCGGCATGGAGGTACCCCTTTGTGACACTTGGTTGAAACATATGTTATGCGATGAGAATCCGTGTTTTCCGAGATAGTAGGACAAGGTGCGGGCACTATTGGTACTCTATGCATGAGACATGCAACTTGTAAGATATAATTTACATAACTCATATGCTTTATTACTACCGTTGACAAAATTGTTTCATGTTTTCAAAATAAAAGCTCTAGCACAAATATAGCAATCGATGCTTTCCTCTTTGAAGGACCATTCTTTTACTTTTATTGTTGAGTCAGTTTACCTATTTCTCTCCATCTTAAGAAGCAAACACCTGTGTGAACTGTGCATTGATTCCTACATACTTGCATATTGCACTTGTTATATTACTTTATGTTGACAATATCCATGAGATATACATGTTATAAGTTGAAAGCAATCGCTGAAACTTAATCTTCCTTTGTGTTGCTTCAACACCGTTACTTTGAATTTATTGCTTTATGAGTTAACTCTTATGCAAGACTTATTGATGCTTGTCTTGAAGTACTATTCATGAAAAGTCTTTGCTTTATGATTCACTTGTTTACTCATGTCATTACCATTGTTTTGATCGCTGCATTCATTACATATGCTTACAATAGTATGATCAAGGTTATGATGGCATGTCACTTAAGAAATTATCTTTGTTATCGTTTTACCTGCTCGGGACGAGCAGAACTAAGCTTGGGGATGCTGATACGTCTCCAACGTATCGATAATTTCTTATGTTCCATGCCATATTATTGATGATATCTACATGTTTTATGCACACTTTATGTCATATTCGTGCATTTTCTGGAACTAACCTATTAACAAGATGCCGAAGTGCCAGTTCCTGTTTTCTGCTGTTTTTGGTTTTAGAAATCCTAGTAACGAAATATTCTCGGAATTGGCGAAATCAACGCCCAGGTTCCTATTTTGCCCGGAAGCATCCAGAACACCCGAGAACCGCCAGAGGAGGGCCCTGTGGGCCCCAGATGATAGGGTGGCGCGGCCTGGGCCCTGGCCGCGCCAGCCTATGGTGTGGTGGCCCCAGGCCCCCTCCGAGGCTGCCCTTTCGCCTATATAAAGCCCCTGCGTCGAAAACCCTTACGGAGGAAGCCACGGTACGCGAAACCTTCCAGAGCCGCCGCCATCGCGAAGCCAAGATTTGGGGGACAGGAGTCTCTGTTCCGGCACCCTGCCGGAGCGGGGAAGTGCCCCCGGAAGGCTTCTCCATCGACACCGCTGCCATCTCCATCGCCATCTTCATCACCGCTGCTGCTCCCATGAGGAGGGAGTAGTTCTCCATCGAGGCTCGGGGCTGTACCGGTAGCTATGTGGTTCATCTCTCTCCTATGTACTTCAATACAATAATCTCATGAGCTGCCTTACATGATTGAGATTCATATGATGATGCTTGTAATCTAGATGTCATTGTGCTAGTCAAGTGAGTTTTACTTATGTGATCTCCGGAGACTCCTTGTCCCACGTGTGTAAAGGTGACAGTGTGTGCACCGTGTGGGTCTCTTAGGCTATATTTCACAGAATACTTATTCACTGTTATGAATGGCATAGTGAAGTGCTTATTTATATCCCTTTATGATTGCAATGTGTTTTGTATCACTATTTATCTATGTGCTACTCATGTGATGTTATTAAAGTAGTCTATTCCTCCTGCATGGTGTAATGGTGACAGTGTGTGCATCGTGTAGTTCTTGTCGTAGATTATGATCATGATCTCTTGTAGATTGTGGAGTTAATTGTCATTATGATAGTATTGATGTGATCTATGCCTCCTTCGTAGTGTGATGGTGACAGTGTGCATGCTATGTTAGTACTTGGTTTATTTTGCAAAGATCTATTATGCTCTAAGGTTACTTAAACATGAATATCGAATGTTGTGGCGCTTGTTAACTCCGGCATTGAGGGTTCGTGTAATCCTACACAATTAGTGGTGTTCATTATCAAACAAGAGTATATGTAGCACAAAGGAAAGAGAAATTATTCTGTTATGTGATCAATGTTGAGAGTGTCCACTAGTGAAAGTCTAATCCCTAGGCCTTGTTCCTAAATACTGCTATCGCTGCTTGTTCTTGTTTCTTTGCGTTACTCGCTGAGTTACTACCGCATGTTTACTTCCCGCAATATTACTACCATCAATCGCACGTGACAAGCTATTTTCTGGCGCCGTACTACTGCTCATACTTATTCATACCACCTGTATTTCACTATCTCTTCGCCGAACTAGTGCACCTATTAGGTGTGTTGGGGACACAAGAGACTTCTTGCTTTGTGGTTGCAGGGTTGCATGAGAGGGATATCTTTGACCTCTTCCTCCCTGAGTTCGATAAACCTTGGGTGATCCACTTAAGGGAAACTTGCTGCTGTTCTACAAACCTCTGCTCTTGGAGGCCCAACACTGTCTACAAGAATAGAAGCACCCGTAGACATCACTCATCGAGGCAAGAAATTCCCCCCGGAATAGCCTTGGCACACTTAAGAATTCCGTCAATCAAACCAAGTCCTGAATCGGAATCGATTTTCGTACCGGAGTCACATGTGGTGCCAATGGACATTGACGAAGGAAACCCGGGGACTGCTCCGGCAAACTCGGGGACTGTACCGGTAAACTCGGGGACTGCGACGCCCATGCCGGAGGAGGCAATGCTCGTGGACAGCATGGACATAGACATGCCGGTGTTTGTGGTTAGAGAAGCGCCATCTTGGGTTAAACCTATTAAGGAATTCCTGATCAACGGCATCTTGCCGGTTGACGAAAATGAGTCCAGAAGGATACAGAGGAGGTCCAAAGCTTACACTATTATCAATGGTGAGGCATACAAGAGAAGTGTTACCGGTGTCCTCCAGAGATGTGTGGAGCCGGAAGAGGGAAAAGAAATGCTTGAGGAAATTCATCGAGGAGAATGCGGGCACCACGCCTCGTCAAGGGCACTGGTGGCAAAGGTGTTCCGGCATGGATTCTATTGGCCAACGGCTTTGGAGAATGTGGAGGATATGGTAAGAAAATGCAATGGGTGCAGAAGGTACGCCAAGCAAAACCATACCCCAGCATCCGGTTTGAAAACCATACCGCTAACTTGGCCATTTGCTGTTTGGTGCCTGGACATGGTTGGACCATTTAAAACCCTGAGGGGAAACATGACTCACATCTTGGTAATGGTGGATAAATTCACCAAGTGGCTGGAAGTGAAGCCTATCGCAAAATGTGATGGCCACACAGCGGTAAAGTTCCTAAAAGATGTAATTCTGCGGTATGGATACCCGCACAGTATCATAACTGACAATGGCTCAAACTTTGCTCAAGGAGAATTCAAGCGGTTTTGTGAAGACAAGAACATCCGGTTGGATTTGTGCTCAGTGGCGCACCCACAAGGCAATGGCCAAGTTGAAAGAACAAATGCTTTAGTGCTGTCCGGTATCAAACCAAGACTCATTGATGCAATGGAAAAATCGCCGGGATGTTGGATCGATGAGCTACCATCAGTGCTGTGGAGTCTAAGAACAACTCCGAACCGGTCTACCGGATACACGCCATTCTTCATGGTTTATGGGGCAGAAGCGGTCATACCGACCAACATTCTCCATGATTCCCCAAGGGTGCAGCTTTATACCGAAGAAGAGGTAAAGGAGGCCCGAGAAAATGATGTGGACTTGCTAGAAGAGGCAAGAGAACTAGCTCTGGCAAGAACAGCCATCTATCAGCAAAACCTCAGACGCTATCATAGCCGGAAGGTTAATCCAAGAGTGTTCCGAGAAGGGGACCTGGTGCTACGCCTAGTGCAGCGCACTGAAGGCCGGCACAAGCTTTCCCCTCCGTGGGAAGGACCTTTCATTGTGAGCAAGGCTCTCCACAATGATGCCTATTACCTGATTGATGCACAGGAATGGAAGAAAGGAAAGGCAGACAAGTCAGGAGAGGAGACCAAACGCCCATGGAATGTAGCTTTGTTGCGTCCTTTCTACTCTTGAAGTGGTGCTGTAAGAAGTTCCCTTTTTGTACCTTACTTGCTATGAATAAAAGATGTCGGAACCTCGAATGAATCTCGGGGACTACCCTTACTAAGTTGCATGAAACATGTTTATTTTTTCTGTTGACGGTTGCCTATTGAATGTTTTTTCTTTCCGGTTTAGTAGTGTGCTAGACCATACCGGAGTCTTCGACTCTGCTGTTGTCCATAACTTGGCTTCATGGCAAGCAAGATAAACCGGTAGGGGATAAGCACATGAACTGCGGAAAGAGAGAGCAGGAAAGAACAATCCGGAAAACTTTAACTAACCCCGGTTATACCGGTTTTTTGCAAAAATTTCGAGTTATTTCTAAGTTCAAGAAACTGCTTGCTTGGTAAAAGAACTTTGTGCTCATACGCCAAAAATGCCCAGAGAAGGTAGGCAGAGCCAAGGCAAAAGAGCCAAGTATGCATCAATTGGATGCGGAAACAATTTCGAAATCATTGCAGTGCAAGAAAAAGCAACTCAACAAGCAGATATGTTAAGACAAACACAACTTAATAAGTTACCGGTACAGCTTACCGGCATAAAATGTTGTACCACAAACCAAAAGGTTAAGTCTTATCTTACATCATAAACCCCGGCATACCGGGGTAGAATTTAACGAGTTTTTGTTACAAAGTAACCAGGAGCAGGTAATATCTTTTGACAACACAAAGTCAGGCAGCAGGGGCTTCCGGGGGAGCAGCGCCGGCATCGGGAGTTGGCGGTGGCACATCCTCGCCTACATCTTCCTCCTCCTCGCTCAGATCATCCTTGACATCTTCAGGAGGGGGGATGAAGGTGCGCATTTCAGCGTACTCCGCGATGTGGTACGCGCGGTCCTGCCGCTTAGCAGTAAGAACCGAGTCCAGATCAGTGGGAGCACCTTCACGCACGCCGACGAGGGCGTCCAGATCCAGCTCCGGATACCAGGAGCAGGCAACGCGAAGCGCTGAGTCCGCTCCGGCACGAGCAGCAGAGCACTGCCACTCCCGGATCCGCCGACAGCCACCCTTCAAGCGGTCGCTGATGAGGGAGAAGGTGTCCGGCACCACTTCGCCGGGCCAGAGGGTCTTGAAGAGCTGGGAGGCCACCTCGGGGATATCGGAAAGGTTCCGGTCCACCGAGCGCATGTGCGAGACCCGCGCATTTAGAGCAACCAAGTGATCATAGGGATCCCAAGGTGCACCTAAGTTATTGCCAGCCTGCTGCGCCCGTGCTCCGCAACCTTATTTATGGCATGAGCCTGGGAATCCGGAAAGAGCCCTACGAAACAAAAGAAAGTTAAGTATATGATACCGGAATGAATAAGCTTATAAGCGGAAACCGGGAAAGAGAAAAGAAAAACGTACGAAGGGCAAGCGCGTCAGTCCGCGTAACCAGAAGATCGTATTTCTTCTGTTCCGCCTTCAATCGCGCGACCTCGCCTTCGGCTGCCTTCTGGGCCTTGGTGGCCTCCGCCGCGGCAGCTTTGTGCGCCTTTGCGGCTTTGCCCTCGGCTGCTTTCAGCGCTTTGGCGCCCTCTTCCAGCTCGGCCTGCAATACCACATTGGCGTTGCCGGCATCCTCTAGCGCTTCATTTAGCCTGGCCTCCGCAGCAGACTCAGCGGCCTTCAGTTCCTCAACGTGCCGGATTCCGGCCTGGATAGCCTGATCCTTGAGCTCCCTGGAGATCTCCTTCTGGGCCTCCAAGGCCTTTTGGTGATCCCGGATGAGCTGCTCCTTTTCAGCTAAGAGCCGAAAAAGAGGATATTAGCAAAACACAAGACAGATGAAACACAAGGAAGCAAATTAACCGGAAAGACAGGAGTTGTACCTTGGAGTGCGGCAACCTGGGCTTTGAGGGCCTCAAGGGAGGCTTCCGGGAAAGCTGTTATAAGAAAAACTTGTAAATCACAAAGAAAAGATAACCTTCCGGTAAAAGATGTCGGAGGCGCAAGAGATTACCTTGGCACTTGTTGTGTGCCTCAGCAAGGTCCCGGTGCTCCCAAAGAAGCTCCTCGAAAAGAGCCTTCCGAGCGTCGGCTGTGCTCTATTTGAAGGAAGCAATGTTAGCAAAGGACGAAGGTCTTAACCCGAAACTCGGGGACTGGCTATGCCGGTTTCGCGCGTTTCCAGTAAGTTTCGCGCCAAGAGCAAGATCTTAACCCGAAACTCGGGGACTGGCTATGCCGGTTTCGCGCGCTTCTAGAAAGTTTTGCGCTAAGAGCAAGCTCTCAACCCAAAACTCGGGGACTGGGAGTTTGCGGTTTGCTATGAGAAAGATGCCGGTTTCGGAGATTCTTTAAAAGAAAGTTTTGCGCTGAGATCTACGTTCTCAACCCAAAACTCGGGGACTGGGAGAGTAGACAAGATCCGGAAAGAAGGAAACCGGCATCAAGGAAATTTGCAAGAAGTTGAAGGAACTTACCACCACGTTAGCGGTGGCGTCGTACCACACGCTGTCAAACTCCTTCACGGCACGCTTGAGCCGCGTGAAGTGTTCTTCAGTGGACCGAGGGCCGGCAGGATCTGGCGCTGGGAGGCGGTCCTTCCCTAAGCCGCGGGTAGCTGCGGAGATGTCCGCATCGTTCCACCTTTGGGCGTAGGGTAGAAGAGGCCCCAAGTCTTGGCCCCCGCGCTTCAGCTCGACGATCCGGCCCAAGAGGCCGGAAGGTTTGTCCTGGACCACAACGGCGGCAGGCCCGACGTGCAGCACTAAAGGCTGCGAGCCGCTTGAGGCGCTGCCATCCGCGGCCTTTCCGCGGGACGCCCCCGGCTTGAGGAAGTCCGTGATCTTGAGGCTCGCGGGCGGCGGCTTGGGCGCAGTCGCAGGAGGTCCTTGGGTCGGTGGAGGCGTTGGTGTGGCCCCGGTTACCTCAGGAGCAGAGGTTTCCGGCGGCGGTGTCGGTGTTGAAGTTGCCGGCACGGAAGTTTCCGGCGCGGCCCTGGAGGAAGTCTTCTTCTTTTTCTTCTTCTCAAGGACGGGAGGAACTGAAGGTTCCGCCCGCCCGGCAGGTTCTTTTCCGGCGCCCATGTTGCTGGCGCGGGTGTCTTGGGTCTCTGGAGGGGAGGCAAGGTCCTCCTCCGCGCGGAGATCTGGCGGTGTAGGGGCCGCGCGCCCCGAACTTGTTGTGCCCCCCAGAGGGGAGGCAGAGGTGTTGCCGGCACCAGACGGTGCCGGGCTGGAATGAGGAGGAGGAGTTGAGGTCCTGGCCGAGCCGGCAGAGCCCTCAGGCCTGGAGCCAAGCTTGAGCGCGGGGCTGGAAAAGAGAAAAGGAAAAGGTTGGAAAAAAGCAGCCGGAAAGGAACTTGGTGAAAAGAAAAGAGAAACAAGCAGAGAAGTGGAGCCTTACCCGGTAGCGGTCGGCATCTGTTTGCCCTTATGGCGCCTCATAGCAACGACCTTACCCACGACAGGTTCGGTCCAGAAGCGCTTGGCAGGAGGAGGTTGGCTTGAGCCGGCATCGGAGGCCGGGGTCTTGTTCTTCTTGCCCTGGGCCGTGAGTTCCTTGGACATGAGTTTGTCCACAAACTCTTGGCCCGCCTCGGCCTGCAGGGGGGCGACATGCTCATGAACCTGTGGGTTGATGTTGTCTGAGGAAGGATCTACAGAAGAACAATAACAAAGGAATATGAGAAGTATAAAAGGAGAGCTACCTCAAGAATGGTCAGTTCATCAGACGAACCGGCAGGTTCCGGCGGAGACTTGCCGAGGCGCGCGGCTGGAGTCCGGCCCATCTTCAGATCACGCCAAAAGATGACGGGGTCAGGGTCAAACTTGTCGAGACCGCGCTTCCAGCAACGGCCTCGCCGGTCAGATTCGATGCCGGGGAAACGGTCCTTGGCCTGAAAGAACAAAAGAGAGAAAAGGAGGTTAGCCGCAATAAAAGCTTCCGGTGAACCGACCCGAGTTGCGTAATTTCTTACTTCTTGGGTCGGAGGGTTAGTAGAGCTAAGAGGCCGGAGGCCCCATTCCCAATCTTCCGGCATGGCAGTCTGACAGATCTGCCTGGCCTTAAGGACAACGTCCTTCTTGCTGAGAGGAAGCCCGATGATCTTGGTAGGATCACCAGGGCCATACATCTCGCACATCTTGTGGGAGCGGCGCTGAAGAGGAAGCACCCGGCGCGAGATGAAGGTGCGGACGATATCGTCGGAGCAGATGCCGGTGTCCTTCATCTGCTGTTTCATAAAACGTATAATCCGGTTTGTCTCATTGTGAGACTCCTTCGGATTGTAGCTCCAATTGGTCTTCGTGGGCGGCACCGGATCAAAAGGAGGCAGATCGATAAGATCTGCGGCGCCGTTGTTCTTGACGTAAAAGAAGGTCCCTTGCCATAACCGGGATGACTCGAGACCGGAAAACTTGAAAAAGGGGCTCCCTTGACGGGAGCCGATGATGCAAGACCCGCATTGTACGGGGGGTTTGGGTTTAGGAATGTCTAAGCCCTGAACGGAATTAATCCGAAGGGCGAAGAATCGAGCAAACGTCTCGCGAGTGGGACGAATGCCGATGTAAGCCTCCATGAAGGTGGCGTAGCAGGAGAGGTAGAAAATGGCGTTGCCGGGAAGGTGGTGAGGTTGGAGTTTGTAAAAATCAAGGAAACTCCGGAAAAAAGAAGAGACAGGAAGGCCGAAGCCGCGCTCAAAGTGAGCAAGGAAAACGACGCGTTCGTCGGGGTTAGGCACTGATGACCCACAAGTATAGGGGATCGCAACAGTCTTCGAGGGAAGGATTACCCAATTTATTGATTCGACACAAGGGGAGACAAAGAATACTTGTAAGCCTTAACAACGGAGTTGTCAATTCAGCTGCACCTGGAAACAGACTTGCTCGCAAGAGTTTATCAGTAGCAACAGTTTTATGGCAGTAGGAATAGTGAAATAACAGCAGCGGTGAAATAAAGACAGCAGTAGTGATTATAGTAAACAGCAGGATTAAAATACTGTAGGCACAAGGACGGATTTAACGGGCGTTGCATGGATGAGAGAAACTCATGTAACAATCAAAGCAGGGGCATTTGCAGATAATAATAAAACGGTATCCAAGTACTAATCAATCAATAGGCATGTGTTCCATATATAGTCGTACGTGCTCGCAATGAGAAACTTGCACAACATCTTTTGTCCTACCAGCCGGTGGCAGCCGGGCCTCTAGGGAAACTACTGGAAATTAAGGTACTCCTTTTAATAGAGTACCGGAGCAAAGCATTAACACTCCGTGAACACATGTGATCCTCACATCACTACCATCCCCTCCGGTTGTCCCGATTTCTGTCACTTCGGGGCCATTGGTTCCGGACAGCGACATGTGTATACAACTTGCAGGTAAGATCATAAACAACGAATATCTTCATGAATCAATAACATGTTCAGATCTGAGATCATGGCACTCGGGCCCTAGTGACAAGCATTAAGCATAACAAGTTGCAACAATATCATAAAAGTGACATCTACGGATACTAGGCACTATGCCCTAACAATCTTATGACTATTACATGACCAATCTCATCCAATCCCTACCATCCCCTTGATACGTCCAAAACGTATCTACTTTCCCGAACACTTTTGCTATTGTTTTGCCTCTAATTTGTGTATTTTGGATACAACTAACACGGACTAACGCTGTTTTCAGCAGAACTGCTTTGGTGTCTCGTTTTTGTGCAGAAATCCAACTTTCGGGAAAATCCTCGGAATTCTTGCAGAAGGCCCTATTTTCCAAGAATAATGACGGAGCCAGAAGGACGCGCCAGGTGGAGGCCCGAGGGCCCCACACCATAGGGCGGCGCGGCCTAGGGGGGGCCCGCGCGGCCCTATGGTGTGGCCCCCTCGGCTGGCCTCCGACGCCCCCCTTCGGACTACTTATTGGCCTCGACCTAAAAACGCACGGGGAGAAGTCGACATCGCCAGAAACCCTCCAGAGAGCCGCCACATCGCGAAACTCCGTCGCGGGAGCCAGAAGTCTCCGTTCTGGCACTCCGCCGGGACGGGGAATTGGAGGAGATCTTCACCGCCATCACCGCCAACGCCTCTCCATCAACCAGCCATGTTTCCCCCATCCATGTGTGAGTAATTCCCCCGCTGTAGGCTGAAGGGGATGGTAGGGATTGGATGAGATTGGTCATGTAATAGTCATAAGATTGTTAGGGCATAGTGCCTAGTATCCGTAGATGTCACTTTTATGATATTGTTGCAACTTGTTATGCTTAATGCTTGTCACTAGGGCCCGAGTGCCATGATCTCAGATCTGAACATGTTATTTATTCATGAAGATATTCGTTGTTTATGATCTTACCTGCAAGTTGTATACACATGTCGCTGTCCGGAACCAATGGCCCCGAAGTGACAGAAATCGGGACAACCGGAGGGGATGGTAGTGATGTGAGGATCACATGTGTTCACGGAGTGTTAATGCTTTGCTCCGGTACTCTATTAAAAGGAGTACCTTAATATCCAGGAGTTTCCCTAGAGGCCCGGCTGCCACCGGCTGGTAGGACAGAAGATGTTGTGCAAGTTTCTCATTGCGAGCACGTACGACTAAATATGGAACACATGCCTATTGATTGATTAGTACTTGGATACCGTTTTATTATTATCTGCAAATGCCCCTGCTTTGATTGTTACATGAGTTTCTCTCATCCATGCAACGCCCGTTAAATCCGTCCCTGTGCCTACAGTATTTTAATCCTGCTGTTTACTATAATCGCTACTGCTGTCTTTATTTCACCGCTTTGTTATTTCACTATTTCCATCGCCATAGAACTGTTACATTATCGATAAACTCTTGCGAGCAAGTCTGTTTCCAGGTGCAGCTGAATTGACAACTCCGCTGTTAAGGCTTACAAGTATTCTTTGTCTCCCCTTGTGTCGAATCAATAAATTGGGTAATACTTCCCTCGAAGACTGTTGCGATCCCCTATACTTGTGGGTCATCAAGACTATTTTCTGGCGCCGTTGCCGGGGAGCATAGCTTTATTTGGAAGTTCACTTGGATTGATATTGTTCGCTGCAAATTCTCCATTATGGGTAAACCTCGCGATACTAAGATCGCCATATTACCATCCACTACAAGAAAAGGTACAACTCGAGTACCTCACTGCTCTTGATTCACCATCTGTGATTGATAAACTTGTTTCACCGCCACATGCTTCGCGTCTTGGTACTTCGCTGAATCTGAAAATTCTCATAATATTGATAATGTTTCTGCTGTGCTTGATGATAGTGGTTCATTGGGATCTTTTCTAGATGCTACAATTGCTAAGTCTAGACAAATTGAAAATACTGAAACTCCTAATGCTGCTACACCTGTTAATTCACCTGAGTCTGTTGATTATTCTAGTGATGATCTTGATGAAGATTATGTAGAGCTTGATGATGCTTTTATTGAAAAATGCAATGCTACTACTGATGCAAGAAAAATTAAAAAGTTGCTTGCAGAACATGCTGTTAGATATAAACCATCTCCTGATCCTAAATTTGCCACATCTCCTATAAACATTAGGGATAAAGATTATGATTTTTCTCTTGATCTATCTCATATAGCTATTGTTGAGAAAACACCCTTTTGTGGTACTGAAAAAGAAAGTGCTGTTGAACACTTGACTGAGTTATCTACTCTTAGTGGCGTGTTTTCTGATGATGTCAAGATGCGTACTTATTTTGTCGCTAAAATTTTTCCGTTCTCATTAAAGGATGATGCTAAAACTTGGTATAATAATTTGCCTCCTGGTTCTATTAAAAGTCCAACTGATTTGCGTGATGTTTTCTTTCGAAAATACTTTCCTGCTAGTGCTCAACATGCTGCTTTGCAGAGAATTTATAATTTTGACCAGGAAGATGGAGAGAAATTGCCTGAGGCTTGGGCGAGATTCTGTTCTCTTATTAGAGCTCAGCCTGACCATGATTTAGAAAAGCATGATTTACTTGATATATTTTATAGTGGACTAACTATTGAGTCTAGGGCATACCTGGATAGTTGTGCTGGTTGTGTTTTCAGGAAAAGAACTCCAGACGACGCTGAGGAATTATTGGCTAAAATAGGCCGGAATCATGATGATTGGTCTACACCTGAACCAACCCCGACACCGATAGTGAAGAAGAGGGGTATGATTAAATTAAATGATGAAGATATGAGGGAAGCCAAGAAGTCTCTTAAGGAGAAGGGTATTAAACCTGAAGATGTGAAGAATTTACCTCCTATAGAAGATATATGTGAGACAATTCCCCCTTCTTCCATGATTGAGGTACACTCGCTTCAACACTTTACTAGGGAAGATATTCCGTATTCAAAATCTCCTGCTCAATGCTTAGATGAATTTGATAATTATATTGTTAAGCAAGAAAACTTTAATATGAGAGTCGAGAATCATTTAATGGAAAATTCCCGAGCTATTACTGAATTGCATGGTATTGTGGAGAGAACCTCCAATGATGTTAAGATACTTGTTAAACATTTTCAAATGGTTCAAACTCAAATTGATCAACTTACTAAAGTGCAAAATGACTTGTTGGGAAATAATTCTAAAGAAAAACATGCTTGTGAAGTAACAACTAGAGGTGGTGTTTCTACCCAGGATCCTCTATATCCTGAAGGGCATCCCAAAAGAGTTGAACAAGATTCTCAACTAATTAAAACTAGTGCTCCATCTAAGAAAAAGAAAAAGAAACATAAGAATGTTGTAGAATCCTCTGAACCTGTTAATGATCCTAATAGTATTTCTATTTCTGATGCTGAAACTGAAAGTGGTAATGAACATGATAAAGATAATGATAAGAATGATACTCCTGATAAAGAAGAAATTGAAAAAGAACCTGAAAAGCCTGCTAAAAATAAAAAGTACACTAAAGAAGACTTTATTACTGAGAAGCATGGTAATGAAAGAGAACCTTGGGTTCAAAAGCAAATGCCTTTTCCTGCTAAGAAACTAAAATCAAAGGAAGAGGAACATTATAATAAATTTTGTGATTGGATGAAACCTTTATTTTTGCAAATTCCTTTGACTGATGCTATTAAATTGCCTCCTTATTCAAAGTATATGAAAGATATTGTTACTAACAAAAGGAAAATCCCCAATGAGGAAATTTCTACTATGCTCGCTAATTACTCCTTCAATGGTAAGATTCCAAAGAAGCTTGGAGACCCAGGTATACCGACTATTCCTTGTTCCATCAAGAATAATTATGTTAGAACTGCTCTATGTGATTTGGGAGCAGGTGTTAGTGTAATGCCTTTTTCTCTTTATAAGAGACTTGATTTAGATAAATTGATACCTACTGATATATCTTTGCAAATGGCTGATAAATCTACTGCTATTCCTGTTGGTTTATGTGAAAATGTTCCTGTTCAAGTTACTCAGCATTGCTTGATATTAACTGATTTTGTTGTGTTGGAAATGCCTGAAGATGATAATATGTCCATTATTCTTGGAAGACCCTTTCTTAATACTGCAGGGGCTGTTATTGATTGCAATAAAGGCATGGTTACTTTCAATGTTGATGATAAGGAACACACTGTCTATTTTCCCAAGAGGATTGATAAAGTATGTGGAGTCAATACAATTTTTAATGTGAAAACTATCAAAGTGGGATCCATTGATTGTCCTATATATGAGCCTAAAGAAGAATATCAAACTCTTGTGATTGGATCCATATCAATTCAATATAAGGTAACATGATTGATTTGAGGTTTATTTCTTCTTATGCCATATAAAATTTATTTGATAGCAAGACTTGATCAACCTTGTTAACAAGTATATTTTATTGCATAAAAGAGCTAAACAACACTTCTTTCTTTCTCTTTCCTTCCACCTATTCTATTTGCTGTAGCACTTTTGTTTTGCAATATGCTTTAGTCATTTAAGATTTTAGAAATCATTTTCCTGCGCAGTAATCATTAATTTAATACCCAGAAATGTGCATTTTTCAAAGTTCTCTAAAAATTACAAAAATTATACCGTTGGTCCTATTTTTCGACGAGGCACCTGGGAGCACCAGAGGATGACCTGTGGGGCACCAGGGGGTGCCACACCATAGGGCGGCGCGGCCAGCAAGGGGGCCGCGCCACCATGTGGTGTGGGCCACCCCTTGCCCCACTTCATCATCTCTTCCTCCCAGCACCTTCTCTCTCCCGAAAAAACTCGTACCAAGTTTCTCTCACTCGTGTTTCTGCTCAAGAACTCGCGATTTTTCGATCTCCTTGCTCAGCCCAGATTTCTGTCTGAAATTTGGCACATTTACTCCTTGGTATGTGACTCCTTTGATTGTCCAATTAGAATTTCATTTGGTTGAGTATATCTTGAATATTTTGCTGCTGTAGATGACATGTTTAGTGAGCTTGCATGCTTGTTCTAAGTGGTAGAAATTAGTTTTGATGCATGTGTAGTACTCTAGCAAGTTCCTATAGTAGTTCCCTTCAATTACACACCTTGAAATCAAATTTTATAATGATTGTTGAAAATTTCAGAAAATGGAAAGAGGTGTGCCCCAATTGAACCAAGAAGAATTGGAAGTCCAGCAAGTTACGAGAGTCAATCGTGAGGAGGGAGTATACCCCTCTTACTACCCATGCGTGGACTTTATGAGAAGTGCGGGGATTTTACAAGATGTGCAAACTCTAATCTCTCGTGCAGGGCTGAGTGGTTTTGTTGAAGGAGAGCCAAGACAATATGTAAAATTAACTATGTCTTTTGTGCAGGACTTCAAGTTCAATTGGTCGCGATCTGACCCCATGGTCCAGTATAAAATTTACAATAAAGCTGTCAACTTGCCATTTAGTGTTTTTTGTGCAGCAATTGGAGTACCGCAATGGGGATCCTGCGAGAAGATCAGGGGAACACCGCGGGAGCTCTCAGATCTTTATACAAGGATTTGTAATGGGAGGAGCCTCTCCAATGATGATGGTAAGATTAGTAGCATTCAACATCCAGCCATCCGCTACTTTGCCTATTTCATTACAAAGTGCGTTCTTGCAAGAAGGACTGGAGGTAAATTATCTGTCCCAGACTTGGCTTTCTTAGCTGCTGCTTTGCAACAGGATAGGACTTATAATTTGGGTGCTTTAATAGCTTGTAGACTTGCTACTAACCGTGAGAAAGGAGGAATTTGTGGAGGTCTTATCGCTTCTCGCTTATTAGCTATGCATGGTGTAGAACCTCACCATTTAGATGTTCCGCTTTCTATAGAGAAGCTTGATATGGTTTCCATGATTAGACATGAGTTTATTTCAGATGCATCTAGTTTGAACAACCTGCATTATAGGATAACCTTGTATAAGAAAAGTTGGAGTATAACTAAGAAAATTTAAAAACTAGTACGATTGCCTGCACCTGCTTTGTTTAACCTTGATGCCAGGAACGGGTGGTCGATCACAGAAAATGAGCTAAATGCATACATAGAAAGAGAAAGCCGTCGCGCGAGGGAAAATGCGGAGGAGACCGAGGAGCATCCCGACTCTTCATCCGATGCAGCAAGCTCCTCATATCAACATCATGGTCACGTGGAGCCTCCACGATATTCTTCTGCACAGGGGCCCTATCACCACTCCATGTATGATCCACCGGCGTGGAACTCCGACCCTCGTTGGGAATGAACTCCACTTAGGCCAAAAGCCTAAGCTTGGGGGGAGGTATACCGACATCACTCATTCTTTGCATATTATGGTTGCTGGATACTTGTACATACTTGTTTAGTCTCTAGAGTGGTTTTCTAATGAGAGGGAGATGATATTTGGGGAAGTGCTGTCCAAAAACAGATTCTGTGCTGTTACCAAAAAAATTCGTACGCACAGCCAGAACGTTATTTTGATTTGCCAATTTTTGAGCATGTTCCCCAGGTTGTTATCTAACTTTCATTAGTTGAACACTTTTTGATCTGAGCAATGGAAGATTTTTGTTATTTTCGATTTCTGTACTGCTGTCAGGATTTGGCAGATTTCTGTCATCCTGCTTTTCTGTGTTTCTGTTAGTTTGCATTCTTTTGTTTTCACTTTGTTTCTTTCCTAAAACACAAAAAGACCAAAAATATTTCTGTTGTTTCTCTTCACCATTTGTTTATTTGGTACCTTGCTCTAGGTTTGCTTTATTTGCTATCGTTAGTTTGCTATAAGAAAACCCAAAAAGATTTTGCTTTGTTTGCTCGTTTTCTTTCGTTCTTGTTTCTAATTCGAAAACACCAAAAATATTTGCTGTTCTTCTTTGGTTTGTAAAGTTCATCATGAGTTCAATGGTCTTCGGTGGCTGGAGCGTGGTTTTCATTTTATATTATCCAAGCTACACAAGTGAAAAGGCAATAATGATGATCTACGACAATCTGATTGTGGTGAGAGGCTGGTATGAACTCTATGTGCTTTCATTTTTGTACATATACTCATCCATATGAGCATGCTTAGTTGGTTCATGTGAGGTATATGTTATTTGAGAAAGTCTAGTAGTTAATGATCTCTCATGTTTAGTTCCAATTTATTAATATGAGTAGCATGTCATGGATGTTTGCTTGCATTGTTTTATTCATAAGTAAGTATGGCATTGTGGTATCTTCCTCTGAATAATTCATTTATATCGACTTGGCACATGCTCACGCGTGCATATGACTGAACAAAAAGTCAATTAAGCCTCGATGATTTATATTGCTTCAGAGTTCTTGTATCACTTTTATGCCTCCGTTAATTTATTTTGCCGCAAGCATGATTATGACAGTTACTGCTCTCTTGATTTGTCGCTCCCTAGTCTTTTGCTAGCCTTCACTTGTACTGAGCGGTGACGCCGCTCGTGCTTCCAAACACCTGAAAACCAAGTTGTTCCAAAAGTGTCCACCATAAATACCTATGCATGGCATTTCAAACCATTCCAAGTAAATTCTCATGCGCTACCTTTAAAACTTTCAAAATGCTTCTCAATTTGTGTTAATGTTTCATAGCTCATGAGGAAGTATGTGGTGTTTAGCTTTCAATCTTGTCATTTACTTTTGACGGACTCTCATATGGACTAGTGGCACATCCGCTTATCCAATAATTTTGCAAAAAGAGCTGGCAATGGGATTCCCAGTCCCGAATTAATCAACTTAAATAGACACTCCTCCATGGTTTGTGATTGTTGGACGGCACCCGAAGGATTCGGTTAGCCATGGCTTGTGTAAGCAAAGGTTGGGGGGAGTGTCATCATCATAATAAAACTTAAATAAAAAGGCACTCCTTCATGGTATGTGATCATATGTGCACCCGAGGATTCGGTTAGCCATGGTTTGTGAAAGAAAGGTTGGAAGGAGTGCCACCCAAAAATAAATAAATGGGAGCCGCTCTTGTGAGTCCGGTTGATGAGGTAGTTAGTGTACCCATTACCATTCGTTGACAACAACAAACACCTCTCAAAATAATTTTACTCCTGTTTTACAAATGAAAAGCTCTAGCGCATGTTAATCCCTGCTTCCCTCTGCGAAGGGTCAATCTTTTACTTTTATGTTGTGTCTCCATTCTTTCTTTGAGCACTATCTTGAGAGCACAACTGTCATTCTTAGTATAATATGCTTGTCTCAAAATATGATTGATTGTGGTATAACTTTGATGCTTTTATCTTTGACAATCACTACTTCTAGTCTTTCTATGAACTCAAGAGGTGCCTCGGCATTTATGTTTTGCCGATCAAATACAAAAAGCGAGATACCACTTTATCATATTCTCTTATGAACATTGCAATCCTGCTTATATACATGATTCATGGTGCTTATTATTAATTGTTGGTACCTCTCCATGATTGACATAGCTGTTGGATGATCTTATTTGCATGTATCTCATTATGAACTGCTTAAGTATTAGCCATAGCATGAGAATATATACATCATATGAGCAAATGTGTTCGTGAAAGTTCTTTTATCGCTCAGTTGTTAACTGAATTGCTTGAGGACAAGCAATAAGCTAAGCTTGGGGGGAGTTGATACGTCCAAAACGTATCTACTTTCCCGAACACTTTTGCTATTGTTTTGCCTCTAATTTGTGTATTTTGGATACAACTAACACGGACTAACGCTGTTTTCAGCAGAACTGCTTTGGTGTCTCGTTTTTGTGCAGAAATCCAACTTTCGGGAAAATCCTCGGAATTCTTGCAGAAGGCCCTATTTTCCAAGAATAATGACGGAGCCAGAAGGACGCGCCAGGTGGAGGCCCGAGGGCCCCACACCATAGGGCGGCGCGGCCTAGGGGGGGCCCGCGCGGCCCTATGGTGTGGCCCCCTCGGCTGGCCTCCGACGCCCCCCTTCGGACTACTTATTGGCCTCGACCTAAAAACGCACGGGGAGAAGTCGACATCGCCAGAAACCCTCCAGAGAGCCGCCACATCGCGAAACTCCGTCGCGGGAGCCAGAAGTCTCCGTTCTGGCACTCCGCCGGGACGGGGAATTGGAGGAGATCTTCACCGCCATCACCGCCAACGCCTCTCCATCAACCAGCCATGTTTCCCCCATCCATGTGTGAGTAATTCCCCCGCTGTAGGCTGAAGGGGATGGTAGGGATTGGATGAGATTGGTCATGTAATAGTCATAAGATTGTTAGGGCATAGTGCCTAGTATCCGTAGATGTCACTTTTATGATATTGTTGCAACTTGTTATGCTTAATGCTTGTCACTAGGGCCCGAGTGCCATGATCTCAGATCTGAACATGTTATTTATTCATGAAGATATTCGTTGTTTATGATCTTACCTGCAAGTTGTATACACATGTCGCTGTCCGGAACCAATGGCCCCGAAGTGACAGAAATCGGGACAACCGGAGGGGATGGTAGTGATGTGAGGATCACATGTGTTCACGGAGTGTTAATGCTTTGCTCCGGTACTCTATTAAAAGGAGTACCTTAATATCCAGTAGTTTCCCTAGAGGCCCGGCTGCCACCGGCTGGTAGGACAGAAGATGTTGTGCAAGTTTCTCATTGCGAGCACGTACGACTAAATATGGAACACATGCCTATTGATTGATTAGTACTTGGATACCGTTTTATTATTATCTGCAAATGCCCCTGCTTTGATTGTTACATGAGTTTCTCTCATCCATGCAACGCCCGTTAAATCCGTCCCTGTGCCTACAGTATTTTAATCCTGCTGTTTACTATAATCGCTACTGCTGTCTTTATTTCACCGCTGCTGTTATTTCACTATTTCCACTGCCATAGAACTGTTACTACTGATAAACTCTTGCGAGCAAGTCTGTTTCCAGGTGCAGCTGAATTGACAACTCCGCTGTTAAGGCTTACAAGTATTCTTTGTCTCCCCTTGTGTCGAATCAATAAATTGGGTAATACTTCCCTCGAAGACTGTTGCGATCCCCTATACTTGTGGGTCATCACCCCTTCAGCCTACAGCGGGGGAATTACTCACACATGGATGGGGGAAACATGGCTGGTCGATGGAGAGGCGTTGGCGGTGATGGCGGTGAAGATCTCCTCCAATTCCCCGTCCCGGCGGAGTGCCAGAACGGAGACTTCTGGCTCCCGCGACGGAGTTTCGCGATGTGGCGGCTCTCTGGAGGGTTTCTGGCGACTTCGACTTCTCTCCGTGCGTTTTTAGGTCGAGCCCGATAAGTAGTCCGAAGGGGGGCGTCGGAGGCCGACCGAGGGGGCCACACCATAGGGCCGCGCGGCCCCCCCTAGTCCGCGCCGCCTTATGGTGTGGGGCCCTCGGGCCTCCACCTCTCTTGCCCTTCTGGCTGCGTCAGTATTCTGGTAAAATAGGGCCTTCTGCATAAATTCCGAGGATTTTCCCGAAAGTTGGATTTCTGCACAAAAACGAGACACCAGAGCAGTTCTGCTGAAAACAGCGTTAGTCCGTGTTAGTTGTATCCAAAATACACAAATTAGAGGCAAAACAATAGCAAAAGTGTTCGGGAAAGTAGATACGTTTTGGACGTATCAACTCCCCCCAAGCTTAGCTTATTGCTTGTCCTCAAGCAATTCAGTTAACAACTGAGCGATAAAAGAACTTTCACGAACACATTTGCTCATATGATGTATATATTCTCATGCTATGGCTAATACTTAAGCAGTTCATAATGAGATACATGCAAATAAGATCATCCAACAGCTATGTCAATCATGGAGAGGTACCAACAATTAATAATAAGCATCATGAATCATGTATATAAGCAGGATTGCAATGTTCATAAGAGAATATGATAAAGTGGTATCTCGCTTGCCTGTATTTGATCGGCAAAACATAAATGCCAAGGCACCTCTTGAGTTCATAGAAAGACTAGAAGTAGTGATTGTCAAAGATAAAAGCATCAAAGTTATACCACAATCAATCATATTTTGAGACAAGCATATTATACTAAGAATGACAGATGTTCTCTCAAGATAGTGCTCAAAGGAAGAATGGAGACACAACATAAAAGTAAAAGATTGACCCTTCGCAGAGGGAAGCAGGGATTAACATGCGCTAGAGCTTTTTATTTGTAAAGCAGGAGTAAAATTATTTTGAGAGGTGTTTGTTGTTGTCAACGAATGGTAATGGGTACACTAACTACCTCATCAACCGGACTCACAAGAGCGGCTCCCATTTTATTTATTTTTGGGTGGCACTCCTTCCAACCTTTCTTTCACAAACCATGGCTAACCGAATCCTCGGGTGCCTGCCAACAATCACATACCATGAAGGAGTGCCTTTTTATTTAAGTTTTATTATGATGATGACACTCCCCCCAACCTTTGCTTACACAAGCCATGGCTAACCGAATCCTTCGGGTGCCGTCCAACAATCACAAACCATGGAGGAGTGTCTATTTAAGTTAATTAATTCGGGACTGGGAATCCCATTGCCAGCTCTTTTCGCAAAATTATTGGATAAGCGGATGTGCCACTAGTCCATATGAGAGTCCGTCAAAAGTAAATGACAAGGTTGAAAGCTAAACACCACATACTTCCTCATGAGCTATGAAACATTAACACAAATTGAGAAGCATTTTGAAAGTTTTAAAGGTAGCGCATGAGAATTTACTTGGAATGGTTTGAAATGCCATGCATAGGTATTTATGGTGGACACTTTGGAACAACTTGGTTTTCAGGTGTTTGGAAGCACGAGCGGCGTTCCCGCTCAGTACAAGTGAAGGCTAGCAAAAGACTGGGGAGCGACAAATCAAGTGAGCAGTAACTGTCATAATCATGCTTGCGGCAAAATAAATTAACGGAGGCATAAAAGTGATACAATAACTCTGAAGCAATATAAATCATCGAGGCTTAATTGACTTTTTGTTCAGTCATATGCATGCGCGAGCATGTGCCAAGTCGATATAAATGAATTATTCAGAGGAGGATACCACAATGCCATACTTACTTATGAATAAAACAATGCAAGCAAACATCCATGACATGCTACTCATATTAATAAATTGGAGCTAAACATGAGAGATCATGAACTACTAGACTTTCTCAAATAACATATACCTCACATGAACCAACTAAGCATGCTCATATGGATGAGTATATGTACAAAAATGAAAGCAAATAGAGTTCATACCAGCCTCTCACCACAATCAGATTGTCGTAGATCGTCATTATTGCCTTTTCACTTGTGTAGCTTGGATAATATGAAATGAAAACCACGCTCCAGCCACCGAAGACCATTGAACTCATGATGAAATTTACAAACCAAAGAAGAACAACAAATATTTTTGGTGTTTTCGAATTAGAAACAAGAACAACAGAAAACAAGCAAACTAAGCAAAATCTTTTTGGGTTTTCTCATAGCAAACCAACAATAGCAAATAAAGTAAACCAAGAGCAAAGAACCAAATAAACAAATGATGAAAAGAAACAAAAGAAATATTTTTGGTCTTTTTTGTGTTTTAGGAAAGAAACAAAGCGAAAACAAAAGAATGCAAACTAACAGAAACACAGAAAAGCAGGATGACAGAAATCTGCCAAATCCTGACAGAAGTACAGAAATCGAAATTAACAAAAATCTTCCATTGCTCAGCTTAGAAAGTGTTCAACTAATGAAAGTTAGATAACAACCTGGGGCACATGCTCAAATTTTTGCAACTCAAAATAACGCTCTGGCTGTGCGTACGAATTTTTTTGGTAACAGCCCAGAATCTGTTTTTGGACAGCACTTCCCCAAATATCATCTCCCTCTCATTTGAAAACCACTCTAAGAGACTAAACAAGTATGTACAAGTATCCAGCAACCATAATATGCAAAGAATGAGTGATGCCGGTATACCTCCCCCCAAGCTTAGGCTTTTGGCCTAAGTGGAGTTCATTCCCAACGAGGGTCGGAGTTCCACGCCGGTGGGTCATACATGGAGTGATAATAAGGCCCCTGCGCAGAAGAATATCGTGGAGGTTCCACATGCCCATGATGTTGATATGAGGAGCTCGCTGCATCGGATGAAGAGTCGGGGTGCTCCTCGGCCTCCTCCACATCTTCCCTTGCACGCCGGCTTTCCCTTTCTATGTATGCGTTTAGCGCATTTTCTGTGATCGACCACCCGTTCCTGGCATCAAGGTTAAACAAAGCAGGTGCAGGCAAGCATACTAGTTTTTCAATTTTCTTGGTTATACTCCAATTTTTCTTATAAAAAGTTATCCTATAATGCAGGTTGTTCAAATTAGATGCATCTGAAATAAATTCATGTTTAATCATGGAAACAACATCAAGCTTCTCTATAGAAAGCGGAATATCTAAATGGTGAGGTCCTACACCATGCATAGCTAATAAGCGAGAGGCGATAAGACCTCCACAAATTCCTCCTTTCTCGCGGTTAGTAGCAAGTCTACAAGCTATTAAAGCACCCAAATTATAAGTCCTATCCTGTTGCAAAGCAGCAGCTAAGAAAGCCAAATCTTGGACAGATAATTTACCTCCAGTCCTTCTCGCAAGAACGCACTTTGTAATGAAATAGGCAAAGTAGCGGATGGCTGGCTGTTGAATGCTACTAATCTTACCACTATCATTGGAGAAGCTCCTCCCATTACAAATCATTGTATAAAGATTTGAGAGCTCCCGCGGTGTTCCCCTGATCTTCTCGCAGGATCCCCACCGCGGCACTCTAATTGCTGTACAAAAATCACTGAAAGGCAAGTTGATAGTTTTGTTATAAATCTTGTACCGGACCATGGGGTTAGTTTGAGACCGATGAAATTCGAAACCTGCACAACCGACACCGTTAGTTTAGCATATTGGTGAGGTTCACCAACAGTAAAACCTTCCAACCCTGCATTGGAAATCAGTGTTTGAACATCTTGCAGGATTCCTGCATTCCGCATAAAATCCGTGCATGGGTAATAAGAGGGGTATACTCCCTCTTCACGATGGACTCTCATGACTTGATGTACCTCCAACTCTTGTTGGTTAAGTTGGTGCACACTCCCTTCCATTTTCTGAAATTTTTCAACAATCATTATAAAATTTGATTTCAAGGTATATAATTGAAGGGAACTACTATAGGCACTTGCTAGAGTACTAAACATGCATCAAAACTAATTTCTTCCACTTAGAACAAGCATGCAAGCTCACTAAACATGTTATCTACAGCAGCAAAATATTCAAGATATACCCAACCAAACAAAATTCTAATTGGACAATCAAAGGAGTCACATACCAAGGAGTAAATGTGCCAAATTTCAAACAGAAATCTGGGCTGAGCAAGGAGATCGAAAAATCGCGAGTTCTTGAGCAGAAACACGAGTGAGAGGAACTTGGTACGAGTTTTTTCGGGAGAGAGAAGATGCTGGGAGGAAGAGATGATGTAGTGGGGCAAGGAGGGGCCCACACCACAGGGTGGCGCGCCCACCTCCTTGGCCGCGCCGGCCTGTGGTGTGGCACCCTCTGGTGCCCCACAGGTCATCCTCTGGCACTCCCAGGTGCCTCGTCGAAAAATAGGACCAACGGTGTAATTTTTGTAATTTTTAGAGAACTTCGAAAAATGCACATTTCTGGGTATTAAATTAATGATTACTGCGCAGGAAAATGATTTCTAAAATCTTAAACATCTAAAGCATATTGCAAAACAAAAGGTGCTACAGCAAGTAAAATAAGTGGAGGGAGAACGAAAGAAAGAAATGTTGTTTAGCTCTCTTATGCATTAAAATATACTTGTTAACAAGGTTGATCAAGTATTGCTACCAAATAAATTTTATATGACATAAGAAGAAATAAACCTCAAATCAATCATGTTACCTTATATTGAATTGATATGGATCCAATCACAAGAGTTTGATATTCTTCTTTAGGCTCATATATAGGACAATCAATGGATCCCACTTTGATAGTTTTCACATTAAAAATTGTATTGACTCCACATACTTTATCAATCCTCTTGGGAAAATAGACAGTGTGTTCCTTATCATCAACATTGAAAGTAACCATGCCTTTATTGCAATCAATAACAGCCCCTGCAGTATTAAGAAAGGGTCTTCCAAGAATAATGGACATATTATCATCTTCAGGCATTTCTAACACAACAAAATCAGTTAATATCAAGCAATGCTGAGTAACTTGAACAGGAACATTTTCACATAAACCAACAGGAATAGCAGTAGATTTATCAGCCATTTGCAAAGATATATCAGTTGGTATCAATTTATCTAAATCAAGTCTCTTATAAAGAGAAAAAGGCATCACACTCACACCTGCTCCCAAATCACATAGAGCAGTTCTAACATAATTATTCTTGATGGAACAAGGAATAGTCGGTATACCTGGGTCTCCAAGCTTCTTGGGAATCTTACCATTGAAGGAGTAATTAGCGAGCATAGTGGAAATTTCCTCATTGGGGATTTTCCTTTTGTTAGTAACAATATCTTTCATATACTTGGAATAAGGAGGCAATTTAATAGCATCAGTCAAAGGGATTTGCAAAAATAAAGGTTTCATCCAATCACAAAATTTATTATAATGTTCCTCCTCCTTTGATTTTAGTTTCTTAACAGGAAAAGGCATTTGCTTTTGAACCCAAGGTTCTCTTTCATTACCATGTTTCTCAGTAATAAAATCTTCTTTAGTGTACTTTTTATTTTTAGCAGGTTTTTCAGGTTCTTTTTCAATTTCTTCTTTATCAGGAGCATCATTCTTATCATTATCTTCCTCATGTTCATTACCACTTTCAGTTTCAGCATCAGAAATAGAAATACTATTAGGATCATTAACAGGTTCAGAGGATTCTACAACATTCTTATGTTTCTTTTTCTTTTTCTTTGATGGATCACTAGTTTTAATTAGTTGAGAATCTTGTTCAACTCTTTTGGGATGCCCTTCAGGATATAGAGGATCCTGGGTAGAAACACCACCTCTAGTTGTTACTTCATAAGCATGTTTTTCTTTAGAATTATTTCCCAACAAGTCATTTTGCACTTTAGTAAGTTGATCAATTTGAGTTTGAACCATTTGAAAATGTTTAACAAGTATCTTAACATCATTGGAGGTTCTCTCCACAATACCATGCAATTCACTAATAGCTCGAGAATTTTCCATTAAATGATTCTCTACTCTCATATTAAAGTTTTCTTGCTTAACAATATAATTATCAAATTCATCTAAGCATTGAGCAGGAGGTTTTGAATACGGAATATCTTCCCTAGTAAAGCGTTGAAGAGAGTGTACCTCAATCATGGATGAAGGGGGAGTTATCTCACATAAATCTTCTATAGGAGGTAAATTCTTCACATCTTCAGGTTTAATACCCTTTTCTTTAAGAGACTTCTTGGCTTCCCTCATATCTTCATCATTTAATTTAATCATACCCCTCTTCTTCACTATCAGTGTCGGGGTTGGTTCAGGTGTAGACCAATCATCATGATTCCGGCCTATTTTAGCCAATAATTCTTCAAATAGCTGCCCTGAGTTCTTTTCCTGAAAACACAACCAGCACAACTATCCAGGTATGCCCTAGACTCAATGGTTAGTCCACTATAAAATATATCAAGTAAATCATGCTTTTCCAAATCATGGTCAGGCTGAGCTCTAATAAGAGAGCAAAATCTAGCCCAAGCCTCAGGCAATTTCTCTCCATCTTCCTGGTCAAAATTATAAATTCTCTGCAAAGCAGCGTGTTGAGCGCTAGCAGGAAAGTATTTTCGAAAGAAAACATCACGCAAGTCAATTGGACTTTTAATAGAACCAGGAGGCAAATTATTATACCAAGTTTTAGCATCATCCTTTAATGAGAAAGGAAAAATTTTAGCAACAAAATAAGTACGCATCTTTACATCATCAGAAAACACGCTACTCAGAGTAGATAACTCAATCATGTGTTCAACAGCACTTTCTTTTTCAGTACCACAAAAGGGTGTTTTCTCAACAATAGCTATATGAGATAGATCAAGAGAAAAATCATAATCTTTATCCCTAATGTTTATAGGAGATGTGGCAAATTTAGGATCAGGAGATGGTTTATATCTAACAGCATGTTCTGCAAGCAACTTTTTAATTTTTCTTGCATCAGTAGTAGCATTCCATTTTTCAATAAAATCATCATCAAGCTCTACATAATCTTCATCAAGATCATCACTAGAATATTCAACAGACTCAGGTGAATTAACAGGTGTACCAGCATTTTCATTAGGAGTTTCAGTATTTTCAATTTGTCTAGACTTAGCAATTGTAGCATCTAGAAAAGAACCTAACGAACCATCATTATCAAGCACAGCAGAAGCATCATCACAATTATGAGAGGAATTTTCAGATTCAGCAGAAGTACCAGCATTTGAAGCTTGTGGTGGTGAAACAAGTTTACTTATCACAGATGGTGAATCAAGAGCAGCAGAGGTACTAAGAGTTGTACCTTTTCTTGTAGTGGATGGTAATATGGCGATCTTAGTATCGCGAGGTTTACCCATGATGGAGAATTTGCAGCGAACAATATCAATCCAAGTGAACTTCCAAATAAAGCTATGCTCCCCGGCAACGGCGCCAGAAAATAGTCTTGATGACCCACAAGTATAGATGATCGCAACAGTCTTCGAGGGAAGTATTACCCAATTTATTGATTCGACACAAGGGGAGACAAAGAATACTTGTAAGCCTTAACAGCGGAGTTGTCAATTCAGCTGCACCTGGAAACAGACTTGCTCGCAAGAGTTTATCAGTAGCAACAGTTTTATGGCAGTAGGAATAGTGAAATAACAGCAGCGGTGAAATAAAGACAGCAGTAGTGATTATAGTAAACAGCAGGATTAAAATACTGTAGGCACAAGGACGGATTTAACGGGCGTTGCATGGATGAGAGAAACTCATGTAACAACCAAAGCAGGGGCATTTGCAGATAATAATAAAACGGTATCCAAGTACTAATCAATCAATAGGCATGTGTTCCATATATAGTCGTACGTGCTCGCAATGAGAAACTTGCACAACATCTTTTGTCCTACTAGCCGGTGGCAGCCGGGCCTCTAGGGAAACTACTGGAAATTAAGGTACTCCTTTTAATAGAGTACCGGAGCAAAGCATTAACACTCCGTGAACACATGTGATCCTCACATCACTACCATCCCCTCCGGTTGTCCCGATTTCTGTCACTTCGGGGCCATTGGTTCCGGACAGCGACATGTGTATACAACTTGCAGGTAAGATCATAAACAACGAATATCTTCATGAATCAATAACATGTTTAGATCTGAGATCATGGCACTCGGGCCCTAGTGACAAGCATTAAGCATAACAAGTTGCAACAATATCATAAAAGTGACATCTACGGATACTAGGCACTATGCCCTAACAATCTTATGACTATTACATGACCAATCTCATCCAATCCCTACCATCCCCTTCAGCCTACAGCGGGGGAATTACTCACACATGGATGGGGGAAACATGGCTGGTCGATGGAGAGGCGTTGGCGGTGATGGCGGTGAAGATCTCCTCCAATTCCCCGTCCCGGCGGAGTGCCAGAACGGAGACTTCTGGCTCCCGCGACGGAGTTTCGCGATGTGGCGGCTCTCTGGAGGGTTTCTGGCGACTTCGACTTCTCTCCGTGCGTTTTTAGGTCGAGCCCGATAAGTAGTCCGAAGGGGGGCGTCGGAGGCCGACCGAGGGGGCCACACCATAGGGCCGCGCGGGCCCCCCTAGGCCGCGCCGCCTTATGGTGTGGGGCCCTCGGGCCTCCACCTCTCTTGCCCTTCTGGCTCCGTCAGTATTCTGGTAAAATAGGGCCTTCTGCATAAATTCCGAGGATTTTCCCGAAAGTTGGATTTCTGCACAAAAATGAGACACCAGAGCAGTTCTGCTGAAAACAGCGTTAGTCCGTGTTAGTTGTATCCAAAATACACAAATTAGAGGCAAAACAATAGCAAAAGTGTTCGGGAAAGTAGATACGTTTTGGACGTATCAGGCACCGGTTCGATCTCGTCATCAGGAATCCGGCAGGATACTCCTTCCGGAATCCTCCGGGACCGGTATAGCCAGTCGATCTCGTATTGACTAACGCTGGAGCCCATCCAGGCCCCGCGAGTGACCTCGGAAGAGTCAGCGCCGGAAGCTTGGCTAGAGCTACCGGCATCTTGCTCTTGGCCACCACCAGATTCCATCTTGGCTAGATCTGCGCTAACCCCGTCGGAAGCGCGATCTTCCGGGTTACCGGAGGAAGAGGTGGAAAGGTATTGTTCGGAAGACATTTGGATTCGAGAAATCCTGCTATCTACTCGGAAAAACAAGTTCCCCAAGAACTACCCCCGCGAGAAGATCTACGAAAGAGAGAAAAAGCAAAGAAAAAGAAAGAGTAAATACGTTTCCAACTCAAGATCTGAACAGCGAGCAAAAGAGGAGTAAACGCGAATAAGGCCTAACCTGGGGCGGCGGAGTCGCAAAGGAAGAGGTTCGCTGGTGGTTGGGAGAGCTTGCTGTAGGCACGGAAGTCCGGCGACGGTGAGGTGGAGAAGAGCTTGAAGGAGCGCCAATGTCGCGACCGAGAGAAAGGCGCCGCAGAAATTCGTCCCGTGCTGAAATCCGGCGACGTCCGTCGGCGCACTGGCGAAGATCTGCTAGGCGGCGGAACTCGAGCAAGCGAACGGAGTGGCGGAGGCGTACGAGCAAGGAGCAGTAGTGCGCGAGAAACTGGAGAGTGCGAAGAAGAAGAAGGAGAAGGGGCGGTTTGACCTTATAATGGAAAAGAGGTGGACTGGAAAACCGCTGAACCGCAGCGGTTCAGCCCGTGGGCCGCGACGGTTCGCTCCGCGTATCGCCACGTGGCGCGGCGATACACGCACAATAGCGAAGACCACAGGGAGGCGCACACGGATTCGAAAAAGTAGTTGGGATCCGCTGTGGAGCAGTTAATGCGCGCGTGGAAGCCGAACGGAAGTGACCCCTGACACTGGCGCGTCAGTTACAGTGCGCATGTCTCTGACAGGCGCGGGACCCGATATATTCTCGACTTCGCCGAGGAGGTATTAAATGAACGAGATGCCGGAAGATAAAGATGCCGGAGAATGCCTTGCGAAGAAAGAGGGCATGAATCTGGGCAAAGATGCCGGAGCCAAGCAGAGCGCCGGATAAATTAAACCGGTATACAAGAACATGGGAACCTGGCATGGTCTGTTGAATAGAATCCGACAGACTATACCAGCTTCGGGGACTAATGTTGGGGGGATGACCCCCGGTATGCCAAAGGCATGCCAAACCGGATGGTCTTATCCATCAAGATACCGGTTTAATATTTATACCGGAACTCAAAGATAGGACTTTGGCTAAGTAAGCTAAGCCGGTATCCCCAAGAGGGGTACACCGGGACCGGATAGAAAGGATGCCGGAGACCGGAAGAAAGAACATGTCGGCAGGACCAGTCAAAGATTCTCTCCTGAGCTAGAGGACAACGATGAGCTAAGCAAAGTGGCTTTAAACGAAGGCCTGAAGACAAAGAGGAGGATGACGGTCAAAGAAGCCGGAGGACGTCAGCCTCCCTGTTTAAAGAGGACCCCGGCGTCATCTGTGATTAAAGTAGCTTTGTAAAGTATCTTTGTAAAGTAGTTTGTCTAGTCAAAGATGCCATTAGGGTTTCTTGCCCTGTAAGCCACCCTCTCCCCTATATAGGGAGAGGGGGCAGTCTCCTTCACGGGCGCGGAAGAATAGCGAAGCGACAGAGCGCAATAGAGAGAGAAACGATAGCAGAAGATAGAAGGAGAACCTTGTAAGCTCAAACCTGTAACCTGTGGAAATCAATGAAGATAGTGATCTAGAGTGAGTTCTTCCTTGTGTCTTTCTTCTTTAACCTCTGGCCTTGGCCAAGTTCTTGAGGAAACCATCCGGAAGTTCATCCCATCTAGTCACAAACCCTCCCCCGAATCCTCTAGCGTCCATTCGGCCCCAAGATAAGCCATCCTATGGCATCTGTTTGTTCACCACGACGACAAAACTGACTCAACATAAAGTAAAAGATAGGCCCTTCGCAGAGGGAAGCAGGGATTAAATCATGTGCTAGAGCTTTTCAAGTTTTGAAATCACATAGAGAGCATAAAAGTAAAGTTTTGAGAGGTGTTTGTTGTTGTCAACGAATGGTAATGGGTACTCTAACTACCTTATCAACCAGACTTTCAAGAGCGGCTCCCATGAAGGACGTTATCTCTACCAGCAAGGTAGATCATCCCTCTTCTCTTTTGTTTACACATGTACTTTAGTTTTATTTATTAGATGAAACTCCCCCCAACCTTTGCTTACACAAGCCATGGCTAACCGAATTCTCGGGTGCCTTCCAACATTCACATACCATGGAGGAGTGTCTATTTGCAAATTTAAGTTGCTTACTGATAGATCAGAGCAAAACATGTGAAGAGAATTATTAATGCAAGTTAATTAATTGGGGCTGGGAACCCCATTGCCAGCTCTTTTTGCAAAATTATTGGATAAGCGGATGAGCCACTAGTCCATTGTGAAAGTCTGTCAGAAGTAAATGACAAGATCGAAAGATAAAACACCACATACTTCCTCATGAGCTATAAAACATTGACACAAATAAGAGATAGCTTTTGAATTGTTTAAAGGTAGCACATGAAGTATTTACTTGGAATGGCAGGAAATACCACATAGTAGGTAGATATGGTGGACACAGATGGCATGGGTTTTGGCTCAAGGTTTTGGATGCACGAGAAGTATTCCCTCTCAGTACAAGGCTTTGGCTAGCAAGGTTGTTTGAAGCAAACACAAGTATGAACCGGTACAGCAAAACTTACATAAGAACATATTGCAAGCATTATAAGACTCTACACTGTCTTCCTTGTTGCTCAAACACTTTTACCAGAAAATATCTAGACCTTAGAGAGACCAATCATGCAAACCAAATTTCAACAAGCTCTACAGCAGTTCTCCACTACTAGATTTAAACTACATGATGCAAGAGCTTAAACATGATTTATGAGAGCTCAAAACAATTGCCAAGTATCAAATTATTCAAGACCATATGAAGCATTTTCTGATTCCAACAAAATAACAGCAAGTGAAGCAATCAACTTTCGCCCTTGAACATTAAAAGTAAGAATGAAGAACACTAGTGTTCATATGAAAAAGCGGAGCGTGTCACTCTCCCACATGAGCATGAATTTATTCAGAGAATGAAAATAACAAAACGAAAATAAAAGCACACATACGCTCCAAGTAAAGTACATAAGATGTGTGATGGCGTGTAACTCACACGTTCGTTGGGAACCCCAAGAGGAAGGTATGATGCGCACAGCAGCAAGTTTTCCCTCAGAAAGAAACCAAGGTTTATCGAACCGGGAGGAGCCAAGAAGCACGTTGAAGGTTGATGGTGGCGAAATGTGATGCGGCGCAACACCAGGGATTCCGGCGCCAACGTGGAACCTGCACAACACAACCAAAGTACTTTGCCCCAACGAAACAGTGAGGTTGTCAATCTCACCGGCTTGCTGTAACAAAGTATTAACCGTATTGTGTGGAAGATGATTGTTTGCAAGAAAACAGTAAAACAAGTATTGCAGTAGATTGTATGCGATGTAAAGAATAGGACCGGGGTCCACAGTTCACTAGAGGTGTCTCTCCCATAAGATAAAAGCATGTTGGGTGAACAAATTACAGTCGGGCAATTGACAAATAGAAAAGGGCATAACAATGCATATACATGATATGATAAATATAGTGAGATTTAATTGGGCATTACGACAAAGTACATAGACCGCCATCCAACTGCATCTATGCCTAAAAAGTCCACCTTCAGGTTATCATCCGAACCCCTTTCAGTATTAAGTTGCAAGCAACAGACAATTGCATTAAGTATGGTGCGTAATGTAATCGACAACTATATCCTTAGACATAGAATCAATGTTTTATCCCTAGTGGCAACAGCACAACACAACCTTAGAACTTTCTCATCATCGTCCTGTATCAATGAAGGCATGAACCCACTATCAAGCATAAACACTCCCTCTTGGAGTTAAGAGTAAAAACTTGGCCAGAGCCTCTACTAATAACGGAGAGCATGCAAGATCATAAACAACACATAAGTAATAGATTGATAATCACCATAACATAGTATTCTCTATTCATCGGATCCCGACAAACACAACATATAGAATTACAGATAGATGATCTTGATCATGTTAGGCAGCTCACAAGATCCAACAATGAAGCACAATTAGGAGAAGACGACCATCTAGCTACAGCTATGGACCCATAGTCCAGGGGTGAACTACTCACTCATCACTCCGGAGGCGATCATGGCGATGAAGAGTCCTCCGGGAGATGAATCCCCTCTCCGGAAGGGTGCCGGAGGCGATCTCCTGAATCCCCCGAGATGGGATTCGCAGCGGCGGCGTCTCTGGAAGGTTTTCCGTATCGTGGCTCTCGGTACTGGGGGTTTCGCGACGGAGGCTTTAAGTAGGCGAAAGGGTAGGTCAAGGGGCGGCACGAGGGCCCCACACACCAGGGCGGCGCGGGCCCAGCCCTGGCCGCGTGGCCCTGGCGTGGCGGCGCCTCGTCGCCCCACTTCGTTATCCTTTCGGTCTTCTGGAAGCTTCGTGCAAAAATAGGACCCTGGGCGTTGATTTCGTCCAATTCCGAGAATATTTCCTTACTAGGATTTCTGAAACCAAAAACAGCAGAAAAACAACAACTGGCACTTCGACATCTTGTTAATAGGTTAGTGCCGGAAAATGTAAAATAACGCTGTAAAGTATGTGTAAAACACTCAAGTATTGTAATAAAAGTAGCATGTAACATAAGAAATTATAGATACGTTTGCGACGTATCAAGCATCCCCAAGCTTAGTTCCTACTCGTCCTCGAGTAGGTAAACGATAACACAAATAATTTCTGAAGTGACACGCTACCAACATAATCTTGATCAACATTATTGTAAAGCATATGAGATGAATGGAGTAATCTGAACAAAAGATTGCTAACAAAGATAATGACTAAGCAAATGAATCATATAGCAAAACTTTTCATGAATAATACTTTCAAACAAGTATCAATAAGACTTGCATAAGAGATAACTCATAAGCAATAAATTCATAGTAGAATGCATTGAAGCAACACAAAGGATGATTAAGTTTCAGCAATTGCTTTCAACTTGTAACATGTATATCTCATGGATATTTGTCAACATAGAGTAATATAACAGGTGCAGTAAGTAAACATGTAAGAATCAATGCACACAGTTAACACAAGTGTTTGCTTCTAAGATAGAAGGGAATGGGTAAACTGACTCAACAATAAAGTAAAAGATTGGCCCTTCGCAGAGGGAAGCATTGATTTACTATTTTTGTGCTAGAGCTTTTGTTTTGAAAACATAGAAATTTTTTGTCAACGGTAGTAATAATTCATATGTGCTATGCATAATACTTTCTACAAGTTGCATGCCTCATGCATAGAGTACCAATAGTGCTCGCACCTTGTCCTACTATCTCGGAAAACACGGATTCTCATCGCATAACATATGCTTCAACCAAGTGTCACAAAGGGGTACCTCTATGCCGCCTGTACAAGTGTCTAAGGAGAAAGCACACATTGGATTTCTCGCTTTTGATTATTCTCAACTTAGACATCCATACCGGGACAACATAGACAACAGATAATGGACTCCTCTTTTTAATGCTTAAGCATTCAACAATAGTTAATATTCTCATAAGAGATTGAGGTTGTATGTCCAAACTGAAACTTCCACCATGATACATGGCTTTAGTTAGCGGCCCAATGTTCTTATCTAATCATATGCATACTCAAACCATTTGATCATGAAATCCACTACTTCAGACAAGACGAACATGCATAGCATCTCACATGATATCCAACAAAGGTAAAGTTGATGGCGTCCCCAGAAAACATGGTTACCGCTCAACAAGCAACTTATAAGAATTAAGACACATAACTACATATTCATCACCACAATAGTTTTTAAGCTATTTGTCCCATGAGCTATATATTGTAAAGGTAGAGGAATGAAATTTAAAGGTAGCACTCAAGTAATTTACTTTGGAATGGCAGGAAATACCACATAGTAGGTAGATATGGTGGACACAAATGGCATGGAGTTTGGCTCAAGGTATTTGGATGCACGAGAAGCATTTCCTCTCAGTACAAGATTTGGGCTAGCAAGGTTGTTTGAAGCAAACACAAGTATGAACAGGTACAGCAAAACTCACACAAGAACATATTGCAAGCATTATAAGGCTCTACACTGTCTTCCTTGTTGTTCAAACACTTTACCCGAAAATATCTAGACTTAGAGAGATCAATCATGCAAACCAAATTAAACAAGCTCTACAGTAGTTCTTCATTAATAGATTAAACTACATGATGCAAGAGCTTAAACATGATCTAAGAGAGCTCAAACAATTGCCAAATTTACCAAACCATATGCAGCATTTTCCAATTCCAACCAAATAGCAATTTAACGAAGCAATAAGCTTTCGCCATGAACATTAAAGCACAATTAAGAACACAAGTGTTCCATATGAAAAAGCGGAGCGTAATATCTCCAATATAAGGATGGCGAGATCCAACTTTATTCAAAACAAAACAAAAATAAAAACAAACCGACGCTCCAAGTAAAGAACATAAGATGTGACTGAATAAAAATGTAGTTTCAGGGGAGGAACCTGATGATGTTGTCGATGAAGAAGGGGATGCCTTGGGCATCCCCAAGCTTAGACGCTTGAGTCTTCTTAGAATATGCAGGGGTGAACCACGGGGGCATCCCCAAGCTTAGAGCTTTCACTCCTCTTGATCATAGTATATCATACTCCTCTCTTGACCCTTGAAAACTTCCTTCACACCAAACTTCAAGCAAACTCATTAGAGGGTTAGTGCACAATAAAAGTTTACATGTTCAGAGGTGGAACAATCATTCTTTACACTTATGGACATTGCATAAAGCTACTGGACATTAATGGATCAAAGAAATTCATCCAACATAGCAAAAGAGGCAATGCGAAATAAAAGGCAGAATCTGTCAAAACAGAACAGTTCGTAAAGACGAATTTTAAAATGGCACCAGACTTGCTCAAATGGAAAAACTCAAAACTAATGAAAGTTGCGTACATATCTGAGGATCACGGCAGATTTTTTCAAAGTTTCTACAGAGACTTGTGCCAGAATTCGTGACAGACAGCAATGCTGTTTCTGCGCAGTGATCCCAAATATAACATCAACTTTAACATAGAAACTTTACTTGGCACGAAAACATGATAAGGAGAGGTTGCTACAGTAGTAAACAACTTCCAAGACTCAACAAAACAAAAATTGCTGTAGTAAAAACATGGGTTGTCTCCCATAAGCGCTTTTCTTTAACGCCTTTCAGCTAGGCGCAGAAAGTGCAAATCAAGTAACATCAAGAGTAGAAGCATCAACATCACCTTGGGCTTTACCCTTACCTTTCTTGTCCTCTTTCTTACTCTTTGGCTTAGGGAATATATGGCTACACCCGGGTGTAGAGGTGAATTTTAAGGTGCCTTCTCTCACGTCTATGACTGCTCCCAATAGTTTCAGCAGGGATCTTCCGAGTGTGATTTGTCATGTTCCTGCGCATTCAATGACAAGGTAATCAATGGATATTGTTCTCCCAAGAATGGTTGTATGCACACCCGCAGCTATCCCTTTAGGAATTATAACAGAGTTATCAATAAGAGTTATTCCTTCTCCCCCTTCAGCGAATTCCCAAAGTTTCAATGATTTATGAATACTCTTAGGCATTAGGCAAAATTCAGTCATAATATCACAATTAGCACGACGAGTTTGGTTACCTATGACAATTTTAATAGTAGGATCCCACAATGAAGGTTCAGAGTTCACTAAAACTTGATCAAGACGGTTACGAATATATCCATAATTTTCATTTAGGCGAGATGCACTTGTTTCAAGAGTGTTTAATCTATTATAAATGCTAATAAGGGCTGAATCAAAGTTATTAGTTGAATCATGTGATGCAACCAACTTCTTTATGGCATTAAAAGCTTGATCCCCATTACAATGAAGGAAATCTCCTCCCACTAGAGCATCCAAGGCATATCTATAGCGAATCATAAGACCAAAAAAAAAATTACTAAGGAGCAAACTTAGAGTCATTTGAGGTTCAGTTCTACGATAAGAAGTAAAAATCCTGGACCAAGCATCTTTAAAACTTTCCTCATCCCCTTGTTTAAAAGTAAAAACTAATTCCTCAGGTGAAGAAGTAACAAGTACAGAACTAGACATGATAACAAAAGTAAACTAAATGCAAGTAACTAATTTTTTGTGTTTTTGATATAGAGAGCAAGACAGTAAATAAAGTAAAACTAGCAACTATTTTTTGTGTGTTTTGTTTAGGTGCAGCAAACAAAGTAGTAAATAAAATAAAGCAAGACAAAAACAAAGTAAAGAGATTGGGAAGTGGAGACTCCCCTTGCAGCGTGTCTTGATCTCCCCGGCAACGGCGCCAGAAAAAGAGCTTGATGGCGTGTAACTCACACGTTCGTCGGGAACCCCAAGAGGAAGGTATAATGCGCACAGCAGCAAGTTTTCCCTCAGAAAGAAACCAAGGTTTATCGAACCAGGAGGAGCCAAGAAGCACGTTGAAGGTTGATGGTGGCGAAATGTGATGCGGCGCAACACCAGGGATTCCGGCGCCAACGTGGAACCTGCACAACACAACCAAAGTACTTTGCCCCAACGAAACAGTGAGGTTGTCAATCTCACCGGCTTGCTGTAACAAAGGATTAACCGTATTGTGTGGAAGATGATTGTTTGCAAGAAAACAGTAAAACAAGTATTGCAGTAGATTGTATGCGATGTAAAGAATAGGACCGGGGTCCACAGTTCACTAGAGGTGTCTCTCCCATAAGATAAAAGCATGTTGGGTGAACAAATTACAGTCGGGCAATTGACAAATAGAAAAGGGCATAACAATGCATATACATGATATGATAAATATAGTGAGATTTAATTGGGCATTACGACAAAGTACATAGACCACCATCCAACTGCATCTATGCCTAAAAAGTCCACCTTCAGGTTATCATCCGAACCCCTTTCAGTATTAAGTTGCAAGCAACAGACAATTGCATTAAGTATGGTGCGTAATGTAATCGACAACTATATCCTTAGACATAGAATCAATGTTTTATCCCTAGTGGCAACAGCACAACACAACCTTAGAACTTTCTGTCACTGTCCCAGGTATCAATGAAGGCATGAACCCACTATCGAGCATAAACACTCCCTCTTGGAGTTAAGAGTAAAAACTTGGCCAGAGCCTCTACTAATAACGGAGAGCATGCAAGATCATAAACAACACATAAGTAATAGATTGATAATCACCATAACATAGTATTCTCTATTCATCGGATCCCGACAAACACAACATATAGAATTACAGATAGATGATCTTGATCATGTTAGGCAGCTCACAAGATCCAACAATGAAGCACAATTAGGAGAAGACGACCATCTAGCTACTGCTATGGACCCATAGTACAGGGGTGAACTACTCACTCATCACTCCGGAGGCGATCATGGCGATGAAGAGTCCTCCGGGAGATGAATCCCCTCTCCGGCAGGGTGCCGGAGGCGATCTCCTGAATCCCCCGAGATGGGATTCGCGGCGGCGGCGTCTCTGGAAGGTTTTCCGTATCGTGGCTCTCGGTACTAGGGGTTTCGCGACGGAGGCTTTAAGTAGGCGAAAGGGTAGGTCAAGGGGCGGCACGAGGGCCCCACACACTAGGGCGGCGCGGGCCCAGCCCTGGCCGCGCGGCCCTGGCGTGGCGGCGCCTCGTCGCCCCACTTCGTTATCCTTTCGGTCTTCTGGAAGCTTCGTGCAAAAATAGGACCCTGGGCGTTGATTTCGTCCAATTCCGAGAATATTTCCTTACTAGGATTTCTGAAACCAAAAACAGCAGAAAAACAGCAACTGGCACTTCGGCATCTTGTTAATAGGTTAGTGCCGGAAAATGTAAAATAACGCTGTAAAGTATGTGTAAAACACTCAAGTATTGTAATAAAAGTAGCATGGAACATAAGAAATTATAGATACGTTTGCGACGTATCAATGTGACGAAATAAAAATCTAGTTTCACTAGAAGTGACCTGATAAGTTGTCGATGAAGAAGGGGATGCCTTGGGCATCCCCAAGCTTAGATGCTTGAGTCTTCTTGAAATATGCAGGGATGAACCACGGGGGCATCCCCAAGCTTAGACCTTTCACTCTTCTTGAGCATAGTATATCATCCTCTTCTATTGACCCTTGAAAATTTCCTCCACACCAAACTTCAAGCAAACTCATTAGAGGGTTAGTGCATAATAAAAATTCACATGTTCAGAGGTGACACAATCATTCTTAACACTTCTGGACATTGCACAAAGCTTCTGAAAGTTAATGGAACAAAGAAACTCATTCAACATGGCAAAAGCGGCAATGCGAAATAAAAGGCAGAATCTGTCAAAACAGAAAAGTCCGTAAAGACGAATTTTGCAGGGGCACTTAACTTGCTCAAACGAAAAAACTCAAAACTAATGAAAGTTGCGTACATATCTGAGGATCACGCACGTAGATTTGCATATTTTTTTGATTTTTTTACAGAGAGATCTGCGCGAATGCGTGACAGACAGCAATTCTGTTTCTACGCAGCAATCCAAATCTAGCATCAACTTTACCATAGAGACTTTACTTGGCACAAAAACATGATAAGGAGAGGTTGCTACAGTAGTAAACAACTTCCAAGACTCAACAATATAGTAAATAAAATGAAACATGGGTTATCTCCCAAGAAGTTCTTTCTTTATAGCCATTAAGATGAGCTCACCAATTTTAATGATACTCTCGCAAGAAATAAGAGTTGAAGCAAAAGAGAGCATCAAGAGCCAAATTCAAAACTCATTTAAGCCTAACCCACTTCCTATGAAAAGGAATCTTGTACACAAATAAATTCATGAAGAACAAAGTGGCAAGCATAGAAAAGCAACACAAGCGCAATTTCAAGATTCTCAACATAAAGAGGGGAAACTTAATATTATTAAGATGCATATAACCATGTTTCCCTCTCTCATAATAACTTTCAGTAGCATCATGAAAAAACTCAACAATATAACTATCACATAAAACATTCTTGTCATGAGCCACACGCATAAATTTTTTACTCTCCACATAAGCATAATCAATTTTATTAGTTGTAGTGGGAGCAAATTCAATAAGATAGCTATCATTATTATTCTCATCAAGTGTAGGAGGCATAGTATAATCATAATAAAATTTACTCTCCATAGTAGGCGGCACCAAAAGACCACTATCATTATAATCATCATAAATAGGAGGCAAAGTATCATCAAAGAAAATTTTCTCCTCAATGCTTGGGGGACTAAAAATATCATGCTCATCAAAACCAGCTTCCCCAAGCTTAGAATTTTCCATATCATTAACAACAATGGTGTTCAAAACGTTCATACTAATATCATTGCTACTAGCATGCAAATAAGATTCCGTAGGTTTTTAAATTTTCGCATCAAACAATCCATGTCTTAACTCAGGAAATAGATTAAGAAGCTCACTGTTGCTTTCCATTATGTCTAACTAGTGTAAACAAGAAACCAAAAGATGCAATTGCAGGATCTAAAGGAAATAGCTTTGAGCACTTACAACGGCAACAGAAAATAACTTAGTTACCTGGGACCGGAGTATGAGTGCCTTTTACCTTTCCTCCCCGGCAACGGCGCCAGAAAATAGCTTGATGTCTACTCACGCTTCTTTTCCTGTAGACAGTGTTGGGCCTCCAAGAGCAGAGGTTTGTAGAACATCAACAAGTTTTCCCTTAAGTGGATCACCCAAGGTTTATCGAACTTAGGGAGGAAGAGGTCAAAGATATTCCTCTCAAGCAACCCTGCAATCACGATACAAGAAGTCTCTTGTGTCCCCAACACACCTAATACACTTGTCAGATGTATAGGTGCACTAGTTCGGCGAAGAGATAGTGAAATACAAGTAGTATGGATGTATATGAGTGGTAATAGCAATCTAAATAAAATATGGCAGCGAGTAAACATGCAGTAGAACAATAAGTAAACGGAGATTCGATGTTTGGAAACAAGGCCTAGGGATCATACTTTCACTAGTGGGCACTCTCTACATTGATCGCATAATAAATAATAACTTCTCTCATTTGTGCTACATACACTCTTTTGTTGGATGACAAACACCAGTCGTTGTGTAGGGCTACAAGAGCTCCCTCAAGCCGGAGTTAACAAGCGCCACAACATTCAGTATTCATATTTAAGTAACCTTAGAGCATAATAGATCTTTGCAAAATAAACCGAGAACTAACATAGCATACACACTATCCACATTACACTATGAAAGGAGGAATAGATCACATCAATACTATCATAATGATGATTAACTCCATAACCTACAAGAGATTATGATCATAACCTACGATAAGAACCACATGGTGCACACACTGGCACCTTTACACCATGCAGGAGGAATAGACTACTTTAATAACATCACATGAGTAGCACATAGACTAGTAGCGATACAAAGCTCATCATATGGATCTCAATCATGCAAGGCAATTCATGAGATCATTGTATTGGAGTACAGAGAGAGATATTAACCACATAGCTACCGATACAGCTCTTAGCCTCGAGGGATAATGATACGTCTCCAACGTATCGATAATTTCTTATGTTCCATGCTACTTTATTGATGATACCTACATGTTTTATACACATTATATGTCATATTTATGCGTTTTCTGGAACTAACCTATTAACAAGATGCCGAAGTGCCAGTTCCTGTTTTCTGCTGTTTTTGGTTTCAGAAATCCTAGTAACGAAATATTCTCGGAATTGGACGAAATCAACGCCCAGGTTCCTATTTTGCCCGGAAGCATCCAGAACACCCGAGAGCCGCCAGAGGGGGGCCCTGTGGGCCCCAGATGACATGGTGGCGCGGCCAGGGCTGGGCCCGCGCCACCCTATGGTGTGGTCGCCCCTTTGACCCTCCTGCGCCGCCTCTTCGCCTATATAAAGCCCCTGCATCGAAAACCCTTACGGAGGAAGCCACGATACGAGAAAAGTTCCAGAGCCGCCGCCATCGCGAAGCCAAGATCTGGGGGACAGGAGTCTCTGTTCCGGCACCCTGCCGGAGCGGGGAAGTGCCCCCGGAAGGCTTCTCCATCGACACCGCTGCCATCTCCACCGCCATCTTCATCACCGCTGCTGCTCCCATGAGGAGGGAGTAGTTCTCCATCGAGGCTCGGGGCTGTACCGGTAGCTATGTGGTTCATCTCTCTCCTATGTAGTTCAATACAATAATCTCATGAGCTGCCTTACATGATTGAGATTCATATGATGATGCTTGTAATCTAGATGTCATTATGCTAGTCAAGTGGGTTTTACTTATGTGATCTCCGGAGACTCCTTGTCCCACGTGTGTAAAGGTGACAGTGTGTGCACCGTGTGGGTCTCTTAGGCTATATTTCACGAAGTACTTATTCACTGTTGAAGAGCGTAGTGAAGTGCTTATTTATATCTCTTTATGATTGCAATGTGCATCGTATCACAATTTATCTATGTGCTACTCTAGCAAAGTTATTAAAGTAGTTTTATTCCTCCTGCATGTGTGCAAAGGTGACAGTGTGTGCACCGTGTTAGTACTTGGTTTATGCTATGATCATGATCTCTTGTAGATTGCGAAGTTAACTATTGCTATGATAATATTGATGTGATCTATTCCTCCTACATATGCATGAAGGTGACAGTGTGCATGCTATGCTAGTACTTGGTTTAGTCGTTTTGATCTATCTTACACTAAAGGTTACTAAAATATGAGCATTATTGTGGAGCTTGTTAACTCCGGCATTGAGGGTTCGTGTAATCCTACGCAATGTGTTCATCATCCAACAAAGTGTAGAGTATGCATTTATCTATTCTGTTATGTGATCAAAGTTGAGAGTGTCCACTAGTGAAAGTCTATTCCCTAGGCCTTGTTCCTAAATACTGCTATCGCTGCTTGTTTACTGTTTTACTGCGTTACTACTGCTGTGTTACTACTGCTGCAATACTACCACCATCAACTACACGCCAGCAAGCTATTTTCTGGCACAGTTGCTACTGCTCATACATATTCATACCACCTGTATTTCACTATCTCTTCGCCGAACTAGTGCACCTATTTGGTGTGTTGGGGACACAAGAGACTTCTTGCTTTGTGGTTGCAGGGTTGCATGAGAGGGATATCTTTGACCTCTTCCTCCCTGAGTTCGATAAACCTTGGGTGATCCACTTAAGGGAAAACTTGCTGCTGTTCTACAAACCTCTGCACTTGGAGGCCCAACACTGTCTACAGGAAAGGAGGGGGGACGTAGACATCAAGCACTTTTCTGGCGCCGTTGCCGGGGAGGAAAGGTAAAAGGTACTCACACTCCGGATCTCGGCTACTAAGCTATTCTCCGGCGCCGTTGTAAGTACTCGAAGCTATTTCCTTTAGACTCTGCAATTGCGACATTTGGTTTCTTGTTTACACTAGTTAGGCATAATGGAAAACAACAAAAATATGAGAGATCTTTATGAACTTTATCTTGAATTAGGACATGATGTGTTTGAAGAAAGAATTAAGAAACCCATGGAACTTTATATGCATGCTAATGGGAATGTTATTACTATGAATGCTTTGAACACCATTGTTGCTAATGCTATGGAAAATTCTAAGCTTGGGGAAGCTGGCTTTGATGAGCATGATATTTTTAGTCCCCCAAGCATTGAGGAGAAAATTTACTTTGATGATACTTTGCCTCCCATTTATGATGATTATAATGATAGTAGTCTTTTGTTACCACCTGTTATGGAGGATAAATTTGATTATGATTACAATATACCTCCTATATTTGATAGCTACTTTGTTGAATTTGCTCCCACTACAATTAATAAGAATGACTATGCTTATGTTGGGAGTAGTAATTATTTTATGCATGAGACTCATGATAAGAATGCTTTATGTGATGGTTATATTGTTGAGTTTGCTCATGATGCTACTGAAAGTTATTATGAGAGAGGAAAATATGGTTGTAAAAATTTTCATGTTACTAAAATGCCTCTCTATGTGCTGAAATTTTTGAAGCTACACTTGTTTTATCTTCCTATGCTTGTTACTTTGCTCTTCATGAACTTGTTTATTTACAAGATTCCTATGCATAGGAAGCATGTTAGACTTAAATGTGTTTCGAATTTGCCTCTTGATGCTCTCTTTTGCTTCAAATACTATTTCTTGCGAGTGCATCATTAAAACTGCTGAGCCCATCTTAATGGCTATAAAGAAAGAACTTCTTGGGAGATAACCCATGTGTTTATTTTACTACAGCAATTTTTGTTTTGTTGAGTCTTGGAAGTTGTTTACTACTGTAGCAACCTCTCCTTATCATGTTTTTGTGCCAAGTAAAGTTTCTATGTTAAAGTTGATGTTATATTTGGGATCGCTGCGCAGAAACAGCATTGCTGTCTGTCACGAATCTGGGCACAGTTCTCTGTAGAAAATTCGAAAAAATCTGCCAATTTACGAGCGTGATCCTCAGATATGTACGAAACTTTCGTTAGTTTTGAGTTTTTCCATTTGAGCAAGTCTAGTGCCAGCTTTAAATTCGTCTTTACGGACTGTTCTGTTTTTGACAGATTCTGCCTTTTATTTCGCATTGCCGCTTTTGTTAAGTTGAATGAGTTTCTTTGTTCCATTAACTTTCAGAAGTTTTGTGCAATGTCCAGAAGTGTTAAGAATGATTGTGTCACCTCTGAACATGTGAATTTTTGATTATGCACTAACCCTCTAATGAGTTTGCTTGAAGTTTGGTGTGAAGGAAGTTTTCAAGGGTCAATAGAAGAGGGTGATATAATGTGATCGAGAAGAGTGAAAGGTCTAAGCTTGGGGATGCCCCGGTGGTTCATCCCTGCATATTTTAAGAAGACTCAAGCATCTAAGCTTGGGGATGCCCAAGGCATCCCCTTCTTCATCGACAAAGTATCAGGTTTTTTCTAGTGAAACTATATTTTTATTCGGTCACATCTTATGTATTTTACTTGGAGCGTCTGTGTGCTTTTATTTTAGCTTTTGTTTTGTTATCTTAGTTCTCTGAATAAGTTCATCCTTGTGTGGGAGAGAGACACGCTCCGCTGGTTCGTATGAACACATGTGTTCTTAGCTCATAATATTCATGGCGAAGTTTCTTCTTCGTTAAATTGTTATATGGTTGGAATTGGAAAATGCTACATGTAGTAATTGCTATAATGTCTTGGGTAATGTGATACTTGGCAATTGTTGTGCTCATGTTTAAGCTCTTGCATCATATACTTTGCACCTATTAGTGAAGAAATACATAGAGCTTGCTAAAATTTGGTTTGCATAATTGGTCTCTCTAAGGTCTAGATAATTTCTAGTATTGGGTTGAACAACAAGGAAGACGGTGTAAAGTCTTATAATGTTTACAATATGTCTTTTATGTGAGTTTTGCTGCACCGGTTCATCCTTGTGTTTGTTTCAAATAACCTTGCTAGCCTAAACCTTGTATCGAGAGGGAATACTTCTCATGCATCCAAAATCCTTGAGCCAATATTCATGCCATTTGTGTCCACCATACCTACCTACTACATGGTATTTCTCCGCCATTCCAAAGTAAATTGCTTGAGTGCTACCTTTAAAATTCCATCATTCACCTTTGCAATATATAGCTCATGGGACAAAATAGCCTAAAAAACTATCGTAGTATTGAATATGTACTTATGCACTTTATATTTTATTAAGTTGCTTGTTGTGCGATAACCATGCTTCTGGGGAACGCCATCAACTATTGTTGAATATCATGTGAGTTGCTATGCATGTCCGTCTTGTCTGAAGGTCTATCATTTTAGTGATTGGAGCATGCAAAATTGTTAGAGAAGAACATTGGGCCGCTAACTAAAGCCATGAATCATGGTGGAAGTTTCAGTTTTGGACATATATCCTCAATCTCATATGAGAATAATAACTTTGCTACATGCTTATGCATTTAAGAGGAGTCCATTATCTGTTGTCCATGTTGTCCCGGTATGGATGTCTAAGTTGAGAATAATCAAAAGCGAGAAATCCGAAATGCGAGCATTCTCCTTAGACCTTTGTACAGGCGGCATGGAGGTACCCCTTTGTGACACTTGGTTGAAACATGGCATGCGAAGATCCGGTAGTCCAAGTTAAGTAGGACGAGGTGCGGGCACTATTAGTATACTATGCGTGAGGCTTGCAACTTGTAAGATATAATTTTCATAACTCATATGCTTTATTACTACCGTTGACAAAATTGTTTCATGTTTTCAAAATAAAAGCTCTAGCACAAATACAGCAATCGATGCTTTCCTCATTGAAGGACCATTCTGTTACTTTTATTGTTGAGTCAGTTTACCTATCTCCTTCCACCTAAGAAGCAAACACTTGTGTGAACTGTGCATTGATTACTACATACTTGCATATTGCACTTGTTATATTACTTTATGTTGACAATATCCATGAGATATACATGTTATAAGTTGAAAGCAACCGCTGAAACTTAATCTTCCTATGTGTTGCTTCAATACCTTTACTTTGATTTATTGCTTTATGAGTTAACTCTTATGCAAGACTTATTGAAGCTTGTCTTGAAGTACTATTCATGAAAAGTCTTTGCTTTATGATTCAGTTGTTTACTCATGTCATTACCTTTGCTTTGATCGCTGCATTCATTACATATGTTTACAAATAGTATGATCAAGATTATGATGGCATGTCACTTCAGAAATTATCTTTGTTATCGTTTTACCTGCTCGGGACGAGCAGAACTAAGCTTGGGGATGCTGATACGTCTCCAACGTATCGATAATTTCTTATGTTCCATGCTACTTTATTGATGATACCTACATGTTTTATACACATTATATGTCATATTTATGCGTTTTCTGGAACTAACCTATTAACAAGATGCCGAAGTGCCAGTTCCTGTTTTCTGCTGTTTTTGGTTTCAGAAATCCTAGTAACGAAATATTCTCGGAATTGGACGAAATCAACGCCCAGGTTCCTATTTTGCCCGGAAGCATCCAGAACACCCGAGAGCCGCCAGAGGGGGGCCCTGTGGGCCCCAGATGACATGGTGGCGCGGCCAGGGCTGGGCCCGCGCCACCCTATGGTGTGGTCGCCCCTTTGACCCTCCTGCGCCGCCTCTTCGCCTATATAAAGCCCCTGCATCGAAAACCCTTACGGAGGAAGCCACGATACGAGAAAAGTTCCAGAGCCGCCGCCATCGCGAAGCCAAGATCTGGGGGACAGGAGTCTCTGTTCCGGCACCCTGCCGGAGCGGGGAAGTGCCCCCGGAAGGCTTCTCCATCGACACCGCTGCCATCTCCACCGCCATCTTCATCACCGCTGCTGCTCCCATGAGGAGGGAGTAGTTCTCCATCGAGGCTCGGGGCTGTACCGGTAGCTATGTGGTTCATCTCTCTCCTATGTAGTTCAATACAATAATCTCATGAGCTGCCTTACATGATTGAGATTCATATGATGATGCTTGTAATCTAGATGTCATTATGCTAGTCAAGTGGGTTTTACTTATGTGATCTCCGGAGACTCCTTGTCCCACGTGTGTAAAGGTGACAGTGTGTGCACCGTGTGGGTCTCTTAGGCTATATTTCACGAAGTACTTATTCACTGTTGAAGAGCGTAGTGAAGTGCTTATTTATATCTCTTTATGATTGCAATGTGCATCGTAGCACAATTTATCTATGTGCTACTCTAGCAAAGTTATTAAAGTAGTTTTATTCCTCCTGCATGTGTGCAAAGGTGACAGTGTGTGCACCGTGTTAGTACTTGGTTTATGCTATGATCATGATCTCTTGTAGATTGCGAAGTTAACTATTGCTATGATAATATTGATGTGATCTATTCCTCCTACATATGCATGAAGGTGACAGTGTGCATGCTATGCTAGTACTTGGTTTAGTCGTTTTGATCTATCTTACACTAAAGGTTACTAAAATATGAGCATTATTGTGGAGCTTGTTAACTCCGGCATTGAGGGTTCGTGTAATCCTACGCAATGTGTTCATCATCCAACAAAGTGTAGAGTATGCATTTATCTATTCTGTTATGTGATCAAAGTTGAGAGTGTCCACTAGTGAAAGTCTATTCCCTAGGCCTTGTTCCTAAATACTGCTATCGCTGCTTGTTTACTGTTTTACTGCGTTACTACTGCTGTGTTACTACTGCTGCAATACTACCACCATCAACTACACGCCAGCAAGCTATTTTCTGGCACAGTTGCTACTGCTCATACATATTCATACCACCTGTATTTCACTATCTCTTCGCCGAACTAGTGCACCTATTTGGTGTGTTGGGGACACAAGAGACTTCTTGCTTTGTGGTTGCAGGGTTGCATGAGAGGGATATCTTTGACCTCTTCCTCCCTGAGTTCGATAAACCTTGGGTGATCCACTTAAGGGAAAACTTGCTGCTGTTCTACAAACCTCTGCACTTGGAGGCCCAACACTGTCTACAGGAAAGGAGGGGGGACGTAGACATCAGATAACTACTCCCTCCTCATCATGGGAGCAGAAGTGTTGATGGAGATGGCGGTGGTGTCGATGGAGAAGCCTTCCGGGGGCACTTCCCCGTCCCGGCGGCGTGCCGGAACAGAGACTCCTGTCCCCTAGATCTTGGCTTCGCGATGGCGGCAGCTCTGGAAGGTTTTTCGTACCGTGGTTTTTCCGTCTCGAAGATTTAGGTCAGGGAGCTTTATATAGGCGAAGAGGCGGATTCGGAGGGGGTACGGAGCCGCCACACAACAGGGGGGCGCGCCTCCCCCCGGGCCGCGCCAGCCCCATGTGTGGGCCCCCTGTGGCTCTCCTCTGGTGACTCTCGGGTGTTCTGGAAGCTTCGTGGAATTCTAAGATGTTGGACGTTGATTTCGTCCGATTCCGAGAATATTTCCTTACTAGGATTTCTGAAACCAAAAACAGCAGAAAACAGGAACTGGCACTTCGGCATCTCGTCAATAGGTTAGTTCCGGAAAATGCATCAAAACGATATAAAGTGTGAACAAAACATGTAGGTATTGTCATAAAACAAGCATGGAACATCAGAAATTATAGATACGTTGGAGACGTATCACCAAGCTGAAACTTCCACCATGATACATGGCTTTGGTTGGCGGCCCAATGTTCTTCTCTAACAATATGCATACTCAAACCATTTAATCATGAGAAATCTCCCTTACTTCAGACAAGACGAACATGCATAGCAACTCACATGATATTCAACAAAGTAAAAAGTTGATGGCGTCCCCAGAAACATGGTTACCGCTCAACAAGCAACTTATAAGAACTAAGATACATAGCAACATATTCATCACCACAATAGTTTTTTAGGCTACTTTCCCATGAGCTATGTATTGCAAAGACAAGGAATGAAATTTTAAAGGTAGCACGCAAGCAATTTACTTGGAATGGCAGAGAAATACCACATAGTAGGTAGTTATGGTGGACACAAATGGCATAGGTTTTGGCTCAAGGTTTTTGGATGCACGAGAAGCATTCCCTCACAGTACAAGTCTTTGGCTAGCAAGGTTGTTTGAAGCAAACACAAGTATGAACCGGTACAGCAAAAACTTACACAAGAACATATTGCAAGCATTATAAGACTCTACACTGTCTTTCTTGTTGTTCAAACACTTTTACCAGAAAATATCTAGACCTTAGAGAGACCAATCATGCAATCCAAATTTCAACAAGCTCTACGGTAGTTCTCCACTAATAGATTTAATCTATATGATGCAAGAGCTTAAACATGATCTACTTGAGAGCTCAAAACAATTGCCAAGTATCAAATTATTAAAGATAATATACCATTTACCACATGAAGCATTTTCTGTTTCCAACCAAATAGCAATAAGTGAAGCGATCAACTTTCGCCGTTGACCATTAAAAGTAAAAGCGAAGAACACTAGTGTTCATATGAAAAAGCGGAGCGTGTCTCTCTCCCACACATGGATTGCTAGGATCCGATTTTATTCAAACATAAAAATAAATAAAAGCAAACATACGCTCTAAGTAAAGCACATAAGATGTGACGGAATAAAAATATAGTTTCACTAGAGGTGACCTGATAAGTTGTTGATGAAGAAGGGGATGCCTTGGGCATCCCCAAGCTTAGACGCTTGAGTCTTCTTGAAATATGCAGAGATGAACCACGGGGGCATCCCCAAGCTTAGACTTTTCACTCTTCTTGATCATATCATATCATCCTCCTCTCTTGACCCTTGAAAACTTCCGCCACACCAAACTTCTCATAAACTTCATTAGAGGGTTAGTGCATAATCAAAAATTCACATGTTCAACAAGGACACAATCATTCCCAACACTTATGGACATTACCCAATGCTACTGAAATTTAATGGAGCAAAGAAATCCACTCAAACACAGTAAAAGAGGCAATGCAAAATAAAAGGCAGAATCTGTCAAAATAGAACAGTCCGTAAAGACGAATTTTTTCGAGGCACTTAACTTGCTCAGATCAGAAAACTCAAAACTAATGAAAGTTGCGTACATATCTGAGGATCACTGATACGTCTCCAACGTATCGATAATTTCTTATGTTCCATGCTACTTTATTGATGATACCTACATGTTTTATGCATATTATATGTCATATTTATGCATTTTCTGGAACTAACCTATTAACAAGATGCCGAAGAGCCAGTTGCTGTTTTCTGCTGTTTTTGGTTTCAGAAATCCTAGGAAGGAAATATTCTCGGAATTGGACGAAACTTTCGCCCAGGGTCCTATTTTTGCACGAAGCTTCCAGAAGACCGAAGAGTCAACGAAGTGGGGCCACGAGGCGGCCAAGAGATAGGGCGGCGCGGCCCAGGCCCTGGCCGCGCCGGCCTACCCCCTAGGCCCCTCGTGTGGCCCCCTGACCTACCCTTCCGCCTACTTAAAGCTTCCGTCGCGAAACCCCCAGTACCGAGAGCCACGATACGGAAAACCTTCCAGAGACGCCGCCGCCGCGAATCCCATCTCGGGGGATTCAGGAGATCGCCTCCGGCACCCTGCCGGAGAGGGGATTCATCTCCCGGAGGACTCTACGCCGCCATGGTCGCCTCCGGAGTGATGAGTGAGTAGTTCACCCCTGGACCATGGGTCCATAGCAGTAGCTAGATGGTCGTCTTCTCCTTGTTGTGCTTCATTGTTGGATCTTGTGAGCTGCCTAACATGATCAAGATCATCTATCTGTAATTCTATATGTTGTGTTTGTCGGGATCCGGTGGATAGAGAGTACTATGATTATGGTGATTATCAATCTATTGTTTATGTGTTGTTTATGATCTTGCATGCTCTCCGTTACTAGTAGAGGCTCTGGCCAAGTTTTTACTCTTAACTCCAAGAGGGAGTATTTATGCTCGATAGTGGGTTCATGCCTCCATTGAATCTGGGACGATGTGACGAAAGTTCTAAGGTTGTGGATGTGCTGTTGCCACTAGGGATAAAACATTGATTCTATGTCTAAGGATGTAGTTGTCGATTACATTACGCACCATACTTAATGCAATTGTCTGTTGCTTTGCAACTTAATACTGGAGGGGGTTCGGATGATAACCTGAAGGTGGACTTTTTAGGCATAGATGCAGTTGGATGGCGGTCTATGTACTTTGTCGTAATGCCCAATTAAATCTCACTATATTTATCATATCATGTATATGCATTGTTATGCCTTTCTCTATTTGTCAATTGCCCGACTGTAATTTGTTTACCCAACATGCTTTTATCTTATGGGAGAGACACCTCTAGTGAACTGTGGACCCCGGTCCTATTCTTTACATAGCATACAATCTACTGCAATTGTGTTTACTGTTTTCTTTGCAAACATCTTCCACTCGATACGTTTAATCCTTTGTTACAGCAAGCCGGTGAGATTGACAACCTCACTGTTTCGTTGGGGCAAAGTACTTTGATTTTGTTGTGCAGATTCCACGTTGGCGCAGGAATCCCTGGTGTTGCGCCGCATCACATTTCGCGACCATCAACCTTCAACGTGCTTCTTGGCTCCTCCTGGTTCGATCAACCTTGGTTTCTTTCTGAGGGAAAACTTGCCACTGTGCGCATCATACCTTCCTCTTGGGGTTCCCAACGGACGTGTACATTTACGCGCATCAAGCACTGTTTTTCTGGCGCCGTTGCCGGGGAGATCAAGACACGCTGCAAGGGGAGTCTCCACTTCTCAATCTCTTTACTTTGTTTTTGTCTTGCTTTATTTTATTTACTACTTTGTTTGCTGCACCTAAACAAAACACAAAAAAATTAGTTGCTAGTTTTACTTTATTTACTGTCTTGCTCTCTATATCGAAAACACAAAAAAATTAGTTACTTGTCTTTACTCTGTTTGCCTAGTTTACTTTTTGCTTATTGCATCATGTTTCCTTTTAATTTCACCACAAAAGACATACCGGTAGGACGTGGGTCCATAGTCGGGAGAAATAATATAGAAGAATTTTTCAATCATGTTAGTATTACTGAAAATTTTGAAGATAAACACTTGGTAGAACTTGCACCTACCTATGAAATTGCTGCTGCTGCTTTAGTTCGCATGTTGGAAACTAAATTTGTTAATCTCAATCCTATAATCCAACACATGTTTCTTACACTTGGTGATATGGAAGAAGGGGAAAAGAAAGATTTCGTTCTAGAAACTCTTCTTAGAGAATTTGGCGGTCTAGCAAGAGAGGCTAGAAAGGTTTTTGCTAAATTTAATATGCTAGGTTCTCATACCAATTTTATTGGTCTTCTTGAAAAAATGGACTTGGATAGAATAAGGTACACTAATAACATTAATGATGGTGGGGAAATCAAAGCACCAATACCATGTAAACTCCTAGCTATGAATGATGCATTAGAAAATAACTATGCTTGGCTTGTTCCTGAAAATTTGTTCGATGAGAGTAGCAAGCCCAAGACTAATGAAAAGGGAGACGCTAAAACTTATATATCAAATATACTATGCTTGGTTGAGAAAACTCCCAACACCCCTGGTTATAATGTTGATGCTTCTTCATTTGATAATACTTGATTTGCACTTTCTGCGCCTAGCTGAAAGGCGTTAAAGAAAAGCGCTTATGGGAGACAACCCATGTTTTTACCTACAGCAATTTTTTGTTTTGTTGAGTCTTGGAAGTTGTTTACTACTGTAGCAACCTCTCCTTATCATGTTTTTGTGCCAAGTAAAGTTTCTATGTCAAAGTTGATGTTATATTTGGGATCGCTGCGCAGAAACAGCATTGCTGTCTGTCACGAATCTGGGCACAGTTCTCTGTAGAAAATTCGAAAAAATCTGCCAATTTACGAGCGTGATCCTCAGATATGTACGCAACTTTCATTAGTTTTGAGTTTTTCCATTTGAGCAAGTCTAGTGCCAGCTTTAAATTCGTCTTTACGGACTGTTCTGTTTTTGACAGATTCTGCCTTTTATTTCGCATTGCCTCTTTTGCTATGTTGGATTTATTTCTTTGATCCATTAATGTCCAGTAGCATTACACAATGTCCAGAAGTGAAAATAATGATTGTGTCACCTCTGAATGTGTTAATTATTAATTGTGCACTAACCCTCTAATGAGTTTGCTTGAAGTTTGGTGTGAAGGAAGTTTTCAAGGGTCAAGAGAGGAGAATGATATACTATGATCAAGAGGAGTGAAAGCTCTAAGCTTGGGGATGCCCCCGTGGTTCACCCCTGCATATTTTAAGAAGACTCAAGCGTCTAAGCTTGGGGATGCCCAAGGCATCCCCTTCTTCATCGACAACATCATCAGGTTCCTCCCCTGAAACTATATTTTTATTCAGTCACATCTTGTGTTCTTTACTTGGAGCGTCGGTTTGTTTTTGTTTTTGTTTTTGTTTGAATAAAATGGATCCTAGCATTCACTTTGTGGGAGAGAGACACGCTCCGCTGTTGCATATGGACACATGTGTCCTTAGGCTTTACTCATAATGTTCATGGCGAAGTTTCTTCTTCGTTAAATTGTTATATGGTTGGAATTGGAAAATGCTACATGTAGTAATTCTAAAATGTCTTGGATAATGTGATACTTGGCAATTGTTGTGCTCACGTTTAAGCTCTTGCATCATATGCTTTGCACCCATTAATGAAGAAATACATAGAGCTTGCTAAAATTTGATTTGCATATTTGGTTTCTCTAAGGTCTAGATAATATCTAGTATTGAGTTTTGAACAACAAGGAAGACGGTGTAGAGTCTTATAATGTTTACAATATGTCTTTTATGTGAGTCTTGCTGCACTTGTTCATCCTTGAGTTTGCTTCAAATAACCTTGCTAGCCTAAACCTTGTATCGAGAGGGAATACTTCTCATGCATCCAAAATCCTTGAGCCAACTACTATGCCATTTGTGTCCACCATACCTACCTACTACATGGTATTTCTCCGCCATTCCAAAGTAAATTGCTTGAGTGCTACCTTTAAACAATTCAAAATGCTCATCAATTTGTGTCAATGTTTTATAGCTCATGAGGAAGTATGTGGTGTTTATCTTTCAATCTTGTTGGGCAACTTTCACCAATGGACTAGTGGCTTCATCCGCTTATCCAATAATTTTGCAAAAAGAGCTGGCAATGGGATTCCCAGTCCCAAATTAATTAACAAAAATAGACACTCCTCCATGGTATGTGATTGTTGGACGGCACCCGAAGGATTCGGTTAGCCATGGCTTGAGAAAGCAAAGGTGGGGAGGAGTGTCATCTAAATAAAACTAAAATAAAAAGGCACTCCTTCATGGTATGAGATTGTTGGCAGGCACCCGAGGATTCGGTTAGCCATGGTTTGTGAAAGAAAGGTTGGAAGGAGTGCCACCCAAAAATAAAATAAAATGGGAGCCGCTCTTTGAAGGTTTGTCTGGCAAGGGGGTTAGAGTACCCGCTACCATTCGTTGACAACAACAAACACCTCTCAAAATTTTACTTTTATGCTCTCTTCATGTTTTCAAAATAAAAGCTCTAGCACAAATACAGCAATCGATGCTTTCCTCTTTGAAGGACCATTCTTTTACTTTTATTGTTGAGTCAGTTTACCTATCTCCTTCCACCTTAAGAAGCAAACACTTGTGTGAACTGTGCATTGATTCCTACATATTTGCATATTGCACTTGTTATATTACTTTATGTTGACAATATCCATGAGATATACATGTTATAAGTTGAAAGCAACCGCTGAAACTTAATCTTCCTATGTGTTGCTTCAACACCTTTACTTTGAATTATTGCTTTATGAGTTAACTCTTATGCAAGACTTATTGATGCTTGTCTTGAAGTACTATTCATGAAAAGTCTTTGTCATATGATTCACTTGTTTACTCATGTCATTACCTTTGTTTTGATCGCTGCATTCATTACATATGTTTACAAATAGTATGATCAAGATTATGATGGCATGTCACTTCAGAAATTATCTTTGTTATCGTTTTACCTGCTCGGGACGAGCAGAACTAAGCTTGGGGATGCTGATACGTCTCCAACGTATCGATAATTTCTTATGTTCCATGCTACTTTATTGATGATACCTACATGTTTTATGCACATTATATGTCATATTTATGCATTTTCTGGAACTAACCTATTAACAAGATGCCGAAGAGCCGATTCTTGTTTTACTGCTGTTTTTGGTTTCAGAAATCCTAGTAAGGAAATATTCTCGGAATTGGACGAAACTTTCGCCCAGGGTCCTATTTTTGCACGAAGCTTCCAGAAGACCGAAGAGTCAACGAAGTGGGGCCACGAGGCGGCCAGGAGATAGGGCGGCGCGGCCCAGGCCCTGGCCGCGCCGGCCTACCCCCTGGGCCCCTCGTGTGGCCCCCTGACCTACCCTTCCGCCTACTTAAAGCTTCCGTCGCGAAACCCCCAGTACCGAGAGCCACGATACGGAAAACCTTCCAGAGACGCCGCCGCCGCGAATCCCATCTCGGGGGATTCAGGAGATCGCCTCCGGCACCCTGCCGGAGAGGGGATTCATCTCCCGGAGGACTCTACGCCGCCATGGTCGCCTCCGGAGTGATGAGTGAGTAGTTCACCCCTGGACCATGGGTCCATAGCAGTAGCTAGATGGTCGTCTTCTCCTTGTTGTGCTTCATTGTTGGATCTTGTGAGCTGCCTAACATGATCAAGATCATCTATCTGTAATTCTATATGTTGTGTTTGTCGGGATCCGATGGATAGAGAGTACTATGATTATGGTGATTATCAATCTATTGTTTATGTGTTGTTTATGATCTTGCATGCTCTCCGTTACTAGTAGAGGCTCTGGCCAAGTTTTTACTCTTAACTCCAAGAGGGAGTATTTATGCTCGATAGTGGGTTCATGCCTCCATTGAATCTGGGACAGTGACAGAAAGTTCTAAGGTTGTGGATGTGCTGTTGCCACTAGGGATAAAACATTGATTCTATGTCTAAGGATGTAGTTGTCGATTACATTACGCACCATACTTAATGCAATTGTCTGTTGCTTTGCAACTTAATACTGGAGGGGGTTCGGATGATAACCTGAAGGTGGACTTTTTAGGCATAGATGCAGTTGGATGGCGGTCTATGTACTTTGTCGTAATGCCCAATTAAATCTCACTATATTTATCATATCATGTATATGCATTGTTATGCCTTTCTCTATTTGTCAATTGCCCGACTGTAATTTGTTTACCCAACATGCTTTTATCTTATGGGAGAGACACCTCTAGTGAACTGTGGACCCCGGTCCTATTCTTTACATAGCATACAATCTACTGCAATTGTGTTTACTGTTTTCTTTGCAAACATCTTCCACTCGATACGTTTAATCCTTTGTTACAGCAAGCCGGTGAGATTGACAACCTCACTGTTTCGTTGGGGCAAAGTACTTTGATTTTGTTGTGCAGATTCCACGTTGGCGCAGGAATCCCTGGTGTTGCGCCGCATCACATTTCGCGACCATCAACCTTCAACGTGCTTCTTGGCTCCTCCTGGTTCGATCAACCTTGGTTTCTTTCTGAGGGAAAACTTGCCACTGTGCGCATCATACCTTCCTCTTGGGGTTCCCAACGGACGTGTACATTTACGCGCATCAATCACGCATGAATTTTCGCAGATTTTTTTTTATTCTTTTACAGAGATAAAAACGCGAATTCGTGACAGATAAGAAATCTGTTTCTGCGCAGAAATCCAAATCTAGCATCAACTTTTTATTAGAGACTTTACTTGGCACAAAAACGAAATAAACATGATAAGGAGAGGTTGCTACAGTAGTAAAAACTTCCAAGACACAACAAAACAGTAGCAAAACAAAAACATGGGTTATCTCCCAAGAAGTGCTTTCTTTATAGCCATTAAGATGGGCTCGGTAATTTTAATGATGCTCTCATGAAAATAGAAAATGAAGCAAAAGGAGCATCAAGAAGAAAATTCAAAACACATTTAAGCCTAGCCCACTTCCTATGCATAGGAATCTTGTACACAAATAAATTCATGAAGAACAAAGTGACAAGCATAGGAAGATAAAACACGAGTAACTTCAAAATTTTCAGCATATAGAGAGGTGTTTTAGTACCATAAAATTTCTACTACCATATTTTCCTCTCTCATAATAATTTCCAGTAGCATCATGAACAAACTCAACAATATAACTATTACATAAAGCATTCTTATCCACATGCATAAAAGTATCATTACTCTCCACATAAGCATAATCAATTTTATTAGTAATAGTGGGAGAAAAACTATCACGTCCATCATTATAATCATCATAAATTGGAGGCATAGAATAATCATAATGAATTTTATCCTCAATAGTAGATGGACTGAAAATATCATATTCATCATTGCAAACATCATATATAGGAGGCATATCATAATCAACATAAACTTTCTCTTCCATACCGACCTCCCCAAGCTTAAATTCTTCCATAGCATTAGCAATAATAGTGTTCAAAGAGTTCATGCTAAAAACATTGCTACAACTATTTTGCAAACAAAGTTCCATGGGTTTTTTAATTTTCTCTTCAAACACCTCATGTCCTAACTCAAGATAAATACTATAAAGATCTCTAATTTTGTTGTTGTTTTCCATTAAGCCTAACTAGTGAAAATAAAAACAAGAAACAAAAAGATATAATTGCAGAATCTAAAGGAGATACCTTCGAGCACTCACACACCGGCAACAGTGCTAGGAAATAGCTTAGTAGTCGGAGGATGTGAATACCTTTTACCTTACCTCCCCGACAACAGCGCCAGAAAATAGCTTGATGTCTACGCATGCTTCTATTCCTGTAGACAGTGTTGGGCCTCCAAGAGCAGAGGTTTGTAGAACAGCAGCAAGTTTCCCTTAAGTGGATCACCCAAGGTTTATCGAACTCAGGGAGGTAGAGGTCAAAGATATTCCTCTCAAGCAACCTGATGTCTACGGGTGCTTCTATTCTTGTAGACAGTGTTGGGCCTCCAAGAGAAGAGGTTTGTAGAACAGCAGCAAGTTTTCCCTTAAGTGAATCACCCAAGGTTTATCGAACTCAGGGAGGTAGAGGTCAAAGATAGTCCTCTCAAGCAACCCTGCAATTAAGATACAAGAAGTCTCTTGTGTCCCCAACACACCTAATACACTTGTCAGATGTATAGGCGCACTAGTTCGGCGAAGAGATAGTAAAACACAGGTGGTATAGATGAATATGAGTGGTAATAACAATCTGAAATAAATATAGCAGCGAGTAAACATGCAGTAGAACAGTAAGTAAGCGGTGTTTGTAGTATTGGAAACAAGGCCTAGGGATCATAATTTCACTAGTGGACACTCTCAACATTGATCACATAATAAATTAATAGCTTCTCCTCATTTGTGCTACATATACTCTTGTTGGATGACAAACACCATTCATTGTGTAGGGCTACAAGAGCTCCCTCAAGCCGGAGTTAACAAGCGCCACAACATTCAGCATTCATATTTAAGTAACCTTCACTACAAGAAAAGTTGCCATGGCCGACGAAGTTTAAGTCGCGCCGTGGTTGCTGGTGCACCATGGCCGACGATTTTTGGTCCCTCTGTGGTTCATGTCAAAACTTTTTTTTTTCTCGTTTTTGAGGCCACCTAGCCCGACGAAATGTAACATCCCAAAATTTTAAATTTGAAAGAGCATGCATTTCATACATGTGCATCATGGCATTTTTGCATTTAGGAAAATATGAAATTAAAAGCGCAAAGTGAAAACCCTAAAATGGTGCTAATATCCACTTATGCGTCTATGCAAACTTTGGTTTTAAAAGTATTTATTTTTGTTTCAAAAATGGTTCCAAAGTGAAGGCTTTTTAACAAGGAATCCAACGGTATCTTATTTATATTTTTCTGAATAATTACGGGTGCTCAAATGCATTTTCAAATGAGAAAAAAAAAAGAAAAAAAAAGAAGGGGGCCGACCCGACCGAGGGGCCAGGTGGTGGTAGAGGGATACTGTAGGTGGAACGGGGCCCTTAGGGAATGGTTCGGGTGATTACACACAGAAGGTCTCGGCCACGGTCTGCACCTGTCCTCTGAGCAAAATGTGCATCGAGGTAGAAGGATTGACCTGGCCATGTGGGTAAAGGTGTACAACCTCTCGAGAGTGTAAATCTAAGTACTTAGCCGTGTCCCCGGTTATGGACAACTTGAGCGAACTGACAAGTCCTTGTTCGAAGATCTCCTCATCCCAATTTCTTAAATAAAATTTGAATGGGTGAACAAGGGTAGGAAGGTACATTGGGGCTTTACCAATGTTACCGTTAATTAGTACATTGGGGTTTTACCAATGTTACTGCTAATTAGATTGAAAGAAAATGTTTTGATAAATGATAGGGAAAAATTGGCTTTATGCAAAATGAACTTGAGCTCTACCTGCCAGATGTGCACGTAGGTGTAGGATGCCTTTTGAGTCCACAAAAGTGTCCTTGCCAATACAATTCCAAATGTATTGATTCCTTCGGGCTGCAACGTTTGATGTTGCAGGTATCCCTAGCTGCTGAAGAAGATGTTAGGATCACGAGTCTTTGCCCAACATGTCTGCCTGTGGCATCCGTGAAGGAAGAGGACTCCATGCTATTTGCTTTCCGCCTGATGTTGAACTCTGATTTATGTTTATGCTAGCCCTTGAGCTATGCAAGTTGTATCGAACTATTTTATTTCCGCTGGATCTTAGGTTGTAATGAAGACCTTTGCTACTTGGTATTTCATCTTAAACTGTGTGTGCTAGCAGTTCGATCCAGGGACTAGCACTAATGCACAGGGACTTGCACTTTTTAAAGTGAGGTCACTACACGAAAGCGGCCAAAACGTCGCGTATGGTGGCCCGGGACGTGGTGCATCGCGAATTCTCGGGTTCGCCGGCCGAGTCAACACAAATCCGCACCGCCCAGGGATGTAGGGCCCACATGGCAGCCTCTCTAGCATTGTTTTTTTTCTCGATCGCGCCATCTCGTTCAACGCTCTCCGATCGAGCCGTTTACGATGCAGGATCATGGGTCCCGCTTGTCATCCTCTATGAACCAAAATTCCTTCTTTTCTTGGATTTTTTTGACCCCCTGATTTCTGGCTACTTCCTTTTTCTTGTGATCCCTTGCCGCCTTGGAAACGTTGAGACCGCTGCAGCTAAATGGGACCCGCATGTCATCCTCTATGAGCTATCAACTTTCTTTTCTTGGAGTTTTTTTTGGCACCTCATATTTGGTCACTTGCCTTTTTCTTTCGATCCCCTGCCGCCTCTCAAACGGTGATACCGCTGATGCTAAATGGGACCCGCATGTCATCCTCTATGTACTATAAAACTTTCTTTTCCTGGATTATTTTTGGCACCTCATATTTGGTCACTTGCCTTTTTCTTTCGATCCCCTGCCGCCTCTCAAACGGTGATACCGCTGCTGCTAAATGAGACCCGCATGTCATCCTCTATGTACTATAAAACTTTCTTTTCTTGGATTTTTTTGGCACCTCATATTTGGTCACTTGACTTTTTCTTTCGATCCCCTGCTGCCTCTCAAACAGTGATACCGCTGCTGCTAAATGGGACCCGCATGTCATCCTCTATGTACTATAAAACTTTCTTTTCTTGAATTATTTTTGGCTCCTGATATTTTTTCACTTGCCTTTTTCTTTCGATCTCATGCCACATTTGAGACGTTGAGGAACCTGCAGGCTCATGGGACCCGCATGTCATCCTCTATGTACTATAAAAGTTCATTTTCTTGGTTTTTTTTCACCCTCTGATTTTTGGCAATATCTTTTTTCTTTTGATCCCCTGCCGCCTCTCAAACGTGATACCGCTGCTGCTAAATGGGACCCGCTTGTCATCCTCTATGTACTATAAAACTTTCTTTTCTTGAATTATTTTTGGCTCCTCATATTTGGTCACTTGCCTTTTTCTTTCGATCTCATGCCACGTTTGAAACGTTGAGGAACCTGCTGGCTCATGGGACCCGCATGTCATCCTCTATGAGCAATCAACTTTCTTTTCTTGGAGTTTTTTTTGGCACCTCATATTTGGGCACTTGCCTTTTTCTTTCGATCTCATGCCACGTTTGAAACGTTGAGGAACCTGCTGGCTCATGGGACCCGCATGTCATCCTCTATGTGCTATAAAAGTTTCCTTTGTTGGATTTTTTTTCACCCTCTGATTTTTGGCTTGCCTTTTTCTTTTGATCCCCTGCCCCCTTTGAAACGTTGAGTAAGCTGTTGGCTCAAGGGACCCGCATGTCATCCTCTATGTCCATCAACTTTCTTTTCTTGGATTTTTTTCACCCCCTAATTACTAGCTACTTTCTTTTTATTTTGATCTCAAGCCGCATTACAAACATTGAGACCGCTGCTGCAAAATGGGACCCACATGTCATCCTCTATGTACAATAAAGTTACTTTTCTTGGATTATCTTTTGCTCCTGATATTTTGTCACTTGCCTTTTTCTTTCGATCTCATGCCGCCTTTGAAACGTTGAGTAAGCTGCTGGCTCATGGGTCCCGCATGTCATCCTCTACGAACAATAAAAGTTTCCTTTCTTGGAGTTATTTTTGACCCCTAATTTCTGGCTATTTGCCTTTTTCTCTGGATCTCCTGCCCCTTTGAAACGATGAGGACGCTGTTGGCAGGTCGGTCCCACAAGTCATCCTCTATGAACAATAAAAGTTTCCTTTGATGGATTATTTTTGAACCCCTAATTAATTTCTGGATATTTCCTTTTTTTTTCTTTGATCCCCTGCCGCCTTGGAATCGTTGAGGATGCTGCTGCCTCATGGGTCCCGCATGTCATCCTCTTAGAACGGTAAATGTTTCTTTTCTTGGATATTGTTTACCAAATGATTTTTGGCTTATTTTTTCTTTCGATATCCTGCCGCCTTTAAAACGTTGAGGACGCTGCTGGCTCACGGGTCCCACATGTCAGCCTCTATGAACAATACGCTGCTGCCACATGGGTCCCGCATGTCATCCTCTCAGAACAAAAATGTTTCTTTTCTTGGATTTTTTACCAACAGATTTTTGGTTTATTTTTTCTTTCCATCCCCTGCCGCCTTTAAAACGACGCTGCTGGCTCATGGGTCCCCGATGTCAGCCTCCCCGTACAAGAAACATGTGATATCTTGATTATTTTGCAGACAATAAACAGTGTATTGCGCTCTGAGCTATTTCAACGGATAAATTAAATCTTTATTTTTACATAAACAAATTTATATGCTGAATCTCCTTGTTTTTTGTTTTTGCGAAGCATAGGACTTTCCTGTTTTTTTAGAAAAATCCTAACTATCCTGTTTTGGAGTGGGCTGAAATTGTACGAGTCAAAAGGCCGAGCAGGATAGTTCGAATGCCCAGATGTCCACATGCAGCCCAATTGAAATCGTTCTTTTTTTGGATTTTTTTCACCCCCTGATTTCTGGCTACTTCATTTTTCTTTTGGTCCTGTGCCGCCTTGGAAACGTTGAGACCGCTGCTGCAAAATGGGACCCGCATGTCATCCTCTATGTACAGTAAAATTTCTTTTCTTAGATTATTTTTGGCTCCTGATATTTGGTCACTTGCCTTTTTCTTTCGATCCCGTGGAGCCTCTCAAACGGTGATACCGCTGCTGCTAAATGGGACCCGCATGCCATCCTCTATGTACAATCAAGTTTCTTTTCTTGAATTAGTTTTGGCTCCTGATATTTGGTCACTTGCCTTTTTCTTTCGATCTCATGCCACGTTTGAAACGTTGAAAAACATGCTGGCTCATGGGACCCGCATGTCATCCTCTATGTACAATAAAACTTTCTTTTCTTCGATTCTTTTGGCACCTCATATTTGGTCACTAGCCTTTTTCTTTCGATCCCCTGCCGCCTCTAGAACGGTGATACCGCTGCTGCTAAATGGGACCCGCATGTCATACTCTATGTACAATCAAGTTTCTTTTCTTGAATTATTTTTGGATCCTGATATTTGGTCACTTGCCTTTTTCTTTCGATCTCATGCCACGTTTGAAACGTTGAAAAACCTGCTGGCTCATGGGACCCGCATGTCATCCTCTATGTACTATAAAAGTTCATTTTCTTGGTTTTTTTTTCACCCTCTGATTTTCGGCTATTTCCTTTTTCTTTTGATCCTCTGCCGCCTTTGAAACGTTGAGGACTCTGCTGGCTCATCGATAAAACTTTCCTTTATTGGAGTTTTTTTACCCCCTAATTTCTGGCTACTTTCTTTTTCTTTTGATCTCAAGCCGCATTTGAAACGTTGAGACCGCTGCTGCTAAATGGGACCCACATGTCATCCTCTATGTACAATAAATTTTTCTTTTCTTGGATTATCTTTGTCTCCTGATATTTTGTCACTTGCCTTTTTCTTTCGATCTCATGCCGCCTTTGAAACGTTGAGTAAGCTGCTGGCTCATGGGTCCCGCATGTCATCCTCTACGAACAATAAAAGTTTCCTTTCTTGGAGTTATTTTTGAACCCTAATTTCTGGCTACTTCCTTTTTCTTTTGATCCCGTGCCGCCTTGGAAACGTTGAGACCGCTGCTACTAAATGGGTCCCGCATGTCATCCTCTATGTACAATAAAATTTCTTTCTTCGATTATTTTCGGGTCCTGATATTTGGTCACTTGCCTTTTTCTTTCGATCTCATGCCGCCTTTGAAACGTTGAGGAAGCTGCTGGAGTATGGGTCCCGCATGTCATCCTCTATGAACAATAAAAGTTTCCTTTCTTGGAGTTATTTTTTACCCCTAATTTCTGGCTACTTCCTTTTTCTTTTGATCCCCTGCCGCCTTTGAAACGTTGAAGACTTTGCTGGCTCATGGGTCCCACATGTCAGCCTCTATGAACAATAAACACTTCCTTTCTTGGAGTTATTTTGTACCCCTAATTTCTGGCTATTTGCCTTTTTTCTTTCGATCCCCAGTCGCCTTCTAAACGTAGAGGACGCTGCTGGCTCGTGGGTCCCAGATGTCAGCCTCCATGGACAATAAACCTCTCCTTTGTTGGATTTATTTTTCACCCTCTGATTTTGGCTATTTCCTTTTTCTTTTGATCCACTGCCGCCTTGGAAACATTGAGTAAGCTGCTGACACATGGGGCCCGCATGTCATCCTCTATGTACAATCAACTTGCAAGATCTTCGAGCGAAAGAGCTTGTATTAGTGGGACCCATATGTCAACCTCTATGTACAATAAAAGTTTCCTTTCTTGGATTATTTTTAGCTCCTGATATTCGGTCACTTTCCTTTTTCTTTCGATCTCAAGCCGCCTCTGAAACGTTGAGTAAGGTGCTGGCTCATGGGACCCACATGTCATCCTCTATGTACAATAAAGATTCTTTTCTTGGATTTTTTTTACCCTTGATTTTTGGTCACTTGCCTTGACGCTGCTGGCTCATGGGTCCCACATGTCAGCATCTATGAACAATAAACCTTTCCTTTGTTGGATTTATTGTTTACCCCTAATTTCTGGCTATTTGCCTTTTTCTTTTGATCCCCACCGGCCTTTGAAAACGTTGAGGAACCTGCTGGCTCATGGGACTCGCATGCCATCCTCTATGTACTATAAAATTTCTTTTCTTGTTTTTTTTTCACCTCTGATTTTTGGCTATTTCCTTTTTCTTTTGATCCCCTGCCGCCTTGGAAACGTTGAGTAAGCTGCTGACTCATGGGACCCGCATGTCATACTCTATGTACAATCAACTTTCTTTTTTTGGAGTTTTTTTACCCCCTAATTTCTGGCTACTTTCTTTTTCTTTTGATCTCAAACCGCATTTGAAACGCTGAAACCGCTGCTGCAAAATGGGACCCGCATGTCATCCTCTATGTACAATAAGTTTCATTTCTTGGATTATTTTTGGCACCTGATATTTGGTCACTTGCCTTTTTCTTCCGATGTCATGCCGCCTTTGAAACGTTGAGTAAGCTGCTGGCTCATGGGTCCCGCATGTCATCCTCTACGAACAATAAAAGTTTCATTTCTTGGAGTTATTTTTGACCCCTAATTTCTGGCTACTTCCTTTTTTCTTTTGATCCACTGCCGCCTTTGAAACGGTGCGGATTCTGCAGACTAATACAAGCTTTTTCTCTCCAAGATCTTGCAAGTTGATAGATTAAATCATGGAATTATTAGGATATGTTTTAAATTTCAAATCAACTTTATGAATTATTAAAAATACCGTTATCCATGTGGGTATGGAGCGAACAAGGATTTTCATATTGGGCATGAGCAGTTTCAAAAATTGGAACCCAATAATTCAAAATAAATAAAAACAACTTTTATGTAGAATCTCCGCGTTTTTTTTCTTTTGCCATTCATAGGATCTGTGTTTCATTAGAAAAGGGCCGAAATTGCATGAGCGGAAAGGCCCATTTGTAGTTATTGGGCTTCGATAGCCGGAGCAAGTAGGCCGAGAGCAATTACCATGTAGATGGCCGTTGGCAACCCAAAGTGAAATATTGGGCCCAACAGGGGAAGGCTGAACAGTACTATTTTCTAATTGGAAGGTGGTACATGGCGTAATCCTGCCAAAAAAAAAAGATAGACACGGGTTGCTGAAATTTGCCCATCTGCGCCTAATATCGCCGCCGCGGCTCCGCTTCTGCCGCCGCCGCCATGCCTCGTCTCGCGTCGAGCTCGCGGTACTGCCGCGTCTCGGGCACGGGGTACCGCGGCGTCCGCGCGCGCCCCAAAGGTACGTATTACGCGGAGATACGTGACGGCGGCGAGCGCATCGGCCTCGGCACCTACGAGACCGCGCACGAGGCCGCGTGCGCGTACGACGCCGTGGTGTGGCGGCTCGGGCGCCCGCGATCGTCGATGAATTTCCATGACGTGTGGACGCGCCAGCGGGCCGAGGATCTCGCGCCGCCGCCGTACATCGTTAGACAGGAGGAACAGCACCGCCGCCGCGAGACGGAGCGCCGTTTGCGCATCGCCGAGCGGGACGAGCGCGCGGCGCGCGAGTGGGCGGCCCGCTTCCCCGAGGACGTTGCCGCCGAGAACGAGCACTTCCGCAGACGGAGGGCAGAGAAGGCGACGAGGCGGGCAGCGAAGAAGGAGGACCGCGCACGACGGAGGGCGGAGAAGGCGACGAAGCGGGCCTTCATCGAAGCGCAGCTCGCCGGGCCGACCACCATTGGCGAGGACGACCCCCGTTGGATTGACCTCTTCTCGTCGGATCCGGTGTCGGGCACGACACCGAACTCGTCAGATGTCGAGTTTTAGTTTAGTTTTATCGCACTACTTTGTAAAAATATGAACTACGGAGTATCTATCAAGCTAATTTTATCCTATTTATGTCTATTTCTAGTCTTTGTTTGATCTTCTGTTTTACTGCACTCTATTTTTCATTATATTTTGTTTTTGGCGCTGCATTTATAGCGCCTCTGAAAATACGCTGTTTCAGCCCTGCATTTGGCCGCCACAGTTTGCAGCTTCCGGTGAAGCTATTGCCTGCTCCATGCGCAGCATCAGCCATTCAGCCCACAGCGCCAAAATATAGAGCCACTGCTGGAGTTGCTGTAATATGTTTGTCAGCAGGAGCTTACCTAATTAGTTAAAAAAAGATGTTCAGCGTGGGATTCGAAAAAAAGATCTTCATGTTTTTTCCTAGCTATCCTAGTTCGGACTTTTTATTGTGTTGGCTAGTGCATGAAGCTTGACACCTGTATTATGTGATCCTGATATGAGGATAAGAACACCTTCAGCTTGCATTGCTAATGGTGTCTACTGCAGCAGTGGCGTACATTCAATGGAGACTGATGCAAGAGAGTTGGTACTGGTGAGCCTGCACTTGACATCATCGTGCCACCTGAAGTAGGTGGTGTATTGGGATTAGACTGATAAGCATAGCACCTTGCAAAGAACAAGATGATGCTAGTGTTGGTTAACGTGATTTTACGCCAAAAGTCATGTATGCTCAACAGGTGTCGTACCTAGTTTGGATATTGTGTTGTTACCCTTTTGTGGTTTGGTGTTTGTCCAACAGAGAAAGCTACTCTTTTCCCGTGTAAGTGTTATTATGTGAACAAAAGTTGTGTGTACATATATATCGGTCAGAGAACCAAGATTGCATATTCTTGTCTGGTTATAACACATAAGTCATAATAACAATTAAAGAGAAAAGGAACATTTGCCTTTGCAATGTGATTGTGCCAAGTAGATTAGACAACCAACCACAAACATTACAGGTCAACAGCCAAACGCATGCGAAAGTCCTAAGGTAAGCTCCATAATACATGTTGAAACCAAAAGCCTAGAAATCATAAGAATGGTAGCTCCACATCACAGTTCCACGACAATGATACCGATCATAAAACATATATCAAGTCAGGACAGCTGCACCACTGGGTAAGCATCCATGGGGTCTGGCTCAAGAGCGAAGACTGTGTGAATGCTGCAAAATGTGGCTCTTGCCTCACCCCACCCATACATCTTATCATGGAACCTTACCAAATCAGCATGAATCATCTTGACATAAACATAGCTCCTCTCTCCATGCTGATGGGATTGAACAATGCGCCAGTTGCAGTGCTTCAGCTTGTCAAACCCCACCCAATGAGCACTCACAATTTTTCGTATAATTTTTTGACACGTATAAAATACGTTTTTTTATACGGTAGCACGGTAGCACCTAAAGGGATGGTAGCACCAGATATGTTCTCGGACATCACCGTTTGCTGAAATCTCTACAATACCAGCTCCAGGTAGACCACTAGTCTCTACAGAGGGTAAACCACCAATATCCACTTCAGAGGATTCTCGTGGCACGACACCTTTCGCTAGAGGCTCTACCCTACCAGCTCCAGGTCCACCACCAGTCAAGATCTTGTGGGCATAGTCATGACGGGTTCTACCAATACAAAACCTCCTTCGGGTGCAGGATCATCGGTAGCAACTCCGGCATCAGCACCGATTATATCGGTCTTGACAATAGGTAAACCGTTTTGCTCGATTCGAGAGAATTCCCGTGGCACGACACCGTTCACTAGAGGCTCTACACTAGCAGCTCCAGCTGCACCACCGATTTCTACAGCGGGGGTAAACCCAATCCACAACCTTCTTCATGTGGCACGATGGTGCCGGGTATAGGCTCATCGGTACTGTGTCCAGTGCATCAGTCTCCATAGACAGTAAACAAGGTGGCGTCGGAGGTTTAAAAGACTGGCATGCCATTTCACCTTTGTCATCAGACAATATAGAGTTTTCTTCAACTCTATGTTTCTGCAATAATAAGCACATGAACAGAAATTAGACCAGAGCATCTAGCCATCTAACAGGGGCAGCGGCAAAACAAGCGTCGGTCCATATGTTTACCTTGTCATCTGGGATATCAGAACACACAGATTTAGAAGTCATTTCACATAGCATCCGCTTTTTCGTTCCTTCCCCTACGTCCATCTGGAATAAGTAATACTATTGATCACATAAAACTAATTAATCAAATATATGCATATGTTGAGAAGTTTGCACGGCAAATTGTGGATTCTGCTTTTATCACCTACGAATCGTCGTTCTATATATTTACCTTGTTATCTGGGATATCAGAAGTCACAGAATGAGAAGTCATCTCACTAAGTATCGGTTTTTTCGCTCTTTCCCCTCCATCCATCTGCAATAAGAAGTACTATTGATCAAATAAAGCCAATTCATTGAATATATGCATATGTTGAGAAGTTTGCACAACAAATTGTGGATTCTACTTCCAATCACCAAGTAATCTCGTGAGAAATGCATGATCAAGATATGTTTCTCCCTCTTGATCGACATCTGCATCTCCATTAAGACTAATCATCGTGGGATGGTGCTAGCGCATACACTTCCAATCACCAGACAAGCAAAAAATTGTTGATTCTAGTAATGCTTAATCAGCAGTGGCCATGGAACGACCACAGATCGACCAAGCAAAAAAAAATCATCAGCCTACTGACCACCAGGCAAAACAAACTAGGCCCATACATGGCCTCACAAATCATCATCAAACGTCGATCAAACTAGCAAGTTTGAACATGGATTACTAATTTATTTTCTCGATAAAGTGAGTATATTAATATCGAAAGATATTGATTACACCGAGCCTCTGCAACAACGCAATACCTTACTGGTAGTACGGATGCACATGGATTCCTAATACTCCCTCTGTTCGGTTTTAATTAGTCGACGCGAGGGAGAGAAGAAAATGAACTGTCGATGCTTTCAACTAGAGTCAATTAAATACGAACGGAAGAAGTACGTAGTAGTATTGACAAATATTCGGATCTAGTCTAAAAACAAATTGGCATGTAAATCCTAGTAGTCTACTAAACTAGGATCAATACCCTAGATTAGGGTTGCAAGCGGCGTCCGCGAATCGTCCCGCAAAGCAGAAAATTAGAGCAAATAGTGGTTGAGATTAGAGCAGATTTAAAGCACTCGCACTGAAACTAGCTAGCCCGCTACCCACCCCGCTTGACACCCTGCCCTAGATGTGAATCTACACCAAATATTCAAACAAGGATGAGCAACTGCCAATAAAATTTTATCCGCACATCATCATCTCTACCATACACAAGGGTATGGTGATTTCACATACAGCCATTGTTGCCGCGGGACGAGGATGAGTGATGCGCCGCGGAGAAGGTGCCTCACGCCTCTGTCGCCGCCGCCGTCGAAGAGGAAGTCGAAGCCGCGTGATTGTGGTCCGTCGCCGATATGGAGGTGGAGCTACTAGGGAAGAGATGGAGGTGGAGGTGGAGAGGGAGTGATGGTTTGTACTAGTGGCGGCCGGTGAGGTAGTTATAAATACAGCCTCTCTCTCTTTTTTGGCAAGGATGCAACTTCTCTTGGAAGGCAACGAGGCAACGCACTCCAGATTTCGTATATTACTATAATAACATGGGCGGAGAAATTTGGACGCATCTGTGTTGTCTTGTCAAATGAATCACCAGGATTTGCTTTTAGTACTCCAGATTTGGGCGACCCAAGGAAGTAGAGATAGTAATGTACGCCATCTAGCTGCACGCTATCAAATCAAATAAACGGTCATGCCATTTACTTTTAAGATGGTGCAGCAGTTATTCTGACCAAAGAAACATGCACGTCTGCTGATTATTTCTGATGGGTATACATTTACCGTCCGCTAGCAAAGATTGTTTGGCACATTGTTCTTATGGCTTTCAACATCACACCCCTTAATAATATTATTAATCAATGTTTGGGCAATCAATTGAGTGTGTTAATAAAAAATTAAAACCCACAAACCCAACTGTACTATTTTTAGGGCCATATGAAGGACAAGGAATGATTTTAAATGCCATATGGAGTACCTCCAACCATGTGAAATATGGTTCTGTCATGCAGGTGATACCCATGGCTTCGCATTGGATCTGTATATTGTCCTACATACAGTCAACTATGAAGTACCACGATTTGGTTTTTGGGTGCAACCGGCTAGAGAATGATGCACGGGTTTGTACAGCCAGTACAATTCACATTAAGATTTTCTGATAGGATGTTGATGTGTATATGTAAGAATCATACACTAGAATGTCTTCTATGTTTAGATGGTTGATCTACGTTTATACTTTCTGTGAACCATGAGGTTAAGACCTTTGTACTGTAATAAAGATTGCTAAATAACAGTATATATGTATGCCTCTAGGGACACTGAAACAGCCAAACAACCATGCATGTGCATAGACCGTATTTGATCAAATTAAAAGATCTAGAGATAGCCAAACATAGTCTTCTTATGTCACATAGTAAGCATTCAATTAAGTTGATAAACAAGGTCTAGAGATATATTCAAACCAGAGAAATCATGTATCTACCCCCTAACCCTAAACTCTATCTCATGAAGTCAAGCATGAAGATATGTGGTTTTTGGTTTCAAACATGGAAATTTCAAAAACCCTCCCAAGAGCTTCATTTTGGAGTGACTAAGAAGGATATATGCTTAACTTTTTATATTCATGTTTTCAACTTGTTTAAATCATGGTCAAACCTAGGATTTGGCCAAGATTCAAATGGGCATAATTTTAAAAAATGGAAAATCAAGGCACATAGTCTTCTTATGTCACATAGTAAGCATTCAATTAAGTTGATAAACAAGGTCTAGACATATTCAAACCAGAGAAATCATGTATCTACCCCCTAACCCTAAACTCTGTCTCATGAAGTCAAGCATGAAGATATGTGGTTTTTGGTTTCAAACATGGAAATTTCAAAAACCCTCCCAAGAGCTTCATTTTGGAGTGACTAAGAAGGACATATGCTTAATTTTTCATATTCATGTTTTCAACTTGTTTAAATCATGGTCAAACTTAGGATTTGACCCCAAATGGGCATAAAATTAAAAAAACAATAAAATGAAAAACCAATGCACATAGTCGATCTTCTTATGGCATATATATAGTAAGCATTCAATTAAGTTGATAACAAGGTCTAGACATATTCAAACCAGAAAAATCATGTATCTACCCCCTAACCCTAAACTTTGTCTTATGAAGTCAAGCATGAAGAGAAGTGGTTTTTGGTTTCAAGCATGGAAATTTCAAAAACCTCCCCAAACTTCATTTTAGAGTGACTAAGAAGGATACAAGCTTCCCTTTTCATTTTCATGTTTTAAACTTGTTTAAATTATCTTGGTCAAATCTAGGATTTGACAAGATTCAAATGGGCAAACATATGATAAGTGATGCAAATATCATTTCTAAGTGCGGGCAAACCAGCTTTAGCTTAACATATTTCTAAGTACAAGGTTTCAGAAAATTGAGTGGGGGCGGCTGCCCCCCTTGGCTATAGTCTGGATCCGCCCATGCTATAGTTTGAGGTCATTTGGATGACGTCGAAAAAAATCTTTGATTAGAAATGGGGTTGTTCGAACCCCGTAGTTGGATTTTTTTTGAACCTTGATCTGTAGTACTGGGCAAAACCCTAGTTTAGCCTATTTAATTATAGATTCGTAGGTCGATTTTTCTACGTACCTTTTTATTATTACTCTACTATGCAGCACATATGTGTTTGCCCGTCGAGTGAAACTCGGAGGAAGAGGGATCACTCGGAAGGAGAGAAGAAGGAGGGAGAGCATTATGGTGTCTCCCCTTTTTCGGGTGATGATGTTGACTGTTGTGCAGGGTTTGTCAGAGAGCAGGAGGTGCGAGCGAGTCGAGCGAGGCCGAGAATGAGAGAGATTAGTTTTTTTTTGTGAGAGGGACAACCGAAGGATCCAGAAGGACCCACAGACTTCCAATACGCATCCTGATGCGTCTTCTCTTGACAAAGAAAATGGCTGGGAGTTTGCGTACCTATTGCACGTGACTTGTGCTCACTGAAGTGTGGGACCTCACGCATGGGCACCACACGTAAGTGACAGACCTGTTGGTGTAAAAACTCGGTTGATTATTATAGTGCATTAGAACAAAGTTTCCTATGGATTCAAGGGTAGGAAATCCAAGTTAACTCATTTACATGACATTATTTTTTCCATGAAGCAAAGTTAACACATCTATCAATTGGTACATTTTGGAGTGACTAAGAAGGATCCATGCTTACCTTTTCGTTTTCACGTGCTAAACTTGTTTAAATCTTGGTCAAACCTAGGATTTGACAGAGATTCAAATGGGCGGAAAATCCAAAAAAAAAACAGAAAAATGAAAAACCAAAGCACATACGTAGTTTTCTTATGTCATATAGTAAGCATTCAAGTTGATAAACAAGGTCTAGACATATTCAAAACATACAAATCATGTATGTACCCCTAACCCTAAACTATGTCTTATGAAGTCAAGCATGAAGAGAAGTGGTTTTGGGTTTCAAACAAGGAAATTTCAAAAACCTCCCAAAAACTTCATTTAGAGTGACTAAGAAGGATAAATGCTTCCCTTTTCATTTTCATGTTTTAAACTTGTTTAAATCTTGGTAAAACCTAGGATCTGACCAAGATTCAAATGGGCATCTGATGCGCGTAAATGTACACGTCCGTTGGGAACCCCAAGAGGAAGGTATGATGCGCACAGTGGCAAGTTTTCCCTCAGAAAGAAACCAAGGTTGATCGAACCAGGAGGAGCCAAGAAGCACGTTGAAGGTTGATGGTCGCGAAATGTGATGCGGCGCAACACCGAGATTCTGCGCCAACGTGGAATCTGCACAACAAAATCAAAGTACTTTGCCCCAACGAAACAGTGAGGTTGTCAATCTCACCGGCTTGCTGTAACAAAGGATTAAACGTATCGAGTGGAAGATGTTTGCAAAGAAAACAGTAAACACAATTGCAGTAGATTGTATGCTATGTAAAGAATAGGACCGGGGTCCACAGTTCACTAGAGGTGTCTCTCCCATAAGATAAAGCATGTTGGGTAAACAAATTACAGTCGGGCAATTGACAAATAGAGAAAGGCATAACAATGCATATACATGATATGATAAATATAGTGAGATTTAATTGGGCATTACGACAAAGTACATAGACCGCCATCCAACTGCATCTATGCCTAAAAAGTCCACCTTCAGGTTATCATCCGAACCCCCTCCAGTATTAAGTTGCAAAGCAACAGACAATTGCATTAAGTATGGTGCGTAATGTAATCGACAACTACATCCTTAGACATAGAATCAATGTTTTATCCCTAGTGGCAACAGCACATCCACAACCTTAGAACTTTCATTTGTCCCGATTCTATGGAGGCATGAACCCACTATCGAGCATAAATACTCCCTCTTGGAGTTAAGAGTAAAAACTTGGCCAGAGCCTCTACTAGTAACGGAGAGCATGCAAGATCATAAACAACACATAAACAATAGATTGATAATCACCATAATCATAGTACTCTCTATCCATCGGATCCCGACAAACACAACATATAGAATTACAGATAGATGATCTTGATCATGTTAGGCAGCTCACAAGATCCAACAATGAAGCACAACAAGGAGAAGACGACCATCTAGCTACTGCTATGGACCCATGGTCCAGGGGTGAACTACTCACTCATCACTCCGGAGGCGACCATGGCGGCGTAGAGTCCTCCGGGAGATGAATCCCCTCTCCGGCAGGGTGCCGGAGGCGATCTCCTGAATCCCCCGAGATGGGATTCGCGGCGGCGGCGTCTCTGGAAGGTTTTCCGTATCGTGGCTCTCGGTACTGGGGGTTTCGCGACGGAAGCTTTAAGTAGGCGGAAGGGTAGGTCAGGGGGCCACACGAGGGGCCCAGGGGGTAGGCCGGCGCGGCCAGGGCCTGGGCCGCGCCGCCCTATCTCCTGGCCGCCTCGTGGCCCCACTTCGTTGACTCTTCGGTCTTCTGGAAGCTTCGTGCAAAAATAGGACCCTGGGCGAAAGTTTCGTCCAATTCCGAGAATATTTCCTTACTAGGATTTCTGAAACCAAAAACAGCAGAAAACAGCAACTGGCTCTTCGGCATCTTGTTAATAGGTTAGTTCCAGAAAATGCATAAATATGACATATAATGTGCATAAAACATGTAGGTATCATCAATAAAGTAGCATGGAACATAAGAAATTATCGATACGTTGGAGACGTATCAGCATCCCCAAGCTTAGTTCTGCTCGTCCCGAGCAGGTAAAACGATAACAAAGATAATTTCTAAAGTGACATGCCATCATAATCTTGATCATACTATTTGTAAACATATGTAATGAATGCAGCGATCAAAACAAAGGTAATGACATGAGTAAACAAGTGAATCATATGACAAAGACTTTTCATGAATAGTACTTCAAGACAAGCATCAATAAGTCTTGCATAAGAGTTAACTCATAAAGCAATAATTCAAAGTAAAGGTGTTGAAGCAACACATAGGAAGATTAAGTTTCAGCGGTTGCTTTCAACTTATAACATGTATATCTCATGGATATTGTCAACATAAAGTAATATAACAAGTGCAATATGCAAATATGTAGGAATCAATGCACAGTTCACACAAGTGTTTGCTTCTTAAGGTGGAAGGAGATAGGTAAACTGACTCAACAATAAAAGTAAAAGAAAGGTCCTTCAAAGAGGAAAGCATCGATTGCTGTATTTGTGCTAGAGCTTTTATTTTGAAAACATGAAACAATTTTGTCAACGGTAGTAATAAAGCATATGAGTTATGTAAATTATATCTTATAAGTTGCAAGCCTCATGCATAGTATACTAATAGTGCCCGCACCTCGTCCTACTTAGCTTGGACTACCGGATCTTTGCATGCCATGTTTCAACCAAGTGTCACAAAGGGGTACCTCCATGCTGCCTGTACAAAGGTCTAAGGAGAAAGCTCGCATTTCGGATTTCTCGCTTTTGATTATTCTCAACTTAGACATCCATACCGGGACAACATGGACAACAGATAATGGACTCCTCTTAAATGCATAAGCATGTAGCAATGATTATTGTTCTCATATGAGATTGAGGATATATGTCCAAAACTGAAACTTCAACCATGGTTCATGGCTTTAGTTAGCGGCCCAATGTTCTTCTCTAACAATTTTGCATGCTCCAACCACTAAAATGATAGACCTTCAGACAAGACGGACATGCATAGCAACTCACATGATATTCAACAATAGTTGATGGCGTTCCCCAGAAGCATGGTTATCGCACAACAAGCGACTTAATAAAATATAAAGTGCATAAGTACATATTCAATACTACGATAGTTTTTAAGGCTATTTTGTCCCATGAGCTATATATTGCAAAGGTGAATGATGGAATTTTAAAGGTAGCACTCAAGCAATTTACTTTGGAATGGCGGAGAAATACCATGTAGTAGGTAGGTATGGTGGACACAAATGGCATAGTAGTTGGCTCAAGGATTTTGGATGCATGAGAAGTATTCCCTCTCGATACAAGGTTTAGGCTAGCAAGGTTATTTGAAGCAAACTCAAGGATGAACAGGTGCAGCAAAACTCACATAAAAGACATATTGTAAACATTATAAGACTCTACACCGTCTTCCTTGTTGTTCAAAACTCAATACTAGATATTATCTAGACCTTAGAGAAACCAAATATGCAAATCAAATTTTAGCAAGCTCTATGTATTTCTTCATTAATGGGTGCAAAGCATATGATGCAAGAGCTTAAACATGAGCACAACAATTGCCAAGTATCACATTATCCAAGACATTTTAGAATTACTACATGTAGCATTTTCCAATTCCAACCATATAACAATTTAACGAAGAAGAAACTTCGCCTTGAACATTATGAGTAAAGCCTAAGGACACATGTGTCCATATGCAACAGCGGAGCGTGTCTCTCTCCCACAAAGTGAATGCTAGGATACATTTTATTCAAACAAAAACAAAAACAAAAACAAACCGATGCTCCAAGTAAAGAACACAAGATGTGACTGAATAAAAATATAGTTTCAGGGGAGGAACCTGATGATGTTGTCGATGAAGAAGGGGATGCCTTGGGCATCCCCAAGCTTAGACGCTTGAGTCTTCTTAAAATATGCAGGGGTGAACCACGGGGGCATCCCCAAGCTTAGAGCTTTCACTCCTCTTGATCATAGTATATCATTCTCCTCTCTTGACCCTTGAAAACTTCCTTCACACCAAACTTCAAGCAAACTCATTAGAGGGTTAGTGCACAATTAATAATTCACACATTCAGAGGTGACACAATCATTATTTTCACTTCTGAACATTGCATAATGCTACTGGACATTAATGGATCAAAGAAATAAATCCAACATAGCAAAAGAGGCAATGCGAAATAAAAGGCAGAATCTGTCAAAAACAGAACAGTCCGTAAAGACGAATTTAAAGCTGGCACTAGACTTGCTCAAATGGAAAAACTCAAAACTAATGAAAGTTGCGTACATATCTGAGGATCACGCTCGTAAATTGGCAGATATTTTCGAATTTTCTACAGAGAACTGTGCCCAGATTCGTGACAGACAGCAATGCTGTTTCTGCGCAGCGATCCTGAATATAACATCAACTTTGACATAGAAACTTTACTTGGCACAAAAACATGATAAGGAGAGGTTGCTACAGTAGTAAACAACTTCCAAGACTCAACAAAACAAAAAATTGCTGTAGGTAAAAACATGGGTTGTCTCCCATAAGCGCTTTTCTTTAACGCCTTTCAGCTAAGCGCAGAAAGTGCAAATCAAGTAACATCGAGAGACGGTGTGTCAACCTTACCTTGGGCTTCATCCTTACCTTTCTTATTGTTTTTCTTTCCTTTTGGTTTAGGAAATATATGATTTCCCCCTGGTATAGAGGTGAATTTCAGAGTGCCTTCTCCCACATCAATGACTGCTCCCAATAGTTTCAGCAAGGATCTTCCGAGTATGATTTTTCCTGTTTCAATAACAAGATAATCAATGGATATTGTTCTTCCAAGAATGGTTGTATGCACACCTGCAGCTATTCCCTTAGGAATTATAATAGAGTTATCAATGAGAGTTATTTCTTCTCCCCCTTCATCGACTCCCCAAAGTTTCAAAGATTTATAAATGTTTTCAGGCATAAGGCAAAATTCATACATAATATCACAGTAGGCATGAAGAGTTCGATCACCGATAACAATTTTAACAGCAGGATCCCATAATGAAGGTTTAGGATTCTCTAAGACTTGTTCAAGACGATTACGAACACAGTGATAATTGTCATTTAAGCAAGATGTACTTATCTCGAGATTGTTCAATCTATTATAAATGCTAATAAGGGCTGAATCAAAGTTATTAGCTGAATCATGTGATGCAACCAATTTCTTTATGGCATTAAAAGCTTGATCCCCATTACAATGAAGGAAATCTCCTCCTACTAAAGTGTCCAAAGCATATCTATAGCGAACCATAAGACCAAAATAAAAATTACTAAGGAGCAAACTTAGAGTCATTTGAGGTTCAGTTTTACGATAAGAAGTAAAAATTCTAGACCAAGCATCCTTAAAACTCTCCTCATCCCCTTGTTTAAAAGTGAAGACTAATTCTTCAGGTGAAGAAGTAACGGGTTCAGAGCTAGACATGGTAACAAAAGTAACTAAATTTTTTTATATTTTTAATATAGAGTGCAAGACAATAAATAAAGCAAACTAGATAAAGTAAATGCAAGTAACTAATTTTTTTGTGTTTTCGATATAGAGAGCAAGACAGTAAATAAAGTAAAACTAGCAACTAATTTTTTTGTGTTTTGATTTAGTGCAGCAAACAAAGTAGTAAATAAAATAAAGCAAGACAAAAACAAAGTAAAGAGATTGAGAAGTGGAGACTCCCCTTGCAGCGTGTCTTGATCTCCCCGGCAACGGCGCCAGAAAAACAGTGCTTGATGCGCGTAAATGTACACGTCCGTTGGGAACCCCAAGAGGAAGGTATGATGCGCACAGTGGCAAGTTTTCCCTCAGAAAGAAACCAAGGTTGATCGAACCAGGAGGAGCCAAGAAGCACGTTGAAGGTTGATGGTCGCGAAATGTGATGCGGCGCAACACCAGGGATTCCTGCGCCAACGTGGAATCTGCACAACAAAATCAAAGTACTTTGCCCCAACGAAACAGTGAGGTTGTCAATCTCACCGGCTTGCTGTAACAAAGGATTAAACGTATCGAGTGGAAGATGTTTGCAAAGAAAACAGTAAACACAATTGCAGTAGATTGTATGCTATGTAAAGAATAGGACCGGGGTCCACAGTTCACTAGAGGTGTCTCTCCCATAAGATAAAGCATGTTGGGTAAACGAATTACAGTCGGGCAATTGACAAATAGAGAAAGGCATAACAATGCATATACATGATATGATAAATATAGTGAGATTTAATTGGGCATTACGACAAAGTACATAGACCGCCATCCAACTGCATCTATGCCTAAAAAGTCCACCTTCGAAAGTTATCATCCGAACCCCCTCCAGTATTAAGTTGCAAAGCAACAGACAATTGCATTAAGTATGGTGCGTAATGTAATCGACAACTACATCCTTAGACATAGAATCAATGTTTTATCCCTAGTGGCAACAGCACATCCACAACCTTAGAACTTTCTCATCCTTTGTCCCAGATTCAATGGAGGCATGAACCCACTATCGAGCATAAATACTCCCTCTTGGAGTTAAGAGTAAAAACTTGGCCAGAGCCTCTACTAGTAACGGAGAGCATGCAAGATCATAAACAACACATAAACAATAGATTGATAATCACCATAATCATAGTACTCTCTATCCATCGGATCCCGACAAACACAACATATAGAATTACAGATAGATGATCTTGATCATGTTAGGCAGCTCACAAGATCCAACAATGAAGCACAACAAGGAGAAGACGACCATCTAGCTACTGCTATGGACCCATGGTCCAGGGGTGAACTACTCACTCATCACTCCGGAGGCGACCATGGCGGCGTAGAGTCCTCCGGGAGATGAATCCCCTCTCCGGCAGGGTGCCGGAGGCGATCTCCTGAATCCCCCGAGATGGGATTCGCGGCGGCGGCGTCTCTGGAAGGTTTTCCGTATCGTGGCTCTCGGTACTGGGGGTTTCGCGACGGAAGCTTTAAGTAGGCGGAAGGGTAGGTCAGGGGGCCACACGAGGGGCCCAGGGGGTAGGCCGGCGCGGCCAGGGCCTGGGCCGCGCCGCCCTATCTCCTGGCCGCCTCGTGGCCCCACTTCGTTGACTCTTCGGTCTCCTGGAAGCTTCGTGCAAAAATAGGACCCTGGGCGAAAGTTTCGTCCAATTCCGAGAATATTTCCTTACTAGGATTTCTGAAACCAAAAACAATGAAAACAAGCGGCTCTTCGGCATCTTGTTAATAGGTTAGTTCCAGAAAATGCATAAATATGACATATAATGTGCATAAAACATGTAGGTATCATCAATAAAGTAGCATGGAACATAAGAAATTATCGATACGTTGGAGACGTATCAGCATCAAAAATAGAAAAAATCAGAAAAATGAAAAACCAAAGCACATAGTCTTCTTATGTCATATAGTAAGCATTAAAGTTGATAAACAAGGTCTAGACGTATTCAAACCAGACAAATCATGTATCTACCCCTAACCCTAAACTCTGTCTTATGAAGTCAAGCATGAAGAGAAGTTGTTTTGGGTTTCAAACATGGAAATTTCAAAAACCCTCTCAAAGAGCTTCATTTCGGAGTGACTAAGAAGGATCCATAGCAAACTATGTACTAATACAGTATAATGATCACCCGAGTTATTAGAGCAACAAGTCTGTCACTTACGTGTGGTTCCCATGCGTGAGGTCCCACACTTCAGTGAGCACAAGTCACGTAGTCTTCTTATGTCATATAGTAAGCATTCAATTAAGTTGATAAACAAGGTCTAGACATATCAAACCAGAAAAATCATGTATCTACCCCCTATATATATCCCTAAACCCTGACTTATGAAGTCAAGCATGAAGAGAAGAAGTGGTTTTTGGTTTCAAACATGGAAATTTCAAAAACCCTCCCAAGAGCTTCATTTTGGAGTGACTAGTTAAGACGCATACATGCTTACTTTTACATATTCATGTTTTAAACTTATTCAAATCTTGGTCAACAAACCTACGATTTGACGAAGATTCAAATGGGTATAAAAAAATTAAAACCAAGGTCTGCTCATGTCATATAGTAAGCATTCAATTAAATTGATAAACAAGGTCTAGACATATTCAAACTAGTAGGAAAATCATGTATCTACCCCCTAACCCTAAACTATGTCTTATGAAGTCAAGCATGCATGAAGAAAAGTGGTTTTTGGTTTTCAAGCATAGAAATTTCAAAAACCCTCCCAAGAGCTACATATTGGAGTGACTAAGAAGGATAGATGCTTAATTTTTCATATTCATGTTTTAAACTTGATTAAATCATGGTCAAACCTAGAATTTGACCAAGATTCAAATGGGCATAAAAATTCAAAAAAAAATGAAAAACCAATGCACATAGTCATCTTATGTCATCTCGTAAGCATTCAATTAAGTTGATAAACAATGTCTAGACATATTCAAACCAGAAAATTCATGTATCAAGCTAACCCTAACCCCAAACTCTGTCTTATGAAGTCAAGCATGAAGAGAAGTACGTGGTTATTTGGTTTCAAACATGGAAATTTCGAAAACCCTCTCAAGAGCTTCATTTTGGAGTGACTACGAATGATACATGCTTAATTTTTCATATTCATGTTTTAAACTTGTTTAAATCATCATCAAACCTAGGATTTGGCCAAGATTCAAATGGGCAAAATTTTAAAAAAAATCAAGGCACATAGTCTTCTTATGTCATATAGTAAGCATTCAATTAAGTTGATAAACAAGGTCTAGACATATTCAAACGAGAGAAATCATGTATCTACCCCCTAACACTAAACTCTGTCTCATGAAGTCAAGCGCATGCATGAAGATATGTGGTTTTTGGTTTCAAACATGGAAATTTCAAAAACCCTCCCAAGAGCTTCATTTCGAAGTGATTAATTAAGAAGCATACATGCATGCTTACTTTTTCATATTCATGTTTTAAACTTATTCAAATCTTGGTGAAACCTAGGATTTGACCAAGATTCAAATGGGTATAAAAATTAAAAAAAAACAAAAAAGGTCTTCTTATGTTATATAGTAGGCATTCAATTAAGTTGATAAACAAGGTCTAGACATATTCAAACAAGAAAAAAACAACCATGTATCTACCCCTAACCCTAAACTCTGTTTCATGAAGTCAAGCATGAAGATTTGTGGTTTTTGGTTTCGAACATGGAAATTCAAAAACCCTCCCAAGAGCTTCATTTTGAAGTGACTAATTAAGAAGCATACATGCTTACTTTTCATATTCATGTTTTTAACTTATTCAAATCTTGGTGGAACCAAGGATTTGACCAAGATTCAAATGGGTATAAAAGTTCAAAAAAAAACAAGGTCTTCTTATATGTTATATAGTAAGCATTCAATTAATTTGATAAACAAGGTCTACACATATTCAAACCAGGAAAATCATGTATCTACCCCCTAACCCTAAACTCTGTCTTATGAAGAAGTCAAGCATGCATGAAGAGAAGTGGTTTTTGGTTTCAAGCATGGAAATTTCAAAAACCCTCCCAAGAGCTACATATTGGAGTGACTAAGAAGGATAGATGCTTAATTTTTCATATTCATGTTTTAAACTTGTTTAAATCATGGTCAAACCTAGGATTTGACCAAGATTCAAATGGGCATAAAAATTCAAAAAAAAACAATAAAATGAAAAACCAATGCACATAGTCATCTTATGTCATCTAGTAAGCATTCAATTAAGTTGATAAACAAGGTCTAGACATATTCAAACCAGAAAATTCATGTATCAAGCTACCCCTATCCCCAAACTCTCTCTTATGAAGTCAAGCATGAAGAGAAGTACGCGGTTTTTTTGGTTTCAAACATGGAAATTTCAAAAACCCTCTCAAGAGCTTCATTTTGGAGTGACTATGAAGGATACATGCTTAATTTTTCATATTCATGTTTTAAACTTGTTTAAATCATGGTCAAACCTAGGATTTGATCAAGATTCAAATGGGCAAAATTTTAAAAAATGAAAAATCAAGGCACATAGTCTTCTTATTTTTGGTTTCAAACATGGAAATTTCAAAAACCCTCCCAAAGAGCTTCATTTTGGAGTGACTAAGAAGGATCCATAGGAAACTATGTACTAATACAGTATAATGATCACCCGAGTTATTAGAGCAACAAGTCTGTCACTTACGTGTGGTTCCCATGCGTGAGATCCCACACTTCAGTGAGCACAAGTCATGTACGCTAGGTAGGCAAACTCCCAGCCATCTTCTTTGTCAAGAGAGAGGCATCAACACACTCTCTCTCTCTCTCTCTCCAATTATCCACCTCCGTTGGATGCCGGTTTTGGCAGGTCGTTTCTAGCTCAGCTCGTAGGCCATGGTGTGCAGGCTCTGTAGCCATGGCGATTTGGTCGCGCCAAGTGGTTCGTCCCCGGCTCCGACGAGGATCAATCCGGACGGTGCCTATTAAGGACCCGATCGCATTTCTTGCTTTCAGCATGGGGTCTACCATGTAAATCTTAGGGATTTAGACGTAATTTCCTGTTTATTTTGTGTCTGCTTTGTAAGCTGCGCTACGATGCGTATTGGAAATCTGGGTCCTTCAGGATCGTTCGGTTGTCCCTCTAAAAAAAACATCTCTCTCATTCTCGGCCCTTCTCGCTCGCTCGCACCCCCCTGCGCACTGACAACCCTGCACAACAGTCAACATCACCAGAAAAAGGATAGACACCATAAATAAGTGGGGCCCCGTGACTGCTCTCCCTTCGTCTCCTCCCGTGTGATCCCTCTTCCTCCGACTCCCGACCTTGCGGAAAAGAAAAATGAAATGAAAGAGTTTCACTGGACGGGCAAACACATGTGCTGCCTAGTAATAATAATAATAACGTAAAAAATCGACCTACGAATCTATTATTAAATAAGCTAAACTAGGGTTTTGCCCAGTACTACGGATCAATTTCGGAAAATCCAACTACGGGGTTCGATTTTGGCCTGCTAATATAAAATTATATAATCCGAACTAGTATTCCTCTAAAAAAATCATTTTGGTATGCATCGTTTGGTACTTTTCATAGCTAGAGTGCTTACTCCCTCCGTTAGCAAACAGTCTTCGTATGTCATATAGTAAGCATTCAAGTTGAAAAACAAGCTCTAGACATATTCAAACCAGAAAAATCATGTATCTACCCCCTATATATCCCTAAACCCTGACTTATGAATTCAAGCATGAAGAGAAGTGGTTTTTGGTTTCAATCATGGAAATTTCAAAAACCCTCCCAAGAGCTTCATTTTGGAGTGACTAATTAAGAAGCATACATGCTTACCTTTTCATATTAATGTTTTAAACTTGTTCAAATCTTGGTCAACAAACCTAGGATTTGATGAAGAATCAAATGGGTATAAAAAAATTAAAACCAAGGTCTGCTCATGTCATATAGTGAGCATTCAATTAAATTGATAAACAAGGTCTAGACATATTCAAACTAGCAAGAAAATCATGTATCTACCCCCTAACCCCAAACTCTTCTTATGAAGTCAAGCATGCATGAAGAGAAGTGGTTTTTGGTTTTCAAGCATGGAAATTTCAAAAACTCTAATGTCATCTAGTAAGCATTCAATTAAGTTGATAAACAATGTCTAGACATATTCAAACCAGAAAGTTTATGTATCAAGCTACCCCTAACCCCAAACTTTGTCTTATGAAGTCTAGCATGAAGAGAAGTACGTGGTTTTTTGGTTTCAAACATGGAAATTTCAAAAACCCTCTCAAGATCGAGCTTCATTTTGGAGTGACTACGAAGGATACATGCTTAATTTTTCATATTCATGTTTTAAACTTGTTTAAATCATGGTGAAACCTAGGATTTGACCAAGATTCAAATGGGCATAAAAATTCAAAAAAAAACAATAAAATGAAAAACCAATGCACATAGTCATCTTATGTCATCTAGTAAGCATTCAATTAAGTTGATAAACAAGGTCTAGACATATTCAAACCAAAAAAATCATGTATCAAGCTACCCCTATCCCCAAACTCTGTCTTATGAAGTCAAGCATGAAGAGAAGTACGTGGTTTTTTTGGTTTCAAACATGGAAATTTCAAAAACCCTCTCAAGAGCTTCATTTCGAAGCGATTAATTAAGAAGCATACATGCATGCTTACCTTTTCATATTCATGTTTTAAACTTATTCAAATCTTGGTGAAACCTAGGATTTGACCAAGATTCAAATGGGTATAAAAATTAAAAAAAAAAGGTCTTCTTATGTTATATAGTAGGCATTCAATTAAGTTGATAAACAAGGTCTAGACATATTCAAACAAGAAAAATCATGCATGTATCTACCCTTAACCCTAAACTCTGTTTCATGAAGTCAAGCATGCATGAAGATATGTGGTTTTTAGTTTCGAACATGGAAATTCAAAAACCCTCCCAATAGCTTCATTTTGAAGTGACTAAGAAGCATACATGCTTACTTTCTCATATTCATGTTTTTAACTTATTCAAATCTTGGTGGAACCAAGGATTTGACCAAGATTCAAATGGGTATAAAAATTCAAAAAAAAAACAAGGTCTTCTTATGTTATATAGTAAGCATTCAATTATTTTGATAAACAAGGTCTACACATATTCAAACCAGGAAATTAGGTATCTACCCCCTAACCCTAAACTCTGTCTTATGAAGTCAAGCATGCAGGAAGAGAAGTGGTTTTTGGTTTCAAGCATGGAAATTTCAAAAACCCTCCCAAGAGCTTCATTTTGGAGTGACTAAGAAGCATACGTACGTGCTTACTTTTTCATATTCATGTTTTAAACTTGTTCAAACCTTGGTCAAACCTATGATTTGACCAAGATTCAAATGGGTATAAAAAATGAAAACCAAGGTCTTCTTATGTCATATAGTAAGCATTCAATTAAGTTGATAAATAAGGTCTAGACATATTCAAACCAGAAAAATCATGTATCAAGCTACCCCTAACCCCTAATTAACTCTGTCTTATGAAGTCAAGCATGAAGATAAGTATGTGGTTTTTTGGTTTCAAACATGGAAATTTCAAAAACCCTCTCAAGATCGAGCTTCATTTTGGAGTGACTACGAAGGATACATGCTTACTTTTTCATATTCATGTTTTAAACTTGTTTAAATCATGGTCAAAAACCTAGGATTTGACAAAGATTCAAATGGGCATAATTTAAAAAAACAAAAAAATGAAAAACCAAGGCACATAGTCTTCTTATGTTATATTGTAAGCATTAAATTAAGTTGATAAACAAGGTCTCTAGACATATTCAAACCAGAGAAATCATGTACCTACCCCCTAACCTAAACTCTGTCTCATGAAGTCAAGCATGATGATATGTGGTTTTTTGGTTTCAAAGATGGAAATTTCAAAAACCCTCCCAAGAGCTTCATTTTGAAGTGATTAATTATGAAGCATACATGCATGCTTACTTTTTCATATTCATGTTTTAAACTTATTCAAATCTTGGTGAAACCTAGGATTTGACCAAGATTCAAATCCGTATAAAAATTAAAAAACAAAATAAAAAAACAAGGTCTTCTTATGTTATATAGTAAGCATTCAATTAAGTTGATAAATAAGGTCTAGACATATTCAAACAAGAAAAATCATGTATCTACCCCTAACCCTAAACTTTGTCTTATGAAGTCAAGCATGAAGAGAAGTGGTTTTTGGTTTCAAGCATGGAAATTTCAAAAACCTCCCCAAACTTCATTTTAGAGTGACTAAGAAGGATACAAGCTTCCCTTTTCATTTTCATGTTTTAAACTTGTTTAAATTATCTTGGTCAAATCTAGGATTTGACAAGATTCAAATGGGAAAACATATGATAAGTGATGCAAATATCATTTCTAAGTGCGGGCAAACCAGCTTTAGCTTAACATATTTCTAAGTACAAGGTTTCAGAAAATTGAGTGGGGGCGGCTGCCCCCCTTGGCTATAGTCTGGATCCGCCCATGCTATAGTTTGAGGTCATTTGGATGACGTCGAAAAAATTCTTTGATTAGAAATGGGGTTGTTCGAACCCCGTAGTTGGATTTTATTGAACCTTGATCTGTAGTACTGGGCAAAACCCTAGTTTAACCTATTTAATTATAGATTCGTAGGTCGATTTTTCTACGTACCTTTTTATTATTACTCTACTATGCAGCACATATGTGTTTGCCCGTCGAGTGAAACTCGGAGGAAGAGGGATCACTCGGAAGGAGAGAAGAAGGAGGGAGAGCATTATGGTGTCTCCCCTTTTTCGGGTGATGATGTTGACTGTTGTGCAGGGTTTGTCAGTGAGCAGGAGGTGCGAGCGAGCGAGCGAGCGAGTCGAGCGAGGCCGAGAATGAGAGAGATTTGTTTTTTTTTGTGAGAGGGACAACCGAAGGATCCAGAAGGACCCACAGACTTCCAATACGCATCCTGATGCGTCTTCTCTTGACAAAGAAAATGGCTGGGAGTTTGCGTACCTATTGCACGTGACTTGTGCTCACTGAAGTGTTGGACCTCACGCATGGGCACCACACGTAAGTGACAGACCTGTTGGTGTAAAAACTCGGTTGATTATTATAGTGCATTAGAACAAAGTTTCCTATGGATTCAAGGGTAGGAAATCTAAGTTAACTCATTTACATGACATTATTTTTTCCAAGAAGCAAAGTTAACACATCTATCAATTGGTACATTTTGGAGTGACTAAGAAGGATCCATGCTTACCTTTTCGTTTTCACGTGTTAAACTTGTTTAAATCTTGGTCAAACCTAGGATTTGATAGAGATTCAAATGGGCGGAAAATTTAAAAAAAAACAGAAAAATGAAAAACCAAAGCACATACGTAGTTTTCTTATGTCATATAGTAAGCATTCAAGTTGATAAACAAGGTCTAGACATATTCAAAACATACAAATCATGTATGTACCCCTAATCCTAAACTATGTCTTATGAAGTCAAGCATGAAGAGAAGTGGTTTTGGGTTTGAAACATGGAAATTTCAAAAACCTCCCAAAAACTTCATTTAGAGTGACTAAGAAGAATAAATGCTTCCCTTTTCATTTTCATGTTTTAAACTTTTTTAAATCTTGGTAAAACCTAGGATCTGACCAAGATTCAAATGGGCATGAAAAATAAAAAAAATCAGAAAAATGAAAAACCAAAGCACATAGTCTTCTTATGTCATATAGTAAGCATTAAAGTTGATAAACAAGGTCTAGACGTATTCAAACCAGACAAATCATGTATCTACCCCTAACCCTAAACTCTCTCTTATGAAGTCAAGCATGAAGAGAAGTTGTTTTGGGTTTCAAACATGGAAATTTCAAAAACCCTCTCAAAGAGCTTCATTTTGGAGTGACTAAGAAGGATCCATAGGAAACTATGTACTAATACAGTATAATGGTCACCCGAGTTATTAGAGCAACAAGTCTGTCACTTACGTGTGGTTCCCATGCGTGAGGTCCCACACTTCAGTGAGCACAAGTCACGTAGTCTTCTTATGTCATATAGTAAGTGATGACCCACAAGTATAGGGGATCGCAACAGTCTTCGAGGGAAGTATTACCCAATTTATTGATTCGACACAAGGGGAGACAAAGAATACTTGTAAGCCTTAACAGCGGAGTTGTCAATTCAGCTGCACCTGGAAACAGACTTGCTCGCAAGAGTTTATCAGTAGTAACAGTTTTATGGCAGTGGAAATAGTGAAATAACAGTAGCGGTGAAATAAAGACAGCAGTAGTGATTGTAGTAAACAGCAGGATTAAAATACTGTAGGCACAGGGACGGATTTAACGGGCGTTGCATGGATGAGAGAAACTCATGTAACAATCAAAGCAAGGGCATTTGCAGATAATAATAAAACGGTATCCAAGTACTAATCAATCAATAGGCATGTGTTCCATATTTAGTCGTACGTGCTCGCAATGAGAAACTTGCACAACATCTTCTGTCCTACCAGTAGGTGGCGGCCAAGGCCTCTAGGGAAACTACTGGATATTAAGGTACTCCTTTTAATAGAGTACCGGAGCAAAGCATTAACACTCCGTGAACACATGTGATCCTCACATCACTACCATCCCCTCCGGTTGTCCCGATTCTTGTCACTTCGGGGCCATTGGTTCCGGACAGCGACATGTGTATACAACTTGCAGGTAAGATCATAAACAACGAATATCTTCATGAATCAATAACATGTTCAGATCTGAGATCATGGCACTCGGGCCCTAGTGACAAGCATTAAGCATAACAAGTTGCAACAATATCATAAAAGTGACATCTACGGATACTAGGCACTATGCCATAACAATCTTATGACTATTACATGACCAATCTCATCCAATCCCTACCATCCCCTTCAGCCTACAGCGGGGGAATTACTCACACATGGATGGGGGAAACATGGCTGGTTGATGGAGAGGCGTTGGCGGTGATGGCGGTGAAGATCTCCTCCAATTCCCCGTCCCGGCGGAGTGCCAGAACGGAGACTTCTGGCTCCCGAGACGGAGTTTCGCGATGTGGCGGCTCTCTGGAGGGTTTCTGGCGACTTCGACTTCTCCCCGTGCGTTTTCAGGTCGAAACCAATAAGTAGTCCGAAGGGGGGCGTCGGAGGCCGGCCGAGGGGGCCACACCACATGGCCGCGCGGGACCCCCTGGGCCGCGCCAACATGTGGTGTGGGGCCCTCGGGCCTCCACCTCTCTCGCCCTTCTGGCTCCGCCAATATTTTGGTAAAATAGTGCCTTCTGCATAAATTCCGAGGATTTTCCCGAAAGTTGGATTTCTGCACAAAAACGAGACACCAGAGCAGTTCTGCTGAAAACAGCGTCAGTCCGTGTTAGTTGTATCCAAAATACACAAATTAGAGGCAAAACAATAGCAAAAGTGTTCGGGAAAGTAGATACGTTTTGGACGTATCAACTCCCCCCAAGCTTAGCTTATTGCTTGTCCTCAAGCAATTCAGTTAACAACTGAGCGATAAAAGAACTTTCACGAACACATTTGCTCATATGATGTATATATTCTCATGCTATGGCTAATACTTAAACAGTTCATAATGAGATACATGCAAATAAGATCATCCAACAGCTATGTCAATCATGGAGAGGTACCAACAATTAATAATAAACACCATGAATCATGTATATAAGCAGGATTGCAATGTTCATAAGAGAATATGATAAAGTGGTATCTCGCTTGCCTGTATTTGATCGGCAGAACATAAATGCCGAGGCACCTCTTGAGTTCATAGAAAGACTAGAAGTAGTGATTGTCAAAGATAAAAGCATCAAAGTTATACCACAATCAATCATATTTTGAGACAAGCATATTATACTAAGAATGACAGTTGTGCTCTCAAGATAGTGCTCAAAGAAAGAATGGAGACACAACATAAAAGTAAAAGATTGACCCTTCGCAGAGGGAAGCAGGGATTAACATGCGCTAGAGCTTTTCATTTGTAAAACAGGAGTAAAATTATTTTGAGAGGTGTTTGTTGTTGTCAACGAATGGTAATGGGTACACTAACTACCTCATCAACCGGACTCACAAGAGCGGCTCCCATTTTATTTATTTTTGGTTGGCACTCCTTCCAACCTTTCTTTCTCAAACCATGGCTAACCGAATCCTCGGGTGCCTGCCAACAATCTCATACCATGAAGGAGTGCCTTTTTATTTAAATTTTATTATGATGATGACACTCCCCCCAACCTTTGCTTACACAAGCCATGGCTAACCGAATCCTTCGGGTGCCGTCCAACAATCACAAACCATGGAGGAGTGTCTATTTAAGTTAATTAATTCGGGACTGGGAATCCCATTGCCAGCTCTTTTTGCAAAATTATTGGATAAGCGGATGTGCCACTAGTCCATATGAGAGTCCGTCAAAAGTAAATGACAAGGTTGAAAGCTAAACACCACATACTTCCTCATGAGCTATGAAACATTAACACAAATTGAGAAGCATTTTGAAAGTTTTAAAGGTAGCGCATGAGAATTTACTTGGAATGGTTTGAAATGCCATGCATAGGTATTTATGGTGGACACTTTGGAACAACTTGGTTTTCAGGTATTTGGAAGCACGAGCGGCGTTCCCGCTCAGTACAAGTGAAGGCTAGCAAAAGACTAGGGAGCGACAAATCAAGAGAGCAGTAACTGTCATAATCATGCTTGCGGCAAAATAAATTAACGGAGGCATAAAAGTGATACAAGAACTCTGAAGCAATATAAATCATCGAGGCTTAATTCACTTTTTGTTCAGTCATATGCATGCGTGAGCATGTGCCAAGTCGATATAAATGAATTATTCAGAGGAGGATACCACAATGCCATACTTAGTTATGAATAAAACAATGCAAGCAAACATCCATGACATGCTACTCATATTAATAAATTGGAACTAAACATGAGAGATCATGAACTACTAGACTTTCTCAAATAACATATACCTCACATGAACCAACTAAGCATGCTCATATGGATGAGTATATGTACAAAAATGAAAGCAAATAGAGTTCATACCAGCCTCTCACCACAATCAGATTGTCGTAGATCGTCATTATTGCCTTTTCACTTGTGTAGCTTGGATAATATGAAATGAAAACCACGCTCCAGCCACCGAAGACCATTGAACTCACGATGAACTTTACAAACCAAAGAAGAACATCAAATATTTTTGGTATTTTCGAATTAGAAACAAGAGCGAAAGAAAACAAGCAAACAAAGCAAAATCTTTTTGGGTTTTCTCATAGCAAACCAACGATAGCAAACGAAATAAACTAAGAGCAAAGAATCAAATAAACAAATGGTGAAGAGAAACAACAGAAATATTTTTGGTCTTTTTGTGTTTTAGGAAAGAAACAAAGCGAAAACAAAAGAATGCAAACTAACAGAAACACAGAAAAGCAGGATGACAGAAATCTGACAAATCCTGACAGTAGTACAGAAATAGAAATTAACAAAAATCTTCCATTGCTCAGCTCAAAAAGTGTTCAACTAATGAAAGTTAGATGATAACCTGGGGCACACGCTCAAAAATTGGAAACTCAAAATAACGTTCTGGCTGTGCGTACGAATTTTTTTGGTAACAGCACAGAATCTGTTTTTGGACAGCACTTCCCCAAATATCATCTCCCTCTCATTAGAAAACCACTCTAAGAGACTAAGCAAGTATGTACAAGTATCCAGCAACCATAATATGCAAAGAATGAGTGATGCCGGTATACCTCCCCCCAAGCTTAGGCTTTTGGCCTAAGTGGAGTTCATTCCCAACGAGGGTCGGAGTTCCACGCCGGTGGATCATACATGGAGTGGTAATAGGGCCCCTGTGCAGGAGAATATCGTGGAGGTTCCACATGCCCATGATGTTGATATGAGGAGCTCGCTGCATCGGATGAAGATTCGGGGTGCTCCTCGGCCTCCTCCACATCTTCCCTTGCACGACGGCTTTCCCTTTCTATGTATGCGTTTAGCTCATTTTCTGTGATCGACCACCCGTCCCTGGCATCAAGGTTAAACAAAGCAGGTGCAGGCAAGCGTACTAATTTTTCAATTTTCTTAGTTATACTCCAACTTTTCTTATACAAAGTTATCCTATAATGCAGGTTGTTCAAATTAGATGCATCTGAAATAAATTCATGTCTGATCATGGAGCCAACATCAAGTTTCTCTATAGAAAGCGGAATATCTAAATGGTGAGGTCCTACACCATGCATAGCTAATAAGCGAGAGGCAATAAGACCTCCACAAATTCCTCCTTTCTCACGGTTAGTAGCAAGTCTACAAGCTATTAAAGCACCCAAATTATAAGTCCTATCATGTTGCAAAGCAGCAGCTAAGAAGGCCAAATCTTGGACAGATAACTTACCTCCAGACCTTCTCGCAAGAACGCACTTTGTAATGAAATAGGCAAAGTAGCGGATGGCTGGCTGTTGAATGCTACTAATCTTACCACTATCATTGGAGAAGCTCCTCCCATTACAAATCCTCGCATAAAGATTTGAGAGCTCCCGCGGTGTTCCCCTGATCTTCTCGCAGGATCCCCATCGCGGCACTCTAATTGCTGTACAAAAATCACTGAAAGGCAAGTTGATAGTTTTGTTATAAATCTTATACCGGACCATGGGGTCAGTTTGAGACCGGTGAAATTCGAAATCCTGCACAACCGACACCGTTAGTTTAGCATATTGGTGAGGTTCACCAACAGCAAAATCTCCCAATCCTGCATTGGAAATTAGTGTTTGAACGTCTTGCAGGATTCCTGCATTCCGCATAAAGTCCGTGCATGGGTAATAAGAGGGGTATACTCCCTCTTCACGATGAACTCTCATGACTTGCTGTACCTCCAACTCTTCTTGGTTAAGTTGGTGCATACTTCCTTCCATTTTCTGAAATTTTTCAACAATCATTATAAAATTTGATTTCAAGGTATGTAATTGAAGGGAACTACTATAGGAACTTGCTAGAGTACTAAACATGCATCAAAACTAATTTCTTCCACTTAGAACAAGCATGCAAGCTCACTAAACATGTTATCTACAGCAGCAAAATATTCAAGATATACTCAACCAAATGAAATTCTAATTGGACAATCAAAGGAGTCACATACCAAGGAGTAAATGTGCCAAATTTCAGACAGAAATCTGGGCTGAGCAAGGAGATCGAAAAATCGCGAGTTCTTGAGCAGAAACACGAGTGAGAGAAACTTGGTACGAGCTTTTTCGGGAGAGAGAAGATGCTGGGAGGAAGAGATGGTGTAGTGGGGCAAGGGGTGGCCCACACCACAAGGTGGCGCGGCACCCTTGCTGGCCGCGCCGGCCTATGGTGTGGCACCCCCTGGTGCCCCACAGGTCATCCTCTGGTGCTCCCAGGTGCCTCGTCGAAAAATAGGACCAACGGTGTAATTTTTGTAATTTTTAGAGAACTTCGAAAAATGCACATTTCTGGGTATTAAATTAATGATTACTGCGCAGGAAAATGATTTCTAAAATCTTAAATGACTTAAGCATGTTGCAAAACAAAAAGTGCTACAGCAAGTAAAATAAGTGGAGGGAGAAAGAAAGAAAGAAATGTTGTTTAGCTCTTTTATGCAATAAAATATACTTGTTAACAAGGTTGATCAAGTCTTGCTACCAAATAAATTTTATATGACATAAGAAGAAATAAACCTCAAATCAATCATGTTACCTTATATTGAATTGATATGGATCCAATCACAAGAGTTTGATATTCTTCTTTAGGCTTATATATAGGACAATCAATGGATCCCACTTTGATAGTTTTCACATTAAAAATTGTATTAACTCCACATACTTTATCAATCCTCTTGGGAAAATAGACGGTGTGTTCCTTATCATCAACATTGAAAGTAACCATGCCTTTATTGCAATCAATAACAGCCCCTGCAGTATTAAGAAAGGGTCTTCCAAGAATAATGGACATATTATCATCTTCAGGCATTTCCAACACAACGAAATCAGTTAATATCAAGCAATGCTGAGTAACTTGCACAGGAACATTTTCACATAAACCAACAGGAATAGCAGTAGATTTATCAGCCATTTGCAAAGATATATCAGTTGGTATCAATTTATCTAAATCAAGTCTCTTATAAAGAGAAAAAGGCATCACACTCACACCTGCTCCCAAATCACATAGAGCAGTTCTAACATAATTATTCTTTATGGAACAAGGAATAGTCGGTATACCTGGGTCTCGAAGCTTCTTTGGAATCTTACCATTGAAGGAGTAATTAGCGAGCATAGTGGAAATTTCCTCATTGGGGATTTTCCTTTTGTTAGTAACAATATCTTTCATATACTTTGAATAAGGAGGCAATTTAATAGCATCAGTCAAAGGAATTTGCAAAAATAAAGGTTTCATCCAATCACAAAATTTATTATAATGTTCCTCCTCCTTTGATTTTAGTTTCTTAGCAGGAAAAGGCATTTGCTTTTGAACCCAAGGTTCTCTTTCATTACCATGTTTCTCAGTAATAAAATCTTCTTTAGTGTACTTTTTATTTTTAACATGCTTTTCAGGTTCTTTTTCAATTTCTTCTTTATCAAGAGTATCATTCTTATCGTTATCTTCCTCATGTTCATTACCACTTTCAGTTTCAGCATCAGAAATAGAAATACTATTAGGATCATTAACAGGTTCAGAGGATTCTACAACATTCTTATGTTTCTTTTTCTTTTTCTTAGATGGAGCACTAGTTTTAATTAGTTGAGAATCTTGTTCAACTCTTTTGGGATGCCCTTCAGGATATAGAGGATCCTGGGTAGAAACACCACCTCTAGTTGTTACTTCACAAGCATGTTTTTCTTTAGAATTATTTCCCAACAAGTCATTTTGCACTTTAGTAAGTTGATCAATTTGAGTTTGAACCATTTGAAAATGTTTAACAAGTATCTTAACATCATTGGAGGTTCTCTCCACAATATCATGCAATTCACTAATAGCTCGGGAATTTTCCATTAAATGATTCTCTACTCTCATATTAAAGTTTTCTTGCTTAACAATATAATTATCAAATTCATCTAAGCATTGAGCAGGAGATTTTGAATACGGAATATCTTCCCTAGTAAAGTGTTGAAGAGAGTGTACCTCAATCATGGATGAAGGGGGAATTGTCTCACATAAATCTTCTATAGGAGGTAGATTCTTCACATCTTCAGGTTTAATACCCTTCTCTTTAAGAGACTTCTTGGCTTCCCTCATATCTTCATCATTTAATTTAATCATACCCCTCTTCTTCACTATCGGTGTCGGGGTTGGTTCAGGTGTAGACCAATCATCATGATTCCGACCTATTTTAGCCAATAATTCTTCAGCGTTGTCTGGAGTTCTTTTCCTGAAAACACAACCAGCACAACTATCCAGGTATGCCCTAGACTCAATAGTTAGTCCACTATAAAATATATCAAGTAAATCATGCTTTTCCAAATCATGGTCAGGCTGAGCTCTAATAAGAGAGCAAAATCTCGCCCAAGCCTCAGGCAATTTCTCTCCATCCTCCTGGTCAAAATTATAAATTCTCTGCAAAGCAGCATGTTGAGCACTAGCAGGAAAGTATTTTCGAAAGAAAACATCACGCAAGTCAATTGGACTTTTAATAGAACCAGGAGGCAAATTATTATACCAAGTTTTAGCATCATCCTTTAATGAGAAAGGAAAAATTTTAGCGACAAAATAAGTACGCATCTTGACATCATCAGAAAACACACCACTAAGAGTAGATAACTCAGTCAAGTGTTCAACAGCACTTTCTTTTTCAGTACCACAAAAGGGTGTTTTCTCAACAATAGCTATATGAGATAGATCAAGAGAAAAATCATAATCTTTATCCCTAATGTTTATAGGAGATGTGGCAAATTTAGGATCAGGAGATGGTTTATATTTAACAGCATGTTCTGCAAGCAACTTTTTAATTTTTCTTGCATCAGTAGTAGCATTGCATTTTTCAATAAAATCATCATCAAGCTCTACATAATCTTCATCAAGATCATCACTAGAATATTCAACAGACTCAGGTGAATTAACAGGTGTAGCAGCATTTTCATTAGGAGTTTCAGTATTTTCAATTTGTCTAGACTTAGCAATTGTAGCATCTAGAAAAGATCCTAACGAACCATCATTATCAAGCACAATGAAGCATCATCACAATTATGAGAGGAATTTTCAGATTCAGCAGTAAGTACCAAAGATTTGAAGCTTGTGGTGGTGAAACAAGTTTACTTATCACAGATGGTGAATCAAGAGCAGCAGAGGTACTAAGAGTTGTACCTTTTCTTGTAGTGGATGGTAATATGGCGATCTTAGTATCGCGAGGTTTACCCATGATGGAGAATTTGCAGCGAACAATATCAATCCAAGTGAACTTCCAAATAAAGCTATGCTCCCCGGCAACGGCGCCAGAAAATAGTCTTGATGACCCACAAGTATAGGGGATCGCAACAGTCTTCGAGGGAAGTATTACCCAATTTATTGATTCGACACAAGGGGAGACAAAGAATACTTGTAAGCCTTAACAGCGGAGTTGTCAATTCAGCTGCACCTGGAAACAGACTTGCTCGCAAGAGTTTATCAGTAGTAACAGTTTTATGGCAGTGGAAATAGTGAAATAACAGTAGCGGTGAAATAAAGACAGCAGTAGTGATTGTAGTAAACAGCAGGATTAAAATACTGTAGGCACAGGGACGGATTTAACGGGCGTTGCATGGATGAGAGAAACTCATGTAACAATCAAAGCAAGGGCATTTGCAGATAATAATAAAACGGTATCCAAGTACTAATCAATCAATAGGCATGTGTTCCATATTTAGTCGTACGTGCTCGCAATGAGAAACTTGCACAACATCTTCTGTCCTACCAGCCGGTGGCAGCCGGGCCTCTAGGGAAACTACTGGATATTAAGGTACTCCTTTTAATAGAGTACCGGAGCAAAGCATTAACACTCCGTGAACACATGTGATCCTCACATCACTACCATCCCCTCCGGTTGTCCCGATTCTTGTCACTTCGGGGCCATTGGTTCCTGGACAATGACATGTGTATACAACTTGCAGGTAAGATCATAAACAACGAATATCTTCATGAATCAATAACATGTTCAGATCTGAGATCATGGCACTCGGGCCCTAGTGACAAGCATTAAGCATAACAAGTTGCAACAATATCATAAAAGTGACATCTACGGATACTAGGCACTATGCCCTAACAATCTTATGACTATTACATGACCAATCTCATCCAATCCCTACCATCCCCTTCAGCCTACAGCGGGGGAATTACTCACACATGGATGGGGGAAACATGGCTGGTTGATGGAGAGGCGTTGGCGGTGATGGCGGTGAAGATCTCCTCCAATTCCCCGTCCCGGCGGAGTGCCAGAACGGAGACTTCTGGCTCCCGAGACGGAGTTTCGCGATGTGGCGGCTCTCTGGAGGGTTTCTGGCGACTTCGACTTCTCCCCGTGCGTTTTCAGGTCGAAACCAATAAGTAGTCCGAAGGGGGGCGTCGGAGGCCGGCCGAGGGGGCCACACCACATGGCCGCGCGGGCCCCCCCTGGGCCGCGCCGCCATGTGGTGTGGGGCCCTCGGGCCTCCACCTCTCTCGCCCTTCTGGCTCCGCCAATATTTTGGTAAAATAGGGCCTTCTGCATAAATTCCGAGGATTTTCCCGAAAGTTGGATTTCTGCACAAAAACGAGACACCAGAGCAGTTCTGCTGAAAACAGCGTTAGTCCGTGTTAGTTGTATCCAAAATACACAAATTAGAGGCAAAACAATAGCAAATGTGTTCGGGAAAGTAGATACGTTTTGGACGTATCAGTAAGCATTCAATTAAGTTGATAAACAAGGTCTAGACATATCAAACCAGAAAAATCATGTATCTACCCCCTATATATCCCTAAACCCTGACTTATGAAGTCAAGCATGAAGAGAAGAAGTGGTTTTTGGTTTCAAACATGGAAATTTCAAAAACCCTCCCAAGAGCTTCATTTTGGAGTGACTAGTTAAGACGCATACATGCTTACTTTTTCATATTCATGTTTTAAACTTGTTCAAATCTTGATCAACAAACCTACGATTTGACGAAGATTCAAATGGGTATAAAAAAATTAAAACCAAGGTCTGCTCATGTCATATAGTAAGCATTCAATTAAATTGATAAACAAGGTCTAGAAATATTCAAACTAGTAGGAAAATCATGTATCTACCCCCTAACCCTAAACTATGTCTTATGAAGTCAAGCATGCATGAAGAAAAGTGGTTTTTGGTTTTCAAGCATGGAAATTTCAAAAACCCTCCCAAGAGCTACATATTGGAGTGACTAAGAAGGATAGATGCTTAATTTTTCATATTCATGTTTTAAACTTGATTAAATCATGGTCAAACCTAGAATTTGACCAAGATTCAAATGGGCATAAAAATTCAAAAGAAAAAATGAAAAACCAATGCACATAGTCATCTTATGTCTTCTAGTAAGCATTCAATTAAGTTGATAAACAATGTCTAGACATATTCAAACCAGAAAATTCATGTATCAAGCTAACCCTAACCCCAAACTCTGTCTTATGAAGTCAAGCATGAAGAGAAGTACGTGGTTATTTGGTTTCAAACATGGAAATTTCAAAAACCCTCTCAAGAGCTTCATTTTGGAGTGACTACGAATGATACATGCTTAATTTTTCATATTCATGTTTTAAACTTGTTTAAATCATGGTCAAACCTAGGATTTGGCCAAGATTCAAATGGGCAAAATTTTAAAAAAAATCAAGGCACATAGTCTTCTTATGTCATATAGTAAGCATTCAATTAAGTTGATAAATAAGGTCTAGACATATTCAAACGAGAGAAATCATGTATCTACCCCCTAACACTAAACTCTGTCTCATGAAGTCAAGCGCATGCATGAAGATATGTGGTTTTTGGTTTCAAACATTGAAATTTCAAAAACCCTCCCAAGAGCTTCATTTCGAAGTGATTAATTAAGAAGCATACATGCATGCTTACTTTTTCATATTCATGTTTTAAACTTATTCAAATCTTGGTGAAACCTAGGATTTGACCAAGATTCAAATGGGTATAAAAATTAAAAAAAACAAAAAAGGTCTTCTTATGTTATATAGTAGGCATTCAATTAAGTTGATAAACAAGGTCTAGACATATTCAAACAAGAAAAATCAAGCATGTATCTACCCCTAACCCTAAACTCTGTTTCATGAAGTCAAGCATGAAGATTTGTGGTTTTTGGTTTCGAACATGGAAATTCAAAAACCCTCCCAAGAGCTTCATTTTGAAGTGACTAAGAAGCATACATGCAATATGCTTACTTTTTCATATTCATGTTTTTAACTTATTCAAATCTTGGTGGAACCAAGAATTTGACCAAGATTCAAATGGGTATAAAAGTTCAAAAAAAACAAGGTCTTCTTATATGTTATATAGTAAGCATTCAATTAATTTGATAAACAAGGTCTACACATATTCAAACCAGGAAAATCATGTATCTACCCCCTAACCCTAAACTCAGTCTTATGAAGAAGTCAAGCATGCATGAAGAGAAGTGGTTTTTGGTTCCAAGCATGGAAATTTCAAAAACCCTCCCAAGAGCTACATATTGGAGTGACTAAGAAGGATAGATGCTTAATTTTTCATATTCATGTTTTAAACTTGTTTAAATCATGGTCAACCCTAGGATTTGACCAAGATTCAAATGGGCATAAAAATTCAAAAAAACAATAAAATGAAAAACCAATGCACATAGTGATCTTATGTCATCTAGTAAGCATTCAATTAAGTTGATAAACAAGGTCTAGACATATTCAAACCAGAAAATTCATGTATCAAGCTACCCCTATCCCCAAACTCTCTCTTATGAAGTCAAGCATGAAGAGAAGTACGCGGTTTTTTTGGTTTCAAACATGGAAATTTCAAAAACCCTCTCAAGAGCTTCATTTTGGAGTGACTATGAATGATACATGCTTAATTTTTCATATTCATGTTTTAAACTTGTTTAAATCATGGTCAAACCTAGGATTTGACCAAGATTCAAATGGGAAAAATTTAAAAAAAATGAAAAATCAAGGCACATAGTCTTTTTATTTTTGGTTTAAAACATGGAGATTTCAAAAACCCTCCCAAAGAGCTTCATTTTGGAGTGACTAAGAAGGATCCATAGGAAACTATGTACTAATACAGTATAATGATCACCCGAGTTATTAGAGCAACAAGTCTGTCACTTACGTGCGGTTCCCATGCGTGAGGTCCCACACTCCCAGCCATCTTCTTTGTCAAGAGAGAGGCATCAACACTCTCTCTCTCTCTCTCTCTCTCTCTCCAATTATCCACCTCCGTTGGCTGCCGGTTTTGGCAGGTCGTTTCTAGCTCAGCTCGTAGGCCATGGTGTGCAGGCTCTGTAGCCATGGCGATTTGGTCGCGCCAAGTGGTTCGTCCCCGGCTCCGACGAGGATCAATCCGGACGGTGCCTATTAAGGACCCGATCGCATTTCTTGCTTTCAGCATGGGGTCTACCATGTAAATCTTAGGGATTTGGACGTAATTTCCTGTTTATTTTGTGTCCTACTGTAAACTGCGCTCTGATGCGTATTGGAAATCTGGGTCCTTCAGGATCGTTCGGTTGTCCCTCTAAAAAAAACATCTCTCTCATTCTCGGCCTTTCTCGCTCGCTCGCACCCCCCTGCGCACTGACAACCCTGCACAACAGTCAACGTCACCAGAAAAAGGATAGACACCATAAATAAGTGGGGCCCCGTGACTGCTCTCCCTTCGTCTCCTCCCGTGTGATCCCTCTTCCTCCGACTCCCGACCTTGCGGAAAAGAAAAATGAAATGAAAGAGTTTCACTGGACGGGCAAACACATGTGCTGCCTAGTAATAATAATAATAACGTAAAAAATCGACCTACGAATCTATTATTAAATAAGCTAAACTAGGGTTTTGCCCAGTACTACGGATCAATTTCTGAAAATCCAACTATGGGGTTCAATTTTGGCCTGCTAATATAAAATTATATAATCCGAACTAGTATTCCTCTAAAAAAATCATTTTGGTATGCATCGTTTGGTACTTTTCATAGCTAGAGTGCTTACTCCCTCCGATAGCAAACAGTCTTCGTATGTCATATAGTAAGCATTCAAGTTGAAAAACAAGCTCTAGACATATTCAAACCAGAAAAATCATGTATCTACCCCCTATATATCCCTAAACCCTGACTTATGAATTCAAGCATGAAGAGAAGTGGTTTTTGGTTTCAATCATGGAAATTTCAAAAACCCTCCCAAGAGCTTCATTTTGGAGTGACTAATTAAGAAGCATACATGCTTACCTTTTCATATTAATGTTTTAAACTTGTTCAAATCTTGGTCAACAAACCTAGGATTTGATGAAGAATCAAATGGGTATAAAAAAATTAAAACCAAGGTCTGCTCATGTCATATAGTGAGCATTCAATTAAATTGATAAACAAGGTCTAGACATATTCAAACTAGCAGGAAAATCATGTATCTACCCCCTAACCCCAAACTCTATCTTATGAAGTCAAGCATGCATGAAGAGAAGTGGTTTTTGGTTTTCAAGCATGGAAATTTCAAAAACTCTTATGTCATCTAGTAAGCATTCAATTTAGTTGATAAACAATATCTAGACATATTCAAACCAGAAAGTTTATGTATCAAGCTACCCCTAACCCCAAACTTTGTCTTATGAAGTCTAGCATGAAGAGAAGTACGTGGTTTTTTGGTTTCAAACATGGAAATTTCAAAAACCCTCTCAAGATCGAGCTTCATTTTGGAGTGACTACGAAGGATACATGCTTAATTTTTCATATTCATGTTTTAAACTTGTTTAAATCATGGTGAAACCTAGGATTTGACCAAGATTCAAATGGGCATAAAAATTAAAAAAAAACAATAAAATGAAAAACCAATGCACATAGTCATCTTATGTCATCTAGTAAGCATTCAATTAAGTTGATAAACAAGGTCTAGACATATTCAAACCAGAAAAATCATGTATCAAGCTACCCCTATCCCCAAACTCTGTCTTATGAAGTCAAGCATGAAGAGAAGTACGTGGTTTTTTTGGTTTCAAACATGGAAATTTCAAAAACCCTCTCAAGAGCTTCATTTCGAAGCGATTAATTAAGAAGCATACATGCATGCTTACTTTTTCATATTCATGTTTTAAACTTATTCAAATCTTGGTGAAACCTAGGATTTGACCAAGATTCAAATGGGTATAAAAATAAATAAAAAACAAAAAAGGTCTTCTTATGTTATATAGTAGGCATTCAATTAAGTTGATAAACAAGGTCTAGACATATTCAAACAAGAAAAATCATGCATGTATCTACCCTTAACCCTAAACTCTGTTTCATGAAGTCAAGCATGCATGAAGATATGTGGTTTTTAGTTTCGAACATGGAAATTCAAAAACCCTCCCAATAGCTTCATTTTGAAGTGACTAAGAAGCATACATGCTTACTTTCTCATATTCATGTTTTTAACTTATTCAAATCTTGGTGGAACCAAGGATTTGACCAAGATTCAAATGGGTATAAAAATTCAAAAAAAAACAAGGTCTTCTTATGTTATATAGTAAGCATTCAATTATTTTGATAAACAAGGTCTACACATATTCAAACCAGGAAATTATGTATCTACCCCTAACCCTAAACTCTGTCTTATGAAGTCAAGCATGCATGAAGAGAAGTGGTTTTTGGTTTCAAGCATGGAAATTTCAAAAACCCTCCCAAGAGCTTCATTTTGGAGTGACTAAGAAGCATACGTACGTGCTTACTTTTTCATATTCATGTTTTAAACTTGTTCAAATCTTGGTCAAACCTATGATTTGACCAAGATTCAAATGGGTATAAAAAATGAAAACCAAGGTCTTCTTATGTCATATAGTAAGCATTCAATTAAGTTGATAAATAAGGTCTAGACATATTCAAACCAGAAAAATCATGTATCAAGCTACCCCTAACCCCTAATTAACTCTGTCTTATGAAGTCAAGCATGAAGATAAGTATGTGGTTTTTTGGTTTCAAACATGGAAATTTCAAAAACCCTCTCAAGATCGAGCTTCATTTTGGAGTGACTACGAAGGATACATGCTTACTTTTTCATATTCATGTTTTAAACTTGTTTAGATCATGGTCAAACCTAGGATTTGACAAAGATTCAAATGGGCATAATTAAAAAAAAACAAAAAATGAAAAACCAAGGCACATAGTCTTCTTATGTTATATTGTAAGCATTCAATTAAGTTGATAAACAAGGTCTCTAGACATATTCAAACCAGAGAAATCATGTATCTACCCCCTAACCTAAACTCTGTCTCATGAAGTCAAGCATGATGATATGTGGTTTTTTGGTTTCAAACATGGAAATTTCAAAAACCCTCCCAAGAGCTTCATTTTGAAGTGATTAATTATGAAGCATACATGCATGCTTACTTTTTCATATTCATGTTTTAAACTTATTCAAATCTTGGTGAAACCTAGGATTTGACCAAGATTCAAATCCGTATAAAAATTAAAAAACAAAATAAAAAAAAACAAGGTCTTCTTATGTTATATAGTAAGCATTCAATTAAGTTGATAAATAAGGTCTAGACATATTCAAACCAGAAAAATCATGTATCTACCCCTAACCCTAAACTTTGTCTTATGAAGTCAAGCATGAAGAGAAGTGGTTTTTGGTTTCAAGCATGGAAATTTCAAAAACCTCCCCAAACTTCATTTTAGAGTGACTAAGAAGGATACAAGCTTCCCTTTTCATTTTCATGTTTTAAACTTGTTTAAATTATCTTGGTCAAATCTAGGATTTGACAAGATTCAAATGGGCAAACATATGATAAGTGATGCAAATATCATTTCTAAGTGCGGGCAAACCAGCTTTAGCTTAACATATTTCTAAGTACAAGGTTTCAGAAAATTGAGTGGGGGCGGCTGCCCCCCTTGGCTATAGTCTGGATCCGCCCATGCTATAGTTTGAGGTCATTTGGATGACGTCGAAAAAATTCTTTGATTAGAAATGGGGTTGTTCGAACCCCGTAGTTGGATTTTTTTAAACCTTGATCTGTAGTACTGGGCAAAACCCTAGTTTAGCCTATTTAATTATAGATTCGTAGGTCGATTTTTCTACGTACCTTTTTATTATTACTCTACTATGCAGCACATATGTGTTTGCCCGTCGAGTGAAACTCGGAGGAAGAGGGATCACTCGGAAGGAGAGAAGAAGGAGGGAGAGCATTAGAGCAAGTTTAATAGTAGAGCCAACTGTTGGCTATAAGCCAAGTGCCATGTCATTTATAGTCATCTTAGAGCCAACGTGTATAATAGTGAGCTACCAAATTGTACTACTTTATTAGTGTATGTCCCATCATTCACTCTCACATAGCGCCTAGGAGCACGTGCTAGAGCTGGCTCTTGCATAAGAGCCCACTCCTCTTCTCTCTCCTCCTCTCTCTCCTCCAACTAGGCAACAATATATTATTTTAATCCTTATAGCCGGCTGACTAGGACTTATTGTACTTGCTCTTATGGTGTCTCCCCTTTTTCGGGTGATGATGTTGACTGTTGTGCAGGGTTTGTCAGTGAGCAGGAGGTGCGAGCGAGCGAGCGAGCGAGTCGAGCGAGGCCGAGAATGAGAGAAATTTGTTTTTTTCGTGAGAGGGACAACCGAAGGATCCAGAAGGACCCACAGACTTCCAATACGCATCCTGATGCGTCTTCTCTTGACAAAGAAAATGGCTGGGAGTTTGCGTACCTATTGCACGTGACTTGTGCTCACTGAAGTGTGGGACCTCACGCATGGGCACCACACGTAAGTGACAGACCTGTTGGTGTAAAAACTCGGTTGATTATTATAGTGGATTAGAACAAAGTTCCCTTTTGATTCAAGGGTAGGAAATCCAAGTTAACTCATTTACATGACATTATTTTTTCCATGAAGCAAAGTTAACACATCTATCAATTGGTACATTTTGGAGTGACTAAGAAGGATCCATGCTTACCTTTTCGTTTTCACGTGTTAAACTTGTTTAAATATTGGTCAAACCTAGGATTTGACAGAGATTCAAATGGGCGGAAAATAAAAAAAACAGAAAAATGAAAAACAAAAGCACAAACGTAGTTTTCTTATGTCATATAGTAAGCATTCAAGTTGATAAACAAAGTCTAGACATATTCAAAACATACAAAGCATGTATGTACCCCTAACCCTAAACTATGTCTTATGAAGTCAAGCATGAAGAGAAGTGGTTTTGGGTTTCAAACATGGAAATTTCAAAAACCTCCCAAAAACTTCATTTAGAGTGACTAAGAAGGATAAATGCTTCCCTTTTCATTTTCATGTTTTAAACTTTTTTAAATCTTGGTAAAACCTAGGATCTGACCAAGATTCAAATGGGCATCAAAAAAATAAAAAAATTCAGAAAAATGAAAAACCAAAGCACATAGTCTTCTTATGTCATATAGTAAGCATTAAAGTTGATAAACAAGGTCTAGACGTATTCAAACCAGACAAATCATGTATCTACCCCTAACCCTAAACTCTGTCTTATGAAGTCAAGCATGAAGAGAAGTTGTTTTGGGTTTCAAACATGGAAATTTCAAAAACCCTCTCAAAGAGCTTCATTTTGGAGTGACTAAGAAGGATCCATAGGAAACTATGTACTAATACAGTATAATGATCACCCGAGTTATTAGAGCAACAAGTCTGTCACTTACGTGTGGTTCCCATGCGTGAGGTCCCACACTTCAGTGAGCACAAGTCACGTAGTCTTCTTATGTCATATAGTAAGCATTCAATTAAGTTGATAAACAAGGTCTAGACATATCAAACCAGAAAAATCATGTATCTACCCCCTATATATCCCTAAACCCTGACTTATGAAGTCAAGCATGAAGAGAAGAAGTGGTTTTTGGTTTCAAACATGGAAATTTCAAAAACCCTCCCAAGAGCTTCATTTTGGAGTGACTAGTTAAGACGCATACATGCTTACTTTTTCATATTCATGTTTTAAACTTGTTCAAATCTTGGTCAACAAACCTACGATTTGACGAAGATTCAAATGGGTATAAAAAATTAAAACCAAGGTCTGCTCATGTCATATAGTAAGCATTCAATTAAATTGATAAACAAGGTCTAGACATATTCAAACTAGTAGGAAAATCATGTATCTACCCCCTAACCCTAAACTATGTCTTATGAAGTCAAGCATGCATGAAGAAAAGTGGTTTTTGGTTTTCAAGCATGGAAATTTCAAAAACCCTCCCAAGAGCTACATATTGGAGTGACTAAGAAGGATAGATGCTTAATTTTTCATATTCATGTTTTAAACTTGATTAAATCATGGTCAAACCTAGAATTTGACCAAGATTCAAATGGGCATAAAAATTCAAAAAAAATGAAAAACCAATGCACATAGTCATCTTATGTCATCTAGTAAGCATTCAATTAAGTTGATAAACAATGTCTAGACATATTCAAACCAGAAAATTCATGTATCAAGCTAACCCTAACCCCAAACTCTGTCTTATGAAGTCAAGCATGAAGAGAAGTACGTGGTTATTTGGTTTCAAACATGGAAATTTCAAAAACCCTCTCAAGAGCTTCATTTTGGAGTGACTACGAATGATACATGCTTAATTTTTCATATTCATGTTTTAAACTTGTTTAAATCATGGTCAAACCTAGGATTTGGCCAAGATTCAAATGGGTAAATTTTTTAAAAAAATCAAGGCACATAGTCTTCTTATGTCATATAGTAAGCATTCAATTAAGTTGATAAACAAGGTCTAGACATATTCAAACGAGAGAAATCATGTATCTACCCCCTAACACTAAACTCTGTCTCATGAAGTCAAGCGCATGCATGAAGATATGTGGTTTTTGGTTTCAAACATGGAAATTTCAAAAACCCTCCCAAGAGCTTCATTTCGAAGTGATTAATTAAGAAGCATACATGCATGCTTACTTTTTCATATTCATGTTTTAAACTTATTCAAATCTTGGTGAAACCTAGGATTTGACCAAGATTCAAATGGGTATAAAAATAAAAAAACAAAAAAGGTCTTCTTATGTTATATAGTAGGCATTCAATTAAGTTGATAAACAAGGTCTAAACATATTCAAACAAGAAAAATCAAGCATGTATCTCCCCCTAACCCTAAACTCTGTTTCATGAAGTCAAGCATGAAGATTTGTGGTTTTTAGTTTCGAACATGGAAATTCAAAAACCCTCCCAAGAGCTTCATTTTTAAGTGACTAAGAAGCATACATGCTTACTTTTTCATATTCATGTTTTTAACTTATTCAAATCTTGGTGGAACCAAGGATTTGACCAAGATTCAAATGGGTATAAAAGTTCAAAAAAACAAGGTCTTCTTATATGTTATATAGTAAGCATTCAATTAATTTGATAAACAAGGTCTACACATATTCAAACCAGGAAAATCATGTATCTACCCCCTAATTTCCTGTTTATTTAGACGTAATTTCCTGTTTATTTTGTGTCCTGCTGTAAATCTTAGGGATTTAGACGTAATGAAAAACCAATGCACATAGTCATCTTATGTCATCTAGTAAGCATTCAATTAAGTTGATAAACAAGGTCTAGACATATTCAAACCAAAAAATTCATGTATCAAGCTACCCCTAACCCCAAACTCTGTCTTATGAAGTCAAGCATGAAGAGAAGTACGCGGTTTTTTGGTTTCAAACATGGAAATTTCAAAAACCCTCTCAAGAGCTTCCATTTTGGAGTGACCACGAAGGATACATGCTTAATTTTTCATATTCATGTTTTAAACTTGTTTAAATCATGGTCAAACCTAGGATTTGGCCAAGATTCAAATGGGCAAAATTTAAAAAAAAATCAAGGCACATAGTCTTCTTATGTCATATAGTAAGCATTCAATTAAGTTGATAAACAAGGTCTAGACATATTCAAACGAGAGAAATCATGTATCTACCCCCTAACCCTAAACTCTGTCTTATGAAGTCAAGCATGCATGAAGAGAAGTGGTTTTTGGTTTCAAGCATGGAAATTTCAAAAACCCTCCCAAGAGCTTCATTTTGGAGTGACTAAGAAGCATACGTACGTGCTTACTTTTTCATATTCATGTTTTAAACTTGTTCAAATCTTGGTCAAACCTATGATTTGACCAAGATTCAAATGGGTATAAAAAATGAAAACCAAGGTCTTCTTATGTCATATAGTAAGCATTCAATTAAGTTGATAAATAAGGTCTAGACATATTCAAACCAGAAAAATCATGTATCAAGCTACCCCTAACCCCTAATTAACTCTGTCTTATGAAGTCAAGCATGAAGATAAGTATGTGGTTTTTTGGTTTCAAACATGGAAATTTCAAAAACCCTCTCAAGATCGAGCTTCATTTTGGAGTGACTACGAAGGATACATGCTTACTTTTTCATATTCATGTTTTAAACTTATTTAAATCATGGTCAAACCTAGGATTTGACCAAGATTCAAATGGGCATAATTTAAAAAAAACAAAAAGTGAAAAACCAAGGCACATAGTGACATGGGCATACCCTTTGGGTACCCATTATTAGTATACCTGGCTCGGCCCAATATGGAGAAGACCCAATATGGAGAAGGCCCAACAAGGCAACCCGAAGAAGTAGTCGACTAGGACTCTTGTAAAACCCTAGGCTGGTTGCATATATAAAGCTAGCCAGGGCACCCGAAAGAAGGAGGCCAACAGATAGACAGAATATAGACAACTTAGCTCCGCTTATGGCGGCACCCTGTAAACACATCTATGATCATATAATAGATTGCTAGCAGCACGTAGGGATCCTCCACCGAGGGGACCCGAAGCTGGGTACGTCGTGTGCCTAATCTCGTCCCCGGAATCTCCAGCGTCGCTCTCTCCCAAAACCCAAGTCTACAATACGTAGGCATTGCCGAGGTGATCCCTCTTCAATTGGCGCCGTCTGTGGGGATAGTAACGACTGGATTTCGTTATCCGGGCGGGATCCATCGAGTTCATCATCGTCAACAACGTGTGTGCCGATCAACTCAATAAAGCGGCAACGGCGCATCCGATCTACAATAACAAAGCCGCGGGGGCAATCTTACTGGCGACTGACATGGTCTCATCAGGATGAGTCGCGCGGCAGATTTCTGGGTTAATCGATCGTCCCTGTACGGTCAGCTGGAGGAGGATTAATTCTGAGCAGCTTTTAAGTGACTTTGTTTCCGGCAAGAATACGCCTGTGGAGTTGGGCTTTCATCGGCGCTGCGTCATGTAGACATTGAGGAGATCGCCAGGACCGAGGCACAGGACGATGGATTGATTTCACGCCCATCTAACCTTTCTTTTTCTCTTATTGTTTATTCAGATCTAACAATGCATGCACGTCACATACATCTACTTTTACAAGATCGCATCTAGTTCCAAGAAGGAAAAAAGACACGGCAAGTGCACAAGAATATCGGGTATCAAGAACAGCAACTTGGCCCCTGCCATACAGACGAATAAAATTTATCTCGGTCGTCGGCGCTTCGATTTCATCCGACACAATAATCAATCAGGTGCTATATTTTCAATTAGTTTTTATTTTGCCAAAAAAAATTTTTTGGCTCGTACTATTATTAGCACACATTTTTTTTGCGTCGTAATATAACTGCAGATCGAGAGTAAGCTTCGACTACTTTGTTCTACCGACCCTGTTTTTGCCATCATGTGCCCGCCGTCGCGCACTTGAAAGAGCATACTCGCCACGTTCGGGGGCTCGCCCGCCGTAAACTCGTCGGCGCACACTCGCCTCACTCGGGGGCGCACCTGTCGCGGATTCACTACTACGTCCTCTTCATCGACTACTTCTGGCCAGGTGCCGCGCGACTACATCGACGTGTACGCCGCATGACCTGCTTTCACGTCAGCTCCATCGCAGCCTGATCAAAAAGCTAAGTGTTCCTTTCCCGAGTGTTAATTATTATTTACTTTCGCCACACCCGAATACTCGGGGCTGCGCCATTGCATTATTACAACAAATTCACCCAAACACTGGGGGTTGTGTCATTACTTCGTTACCACAAATATACTCGGTTACTTGGTGAATTTATTTTCTTCGCCTCTGGATATATCTTCTCCGGTTCAGTGGAATTATTTTCTCCGGTTCAGTGGAATTATTCTCTTCAGCAGTGGATTTATTTTCTTCGGCTTAGTGAAATTATCTTCTTCGGACCAGTGGATTCATCTTCTTCGGCTTACTGGATTTTGTCTTCGTCGGATTCATCTTATAAGGTTATCATTGGTTTCCTCTAATATAATATTACCCGACGCGTTTACGGGTAAATGGATTCATCTTCTATGGTTATTACTGGAACTATTTTCTCCGGCTCAATGGATTCATCCTCTATGATAATCAACGGATTCATCTTTTATGGTTATTACTGGATTCTTCGGCTCAATGGATTCATCCTCTATGATATCAACGGATTCATCTTTTGTGGTTATTTTTGGATTCTTCGGGTCAATGGATTCATCCTCTATGATATCGGCGGATTCATCTTCAATATATGATGGTGTAATTTTTAATATGGATTCATCTCAAATACTTCATCTCGGACTTCATCTTCAGTATTTCATCCTTAATGGCCTTCTTTCGGCGACACGGATAATACTCGGGGGCTCGACAGCGATTTCGCCTCGGGTCACGACTGCGACACAACAATCATGACATCACCTCAGCAACGCTCGGGGGCTCGGCTATTTCTTCATCAACAATTTCGCGGCATCCACTTTTGCTATTTGGTGGTTTCTACTTTGGCTAGATTTCTTATTTACACTCAAAGACTTCATCATGCATCGACTTCGTCGTGTCCAAAAAGCTAAGTGTTCTTTTATTTTGCACAAAGTTGATTATCGTTTACTTTCGTCGCACCCGACAGTTGGGGGCTGCGCGGCATATATTCACTTTACATATCATTGAATTCGAGCATCTGACACCGCATGTGAAAAAGAGAGTCAAGGAAAAGATAGAAAAAGTTTGTTTATTTGTGCAGGAGAAAGCAAATTTTAAAGTATGCAAGTTCTTGAGCCTATGTCCGGATGCGCGCACCCGACCATAGCCTCGGGGGCTACTCCCATCGGGAGCGCTGGCCACGCACCCGAAGAAATTTTCCTCAAGAGAGAACCCGACGAAATCAAGAGAGAACCCGACGAATCTTCTTCAGGGAGGAACCCGACGAAATGTTGAGAAGAACCCGACGAAATTGTCTTCAAGACAGAACTCGATGAAATCTTATTCAAGGAGGACCCGAAGAATTATCTTCAAGGAGGTCCCGAAAAATTATCTTCAAGAAGGTCCCGAAGAATTATCTTCAAGAAGGACCCGAAGAATTGTCCTCAAGGAGGACCCGAAGAAATTTTCTTCAAGAAAGAACTCGACGAAATTTTCATCAAGGAGGAACAAAAAAAAAGAGAGAGATGGACAAATCTTTGGGTCCATTGACTCGTCATATTCTTCCGAGCAAGAGCATCGGTGATGAACCCGACAATATAGAAGAATCCAATATATTCGGCTATCCCATCACGCCGCGAAAAATATAGAAGAGCCCGGAAAATGGGTCATTACATCAGCCGAACAAGGCACTCGACAATATATTCTCAGAGCGCTTAAAGTCGCGAATAATCTCCGAATGCCGCAAAACTCTGCGAAGGTAAGACCCCGGATCCGTTCTGAGCGGCGTGGCACCGTCTCTGACGTCGGTTTGCTACTTTTTTCCGTATCAACAGATACGAAGAAAAATCCTAACGGACGCGTTAGGTACCCGATAAAACATGACTGGGACTCGACAGAATGGTAAGACCTTAAGCGGCACCTGTCGAGTTAACACCAGTATCCCGGGATCATGTCCAGGGACGTGATCTTGAAGTAGGTTTTTGCGGATTGCCACTAGAGCAGTTAACTAGTACCTGATCCGTCAGATGAACTAGCCCCAATTACCATTATCCCTGTACAATATAGATATGGATGTCAAATAAAAATAGCAACGGCCTGGAGTCGATAAAAAGAGGGGCTGCGCCCAGAAATATAGTCAAGTTCTTTATCGAGTAGTACAACTTGAGCCTATGCCTAGGTGCAAGCACCTGCCCATAGGCTCGGGGGCTACTCTTATCGAGAGTATTGTTCACCCTCCTGATAAGATACAAGAAAGAGGAAAAATTGTGGTGTCGATTAAAAGCAAGTTGAGCCTACACCCAAGTGCAAACACTTGGCTGTAGCCTCGGGGGCTACTCCCATCGGGAGCGCTGGTCGCGCACCCGATAGAAAGATAACTTCGACAGCATCTACGGCAATTCAGGTTTGTAGACTCAACTCGATTCTACGACTCGAGTGGAGCCTACTCCCATCGGGAGCATATGGATTTCATCAAGTTCTCCGGAAATATAGTTAAGTTGTTCATCGAGTAATACAACTTGAGTCTATGCCCAAGTACAAGCACTTGCCCATAGACTCGGGGGCTACTCCCATCGGGAGCGCTGCCGCGCACCCGATAATTTCAAGAATCGTCGACATCATCTACGCTACACATGATCTACGACATGGACCTCGCCTTATATTTCTTCGACTTCGGAGATGGTTATGCTTGGAGTTTCTACGCAAGTCTTTGACTTCCCTATAAACTCGGGGGCTACTGACATGGGCATACCCTTTGGGTACCCATTATTAGTATACCTGGCTCGGCCCAATATGGAGAAGACCCAATATGGAGAAGGCCCAACAAGGCAACCCGAAGAAGTAGTCGACTAGGACTCTTGTAAAACCCTAGGCTGGTTGCATATATAAAGCTAGCCAGGGCACCCGAAAGAAGGAGGCCAACAGATAGACAGAATATAGACAACATAGCTCCGCTTATGGCGGCACCCTGTAAACACATCTATGATCATATAGTAGATTGCTAGCAGCACGTAGGGATCCTCCACCGAGGGGACCCGAAGCTGGGTACGTCGTGTGCCTAATCTCGTCCCCGGAATCTCCAGCGTCGCTCTCTCCCGAAACCCAAGTCTACAATACGTAGGCATTGCCGAGGTGATCCCTCGTCACATAGTCTTCTTATGTTATATTGTAAGCATTCAATTAAGTTGATAAACAAGGTCTAGACATATTCAAACCAGAGAAATCATGTATCTACCCCCTAACCTAAACTCTGTCTCATGAAGTCAAGCATGATGATATGTGCTTTTTGGTTTCAAACATGGAAATTTCAAAAACCCTCCCAAGAGCTTCATTTTGAAGTGATTAATTATGAAGCATACATGCATGCTTAATTTTTCATATTCATGTTTTAAACTTATTCAAATCTTGGTAAAACCTAGGATTTGACCAAGATTCAAATCCGTATCAACAACAACCAAGCCTTTCAGTCCCAAACAAGTTGGGGTAGGCTAGAGTTGAAACCCATAAGATCTCGAAACCAAGTCATGGTTCCGGAACGTGGATAGCTAACTTCCACGCACCCCTATCCAAGGCTAAATCTTTGTCGATATTCCAAACCTTCAGGTCTCTCTTAACGGACTCCTCCCATGTCAAGTTTGGTCTACCACGACCCCTCTTAACATTCTCATCACGCTTTATCCGTCCGCTATGCACTGGCGCTTCCGGAGGCCTCCGTTGGATATGTCCAAACCATCTGAGACGATGTTGGACCAGCTTCTCTTCAATCGGTGCTACCCCAACTCTCTCCTGTATATCGTCATTCCGTACCCGATCCTTTCTTGTGTGGCCACATATCCATCTCAACATGCGCATCTCTGCTACACTTAACTGTTGGATATGTCGTCTCTTCGTTGGCCAACACTCAGCGCCATACAACATCGCAGGTCGGATAGCTATCCTATAAAACCTGCCTTTTAGCTTTTGTGGCACTCTCTTGTCACAGAGTACGCCCGAAGCTTGGCGCCACTTCATCCAACCAGCCTTGATTCGGTGGCCCACATCTTCATCGATATCGCCATCCTTCTGCAACATGGACCCCAAATACCGAAAAGTGTCTCTCTCCGGTACCACCTGCCCATCAAGGCTAACCTCTCCCTCCTCGTGCCTAGTAGAACTGAAAATGCACCTCATGTATTCAGTTTTAGTTCTACTAAGCCTAAAACCTTTCGATTCGAGAGTTCGTCTCCACAACTCTAACTTTCTATTAACCCCCGTTCGGCTATCATCGACTAGCACCACATCATCCGCAAAGAGCATACACCATGGGATGTCTCCTTGTATATCCCTTGTGACCTCATCCATCACCAAATCAAAAAGATAAGGGCTCAAAGCTGACCCTTGGTGTAGCCCTATTTTAATTGGAAAGTCATCAGTGTCGCCATCGCTTGTTCGAACACTTGTCACAACATTATCATACATATCCTTGATGAGGGTAATGTACTTTATTGGGACTTTGTGTTTCTCCAAGGCCCACCACATGACATTCCGAGGTATCTTATCATAGGCCTTCTCCAAATCAATGAACACCATATGAAGGTCCTTCTTTTGCTCCCTGTATCTCTCCATCAATTTGTCGTACCAAGAAGATGGCTTCCATGGTAGACCTCCCAGGCATGAAACCAAATTGGTTTTTGGTCACGCTTGTCAACCTTCTTAAGCGGTGCTCAATGACTCTCTCCCATAGCTTCATAGTATGGCTCATCAGCTTGATTCCACGGTAATTAGTACAACTTTGAACATCCCCCTTGTTCTTGAAGATTGGTACTAAAATACTCCGCCTCCATTCTTCGGGCATCTTGTAAAAACAAGGTCTTCTTATGTTATAAAGATTCAAATCCGTATAAAAATTAAAAAACAAAATAAAAAACAAGGTCTTCTTATGTTATATAGTAAGCATTCAATTAAGTTGATAAATAAGGTCTAGACATATTCAAACCAGAAAAATCATGTATCTACCCCTAACCCTAAGCATGTATCTCGTTGTTTGCGCTATGATACAATATCTACCTATGTTACACTAATCTCCTCTCTCCTACTTAATTAGCTGCCACATCAGCAGTTTTGTGGGACCAATGTGTATGATACTAGCTATGATACTAGCACTATCATGTGGGTACCTAAATCTCGAGTCAAAGTTTGACACGAGACCGATGTGGACTTTATTAATGGTGGAAGGGAGTAACAATCATAAGCACATTATTATTATTGATTGAACAACATTTTATTTGATGTGCCATAAGAAGTTTAGAAACTCCTAGCCCCTGGAGGTGGCGTTTTGGCACACACGTGCATATGCACCGATTATTGGAAATAATAAAAAAACAATTATATAAATGTTAAAAAAATCTGACATAAATTTTTTGGTATACATTGTGACATCCTATGTTCGTTCATAAGTTTTCGTGGAAAAACAACATTTTGTGTGGTGTGTACAAAAAAGGCAAAAAATGTACGTAGTCGTGTTACAGCATCAAAATTTGTCTTTTTTACAGGAGCCACATATTTTTTTAAAAAAACTTATGTACCAACATAAAATGTCTAGATATACATGTAAAATTTCAGTTTAGAATTTTTGGACACTTTGAAATGTGGATTCACATAATGGATTCCTCTACCTCGACCCCCTTGGATTCCTGAACAGACTTACAGTACTACTAGTAGGGCCTACTATTTATTATTATTATTACCTACTGCAGGCAAAATTTAATCTCATCGAGCGGTAAAATTCCCCCCCAACGCCCAAATATCTTGCGCCGCAAAGTTTCAGATCTGCGAATATTTTTTTCCCTCAAAAGAAGGACTGCGAAATTCCCTTTTTCTCCTCTATCGCCCAGCTTTGCCCTAGTTTCGCCCGCAAGCCCTCAGAGAAACCGCTCCTCTTACCTACCTCCCACCTTCACGGCCGCCGCACCGGAAAATCACCGCCGTACTTCGCCGTTCAAGCTGCCATGGCTTCAAACCTCGAGGCTGAACTATCCGCTTGATCTGCACCTACTCCGGCGTCCACCGCACCGTATCTCGTTCGTCGACTCTATCGACCACCGCACCTGACCAGCTTCGCCGACACCGACATCCCCGTGCACTGCACATCATCTGCTTCACCGACCTTCTACTTCGGCCGGCGCGCTGAACACTTCATCGACCGTCCAGCATGTCCTTCTCCGACCCCCCAAGATCTGCTTCCCCAGCACCCACCGCAACAGCAGTCCCCTCGCCGACCTCCACGTCACCCGTAAGAACGCGGAACACGTCTAAACGCCGCCCAGAAATAGGTAACCAGACATCCCTGCGCGTTTTGTTCTGTTAGGAGTATTGCAGCTGACTGTATTTCTGAATTCGTGCTAGTATATTTTTAACTTACAAGTGCTTTCGTTTGTAACCACCTCATCCTTTAGATTTAAACACGACGCATAAGTATTTTTTTCCGTGACCTAACCCACCCATATGCTGAAACTCTACATGGTATCAGAGCCTAGGTTTCCTTCCTGCTAGTGCTAGCCGCCCCAAACAGTACCATACAAGTTCTTCCTTTGACCACAAAAACCACCGTTGAGATGTACAAATCCAGGCGGCGGGAGGCCGCATCAGGTGCTCTGCGTGGGTTGCGGCTATCACACACAGCGATGCGAGTTGTGTGAGATCGGCGGCTACTCGCGCAGGGACAAAGAAGAGGGTCAAGATCATTTTGGTTTAGAAAGGAGAGAAGAGGAAGTGAATCCGTGGCAGAGAGATCTGGATCCGTGCGAGGGGGAGATGTTGGAGGCGTGCGGAGTGGGCCGAGCCTTTGAGCGCAGGGCAGAGCCGGAGGTTGGTGCTGGACGTTGACCAGCGCGAGCCGGTCGATGTGGCCAGGTGCGGTCTGCCAGGTTGGCCAGGGCGGGCAGACGAGGCGCCATCCGAGTGGAAGTGAGGAGAAAATGGAGATGTGAGGCTGTGAGGATATGTTGTGATGGAGTTGATGAGGCTGCGATTGAGTCGTGATGGAGTTGATGAGGCTGCGGTTTAGTGGTGATGGTGATGGTTGTGGATATGTCCAGGGGAAAGGCATGCGTGCCTGAGGTGAGACTGGTTGAGGCCTGACCGGGGGATAGGCATGGGTGCTTGAGGAGTGGATGGTTGAGGCAGGAGTTGGCTGGGGGTTTGTGGGAGAGACGGAACAGGTCAGTGGCCGGGCAGAGTGGAGAAGAGAGGCTGAGGACATTGAGGCGAGTGTGGATGGTTCTGCGGAACTTGTGTGGTGAGGCAGCCGGGGTTGTTGAGGATGTGTATGGTTAGGAGTTGTGCGTATCCCAGATGGTTGAAGCTGGATGTCTTCGGCCTGATGAAGAGATGAATCGAGATGACAAGATGATGGAAAGTGCAATTCTGTCATGTATCCTAGGTGTTATGCTGAAAGTTCATTACTCATAGTTGTCATATGTGTCATGTTGTTGCAAGATGGCCATGGTTGTTTACCCATGATCATCTTGAGGGGGTGTGTTGGACCATGAGTGAGTTTAGTAGTAGCGCTGTAGTAATATTGTATCCAGTGTGAGGCCCATAGAGGCCCATGTCCAGTGGTATTGTAACCCTAACTCAGATGATATAAATACGAGTGTCGTGGACTGAGTGACCTAACCCACCCATTCGCTGAAACTCTACAAAATATGAGCCACCAATCATGAGCCGTTGAATGCTCTACATGTCCACGATTGACAACAACAACAACACCACCAACAACAAAGCTTTATTCCCAAACAAGTTGGGGTAGGCTATACAAGTCCACCATTGACACGATTACAATTTCTCACTATTTGGCCGTAGGCTACTGCTCTAGTTACATCATGTTTGATATCTTTCTGCGATCCTGTATTACATGTTTATGCACGTCATAATGTTTCTACTACTGTTTGGTGTCAATTTAATTATAGCAAATCCTTGACTACTTAGCTGTTTGTTGTTATTACACGTGCAGCAGACACATCTTACACTCAGAAACGTAGAGTAAAGCTCGCATATAATCATGTAAGTACCTGCTGTTTTTTGTATATTGCTTAATGCAAACTTCTATATCTTGGATCCTGTTTCTGTTTACAATTGGCCTCTCCTTCATGCAGAGGAGAAACAGTGTGGCACCAGGTTCTTCTGCCCAAGTACCTGATGAGGTCCGTGTGACTCAAAAAAGCTCACGTAAGTTCCTGTTTTTTTGGAATGTTAATTTACCTCCCGTGCGTAGTTCAATTGCATCATTTTCTCGTATGTTGCACTACCTAAGTTGCCTAATGGAATCTAATAAAATATAAACAATGACCATATGGAACATTGCACACTGCCTTTGACCCATCGTGCATCCGCATGCACAGGTATAAGTTACATGATTTGGCTATGTTAAACAAGTCCTAAAATTCTATTATGTTAATTTTTTGCCTGTTGCTTCATTGAGTTTGCCTGTTGTTCCATGGCTAGTGCATGAAGTTTGATAGAAATTATCCTAGCTGAAATGATGCACTTCGTGTTTTTTTATTGCTTTATTCCTAACCTAGCTTCCTATTCTACTTGAAACATGATTGCTTTATTCCTAACCTAGCTTCCTATTCTACTTGAAACATGATTGCTTTATTCCTAACCTAGCTTCCTATTCTACTTGAAACATTGTGAAAAAATAGTTATATTACTTGTTTAAATGTCTAGCTTTGTTTTTCTGAGTCCCATTGACATGATGTGGTATATCCATATTCAAATGATCTGGCTGTTTATATAATACGCTCCATGTTCAATTGCTTCATTCATTTTCTAGTAATCTACTAGTAAGTAGCACGTGCTTTGCACGTCACGACATATATAATTTTAAAATATATTTTCACATTTTATTTGATGTTGATAATTATTATTTTTTGCTAAAATTAGTCACAAAGCCTAAAGTTTGGCTTTTGAAAAACTAATACACCCTAAAAGAAGTAATGGAAGGAGTAATATGTGAGTTCATTACAATTAAGTTTTTTAGTCAGTATGAAATAGAAGTATACCCTAATACGAAAGTGACAAAACTTTTTCATGGACACCCCATTAGGATTATGTATATTTTTGTGATTAGAGTCGAGAATTTTTAAGGATCTATCTTACCTTTTGCGGCATGCATATTGCACGGCAAGACTATCTAATTTATATATTTCTACCATATTTTTTGAAATTTAAAATACATTATCCAATATCTATGTATAAATTTACTACCTCAATACTTTTTATGTCACCGTTAGATTTTATATCAAAACTGGGTTGTCATGGGGAAAAAAGTTAGACCTTAATATGAGTAAATACGAAATATTAGTACTAAATTAATATATAATATTTTATCAGCCTTGGTTGGTGGACCAATGAACTTCGTATCTTCGAGCTTGAAGATGGTTCTTGTAACATAGTAATTGCTATTTGTTTTCCTAGCACAGAATTATATATCAATATCTTCACATAACCATGTACGATGAAGATGATATTTTTCATAACACAGTGCCAATGTAGACGATGGCTTGTGCTTCTATAAACTCCCAAAATAAAAATGTTTTCTTGAGTAAAACAAAAGAACGGCTGAGATTAAATGATACATGTTTGGTATTAGGGGTGAGATAGCTGAGATTAAATGATACCATGATACCCTTTCGGGGGATTACACTATTTTAAATTTTGAGGGTATATGAAAGCTAAGGCCCTGTTTGTTTGGGCTTCTGCTTCTGCTTTTAGAGCTTTTGAGGTCCAAAAGTAGCAGCCCAAACAAACACCAACAATTAGAAAAGCGCTTTGAAGAAGCGCTGTGCCTAAATGAACTAGCAATCCGGAAGTTGGGCGAGACCTGCTTCCCGAGTTTCTTCTGCTCCCGAGCGGCGGTGGACCAAAATGCCCCTAACACTTGCTGCTAACAACGAAAAAACTGCCCTCACGTACAACTCTGGCCCGCCCCTTCCAATCGTTCCCCGCCCGAGAGCCTAGTGCCCTTTTTCCCCTTCTTCCTGTCCCGTTCAATGAAAGGATAGGGTTAGGGTTTCCTGCCCGGCCGCCGTCGTCGTTCCGGCCGGCATCGTCGCCAGTATCCGCCGCCGTCCCAGTAGTCCGTCCCCACTTGCAAGCTCGTCGGGAACGCCAGAGAGCATGGTGTAGGAGCTCCTGCAGCAGGGGCGCGCCTCCGCCGCGATAGCATGCGTGGCCCCATGGTCAGCCTCGAGGCCGAGGGCCAGGTCGACCGCCTCCTCTGCGTGTAGGCGGACAAGCAGGGAAGCGCGGCCTAGGAGGAGGACGCTGAGCGGGGAGGCGCGACCTAGGAGGAGGAATCTGAGCATGGCCGCCGGCGACAGGAGGTGCTCGAGGCGTCGCGGGGTCGCAATTTCTCATTCAGCAGACCGCCTGGAGCTGCTCTTCCATCGGTTGGTCCATCTTCACTCCGGCGCGAGGCTCTTCACTACCCGCTCGGCTGCTGCAGGAAATTCTTCCTCCACAGTTCCGTCCAATCCACAGTATTGAAGTATTGATGTACAGAGTAATTGGTAGTTTGGTACAGAGCACGGTGTTCATGCGATGCAATTTTATTTTCCTCTCATGTACTGTATATGGTAGCTACCAGTTTCACATGACGGTGAAGATGAGAAGGATTTGACAATCCTATTCATATATTTTTTATTTTGGATGTCATCGTTTACTTCAAGCAATCAAGGCAATACTTCTGCAAAAATCCTTTTGTGCGCTATTTTGCAAATCTTACTTTTCAATATACAGTAGCATATTTTAGAGCTTAGAGCCTGCCCATTTAAAGCAACCTCGCTGATTAACAATCGACTGATTAATTCCTAAAATTAAGGTGATCGATCAATTAACGGTTAGTGAGATGTCTTGTGATATTGTTTACACTTTTTTTAAAGCCGTAAAAACTTTAACTTAGAAGCCAAAAAGCTATATTTAATTCTAAACAACACTCCAAAATATTCCGATACAAAAAGTGTTCAAAATTATTTTAGCAAAAAAGAAAGATAAATTGAAGTATTTTGGCGTTATTAAACATGATAATTATGTAATGAAACTATTATAAATAGCAAATTTGTTTCAAATCTGCATATATTCAACATCTTAGACTCAGGGCATTTAGGACATTTCACTCCTAAACCAACAGCAGCAGCCCTAAAAAGCACTTCAACCGGACATCAAATCTCTGCTTCAACATTGCTTCTCACAAATGCTTTTTCACGACCCACCGACAGCAATTTGCTTCTCAAAAGCTGCAGCCCAAACAAACAGACCCTAAATCCTTAGATTTTGTTGGCAAGTGAATGTTGTCATTGGCCCTGTTATGGATTTTGCATTTCTATTGCCACTACTTGTACTGACATCTCGCTTCATTCTTGTATAATTCGGTCCCGTTGGTACTCGAACCCGGGTGGGCTGGCTGTGCACTCGCAAGCCTTGCCACTGAGCTAGCACTCAGTTCTCAGATTAAGCAATGCCTCGTTATGCTTAATTTAAATGTTATGACACTTCATACAAGCCATACAATTAATTGTTGCATTGACCTTCTACGTTGTCGAAGGCACTATCTGAGCATGCTTAAATCAATCATACATTATTTTCCTAATTGTATCCAATCCAACATGCACATGTTTTGACTGTATTTGGCTATTTGCTAGATTTCTTAAATGCGGTGACCTGGCTTCGTTATTGGGCACATGATGTCTAGTTGCTTGGTTCATTGTATACATCATCGCCATGATCTAGTTTGGTTTGTTCTAAGAGGCATGTGGCTTAACTGGTTTCTTTGTTATATCTGCCCATGGTTCTTTCAAAATTATGTCATGATCTGCTGTTTGTTTGTCGTGTATTATATTGCATTTTAACTTGTTTTGTCTTAGTTTCAGCCTGCAAACAAAGCTGTAATGTCGGTAGGGACAACCCATTTATCAAGTGTTGCGGTCATTTCACGAGCAACTTGATGACCGGCACGTGCTCTCATTGGTCCACCGAGTCCGGTACACCAACCGTTCCAGAAGAAATAGATGTACGAGGCTCTATTTTGGATTGCTTGCTATGTTATATCAGCTCAATGATGCTCTTGAAATTGGAGGTCTTTTATTGCATCATATGATGTTGTAACTTGTTTTATCTAAATTCCAGGCTTCAAATAAAGCTACAAAGCCAGAAGCAAGGGCCAATGCCTCAAGTATTGATGTTTCACAAAGCAGCAGTGAGAGTGCATATTGCTCGCATAGGCCCATGGTATCTATTGCTCAACTTAATCCGGCACAAAGAGATTTGGGGGATGCACTCCAAGAGGCAGTTGATATATTTGGGCGGGAAAACAAAGATCTTTCTTGAAATAATTGCCAACACACGCCAAGAGATACATGAATTGAAAAATAGGCAAACTTTGACAGAAAATGTTCTAAAGAATCTCCTATGCACTTGTCATGGTAAGCCAGTTGTCATGTGTCTGGGAATTGAAGGTGTCTAAATAAACTTTGATTCTTTTGTTCAGTCAAGTGGACTGCTGATGCCAATGCTGTAATTAATTACTGCTCAAAATTTCGTTCAAAATTTCCTGGTCTGTAATAATTACAAATTTTGTTGTTGTACTAAAATTAGATATGTTCCATGTGGCTGCTGTATTTTGTGTGAAATAATATAATGATGTGTACTTCAATTAAACCATAAATCGGCTGCATGCTGAAAATTTGAATCTGAGCGCACGTGTGAACTGTTTTCTGCTCGTAATGCAATAAAGGTTGTTTCTTCGAAGACTATGAACATGGTAGCCCATTAATAATACCTTAATAATTATGCCTGCTAGCAAGATAGACGGTCCTTATTATAGTCAGGCATGACAACTTGTATGATTAAAAGTAGTTCGTACACATTAAATCTACCATCTGCATTTTTCTTTGTAATAACTTTTCTTTTTACACAACTCAAAACTTGTCATGCTAATATGAAATTCGAGATGGCAAAACATGGGAAAGATAAAGATATCTCTTTCCTGCGAAATGCTGGGTTTTGAAGCCCAAGTCCAAGTCTTTCTCTGCTCAACTTTTGGAGGAACAACTCCAAGTAGAGCGAGTTGCAACAGCTATGCTAAGAACAAAAGTTAACATGTTGAGATCGAGATTAGAAGCATGTGATGCCCTATTGCACGAGGCCAATCAAGTTCGTTATAATCTTCCAAAGACTTACAAAATGCCATAGATAATTGGAGATGAACACTACATAGTGAGTACATTGGTCTTGTGAAATGTTTCCTTAGAATAAGGCACCGTTCCTACTTTTGTTGGTGGATGCATTTATCTGCGGTTGGGATCAACTTGGTAGTTGTTCCTGTGGATATTATATAAATTAATTGCATAGCCTTTTTCAATCAGTTCGAACTTAAATGGTATCATAGCCTTGGTCTCAAATTTGAATTGTCGAACGCGTGGTTTAATTTAATCTCAGTCGGGCGGCAAAATCTCCCACCAATCCTGAAATATTTCAAACGCATTTTTGATTGGGATTAAGAAGATAGGGACATAGATCCAGTGCCCCCACGTTCACAGGGCACATCAAACTTGAGATTAAATTATGCGTTCTAGTTCTATACAAAACCCAGTAGGAGGTTGAGCGGCAGCGGCTAGGGTTTAGTGTGGGAGGAGATGATATGCGTACGCTCATGTTTATATAGGTCGGAGGCACGCGACGGACGCTGCACGCGTGGCATCGCCATTCGCAGAGGTGGGTGACGACGCGTGCCACCCGAGGCATCGCCATTTTACGCGACCGCAGACTGCCGAAGCGGCGCCGCTGAGAAGACGCATCGACGCTGGGTCACTGCCAAGCGGGCCCGACGAAACGTTCGCCAGACGCGAGCGGACACTTTACGCGCCCACGCAGCATCCGCGCGACGGATCCGAGACACATATTTGGGCATGTTTGCGTCGCTGCGAACGGCCCAGTCACTATGCGTCGTCCCGCTGGAGTTTGTACCAGATACATTTTTGGCCCGAACAGATGCGCTCGGAACCGAAATCATCTTCTGTTCCCTTCTCTATTTCTTCAGGTTCGAGAGAACACAGCAGCTCTTCAGCTCAGCAGAAATTAATCGGGTCACGCTGTTGCTTTCCTTGCCGTTGGATTGAAACGAATGGTGGATGGGAAGCCTCAGGTCACGTTGTGCCCTGTGAACGTGGGGGCACTGGATCTCTGTCCAGAAGATAGATCATGATCATGGTAGTGACCTATATTCAATGTGATGATGATTTGATTTTGCACTCGGCCTTGAACAGAGGTACTAGTACGGTGTCACAATTTTTTATCATTATACTTGGACGGTGGCCAAATTCAAAATCTCATAGCAGCAAAACTTGCCGCCCACAAAATACAAAAATTTCACACGCTTCCAAATTCCTATTCTACCCCTGTGGAGATGGCAGCAAAGTCGGTTGGTGGGGGGGTCTGCCCGTCATTTTTTGGATCACCACCTCCCTAGCCCAGGAAACCCTCCCAAAAAAAATACATTTCCTTCAGACCACCCACCGGAACTTCCCAAGTCCCTCTCTCCCACCTCCACGACCACCGCACCGGAACATCCCCGTCGGACTTCCCTGGCCTACCCGAGCCCTCGCGATCCTCGTCATCCGGCTGCCTGCCGGAGCCGCTTCATCGACGCCGTCATCAACCGGACCGGATCATCCCCGCCGAACCTCGAAACCATATGCTCATCCAGCAGTCTACCGCAGTCGCTTCAGCTGCGGTATCGTCCACCCCACCGGAGCCGCTTCGCCGGATCCGTCGTCCACCGCATCGTATCTTGCTCACCGACACCGCTGTGCATGAACCGGATCTGCTTCATCGGCGCCGTGCATGATCTAAACTCTTCTACTGTCGCTTTTCTATTGCTTGCCTGCAAGTTCTTGTTTAATCTTGGGGGAACCTGTTTGTGCTAACGACGCACCGTTACATTTTTGCAGATGAGATGAGTAACCATGAAGTGTAATGGCCGTCTCTCCAACCCCAAGTAGCACATGTAGCGTACTTCATCACCGGATCTATCAACCCCAGGAAGATCTGCTGTGACTCCCACAGAGTGCTTCTCCTAATGTAAGTCCCTTGTTTTAGCGCCATGTTAAGGTTCAGATGCTTGTTTGTCTGAAGCTCTTTTAGTTCATTCCTAGCTATGACCGTAACACGTTGCTATTTTCTACTTCATTGCTAACTTTAAGCGATTGAACATTTTGGTTTCCATTCCCTGCTCTGTAGATGTAGCCATCATAACTTCTATCTTGCTCAGTCGTTGTTACAAAAATTATAGGTATTATAGTAACATCCTGCTATTATTTAGTTCATGGCCAATTTTAAGTAATTGCACATGTTGGTTCGCATTCCCTGCTCTATAGCTTTTGGCATCGTAACTTCTATATTTGGTTTACATTCCCTGCTCCGTAGATCTAGCCATCATAACTTTATCTTGCTCAGTCGTTGTTACAAATATTATGGCCTGCTACTATGTTGTTTGTGCCAATTTTTTACTCCATGAACATGTTGGCTTGCATTCCCTGTACTACAGGTGATGCCATTGTTTTGTATCTAGTTCATTGTAAGCTAACAAAGTAAGGACTTAGTTTGGCATGCTATCACTCTGCTATCTAACTTTGTAGTACAAATAAAATTGTCATACTACTAGATAATAATTTTGCGTGCCATCTTGTTCTTCAAAAGCTGCATTATTGACTTGTTTCTCTGACTTGGCATGACGCTCACATATGGAAAGCTGAACATATTGGTTTGCATTCCCTCTTATACAAGTTCACAGGTGATCCCACTATATTCTGTATCTGGTCCATCCTAAGCTCCAGCATTAACTATCCTCTACGTGTTGCTCATTACAAGTTTATATCCCGAAACATCTTGATTTGCATCCCCTTCACTATAAGTTCAGGAGTATTATTTAGTTCACGGCCAAAATGAAGTAATTGCACTTGGCACATGTTGGTTCACATTCCCTCCTCTTTAGCTTTTGCCATCATAACTTCTATTTTTGGTTTACATTCCCTGCTCTGTAGATGTAGCCATCATAACTTCATCTTGCTCAGTCGTTGTTACAAAATTTATAGCCTGCTACTATGTTGTTCATGCCAATTTTGTACTCCCTGAACATGTTGGTTTGCATGGGACTCGACGGTAGTAAGTCTATTTGTTTCATTCTAACATGCTCTGTTATATTGGCTGTTGGTATGCGGCATGCACTCTTTGTTTGCTTATTGTGCGCATTACAATGATCTTGTTATAACGACGAAATGATGAGTTCCAAATTCTTTGGCAAACAATATTGTAGTGTCTTTGCCTTTCCATTGTTCTTTGTCTTAACTTGTAATGTCTTTGTTTTGGATATAGGTGCTGCATGGACAACTTAAAAGATTGCCGGATCCCTTCATTGTATTGCTAGGTTTAATTACCATTCAATTTCTCTGGGTTCTGTAATATTTTTTCAATGCCTTGCAGCTGATGTAATATTTAGTTAGTTTTTATAGTTCTTTCGCGCATTTTTTCTTTGGTGCTTGTGGTAAGTGAGGCTATCCGACAGAAATCAATGCTGCGTAAATATTCTCAGTATCTAAATCACGAATTCCCATCCCTTAAACGGCCCAATTAAGCGAAATCACATATGTGTCGGCCCGCAAAATCCTAAAGCGCCTATTACGCCGGCATATAAACAACAACTAAACGGGCTGGCCCACTTACTTATTGGGCCAGCCCACTTGATTTACTGTGGACCCCACACTTTTATTGGGCCGGCCCACTTGCTTTAAGGTGGACCCCACCCACTACTGGGCCGGCCCACTAACTAGTTGGGGCAACCCAATTGCTTTTGTGGTGGCCCCCACATACTAAATGGGCCGGCCCTTTAACAGGAAAGTGGGACCCACCTGTGTTTTTGGCCCGGCCCACTAGCGTGTTGGGCCGGCCCACTTGCTATATGGTGGACCCCACATACTAAATAGGCCGGCCCTTTAACAAGAAAGTGGGACCCACCAGTGTTTTGGCCCGGCCCACTATCTTGTTGGGCCGGCCCACTTGCTATATGGTGGACCCCACATACTAAATGGGCCAGCCCTTTAACTAGAAAGTGGGACCCACCTATGTTTTTGGCCCGGCCCACTATCTTGTTGGGCCGGCCCACGTGCTATATGGTGGACCCCACATACTAAATGGGCTGGCCCTTTAACAGGAAAGTGGGGACCCACCGGTGCTTTTGGCGACGGCTTGTTGGGCCGGCCATTTGATCAAATGTGGACCCCACGTACTCAATGGGGCGGCCCGTTAGCAGGAATGTGGGGCCCCCAGGCTCCTTGGGCCGGCCCAATAACTTCTTGGGCCGGCCCAGTTGCTTTAATGTGGACCCCACTTTGTAAATGGGCCGGCCCGATACCAGGAAAGTGGGTCCCACATGTCTTGTGGGCCGGCCCTTTTGCCTGTTGCCCGGACAAACGAGTGCATTCGGCCCGGCCCACATGCTCAGTGGGCCGGCCCATTAATGTTTTGACCAATCAACCTTAGAGGTTAGGCCCGGCCCACGTAACTAATGGACCAGCCCAGCTATATAGTTGACCGGTCAAACTAAGTCAGCTGGCCCGGCCCGCAAACTTAATGGGCCGGCCCGCTTAAGACGTGGCAGGCCTCATGTGGGCCTACCATCTACCACGGGGTTTCAGCCGGTTAACGCCGTTAACTGCCAGTTAACGGCGTCTGCCACGTGTCAGTTTGCATGACGTCTGCAGTCAACGGGCTCCCGGAAACACTTGGGCAACGGTCCGATTTTCCGTGGCGGAAGGGCGCCCAAGCGCGACGGACCGAAAAATCGTCGTTGGACTTTGCCTGACGCAGTTTCCACAACAGAACCCATATCGTCGGGTTAGGCCCATAGGCGACGAAAAATACCCCTTAGTGGACGATTTTGGGACGTTGTCTATCAGAACTTTTCTTGTAGTGCTTAGAGCATAATAGATCTTTGCAATTTAAACCGAGTACTAACATAGCATACACACTTTCACCATTACACTATGAAAGGGGGAATAGATCACATCAATACTATCATAGTAATAATTAACTCCATAACCTACAAGAGATTATGATCATAACCTACGCCAAGTACTTCACGATGCACACACTGTCACCGTTACACCATGAAGGAGGAATAGACTACCTTAATAACATCACATGAGTAGCACATAGACTAATAGCGATACAAAGCTCATCATATGGATCTCAATGATGCAAAGCAATTCATGAGATCATTGTATTGGAGTACAGAGAGAGATATTAACCACATAGCTACCGGTACAGCCCTTAGCCTCGAGGGAGAACTACTCCCTCCTCATCATGGGAGACAACAACGTTGATGGAGATGGCGGTGGTGTCGATGGAGATGCCTTCCGGGGGCAATTCCCCGTCCCGGCGGCGTGCCAGAACAGAGACTTCTGTCCCCCGAATCTTGGCTTCGCGATGGCGGCGGCTCTGGGACTTTTCTCGTATCGTGGTTTTTCCGTGTCGAAGATTTAGGTCACGAGGCATCTTATAGGCGAAGAGACGGAGTCGGAAGGGGTCTGGGGGACCCACACACCAGGGGGCGCCCCCCCCCCCCTTGGGCCACGCCGCCACCATGTGTGGTGGCCCTGGGCCTCTCCTCTGGCCCCTCTCAGGTGTTCTGGAAGCTTCGTGGAATTATAAGATACCGGGCGTTGATTTCGTCCAATTCCAAGAATATTTCCTTACTATGATTTCTGAAACCAAAAACAGCAGAAAACAGGAACTGGCACTTCGGCATCTCGTCAGTAGGTTAGTTCCGGAAAATGCATCAAAACGATATAAAGTGTGAACAAAACATGTAGGTATTGTCATAAAACTAGCATGGAACATCAGAAATTATAGATACGTTTGAGACGTATCAAGCATCCAGAAGCTTAGTTCCTACTCGCCCTCGAGTAGGTAAACGATAACAACAATAATTTCTGAAGTGACATGCTACCAACATAACCTTGATCAACAGTATTGTAAAGCATATGAGAAGAATGCAGTGACTCAAGGCAATGATCTATAGTTTGCTAACAAATAGATAACATATAGCAAAACTTTTCATGAATAGTACTTTCAAGACAAGCATCAAAAAGTCTTGCATAAGAGTTAACTCATAAAGCAATAAATTCAAAGTAAAGGCATCGAAGCAACACAAAGGAAGATATAAGTTTCAGCAGTTGCTTTCAACTTTCAACATGCATATCTCATGGATAATTGTCAACACAAAGTAATATGATGAATGCAATAAGCAAGTATGTAAGAATCAATGCACAGTTGACACAAGTGTTTGCTTCTAAGATGGAAGGAAGTAGGTAAACTGACTCAACATAAAGTAAAAGATAGGCCCTTCGCAGAGGGGAGCAGGGATTAAATCATGTGCTAAAGCTTTTCAAGTTTTGAAATCATATAGAGAGCATAAAAGTAAAGTTTTGAGAGGTGTTTGTTGTTGTCAACGAATGGTAATGGGTACTCTAACTACCTTATCAACCAGACTTTCAAGAGCGGCTCCCATGAAGGACGTTATCTCTACCAGCAAGGTAGATCATCCCTCTTCTCTTTTGTTTACACATGTACTTTAGTTTTATTTATTAGATGACACTCCTCCCAACCTTTTGCTTACACAAGCCATGGCTAACCGAATCCTCGGGTGCCTTCCAACATTCACATACCATGAAGGAGTGTCTATTTGCAAAGTTAAGTTGCTTACTGATAGATCAGAGCAAAACATGTGAAGAGAATTATTAATGCAAGTTAATTAATTGGGGCTGGGAACCCCATTGCCAGCTCTTTTTGCAAAATTATTGGATAAGCGGATGAGCCACTAGTCCATTGTGAAAGTCTGTCAGAAGTAAATGACAAGATCGAAAGATAAAACACCACATACTTCCTCATGAGCTATAAAACATTGACACAAATAAGAGATAATAGCTTTTGAATTGTTTAAAGGTAGCACATGAAGTATTTACTTGGAATGGCAGGAAATACCACATAGTAGGTAGATATGGTGGACACAAATGGCATAGGTTTTGGCTCAAGGTTTTGGATGCAGGAGAAGCATTTCTTCTCAGTACAAGGCTTTGGCTAGCAAGGTTGTTTGAAGCAAACACAAGTATGAACCGGTACAGCAAAACTTACATAAGAACATATTGCAAGCATTATAAGACTCTACACTGTCTTCCTTGTTGCTCAAACACTTTTACCAGAAAATATCTAGACCTTAGAGAGACCAATCATGCAAACCAAATTTCAACAAGCTCTACAGTAGTTCTCCACTACTAGATTTAAACTACATGATGCAAGAGCTTAAACATGATTTATGAGAGCTCAAAACAATTGCCAAGTATATATAAAATTATTCAAAACTATATGAAGCATTTTCAAATTCCAACCAAATAGCAACAAGTGAAGCGATCAACTTTCGCCCTTGAACATTAAAAGTAAGAATGAAGAACACTAGTGTTCATATGAAAAAGCGGAGCGTGTCTCTCTCCCACATGAGCATGAATTTATTCAGAGAATGAAAATAACAAAACGAAAATAAAAGCACACAGACGCTCCAAGTAAATTACATAAGATGTGATGGAATAAAAATATAGTTTCACTAGAAGTGACCTGATAAGTTGTTGATGAAGAAGGGGATGCCTTGGGCATCCCCAAACTTAGATGCTTGAGTCTTCTTAAAATATGCAGGGATGAACCACGGGGGCATCCCCAAGCTTAGACTTTTCACTCTTCTTGATCATAGTATATCATCCTCTTCTCTTGACCCTTGAAAACTTACTCCACACAAAACTTAAAGCAAACTCATTAGAGGGTTAGTGCATAATCAAAAATTCACATATTCAGAGGTGACACAATCATTCTTAACACTTCTGGACATTGCACAAAGCTACTGGAAGTTAATGGAACAAAGAAATCCATTCAACATAGCAAAAGAGTCAATGCGAAATAAAAGGTAGAATCTGTCAAAACAGAGCAGTCCGTAAAGACGAATTTTACTGAGGCACTTAACTTGCTCAAACGGAAAAACTCAAAACTAATGAAAGTTGCGTACATATCTGAGGATCACGCACGTAAATTGACAGATTTTTTTGATTTTTTACAGAGAGTTCTGCGCAAATTCGTGACAGACAGCAATTCTGTTTCTGCGTAGCAATACAAATCTAGCATCAACTTTACCATAGAGACTTTACTTGGCACAAAAAACATGATAAGGAGAGGTTGCTACAGTAGTAACAACTTCCAAGACTCAACAATACAGTAATAAAATAAAACATGGGTTATCTCCCAAGAAGTTCTTTCTTTATAGCCATTAAGATGGGCTCAGTAATTTTAATGATACTCTCGCAAGAATAAGAGTTGAAGCAAAAGAGAGCATCAAGAAGCAAATTCAAAACACATTTAAGCCTAACCCACTTCCTATGAAAAGGAATCTTGTACACAAATAAATTCATGAAGAACAAAGTGGCAAGCATAGAAAAGCAACACAAGTGCAATTTCAAGATTCTCAACATAAAGAGGGGAAACTTAATATTATTAAGATGCATATAACCATGTTTCCCTCTCTAATAATAACTTTCAGTAGCATCATGAACAAACTCAACAATATAAGTATCACATAAAACATTCTTGTCATGAGCCACATGCATAAAATTATTACTCTCCACATAAGCACAATCAATTTCATTAGTTGTAGTGGGAGCAAATTCAATAAAATATCTATCATTATTATTCTCATCACCATAATCATCATATATAGGAGGCATATTGTAATCATAATTAACTTTCTCCTCAATAGTAGGTGGACTGAAAATATCATATTCATTATTGCAAGCATCATATATAGGAGGTAAAGTATCATCAAAGAAAATTTTCTCCTCTATGCTTGGGGGACTAAAAATATCACAACCAGCTTCCCCAAGCTTAAATTCTTCCATAGCTTTAGCAATAATGGTGTTCAAAGAGTTCATGGTAATAACATTGCTACAACTATTTTGCAAACAAAGTTCCATGGGTTTTTTAATTTTCTCTTCAAACACATCATGTCCTAATTCAAGATATAGTTCATAAAGATCTCTGATTTTTTTGTTGTTTTCCATTAAGCCTAACTAGTGAAAATAAAAACAAGAAACAAAAATATTTAATTGCAGGATCTAAAGGAGATACCTTCGAGCACTCACACACCGGCAACAGTGCTAGGAAATAGCTTAGTAGTCGGAGGATGTGAATACCTTTTACCTTACCTCCCCGGCAACGGCGCTAGAAAATAGCTTGATGTCTACGGGTGCTTCTATTCTTGTAGACAGTGTTGGGCCTCCAAGATCAGAGGTTTGTAGAACAGCAGCAAGTTTTCCCTTAAGTGAATCACCCAAGGTTTATCGAACTCAGGGAGGTAGAGGTCAAAGATAGTCCTCTCAAGCAACCCTGCAATTAAGATACAAGAAGTCTCTTGTGTCCCCAACACACCTAATACACTTGTCAGATGTATAGGCGCACTAGCTCGGCGAAGAGATAGTAAAACACAGGTGGTATAGATGAATATGAGTGGTAATAACAATCTAAAATAAATATAGCAGCGAGTAAACATGCAGTAGAACAGTAAGTAAGCGGTGTTTGCAGTATTGGAAACAAGGCCTAGGGATCATACTTTCACTAGTGGACACTCTCAACATTGATCACATAATAAATTAATAGCTTCTCCTCATTTGTGCTACATATACTCTTGTTGGATGACAAACACCATTCATTGTGTAGGGCTACAAGAGCTCCCTCAAGCCGGAGTTAACAAGCGCCACAACATTCAGCATTCATATTTAAGTAACCTTAGAGCATAATAGATCTTTGCAATTTAAACCGAGTACTAACATAGCATACACACTTTCACCATTACACTATGAAAGGGGGAATAGATCACATCAATACTATCATAGTAATAATTAACTCCATAACCTACAAGAGATTATGATCATAACCTACGCCAAGTACTTCACGATGCACACACTGTCACCGTTACACCATGAAGGAGGAATAGACTACTTCAATAACATCACATGAGTAGCACATAGACTAATAGCGATACAAAGCTCATCATATGGATCTCAATCATGCAAAGCAATTCATGAGATCATTGTATTGGAGTACAGAGAGAGAGATTAACCACATAGCTACCGGTACAGCCCTTAGCCTCGAGGGAGAACTAGTCCCTCCTCATCATGGGAGACAGCAGCGTTGATGGAGATGGCGGTGGTGTCGATGGAGATGCCTTCCGGGGGCAATTCCCCGTCTCGGCGGCGTGTCGAAACAGAGACTTCTGTCCCCCGAATCTTGGCTTCGCGATGGCGGCGGCTCTGGGACTTTTCTTGTATCGTGGTTTTTCCGTGTCGAAGATTTAGGTCACGAGGCATCTTATAGGCGAAGAGACGGAGTCAGAAGGGGTCTGGGGGACCCACACACTAGGGGGGCGCCCCCCCTTGGGCCGCGCCGCCACCATGTGTGGTGGCCCTGGGCCTCTCCTCTGGCCCCTCTCAGGTGTTCTGGAAGCTTCGTGGAATTATAAGATACTGGGCGTTGATTTCGTCCAATTCCGTGAATATTTCCTTACTAGGATTTCTGAAACCAAAAACAGCAGAAAACAGGAACTGACACTTCGGCATCTCGTCATAGGTTAGTTCCGAAAAATGCATCAAAACGATATAAAGTGTGAACAAAACATGTAGGTATTGTCATAAAACTAGCATGGAACATCAGAAACTATAGATACGTTTGAGACGTATCACAACCCTGCAATTAAGATACAAGAAGTCTCTTGTGTCCCCAACACACCTAATACACTTGTCAGATGTATAGGTGCACTAGTTCGGCGAAGAGATAGTAAAACACACATGGTATAGATGGTGGTAAACGGTAATTGCGATCTGAAGTAAATATTGCAGGAAGTAAAGATGCAGTAAAACAGTAAATAAGCGATGTTTGCAGTATTTGGAAACAAGGCCTAGGGATCCTATTTTCACTAGTGGACACTCTCAACAATGATCACATAATAAATAAATAACTTCTCCTCACTTGTGGTACTTTCAAACACTCTCTTGTTGGATAACAAACACCATTCATTGTGTAGGGCTACAAGAGCACACCTCAAGCCGGAGTAAACAAGCTCCACAACATCTGGAGTTCATATTAAAGTAACCTCTAGAGTGCATAATAGACCGTTGCAATTTAGACCGAGTACTAACATAGCATACACACTGTCACCAATAGCTATGAAAGGGGGAATAGATCACATCAATACTATTATAGTAATAGTTAACTTCATAATCTACAAGAGATTACAATCATAACCTACGCCAAGTACTACAGGATGCACACACTGTCACCTTTACATCATGGAGGAGGAATAGACTACTTTAATAACATCACTAGAGTAACACATAGATTAATAGTGATACAAAGCTCATGATCACATAAAGATCACACCATGGGAGAGAGAGATGAACCACATAGCTACCGGTAGAGCCCTCAGCCTCGGGGGAGAACTACTCCCTCCTCATCATGGGAGACAGCAGCGGCGATGAAGATGGCGGTGGTGTCGATGGAGATCACTTCCGGGGGAATTCCCCATCCCGGCGGCGTGCCGGAACTGAGACTTCTGTCCCCCGAAACTTGTCTTCGCGATGGCGGCGGCTACGGAACTCTTCGTGAAATATGACTTGATTTTTTAGGGTTTTCACGACGGAGAGAATATATAGGCGGAAGGGCGGCCTCGGAGGGGCCAGGGGGTGCCCACACCACATGGCGGCGCGGCCAGGGGTGGGCCCGCGCCCCCCTATGGTGTGGGTCCCCTGCTGGCCGCATCCGACTCTCCTTGATGTTCTGGAACCCTCCGAGGAAAATAGGACCGTGGGCTTTTGTTTCGTCCAATTCCGAGAATATTTCCTGTGTAAGATTTCTGAAACCAAAAACAGCAGGAAACAGGAACTGACGCTTCGGCATCTTGTTAATAGGTTAGTTCCAGAAAATGCATAAAAATGATATAAAGTGTGAACAAAACATGTAGGTATTGTCATAAAACTAGCATGGAACATCAGAAATTATAGATACGTTGGAGACGTATCAAATATCCACCATAATCTAAACATGATTATGCAAACACAACAATCTGAACAGAACATTCACAATAAGCTAAAAAAACACAACAATCTAAACAAAACATTCACTATAATCTAGGTAGAACATAAGACTAGTCATAGTGGTTAGTAACATCAAAGTAGTATCATAGATGATTTCATTAATTAGATTATAGACTCATTGTACATTGAGTAATGCAAGTAACTTCACTAGTAACTAAGTGTCCAACTCAGTAAACTTGTTTATGTGGCAGTGAGTTAATGACGAGCGAGGAGGATGAAGTAACATAGCTAGTTATTGTAACGACACACTTTCCAAGATACAGTGAGTCTATAAGCTAATTAATAAAGACATTTATGATAGTACTTTGATGTTACTAACAACTATGAATGTAGTAACATAGAGTAGTAACATGCATGTGTTACATGTTACTACTCTATGTTACTTCCCACTATGACTAGTCTCATAGTAGAAGTAACATAGATAGTAACATCACACACCCCAATAAGTTTTGGTGACATGACATGACAATAAATGAAAAAGAAAGTGAGGTGGTAACTAGCTATGCTAACATAACATCACACATTTTTTCAAGATAAGATGAGTCTACAACCTAATAAATATGACTTTGCATGATACTACTATATTTTACCACCCACTATATATGTAGTAACATGTGCATGTTACTACTCTATGTTACTCCCGACTATGACTAGTCTAGCAAATTAAAACAATATTATGATAACAAAATATTCACAATAACGTAAATAAATAAAACACCTACAGTAACCCTAGCTATGAAGAAACCTAGTTCATCGGCATGATGACCGTCACAAAGATTATACCTTCAAGTCGGCGGGAGTTCTTCGTTGTGCTTGGTCCTGTTGGTTCTTCATTGACGGTGCCGCCCGCGGATCGACACACCATGGGATGGAGGATCTATCTGTGTCGCTTTGTGTCAGTGTCGAACTACACCACACAAATGAGACTTCAAATGCTCCAGGCACTAGCTGGATGCACCCACTGTCGGTCGGATTCATTTTCGTCGTCTCCCAGGCCACCTCCTGCCCGTCACGACTAGATCTGGCCAAAGAGGAGGACGAGGAGGAATCGTTGTGCCTCGACATGGAGGATAGCAATAGGACGCGATAGACAACGAGGTCTCTGTGAGCACCGCCTCATCGCGTCCAAATTCTAGAGTTATCATTCACACGTGACAAGAATGTTAAAGCAAAGTATGTGATAGCTCTTGAAATTGGTGGAGCTAATGGCTCATTGGTTGAAAGATTCCAAATAACACATTGATAAAAAAAAATGTACAAATAGATGCCGCCGCATGTTAGATACAATGAAAAACTTAATTCACATGAGTATGTCATAGAAGTATATTAGCCACACCATCAGATGAACACTAGAAATTCATTGATCATGGGTGTAAAAGAATCATAACGTTGAACACGATGTAATTATAATGTTTCAAGTCACATGCTAAATCTACGCTATAGGTTGACAAAACAACCTAGGCAAACAAAAAAGTAAGAGGGTTAGCGGTCGACATGTTGTGTTTGTTTCGTGTTTGATTAGTCTACGATATCACAATGTTGTTTTCTTTACTTTTCTCGAGTCAAATGATAGCTTTTATATGGCAATAAGCACGTTATTTATAGGACCAAATTTGTTGCTCGCTCCGGCCCAAATTAGTTGGACAGAGGTAGCATTGACCAAGTGAGGGGTCAGAGACTGCAAACATCATTTTAGGGGCAAATTCCTTTGAAAAATTCCTTTGCATTGGTATCACCTAAGATAAGATTTGGAATTGTTTCGCGAGAAAATGAAACGGAATTCAACGAATTTCTAAAAGTTGGACTCGGCGGCGAAGCCGTCAAGCCGGTGATCGCCGGCACAATCAAAACCAACGCCCACCAACCTTCCACGCCGAGGAGTCAGCGGCCGCCGCCGCTCCAGCTCACAAGTCCGGCCGCCACCACGTGTCGCGCCGCGCCAAGCACCGCCGGGGCATCTGTAAAGCCCCCCTTGTCGCCGCCCGGAATCCGTCCTCTCCCACCACCCGCGCATTTATTCCCCTCCTCCCCGCGTCATGCCCTTCCCAACGCCCGCCGCTCCTCCACCACGCCTCTCACCCTGGCGCCCTCCCCCGCCGCCGTAGCGCCCACCATGCCTCCCGCAGCGATGCCCGGCGTCGGCGAGGAGGAGGAGCAGCAGACGAAGCAGGGAGGCCCCGCGCTCGAGGGCCTCGTGGTGGGGAGCTACTGCCACGACGTGCTCCTCCGGGGCGGCCGCGTGGTGGGCGAGACGCTCGGCGGGGCGGCGGCCTTCGTCTCCACCGTGCTCGACGCCGCGTCGCCCCCGGGGGCCTCCTTCTCCGTCGTGTCCAAGGTCGGGCCCGACTTCGCGTACGCCTCCGCGCCGGCGCCCGCGCGCCACCCGCCGCTGCTCTGCCCCGCGCCGACCACCTCCTTCCACGCCCGCTTCTCCGCCGCCGCCGCCCACGACGCGCCCGACCGCCAGCTCAGCCGCGTCCACGCCTGCGACCCGATCTACCCCGACGACCTCCCCGACCGCCGCTTCGCCTACGGCCTCGCCGTCGGCGTCGCCGGGGAGGTGCTGCCGGAGACGCTCGACCGGATGGTCCGGCTCTGCCGCGCGGTGCTCGTCGACGCGCAGGCGCTCATCCGGGTCTTCGACGCCGCCGCCGGCGGCGGCGGCGGCGCTGCCGTCCGTCACGTGGCGCTGGAGGGTACGCCGTATGCGCCGCTCCTGCAGCGCGTAGCCTTCCTCAAGGCGTCGTCGGAGGAGGCGCCGTACATAGGGGTGGAGACTGCGAGGCGGCGTTGCTGCGTGATCGTCACAGAGGGGAAGGAAGGGTGCCGGCTGTACTGGGACGGTGGGGAGGCTCGCGTGGCGCCCTTCTCCGCCGTCCAGGTGGACCCCACCGGCGCCGGAGACAGCTACCTCGCTGGTTTCGCCGCCGGGCTGCTATGGGGGCTGTCAGCTACGGATGCCGCGCTGATCGGCAACTTCTTCGGCGCAGCTGCTGTCTCCCAAATTGGCGTTCCCACATTCCATCCCGAGATGTTGCAGGTTTGTACCCGTGATACTTACTCCAGACATCAGTACTCAATTTAGACAATTCCCTTTGTGGAAGTTCTCGGCCGATGAACTAAATGGGAGGCAAAATAGTAGCCTTAACAAGGCACAACCTAGAACTACCTGCAATATGTACATGCATTTTCGTCAATAGCATTTCAGAGTGGAGCAGCAATTGATATGTAGAAATTTGCATGATTTGAGCGGCCTATGTGATCTATATGATGTTGCATTTCCTCTATTAGTTCTCTTTTTGGATTTGCAAGAGACACAACTCTCTGGCATGTTCTCGAAAACCTTTTCACTCATCCGGATGATTGTAGGCCTAGACCTGTTCTTGAGCCGGTTTATCCAGATTAGTTCCTGGAAGATCTTCTGGCGATGCATTAGCATGGCATACAGTGTGGTCAGTTCTGTGTAACCAGCAGATGTTCTGAAAATCTGAAGTCAGAAGATAATGTTAGAGAGCTGGTGAAAACTAGACATGACAGATTTTGCCACGGAGTTCTACAGATCATCTTGCTCATCCATGTCCAAGGCACAATTAATATGTCCAAAATGGTTTATCCAAACATTGCTAGGTTTATTAGGTTTGTGATGGTAACATGCAGATGTTGTTAAGTTGGTTTCGGAATTACTTGGGCCTGAGTGTTACACGGTGAATATTTTGGTCATTTTGAATGGGGTAAATGGTGTTAACAATAAAACATGGGAGATACCGGGAGAGTGGTTTAGTGTAACTGTGGCATATCATGATTCATCAGTTAAAATGAATTGAATGCGGTTTCCTAGAGTTCCATGTGCTGTATCATGTTATCCTCGTTTTTTTCAAGTGAAATGAATGTCTAGTGGAATTATTACGGAGAGAATTGTTAACATGGTAAATAATATAGAGTTCTACGAATATATCAGGCCTGACAGACCTCATCTAGGAGCATGAACCCAAGCAGGTGTTTTAACTGCTTGGCTGATCTTCTTATGTGTTGTTTTCATGCACGCTCAGTTCATGTTTGCTCTGTTTTGCATAATGTTTATCATTATATCCTCTTTGCCATGAAACTAAGCAGCAAAGTACCCCAAGTCTGCTTTCCTAACTCTACCTTACAGTCCACATTGGGAAATTTGGTTGCCTCAAGGATTGTAACCATGTGTGATAATCAATAAAGTTTCAAACTTGGTAGAACTTAGTACAATGAAAGTTTGACAAATCCATATTCTGGTATTACTATACACTTAACAGCCATGTGCCTAATGTTACCTACAATTTGTTGGTTTTGTAATGACTGATAAATACTGCAAATTGGTGTACTGTGTGGCACAGTATCAGTTATGTAATTATTATATGGTTTATATATACTCAATCCTCATTCCACAAGGATTAAGGAATATATGACAAATCAGATTCACAAATTTTACAGTCAAGTGTTGTATTAGATCCGACAGTACAACCTTGTCTGGTTTTGAGTTTTGACCCAAAATAGACCTGCTGTTGTGGTTCATAGATCATAAGGATTATACAGATATTGTTTGTGATTTAACTAAGATTTTGTGTTTTCAAATTCAGCAATTCGAATTTACCAAACGTTAATGACCTTTCATTTATTTCGATTTGTTGCAGGCTGTCAAAAAAATACTGGAGGACAAGGCGATACAACGGTCTAGTCCATGTATAAACGGCGCTATGTTTACCTTCCAGAGATCAATTACGCATGATGAGCTACACGCATCTCTGGAGGAAGCGGCGAGACTGATGTGCGAGCAGAAGCAAACTGATCCGGCAACTAATAACTGTGACTAATGTCGCTCGGCGCAAGAGCCGACTGCACGGCCAAGTGGATGCTGAGTTGAAGTTTGCCTGCAAAATTATGGGAAACTGCCTTCCCAGATTTCACATTGAGATCTGTACTGTATATGGCCAACAAATGAAGAGTGTATACAATACAGATGTATCCTGATGCTCGTTTAATAGATTTGTTCTGTTAGAGCTTTCAGTCATTCGTGCGGTTCGTCTTGTCAGGCATGCCGTCGATGCTGCCATAGTGGCACACAACGCCCCCACCTTGCACGAGCCCATCATACCATGTCTGTCACCATGAGGCCACGCTGAGACTCGTCATCATTGACGTGGTAGATGCACACCACTCCACCTCCTGCCTCCGTCATCCATCGTCTGCTTAAAAAACGATGCTCTCCAAAGGTAGAGCGACGCTATCGGCCGATCCAGATAACTAGATCTAGGTTTTCCCCAAAGCATCACGAGTGAATAGACGACGGTTACGACGGCGATTCCTTTAACAAGGTAATGACTCCTACAGGCCCGACATCGGCTGGGTGTGGCGGATCCTTAGTCCCACATCTATTTTTTGCCACAAGTTGGGGAGGTAGTGAAAAGGAATCCTTGAATGTGATGTGCTGTCCCAAATCTAGGTGGTTGTTCGCCTCTTTTTTCGCCGCCACGATGGTGTGGAGGTCGATGGATGATGTTTTGGCGAAGCACAGGTTTCTCAAAGAGTGAAATTATAGTTTTACTTCTTACGAGTTTTTTTGGGCAAAATTGATTGACGGGCATGTTTTCTTGTGTGGGTATATGTAATCTAGTCTAATAAAATATATGGTTAAATTTAAAATTAAAACAATGTGGTTTCAGCAAAACCCTATAACTTTTATATAGGTAATAATATACGAACGCTTGTGGGAAAACTTAAAACGAAAACCGAGCTACACGTAGCCGTTTATTTATAAACACTCGTAACTTGTATTTCAAAGTTTCAAAAAAAATCCGAAATAAAATTCTAGAGATAGTCAAGTGTGTATACTATAATGGTGTAAAATCTTAATACAAACTATTTCATATTCTAGGCTACACAAAAATAACAAATTCTGATAAATTTTATAGTAAATAGTGCACTGAAATTTTACACCATTGCAGCATATTAGCAACCTCTAGAATTTTGTTTCAAATTTTTCTAAAATTTCGAAATAAATTTTTTAACTGTTTAAAAATAAAGAGTTACATGTAGCTCAGCCTTCAAAATGCTGCAATGGTTCTATAGATCGCAAGACTGGAACGTTTTCCTAATGAAACACAAAAACATCTGAGATTAAATGATACATGTTCAGGTTAGAGGTAAAATGGCTGAGATTAAGTAGTCTATGACCATATACTACCAAATAATACCTTTAAACATATCTAAGATATTTGTTTATGGATACATGGAGTAGTTGCTTAACCAAGAGCGAATAGTTGCCACTTGCCACTACCAGTACCAGGGAGGATACGGTTCTCGAGGAGCAAAAATAACCTCGCGTTCTGTGGCTTCCCGTTCCCTGTGCGGTGAGGTTTCTCCTTCGTTATCTCCCCAGCCACCGTCTCCCGCCTCCCCATCCTCCATTTCCACCACCAGGCACCAGCACCAGCTGCAGGTAATTTCACGGGGCTCAAGAACCGCGCTGCAGTTTCCCAATCCATTACTCAACTCCTCACACTCTGCTTCTCAATTTTCAGGTGGGCGCGGGCAGGCGGCCACCATGGAGCTATGCTGCTCGGGAGTCGTCAGCAGCGGCGGCGGCGCCGGTGCCGGGACACCCCGGTCCCAGAAGCCCAGGAGCTCTCCCGGGTTCGTGGTTGCCCCGCCCAAGAGGCGGCCAAGCAGCCGCGCCGGCAGCCGCCAGCTCTGCGACGAACGGGTGGCGGGCCGGCCCGGCGCGGAGGACGTCGTCCACATGCTCCGGTCGGCCGCCGACCCGGCGGAGGCCCTCGAGCTGTTCAGGTCCGTCGCGCGGCAGCCCAGGGTCGTCCACACCACGGCGTCCTGCAACTACATGCTCGAGCTGATGCGCGCCCACGGCCGGGTCGGGGACGTGGCCCAGGTGTTCGACCTAATGCAGAGGCAGATCGTCAAGGCCAATGTGGGCACCTTCACCACCATCTTCGGCGCGGTCGGCGTCGAGGGGGGCCTCCGGAGCGCGCCGGTGGCCCTGCCGGTGATGAAAGAGGCCGGGATCGTCTTGAACGCCTACACCTACAACGGCCTCATCTATTTCCTCGTCAAGTGCGGGTGTGAGAGGGAGGCGATGGAGGTGTACGGGGCGATGGCGGCAGACGGCGTCGTGCCGACTGTCAGGACCTACTCCGTGCTGATGCTGGCGTTCGGGAAGAGGAGGGACGTCGAGACGGTTGTTGGGCTGCTGGGCGACATGGAGGCTCGTGGAGTGAAGCCCAATGTGTATAGCTACACCATCTGTATCCGGGTTCTTGGACAAGCTGGAAGGTTTGAGGAGGCGCACAAGATTTTTCGGAAGATGGAGGAAGAGGGTTGCAAGCCGGATGTCATCACCAATACTGTGCTGATACAGATTCTCTGCGATGCCGGCCGACTTACTGATGCCAATGATGTGTTCTGGAAGATGAAAGCCAGCGATCAGAAACCTGATCGAGTGACCTATATTACTCTCTTGGACAAGTGTGGTGACAGTGGTGACTCGCGTTCAGTGAGTGAAATATGGAACGCAATGAAAGCTGATGGCTACAATGACAATGTTGTTGCTTATACTGCAGCTGTGGATGCGTTGTGCCAGGTTGGGAGGGTCGATGAAGCTTCAGATGTTTTCGATGAGATGAAACAGAAGGGTATAGTGCCTCAGCAGTACTCATACAACTCCTTGATATCTGGGTTTCTGAAAGCCGATAGGTTTAAACATGCTCTGGAGCTGTTCAACCATATGAATGTTCACGGCCCTACTCCAAATGGCTATACATATGTTCTTTTCATAAATTACCATGGAAAATCTGGCGAATCTCTGAAAGCAGTTAAGAGGTATGAGCTTATGAAGAGCAAAGGGATTGTTCCTGATGTTGTTGCTGGTAATGCTGTTTTGTATAGTCTTGCTAAATCTGGTAGGCTTGGAATGGCAAAAAGGGTCTTCGATGAATTAAAAGCTATGGGGATTTCTCCAGACATCATCACCTACACTATGATGATCAAGTGTTGTAGCAAGGCATCCAATGCTGATGAGGCTATGAAGATCTTCTCTGAAATGATTGAAACCAGATGTGTTCCTGATGTTATTGCAATGAATTCGTTGATTGATATGCTCTACAAGGCAGGCAGGGGAAATGAAGCCTGGAGAGTCTTCTATGAATTGAAAGAAATGAATCTTCATCCCACCGACTATACTTACAACACACTTTTGGCAGGATTAGGAAGGGAAGGTAAAGTCAAGGAGGTAATGCATCTGCTTGAAGAAATGAAATCTAAAAGCTTTCCACCTAATTTAATAACGTACAACACAGTTCTTGATTGTCTATGCAAAAATGGGGAGGTGAACTATGCACTGGACATGCTATACAGTATGTCAATGAAAGGTTGCATGCCCGACCTTTCATCTTACAACACTGCTATGTGTGGCCTTGTTAAAGAGGACAGATTGAATGAGGCATTCAGGATGTTTTGTCAGATGAAAAAGGTCCTTGCTCCGGATTATGCAACAATGTGTACTATCCTCCCGAGTTTTGTAAGAGATGGACTGATGAAGGAAGCTCTGCATATTGTTAAAGAGTATATTCTTCAACCTGATGCTAAAGTGGATAGATCTTCGCTCAGTGCACTGATGGAAGCGATACTGAATAGGGCTGGCACAGAAAAGTCAATTGATTTTGCCGAAAACATAGCATCAAGTGGTATTCACCTGGATGATTTCTTTCTGTGCCCAATAATTAGGCATCTCTGCAAGCATAAGGAGGCTCTGGCTGCACTTGAACTCGTCAAGAAGTTTGAGAATCTTGCTGTGTCGCTAAAAACCGGGTCATATAATGCTCTTATTTGTGGCCTTGTGGATGAAGACCTGATTGAGATCGCTGAAGGTTTGTTTGCTGAGATGAAGAGTCTGGGATGTGACCCTGATGAGTTTACTTACAATTTGATTCTCGATGCCATGGCGAAGTCAATGCGGATTGAGGACATGTTGAAAGTCCAAGAAGAGATGCATAACAAGGGATACAAATCAACTTATGTGACCTATAACACGATCATTTCTGGTCTTGTAAAGTCAAACATGCTGGACGAGGCTATAAACTTATACTACCAGCTAATGAGCGAAGGCTTCTCTCCCACACCATGTACATACGGTCCTCTTCTTGATGGGCTGTTAAAAGATGGAAACATAGAATATGCAGAAGATCTTTTTGAGGAGATGCTGGAGTGTGGATGCAAACCTAATTGCGCCATCTACAATATTCTGCTAAATGGTTACCGAATAGCAGGTGACACAGAAAAAGTCTGTGAGCTCTTTGAGAATATGGTCGAGCAGGGAATAAGCCCGGATATAAAATCATACACAGTTCTCATCGACACCCTCTGTGCGGCCGGGCGGTTGAATGATGGTTTATCTTACTTTGAACAGCTGACAGATGTGGGAATTGAGCCTGATCTCATCACCTATAACCTGCTGATTCACAGTCTTGGTAAATCCGGAAGGTTAGAGGAAGCCGTCTCCCTCTACGACGATATGGAGAAGAAAGGAATCACCCCGAACCTGTACACGTACAACTCACTGATTCTCTACCTGGGACAAGCAGGGAAGGCTGCTGAAGCCGGCAAAATGTACGAAGAACTGCTGGCGAGAGGCTGGAAGCCCAATGTTTTCACATACAATGCCCTGATAGGGGGATACAGTGTTTCTGGCAGCCCTGATAACGCATTTGCTGCCTATGGTCGGATGATTGTTGGAGGGTGCCGGCCTAACTCGAGCACCTACATGCAGCTTCCGAACCAAATGTTGTAACTTGTAACTAACAATTAACAAGCTAGTTGTTGGACGAGCTGTTTTATGTATAGTTTTTTTTTCTAAATGGAGAAATGATCAACTGTAGATAGTAACCAGCAGTGACATGTATCTGAGGGTACACTCCTAGATGTATTCTCACTGATGTTCCACTTTTGCTGGCAAAAAGTTCCGCGACACGCGGTTTAGTGGTTTGTCTTTGCCCTTTCTGCTTTCTGTTCGGGCTTTTTGGCCTGCTATTTGGCTCATTTGACGTCTGCTTACTGGCTTACTGCTGGTGTTTTCCTTGATCTCCGACATGGCTTCTTGCTGTATATTTTTTCTGAACTTTGTTCTAGCTGTCAGTTGAGTTACGCTGTGCCTTGGTTTGCTTGTACTACTACGTTGTATGTTGATAGGGTCTAGGATTTCAGCCTCTTTAGAGTTAATTTGTTTACGCGTAATGTCTCCGTGCTATTGAATTATCTCGTCTTTTCAGATGGAGCTTGTCTGTTGTTGCGCAGGGCTGCATTCATGGGCGGTTTGCTGCTACTGTGCTACACACTACTACTAATCTAGAGTAGGGGCGGTGAGAGGGGCGGTGAGTAGCAGGCAGCGACGAATTTGTGACCATACGGAGTGCAGATGGGCGGCAGCCGAAAGGGCCGATCCAACAGCGTTGTAAATTCGAAAACTGTTTTTTAACCCCAGCACAGACCTGTCCCGTTTTTGATAAAACTGAAACATCAGTAAATATTTTTTCACAAGTTTTAGACATGTTTCACAAATTTCAGACATATTTCACAAACTTTTAGAAACTAGATCAGCACATGGGTGACATCAGCATGACATCACCACTCCGGTACCTACCGTAGCTGGTAAAATCGTTGCGTTCGTTGTACATCTTTGTGTGCTCTAAACTAAATCAACCTACATACTTGAATCTTAAACTAGGCTCTAAAAATTCTAATTAGTGAAGATAAGAGAAATGTGGTAAGGGCAGCTTCACTCCAAAGCCTTGCTTTCTTTAACCAGAAATTTCCGAAATAGATGAAGTAAGGAAAAAAGATCACACCGGGAACATCAAACATCTAGATGTGGGAGTGGGCAGCCGTCCTAAAGTACATAAAAGCCCCCACAAAACAAAGAAAATACAAACATGCCCTTGGAATCACTCTAGGGCTCCAGCGTGGTCATGTCCGAGGGGAAGACAAACCAGACCGGAGCAACCGTCTATTTATCCTTTAGATATGTAGACAAAACTTCATTGGAGTCGCTGTAGTATCCACCTGCCGCGTATGGCTAGGTCCGAGAGAATAGATGAGGCACATTGCAATTATACGGATGTCTAGAGGGATATGTTGAATAAATGATTTGAAACTTCTACGATATTGGCTTGAAATATGCAAAATAAAACTAGAGTTTAATTTGTTAAGCACAAAATCCTAGGCTCAACTTTGTGCATCAACAAGCTATGCTAAACAAGGTAAGCAACTATGTGATAGTGATGCATGTAAAATGCATACATGAACTTTGTCCTTTATTAGAATGAATTCCCACATATTTGCAACATATATGATGATAATACCATGTTTTACATTGATTTATATGGATTTACCAATGATCCCCTTTATTTGGTTTATAACTCTGCAGAATAGGAATTTCCTATTTTGTGTATTTTTCACTTTCAGAGACCTATACGGAGTCAAATTGAGCTAAGATTTCTGGACAATCATTTTTTTATCAGGAGAAGCAACCTGGGCCTGGAAGCACACCTGGAGAGGCCCAAGACCCAAAAGAGACTAGTTGGCGCGCCCAGACATGTAGAGCGCGCCACCCCCTCTTTTTTGGCTGTCTATCGTAAATCGCTTGATTCTTTCGTCCACCGACGTATTTTGTCCTAAAAAACACTATATATATCTAGCCCCCAAGGGTTCTTGGAAGGAGAGCGCCACGGAAACAAAAAAAACAGAGGTTGCAACAACAAAGATTGGAGGGGAATACTCCGTCGGAGCGACCGCCAGAGGGATCTCCACCTTCTCTAACGTTTTCCTCATCATCACCATGATCAAGGGGGAGTAATCCACATCTGAACTACGAGTTTGTGGAAGTAGCTTGATCTATTTCTCTAATGTTCTTCATAGTTTTTAGTGACATGTAATACCTATGTGGATGATCTTTATTCTATGGTACGGTACTATGAGATTTTGCTATATTTTGTGTAAGATGTATTGATAGATGCAAAGTATGTACCCCGTTCTTAAGTATTGGTTCTGATCCAACTTGTATGCAAGAACGTCTGTGGGGTGATGTGTGTGTTAGATGTAATAGCATGGTTTTAGTGATTGAATAGTGACAACAAATTCATGATCTATTATGGCTTTTCCTTTTCTTTTGCTATCTCACTAGGGATAAAGTGAATGCATGTGCTATGTTCATTATGTGACAAAAGTAATGATCTTATTTGTTCAAGGTAGCATATTTGATATTCAAACATCATGTCAAGTTCTTATGGCTATACTCTGTTAATTCTTAATATCGTATAAGATTACTTGAAGTTATTCCTATCCTGTGGAGTATAAGAGGGATGTGTTGCATCATCTCTATGCTATGACATGATGCCTGATACGTCTCAAACGTATCTATAATTTATTATGTGCCATGCTACTTTTATTACAATACTTGAATGTTTTATACATACTTTACAGCATTATTATACATTTTCCGGCACTAATCTATTAACAAGATGCCGAAGCGCCAGTTGCTGTTTTCTGCTGTTTTTGGTTTCAGAAATCCTAGTAAGGAAATATTCTCGGAATTGGACGAAATCAACGCCCAGGGTCCTATTTCTGCACGAAGCTTCCAGAAGACCGAAAGGGAGACGAGGTGGGGCCACGAGGTGGCCAGACACCAGGGCGGCGCGGCCTGGGCCTGGGCCGCGCGGCCCTGTTGTGTCGGCCCCTCGTGACGCCCCCTGACCTACCCTTCCGCCTACTTAAAGCCTCCGTCGCGAAACCCCCTGTACCGAGAGCCACGATACGGAAAACCTTCCAGAGATGCCGACGTCGCGAATCCCATCTCGGGGGATTCAGGAGATCGCCTCCGGCACCCTGCCGGAGAGGGGAATCATCACCGGAGGGGCTCTACATCATCATGCCCGCCTCCGGATTGATGCGTGAGTAGTTCATCCTTGGACTATGGGTCCATAGCAGTAGCTAGATGGTTGTCTTCTCCGCTTGTGCTTTCATTGTTATAGATCTTGTGAGCTGCCTAACATGATCAAGATCATCTATTTGTAATGCTACATGTTGTGTTTGGCGAGATCCGATGAATATAGAATATTATGTTAAGTTGATTATCAATCTATCATATATGTGTTGTTTATGTTCTTGCATGCTCTCCGTTGCTAGTAGAGGCTCTGGCCAAGTTGATACTTGTAACTCCAAGAGGGAGTAATTATGCTCGATAGTGGGTTCATGCCTCCATTTAATCTGGAACAGTGACAGAAAGTTCTAAGGTTGTGGATGTGCTGTTGCTACTAGGGATAAAACATTGATGCTTTATCTAAGGATATTTGTGTTGATTACATTACGCACCATACTTAATGCAATTATCTGTTGTTTACAACTTAATATTGGAAGGGGTTCGGATGATAACCTGAAGGTGGATTATTTAGACATAGATGCATGCTGGATAGCGGTCTATGTACTTTGTCGTAATGCCCTGATTAAATCACATAGTAATCATCGTTGATATGTATTGAATCTTTATTTGTCAATTGCTCGCCTGTAATTTGTTCACCCAGCATGCTAGTTATCTTATTGGAGAGACACCACTAGTGAACTGTGGACCCCGGTCCATTCTTTTACATCTGAATACATTCTACTGCTTTTACTGTTCTTTGCAAACAAACACCATCTTCCACTCGATACGCTTAATTCTTTGTTTTCAGCAAGCCGGTGAGATTGACAACCTCACCGTTACGTTGGGGCAAAGTACTTTGATTGTGTTGTGCAGGTTCCACGTTGGCGCCGGTTTCACTGGTGTTGCGCCGCACTACATTCCTCCACCAACAACCTTCACGTGCTTCTTGGCTCCTACTGGTTCGATAACCTTGGTTTCTTTCTGAGGGAAAACTTGCCGCTGTGCGCATCATACCTTCCTCTTGGGGTTCCCAACGGACGTGTACATCTACGCGCATCAAGCGACTTTTTTCTGGCGCCGTTGCCGGGGAAACTGAAAAAAAGTTACACCACAGAGAATTGCCTCCCACGGCAACAGCTTTTTTCTGGCGCCGTTGCCGGGGAGATCAAGACACGCTGCAAGGGGAGTCTCCACTTCAAATCTCTTTACTTTGTTTTTGTGTTGCTTTATTTTATTTACTACTTTGTTTGCTGCACTTAAACAAAACACACAAAAAATTAGTTGCTAGCTTTACTTTATTTACTGTCTTGTTCTCTATATCAAAAACACAAAAAAATTAGTTATTTGTCTTTACTTTATTTGCTTAGTTTACTTTGTTGCTATAATGGGTACTCCTGAAAATACTAAGTTGTGTGATTTCACTAGCACAAATAATAATGATTTTATATGTACTCCTATTGCTCCACCCGCTACTACAGCAGAATTCTATGAAATTAAACACCTTTCTTGAATCTTGTTATGAGAGAGCAATTTTCTGGTGTTAATGCGATGATCTTCTGCCCATCTTAATAATTTTGTTGAACTCTGTGAAATGCAAAAGTATAAGGATATAGATGGTGATATTATAAAACTGAAATTGTTTCCTTTCTCATTAAGAGGAAGAGCTAAAGATTGGTTGTTATCTTTACCTAAGAATAGTATTGATTCATGGACTAAATGCAAAGATGCTTTTATTAGTAAATATTATCCTCCTGCTAAGATTATATCTTTGAGAAGTAGCATTATGAACTTTAAACAATTTGATAATGAACATGTTGCTCAAGCATGGGAGAGAATGAAATCTTTGGTAAAGAATTGCCCAACCCATGGACTGACTACTTGGATGATCATCCAAACCTTTTATGCAGGATTGAATTTTTCCTCAAGGAACCTATTGGATTCAGCTGCTGGAGGTACGTTTATGTCCATCACCTTGGGCACCGCAACTAAACTACTTGATGATATGATGATCAATTACTCTGAATGGCACACTGAAAGAACTCCTCAAGGTAAGAAGGTAAATTCTGTTGAAGAAACCTCTTCTTTCGGTGATAAGATTGATGCTATTATGTCTATGCTTGCAAATGGTAGATCTCATATTGATCCTAATAATGTTCCTTTAGCCTCATTGGTTGCTCAAGAGGAAAATGTTGATGTGAATTTCATAAAGAGTAACAATTTCAACAACAATGCTTATAGGAATAATTATGGTAACAACAACTATAGGCCATATCCTTCTAATAATGGTAATGGTTATGGTAATTCTTATGGTAATTTTTACAACAATAATAAGAGTGTACCCTCTGGTCTTGAAGTGATGTTTAAAGAATTCATTAGTACACAAACTGCTTTCAATAAAACTGTTGAAGAAAAACTTGGTAAAATTGATGTTCTTGCTTCTAAGGTTGATAGTCTTGCTCTTGATGTTGATCTTTTAAAATTGAAAGTTATGCCTGAGAAAGTTGAAGATGCTAGGTTTGCTAAAACAAATTACATCCAAGTTAGAATTAATGATAATATTAGATTGTTGGCTGAATTGCATGCTAGGTGGGATAGAGAAGAAAAAGAAAAACTTGCTAAAGAAAATAATGTAGCTAAAGTATGGACTATTACCACCACTAGTAATGTTGATTCTTCACATGTTGCTGCACCTCCTACTATCAATGGTAAAATAATTGGTGTTGGCAATGTTTCTACTCCTAGTGCAAAACGTACAAAACTGCCTGAAACTGCTGAAACTGCTGTTTGTGATAAAACTGCTGAAATTTTTCAAAATATTGGTAACAATGATTTCATTGCTGTAGAACATAATGGTTTAGATTTTGATGATTGTCATATTACTGAAGTTATAAAGTTCCTACAAAAACTTGCTAGAAGTCCCAATGCTAGTGCTATAAATTTAGCCTTTACAAAACACATTACAAATGCTCTTATTAAAGCTAGGGAAGAGAAATTAAGACTTGAAGCTTCTATTCCTAGGAAGTTAGAAGATGGTTGGGAGCCCATCATTAAAATGAAATTCAATGACTTTGAGTGTAATGCTTTATGTGATCTTGGTGCAAGTATTTCTGTTATGCCTAAAAAGATTTATGATATGCTTGACTTGCCACCATTGAAGAATTGTTATTTGGATGTTAATCTTGCTGATAATGTTAAAAAGAAACCTTTGGGGAGGATTGATAATGTGCGCATTACGGTTAACAATAACCTTGTCCCCGTTGATTTTGTTGTCTTGGATATCGAATGCAATGCATCGTGTCCTATTATGTTGGGAAGACCTTTTCTTCGAACCGTTGGTGCTGTTATTGATATGAAGGAAGGTAATATTAAATATCAATTTCCTCTCAAGAAAGGTATGGAACACTTCCCTAGAAAGAGAATGAAGTTGCCTTTTGATTCTATTATTAGAACAAGTTATGATGTTGATGCTTTATCTTTTGATGTTACTTGATTTGCACTTTCTGCGCCTAGCTGAAAGGCGTTAAAGAAAGCACTTCTTGGAAGATAATCCATGTTTTATTTTATTTACTGTATTGTTGAGTCTTGGAAGTTGTTTACTACTGTAGCAACCTCTCCTTATCATGTTTTTGTGCCAAGTAAAGTTTCTATGCTAAAGTTGATGTTATATTTGGGATCGCTGCGCAGAAACATCATTGCTGTCTGTCACGAATTCTGGCATAAGTCTCTGTAAAAAATTCGAAAAAATCTGGAAATTTACGAGCGTGATCCTCAGATATGTACGCAACTTTAATTAGTTTTGAGTTTTTCCATTTGAGCAAGTTAAGTGCCCAGTACAGATGCATCTTTACGGACTATTCTGTTTTTGACAGATTCTGTCTTTTATTTCACATTGCCGCTTTTGCTATGTTGAATGAGTTTCTTTGTTCCATTAACTTTCAGAAGCTTTGTGCAATGTCCAGAAGTGTTAAGAATGATTGTGTCACCTCTGAATATGTAAATTTGTGGTTATTCACTAACCCTCTCATGAGTTTGCTTGAAGTTTGTGTGAAGGAAGTTTTCAAGGGTGAAGAGAAGAGGATGATATACTATGATCAAGAAGAGTGAAAGGTCTAAGCTTGGGGATGCCCCGGTGGTTCATCCCTGCATATTTTAAGAATACTAAAGCATCTAAGCTTGGGGATGCCCAAGGCATCCCCTTCTTCATCGACAACATTATCAGGTCACTTCTAGTGAAACTATATTTTTATTCCGTCACATTCTTATGTTCTTTACTTGGAGCGTCGGTTTGTTTTTATTTTTGTTTTGTTTTGAATAAAGTTGGATCCCGCCATTCTTATATTGGAGATATTACGCTCCGCGTTTTCTTATGGAACACTTGTGTTCTTAATTGTGCTTTAATGTTCATGGCGAAAGCTCATTGCTTCGTTAGATTGCTATTTGGTTGGAATTGGAAAATGCTGCATATGGTTTGGTAAATTTGGCAATTGTTTGAGCTCTCATAGATCATGTTTAAGCTCTTGCATCATGTAGTTTAATCTATTAATGAAGAACTACTGTAGAGCTTGTTTAATTTGGTTTGCATGATTGGTCTCTCTAAGTCTAGATATTTTCGGGTAAAGTGTTTGAACAACAAGGAAGACAGTGTAGAGCCTTATAATGCTTGCAATATGTTCTTGTGTGAGTTTTGTTGTACCTGTTCATACTTGTGTTTGCTTCAAACAACCTTGCTAGCCCAAACCTTGTACTGAGAGGAAATGCTTCTCGTGCATCCAAACACCCTGAGCCAAAATCCATGCCATTTGTGTCCACCATATCTACCTATTATATGGTATTTCTTGCCATTCCAAAGTAAATTACTTGAGTGCTACCTTTAAATTTCATTCCTCTACCTTTACAGTATATAGCTCATGGGACAAATAGCTTAAAAACTATTATGGTGATGACTATGTAGTTATGTGTCTTAATTCTTATAGGTTGCTTGTTGAGCGGTAACCATGTTTTCTGGGGACGCCATCAACTTTATCTTTGTTGGATATCATGTGAGATGCTATGCATGTTCGTCTTGTACGAAGTAAGTGGACTTCATGATCAAATGGTTTGAGTATGCATATGTTAGAGAAGAACATTGGGCCGCTAACTAAAGCCATGTATCATGGTGGAAGTTTCAGTTTGGACATACAACCTCAATCTCTTATGAGAATATTAACTGTTGTTGAATGCTTAAGCATTAAAAAGAGGAGTCCATTATCTGTTGTCTATGTTGTCCCGGTATGGATGTCTAAGTTGAGAATAATCAAAAGCGAGAAATCCAGTGCGTGCTTTCTCCTTAGACCTTTGTACAGGCGGCATAGAGGTACCCCTTTGTGACACTTGGTTGAAACATATGTTATGCGATGAGAATCCGTGTTTCCGAGCTAAGTAGGACAATGTGCGAGCACTATTAGTACTCTATGCATGAGACATGCAACTTGTAGGAAGTATTATGCATAGCACATATGAATTATTACTACCGTTGACAAAATTGTTTCTATGTTTTCAAAACAAAAAGCTCTAGCACAAAAATAGTAATCAATGCTTCCTTCTGCGAAGGGCCATTCTTTTACTTTATTGTTGAGTCAGTTTACCCACTTCTTTCTATCTTAGAAGCAAACACTTGTGTTAACTGTGTGCATTGATTCTTACATGTTTACTTATTGCACCTGTTATATTACTCTATGTTGACAAATATCCATGAGATATACATGTACAAGTTGAAAGCAATTGCTGAAACTTAATCATCCTTTGTGTTGCTTCAATGCATTCTACTATGAATTTATTGCTTATGAGTTATCTCTTATGCAAGTCCTGTTGATACTTGTTGATGACCCACAAGTATAGGGGATCGCAACAGTCTTCGAGGGAAGTATTACCCAATTTATTGATTCGACACAAGGGGAGACAAAGAATACTTGTAAGCCTTAACAGCGGAGTTGTCAATTCAGCTGCACCTGGAAACAGACTTGCTCGCAAGAGTTTATCAGTAGTAACAGTTTTATGGCAGTAGGAATAGTGAAATAACAGCAGCGGTGAAATAAAGACAGCAGTAGTGATTATAGTAAACAGCAGGATTAAAATACTGTAGGCACAGGGACGGATTAACGGGCGTTGCATGGATGAGAGAAACTCATGTAACAATCAAAGCAGGGGCATTTGCAGATAATAATAAAACGGTATCCAAGTACTAATCAATCAATAGGCATGTGTTCCATATTTAGTCGTACGTGCTCGCAATGAGAAACTTGCACAACATCTTTTGTCCTACCGGTAGGTGTGGCCAAGGCCTCTAGGGAAACTACTGGAAATTAAGGTACTCCTTTTAATAGAGTACCGGGGCAAAGCATTAACACTCCGTGAACACATGTGATCCTCACATCACTACCATCCCCTTCGGTTGTCCCGATTTCTGTCACTTCGGGGCCATTGGTTCCGGACAGCGACATGTGTATACAACTTGCAGGTAAGATCATAAACAACGAATATCTTCATGAATCAATAACATGTTCAGATCTGAGATCATGGCACTCGGGCCCTAGTGACAAGCATTAAGCATAACAAGTTGCAACAATATCATAAAAGTGACATCTACGGATACTAGGCACTATGCCCTAACAATCTTATGACTATTACATGACCAATCTCATCCAATCCCTACCATCCCCTTCAGCCTACAGCGGGGGAATTACTCACACATGGATGGGGGAAACATGGCTGGTCGATGGAGAGGCGTTGGCGGTGATGGCGGTGAAGATCTCCTCCAATTCCCGTTCGGCGGAGTGCCGAACGGAGACCTGGCTCCCGCGACGGAGTTTCGCGATGTGGCGGCTCTACGGAGGGTTTACGCGACTTCGACTTCTCCCCGTGCGTTTTTAGGTCGAACCCGATAAGTAGTCCGAAGGGGGGCGTCGGAGGCCAGCCGAGGGGGCCACACCATAGGGCCGCGCGGGCCCCCCCTAGGCCGCGCCGCCTTATGGTGTGGGGCCCTCGGGCCTCCACCTCTCTTGCCCTTCTGGCTCGTCGCATATTCTGGTAAAATAGGGCCTTCTGCATAAATTCCGAGGATTTTCCCGAAAGTTGGATTTCTGCACAAAAACGAGACACCAGAGCAGTTCTGCTGAAAACAGCGTTAGTCCGTGTTAGTTGTATCCAAAATACACAAATTAGAGGCAAAACAATAGCAAAAGTGTTCGGGAAAGTAGATACGTTTTGGACGTATCAACTCCCCCAAGCTTAGCTTATTGCTTGTCCTCAAGCAATTCGATTAACAAGCGAGCGATAAAAAGAACTTTCACGAACACATTTGCTCATATGATGTATATATTCTCATGCTATGGCTAATACTTAAGCAGTTCATAATGAGACACATGCAAATAAGATCATCCAACAGTTATGTCAATCATGGAGAGGTACCAACAATTAATAATAAGCATCATGAATCATGTATATAAGCAGGATTGCAATGTTCATAAGAGAATATGGTAAAGTGGTATCTCGCTTGCCTGTATTTGATCGGCAAAACATAAATGCCGAGCCACCTCTGGAGTTCATAGAAAGACTAGAAGTAGTGATTGTCAAAGATAAAAGCATCAAAGTTATACCACAATCAATCATATTTTGAGACAAGCATATTATACTAAGAATGACAGTTGTGCTCTCAAGATAGTGCTCAAAGAAAGAATGGAGACACAACATAAAAGTAAAAGATTGACCCTTCGCAGAGGGAAGCAGGGATTAACATGCGCTAGAGCTTTTTATTTGTAAAGCAGGAGTAAAATTATTTTGAGAGGTGTTTGTTGTTGTCAACGAATGGTAATGGGTACACTAACTACCTCATCAACCGGACTCCCAAGAGCGGCTCCCATTTTATTTATTTTTGGGTGGCACTCCTTCCAACCTTTCTTTCACAAACCATGGCTAACCGAATCCTCGGGTGCCTGCCAACAATCACATACCATGAAGGAGTGCCTTTTTATTTAAGTTTTATTATGATGATGACACTCCCCCCAACCTTTGCTTACACAAGCCATGACTAACCGAATCCTTCGGGTGCCGTCCAACAATCACAAACCATGGAGGAGTGTCTATTTAAGTTAATTAATTCGGGACTGGGAATCCCATTGCCAGCTCTTTTTGCAAAATTATTGGATAAGCGGATGTGCCACTAGTCCATATGAGAGTCCGTCAAAAGTAAATGACAAGGTTGAAAGCTAAACACCACATACTTCCTCATGAGCTATGAAACATTAACACAAATTGAGAAGCATTTTGAAAGTTTTAAAGGTAGCACATGAGAATTTACTTGGAATGGTTTGAAATGCCATGCATAGGTATTTATGGTGGACACTTTGGAACAACTTGGTTTTCAGGTGTTTGGAAGCACGAGCGGCGTTCCCGCTCAGTACAAGTGAAGGCTAGCAAAAGACTGGGGAGCGACAAATCAAGTGAGCAGTAACTGTCATAATCATGCTTGCGGCAAAATAAATTAACGGAGGCATAAAAGTGATACAATAACTCTGAAGCAATATAAATCATCGAGGCTTAATTGACTTTTTGTTCAGTCATATGCATGCGTGAGCATGTGCCAAGTCGATATAAATGAATTATTCAGAGGAGGATACCACAATGCCATACTTACTTATGAATAAAGCAATACAAGCGAACATCCATGACATGCTACTCATATTAATAAATTGGAGCTAAACATGAGAGATCATGAACTACTAGACTTTCTCAAATAACATATACCTCACATGAACCAACTAAGCATGCCCACATGGATGGGTATATGTACAAAAATGAAAGCAAATAGAGTTCATACCAGCCTCTCACCACAATCAGATTGTCGTAGATCGTCATTATTGCCTTTTCACTTGTGTAGCTTGGATAATATGAAATGAAAACCACGCTCCAGCCACCGAAGACCATTGAACTCATGATGAACTTTACAAACCAAAGAAGAACAGCAAATATTTTTGGTGTTTTCGAATTGGAAACAAGAACAAAAGAAAGCAAGCAAACAAAGCAAAATCTTTTTGGGTTTTCTCATAACAAACCAACGATAGCAAATAAAGTAAACTAAGAGCAAAGAACCAAATAAACAAATGGTGAAGAGAAACAACAGAAATATTTTTGGTCCTTTTGTGTTTTAAGAAAGAAACAAAGCGAAAAAAAAGAATGCAAACTAACAGAAACACAGAAAAGCAGGATGACAGAAATCTGCCAAATCCTGATAGCAGTACAGAAATCGAAATTAACAAAAATCTTCCATTGGTCAGCTCAAAAAGTGTTAAACTAATGAAAGTTAGATAACTACCTGGGGAACATGCTCAAAAATTTGCAACTCAAAATAACGTTCTGGCTGTGCGTACGAATTTTTTTGGTAACAGCACAGAATCTGTTTTTGGACAGCACTTCCCCAAATATCATCTCCCTCTCATTAGAAAACCACTCTAAGAAACTAAACAAGTATGTACAAGTATCCAGCAACCATAATATGCAAAGAATGAGTGATGCCGGTATACCTCCCCCCAAGCTTAGGCTCTTGGCCTAAGTGGAGTTCATTCCCAACGAGGGTCGGAGTTCCACGCCGGTGGATCATACATGGAGTGGTAATAGGGTCCCTGTGCAGAAGAATATCGTGGAGGTTCCACATGCCCATGATGTTGATATGAGGAGCTCGCTGCATCGGATGAAGAGTCAGGGTGCTCCTCGGCCTCCTCCACATCTTCCCTTGCACGACGGCTTTCCCTTTCTATGTATGCGTTTAGCTCATTTTCTGTGATCGACCACCCGTTCCTGGCATCAAGGTTAAACAAAGCAGGTGCAGGCAAGCGTACTAGTTTTTCAATTTTCTTAGTTATACTCCAATTTTTCTTATACAAAGTTATCTTATAATGCAGGTTGTTCAAATTAGATGCATCTGAAATAAATTCATGTTTAATCATGGAAACAACATCAAACTTCTCTATAGAAAGCGGAATATCTAAATGGTGAGGTCCTACACCATGCATAGCTAATAGGCGAGAGGCGATAAGACCTCCACAAATTCCTCCTTTCTCGCGGTTAGTAGCAAGTCTACAAGCTATTAAAGCACCCAAATTATAAGTCCTATCCTGTTGCAAAGCAGCAGCTAAGAAAGCCAAATCTTGGACAGATAATTTACCTCCGGTCCTTCTCGCAAGAATACACTTTGTAACGAAATAGGCAAAGTAGCGGTGGCTGGCTGTTGAATGCTACTAATCTTACCACTATCATTGGAGAAGCTCCTCCCATTACAAATCATTGTATAAAGATTTGAGAGCTCCCGCGGTGTTCCCCTGATCTTCTCGCAGGATCCCCACTGCGGCACTCTAATTGCTGTACAAAAATCACTGAAAGGCAAGTTGATAGTTTTGTTATAAATCTTGTACCGGACCATGGGGTTAGTTTGAGACCGATGAAATTTGAAATCCTGCACCACCGACACCGTTAGTTTAGCATATTGGTGAGGTTCACCAACAGTGAAGCCTTCCAACCCTGCATTTGAAATCAGTGTTTGAACATCTTGCAGGATTCCTGCATTCCGCATAAAATCCGTGCATGGGTAATAAGAGGGGTATACTCCCTCTTCACGATGGACTCTCATGACTTGATGTACCTCCAACTCTTGTTGGTTAAGCTGGTGCACACTCCCTTCCATTTTCTGAAATTTTTCAACAATCATTATAAAATTTGATTTCAAAGTATATAATTGAAGGGAACTACTATAGGAACTTGCTAGAGTACTACACATGCATCAAAACTAGTTTCTTCCACTTAGAACAAGCATGCAAGCTCACTAAACATGTTATCTACAGCATCAAAATATTCAAGATATACTCAACCAAACAAAATTCTAATTGGACAATCAAAGGAGTCACATACCAAGGAGTAAATGTGCCAAATTTCAAACAGAAATCTGGGCTGAGCAAGGAGATCGAAAAATCGCGAGTTCTTGAGCAGAAACACGAGTGAGAGGAACTTGGTACGAGTTTTTTCGGGAGAGAGAAGATGCTGGGAGGAAGAGATGATGTAGTGGGGCAAGGAGGGGCCCACACCACAGGGTGGCGCGCCCACCTCCTTGGCCGCGCCGGCCTGTGGTGTGCCACCCTCTGGTGCCCCACAGGTCATCCTCTGGCACTCCCAGGTGCCTCGTTGAAAAATAGGACCAATGGTGTAATTTTTGTAATTTTTTTGAAAACTTTGAAAAATGCACATTTCTGGGTATTAAATTAATGATTACTGCGCAGGAAAATGATTTCTAAAATCTTAACAACTAAAACATATTGCAAAACAAAAGTGCTACATCAAGTAAAATAAGTGGAGGGAGAAAGAAAGAAAGAAATGTTGTTTAGCTCTCTTATGCAATAAAATATACTTGTTAACAAGGTTGATCAAGTCTTGCTACCAAATAAATTTTATATGACATAAGAAGAAATAAACCTCAAATCAATCATGTTACCTTATATTGAATTGATATGGATCCAATCACAAGAGTTTGATATTCTTCTTTAGGCTCATATATAGGACAATCAATGGATCCCACTTTGATAGTTTTCACATTAAAAATTGTATTAACTCCGCATACTTTATCAATCCTCTTGGGAAAATAGACAGTATGTTCCTTATCATCAACATTGAAAGTAACCATGCCTTTATTGCAATCAATAACAGCCCCTGCAGTATTAAGAAAGGGTCTTCCAAGAATAATAGACATATTATCATCTTCAGGCATTTCCAACACAACAAAATCAGTTAATATCAAGCAATGCTGAGTAACTTGAACAGGAACATTTTCACATAAACCAACAGGAATAGCAGTAGATTTATCAGCCATTTGCAAAGATATATCAGTTGGTATCAACTTATCTAAATCAAGTCTCTTATAAAGAGAAAAAGGCATCATACTAACACCTGCTCCCAAATCACATAGAGCAGTTCTAACATAATTATTCTTGATGGAACAAGGAATAGTCGGTATACCTGGGTCTCCAAGCTTCTTTGGAATCTTACCATTGAAGGAGTAATTAGCGAGCATAGTGGAAATTTCCTCATTGGGGATTTTCCTTTTGTTAGTAACAATATCTTTCATATACTTTGAATAAGGAGGCAATTTAATAGCATCAGTCAAAGGGATTTGCAAAAATAAAGGTTTCATCCAATCACAAAATTTATTATAATGTTCCTCCTCCTTTGATTTTAATTTCTTAGCAGGAAAAGGCATTTGCTTTTGAACCCAAGGTTCTCTTTCATTACCATGTTTCTCAGCAATAAAATCTTCTTTAGTGTATTTTTTATTTTTAGCAGGCTTTTCAGGTTCTTTTTCAATTTCTTCTTTATCAGGAGTATCATTCTTATTACTATCTTCCTCATGTTCATTACCACTTTCAGTTTCAGCATCAGAAATAGAAATACTATTAGGATCATTAACAGGTTCAGAGGATTCTACAACATTCTTATGTTTCTTTTTCTTTTTCTTAGATGGAGCACTAGTTTTAATTAGTTGAGAATCTTGTTCAACTCTTTTGGGATGCCCTTCAGGATATAGAGGATCCTGGGTAGAAACACCACCTCTAGTTGTTACTTCATAAGCATGTTTTTCTTTAGAATTATTTCCCAACAAGTCATTTTGCACTTTAGTAAGTTGATCAATTTGAGTTTGAACCATTTGAAAATGTTTAACAAGTATCTTAACATCATTGGAGGTTCTCTCCACAATACCATGCAATTCACTAATAGCTCGAGAATTTTCCATTAAATGATTCTCTACTCTCATATTAAAGTTTTCTTGCTTAACAATATAATTATCAAATTCATCTAAGCATTGAGCAGGAGGTTTTGAATACGGAATATCTTCCCTAGTAAAGCGTTGAAGCGAGTGTACCTCAATCACGGATGAAGGGGGAGTTATCTCACATAAATCTTCTATAGGAGGTAAATTCTTCACATCTTCAGGTTTAATACCCTTCTCTTTAAGAGACTTCTTGGCTTCCCTCATATCTTCATCATTTAATTTAATCATACCCCTCTTCTTCACTATCGGTGTCGGGGTTGGTTCAGGTGTAGACCAATCATCATGATTCCGGCCTATTTTAGCCAATAATTCTTCAGCGTAAATGCGGAGTTCTTTTCCTGAAAACACAACCAGCACAACTATCCAGGTATGCCCTAGACTCAATAGTTAGTCCACTATAAAATATATCAAGTAAATCATGCTTTTCCAAATCATGGTCAGGCTGAGCTCTAATAAGAGAGCAAAATCTAGCCCAAGCCTCAGGCAATTTCTCTCCATCTTCCTGGTCAAAATTATAAATTCTCTGCAAAGCAGCATGTTGAGCACTAGCAGGAAAGTATTTTCGAAAGAAAACATCACGCAAGTCAATTGGACTTTTAATAGAACCAGGAGGCAAATTATTATACCAAGTTTTAGCATCATCCTTTAATGAGAAAGGAAAAATTTTAGCAACAAAATAAGTACGCATCTTGACATCATCAGAAAACACGCTACTCAGAGTAGATAACTCAATCATGTGTTCAACAGCACTTTCTTTTTCAGTACCACAAAAGGGTGTTTTCTCAACAATAGCTATATGAGATAAATCAAGAGAAAAATCATAACCTTTATCCCTAATGTTTATAGGAGATGTGGCAAATTTAGGATCAGGAGATGGTTTATATCTAACAGCATGTTCTGCAAGCAACTTTTTAATTTTTCTTGCATCAGTAGTAGCATTGCATTTTTCAATAAAATCATCATCAAGCTCTACATAATCTTCATCAAGATCATCACTAGAATATTCAACAGACTCAGGTGAATTAACAGGTGTAGCAGCATTTTCATTAGGAGTTTCAGTATTTTCAATTTGTCTAGACTTAGCAATTGTAGCATCTAGAAAAGATCCTAACGAACCATCATTATCAAGCAATGAAGCATCATCACAATTATGAGAGGAATTTTCAGATTCAGCAGAAGTACCAGCATTCGAAGCTTGTGGTGGTGAAACAAGTTTACTTATCACAGATGGTGAATCAAGAGCAGCAGAGGTACTAAGAGTTGTACCTTTTCTTGTAGTGGATGGTAATATGGCGATCTTAGTATCGCTAGGTTTACCCATGATGGAGAATTTGCAGCGAACAATATCAAACCAAGTGAACTTCCAAATAAAGCTATGCTCCCCGGCAACGGCGCCAGAAAATAGTCTTGATGACCCACAAGTATAGGGGATCACAACAGTCTTCGAGGGAAGTATTACCCAATTTATTGATTCGACACAAGGGGAGACAAAGAATACTTGTAAGCCTTAACAGCGGAGTTGTCAATTCATTGCACACAGAAACAGACTTGCTCGCAAGAGTTTATCGATAATAACAGTTTTATGGCGGTAGGAATAGTGAAATAACGACAACGGTGAAATAAAGACAGCATTAGTGATTATAGTAAACGAGGATTAAAATACTGTAGGCACGAGGGACGGATTAACGGGCGTTGCATGGATGAGAGAAACTCATGTAACAATCAAAGCGAGGGCATTTGCGAGATAATAATAAAACGGTATCCAAGTACTAATCAATCAATAGGCATGTGTTCCATATTTAGTCGTACGTGCTCGCAATGAGAAACTTGCACAACATCTTTTGTCCTACCAGCCGGTGGCAGCCGGGCCTCTAGGGAAACTACTGGAAATTAAGGTACTCTTTTTAATAGAGTACCGGAGCAAAGCATTAACACTCCGTGAACATATGTGATCCTCACATCACTACCATCCCCTCCGGTTGTCCCGATTTCTGTCACTTCGGGGCCATTGGTTCCGGACAGCGACATGTGTATACAACTTGCAGGTAAGATCATAAACAACGAATATCTCCATGAATCAATAACATGTTCAGATCTGAGATCATGGCACTCGGGCCCTAGTGACAAGCATTAAGCATAACAAGTTGCAACAATATCATAAAAGTGACATCTATGAATACTAGGCACTATGCCCTAACAATCTTATGACTATTACATGACCAATCTCATCCAATCCCTACCATCCCCTTCAGCCTACAGCGGGGGAATTACTCACACATGGATGGGGGAAACATGACTGGTCGATGGAGAGGCGTTGGCGGTGATGGCGGTGAAGATCTCCTCCAATTCCCGTCCGTGAGTGCCAGAACGGAGACTTCTGGCTCCCGCGACGGAGTTTCGCAATGTGGCGGCTCTCTGGAGGGTTTCTGGCGACTTCGACTTCTCCCCGTGCGTTTTTAGGTCGAACCCGATAAGTAGTCCGAAGGGGGGCGTCGGAGGCCAGCCGAGGGGGCCACACCATAGGGCCGCGCGGGCCCCCCCTAGGCCGCGCCGCCTTATGGTGTGGGGCCCTCGGGCCTCCACCTCTCTTGCCCTTCTGGCTCCGTTAGTATTCTGGTAAAATAGGGCCTTCTGCATAAATTCCGAGGATTTTCCCGAAAGTTGGATTTCTGCACAAAAACGAGACACCAGAGCAGTTCTGCTGAAAACAACGTTAGTCCGTGTTAGTTGTATCCAAAATACACAAATTAGAGGCAAAACAATAGCAAAAGTGTTCGGGAAAGTAGATACGTTTTGGACGTATCACTTGTCTTGAAAGTACTATTCATGAAAAGTTTTGCTATATGATTCATTTGTTTAGTCATTATCTTTGTTAGCAATCTTTTGTTCAGATCACTTCATTAATCTCATATGCTTTACAATAATGTTGATCAAGATTATGTTGGTAGCATGTCACTTCAGAAATTATTTGTGTTATCGTTTACCTACTCGAGGACGAGTAGGAACTAAGCTTGGGGATGCTTGATACGTCTCAAACGTATCTATAATTTCTTATGTTCCATGCTACTTTTATTACAATACTTGAATGCTTTATACATACTTTACAACATTATTATACATTTTCCGGCACTAACCTATTAACAAGATGCCGAAGCGCCAGTTGCTGTTTTCTGCTGTTTTTGGTTTCAGAAATCCTAGTAAGAAAATATTCTCGGAATTGGACGAAATCAATGCCAGGGTCCTATTTTTGCACGAAGCTTCCAGAAGACCGAAAGGGAGACGAGGTGGGGCCACGAGGTGGCCAGACACCAGGGCGGCGCGGCCTGGGCCTGGGCCGCGCGGCCCTGTTGTGTCGGCCCCTCGTGACGCCCCCTGACCTACCCTTTCGCCTACTTAAAGCATCCGTCGCGAAACCCCCTGTACCGAGAGCCACGATACAGAAAACCTTCCAGAGACGCCGCCGTCACGAATCCCATCTCGGGGGATTCAGGAGATCACCTCCGGCACCCTGCCGGAGAGGGGAATCATCACCGGAGGGGCTCTACATCATCATGCCCGCCTCCGGATTGATGCGTGAGTAGTTCATCCTTGGACTATGGGTCCATAGCAGTAGCTAGATGGTTGTGTTCTCCGCTTGTGCCTTCATTGTTATAGATCTTGTGAGCTGCCTAACATGATCAAGATCATCTATTTGTAATGCTACATGTTGTGTTTGGCGAGATCCGATGAATATAGAATATTATGTTAAGTTGATTATCAATCTATCATATATGTGTTGTTTATGTTCTTGCATGCTCTCCGTTGCTAGTAGAGGCTCTGGCCAAGTTGATACTTGTAACTCCAAGAGGGAGTAATTATGCTCGATAGTGGGTTCATGCCTCCATTTAATCTGGGACGATGTGAGAAAGTTCTAAGGTTGTGGATGTCTTTGTTGCGACTAGGGATCACACAGTGATGCTTTATCTACGGTGATTTGTGTTGATTCCATTCCGCACCATACTTAATGCAATGCTCTATGGTTTTCAACTTAATACTGGAAGGGGTTAGGATGATAACTTTGAAGGTGGATTATTTAGGCATAGATGCATCTTTGGATAGCGGTCTATGTACTTTGTCGTAATGCCTTGATTAAATCACATAGTAATCATCGTTGATATGTATTGAATCTTTATTTGTCAATTGCTACTTTGTAATTTGTTCACCCAGCATGCTAGTTATCTTATTGGAGAGACACCACTAGTGAACTGTGGACCCCGGTCCATTCTTTTACATCTGAATACATTCTACTGCTTTTACTGTTCTTTGCAAACAAACACCATCTTCCACTCGATACGATTAATTCTTTGTTTTCAGCAAGCCGGTGAGATTGACAACCTCACTGTTATGTTGGCGCAAAGTACTTTGATTGTGTTGTGCAGGTTCCACGTTGGCGCCGGTTTCACTAGTGTTGCGCCGCACTACATTCCTCCACCAACAACCTTCACGTGCTTCTTGGCTCCTACTGGTTCGATAACCTTGGTTTCTTTCTGAGGGAAAACTTGCCGCTGTGCGGATCATACCTTCCTCTTGGGGTTCCCAACAGACGTGTACATCTACGCGCATCAATGCCCATATGGATGTTTATCTTATACATGTTAAAGTTTTTTTCTTCATATCTCATTGATAAATTGTTATTGTCCACAACAACTTAAAATAGAAAATAGTTAAGTGAATCCATGAACCTCGGTCACTTTTCTATCACTTTTATCTTTTTTTTTTAATTGTAATAACACTCCTAGCCCTCGAGTTGGTGGAAATTAGGCAGCGATGCCACTGGATATATCGCCTGTCAAACCGGCCCGCCACCCACGACCCCCTCCTTTCCGGATTCCTTTTCCTCACACCTCCTCTCCCGACTCCCCACATTGGCGCAGCGCAGCCCTAGGCTCGTCGCCCCGAACTATCTCCGGCGAAAATCGCCCATCGTCTCCGGCGTCCGCCCCGCAGCTTTCACCTGCGCCGCCGGGCCGGACCTCGCCGCCGCCGACGCGCTCCCTCGGAACCTACCCCGCCGCTCTCCGAAACAAGCCTGTACTCTGCTTTTATTTTTCCAATCAAGCAATACTATGTGCTATCCAAACTAGAAACGGACCCGGAATCCATGTGCTCGGCGGTTTCCTTTCCGCCGTCCCACCTTTATTTACCCTTCCTCTCTCCCGAATCCTGACCCACCCAAGCCCCAAACCCGACCGCCGTGCCCTAGAGCTGCCGCCGTGCCGCGGCGTACCGTCGGCCAGCCCCTTCGCCTCCAACGCGCGTCGCCGCCGTCGCCGTTTCCGCTCCACCTCATCGCCTCTCGACCCCGTCCGCAATCTCGGCGATTGGTTTTTTGGGGGTACGTACGAGTTTTCGGCATCGGTTAAATATCACTGAACTCCACCAATTTCCGTCGGCGCACCATCTAGATCCGCCCCGCAGGGAGCGAGGGTTCCGGAGAATCGAATTGTGGAGTCCAGCAGCCAGGCGCCGGTGAAGACAAGGACTCGGTCTGCTTCTGTTGTCTTGGGGCAGCGTCGATGTGTTAGTGTGTAGGCTCACTCACATTGATTCTGATTTCATCCTACTGCTGTAATATTTTTTTTTGTTTTTGGTTTTGTTCTGAACTCCACCCTGTAAGCTGGTATCTCCGGCATCCCCCTTTGCTTTATTATATAAAAGCTTGTTCAATCGACCGTTCGTCGAAAATATTAAATAAAAAATATAAAAAATAATTGAGGAGCCATGATGGCGAAGAACAATGCTGGTTATCTTGGCGTCTCCGAGCCAATATCACTAAGCGGGCCGACCGAGAAGGATCTCATTCAGACGGCCGAGGTCGAAAAGGTGCGTAGCCTGCGGTATACGTGTATCAGATAGATCAAGAATTTGCAATTTTTCTGTTGTTCCCATGTTGAATAAGTTTTGCTCATCTGTTGTTATTGGTGTTGATTGATTCAGTTCCTTGCTGACGCGGGCCTGTATGAGAGTCAAGACCAGGCCGTCTCGCGAGAAGAGGTCTTAGGCAAACTTGACCAGGTTCGAGAATGCTCTGTCGATTGTGCTTATATTTTGGATTATAATTTGGGTAGGCCGGTTTCAAGACGAGCTGTTGTTTGTCCTCGCAGACTGTGAAAGCTTGGATTAAGAAGGCCACTAGGGTGAGCGGTTACGGCGAGCAGTTTGTGCAAGAAGCAAATGCCAAGATCTTCACATTCGGTTCATACCGCCTTGGGGTACTCTGTTATGCCGTTTCTTGCGCACTTCTGTTTCTAAAGAAATACTTAATCGTCAGATGTTACTGTGTTTTAATGCTTTTTTTCCCTGTTCTCTATGTTCTTCTATCGAATTATATTAGCGCGTTAGTAATCATGCATACATCTTTGTAGAGTCTGATGGTTTTAGGTAGGTATACTGGTATGGATATATATGGTTGCCGCTTTTACGAGGTTTTCCATCTCTGTAACCTAAATTAACTGTTGTGATTCTTCTTAATTTGTTGCTTATTGCCCAGGTGCACGGTCCTGGCGCTGATATTGATACACTATGCGTTGGTCCAAGACATGCAACTCGAAATGTAAGAGGATCTGTTACTGAAATTCCAGTGGTATTTGCAGTCTTTACTGTGTCAAATGTGCATTTCATTTTATGCAGGACTACTTCTTCCGGTGTCTTCACGATATGCTAGCTGAGATGCCAGAAGTTTCTGAGTTACATCCGGTACCAGATGCTCATGTGCCTGTTCTGGGGTTCAAACTTTGTGGGGTGTCCATTGATCTTTTATATGCAAACCTTGCACATGTGGTGATTCCTGATGTAAGTTTGTTTTACAGCTTTGTTACTTCAATATTGCAGTATTGCATGCCGTATTTATCTTGGTACTAATTGTAATAAATGAGTAGAGAATGTAGCAGTATCCATCTGAAAATGAAAGACCATATAGATGGAGCTTAGCATTTTATTCCATAGTTTTATTTGGCTTGCGAATCATTTCATGACATGTTTTGATGATGTTTGATAGAGATTCCTAACCATGGTACATGATTCCTTTTCAGGATCTTGATCTTTCTCAGGACTCCATACTGCACAATGTTGACGAACAGGCTGTCCGTAGTTTAAATGGGTGTCGAGTTACTGATCAGATCTTACGATTGGTCCCAAATATTCCGGTATGTGTCCTTACGAATGCCTGTTTCTCAAGTAAACATGTTAATATTATTCTAGGGACTAAATCCCACTTCTTTTCTCAAATCCAGAGTTTCCGCACAACCTTAAGGTTCATGAGGTACTGGGGAAAGCGTCGTGGGGTGTACTCAAATGTATGCTTCTTCTTGCTGCAAGAGAATTCTTTAAACTATTATCATACATGCATGATCAGGGAAACACTGGGAGCTTTATGTGAGGAGACCAACAGAAGAAGAGAACATTTAGCTTCATTCTGAAAAAAGACATTAAGTTTCATTTGGTTTTAAGCAAAGGGTTGACACCAAATGTAACAATAGACTGCCTTATTTGTCTTCCATTTATCTGCCTATCATACTGTTTTGAGGTCAACTGTTCAAGTACTACTGTGGTAAAATGAGACAAAATATAAGGAAACGGGAGAACTAAAAAGCTTAACGTTTGCTTAAGCTGTTCACCGGTATTTGCAAAATACTGTTTGCACATAAAAACTGGTGAGGTGAATAAAACGAATTGCACCATGGGGAGCCCATAATATATAGCTATGCCCCATTGCAGGATTACATGTTTACATTATGATGCATACACATATCACTATCAATATTATGATCTATGAATATGAAATATATACTCATATATTGCTTGCTTGTCCAGGTTATAGGATTTTTGGGTGGCATAAATTGGGCAATTCTTGTTGCTCGAATATGTCAATTGTACCCAAATGCATCGCCCAGCATGTTGATATCTCGGTTTTTCAGAGTCTTCAGCCAGTGGAAGTGGCCCAACCCTGTTATACTTTGCCATATTGAGGAGGGTCCTCTTGGCCTCCCTGTTTGGGATCCAAGAAGAAACTTTAGAGATAGGGGCCATCAGATGCCTATAATTACACCCGCATATCCTTGTATGAATTCTAGCTATAACGTATCTAGTAGTACTAAGTATGTGATGATCCAAGAATTCACACGAGGATTTGAGATCTGCCAGGTACTTGTTATTTCAGAATGATTTTTATATCCTAACAGGAAATCATCAGCAAATCAAATCATTCATGCATTTAGGGCTGATATATATAATATACTCCCTCCGGCACGAAAAGGATGTCGCAGTTTTGTCCGTATTTAGACTAATCTGAGACATCCTTTTTGGGATGGAGGGAGTAATAGAGATCAAATGGTTATATGTGTAGTGTCTAGTAGTCGCAATATTGATCCTAAGCGCAAACTGTACTCCCCATTTCTGTACCTTAGGCTGCAAATGTTTCGATAGTTATTTTTTTTTGCGGGGGAGATAGTTATTATTAATGTAGTAGAGTTATGCAAATTCATTTTGTTGTAGAGTTATCTTTAATTATCTGATTAAAATATATAATGTATGTGATGCCTGTGTTTTCACTGTTAACTTAAACTATACATGAGCAGATTCTTGAGATTATGTGGCTTGTCTGTAGCAACTACTTTGTATTTATGTTTAGAACTTCAATTTTGAGTTCATTCTTATGGATGTCTTGCATCAGACTTTATTTAACCTTGATGTATAAACTGTAGGCAATAGATGAAAATAGAGCAACCTGGGATGATCTATTCGAGCCATATCCTTTTTTCGAATTATATAGAAATTATTTAGAGATTGGTATCACAGCGAGAAATGAAGATGACCTCAGGAATTGGAAAGGCTGGGTAGAGTCTCGTCTTCGCCAACTTGTACTGAAGGTGAATAACTTGGAATAAAACTTCCATTCTTATTAGTTTTAGTGTGCACTGTGCTGTCCTTTAATATGTGATTTTGGCTGCTGATGTAGTTTGAGCGATATACACATGAGATGCTCCTTGCGCATCCTCATCCCAGAGATTTCTCAGATGGATCCAGGCCGTTGCATAGCTTTTATTTTATGGGTCTTTGGAGAAAACAAACTGCCCAACCTCAAGAAGCTGAGCAATTTGACATCAGAGGAATCGTAAATGAGTTTAAGATTTCAGTTCTTGCTTATGTACATCGGAGAGAAGGAATGGATATTGAAGTCTCCCATGTAAAAAGAAAAGATATCCCCTTGTTTGTTTTTCCTGGTGGAGTACGTCCTCCACGTTCTTCCAGAACAGCAGGCAGGAACAGCCGTGCTGTTTCTAGGAATGATGTTACACCTGATCGTCATGTTGGAAATCCATTGGAGACTGAGAGTTGGAGTGATCCTCAGTCTGCTCAAGATGGTTCTGGTGGCTATCAAAGTACTTCGTTGTTGCCCTCTAATTTATCAAGTAGAGAAACCCAAAATATTTTGAACGGGCATTTGAATCTCCACACAGAAACTGTTGAGCATGAACATCCAGGGCGTTTTCTTGGAAGTCCACCTGCTCCTGGGGATAATGCTGTGGTGGATGTGGTTACACAACCTAACAGCATGCCATCTACTTCAAGCAATGGTGGTCCAGCAAATGGGTTGGGCATTTGTTTCAACAGTTCACAAAAGGAATCTGAGGGGATTCGTGTAAATAATCTTGTGAGTTCCCCTCCTGCTCCAGTTGATGAGCTGGTATCATATCAAGCTAAGCCTGACAATAAACATGGACCTCCTCATGGATCTGAGGGGCAAACATGCAACCTGAGCTCCCATGGTAATAATCATTTGAAGCGCAAGGCTGAGGACGAGCTGGAGGTATATTCTTTTTCTAACTCTTTTCATATGTATTTAGGATTTTTGTATGGCCTCGAGTCCTCGTTTTTCCTCTGCTCTTACTTAGAGTTGTAAGCTTGCATAGATGATAATTTACTGCTTTGCCTTCTGTTCCTCTTTCATGCGTAAATACATATGTTAGATTGTCAAAGAAACCCCTGTTGATTTACAACCACAGCACATACTTTGTCGTAATTATCTAGTTTGTAATGATATTTCAATGAATGACATTACACTATTGTTACATGTTCTGCCAATTTATTTCACAAGAGCCAGGACACAATGCATATTAAGTTTTCTGAAAATTCGATATGCTAGGACCATTTGATACACTAAAGAGCAATGTAGGAAAAGCAATAAAGGAACTCACAAATTGCGGTCTCTCTTCGGTCACCTGTTCACTGTGACGAATGCAACGATACCATTTACACATTTTCAATCCAGATATTTTTAGTACATACAAGTGGTCAAAGTTGTGCACCAAAGACCGTGCAAAAAATTTGTGCCTTATATTTTTGGACGGAAGGAGTAATTCCTTATCAGAACGTGGATAAAACAAATGCCTCAGTATATTAAAACAAATGCCAACCAGCATTTTATGATGGCTGGGTTATTTTGCATTCACTATGAATAATTTACTCATTCAACATCATTGATCGATAGAGCTACACCATGCCACCTTGTACAGATTCATTAGCTTATTATGTTTTATCTCTGAATGCGTATTGTGACTTGGCTTATTTGCTTGTATTTTAACATTAGTCATGATTTCCTTTTGTTTTTTATAACAGCCACTTGAGCTTGCTTGCCCGTCAGTTCGCGCTACTCCTGCATCGACTGTCCAAAGAAAGCCCCTCAGGTACCCCTGTACTACCTATATTTGGAAATAGATGACGTCATGGAAAGCATGCAGTCAAACTTTTCTAGACTCCTCTAGTTAATTAATATGCTAACATATGAAGTATTTAGATTGATCAAAGGAAAAGTAACAATCCGTTGGTAGTATGATTTGTCACGAAAAATGCTTCCATAATATGATTTATAAATGTATAACATATGCATTTGTGAAGTAAGTCAATCTAGTATCTTGGAAACTTTACTCATGTCTGTAATTTTCTTATATTGGTTAATTTACGATTGGTGGGATCAATATTTTGCATGGTCATTTTGCTCCATTTATCCAACGGATATTGGCAGTTCCTACTGTTCCTTGATTTTCCTGGTTGCTGTGAGATGTTACGCTGCTAATAATATTTCTTAATTTGTTGAAGGCTTCGATTGTCAACTTTGCCGCAACCAAAACAAGCTGAATGAAGCCCCCGAATCCAATACCAGGCCAAGAAGTGAAGATACAGAGGAGGATCGAACAACAAGATCTTTCGTTTTCTCATTTTATCATGTTCAAAATGTAAACATGCCGAATTGTGTACTGCAGAGAAAGTTAAAAGGAAAATGCTGTAATGTTGAGATATTTTTACCCCTGGCATTTGCATCTGCTAGCTCGAAATCTTCTCTTGTTTGACTGGTACTCGCTGTAATAACATATGTTTGGCAAATATTAAATTGTTTGGCAATAAATGCCAGCCTTGTGTATAAATTGAACTGATGAACTTGCCAGAACCAACTCTAGCTTCGGTGGCGTTGTTACACCTGGGTATGACGTTACTCACAAAAGCGTTTTGATGCCGTATGTGCCTCGTAAAATCCACAGAAGAGCGTCTGCCTTGGAGGTGTCGTGGACGCTAGTCTTTTGGTGGATGGATGTTCCTTGTTTTAGGTTATGTTAGTTACAATGTGATCCTCTCTGCCCTATATCTCTCTCAGTTGGTGTGCCTAGTGTCAACGAAGGGTGCGTGGAATTAGGTGTTGGTGTGCCTAGTGTCAGCGAAGGGCGTGTGGAACTAGGTGTCTTCTTTGGAGCCTTGGTAAATTCTACTATTATAATCTTTGCTCAGCTTCGATGATTGAGCTATGAGGATGACAACGCGCTTTCAGGTAGTCGTCGCTAGGTGTTTCAAGGACATATTCATTATTTTTTATTACTTTTAGAATTCCACTTGCCATCTCGTTGCTCCTTCCATGATAAGTGTCATTGTTTTAGCTTACTTTTAGTTAAATTTAAAACAAAACAATAATTATTATGGATCAGAGGGATATGTGATGTGTGAGTGCCTCTAGTCTTGGGTAGGCTTCTACTTGTACTTCTAGAAGAACAGGAGAACTTCTGTTTAATGCAAAATTGCAATACTAGAGTAGGCAGCTTTGACTTTCCTCACTTCCTGGTGACGTCTTTTTTCATTTGCCAAATGATATACCAGACCGTTTTGACATTAAATTCTTACAAGCACGTGGACTGTACAAGCAGGCCTCAATTTCCTTCTTTTTAAGCTGTTTCCAGTAAACCAGCTAATCGCAGAAACATTAATGCATGATCTCATGAAGAAAATTTGCTCAAGAGCTAATCACATAACTCAACTCCAGTATTATAAGAAGTGACCCATACAATTTCTTGCTTGTTGACTGAAAACATAAGTAGCTAGGCAACCACAACATCTCGAAACAAGGGGAGATGGGTACAGGTTCTTTGCGTGCAGAAAACTGTCTGATCTGATATGAAAAATAAGGATTCAGCAATACACACAGAGCAGGCACCAGCCGCACGCTCGTTGCTCATGCTTGAGGTGATGATGGTTTGCCCTTATCGCATGTCGCCTTCTCTCCAGCTGTCTTGTTTTGGGTGTTGTTTGCCCCTTCTTCGACCAGAGATCCAGAGCGCATTAGTTCCTTGACCTTGCGGAATTCATCATAGTGAGCACGGCGATGATCGTTAAAACTTACAGATCCTTTGTCACCTTCTGAGTCTGCATGAACACCAACAAATCACTTGTTCAAAATAGCGCCCTGGACTTCGGTTATAAGCTTATTATACCCAGTACCAGTATAGTATAATGATAAAATATATCTTAGAAAAGCACTATGAAAGCTTTAGATAAGCTAGGAAACTGAGAAAAGCTATATGAGTGGTCATTAGTTGGATCACTTATGGACTTCATTGCAGAAAGTTTGATACCATAACAGTCCCTGTACCATAACACGGAGTTACATAACTCAACTTGTAAAATAGATTGCACAGTGGCAAATGCTGATTTACTCTAGAAACTAACCATCAAACAAATAACACCTCATGTAGTAACAGCTATATATATTCTTGATTTGTCATCACAATCTTGAACTAACACATGGCATAACCTTTGAAGACTAATCATCCATGCAGTCACTCGAAAAACAACTTAGTTTTTTCACTATAAAGCAAGTGACAAAAATTTCTCTCGTTTAAATCGACTCAAATGGAGCAGAACAATGTAATAGAAAATTACTGTAAGCAGAATAACCACATCAAAATGGCAACTGAGCAAGAAGCTACCAACCATCATCGTGTTCCATGGCATCTGCATCATCATCTGAGGTTGCCCAATCATCATCCTTTGAATCATTTTTACTCGAAGAAGCCACACCATTTAAAGCAGTTAAAATAGCTTCAGCATTAACAGTCTCCTCTAGACACCTGTCGAAAGGGCGTGTTGGCGATAGTGACCCTAGACAGAAGTAGTGGAAGAAATGTTCAGCTCTTGCACATTATGAACAATAACGGTGGTCAGGTTAGATAAGATAAAGGTAACAAGATATATACCATCATCATCTATCATAGGGTGATAGGGTGTCTTGGGCTCAGTTATCTTCTGCCTCACTGGCTTGTTTGATTCAATCTCATACAGATTGTCCTCATTCCACTTCACACGATTAGAGCTGGAAACAAAAAAAAAGGTCAAACTATTGGAAGCCAAATAAAGCAACTTGAGTTCTAGCTCACACTTATGCAGTCAGTTCAATCGTTTCTTTACCTCTGTATCGTAGCACAGCAATTTGTGCCAAAAAACATGGTTTCATGTGTATATGCAAAACCATAAATAATGCAAATGGGTCTACAAAATCACATTCATTTTTTCAAAGTGCCACATCCCTGTAGATGTCACTAGCTAGTCAGTATCCTGTTTAAGCATGCAACAGAGCAATGATGTTTTCTAAGTCTTCATAGTACCATCACATGCAAGAGCGAAATTGGGAATTTTGTATCCCCCTTAGAGAGATAGCTCTACAGTTTACCATTTAATGTAAACTGGGATAGCTGGGGTAAACCAGTTTTAGTTTACCACGTGATGCTGCAACTAAAAAATGAATTATATATTCCTCAGCACTTATCAAACACATTCACTGATCACTTGTTTACAAGATGATACACAAAAATGAGATTATGCTCTATCGTTGTGCTAGTCCAGAGATAATATTTGAAACAAGTCCAGTCAAGTAATGTAGTAACTAAAGAGTCTGAAACCGAATAGATAAACCACACATATCTGAATAAGTCAGTATGCACGTTCAAACAGGTTTTTATTGATTCAAAGGATGAACTAAGACTACTAACCTCATGCTTTAAGATTGCTGCACAATTTTGACAAAGCAACTCTGTTGAATGCTTGAGGCCAGATAACAGCACACCACCTCTTTTAGCTTTCCTGCAGAAAGAAAACTTTCAGACAGTCAGAGTAAGCCAGATAACGGAGCATGTGTACCATCTATTTAACTGAATCATACTTCTTATATTAAAAATACACAAAACGTGACACGGTAATAAGCAACTTTGCTACATGACAGTGTAAAATGAGAGCAAATGTGCTTGACACGGAAATGGCGGCCATCGGTTACAGCTACTGTACTAATATTGTGATGGCCAGCAAGAGGTCTGCACAAACTGCCTAAGTTAATTTGCCTTTCATCCTCCTAGCACAGCTGCTGAAGAACAAGCAGTCTTCGCTCGGCGTCGCACCAGCACACATTGCTGCACAATTGCTCTCCGCTGGCTTGTCGCCTTGCCTTCCTACAAGCAGCGCTCGCCGAAGGCCAAACATGAAACCGCCAGGCATGATGATGTTCAATAAAGGCAGTCTTACTTCGCTGCTGGGCGCACTCCGATCTGGCTCGATGCCATCCATGCCGGGCCGTGTAGGTATGTTAAGATTACTACTAGAGCGAGGTGAGGCTAAATCAGAGGATTCGTACTGTGGCGGTGAGCAATTACGGAAGGGCAACACAATCCCCTGAAAATAATAATAGGGTAAGTGTACTACTACAACAACAATCGCTCAGTGTGTTGTGGCCGACGACCATCATTCTGGAGCGGCAGACCCCATGATTCTGTACACTTAATAACGGAGATATTACCAAAATTAAAACTGTAAAAACGGAAGATCATCATCTACACGTCGTGCGAAAGCATGCCATAGCAGGGGCGGATCTGGAAGGCGTGCCAAAACCCGTAGAAAGGGTTGCTTTGGGTTTAACTAACTAATCGTCCATCGATGACCAGAGAAATACCTCGAAAATGGATGTCCGGGACTGCGGGCGGAGCGGAGATGAGGTGGAACGGCGAGCCCGGCGAGCGCGCGTGGGAGGCGGGAGGGTTGGTTGGGGAGCGGGGCGGGCGTCGGCGATGGCGCGGAGCTAGGGCACGGCGGCGGCGGCGGTGGACTTGGGAGAGATTCTAGCGCCGCATCGGACCGGATTGGGGAGAAGAGGAAAGGGCACGGGATGGTGGCGGAGAGAAAAATCGCTACGGAGAGAGGGACTTTTTGACGTGCGGAGAGAGCGATTTTGACCAGGCAGAAAAAATCAGATGGGGATTTTGACTTGAGATGCTGATTAGAGATTTGATTTTGTATATACTCCCTCCATAGATAAGCTTGCGACATGTAAATTAGTTTCTGCAAACAAGACGATATGTTTCTGCAAACGTGCACATCTGTCTGAGACGCCACGGTAAAAAAAAAGTTTCGGTCTCTTTCAGAACAGAGTGATTCTCAACCAATACTTTCAGAATAATGTGATGCTCAACAAAGAAAAGTAAAACGTCGAGGCAGATTGTCTTGATTGTCAGCAAACTGATGGCCAGAAATGCAAACGAAAAAAAGCCCAAATGAAGATTAACTCTAGCAACTTTACTTGACACAGCCAGGCAGTTCTGTATCATTCCTGAATATAACAAAGTAGCATCCAAGGTTGTACATCAATATAGCATCCAATGATGTCTCTCCCCATGTCTCTTCGCAAAACAAAAAAGATGTCTCTCCCATCCCATGTACCAATGAATAACGTACATCAATATACCATCCAATGTTTGACACCTCAGGTTTCTCTCCAGCCGCAACGAACAATTAAGTTACTCCAATAAAATCATGAAGTTATTACAGAACACATAGAGCCCGTTGGCACTGAACCTGCAAAATGCCTAGAAGGCCACAGTAAGCTGCCTCGTCTCTAAATTGCTTGTCCTTGACCAAGGCCTAAGCTGGTTAGGAGATCAACTCAGCATCGCTGATGCAATGGCTCGAGAAGTCGGAGTCGAAGTCTGGTCATCAACCGGAGAGCCTGAGTAGACTAAGATACTCCTATCATAACTTGGTCGCAGGATAAAGCTAAACGCATGACAACGGTGCAGTACAAGTCCTTACCACCGCATTTTCCAGAACTGGTTCTCACACAGCACAGCTGCCCTTACAAAGGTACTTACTGCCGGGCATCACCAGCAGTCCTTTTTGATTTGTGCTTCGGCTTCTTTTCTTTCTTCTTGTGCCTATACAAATTTCCATATACCAGGGCATGAGTACACAAGGGTAACAGTAATGGAGGACATGCAGGCTTGTAAAGAGATGCGAGGGCTTACTCATCCAAGCAATGTCTCAGCTTGCGATCAGCATGTTTCATGTCTTCTTGAGTAAGTATTTGAAGCCGGTCAACCTGCAGAAATACGCAAAGAGTACAGCACATTGATGATTAGATGTCGGAAAATCCATCAATCTAACAGCTCTGGGTGTTACAGAATGTGGGGTAACCCTCTGATGTATAAAAGTAGACCCTCATCAAGTATCATCCGCATGCAAACTGTCACATATGTATAAAAATAAACCCTCAAGCATCATCCATGATGTCTATGCGATCGAAGATGCAAGCAAACAAGAACGGATGGTACTCTCTGTCAGGTCAATAGATAACCAATACCCTCTGGAACAGTCACATATGTTAAACAAAGCACGGAAGCACCACCTTATCTAATCCTTTTCTGCTAAAACTACATGTTTGTGCAGACCGGTGAAATGAAACACGCAGTTAAAGAACAATTCTTGGTGGGAGTTCACATAATTATGCCAAACTGTATTTGTACCAAGCCAGGTAAAAGTCCTCACCAAGTAATTAATCGTATTCATTATCTGAACAAACTGTTCGACTGGACAATCAAGGCGTTGCCTTGAAAAAACACTTTCCAAGTATCTGCAAACAATCAATGAATTTAGCAAGATCAACAATGAATAAATGGAAAATCGAACATCATGAAACACAAAGTTCCTACATGCTAAGGATAAACATTGATAAGAAGCTTATGACCTTTCAAAATCGAGGACCTTGAGTGCGTCATTGGACTTGTACAGAGCAGCCAATGCCAACTGTAAAAATAGGAACACTATTTAATCAGGTCATATAAGATATGGGTAGAAACTGAGGTTTGAACACGTCAAGCTTGACACATAGGATAAAGCTTTCTTAATTAGACACAAATTAACCAAGTAATTTATGAAAATGGCAGTGTTGTAGCAGTTTTTTTTTAATATTTTAGACAAAAACAGATTAACTGAAGATTATCTATATTATTGATAGCTCAAGATTACCTGTCCAGGAGTATAGAGAAGAGGTGCGTCGGTCAACATCATTCTGTCAACATGAGAATTCGCAGTTTGGTACAAATCCTACAATACAAGCATCTGATGCATAAGCAGGGCAGCCATACAACTTTTGCATGTTTTTTTTTAACTTCCAACTTGCATTTTTGTTATTTGTACTATCTATCTTTCGTTCCATATAAGGAACAAGCTGAAAGAGCATTTTTTTTACATCGAGCCAAATTTCCACATTAGGACTATTTTCCATGTAATGGATGGTTGAATTATTGTTTGAGCAAGTGACACAAAAAAGTTACAATATTTATTTGCCTCTTAGCCTATGTGGCTAATTAACTAGTCGTAATACTTATATGATGTATCTTACTGTCGACTAGAAACAAGTGATAAAAGTTAATGTTCAACACAAGCCAGTGTGAGGTAGAAAAATTGATAGACTTTTATGTTTTCGGCATCCTTTTGCCGATGCAATCCCAAATCAATTCTGACACCAACTCAATTTTCACAGCTAACATTCATCTGTTATCCAAACAAAGGGGATCCAGAGGTTGTAGATAAAATAATTCAATCTTTTCCTTATTCTTATATGACAGTATTTAAAAAATGATCCTCAGAAGTTAATGCTACGATCTTGATACTAGCAATTAGTAAAACCATTAGTGTACTCAATTGCCTTCACCTACAAGTTTCAGGGTTAACCAAACCAGACATTCCTCATTAAATCATATTATTTCTCAATGATTAGGATTGCATATAATGTGTAACTGCCATTCATAGCATACTAGGGTGGAAAGATTAAGTAAAATATAGAACATATTTTTCCTACACATGTAGTAAAGGGTAACACAGTAAACATTTAATTATTGTGCTCTTGAACAGTATGGCAAAAGGGTCAAAGAAATGTATGACCTTCAACCGTTGGTGTGCACCATTCCCTGCCCTACAAAAATCCTTTGTAGGAAGGAAAAAAAGACTGGCATTAGCCAAAGGAGCCATACGACAAGCTCAAATATGATGAATTTATAATGCTGACTATCATGAAATGTTCACACGGAACTTACATCCATGTCATCAATAAACCCTTCGATAGATCGATATGGAGCAAAAACGATCAGATCAAAATCTAAAGACTGGAAGAAACGAAGAAAATTAGTGTCACATTCTGTTTGCTTGGAAACGCTAAAAACTCGATATGGAAATGGCTTACTTTCAGAACAATCATTTCGTTATTTAGAATAATCTGGTGGTCCTGGTTAATCCCTTTGCCAAGTTCCTCAGCAGAAACATGATTTTCTTCCACTTTGCAAGAAGAATATACACAAGTTAACCTGTCAAATTAAAATCGATTAACTTGGTCCCTGGCAACATACTAACAGGGTAAGGAAAGACATTGACTGATAGGGATATAAGACACTACAAACACCCACACTTCTATCTTCAATTAGAACACATAAATCATCGCCTTGAATAGATGTATAAATGGTTCCATTTGTTTGCATGGTTTTTTAGTTATGTTTGAGAGACAAATAATCTCAGCTGAGTATTTGATACACCAGGATCTTGTCTATTCTGAACCACAAAACTATTCATTCTACCAATGTTGCTTACATAATATGCTTTGGGTGATGCTCCATTACAGACCACTGTAGGTAGAATCTCTTGAAATATATTATTGCTGTAGCCTGCAAGGCAATAACTGACAGTTAGCACATGATCATTAAGCTAACAACGACACTGTATACTGAAAGAGGAGTGCTTAACCTGAATTTTGTGGGGGAACTTGAATGCTTTACACACTTCTTGAATCTTCTGCTCGTAAAATCTCCGCATCATTTGCTCCTCTTCGCAGGATAGAGGCTTCACACTCGAGCTCCCGACAACTGAATTCAAAACAGTGATTTAGCATTTTTACATCCAAATGCGAACACTTCGCACAAACTTACATTGCAATGAACATTGGCCAAGCGCAAGCATAAGTATGAACAAGTATGAAAGAACAAAACTTTGAACTGAAAGTAGCACAAACACAATATTGCTTTCGATGCTCATGTGTACCAATCAAAACTTAATAGGCAGCAGAAACCATCGAATGTCACGTACCATGATCGGGCGCAGGTTCCGGGTTCGATATCGACCCGTCGACAGGGTCCACCTTCAACCGCGTCGTTCCATACTTCACAAAGAAAATTAAAGGAAAAATGAGCAGCCATTACTCATCTATAAACAAGTGAACTGAATGCAATGACGGCAGGAGAACCCAACCTGCGCGAGGGTCTCGGCGGAACGCCGGTTCACCCCCGTCCACTTATCTATCTGCAAGCATAATTATTACAGGCATCAGCATCATACCATGGGCAGGAGTCAGTAGGCTATAGGTTAGCCGTCCCAGGATGGCCAAAGCAACCCTGGGGCACCGAGCGCAGAAACAGAAACAATGGATCGGGAAGGGTCACCAGGTCTTGAGGCTGGAAGATCCACCGCTCCCGGTGCGTGGAGGTCTGGAAATCCGACATCTTCGCGGCTCCTACCCAGTGGCGGATCTAGGAGTTTGAAGCAGGGTGGTCCACGTTAATAAAAAAAATTAAACACACATAGGACAATGTCAGCATACTAACATATAATTTAACACTAACCTTATTGTCTTACAAACATATAATAATACATGGTTAAATGTAAATTTTACATAAAAATTGGCCTACATACTTTCGAAAGCTCAAAGAAGACTACTTTTTTATGGGGCTTGGTCCTCTTCATTCTTAAAAAAATTCGACAACGAAAGTGTTTCAATCTATTTTAATAATTGGCTGCAATACATTTGACATCGATCCTAAAGAATCAATCATTCCTAACTTGCAAATAATTTGTAAAATGTCTACAATTTTGAGTTGCCAAAGCAGAAGAGCAAAACTGCACAAGCCAGAAGGTACCTAATTCGTGGGACAGTGGGGGTGGGGCGCTGCCGGCCGGCCGGACCGCCGGAGACGTGCAGCGCGAACGCCGGCCTTCTTCTCTGTCGGCTGCCGCTAGGGTTCGGGGGGACCGGGGAAGGGAAGGGGAGGCGCTGGGCGGCGAGGACCTGCAAGGTTCGGGGGCGGGAGGAAGATCGGTGGCCGGAGGTGGCGTGCCGGGAATGAGGTGGCGCGATACTACGGCGTCCTTCGGGCGGGCGCGGGCGCGAGCGCGGTGGCGGCAGCGGCAGCCGGCCGTCGGGAAGCAGGAAGAAGGGGTTTCGACTTTCGAGTGGCGCCGGTTGGGGAACAGAACGCCACGGAGCTCCTCCGGTCCGGTGATATCGAGCTAGAGTCGGTTCGTGGGCCTCACCGGCCTGGATCATGAAAATCCGGCCCGCTCTACGCGTGTGAACCGGCCTAGTAGTAGACCGGGCCGAGATGGGCCTGGTTCTCGGATCTTTTCACCGTCCACGCGCTTTGATCTCGTCGGCATATCCATATTCTTACCTGCTCCAGCCGGTCGCCGTTGGACCGGCGACAAATCCCTCCAAGAGCCGCCGGCGTGTGACCGCCGCCGCCGCAGCAGCAGCAGCCAGGATGGGCGACGAGCGAGTGAAGGCGGAGGCGCTGCAGATCCTGGGCCTCTTCCAGGTGCTCCCGCGCCTCGTCGTCTTCGACCTCGACTACACCCTATGGCCCTTCTACTGGTCCGTGTGCTCGCCCCCCTCCTCTCCATTACTAGGATGGTAACTCACCATGGTCGACTGCCTTTTTCTCGTTCCTCAGCGAGTGCCGCTCCAAGAGGGAGTCGCCGAGCCTGTTCCGGCACGCCAAGGGCATCATGTGCGCGCTCAAGGAGAAGGGGGTCGACATGGCCATTGCGTCTCGCTCGCCCACCCCCGACATCGCCAGGGTGTTTATCGACAAGCTGGACCTCCAGCCCATGTTCGTCGCGCAGGTAAAGCTCGTCTCGCCGCTGGTTTTCATACAGGCTGGAGGCTGCACTTTACCTTGCTCTCAACTCCATGCTTGCCTCGACGCACCAGAATTTGCTTTGTTAGCAATCGGCCTTGGGATGTAAGTAGCTAGAAATTTTGATGTAAATGCACCATGATTGTTAGCAATTGGATTTCGTACAAACTAAAATTGGAGTAAAGGACGTACTACTTTACAGGGAAATGTTTTTCTTCTTTTAGCTTGATCACATACAGCTTTTCTTTCTTCAGTTTGACCGGACAAAAATAACGAAAACATTAGGCTGACCGGAAGCAGAATCAAGAATGCGTGAAGAGGATTTTTTTCTAGTATTAAATCTAAGTTTAGTGCAGAACACACATATCATTGATCCACTGGAAGTCTCACATGATATAGATTGTTATTGGGATAATTGCCCACATGCCCAGTTTTACTGATTGAGAAAATTGGGAACAGGCATTTTACATATTTTTTCCCTTTAATCTGATTACCGCAAACTCAAGGACGTGTCAAGAGGATTTTGTTGTTCATATTAACTTTAGTACACAGTTGAAAAAAGAAACACGTCCCATTAGTATAGTAGAAGAGCATTCTGTATTCTATATAAAGGTGCAAACATGTGCGAGTATGCATGGTACAAAGGAAAACATGATGTATCGCTTACTCTTGGCCATTGTTGTATGAAGGAAATATTCTCCAGCTGGACTCACAAGACAGAGCATTTCCAAAAGATCCAGAGAAAAACTGGGGTTCCGTATAAGTCTATGCTCTTCTTTGACGACGAGGACAGAAATATTGAAACGGTAATGTGCTAATTCTGTCTGCAGTTACTTTATCCAAAACAAATATCCATGATGTTGAATATTTTGGTTTAGAATTTTCACTGTCTAGTCTCCAGTTGAGTGTTTATTCAACATGCCAGGGTTATCATCAGCTTTTTGGGGGAATATCTTTTATTGAGCACACATAATATTCTTGAAATTGCCATTCCATCAATATGTTGATTAAATATTTGTTATAAGCTTCGGAAGTTTCGATTACGTTTGTTTCGGGCTCTTCAGAGCTGAAAGTTATTTGATAAGCTAGCTTAGTGTGGTTTAGTATTTGCTTTCTACTTCCGAATTTTCAATTTATGCGGGTATCTAGTGGGAAGTATGCTTCAAAAGAAGTCCATGATCTGGCTTCAAGATTACATAACCATTTAAGCTGGAAATATGTTGTTTCATGTTTTCAAGGAACAAATCCTTTTAGATTTATCCCACACCAGATTTTTGAGACTTCTTTGGCTTTCTGTTTCTAGCTGATGGTTTTATTCTTGATGGTGTGTGATATTGCAGTCAGTGATTACGCACATGTGAATTCTTTTATACAAACATTCATGTGTCTGACTGATTTTAACGACTAATATCTTCTTCCCTTGCTTCAGATATCAAAAATGGGGGTTACATGTGTTCTGGTAGACAATGGAGTAAACCTTGACATGTTTAAGTTGGGCCTTAGTAACTTCGCTACCACTGCTACCACTGTCGCTGATGCTGCTGCTGCTGCACCACAAGACAAGTAGCCTTATTGTAAGTAGAAACAACAGACGATAGACTTATGGCTTGCTAATACTTGTGGAAAAGAAACTTGTATTTGTTGTGATTGATTGCCTTGCTCATGAGTAGTAGAGTAAGGATGACTTGGAAAGTGTGGAAGTGCATAAACTATTCTTCATGGTAGTTTGGTTCCTTGTTACAGGAGATAAATTTGGAACCATTGGACTGGCAGTGCTACAGATAGTTGGCCTTGGCCAACTTATGGTGTATGTTTGCGAATTGCTACATTTGGAATGTATTGCTCTTCAGTGTTGTTTCTAAGGCTTGAAGCAACAACAGTCTGCACCTTTTGTATCTTGTATGTCATATAGCTGTTCTGGTTGCCGTCGTCAGTGCATTGTGTTTCATGGGGGGTGCGAATGAAGCGGGTGTTTTTCCGCCAATTTGGATATGGAAGGAGGAATGAATGTCCACCACTCCGGAAGTATCAGTGTTCGACCTTGACTCGGATAAAGAAATGTAGAAGGACACCGCAATGCGACCTAGTCGTCGCCTGGTTGCTCTGATCATCTAAATCCTAGGGGGATGAGCACTTATTACTCATCCGGCACCGGTTAGCCGTCATCGATTTTTGTGTTGCACCTGCTTATGTCGTAGTACATGATATACTTGATTAGTACTTTCTCTGTCCCAAAATGTAATGGTTATTCGACCTTTTTGATAATCAACGTACAACTTTACTATGTTTTCCACTTATAATTTTCATAATACAAAATATAAAATAAAATTATTTTACAAGACAAATACAGCGATACCATTTATATAGCTTCACTCCGAAAAACTTCCGTATAGCCAAAGTTGTGCATTGAGACCATGTGAAGTCAAGAGCGCCTTTTGCACTTTGAGATGGAGCAGTATAACCATATTTTTTCCAATTGCAACTTTTTTTTGCCAAGACATTCCAATTGCAACCTGGCAGTTTACCACAAGGTTACACAGCTTTTGATGAAAGGTCAGTGGCCTCTTGAGTGGTTCTGGCATTGGAGCTGGCCTATCACACTTTACATAATCTGGAAAATATTGCTCCCTCCGATCCATATAAAGTGTCCCTCGGAAGTGTACCTAGTGACTTTTAACATGGATCGGAGAAAGTATATCAAAATATCAGAACTATATCGATAAACTGAAATGATGGCAGATGAAATCCATCGTCACTCAAAAACTTGAACAGCTGAAAATTTCCCTACATCCCTACATACTCCCTCCTGCCTATTTTATGTTGCGCATAATTTTTCATGCAAGTTAAAATTTGATAAAGAATTTAGATAATAATACAAGGATCTACTATGACAAATGCGTATAATATGAAAATATATTTTATGACAATTTTTAAAGGGTGTGTCTATGTCTCAGTCAACTGAGAATTTCTTAAGTCTCAGTCACCTCAGAAAAGTGCAACTGCGGTTCAAAAAAATGTGCAACTCGGATCAGTTGCACTTTTTTGACAGAAAAGTGCAACTCAAGTGCATTTTTGTGATTGACTGAGACTTAAGAAATTCTCAGTTGACTGAGACATAGCAAAACCGTTTTTAAAATATTATTCTTTTGTTATATATATATATGTTTATATTTTTATCAATATAGATGATAAAACTTTACGAAGTTTGACTTTGATCAAACCTTATATGCAACACATTTTGGGCAGGAGGGAGTATTATAAATCCAAAAATTTAAATTCCTGCTAAATCTTTTTTCTTTTTGCGAAAACCCCCCCAGCTAAATCGATTTAATAGAACAACCCAAACCCCTAGACCTAGGCGCTTCGTTCCTTTGAGATTTCGCGGAGCGCCGGCTCGTCTCGTCTCGCCGCCTCACCCAGCCGAGACTGCCCAGTAGGATTTCTCCTCGCCGATCTCGCCGCCTCCTCCTCCGCGGCTCCGCTCTCCCACGCCGGGGCGCGCCCTCTCTCCCGGGCGCCGCAGTCACCCGGAGCCACAGTTGATGCGGTAGCAGCCCGGCGCGGGCCGTGGGTGCGCGGATGGAGGCGCTCCCTTCGTCGCCGAGGCATCCTCCCAAGTACGGCAGCGCCGCCGTCCAGGTCCGTACTTCCGCACCCCTCTCCTCTCATTCCTGGATTTGGTGCTTGTTCGTCTCTGAATCCTGTCCTAGACTAGACTAGAGTCCACTAGTTACTACTCTCCACAACAGACTCCGGCTCTTCTCACAGCAACAAGCTACTGTAGTAATTTACTTACATGGTAGTGCGCCGAATCGGTCAAGGGCAAACAGTTTTGGTCAGCACCGGAAGACGTTGTGCTATGCTAGCCTCACATTGCTGGTAGATGGTAAATGTAGTCACCAGTTAGTAGTAGCAAAGGACTACATATATCAGCAAACCACATGGCTTTCTTACTAAACTAGTGTGGCTATGCCCTAAGGCTGGACATAATTGTTGCACAATATCGTAGATATACCACCAGCTAAGCTCAATTCCTGTGCGCCTGGTAGTTTTTACAAAGGGGAACGGCTTGCTTAAGTTGCAGCGATTGTCTTCATCATTTCATTTGCCTGTAGCCGTAGTTTTGGATTTGCTGCGGGTACACGATCTCACACGATTCCGTTCACATGCCAAGCAGCAAATCTGTGCTTTAACTATTTGGGTGTGCATGTGAATTCAACATTTCATTTCTGTTTGTTATATGTATCTCGTAGTGCTCATTTACTAATCTGTATGTTGGCAGTTAGTTAAGTGGGTAGAAGTATCAACTTTTACTTTACTTATATGTTTGCCGCTCGAATGAGGCCCATATAGGGTTTACAAAACATAAGTGCATTTGTATGTGGTAAAATGCTCCCCTATTGCATAGTTGCTGAAAAATGAAATTTATATTGGCAGAATGCTTTGGAGCAGTTGGCGACCATTGATCTCATTGAGCTAAGCAAGGAGGCTAGAATTGAGCACTGCCGTGCAACTAGGGACTTGAGTAGCTGCGGCCGCTATGTCCAGCACGTGCTGAACTCATGCGGGCACGCCTCGTTGTGTGCTGAGTGTAGCCAGAGATGCGATGTCTGCCCAATTTGCAGAAGTCCGATACCTGATGATGGGAATAGGGTGCGGCTCCGCCTCTACCACAAATGCTTGGAAGCCGGGCTCATCTCTAAGCAGCACGATGAAAGGTTCCAGGAGAGAGAAGGCCACGGTGATCCTGTTAACATGGATGTGCAGCGGCTGCATTCCTTGTTTGATGTTGCGCTTCAGAATAATCTGGTCTCTCTGATTTGCCACTGTATCCTCTTTAGAAGGTTACTTATGCTTTAATTTGATAAACACAGTTTCATTGTCATTGTTTATGTGGTGCCTTTTTTTTTTCTCCTTCTGTTACCTTGACATACAGACCAGATATTACCGATGTTTGTTTGGATGAGAGTGCTGTGTCAAGTGATCCACTTCTGGCTTTTCTTTTGGACGAGGTGGTCATCAAGGACTGGTGCAAGAGGGCTGTAAATGCACTCGTATCAGAGATAGGCATGATCTGTATCCACCAACATTTAATTAATCGGTTCTAGTTCCAATTACAGATTTTTATGTCTTTTTACGAGCCTTGCATCTCTTGATGCAAGCACAGACACGCTTGTTGAGGGGGAGGTAAGGGTTATTCTTATATTGTTTGTAACACCTTGACCACACCTTAGATAGATCTGGATTAGAGATAATGAAGTCTAAGTTACCCCAGCTGCAGAAGCTTGCAGTTCAGTTGGCAGGAATTTGCAGCGTTCTTGAAGCTATGATCGCATCTTTCAGAGAAGCAGCTCACGTAAGTGATCTGCATCAACTCATTGAGAACACAATGAAGGCAAAACAGGTATTGTTTCTTAACTTCAGTGCTGGGATTTTATGTCACTGACTCGCTGTCAACAAACCAATAACAAACCCTAAAACAACAAACTATAAGTAGTTGCGAATTGCTATAGGACGATTATGCTGGGAGGTGTAGTTTCATTGAGCAGTTTGCTTCTATTTATGGTGTCCTACGAATGGATTTGGATACATAGATCATGTAAGACTGGAATACGGATAGCTGCAGCAACATTCATCCCTCTTTATCCTCTCTTTCCCTTTTAGTTTCTCCAACTCATTCATGTATGTCGACCATCACTTTTTTTTACTGAAAGATTTTCAAAGAAAAGTAATTAGATATTTCTTACACTATCATTATTTCTTCATGAAGTGTTCATTTTGGAGCTTTTCCTACAGCATTTGGAAGCCATGATTTGGTGCATCAGGCATGAATTTCTTGAGAAGATTCCCTCTCGCTATGCTAGTTTTGCAACTTGGAGTGCTGATGTGATTAAAAGAAAAACATATGCAGAGGAGCGACAATGGCCTGAAGTTTCTGGTAAAACATCAGGTTATGATGAAGCCAACCAGGGTATACTTTTCATCGAGCAGGCGCTACAAAACCTTGGGACTCAACAAAGTTATATTGATAATGAGGAAGAGGGGGAACTCACCTGTTTGCAGAATGAACAATCATCATCTATGTTCCGTTCCATAATTGATCAGTCTAATGTCAATAGTTATCCATTTAAAAACTTACGTGAGGTAGTTGATATACTCTTTCTGAACGGAGGATCTGACATGGTGGTTGCAAAACAAGCAACTGTATCCTTTTCTGTTATCAGATAGCGAATTTTACATTTACAAGGTTACTTGCAAAAATTTGAAAGATGCTACTTTTTCTTTATCCTTGACATTCTTTAGTTCTTATACTACATATTTGATCGGCATTGGACCAGACCAGATTCAGAATGGAGGTATCTTGCGGATGATTTTGCTGCTACATTTGGCATCTCTAGTAGAACTTTGCTTGAATGCCTAGTGTTTTGTCTTTTGGATGATCACTCTTCACAGGCTTTGGAGGTAACTGTCACACTCGTCTTTTCTGGACATGATGTTGTTACTTGTTACTATCGCTGCATGCGTCGTGCAAATATATAATCTATCAATGTTGCCTTTGCTTCCAAGTCATTTATCTGTTCTTATTGTGCTTGAGAGTTTTAACAGCTATTTGAGTGATCAACACCTCTTTCCGAATTACCTGCCTATCCTATTTGACCAAAGATTCACATTATATCTTCCTTGGTCACAATTGCTTCAAGCTTGCCTTTTGTACAAAGACCCTTTTGGAATAATTGGGCTTCCTAGTCTTCTTTGAATGCTGAAGTGCAGTTAGTCATGCATGTTTAATGGGATCAGATTGTTTACTTGGAAGTCAACTAACTAAAATGCCACTGTTACATATGTTTATTTTATCGTTCTATGAAGTTGCTTTGGAGGACAATATTTTGAAAAAGAGAGAAATAGTGCTTTCAGTAATTCAGCTGACAGGGTGCCATTTTAGCATACATCTATGGAGCCTGTTAGTATATCCCATAGTATTTCAGGTGTTTCCCCCTCCGTTATATATGCAAGTCATGTATAGTTCTGCATTCACTTTTGGAGTCTAATCCCCTGAAATATAACTTGCTTATTTGTGTCAAATACATGATCTGAACTTCTTGATTTGTACTGTTGTTGTGGTAGTGGCTACCATTAACCAAAAATGATGCCCCTGCTAGGATTGTCGATTAATTTAGCAACTCGTACACAGTTTATATTTTTTTACAGTACTGAATAAGCATGTAAATCGAGAGGTGTGTTGCATTGGACTGTCCCTTTAGGTGCTGCCTTCCTTTTCATCCACCCTTTGCATTGAAGTGTTGTTTATGATGCATGCTACTTCAGTGTTTAGAACAATCATTTGTTTTCTGAATTCCTGCGGAATCCCTCTCTCCACTTATGGTGCCAGTGGAACTTGAGTTCTGCTTGTAAATACTGCAGCTTGCTTATTCACTTGTTACTGATCTTGTATTTGAACTTTGTGATGCCATCTACTCTGTGTGCAGGAGGCATGCTCTCTTCTTCCTAAGATTTGTAGCAAGGAAACACATCCAAAGATAGCGCAAGTTCTTCTTGAACGCCACAAACCTGATGTGGCACTAGTCGTGTTAAAGTGCACAGGGTGTGATAGCTTCTCCGCTGCTGCAAACATTGAGAAAGATGTGATGTTATGTCTTAGTGAGGCAGTGACTGCACTTCGTGTAAGAATTGAATACGGCCATGTAACAGAAGCATTTATGTTCCATAGGAGCTACTGCTCTAGGGTAAAAGAGCAAAGACCAGCAGATACGGCTCATGTTGAAGATGTTCACATAAATTCTTGGATGTATCATGTTGAGGTGATGATGACTGAGTTTTGTGATATCTGCATTGATCGAAACATAGTCGAAAAAATGATTGATCTGCCTTGGGATTCTGAGGAGGAGAAACATCTTCACAAGTCCCTCTTTGATTCTTCTCGTGAGAGGCCCACAGGGCCATGTGGTAGCCTTCTCGTTGTTTTCTACCTCCAGGTAAATGGTCTATATGCCTGAGTGAACTAAGGTCTTCAGGGTCATGCTTACATGATACTATACCTGTATGATATCCTGGTGTCATGAAATTATCATATGATTCATTTCTCATTTACTTACATGCTACTTCATATTACAATAGCCACTTACATCTTTCAGCTGTCAAATGAACAAACATAACAGTTAGAATTCTAAGTGGCAAAGCCTAGCTACTGCAGCATATTTTTCATGAATACAGAAGTTCCTGTATGCTATTGGATAGTAGATTTTGTACATGCGGGTCTTGGCTGTAGTTTGAGTTGTAGGTACTTATGTGTATTGAAAATTCTCGAAATAAGTATATATGTGTCCCATGTTAGAATTTCTACACCTGTGAAAAAACCATGCAGAGTGCCCTGAAAAAAATCAATAGATTCAGTTTTTTTTTTAACTGTGGTGTTACAACGACTTGTCTTTCTTGTTCTGACGCATTGCGTTGCAAAAATTTGTTTAGGACTTTTTTGCATTGCATTTAATTTTTGCAGGTGCACATGTTCTAACATAATAAACATCTACTACTTTTTGCTAGAATTTGTTTTTAGATGCAGAAGTACTGAAACCATAAACTTAAGCATCTGCACATTTGCAAAAATGATTCTTACTAGTTTGTACATGTAGAGATACTATCTGTATTCGAATAATATAATGAGTAAAGTATTAATCAGTGGCGCTGTGATGTTAGAAGAAGTGATAAATTGGAAGTTCGCACCCAATGTGTCTCTTGTCTGTACTCTGTAGGAGTCTTTTCTTGCCCCGTACAGTTTCTATTATCATGCTTTATGGAAATCTTAACATTTGGTGCGTAAAAGCAACATTCATTTTGTTAAAACTTAAAATAATTTTATGATTTTGATATTGTGGCCCTCCTCTTTAGATTTTTGTATGTTGCCTGTGGCCTCACTTTCATTTGCGAAATATACTCTATGTTTTTAATTGCTGTAGTCTAATTGAATTTGTAATAGAAAACTAAGCATTAGTGTTGTCAGTTCAATTCAAAGTACTACCATGAGCTACTGATATATGCATATATTTCCAAGTTCCCATCAAACAGAACACATCAGAAGCTAATTATCCAAGGACTTTCTGTTTTTCCTTATTGTTCTTTCAGCGTTATCGGTACTTGGAAGCATATGATGTTCATCGGAGCCTTCAGAGCTTTGAGCAAAATGTGCTGGAATCCGCTGGTGAAGAGGTTGCATCCAAAATCAGTACAATTGCTCAATGGAGAGAAGGTTTAGTGGTAAGTACTTCCCTACTATAGTTTTGTTTTGACTTGCATGTCTTGTTCTTCCTATGCTTTATCTTGCCAGGAAAAGAATTTGTGATTTGTTGTCTTCACAATATATGCATAGGAAATTGCTGGGACTTAATTTAAGACTTCTCTCTATGTTGCCATTTTAGAATGTGTGCAGTCAGCCACTTAAATGTTTGAAAGCTAATGTACAGAAAGAAATTCGCATGTGCAAATGTTGTTACTAGTTTGGTCATGATTTTTTTTTAATTAAATGTAATGGGTAATAGCTGGATCCCTCCATGACCCTATCTGGCCACTCTGTGGACCTCCAAACATGATATACTGCAACTAATACAATACTGCCTCCATTTGGAGAGACATGACAATTTAGAAAGCGTGTGATCACATATCTTTAACTTTGACTACTAATAATTTATAAAAAGCTAATTGGATTGATCACATCAAAATAGTACCAATAGATTTTCATGAAATATATTTTGACAGAATAGCAATCTCATAGTTGTTCGCTACATATCAAAAGTTACATGCTTAAGATTGCCAAAGTCACAAACGTCCTATATTGTTGAATAAAGAGAGTGTTTGTTCAACACAAACGTCCTATTCCTTTTGGATGAATGGAAGAAGCCTATTTTCTTCAACACCTTATAGGCTCTACCACATGATTCTTTTGAGGTGTCAACACAACACTCAGTATCGTTGTATATATGTTTTTACAGGCTAAATGCCTTGAGATGCTTCCTGAGGTCCAGAGGGAGGATGCGAGGGCCATCAGCAGTGGAGACCAAAGTCAATCTGCTATCCGAACCATGCAAACATCTTCGCCAGTTAATCCTTCGGTTAAATCACCTAATCCTGCCATTGGGTTGAGCTCGTCCTTCACCACTGCTCTTCAGAATAAGTCAAACCTTCTCCACCCCAAGAACATTCATGCATCGACTGATTCTGGTGCTCTTATCAGTAGTGTCCGTTCAGAGTTTGGCAGAAAGGTTCCATCTATTCTTCAATGTAGGCCAGTTCCCCCAGGGACGCCTACATCCAATATGAGGTCGACTGCAGGGATCATGTTCCCCTCTGTGGGCCAAAATGGAACAGGGACAAAAGAACTCGGGTTTATGAAAGGAGAGTCAGGTTTTAAAAAAGGAACCAAACCTGCTGGTCATGATTCAGTTCCTACGTATTTCAACTTGGGTGCTGGTGATACACCTATGAAAAACCAAGGAACAAGTTTGTCGAAAACTGAGCGCAACAAAACCACTTTCTTTCAAGGAAAGGATTCTGTCAGAAAAGGAGAGTTTGACTTCGGTGTACGTGCTGAGAAGCCTTTTATCTTAAGTGGCACCAATGCTGGTCAAAATGGCCACACAAAGGTATCTGAGAGTGTTGGATTTCATGAGGGTCATATGGGAAAAACAAAAGTTCCAGCGACACCGAACATTTTCAGGTACTCACTTTTCTGTGTGTGGCAATATCTTCAGTTATTGTTTTACTCGATGGTGCTTATTTAGTTACTATTAGTTGACACGGTAACTTCTGAGGTCTAATACGATTTGAAAGCAAAGTTCCATAGATCTAGGGTTTAGAGTGATTGGTACTTGATTGCATAACACTGGTTGGTAAAAAAGGCAGTTCCAGGAAATCATGGCCCATGGGTGGTTCCTGCGGGAAACGGTTTTTGCTTGCGAAGTTTAATTTTGAAGCTGACACCATTATCTGTGGTACTGTCAGTTTTAGTATTCGTATGATAAAATGTAAAATATATGGATGGTTTTACCTTTAACTTACCTGAACCTGACTGTGATGGGTGGTTCCTGGTGTTGTGTTTGATCTTTGTCCCTGGGCTGTCAAGGTGGGAAGTTTGGTGAGTACATCATACCTGCTAGTCCACTAGTGTGCAAGACAATTGCCAAGAATCTGGATACTTAGAAATTTTCAGGTAGATAACAATTTGCTAGCCTCATTGAAAGAAGTTTGCATGGGAAGACTAAGGGTTTGTTTTGTCACTGCCCATACTTTGTCACATTTCTGTGTCAGAGGTTTCGCAAACCAGGTTTTTTTGTGAGGACAAGTTTGGTGGCTACGGGCTTCTGGCAAAAGTTGGCTAGCAAATGGGTCTTATCACAAGTAGTTGGAAGGCTAGAAAAAGTACGTTTGCTACAGCCGTGACTTAGAACCAGACAGTGTCACGAAACTTCAAACTGCCTAACTTGCTGAATCAAAGTTTGCAGTGAACCAAATAGGCCTAGCATGGCTGGATTGATGTAAACCATCCATATGTGACCTAACACAGCTCAACATAGATACTGACCTCAACTGGTATGGCCTGCCATTGATGACATAGTTGGCCTTCACTGGTGGTTACCTGAACCTCCAAGTGGTCACAGTAATTACCGTGAAAGTTTTTTTTCACTGGGCATGGATGTCTTATACATTGATGAATATGATGGTTTAAAAATATCCATTTTTTCGCTCTTATTTGAAGCTTTGGCAAGAAGTCTTCTGTTGGTGAAGGAGCAGCTGGTAAAGGTGGGTCAAGGTGGAGATCGGATGAGTCTAGCGAAGATGAAGACGAGAAAAGAACTGGTGGGTACATGGAGAGTGGAGCTTCCCTCAAGACCCGAAGGCGACCGAGATTTTCAAGAAGATGATAGATCATCTCAACCGATCCTAGGATTCTAGCCACTTCAGGGGATAGCTCTTTCGTTTTTCCAGTCTCTCTAGTCCCCTCAATGTAACATGCATTTGTTCTAGCCGGAGGCGCATGGCCCATGTGTTTGAGTGAAAAACAGAGACCAATCTTGGGAATTTTACGCCGCTGTGGTCATGATGAGTGTTTGAGAGAGCTAGAAAATGGAAAAGTGCATACTTGTTGTATCGAGAATTTGAGTTAGTCAAGAGCTGTTTTGAGCACCTGATTCGTTTCTTGGGTCTCGCACAACATTCCTCTATGAAAACTTAAGGGATACAGTCTTTTTTTTTTTTGAACAATAAGGGAGACAGTCTTGTTGTCATGTTGTGGGATGTGCGTGTATTGCTAGAAGTAAAACTCCAGTAATTTGCACTACGTATTATACTACGGTGGATGATGTCGCGTGGCAACGGAGTTGGATGTATACGACGATGAGGTGGGCAACCTGGAACACGACAGAACGGATAGCATCCGGTACGTCTGAACCACTCAATCCAAAATGGAGATGGTGGTACTCTCGGAAAAAAATGGACATGGTGGTGGGTATATTACCACCGTGGTAACAGACGATGGGAAGCCCGAAATGTTCTCTCCTCCCACAACCGTATTTCAAGCTTCCAAATGCTACCAGAACAATAATGCGTTGGGTAGAAACTTGCTCCATGGAGTTTTGGTGACAACTTCTGAAAATTCGTGAACTGCCTTTTGGAACCTGGTACGCTACCGAAATACTGCGCGATATATACAAATGGTCATATTTAAGTTTCAAATTTTACGTGCATATTGCCGTATCCATTCTCTACATGCACGATTTTCTCGTAATTTATGAAGCTTGGAAATACGTATTTTCGTTACCTTTATTTCATAATGATGTGCTTTCGAGTTCAGCCGTGCTCCCGTCGAAAAAAATTAAATCCTCTGGTAGCAGACGATGAAATCGAAACGTCAATGCTGTGAAAACTAGGAAGAACATGTTGAGCTGTACGCATTGTGTCTGATATCTGTGCGCTAGCCCTGCGTGTCAGGCTAGTATACAAGTACCGTATCCATTATCTGTGGCTGCTGCCCTGGTGCCGTCTGGAGCGGGGAAGTCTGCGGCGCCATGGCAGTTCCTCCTGCCGCATGCGTGGACTCCCGCACGTGCATTGCCAGACCTTGCCACTCGGCTAGGGCCTCCAACTCCGACATGATGGTGCCCGGCCTGAGGGCTTCATCGTCGTCTAGGTTGAATGGTTAGGCGGGAAGCCCCTCCTTCTTCACGACCACCAGCTTCTTTTTTTTAAGGATACGTCATATCAGAATCAAGAAGAAAGGCCAGAAGGCCTAAGATACAACACGTTCGGGGCACAGACGCCCGCGCAACGCAACCCCACTACCCAGAGGGTAGCACACACACGGAACCGGACTACTCGCGGCATCTCCACTTATCTACTAACGCAAGAGAGCCTCTAAAAATCCCAGTGATTCTCCACATCTCCGCCTCAATGGCGATCGCTGAAAGCACCACGGCTTTGGAAGGAGCGGCCTTTTCGAACACAATGTCGTTGCGATGTCTCCAAAGACACCAGCAAACGAGGGCAACTCCTGTCCAGAGGTCGCGATCCCCTCCAGGTCCACTACGCTTCTCCTGCAGCCAAGCCACGAAGTTCGAATCCAACTGCGGCATCCAGTGCAGCTTTTCCCACCAGCGTAGGCAGGTTGCCCAGACATCCCGGGACAGCACACAACCCATGAGCAGGTGGTCTAGAGTCTCGGTACTCTGATCACAGAAGGGGCATGCAGCCAGCTTCTCACACTCCCATGCGAGGAGGCCGAGGTAGTTGAGGGTGTCATACCGTTGCTCCTCGCACACAATAATTCCGAATCAAAGTGCAAAAGGGCACACAGTTCATGTGAGTAGACAAACTATTATAGATATGTGTGATCACGCATCTTGTTGGCGGATGATGGCTTTCTTCTTCTCGAACAAGCCCTTTGTTCAGGCTCTATGATGCTTAAGTCGGCGAGCATGATCTGGTTCTCGTTCACGAGTAATTTGGCATCGACCTCAATGAACTTTGTATGTGCATTGCTCTCTTCAATTTCAATAGCCCTCTTTGTGAGGTCCATGAAGCTAGTATATGCAGCCTCTTTCTCCCGACGCCGCTTCTCATCCCTATTGACAAGTGTGTCCTCCTTCTCGGCCATCAACCCCGTCAAGGTGTCACTCAATGCAAGTGCAAAAGCATCACATTTGAGATCGGCCTTTGTAGCCTTGTGGCTCCTTGGCCGAGATGGAAGGACACCATTGCTTGGTCCTTCCTCTTCGAGATCAATGATCAACGACACATTGCACCCGCCATTTTTGAGACTCCGTTGCATAGCCTAGTTTCCACTTGGGAAACTTATTGAGCTCCCTCCAACAATGGACCAACGGGGTAGGACTTGTTTTCACGACATGTATTGATGTACTCCAAAGCAAGGGGCCACCTACACATATGCAAACCATTAGAGGTACCCACACATGCCAATGTGCATAGCCATATTACAAATGGCCGAGGTCTTACCGTGTTCGCGACGTCGAGGCCGCTCACAAGGCGCTGAAAGGCATGCTCGATCGCACTGCAAAATTTGTTGGTCTCAAGTTGGATGAATTCTCGTCTTGTTTGAATTGACAATCGGCTAGGACCGCTATGGATTTTGAAGGGACCAAGTTGCCTAGGCTCTTGAAAATCTTGGGTAACCTTCCTCCAACACGATTTTTCTTTTCGCTCGAGACACAGCAAATAGGATCTTAGCTAATTTCCAACCAAGACCGACAAATGCACTAGTCCTCCTTTAACGTGTATAATCTGGTTCTTTGGCTTTCTTTTGGTGCCTGTGTCGGCATCGGCCACATCGTGACATCATCATCCACAATGGTCGATTTACCTAGCGATGACTACATGCACTAGCACGGTGCACGACGAGTCCACAGACACATTTCCATCCTAATTTTGGGTCTGGAATACGTCGTCATAAACATCTCGATCCGTTTATGTCAGACTGCTAGCTAGGTTTTTCCTATCCTCCTATCACACCAGAATGAACTGATTTAGTCTATTTGCGTCGAGCCCCGCGCCTGAGGACCGAGATAGGTCAGTGTCGGAGACCATTCTTCCCCTCCCCCTCGGCTGACCAGGCCTCCTACTGACACGATAGTGAGCGGGCCAAGTGGCGGGAGTATTAGTGATAATAAAACACCCAACTTGACACGAAAAGATGCAGGAATCCCAGGGAATCCGTGACATGGTCACGCGGCCCCACCCTATCCGATCCGCACCCATGCTGGCCATGGCCAAACCCCACCAATCCAGACAGGACAACTACTGTGATTAACTTTACCTCCGCCAGCCAGTCGCAGTGTATTTCCAGCCATTTCACGGTCAGTTAACACGTCGGCGTCAGAGGAGTTTTTAGCATATAACAGCACTTGTTGGTGCCCTTTTTGCACCAAACCACAACCCAAACTTTTTGTTGCAAGGAACACCAATGTTTGAGTTAATTATTTGCATGGAGCACAAACACCCATAGTTAGCTACTTTAATGAATAATTAGATCGTTGGGCCCACTGTCAACAGACGTGGCATCACTTACTGTCCAGCCCGCCGGCCTCCGTCATTCACATCTAGCCCTATCGCCTACTAGCATAGCTCTTCCGCCTCGGTCACCTGCGTGATCCCTGCTGCACCTGGCCCTAGCCAGCCTCGGCTACTTGCCGGCGAGGAACCGCACAGGTCTCTGCCACCCCGCCTGAGGTGCGCTCCTAACCTAGCTGCGACGTCGAGCCGTGAGACGACACATCTAGGTGCAGCTCCACTGCGCTTGCGTCGCCCAGCCAGTCTCCTCCATCTCCATCCTCTGCGCGAAGCGAGCGAGCCTCCTCAGCCACCACGAGTCTAGTGCACATGCACACTATTTTAAACCTTGTTTGCACCCAATGCAAAGGCATCGGAGGGAAACACACGAGTCACTGAGAGTCAATTGATGGCCACACTCGGCACTCTCCTCCATATTGGCCAGCCCCTCGTCCTCGTCCGCTTGATCTATTCAGCCAGTCTATGGTCTCCGTCCATTTCCATGCCGTAGTTCACCGCAGTTCAGCTTTGTCCCCTTTCTCTCCTCCTAGTCGTCGGCATGCAGCTGCCACCGCCACTGCAATCTACCACTGGAACGAGGCTCCGTTTGTCGATTTGGTTCGTTCAACCGTAGTGGTTGCCACATATGTCCTAACAGTGGGCCCGGCGAGCTAATTATTTGTCAAACAAGCTAATTACACATTTTGTGTTCTGTGCAAATAATTAACTCAAATGTTGGTGTTTTTTGCAACAAGAAGCTAATGTTGTGGTTCTGTGCAAAAGGAGCACCAACATATGGTGTTATATGCTAAAACCTCGCGTCAGAGGGTCGCACATCACACGCACCTGCCCTCCTCCTCCCGTTCGCCATCCATCGCCACTTCTTCCTCTCGCAATTCCCCGGCGCGGCCGACGGTGTGCAAGGGCATCGGGACGGCGACGGCAGTTTTGTTTACGTGCGCCTGCGTCCTGTGACGCCGACCTGACCCCGACCCGACCGGCCGGGGCTGCCGTCGCCACCATCCGGTGTTGCTTCCTCTGCATTCCTGCCCTCGCAATTATTGTCACCGGCGATACCAGGCACACTGTTTGGCAGCACATTTTCTTCTCCTCTGCCTCTCTGTGTGCGCGCGCGGGTATATATGCGCTCGTACTTGTGCACGACCTCTGCTCTTTGTATGGTCGGTGAGGCCATATGCACCTAACGTGTGCCCACATCCCCACTCCTTTGTGGTGGGTACTCAAAACATTTTCAACTTTTACTACTTCCTCCGATCCACGATAAATATCTAAATTTAGTTGCGAACTAAATAATATAAACTAAAACCACAAAACTTATTATAGATCAGAGAAAGTATTTAAAATAAAATTGTTAAGTTCATCATGATGTGGCACGCACACACGAGAGTGGCCAAATGGAAACCAGGATACTGTTGCCGTTTTAAACAATTCTAAAATCATATTTCAAAATTTCAAGAATTCTGAAGAAAATCTTGGACATTGCCAATGATGTATCCTACAAGCGTGCAAAATTTAATGTGAAAATCTTTGTATTCAAGGCTACACAAAAAAAAAGGAAAAATATGATAAGTTTTATAGTTTTGAATGTGCATATTGAAATACACACATTTGTCAATTTTATGTACCCTAGAAGAGAAAGAAATTCACGTTGAGGTTTTGCACGTTTGTAGCATAATAACCTCCGTTCCAATGAATAAGCCTTGTACTCCATCCGTCCATAAATAAATGTCATAATTTTCTAAATTTAGATGAATCTACACACTAAATAGTGTCTACAGACATTCTCACAGGCTTTCATAAAACTAAGACATCTATTTATGGACAAATGTAGTATTATTTTTGAAAAGGCATACCATGTAAAGTTTGGCCAAGTTTTTACAAAATTATCAACATGAAAAACACAAAATCAATACGATTAGATACATCATGAAATATATTTTCATATGATATCAACATAATATCATTTTATTGATAGAATTTTCCAAAAAATTGTCAAACTATATTTGCCTAGACTTTTTCAAAAAGAACATGAGCGGTATTGAGTGGAAAAGAGGGAGCACAACATTGGCTAAATTTCAAGATTTTTTCCTTTTTAAAATTTAAATGTGATATTCAAATTCTTGACAATAAAAAGGTACATGTAGCTCGATGTCCATTTGTAGCTTCCGCACATACACTTGTAAAATTAGGTACAAATATATCACCAGTTCCCCCCTCGCCCACCCCTTCCTAAAGAAACCTAGCCTAAGAAAATCCAATTCGACTCACGAGTTCATATGAATCTGTTGTTTGAAAACACATTTCAAAGTGTCAAAAAACTTGGAAAAATTGTCTTAAATTACATAGTATACCGATCAGTAAGTTACATAAAAGTAAGGACAGAGAGTTTCCGTTAGCGGTTCATTTAGAACTTGTCATTTTGCTCAAACTACATACTTTCAAATTTAAGCATAAAAATATGGCACGGGCATACATCCGTGCATACTCTACGTGCAAAAAAATTGTTCGAAGTTTTTGAAATGTGATGCAACTTTTATTCTTCTAGGTGTTTATGATGATATTTCTATTTTATAGTATTTTAATCTACTATAATAATAAAGTGTCCTTTCTTGGTGGGAATATAAAGTGAGATCGTTGGCAGAGAAATACCCGGAGGAGTGAGTGCGTGTGTATCCTGTGATTACTGGCACTCCAGTTGCACTGAAATTGCTCAAGAAAGAAACTTGTACAACCAGCCTCGAGAAAGCGTAGCACTGAAACAAAGGCTTCGAAAGTCCAAAACAAAATGATAAATAACCGAAACAAAAGTGGAGACAGGCCGGTGTGGATAAGACCGGACTACTCACTCATCACATGACTCCACCTCACCTCGAGAGAGCGTGTGAGCGTCTGAGTGTCGCTTTAATTAGCAGGGCTCGTCACTCCCACCATCGCCTCCCAGCAGCACAAGTGTCCCTCCCCTCATCTTCTTCCTCCACCCGCAGCTCCTCCGGAAGCGAAGCGAAGCTCGGTCCCGCGGCTACGCAGGTAAAGCGGCCCGTCTCTTCTCCCCCTTTGCGTGGATCGATTAGTACTAGCTGCCTAGAGACGCGACGCTGCTGGTTAGTATTGGTTCTGATTTCTGAAAGAAACACGACGCTTCTGATGTGCGTCTACAGTGCCTGCTGATGCCATCCTGAAGTGAGCACCAAAGGGTCAGATGGCTGTACTTCCCGTGTTGTTTCTCTTGGTTCTTACACGATCTGTTGTTTTCCTCTCGTTTCTGCTAGCAGACTAGTTGTTCATCTTACCAGAAGAGCTGTTCAAAAGCTGGGCAAGGTAGGATTTTTTGTAGGAGGAACAGAGGTGCTTGATGTCTTCTGTTTGTTAGAGCTTGATCTGTTCCTTGTGGGGTTTCATAGTTTTTGTTTCCCTGTTCCAGTTAGCAAGTGTTTCGTAATTCTTAGTGGGCTGTTCGTACTAATCAGCTTATTTTGATGGTTGGCTGATTTCTTATCTGGATCGGTGAAGACTTGATCCGGATGTCCTAAAAAGTGCAGTTTGCGTAGTTGCAGAAGTAAAAGTAGGAGTTATTTGGTCCCGAAAGTTCCTTTGAGGCGTGTCACATCCTCTTTTGTGGTTCATGCGTGATTCGTTTGTCCATTTGATTCTTGCGGCGGCAGCGAGTTGATAGCACCAGATCGAATATCACGGGCACCCCGAGTGCATCGAGTTTAGTGTTCTGGGTGAAGGCGTCAGTTGGATTCTCTCTTTGTTGCTGATTCCTTATTGTTCTGATTGTGACATGAAATAAATGTTTCTGGGTAGCGAACTCTGAATATGGGCCTCCAGAGATGTCTAAAGATGTTATTATGTTAAACACATCACATCAAGTAGGGTGGACATATTGGTAGTGGATTTCTCTAAGAAATACTACGTCAAAACGAAACTGATTAATAGGTAGGACATGCCACATGACTATGTCGACGTGCATAAATATTCAGTTCTTAACAGATTATTATTCAACCAAAAAAAAGTATAGACTAATTCAACGAATTTTCTGCGCATAAGTTTCCTTTTTCCAGTAGTACTACACTACTACTTATCTCTCTACTGGCTAAAGTATAAAATGGTAGATAAGCTCGACATCCTTTTCACTGCATCAGCCTAATGTAAACCAGTTCTTTTTTGATGTGGCGTTCCCTGTGGGATTGAGATAGGGTTGTTTGTTTATGCGGAATGGTGAGACAGCTGCATTATTGTTTCCTCGCACTGTGTTGGTCAACAGCCATCGTTATATCATATGTTTATGAGCTAGTGTCTTTGCTTTGTCTGACGGCCTCCTAAGTCCTAAATTTTAGCCAAGCCCGCCTCTAGTCCTGTAATTTGATCCTCCTATTGGGCTGTGATTTTAGTCTGTACTGTGGCTTTTGCTGATGTTCCCAGAAGGAAATATCTGCAGTGTAAATTAACCTGTGAACACCTCTTTTTTACTGTCACTTGTGTTTCCTTGAGTCATGACGGGTGTTGGCAGAAACTTGGTTTCAGTCTGGTTGTCGTGTTAGTGTTACCTCCACTATTTCTGCTTCTTTCGACAGTTCAGTTACGTGCCATGAGCGTAGCCCTATCTATTTCCGTATCTAGTTTACCTCCTCTTCACATTATATCCAGTTACTGTTCCCCAATAATGTGGTTACCTACTACAAGAGTTGATCTGCTTGAAAGAACAAAATTTTGATATTATTTACTAGTTAATTTTTGGGTGTTAATTTTTGGGTGTTAATTTTTGTGGATTTATCAAGAATCTGGGTTGGTCTATGTTATTCAAATTTTGAAATTTTAAACTATTTGGAAAATCTCCGTTCTAACTGAAAAAATAGTTCTGTTATATAGAAGATAGTTACAGTCAATCATTTTCTCCATTAAAATGATTTTTGTGTGTGTATGATCTGACAGATAAGAAAATGCAACGCGCAATTCAAGCTATTGGATCACATGGCAGTGTGCTCAAATCTGCTGTTCTGAAACACATCAGTGTTGCGAAGCCTGCTATGCTGCCTGCTGTGTTTCCGCGTTTCATGTCAGTGTCATCTGCTCAAATAGAGGAGAGTGGATTTGAGAGCGGCACTATTGCTGATATTCTGAAGTCTAAAGGGAAGAGTGCTGATGGATCGTGGCTCTGGTGCACCACGGACGATAGTGTCTATGACGCTGTCAAATCGGTATGATTTCTTACTGGTCATATTACTTGCTACGTATACAATTTTTAGGCTTTGAATGATGATAGAGTTTTAACAGATGACTCAACACAATGTGGGAGCTTTGGTGGTTGTTAAACCTGGACAGGATAAATCAATTGCTGGTATCGTCACTGAGAGAGGTAAACTGCTATCTAAACTCTGTGTGATGAAAAAAGAATAAAATATATAACCACGTGCTAAAGGAATAAAGGATAAATACTATTGCTAACTTCAATTTTTACGCTATATATTATCTGGCATCCATTATTCTTGGATTAAGTCCTTCTCTTCTGCATAAAAAAATGTCTGAACACTATTTCATGTTATATAGAAAAAATAAACAGCATATTAGGAAGATAATGGCCGTAAGTAAGAACGTTAGAGTGAAGTTGCAAATGCTTGATAACAGACAAAATCACTTGTTTTTACATGAATTATAATTCTGGATAATGAAGAGCTTTAGGATTGATGAATAAATCTCATAATTTTGTATTTAATGCATCATGCACAAAAAAACTGCAGATTGTTTGGCACATGCCCACGTCTAGTAAGTAAAACATACACATGAAACTATATGCGGTAGTATTCTCATGCCGCACTGCAGTCACCAAGTTTACAGTGAGTTCCCAATAGAAAACTATTAAGTTGGTTTAGGTTATGTCCAACAGTTCAAGGGATATTTCAGGTCTGGAAAGGAAGTGTGTGCTTTGAACCATTTATATTGTGCCCTGAAATGGTCGAACTTTCATCCTGGACCTCCAACTACCATAGGCTTAGACCCACTTATTATTGTGCTCTTAATGGTCGAACTCTGATCGTGGACCTCCAGCTACCATATACAACCCTTAACTTCTTCGAAGTCACATGAACTTTAAGGTTTGCCAACTTCATGCCCACCACTTTGACACTCACAAAGTCACACAGATCTTGGTCATTTACCTATTATCTCATTGAGCCATCATCCGAATGCATAATATCCAGGAATAGTATCAGCCAGCATCTCAGTACCTACTCTGGTAAGATATATGAAGATGCTCCTGAGAACAAAACGAACACACATGATCAAAGAACATGACAGCAAACATGTCCAGCTTGTAAGCAAGATTGACCTATGTGACTAACACTTTATTCTGATACTTGCCTGTTCAGATTATCTCCGGAAAATCATTGTGCAGGGTCGATCCTCCAAGTCAACGAAGGTTGGAGATATCATGACTGAAGAGGTAATTAGTACAGAACCTCTAGTTGCACGCATGTACTCCATTGACAAATCATCATTTGCCGCTGAACTGCATTGACATGTCATCATTTTGACAGAACAAGCTGATCACGGTGAAACCTGACACTAGAGTGCTACAAGCAATGCAGCTGATGACAGGTAACTCATGAGTTCTCTTGTCAATGGATACGAGATGTGTGTAAAGCACTGAACTTAACTAGCCATGCCCATCGCTGTTTGCAGAAAAGCGTATTAGGCACATCCCAGTGATCGACAGCACGGGCATGGTGGGGATGGTCTCCATCGGTGACATCGTCCGCGCGGTGGTCAGCGAGCACAAGGAGGAGCTGAACCGGCTCAACGCCTACATCCAGGGAGGATACTAGGACCCTATCCGGCCAGCGTTCGCTGGGCGTCCCTTTGAACTCTAATAATGATCAGGGTGATGATGACGAAATGTAGGCCGTGTTTTTCTGTAGACAATGGCCGTTGTTGAACTTATATTTGTGTGCGATTTTCCCCGCTTTGTTCATGTTATGTGTATATCGCCGCGACTGTGGATCGATTGGTTCCATAGCCAGCGTGCAGACTGCAGACCATCTCAATCTAGCAGTAAGAGACGCTGAATAAAGTGTTGGAATGTCTCAAGACAGGATACCGAGTTTCATTTCTTTCCGATGTTTGTTGTTCTAGAGATGCAAAATCTTTTCGGTGTATGAACGCTTGTGAACTGGGACAGCATGCTTGCGTATCTGTTCTTGTGAATAAATCGTCGATTGTGCTCGAATGTGTTTTCTGTTCTCTGGTGACGACATCCCAGTTATGTGCTTTTGCCTATGCTTTTCCACCAGAGGACTGAAGAACAGATGAAAGAGTAACACCGCCTGAGCTCTACAGCTTCATCGGCAGGAGGACTCGGAAACGAGCGCATTGTTTGATATTGGTTCATGTCGTACATGCACAATGGGGCTTACCGATTTGCTGGGTGAATGAGCACCACGGAGCAAATATGAATGGCCCCGGAAGCGCAGCAGCCAGCAACAACGGAGCAAATATGAATGGCCACGGAGCATCTCCAGTTGCGTCCCCCAAAGCAATTTGAGGCGCGTTGGACCAAAAAACGGTTTCAGCCGCGTCCCCCAAAGATCAATTTTGTCCGGCGCCCCGATACGGTGTCTGGCGCCCCGAGGCCGTCCCCGTCCCACAGGGGACGTACCGGGCACGCCGGACACAACGAAAAGCGAGGCGTGGAGTGACGGGCCCCCACATGTCGGCGACGTGTTGCATAACCGTTGATTCGCGCCTTTTTTTCTCGTCGCTTCTTCCTTCCCGCGTCTCCCACCCCTCCGCCGCCGCCGCTGGATTTGCCGGCCGTTTGAGCGTCTGATCTCTTCTGAGAGTTGGCGCCGTCGCCGCGGCAGGCGCTCCCGCCGGTCGTTCCGCCGCCGCCGCTTGGCCATCGCGTCCCAGAACGAGGCGTCGAATCCGCCCCACCTCCGCGCACACAAGGTGCTCGACGACTTGCCAGGTAGGCGCGGTTGGCCGCTGTTCGTTGCATCGTCTGCCTCGACGCAATTTTAACCATTGATTTTGCTTTTAGACATGGATAGCGACGATGAGATGGCTGCCCTGCTGCTGGAGGACGAGCAAGCCTTCGACGACGACCTCCAGGAGCATTTGCTGATCATCGCGTCCCTCCAGGACATGCTTGACGCCGAGGCGGAGAAGAGGAAGAGGCCGCGCCGCAGAGGATCAAGGCCGGGGAGAAGGAAGTCCAAGCCCCGACAGAGGATGGAGGGGCATGCCATGCTGCACAACGACTACTTCGCCGACGATGCAACACATGCCGACAATTTTTGGCGCCGGTACAGGATGAGCAAGGGGTTGTTCATGAATATCCTCCACGGCGTTCGAGAGTTCGACCCCTACTTCAAGCTCAAGCTCAACGCTGTAGGCGTTGTCGGGTTCTCGTCGATTCAGAAGTGCACCGCCGCCATGAGGATGCTTGCATACGGAGCACTAATGACCCACAAGTATAGGGGATCGCAACAGTCTTCGAGGGAAGTAAAACCCAATTTATTGATTCGACACAAGGGGAGCCAAAGAATATTTGTAAGCCTTAACAACGGAGTTGTCAATTCAGCTGCACCTGGAAACAGACTTGCTCGCAAGAGTTTATCAGTAGCAACAGTTTTATAGCAGTAGCAGTAGTGAAATATAAGCAGTAGTGTAACAAAGACAGCAGTAGTGATTATAGTAAACATCAGGATTAAAATACTGTAGCCACATGGATGGATGAACGGGCGCTGCATGGATAAGAGAACTCATGTAACAATCAAGGTAGGGCATTTGCAGATAGTAATAAAACAGTATCCAAGTACTATTAAACAATTATTGGATGTGTTCCATATATAGTCGTACGTGCTCGCAATGAGAAACTTGCACAACATCTTTTGTCCTACCAGCCGGTGGCAGCCGGGCCTCTAGGGAATCTACTTGGTAATTAAGGTACTCCTTTTAATAGAGCACCGGAGCAAAGCATTAACACTCCGTGAACACATGTGATCCTCATATCACCGCCTTCCCCTCCGGTTGTCCCAATTTCTGTCACTTTGGGGCCTCGGGTTTCGGACAGCAATATGTGTATACAACTTACAGGTAAGATCATAAAGCAATGAATATCATCATGAATTGATAACATGTTCAGATCTGAGATCATGGCACTCGGGCCCTAGTGACAAGCATTAAGCATAACAAGTTGCAACAATATCATAAAAGTACCAACAACGGATACTAGACACTATGCCCTAACAATCTTATGACTATTACATGATCAATCTCATCCAATCTCTACCATCCCCTCCAGCCTACAGCGGGGGAATTACTCACACATGGATGGGGGAAGCATGGATGGTCGATGGAGAGACGTCGGTGGTGATGATGGCGATGATCTCCTCCAATTCCCCGTCCCGTCGGAGTGCCAGAACAGAGTTTCTGGTCCCGAGACGGAGTTTCGCGATGGCGGAGGTGTTCTGGATGTCTTGTGGCAATTTCGTCTAACCCCCGTGCGTTTTTAGGTCGAAACCCTTAAGTAGTCGAAAGGGGGGCGTCGGAGGCTGGCCGAGGCGCCGCCACCATAGGCTGGCGCGGCCCAAGGGCCCACCACGCCGCCTTGTGGGGTGGGCGCCTGTCAACACCCGGATTTTTAAGTCCGGATGCCTATTATGTCATACATCGCAATCCCAGGAATATTGTTGTTGCGAGGCATAATAGTTAAGTATCACAGTCATCATTCATTACAACTCATAAAGTCTTACAAATTGGAATCACATGATCCATATTACACAAATAGTTGATCTAATGATCAACGAACAAACACAAGTTCATAGCGGAAGCGTAAGATACAAGGACTCTATAGTCCACAGGCCAACGCTTGACGTTAGCAGACTCCTAGTTGTTGTAGACTTCCTGCTGACCGTCCTCCTCGTACTGCTGCTCCTCTTCATAGTCTGGCCATTTGAATAGCCAGGGACACAGCCGTGAGTACTTTATGTACTCGCAAACTAATACTAGTGTAAGTGCTAACATTTCTAGTAAAGGGGGTGCTAAGCTCTAGTTTCTTTGCATAAAGCTAGTTTTAGTTCACAAGTATTTATTAAAGACTTATTTATGTGCTAACTAACTCAAGTGGGAACATTAGTGTCATTCCCACAACTCTGTTGTGTTTTCAATATAATCAAGTCATCATTCACCATCCATTTCAACAACCATGATCAAAGTCTAATACTGGAAACTGTATGGCCCTTCCAACCGTCCGTAACCGTGGACACGGCTATTCGAATAGATTTACACTCTGCAGAGGTTGCACACTTGTGCCACAACATTTGATTTCATCCGTCGGGATTTCCCCGAATCATCGTAACACAGTACGCGGATCATCAACCATAACCTTTCATTTACTAACCCTAGTATGAGCACCTCTCCCCATGAGCTTGGCCTCCCAGTGAAGACCAACTGTCAACCTGGGAACTGCACAGGGCTTGGCCGTACAATTCACTTCACATCATTTCTCAACAACGGAGGCAGCCTCGGCATAACCCCTATGATGTGTGTTCAGAGGGAACTCATACTAAGATACATAAACTTCTAGTTAAGCCCTTACCCATAATCAGGTATTGTGGGGGTACTCAATAATTGGAAAGGTATCGCATCCAAACCAATACTAGTTTTTAATCAAAAATCACCATCTTCTCTTGGTCATATTCACCTTCAAAAATCATTTCAACATTTCACCACACATGTTCCCATCTAGAGTAGTCATGTTTAATTTAGCACTAGCATCTAAGGATGAGGGGTGCTAAGTAATTTGCTTTGCTCCTAGGCTAACTTTGATACTCTTGTACTAATCTAACATTAACCCTATGGAATTATGAAACAATAGTACAAAATAACTGTAAGTAAAACTTAAAAATAAAACTGGGAATTAGGCTCATAATATAAAGTAAACTGGGTGGTGCTTGGCTCAGGATGAGCTAGCACTTTGCAAGAGTATTATCTTGCCTTGGTTGGGAAACTGGTCAAAGTGGTCTTCTTCTCCCTGACAGTAGACCTCCTCCTCCTCTGGATACTCCTCGGTACTAGCGTCTAAAATACGAATACGGGATACACAATCATCACACCAATCTATTTACTAAACTAAGCACACACATGATTCACACAAATTAAACTAGCATCACATATCACTATTATGTTGGTGGATGGGTTTTTCTTATTAATTAGGAAAAATAATTTCCTCTCATAATAATCTTAAATGTTACTTTTGAATTATTCAGAGAAATAATTTCCTCTCATTATCCTTTTAAGATTTAATTTCTCTTATGTATAATATGTGACCTAGGTTGACCCAAGTCAACCTCTTCACACTTATCATTTTGAGAAAATGATTTAAATGGGGTGTAGCACCCCATACAATTTAATTCTAACATGGTAATGATTTAATATCATCAACAAACCATATGAGATTTTTATGATCAGAGTCTTCACCTCATATTGGATTGTTCATGACAAGATTTAAATGGAAGAAAAGCTCCCATATGATTTACTAATATTTTTGGACAATAGTTTTGACTAGAAATAGTCCTATAGTCCTTTAATTTAACTAGGCCATGATCATACACAGTAAGCATGGCATATTTTTGTAGAAACAATTAGTATAAGTAAAATGTGAAGTATAGGAGTTGGAATTAACTTAAAAGCATGTTTGGTTGATTTTTAATAATTATTCTAAGGCAGAAAAGTCCCTGCCTTGTTTATTTTGTCATTTTAATTCTACAATAGATCTAGGGTTCTATCCAGTGGCATTGTGTAGATAATTTCCTAAGGTTTCCAAATATATAAAGTTTGTAAAATTTGGCTGAGTGGATTTGTCTCTATTAAATTTCAAAGTCAGCATCAGATAGCATATTCTAGTTATTACGGAAATTCGAATTTGAATAGTTGGGCTCGCGGGAAAGTAACTCGGGCTGCACGGGGGACAGGGAGATGGGCCGGCCCAGCTCTGCGTCTGGCGCAGCGGGCCGTCTGACTGGCGGGGGCCACAAGTCAGTGGGGCTTGGCGCCCGAAGCGGTACGGGGAAGGGGAGCCGTGCGATTAGAACACGATCGCACGGTCCACGCGCGTCGTCGTCGACGGCGGGCGAGGAACTCACCGGCGGCTGCAGTAGGGGGTCGGAGGGCGCCTGGGGGCTCCGGCGGTCGCCGGCGGGGTGCGCCGCGACGTTGTCGAGGACGAGGATCCCCACGGTAGCAGCGGCGCTTCGGGGTGGTCTCCTTCTCCGGCGAGCGTCGGCTGCGGCGGCGGCTCCGAGCTAGCGATTGTGGCGAGGCGGTGGCTAAGTGATGAAATTGGAGGGACGGGAGGAGTTGTGGTGAGGAGGGGAAGCGAATGGCGTGCTCGGATCGGTGGGAGGAGTCCCCCTTTTATAGCATTGAGGGGTGGCCGTGGGGGCGGAGCGGCGGTCGTCGATGGCGCCGGCGTTCCAAGGTCGCGAAGGGGCAAGGCGTGGGCGCGCACGGTGGCTGGTGTCCCGGTGATGCTGACGAGCGTGATCGTGGCGCGGCAGGGGCTCTGCAGTGGTGGTGAGCTTGACGGGAGCGCGCAGGGCATGGCGGAAGGGCGCGGAAGCTCACGTCGTCTGCGGCGTTCCCGCGGGCCACCGGCCATGTCCTGGCGGTTCCTGGTGTTGTCACGCGTCGGCCGGCGCTGATAGCAAGGGCGGAGGTGGCGCAGAGCTCCGGTCCACTGGCGCTACGGCGCGTCCGGGGTGTGCGCCATGCGCGCTGCGGCGCGGCATGGGCGTGCTCGGGCGTGTCCGGGCGCTCGTGTTCTGGCCGTTCTTTGTGCGAGAGAGGGTCGTGGCTTGGGTGGGCAGCCTCAGGTGAGTGTGAGGGAGGTGATTGACAAGGTGTGACATGCTGGAATTGACCAGAGTGAGAGAGAGCATGAGATGGACTTGCCATGCCACGGCATGGCAAGGTTTGATTGAATTGATCTCTCCTTGACCAGTGCAAGTGGTGGTGATGGTGTGGTGAGGTGAGAGGGAGGTGTCAGGGTGCAGAGAGGGCAAGGTTGGACCAAGTCCAAGGTAATATTTCAGTATGGGCTCAGTTTTACTTCCGCCGCTGTGTGTTTGTTATAATGCCCATAAGAAAAATATTTTCGAATTTTGCAAATCTTTTTGGTGGGTTGTAATAATATATTCAATAGAGTATATTGGTGGTGGTGGTGGTCAAAATGGAATTGAAATGCAAAAATTTATTTTGCATATGATCTTACATATGTGAGTTTGTCCCAACTTTGCATGCTTCTCATTTGAAATTGGTACAGAATTTGGGGTGGTGGATTTGGGCAAAGTTGTAGTGCTTGATGTTGTCTTGGATGAGGTGAAAAGATTTGACCAAGTGTAGAAATGAAAAGTGAAAATACAGGGGCCCAAAGTGAGTACCAGAGTATAAATGTCACATATGACCATATCACATGTGAGCTCATATTTGTTGCAATTTTGATTTAAATTGGGTTTGATTGTTTCCAAAGTTGTTAATATATGTTTAGTAACCAAATACACCTAATGGTGCAAACCAAAATGGTCTCTAACAAGGATTTGTAAAAATGGCCTAAGCCTTATGTGTGTGTGAGATTTATTTTTTTTATTTCTTTTCTCTTTTCTTTTTATTTGACTTTGGATGATCAAGTGATCATTGCTAGGGTTTTAGAGTGAGAGAGAACACATAAACAAGCATCATGGCAATTGCACACTCAAGAATAATTAATATGGTGATCTACATGCATAAACCTATATGATGAGAAAAAGTTTTTGTTAACTCTAATTTTTGGGTTCTTGAATTTCTCTCTTGTTCATTTTATTGAAATTTGGGATGTTACAAACCCTTCCCCCTTACAAAAGATCTCGTCCCGAGATCGAGAGAAAACTAGGTACTAAAGAGATCGGGGTATTCTTTCTTCATGTCTTCTTCGCGTTCCCAAGTGGCTTCGTCTTCAGTGTGATTGCTCCACTGAATCTTCAAGAACTTGATACTCCTGGTGCGGGTGGTTCTGTATGCTTCTTCCAGGATGCGGATTGGTACTTCGCGGTATGTCAAGTCTGTGTTAATATCCACCGAACGATGATCTATATTCTTGAATACTTCCGTCTTCTCCGGTACTTCAAGGCACTTCCGGAGCAGTGAGATGTGAAACACATTGTGCACAGCTGCCATTTCTTCAGGTAGTTCCAGTTGATAAGACACTTCGCCTCGGCGACTTAGAACTTTGAATGGTCCGACATATCGGGGTGCGAGTTTTCCTTTCAGCTGGAATCTCTGCATTCCCTTGAGGGGGGACACCTTGAGGTAGACAAAATCTCCAATCTCAAAGGTCATCTCTCGGCGTCTTTTGTCAGCGTAGCTCTTCTGTCGGGATTGTGCAGTCTTGAGGTACTCGCGGATCTTGTGCACCTTCTCTTCGGCTTCTCGAAGAACATCTGGTCCAAAGACTTGGCTTTCTCCAACTTCTGACCAGTTCAGAGGGGTACGGCATTTCCTTCCGTACAGAGCTTCAAAGGGGGCCATTTGCAGGCTGGCTTGATAACTGTTGTTGTACGAGAATTCTGCATAAGGCAAGCAGTCTTCCCACTTGGATCCATATTCCAGTACACAGGCTCTCAACATATCTTCTAGTATCTGATTGACTCTCTCGGTCTGTCCGTCAGTCTGCGGGTGATAAGCGGTGCTGAAGTTCAGACGGGTTCCTAGTCCTTCATGCACTTTCTGCCAGAATCTTGAGGTGAACTGTGATCCTATATCTGACACAATTGACTTCGGGGTTCCGTGCAGGGCTACTATCCTTGAGATGTATAACTCAGCTAACTTTGGGCCTTGGTAGGTGGTCTTGACAGGGATGAAATGTGCAACCTTGGTCAACCTATCAATGACAACCCAAATGGAGTCATTTCCTCTGCTAGATTTGGGCAATCCTGTGATAAAGTCCATACCGACAGAATCCCATTTCCACTCAGGAATCTGTAAAGGTTGCAACAGTCCTGCGGGTCGTTGATGTTCTGCCTTGACTCGCTGACATATATCACACTTGGCGATATAACTTCCTATCTCTCGCTTCATTCCGTGCCACCAGAATTGTTCCTTCAGGTCTTGGTACATCTTGGTTCCTCCGGGATGAATGGAATACAGGGTGTCGTGAGCTTCCTTCAGTATGACTTGCTTCAATTCTGAATCTGACGGTACACACAGGCGACCGTTGTACCAAAGTACTCCTTCTTCGTCGATGGTGAATCCTGGTGCCTTTCCTGCAGCTATCTGACCCTTGATTCCGTCAATGCTGGCATTTCCCTTCTGGGCTTCTTTGATCTGTCCAACCAAAGTAGGCTGCAGTTCTATGCTGGCTAGGTATCCTTCACTAACGAGCTCCATTCTGAAATGTTCAAACTCTTGGTGTAGGCTAGGCTGTTCATTTGCTATCATGGAGTTTAACTGACAAGGCAGTCTACTCAGGGCATCTGCTACTACATTGGCCTTGCCGGGGTGATAGTGGATCTCCATATCATAATCCTTGATTAACTCTAACCATCTGCGTTGCCTCATGTTCAGCTCTTTCTGGGTGAAGATATACTTCAGGCTCTTGTGATCCGAATAGATCTCGCATCGATTACCCATGAGGTAATGACGCCAAACTTTCAGGGCTAACACTACGGCTGCGAGTTCGAGGTCATGGGTTGGGTAGTTCTGCTCATGCTGTTTCAGTTGCCGGGACAAGTATGATATCACTTTGCCTCCTTGCATCAACACACATCCAAGACCAGTCTTGGACGCATCACAGTAGACATCAAATGGCTTGGTGATATCCGGCATGATCAGTATTGGGGCTGTGGTCAATCTGTTCTTGAGCTGTTGGAAACTTTCTTCACATTTGGCAGTCCATTCAAACTTCTTGTCCTTCTTTAGCAGTTGAGTCATGGGTCGGGCTATGCTGGAAAATCCTTCAACGAATCGGCGGTAATATCCCGCTAACCCGAGAAATGCGCGGACCTCGGTCTGAGTGGTTGGGGCTTTCCATTCTGTGACAGTCTTGATCTTGGCGGGATCTACAGCAATTCCTCCTGCTGACAATATATGTCCCAGGAATCCTACCTCCTTCAACCAAAACTCACACTTACTGAACTTGGCATATAACTTGTGCTGCCTCAGGGTTTCTAGGATTATTTCCAAGTGTTGTTCATGTTCCTCTTCTGTTTTGGAGTAGATAAGAATGTCATCGATGAACACAACGACAAATTTATCCAAAAAGTTCATGAAGACTTTGTTCATGAGGTTCATGAAGTAGGCGGGGGCATTGGTTAATCCAAATGACATGACATTATACTCATACAGTCCATATCTGGTGGTGAAAGCAGTCTTTGGGATATCCGTTGCACGGATCTTCAGTTGATGGTAGCCAGTCCTAAGGTCAATCTTGGAGAATACGGTGGCACCGGCTAGCTGGTCAAACAGATCTTCTATCTTTGGCAAGGGGTATTTGTTTTTGATGGTGACATCGTTAAGTTTACGATAATCCGTACATAACCGATTGGCACCATCTTTCTTATCCACAAATAAAACTGGTGATCTCCAAGGTGACGAACTTGGTCGAATCAGACCTTTATGCAACATATCATCCAGTTGCTTCTTCAGTTCTCTCAATTCTGCCGGGTTCATGCTATAGGCTCTCTGGGCTATAGGTCCTGTTCCAGGAATTAACTCGATGATAAACTCGATATCCCGATCCGGGGGCATACCGGGTAGATCATCCGGAAACACATCAGCGTATCGACAAACGACCCTGATCTGATCCAGAGTTGGTTTGGCTACTCCTTGGTTGCAAGTGAAATTTCTAGGGAGTTTTTCAGACACATGTTCTATTGTTATTCCGGTGCTACTAGTCATGGTGATGGCCTTCTTGGCGCAGTCTATCAATCCATGATGTTTCGCCATCCAATCCATTCCTAGTACTACTTCCAATCCTTTTGTTCCCAGAACAATTAAGTTTGCAAAAAACATTATTTCTTGAATTCTGATGGGTACTTCTTTGCAAAATTTTCTAGCTTTAGTTGTTGATCCAGGTATTTGCACTATCATGACATGTTTCAAGCTGATTGGTTGAATCTTACTAGTGCTCACAAAATCTTCAGTAACAAAAGAATGTGATGCTCCGGAATCAAACAACACTCTTGCTGGTACTGAGTTAACAGAAAACATACCCAGCACCACATCTGGGGCTTCCTGGGCTTCTTCGGCGTTCATGTGGTAGAGGCGACCTCCGCGGTTGTGCGGGTTGTTGGGGGCGAACTTCTTGCCGGTGGAGACACGGCGTTGCTGCTGAGCAGGTGCAGCGGTGTTGCCGGCGAGCTTGGCCAGCCTTTTGGGGCACTCATTGGAAAAGTGTCCCACCACTCCACATTCATAGCAGGTGATTGTGGACTTGTCTTTGGCTCCAACCGGAATAGCATTGCTTCCGGTCCTTGGTGCAGTGTTGGTGTTGGTGTTGTTGGTGTTGGGGGCTCGCGGCGGAGCGCGGTTGAAGTTGCTGTTGTGGTGCACATAGGAGTTGGGGTTGTTGCTGTTGTGGTGGGGGCCTCCTGGCCTTGGGTTTCCTCCGCTCCGGTTCTGAAAACCGGGGCGCGACACTTGGTTCTGGGGCTTGTTGTTTCTGGGGGCGAAACCACTGCTTGAGCTAGGGCGGTATCTCGGGGCATTGCTGGGCCCACTCTGATTCATCATGCGGCGCTTGCGGTTTTCGTTGGCCTGGTGCAACTTGCCTTCCATTTGGATGGAAGAATCCACTAAGGCTTCAAGGTCAGCAAAGGGAATGTTGACCAGTACTGTCTGCATCTCGTCGTGCAGGCCGTTCAGGAATCTCTCCTTCCTTTTCTCATTGGTGTCAGTTTCATCGGGGGCGTACCTTGACAGGGTGAGGAACCTGTCGCGGTATTCTACCACCGACATCCGGCCTTGCTTCAGTTCCCGGAATTCATCCCTCATCTTCTTGATCAAACCTGGTGGTACATGGTACTTGCTAAACTTGAGCTTAAAGTCAGCCCAAGTCATCATCTGTCCGGCATTTAATGCACGGGCGCTAGTCCACCAAGCTCTTGCTGGTCCTGCTAAGTAGTGCGTAGCAAACAGCACTTTCTCATTCTCATCCACTCCAGCTACTTCCAAGTTATTCTCCATGGTTTGCAGCCAATCATCTGCATCTAAGGGTTCTTCAGTCTTGCTGAAAACAGGTGGGTTGGTGTTTTGGAAATTCTTGAGTTTGGATCCTGGATGGTCATGGTGTCCATGGCCCTGCTGGTTGTTGGCTAAGCGTTGCGATCTTTGCGAGGCTGGCTTGACGTTCAGCTCGGTCTGTCTCCCTGTCTGCCATCAGGGTCTGCAGCAGTTGCATCATCGCATCTGAGTTCGCGTTGCGGTGAGCCATCTGAACAGATAGATAGATCATGAGATAAGAGGGAATTTTTCTATGGCTTATTTTGGGTAAATTTTAAAATTTAAAGACTTTTGATGATGCATATAACACACAAACATTCATTCATTCATAACAAGCATTACAGATTACAAGCTAACACACTAAGGGTTTTAAGAACCCTTCTTCTTCCTTCTACGATACAAGGGACCGGATACATACTCATACCCAGGGTTTTAAGAACCCTTCATGCTACGATACAAAGGACGGGGTACAAGCCATTCCTACACATGTGATCTAGTGCAACACTACTCGTCATCTTCATCCACATCAATGGGAATGATCCCATCTTCCGCGGCTTCCAGAAACTCGTAGTCCTCCTCATCAGTGAACTCATCATCCTCAAAGTCGTTGTCATCACTCAGGAAGTCATCGCCTCCCTGAATGTCATCTCCTTCTTCCTCCATCTCCTGGATCTGGTCCTGCTGGGTACGGACAGTCACCTCCAAGGTGCGGATCTTCTCGCGAAGGCGGCGGATAGTGGCATCCTTCTTGGCGCGCTGCAGGCGGAGTATCTTGCGGTCCTTGGCGAGCATCTGGATAGCTTCTGCATGGTGAGCCACAGTCATCTGGGCACGGTGGTTGTGAACCCGCGTCCGCTCCAGGTCCTTCCGGGTCTCATGAAGCATGAAGTCCAAGTGCTGCACATGGATCATGAGCACCGGGTGCGAAGAGGGTGCCATGGGTTCTCCCATGGTGTCGTGCCTGGCGAAGTAGGCGAAGCGGCTTCCCCGGAGTGCGGCGATGTGCTGTCCGCACACCCGAGCAAGTCCCTCCTGAAGAGCGTGAGCAAGCCCGTCCGGCCAGTTGCATGCCTTGAAGGAGAAAAGGATCCTCTCCGAGATGGGAGGCTCCGAACTTCCCTTCAAGTCAGCGGTGATCATCCACTGCTGTTCCCCGGTGGGGGTGTCGTGGATCCGGACGCCATGGAACTTGGGAGGTGGACGTTCGAGCCTCTCGGACACAAGGTACAAGTCGCGCTCGAACACCAGACTTCCTCCGTTCTCCAGGTCGTAGGTCTCCGTCTGGACGTAGGGCTCCATCTGAAAGTGAAATGGATGAGTAAGTTAGAGATGTGACTAAGTGTGGCAATATTTTAGATGTATTTAAAAAGAAGAGCATGGTCATCATTTTTGAAAAGATCCGGTAGAAAAGAGAATGAGTAAGTTTTTCCCAAGTATTCACTCACTTTGTTTTAGAAACTAAATTTTTCGGAACGTCCATTCTAAACTAGGGTCTCCTAAGGTCAAACAATGGCTCTGATACCAACTTGTCAACACCCGGATTTTTAAGTCCGGATGCCTATTATGTCATACATCGCAATCCCAGGAATATTGTTGTTGCGAGGCATAATAGTTAAGTATCACAGTCATCATTCATTACAACTCATAAAGTCTTACAAATTGGAATCACATGATCCATATTACACAAATAGTTGATCTAATGATCAACGAACAAACACAAGTTCATAGCGGAAGCGTAAGATACAAGGACTCTATAGTCCACAGGCCAACGCTTGACGTTAGCAGACTCCTAGTTGTTGTAGACTTCCTGCTGACCGTCCTCCTCGTACTGCTGCTCCTCTTCATAGTCTGGCCATTTGAATAGCCAGGGACACAGCCGTGAGTACTTTATGTACTCGCAAACTAATACTAGTGTAAGTGCTAACATTTCTAGTAAAGGGGGTGCTAAGCTCTAGTTTCTTTGCATAAAGCTAGTTTTAGCCAAGTATTTATTAAAGACTTATTTATGTGCTAACTAACTCAAGTGGGAACATTAGTGTCATTCCCACAACTCTGTTGTGTTTTCAATATAATCAAGTCATCATTCACCATCCATTTCAACAACCATGATCAAAGTCTAATACTGGAAACTGTATGGCCCTTCCAACCGTCCGTAACCGTGGACACGGCTATTCGAATAGATTTACACTCTGCAGAGGTTGCACACTTGTGCCACAACATTTGATTTCATCCGTCGGGATTTCCCCGAATCATCGTAACACAGTACGCGGATCATCAACCATAACCTTTCATTTACTAACCCTAGTATGAGCACCTCTCCCCATGAGCTTGGCCTCCCAGTGAAGACCAACTGTCAACCTGGGAACTGCACAGGGCTTGGCCGTACAATTCACTTCACATCATTTCTCAACAACGGAGGCAGCCTCGGCATAACCCCTATGATGTGTGTTCAGAGGGAACTCATACTAAGATACATAAACTTCTAGTTAAGCCCTTACCCATAATCAGGTATTGTGGGGGTACTCAATAATTGGAAAGGTATCGCATCCAAACCAATACTAGTTTTTAATCAAAAATCACCATCTTCTCTTGGTCATATTCACCTTCAAAAATCATTTCAACATTTCACCACACATGTTCCCATCTAGAGTAGTCATGTTTAATTTAGCACTAGCATCTAAGGATGAGGGGTGCTAAGTAATTTGCTTTGCTCCTAGGCTAACTTTGATACTCTTGTACTAATCTAACATTAACCCTATGGAATTATGAAACAATAGTACAAAATAACTGTAAGTAAAACTTAAAAATAAAACTGGGAATTAGGCTCATAATATAAAGTAAACTGGGTGGTGCTTGGCTCAGGATGAGCTAGCACTTTGCAAGAGTATTATCTTGCCTTGGTTGGGAAACTGGTCAAAGTGGTCTTCTTCTCCCTGACAGTAGACCTCCTCCTCCTCTGGATACTCCTCGGTACTAGCGTCTAAAATACGAATACGGGATACACAATCATCACACCAATCTATTTACTAAACTAAGCACACACATGATTCACACAAATTAAACTAGCATCACATATCACTATTATGTTGGTGGATGGGTTTTTCTTATTAATTAGGAAAAATAATTTCCTCTCATAATAATCTTAAATGTTACTTTTGAATTATTCAGAGAAATAATTTCCTCTCATTATCTTTTTAAGATTTAATTTCTCTTATGTATAATATGTGACCTAGGTTGACCCAAGTCAACCTCTTCACACTTATCATTTTGAGAAAATGATTTAAATGGGGTGTAGCACCCCATACAATTTAATTCTAACATGGTAATGATTTAATATCATCAACAAACCATATGAGATTTTTATGATCAGAGTCTTCACCTCATATTGGATTGTTCATGACAAGATTTAAATGGAAGAAAAGCTCCCATATGATTTACTAATATTTTTGGACAATAGTTTTGACTAGAAATAGTCCTATAGTCCTTTAATTTAACTAGGCCATGATCATACACAGTAAGCATGGCATATTTTTGTAGAAACAATTAGTATAAGTAAAATGTGAAGTATAGGAGTTGGAATTAACTTAAAAGCATGTTTGGTTGATTTTTAATAATTATTCTAAGGCAGAAAAGTCCCTGCCTTGTTTATTTTGTCATTTTAATTCTACAATAGATCTAGGGTTCTATCCAGTGGCATTGTGTAGATAATTTCCTAAGGTTTCCAAATATATAAAGTTTGTAAAATTTGGCTGAGTGGATTTGTCTCTATTAAATTTCAAAGTCAGCATCAGATAGCATATTCTAGTTATTCTGGAAATTCGAATTTGAATAGTTGGGCTCGCGCGGGAAAGTAACTGGGCTGCACAGGGGACAGGGAGATGGGCCGGCCCAGCTCTGCGTCTGGCGCAGCGGGCCGTCTGACTGGCGGGGGCCACAAGTCAGTGGGGCTTGGCGCCCGAAGCGGTACGGGGAAGGGGAGCCGTGCGATTAGAACACGATCGCACGGTCCACGCGCGTCGTCGTCGACGGCGGGCGAGGAACTCACCGGCGGCTGCAGTAGGGGGTCGGAGGGCGCCTGGGGGCTCCGGCGGTCGCCGGCGGGGTGCGCCGCGACGTTGTCGAGGACGAGGATCCCCCTGGTAGCAGCGGCGCTTCCTGGGGTGGTCTCCTTCTCCGGCGAGCGTCGGCTACTGGCGGCGGCTCCGAGCTAGCGATTGTGGCGAGGCGGTGGCTAAGTGATGAAATTGGAGGGACGGGAGGAGTTGTGGTGAGGAGGGGAAGCGAATGGCGTGCTCAGATCAGTGGGAGGAGTCCCCCTTTTATAGCATTGAGGGGTGGCCGTGGGGCGGAGCGGCGGTCGTCGATGGCGCCGGCGTTCCAAGGTCGCGAAGGGGCAAGGCGTGGGCGCGCACGGTGGCTGGTGTCCTGGTGATGCTGACGAGCGTGATCGTGGCGCGGCAGGGGCTCTGCAGTGGTGGTGAGCTTGACGGGAGCGCGCAGGGCATGGCGGAAGGGCGCGGAAGCTCACGTCGTCTGCGGCGTTCCCGCGGGCCACCGGCCATGTCCTGGCGGTTCCTGGTGTTGTCACGCGTCGGCCGGCGCTGATAGCAAGGGCGGAGGTGGCGCAGAGGCTCCGGTCCACTGGCGCTCTGGCGCGTCCAGGGTGTGCGCCATGCGCGCTCTGGCGCGGCATGGGCGTGCTCTGGGCGTGTCTGGGCGCTCGTGTTCTGGCCGTTGCTGTGCGAGAGAGGGTCGTGGCTTGGACTGGGCAGCCTCAGGTGAGTGTGAGGGAGGTGATTGACAAGGTGTGACATGCTGGAATTGACCAGAGTGAGAGAGAGCATGAGATGGACTTGCCATGCCACGGCATGGCAAGGTTTGATTGAATTGATCTCTCCTTGACCAGTGCAAGTGGTGGTGATGGTGTGGTGAGGTGAGAGGGAGGTGTCAGGGTGCAGAGAGGGCAAGGTTGGACCAAGTCCAAGGTAATATTTCAGTATGGGCTCAGTTTTTACTTACTGCCGCTGTGTGTTTGTTATAATGCCCGCAAGAAAAATATTTTCGAATTTTGCAAATCTTTTTGGTGGGTTGTAATAATATATTCAATAGAGTATATTGGTGGTGGTGGTGGTCAAAATGGAATTGAAATGCAAAAATTTATTTTGCATATGATCTTACATATGTGAGTTTGTCCCAACTTTGCATGCTTCTCATTTGAAATTGGTACAGAATTTGGGGTGGTGGATTTGGGCAAAGTTGTAGTGCTTGATGTTGTCTTGGATGAGGTGAAAAGATTTGACCAAGTGTAGAAATGAAAAGTGAAAATACAGGGGCCCAAAGTGAGTACCAGAGTATAAATGTCACATATGACCATATCACATGTGAGCTCATATTTGTTGCAATTTTGATTTAAATTGGGTTTGATTGTTTCCAAAGTTGTTAATATATGTTTAGTAACCAAATACACCTAATGGTGCAAACCAAAATGGTCTCTAACAAGGATTTGTAAAAATGGCCTAAGCCTTATGTGTGTGTGAGATTTATTTTTATTATTTCTTTTCTCTTTTCTTTTTATTTGACTTTGGATGATCAAGTGATCATTGCTAGGGTTTTAGAGTGAGAGAGAACACATAAACAAGCATCATGGCAATTGCACACTCAAGAATAATTAATATGGTGATCTACATGCATAAACCTATATGATGAGAAAAAGTTTTTGTTAACTCTAATTTTTGGGTTCTTGAATTTCTCTCTTGTTCATTTTATTGAAATTTGGGATGTTACAGCGCCTCGTGGCCCCCCTCCTTCTGGTCTTCTGGCTCCGTCCCTCTTCTGTGAAAATAGGCCCATTGGAATTAATCCAGGGGATTTTCCTGAAAGTTGAGTTTCTGCACAAAAACAAGACACCAGGGCAATTCTGCTGAAAACAACGTTAGTCCGTGTTAGTTGTATCCAAAATGCACAAATTAGAGGCAAAACAATAGCAAAAGTGTTCGGGAAAGTAGATACGTTTTGGACGTATCAAGCACCTGCCGATACACATGACGACTATATTCGCATGAGTGAGTCTACTGCCATTGAGTGCATGTACAAGTTTTGCCGAGCTGTGGTGGGAAAGTTTGGCAAATACTAGTTGAGAGGGCCAACTGAGGAAGAGACTGCAAGGATCATGGCACAAAATGCTGTCAGAGGATTTCCTGAAATGTTTGGAAGCATCGATTGCATGCACTGGGCATGGAAGAACTGCATGTTTGCTTGGCAAGGTATATACAAAGGGCGTCATGGATATTGCAGTGTGGTACTTGAAGCTGTGGCAGATTATGACCTGTGGATTTGGCATTCTTTTATTGGCATGGCGGGATCACACAATGACATCACGTGTTGCAGCAGTCTCCGGTGTTCAGCAGACTAGTGGAAGGGCATGAATATACCAAAGGCTATTATCTAGCCGATGGTATATATCCAAAATGGGCCACTTTTGTCAAAACAATCTCGAATCCATCAGGTCTGAAGAATTCCCACTTTGCTATGCGACATGAGGCTTGCAGGAAGGATGTCGAGCGGGCATTTGGTGTGCTTCAAGCACAATTTGGCATTGTCCGGTACCCTGCTCTAAGCTGGTCTCACGACCAAATGTGGGAGGTGATGCAGGCTTGTGTGATCATGCACAACATGATCATCGAGGATGACCGAGAATCATGCCAGGACACATGTTGGTCCCTATTAGTGTGAGGGCCCTCTTGCGGAGGTTGATCATGAGTTGCCTGCAGATTTTGCTGATTTCCTCGCCATGCACGCAGAGATCTGTGACAGCAATGTTCATGATCAACTTCAAGCTGATCTCGTTGAGCATTTGTGGAGGATCAAAGGAAATACCGTGGCACGTTGATCTAGCATCTAGCCCTATTTATTGTTTGTTGTATTTTAATTTGAAAACAATCCTCGCAAACATTTTTATTCATATACTATATTTGATCGCCGCTACTATGATCGCGACGATTCGGCGGGAACGATCTCTTTTGAATGCAACAATTTGAATATTCATTTGGGGGCGGCGTTTGGGGGACGCGGCTGGGGAGCGACGTCCCCAAACGCGACACGAACAAAACACGTCCCCCAAACGCTCAATCCGGCGCGGTTTGGGGGACGGTTTGGGGGACGCGACTGGAGATGCTCCCCCAAAGGGATTTGAGGCGCGTCGGACAAAAAAACGTTCCCAGCCGCGTCCCCAAAGCCGATTTTTGTCCGGCGCGGCCCAATACGGTGTCCGGCGCCCCAAGCCCGTCCCCGCCCCACAGGGGACGTTCTGGGCACGCTGGACACAACAAAAAGCGAGACGAAGCGACGCGGGCCCGACCCGTCAGTGACTCGGAAGCCTAAAATCCCGTCGCCTACCTTTGGTCAAGCGACGTTAATGCCGTCCCAGTTTTCCCAGGCGAAGCAGGGACGCGTCTCGTCGTGCATGGCTGCGTGGCCGTCCGCTCCGGCGTTATTGCCTGCAACCACCCGCTGCCGCCGTTGTACATTAAGAGGCCCTGCGGTTCGTCCCAATCTCTCACCGCTCCCAAACCTTCTCCTCGCCGCCCCAGATCTTCTCCTCGCCGCTCCAAGCAATGTCGTCCTCGTCCTCCCGCAAGATCGCCGCGGCGAACGGCTTCGGCCGCGGCAGCCTAATCGTGATGGAGGTGTGGGAGCTGTACCACGCGGGATATCCTGCCCCACCGGACATGCGCCTGCCAAGCAATGGCGGCTGGAAGATGGCCATGAACGGCATTGGCGTCCTGCCGCCGCCGGGCACGGAGCGCTGGAAGGACGCCATCAGGGCCCGGCGGGCTGAACTCAGCGCCGAGCACCGGGCGGATCCGACCTGGGCGGCCAAGAAAAACGATGACTGGTGGGCCACGTACTTCAAGACCAAGTACGACGTGGAGATGCGCAGCACCACCGGCCTCCTCGGCGGGCCGAACTGCTGGAACAGAGACGGGCGCGCCCAGCTCTGGGGCGTTCCGGGGCGCACCCTCGAGAGCGTCATCCGCGGCATCCGCAACGGTGCTCCAAGGTTGGAGGCGCCGCCCTCACCGCCACCGTCTCCCGCAACGCAATGGCAGCCGAGGAGGACCACGTACTAGTCCTCCTCGTACTCTTCTTCCTCAGGACCGGCCCGATCGACGTCGTCCTCGTCGTACCGCTCGGCGCCCTACACCGTCCCAATCGCGTGAAGGAGGAGTTGTCGACGCCCGTCAATCCGAGGCACGGTGGCAGCGGCAGCCGGCGCCAGCAAGAGAGGCGGGGCGGCGCCCTCCTCATCCCGAAGCCGAAGGTGAAGGAGAAACCGAAGGAAGCGTCGCATGCGGCGCTGCTGGCGGAGTACGAGCGGCAGCAGCACCTCATCGCCTGCAGCGACGACCCCGAGGACTGCCCAGGGCAGCGACCGGCATACTTGGCGTCGCTGAATGACAAGGACGCCTGGTGGGGCGACCTTGACACGGCGATCGCCATGTCCATCCGCGACACCGGGAAGCCGCTCGTGGACCTCTCCGACGACGGCGAGGCAGGACCAAGCGGCCTGGTGAAGGACGAGCCCGTCGAGCGCGTCAAGTAGGAGATCATCACCGACGACATGTACAACTTCCACCAGTACTACGATGCCTTCGGCCACCGCAGGTACTTCTAGATTAGGTTTAGTTTAAATTTAGTCGAATCACGTTCGAATCTATGTAATATATATATGTCAAGTTTGGATGAATTTAATCGAATCTCGCTTCAGTTCAAAATTTCCGAAATTTTGTTTGGGGGACGCAACTGGGGAGCGACGTCCCCCAAACGCGGCACGAACAAAACACGTCCCCCAAACGCTCAATCAGGCGCCGTTTGGGGGACGGTTTGGGGGACGCGACTGGTTAGAGCATCTCTAAACAGCCGAAAATCGAATAATAACCGCGAGTTTAATGGTTCGGTTCAAAAAGCGACGCAGATCAGTGACCATAAACTAGTCAAAACGAAAAAAAAAAGTTTCGGGTCGAGACCGAAACCCCAACTCGGCCTGTATTTGTAGGGGCCGAACGAGTGAACCGAACACAACCCGAACGAAACCCCTAGTTTCCGCGCGACGGAAATTTCACCTCCTCCTAACATCCACCGCCGCCACCGATATGCGCGCCCTCACCGTCCTCTGCGCCACCGTCGCTCGATCTCGCAGGCATGAGTCTCGAATCGACCCCGCCGCCCACCGGAGCTAGCTCGCAGGCCCTGCCACCCTATCTCGTGGCCGCCGGAGCTCCCGCCACCCCCACCGACGTCGTGAACCTGGTCGCGTCCACGAGCTTCCTCAAGCGGCGGCGCGCTGGAACACACGTGATCTCGCAAGCAGGTGCTGCATCCACCGGTGCTGTCACGGCTGTCCCCGGCTGGGCCAAAGGGGCTGGCGCAGCCAAGCCAACAACGGCGCCGAAGACATTCCGCGCCAAATCGAAGACTTCGGCGCTGAAGAGGACAAAGTCAATGAACACGATGAGCCGTGGCGGCCCAGTCCCGCTCCCAGCCCCATCGCCGCCGGTGGGTGCCAATGCGAACGACGCCCACGACGTGCTTGACGACGGTTCAACAAGGTAAAAAGAAAATTTCAACTCCAAATCGGTTTAAATTGTGAGCAGAAATTGAGCTCGATTATTGGTAGGAACGTCAACGGATCGTATATGGAGATGTTAGAGGAGGTTGACATTGCTCCACTCGCTTGGTTCGACGTTGGGGTGGACGGAGATGGGGAGGAAGACGAGGATGGATGGTAAGAAGGGGGACGAAGGGGAAGAAGATGAAGGCGAGGAAGGTGTGGTTGAGGTCGAGGCCAATGGAAAGAAGAAGAAAAGAAGGGCCAAAAACTACATGGAAATAGAAGACACAACGTTGTGCCGAGCTTGGGCGGCCATGGGGATGGATGAAGTCTTCCGCACCGATCAAACTGAGAAGCGGTACTGGCAACACATCAAGGACAAATTCCATAAACTGATGGGCGTTCGCCATCCTGTCGATCGCACGTACCGATCCCTCCAAAATCGTTGGGACGCGATTAAACCGGCATGTAGACGTTGGGCGGATGCAATGGATCAAGTATAGTGAAATCCTCCTAGGGGCGCAACAGTTGACGAATATGTGAGTGAATTTTCTTACTTTGTGTTTGCACAATTTGTGTTTGGTTTGGTGATCACACCTAGACGATTTCATCTTTGTTTTGCAAATGTAGGATCACATTGCCGATGCTAGGTACATAGACATGGCCGGCAGCAAGGGCAAGAGCTTCATAATGAGACATTTCTTTGATGTGCTCCAACACCTCCCGAAGCAGCAATTGAGGGACGAAGAAACGACACCCAAGAAAGTTGCAATGGTTGCGCTGGACAATATTGAGGATGAGAAAAAGGATCGGAACAATGACAAGCCCGAGGGAAACAAGAAGACTAAAGAGAGACTGAACCTTGAGGGGGAGACAGCATTGTTGAGGGACAAATTTGATCAAATGATGAAGTCGAAGGAGGTTGGCGGCGAAGACTTTGGAGACAAAGCTTGTCATTACCGAGAAGAAGAATGAGGTGAAGCTTGCAAAGGTTGAAGCCAGCCGAGAGGAAGCAAGGAACAAGGCCAAGTTGGAGGAGATGAATATCAATATGAAGAAAGCCAAAACAATGAAGCAACTATTGGCCGAAGAGAGGGAGATCATGATGATAAACACAAAAGACATGAATGAGCAACAAATGTAGTGGTGGAAGGAAGCCTCGACGGAGATCATGGAGAGACGGAGACTAGCTCATGAAGGGGCACGTGGTGGTGCATCGCCTACGCATGGAGGTGGTGGCGATGATGGTGACGACGGTCCTACCTCCGTTTGATGCAGGTGGTGAGAGGAGATGGTGAGGAGATGCAACAACTTTTTGCTATGAACTATGTACGATTTGCTACGATTGTGTCGACATGATTTGATGTAAAACTATGAAATGTGCATCACTTGTTTGTATTTGGTAGTTTGATTTGCCGAATTTGTGAAAAATCCTGCATTTCACTTTTGGTTTACTGTCTCTGTTCCGTGCCACCTCTTTCTTGACCCATAAACACGAAATCGGTGAACCGAACTCCCGCTTTTCAGATCGCCTATTTATGGAATCTGTTAGAGAATAGTGATGTTGTTAGTTCAGTAATAAACAGTAATAAACATGAGCATTTCAGCTGAAACCCTCACCCACAGGCACAGCAAAAGCGGCAGGCTGACCAGCTGACAAGGTATTAACTTGTCAATGCCTACGTATTGTAGACTAGGGTTTGGTTGGAAGTAGAGGGCAAGTAGATCTCGAAGGTTTCAGCCGAAAAGTACTCGACGATTAAGAAACTAGGGTTATGTTGACAATGGATTCGATCCTCTCTTTGTCCCTCGACTCCCCCTTATATAGGAGGCGGAGCCGAGGGATTCATAATACACAAGTTACAGAGTCCGGGAGGGTTTCTAACCCGTCCCGTAGAATTACAAGTCTCTATATTTCCTAATACAACTCTAACTTTCCTTAACATTAACTGGGCTTCCGAACTTCATTTTCTTCGACTTTTGGGCCTTCAGTAAACCCCGGGTACCATCTTCGGCAGGCCCATTGGGGATGCCTATGTCAGTAGCCCCCGATATTTTGCTTGAATCGAAGATTCAGGAAAAATCTCCAACTTTATAATCGTCAAGTAACTTTTTTAAGCCACCACATATCTTTAAGTAAATAATTATATATTGTACAGGGATAATGGTAGTTGGGGATAGTTCATCTGACGGATCAGGTACTAGTTAACTGCTCTAGTGGCAATCCGCAAAAACCTACTTCAAGATCACATCCCTGGACATGATCTCGGGATACTGGTGTTAACCCGACAGGTGCCGCTTAAGGCCTTACCATCTGTCGAGTCCCAGTCATATTTTATCGGGTACCTAACGCGTCCGTTAGGATTTTTCTTCGTATCTGTTGATACGGAAAAAACTAGCAAACCGACGTCAGAGACGGTGCCACGCCGCTCAGAACGGATCTGGGGTCTTACCTTCGCAAAGTTTTGCGGCATTCAGAGATTATTCGCGACTTTAAGCGCTCTGAGAATATATTGTCGAGTGCTTTTTCAGCTGTTGGAATAGCACATTTTATTGAGTCAACGGATGACTTATCTTGTCTTCCCGATGGGAGTATATGAAGAGTTATTTGCATAACTCGAAATATACGCATTATACTTTTTCAATTTCATCGGGCACGTGAACAGCGTTCCCGATGGGAGTAGCCCCCGAGGCTACAGCCAAGGACTTGTACTTGGTTGTAGGCTCAACATTTTAATGCCTGATGTCGCTATATTGTCATATCTTTTTGAGTTTCTATTTCTATCGGGTGCGCGACCAGCGCTCCCGATGGGAGTAGCCCCCGAGGCTATGAACAAATGCTTGAATTTGATCATAGGCTCTCACCATTTCTATTTTGTCATACTCGAAATTTCCTTCTTTCAAAAGTAGCCCCCGAGCATTTGATTAAAAAATTGTTTGTGATCAAAAGCTCTCGAAATTTTCATCACTTGTAGTCTTTTGACCGGTCTTTGTTGCTGTCGAAAATTTCCTCTACCAAAGTGACATCAATGCTGACGTTAGCCACGGCCTCTTTATTTAAGAGACACGAATTCTCCTCTGCCCCAGACTGGTGGACCCAAAATCCGCAGCAGTTTGACACGTTTGCGCAAGTGGGGGCACACGTTCTCCACTTTTTCTGGCACGCGCACTGTGGCGCCTGTCCAGTTCCATCTTCGCGAAAATACATTTTTACCCTCTTGTCCACGTGTAATCCATCAAGTTCATTACCACTCCATCCAACGGTTCATCGACCCGCACGCTTCCTATAAAAGGTTGTCTTCCTCCTCTGGCCGCCGCTTCGCTGCGCCGCATCTTTGCTTTCTCTCCTCAAATCCCCCATTGCGCCCAGCACTTCCTGAGCTCAACCACACTCTCGCTTGCGCCTACGCCTTTGTTGATGCCACCACGTAGACTCACCAGGCACAGTACTCCTGAATCCAAGATGGCGGCGCAAGATCTGGGGACAACTGAGTGGAAAGATCCAAGATTTCCAATCAGGATCTCAACCTGATGAAGAAGCTCGGGCTGATGAAGAAAAAGGACGCATTACGCTTCCCCAGCGAAGAAAGCTATCCATCGCCTCCTATCGAGTATCGGGTCAGTTTCGTTGACCATCTTATCCGCGGTCTTTCTACCCCCATTCATGATTTCCTCCGTGGTCTTCTCTTTGTTTACGGGTTGCAACTGCATCAGTTGACTCCCAATTCCATCCTCCATGTCTCTATTTTCATTACTCTCTGCGAGTGTTTCCTCGGAGTCCATCCTAATTGGGCTCTGTGGAAGCGTATCTTCTGCCTCCGCCGCAACGGCTCCCACAACATCGCTTACAACATAGGCGGTGTTGTTATTTGTGTTCGCCCTGACGTCGAGTACTTTGACGTCAAATTCCCCGACTCCGTCCAAGGGTGGCGCAAAAGATGTCTTTATGTGCGCGAAGAAAGCTCTGACTCGATGGAGTACAACATAGCTCCTTTCGATGGAGGTGCCAAAATTCTTCGACGCCGCTCCTGGGACGCAGAGGCCACTGAAGAAGAGATAAAGGCGACAGAGGCTCTGATGTCTCGTATTCACGAGCTCCAGAATACTCGCGGCAAGGAGTTATCTGGTATCCAAATTACAACATACTTTCTTAGGATCAGGGTTCAGCCTCTTCAGGCTCGCAAGAACCCCCTCTGGAAATATAGTGGCGAGGAAGATGTCGACCGCCTCTCCAAAGATCTTTTAGTGAAGGATTTGGAGAAGCTTGTCCGAAGAATCTCCTCATTGAGCAAGAAAGATGCCGTTCCATCAACTTGTCGCGTGGAGCCGTACAGTAGCACCAACGCCCTCCCCAAGGTAAATTTCCATCCTTCCGAATTTTTATTATTTGTCGAATACTATTTTTTGATGGCATCCTGTGTAATCTTGTTGTCGCCATATCTTGCCTTTGTAGGAACACCGAGTCCTATCTTCTCTTCATCCCCTTCCTGAAGGCGGTGAAGTCGAAGAACGGACTGTCGACACCGACGAACCCCAGGGCACTTCTCGCCCTGAGAGCGAAGTTGCTTGTTCTCATAAATCTGTGGCTTCCTCTGAAAAAGAAGTCGAATCTGAGGCTTCCGAGTCCACGCATTCTATCCCCTCTGCTGTTTCTCCAAGGAACAAGCGGAAGAGAGAGGATGCCGCAGACTCAGGCACCTCAAATACCAACAAGTCCCCTCTCAAGGAAACTTTACCCGAAGAGGAGGACAAGCCCTTCAATCCTTACGTCGATGCCCTTGTCAGCTCGTAAGTCTCTATCAACTTTCCCTTTGTATCCGGTAATTTTGCCTATCTTTGTTCCTTATATTTTTCCCTGATATGATAGTGGTGACGAGGAAGAAAATCCTCCTATTGACGTGACTGCTCGGACAAGCACGTATCGCACTTTAGTTCTCTCTGAGACTCGTCCTGAAGCAGACGAAACCTCGCCTCCTCAACAGGATATCGGACATCCTAGTCCTGCTGTGAGTGATGGGGTTCGTTGCATAGAAAACAAAAAAATTCCTACCGCGAAGACGAATAAATCCAAGATCTAATCTATGGAACACCCAAGATCTAATGTACAAGATCGAAGCAACGAGATGGAGATGAGACTAACCCTCGAAGATTCCAAAGCTTACGAGATTAATCTCGTTGTTGGTGTAGACGATCGTCCCCGGTGTTGCAATCCGGCAGCACTTCCGTACTCGGTCGCGCGTACGGTGTCAATGAAGCTCCTTCCTCTCCCGTTCCAGCGGGCAGCGGAGGTGTGGTAGATCTCCTCCAAGTTCTAGCAGCACGACGGCGTGGTCGTGGTAGTGGAGGAAGAAAACTGCAGGGCTTCTGATACGTCTCCAACGTATCTATAATTTCTGATGTTCCATGCTAGTTTTATGACAATACCTACATGTTTTGCTCACACTTTATAATGATTTTATGCATTTTCCGGAACTAACCTATTAACAAGATGCCGAAGTGCCAGTTCCTGTTTTCTCCTGTTTTTGATTGCAGAAAGGCTGTTCGGGCAATATTCTCGGAATTCGACGAAACAAAAGCCAAACCTCCTATTTTACCGAGACGGACCCAGAACACCAAAGGAGAGACGGATAAGGGCCAGGGGGCCCCACACCACATGGCGGCGCGGCCAAAGGGGGGCGTCCCCTATGGTGTGGACCCCCCCCAAGCACCCCCTTGCGCCGCCTCTTCACCTATAAAATCCCTCGTGACCTAAAAACCCGATAACAATTGACGAAACTCTAGAAAGACTCCAGGGACGCCACCGCCATCGCGAAACACCGTTTCGGGGGACAGGAGTCTCTGTTCCGGCACGCCGCCGGGACGGGGAATTGCCCCCGGAGTCATCTCCATCGACACCACCGCCATCTTCATCGCCGCTGCTGTCTCCCATGATGAGGAGGGAGTAGTTCTCCCCCGAGGCTGAGGGCTCTACCGGTAGCTATGTGGTGCATCTCTCTCCCATGGTGTGATCTTTATGTGATCATGAGCTTTGTATCACTATTAATCTATGTGTTACTCTAGTGATGTTATTAAAGTAGTCTATTCCTCCTCCATGATGTAATGTTGACAGTGTGTGCATCATGTAGTACTTGGCGTAGGTTATGATTGTAATCTCTTGTAGATTATGAAGTTAACTATTACTATGATAGTATTGATGCGATCTATTCCCCCTTTCATAGCTATTTTTGACAGTGTGTATGCTATGTTAGTACTCGGTCTAAATTGCAACGGTCTATTATGCACTCTAGAGGTTACTCTAATATGAACTCCGGATGTTGTGGAGCTTGTTTACTCCGGCTTGAGGTGTGCTTTTGTAGCCCTACACAATGAATGGTGTTTGTTATCCAACAAGAGAGTGTAGAAAGTAGCATTTATTTATTCAGTTATGTGATCAATGTTGAGAGTGTCCACTAGTGAAAGTATGATCCCTAGGCCTTGTTTCTAAGCATTGAAACACCGTTTCCAACAAGTTCTGTTACATGTTTGCTTGCTGCCATATTTATTTCAGATTGCAATTACTACTTACAATCATCCATTATACTTGTATTTCACTATCTCTTCGCCGAACTAGTGCACCTATACATCTGACAAGTGTATTAGGTGTGTTGGGGACACAAGAGACTTCTTGTATCATAATTGCAGGGTTGCCTGAGAGGGATATCTTTGACCTCTACCTCCCTGAGTTCGATAAACCTTGGGTGATTCACTTAAGGGAAACTTGCTGTTGTTCTACAAACCTCTGCTCTTGGAGGCCCAACACTGTCTACAGGAATAGAAGCGTGCGTAGACATCAGCTTCGCCTAAGCCGGAGCAGCGTATGGTGGAGGAGAGAGGCGGCCAGAGGAGGGGCAATGATGGGGTAAGGTGGCCGGCCACCCCCTCCCCTCTTTATATAGGGGGCAGGTCGGTGGGGTGCCCCCCCATCCCATCCAGGGTTAGGGGGGCGGCGGCCAAAGGGGGAGAGGGATTTCCCCTCCCCCAAGTTGATCCCCCCTAGGGAAACCCTAGGGGTTGGCCGGCCTGGGCCTTGGGGGGCATGTGCCCCCGGCCCATTAGGCCAGGGGGCATCCCCTTGGCCCATGCTAGCCCTCCTAGGTCGTGGGCCCCATGGTGGACCCTTCCGGAACCTTCTAGAACCTTCCAGTCAACCACCGGAAAAATCCCGAACTTTTCCGAAAACCCAGAAATCAACTTCCCTTATATGAATCTTATTCTCCGGACTATTCCGGACCTCCTCGTGACATCCTGGATCACATCCGAGACTCCGAACAAACTTCGTCTCCATACCATATTCAAATCTACTTATGCGACATCGAACCTTAAGCGCGTCACCCTACGGTTCGCGAACTATGCAGACATGGTCGAGACTCCTCTCCGAGCAATAACCATTAGCGGGATCTGGAGATCCATAATGGCTCCCACATATTCAACGATGACTTAGTGATCGATTGAACCATTTACATACGATGCCAATTCCCTTTGTCACACGATATTTTACTTGTCCGAGGTTTGATCATCGGTATCTCCATACCTTGTTCAACCTCGTTACCGACAAGTACTCTTTACTCGTACCGCGATATGTCATCTCTTATGATCAAATCATATGCTTGCAAGCTAATCAGACGACATTCCACCGAGAGGGCCCAGAGTATATCTATCCGTCATCAGGATGGACAAATCCCACTATTGATCCATATGCCTCAACTCACACTTTCCAAATACTTAATCCCATCTTTATAACCACTCATTTACGCAATGGCGTTTGATGTAATCAAAGTACTCTTCCGGTGTAAGTGATTTACATGATCTCATGGTCGAGGGACGGCAACTATGTATCGAAAGCTGATAGCAATTTGAACTTAATGACTTGATCTTATGCTACGCTCATTTGGGTGTATGTCCATTATATCATTCAACCAATGACAGAACCTTGTTATTAATAACATCCAATGTTCATGATCACGAAACCATGATCATCTATTAATCAACAAGCTAGTTCTACAAGATGCTTACTAGGGACTCCTTGTTGTTTACATAACACACATGTATCAATGTTTCGGTTAATACAATTATAGCATGGTATGTAAACTTTTATCATAAACACAAAGATATTATAATAACCACTTTATTATTGCCTCTTGGGCATATCTCCAACAGTGAGCCCCCGTGCGTCGTTACCAAAAAGAGCCAGAACTGATCAAGGAAAAGAGCCAAGTCTCTTGACCGATAATTTGGCGACCCCTCCTATGGATGATGTAAGTACCTTTCTTGCTGTCTTTTTGCTGTCGAATGTTTCCCACTATTTTTTATTATCGCAATTCGTCGACCTTTCTTTTTTATTCTGCGTCATTTTTCAGCCTTCAATGAAGGAATTTGTAAGCCTTGGTACCCAATTTATCGGGTACCGTGACCTTGCCAATGAGCTGAAAGGTATTCTTTACTTGCTGCATTTCATCGAGTAGATTTACCTCTTCTATTTTGCTGCAACTTATGTTACCCTTTATTTTGCTAGAATCCCTTTCTAAGGCAAACAAGCGTGCTGATGACCTTGCCTGCGAGCTTGAAAAAATTGAAAAAGCTCGCGAGAAGGCTGAATTAGATGCTGCTTTTGTCGAGGGTCTTAAAAAGAGACTCCATGACGCAGAAACTGCCTTAAGTGAAAACATGACTCAGCAGTTTGCTCGCGAAGAAGAAATTATCACACGCTTGGAGTCACAAAGCCGGCGCTTTGTTAGTAAGTGCTCCACTATTTTGACTTCTTCAGGCGTAATTTTCTTTTGCACATTTGTTGACAAGCCAAATTTTACTTCATCAGGAAGAACACACCAAGATTATGATCTGGAAAATCCTGAAGGTGATCGCCTTCTCGGCGCGCTCTCCCTCCTTGAAATTCATGGAGACGAGGCGCGCCAAGGCCTTGCTGACGCTAAATCAGGGATGTCGCGGCTTTTTCCCTACTTCTTCGCGAAGAAGGAAGAACCCGAGACGTTCACTGCACTAGCCCGGCACTTCATCCCTAAAGAAGATCTTGGGCTAAGTCTTCGACGGGAAGGCTTGAAGATTGGCGTTGAAGGCACCATTGCTTTGGTTGCCGAAAGCCAACAAGTTGTCGATTGGACGAAGGTTGGTGATATCGGGAAGATGGAGACGAAGAAGTGGCAATCTATGATTAAAGCTGCTAAGCCGAACTCGAAGAAGATCCTCTCCTTCCTTGGGTGCAAACCAACTCCTTCCCCTAGCTCGACCAAGCCAGAGGTCAAGTAGACCGTCCTGTCCTTTTATTTTGTTTTTGTTCTTTTCCTTTTTTTTTAGTGTCACCGCAGTAGCTTTGCCGACAACTGCCCCTTTGGTTCACTAGGAACCCTCTTTTGTAATGCCCATGTAAATATTTGATCCAATCAATGAAAAACTATCTTGCCAAATTATTGATATTGAAATATTTCTTTCCAGTTGATTTTTGACAACTATACCGTGGTGCCTCGTTCTTCGGGCGCATTACCCGCTGTGTCCTTCTCGAAAAAAATCCTCCGCTGTCGAATTTGTTGAAGGTTCTTCAAGTGCTGCACAAAATGAAGACTTGAACGATCTTCGATAACAACTTCAATCTATGAAGAAACAAACTCTCGTGATAATGGGGCAGCCTCGAAAATCTTCTGAAAGGGAGAAACTTGCTCTTCAACAAGCTCAAGAAGCCCTAGCGTTGAAGGAAACCGCGGTTACTGAGGCTACCGAAGCTTCTTCACGAGAGAATTACATGTTTCAACTGATGAATGACTCCAGCTTGGATATGACAGGTATACTTCGTTCTCTTGACCGTACTTGATTTTGTTCTTGCTGTTTTTCCTTTCTTCGCTGATTCCTCCACTGAAACAGGTTCTTTTTTGGATACCGCTGCCGAGGATCAACGTGTTGAAGCTCGATCCAATGCTCTTCTCAGACTTGCATCGGAACATGGTTCTAATTTTTGGGTTACGCCTGAACGTACCCGCCAAATCGTCAGATTTCAAGATCGCGCGAGTCAGGTCCGTGATTTCCTCGACTTCTGCACAAGGACTTTGTCCTTAGTTTATGCGGTGACCCAGCATACCACTGCATGTTGTAGTATACAAGTCGTTGATATGATCTTCATGAAGGGACTTCTTCACAAATATCACATCCCTCAGAGTAGTACAACAGAAACATTGCAAGTCATAACACTCGATAATATATTACAATCATGGTCTTAACAAGTTGGTATTCTCACAGGTCCGATGAGAACACCCTACAACATTAGGTACTATTACAAACCAACATAGATAAGAAAAGATCTCAGCAACTTATTTAAGTATGCCACTACGCTGCTCGGCTCTATACTACTAAGGTATATCACTACTCCTCCACCTCCATGTCATCGGGTCCGTAGACTATCGGTAATGGCCTCCACTTCCGTATCACAGTCTAGCAAGGGTGTCGAAAGAAAGTGAGTACAGGGGTACTCAGCAAGTTCAAAAGAGTAAAAGGTGTTTGATGCACTAGCTACGACCCTCAATCAGAAAATCTTAGGTCAATGCATGTTTTGAAATCATTTCTTCAAAAGGTTTATTTTATTCTGAAAACTATGCCCGTCAGTCTTCACAGGTTGACTAGAACTTCACGGAGTTCCTTTCTGCCGGCGTTCGCAGCTCCCTTCCCTAACAGGAGTGACAGCCACAATTTAATACACTCTGCAGAGGTGCGTTACTTTTCCCATAAGAGATCTCACCCTTTTTGCCATCCGCAGGGACTTGCCCCCGTTCACACTTCCTTGGTGTGAGGCCAGGTATAAAGATCCAAGCCCACACCGCCTTCTCCGCGACCCTGCAAACCCACCCTTTTGTCCATCCGTACACCCCCGGTAGACATCTCCCGATCATACGGCTTTACCCACGGTGTGCGTCGGACAATCCTTCATAGACGGTAGAGCCTCTCATCCAAACGTCCGGATGGGGATTTTAAAGGATTTCCCAACCTACGGCAGTGCCTCCAGCACCCCGCCAGGCTCTATCAAGTCCGTTGGCGTGCAGGAGGGAAAAGATACAGCTGGCTTCCCCAGAGCCATTATAGATCTTATGGTCAACGCGATATGTACGGCGCTAGAATCACTGGACGGCATTGGTACTTAGTCCTAGATGGATAGTACCCTTGCAATGGAACCTCCACCAATCAACACTTACCATGGTTCCATTGCCAGCCACATAGTCATATTCATAATTGGAAAAGTAACATTTCATTTTCAATGCAGGAATGATAAGTCATATAGCTTTGCATTAAATTAATAGAAAATACTCAAATTGACATGAGCAAGGGTGAACTTGCCTGTGGACTGCGAGATAGTGCAGTTCAATGCGTTGGATGGAACCTGGACCTCGGGTTCTGTAAAGAAGCATCATTGTCCGGTAAGGACAATGTTATAAAATCCAAATGATGCATGCATGGATGTATTATTTTATGTTGAATTCCTTTACCCCAATGATTTATTACAATTTAGGGTTGAGTTAAGACTTATGCCTTTGGCAATAATTTGCAATTGTTTTAATGTATAAACCACTTTAATTCACATAAGGTAACATAATTCAAAGTAAAACTACTTTATTTTGGTGATTCATTATTTATTCCAAAATAATTTGAAATAGTAGAGTTGTCTCTATATTTTTGAGAATAAAGAGGAATAGAATATCTTCCTTTGGAAAATACCTTTTTCAAATAGAAATGACTTGGAATAATAGAATTTCATTTTGAAATATTTAAAAATAAGTATTTGAAGTTATTTGGGATTTTTCCTTGATTTTTAAATACAAGGAAATAATAGTTTGAAATTCCAAGTAATTATTTTAAATTCTTTAAATCCATAATTTTGAATTTGTTTCTTAAATTTTATTTCATATTTTATTCTGGTTAAGATTTATGTTTCATTCACTAATCCAATTTTTAATGGATTTTTAGAGTTGTATTTTATTTACTAAAAATTGGTGAAATTATGGCCTTTTTCTAAATTGTGAAAAGACTAAAATACCCCCTGGACCCATATTGGGCCCAGCCCAATAACCTAGACCCATGGGACAGCCCACTAAGGCGTGCCCCATAGCGGCTCGGTGGAGCCGAATGGCCCACCGCTCTCACTCACTCGGCCCTCTCTCACTTTTCGTTCCTAACCCTAGCTTCTCTCTCGCGACGCCCTGGCGATGGCGTCGCCGCCGTGGCCGCCGCCTCGCTCCGGCCATCGCCGTGCTCCTCCGCCGTAGCTACCTACCAAACCTGAACCGCCGCGTGCAGATCTATCGATCTGTCCGCCTAGTTTTCCCCTTCTCTTCTTCTCCTGGCGAATCGCCTCCGATCTAGATCTCATGGAGAATCGCCTCGACGAACTCCGGCGAGATCTCGTCCTCGCCGACGATGGGTACGCGCCTGGAGTTGACCTGGCGCGGGTGCTGCTTGCAGTACTCGTGCCGTCGCCTCAGGTGCTTGCTACGGTGGTGCTGGTTCGTGTCTGGGTTCGCCGGCGTAACGTCGGCGCCTACCCTGGAATTGCAGCTGTTAGGGCCGCGCGAGCACTGCCTCGCCATGCCCTAGCCTCTGCTTCCAGGCGCAAGTAAGTGTTGCATCTCTTCCTTCTCTTCTGTGCGCCTCCCCTTGTTACTGTTCTTCTTCCTCCTCATGCTCTGCTGCTCTCTGGTGATCCTGTGATCACACAGAGCCATGCTATTCCTATGCAATTTGTCTGTGCTTTGATTAATTGCAAGTTCAAGGTGTACTTGTGTTGCATCTGTGACACTTGTGTGTGTGCCAGAGGTGCCTGTGATATGCTTCAGTGCTACCCCTGCAAGCCAATGATCCATTGGATCATTCTTTGCTTGTTGGCTAACCTCTCTGTGTAACTTGGCTTGCTATAATTGATCCATTTGATCAATTGATTGTCAGTGATGGCTTACTGGCTAATACTGTGGCTAAATGATTCAATTATCTGGTGATGCTGATGCTCAAGCATCACTGTGTTGTTGCTTACTTGTGCTGTTTCTTATCTTAGCTACCTAGACTTGCTCTAGTGGCTATAGATTAACTGTGTTGCTCAACAGTGTGCTACTGTCAGTACTTAGCATGGATCTGTGATAAATTCATGCTTGTATTAATTAGATTATGATGAACTGCTTATGCAGTGATGATTTAATTACTTGTTTGTGTCTGAGTTTGTTGTTCATGATCATTTTTACAAGCACTTAGAGTCTGAATCCATTTCTGGATAGTGATGCTTTGTATTTGGCTTTCTCTTAATTGGTGCTAAGTGTGATGTGACCTCAGTAGCCTTGCTAATGACTGGTTGCTCACATGGTTGGTTGGATCTTGTTGGCTACTCATCTTTGCTTGTATATTTGGGGATCATAGTAACTATGAATGCCAATATGCTTGCCTGTGAAGAAATCTAGGGTTTCTGATGGTTGTATGCTTAGGATTTATTGTGTAGTCTTAGCTGCTAATCCTTGCCATCTACTGGTGCTATCTATGCATCAAATCTGGCTAGTGTGTGCATCTGTGCATATGTGCTAGTTTCTGTGTATAAGATCTGTACCTAGATGCTTTCTATTTTAGTGGCTTTTGGCTGGCAGTAATCCTTGGGGAAAACCAGGTGATGATCTACCCATATGAGCATCTGCTCATCCCATGGTTATTTCATGCATATGATGGATTAGATCCATGGGATCTTTTCCAGGAACTAGGTATACCTTGTTCCAGCTCCTAGAAAGAAATGTTTTGTTGATGCAGACTTGGGTTTGTGTCACAGCCCTTCACCTCCAGGTCTTGGATGATCTTCTCAGGTCACCATGATTTCTGGTGGTTGAGTGGGTGTGTATGTGTTGGTTCTGTTCTTGCTCAAGAACTGGATGAACTGAGCTTGTTCTTGCTTCACCCTTACCTGGTGAATCTTTATCTGGTCGACTGGTTATGATTTCTAGGGTTTGTGCCCCTTTTATATGAACCCTGCTTCTATCCTTGCATTGACACACAAGCCTGGCTTGCTTTGGTGACTAAGCTGATGCATGGCCTTGTCAGTATCGCCAAAGACACTTGAGCTGTGTGCTCTCATATGCTGAAACTTGAGCCCCTGGTGTGTGCTCAGGTTTGGTCTGTTGTTGCCCTTATCTTGTGTTGTCCATGGTTTTGGACCAGCACAAGTGTGCATGACACTTGCTTCTGTCCAAACTGAATTATTTGACTAACACTAACATTCTGGCTAGTGTTGGTGTTTTACTTTGCAGGTTTTTGAAGATGGACATGGCCATGAAGAAATACTTCAAGTCATATAGTCTAGATTTTAGTTTAGGAATAATATTGTAATCTTCATTTTTATTTCTGTTTCTTATTCATCAATTCTTGTATCAAGAATTTTGTAAAGACAATGTAATTTGTGTTGTGATATCAATAAAGCCCAAGTTTTTGTTTATGAGCTTTTGATATATGTAATATTTATTTTCTGGAATAAACATTGTATTTATGATTCACTTTGAAATTCAAAGTTGTTTGAATTCATAAGTTGTGTTTAAATTATGCATTCCTTTTATATTGTTCAATGCTTATTGTTAAATGTATTAACACTTGTCAAATGAAATCAATTCCCCAAATCAACAAGATACAAAAGAGATCATGTCGAAATTTCCCTAACTCACATTGCCTAAACCTAAGTGCAAAATGAGAGAGAACATCGATCCCTCTTAGGTTTAGTTGCAATAAGGCGCGAAAATTTCCCCCGTTTTGCGATGAAATGCACATCCCATTTCTAAATCTACCCTTCGTTGTTCCTATGTTCTGGGTTATTACAGCCTCTCCCCCTTAACAGAAACTTCGTCCCGAAGTTAAGATTGGTACCTGAATAACTCGGGGTAGGACTTCCTGAGCTCTTCTTCGGTCTCCCAGGTTGCTTCTCGTTCAGGATGATGTTGCCATTGTATCTTGCAGTATTTGATTGCTCTATTCCTTAACTTCTTCCACTGTACTTCCAAAATCTTTTCAGGCTTCTCCACATAAGTTAAGTCTGATTGTAGCTCTATTTCTTCATGTGTAATGGGATCATCAGGTGCCTTCAAACATTTTCTGAGTTGTGATACATGAAAAACATTGTGAATTAGAGAAATTTGTTCCGGTAGTTCCAACTCAAAAGCTGTTTCTCGATTCTGACTGAGTATCTTGAATGGTCCTATGTATCGAGGACTTAGTTTTCCTTTTACTCCGAACCTTTTGAGTCCTTTCATTGGGCTAACTTTCAGATATACCATGTCTCCTACTTTCGGTTCCCAAACTCGCCTCTTCTGGTCGGCATAACTCTTCTGTCGACTTTGGGCTATCTTGAGTCTGTCTCTGATAACCTCGATGACTCCTTGTCTCTCCTTGATGTAGTCGGGTGTAAATTCCTTATTCTCACCTGTCTCAAACCAACAGATTGGTGATCTACACTTCCTTCCGTACAATGCTTCGTATGGTGCCATCTGGATACTACTCTGATAACTATTGTTATATGAGAATTCCGCCAATGGTAGATGGTCCTCCCATGAGCCTCCAAAGTTTAGAGCACAAGCTCTAAGCATGTCTTCAAGTATCTGATTGGTTCTTTCGGTTTGTCCTCCGGTTTGGGGATGATAAGCTGTACTGAAATCCAACTTGGATCCCAAAGCTTCTTGGAGTTGTTTCCAAAATGCTGATGTGAAGATCGAACCTCGATCTGAGACTATCTTCTTTGGTACTCCATGCTTACTAACTATTTCTTTAACATATATATTTACCAGCTTCTCAGAGTCATCTTTCTGGTTTACTGGTATGAAGTGAGCACTCTTGGTAAGTCTATCCACGATTACCCAGATCATATCCTTCTTTTTACTGGTCATCGGTAAACCCGTAACAAAATCCATTCCGATTTCATCCCATTTCCATTCTGATATCTCTAGAGGTTTGAGTAATCCAGCAGGACTCTGATGTTCTGCTTTCAGTCGCTGACATGTATGGCATTCAGAGACATATTGAGCTATCTCTCTTTTCATGTTGTTCCACCAGAACATTTCCTTCAAATCCATGTACATCTTAGTACTTCCCGGATGTATTGAGTAAGGGGTTTCATGTGCTTCCTTCAATATGATTGACTTCACTTCTGGATCATCCGGTACACATATCCTCTTCTGAAAGTATAGAGAACCAAACTCTCCGAGATTGAATTCTGACGGTTTACCCTCTCCAATCCTTTTGATTTCTTCTTGGATGAATAAGTCGTCTACTTGTTTCCGAATGATTTCATATTTTAAGTCTGAGTACATTTCATCCATAATCCTCAGGGTTGCTATGCTTCCCACTGTATCACCTTGGATAAACAGAATCTGAGCTTCTTCTAGTTCTTTCCGAAGTTCCTTCGGAATCTCCCATTCCGTAGGTTGATTCTCAGTACTCTTCCTGCTTAAAGCATCTGCTACTACATTAGCCTTGCCTGGTGTATAGTTGATTGTCAATTCATAGTCCTTAATCAACTCTAACCATCTCTTTTGTCTCATGTTTAATTCCTTCTGAGTGAAGAAATACTTCAAACTTTTGTGATCCGTATACAACTCACATTTGGATCCATAAAGAAATTGCCTCCAACTCTTCAAAGCATACACAACTGCCGCCAACTCTAAGTCATGTATTGGGTAGTTATGTTCATGTGGCTTAAGTTGTCTTGATCCGTAGGCTATCACCTTACGATCTTGCATTAGAACACATCCAAGTCCATTCTTGGAAGCATCACAATACACCGTGTAATCCTTTCCGGGTTCCGGAACTGCTAACACCGGTGCCGTGGTTAACTTCTCTTTGAGTGTTTGGAAACTGGTCTCACACTCATCAGTCCACACAAATGGGGTATTCTTCTTGAGTAACTTGGTCATTGGTCCTGCAATCTTCGAAAATCCTTCAATGAATCTCCGATAATAACCCGCCATACCAAGGAATCCTCTGATCTCCTTAGCATTTTTAGGTGATTTCCATTCCAATACTGACTGAACCTTGCTTGGATTCACTGCTATTCCCTCTTTGGTTATGACATGTCCAAGAAATTCAACACTATCTAACCAAAATTTGCACTTGCTAAACTTCGCATATAGCTGATGTTCCCTCAAAGTTTGCAGAACTATCTTCAAATGCTTGGCATGTTCTTCTTTATCTTTGGAATAGATTAGAATATCATCTATGAACACGATCACAAACTTGTCCAAGTACTTCATGAATATCTTGTTCATCAAATTCATGAAAATAGCTGGTGCATTTGTTAGTCCAAATGGTACAACCAAGTATTCATGGTGTCCATACCTCGACACAAACGCTGTTTTTGGCACATCTTCCTTCTTGATCTTGATTTGGTGATATCCTGACCTTAAATCTATCTTCGAGAAGACTCCAGCTCCTTGAACTTGATCAAAAAGATCTTGTATTCTGGGTAAAGGGTACTTGTTCTTGATGGTTACATTGTTAAGATTCCTGTAATCTCCACACATTCTCTTTCCTCCATCTCTTTTATCCACAAAGATAACTGGTGTACCCCATGGTGACACACTTTCTTGGATAAATCCCTTCTGTTCCAGTTCATCTATCTGAGCCTTCAGTTCCACTAACTCCTTTGGCCCCATCTTATATGGTGGTTGAGCTATTGGTGCTGTGCCTGGAATCAGATCTATGGTAAACTCGATCTCTCTATCGGGTGGCATTCCCGGTAGTTCCTTGGGAAATACATCTTGAAACTCATTCACTACAGGGATATCTTCAATCTTCGCCTCCTTCAGACTATTCAGCTCCAATCCTATCTCCAACTGAGTGTACTTGTCTCCTTGAAACACTATCTGACCTCCTATGGAGTTTCGGAGTGATACTGTCTTGTCTCCACAGTTGATTACTGCGCCATTCTCCGTTAACCAGTCCATTCCTAGGATGACTGATATGTCCTTCATGGGGATGATGAATAGGTCCGCGAAATATACACAGTCACAAATGGTTATGACCTGTGCTTCTTTCACGTGGGTTACTAAGATCGTTCCCCCCGCAGATAAGACAGTTATAGGTGTTTCTAACTTAGAACATCTAAGCCCGAATTGTTCCACAAATTCCCGTGCAAGAAATGATGTAGTTGCTCCAGTATCAAATAATACTCTGCCAGGATGGGTAAGGATGCTGAGCGTACCTAAGACTGCTTGGTCCGATTCCCCTGCTTGCTCCAAAGTTGTGCAATTCAGCTTCCCATATGGCTTTCCCCTCTTGTTGTTGTTGTTGTTGTTGTTCCGGTTGCTGTTGTTGTTGTTGTTGTTGTTGTTGTTGTTGTTGTTGTTGTTGTTGTTGTTGTTGTTATTACCTCCACCTCGTCCTCCGGAGCTTTGTCCACTCCATGACGCCTTGTTTGGACACTCTGGCTTGATGTGTCCCTCTTTCCCACAACCATAGCATATGATCCTGGGCTTCTGACAATCCTTCTGAACATGTCCCCTCTGGCCACAATTATGACAGAGTATCTGGTTCCTTGGATTCTGATTCTGACCTCCCCGGTTATACTGATTACCAGTAGGTCGGAATCGTGGTTTGAAACTCCGATCTGGAGTCGGTTTACTGACTGGGTACTTCCTTGGCTCGATACGAGCCCTCTTCCTCCTATCCTCCTGGACCTGCCTGTAGTCATCCTCGAAAGTGATTGCCGAATCAATCAGTTCCTGGAATTCTGCAGTCCGTGCCAACCTCAGTTGCATCTTCATGTATGGATTCATGCCTTTCATGAATCGTTTCTTTCTTTTCTCCTCAGTGTCCACTTCCTCATGTGCATATCTTGACAGCCTATTAAAATCTCGGACATACTGCATGATAGGTGCAGTATTCTGATGCAGCTCGTCAAACTCTCTCTTCTTCAGCTCCACCACGCTCTCCGGAACATGGGCATCCCGGAACTTCTTCTTGAATTCCTCCCAGGTGAATGATACGTCTCCAACGTATCGATAATTTCTTATGTTCCATGCTACTTTATTGATGATACCTACATGTTTTATGCACATTATATGTCATATTTATGCATTTTCTGGAACCAACCTATTAACAAGATGCCGAAGAGCCAGTTGTTGTTTTCTGCTGTTTTTGGTTTCAGAAATCCTAGTAAGGAAATATTCTCGGAATTGGACGAAATCTTCGCCCAGGGTCCTATTTTTGCACGGAGCTTCCAGAAGACCGAAGAGGGAAGGAAGTGGGGCCACGAGGTGGCCACACCATAGGGCGGCGCGGCCCAGGCCCTGGCCGCGCCGGCCTGTGGTGTGGGCCCCTCGCGCCGCCTCTTGACCTGCCCTTTCGCCTACTTAAAGCCCCCGTCGCGAAACCCCCAGTACCGAGAGCCACGATACGGAAAACCTTCCAGAGACGCCGCCGCCGTGAATCCCATCTTGGGGGATTCAGGAGATCGCCTCCGGCACCTTGCCGGAGAGGGGATTCATCTCCCGGAGGACTCTTCATCGCCATGATCGCCTCCGGAGTGATGAGTGAGTAGTTCACCCCTGGACTATGGGTCCATAGCAGTAGCTAGATGGTCGTCTTCTCCTTGTTGTGCTTCATTGTTGGATCTTGTGAGCTGCCTAACATGATCAAGATCATCTATCTGTAATACTATATGTTGTGTTTGTCGGGATCCGATGGATAGAGAATACTATGTTATGGTGATTATCAATCTATTGTTTATGTGTTGTTTATGATCTTGCATGCTCTCCGTTATTAGTATAGGCTCTGGCCAAGTTTTTGCTCTTAACTCCAAGAGGGGGTATTTATGCTCGATAGTGGGTTCATGCCTGCATTGACACCTGGGACAGTGACAGAAAGTTCTAAGGTTGTGTTGTGCGGTTGCCACTAGGGATAAAACATTGATGCTATGTCTAAGGATGTAGTTGTTGATTACATTACGCACCATACTTAATGCAATTGTCTGTTGCTTAGCAACTTAATACTGAATGGGGTTCGGATGATAACCTGAAGGTGGACTTTTTAGGCATAGATGCAGTTGGATGGCGGTCTATGTACTTTGTCGTAATGCCCAATTAAATCTCACTATATTTATCATATCATGTGCATGCATTGTTATGCCCTTCTCTATTTGTCAATTGCCCGACTGTAATTTGTTCACCCAACATGCTTTTATCTTATGGGAGAGACACCTCTAGTGAACTGTGGACCCCGGTCCTATTCTTTACATAGCATACAATCTACTGCAATTGTGTTTTACTATTTTCTTGCAAACAATCATCTTCCACTCGATACGTTTAATCCTTTGTTACAGCAAGCCGGTGAGATTGACAACCTCACTGTTTCATTGGGGCAAAGTACTTTGGTTTTGTTGTGCAGGTTCCACGTTGGCGCCGGAATCCCTGGTGTTGCGCCGCATCACATTTTGCCACCATCAACCTTCAACGTGCTTCTTGGCTCCTCCTGGTTCGATTAAACCTTGGTTTCTTTCTGAGGGAAAACTTGCCACTGTGCGCATCATACCTTCCTCTTGGGGTTCCCAACGGACGTGTACATTTACGTGCATCAAGCCTGTTTTCTGGCGTCGTTGCCGGGGAGATCAAGACACGCTGCAAGGGGAGTCTCCACTTCTCAATCTCTTTACTTTGTTTTTGTCTTGCTTTATTTTATTTACTACTTTGTTTGCTGCACCTAAACAAAACACACAAAAAAATAGTTGCTAGTTTTACTTTATTTACTGTCTTGCTCACTATATCAAAAACACAAAAAAATTAGTTACTTGCATTTACTTTATCTAGTTTGTTTTATTTACCTTTGCTAAAATGAATACTCCTGAAAATACTAAGTTGTGTGACTTCACAAATGCAAATAATAATAATTTCCTATGCACACCTATTGCTCCACCTGCTACTAGAGCAGAATTCTTTGAAATTAAACCTGCTTTACTGAACTTGGTTATGAGAGATCAATTTTCTGGTGTTAGTTCTGATGATGCTGCTGCCCATCTCAATAATTTTGTTGAACTTTGTGAAATGCAAAAGTATAAGGATGTAGATGGTGATATTATTAAATTGAAAGTATTTCCTTTCTCATTAAGAGGAAGAGCTAAAGATTGGTTGCTATCTTTGCCTAAGAATAGTATTGATTCATGGACTAAATGCAAGGATGCTTTTATTGGTAGATATTATCCTCCCGCTAAAATTATATCTTTGAGAAGTAGCATAATGGATTTTAAGCAATTAGATACTGAACATGTTGCTCAAGCATGGGAGAGAATGAAAACTTTGGTAAAGAATTGCCCAACCCATGGACTGACTACTTGGATGATCATCCAAACCTTCTATGCAGGACTAAATTTTTCTTCGCGGAATTTATTGGATTCAGCTGCTGGAGGTACCTTTATGTCCATCACTTTGGGGGCGGCTACAAAACTTCTTGATGATATGATGATAAATTACTCTGAATGGCACACGGAAAGAGCTCCACAAGGTAAGAAGGTAAATTCTGTTGAAGAAACCTCTTCCTTGAGTGATAAGATTGATGTGATTATGTCTATGCTTGTGAATGGTAGATCTAATGTTGATCCAAATAATGTTCCTTTAGCTTCATTGGTTGCTCAAGAAGAAAATGTTGATGTGAATTTCATTAAAAATAATAATTTCAACAACAATGCTTATAGGAACAACTCTGGTAATAACTATAGGCCATATCCTTTTGCTAATGGTAATGGTTATGGTAATTCTTATGGGAATTCTTACAATAATAATAGGAGTGTACCCTCTGGTCTTGAAGCTATGCTTAAAGAATTTATTAGTACACAAACTGCTTTTAACAAATCTGTTGAGGAAAAGCTTGATAAAATTGATATTATTGCTTCTAGAGTTGATAGACTTGCCTCTGATGTTAATCTTTTAAATTTGAAAGTTATGCCTAATAATGATATTGATAATAATATTACTACTACAGCAAATGCCATCCAAGTTAGAATTAATGAGAATATAAGATTAATGGCTGAACTGCGTGCTAGGTGGGATAGAGAAGAAAATGAAAAACTAGCTAAATAGAATAATGTAGCTAAAGTTTGGACTATTACCACCACTAGTAATGCTAATTCTTCACATGTTGCTGCACCTCCTACTACCAAAGGTAATATAATTGGTGTTGGCAATGTTTCTACTCCTAGTGCAAAGCGAACAAAACTGCCTGAAATTGCTAAAACTGCTGAAACTTCTTGTGATAAAACTGCTGAAATTTTTTCCAACCATGGGAACAATGATCCCATTGCTGTAGCTCATAATGATTTAGATTTTGATGATTGCCACATCTCTGAAGTTATAAAGTTCTTACAAAAACTTGCTAAAAGTCCTAATGCTAGTGCTATAAATTTAGCCTTTACAAAACATATTACAAATGCTCTCATAAAAGCTAGAGAAGAGAAACTAAAACTTGAAACTTCTATTCCTAGAAAGTTAGAAGATGTTTGGGAGCCCATCATTAAAATGAAATTCAATGACTTTGAATGTAATGCTTTATGTGATCTTGGTGCAAGTATTTCTGTTATGCCTAAAAAGATTTATGATATGCTTGACTTGCCACCATTGAAGAATTGTTATTTGGATGTTAATCTTGCCGATAATGTTAAAAAGAAACCTTTGGGGAGGATTGATAATGTGCACATTACGGTTAACAATAACCTTGTCCCCGTTGATTTTGTTGTTTTGGATATCGAATGCAATGCATCTTGTCCTATTGTGTTGGGAAGACCTTTTCTTCGAACTGTTGGTGCTGTTATTGATATGAGGGAAGGTAATATTAAATATCAATTTCCTCTCAAGAAAGGTATGGAACACTTCCCTAGAAAGATAATGAAGTTGCCTTTTGATTCTATTATTAGAACAAGTTATGATGTTGATGCTTCTACTCTTGATGTTACTTGATTTGCACTTTCTGCGCCTAGCTGAAAGGCGTTAAAGAAAAACGCTTATGGGAGACAACCCATGTTTTTACTACAGCAATTTTTTGTTTTGTTGAGTCTTGGAAGTTGTTTACTACTGTAGCAACCTCTCCTTATCATGTTTTTGTGCCAAGTAAAGTTTCTATGTCAAAGTTGATGTTATATTTGGGATCGCTGCGCAGAAACAGCATTGTTGTCTGTCACGAATCTGGGCACAGGCCTCTGTAGAAAATTCGAAAAAATCTGCCAATTTACGAGCGTGATCCTCAGATATGTACGCAACTTTCATTAGTTTTGAGTTTTTCCATTTGAGCAAGTCTGGTGCCATTTTAAAATTCGTCTTTACGGACTGTTCTGTTTTTGACAGATTCTGCCTTTTATTTCGCATTGCCTCTTTTGCTATGTTGGATTCATTTCTTTGATCCATTAATGTCCAGTAGCTTTATGCTATGTCCAGAAGTGAAAATAATGATTGTGTCACCTCTGAATGTGTGAATTATTAATTGTGCACTAACCCTCTAATGAGTTTGCTTGAAGTTTGGTGTGAAGGAAGTTTTCAAGGGTCAAGAGAGGAGAATGATATACTATGATCAAGAGGAGTGAAAGCTCTAAGCTTGGGGATGCCCCCGTGGTTCACCCCTGCATATTTTAAGAAGACTCAAGCGTCTAAGCTTGGGGATGCCCAAGGCATCCCCTTCTTCATCGACAACATCATCAGGTTCCTCCCCTGAAACTATATTTTTATTCAGTCACATCTTGTGTTCTTTACTTGGAGCGTCGGTTTGTTTTTGTTTTTGTTTTGTTTGAATAAAATGGATCCTAGCATTCACTTTGTGGGAGAGAGACACGCTCCGCTGTTGCATATGGACAAATATGTCCTTAGGCTTTACTCATAATGTTCAAGGCGAAGTTTCTTCTTCGTTAAATTGTTATATGGTTGGAATTGGAAAATGCTACATGTAGTAATTCTAAAATGTCTTGGATAATGTGATACTTGGCAATTGTTGTGATCATGTTTAAGCTCTTGCATCATATGCTTTGCACCCATTAATGAAGAAATACATAGAGCTTGCTAAAATTTGATTTGCATATTTGGTCTCTCTAAGGTCTAGATAATATCTAGTATTGAGTTTTGAACAACAAGGAAGACGGTGTAGAGTCTTATAATGTTTACAATATGTCTTTTATGTGAGTTTTGCTGCACCGGTTCATCCTTGAGTTTGCTTCAAATAACCTTGCTAGCCTAAACCTTGTATCGAGAGGGAATACTTCTCATGCATCCAAAATCCTTGAGCCAACTACTATGCCATTTGTGTCCACCATACCTACCTACTACATGGTATTTCTCCGCCATTCCAAAGTAAATTGCTTGAGTGCTACCTTTAAAATTCCATCATTCACCTTTGCAATATATAGCTCATGGGACAAAATAGCCTTAAAAACTATCGTAGTATTGAATATGTACTTATGCACTTTATATTTTATTAAGTTGCTTGTTGTGCGATAACCATGCTTCTGGGGAACGCCATCAACTATTGTTGAATATCATGTGAGTTGCTATGCATGTCCGTCTTGTCTGAAGGATCTATCATTTTAGTGGTTGGAGCATGCAAAATTGTTAGAGAAGAACATTGGGCCGCTAACTAAAGCCATGAATCATGGTTGAAGTTTCAGTTTTGGACATATATCCTCAATCTCATATGAGAACAATAATCATTGCTACATGCTTATGCATTTAAGAGGAGTCCATTATCTGTTGTCCATGTTGTCCCGGTATGGATGTCTAAGTTGAGAATAATCAAAAGCGAGAAATCCAAAATGCGAGCATTCTCCTTAGACCTTTGTACAGGCGGCATGGAGGTACCCCTTTGTGACACTTGGTTGAAACATGGCATGCAAAGATCCGGTAGTCCAAGCTAAGTAGGACGAGGTGCGGGCACTATTAGTATACAATGCATGAGGCTTGCAACTTGTAAGATATAATTTACATAACTCATATGCTTTATTACTACCGTTGACAAAATTGTTTCATGTTTTCAAAATAAAAGCTCTAGCACAAATACATCAATCGATGCTTTCCTCTTTGAAGGACCATTCTTTTATTTTTATTGTTGAGTCAGTTTACCCATCTCCCTCCACCTTAAGAAGCAAACACTTGTGTGAACTGTGCATTGATTCCTACATATTTGCATATTGCACTTGTTATATTACTTTATGTTGACAATATCCATGAGATATACATGTTATAAGTTGAAAGCAACCGCTGAAACTTAATCTTCCTTTGTGTTGCTTCAACACCTTTACTTTGATTTATTGCTTTATGAGTTAACTCTTATGCAAGACTTATTGATGCTTGTCTTGAAGTACTATTCATGAAAAGTCTTTGCTATATGATTCACTTGTTTACTCATGTCATTACCTTTGTTTTGATCGCTGCATTCATTACATATGTTTACAAATAGTATGATCAAGATTATGATGGCATGTTACTTCAGAAATTATCTTTGTTATCGTTTTACCTACTCGGGACGAGCAGAACTAAGCTTGGGGATGCTGATACGTCTCCAACGTATCGATAATTTCTTATGTTCCATGCTACTTTATTGATGATACCTACATGTTTTATGCACATTATATGTCATATTTATGCATTTTCTGGAACTAACCTATTAACAAGATGCCGAAGAGCCGATTCTTTGTTTCTGCTGTTTTTGGTTTCAGAAATCCTAGTAAGCAAATATTCTCGGAATTGGACGAAATCTTCGCCCAGGGTCCTATTTTTGCACGGAGCTTCCAGAAGACCGAAGAGGGAAGGAAGTGGGGCCACGAGGTGGCCACACCATAGGGCGGCGCGGCCCAGGCCCTGGCCGCGCCGGCCTGTGGTGTGGGCCCCTCGCGCCGCCTCTTGACCTGCCCTTTCGCCTACTTAAAGCCCCCGTCGCGAAACCCCCAGTACCGAGAGCCACGATACGGAAAACCTTCCAGAGACGCCGCCGCCGCGAATCCCATCTCGGGGGATTCAGGAGATCGCCTCCGGCACCCTGCTGAAGAGGGGATTCATCTCCCGGAGGACTCTTAATCGCCATGATCGCCTCCGGAGTGATGAGTGAGTAGTTCACCCCTGGACTATGGGTCCATAGCAGTAGCTAGATGGTCGTCTTCTCCTTGTTGTGCTTCATTGTTGGATCTTGTGAGCTGCCTAACATGATCAAGATCATCTATCTGTAATACTATATGTTGTGTTTGTCGGGATCCGATGGATAGAGAATACTATGTTATGGTGATTATCAATCTATTGTTTATGTGTTGTTTATGATCTTGCATGCTCTCCGTTAATAGTAGAGGCTCTGGCCAAGTTTTTGCTCTTAACTCCAAGAGGGGGTATTTATGCTCGATAGTGGGTTCATGCCTGCATTGACACCTGGGACAGTGACAGAAAGTTCTAAGGTTGTGTTGTGCGGTTGCCACTAGGGATAAAACATTGATGCTATGTCTAAGGATGTAGTTGTTGATTACATTACGCACCATACTTAATGCAATTGTCTGTTGCTTAGCAACTTAATACTGAATGGGGTTCGGATGATAACCTGAAGGTGGACTTTTTAGGCATAGATGCAGTTGGATGGCGGTCTATGTACTTTGTCGTAATGCCCAATTAAATCTCACTATATTTATCATATCATGTACATGCATTGTTATGCCCTTCTCTATTTGTCAATTGCCCGACTGTAATTTGTTCACCCAACATGCTTTTATCTTATGGGAGAGACACCTCTAGTGAACTGTGGACCCCGGTCCTATTCTTTACATAGCATACAATCTACTGCAATTGTGTTTTACTATTTTCTTGCAAACAATCATCTTCCACTCGATACGTTTAATCCTTTGTTACAGCAAGCCGGTGAGATTGACAACCTCACTGTTTCATTGGGGCAAAGTACTTTGGTTTTGTTGTGCAGGTTCCACGTTGGCGCCGGAATCCCTGGTGTTGCGCCGCATCACATTTCGCCACCATCAACCTTCAACGTGCTTCTTGGCTCCTCCTGGTTCGATTAAACCTTGGTTTCTTTCTGAGGGAAAACTTGCCACTGTGCGCATCATACCTTCCTCTTGGGGTTCCCAACGGACGTGTACATTTACGCGCATCAGTGAACACCTTTTCTGGAGGGTGTACTGCCACAAGATTCTCCCACCATGATGCTGCTGGACCTGACAACAGATAAGTGGCATACCGATTCTTTTCTTCATCATTGCATCCAACGGTCCTCAACTTTCTTTCAGTGTCCATGAGCCAGTCTTCGGCATCCATTGGTTCTGGGGCTGATGCAAAAGGTAGTGGTCTTGCATTCTGGAAGTCTGATAAGGTTACTCCCTTGCCTTCATTACCCCTATCATTGATGACGTGGGTAAAGAAATCTTGCATGTTCTTGTTTTGACTCTCCTGGTACCTCCTCCTATCTTCTTCCATTGCCCTCATGTACTGTTGGAAATCTGGATGCATCATTGGGTGTGGTGGTGGTGGTGCATCCTCTGCTCTAGCTGCGGCATCCGCTTCCTTTTTTTTCGCCTCTCGCTCTCTCCGAGCATCTTCGGTTTCAACTAACGCCATTTCCCCCTAGTCCTGTAACAAAGAGCGATTACTCATAATTACACCATGCAAATGCTTTCTGAGCTCAACTCATTGCCCAGAACTAGTCACACAATGAAATCAAGAAGCAAATCCAAAGCAAACATTTATTATGTATATACACCGTATATTACATAACTTACACACATATATTACATGTGGTACTTATATAACCACTTATTTGGCTTCAAGCCCAAGCCAACGGAATTTAAAATACGTTCTAGTACAATACCACCTATACTACTTTATTCTTCCTTGGAGCTCTACTCCTCATCGTCTTCGTTCGCCTCCGCATACATTCCTGGGGTCCATCCGGTACAGCGACTCGTCTTCCGAACACCGTCCGGAACAAAGTTCCTTCCAGTAGGTATGTAATCTGAATCGGACGAAGTGCCGAGACAGAGATCAGTCATGCCAAAGTAACTGGACAATGACTCGTATGTATCCCCGGTAGGATACATACCTCCTTCATTGGTCATCCATGAAGGGTTTCGATTCACCTGCCCCCTCATCTTCTTCTTCTTCTTCTTCACTCCGGAGCTTTCACCTTCCTCGTACTGTGATGGTTTTGAGAACCCCATCTCCAAGTCTAAAGAAATGGAATCAGTAGCTTTCTCTTCCTTCCCACAGTGTCGGTTAATATACTGGTTAACCCCGCCACTTTCATCTCCAGTGTCACATGGAATAGGTTCTTCCTCATCTCCAAAAGGTTCCCCGAAACGCCAACCGGTTGAGTTTTCGATTGGTGACTCGGAGCAGTTTAGGTTCCATGAATTATCTCCCCCATATCCGGAATCATATGATGCTGACACATGTGGATAATGTGGGACAAAGTTGGGTGTAAGTGGATCTCTCTGGGTTGCCTGGCCACTCCAATCTACAGGGTTGTTTAGGCTAAAGAAGGGTGTTGTATATTGGGGTTGTGCCCTCAGATCATGCATCCGAGCTTGAACTTTATCAGGGTCCGTGAACTCAGCTAGCATGTGGTCAATCTCACCCACCATCTTCACGTGTAGAAGGTACATCGTAGTCAGTAAAGACTTACAGCTGTCCATGTGCTGCGCTGCAACTTCAGGATGTTTGTTTGCCATCAGCAGATGATTCAGAGCGGGATCCTCATCTTCCTCGGCATGAGGTATATGAGAATACTCCGAACATAGCAGTTCTACTGACTTGTGCTGCCTTATTTCAAGGATTGCCTTGAATATGGCCATGTGAAAGGCTGTGGTAAGGGTTTTGGCTTCTCCGTATGGCATTATACGGCTCATCTCCAGTTGCATAGGTAGTTGAACTGAAACTCTGTATTTGGCTACTATCTCTCCATCATAATAGATGTACTTGAGAACAGGTATCCGAGTTTCACAATGAAGTTCCTTCAGCATCCCACGCAGGAGATCTGTAAGTGGTCCCTCATAATCACCGAGCCAGCCCTCAACCTGCCTCAAAGTCCTCTTGGGAAACGTGTACGCCATTATGGCTATATACAAAAGCAGAAAATTAGTAGTGATAGTGTATAATAATAGCTATAATAAAGAATTATCGCACTAAAATATATGATTTTTCTATTCTCAAGTGAATAAACATCATATTTTTAGAGAATCCTTTACTATTTCAACTTGACTCCTACAGGTTTCTTCCCTATACTAGGTTTTTCCAACCTAAGGTCGCAACATTTGCTCTGATACCAGCTGCGGTGACCCAGCATACCACTGCATGTTGTAGTATACAAGTCGTTGATATGATCTTCATGAAGGGACTTCTTCACAAATATCACATCCCTCAGAGTGGTACAACAGAAACATTGCAGGTCATAACACTCGATAATATATTACAATCATGGTCTTAACAAGTTGGTATTCTCACAGGTCCGATGAGAACACCCTACAACATTAGGTACTATTACAAACCAACATAGATAAGAAAAGAGCTCAGCAACTTATTTAAGTATGCCACTACGCTGCTCGGCTCTATACTACTAAGGTATATCACTACTCCTCCACCTCCATGTCATCGGGTCCGTAGACTATCCCATAGTCTACTCCTTCAACTCCTCCGGTAAGATCAGGTTCCTCGTAGACCAGCTCGTAGCTTCCTTCTGGTGCTCCATCGGTAATGGCCTCCACTTTCGTATCACAGTCTAGCAAGGGTGTCGAAAGAAAGTGAGTACAGGGGTACTCAGCAAGTTCAAAAGAGTAAAAGGTGTTTGATGCACTAGCTACGACCCTCGATCAGAAAATCTTAGGTCAATGCATGTTTCGAAATCATTTCTTCAAAAGGTTTATTTTATTCTGAAAACTATGCCCGTCAGTCTTCACAGGTTGACTAGAACTTCACGGAGTTCCTTTCCTGCCGCGTTCGCAGTTCCCTTCCCAGAACAGGGAGTGACAGCCACAATTTAATACACTCTGCAGAGGTGCGTTACTTTTCCCATAAGAGATCTCACCCTTTTTGCCATCCGCAGGGACTTGCCCCCGTTCACACTTCCTTGGTGTGAGGCCAGGTATAAAGATCCAAGCCCACACCGCCTTCTCCGCGACCCTGCAAACCCACCCTTTTGTCCATCCGTACACCCCCGGTAGACATCTCCCGATCATACGGCTTTACCCACGGTGTGCGTCGGACAATCCTTCATAGACGGTAGAGCCTCTCATCCAAACGTCCGGATGGGGATTTTAAAGGATTTCCCAACCTACGGCAGTGCCTCCAGCACCCCGCCAGGCTCTATCAAGTCCGTTGGCGTGCAGGAGGGAAAAGATACAGCTGGCTTCCCCAGAGCCATTATAGATCTTATGGTCAACGCGATATGTACGGCGCTAGAATCACTGGACGGCATTGGTACTTAGTCCTAGATGGATAGTACCCTTGCAATGGAACCTCCACCAATCAACACTTACCATGGTTCCATTGCCAGCCACATAGTCATATTCATAATTGGAAAAGTAACATTTCATTTTCAATGCAGGAATGATAAGTCATATAGCTTTGCATTAAATTAATAGAAAATACTCAAATTGACATGAGCAAGGGTGAACTTGCCTGTGGACTGCGAGATAGTGCAGTTCAATGCGTTGGATGGAACCTGGACCTCGGGTTCTGTAAAGAAGCATCATTGTCCGGTAAGGACAATGTTATAAAATCCAAATGATGCATGCATGGATGTATTATTTTATGTTGAATTCCTTTACCCCAATGATTTATTACAATTTAGGGTTGAGTTAAGACTTATGCCTTTGGCAATAATTTGCAATTGTTTTAATGTATAAACCACTTTAATTCACATAAGGTAACATAATTCAAAGTAAAACTACTTTATTTTGGTGATTCATTATTTATTCCAAAATAATTTGAAATAGTAGAGTTGTCTCTATATTTTTGAGAATAAAGAGGAATAGAATATCTTCCTTTGGAAAATACCTTTTTCAAATAGAAATGACTTGGAATAATAGAATTTCATTTTGAAATATTTAAAAATAAGTATTTGAACTTATTTGGGATTTTTCCTTGATTTTTAAATACAAGGAAATAATAGTTTGAAATTCCAAGTAATTATTTTAAATTCTTTAAATCCATAATTTTGAATTTGTTTCTTAAATTTTATTTCATATTTTATTCTGGTTAAGATTTATGTTTCATTCACTAATCCAATTTTTAATGGATTTTTAGAGTTGTATTTTATTTACTAAAAATTGGTGAAATTATGGCCTTTTTCTAAATTGTGAAAAGACTAAAATACCCCCTGGACCCATATTGGGCCCAGCCCAATAACCTAGACCCATGGGACAGCCCACTAAGGCGTGCCCCATAGTGGCTCAGTGGAGCCGAACGGCCCACCGCTCTCACTCACTCGGCCCTCTCTCACTTTTCGTTCCTAACCCTAGCTTCTCTCTCGCGACGCCCTGGCGATGGCGTCGCCGCCGTGGCCGCCGCCTCGCTCCGGCCATCGCCGTGCTCCTCCGCCGTAGCTACCTACCAAACCTGAACCGCCTAGTTTTCCCCTTCTCTTCTTCTCCTGGCGAATCGCCTCCGATCTAGATCTCGTGGAGAATCGCCTCGACGAACTCCGGCGAGATCTCGTCCTCGCCGACGATGGGTACGCGCCTGGAGTTGACCTGGCGCGGGTGCTGCTTGCAGTACTCGTGCCGTCGCCTCAGGTGCTTGCTACGGTGGTGCTGGTTCGTGTCTGGGTTCGCCGGCGTAACGTCGGCGCCTACCCTGGAATTGCAGCTGTTAGGGCCGCGCGAGCACTGCCTCGCCATGCCCTAGCCTCTGCTTCCAGGCGCAAGTAAGTGTTGCATCTCTTCCTTCTCTTCTGTGCGCCTCCCCTTGTTACTGTTCTTCTTCCTCCTCATGCTCTGCTGCTCTCTGGTGATCCTGTGATCACACAGAGCCATGCTATTCCTATGCAATTTGTCTGTGCTTTGATTAATTGCAAGTTCAAGGTGTACTTGTGTTGCATCTGTGACACTTGTGTGTGTGCCAGAGGTGCCTGTGATATGCTTCAGTGCTACCCCTGCAAGCCAATGATCCATTGGATCATTCTTTGCTTGTTGGCTAACCTCTCTGTGTAACTTGGCTTGCTATAATTGATCCATTTGATCAATTGATTGTCAGTGATGGCTTACTGGCTAATATTGTGGCTAAATGATTCAATTATCTGGTGATGCTGATGCTCAAGCATCACTGTGTTGTTGCTTACTTGTGCTGTTTCTTATCTTAGCTACCTAGACTTGCTCTAGTGGCTATAGATTAACTGTGTTGCTCAACAGTGTGCTACTGTCAGTACTTAGCATGGATCTGTGATAAATTCATGCTTGTATTAATTAGATTATGATGAACTGCTTATGCAGTGATGATTTAATTACTTGTTTGTGTCTGAGTTTGTTGTTCATGATCATTTTTACAAGCACTTAGAGTCTGAATCCATTTCTGGATAGTGATGCTTTGTATTTGGCTTTCTCTTAATTGGTGCTAAGTGTGATGTGACCTCAGTAGCCTTGCTACTGACTGGTTGCTCACATGGTTGGTTGGATCTTGTTGGCTACTCATCTTTGCTTGTATATTTGGGGATCATAGTAACTATGAATGCCAATATGCTTGCCTGTGAAGAAATCTAGGGTTTCTGATGGTTGTATGCTTAGGATTTATTGTGTAGTCTTAGCTGCTAATCCTTGCCATCTACTGGTGCTATCTATGCATCAAATCTGGCTAGTGTGTGCATCTGTGCATATGTGCTAGTTTCTGTGTATAAGATCTGTACCTAGATGCTTTCTATTTTAGTGGCTTTTGGCTGGCAGTAATCCTTGGGGAAAACCAGGTGATGATCTACCCATATGAGCATCTGCTCATCCCATGCTTATTTCATGCATATGATGGATTAGATCCATGGGATCTTTTCCAGGAACTAGGTATACCTTGTTCCAGCTCCTAGAAAGAAATGTTTTGTTGATGCAGACTTGGGTTTGTGTCACAGCCCTTCACCTCCAGGTCTTGGATGATCTTCTCAGGTCACCATGATTTCTGGTGGTTGAGTTGGTGTGTATGTGTTGGTTCTGTTCTTGCTCAAGAACTGGATGAACTGAGCTTGTTCTTGCTTCACCCTTACCTGGTGAATCTTTATCTGGTCGACTGGTTATGATTTCTAGGGTTTGTGCCCCTTTTATATAAACCCTGCTTCTATCCTTGCATTGACACACAAGCCTGGCTTGCTTTGGTGACTAAGCTGATGCATGGACTTGCTGTTACTGCCCAACACACTTGAGCTGTGTGCTCTCATATGCTGAAACTTGAGCCCCTGGTGTGTGCTCAGGTTTGGTCTGCTGCTGCCCTTATCTTGTGCTGTCCATGGTTTTGGACCAGCACAAGTGTGCATGACACTTGGTTCTGTCCAAACTGAATTATTTGACTAACACTAACATTCTGGCTAGTGTTGGTGTTTTACTTTGCAGGTTTTTGAAGATGGACATGGCCATGAAGAAATACTTCAAGTCATATAGTCTAGATTTTAGTTTAGGAATAATATTGTAATCTTCATTTTTATTTCTGTTTATTATTCATCAATTCTTGTATCAAGAATTTTGTAAAGACAATGTAATTTGTGTTGTGATATCAATAAAGCCCAAGTTTTTGTTTATGAGCTTTTGATTTATGTAATATTTATTTTCTGGAATAAACATTGTATTTATGATTCACTTTGAAATTCAAAGTTGTTTGAATTCATAAGTTGTGTTTAAATTATGCATTCCTTTTATATTGTTCAATGCTTATTGTTAAATGTATTAACACTTGTCAAATGAAATCAATTCCCCAAATCAACAAGATACAAAAGAGATCATGTCGAAATTTCCCTAACTCACATTGCCTAAACCTAAGTGCAAAATGAGAGAGAACCTCGATCCCTCTTAGGTTTAGTTGCAATAAGGCGCGAAAATTTCCCCATTTTGCGATGAAATGCACATCCCATTTCTAAATCTACCCTTCGTTGTTCCTATGTTCTGGGTTATTACAGTTTATAGCACCATGTTCCCGCGCAACAAGATGCCAGAAACCCTTCCTGCTCTGATGGACAAGTTTCGGGATGCCCCTCGAATCCATGGCTTTGTGCGGGCCCAATTATCTACCGGCGCGAGATTTGCTATGCTTATGATACAAATATGCTATCTGAAGTTAAACATGAGTCGAATTGTTGCCAAGTGCCTGGCCAAAATGTCGAAGAGGAAGAGGAACATTGGCAAAATTGATGATGTTGTGACCCCTGTAGCAGAAGAGATGATGGATGAACTTCTTCGGATGGACGCTGAGTTCTTCGTGAAAGGTAGCTATGCTGAACATAGTACTCGTGCTGTAAATAATGAGCGAGTAAACATATATGATATTCTTGGCAGCGACTGAAAGTTTTTCCTTTATTTTGTCGATTTTATCTCGGTAGTTGCATAATCTATATTGTAAAGCCGCTGGATATATTTTTCTTATTTTTTCTCGTCAAGCCCCCAAGCATTTCGGTAGCTAATGTCTATATTTTTATTTGTGTTTGCGAGGTTTTTTAAACCAAGGCAAATAAATTTTTACTGAGTGTATACTGTATTTGCGGGTGATAGCCCCCGGGCGTATCGTTGACCTGTAGTTATCTTTTGTTTGGCGAACTATTTTTCTGCCGAGGTAAATAACTATATTGCGCAAGAAGTTATATATTTTGTTTATGTGCCCCCCGGGCCTGTCGACGATAAAAATATAGGTCATCGATATCTTTATTATATTGCAGCACCGCGAGCCCGCCTCATTAAAAACCTTTTCAGCCCCACTCGGTGCCCTGAAAAAGAAAAGAGTGCGTCTGGAAGCTCGCGGGCGTTTCAGTACATTGTATGTTTACAAAGAAGACTATATTTCGACTCTAGGCATAGAAACGCCTGAGTTGCGCCACGTTCCAAGAATTTGGCTCGGCGACTCCTGTCTTCTTGTCCTTGATTCTGTATGCTCCTCCTTCGATTACTTCTGTGACGATGTAAGGGTCGAGCCACGGTGACTCGAGTTTCTCATGGCTTTTTTGTGTGAGCCGAAGAACTAAGTCGCCTACCTGGAAGGATCTTGATCGCAAACGTCGACTGTGGTAATTTTTCAAGTCCTGCTGGTACTTGGTGACTCGGGACAGTACTTCGTCGCGAGCTTCATCGAGTGCATCGACATCGTCCTCCAAAGCTTTTATTGAAGCTTCTTCCTCATATTCCGTTACTCTTGGAGAGTTATGCTCTATTTCTATCGGCAGTACGGCCTCAGCTCCATGGACCAGAAAAAACGGATTTTCCTGTGTCGCTGTATTTGGTGTTGTTCGAATACTCCATAACACACTGGGCAACTCTTCTGGCCAGGTGTGTCGAGCTTTTTCCAATGGTGCTAGCAGACGTTTCTTGATACCATTGCATATGGTACCGTTGGCTTTCTCGACTTGACCATTGGTCTGCGGATGCGCAACGGAGGCAAAGTGTAATTTGATGCCTACCTCTGCGCAATATGCCTTGAATTCATTGGATGTGAAATTACTACCATTGTCCGTGACGATGCTGTTAGGGACTCCAAATCGAAAAACGATACTTTTCACGAACTTGACTGCTGATGCCGCATCTGGTGAATTTATTGGCTTTGCTTCTATCCACTTCGTGAACTTGTCGACAGCTACGAGCATATACTCGTATCCTCCTGGCAAAGCTTTGTGCAATTTTCCCACCATATCAAGGCCCCACTGAGCGAAAGGCCATGACAATGGTATTGGCATTAACTCTGCTGCCGGAGAATGAGGTTTGGCGGCAAACCTTTGGCACGCGTCACAAGTGCGTACTATGTCTTTGGCATCCTCAATTGCTGTTAACCAATAGAACCCTGCTCTGAAAATCTTGGCTGCTATAGCTCGACTCCTTGCGTGGTGTCCGCACACTCCTTCGTGTACATCCTTCGGAATTAACCTCCCTTGCTCAGGTGTGACACATCGTTGTAATACTCCCGAGATACTTCGTTTATACAGCTCTCCTTTTACCACAGTAAAGGCTTTGGATCGCCTAATAACTCGCCTTGCTTCAACTGGATGATCGGGTAGTTCCTTTCTCGTAATATATGCTATATACGTCTGCATCCACAGAATCTGTATCATCATCACTACCTCAGGTTCATCCTCTTCTCTTGATAGTATTTCTTTAGCCCCCGAGGGTTTCTCTTCCTTCTCCTTCTTCTGCTGTTTCTTCGGCTTGGTAGATCTCTCAGATATCTCTTCCCAGAATACACCAGGTGGTATTGCGAGACATTGCGACCCAATGTTTGCAAGAACATCGACTTCGTCATTACTTAGCCTGGTGATGTGATTCACCTCACACCCGTCGAACAGCTTCTCGAGCTCGTTATACACCTCCTTGTATGCTATCATACTGTCATTGACTGCGTCGCATTGATTCATGACTTGTTGAGCCACCAATTACGAGTCGCCAAAGATTTTTAATCGAGTTGCGCCACAAGCCTTCGCCATCTTCATCCCATGTATAAGAGCTTCGTATTCTGCCTCGTTGTTAGACGCGTTTGGAAACGTCATCCGTAAAACATACTTCAATTTGTCGCCTTGTGGTGATATCAGTATTACGCCTGCTCCAGCCCCCTCCAATCTCTTGGACCCGTCAAAGTTCATAGTCCAAGTTCTCGATAAATCCGGGGGTCCCGTATTTTGTAGCTCCATCCACTCTGCAATAAAATCTGGTAATATTTGCGACTTTATTGCCTTTCTCTTTTCATATGTGATGTCCCGAGGGGAAAGCTCTATTCCCCAAAGGGAGACACGACCCGTAGCCTCTGGATTGTTTAATATATTGGACAAAGGCGCCTCGTTAACCACGATTATCAGATGCACCAAAAAATAGTGTCGTAGTTTTCTTGCTGTTGTAAACACCCCATATGCTAGCTTCTGGTACTGTGGGTACCGTTGTTTGGAAGGCGATAAAACTTCGCTGACGAAATATACCGGCCGTTGCACTCCATGGAGTTTCCCTTCTTCTTCTCTTTCAACCACAAGCACTGTGCTAACCACCTGAGGTGTGGCTGCAATATATAACAGGAGAGGCTCCTTTTCCTTTGGCGCCACCAAGATTGGTGGTGTCGAGATTGTGCGCTTGAGATCCTCGAAAGCTCTATCCGCTTCTTCGTTCCATTGAAACTTCTCTCCTTGCTTGATCAATGCGTAGAACGGCAATGCCTTTTCTCCTAGCCTAGCGACGAATCTGCTCAAAGCTGCGACTCGCCCAGTCAACTGTTGTATTTCTTTTAACTTTGTTGGCTTCCTCATTGTTACGATGGCTTGGATTTTCTCTAGATTGGCCTCGATCCCTCTTGCTGAAACTAAGAACCCGAGAAGTTCTCCCGCAGGAACACCAAAGGAGCATTTTGTCGGGTTCAACTTAAGGCAGAACTTGTCAAGGTTGTCGAAAGTTTCCTTCAGATCCTCGATCAAAGTTGACCCCTTCTTTGTTGTTATGACGATATCGTCAATGTATACTTGTACGTTTTTACCAATCTGTGTTGCCAAACATTTTTGCATCATCCGCTGATATGTTGCTCCCGTGTTTTTCAGACCAAAAGGCATTGTTCTATAACAGAACACACCATAAGGTGTTATAAAGGCTGTTTTGACCTCGTCATTTTCTTTTAGTCTGATCTGGTTATAACCAGAATATGCGTCCAAGAAGGAAAGACGTTCACATCCTGCCGTGGAGTCGATAATTTGATCGATCCTCGGGAGGGGAAAGTGATCCTTTGGACAATGTTTATTTAGACACGTGAAGTCGACGCACATGCGAAGGACTTTCGTGTTTTTCTTCGGGACCAGTACTGGGTTAGCTACCCATGTGGCCTCCGTGTGCAGTTCTTTGATAAAGCCAGCTTCTCTGAGTCGATTGATTTCTGACAGCATAGCCTTGCGATTTGGTTCCGAAAAATGCCGCAAGGGTTGTTTGACTGGTTTCGCCACTGGATCCAAATTGAGGTGGTGCTCGGCAAGTTCCCTGGGTACTCCTGGCATGTCAGCTGGACACCATGCGAAGATTTCCCAGCGCTCACGGAAGAACTTGACGAGCGCGCTTTCCTATGCGAGATCCATGTTTGTTGCGATGGAGGTTGTTTTCTTGGGGTCTGTCGATGAATCTGGACCTCCTTAGAATCCTTAGTAGTGTCGAAGGTTGGTTCCCTGAGTGGCCTCCCTGTATCTGGCAACACATCATAATCCGTTGTTAACCTTGATGCCATGTATTCTGCCTGCATCCCGAAAGTTTCTGACAGTCGATGAAAGTCCTTGTCGCATTTATCGGCTAGCACAAAACTGCCTTTTACTGTAATTGGTCCCTTGGGTCCAGGGAGCCTCCATAGCAGGTACGTATAGTGTGGTACCGCCATAAACCTGGCATACGCTGGTCGCCCCAATAAAGCGTGATACTGCGACGGGAAATCCACGACTTCGAACTCCAATCTCTCTATCCTGTAGTTTTCTCGGGTTCCAAACTGAACGTCGAGATTGATTTTTCCCAGTGGATAATTTGGCTTATCCGGTGTGATTCCATGGAAACGTGTATCAGTTGGCTTTAAGTTCGCCATGGATATGTTCATCTTCCTTAGTGTATCTGCATACATAAGGTTTAAACTGCTGCCTCCATCTATGAACACTCGAGAAACGTCGAATCCTGCGATCACCGCTGGTAAAATGAGCGTTGATTGCCCTGGTCGAGGAACTTGCTGCGGGTGGTCCGCTATGGTGAAACCAATGTCCTGTCCCGACCAATTTAGGTACTCTATTGTAGGTGGCGGCAACTTCTCTGCCATAAAAACTTGTCGCGAGATCACTTTCTGAGCTCTATTGGATGGCCTAGCCTTCTGAATCATCGAGACCGCGCCGTTGGCGTTGGGATCGATATATGGAGGTGGGTGTGGTGTTGCCGCTATTCTGAGCTGGTGCCGATTTTCGTCCGTAATCGCGGGAGGAGGTGGGAGGTGGATCTCACTCCTTGGCCCCTGGGGGTTTCTATTCGTTGCTTGAGCATTAGCTTGCCCTGCAAATCTCAACATTGCTTGAAAATTTCGACAGTCCTTCCGCAGATGCCCTGACTGTCTCTTCCTGTTGTTATCAAGATAAAATGCATCTGACACGGTCCGTTCATCATATCCCCGGGAGACCACATATGGTCTCTGGAACCTTGGTCCACTATTTTGTCTATTATTACGGGGATCACCTCTGTTGTCGCCTTGCTGTTCGCTACTTCTTTGATAATCATCTCGACGGGTTCCTCCAGTATTTCCTCGGAACCCAGCCGATATTTGGCCAGGAGCGTCATAACTCGAGAACTGTCGAGAGAATCGTCGTCTATTTTGGAAATTTCGACTGTGGTCCTCCTCTGGTGACCGATGTCGCTTGTTGTGAACAACATCTTCTCCATCTGCCCACCTGTTCGCTATTTCCATTAATGCTGATATTGTTCTTGGATTGGTTCTCCCCAAATCTTTGACAAAATCTCTCCGTCGAATTCCTGCCACAAACGCATCTATTGCCCTCTCGTCAGATATGTTTTCTGCCGAGTTTTTGATGATATTCCACCTCTGGATGTATTTTCTCATTGGTTCGTCGTACTTCTGCCTGCAAGCCCTCAACTCCTCTAGTGACGCGGGTTTTTTGCATGTGGATCGGAAATTCTTCACAAAAACATCCTCGAAACTAACCCAACTGTCGATGGACCCCGGAGGTAACTTCTTTATCCATGATCGTGCTGCTCCACTCAAGTGCACTTGGATGCTCTGCATGGCTGTTGCCCTGGTTCCGCCTATCAACTTCACCGTCTCGAGGTAATCAACGAGCCAATCTTCAGGATCCTGTAGACCATCAATTTTTTTGAAATTGTCGGGTAACTTAAACCCTGACAGGACTCGAGTTTTTCGAACTCGTCTCGTGAAACACGGAAGTCCACACATATCTTCCTCATCGACTTCTGGTGAATGCCGATGTTCTCTTCTGTCCTATCGCGCTCTATCCACCCTTGCCCGAGTCGCTGAATCTCTTGCTCCACTTGCTCTCGGTGGATCCTGCACTGCTGCGGTAGGTCGCGGACTATTTTGCCTTGCAGCTCCTTCGGGAGGTGTAGTTGTGAACGCTGTTCCCATGGCTCCAACTCCTGCCATTGCCATGTTATACAACGCTTCTCTCGGATCCTCAGGAGGTGGTCTGGACGCGAGGATGAAAGCTTGCGTTGCCATGTACCCAGCTTCCGGTGTTTTGGGAATAATATTTCCCCTTGTGTCGATTGACATGAAAGACATGTCGAGGTTTTGAACTAAATTCTCCCTCTCTGCTTCAGGTATATTTTGCAGCCGAGACCTTGCTCTCCTTCGAGCTTCTCTGTGACTATCTCCCGAATTTCCTGATTGTCGACTTAAATCTGCCCTTCGCCTGCTTGACGCGGAAGCTGCCTCCTTTTTCTATTTAGTGCAGCTGTCTGTTTTTCTAACTCTCTGCTAACACGAGCGAGTCTGTATTGGTAAGCTTGCAATTCTTCTACCGTAGCAGTTGTGGTCATTGGTTCTGTACCATCCATGGCTCTTGCGGCTCTGTCCCACGCTTCTTACGGGAGTTGAACCCTTACACGCGGTGTAAGCCCAACATATTTAGTGCCCAAACCTCGCCTGAGATCAGCGGGATCGACATATGGGTTTCCCACATCGTCGAAAGCCTCTGACGTCTCCGGCTCTGCTCGGTTTGTTTCTTCAATTGCATAGATCTGATGATATTTTGAATTTTGATTTTTGTCAGGATTGGTGACACCATCGTATAGATTGGTGAAGACCTTTCCAATAACAATAGATCTGTCGATGAAATTGAAGCTGTCGACGCTGTTTGAGTCGCTGCTTATATCAGAGTCCGCAGACGACTCGAAGGACATGTCGCTGAAGATCTTGGCGAGCTTTTCGCTTGCCATGGTGTTGATGAAGCGTGACGACGAAATCTCCTCTTCGCCTGACGAAAAGTCGGAATCGACCGCTGATAATCCCGACGAGATCGGAACTTTTAGACGATACGATCCTTTTTTCTCGACACAGAATCGGAACTTTCCGAACGTCATCTCCATGGGCTCCTCCAGATACGCATATGCATCCAAACGGGAGGGCGGGTGAGGAACAAAATCAACTAGATCAGTTTCGATCTGTTTACCTCGATCCATCGCGTTGCTTGCTACCGACGAAGTCGACGATCTTGAACGTGCCATCGAGATCAGCTCCTTGTCTCCTCTAATCCCCACGGTCCCGCCAATTGACAAGGTATTAACTTGTCAATGCCTACGTATTGTAGACTAGGGTTTGGTTGGAAGTAGAGGGCAAGTAGATCTCGAAGGTTTCAGCCGAAAAGTACTCGACGATTAAGAAACTAGGGTTATGTTGACAATGGATTCGATCCTCTCTTTGTCCCTCGTCTCCCCCTTATATAGGAGGCGGAGCCGAGGGATTCATAATACACAAGTTACAGAGTCCGGGAGGGTTTCTAACCCGTCCTGTAGAATTACAAGTCTCTATATTTCCTAATACAACTCTAACTTTCCTTAACATTAACTGGGCTTCCGAACTTCATATTCTTCGACTCGTGGGCCTTCAGTAAACCCTGGGTACCATCTTCGGTAGGCCCATTGGGGATACCTATGTCACCAGCCGCCGCTTGTAGCGGGCGGGGGGAACTGGGGAAGAGACGGCGAGCCCCCACCTATCCCACATCCACTGGAGCCGGAGGAAGGAGGCAGGCGAGGGCACTCTCCTCCCCTCACCCAAGGAGTCTGGAGGAAGCAGCGGTGCCGGGCGTACCTGGAGGAAGCAGTGGCGCCGCGTCGGGGTGATGCCGCCGCTGGAGCTGGAGGAAGCAGCGGCTCCGGCGAGGCGTCCGCGCCGGGATGGCACGACACGGCCGGCTGGAGGAGCCTTCGGCGGCCGCGTGCCTTGCTCCGGCGCTGCGACGGCTGGAGGTGCCGACGCGGCCGGGCGCTCCGACGAGCCATCCGTGCCGGCGTGGCACGACACGTTGGGCGGGCTGTCAATCCGGACCCGATTAAAACACTCCAAAATACTTAAAAACACTTGTGGGCCGTTCGGTGGACCGGTTTCGGCCGAGTAAGAGCCCAGAAAACACCCGGAAACCGGTCGGGCCGGAGTGGAATCGAGACGCCCCACCCCCCTCGCGTTTTCCTGATTTCCTCGCTGCGACGAAAGGCGAGCGACTCCTGTTCGCCACCGCTGCCGACGCCCGAATCCGCCGCCGCGACTCCCGTTCGTCGCCGCTGCCGACGCCTAAATCCGCCGCCGCTGCTGCCGACGCCGTTCCGCAGCAAGCGACCCACACGGAGCTCGTTCCGCCGCCGACCCGGAGATCCTTCTGCCGCCGGAGCTCCTTCCACCGCCTACACGGAGCTCCTCTCGCCGCCCCTCTTCTCCGGCCAAGCTGAATTCCTTTGTGAGTATGCACTACCCACCTTACCGCCCCCTCTCTCCTTGTATTGCTAGATGCGCATGATGTGAGATCTATGGTTCTTGATGTGACATTTAGGGTTCTTGGTTCATTCCAGTAAGTTTCTTGATTGCCCAATCTTGTTAGTTAGTAATTTTGTGGCTGCGATGCTCTAGCAATACTTGCAATTCTGTGTGTGTGTGGTCTTCCCTGACATGTGGATGGTGGAGACTTGGACTCACTCGGGTAGTCCAGAACGGGTGAACTATTACTTGTTAGTTGTTACACATGTATGCATCAGTTCAGTGTGCATGCACTTTTACCTAATGTATTGCGTATCTGAACCAAGAGTAAGTATCAACTACAGATGGAACAATACTGCTAATTTGAAACATCGAATACAGTAGCATGGTGCACATATGCATTCTAGATATGATTTATTGCAAAACCAAGTTTAATAGCATTTGTTTCAGCTGATTGTTTTGATCGTTCAAAATTCTCTGAAGTTAATCTCAATTACAAGGAGAACAATATGTCCCATCGATACACTGGCACGTACTGTATTGTGCCAAGCATGTTAATTCGAAAATTCAGGTTTGTCCTGTTCATGGTTTGCGAGTCGTTCTGAGCCAGCGACTCGTAGACTAGTCTACAGTAGTCTCGACTCAGCAAGACTCATGTTTAATAAAAATATATAATTTAGGATAAAATCATAGAATGGATCGTAGCCTTCAGTAGCTTCAGCTTCAGCTTGACCTGACCGAATGACTTGGGATATCTCTGGAGGGGCCATGTTGCTTCCTATGAATGAGATGGTGAACAGATCATATCAGTTGTTATCCTAACCGAGCCCTAAACCCCTATGCGGAAGCACTGGAGCAGATCAGAGGAAAAGGGAAGCAGAGAGGAGGAGCTTGTTACCTGGTACCTGCAGCAGCCGTGGAGGAGAGGACCAGCCGACGAGAGTAGACCAGCAGCAGCTGCCGGCGGAGGAGGAGCTCGTGGCGGAGGAGGAGCTGCCGGTGGAGGAGGAGCTCGTGGCGGAGGAGGAGCTGCCGGCGAAGGAGGAGCTCGTGGCCAGGTTCTTGCAGAGGCGGCGGCCAAGGGAGAGGACGCCAAAAGGAAAGGGTCGAGCGGGGTCTCGATCTAGGTTTCACGGGCCAAAAGGAAAGGGTCGAGCGGGGGGGAAATGGGAAGGACAGGAATTTTTTTGGGTCGACCGACTCAAAAATTGCGACTTACCATGACTAGTCTAGACTAGTCCATCGACTCGATCGACTCGTGCCATGAGTCTAGTCGACAGGCTGAGTCGGACTTTGCTGGGCGACTCGTCGACTAGTCGACGACTAGTCGTGACTAGTCGTTCGACTCGAAAACCATGGTCCTGTTTGACATCCCGTGATACTCTTTTACTCGATCAAAAAATTAAACGTCTAAAAAATTCAGTTAAAACTTCAATTAACTCTCTTTTACTCTGTTTTTAGGTTTTAGTTAACTCTTGTTTTTAAGAGACTTTCATTTGTATAGACTTACTGGCACATTGTCTTCAACACTAACCAGGCTACTGTTTACTATTTGCTGTTCAGTTTTGGTATAGTTGTTATATGTTCTTAGTTGGCTGTTAGTAGGTGGCAACTTGAGAAGTTCAGGTTTAGTGGTCGTTGTAGTTGGTCGGGTTTTCAGAATTCTCTTTGTTTTCTAATCTATACTTTGGCCTTCACTTCTTCATCCATTTCTTCTTCATAGTATAACTCGTCCTTGTCCGTGTTCACGAGGAGGAACTCGTGAAGATCCTCGCGTACGAGTCAAGCGGACAAGTGCGGAGGAGGCGACGGGGGGCTGATCCTTTGCACCTCACCATCCCAGGGAGCCCAAGCGGCATAGGTGCCCCGCCCTCCGCGAGGGAGCTGCGTACGGTGACGGCGGACAGCGGACGGCGAGGGACAACCGGGGAGAACGTATGCGTAGGAGACAAACCGAGATCTTTTATTTCAGATTGTAAGGATCCCAATGGAGAAGATTTGAAGTGACGAGGGATTTTTTTGTAAATATGCAGTTGTTTAAACCCTCACGGATGGAGGGAGTTCAAGTTTAGTTTAAACTGTCAAAAAAGATTGTCTTGTTATCCATTTGCGTTGAATATATTTGAATACACTAGTTTGTAAAACCAGTCTTCCAAACAAGTGTTTTGACAAGTGATTTGAGTGAAAGGGGGTTTGTAGTGTTTTGGGTGATTGGTGTTTTCACCCAAAACACCCCTCAAAACACTCCTCAAAACACACAAAAACACTGGCACCGAATGAGGCCGAAAGGTTTCTTTCCCCCCCGCTCTGTATTTCTTCTTGCCCCGCTCTTCTTCGTTGTCGTGAACTCACTTTCTTGGCTTCTCCCTGCCCTCTCTTCTTCTTTCCGATCGATCAGCAATGTCTTGTTCCACTTCTAGTCCTGCTCTGGCGAGCTCTCCGCCGTCTTCTACTGCATTCCCGGCGGAGATGGCCGGAAGCCGGGGAGAGCTGTTTCTACCCTGGCGTCAGGGCATAATCTTGGAGCTGCAGCGACAAGAAGCCCAAGAAGCGACGATGGTCCAGATAGAGGTTTCTGGAGCTTTCTATCCAGACAGGATTCGACACCTTCAGACCATTGGAGGGCTCAAGTTCCAGGGCCCCGTCCACACGGACGAAACCATCACGCAGGCCTCACTTCTCGTCAGAGACGACGCAGGTCAGTTTCTTGCTATCTTTCTTTCGCCCCCAAATGTCACCTCTCCTCTTCTTTCTGTTCTATGCTTCTTGCTGCGGCACAAGCTTGGTTGATTGTACTGGGCGATGCTGCAAGTAGGCTTCCGATGGCTGTACTGGGCGATGCTACATGCTTATTTCTTGGTTCTGTTCTTGCTGAATCTTTGTTCTGCCAGTAACAAACTGAGAATGTCAATTAGGATTCAAGTTCATGAATCTTGCTGCAGCAGCTAGGTTTTGCAGAGACAAAATATGTTAACGTTGCCAATGCCACTGTCTGAATTATTATTACTGAACATACTGTAAGTGTCTTTCTGTTCTGTGTTTCTTGTTGCTGCGCAAGTTTGGTTTGGCAGGACTAAAAGGTCCACTGCAGCCTTCTGATGGCTGCACTGAGCGAAGATGCTACAAGCATATGACGTTCTTGGTTCTGATCTTGCTTAATCTTTGTTTTGTCATTGAAAAATAACTAGTCCAACTTAGAATGTCAATTAGGAGGCAAGTTCATGGAATCTTGCTGCAGCAGCTAGGTTTTCAGGACAAAATATGTTAGTGTTGCCAATGCCACTGTCTGAATTATTATTACTGAACATACTGTAAGTGTATTTCTGTTCTATGTTTCTTGCTTCTGTGCAAGTTTGGTTTGACAGGACAAAAAGGTCCACGGCAGCCTTCTGATGGCCTGCGCTGGGCGATGCTACAAACATATGATCTTCTTGGTTCTGATCTTGCTGAATCTTTGTTTTGCCAGTAAAAAAACTAGTCCAACTTACAATGTCAATTAGGAGGCAAGTTCATGGAATCTTGCTGCAGCAGCTAGGTTTGTCAGGACAACATGTGTTAATGTTGCCAATGCCACTTTATTATTACTGAATTATGATTGTGCATGAAATGCCAGAGCGACTTGTAAGTGAGATATTCTAACCAATATGGCTTATTTACCTGATTTGTCATGCATACTGTAAGTGTCTAGGCTGCCTAGTAGGGTGAAATGTTCATCTAACCTTTTACTATCTCATCTAGTAATCTATCTGGCCTGATTAGAAAAGAAAACATTGTAAGACATGAGATTATCAGTTCCCAGGTTTTTTTGGTCAAGTGCAACAGTACTGTAGATACTAGTCATAATTGTTGAAGATCACATTTTTTGAATGTCTCCAGCGAAGTAGGACTTGTAAACTCACAATATTGTTGACACGGCAAACGATCGTTATCATGTGGTTGGTCAACACCAAACGATCGTTATCATGTGGTTATGAACTCTTGTTGCGGCTGTGTGCATCTTGGTTATGGCTGGGTATAATCGTTAAACCTATTAAGTATAAAGTGCCCTTCATCGAAAAAATTGAGCTAATGTCTTTACTTTGTCTGACAGCATCCTTAGTTTTAGCCAAGCCCACCTTTTGAAGTCATGTAATCTGACTCTAGTTCCCTTGAGGCAAAATGTGTGATGCAAAATAACTTGTGAACACTTCTTTTTTACTGCCACTTAGCTTCCTTCACTCATGGCAGATGTTGGAAAAAACTTGTCGTGTTAGTGTTACCTCCACTGCTATTTCTGCTACTTTCGACAACTCAGTTACATGTCATGAGCATAGCCCTATGTATTTCCGTATCTAGTTTACCTCCTTTTCACATTCTATCCAGTTACTGTTCCCCAATAATGTCGTTACCTGTTACAAGAGTTGATCTACTCAAAAGAACCAATTTCTGATATTATTTACTAGTTAATTTTGGTGTTGATTTTTGTGGATCTATCGAGAATCTAGGTTCGTCTGTATTATTCAAATTTTGAACTTTTATACTATCTGAAAAATCTCCGGTCTAACTGAAAAAATTGTTCTGTTATATAAAAGAAAGTTACAAGTCAATTATTTCCTTCGTTAAAATGAAGTATTTTTTCCATGTATGATCTGACAGAAGAAAATGCAACGCGCAATTCAAGCTATCGGATCACATGGCAGTGTGCTTAAATCTGCTGTTCTGAAACACATCAGTGTTGCAAAGCCTGCTATGCTGCCTGCTGTGTTTCCGCGCTTCATGTCAGTGTCATCTGCTCAAATAGAGGAGAGTGGATTTGAGTGCGGCACTATTGCTGATATTCTGAAGTCTAAAGGGAAGAGTGCTGATGGATCGTGGCTCTGGTGCACCACGGACGATTCTGTCTATGATGCTGTCAAATCGGTATGATTTCTTACTGGCCATATTACTCCCTACATAGGCATTTTTTAGGCTTCGAGTGATGATAGTTTTAACAGATGACTCAACACAATGTGGGAGCTTTGGTGGTGGTTAAACCTGGACAAGATAAATCAATTGCTGGCATCGTCACTGAGAGAGGTAAACTGCTATCTAAACTCCTTGTGATGCAAAAGGACATAATCATGTGCTAAAAGAATAAAAGATAAACATTAATGCTAACTTCCACTTTTACCTGGTTTGTGACATGCATTTTTCTTGGTTAATGTCCCTGTCTTGTTCTACAGTAAAGCTGCAAATGCTTGATAGAAGATAACATCACTTATTTGTCGTTTCTTACATGCATTATAATTCTTGGCAATAAAGAGCCTGAAGACTGACGAGTAAACCTAATATATTTTTATTTAAACGTATCACGCATCAAGAACCTGCAGATTGTGTGGCACATGCCCGCATCAAGTAAGTGGGAAAAAGTATATATGCTATTGTTCATATGCTGAAATTGCAGTGACAAAGTTTACCACGAGTTCACAGTAAAAAATCATTAATTTGGTTTAGGCTGTCCTATGGTGCAATGGAGAGTTCAGGTATAAAAATGAAGTTTGTGCTCTGAACCATTTCTTGTTGTGCCCTTAAATGTTCGAACTCTTATCCTGGACCTCCAGCAACTATAAACGCTCAGAACCAGTTATTAATGTTCCCTTAATGGTTGAATTCTGAATTTCTGACTCGGGACCTCCAGCTACCACAAACAATCCATAACTTCTACGAAGTCATATGAACCATTAAGGTTTGCCAACTTCAGGCCCACCACTCTGACACTCACAAAGTCACAGAGATCTTGGTCATTACCTACTCTGGTTGAGCCATCGTCCTAATGCATAGTATCCACGAATAGTATCAACCAGCATCAGTACCTACTCTGGTAAGATATATGAAGATGCTCCTGAGAACAAAACGAATACACATGATCAAAGAACATGACAGCAAACATGTCTAGCTTGTAAGCAAGATTGACCTATGTGACTAACACTTTATTCTGATACTTGCCTGTTCAGATTATCTCCGGAAAATCATTGTGCAGGGTCGATCCTCCAAGTCAACGAAGGTTGGAGATATCATGACTGAAGAGGTACTTAGTACAGAACCTCTAGTTGCAATTGCAAGCATGTACTCCATTGACAAATCATCATTTGCCGCTGAACTGCATTGACATGTCATCATTTTGACAGAACAAGCTGATCACGGCGAAACCTGACACTAGCGTGCTACAAGCAATGCAGCTGATGACAGGTAACTCATGAGTTCTCTTGTCTGGATACGAGGTGTGTGTAAAGCACTGAACTTAACCAGTCATGCCCATCGCTGTTTGCAGAAAAGCGTATTAGGCACATCCCAGTGATCGACGGCACTGGCATGGTGGGGATGGTCTCCATCGGTGACATCGTCCGCGCGGTGGTCAACGAGCACAAGGAGGAGCTGAACCGGCTCAACGCCTACATCCAGGGAGGATACTAGGACCCTGTCCGGCCAGCGTTCGCTGGGCGTCCCTTTGAACTCTAATAATGATCAGGGTGATGATGACAAAATGTAGGCCGTGTTTTTCTGTAGACAATGGCCGTTGTTGAACTTATATTTGTGTGCGATTTCCCCCGCTTTGTTCATGTTATGTGTATATGGCCGCGACTGTGGATCGATTGGTTCCATAGCCAGCGTGCAGACCATCTCAATCTAGCAGTAAGAGGCACTGAATAAAGTGTTGGAATGTCTCAAGACAGGATACCGAGTTTCATTTCTTTCCGATGTTTGTTGTTCTAGAGATGCAAAATCTTTTCGGTGTATGAACGCTTGTGAACTGGGACAGCATGGTTGCGTATCTGTTCTTGTGAATAAATCGTCGATTGTGCTCGAATGTGTTTTCTGTTCTCTGGTGACGACATCCCAGTTATGTGCTTTTGCCTATGCTTTTCCACCAGAGGACTGAAGAACAGATGAAAGAGTAACACCGCCTGAGCTCTACAGCTTCATCGGCAGGAGGACTCGGAAACGAGCGCATTGTTTGATATTGGTACATGTCGTACATGCACAATGGGGTTTCCCGATTTGCTGGGTGAATGAGCACCACGGAGCAAATATGAATGGCCCCGGAAGCGCAGCAGCCAGCACCAATGGCGCAATGCAGCGGTGCTCAGGTACGAGCCTTAGAGCATCTCTAACAGAACCCGTAAATAACTAAAAACCGAATAATAACGGCTAGTTTGGTGGTTCGGTTCGAAAAGCCGAAAATCGAATAATAACTGCTAGTTTAGTGGTTCGGTTCAAAAAGCGACGCAGATCAGTGAATGTAAACTAGTCAAAACCGAAAACGGGCTGAAACCGAAACCCGAACTTGGTCTGTATTTGTATTTGTAGGGGTCAAACCAGCGAACCGAACACAACCCGAGCGAAACCTCTAGTTTGCGCGCGACAGACATTTCACCTCCTCCCAACTGCCACCGCCGCCGCCGATATGCGCACCCTCATCGTCCCCTGCGCCGCTGTTGCCCGATCTCGCAAGCATGAGTCTTGAATCGACCCCGCCGGCTGCCGGAGCTAGCTCGCAGGCCCTGCCAGCCTATCCCGTGGCCGCTGGAGCTCCCGCCACCCTCGCTGACATCGTGAACCTGGTCGCGTCCACGAGCTTCCTCAAGCGGCGGCGCGCTGCAACGCACGTGGTCCCGCAAGCAGGTGTTGCAGCCACCGGTGCTGTCTCGGTTGTCCCCAACCGGGCCAAAGGGGCTACCGCAGCCAAGCCAACGACGGCGCCGAAGACATCCCGCGCCAAATCGAAGACTTCGGCGCTGAAGAGGACGAAGTCGAATACCACGATGAGCTGTGATGGCCCGGTCCCGCTCCTAGCCCCATGGCCGCCGGCGGGTGCCAACGCGAACGACGCCCACGACGTGCTCGACGACGGGTCAACAAGGTAAAAATGAAATTTCAACTCCAAATCGGTTTAAATTGTGAGCAGAAATTGAGCCCGATTATTGGTAGGAACGGCAACGCCTCGTACATGGAGATGTTAGAGGAGGTTGACATTGCTCCACTCGCTCGGTTCGACGCTGGGATGGACATAGATGGGGAGGAAGACGAGGATGGAGGGAAAGAAGGGGAAGAAGAGAACGAAGGGGAAGAAGATGAAGGTGAGGAAGGTGTGGTTGATGCCGAGGCCAATGGAAAGAAGAAGAAAAGAAGGGCCCACAACTACATGGAAATAGAAGACACAATGTTGTGCCGAGCTTGTGCGGCCGCGGGGATGGATGCAGTCTTGGGCACCGATCAAACCGAGAAGCGGTACTGGCATGTCCTCTAGGACAAATTCCATAAACTGATGCCTCGCGTTCGCCATCCTGTTAATCGCACGTACCGATCCCTCTAAGGTCGTTGGGACGCGATTAAACCAACATGTAGCCGTTGGGCAGCGGCAATGGATCAAGTACAGTGGATTCCTCCTAGCGGCGCAACTGTTGACGAATATGTGAGTGAATTTGCTTACTTTGTGTTTGCACAATTTGTATTTGGTTTGGTGAGCACACATAGACGGTTTCATCTTTGTTTTGCAAATGTAGGACCGCATCGCCGATGCTAGGTTTATAGACATGGCTGGCAGCAAGGGCAATAGCGTCACAATAAGACATTGCTTTGATGTGCTCCAACACCTCCCCAAGCGGCAATTGAGGGATGAAGAAACCACACCCAAGAAAGGTGTAATGGTTGCGTTGGACAATAACCGAGGATGAGAAAAAAAGCCGGAACAATGACAAGCCCGAGGGAAACAAGAAGGCCAAAGAGAGGCTGAAGCTTGAGGGGGAGGCATCATTGTTGAGGGACAAATTTGATCAAATGATGAAGTTGAAGGAGGTGATAGCGACGAAGACTTTGGAGGCAAAACTTGTCATTACCGAGAAGAAGAATGAGGTGAAGTTTGCAAAGATTGAAGCCAGCCGAGAGAAAGCAAGGAACAAGATCAAGTTAGAGGAGATGAAGATTAATGTGAAGAATGTCAAATCAATGAAGCAAATATTGGCCGAAGAGAGGAAGATCATGATGATGAACACAAGACATTAATGAGCAACAAATGGAGTGGTGGAAGGAGGCCTCGGCGGAGATCATGGAGAGACGAAGACTAGCTCATGAAGGGGCAAGTGGTGGTGCATCGGCTACGCATGAAGGTGGTGACGATGATGGTGATGACGGTCCTACCTCCGTTTGATGCAGGTGGCGAGAGGAGATGGTGAGGAGATGCAACACTTTTTGCTATAAACTATGCACGATTTGCTATGATTGTGTCGTGATGATTTGATGTAAAACTATGAACTATGTATTTGGTAGTTTGATATGCCGAATCTGTGAAAAATTCCGCGTTTACGGGTTTGGAAGCTGCTGTCGCGGATTCTGTTTTACAGTTTTGGTTTACGGTATCTGTTCCGCGCTACCTCTTTCTCGACTCATAAATATGAAATCTGTGAACCAAACTCGTCTTTTTCAGTTCGCCTGTTTACGCACTCTGTTAGAGATGCTGTTAGTTCAGTAATAAACAGTACTCATAAGCATCAGCATTTCAGCCGAAACCCTCACCCAAAGGCACAGCAAAAGCAGCAGGCTGACCAGCCGCCGCCTGTAGCGGGGGGAACTGGGGAAGAGACGGCGACCCCCCATCCACTGGAGCCGGAGGAAGGAGGCAGGCGAGGGCACTCTCCTCCCCCTCACCCAAGGGGTCGGGGTGATGCCGCCGCTGGAGCTGGCGGAAGCAGCGGCGCCGGGTCGGGGTGATGCCGCCGCTGGAGCTGGAGGAAGCAGCGGCGCCGGGTCGGGGTGATGCCGCCGCTGGAGCTGGAGGAAGCAGCGGCTCCGGCGAGGCGTCCGCGCCGGGATGGCACGGCACGGCCGGCTGGAGGAGCCTTCGGCGGCCGCGTGCCTTGCTCCGGCGCTGCGGCGGCTGGAGGTGCCGACGCGGCCTGGGCGCTCCGGCGAGCCATCCGTGCCGGCGTGGCACGGCACGTTGGGCGGGCTGTCCCGAGCCCGACGCGGCCCGAAGAATGATGGGCCTTCATGGGCTGAACCGGCCCAAGCCCAGGTAATTTTTCCGTCCCCTCGTTGGGTCCAACCCACGAAAGGTTTCTTTTCCCCCCGCTCTGTATTTCTTCTTCCTCCCCCGCTCTTCTTGCCGTGAACTCACTTTCTTGCCTTCTCCCCTGCCCCTCTCTTCTTCCTTCCGATCGATCAGCGATGTCTTGCTCCACGTCTAGCCCTGCTCCGGCGAGCTCTCCGCCTTCTTCTACCCCATTCACGGCGGAGATGGCCGGAAGACGGGTAGAGCTGTTTCTACCCTGGCGTCAGGGCATACTCTTGGAGCTGCAGCGGCAAGAAGCCCAACAAGCGACGCTGGTCAAGATAGAGGTTTCTGGAGCTTTCTACCCAGACAGGATTCGACACCTTCAGACCATTGGAGGGCTCAAGTTCCAGGGCCCCGTCCACATGGACGAGGCCAGCACGCAGGCCTCACTTCTCGTCAGAGACGACGCAGGTCAGTTTCTTGCTATCTTTCTTTCGCCCCCAAATGTCGCCTCTCCTCTTCTTTCTGTTCTACGTTTCTTGCTGCTGCACAAGCTTGGTTGATTGTACTGGGCGATGCTGCAAGTAGGCTTCCGATGGCTGTACTGGGCGATGCTACAAGTAGGCTTCTGATTGCTGTACTGCGCGATGCTACATGCTTATTTCTTGGTTCTGTTCTTGCTGAATCTTGCTGCAAGTAGGCTTCCGATGGCTGTACTGAGAATGTCAATTAGGATTCAAGTTCATGGAATCTTGCTGCTGCAGCAGCTAGGTTTTTCAGAGACAAAATATGTTAACGTTGCCAATGCCACTGTCTGAATTATTATTACTGAACATACTGTAAGTGTCTTTCTGTTCTGTGTTTCTTGTTGCTGCGCAAGTTTGGTTTGGCAGGACTAAAAGGTCCACTGCAGCCTTCTGATGGCTGCACTGAGCCAAGATGCTACAAGCATATGACGTTCTTGGTTCTGATCTTGCTTAATCTTTGTTTTGCCATTGAAAAAAAACTAGTCCAACTTAGAATGTCAATTAGGAGGCAAGTTCATGGAATCTTGCTGCAGCAGCTAGGTTTTCAGGACAAAATATGTTTGTGTTACCAATGCCACTGTCTGAATTATTATTACTGAACATACTGCAAGTGTATTTCTGTTCTATGTTTCTTGCTGCTGTGCAAGTTTGGTTTGACAGGACAAAAAGGTCCACTGCAGCCTTCTGATGGCCTGCACTGGGCGATGCTACAAACATATGATCTTCTTGGTTCTGATCTTGCTGAATCTTTGTTTTGCCAGTAAAAAAACTAGTCCAACTTACAATGTCAATTAGGAGGCAAGTTCATGGAATCTTGCTGCAGCAGCTAGGTTTGTCAGGACAACATGTGTTAATGTTGCCAATGCCACTTTATTATTACTGAATTATGATTGTGCATGAAATACCAGAGCGACTTGTAAGTGAGATATTCTAACCAATAGGGCTTATTTACCTGATTTGTCATGCATACTGTAAGTGTCTAGGCTGCCTAGTAAGGTGAAATGTTCATCTAACCTTTTACTATTTCATCTAGTAATCTATCTGGCCTGATTAGAAAAGAAAACATTGTAAGACATGAGATTATCAGTTCCCAGGTTCTTTTGGTCAAGTGCAACAGCACTGTAGATACTAGTCATAATTGTTGAAGATCACATTTTTTGAATGTCTCCAGCGAAGTAGGACTTGTAAACTCACAATATTGTTGACACGGCAAAAGTTAAATTCATTTAGATAATCACAGTAAACTTCAAATCATTGCAACCTACCTAAGAACTTTTTTTTGGTGGGACCTACCTAAGAACTTCTGAATTACATTATTTCCTTCTTTTGCTTTTATGTAGTACGGTCTTGCCGCTGTTGCAGTGATATGGACGTCCCAACTCCACCCTTCTCATCGACCATCGAGGGGATGGCAGTCCGTTTCTCCGAGTCAGAGCCCCACACATTTGAGGCGACCATCCTGACAGTAGAGAAGCAGCCCACTCTTAGTGTTGTACACCTTGAGCCAACCAGTGTGCCTCCTTATTCTGCATGCATAGGTGACAGAATTATGCTAAGGTCTGGCTTGATTACTTGGGAAGGAACTGTCATATACTTTGGAGATCACCAAACACCGCCTGATGTAACAGCCTTGGAAAATAGAATATGCATTCATGTGCTAGATCAGCATGGTGAGTCTCCTTTCTTCATTTATTGTGTTTTATTTATCTGTTTGTTTGTTTTCTGCAAGAAAAATGACATTGCATCTCTTTGTGGCAGTGCCTCAAGGACCAAGATGTCTGCCTCACCCTCACTGTTCAGTATTTGTCCGGCCAGCCCAAGGACCTCCAGCTAATATTGCCATCAGCCATCTGGTGAGACAGTTTTTTAGTTCTTATTTCCTGCATGTGTTGTATTATGAATTGGTGGTATGTAGGTTGCTATGTCTAGTATATATCTACTTCAAAGGTTCAAATTTCACTGGTATCAAGGAGAACTTGTGAGTAGTGACACTGGAACGTACCATGCTTGACCAGGAACTTTGCCAGTGTTGGACTTGTATGTTTAGGGGTGTTAAATCTGGTGTCATGTACTATGATTTGGATGCCTGTCTATTTTGTTACGATTGTACAAATAACTAGATAGTGAAGTTGCTTCTTGTGTATCCTGGAAGTGTTTCCCAATTATGCTAACCGTGACACCGATTATTGAATTGCCGTACAATGTACTCAGATAGCTCATAGTCTTAGTGCATTCATGCTCCGAGTCTGATTTTACAACAGATCTTTGTCAAAAAAATTGTTATTGAAGCATACCATTCCAGTTGATTCAATTTCCTAATTTTGACTTATAGGGCAAGGGGCCCCAGAGAAAACGCAAGCAGAAACAAATTGAGGGTAAGCATCGAACTGATAATTCAATAGCATTACTAGCATCATATATGACTCTGATACATATCCCCCTCATCTCCATTTCATTCTGATTCCAATGTTGCAGCGATCCAAAAGAAGATTAAAGTAGCAATAAATGGTAAGCTTCTAGAACTTAGATCATATACTTATTGTGATTAGCTGAGACCTATGAGAGACATATGATAATTTTCTTTTCTCAGGTTACAGTGACATAGGGAGGGCTCTTGCAAGAGTTGCTTTGGACAGTGAAGATGTTGAACTTGTTGCTATCAATGACCCCACAATCACAGATCAATTGGTAAGTATCCTAACATGTGGTGCAAGTTTCCCTTATTTCCTTATATGAATAGATTGCATATCTTCCCTGAAAAAAATGCTGCATGCTAATCGAAATTTTGTGACCACTGCTTACATATACTGGTATGCAGAGTTGTATGTTTAGTGATTCCAAATGTGACTTTGAAGTGAAAAGCGAAAGCCGTAACCCCGGTATTCTTTCCTTTGGTAAAAAGGAGGTCAATTTCTTCGAGGAAAGGTATAGAATAATCTGCACATGTTGTATATTCATTTCTGATATGTTTTATCTAATATTTGGTGTATTGTGTGTTCTAGTGATCCTGGGGCTGTCCCTTGGTACATGGCCAGTACCAAGCTTATTGTGAAAAGTAGGAACTCTAGTCCGGAGGAAGAAGTTTCCTGCAGGGTATAATCTATCCTTCAATATTACTTACTGCAGATTCGTGGCTTTCACAATATCTTTGATTTTATTTTCAATATGGCCCATGTTTCTGTTCTGCCTGCTGTTTTTATCAAATGCTCATGATTTGCGCCAATTTTTTGTTCAGGAGTTTGCTGCTGAGCACGGCCAAGATTTGGACGTTAACCTCTCTGGTCCTCTTGAAGAGATGCTCCACAGTTGCAACCCATTCTGTACCACTCCAAACAGTTCGAGGTTCCCAATTCTCTACATCAGGCCCATCACCCCAATTCTCTACATCAGGCCCATCACCGCAAGTGATGCTAAGGTGTGTCATTTGCTTGATCCGTTGTTGCCTGCTGGGAACTTCCCCCATATTTCTATCAATGTCTTCATGTAACACAACCTCTTAACATTACACCACTGAATCCCCAATCCTTTGCCTGCTGTGCAGTGACAGTTCCTTTTAGCCAGCTTTCATTAGAAATTACTTACTACAGATTTGTGGAAATTACAGGCTGTGAGCGATTGTTTCCCCCTCTGGAGGGGCAATCAAGCTGCCTCGGTCGTTCGGTTTCAGGGGGTAGATGTGATCTTTGCGCTGGGAGCGTATGCAGACTACCATCAATTGCCGACTAGCACCTTGTAAGTTTCTTACTTTCTTGCCTTCTGTTACTCATTTCACACCGTATCTTATCGATTTTCTTGTTTCCTTTCTCCACAGGCCTAGTATCAACATGAAGCAGCTTGTGAGATGGTGCTTGCATATGCTCAGCCAGACCCCTGCAGGACTTTGTAATGTTGAGATCAGCAAACCGTCAACATACTTTTAGTCTATAGCCTCCTGTACACATGTATGGTCACACGATAAAACATAGTCAGCTGGCCCTTGGATAACTGCGAATATTCTCTTGTTCGCTGAAGCTATATCGCTAGATGAATATATGTCTGCAAATATTCTCATTGTGACTTTGCAGTCTGTCAACCGTTTTGTAGTAGTATATATATACCTGCAACTTCTGTCGGTTCCGTGCGGGGCTGTTACCGATGGCATACATGTTTTTGCTTGAAGTCATCAGGCGCAATGGTCGAGATGTACAGGATTGGAACAGTGGAAACATAAAAGTTCAACCATTTATTTATATAGAGTTACTTGTGCGTTCTGTAGCATCTCAAACCCATGTTGTTTCTAGCAAATGCCCCTCGACAACAACTGTGGTTCTGAAAGCAGTCGTACTGTTATGGACTGGAGTGAGGCATATATAGTAGAGAATTTTATGTACAAAGTGCTAGCTCGAGCGTCCTATATGCATTCTGAATTTCTGGTGCCTGGATTGAACTTTCACAATTGCTCTTCAAACTTTGAAGACTGGTCCGCTATATCTATATGTCAGGATGCAAATGGACACCCGTGGCGTCCGTTGCATTAGCCGTAATATAAGCCGCATTAACTAGTTCACCTGTCTGTTGAGATCAGCAAACGGTCAACATACTGATTTCTTGCTCTTGTTAGTCTATAGCCTCCTGTACACATGCGGAGGGGCTAGCTACTTTGTATACAATGACATTTTTCTTGCAGAAAACAAACAGTATTGCATCATCGAGTCAACAAAGATGGATTGCTAAAGGCCCACAGTAATTCCGCAGCAGCCCGAAAAGCCCAGGCCATCTTCCGCGATCGCTGTTTCGCCCGTGTGGCGCCGCCTGCGAGCCCATTGCACGGACACAGTCGCTCTGGCTACTTCCGGGAAGCTCCGGCGTGCACTCCACCACTACCTCCGCGCGTACCGGCATACCACGCACTCTTGCTGCTCGGCGTGGCCGCGGGAATATCGTCTGTGCGCACGCGCACACTGCTTAATTGGTATTCACTAATGCAGTTTGGAGCCTTGCTCCGGTACAACCCCTCCCCAAACTCAGTTTGGGCTTCTAAGCCCATATCCAAACTCGGTATTGTATACCGAGAGCTGTCGATCACGATCTCCACAGTCTGATACACGTACGTCCTCAACGAGCCACCGCTGCTGATCCTCACCTTGACGCCGGCCATGTGCTGCTCCGCCGCCAGACAACGTGAGTCCTAGCTCGACCTTGTTGTAGCCCCGTGGACGACGTCGCCCCGAGCTTCTCCTACCCCGCGCCCCCGAGCTCATTCCACCCCCACATGCCCACGAGCTCCTCCCGCCCCCACACGCCCCCGAGCTCCTCCATCATTCTCTGCAACCTCGCCCAACAATGGTAGGTTTCAATGTCGCAGCTCACAGGCTATGGCAGGTACATAGCCAGACATGTCCGGTACCATTCGCTGGCCTGTCCGGCATGCATCAGACACACCAACAAAATCATCATATGTTAATACATAACAAGTGTATATAACAATGGTTTTCCTAAGTGAATCCCATATGTTAATCGCCGGCCTATACAACTCAAGGTTGTGACTTTCCTAAGTGAATTATTTTTCAACTAGCCAAACAATATTGAGCACCCAGCTTCGAGAACTTGAATCTTTCATGCTACATGCTGCGGCATAAAATCACAGTTGAACAAGCCGGCGGTCACAACCGGCCAGGTCGGCAACTCCTTGCCCGGACAGGCCGGCCACCATGGGCAGACAGGCCGGCTTCCCGTTGCCGCTCCTACACGCCGCCGTGCCGCCGATCTTGCCGAACAACATCTCTCGTTGTGCCTCATGGCCGGCACAACGTCGTGTTGCCGAGCCCTCTGGCCCACCGGCCATGAACGCCATCGCCCGGAAAAGCCGCCATCGATGAGCGACAACATCGTATATGATGTTCTACGTACATTACAACACACGTATAATTTAGTTGGGCCATACGGGTTTTACAGGGCTTCGTATATCTGTTTTGTTTTAATGACGAAGGGGTATCAAACGATCTCAACCGTCCTTGTGTTTGAGTTTGCTCTGAATTTAGAGGGAGGGGGTTGTACTGGAGCAAACGTCTGCAGTTTGATAGCTTGCTTATATGGCTTGCTGTTACGATGTTTGCTACTAGCTTCGTATTACTGAAAAACCGTGAGATATTCATATTTTCAATCCGGGTTCTGGGATTTCAAATGCTAACTGATATAAATACCTAGGATATTTAATCATCTTAACTTTCAATCTGGGATGTCAAATGCGAATTGACAGAAATACCTAGGATTTTTAATTATTAAATTGCAAGTCGCTGAGTGACAAAAACAAAAAAAACAAAACAAAAGATTGCAAGTCGCTGAGAGCATTGGTGGGAAGCGTTTTGGTTAGAAGCCTTGGATGGTTACCGATGAGGGGAAGAGGACACACGGACTCCGTGGAATTCGTGCCCATTTGCATCCTGATTCCCCCCCCCCCCCCCCCCCCCCCCCCCCGTCGTTCCAAGCCGAAAATCTCATTGGGTCATGAGGAGCTGTTCCGAGAGCCCGCGTCAAACAACATAATTTGTCACTGGGGAATCCTCTCAAGCTTTGCCCTCTTTGTTTTGTTCTTCACGTCCACATATCCATGTCATATCCGCACCTCTTCTTCTCTTTTCCCAAGCCACTCATGCTTTCTCCACCCTTCTCCAATCTTGCCACCTTCTTATACTTTCTCCCGTTCCTCCCACCCTTGGTATCACCTGCACTCTCGCTCGGTCCCTAGTTTGTGTTGTCCTGCATCTCGTTCACCACCCTCGTGCCAGTAAGCACCTCTTCTTCCTTCCCCATGCGCCTTGTTTGGGATCATCTCAGTTGTTTATGTTTCCCTTCTTTCACCATCACCGTCCCTAAACCTCCTTGAGCTCTCCGGTATAACGCTCTCCTTCTCATTTAGACATAGGTGTTTTTTCGGACAGACCTTAGATGCTCCCTCCACATTACCCTTACCATCACCCATCTTTTGCGTTCCATCCCCCTTCTTCCCCTTTGCTGTCAACTTGAGCCGTCTTGTCACCTCCTTGTCACCATTCTCCCCGTCACCCTCAGGAGCACTATTTTTGAACTAGTATCAGGCTTCCTCCACAATGGAGCAACGCTGCCGGATCCACTCCCACCCTCAGGACCACTGTTTTACAATCGATGTCCAGGACACATGAGAAAATTACAAAAAACCACCACATATGAGGCAGAAGTTTCAAAAAACCACCACTCTACGGTTAAGCCGTTGAAAGAAGCACTGATTCACGCCCGATCAGATTTTAATCAGGAAACTGACATGCCGGGCCTAGTGACAGGCTGACGTGGCACCAGTTAGACGGTTCAGTCGGAGCGCCGACGACGGCCGTTAACGGCGCAGTGGGGCCCACCGCTGGGTCGTTCGTTATGGAGGTACCTATCCATCCCGTGTGGCATTGACCACTTCACTCTCCTCCCTAGCTAGTGAGCTCTTGCTCGTCGCCGTTGCTGCACTGGAGCAGCGCTGCCGCCTGGAGACGTGTCGTCGTTCATGCGACCCGCGGCGAGGGACGCGATGCCGAGCTAGCACGACGGGTCGACGAGCTCAGAGAGGCTTCCTGTAAGTGTTCGATTTGAAATTCTAGGATTTCCGATTTGGGAATTTTTATCGATTAGTCGATTTACTTCGAATTCATGGTCATTTCTTGCTCAATAGGACTTCAATGACACTCAGTATGCTCCTGACACCATTGAAGATCCGACATTTCGCGGAAAAGCGGAGGGATATGACGAACGTTGTGGCATCCACAACCTTGAGCCTGTGAAATGTATGGCTTTTGAAGGGACGAACACGGGACGTCGATTCTATCTGTGGTCAATTGAAAATGTGAGTGTTGTTCTTTGCAGTTGATCAACCATTTTCTTTATGCCTCAACCATAGCTAAATATATTTTCAGCGGACATAGTATGTGCTCATGGTATGTTCCTGACATAGTATGTGCTCAACCATAGCTCATTTTACTGTGTAATTCTATCTATGTAATTGTAGATTGAGTACATGGACATATATTAATTTAATGTTGCATAATTTACATGATCATGTCTGCGTAATTCTAGTTTGAGCAAATGGACAAATATTTATTTACTGTAGCATAATTTACAGAATTTACACCAAATATTTGCCCTGATTGTGCTCATTTTACTGCATCATGTCATGAACTGTGGGTTCCATGCATGGGGAGATAGTGATGCAGCCCGACCTTTGGTCTTGACCGCATCATATGCTTCATCGCCAAGACGACACGCAAAGGTGAATCTTCTCCTTTATGCGTGCCTACAATCGCCTATGTGGAATGATATATTACTTCATACTCCGTCATACCTTGATGCTAGGAACTCGACGACAAGTACGGAGGAAAGAGAGGATGCCATGGAGACCCGAGGACGCAAGGCTGATGTCACGGAAGCATGGAAGAGAAGGAGGAAGAAGCGATGGACGCTCCAGGCCGGAACTTCCGCCCAACATCACCGGAACTTCCGCCCAGATGCTGTCAAGACGGAAGATGCCAGCACAGAAGAGCTGCGGCCGGAACTTCCGCCCCTGATGGCCGGAACTTCCGCCCCCAGGAGCCGTAACTTCCGCCCTGTCGAACCTTAGCCAGATCTCATCCCCCTTTGGCTTGTAACTTACCCCTTCGCCCCTTACCTATAAATAGGCACCTACCCCCACCTTCATGACGGAGAGATGATGTTTAGATGAATTGGCTTATGCCTCTATTATCCCCTAGTGGATTTGGGAAACCCTCACCTTAGATTAACCATCTATTGTATCCCTCCGTATCGAATCCTTTTGATCTCTTTGGTGACTTCTACTGATTGTTGGTCTTTTGCTTGCACTTCTACCATTTGGTCTTTTGCTTGCACTTGTATCAACCTTCCGGTCTTTTCACCCTTCTAGATCTCTCGGGTTCGATTCGTCGATCTCTTTGCGGGACTTCTACCGGAAGGTCTTTTCTCGCAACCTCTATCGAGTTGGTGGTTCGGGCCAATGAGGATAACCGATTTGTGTTGTGTGCGTGTGTTTGTATCGTGTTCTTCGCGTTCATCCACTTCCCCGCGAATCCCCCTCCGCAATCACACTCACCCGGGTCAATTCGTGAGATCGGGCAACCCACACGGGCTCAGCCCGTATCATATGGTATCAGAGCAAAGGTTGCCACGGATTTCACCCTCCAATTTCACCAATTTCGCCCAAAAATTGCCCCAAAAATAGCTCTAATTTGGATCTCAGGATTTGTTGCATTTTTTTGTGGTTTTGGTCCATAGATCTATTGTCTTTGGTGTTGATCTATCATCCCTCCAATTTTGACCGGCCAATTCCACCTATTCCTCTCGAAATCGACGATTTTCTTCTCAGTTTTCCGCCCCCGAGTTCGTGCTGTTCTTCGCCCAGATTCAGATCCAGATCCAGAAATCCTGGCATTTACGGAACTTCCGGTCCCAACCACCGGAACTTCCGGTCCCAACCTCCGGAACTTCCGGCCGTAACCACCGGAACTTTCGGTCCAGCGGAACTTCCGCCCAACTTCCGGAAACGGCATTTTTCGTTGCAGTAGCCCCTGGACCCAAATCGCACATTTCCGGAACTTGGCCGGAAGTAGGCCGGAACTTCCGCCCGGACCACTTTTTGACCCCAATTTTCACCAACTTTTGACCCCAACTTTGACCCAACTTTTGTCAACTTTTCGGAGCCGTTTGATCAAATTTTGACCACTTCGATCGCTCGTTTTGACCCAACTTTTTGGGCATTGACTTTTGTGTTCGGATTTCCTTGTGGAGTGCATTGGTTGTTTAATCCGCTTTCACGCCTACACCAACACCGCGACGACACCTTTGGCACCCGGATTCTGGTGCAACTTCGACACCATCATCGACACCCCTTCGATCATCGCAAGTTAGTGTGCTTGACACCGCCTAACATCGATAGGTATAACTTGCCCCACCCCTTGTAGCCCCTTTCTTCCTTTGCGTACCTATCCTATTGAGAGTGGTTTCCGAGTGTTGCGAAGCATTGCACAAGTGTCACGACCGTGAGAGGGTGTGTATGTGCGCTGTGTTGAGCAAAGCTCCGAAGCAAGCTCGGTGAGAAAGATACACAAAAGAAGAAAAGGTGTGACATATACATAGAGAAAAATAAAGCTTCTAAGCATATAAAAAAGAGAAAAAGAAAAAGGAAATAGAAAAAGAGTGTGTGTCCACCAATACAAAGGAGTGCAAAGCGTGTACGCACTAAGAGAGAAAAGAGAAGAGTGACATTTGTGCAAATCTAGTTGCTTCTCTCATATGCAACCAAGCTACGGTCTCTCTTGTGTTGGCGTGACAACGAGCTTATAGTCTCCGTTAGGACCATTTTGTTACTTGCTCACTTTCTTGGTCGCGCTAACCCCATTGTTCTTCCTTGTGTGTGTTTCCGTGTTTCCTTGACATAGATCATCGCTTTTGACATTTGACTTTGGATCTTACCCACATTGACAATAGACATTTTCTTTGGTTCTTTTCGTTTGCTATCCACTTCCTCACCTACCACCATATAGAGTTCTTAGCCTTTTGCGTGTGCTTTGAGTGTGTGTGTGCGTACATATCGGTTATTCTCTAACTTGAACCATTTTCTCGATTTTTTTGCTAGTTTTGACATTTTGGTAGTTCTCCTTCCACCATATATACTCAATCCTAGAGACTAACATGTATAGTGAGGATGAGCCTACGGAGTACGACATGGAGTACGATGAGGGTGATAGCTCCGCAAGCACCGCGGATATGGAGGACCATGTGGAGCCCGACACCGACTATGGCTCCGCAAGCTTTGGCGACGTGACCGACATCGAACATCTCTACACCGACCATGACTCGCCAAGCATGGACAACATGGTGGACCACCACTCCGAGCTCGACTACAACATCGACGACATGGTGGAGCACCACCTCGACCACGACTACGACTACGACGACAGGGTGGAGCACCACCTCGAACACGACTACGACTACGACGACATGGTGGAGCACTACCTCGACTACGACTACGACACCATGATGGAGCACCGCACCGAGCACTACCTCGAGCATGACATCGACACCATGGTGGAACCTAGCTTCGACTCCACCTTGAACAAGACCGGTGCCTACAAGTTCCCCATCTTGGCCAATGGAACTACATATGAAGATAGAGGATCTTCAAGACGGCGAAACCATGAGAGTGCTTATGCACATGATCATCTACATCGAGCTCATCATATGGAACATCAAGAGCGCCACCATCATGATCGCCATCGACACTCTCCTCCGAGCTTAAGAATGCGCCACAAGCAAAGTGCCAAGCTACATGAACCATCATATAGGCATGCCGAGGATCGTCATCGACACACGTGACCTCATGATCGTCGTCGACCATCACCACATCATGACCACCATCGACATGCGTCATCACATGATCATCGCCGACACAAGTCACCTCATGTTCGCCATCGACCAACTAATCCCAAGGATCTTCGACGACACCCCCAAGACATGGTGATGATGCAAGAAGACGAGAGCCTTGACATGAAGCGGCCAAGGCTACAAAGATCAACAACACCAACCATATGGTGTCTACAAAGCCTAGCGCCACCACCACAATGGCATATCCAAGACCGCCTACACATGAGAAGATCTCCAATGGTGCGAGACAAGGCGCTACACCAACAAGCAAGATGGTGCCAAGTGCAAAGAAAGAGGAACCACATCTTATGGTGCTTCCCTCTCCTACCGCCACCACCACAAGGGCATCTCCAAGACCTCCTACATATGAGAATATCTCCAATGGTGCAAGACAAGGCGCTACACCAACAAGCAAGATGGTGCCAAGTGCAAAGAAAGAGGATTCACATCTCATGATGCTTCCCTTTCCTACCGCCACCACCACAAGGGCGCCTACAAGAAGCTCAAGCCCCAAGATGAAGACCATGGAGTCTACACTTCAAGATGAAGGACAATCTACCCATCTTTATGCCAACATGACAATGGTTCGTCCTCCAAGACCACGTAGCTCCCAATGCTTTCGTTGCACACAAGACAATAATCATCTTTGGGAATGCCCCAATCTCCAGGTGTGATGTGTGCACATCCAACAAGCACATGGCATGGGAGTGCAACACACCTCAATCCCAAAAGCTCTAGTTCGCCCAATTGGATGCCCAATTCGCCAACAAGACAGTTCAAGATACCATCGTGTTCAAAGAATGGTGCAAGGAAATGGACAAGATGACGACTATGAAGACCACACTTCAAGATGGAGCACGAGAAGGCCAAGGCAAGAGTGACGTTGATTCGAGCCTAGCTCTCAACAACACCATAGCGCCATCAAATGGTGTCAACATGGGAGGCGATGGAGTTGAGAAGGTTGAGCATGAGATTTTCCATTCAACCAAGTGATACGTCTCCGACGTATCGATAATTTCTTATGTTCCATGCTTTTATGACAATACCTACATGTTTTGTTCACACTTTATGATGTTTTTATGCGTTTTCCGGAACTAACCTATTGACGAGATGCCGAAGTGCCAGTTCCTGTTTTCTGCTGTTTTTGGTTTCAGAAATCCTAGTAAGGAAATATTCTCGGAATTGGATGAAATCAACGCCCAAGATCTTAAAATCCCACGAAGCTTCCAGAACACCCGAGAGCCACCAGAGGGGAGCCCTGGGGGGCCCACACGCCACCCTGGCGCGGCCAGGGGGTGGGCCGCGCCCCCCTACTGTGTCGCCGCCTCGTCGACCTTCCGACTCCGCCTCTTCGCCTATTTAAAGGTCCCTGACCTAAATCTTTGAGACGGAAAAGCCACGGTACGAGAAACCTTCCAGAGCCGCCGCCATCGCGAAGCCAAGATCTGGGGGACATGAGTCTCTGTTCCGGCACGCCACCGGGACGGGGAAGTGCCCCCGGAAGGCATCTCCATCGACACCACCGCCATCTTCATCACCGCTGCTGTCTCCCATGAGGAGGGAGTAGTTCTCCATCGAGGCTAAGGGCTGTACCGGTAGCTATGTGGTTAATCTCTCTCCTATGTGCTTCAATACACTGATCTCATGAGCTGCCTTACATGATTGAGATTCATATGAGTTTTGTATCACTATTCATCTATGTGCTACTCTAGTGATGTTATTAAAGTACTCTATTCCTCCTGCACGGTGTAAAGGTGACAGTGTGTGCATCGTGTAGTACTTGGTGTAGGTTATGATTGTAATCTCTTGTAGATTATGAAGTTAATTATTGCTATGATAGTATTGATGTGATCTATTCCTCCTTCATAGTGTGATGGTGACAGTGTGCATGCTATGTTAGTACTTGGTGTAATTGCAATGATCTATCATGCACTCTAAGGTTAGTTAAACATGAATATCGAATGTTGTGGAGCTTGTTAACTCCGGCATTGAGGGTTCGTGTAATCCTACACAATTAGTGGTGTTCATCATTCAACAAGAGAGTGTAGAGTATAGCATTTATCTATTTATTCTGTTATGTGATCAATGTTGACAGTGTCCACTAGTGAAAGTATGATCCCTAGGCCTTGTTTCCAAATACTGCTATCACTGCTTGTTTACTGTTTTACTGCATCTGTACTGCCTGCAATATTCCCACCATCAACCACACGCCAGTTGTAGCATCAAGTATTTTCTGGTGCCGTTACTACTGCTCATATTTATTCATATCACCTGTATTTCACTACCTCTTCGCCGAACTAGTGCACCTATTAGGTGTGTTGGGGACACAAGAGACTTCTTGCTTTGTGGTTGCAGGGTTGCATGAGAGGGATATCTTTGACCTCTTCCTCCCTGAGTTCGATAAACCTTGGGTGATCCACTTAAGGGAGAACTTGCTGCTGTTCTACAAACCTCTGCTCTTGGAGGCCCAACATTGTCTACAGGAAAAGGAGTGCGCGTAGACATCAAGCACTTTTCTGGCGCCGTTGCCGGGGAGGAAAGGTAAAAGGTACTCACACTCCGGATCTCGGCTACTAAGCTATTTTCCGGCGCCATTGTAAGTACTCAAAGCTATTTCCTTTAGATCCTGCAATTGCATCTTTTTGTTTCTTGTTTATCACTAGTTTGGCATAATGGAAAGCAACATGGAGCTTTTTATTCTTTTTCCTGAGTTAAGACATGGATGGTTTGATCCGAAAATTAAAAAACCCATGGAACATATTAGTATGAACACTTTGAACACCATTGTTGCAAATGATATAGAAAATTCTAAGCTTGGGGAAGCTGGTTTTGATGAGCATGATCTTTTTAGTCCCACAAGCATTGAGGAGAAAATTTTCTTTGATGATACTTTACCTCCTATTTATGATGATTATAATGATATTGGTCTTTTGGTGCCGCCTGTTATGGAGGATAAATTTGATTATGATTACAATATGCCTCCTATATTTGATGATGAGAATAATAATGATAGCTACTTTGTTGAATTTGCTCCCACTATTACTAATGAAATTGATTATGCTTATGTGGAGAGTAATAATTTTATGCATGAGACTCATGATAAGAATGCTTTATGTGATAGTTATATTGTTGAGTTTTCTCATGATGCTACTGAAAGTTATTATGAGAGAGGAAAATATGGTTGTAGAAATTTTCATGTTACTAAAACACCTCTCTATGTGCTGAAATTTTTGAAGCTACACTTGTTTTATCTTCCTATGCTTGTTACTTTGCTCTTCATGAACTTGTTTATTTACAAGATTCCTTTTCATAGGAAGCGTGTTAGGCTTAAATTTGTTTTGAATTTGCCTCTTGATGCTCTCTTTTGCTTCAAATACTATTTCTTGCGAGTGCATCATTAAAACTGCTGAGCCCATCTTAATGGCTATAAAGAAAGAACTTCTTGGGAGATAACCCATGTGTTTATTTTACTACAACAACTTTGTTTTATATTTGTGTCTTGGAAGTTGTTACTATTGTAGCAACCTCTCGTTATCTTTGTTTTATTGCATTGTTGTGCCAAGTAAAGTCTTTGATAGCAAGGTTGATACTAGATTTGGATTACTGAGCAGAAACAGATTTCTGTCTGTCACGAATCTGGGTTGAATTCTCTGTAGGTAACTCAGAAAATTCTGCCAATTTACGTGAGTGATCCTCAGATATGTACGCAACTTTCATTCAATTTGAGCATTTTCATTTGAGCAATTATGGTGCCTCTTTGAAATTCGTCTTTACGGACTGTTCTGTTTTGACAGATTCTGCCTTTTATTTCGCATTGCTTCTTTTGCTATGTTGGATGGATTTCTTTGTTCCATTAACTTTCAGAAGCTTTGGGAAATGTCCAGAAGTATTAAGAATGATTGTGTCACCTCTGAACATGTGAATTTTGATTATGCACTAACCCTCTAATGAGTTGTTTTGAGTTTGGTGTGGAGGAAGTTTTCAAGGGTCAAGAGAGGAGGATGATACAATGTGATCAAGAAGAGTGAAAAGCCTAAGCTTGGGGATGCCCCGGTGGTTCATCCCTGCATATTTCAAGAAGACTCAAGCATCTAAGCTTGGGGATGCCCAAGGCATCCCCTTCTTCATCGACAAATTACCAGGTTCCTCCCTTGAAACTTTATTTTTATTCGGTCACATCATATGTACTTTACTTGGAGCGTCTGTTTGTTTTTGTTTTTGTTTTTGTTTGAATAAATGTTTGTGTGGGAGAGAGACACGCTCCGCTGGTTCATATGAACACATGTGTTCTTAGCTTTTAATGTTCATGGCGAAGGTTGAAACTGCTTCGTTAATTGTTATATGGTTGGAAACGGGAAATGCTACATGTAGTAATCGGTAGGATGTCTTGAATAATTTGATACTTGGCAATTGTTGTGCTCATGTTTAAGCTCTGGCATCATATAATTTGCACCTATTAGTGAAGAAATACATAGAGCTTGCTAAAATTTGGTTTGCATGATTGGTCTCTCTAGAGTCTAGATATTTTCTGGTAAGGTGTTTGAACAACAAGGAAGACGATGTAGAGTCTTATAATGCTTGCAATATGTTTTTATGTGAGTTTTGCTGTACCGGTTCATACTTGTGTTTGATTCAAACAACCTTGCTAGCCTAAGCCTTGTACTGAGAGGGAATGCTTCTCGTGCATCCAAATCCTTGAGCCAAACACTATGCCATTTGTGTCCACCATACCTACCTACTACATGGTATTTCTCTGCCATTCCAAGTAAATACTTCATGTGCTACCTTTAAACCTTCAAAATGCTTCTCAATTTGTGTCAATGTTTTATAGCTCATGAGGAAGTATGTGGTGTTTATCTTTCAACCTTGTCATTTACTCTTGACAGACTTTCATAATGGACTAGTGGCACATCCGCTTATCCAATAATTTTGCAAAAAGAGTTGGCAACGGGGTTCCCAGCCCCGATTAATCAAACTTCATTAATAATTCTCTTCACATGTTTTGCTCTGATTCATCAGTAAGCAACTTAATTTTGCAAATAGACACTCCTTCATGGTATGAGATTGTTGGAAGGCACCCGAGGATTCGGTTAGCCATGGCTTGTGTAAGCAAAGGTTGGGGGGAGTGTCACTCATAATAAAACTAAAATACGTGTGTAAACAAAAGAGAAGAGGGATGATCTACCTTGCTGGTAGAGATAACGTCCTTCATGGGAGCCGCTATTGAAAGTCTGGTTGGCGAGGTAGTTAGAGTGCCCACTACCATTCGTTGACAACAACAAACACCTCTCAAAACTTTAATTTTATGCTCTATATGATTTCAAAACTTAAAAAGCTCTAGCACATGATTTAATCCCTGCTTCCCTCCGCGAAGGGCCTTTCTTTTACTTTATGTTGAGTCAGTTTACCTATTTCCTTCTATCTTAGAAGCAAACACTTGTGTTAACTGTGCATTGATTCTTACATACTTGCATATTTGCATTCATTATATTACTTTGCATTGACAACTATCCATGAGGTATACATGTTACAAGTTGAAAGCAACCGCTGAAACTTAATCTTCCTTTGTGTTGCTTCAATACCTTTATTTAGAATCTATTGCTTTATGAGTTAACTCTTATGCAAGACTTATTGATGCTTGTCTTGAAAGTATTATTCATGAAAAGTCTTTGCTATATGATTCAATTGTTTAACCATTGTATTTACCATTGCTTTGAATCACTTCATTCATCTCATATGCTTTACAATAGTATGATCAAGATCATGTTGGTAGCATGTCACTTCAGAAATTATCTTTGTTATCGTTTACCTACTCGAGGACGAGTAGGAACTAAGCTTGGGGATGCCCAACTCGCCAACAAGACAGTTCAAGATACCATCATGTTCAAAGAATGGTGCAAGGAAATGGACAAGATGACGACTATGAAGACCACACTTCAAGATGGAGCACGAGAAGGCCAAGACAAGAGTGACGTTGATTCGAGCCTAGCTCTCAACAACACCATAGCGCCATCAAATGGTGTCAACATGGGAGGCGATGGAGTTGAGAAGGTTGAGCATGAGATTTTCCCTTCAACCAAGGAGGCGAATGGAGTTGAGAATGGTGAGCATGGGATGATACCTTCACCAATGGAGGCGCATGGAGATGAGAAAATCGAGCCTACTCCAATATGCTTGAATGAGGAGATGGTCCCAATCCCATGTGAGCATGAGAGCCACTTATCCCACTTGAGTGAGAGTGATAGTGAGTTGAGTGACTCCCACCCCATATGTGAGTTTGAGTGCTTCCATTTGGAGGACATGAGTGATACACCGAGTGAGTTGAGAGAGGTAGTTGATAGGTCCATGGAGGCCATTTCAAATTCTAACAACTTAACCTCTACCTCTAGTGTGTTTTCTCATGTTGCAATAGGTTCCATGGAGGATGAGTTCCCGATCATGGAGAAGATGTACATGGTGCATGAAGATGATGCTATCACACCATGCTTGATTGAAGATGAACATGGATGCCACATGGAGCCTACCTCTTCCACAACACCCACTTCAAATGAGTCGGACTACAAAGGTACCTATATGGGTGTTGATGATGCCATGAGCCCACTAGTGGACATGATGATTTCTGAGTTCATGCATGATGATGATGATACAATTGCTATGTCATATGCTTCGTTCATTCCTCCATGTGATGCTTTGCTTGATAACATTGTTGATCATGTGGAATTACTTGCTTCTGACAATATGATCATGCCATGCGATGAATGTTTCAATATATCTCCCATTGCATGCAACTTGTCGAACAATTTCTCTTTCCCATGTGTTGCTTGCAATGGCGATAATGAGGATGCTAATGCTTGTGTTGTGACAACCTTGATGAACAATTGCTCTTTCCCTAGGTTTGTCGACAACAATGCTAAAATCTTGAACATGTTTTGTGAAAAATGCTTGCAATACTCTCCCATTAGTGCAACCAAAATGTTGAACACTTGCTCTTTCAAATGCTTGGTTTGCCATAAGGTTAATATGCTTGTAAATGCGATTGTCCCATAGCTCTCTCAAATTTTGGAGACTTTGCCTATATCCATGATGAGCATGTTCATTTGTTTACCCCGCATATTCACCATATCTATTATGATGCTTTGCTTAACGCTAATGGTGATGTGCAAAAGAAATGGAACATCATGATGGATGATGTGTTCATATACCATGCACACATGTTCTTTGCTTCGCCTATTGTGTGTGTAGGTACAAGAATGCCAATGTGAACCTCGATTGAGCACGAGTTGACAAAGAGAGCTCTTGAGAGCATAATACAAGTAAGTTCAAGATCGAACCCGGCTCTAATACCTTTCCCATGCTTTGCATTAAACATGTCGAACAATTTCTCTTTCTCTTGGTTCTTTTGCAAGCATGATGATGTGATTCTTACCATTGGTGTTGCCTCAAACAAGTTGACCAATTCCTATTTCATTTGGTTTGTTGGCACACACGGTTGTGTAAATGTTGTTTTGGTGAATGTTTTGGAAGATATGTTGTGTGTTGCACCAAATATGAGGACCAATTTCTCTTTCCAATGGTTTGTGTGCACACATGTTGATGATATTTTGGACACTCTTCTGTATGTGTTTTTGCCAAATTATCCACTTGTTGCTTCAAGGATGTTGAACAATTTCTCTTTCCGATGCCTTGAGAGAAACAATGAAAATGAGTTTCTACATGAGATTGACACCACGGTCGTCTCACAATTGGGAGTTTTTGTGTTTCCACATTTGGAAGTTGTTCATACGGAGTTCTTACACATTGACCTTGCACATGCCTTATTCTTGATAAATTTGTGTTGTGCTAACGGTGCTGTGAACATGAAAGGACATGTCATCGATGATGTGCTCCAATATCACACACAAACATACTTTGCTTGGTCTTTGTTGTGTGAAGGTAAACGTGACTTGAGAATGAGCGTCAACGAATGGGTTCAACCCCATACATCTACTACACAAGATCTCTCAATGAGAGCACACCGACATTATGCAAAGGCGACCTCCTTCTACTTACGCTCTCTTGCTAAACCCGTGGAACATTGGCTATGCTTTGAGTGCTGTTTGGCTTTTCTTGTGCTATTCATAGGGCTCTTGACAAGCGAAGCGACATTCAACCGTGGTTGTCATCTACCTCCTATACAAGTTCATGAAGAGCTATCGTCGAGGACAACTCTTTTTCAAGTGGGGGGAGATGATGCAGCCCGACCTTCGGTCTTCACTGCATCATATGCTTCATCGCCAAGACGACACACAAAGGTGAATCTTCTCCTTTATGCGTGCCTACAATTTCCTATGTGGAACGATATACTACTTCATACTCCGTCATACCTTGATGATAGGAACTCGACGACAAGTACGGAGGGAAGAGAGGATGCCATGGAGACCCGAGGACGCAAGGACGATGTCACGGAAGCATGTAAGAGAAGGAGGAAGAAGCGCTGGACGCTCCAGGCCGGAACTTCTGCCCAACATCACCGGAACTTCCGCTAAGATGCTGTCAAGACCGAAGATGCCAGCACAGAAGAGCTGCGGCCGGAACTTCCGCCCCTGATGGCCGGAACTTCCGCCCGACCGGAACTTCCGCCCCCAGGAGCCGGAACTTCAGCCCTGTCGAACCTCAGCCAGATCTCAGCCCCCTTTGGCTTGTAACTTACCCATTCGTCCCCTTACCTATAAATAGGCACCTACCCCCACCTTCATGAGGGAGAGATGATGTTTAGATGAATTGGCTTATGCCTCTATTATCCCCTAGTGGATTTGGGAAACCCCCACCTTAGATTAGCCATCTATTGTATCCCTCCGCGTTGAATCCTTTTGATCTCTTTGGTGACTTCTACCGATTGTTGGTATTTTGCTTGCACTTCTACCGTTTGGTCTTTTGCTTGCACTTATATCAACCTTCCGGTCTTTTCACCCTTCTAGATCTCTCGGGTTCGATTCATCGATCTCTTTGCGGGACTTCTACCGGAAGGTCTTTTCTCGCAACCTCTATCGAGTTGGTGGTTCGGGCCTGATACGTCTCAAACGTATCTATAATTTCTTATGTTCCATGCTAGTTTTATGACAATACTCACATGTTTTATATACACTTTATATCATTTTGATGCATTTTTCGGTAATAACCTATTAACAAGATGCCGAAGCGTCAGTTCCTGTTTTATGCTGTTTTTGGTTTCAGAAATCCTACACAGGAAATATTCTCGTAATTGGAAGAAACAAAATCCCACGGTCTTATTTTCCACGGAGGCTTCCAGAACACCGAAGAGGAGACGAAGAGGAGCCACGAGGTGGCCACCCCACCTGGCGGCGCGGCCAAGAAGGGGGGCGCGCCCAGCTATGGGGTGAGCCCCTTGGGACTCCACCGACATCGCCCCTTCGCCTATATATTCTTCCGTCTCCGAAAACCCTAAATCAATCGGTCTTCCTCCACGAAAAGTTACGTAGCCGCCGCCATCGCGAAGCCAAGTTCGGGGGACAGAAGTCTCTGTTCCGGCACGCCGCCGGGACGGGGAAGTGCCCCCGGAATCCATCTCCATCGACACCACCGCCATCTTCATCGCCGCTGCTGACTCCCATGATGAGGAGGGAGTAGTTCTCCCCCGAGGCTGAGGGCTCTACCGGTAGCTATGTGGTTCATCCCTCTCTCCCATGGTGTGATCTTTATGTGATCATGAGCTTTGTATCACTATTAATCTATGTGCTACTCTAGTGATGTTATTAAAGTAGTCTATTCCTCCTCCATGATGTAAAGTTGACAGTGTGTGCATCATGTAGTACTTGGCGTAGGTTATGATTGTAATCTCTTGTAGATTATGAAGTTAACTATTACTATGATAGTATTGATGTGATCTATTCCCGCTTTCATAGCTATTGGTGACAGTGTGTATGCTATGTTAGTACTCGGTCTAAATTGCAATGGTCTATTATGCACTCTAGAGGTTACTTTAATATGAACTCTGGACGTTGTGGAGCTTGTTTACTCCGGCTTGAGGTGTGCTTTTGTAGCCCTACACAATGAATGGTGTTTTTTTATCCAACAAGAGAGTGTTTAAGAGTAGCATTTCAGTTATGTGATTATTGTTGAGAGTGTCCACTAGTGAAAGTATGATCCCTAGGCCTTGTTTCTAAGCATTGAAACACCGTTTCCAACAAGTTCTGCTACATGTTTGCTTGCTGCTATTTTTATTTTAGATTGCAATTACTACTTACAATCATCCATATTACTTGTATTTCACTATCTCTTCGCCGAACTAGTGCACATATACATCTGACAAGTGTATTAGGTGTGTTGGGGACAAAAGAGACTTCTTGTATCTTAATTGCAGGGTTGCTTGAGAGGGATATCTTTGACCTATACATCCCTGAGTTCGATAAACCTTGGCCGATTCACTTAAGGGAAACTTGCTGCTGTTCTATAAACCTCTGCTCTTGGAGGCCCAACACTGTCTACAGGAATAGAAGCGTGCGTAGACATCAATCTATTTTCTGGCGCCGTTGCCGGGGAGGTAAGGTAAAAGGTATTCACATCCTCCGACTACTAAGCTATTTCCTAGCACTGTTGCCGGTGTGTGAGTGCTCGAAGCGATTTCCTTTAGATTCCGCAATTATATCTTTTTGTTTCTTGTTTTTATTTCACTAGTTAGGCTTAATGGAAGACAACAAAAAAATTAGAGATCTTTATCAAATTTATATTGAATTAGGACATGAGGTGTTTGAAGAGAAAATTAAAAACCTATGGAACTTTATATGCATGCTAATGGCAATGTTATTAGTATGAATGCTTTGAACACCATTGTTGCTAATGCTATGGAAAATTCTAAGCTTGGGGAAGCTGGTTTTGATGAGCATGATATTTTTAGTCCCCCAAGCATGAAGGAGAAAATTTACTTTGATGATACTTTGCCTCCCATTTATGATGATTATAATGATAGTGGTATTTTGGTGCCACCTACTATGGAGGATAAAGTTTATTATGATTATACTATGCCTCCTATATTTGATGATTATGGTGATGATAATAATAATGATAGCTACTTTGTTGAATTTGCTCCCACTACAATTAATAAGAATGACTATGCTTATGTTGGGAGTAGTAATTATTTTATGCATGAGACTCATGATAAGAATGCATTATGTGATAGTTATATTGTTGAGTTTGTTCATGATTCTACTGGAAATTATTATGAGAGAGGAAAATATGGTTGTAGAAATTTTCATGTTACTAAAACATCTCTCTACATTCTGAAAATTTTGAAGTTACTTGTGTTTTATCTTCCTATGCTTGTCACTTTGTTCTACATGAATTTATTTGTGTACAAGATTCCTATGCATAGGAAGTGGGTTAGACTTAAAAGTGTTTCTTATTTGATTTTGATGCTCTCTTTTGCTTCAACTCTTATTTCTTGCGAGAGCATCATTAAAATTACTGAGCCCATCTTAATGGCTATAAAGAAAGAACTTCTTGGGAGATAACCCATGTTTTTATTTTGCTACTGTTTTGTTGTGTCTTGGAAGTTGTTGCTACTATAGCAACATCTCCTTATCTTTATTTATTGCATTGTTGTGCCAAGTAAAGTCTTTGATAGTAAAGTTGATACTAGATTTGGATTCCTGCGCAGAAATAGATTTTTGGCTGTCACGAATTTGAGTTGATCTCTCTGTAGGAGAGTCTAAAAAATAAAAATTCATGAGTGATCCTCAGATATGTATGCAACTTTCATTCAATTTGAGCTTCTTCATCTGAGCATGTTAAGTGCCTCGAAAAAATTCGTCTTTACAGACTGTTCTGTTTTGACAGATTATGCCTTTTCTTTCGCATTGCCTCTTTTGCTGTGTTTGAGTGGATTACTTTGCTCCATTAAATTTCAGTAACCTTGGGTAATGTCAGAAGTGTTGGGAATGATTGTGTCCTTGCTGAACATGTGAATTTTTGATTATGCACTAACCCTCTAATGAGATTGTTTTGAGTTTGGTGTGGAGGAAGTTTACAAGGATCAAGAGAGGAGAATGATATAATGTGATCAAGAAGAGTGAAAATTCTAAGCTTGGGGAGGCCCCCGTAGTTCATCCCTGCATATTTCAAGAAGACTCAAGCATCTAAGCTTGGGGATGCCCAAGGCACCCCCTTCTTCATCAACAACTTATCAGGTCACCCCTAGTGAAACTATATTTTTATTCCGTCACATCTTATGTGCTTTACTTGGAGCGTCTGTGTGTTTTATTTTCGTTTTGTTATTTTCATTCTCTGAATAAATTCGGATCCTAGCAATCCATGTGTGGGAGAGAGACACGCTCCGCTTTTTCATATTGAACACTAGTGTTCTTAGTTTACTTTTAATGTTCATGGCAAAAGTTGGAAGCTACCGTACTTATTGTTATTTGGTTGGAAACAGAAAATGCTTCATATTGTCTTGAATAATTTGATACTTGGCAATTGGTTTGAGCTCTCAAATAGATCATGTTTAAGCTCTTGCATCATGTAGTTTAAACCTATTAGTGGAGAATTACTGTAGAGCTTGTTGAAATTTGGTTTGCATGATTGGTCTCTCTAAAGTTTAGATATTTTCTGGTAAAAGTGTTTGAGCAACAAGGAAGACAGTGTAGAGTCTTATAATGCTTGCAATATGTTCTTATGTAAGATTTGCTATACCGGTTCATACTTGTGTTTGCTTCAAACAACCTTGCTAGCCAAAGCCTTGTACTGAGAGGGAATGCTTCTCGTGCATCCAAAACCTTGAGCCAAAACTTATGCCATTTGTGTCCACCATAACTACCTATCATGTGGTATTTTTCTGCCATTCCAAGTAAATTGCTTGCGTGCTACCTTTAAAAATTCATTCCTTGTCTTTGCAATATATAGCTCATGGAAAAGTAGCTTAAAAACTATTGTGGTAAAGAATATGTCGCTTATGTATCTTATTTCTTATAAGTTGCTTGTTGAGCGGTAACCATGTTTCTGGGGACGCCATCAACTGTTACACTTTTGTTGAATATCATGTGAGTTTCTATGCATGTTCGTCTTGTCTGAAGTAAGAGTGATTTGCCATGAGTTGAATGGTTTGAGTATGCATATTGTTAGAGAAGAACATTGGGCCGCCAACCAAAGCCATGTATCATGGTGGAAGTTTCAGCTTGGACATTAATCATCAATCTCTTATGAGAATATTATCTGTTGTTGAATGCTTAAGCATTAAAGAGGAGTTCATTATCTGTTTTCTATGTTGTCCCGGTATGGATGTCCTCAAGTTGAGATCTATCAAAAACGAGAAATCAAATGCGATCTATCTCCTTGGACCTTTGTACAGGTGACATAGAGGTACCCCTTTGTGACACTTGGTTGAAACATATGTAATGCAATGATAATCCATGGAAATCCGAGCTAATTAGGACAAGGAGCGGGCACTATTAGTATTCGATGCATGAGGCTTGCAACTTATAGGATGTTTTATGCATAACACATATGAATTATTACTACCGTTGACAAAATTGTTTCCATGTTTTCAAAATAAAAGCTCTAGCACATGAGAAATCCCTGCTTCCCTCTGCGAAGGGCCTTTATTTTACTTTATGTTGAGTCAGTTTACCTACTTCTTTCTATCTTAGAAGCAAACACTTGTGTCAACTATGTGCATTGATTCTTACATACTTGCTTATTTGCACTCATCATATTACTTTGTGTTGACAATTATCCATGAGATATACATGTTGAATTTGAAAGCACTGCTGAAACTTATATCTTCCTTTGTGTTGCTTCAAAACCTTCTATTAAGAATCTATTGCTTTATGAGTTAAATCTTATGCAAGACTTATTGATGCTTGTCTTGAAAGTACTATTCATGAAAAGTCTTTGCTATATGATTCAGTTGTTTAGTCATTATCTTTACCATTGCTTTGAATCACTTCATTCATCTCATATGCTTTACAATAGTATTGATCAAGATTATGATAGTAGCATGTCACTTCAGAAATTATCCTTGTTATCGTTTACCTACTCGAGGGCGAGTAGGAACTAAGCTTGGGGATGCTTGATACGTCTCAAACGTATCTATAATTTCTTATGTTCCATGCTAGTTTTATGACAATACTCACATGTTTTATATACACTTTATATCATTTTGATGCATTTTCCGGTACTAACCTATTAACAAGATGCCGAAGCGCCACTTCCTGTTTTCTGCTGTTTTTGGTTTCAGAAATCCTACACAGGAAATATTCTCGGAATTGGACGAAACAAAAGCCCACGGTCTTATTTTCCACGGAGGCTTCCAGAACACCGAAGAGGAGATGAAGAGGAGCCACGAGGTGGCCACCCCACCTGGCGGCGCGGCCAAGAAGGGGGGCGCGCCCAGCTATGGGGTGGGCCCCTCGGGACTCCACCGACATCGCCCCTTCGCCTATATATTCTTCCGTCTCCGAAAACCCTAAATCAATCGGTCTTCCTCCACGAAAAGTTACGTAGCCGCCGCCATCGCGAAGCCAAGTTCGGGGGACAGAAGTCTCTGTTCCGGCACGCCGCCGGGACGGGGAAGTGCCCCCGGAATCCATCTCCATCGACACCACCGCCATCTTCATTGCCGCTGCTAACTCCCATGATGAGGAGGGAGTAGTTCTCCCCCGAGGCTGAGGGCTCTACCGGTAGCTATGTGGTTCATCTCTCTCTCCCACGGTGTGATCTTTATGTGATCATGAGCTTTGTATCACTATTAATCTATGTGCTACTCTAGTGATGTTATTAAAGTAGTATATTCCTCCTCCATGATGTAAAGTTGACAGTGTGTGCATCATGTAGTACTTGGCGTAGGTTATGATTGTAATCTCTTGTATATTATGAAGTTAACCATTACTATGATAGTATTGATGTGATCTATTCCCCCTTTCATAGCTATTGGTGACAGTGTGTATGCTATGTTAGTACTCGGTCTAAATTGCAACGGTCTATTATGCACTCTAGAGGTTACTTTAATATGAACTCCGGACGTTGTGGAGCTTGTTTACTCCGGCTTGAGGTGTGCTTTTGTAGCCCTACACAATGAATGGTGTTTGTTATCCAACAAGAGAGTGTTTAAGAGTAGCATTTATTTATTCAGTTATGTGATCATTGTTGAGAGTGTCCACTAGTGAAAGTATGATCCATAGGCCTTGTTTCTAAGCATTGAAACACCGTTTCCAACAAGTTCTGCTGCATGTTTGCTTGCTTCCATTTTTATTTCAGATTGCAATTACTACTTACAATCATCCATATTACTTGTATTTCATTATCTCTTCGCCGAACTAGTGCACCTATACATCTGACAAGTGTATTAGGTGTGTTGGGGACACAAGAGACTTCTTGTATCTTAATTACAGGGTTGCTTGAGAGGGATATCTTTGACCTCTACCTCCCTGAGTTCGATAAACCTTGGGTGATTCACTTAAGGGAAACTTGCTTCTGTTCTACAAACCTCTGCTCTTGGAGGCCCAACACTGTCTACAGGAATAGAAGCGTGCGTAGATATCAGGGCCAACGAGGATAACTGATTTGTGTTGTGTGCGTGTGTTTGTATCGTGTTCTTCGCGTTCATCCACTTCCCCGCGAATCCCCCTCCGCAATCATACTCACCCGGGTCAATTCGTGAGATCGGGCAACCCACACGGGCTCAGCCCATATCAGATAGTGAGTGGCCTGAGCCACTACAAAATGCTCTAAAGAAACTATGGGGAATGTATTACTCTAGCAATTCAGGTAGAATTGATGACAAGTTAGAGCATGCCAGATTTGTTGAGGAGCTTTCTGGAGAGAAAAAACAAGATAGAGAAGAAATATGCAAGCCTTCTAGTTGATGTGAAGAAATTTGCAGATGAGACTGAGAAAAGTGTGCTGAACCAGAATTATAAGAGGATAACTTCTGGAGCTGCTGATAAAATTCATGAGCTGCAAAAGGAGGTTGGTGAGCTGAAGAAATTGCAGAAAACCCAGGATAAGGTCCCCTTTATTTGCTTTATAACTCTGCAGAACAGGAATTCCCTGTTTCGTGTATTTTCCACTTTCAGAGACCTATACAGAGTCAAATTGACCTGGGATTTTTGGAGCGTTATTTTTTCAACGGGAGAAGCACCCTGGGATCTAGAAGCACACTTTCAACACCCGGATTTTTAAGTCCAGATGCCTATTATGCCTTTCATCGCAATCCTAGGAATATTGTTTTTGCGAGACATAATAGATTGATATCACAGAACATCATTCATTACAACATCATAATAGTCTTACAAATAAAAGGATCACATGATCCATTCTCATTACAATAATAGTTGATCTATTGATCAATTACAAAACACATAGCGGAAGCGAAGTAGCGGTTGTGGTCCATCTGTTCCACATGCAATTGTTGACGTCAGGAGTGGTCCTAGTTGTCGTAGACGTCCTGCTTTCCTTCTTCCTGGTTCTGATACTCCTCGTCATAGTCTGGCCATTTGAATAGCCAGGGACAAAGCCATGAGTACTTTAAAGTACTCGCAAACTAATACTAATGTAAGTACTATCACTATGGTAAGGGGGTGCTAAGCTCTAGTTTCATTTGCATAAAGCCAGTTTTATTTCATAAGAACTTTAATAAACAAAATCTCTTCATTGGCCTAACTTAACTCAAGTTGGAACATTAGTGTCATTCCCACAACTCTGTTGTGATTCAATTCAAAATCACCTTTCAAATTCAATTCACAAGTCATATTTGATATAAATTTCTGATGACGGAACAGTATGGCCTTTCCAACTGTCCATGACCGCGGACGCGGCTATTCGAATAGGTTTACACTCTGCATTGGTTGCACACTTGTGCCACAACATTTGATTTCATCGTCAAGGATAACCTTGAATAATCGTAACTTAGTACGCGGATCATCAACCGTTAATCTTTCACTTACACACCCTAGTATAGGCACCTCTTCCCATGAGCTTGGCCTCCCGGTGAAGACAAACCGTCAACCCGGGAGCTGCACAGGGCTTGGGTCGTACATTCACCTCATTTCACGTCATTTCACTTTCAATGGAGGCAGCCTCGGCATAACCTCTATGACGCTTGTTCAGAGGGAACCCATACTAAGATACATAAACTTCCAGTTAAGCCCTACCCATAATCAGGTATTGTGGGGGTACTCAAAAATTGGAATGGTATCGCATCCAACTCGATCATCAGTTTTATGAAGTTCACCAATTCAATTCAAGTCACATTCACCTTCAAAACCTTTCAATGGAATAACTCATCATTCCAAGGTTTTCAAAGTCATTTCAAATCACATGTTCCCATCTAGAGTAGTCATTTTTAATTTAGCACTAGCAACTAAGTATGAGGGGTGCTAAGTAGTTTGCATTGCTTCTAGGCTAACTTTGATGCTCTTTTACTAATCCAATACTAACCAAGCAAATCATGAATCAAAAAGTAACTTTGATAAATCAAATTCAATAAGGCTTGTAAAGTAAAAAACTTGGATAGGACCATTAAGCATAGAGTAAAATGGGGTGATGCCTTGCTCTTGTTGAGCTTTGCACTTTGCAAGAATGTTAGCTTGCAATAATACAACTTGCATTAGTCTAGCTTGCCTTGGTTGGGGTAGTGATCAAAGTTCTCTTCTTCTTCTTGGTAGAAATCCTCCTCCTCTTGATAGTCTCTGGTACTAGCGTCTATAAACGAATACGAGGATACAAACACCAAATCAATACTCAAGGAACCTAAATAGCCTTAATGGCTCACTCAAGATGATCTAGCATCATCACCTAACATTACTCAACATTAATCTAGGGTTTTCTTATTTAGTGTTAGGAAAATAATTTTCCTCTTATTGAAATATAGATTAGGGTTTCTTTTTAGTTTGGAGAACTAGTTTCCTCTCATTGAATCTTGTCAAGATTTAATCTCCTAAAATAACAATGTATGGTCACATGTTGACCAAGGTCAACAATTCACACTTATCATTTGAGAAACATGATTTAAATGAGGTTCTATACCTCATGCAATTTGAATCCTATTTGATTTAATATCCTCAAGTGAGCAAATATGAGACCATGCAACAAGGGTCATCACATTACTTCATAACACTTGAGAAGATGATTTAAATGAGGTGCTACACCTCATAGATTTGAAATCTTAAATTTTGAAATAGTTTAAAGGGGCTAGTATTAACTACATAGCCAATTTTTGATTCTAGCCCATGATCATACACAGTAACACTATCATATTTTGGCATAAACAATTAGAGTACTTGAAATGTGAATTATGAGAATTTGAATCACCTCAAAACTCCTCATGGTTGATTTTATAAATTTATTTTAATTCTGAAAACTCTCTGACTTGTTATTTTCACTATTCAAATTCTGCAATAGATCTTGATTTGAATCTAGTGGGGTTGGATGGAGCCTATCATGATCTTTCTACAAATATAAAATTCATCGAATTTGGTTCAGTAGAATTGGTTCGATGTAATTTTGAATCAAACACCAGTATTGAATTTGAAAAACATTAATTAAACAGAATTCAAACTGGTGGGCTAGGCGGGAAAGAGTTTGGGCCGTAGAGGGGGAAAATTAAATGGGCCGGCCCAGCTGCACGTCTCGCGTGAGTGGGCCGCCTGACAAGGTGGGGCGAGGCTGTCAGTGCCACTTACTAACCGAAGCGGTATGAGCGAAGGGGGCCGCACGATTAGATCGCGATCGAACGACCGAGGGCCTTCGTCGTCAACAGCGAGAGGGAGGCTCTGGCGCGGGGAGGGGAGGGGGTCGGCGGCGATCCTGGGCTCCGGCGATCAACTGCGTAGATGCTGCTGGTCGTTGTCGACGAGGGCGAGCTCAACGGTGGTCGTGGGAGCTCCGGGGATGGACGAAATCGACGACGGCGTCTTGCTACTGCCGCGGATGCTCCGGTGAGATTCCGGCGGCTGAGGGGGCAATGTGGGGCGGAGAGGAGTCAAGGCGAGCTACTGAGAAGAGGGGAGGGCGATGGTGTGAGGAATTCGTCCAGGGCGACCTGCTTTTATAGTGGCGAGTGGTGGCCGAGGGTGCGGGGCAGGTCGACGGTGACGACGGCGAGGGAGGTCATGCGGGGCCAGGGAGATGGTGGCGTCCTGTAGGCGACGTCAAGGCGGTGCTAACGCGCGTCGTGGCACAGCAGGGGAGGGACGGGAGCAGGCTGGCGACGTCATGTACTGGCGCTGTACCGGCGGATGTCATCGACAAGCTCGTCGCGTACGGGGTTCCCGCGGTCCCATGGCGTTGTCTGGGAGGTAGAGGGTACCGTGGTGAGTGCCCGTGCAAGAGGAGAGGTCGAGGGAGGGTCAGACGCGATGGGGCGACGACGTGCACCGTCGTGTCCAGTGGCATGTCCTAGCGCGCTCTGGCGCGTCGGGATGTCACTGGGCGCGTCACGTTCCAGGTGATGTCGTGCTCTTCTTCAGCCAGGGAGGGTACAGGCGTGCTCGGTAAAGAAATGAGAGTCTCTAGGACATGGGGATGCATGCTGGATGGGAGTGGAGAGGGAAATGACATGATGAGTGACATGCCATGCCACGGCATGGCCAAGTTCTTAAATATTTTGCACAAATAAGTGATTCTCCAGTACTGGAATGATGCAAGGAGAGAAGGAGGGTACTGCTGATGACCTAGGGTCGATGGTTTAGGCCTTTGTCCACTGGTTTTTAGAAGGTATGGAGTTGGCAGCTCGAGGCACACAAGGTGCTCGGCCAAATGGCCGCAAGAACTCTACTTTGAAATTTTTGCATGAATTTTGGTGGGTTTCAATTGAATATGTTTTGGAGTAGAGTGGTGGTGGTGGTGGTCAAATTTGAAGTGGTTTGAAAAATTTCAAAATGCACATAATGTTGAATCTGTTTCAAAGTCCTCACTTTGCTTGATCACCATTTGAAATTGAGCAAGAATTTGCAGGGGTTGTTTTGGGCAAAGTTGTTCACCTTGATGTTGTCTTAGATGAGGTGCAAAGAATTAGCAGGGTTTAGTTTAGAAATTTTCCAAAACAGGGGCTCAAAGAGGGCATCAGGCTAACTTTTGCCAAAATGACCATGAGTGCATGTGAGCTTGTTTTGATTTCAAATTTGATTTAATTTGAGTTTCTTTGATTCCAAAAATTCTAATAAGTGTTTAGTAACCATTTACACCCAATGGTGCAAGCCAAAATGGTCTAGGTTAAGGATTTGCAAAAATGGCATAAACCATATGTGAGTGTGATTTGCATTTTTCTCAATTTCTTATTTTCCTTTTCTTTGCTTTACTTAGGCATGTTCTAGGGTTTATTTAGTATTAGAATGAGTTTGGTAAAGGTTTCAAACCATTAGGGTAAGGTAGGAGGGCATAGGTCAAAATTTGGTAATATGGCTATGTGCCACATATGCCTCTATGCATATGTTTAGTTGATTTTTGTTTCTCACTTGATTTGGTTGGAAATTACTAGGTTAGGTTTGTTGATGTATTCAAAACATCTAAACAAGGTAGAAAAGCCTAGGTAAAAGTTTTACCAAAAATAGCCATAGGCACATAGGCCTTTTCTTTTTAATTTACTTTCTTTTTATTTTGATTATAATGGATGGTGAGAAGAGGGGTGAGGTTTAGGGTTTAGTGGGGTTTAATAATGGTTCACCATCATTTAGAAAGGTAAAAAGGGTATTAGTAAGGATTTTCATATTAGGGCCACATGCCCACATATGTCTTTTTATTTTCTTTTAGTTTCTTCATATTTGATCTTATTTGGTTTTGAGAAAGTTAGGGTTTAGGGTTTTAGGTTATTTCAAAATACTTCAACAATCAATCAATGGCAATAACACAACATATAAGCATGATCACTATGCCTCAAACTTAATTTAATAAAAGTTTTTGTTGGTTCCAAAATTTGGAAAAATGGAAATTTAATTTCTTCTTTGTTTGAAAATTTGGGATGTTACACACACCTGGATGGGCTTGAGGCCCAAAAGAGATCAGGTGGCACAGCCTACATGTCAGGGCGCGCCACCTAGGCTCTTTCAGTTGTCGATCGCCCAAATCAGTTGATTCTTTCACCCACAAACGTATTTTGACCTAAAAATCACTATATATATGGCCCCTAAGATTTCTCAGGAGGAGAGCGTCGTAGAAAGACAGAAATACGAAAACGGAGGCTGCAATAGAGAAGATTGGAGGGGGAAACTCCGCCGGGATCACCGCCGGAGGGATCTCCGCCTTCTCCAACTTCATCATCATCATCATCATCATCATGATCCAGGTAGAGTAGTCCACCTCTGGACTACGGGTTTATGGCAGTAGCTTGATCTATTTCTCTCATGTTCTTCATAGTTCTTAGTGTCATATGCGATGCTCTACATGATTATGACCATATTTGTAATACCTATGTGGCGGATCCTTATTCTATGATATTGTGCTATGATATCTGATTGTATTATGTGTAAGATGTATTGATAGATGCATATTATTTCCCTGTTCTTAAGTATTTGTTCAGATTCAACATCTATGTAAGAGCGTGTGTGGGGTGATGTGTGTATTAGATGAAGTAGCATGGTTTTAGTGATTCAATAGTGACAACAAATTCATGATCTATTATGACTTTGCCTTTTCTTTTGCTACCTCACTAGGGATAAAGTGATTGCATGTGCTATGTTTGTCAGCGTGACAAAAGTGATGATCTTGTTTGGTGAAGGTAGCATATTTGATATTCAAACACCATGTGAAAGCACTTATGGCTATACTCTGTTAATTCTTAATACAAGATTGCATGGAGTTTCCCTTTCTTGTGAATTATAATAGAGATGTGCTGCATCATCTCTATGTTAGGACGTGATGCCCATATGGATGCTTATCTTACCCATGTTATTGTTTTGCATCCTCATATCTCATTGTTGAATTACTATATGTCCACTACAACTTAAAAGAGAGAATAGTCAAGTGAACCCATGAACCCCGGTCCACTTTTTATAATAAGAAACACCTTTATATTGCTTTTATCTTATTTTTTATTTGCTGCACTATTTTAATCCAAAAATACAAAAATATTTCCTTATCTTATTTGCATCCAAAACACCAAAAACAATCAAACCCTTTACAGTTTTTTACTTAGTTACTTTATTTTATTTAGTTTTACTCGCTTTATTTTTACTTATGTTTTATTTGCTTATGCGAAACCTTGTGTTTGACAACCACACGGTAGAGTTGGGGACACAAGGCTTTAATTTTACTTGCAGGATTGCTAGAAGAAGGGAGAAGAGAATACCCATTGCTCAGTTCCCCGAGAGTTCGATTTAAACCCTCGAGTCACCCTTGTGGGGAAAATATTCTGCTGACATAACACTCTACACATATGGAGTTCCAACGTATCAAGATTATTTTCTGGCGTTGTTATGAACCATCATCAAAGCCTTGTTCAGGTTGCAATTTACTCTCATCATACCAGATCCTAGGGTCCATATTCTTGGCCATGCCCTTTCTTCCCTTTGGGAGAGCCCATGACATTGTCTCAAAACCATCATCATCATCAGTATCTGAATCACCATCCTGCTCTTCATCATCAGATGTCACATAATCTGCCGGTGTTGTGCTCTACTGGCTATAATGTGATCTGGTGGTAGGCCCTTTCCCCACTGGCAAATTCTGTTTCATCACTGCAACTGTCTCTTTCAGAACCTCACAGTCACTGTCATCACTAGAAGATAATGAATCACAAAATATGTCTTCAGCCTCCTCATCCTCACATAAGTGGTTGCTAGCACCTCTCTTTCTCTTCTTCAAGTCAATAATTCTCTCATTCAGCTCACTTTATTCATAAAATTCACTGTCAACTTCATCCTCTTCCATGAAACCTCCATCTTCCTCCATATCATCTGCAGAGCCTTCTCTGTCTTCTGCGATTTCTTATTGCTCATCAACAATCTGCTTGCTATTGTTCTCATTATTGCTTTGCTGGGTGCACAGGTAGAGCATAGCTAAATCTTCACATAACTGAACAAACTCCTCCTGGCTGGGTATAACCACACCATCATCATCCACTGTCTAAACAAATAGGGTTACCTATTTCTGATATAGGAATTTGGTCTTCTACTGCTGCTTTGTTGATGTTTCCTGGCAGTGTGCTACCTCTTAATTACAGTTAAATTTATGCATGTTTTCTCCTCATAAAGCTTAATCATTTGCTCCACCTTGCTCATTCCATCTAGTACTTCCATTCCAGCAATCCTCCTGTCCTTTTCTTTCACAAAATACATGCAGTCATTGATTTCATACCCCTCTCCCTCAATTAGAGCTAGCAAATACATGTATGTGATGTCTGATCGGCATAAAGAGCTAGCGCTCTAAATTGTCCTGTCCATCTAAATTCAACCTTACATCCCATATTCCGTCATCCAGTCTACAAATATTGGGATGAAGAACATTTAATTCTCTATTTTCATTCCAAAACCTAGACCAAATCGGTAACACAGTGGAAAAGATGTGAGAAAAATCACTTACTCGATGCCGCAGAGGAATCCGGATCTCCAATGGGTGCTGTTAGCATGGTGCTCCTTCCAAACCTTGGCCACGGCGGCGGCGGTTGCCTTCTCCGGCGAATAAAACTTGAGGGCCGCCGGATTCGAGTTCCTGCAGCAATCCATGTCCGCCACGAGTAGGCCCCCCTAGATCGACAAAGTCTCCATCACCACCCTCACCATCAACGCCGCAGTATCTTCCAGCTCCGGCGCCGCCGACCGGTGAGGTGAGGCCGGAAGAATCCGCCACCGTGAGTGCCCCCCAAATCGGCAAACTCTCCGTCGCCACCCTCTCCCTCAACGCCACCGCCACTTCCAGCTCCGGCGCCGCCGACTGGTGAGGTTAGGTCAGACGAATTCACCGCCGCCATGGCTTCCGTGCGTGAGCGGGAGAGGGAGAAGTGAGGTGAACTTTCTCCAACCCTGTCGGAACGGGGGATGTCAGGGTACCGGCCGCGCCGTTAAGGGACGTTAACGCCCGCCCATCAGGTGGTGCCACGTCAGCCTGACACTGGGCCCGACACTTAAGTTTCCTGATTAAAATCTGACCGGACGTGAATAAGTGCTTCTTGCAACGTGTTAACCGTCGAGTGGTGGTTTTTTTAAAACTTTTTCGTATAGTGGTGGTTTTTTGAAGAATCTGCCTCAAATGTGGTGGTTTTTTGTAATTTTCTCAGGACACATCGAAAGGCTTTAACGTGGAAAGGAATGAGAACATTGGTTTTTCCGAGAGATTTCCTCACCCGCGGGAACGATTGGTGACACATTGCCGGGGGAGCGTGTTGATTTATGGTGGATTTCCGGCTACAAGGAACGATGGAAGGCAAGATCCAGATCGCTCCCAGATCGCCAACAGAGCCGTGCGTATTTTACGTCACCGTCACCTTAGGATGGAGATTTTCCCTGATTCTTCGGTTCAAGCAAAATCTCGGGGGCTACTGACATAGGCATCCCCAATGGGTCTGCCGAAGATGGTACCCGGGGTTTACTGAAGGCCGACGACCCGAAGTTTATGAAGCCCAGATGACGTGGGCATTACCCTTCGGGTAACCGACATTGCCCTATCATGTATTGACTAATTGGAGGCCCATGAAGACACCTGGAGGCAAGATGGGCCACCTAGACGCCGCACCAGAGAAATCCTTGACGGGCAAGACAAGGAAGCAGCCGAACAAGGAAAGAATAGATCTAAAACTACAGTAAACCTAGTCGTACTCGGTTAGACCTCTTGAGACCTGGCCTCCTATATAAAGGCCAGGAGAGGGGCTGCCGAGGGACACAATCAATCATAGCAACCTTAGCCACCAGAAAATCTAGAGCTAGGTCGCCGTAGTACTTAGCCTCTCGATGAGATCTCAGCCGAACTATTCGGCACCCCATTGTAACCCATTATCATCATAATCAAGAACAGACAGGCAGGACGTAAGGGTTTTACCTCATCGAGGGCCCCGAACCTGGGTAAATCGCTCTCCCCGCTTGTCTGTGAACCGATGTCTCGTGTCAGCTTGCAGGATTCCGCTAACCCTAAGCCCCAATCGTAGGGCATTGCCGAGGAGTACCCTCGACAATTGGCGCCGTTTGTGGGAACCCTGTCGGCACAAGATCGGACATCGGCGGAACCCGTCATGTCATCAGCAGCTTCATCAACACCATCATCGCCTCATCTGGGAAGCCCGATTTGTTTCAGCTCCTATGAATTCACCCCGCACAGCGATTCGTCTCGCTCGACCTTCTCTGATCTGCAAGGCAACATGGAGATGACCTTCGGGAGCGTCCACTACAACGTCCACTCGGAAGGAATCCTTCGGCTGCTGGAATCACCCATCTCCAGATCGACAAGCCCAAGCGCGTCGTCATCACTCGAACTTTCGGCTGGCCTGACAAGCCCGTCGAGTTCGCCGCCTTCGACTCCCCGTTCGGCATCCTTCATGTCGGTTGGATCCGACGATCCCGCGTCCTTGGAGCTAACCTCGTACTACTGCATGAACTGTGATACCAGACACGGGCTGGGATCGAGCGACACACCGTTCATCTGCAATGCCCATTATTCATCGGGAGAGGACGGCATCGACAACATCGCCCGAGGAGACACCCGAAGAGCGGCGCCCCACCAAGTTTATGTTGCTAACAGGGGAGACGGAAATCGCACCCCCCGTTCCAGCAGGCGAGCTAGTTTTGAGAACAGCGCCAACAACAACAACAGCGACCACACCATCGCAGAGGAGGAGTGGGCAGCAGCCAAGGCAGCCGTGCTTAACAATACGCCACTTCCGGCAGGAACCACGGTTGGCACTCTCAATGCTTACCGCTCCATATTGGAGAAAAATCGGGAGCGACTATCCAAAGAACAAGCCACCCTCGGGAGACGTCTATCCGCGGCAGACCGATCCAGCGAGCGACGAAGGGGCTCGCAAGGAAGTGATGCGCGTAAATGTACACGTCCGTTGGGAACCCCAAGAGGAAGGTATGATGCGCACAGTGGCAAGTTTTCCCTCAGAAAGAAACCAAGGTTGAATCGAACCAGGAGGAGCCAAGAAGCACGTTGAAGGTTGATGGTCGCGAAATGTGATGCGGCGCAACACCAGGGATTCCGGCGCCAACGCGGAATCTGCACAACAAAACCAAAGTACTTTGCCCCAACGAAACAGTGAGGTTGTCAATCTCACCGGCTTGCTGTAACAAAGGATTAAGCGTATCGAGTGGAAGATGTTTGCAAAGAAAACAGTAAAACACAATTGCAGTAGATTGTATGCTATGTAAAGAATAGGACCGGGGTCCACAGTTCACTAGAGGTGTCTCTCCCATAAGATAAAAGCATGTTGGGTGAACAAATTACAGTCGGGCAATTGACAAATAGAGAAGGGCATAACAATGCATATACATGATATGATAAATATAGTGAGATTTAATTGGGCATTACGACAAAGTACATAGACCGCCATCCAACTGCATCTATGCCTAAAAAGTCCACCTTCAGGTTATCATCCGAACCCCATTCAGTATTAAGTTGCTAAGCAACAGACAATTGCATTAAGTATGGTGCGTAATGTAATCGACAACTACATCCTTAGACATAGCATCAATGTTTTATCCCTAGTGGCAACAGCACATCACATCCTAGGGCCTGGGCCGCGCCGCCCTATCATTTGGCCGCCTCGTGGCCCCACTTCGTTATCTCTTCGGTCTTCTGGAAGCTTCGTGCAAAAATAGGACCCTGGGCGAAGATTTCGTCCAATTCCGCGAATATTTCCTTACTAGGATTTATGAAACCAAAAGCAATGAGAAAACAAAGAATCGGCTCTTCGGCATCTTGTTAATAGGTTAGTTCCAGAAAATGCATAAATATGACATATAATGTGCATAAAACATGTAGGTATCATCAATAAAGTAGCATGGAACATAAGAAATTATCGATACGTTGGAGACGTATCAGCATCCCCAAGCTTAGTTCTGCTCGTCCCGAGCAGGTAAAACGATAACAAAGATAATTTCTGAAGTGACATGCCATCATAATCTTGATCATACTATTTGTAAACATATGTAATGAATGCAGCGATCAAAACAAAAGTAATGACATGAGTAAACAAGTGAATCATATAGCAAAGACTTTTCATGAATAGTACTTCAAGACAAGCATCAATAAGTCTTGCATAAGAGTTAACTCATAAAGCAATAAATCAAAGTAAAGGTGTTGAAGCAACACAAAGGAAGATTAAGTTTCAGCGGTTGCTTTCAACTTATAACATGTATATCTCATGGATATTGTCAACATAAAGTAATATAACAAGTGCAATATGCAAGTATGTAGGAATCAATGCACAGTTCACACAAGTGTTTGCTTCTTAAGGTGGAAGGAGATAGGTAAACTGACTCAACAATAAAAGTAAAAGAATGGTCCTTCAAAAGGAAAGCATCGATTGCTGTATTTGTGCTAGAGCTTTTATTTTGAAAACGTGAAACAATTTTGTCAACGGTAGTAATAAAGCATATGAGTTATGTAAATTATATCTTACAAGTTGCAAGCCTCATGCATAGTATACTAATAGTGCCCGCACCTCGTCCTACTTAGCTTGGACTACCGGATCTTTGCATGCCATGTTTCAACCAAGTGTCACAAAGGGGTACCTCCATGCCGCCTGTACAAAGGTCTAAGGAGAAAGCTCGCATTTTGGATTTCTCGCTTTTGATTATTCTCAACTTAGACATCCATACCGGGACAACATGGACAACAGATAATGGACTCCTCTTAAATGCATAAGCATGTAGCAATGATTATTATTCTCATATGAGATTGAGGATATATGTCCAAAACTGAAACTTCAACCATGATTCATGGCTTTAGTTAGCGGCCCAATGTTCTTCTCTAACAATTTTGCATGCTCCAACCACTAAAATGATAGATCCTTCAGACAAGACGGACATGCATAGCAACTCACATGATATTCAACAATGGTTGATGGCGTTCCCCAGAAGCATGGTTATCGCACAACAAGCAACTTAATAAAATATAAAGTGCATAAGTATATATTCAATACTACGATAGTTTTTAAGGCTATTTTGTCCCATGAGCTATATATTGCAAAGGTGAATGATGGAATTTTAAAGGTAGCACTCAAGCAATTTACTTTGGAATGGCGGAGAAATACCATGTAGTAGGTAGGTATGGTGGACACAAATGGCATAGTAGTTGGCTCAAGGATTTTGGATGCATGAGAAGTATTCCCTCTCGATACAAGGTTTAGGCTAGCAAGGTTATTTGAAGCAAACTCAAGGATGAACAGGTGCAGCAAAACTCACATAAAAGACATATTGTAAACGTTATAAGACTCTACACCGTCTTCCTTGTTGTTCAAAACTCAATACTAGAATTATCTAGACCTTAGAGAGACCAAATATGCAAATCAAATTTTAGCAAGCTCTATGTATTTCTTCATTAATGGGTGCAAAGTATATGATGCAAGAGCTTAAACATGAGCACACAATTGCCAAGTATCACATTATCCAAGACATTTTAGAATTACTACATGTAGCATTTTCCAATTCCAACCATATAACAATTTAACGAAGAAGAAACTTCGCCTTGAACATTATGAGTAAAGCCTAAGGACACATGTGTCCATATGCAACAGCGGAGCGTGTCTCTCTCCCACAAAGTGAATGCTAGGATCCATTTTATTCAAACAAAAACAAAAACAAAAACAAACCGACGCTCCAAGTAAAGAACACAAGATGTGACTGAATAAAAATATAGTTTCAGGGGAGGAACCTGATGATGTTGTCGATGAAGAAGGGGATGCCTTGGGCATCCCCAAGCTTAGACGCTTGAGTCTTCTTAAAATATGCAGGGGTGAACCACGGGGGCATCCCCAAGCTTAGAGCTTTCACTCCTCTTGATCATAGTATATCATACTCCTCTCTTGACCCTTGAAAACTTCCTTCACACCAAACTTCAAGCAAACTCATTAGAGGGTTAGTGCACAATTGATAATTCACACATTCAGAGGTGACACAATCATTCTTTACACTTCTGGACATTGCATAAAGCTACTGGACATTAATGGATCAAAGAAATTCATCCAACATAGCAAAAGAGGCAATGCGAAATAAAAGGCAGAATCTGTCAAAAACAGAACAGTCCGTAAAGACGAATTTAAAGCTGGCACCAGACTTGCTCAAATGGAAAAACTCAAAACTAATGAAAGTTGCGTACATATCTGAGGATCACGCTCGTAAATTGGCAGATTTTTTCGAATTTTCTACAGAGGACTGTGCCCAGATTCGTGACAGACAGCAATGCTGTTTCTGCGCAGCGATCCCAAATATAACATCAACTTTGACATAGAAACTTTACTTGGCACAAAAACATGATAAGGAGAGGTTGCTACAGTAGTAAACAACTTCCAAGACTCAACAAAACAAAAAATTGCTGTAGTAAAAACATGGGTTGTCTCCCATAAGCGCTTTTCTTTAACGCCTTTCAGCTAGGCGCAGAAAGTGCAAATCAAGTAACATCGAGAGACGGTGTGTCAACCTTACCTTGGGCTTTATCCTTACCTTTCTTATTGTTTTTCTTTCCCTTTGGTTTAGGAAATATATGATTTCCACCTGGTATAGAGGTGAATTTCAGAGTGCCTTCTCCCACATCAATGACTGCTCCCAATAGTTTCAGCAAGGATCTTCCGAGTATGATTTTTCCTGTTTCAATAACAAGATAATCAAGGGATATTGTTCTTCCAAGAATGGTTGTATGCACACCTGCAGCTATTCCCTTAGGAATTATAATAGAGTTATCAATGAGAGTTATTTCTTCTCCTCCTTCATCGACTCCCCAAAGTTTCAAAGATTTATAAATGCTTTCAGGCATAAGGCAAAATTCATACATAATATCACAGTAGGCATGAAGAGTTCGATCACCGATAACAATTTTAACAGCAGGATCCCATAATGAAGGTTTAGAATTCACTAAGACTTGTTCAAGACGATTACGAACACAGTGATAATTGTCATTCAAGCGAGATGTACTTATCTCGAGATTGTTCAATCTATTATAAATGCTAATAAGGGTTGAATCAAAGTTATTAGCTGAATCATGTGATGCAACCAATTTCTTTATGGCATTAAAAGCTTGATCCCTATTACAATGAAGGAAATCTCCTCCTACTAAAGTGTCCAAAGCATATCTATAGCGAACCATAAGACCAAAATAAAAATTACTAAGGAGCAAACTTAGAGTCATTTGAGGTTCAGTTTTACGATAAGAAGTAAAAATTCTAGACCAAGCATCCTTAAAACTCTCCTCATCCCCTTGTTTAAAAGTAAAAACTAATTCCTCAGGTGAAGAAGTAACAGGTTCAGAGCTAGACATGGTAACAAAAGTAACTAATTTTTTTTTTGTATTTTTAATATAGAGTGCAAGACAATAAATAAAGAAAACTAGATAAAGTAAATGCAAGTAACTAATTTTTTTGTGTTTTTGACATAGAGAGCAAGACAGTAAATAAAGTAAAACTAGCAAATAATTTTTTTGTATTTTGTTTAGGTGCAGCAAACAAAGTAGTAAATAAAATAAAGCAAGACAAAAACAAAGTAAAGAGATTGAGAAGTGGAGACTCCCCTTGCAGCGTGTCTTGATCTCCCCGGCAACGGCGCCAGAAAACAGGCTTGATGCGCGTAAATGTACACGTCCGTTGGGAACCCCAAGAGGAAGGTATGATGCGCACAGTGGCAAGTTTTCCCTCAGAAAGAAACCAAGGTTGAATCGAACCAGGAGGAGCCAAGAAGCACGTTGAAGGTTGATGGTCGCGAAATGTGATGCGGCGCAACACCAGGGATTCCGGCGCCAACGCGGAATCTGCACAACAAAACCAAAGTACTTTGCCCCAACGAAATAGTGAGGTTGTCAATCTCACCGGCTTGCTGTAACAAAGGATTAAGCGTATCGAGTGGAAGATGTTTGCAAAGAAAACAGTAAAACACAATTGCAGTAGATTGTATGCTATGTAAAGAATAGGACCGGGGTCCACAGTTCACTAGAGGTGTCTCTCCCATAAGATAAAAGCATGTTGGGTGAACAAATTACAGTCGGGCAATTGACAAATAGAGAAGGGCATAACAATGCATATACATGATATGATAAATATAGTGAGATTTAATTGGGCATTACGACAAAGTACATAGACCGCCATCCAACTGCATCTATGCCTAAAAAGTCCACCTTCAGGTTATCATCCGAACCCCATTCAGTATTAAGTTGCTAAGCAACAGATAACTGCATTAAGTATGGTGCGTAATGTAATCGACAACTACATCCTTAGACATAGCATCAATGTTTTATCCCTAGTGGCAACAGCACATCACAACCTTAGAACCTACTGTCACGATCCCAGGTGTCAATGAAGGCATGAACCCACTATCGAGCATAAATACCCCCTCTTGGAGTTAAGAGCAAAAACTTGGCCAGAGCCTCTACTAATAACGGAGAGCATGCAAGATCATAAACAACACATAAACAATAGATTGATAATCACCATAACATAGTATTCTCTATCCATCGGATCCCGACAAACACAACATATAGTATTACAGATAGATGATCTTGATCATGTTAGGCAGCTCACAAGATCCAACAATGAAGCACAACAAGGAGAAGACGACCATCTAGCTACTGCTATGGACCCATGGTCCAGGGGTGAACTACTCACTCATCACTCCGGAGGCGATCATGGCGATGAAGAGTCCTCCGGGAGATGAATCCCCTCTCCGGCAGGGTGCCGGAGGCGATCTCCTGAATCCCCCGAGATGGGATTCGCGGCGGCGGCGTCTCTGGAAGGTTTTCCGTATCGTGGCTCTCGGTACTGGGGGTTTCGCGACGGAGGCTTTAAGTAGGCGGAAGGGTAGGTCAGGGGGCCACACGAGGGGCCCAGGGGACAGGGTGGCGCGGCCAGGGCGTGGGCCGCGCCGCCCTATCATCTGGCCGCCTCGTGGCCCCACTTCGTTATCTCTTCGGTCTTCTGGAAGCTTCGTGCAAAAATAGGACCCTGGGCGAAGATTTCGTCCAATTCCGAGAATATTTCCTTACTAGTATTTCTGAAACCAAAAACAGCAGAAAACAGCAACTGGCTCTTCGGCATCTTGTTAATAGGTTAGTTCCAGAAAATGCATAAATATGACATATAATGTGCATAAAACATGTAGGTATCATCAATAAAGTAGCATGGAACATAAGAAATTATCGATACGTTGGAGACGTATCAGGAAGCGCCTCTCGAAGTACTCACGGGGCAGGCAAACATCGATCAAGAATGTCCAGGCTCTCGGAAGACGATGCTAGAGAAATAACATCAAACCTGACCAAGTCCTTCATGACCACAGACACCGCGGGCATGCCGCGGCCAAAGACCGTCGCGGGAGCGTCCGCCAATCTCGCTGCATACCTCATCAATCAGCGCCCTGAAGGTTCCATGGCTCAAGCCCACCGAGGTGCCCTAGAAAGTCTCGCGATATTGGGAGACAATCTGGTCCCGAGAAAGGACAAGACCACGTTACAAGCTAGTGGCTCAAAGCACCATGCGAGAGATGCTCGGGATGAAATTACCCAGAGCAGGATCGACAAAGCGAGGCGGCGACGCGCCGCCAGGGAGGAACACGACAGTGATTCTTCGGATGAGAGTCAGGAGAACGACGGCGAGCTTAGGGGAGCCGATTGTTTAAGCTACAAAATTCGGGAGGCGATGCCACCCAGGAAGTTCAAACCCACCCCTACTGACGCTGCCAAATACGATGGGCAGCAGGAGCCGAGGTCCTGGATAGACGACTATCTGCAGACCGTGATTCTGCAAAAGGGGAACCTGATAGCAGCAATGCAGTGACTGCAGCTCTACCTAAAGGACTCAGCACGAGCCTGGTTAAGAGGTCTGCCGAAGGGTTCCATCAAATCATGGGACGACCTAGTAGAGGCTTCCGTTGCCAACTTCGAAGCAACGCACAAAAGGCCCATCGGGATCGAAGAGTTACGGCATTGCCAGCAAAAGCAGAAGGAATCGATGCGCTCGTACATCGGGAGATTCACCAAACTCCTGAACGCTGCAGAAGACGTATTTGTCGACAGAGCAATCGATGCCTTCAGCGATGGCATCCGACGTGAAAGCTACATAGAAGAACTTGGACGCGAGAAGCCGAAAACCATAACCAAGTTAATGGAAATCGCCAACAGCTGGGCAGATGGCGAGGACAACGTTCGAAAGCCGCGAAAGCGCAGTGATGACGAAGACGATGACCAGCCGAAGCATGACTCGGGTGTTCGAAGGGATCGCAACAAGAGGAGGAAGAACCGCAGCTATGACGACAACAACCTGGTAGCCGCAGGGTATTCTGATCGGCAGGACGATCGGTATGACGACAGGCGAGATGATCGACAAGACGGTAATAGGAACAACTCTGGGAACCGTGACAATTATAAACCGCGACAACAGAGGACTCCCGAACTGCCCTAGGCTGAGCAGATCAATGCTCCCTATTACTTGCACTCGTTTACCGATTCCAAGGACGTTAAAACAAAGTCCAGTCACCTGCTCAGGGACTGTCGGCAGTTCATTGATATGCACAAACTCATCCAGCAGGCAGGCCAGCAACAGCTACCACCACCACCACCACCTCCACCACAACATCAAGTCCAGCAGGCTCGACCTCATCAACCCAACGAGGCATTTCCACCACCACGTGGGTAGATGAGTATGATCCATAGGACAGGTGTTTCAAGGAGAGAAATGAAGAAGCTCACTCGAGAAATCAACCTGGCAGAAAGCATCATGGCAAACATCCCTGAGTATGTCGAGTGGTCGTCTCAGAACATCACGTTCAGCCGAGCGGATCACCCGATGACTATACCAAAACCAGGACACGCTGCCCTAGTGGTCGAAGCGCAGGTAGGAGGATTCAAGATGAGCAAAGTCTTCATGGACGGTGGAAGTGGACTCAATCTGATATTCCTTGACACAATCAAGAGTATGGGGATCACCATGAGAATGCTAGAAGAATCAGACACCCGCTTCCATGGGATCCTCCCTACTTCACCGGCGTACTCTCTTGGCAAAGTTTACCTGAACGTCGTCTTTGGCAAACCCGACAATTTCAGGAAGGAAAAGATCGAGTTCGAAGTCGTGAACTGGGAGTCGCAGTATCACGCTATACTCGGGAGACCATCTTATGCCAAGTTCATGGCTGTACCGCACTACGCATACCTCAAGCTGAAAATGCCTGGGAACAACGGACAAACATTACAGTCTATGGAAGTTTCTCACGCTCGGACAATTGTGATCGGGACTTTCAGAGGATTGCTGCTAAGTTTGGCCTGAGGCAGGAAATTGCTGACCTTCCGTCGAAGACATCGTCACGCAGTATTAAGGAAGAAGAACACGTTAGAGGAGCAAAGAAGAAGTCAGCCGACCTCGCCCTTGAAGCTCCGGCAGCACAAACTTCGGCAGCCCAAGCTTCGGCAGCAAAGGCTTCGGCAGTTGATGATGCAGAAGATATAGGAGCAGCAAGACACTAACAATCGCTGCCCAGACCCCTGGCGAAGTCGACGACGCTTCAAAAAACACCAACACGGTGACCAAGCCAGAAGATGAGAAGAACCCCTTCACTACTTAAGCAATCTACTAGTGTTTAGTTTCCCTTTCCTTTTCAAACAGGGCTCTCCCTTTCTTCGCCCTTTAGTCCCGCGTTTTTTATTAATACGAACTTAAGTTTTGATTCCTTGAAAAGCTTTGCAGTTGACCGGAGCACCTAAACCGCATCTTTGTAAACCTTGTCTACGCCTCGTGGCGAACGATGGTCCAACACAGTACGCGGCAAAGGATCGTGCTCCGAAAAATGCCTCTACGAGTGCTACAGGATGCAAAATAAACAAGGACATTAACCCTTCCCTCTGCTATAGATGCCTCTACGAGCGCCGTAAATAGCAAGAGTCCGGAAGTACACATCAACGCAACCCACGTTCGATATTTTACTTACGGAAATATCAAAGAACAACGGGTTCACCGGCAGTCATTACACCCGAAATATTCGGGAGTGACTGTCGAAGCATACATCAGTTGAAGGCAAAGTTGCGCATACAACGGGATTAGAAAAACCCGCAACACTAGCTGATCACTCAAAAGATTTGCCGACCAACGAATACATACACGACTAAACGAGCAATTAAGATTTGCTCCTTCAAAATTTGCCAACGGCATCAACATGGTAAAAATACATATACATGTATCTACCAAATAATAAACCTCGGTTAAACGATCCTAACACTTGGATCAAGTAGCCAAAACATCTATTTACAAAAACAATCTTAACTCCTGAAATCACCCTTGCGGAGTGTCTCTTTCTTCAGGTACCTTTGAATCCTTCTCAAGCTTGTCGACAATCATATTGGCGGGCAGCAATACCTTCAGATACAACGTCTCCAAATCACCAGTTGCGTTGGCAATAGACAGCAAGCTCGCTGAAGGATAACATGCAAGAACAAGGGCAAGTGTAAACCTGGCCCCTGCAAAGACTTGAGCCCGCACCAAGTCCCGAATCTTCTTGGTATTCCCAAACTCCGACATTAGAGTTAGCAGCGAGGGGGGAACCTTGTTCAAGGGAAACATTGTCCTCCAAACTACCCTCAGGGCTTTGTAGCACTTATCGAAGAAATGGTGGACCTGTTGAACCCGATCCTGAAACTGTGCAACAGCCGAAGCCTTCGACTGCTCCCGCCAGAAAATTTCTTCGGCTGACGACAACTGGGTTAATGCGTGTACACGCTCGTGAATCCGCTTGTTCTCCTCCGCACGATTCAAAGATATGACTGGCATAGCAATTAACGGAAGATCAGGCAATACATTTTTGGCAGAAGAGTAATGAATGCAAGGGTCAGGGAACTTACAGTTTAAACTTTCGGTGGCTTTATGAAGTTCAGTAAGGGCGTAGCGCTCTACATCAGCCGCAATCTCGCCCTTCTTCTTGATGATAGCAGCCAAGGCATAGGTGCTGCGCAGATCCTTCTCTAGCTGTGTGATCCGATCCCTCATACGTTGGATCCGATCATCTTCAGAAAGAGCACCCGAAGAATCTTCGACAGATGCAGGCACGGGGAACACCTGCAAGAAACAGCGTCAGAAAGCATGACAGACCGATTCACACCAACATCGGAAGATACTCCCATCGGGAGAATGCAAGTGACAATATTATAACGAAGAGTGTGCTAGCAACATTGCTAGCACAAAGTTTATTACAACCAAAGGTTATCCAAGCGAGACAGTGTTTCACATCCAATCAAAAGAAAAGTTTGCTACAAAGATCAGAGGGCCTGGGTCTGAGTCGATAAACTAGGGCCTGCTGATGTCTTCCTTGATGAAACCAACTCGAGGAGCTGGCGTGCACATCTAACGACTGACGCCTTGAAGGTGCTTAAATCAACAAACCGCCCATCCTCCTCCTTCGGCAGCTCCTTGGACATTTCTTCAATATATCGGCCTTAAAGCCGTGACCCATCATAAGTTGGAAGGCAAGGACGGCACCATAGGTACGTGAAGTACGTTTGAATACCTCGATAACCTCCTTGGTGTCAACCGCGAAGGCGTCGATCAACTGCCCCAGAGTTTTATCTTGACTGATTTTGGGGAAGATCATCGAGTGTATCCACGCCATGGCACCCTTTCCCTTCTCAAGAAGCTCCCGCGTGAGCTGATGGGAGGCGAGAGTCATCGACAGGCCGTTGGCCGGAGAGTTGTTTGGAATTTTGTCCAAGGCGTCAACAGAAATGTTGGCAGCTTCTGCAGGAGTAAAATGAGAAAGGTCATTGATAAAAGGCCGAACCCATAAGTGCGATAATCGACAGAAGAGCACAAAGGAGATTACCAAGTAAAGCCAAGCCAGCCTGGTCGCCTCTTCCTCCCTCAACTTCTCCTTTAGCTTGCTCAGCTCCTCCTTCAGGGAGTCGACTTCTTGGCGGGCCTCGGCAGCTATCTTGACCGCACCATCCAACTTCGAGGAGGAAGATTTAACCTCCTTCTGCAGCCGAACCTTCTCTGCCTCCAGAGAAGTGAATTGGGAAGCGAAGGCCTCCAAAGAGGAGATAACTCCTCGCAGGTCCTAAAGGAAAAAAAAGGATATTCAATGAAAAATCATTAAGCAAGATACACACCAGAAATGTTCGTGTTGCAATCGGGAGGGACTTACAGAAGAAGGAGTCCTGGTGGCGGCAGTTGAAGGAGCATCTCTCCCTTTAGAAAGGGAGGAAGCTGTTGATACCTGAGCCGCGGGGGCTGCTTTAGGAACCGACGCTTCAGAAGCAGCGACGTCCGGCGGAGCAGCTCCGGATTTGGCCTTCTTAGCCGGCGGCTCGACAAAACCTTCGTCACTGTGAAGGAAAATGATTGACAAAAAGTTATGAAAGGAATGCAAGAAGTAAAAGGACAAAATGCGGCTTCAGGGAAGAAGATACTTACATGTCGAAGAGGTCGTCTTCGTCGGCAAAGCCGCCAGTCGATCTCTTCGCGGGTGAAGCCCTGGCCTCCTCCACAGCTGCATCAATAAAGGCATCATGATCAGCGTCATCATCGCGCACTGATCCCTCTGTTTTGCAAGCATCGTCAGCTGAGGAAGGAAGGTTGGCATGGGCAGCTTCCGAATATATCGGGTCATCATATTCATCTTCTGGGTCTACATGTTCGGCAGTACGAAAATCAACAGGGACTGAAGAGCCCCTTCCTTCAGAATTGTCATTTGGTGAATCTTGTAAGTTTCCAGAAACTATGGGAACCTGCCGAAGAAAGTAGCAAATAAGAACAATGAAAAATATGTCGACTAAGCGAAAGCAGCATAATAAGAGTATGAGAAAGAGAATTACCTCTGACGGTGGATGGCTGGCGTCGAGAGGAGTATAGGAAGATATCAATGGGATCAAGTCCTCCTGACTGAAGAGAGTAAGACGATGGACTTCATCAAGCAGCTCCTTTTCCGACAGTTCAGCGACATTGATCCTGGTTTCATCTTTTGGACCCGTATACAACCACATTGGACGAACTCTAGCCATGACTGACTGGACCCGACGCTTCAGGAACACCGCTGCTACCTCTGTGCCAATCATGGTTTGTCCATCGGCTTCTTTGATCCGAAGGAATTTGGCGAATAATTCGTCGGTAGCTGCCCTTTCGTCAGGAGAAAGAATGTTCTTCCAGGAATCTTTCGGCTTAGCTTCAAGGATGTCGGCAAAGCAAGGGAGCTGGGACTCGGTTGTCACAGAATCTTTGACATAAAACCATTTCAGTCTCCATCCTTGCACAGATTCTCTCATCGGGAAACTGAAATAGTTAACCTCCAAGCGAGCCACGAACCCCACGCCTCCAATGACGAAAGATCCATTGCTACTGCTGTACCTCTTAACATAGAAGATTTTCTTCCACAATCAGAAATGAGGCTCAATGCCCAAAAATGCCTCACAGAGGGTGATAAACACAACAACGTGAAGGATCGAGTTGGGAGTAAGTTGCCACAGTTGGATTTCATAAGTCCGTAGAAGGCGAAGAAGGAACTCATGGGCAGGAAGCGAAAGACCCCGATATAGGAATGATAAGAACACCACGGTAAAACCAGCAGGGGGATTGGGCCGAGAAATCGCACCTGGAAGTATCACGTTCCCCTCGTCGGGGGAGACTAATCCAAGGCTTCGAGCCCTCTTCTCATCACGTTTCGTGATGGAGGATGCCAGCCAATCTCCTGGCTTGGCTATTGAGCCTGGCGGTGCCGGCGGCGCCGGAGCTGTGGGAGGAGCATCTGAAGAACTCTTCTTTGGAAGAGTGGAGGAAGATTTAGCGGCGGCACCACCAGTCGAAGAGCTGCCGGTGGCAGTAACGCTCTTCTTCTTCACCATTGTCTAGATCTGGAGAAGATTGGAGAAGCGGTGGTGGCGGCGCAGCAGTTACGGAAGGAAGAAGAAGAAAGGCAAAGGCAGATGTGGGAAAAGATTAGGGATTTCTCGCCCTTTGGAGATCTTAAGAGGAGAAGAGTTGCGTGGGCACGTGTCGTTGATGCCAGTCTATCAAGCGGACCTTTTTCCGATTGATGGTTGCGGGAATCGAGGAGACGCCTTGGTAACTGTGCGCAGAGGGCGGAAATTGCTTGAAAATAGGACCAAAAAGAGAGAGAGAGTGGGCCGAGCGGGTCACGTATTGTCAGTCAAAATAAAGACATCGATAGAACGTCATCAATGACGTCATAAAGAATGCATGAAGCATTCGAAGGAATAAAAAGCTATCGGATGGTGAACTTGAGTCTATGCACAGATTGCGAAGCATCTGCGCTTAGACTCGGGGGCTACTCCCATCGGGAGCGCTGGACGCACACCCGATATATTGAGGACTCGAAGAAAAAGGATGAAGAAAAAGATGATTGCTTAGCTCGAGTCTGCGCCCAGTTGCAAGCACTCGTGCCCTGACTTGGGGGCTACTCCCATCGGGAGGGCTGGACGCGCACCCGACAAAAAATTTTGCGCTCCAGGATCATGCCCGGGGACTTGATTCTGTGTAGAGTAACGTTGTTTTGCCATCGGTAGTTAACCAACAAAAGTTGGGCACGTTACTCATTATCCTTGCAAGTGGAAAATATATCGGATGACCTATGAAGACCTGCAGAAAACTTCGGCAGAGAAGAATGTTTGAGTGGTACAACTTGAGTCTACGCACGGATTGCAAGCATCCTTACCTAGACTCGGGGGCTACTCCCATCGGGAGCGCTGACGCGCACCCGACAAAAAGGACGATGCTGATTCAAGATGAACAAGGACAATCAAGGAGAAGAACATCAACAGAAGACATGCTTCAGTCTCTACCCGAACAATGTTCGGCTAGACACTCGGGGGCTACTGACGTGGGCATTACCCTTCGGGTAACCGACATTGCCCTATCCTGTATTGACTAATTGGAGGCCCATGAAGACACCTGGAGGCAAGATGGGCCACCTGGACGGCGCACCAGAGGAATCCTTGACGGGCAAGACAAGGAAGCAGCCGAACAAGGAAAGATTAGATCTAAAACTACTGTAAACCTAGTCGTACTCGGTTAGACCTCTTGAGACCTGACCTCCTATATAAAGGCCAGGAGAGGGGCTGCCGAGGGACACAATCAATCATAGCAACCTTAGCCACAAGAAAATCTAGAGCTAGGTCGCCGTAGTACTAGCCTCTCGACGAGATCTCAGCCGAACTATTCGGCACCCCATTGTAACCCATTATCATTATAATCAAGAACAGACATGCAGGACGTAAGAGTTTTACCTCATCGAGGGCCCCGAACCTGGGTAAATTGCTCTCCCCGCTTGTCTGTGAACCGATGTCTCGTGTCAGTTTGCAGGATTCCGCTAACCCTAAACCCCAATCGGAGGGCATTGCCGAGGAGTACCCTCAACACCAGAAGCCCAATTAAGAGATAGTTTGGAAATGTAGAGTTGTATTAGGAATACTCGACTTGTAACTATTACGGGACGAACTCAAAGAGTCTCCCGGACTTTATAACTTGTACATCACGAAACCCTCGGCTCCACCTCTTATATATGAGGGAGTCGAGGGAGAAAGAGGGGATCGATTTTATTGTCAACACAATCCTAGTTTTCTAGCAGTCTTCAACTTCCAACTAAACCATAGTCTACAATCCGTAGGCATTGACAAGTCGATACTTTGTCATTAACGCCCGCCCGTCAGGTGGTGCCACGTCAGGCTGACACTGGGCCTGACACGTCAGTTTCCTGATTAAAATCTGATCGGACATGAATCAGTGCTTCTTGCAACGTGTTAAGTGTTATTTTTTTAAAACTTTTTCGTATAGTGGTGGTTTTTTTTGAAGAATCTGCCTCAAATGTGATGGTTTTTCTGTAATTTTCTCAGGACACAACGAAAGGCTTTAACGTGGAAAGGAATGGGAACAGTGGTTTTTCCGAAAGATGCCCAACGATATCGATGGGAGGCAAGATCCAGATCGCTCCCAGATCGCCAACAGAGCCGTGCGTATTTTACGTAACCGTCACCTTAGGTACGGACGGTATAGCAAACCTTGAGGCCACCGGGCCGGATTCAATGTCAGGTCCGGATCGGCCTTGGATCCTGACGCAGTCTCACAATGAACCCAACTCATATAAGCAGGTTGCCGATTCTCCAAAAAATACATATATGCTGCAGGTTAGGTTGCCTCCTGCGCTCGTACAAGGAGTAGTATCTGATAAGGTGTTAGATCGATCTCACACGTTGATTTGATTGGATCATCACGCATCTCGAAATTTGATTGATCGGTGATGGAGGGTGATCCAAAAACGGAGAGTTTCCGCGAGTGGGATGCCCTTCCTGGTGATCTCTTGAGGAGCATCGGCGAACTCCTCGACTTGCGATGCTCCATATGGTTCCGTTGCGTCTGCCGGTCCTGGCGCGCGGCTCTCCCTGGTCTGCCGCTGCCGTGGCTGGTGATCCCCGATGGATGGGACCGCGACCAGGATATGCACCACTACACTTTCGTCTCCCTTGCGACGCCCATCGGCGGCACCCGGTCGGCGCTTCCCAACTTGTTCTGCGTTGGCTCCACCGCTGGGTGGCTCGCCCTCATCGACGAAAACCTGATCGTTACGCTGCTGAACCCCCTGACCCATGCGCAGGTCCGCCTTCCGACGCTCCAGTGCGCCGGACGCCTCTATCCTAGATTTGAGGCGGTTATACCACACCACAGGTCGGATTGCGTGGAGCAGTATGACTTGATCCAGAAGATTGCCTTCTCCAGCAACCCCACCGCTGAGGACCACGCCGTCGCCGTCCTTTGTCGGTGGAGGCTCGGCATGGCGTTCACGAAAACCGGCCAGGAGAACTGGCAGTGGGTGCACTGGCCTGACGCCGCAGGCCGTGAACAACCTGGGAACGGGGAGGCCAGTGGCTGCAGCAATACAGACCTTGACATCACTTACCACAGGGGCAAGTTTTACTACATGACGCTATGCGGGCAGATATGGAGCGTCGATCCGGCTGCGCCTCCCCCCATCGTGCCGGTGCCGTTCGCAAAGTGCCGCCCTCAGCTTGGTCCCGACCACCGCCGCTACGGGAAGCACCTGGTGTTCGCCCAAGACGGCACGCTGCACGTGGTGTGGAGCGACGGCCCGGGCCTGCCATGGGACACCAGAACCCGGCCGATGCGAATGCATGTTCAGAGGTACCATCCAGGCAGCTCCCGGCACCGACTCTGGAGGAAGGCACGACACCTGAATGGGCAAGCCTTCCTCATCGGCAACCGCAACCGGTCACTGGCGGTGCCAGCCTCTGTTGTGTCTGCACCGTCGACGTGGATAAGGCCCGACTGCGTCTACTTCACCTGCATTATGCCAGGATCCATCTGGATAAGCGAAACGGACTGGCTGCACCCGGACGTTTGGGAGTTCAACGTGAAAACCGGTGTCTTCCAGGTATGCGACATACAAGACTTTCCAGATTGGCTCGAGTTTTCAAAGGCTATATGGTTTACGCCTTCATTGTCCACGTTGTCGTGATCCTACAGTAGAACGTCGTCCGTTATGTCCACTGAAATCCCAGTTTTCTACTTTTGTGAGCTTTCCATTAAAATCCCAGTTGACTATTGGTGGCGTGGATCGATACTTCTTTGCTCGCATTTCTTTTACATATGCTTGCTACAGTCCTGTACTATCTATGTTAGATTATTAAACAATTTCAACTAAGTTTAATTATCGAATGCAACATCGCAAATACGCTAGCATATTTAACCACACATATTATACTAAACACATCTACCAGATCTAAATATGGAGCAAGTAGGTGCCCCCCTTGTCAACCTTGTCGTGATCGTACAGTACCTCGGTTATGTCCACTGAAATCCTAGTTTTCTATGTTTGTGAACTATTTGTGCCGTCTCATCTTTTTAAGGATCCATGTTTCTTTGCTCTTTTTTTTTTTACATATGCGTGCTACATTCCTACCATCTACTCCATTCCTTCGAAAATAACGGTAAACTTGCTCCCGTCACTACGGAAAAAACGGCAATTGCCGTGTTGCCATAGCTTTGCCGCGGCAATTGTAAGCTTTGCCGTGTGCCAGTTAAAAAGAACACGGCTACGATAAAAAACACGGCAAAAATTGGAAAAAGAACACGCAAAAAAAAATAGGCACAGTAAAGGTTTAAAAAAGAACACGGCAAAGAGAGGAACACCATGAACCTTGTACGAGGCACACGGTAAAGGTCTGGGCCACGGCAAAGGCCGTGCCACGTGTCTCGAGCGGGCTCTCAAGACGGCGCCTTCATAACGGCATGGCTTTGCCGTGTGCCCCTAACGGACACACGTCAAAGCCTTCTCCCGCGCAAGCCCCCCCATCCCGCCAACTTTTCCCGCATGAAGGAGCATGCCGGCGGCATTTTGGCGTGAAACCTTCGACGTGTGCAAAACAGCAAGGAACACGGCAAAGATGGCTTTGCCGTGTGCAAATTGAAAAAGAACACGTCAACGGTCCATTTCTCTCTTCTTTCCCGCCATAACTCTCTTCTTTCCAACCGTTTCTTTCCCACCATATTTTTTCCCACCGTTTCTTTCCCGCCATTTCTTTCCCGCCGTTTCAGCACTCGCCATCCCTATATATACCCATCTCTCGGGCAGTTCTCCTCCACAGCCACCAGCACTTCTCCCTCTACCACCGGCACCGACAATTATCCTCCAAACACCACCTGCGAAGAATCCATCCTCTGCACCCGTCGAGATGCCTCCTCGTCACCGTACCAACCATAGCAACACGGGGTTCACATGCGTCCGTTTGCGGCTGAAATCTCCATCGCCGGAGTACGTGTGTGGCTCGGCACCTTCAACAGTAAGGAGGAGGAAGCCAGTGCATATGACGCCACGGCGTGGAGGTTTGCCTAACCGCGCCACCAAATGAACTTCCGGGAGGTAAGTTCTTTGGAGGAAGCCATGTGTCTCGTTCCTGTGCCGCAATTTGCCTCAGCAGCGGAAGAGCGGCACCACCGTCAAGGGCAGTGGCGGACTACCATCGCCGAGGTGGATAAACGGTTCATGGAACAGTGGAGAACATCCCCGTGACGTGGCAAACGTGCACATTTTCTGGAAGGAGAAGCAGGTGGAGAGGAGAGCGGAGAGGGTGGGAAAGCGGCAGAGGAGGGTCGAATATGAACCGGAGTACGTCGAAGGAGATGTGTCGGCATGGTCGCCTGATGATGAACGGTGGTTGTACCACTACTAGGAATTATCTTACCGCCGACACAGGATTGGCTACCGCCGGCGCCTTCGCATTCGCCGGCGATCACCTCGCCAGTGATAAGGGCTTATCCCTGGCACCTTCTATTGCCGGTGGTATCTTCAAATTATCTCCGGCGCCTTCTCTAATTTACCAGCGGTATTTGTTAACACCGGCGCCTAGCCTATTCGCTAGGGGTAACGGTGTTTATCGCCGGCGCTTATATTCTCACCAGGGATAAAACTAAAAATTCGCCAGGAAAAATAATAACATGAGCCAAAAAAAATCTCGAATTACATTGTATATACACCAGAATATATAGTCTATACACAGAATATACAAGAAAATCCCAGAAAGACAGGAAGATACACTTCAGTAACACGATAGATATACAAAGTATCCAAATATTCATAATATGCATGCATTAATAATACAAGTGTAGAAAGTCCACCACTTCGTGTCCGACTAGCAAATATTACACAAATAGATACAAATTCTCCGAAGTTACACATGTTGCACATGTGAACACAAAATCTCCGACAGCGGCTAGCTAGCTTCTGGCTGCCCCGCTATCTGCCCATAAGGCTTCACGCTGCTCCGCTGCCTGCCGGCCAGCCTACTCGCTGAATCGCCGACGGCCAGCTCCTCCTACATGCTCGGACTCACAGTGTTGTACCGTTCTATCATCGAAAACAAATGCACGTTCTACACTAGCAGAGAGTTAAGGCATGCATGCAGAGGCATCAGAACTGAGAAGTGGGCGCTTATATTATATCAGTTAATTTCCCACCAACTCTCAACTTCCATTGCTAACCATGATCAATACAGCATAAGTATAACTACCATATTAACTGGGAACTGACATCTTTTTTGTGAGAGTTTTGGATTAATTTTGGGGTTAACATCGAGCTGACACGTACGCCACTTTGTGATTTACCCCTGCAGTGATTTTCCCGGTGTACATTTTAGGTGCTGCCTTAGAATTTTCGTGCGCTCTTTTCTCTGTCCTGTGCTGGGCTTCGTTGTATCCTGGGTGGCTGTAGCAAAAAATTTAAACCGCTTTGACCCATTTTGTCTGGTTCGTGGCTTCTATCTCGAGAAATCTCTTGCCCATGCTGCCCAACTTGGTTTCCTCGCGTGCGCTCTCTCTCTCTCTCACTCCATTATCTCCACCGTCCCTAGCTCCTCCATTCCAAATCCCAGCACCTTCACCGGCTCCCCCCTCCTCGCCGGAGGTTCTTCTTGCCTTCCACCAGCCTCCCCCCCTGCCTAGAATGATCTGCCTTGAGCTCTCCCTGTCCAAACAAGGCAAGTGTGGAGACGATGGAGAGACGAGCGCTGCAGCCTGTCGTCCAGAGGAAATAGCGGCTGGCGTCGACATCAGCCGGGGTTGACCCGGACAAGCTTATGCTGAGGAGAGAAACAGGGGATGAGCATCGCCGGGGCGGACGCGGCGATAGTGGAAGGAGCGCAACACACTGGGGCATATCCAGAAGCTCCACTTCATGATTCTCCAGAAATTTCGAAGTCCGTACGCCTCCCCTTTCTCGCCTCCTCTTCTCACTTCCAAAATTTCCTCTATTTTTTTTCTCATTCTTTGCTGCTACTCCTTTCCCGGCGACTCCGGAGTTGATATATTTGGTTGTGATGGACTGATGGTCAGGGGACCTGCGCGTCGATCTGTGCGTCGACTGCGCCTGGGCGTGGTTTTCCCGGTGGTAGACGGGTCTCTTCTCTACCAAATCTCTCTGCCCCTAGCGAGCAATTCTGAGCTCTACCTAACCGAGTTCGCCGTGGTTGCCGACCTCGATTTTTTCCATCCTGTAAAGACGGATTCCACCGCCGGCCGTCCTGCCGTGCGCGCTGCGCCGCTGCCCCAGCCGACGCCCCGCTCGGGCAGGTGGAGCTGCTGTTCCACCGGTCATCAAGCCCAGCACCGTCGTGCAGCCGCCCGCCGGCTTGATTTGTGTTCTTTCGGTATGTTTTAACCTTTTCCGATCTTCGATTTCGCTTTACCTTGCCTTCCGCTCATGGTCTTGCCTATGTTGCAGCTAGATGGGCTTCTTTTTCTATTGACGATATTCAAGGAAGGCCGCCGTGTCCGTCTGGCCGGGGACCTCCTCCTTGCAGGTGCAGCTCCAGACACGCTCAACAGCCAGAGCATGTACCAGCCCAGCTGCGTCCGGGTGTGAGCGCCCAGTCTTGTGTCTCATCATTGGAGCAGCAGTGTGATTTTATTTTCCTGAAATCAGCTACTCCATTCGTCTTTGTGTGCATCCATTATTTGTTTCCTTTCTACATTCGTCCACTCAACTCAACCTCAAAATTTATTTTTGTTACAGGTTTTAATCACTCATTTGAGGGTTCAGTAAGCTGGTGTAATCTCGTGAAAGCAACTGGCAGAAAATTAATATGTGAAGGCATCATGAAATGAAGGAAGAGCTAGACTAGGGAAATTGCAACGTTGATGTATCATGTAAGTATATTGTTGAACCTCTAGATAATTTTGGCTGTTTATGCTTCTTGACCATTGATTTTTGTGCATTCAGTGTGTTTGTACCTCTGGAAATTTTGATATATTCAGTTGCTTGGTGAAAAAAAAAAATAGATGGCATCCAAAAGTTCCTTTGGTGCACTGAAGTATTTTACTTTGGTGCTGGATTTACTGCATTTGAATTGTGAATAACAGCCAAGTAGTAATTATATCTGAACATTAGTGGTTCTCCCTATCTTTGCTTGCGTTATTCCTGTTTTAGCATCTGAGTTAAATGTTCAATGGGCAAGCATATATGACTTCAGTTATGTTGACTACAATACCATGAGAGAACTAGCGTTATTCCTGTTTTAGCATGTGAGTTTTTTCCATAGGTATTCCATTTTTGCCCAACGTGCACTGGTGCAGCGTTGTTCGTAGCACCATTAATGTGTTAGTTCTCTCATGGTATTGTAGTCAACATAACTGAAGTCATGTTTTGTCTTTTCTTTGGAGAAATCCTCTTACTTTCAATTCTCCTGAAACTGATCCAATTTATTATTTTGTGACAGCAAATGATAATCTGAAGTTTTTCGAATTGTTACTCATTTTTCTCTCTTCGAGTTCCATTTATACAAATAACATCACAGAAGAGTTGCCATAGACTTTTTACAAAAATGAAGGGTTTGTATGTCTAATTTATATCTAATTAGTAAGTTTCTTTTGGAACATTAGTGGTTCTCCGTATCCCTGCTTGCGTTATTCCCATTTTAGCATCTCAGTTAAATGTTCAATGAGCACACATATTAATTTTATTTTATTTAACAGCCTGGTATTACAATGAGATAAAAATATAGATTTGGCCGTATATTATCTGGAAATAAATATTTTTCCCATAGGTATTCCTGTTTTTGTCCAAGGTGCATTGTTTGTAGCACCATTAATGTGTTAGTTTGCTCATGGTATTGTAGTCAATATAACTGAAAGTCATGTTTTTTCTTTTCTTTGGAGAAATCCTCTTACTTTCCATTCCCCTAAGACATTGATGCAATTTATTATTTTCTGACAGCATGCCTATGTGCCACAGATTCCCTGAAATAGAACACACTAAGAACTATATTTGTGTCTTTTATTTCCGATTAGTTTTATCTTTGCTCCAGAAGTAGTTCCGCTCAGAAGCTGTCTGGTTATTTTTTGGTACAGACATTTACATTCGAGTGCAATGAAGACACATGAATTTACCATGAGTTGGCCTCACTAGAAGTACACATCACTGAGCATGATAATTATAAATTTAAAATGCTGCCAATACAGGCCATTACTTGATTCACAAGAACAATTGCACATATTTCAGTATACCTTTTCATTGTTATTTTATCACAGGACTTAACAGTGTAGCCCAACTTCTGAAGTTTTTCTTAGAATCAACCTTGAAATGGAAAAAGGTGATACTAATTCAAATTTGTGAAAAGATACTGCTTTTTGATAATTATAATGTTTCATTGGATGCATACGGCATGTGATTCTTAAGTTTATTTTTAATCAGTATGGAGGACTTTGCAATGCATTGTTTGATTGTTGATAGTTTTTAGTGCTCAATGAGCACAAAAGAAGCATAAACCATTCCTTAGATATATATACCTCCTGATGTGGCATTGCTACCAAACTCTGATCACGTGTCTGCTATAGTTGATGTAGTTTATGATTTATTTTCAGAAAATTATTTGGAATCTACTATTTAGCACAAGGTGCTGTGATTTTCCCTACTAATAATGTACCAGATGCAATGAATGACCGTGTTTTTTTTCTAGGGTCCCCGGGTTGCAAGGGAAATTCATAGTTGTGACATTATCTTGTGATGGTGCGGGTTTATTGTACCCTCTGAAATTCCTCCATACTGGTGAACTTGGAAATTTCCCACACCAGAATATCTCTTTGAAGGTTGGTGTCCCTATAATGTTGTTGAATAAAACAATCAATGGACAGGGTTGTGCAACAGAACTTGGCTCATGGTTAAAGGTTAAGGCCAGACATTGGATATGGCAAGTGTTTATTTATCAAAGCCTGTATTTTCTCATGAAAAGTCCCAAGAGTCACAATGGAGAAAAAGACTGTAAATACTTGCAATAGACGACAATGGTATGTCAACTACTGAAACTACAACTATCTTATACTAGGAGGTACTGGAGTATCTGTAAGAGTATGCACCCAGATCATATCATGGTTTCCCCCGCGAAGGGGGACTCGCCTGGGGCTGCTGTGATACAGGGGGCTCCTTCTACCCCTGTATCGACGACCTCTTCTCCCTCACCGGCTTGGTCTCCACCGCCATCGACTTCTCCATCGCCGGTATCCACCCTGCAGCAGCCGCCACCCACGGTCCCTCCTCCCGTTGTTCAACCGACGGTGAGGCGGAGTGGGAGGTACGCTCTTGCGGTGGATGGGGCGGGGCCGACGGATGATGACACCATGCAGAGAGCCATGCGGCGTAAGGCTGAGAAGAACCTCGACACGGCAGGTACTAAGCAACCATCTAAGTCGTTTAATTCGTTTTCAGATACTCGTATTTCTTCAAATTTGAGTAGCATAGGAGTTAATATGGGTAGTAGGTCTGATGAGATTTCAATTTCGGCCAATGTGTTGAGACAGACGGAGCTTGACCGTCTAACGGTTGTTCCGAATGTTTCCACTGGGCATGAAACAACAGTAGTAGACGATGAGGAAGAGGATGACATCCTAGATGGTCAGCTTCTCTCGGCTATTATTGGTAATATTTCAGAAGCCGATTTAGAACACGTGGAGCTTAGTTCTGATCTACAAGCTTCTGAACGTGGTTCTCGATCGTCGGCTGGAAAGAAATCTCGTAGATATAGCAAGAATACTAAATCTAAAATAGTTTCTCGATGAATGGCATGTTTCGGAATAGCAGAGGTCTTGGTGACTTGGCTAAACATTCCCACATTGTCGATGGTTGTAGAGACTATGATTTAGATTTCATTGCTATATCGGAGACGGGTAGGCGAAATTTCACACAAAGTTTTCTCGACCGACTGTCAGGTGGGATTAACTTTCAGTGGTTTTCTCGCCCGCCTTGTGGTAGGTCCGGTGTCATTTTACTTGGCGTCCGTATAGACACCATGACTGTCTTAGCTAGTTCTGATGGAGAGTATCACATTAAGCTCGACATTCAGAATAAAGCAGACGGTTTCACGTGGAGTCTGGTTGCTGTGTATGGTGCCGCCCAGGATGCTTTTAAGGCTGACTTTTTACGTGAGTTGGTAAATCTTACAAAAGATAATCCTTATCTGATTTTAATCGGAGGCGATTTTAATTTGTTGAGATTTCCTCACGAGAAAAGTAAAGGCCGTTTCGATGGACATTGGCCTTTCTTGTTCAATGCTGTCATTGATAGCCTTGATTTAAGAGAGGTGTTTATGTCCGGTCGACAGTTTACTTGGGCCAACAGCTTGCATGAACCCACATACGAGAAACTAGATCGCGTGTTGATGGATACCGAATGGGAAAATAAATACCCTATGGTGTCAGTCCGTGCACTAGAACGTATTGAAAAACTGTCTGACCATGCTCCCATCATCCTAACTACTGGGAATCCCCGTCCTGTTTGTAAACGGCCGTTCAAATTTGAACTTGGCTGGCTACATCGAGAGGGATTTCATGATATGGTTAACAAGGTTTGGGAGAGACCGGTCGGGGGCAGCACTCCAATTTTGAGATGGAATAATAAGATGCGGACAATGCGCAAACACCTCTCTGGTTGGGCTGCCCATACGGCCGGTATCCTTAAAAAAGAGAAGGCTCGCTTATCAAATGTAATTGATGAGCTTGAGGTACATTGCGGAGGTTAGACCGTTGTCTATGCAAGAGATTGAACTTAAAAATCAATCAAATGCGCAGATGGCGAGTCTTCTTCGCGAGGAGGAACTCAAATGGTATCAACGTTCCAAAGCTCAATTCATATTGGAAGGAGATTCAAATACGCGATATTTCCATGGCTTAGCCAATGGGAGACATCGGAAAAAACGTATTCATTCTCTTATTCAAGATGAAGGGTTGATTGAAGGCCATGAGCAACTCAAATCTTACATTACTAATTATAATAAAGTTCTGTTTGGTCCTCCGGAGGAAAGCACCTTCTCTCTTAATGAGGACTTAACGGACGATATACCCCAAGTTTCTATGGAAGAAAATGGTCTACTAACCGCACCTTATACTGAGGAAGAGGTTCAGAAGGCAATTTTCCAAATGGAATGCAAAAGAGCACCGGGTCCTGATGGTTTTCCAGCGGAGTTTTATCAAACTTTCTGGGATACGATTAAATCGGACCTTCTGGATTTGTTCAGTGACCTACACATTGGACAACTAGAATTATTTCGTCTAAATTTTGGTGAAGTAATCTTGTTACCGAAAGTTAATGAGGCAGAAAGGATTCAACAATATAGACCTATTTGCCTCTTAAATGTAAGTTTCAAGATTTTCACGAAAGTGGCCACCATTAGACTTAATACGGTTGCGGATCATGTTGTCCAGCCATCACAGACAACCTTTATGCAAGGAAGGAACATCCTTGATGGAGTGGCGGTCTTGCATGAGACGGTACATGAGATGCATTCTAAGAAATTACATGGGGTTATTTTAAAACTAGATTTTGAAAAGGCGTATGATAAAGTTAAGTGGTCTTTCCTACATCAGACACTCAGGATGAAAGGTTTTTCTCCAGAGTGGCGCGCTCTAATAAATGATTTTGTGTATGGAGGTAGTGTCGCAATCCGGGTTAATGATGACACCGGCCACTACTTCCAAACACGAAAAGGGTTACGCCAAGGGGATCCGTTATCACCGATGTTGTTTAACATTGTAGCGGATATGCTGGCTATACTCATAGAGCGGGCCAAGGCTGATGGCCAGATTGAAGGAGTGATTCCACATCTGGTTGATGGTGGTTTATCTATACTTCAATATGCCGACGATACAATTCTGTTTATGGATCATGATCTTGAAAAAGCTCAAAATCTGAAATTAATTTTGGCGGCTTTTGAGCAGTTGTCAGGATTGAAAATCAATTTCCATAAAAGCGAATTGTTCTATTTCGGTGATGCCCAAAACGATACGGCTCTGTATACAAAGTTGTTTGGTTGCGGGCAAGGCCAATTTCCTATTCGTTATTTGGGTATTCCGATTCATTATCGGAGACTTACAATCGCGGAATGGAAATTAGTGGAAGAAAGATTACAAAAACGCCTTAGTAGTTGGAAAGGTAAATTGTTGTCCCTGGGAGGAAGATTGGTACTCATTAATTCGGTACTCACAAATATGGTACTGTATATGTTATCATTCTTCATCCTACCAAAAGGAATTCTGCATAAACTCGATTACTATCGATCCAGATTCTTTTGGCAAGGGGACAGCGAGAAAAAGAAATATCGACTGGTTAAGTGGAGTATAGTTTGTAGTCCGAAAGATCAAGGAGGGCTTGGAGTTCATGACCTGGAGGTCAAGAATTCAGCTCTTCTGGGTAAATGGCTGTTTAAGCTACTTACTGAGGATGGGACTTGGCAAACTATTCTTCGAAGAAAGTATATCGGTTCGAAGACATTATCTCAAGTGGTTTGGAAACCTGGGGATTCTCACTTCTGGGCTGGTCTTATGGCGACAAAAAATGTATTCTTTCGCCATGGTACTTTCTCAATCAGGAATGGAGCATAGATACAGTTCTGGGAAGATGCTTGGCTAGACAATGCACCCTTAAGTGAACAGTATCCTGCTCTGTATAGGATTGCTCGTCGCCAAGGTGATACCATTGCTACTGTAATGGCTACCTCACCTCCGAATGTGACGTTCAGACGGGTTTTACTTGGACAAAGACTTGTGGCATGGAATACCCTAATTCAACGGCTCGGAGATATTCATTTATCACCTGAACCAGACGAATTTAGATGGAACCTTCATGTAGATGGTACCTTTTCCGTAAAATCTTTCTACAATGCGATCCTTCTTTCTGACTTACCAGTTGACAACAATAAGAAGATTTGGAAGATGAAGATACCATTAAAAATTAAAATTTTTGGATGGTATCTTTGTCGTGGGGTTATTCTCACCAAAGACAATCTTGTTAAGCGGAATTGGCATGGAGGTACACGGTGTGTTTTTTTGTCATCAGGACGAAACAATCAAACACTTATTCTTCCAGTGCCAGCTCGCGAGATCTATATGGTCTGTCATCCAAGTAGCGTCTACCTTGTATCCTCCGACTAGTGTCGCCAATGTCTTTGGCAATTGGCTTCATGGTATAGATTCAAGGTTTAAGTTGCTTCTTAGTGTAGGGGCGCTAGCAGTTATCTGGGCGCTTTGGCTATGTAGAAATGACAAGATCTTTAATGACAAAAATTGTTCTTTGTTGCAGGTCATCTACAGATGTACATGTATTCTCAGTTCATGGTTACCTCTACAGCGAGTGGAGAACCGACAGCTATTTACGGAGGTCTGTACACGGTTGGAGGCTACGGCGAGGGATACATTTTCCCTACATGGGTGGCAGCATAGTCAACGGATAGATACCCCACCTATACTTTAGGCGTTATATGATTCATCGTTCCGATATGTATCTCGCCTAGTTTTTATTATTTTTCCTTTTGGACTTGAGACAACAAAACGGTTGTGTGCATCCTGGTTATGCAGAGGCTGAATGTAATTGCTTATTAAAGTAATAAAGCATCCTTTATCGAAAAGATACATGTATGAACTTAGACATAGCTTCATGCATTTAGATAATTAAAAAGTTTCCTCTTCCTTTATTTACAGTGTTAATTCGTGTGGAACAAACTGGGTAATTTAGATCTCTCTATCCTTGCACATTTCGAGCCAACCAGACTTTGTATTCTGTGCTTCATCTATTTCATCTGATAATTTTTGTTCTGCTGCTTCTTTACCATGGCGCATTGTTTAATCTGTACAGTTAATTTTGGAATACACTTCATGTGAGTAAAAAAGGTTTTTGTACAACAAAAACACTAATTATGAACTTTTCTCCTTGCAGAAAACACCAGAATCTCACCTTCAGATTATAGTTGTTCTGAAAGGGAGAAGGAAAGAAGTATCCAAACTGATGAAACAGACATTCTGCAACTAGGCCTCCATTTTGTCAGCATCTGCCATCGAGAAAACCATTTCAAGTGTTATTTGTCTACTCAGCCTTGTAGTGAGTATGGAACATAAGTATCCATGCAATTCTACCAAAAATATTATCCACCCGCTGTTGTAAGAAGTACGGACACTACCGATGTACCGTGGCATCAAGTATCTAAAGATCCATGTATAATTATTGTAACGACCCTTTTAGCTTATTATGTGTAGTCGACTACTCCCTTGGGCTTAGTTGTCATGTTTGGTAGATCAAACCACCTTTCACTTCCAAGTTACTTACAACTTGTGCCCTAAATTTCTCAACATTATCGTATACCCATGCAGGAAGAGTAGACCAGCAAACTGCCCAATATCTTTGAAGATAACAAGTCCACAACTCTGGCAGTAAGAGAAAAAAAAAGGAATAAGACACCTGCGTCATTTTCGATGAAGAGGAAAGCGTAGAATTGAGGTCTCCAATACCCGAAACAACAGTCCTAGAGACCTTCGGTCAGTAAAATTGCATTGTACTTTTAGATTAAGTAGAACCTGATATCTCAGTTGTACTGCTTAGGCACATAGACCCGTAAATAAACTATGTACAACACCGATTATATAGTAGTGCATGTAGTGGGGCACCTACTGGGTCAAATCATTTAACAATAGCTTTACAACGTATTTCTGAACATACTTATCATTCATAGGCGCATGCCACAGATGCCAAAAACGCACTACCAAACACGAAAAGCTACAAAGCTCTATCACTGAGCCTCCAGAATATATGTCCATCTCGCCAGACACTTCAACCAAAACCAGAAACGCTGCAAAGCTCTATCACTACACCTCCAGAATACATATGTCCATCTCGCCAGACACTTCATCCAAAACCAGCTCTATCACCGAGACTCCAGAATACATGTCCATCTCGCCAGACATTTCAACCAAAACCAGAAACGCTGGAAAGCTCTATCACTAGGCCTCCAGAATACATGTCCATCTCGCCAGATACTTCATCCAAAACCATACACGCATCATACAATTCGTCCTCGATACAAAATCATACACACAACATACAATACGCCCTCAATCACCCATCACTCGATGGCAACCACTCGCCACCACCGTCCACAACCCACTGGCAATCTAGACATATAACTACCATATAAAAATAAAACGACACACATGTAAAGCCTTACAAAATTCATAACACACAAAATTCTAAACACACAAAAAAACAACTATAACCCACAAACATTTACCACCGTAAAAAAATACCATCTGCCAGCCACTATATGGCGCGGCGTGCCGCCGCGTTGGTCATTGCTAGTATTATTCACGGGGATACATCATGCTAGAACCGAAAGAGGCACTAATTTAATTCACTCGTTCATAGGAAGTCGTATACCATCAACAGCAAGAGACAGCGCATATACTGGGTGAGAAAGTAGTGTACACCAAGCATGGGCACTTGGAACGGATGCTCGCGCGCCGATATAACATACTACCTCTGTTTATAAATAAACTTTTGAGATTTGTCTAAATCTAGATGTATCTAGACGCTATTTAGGCTAGCGGCATGGAACACTTTAATTTAGAGGTTGGGGGATGTTATCCTATCACCTGAACCAGATGAATTTAGGTGGAATTTACATGTAGATGGCTCTTTCTCAGTAAAATCCTTATACACCGTCATAATCCATTCTGATTTACCGGTTGATAATAATAAGAAAATTTGGAAGATGAAGATAGCATTAAAAATAAAAATATTTGGATGGTACCTTCGTCGAGGAGTCATCCTCACCAAGGACAATCTTGTTAAGCGGAATTGGCAAGGAAGCTCTCGATGTGTTTTTTGTCATCATGATGAAACTATTAAACACCTCTTCTTCCAGTGCCAGTTCGCGAGATCTATTTGGTCTGTCATCCAAGTAGCGTCTACCTTGTATCCCCCCACTAGTGTGGCCAATGTCTTCGGTAACTGGCTTCATGGTATAGATTCAAGGTTTAAGTTGCTTCTTAGGGTGGGGGCGCTGGCAGTTATCTGGGCGCTTTGGCTGAGTAGAAATGACAAGATATTTAATGATATTAACTCCTCTTTGTTGCAGGTCATCTACAGATGTACAGGGATTCTTCGTTTGTGGTTACCTCTTCAGCGTATGGAGAACCGAGACCTATTTACGGAGGTCTGTACACGATTGGAGGCTACGGCGAGGGATACTTTTTCCCTACATGGGTGGCGGCATAGTCTACGGATTGAAGCCCCATCCACACCTTAGGCGTTATATGATCCATCGTTCCGATATGTATTTCGCCTAGATTTTTAGTCTGGCATCTTTTTTTGGACTTGAGACTCAATAACGGCTGTGTGCATCCTTGTTATGCAGAGGATGGATGTAATTGCTTCCACAAAAGTAATAAAGCATCCTTTATCGAAAAAAAATCTAGACGCTATTTAGTGTACAAGAGAAGGATTACCTTAACGCGCGAGAGGAAGAGCGGCGAAGGTATGATGGCGACCGCCGCGGGGATGGGTGAGGCGCCCTTCATCTCGGTGCCGGCCCGCACCCTCCGCGCCCACACGCCGTCGCAGAGCCTCCTGCGTCTCCGAGCGTACCTTGCGCACAGATGAGCCTCCCCGCAAAAAAAAAAAGATGAGCCTCGCCGCGTCAGGTGCCAGGATCCTCGCGGCGCAGGCCAGAAGCCGCTCGAAGTGGGATGGATCTTGCGCCGTGCATGCATCCGATCAAGCAAAGAGGCGCTGGCTAGGCAGCTCACCGAGGATCGACATCACGAATCGGCGCCGCTCGGAGCAGGAGAGGGAGGAAGCGCATGTGAGAGAAGGAAATCGCGAGGAGACGAGCGTGTGTGGCTGGGAGAAGGGATAAGACGATAGATTAGTGCGATGAGAAATGCCCGGCGAAAATGAACAGGGATGCCGGCGGTAATTTCTGCTCAAATGGCCCACGACAGTCCACTTTATTCATGGCGCACACAAATTGGTTTCGCTAGTGGTAGTTAATTTAGGCTTGGCGTCACCGAGACAAACTCGTCGGCGGTAAGGGGAGGACCATCCAGGTGCTCACGGGTCACCTTACCCTCGGCGGTTGCAATCCCGATTCGTTGGCGGTAAGTGCCCTATCCCCAGCGACTCGAAACCAACTCACCGACAGTAACGCGAGAAGAGCTTTAGGCTCGGCAACTTTGAACCTGATTCGCTGGTGGTAATAAGTGCGGCTATAAAGTTATTCCTAGTAGTGTACATCATCTCAACTACCGCTTCAGAGGACACCCCAGCGACGATGAATCTATGGAGTGGGATTAGTGTGTGGCTAACCAATTGTCGTGTCTAGTTCGCCGTCTAGCTCATCATGTGTCGAAGAGTGTTTAGTTCGCGTGTGCCCAATAGTGTTATTATTTCCGAGTCTCGTTTGCATGTGGGTCTAGTAGTTATTTAGTGTTTTGTTTGTGTATGTGGGTCCATTTCTTCAAGTGTTTTGTTCATGTGTGGTTCTAGTTTTGCAGTGTATTATTAATATATATTATGTGTGTTTTGCCCGTTATTTCATGTGGATCCCATTTTAGACATAAATGTATCGAACAAAGTCGGAAATATGCGAGACGTCGTGGGGCATTGTTTTATGTGACCTAGTAGCGAGAACAAAAGATGGATCTGGGATACGGCTGTTCTTCTGAAAAAAACCCAAAAAACCCGTTTCCCAATTCTCGAGAGCCGAAGCGGTCTATTTTTGTGAAGCAGCAACACAAGGCGCATTCAACAATTCAACGTGACATCTACATGTTGTTAGAGGACCACATATACACCATGGATCACATGTGTGTCCGCGCGTTAACTTTCTGGGTAGACATGTGTAACGGTCCCGGGTAGCACCCCCTATAGAATTGTTAGTTTTTTTTATGCATCATCATGGCATCATGCATATATCATACCCATATTTTCACAAATAAAATTATTTTGTAAACCCTATTTCAATATTTTCCCCTCTCATATGGTTCTCTAATAGAACTCGCTCTTCTTCCCTTTTAACAAAACCCTAGAAAACCCAAAGCTCTAAATTATACAAAACTATTTCAAAATTTTCTCATTTCAAAATAAAATGTTTTTGGTTTGAATTTTCAAAATGCTTTCAAATCTATTTCTTTACGCAAAAGGGAGAAAAGTATTTTAAAACCAACAACAAAAACCAAACTCCCCCTGGGCCTCTCCCTTTTCCAGGGACTTGACCTTGAAGTAGGTTCTTGCGGGATTGCCACAAGAGCAGTTAACTGGTACCTGATCCGTCATATGAACCAGCCACATTTACCATTATCCCTATACAATATATAACTATTTCATGATGATTGTCTAGCAACTTGAAGAAATTGTGTGTTAATTATAATGATGAAGATTTTACTCAATTCTACGATTCAAGCAAAATCTCGGTTGCTACTGACATAAGCATCCCAATCACTACAAGAAATATGTTGACTTGCGACACTCCATTTTTGTCATAGAATCGTCATTATTTTTAATCCATGACATTTTTATGACAAAAAATAAATTGTCAAAAACGGAGCGTCAGAAATCAACCAACGTGACCTTCTACTTGTAATCGTCATGATCGTCTATGACGATACTACATCGTCATAACATCAATGACGATCCAGTATCGTCATGGGCAATCAGCTCATGCCACATCAGATCCTATGTGGCTAGTCTGACGTGGCAAAATTGTGACGAAATCAAATTGTCGTAACCCAAAATCAGCCCGGTCCACTTTAATGGTCTACATGTGCCAAGCCCATTAATACCGGCCTTTTTTGGTCCACTTATCTTCTAAGCTTTAGCCTTTTTTCATTTCGTCCAACTTTTGGGCCTCAGCCTTTTAACAGTGTTTTTTGGCCCATTTGATTTTTAGGCCTTAGCCTATTACGCCATTTTATTTCTTGGGTCTTGGCCCTTTTAGTTAAAGGTTACCATTTCCTCTTCTTAGATTCTATTTTCCCACTATTTGGCATTAATTGAATAACAAATAATCAGAACCGAAGAATGCATGAACATGTTTTCACAACAGCAATAATTAAGTCTATTACAATATTCCAACGGCTTAAATCACATATATACAGCAAAATAAGCCCAGAATGAACACATGCATGACAATATCAGTCATTAACTTCCTGATGGCCAAACCTCCATGTCCATTCTTGTTGTTGCATCATGAGCTCCCCCAACCTACAGGGCCCCTTCTTGCAACCAACATCTGCGAGTTAACATTCAGATTAGTTGGGAACAAAATAAAAAGCAACTAAACATGCTAATTTCTAGACAGCCTGTGCACATACATAATAGTAGAACAATTAATAATGAATACTACCTCCGTTTCAACGTATTTTAAGACGAATTTTGACCATAAAAATTGAGCAACAAAATCTTGATTATATTATACGTAATTGGTATCGTTGGATTCGTATTGAAAAACACTTTTTAATGATACTAATTTCATACAAATAATTTTTATCTATTTGAAGTAATTCTTGGTCAAACAAAAAACACGTAAAACGAGGGCGCCTTATTCCTTGAAACAGAGGTAGTATGTGTTAGTGCAAGATCCTGGAAACAGAATCCCCATATCAGGGTAGCTGTACCTAGATAGTAAAAGTTGTGTTTGCACTTGCAATTAAAAGGAAAAATAGTATCACTTCATCTAGTAACACTAGGATATAGTAAATTTACTTTCTTTTTGTGTTTCCTAGAAACCCAAACTATAAAGGTTTATTATGCTGAGTAGGAATGACAACCGACTAACTTGAAAAAAATTAGATAGTAGTTTAAGATGTTCGATACATAAAAACCAGAACAATGTCAATGAACCAGCTAGACTACGGCAGAAATATTAACAAGTTAATCGAGTGCATGATAACAGAGCAACCATGTCGAAGTCAAATCAGTTTACTAATGTGTTTGTCACACGATACGCATCCAAGATCGTCGTAACCTCTATGACGATATATAGATGCAAATAATCACGAATCTGATTGTCGTAATATAGCAAGATACAGTCTTAACATGGATCAAGTGATGACCTGACCAATATAGTTACCACCTATGGTCAAAGATTTTGGAAAAACATAGACCAAGTGATCATACAGAAGCTACATTGGCCAACCTTTTGGCAGACATAAGAAAGCTCAACCAGTTGAGCGGTAAGATACAAATAAGGATCTAATAATTTCCGAGAACCATGGTTATTCTGAAGGAATAGATGTAGTAGGTCCAGGAAACTAATCAGGTTGCAGTGTGATACTTGAAATGGAATACTCTAGGCAACCAACACAAATCAAATATGGAAATCATGATATAATTACTCTAAGGTTCAAGCCATCCAAAGTGATTGACGCCAAGCAACTAACAATCAATATAATCAGGAATATAATTAGCTATTTACCTACAGGTATACACAACAGAAAAAATAAAGCAGCATATGACAGGATTGTTTACAATATCTCAGCCAATGACTTTAAAAAGGAATATAGATGTACACAACACAGTGCAAACTAGTCAGTATATTTCTTTACCGATACACGATTTTATCATTTTTACGTGCTGTAAGAACAAAGCAAGCCAAACTTTGCTGCAAGAACAGAGCAAGCCAAACTTTGCTGTAAGACTGAGCAGATATTAAATTATTTCTGGACCAAAGGTAAGATAGATCAAGACTTTGACCTCATGATTTTCGAAAGTATCAACACAGTTAACAATTTCAACTCATATAGCCATATTCATCCATGCTACCCAACATAACTATGGGGCCAAACAATGCAGAAGTCATATACTTCACCAAGCAACATGCAAACACACCATGGCAAGACCTCATATGCGAGAAAAAATAAGGTTCGCAAGAATTATCTTACCCAAAGGAGCTCGAAGAGGGCAGATGATGTCTGGTATCTGCTTGAACTTCCTCACCTCGGTAAGAGCATCCCCACTCGTTGGCACTCCCCACGCCCAAATCCGGCGAAATTTTCGTCCGGATTGGAGGAAGATTTGGCGTGGAGAGGAGTAGTTTCCCAGTCGTGTGCTCCCCAAGCGGCGTTTCTCGGGGAAAAAGAGGATGGCTCGGGGAATCCGGACGAAAGAGGAGACACGTGGGCGTGGACGGTTGGTTTAGCTTCATCCGGAGTCCCCGGGAGACCCCCGGGAAACCGAGGATGGCATGGGGAGTCCGGACGAAAATAGGCTCAAATCCGGACCAAAACGAGGAACCGGGGGCCTGACTGGGCCGTTTTTCGCCGTCCGGATGAAAAAAAATGGTCGTGGGGGGCTTCTCGGGGAGACTAGTGGAGATGCTCTAAGCAGCGTGTCGTACATGACTTGGTCCAGCAGCACTGGGATTTCACCTATGCTTCCCGTTGCTCTACTTCTGAAACCCCAAACAAACAACAAGAGAATTCATTAGAAAGAGAGAGCGAAACTAGATGGTAATCAAACCTAAAGAGGGGATGTGGGATTCGATCTGCGCCGAACTTCAGTTGAGTTGAGTCGAGGCGAAGGGCCAGGAAGCACCTACTGGCGGGGCACGCGAGATCCGTGGAGGCCGGATCAGCATCGCCGAGGACGGGGGTGCACGGATCCAGGCAGAGAGGATGGGGTTGTGGTATTGGCTGCCCACGCAGCTAGTCAGCGTCAGGTGTCGTTCGTCGGTGGCTTTGATTGCACGGCGCCCCGCTCATAAGCTGCGACCGAGCAGGTGGAGGGGCCGCGCCATGTGAGCGTGCAAGGACCTGTCGCCGGAGGAGAGGGAGAGCCTGCCGGTGTCGATGACGAGTTGCATCTAGGGAAAGCAGGTGGGCAATCCCGAAGCCCAGCTTCCGCTCGCCGGCCCTCCGACTCCGCCGCCGCCGCCGATGCCATCGCCGCCACCGGGAGGCGTGTTCCCCTCAACGTGGATCTTGGTAGGGTGGAGCAGACGTCGGCGTGGATGTTGACCTCCATCGCAATCGTCGCTGTATCAGGGGATTCGTGAGACGAGATGGTGGGGAATCGGCCGGGCGCGATGCAGAGAGGAAAGGAGTGCTAGATTGGAGGGAGGTGGTGGTGGCGGCGGATTGGGGGCTTAGGGTTTGGGTCTTGGAGGGAGGGAGGGAGAGGGGAGGCGGGCGAAAAATGGGGATTTGGGGAGAGTGATTCTGCATTCTGATTTGTCCATAAATTGGTGTGGAAATGTATTTTATTTAATTTTACTATGCTTTTTGGTTTAGAAAAGTTACTAGACTATACTTAACTCATACTCCCTCCTTTCCAATCTATAATGCCTATAGATTTTCTGTACGGTAATTAGCGCAAGTCATTTTTTAGCACATACTCCCCTAACGAGTCCAACCACGATCTCAGAAATAGGAGAGAAATAAGAAAATTCAAACAGAATCTCGAAAATCTCCCGATCCCTCCATTCAACTGATTGGTGGAAGGGGTTCTTTGCAAATAAACACATGTCTACTCTTATATTATGAAACAAATACAGAAAATCTATAGGCATTATAGATTAAAACGGAGGGAGTATTGTTTAGTAGAGTATCAGATTGACCTATAGGTCCCACACGTTAGTGGTAGTACCCAAACTAGTGTTATCTAGACATATAAGAAGAAATTGACACATGGACATGACACACAAGCAAAAACCGCTAAGGTGGACGCCCTGTCATCTGAATGCATCACATATTAGCAATTACGACGATACAAATTGGTCGTAATCATCTAAAAAGAAGGTCCTAAGTTGTGTCTTCTAGATTATGACGATTTCACCTAATGAAATTATAACGTTTTTGAGCCAAATCGTCGTAAGTTTCTAGGGTAGGGTTTTGACCCTCCCAGACGGCCTACGACCATCTACTGAGGAATCGTCATAGAATCATGACGATTTTACCCAGGATCATCGAGAGAAGGTCATGAGTCAACACATTTCTTGTAGTGAATGGGTCTGCCGAAGAATGTACCCGGAGTTTACTGAAGGCCCACGACCTGAAGATTACGAAGCGCGGAAGCCCAATAAAGCGTCGATATGGAAATTAGAGATATATTAGGAATAGAGACTTGTAATTATACGGGACAAACTCAAGAGTCTCCTGTTGTTCATAACTTGTACATCACGAAACCCTCGGCTCCGCCTCCTATATAAGGGGGAGTCGATGGAGAAAGAAAGGATCGATTCATTGTCAACACAACCTAGCTTTTAGTAGTCGAGCACCTTTTCGGCTGAAACCTTCGAGATCTACTTGCCCTCTACTTTCCACGAAACCCTAGTCTACAACTTGTAGGAATTATCAAGTCGATACCTTGTGGAACAGTACCTGTGTAATGAATGTCGGACAAATGATGACCTGGGAAGACTTCAAGCTCAAGTTCAGCAGATACCATGTGCCCCCAGGTTTCATTAAGAAGATGAGGGATGAGTTCCGCGAACTCAAACAAGGAAGGATGTCCGTGGTGGAATACCGTGACAGGTTCCTCACTCTGTCTAGGTACGCCCCGGACGAGACAAACACCAATGAAGAGAAGAAGGAAAGATTTCTGAATGGACTGCACGATGAGATGCAGACGGTACTTGTGAACATCCCGTTTGCTGACCTAGAAGCCCTTGTGGACTCTGCCATCCAGATGGAAGGAAAGCTGCACCAGCCAATGAGAATAGCAAGCGCAGAATGATGAACCAGAATGGACCCCCCAATGCATAGAAGTACCGCAACAGTTCAACTACAGGATATACACCAAGACCCCACAAAACACCTGTTCCGACGTTTCGTCCGAACTTTGATGTCTACGGGTGCTTCTATTCTTGTAGACAGTGTTGGGCCTCCAAGAGCAGAGGTTTGTAGAACAGCAGCAAGTTTTCCCTTAAGTGGATCACCCAAGGTTTATCGAACTCAGGGAGGAAGAGGTCAAAGATATCCCTCTCAAGCAACCCTGTAATCACAAAGCAAGAAGTCTCTTGTGTCCCCAACACACCAAATACACTTGTCAGGTGTATAGGTGCACTAGTTCGGCGAAGAGATAGTGAAATACAAGTAATATGGATGTATATGAGTGGTAATAGCAATCTGAATAAAATATGGCAGCGAGTAAACATGCAACAAAACAGTAAACAAACGGAGATTCAATGCTTGGAAGCAAGGCCTAGGGATCCTGCTTTCACTAGTGGACACTCTCAACAATGATCACATAATAGGACTACTCTACACCCTTTTGTTGGATGATGAACACATTGCGTAGGATTACACGAACCCTCAATGCCGGAGTTAACAAGCTCCACAATAATGCTCATATTTTAGTAACCTTTAGTGTAAGATAGATCAAAAGACTAAACCAAGTACTAGCATAGCATGCACACTGTCACCTTCATGCATATGTAGGAGGAATAGATCACATCAATACTATCATAGCAATAGTTAACTTCATAATCTACAAGAGATCACAATCATAGCCTACGCCAAGTACTCACACGGTGCACACACTATCACCTTTACACACGCGGAGGAGGAATAGAGTACTTTAATAACATCACTAGAGTAGCACATAGATGATATTCAATTAGATCACATAAAGAGAGAGATGAACCACATAGCTACAGCGGAGCCCTCAGCCCCGGGGGAGAATTACTCCCTCCTCATCATGGGAACATCGATGGCGGTGAAGATGGCGGTGGAGACGGCGGTGGAGATGACTCCGGGGGCAATTCCCCGTCCGGCAGGGTGCCGGAACAGAGACTTCTGTCCCCCGAATTGGAGTTTCGCGATGGCGGCGGCGCCCCAGTAGTCTTTCTGGAGTTTCTTCAAGTGGTACGGTGTTTTTAGGTCACGAGGGGTTAAGTAGGCGAAGAGGCGGCGTCAGAGGGGCACCAGGGCGCCCTCCCCATAGGCCGGCGCGGCCAGGGGACTGCCCGCGCGGCCGTGTGGTGTCGGGGCCCTGGGCCTCCTCTCCGTCTCCCCTTCGGTGCTCTGGTCCGTCTCGGTGAATTAAGATGTTTGGTCTTTGTTTCGTCGAATTCCGAGAATATTGCCCGAACAGCCTTTCTGGAACCAAAAACAGCAGAAAACAGGAACTGGCACTGTGGCATCTTGTCAATAGGTTAGTTCCGGAAAACGCATAATAATGACATATAATGTGTATGAAACATGTAGGTATCATCAATAAAGTGGCATGGAACATAAGAAATTATAGATACGTTTGAGACGTATCAAGCATCCCCAAGCTTAGTTCCTACTCGCCCTCGAGTAGGTAAACGATAACAATGATAATTTCTTAAGTGACATGCCATCATAACCTTGATCATACTATTATAAAGCACATGAGATGAACGCAGAGATTCGAAGCAATGATGAAGATAATGAGTAAACAAATGAATCATATAACAAAGACTTTTCATGAATAATACTTTCAAGACAAGCATCAATAAGTCTTGCATAAGAGTTAACTCATAAGCAATAAATTCTTAGTAGAAAGCTTTGAAACAACACAAAGGAAGATATAAGTTTCAGCGGTTGCTTTCAACTTTAACATGTATATCTCATGGATAATTGTCAACACAAAGTAATATAACAAGTGCAATAGGTAAACATGTAAGAATCAATGCACACAATTTACACAAGTGTTTGCTTCTAAGATAGAAAGAATAGGTAAACTGACTCAACAATAAAGTAAAAGAATGGTCCTTCAAAGAGGAAAGCATCGATTGCTATATTTGTGCTAGAGCTTTGATTTTGAAAACATATAGAGAGCATAAAAGTAAAGTTTTGAGAGGTGTTTGTTGTTGTCAACGAATGGTAGCGGGTACTCTAACCCCCTTGCCAGGCAAACCTTCAAAGAGCCGCTCCCATTTTATTTTGTTTTTGGGTGGCACTCCTTCCAACCTTTCTTTCAAAAACCATGGCTAACCGAATCCTCGGGTGCCTGCCAACAATCTCATACCATGAAGGAGTGCCTTTTTATTTTAGTTTTATTATGATGACACTCCTCCCCACCTTTGCTTTCTCAAGCCATGGCTAACCGAATCCTTCGGGTGCCGTCCAACAATCACATACCATGGAGGAGTGTCTATTTTTGTTAATTAATTTGGGACTGGGAATCCCATTGCCAGCTCTTTTTGCAAAATTATTGGATAAGCGGATGAAGCCACTAGTCCATTGGTGAAAGTTGCCCAACAAGATTGAAAGATAAACACCACATACTTCCTCATGAGCTATAAAACATTGACACAAATAAGAGGTAATAACTTTTGAATTGTTTAAAGGTAGCACTCAAGCAATTTACTTTGGAATGGCGGAGAAATACCATGTAGTAGGTAGGTATGGTGGACACAAATGGCATAGTGGTTGGCTCAAGGATTTGGATGCATGAGAAGTATTCCCTCTCGATACAAGGCTTAGGCTAGCAAGGTTATTTGAAACAAACACAAGGATGAACCGGTGCAGCAAAACTCACATAAAAGACATATTGTAAACATTATAAGACTTTACACCGTCTTCCTTGTTGTTCAAAACTCAATACTAGAAATTATCTAGACTTTAGAGAGACCAATTATGCAAACCAAATTTTAGCAAGCTCTATGTATTTCTTCATTAATTGGTGCAAAGTATATGATGCAAGAGCTTAAACATGAGCACAACAATTGCCAAGTATCACATTATCCAAGACATTTTAGCAATTACTACATGTAGCATTTTTCAATTCCAACCATATAACAATTTAACGAAGAGGAAACTTCGCCATGAATATTATGAGCTAAGAACACATGTGTTCATACGAACCAGCGGAGCGTGTCTCTCTCCCACACAAGGATGAACTTATTCAGAGAACTAAGATAACAAAACAAAAATAAAAGCACACACAGACGCTCCAAGTAAAGTACATAAGATGTGACTGAATAAAAATATAGTTTCAGGGGAGGAACCTGATGATGTTGTCGATGAAGAAGGGGATGCCTTGGGCATCCCCAAGCTTAGACGCTTGAGTCTTCTTAAAATATGCAGGGGTGAACCACGGGGGCATCCCCAAGCTTAGAGCTTTCACTCCTCTTGATCATAGTATATCATACTCCTCTCTTGACCCTTGAAAACTTCCTTCACACCAAACTTCAAGCAAACTCATTAGAGGGTTAGTGCATAATCAAAAATTCACATGTTCAGAGGTGACACAATCATTCTTAACACTTCTGGACATTGCACAAAACTTCTGAAAGTTAATGGAACAAAGAAACCCATTCAACAAAGCAAAAGCGGCAATGCGAAATAAAAGGCAGAATCTGTCAAAAACAGAACAGTCCGTAAAGATGAATTTTAAAATGGCACCAGACTTGCTCAAATGGAAAAACTCAAAACTAATGAAAGTTGCGTACATATCTGAGGATCACACTCGTAAATTGGCAGATTTTTTCGAATTTTCTACAGAGATTTGTGCCCAGATTCGTGACAGACAGCAATGCTGTTTCTGCGCAGTAATCCCAAATATAACATCAACTTTAACATAGAAACTTTACTTGGCACAAAAACATGATAAGGAGAGGTTGCTACAGTAGTAAACAACTTCCAAGACTCAACAAAACAAAAATTTCTGTAGTAAAATAAACACATGGGTTATCTCCCAAGAAGTTCTTTCTTTATAGCCATTAAGATGGGCTCAGCAGTTTTAATGATGCACTCGCAAGAAATAGAAGTTGAAGCAAAAGAGAGCATCAAGAGGCAAATTCAAAACACATTTAAGTCTAACATGCTTCCTATGCATAGGAATCTTGTAAATAAACAAGTTCATGAAGAGCAAAGTAACAAGCATAGGAAGATAAAACAAGTGTAGCTTCAAAAATTTCAGCACATAGAGAGGCATTTTAGTAACATGAAAATTTCTACAACCATATTTTCCTCTCTCATAATAACTTTCAGTAGCATCATGAGCAAACTCAACAATATAACTATCACATAAAGCATTCTTATCATGAGTCTCATGCATAAAATAATTACTACTCCCAACATAAGCATAGTCATTCTTATTAATTGTAGTGGGAGCAAATTCAACAAAGTAGCTATCAAATATAGGAGGTATATTGTAATCATAATCAAATTTATCCTCCATAACAGGTGGTAACAAAAGACTACTATCATTATAATCATCATAAATGGGAGGCAAAGTATCATCAAAGTAAATTTTCTCCTCAATGCTTGGGGGACTAAAAATATCATGCTCATCAAAACCAGCTTCCCCAAGCTTAGAATTTTCCATAGCATTAGCAACAATAGTGTTCAAAGCATTCATATTAATATGTTCCATGGGTTTTTTAATTTTCGCATCAAACCATCCATGTCTTAAATCAGGAAATAGAATAAAAAGGTCATTGTTGTCCATTATGCCTAACAAGTGTAAACAAGAAACCAAATGTCGCAATTGCAGAGTCTAAAGGAAATAGCTTCGAGCACACACACAATGGCGCCAGAAAAGTACTGTTACCTGGAACCGGAGTATGAGTGCCTTTTACCTTTCCTCCCCGGCAACGGCGCCAGAAAAGTGCTTGGCGCGTAGTTGACGAGGGAGGAAAAGTGCTTAGTTGCCGGGCTTGCCAATGTGTGAGTGCCGTTTACCTTCCCTCCCCGGCAACGGCGCCAGAAAAGTGCTTGATGTCTACGGGTGCTTCTATTCTTGTAGACAGTGTTGGGCCTCCAAGAGCAGAGGTTTGTAGAACAGCAGCAAGTTTTCCCTTAAGTGGATCACCCAAGGTTTATCGAACTCAGGGAGGAAGAGGTCAAAGATATCCCTCTCAAGCAACCCTGTAATCACAAAGCAAGAAGTCTCTTGTGTCCCCAACACACCAAATACACTTGTCAGGTGTATAGGTGCACTAGTTCGGCGAAGAGATAGTGAAATACAAGTAATATGGATGTATATGAGTGGTAATAGCAATCTGAATAAAATATGGCAGCGAGTAAACATGCAACAAAACAGTAAACAAACGGAGATTCAATGCTTGGAAGCAAGGCCTAGGGATCCTGCTTTCACTAGTGGACACTCTCAACAATGATCACATAATAGGACTACTCTACACCCTTTTGTTGGATGATGAACACATTGCGTAGGATTACACGAACCCTCAATGCCGGAGTTAACAAGCTCCACAATAATGCTCATATTTTAGTAACCTTTAGTGTAAGATAGATCAAAAGACTAAACCAAGTACTAGCATAGCATGCACACTGTCACCTTCATGCATATGTAGGAGGAATAGATCACATCAATACTATCATAGCAATAGTTAACTTCATAATCTACAAGAGATCACAATCATAGCCTACGCCAAGTACTCACACGGTGCACACACTATCACCTTTACACACGTGGAGGAGGAATAGAGTACTTTAATAACATCACTAGAGTAGCACATAGATGATATTCAACTAGATCACATAAAGAGAGAGATGAACCACATAGCTACAGCGGAGCCCTCAGCCCCGGGGGAGAATTACTCCCTCCTCATCATGGGAACAGCGATGGCGGTGAAGATGGCGGTGGAGACGGCGGTGGAGATGACTCCGGGGGCAATTCCCCGTCCGGCAGGGTGCCGGAACAGAGACTTCTGTCCCCCGAATTGGAGTTTCGCGATGGCGGCGACGCCCCAGTAGTCTTTCTGGAGTTTCGTCAAGTGGTACGGTGTTTTTAGGTCACGAGGGGTTAAGTAGGCGAAGAGGCGGCGTCAGAGGGGCACCAGGGCGCCCTCCCCATAGGCCGGTGCGGCCAGGGGCCTGCCCGCGCGGCCGTGTGGTGTCGGGGCCCTGGGCCTCCTCTCCGTCTCCCCTTCGGTGCTCTGGTCCGTCTCGGTGAATTAAGATGTTTGGTCTTTGTGTCGTCGAATTCCGAGAATATTGCCCGAACAGCCTTTCTGGAACCAAAAACAGTAGAAAACAGGAACTGGCACTGTGGCATCTTGTCAATAGGTTAGTTCCGGAAAACGCATAATAATGACATATAATGTGTATAAAACATGTAGGTATCATCAATAAAGTGGCATGGAACATAAGAAATTATAGATACGTTTGAGACGTATCAAACTTCACCAACCACAATGGAGGACACCCGAAGCCCAGAGGCAACAACAACAACAACCACCCCAATAGTAACAACAACAACCCCAATACTGCCCCAAGGACTGGGAGCAATGCTACCCCTATTGCCCCAAAGGACAAGTCAATGGTGACCTGTTATCAATGCGAAGTTACGGGTAATTACTCCAATGAGTGCCCCAAGAAGCTGGCGAAGACAGCCCCCAATACCACTGCACCTGCCCAGCAACAGCGCCGCTTCGCAACTAGAAGGAACCCGAACAACCGCAATGGTCGTCTCTACCACATGAATGCAACAGAAGCCCAGGAAGCACCCAATGACATGCAGAGTATGTTTTCATGTTAACCCAATTGCCCAATCTCTCTTAGGTTCCTAACTTTTCTTAAATCTCGGGACGAGATTTTGTTTAAGGGGGGAAGGTTTGTAACATCCCAAATTTCAGAACAATGAAGACGACCAATTCCCTTTTTCCAAAATTTGGAGCCAACAAATTTTTTGTATGGCATTACCTTATGTACATAGTGTTCATGCATGTATGTGGGATTTCTGGCCATGAATGTTTGTTTGAAGTATTGAACAAGATCAAAACCCTAAACTCTACCCTTTTCAAAACCAAAAGAGGAATAAAGAAAAGAAAACCATATGTGAGCTTATGGTCATTTTTACAAATAATGGCCTATGTAATATTTACTTTATCTAAATGGTGAAACCCTCAATAAACCCAACCTAACACTAAATGAACCCTAACCATGATTATGTGGATCAAAGGGAAACAAAGCACAAGAAACGAAAATAAGAATATCAACTTATATGAGCCTATGGACACTTTTGCAAATCTTTAACCTAGGCCATTTTACCTTTTGTTGATGGTTTAGAAACATTACTAAACTCAAAATAATAACATTTGAATCAAAGAAATGCAAAAAAAAAAATCAAAAGAAAAATCAAAATAAAGTCACATATGATAATGGTCATATGTGACAATTTTAACATCTTACCTACTTTGAGCCCCTGTATTAAGAGATTTCTAAACTAAACTTGCTCAACTCTTTGCACCTCATCCAAGACCTCATCAAGGTGAACACTTTTGGTGTTGACCAACCTTGCAAATTATTTTCCATTTGCTTATTATAAGCATGCCAAGTGGCAACATTGAATCAGACTATAGATCACCCCCATTTTGATTTTTCACCAAACCACCACCACTTTGCATACCAAGGCCACCAGGAGATGCCCAACATTATTTGAACAACACCCACAAAAGAGTTTGGCAAAATTCAAAAATTTGTTTCATGCGGCCATTTCATCAAACTCCTTAGGTGCACAATTCAACTTTGATCATACACTCAAATATCTAGAGGGTTTTAGACTAAACCACCACTCCCTATGTCATCATTGATTTCTCCTTGAACCCCTTGGACAATGCCAAGCATTGGTACCCTTGTACTTGCATGATTTTGACCAAACCATCACCATGTCGTGGCATCATGCCATCATCATGCCCACTTCCTATCCTCTCACTTCTGGCCGACCTCAGCATGTCCTTCAGCTCTCCCTCACTCCACTGAGCATGAACATGCACGCCCTGGGCACAGGAGACGCTGGCATTGGCCAGAACGGGACGTGCCCACGACGCCCAGAACGCGCTAGAGCGCGCATGGACACGCCCTGGACACGACAGTACACGCGCTCGCCCCATTGCATCCGACCTCCTCTCGTCCTCTCCTCTCTCACACCCACTCACCACGATGCCAGGTACCTTCCAGACACGACCACTCGCGCCGGAGAGCCTTGTCGCCGTCATCCGCCTCGGGACTGCAAGGACACGATGATGCCGACGACGCTACCGTCCACCATTTTCAACGCCATGACGCGCATTAGGACTGCCTTGACATCGCCAACAGGATGCACCCACTCCCTTGACCTCTAGCGACCTCTAGCACAGTCGCCACCATCCACCTGCCCGCACCCCCTCGGCCACCCCTCGACCCTATAAAATGGAGCCTCCCCTTCATCCTCTGAGCACACCAGTCGTTTCCCCTCTCACTGAGCCTCCTCGACCACCCTCCTCCACATCATCGCTGGAGCCGCCCCAATTTCTCGTCGAAGCCCCGCCAGCACCCTGCAAGCTAGCCATCGATTCGAGCTATCCCTGGAGAAGCCGCTGGTACCAGGAGCCTCGCCATCGTCTTCCACGTCATTGTAGCACCATCGGCTTTTCTCACTGGCTTTGCCTCGATCCACTTACTGAACTTATCAATAGCGACCAAAAGGTACTCAAAAACCGCCAGGAGATGATTTTTTCAACTTCCCAACCATATCAAGCCCCCAGACTGCGAACGGCCATGTGATAGGGATGGTCTTGAGCTCCTGAGCTGGAGCATCTGGTTGAGTAGCGTAATATTGACATCCTCGGCATCTTTTCACTAATTTCTCAGCATCTTCTTTAGCTGTGAGCCAGTAAAATCCTTGCCGAAAAGCTTTTGCAACGAGGGATCTGGGAGCGGCATGATGCCCGCAATCTCCAGCATTAATCTCTCTAAGGATTTCAATGCCATCTTGATTTGAGACGCATTTAATAAATACCCTGTTTGCACTTCTTTTGTAGAGATGTCCATCAACTATTGTGTAGGATCTTGCTCGTCTGGCGACCTGTCGTGCGAGGACCTCATCCTCTGGCAACTTATTGCGGTCCAAAAGGTAATCCAGGAAAGGCTTAGTCCATGCCGGAGTGATTACCATCACCTCCTTAGCTGGAGATACTGCCACATCTGGGTTTTCCGGGTTAGCGCCCTTTACCGAGTGTATCCGTAAGTGCTCAAGGAAAATTCCGGGAGGAATGGGTTTCCTGCCGGATCCGAGGTTTGATAGCATATCAGCCGCTGTGTTATCATCTCTCCGGACGTACTTGACTTCATATCCGAGAAAGCACTTGGCGATCTCGTCGACTTCATCTCTGTAAGTCGCCATAACGGAGTTTCTGGCGTTCCAGGTTCCGGCTACTTGTTGTGCCACCAGGTCGGAATCTCCGAAGCATATAATGTGCTTGATCCCAATTTCCTTAGCGATGCGCATACCGTGTAGTAGAGCCTCGTATTCCGCCATGTTGTTTATAGCTTCGAAGTGAATCTGCAGAACGTATTGCAGTTCTTCTCTGGTTGGGGACTTCAGGGTGACTCCGGATCCTAAGCCTTGATGCTGATTGGATCCGTCAAAGTGCATGACCCATGTTTCAGGTTCCGGCTCCAGATCGGCATCCGGAGATTCTGTCCAATCCGCGACGAAATCCGCCAGAATATGGGACTTGATCGCAATCCTGGCTTTGTAATTGATGTCGAAGGGAGATAATTCTATGTCCCACTTTGCTGTGCGTCATGTTGCGTCAGCGTTGTTAAGAATCGTTGACAGTGGAGCCTTGCTTACGATTGTCATGGGGTGCTCTTGAAAGTAGTGTCTCAGCTTCCTGCTACCTAGGAATACGCCGTAGGCTAGCTTCTGAAAGTGAGGATATCTTTGTTTGGATTCCGTCAGTACCTCGCTAATGTAATATACTGGCCTCTGGACTCCATATTCGTGACCTTCCTCTTTTCGCTCCACCACGATGACGAGACTGATAACTTTGTTGGAAGCTGCCAGGTAGAGGAGCATAGGCTCTGACTCTTTCGGAGCTGATAGAATAGGTGGGGAGACGAGTATTTCCTTCGATTCCTGAAGTGATGCGTCTGCTGCGTCGTCCCAGAAAAAATTGTCTGTCTTCTTCAGCAGTTTGTATAAAGGTAGTGCCTTCTCGCCAAGACGGCTAACAAACCTACTGATTGCTGCAACACAACTAGTTAGTCGTTGCACATCTTTGAGACAAGTTGTCCTTTTGATGCACAGGATTGCCTTGATTTTTCCGGGTTAACTTCAATGCCTCTATGAGAGACGATGAAGCCAAGGAGTTTTCCGGCTAGCACGCCAAAGACGCAATTCAGCGGATTTAACATCATCTTGTACCGTTGGAGGTTCTCAAAGGTTTCTGTGAGGTCGCTGATCAAGTCGGATCCTTTCCGGGTCATGACCGCGATGTCGTCGACGTAGGCGCGTACGTTCCAGCCAATATGGTCCTTTAAGAATCGTTGCATCGTACGCTAGTAAGTGGCACCTGCATTTTTCAAACCAAAAGGCATCATGACATAGCAGTAAGTGCCAAACGGAGTGATGAACGAGGTCACCTTTTGGTCAGACTTGTTCATCTGGATCTGGCGATACCCGGAATATGCGTCAAGAAAACACAAAAGTTCCGCCCCTGCCGTCGAATCAATGACTTGGTCAATGCGCGGCAAAGGGAATGGATCCTTCGGACAATGCATATTCAAGCCGGAGTAATCGATGCATATTCTTAGTATTTCAGAATTCTTTTTGGGTACAAGGACGGGGTTTGCGACCCAATCAGTATGGATAACTTCTACTAGAAAACCTACCTCTAGTAACTTTGCTAGTTCCATTCCTATGGTGTGGTGCTTCTTATCTCCAAAGCATCACATAACTTGCTTCACAAGTTTAGCCCCCAGATTTATGTTGAGGTAGTGCTCGGCGAGTTCCCTTGGTACTCCAGACATGTCAGAAGGTTGCCATGCGAAGATATCCATGTTAGCGCAGAGGAACTCAACGAGCACGTCTTCCTATTTGGGGTCCATGCTGGCTCCAACCGACACCTGCTTGGAGCTATCTCCTACCTTGAGGTCGATCTTCTTGGTGTCTATCGCAGACTTGAATGAAGTTTTCTGTTCGGAGATCTGCTTCTTGGTGGTATGCATCTCTTTCGGATCCACCGTGGCTCTGTAGCCTTGCAGCTCCTCTCCAGATATCACAGATTTTGCGAAGGCAGCTTCGCCTAACTCGCACTCGTGAGCTTTCTTGTAGTCTCCGGATATGGTGATCATACCATTAGGACCCGGAATCTTGAGCTTGTTTTAGATTTAGCACGCTCTGGCGTGAAATTTGTGGTAGGTGGGCCTGCCGAAGATGACGTGGTAGGAGATCTTGAAGGGCACGACCTCAAACGTGATCATCTCTTCGCGGAAATTATTAACATCGCCGAAGGCCACGGGAAGTCTGATGCTGTCCAGGGAGTTTGCTTTCTTACCCGGAACCACGCCGTGGAACTCGGTGTTGCTATGCTTGAGATGTTCCTGGGTAAGCTGCATTCTCTCCAGAGTCTTGAGGTACATGATGTTCAAACTGGATCCTCCGTCCATGAGGCACTTGGAGAAATCATACCCATCGATGCGGGGACTTACAACCAAGGCGTAGCACTCTTTCGGAATGATGGTGGGGTGATCCGACCTATCAAACGTACACGGAGTTTCCGACCACCTGATATACTGCGGCACAACCGGAACTGTGGCGTTCAGGATCCGGAGCGCTGACTTGCTGGTGCGAACTGTCGGGGTTCCCAGAAAGGTGTGGTATGCACCAGCACTCTTTTTGACGAAGGGATTGGATTTGTTAGCTGCGGAACACTCCTTGGGATCCGGCGAAGCGTCATCCTCATCCATCGCCTCGGAACTGTCCTCGTCCTTTTCCTTGTTCTTGCCCTTGCCTCCTTTGCCGCGTGGGCGGTGCTTTCGGGCTCGCTTGTAGCCTGCTTCCGGGTCGACCTGCAGGTCATTCACCCACTTGCAGTTGTGGTTGGTGTGTGAGGATTTACCGGTAGCCGGATCCATATGGGCCAGGAACGGCATGTTCCTGTATTTTTTGTAGGTTTGGGGAGCGCGGAACCCAATAGCCGTGACCTCGTCAGCACGCTGCTGGCCCCTGCTGGCTCTGCCCCCACGTCTGTGGCCTCTTCCGCCTCCTTGACCTCCGCGTTGGAACGCTACGGTGACCATGTCGGATCCGCCGCTCCTTTGGTCACCGGGGGGATTCTTCCGCTTGTTGTTGTTGATGGTGCCACCGTTATCGCGGTTTTTCTTCTGCTGATGAAGGGGTAAGGCTGTAGCGGCAAGTTCTCCACCAGTGTCATCATTAGCGGCGGTGTGATTACTTACGATGCCGATCATGTTATCCAACGTAAGATTGTTTTCATTGATCATGCAGGTGAGCTTGTGCCGGAGCAATCCTCCTCTCTGCAGTCCACCGATGAAGGCGTGCATAGCTGTGCGATTATCTACGTTTTCACACTCGTTCCTGGTTGTCAATCATCGTGTGAGGAAGTTTCGTGATGTTTCACCTTTTTTGAATACATGCTTGCAGGTCGCTTGTTGTGGCAGGCCTCTTGTAGGTACCCCTGAAGTGCTTATCGAAGGCAATCTTCAAGTCGAAGCAGCAAAAGATGGTATTCTCCGGGAGGTCACCAAGCCAGGTACGAGCTGGACCAATAAGGTACAGCTGAAGCATGCGACGGGCTATCATTTGATTCCCTCCGGCGAAATTTACTATGTTGAAGTAATCCTCGATCCAAGTATCGGGTCTTTCACTACCATCATAGTGCTTCAGATTTCCGGGTAGCTTAAGGTTCAAGCCCTTTGGATAAGGCTCCTCCCGGATCATCCTGCCAAAGCATTTTGGGCCAATGTATCCAGATTTGTACTCATTGAGACGTTCCCTTGCATCGCGTGAGCCATTGCGAGGGGATTTCGAGCGGGAGCGGGATCTCCGGCCGCCGCCTCCGCCTCCACCTCCTCCACTAGGCGGTGGGGAGCGAGATCTGTGAGGGGGCATGTTAGACCTCTTGCTTCCGCCTTCGGAATCTCCACGCCCTTCCCGATTCTGACTCCGGCTTCGATGGCTTCCTTCGCCATGGTGGCGGTCGCCGCCGTCGTTCCGGCTTTTGCTGGGTTCCGGCTCGCGCTCTTCGTTCTGACCCCGGTGGGGCTCCGGCGCACGCTCTATTTTCCTGTTCCTCTGAGGTGCCACGTCGTCGCGAATGTTGATTCCACCAGGACCGTGGGGCCTAGTGTTTCCGACTGGACTACGACGGTGAGGAGGCGGCTGGGGCCGCTGCGGAGGCGACAGGTTCCGGTACTTGTCTCTCCCAATATACATCGGATCCTTTCCCTTCCTTGGGTCCATCAGAGGTGTCTACGAGGGAACCAGGATTGGATTTGGATGTTCTCTGGTTTTCCTTCTGCGCTCCGAAGATCCGGTGCGCGATTCATCGTCACGGTGAGCCCTTCCGGAGGCGTCCTTCTACGTTGTGGATACACAGTGTTCCGGGTTGGATTCCAACCGGCGCGAAGTGTCTGCCTTGCTTTATTGCTTCATTGTTGATGCTACCAGAGTGCGGAGGTGTGAGATATCGACTTCTTCGTCAGTTTTCGCCAAGATTTTTGCAGCCTTCTTCATGTTGTCCTTGGGAGTGCCGAGTGTCTGCTGATTTGAGGGAGTTGCGAAGTTGATCTTTCGAGGGGGAATAGCCTCTCGTCGGATTCTATCTGCCTCTTTGTCGGCGTCTTCCTTCATGGTTTCCCATTGTGCTCGGAGTTTCTTAGCCTCTTCCAAGTATTTAGTGGCTTCGCGTTCTCTCTTGAGGAATTTTTCCATTAGCTCGCTAGCTTCTTCTCGTTCCTCCAACATTGCTGCTGCAGTGTTGGCAATTACTTTGGCGGTGCTCAGCATCTCCTTTCTTGTTGCTTCTAGAGCTTCAGGATTTGCGGCGTCGTCCGGAGTGATTGGCTTGTTGAGGATTTCCGAGTGTGCGATAGCACCTTGGCCTGCCTGTTCGACGAGCTCTTCCGGAGTTAGGTAGTGCTGGCTCCCGGAATCGTTTTCTTCTCCTAAATCCGGCGCAGCGCGGCGACGATGTCGCGCGGGCAGAGTCTCTGAAGTAGATGGTCCTAGGAGCGCTACGCCGGTAGGAGTCTCTTCTGCGTCAGCGTCCTCCCCTAGCCCAGTTATGGTCGCTAGGACCTGCTTAGGCGGAGGGTATTCCACTTCGGTTTCCTCTTCACCCTCTAGCTCCTTTAGTGCTTTGTTGAATTCCTCCGTGTTCATGGTTGAAATATCGTCGGATGTTGGACTTAGATTGCCCAGAATTGATTCTTCTACATCTCCGACGTCCTCTTGCTATTCCGGGGCTTCGCTTTCTCCAGCAACCTCTTGCTGCTCCGGGGCGTTGCTGTCTCCGGTAGCTTCAACCTGCATGGGTCTAGCTCCCTTCGGAGGAGAGGCGGTCCCTGCGGTATGTGCGAGGAAGTGCACAAATTGACACCTTTGCTTCTCTAACACCTGGGAGACCAAGGCGGATCTGTATTGGTCTTCCACCATAGTTTCCTGCTTAGGGGCGGATTGGGTGGGCTTTGAAATTTTCCGATCTAAGGCGGAATCTTCCTGGGAAGCTCCTGCATCTCAGATCGGATCTTCGCGACAGCGTCCTGCTCAGCGGCGGTCGCGTCAGCGTTACTTACCAGGGCGTTTCCGTCGGAATCGACGGTTTCGCCGATGAAGACGTTAATGCCACCAATTGGGACGATGGAGAGCTTGATGGGGTTGGTCCTGGCCGGAATCCAGCACTCGTCCTGCAGGACGATCGGAAAGTTCCCAGCGTAAAGAACACGCCCCACAGCGATGGATTCGTCGTAGCTTCCCATGGCGGAACCCTCCCGGTTCCGGACTCCTGACGCCGCAGGCCCCATGGTGGGCGCCAACTATCATTGCCTAATCGACGGTACCTCGGAGGAGGGATCCTCACGAGGGGGAGAAGAAGTAGGGGCCATAGGGCGGAGAGTCCTCGGGGCAGTGGTACGCGATTTACCCAGCTCCATAACACCTGCTCGAAGACATGGTCTACTACTTCTTGTCTGGAATTATCTGGGCGCTTTCGCGTTGTTACAATGAGTTGTGGTTGTGCCTCTAGGGCTCCCAGGATCCGGCTTATAAAGGCGCACGGATCTAGGGTTTACATTGGAGAGTCCTAGCCGGAATACAAGTTACCTAACTACAGTACAATATCTTGCCGTGTACGTCAAGGATCCACCTTCCATCAAGGCCGTACTGGATCTGGATACTTCATGGGCCTTCACGGACCAGACCTCCTTCGTAGGTCGGTTGAGATCTGGCTCCTTGCTCCTGGGAGACTTCATCCATCGTGATCTAATGCAACAGGGCTACCCGATGGGCCACATGCCACATCACCATCTCCGGGCCACACGGGCTTGCCGGATCTAGGCCATGTCGTTCATATACTCATAAAGTATACCCACAACACTCAGCCCCGTAAATTTCATAAATATTCTGGCTTACATTCTCGGTATCCCGTCCCGCGCCAACTGGAGGTTCAACCCCAAGAGAACCCATGTTGAAACTAACCGGATTATCCGATTGATGGGGGAACTCAACAGGGATACTGCTATTAGTTCTGACGATATCGTGTGCGCATTCATCTCGTGCGGGGTGCTTCCCCTCCAACGCCGTGCTCACAAGATAGGCCAGATGCGAGGCCGGAGGGATCCGACAAGGATCACCACCTTCGGCATACGCAAATCTGACGTGGTCCTCAAGGCCCGACAGATTTGCAGGACTGAGCTGCAGTCGAACTGGGAGTGGGGCCTCCAACCTCTTAGCCGCAAGTACCCCCTTATGATGAAGTAAGAATTTGGGGAATCCGGAATGATGTTTCCGGTATACTTTTGAACTGTAAACTGACTTGGTCTTTCTCAGGTACAACAACGCTTTCCCCGCATCACGGCCGAGGTCCCGGAATCTTTCGAACCCTCGCGTCGGTTCTGGGACGACGAGGACCCGGACCCTTACGTTGTTGCGAACAAGCACAAAATGGGTCGGACTCACACCCCGCGCCCCGGTAACTCTTCTGCCTCAAATGTGGACAATGGTTCTGACAGCAACGACGATCTTCTCGTCCTCGAGGTATTTTATCCGCTTTCCTAGACTTATAAACTTTTCTTTGTGAGACCATATCTAGCTGACCGGAACCCTCAGGTCCTGGAGAGCGTGACCCCCCTCGCTGCTGAGGTGGGTCTCGAATGGGAGAGGAGGGTCATGGCCCAGGCTTCCCGAGTCCGGAAAGGCATCAGAGCCGACATCAGATGCCGGTCCTAGCGTGACTCCACCTGCTAAGAGGGTGAAGAAGTCCAGCCTTGGGCCCTTCGAGCGGAAGCGCAAGAACAAGATCCCGACCTCCTCCGGGTAAAAACCATCTATACCTTTTCTTGGATTTCGACTTTGTATCTTTCCTTTCTTGCGGTTATCTTTATATTTTTATTTTTCAGAGCCGCCCTGGAGCTTACCAGGAGCGCGCCCTGAATGAGGCCGGAGACCCCCGCTGATTTCGGGAGAGCCACTCCTCCTCCTCGTCAAAGTCCGGTACCTTCTGGTGCCGGCAAATCTCCATCCTCCCTTATGGGGGAAACACAAGTTCGGGGCGCGCGGCCCCCAAACCGACCAATTTCCGCGCAGAGGAGAAATTTTTCTCCCCTCCAAACAAGATACCGGCGCCAGCGACATGGGCGCCGGTTCAGATGTTGTCGGGCGGTCGAAACCTCTAGTTCCACCCGTCCAAGAAAAGAATAAGAAGAAGACCACTTGTTCCCCCTCCAAGGCTTCCGCGGCCACTCCTTCGCCGGCCAAAAGCGCAGCGGCTCCGACGCCGATGGCTACCGGCAAAGCCCCTGCTGCGCCGCTCTAGAGCCCGCCAGAGGGCACCGTGGTGACTGCTGAGCAGCTTACCGCGGCGGTCAAGGCAACGACCGCGCCTGCGTCCAGCTCTCAGGCCTAGCCTTAGGCTCAAAGCTTGGTTCTTCATACCGGGCGCGCCGCCGTGGCCGCTGGTGAGAAGGCTGCCTCTCATCTTGGCCGGGTTGTGGAGCTGACCCGCGGCGGCGCTTCCTTGGGCACGCTGCAATAGCTGGTGGAGCGATGGAACCTTGCTTATCTTACCGACGCCACCCTGGGTGTTGGCAAGGACGGCAAGCCAAGGCTCGATGCGCGCGGCCCCCGCACCACAGTGCATCACTTCAGCCGGCTTAAAGCCGCAGTGAAGGAGTTTGACAATGCTTGGCACGATGCCAATGGAAACGTGGTGGTAAGACATCTTTCCGGAACTTGCATTTTTTCTTTATACCGAAACCTTTTATCTTTTAGAACCCGTTGGTATATCCTCAGTCCTTGAGTTTCGGGTTAAGCACAAAGTACTTAGCGCGAAACTGAAAGAAACCGGCATAGCTAGTCCCCGAGTTTCGGGTTAAGCACAAGGTACTTAGCGTGAAACTGAAAGAAAACCGGCATAGCCCCGAGTTTCGGGTTAAGCACAAGGTACTTAGCGCGAAACTGAAAGAAACCGACATAGCTTATACTGTTTCCATTTCTGCAGAGCATGTTGGACAGCCGCAAGCAGATCTTCGAGGAGCTGCTGTGGGAGCACCAGGGCCTCAACGAGGAGTTCTCCACCCTCAAGCTCGAGCACAGCCAGTGCCAAGGTTTGCCTGAACCACCGGCTTCTTTTGTACCGGTATCTGTCTTTATCAAATTTTAACAAGTAGTTTCTTTGTGCAGCTACCCTACCGGATGCCCCCACGGAGGACCTCGCCGCCCAAATCGCTGTGCTCAAGGGTAAGCCGCGCTAACCGGTTTTGTTTTTTTACTTGTTATCTTTTTTACTAAACCCATGCTTTCCGGATTGTAGCTGCTCGGGATGAGCTTGCCACCCAGCACCAGCGCGAGCTCCAGGCCCAGCGAGAAGAAACCGCCAAGCTCAAGGATCAGCTGATCCAGGCTGGGTCTGAGCACGCCAGGGCCCTGAAGGAAGCCATCAGTGCCGGCAACGCCCAGGTTGAAGAAACCCTGAAGCAGCTTGTCGAGACTGAGGGGCAACTTCGCCGTGAGATGGAGGGGGAGCAGAAGCAGCTGCAGGACGAGAGGGAGCACCTCGAGTCGATTCAGGGTTACCTGACCGGTCTTGAGGATATGATCAAAGACACTGATGCCAAGGCTTTCAGTAAGTTTGTTGTTCTCTTGCTAATAAGCTTTCGAGTTTCCACCGATAAGTTTCTTCCTTTTCACCGGCTTGTTCTGACCGGTTTGTTCTTACACTTGTCCTTTTAAATCTTGCCTAGAGCTCTTTCCGAACTCGCAGCAGTGCGCTGAAACCGTTGTCGCCAAGGGCCGGGTTGATGACGTAGTTGGCGCTGATCTCCCCTGGACTGCCAAGGACTACCTCACCGCGTTGCTCAGCAGGATCAGCCACATGCGCGCCGTCGACCGGACTCTAGGCCTACTGCCGGATGCCGCCATCGCTGTGTTCAAGGGCCTCTGGCCCGGCGAGCATGTTCCGGAGCACATCCAAGTCATCGTTGAGCGTCTCCTTCAGGAAACCAGCCGGCGCCTAAGCGAGTGGCGCCACTCTTCTGCCCGTGCCGGAGCTGACATCGCACTTCTCTTTGTGTGCTCCTGGTACGAAGGCATGGATCTGGACGCGTTGCACAGCATGCGCGACAATGCCCCCACCAATAAAGATCCAGCGAAGGGAGCCGCACGCCGCGCCAGGGCCTATGAGATCGCCAGCTATGCCACCACCAGCGACTTCATCCCTCCTCCGGCTAACCTCAAGGAGGCCTTTACCGATGATGAAGAGGAGGAGGATGAAGAAGCCGGAGAAGGCGATGCCGAGGCTGAAGCGGAAGCGCCCAAGGAACCTGCTGCCGGTGCCCCAGAGTCAGCTCCTGCTGCCCCCGAAGTACCTGTTGAAGCCCATGTGAACCCCCCAACAAGCCTCCGAAGATTCAACTCCGCTCTACCAGACCCTGTGATCCTATCTTGCCTCACATAAAACAATGTCCGTTAAATTTGCCCCCGGCATGCCGGGGTGGGAGTGTAAAAAATACTAAGTCCTTTTGGTGGTGAAGACTGAATAGTCCTTGGGGTTGCATGCTGAACCTTTTAAGCATATATGCAATCCGGTATTATGTGGTTTAAACTTACGTCGTCGACATGGTGAAATTCACATCCCTCAAAGAATCCGGTATAATGTGGCCCCAGCTGAATTTCTTGCCTGGACGAGCCCAGCTTGGAGAGCGTATCCGCGCCTTCGTTTTCCGCTCGCGGTACATGGTGAGATTCACATCCCTCAAAGAATTCGGCAACCTTTTGCACATGGAACCGGTATGCGGCCATGTTGGCATCACTGTTGTACCACTAGATCTGAATTGCCGTAGCAAATGATCCGGTGCACACTGATTTCTTTTGCGACCTTGAGCCCATGAACTAGAGCTTCGTACTCAGCGACATTGTTCGATGCCCTGAAGTGTATCTGCAGAACATACCGTAAGTGATCCCCCTTTGGTGAGGTGAGAACCACTCCTGCACCTAGACCTTCCTTGAGTTTGGATCCATCGAAGTGCATCTTCCAGTATTCTATTCCCAGCTTCGGCGGCTTGTATTGCATCTCCGCCCAATCAACCAGGAAATCTGCCAACGCTTGTGATTTTATGGCATCCCTTCTCTCGTATACCGGTACGTAGGGTGACAGCTGAATCGCCCATTTGGCAATCCTGCCGCTAGCATATTTGTTGAAGATGATATCCGAGGTAGGTGCCTCGCTCACCACTTTCATCGGGTGCTCCTCAAAGTAGTGCTTGAGCTTTGTAGCGGCCATGAACACGCCATATGTCATTTTTTGGAAGTGCGGGTAGTTTTGCTTTGATAGGGAGAGCACCTCGCTCTGGTAGTATACCGGGCTCTGCACGATTTTTCCTTCCTCTTCTCTTTCTACCACAAATACGACGCTCACTACCCGGTTTGTTGCAGCTATGTATAGCAGCATGGGCTCGCTTTCCAAAGGTGAAGCCAATACCGGTGTTGTGGCTAGCATTTTCTTTAGCTCTTTGAACGCTGCGTCTGCCTGAGGGGTCCAGACGAAAGTGTCGGATTTTTTCATTAAGGCATAGAGCGGCAAATCCTTTTCTCCCAATCGGCTTACGAATCGGCTCAGCGATGCTAAGCTTCCGGTAAACTTCTGTACGTCCTTAAGATCTTGAGGTACCGTCATTCTTTCGATGGCCCGGATTTTTACCATCTTGACACTAGGAAACCGAGTAGTTTTCCGACCGGAACGCTGAAGGTGCATTTGGCCGGATTAAGTTTCATCCGGAATCTTCGCAAGTTGTCAAATGTTTGCCACAGGTCATCGATTAAGGTATCTTTTACCTTCGTTTTTATCACAACATCGTCCACATAGACTTGCACATTTTTACAGATTTGATCATGAAGGCATTTTTGCATGCATCGTTGGTATGTTGCGCTAGCGTTTCGCAAACCAAAAAGCATAGTGACATAGCAATAAGCCCCGTGCGGGGTAATGAACGCAGTCTTTATTTGATCTTCCTTTTTCAAGGGAATTTGGTGGAAACCGGAATAAGCATCCAGCAGTTCACAACCAGCAGTGGAATCGATCACTTGATCAATCCGGGGTAGCGGGAATGAATCTTTAGGACATGCCTTGTTCAGGTTGGTGTAGTCGATGCACATGCGCCATGCTTTCGGGGCCTTGGGGTCTTCATCTATCTTCTTCTCGACCAGCACCGGATTGGCCAGCCACTTAGTGTGTAGCACTTCCACGATGAAACCGGAAACCAGCAACTATGTTACCTCCTCACCAATGATTTTCCTCCTGTCTTCAGCAAACCGGCACAAAGGTTGTCTCACCGGCTTCGCATCCTTCCGGACATTCAGAGAGTGCTCAGCCAACTCCCTCGGCACACCCACCAAGTCATCAGTAGACCAAGCGAAGATGTTCCGATTCTCACGGAGCAAGTTGACGAGCGCGCTTTCCTATGCCTCACTCAGGCCGGCACCGATACGAACGGTGTGCTCTGGGTAAGCCGGATCTAGCACGATGTCCTTTGTTTCTTTTGTCGGTTTGAAAGCCAATGCGCCAAGCTGGCTGCTCATTGCCGCTAAGTTCAGCTGGGAGGATTGAGCCAGCGCAACTGCGGTTTGAATTATTTTCTTTTCCTCCGCTATCACCAGCGATTCGGCCAGATTCGATCCAGCGGACGCGGTTTCGAGCGACACTTTGTAGTTTCCCACCATAATTAAAGGTCCAGTGAGTGCCAGCATCTTCATCTTGAGGTATGATGTATGAGTTGAGGCCATGAATTTTGCCAGTGCTGGTCTCCCAAGCAGTGCATGGTAGGGGCTGTCAAGGGTAACCACCTCGAAGAGAATGTTTTCAACGCGACAATTGTCACGCCCTCCGAACAGCACATCGACCCGGACTTTGCCCATTGGCGAACAGGACAGTCCCCGGACGATGCCATGGAAAGTGGTGTGAGTTGGCTCCAGCATGTTTGGTGTTATGCCAAACGTTTGCATGGTGTGCCAGTACATGATGTTTATGCTGCTGATACGTCTCCAACGTATCGATAATTTCTTATGTTTCATGCTACTTTATTGATGATACCTACATGTTTTATGCACATTATATGTCATATTTATGCATTTTCTGGAACTAACCTATTAACAAGATGCCGAAGAGCCGATTCTTTGTTTTCTGCTGTTTTTGGTTTCAGAAATCCTAGTAAGGAAATATTCTCGGAATTGGACGAAACTTTCGCCCAGGGTCCTATTTTTGCACGAAGCTTCCAGAAGACCGAAGAGTCAACGAAGTGGGGCCACGAGGCGGCCAGGAGATAGGGCGGCGCGGCCCAGGCCCTGGCCGCGCCGGCCTACCCCCTGGGCCCCTCGTGTGGCCCCCTGACCTACCCTTCCGCCTACTTAAAGCTTCCGTCACGAAACCCCCAGTACCGAGAGCCACGATACGGAAAACCTTCCAGAGACGCCGCCGCCGCGAATCCCATCTCGGGGGATTCAGGAGATCGCCTCCGGCACCCTGCCGGAGAGGGGATTCATCTCCCGGAGGACTCTTCATCGCCATGATCGCCTCCGGAGTGATGAGTGAGTAGTTCACCCCTGGACCATGGGTCCATAGCAGTAGCTAGATGGTCGTCTTCTCCTTGTTGTGCTTCATTGTTGGATCTTGTGAGCTGCCTAACATGATCAAGATCATCTATCTGTAATACTATATGTTGTGTTTGTCGGGATCCGATGGATAGAGAGTACTATGTTATGGTGATTATCAATCTATTGTTTATGTGTTGTTTATGATCTTGCATGCTCTCCGTTATTAGTAGAGGCTCTGGCCAAGTTTTTGCTCTTAACTCCAAGAGGGAGTATTTATGCTCGATAGTGGGTTCATGCCTTCATTGACACCTGGGATCGTGACAGTAGGTTCTAAGGTTGTGATGTGCTGTTGCCACTAGGGATAAAACATTGATGCTATGTCTAAGGATGTAGTTGTTGATTACATTACGCACCATACTTAATGCAATTGTCTGTTGCTTAGCAACTTAATACTGAATGGGGTTCGGACGATAACCTGAAGGTGGACTTTTTAGGCATAGATGCAGTTGGATGACGGTCTATGTACTTTGTCGTAATGCCCAATTAAATCTCACTATATTTATCATATCATGTATATGCATTGTTATGCCTTTTTCTATTTGTCAATTGCCCGACTGTAATTTGTTCACCCAACATGCTTTTATCTTATGGGAGAGACACCTCTAGTGAACTGTGGACCCCGGTCCTATTCTTTACATAGCATACAATCTACTGCAATTGTGTTTACTGTTTTCTTTGCAAACATCTTCCACTCGATACGCTTAATCCTTTGTTACAGCAAGCCGGTGAGATTGACAACCTCACTGTTTCGTTGGGACAAAGTACTTGGGTTGTGTTGTGCAGGTTCCGCGTTGGCGCCGGAATCCCTGGTGTTGCGCCGCATCACATTTCGCGACCATCAACCTTCAACGTGCTTCTTGGCTCCTACTGGTTTGATTAAACCTTGGTTTCTTTCTGAGGGAAAACTTGCTACTGTGCGCATCATACCTTCCTCTTGGGGTTCCCAACGAACGTGTGAGTTACACGCCATCAAGCTCTTTTTCTGGCGCCGTTGCCGGGGAGATTGTTACCCTCCAAAACCCCCCGACGGGTTTCGGTTAAGCAACACGAAGAGCCGGGAAGCTCCCAGGGCCGCTTAGTGGATCCCTGGCACCTCGCGTCGTCCCGCAAATCTTCTGGCGCGCGTCCTGGCGGTTGCTAGGGCGTGCCACCTGACCTATACCTGGTCAGGAAGGTGTTAGTGCTTCGATTGTTCCTGCATGGTAGACACGTGCACATTAAATACGAGCCTTATCGGCTCTCAGGTTTCCCTGTGGATCGGCTCAAAGAGCCGATCGCCCCATGGTCCTTGATGGATTAGCAATGGCATGGGGATCCTGCTTGATCAGGACATAGCTAAAACGATCCACGACAGTTTAGGGTTTTCACCGCATAATCGGAACGTCCTACGTGCGATCGGGCCTAGCAGCTACGAGAGACGATGCAAACTACCCCTACGCGAGGCCTAAAAACCAACATGTGTTGATCCTCAGAACATCCCTCGCAGGGACGGTAAACAACGCCTAACGCACCACCGGATCGTCCGACCCCAGCATAAGGCCTAACTATGCAGATATTAAACTAATCCTTGCAGATGCAAGGAGCAACTATAACGAATCGGATCTACTAAGCATGATCAAGCAAGATGCTGCCCTTACGTCTAGATCGACGTAAGGGCAGCAAGGTGTCTAGGGACGGCATTGCCACGCAGATACGCACGTGAAAGCACCAATGCGAGCCCCTAAACACCTAAGGATAAATAGTACCGCTCGCCATCAACAAGGCTTCAGCACGAGCAGTACAGGGATAACGAATAAACTTACGCTGCCTAGATCGCAAGATGCGATCTAGGCAGCATGGTGCTTACCCGGGAGAAACCCTCGTTTGAAAGGGGTGGCGATGCGCCGAGATTGGTTTGTGTTGGTTGAACGATGATTGTCCTCCTTTTCCGATAACCCTAGATACATATTTATAGTCCAAGGGACTTTCTAATTGGGGCGTGCACCTAACCGTGCACGGGCCAGACTCTATCTTTTTAATCTAGATTACAATGCGATCTAATATACTACAGATACATAGGCAGTTAAGCCCAAACTCCTCGCGCAAGGCCGCTTCGAAGATGCTCCACGTGTGCGTCCTTCAAGCCCATCTTCACTTACGGCCCACCTCCTGATTTGGCCAAAATCGGGTGGTAACACATGCCCCCCTGGTTTTGATAATGATAATTGCAAAACCATATGTCTTTCCTTCGAGAGGTCATGTCGTGGCAGAGCAGAACCGTCGCAGTTTTCTTCATGATGACGTTTTGCCTCCTCGCCTTCTCTGCACGACTTGACGGTTCCGGCACCACGTCCTCGGGAACTGCTTATGCATTAAACCATATATTCCCCCCTTTTTATTTGGCCACTTCCTGTAGTTTCTCACTTCATCCCTTTCGCATTAGTACTTCCAAAAGCCCTCCTCCATCGCCATGTCTTCTTCTTCCTCCTCACCGGGTCTCTCTACCCAGTCCTCTCCCTTTCGCGAGCCGACTCCAGAGTGGGACCCGCAGGAGGCCCACGCAGCCAACATTCGCCGCGCCATCGAGGCCGGGGACGAACCAAGCCATGACTTCTCCACCTGGTCAGAGGACGACCAATCTCTGACCGATGGGGAAAGCGTCCTCCGCAGCCTCGCCAATGGGGCAGCGGAGAGTGATGAAGACGACCTTCCCTGGGAGGGAGTAACCTCCTCCGAGGAGGTGGAGGAGGAGGAGGATGATAGCTCCTCCGACGAACCGCCGGCCAAGCGCCACTGTCCTTGGCCCGGCAACCTTAGCGACTTCGACAGCGATGATGACGCTGACGAGGTGGATGAGGACAACGAAGGTCCCGCCGGCGGCCGCCACAGCAGCGATGATGAGCCGGCCGGGAGCAGCGCCGACGACGGTGATGAAGATGACGACGAGGGCAGCAGCGGCCCCTAGATAGGGTAGAGCTAGGAGTAATAGACGGGCAATGTTCCCCCTAGCAATTCCTTTTGAGAGCAATCAGCTCTTTTTGTAAGAAATCCTTGTTTATTAATGAAGGATTCCCCAATTTGACTTCACCAATGTCCTTTGTGGTGATTTAGCCGATTGCTCTTTGCACTGAATCTGCCGATTGTCGATTCGGTCGATGCTCAATGAGCCGATTCCCATGCCTTGGTTTCTCATGATAACTTTCGAGATAGACCAACTCAGATTCTCAAATTCCAATCGAACAGGACTAAATCGCAGTCACGCCAACTGCTGAAAATTTCGACCGCCTACAACTTTTCTCGCGATGCTTTGTCTCTGTGCAGCGACGAACTGACCCAAAGCCTAATCACTGATGACGGCTTCTTCTTCAAACTCCTCCCATCAACCCTGGTGGTTTTCCCCTGCAAGAGCTTGCCGCCTTTCAGCATGGCTACAATGCAGAAACAGCCGATTTCAATACCATCGGTTCTTCAAAGCGAAGAATCTTCAGGGTCAGCTGCCCCCCGAGTCTCAGTCAAGACGAGGAATAAGGTGTATCAACCAAATGGTCCATCATCGGCTTCCCAAGGGTAGTGCAGCGTTAACCGATTCTAACCACATCGGCTTCAATAGCAGAGAACCTCCAAGGTGAGCTGCCCCCCAAGCCGCTCCAGCTCTTCGTCGGAACAGGGCAGAAAAGTTTACACCCAAGGATACGATGCACTAGGACGGGATTGGAGATCAGTGGCTCCCTTAAACTGCGAAGCCTCAAACATAGCGGCCCTTGAACTCCTCCCAGCCTTATTCTCGCACCTTACTGCTCAGATAGGCTCCTCACCTCGGGCAGACTGATGCAGTTTCTGGTGAGGATGTTTGGTGAAGTTGTCACCTTGGCTCAGCCCGTAGGCAGCGATGCCACGGCCGATTGCTCCATCATCGGCCATCCTCATGGTCCTAGAAGAGATATGCTTGTGCTGCTCTTGTGGTTGATCAGGAGCTTCAAATAAGTCAAGGCAGTACTGGCCGCCACAGCTGATGCTCCTGCTAGCACTGCTACGCTGAGCCTCGGAATTTGGAGGTCCTTGCAGAGAAGGCCTGAGCCACCAAACATCTGGAGCTCCTCGCAGAGCCTCGTCCTGCAACGGTTTGTACCTCTCGAGTCGACGGCCGTGCATCGGCTTTGAATCCTTAAGTCGATGTCTACACATCGGCTGTGCTCAAAATTTCTATATTTTTCGATTTTTTTTACTAGCCGATCGATTCATGAATCGGCTTCCCCTGGGTACATACTTCGTGGCTTTGTACCTTCTCAAAATTTCTATATTTTTCGATTTTTTTTACTAGCCGATCGATTCATGAATCGGCTTCCCCTGGGTACATACTTCGTGGCTTTGTACCTTCTCCGTGTGTATGCCCCCCGAGCCGAATCCTTCAAGTGATTGAAGATATCGGCTTTTTCAGCCAATTCAAGCCTTTCTCGCCACTCACCATGCGAAATAGCACATCAGTAAACACGGGTGGTGCGAATAATTTTAGCCGATTGCTAGAATCGTCTTCCCTTGTAATTGTCGATCCGACCATTTACAGATTGTTGAGATTTCGAAAATCTATGGCAACGCGCCATCGGCCATCCTTTTTCTCCACAGGTATTACATTGGAAATCCTTTCAGCATACCTGCATGGCCTGATGAACCCGGCGTCCAACAACTTCTTGATCTCCTTCTTGTCTTTCTCAATCTCTTCTAGCTCGTCAGCTGATGTAAACCCATACCCCAGCTTTCCATCGCCTTCTAGGTCAATGCTGAACACAGATAAAGCGTATGTTGAGGATAATATTGGCGAATCGCTGGAGTCGGCATCCCTTTTCATCGTTTGGGGCCGATCGTGTGGATCGGCCTCCTCTTCACCTTTGCCGCGGGAACGACTGCTTTCGGGCTTATCCTCGCCATGGCGATCTGCAAGCCCTGCCATATTGATATCAAACGAGCAACCTGGCTCGCGTCCTATGCAGTGGCTGAGATCGATCATGTTGACCTCCGGAAACGGCTGCGTGTCAACTCTCATGGCAAACTGACCGAAGAGTAACCGGCCTTGCTCTATCGCCATCTGAATCTGTCCGCGCAAGACTTTGCAATCGTTGGTGGCATGGGTGAACGTGTCATGCCATTTGCAGTATGGTCTGCCGTTCATCTCTTGTAACGTGGGGATTTTGTGGCCGTCGGGTAACTTCAGCTGTTTTTCCTTCAGCAGCAAATCAAAAACTTGCTCCGTTTTGCTCAAATCGAATTCGAACCCCTTTGCAGGCCCTGGTTGTTTCACCCACTTGCAGGACACGGGTTTTGCCCCCGGGTCCACTCAGTAACAACGACCTTCTGATCTCCTGCAGAGTCTTCATCTTCGTCCATCTCGATCAGGGTGACGCGCTCGTACTTGTCCTGGTACAATTCTGGATGGCGCTGTTCATATGCTGTCAACTTCGGAACCATGTTTGTGTCTACCGATGCGCCTGCATCGGCATCAGCCGATGCCTGTGCATCGGCTTTCGTCTGTTTGGGGCGCCATACTTTCTTTGGCGGGCGCGCCTTCGTTTCCATGGTTTGCTGGATTTTCGCGGCCAGATCGGGCCGCGCTCTTCTCAACGTGTACAGGTACTGTGCCTCGGCTTCTTCCAAGTTTCGCAGCCGCTGCACCCGACGCTTCTGAGAATGGCTGAGTCCATCAGGGCACCACCTTGGTCGGTGATACCTATCCTCTTCTCCATCGGACTCCTCGAAGTCCTCTTCTTGAGATGACTCAGCTCGTTTACTCTGATGAGGGAGAGGTCCAAGACGCTCGAACACTGAAACTTCGTTCGTCCTTCTCCTTTGTTGCGTGCACTCTGGGCAGTTCTCGATTGTTGGCAATCGGCTCATTCCTGAGTCCCAGCAGTGTTTGAAGAAGGGACAGTCCCAGTGCTTGTCCACATTGTCTTGCTCCCTTGACCTCTCGCTGGCGCGACGTTCGTACCCGTCGTTGTTGCCGCTGTTCTGACGATACCTCCTGTTCTCTGCATCAGACCGACGATGTTTCTCATCGTCTTTGTCGTAACGTCGACGTCGGTCGTACTGCTGCTCATATTTGTTGAGGAGATGTACGGATAATGGGCGCTGATACCGTATGCTTCTCACCTCCTCCTCGGTCAGGTACCGTCTATCGTCGTCTTGGGGCCGGTCGTGTGGAACGGTGATGACCCACAAGTATAGGGGATCGCAACAGTCTTCGAGGGAAGTATTACCCAATTTATTGATTCGACACAAGGGGAGACAAAGAATACTTGTAAGCCTTAACAGCGGAGTTGTCAATTCAGCTGCACCTGGAAACAGACTTGCTCGCAAGAGTTTATCAGTAGTAACAGTTTTATGGCAGTGGAAATAGCGAAATAACAGCAGCGGTGAAATAAAGACAGCAGTAGCGATTATAGTAAACAGCAGGATTAAAATACTGTAGGCACAGGGACGGATTTAACGGGCGTTGCATGGATGAGAGAAACTCATGTAACAATCAAAGCAGGGGCATTTGCAGATAATAATAAAACGGTATCCAAGTACTAATCAATCAATAGGCATGTGTTCCATATTTAGTCGTACGTGCTCGCAATGAGAAACTTGCACAACATCTTCTGTCCTACCAGCCGGTGGCAGCCGGGCCTCTAGGGAAACTACTGGATATTAAGGTACTCCTTTTAATAGAGTACCGGAGCAAAGCATTAACACTCCGTGAACACATGTGATCCTCACATCACTACCATCCCCTCCGGTTGTCCCGATTTCTGTCACTTCGGGGCCATTGGTTCCGGACAGCGACATGTGTATACAACTTGCAGGTAAGATCATAAACAACGAATATCTTCATGAATCAATAACATGTTCAGATCTGAGATCATGGCACTCGGGCCCTAGTGACAAGCATTAAGCATAACAAGTTGCAACAATATCATAAAAGTGACATCTACGGATACTAGGCACTATGCCCTAACAATCTTATGACTATTACATGACCAATCTCATCCAATCCCTACCATCCCCTTCAGCCTACAGCGGGGGAATTACTCACACATGGATGGGGGAAACATTGCTGGTTGATGGAGAGGCGTTGGCGGTGATGGCGGTGAAGATCTCCTCCAATTCCCCGTCCGGCGGAGTGCCGGAAACGGAGACTTCGGCTCCCGCGACGGAGTTTCGCGATGTGGCGGCTCTACGGAGGGTTTCGGCGATGTCGACTTCTCTCTCGTGCGTTTTTAGGTCGAGGCCAATAAGTAGTCCGAAGGGGGCGTCGGAGGCCAGCCGAGGGGCCACACCATAGGGCCGCGGGCCCCCTAGGCCGCGCCGCCCTATGGTGTGGGGCCCTCGGGCCTCCACCTGGCGCGTCCTTCTGGCTCCGTCATTATTCTTGGAAAATAGGGCCTTCTGCAAGAATTCCGAGGATTTTCCCGAAAGTTGGATTTCTGCACAAAAACGAGACACCAAAGCAGTTCTGCTGAAAACAGCGTTAGTCCGTGTTAGTTGTATCCAAAATACACAAATTAGAGGCAAAACAATAGCAAAAGTGTTCGGGAAAGTAGATACGTTTTGGACGTATCAACTCCCCCCAAGCTTAGCTTATTGCTTGTCCTCAAGCAATTCAGTTAACAACTGAGCGATAAAAGAACTTTCACGAACACATTTGCTCATATGATGTATATATTCTCATGCTATGGCTAATACTTAAGCAGTTCATAATGAGATACATGCAAATAGGATCATCCAACAGCTATGTCAATCATGGAGAGGTACCAGCAATTAATAATAAGCACCATGAATCATGTATATAAGCAGGATTGCAATGTTCATAAGAGAATATGATAAAGTGGTATCTCGCTTGCCTGTATTTGATCGGCAAAACATAAATGCCGAGGCACCTCTTGAGTTCATAGAAAGACTAGAAGTAGTGATTGTCAAAGATAAAAGCATCAAAGTTATACCACAATCAATCATATTTTGAGACAAGCATATTATACTAAGAATGACAGTTGTGCTCTCAAGATAGTGCTCAAAGAAAGAATGGAGACACAACATAAAAGTAAAGGATTGACCCTTCGCAGAGGGAAGCAGGGATTAACATGCGCTAGAGCTTTTCATTTGTAAAGCAGGAGTAAAATTATTTTGAGAGGTGTTTGTTGTTGTCAACGAATGGTAATGGGTACACTAACTACCTCATCAACCGGACTCACAAGAGCGGCTCCCATTTATTTATTTTTGGGTGGCACTCCTTCCAACCTTTCTTTCACAAACCATGGCTAACCGAATCCTCGGGTGCACACTGTGATCACATACCATGAAGGAGTGCCTTTTTATTTAAGTTTTATTATGATGATGACACTCCCCCCAACCTTTGCTTACACAAGCCATGGCTAACCGAATCCTTCGGGTGCCGTCCAACAATCACAAACCATGGAGGAGTGTCTATTTAAGTTAATTAATTCGGGACTGGGAATCCCATTGCCAGCTCTTTTTGCAAAATTATTGGATAAGCGGATGTGCCACTAGTCCATATGAGAGTCCGTCAAAAGTAAATGACAAGGTTGAAAGCTAAACACCACGTACTTCCTCATGAGCTATGAAACATTAACACAAATTGAGAAGCATTTTGAAAGTTTTAAAGGTAGCGCATGAGAATTTACTTGGAATGGTTTGAAATGCCATGCATAGGTATTTATGGTGGACACTTATGGAACAACTTGGTTTTCAGGTGTTTGGAAGCACGAGCGGCGTTCCCGCTCAGTACAAGTGAAGGCTAGCAAAAGACTAGGGAGCGACAAATCAAGAGAGCAGTAACTGTCATAATTATGCTTGCGGCAAAATAAATTAACGGAGGCATAAAAGTGATACAAGAACTCTGAAGCAATATAAATCATCGAGGCTTAATTGACTTTTTTGTTCAGTCATATGCATGCGTGAGCATGTGCCAAGTCGATATAAATGAATTATTCAGAGGAAGATACCACAATGCCATACTTACTTATGAATAAAACAATGCAAGCAAACATCCATGACATGCTACTCATATTAATAAATTGGAACTAAACATGAGAGATCATTAACTACTAGACTTTCTCAAATAACATATACCTCACATGAACCAACTAAGCATGCTCATATGGATGAGTATATGTACAAAAATGAAAGCACATAGAGTTCATACCAGCCTCTCACCACAATCAGATTGTCGTAGATCGTCATTATTGCCTTTTCACTTGTGTAGCTTGGATAATATAAAATGAAAACCACGCTCCAGCCACCGAAGACCATTGAACTCATGATGAACTTTACAAACCAAAGAAGAACAGCAAATATTTTTGGTGTTTTCGAATTAGAAACAATAACGAAAGAAAACAAGCAAACAAAGCAAAATCTTTTTGGGTTTTCTTATAGCAAACTAACGATAGCAAATAAAGCAAACTAAGAGCAAGGTACCAAATAAACAAATGGTGAAGAGAAACAACAGAAATATTTTTGGTCTTTTTGTGTTTTAGGAAAGAAACAAAGTGAAAACAAAAGAATGCAAACTAACAGAAACACAGAAAAGCAGGATGACAGAAATCTGCCAAATCCTGACAGCAGTACAGAAATCGAATTTAACAAAAATCTTCCATTGCTCAGACCAAAAAGTGTTCAACTAATGAAAGTTAGATAACAACCTGGGGAACATGCTCAAAAATTGGAAACTCAAAATAACGTTCTGGCTGTGCGTACGAATTTTTTTGGTAACAGCACAGAATCTGTTTTTGGACAGCACTTCCCCAAATATCATCTCCCTCTCATTAGAAAACCACTTTAAGATACTAAACAAGTATGTACAAGTATCCAGCAATCATAATATGCAAAGAATGAGTGATGCCGGTATACCTCCCCCCAAGCTTAGGCTTTTGGCCTAAGTGGAGTTCATTCCCAACGAGGGTTGGAGTTCCACGCCGGTGGATCATACATGGAGTGGTAATAGGGCCCCTGTGCAGAAGAATATCGTGGAGGCTCCACGTGACCATGATGTTGATATGAGGAGCTTGCTGCATCGGATGAAGAGTCGGGATGCTCCTCGGTCTCCTCCACATTTTCCCTCGCACGACGGCTTTCTCTTTCTATGTATGCATTTAGCTCATTTTCTGTGATCGACCACCCGTTCCTGGCATCAAGGTTAAACAAAGCAGGTGCAGGCAATCGTACTAGTTTTTCAATTTTCTTAGTTATACTCCAACTTTTCTTATACAAAGTTATCCTATAATGCAGGTTGTTCAAACTAGATGCATCTGAAATAAACTCATGTCTAATCATGGAAACCACATCAAGCTTCTCTATAGAAAGCGGAATATCTAAATGGTGAGGTTCTACACCATGCATAGCTAATAAGCGAGAGGCGATAAGACCTCCACAAATTCCTCCTTTCTCACGGTTAGTAGCAAGTCTACAAGCTATTAAAGCACCCAAATTATAAGTCCTATCCTGTTGCAAAGCAGCAGCTAAGAAAGCCAAGTCTGGAACAGATAATTTACCTCCAGTCCTTCTTGCAAGAACGCACTTTGTAATGAAATAGGCAAAGTAGCGGATGGCTGGATGTTGAATGCTACTAATCTTACCACCATCATTGGAGAGGCTCCTCCCGTTACAAATCCTTGTATAAAGATCTGAGAGCTCCCGCGGTGTTTCCCTGATCTTCTCGCAGGATCCCCATTGCGGTACTCCAATTGCTGCACAAAAAACACTAAATGGCAAGTTGACAGCTTTATTGTAAATTTTATACTGGACCGTGGGGTCAGATCGCGACCAATTGAACTTGAAGTCCTGCACAAAAGACATAGTTAATTTTGCATATTGTCTTGGCTCTCCTTCAACAAAACCACTCAGCCCTGCACGAGAGATTAGAGTTTGAACATCTTGTAAAATCCCCGCACTTCTCATAAAGTCCACGCATGGGTAGTAAGAGGGGTATACTCCCTCCTCACGATTGACTCTCGTAACTTGCTGGACTTCCAATTCTTCTTGGTTCAATTGGGGCACACCTCCTTCCATTTTCTGAAATTTTCAACAATCATTATAAAATTTGATTTCAAGGTGTGTAATTGAAGGGAGCTACTATAGGAACTTGCTAGAGTACTAAACATGCATCAAAACTAATTTCTTCCACTTAGAACAAGCATACAAGCTCACTAAACATGTTATCTACAGCAGCAAAATATTCAAGATATACTCAACCAAATGAAATTCTAATTGGACAATCAAAGGAGTCACATACCAAGGAGTAAATGTGCCAAATTTCAGACAGAAATCTGGGCTGAGCAAGGAGATCGAAAAATCGCGAGTTCTTGAGCAGAAACACGAGTGAGAGAAACTTGGTACGAGTTTTTTCGGGAGAGAGAAGGTGCTGGGAGGAAGAGATGACGAAGTGGGGCAAGGGGTGGCCCACACCACATGGTGGCGCGGCCCCCTTGCTGGCCGCGCCGCCCTATGGTGTGGCACCCCCTGGTGCCCCACAGGTCATCCTCTGGTGCTCCCAGGTGCCTCGTCGAAAAATAGGACCAACGGTATAATTTTTGTAATTTTTAGAGAACTTTGAAAAATGCACATTTCTGGGTATTAAATTAATGATTACTGCGCAGGAAAATGATTTCTAAAATCTTAAATGACTAAAGCATATTGCAAAACAAAAGTGCTACAGCAAGTAAAATAGGTAAAGGGAGAAAGAAAGAAAGAAGTGTTGTTTAGCTCTTTTATGCAATAAAATATACTTGTTAACAAGGTTGATCAAGTCTTGCTATCAAATAAATTTTATATGACATAAGAAGAAATAAACCTCAAATCAATCATGTTACCTTATATTGAATTGATATGGATCCAATCACAAGAGTTTGATATTCTTCTTTAGGCTCATATATAGGACAATCAATGGATCCCACTTTGATAGTTTTCACATTAAAAATTGTATTGACTCCACATACTTTATCAATCCTCTTGGGAAAATAGACAGTGTGTTCCTTATCATCAACATTGAAAGTAACCATGCCTTTATTGCAATCAATAACAGCCCCTGCAGTATTAAGAAAGGGTCTTCCAAGAATAATGGACATATTATCATCTTCAGGCATTTCCAACACAACAAAATCAGTTAATATCAAGCAATGCTGAGTAACTTGAACAGGAACATTTTCACATAAGCCAACGGGAATAGCAGTAGATTTATCAGCCATTTGCAAAGATATATCAGTAGGTATCAATTTATCTAAATCAAGTCTCTTATAAAGAGAAAAAGGCATTACACTAACACCTGCTCCCAAATCACATAGAGCAGTTCTAACATAATTATTCTTGATGGAACAAGGAATAGCTCAGATACTCCGGGTCTCCAAGCTTCTTTGGAATCTTACCATTGAAGGAGTAATTAGCAAGCATAGTTGAAATTTCCTCATTGGGGACTTTCCTTTTGTTAGTAACAATATCTTTCATATACTTTGAATAAGGAGGCAATTTAATAGCATCAGTCAAAGGAATTTGCAAAAATAAAGGTTTCATCCAATCACAAAATTTATTATAATGTTCCTCTTCCTTTGATTTTAGTTTCTTAGCAGGAAAAGGCATTTGCTTTTGAACCCAAGGTTCTCTTTCATTACCATGCTTCTCAGTAATAAAGTCTTCTTTAGTGTACTTTTTATTTTTAGCAGGCTTTTCAGGTTCTTTTTCAATTTCTTCTTTATCAGGAGTATCATTCTTATCATTATCTTTATCATGTTCATTACCACTTTCAGTTTCAGCATCAGAAATAGAAATACTATTAGGATCATTAACAGGTTCAGAGGATTCTACAACATTCTTATGTTTCTTTTTCTTTTTCTTAGATGGAGCACTAGTTTTAATTAGTTGAGAATCTTGTTCAACTCTTTTGGGATGCCCTTCAGGATATAGAGGATCCTGGGTAGAAACACCACCTCTAGTTGTTACTTCACAAGCATGTTTTTCTTTAGAATTATTTCCCAACAAGTCATTTTGCACTTTAGTAAGTTGATCAATTTGAGTTTGAACCATTTGAAAATGTTTAACAAGTATCTTAACATCATTGGAGGTTCTCTCCACAATACCATGCAATTCACTAATAGCTCGGGAATTTTCCATTAAATGATTCTCGACTCTCATATTAAAGTTTTCTTGCTTAACAATATAATTATCAAATTCATCTAAGCATTGAGCAGGAGATTTTGAATACGGAATATCTTCCCTAGTAAAGCGTTGAAGCGAGTGTACCTCAATCATGGAGGAAGGGGGAATTGTCTCACATATATCTTCAATAGGAGGTAAATTCTTCACATCTTCAGGTTTAATACCCTTCTCTTTAAGAGACTTCTTGGCTTCCCTCATATCTTCATCATTTAATTTAATCATACCCCTCTTCTTCACTATCGGTGTCGGGGTTGGTTCAGGTGTAGACCAATCATCATGATTCCGGCCTATTTTAGCCAATAATTCTTCAGCGTCGTCTGGAGTTCTTTTCCTGAAAACACAACCAGCACAACTATCCAGGTATGCCCTAGACTCAATAGTTAGTCCACTATAAAATATATCAAGTAAATCATGCTTTTCTAAATCATGGTCAGGCTGAGCTCTAATAAGAGAACAGTATCTCGCCCAAGCCTCAGGCAATTTCTCTCCATCTTCCTGGTCAAAATTATAAATTCTCTGCAAAGCAGCATGTTGAGCACTAGCAGGAAAGTATTTTCGAAAGAAAACATCACGCAAATCAGTTGGACTTTTAATAGAACCAGGAGGCAAATTATTATACCAAGTTTTAGCATCATCCTTTAATGAGAACGGAAAAATTTTAGCGACAAAATAAGTACGCATCTTGACATCATCAGAAAACACGCCACTAAGAGTAGATAACTCAGTCAAGTGTTCAACAGCACTTTCTTTTTCAGTACCACAAAAGGGTGTTTTCTCAACAATAGCTATATGAGATAGATCAAGAGAAAAATCATAATCTTTATCCCTAATGTTTATAGGAGATGTGGCAAATTTAGGATCAGGAGATGGTTTATATCTAACAGCATGTTCTGCAAGCAACTTTTTAATTTTTCTTGCATCAGTAGTAGCATTGCATTTTTCAATAAAATCATCATCAAGTTCTACATAATCTTCATCAGGATCATCACTAGAATAATCAAGTTCAGGTGAATTAACAGGTGTAGTAGCATTAGGAGTTTCAGTATTTTCAATTTGTCTAGACTTAGCAATTGTAGCATCTAGAAAAGATCCCAATGAACCACTATCATCAAGCACAGCAGAAATATTATCAATATTATGAGAATTTTCAGATTCAGCAGAAGTACCAGCACGCGAAGCATGTGGCGGTGAAACAAGTTTATCAATCACAGATGGTGAATCAAGAGCAGCAGAGGTACTCAGAGTTGTACCTTTTCTTGTAGTGGATGGTAATATGGCGATCTTAGTATCGCGAGGTTTACCCATAATGGAGAATTTGCAGCGAACAATATCAATCCAAGTGAACTTCCAAATAAAGCTATGCTCCCCGGCAACGGCGCCAGAAAATAGTCTTGATGACCCACAAGTATAGGGGATCGCAACAGTCTTCGAGGGAAGTATTACCCAATTTATTGATTCGACACAAGGGGAGACAAAGAATACTTGTAAGCCTTAACAGCGGAGTTGTCAATTCAGCTGCACCTGGAAACAGACTTGCTCGCAAGAGTTTATCAGTAGTAACAGTTTTATGGCAGTGGAAATAGCGAAATAACAGCAGCGGTGAAATAAAGACAGCAGTAGCGATTATAGTAAACAGCAGGATTAAAATACTGTAGGCACAGGGACGGATTTAACGGGCGTTGCATGGATGAGAGAAACTCATGTAACAATCAAAGCAGGGGCATTTGCAGATAATAATAAAACGGTATCCAAGTACTAATCAATCAATAGGCATGTGTTCCATATTTAGTCGTACGTGCTCGCAATGAGAAACTTGCACAACATCTTCTGTCCTACCAGCCGGTGGCAGCCGGGCCTCTAGGGAAACTACTGGATATTAAGGTACTCCTTTTAATAGAGTACCGGAGCAAAGCATTAACACTCCGTGAACACATGTGATCCTCACATCACTACCATCCCCTCCGGTTGTCCCGATTTCTGTCACTTCGGGGCCATTGGTTCCGGACAGCGACATGTGTATACAACTTGCAGGTAAGATCATAAACAACGAATATCTTCATGAATCAATAACATGTTCAGATCTGAGATCATGGCACTCGGGCCCTAGTGACAAGCATTAAGCATAACAAGTTGCAACAATATCATAAAAGTGACATCTACGGATACTAGGCACTATGCCCTAACAATCTTATGACTATTACATGACCAATCTCATCCAATCCCTACCATCCCCTTCAGCCTACAGCGGGGGAATTACTCACACATGGATGGGGGAAACATTGCTGGTTGATGGAGAGGCGTTGGCGGTGATGGCGGTGAAGATCTCCTCCAATTCCCCGTCCCGGCGGAGTGCCAGAACGGAGACTTCTGGCTCCCGCGACGGAGTTTCGCGATGTGGCGGCTCTCTGGAGGGTTTCTGGCGATGTCGACTTCTCTCTGTGCGTTTTTAGGTCGAGGCCAATAAGTAGTCCGAAGGGGGGCGTCGGAGGCCAGCCGAGGGGGCCACACCATAGGGCCGCGCGGGCCCCCCCTAGGCCGCGCCGCCCTATGGTGTGGGGCCCTCGGGCCTCCACCTGGCGCGTCCTTCTGGCTCCGTCATTATTCTTGGAAAATAGGGCCTTCTGCAAGAATTCCGAGGATTTTCCCGAAAGTTGGATTTCTGCACAAAAACGAGACACCAAAGCAGTTCTGCTGAAAACAGCGTTAGTCCGTGTTAGTTGTATCCAAAATACACAAATTAGAGGCAAAACAATAGCAAAAGTGTTCGGGAAAGTAGATACGTTTTGGACGTATCAAACGGCCTCCTCTTTGTCTTTGCCACGAGAGTGGCTGCTTTCTGCTTTGTCCGCGCCATGGCGAATCACAAACCCTGCCATATTGACGTCGAAAGAGAACCCTGGTTCTCTTATGGAGAGGCTGAGGTCTACTGTATTGACGCCACGCGACAGACACGTGTTTCCTCTGAGCTTGATGTCGTGAGGACGGGTTGTCTCAGAGGAGCCGATGAGTTCGGCTTCACGGATGGCCTTCAGCTCATCGTATTTCTCGTGCTCCGCAGGGAGATCCTTGTATGCGATCTGCTCCTCTGCCATCTCGGATGTCGGTGTTGACGTCGATGTTTGCAGAAGATGTCCCACCGGGCGTGCCAGAATGTGTTACCCTCCAAAACCCCCCGACGGGTTTCGGTTAAGCAACACGAAGAGCCGGGAAGCTCCCAGGGCCGCTTAGTGGATCCCTGGCACCTCGCGTCGTCCCGCAAATCTTCTGGCGCGCGTCCTGGCGGTTGCTAGGGCGTGCCACCTGACCTATACCTGGTCAGGAAGGTGTTAGTGCTTCGATTGTTCCTGCATGGTAGACACGTGCACATTAAATACGAGCCTTATCGGCTCTCAGGTTTCCCTGTGGATCGGCTCAAAGAGCCGATCGCCCCATGGTCCTTGATGGATTAACAATGGCATGGGGATCCTGCTTGATCAGGACATAGCTAAAACGATCCACGACAGTTTAGGGTTTTCACCGCATAATCGGAACGTCCTACGTGCGATCGGGCCTAGCAGCTACGAGAGACGATGCAAACTACCCCTACGCGAGGCCTAAAAACCAACATGTGTTGATCCTCGGAACATCCCTCGCAGGGACGGTAAACAACGCCTAACGCACCACCGGATCGTCCGACCCCAGCATAAGGCCTAACTATGCAGATATTAAACTAATCTTTGCAGATGCAAGGAGCAACTATAACGAATCGGATCTACTAAGCATGATCAAGCAAGATGCTGCCCTTACGTCTAGATCGACGTAAGGGCAGCAAGGTGTCTAGGGACGGCATTGCCACGCAGATACGCACGTGAAAGCACCAATGCGAGCCCCTAAACACCTAAGGATAAATAGTACCGCTCGCCATCAACAAGGCTTCAGCACGAGCAGTACAGGGATAACGAATAAACTTACGCTGCCTAGATCGCAAGATGCGATCTAGGCAGCATGGTGCTTACCCGGGAGAAACCCTCGTATGAAAGGGGTGGCGATGCGCCGAGATTGGTTTGTGTTGGTTGAACGATGATTGTCCTCCTTTTCCGATAACCCTAGATACATATTTATAGTCCAAGGGACTTTCTAATTGGGGCGTGCACCTAACCGTGCACGGGCCAGACTCTATCTTTTTAATCTAGATTACAATGCGATCTAATATACTACAGATACATAGGCAGTTAAGCCCAAACTCCTCGCGCAAGGCCGCTTCGAAGATGCTCCACGTGTGCGTCCTTCAAGCCCATCTTCACTTACGGCCCACTTCCCGATTTGGCCAAAATCGGGTGGTAACAGAGATCAAGACACGCTGCAAGGGGAGTCTCCACTTCTCAATCTCTTTACTTTGTTTTTGTCTTGCTTTATTTTATTTACTACTTTGTTTGCTGCACTAAATCAAAATACAAAAAAATTAGTTGCTAGTTTTACTTTATTTATTATTTTGTTCTCCATATAAAAAACACAAAAAAATTAGTTACTTGCATTAAATTTATTTTGTTATCATGTCTAGCCTTGTACTTGTTTTTATTTTCACTAGTTAGGCTTAATGGAAAACAACAAAAAAATTAGAGATCTTTATGAACTATATCTTGAATTAGGACATGATGTGTTTGAAGAGAAAATTAAAAAACCCATGGAACTTTGTTTACAAAATAGTTGTAGCAATGTTATTAGCATGAACTCTTTTAACACTATTATTGCTAAAGCTATGGAAGAATTTAAGCTTGGGGAAGCTGGTTGTGATATTTTTAGTGCCCCAAGCATGGAGGAGAAAATTTACTTTGATGATACTTTACCTCCTATATATGATGCTTGCAATGATGAATATGATATTTTCAGTCCACCTACTATTGAGGAGAAAATTAATTATGATTACAATATGCCTCCTATATATGATGATTACGGTAATGAGAATAATAGTGATAGCTATTTTGTTGAATTTGCTCCCACTACAACTAATAAAATTGATTATGCTTATGTGGAGAGTAATAATTTTATGCATGTGGCTCATGACAAGAATGTTTTATGTGATAGTTATATTGTTGAGTTTGTTCATGATGCTACTGAAAACTATTATGAGAGAGGGAAACATGGTTATATGCATCTTAATAATATTAAGTTTCCCCTCTTTATGTTGAGAATCTTGAAATTGCACTTGTGTTGCTTTTCTATGCTTGTCACTTTGTTCTTCATGAATTTATTTGTGTACAAGATTCCTTTTCATAGGAAGTGGGTTAGGTTTAAATGTGTTTTGAATTTGCTTCTTGATGCTCTCTTTTGCTTTCAACTCTTATTTACTGCGAGAGTATCATTAAAATTACTGAGCCCATCTTAATGGCTATAAAGAAAGAACTTTTTGGGAGATAACCCATGTGTTTATTTTACTACAGTACTTTATTTTATATTTGAGTCTTGGAAGTTGTTTACTACTGTAGCAACCTCTCCTTATCATGTTTTTGTGCCAAGTAAAGTTTCTATGTTATAGTTGATGTTATATTTGGGATCGCTGCGCAGAAACAGCATTGCTGTCTGTCACGAATCTGGGCACAGTTCTCTGTAGAAAATTCGAAAAAATCTGCCAATTTACGAGCGTGATCCTAAGATATGTACGCAACTTTCATTAGTTCTGAGTTTTTCCATTTGAGCAAGTCTGGTGCCAGCTTTAAATTCGTCTTTACGGACTGTTCTGTTTTTGACAGATTCTGCCTTTTATTTCGCATTACCTCTTTTGCTATATTGGATTTATTTCTTTGATCCATTAATGTCCAGTAGCATTATGCAATGTCCAGAAGTGAAAATAATGATTGTGTCACCTCTGAATGTGTGAATTATTAATGATGCACTAACCCTCTAATGAGTTTGCTTGAAGTTTGGTGTGAAGGAAGTTTTCAAGGGTCAAGAGAGGAGAATGATATACTATGATCAAGAGGAGTGAAAGCTCTAAGCTTGGGGATGCCCCCGTGGTTCACCCCTGCATATTTTAAGAAGACTCAAGCGTCTAAGCTTGGGGATGCCCAAGGCATCCCCTTCTTCATCGACAACATCATCAGGTTCCTCCCCTGAAACTATATTTTTATTCAGTCACATCTTGTGTTCTTTACTTGGAGCGTCGGTTTGTTTTTGTTTTTGTTTTGTTTGAATAAGATGGATCCTAGCATTCACTTTGTGGGAGAGAGACACGCTCCGCTGTTGCATATGGACACATGCGTCCTTAGGCTTTACTCATAATGTTCAAGGCGAAGTTTCTTCTTCGTTAAATTGTTATATGGTTGGAATTGGAAAATGCTACATGTAGTAATTCTAAAAATGTCTTGGATAATGTGATACTTGGCAATTGTTGTGCTCATGTTTAAGCTCTTGCATCATATGCTTTGCACCTATTAATGAAGAAATACATAGAGCTTGCTAAAATTTGATTTGCATATTTGGTCTCTCTAAGGTCTAGATAATATCTAGTATTGAGTTTTGAACAACAAGGAAGACGGTGTAGAGTCTTATAATGTTTACAATATGTCTTTTATGTGAGTCTTGCTGCACTTGTTCATCCTTGAGTTTGCTTCAAATAACCTTGCTAGCCTAAACCTTGTATCGAGAGGGAATACTTCTCATGCATCCAAAATACTTGAGCCAACTACTATGCCATTTGTGTCCACCATACCTACCTACTACATGGTATTTCTCCGCCATTCCAAAGTAAATTGCTTGAGTGCTACCTTTAAAATTCCATCATTTACCTTTGCAATATATAGCTCATGGGACAAAATAGCCTTAAAAACTATCGTAGTATTGAATATGTACTTATGCACTTTATCTTTTATTAAGTTGCTTGTTGTGCGATAACCATGCTTCTGGGGAACGCCATCAACTATTGTTGAATATCATGTGAGTTGCTATGCATGTCCGTCTTGTCTGAAGGTCTATCATTTTAGTGGTTGGAGCATGCAAAATTGTTAGAGAAGAACATTGGGCCGCTAACTAAAGCCATGAACCATGGTTGAAGTTTCAGTGTTGGACATATATCCTTAATCTCATATGAGAATAATAATCATTGCTTCATGCTTGTGCATTTAAGAGGAGTCCATTATCTGTTGTCCATGTTGTCCCGGTATGGATGTCTAAGTTGAGAATAATCAAAAGCGAGAAATCCAAAATGCGAGCATTCTCCTTAGACCTTTGTACAGGCGGCATGGAGGTACCCCTTTGTGACACTTGGTTGAAACATGGCATGCAAAGATCCGGTAGTCCAAGCTAAGTAGGACGAGGTGCGGACACTATTAGTATACTATGCATGAGGCTTGCAACTTGTAAGATATAATATACATAACTCATATGCTTTATTACTACCGTTGACAAAATTGTTTCATGTTTTCAAAATAAAAGCTCTAGCACAAATACAGCAATCGATGCTTTCCTCTTTGAAGGACCATTCTTTTACTTTTATTGTTGAGTCAGTTTACCTATCTCCCTCCACCTTAAGAAGCAAACACTTGTGTGAACTGTGCATTGATTCCTACATACTTGCATATTGCACTTGTTATATTACTTTATGTTGACAATATCCATGAGATATACATGTTATAAGTTGAAAGCAACTGCTGAAACTTAATCTTCCTTTGTGTTGCTTCAACACCTTTACTTTGATTTATTGCTTTATGAGTTAACTCTTATGCAAGACTTATTGATGCTTGTCTTGAAGTACTATTCATGAAAAGTCTTTGCTATATGATTCACTTGTTTACTCATGTCATTACTTTTGTTTTGATCGCTGCATTCATTACATATGTTTACAAATAGTATGATCAAGATTATGATGGCATGTCACTTCAGAAATTATCTTTGTTATCGTTTTACTCGCCGGGACGAGCGAACTAAGCTTGGGGATGCTGATACGTCTCCAACGTATCGATAATTTCTTATGTTCCATGCTACTTTATTGATGATACCTACATGTTTTATGCACATTATATGTCATATTTATGCATTTTCTGGAACTAACCTATTAACAAGATGCCGAAGAGCCAGTTGCTGTTTTCTGCTGTTTTTGGTTTCAGAAATCCTAGTAAGGAAATATTCTCGGAATTGGACGAAACTTTCGCCCAGGGTCCTATTTTTGCACGAAGCTTCCAGAAGACCGAAGAGTCAACGAAGTGGGGCCACGAGGCGGCCAGGAGATAGGGCGGCGTGGCCCAGGCCCTGGCCGCGCCGGCCTACCCCCTGGGCCCCTCGTGTGGCCCCCTGACCTACCCTTCCGCCTACTTAAAGCTTCCGTCGCGAAACCCCCAGTACCGAGAGCCACGATACGGAAAACCTTCCAGAGACGCCGCCGCCGCGAATCCCATCTCGGGGGATTCAGGAGATCGCCTCCGGCACCCTGCCGGAGAGGGGATTCATCTCCCGGAGGACTCTTCATCGCCATGATCGCCTCCGGAGTGATGAGTGAGTAGTTCACCCCTGGACCATGGGTCCATAGCAGTAGCTAGATGGTCGTCTTCTCCTTGTTGTGCTTCATTGTTGGATCTTGTGAGCTGCCTAACATGATCAAGATCATCTATCTGTAATACTATATGTTGTGTTTGTCGGGATCCGATGGATAGAGAGTACTATGTTATGGTGATTATCAATCTATTGTTTATGTGCTGTTTATGATCTTGCATGCTCTCCGTTATTAGTAGAGGCTCTGGCCAAGTTTTTGCTCTTAACTCCAAGAGGGAGTATTTATGCTCGATAGTGGGTTCATGCCTTCATTGACACCTGGGATCGTGACAGTAGGTTCTAAGGTTGTGATGTGCTGTTGCCACTAGGGATAAAACATTGATGCTATGTCTAAGGATGTAGTTGTTGATTACATTACGCACCATACTTAATGCAATTGTCTGTTGCTTAGCAACTTAATACTGAATGGGGTTCGGACGATAACCTGAAGGTGGACTTTTTAGGCATAGATCCAGTTGGATGGCGGTCTATGTACTTTGTCGTAATGCCCAATTAAATCTCACTATATTTATCATATCATGTATATGCATTGTTATGCCTTTTTCTATTTGTCAATTGCCCGACTGTAATTTGTTCACCCAACATGCTTTTATCTTATGGGAGAGACACCTCTAGTGAACTGTGGACCCCGGTCCTATTCTTTACATAGCATACAATCTACTGCAATTGTGTTTACTGTTTTCTTTGCAAACATCTTCCACTCGATACGCTTAATCCTTTGTTACAGCAAGCCGGTGAGATTGACAACCTCACTGTTTCGTTGGGACAAAGTACTTGGGTTGTGTTGTGCAGGTTCCGCGTTGGCGCCGGAATCCCTGGTGTTGCGCCGCATCACATTTCGCGACCATCAACCTTCAACGTGCTTCTTGGCTCCTACTGGTTCGATTAAACCTTGATTTCTTTCTGAGGGAAAACTTGCTACTGTGCGCATCATACCTTCCTCTTGGGGTTCCCAACGAACGTGTGAGTTACACGCCATCAGCTGCTCCCATTGTCCACCAGCACCTTGCTGAACCGGACTCGCGACGATGGCCCATGCATGATTGGGTCCACCACCAGAGCATATCCACTCGGATTAGGCATTACTTTTGGATGATCTTTGAACGACCAAGTCAGTTCCTGATCTGACCACAACATGTACTTTGGTACTGCCGGTATCACCGCGTTTATTTCCATGGAACGGCGATGCACACTTTGCCGGTCCATCGGCTCTGTTACGAACACAACACAACACAGATCCAGATCATGGTAAACATTCCGGCCCAAAGGTGCCGGTGGTGGAGCTTGGTTATTACCTTGTGCCACCTGATGAACTTCTTCCTGCTGTGGTCGGTATGGCTGAGCGTAAACCGGTTGCGCGTTTGCCCCGGTAAGTGGTGGTGGTGGCGGCAGCTTTTCGAAACCTTGGTCTCTGGCATCTTTCATCATGCCTCTCTCCATCAACCTCTTGGTCCAGGAGCAATCTTTTGTTAAGTGGTTCGCCGGCCTTGCCGGATTCGGCGTGTGCCAACGGCACGGGTAGTCCATAGCGGATTCCATGGTGTATTTTTCCTGATCTTGCCACGGTTTTTTCTCAACCCACTGTTTCTTCGGACCCGCCCACGGCTGCGATCCGGTTTTCTGTCTTTGGCTTCCGCCAGCGCCGGAATTGTCAAGCACTGCGGCCACTTGTTTCATTCCATACCTCCGATCTGGAAAGTCTTCCCTTCTTTTGTTGTGGTGGTTGTTCCGGTACTGATCTTGGCGCGGTTGACTCCTTTGCACCGGTTCAGCCTGGACTGATGGCTGCATCGGATCTCCCAACTCGTAGCTATCTGCCACCCGAATCATCTCAGCCAAAGTGGTTGGCATGTTTCTCTGTATCTTTTGCCACAGCGGCGAGCCTCTCCGGCACCCATTGCAGAACCAAGCAATAGCTTGTGGTTCTATCACTCCTTCGCAGGAGTTCCTCGTGGAGTTCCTGTTGGAGATATGCCCAAGAGGCAATAATAAATGGTTATTATATATCTTTTTGTTTATGATAATGTTTACATACCATGCTATAATTGTATTAACCGAAACATTGATACATGTGTGTTATGTAAACAACAAGGAGTCCCTAGTAAGCCTCTTATATAACTAGCTTGTTGATTAATAGATGATCATAGTTTCATGATCATGAACATTGGATGTTATTAATAACAAGGTTATGTCACTATATGAATGATATAATGGACACGCCCATTTAAGCATAGCAAAGGATCACGTCATTTAAGTTATTTGCTATAAGCTTTCGATACATAGTTACCTAGTCCTTCGACCATGAGATCATGTAAATCACTTATACCAGAAGGGTACTTTGATTACATCAAACTCCACTGCGTAAATGGGTGGTTATAAAGGTGGGATTAAGTATCCGAAAAGTATGAGTTGAGGCATATGGATCAACAGTGGGATTTGTCCATCCCGATGACGGATAGATATACTCTGGGCCCTCTCGGTGGAATGTCGTCTATTTAGCTTGCAAGCATATGAATGGTTCATAAGAGACCACATACCACGGTACGAGTAAAGAGTACTTGTCATGAGACGAGGTTGAACAAGGTATAGAGATACCGATGATCAAACCTCGGACAAGTAAAATATCGCGTGACAAAGGGAATCGATATCGTATGTGAATGGTTCATTCGATCACTAAGTCATCGTTGAATATGTGGGAGCCATTATGGATCTCCAGATCCCTCTATTGGTTATTGGTCGGAGAGAGGTCTCAACCATGTCTGCATAGTTCGTGAACCGTAGGGTGACACACTTAAGGTTTGATGTCGTTTAAGTAGATATGGAATATGGAATGGAGTTCGAAGTTTTGTTCGGAGTCTCGGATGGGATCCAGGACATCACGAGGAGGTCCGGAATGGTCCGGAGAATAAGATTCATATATAGGAAGTCAAATTCCAAGTTTGGAAATGATCTGGTGCATTTATGGCACGTTCTAGAAAGTTCTAGAAAAGTCCGGAAGAAATCACCATGGAAAGTGGAGTCCCGTAGGGACTCCACCTTGCATGGCCAGCCAAACCCTAAGGGGAGGAGTCCCAGGTGGGCTCCACCATAGGTGGCCGGCTAACCCCCCCTAGGAAGAGGTGGGAGTCCCACCTTGAGTGGGATTCCCCCCTTGGGTAGGTTTTGTCCCTAAGGCAAGTTTTGGTTTCGGGTCTTATTCGAAGACTTGGATACCAACACTCGGGGATTTCCACCTATATAATGAGGAGCAAGGGGCGGGGGCCGGCCACCCTTAAGCCACTCTTGGCCGTAGCCCCCAAGTGGCCGGTGATTCGTCTCCAACGTATCTATAATTTCTTATGTTCCATGCTTGTTTTATGACAATACCTACATGTTTTGCTCACACTTTATGATGATTTTATGCGTTTTCCGGAACTAACCTATTGACGAGAAGCCGAAGTGCCAGTTCCTGTTTTCTGCTATTTTTTGTTTCAGAAAAATCTTACACAGGAAATATTCTCGGAATTGGACGAAATCAACGCCCAGTATCTTATATTTCAAGGAAGCTTCCAGAGCACCGAAGAGGGGCCACAGGAGAGGCCCAGGGCCACCACACATGGTGGCGGCGCGGCCCGGGGGGGCGCCCCCTGTTGTGTGGCTGCCCCAGACCCCCTCCGACTCCGACTCTTCGCCTATTTAAGTCTTCCTGACCTAAAACATCGGGGGGAATAAGCCACGGTACGAGAAAGCTTCCAGAGCCGCCGCCATCGCGAAGCCAAGATCTGGGGGACAGAAGTCTCTGTTCCGGCACGCCGCCGGGATGGGGAATTGCCCCCGGAAGGCATCTCCATCGACACCACCGCCATATTCATCACCGCTGCTGTCTCCCATGAGGAGGGAGTAGTTCTCCATCGAGGCTAAGGGCTGTACCGGTAGCTATGTGGTTAATCTCTGTCTCCTATGTACTTCAATACAATGATCTCATGAGCTGCCTTACATGATTGAGATTCATATGAGCTTTGTATCACTATTAATCTATGTGCTACTCTAGTGATGTTATTAAAGTACTCTATTCCTCCTCCATGATGTAATGGTGACAGTGTGTGCATCATGAAGTACTTGGTGTAGTTTATGATTGTGATCTCTTGTAGATTATGAAGTTAACTATTACTATGATAGTATTGATGTGATCTATTCCTCCTTTCATAGCCTGATGGTGACAGTGTGCATGCTATGTTAGTACTCGGTATAATTGCGTTGGTCTATCATGCACTCTAAGGTTACTTAAATACGAACATCGAATGTTGTGGAGCTTGTTAACTCCGGCATTGAGGTGCTCTTGTAGCCCTACACAATTAATGGTGTTTGTCATCCAACAAGAGAGTGTAGAGTGGTTTTATTATGTATCAATGTTGAGAGTGTCCACTAGTGAAAGTATGATCCCTAGGCCTTGTTTCCAAACATCGAATCTCCGTTTATTTACTGTTTTGTTGCATGTTTACTCGCTGCCATATTTATTTCAGATTGCTATTACCACTCATATTCATCCATATTACTTGTATTTCACTATCTCTTCGCCGAACTAGTGCACCTATACATCTGACAAGTGTATTAGGTGTGTTGGGGACACAAGAGACTTCTTGTATCGTAATTGCAGGGTTGCTTGAGAGGGACATCTTTGACCTCTTCCTCCCTGAGTTCGATAAACCTTGGGTGATTCACTTAAGGGAAACTTGCTGCTGTTCTACAAACCTCTGCTCTTGGAGGCCCAACACTGTCTACAGGAATAGAAGCGTGCTAGACATCAGCCGGCGCCCAAGCCCCCTCTCCCCAAACCCTAGCCTCTCCTCCTCCACATACAACTCCCGCAGCGCATAGGCGAAGCCCTGCCGGAGTTCTCCACCACCACCGCCACCATGCCGTCGTGCTGCCGAGATTCCGAGGAGGATCTACTACTTCCGCTACCCGCTGGAACAGGGAGGAGGACGTCGTCTTCATCAACACCGAACGTGTGACCGAGTACGGAGGTGCTGCCCGATTGTGGCACCGTCAAAATCTTCTACGCGCTTTTGAAAGCGGCAAGTGATCATCTTTTGCAACAACGAGATCTAATCTCGTAGGCTTTGGAAATCTTCAAGGGTTAGTCTAGTTCATCCACTCGTTGCTCCCATCTTCTAGATTGCATCTTGGCTTGGATTGCGTTCTCGCGGTAGGAATTTTTTTGTTTTCTATGCTATGAACCCCTACATTGGTATCAGAGCCGTGTCTATGCATAGATTGGTTGCACGGGTAGAACACAATGGTTTTGTGGGCGTTGATGCTTTGTTGTCTTTAGTTCGTGTACTTTGCATCTTGCGGCATGGTGGGATGAAGCGGCTCGGGCTAACTTTACATGACCGCGTTCATGAGACTTGCTCCACGTTCGACATGCAACTTGTATTGCATAAGTGGCTTTGCGGGTGTCTGTCTCTCCCACCACAATGAAGATTCAATTTACTCTTTCTATTGACAACACTAGTATCACCGTTGTGGTTCATGTTCGTAGGTAGATTGGATCTTACTCGAAAACCCTAAACCACGTAAAATATGCAAACAAAATTAGAGACGTCTGATGGCGTGTAACACACACGTTCGTTGGGAACCCCAAGAGGAAGGTATGTTGCACACAGTAGCAAGTTTTCCCTCAGAAAGAAACCAAGGTTTATCGAACCAGGAGGAGCCAAGAAGCACGTTGAAGGTTGATGGCGGTGAGATGTAGTGCGGCGCAACACCAGGGATTCCGGCGCCAACGTGGAACCTGCACAACACAACCAAAGTACTTTGCCCCAACGAAACAGTGAGGTTGTCAATCTCACCGGCTTGCTGTAACAAAGGATTAGATGTATAGTGTGGATGATGATTGTTTGCAGAAAATAGTAAAGAACAAGTATTGCAGTAGATTGTATTTAATATAAAAGAATGGACCGGGGTCCACAGTTCACTAGAGGTGTCTCTCCCATAAGATAAATAGCATGTTGGGTGAACAAATTACAGTCGGGCAATTGACAAATAGAGAGGGCATGACAATGCACATACATGATATGATAAGTATAGTGAGATTTAATTGGGCATTACGACAAAGTACATAGACCGCTATCCAGCATGCATCTATGCCTAAAAAGTCCACCTTCAGGTTATCATCCGAACCCCTTCCAGTATTAAGTTGCAAACAACAGACAATTGCATTAAGTATGGTGCGTAATGTAATCAATAACTACATCCTCGGACATAGCATCAATGTTTTATCCCTAGTGGCAACAACACATCCACAACCTTAGAACTTTCTGTCACTGTCCCAGATTTAATGGAGGCATGAACCCACTATCGAGCATAAATACTCCCTCTTGGAGTTAAGAGCAAAAACTTGGCCAGAGCCTCTACTAATAACGGAGAGCATGCAAGATCATAAACAACACATAGGTAATAGATTGATAATCAACATAACATAGTATTCTCTATCCATCGGATCCCGACAAACACAACATATAGCATTACAAATAGATGATCTTGATCATGTTAGGCAGCTCACAAGATCCAACAATGAAGCACATAAGGAGAAGACGACCATCTAGCTACTGCTATGGACCCATAGTCCAGGGGTGAACTACTCACTCATCACTCTGGAGGCGATCATGGTGGTGAAGAGTCCTCCGGGAGATGATTCCCCTCTCCGGCAGGGTGCCGGAGGCGATCTCCTGAATCCCCCGAGATGGGATTGGCGGCGGCGGCGTCTCTGTAAGGTTTTCCGTATCGTGGCTCTCGGTACTGGGGGTTTCGCGACGGAGGCTTTAAGTAGGCGGAAGGGCAGGTCAGGAGGCGACGCGAGGGGCCCACACAACAGGGCCGCGCAGCCAGGAGGTGGGCCGCGCCGCCCTGGCGTGTCGCCGCCTAGTCGCCTCACTTCGTATCCCTTTCGGTCTTCTGGAAGCTTCGTGGCAAAATAGGACCCTGGGCGTTGATTTCGTCCAATTCCGAGAATATTTCCTTTGTAGGATTTCTGAAACCAAAAACAGCAGAAACAAAGAATCGGCTCTTCGGCATCTCGTTAATAGGTTAGTGCCGGAAAATGCATAAATACGACATAAAGTATGCATAAAACATGTAGATATCATCAATAATGTGGCATGGAACATAAGAAATTATCGATACGTCGGAGACGTATCAGCATCCCCAAGCTTAGTTCCTGCTCATCCCGAGCAGGTAAACGATAACAAAGATAATTTCTGGAGTGACATGCCATCATAACCTTGATCATACTATTGTAAGCATATGTAATGAATGCAGCGATCAAAACAATGGTAATGATATGAGTAAACAACTGAATCATAAAGCAAAGACTTTTCATGAATAGTACTTCAAGACAAGCATCAATAAGTCTTGCATAAGAGTTAACTCATAAAGCAATAAATCAAAGTAAAGGTATTGAAGCAACACAAAGGAAGATTAAGTTTCAGCGGTTGCTTTCAACTTATAACATGTATATCTCATGGATATTGTCAATGTAAAGTAATATAACAAGTGCAATATGCAAATATGTAGGAATCAATGCACAGTTCACACAAGTGTTTGTTTCTTGAGGTGGAGAGAAATAGGTGAACTGACTCAACATAAAAGTAAAAGAAAGGTCCTTCAAAGAGGAAAGCATCAATTGCTATATTTGTGCTAGAGCTTTTATTTTGAAAACATGAAACAATTTTTTCAACGGTAGTAATAAAGAATATGTATCATGTAAATTATATCTTACAAGTTGCAAGCCTCATGCATAGTATACTAATAGTGCCCGCACCTTGTCCTAATTAGCTCGTATTACCAGGATTATCATTGCAATACACATGTTTTAACCAAGTGTCACAAAGGGGTACCTCTATGCCGCCTGTACAAAGGTCTAAGGAGAAAGCTCGCATTTGGATTTCTCGCTTTTGATTATTCTCAACTTAGACATCCATACCGGGACAACATAGACAACAGATAATGTTCTCCTCTTTAATGCATAAGCATGTAGCAACAATTAATGTTCTCATATGAGATTGAGGATGTATGTCCAAAACTGAAACTTCCACCATGATTCATGGCTTTAGTTAGCGGCCCAATGTTCTTCTCTAACATTATGCATGCTCTAACCATTAAATGAGTGGTAAATCTCCCTTACTTCAGAGAAGAAGAACATGCATATCAACTCACATGATGTTCAACAAAGAGTTGATGGCGTCCCCAGGAGCATGATTATCGCACAACAAGCAACTTAATAAGAGATAAAGTGCATAAGTACTATTCAATACCACAATAGTTTTTAAGGCTATTTTGTCCCATGAGCTATATATTGCAAAGGCGAATGATGGAAATTTAAAGGTAGCACTCAAGCAATTTACTTTGGAATGGCGGAGAAATACCATGTAGTAGGTAGGTATGGTGGACACAATTGGCATAGTGGTTGGCTCAAGGATTTTGGATGCATGAGAAGTATTCCCTCTCGATACAAGGTTTAGGCTAGCAAGGTTATTTGAAACAAACACAAGGATAAACCGGTGCAGCAAGACTCACATAAAAGGCATATTGTAAACATTATAAGACTCTACACCGTCTTCCTTGTTGTTCAAAACTCAATACTAGAAATTATCTAGACTTTAGAGAGACCAAATATGCAAACCAGATTTTAGCAAGCTCTATGTATTTCTTCATTAATAGGTGCAAAGTATATGATGCAAGAGCTTAAAAATGAGCACAACAATTGCCAAGTATCAAATTATTCAAGACATTTTAGAATTACTACATGTAGCATTTCCCAATTCCAACCATATAACAATTTAACGAAGAAGATTCAACCTTCGCCATGAATACTATGAGTAAAGCCTAAGGACATATTTGTCCATATGCAACAGCGGAGCGTGTCTCTCTCCCACACAATGAATGCTAGGATCCATTTTATTCAAACAAAAACAAAAACAAAAACAAACCGACGCTCCAAGCAAAGCACATAAGATGTGATGGAATAAAAATATAGTTTCAGGGGAGGAACCTGATAATGTTGTCGATGAAGAAGGGGATGCCTTGGGCATCCCCAAGCTTAGACGCTTGAGTCTTCTTAGAATATGCAGGGGTGAACCACCGGGGCATCCCCAAGCTTAGAGCTTTCACTCTCCTTGATCATATTGCATCATTCTCCTCTCTTGATCCTTGAGAACTTCCTCCACACCAAACTCAAAACAACTCATTAGAGGGTTAGTGCACAATAAAAATTTACATGTTCAGAGGTGACATAATCATTCTTAACACTTCAGGACATTGCACAAAGCTACTGGACATTAATGGATCAAAAAATTCATCCAACATAGCAAAAGAGGCAATGCGAAATAAAAGGCAGAATCTGTTAAAACAGAACAGTTCGTAAAGACGAATTTTAAAGTGGCACCAGACTTGCTCAGATTAAAATGCCCAAATTGAATGAAAGTTGCGTACATATCTGAGGATCACTCACGTAAATTGGCATAATTTTCTGAGTTACATACCGAGAATTAGGCCCAGATTCGTGACAGCAAAGAAATCTGTTTCTGCGCAGTAATCCAAATCTAGTATGAACCTTACTATCAACGACTTTACTTGGCACAAAAATGCACAAAACTAAGATAAGGAGAGGTTACTACAGTAGTAAACAACTTCCAAGACTCAAATATAAAATAAAGTACTGTAGTAAAAACATGGGTTGTCTCCCATAAGCGCTTTTCTTTAACGCCTTTCAGCTAGGCGCAGAAAGTGTATATCAAGTAATATCAAGAGATGAAGTATCAACATCATAATTTGTTCTAATAATAGAATCAAAAGGTAACTTCATTCTCTTTCTAGGGAAGTGTTCCATACCTTTCTTGAGAGGAAATTGATATTTAATATTACCTTCCTTCATATCAATGATAGCTCCAACAGTTGGAAGAAAAGGTCTTCCCAATATAATGGGACAAGATGCATTGCATTCAATATCCAAGACAACAAAATAACCGGGGACAAGGTTATTGTTAACAGTAATGCGAACATTATAAACTCTCCCCAAAGGTTTCTTTGTAGCATTATCAACAAGATTAACATCCAAATAACAATTCTTCAATGGTGGCAAGTCAAGCATATTATAGATTTTCTTAGGCATAACAGAAATACTTGCACCAAGATCACATAAAGCATTGCAATCAAAGTCATTGACCTTCATCTTAATGATGGGCTCCCAACCATCTTCTAACTTTCTAGGAATAGAAGTTTCAAGTTTTAGTTTCTCTTCTCTAGCTTTTATGAGAGCATTTGTAATATGTTTTGTGAAAGCCAAATTTATCGCACTAGCATTGGGACTTTTAGCAAGCTTTTGTAAGAACTTTATAACTTCAGAGATGTGGCAATCATCAAAGTCTAAACCATTATGATCTACAGCAATGGGATCATCATCCCCAATGTTGGAAAAAATTTCAGCAGTTTTATCACAGGCAGTTTCAGCAGTTTTAGCAGTTTCCGACAGTTTTGCAGGCTTTGCATTAGAAGTGGAAACATTGCCAATACCAATTCTTTCAACATTATTAGTAGGAGGTGCAGCAACATATGGAGCATTAGCATTGCTAGTGGTGGTAATAGTCGAAACTTTAGCTACATTATTCTCTTTAGCTAGTTTTTCATTTTCTTCTCTTTCCCACCTAGCATGCAATTCAGCCATCAATCTCATATTCTCATTAATTCTAACTTGGATGGCATTTGCTGTAGTAACAATTTTATTTTCAATATCCTTATTAGGCATAACTTTCGATTTTAAAAGATCAACATCAGAGGCAAGACTATCAACCTTAGAAGCAAGAATATCAATTTTATTGAGCTTTTCCTCAACAGATTTGTTAAAAGCAGTTTGTGTACTAATAAATTCTTTAAGAATAGCTTCAAGACCAGGGGATACACTCCTATTATTGTTGTAAGAATTCCCATAAGAATTACCATAACCGTTATCATTATTATAAGGATATGGCCTATAGTTATTACTAGAATTGTTCCGATAAGCACTGTTGTTGAAATTATTATTTTTAATGAAGTTCACATCAACATGTTCTTCTTGGGCAACCAATGAAGCTAATGGAACATTTTTAGGATCAACATTAGTCCTATCATTCACAAGCATAGACATAATAGCATCAATCTTATCACTCAAGGAAGAGGTTTCTTCGATAGAATTTACCTTCTTACCTTGTGGAGCTCTTTCCGTGTGCCATTCAGAGTAATTAATCATCATATTATCAAGAAGCTTTGTTGCTTCACCAAGAGTGATGGACATAAAGGTACCTCCAGCAGCTGAATCCAATAGGTTCCGCGAAGAAAAGTTCAGTCATGCATACAAGGTTTGGATGATCATCCAAGTAGTCAGTCCATGGGTTGGGCAATTTTTAACCAAAGATTTCATTCTCTCCCATGCTTGAGCAACATGTTCATTATCTAATTGTTTAAAATTCATTATGCTACTCCTCAAAGATATAATTTTAGCAGGGGGATAATATCTACCAATAAAAGCATCCTTGCATTTAGTCCATGAATCAATACTATTTCTAGGCAGAGATAGCAACCAATCTTTAGCTCTTCCTCTTAAGGAGAAAGGAAACAATTTTAATTTTATAATGTCACCATCTACATCCTTATACTTTTGCTTTTCACATAATTCAACAAAATTATTAAGATGGGCAGCAGCATCATCAGAACTAACACCAGAAAATTGCTCTCGCATAACAAGATTCAGTAAAGCAGGTTTAATTTCAAAGAATTCTGCTGTAGTAGCAGGTGGAGCAATAGGTGTGCATAAGAAATCATTATTATTTGTGCTTGTGAAGTCACACAACTTAGTATTTTCAAGAGTACCCATTTTAGCAGTAGTAAATAAAGCAAACTAGATAAAGTAAATGCAAGTAACTAATTTTTTGTGTTTTTGATATAGAGAACAAGGCAGTGAATAAAGTAAAGCTAGCGACTAATTTTTGTGTTTTGATATAATGCAGCAAACAAGAAAGTAAATAAAATAAATCAAGACAAAACAAAGTAAAGAGATTGGATTGTGGAGACTCCCCTTGCAGCATGTCTTGATCTCCCCGGCAACGGCGCCAGAAAAAGAGCTTGATGGCGTGTAACACACACGTTCGTTGGGAACCCCAAGAGGAAGGTATGTTGCACACAGTAGCAAGTTTTCCCTCAGAAAGAAACCAATGTTTATCGAACCAGGAGGAGCCAAGAAGCACGTTGAAGGTTGATGGCGGCGAGATGTAGTGCGGCGCAACACCAGGGATTCCGGCGCCAACGTGGAACCTGCACAACACAACCAAAGTACTTTGCCCCAACGAAACAGTGAGGTTGTCAATCTCACCGGCTTGCTGTAACAAAGGATTAGATGTATAGTGTGGATGATGATTGTTTGCAGATAACTGTAAAGAACAAGTATTGCAGTAGATTGTATTTAATATAAAAGAATGGACCGAGGTCCACAGTTCACTAGAGGTGTCTCTCCCATAAAATAAATAGCATGTTGGGTGAACAAATTACAGTCGGGCAATTGACAAATAGAGAGGGCATGACAATGCACATACATGATATGATAAGTATAGTGAGATTTAATTGGGCATTACGACAAAGTACATAGACCGCTATCCAGCATGCATCTATGCCTAAAAAGTCCACCTTCAGGTTATCATCCGAACCCCTTCCAGTATTAAGTTGCAAACAACAGACAATTGCATTAAGTATGGTGCGTAATGTAATCAATAACTACATCCTCGGACATAGCATCAATGTTTTATCCCTAGTGGCAACAACACATCCACAACCTTAGAACTTTCTGTCACTGTCCTAGATTTAATGGAGGCATGAACCCACTATCGAGCATAAATACTCCCTCTTGGAGTTAAGAGCAAAAACTTGGCCAGAGCCTCTACTAATAACGGAGAGCATGCAAGATCATAAACAACACATAGGTAATAGATTGATAATCAACATAACATAGTATTCTCTATCCATCGGATCCCGAAAAACACAACATATAGCATTACAAATAGATGATCTTGATCATGTTAGGCAGCTCACAAGATCCAACAATGAAGCACATAAGGAGAAGACGACCATCTAGCTACTGCTATGGACCCATAGTCCAGGGGTGAACTACTCACTCATCACTCCGGAGGCGATCATGGCGGTGAAGAGTCCTCCGGGAGATGATTCCCCTCTTCGGCAGGGTGCCGGAGGCGATCTCCTGAATCCCCCGAGATGGGATTGGCGGCGGCGGCGTCTCTGTAAGGTTTTCCGTATCGTGGCTCTCGGTACTGGGGGTTTCGCGACGGAGGCTTTAAGTAGGCGGAAGGGCAGGTCAGGAGGCGACGCGAGGGGCCCACACAACAGGGCCGCGCGGCCAGGAGGTGGGCCGCGCCGCCCTGGAGGGTCGCCGCCTCGTCGCCTCACTTCGTATCCCTTTCGGTCTTCTGGAAGCTTCGTGGCAAAATAGGACCCTGGGCGTTGATTTCGTCCAATTCCGAGAATATTTCCTTTGTAGGATTTCTGAAACCAAAAACAGCAGAAAACAGCAACTGGCTCTTCGGCATCTCGTTAATAGGTTAGTGCCGGAAAATGCATAAATACGACATAAAGTATGCATAAAACATGTAGATATCATCAATAATGTGGCATGGAACATAAGAAATTATCGATACGTCGGAGACGTATCAACGTCTAACTTGTTTTTGCAGGGTTTGGTGATGTGATATGGCCATGATGTGATGATGAATATGTATGAGATGATCATTATTGTATTGTGGCAACCGGCAGGAGCCTTATGGTTGTCTTTAAATTTCATGTTGAGTAGTATTTCAAAGTAGTTGTAATAGTTGCTACATGAGGTGAACAACCATGAAGACGGCGCCATGGACCTTGACGCTACGCCGACGATGATGGAGATCATGCCCGTTGATGATGGAGATCATGTCCGTGCTTTGGAGATGAAGATCGAAGGCGCAAAGATGAAAGGGCCATATCATATCACATATGAATTGCATGTGATGTTAATCCTTTATGCATCTTATTTTGCTTAGAACGCGACGGTAGCATTATAAGATGATCCCTCACATTAATATCAAGATAATAAAGTGTTCTCCCCTCGTATGCACCGTTGCACAGTTCGTCGTTTCGAAGCATCTTGTGATGATCGGATGTGATAGACTCTACGTTCACAAACAACGGGTGTAAGCCATGTTGCACACGCAGAATACTTGGGTTTGCTTGACGAGCCTAGCATGTACAAACATGGAATCGGGACAACGGAAACCGAAAGGTTGAACACGAGTCATATGGATGATATGATCAACATGTTGATGTTCACCATTGAAGCTACATCATCTCACGTGATGATCGGTTTTGGTGTAGTGGATATGGATCGTGTACCACTTAACAACTATGAGGGATGTTGTATTAAGTGGGAGTTCTTTAGTAATTAGATTAAAACATGAACTAATTATCATAAACATAGTCTGAGTATTATTTTGAATTAATTTTGTAGTATTGGCATCCATTTTCTACCATGCGCTAGTCTTGTAATTGAGATAGAAATACTATTAAAATCTGACAAGAAACTTTACAGATTGGTACCGTATTGTTAAAGAATCAAGAATTGATTAAGGCCTATTGCAATTTTTTAGTAAACCTCACATTGTTGATTCAAAGAGCTATGGTTTCAATTAGTACCTAAAGTTATCTTGTCTCCGTGAAACTTGAAGTTCAAATCTGTTTGAAAAGTAAGGAGCTGAAAATTTAGTTTTCAGAAATAATCAAAGTATGAGATATATGTGATATCTAAGACCTTATTGCAAGATGATAGAATATAATTTGGTGAGACTACATAAACTCATAAGTTTTATGGGAATGTACGAAGGTTGAAGACGCAAGGCGTCCCAATTCTCCAACTATTGGGGCACTAACAATATTCGCATATCCATGAAGTGATCGTCCTTAGTATGCACCGTTGCTAAGACTCGTCGTTTCGAAGCATCTCGTGATGATCGGGTGTTATAGATTCTACATGTGCATACAACAAGTGCAAGCCAGATTTGCACATGCGAGTACTAAGGTTAAACTTTATGAGCCTAGCATGTACAGACATGGTCTCAGAAAGTCGTCATGAATTGATGGATAAAATTATGAGTGAAATTGTTCATCATATTACAAAGTTACTAATAGTGAAATCTAGAACACTTGTCATATGATGATCAACTTCAAAGTAAGAACCTCAAGGTTATTGGTATTTGACCAACAAACCTAGAAGTTATTAAAGATGAAGTGTTTTCTGAATAATGAGGAAAGCTAAAAGAGAAACTACAAAAGATATTTTAGCAGAAAGAAAAGAAAAGACTAGAAAGTCTAGCTCAGGTGTATATAAATGATATACATATTATGGTTGTATTTCTAGTTAGGTCACACAATAAAATTCTTAGGTATTAGTACCATATTGGTTGGTATGAAGTGTCATACAAAACAACGCAATACAAGAATACAATGGCCTAAGTGACTGACAAGGAATATGATAGGAATGCACGTCTGGAACAAAAGTAAAGTGTTATTATGTTCGTCGTTGGCATTCTATCTAACCCTTAGAATTTATAATAAAGAACTTAATAATTGTTATTTTGCTCTGGTCAAATTAAAACAATGAGTTCAAATTATGACATTACTCCATATACGATGGATAAGTTATTATAAATCTTAGTGGTGAAACACACATACATAACACTGACGCTAAAATACCATAAGGCAAATGATTTGAATTCCACTTATTTGTGGAACCGCCATTTAGGTCATTTTAGAGAAGAACGCATGAAGGAACTCCATGCAAATGGATTTTTTGGAGTCATTAGATTTTTGAATCGTTTGGCGCTTGCAAATCTTTTCTAAAAGAGAATGACTAAAATACCGTTCATAGGCCAAGAGTTGAACGGGCAACTAACTTAGTGAAAACATACATGATGATGTATGTGGTTCACTGGGCATAGTTGTGTGCGGGAGATTCTTCTACTTCATGAAAACTTCCAACAATGAATTGAGTATATATATGTGGATATATTCGATAAGGAAGAAGTTTGAAACATTTGAATGGATTCAAATAAATTTCAGCATGAAGTGGAAATCATCGTAATAGAAAAGTCAAATATCTATGATTGGATCATAGTGGAAATATTTGAATTACTAGTTTTAGCGAACATCTAAGAAAGTTATGAAATTGTTCTACAACTCACGTTTCTTGGAGTATCATAGTGATGATGAAGTATCCGAGAGATGTATCCAAACCTTGTTGGGTCAATGATGAGATAAAATATTGATGCCATTATATTTTTGTGGATTATGCTTTAGAGACTACCGCTTTTACACTAAATAGAGCATCATCATGATCCGTTTAAATGACACCATACAAGTTATGGCATGGGTATAAACCTTAATAGTCCTTTCTTTAAATTTTGGTCTAAAAGTTTACAACCAAAATCGGATGAATGTCTTTGTTGGTTATCCGAAAGAATTGATTGCGAATTCTTTCCACTATGAAGTAAATGACAAAAGTGTTTGTTAATGTTACTTGTTTATTTCCAAGAAATTGTTTTCTAGCGAAGTATTTGAGTGGGAGGACAATAGAACTTGATAAGGTTTATCAACCTGAGCATAATGATCAGAGTAGCGCAGCATCGGAATTGGTTCTGGAAGCGGCCACGACGATCTTGGCTCCCATGACTACAAAATGTTTTAGCCATGGAGATCAAAGTACATATTGAACCTTGTAGGTATGATTTACTTTGTGATCAAATAAATGATTTGTGGACAAAGGATTGTTTTTTCAACAATGATAAATCAACTACATACAAAGAAGTTATGATGGGCCCTGACTCCGTTAAAATGGCTATACGCCATGAAATACAAGATAGATGAATACTTTTTGAAAGTAAATGGATCTATAAAATTGATGGACTTGGATGGAATATCCTTGAAGAAGCTTGACTTGTCGAAAAGTTGTTTACGACAAAGTTCAAAGAGTTGACTACGATAAGATTAGATCTTCCGTAGCAATGCTTATAGTCTATGTGGATTATTCTAGTAATTGCTACATATTTCTTTTATGAGATATACTAGTAGGATGGAAAAATACATTACTTAACAGAAGTGTGTATTAAAGGTGTATACAAGATACAACCAATTGTTTTGCTAGTCCGTGGAATACTAGATAGGTATACGAACTTCAATTGGATGAAGTGAGTATCACGGAGTTGGAATCTTCACCACATGAAATAGTCAAAGAGTTTTTGATTTCATTAGAAACGATGAAGAGGCTTGCATTTGCAAGAAATTAAGTGGGAGCGTTGAGACATATTTATAAAACTTTATGTAGATGACATATAGTTGGTTATAAATGATGTAATTATATACTTGATTAAAAGGTTTCATTGAAAATTAACTTCAATGAAAGGATATGGACTGGAACATATTTAGTGTCAAGATCTATGAAGATAGATTGAAACACATAATAAGTTTAAGTCAAAGTGCATAGAATGGATATTGAAGTAGTTCAATATAGAAATATTAAGAAAATGTTCTTGTCATGTGAAAGTTTAACAAGACTTGAGTGTATCTGACACTCGATGAGTAAAAACACATGAGTGATTTTAGATCATGAATAATATGTACACAATCAGATATCCTGTGCTCTAAAAAGTTAGGAGCATATACCAGAATGATTCATGTGATGATTACTGGACAACAGTAAGAATATCCTTTAGTACTTTAGAAGAACCAAGGATATATATATATATATATTTTTATATGGGGAAATGACAAACAAATCGCTGTAAGGTGTTGCACCGATATTTGTTTTGTCACATATAAAAATAAAATTTCAATCTCAAATTAGACTAAATGTTGTTTAAAAGGTAGCACAATGAGCTAGAAGTTGTCTGTGCTAGATTTAGAAGAGTTCTAAATATTGTGACGAATTCAGAGTATGTCATTGTTTTGACAATGACTGAAGATGTTAAGTCGATAAGTTCTTTGAGAACTTGGTGTAGTTCCGATAGTGTCAGAACTTTGAAGCTATATTGTGTGTGACAATATTAGTGACATATTTCAGACCGCGGAATTAAGGTTCCACCAGAAGACCAAACATATTTAATGCCGACTCATTAGAAACATGAGTGATGCGTTGAGACGCAAATGAATTGCAAAATACATACGTTTTTTAGCGTGTCAGATCCGTTGAATAAAACCTCTCCCGTGAGCAAAACATGATAAAGCACCGGAAGGCCAAGGTGTTATATCTTTACAAATGTAAACTAGATTATTGACTCTAGTGCAAGTGGGAGACTGTTGTAGATATGCCCAAGAGGCAATAATAAATGGTTATTATATATCTTTGTGTTTATGATAATGTTTACATACCATGCTATAATTGTATTAACCGAAACATTGATACATGTGTGTTATGTAAACAACAAGGAGTCCCTAGTAAGCCTCTTGTATAACTAGCTTGTTGATTAATAGATGATCATAGTTTCACGATCATGGACATTGGATGTTATTAATAACAAGGTTATGTCATTATATGAATGATATAATGGACACGCACATTTAAGCGTAGCAAAAGATCACGTCATTTAAGTTATTTGCTATAAGCTTTCGATACATAGTTACCTAGTCCTTCGACCATGAGATAATGTAAATCACTTATACCAGAAGGGTAATTTGATTACATCAAACGCCACTGCGTAAATGGGTGGTTATAAAGGTGGGATTAAGTATCCGGAAAGTATGAGTTGAGGCATATGGATCAACAGTGGGATTTGTCCTTCCCGATGACGGATAGATATACTCTGGGCCCTCTCGGTGGAATGTCGTCTATTTAGCTTGCAAGCATATGAATGGTTCATAAGAGACCACATACCACGGTACGAGTAAAGAGTACTTGTCATGAGACGAGGTTGAACAAGGTATAGAGATACCGATGATCAAACCTCGGACAAGTAAAATATCGCGTGACAAAGGGAATCGGTATCGTATGTGAATGGTTCATTCGATCACTAAGTCATCGTTGAATATGTGGGAGCCATTATGGATCTCCAGATCCCTCTATTGGTTATTGGTCGGAGAGAGGTCTCAACCATGTCTGCATACTTCGCGAACCGTAGGGTGACACACTTAAGGTTTGATGTCGTTTAAGTAGATATGGAATATGGAATGGAGTTCGGAGTCTCAGATGGGATCCAGGACATCACGAGGAGGTCCGGAATGGTCCGGAGAATAAGATTCATATATAGGAAGTCATATCCCAAGTTTGGAAATGATTCGGTGCATTTATGGCAGGTTCTAGAAAGTTCTAGAAAAGTTTGGAAGAAATCACCATGGAAAGTGGAGTCCCGGAGGGACTCCACCTTGCATGGCCAGCCAAACCCTAAGGGGAGGAGTCCCAGGTGGGCTCCACCATAGGTGGCCGGCCAACCCCCCCTAGGAAGGGGTGGGAGTCCCACCTTGAGTGGGATTCCCCCCTTGGGTAGGTTGTGTCCCTAAGGCAAGTTTTGGTTTCGGGTCTTATTCGAAGACTTGGATACCAACACTTGGAGATTTCCACCTATATAATGAGGAGCAAGGGGAGGGGGCCGGCCACTCTTGGCCGCAGACCCAAGTGGCCGGTGATACGTCTCCAACGTATCGATAATTTCTTATGTTCCATGCTACTTTATTGATGATACCTACATGTTTTATGCATACTTTATGTCATATTTATGCATTTTCCGGCACTAACCTATTAACGAGATGCCGAAGAGCCAGTTGTTGTTTTCTGCTGTTTTTGGTTTCAGAAATCCTAGTAAGGAAATATTCTCGGAATTGGACGAAATCAACGCCCAGGATCTTATTTTTCCACGAAGCTTCCAGAAGTCCGGAGAGGAAACGAAATGGGGCCACGAGGCAGCCACACACCAGGGCGGCGCGGCCCAGGCCCTAGCCGCGCCGGCCTGTGGTGTGGGCCCCTCGCGTCGCCCCTAAACCTACCTCTTCCGCCTACTTAAGCCTTCGTCGATAATAACTCCAGTACCGAGAGCCACGATACGGAAAACCTTCCAGAGACGCCGCCGCCGCCAATCCCATCTCGGGGGATTCAGGAGATCGCCTCCGGCACCCTGCCGGAGAGGGGAATCATCTCCCGGAGGACTCTTCACCGCCATGGTCGCCTCCGGAGTGATGAGTGAGTAGTTCACCCCTGGACTATGGGTCCATAGCAGTAGCTAGATGGTCGTCTTCTCCAAATTGTGCTATCATTGTTGGATCTTGTGAGCTGCCTAACATGATCAAGATCATCTATCTGTAATGCTACATGTTGTGTTTGTTGGGATCTGATGAATATGGAATACTATGCTATGTTGATTATCAATCTATTATCTATGTGTTGTTTATGATCTTGCATGCTCTCCGTTACTAGTAGAGGCTCTGGCCAAGTTTTTGCTTGTAACTCCAAGAGGGAGTATTTATGCTCGATAGTGGGTTCATGTCTCCATTAAATCTGGGGGAGTGACAGAAAGCTCTAAGGTTGTGGATGTGCTGTTCCCACTAGGGATAAAACATCAATGCTATGTCTAAGGATGTATTTGTTGATTACATTACGGACCATACTTAATGCAATTGTCTGTTGTTTGCAACTTAATACTGGAGGGGGTTCGGATGATAACCTGAAGGTGGACTTTTTAGGCATAGATGCATGCTGGATAGCGGTCTATGTACTTTGTCGTAATGCCCAATTAAACCTCACAATACTGATCATAACATGTATGTGCATGGTCATGCCCTCTTTATTTGTCAATTGCCCAACTATAATTTGTTCACCCAACATGCTTATTCTTATGGGAGAGACACCTCTAGTGAACTGTGGACCCCGGTCCATTCTTTTAATCGAATACAATCTACTGCAATACTCGTTCTACTGTTTTCTGCAAACAATCATCATCCACACTATACATCTAATCCTTTGTTACAGCAAGCCGGTGAGATTGACAACCTCACTGTTACGTTGGGACAAAGTACTTTGGTTGTGTTGTGCCGGTTCCACGTTGGCGCCGGAATCCCTGGTGTTGCGCCGCACTACACTCCGCCGCCATCAACCTTCAACGTGCTTCTTGGCTCCTACTGGTTCGACAAACCTTGGTTTCTTACTGAGGGAAAACTTGCCGCTGTACGCATCACACCTTTCTCTTGGGGTTCCCAACGGTCGCGTGTTGTACGCGTATCAAGACTGTTTCCTGGCGCCGTTGCCGGGGAGATCAAGACACGTTGCAAGGGGAGTCTCCACATCCAATCTCTTTACTTTGTTTTTGTCTTGCTTTATTTTATTGGGATTTCTATTTTCGTGCCCTCGGGTCGTTAGTTGTACTCAGTTTTCCCCAGCCCCTTAGTTTTTCCTCAGTTTTCCCCAAGCCTATGTCTGAAACCCGCAGAAGGAGCTCAGACAGAAGGAATCCGTCTATTTGGATGTTCTGTGCTGGCGTGTTGCGCCGCGTCGTCTGTGGGGCCGCGTCGTGTGGGGCCGCGTTGCGTGGGGCCGCATCGCGTGGGGCTGGTAGAAAGGGACCGCGTGGGGCAGGACGAGAAGCGTTTGGTTGCACGTGAGCAGGAGCTGGGTTTTGTCTCTCTCGGCCCAAATTGGCATTTTTAAGAGCACCTTTTCCCCTCTTTCTCTCTCTGTCTTTTTCACCAAATTAGTATCAAATCTAGAGAAGCTTCTATTTCTGTCTTTCTTCAATATGGCAGCAAATCTAGTAGCAAATCTAGTAGCAAATCTCTGGGGTTATTTATGCCTTTTGGCCCTCGTTTTTTGCCCAATATGGCAGCAAATCTAGTAGCAAATCTAGAAGCTAGTATATGATAAATTGACAACTGCATAATCAGAAAACTAAGTATAATACATAGGGAAACTGCATACAGCAGCCAATAGCGTTGTAATATACAAGACGCACGCAATGTATGGACAACAAGAAGATTAGGATGAATGAATTTGTTCTTCATTCCTCCTCATATATTTTGTCGTCGCTCCAATCGTGCATTACCCGAAGGAAATATTCATTGAACTCCCTCCGTCTGCAGTGTGCGGCCAATACATCCTCCAAACGGTATGGCTTGTGTTCATTTCTCATACCGTAGTTTCCTATTATATCCACACGTACTGCCCACTCATCCCAGGCCTTTGTATCATGAGAGTACTCTCTGATATAACCCAAATCCGTGTAGTAGATGCAGCCAGGTCGAAGTGTCGGGTACACTCTGGTGTCGACGGAGATACACCGGATATAATTCACGAAGAAGGCATTACTGCCAATGTTACTGACCGGATGGAGAGAGCGGCTCTGAGTGTCCACACGGTACACCAATGGTCTGCCCGCCAAAGCCACGCTGACCAACAACACAAGCAACAGATCACCATCCGACTTCACAAGGTAGAACTTCTGATGTCCAAGTTCTGGAAATGAAATTAGTGTCTCCATCTTGACAGTGCTCGCGCGCTGCTGCAACTGTACATTGGTGCACACTATTCTTCCGTTCTCAAAATTGTCCACAGCTAGTGCATACAGTTCACCATTGAACGGGGTAATGCAACGCAGACAATGGTTCTTGATCTTAAATCTTTTTTCCCAATCTTCATCTATATCCTTAGTTGGAGTGCTCTCATCGACCCAACCAATTTCCGATGGGTAATGTGCGGCAACGAAGACCATAGTCGGGGATTTGATCACATCGACTGATTTCAGGAAAACAGATGGCATCTGCGCCTCAAACATAGTGTTCGATTTCTTTGTGAGTGGGTTCAGAAGCCGTATCTTGTGCGGCGGGTTCTTCTGGGCAAGCACGATGACGCCACGGCAAAATCCGACGAAGTAGTATCTGGGCAAGCACGATAACATTCAGCACTAAGATGTTTAACATTGAAAATAAAGAGGTAGATATGGAGGAAGTTGAACCTTGTATGAACTTTCGATAGATCTATGGTGACGTAGCGTGATGTGCCGAGTTGGAGGAAGGTGAACTCAGCGACGTGTGGAAGGGCGTGGTCTAGCATGATCCATTCGTCCAGGTGCACGTCGGGCTCAGGCAAACCTGAGCGCCAATTTCTACAGACTTGCCTCATGGCAGAGTAGGTGTCGGCTACTCCTCGTTCACCAGCAAGCATTCGCCGATCTTGTGAAGTGGTCCATCAGCCGAGAGAGAGGCCCAGTTCACGGAGGAGCCGCGCTTGGATGCGCCGCCCTCGGAGGCGACGCGCTCGGCGACGACTGGCTCGGCAGCGACGGGCTCGGCGGCGACTGGCTCGGCGGCGACGGGCTCGGCGGCGACTGGCTCGGCGGCGACGGGCACGGAGGCGACGGGCTCGGAGGCGACGGGCTCGGAGGCGACGGCCGCCGGCGCATTCTTCTTCTCCATCGCCGGCAGGGTAGCGTGCGTACGGCGGTTGGGGTTTGTTCGATTTGGAGAAGTTGATGGGACGTGACAGGGGTGGTTTCGTGTGTGAGCGAGAATGAGACGACTGTGTGCAGAGGGAGGGAGGGAGGGGCTTACGCGTCCTAAATGCGACCCGCGTCCTACGCATCCACTATTTGCACGTCTGCACCGCGACACGCGTCAACAATGGCACGTCTTCCGCTTCTGCACCGCAACACGCGTCCTCGAGTCTAACCCTGGAAATTTAGATATACTCAGGTATACCCTCGAGTCATATACTAGCATTTTTTGTGTGCTCAGTTTTCTCCTTGAGTGCTAATACTGGCTAGTGCAATATACTCAGTTTTACCCTCAAGTGGCTGGTCAACAGAGAGTCAACAAATGGGATTAACTAGTTAAATGAGTTATTTAATGTGCAAAAAAATCCGAAAAAGAGTGGCACTTACTCATGGAGTCTTTACCACAAATTGCCACTTCTCAAATCATAGATAAATCATAGATAAATCAAGTTTCACCACAAATTGCCACTTCTCAAATCACCTAGTAGCTATGAAGGTGCATGGTTTTCCATAATAAGCCCTACCCAAAACAGCTTTCCCCAAAACATACTTTGTCTGAATGAGGCCATAATTTTCACACTCGTGTAGATTTGTATTGCAAATAGTTTGAGGTAGGCCAAGATGGGTTTCATTGTACAAAACACGCATTTTCCAATTTTTAAATCTCATATTTCAATCCCTTAGTCTGTTTACTACTCACTTGCCCTTGGTTTCTTGATACTACTCAGTTTTGCCCTCTCCCTTCACACACTCTCACAGATGCCCAACATTGCCCTGATTGGTCTAGCCCATGTCACGCGGCTCGTGCCCGACGACCGTTGATCGTATGATCTAACTGGCAGGATAATCCCTATCTCTCTCTCTGGTCGGGGCCACTGATACGTCCAATTTGCATCACTATTTTGTATCATAATTTGCTGTTATTCATTGATATATTTCATATTGGGATACAATACTTATGTTATTTCATCTATTTTGCATGTTTCATCATTATTGGAGGATCAAGCACCGGAGCCAGGATTCTGCTGGAAAAAGCACCGTCAGAACGCAATATTTCGGAAGATCAACTGTGGAAGGAAATTTCACGTAAATTCCTATTTTTCCAGATGACGGAGGGAGCCAGAAGGGGAAGAAGAGGAGAGCCACTGTGGGCCCAGACCACAGGCCGGCGCGGACCATGGCCTGGCCGCGCCACCCTGTGGTGTGGGGGCCCCACAGCCCCTTTCGCCTCCTTTTCTTCGCGTACTCCTTCGTCCCGAAAACCTAAGCCACAGAGAGGACCTCACGAAGGGTTACAGCCGCCTCTGCGGGGCGGAGAACACCAGAGAGAAAAGACCTCTCCGGCGGGCAGGAATCCGCCGGGGAAATTCCCTCCCGGAGGGGGAAATCGACGCCATCGCCATCGTCATCGAGCGGGACATCATCTCCATCATCATCATCATCATCTCCACCATCTACACCGCCATCACCACCGCTGCACCTCGTCACCGCTGTAACAATTCGGGTTAAATCTTGATTGTATGATAGGGGAAACTCTCCCGGCATTATTCTCTACTTGTTATAGATGCTATTGAGTGAAACCATTGAACCAAGGTTTATGTTCAGATTGTTATTCATCATCATATCACCTCTGATTGTATTCCATATGATGTCTCGTGAGTAGTTCGTTTAGTTCTTGAGGACATGGGTGAAGTCTAAATGCTAGTAGTGAATTATGGTTGAGTAATATTCAATGTTATGATATTTAAGTTGTGGTGTCATTCTTCTAGTGGTGTCGTGTGAACGTCGACTACACGACACTTCACCATTTATGGGCCTAGGGGAGTGCATCTTGTATTCGGTTGCTAATTGCGGAGTTGCCGGAGTGACAGAAACCTGAGCTCCCGTTAGTACATCGATGCAAGAGGGATCGCAGGATCTCAGAGTTTAAGGCTGTGGTTAGATTTATCTTAATTACTTTCTTGTAGTTGCGGATGCTTGCAAGGGGTATAATCACAAGTATGTATTTGTCCTAGGAAGGGCGGTGCATTAGCATAGGTTCACCCACACAACACTTATCAAAACAATGAAGATTATTTAGCCACATGAAGCGAAAGTACTAGACTAAAATCCCCGTGTGTCCTCAAGAACGTTTGGTCATTATAAGTAAACAAACCGGCTTGTCCTTTGTGCTAAAAAGGATTGGGCCACTCGCTTCAATTATTTCTCTCGCATTTTATTTACTTGTACTTCATTTATCTGCAATATCAAAACCCCCTGAATACTTGTCTGTGAGCATTTACAGTGAATTCTTCATCGAAACTGCTTGTCAACACCTTCTGCTCCTCGTTGGGTTCGACACTCTTATTTATCGAAAGTACTACGATACACCCCCTATACTTGTGGGTCATCAAGACTATTTTCTGGCGCCGTTGCCGGGGAGTGAAGCGCTATTGGTAAGTGGAATTGGTAAGGGAAACCTTTACTATTTGTGCTGATTTTATTTCTGCCTGCTGCTATAAATCATTATGGAGAGATCTTCTCTTCAATTTATATTTGGGAAATCTACTACTACTGCAACGGTAGTGGATGAAGCGCCAGGTAAGGAAGTAGTACCATATAAAATACCTATGAAAATTATTGAACGTGTTATGGATAACCGCTATGAAGGGGATGGAACTGTTCATCCTGGTGATCATTTATTGTTTTTGCATGAATTATGCGGGTTATTCAAATGTGCAGGTATTTCTATGAATGAAGTTAGAAAGAAACTATTCACTATATCGCTGTCTGGTAAAGCGGCGCACTGGTATAAATTGCTGAAGAATGGTGATTCTATTGATTGGGAGGACATTGTGCCTTTATTTTATTCCAAATTTTATCCTCCAAGTGAAATTCACAAAGATCGGAACCGCATATATAATTTCTGGCCTCATGATGGAGAGAGTATTGCCCAAGCTTGGGGGAGATTGAAGTCTTTAATGCTCAAATGCCCCATTCATGAGCTTCCTGGTAATGTTATTATTGATAATTTCTATGCAAGACTTTCTTTTCAAGACAAGACCTTGCTGGATACTTCTTGTTCTGGATCATTTACACGCAACAAAGAAGAGTTTAAAAGGGACCTTCTTGATCGGATCCAAGAAAATACTGAAGGATGGGAGAACGACAAAGATAGAGAATCAGGTATAATTTATGATTATAAATGCATTGAAGCTTTTATGGATACTGATAAATTTTGTAATATGAGTGCTACATATGGTCTTGATTCCCAAGTTGTTGCAAATCTTTATAAAGCTTTTGCCTCTCATTATGAATTGCCTAAGAAGAATTTTGATAAGTATCATGAACCGTATAAAGATAAAGTTGATTTATCTGTAAACAAATGTGTAGTGGTTGAAACTGTTGATAATGTTATTCCTGAAGCTTATATTGAAAAAACTCCTTTCCCTGCTAAAATGAAGGAGTACTCTGTCATATCTAGTGCGGTTAATAAAAGTGAAAAGAAACCTAAAGAACCTGAAGAACAAATTAAAATTGAACCTCTTTGTTGCAATAGTTAAAGATCTTGTGACTGAAAATGTGGAGGATGGTCATATTATTTTCTGTGAAGATGCTTCTAATATTGTTTCACATCCTAATAAACCCAAACAAGTTAGTGTTCCTATGCTATCTGTTAGAATTGGTGATCATTGCTATTATGGTTTATGTGATATTGGTGCAAGTGTTAGTGCTATTCCTTATGAGCTTTACACGGAGATTATGCACGAAATTGGTTCTTGTGAACTTGAAGATATTGATGTGGTTATTCATCTGGCTAATAGAGAAACTATTTCTCCAATTGGTATTGTTTGAGATGTGGAAGTTCTATGTGGTAAGATTAAATATCCTGCTGACTTTTTGGTACTTGGTTTTGCTGCTAGTGATCATTGTCCTATCATTTTTGGTAGACCTTTTCTAAATACTTGTGGAGCTATTATAGATTGTAAGAAAGATAAAATTTTGACTAGATTTGCTGGTGAACCTTATGAATTTAACTTTTCTAAATTTACCAAAACTCCTTATAAAGCTGACTTGCCTAGTAATGATTTTAAAATGGAGCAGTGTGCATCTATTGTTCTTGTTCCTAATAATCCCTTGCAGCAACATTTGGAGAATAGTGAAAGTGAAGCTTTTAGGAAAGAAAGAGATGAGCTTGAGGAAATTTTTCTTCGCCAACCTATTCTCAAGCATGATTTACCGGTGGAAGATTTGGGTACAACACCGCCACCAAAGGAAGATCATGTTTTTGATCTAAAGCCTTTACCTGATAATCTTAAATATGCTCATATTGATGATAAGAAAATATATCCTGTTATTATTAGTTCTAAGCTTTCAGAGATTGAGGAAGAAAGGTTATTGGAAATATTGAAGAAACACCGAGGAGCTATTGGCTATACTCTTGATGATTTGAAAGGGATTTCTCCTTCTATTTGCCAACATGCTATTAATATGGAAGAAGATGCAAAGCCTGTTGTTGAACATCAACGTCGTCTAATTCCGAAGATGAAGGAGGTGGTAAGAAATGAGGTATTAAAACTTCTTGAAGCTGGTATTATATATCCTATTGCTGATAGTAGATGGGTTAGTCCTGTGCATTGTGTTCCTAAGAAAGGAGGAATGACTGTTGTGCCTAATGATAATGATGAGCTTATTCCTCAAAGAGTAGTTGTAGGGTATAGAATGTGCATTGATTTTCGAAAAGTTAATAAAGTTACTAAGAAAGATCATTACCCTTTACCCTTTATCGATCAAATGCTAGAAAGGTTATCTAAAAATACTCATTTTTGCTTTCTTGATGGTTATTCTGGGTTTTCACAAATTGCTATTAAAGCTAAAGATCAAGAGAAAACCACGTTTACTTGTCCTTATGGAACTTATGCTTATAGGCGTATGCCTTTTGGTTTATGTAATGCTCCTGCTACTTTTCAAAGATGCATGTCTGCTATTTTTCATGGTTTTTGCGAAAGTATTGTAGAGGTGTTCATGGATGATTTTTCTGTCTATGGGAATTCTTTTGATAATTGCCTGCGAAACCTCGATAAAGTCTTGCAGAGATGTGAAGAAACTAACCTTGTTCTTAATTGGGAGAAATGCCACTTTATGGTTAATGAAGGAATTGTATTGGGACATAAAATTTCCGAGAGAGGTATTGAAGTTGATAGAGCTAAAGTTGAAGCAATTGAGAAGATGCCCTATCCGAGGGATGTTAAAGGTATTCGTAGTGTTCTTGGTCATGCTGGGTTTTATAGGAGATTTATTAAAGATTTCTCTAAAATTTCAAAGCCTCTTACTAATCTTCTTCAAAAAGATGTACCTTTTGTTTTTGATGATGATTGTAAGGAAGCTTTGAAACTCTAAAGAAAGCCTTAACAAGCTGCTCTGTAGTCGAACCTCCTGATTGGAATTTGCCTTTTGAAATTATGTGTGATGCTAGTGATTTTGCTGTAGGCGCTGTTCTTGGACAGCGGGTAGATAAAAAATTAAATGTTATTCATTATGCTAGTAAGACTCTTGATGCTGCTCAAAGAAATTATGCTACAACTGAAAAGGAATTGTTAGCTGTAGTCTTTGCTTGTGATAAGTTTAGACCCTATATTGTTGATTCGAAAGTTACAATTCATACTGATCATGCTGCAATTAGATACCTTATGACAAAGAAAGATGCTAAGCCCAGGCTTATTAGATGGGTACTTCTGTTGCAAGAATTTGATTTACATATTATAGATAGGAAAGGTGCTGATAATCCTGTTGCTGATAATTTGTCTAGACTGGAAAATATTGCTTATGATCCTGTTCCTGTTAATGATAGTTTTCCAAATGAACAATTGGCTGTAATAAAGGTGAGCTCGCGAGAGAGCCCTTGGTATGCAGATTATGCTAACTTTATTGTTTCGAAGTATTTGCCTCCAAACTTTTCAGCTCAGCAAAGGAGGAAATTCTTTTATGACTTGAGGCATTATTTTTGGGATGACCCACACTTATATAAAGAAGGAGTGGATGGTATTATGCGAAGATGTGTTCCTGAATATGAACAACAGGAGATTTTGAGTAAATGTCATGGTAGTGTTTATGGAGGACATCACGCTGGAGATAGAACCGCGCAAAAGGTTCTACAATCAGGTTTTTATTGGCCAACACTCTTCAAAGATGCAAGGAAATTTATTTTATCTTGTGATGAATGTCAAAGAGTTGGTAATATCTCTAGACGTAATGAAATGCCTATGAATTATACTCTTGTTATTGAACCATTCGATTGTTGGGGATTCGACTTCATGGGTCCTTTCCCTTCTTCAGAAGGTAACACTCATATACTTGTCGCTGTTGATTATGTTACTAAATGGGTAGAAGCTATACCTACAAAAAGTGCTGATGGTGAGACCTCTATAAAAATGCTTGTAGATGTTATATTTCCTAGATTTGGAGTACCTAGATATATTATGACTGATGGAGGTTCTCATTTTATTCATGGAGGTTTTAGAAAAACTCTTGCTAAGTATGGTATTAATCATAGAATTGCTTCCGCTTATCACCCTCAAACTAGTGGCCAAGTAGAATTATCAAATAGAGAGATTAAAGCTATCTTAGGAAAGACTGTTAATAAATCTAGAAAGAATTGGGCTAGCAAATTGAAAGAAGCACTATGGGCTTATAGAACTGCTTATAAAAATCCTATGGGAATGTCACCTTATAAAATGGTTTATGGAAAAGCTTGTCATTTACCTTTAGAACTAGAGCACAAAGCTTATTGGGCTGTTAGAGAACTAAATAAAGATCCTAAATTAGCCGGTAATAAAAGATTGCTGCAATTAAGTTCTCTAGATGAATGGAGAAGTGAAGCTTATGAAAATGCTAAACTCTTTAAAGAAAAAGTTAAGAAATGGCATGATAGAAGGATTATCAAAAGAGAGTTTAATGTTGGGGATAAAGTCCTATTGTATCGGTCTCGTCTCAGATTCTTTGCAGGGAAATTACTCTAGAAGTGGGAAGGACCATATGTTGTTGAGGAGGTGTATCGTTCAGGAGCAATTAAAATCAGCTCTCTCCAAGGCAATGCCACACAAGTGGTGAATGGACAAAGACTCAAGCATTATATCTCGGGTGATTCTTATAATGTTGATGTTGATATTATTCAAGTGGAAACACCGGAGGCTTTCATCAAAGGACAAATTGACAGTCCGCCAGAACTCGACTTTGAATAGGTAACAGTACAGGTAATAGAAAGTCCGCGTTTACCTTTCCGAACATTACTTTTGCTGTTTTTAGAAAATATGAAAAATTACGAGTTCGAAACGGAGTGGAAAGGACGCACGAGGGGGTGCCACCATAGGCCGGCGCGGCCTGACCTGGGCCCGCGCCGACCTATGGTCTGGCCGCCTCGTTGCCCCTTTCCGACTATGGTTTGATCTGGAACCTTTCTTTTGTCGTAAAAATATTTGCTATATAATCCCCCGGACCCCTGGAGGTCCGTAATATCGTTTTCTCGTCGTGTTTTGTTTCGAGCTGTTTTCTGCCAGATTTGTTTTGATCTAGAAGCACCATGGTCTCCAACAACAAGGACAAGGGACCTTTGGAGGAAAATATTCAAGACCCGGAACTGAAGGAAGAAGATGCAAGAGAGGATGAGGAAGAAGTGGAGGAAGCTCCGCAGGAACACCAGCGAGCCACCATTGCAAGTATTGGCGTGATATCAAATCCATCCAACATCAAGAGGAGTGCACGAATCGCTACCGGAGGAGCGGTTCCACGTCGTTACTTGGCTCCAAGGACATCTTCTCCGAGCAATTACAACCCTTACCGCAATCTGATCTACGATCGTCAAACTGAAAGGACCCCCAAGGTAGTGTTGCCAAGTAATTGGGATATAGATCGTTCTGACATTGCAGGAGAGATGAAATCTGAAGCTGAAGGATGGGGAAACAACTCCAGGAGTTGGAATTCACCACCTGACATGATTATGAGCCGCGTTGAGCACAACTCGGAGATGATTCGCAACCTCACCTATGAGATTGAAGATTTAAAGGAGCTGGTTAACAAGCTTGTCAAGAAGAATCCATCACCACCATCACCGAAGGAGTAATTCATCATCGGTATTGGCCTCCCCTTGGTTTGTTCCAAGCTTGGGGGAGTGCCGCGGTATCACATCATCATCACCTTTATCTTTTACTATCAAGTAGTGTCATATCATGAGTAGGGAAGTTATCATATGGAATAGTATGCAATGTGGAAGTATCTCCCTTAGTTGGTTATCTATGTATCCGTTGGTGTGAGTTATCGTTATGGAATATTAATGAGAAGTCTTATCATTTACTTTTTGCACACCTTATTTTAGTTTGCAATCTCCATTATATGATTACTCTTGACATGAGTATTGATATCACTTTGGGAGCATCAAGTTAAATCTATTTGGTTTTGGCAAATTTAGCATTGGTCAATAGCAACAACACCCTGATGTTTAAATAGAAGAGAGAAATACACTTAGATACATTACTCTATTATCTCTATGCTTATGAGCTTAGTATTCTTAAGTTAAAATTGCTTGTGCTTATGAGAAAGATGCATGATTGTTTCTATCATATGTATATTTGTTTGTTTCCCTCAACCTTTATGCTTGCTATCAAACCTTGCTAGCCAAAGACCTGTATCGAGAGGGAATGCTTCTCATACATCCATAACCTTAGACCAAACCTATGCCATTTGTGTCCACCATACCTACCTACTACATGGTATTTTCTGCCATTCCAAGTAAATACTTCATGTGCTACCTTTAAATAATTCAAACTTTACTACTCCTTATTTGTGTCAATGTTTTATAGCTCATGAGGAAGTATGTGGTGTTTTATCTTTCAATCTTGTTGGGCGGACTTTCACCAATGGACTAGCGGCACATCCGCTTATCCAATAATTTTGCAATAAGAGCTGGCAACGGGGTTCCCAGCCCAATTAATAACTTTCATTAATAATTCTCTTCACATGTTTTGCTCTGATTTATCAGTAAGCAACTTAATTTTGCAATAGACACTCCTCCATGGTATGTGAATGTTGGAAGGCACCCGAGGATTCGGTTAGCCATGGATTGAGAAAGCCAAGGTTGGGGGGAGTGTCATCCTTAATAAAACTAAAATACAAGTGTAAACAAAAGAGAAGGGGGATGATCTACCTTGCTGGTAGAGATGCCGTCCCTCATGGGAGCCGCTCTTGGAAGGTTCGTTTGGCAAGGGGTTTAGAGTGCCCGCTACCATTCGTTGACAACAACAAACACCGCTCAAAATCTTACTTTTATGCTCTTTATATGATTTCAAAACTTGAAAAGCTCTAGCACATGATTTAATCCCTGCTCCCCTCTGCGAAGGGCCTATCTTTTACTTTTATGTTGAGTCAGTAAACCTATTTCTCTCTATCTCAAGCAAGCAATTGAGTTGTTGTGAACCAATCATTTATGCTATGATTCAGTTAATCATGTCTTTTATACTTTCTTGTTTAGTACCAATTTTATCGGAATGAATATGACTTCGAAGTTATCAATGATTATGAAGAGATCGTTATGTTTGAATATGAAGGCTCAGTTATAAAATCTAATATGAAAGCTTTGCTTAGAAGTACAATCCGTTAGTAGTTCTCTGACCAAGAACAAAGTTTGCCATCACCAACTATGATTTCTCATGCACCTTTACTAGTGATTTCTCTTTACTTATTTCAAGATGAGTTATATGAGGAAGTTGTTTACTAGAATGTCTTGTGTGAATGGATATGATGCTTCTTGTCCGTATTTTATTTATCGACTCTTCACTCCATAAACATGTGGTCTTGTTTATCGAGCTCAGTTTCGCTTGGGGACAAGCGAGGTCTAAGCTTGGGGGGAGTTGATACGTCCAATTTGCATCACTATTTTGTATCATAATTTGCTGTTATTCATTGATATATTTCATATTGGGATACAATACATATGTTATTTCATCTATTTTGCATGTTTCATCATTATTGGAGGATCAAGCACCGGAGCCAGGATTCTGCTGGAAAAAGCACCGTCAGAATGCAATATTTCGGAAGATCAACTGTGGAAGGAAATTTCACGTAAATTCCTATTTTTCCAGATGACGGAGGGAGCCAGAAGGGGAAGAAGAGGAGAGCCACTGTGGGCCCAGACCACAGGCCGGCGCGGCCCATGGCCTGGCCGCGCCACCCTGTGGTGTCGGGATCCCACAGCCCCTTTCGCCTCCTTTTCTTCGCGTACTCCTTCGTCCCGAAAACCTAAGCCACAGAGAGGACCTCACGAAAGGTTACAGCCGCCTCTGCGGGGCGGAGAACACCAGAGAGAAAAGACCTCTCCGGCGGGCAGGAATCCGCCGGGGAAATTCCCTCCCGGAGGGGGAAATCGACGCCATCGCCATCGTCATCGAGCGGGACATCATCTCCATCATCATCATCATCATCTCCACCATCTACACCGCCATCACCACCGCTGCACCTCGTCACCGCTGTAACAATTCAGGTTAAATCTTGATTGTATGATAGGGGAAACTCTCCCGGCATTATTCTCTACTTGTTATAGATGCTATTGAGTGAAACCATTGAACCAAGGTTTATGTTCAGATTGTTATTCATCATCATATCACCTCTGATTGTATTCCATATGATGTCTCGTGAGTAGTTCGTTTAGTTCTTGAGGGCATGGGTGAAGTCTAAATGCTAGTAGTGAATTATGGTTGAGTAATATTCAATGTTATGATATTTAAGTTGTGGTGTCATTCTTCTAGTGGTGTCGTGTGAACGTCGACTACACGACACTTCACCATTTATGGGCCTAGGGGAGTGCATCTTGTATTCGGTTGCTAATTGCGGAGTTGCCGGAGTGACAGAAACCTGAGCTCCCGTTAGTACATCGATGCAAGAGGGATCGCAGGATCTCAGAGTTTAAGGCTGTGGTTAGATTTATCTTAATTACTTTTTGTAGCTGCGGATGCTTGCAAGGGGTATAATCACAAGTATGTATTAGTCCTAGGAAGGGCGGTGCATTAGCATAGGTTCACCCACACAACACTTATCAAAACAATGAAGATTATTTAGCCACATGAAGCGAAAGTACTAGACTAAAATCCCCGTGTGTCCTCAAGAACGTTTGGTCATTATAAGTAAACAAACCGGCTTGTCCTTTGTGCTAAAAAGGATTGGGCCACTCGCTGCAATTATTTATCTCGCATTTTATTTACTTGTACTTCATTTATCTGCAATATCAAAACCCCCTGAATACTTGTCTGTGAGCATTTACAGTGAATTCTTCATCGAAACTGCTTGTCAACACCTTCTGCTCCTCGTTGGGTTCGACACTCTTATTTATCGAAAGTACTACGATACACCCCCTATACTTGTGGGTCATCAGCCACCACCCTCTCTCTCTCTCTCTCTCTGTCGTCGGTTAGCTTCCACCCTCTATGTATGCGAAAGGGCGGTTACCCAGTACGCTAAAGTTTGGTTTTCTGCATTATTTTTCACGAGCTAAATTATAAACTCTTTTTAGGCATTACTTTTCACGCAAAAAACGATAAACCATCGCCGATTTGTTGTAGCCATTACTTTCCACGCAAAAAACGATAAACCATCACCGATTTGTTGTAGCCATTACTTTCCACGCAAAAAAATTATAAACCAGCACTGATTTGTTGTAGCCAATACTTTTCACGCAAAAAAATGATAAACCATCACCGATTTGTTGTAGCCATTACTTTTCACGCAAAAAAATGATACACCATCACCCATTTCTTGTAGCCATTACTTTCCACGCAAAAAATGATAAACCATCACCGATTTTGTTGTAGCCATTACTTTTCACGCAAAAAAAATGATACACCGTCACCCATTTCTTGTACCCATTACTTTCAATGCAAAAAACGATAAACCATCACCGATTTTGTTGTAGCCATTACTTTTCACGCAAAAATATGATACACCATCACCCATTTCTTGTACCCATTACTTTCCACGCAAAAAACGATAAACCATTACCGATTTTGTTGTAGCCATTACTTTTCACGCAAAAAATGATACACCATCACCCATTTCTTGTACTCATTACTTTTCACGCAAAAAACGATAAACCATCACCGATTTCTTGTAGCCATTACTTTCCTTTTAGGCATTACTTTTCACGGTAAAATGATAAACTATACCCCCACAACGGTCGTCTCCTCCTTAATTTATTGTGTATAAACCCCCACAACGGTCATCTCCTCCTTATTTTATTGTGTAAACCCCTACAACGGTCATCTCTCCCTTATAAACACCCACACGGCCATCCCTTGTGTCAATAGGTTCTGCCTCTCTCTTCTTCGTTCACATACACTTTATCCATTGCCATGGCTTCCACGTCTCGGACGCGGACCGGAAGGGGAAGGGGAAGGGGAAGGGGAAGTGGATCATCATCATTGCCACCACCACCGTCAACACTGCCATTGATCATAGAAGAGTTCTTCATCGTCGTCTATGAAGACCCTTTGGTCAACAAGGTACGTACGCGTTCCTACATATATGATGCATGTGATTAATTATGGGCATGTTCTAAAAAACCTTTAATTTCAAGGGTTCCCTAATTTCAAACGATCGGCGCTCGATCTCTTTGCAGGAACTCCCAAAAAAAATTGCGGACTATCTTGACGGCAAGGAGCCAGCTAAGGTGTATCTGCGAGCAGCTGACTGCGGTCCTCGTCTCTGGACCGTGGAGGTCCTATTTGACGGACAAGGCCGGATCTCGACAAGGGCTGGGAGAAATTCGCCATCGCGCACGGTGTGGATTTCTGCTGGTTCGTACACTTCAAATATGAAGGCGATGATGTGCTCACAGTGAAGGTGTTCGACGGAACAATGTGCAGGAGGTACTACTACTCAGACGACGAAGATACTGACGATGAAAGCGACGACGATGTGAAGCCATGCATCCATCCCCTTTAGATAATTAAGGGGATTATGACCAAGAATATATATGTAGCTTCATATGCATCGATTTAGAGATCTAGCTATTTTCTATATATTATGCATGTAAAAAATAATATCGCATTTCCACTATTATTCGAGCACCACATCCTCCAAACGATGCCGATGCCGATATCGGCATGGTCAGAACGGCTATGCTCGCCGCCACTGCTAGGTCAACGTCGAGATGCACAATGTTTAGCATAAGAGTCACTTTAGATTAAGCTGCGAAAATAGTCACGTGCCATGGGCTGAGGCGGCCCCTACAGAGCGGCTCTATATTATATTCTCTAAATAAAATAGACGACCACAGCGGTCATTGGCCGCGGAGGCCCCACAGAGCGGCAATATATAATTTTCTATAAATAAATAGACGACCCACTGGTCATTGGCTGCGGCAGCCCCATAGAGCGGCCTCATTTGTCATTGGCAGCACCGCGTATACAATCAGGAAATAAAACGGCCCACGCGTTAGCGGTAGATGGATCCACCCGTCAGCACGAGACGGTCAGCGAGGAACTAACCTCACGGTAACGGTAAGGCCTCTTACCTGACGGCAACCCGCGTCTTCGAGGGGTTTCAAACTAGAGGGAGGGGAAAACTGAGGAAAAACTAACGAGCTGGGGAAAACTGAGTACAACTAACGAAGCAGGGGCACGAAAATAGAAATCCCTATTTTATTTACTACTTTGTTTGCTGCATTATATCAAAAACACAAAAAATTAGTTGCTAGTTTTACTTTATTTACTGTCTTGCTCTCCATATTAAAAACACACAAAAAAAGTTACTTGCATTTACTTTATCTAGTTTGCTTTATTTACTATTGCTAAAATGAGTAATCCTGAAGTTGAAGTTCGTTCATTTAAGAAACAAGGGGGAGAATGTTTAAAAGATGATTGGTATAGAATTAGTGATGCTCATAATAGGTGCACTAAGAAACACTCCACCACTATTCTACTCAGGAATTTTTATGTTGGTATCTCTAGCTGGAATAGGTATGTTCTTGATTGTCTCGCGGGAGGTAATTTCCTAGGCACTCCTACTTTAGAAGCTAGTTTCATTATTGAGAGTATATTTGGAATACCACCTATCAATGAAGTTAAAACTGAAATCTCTTTTGAAGATGTCATGAAAAAGTTAGAAACCATAGAGCAAAATCTTCCAAGTATTGAGACTAAGTTGGGAGAATTACTTAATAGCACTGATAAACTTGACAAATCTATAGGTGGAATTAATGAGAGAATTGCCATCTTAGAAACTTGTGCTATTCATGATAATCAAACCCAAAGGATTAGTGAACTTGAAGAAGCTATGGGAACCTTGGGTTCAACTTTTTCTTCTATTAAGTTTAAGGAGAAAGCTTATGTGGGTAAGGAGCAAAAGTTCATGTACATCTCTAAGGTGCCTAAACCAAAACATTATAGGCCTAAAATTGGTAAATCTCTTAATACCACTATAGATAATGGAGCATCTAATGCATCATCTCTTGATAATACTTGATATACACTTTCTGCGCCTAGCTGAAAGGCGTTAAAGAAAAGCGCTTATGGGAGACAACCCATGATTTTACTACTGCACTTTTATTTTATATTTGAGTCTTGGAAGTTGTTACTACTGTAGCAACCTCTCCTTATCTTAGTTTTGTTGCATTGTTGTGCCAAGTAAATTCTTTGATAGTAAGGTTCATACTAGATTTGGATTACTGCGCAGAAACAGATTTCTTTGCTGTAACGAATCTGGGCAGAATTCTCTGTAGGCAACTCAGAAAATTCTGCCAATTTACGTGAGTGATCCTCAGATATGTACGCAACTTTCATTCAATTTGAGCATTTTCATTTGAGCAAGTCTGGTGCCTCTTAGAAATTCATCTTTATGAACTGTTCTGTTTTGACAGATTCTGCCTTTTATTTTGCATTGCCTGTTTTGCTATGCTTGATGGATTTTTATATTCCATTAACTTTCAGTAGCTTTGTGAAATGTCCAGAAGTGTTAAGAATGATTATGTCACCTCTGAACATGTGAATTTTGATTATGCACTAACCCTCTAATGAGTTGTTTTGAGTTTGGTGTGGAGGAAGTTTTCAAGGATCAAGAGAGGAGGATGATACAATATGATCAAGGAGAGTGAAAGCTCTAAGCTTGGGGATGCCCCGGTGGTTCACCCCTGCATATTTCAAGAAGACTCAAGCGTCTAAGCTTGGGGATGCCCAAGGCATCCCCTTCTTGATCGACAACATTATCAGGTTCCTCTAGTGAAACTATATTTTTATTCCATCACATCTTATGCACTTTGCTTGGAGCGTCTGTTTGCTTTTGTTTTTGTTTTGTTTGAATAAAGTTGGATCCTAGCATTCATTGTGTGGGAGAGAGACACGCTCCGCTGTTGCATATGGACAAATATGTCCTTAGGCTTTACTCATAATATTCATGGCGAAGGTTGAATCTGCTTCGTTAAATTGTTATATGGTTGGAAACGGGAAATGCTACATGTGGTAATTGGTAGAATGTCTTGAATAATGTGATACTTGGCAATTATTGTGCTCATGTTTAAGCTCTTGCATCATATACTTTGCACCTATTAATGAAGAAATACATAGAGCTTGCTAAAATTTGGTTTGCATAATTGGTCTCTCTAAGGTCTAGATAATTTCTAGTAAGGGTCGAACAACAAGGAAGACGGTGTAGAGTCTTATAATGCTTACAATATGTCTTTTATGTGAGTTTTGCTGCACCGGTTCATACTTGTGTTTGTTTCACATAACCTTGCTAGCCTAAACCTTGTATCGAGAGGGAATACTTCTCATGCATCCAAAATCTTTGAGCCAAACACTATGCCATTTGTGTCCACCATACCTACCCACTAGATGGTATTTCTCCGCCATTCCAAAGTAAATTGCTTGAGTGCTACCTTTAAAATTTCCATTCTTCGCCTTTGCAATATATAGCTCATGGGACAAATAGCCTAAAAACTATTGTGGTATTGAATATGTACTTATGCACTTTATCTTTTATTAAGTTGCTTTTTGTGCGATAACCATGTTCCTGGGGACGCCATCAACACTTTGTTGAATATCATGTGAGTTGCTATGCATGTCCGTCTTGTCTGAAGTAAGGGCGATTTACCATGAGTTGAATGGTTAGAGCATGCATATTGTTAGAGAAGAACATTGGGCCGCTAACTAAAGCCATGATCCATGGTGGAAGTTTCAGTTTTGGACAAATATCCTCAATCTCGTATGAGAATATTAATTGTTGCTAAATGCTTATGCATTAAAGAGGAGTCCATTATCTGTGTCTATGTTGTCCCAGTATGGATGTATAAGTTGAGAATAATCAAAAGCGAGAAATCCAATGCGAGCTTTCTCCTTTAGACCTTTGTACAGGCGGCATAGAGGTACCCCTTTGTGCACTTGGTTAAAACATATGTATTGCGATGATAATCCAGGTAATCCGAGCTAATTAGGACAAGGTGCGGGCACTATTGGTATACTATGCATGAGGCTTGCAACTTGTATGATATAATTTACATAATACATATGCTTTATTACTACCGTTGACAAAATTGTTTCTTGTTTTCAAAATCAAAGCTCTAGCACAAACATAGCAATCAATGCTTCCCTCTGCGAAGGGCCTTTCTTTTACTTTTATGTTGAGTCAGTTCACCTATTTCTCTCCCATCTCAAGAAGCAAACACTTGTGTGAACTGTGCATTGATTCCTACATACTCGCATATTGCACTTGTTATATTACTTTACATTGACAATATCCATGAGATATACATGTTACAAGTTGAAAGCAACCGCTGAAACTTAATCTTCCTTTGTGTTGCTTCAATGCCTTTACTTTGAAATTATTGCTTTATGAGTTAAATCTTATGCAAGACTTATTGATGCTTGTCTTGAAAGTACTATTTATGAAAAGTCTTTGCTATATGATTCAATTGTTTACTCATTGCATTTACATTGCTTCGAATCGCTGCATTCATTACATGTGCTTACAATAGTATGATCAAGATTATGATGGCATGTTGATACGTCTCCGACGTATCGATAATTTCTTATGTTCCATGCCACATTATTGATGATACCTACATGTTTTATGCATACTTTATGTCATATTTATGCATTTTCCGGCACTAACCTATTAACGAGATGCCGAAGAGCCAGTTGCTGTTTTCTGCGGTTTTTGGTTTCAGAAATCCTAGTAAGGAAATATTCTCGGAATTGGACGAAATCAACGCCCAGGGGCCTATTTTTCCACGAAGCTTCCAGAAGACCGAAGAGGAGACGAAGTGGGGCCACGGGGCGCCGCCACACTAGGGCTGCGCGGCCCAGGGGGGCCCGCGCGGCCCTAGAGTGTGGGGCCCCCGTGACGCCTCCTGACCTGCCCTTCCACCTACATATAGTCTTCGTCGCGAAACCCCCCAGTACCGAGAGCCACGATATGGAAAACCTTCCAGAGACGCCGCCGCCGCCAATCCCATCTCGGGGGGATTCAGGAGATCGCCTACGGCACCCTGCCGGAGAGGGGAATCATCTCCCGGAGGACTCTTCACCGCCATGGTCGCCTCCGGAGTGATGAGTGAGTAGTTCACCCCTGGACTATGGGTCCATAGCAGTAGCTAGATGGTCGTCTTCTCCTAATTGTGCTTCATTGTCGGGTCTTGTGAGCTGCCTAACATGATCAAGATCATCTATCTGTAATGCTACATGTTGTGTTTGTTGGGATCCGATGGATAGAGAATACTATGTTATGTTGATTATCAATTTATACCTATGTGTTGTTTATGATCTTGCATGCTCTCCGTTATTAGTAGAGGCTCTGGCCAAGTTTTTACTCTTAACTCCAAGAGGGAGTATTTATGCTCGATAGTGGGTTCACCTCCATTAAATCTAGGACAGTGACAGAAAGTTCTAAGGTTGTGGATGTGTTGTTGCCACTAGGGATAAAATATTGATGCTATGTCCGAGGATGTAGTTATTGATTACATTACGCACCATACTTAATGCAATTGTCTGTTGTTTGCAACTTAATACTGGAAGGGGTTCGGATGATAACCTGAAGGTGGACTTTTTAGGCATAGATGCATGCTGGATAGCGGTCTATGTACTTTGTCGTAATGCCCAATTAAATCTCACTATACTCATCATATCATGTATGTGCATGGTCATGCCCTCTTTATTTGTCAATTGCCCAACTGTAATTTGTTCACCCAACATGCTATTTATCTTATGGGAGAGACACCTCTAGTGAACTGTGGACCCCGGTCCATTCTTTTACATCGAATACAATCTACTGCAATACTTGTTCTACTGTTTTCTGCAAACAATCATCATCCACACTATACATCTAATCCATTGTTACAGCAAGCCGGTGAGATTGACAACCTCACTGTTACGTTGGGGCAAAGTACTTTGGTTGTGTTGTGCAGGTTCCATGTTGGCGCCGGAATCCCTGGTGTTGCGCCGCACTACATCTCGCCGCCATCAACCTTCACGTGCTTCTTGGCTCCTACTGGTTCGATAAACCTTGGTTTCTTACTGAGGGAAACTTACTGTTGTACGCATCACACCTTCCTCTTGGGGTTCCCAACGGACGCGTGTTGAACGGAAAGACATACGTCGACTACGCGCAACAAGTAGATTTCTGGCGCCGTTGCCGGGGAGATCAAGACACACTGCATGGGGAGTCTCCACAATCCAATCTCTTTACTTTGTTTTTGTCTTGCTTTATTTTATTTACTTTCTTGTTTGCTGCATTATATCAAAACACAAAAAAATTAGTTGCTAGCTTTACTTTATTTACTATCTTGTTTGCACTCTATATCAAAAACACAAAAAATTAGTTACTTGCATTTACTTTATCTAGTTTGCTTTATTTACTATTGCTAAAATGGGTACTCCTGAAAATACTAAGTTGTGTGACTTCACAACCACAAATAATAATGATTTCTTATGCACACCTATTGCTCCACCTGCTACTACAGCAGAATTCTTTGAAATTAAACCTGCTTTACTGAATCTTGTTATGCGAGAGCAATTTTCTGGTGTTAGTTCTGATGATGCTGCTGCCCATCTCAATAATTTTGTTGAATTGTGTGAAATGCAAAAGTATAAAGATGTAGATGGTGATATTATAAAATTAAAATTGTTCCCTTTCTCATTAAGAGGAAGAGCTAAAGATTGGTTGCTATCTCTGCCTAAGAATAGTATTGATTCATGGACTAAATGCAAGGATGCTTTTATTGGTAGATATTATCCCCCTGCTAAAATTCTATCTTTGAGGAGTAGCATAATGAATTTTAAACAATTGGATAATGAGCATGTTGCCCAAGCATGGGAAAGAATGAAATCTTTGGTTAAAAATTGCCCAACCCATGGACTGACTACTTGGATGATCATCCAAACCTTTTATGCAGGACTGAATTTCTCTTCGCGGAACCTATTGGATTCAGCTGCTGGAGGTACCTTTATGTCCATCACTCTTGGCGAAGCAACAAAGCTTCTTGATAATATGATGATTAATTACTCTGAATGGCACACGGAAAGAGCTCCACAAGGTAAGAAGGTAAATTCTGTCGAAGAAACCTCTTTCTTGGGTGATAAGATTGATGCTATTATGGCTATGATTGTGAATGGTAGGACTAATGTTGATCCTAATGATGTTCCGTTAGCTTCATTGGTTGCTCAAGAAGAACATGTTGATGTAAACTTCATTAAAAATAATAATTTCAACAACAATGCTTATCGGAACAATTCTAGTAACAAATATAGGCCATATCCTTATAATAGTGGCAACGGCTATGGTAATTCTTATGGGAATTCTTACAACAATAATAGGAACACACCCCCTGGACTTGAAGCCATGCTTAAAGAATTTATTAGTACACAAACTGCTTTTAACAAATCTGTTGAAGAAAAGCTTGGGAAAATTGATATACTTGCTTCTAAAGTCGATAGTCTTGCTGCTGATGTTGATCTTTTGAAATCTAAAGTTATGCCTAATGAAAATCATAATAATAAAATTGTTACTACAGCAAATGCCATCCAAGTTAGAATTAATGAGAATATAAGATTGATGGCCGAATTGCGTGCTAGGTGGGAGAAAGAAGAAAATGCTAAAGAAGATAATATAGCTAAAGTCTGGACTATTACCACCACTAATGCTAATGCTTCACATGTTGCTGCACCTCCTACTAATAATGGTAAAAGAATTGGTGTTGGCAATGTTTCCACTTCTAATGCAAAGCGCGAAAAACTGCCTGAAACTGCTAAAATTGCTGAAACTGCCTGTGATAAAACTGCTGAATTTTTTTCCAACATTGGGGATGATGATCCCATTGCTTTAGATTATAATGGTTTGGATTTTGATGATTGCCACATCTCTGAAGTTATAAAGTTCTTACAAAAACTTGCTAAGAGTCCTATGCTAGTGCTATAAACTTGGCTTTCACAAAACATATTACAAATGCTCTCATAAAAGCTAGAGAAGAGAAATTAGAACGCGAAGCTTCTATTCCTAGGAAGCTAGAGGATGGTTGGGAGCCTGATACGTCTCCAACGTATCGATAATTTCTTATGTTCCATGCTACTTTATTGATGATATCTACATGTTTTATGCACATTATATGTCATATTCGTGCATTTTCTGGAACTAACCTATTAACAAGATGCCGAAGTGCCAGTTCCTGTTTTCTGCTGTTTTTGGTTTCAGAAATCCTAGTAACGAAATATTCTCGGAATCGGACGAAATCACCTCCCAGGTTCCTATTTTTCCACGAAGCTTCTAGAACACCCGGGAAGGACCAGAGGGGGGGCACTGGGCCCCCAGACCATAGGCCGGCGCGGCCCAGGCCCTGGCCGCGCCGCCTTATGGTGTCGCCACCCCTTCGACCCTCCTGCGCCGCCTCTTCGCCTATTTAAAGCCCCTGCATCGAAAACCCTTACGGAGGAAGCCACGGTACGCGAAACCTTCCGGAGCCGCCGCCATCGCGAAGCCAAGATCTGGGGGACAGGAGTCTCTGTTCCGGCACCCTGCCGGAGCGGGGAAGTGCCCCCGGAAGGCTTCTCCATCGACACCGCTGCCATCTCCATCGCCATCTTCATCACCGCTGCTGCTCCCATGAGGAGGGAGTAGTTCTCCATCGAGGCTCGGGGCTGTACCGGTAGCTATGTGGTTAATCTCTCTCCTATGTACTTCAATACAATGATCTCATGAGCTGCCTTACATGATTGAGATTCATATGAGTTTTGTATCACTATTCATCTATGTGCTACTCTAGTGATGTTATTAAAGTACTTTATTCCTCCTCCACGTGTGTAATGGTGACAGTGTGTGCACCGTGTGAGTACTTGGCGTAGGCTATGATTGTGATCTCTTGTAGATTATGAAGTTAACTATTGCTATGATGGTATTGATGTGATTTATTCCTCCTACATAAGCGTGAAGGTGACAGTGTGCATGCTATGTTAGTTCTTGGTGTAATTATGTTGATCTATCTTGCACTCTAAGGTTACTTAAACATGAATATCGAATACTGTGGAGCTTGTTAACTCCGGCATTGAGGGTTCGTGTAATCCTACACAGTTAGTGGTGTCCATCATCCAACAAAAGAGTGTAGAGTATGCATTTATCTATTCTGTTATGTGATCAATGTTGAGAGTGTCCACTAGTGAAAGTCTATTCCCTAGGCCTTGTTCCTAAATACTGCTATCACTGCTTGTTACTGTTTTACTGCGTTACTACTGCTGCGTTACTACTGCATGTTTACTTCCCGCAATATTACTACCATCAACTGCACGCCAGTAAGCACTTTTCTGGCGCCGTACTACTGCTCATATTCATTCATACCACTTGTATTTCACTATCTCTTCGCCGAACTAGTACACCTATTAGGTGTGTTGGGGACACAAGAGACTTCTTGCTTTGTGGTTGCAGGGTTGCTTGAGAGGGATATCTTTGACCTCTTCCTCCCTGAGTTCGATAAACCTTGGGTAATCCACTTAAGGGAAACTTGCTACTGTTCTACAAACCTCTGCTCTTGGAGGCCCAACACTGTCTACCAGAATAGAAGCACCCGTAGACATCAAGCACTTTTCTGGCGCCGTTGCCGGGGAGGGAAGGTAAACGGCACTCACACATTGGCAAGCCCGGCAACTAAGCACTTTTCCTCCCTCGTCAACTACGCGCCAAGCACTTTTCTGGCGCCGTTGCCGGGGAGGAAAGGTAAAAGGCACTCATACTTCGGTTCCAGGTAACAGTACTTTTCTGGCGCCATTGTGTGTGTGCTCGAAGCTATTTCCTTTAGACTCTGCAATTACGACATTTGGTTTCTTGTTTACACTAGTTAGGCATAATGGACAACAATGACCTTTTTATTCTATTTCCTGATTTAAGACATGGATGGTTTGATGCGAAAATTAAAAAACCCATGGAACATATTAATATGAATGCTTTGAACACTATTGTTGCTAATGCTATGGAAAATTCTAAGCTTGGGGAAGCTGGCTTTGATGAGCATGATATTTTTAGTCCCCCAAGCATTGAGGAGAAAATTTACTTTGATGATACTTTGCCTCCTATTTATGATGATTATAATGATAGTAGTCTTTTGTTACCACCTGTTATGGAGGATAAATTTGATTATGATTACAATATACCTATTATATTTGATAGCTACTTTGTTGAATTTGCTCCCACTACAATTAATAAGAATGACTATGCTTATGTTGGGAGTAGTAATTATTTTATGCATGAGACTAATGATAAGAATGCTTTATGTGATAGTTATATTGTTGAGTTTGCTCATGTTGCTACTGAAAGTTATTATGAGAGAGGAAAATATGGTTGTAAAAATTTTCATGTTACTAAAACACCTCTCTATGTGCTGAAATTTTTGAAGCTACACTTGTTTTATCTTCCTATGCTTGTTACTTTGCTCTTCATGATCTTGTTTATTTACAAGATTCTTATGCATAGGAAGCATGTTAGACTTAAATGTGTTTTGAATTTGCCTCTTGATGCTCTCTTTTGCTTCAAATACTATTTCTTGCAATTGCATCATTAAAACTGCTGAGCCCATCTTAATGGCTATAAAGAAAGAACTTCTTGGGAGATAACCCATGTGTTATTTTGCTACAGTACTTTGTTTTATATTTGTGTCTTGGAAGTTGTTTACTACTGTAGCAACCTCTCCTTATCATGTTTTTGTGCCAAGTGAAGTTTCTATGTCAAAGTTGATGTTATATTTGGGATCGCTGCGCAGAAACAGCATTGCTGTCTGTCACGAATCTGGGCACAGTTCTCTGTAGAAAATTCGAAAAAATCTGCCAATTTACGAGCGTGATCCTCAGATATGTACGCAACTTTCATTAGTTTTGAGTTTTTCCATTTGAGCAAGTCTGGTGCCAGCTTTAAATTCGTCTTTACGGACTGTTCTGTTTTTGACAGATTCTGCCTTTTATTTCGCATTGCCTCTTTTGCTATGTTGGATTCATTTCTTTGATCCATTAATGTCCAGTAACTTTATGCAATGTCCAGAAGTGAAAAGAATGTTTGTGTCACCTCTGAACATGTGAATTTTTGATTATGCACTAACCCTCTAATGAGTTTGCTTGAAGTTTGGTGTGAAGGAAGTTTTCAAGGGTCAAGAGAGGAGGATGATATACTACGATCAAGAAGAATGAAAAGTCTAACCTTGGGGATGCCCCGGTGGTTCATCCCTGCATATTTCAAGAAGACTCAAGCATCTAAGCTTTGGGGATGCCCAAGGCATCCCCTTCTTCATCGACAAAGTATCAGGTTCCTTCTCTTGAAACTATATTTTTATTCTGTCACATCTTATATACTTTACTTGGAGCGTCTGTATATTTTTGTTTTTGTTTTTGTTTGAATAAATGATTGTTTGGGAGAGAGACACGCTCCGCTGGTTCGTATGAACACATGTGTTCTTAGCTTTTAATTTTCATGGCGAAGGTTGAAACTGCTTTGTTAATTGTTATATGGTTGGAAACGGGAAATGCTACATGTAGTAATTGGTGTAATGTCTTGAATAATGTGATACTTGGCAATTATTGTGCTCATATAGATCTTGCTTAAGCTCTTGCATCATGTACCTTGTACCCATTAATGAATAATTACATAGAGCTTGTTAAAATTTGGTTTGCATGATTGGTCTCTCTAAGTCTAGATATTTTCTGGTTGAGGTGTTTGAACAACAAGGAGACGATGTAAAGTCTTATAATGCTTACAATATGTTTATATGTGAGTCTTGCTGCACCATTTTATACTTGAGTTTGCTTCAAATAACCTTGCTAGCCTAAACCTTGTATAGAGAGGGAATACTTCTCATGCATCCAAATACTTGAGCCAATATTCATGCCATTTGTGTCCACCATACCTACCTACTACATGGTATTTCTCCGCCATTCCAAAGTAAATTGCTTGAGTGCTACCTTTAAACAATTCAAAAGTTATTACCTCTTATTTGTGTCAATGTTTTATAGCTCATGAGGAAGTATGTGGTGTTTATCTTTCAATCTTGTTGGGCAACTTTCACCAATGGACTAGTGGCTTCATCCGCTTATCCAATAATTTTGCAAAAAGAGCTGGCAATGGGATTCCCAGTCCCAAATTAATTAACAAAAATAGACACTCCTCCATGGTATGTGATTGTTGGACGGCACCCGAAGGATTCGGCTAGCCATGGCTTGAGAAAGCAAAGGTGGGGAGGAGTGTCATCTAAATAAAACTAAAATAAAAAGGCACTCCTTCATGGTATGAGATTGTTGGCAGGCACCCGAGGATTCGGTTAGCCATGGTTTGTGAAAGAAAGGTTGGAAGGAGTGCCACCAAAAAACAAAATAAAATGGGAGCCGCTCTTTGAAGGTTTGCCTGGCAAGGGGGTTAGAGTACCCGCTACCATTCGTTGACAACAACAAACACCTCTCAAAACTTTACTTTTATGCTCTCTATATGTTTTCAAAATCAAAGCTCTAGCACAAATATAGCAATCGATGCTTTCCTCTTTGAAGTACCATTCTTTTACTTTTATTGTTGAGTCAGTTCACCTATTTCTCTCCACCTTAAGAAGCAAACACTTGTGTGAACTGTGCATTGATTCCTACATACTTGCATATTGCACTTGTTATATTACTTTATGTTGACAATATCCATGAGATATATATGTTATAAGTTGAAAGCAACCGCTGAAACTTAATCTTCCTTTGTGTTGCTTCAATACCTCTACTTTGAATTATTGCTTTATGAGTTAACTCTTATGCAAGACTTATTGATGCTTGTCTTGAAGTACTATTCATGAGAAGTCTTTGCTTTATGATTCACTTGTTTACTCATGTCATTACCATTGTTTTGATCGCTGCATTCATTACATATGTTTACAATATGATCAAGTTTATGATGGCATGTCACTTAAGAAATTATCTTTGTTATCGTTTTACCTGCTCGGGACGAGCAGAACTAAGCTTGGGGATGCTGATACGTCTCCAACGTATCGATAATTTCTTATGTTCCATGCTACTTTATTGATGATATCTACATGTTTTATGCACATTATATGTCATATTCGTGCATTTTCTGGAACTAACCTATTAACAAGATGCCGAAGTGCCAGTTCCTGTTTTCTGCTGTTTTTGGTTTCAGAAATCCTAGTAACGAAATATTCTCGGAATCGGACGAAATCACCTCCCAGGTTCCTATTTTTCCACGAAGCTTCCAGAACACCCGGGAAGGACCAGAGGGGGGGCACTGGGCCCCCAGACCATAGGCCGGCGCGGCCCAGGCCCTGGCCGCGCCGCCTTATGGTGTCGCCACCCCTTCGACCCTCCTGCGCCGCCTCTTCGCCTATTTAAAGCCCCTGCATCGAAAACCCTTACGGAGGAAGCCACGGTACGCGAAACCTTCCAGAGCCGCCGCCATCGCGAAGCCAAGATCTGGGGGACAGGAGTCTCTGTTCCGGCACCCTGCCGGAGCGGGGAAGTGCCCCCGGAAGGCTTCTCCATCGACACCGCTGCCATCTCCACCGCCATCTTCATCACCGCTGCTGCTCCCATGAGGAGGGAGTAGTTCTCCATCGAGGCTCGGGGCTGTACCGGTAGCTATGTGGTTAATCTCTCTCCTATGTACTTCAATACAATGATCTCATGAGCTGCCTTACATGATTGAGATTCATATGAGTTTTGTATCACTATTCATCTATGTGCTACTCTAGTGATGTTATTAAAGTACTCTATTCCTCCTCCACGTGTGTAATGGTGACAGTGTGTGCACCGTGTGAGTACTTGGCGTAGGCTATGATTGTGATCTCTTGTAGATTATGAAGTTAACTATTGCTATGATGGTATTGATGTGATTTATTCCTCCTACATAAGCGTGAAGGTGACAGTGTGCATGCTATGTTAGTTCTTGGTGTAATTATGTTGATCTATCTTGCACTCTAAGGTTACTTAAACATGAATATCGAATACTGTGGAGCTTGTTAACTCCGGCATTGAGGGTTCGTGTAATCCTACACAGTTAGTGGTGTCCATCATCCAACAAAAGAGTGTAGAGTATGCATTTATCTATTCTGTTATGTGATCAATGTTGAGAGTGTCCACTAGTGAAAGTCTATTCCCTAGGCCTTGTTCCTAAATACTGCTATCACTTGCTTATTCTTGTTTCTTTGCGTTACTCTGCGTTACTTACCGCATGTTTACTTCCCGCAATATTACTACCATCAATCGCACGCCCGGTAAGCACTTTTCTGGCGCCGTACTACTGCTCATATTCATTCATACCACTTGTATTTCACTATCTCTTCGCCGAACTAGTACACCTATTAGGTGTGTTGGGGACACAAGAGACTTCTTGCTTTGTGGTTGCAGGGTTGCTTGAGAGGGATATCTTTGACCTCTTCCTCCCTGAGTTCGATAAACCTTGGGTAATCCACTTAAGGGAAACTTGCTACTGTTCTACAAACCTCTGCTCTTGGAGGCCCAACACTGTCTACCAGAATAGAAGCACCCGTAGACATCAGAGCCCATCATTAAGATTAAGTTTAATGACTTTGATTGTAATGCTTTATGTGATCTTGGTGCAAGTATTTCCGTTATGCCTAAGAAAATCTATAATATGCTTGACTTGCCACCATTGAAAAATTGTTATTTAGATGTTAATCTTGTTGATCATTCTACAAAGAAACCTTTGGGGAGAGTTGATAATGTTCGCATTACGGTTAACAATAACCTTGTCCCCGTTGATTTTGTTGTCTTGGATATTGAATGCAATGCATCTTGTCCCATTATATTGGGAAGACCTTTTCTTCGAACTGTTGGTGCTACCATTGATATGAAGGAAGGTAATATTAAATATCAATTTCATCTCAAGAAAGGTATGGAACACTTCCCTAGAAAGAGATTGAAGTTACCTTTTGATTCTATTATTAGAACAAATTATGATGTTGATACTTCGTCTCTTGATAACACTTGATACACACTTTCTGCGCCTAGCTGAAAGGCGTTAAAGAAAAGCGCTTATGGGAGACAACCCATGTTTTTACTACTGCACCTTTATTTTATATTTGAGTCTTGGAAGTTGTTACTACTGTAGCAACCTCTCCTTATCTTATTTTGTTGCATAGTTGTGCCAAGTAAAATCGTTGATAGTAAGGTTCATACTAGATTTGGATTACTGTGAAGAAACAGATTTCTTTGCTGTCACGAATCTGGGAAAAATTCTCTGTAGGTAACTCAGAAAATTATGCCAATTTACGTGAGTGATCCTCAGATATGTACGCAACTTTCATTCAATTTGAGAATTTTCATTTGAGCAAGTCTGGTGCCTCAATAAAATTCGTCTTTACGAACTGTTCTGTTTTGACAGATTCTGCCTTTTATTTCGCATTGCCTTTTTTGATATGCTTGATGGATTTTTCGATTCCATTAACTTTCAGTAGCTTTGTGCAATGTCCATAAGTGTTAAGAATGATTATGTCACCTTTGAACATGTAAATTTTGATTGTGCACTAACCCTCTAATGAGTTGTTTTGAGTTTGGTGTGGAGGAAGTTTTCAAGGATCAAGAGAGGGAGATGATACAATATGATCAAGGAGAGTGAAAGCTCTAAGCTTGGGGATGCCCCGGTGGTTCACCCCTGCATATTTCAAGAAGACTCAAGCGTCTAAGCTTGGGTATGCCCAAGGCATCCCCTTCTTCATCGACAACATTATCGGGTTCCTCCCCTGAAACTATATTTTTATTCCATCACATCTTATGCACTTTGCTTGGAGCGTCGGTTTGTTTTTGTTTTTGTTTTTGTTTGAATAAAATGGATCCTAGCATTCTTTGTGTGGGAGAGAGACACGCTCCGCTGTTGCATATGGACAAATATGTCCTTAGGCTTTACTCATAGTATTCATGGCGAAGGTTGAATCTTCTTCGTTAAATTGTTATATGGTTGGAAACGGGAAATGCTACATGTAGTAATTGGTAAAATGTCTTGGATAATTTGATACTTGGCAATTTTTGTGCTGATGTTTAAGCTCTTATCATATACTTTGCACCCATTAATGAAGAAATACATAGAGCTTGCTAAAATTTGGTTTGCATAATTGGTCTCTCTAAAGTCTAGATAATTTCTAGTAAGGATTGAACAACAAGGAAGACGGTGTAGAGTCTTATAATATTTACAATATGTCTTTTATGTGAGTTTTGCTGCACCGGTTCATCCTTGTGTTTGTTTCAAACAACCTTGCTAGCCTAAACCTTGTATCGAGACGGAATACTTCTCATGCATCCAGAATCCTTGAGCCAACCACTATGTCATTTGTGTCCACCATACCTACGTACTACATGGTATTTCTCCGCCATTCCAAAGTAAATTGCTTGAGTGGTACCTTTAAATTTCAATCCTCTACCTTTGCAATATATAGCTCATGGGACAAATAGCCTAAAAACTATTGTGGTATTGAATATGTACTTATGCACTTTATCTCTTATTAAGTTGCTTGTTGTGCGATAACCATATTCCTAGGGACGCCATCAACTACTCTTTGTTGAATATCATGTGAGTTGCTATGCATGTCCGTCTTGTCTGAAGTAAGGGCGATTTACCACTTATTTAATGGTTAGAGCATGCATAATGTTAGAGAAGAACATTGGGCCGCTAACTAAAGCCATGAATCATGGTGGAAGTTTCAGTTTTGGACAAATATCCTCAATCTCATATGAGAACATTAATTGTTGCTACATGCTTATGCATTAAAGAGGAGTCCATTATCTGTTGTCTATGTTGTCCCGGTATGGATGTCTAAGTTGAGAATAATCAAAAGCGAGAAATCCAATGCGAGCTTTCTCCTTAGACCTTTGTACAGGCGGCATAGAGGTACCACTTTGTGACACTTGGTTGAAACATATGTATTGCGATGATTATCCCGGTAATCCGAGCTAATTAGGACAAGGTGCGGGCACTATTAGTATAATATGCATGAGGCTTGCAACTTGTAAGATATAATTTACATGATACATATGCTTTATTACTACCGTTGACAAAATTGTTTCTTGTTTTCAAAACCAAAGCTCTAGCACAAATATAGCAATCAATGCTTCCCTCTGCGAAGGGCCTTTCTTTTACTTTTATGTTGAGTCAGTTCACCTATTTCTCTCCACCTCAAGAAGCAAACACTTGTGTGAACTGTGCATTGATTCCTACATACTTGCATATTGCACTTGTTATATTACTTTGCATTGACAACTATCCATGAGATATACATGTTACAAGTTGAAAGCAACTGCTGAAACTTAATCTTCCTTTGTGTTGCTTCAATACCTCTACTTTGATTTATTGCTTTATGAGTTAACTCTTATGCAAGACTTATTGATGCTTGTCTTGAATGTAGTATTCATGAAAAGTCATTGCTTTATGATTCATTTGTTTACTCATGTCATTACTATTGCTTTGATCGCTGCATTCATTACATATGCTTACAATAGTATGATCGAGGTTATGATGGCATGTCACTCCAGGAATTATCTTTGTTATCGTTTACCTGCTCGGGACGAGCAGAAACTAAGCTTGGGGATGCTGATACGTCTCCGACGTATCGATAATTTCTTATGTTCCATGCCACATTATTGATGATACCTACATGTTTTATGCATACTTTATGTCATATTTATGTATTTTCCGGCACTAACCTATTAACGAGATGCCGAAGAGCCAGTTGCTGTTTTCTGTTGTTTTTGGTTTCAGAAATCCTAGTAAGGAAATATTCTCGGAATTGGACGAAATCAACGCCCAGGGGCCTATTTTGCCACGAAGCTTCCAGAAGACCGAAGAGGAGACGAAGTGGGGCCACGGGGCGCCGCTGATACATCTCCGACGTATCGATAATTTCTTATGTTCCATGCCACATTATTGATGATATCTACATGTTTTATGCATACTTTATGTCATATTTATGCGTTTTCCGGAACTAACCTATTGACAAGATGCCGAAGGGCCAGTTGCTGTTTTCTGCTGTTTTTGGTTTCAGAAATCCTAGTAAGGAAATATTCTTGGAATCGGACGAAATCAACGCCCAGCACCTTAGGATTGCATGAAGCTTCCAGAACACCCGAGAACCGCCAGAGAGGGGCCACAGGGGGCCCACACATGGTGGTGGCGCGGCCCAGGGGGGGCGCCGCCCTAGTGTCTGGTGGCCCCAGACCCCTTCTGACGCCGCCTCTTCGCCTATAAGAAGCCCCTCGACCTGAATCTTCGATACGAAAAAGCCACTGTACGAGAAACCATCCAGAGCCGCCGCCATCGCGAAGCCAAGATCTGGGGGACAGGAGTCTCTGTTCCGGCACGCCGCCGGGACGGGGAAGTGCCCCCGGAAGGCTTCTCCATCGACACCACCGCCATCTTCATCAACGCTGTTGTCTGATACGTCCAATTTGCATCACTAATTTATATCATAATTTGCTGTTATTCATTGATATATTTCATATTTGGAGATAATACTTATGTTATTTCATCTATTTTGCATGTTTCATGATTATTGGAGGATCGCGCACCGGAGTCAGGATTCTGCTGGAAAAAAGCGCCGTCAGAATGCAATATTTCGGAAGATCAATAGTTGACGGAAATTATATGAAAAATCCTATTTTTCCAGAAGACGAAGGGAGCCAGAAGGGGGAGCCGAGGGGACCCGAGGTGGGCGCTGCCCTGTGAGGAGGGGGCCCACAGCCCCCTCTCGCCTCCTTTTCTTCGCGTACGCCTTCGTCCCGAAAACCTAAGCTCCAGGGGTACATCACGAAGAGCCACAGCCGCCTCTGCGGGGCCGAGAACACCAGAGAGAAAAGAGCTCTCCGGCAGGCTGAGATCCGCCGGGGAAATTCCCTCCCGGAGGGGGAAATCGACGCCATCGTCACCGTCATCGAGCTGGACATCATCTCCATCACCATCATCATCATCTTCATCATCATCACCGCCGTCTCCACCGCTGCACGCCGTCACCGCTGTAACAATTTGGGTTTGATCTTGATTGTTTGATAGGGGAAACTCTCCCGGTGTTGATTTCTACTTGTTATTGATGCTATTGAGTGAAACCGTTGAACCAAGGTTTATGTTCAGATTGTTATTCATCATCATATCACCTCTGATCATGTTCCATATGATGTCTCGTGAGTAGTTCGTTTAGTTCTTGAGGACATGGGTGAAGTCTAAATGTTAGTAGTGAAGTATGATTGAGTAATATTCAATGTTATGATATTTAAGTTGTGGTGTTATTCTTCTAGTGGTGTCGTGTGAACGTCGACTACACGACACTTCACCTTTATGGGCCTAGGGGAATGCATCTTGTACTCGTTTGCCAATTGCGGGGTTGCCGGAGTGACAGAAACCTGAGCCCCCGTTGGTATATCGATGCAGGAGGGATAGCAGGATCTCAGAGTTTAAGGCTGTGGTTAGATTTATCTTAATTACTTTCTTGTAGTTGCGGATGCTTGCGAGGGGTATAATCACAAGTATGTATTAGTCCTAGGAAGGGCGGTACATTAGCATAGGTTCACCCACACAACACTTATCAAAACAATGAAGATTAATTAGCCGTATGTAGCGAAAGCACTAGACTAAAATCCCGTGTGTCCTCGAGAACGTTTGGTTATTATAAGTAAACAAACCGGCTTGTCCTTTGTGCTAAAAAGGATTGGGCCACTCGCTGCAATTATTACTCTCGCACTTTACTTACTCGTACTTTATTCATCTGTTACAACAAAACCCCCTGAATAATTGTCTGTGAGCATTTACAGTGAATCCTTCATCGAAACTGCTTGTCAACACCTTCTGCTCCTCGTTGGGATCGACATTCTTACTTATCGAAGATACTACGATACACCCCCTATACTTGTGGGTCATGAAGATTATTTTCTGGCGCCGTTGCCGGGGAGTGAAGCGCTATTGGTAAGTGGAATTGGTAAGGGAAATTTCTACTGTTTGTGCTGATTTTATTTCTGCATGCTGCTATAATTCATTATGGAGAGATCTTCTCTTGAGTGTTTATTTGGGAAATCTACTACTACTGCAAAGGTAGTGGATGAGGCGCCAGGTAAGGAAGAAATACCATACAAAATACCTATGAAAATTATTGAACGTGTAGTGGATAACCGTTATACAGGGGATGGAACTGTCCACCCTGGAGATTGATACGTCTCCGACGTATCGATAATTTCTTATGTTCCATGCCACATTATTGATGATATCTACATGTTTTATACATACTTTATGTCATATTTATGCGTTTTCCGGAACTAACCTATTGACGAGATGCCGAAGGGCCGCTTCTTTGTTCTGCTGTTTTTGGTTTCAGAAATCCTAGTAAGGAAATATTCTCGGAATCGGACGAAATCAACGCCCAGCATCTTAGGATCACGCGAAGCTTCCAGAACACCCGAGAGAGGCCAGAGGGGGGCCACAGGCCCACCACACAACACCCTGGCGCGGCCAAGGGGGGGCCCGCGCCCCCCTGTTGTGTCGTCGCCTCGTTGACCTTCTGACGCCGCCTCTTCGCCTATATAAAGGTCCCTGACCTAAAACCTCGATACGGAAAAGCCACGGTACGAGAAACCTTCCAGAGCCGCCGCCATCGCGAAGCCAAGATCTGGGGGACAGGAGTCTCTGTTCCGGCACGCCGCCGGGACGGGGAAGTGCCCCCGGAAGGCTTCTCCATCGACACCACCGCCATCTTCATCACCGCTGTTGTCTCCCATGAGGAGGGAGTAGTTCTCCATCGAGGCTAAGGGCTGTACCGGTAGCTATGTGGTTCATCTCTCCTATGTACTTCAATACAATAATCTCATGAGTTGCCTTACATGATTGAGATTCATATGATGATGCTTGTAATCTAGATGTCATTATGCTAGTCAAGTGGGTTTTACTTATGTGATCTCCGAAGACTCCTTGTCTCACGTGTGTAAAGGTGACAGTGTGTGCACCGTGTGGGTCTCTTAGGCTATATTTCACAGAATACTTATTCACTGTTATGAATGGCATAGTGAAGTGCTTATTTATATCCCTTTATGATTGCAATGTGTTTTGTATCACAATTTATCTGTGTGCTACTCTAGTGATGTTATTAAAGTAGTTTATTCCTCCTGCACAGTGTAATGGTGACAGTGTGTGCATCGTGTAGTACTTGGTGTAGGCTATGATTGTGATCTCTTGTAGATTATGAAGTTAACTATTGCTATGATGGTATTGATGTGATCTATGCCTCCTTTCGTAGTGTGAAGGTGACAGTGTGCATGCTATGTTAGTACTTGGTTTGGTTATGTTGATCTGTCATGCACTCTAAGGTTATTTAAACATGAACATCGAATATTGTGGAGCTTGTTAACTCCGGCATTGAGGGTTCGTGTAATCCTACACAGTTAGTGGTGTTCATCATCCAACAAGAGAGTGTAGAGTCTAGCATCTATTTATTTATTCTGTTATGTGATCAATGTTGAGAGTGTCCACTAGTGAAAGTATGATCCCTAGGCCTTGTTCCTAAATACTGCTATCGCTGCTTGTTTACTGTTTTACTGCATCTCTACTGTCCGCAATATTACCACCATCAACCACACACCAGTCCTGGGCAAAGCACTTTTCTGGTGCCGTTGCTACTGCTTATATTTATTCATACCACCTGTATTTCACTATCTCTTCGCCGAACTAGTGCACCTATTAGGTGTGTTGGGGACACAAGAGACTTCTTGCTTTGTGGTTGCAGGGTTGCATGAGAGGGATATCTTTGACCTCTTCCTCCCTGAGTTCGATAAACCTTGGGTGATCCACTTAAGGGAAAACTTGCTGCTGTTCTACAAACCTCTGCTCTTGGAAGCCCAACACTGTCTACAAGAATAGAAGCACCCGTAGACATCAGAGATCATTTACTGTTCTTACATGAATTATGCGGTTTATTCAAGTGTGCAGGTATTGCTATGGATGAAGTGAGGAAGATACTATTCTCTATATCGATGTCTGGTAAAGCGGCGCATTGGTATAAATTACTGGATAATGGGGATTCTCTTGAATGGAATGATATTGTGCCCCGGTTTTATTCTAAGTTCCATCCTCCAAGTGAGATTCACAAAGATCGGAATCGCATATATAATTTTTGGCCTCATGAAGGAGAGAGTATTGCCCAAGCGTGGGGGAGATTGAAGTCTTTAATGCTCAAATGCCCCATTCATGAGCTTCCTGGTAATATTATTATTGATAATTTCTATGCAAGACTTTCTTTTCAAGACAAGACCTTGCTGGATACTTCTTGTTCTGGATCATTTACACGCAACAAGGAAGAGTTTAAAAGGAACCTTCTTAATCGGATCCAAGAAAATACTGAAGGATGGGAGAACGACAAGGATAGAGAATCAGGTATAAATTATGATTATAAATGCATTGAAGCTTTTATGGATACTGATAAATTTCGTAATATGAGTGCTACTTATGGTCTTGATTCTCAAGTTGCTGCAAATCTTTATAAAGCTTTTGCTTCTCATTATGAATTGCCTAAGAAGAATTTTGATAAGTATCATGAACCGTATAAAGATAAAATTGATTCATCTATAAATAAATGTGTTGTAGTTGAAACTGTTGATCATGTTATTCCTGAAGCTTATATTGAAAAAACTCCTTTCCCTGCTAAAATGAAGGAGTACTCTGTTATAAATAGTGCGGTTCATAAAAGTGAAAAGAAACCTATAGAACCTGAAGAACAAATAAAAGTTGAACCTGCTGTTGCAATTGTTAAAGATCTTGTGACTGAAAATGTGGAGGATGGTCATATTATTTTCTGTGAAGATTCCTCTAATATTGTTTCACATCCTAATAAGTCTAAGAAAGCTAGTGTTCCTATGCTATCTTTTAGAATTGGTGATCATTGTTATTATGGTTTATGTGATATTGGGGCAAGCATTAGTGCTATTCCTTTTGAGCTTTACAAGGAGATTATGCACGAAATTGGTTCTTGTGAACTTGAAGATATTGATGTGGTTATTCGGCTGGCTAATAGAGAAACTATTTCTCCAATTGGTATTGTTCGAGATGTGGAAGTTCTATGTGGTAAGATTAAATATCCTGCTGACTCTTTGGTACTTGGTTCTGCTGCTAGTAAATATTGTCCTATCATTTTTGGTAGACCTTTTCTAAATACTTGTGGAGCTATTATAGATTGCAAGAAAGAGAAAATTTTGACTAAATTTGGTGGTGAATCTTATGAGTTTAACTTCTCTAAATTTACCAAAACTCCTTATAAAATTGATTCGCCTAATAGTGATTTTAAAGTTGAACAGTGTGCATCTATTGCTCTTGCTCCTAGTAATCCTTTGCAGCAACATTTGGAGAATAGTGAGAGTGAAGTTTTTAGGGAAGAAAGAGATGAGCTTGATGAAATTTTCCTTCGTCAACCTATTCTTAAGCATGATTTACCGGTGGAAGATCTGGGTACAACATCACCACCAAAGAAAGATCCTGTCTTTGATTTAAAACCATTGCCTAATAATCTTAAATATGCTCATATTGATGATAAGAAAATATATCCTGTTATTATTAGTTCTAAGCTTTCAGAGTTTGAAGAAGAAAGGTTATTGGAAATACTGAAGAAACACCGAGGTGCTATTGGCTACACTCTTGATGACTTGAAGGGGATTTCTCCCTCTATTTGCCAACACGCCATTAATATGGAAGATGATGCGAAGCCTGTTGTTGAACCTCAGCGTCGTCTAATTCCTAAGATGAAGGATGTGGTAAGAAATGAGGTATTAAGACTCCTTGAAGCTGGTATTATATATCCTATTGCTGATAGTAGATGGGTTAGTCCTGTGCATTGTGTTCCTAAAAAAGGAGGAATGACTGTTGTGCCTAATGATAATGATGAGCTTATAACTCAAAGAGTAGTTGTAGGGTATAGAATGTGCATTGATTATAGAGAAGTTAATAAGGTTACTAAGAAAGATCATTACCCTTTGCCTTTTATTGATCAAATGTTAGAAAGGTTATCTAAAAATACTCATTTTTACTTTCTTGATGGTTATTCTGGGTTTTCACAAATTGCTGTTAAAACTAAGGATCAAGAGAAAACCACTTTCACTTGTCCCTATGGAACTTATGCTTATAGACGTATGCCTTTTGGTTTATGTAATGCTCCTGCTACTTTTCAAAGATGCATGTCTGCTATTTTTCATGGCTTTTGTGAGAGTATTGTAGAGGTATTCATGGACGATTTTTCCATCTATGAAAATTCTTTTGATAATTGCTTGCGGAACCTTGATAAAGTTTTGCAGAGATGTGAAGAAACTAACCTTGTTCTTAATTGGGAGAAATGCCACTTTATGGTTAATGAAGGAATTGTATTGGGACATAAAATTTCCGAGAGAGGTATTGAAGTTGATAGAGATAAAGTTGAAGCCATTGAGAAGATGCCTTATCCTAGGGATGTTAAAGGTATTCGTAGTGTTCTTGGTCATGCTGGGTTTTATAGGAGGTTTATTAAAGACTTCTCCAAGATTTCAAAGCCTCTTACTAATCTTCTTCAAAAAGATGTACCTTTTGTTTTTGATGATGATTGTAAGGAAGCTTTTGAAACTCTAAAGAAAGCCTTAACAACTGCCCCTATAGTTGAACCTCCTGATTGGAACTTACCATTTGAAATTATGTGTGATGCTAGTGATTTTGCTGTAGGCGCTGTTCTTGGACAGCGAGTAGATAAAAAACTGAATGTTATTCATTATGCTAGTAAAACTCTTGATGTTGCTCAAAGAAATTATGCTACTACTGAAAAAGAACTGTTAGCTGTAGTCTTTGCTTGTGATAAGTTTAGATCTTATATCGTTGATTCAAAAGTTACTATTCATACTGATCATGCTGCAATCAGATACCTTATGCAAAAGAAAGATGCTAAGCCAAGGCTTATTAGATGGGTATACATTTGCAAGAATTTGATTTACATATTGTAGATAGGAAAGGTGCTGATAATCCTGTTGCTGATAATTTGTCTAGATTGGAAAATATTGCTTATGATCCTGTTCCTGTTAATGATAGTTTTCCAAATGAACAATTAGCTGTAATAAAGGTGAGCTCGCGAGATAGCCCTTGGTATGCTGATTATGCTAACTTTATTGTTTCCAAGTACTTGCCTCCAACCTTTTCAACTCAGCAAAGGAGGAAATTCTTTTATGACTTGAGGCATTATTTTTGGGATGACCCACACTTATATAAAGAAGGAGTGGATGGTATTCTGCGAAGATGTGTTCCCGAATATGAACAACAAGAGATATTGAGTAAATGTCATGGTAGTGCTTATGGAGGACATCACGCCGGAGATAGAACCGCGCAAAAGGTTCTACAATCAGGTTTTTATTGGCCAACTCTCTTCAAAGATGCAAGGAAGTTTATCTTATCTTGTGATGAATGTCAAAGGGTTGGTAATATCTCTAGACGCAATGAAATGCCTATGAATTATACTCTTGTTATTGAACTGTTTGATTGTTGGGGATTTGACTTCATGGGACCTTTTCCCTCTTCAGAAGGTAACACTCATATACTTGTTGCTGTTGATTATGTTACTAAATGGGTGGAAGCCATACCTACAAAAAGTGCTGATGGTGAGACCTCTTTAAGAATGCTTTTAGATATTATTTTTCCTAGATTTGGAGTTCCTAGATATATTATGACAGATGGAGGTTCTCATTTTATTCATGGTGGTTTTAGAAAAACTCTTGCTAAATATGGTATTAATCATAGAATTTCTTCCGCTTATCATCCTCAAACTAGTGGGCAAGTAGAACTATCAAATAGAGAAATTAAATCTATCTTGCAAAAGACTGTTAATAAAACTAGAAAGAATTGGGCTAGTAAATTGAAGGAAGCACTATGGGCTTATAGAACTGCTTATAAAAACCCCATGGGAATGTCACCTTATAAAATGGTTTATGGAAAAGATTGTCATTTACCTTTAGAACTAGAGCACAAAGCTTATTGGGCTGTTAGAGAACTAAATAAAGATCCTAAACTAGCCGGTAATAAGAGGTTGTTGCAATTAAGTTCTCTAGATGAATGGAGAAGTGAAGCTTATGAAAATGCTAAACTCTTTAAAGAGAAAGTTAAGAAATGGCATGATAGAAGGATTATCAAAAGAGAGTTTAATATTGGGGATAAAGTCCTATTGTATCGGTCTCGTCTTAGATTCTTTGCAGGGAAATTACTCTCGAAATGGGAAGGACCATATGTTGTTGAGGAGGTGTATCGTTCAGGAGCAATTAAAATTAGTTCTCTCCAAGGCAATGCCACGCAAGTGGTGAATGGACAAAGACTCAAGCATTATATCTCAGGTGATTCTTATAATGTAGATGTTGATGTTATTCGAGTGGAAACTCCAGAAGCTTTCATCAAAGGTCAAATCGATAGTCCACCAGAACTCGACTTTGAATAGGTAACAGTACAGGTAATAAAAAGTTCGCGATTTACTTTCCGAACAATATTTTTGCTGTTTTTGGAAAATATGAAAAATTACGAGATCGAAACGGAGTGGAGGAGACGCGTGATGTCTGCGGGTGCTTCTATTCTTGTAGACAGTGTTGGGCCTCCAAGAGCAGAGGTTTGTAGAACAGCAGCAAGTTTCCCTTAAGTGGATCACCCAAGGTTTATCGAACTCAGGGAGGAAGAGGTCAAAGATATCCCTCTCATGCAACCCTGCAACCACAAAGCAAGAAGTCTCTTGTGTCCCCAACACACCTGATAGGTGCACTAGTTCGGCGAAGAGATAGTGAAATACAAGTGGTATGAATGAATATGAGCAGTAGTAACAGCGCCAGAAAAGTGCTTGCTGGCGTGCAGTTGATGGTAGTAATATTGTAGGAAGTAAAGATGCAGTAAAACAGTAAACAAGCAGCGATAGCAGTATTTAGGAACAAGGCCTAGGGATCATACTTTCGCTAGTGGACACTCTCAACATTGATCACATAACAGAATAAATAGATAGATGCTAGACTCTACACCCTCTTGTTGGATGATGAACACCACTAACTGTGTAGGATTACGCGAACCCTCAATGCCGGAGTTAACAAGCTCCACAATATTCAATGTTCATATTTAAATAACCTTAGGTGCATAACAGATTGACATAACCAAACCAAGTACTAACATAGCATGCACACTGTCACCTTCACACTACGAAAGGAGGAATAGATCACATCAATACTATCATAGCAATAGTTAACTTCATAATCTACAAGAGATCACAATCATAGCCTACGCCAAGTACTACACGATGCACACACTGTCACCATTACACCGTGCAGGAGGAATAAACTACTTTAATAACATCACTAGAGTAGCACACAGATAAATTGTGATACAAAACACATTGCAATCATAAAGGGATATAAATAAGCACTTCACTATGCCATTCATAACAGTGAATAAGTATTCTGTGAAATATAGCCTAAGAGACCCACACGGTGCACACAATGTCACCTTTACACACATGGGACAAGGAGTCTCCGGAGATCACATAAGTAAAACCCACTTGACTAGCATAATGACATCTAGATTACAAGCATTATCATATGAATCTCAATCATGTAAGGCAGTTCATGAGATTATTGTATTGAAGTACATAGGAGAGAGATGAACCACATAGCTACCGGTACAGCCCTTAGCCTCGATGAAGAACTACTCCCTCCTCATGGGAGACAGCAGCGGTGATGAAGATGGCGGTGGTGTTGATGGAGATGCCTTCCGGGGGCACTTCCCCGTCCCGGCGGCGTGCCGGAATAGAGACTCTTGTCCCCCAGATCTTGGCTTCGCGATGGCGGCAGCTCTGGAAGGTTTTCTCTGGTTTCGTCGAACGTGGTAGGGTTTTCGCGACGGAGACTTTAAGTAGGCGGAAGGGCAAGGTCGGTGGAGTCCTGGTGGGGCCACACACTAGGCCGGCGCGGCCAGGGCTTGGGCCGCGCCGCCCTACTATGTCCCCACCTCGTGGCCCCACTTCGTTTCCCCTTCGGACTTCTGGAAGCTTCGTGGAAAAATAGGACCCTGGGCGTTGATTTCGTCCAATTCCGAGAATATTTCCTTACTAGGATTTCTGGAACCAAAAACAGCAGAAAACAGGAACTGGCACTTCGGCATCTCGTCAATAGGTTAGTTCCGGAAAACGCATAATAATGACATAAAGTATGCATAAAATATGTAGATATCATCAATAATGTGGCATGGAACATAAGAAATTATCGATACGTCGGAGACGTATCAGCATCCCCAAGCTTAGTTTCTGCTCGTCCCAAGCAGGTAAACGATAACAAAGATAATTTCTGGAGTGACATGCCATCATAACCTTGATCATACTATTGTAAGCATATGTAATGAATGCAGCGATCAAAACAATGGTAATGACATGAGTAAACAACTGAATCATAAAGCAAAGACTTTTCATGAATAGTACTTCAAGACAAGCATCAATAAGTCTTGCATAAGAGTTAAATCATAAAGCAATAAATTCATAGTAAAGGTATTGAAGCAACACAAAGGAAGATTAAGTTTCAGCGGTTGCTTTCAACTTATAACATGTATATCTCATGGATAGTTGTCAATGCAAAGTAATATAACAAGTGCAATATGCAAGTATGTAGGAATCAATGCACAGTTCACACAAGTGTTTGCTTCTTTAGGTGGAGAGAGATAGGTGAACTGACTCAACATAAAAGGTAAAAGAATGGCCCTTCGCAGAGGGAAGCATTGATTGCTATATTTGTGCTAGAGCTTTGGTTTTGAAAACATAAAGAGAGCATAAAAGTAATATTTTGAGAGGTGTTTGTTGTTGTCAACGAATGGTAGTGGGCACTCTAACCCCCTTGCCAGATAAACCTTCAAAGAGCGGCTCCCATGAAGGATGTTATCTCTACCAGCAAGGTAGATCATCCCTCTTCTCTTTTGTTTACACATGTATTTTAGTTTTATTTATGGATGACACTCCTCCCAACCTTTTGCTTACACAAGCCATGGCTAACCGAATCCTCGGGTGCCTTCCAACATTCACATACCATGAAGGAGTGTCTATTTGCAAAATTAAGTTGCTTAACGATGAATCGAGCAAAACATGTGAAGAGAATTATTAATGAAGGTTGATTAATTGGGGGCTGGGAACCCCGCGCCAGCTCTTTTTGCAAAATTATTGGATAAGCGGATGAAGCCACTAGTCCATTGGTGAAAGTTGCCCAACAAGAATGAAAGATAAACACCACATACTTCCTCATGAGCTATAAAACATTGACATAAATCAGAGGTGATAATTTTTGAATTATTTAAAGGTAGCACTCAAGCAATTTACTTTGGAATGGCGGAGAAATACCATGTAGTAGGTAGGTATGGTGGACACAAATGGCATAGTGGTTGGCTCAAGGATTTTGGATGCATGAGAAGTATTCCCTCTCGATACAAGGCTTAGGCTAGCAAGGTTATTTGAAACAAACACAAGGATGAACCGGTGCAGCAAAACTCACATAAAAGACATATTGTAAACATTATAAGACTCTACACCGTCTTCCTTGTTGTTCAAACTCTTTACTAGAAATTATCTAGACCTTAGAGAGACCAATTATGCAAACCAAATTGTAGCAAGCTCTATGTATTTCTTCATTAATGGGTGCAAAGTATATGATGCAAGAGCTTAAACATGAGCACAACAATTGCCAAGTATCAATTTATTCAAGACATTTTAGAATTACTACATGTAGCATTTCCCGTTTCCAACCATATAACAATTAACGAAGCAGTTTCAACCTTCGCCATGAACATTAAAAGTTAAGAACACATGTGTTCATATGAACCAGCGGAGCGTGTCTCTCTCCCACACAAGCATGAATTTATTCAAACACAAACAAAAACAAAAACAAACAGACGCTCCAAGTAAAGTACATAAGATGTGACCGAATAAAAATATAGTTTCAAGAGAAGAAACCTGATAAGTTGTCGATGAAGAAGGGGATGCCTTGGGCATCCCCAAGCTTAGATGCTTGAGTCCTCTTGAAATATGCAGGGATGAACCACGGGGGAATCCCCAAGCTTAGACTCTTCACTCTTCTTGATCATAGTATATCATCCTCCTCTCTTGACCCTTGAAAACTTCCTCCACACCAAACTCGAAACAAACTCATTAGAGGGTTAGTGCATAATCAAAAATTCACATGTTCAGAGGTGATACAATCATTCTTAACACTTCTGGACATTGCACAAAGCTACTGGAGGTTAATGGAACAAAGAAATCCATCCAACACAGCAAAAGAGGCAATGCGAAATAAAAGGCAGAATCTGTCAAAACAGAACAGTCCGTAAAGACGAATTTTAAAGTGGCACCAGACTTGCTCAGATGAAAATTCCCAAATTGAATGAAAGTTGCGTACATATCTGAGGATCGCTCACGTAAATTGGCATATTTTTCTAAGTTACCTACAGAGAATTTGGCCCAGATTCGTGACAGCAAGAAATCTGTTTCTGCGCAGTAATCCAAATCTAGTATTGACTTTACTATCAAAGACTTTACTTGGCACAACAATGCAATAAAATAAAGATAAGGAGAGGTTGCTACCATAGTAACAACTTCCAAGACTCAAATATAAAACAAAGTACTGTAGTAAAATAAACACATGGGTTATCTCCCAAGAAGTTCTTTTTTTATAGCCATTAAGATGGGCTCAACAGTTTTAATGATGCACTCGCAAGAAATAGTAGTTGAAGCAAAAGAGAGCATCAAGAGGCAAATTCAAAACAAATTTAAGTCTAACATGCTTCCTATGAAAAGGAATCTTGTAAATAAACAAGTTCATGAAGAGCAAAGTAACAAGCATAGGAAGATAGAACAAGTGTAGCTTCAAAAATTTCAGCATATAGAGAGGTGTTTTAGTAACATGAAAATTTCTACAACCATATTTTCCTCTCTCATAATAACTTTCAGTGGCATCATGAGAAAACTCAACAATATAACTATCACATAAAGCATTCTTATCATGAGTCTCATGCATAAAATTATTACTCTCCACATAAGCATAATCAATTTTATTAGTTGTAGTGGGAGCAAATTCAACAAAGTAGCTATCATTATTATTATTCTCATCAAGTGTAGGAGGCATAGTATAATCATAATAAAATTTATCCTCCATAGTAGGCGGCACCATAAGACCACTATCATTATAATCATCATAAATAGGAGGCAAAGTATCATCAAAGAAAATTTTCTCCTCAAAACTTGGGGGACTAAAAATATCATGCTCATCAAAGCCAGCTTCCCCAAGCTTAGAATTTTCCATATCATTATCAACAATGGTGTTCAAAGCGTTCATACTAATATCATTGCTACTAGCATGCGAATAAGGTTCAATAGGTTTTTTAATTTTTGCATCAAACCATCCATGTCTTAAATCAGGAAACAGAATAAGAAGCTCATTGTTGTCCATTATGCCAAACTAGTGTAAACAAGAAACAAAAAGATGCAATTGCGGGATCTAAAGGAAATAGCTTCGAGCACACACACAACGGCGCCAGAAAAGTACTTTACCTGGGACCGGAGTATGAGAGCCTTTTACCTTTCCTCCCCGGCAACGGCGCCAGAAAATAGCTTGATGTCTACGGGTGCTTCTATTCTTGTAGACAGTGTTGGGCCTCCAAGAGCAGAGGTTTGTAGAACAGCAGCAAGTTTCCCTTAAGTGGATCACCCAAGGTTTATCGAACTCAGGGAGGAAGAGGTCAAAGATATCCCTCTCATGCAACCCTGCAACCACAAAGCAAGAAGTCTCTTGTGTCCCCAACACACTTGATAGGTGCACTAGTTCGGCGAAGAGATAGTGAAATACAAGTGGTATGAATGAATATGAGCAGTAGTAACGGCGCCAGAAAAGTGCTTGCTGGCGTGCAGTTGATGGTAGTAATATTGTAGGAAGTAAAGATGCAGTAAAACAGTAAACAAGCAGCGATAGCAGTATTTAGGAACAAGGCCTAGGGATCATACTTTCGCTAGTGGACACTCTCAACATTATTCATATAACAGAATAAATAGATAGATGCTAGACTCTACACCCTCTTGTTGGACGATGAACACCACTAACTGTGTAGGATTACGCGAACCCTCAATGCTAGAGTTAACAAGCTCCACAATATTCAATGTTCATATTTAAATAACCTTAGAGTGCATAACAGATCAACATAACCAAACCAAGCACTAACATAGCATGCACACTGTCACCTTCACACTACGAAAGGAGGAATAGATCACATCAATACTATCATAGCAATAGTTAACTTCATAATCTACAAGAGATCACAATCATAGCCTACGCCAAGTACTACACGATGCACACACTGTCACCATTACACCGTGCAGGAGGAATAAACTACTTTAATAACATCACTAGAGTAGCACACAGATAAATTGTGATACAAAACACATTGCAATCATAAAGGGATATAAATAAGCACTTCACTATGCCATTCATAACAGTGAATAAGTATTCTGTGAAATATAGCCTAAGAGACTGTAACATCTCAAATTTCAAATAAAGGAAGAAGAACAAGTCCAATTATCCAAATTTGAGAACCAACAAAAACTTTTCAAATGTCATATAGTACCCTGCATAGGACTTGTGCATTTTGAGTGCTATGCCATGATGAGTGTTATTTTGTGTAGGTGATAACCTCTACAACCCTAGAGTGATCCAATGATGATCACCAAACAAATGAATGAAAAAGAGAAAGAAATCAAATAAGAAGAAAACCCTAAAAACCCTAACATATGACATATGATATTTTTATAAACTTTGACCCTAGACCCAATTGGTCTTCACCATTAGTTGTAATATGATATTAAATAATTATTACACCTTTGAGAATCAAAGAAACACAAATTAAATCAAAGCCAAGAATTAAATATGCTCACATAAGATAATGGTCATTTTTGACAATTATAATCTGGTCATCACTTTGAGACTCTCTATTTCAAAATTTCTAAACTAAACACATCCAACTCTTTGCATGTCATCCAAGTACACAACAAAGTGAACAACTTTAGTAAAGGAGACCATACCAAATTCATCTTGGATCAAGAGCTAGGATCAAGCAAAGTGGAGACTTTTTATTACAAACAAGATCATCACATGGTTGAATTTGATCAAACCAGACCTGGTCTTGACCATCACTTGCACTAGCAGTGACCAGGGAACACCCCTACATCAAGCCCATGCCAAAGAACCACTAGGAGAGGGCAGACATGGCGTGGACATGGCCATGCCGGCCATGTCGCACCTCGACACGCCTCCCCTCTCTTCTCTCCACCGCAGCCCGCACCACCTTGCCAAACACGTCGCCCATGATCTCAGAAGATCGCCCGTACCCGCCGTTGAACGAGAGGACGACGACACGACCCGGACGACGCGCGCCCAGGACGCTCCAGGTACGCCGCCAACGGCATGGCGACGTCACCCGTGCACGGACGCGCGCGGCGCAGACACGCGGCGTTCGACGTACCTCGCCGTACCCCGACCACCTCCGTGCGCCCTGGTACCTCTCTCGCCACGCGGAGCTCGCAGGACATGCTCCCGTCACCCCCTAGCCCCTACCGTCGCCGGAGAGGACGAACGCGCCCGCCACGGCCGCGCCAGTACGAGCAAGCGCCCGACCACCGTACACCTCGCCTTAACTCGCCATGGACGCTCGCGGATTCGCCGTACCCTCCCGATCGTCGCTGCGTCACCACCTAGCCCTCTAGCTCGCCGGAGACGCCGCGCCCACGACGACTTGCCGCAGCACCCACGGCACCCTCACGCTCCTATAAATAGAGCACTCCCCTCGACTAGCTGAGCACACCACCATGACCACCACTCACCACAGCTTCGCCCAGCACCAGTAGCCACCCCGATCGTCGCCGGAGCAAGCTCAATCGGAAGATCGGAGCCGCGGAAGCTCTGCAGCAATCGCCGTCGATCCAGGCCGCCCCTGACGACGCCAGCACTCTGAGCTGCATCGCCGTCATCTACAACGTCCCCGAGCACACTGCCTGACCCTAGCTGGAGCCCCGGTGAGCCTCCGACCCCCTACTATCGCCGCTGCACCGTCGGGTTCTCGTCGGAGACGACGATGAACCTGAGCCGTTGATCCGCGTTTTAATCCAACGCACCACCTCGCCCCATACCGCTTCGCCGTTTAGAAGAGGCTGACGGGTGGAGCCCCCTGTCAGGCGGCCCGCGCGTGCACAGACGCGTGGTGGGCTGGCCTTGGGCCGTTTTTAAACCTTTGGGCCCAGTTAGCTTTCCCGCCAGCCCGTCTAATTCAAATTTCGTTTAATGAATTTAGTTTGAATTCAATACTGGACCCAACTTTGAAAATTCATAGAATCTGTTTGGCTTGGCCAAATTTAACAAACTTTATATGTTTAGAAAGCTTAGGAAATTATCTACACATTGCCACTGGTTTGAACCCTAGATCTATTATAGATTTAAAATGGAAAAATAAACAAGGCAGGGACTTTTCTGCCTTAGAATAATTATTAAAAATCAACTAAAATAGATATTTGAATAATTCCAACTCTGGTAGCTCACCAATGACTTACACTAATTGATTATGCAATAAAATGGTGTGGTCACTTTGCATGATCATGCCATAGATTAAATAATGGACAATATGGCTAGTTTATTAAGTGAAATTGTCCCAAAATTATTATGTAAATCATATGGAGGATTTCCCTTCATTTAAATCTTGTCCCAAATGAGTTCATGAGATGTTTGTACCCCTGGTCCAAACACTCCTATATGAATATTTGGAGATTTAAACCATTGTAGGAATTATAAAATAGTATGAGGTGATCTACCTCATTTAAATCATTTTCTCAAATAATGATGATGAATACTTGACTTAGGTCAACATGATTTCATACATGATTATTTGAGAAGTTAAATCTTAAGAAGATTTCAATAAGAGGAAATTATTTCCTCAAGAACTAAATGAATACTATTAATTACATATGTAATGAGAGGAAATTATTTTCTTTAATAAAGACAACCAATGCACCTAATTATTTTATGAGTGTGCTTAGCATAGCTTGTGTGAGATAATGATGTGCTTAGCATAGACTTGGAGTGTGTTTAGTGATTATACCTTGTATTTAAATTTAGACGCTAGCACCGGAAACTACCAAGAGGAAGGAGAATTCTACCAAGAAGAGGAAGAAGAGAACCTTGAGAACTACCAAGGCAAGATAATATTCTTGTAAAGTGCAAAGCTCACCTTGAGCAAGGCACCATGATTCTTACCTATAACATCCCAAAATTTTCCAAATTTTGGAATGTAAAAAAAATAAAATAATAGATTGCTTGATTGATTGCTCTTGTTGAAATTTCACATGGAAATAAAACTTTTTGAAGTATTTTCCTAAATATAATTTTCACAACCTTTTGATTTAAAAATATTCCAAACCAACATATTTCTATTTTAAGGTTTTGCAATCATATATGTTTTTATTTTATTTTTAAGAGAAAAGCCACAAACCTTATTAACGTTGGATATCAATGCCCATGTAGCCATATAGGTTAAAGTGCATAAAATTATTTTTCATATTTTCAGTATGGATAATAAATAGGTTAATTAATGTTCCAAAACACTATTTTAATTTTTACAAATGTTTAGAAATTCGTTTGGTTTCATTTGAAGCCCTAAATCAAAAGTTAGAAAAGAAATAAGTAAAAAAAAACAAATCGGGCCAACTTAGGCTGAGCAGCCGAAACGACTAAGCCCATCCCACCGTGGCATCTCTTTTAACTCTTCTCTCTACCCTTTATTTATTTCCTTGGGCCGTTTTCTCTGTTGACCCATGACGACCGAACGAATAGCTACGGAGCGGGTCGTCTTCCTCCTCGATCAAGAACAGAGACCCAACGTTACCGTCTCCATGACAGTCAAAGCTTTCCTCCTTTTTCCCTAATTTGTAGCCACCGATTCCATTCGAGTTTAATACGAAAATTACTCAGTATTGAATGGGGAATTCATTCAGGGAATTAAAATCTCGTTTAGTTTCCTTAATCTTCCAAACGTCCAGGTGCACCGAATACCGTCGGTTGGCATACCCCTCCCGATCTCCCACCTCAGTCCATATTGATGGAAACCAAGAGGAGCACCGCGTGTCCCTCGGTTTTCTCCCTCACTTTCATTCTCAAACCTTTCCGAGAGGAGCCCTGTAAAACCCGTGCCAGCCATGCCATTATCAGCCATAACTTGAAGTTCATCCTCAGATTTTGTCTCCCAAGGTGATTCTCTTGTCAACTCCTCTAACCTTGAGACTTCTATCATCAAGTTGTACCTCCAGGACACGGTGCAGCGCCGTTTCGTTACCCTTTTGGGCACGCTGTTATCAAAGCCACGACGACCTTGTCGCCGATTTCGGCGAGGTAAGGCCATGCCCGAGCCCGAGACCATGCTTAGTTTTCTCCTCGTAGTTGTGCGCATCACCTGAGAGCCTCTGTTAAATTTTCCACGCAGCACAGCAACACCAACATCAACGCCTGGATCTCCTCGGAGACGCGACGCCTCCGTTCGTCTGCAGCACTTGGCAGCAACCACGCAGGGAAGAGGACGACGTCGTTGAGCACACCCGCAAGGTCGCCGTGAAGCTCCACGCCCCGTAGACAACCTCTCCGTCGAGGAAGACCACCGGAGCCCCACCTTCGCGGTAGCGCCGTCGCCATCCTCTCAGCACCCTGGAGCAATACTACCACCGTCCGGTAATGGCTTCGTGCCTAACATACTGTTTAGATTACAGATCCATCCTTGATCGTTAGATCTTAATCCAAGCGTCCACGATAGCCCAACTAACTCTACCGGTTCAGTCCGTTTGTGCTAGCTAGTTTCCGTGAAGAATCTTTAAAATTCTGTAACTGTAGATCTAAAGCTCCGTTTTGAATGGTTGTTCTTCCGTTAAGTTTGTAACTAAATCTTCTACAACTTTTGTATAGGAAGTTTTTCCATCCGAGAAACTTTCTCGGATAACTTTTCGGACACCACTAGAATTCTAACCGCGTATTGTAAAATTCATACATTGAGTTCTACACCCCGGTTTTCAACAAGCTCTATACCGTTCGAATCAGTAAAATGCCTAGATCATTCTGGACATTTTGCATGTTGGATTCGCACGCCTTGGTGTCACGGTATTTGTATGGTCCGCAATATCGTTCTTCCACTATGCAAAACATTTAGACACATTCACCCATGTTTCATGATTACATCTCTCCACAACATATTATCCTAGTTCACATTATTCAAATAACAACTGAGTTATTTGAGTAAAGTGTGACATGTCCTATTTTAGACTTTCACCTTGCTCCGGTGAGGTCGAGAAACCCTACTACATATCCCATATGTTAAACCCTTGTTATCCATTAGGATCCGTGAACCAAATCCCGACACCTATCATGCATTCAACCTCAAGACCATATCTTGCAAGCCAAACCTCATGCCACGCCTTAGTACCATAGAGCGATTTTTCCGATTGTTGTCTTGTTTGATTATGTTGCTATGAATGGTGTGTTTATGTTGTGTTATTTTTTTTTATCTTATAGTTTATACGGAGAGCCACGTGTTTTGATTGAGAGAAAAGGGAACGATCATCGACTACCAAAAAGGCAAGTGACACACCCTCACAAATGTCCCAGATTTTATCTATGCACCGTAGAGATTTTTGTAGTATGTCTAGGGTACATGCTTTGCTTTTTATAATCCTAGTAGATAGCTACTTCCACCTGACCATATTTTGTCGCCATTGAATTTAGTTGATGCTTAGCTATGCTATGAAAATGTTTTAGTAGTGGTTATGGAAAAACAACTAAATTCAATGAACTACCTGGGTAGAATGTGGCTTGGATTGGGTTATGTTGAGTGGTTACTCTGGGGTCATGTCGTCGAACCTCTGAACCCCAGGTGTATCGCACTTGTGGACGGCCACCCAGGAACAAAGAGATAATAGACAACCTTGCTCATTAGCTTACCGTACAACCACATGCTATATGGGCTCTGGCTTGACAAAGTATGTTGTATGAACCCGGATCCTAGGGGCCAGGTGGTGGTAGAGGGATACTGTAGGTGGAACGGGGCCCTTAGGGAATGGTTCGGGTGATTACACACAGAAGGTCTCGGCCACGATGCACTTTTTGTCCTCTGAGCAAAATGTGCATCGAGGTAGAAGGATTGACCTGGCCATGTGGGTAAAGGTGTACAACCTCTCGAGAGTGTAAAATCTAAGTACTTAGCCGTGTCCCCGGTTATGGACAATTTGAGCGAACTGACACGTCCTTGTTCGAAGATCTCCTCATCCCAATTTCTTAAAATAAAATTTTGTGGGTGAACAAGGGTAGGAAGGTACATTGGGGCTTTACCAGTGCTACTGTTAAATTGGTACATTGGGGATTTACCAATGTTACTGTTAATTAGATTGAAAGAAAATGTTTTGACAAATGATAGTAGAAAATTGGCTTTATGCAAAATGAACCTGAGATCTACCAGCCAGATGTGCACGTAGGTATAGGATGCCTTTTGAGTCCATTATAGTGTCATCTTGCCAATACATTCAAAGTATTGACCATTCGTGGCTGTAACTTTTCATGTTGCAGATGTTTTGAAAGACGAGTGAGTTACGATGATTAGGGTTACGAGTCTATCCTCAACATGCTCGCCTGTGGCACATGAAGACGAAGGGCTCCATGTTGTCTATGTTTATTCGTTGTGAAACTCTGATAATATGCTAGTCTAGTGCTATGCAATTTGTAATCCTTTATGTAAATTCTGGATCATACGATGTAATAAAGACCTTTGTTTCTTGGTATTACATCTTGTACTGTGTGTGCTAGCGATTGATCCAGGGACTAGCACAGATAAGCACAGAGATCGGCACCTTGAAAGGTGAGGTCGCTACAGATGGTATCAGAGCATTGTGTTGACCGTAGGTTCGTGACCCTAGGTTTGGATTAGAAATAGAAAAACCCTAGGATGAAAATTTTGTCTAATCCTATTTCAAAAAAAAAAGTGTTCTTTGTAAACTTCTAGTACATCTCATCTATTCCATCTTCAAAAATGTTTTCCTCTCGCCTTAGATGACCTACCTTGTGAAAACCATCAAGGAAGTAGAGATGATGACCTTGTTCCTGAAGTGAGAGACTGATGCTTCATGTGATATTCTTTGACTCCGCAAGAAGGGCTTCATAGAAGACTAATGAAGAATTTGAAGAAATAGTCACTGCACAACATCCATATGTACATCGATGCAGTAGAAGAGAAGTTTGAAACTTCCAAAACAGAATTAGACCAGACCACCATTCTCTTTTATTGAACCAGCGATAACGTTAGAAAGTATTGATATTACCAAAATGTGGTATGACCATACTAGTTTGGTTGTGTTTGAGCTATGTTGCTTGATGCTTGTTATATGATTGTTGTTTGCTAAATTGCTTGATTTGCAATGTTTGGGTAGGAAACTTCTTTAGAACCTTTCTATCTATTCTCATCTACATCCAACCCAGCATGTGTCTTCTCGACAAATCGTCATGAAGACAACCTTAGCAAAACCAAACCTGATGTTTCCTATATATCAAGATGAAGAAAGGAAGAGTGTGAGGTATGCAAAACCCTAGTTAAGGATCGATAGAAATGTTTCCAAAACAGTTCAATAATGGGGATTGAAACATTGATTCAATTATCACATGGAAGTTTTGTCAAACTTGTGAGGTTGACCGAGAGTTAGAATACGAGATATACCAAACTAAATACAAGGAAATGATTGGGTGCGACATGGATTGGCCCCCATGATGACTACTCATATTGTTTGCTCATGTTATAAGGTATGGTAAATCTAGAGAGACATACCTACAAGAGAGACGTCGCTGATAAGCCTGAACCATAGGGGTGAATGGATATTATGCCCTCATAGTAGGCAAGTGTTTCCAAACGTAGGACTATGGTGAGTTTTAAGACCCAACCACTAGTTGAAGAGTAGAAGAAGATTGCCGAAGACACCAACCAGAAGTATGATGAAGGACGCCTGGAAGTACTCTCATGTTGGTTTTTCGTTTGACCCGAAGAGTGACCCCTTTCTGTCAAGAGTAGTTCAACCACCTGCCCATATGAAGCCCAATCCGGACGAAAACTACTTAGGTCACCTTGAAGAGATATATTATTCACTATAAGTAAAAAAAAACCTCTATTGGAGGTCAGAAGCCGTACATATTTCAAGAGACCACCCAACGCCAAGTCATACCTAGGATGAACCCAACATGAACCCAAGACCGAGTCTAGCTACAAAAGTTTCTTTTAAGGGTGGTAGCCCACCTCGACATATGCAAACCTAATTCCTTTCTAGCCTTTTTAAATCTCGGGGACGAGATTTATTTTAAGGATGGTAGTCTATAACATCCCAAAATTTTCCAAATTTTGGAATGTAAAAAAAATAAAATAATAGATTGCTTGATTGATTGCTCTTGTTGAAATTTCACATGGAAATAAAACTTTTTGAAGTATTTTCCTAAATATAATTTTCACAACCTTTTGATTTAAAAATATTCCAAACCAACATATTTCTATTTTAAGGTTTTGCAATCATATATGTTTTTATTTTATTTTTAAGAGAAAAGCCACAAACCTTATTAACGTTGGATATCAATGCCCATGTAGCCATATAGGTTAAAGTGCATAAAATTATTTTTCATATTTTCAGTATGGATAATAAATAGGTTAATTAATGTTCCAAAACACTATTTTAATTTTTACAAATGTTTAGAAATTCGTTTGGTTTCATTTGAAGCCCTAAATCAAAAGTTAGAAAAGAAATAAGTAAAAAAAAACAAATCGGGCCAACTTAGGCTGAGCAGCCGAAACGACTAAGCCCATCCCACCGTGGCATCTCTTTTAACTCTTCTCTCTACCCTTTATTTATTTCCTTGGGCCGTTTTCTCTGTTGACCCATGACGACCGAACGAATAGCTACGGAGCGGGTCGTCTTCCTCCTCGATCAAGAACAGAGACCCAACGTTACCGTCTCCATGACAGTCAAAGCTTTCCTCCTTTTTCCCTAATTTGTAGCCACCGATTCCATTCGAGTTTAATACGAAAATTACTCAGTATTGAATGGGGAATTCATTCAGGGAATTAAAATCTCGTTTAGTTTCCTTAATCTTCCAAACGTCCAGGTGCACCGAATACCGTCGGTTGGCATACCCCTCCCGATCTCCCACCTCAGTCCATATTGATGGAAACCAAGAGGAGCACCGCGTGTCCCTCGGTTTTCTCCCTCACTTTCATTCTCAAACCTTTCCGAGAGGAGCCCTGTAAAACCCGTGCCAGCCATGCCATTATCAGCCATAACTTGAAGTTCATCCTCAGATTTTGTCTCCCAAGGTGATTCTCTTGTCAACTCCTCTAACCTTGAGACTTCTATCATCAAGTTGTACCTCCAGGACACGGTGCAGCGCCGTTTCGTTACCCTTTTGGGCACGCTGTTATCAAAGCCACGACGACCTTGTCGCCGATTTCGGCGAGGTAAGGCCATGCCCGAGCCCGAGACCATGCTTAGTTTTCTCCTCGTAGTTGTGCGCATCACCTGAGAGCCTCTGTTAAATTTTCCACGCAGCACAGCAACACCAACATCAACGCCTGGATCTCCTCGGAGACGCGACGCCTCCGTTCGTCTGCAGCACTTGGCAGCAACCACGCAGGGAAGAGGACGACGTCGTTGAGCACACCCGCAAGGTCGCCGTGAAGCTCCACGCCCCGTAGACAACCTCTCCGTCGAGGAAGACCACCGGAGCCCCACCTTCGCGGTAGCGCCGTCGCCATCCTCTCAGCACCCTGGAGCAATACTACCACCGTCCGGTAATGGCTTCGTGCCTAACATACTGTTTAGATTACAGATCCATCCTTGATCGTTAGATCTTAATCCAAGCGTCCACGATAGCCCAACTAACTCTACCGGTTCAGTCCGTTTGTGCTAGCTAGTTTCCGTGAAGAATCTTTAAAATTCTGTAACTGTAGATCTAAAGCTCCGTTTTGAATGGTTGTTCTTCCGTTAAGTTTGTAACTAAATCTTCTACAACTTTTGTATAGGAAGTTTTTCCATCCGAGAAACTTTCTCGGATAACTTTTCGGACACCACTAGAATTCTAACCGCGTATTGTAAAATTCATACATTGAGTTCTACACCCCGGTTTTCAACAAGCTCTATACCGTTCGAATCAGTAAAATGCCTAGATCATTCTGGACATTTTGCATGTTGGATTCGCACGCCTTGGTGTCACGGTATTTGTATGGTCCGCAATATCGTTCTTCCACTATGCAAAACATTTAGACACATTCACCCATGTTTCATGATTACATCTCTCCACAACATATTATCCTAGTTCACATTATTCAAATAACAACTGAGTTATTTGAGTAAAGTGTGACATGTCCTATTTTAGACTTTCACCTTGCTCCGGTGAGGTCGAGAAACCCTACTACATATCCCATATGTTAAACCCTTGTTATCCATTAGGATCCGTGAACCAAATCCCGACACCTATCATGCATTCAACCTTAAGACCATATCTTGCAAGCCAAACCTCATGCCACGCCTTAGTACCATAGAGCGATTTTTCCGATTGTTGTCTTGTTTGATTATGTTGCTATGAATGGTGTGTTTATGTTGTGCTATTTTTTTTATCTTATAGTTTATACGGAGAGCCACGTGTTTTGATTGAGAGAAAAGGGAACGATCATCGACTACCAAAAAGGCAAGTGACACACCCTCACAAATGTCCCAGATTTTATCTATGCACCGTAGAGATTTTTGTAGTATGTCTAGGGTACATGCTTTGCTTTTTATAATCCTAGTAGATAGCTACTTCCACCTGACCATATTTTGTCGCCATTGAATTTAGTTGATGCTTAGCTATGCTATGAAAATGTTTTAGTAGTGGTTATGGAAAAACAACTAAATTCAATGAACTACCTGGGTAGAATGTGGCTTGGATTGGGTTATGTTGAGTGGTTACTCTGGGGTCATGTCGTCGAACCTCTGAACCCCAGGTGTATCGCACTTGTGGACGGCCACCCAGGAACAAAGAGATAATAGACAACCTTGCTCATTAGCTTACCGTACAACCACATGCTATATGGGCTCTGGCTTGACAAAGTATGTTGTATGAACCCGGATCCTAGGGGCCAGGTGGTGGTAGAGGGATACTGTAGGTGGAACGGGGCCCTTAGGGAATGGTTCGGGTGATTACACACAGAAGGTCTCGGCCACGGTCTGCACCTGTCCTCTGAGCAAAATGTGCATCGAGGTAGAAGGATTGACCTGGCCATGTGGGTAAAGGTGTACAACCTCTCGAGAGTGTAAAATCTAAGTACTTAGCCGTGTCCCCGGTTATGGACAATTTGAGCGAACTGACACGTCCTTGTTCGAAGATCTCCTCATCCCAATTTCTTAAAATAAAATTTTGTGGGTGAACAAGGGTAGGAAGGTACATTGGGGCTTTACCAGTGCTACTGTTAAATTGGTACATTGGGGATTTACCAATGTTACTGTTAATTAGATTGAAAGAAAATGTTTTGACAAATGATAGGAGAAAATTGGCTTTATGCAAAATGAACCTGAGATCTACCAGCCAGATGTGCACGTAGGTATAGGATGCCTTTTGAGTCCATTATAGTGTCATCTTGCCAATACATTCAAAGTATTGACCATTCGTGGCTGTAACTTTTCATGTTGCAGATGTTTTGAAAGACGAGTGAGTTACGATGATTAGGGTTACGAGTCTATCCTCAACATGCTCGCCTGTGGCACATGAAGACGAAGGGCTCCATGTTGTCTATGTTTATTCGTTGTGAAACTCTGATAATATGCTAGTCTAGTGCTATGCAATTTGTAATCCTTTATGTAAATTCTGGATCATACGATGTAATAAAGACCTTTGTTTCTTGGTATTACATCTTGTACTGTGTGTGCTAGCGATTGATCCAGGGACTAGCACAGATAAGCACAGAGATCGGCACCTTGAAAGGTGAGGTCGCTACATTACCTTCCTTCATACAAGTCTAGTTGTTATTCTACCCCATACAAGTTTTACCTGTTGTGTTTTCAAAGAATGAATTAAAATTGGTTTAGAGAATCAGATTAGTATATTAGTAAAGTTAGCCTTCTAGAGAGCAAAGCAATGTAGCACCCCTCATGATTAGTGCTAGTGCTAAAGTACTAAAACTTGACTATTCTAGATGGGAACATATGACTTGATGAAATTGAAACCTTGGAATGGTGAGGCATTCCATTGAAAGTTTTGAAGTTGAAGGTGACCAAGAGAAGATGGTGATTTTTGATAAAATCCCATTGATAGTTGTGAAGTTGAATGTGACCAAGAGAAGATAGTGATTTTTGATAAAACCATGATATTGGTTTGAATGCGATACCTTTCCAAATATAAGTACCCCCACAATACCTGATTATGGGTAGGGCTTAACTGGAAGTTTATACATCTTAGTATGGGTTCCCTCTGAACACACATCATAGGGGTTACGCTGAGGCTGCCTCCGTTGTTGAGAGAGATGTGAATTGAGGTGAAATTGTACGGCCAAGCCCTGTGCAGTTCCCAGGTTAACAGTTGGTTTTCACTGGGAGGCCAAGCTCATGGGGAGAGGTGCTCACACTAGGGTTTATAAGTGAAAGGTTAGGGTTGATGATCCGCGTACTGTGTTACGGTGACTCGGAGTTATTCCGACGGATGAAATCAAATGTTGTGGCACAAGTGTGCAACCTCTGCAGAGTGTCAATCTATTCGAATAGCCGTGTCCCCGGTTACGGACAATTGGAAAGGCCATACAAATTCCTGTGTCAGTCTTTTGAAAACTTTCAGGAATATGAATGGTGACTTGGTGACTTGGTAGAATGACAATCCTGGTGTGGGAATGACACTAATGTTCCCACTTGAGTAGCTAGTACATGCTCCACCCCTCATAAACTAAAATATGGCTTATGCAAGTAGAAATAGAGTTTAACTCCAAGAGCTAGCATTTTACATTGATATTAGTTTGCAAGTACTTGAAGTACTTACGGCTTTGTCCCTGGCTATTCAAATGGCCAGAGTACGATGATGAACAGAACTACCGCGAGGATGACCAGCAGGACGCCTATGATAACTAGGAGCTTTCTGACGTCAAGCGTTGGCTTTGTGGACTACGAGTCCCTTTATCTTTACGCTTCCGCATTGAACTTGTGTTTGTTCGTTGATCAATAGATCAACTATTTGTGTAATATGGATCATGTGATTCAAGTTGTAAGACTTATTGAGTTGTAATAAATGATGATTGTGATACTTAGCTATTATATCTCGCAACAACAATATTCCTGGGATTGCGATGAATGATATAATAGGCATCCGGACTTAAAAATCCGGGTGTTGACAAGTTGGTATCAGAGCCATTGTTTGACCTTAGAAAACCTTAGTTAGAATGGGCGTTCATAAAAACTTAACTTTGAAATCAACATGAAGCAAGTATTTGTGAAAACTTACCATACTCTTGTCTTTGAGGCTTTTTCCAAAACTTGGTGATACCATGCTCTTCCTTGTTTAAATATACTTAAAAGTTTGCCACACTTAATCACTCACTAATTTATTCCTCCATTTCACTTTCAGATGGAGCTGAATGAACCCCTCAACACCAAGTTCTACCAGCTCGGGAATGGTGGAGACTTGATCTTTGAGCACGACCTCAACGCGCTCTCTGACTTCCTTGGCCGTCCTCACCCGGAGTTCCACGGGATCGAGGTGAACGACCAGGTCGGAGGCGAGTTGCAGTGGATCATCACCGCCGACTTGAGGGGCAAGCTGGAGCCTCCCACCTCGGAGAGGATCCTCTTCTCCTTCCGCGAGAGCAACTGGCTCGATGGTCTTGCACGTGGCCTTCAGGAGGCACTTGCACGCCTCTGTGGACAGAACGTGGTGCGCATACTTGCGTCCCGCTATGCACACCTTGTGAGGCGTGATGCTATGGGTGTGCCTATGGAGCTGCAGTCGCACCCACAGCTGAGGCACCACGCTGAGCATCTGGACTATATGCTGTACCACACTCAGAAGGAGTTAGACAACTCCCGTGCGTACGCGAACCAGACTCACCTCGCACTGATCACGCATGGCGATGCCATCAAGCAGCTGTCCAGGGACCGCAACAAGCTTCGTCTGAAGTGCGCGAAGAAGGATGTCACCATTACACGCCTTCGCGCACAGATCGCATCACTTGAGGCCACTGTCAAGGCTCAGGAGGAGCAGCTGATGGAGATAGAGGAGGACGAGGCCGGTGCTGACCTTCGAGGAGGAGACGCCTTCCTGAGTGACGATGACGACTTCGAGGAGGACGGGTTCACTGAGGAGGAGGACTACGCGTTCCTGGAGCCAGGACCTGATGATGTTGTCCCCATCGACATCGAGGATGAGGGTAGCCACACTTGAGCACATATGTAGGTGTGAGTTGTATCCCTTGTATCGTAGCATGAAGGGTTCTTAAAACCCTGAGTATGAGTGTGTTTTCCATCCCTTGTATCGTAGCCGGAGTGTTGGTTCTTAAAACCATGGGAGGAATGGTATGTTAGTTTGTAATGTGTTATATGGTATGAATGAATGTGTGTTTGTCATCAAAAGCATTCAAGTTTTACAAGTTGTTAAACTCATTCAAAATAAACCTTAGACAATTCCCTCTTATCTTATAATCTTCTATATATTCAGATGGCCCCTCCCAATCGCAACAACAACGACACCATGATGCAACTGCTGCAAACCCTGCTTCAAGACAGGGAGACAGAAAGAGCTGAACGTCAAGCCAACATCGCAGCACTGCAGAACCTTGCTCACCAAGGCCATGGAAATCATGATCACCCCGGATCCAAACTCAAGAACTTCCAGAACACCAATCCTCCGGTGTTTAGCAAGACTGAAGAACCCCTCGACGCCGACGACTGGCTTCAGACTATGGAGAACAACTTGGAGGTCGCCGGAGTCGAAGCCAATGAGAAAGTCCTGTTTGCAACCCACTACCTTGCCGGACCAGCCAGAGCCTGGTGGACCAGCACCCGTGCCATGAACGGAGGTCAAGTCATGACTTGGGCAGATTTCAAGCTCAAGTTCAGCAAGTACCATGTGCCCCCGGGTCTCATCAAAAAGATGCGGGATGAATTCCGCGAACTGAACCAAGGAAGGATGACGGTGGTAGAATACCGCGACAGGTTCCTTACCTTGTCAAGGTACGCCCCCGATGAGACTGACACTACTGAGAAGAGGCAAGAGAGATTCCTGAATGGACTGCATGATGAGATGCAGACGGTCCTAGTCAACATTCCCTTTGCAGACCTTGAAGCCCTTGTTGACTCCGCCATTCAGATGGAGGGCAAGTTGAACCAAGCCAATGAAAACCGCAAACGCCGCATGATGCACCAGAGTGGGCCCAGCCATACTCCCAAGTATCGCCCCAGCTCAAGCGGAGGTTTTGCCCCTAGAAACACTAAGCCCCAGATGCAGACTTCACGCCCCGGATTCCAGAACCGGAGTGGAGGAAACCCCAGGCCAGGAGGCCACCACAACAACAACCACAACTACCAGAACAACACCAACAACTTCAACCGCGCACCAATGCGAGCCCCCAACACCAATAACAGCAACACCAACACCGCTCCAAGGACTGGGAGCAACGCCATTCCGGTCGCCAACAAGGACAAGTCCACTATCACTTGCTATGAGTGCGGTATAGTGGGACACTACTCCAACGAGTGCCCCAAGAGGCTTGCCAAGCTTGCCGGCAACACCCCTGCACCCGCTCAGCAGCAACGCCGCGTCTCTACCGGAAAGAAGTTCGCCCCCAACAACCCCAACAACCGCAACGGCCGTCTCTTTCACATGGAGGCAGAAGAAGCCCAGGAAGCACCGGACGTTGTCTTGGGTATGTTTCCTGTCAACTCAGTACCTGCCAGAGTGTTGTTTGATTCCGGAGCATCTCATTCTTTTGTCACTGAAGACTTTGCATCAACAAGTAAAATTCAACCTATCAGCTTGAAACACGTCATGATAGTTCAAATCCCCGGATCAACCACTAAAGCCAGAAAATTCTGTAAAAATGTACCCATCAAAATACATGAGGTAGAATTCTATGCCAATCTGATAATTCTGGGAACCAAAGGTTTGGAAGTAGTGCTAGGTATGGATTGGATGGCCAAGCATCATGGAATGATTGACTGTGCAAAGAAAGCCATCACCATGACCAGTAGCACTGGTATTATCGTAGAACATGTCTCTGAACTGCTACCCCGAAAATTTACCTGCAACCAGAGTCTAACCAAGCCAACTTTGGATCAGATCAGGGTCGTTTGTCGATACCCTGATGTGTTTCCCGAAGGTTTACCCGGTATGCCCCCAGATCGGGACATCGAGTTCATCATCGAGTTAATTCCCGGAACCGGACCTATAGCCCAGAGAGCCTATAGCATGAATCCAGCAGAGCTTGTGGAGCTGAAGAAGCAACTGGATGAACTATTAGCCAAAGGTCTGATTCGACCAAGTGCGTCACCATGGAGATCCCCAGTGTTGTTTGTGGATAAGAAGGATGGTGCCAGTCGTTTATGTACGGACTACCGTAAGCTTAACGATGTCACCATCAAGAACAAGTATCCCTTGCCCAAGATAGAAGACCTGTTTGACCAGCTGACCGGTGCTGTAGTATTCTCGAAGATTGATCTCAGAACTGGATACCACCAGTTGAAGATTCGTGCCTCTGACATTCCCAAAACTGCCTTCACCACCAGATATGGATTGTACGAGTACAATGTCATGTCATTTGGATTGACCAATGCCCCTGCTTATTTCATGAACCTCATGAATAAGATCTTCATGAACTTCCTGGATAAGTTTGTTGTCGTTTTCATCGATGACATCCTAATCTACTCTAAATCCGAGGAAGAACATGAGCAACACCTAGAAGCTGTCCTGGAGACCCTTAGAGAGCATAAGTTGTATGCTAAGTTCAGCAAATGTGAATTTTGGCTGAAGGAAGTAGGATTCCTGGGACATATCTTGTCTGCAGGAGGAATTGCCGTAGATCCCGCCAAGATCAAGACTGTTGCAGAATGGAAAGCCCCAACCACCCAGACCGAGGTCCGCGCTTTTCTTGGATTAGCTGGATATTACCGCAGATTTGTAGAAGGCTTTTCGAGCATCGCTCGACCCATGACCCAGTTGTTAAAGAAAGACAAGAAGTTCGAATGGACGGAGAAGTGTGAAGAGAGTTTTCAACAACTCAAGCTTAGACTGACCACAGCCCCAATCCTGATCATGCCGGATATCACCAAACCCTTTGACGTTTACTGCGATGCGTCCAAGATTGGTCTTGGATGTGTACTGATGCAGGAAGGAAAAGTGATATCTTATCTGTCCCGGCAACTTAAGCAGCATGAGCAGAACTATCCCACCCATGACCTTGAACTCGCAGCCGTAGTTTTAGCACTGAAGGTGTGGCGACACTACCTCATGGGTAATCGCTGCGAGATCTATTCTGATCACAAGAGCCTGAAGTATATCTTCACTCAGAAGGAGCTGAATATGAGGCAGCGGAGATGGTTAGAGTTGATCAAGGACTATGATATGGAGATCCACTACCACCCCGGCAAGGCCAATGTGGTAGCGGATGCATTAAGTAGACTGCCATGTCAGCTAAACTCAATGATAGCAGAAGAACAACCTAGCTTACACCAGGAGTTTGAGCAGTTTAGAATGGAGTTAGTTAGTAAGGGATTTCTAGCTAGTATAGAGCTACAACCCACCTTGATTGGTCAGATCAAGGAAGCCCAGAGGGGCAATGCCAGCATTGAAGGGATCAAGAAGCAGATAGCTGCGGGGAAAGCCCCGGGATTTATCATTGATGAAGAAGGAGTCCTTTGGTACAACGGACGCCTGTGTGTACCGTCAGACTCAGAGCTGAAGAAGGTCATTCTGCAGGAAGCCCATGACACCTTATACTCTATCCACCCCGGCGGTACCAAGATGTACCAGGATTTGAAGGAACAGTTCTGGTGGCATGGAATGAAGAGGGAGATTGGAAGCTACATCGCCAAGTGCGATATCTGTCAACGAGTCAAAGCTGAACATCAGCGACCCGCGGGACTGCTGCAGCCACTACAGATTCCCGAATGGAAGTGGGACTCCGTAGGAATGGACTTTATCACCGGGTTGCCCAAATCCAGCAAAGGAAATGATTCCATCTGGGTAGTTGTTGATAGATTGACCAAGGTAGCCCACTTCATTGCTGTCAAGAAAACCTACCAAGGCCCAAAGTTAGTGGAGCTGTACATCTCTAGAATAGTCGCACTGCACGGAACACCGAAGTCCATTGTGTCAGATAGAGGTTCACAATTCACCTCAAGATTCTGGCAGAAGGTGCATGAAGGATTAGGAACTCGTTTGAATTTCAGCACTGCCTATCACCCGCAGACTGATGGACAGACCGAGAGAGTCAACCAGATATTGGAGGACATGCTAAGAGCCTGCGTCCTAGAATATGGATCCAAGTGGGAGGATTGTTTGCCCTACGCAGAATTCTCCTACAACAACAGCTACCAAGCCAGTCTACAGATGGCCCCCTTCGAAGCCCTGTACGGAAGGAAATGTCGTACCCCCCTGAATTGGTCCGAAGTCGGAGAGAGCCAAGTCTTTGGACCTGATGTGCTTCGAGAAGCAGAAGAGAAGGTGCACAAGATCCGAGAGTACCTCAAGACCGCCCAATCCCGACAGAAGAGCTACGCCGACAAGAGACGCCGAGAGATGACCTTTGAGGTCGGAGATTTTGTCTATCTCAAGGTGTCACCCTTGAAGGGAATGCAGCGTTTCCAACTCAAAGGGAAGCTTGCACCCCGGTATGTCGGACCTTTCAAAGTCCTCAGCCGTCGAGGAGAAGTCTCCTATCAACTAGAGCTACCAGAAGAAATGGCGGCTGTGCACAACGTGTTCCACATCTCACTCCTCCGGAAGTGCTTAGAAGTGCCAGAGAAGACCGAGGTCTTCAAGAACATCGACCACCGTTCGGTGGATATCAACCATGATCTTACCTACCGCGAAGTGCCGATTCGCATCCTGGAAGAGGCATACAGAACCACTCGCACCCGAAGCATCAAGTTTCTGAAGATACAGTGGAGCAATCATACCGAAGATGAAGCCACCTGGGAACGAGAAGAAGATATGAAGAAGGAGTACCCAGATCTCTTCAACCTCTAGACTGTTTTTCTTCTAGATCTCGGGACGAGATCTTTTGTAAGGGGGAAGGGTTTGTAACATCTCAAATTTCAAATAAAGGAAGAAGAACAAGTCCAATTATCCAAATTTGAGAACCAACAAAAACTTTTCAAATGTCATATAGTACCCTGCATAGGACTTGTGCATTTTGAGTGCTATGCCATGATGAGTGTTATTTTGTGTAGGTGATAACCTCTACAACCCTAGAGTGATCCAATGATGATCACCAAACAAATGAATGAAAAAGAGAAAGAAATCAAATAAGAAGAAAACCCTAAAAACCCTAACATATGACATATGATATTTTTATAAACTTTGACCCTAGACCCAATTGGTCTTCACCATTAGTTGTAATACGATATTAAATAATTATTACACCTTTGAGAATCAAAGAAACACAAATTAAATCAAAGCCAAGAATTAAATATGCTCACATAAGATAATGGTCATTTTTGACAATTATAATCTGGTCATCACTTTGAGACTCTCTATTTCAAAATTTCTAAACTAAACACATCCAACTCTTTGCATGTCATCCAAGTACACAACAAAGTGAACAACTTTAGTAAAGGAGACCATACCAAATTCATCTTGGATCAAGAGCTAGGATCAAGCAAAGTGGAGACTTTTTATTACAAACAAGATCATCACATGGTTGAATTTGATCAAACCAGACCTGGTCTTGACCATCACTTGCACTAGCAGTGACCAGGGAACACCCCTACATCAAGCCCATGCCAAAGAACCACTAGGAGAGGGCAGACATGGCGTGGACATGGCCATGCCGGCCATGTCGCACCTCGACACGCCTCCCCTCTCTTCTCTCCACCGCAGCCCGCACCACCTTGCCAAACACGTCGCCCATGATCTCAGAAGATCGCCCGTACCCGCCGTTGAACGAGAGGACGACGACACGACCCGGACGACGCGCGCCCAGGACGCTCCAGGTACGCCGCCAACGGCATGGCGACGTCACCCGTGCACGGACGCGCGCGGCGCAGACACGCGGCGTTCGACGTACCTCGCCGTACCCCGACCACCTCCGTGCGCCCTGGTACCTCTCTCGCCACGCGGAGCTCGCAGGACATGCTCCCGTCACCCCCTAGCCCCTACCGTCGCCGGAGAGGACGAACGCGCCCGCCACGGCCGCGCCAGTACGAGCAAGCGCCCGACCACCGTACACCTCGCCTTAACTCGCCATGGACGCTCGCGGATTCGCCGTACCCTCCCGATCGTCGCTGCGTCACCACCTAGCCCTCTAGCTCGCCGGAGACGCCGCGCCCACGACGACTTGCCGCAGCACCCACGGCACCCTCACGCTCCTATAAATAGAGCACTCCCCTCGACTAGCTGAGCACACCACCATGACCACCACTCACCACAGCTTCGCCCAGCACCAGTAGCCACCCCGATCGTCGCCGGAGCAAGCTCAATCGGAAGATCGGAGCCGCGGAAGCTCTGCAGCAATCGCCGTCGATCCAGGCCGCCCCTGACGACGCCACTGCTACAGGCTGCATCGCCGTCGTCTACAACGTCCCCGAGCACACTGCCTGACCCTAGCTGGAGCCCCGGTGAGCCTCCGACCCCCTACTGTCGCCGCCGCACCGTCGGGTTCTCGTCGGAGACGACGATGAACCTGAGCCGTTGATCCGCGTTTTAATCCAACGCACCACCTCGCCCCATACCGCTTCGCCGTTTAGAAGAGGCTGACGGGTGGAGCCCCCTGTCAGGCGGCCCGCGCGTGCACAGACGCGTGGTGGGCTGGCCTTGGGCCGTTTTTAAACCTTTGGGCCCAGTTAGCTTTCCCGCCAGCCCGTCTAATTCAAATTTCGTTTAATGAATTTAGTTTGAATTCAATACTGGACCCAACTTTGAAAATTCATAGAATCTGTTTGGCTTGGCCAAATTTAACAAACTTTATATGTTTAGAAAGCTTAGGAAATTATCTACACATTGCCACTGGTTTGAACCCTAGATCTATTATAGATTTAAAATGGAAAAATAAACAAGGCAGGGACTTTTCTGCCTTAGAATAATTATTAAAAATCAACTAAAATAGATATTTGAATAATTCCAACTCTGGTAGCTCACCAATGACTTACACTAATTGATTATGCAATAAAATGGTGTGGTCACTTTGCATGATCATGCCATAGATTAAATAATGGACAATATGGCTAGTTTATTAAGTGAAATTGTCCCAAAATTATTATGTAAATCATATGGAGGATTTCCCTTCATTTAAATCTTGTCCCAAATGAGTTCATGAGATGTTTGTACCCCTGGTCCAAACACTCCTATATGAATATTTGGAGATTTAAACCATTGTAGGAATTATAAAATAGTATGAGGTGATCTACCTCATTTAAATCATTTTCTCAAATAATGATGATGAATACTTGACTTAGGTCAACATGATTTCATACATGATTATTTGAGAAGTTAAATCTTAAGAAGATTTCAATAAGAGGAAATTATTTCCTCAAGAACTAAATGAATACTATTAATTACATATGTAATGAGAGGAAATTATTTTCTTTAATAAAGACAACCAATGCACCTAATTATTTTATGAGTGTGCTTAGCATAGCTTGTGTGAGATAATGATGTGCTTAGCATAGACTTGGAGTGTGTTTAGTGATTATACCTTGTATTTAAATTTAGACGCTAGCACCGGAAACTACCAAGAGGAAGGAGAATTCTACCAAGAAGAGGAAGAAGAGAACCTTGAGAACTACCAAGGAAGATAATATTCTTGTAAAGTGCAAAGCTCACCTTGAGCAAGGCACCATGATTCTTACCTTCCTTCATACAAGTCTAGTTGTTATTCTACCCCATACAAGTTTTACCTGTTGTGTTTTCAAAGAATGAATTAAAATTGGTTTAGAGAATCAGATTAGTATATTAGTAAAGTTAGCCTTCTAGAGAGCAAAGCAATGTAGCACCCCTCATGATTAGTGCTAGTGCTAAAGTACTAAAACTTGACTATTCTAGATGGGAACATATGACTTGATGAAATTGAAACCTTGGAATGGTGAGGCATTCCATTGAAAGTTTTGAAGTTGAAGGTGACCAAGAGAAGATGGTGATTTTTGATAAAATCCCATTGATAGTTGTGAAGTTGAATGTGACCAAGAGAAGATAGTGATTTTTGATAAAACCATGATATTGGTTTGAATGCGATACCTTTCCAAATATAAGTACCCCCACAATACCTGATTATGGGTAGGGCTTAACTGGAAGTTTATACATCTTAGTATGGGTTCCCTCTGAACACACATCATAGGGGTTACGCTGAGGCTGCCTCCGTTGTTGAGAGAGATGTGAATTGAGGTGAAATTGTACGGCCAAGCCCTGTGCAGTTCCCAGGTTAACAGTTGGTTTTCACTGGGAGGCCAAGCTCATGGGGAGAGGTGCTCACACTAGGGTTTATAAGTGAAAGGTTAGGGTTGATGATCCGCGTACTATGTTACGGTGACTCGGAGTTATTCCGACGGATGAAATCAAATGTTGTGGCACAAGTGTGCAACCTCTGCAGAGTGTCAATCTATTCGAATAGCCGTGTCCCCGGTTACGGACAATTGGAAAGGCCATACAAATTCCTGTGTCAGTCTTTTGAAAACTTTCAGGAATATGAATGGTGACTTGGTGACTTGGTAGAATGACAATCCTGGTGTGGGAATGACACTAATGTTCCCACTTGAGTAGCTAGTACATGCTCCACCCCTCATAAACTAAAATATGGCTTATGCAAGTAGAAATAGAGTTTAACTCCAAGAGCTAGCATTTTACATTGATATTAGTTTGCAAGTACTTGAAGTACTTACGGCTTTGTCCCTGGCTATTCAAATGGCCAGAGTACGATGATGAACAGAACTACCGCGAGGATGACCAGCAGGACGCCTATGATAACTAGGAGCTTTCTGACGTCAAGCGTTGGCCTGTGGACTACAGAGTCCCTTTATCTTTACGCTTCCGCATTGAACTTGTGTTTGTTCGTTGATCAATAGATCAACTATTTGTGTAATATGGATCATGTGATTCAAGTTGTAAGACTTATTGAGTTGTAATAAATGATGATTGTGATACATAGCTATTATATCTCGCAACAACAATATTCCTGGGATTGCGATGAATGATATAATAGGCATCCGGACTTAAAAATCCGGGTGTTGACAGAGACCCACACGGTGCACACACTGTCACCTTTACACACGTGGGACAAGGAGTCTCCGGAGATCACATAAGTAAAACCCACTTGACTAGCATAATGACATCTAGATTACAAGCATCATCATATGAATCTCAATCATGTAAGGCAGCTCATGAGATTATTGTATTGAAGTACATAGGAGAGAGATGAACCACATAGCTACCGGTACAGCCCTTAGCCTCGATGAAGAACTACTCCCTCCTCATGGGAGACAGCAGCGGTGATGAAGATGGTGGTGGTGTTGATGGAGATGCCTTCCGGGGGCACTTCCCTGTCCCGGCGGCGTGCCGGAACAGAGACTCCTGTCCCCCAGATCTTGGCTTCGCGATGGCGGCGGCTCTGGAAGGTTTTCTCTGGTTTCGTCGAACGTGGTAGGGTTTTCGCGACGGAGACTTTAAGTAGGCGGAAGGGCAAGGTCGGTGGAGTCCTGGTGGGGCCACACACTAGGCCGGCGCGGCCAGGGCTTGGGCCGCGCCGCCCTACTGTGTCCCCACCTCGTGGCCCCACTTCGTTTCCCCTTCGGACTTCTGGAAGCTTCGTGGAAAAATAGGACCCTGGGCGTTGATTTCGTCCAATTCCGAGAATATTTCCTTACTAGGATTTCTGGAACCAAAAACAGCAGAAAACAGGAACTGGCACTTCGGCATCTCGTCAATAGGTTAGTTCTGGAAAACGCATAATAATGACATAAAGTATGCATAAAACATGTAGATATCATCAATAATGTGGCATGGAACATAAGAAATAATCGATACGTCGGAGACGTATCAACGCGCGAGGGCGTGCCCCCATAGGCCGGCGCGGCCAGGCCTTGGCCCGCGCCGCCCTATGAGCTGGCCGCCTCGTCGCCCCTTTCCGACTCTGGTTCGACCTGGTACTTTCCTTATGACATACAAATTCCTGCTATATAATCCCCCGGACCCCTGGAGGTCCGTATATCGTTTTCTCGACGTTTTTTTGTTTCGAGCTGTTTCTGCCAGGATCTATTTTCAATCTAGGAGCACCATGGCCTCCAACAACAAGGGCAAAGGGCTTTCGAAGGAAGAAGTGAAAAGGGTGTCGTCAAAACAAGAGCAACAAGCTGTTGGGAGTAAGCAAATCTTGGTGGGATCTGTTGACACTCGACGTTCTTTCTCTCATAACTTGCAGGGACCCTTACCACCTGCTCTTGGCCTCGACTCTTTCCCTGTGCTGGAAGAAGCTCTACGGACTACCGATGAGTTTTGTGGTCAATATCGGGCTCTAAGAAGAGAAGTGGAGATACTCCAGGAGGAGAATTACCGACTCCGTAGAATGCTGGAATATCACTCGATACCCATCACAAGGTCGCCACCGCCAACTTCAGATAACAATGAATCTCTTCGAGTCTTAGTGCAGAATTGCCAAGCTGAGAAACTGAAGCTGAAGGAGATCTGTAAGAAGCGCGGGAGGAGTTCATCACCACCATCGCCAAAGGAGTAATTCATCGTCGGTATTGGCATCCCCTTGGTTTGTTCCAAGCTTGGGGGAGTGCCGTGGTATCACATCATCACTACCTTTTTACTTTTTACTATTAAGTAGTGTCATATCATGAGTAGGGAAGTTATCATATAAGATGGGTTGCAGTGTGGAAGTATCTCTCCTTTAGTTGGTTGTCTATGTATCCCTTGGTGTGAGTTATCGTTATGAAATATTAATGAGAAGTCTTATCATTTACATATTGCACACCTTATTTTAGTTTGCAATTTATATTATATGATTGATCTTGATTTTAGTATTGGTACCACTTTGGGAGCATTGAGTAAATCTATTTGGTTTTGGCAACTTAGCATTGGTCAATAGCAACAACACCTTGAGGTTTAAGTAGAAAAGAGAAATACATATAGTTGTTTCATTGTCTTCCTTTCTTGTTAGCTCATAGCTTATTATTCTGAAGTTAAAATTGTTTGTGCTTACAAGAAAGATGCATGATTGTTTCTATCACATGTATATTCGTTTGTTTCCCTCAACTTTTGTGCTTGCTAATTAACCTTGCTAGCCAAAGACCTGTACTGAGAGGGAATGCTTCTCGTGCATCTAAACCTCAACCCAAACCTATGCCATTTGTGTCCACCATATCTACCTACTACATGGTATTTCCTGCCATTCCAAGTAAATACTTCATGTGCTACCTTTAAACAATTCAAAATTTACTATCCCTTATTTGTGTCAATGTTTTATAGCTCATGAGAAAGTATGTGGTGTTTTATCTTTCAATCTTGTTGGGCAACTTTCACCAATGGACTAGTGGCTTCATCCACTTATCCAATAATTTTGCAAAAAGAGATGGAAATGGGATTCCCAGTCCCAAATTAATTAACCTAAATAGACACTCCTCCATGGTATGTGATTGTTGGACGGCACCCGAAGGATTCGGTTAGCCATGGTGTGTGAAAGCAAGGATGGAAGGAGTGCCGAAATAAAACTTTATGGGAGCCGCTCTTCGAGAGTTTGTCTGGCAAGGGGGTTAGAGTACCCGCTACCAGTCGTTGACAAGAACAAACACCTCTCAAAATATTACTTTTATTCTCTTTATATGATTTTAAAACTGAAAAAGCTCTAGCACATGATTTAATCCCTGCTTCCCTCTGCGAAGGGCCTGTCTTTTACTTTATGTTGAGTCAGTAAACCTATTTCCCTCCATCTCAAGCAAGCATTTGAGTTGTTGTGATCAAACCATTATATTGTGATTTGCTTCATCATGTCGTTTACTCTTCCTTTTTTAGTACAAGTTTTATCTGAATGAATATAGCTTTGAAAGTTATCAATGATCATTATGATTGAGTATGCAAGATGAGCTATATAAACTTCAACATGAGAGGGCTGCTCGATAGATAAGAATAACCTGTTAATTGTTCTCTGACCAAGAACAAAGTTTGCCATCACCAACTATGATTTCTTACGCACCTTTATTTGTGATTACCTTATACTTGTTTCAAGTTGAGTTATATGAGGAAGTTGTTTACTAGAATGTCTTGTGTGAATGAATATGATGCTTCTTGTCCGTATTTGATTTATCGACTCTTCACTCCATAAACATGTGGTCCTGTTTACCGAGTTCAGTTTCGCTTGGGGACAAGCGAAGTCTAAGCTTGGGGGAGTTGATACGTCCAATTTGCATCACTATTTTATATCATAATTTTCTGTTATTCATTGATATATTTCATATTTGGAGATAATACTTATGTTATTTCATCTATTTTGCATGTTTCATGATTACTGGAGGATCGCGCACCGGAGTCAGGATTCTGCTGGAAAAAAGCGCCGTCAGAATGCAATATTTCGGAAGATCAACAGTTGACGGAAATTATATGAAAAATCCTATTTTTCCATAAGACGAAGGGAGCCAGAAGGGGGAGCCGAGGGGACCCGAGGTGGGCCCACCCCATAGGCCGGCGCGGCCCAAGGCCTGGCCGCGCCGCCCTGTGAGGAGGGGGCCCACAGCCCCCTCTCGCCTCCTTTTCTTCGCGTACGCCTACGTCCCGAAAACCTAAGCTCCAGGGGTACATCGCGAAGAGCCACAGCCGCCTCTGCGGGGCGGAGAACACCAGAGAGAAAAGAGCTCTCCGGCAGGCTGAGATCCGCCGGGGAAATTCCCTCCCGGAGGGGGAAATCGACGCCATCGTCACCGTCATCGAGCTGGACATCATCTCCATCACCATCATCATCATCTTCATCATCATCACCGCCGTCTCCACCGCTGCACGCTGTCACCGTTGTAACAATTTGGGTTTGATCTTGATTGTTTGATAGGGGAAACTCTCCCGGTGTTGATTTCTACTTGTTATTGATGCTATTGAGTGAAACCGTTGAACCAAGGTTTATGATCAGATTGTTATTCATCATCATATCACCTCTGATCATGTTCCATATGATGTCTCGTGAGTAGTTCGTTTAGTTCTTGAGGACATGGGTGAAGTCTAAATGTTAGTAGTGAAGTATGGTTGAGTAATATTCAATGTTATGATATTTAAGTTGTGGTGTTATTCTTCTAGTGGTGTCGTGTGAACGTCGACTACATGACACTTCACCTTTATGGGCCTAGGGGAATGCATCTTGTACTCGTTTGCCAATTGCGGGGTTGCCGGAGTGACAGAAACCTAAGCCTCCGTTGGTATATCGATGCAGGAGGGATAGCAGGATCTCAGAGTTTAAGGCTGTGGTTAGATTTATCTTAATTACTTTCTTGTAGTTGTGGATGCTTGCAAGGGGTATAATCACAAGTATGTATTAGTCCTAGGAAGGGCGGTACATTAGCATAGGTTCACCCACACAACACTTATCAAAACAATGAAGATTAATTAGCCGTATGTAGCGAAAGCACTAGACTAAAATCCTGTGTGTCCTCGAGAACGTTTGGTTATTATAAGTAAACAAACCGGCTTGTCCTTTGTGCTAAAAAAGGATTGGGCCACTCGCTGCAATTATTACTCTCGCAATTTACTTACTCGTACTTTATTCATCTGTTACAACAAAAACCCCTGAATACTTGTCTGTGAGCATTTACAGTGAATCCTTCATCAAAACTGCTTGTCAACACCTTCTGCTCCTCGTTGGGATCGACATTCTTACTTATCGAAGATACTACGATACACCCCCTATACTTGTGGGTCATCACTGTCTCCCATGAGGAGGGAGTAGTTCTCCATCGAGGCTCGGGGCTGTACCGGTAGCTATGTGGTTCATCTCTCCCTATGTACTTCAATACAATAATCTCATGAGCTGCCTTACATGATTGAGATTCATATGATGATGCTTGTAATCTAGATGTCATTATGCTAGTCAAGTGGGTTTTACTTATGTGATCTCCGGAGACTCCTTGTCCCACGTGTGTAAAGGTGACAGTGTGTGCACCGTGTGGGTCTCTTAGGCTATATTTCGCAGAATACTTATTCACTATTATGAATGGCATAGTGAAGTGCTTATTTATATCTCTTTATGATTGCAATGTGTTTTGTATCACAATTTATCTGTGTGCTACTCTAGTGATGTTATTAAAGTAGTTTATTCCTCCTGCACGGTGTAATGGTGACAGTGTGTGCATCGTGTAGTACTTGGCGTAGGTTATGATTGTGATCTCTTGTAGATTATGAAGTTAACTATTGCTATGATAGTATTGATGTGATCTATTCCTCCTTTCGTAGCGTGAAGGTGACAGTGTGCATGCTATGTTAGTACTTGGTTTAGTTGTGTTGATATGTCGTGCACTCTAAGGTTATTTAAATATGAACATCGAATATTGGGGAGCTTGTTAACTCCGGCATTGAGGGTTCGTGTAATCCTACAGAGTTAGTGGTGTTCATCATCCAACAAGAGAGTGTAGAGTCTAGCATCTATTTATTTATTATGTTATGTGATCAAAGTTGAGAGTGTCCACTAGTGAAAGTATGATCCCTAGGCCTTGTTCCTAAATACTGCTATCGCTGCTTGTTTACTGTTCTACTGCATCTGTATTGTCCGCAATATTACCACCATCAACTACACGCCAGCAAGCACTTTTCTGGTGCCGTTACTACTGCTCATATATATTCATACCACTTGTATTTCACTATCTCTTCGCCGAACTAGTGCACCTATTAGGTGTGTTGGGGACACAAGAGACTTCTTGCTTTGTGGTTGCAGGGTTGCATGAGAGGGATATCTTTGACCTCTTCCTCCCTGAGTTCGATAAACCTTGGGTGATCCACTTAAGGGAAACTTGCTGCTGTTCTACAAACCTCTCCTCTTGGAGGCCCAACACTGTCTACAAGAATAGAAGAACCCATAGACATCAAGCACTTTTCTGGCGCCGTTGCCGGGGAGGAAAGGCAAAAGGTACTCACACTCCGGATCACGGTTACTAAGCTATTTTCCGCCGTTGTAAGTACTCGAAGCTATTTCCTTTAGATCCTGCAATTGCATCTTTTTGTTTCTTGTTTACACTAGTTAGGCATAATGGAAAACAACAAAAATATGAGAGATCTTTATGAACTTTATCTTGAAATAGGACATGATGTGTTTGAAGAGAGAATTAAAAAACCCATGGAACTTTATATGCATTCTAATGGGAATGTTATTAATATGAATGCTTTGAACACTATTGTTGCTAATGCTATGGAAAATTCTAAGCTTGGGGAAGCTGGTTTTGATGAGGATGATCTTTTTAGTCCCCCAAGCATTGAGGAGAAAATTTTCTTTGATGATACTTTGCCTCCTATTTTTGATGATTATAATGATAGTAGTCTTTTGGTGCCACCTATTATGGAGGATAAATTTGATTATGATTAAAATATGCCTCCTATATTTGATGATGAGAATAATAATGATAGCTACTTTGTTGAATTTGCTCCCACTATTACTAATAAAATTGACTATGCCTATGTGGAGAGTAATAATTTTATGCATGAGACTTATGATAAGAATGCTTTATGTGATAGTTATATTGTTGAGTTTGCTCATGATGCTACTGGATATTATTATGAGAGAGGAAAATATGGTTGTAGAAATTTTCATGTTACTAAAACACCTCTCTATGTGCTGAAATTTTTGAACCTACACTTGTTCTATCTTCCTATGCTTGTTACTTTGCTCTTCATGAACTTGTTTATTTACAAGATTACTTTTCATAGGAAGCATGTTAGGCTTAAATGTGTTTTGAATTTGCCTCTTGATGCTCTCTTTTGCTTCAAATACTATTTCTTGTGAGTGCATCATTAAAACTGCTGAGCCCATCTTAATGGCTATAAAGAAAGAACTTCTTAGGAGATAACCCATGTGTTTATTTTACTACAGTAATTTTGTTTTTTATTTTGAGTCTTGGAAGTTGTTACTACTGTAGCAACCTCTCCTTATCTTTATTTTATTGCATTGTTGTGCCAAGTAAAGTCTTTGATAGTAAGGTTCATACTAGATTTGGATTACTGCGCAGAAACAGATTTCTTGCTGTCACGAATCTGGGCCTAATTCTCTGTAGGTAACTCAGAAAATTATGCCAATTTACGTGAGTGATCCTCAGATATGTACGCAACTTTCATTCAATTTGAGCATTTTCATTTGAGCAAGTCTGGTGCCTCTTTAAAATTCGTCTTTACGGACTGTTCTGTTTTGACAGATTCTGCCTTTTATTTCGCATTGCCTCTTTCGCTGTGTTGGATGGATTTCTTTGTTCCATTACCTTCCAGTAGCTTTGAGCAATGTCCAGAAGTGTTAAGAATGATTGTGTCACCTCTGAATATGTGAATTTTTGATTAAGCACTAACCCTCTAATGAGTTTGTTTTGAGTTTGGTGTGGAGGAAGTTTTCAAGGATCAAGAGAAGGAGATGATACAATATGATCAAGCAGAGTGAAAGCTCTAAGCTTGGGGATGCCCCGGTGGTTCACCCCTGCATATTTCAAGAATACTCAAGCGTCTAAGCTTGGGGATGCCCAAGGCATCCCCTTCTTCATCGACAACATTATCAGGTTCCTCCCCTGAAACTATATTTTTATTCCATCACATCTTATGTGCTTTGCTTGGAGCGTCGGTTTGTTTTTGTTTTTGTTTGGTTTGAATAAAATGTATCCTAGCATTCATTGTGTGGGAGAGAGACACGCTCCGCTGTTGCATATGGACAAATATGTCCTTAGGCTTTACTCATAGTATTCATGGCGAAGGTTGAATCTTCTTCGTTAATTTGTTATATGGTTGGAATCGGGAAATGCCACATGTAGTAATTGATAAAATGTCTTGGATAATTTGATACTTGGAAATTGTTGTGCTCATGATTAAGCTCTTGCATCATATACTTTGCACCCATTAATGAAGAAATACATAGAGCTCGCTAAAATTTGATTTGCATAATTGGTCTCTCTAAGTTCTAGATAATTTCTAGTAAAGAGTTTGAACAACAAGGAGACGATGTAAAGTCTTATAATGCTTACAATATGTTCATATGTGAGTCTTGCTGCACCGTTTTATACTTGAGTTTGCTTCAAACAACCTTGCTAGCCTAGCCTTGTATTTAGAGGAATTCTTCTCGTGCATCCAAATCCTTGAGCCAAAAACTATGCCATTTCTGTCCACCATACCTACCTACTACATGGTATTTCTCCGCCATTCCAAAGTACACTACTTGAGTGCTACCTTTAAAATTTCTATTCTTTTCCTTTGCAATATATAGCTCATGGGACAAATAGCTTAAAAACTATTGTGGTGAAGAATATGTACTTATGTGTTTTATTTCTTAATAAGTTGCTTGTTGAGCGGTAACCATGTTTCTGGGGACGCCATCAACTCTTTTACCTTTGTTGAATATCATGTGAGTTGCTATGCATGTTCGTCTTGTCTGAAGTAAGGGCGGTTCTCACAATCAAATGGTTTGAGTATGCATACTGTTAGAGAAGAACATTGGGCCGCTAACTAAAGCCATGATTCATGGTGGAAGTTTCAGTTTGGACAACTAATCCTCAATCTCTTATGAGAATATCAATTGTTGTTGAATGCTTATGCATTAAAGAGGAGTCCATTATCTGTTGTCTATGTTGTCCCAGTATGGATGTCTAAGTTGAGAATAATCAAAAGCGAGAAATCCAATGCGAGCTTTCTCCTTAGACCTTTGTACAGGCGGCATAGAGGTACCCCTTTGTGACACTTGGTTGAAAAATATGCTATGCAATGATAATCAGTGTTAATCCAAGCTAATTAGGACAAGGTGCGAGCACTATTAGTGTACTATGCATGAGGCTTGCAACTTATAGGATATCTTATACATAACACATATGCTTTATTACTACCATTGACAAAATTGTTTCTTGTTTTCAAAATCAAAGCTCTAGCACAAATATAGCAATCAATGCTTCCCTCTGCGAAGGGCCCTTCTTTTACTTTTATGGTTGAGTCAGTTCACCTATTTCTCTCCACCTCAAGAAGCAAACACTTGTGTGAACTGTGCATTGATTCTTACATGTTTACCTATTGCACTTGTTATATTGCTTTATGTTGACAATTATCCATGAGATATATATGTTACAAGTTGAAAGCAATTGCTGAAACTTAATCATCCTTTGTGTTGCTTCAATGCCTTTTACTAAGAATTTATTGCTTTATGAGTAACTCTTATGCAAGTCTTATTGATGCTTGTCTTGAAAGTACTATTCATGAAAAGTCTTTGCTATATGATTCAATTGTTTACTCATTGTCTTTACCATTGCTTTGAATCGCTGCATTCATCTCATATGCTTTACAATAGTATGATCAAGATTATGATGGCATGTCACTCCAAAAATTATCTTTGTTATCGTTTACCTGCTCGGGACGAGTGATAACCCACAAGTATAGGGGGTGTATCGTAGTATCTTCGATAAGTAAGAATGTCGATCCCAACGAGGAGCAGAAGGTGTTGGCAGCAGTTTCGATGAAGGATTCACTGTAGATGCTCACAAACAAGTATTCGAGGGGTTTTGATGTAACAGATGAATAAAGTACGAGTAAGTAAAATGCGAGAGAAATAATTGCAGCGAGTGGCCCAATCCTTTTTAGCACAAAGGACAAGCCGGTTTGTTTACTTATAATGACCAAACGTTCTTGAGGACACACGGGGATTTTAGTCTAGTGCTTTCGCTTCATGTAGCTAAATAATCTTCATTGTTTTGATAAGTGTTGTGTGGGTGAACCTATGCTAATGCACCGCCCTTCCTAGGACTAATACATACTTGTGATTATACCCCTTGCAAGCATCCGCAACTACAAGAAAGTAATTAAGATAAATCTAACCACAGCCTTAAACTCTGAGATCCTGCGATCCCTCTTGCATCGATATACTAACGGGGGCTTAGGTTTCTGTCACTCCGGCAACCCCGCAATTAGCAACCGAATACAAGATGCACTCCCCTAGGCCCATAAATGGTGAAGTGTCGTGTAGTCGACGTTCACACGACACCACTAGAAGAATGACACCACAACTTAAATATCATAACATTGAATATTACTCAACCATAATTCACTACTAGCATTTAGACTTCACCCATGTCCTCAAGAACTAAACGAACTACTCACGAGACATCATATGGAATACAATCAGAGGTGATATGATGATGAATAACAATATGAACATAAATCTTGGTTCAATGGTTTCACTCAATAGCATCAATAACAAGTAGAGAATAACGCCGGGAGAGTTTCCCCTATCAAACAATCAAGATCCAACCCAAATTGTTACAGCGGTGATGAGGTGCAGCGGTGGTGATGGCGGTGTAGATGGTGGAGATGATGATGATGATGATGGAGATGATGTCCAGCTCGATGACGATGGCGATGGCGTCGATTTCCCCCTCCGGGAGGGAATTTCCCCGGCGGATTCCTGCCCGCCGGAGAGCTCTTTTCTCTCTGGTGCTCTCCGCCCCGCAGAGGCGGCTGTAACTCTTCGTGAGGTTCCCTCTGTGGCTTAGGTTTTCGGGACGAAGGAGTACGCGAAGAAAAGGAGGCGAAAGGGGCTGTGGGGCCCCCAGACGACAGGGTGGCGCGGCCAGGCCATGGGCCGCGCCGGCCTGTGGTCTGGGCCCACCTTGGGTCCCCTCTTCTCCCCCTTCTGGCTCCCTCCGTCATCTGGAAAAATAGGATTTTACGTGTAATTTCCTTCCACAGTTGATCTTCCGAAATATTGCGTTCTGACGGTGCTTTTTCCAGCAGAATCCTGACTCCGGTGCTTGATCCTCCAATAATGATGAAACATGCAAAATAGATGAAATAACATAAGTATTGTGTCCCAATATGAAATATATCAATGAATAACAGCAAATTATGATACAAAATAGTGATGCAAATTGGACGTATCAACTCCCCCAAGCTTAGACCTCGCTTGTCCCCAAGCGAAACTGAGCTCGATAAACAAGACCACATGTTTATGGAGTGAAGAGTCGATAAATAAAATACGGACAAGAAGCATCATATTCATTCACACAAGACATTCTAGTAAACAACTTCCTCATATAACTCATCTTGAAATAAGTAAAGAGAAATCACAAGTAAAGGTGCATAAGAAATCATAGTTGGTGATGGCAAACTTTGTTCTTGGTCAGAGAACTACTAACGGATTGTACTTCCAAGCAAAGCTTTCATATAAGAATTTTATAGCTGGGCTTTCATATTCAAGCATAACAATCTCCTCATAATCATTGATAACTTCGAAGTCATATTCATTCAGATAAAATTGGTACAAAATAAGAAAGTATAAAAGACATGATTAACTGAATCATAGCATAAATGATTGGTTCACAACAACTCAATTGCTTGCTTGAGATAGAGGGAAATAGGTTTACTGACTCAACATAAAAGTAAAAGATAGGCCCTTCGCAGAGGGAAGCAGGGATTAAATCATGTGCTAGAGCTTTTCAAGTTTTGAAATCGTATAAAGAGCATAAAAGTAAGATTTTGAGCGGTGTTTGTTGTTGTCAACGAATGGTAGCGGGCACTCTAACCCCCTTGCCAAACGAACCTTCCAAGAGCGGCTCCCATGAGGGACGACATCTCTACCAGCAAGGTAGATCATCCCCCTTCTCTTTTGTTTACACATGTATTTTAGTTTTATTAAGGATGACACTCCCCCCAACCTTGGCTTTCTCAATCCATGGCTAACCGAATCCTCGGGTGCCTTCCAACATTCACATACCATGGAGGAGTGTCTATTGCAAAATTAAGTTGCTTACTGATAAATCAGGGCAAAACATGTGAAGAGAATTATTAATGAAAGTTATTAATTGGGGCTGGGAACCCTGTTGCCAGCTCTTATTGCAAAATTATTGGATAAGCGGATGTGCCACTAGTCCATTGGTGAAAGTCCGCCCAACAAGATTGAAAGATAAAACACCACATACTTCCTCATGAGCTATAAAACATTGACACAAATAAGGAGTAATAGTTTGAATTATTTAAAGGTAGCACATGAAGTATTTACTTGGAATGGCAGAAAATACCATGTAGTAGGTAGGTATGGTGGACACAAATGGCATAGGTTTGGTCTAAGGTTATGGATGTATGAGAAGCATTCCCTCTCAATATAGGTTTTTGGCTAGCAAGGTTTGATAGCAAGCATAAAGGTTGAGGGAAACAAACAAATATACATATGATAGAAACAATCATGCATCTTCCTCATAAGCACAAGCAATTTTAACTTCAGAATACTAAACTCATTAGCATAGAGATAATAGAGTAATATATCTAAGTGTATTTCTCTCTTTTATTTAAACATCAGGGTGTTGTTGCTATTGACCAATGCTAAGTTTGCCAAAACCGAATAGATTTACTTGATGCTCCCAAAGTGATATCAATACTAATGTCAAGAGTAATCATATAATAGAGATTGCAAACTAAAATAAGGTGTGCAAAAAGTAAATGATAAGACTTCTCATTAATATTCCATAACGATAACTCACACCAACGGATACATAGATAACCAACTAAGAGAGATACTTCCACATTGCATACTATTCCATATGATAACTTCCCTACTCATGATATGACACTACTTGATAATAAAAGATAAAGGTAGTGATAATGTGATACCGCGGCACTCCCCCAAGCTTGGAACAACCAAGGGGATGCCAATACCGATGATGAATTACTCCTTCGGTGATGATGGCGAATCTTTGCCGTCATCAGACTTCCATGGAAGAGGCCCTCCATCAACAAAAGACATCTTGGTCTCCGGAAACCTGAAACTAGCAGCATGACTTATGCGCTTAAACCTATTTTCATACTCACAGTTTTGATTGTGAACATCATAGAGTTGAGCTTGGAGTTTGTTGGTGGTGTCATGAAGTGAGAAGATATCGTCCCACAACTTCGCAGTCTCCTTCTTGTGTCCATCAATGAGTTCAGACACAATCTTGTGAAAGATGTCCACTTCACGCTCAGCCATCTTCTTGTAGTTGAAGACCTCTTGTTCCAGTTTCTCCATCCTGTCTTCCAAACTCCCTTCTCCCTTAGGACCCTGGACATCTTTGATCTGCAACTCTCCATCCACGAGCAGCAATTCTTTGGGGTGCATCTTCAGCTCGTTCATGTACGGGTTGACGACGTCCTCAAAGAAGCTGTCCTTCTGAGTTCCCGATGAGGACATGGTGGATCTAGATCCGAAGCAGATCCTGGCAGAAAACAGCTCGAAACAAAACACGACGAGAAAACGATATACGGACCTCCAGGGGTCCGGGGGATTATATAGCAAATATTTTTACAATAAAAGGAAGGTTCCAGGCCAAAAACGAGTGGAAAAGGGACGACGAGGGGCTGTCCCCATAGGTCGGCGCGGCCAGGGTGGGGACCGCGCCGGCCTATGGGGGCACGCCCTCGTGCGTCTCCTCCACTCCGTTTCGATCTCGTAATTTTTCATATTTTCCTAAAACAGCAAAAATATTGTTCGGAAAGGTAAACGCGGACTTTTTATTACCTGTACTGTTACCTATTCAAAGTCGAGTTCTGGTGGACTGTCAATTTGTCCTTTGATGAAAGCCTCCGGTGTTTCCACTTGAATAATATCAACATCAACATTATAAGAATCACCCGAGATATAATGCTTGAGTCTTTGTCCATTCACCACTTGTGTGGCATTGCCTTGGAGAGAGCTAATTTTAATTGCTCCTGAATGATACACCTCCTCAACAACATATGGTCCTTCCCACTTCGAGAGTAATTTCCCTGCAAAGAATCTGAGACGAGACCGATACAATAGGACTTTATCCCCAATATTAAACTCTCTTTTGATAATCCTTCTATCCTGCCATTTCTTAACTTTTTCTTTAAAGAGTTTAGCATTTTCATCAGCTTCACTTCTCCATTCATCTAAAGAACTTAATTGCAGCAACCTCTTATTACCGGCTAGTTTCGGATCTTTATTTAATTCTCTAACAGCCCAATAAGCTTTGTGCTCTAGTTCTAAAGGTAAATGACAAGCTTTTCCATAAACCATTTTATAAGGCGACATTCCCATAGGATTTTTATAAGCAGTTCTATAAGCCCACAATGCTTCCTTCAATTTACTAGCCCAATTCTTTCTAGATTTATTAACAGTCTTTCCCAAAATAGATTTAATCTCTCTATTTGATAATTCTACTTGACCACTAGTTTGAGGGTGATAAGCAGAAGCAATTCTATGATTAATACCATACTTCGCAAGAGTTTTTCTAAAACCTCCATGAATAAAATGAGAACCTCCATCAGTCATAATATATCTAGGTACTCCAAATCTAGGAAAAATAATATCTAAAAGCATTTTTTAAGAAGTCTCACCATCATCACTTTTTGTAGGTATGGCTTCTACCCATTTAGTAACATAATCAACAGCAACAAGTATATGAGTGTTACCTTCTGAAGAAGGGAAAGGACCCATGAAGTCGAATCCCCAACAATCGAATGGTTCAATAACAAGAGTATAATTCATAGGCATTTCATTGCGTCTAGAGATATTACCAACTCTTTGACATTCATCACAAGATAAAATAAACTTCCTTGCATCTTTGAAAAGTGTTGGCCAATAAAAACCTGATTGTAGAACCTTTTGCGCGGTTCTATCTCCAGCGTGATGTCCTCCATAAACACTACCATGACATTTACTCAAAATCTCATGTTGCTCATATTCAGGAACACATCTTCGCATAATACCATCCACTCCTTCTTTATATAGGTGTGGGTCATCCCAAAAATAATGCCTCAAGTCATAAAAGAATTTCCTCCTCTGCTGAGCTGAAAAGGTTGGAGGCAAATACTTCGAAACAATAAAGTTAGCATAATCTGCATACCAAGGGCTCTCTCGCGAGCTCACTTTTATTACAGCCAATTGTTCATTTGGAAAACTATCATTAACAGGAACAGGATCATAAGCAATATTTTCTAATCTAGACAAATTATCAGCAACAGGATTATCAGCACCTTTCCTATCTATAATATGTAAATCAAATTCTTGCAAAAGAAGTACCCATCTAATAAGCCTTGGCTTAGCATCTTTCTTTGTCATAAGGTATCTAATTGCAGCATGATCAGTATGAATCGTGACTTTTGAATCAACAATATAGGGTCTAAACTTGTCACAAGCAAAGACTACAGCTAACAATTCCTTTTCAGTTGTAGCATAATTTCTTTGAGCAGCATCAAGAGTCTTACTAGCATAATGAATAACATTTAATTTTTTATCTACCCGCTGTCCAAGAACAGCGCCTACAGCAAAATCACTAGCATCACACATAATTTCAAAAGGCAAATTCCAATCAGGAGGTTCGACTACAGGAGCAGTTGTTAAGGCTTTCTTTAGAGTTTCAAAAGCTTCCTTACAATCATCATCAAAAACAAAAGGTACATCTTTTTGAAGAAGATTAGTAAGAGGCTTTGAAATTTTAGAGAAATCTTTAATAAATCTCCTATAAAACCCAGCATGACCAAGAACACTACGAATACCTTTAACATCCCTCGGATAGGGCATCTTCTCAATTGCTTCAACTTTAGCTCTATCAACTTCAATACCTCTCTCGGAAATTTTATGTCCCAATACAATTCCTTCATTAACCATAAAGTGGCATTTCTCCCAATTAAGAACAAGGTTAGTTTCTTCACATCTCTGCAAAACTTTATCGAGGTTTCGCAAGCAATTATCAAAAGAATTCCCATAAACAGAAAAATCATCCATGAACACCTCTACAATACTTTCGCAAAAACCATGAAAAATAGCAGACATGCATCTTTGAAAAGTAGCAGGAGCATTACATAAACCAAAAGGCATACGCCTATAAGCATAAGTTCCATAAGGACAAGTAAACGTGGTTTTCTCTTGATCTTTAGCTTTAACAGCAATTTGTGAAAACCCAGAATAACCATCAAGAAAGCAAAAATGAGTATTTTTAGATAACCTTTCTAGCATTTGATCAATAAAGGGTAAAGGGTAATGATCTTTCTTAGTAACTTTATTAACTTTTCGAAAATCAATGCACATTCTATACCCTACAACTATTCTTTGAGGAATAAGCTCATCATTATCATTAGGCACAACAGTCATTCCTCCTTTCTTAGGAACGCAATGCACAGGACTAACCCATCTACTATCAACAATAGGATATATAATACCAGCTTCAAGAAGTTTTAATACCTCATTCCTTACCACCTCCTTCATTTTCGGAATTAGACGATGTTGATGTTCAACAACAGGCTTTGCATCATCTTCCATATTGATAGCATGTTGGCAAATAGAGGGAGAAATCCCCTTCAAATCATCAAGAGTGTAGCCAATAGCTCCTCGGTGTTTCTTCAATATTTCCAATAACCTTTCTTCCTCAATCTCTGAAAGCTTGGAACTAATAATAACAGGATATATTTTCTTATCATCAATATGAGCATATTTAAGATTATCAGGTAAAGGCTTTAAATCAAAAACAGGATCTTCCTTTGGTGGCGGTGTTGTACCCAAATCTTCCACCGGTAAATCATGCTTGAGAATAGGTTGGCGAAGAAAAATTTCCTCAAGCTCATCTCTTTCTTTCCTAAAAGCTTCACTTTCACTATTCTCCAAATGTTGCTGCAAAGGATTATTAGGAACAAGAACAATAGATGCACACTGCTCCATTTTAAAATCATTACTAGGCAAGTCAGCTTTATAAGGAGTTTTAGTGAATTTAGAAAAGTTAAATTCATAAGGTTCACCAGCAAATCTAGTCAAAATTTTCTCTTTCTTACAATCTATAATAGCTCCACAAGTATTTAGAAAAGGTCTACCAAAAATGATAGGACAATGATCACTAGCAACAGAACCAAGTACCAAAAAGTCAGCAGGATATTTAATCTTACCACATAGAACTTCCACATCTCGGACAATACCAATTGGAGAAATAGTTTCTCTATTAGCCAGCTGAATAACCACATCAATATCTTCAAGTTCACAAGAATCAATTTCGTGCATAATCTCCGTATAAAGCTCATAAGGAATAGCACTAACGCTTGCACCAATATCACATAAACCATAATAGCAATGATCACCAATTCTAACAGATAGCATAGGAACACTAACTTGTTTGGGTTTATTAGGATGTGAAACAATATTAGAAGCATCTTCACAGAAAATAATATGACCATCCTCCACATTTTCAGTCACAAGATCTTTAACTATTGCAACAGCAGGTTCAATTTTAATTTGTTCTTCAGGTTCTTTAGGTTTCTTTTCAATTTTATTAACCGCACTAGATATGACAGAGTACTCCTTCATTTTAGCAGGGAAAGGAGTTTTTTCAATATAAGCTTCAGGAATAACATTATCAACAGTTTCAATCACTACACATTTGTTTACAGATGAATTAACTTTATCTTTATACGGTTCATGATACTTATCAAAATACTTCTTAGGCATTTCATAATGAGAGGCAAAAGCTTTATAAAGATTTGCAACAACTTGGGAATCAAGACCATATGTAGCACTCATATTACGAAATTTATCAGTATCCATAAAAGCTTCAATGCATTTATAATCATAAATTATACCTGACTCTCTATCTTTGTCGTTCTCCCATCCTTCAGTATTTTCTTGGATCCGATCAAGAAGGTCCCTTTTAAACTCTTCTTTGTTGCGTGTAAATGATCCAGAACAAGAAGTATCCAGCAAGGTCTTGTCTTGAAAAGAAAGTCTTGCATAGAAATTATCAATAATAACATTACCAGGAAGCTCATGAATGGGGCATTTGAGCATTAAAGACTTCAATCTCCCCCAAGCTTGGGCAATACTTTCTCCATCATGAGGCCAGAAATTATATATGCGGTTCCGATCTTTGTGAATTTCACTTGGAGGATAGAATTTGGAATAAAATAAAGGCACAATGTCCTCCCAATCAATAGAATCACCATTCTTCAGCAATTTATACCAATGCGCCGCTTTACCAGACAGCGATATAGTGAATAGTTTCTTTCTAACTTCATTCATAGCAATACCTGCACATTTGAATAACCCGCATAATTCATGCAAAAACAATAAATGATCACCAGGATGGACAGTTCCATCCCCTTCATAGCGGTTATCCATAACACGTTCAATAATTTTCATAGGTATTTTATATGGTATCACTTCCTCACCCGGCGCCTCATCCACTACCGTTGCAGTAGTAGTAGATTTCCCAAATAGAAATTGAAGAGAAGATCTCTCCATAATGACTTATAGCAGCAGGCAGAAATAAAATCAGCACAAATAGTAAAGGTTTTCCTTACCAATTCCACTTACCAATAGCGCTTCACTCCCCGGCAACGGCGCCAGAAAATAGTCTTGATGACCCACAAGTATAGGGGGTGTATCGTAGTATCTTCGATAAGTAAGAATGTCGATCCCAACGAGGAGCAGAAGGTGTTGGCAGCAGTTTCGATGAAGGATTCACTGTAGATGCTCACAAACAAGTATTCGAGGGGTTTTGATGTAACAGATGAATAAAGTACGAGTAAGTAAAATGCGAGAGAAATAATTGCAGCGAGTGGCCCAATCCTTTTTAGCACAAAGGACAAGCCGGTTTGTTTACTTATAATGACCAAACGTTCTTGAGGACACACGGGGATTTTAGTCTAGTGCTTTCGCTTCATGTAGCTAAATAATCTTCATTGTTTTGATAAGTGTTGTGTGGGTGAACCTATGCTAATGCACCGCCCTTCCTAGGACTAATACATACTTGTGATTATACCCCTTGCAAGCATCCGCAACTACAAGAAAGTAATTAAGATAAATCTAACCACAGCCTTAAACTCTGAGATCCTGCGATCCCTCTTGCATCGATATACTAAAGGGGGCTTAGGTTTCTGTCACTCCGGCAACCCCGCAATTAGCAACCGAATACAAGATGCACTCCCCTGGGCCCATAAATGGTGAAGTGTCGTGTAGTCGACGTTCACACGACACCACTAGAAGAATGACACCACAACTTAAATATCATAACATTGAATATTACTCAACCATAATTCACTACTAGCATTTAGACTTCACCCATGTCCTCAAGAACTAAACGAACTACTCACGAGACATCATATGGAATACAATCAGAGGTGATATGATGATGAATAACAATCTGAACATAAATCTTGGTTCAATGGTTTCACTCAATAGCATCAATAACAAGTAGAGAATAACGCCGGGAGAGTTTCCCCTATCAAACAATCAAGATCCAACCCAAATTGTTACAACGGTGACGAGGTGCAGCGGTGGTGATGGCGGTGTAGATGGTGGAGATGATGATGATGATGATGGAGATGATGTCCAGCTCGATGACGATGGTGATGGCGTCGATTTCCCCCTCCGGGAGGGAATTTCCCCGGCGGATTCCTGCCCGCCGGAGAGCTCTTTTCTCTCTGGTGCTCTCCGCCCCGCAGAGGCGGCTGTAACTCTTCGTGAGGTTCCCTCTGTGGCTTAGGTTTTCGGGACGAAGGAGTACGCGAAGAAAAGGAGGCGAAAGGGGCTGTGGGGCCCCCAGACGACAGGGTGGCGCGGCCAGGCCATGGGCCGCGCCGGCCTGTGGTCTGGGCCCACCTTGGGTCCCCTCTTCTCCCCCTTCTGGCTCCCTCCGTCATCTGGAAAAATAGGATTTTACGTGTAATTTCCTTCCACAGTTGATCTTCCGAAATATTGCGTTCTAACGGTGCTTTTTCCAGCAGAATCCTGACTCCGGTGCTTGATCCTCCAATAATGATGAAACATGCAAAATAGATGAAATAACATAAGTATTGTGTCCCAATATGAAATATATCAATGAATAACAACAAATTATGATACAAAATAGTGATGCAAATTGGACGTATCAACGGGCAGAAACTAAGCTTGGGGATGCTGATACGTCTCCGACGTATCGATAATTTCTTATGTTCCATGCCACATTATTGATGATATCTACATGTTTTATGCATACTTTATGTCATATTTATGCATTTTCCGGAACTAACCTATTGACGAGATGCCGAAGGGCCAGTTGCTGTTTTCTGCTGTTTTTGGTTTCAGAAATCCTAGTAAGGAAATATTCTCGGAATCAGACGAAATCAACGGCCAGCATCTTAGGATTGCATGAAGCTTCCAGAACACCCGAGAACCGCTAGAGAGCGGCCACAGGGGGCCCACACATGGTGGCGGCGCGGCCCAGGGGGGGCGCCGCCCTAGTGTCTGGTGGCCCCAGACCCCTTCTGACGTTGCCTATTCGCCTATAAGAAGCCCCTCGACCTAAATCTTTGATACGAAAAAGCCACGGTACGAGAAACCATCCAGAGCCGCCGCCATCGTGAAGCCAAGATCTGGGGGACAGGAGTCTCTGTTCCGGCACGCCGTCGGGACGGGGAAGTACCCCCGGAAGGCTTCTCCATCGACACCACCGCCATCTTCATCAACGCTGTTGTCTCCCATGAGGAGGGAGTAGTTCTCCATCGAGGCTCGGGGTTGTACCGGTAGCTATGTGGTTCATCTCTCCCTATGTACTTCAATACAATAATCTCATGAGCTGTCTTACATGATTGAGATTCATATGATGATGCTTGTAATCTAGATGTCATTATGCTAGTCAAGTGGATTTTACTTATGTGATCTCCGGAGACTCCTTGTCCCACGTGTGTAAAGGTGACAGTGTGTGCACCGTGTGGGTCTCTTAGGCTATATTTCACAGAATACTTATTCATTGTTATGAATGACATAGTGAAGTGCTTATTTATATCTCTTTATGATTGCAATGTGTTTTGTATCACAATTTATCTGTGTGCTACTCTAGTGATGTTATTAAAGTAGTTTATTCCTCCTGCACGGTGTAATGGTGACAGTGTGTGCATCGTGTAGTACTTGGCGTAGGTTATGATTGTGATCTCTTGTAGATTATGAAGTTAACTATTGCTATGATAGTATTGATGTGATCTATTCCTCCTTTCGTAGCGTGAAGGTGACAGTGTGCATGCTATGTTAGTACTTGGTTTAGTTGTGTTGATATGTCGTGCACTCTAAGGTTATTTAAATATGAACATCGAATATTGGGGAGCTTGTTAACTCCGGCATTGAGGGTTCGTGTAATCCTACACAGTTAGTGGTGTTCATCATCCAACAAGAGAGTGTAGAGTCTAGCATCTATTTATTTATTCTGTTATGTGATCAAAGTTGAGAGTGTCCACTAGTGAAAGTATGATCCCTAGGCCTTGTTCCTAAATACTGCTATCGCTGCTTGTTTACTGTTCTACTGCATTTGTATTGTCCGCAATATTACCACCATCAACTACACGCCAGCAAGCACTTTTCTGGTGCCGTTACTACTGCTCATATATATTCATACCACTTGTATTTCACTATCTCTTCGCCGAACTAGTGCACCTATTAGGTGCGTTGGGGACACAAGAGACTTCTTGCTTTGTGGTTGCAGGGTTGCATGAGAGGGATATCTTTGACCTCTTCCTCCCTGAGTTCGATAAACCTTGGGTGATCCACTTAAGGGAAACTTGCTGCTGTTCTACAAACCTCTGCTCTTGGAGGCCCAACACTGTCTACAAGAATAGAAGAACCCGTAGACATCAGCCGCCACACTAGGGCGGCGCGGCCCAGGGGGGCCCGCGCAGCCCTAGCGTGTGGGGCCCCCGTGACGCCTCCTGACCTGCCCTTCCGCCTACATATAGTCTTCGTCGCGAAACCCCTAGTACCGAGAGCCACGATACGGAAAACCTTCCAGAGACGCCGCCGCCGACAATCCCATCTCGGGGGATTCAGGAGATCGCCTCCGGCACCCTGCTGGAGAGGGGAATCATCTCCCGGAGGACTCTTCATCGCCATGATCGCCTCCGGACTGATGTGTGAGTAGTTCACCCCTAGACCATGGGTCCATAGAAGTAGCTAGATGGTCGTCTTCTCCTAATTGTGCTATCATGTTCGATCTTGTGAGCTTCCTAACATGATCAAGATCATCTATCTGTAATGCTACATGTTGTGTTTGTTGGGATCCGATGGATAGAGAATACTATGTTATGTTGATTATCAATTTGTACCTATGTGTTGTTTATGATCTTGCATGCTCTCCGTTATTAGTAGAGGCTCTGGCCAAGTTTTTACTCTTAACTCCAAGAGGGAGTATTTATGCTCGATAGTGGGTTCATGCCTCCATTAAATCTGGGACAGTGACAGAAAGTTCTAAGGTTGTGGATGTGCTGTTGCCACTAGGGATAAAACATTGATGCTATGTCCGAGGATGTAGTTATTGATTACATTACGCACCATACTTAATGCAATTGTCTGTTGTTTGCAACTTAATACTGGAAGGGGTTCGGATGATAACCTGAAGGTGGACTTTTTAGGCATAGATGCATGCTGGATAGCGGTCTATGTACTTTGTCGTAATGCCCAATTAAATCTCACTATACTCATCATATCATGTATGTGCATGGTCATGCCCTCTTTATTTGTCAATTGCCCAACTGTATTTTGTTCACCCAACATGCAATTTATCTTATGGGAGAGACACCTCTAGTGAACTGTGGACCCCGGTCCATTCTTTTACATCGAATACAATCTACTGCAATACTTGTTCTACTGTTTTCTGCAAACAATCATCATCCACACTATACATCTAATCCTTTGTTACAGCAAGCCGGTGAGATTGACAACCTCACTGTTATGTTGGGGCAAAGTACTTTGGTTGTGTTGTGCAGGTTCCACGTTGGCGCCGGAATCCCTGGTGTTGCGCCGCACTACATCTCGCCGCCGTCAACCTTCACGTGCTTCTTGGCTCCTACTGGTTCGATAAACCTTGGTTTCTTACTGAAGGAAACTTACTGTTGTACGCATCACACCTTCCTCTTGGGGTTCCCAACGGACGCGTGTTGAACGGAAAGACATACGTCGACTACGCGCAGCACATGTCACTTCAGAAATTATCTTTGTTATCGTTTACCTACTCGGGACGAGTAGGAACTAAGCTTGGGGATGCTGATACGTCTCCAACGTATCGATAATTTCTTATGTTCCATGCTACTTTATTGATGATACCTACATGTTTTATGCATACTTTATGTCATATTTATGCATTTTCCGGCACTAACCTATTAACGAGATGCCGAAGAGCCGATTCTTTGTTTTCTGCTGTTTTTGGTTTCAGAAATCCTAGTAAGGAAATATTCTCGGAATTGGACGAAATCAACGCCCAGGATCTTATTTTTCCACGAAGCTTCCAGAAGTCCGGAGAGGAAACGAAGTGGGGCGACGAGGCAGCCACACACCAGGGCGGCGCGGCCCATGCCCTGGCCGCGCCGGCCTATGGTGTGGGCCCCTCGCGTCGCCCCTAAACCTACCTCTTCCGCCTACTTAAGCCTTCGTCGATAATAACTCCAGTACCGAGAGCCACGATACGGAAAACCTTCTAGAGACGCCGCCGCCATTCCCATCTCGGGGGATTCAGGAGATCGCCTCCGGCACCCTGCCGGAGAGGGGAATCATCTCCCGGAGGACTCTTCACCGCCATGGTCGCCTCCGGAGTGATGAGTGAGTAGTTCACCCTTGGACTATGGGTCCATAGCAGTAGCTAGATGGTCGTCTTCTCCTAATTGTGCTATCATTGTTGGATCTTGTGAGCTGCCTAACATGATCAAGATCATCTATCTGTAATGCTACATGTTGTGTTTGTTGGGATCTGATGAATATGGAATACTATGCTATGTTGATTATCAATCTATTATCTATGTGTTGTTTATGATCTTGCATGCTCTCCGTTACTAGTAGAGGCTCTGGCCAAGTTTTTGCTTGTAACTCCAAGAGGGAGTATTTATGCTCGATAGTGGGTTCATGTCTCCATTAAATCTGGGGGAGTGACATAAACCTCTAAGGTTGTGGATGTGCTGTTGCCACTAGGGATAAAACATCAATGCTATGTCACAATACTTAAACTTAATGCAATTGTCTGTTGTTTGCAACTTAATACTGGAGGGGGTTCGGATGATAACCTGAAGGTGGACTTTTTAGGCATAGATGTATGCTGGATAGCGGTCTATGTACTTTGTCGTAATGCCCAATTAAACCTCACAATACTCATCATAACATGTATGTGCATGGTCATGCCCTCTTTATTTGTCAATTGCCCAACTGTAATCTGTTTACCCAACATGCTTATTCTTATGGGAGAGACACCTCTAGTGAACTGTGGACCCCGGTCCATTCTTTTAATCGAATACAATCTACTGCAATACTCGTTCTACTGTTTTCTGCAAACATTCATCATCCACACTATACATCTAATCCTTTGTCACAGCAAGCCGGTGAGATTGACAACCTCACTGTTACGTTGGGACAAAGTACTTTGGTTGTGTTGTGCAGGTTCCACGTTGGCGCCGGAATCCCTGGTGTTGCGCCGCACTACACTCCGCCGCCATCAACCTTCAACGTGCTTCTTGGATCCTACTGGTTTGACAAACCTTGGTTTCTTACTGAGGGAAAACTTGCCGCTGTACGCATCACACCTTCCTCTTGGGGTTCCCAACGGTCGCGTGTTGTACGCGTATCAGCCGGTGCCCAAGCCCCCTCTCCCCAAACCCTAGCCTCTCCTCCTCCACATACAACTCCCGCAGCGCATAGGATTCCGAGGAGGATCTACTACTTCCGCTACCCGCTGGAACAGGGAGCAGGACGTCGTCTTCATCAACACCGAACATGTGACCGAGTACGGAGGTGCTGCCCGATTGTGGCACTGTCAAGATCTTCTATGCGCTTTTGAAAGCGGCAAGTGATCATCTTCTGCGACAACGAGATCTAATCTCGTAGGCTTTGGAAATCTTCAAGGGTTAGTCTCGTTCATCTCCTCGTTGCTTCCATCTTCTAGATTGCATCTTGGCTTGGATTGCGTTCTCGCGGTAGGAAATTTTTTGTTTTCTATGCTACGAATCCCTACAGTTCCACCGGGTTAGACAATCCCGATTTGTTTCGTTCTCGCGCTGCTGGCACAAGGCGAGCTGATGCGGTCTGTTTGGTCTCCGGTACGTGCTACTGAAGTTGCTCACGAAAGCTTCCTCAAAGTCAAGCCAGCCATTTATGCTCCCCTTTGGCAAATTGTTAAGCTAAATACGTGTCGGTCCTACCAGGAAGGACGGTATGATTCTCACGGCCCAGCGCCGGTTTCCTCCACCAGCTGCGGTTCCTCCACCTCCAGCGACGTACACCGCTATCACATAGTCCGCGAACCAATCTTCCGGCTTCGTGGTGCCATCGTATCTTTTTGTGTCACGTGGCAACTGAAAGTTGCGCACCGGTGGTTCTTCTCTCATGATCCACGAGTTGAAGCATTTTGGACCCGAAGGACCCTCGGCCTCGATCATTTCGGAAAGATGTACCCTGTCCAGCATGTGCCTCGCATCCCAGTCTGGCATGCACCTTTCTCCAACACGTTCTCCCAGTGGGTTCCGGCAATCTCTTTCCATTCCGGAGTCGGCTTCACCGTAACGTCCAGTACTGCGGCTTTTCCTTGCCGGTACCTTACGGGAGGCATTTCCTCCTCAGCGTAAGCTGCTCTTTCCGCTCGATAATTTTTCCCGGTTTCTCCTTTACCGGCATAAACGTTTTCGGCGTAGCCACTTCCGGCATAGCCACGACCTGCCCTTTGGATTTTTCTACCGGCATTGTGTTGCCCGACTTGTTGTTTTCCGGCCAGAACCGGATCGTACACAGTCATTTGTTGTGCATTCGCATCATTTTCTCTTCTGTCAGGATGGGGGACGATGCCTGCCCATGTGACTTGCTTCCGACATTTCTTGTCGAGCCAACCGATTTTGACGCTGGAGTCGCTTTGTTGATGCGAGCCACCTCAGCGTTTTGTGCCTCAATCATATCAAGCAACTCTCTTACTCGATCTTGCTGTTTTGCCAAAGCCTCACCTGAAAGTGAGTCACACATCTCTACTGCGGCCCTGGCAGCTTTTATTGTTTTATCCAGACTGTTGTACTTAGGTTTTTCTACCATGCTCAAAGATACCGATGCACTCTTACCGGAAAGAACTTCCCGGCGCAGATCCTGCTCTAGGTTGCGACCCTTTAGCCGGTTTCCAGCTACTCTAGCATGGTTCGCGCTAATAGAAGCAAAGCCATGGGCAGCGTTATACTCACGTAGGGTTAGGTTGAGCTCTTGTTGGGCCTTGACGATGTTTGCCGCGCCGGAGAGTAGCTTCTGCTGCTGCGCCTCCAGTTCAGCTTGAGCCGCTGCGGGGTCGATGTTCTGCGCGATGGGGGTAGCCAGCACGCTCATGGCCGCTTGGAGAGGTGTCTCCGGTGGCGCGGTAGATGTTCCGGCGACAACCTCGTCGTGCTCGGTCGGCGGTTTAGCCGTGCGCGTGGACTTGGTCTGTCCAGCGCCTTCCACAGCTGCCTGTTTGCCGGTGCCTCCTGCGCCAACCATCAGCACCTCCACGCTGCCAACGGCGCGGTCAGAGCGCGACCCACGAGTTCGTGAAGACCTTGGCGGATCCGGCGCCACCAGCATCGGCGAGGGGTACTGGCGCTCCTTCACGGTGCCGAGGTAGACGCGGTGGCTGCCGAACTCGATGATGCGGCCATTCTGCGGGTAGCGGCCGCCGTTGGCGAAGCAACCCGCTTTATCGTCGATGAAGTCCAACGAGCCGAGGCGATAGACGAGGCCAGAGACCACACGCTCGCCGGAGACGGTGAGAATTCCCGCCGGATATGAACTCCAGCAAGCGCAGCTCCTGGCCCCATGGTGGGCGCCAACTGTCGTCGTGGTGTAACAACTGATGCGATAGGATGACTTAAGTTGGGGAAGAATGTGCGCTAGAGGATCCGGGTGAGTGTTTGGTTAACAGGAAAAAGGATGGAAAGAAACCGGTATGTATTCCTTAACTTGGCCCTTGGCTAGAGGTAGAAGATGTACAGTACACGATCTCTAAACAGTTGATCTCCTAATGGAACCTCCCCCGCAGGGGTGTGCTCCCTCTCCTTATATAGGGGAGAGGGTGGCTTACAAAGCAAGAAACCCTAATGGAATCTAGGATGAGGTAAGCTACTTTGGCCCAGCTGGCACCGGTTATGACTTTAAACAGGGAGTGGTGACCTCCGTCGGTATCTTTAACGTCATCATCTTGCTTTGGCGCAAGGGCTTCGTTTAAAGCTGATGTGCTTCGCTCATCCTTGTCCTTTAGTCCTTGATGGAATCTTTGACCAATGTGTCGACAGGCTACAGTGACCCTTGATTCCGGTTTGCCGGTACCTTTACCTATGGTTCCGGTACCGCCGCACAACCTCTCAGAGCCAGTACTTTGGTATACCCCTCTGGGGATACCGATTTGTACCAACTCCGGTTAGCTGAACTTAACTTTAGATTCTGGATCACTCTGTGATCCGGTTTACCATCATCAAAACATGGCGAACTTGCCATACTCTTGGCCTACCGGGGGCCGTCCCCCCGACATACTGATACCTAGGTACTTGCACTCATCAAGCTATGTTCAGGCGCCGTTGCCAGGGAGCTAAGCGCTTTGGATCTTTGTTCTTAGTTACTAATTTTTATACTAAAGGTTTCTACTAGTTTCGCGTAAACACAATGACCGCGGTGGGGCTTATGAACAAACTCGACGCAATTGAATACCTCGAGAGGTTTAATAGAGCATTTGTGAAAGAATTCTCGAGTGAAAGCACTAAAGAGTACTAGGCTAATCCTCTTCTAATTGCTATATTGCATCAAAAGGTTTGTAGAAGATGATATTGATACATGATTTCCGATCCTAGTGGGAAAAGGAGGGTGAAGATCCTTATGCTGACTTGAATCACTTTAGTGAAATATGTGGGACACTTAAATTGAAAGTCTATTCTGATGATGAACTAAAACTTAAATTATTTAGCCAATCTTTAACCCACTGCTCTTGCTTGGTATAGATTTTGTCCCGTAGAATCCATTAGTACTTGGGAAAAACTAAAAGGAGAATTTGTAGCTCGGTTCTATCCCAAAGTAAAGTTAGCTGGAGCAAGACACGTAATTATAATTTCAAGAACGCTAAGGTGAAAGTTTGGTAAGAGCCTACAAAAGGTATAGAAGTATGATTAATAAATATCCCCATCACGATCTACCACCATGGTATGATTTATCTGTTTTCTATGGATGACTTAACCAAGAAAATGAAAAAAAGAAATTGAGTTAGCTTCAGGAGGAGCTTTTATGGAAGTCATTGTAACACAAGCTTGGAAACTTCTAGAAACAATTCGCTGTAATAGAGAAACTTGGGGCTTTAGCGAGATTCGACGTTTACAAATGGGTTCCAAAATGGTTTTTTCAAGTTGCATGCAAGTGGTGCTGCACACACTTTCAACTAAGGTTTTCTAGTTGCAAGTGGTGTTGCAACTGAAATTTTTAGTTGCAAGTTAGGTTGCAACTACGATTATCTAGTTCCAAGTGGTGTTGCCACTGCAATTTTCCAGTTACAAATAAGATCGTAACTACGATTCTTTAGTTACAAGTGGGGTTGTAACTGAGATTTTCCAGTTGCAGTTGGTGTTGCAACCGAGTTTTTTCAGCTGCAAGTGAGGTTACAACATTTGTTTTTTCAGTTGGATTCTATTTCAATTGCAAATTAACAAGTGAGGTTGCATAAACTACTTTAATTCTTTTTTGCATGCATCATGGCTTGATGGTCAGGAGCTTCAAGAAAAAGAAACCATGGTAGTAGGCCCCATAACATATATCAACTTACAAGTTCAAACCCCCTCAAAAAACCTAGTTAAAACCCAAACGAATGATAGAAATTAACGGGCTCAAAAAAGTATCACATAGGCCATAGGAAAAAAAAAGTACATATACGTATGGAATAAAGTCACGATCCTAGACCAAGGTTGGTTGAAACCATCGCATGAGAAGTTCTCGGTCGAGATTTAGAGGCTCCAAAATCAAATGCCCCTCTAAAGCGAAAAGTGCTTTTAGCTCCGGAGTTCCAGTGCTCTCGCTATGTTTAAATAAAAATTAAAATATTTTACAAGTTATAAAAATCATGAAAATAATTCTGAAGAATGTCATTGATACATCCCACAATCATGCAAAATCCCAATCCAAAATTCTTTTTATTTTGCGCTAGAAAAAATGACAAAATCTGATATGTTTTTGAGATTTGAAAATGACTACTCAGATCTACAATTTTGTCATTTTGTGTAGCTCAAAATATTAAGTATTTAAAATTAATTTTTGCACGTTTGAGGGATACATCATTGACTATGTGTGGATTTTTTTCCAGAAATTTTTAAAACTCAAAAACATGTTTTTTGATTTTTTCTAAAAACGAGATCACTGATGCCCACGTGCACCAAATCTCTATCCCCTCTAAAGCTAGTTTTTGGTTGCATTGTTTTTAACAGTTATGGCCACCTTCTTTGTCTCATTTCTGAACCACTACATTGTACACGGAGTGCGGCTTTGCGTTTAGCAAAGAGAACAAAGACGGGGATGGATATGATCGATCTGTAGGAGGTCTTTTTTGTTTTGTTTTGAAATCACGCTATGCCCTGATGCAAACACACAAATATCGGATTTTCTTAGGCAAAGTTGGACTGCTGCATATCAGTGTCGAATCGTTGGACGCAAGAGAGGTTTATTATACGTATGACTCCTATGTCACGTCCTGTCACGTTGTGTGAGATAAGACAAAATTTTAAATTTTATTTGATTTTTTTCGCAAGGGCTGCAAGGGAAACTTGGAAAGCTAAATTGCCCGTTTCGTGTTGCTTATATGTCTGAGAAAGCCCCGCACAAAGGAGAGAATCTGAGAGCACTTCTAGCATTCCTTACCGATTACCCTTTTACCCTTCATCTCATGTCCCTTCAAGTCTTCAACCGATGCCCATGGTACCCAGGGGCAAAGTTGGCGGGGTTGGAAGCCGTGGCGTGGCCACTGTATCTGTATCCCCTTTCTCTCTCACTTCCGTCTCGCTGAGTCTACCCACTTTACCGTTTTATCGCAATTTCGAGGTGAGACAATTTTCTAGCTCTAATTTATTGTTACCATGTGTTAGAAAACTATATTACTTACATATATTCAAGAGAAAGCAAGAATCCTTGCATACATTTAATTGAAACTGGGATAATCCACATATAATGATTCATTTCTTGCATTTTGTCAACACATGTCATTTCAGTTGACTCAAGGCCATATGGTCACTTTTTTACTTGCCTTTTATTTGGTTACAAGCTCTTATAATTTTACTTAACTACCTCATACATATCTAAGATATGACTAATTTTTACTAATTCATAATTAGCAAAATTGATTACATACATTCAGGCAAAATGTATTGATATATCTAGTATTCCTTGGTGTACATTGTTCCAGGTACAATAATAATTCACAAGCTAAAAATAACCTATATGTTTATCCTTGAAATTAGGAAATAGTTGAGAGTTGGTTTCCTTTGTAAATCAAGATTTATTCAATAGAGGTAGTAATATTATGTTTTATATCTGTTTACCATTATGTGCATACATTTGGTAACCTTAAATATCTATGTAGAAACATCTAGGTAGATACGTATGAGAATGAGCAACATCATCAACGCGCTTGCTATCCATATTTGAGTCGTGTGTTTTGGCACACTTCGTTAATTACCATAAATTCCAGCCATGTGAATGGGCGGTGGCCCAGTAGTGGGATTGAAATGGCGGTACCTAGCCAGCATGGGTTCAAACCCGTGTTGGGGAGGGATTTATTCCCCGGGGTGAACAATGTGTCTTACACCTCAAACTCATCACTACAAAGGAAAACAATTTTTTTGACAAATCACTTTCGTCATATTAAGGCCAATTTTCGTCAAGGATTACTTCGCGGTGACAAAATTTGATCGTCATGGGGTTCGTCAAGGAAGCTCCGTCATAAAATATCGGGGGTGACGGTATGCATTTTTTCGTCAACGTCAAATGTTTGATGGTGACGACCTGCAAATTCGTCAACATCAAAGGTTCATTGTTGACAGACAGGTTTGTCACGAAAAATTGCAACTTTCGTCAATATCTAAATCTTGGGAAGTTTCTGATTGGTCCAAAAAAAGCATACGTGGCCTTACATGTGGGTCTCATTTGGCTTCTGACAACATGGGTCCGACGGCGCTGACATGGATATCTGTCATGTGGGACCGGCATGGAGCTGACTGGTGGGACCCACAAAATATTATGACAAGCTGGACCCACAATATTCTGACCGGTGGGATCCACAAAATTCAGACAAGTGGGACCAGGTTGTTGCCGACATATGGGACCCAATAATGCTGACTGGTGGGACCCACAAATTCTGACAAGTGGGACCAGAAATTGGTGCCACGTGGTTTCATTTAATAGTGACGTTGTGATATTTTCCGTCACCTTTTGAATTTGACAAAATTTGAGAGCATTTGAATTATTTGCGAAATTTGGGGAACAAAAAAACTGGCGAAATATCAAAAAGTAGACAATAAATATCATACTTAAATGGTGGCACAAGAAGTATATATGTCTCTCACAGACCGAAAGATTCATAAGAAATTTACAATTGGAACACAAAGAAATTAAAAGACCTATGATTAATAATGTTGTAGGACGGTGGTGCAATAGATTAGTTGCCCTAGGATTGAGACATGGATGGTGGCTGGGATGTCCTCAAGAGTAAATTAAGCACGGCATCCATTTCTATCAGCCTCTTTTCATAAGCCAGAGTCTTTTCTTCTTGGGCTTTCTTCACAGCTTCAAGTTCTTCCTCCTGCTTCTTCCTGATGTCTTCAAATTTTTCATCTTGTTCTTGCAGTCTTGCACTCTTGCCTGCATCTCACTGTGGTACGTTTCAGCTGCATGTATGGAGTTCTGCTCTTGATCTGCCAGTCTTTGTTGTAGCTCTCGAATGCGTGTAGCTGAGACAGAAGACTTCCTGGAACTTGTTGCGACGCCCAATCTTGGTAGGAATGTGCTGTTGCAGGTGGTGGATGGGCTTTTCTCGCTCAGAACTAGCTGAACAATTTGCAAATCAGTCAAATCAGGTTCATCTTCATTGCGTGGCGCCGCTTTTTTTGCCACCATTTGATCCTGCATAAAGATTACAATCATTGCATGGACAACATACAAAACTGGATTATATTATATTGTGCTAATAAGAAATATTTCTTACATATGCACTTTTTGCTTCAGCACTCATAATGTTATCCTTGTTAGTGTGTGTGATTCTAAAAAATTCAATTGGAGAGGTTTCTTCTTCCTGTTTGCTTAGCCTTCGCTTGAAAAAATGTAGAATGCACATTACCATTGTACACTTGTGTATGATGAAGTATGAACTGTATTGGGAAATTCAGAACACTTACTAGATGTTCCCAGTGAGCAACATAGCTTCGAGATCCAGTGGTATGGAACTGTTTCACAGCTTCTCTGTTCTTTCCATTTATTACACACAGTCCCTATGTTCAGTACATGCATTTTATTTATCCAGATCAGAGAAATATAAGAATTTAGTAGCTGTTATTGAAAGGAATAACGTTTATGTACCTGGTACTTCTCATCAAACCATCTTTTCACCAGTTCTTTCCAGCTTTTCTCTTCTACATGACCTGGCTTCTTGAGATATGCTTGCTCCAGTGTGAGATTTTTAATTTTCGGCCAATACTCGTTTTTAAGCCTATATCGGAACTGCCGAATACTAACTTGCAGCATATCAGTGCACACATCTTGAGCCACCTCATCATTTTTGTCCATATTAAACTTTCCCTGCAAAAATAGTGATGCATTAATCAGTAGATTCTTAGATAGTTGATCATGTAGCATACTAATTAGGTTAAACCAAGATTGTACAGGACTCACCGCTACTGTACTTATAGCATGAGGAATGACATGTTTGAGAGTTGCATCTTTCTTGTACTGTGTCCAGTGTGTTGCAAGCGGCATTTTTTCACGGATGTGAATACCAACCTCATTGCTCAGCTTTGCTTGTGGACATAATCCTTGGGTCTCCCGACACCGGTGAATTCAATTGGCATCTTATTGCCACCATGTCTTCTTGTGTACTCATGTAGTCCATGGCCCATGGTACGTCTGCGTCCACCTCTCTTTCTCTTACTACCGTCAGATGTTGTCAATGTCTCTGAAATAAGAGATATGAAATGATTCTCTTTTATATGAAAATATGCGGTACAGTGTTTAGTTTTTACAAATTTTCATACCTTGCCGCTCAAAGTTTACAATTTGATTGTCCTGAGGAGATGAGGTGCTGCCTCCAGATGTCATGATCTGGTTAGGTGAGGGTGCTCCTTCAGTGTTCAGAACAGCAGTGGCCGTCGGCTCATCAGATGACCCAGCTTCAGGTTCAGTTGTTGCCATTGATCTTGTTGCAATGTTGGATGGTGCAACTTCAGGTATGGATCGCTTCTTCGGTGCAACTATTGCAGAAGAAGCAACTATCTGCAAGCAAAGTAGAGGCTACATTAGTAGGAAACATTTAGCATGTACGTATTTCCTATCATAGTTCAGACATAGTTCCACAGACCTGAGCTGAAGTTTTGCCGACAGTGCGCTGATCCTCATCTGAATGAAGATCATCATCAGCAGTAGCTATCTCTTCTGGATTCGGTTCATACGAAGGGTCCTCTTCGACCTCCATCTCTTCGCAGTCTGTGTCCTTTAGATTGTTACTAGTTCCTATTTGTACCCCACCATACACTAATGTACGTGCAAAACCAGAGAAATCTTTCTGAAATTTGTGGCCAGGTGACATAGGCATCCCAAATGGGCCTGCCGAAGATGGTACCCGGGGTTTACTGGAAGCCCAATACCCGAAGAATAAGAAGATTCGGGAGCCCAAGATTTACTAAGGAAAGATAGAGTTGTAATAGGAAGTGTTGTTTGTAATCTGGCGGGATGAGTTAGAAACCGTCCCGGACTCTGTAAACTTGTATAGCACGAATCCCTCGGCTTCACCTCATAGATAAGGGGGAGTCGAGGGACAAAGAATCAATCGAATCATTGTCTGCAAACCCTAGTTTTCATAGTCGTCGAGTACTTTTCGGCTGAAACCTTCGAGATCTACTTGCCCTCTACTTCTAACTAAACCCTAGCCTACAATCCATAGGCATTGACAAGTTAATCCCTTGTCAATTGGCGCCGTCTGTGGGAATTAGAGGCGTAAGGAGCTGATCTCGATGGCACGCTCAAGATCTTCGACATCGTCAACCGCAAGCAACACAATGGATCGAGGTAAACAGATCGCTACTGGTCTTGTCGATTTTGTACCTCACCCACCCTCCCGTTTGGATGCATATGCGTATCTGGCGGAGCCCATGGAGATGACGTTCGGAAGGTTCCACTTTCGCGTCGAGAAGGAAGGATCGTATCGTGTCGAAATTCCGATTTCGTCGGGATCATCAGTGGCCGATTCCGATTTTTCAAGCTATGCATCGTCAAACGAGTCAGGAGAAGAAGAAACCTCGGCGACACGCTACGTCGATGTCGAGCAAGAGAGAAACTCGCCAAGATCTTCAACGACATATCGTTTGAGTCATCTGCGGACTCGTATATAAGCGATGGCTCAAGCGATGTCGACAGTCATGACTTCATCGACAAATCTCTCACAGTGGGCAAGGTCTTCATCAATCTCAACGATGATGTCACCAAACCCAACGTAGATCTGAGTACAAGGTATCATCAGATTTACACCATTGAAGGTCAAGAGGAGACATCTGAGGCTTTCGACAGTTTGGGAAATCCATACGTCGATCCCTCCAATCTGCGACAAGGCTTGGGCAACAAATACGTCGGGCCGAGCCGCGAGATAGAGTTCAACTTTCACAAGCAGCGTGGGACGGAGCTGCGAGAGCTATGAACGGCACAGAACCAATGGCTACCACAGCCACACCGGAAGAATTGCAAGCATATCAATATAGGCTCGCACGAGCTGCCGAGGAATTGGAAAAGCAGACACTGAGTTGAACGGGAGAAAGGAGGCAGCTTACGCATCCGGCGGGAGAAGGGCAGATCTAAGTCGACAATCTAGAACTACGGGTGATAGCCATCGGGAGGCGCGGAACAGAGCAAGATCAAGGCTGCAACACATACCCGAGGCAGAAAGAGAACACTTGGTTCAAAACCTCGACATGTCCTTTATGTCGATAGATACAAGAGGAAACATCATCCCTAAGACACCAGAGGCTGGGTATATGGCGACACATGCTTTTATCCTTGCATCTAAACCACCTCCGGGTGACCCAAGGGAAACACTGTACAATATGGCGGTAGCAGGAGTTGGAGCTATGGGGACAGCGTTTATATCAACGCCTCCCGAAGGAGTGGCAAGGCAAAATAGTCCGCGACCCGCAAAGAAGCAACGGCGGCAAGACTCGAAGGGCCAAGTGGAGCAAGAGACACAAAGAAGCACAAGCAAGAGTCGACGAGAGCGCGGCAAAACGAAGGGATCATCGGCAATCCCGAACTCAACGACGAAGATATGTGCGGCTTACCATGCTTCACGAGGAGAGTCCGAAAACGCGAGTCCCCTCGGGATTCAAGTTACCCGATAATTTCAAGAAATTCGACGGCCTTCAAGATCCGAGAGGATTGGCTAGTCGACTATCCTGGAGACGGTGAAGCCGACAGGGAGGAACTAGGGCAACAGCCATGCAAAGCATCCAGGTGCACCTGAGTGGTGCCGCACGATCATGGATAAAGAAACTCGCTCCGGGATCCATCGACAGTGGGAAAGTTTCGAGGACGTGTTCGTCAAGAACTTCAGATCCACGTGCAAAAAACCCGCATCGTTAGAGGAGTTGAGAGCGTGTCGACAAAAGCGAGATGAGCCAATGAGACAGTACAGCCAGAGATGGAAGATCATCAAACACTCGGCAGAAAACATATCTGACGAGAGAGCAATAGATGCGTTTGTCGCAGGAGTCAGGCGTGGAGACTTTGTCGAGGATTTGGGAAGGACCAATCCAAGGACAGTATCCGCGTTAATGGAGATAGCAAATAAATGGGCAGATGGAGAAGACGCTGTCCACAACAAACGACACAGGTCGCCAGAGGAGGACCGTGATCGAAACTATCAACCGAGGCGAAGATTTCCTCGGACGTACCAGAACTACGACGCTCCAGGACAAATTTCGGCAGGTTTTCGGTCAAATACGGAGGCAATAGAGATGATTACCGGAGAAGCGAGTGAACAGCGAGGTGATAATAGGGATGATTCACGCAACAGGCAAAGTAGTGGGCCGAGGTTTCCAAGACCTTTCGTGTCCCCCGAGGAAATGCTGAACGGACCGTGCCGGATGCACTTCTTCCTCGACGGCAACGGGAAAAGACGGTCGGGGCACTGCGGAAAGGCTGTCGAAATTTTCAGGCAATGTTCGGATACGCGAGAAAATGCTCACGCTCGAGCAGCACGAGAGAAACCCTCGGGAGCCTAGGAGCGAGGTTCAACTCCCGCCACCTCCCGCGATTACGGAGGACAATCGACACCAGCTAAGAATAGCGGCAGCACTGCACCACCACCCTATGTTGATCCTAACTCCAACGGAGCAAAGGTTGTTGATGATTCGAAGGGAAGGCCGTCCAATAGAGCTCAAAAAGTAATCTCACGACAGGTGTTTATGGCAGAGAAAATGCCTCCACCAACGATTGAGTACCTTAATTGGTCGGGACAAGATATCGGCTTCACAATAGCGAGATCATCCGCAGCAAGTTCCTCGACCGGGCGATCGGCACTTATTACGCCGGCGGTTATCGCAGGATTTGATGTCTCTCGAGTGTTCATAGACGGCGGCGGCAGCTTGAACCTCATGTATGCAGAATACATTGAGGAAGATGAACATATCCTTAGCAAACTTGAAACCAACGAGACACAAGATTCCACGGCATCACACGGAGAAACCAAGTTATCCATTGGGAAAAATCAATCTCGATGTTCAATTTGGGACCCGAGAAAATTATAGAATCGAGAAGCTCGAATTTGAAGTCGTGGATTTTCCATCACAATACCACGCTCTGTTGGGACGACCAGCATATGCTAGATTTATGGCAGTACCACACTCTACATACCTGTTGTGGAGGTTGCCGGACCAAGAGGACCAATCACGGTCAAGGGAAGCTTTGCCTTAGCCGATAAGTGCGACAAGGATTTTCACGAGGTTGGCAGAAACTTTTGGGATGCAAGCCGAGTACTTGGCGTCAAAAAGCATGACTGATTACTGACGTCTTGCCCATTTGGAAGGCCAAATAAAGAATCAACTTTCAACACAGAGAAAAATTCTAAAGAGGTGCAGATTCACCCGACGGATCCAAAAAAGACGACATCTATCGCAAACGATATGGATATCGCATAGGAAAGCGCGCTCGTCAAGTTCCTCCGTGAGAACTGGAAAATCTTTGCATGGTGTCCAGGTGACATGCCAGGAGTACCCGGGGAACTTGCCGAGCACCACCTAAATTTGGATCCAACGACAAAACCAATCGAGACAACCTTTGCGGCGTTTTTGAACCAAACCGCAAAGCCATGCTTTCAGAAATAAATCGACTCGAAGAAGCTGGTTTTATCGAGAGAAATATCTACAGGAAGCCACATGGGTAGCTAACCCGGTGATGGTGCCGAAGAAAAACACGACAGTCCTTCGCATGTGCGTCGACTTTACGTGCCTCAATAAACATTGTCCTAAGGATCACTTTCCCCTCCCAAGGATCGATCAAATTATCGACTCCACGGCAGGTTGCGAACGTCTTTCCTTCTTGGATGCATACTCTGGTTATAACCAGATCAGATTAAAAGAAGATGATGAAGCCAAGACAGCGTTTATTACACCTTACGGCGTGTTTTGCTACAAAACAATGCCCTTTGGTCTAAAAAATGCGGGAGCAACATATCGAAGGATGATGCGAAGTGTTTAGCAACACAGATCGGGAAAAACGTGCAAGTATACATCGATGATGTCGTCATAACATCAAAAAAGGGGACAACGTTGATCGAGGATCTCAAAGAAACTTTTGACAACCTCGACAAATTCTGCCTCAAAGCTGAACCCGACGAAGTGTTCTTTTGGCGTCCCAGCGGAGAACTTACGGGGTTTCTAGTTTCGGCAAGACGGTTTCAAGCAACTCCCGACAAAAAACAAGCCACAGTAACAATGAGAAAGCCAACACAGTTGAAAGAAATACAGCAGCTAACTGGGCGAGTCGCAGCTTTGAGCAGGTTCGTCGCCGAGTTAGGAGAAAAAGCGTTACCATTTTATGCGCTGATAAAACAAGGAGATAAATTCCGGTGGAACGAAGAGGCCGACAGAGCTTTCGAGGATCTGAAGCGAAAAATCTCGACACCACAAATCCTGGAGGCTCCAAAGGCCAAGCAACCTCTCCAACGATAAAATGCAGCCACGCCCCAAGAGGATAGCACGGGACTAGTTGTCGAAAGAGAGGAAGAAGGGAAAATCCATGGAGTGCAGCGGCGGTATACTTCGTGGCGAAGTCTTGTCACCTTCAAAACAAAGGTACCCTCGGTACCAAAAGCTAGCATATGGAGTGTTCACGACAGCACGAAAATTGCGCCACTATTTTTCGGCACACCCGATCATAGTGGTCAATGAAGCTCCCTTGTCAAATATCTTGAATAACCCGGAAGCTACGGGTCGTGTCTCCCTTTGGGGAATAGAACTTTCCCCTCGGGACATCACGTATGAAAAGAAAAGCAATAAAGTCGCAAATACTTTATGGACTTCATCGCAGAATGGATGGAGTTGCAAAATACGGGACCTCCGTATTTATCGAGAACTTGGACCATGAACTTTGATGGGTCCAAGAGACTAGAAGGAGCTGGCGCAGAGTAGTACTCATATCACCTGAAGGCGACAAATTGAAGTACATCCTCCGGATGACGTTCCTTAACGCATCTAACAATGAAGCAGAATATGAGGCCCTCATACACGGGATGAAGATGGCAAAAGCCTGCGGAGCAACTCGATTAAAAATCTTTGGCGACTCACAGTTGGTGGCTCAGCAAGTTATGAACCAATGTGATGCAATCAATGATAGCATGATGGCATACAAGGAGGTGTACAACGAGCTTGAGAAGTTATTCGATGGATGCGAAGTAAATCATATTAGCAGGTTGAGCAACGACGAAGCCGACGTTCTTGCAAACATCGGGTCACAGTGCCTTCCAATCCCGCCAGGTGTATTCTGGGAAGAGATAACGAGAGATCCACTAAGCCAACAAAGTCAAAAAGAAGGAGAAGAAACCCTCGGGGGCTGCCAAGGAAAAGCAAGAGGACGAAGAAGAGGATCAGGACTTGGTCATGGTGATACGGATACCGTGGATGCAGCCGTACATATCATACATCATGAGGAAAGAAATACCCGATGATCCGGTTGAAGCAAGGCGAGTAATTCGACGCTCCAAAGCTTTTACGGTGGTCAAGGGAGAATTGTATAAGCGAAGTATTTCAGGCGTTTTGCAAAGGTGCGTTACACCCGAAGAAGGAAGAATAATCCTGAAGGATGTACACGAAGGAATATGTGGCCACCACGCAAGTAGTCGAGCTATCGCAGCCAAGGTTTTTCGGGCAGGATTCTACCTTGGTTGACAGCAATCGAGGACGCCAAGGACATAGTAAGAACTTGCGACGCATGTCAAAGGTTCGCCGCAAAACCTCACTCTCCAGCGGCAGAGCTAGCACCAATACCATTGTCTTGGCCCTTTGCTCAATGGGGACTTGATATGGTGGGTAAGTTACACAAATCCTGGCCAGGAGGAAAGGAGTACATGCTAGTAGGCTGTCGATAAGTTTACAAAGTGGATAGAAGCAAAGCCGATAAATTCACGAGATGGAGCATCCGCGATAAAATTCGTAAAAGGCCTCGTCTTCAGATTTGGAGTGCCCCACAAAGGCATCGTCACTGAGACAACGGCAGCAACTTCACATCCCATGAATTCAAAGATTATTGCGAAGAGGTGGGTATTAAGCTGAACTTTGCGTCGGTTGCACATCCTCAAACCAATGGGCAAGTCGAGAAAGCCAATGGCATCATCTGCAATGGTATCAAGAAGCGCTTGTTAGGACCACGGAAAAAGCTCGACATACCTGGCCGGAAGAACTACCAAGCGTGTTGTGGAGCATCCGAACAACACCAAACACGACAACGCAGAAACTCCGTTTTCCTGGTTCATGGAGCAGAGGCGTACTACCAATCGAGATAGAGCACAACTCTCCACGTGTCGCTGAATATGATGAAGAAACGTCGAGAAGAGTGCTAGAAGGCAACGTCGACGCACTTGATGAAGCTCGAGATGAAGTATTATCTCGGGTAACCAAATATCAACAGGACTTGAAGAATTACCACAGTCGACGTTTGCGGCCAAGATCTTTTCAGGTGGGAGACCTAGTTCTTCGGCTCACGCAAAAAAGTCATGAAAAACTCGAGTCACCATGGCTTGGCCCTTACATTGTCACGGAAGTAATTGGAGGAGGAGCATACAGAATAAAGGACAAAAAGACAGGGGTGGAGGAGCCAAACCCCTGGAACGTGGCGCAACTTAGGCGTTTTTACGCCTAGAGTCAAAATATAGTCTTTGTAAAGCTTCAATGTCTTGAAACGCCCGCGAGTTTTCAGACGCACTCTTTTCCTTTTTCGGGGCACCGAGTGGGGCCGGAGAAGGTTTTTAATGAGGCGGACTCGCGGTGCTGCAATATAATAAAGATAGTGACAATATAACTTCTCTTCTTTATCGACATGACCAAAGTCTTCGCTCCGACGAATTTCAATATAGTTCATCAACAAAAGGAAAAACTTGCCTTGGTATTCAAATACCTCGTGAGTCAACAAAAATACAAAATAGTACTCAATAAAAAGCTTGGGGGCTCATATTCGCCTTAAATATATAAATGCCTTGGTTCAAAACCTCGCAAGTATACAAATATAGTAAAGAGTCACCGAAACACTCGGGGCTAAACAAACAGAGAAATATAATGATTGCTTTACAATATAGTCGTGGATTACAAAGAAAAAATATCTACAAGAAGAAACTAACTAGTCTTGATTCAATATGTCATCAAGAGTAACCCTGTTTTCCTCAGGAGCAGCACCAAGAAAATCGGCATAATGGCCATCGGCAAAAAAGTCGGCATCCATCCGAAGTAGGTCTTCAATCATTTCTTCGGCTATAGGCGTAACCTTCGTGTTAATCCTGTCAACACCAACTCTCCGACGTTTTACTTTTTGGTGAACCTTCTCGACAACACAGGTAAGGTCAAGCTTCGAGTGGCAGATTTGGAGCATGATAAGAGCAAATGCGGCGCCGACTACTAGTTGAGCTTTGACAAAATCATGGATCTGCGAGCATCCTTGAACCTTTCCATCAATTCAGGAAGAGTTTTTGGTTGGACGTTCCGAGGAAACATGGAGTTGTAAACCATGGACAAGGTCTTGGTACGAAGTCAAGGAAATCGCGAGTTTGAGAGGCGCGATCTTGAAATCTGACAATTTGGCGGGTCCTCTGCAGGGGTAGCCCAAAACAACGAACCATGGTCCAGGGAAAGATTAACAAGGAGGGTTGTCCTAGCATTTACCCTCTCTTCCTCGGCGACAGCATCAACAAAGGCACCTATCAAAACAAAGAAGTGGAAACCTCTAAGAAACAATAGCATGAAGATAAAGAATATCAGCGGACGAAACAGGCATACCCGACATATACTTTGGCTTCATTCATTAATTCGAGCATGAAATTTTCTCGAGTAGTTGCCTTTTCAGCCTCGGAAGCAGCAATTTCCTTAGCAGCCACGGCTTCGTGAGCTTGTTGAAGAGCAATTTTTCGGCTTCGGATGACTTACGAGATTGCTCCATCATCACAAGTGTTTGCTTCTTCGCATATTGAAGTTGTTGCCGAAGTTCATCCAGTTCTTGCGACAAGGTATCGTCGACGGAGCGGTATCACCAAAAGCTTTCCTCGCGCGGGAAGAAGAAGGCGAAACATTGGAAGGAGCAGAAGATGGAGTATAGTTATCAAATATCAACTGAAAAATAAACAAGACAACATCAAATAACAAGCAAAAATAGAAGTCTTCATTAATCTCTTGGAATAATTACAAGGGCATTACAGTGGAGTTAAGAAAGTACGTGTCGCCAAATGACTACTTTGGCGACAGAAGCAAAAGAAACAGAAAGAAAAACAGAGGCATGCAACTAGACCTCCGGCCTCGAGGAGCTAGGAGTTGAAGCGGCTTGATCCCAGATACGCCAAGATCTTCTTCGTGTTGGGCTTGGCCGCCTTGATCAGCGACCTCCATCTTGACTGCTCTATCGCGTGGTGTCGCCAACCTTCATCCAATCAAGCGTCCGTTGGCTGTCGCAACCAGGGCAACAACGATACTCTCGACAAAGAACCTTCATATTCTCCTGACGCATCTTCAATCCCAGGTCTTCCGACGAATTGAAAAGCTTGGCAAGGGCAAGGAAAGTCGAAGGTTCCTCTTTCTTCGGGAAGAAGTAGGGGAACAACGCCGACAAACTTGCACTGGCATTGGCCACGCCTTCACGAATTTCGCGCCCATGGAACTCCGAGAGAGAAAGTGCATCAAGGAGAGGGTCATTGACGGGATTCTCCAGATCAAAATCTTGGTTTGTTTGGGCTGCCACACGAGACAAACCATTAGTCAAAAACCAAGAAACAGGAAGTACAATAGAAGGGGTTGATGATATTACTCAGCGTACGTCGACTTTGCGACTTCAGACGCTTGATGATCTCTTGTTCACGCACAGTTTGTGCAGTTTTCTGCTCATCTAAGGCAGATTCGGCATCTTTGAGCCTTCTCTGCAGCTCCTCGACACTAGCAGCTTTCACCTTGGCTTCATCAACCTCGGCCTTGGCTTTGCTAGCAGCAAGTTCAGCTTTCTTGCGAGCCGCCTCACTTTGCTCGAGTTTTTGAGCAAGTGCGTCGACACGTTCGTTGGCCTCTGAAAGTTTTTACGTCGAGATATGAAAAAGAAAGAAAAGAAAGATCAAAAAATAGCGACAAGCAACAGGAATAGAAAGTCAAAGAAAAATAGCAAGTATAAAAGTCGTTACCTTCGGCTGCGGCGGCATATTCACGGTACCCAACAAATTGGGACCCGATCCGAAGAAGCTCTTTGATCATTGGCTGTTCAAAGGTAAGTACATCAAAAGAAACGTCGGCATGAAAAAGAGAAAAGGTGTGAAAAAACAAAATAAGGAAAATATAGATGCCGACAAACTTACATCATCTAAGAGCAGAGTCGACGAACTGCCCAGGCGAGGGGCAGGATCAACAATCTTTTCAACCCGTGCCCTTTTTGGTGAAGGGGCACGGGGGCTCGAAGGAGGAGTAGATGTATCAACATTTTGTTGAGGAGGCGACGATTCCTCCCCTTCAAGCTGGTTTTTCTGAAATAACTAAAGTATGTGACGTGCTCGTTCGAGCAGCCACATCTAAAGTTGGTGTTTCTTCATCATCAACGTGACAAAATAGTGGCGGCATAAAAAGCAAGGCAAAATAAAATTCTTCAAATAGAAAAGGAAAAGAGCAAGGAACCTACGAGCTGATGATACTCTCGATGTATGGATCATAAGCTGCTTTTCGAGGTAAAGGAGCAGTTTCTTCGGGTTTCGAGGTCCCGGAATCTTCGGCATTGCTCCTTTTCCTTTTGCTCTTCGGAGAAACAGCAGGAGGAGGAGATTGCGCTGATGTTGTATCTTCGGAGAGGCAGCATCCTTCTCGGTAGATCCCGCAGATTTTCGAGAATCATGCGGGTTCATTCACAAAAGAGGGGTCTCCTGGTTGACATCATCGACAACGGCTCTTTCTTCGACCTCTCCATCCTCAGGAAGAGGAGGAAGGGAAGCCATAGTAGGATGATTCTACAAAGAAATAGTGGCAAAAGAGAATAAGTGAGATACCACTGCAAATAAGATACGAGGAACAGTTCAAAACAAGATAAAACTTCGAGAAGACAAAATACCTCGGGAAGAGGATTGGAAGCACTGTATGGTTCCACTCGACAGGAGGAGGGAATAGGATCCTTCTTGCCTAATCGAGAAATTCTTCGAACCAATTTTTCCAAATCCTTTACGGAAAGATCACTTGGAGATTCTGTTGGCGTCATTTTCACCGAGAATACGTCCAAAGGGGATTTTTGCGAGCACGAAGAGGCTGCACTCTAATCCTAAGGAAGTAGGCAGTAATTTGAACACCGAGATAGCTCTTTGCCTCGAGTGTTTTGAAGATGACGGATACGAGCCATGAGCGCCTCTGTCGCCTTTTTCTCTTCTTCGAAGCTTCGGCATCCCAGGGAACGGCGACGCTGAATCACGGCACTTCCGTCAAAAGGAACTATGTTGTGCTCCACAGAATTGGCGCTTTCTTCGTGGATGTAGAGCCACTTTTTGCGCCATCCTTGGACAGAATCAGGAAACTTGACGTCGAAATAATCGACATCAGTCCGAACACAGATAACAACGCCACCTATGTTATAAGTGACGTTGTGGGAGCCATTACGGCGGAGGCAGAAAATGCGCTTCCACAGAGCCCAATTGGGAGTGATTCCGAGGAAGCATTCGCAAAGTGTGATAAAAATAGAAATGTGAAGGATGGAATTGGGAGTCAACTGGTGCAGTTGAATCCCATAAACAAAAAGATGGCCGCGGAGGAAATCGTGGATTGGGGTTGAAAGGCCGCGGATCAGGTGATCAACAAAACTAACCCGATACTCCATTGGAGGCTTGGGGTAGCTTTCTTCGCTAGGAAAGCGGATGGCGTCCTCCTTCGTCATGAGGCCGAGCCTCTTCAGCGTGTTGATGTCTTGATTGGAGATTTTGGATCTCTCCCACTCAAAATCCTCGGCGGCCATCTTGGATTCCGGCGTCTTGTGTGAGTCGAACGCGTGCGCGGTGGCATCAACGGCGGTGGGCGAGCAATGTATGTGCGTACGGAAGATTGGAGAGAGTTGGGCGCAGGGGAAGTTTTGCGAAAAGGAACAGGTGAGCGGCGCAAGCGAGGGGATGAACGAAGGTTGAAGAAGGGTTTATATAAGATTCGGGTGAAGCAGTGTGCCGTTGGATGAAGAAATCGTGTGGTGAGGATGGATCTTCTAGACACAAGGGCAAAAGAGTATTTTTACTGAAATAGGCGTTACCGTACGTGCGCCAGGAAAAGCGGAGGACGTGTGTCCACTACTTGCACGACGTGTCAACATGGTCGAAGCAATGGACCCACAGGGCAGAGAACTCACGACTATTCGAGAAGGATGAAGTAAATTTGATTAAGGGAAGTATGTCGACAAGAAAAACGGCGACAGAAAGAATTATTCAATACCTCGGGAACCTTTGGTCAAATACAAGTTTTTGCCCAAATGCTCGGGGGCTACTTCAGAAAAAAGTAAATTTTCGAGTATGATAAATATAGAAATTGCGGGAGCCTACAACCAAGCACAAGTCCTTGGCTGTAGCCTCGGGGGCTACTCCCATCGAGAACGCTGTTCGCGCACCTGAGAGATAAAAAAAAAGAGAGAAGAAGAAAGAGATCATATTGGGAAATAATGACAAAATAGCGACAAGGTGGAATAAAATGTTGAGCCTACAACCAAGCACAAGTTCTTGGCTGTAGCCTCGGGGGCTACTCCCATCGGGAACGCTGTTCGCGTGCCCGATGAAATTAACAAAGGAAAAATAGAAGAGCAAGAGAGTATATTTCGAGTTATAATTAACTCTACATATACTCCCATCGGGAGAACAATATAAGTCATATTTGACTCAATAAAATGTGCCATTCCAACAGCCGGAAAAGCACTCGACAATATATTCTCAGAACGCCAAAGTTGCGATCAATTTCTGAATGCCGCAAATTTGCGAAGGTAAGACCCCAGAATCCATTCTGCTGGGCGTGGCATCGCCAAAGACTGCGCTCTGCTACTTTTATCCGTATCAACAGATACGAAGAAAAATCCTAACGGACGCGTTAGGTACCCGATAGATTTGACTGGGACTCGACAGAATGGTAAGACCTTAAGCGGCACCTGTCGAAGTTTACACCAGTATCCCGAGATCATGTCCAGGGACGTGATTTTGAAGTAGGTTTTTGCGGATTGCCACTAGAGCAGTTAACTAGTACCTGATCCGTCAGATGAACTAGCCCCAATTACCAATATCCCTGTACAATATAGAATTTTATGAGAAGAAATATAGAAAGTTAAGGCTTTCGGGTAAAAATAAACAGTGGAGATTTTCCCTGACTTTACAATTCAAGCAAAATCTCGGGGGCTACTGACATAGGCATCCCAAATGGGCCTGCCGAAGATGGTACCCGGGGTTTACTGGAAGCCCAATACCCGAAGAATAAGAAGATTCGGGAGCCCAAGATTTACTAAGGAAAGATAGAGTTGTAATAGGAAGTGTTGTTTGTAATCTGGCGGGATGAGTTAGAAACCGTCCCGGACTCTGTAAACTTGTATAGCACGAATCCCTCGGCTTCACCTCATAGATAAGGGGGAGTCGAGGGACAAAGAATCAATCGAATCATTGTCTGCAAACCCTAGTTTTCATAGTCGTCGAGTACTTTTCGGCTGAAACCTTCGAGATCTACTTGCCCTCTACTTCTAACTAAACCCTAGCCTACAATCCATAGGCATTGACAAGTTAATCCCTTGTCACCAGGTCCATATCTTTCAGCGAAATTTTTTTCCATGCGTACAGCGTACTACATTTTCTTGCATTTGTTTCTCCTTGGCAAGCTCATATGCCGGCTTGACGGGTTTTTGTGTCTCCGCTGAAATAATCGGAAGAGCGGAGCGTGAACAAAACATAAGAGGGGGCCAATTCCATAGAAAACAGCAAATAATTGTCTTTGCAAAATATTGTACAGCAGCAAATGATTGAAAACATAAGAGTCTACGTATGATGTCGGCGAACAAAACATAAGAGGGGGCATATTCCAGGCTAAGGGACATCATGTGCTTTTAGATATCTACTCGTAACAAATAATTGACACATGAGACTCCCCTCGCACACTGAATTATGCATGTCTGTTGATAGCTGGTTTCAGTCTGTTATTGGACAACTACCACCTCACATGGTGGATACTACCCTTCTGGTTGCTTGGCGGGCTTGGTATGCACGTAATGAGGTATCGGTAGTTCAGTCCTATACCGATAGAAGTTCAGATATGTGCTGATAGAAGTTCAGATATGTGCTGATAGAAGTTCAAATTTGTGCTGATAGAAGTTCAGATATGTGCTGAAATTTGATTTTTGACTTTTGAAAGACATAGATAAACAAAAATTGTGGAAATAAATAGACTGATGAAACAAAGTACATGATTAAAAAAACTTCATTACATTGTTAAGACGTGCATTGCACGTGCAAACTAACTAGTTCCATAGAAAACAGCAAACAATTGTTCTAGATCAAACTCTGCTTCCCTCACAGGCGAGGAATAAAAGTCTGAAGCAATGTCGTTGTTCACTGTAGCTCGTCAGGCTGTTTTCGGCAACGGCTGGAATTAGTTCAGTTAAGTGTTTCGGCAAACAATTGTCTATGCAAAAGATTGTACAACAGCGGGATGGCAAAGATTGTATAGCACGGCATGATTGTCTCTGGAATAAAAACGATAAACCCTATACGTATGATGTCGGGATTGGATCTATCAAATATGAAAGATCTAGATATAGGTCAAACGGGCGTGGTAGACATGTAAAACCGATCTCTCGATCTAACCATCCGAAAAACACAACAACAAGCCGATCACCGACAGATTTACCTTGGAGTTTCTTTGAGCTGGGCGCCTTCTTCGGCGTGTGTGCGCGATTTTCCTTCCCCCCGACGTTTCGACGACTGCCGGCCATGGCGACCACCGGCCGGGGAGATAGTTGCGAGATGGAAGAACGTCCGACAAAGACACCGGATCGGGGTGAGCACGAGAGGATGAGGTCGGGGGGGTGGGGAGTTAAGATGCTCGTAAACCATGGGGGAGAGGCACGACGTATATAAGGGAGGGCGAAATATTTGATAGGTGGGGTGCGCGGGAGGAGTGGAGGGAACGAAAAATTTGTGTGTTTTGGCAGCCGTCGTACTAAAATTTGGAGGGAACAAGGTTTTGCCGTGGAAGAAAAAATATTACTCTGAAAATGGAACTGTACATGTATATTTTAATTAAAAAATACCAGAACATGAATGGGATGCATGAAAAAAATCTAAATTTGGCACCCTCCTTTCGTTCGAAAACCCCTCTTTCGACACATGAATGGGCCATTCCCCCCTCTTTTCGTCCGAAAACCCCTCTTTCGACACATCTACACCATGGGGACACCATGCCACCAACTCCAAAAAATCAAAACCCATAGCAACCAAGGTTTCATATCACAATGTGCACAAGGGTGCCAAATCTTGCCCCAATCCATGGTGGTTTGGTCAGTTTTTGGACATTCCCCCCTCTTTTCGTCCGAAAACCCCTCTTTCGACACATCTACACCATGGGGACACCATGCCACCAACTCCAAAAAATCAAAACCCATAGCAACCAAGGTTTCATATCACAATGTGCACAAGGGTGCCAAATCTTGCCCCAATCCATGGTGGTTTGGTCAGTTTTTGGCCATTCCCCCCTCTTTTCGTCCGAAAACCCCTCTTTCGACACATCTCCACCATGGGGACACCATGCCACCAACTCCAAAAAATCAAAACCCATAGCAACCAAGGTTTAATATCACAATGTGCACAAGGGTGCCAAATCATGCCCTAATCCATGGTGGTTTGGTCAGTTTTTGGCCATTCCCCCCTCTTTTCGTCCGAAAACCCCTCTTTCGACACATCTCCACCATGGGGACACCATGCCACCAACTCCAAAAAATCAAAACCCATAGCAACCAAGGTGTCATATCACAATGTGCACAAGGGTGCCAAATCATGCCCCAATCCATGGTGGTTTGGTCAGTTTTTGGTCATTCCCCCCTCTTTTCGTCCGAGAAAACCCCTCTTTCGACACATCTACACCATGGGGACACCATGACACCAACTCCAAAAAATCAAAACCCATAGAAACCAAGGTTTCATATCACAATGTGAACAAGGGTGCCAAATCTTGCCCCAATCCATGGTGGTTTGGTCTGTTTTTGGCCATTCCCCCCTCTTTTCGTCCGAAAACCCCTCTTTCGACACATCTCCACCATGGGGACACCATGCCACCAACTCAAAAAAATCAAAACCCATAGCAACCAAGGTTTCATATCACAATATGCACAAGGGTGCCAAATCATGCCCCAATCCATGGTGGTTTGGTCAGTTTTTGGCCATTCCCCCCTCTTTTCGTCCGAAAACCCCTCTTTCGGCACATCTCCACCATGGGGACACCATGCCACCAACTCCAAAAAATCAAAACCCATAGCAACCAAGGTTTCATATCACAATGTGCACAAGGGTGCCAAATCATGCCCCAATCCATGGTGGTTTGGTCAGTTTTTGGCCATTCCCCCCTCTTTTCGTCCGAGAAAACCCCTCTTTCGACACATCTACACCATGGGGACACCATGACACCAACTCCAAAAAATCAAAACCCATAGAAACCAAGGTTTCATATCACAATGTGAACAAGGGTGCCAAATATTGCCCCAATCCATGGTGGTTTGGTCAGTTTTTGGCCATTCCCCCCTCTTTTCGTCCGAAAACCCCTCTTTCGACACATCTCCACCATGGGGACACCATGACACCAACTCCAAAAAATCAAAACCCATAGCAACCAAGGTTTCATATCACAATGTGCACAAGGGTGCCAAATCATGCCCCAATCCATGGTGGTTTGGTCAGTTTTTGGCCATTCCCCCCTCTTTTCGTCCGAAAACCCCTCTTTCGACACATCTACACCATGGGGACACCATGCCACCAACTCCAAAAAATCAAAACCCATAGCAACCAAGGTTTCATATCACAATGTGCACAAGGGTGCCAAATCTCGCCGCCACCACAATGGAGCCTTCACGGAATTCTTCTCACCTCGACGAGAACCCTAGTCGATTCGACTGTTAGCAAGATCACCTATATAGGCCGTGTCTGCTAGCGGCGCGACTTAAACGAGGCACCCTCGGCCGACATAAATATTAATAAGGGAATTATTATGTCGTAACATCTAGATCACACCATTGAAATAAATATGTAGAATAGACAAGTTACGGATCCAGATCAAAATTCCATATCTACCTTAGCGGTAAGACTCCGCGTCGGTCACGCCAAAGCCCTGGTTCGATTCTTCCAAACCACAGTTTTTACTTAATTAAATATGTTCCTGACAAGTGGGTCACGCATGATATATAAAACTAATAACATTTAATAAAGTAACTTAGTATTATTTCGTCACCACGATCTTTGATTTCGTCACCTATTAACAGACACGATGGAAGCCCTTCCCGCTTGGGTAATGGGTGACGATTTTTTGTTGACGAAAAATCATACCGTCAAGCATTACCTTAAATGCTTGACGAAAGATGAATTCGTCACCTATAAGGACACATCCTTGACGGTATGCATTTTTGTCACCGGGGTTTTCGTCAACAAATCCCCCATCTCTTGTAGTGCATATTGCATCAATTTAGAATATACAGAGGGAAGTGAAAGCAACTTGGTAGGGCGATGGTTAGATGGTTACTAAATTATATATACATGACGTAGAAGAAATGATAACTGTGGGATCAAAGTGATCATTGTGAGGTATGGTGATCATAGATAATGATGGCGGGGTCGAACCGCTGTGAAATTTGCCAAAAAAAAATATGTACGATGGGGAAATTGTATGCAAGAAATAAATAGTTTAAAATATCTGAAGAAATCAACCCCGATAAGTGAGTTAAGCGAAATTCTTCTTCTTACAAATTTCTCAAGCATTAAGGACCGGTTCTCGGATTTTAAGGTCCCTTGGCGGATCTAACAATTGGGGCCTTTATTCAAACAAGTTATGGTAATGTATAGCTAATGTTTATGCAATTTTAAACTCTAAAGCTATGTTTTTTCCTTGAAAATGCAAGTAACTAAGTTTTTCATCAATGAAATCTAGATATGCCATAGTATGGTTTGCACAAACATTTTCACCTCAGGAATAAAAACACTAGTATGTAACCAATAGATAGAAAAAAAACATGATCCAAAATATTCTCCTATATCCCAAAGTGGATATATTGGAGTCCAAAGGACATGCAAAGATTTAGATATTGGAGCTATTGGCCGGCAGAAACAACGAAAACACCTTTTTTCATCAAAGGGGTTCCCTAGCTTAATTAATGACACTTATGGTAGCTACAACATTCATTTCACTTACATCATGGCATCTAGTTGATGTAGAAGTCTAGCATGAAATAATAATAATAATAATAATAATAATAATAATAAGCAAATACCACAATAAGAAATAAAACGTAAGAGACATTCTGAGAAACTACCACAAGGGATACACCTGGTAGCCTGGAAACAAGATAATGAATAAATGGAACAATTAATCAAGGAATTGTGTTCATAATCTCGATATCAATGCTTTTTTAGGGTAAAAAGTGGGTTAAATACCCACCGCATTTTTTATATTATACGGTATAACAAAGTATTTACAAATGAGAGTGAGTAACTCTTCATAAAAAATAAAAGAAGGCTAAGCTAAAAAAAAAAATCTAAACTTGTGATTGAAGCCATTGCTTGAAAGTCTCTACATGTTTTTTTCTTCATTGTCTTAGCTCTTGCATGTAAATAGCCTTCCAAGTTCCAACTATTGAAGTTTTCATCTTAATTATTGAAGATTTTATTATTCCTGACAATCCAAATCCCCCATGGTGCTAGTACCATAATTTCCATTGCAAAAGGAAGTTTTAATTTAGATCTTATATCTTCAAATGCTTCAAAAATAGAGAGCCTTCTATTCCTCTATGAACAGATAAAATTCCAACAATTGTCAGCAAAAGGGCATGACCAAAAGACATGTACCAGGGTTTCTTCATCGTTGCATTGGAGTGTTGCACATAGAATTTAAGATGAAAATTATCAATGATTCTACTTTTTTTTTTAGATATGGGAGCATAGCCCCGGCCTATCAATGCTTCTACATGTAGGACAATATTTATAAGATTCTCGTACAACATATGAAGAGAACCATTCATCATAGAAGATGCATGCAGCACACTCGTAGGATCAGCTATCGTACGAAAGTGGTACTAGAATTTGCCATATGCATACTTAGTTTCGCTTCGATATAAGTAGTTCGAAAATCTAATATTTTCTCTCAAAATAAAAAGAAATTATCCTTGGGAAATTAGTGCAAAAGAAGATATTAAACGATAGGAACATGTACTGAAAGAAATACTCTTACCTTGAACAATTCACCGTATTTGCTATATCATCCTATAACTTCTTCTCTTAACTCCATCACTTATTAATGAAGATCTTCAATCGAAAAGAATTCGTTTTAAAAATGAAACGGGAGTTGAATTTATGTTTATCTGGTTTATAGAGAGAAGATCATGGAACTCAGGTTGTGTTTGTCACAAGAGAATCGATCTGGCGGCTAATCACTAGTTTTTCATGCCCAAGCAAAAAAACATGCGATGATTCTTAAGGAGATTACATATAGAAGAAATTCTCTTTCTGGAGGTTTTGTTTAATCATGAACAATCGGATACAAATGTAGACGCTCAAAATTTTGTGAAGGGGGGTTCCCTTCTTCAAGCGGGTCGTCATATCTTCAAGAGGGTAGTCATATGTGGCTCTATTACTAATATCATTCATATATGTCTGTGAACATTATGTATGATTAAAATCCTATGTTCACCCTCAAATATGAAGAAGTTCGTCAAACAATTGCGTTCTTAGTGGATCAAGATAGTGAATCTTGGCTTAATTATTCAATACCCTAAAATAAGACTTGAATATTGGAGCTATTGACGAACACATTTTTTTATCGAAGGGGTTCGCTAGCTCGCAGGTATAACGCGGACGACTACAAACATGCATGTACACTCACCCCTATGAACGCACACACGCACACCCTACCCCTATGAGCACCTCCGAGGAACTGAGCTGGTAGATCTTAAGGTTGACGAAGACACCACAGGCACCTCGGTGTTGACAAGCACGTCACCTACCACTGAAAAAATAGGGCTAGTCAAATCCCGAATAAATCCGGGTAAATGTAAATACTTATGTCAAGTCTAGGACTTAAACCTAGGTGGGCTTGTTCCACCACAAGAAACCTAGCCACCACAGCCAAGCTCGGTTTGCCTAAAGAACCTAGTATCTGAAGATAAGGCCTTCACTTTTACATAAAACCCCTAATAGAAAAAAAGGGAAAAAGTAATCAAGAGCAAGGTTGCCTCTGCCACTAGAAAACATGAAAAAAGGGAAAAAAAAGATCTCCAAGCGTTTCCGTCGAGATTAGGGAGCAGATTGCTCGATAAAGCTCTCTCCCGACGAAGAAATCTAGCCGCCAACACTTCTAGGATCTTGCGGACGAATCACTTGGCTTCCTAGAGGCATCGAGCTCTGGCGATTGATCCAAGTACAGTCCTCCACGGTGTTGAAGAATAGCCGCCATTTCAGCCAAAGTTCATGGGGATGACATCGTTCGTCGTGTGTTCTACTCGAGAGAATCTGACAAACGCAGCTCCAAAGCACCTCTTGGGCAGAAGCCGATGACGATTGAAGCAGCACGAAGCAGCATCGGTGCAGTCCTCCTCCTCGCCACCACGACAGGCTACGGAAAACTACATCTTAGAACTTCTTTGCTCCGACCAGCATTGGCGAACAAGACCTCCTGACCGAAGCCAAGGACGACGCGCTGCAGCTTCTCTCCCCTTGCCACCAAGGCCGTCTGGGAAACAAAGTAAGCACATCTCGCCACGTCGCTTTGGTATTCCCCCATGCCTCCATGGTTGGACTGCAGCACCTCAACCTCGTGGTGCCCTTGCAAACGAAGGAGACCTGCATGAATATGATATTATTCGAAAGAGAAGTGCCGCTCTCCAACACCATCCAGTCCGACCAGTGGAGCATGATGATGAGAGAAGGAACACTAAGAGCATCTCCAGCCGCGTCCCCCAAAGCGTTCCCCAAACCGCGCCGGATTGAGCGTTTGGGGACGTGTTTCGTTCGTGCCGCCTTTGGGGGACGTCGCTTCCCAGTCGCGTCCCCTAAACAAAAATTCGGAAATTCTAAACTTAACGAGATTCGACTAAGATTCGTCCAAACTTACATAGATTCGAACGAAATTTGACTAAATTTAAACTAAACCTAATCTAGAACCACTTGCGGCGGCCGGAGGCATCGTAGTACTGCTGGAAGTTGTACATGTCGTCGGTGACGACCTCCTGCTTGACGCGCTCGCCGACGGGCTCGTCCTTCACCGCGCCGCTTGGTCCTGCCTCGCCGTCGTCGGTGAGGTCCACCAGCGGCTTGCCGGAGTCGCGGATGGACAAGGCGATCGCTGCGTCGAGGTCGCCCCTCCAGGCGTCCTTGTCGTTCATGGACGCCAAGAACGCCGCCCGCAGACCTGGACAGTCCTCGGGGTCGTTGATGGCGTGTAACTCACACGTTCGTTGGGAACCCCAAGAGGAAGGTATGATGCGCACAGTAGCAAGTTTTCCCTCAGAAAGAAACCAAGGTTTAATCGAACCAGGAGGAGCCAAGAAGCACGTTGAAGGTTGATGGTCGCGAAATGTGATGCGGCGCAACACCAGGGATTCCGGCGCCAACGCGGAACCTGCACAACACAACCCAAGTACTTTGTCCCAACGAAACAGTGAGGTTGTCAATCTCACCGGCTTGCTGTAACAAAGGATTAAACGTATCGAGTGGAAGATGTTTGCAAAGAAAACAGTAAAACACAATTGCAGTAGATTGTATACTATGTAAAGAATAGGACCGGGGTCCACAGTTCACTAGAGGTGTCTCTCCCATAAGATAAAAGCATGTTGGGTGAACAAATTACAGTCGGGCAATTGACAAATAGAGAAAGGCATAACAATGCATATACATGATATGATAAATATAGTGAGATTTAATCCGGGCATTACGACAAAGTACATAGACCGCCATCCAACTGCATCTATGCCTAAAAAGTTCACCTTCAGGTTATCGTCCGAACCCCCTCCAGTATTAAGTTGCTAAGCAACAGACAATTGCATTAAGTATGGTGCGTAATGTAATCAACAACTACATCCTTAGACATAGCATCAATGTTTTATCCCTAGTGGCAACAGCACATCACAACCTTAGAACCTACTGTCACGATCCCAGATTCAATGAAGGCATGAACCCACTATCGAGCATAAATACCCCCTCTTGGAGTTAAGAGCAAAAACTTGGCCAGAGCCTCTACTAATAACGGAGAGCATGCAAGATCATAAACAACACATAAACAATAGATTGATAATCACCATAATCATAGTACTCTCTATCCATCGGATCCCGACAAACACAACATATAGTATTACAGATAGATGATCTTGATCATGTTAGGCAGCTCACAAGATCCAACAATGAAGAACCACAAGGAGAAGACGACCATCTAGCTACTGCTATGGACCCATGGTCCAGGGGTGAACTACTCACTCATCACTCCGGAGGCGACCATGGCGGTGTAGAGTCCTCCGGGAGATGAATCCCCTCTCCGGCAGGGTGCCGGAGGCGATCTCCTGAATCCCCCGAGATGGGATTCGCGGCGGCGGCGTCTCTGGAAGGTTTTCCGTATCGTGGCTCTCGGTGCGGGGTTTCGCGACGGAAGCTTTAAGTAGGCGGAGGGTCAACGCGGGGGCCACACGAGGGGCCCGGGGGTAGGTCGGGCGCGGCCGGGGCTTGGGCCGCGCCGGCCACCCTCTGCCGCCTCGTGGCCCCACTTCGTTATCTCTTCGGTCTTCTGGAAGCTTCGTGCAAAAATAGGACCCTGGGCGAAAGTTTCGTCCAATTCCGAGAATATTTCTTTACTAGGATTTCTGAAACCAAAAACAGCAGAAAACAGCAACTGGCTCTTCGGCATCTTGTTAATAGGTTAGTTCCAGAAAATGCATAAATATGACATATAATGTGCATAAAACATGTAGGTATCATCAATAAAGTAGCATGGAACATAAGAAATTATCGATACGTTGGAGACGTATCAGCATCCCCAAGCTTAGTTCTGCTCGTCCCGAGCAGGTAAAACGATCAAAGATAATTTCTGAAGTGACATGCCATCATAATCTTGATCATACTATTTGTAAACATATGTAATGAATGCAGCGATCAAAACAAAAGTAATGACATGAGTAAACAACTGAATCATAAAGCAAAGACTTTTCATGAATAGTACTTCAAGACAAGCATCAATAAGTCTTGCATAAGAGTTAACTCATAAAGCAATAAATCAAAGTAAAGGTATTGAAGCAACACAAAGGAAGATTAAGTTTCAGCGGTTGCTTTCAACTTATAACATGTATATCTCATGGATATTGTCAACATAAAGTAATATAACAAGTGCAATATGCAAGTATGTAGGAATCAATGCACAGTTCACACAAGTGTTTGCTTCTTAAGGTGGAAGGAGATAGGTAAACTGACTCAACAATAAAAGTAAAAGAAAGGTCCTTCAAAGAGGAAAGCATCGATTGCTGTATTTGTGCTAGAGCTTTTATTTTGAAAACATGAAACAATTTTGTCAACGGTAGTAATAAAGCATATGAGTTATGAAAATTATATCTTACAAGTTGCAAGCCTCATGCATAGTTTACTAATAGTGCCCGCACCTCGTCCTACTTAGGTTGGACTACCGGATCTTTGCATGCCATGTTTCAACCAAGTGTCACAAAGGGGTACCTCCATGCCGCCTGTACAAAGGTCTAAGGAGAATGCTCGCATTTCGGATTTCTCGCTTTTGATTATTCTCAACTTAGACATCCATACCGGGACAACATGGACAACAGATAATGGACTCCTCTTAAATGCATAAGCATGTAGCAATGATTATTATTCTCATATGAGATTGAGGATATATGTCCAAAACTGAAACTTCAACCATGGTTCATGGCTTTAGTTAGCGGCCCAATGTTCTTCTCTAACAATTTTGCATGCTCCAACCACTAAATGATAGACCTTCAGACAAGACGGACATGCATAGCAACTCACATGATATTCAACAATAGTTGATGGCGTTCCCCAGAAACATGGTTATCGCACAACAAGCAACTTAATAAAAGATAAAGTGCATAAGTACATATTCAATACTACGATAGTTTTTAAGGCTATTTTGTCCCATGAGCTATATATTGCAAAGGTGAATGATGGAATTTTAAAGGTAGCACTCAAGCAATTTACTTTGGAATGGCGGAGAAATACCATGTAGTAGGTAGGTATGGTGGACACAAATGGCATAGTAGTTGGCTCAAGGATTTTGGATGCATGAGAAGTATTCCCTCTCGATACAAGGTTTAGGCTAGCAAGGTTATTTGAAGCAAACTCAAGGATGAACAAGTGCAGCAAGACTCACATAAAAGACATATTGTAAACATTATAAGGCTCTACACCGTCTTCCTTGTTGTTCAAAACTCAATACTAGATATTATCTAGACCTTAGAGAGACCAAATATGCAAATCAAATTTTAGCAAGCTCTATGTATTTCTTCATTAATGGGTGCAAAGCATATGATGCAAGAGCTTAAACATGAGCACAACAATTGCCAAGTATCACATTATCCAAGACATTTTAGAATTACTACATGTAGCATTTTCCAATTCCAACCATATAACAATTTAACGAAGAAGAAACTTCGCCATGAACATTATGAGTAAAGCCTAAGGACACATGTGTCCATATGCAACAGCGGAGCGTGTCTCTCTCGCACAAAGTGAATGCTAGGATCCATTTTATTCAAACAAAAACAAAAACAAAAACAAACCGACGCTCCAAGTAAAGAACACAAGATGTGATTGAATAAAAATATAGTTTCAGGGGAGGAACCTGATGATGTTGTCGATGAAGAAGGGGATGCCTTGGGCATCCCCAAGCTTAGACGCTTGAGTCTTCTTAAAATATGCAGGGGTGAACCACGGGGGCATCCCCAAGCTTAGAGCTTTCACTCCTCTTGATCATAGTATATCATTCTCCTCTCTTGACCCTTGAAAACTTCCTTCACACCAAACTTCAAGCAAACTCATTAGAGGGTTAGTGCATCATTAATAATTCACACATTCAGAGGTGACACAATCATTATTTTCACTTCTGTACATTGCATAATGCTACTGGACATTAATGGATCAAAGAAATAAATCCAACATAGCAAAAGAGGCAATGCGAAATAAAAGGCAGAATCTGTCAAAAACAGAACAGTCCGTAAAGACGAATTTAAAGCTGGCACCAGACTTGCTCAAATGGAAAAACTCAAAACTAATGAAAGTTGCGTACATATCTGAGGATCACGCTCGTAAATTGGCAGATTTTTTCGAATTTTCTACAGAGAACTGTGCCCAGATTCGTGACAGACAGCAATGCTGTTTCTGCGCAGCGATCCCAAATATAACATCAACTTTGACATAGAAACTTTACTTGGCACAAAAACATGATAAGGAGAGGTTGCTACAGTAGTAAACAACTTCCAAGACTCAACAAAACAAAAAATTGCTGTAGGTAAAAACATGGGTTGTCTCCCATAAGCGCTTTTCTTTAACGCCTTTCAGCTAGGCGCAGAAAGTGCAAATCAAGTATTATCGATAGTAGAAGCATCAACATCATAGCTTGTTCTAATAATAGAATCAAAAGGCAACTTCATTCTCTTTCTAGGGAAGTGTTCCATACCTTTCTTGAGAGGAAATTGATATTTAATATTACCTTCCCTCATATCAATAACAGCACCAACGGTTCGAAGAAAGGTCTTCCCAATACAATAGGACAAGATGCATTGCATTCGATATCCAAGACAACAAAATCAACGGGGACAAGGTTATTATTAACCGTAATGTGCACATTATCAATCCTCCCCAAAGGTTTCTTTTTAACATTATCGGCAAGATTAACATCCAAATAACAATTCTTCAATGGTGGCAAGTCAAGCATATCATAAATCTTTCTAGGCATAACAGAAATACTTGCACCAAGATCACATAAAGCATTACATTCAAAGTCATTGAATTTCATTTTAATGATGGGCTCCCAACCATCTTCTAACTTTCTAGGAATAGAAGTTTCAAGTTTTAGTTTCTCTTCTCTAGCTTTTATGAGAGCATTTGTAATATGTTTTGTAAAGGCTAAATTTATAGCACTAGCATTAGGACTTTTAGCAAGTTTTTGTAAGAACTTTATAACTTCAGAGATGTGGCAATCATCAAAATCTAAATCATTATGAGTTACAGCAATGGGATCATTGTTCCCAAGGTTGGAAAAAATTTCAGCAGTTTTATCACAAGCAGTTTAAATGATTTTAGCAATTTCAGGCAGTTTTGTACGCTTTGCACTAGGAGTAGAAACATTGCCAACACCAATTATTTTACCATTGATAGTAGGAGGTGCAGCAACATGTGGAGAATTAGCATTACTAGTGGTGGTAATAGTCCAAACTTTAGCTATATTATTCTCTTTAGCTAGTTTTTCATTTTCTTCTCTATCCCACCTAGCACGCAGTTCAGCCATTAATCTTATATTCTCATTAATTCTAACTTGGATGGCATTTGCTGTAGTAGTAATCTTATTATCAATATCATTATTAGGCATAACTTTCAATTTTAAAAGATTTACATCAGAGGCAAGTCTATCAACTCTAGAAGCGATAGTATCAATTTTATCAAGCTTTTCCTCAACAGATTTGTTAAAAGCAGTTTGTGTACTAATAAATTCTTTAAGCATAGCTTCAAGACCAGAGGGTACATTCCTATTATTGTTGTAAGAATTCCCATAAGAATTACCATAACCATTACCATTAGCAGAAGGATATGGCCTATAGTTATTACCAGAATTGTTCCTATAAGCATTGTTGTTGAAATTATTATTTTTAATGAAATTCACATCAACATTTTCTTCTTGAGCAACCAATGAAGCTAAAGGAACATTATTTGGATCAACATTAGATCTACCATTCACAAGCATAGACATAATCACATCAATCTTATCACTCAAGGAAGAGGTTTCTTCAACAGAATTTACCTTCTTACCTTGTGGAGCTCTTTCCGTGTGCCATTCAGAGTAATTTATCATCATATCATCAAGAAGTTTTGTAGCCGTCCCCAATGTGATGGACATAAAGGTACCTCCAGCAGCTGAATCCAATAAATTCCGCGAAGAAAAATTTAGTCCTGCATAGAAGGTTTGGATGATCATCCAAGTAGTCAGTCCATGGGTTGGGCAATTTTTTACCAAAGTTTTCATTCTCTCCCATGCTTGAGCAACATGTTCAGTATCTAATTGTTTAAAATTCATTATGCTACTTCTCAAAGAAATAATTTTAGCGGGAGGATAATATCTACCAATAAAAGCATCCTTGCATTTAGTCCATGAATCAATACTATTCTTAGGCAAAGATAGCAACCAATCTTTAGCTCTTCCTCTTAATGAGAAAGGAAACACTTTCAATTTAATAATATCACCATCTACATCTTTATACTTTTGCATTTCACAAAGTTCAACAAAATTATTGAGATGGGCAGCAGCATCATCAGAACTAGCACCAGAAAATTGATCTCTCATAACCAAGTTCAGTAAAGCAGGTTTAATTTCAAAGAATTCTGCTGTAGTAGCAGGTGGAGCAATAGGTGTGCATAGGAAATCATTATTATTTGCATTTGTGAAGTCACACAACTTAGTATTTTCGGGGTATTCATTTTAGCAACAGTAAATAAAACAAACTAGATAAAGTAAATGCAAGTAACTAATTTTTTTGTGTTTTTGATATAGAGAGCAAGACAGTAAATAAAGTAAAACTAGCAACTAATTTTTTTGTATTTTGATTTAGTGCAGCAAACAAAGTAGTAAATAAAATAAAGCAAGACAAAAACAAAGTAAAGAGATTGAGAAGTGGAGACTCCCCTTGCAGCGTGTCTTGATCTCCCGACAACGGCGCCGAGAAAAAGAGCTTGATGGCGTGTAACTCACACGTTCGTTGGGAACCCCAAGAGGAAGGTATGATGCGCACAGTAGCAAGTTTTCCCTCAGAAAGAAACCAAGGTTTAATCGAACCAGGAGGAGCCAAGAAGCACGTTGAAGGTTGATGGTCGCGAAATGTGATGCGGCGCAACACCAGGGATTCCGGCGCCAACGCGGAACCTGCACAACACAACCCAAGTACTTTGTCCCAACGAAACAGTGAGGTTGTCAATCTCACCGGCTTGCTGTAACAAAGGATTAAACGTATCGAGTGGAAGATGTTTGCAAAGAAAACAGTAAAACACAATTGCAGTAGATTGTATGCTATGTAAAGAATAGGACCGGGGTCCACAGGGCACTGGAGGTGTCTCTCCCATAAGATAAAAGCATGTTGGGTGAACAAATTACGATCGGGCAATTGACAAATAGAGAAAGGCATAACAATGCATATACATGATATGATAAATATAGTGAGATTTAATCCGGGCATTACGACAAAGTACATAGACCGCCATCCAAGCTGCATCTATGCCTAAAAAGTCCACCTTCGAGGTTATCGTCCGAACCCCCTCCCGGTATTAAGTTGCTAAGCAACGAGACAATTGCATTAAGTATGGTGCGTAATGTAATCAACAACTACATCCTTAGACATAGCATCAATGTTTTATCCCTAGTGGCAACAGCACATCACAACCTTAGAACCTACTGTCACGATCCCAGATTCAATGAAGGCATGAACCCACTATCGAGCATAAATACCCCCTCTTGGAGTTAAGAGCAAAAACTTGGCCAGAGCCTCTACTAATAACGGAGAGCATGCAAGATCATAAACAACACATAAACAATAGATTGATAATCACCATAATCATAGTACTCTCTATCCATCGGATCCCGACAAACACAACATATAGTATTACAGATAGATGATCTTGATCATGTTAGGCAGCTCACAAGATCCAACAATGAAGAACCACAAGGAGAAGACGACCATCTAGCTACTGCTATGGACCCATGGTCCAGGGGTGAACTACTCACTCATCACTCCGGAGGCGACCATGGCGGTGTAGAGTCCTCCGGGAGATGAATCCCCTCTCCGGCAGGGTGCCGGAGGCGATCTCCTGAATCCCCCGAGATGGGATTCGCGGCGGCGGCGTCTCTGGAAGGTTTTCCGTATCGTGGCTCTCGATGCGGGGGTTTCGCGACGGAAGGTTTTAGTAGGCGGAGGGTCAACGCGGGGGGCCACACGAGGGGCCCAGGGGGTAGGTCGGCGCGGCCAGGGCTTGGGCCGCGCCGGCCACCCCTCTGGCCGCCTCGTGGCCCCACTTCGTTATCTCTTCGGTCTTCTGGAAGCTTCGTGCAAAAATAGGACCCTGGGCGAAAGTTTCGTCCAATTCCGAGAATATTTCTTTACTAGGATTTACGAAACCAAAAGCAGTGACTTGACAAGCGGCTCTTCGGCATCTTGTTAATAGGTTAGTTCCAGAAAATGCATAAATATGACATATAATGTGCATAAAACATGTAGGTATCATCAATAAAGTAGCATGGAACATAAGAAATTATCGATACGTTGGAGACGTATCAGTCGTCGCTGCTGGCGATGAGCCGCTACTGCCGCTCATACTCCGCCAGTAGCGCCGCCTGCGACGCTTCCTCTGGCTCCTCCTTCACCTCCGGCTTCGGGATGAGGAGGGCGCCGCCGCGCCTCCCTTGCTGCCGCCGGCTGCCGCTGCCGCCACGCCTCGTGTTGACGGGCGTCGCCGGCTCCTCCTTCACCTCCCGTTTGGGAACGGTGTACAGTGCCGACCGGTAAGACGAGGACGGCGTCGATCGCGCCGGTCCTGAGGAAGAAGAGTGCGAGGAGGACGAGTACGTCGTCCTCCTCGGCTGCCATTGAGGAGACGGCGGCGACAACGGCATCTCCAGCCTTGGAGCGCCGTTGCGGATGCCGCGGATGACGTTGTCGAGGGTGCGCCCCGGAACGACCCAGAACAGGGCGCGGCCGTCCTTGTTCCAGCTGTTGGGGCCGCCGACGAGGTTCTCGGTGCTGTGCATATCGACGTCGTACTTCGCCTTGAAGTACGTCGTCCACCAGGCGTCGTTTTTGGTGACCGCCCACGTTGGATCCAACCGCTCTGCGGGGGTGAGTTGAGCCCGCCGGGCCTTGATGGCGTCCCTCCATTGATCCGTGTCCGGCTTCGGCGGCGGCGGGATGCCAATGCCGTTCACGGCCATCTTCCAGCCGCCGGCCTTGGCGGCCGCATGTCCGGCGGGGCCCGGATACGGGCGTGGTACGGCGCCCACGCTGCGCCACGGTGAGGCTGCGCGGCGAAGCCGTTCGCCGCGGCGATCTTGCGGGAGGACGAGGTCGACATTTTTGGAGCGGCGAGGAGAAGATGCGGGAGGGGAGGCGGCGGCGACGATAAGATGAGCGGCGAGAACTGCAAGGCGTCTTAAAACAGCGGCGGCAGCGGGTGATTGCACGCAATAACTCCGGCGCGGACGGCCACGCGGCCATGCACGACGAGACGCGTCCCTGCGTCGCCTGGGAAAACAGGGACGCCATTAACGTTGCTTGACCAAAGGTAGGCGACGGGGTTTTAGCCTTCTGTGCCGCTGACGGGTTGGCCCCGCCACTCCCCGCCTCGCTTTTCGTTGTGTCCGGCGTGCCCGGTGCGTCTCCTGTGGGACGGGGACGGGCTCGGGGCGCCGGACACCGTATGGGGGGCGCGCCGGACAAAAGTAGGCTTTGGGGGACGCGGCTGGAACGGTTTTTTTGTCCGGCGCGCCCCAAATCCCTTTGGGAAACACTTTAGGGGACGCGACTGGAGATGCTCTAACTTCAAGCTCCAATCAGAACTCGAGATCCGCTCTAAGCTACGGGCATGGAGCCCAAACTCGGCATGCAGCCGAAATCACAACACCTACAGCTATATATCCTACACCTAACTAGTCCGGCACCGCTCCTGAAACCAACTTCGATCTGCTATTCCGGCGGAGCGGCCAGCAGATCGGCCAGCCTTCGGGGTCAAGTATTGTAGCTCCTTGATAGAGGATAAGGGGGAAAGTGTTTTTTTAAGAGGCGATAAATGGAAGTCCCTTTTGGTGGACAAGTCTTGTTTCTACTCCAACCAAAAGGGTTTCACGTCGTCTTCATTCACCATCCATAGCAGACTACTATCTTGTTTCTGAAAAGTTTCCGCACACTCCACATTGACATCTTCCTTATCACAAGCAAGAGCGAAGAAAGTATACTAGTACGCGGAAGGCGCTTCGTCGTCGTCGTCGTCAACATTATAGTACGGAGTACTATACTGGACTCGGCCGCCTGCTGCGATTGCTGAAGCAAGAAAAAAGATGGATCCCCCGCACAAGCAACGGGGTCGGCGATCCACGCTCTTGCCGCTACTTCTGCCTCACCCACGCCTACTTGTTCCCCAAATCCTACTATGACGTCTTGACAACGACTTAATTAAGTTGTCGTCGATGGCGGCCTAATAATCGTTCTCGAATATCCCTGCCGTAACCGAGACGCGTTGCCATCGTCAGCGTATTCGATTGTCCATGTCGCGCGTACCCGAGACGCATGAAACCCTCACTAGCAGCTAAGAGATGCAATTCGCAAGAACTCGCACGGAATCAAAGAAACTCAAGAACTAGGAGAACTGGCATGATCAATTGCTCTTCAATTTCATAATAATGAAGCAACAGAATCAATAATCTGTACAAGGAATCCACGCGAGTGGTAGGATCGTCCGATTACTCGATCACAGTTCATCCTCGCGTCGCGTGCAGGGGGAAACCTGATTGGAAAGAATCAATGTGCTTCCTGCTTCCCCCAATAGATCGATCTTCAGGCCTCGATCGGTTTCGTTTTCTCCGATCGACCGGAGGCACCGCATTGGCGGCGTCGTCAGGAGGTTCTATGCTAGTAGTGGTACATCGGCGGCGGCTATGGGCTATCGGCGGTGGCCGGAGAGGCGGTTGAGCCAGGCGTTGCGGAGCTGGAGCTCGAGGGGCTCCCCGAAGCACTGCGCGCGGGCGAGGCAGAAGTGGGTGCAGAAGCCGGCGGGCGAGCGGACGCGGCAGGTGTCGAGCACGTAGCAGGCGGCGCACTCCATGCCGCGCGCCTGCACGACGAGGCCCCAGACCTGGCGCGCCGCCTCGGCGCCGTCCTCGACCGCCGCGGCCGCGACCTGCTCGACGAGGATGATCCCGTCGGGCCGGCGCTGGGCGCCGCCCTTGCCCCACCGCCGCCGCACGTCGGGCCAGGTCTCCGCGGAGGCCGGCTCGCGCTGGACCGTGACGCCGCCGCCGTCCCGGTCGTTGTCGCGGAAGAGGTGGACCAGGAACGGGGCTTCGCCGACGTGCCGCACGATCTCCGCGATCGACTCCCGCATCCACCCCTCCACCCGCTCCTCCCCGACCTCCTCCGCCTCCTCGTCGTCGCTTTCGCCGAACACGGACTCCAACAGCCCGGGCTCGCGCTGCTCTCGCCGGACTGGCTGCAGCGCCCGGGGCGGCCCGTCCGCGACGAGGGCCCGCGCGCGCGCAGAGGATGAGGACGCTCGCCTGGTCAGGGGCGGCAGGAAGGACGAGGTGGTCACCCGCCGCGGCGAGAAGGACACCGACGAGGCCGACGCCGGGCCGCACCCCCGCACGGAGGTAGCCGCCGCCGCCGCCATCGACCGATCGACCGCTCCTCCTCCCCCTCCTCCTTCCTCTGCCCTCTGACGACGACGACGCGGCGGTAAATAGCAGGAGCAGCAGCAGTGGATCGACGGTGCGGTGCTCGCGCTTTGCGGCGGCGCCAAGCGAGAGTTGCGGGTACAAATAGGTTGAGACGGTCCGATGGGAGGAAGGCGAAGCTTACACGGCAGAGGATTCCGAGCCGTGGCGACCTTCCCAACCGCTTTCGCACGCCAAATCCTACGTGGCGTCCGACGTGGACGCGGTTCCGGGATCCTCTGCGCCGAGACTCCATCCGTGGCCGTCCCTGCGATGGGATATGCGGTGTTTTAGTGGCCAAGATCGGTGTTTGGTGTTAGGCGGGGAGAGGGGAGCGTGGGGCGCGTCGGCGCGCGTGCCCGGGCACGCTCCGGCACGGGCGGGCGGGAGGCGGGAAGGGGGTTTGCGCACTGGAGCGGAGCGCCAGGTAGGACGGGGCACGCCAGGTCGGCACCGAAGCGACACGTCGGATGGGGAAGCGTGGGGCCTGTTCGATTCCGTGTGCGGCTGTGCGCCTCGCGATTGTGTGTGACGTGGCCTCGTGGGCCTGAGGCTGGAGGCTGGAGGCGTGGGCTGGTCGGTGGTCGGTCGCGCGCGTCTCGTTTCCCTCGTGATCGCGGTGCCACCGCGTCGTGCTGCTTACGTTGGGGACGTGCGTGCAGGAAAAGACCTAGAGCGTGCACGGCTTCGGCTGTCCCACGTGAGACACACGGTGACACGGGCTCGTGTTTTTTTTTTTCCTTTGCTCGGTCTTGCTAGGTGTGCGATATTTTAGCGGTCAAAGAAAATGTTTGGACGGATTGAAATATAATCTAAACAAGGAAGATCACTTGCCATTCCTTGATTATCAGAAGCATCTCAAATGCGTCTGGGTCAAAATACAGCTTTCAATTTAAGTTTTGAATTAGTAGATGCTGCCAAAGGAAGTGAAGGTGCCATACGTGAAAAGGAGGTGACTCATAGAATGGCAGGACACAAATAGAGCTCTCTCAACGCATGACTCGTATTATATAAGTGCACCAGGTTGTATAAAATTATGCACCCACGTTACTTGATTACAAGGAGTTTGATACATTTTTTCAAAAAAGGTAAATCCAGTTTACTCCTTCAACTTGTGCAGTAGATGGTAGCGATATTAAACCCTGAACTTTAAATTCCCAAGTTCGTACACCCAGTTACTACTATCATTCCCTATCTAGCTATGTCTACTTGAACCATCAACTTATATTTTACGCCAGAAAAGACCAAAAAGATAGCTCATCAAAAAGACAATTCCTATGTATATATAACCATGGGAGACCCAAATCAGCACGAATGTGTAATGACCCACGTCTTTCAGTTTGACTCCCGGGTGCATATGCATGCTCCCTCCACCCACGAAAAATGCTTTCAATTGTCAAAATGTTCGTAAGTATATCTCGATAATGTATGTGTGTTCGTATAGTTTTCCGTAAGAATGATATTTTGTGTGGTCGATGTAGAAAAGACAAAACATGTCTTACAAAAAAGCCTTATTTTTAGCACTAAATTTTAATTTTTTTACACAGCTTAAACGACAAGTCGATTTTTCATGAAATACTTCGAGCGTGTGTAGCATGTGAAGATGTATGGGTGAGGTTTTTTTGTTATGAATCGTTTGACATTCCAGAATGCATTTTAAAATAAATGGAGCATATGCATCTATCACTACCCACGTCTTACATGATGATTAGGCTTGTGCTTCCATAGACCTCCAAAGTTAAAAACCCTGAAGGGGTATCATGATATCGTTTAATCTCAACTATCCTATCCCTAATTCTGAACTTCAATCTCAGTCGTTCTTGTGTTTTACTCGGGAAAATGTTTCAGTCTCAGGGTCTATGGAAGCACAAGCCATATGGATTATATCTCTCACTCCTTTGAGCTTCGCATACCAAATAGTCAGCCTCCAAAGGTCATTATTCGCCTCCCGCCCTCCGTAACCACAACTATGGGATAAAAAGAAAACTTCTTCATTTTTAGACCAATAAATTCTCTTTTTAGTGGGTATGTCAAAATAGCCCATGAAAGATGGTGTTCCATGTAACCCTTTTTTCGCAAGTTCATGGCCTCCTTGATCAGATACGTTCTATATTGAGAGAATTGTGTTCAACGATCTTGGATTCTCAGGTTATATATACATAGGAATTGTGTTTTGATAGGAATTGCAGAAAACCATCAACTTATTTTTTTTGGAACATGACCTCCTCAAAGCCGTAAACATGAAGTTAATATTATGTATCTTTGAAGAACTTTCGGGACTAAAAATTAATTTCCGTAAAAGTGAGCTTTTCTGCTTTGATTGACCGTACTAGGAAGAAACCAGCAGCTGACGCTTTGTTTCTTATAGAGGTAATTCTGTGCACAACACCGAGAATGCGAGTACGGAGACTCGAACTCAGACGGGCAGGGAGCTATCAACAACAGCTGCCACCAGGCTATGCCTTGGTTCACGGTGGGTGGGTGATGACGGGCAGAGTGAGGAGCGCTCAGCTCCTAATCCCATCCCCTAGCTCCGCCTAACAAGAGGGAAAAACACATATAAATCCATAGTGATACAAAATATTTCAAGAAATACATTGCATCCAAGCACAACTCAAACGGTCAGGTTTCAAGTGCTCACCCGACAAACGGTCGCTGAGCCGAAGAGTACTCTTTAGGCTATGTGGCGTATATAAACCAATTAATTTCCATTAGAAAGGACTATATAAACCAACCGTGATGCCCAAATCAAGATCTATACTGCACAACTCATCAGGCTATGTACTTATGCAGTAACCATTTTCTTTTGCGGAAGGGTAGTTTTGTTAGTCAATGTCCATCAACGCTATTAACATATATAGCCGTTCAAAAGCGTAAAAGGGAAATGACAGACCGTGCGTACCACGCACTAAGCCTCCCCATTCGAAGCATATAGCGTGATAACAAGCCAATGTATCAACCACGCACGCCAGGACAGACGAGACGAGATGTCCCGGTACACCATCACATGCGGCATCTTTTAAACCATACTAGCAAGAGCAACCGAACAGAGTGAAGATCATCATATACACCACCAAACCAACAGGATCATCATATATACACCGAATGACCGAACCAAACCAAACCAACAGGATCATCATATACACCGAATCAACAAGAACTATCTGCATAAAGATCGCCATTTAATTCAGGTTCAACGCCATATTCTCATATTACCGGCCAAACCACGAGTACCACTAAGTTTGCTAAAGAAGGTGGGATCTCAACTGCTTTTCTCCTCAGATGTTGGTCCCACACCACTGGAGCCAAAAAGTTGCGGATGGCGTCTTTATGCAGAAACAGGGGATAAGTCCTGTAAAAAGGGAAATCAAGAGGACGCATATAAGTTAAGTAGTACTCCCTCGTTCCATAATTGGTTTTAGTTCAAATTTGAACTACAATCACGACAAGAATTATGGAACAGAGGGAGTAGAAGCTAAGCTTAGGAGAGGAAAGTAACACAATCTCTTTGGAATCATGCTTCATGTAATAGCCATTTACTGATCATATGGAACAAAAGGGTTCAGGGAGAAACCAGAAAAATAAACTGTAATCGGTGGGGTGCAAACAGGGCATACAAAGCATGCATTTCTTTTGAGTTTGGAAACGCAAGAACTACTAATGTTTGACTGCCCATGTCATGACCACATGAGCATCATAAACAGAAGCTAACATTCTCTGTGACTCCCGATCTCAGAGTTATGGTAATGCAACCATACCTGTCTAATTGATGATCTTGATGTTCTCGAAAAAGAACACTCCAGATTGTATCTCATGGTCTCCATAACCATGTAGCAAATCCTCCCAGGAATTAAACTGCACGGCAATTGGCAGATATTCAGGTCACTATCCAACAACTACAACAGCACAAAAATCTCAGAGAGTCTTGTTTGGAACGCAGAAATTACACAAGAAATGTTTTTTGAGGAATCTGGAATGAGGGTTGCCTTTTCTATCAGAAGAGAGTGGACCAGTTACAAAATTCCGGGGTGTTCTTAGTGTCATGAAAAATCAGAGTCCAATCAGACCTCGGATCAACAAAAGGAACAGTCCCAGATGAAAAGACAACATGGTGCACTGATTAAGAGAGCAAGTTACCTCGGTAGCCACAACATCGTTATATACGAATACGAGCCACTTTTTCTGGTCTCGAGCAATGCTAAGAAGCTTCCCTTCATGATAGAAGATCTGTACAAGTATTTAAACATAAGCTGGATCAATGTATGCTTACTGCTCGACTTTTAAGTAATAATTACGAATGTACGATGATGCTATAAGCATGAAACATGGCAACTAAAAGATATGCTTACATGTCGCAGCTAGTACATGCCATTATATGAGACCATTTCATGGAAGATACAAAAACCAGGAAGTATGACTATCGGAGCTTGCAAGTTCTGACAAGATTACCTAGCCACGCAGTACTTCTCCAATGATCACTCAATTAGTTTCAGTTCTGTTGTTGCCGTTACTGCCCAATACATATGCTTGATTACCGCACAAATTCTGTCTTGCAATCATCCCCAGTGTATTACAATTACAAGTGCATCCTAAGTGTCACATATAAACCATTTGACAGTTCGCAGCCAACTAAGATTCATAACTTGACCAAAAAAGGAATTGCAGCTAGAAAACTTCCCAAAATATATTGTAGTATGAGACCAACTCAGACAACGGTAGCTTTAAGAACCTTGAATCCACCTCCTGTAACCTTGCTACATAGGATCTCAGAAAAACCCTCGATTCAGACTTCAGAGCAACTCCAACTTTTTTAATACAATATCTTTATCATATATATTGTATTATTCCAGCATGTATTGAGGGATTTAACATATGCGGGTGCACCTTAAACGAAAGTAGCATCCAACACCAGTCAAGAAACAGTAACACACCAAACAGGTAAATTTGCTGTGTAACTCTCAGCGCAATTTATATCAATCAATAATACAGAATACCTCATTGTTCACCTTCATCAGAAAACCTTAACATCATCATTTAAGGAAAAACATTAAGTGGTCAGTTCTATCTACAATTTAATTCTGTAGAACCGAAAGCCTTCTATGCACATACCATTGAGGCTAAGGTACACTTTACTGTGTCTGGAGTTGTATATTGACGACGAAATAAGACGAGGTCAGGCTCATATATCATGCGATTTATCACTTCGCGGAAGGTGCGCTGGTTTTCCCTTTCACCCAGTAAGATGTATAAGGCTGTGACGTAATAAGCAAGAAGAGAAAACAAATTATCCTTATGATGTACACTAGTGTAAAATGAAGGAAAAAAAATCCGGCAGCAGCCTTTCGAACTAGTAGTTAAGTATGGAGGGGAAATTATTTTTACCCAAAAATCGTGAAGTGACCAGAGAGTTTAAAATTGCAACGTATTATTCCAGGAGAACATATTTACCTAGTGTAGAGAGCTCTGGCGTGCTAACAGAAAGCGGATCAACTTGCCTGCATTTGTCATCTGCAAATGACTTGACCTGCACATGGCAAATAAAAAATCGACAATTACTAGTTGCTGGAAAGCTACATCGACCTATACAATGTTGACTACGCAGTAAATCTACAGCGTATGCTACACACCTCTGCTATTTGAAGTGAATCTGCATCAATTTTATCCCCACATGTAGTAGATTCTTTTATGCCAAACCCCTCACAGATTATATCTTTATTGCACAGCACCTTTGCTTGATTGGCTGGCTGTCGCAACGTCTCAAAATTCTTTCTCTCAACAGGAGAGTTGACTTCCAGAAACACTTGCGGCATTCGCAATGCTTTAAGAATGGTGGTTATAATGTAATAAGATGTATTTACTTTAACCTGCACAGGAATGGAAAGTAAGTCACCAGTTTTACACTTCTCCAGACATGCGATGTACATGCGGATCAGTTCAGATGGATTCAGATGTTAGTAGTTTCAGATGGATCAGTTTCACATTTCACACATAGGTCAAAACAAGCAAATAATGTCATTTAGAAAATAAAAAAGTGTCTGATAGAGATTACAACAAAAGTACATATCTAGGTGTGTTCATTATACTGCATATGCAGACATACCTAGTATATCAATGTGCATACAGAGTAAGAAACATTGATTAATTCTGGTACAAGAAAATTCAAACCGGAAGACTTTCGTTTCAATGTTAGGAGCTTTTTTATTCTTCAAAGTTAAAATATATGACATCAATATTTTACTTGGAAACAGTCACACTGCTCCATAATTAAAAGTAGGAATGAATGAAGGAAAATAAAACCAAGAAAAATAAGGGCCATGCAAGGATATAAGAGGTATTATAATCATACATTTTGAAATAAAGTGCTATCATTTAAAACTTCGCATATTTTATCCCTGAGAGAAATCAGTGAATAAGTGTTGTGGTGATCATTTTTCTGCCAACCAGAGAAGATATCGTATAACATTTGACTAATGCAGGGGCCTTCATGGCTCGGCAGGGAGCACACAGGTTGTCTCTTAAGAAATTCATCTCTGAAACCCCTCCAATTCCATAATATCTGCACATATTAATACAATATTAGAAGAAAGTGTGCATCAAAGCATACCCATGTGCCAACTTTCATCTACCTGAATGATGAAATTCAAGATAAAGATGCCATCAGTATCTTTGTCGATAACTTCGATACTCTTTCGATAAATGGAAATGCTTGTTGTTTCCTCAGAATATTGGCTACAAGACCCTGGATAAGATTGCAAAATCAGAAAAAATAACATTTTGCTGCATTACTGGATAGTTTTGAAAGATGATAGCACTAAGAAGTTTGAATTTGTTTATCACTGACCAGTTACCACTTGACTTGCCTATATATACTTGATTAAGTAACATAGTCATTCAGTTACTGTGGGGTCTCATTTGAACTACAGTAACCCCATAAATGTGGAACCTGCTTCTTCTTTTTTTTCCATTTGCTAGTTACTATAATCGATTATTGTGAATTCAGTACAGAGTTATTTAAGTAAACGACCTGTGAGTAAAAGGATGTTCAAAGCCAGTTATAGAGAGAATTTTCTCCTACCAATCTAAGATAACGACATAGAGGTCCTCTCGGTTATGCAGAACATCTGCCCAGGCTAGACCTTATTCATGTGCACCAATATGGTTTACTGAGGTGTGGGCCAAATCTCAAATCAATGACCCCAAAAAAAACAGCATTGTATGCAAAAAATTGTAAAATGCTGAACTTTTGGGTTTGGGCTTTTTCAGGCTCAGGTCTAGCCTTTCAAAAGGTTTTCCAGGTCCTGAAATCCAGACCAAGGAATGAGTTGGTCTAGTCCAACATGCAAGCTGAATTTATGCAAGAAGATTTGTCAACAGATAGTACTCATCAAAATCTGGGATAACCAGATTTAGGCATCTACCACCTGACTTTCTATGGATAGGAGCCAAATCCAAGATTCAGTGGCCTCATATATAATAACGCTGCGACCAAAGAACATGTGCATGGAAGTGTAACTTAACATGAGTTCAATACTACATTTCAGTATCTGCAAATATAGATGGAATATCAACTACATAGTGCTACTGCTAAAATTATAAACATTAAAATGGAGCTCCACTAGGAGAGATGCATTGGTATAACTTATGAAAACTTGTGACCCTTCCTTCTGCTCTCTATAGAGTATGCCATATGGAATATGAACTGCATAGTGCTACTACTAGAAATTCTTGATAACCCAGAAAGGGAGCTCATGCATTAGTATAACTAATAAAAATATACTTACGATTCTACTTATCCTGGCTATATGGATTACAGATTTCCTTTGGCTGCTTAAACTACAGGAGTGTACCTAATAGGTTTGATGCACTATTCTCATTTGTGATGCTGGGCAGATATCTTAGAACAGTTGCGACACTTTGGACATCCGATTTTCCCACATTATCTTCAGCATGAACCTCACTATAAAAATAATGAAACTTATGAGTTGTGCATATAATAAATCTCATAAAACTAAATATGATAAAGGAAGAAAAGGTGCATTTAACAAAAATGATATATACAGCGAAGGGATATCATTTCAATCATCCAGAGCAAAGAAAACTTCCAAAATGTGACCAGTTATGCAGCTGATAAACTTTGCACCTTTTGTGATCAAATGGTCACTACCACTGTTTAGTTCTTCGTAGCCAGACATCAATATGATCAAGTGCAAAAGTAACCAAATGCTTTTCTAGAACAGCAACAGATGGAAAAGCTTATTTCAAGTGTTCAAAATAAGTTCACCAAAAATGAGCATTGAAAATGTGAAAAAAAGAAGAACCTCTGCTTAGTTTTCTTAAAGTTAATTAATAGATTTTCTTGGACTTAATTGCCTACAATTGTTTCTTTCAATAATTACTTTCTGGTTTATCATTGAGTTTTCCTAATAGATAAAAATTGATAGCACAAGATGGCCACGAAAAGTTGAGAGTGCAGGAATCCTGCTGAATCTATGCAGGTGTGTTACTTTTATGCATGTCAATTTGCAATATACAGGTACCATTTTATCTGCGAAGTCCTCAAATAAATAAATATTTAAAAGCACATGGTAACTATCTTAACAAATCAATCTGAAACTGAAACTTCATATGGAACGAGTTTTCCAGAATATAGTGATGCACTGACAATTTGGCCAAACATGGATTAAACAATAATGTATATTCAAGTGCAGATAACATCGGAATGTAATTTTGATTTAGTGCAAGGCTAATGCTATTTAAAAATGAAGACTAAAACCATTTCATTCCACCACTACTTATCTGCTTTGCAAGAGAAAAAAGTGTCTGTAGTTTTTTTAGTCTAGTTTATAATAAGGTACTATAATTTCATCCTACTTAATGATTTTCCATATGCTTCTTCTCCTTACTGTAAATTCAGCTCTCTACAAAGAAGTTGACTATAACTCCAATACTGCATACAGAGATATACAACTTTATGAATTAAAGAAATGTGGTCAGCTTTTATCTTTCCACCATTGCAAACGCAGAAATTTTTGTTGAACAGTAGAAACCCTACCAATAGTAGACTTCAGAATGAAAACAGTTTGTTTCAGAAAGAAATACGGGTGAATACCCCAGGTAGTAAAATAACCTTGCTAAGTAAATGTGAAAAAAAAGAGAATATATGCAGAACAAAAAGAAAAATAGCCTTTGACAGTTTGGCATACCATGCATCGACAACATTAGGAAATATCACATCAATATCAGCATTGCAAATCTTACTGGCAGCTTTGTCTTCACTCAAAGATTGTAATAACTTAGTCTGCGGAGATGGTTAGAGGTTTATATGTCACTGCACAGTAGGAGAAAACAAACATATAACCTAGACATAGTTTATGAACAATCAGCTGCAGTTGTAAACGAACCCATATGAATGGTTTTGCAAAGGTCTTGATGACTATTCGATAATCCAAGAAAGAGGTCCTGACAAAAGCATGCCACAAGTCTTGGATTTCAGGACGAGCCTTATCAAACTGCAATAGAGACAAGTTGAATGTTAGCCTGATAAAGACAGTTGTCAGCAAGAATGCGCAAGACTGAACCTAAGTCGAAACAAGTACATGCAAAGGCAAAAAGAATTTGAGACCTCAGCGCTTAATTTATTTGCAGCTAAGCGCTTCAACTTGTGCTTGATCTCTTCTAGGATCTCCTTTCCTCGCTCGCATTTCTTCTCTAGAATTCCAGCAATCGACATTTCTTGAGTCGGAACAGACAAGCGTGCAAATACATATTCCGTGTTATTGAATCGGAGGCAGTGGTGGCCCTCTGAATCTTGGTAGACGGTTATCTCATCCAAAGAATCGTCCAGGATTACGTATTCACTGAGCTTCGAACCAAAGACTGACCGAAGCTTGCGCATATGCTTGCAGTTCATGTGTTCCAAGAGGGACTCTGGATTCGGCAACTTGATGCCAGCACAAAAGGGACAAATCCAAAACCTCCATGACCTGTTGTTGTTGGCAAAGCTGAGTGCATCAGATATGGTCCGTGCAGCCCACTGGTAGCCTTCGTACTCTTTACCATAGTACTCTTGCAGGTCAAGGAGTCTCACTGATACGAAGCCGCTCTGCTTCTCGCTTGTCATTGAGCACCGGAAATCATGGGCCACCAAGAAGAGCTTGTCGAGCAAGCGTCCGAGCTCCTCGTCCACAGAAAGTACTCTGTCATCGAACGTGTCTCCTTGGACGGAATGGGGAGGGACGTCCTCCCACATGGGGTCAGCCGGCTCCGGTATGGCAAACGCCCGGGCGCACTCCAAGTGCGAAGCCTCGTACAGACCCAGGACGAAACAGAGCTTGGCGTGGAACATGGCGAGCATTAGCGAGCCACCGAAGGTGTCTGCGATTGTTTCTTTCACGGCTAGGCGGATATGGCTGAGAATGGGCCTCCTGTCCATGTCGGGGTCAAGGGCGCGCAGTCGCAGAAGCTGCGTGTGCGCGCTCAGTAGCTGCGCGCGCGCCGAGCAGGGGTAACGCTTGGCGAGGTCTTTGGCCTTCTTGACCGCCTCGCGCGCGCGCGCACCGTGGTGGCGATGGCCGTCGTCGGCGGCGTCGTGGAGGTCGAGAACGTCCGTGACGAGGTGGTGAAGTCTCCAGTGCTGGATGGATGTGAGCGTGTCGAGAGCCGCAAGCCTGCAGCTCAGCACCCTCTGGTCCCTGGTGGAGCGCAACCCACCACCGACGGCGTACGCGACGTTGTTGTCCGCCGGGTCGACGGGGGAGGCCATGTCGACGGCCTCGCGCGCCTCGTTCTCCGCCTCGTCGGCCTTCGCGGCCATGAAGAGCGCCCTCGCGAGGTGGTCGGAGATGGAGACGCAGTTGGGGACGAGCCGCTTGGCCCTGGCGAGGTAACCCAGCGCGGCGCGGACGTGGTGCTGCGCCGTGGCCTCCTGATCGGTCCGCCTGGAGACGGCGTGGTGGAGGAGGCCAGCGAGGTGGAGCACGAGAGCCGATCCCTCGTGCCTGGCCGCGAGACCGTCGGCGAGCGCGATCGCCTCCTCGTGGTGGCCCTCGACCTGGAGCCTCAGCGCCGCCTCCGCCTCCCTGCGCAGCGCGGATGCAGCGCGATCGCTCGGCTTACCCATCGCGGCCGGAACGCTGCGGCGGCGCGGAGGACGAAGCGGCGGCGGGGGGCACGCGAGGTGTTTGAGGGTATGCCACAACGGTGCCGCAGGGTTTGGCTTGGTTAGGTGCGGCGGAGGTGGCTGGCCGGAGCTGAGGATTTTGGAAGGCGGTCGAGCTAGGGCGGGCGGTGTCAGCTGTAGCGGAGGTGGATTCGGGATTCCGCCGGAGGGGGCGGTTGCCGTTGTTAGTGTACGTAATATCCTTGTATAATACCGGTATAGAGTAGTACTCTACCCTGTATTATACCTCCTCTGTATTGCCACGTGTGGGGCTATTCCACACCTATATCAACACGTAACCGAGCCCAGGGAGGGGGCATCGTTCCCGCATAATATCGACATGGTATCAGAGCCCCCTTCCTCCACGACATCCAACGCCGTCTCCTAGAAATCGTCGGCGATCGCCGAGCCTCCAAACAACCCAAACAACCAGTAAAGAACCTTCTCCGGCTGTCGCGTTGAGATCCTCCGCCGCCGTCGTCAACCACAAAAAAACCAAAGAACCCAACAAAACCCTAGCCGCCGCCGCTGATCATCTTGATCCGCCGCCGCCAGATCAAAACAACAACCAAAAAAACCAAAAACCCTAGCTGCCGCCGCCGATCTTTACAGACAACCAGAAACCAGAAAAACTCCAAAACCCTAGCCGCCGCCGGTCCCCTGTGATCCGCCACCGCGTTTTTTCGTCAACAATTCCATGGCTTCTTCTTCGACAATGGCCACCATGGCTGCTCTGGCATCAGCCCTCGGTCACCCACCGCCGGAGAAACTCTCCCGTGAGAACCATCTCTTCTGGAAGGCACAAGTCCTACCGGCCCTGCGTGGAGCGCAAGTTATGGGTCTTCTTGATGGAACTGACCCTGCACCACCAACAACCCTCAAAGCCCTCGATGATGACAAGAAGGAGATCAGCATCCCCAATCCAGATTATGCTTCATGGCTTGCTCGGGATCAGACAGTGCTCAGTTTCTTGACCAAAGGCCTCAACCAAGACATCCTCGCACAGGTTCTCGGGGTAGAGCACGCTCGGGACCTGTGGACTGCGATTGAGGAACTCTTTTCCTCCCAGTCTCGCTCCAGGGTGAATATGCTTCGTGTCAAGCTGTCCAACACCAAGAAACTCGACATGACCTGCACCGAATACATCACCAAGATGAAAGGTTTTGTGTCCGAGCTTGCTGCAGCTGGTAAACAAGTGGATGATGATGAGCTTAAAGACTATATTCTTGCTGGTCTTGGCGATGACTACACTTCCTTTCTTGTCTCCATGAACGCTGTTCCCCACACCAAGCTGAACGACATGTGCTCCCAACTCCAAGCCCTTGAGCATCGCCAGGCTACGCTGAAAGAGACTTCTGAAGTTCCTACTGCGTTCCAGACATCTGCCAATGTCGCTGCCCGTCGTGATGGTGGCGCACAACACCGTAATGATGACTATCAGCGCCGTGACACTGGCTACCGCCCACGTGATGACGGCTACCGTCGGCGTGATGATGGTTACCGCCGACGTGATGACCAGCGTCGTGACCGTGGGGACTACCGAGATGGGCGCCGTGATCGTGATCGTGATGGGCGCCGTGATCGCCGTGAGGATGGGCGTGGACCACCCAAGGGTGGTCGGTGAAAGAACATCTCTCATATCATGTTTTGTGTGTTTGATGTCAATGTATGTGATACACTAATGATTGTTTAAGTGGTACAGGTATTACATAGATATTTATTCATGTATGTTGGATTTGATCATCTGCCAAAAGATATCAGAGAATGTTGGGCAGGCCGGATAATCCGGGCCGGATATTGTTGAAATATCCGGCCCCCTGATTTTGGCTAAGTCTTCGAGGAAAAGCAGCTCTGTATGGGGGCCGGACATTTGCCCGGATATTGTCCCGGTATTGTACCAGGGCCGGAATATCCGGGCCGGATATTTTGTAAATATCCGGCCCCCCGTTTTTGGCTAAGGACTGGAAGAAAAGTGGCTCTGGCATAGGGCCGGATATTTGACCGGACAATGTCACTGTTTTGTACCTGCGGCCGGATTATCCGGTGGGGGCGGATTATCCGGCCCCAACTTAGGCCGGATTATCCGGCCCCCCGGAAGACTCAACGGTTGGATTTTGGGAGGGGTATTTATACCCCTCTTCTTCTTCCTTACCTCTTTGCTCAATCATTGCTCAAGAATTCTGCCAAGCTACACCACCATTAGAGCCACCTCAAGAAACACAAGATTTGCAAGATCTCCTTCCTCCCCCAACCAAAGCTCTTGATCTTTGGGGATTCGAAGGAGAAGCCACCGATCTACATCCTCACCGAAGCGTTCTTCATTTCCCCCTCACTTGTTTGAGGGATCTCATGCTAGTGTTCCTATTTGGTTCCCTAGTTGATTTGTTGTTGATGTGTTGTTGTTGATTGTTGTATTGTTACAGATTTGGGAGCCTCCAATTCAGTTGTGGATGTGTGCCCCAAGAACCTTGTAAAGGCCCGGTTTCCGCCTCGAGGAAATCCCTTAGTGGAAGTGGGCTAGGCCTTCGTGGCGTTGCTCACAGGAGATCTGAGTGAAGCCTTCGTGGCTGTTGGTTTGGCTTGCGTAGCAACCACACTCCTCCAAACGTAGACGTACCTTCTTGCAAAGGAAGGGAACTACGGGAATCATCTCCGTGTCAACGCGTGCTACACTCTCGGTTACCTCTATCCCACTCTATCTCCTATATATTGCGTAGCTATATCTTGCTTAGTTGATAACCTTGTCATATAGGTAAATTCACTTAGTTGCATATCTAGAGAATTTACCTTTGTGTCAAACCTAAATTGAAAAAGAACTAAAAATTGGTTAGCACCTATTCACCCCCCCCCCCTCTAGGTGCGGCATACGATCCTTTCAATTGGTATCAGAGCCACGGCTCTTATTTCGGGCTTAACCGCCTAAGAGTATGCCGGACGAGACGCCTATGGAAGAGTCCGATAAGTTGGTCATCATGGAGGAAATCAATTCGTTGAGATCCTCCATGGACGCTCAAATGGAAAGCATGAGAAAATTGATTTCCGAGCTTTTGACTCCGGTCCCTCCTAAGGCTCCCGTCGTAGAGGTAAAGGACACGGGTGTGTTAGAAGAGGGAGGTGCTTCGGCACTACCCTCCTCTACCAAACCCGTGGAAGGTGATAACTTAAACACTAACAAATCTACCATTGCATCTCCTAGGGATACTAGTGGAGGTGAGAGCTACAATCGAGTAGCTCCACCTTTTCTATCTCCCGATATACCGGTTCCCCACCCTCATTTGAACATTCGGGGCGACCCACCTAAGTTTTCCGTTGAGAATTACGACACTTGGCGATTTGAGTTTCGCTCCCATGTTTGCAGTGCCTCCAATGAACTTTGGAGAATCATCCAGGAAGGCTTCAACCCTTACAACCCCGACAAGTTGACTAGAAGAGAAGCGGTTGATAGTCAACTCAACAACACCGCCTTGCACATGATTCAAACTAGTGTGGGGACAAAGGATTTGCCTCGGGTTCGGAACTACACCACCGCCAAGGAAGCTTGGGAAGGTTTGGCCGCTAGTTGCATTGGAAGTGAGAGCACGAGAAGGAACAAGTATAATGCTCTTCGGAATCAAGCCGAAGGATTCATGAGGCTACCGGATGAAGATCATCAAGACATGTATTCAAGACTCCTCATTGTTGCCGATTCCTTCCGGCTTATTGGTGCCACCCACATCAATGACTCTTGGATCAAGGAGAAGTACATTGAATGCATGATGCCATATGTACCCATTGATGTCAAGACTCTTGTTGGGAGAGAATGCTATTCCTCTCTCTCTTCTCAAGATGCCGTGCACGAGATGCAAGCCCTCAAGGTGCTCGAACAAAACTCTCATGATTCTCTCAATCGTGCCATTGGTATGTCAAAAGGGAACAATCTTGCCTTGGTGGTCAACCCCTTAGAAGAAGTGCACCCTCAAGAGCAATATAGGGCATCTTGGAGTATGTCCTATCCGGAAGATTTGGAATGCCACTATCATGATCACATGGCCTTCCATGCAAAGTCCTTTTGGGTTGATCCCTCCAAGGCCAAGGAAGACAACATCAAGAGAAACCACAAGAGTGGGTTCACTAGCTTTGGTCCAAAGACAAGATCATGCTACAATTGTGATGACAAGCGCCACTTCATTGCCGAATGCCCCTATGAAAATAGAGAGCTTCATAATGGAAGGCTCATTCCCAAGGACAAGAGCAAAGAATCAAAGGGCAAATATTCAAAAGCCCCCAACAAGAAGTTCTACAACAATAAGACCAAGAAGGGCAAGAAGACCCCAAGAGTTGTGCTAGTGACTAGGGAAGAATATTCTTCCGATGAAGTTGTAAGCTCTAGTGATGATGAAGAAGGAAGCTCAAAAGAAGTGGCCGCCATTGTCACTACCAACATTCCCTCTTCATCTCTCTTTGAATCCCCCAATGAGAATCCTCATATCAAGAATGCACATTGCTTCATGGCAACGTCCTCCTTGGACACATCTATTGTGCTAGCAACTCAAGAAGAATATTCCTCCGGAGATGATGATGGTGATGATGAAGAAGATGCAACCTCTAATGGATTGGTCGCTCTTGCCTCCCTCTCCACTAACTCTTCATCACCAAGTGAATCTCCCAATGAGATCATTCATGTGGAGGAAGAAAGTTGTCTCATGGCTAAAACCTCCGAGGTATCATCTCCTAGCCCCTCTATGCCTAACATATCAAGTGATCTAGGGGTTGATGATGCTAGTCTAAAAGTGAAACAAGAAATGCTAGAATTTGATGAATTCATGTTTAACCTACAAGGTATCAACAAAAAGCATGTTTCAAATCTCATGGCTCGTTTAGCTCAACAAAATGATATGCTTGAGAAAAAGGGTCAAATAGAGAGAGAAGACTCTCTTGAAATCCATGCTCTTAAAAATGCCCTTGAGGAAAGTCAAGAAGCTATAGCCTCTCTTGAGGAGAGGCTAGAAAATCTTGAAGAGCCTCAAGATGAAATTAACAAGCTCACTAAAGCTAGAGATCATGCTAGGGCTAAGACTAAATTGCTTAAAAAGGAAAAGGCCCAATTTGGTGTTGATCATGAGAAACTTGTGAAGGATCTAGATGAACTAGACAAAGCTCACAAAGCTTTGAAGAGTGAATACTCTCTCCTATCCAAGTCAAATGAGCAACTTCAAATTAGGCTTGCTTCATATGATATGCCTAGTTCCTCTACTCCTTCTTGTGATCATGCAAAAATTATTGAGGAAAATACTAGGTTGAAGGATGAACTTGCTAAGGCTTCCTCTCCCCAAAATAAACTTTCTTTGGATGATCTTTTGAGTAAGCAAAGATCAAACAATGGGAAGGAGGGCATAGGTTACAATGCCAAGGCGAAGAAGGCTAACAAGCAAAAGGCCAAGCCCGCACAAGAGAAAAAGAAAGATATCACCAATGGTGAAGCCCCTAAGGGCAACACCACTAATGATGATAATGCGGGAAATGCTAACCCTCACTATGTTCTATTTAAAGATTATTATGGTGATGTTTATGCTAAATATGTTGGCCCATATGATGGTTATGTTGCTTGGTCTATTTGGGTCCCAAAGACCCTTGTTGCTAACAAAAGAGGACCCATTGAGAAATGGGTACCTAAATCCAAGAATTGATCTCATGTAGGACTATGCATGGGAGGTTCAAAATGGGTACTTGATAGTGGATGTACAAGTCATATGACCGGCGGCAAGAACCTCGTCAAGGAGTTGAGGCCCAACATAAACAATATCACCGTCTCCTTTGGCGATAATTCTACATCCGAGGTATTGGGTTTTGGCAAGGTTGTGGTTGCACACAACATAACACTTGTGGATGTCATGCTTGTCAAAACCCTTGGTTACAATTTGCTTTCCGTTTCCGCCCTTGGCAAGATGGGTTTCGCCGTCTTTATTGATAATGATATTGTGGTCCTCTTGTGGAGCAAGACTCTAAAAGTCGCTTTCGTTGGGTATCGCGAACATAACTTGTACGTGGTGGACTTTTCGGGGACCACCACTTCAAGTGCGATGTGCCTATTCGGAAAGGCGGATGTGGGTTGGTTGTGGCATCGCCGCCTAGCCCATGTCAACATGAGAACTTTGCAAAGTCTTCACAAGGGGAACCATATTGTGGGACTAATGGAAAATGTTTCTTTTGCCAAAGATCGTGTTTGTAGGGCTTGTGTTGAAGGCAAAATGCATGACTCTCCGCATCCAAGCAAGACTATCATCTCTTCCAAGAGGATCTTGGAGCTCCTTCATGTGGATCTCTTTGGTCCCGTTACTCATGCAAGTCTTGGTGCGAAGAAACATTGCTTGGTGATTGTTGATGATTACTCAAGATACACTTGGGTCTACTTTCTCAAGACGAAAGATGAGACTCAACAAATATTCATTGACTTTGCTACCGAGGTGCAACGCCAACACAACCTCCTCATTATGGCAATAAGAAGTGACAACGGCTCCGAGTTCAAGAACTACACACTCAATGACTTTCTTAGTGATGAGGGGATTCGTCATCAATATTCCGCTGCTTACACCCCTCAACAAAATGGTGTTGCGGAGAGGAAGAACCGGACTCTTATGGATATGGCAAGGTCTATGATGGCGGAGTATAAATCCCGCTATAACTTTTGGGCCGAAGCCATCTCCACCGCTTGTCACTCCTCTAACCGGCTCTATCTCCGCAAGGGCTTGAACAAGACTACATATGAAATACTCACCGGCAACAAGCCTAATATCTCATACTTCAAGGTGTTCGGTTGTAAGTGTTTCTACAAAATCAAAGGAGTTCGTTTGTCTAAATTCGCTCCTAAAGCATTGGAGGGTATATTTGTTGGTTATGGTGCCGAATCTCACACTTATAGAATCTTTGATATAGCCTCCGGGATTATCATCGAATCTTGTAGTGTGAGGTTCGAAGAAAATGATGGCTCCCAAGTGGGGCAAGTTGATGTATGTGCAGGTGATGAAATACCTCAAGATGCCATAGTAAGAATGGGTGTGGGATTTTTCCGCCCCATTGAGGGACACGGTGTGGCGTCTCGGGAAGAACTATGCTCTACCACGGTGGAGCCCTCATCCTCTCAACATCAACAAACCCCTTCTCTTGAAGCTAATGATGCACCAACCCAAGAACAAGAAGAAAACCCTCCCTCTCATGTACAAGATCAAGGACAAGATCAACCAAGAATTCATGATGGCTCCGATGAGTATCCATTTGATATTTGCACTTCACCAAATGTTGTCCAAGATCAAGCACATGAGGATGAGCTTGCTCAAGAAATTGAGGAAGCTCAAATTGAAGGTCAAGACGGGGACCCAAATGATCAAGTTGATCAAGTGACACCTCCAAGGCCTAAAAGAACCAAGGAGGAAATCGAGGCCCGTCGTCTAGCAAGAAGAGAAAGGCAACTTGAGCGTCTTGGACACACACATGACAAGGTTCTTGGTGATGTAAGGGCAAAGGTTTCCACAAGAAGGCAATTGGCTAACTTTAGCAATCATCATGCTTATATCTCCTTAGTGGAACCCAAGAAAGTGTTTGAAGCCCTTGAAGATTCGGATTGGTTGGAAGCTATGCACGAAGAACTCAACAACTTCAAGCGCAACAAAGTATGGACCTTAGTAGAGAAGCCAAAGGAGTGCCGCAATGTTATAGGCACTAAATGGATATTCAAGAACAAGCAAGATGAGTTTGGAAATGTTGTGAGGAACAAGGCAAGATTGGTGGCTCAAGGTTTCTCTCAAGTTGAAGGAATTGACTTTGGGGAGACTTATGCTCCCGTGGCTCGCCTTGAGTCCATCTGTATCCTTCTTGCTTATGCATCGCATCATAACTTTAAGCTACAACAAATGGATGTTAAAAGTGCATTTCTTAATGGTCCTTTGCATGAAGAGGTTTATGTTAAGCAACCCCCGGGGTTTGAGGATCTCAACTTTCCTAACCATGTCTACAAGCTTGATAAAGCACTTTATGGTCTCAAACAAGCTCCTAGAGCTTGGTACGAGCACCTTAAAGAATTGTTGGTAGACCGTGGGTTTGATGTTGGGCTAATCGATCCCACTCTTTTTACTAAGAGGGTTAATGGGGAGCTTTTCGTTTGCCAATTATATGTTGATGATATTATCTTTGGCTCTACTAACAAAGCTTTCAATGATGAATTCTCAAAGCTTATGACCGATAGGTTTGAGATGTCTATGATGGGAGAGATGAAGTTCTTCCTTGGTTTTGAGATCAAGCAATTGAGAGAAGGAACCTTCATCAATCAAGCAAAATATCTCCAAGACATGCTCAAGAGGTTCAAGATGACCGAGTTGAAGGGTGTGGCCACTCCTATGGTCACCAAATGTCATCTTGCACTAGATCCCAATGGTTAAGAGGTGGATCAAAAGGTATATGATACGTCTCCAACGTATCGATAATTTCTTATGTTCCATGCTACTTTATTGATGATACCTACATGTTTTATGCACATTTTATGTCATATTCGTGCATTTTCTGGAACTAACCTATTAACAAGATGCCGAAGTGCCAGTTCCTGTTTTCTGCTGTTTTTGGTTTCAGAAATCCTAGTAACGAAATATTCTCGGAATCGGACGAAATCACCTCCCAGGTTCCTATTTTTCCCGGAAGCTTCCAGATCACCGAAGAGGGGCCAGAGATGGGCCAGGGGGGCCCCACACCACACTTGGGCGCGGGCCAGGGCCTGGCCGCGCCACCTGGTGGTGAGGGCACCCTGGTGCCCCTCCGAGGCTCCCCTTTCGCCTATTTAAAGGTCCTGACCTAAAAACCCTTACAGAGGAAGCCACGGTACGCGAAACCTTCCAGAGCCGCCGCCATCGCGAAGCCAAGATCTGGGGGACAGGAGTCTCTGTTCCGGCACCCTGCCGGACGGGGAAGTGCCCCCGGAAGGCTTCTCCATCGACACCGCTGCCATCTCCACCGCCATCTTCATCACCGCTGCTGCTCCCATGAGGAGGGAGTAGTTCTCCATCGAGGCTCGGGGCTGTACCGGTAGCTATGTGGTTCATCTCTCCCATGTACCTCAATACAATAATCTCATGAGCTGCTTTACATGATTGAGATTCATATGAGTTTGTATCACAATTTATCTATGTGCTACTCTAGCAATGTTATTAAAGTAGTTTTATTCCTCCTGCACGTGTGTAAAGGTGACAGTGTGTGCACCGTGTTAGTACTTGGTTTATGCTATGATCATGATCTCTTGTAGATTGCGAAGTTAACTATTGCTATGATAATATTGATGTGATCTATTCCTCCTACATATGCATGAAGGTGACAGTGTGCATGCTATGCTAGTACTTGGTTTAGTCTTTTGATCTATCTTACACTAAAGGTTACTAAAATATGAGCATTATTGTGGAGCTTGTTAACTCCGGCATTGAGGGTTCGTGTAATCCTACGCAATGTGTTCATCATCCAACAAGAGTGTAGAGTATGCATTTATCTATTCTGTTATGTGATCAATGTTGAGAGTGTCCACTAGTGAAAGTCTAATCCCTAGGCCTTGTTCCTAAATATTGCTATCGCTGCTTGTTTACTGTTTTACTGAGTTACTACTGCTGCGTTACTACTGCTTGTTTACTTCCCACAATATTACTACCATCAACTGCACGCCAGCGAGCTATTTTCTGGCGCCGTACTACTGCTCATATTCATTCATACCACTTGTATTTCACTATCTCTTCGCCGAACTAGTGCACCTATTAGGTGTGTTGGGGACACAAGAGACTTCTTGCTTTGTGGTTGCAGGGTTGCATGAGAGGGATATCTTTGACCTCTTCCTCCCTGAGTTCGATAAACCTTGGGTAATCCACTTAAGGGAAACTTGCTGCTGTTCTACAAACCTCTGCTCTTGGAGGCCCAACACTGTCTACAAGAATAGAAGCACCCGTAGACATCAAGCAAATTTCTGGCGCCGTTGCCGGGGAGGGAAGGTAAACGGCACTCACACATTGGCAAGCCCGGCAACTAAGCACTTTTCCTCCCTCGTCAACTACGCGCCAAGCACTTTTCTGGCGCCGTTGCCGGGGAGGAAAGGTAAAAGGCAATCATACTCCGGTTCCAGGTAACAGTACTTTTCTGGCGCCATTGTGTGTGTGCTCGAAGCTATTTCCTTTAGACTCTGCAATTGCGACATTTGGTTTCTTGTTTACACTAGTTAGGCATAATGGACAACAATGACCTTCTTATTCTATTTCCTGATTTAAGACATGGATGGTTTGATGCGAAAATTAAAAAACCCATGGAACATATTAATATGAATGCTTTGAACACTATTGTTGCTAATGCTATGGAAAATTCTAAGCTTGGGGAAGCTGGCTTTGATGAGCATGATATTTTTAGTCCCCCAAGCATTGAGGAGAAAATTTACTTTGATGATACTTTGCCTCCTATTTATGATGATTATAATGATAGTAGTCTCTTGTTACCACCTGTTATGGAGGATAAATTTGATTATGATTACAATATACCTCCTATATTTGATAGCTACTTTGTTGAATTTGCTCCCACTACAACTAATAAAATTGATTATGCTTATGTTGGGAGTAGTAATTATTTTATGCATGAGACTCATGATAAGAATGATTTATGTGATAGTTATATTGTTGAGTTTGCTCATGATGCTACTGAAAGTTATTATGAGAGAGGAAAATATGGTTATAGAAATTTTCATGTTACTAAAATGCCTCTCTATGTGCTGAAATTTTTGAAGCTACACTTGTTCTATCTTCCTATGCTTGTTACTTTGCTCCTCATGAACTTGTTTATTTACAAGATTCTTTTTCATAGGAAGCATGTTAGGCTTAAATTTGTTTTGAATTTGCCTCTTGATGCTCTCTTTTGCTTCAACTTCTATTTCTTGCGAGTGCATCATTAAAACTGCTGAGCCCATCTTAATGGCTATAAAGAAAGAACTTCTTGGGAGATAACCCATGTGTTTTTTTACTACAGTACTTTGTTTTATATTTGTGTCTTGGAAGTTGTTTACTACTGTAGCAACCTCTCCTTATCTTAGTTTTGTTGCATTGTTGTGCCAAGTAAAGTTTCTATTCTAAAGTTGATGTTATATTTGGGATCGCTGCGCAGAAACAGCATTGCTGTCTGTCACGAATCTGGGCACAAGTCTCTGTAGAAAATTCCAAAAAATCTGCCAATTTACGAGCGTGATCCTCAGATATGTACGCAACTTTCATTAGTTTTGAGTTTTTCCGTTTGAGCAAGTCTGGTGCCATTTTAAAATTCGTCTTTACAGACTGTTCTGTTTTTGACAGATTCTGCCTTTTATTTCGCATTGCCTCTTTTGCTATGTTGGATTCATTTCTTTGATCCATTAATGTCCAGTAGCTTTATGCAATGTCCAGAAGTGAAAAGAATGTTTGTGTCACCTCTGAACATGTGAATTTTTGATTATGCACTAACCCTCTAATGAGTTTGCTTGAAGTTTGGTGTGAAGGAAGTTTTCAAGGGTCAAGAGAGGAGGATGATATACTACGATCAAGAAGAATGAAAAGTCTAAGCTTGGGGATGCCCCGGTGGTTCATCCCTGCATATTTTAAGAAGACCCAAGCATCTAAGCTTGGGGATGCCCAAGACATCCCCTTCTTCATCGACAAAGTATCAGGTTTCTTCTCTTGAAACTATATTTTTATTCGGTCACATCTTATGTACTTTACTTGGAGCGTCTGTGTGTGATTTTATTTTTGTTTTGTTATCTTAGTTCTCTGAATAAGTTCATCCTTGTGTGGGAGAGAGACACGCTCCGCTGGTTCGTATGAACACATGTGTTCTTAGCTCATAATATTCATGGCGAAGTTTTCTCTTCGTTAATTTGTTATATGGTTGGAATTGGAGAATGCTACATGTAGTAATTCTAAAATGTCTTGGATAATGTGATACTTAGCAATTGTTGTGCTCATGTTTAAGCTCTTGCATCATATGCTTTGTACCCATTAATGAAGAAATACATAGAGCTTGCTAAAATTTGATTTGCATATTTGGTCTCTCTAAGGTCTAGATAATATCTAGTATTGAGTTTTGAACAACAAGGAAGACGGTGTAGAGTCTTATAATGTTTACAATATGTCTTTTATGTGAGTTTTGCTGCACCGGTTCATCCTTGAGTTTGCTTCAAATAACCTTGCTAGCCTAAACCTTGTATCGAGAGGGAATACTTCTCATGCATCCAAAATCCTTGAGCCAACCACTATGCCATTTGTGTCCACCATACCTACCTACTACATGGTATTTCTCCGCCATTCCAAAGTAAATTGCTTGAGTGCTACCTTTAAAATTCCATCATTCACCTTTGCAATATATAGCTCATGGGACAAAATAGCCTTAAAAACTATCGTAGTATTGAATATGTACTTATGCACTTTATCTTTTATTAAGTTGCTTGTTGTGCGATAACCATGCTTAAGGGAACGCCATCAACTATTGTTGAATATCATGTGAGTTGCTATGCATGTCCGTCTTGTCTGAAGGATCTATCATTTTAGTGGTTGGAGCATGCAAAATTGTTAGAGAAGAACATTGGGCCGCTAACTAAAGCCATGAATCATGGTTGAAGTTTCAGTTTTGGACATATATCCTCAATCTCATATGAGAATAATAATCATTGCTACATGCTTATGCATTTAAGAGGAGTCCATTATCTGTTGTCCATGTTGTCCCGGTATGGATGTCTAAGTTGAGAATAATCAAAAGCGAGAAATCCAAAATGCGAGCATTCTCCTTAGACCTTTGTACAGGCGGCATGGAGGTACCCCTTTGTGACACTTGGTTGAAACATGGCATGCAAAGATCCGGTAGTCCAAGCTAAGTAGGACGAGGTGCGGACACTATTAGTATACTATGCATGAGGCTTGCAACTTGTAAGATATAATTTACATAACTCATATGCTTTATTACTACCGTTGACAAAATTGTTTCATGTTTTCAAAATAAAAGCTCTAGCACAAATACAGCAATCGATGCTTTCCTCTTTGAAGGACCATTCTTTTACTTTTATTGTTGAGTCAGTTTACCTGTCTCCTTCCACCTTAAGAAGCAAACACTTGTGTGAACTGTGCATTGATTCCTACATACTTGCATATTGCACTTGTTATATTACTTTATGTTGACAATATCCATGAGATATACATGTTATAAGTTGAAAGCAACCGCTGAAACTTAATCTTCCTATGTGTTGCTTCAATACCTTTACTTTGATTTATTGCTTTATGAGTTAACTCTTATGCAAGACTTATTGATGCTTGTCTTTAAGTACTATTCATGAAAAGTCTTTGTCATATGATTCACTTGTTTACTCATGTCATTACTTTTGTTTTGATCGCTGCATTCATTACATATGTTTACAAATAGTATGATCAAGGTTATGATGGCATGTCACTTAAGAAATTATCTTTGTTATCGTTTTACCTGCTCGGGACGAGCAGAACTAAGCTTGGGGATGCTGATACGTCTCCAACGTATCGATAATTTCTTATGTTCCATGCTACTTTATTGATGATACCTACATGTTTTATGCACATTTTATGTCATATTCGTGCATTTTCTGGAACTAACCTATTAACAAGATGCCGAAGTGCCAGTTCCTGTTTTCTGCTGTTTTTGGTTTCAGAAATCCTAGTAACGAAATATTCTCGGAATCGGACGAAATCACCTCCCAGGTTCCTATTTTTCCCGGAAGCTTCCAGATCACCGAAGAGGGGCCAGAGATGGGCCAGGGGGGCCCCACACCACACTTGGGCGCGGGCCAGGGCCTGGCCGCGCCACCTGGTGGTGAGGGCACCCTGGTGCCCCTCCGAGGCTCCCCTTTCGCCTATTTAAAGGTCCTGACCTAAAAACCCTTACAGAGGAAGCCACGGTACGCGAAACCTTCCAGAGCCGCCGCCATCGCGAAGCCAAGATCTGGGGGACAGGAGTCTCTGTTCCGGCACCCTGCCGGACGGGGAAGTGCCCCCGGAAGGCTTCTCCATCGACACCGCTGCCATCTCCACCGCCATCTTCATCACCGCTGCTCCCATGAGGAGGGAGTAGTTCTCCATCGAGGCTCGGGGCTGTACCGGTAGCTATGTGGTTCATCTCTCCCATGTACCTCAATACAATAATCTCATGAGCTGCTTTACATGATTGAGATTCATATGAGTTTGTATCACAATTTATCTATGTGCTACTCTAGCAATGTTATTAAAGTAGTTTTATTCCTCCTGCACGTGTGTAAAGGTGACAGTGTGTGCACCGTGTTAGTACTTGGTTTATGCTATGATCATGATCTCTTGTAGATTGCGAAGTTAACTATTGCTATGATAATATTGATGTGATCTATTCCTCCTACATATGCATGAAGGTGACAGTGTGCATGCTATGCTAGTACTTGGTTTAGTCTTTTGATCTATCTTACACTAAAGGTTACTAAAATATGAGCATTATTGTGGAGCTTGTTAACTCCGGCATTGAGGGTTCGTGTAATCCTACGCAATGTGTTCATCATCCAACAAGAGTGTAGAGTATGCATTTATCTATTCTGTTATGTGATCAATGTTGAGAGTGTCCACTAGTGAAAGTCTAATCCCTAGGCCTTGTTCCTAAATACTGCTATCGCTGCTTGTTTCTTGTTTTCTTGAGTTACTACTGCTGCGTTACTCATCGCTTGTTTACTTCCCACAATATTACTACCATCAACCGCACGCCTTGAGCTATTTTCTGGCGCCGTACTACTGCTCATATTCATTCATACCACTTGTATTTCACTATCTCTTCGCCGAACTAGTGCACCTATTAGGTGTGTTGGGGACACAAGAGACTTCTTGCTTTGTGGTTGCAGGGTTGCATGAGAGGGATATCTTTGACCTCTTCCTCCCTGAGTTCGATAAACCTTGGGTAATCCACTTAAGGGAAACTTGCTGCTGTTCTACAAACCTCTGCTCTTGGAGGCCCAACACTGTCTACAAGAATAGAAGCACCCGTAGACATCAGTATACCGCTCCATGATTGGATCCTTGCTTTACCTTTGTGCATCTAGACCGGACATAGTGTTGAGTGTTGGTGTGTGTGCAAGGTATCAAGCTTCTCCTAAGGAGAGCCACATGATGGCTCTCAAAAGAATCTTTCGATATTTGGTTGATACCCCAAGATATGGTATTTGGTACCCCAAAGGCTCAAGCTTTATTCTCAATGGATATACCGATGCGGATTGGGCGGGTGACAAGGATGATAGGAAATCAACTTCCGGGGCTTGCCAATTCCTTGGTAGGTCCTTGGTGTGTTGGTCTTCTAAGAAGCAAAATTGTATATCTCTCTCCACCGCCGAAGCCGAATATGTTGCCGCCGCAAGTGGATGCACTCAATTGTTATGGATGAGGCAAACTTTAAAGGAATACGGTGTCATTTGTGACAAAGTGCCTCTATTATGTGACAATGAAAGTGCCATCAAGATTGCCTATAATCCGGTGCAACATTCAAGAACGAAGCATATTGAGATCCGGAATCATTTCATTAGGGATCATGTTGCCCGTGGTGATATTGAGCTTATCTATGTTCCTACCAAAGATCAACTTGCTGATATATTCACGAAGCCTCTTGATGAAGCAAGGTTCTCTTATTTGAGGAATGAGCTAAATATCATTGATTCAAGGAGCATAGCTTGACCATCTTGCAAACACACCTTTGTCTCAAAACTTTATTTGGTTTAGATGTGGGCATGGAAATAGGGGGAGTGCGGTTTAAACTATTGAGCTATCCCTCCCCCCATAATGCCAACATTAAATAAAATCATTCTCTTTATATCATATAATGATATGTGAGCTTCAATGATGAGTAGTGGTTTTGGGCCCAAGATACATCTTCGCGGTGCCATGCCATAACACTCATATATGGTGGCCTAGGCCACCACACTCTTCTTTGTGAAGAGTTGGAGTTATTTGGGTCTTATCGCCTTTTATTTGACAACTCCATGTTCTTATGGGAAATCACTCTAGTTTGGCCTTATTTGCTCATATCTTGCAAACTTGAGTGATCATGTACCATTAACAGTTTGTATCTTCTACAACCTAAGCCTACTCTCTACCATAAGCCATTTCCATCTTGCTCATTTGTCATGTTTGGTAAAAACTTGGAGTTTGAGGTGTTTCGGTCGGATGATCTAGGTCGCTCCATCTTATTGGTAAATTTGCACCGTATATGTGACGTGATACTTTATTGCATCACACATGAGTCTTGCAAATAACCAACGAAAGATGGGACGGATTCCCCGTGATTCTGGAATTTTTCAGAACCCCGGATTATCCGGCCCCAGGCGACCCCGGATTATCCGGCCCGGCCGGATTATCCGCCCTAAACTAGGGCCGGATTATCCGGCCTGGGCAGATCTTGAAAGGGTTGAGGACGAGGCCGCGGGGGGGCAAACGGTTCACACCACCCCCATGCGCCTCTCTCTCCTCTTTCTCCTCTCAAGTTCGCCGGACCTCCTCCTCCTCGCCGGAGACGCTCCGTCCGCCCCCTCTCGGAGTTCTTGGGTGGATCGGGTGCATCTCCTCCCTAGCTACCTTCTCCTCCAAGCGGTTTCCACAATGGATTTGGGTATGATTCACAATCTCTAACCCTACATGTTGTGTTTTATATGTGCTCTTTTCTTGGTGGAATTGGTGTCTAGTTGTTCCAAATCTTGTGTAATGTACTCCTCTTGCATGCTATGAGGCCGATCTAGTCTTAGACATGTTTTTGATTGGAAAAATTGCAAATCTCGCAGGGCCGGATTATCCGCCCCCCGAGCTGGCCGGATTATCCGGCCCGGCCGGATTATCCGCCCCCAGGGGACACCGGATTATCCGGCCTGGAGCTTCATCGCCGCTGCAGTTTGGCTTCAATCTATCATGTCTAGATCTGCACCGACTTATAGCATGTTTCTCGAGTATATTACTGTATCTTACATGACTTATGAGCATTACCTTTCCTTTGCTACCCCGCCTTTGCTTCTCACAGGTGGTGCTTCTCGGGGTGGTCGGAGACGCTCAAGGCATGATCGATCTAGTGATGAGTTTGCTTCCAATGTGTCAACACCCGGATTTTTAAGTCCAGATGCCTATTATGCCATTCATCGCAATCCCAGGAATATTGTTTTTGCGAGACATAATAGATTGATATCACAACACATCATTCATTACAACACATAATCGTCTTACAACAAGGGATCACATGATCCAGTCTTAATACAACATAGTGGATCTAGAGATCCTATTACAAATCACATAGCGGAAGCGAAGTAACGGTTGCGGTCCATCTATTCCACAGGCAACTGTTGACGTCAGGAGCGATCCTAGTTGTCGTAGACGTCCTGCTGTCCATCTTCCTCGTACTGCTGTTCTCCTTCATAGTCTGGCCATTTGAATAGCCAGGGACAAAGCCATGAGTACTTTAAAGTACTCGCAAACTAATACTAATGTAAGCACTATTAACTATAGTAATGGGGATGCTAAGCTCTAGGTTTATTTGCATAAAGCCAAGTTTATTTCATAAACATTTAGTAAAGATGCTTGAGTCGCTAGACTAACTCCAGTGGGAACATTAGTGTTATTCCCACAACTCTGTTGTGATTCAAGTCAAAGTCACCATTTCAAGTTCAAATCATAAGTCACCCTTCACATGTCACATTTTTGGAAAATGGTCTGATGACGGAACAGTATGGCCTTTCCAATCGTCCGTAACCGTGGACACGGCTATTCGAATAGTTCTACACTCTGCAGAGGTCGTACACTTGTGCCACAACATTTGCAATAATCCGTCAGGGTTAACTGGCCCTGATTTATCACACTCCGTGTGCGGACTACCAACCATAACCTTTCACTTACATATCCTAGTATAGGCACCTCTCCCCATGAGCTTGGCCTCCCAGTGAAGACAGACAGTCAGCCTGGGAACTGCACAGGGCTTGGGCCGGACAGTTCACCTCATTCACGTCATTTCACATCAATTCACTTTTAACGGAGGCAGCCTCAGCATAACCCCTAAGACGCTTGTTTAGAGGGAACCCATACTAAGATACATAAACTTCCAGTTAAGCCCTTACCCATAATCAGGTATTGTGGGGGTACTTGCAAAAATTGGAATGGTATCGCATCCGAACCCAACCATCAGTTTTTGTAAAATTCACCATGTCATTCACAAGTCACATTCACCTTCAAAATCTTTCAATAGAATGACTCATCATTCCAAGGTTTTCAAAGTCATTTCATTTCACAAGTTCCCATCTAGAGTAGTCAATTTTATTTGTTAGCACTAGCAACTAATCATGAGGGGTGCTAACTAGCTTTGATTGTTCCAGGCTAACTTTGATACTCTTGTAGTATCCTATCTCTAGACCAAAGTTAACTATAAAAGCAAGTTATAAAAATCAAAGTAAAAGCTTGTAAGAATAAAACTTGGGATGGGATCATGAAGCATAAAGTAAATTGGTGAGTGTGCCTTGCTCTAGTAGAGCTTTGCACCTTGCAAGAATATTAGCTTGCAAGAGTATAGCTTGCATTGGAGTTAGCTTGCATTGATAATAGCTTGCCTTGGTTGGAGTAGTGATCAAAGTTCTCTTCCTCTTCAAAGTAGTCCTCCTCCTCCTCGGTGTACTCCTCGGTACTAGCGTCTAAATACGAGTACAATACACACAATTACCACACAAAGCCTAAGTACTAGACTAAGCACACACATAAATCACTCCTACTAAGCTATCAATCAACATGCTTATTAGGTGAGTGGATTTCATTTTATTCTTAAGAAAAATAATTTCCTCTCATTATAAATATTAATTAGAGTTTCTATTTATTTCTTGAGGAAAATAATTTCCTCTCATTGAATATTATTAAGATTTAATTTCCTCCATTAATGTCATATGACCTAGGTTGACCCAAGTCAACCTCTTCATAGGTATTAATTGGGAAGTGATTTAAATGAGGTACACCACCTCATGCCTTTTTATTACTCATGATTAATGATTTAATATCATCAACTAATTTAATATGAGTTTAAAATTGACCATAGTCTATACCCCATATTAACTTAGTTGAGGCAAGATTTTAATGAGACCACTACATCTCATAAGATTTAATAAGTAGCCTTGAATAATTTAAATACTACTATGAAAATGATTGAATATTTTTAAATAAGAACCTATGGATTATTACTACATGTGTCATTAATTCTCATTGAATCCCTTGGAGTAAGTATTTAATTGAGAGGCTACACCTCATATAGTTTAATACCACATACTAATGATTTAAATGAGGTGTAGCACCTCATTCTATTTAATTTTAACCTGGTAAGGATCTAATATTATCAACAATTCAGATGAGACCTAAATGACCAGAGTCTCTAGCTTATTTTGAATTGTTCATGACAAGATTTAAATGAGAGAAAGATTCCCATAAGATTTATTAATAGTTTTGGACAATATCTTTGACTAGAAATAGCCATAAAGTCCTTTCATTAAACTAGGCCATGATCATTCAAGGTAAGCATGGCATATTTTTGCAGAAACAATTAGTGTAAGTGAAATGTGAATTATAGGAGTTGGAATCAACTCAAAAGCATTTGTGGTTGATTTTTAAGAATTAATCTAAGGCAGAAAAGTCCCTGCCTTGTTATTTTTATCATTTAAATTATATAATAAATCTAAGATTGAGGCCAGTGTAGTCTTATAGATAATTTAACAAGGTTTCCAAATATATAAAATTTGTTCAATTTGGTTCGGTAGATTTTATTCTATTTAATTTTCAAAACAGCATCTGAGAAGAAACAATAAATTTCGAAATTCTTTTATTTGAAATGGTGGGCTTGGCGGGAAACGGTGTTGGGCCACGGAGAGGGAAAAAGATTGGGCCGGCCCAGCTATGCCAACGGTGCACGCGGGCCAGCTGACAGGTGAGGGGCCACCCGTCAGTGGTTGGTTTCCTTACCGAAACGGTGCGCAGCGTCGGCCGTTGGATTAGGGGTCGATCGGGCGGCTGGTAGTCGTCGTCGTCGACGGGAGGAAGACCTCACTGCAGCGGCGGAGGTAGGGGGTCGACGGCGACCCTGGGCTCCGGCGATCAACGGCGTCGGTGCAGGAGGAGGTTGTCGAGGATGGGGAAGCTGCTGGTACAAACGGCGGCTCCAGAGGTGGACGAATTTGACGGCGGCTTCTGCGGCGGCGCTACGGGACTCCGGCTAGCAATTGGGGGGCTCCGGTGAGTAATTGAGCGAGAGGAGGGGACGAGGAGGCTCAGTGGTGAGAGAGGAATGCGAGGGTGTGATGAAATCGTCCAGGGGGAGCCGGCTTTTATAGAGGCCAGGGTGCTGCGAGGGTGCGGGCAAGGTCGTCGACGCCGTCGGCGTTTCAGGCGGTGAAGGGGCAAGTGATGGGCACTGCGTGTTCCTGGTGTCACGGTGAGCACGACGCGCATCCAGGAGAGGCCAGGGGTGGAGTGGTCGCGTCGTCATCGTCACCGGGGACCCGTGTACTGCGGCGGATGGTCGTCGTCCGTGTCGTCGTCTACAGGGCTGGCGCGTCCAAGTGGAGTTGTCTATGCGCTTGCTGACGTCGAGGAGAGGCCGTAGGTGAGAGAAGAGGGCAGGAGATGGTCGGGGTGACGAGGGCGAGCGGGCGCACTGGCGTGCCGTGGCCATGCCGGTGCACGCGCCGGCGAGGCCGAGGGCGGTGACCACGTGCTGTCCAGGGTGCTTTGTCGTGTTCTCTCTGACTCACGATGATGTCTAGCTTGCTCAGCAACGTCAGGGTGATCCGCAGGACATGGTGGAGTGGCTTGGATGGGAGAGGAGAGGAGGTGAGCATGTGGATGTCATGCCATGCCTCGGCATGGTCAGTTTTTGGTCAAGGTGAGCAAGGTTCAGGGCTGGCTGTGGCTTGGACTGGTGTCCGAGAGAGGTGGTGGTGTTACAGAGCAGCAGGGGAGGGCCAGGGTTGGACCAAGTCCAACCAAAAACTCAGCATGGGCATCAAATTGGGGTCTGCCTGCAAAGTGTTTGTAGAAATGGCCGCAAGAAACTAATTTTTGAATTTTGGAAATTCCTTTGGTGGATCTCATTCATAAAATCATAGAGATGGAATGGTGGTGGTGGTGCTCATTTTGGTGAAGGTTTGCAAGGATTCAAAATGGGGGTCATCTTCACATAGTTTTAAAGTCTCCACTTGTCAAATGCATTCTGGTCAACCTGGTCAACATTAGGTATGGTGGTCAACATGAAAGTTGTTCACCTTCATATGGTCTTGGATGACATGGTCATAGTTGACCAAGTTTGGTTGAAGAAAAGTCAAAGCCAGAGGGGTAAAGAGGGGAACATTTTATAAAATGGCCCAATGACCATTATCACATGTAATGTTGAATTTGAGATTTGCTTTGATTTGATTCTTGTTTCTTTGATGCAATTATGTTTGTTTACTATATATAAGTATTTTACAAACAATAGATCAAGCAATGGTGGCCTTGGTTGAAGATTTGCAAATTTGGCTAAGTGTATGTGAGTGAATTTTGGGGATTTTCTCCCTATTTGATTTCTCCCTATTTGAGTTGACTTTTGTTTACTCCAATGTGATTCTTATTAGTTTAGAAACATTTTCCAACCATTGAAACCAATTCAAATGGTCTTTCTCAAAGATTTGCAAAAATGGCCATAACACATAAGAGGTGATGTGTTAAATTCATTATTTTTGTAAATGGTTGATCTTGCTTTACTTGGGCATGGGTTAGGGTCAATCTAGTATTATATTAGGCTGAGAGATGGTTTCACACCATTTGGTCAAGGTTTAAAGTGCATAGGTCAAGAATTGGGGAAATGGCTATGTGCCACTTATGCCTCTATGCATATGTTGCCTTTGATTTTTAATTTGATTTGGCTTGACCCAATTGATGTTGTTGAGTGTTGAAATGGCATATGGAAGTGATCCAACCATTCACCACATGTATTAGGGTCAAGATTCTTAAATTCACATATTTGCTATTTTATTCTCATATGCCTCTATGGCATTTTTAGTTTCTTTTTATTTTCGTTGGAAACCACTTGGATTTGGTTTGATGGGTACTAGGTAAGGTGTGTGAAGGTTTTCCAAACCTCTAAGCAAAGTAGAAAGGCTTAGGGTAAAGTTTTATAAATATAGCCATAGGCACATATGCCTTTTTCTTATTTAAATTCTTTTTATTTTATTTTAACTAGGGTGGTGAAAAGAGGGGTGAGGTTTAGGGTTTTGTGGGGTTCACAATGGTTCACCACTATTTAGCATAAATAATAAAGGTAGGGTTCAAGATTTACCTATTAGGACTATATGCCCACATATGTCTTTTATTTTATTTTGTGTTTCTCAAAATAGATCTAAAATGATTTCTGGAGAAGATTAGGGTTTAAGGTTTTTCTTATTTGATTTCTTTCTTCTTTATTTTATTGGGTTGGTGACCTTCACTTGATCACTTTAGGGTTTTAGGGTTTAGCACATAAGCATAATAACACTCATCATGGCAAACACAAGATTTAAAACAAGATCTATATGTATCCATCTTATTTTAATAAAAGTTTTTGTTGGTTCCAAAATTTGGAACTAGGGAAATTCATTTTGTTTGTTTTGAAATTTTTGGGTTGTTACAAACCCTTCCCCCTTAAACAAATCTCGTCCCGAGATTTTAAGAAAAGTTAGGTTCCTAAGAGAGATTGAGCATTTTATTAACAGGAGGACATACTTGGCATGGTCTGGGGTGCTTCCTGAGCTTCAGTGGCAGTCATATGGTAGAGACGGCCGTTGTTGTTGTTCTGATTCCTTCTTCCGGCAAAGCGGCGCTGTTGCTGAGCAGGTGCTGCGGTATTGGCGGCAATCCTGGCAAGCTTCTTGGGGCACTCATTGGAGAAGTGACTGATGCGCGTAGATGTACACGTCCGTTGGGAACCCCAAGAGGAAGGTATGATGCGCACAGTGGCAAGTTTTCCCTCAGTATGAAACCAAGGTTTAATCGAACCAGTAGGAGCCAAGAAGCACGTTGAAGGTTGATGGTCGCGAAATGTGATGCGGCGCAACACCAGGGATTCCGGCGCCAACGCGGAACCTGCACAACACAACCAAAGTACTTTGCCCCAACGAAACAGTGAGGTTGTCAATCTCACCGGCTTGCTGTAACAAAGGATTAAGCGTATCGAGTGGAAGATGTTTGCAAAGAAAACAGTAAACACAATTGCAGTAGATTGTATGCTATGTAAAGAATAGGACCGGGGTCCACAGTTCACTAGAGGTGTCTCTCCCATAAGATAAAGCATGTTGGGTGAACAAATTACAGTCGGGCAATTGACAAATAGAGAAAGGCATAACAATGCATATACATGATATGATAAATATAGTGAGATTTAATTGGGCATTACGACAAAGTACATAGACCGCCATCCAACTGCATCTATGCCTAAAAAGTCCACCTTCAGGTTATCATCCGAACCCCCTCCAGTATTAAGTTGCAAAGCAACAGACAATTGCATTAAGTATGGTGCGTAATGTAATCAACAACTACATCCTTAGACATAGCATCAATGTTTTATCCCTAGTGGCAACAGCACAACACAACCTTAGAACTTTCTGTCACTGTCCCAGGTGTAAATGCAGGCATGAACCCACTATCGAGCATAAATACTCCCTCTTGGAGTTAAGAGTAAAAACTTGGCCAGAGCCTCTACTAGTAACGGAGAGCATGCAAGATCATAAACAACACATGAACAATAGATTGATAATCACCATAATCATAGTACTCTCTATCCATCGGATCCCGACAAACACAACATATAGAATTACATATAGATGATCTTGATCATGTTAGGCAGCTCACAAGATCCAACAATGAAGCACAACAAGGAGAAGACGACCATCTAGCTACTGCTATGGACCCATGGTCCAGGGGTGGACTACTCACTCATCACTCCGGAGGCGACCATGGCGGTGTAGAGTCCTCCGGGAGATGAATCCCCTCTCCGGCAGGGTGCGGAGGCGATCTCCGAGAATCCCCGAGATGGGATTCGCGGCGGCGGCGTCTCTGTAAGGTTTTCCGTATCGTGGCTCTCGGTGCGGGGGTTTCGCGACGGAAGCTTTAAGTAGGCGGAGGGTCAACGCGGGGGCCACACGAGGGGCCCGGGGGTAGGTCGGCGCGGCCGGGGCACGGGCCGCGCCGGCCTCCCTCTGGCCGCCTCGTGGCCCCACTTCGTTAGGTCTTCGGTCTTACGGAAGCTTCGTGCAAAAATAGGACCCTGGGCGAAAGTTTCGTCCAATTCCGAGAATATTTCTTTACTAGGATTTCTGAAACCAAAAGCAATGAAAACAAGAATCGGCTCTTCGGCATCTTGTTAATAGGTTAGTTCCAGAAAATGCATAAATATGGCATATAATGTGCATAAAACATGTAGGTATCATCAATAAAGTAGCATGGAACATAAGAAATTATCGATACGTTGGAGACGTATCAGCATCCCCAAGCTTAGTTCTGCTCGTCCCGAGCAGGTAAAACGATAACAAAGATAATTTCTGAAGTGACATGCCATCATAATCTTGATCATACTATTTGTAAACATATGTAATGAATGCAGCGATCAAAGCAAAGGTAATGACATGAGTAAACAAGTGAATCATATGACAAAGACTTTTCATGAATAGTACTTCAAGACAAGCATCAATAAGTCTTGCATAAGAGTTAACTCATAAAGCAATAAATCAAAGTAAAGGTGTTGAAGCAACACATAGGAAGATTAAGTTTCAGCGGTTGCTTTCAACTTATAACATGTATATCTCATGGATATTGTCAACATAAAGTAATATAACAAGTGCAATATGCAAGTATGTAGGAATCAATGCACAGTTCACACAAGTGTTTGCTTCTTAGGTGGAAGGAGATAGGTAAACTGACTCAACAATAAAAGTAAAAGAAAGGTCCTTCAAGAGGAAAGCATCGATTGCTGTATTTGTGCTAGAGCTTTTATTTTGAAAACATGAAACAATTTTGTCAACGGTAGTAATAAAGCATATGAGTTATGAAAATTATATCTTACAAGTTGCAAGCCTCATGCATAGTATACTAATAGTGCCCGCACCTCGTCCTACTTAACTTGGACTACCGGATCTTCGCATGCCATGTTTCAACCAAGTGTCACAAAGGGGTACCTCCATGCCGCCTGTACAAAGGTCTAAGGAGAATGCTCGCATTTCGGATTTCTCGCTTTTGATTATTCTCAACTTAGACATCCATACCGGGACAACATGGACAACAGATAATGGACTCCTCTTAAATGCATAAGCATGTAGCAATGATTATTATTCTCATATGAGATTGAGGATATATGTCCAAAACTGAAACTTCAACCATGGTTCATGGCTTTAGTTAGCGGCCCAATGTTCTTCTCTAACAATTTTGCATGCTCCAACCACTAAAATGATAGACCTTCAGACAAGACGGACATGCATAGCAACTCACATGATATTCAACAATAGTTGATGGCGTTCCCCAGAAGCATGGTTATCGCGCAACAAGCAACTTAATAAAATATAAAGTGCATAAGTACATATTCAATACTACGATAGTTTTTAAGGCTATTTTGTCCCATGAGCTATATATTGCAAAGGTGAATGATGGAATTTTAAAGGTAGCACTCAAGCAATTTACTTTGGAATGGCGGAGAAATACCATGTAGTAGGTAGGTATGGTGGACACAAATGGCATAGTAGTTGGCTCAAGGATTTTGGATGCATGAGAAGTATTCCCTCTCGATACAAGGTTTAGGCTAGCAAGGTTATTTGAAGCAAACTCAAGGATGAACAAGTGCAGCAAGACTCACATAAAAGACATATTGTAAACATTATAAGACTCTACACTGTCTTCCTCGTTGTTCAAAACTCAATACTAGATATTATCTAGACCTTAGAGAAACCAAATATGCAAATCAGATTTTAGCAAGCTCTATGTATTTCTTCATTAATGGGTGCAAAGCATATGATGCAAGAGCTTAAACATGAGCACAACAATTACCAAGTATCACATTATCCAAGACATTTTAGAATTACTACATGTAGCATTTTCCAATTCCAACCATATAACAATTTAACGAAGAAGAAACTTCGCCTTGAACATTATGAGTAAAGCCTAAGGACACATGTGTCCATATGCAACAGCGGAGCGTGTCTCTCTCCCACAAAGTGAATGCTAGGATCCATCTTATTCAAACAAAAACAAAAACGAAAACAAACCGACGCTCCAAGTAAAGAACACAAGATGTGATTGAATAAAAATATAGTTTCGGGGAGGAACCTGATGATGTTGTCGATGAAGAAGGGGATGCCTTGGGCATCCCCAAGCTTAGACGCTTGAGTCTTCTTAAAATATGCAGGGGTGAACCACGGGGGCATCCCCAAGCTTAGAGCTTTCACTCCTCTTGATCATAGTATATCATTCTCCTCTCTTGACCCTTGAAAACTTCCTTCACACCAACTTCAAGCAAACTCATTAGAGGGTTAGTGCATCATTAATAATTCACTTATTCAGAGGTGACACAATCATTATTTTCACTTCTGGACATTGCATAATGCTACTGGACATTAGTGGATCAAAGAAATAAATCCAACATAGCAAAAGAGGCAATGCGAAATAAAAGGCAGAATCTGTCAAAAACAGAACAGTCTGTAAAGACGAATTTAAAGCTGGCACTAGACTTGCTCAAATGGAAAAACTCAAAACTAATGAAAGTTGCGTAAATATCTGAGGATCACGCTCGTAAATTGGCAGATTTTTTCGAATTTTCTACAGAGAACTGTGCCCAGATTCGTGACAGACAGCAATGCTGTTTCTGCGCAGCAATCCCAAATATAACATCAACTTTGACATAGAAACTTTACTTGGCACAAAAACATGATAAGTAGAGGTTGCTACAGTAGTAAACAACTTCCAAGACTCAACAAAACAAAAAATTGCTGTAGGTAAAAACATGGGTTGTCTCCCATAAGCGCTTTTCTTTAACGCCTTTCAGCTAGGCGCAGAAAGTGCAAATCAAGTATTATCGAGAGATGGTGTGTCAACCTTACCTTGGGCTTCATCCTTACCTTTCTTATTGTTTTTCTTCCCTTTTGGTTTAGGGAATATATGATTTCCCCCTGGTATAGAGGTGAATTTCAGAGTGCCCTCTCCCACATCAATGACTGCTCCCAATAGTTTCAGCAAGGATCTTCCGAGTATGATTTTTCCTGTTTCAATAATAAGATAATCAATGGATATTGTTCTTCCATGAATGGTTGTATGCACACCTGCAGCTATTCCCTTAGGAATTATAATAGAGTTATCAATGAGAGCTATTTCTTCTCCCCCTTCATCGACTCCCCAAAGTTTCAAAGATTTATAAATGTTTTCAGGCATAAGGCAAAATTCATACATAATATCACAGTAGGCATGAAGAGTTCGATCACCGATAACAATTTTAACAGCAGGATCCCATAATGAAGGTTTAGGATTCTCTAAGACTTGTTCAAGACGATTACGAACACAGTGATAATTTTCATTTAAGCGAGATGTACTTATCTCGAGATTGTTCAATCTATTATAAATGCTAATAAGGGCTGAATCAAAGTTATTAGCTGAATCATGTGATGCAACCAATTTCTTTATGGCATTAAAAGCTTGATCCCCATTACAATGAAGGAAATCTCCTCCTACTAAAGTGTCCAAAGCATATCTATAGCGAACCATAAGACCAAAATAAAAATTACTAAGGAGCAAACTTAGAGTCATTTGAGGTTCAGTTTTACGATAAGAAGTAAAAATTCTAGACCAAGCATCCTTAAAACTCTCCTCATCTCCTTGTTTGAAAGTAAAAACTAAGTCCTCAGGTGAAGAAGTAACAGGTTCAGAGCTAGACATGGTAATAAAAGTAACTAATTTTTTTTTTGTATTTTAAATATAGAGTGCAGGACAATAAATAAAGCAAACTAGATAGAGTAAATGCAAGTAACTAATTTTTTTTGTGTTTTTGATATAGAGAGCAAGACAGTAAATAAAGTAAAACTAGCAACTAATTTTTTTTGTGTTTTGTTTAGGTGCAGCAAACAAAGTAGTAAATAAAATAAAGCAAGACAAAAACAAAGTAAAGAGATTGAGAAGTGGAGACTCCCCTTGCAGCGTGTCTTGATCTCCCCGGCAACGGCGCCAGAAAAAGTGCTTGATGCGCGTAGATGTACACGTCCGTTGGGAACCCCAAGAGGAAGGTATGATGCGCACAGTGGCAAGTTTTCCCTCAGTATGAAACCAAGGTTTAATCGAACCAGTAGGAGCCAAGAAGCACGTTGAAGGTTGATGGTCGCGAAATGTGATGCGGCGCAACACCAGGGATTCCGGCGCCAACGCGGAACCTGCACAACACAACCAAAGTACTTTGCCCCAACGAAACAGTGAGGTTGTCAATCTCACCGGCTTGCTGTAACAAAGGATTAAGCGTATCGAGTGGAAGATGTTTGCAAAGAAAACAGTAAACACAATTGCAGTAGATTGTATGCTATGTAAAGAATAGGACCGGGGTCCACAGTTCACTAGAGGTGTCTCTCCCATAAGATAAAGCATGTTGGGTGAACAAATTACAGTCGGGCAATTGACAAATAGAGAAAGGCATAACAATGCATATACATGATATGATAAATATAGTGAGATTTAATTGGGCATTACGACAAAGTACATAGACCGCCATCCAACTGCATCTATGCCTAAAAAGTCCACCTTCAGGTTATCATCCGAACCCCTCCGGTATTAAGTTGCAAAGCAACAGACAATAGCATGAACTATGGTGCGTAATGTAATCAACAACTACATCCTTAGACATAGCATCAATGTTTTATCCCTAGTGGCAACAGCACAACACAACCTTAGAACTTTCTGTCACTGTCCCAGGTGTAAATGCAGGCATGAACCCACTATCGAGCATAAATACTCCCTCTTGGAGTTAAGAGTAAAAACTTGGCCAGAGCCTCTACTAGTAACGGAGAGCATGCAAGATCATAAACAACACATGAACAATAGATTGATAATCACCATAATCATAGTACTCTCTATCCATCGGATCCCGACAAACACAACATATAGAATTACATATAGATGATCTTGATCATGTTAGGCAGCTCACAAGATCCAACAATGAAGCACAACAAGGAGAAGACGACCATCTAGCTACTGCTATGGACCCATGGTCCAGGGGTGGACTACTCACTCATCACTCCGAAGGCGACCATGGCGGTGTAGAGTCCTCCGGGAGATGAATCCCCTCTCCGGCAGGGTGCCGGAGGCGATCTCCAGAATCCCCCGAGATGGGATTCGCGGCGGCGGCGTCTCTGTAAGGTTTTCCGTATCGTGGCTCTCGGTACTGGGGTTTTCGCGACGGAAGCTATAAGTAGGCGGAGGGTCAACGCGAGGGGCCACACGAGGGGCCCGGGGGTAGGTCGGCGCGGCCGGGGCACGGGCCGCGCCGGCCTCCCTCTGGCCGCCTCGTGGCCCCACTTCGTTAGGTCTTCGGTCTTACGGAAGCTTCGTGCAAAAATAGGACCCTGGGCGAAAGTTTCGTCCAATTCCGAGAATATTTCTTTACTAGGATTTCTGAAACCAAAAACAGCAGAAACAAAGAATCGGCTCTTCGGCATCTTGTTAATAGGTTAGTTCCAGAAAATGCATAAATATGGCATATAATGTGCATAAAACATGTAGGTATCATCAATAAAGTAGCATGGAACATAAGAAATTATCGATACGTTGGAGACGTATCAGCATCCCCAAGCTTAGTTCTGCTCGTCCGAGCGAGGTAAAACGATAACAAAGATAATTTACGAAGTGACATGCCATCATAATCTTGATCATACTATTTGTAAACATATGTAATGAATGCAGCGATCAAAGCAAAGGTAATGACATGAGTAAACAAGTGAATCATATGACAAAGACTTTTCATGAATAGTACTTCAAGACAAGCATCAATAAGTCTTGCATAAGAGTTAACTCATAAAGCAATAAATCAAAGTAAAGGTGTTGAAGCAACACATAGGAAGATTAAGTTTCAGCGGTTGCTTTCAACTTATAACATGTATATCTCATGGATATTGTCAACATAAAGTAATATAACAAGTGCAATATGCAAGTATGTAGGAATCAATGCACAGTTCACACAAGTGTTTGCTTCTTAGGTGGAAGGAGATAGGTAAAGCTGACTCAACAATAAAAGTAAAAGAAAGGTCCTTCAAGAGGAAAGCATCGATTGCTGTATTTGTGCTAGAGCTTTTATTTTGAAAACATGAAACAATTTTGTCAACGGTAGTAATAAAGCATATGAGTTATGAAAATTATATCTTACAAGTTGCAAGCCTCATGCATAGTATACTAATAGTGCCCGCACCTCGTCCTACTTAACTTGGACTACCGGATCTTCGCATGCCATGTTTCAACCAAGTGTCACAAAGGGGTACCTCCATGCCGCACTTTGTACAAAGGTCTAAGGAGAATGCTCGCATTTCGGATTTCTCGCTTTTGATTATTCTCAACTTAGACATCCATACCGGGACAACATGGACAACAGATAATGGACTCCTCTTAAATGCATAAGCATGTAGCAATGATTATTATTCTCATATGAGATTGAGGATATATGTCCAAAACTGAAACTTCAACCATGGTTCATGGCTTTAGTTAGCGGCCCAATGTTCTTCTCTAACAATTTTGCATGCTCCAACCACTAAAATGATAGACCTTCAGACAAGACGGACATGCATAGCAACTCACATGATATTCAACAATAGTTGATGGCGTTCCCCAGAAGCATGGTTATCGCGCAACAAGCAACTTAATAAAATATAAAGTGCATAAGTACATATTCAATACTACGATAGTTTTTAAGGCTATTTTGTCCCATGAGCTATATATTGCAAAGGTGAATGATGGAATTTTAAAGGTAGCACTCAAGCAATTTACTTTGGAATGGCGGAGAAATACCATGTAGTAGGTAGGTATGGTGGACACAAATGGCATAGTAGTTGGCTCAAGGATTTTGGATGCATGAGAAGTATTCCCTCTCGATACAAGGTTTAGGCTAGCAAGGTTATTTGAAGCAAACTCAAGGATGAACAAGTGCAGCAAGACTCACATAAAAGACATATTGTAAACATTATAAGACTCTACACTGTCTTCCTCGTTGTTCAAAACTCAATACTAGATATTATCTAGACCTTAGAGAAACCAAATATGCAAATCAGATTTTAGCAAGCTCTATGTATTTCTTCATTAATGGGTGCAAAGCATATGATGCAAGAGCTTAAACATGAGCACAACAATTACCAAGTATCACATTATCCAAGACATTTTAGAATTACTACATGTAGCATTTTCCAATTCCAACCATATAACAATTTAACGAAGAAGAAACTTCGCCTTGAACATTATGAGTAAAGCCTAAGGACACATGTGTCCATATGCAACAGCGGAGCGTGTCTCTCTCCCACAAAGTGAATGCTAGGATCCATCTTATTCAAACAAAAACAAAAACGAAAACAAACCGACGCTCCAAGTAAAGAACACAAGATGTGATTGAATAAAAATATAGTTTCAGGGGAGGAACCTGATGATGTTGTCGATGAAGAAGGGGATGCCTTGGGCATCCCCAAGCTTAGACGCTTGAGTCTTCTTAAAATATGCAGGGGTGAACCACGGGGGCATCCCCAAGCTTAGAGCTTTCACTCCTCTTGATCATAGTATATCATTCTCCTCTCTTGACCCTTGAAAACTTCCTTCACACCAACTTCAAGCAAACTCATTAGAGGGTTAGTGCATCATTAATAATTCACTTATTCAGAGGTGACACAATCATTATTTTCACTTCTGGACATTGCATAATGCTACTGGACATTAGTGGATCAAAGAAATAAATCCAACATAGCAAAAGAGGCAATGCGAAATAAAAGGCAGAATCTGTCAAAAACAGAACAGTCTGTAAAGACGAATTTAAAGCTGGCACTAGACTTGCTCAAATGGAAAAACTCAAAACTAATGAAAGTTGCGTAAATATCTGAGGATCACGCTCGTAAATTGGCAGATTTTTTCGAATTTTCTACAGAGAACTGTGCCCAGATTCGTGACAGACAGCAATGCTGTTTCTGCGCAGCAATCCCAAATATAACATCAACTTTGACATAGAAACTTTACTTGGCACAAAAACATGATAAGTAGAGGTTGCTACAGTAGTAAACAACTTCCAAGACTCAACAAAACAAAAAATTGCTGTAGGTAAAAACATGGGTTGTCTCCCATAAGCGCTTTTCTTTAACGCCTTTCAGCTAGGCGCAGAAAGTGCAAATCAAGTATTATCGAGAGATGGTGTGTCAACCTTACCTTGGGCTTCATCCTTACCTTTCTTATTGTTTTTCTTCCCTTTTGGTTTAGGGAATATATGATTTCCCCCTGGTATAGAGGTGAATTTCAGAGTGCCCTCTCCCACATCAATGACTGCTCCCAATAGTTTCAGCAAGGATCTTCCGAGTATGATTTTTCCTGTTTCAATAATAAGATAATCAATGGATATTGTTCTTCCATGAATGGTTGTATGCACACCTGCAGCTATTCCCTTAGGAATTATAATAGAGTTATCAATGAGAGCTATTTCTTCTCCCCCTTCATCGACTCCCCAAAGTTTCAAAGATTTATAAATGTTTTCAGGCATAAGGCAAAATTCATACATAATATCACAGTAGGCATGAAGAGTTCGATCACCGATAACAATTTTAACAGCAGGATCCCATAATGAAGGTTTAGGATTCTCTAAGACTTGTTCAAGACGATTACGAACACAGTGATAATTTTCATTTAAGCGAGATGTACTTATCTCGAGATTGTTCAATCTATTATAAATGCTAATAAGGGCTGAATCAAAGTTATTAGCTGAATCATGTGATGCAACCAATTTCTTTATGGCATTAAAAGCTTGATCCCCATTACAATGAAGGAAATCTCCTCCTACTAAAGTGTCCAAAGCATATCTATAGCGAACCATAAGACCAAAATAAAAATTACTAAGGAGCAAACTTAGAGTCATTTGAGGTTCAGTTTTACGATAAGAAGTAAAAATTCTAGACCAAGCATCCTTAAAACTCTCCTCATCTCCTTGTTTGAAAGTAAAAACTAAGTCCTCAGGTGAAGAAGTAACAGGTTCAGAGCTAGACATGGTAATAAAAGTAACTAATTTTTTTTTGTATTTTAAATATAGAGTGCAGGACAATAAATAAAGCAAACTAGATAGAGTAAATGCAAGTAACTAATTTTTTTTGTGTTTTTGATATAGAGAGCAAGACAGTAAATAAAGTAAAACTAGCAACTAATTTTTTTTGTGTTTTGTTTAGGTGCAGCAAACAAAGTAGTAAATAAAATAAAGCAAGACAAAAACAAAGTAAAGAGATTGAGAAGTGGAGACTCCCCTTGCGGCGTGTCTTGATCTCCCCGACAACGAGCGCGCGAGAAAAAGTGCTTGATGCGCGTAGATGTACACGTCCGTTGGGAACCCCAAGAGGAAGGTATGATGCGCACAGTGGCAAGTTTTCCCTCAGTATGAAACCAAGGTTTAATCGAACCAGTAGGAGCCAAGAAGCACGTTGAAGGTTGATGGTCGCGAAATGTGATGCGGCGCAACACCAGGGATTCCGGCGCCAACGCGGAACCTGCACAACACAACCAAAGTACTTTGCCCCAACGAAACAGTGAGGTTGTCAATCTCACCGGCTTGCTGTAACAAAGGATTAAGCGTATCGAGTGGAAGATGTTTGCAAAGAAAACAGTAAACACAATTGCAGTAGATTGTATGCTATGTAAAGAATAGGACCGGGGTCCACAGTTCACTAGAGGTGTCTCTCCCATAAGATAAAGCATGTTGGGTGAACAAATTACAGTCGGGCAATTGACAAATAGAGAAAGGCATAACAATGCATATACATGATATGATAAATATAGTGAGATTTAATTGGGCATTACGACAAAGTACATAGACCGCCATCCAACTGCATCTATGCCTAAAAAGTCCACCTTCAGGTTATCATCCGAACCCCCTCCAGTATTAAGTTGCAAAGCAACAGACAATTGCATTAAGTATGGTGCGTAATGTAATCAACAACTACATCCTTAGACATAGCATCAATGTTTTATCCCTAGTGGCAACAGCACAACACAACCTTAGAACTTTCTCATCCTTGTCCTGTGTAAATGCAGGCATGAACCCACTATCGAGCATAAATACTCCCTCTTGGAGTTAAGAGTAAAAACTTGGCCAGAGCCTCTACTAGTAACGGAGAGCATGCAAGATCATAAACAACACATGAACAATAGATTGATAATCACCATAATCATAGTACTCTCTATCCATCGGATCCCGACAAACACAACATATAGAATTACATATAGATGATCTTGATCATGTTAGGCAGCTCACAAGATCCAACAATGAAGCACAACAAGGAGAAGACGACCATCTAGCTACTGCTATGGACCCATGGTCCAGGGGTGGACTACTCACTCATCACTCCGGAGGCGACCATGGCGGTGTAGAGTCCTCCGGGAGATGAATCCCCTCTCCGGCAGGGTGCCGGAGGCGATCTCCAGAATCCCCCGAGATGGGATTCGCGGCGGCGGCGTCTCTGTAAGGTTTTCCGTATCGTGGCTCTCGGTACTGGGGGTTTCGCGACGGAAGCTTTAAGTAGGCGGAGGGTCAACGCGGGGGGCCACACGAGGGGCCCAGGGGGTAGGTCGGCGCGGCCAGGGCCTGGGCCGCGCCGGCCTCCCTCCTGGCCGCCTCGTGGCCCCACTTCGTTAGGTCTTCGGTCTTCTGGAAGCTTCGTGCAAAAATAGGACCCTGGGCGAAAGTTTCGTCCAATTCCGAGAATATTTCTTTACTAGGATTTCTGAAACCAAAAACAGCAGAAACAAAGAATCGGCTCTTCGGCATCTTGTTAATAGGTTAGTTCCAGAAAATGCATAAATATGGCATATAATGTGCATAAAACATGTAGGTATCATCAATAAAGTAGCATGGAACATAAGAAATTATCGATACGTTGGAGACGTATCAGTGACCCACAACTCCACATTCGTAGCAGTTGACTGTGGACTTGTCTTTGGGGTTGACGGGAACAGCGTTACTTCCAGTCCTTGGGGCAGTATTGGTGTTGTTGTTGTTTCCCTTGTTGTTACTGTTGTTGTTGTGGTGGTTGTTGTTGTTGTTGTTGTTGCCTCCGGGCTTCGGGGGTCCTCCGTTGTTGTTGGTGTAGTTGGGGCGATAATTCTGAGCAGGGGGTTTATTGTATCTTGAGGTGAATCCTCCAGTTGAGTTGTTGCGGTGCTTCTGGGTATGGTGGGGTCCACTCTGGTTCATCATTCTTCTCTTGCGGTTCTCGTTGGCTTGATGCAGCTTTCCTTCCATCTGTATGGCTGAGTCCACAAGGGCTTCTAAGTCAGCGAACGGAATGTTCACTAACACTGTTTGCATCTCGTCATGCAGTCCGTTCAGAAATCTTTCCTTCCTCTTCTCATTGGTGTCTGTCTCATCCGGGGCGTACCTTGACAGTGTAAGAAACCTGTCGCGGTATTCCACCACGGACATTCTTCCTTGCTTCAGTTCACGGAATTCGTCTCTCATCTTCTTGATCAGTCCTTGGGGCACATGGTATTTGCTGAACTTCAGCTTGAAGTCTTCCCATGTCATCATCTGTCCTGCATTCATGGCACGGGTGCTGGTCCATCAAGCTCTGGCTGGTCCTGACAGATAGTGGGTGGCAAACAGTACTTTCTCTGCGGCTTCTACTCCCGCAACTTCTAGGTTGTTCTCCATTGTCTGGAGCCAGTCATCTGCGTCCAGTGGTTCCTCGGTCTTGCTGAACATAGGAGGGTTGGTGTTCTGAAAGTTCTTCAGCTTTGATCCTGGGTGATCATGGTTTCTGTGGCCTTGGTTGTTTTGTGCTATCTGTTGCAGTGCCGCTATGTTGGCCTGTCGTTCAGCTCTCGCGGCTTCGCGATCTTCCATCATCATCTGGATCATCTGCATCATTGCGTCCTGGTTGGCGTTGCGGTTTGGTGGGGCCATCTGATCATTGGAGTAGATGATAAGATAAGAGGGAAATTTCTATGGTTTGTTTGAGTTAAATTCAAAAAGTTCAAAACTTGAGTAGTGTTGAGGGGGTAGAAACCAACAACACTTTTTCATTCATACCAAGCATCACACATTACAAAGCTAACACACCGTTGGTTTTAAGAACCATTCATCGCTCTACGATACAAGGGGGATCCTGATACAACTCACACCTACTTTAGTGCTGGGGTGATACTACTCTTCAGGGTGGATGCTTCTTCTTCACGGGTGAGGTGCTTGGCGAGAGGCGAGGGCGTGGTCCAAATCCCGGCGGGTTTTGTACTGCCTGAAGTCCTGGTGTGCTACATAGGGGTTCATCTCTGTGTGGGGTGGCATGGTCATCGGTCTTCCCATGGAGTCATGTCTTGGGTAGTAGATGAAACGAGTGTTCCGGATCTTGTTCTCATTTTGTCCACACAGACGGGCGATTGCTTCTTGCATAGCTTTGACTAGTCCTTCCTTCCAGGTGTTTCCCGTTACAGAAAACCATATGGTTTCCCATACCGGGGCTTCAAGCTTTCTTCCTAGGTCAGCGGAAACTTCCCACCGGGGTGATCCTCCCAACTGATTATTGAAGGATGTTCCGAAGAACTCGGGGTACGGGTGTCCTAGATATTCCACTAGTTGCTTCAAATCCTTTTCGAACTTCAGTTCTCCTCCATGACCAAGCTGATAGCATTCCCATTGGTATTCCATCTGTGAGCAATTTGGATAAGTAAGTTAGAGAAGTGATCAAGTGTGCAAAATTTTATGTAATATTTACAAGGAAAAGTGGAGTATGGATCTCTTATTTTGGAAAAGATCTCAAGGATAAGAGTGAGAATAATTTTTCATAAATATTCACTTCATTTGTTTTTGAAACTAAAATTTTCAGGACGTCCATTCTAACTAGGGTCTCCTAAGGTCAACAATGGCTCTGATACCAACTTGTCAACACCCGGATTTTTAAGTCCAGATGCCTATTATGCCATTCATCGCAATCCCAGGAATATTGTTTTTGCGAGACATAATAGATTGATATCACAACACATCATTCATTACAACACATAATCGTCTTACAACAAGGGATCACATGATCCAGTCTTAATACAACATAGTGGATCTAGAGATCCTATTACAAATCACATAGCGGAAGCGAAGTAACGGTTGCGGTCCATCTATTCCACAGGCAACTGTTGACGTCAGGAGCGATCCTAGTTGTCGTAGACGTCCTGCTGTCCATCTTCCTCGTACTGCTGTTCTCCTTCATAGTCTGGCCATTTGAATAGCCAGGGACAAAGCCATGAGTACTTTAAAGTACTCGCAAACTAATACTAATGTAAGCACTATTAACTATAGTAATGGGGATGCTAAGCTCTAGGTTTATTTGCATAAAGCCAAGTTTATTTCATAAACATTTAGTAAAGATGCTTGAGTCGCTAGACTAACTCCAGTGGGAACATTAGTGTTATTCCCACAACTCTGTTGTGATTCAAGTCAAAGTCACCATTTCAAGTTCAAATCATAAGTCACCCTTCACATGTCACATTTTTGGAAAATGGTCTGATGACGGAACAGTATGGCCTTTCCAATCGTCCGTAACCGTGGACACGGCTATTCGAATAGTTCTACACTCTGCAGAGGTCGTACACTTGTGCCACAACATTTGCAATAATCCGTCGGGGTTAATCGCCCTGATTTATCACACTCCGTGTGCGGACTACCAACCATAACCTTTCACTTACATATCCTAGTATAGGCACCTCTCCCCATGAGCTTGGCCTCCCGGTGAAGACAGACACACTGGGAACCGCTGCAGGGCTTGGGCCGGACAGTTCACCTCATTCACGTCATTTCACATCAATTCACTTTTAACGGAGGCAGCCTCAGCATAACCCCTAAGACGCTTGTTTAGAGGGAACCCATACTAAGATACATAAACTTCCAGTTAAGCCCTTACCCATAATCAGGTATTGTGGGGGTACTTGCAAAAATTGGAATGGTATCGCATCCGAACCCAACCATCAGTTTTTGTAAAATTCACCATGTCATTCACAAGTCACATTCACCTTCAAAATCTTTCAATAGAATGACTCATCATTCCAAGGTTTTCAAAGTCATTTCATTTCACAAGTTCCCATCTAGAGTAGTCAATTTTATTTGTTAGCACTAGCAACTAATCATGAGGGGTGCTAACTAGCTTTGATTGTTCCAGGCTAACTTTGATACTCTTGTAGTATCCTATCTCTAGACCAAAGTTAACTATAAAAGCAAGTTATAAAAATCAAAGTAAAAGCTTGTAAGAATAAAACTTGGGATGGGATCATGAAGCATAAAGTAAATTGGTGAGTGTGCCTTGCTCTAGTAGAGCTTTGCACCTTGCAAGAATATTAGCTTGCAAGAGTATAGCTTGCATTGGAGTTAGCTTGCATTGATAATAGCTTGCCTTGGTTGGAGTAGTGATCAAAGTTCTCTTCCTCTTCAAAGTAGTCCTCCTCCTCCTCGGTGTACTCCTCGGTACTAGCGTCTAAATACGAGTACAATACACACAATTACCACACAAAGCCTAAGTACTAGACTAAGCACACACATAAATCACTCCTACTAAGCTATCAATCAACATGCTTATTAGGTGAGTGGATTTCATTTTATTCTTAAGAAAAATAATTTCCTCTCATTATAAATATTAATTAGAGTTTCTATTTATTTCTTGAGGAAAATAATTTCCTCTCATTGAATATTATTAAGATTTAATTTCCTCCATTAATGTCATATGACCTAGGTTGACCCAAGTCAACCTCTTCATAGGTATTAATTGGGAAGTGATTTAAATGAGGTACACCACCTCATGCCTTTTTATTACTCATGATTAATGATTTAATATCATCAACTAATTTAATATGAGTTTAAAATTGACCATAGTCTATACCCCATATTAACTTAGTTGAGGCAAGATTTTAATGAGACCACTACATCTCATAAGATTTAATAAGTAGCCTTGAATAATTTAAATACTACTATGAAAATGATTGAATATTTTTAAATAAGAACCTATGGATTATTACTACATGTGTCATTAATTCTCATTGAATCCCTTGGAGTAAGTATTTAATTGAGAGGCTACACCTCATATAGTTTAATACCACATACTAATGATTTAAATGAGGTGTAGCACCTCATTCTATTTAATTTTAACCTGGTAAGGATCTAATATTATCAACAATTCAGATGAGACCTAAATGACCAGAGTCTCTAGCTTATTTTGAATTGTTCATGACAAGATTTAAATGAGAGAAAGATTCCCATAAGATTTATTAATAGTTTTGGACAATATCTTTGACTAGAAATAGCCATAAAGTCCTTTCATTAAACTAGGCCATGATCATTCAAGGTAAGCATGGCATATTTTTGCAGAAACAATTAGTGTAAGTGAAATGTGAATTATAGGAGTTGGAATCAACTCAAAAGCATTTTTGGTTGATTTTTAAGAATTAATCTAAGGCAGAAAAGTCCCTGCCTTGTTATTTTTATCATTTAAATTATATAATAAATCTAAGATTGAGGCCAGTGTAGTCTTATAGATAATTTAACAAGGTTTCCAAATATATAAAATTTGTTCAATTTGGTTCGGTAGATTTTATTCTATTTAATTTTCAAAACAGCATCTGAGAAGAAACAATAAATTTCGAAATTCTTTTATTTGAAATGGTGGGCTTGGCGGGAAACGGTGTTGGGCCACGGAGAGGGAAAAAGATTGGGCCGGCCCAGCTATGCCAACGGTGCACGCGGGCCAGCTGACAGGTGAGGGGCCACCCGTCAGTGGTTGGTTTCCTTACCGAAACGGTGCGCAGCGTCGGCCGTTGGATTAGGGGTGGATCGGGCGGCTGGTAGTCGTCGTCGTCGACGGGAGGAAGACCTCACTGCAGCGGCGGAGGTAGGGGGTCGACGGCGACCCTGGGCTCCGGCGATCAACGGCGTCGGTGCAGGAGGAGGTTGTCGAGGATGGGGAAGCTGCTGGTACAAACGGCGGCTCCAGAGGTGGACGAATTTGACGGCGGCTTCTGCGGCGGCGCTACGGGACTCCGGCTAGCAATTGGGGGGCTCCGGTGAGTAATTGAGCGAGAGGAGGGGACGAGGAGGCTCAGTGGTGAGAGAGGAATGCGAGGGTGTGATGAAATCGTCCAGGGGGAGCCGGCTTTTATAGAGGCCAGGGTGCTGCGAGGGTGCGGGCAAGGTCGTCGACGCCGTCGGCGTTTCAGGGCGGTGAAGGGGCAAGTGATGGGCACTGCGTGTTCCTGGTGTCACGGTGAGCACGACGCGCATCCAGGAGAGGCCAGGGGTGGAGTGGTCGCGTCGTCATCGTCACCGGGGACCCGTGTACTGCGGCGGATGGTCGTCGTCCGTGTCGTCGTCTACAGGGCTGGCGCGTCCAAGTGGAGTTGTCTATGCGCTTGCTGACGTCGAGGAGAGGCCGTAGGTGAGAGAAGAGGGCAGGAGATGGTCGGGGTGACGAGGGCGAGCGGGCGCACTGGCGTGCCCGTGGCCATGCTGGTGCACGCGCTGGCGAGGCCGAGGGCGGTGACCACGTGCTGTCCAGGGTGCTGTCGTGTTCTCTCTGACTCACGATGATGTCTAGCTTGCTCAGCAACGTCAGGGTGATCCGCAGGACATGGTGGAGTGGCTTGGATGGGAGAGGAGAGGAGGTGAGCATGTGGATGTCATGCCATGCCTCGGCATGGTCAGTTTTTGGTCAAGGTGAGCAAGGTTCAGGGCTGGCAGTGGCTTGGACTGGTGTCCAGAGAGGTGGTGGTGTTACAGAGCAGCAGGGGAGGGCCAGGGTTGGACCAAGTCCAACCAAAAACTCAGCATGGGCATCAAATTGGGGTCTGCCTGCAAAGTGTTTGTAGAAATGGCCGCAAGAAACTAATTTTTGAATTTTGGAAATTCCTTTGGTGGTTCTCATTCATAAAATCATAGAGATGGAATGGTGGTGGTGGTGCTCATTTTGGTGAAGGTTTGCAAGGATTCAAAATGGGGGTCATCTTCACATAGTTTTAAAGTCTCCACTTGTCAAATGCATTCTGGTCAACCTGGTCAACATTAGGTATGGTGGTCAACATGAAAGTTGTTCACCTTCATATGGTCTTGGATGACATGGTCATAGTTGACCAAGTTTGGTTGAAGAAAAGTCAAAGCCAGAGGGGTAAAGAGGGGAACATTTTATAAAATGGCCCAATGACCATTATCACATGTAATGTTGAATTTGAGATTTGCTTTGATTTGATTCTTGTTTCTTTGATGCAATTATGTTTGTTTACTATATATAAGTATTTTACAAACAATAGATCAAGCAATGGTGGCCTTGGTTGAAGATTTGCAAATTTGGCTAAGTGTATGTGAGTGAATTTTGGGGATTTTCTCCCTATTTGATTTCTCCCTATTTGAGTTGACTTTTGTTTACTCCAATGTGATTCTTATTAGTTTAGAAACATTTTCCAACCATTGAAACCAATTCAAATGGTCTTTCTCAAAGATTTGCAAAAATGGCCATAACACATAAGAGGTGATGTGTTAAATTCATTATTTTTGTAAATGGTTGATCTTGCTTTACTTGGGCATGGGTTAGGGTCAATCTAGTATTATATTAGGTTGAGAGATGGTTTCACACCATTTGGTCAAGGTTTAAAGTGCATAGGTCAAGAATTGGGGAAATGGCTATGTGCCACTTATGCCTCTATGCATATGTTGCCTTTGATTTTTAATTTGATTTGGCTTGACCCAATTGATGTTGTTGAGTGTTGAAATGGCATATGGAAGTGATCCAACCATTCACCACATGTATTAGGGTCAAGATTCTTAAATTCACATATTTGCTATTTTATTCTCATATGCCTCTATGGCATTTTTAGTTTCTTTTTATTTTCGTTGGAAACCACTTGGATTTGGTTTGATGGGTACTAGGTAAGGTGTGTGAAGGTTTTCCAAACCTCTAAGCAAAGTAGAAAGGCTTAGGGTAAAGTTTTATAAATATAGCCATAGGCACATATGCCTTTTTCTTATTTAAATTCTTTTTATTTTATTTTAACTAGGGTGGTGAAAAGAGGGGTGAGGTTTAGGGTTTTGTGGGGTTCACAATGGTTCACCACTATTTAGCATAAATAATAAAGGTAGGGTTCAAGATTTACCTATTAGGACTATATGCCCACATATGTCTTTTATTTTATTTTGTGTTTCTCAAAATAGATCTAAAATGATTTCTGGAGAAGATTAGGGTTTAAGGTTTTTCTTATTTGATTTCTTTCTTCTTTATTTTATTGGGTTGGTGACCTTCACTTGATCACTTTAGGGTTTTAGGGTTTAGCACATAAGCATAATAACACTCATCATGGCAAACACAAGATTTAAAACAAGATCTATATGTATCCATCTTATTTTAATAAAAGTTTTTGTTGGTTCCAAAATTTGGAACTAGGGAAATTCATTTTGTTTGTTTTGAAATTTTTGGGTTGTTACACAATGCACCTCGCAAGTCCGTCACTTCAAGGCGGAAGAACAAAGAAGTGAGGGAGAACTACAAGACCATGGACTCAGTTTCTTACTCCGCTATCCGCTTGAAGAACTGGTATGATGATGTCCCAAGGGATGAAGACATAGCGGGCAGGAGATACTGGTGCACTGAGCAGGAGTTCATCTACAAGGACATCTATGAGCCCATGAAGAATCTGAGACCCATGCAAGCTATCGATGTGGACATTCTGGCAATCAACAATCACTTTGAAGATGCTATCTGGGTAGCTGGAAAGATGGGCTTGCATGATATCATGAAGATTCAGTGTGACTTTAGCCCAGATTTGGTGAAGCAGTTCTTTGCCACTTTGGCAATCAGGAAAGATGAGGAACACACCATGGAATGGATGACTGGCTCCACTCACTGCAGTGCCACTCTGCGCCAGTTTGCTGGTTACCTTGGAGTTCCTGTTGATGGGGGTCGTCGACTTCATGGACCACAACAGACAGATAAGAATGCTCTTGTGCATCTCTATACCTCAGCGGGAAAAATTGGTCAAGCTAAGGGGTTGCTTCCCATATACAGTCAGTTGCTTCGGTTCTTTCGGGCAACCATTTGTCCAAGTGGTGGCAACAATGATGCTCTTCGGGGAACCCTTGTGGACCTTTTGCACCTCAGCTATAAGTGTGCTCGTGATGTGAATGAAGAACGGGACTACACTCTTGATGTCATGGACTTTATCTTCCATGAGATCCATGATGCCATGGTCTCTCGGACCACCATACCCTATGCACCCTACATTCAGCTTCTCATCAACAACTCTGTGGCTGGGATTGATGAAGACATAAGTGGGTATCCTTTGGTGAAGCACCATGTCAAGAAGCCCTACAAGTTTAAGCCAGTCTCTTCAGCCGTACCTGCTCCTGACACTTTCATGCGTGATGCTCGCTCCAGTGGCTTTGCTCCTGCTCGTCACCCTGATGTCCCGGCTATGAGGAAGCAAGTGAGCCGGCTTAGTTGGTTTCAGCGTCACATCTTGTGCATGAACATTGAGATACACAAGGAAAACTATGCTGCTAGCCGAGAGCGTTCTGAGATTAAGCACACTCAGGCGGTTATTTTTCACAAGCTCAGTGGTGATCAAGGTCCCCCGCCTCAGCCTCCAGCTCACCAGGGTTACAGTGGATGGCACTCTGCACAGGTTCCATGGAGTGAACTTGATGACTGCCTTCAAAGGTCCAACACCTCTCGCCGCTCCCCGGATGCACCTGACACTGAAGAGGATGAAGAGGAAGCGGCAGACGAGTCCGATGATGATTATGCCTCCGAGTGATTCCCATGGGACGAGTAGCATCGCGCTTGTCCCCTTTTTGGCGTTTCGATGCCAAAGGGGGAGAAGTGTTCTATTAGGAACTATCTCGGGGATTTGCATGGTTTGGGCACAAGCATTTGCGTTTACCATTCCTTGATTGCTTGTGTTCCCTCGTATTTGCACTATTTGCTTTGGTTGTGTCCCGTTTAAAACTATGTGCTATGTGGTGTGAGACATTGTTAAGTGTGAGACATTGTTATGGTTTTCGGATTTCTATATGTTGAGATCAAGGATGCTATATTATGTGTGATGTTATATCTCCGTATCTTATATCTACACATGGGTATGATTTCTTGCACCCTATCTCAACTTCATATTTGTTTATGTCTCGTGTAAGAGATCATGATGGATATCTCTAGTGTTGAGGCACCTCAATCCTATGTGTTGTGTATTTGTATTCAAATGCAAGTTACTTATATGCACACATGTAGGGGGAGTGCCTCTATGTTGTTGCCATCACGTTTGTCTCTATAGTTATTCTCTTGCAAATCCGTATATTGTCATCAAACACCAAAAAGGGGGAGATTGAAAGAACATCTCTCATATCATGTTTTGTGTGTTTGATGTCAATGTATGTGATACACTAATGATTGTTTAAGTGGTACAGGGATTACATAGATATTTATTCATGTATGTTGGATTTGATCATCTGCCAAAAGATATCAGAGAATGTTGGGCAGGCCGGATAATCCGGGCCGGATATTGTTGAAATATCCGGCCCCCTGATTTTGGCTAAGTCTTCGAGGAAAAGCAGCTCTGTATGGGGGCCGGACATTTTCCCGGATATTGTCCCGGTATTGTACCAGGGCCGGAATATCCGGGCCGGATATTTTGTAAATATCCGGCCCCCCCGTTTTTGGCTAAGGACTGGAAGAAAAGTGGCTCTGGCATAGGGCCGGATATTTGACCGGACAATGTCACTGTTTTGTACCTGCGGCCGGATTATCCGGTGGGGGCGGATTATCCGGCCCCAACTTAGGCCGGATTATCCGGCCCCCCGGAAGACTCAACGGTTGGATTTGGGGAGGGGTATTTATACCCCTCTTCTTCTTCCTTACCTCTTTGCTCAATCATTACTCAAGAATTCTGCCAAGCTACACCACCATTAGAGCCACCTCAAGAAACACAAGATTTGCAAGATCTCCTTCCTCCCCCAACCAAAGCTCTTGATCTTTGGGGATTCGAAGGAGAAGCCACCGATCTACATCCTCACCGAAGCGTTCTTCATTTCCCCCTCACTTGTTTGAGGGATCTCATGCTAGTGTTCCTATTTGGTTCCCTAGTTGATTTGTTGTTGATGTGTTGTTGTTGATTGTTGTATTGTTACAGATTTGGGAGCTTCCAATTCAGTTGTGGATGTGTGCCCCAAGAACCTTGTAAAGGCCCGGTTTCCGCCTCGAGGAAATCCCTTAGTGGAAGTGGGCTAGGCCTTCGTGGCGTTGCTCACAGGAGATCTGAGTGAAGCCTTCGTGGCTGTTGGTTTGGCTTGCGTAGCAACCACACTCCTCCAAACGTAGACGTACCTTCTTGCAAAGGAAGGGAACTACGGGAATCATCTCCGTGTCAACGCGTGCTACACTCTCGGTTACCTCTATCCCACTCTATCTCCTATATATTGCGTAGCTATATCTTGCTTAGTTGATAACCTTGTCATATAGGTAAATTCACTTAGTTGCATATCTAGAGAATTTACCTTTGTGTCAAACCTAAATTGAAAAAGAACTAAAAATTGGTTAGCACCTATTCACCCCCCCCCCTCTAGGTGCGGCATACGATCCTTTTAGTCGGGGCCGTGGCCGCACCCCTACTCCTTATGTTGACGTTACTTGCCAGATTTGTGCGAAGCACGGCCATCCAGCCAATGCGTGCTGGTGGCGTTATGCAGACCGTGATAGTGATGATGATGATGATGACTCCAGGACGGATAAAAAAGGTGCATACGGTGTGGACACGAATTGGTATATGGATAGTGGAGCCACTGATCATATCACTAGACAATTGAACAAACTGCACACTCGGGACACCTATCAAGGCCGTGATCAAGTCAACAACGCCAGTGGTACAGGTATGAAAATTGAGCATGTTGGTCATTCAATATTGCATACCCCTCATAGTTCTTTACATCTTCGTAATATTCTTCATGTTCCTAGTGCCACCAAAAATTTACTCTCTACTCATAAAGTTGCACTTGATAATAATGCCTTTGTTGAGTTTCACCCTTTCTTCTTTTTGATCAAGGATCGGGCAACCAGGCAAATTCTGTTTAGAGGTCCCTGTCATGACGGCTTGTATCCTCTCGTACCCACTACTGTCGACCCTTCCAAGCATGCCTTCATCACCATCAAGCCGTCATCCTCCACCTGGCACCGCCGTCTAGGACATCCATCGTCGTTCATCGTTCAACAAGTTCTTAGAAGAAATAAACTTAGCCATTCGCCAGAATTAAATCCTTATGTGTGTGATCCATGTCAACAAGGGAAGAGTCATCAACTTCCCTACCCCGTTTCTATTAGTGTGTCTACTGTTCCGTTGGAACAAGTATTCTCTGATGTATGGGGTCCTGCTCCCGCCAGTGTTGGCAAACACCAGTACTATGTTAGCTTTATTGATGATTACAGTAAATTTACATGGATTTATTTGCTTAAGAAACGCTGTGATTTTTATCAAGTCTTTCTTAATTTCCAGCAACTTGTTGAACGCAAATTTGGTGGCAAAATTGTAACCATGCAAACTGATTGGGGTGGTGAATATGAAAAACTCCATGGTTTCTTTCAAAAAGTTGGTATTACACATCACGTATCTTGCCCCCATGCTCACCAGCAGAATGGCTCGGCTGAGCGCAAACATAGACACATTGTTGAGGTCGGCCTCTCTTTGCTTGCTCAAGCATCTATGCCTCTTAAGTTTTGGGATGAAGCTTTTTTGACCGCCACTTTTCTCATTAATCTCCTACCCACCAAAGTTCTCAACTTTGTTTCCCCTGTCGAAAAGTTACTTGAGGTTTCCCCAAACTATGAGTCTCTTCGGACCTTTGGCTGTGCTTGTTGGCCCAATCTTCGCCCATATAACAAGCATAAACTTGCTTTTCGCTCTAAACGTTGTGTGTTCCTAGGCTACAGTCCTATGCACAAGGGCGTAAAATGTCTAGATACCTCCACAGGCCGTGTGTATATTTCTCGTGATGTTGTGTTTGATGAGCAAGTTTTTCCCTTTGCATCTCTTAATCCAAATGCTGGCAAACGATTAAAAGATGACATCTTGCTTCTATCTGATTCCTTAGCATCTGCACCTAACCATCATGAGGGGGAGCATATTAATGATTTCATGCCAATGCCTGTTGTACCGGTTACTAACATGTTGCAGAATACTGAGGATCATGTGCCATATCGTAGCCCTACTGCTGCTCCGCACGGTGCTCCAAATTTCGCTTCAAATGGAGGCTCCACGCATGAAATATCCAGTTCTGAAATCCATGCAGAAAATGCCAAAAAATTTGCTGCAGACGAGGAAGATCAGCTGCAATCCCCAGGGCCATCAATGTCGGGGTCCCCTGCCTCTGGCGCGGTCTCCCCGTCCGCGTCCGCCACGTGCCCCGGCAGCCCCGGTTCCTCCGACAGCGCGGTCAGCTCGCGCACGCGCGGAGCTCCTTCCTCCGCCCAGGCCGACAGCCCTCTGGCCGGAAATGATATGGCCACCCCACCCTCTGCACCTGAGTCTCCTGCTGCTACGGTCACCCCACCATCTGCACCTGAATCCTCTCAGCCAAATAGTGGTACTACAACCATGGGTGCTTCAGCACAGCCTCCTCGACCACTTACTCGGCTGCAACAAGGTATAAAGAAACCCAAAATATACACTGATGGCACTATTCGGTATGGTCTTTTTTCTTCCACAGGTGAACCCAGTAATCTCAAAGAAGCTCTTACTGATGTCAAATGGCAACAGGCCATGAGTGAGGAGTTTGGTGCTCTCATGGCTAACAACACGTGGCATCTTGTGCCTCCTAGCAAGAATAAAATTTTAATCGACTGCAAGTGGGTTTATCGCATCAAGAAGCATGCTGATGGTACTGTTGATCGATACAAAGCTCGGTTGGTTGCAAAAGACTTCAAACAACGGTATGGTATTGACTATGAGGATACATTTAGTCCAGTTGTTAAAGCTGCCACTATCAGACTTGTCCTTGCTCTAGCTGTCTCTAATGGCTGGAGTCTCCGTCAGTTGGATGTCAAGAACGCGTTTTTACATGGTGTTCTGGAGGAAGAAGTGTATATGAAACAACCTCCAGGGTTTGTTGATCCTCGCTTTCCGCATTATGTTTGCAAACTTGACAAGTCTCTGTATGGTCTCAAACAAGCACCTCGCGCCTGGTATTCACGGTTGAGTTCAAGACTTCTAGCTCTTGGGTTTGTTCCCTCCAAGGCTGACACGTCCCTTTTCCTGCTTCGTAAGCCAGGTATCACCATGCTTCTCTTAATATATGTGGATGACATCATTGTGGCCAGTTCCTCTGATTTGGCTACCAAGAGTCTACTTCTCCAGTTAAACACTCAGTTTGCTATCAAAGACCTTGGTGACCTCCACTACTTCCTTGGTATAGAAGTTCACACCCGGCCTACTGGTCTTTTGTTGACACAAGGCAAATATTCATCTGATTTGATTTGAAAAGTTGGGCTGCAACATTGTTCCACGTGCCCCACCCCTCTTTCTACGGCTGATAAGCTTTCTTTACAGGATGGTGATCCTCTTGGTCCTGAGGATACTACCAACTATCGCAGTATTGTTGGTGCTTTGCAATATCTTACATTGACTCGCCTAGATATTTCTTTTTCAGTCCATAAAGTCTGCCAGTATCTCCATGCTCCCACTACTTCTCATTGGACAGCTGTTAAACGGATACTTCGTTATATTCAAGGCACTCTTCAGCTTGGTCTCACCTTTCACAGGTCATCTTCTACTCTTCTTAGTGCTTTTTCTGATGCTGATTGGGCAGGAGATCTGGATGATCGGCGCTCCACTGGTGGCTTTGCCATTTTCTTTGGGCCGAACCTGATATCTTGGAGTGCTCGCAAACAAGCAACAGTTTCTCGCTCTAGCACAGAAGCAGAATACAAGTCACTGGCCAATGCTACTACTGAATTAATATGGGTTGAGGCACTTGTTCGCGAGTTGGGTGTTTCTCTCAAAGAACGCCCATGTCTCTGGTGTGATAACTTGGGCGCTACATATTTATCTGCAAATCCCATATTTCATGCTCGCACCAAACATATTGAGATTGATCATCACTTTGTCAGAGAGCGTGTGGCTGACAGGTTACTTGACATTCGGTTCATTTCTACAAAAGATCAAGTTGCTGATGGGTTCACTAAGGTTTTAGCTGTTAATGATCTTGCTAAGTTTAGGCGTAATCTTAACCTCTCCCGAGGTTCAGATTAGGGGGGGTGTTAGTGTATGTAATATCCTTGTATAATACCGGTGTAGAGTAGTACTCTACCCGGTATTATACCCCCTCTGTATTGCCACGTGTGGGGCTATTCCACACCTATATCAACACGTAACCGAGCCTAGGGAGAGGGCATCGTTCCCGCATAACATCGACAGCCGTGAGCAACGAGCTCTGAAACGAGGAAGACATGCCCAGCCGTGTTTGATCTTCGTGGGGCCCGTTCGTAATAAATGGCAGAACTCTTTTTATTTTCTCAAATGGCTGCACTACTTGTCGTTCGGGGACACACGAGCTCTCCAAGTCTCCAACTGTCCAACGGTCGGACCAGTCCAGTGCCGTTGTACGCTACAATGCTGCAAATCTCAATGTAAATTAATTTGTATTCTCGATTGTATAAAATTGACAAAATCTGATAAATTTATAGTTTTAGAATGTGCACTATTCACTATAAAAGTATTGAAAAAATTGTTATTTTATATAGCCTAGAATATGAAGTACTAGTTTGTATAGCGGAAATTCAATTCGGCTCCCGGGTGCATATGCTCCCTCTACCAACAAAACATATTTCGAAGTGTGGAAAAATTTTGACAAAAAAATCTACATGTACATCTCCATAATATATGTGTATGCGTCAAGTTTCACGAAATAATAATATTTTTTGTGGCCTATGTAAAAAAGAGAAAATTTATCCTGTGAAAAGCATTATTTTCAGCACTAAATTTTGTCTTTTTTACACACGTCACATGATAAGTTCATTTTTTATGAAACAACTTTGTGAGCGCGTAGCACATGAAGATGTACGTGCGAATTTTTGTTTCAATTTTTTTAAAATTTAAAATATGTGTAAGATGCATTTCAAAATATAGAGAGCATATGCTCCCATGTTCCAAAACATCACTCCCGTTTATAGAGATTTTACACACATCATTAGCTATCTATAGAATTTTGATTTGGATTTTATGAAACTTTGAAACATGAATTCTGAGTGTTTGAAAATACCGCTACATGTAGCTCGGTCTCTGTTTAAAGTTTAGCCTTTAAACTTTTCCTCACTTTTACTCAAGCTCTTATCTAAAACTCTCACAAGAAGGTTAGACGGACATTGTCGCCAGCATTGACCATTATGCTGACGTGTGGGTCTACGTAGGGCCGCGGCGCGTGGATTTGCGTAGGGGCTGCGGCGTGTGGGTTTGTCGTGCCACGGACACAACCACGACGTCCTCTCCTCTCTGCTATTATTACTAAACTATGAGCTAATTTTGCCTCCATATGTATTGACCGTGAGCCGTGTGTGGTACTGGTAGCACTCGATAATCCAATATCCTATTTGGTGTTGGATTGGGGCTAAACGACTTATGGCTTTCTATGTCTTATATACATTGATGCATCGATTTGGATTTGCTTGTTCATCTCTTGCATGTGTGGCTTGCTATAATGCTATCTCTAATGAAATTAAATTTTGATAGCTTGGTTAACTAAAGAAATTCTTGGATAAATAGTGCGAGTATATATATCCAATGTTTGATTTGAGCTTGCAATAGTAATTTGTGGTTTTTTTACTCCCAATTGAGTTAAACCACAAGATAAAAATGTGGTTGCTTGATAATTTACTTGATGGCTTAATTCCTTGTGAGCTTATAAGCATGATTAAAATGATTTTACTTCTAGATTAAATGATCAAGTGATTATCTGTCGATGAATATGCATGAGTCTGGACCAAGGTTTTTTTCTCAGTAGGGAAAAAATCTCGGTGGGTACCGGTATTCCGGTATTTCGGAAATTTCGGAAATACCGGCCAAATACCGGCCGAGATTTGTCAAACCAACTCACTATTTTGTTCAAAATTTATATAAATTTTTTAAATTTGACTAAATTATTTAAATACCGGAATATTTCGTTCGGTATTTCTTTTTCTCGGTGGTAACCGGTAAAAATGGTTTTCGCCGAAATCTCGGAAATTCCGGCCGAGAAAAAAATCCCTGGTCTGGACAAACTAAGCTTTGGTGTATGCAAAGTGGTGCTTTGTCAGCTTCTTGGGTTTGATCTAATTGCCAGTTAGCAACTAAGGGATGATTTGTTGGTGTATTTGGATGCTATTTGTAACTAGAGTGACAGTAGACGATCTTAACTGATTGCCACCGCAATTCTTTGTTGACACGATATATGGTCCATGTATAGAAATTTTAAATTGCCAGAACCGTAGACTGATGGATTGGCTTACAAATCTGCAAGGCAGCTTTTAGTTACTGTGCTTGCTCATGTGCTAGAGTAGAATAAAATAATTACTGATGTGATGTTTTGGTGATTCAATCCACAGCAATGATTGCTTTTATCCAGTTTTAAGTGCTAGATCAGGCATGGTTCTATTAGTTGCCAGAGATTTAAATGGTTTTTCCAAATGATGTTAAGAATTTAAAGCAACTACTGCTTGATAAGATCTTGGGTTTTTATGATTCATTGTTGGTATACTTTTCTGGTAATAAATTGTGTATGCTCTTATCCTGTGATAGGACGTATACCTCATTCTAGCTCTTGGGTAGAGTATTTGTGGATATTGAGTAGATCTTGTTCTTGTTGGTTTTCACCTCCTCGAGTTGAGCATGCTCCTCCTGGCTCCTGCTATGTCGCCACAATCGTGTTTCTAGTTCTGGTTTGGGTTTGTGATGAGCTACTACTTTTCTGATTTGTTTCCTAATGGATATATGAGGTTTTGGATGAAGAACTGTTGATGTTCTTGGGTGCTCTGGTTCTGGTCGGGGCTTCTTCTTCCTCCTCATCCTTTGCCGTCGCAAAATGATGTTTCCGGTTTTTGTTTGCATTCCAGTTTTTTTGAGAGAAATCGGCACTTTATTGATCAAACATAATCATTATAAAGTATCTCCTGGATACAAACAGGAGCGGCTAAACGAAAAGAAGCAAAACCAAAATGTTCTGAACGACGAGCTAAGACATGTGCCGACTCATTGAGAATAGGAGGAACATGAAGAAAACAGCAAGATGTAAAGAGATTCGCCATTTTCTTGATGTCCTGGATGACCACCCCTAGGAAAGAGCGATCCATGGTGGTACTCCTGATACGATGTATCACCGACAGGTAGTCAGATGCCAATCTGATTTTGACAAAACCCTCCTCGCTAGCGAAAACCATAGCACGCCTAACAGCAATTGCTTATGGTAGTTCTAGCGATGTAACCGCATGAAGTAGCTCACTGCAAGCAGCTAAGCATTCTCCTTTGTGATCCTTTGTAGCTCAATCATATTGACATATACCTTGATTTGCTCGGCCAGTTGATGAGTTAATTTCATTGGATCATCATGTCGCATCCCATTTCTTGCACTCCAAAGGTGCCAGAACGTCACTAACGTAGTCTCATACGGAGAGGATCTGTTGAGGCCAATCATATTCCATAAACTTGAACTGCAGTTAGGGGGCGTTTTTCACGATCTGTAAACGTGTTTTTACAGGCCGCGGTTTACGGGATTCGCAACATATGCTCTTTACTTTGCTGCGAAGGCACCGTTGTTCGGGCACGGCGCACCGACCGGTGGATTTGACTATTTCAGCGTGTGCCTACAGCGGCCAACGTACGCAGAATCCCGGACGCGGAGCCCCACATATTCCACTTGTCTATCTCGGTCAGCTGCACTGCACTGCAAACCTTCCTTGCCCCTTTTCCCCAATAAAAAGTAAACGCGCCCGAGAACCTTCGCCTAGTCGCCACTGCCCCGATTCTTCCCCGCGCCGCCATCATTCCAAGCCCAACCATACTCTCCGAATCTCCGATCGATTGGCAATCGGCGGAAGCCAGCACTCGAGCTCGCTCCAGGACCAGATCGACTTGCGCGTCGGATCCATGGCATCGTCGTTTGCCCCTGCCCCGGCGCCGGCGGGATACCCGCCGCACGGCGACCAGGCGCCGCCGGGGTATCCGCCGCACGGCAACCAAGCGCCGCTTCCGCAGCACACGGCCGTCGCCGTCACGGCGGCGAGCAACGGCGCGGGAAACCCCTACGTGCTCGTCACCCCGGCCAGCGCGGCCCCGTCCACCTGCCAGTGTGAGTGACTAAAGTCCCATCTTGATCTCTCGACTGATAATTTGTATCCTCTCTGGGCGGCTCCCTCATGCCGCTCTCGCGTTCTCGCAGCCATCCGGAAGGCGCTGGGACGGTACGGCAAGCTGCTGGAGGACGGCACCCGCCGGGCCGCCGACACCACCGGCAACATCTGGCACCACCGTACGTATTCTGCACACGCTCTCTCTCTCTCTCTGCTTCGATCCGCTGTGCACGCTCACTGCACTGACACCCGCGCTGTTTGTGGAGAGCAGTCCGGACGGCCCCGAACATGGCGGACGCGGCGGTGGCGCGGCTGGCGCAGGGGACCAAGGTGTACGCGGAGGGCGGCCACGACAGGGTGTTCCACCAGGTGTTCGGCGCCGTGCCCGGGGAGCAGCTCCGCAAGGCCTACGCCTGCTACCTCTCCACCTCGTCCGGCCCCGTCATCGGCACGCTTTACCTCTCCACCGCGCGCCTCGCCTTCTGCAGCGACTCGCCGCTCCCCTACCACGGGCCCGCCGCCCAGCCGCCGGAGCCCATGTACTACAAGGCAAGCACAACCTACACTAAGATGCAGTTCACTCAACTGCAACTAGTTCAGCTTCAGCTTACTGCACTGCAAGTTCAGCCATGTCTAACCTAGGAATTAATCATCAATCGATCGAATTGAATCGCAGGTGGTGCTTCCGCTGAGTCAGGTGAGGACCGTGAGCCCGTCGGCCAGCATGTCGAAGCCGGCGGAGAGGTACATCCAGATCGCCACCATGGACAACCACGAGTTCTGGTTCATGGGCTTCGTCTCCTACGACAAGGCGCTCAGGAACCTCTCCGAGGCCCTGCACCACCGTGCGTGATCGACGCCCGTGCGCAGTGCACCACCGCAGCTAAGCTCCAGTTCCGCCGCATTGTCTGATAACTGCTTGTCATTCAGTGTCAGTCAGACAGTGTTTGCACTTCTTACATGTATACTGCAACAGTTGTTGCTCTGGAATAATCAAGACACCAATTAAACTATGTTGCTGTCAGTATCAGATCGTCCAGTAGGAATGATTTAGCTTCTACTGTTTCTTGTACTTCAACCTATCTAATACAAAACGAGAAAAAATGAACTGTGATGCAGTAGCATCAACAATCGCTCTGCATCCAGAGAGTGTTAGTAATCAGTGTAGAACGCTGAATCCACAAGCACCAGCTCTTTCATAAACTATTCCTGGATACACTAGTGGTGTGTTTTGTCCAATTTAGCTAGGTTTCTCGCGTCAGGCATTTCACTCGCGTTACAGAGCTGTAACACTGAACCTCGCATACAATTACAATCTGCAAGTTTTACAGTACCATATCATTACAGTACAGTTTGATAGAAACATGAAAGGTGTAGCAGCAGCTATTGGTCTCACAATTTACAACAACGATTACATAGCAAAACTGTTGTCGTCGGCGGGGGCGGCCTTGCGTTGATCGGTCTTCAGTATAGAGTTCTTCGACCCATGGTGGATACCGCGGAGCTGTTCGCTTCCTGTATGTGAACTCGGAGCTCGAAAGTGGGTATAATGGATGGAGATGGCTGGATCAGTATAGCGGCGTGTGCGGCCGCGGCGGGTGGAGCCGGTCGTCGTGGTGGCGGTCGAAGGAGTCGACGCGGTTCTTGAGCGCGGCGAGGCGCGCCCTGACGCTGAGGTCGATGGCGTGGGAGTCGTCGAGGCCGTAGGAGATGACGAAGCCCGCGATGAGGGAGGGGTCCACCACGTTCTCGACGAGGAGGTGGACGAAGCCGGTGATGCGGCGCATCTTGCGCGCGATGAGCTCCGTCTGGCGCGCGTCGAGCGCGACGGCGGAGGACACGACCACGCGCAGCGCGCACAGCGGCGGGGGCGGGGCCGCCTCGGCGCCGGCGCCCTTGCCGCCGCCCTCGTCGGCCGCGATGGCGGTCATGCTGCCCTTGTCGAGCAGCGAGCGCAGGAAGTTGAGCGTGACCGGCTGGAACGGCGCCGCCAGGGCCGCCTGCGGCTGGTTGGCGGACGGCGCCGCGCTCTCGTCGGCGCCGGGGGAGCCGACGTAGCTGCTGGAGCGGCGCAGGGTTTGCGCCTGCCACCGTGGGGTGCGGTGGGTGTGGGTGGTGCTTGGGCCGTCGAAGCGGAGGGAGGCCGGCATGAGCTGGAAGGCGCCGGTGTCCTTGGCGGCCGGGAACGCCGGGTGGGCGCCTGGCTGGTTCAAGATGTTCATTGTGGCTGGAGCTCGACCTCGGCAGTCGGCAGTGGTGGTACTGGGGTGGGGTATGGTGGAAGGACGAGGGAAAGGAACAAGAATGGAGGTTTTGAAGCAGGGGAGAGACGCGAGGTTGATGCCGATGGTAGCTAGCTGGTAGCCACAGGTGAGGGGCCAGCGGGGTGGAGATAAGATAGGGGGAGAAGACTCAGAGCAGCGAGGCTCGATCGAGGAGAGAATTTGGCGCGCACACGATGCGGGCGCGGCAGCCGCACACGCCCCATCCGGAAGAATCTGCGCCCAATCCCGTGTGCTCTGGCAGCCTGGCCCCTCGCGCCCCGCGACGAGCCGTCACGTTTTTTTCTCCCTTCGTACGGTGAGCCAGCCAGCTCCGATTTTTCGCGGACATGAGCGGCACGACGCGGTGCTTTTTCGTGGCCACCACATGCCGTGCTGCTGGCGACGGCTCACCGCCAGCGATCCACCAAGAGCCGTGGCTGCCGTGCGGTGCGGACTAATTTTTACCGTGGCTAGTGAAGCACGAGACGCTCTACTTCACCGGTATTGGCAGTAGCCAGCGATTTCGTGCCTGTCCTACGAAGCAAAAGACAATTCGGGTGTGTTGTTTACGACAATCTCGCGGCACACATGGATTGTAGCTTGGAGTATACTGCGTTTGAGCTGTGATGAACTGACACAAGAGAACGAATCGATAGTTGGTGAGCGAGTGTCGGGATGAACCAACGGACGACGCGGACGCAACGCAAAGGCTCGACCTCGTGCCTTGCCTGGCCTTTTCGGGCGATGCACGCCTGCTGCATGCGCCGCCACAGATCCAAGCGGGCGACCCCGTGGTCGTCCGAGTGCCTAGATACATGTCTCCACAAAAGCACAACTGGAGCCAGTTCCGGAATGTTCGTCGGAGAAGGTAAGAACAGAACAATACTACCGGCTCCCTCCACTAAAAAATATGTTTCTAATTATTAAAAGATTCTAACAAAAAAAATCCACGTATATCTTAAATTCTCGACAACCTACGTGCGTTTGTATAGTTTCCGCGAAAAACCAATATTGTTTGGAGGCGTGTTGGCTAGTGTGGTTTCTATGGTTGTCGTCACTAGTGATGGTTGTTGCTCTAGTGCACTGATCTTTTAGAGCCTTAGCACGAAGATTTTCCGATAATCTGCTACGAACAAATTTTGCCTGACTACGGTGATGGAGGCGCGAGAACAGCGGCGCTCCTTCGGCTCACAGTAGTGTATGAAGTCGTTGTTGGGTGATCCAATGACATATTTAAATAAATTATTATTTTTAGGCTTCCTTGTTGTTGACGATTACTAATAGATCAGAGAAATTTTCACAAAAAAGTCTTATTTTTAGCACCAAGTTTTGTCTTTTTACATAGCCCAAACGACAATTCTATTTTTTTTTCATGGAAAGCCTTTGTACGCATGTAGAAGATGTACGCATGAATTTTTCGTTTAATATTTTCACATTTTAAAATATATTAAAGATGTATTTCAAAATAAAGGAAGCATCTGCATCCAACAGCCAAAACATAACTCATTGCTATTACTGGTTTTTACCTCAGCAACGGAATGGAAAGTTCGAATAAAAAACAAACTTCGCAAAGGAAATGCACGCTGGCTCATAAGTGTAGATCACTGCCTAAATTTTGTATTTCAAAATGTCTAAAAAATCAACTCACACATATAGGAAATGTCATGCGTACTAAAACCTGAATTAATTTTCACGATTCCTAGTCAGAGCGATCTGCCATTATACGTTTCCAAGCAAAGCCGAAATGTCATGCATACTAAAACCTGAATTAATTCCCACGATTCCTAGTCAGAGCGATCTGCCATTATACGTTTTCAAGCAAAACCCCTATCCGGGCCAGGGCCATGACAGTACCGATTTTTACCACACTGGCGGAATGGAAAGTTTGAATGGAAAACTGCTTGCGTTCATGAAACATTACTCGACATTGGTGTAGTAAGATTTTCTTACGAGGAGAGAAAAGAACAATATCATCTTCTTGGATTGTACTAGCTTGGAGGATACTGCGCTTGAGCTGTGATGAACTGACACTAGAAAACGAAACAGTTGCTGCTGAGGTGGCCACGGCACGCAGGAAGCGAGTGACGGCACACAAGAAAGGCTCGACCTCGTGCGCTGTCTGGCCTTATTGGGCGATGCACGCCTGCTGCGCTGCCACTGATCCAAGCGGGCGGGCGGCCCCATGGTCGTCCGAGTGCCTAGATACTGGTCTCCACAAAAGCAGAACCTAGAGACCACAGCCGGTTCCAGAATGCTCATCGTCGGAAGGGTAGGAGAAGAGATGGCACATTAGGGCCATCTCCAGCGGCGCGATGCATTTCGGACGTCGAAACGGACGCCGTCGTGTTCGTTTGCGTCTGTCCAAATGGTCAAAATCGTTCGGGCGTCCGTTTGCGTCGGGGATGGCTCCAGCGGCGCGACGCATAATTTTTTTTTCATTCATGCAACCATAATTTACATTAATAAAAAATATAAAAAAGCCATAAAGGCGTGCTAAAAGTAGCTGCTGCCTACTGGTCGTCGTCGCTGACGAAGTCAATGAACTCCGGCGTCGGCCACGGAAGCTCGTACGCCGGCGGTGGAGGAGGTACCGCCACATGGGCAGGAGGCTGTGGCCAGGGATCCCACACCGGAGTAGCAGGCGGAGCGCGGTCGTTGGAACGCGTCGGCGTTGCCGGAGGAGTCGCCGGCCTCCCATGCGCGAGCGCTGACTCGCGCAGCTGGATTGCGAGCCTCTCCCACAAAGCGAGCTCGTTGAGCTCGTCCTGCGCGCTGTTGGCCAGTGTCATGGCAATGGCCTCATCCTCGGAAAGGTCCGGCGGCTGGGTCTCCGGATCCCACACCGGCCCGCCGTCGTCGTGGTCGTAGTCGACCATGTCGACGTCCTCGTCCGCGTCCTCGTCCTCTTCCTCGTCTGCGTCCTCCTGGTCGTTCTCTTCTTCTTCTGCGTCGATCTCTCGGTCGAAGAAGTCCACGTCGCCGAGGTAGCCAGTGCGGCGGCGCGCGTCGAACTCCCACGTCCCGAATGAAATCCAGTTGTAGGAGTTCAGCGCGTACGCCTCATCCTCCCGCAGATCTGGCAGCAAGATCGCTTGGCGGCGGCGCACCTCGTCCCGCCGCTCTCGGCCCTCGCGCGGCATGGGGGGACCGGCACGCGCCGCGAGTTCAGGTACCAGCCCCCTCCCGGCAAGTTCGCGTTCGGCCATGGCACCGGCCGGTTTTCCTCCCATAGCTGCCGCGCGCGGTCAACGCGGACGTACCGGCCGACCCGTGCCTCCTGGTCGTTCTTCGTCTTGCGGAACTGCCAACATTTCTTTCCCATGGCGTCGGTGGGGTGGATACTGTGGGATTTGGCGATGGTTTGGTCGTGGAAATGGCCGCCGGCAGCGTCCATTTAAAAGGCTCCGACACCATCTCGCCTTCAATGGCCTGCCAGTGCAACGTCTAGTAGTTGCGCACGCTCGCGGAAGCTGAGGCACGCCATTAACGCGGCCCTGCAAAGGCTGCAGCGCGCCTCCAAAAGTAATGCCGCGGAAGACGAAGCAGTTGTACCGCTGCCAGGCGGGCCCGTGCGAGGACCGAGCGGACACTTTGCGCGTTTGCGCAGCGTCCGCAGAGACGCAAACCTGGCGCATATTTGGGCCAGGTTTGCGTCTCTGCGGCCGGCCCGGTCACTTTGCCGTCGCGCCGCTGAAGGTGGTGCACGACGCATTTTCGGTCACGGCGGACACAAACGGTCGCTCAGCGTCCGTTTGCGTTGCGCCGCGGGAGATGCCCTTACTGGTTTCCACCACACCGGCTGAATGGTAAGTCTGAATGAAAAACAACTTGCCTTTTTTACCATATATTGCCAACCTTTTTTGCATCTCATGATAGAGAGAGAATTTTGAATTTACAAACCTTTTTTTAGGCAATACATGGAAATGCCATGACTACTGAAATCCGCACTGATTTGCACAATTCCTATCCATGAAAATCTGCCATTTATAAATTTTGAAGCAAAACCCCTCGTCGCTCTCCACCCCCGTCACTCTGAGTTCTCCACATCCGGGCCAGGACGGTACTGATTTTTACCACGCCGATGGAGTGGAAAGTTTGAATGAAAAACTAATTTCCTTTATGAAACATTGCTCGACTATGGTGTAGTACGGAGTAATATGTTCTTAAGAGGATAGAAAAGAACTATATTATCTTCTATGCTACCAACATTTTTTAAGATGGAAGATTATGCGCACTAAATTTTGAATTTATTTGTACAAATTCTAGTAAGGATGATCTGCCGTCATACATTTTGAACCAAAACGATAAAAGCACAAGATGGACAGACTGCGGTAATAAACACACGGTACACAACTGACACTGAAAACTGTAAAAAAGGAATACTTCAACAAAATTAAGTCAAGATCAACTTAAAGGGACAAATGTTACATCGACAACAATCGGTAGATCAACTTCAGTAAACCAGTTCGCCTCTTAACTATACCAGGCTATACCATTGTCTTCTGCTTAACATAATCCTGCCAAATGAAGATATACTAGGTACCTGCGTCAGTATTCTGATAGAGAAGTTCAGATTCATGTTGGTTAATATCTGCTTTTACTTGTTATTAGTACCACCCAAAACAGAATAGAAAACACATTATATTTATCCAAAATGTTATTCATATTAAGCAGATATGCTATTTTAGTTCACTTAGCTGGTGCTGAAGTTTTATACTTGCAAACCTGCACGCCCTAGAAAAGAAACAGCAGAACAAAATTAATAGGGGAAATAGGTTAGGTGTCCAAATTCAGATTCCGTTGGACTTCAATGTCCAGTTAAAGTTCGCCTAATATTTTTCAAACAAAGGCTCGGACAGAACAGAATGAAGGACTAAGATTTATTTTAAATTTCAGAATCCTGCAAGGCCTGGAACAGAATCAAGGTAGGGACGGAAAGAGAATTTCCTAGGGAGCTGAATGTCAGTTTACAGTCTCCAAACTGAGTTCCGACAGATTAGAACAACACAAACACAGGGACCAAAATTTATTTTCAGAGAATTGGCAGGGGCCGCGCGAACGCGTACCCCCTCTACCGCAAATTACGACGTTCACTCTCCCACTTGGGGAGATGATAAACCAACGCGTCCACCAAGTGCAATGTGGACCATTGACCTAGGCCACGAGCCTTCCTGATCGCTCGTAGACCCCGTCCAGGTAAGTATGTTGCAAGGTGGGCAGGGGGCTGGTTATATAGGCTCGTACCCTTGCGAATCTGCTCCAGGGAGCGAGGTGGGACTAAAACATCAGGAACGCTGCGTGCCCGGAATCGCTCGTGCGGCAGGAGCGCGACTCAGCTGTTTGCTGGGCCGATTGTTTTCTGGAGGCCCATAGAGGTTCAACCCTGCCCGCTTTCCGAATCAACGATGGCCCCGTTCTTACTTTTGTTTTTTGCAATGATCTTGCACGGGCTCCCCACTTACAAATTTTTCTGAGTACAGAAGTGAACTATCCTAACAGCTGGATAAATCCTCCTACCGTACCATATGCGATAGTGTAGTCAGTGCTACTGGCCACAGATTGATGAAGCGAACAGTCCAGATGACCAGATGGCAAGAGCAACCCTGCTTCGTGCCCAAAAATTAAAAATGCATAAAAAAATAGAAATTGATTTGGATGAATTTATGTCAAACAGTTCGGATACAATCACACCTATAGACATATTTTCTTCTTCATGTATTTGGTTTTACAACCCCGTTTCAATAAGTATGACGCATAAATTTAGTCAAACATATCAAACCTTCCTTGGCTTGACTGAATTTATAGAAGCAAAAAATATCATTATCTACAATATTAAATAAATATATTATGAAAAAATATTTTATGATGAATCTTTTGATGTTGGTTTGGTAACGCAATGTGCATATCTGTAAGGGTATTTCACCCTTATCCATTATTTTGGTAACGATGACACCGTGCTAAAGTATTTTGCCTAATGTGTTTATAAGGATAATCTCAGGTATTAGGCAATGAGGCGTAAATGGTGTATCAAAGGAACAAGAAGGCTAAAGGAGACCCCCCCATTTCAACAATCAAAAAGGGGTTACAGGAGAAATCCGGTCACCAGCCCGGTCCAACTGCCAAGAATCGCCACCCGGCATGGTGCTTGGCCAACCGGGCGGCAACCGGGTTCCAATGGAGGAGCCAGATCCGGTTTATGCGGCCAACCGGCGCTCGATCGGCGGGTCGCGCTCCGTCTGGCCGGCGGCCGGCAGAATCGGGCAGCAACTGCCACCAACCGGAGAAGCACCAGGACGACGCAAAGGAGCCCCGGTCCATCGATCCGGCTCGACCGACTCGACCGGCCGTCTGATTCGTGGCCCGGCCAACCGGGTTTGTCGAGGAAAATGCCGAGGTGGCAAGTGGCAACGGCCATATTTCGAAGAACACTATAAATAGCCCTTCTCCTACCTCTAGACGGTCGGGCACTACACTACAAGTCGTTCTTGAGCTCCTTCTCTCATACTCCATTGTTAGAAACACCAAAAGCCTCAGATCTCCCTCCTCCTCCACCCAAACTCAAATCCCTCCGGGGAAACGATAGAGGAGGACCCGATCTACCGTTCTACCAAGCCAAATCTTATTCCCCCTTGTATTCATCAAGAAGCTTGCTTCCTAGGGTTCCTTGAAAACCCTAGGTGGGCAAGAGGAGTCCGGAAGCATCCGGGCTGTGGATCTGCTCCGGGCAAGATTGTGAAGGTTTGGAGGCTACCTCAAAGTCTACCACAAGTGAGAGAGCTATTCCTTCGTGGGATAGGCTCCGGAGAATAGGGTGAGCCTTTGTGGCGCGGGGAATCCTTCGTGGGACCTCCACTCCTCCAAACGTGACGTACCTTGTTGCAAAGCAAGGGAACACGGGAATACATCCTCGTCTCCGCGTGCTATCGGTTATCTCTAACCGAACTCCTTACTTGTGATTTAACTGCCTGTGAGAGCCTTCGTGCTCGAGTTAGTTGTATCCTCATATAGGTTGCTTCACCTAGTTTGCATTAGGCTCACCTTTATATTCCGCAAAGCCTAATATTGCAAAGAAAGAATTAAAATCTGTAGAAACCTATTCACCCCCCCTCTAGGTTTACCATCTCTATACTTTCAATTGGTATCAGAGCCTGGACTCTTTTTAAGGGCTTCACTGCCTTAAGAGTGAGATGGAAAAACTATTTGAGGGTCTAGATGATGACTCTAACCTTTCGGTTAAAGAAATGAAATCTAGATTCTTGGCATATGAGGCCGAGAAGAAGAAGAAGGAGGATGAACTACAAAGCCAAATGGCTGAAATGTCTGTCATGCTTAAGAACCTAACTACTGGAGGAGCTCCTAGTGGGGTTTCAGCCTCTAAGGAATCCTTCCATGAAGTTAACCATGACTATCCTAGAAACACTTCACCCATGCCTCATATAAACCATAGTGGGACCGTTCCCCATTTTGATGGAACTCACTTTCCACATTGGAAATCTTCTATGGAATCTCATATTCGCAGCTGCAGTGTGGAGCTATGGGAGATCATTCTTCATGGATACCGGGAGCCACAAGATCCCGTTCGGTTGACCTCCACCGAGTTCTACAACCGTCAACTCAATGCCTCCGCACGTGACAAGATTAGAAGTGGAATCAATCGCAAGCTCCTTGATCAAGTCAATGACATCGGCTCCGCTAAAGAGTTGTGGGATCGAATCGTAGTACTCCAAGAGGGAACCGATTTGATCCAATCATCTCTTTATGAGACCGCAAAGCAAGAAGCTCACCGGTTCATGATTCGAGAAGGAGAATCCATAGCCGATGCCTATGCAAGGCTTGGTGCTCTTAGAGTAAGGATCAAGGGACTTGGTGCTGAGAAGTATGATGACGGCTTTGAGATGAATGAAGGATTCATAAAGTCCAAGGTCATTGCAATGATTGCTGTCAAGCAAGAAGATACCAACCTTGCACTCAACTTGCAAATCATGACCAAGAGTGCCGATCTGAACTCTGATGATCTAGTCTCCTATGTGGCCGCCAATGAAAACATGGCCAAGGCAGGAAAGATGCTCATGGCAATGAACCGTGTTGATGAAGCCTCACACAACCATGAAGCGTCACACAACCTTGCTCTCAAGGCTAGAGCTGACCATGGAGGAGAAGAAGAATATGAGATTGAGGAAGATGAGGAGATGACCTCAACTAGTGACATCGCTACCGACTTTGCCTTCTTTGCCAGGAAGTACAAGGGAAAGTTGCCAATGCTCCTCAATGACAAGAAGAAGAAGAGAACTTGCTACAATTGTGATGAAGAGAGCCACTTTGCAAATGAGTGCCCTTATGAGAGAAGGGTAGACAAGCCAAAGTTCATCAAAGGGGTCAAGCCAAGATTGAAGCCAAACCCAATCAACGACCGATACAAGAGGAACAAGGGAAGAGCCTTTGTTGGGGCCGAGTATTTGTCCGATGAAGAAGAGGAAGATGAGGAGAAGGAGGCCGGAGTGGCCGGTTTGGCTTTCTCTAAGCCCGGGTCACTCTTCACATATGACTACTCCAAGGATTACTCCACGGAGAATGATGTTGGTTCTTCCTTTATGGCAAGAATAACTCAAAATGATGACTCCGACGACTCTTCCTCATCTACAACCATTGGCTCTTGTCTTATGGCAAGAGAAACCAAGGTAATGGAACCCCCACCTTCTTTGTCTAGTGTCCTTGACAATGAAGCTGAAAATCAAGATGAATTAACTGTGCTTAAGGAACTCTACAATGTTAGATGCACCCTTCGTGGTGAAGCTCTTGTCAAATTTGATTTCTTGATGGACTCTCTCAAAGAAAAGGATGAGTCCATTGAGGAATTAGAATATCATTTGAATGATAAGGAAAGGAGATTCAATCTCCTAAGACAAGAGCTAAAAACCGAAAGGTGCATATCTCAAGGTCTTAAGCAACAAATTGAAACCTATGAACTAGATAAAGTTAAGGATCTTGAAACTATTGAAAGGGCTCAATCATTGACCCAAGAGCTTAATGCCTCAAAGGAGGAACTTGAAGTTGCTCATGCTTCTCTCACTAGGGATCTTGACCACCTTGAAAGAGCTAACAAGCTTGTCAAGGATGAGCTCAAGAAACTTGGAAAGAACCATGACCTACTCCAAGAAACCTACTCTAAAGCTCTTGAATCAATGAATGATTCTATTGTTGATAAAAATGTTGCTAGTTCCTCCACCACCTTTACTAGTGAGCATGCTAAGCTTGTTGCGGAACATGTTCGTTTACAAGAGGAACTATCTTTGCATGTTGAGACCAATACATATCTTGAATCCTTGGTAACCAAATATGGTCTCAACTATTATCCTAATGAATCGGCTTGTGAGCAAGCAACTACTCTTGAGGAAAATGTTAGGTTGAAGAAAGAACTTGCCAAGTTCACCACAACCAAGAGTAAGATGGGATTGGATGACCTCTTGAGTAAGCAAAGGTCAAACAATCAAAAGTATGGACTTGGGTATGTTCCCAAGCCCTACAAGAAGAACAACTACAAGAAAGAGAAGCCCGCTCAAGAAAAGAACAAGAAGGTCACTAATGATGGCAAAGCCCCAAAGGGCAAAGCCGCTAGTGGTGACCGCACGGGGCCAAACAATCACTATGTTTTATTTGTTGATTATTATGGTGATGTTTATGCTAACTATGTTGGTCCTCGTAATGGCTATGCTTATAGAGGGTACTCGATTTGGGTACCAAAAGATCTTGTTGCCATGACTAGGGAACCCATTAATCAATGGGTTCCTAAATCCTCTACTTGATTTTGTAGGGGTATTCCTCCGGTGGTCCAAAATGGGTGTTTGATAGTGGATGCACCAATCATATGACCGGAGGAAGAGGTGTGCTTGACCAATTCATTGAAGATATTAACAAGAAGTCAAGCATTACCTTTGGTGACAACTCAAAGGGAAAGGTACTTGGGTATGGCAAGGTGGCAATCTCTAAGGACTTGTGCCTTGAGACGGTCATGCTAGTTGAACACCTTGGTTATAACTTGCTTTCTATATATCATCTTGCCAATGCCGGTTACAATTCATATTTTACCAAGTATTATGTGCAAGTCTTTAGGAGTGACAATCTCAAATTGGTCCTTGTTGGATATGTGGAGAACAACCTTTACGTGGTTGACCTCTCGAAAGAGAGCCCCATCTCCCTCCACATGTCTAATGGCGGCCAAGCATGACGAAGGTTGGTTGTGGCATCGCCGCCTTGGTCATGTTAACATGAGGAATCTTAAACAACTCCTAAAGGGTGGGCACATTGTTCGACTAACCGGCATTTCTTTTGAGAAAGATTGTGTATGCAGTGCATGTGTAGCGGGAAAACAACTCAAGAAGAAACATCCTATCAAGAGTATCGTCACCACATCTAGGCCTTTGGAGCTCCTTCATTTGGATCTCTTTGGGCCATCACATTACGATACTCTTGGTGGGAGCAAGTATGGACTTGTCATTGTTGATGATTACTCAAGATACTCTTGGGTCTTTCTCCTTAAGTCTAAGGATGAGACCCATAGGGAGTTCATCACCTTCGCCAAGAAAGCTCAACGTACATATGAATCCGAGATCAAGGCGATTAGGACCGACAATGGTACCGAGTTCAAGAACTACACTATGCAAGAGTTTGTTGATGATGAGGGCATCAAGCATGAGTTTTCAGCTCCATATACCCCTCAACAAAATGGTGTTGTTGAAAGGAAGAACCGGACTATCATTGAGATGGCAAGAACCATGTTGAGTGAATTCAACTCACCCCACAACTTTTGGGGAGAAGCCATCTCTACAACTGTCCACTACTCCAACCGGCTCTTCCTCCGCCCCCTCCACAACAAAACTCCATATGAGCTTCTCACAGGTAACAAGCCTAATGTCATGTACATTCGTGTCTTTGGATGCAAATGTCTTGTTAAGAACAATAAAGGGAAGCTTGGTAAATTTGAAACTAGAACTATAGAGGGCATTTTTGTTGGATATGCGGAGAACTCTCACGCCTATAGATACTACAACCGGTCCACTGGGACTATTGAAGTATCTTGTGACGTGGTGTTCTTGGAGGATAATGGCTCCCAAGTGGAGCAAGTTGTTCCATGTGTTGCAGGTAATGATGATGATCCATCTAGTGCCATCAAGCATATGGGCATTGGACACATCCGGCCCATGGAAGTGCATAGTGATGATCAAGGTGATGGAATAGAAGTATCAAGCTCACCTCAAGTTGAGCCTAGCTCAACTCAAGTTGAACCATCAAGTGCAACCCAAGATGTATCCTCCACTCAAGATGAGCCACATCCCGAAGAACAAGAAGAAAGTCCTCAACCCACTGAGCAAGATCATGATGATGATCAAGAAACATCTTCAACTCATGTTCAAGCTCAAGTTGTCCCTCATGATCAAGTATTAGCAAGAGATGAATTCATTGATCATGAAGGAACCATTCGGAAGATCAAGGCGGCTACAAGGGCAAGTGACATGAAAGTGGATCTTATCCTTGGTAGCATCTCAAAAGGAGTGGTAACTCGTAGACACCATGCATTACTTATGACTTATTGTCAACATCATGCCTTTGTGTCTAGTTTTGAGCCACTCAAGGTACATGAAGCCTTGGTTGATCCGGATGGGTCATTGCCATGCAAGAAGAATTGGAGTGTTTCACTCGCAATGAAGTATGGTCTCTAGTTGAGAGACCCAAGGATCATCGCATCAATGTCATTGGGACCAAATGGGTGTTCAAGAACAAGCAAGATGAGGATGGTATTGTTATTAGAAATAAAGCAAGGTTAGTGGCGCAAGGGTTTGCCCAAATAGAAGGTATGGACTTTGAGGATACCTTTGCGACGGTAGCCCGTCTTGAAGCTATTCGTCTTTTGCTTGCATTTGCATCTTTCCACAATTTCAAACTATACCAAATGGATGTGAAAAGTGCATTTTTGAATGGTCCTCTAAAAGAAACCGCATATGTAGCTCAACCCCCGGGTTTCGAAGACCCATGCCGACCCAACCATGTGTATTTACTCCATAAGGCACTCTACGGTCTCAAGCAAGCTCCACGTGCTTGGTATGAGTTCCTTAGGGATTTTCTACTACAAGATGGGTTTTGCATGGGTACGGTCGATTCCACCCTTTTCACCAAGCGGGTTAAAGGGGGTGGCTTGTTTATATGTCAAATATATGTTGATGATATTATATTTGGTGGAACTAACCCCAATCATAACAAAGCTTTTGAGCAATTGATGACTAGGAAATTTGAGATGTCCATGATGGGGGAGTTGAAGTTTTTCCTAGGCTTCCAAGTGAGGCAACTTGCAAAAGGCACCTTCATCTCTCAAGAAAAGTATGTGAAGGACATGCTCAAGAAGTTCAACATGACCAATGCAAGCCCAATGAAGACACCCATGCCCGTAAAGGGGCAACTTGGCTCATGTGACGGTGAGAAGGATGTGGACATAAAGGTATACCGTTCCATGATAGGATCCTTGCTCTACCTTTGTGCCTCTAGGCCGGATATCATGCTAAGTGTAGGGATGTGTGCTCGTTTTCAATCCGCTCCTAAGGAGAGCCATTTGATGGCGGTCAAACGGATTCTAAGATACCTTGTTCTCACTCCTACTCTCGGGCTATGGTATCCAAAGGGGTCAACCTTTGAACTCATTGGCTACTCGGACTCCGATTGGGCCGGTGATAAGGTTGACCGAAAGTCTACCTCCGGGGCTTGCCAATTTATTGGCCGGTCATTGGTGAGTTGGTCATCCAAGAAACAAAACTCCACCGCTTTATCCACCGCCGAAGCCGAATATATATCCGCGGCATCTTGTTGCACTTAATTGTTATGGATGAAGCAAACCTTGAAAGACTATGGTGTGTCTCTTGGTACGGTGCCTCTTCTATGTGACAATGAAAGTACAATAAAGATCGTCAATAACCCGGTTCAACATTGTCGCACCAAACATATTGACATTCGCCATCACTTCCTACGTGACCATGTTGCCAATAAGGATATTGATCTCACTCATGTGGGAACAACCTACCAATTGGCGGATATTTTCACTAAGCCTTTGGATGAAGCCCGGTTTGTAAACTTGAGAGGAGAACTTGGTATTCTTGATCCTAAAAACTTGGATTGAATCAACTTCTTGCACTATATTCTTGCATTTATCTAACTATCTAGCTTAGAGGCATAGCACATATGGGGATAGTCATCTTCCCATGTCTTGGTATGATGCATACCCATGTGTGCAACATAAATAGACCCAATGTCATTATATGGACCCAAGCACGTCTCTTCGAGGTCACATGACATTTGCGCTTTCACATAGGGGGAGTAATCCCCCGCCCCTCATTTAGTCTAAATTGCAACTTGATTTGGATATACAAGGCTAAATGATCTTATTGCAAAAATCACTCCAAAATGACTTATGATTCTTGATATACACTTCGAATCATGCCCATTGTTGCTATTCACATCTTATTTGGATTTTCTCTCCAATGGGTATGCCTAGAGAACTTTGTGTTTCCTACCCCATGTCTATGCTCATCTCATCATTATCTATCTATCTATATGTACATGTCATCATTTGAGCACCCACACACATTTACACAAAGCATAGGGGCAAAAACGAGGCAAAATTAGAAAATTCTGGGCTGGCCGGTCCCTGGCCCGGTTGGACCGGGTCCCTGACCGGATGGTCCGGTTGACCGGGCGGCAACCGGGGTCTGGGCCGGGTCAGCCGGTCGCCAGTCCGGTCTGACCGGACTCCTGACCGGTCGCGCAACCTCCTATATATTGGGAAAGGGATACCCCTTGGGGTCTTTCCCATTGTTCCCCAATCTCCAACCTCCATGGCCGGCGCCCTGACCATCTCCACCACAGCCTAGGTCCTTCCCACCGCTAGTTCTTCCCCAAACTTCACCCAACCGTAGATCGGGGTCTCTCAAGCTTCTTCACCAAGGGATTTGATCCCTCTCGAGTTCGTTTGGAAGATCTTGGGGATTTGGACCTCAAGCCCTCTTCACGTGTTCTTCTTGCTCACTTGGGCAACAAGGACAATGTCATCGGGTAAATTTCCCTTCTATTCCCTCTCCTTCTTGATTTCCCTCTCCCATTGCCACATGTTGAGGAAAGTTGAGAAAGTTTAGGGTTAGGGTTTGTAAAGTCCTCATGCCCTTAGAGTGTCTCACACCACAATGCACTTCTCCACTATATTGCTATAGTCTATATTCAAGTTTATGAGCTTTTGCATGGTTTTGTGGTAGAAAATCTGGGCACAACATCACAACTCGACAGACCCGGTCACACGCCCGGTCGACCGGCCGCTCAACCGGCCGGCCCGGTGCATGGCCCGGTCAACCGGCCGCAAACCGGCCAGTCCGGTCTGCTGCCCGGTTTGATCGGCCTGTGCGCCGAGCTGCCCAGTTTTCGCACAATTTCATCACTACACTTGAATATATGCTATGCTCTTTTGGCCTCTCTCTTATTGATGACATGTACGTTTACCCCACTACTATCCCGGCTCTCTTTTTCTCATTCACAGGTAGTTGGAGTGGTGAGAGTGAGACACGTGGCAATGCTTCCAAGAGAGGAATGACTAATCCTCCTCGCCGTTCTAGTACCCGCGTTCCCCCTCCAGCTCAGCAGGGTACTGACGGTGGCCGCTCAGTTGGGGGTAGAACCAAGTCTGTTGCTACCAAGCACAAGGATAAGCATGTTGCCCACGAGGATGATGAGGTAGTGCCAACCGTCAATGTTGGGGCTGCAAACCGCCTTGAATGGAAGGAATGGCGGACAGTGAATCCGTATCGCTTTGAAAAGCCAACTTACACTCGTTCGGACAAGGCCTTCTGGACCAACACACAAGCAGTCCTCTGGGAGGGTTACTATGATTCTCATGAGTATATGAAGCATGGTAATATTGTATCACCCAAGGCCATCAATCCTGCCGAGCTTGCCTTGCATGAAGCCACAAAGTACCGTTTTGTGGTTCAAACCTTGAAGAATCTGGGAGTGTATGACCTTGTGTGCCTCAAGCCTGATGATGCCCAAGATGATCCTACCTTTTGTCCACTCCTTGTTCGTCAGTTTCATTGCACCGTCTTCTTCCATGATGATGAGGACCGCACCCTCACCTGGATGACCGGCAAGAGAAAGTACTCATGCTCCTACTCTCAGTTCCGTGCAGCCATGGGTTGTGGTGATGACAGTAATCCAGGGTACAGGATTCATTCACGGTCCAGGCTTACTAAGGGTGACATCTCTTTCTGCTATCCTGCGAACCCTTCGCCTGGACCTCCCACTATCTCTGGGATGTACTACTCCTATCTGGTACTTGCCAAGCTGTTCCGTGAGAACCTCATCAGCAAGTCTGGCGACCACAGTGAAGTCCGGAACTATCACCTCAACTTGATGTACTATTGTCATCCTGACAGGGTAAGGAAGATTGATGGCTGTGATCTTATCTACTGTGAACTGAAGAGAGCAATTATGGACCGTATGACTCCCAACTACGCCCAGTATGTTCAGCGGCTCATCAACTACATTGTTCCCGCTCCTCGGAACGTTATTGGTGAAAAAGTCATCATGGACGCCTTCAAGATCCCCACTCAGGAGGCCACTCGTCCGGATGTTCCCTCCATGATGCCCACTGCTGAGCGTCGTTCCAAGGAACACCATGATCATGATGCTAGCTCCAGCTACTCTCGGCGCCCCAAGCATGGTGCCGCTCGCTTCTTCTCTAGCATGTGGCAAATGTGCAAGAACAGTAATGATGTTGCACATCAGAGCGTTGCCTTGAACCAGGAGACCAGGAGGCGACAGAACGAGTTTATGGCTACTAGGAATGTCCCTGTTCCTCCTCCTGGACCCGAGTTGGCACCTGTGGTTGCACCTCAGTGGGAGATGCCTCCCATCACCGATGAGATGATCCAGAACTTTGACTTCTCCATGTATGCTCATGGTGGTCTTCCTCCTAGGACTGCTCGTACTCCTACTCCTCCTCCTGCTGATGATGATGGTGATGAGGATGAAGTTGATTCGGCTGCCCGTCATGATGACGAGGGCTCCTACTCCACCGGGCATGAGTTCTATTGATGGGTGCGATAGCATCTCTACTTTTTCCTTCGCCTTTTTGGTGTTCCGATGCCAAAGGGGGAGAAGAGAGTAGAGTCTAGGGAACCACGGGGTTCTTTGATTATCACAAGCCATGGGAGTTGCTTTATTTGGATTTTATATGGCTTGTGCTTATTTGCCTTGATTTTTCAAGAACCATTTGATATTTCCAATAATTCATGTATGGATGATTATGTGTGCTACTCTATGTTAGGATGATTATGTGTGCTATGCTTATATATCTTGATATGCACATCTCCATACCATGCTTGTTTCCTAAAGATATTGGGGGAGCTTCTCATGTTTCACAAATGGTGCACTTTGCATTCAAACGCAAATTCTCCAAGTGCACAAATTATGGGGGAGCTTTCGTAATATCTTATATGGAATCAAGGTTTAGAACTTATCATAATATCTATTTGTGACTCTAGCTCGGTTTGTCATCGTATACCAAAAAGGGGGAGATTGTAAGGGTATTTCACCCTTATCCATTATTTTGGTAACGATGACACCGTGCTAAAGTATTTTGCCTAATGTGTTTATAAGGATAATCTCAGGTATTAGGCAATGAGGCGTAAATGGTGTATCAAAGGAACAAGAAGGCTAAAGGAGACCCCCCATTTCAACAACAATCAAAAAGGGGTTACAGGAGAAATCCGGTCACCAGCCCGGTCCAACCGGGCCAAGAACCGGCCGGGCCCGGCGTGCTGGCCGGCCAACCGGGCGGCAACCGGGTTCCAATGGAGGAGCCGGCGAGATCCGGTTTGCGACCGGTCAACCGGGCGCCTCGACGGCGGGTTCAGCGCTCCGTCCGGTCGGCCGGGCGGCAACCGGGCAGCAACCGGCCACCAACCGGAGAAGCACCAGGACGACGCAAAGGAGCCCTTGGCCATCGATCCGGTCTCGATCGCCTCTAGACCGGGCTGTCCGGCTCAGGTCTTGGCCAACCGGGTTTGTCGAGGAAAAATGCTGAGGTGGCAAGTGGCAACGGCCATATTTCGAAGAACACTGTAAATAGCCCTTCTCCTACCTCTAGACAGTCAGGCACTACACTACAAGCTGTTCTTGAGCTCCTTCTCTCATACTCCATTGTTAGAAACACCAAAAGCCTCAGATCTCCCTCCTCCTCCACCCAAACTCAAATCCCTCCGGGGAAACGATAGAGGAGGACCCGATCTACCGTTCTACCAAGCCAAATCTTATTCCCCCTTGTATTCATCAAGAAGCTTGCTTCCTAGGGTTCCTTGGAAACCCTAGGTGGGCAAGAGGAGTCCGGAAGCATCCGGGCTGTGGATCTGCTCCGGGCAAGATTGTGAAGGTTTGGAGGCTACCTCAAAGTCTACCACAAGTGAGAGAGCTATTCCTTCGTGGGATAGGCTCCGGAGAATAGGGTGAGCCTTCGTGGCGCGGGGAATCCTTCGTGGGACCTCCACTCCTCCAAACGTGACGTACCTTGTTGCAAAGCAAGGGAACACGGGAATACATCCTCGTCTCCGCGTGCTATCGGTTATCTCTAACCGAACTCCTTACTTGTGATTTAACTGCATGTGAGAGCCTTCGTGCTCGAGTTAGTTGTATCCTCATATAGGTTGCTTCACCTAGTTTGCATTAGGCTCACCTTTATATTCCGCAAAGCCTAATATTGCAAAGAAAGAATTAAAATCTGTAGAAACCTATTCACCCCCCCCCCCCTCTAGGTTTACCATCTCTATACTTTCAATATCTTTCTCCAAAATATTAACTTTTGCCTAAATTTATAGTCGGCACAAAAGATTATTTGTCGTTTGTGGAACATGGAGGCTTGTTTTCCTATTATTTTAGCAATATGAGGAGATTACATGTTGCAAATCTGTCCTGATTTTTTTACTTAGACAAACCACAAGCTATCAATGAGTGTCGCCAAGAAGAAGGTCCAACAAAAGCTAAAACGTAAGTCCTATAAGACGGCGGTCAGACCAGCTATTCTTTATGGGGCAGAATATTGGCCCACGAAGAGGCAACATATCCAACAAAATAAGTGTCGCTGAGATGCGCATGCTACGACGGATGTGCGGCCATACAAGAAAGGACCGGATTAGGAACGAGGTAATTCGTGATAGGCTAGGGGTGGCACCGATTGATGAGAAGCTAGTCCAACACCGACTAAGGTGGTTTGGGCATATTCAGCGAAGGCCTCTAGAAGCTCCCGTTAACAGTTGAATTTTAAGAGGACATGGGCATAGCCCAGTGGTTGGGGTCGTAGTGACGCACCCCAATGACCAGAGTTCAAATCCTGTCATTTCCTCCTTAGCACTAATTAAAAAAATTTAACAGTGGAATTTTAAAGAGCATGGAGGGGACTAGAAGGGGTAGAGGACAACCAAAATTGACGTGGACGGAGGCGATAAAAAAAAACTTGTGGGATTAGAATGTACCTAAAGTCTTGGCTCTTGAGGACTACATGGCGATCAGCGATCCATGTGCTCGTAATCTTAGTTACTCGTTTTATTTTTTCTTTCTTTCTCCTTGTTTTGGTCTCTTTTGCTGTTGGGTTTCATGTCTAACCTACCCAACTTGCTTGGAAAAAAGGCTTTGCTGTTGTTGTTGTTGTTGTTGTTGTTGTTGTTGTTGTTGTTGTTGTTGTTGTTGTTGTTGTTGTTGTTGTTGTTGTTGTTGTTGTTGCTGTTGTTGTTGTTGTTGTTGTTTTGAACCACAAGCTATCAACTTAACTATATATAATTTGTAATATTGCTTTTGTTTTTAGTTGTAACTTTTATTCATTAAGCAATATCGGTTACATCATCCACAAGTTGTGAATACATGAACGCAGGTGGTTCATTGAAGTATACATTATTCTTATCAATACTACTAAAAACTAAGTGTGACTGTCTTGTTTGCGTCTTTCCCACAATGGACCAATCGTGTCAACTCAAATCTTGCCATGATTAGCCGATATTCATCCAAAATGGTCGTTCCCACTATCTTATGGTTGATAAGTTCAGATAGAGCATTTACAACCTCTAGATAGTCTGCTTCTATATATATCCTCTTGCATCCAATTTATTCTGCTAGGCGAAGCCCGTCTCGCAAAGCTTATGCCTCGGCTATGGCTACACCAATAACTCCATCAATCTCCACGTTGCTAGAAATTGTCCACTAGCAATTCTGACCATAGAGTCCGAAGTTTCCCTCCCTGTGTCGGTGTTCAACTTCACCGAACCATCTGATGATCTTGTCCAAACCATCTTTGGCATCCCTTGGTTATTCTTCTTCACCTTCGAGCAATTAGCAACCATGGCTTTGATCGATAGGGCCAATCTGCTTGCCAAGGGGGCGTCTCTATCATGCTTAATCTCTCTTCGTTGCCACCAAATGAACCAGGCTCCCATTGCAATTCGACTTGACTTTGAATATCCTACTCTTTGTGTGATGCCATGTGAATATGCGATCTTGTTTTCTACCTCCCAAGCTGATAGAGGAACCGCCTCTATGTCCCATGAGTTTGTAAATAGTGAGAGTTTATCAACTCGTCCACACTGCTGATCATGATCTCCCCTCTAGGTGTAAAAAACTCCCTCATCTGCCCATGCATTAGTGCTGGCTCTGTTACAAATTCTCCAAATGCATCCCCATTTGAACTTATCCATCCCCGCCATTAAGCTTTGACAAGTAAATGAGAACCCCTTTTCTAAGGGCGCCTTCAAGAGATCATCCGAAGGGTACTATTTCACTCTCAAAATTTTGCTTCTATTTCTAAGAAACAAGAATTTTATAGATCTTCATAATCAGGCATCTACATATATCTTAAGGAGTTTAATTTATTTATATTATTTCACAAGGAAATGTATAATGCAACATTTCCTACAGCAATAATCATCATTGTATAAAATGTTCTATCCCTCTCGTGTTTTTGTCTGTATGTTCTTTCCAGGCTAAGTTTCTTAAACTAACTCTATTTTGCATTTCAATCTCAAGTATAACACTAAATCAGTTTGGCAGTCAACTTGCAATGGAAGAACGATTCCTAATCACGAGTTTATATCTATATAATTACTCCCTCCTTCCCGTAATATAAGATGTTATTCAAACCAATATGTGGGTTAATTGTTTCTAATAACATCATATATAATGGGATGGAGGGAATATATGTCACTACATAACGACAGGATCATACATTAAGTAACTCGAATGTTGTAAGATGAGATCAAAATGCATGCAATTTTTTTCGTTGCTGTAAATCCATCATCCTGAAAAAGAGACCAAGGGCCTCACAGCACATCCTAGGGCAAATCAATTGACATGCATGAAAAAGCTCAAGAGACAGTGCCATCAAGCAAACAGGGTATGATATCCATACCATAACAGATCACACGACAAAAGTGCCCTTAGTTACCATTTCACACATAATGTTCAGCTAAAACAACTTAGATAGCACAGAATAGGTTTTAACATAGTAGGAGTCACATGATTGGCAACTATTCCTTGCAAAGCAGCAAACTGTTCAAACAGCGCTCATTCATTCATCACAGGCTTGTTCTCGTTGGCCTTGAACCTCTGGTCCTTTGGCTTTTGCTCTTCCATTTTCCTGTCATCAATAGAGCAGGAGGGTCAAAAACAAATACAACACAAATTCAGAGACTTGTAACACTTGAATTCAGCAGCCATCATGTTGGCTTCATGTTAAGCCCCAGGAAACACAACAAAAGTATTGGCCAGGTTAAGCTTGCACACACAATAAAGAAACAAAAACCTTAAAACGACAGGATTAAAAAAACAGCAAATTTCATTCGTTAACATGCATTCCAAGGTAATAAAGCAATACCGTCAACAAAATAAAATGCATGTTTCAACACTGAACCATTGTTTCTTTCAGTGAAAATGGGTCTTTCAGAAATGCGTTGCAACTGTTCATGAGTACCAAGTATGTTGGAGGGACGACCTAAACATAACCCAGACCCAGCAAAAGATTACGGAACACAGGCTATTTGACTGTTCAATCGTTAAGAAAACACAGTTTCCTGAGTACAAGATGGCGCTGTATCATTGTATGTTTGTAGTCATGAACACTATCAATCACAATACTATCCTGTGGGTTCGTTTAGAATAGACAGCTGAAAAAGGACATTTATACAGCCCCTACAACATAGACAAAAGTTTTTTGATCTCTCAGCAGTTTAACATTGAAGTTATTAATGAATGACCGGCCATTTTGCATTCAAAGAACAGAGGAAATATCTACAGGAGCACTCAATAACTCATACTCAGGGCTAGGAGACTTGCCATCTAATTTAGGACAATATATTGATATAACACGATTACAGCAACATTATGTTTTGCAAACAGTTGTATCTGTTTTCAAGCTAATTTTTGACAAGTGCTACAATCATCAAGATAATAAGTTGCTGAAACAAAACGAGTGCTGTCTGCTAAGAAACACCCCAAGTTCCAGGAAACGGTTAATACAATCATCAAGATAATAAGTTGCTGCAACCAAACAACTGCTGTATGCTAAGAAACACCGCAAGTTCCAGGAAAGGGTTGAAGACACCGAAACTATTTTGATGTTATCTTTTACTCTAAAATAATTGTAATTGAACCATTGGGCCCAAAAAAATCCTCAAATAAAACAATTTCTCATATAGGAATTCAGTATTATTCTTCATGTTTTCAGTTATGACCAGTTTGTTTCATGCATACTAGCAATCCCCAAACACGCCTGCAATTCTCTATGGATCGACAACCCACACCACCTATACGGACCAAGCTAGCCTAGCAAGTACCAATCGACGACACGTTTACTGCAGAAATGAACTTACGCCCCCCCTAATCATACGGCCTAACACCGTCTTCTATGGCAAACAAATCGGAACGCTACGGCACGTCTCTTGATGAGAGATCCGGCACAAATCGAGAAGAAACACAGTCTCTCTAAGGGTATTCACATCGCAGTAATCAGCACGAAAGAACCGCCGGTGGAGCCGAATCGAGACGGGGTTGCGAAGGGGAAAGGGAGAGGTTACCTCTTGTCGGAGGACGGGCCGCCCTTCTGGCTGAGGAAGGATCGGAACAGGGGGGAGTTCACGTCGTAGATCATCTTGCTTCTTCTTCTTCGCCGCCGCCGCCGGTGTGGAGCTCAGCTAGGGTTTGTGGGAGATGGGGGCTGTCGATTTGAGGGTGGGAGGGGATTTTCTGGATGGCTTTGTAGCTCTTGGCGAGGAGTTGTGCTGCGCCGGATCTAGGCGAGCCGTTGGATGAGAAACGTAGGTACATATGGATCCCCGCCTTCGAGATTTGCAAAAAGAACCTCGTCTAAGTTAACGAATAACTCTCACGTCCCCTTCACATAGGTCCCAAACTGGAAGTTGGAACACAGGCGCAGCGCAGGATAGGCGAGGCTCCGGCGGCGAACCTCGGCCTCCGCTGCGCTGCGATGCCCAACTAATTTTAGGCTCAAGCACCTCAACACGAAGTAATTCATCTACCTGTTCAAATACTACTCTACCTGAAGCAGGAAGTGCTTTTTTTTTTACCAGCCTACAGATTTCTGAGGGTCCCCTATCTATTTGTTCAGTAGTTCCACTGAAACTAAATCATGGTAATTTTGGCTTTACATTGTATTTTCTCTTTGGTATTCTCGTATAGGAGTCAAATATATGGCATTACATTCCTACAAGTTAGTGCTATGTGTCCATAGCATACTGTCATGAAGGCACCATTTGACAACAGTGTTCAGTACAACTAAATATTTTTACCTGCTATACCTTGGTTTATTAATAACAGATGGGTTGTAACTCAAGTTGTGTGCTTCAATGGTAGGTTTATCTGTGATGTCATGTGTACTTCTCTGAAAACAATTGTGACACTTTTATAAGTTAGCTTTGTACTGTTAACTTTGCAATGTCAAGAACATGGATCCAAAGATGATGGAATGCCAGCTCAGTTGTAGTGCTACATCATCAGTTGAAATCCTATGAGTGACATAAGAAAAATGGAGATATGAGAACCTGGAGGAATGGGCACATGATCTATCAGCGTTTGGTGCAGGGGTACATTTTGGTGCAAAATGTTTTATATTGGGCTGCTTGATGCAAATGCGCCGTATCACTGATTTCATGTTTGAAGACGATCATGTGCCTACATTTCTCATCCAACGGCAATTTATAAGTATTAAACAAACACTGAACATCGACACCGAAATTAAGTTGTAATTTCCCACCAAACAAATGTGAGTTGTGACTAATGAACAACTCTTTATAGAAAAAAAAACTAATGAACAACTGTTATGTCGACAGCAGGATTGGTATCCCTAAAAAAAAAACATCAGGATTGATAGCAACACTCCTTCGGTGGTCATAAGGGCTCGCCCATAGCTTGTATGGTTTGTAAAAACTCTCTTTTATATCAATGCATCGAAACGCAAAGCTTTTTGCGTTTTCACGAAAAAAAAAGTAGGAAAACATCACGATTGTCAAACAAGAGCATAAACCTCACGCGCTGCTTGGGTAGGACTGCTGTTTCTTAGCGTTCCATTTCCATGCCCCAGAAAAAAAATTCTATCTCTGCTACACCAGGGTAGTACCAGTGTTTCTTGACTTTCTTAACATGAACCTCTGCCAAGGGAAGCGAAGATGCTAGATAGCTGCATCTGTATTCCGAGACAAAATTCTGATTCTACCTGTAATACTAAATAAAACAGGACTAAAAATACAGAATTACCAATATGATTTTGATACTAATCAGATATTGTATTCATTTTGTGCTAATTAATCAAAGAAAACCAGGCTTCCTCGTGAACTGATGTTAAGTATTACTATCATAAGAATACCTTATCACAAGCTGAAAAACCGAGACTGAAAAGAAAGTGGCAGTTCTACAGTATACATGGTCAACTTCAGTACTGCAAATCCGTTCACTTATCAAGTGCAGGGACAAGAGCAAAGACAAAATAATGGTATTCAACTTTTTTGAATCCACTCAAGTGAGAAAATTCGATTGGTCCTTGAAATGAAAAAACCAACCTACCTCACATCTCTCTGTTGTTGTCTGTGCTTCCCCCCACCAGCAAGGTATGGCTGATGGCTCGGTACAGACACCAACAAAAATGTCCTCCTGAAGGATGTTCCGGAGCCAAAACAAACTGGATACCTGAGGCTGAAACCCTGCTTGCCTATCTTGTAGTGCTGGTACCTGGAGGCCGGATCATTGGGGTACAGACATACAGTGATTAGGCAGCCATCTGAATCTAACAAAACAGAGCATTCTGGACCCAGCAGCAAAGACAATACACCTGCAAAGTACAGCAGCAACAAATCCATATCTCACAAATACCTGAAAATTTCAAATCCTTCATACCATGAACAGCAAAGATCAACTCCTCGCCTTGGAGCAGCACTGAGGCGCGAATGTAACGATGATATCAATGTGGGAACAACACCAGTTTCGATGCCAGTTAACTAATTTACCATCATTGAAAATATTAACGCATGCAAACAATGTGTGAAGCATCAACCATGCATTCATGAGTTCAGAAGATACAGCTAATTGATTCTCACTTAACAAATTAACACAGACATCTAAAAAAAATTAACACAGGCATACTGTAGTACAGTAGTAGTATCAAGAATCCATCATGGAGTCATGAGTTCAGAAGATACACCGATTGATTCCCTTTAATAACAAATTAAATAGGCAAAGAATGTATCACCCTGGAGCAGGCAGGACCATTGCATCGAGGCACGAATGTAAGATTATATCAATCCGATCACAACCTCAGATGCCAGCAAGCTAATTCCTCGTCATTTAACGAATGCAGTCATGAGTTCAGAAGATACAGCTAATTAATTCTCAAATGCAGTCATGAGTTCAGAAGATACAGCTAATTAATTCTCAAATGCAGTCATGAGTTCAGAAGATACAGCTAATTGATTCTCTTTGAATGAATTAGCACAAGTGAACTGTTGTATGAACAATGAGTTCAGAAGATACAGTCAATCAGTCATGAGTTCAGAAGATCCGTCTCATGAATTCACAAGATACAGCAACCTGATTCTCACTTAACAAATTAACAGAGGCACATAATGTGCCATCCAATTGGCAAACCTTGATTCACCAAATCTCACATCACCAATTGGCAAGTATTGCTGTCTCATATGACAAATTAACACAGGCAAACAATGTATCAGATATCTTCAGAAGATACAACCAATTGATTTGCCTTAATTTCAAATCTCATCTAATGCACAGATTCAAGAATCAATCGGCAGTTGCAAATTAACGGAACAGATATATGATATTACTATTCATCATCAGATAAATCCTGACGATACACATAACAACATTGGGGCATAAAGAAATTAACGAATTACTACTAGGTAGCAGAGTACGAAAAAATCGAAACAACATAGACACAACTGCAGGTGTCTAGATGATCATCGTCACATGTTTCCGGTGGTGCCCTTCCTTGCTTGCGAATTAGTAGGAATTTAGGATCTCTTGAGGCTGGTGGCGATGGGGACGATGACGATGAGGATGAGGAGGAGCAGCAGGATGATTCCGATGCAGAGACACTTGCGGCTGCCGCGCTGGTGCTCGCGTGCCTTGCCGAGCTCCTTGTTGCCGGTGTGGACGTAGTCCCTGGCGTTGTCGACGTGGGTGACGATGTCGTCGAGCTTCTCCCCCTGCGACTCGACGACGACGGCCATGTCGAGGAACACCTGGTGGAGCTCGAGCAGGCTGCGCTCGACCTCCCTCGCGGCGTCGTGTCGGTCCTGGATCTCGTGCAGCGCCGCGAGCACGGCGCCCTTGCCGTGCTCGGCGACGGCGGCGCCCATGATCTCCTCGCCCTTGCCCTCGGAGATGATGCGCTCGATGACCTCGTCCTCGGGCACCTCCCCGGTGAGCGTGTAGTAGCGTCGCTCGACGGTGTCCTTGTACTCGGCCATCATCCGCTGGCGCAGCGCCTGGAAGTCGAGCATGATGCCCTTGAGCTTCTTCCGGAGTCCGGCGGTGACGGAGGTGCGTGTGCGGTCGAGGGTGGTGCCCTCGCCGCAGCCGGCGGAGAGCCTGCGCTGCGCGGCGTTGGCGCGGTCCAGGGCCTCGATCCTGACGCGGATCTCGCGGGCGCGGCGGAGCACGGCCACGATGTCGGCGTTGACGCGGCCGCGGTGGGCGCGCAGCGCGTCGGGCTGGTGCAGCGACTTGCCCTCCTCGTTGGCCTCGTGGAGGCGGGCGAGCGCGTCGCGGATGGCGGACATCTCCTCCTTGACCACCTCCACCTCGACGAAGAAGCCCTTGAGGCGCTCGTCGGTGGCGCCGCCCGCCTCCGTGAGCTCGGTCCCGTCCCCCGCCTCCAGGTCCTTCATCGCCGCCTTCTTCAGGTCGACGTAGCTCATGAAGGACTTGGTCATGAGGTCGTTCATGGCGGCGATTCTCTCCTGTAGGGTTTGGCGGTGGTCGGAGAGGAAGCGGATGGATCTGTTTGTTGGTGTGCAGGAGGAGCGAAGTGGGGATTTGGGGCGAGATGAGAGCGGAGGTTTTAAAGGTGGAGACGGAACGGTCAACGTGGAGCGGGCGGTGGGGGGAATAGAGCCGTTGGTGTGGGATCCCGCTGCAACGGCTACAAGGAATTAAGATCTCGTCGTTACTTTTTGGGCAGTATTCTGAATTTTCTGGGCACGGAAGCTTGATATCTGTTCGCTTCTTAAATCAGTGGCCATTCTTTAATTTTAATTAATGCTAATCAGGGCTATTCTCTACAAGAAAATATGTGGCCATTAATACTGCCATAATAAATTATGCCACAACTTTCTTTACCTTTTTTCTTTGGCATTTTTGTGACACAATTTAGCCCATCATGTGAAAATTCTTCCATAATGCTCTATTTAAGCAATTTTGTGTCCAATTTTATCCCTCTTAGGAACTTCTTGCTTCTATTAGATCGGACTTGCTTGTTCATCGGCGGTAGATCGCATGCAAGTCATCTGAATTTGCAGCTACTTTTGATGAGACGATTATTTTTTTCCTTCATGCATTGAATTGAATAGCAATGCTGAATAGGATAGGATTTATCTTGAGTCGCTCGTAACGTAAGTACGAGCATTTACTTATTTATACTATTAAATACTGAAAAGGAAGATATCGTTCATCGTAATATGCTAAACAATCCTCTCCATTGATTATTTGGTATACCCTAATTATAATGAACAATATTTAAAACTAAATATATATAAGAATAATATGCCTATAGGTGTGGATATATCCAATTATGTGAAATTCTTCCATATTACCCTATTTTAAGCTACTTTGTATCCAATTTTTAGCCCCCTTAAGAATTTACCATCTCTATCGGATGGGATCACTACAAGAAAAGTTCTGATAGACAACGTCCCAAGTCAACTAAGGGGCATTTTTCGTCGCCTATGGGCCTAACCCGACGATATGAGTTTTGTTGTCGAAACTGCGTCAAGCAAAGTCCAACGACGATTTTTTCGGTCCGTCGCGCTTGGGCGCCCTTCCGCCACGGAAAATCGGACCGTTGCGGAATAAGTGTTTCAGGAGCCGTTGATAGCGACGTCATGCAACCGACACGTGCGTACGGTTAATCGGCGATTAACGGCGTTAACCGGGCTGAAACCCGTGGTAGATGGTAGGCCCACACGAGGCTGCCACGTCTTAAGCGGGCCGGGCAGGATGACATAGTTTGACCAGGTCAACTATATAGCCGGGTGGTCCATTAGTTACGTGGGCGGGCCTAACCTCTAATGTTGATCGGTCAAAACTTAAATGGGCCGGCCCATTTAACATGTGGGGTCCACCTTACAAAGAATCGGGCGGCCCAAGAAGCAAGTGGGCCGGGCCAAAAACACAGGTGGGTCCCACTTTCCTGTTAAAAGGCCGGCCCATTTAACATGTGGGGTCCACCTTACAGCAAATGGGCCGGTCCAACAAGCTAGTGGGCCGGGCCAAAAACACAGGTGGGTCCCGCTTTCCAGTTAAAGGGTCGGCCCATTTAGTTTGTGGGGTCCACCATATAGCAAGTGGGCCGGCCCAACAAAATAGTGGGCCGGGCCAAAAACACAGGTGGGTCCCACTTTCCTGTTAAAGGGTCGGCCCATTTTGTATGTGGGGCCCACCATATAGCTTGATGGCCGGCCCACCAAGATAGTGGGCGGGCCAAAAAACACGGGTGGGTCCCACATTTCGTTAATGGGCGGCCCATTTGGCATGTGGGGTCCACCATATAGAAAGTGGGCCGGCCCAACAAGATAGTGGGCGGGCCAAAACACAGTGGGTCCCACCTTCCGGTTAAAGGCGGCCCATTTACCATGTGGGACCACCATAGAGCAAGTGGGCGGCCCAACAAGATAGTGGGCGGCCCAATAAGCACAGTGGGCCCCACTTTCTGTTAAAGGGCCGGCCCAACTAGTATGTGGGGTCCACCATATAGCAAGTGGGCGGCCCAACAAGATAGTGGTAGGGCCAAAAACACAGTGGGTCCCACTTTCCTCTTAAAGGCGGCCCATTTATTATGTGGGGTCCTCCAAAAAAGCAAATGGGCTGGCCCAACTAATTAGTGGGCCGGCCTGGTGGTTGGCGTGGGTCCACCTTAAAACAAGTGGGCCGGCCCCAATTAGTGTGTGGGGTCCACCGTAAATCAAATGGGTTGGCCCAAGAAGTAAGTGGGCCGGCCGTTTAGTTCTTGTTTATATGCTTAGGCATAATATGCGCTTTAGGATTTTGCGGGCGAGACACATATGTGATTTCGCTTAATTGGGCCGTTTAAGGGATGGGAATTCGTGATTTAGATCGAGAATATTTACGCAAAGATTGATTTAAATAGGATAGCCTCACTTACCACAAGCACCAAAGAAAAAATGCGCGAAAGAACTATAAAAACTAACTAAATATTGTTGGAGATATGCCCAAGAGGCAATAATAAAAGTGGTTATTATATATCTTTATGTTTACGATAAAAGTTTATATACCATGCTATAATTGTATTAACTGAAACATTGATACATGTGTGATATGTAAACAAACAAAGAGTCCCTAGTAAGCCTCTTAACTAGCTTGTTGATTAATAGATGATTAGTTTCATAATCATGAACATTGGATGTTATTAATAACAAGGTTATATCATTGTATGAATGATGTAATGGACACACCCAATTAAGCGTAGCATAAGATCACGTCATTAAGTTATTTGCTATAAGCTTTCAATACATAGTTACCTAGTCCTTATGACCATGAGATCATGTAAATCACTTATACCGGAAAGGTACTTTGATTACATCAAACGCCACTGCGTAAATGGGTGGTTATAAAGGTGGGATTAAGTATCCGGAAAGTATGAGTTGAGGCATATGGATCAATAGTGGGATTTGTCCATCCCGATGACGGATAGATATACTCTGGGCCCTCTCGGTGGAATGTCGTCTAATGTCTTGCAAGCATATGAATAAGTTCATAAGAGACCACATACCACGGTACGAGTAAAGAGTACTTGTCAAGAGACGAGGTTGAACAAGGTATAGTGTGATACCGATGATCAAACCTCGGACAAGTAAAATATCGCGTGACAAAGGGAATTGGTATCGTATGTGAATGGTTCATTCGATCACTAAAGTCATCGTTGAATATGTGGGAGCCATTATGGATCTCCAGATCCCGCTATTGGTTATTGGTCGGAGTGAGTACTCAACCATGTCCGCATAGTTCGCGAACCGTAGGGTGACACACTTAAAGTTGGATGTTGAAATGGTAGTACTTGAATATGGAATGAAGTTGGAATATTTGTTCGGAGTCCCGGATGTGATCCCGGACGTCACGAGGAGTTCCGGAATGGTCCGGAGAATAAGATTCATATATAGGATGTCATTTTATGTGAATTAAAATGATTCGGAAGGTTCTATGGAAGGTTCTAGAAGGTTCTAGAAAAGTCCGGAAGAACACACCTAGGAAGGTGGAGTCCACATGGGACTCCACCTCCATGGCCGGCCAGCCCTAGATGGGGTGGAGTCCCAAGTGGACTCCACCATAGGGGGCCGGCCACCCCCCCCTATGGAAGGTGGAAACCCCACCTCTAGTGGGACTCCTAGTTTGGCTAGGTTTCACCACCATATGGAAGGTTTTTGGTTCGGGTCTTATTCGAAGACTTGGAGACCAACTCTTGGGGATCCACCTATATAATGAGGGGCCAAGGGAGGGGGCCGGCCACCCCAAGACCACAAGTTGGCCGCCCCCCATAGAGTGGCCGGCCACCCCTCCCAAACCCTAGCCAAGCTCCTCTCCTCCATATTGCCCGCATAGCTTAGCGAAGCTCCGCCGGACTTCTTCACCGCCACCGACACCACGTCGTCGTGCTGTCGGATTCAAGAGGAGCTACTACTTCCGCTGCCCGCTGGAACGGGGAGGTGGACGTCGTCTTCATCAACAACCGAACGTGTGACCAAGTACGGAGGTGCTGCCCGTTCGTGGCGCCGGAACCGATCGTGATCAAGATCTTCTACGCGCTTTTGCAAGCGGCAAGTGAACGTCTACCGCAGCAACAAGAGCCTCCTCTTGTAGGCTTTGGAATCTCTTCAAGGGTGAGTCTCGACAATCCCCTCGTTGCTACCGTCTTCTAGATTGCATCTTGGCTTGGATTGCGTGTTCGCCGTAGGAAAATTTTTGTTTTCTATGCTACGTTATCCTACAGTGGTATCAGAGCCGTGTCTATGCATAGATGGTTGCACGAGTAGAACACAATGGTTTGTGGGCGTTGATGCTCATGTTATCTTTAGTTGAGTACTTTGCATCTTTGTGGCATAGTGGGATGAAGCGGCTCGGGCTAACTTTACATGACCGCGTTCATGAGATTTGCTCCACGCTTGACATGCAACTTGTATTGCATAAGTGGCTTTGCGGGTGTCTGTCTCTCCTACTATAGTGAAGATTCAATTTACTCTTCTATTGACAACACTAGTATCACCGTTGTGGTTCATGTTCGTAGGTAGATTGGATCTTGCTCGAAAACCCTAAACCACGTAAAATATGCAAACCAAATTAGAGAACGTCTAACTTGTTTTTGCAGGGTTTGGTGATGTGATATGGCCATAATGTGATGATGAATATGTATGAGATGATCATTATTGTATTGTGGCAACCGGCAGGAGCCTTATGGTTGTCTTTAAATTTCATGTTGAGTAGTATTTCAAAGTAGTTGTAATAGTTGCTACATGGAGGACGATCATGAAGACGGCGCCATTGACCTTGGTGCTTCGCCGACGATGATGGAGATCATGCCCGTTGATGATGGAGATCATGTCCGTGCTTTGGAGATGAAGATCAAAGGCGCAAAGACAAAAGGGCCATATCATATCACATATGAACTGCATGTGATGTTAATCCTTTATGCATCTTATTTTGCTTAGATCGCGACGGTAGCATTATAAGATGATCCCTCTCACTAAAATGTCAAGATAATAAAGTGTTCATCCTTAGTAGCACCGTTATCAAGTCTTATCGTTTCGAAGCATCTCGTGATGATCGGGTGTGATAGATTCGATAAGTACATATAACGGGTGCAAGACAGTTTTGCACATGCGGATACTAAGGTGGCCTTGACGAGCCTAGCATGTACAGACATGGTCTCGGAACACGTGATACCGAAAGGTAGAGCATGAATCATATGATTGATATGATGAACACTTTGAGTGTTCGCCATTAAAATTACATCTTGTCTCGTGATGATCGGGCATAGGTGTGATGGATTTGGTTCGTGTGATCACTAAGACAATGCGAGGGATATTGTTTTGAGTGGGAGTTCACCTAGATTTTTAATTATGTTGAATTAAAATTTGAACTCAATTTGTCATAAACTTAGTCTAAACTATTGCAAATATGTTGTAGATATGGCGTCCCCAATCAATTTTAACCAGTTCCTAGAGAAAGAAAAACTTAAGAGCAACGGTAGCAACTTCACCGACTGGTTCCGTCATGTGAGGATCTTCCTCAATGGCGGAAATCTGCAATATGTGCTTGATGCACCGCTAGGTGACCCTCCTGCAGAAACTGAAACCGATGAAGTAAAGAGTGTTTACGCAAATCGGAAAACTCGGTACTCTCAAGTTCAGTGTGCCATCTTATGCAGTCTGGAATCCGATCTTCAAAAACGTTTTGAGCACCACGATCCTCATGAGTTGATGAAAGAGTTGAAGACTATTTTTGAGACTCATGCGGCCGTGGAATGCTATGAAGCATCGAAACATTTCTTCAGCTGTATGATGGAAGAAGGCAGCTCCATTAGTGAACACATGCTCGTCATGACCGGGCATGCGAAGAAACTCAGTGACTTGGGAATAGTGATTCCTAACAGACTGGGGATTAATCGTGTCCTTCAATCACTACCACCAAGTTACAAGAACTTTGTGATGAACTACAATATGCAGAACATGAACAAGGAGCTTCCTGAACTCTTTGGCATGCTAAAAGCTGCTGAGATTGAGATCAAGAAAGAGCACCAAGTGTTGATGGTCAACAAGACCACCAGTTTCAAGAAACAGGGCAAGTCTAAGGGAAAATTCAAGAAGGGTGGCAAGAAAGCTGCCACGCCTCCTATGAAACCTAAGAACGGCCCTAAGCACGATCTTTGAGTGCTATTACTGCAAGGAGAAGGGACACTGGAAGCGTAATTGCTCCAAGTATTTGGCGGATCTGAAGAGCGGCCTTGTCAAGAAGAAGAAAGAAGGTATATCTGATATACATGTTATAGATGTTTATCTCACTAGTTCTCGTTCTAGTACCTGGGTATTTGATACTGGTTCGGTTGCTCATATTTGTAACTCGAAACAGGAACTAAAGAATAAACGACAACCCGAAAGATGAAGTGACGATGCGCGTTGGAAACGGATCCAAGGTCAATGTGATCGCAGTCGGGACACTTCCTCTACATCTACCTTCGGGATTAGTTTTAAGCCTAAATAATTGTTATTATGTACCTGCGTTGAGCATGAACATTATATCTGGATCTTGTTTAATGCAAGACGGTTATTCATTCAAGTCTGAGAATAATGGTTGTTCTATTTTTATGAATAATATCTTTTATGGTCGAGCACCACAAGAGAATGGCTTATTTCTGTTAGATCTCGATAGTAGTAATACGCATATACATAACATTGATGCTAAGCAAATTAAATTGAATGATAATTCTACTTATATGTGGCACTGTCGTCTTGGTCATATTGGAGTGAAACGCATGAAGAAACTCCATACTGATGGATTACTTGAATCACTTGACTTTGAGTCACTTGATAGATGCGAAGCATGTCCGATGGGAAAAATGACTAAGACTCCATTCTCGGGTATGATGGAGCGAGCTCTTGACTTATTGGAAATCATACATACGGATGTGTGTGGACCAATGAGTGTAGCATCGCGCGTGGTTATCGTTATGTTCTAACCTTCACAGATGATTTAAGTAGATATGGGTATATCTATTTAATGAAACATAAATCCGAAACTTTCGAGAAGTTTAAGGAATTCCAAAGTGAAGTAGAAAATCAACGTAACAAGAAGATTAAATTTCTACGATCTGATCGCGGAGGTGAATATCTGAGTTATGAGTTTGGCATGCATTTAAAGAAATGCGGAATACTTTCACAATTGACACCGCCGGAACACCACAACGAAACGGTGTGTGCGAACGTCGTAATCGAACTCTCTTAGATATGGTTCGTTCTATGATGTCTCTTCTTGATTTGCCGTTATCATTTTGGAGTTATGCATTAGAGACAGCCGCATTCACTTTAAATAGAGCACCATCAAAATCCGTTGAAACGAGCGTATGAATTATGGTTTAATAAGAAACCTAAGCTGTCGTTCCTAAAAGTTTGGGGTTGCGAAGCCTATGTAAAAAAGTTACAACCGGACAAGCTAGAAACCAAAGCGGAGAAATGCGTCTTCATAGGATACCCTAAGGAAACTATAGGGTACACTTTCTATCACAGATCCGAAGGCAAGATCTTTGTTGCTAAGAACGGAACCTTTCTTGAGAAAGAATTTCTCACTAAAGAAGTGACTGGAAGAAAAGTAGAACTTCGATGAGATTGAAGAATCTCTACTCGTTGATCGGAAGTAGCGCGATGCGGAAAATGTTCTGTACCACCTACACCGGCAACAGAGGAAGCTAATGATAATGATCATGAAACTTCAAATGAGATAGCCTCTTGAACCTCGCAGATCGACAAGGGAACGTGCCACTCGATTGGTATGATCCTTGTCTAAATGTCATGATTGTGGATAACAATGATGAAGACCCCGCGACGTATGAAGAAGCGATGATGAGCCTGATTCCAACAAATGGCAAGAAGCCATGAAATCCGAAATGGGATCCATGTATGATAACAAAGTATGGACTTTGGTAGAATTACCCGATAGCCGCAAGGCTGTCGAGAATAAATGGATCTTCAAGAGAAAAACAGATGCCGATGGTAATATTATCGTCTATAAAGCTCGACTTGTCGCAAAGGGTTTCCGACAAATTCAAGGTGTTGACTACGATGAGACTTTCTCACTGTAGCGAAGCTAAAATCTGTGAGGATTTTGTTAGCAATAGCTGCATTTTTCGATTATGAGATTTGGCGAGATGGATGTCAAAACGGCGTTCCTTAATGGAGACATTGAGGAAGAGTTGTATATGGTACAACCCAATGGTTTTGTCGATCCTAATAATGCTGACAAAGTATGCAAACTTCAGCGTTCAATCTATGGACTGAAGCAAGCATCGAGAAGTTGGAACCGACGTTTTGATAAGGTGATCAAAGACTTCGGGTTTATACGGTGTCATGGAGAGGCTGTATTTACAAGAAAGTGAGTGGGAGCTACTGTAGCATTCTGATATTATATGTAGATGACATATTATTAATTGGGAATGATATAGAACTATTAAGCGATGTAAAGGGTTATTTGAATAATAGTTTTTCAATGAAAGACCTTGGTGAAGCATCATACATATTAGGCATCAAGATTTATAGAGATAGATCAAGACGTCTAATAAGGCTATCACAGAGTACATACCTGGACAAGATTACGAAGAAGTTTAGAATGGACGAAAGTAAGAAAGGATTCTTACCTATGTTACTGAGCAAGGTCTTGAGTAAGACTCAAGGACCGGCTACGGCAGAAGAAAGAGAAAGGATGAGTCGATCCCCTATGCCTCGGCGATGGGCTCTATCATGTATGCCATGCTATGTACAAGACGGGATATAGCACATGCTGTTAGTTTGACTAGCAGATATCAAAGTGATCCAGGAATAGAACAACGGACAGCGGTCAAGAATATCTGAAGTACTTGAAAAGAACTAAGGATATGTTTCTTTGTTATGGAGGTGACCAAGAGCTCGTTGTAACAAGTTACACCGATGCAAGTTGGAACAACGATCTGATGACTCTAAGTCACAATGCAGGTGCGTGTTTATATTGAATGGTGCTGCGATGGCTGGGCAAGCTCGAAGCAGTGCACGGTGGCGAAATCCTCAACAGAATCGGAGTACATAGCGGCTTCAGAGGCTTCATCAGAAGCGGTATGGATGAAGAGGTTCATTGTAGAGCTCGGTGTGGTTCCTAGTGCATTGGACCCACTAGTCATCTACTGTGACAACATGGGTGCCATCGCCAATGCACAAGAACCAAGGTCACACAAGAGGCTGAAGCATATCAAGCTGCGTTACCACTCGATTCGCGAGTACATCGAAGATGGAGAAGTAAAGATTTGCAAAGTACACACCGATCCGAATGTAGCGGATCCAGTTGACTAAAGCTCTCCCTAGGGCAAAGCATGACCAACACGAATGCCATGGGTGTTAGGTACCTTACAATGTAATCTAGATTATTGACTCTAGTGCAAGTGGGAGACTGTTGGAGATATGCCCAAGAGGCAATAATAAAAGTGGTTATTATATATCTTTATGTTTATGATAAAAGTTTATATACCATGCTATAATTGTATTAACTGAAACATTGATACATGTGTGATATGTAAACAAACAAAGAGTCCCTAGTAAGCCTCTTAACTAGCTTGTTGATTAATAGATGATTAGTTTCATAATCATGAACATTGGATGTTATTAATAACAAGGTTATATCATTGTATGAATGATGTAATGGACACACCCAATTAAGCGTAGCATAAGATCACGTCATTAAGTTATTTGCTATAAGCTTTCAATACATAGTTACCTAGTCCTTATGACCATGAGATCATGTAAATCACTTATACCGGAAAGGTACTTTGATTACATCAAACGCCACTGCGTAAATGGGTGGTTATAAAGGTGGGATTAAGTATCCGGAAAGTATGAGTTGAGGCATATGGATCAATAGTGGGATTTGTCCATCCCGATGACGGATAGATATACTCTGGGCCCTCTCGGTGGAATGTCGTCTAATGTCTTGCAAGCATATGAATAAGTTCATAAGAGACCACATACCACGGTACGAGTAAAGAGTACTTGTCAAGAGACGAGGTTGAACAAGGTATAGTGTGATACCGATGATCAAACCTCGGACAAGTAAAATATCGCGTGACAAAGGGAATTGGTATCGTATGTGAATGGTTCATTCGATCACTAAAGTCATCGTTGAATATGTGGGAGCCATTATGGATCTCCAGATCCCGCTATTGGTTATTGGTCGGAGTGAGTACTCAACCATGTCCGCATAGTTCGCGAACCGTAGGGTGACACACTTAAAGTTGGATGTTGAAATGGTAGTACTTGAATATGGAATGAAGTTGGAATATTTGTTCGGAGTCCCGGATGTGATCCCGGACGTCACGAGGAGTTCCGGAATGGTCCGGAGAATAAGATTCATATATAGGATGTCATTTTATGTGAATTAAAATGATTCGGAAGGTTCTATGGAAGGTTCTAGAAGGTTCTAGAAAAGTCCGGAAGAACACACCTAGGAAGGTGGAGTCCACATGGGACTCCACCTCCATGGCCGGCCAGCCCTAGATGGGGTGGAGTCCCAAGTGGACTCCACCATAGGGGGCCGGCCACCCCCCCTATGGAAGGTGGAAACCCCACCTCTAGTGGGACTCCTAGTTTGGCTAGGTTTCACCACCATATGGAAGGTTTTTGGTTCGGGTCTTATTCGAAGACTTGGAGACCAACTCTTGGGGATCCACCTATATAATGAGGGGCCAAGGGAGGGGGCCGGCCACCCCAAGACCACAAGCTGGCCGCCCCCCATAGAGTGGCCGGCCACCCCTCCCAAACCCTAGCCAAGCTCCTCTCCTCCATATTGCCCGCATAGCTTAGCGAAGCTCCGCCGGACTTCTTCACCGCCACCGACACCACGCCGTCGTGCTGTCGGATTCAAGAGGAGCTACTACTTCCGCTGCCCGCTGGAACGGGGAGGTGGACGTCGTCTTCATCAACAACCGAACGTGTGACCGAGTACGGAGGTGCTGCCCGTTCGTGGCGCCGGAACCGATCGTGATCAAGATCTTCTACGCGCTTTTGCAAGCGGCAAGTGAACGTCTACCGCAGCAACAAGAGCCTCCTCTTGTAGGCTTTGGAATCTCTTCAAGGGTGAGTCTCGACAATCCCCTCGTTGCTACCGTCTTCTAGATTGCATCTTGGCTTGGATTGCGTGTTCGCCGTAGGAAAATTTTTGTTTTCTATGCTACGTTATCCTACAAATATTACATCAGCTGCAAGGCATTGAAAAAATATTACAGAACCCAGAGAAATTGAATGGTAATTAAACCTAGCAATACAATGAAGCGACCCGGCAATCTTTTAAGTTGTCCATGCATCACCTATATCTGAAACAAAGACATTACAAGTTAAGACATCAACAATGGAAAGGCAAAGACACTACAATATTGTTTGGCAAAGAATTTGGAACTCATAATTTCGTCGTTATAACAAGATCATTGTAATGCGCACAATAAGCAAACAAAGAGTGCATGCCGCATACCAACAGCCAATATAACAGAGCATGTTAGAATGAAACAGCAGACTTACTACTGTCGAGTCCCATGCAAACCAACATGTTCAGGGAGTACAAAATTGGCATGAACAACATAGTAGCAGGCTATAAATTTTGTAACAACGACTGAGCAAGATGAAGTTATGATGGCTACATCTACAGAGCTGGGAATGTAAACCAAAAATAGAAGTTACGATGGCAAAAGCTAAAGAGGAGGGAATGTGAACCAACATGTGCCAAGTGCAATTACTTCATTTTGGCCGTGAACTAAATAATACTCCTGAACTTATAGTGAAGGGGATGCAAATCAAGATGTTTCGGGATATAAACTTGTAATGAGCAACACATGGAGGATAGTTAATGCTGGAGCTTAGGATGGACAGGATACGAGAATATAGTGGGATCACTGTGAACTTGTATAAGAGGGAATGCAAACCAATATGTTCAGCTTTCCATATGTGAGCGTCATGCCAAGTCAGAGAAACAAGTCAATAATGCAGCTTTTGAAGAACAAGATGGCACGCAAAATTATTATCTAGTAGTATGACAAGTTTATTTGTACTACAGGCTAGATAGCAGAGTGATAGCATGCCAAACTAAGTCCTTACTTTGTTAGCTTACAATGAACTAGATACAAAACAATGGCATCACCTGTAGTACAGGGAATGCAAGCCAACATGTTCATGGAGTAAAAAATTGGCACAAACAACATAGTAGCAGGCCATAATTTTTGTAACAACGACTAAGCAAGATAAAGTTATGATGGCTAGATCTACAGAGCAGGGAATGTAAACCAAATATAGAAGTTACGATGCCAAAAGCTATAGAGCAGGGAATGCGAACCAACATGTGCAATTACTTAAAATTGGCCATGAACTAAATAATAGCAGGATGTTACTATAATACCTACAGTATAATTTTTGTAACAACGACTGAGCAAGATAGAAGTTATGATGGCTACATCTACGAGAGCGAGGAATGCAAACCAAAATGTTCAATCGCTTAAAGTTAGCAATGAAGTAGAAAATAGCAACGATGTTACGGTCATAGCTAGGAATGAACTAAAAGAGCTTCAGACAAACAAGAATCGAACCCGAACATGGCGCTAAAACAAGGGACTTACATTAGGAGAAGCACTCTGTGGGAGTCACAGTGAGATCTTCACGGGGTTGATAGATCCGGTGATGAAGTACGCTACATGTGCCACTTGGGGTTGGAGAGACGGCCATTACACTTCATGGTTACTCATCTCATCTGCAAAAACGTAACGGCGCGCGTCGTTAGCACAAACAGTTCCCCCAAGATTAAACAAGAACTTGCGAGGCAAGCAATAGAAAAGCGACAGTAGAAGAGTTTAGATCATGCAACTGCGCCAGGTGAAGCAGATCCGGTTCATGCAAAGCGGTGTCGGTGAGCAAGATCCGATGCGGTGGACGACGGATCGGCGAAGCGGCTCCGGCGAGGTGGACGATACCGCAGCTGAAGCGGCTGCGGTGAGGCTTCTGGATGAGCATATGGTTTCGAGGTTCGGCGGGGATGATCCGGTCCGGTTGATGACGAAGGCGTCGATGAAGCGGCTCCGGCAGGCAGCCGGATGACGAGGATCGCGAGGGCTCGGGTAGGCCAGGGAAGTCCGGCGGGGATGTTCCGGTGCGGTGGTCGTGGAGGTGGTAGAGAGAGGGACTTGAGAAGTTCCGGTGGGTGGTCTCAGATGAGAGACTGAGGGAAATGAATTTTTTTTGGGAGGGTATCCGGGGCTAGGGAGGTGGTGATCCAAAAAATGACGGCCAGACCCCCCCCACCAACCGACTTTGCTGTCATCTCCACAGGGGTAGAAACGGAATTTGGAAGCGTGTGAAATTTTTGTATTTTGTGGGCGGGAAGTTTTGCCGCTATGAGATTTTGAATTTCGCTAAGGTACAAGTATAATGATAAAAAATTGTGAGACCGTACTAGTACCTCTGTTCAAGGCCGACTGTAAAATCAAATCATCATCAAGTTGAACATCGGTTACTACCATGATCATCATCGGACACAGATCTGGTGACATGCACCTGAAATTGGTGCATTCGTTTCAAAGTATAATGCTAAAAAAATTAGTGACCGTACTAGTACTTCTGTTCAAGCCCGAGTGCAACATCAAATCATCATCACGTTGAAAATTTGTTACCATGATCATGATCTATCTCTAAATTTGGCGCATCCGCTAAATCTGGCAAAGTATAATGATAAAGAAATTGTGAGACAGTAGTAGTACTTCTGTTCATGGTCGAGTGCAAAATCAAATCATCATCACGTTTAAAATTTGTTACTCCGTACCATGATCATGATCTACCTCTGAAAATGGGCGCATCCTCTAAAACTTGCAAAGTATAATGATACAAAATTGTGAGACCGTACTAGGACTTATGTTCAAGGTCGAGTGCAACATCAAATCATCATTACATTGAAAAGTGTGTTACCATGATCATGATCTATCTCTGAATTTGGCGCATCCGCTAAATCTCGCAAAGTATAATGATAAAAAATTGTGAGAATGTACTAGTACTTATGTTCAAGGCCGAGTGCAGGATCAAATCATCATCACGTTGAAATTCGTTACAACGATCATGACATATCTCTAAAATTGGCGCATCCGCTAAATCTCGCAAAGTATAATGATAAAAAAATTGTGAGACTGTACTAGTACTTGTGTTCAAGGCCGAGTGCAGGATCAAATCATCATCACGGTGAAATTTGTTACAACGATCATGACATATCTCTTAAATTGGCGCATCCGCTAAATCTTGCATGTGGCGCATCTCAGTGTGGAGCAACAGGCCGGTGCTATCAAGGTTGAGGCGTCAGTAGCGTCATCAGGCTCTCCTTTTTTGATAGATCTTCTACATGGCGCGGCGCACCGCCCGTCGAGAAGCAGTCACATGTGATACTGAGGTGGAGACGTCGCCGGCATCCTCGAGGCGCGGCCGCCCTTCTATGAGCCAGCGTCGACTCAAGGTATGAATCCATGCGTTGTCGCGCCCCTTCTTCCGATGAAGTGGGGTGCCTTAGATTTATTGTTCTTCTCTTACGATTATTTCGAGCCGAACATGTGTGCTCTTTCTCTGAATATATTGCTTGAAAAGCTAACCAAGTTAATTAAATTCACTTCGTTCTTAATCTTGCGTGCTAATTCTGTTATTTTTGCGATGGTGCGCGCAAGGAGATTTATTTGTGGGTGTGCTGAGCTGTTAGGCCTAAGTCGAAATCCTCAGCTTAACGAGGCCTCAGCTTAACACATAAAAAAGGTGTTCAATCTCGCCCACAATGTCCTTTTCTTTCCTCTTCCTTTATTGGAACTTGTTTTGCAGACAAGGAAAGTGGCACGTGTAATGTGAGTAAAACCCTCTTAGCCAAAATCAGCTACAAGCAAGATTTTCTGTATTTTAGATGCCCCAATTGACTCTAATCCCCAATGTAGTCTTTTTTTTATGTCAGTATAGACTTCTTTACATGGCATGCATTTGCCTAATGAGCAGCATTGTATTGCCATTCTAGCCAACCTGATCGATATGTCAAGCTTCATGCACGAGATGCCAAAATCTGGTGATAACACATGCCCCCCTGGTTTTGGTAATGATAATTTCAAAACCACTCTGTTTCTCCTTCGAAGGGTCATGTCGTGGCAGAGCAGAACCGTCGCAGTATTCTTCATCATGACGCCTTGCCTCCTCAACTTTTCTGCACGATTTGTATTTTGGCACCACATCCTCGGAAACTGTTCAAGCATTGAATCTCCAATATATCTCCTTTTATTTAACCGCATCGAACAGTTCACCTCTTCATCCCCTTGTTCCAAACCAGCCGTCAGCCAAAAACCCTCTTCCACTGTAGCCATGTCTTCCTCCTCCTCCCAATCCTCTTCCTCGAGTGAACTAGAGCTGGAAGTCAATCAGACGGAAGCGTACAATCGGCGCGCTCCCGAGCATTGGGACGAGCAATAATTTGACTTCGACTTCGTGCCAGAGGGCCGTCCCGAGGACCTCGTCTGGTCGGATGGCGACATGCCCCTGACTGACGGGGAAGATGACCTTCGGTTCTTGATCGACGGAGAACTGGAGGCGGAGAGTGACAACAACGACCCCCCCTTCCGGGGCAAATGCACCTCCTCTACCAAAGAAGAAGAAGAAGAAGATGAAGACGAAGACGTCTCCTCCGACATGAAGCAAGAACAGGAGGACGACACCTCCTTCGACGAACCGCCGCCCAAGCGCATCCGTGGCTGGGCTTGGTCAGATGAGGACGACGATGACGAAGAGGAAGACGCCTCCGCTGAAGGTTACAGTAGCAGCGACGAGGAAATCGTCGACAGCAGCGATGACGGCAGCTACCCCAGCGACGGCGAAGACGGCAATAGTCCTTAGAGTAGGGAGTTGCTAGCATAAGATTAGCAGTAGTAATCTGTTCCCTTTTTGTTGAGCAATCGGCTTCTCTTTGTAAGAAATCACCTTTTAAATCAATGAAGATGAAGATGTTCTTTCAATTCAATCTCTAATCATCCGATTTCACCCCTTGCCATTTTCTGATTGTCCGAAGTGGTCAACGCCTTCATGAGACGATGGCAACGCATCAGTCTTCCGGATAAATTGCGAGACAGGTTAATTCAGTTATCCCTCAAATAATAACCTGCAACCCTTGTCCTAATTCCGATCCCCAAACGGTAGTCCTTAACCACTCCAAATCACCATTTAAACGCCGACGACCAACCTTCCCGCGTCGTGGCCAGTCGATGCGAACCGTTGCGTCCTCTCGCTGACAAGGCGCCTCCACCAGCGAAAACCGTCGTTCCGCGAGGCACCCGGAGCGCCTGATTCGCGCCCCTGGCGAAGGGGCCGGCTCGGATCTTGGGAGATTCTCTTGGAGCTCGAAAAATGGCCGGCGCCGTTTGGAGCGCACCGGTGCGAAACCATAAAACGACGCCGGCCCCCAAATCGCTATCGGGCCTAAGACATGGTGGAGATGCTCTGAATTTGGGGCAATCGCTAAATCTTGCATAGTATAATGATAAAAAAATTGTGAGACCATACTAGTAGTTCTGTTTAAGGCCGAGTGCAAGATAAAATAATCATTACATTGAAAATTTGTTACAATGATTGCAAACTATAGCAATAACAGGAAAAAATGCTCAAGGATTACAATAACAGCAAAAATTCTCAAATACAACAACAAGTCGAAATAACTCAAATGATACAAGCCATACAAATGGCATCATCGGCAAAACTGCATTTCTTTTAGGTAGAATTCATCGGAGTGCAAGTAACAGCTGGCTTTCCATTAGATCTGTAGAGTAGATTATTAAGGATCTGCTCAATCCAAGCTTGCCTATTTTTCAATTCATGCATCTCATTGACTGTTATGATGATATTTGAATCTCTTTCATCTCTTTGCTGCTGAATTATATCAAGTGATTCGTGTGCAAAGGCAGCGATTGTTTGCGCTGGAATGGCTGGGACAGTAGCTATCATCGACAATCGAGATGAATTGGCATTGTCACCAGTCTTTGTGGAAAGACCTGGACACTTGATGTACATGCCACTGCCATCTGCCTTCCTTGCTCTATTCGGGGCTGAAAACAAGACAGTGCAAGTTACTGAGAACCATACAATTTGAGAAAACAACCATATTATTAGTTGTCACAGATTTTTGCAAAGCATCAAAAACGGATGGCAGATTTTCACAAAGCACAAGGCATAATATAACAAAGCAAGCTATCAACCCCAATGCAACAGCAGAGCAATAGGATGGCAAATATGAACAAAATAAATCAAGTAACTAGATAGTCTGTGCCTAATAAAATAAGCCAAAGCTGCATAACAATTTGTCTATTAAAATTGACACTTGGAAGGGGTGCTTCAGATCCCTTAAGTTCCACAAAAGTGGTAGCCGAGACATTGTGCGGTTGGAGAATCTCCAACCCCCTAAATTTCATTATTTTAATCATCGACCAGCCATGGGAATGCCTCAGATAAAAGAGAAATATATCCATACGGTGCCAAATATAAACGCAGCAGGACCAATTAAGGCAGATTAGACGGCAACCATTCGGGATTCATATAAACTGACATATTATATCAATGTTTAACCCATGAGCGCAATATAAGGGAAGGAGAAACAAACAAATCAACCATATAGTGCCTAAAAATAAAATATGTGTAACCCAAAAAGTAACAACAAATCTTATTTATGATACCCTCGAAGGTGGATTTCCTACTACAGAAGGTGGCATTGGATTAATCAACAGTGAAATCCGAAAAAAGTCTTACAAAAAACAAATATGCTCATTATATCCCACAACAAGCATGCCAGATAGTCGCAAGGTTTATATGTTTTAATCATCAGTCAACTCAATGAATCAAGGACTAATAACCAATTGAATCATCATCTGACTCATATTCACCAATCAAAACATTCTTATCATTATGGAAGAAATCCAGAAGACATAACGGTATGAGGAAGTGCATGAGCAATCAAACATTATGTGGCTGGAATAAAATGCCAGATCATTTAAGTTAAGCAGAACAATTAAATTGGTTTAATCACGATCAAACAAAAAAAGATTAGACAGGCAATAGAACAAGCACTACAAGAAAAGTTCTGATAGACAACGTCTCAAAATCGTCCGCTAAGGGGTATTTTTCGTCGCCTATGGGCCTAACCCGACGATATGGGTTCTGTTGTGGAAACTGCGTCAGGCAAAGTCCAACGACGATTTTTTCGGTCCGTCGCGCTTGGGCGCCTTCCGCCACGGAAAAATGGACCGTTGCGGAAGTGTTTTCGGGAGCCCGTTGAGCACGACGTCATGCAAGCGACACGTGGCGACGCCGTGCTTGCGCCGATTAACGGCGTTAACCGGCTGAAACCCCGTGGTAGATGGTAGGCCCACACGAGGCCTGCCACGTCTTAAGCGGGCCGGGCCAGATGACATAGTTTGACCGGTCAACTATATAGCTGGGCTGGTCCATTAGTTACGTGGGCCGGGCCTAACCTCTAAGGTTGACTGGTCAAAACTTAAATGGGCCGGCCCATTTAACATGTGGGGTCCACCTTACAAGAAGCTGGGCGCCCAAGAAGCAAGTGGACCGGGCCAAAAACACAGGTGGGTCCCACTTTCCTGTTAAAGGGCCGGCCCATTTAGTGTGTGGGGTCCACCGTATAGCAAGTGGGCCGGCCCAACAAGCTAGTGGGCCGGGCCAAAAAACACAGGTGGGTCCCACTTTCCAGTTAAAGGGTCGGCCCATTTCGTTTGTGGGGTCCACCATACAGCAAGTGGGCCGGCCCAACAAAATAGTGGGCCGGGCCAAAAACACAGGTGGGTCCCACTTTCCTGTTAAAGGGCCGGCCCATTTAGTAGGTGGGGTCCACCATATAGCAAGTGGGCTGGCCCAGCAAGATAGTGGGCCGGGCCAAAAACACAGGTGGGTCCCACTTTCCTGGTAAAGGGCCGGCCCAATTAGTATGTGGAGTCCACCATATAGCAGGTGGGCCGGCCCAACAAGATAGTGGGCCGGGCCAAAAACACAGGTGGGTCCCACTTTCCTCTTAAAGGGCCGGCCCATTTAGTATGTGGGACCACCATATAGCAAGTGGGCCGGCCCAACAAGATAGTGGGCCGGGCCAAAAACACATGTGGGTCCCACTTTCCTGTTAAAGGGCCGGCCCAACTAGTATGTGGGGTCCACCATATAGCAAGTGGGCCGGCCCAACAAGATAGTGGGCCGGGCCAAAAAACACAGGTGGGTCCCACTTTCCTCTTAAAGGGCCGGCCCATTTATTATGTGGGGTCCACCAAAAAAGCAAATGGGCTGGCCCAACTAATTAGTGGGCCGGCCCAGTAGTTGGTGGGGTCCACCTTAAAGCAAGTGGGCCAGCCCAATTAGTGTGTGGGGTCCATCAGTAAATCAAATGGGGCCCAAGAAGTAAGTGGGCCACCGTTTAGTTCTTGTTTATATGCAGGCATAATATGCGCTTTAGGATTTTGCGGGCGAGGCACATATGTGATTTCGCTTAATTGGGCCGTTTAAGGGATGGGAATTCGTGATTTAGATCTTGAGAATATTTACGCACATTGATTTACGTCGGATAGCCTCACTTACCACAAGCACCAAAGAAAAATGCGCGAAAGAACTCTAAAAACTAACTAAATATTACATCAGCTGCCAGGCATTGAAAAAAATATTACCGACCCCAGCGAAATTGAATGGTAATTAAACCTAGCAATACAATGAAGCGATCCGGCAATCTTTTAAGTTGTCCATGCAGCACCTATATCTGAAACAAAGACATTACAAGTTAAGACAGCAACAATGGAAAGGCAAAGACACTACAATATTGTTTGGCAAAGAATTTGGAACTCATCATTTCGTCGTTATAACAAGATCATTGTAATGCGCACAATAAGCAAAAATAGAGTGCATGCCGCATACCAACAGCAAATATAATGAGAGCATGTTAGAATGAAGCAAATAGACTTACTATCATCGAGTCCCATGCAAACCAACATGTTCAGGAGTACAAAATTGGCATGAACAACATAGTAGCAAAGCTATAAATTTTGTAACAACGATCGAGCAAGATGAAGTTATGATGGCTACATCTACAGAGCAGGAATGTAAACCAAAAATAGAAGTTACGATGGCAAAAGCTAAAGAGGAGGGAATGTGAACCAACATGTGCCAAGTGCAATTACTTCATTTTGGCCGTGAACTAAATAATACCTCACGAACTTATAGTGAAGGGGATGCAAATCAAGATGTTTAGGGATATAAACTTGTAATGAGCAACACATGGAGGATAGTTAATGCTGGAGCTTAGGATGGACCAGATACGAGAATATAGTGGGATCACACTGTGAACTTGTATAAGAGGGAATGCAAACCAATATGTTCAGCTTTTCCATATGTGAGCGTCATGCCAAGTCGTGAGAAACAAGTCAATAATGCAGCTTTTGAAGAACAAGATGGCACGCAAAATTATTATCTAGTAGTATGACAAGTTTATTTGTACTACGAGGCTAGATAGCAGAGTGATAGCATGCCAAACTAAGTCCTTACTTTGTTAGCTTACAATGAACTAGATACAAAACAATGGCATCACTGTAGTACAGGGAATGCAAGCCAACATGTTCATGGAGTAAAAATTGGCACAAACAACATAGTAGCAGGCCATAATTTTTGTAACAACGAATGAGCAAGATAAAGTTATGATGGCTAGATCTACAGAGCAGGAATGTAAACCAAATATAGAAGTTACGATGCCAAAAGCTATAGAGCAGGGAATGCGAACCAACATGTGCAATTACTTAAAATTGGCCATGAACTAAATAATAGCAGGATGTTACTATAATACCTACAAGATAATTTTTGTAACAACGACCGAGCAAGATAGAAGTTATGATGGCTACATCTACAGAGCAGGAATGCAAACCAAAATGTTCAATCGCTTAAAGTTAGCAATGAAGTAGAAAATAGCAACGTGTTACGGTCATAGCTAGGAATGAACTAAAAGAGCTTGGACAAACAAGCATCCGAACCCGAACATGGCGCTAAAACAAGGGACTTACATTAGGAGAAGCACTTGTGGGAGTCACAGCAGATCTTCCCGGGGTTGATAGATCCGGTGATGAAGTACGCTACATGTGCTACTTGGGGTTGGAGAGACGGCCATTACACTTCATGGTTACTCATCTAATCTGCAAAGACGTAACGGCGCGTCGTTAGCACAAACAGTTCCCCCAAGATTAAACAAGAACTTGCAGGCAAGCAATAGAAAAGCGACAGAGAAGAGTTTAGATCATGGACGGCGCCGGTGAAGCAGATTCGGTTCATGCACGCGGTGTCGGTGAGCAAGATCCGATGCGGTGGACGATGCATGATGAAGCGGCTGCGGTAGGCTGCTGGATGAGCATATGGTTTCGAGGTTCGGCGGGGATGATCCGGTCCGGTTGATGACGGCGTCGATGAAGCGGCTCCGGCAGCAGCCGGATGACGAGGATCGCGAGGGCTCGGGTAGGCCAGGGAAGTCCGGCGGGGGATGTTCCGGTGCGGTGGTCGTGGGAGGTGGTAGAGAGAGGGACTTGGGAAGTTCCGGTGGGTGGTACGAGGGAAATGAATTTTTTGGGAGGGTTTCCGGGCTAGGGAGGTGGTGATCCAAAAAATGACGGCGGACCCCCACCAACCGACTTTCTGTCATCTCCACAAGGGTAGAATGGGAATTTGAAAGCGTGTGAATTTTTTGTATTTTGTGGGCGGGAAGTTTTGCCGCTATGAGATTTTGAATTTGGCTAAGGTCCAAGTATAATGATAAAAAATTGTGAGACCGTACTAGTACCTCTGTTCAAGGCCGAGTGCAAAATCAAATCATCATCACCTTGAATATCGGTTACTATCATCGTGTTCTATCTTCTTATCCCATTCAAAAACACGCTGAAATATTTCTAGATTGGCGGGAGATTTTGCCGCCCGACTGAGATTTGATTTTGAATATGGCTATGGTCAAGTAATATAATATAATACTAATATAAAGACGGTACACCGGGTTAAGTACTAATTGCTCTGCTTCGGCAGTTAAGGCCAGCATCCACATCAAGCCATCATCATTACAAACAAAATCACCAAATCTAGAAGCTAGTATAGGATAAATTCACAGCAGCATAATAAATCCGGAAAACTAATATAATACTACATAAACTGCATACAAGAGCCAAAAGCAGCCAATAACAATGTTAATGTTCACGACAAACTAATCTGAAAATAATACAAGACACAATGTATGGCCAACATGAAGATTAGGATACCCCAGGATGAACGAATATGTTCTTCATTCAGCATATATTTCTTCGTCACTCCATTGAAGGAAATTTTCATTGAACTCCTTTCGTCATGCAGGTGCAGCCAATACATCCTCCAAACGGTATGGCCTTTGTTCATTTCTCATACCGTAGTTTCCTAATCTATTCACATGTATTGGCCACTCATCCCAGGCCTTTATATCATCAAAGTACTCTCTGATATAACCAAAACTGTGTAGTAGATGCAGCCAGTCGAAGTGTCGGGTGCACTCTGGTGTCGACGGAGACACACCGGATATAATGGACGAAGAAGGCACGACTGCCAATGTTATTGACGGCATGGAGAGAGCGGCTCTCAGTGTCCACACGGTACACCAATGGTTGACCTTCCTCCAAATGCTTGTTGTCCAACAACACAAGCAGCAGAGCACCATCCGACTCCACAAGGTAGAACTTGTTATTTCCAAGTTACGGAAATGAAAATAGTGTATCCATTTTGATAAAGGTTTCGCACGCTGCTCCAACTGGACATTGTTGGTGCACACTAATTTTCCGAACTCAAAATTGTTCACAGCTATTGCATACAATTCACCATTGAACGGGGTAATGCAACGCAGAACAATGGTGCTCGATCGAAAATCTTCCTTCTCCCCAATCTTCATCTATACCCTTAGTTGGAGTGCTCTCATCGACCCAAGCAATTTCCGCCGGGTAATCTTTGGAAAGCGAAGACCATAGTCAGGGGACTTCATCAATGATCGACTTCAGAATAACGTTTGGCATATGCGCCTCAAACATAGTATTCAATGTCTTTGTGAGTGGGTTGAGAAGCCGTATCTTGTGCGGCTGGTTCTTCTCGGGCAAGCACGATGACGCCACTACGGCAAAAGCCGACAAAGTAGTATCTAAAATATATTGATGAAGATAACATTCAGCACTAAGATGTTTACGATTGAAAATAAAAATAGATTAACTCTATAGATATGGAGGAATTTGAACCTTGCATGAACTTCCGTTAGATCGATGGTGACGTAGCGGGATGTGCGGAGGTGGAGGAAGGTGAAATCAGCGGCGCGTGGAAGGCCGTGGTCTAGCATGATCCATTCGTGCAGGTGCACGTCGGGCTCGAGTAAACCCGAGCGCCAATTTCTACAGACTTGCCTCATAGCAGTAGTAGGTGTCGGCGCACCGCTCGTTCGCCGATAAGCATTCGCCGATCTTGTGAAGTGGTCCATCACCGAGAGAGAGGCCCGGTTCACGGAGGCGACGGCCGCGGCGCATTCTTCTTGTCCATCGCCGGCGGAGCGCGCGTGGGCGGTTGGTGTTTTTTCCTTCGATTTGGAGAAGTTGATGGGACGTGAGAGGCGTGGTTGCGTGCGTGAGTGAGAATGAGCGTGTGCGAGGGAGGGAGAGAGGGGGCTCGGCAACGTGACGGTTGGTCTCGGCAGCTTTCTCAAAAAGCTAGACGTTTGGTCTCAACACGCGCACCGCCTAACCGCCGTGCACCGCGACACGCGTCCGTGGTACCGCACGTCCGCACCGTTACGTGTACTCGGTTAGCCTTACACTGGAAAAATATTCGCACTCGCTTTCCCTCGAGTACTAATACTGGCTAGTGCATTACCTCATAAAAAATACGGCTAGTGCAATATACTCAGTTTTACCCTCAAGTGGCTGATCAACAGAGAGTCAACAAATGGGATTAAGCTATCTAATTGAGTAATTTCATGCGCAAAAAAATCATAGTGCCTCCTACTCATGGAGTCTTGTTAAGAAGAGGAGGTCTAATACGTGGAAACAGAATAGCACACCACAGGTCCGAAATGATGGAAAGGGCTAGGCAATCCACTTATTATAGAACTCAACAAAAACCACATGGAACTATATTAAACTTATGCAAAGAGCTAAACGCAACCAAAAGTCAAGTACAGCTGAATCCCAAAGGCACAACACAAAAAGGAAACTTGCAACCTTATATAAAAGGGGCTATGCAACCCACTTATATACACATTAATGTACCATCCTCGTGTGTGACAAGAGAAATTCAACACTGGATTCGGAGGTAGGCACATGAAGCTTTACAAGGGCCAATGGGGCACCAACAATTTAAGGATGAATTGAACCACACCGTCAACAATTCAAACTCGAGACCTTGGCTCTAATACCATTTAAGTTCGAACGGATTGAAAAGGCTAGGCAACCAATTTCTAAAACATCCACAGAACAACTACCAAGTTGATCCCAGCCGTAGATAAATGCATCCACCAACAAAATAGGAACATTGCCTCAGTCTCGATAAACATTTCACAATACCAAGGTACTCACATGTCAATGTCGTTTTCATCTCCAATTATCTATGGCATTTTATTAGTCTTTTGAGAGATTATAACAAACTTGATTGGCCTCCCGCAAAGAGGGCATCACATGCTTCGATCTCGATCTCAACATGTCAACTTGGTTTCTTAACACATCTGCTGCAGCTCGTTCTATTTGGATTTGTTCCTCCGTAACTTGTGCAGAGAAAGACTTGGACTTGGACTTGGACTTGGATCGCAAAAACCCAAAGATTTCGCAGAAAGTGTTTTTGGTGATATCTTTATTTTTAAGTACCATGGTAAATGTCTCCATACATTCTTCTAGAGTTTTTTCCATACCATCTTTCCGGGTTTTGCCATCTCCAATTTCATATTTGCCCGAAAAGTTTTGAGTCGTGTAAAATAAAAGTTATTACAGAGAAACATGCAGACGGTAGATTTAATGTGTATGAACTACTTCTAATCCTACAAGTTGGTATGCCTGATTACACATCAAATGCATTTTCACAAAAACGCCTACAAGATCATATTGACATATTGCTCCTACAAATTGGCAAGTGTGTAGTTAAAAAATTTAAATCATAAAGAAGACTTACAATAACACTTTCCTCGCAAGTTCTCCTATCACATTATGTTTGTTCTTGGCATGCTCTCGAATCGCTCGCCGTGAGTCATCTCTTTGTCTCGGTTGCATGTTGTTTGCATGATCTACTTTCTGCATTTTTGTACAATCATATGGAGATCAAATAACGTGGTTGAAATGGAGGATGGAAATATAACATGCACACGGAGTTCTACACAATTTACGAGTAACATATGTAGCAAAGATCTGCACTCAGCGGGGCATTACTTTTTGCCGTAGATGCCCAACCAAGTGACGAGATCCTCGTACGGCTTGGTAAACGTTGTTTCAAGCGGTTAGCCTGGTTCCTTTTAGACAACGTCTGCAAAAGGAGACTAGTGAGACACTGGCGCAAAATAAGTATTCGGAATTTAATCTGGTTTCACGGTCCTCATAAGCCATACCACATTCTTTGGATCAGACCAATGCTTGACAAGATCTCCCCACTGCTCGTCACCATACAGGGTGCAGGAGACTTTGTTCGAACATTGGCAGTAATCGGCCGATGAAGTATGTCGCCTTAAGCTTATAGCGGTCTTGGCGCAACAATTCTTTGAATATGGAAGCGATGACAAACTTTACATCCTCATTATCCTCATCGAATTCAAACCTTAACTGCTCACAACGGTGGAATGATTGGTGAGTTATATAGCATAGAAACAACAGTAAGCTACAAGAAATGGGACAGATCAATGTGGAATAATTTATCATTACTGTGGAGAAGCATGACTTACGTGTAAATTATGCACTAAACTCTCGAACCGTGAAGGGGTGTCAACGTACGCTTCCACAATGGGAAGGTAGGAAGTTCATTCCCGATAAAATGGCCAACCTGTGATACAAGATATGAAGATTCATGCGGATGAAGTGGCCTTCTGCCACCTACAATAGATGTGATGCGAAATCTTGAACCCATTCCGGAAATCTTAGCTGCAAGTTTTTTTCCTACCGTTGGCCCCCTCGTTTTTATTGATCGTGGCGAACCTACCAAGTTAAGCATTACATCAAGCTATCATGGTATATAGATACATAAGGGAGCATTAAACTACAAGTCTTGAAAAAAGTATTACCTTTTTTGGCGTGGGTCTCATCATCGGGAGAGGAGTTGTCTTTCGCAGGACTAAGGGTCGGAGGGAGATCATCACCAGGTTCTTTGGTGTTGTGGTGGCTGCTTGTTTGGACATTTGAGGCTGTATCATCCGGGACTAGCATCATGTGTCCTTGGCCATTATTACCTACCACCACTCTGATGGTGCCAATTCTTGGCTAGAATTTGCCGTGGAAACTGGTTCTCGTTGGCAATTGTTGTCGAGAATCGATTGGCAACTGTGGTTGTGGAATGTGTGGGCTGGTACATGTCGGGGCTACTTCGTCTCGATTCGATGGTTTGTGGTTTCTACGAGACCTTTTTATCGTTATCATTCTTGGCCTGTTCGCCACCTCGTGTCGATCTCTTGTTAGACCTTGTAATAGGAGGAGCAGCACGAGCATCGTGCTTAACTCTTTTTTATTACGCATCGTCACCCATCCTCCAGATCACTTCGAGGTTCCCGTTGAGTGTTCTTCCTCCTATTCGTTCTTGAAAAGTTCTTTCCCGAATCTGCAGATGCCTGTCACACATAAATGATATTTCAATGTACAATATTATATGATGATGATATGCGATGGAATGGAAAACAACAGTGCAACATATGCCAAAACATATATGAGGCGTTAACTAAGCAGTGAAAAATTGTAGTAATGAGATTGAACATGGCATGGGTAACATATTTGGTAGGACTGGGATACAACAAATGGAAGTTGGGACAAATAATTCGATGACAGGACAGAGAAAACTCACCTTGTTGTGTTGCAGACGATAGTCGACTGTGGCATCTTCTGAGTCAGCTCGCCATCACAATCACAGGATCAAATTCTGAATCGAGGAATGTTCCGTAGATCCTTTGTGAGGGAGGTGGGTGGCGTTTTTGCACTAGACCTTGTAGAAGGATGTAGTGTTAGGCCCAACGAGGCTGCAACTCGGCTATTATGCAGAATAGTTTGCCTCCGTTGCTCTTCGTACTCATTCTCGAGTGGAAGACCTAACATGCATTGGCGAGAAATGCAGATGAGATTTATCATGGAACCGTGCATATAAGAACAAATTAATAGTAGCAGTGAGACTGCTCAAAAGGTGTAATGACAAACAAACTATGGCTCAAAAATAATTGATGTTCATATTGTCAAGCTTCATGCACTAGCCAACGCAACCGGAAGTCCTGGATCGATGGAAAGGGCAAACAAATTATGGCTCAAAAATAATTTATGTTGGGCAACAAAGGGCAGCAGCAACAATTTTTAGGATAAGTATGATGTCAAGCTTCATGCAAAGAGCCAACGCAACCAAAAGTCCGAACTGATGGAAAGGGCTAAGCAATCCACATATAGACTCAAACACATATAAGTGTCATTTTCATGCCAATGGTTAACCATATGGAATGGCGTGTGCTTAATATAATTGCCTAGGGTCTTCCAAATTCCAACAGATCGATCTATTGGATGAACTTGCTAGAGCATGCAATTCGAAATGGTATCAGACCTACAAGGTCCCGAGTTCAAATCCTAGCAAGTAGCAACGCAGTATTCAAAATAAATATTTGCAGCCTTCCTAAAAAAATATCTAATGATACATGCCTAAGGCTCGGTCTATTGAATGAGTGGTTTTATCACTTAGCACCACAAGTTAGGGATTTTTAATCACAAAACACCAACATTTGGGGAAATTATTTCACATAACACATTATTTGTCATTAGTCGGCTTGACAAGAGCATGACCCTACAGCGTGACACCAATTCTACAAGACGTGAGCATGTTTGCTACAAACAAATGAATTTTGGTGTGAAATTTTGTAGACACTGGTGGAAATGAGAATATGAGTCACACTTGTTACATATGCTACACACAAATGAATTACCATATGACAAATATCCACAAGAAATTATAACCACACAAGAACATGAGATTTGGGTAATATATTCGTATCAAAGATAAGGTTTTGATAATGTTTACCAATACAACTACCCTGGACATAAGATTTTATTTTGAATCGTCTGGACTTAAGATTTAACAACTAGTGTTGACAAACAGCTTTGTATTTGCGTTTAACAAAGAAATACCACAAAATAAAGTCTAATTGTCTTTCTCCCGCTGTCACTCTTAAACTGACGGTGGCCGGAGGTCACTAATGGGCTATCAAACAGAGATCGTGTATTCTGCTAAACAATTACCCCAAATGTTAGTGTTTTGTGATACAAATTTCTAGGGTTGTGGTTACGTGGATAAAAAAAATCTGAACTTCTGGTGTTAAGTGATAAAACCTCATTGGATGAACTGGCTAGAGCATGCAATTCCACATGGCGCACAGAGTTGCAAATAGAAAAAATACAGTGCAGTTTAATACTATCAATAAATTGCTCTCCTAGCTTGACTGCTATCATAACCTTTGTAATACGTACTACCACCATCCCGAAGTTTTTATCAAAAATCATTAACATGCAAAATACAAATTTAATATCATTAAATAGATAACGAATATATTTTCGTACGGTATCTACAAAATATTATATTTCTTGATAGATTGTTCTGAAAGTTTGGTCAAAGTTTACTTGGTTTGACTTTTATAAATAAGCCTTCAGGTTTGGGGTGGAGGTAGTAATGTACTATCCTCCGTCCTAAATTAGCTGTCTCAAGTTTGTTAAAATATGGATGCATCAAGACACTAAAACATGTCTAGATACATTCATATTTAAAAAAATTTGGGACAACTAATTTGGGACTGCTCAAACCCCAAAAAAGTACCGACGTAAGTGATATTTGGAAAAGAAATGCGTAACGAAAGCGGACATAAGCTCGCCTCTCCATCGCAGATGTAAGGTTACGATCAGCAGAGTTAGAGATAAAAAATTACAGTGCAGTTTAATACTATCAACAAATTGCTCTCGCTAGCTTGACTGCTATCATAACCTTTGTAAAATGCATACTTCAAACCCCCAAAACATATCACACAGAAGTGATTCTCGGAAAAGAAATGCATAACGAAAGCGGACATAACCTCGATCTTCCTCTCGATCAGCAGATGTAAGGTTAAGATCTCATATAGCTACGCGGCAAACAACTATCTACACTGATCTAATATCAGCAAGAATGCATTGCAAGAAAGCAACGAAAACTAGTGTAAGAAATCAAATGCATATAACAAAAGCGGACATGTAAAGTATTCATCAACCTTCGTCCGAGGCCCGGGCGGATTTACTCTTTGGTTGGGGGTGGTCGACTTTGGGGCCGCGTTTTTGCCCATCTCGATCTCCGGTGAGGTGGACTACATAGTCGGGGAAGCAGATCCGGAGGAGATATGGCGCGGTGAACGTCGGCGTCGAGGAAGCTAATCCGGCTTGCTAGGCAGCAAGGGAGCCGGTAAAACGTGGTCGGTCACTACGGTGGCCGGTGAGAAGGCAGTGATGGTGAGGAGGGGCGGTGGGGCACGGCCGTCGTCGTGGGAGTGTGCCTGGTAGAAGCATGAGAAAGATGTGGTGTTCGAAGTGTGCTCTGCTGTGGAAATATCCTCTCGTGGACCGATGTTTATAGGCCGACGGGCAAACCGCAGGTTTTGGGGTAGCTTGAAAATGGGACGCGCCAACAATTTCGCGCGTGTTTTGCGGCAGAGATGAAAGTCACCCATAAGAAACTTTCCTCATGGATGCTTGTTGCTTGGTCGTGTGGACAACATATATAGTGGGAGATGCCCATAGCTAGCTAGGCCATTCATATCAAACTCGAGTGATTATCACTAAGTTTACAATGAATATATTTCATGACACTTGATATTGGCTTGGATAGTAGAAAATATATTTCATGACTATCGATCCCATATTAGTTAATTTATATTATTTCAATTGCTAAAATATTGTCATATTCTTTTAGAGTTCTAAAAAACACACTACTCTCGGGATAGCACTACCTTCTAGGTCCCGGTCCATCGATTTAGAGTAAAGTAGCTTAGCGATAGATTTAGACCTTTGTGCAACAAATACATGAGTTGGTGATATGTGCAAAAGAACAGGTTAAGTGAGTGTTTTGTGCAACAATGACAACAATAAGTGGAGTTTCGATCGTGCAAAGGATAAAAGGTGGAAGAGGGATCACACGGAAGGAGAAATTAAGAGAAAGGGAGAGCAGTGCCTCACGGGGCCGCTGTTATTTATGGTGAAAAGAAATGCTTCACTTTTTTCGGTGAGTGATGTTGACTGGCACACAGGGTTTCAGTTATGTAGACCTGCAGCAGTAGGCTACGCCCGTCTAATATTCATTTTTTTTCAGCGACAAAAGGGAGAGAGAGAGAGAGAGAGAGAGAGAGAGAGAGAGTCTTGACGACGAGTCTTTACTTGACAAAGAAGATTGCTGGGAGTTTGCCTACCTACCGCACGTGACTTGTGCTCACTGATGTGTGGGACCTACACGCATGGGACCACACGTAAGTGACCGACCTACTTTATTCTAGGTGCCCCTCAAGCTAATACATAATCTGCAACATGAAACTATATTCGCTTATAAAATCTGAACTTTGAAATCCAATTTAATTTAAGTCTATTATTGGTCATATCAACTATCAAGTCTAAAATTACATTAAAACTTGTTCAACGCTTTCTCATGAATTATTATGGTAGTTTTTTAAAATCAAATGCTAATTGATTTGAGATAATAAAAAACATATATTATTGCACAACAATGGGATATTAAAATATCTATTTGTAAATAAAAATAAGAAGTCAATGTTGTGGTAAGTTAGGAGGTTCAAAGGGTAAACCAAATATAACGTTTTGTTCAATCTCATAGTTCATATTACCAAGTTCGATTATCCCTGGACAACATTGTTTGTTATAGTGTTCCCTAATTGGGCATGGTGGTGCATCTTGCCATTTCTAACAATGTTGATGACTAGACTTTTCAAGTTTTCGGTATAAAAAATCGTTTTTCATTTTCTAGATGATAAAATATGTTTTTTTGTGCATGGGGTAGAAAAGATATGGGTCAAAATGGCGCATCTACATTTTTTAAATAAATTACACCATATTTTAATGACAAATCCCAAATTTACGGTTTTTAGTGCTTTCTAGCTAGTTTCGCACATTTAAATGACTTTATGCTGATTTATTGAAAGTAATTCAAATTTGAATTGTAGATATGTTATAACTTGGTCCTACAAGTCCCCATAAATAATTTTTATATACATATTACTTACTATATATAGAAACCAGCGATAGTACTGAAATATTCAACCCCTTTGCAGGATAATCATGTAAAACATTTTGACCTGGTTTTGAAATAAATAAATGAAACTGAAGAAAACCTGAAAAATGAAACCCTTCTACATGGAGTGTGCTTGTATGTGTTAGTTGACAGGGAAAATAAGAAACATGTGATAGGGTAGTGAAAAACAAAATGTCTTCACAAAGCGTACTATCGTGTATGAAGATTCATGGTTTGCAAGCCAAATGATATAGTTATGGCCATATTTGTGGCACAGTTTGTTACAATGTGCCCAAATTGGGCATGGTGGTGCATCTTGCCATTCCCAACAATGTTAATGACTAGACTTTTCAACTTTTCGGTATAAATTTTTTTTTTCATTTTCTAGATGACAAAATATGTTTATTTTGTGAATGGTGTACATATAAGATACGGGTCAAACTGGCAACTCTACATTTTTTAGATAAATTACGCCATATTTCAGTGCCAATTCCCAACTTTTACGGTTTTAGTACTTTCAAGATAGTTTCGCACATTTAAACGACTTTATGCTGATTTACTGAAAGTAATTCCAATGTGAAATGTGGGGGTGTTATAACTTCGTCAAAGAAATCCCCCAAAAACATAGTTTAGGGTTGGGGGTAGATACGGAGTACATGATTTGTATGTTTTGAATATGTCTATACCTTGTTTATCAACCTGAATGCTTAATTACTATATATATATGACGTAAGAAGGCTATGTGCTTTGGGTTTTCATTTTTTTTGATTTTTTCTGAATTTTTATGCTCATTTGAATCTTGGTCAAATCCTAGGTTTGACTAGGATTTAAACAAACTTAAAACATGAAAATGAAAAGGTAAGCCTGGATCCTTCCTAGTCACTCTAAAATTAAGCTTTTGGGAAGTTTTAGAAATTTCCATGTTTGAAACCCGAAACCACTTCTCTTCATGCTTGACTTCATAAGACAAAGTTAAGGGTTAGGGGTAGATACATGCCTTTTCTGTTTTGAATATGTCTAGACCTTGTTCATCAACTTGAATGCTTACTATATATATATATATATATATATATATATATATATACCAGCACTATTCTGCAACCGGTTGCAGAATAATATTCTGAGCACCGACTTGTACTTCCCTGGACACAAGGTTGTACTTCCCGGATTACAGGGTTCAACTTTCTGTCGAACTTACCAGAACTTCCCATTTTCTTCAGAGCTACTGATTCTACTTCGTGTTTCCCAACCGTTTGTCGGAACTATGCAAATGATATACCGTTGGATAGATAATGAAAAACCGCAACTTTTTCATGTTCACACTTTTCACAGATTTTGCACGGTTTAAATTTAATTTTGAAAATACGAAAACGTTTCTATATGGCCAGAAAACGAACTTTTAGTTCGGTTTTTGAATCGCTTATCTAAACTGTGCAAATGATATACCGTTGGAAAGATAATGAAATTGCGCAACTTTTTCATGTTTTATGTTTTTTCAAAATCCTCACAGTTTTTGAAGAATTTTGAAAATACCGAAATTCGGACGTACTAAAAAAACGAGCGGACAGTAATTTAGACGATTTGTTTCAACCGTATATCGGAATGATGCAAATGATATGGCGTTGGAAAGCTATGGACTAGGCGCAACTTTCTTATTCCAATTGTTTTCTCTAATTCCTTACAGTTTAATAGAATAACACGAATTACTGTCCGCCTTTTTTATGTGACGGGCAGCGAATGATTTTCCGCGCGATTTCCTTGCGGTATATTTAAACAATGCAAATGATATACGGTTGGAAAGGTGTCAAAAGGGCGCATCTTTTTCGTATTTACCATTTTTGCGAAATCCAAATGGTATAAAACTAATTTTAGAAGTTTTGAAATCATGTTTTTGGTATACTTTGTGAGAAAACGACTTGAATTTGATGGATTAGATCCATTTATTTGTTGTGAAATGTTGTAGGTAATGAAACTATACGCATACTCTACCATATAAAGGTTTCGGTGACAACGGTTGAGGTGTTCGGTGATCAAATCGATGAGATTTGCACAATAGATTTCCGCCCCGTAAAAACAGAGCATTGAACTTCCCACGACATCAACTTTTACTTCTTGGGAAGTGAGGTTGTACTTCTCAGCGTGGTTTCACGAAAGTGTTCAGCAAAACGACTATAATTTTCTCGTACGATGTCCGTTTGAGGTTCACAGCCACACAAAATGTGTAGCACAACAACGTGTATCTGAACTTCCCGCGACATGTCATTCTACTTTTTGGCCTTCGTGGTTGTACTTCCCGGAAATGTTTTCAATACTAGTGTGCTTTACAATAACTAAACATGTGTTTTTCGGAATGATAATTTTAGATTATGCATGCCCTCTATTTAAGAGATTCTGCACTTCCTTGATCTTAATATTTGAACTTCCCAACGTTGCTATGTCAACTTATATGTGAGTATTTTCTTTGGACAATTTGCAGTTCCTGTAATTACCACTTGTACTTCTTGTAGTCTCCGCTTGTACTTCTTGGAATAACTCCTTGTACTTCCTCGCAGATGACGGGATTATTTTGTTTTTCCTACATTTGTATTTTGTCGGTTTTCTTGTACTTCCTATATTAAGTGTGTGTACTTCTGGTGTCCAATGGATGTACTTCCTATAATACATTCTTGTACTGCTCGTGTCGAATAGTTGTACTTCTCATCGTAAAGTATTTGAAATTTCTCACATATGACGGGATTATTTTGTTTTTCTTCATTTGGATTTTTGTCAGTGTTCTTGTACTTCCTATAATAAGTGTTCTCGCATATGCCGATATTTCTTTATGGATTTTTTCATTGTAATCTTTTTTTGACCAGGTTTGCATTGCAATCTTATAAACATTGAAGCAAATAAGCCGAAAATCGAGACATTTTTTCCAAGTGCATTGATCATAGGAAATAAACAGACTGCAATTTCATCTAAAAAAGAGACTGCATCTTTGGGGATCAATGATCAGAAACATCAATTATCTAACAAAAGAAATTCAACATTCATTGTTGAAGGCACATAACAAAAACTTCTCACAAGCATAAGATTGAACAGCTGGGTACACACAGAAATACAAATACATACGAATATATACTACTTTCCTTGGGAGCTAACATTAACCAAAAGTTTAGCTCCATTTTCGTCCTGCCTACAGAATACATTATTTGATTTTTTTCTAAAATCATTTTTCTTGTATACTGCCCTGCTAGAGTACTTGACCTGCCTTTATCCAATATAATTGTACTGCCTGAGTAGACGTCGTAGAGTGAACTCTTGTCATAACAAAGCAAAAACAACATGGCAGCAGTAACTGCAGCTGCAGCGAAGAACAGGTGGACGGGATACCATAAGTTCACAATCACGAAAGAAACCGCATCGGCAGTACACACCCTGTCGAGCTTCAAATACGGAATTCCCAAAATGCAGGCACATCCCAACCGGCCACGCAGAACGGCGACGACACACAGGGGCTCAGGGCCGGCCGACGCGCGGGGCAGCCTAGTGGCGCTAGAGGCGGGATTCCAGACAGGGAAGGGGGCCCAACGCAGGCGCTGGACGAGGGTAGTCGGGGGAGGGATTCTAGGTGGTGGTCTGCTCGATGGGGAACCGCCCGGCGGCGGCGGGAGGTCCGTAAGGCGGCGGCGCGGAGGTCCGCAAGGCGACGGCGCCGGGGGCATCTGGTTGGGGCGCGCGCGGGCCCTCCGGATGCGGCGGCGCGGGTCTCCTCTCTCGGGCCGGCAGCCGGCGCGGCGCCCTCCGGCTGCGGCGACGTGGGAAATCTCGCTACGGCGGCAGCGCGGCGAGCTGCCTGGCGACGGCGGCGCGGGAACAACGCCTGGAGGTGGGAATCGTGGAGGTGGGAAACGTGGGAGGTTGCGGACGAAGGGCTTGGTTGCCTTTTTTTCCCGTCGAACCGCACCTATATAGGAGAAAAATGCTCAGAATAATATTCTGAGCACCGGTTTCAGAATAGTGCGACCCTATATATATATATATATATATATATATATATATATATATATATATGACATAAGAAGGCTATATATATATGTGCTTTGGTTTTTGGTTTTTGTTTTTTCTGAATGTTTATATATGCCCATTTGAATCTTGGTCAAATCCTAGGTTTGACCAAGATTTAAACAAGTTTAAAACATGAAAGTGAAAAGGTAAGCATGGATCCTTCCTAGCTAGTCATTCTAAAATGAAGCTTTTGGGGGGGTTCTTGAAATCTCAATGTTTGAAACCCAAAAACCACTTCTCTTCATGGTTGACTTCATAAGACATGTAGAGTTTAGGGTTAGGGGGTAGATACATGATTTGTCGGGTTTGAATATGTCTAGACATGCTTGTTTATCAACTTGAATGCTTACTATATGACATAAGAAGGCTATATATGTGCTTTGGTTTTTCATTTTTCTAGTTTTTTGAATGTTATATGCCCATTTGAAGATTTTGGGTGGTTCTTGAAATTTTCATGTTTGAAACCAATACGACTTCTCTTCATGCTAGACTTCATAAGATCGACCGAGTTTATGGTTAGGGGCTAGATACATGATTTGTCTGGTTTGAACATGTCTAAACCTTGTTTACCAACTTGCAAGGCTTACTATATGACATAAGAAGACTATGTGCTTTTGTTTTTCATTCTTCTATTTTTTATTTTATGCCCATTTGAATCTTGGTCAAATCCTATGTTTGACCTGGATTTAAACAAGTATAAAATATGAAAACGAAAAGGTAAGCCTGGATCCTTCTTAGTCACTCTAAAATGAAGCGACTTTTGGGATGTTCTTGAAATTTTCATGTTTGAAACCCAAAACCACTTCTCTTCATGATGCTTCATATATAAGACATAGTTTAGGGTTAGGGGCAGATATATACATGATTTTCTAGTTTGAATATGTCTAGACCTTATTTATTAACTTGAATGCTTACTATATGACATAAGAATGCTATGTGCTTTGGTTTATCATTCTTTTGGTTTTTTCCTGAATTTTTATGCCCATTTGAATCTTGGTCAAATCCTAGGTTTCACAAAGATTTAAACAAGTTTAAAATCTGAAAATTAAAAGGTAAGCATGGATCCTTCTTAGTCACTCTAAAATGAAGCTTTTGGGAGGTTTTTGATATTTCCATGTTTGAAACCCAAAAACCACTTCTCTTCATGCTTGACTTCATAAGACAGAGTTTAGAGTGTTAGGGGTAGATACATGATTTGTCTAGTTTGAATATGTCTAGACCTTGTTTATCAACTTGAATTCTTACTATATGACATAAGAAGGCTATGTGCTTTGGTTTTTCATTTTTCTGGTTTTTTTGAATATTATGCCCATTTGAAGATTTTGGGAGGTTCTTGAAATTTTCATGTTTGAAACCAATACGACTTCTCTTCAGGCTAGACTTCATAAGATCGATCGAGTTTATGGTTAGGGGGTAGATACATGATTTGTCTGGTTTGAACATGTCTAAACCTTGTTTATCAACTTGAAAGCTTACTATATGACATACGAAGACTATGTGCTTTTGTTTTTCATTCTTCTATTTTATTTTATTTTATGCCCATTTGAATCTTGGTCAAATCCTATGTTTGACCTGGATTTAAACAAGTATATAATATGAAAACGAAAAGGTAAGCATGGATCCTTCTTAGTCACTCTAAAATGAAGCGGCTTTTGGGATGTTCTTGAAATTTTCATGTTTGAAACCCAAACCACTTCTCTTCATGATTGACTTCATATATAAGACAGAGTTTAAGGTTAGGGACAGATATATACATGATTTTCTAGTTTGAATATGTCTAGACCTTGTTAATCAACTTGAATGCTTACTGTATGACATAAGAATGCTATGTGCTTTGGTTTATCAATCTTTTGGTTTTTTCCTGAATTTTTATGCCCATTTGAATCTTGGTCAAATCCTAGGTTTCACAAAGATTTAAACAAGTTTAAAATCTGAAAATTAAAAGGTAAGCATGGATCCTTCTTAGTCACTCTAAAATGAAGCTTTTGGGAGGTTTTTGAAATTTCCATGTTTGAAACCCAAAACCACTTCTCTTCATGCTTAATTGACTTCATAAGACAGAGTTTAGAGTGTTAGGGGTAGATACATGATTTGTCTAGTTTGAATACGTCTAGACCTTGTTTGTCAACTTGAATTCTTACTATATGACATAAGAAGGCTATGTGCTTTGGTTTTTCATTTTTCTGATTTTTTTTTAATTTTATGCATGCCCATTTGAATCTTGGTCAAATACTAGCTAGGTTTGACCAAGATTTAAACAAGTTTAAAACATGAAAATGAAAAGGTAAGCCTCGATCCTTCTTAGTCACTCTAAAATGAAGCTTTTTGGGGGGTTTTGAAATTTGCATGTTTGAAACCCAAAACCACTTCTCTTCATGCCTTACTTCATAAGACGGAGTTTAGGGTCGTTAGGGAGTAGATACATGATTTGCCTGGTTTGAATATGTCTAGACCTTGTTTATCATCTTGAATGCTTACTATATGACAGAAGAAGACTATGTGCATTGGTATTTCATTTTTTTTTTGAATTTTCATGCCCATTTCAATCTTGGTGAAATCCTAGGTTTGAGCAAGATTTAAACAAATTTAACACGTGAAAACGAATAAGCATGGATCCTTCTTAGTCACTCCAAAATGTACCAATTGATAGATGTGTTAACTTTGCTTCATGGAAAAAATAATGTCATGTAAATGAGTTAACTTGGATTTCCTGCCGTTGAATCCATAGGAAACTTTGTTCTAATGCACTATAATAATCAACCGTGTTTTTACACCAACATTGCCAACAGGTCTGTCACTTACGTGTGGCGCCCATGCGTGAGGTCCCACACTTCAGTGAGCACAAGTCAAGTGCAGTAGGTACGCAAACTCCAAGCCATCTTCTTTGTCAAGAGAAGACGCATCAGGATGCGTTTTGGAAATCTGTGGGTCCTTCTGGATCCTTCGGTTGTCCCTCTCACAAAAAAAAAACAAATCTCTCTCATTCTCGGCCTTGCTCGACTCGCTCGCTCGCTCGCTCGCTCGCTCGCTCGCTCGCACCTCCTGCTCACTGACAAACCCTGCACAAAAGTCAACATCATCACCCGAAAAAGGGGAGACACCATAATGCTCTCCCTTCTTCTCTCCTTCCGAGTGATCCCTCTTCCTCCGAGTTTCACTCGACGGGCAAACACACATGTGCTGCATAGTAAGAATAATAAAAAGGTAGAAAAATCAACCTACGAATCTATAATTAAATACGTTAAACTAGGGTTTTGCCCAGTACTACAGATCAAGTTCATAAAAAATCCAACTACGGGGTTCGAACAACCCCATTTCTAATCCAAGATTTTTTTCGACCTCATCCAAATGGCCTCAAACTATAGGGTTAATTAGCATCTAGTGCAGAATGTGTGAACATGTATGCACTATGTGTGCTATAACTTGTATGTCTTTCAAATTTGAACCAAATTTGAAATATATGAAATGGGGCTTTTGGCTTAAACGTTTGAAACCCAAAACGACTTCTCTTCATGCTAGGCATCATAAGACCGAGTTTAGGGTTAGGGGGTAGATACAGGATTTGTCTGTTTTGAATATGTCTATACCTTGTTTATCTACTTGAATATGCTTACTATAGATATATATGACGTAAGAAGACTATGTGCTTTGGTTTTTTTTTATTATTTTTCCAGAATTTTTATGCCCATTTGAATCTTGGTCAAATCCTAGGCTTGACCAATATTTAAACAAGCTTAAAACATGAAAATGAAAAGGTAAGCTTGGATCCTTCTTTGTCACTCTAAGATGAAGTTTTTGGGAGGTTTTCAAAATTTCCATGTCTGAAACCCAAAAACACTTCTCTTCATGCTTGACTTCATAAGACAAAGCTAGTTTAGGGCTTTAGGGGGTAGATACATGATTTGTCTAGTTTGAATATGTCTAGACCTTGTTTATCAACTTCAATTCTTACTATATGACATAAGAAGACTATATGTGCTAGCTTTGGTTTTTGGTTTTTGTTTTTTCTGAATGTTTATATATGCCCATTTGAATCTTGGTCAAATCCTAGGTTTGACCAAGATTTAAACAAGTCTATAACATGAAAATGAAAAGGTAAGCATGGATCCTTCCTAGCTAGTCATTCTAAAATGAAGCTTTTTTGGGGGGGTTCTTGAAATCTCAATGTTTGAAACCCAAAAACCACTTCTCTTCATGGTTGACTTCATAAGACATGCAGAGTTTAGGGTTAGGGGGTAGATACATGATTTGTCGGGTTTGAATATGTCTAGACATGCTTGTTTATCAACTTGAATGCTTACTATATGACATAAGAAGGCTATATATGTGCTTTGGTTTTTCATTTTTCTAGTTTTTTGAATGTTATATGCCCATTTGAAGATTTTGGGTGGTTCTTGAAATTTTCATGTTTGAAACCAATACGACTTCTCTTCATGCTAGACTTCATAAGATCGACCGAGTTTATGGTTAGGGGCTAGATACATGATTTGTCTGGTTTGAACATGTCTAAACCTTGTTTACCAACTTGCAAGGATTACTATATGACATAAGAAGACTATGTGCTTTTGTTTTTCATTCTTCTATTTTTTTATTTTATGCCCATTTGAATCTTGGTCAAATCCTATGTTTGACCTGGATTTAAACAAGTATAAAATATGAAAACGAAAAGGTAAGCTCTGGATCCTTCTTAGTCACTCTAAAATGAAGCGACTTTTGGGATGTTCTTGAAATTTTCATGTTTGAAACCCAAAACCACTTCTCTTCATGATTGCTTCATATATAAGACAGAGTTTAGGGTTAGGGGCAGATATATACATGATTTTCTAGTTTGAATATGTCTAGACCTTATTTATCAACTTGAATGCTTACTATATGACATAAGAATGCTATGTGCTTTGGTTTATCATTCTTTTGGTTTTTTCCTGAATTTTTATGCCCATTTGAATCTTGGTCAAATCCTAGGTTTCACAAAGATTTAAACAAGTTTAAAATCTGAAAATTAAAAGGTAAGCATGGATCCTTCTTAGTCACTCTAAAATGAAGCTTTTGGGAGGTTTTTGATATTTCCATGTTTGAAACCCAAAAACCACTTCTCTTCATGCTTGACTTCATAAGACAGAGTTTAGAGTGTTAGGGGTAGATACATGATTTGTCTAGTTTGAATATGTCTAGACCTTGTTTATCAACTTGAATTCTTACTATATGACATAAGAAGGCTATGTGCTTTGGTTTTTCATTTTTCTGGTTTTTTTGAATATTATGCCCATTTGAAGATTTTGGGAGGTTCTTGAAATTTTCATGTTTGAAACCAATACGACTTCTCTTCAGGCTAGACTTCATAAGATCGATCGAGTTTATGGTTAGGGGTAGATACATGATTTGTCTGGTTTGAACATGTCTAAACCTTGTTTATCAACTTGAAAGCTTACTATATGACATACGAAGACTATGTGCTTTTGTTTTTCATTCTTCTATTTTATTTTATTTTATGCCCATTTGAATCTTGGTCAAATCCTATGTTTGACCTGGATTTAAACAAGTATATAATATGAAAACGAAAAGGTAAGCATGGATCCTTCTTAGTCACTCTAAAATGAAGCGGCTTTTGGGATGTTCTTGAAATTTTCATGTTTGAAACCCAAACCACTTCTCTTCATGATTGACTTCATATATAAGACAGTAGTTTAAGGTTAGGGACAGATATATACATGATTTTCTAGTTTGAATATGTCTAGACCTTGTTAATCAACTTGAATGCTTACCGTATGACATAAGAATGCTATGTGCTTTGGTTTATCAATCTTTTGGTTTTTTCTGAATTTTTATGCCCATTTGAATCTTGGTCAAATCCTAGGTTTCACAAAGATTTAAACAAGTTTAAAATCTGAAAATTAAAAGGTAAGCATGGATCCTTCTTAGTCACTCTAAAATGAAGCTTTTGGGAGGTTTTTGAAATTTCCATGTTTGAAACCCAAAACCACTTCTCTTCATGCTTAATTGACTTCATAAGACAGAGTTTAGAGTGTTAGGGGTAGATACATGATTTGTCTAGTTTGAATACGTCTAGACCTTGTTTGTCAACTTGAATTCTTACTATATGACATAAGAAGGCTATGTGCTTTGGTTTTTCATTTTTCTGATTTTTTTAATTTTATGCATGCCCATTTGAATCTTGGTCAAATACTAGCTAGGTTTGACCAAGATTTAAACAAGTTTAAAACATGAAAATGAAAAGGTAAGCCTCGATCCTTCTTAGTCACTCTAAAATGAAGCTTTTGGGTGTTTTTTTAATTTGAATGTTTGAAACCCAAAACCACTTCTCTTCATGCCTTACTTCATAAGACGGAGTTTAGGGTCGTTAGGGAGTAGATACATGATTTGCCTGGTTTGAATATGTCTAGACCTTGTTTATCATCTTGAATGCTTACTATATGACAGAAGAAGACTATGTGCATTGGTATTTCATTTTTTTTGAATTTTCATGCCCATTTCAATCTTGGTGAAATCCTAGGTTTGAGCAAGATTTAAACAAATTTAACACGTGAAAACGAATAAGCATGGATCCTTCTTAGTCACTCCAAAATGTACCAATTGATAGATGTGTTAACTTTGCTTCATGGAAAAAATAATGTCATGTAAATGAGTTAACTTGGATTTCCTGCCGTTGAATCCATAGGAAACTTTGTTCTAATGCACTATAATAATCAACCGTGTTTTTACACCAACATTGCCAACAGGTCTGTCACTTACGTGTGGCGCCCATGCGTGAGGTCCCACACTTCGTTGAGCACAAGTCAAGTGCAGTAGGTACGCAAACTCCAAGCCATCTTCTTTGTCAAGAGAAGACGCATCAGGATGCGTTTTGGAAATCTGTGGGTCCTTCTGGATCCTTCGGTTGTCCCTCTCACAAAAAAAAAACAAATCTCTCTCATTCTCGGCCTCGCTCGACTCGCTCGCTCGATCGCTCGCTCGCACCTCCCGCCACCGACAAACCCTGCACAAAAGTCAACATCATCACCCGAAAAAGGGGAGACACCATAATGCTCTCCCTTCTTCTCTCCTTCCGAGTGATCCCTCTTCCTCCGAGTTTCACTCGACGGGCAAACACACATGTGCTGCATAGTAATAATAATAAAAAGGTAGAAAAATCAACCTACGAATCTATAATTAAATACGTTAAACTAGGGTTTTGCCCAAGACTACGAGATCAAGTTCATAAAATCCAACGACGGGGTTCGAACAACCCCATTTCTAATCCAAGATTTTTTTCGACCTCATCCAAATGGCCTCAAACTATAGGGTTAATTAGCATCTAGTGCAGAATGTGTGAACATGTATGCACTATGTGTGTTGTAACTTGTATGTCTTTCAAATTTGAACCAAATTTGAAATATATGAAATGGGGCTTTTGGCTTAAACGTTTGAAACCCAAAACGACTTCTCTTCATGCTAGGCATCATAAGACCGAGTTTAGGGTTAGGGGGTAGATACAGGATTTGTCTGTTTTGAATATGTCTATACCTTGTTTATCTACTTGAATATGCTTACTATAGATATATATGACGTAAGAAGACTATGTGCTTTGGTTTTTTTTTATTATTTTTCCAGAATTTTTATGCCCATTTGAATCTTGGTCAAATCCTAGGCTTGACCAATATTTAAACAAGCTTAAAACATGAAAATGAAAAGGTAAGCTTGGATCCTTCTTTGTCACTCTAAGATGAAGTTTTTGGGAGGTTTTCAAAATTTCCATGTCTGAAACCCAAAAACACTTCTCTTCATGCTTGACTTCATAAGACAAAGCTAGTTTAGGGCTTTAGGGGTAGATACATGATTTGTCTAGTTTGAATATGTCTAGACCTTGTTTATCAACTTCAATTCTTACTATATGACATAAGAAGACTATATGTGCTAGCTTTGGTTTTTGGTTTTTGTTATGTCTGACTGTTTATATATGCCCATTTGAATCTTGGTCAAATCCTAGGTTTGACCAAGATTTAAACAAGTTTAAAACATGAAAGTGAAAAGGTAAGCATGGATCCTTCCTAGCTAGTCATTCTAAAATGAAGCTTTTTTGGGGGGGTTCTTGAAATCTCAATGTTTGAAACCCCAAAACCACTTCTCTTCATGGTTGACTTCATAAGACATGCAGAGTTTAGGGTTAGGGGGTAGATACATGATTTGTCGGGTTTGAATATGTCTAGACATGCTTGTTTATCAACTTGAATGCTTACTATATGACATAAGAAGGCTATATATGTGCTTTGGTTTTTCATTTTTCTAGTTTTTTGAATGTTATATGCCCATTTGAAGATTTTGGGTGGTTCTTGAAATTTTCATGTTTGAAACCAATACGACTTCTCTTCATGCTAGACTTCATAAGATCGACCGAGTTTATGGTTAGGGCTAGATACATGATTTGTCCTGGTTTGAACATGACTAAACCTTGATTACCAACTTGCAAGGCTTACTATATGACATAAGAAGACTATGTGCTTTTGTTTTTCATTCTTCTATTTTTTTATTTTATGCCCATTTGAATCTTGGTCAAATCCTATGTTTGACCTGGATTTAAACAAGTATAAAATATGAAAACGAAAAGGTAAGCCTGGATCCTTCTTAGTCACTCTAAAATGAAGCGACTTTTGGGATGTTCTTGAAATTTTCATGTTTGAAACCCAAAACCACTTCTCTTCATGATTGCTTCATATATAAGACAGAGTTTAGGGTTAGGGGCAGATATATACATGATTTTCTAGTTTGAATATGTCTAGACCTTATTTATCAACTTGAATGCTTACTATATGACATAAGAATGCTATGTGCTTTGGTTTATCATTCTTTTGGTTTTTTCCTGAATTTTTATGCCCATTTGAATCTTGGTCAAATCCTAGGTTTCACAAAGATTTAAACAAGTTTAAAATCTGAAAATTAAAAGGTAAGCATGGATCCTTCTTAGTCACTCTAAAATGAAGCTTTTGGGAGGTTTTGGTATTTTCCATGTTTGAAACCCAAAAACCACTTCTCTTCATGCTTGACTTCATAAGACAGAGTTTAGAGTGTTAGGGGTAGATACATGATTTGTCTAGTTTGAATATGTCTAGACCTTGTTTATCAACTTGAATTCTTACTATATGACATAAGAAGGCTATGTGCTTTGGTTTTTCATTTTTCTGGTTTTTTTGAATATTATGCCCATTTGAAGATTTTGGGAGGTTCTTGAAATTTTCATGTTTGAAACCAATACGACTTCTCTTCAGGCTAGACTTCATAAGATCGATCGAGTTTATGGTTAGGGGTAGATACATGATTTGTCTGGTTTGAACATGTCTAAACCTTGTTTATCAACTTGAAAGCTTACTATATGACATACGAAGACTATGTGCTTTTGTTTTTCATTCTTCTATTTTATTTTATTTTATGCCCATTTGAATCTTGGTCAAATCCTATGTTTGACCTGGATTTAAACAAGTATATAATATGAAAACGAAAAGGTAAGCATGGATCCTTCTTAGTCACTCTAAAATGAAGCGGCTTTTGGGATGTTCTTGAAATTTTCATGTTTGAAACCCAAACCACTTCTCTTCATGATTGACTTCATATATAAGACAGAGTTTAAGGTTAGGGACAGATATATACATGATTTTCTAGTTTGAATATGTCTAGACCTTGTTAATCAACTTGAATGCTTACTGTATGACATAAGAATGCTATGTGCTTTGGTTTATCAATCTTTTGGTTTTTTCCTGAATTTTTATGCCCATTTGAATCTTGGTCAAATCCTAGGTTTCACAAAGATTTAAACAAGTTTAAAATCTGAAAATTAAAAGGTAAGCATGGATCCTTCTTAGTCACTCTAAAATGAAGCTTTTGGGAGGTTTTTGAAATTTCCATGTTTGAAACCCAAAACCACTTCTCTTCATGCTTAATTGACTTCATAAGACAGAGTTTAGAGTGTTAGGGGTAGATACATGATTTGTCTAGTTTGAATACGTCTAGACCTTGTTTATCAACTTGAATTCTTACTATATGACATAAGAAGGCTATGTGCTTTGGTTTTTCATTTTTCTGTTTTTTTTTGAATTTTATGCATGCCCATTTGAATCTTGGTCAAATACTAGCTAGGTTTGACCAAGATTTAAACAAGTTTAAAACATGAAAATGAAAAGGTAAGCCTCGATCCTTCTTAGTCACTCTAAAATGAAGCTTTTGGGGGGTTTTTGAAATTTGCATGTCTGAAACCCAAAACCACTTCTCTTCATGCCTTACTTCATAAGACGGAGTTTAGGGTCGTTAGGGAGTAGATACATGATTTGCCTGGTTTGAATATGTCTAGACCTTGTTTATCATCTTGAATGCTTACTATATGACAGAAGAAGACTATGTGCATTGGTATTTCATTTTTTTTGAATTTTCATGCCCATTTCAATCTTGGTGAAATCCTAGGTTTGAGCAAGATTTAAACAAATTTAACACGTGAAAACGAATAAGCATGGATCCTTCTTAGTCACTCCAAAATGTACCAATTGATAGATGTGTTAACTTTGCTTCATGGAAAAAATAATGTCATGTAAATGAGTTAACTTGGATTTCCTGCCGTTGAATCCATAGGAAACTTTGTTCTAATGCACTATAATAATCAACCGTGTTTTTACACCAACATTGCCAACAGGTCTGTCACTTACGTGTGGCGCCCATGCGTGAGGTCCCACACTTCGATGAGCACAAGTCAAGTGCGGTAGGTACGCAAACTCCAAGCCATCTTCTTTGTCAAGAGAAGACGCATCGGGATGCGTTTTGGAAATCTGTGGGTCCTTACGGATCCTTCGGTTGTCCCTCTCACAAAAAAACACAAATCTCTCTCATTCTCGGCCTCGCTCGACTCGCTCGCTCGCTGCCGCTCGCACCTCCTGCTCACCGACAAACCCTGCACAAAAGTCAACATCATCACCCGAAAAAGGGAGACACCATAATGCTCTCCCTTCTTCTCTCCTTCCGAGTGATCCCTCTTCCTCCGAGTTTCACTCGACGGGCAAACACACATGTCTTTGCATAGTAATAATAATAAAAAGGTAGAAAAATCAACCTACGAATCTATAATTAAATACGTTAAACTAGGGTTTTGCCCAGTACTACAGATCAAGTTCATAAAAAATCCAACTACGGGGTTCGAACAACCCCATTTCTAATCCAAGATTTTTTTCGACCTCATCCAAATGGCCTCAAACTATAGGGTTAATTAGCATCTAGTGCAGAATGTGTGAACATGTATGCACTATGTGTGCTATAACTTGTATGTCTTTCAAATTTGAACCAAATTTGAAATATATGAAATGGGGCTTTTGGCTTAAACGTTTGAAACCCAAAACGACTTCTCTTCATGCTAGGCATCATAAGACCGAGTTTAGGGTTAGGGGGTAGATACAGGATTTGTCTGTTTTGAATATGTCTATACCTTGTTTATCTACTTGAATATGCTTACTATAGATATATATGACGTAAGAAGACTATGTGCTTTGGTTTTTTTTTTATTATTTTTCCAGAATTTTTATGCCCATTTGAATCTTGGTCAAATCCTAGGCTTGACCAATATTTAAACAAGCTTAAAACATGAAAATGAAAAGGTAAGCTTGGATCCTTCTTTGTCACTCTAAGATGAAGTTTTTGGGAGGTTTTCAAAATTTCCATGTCTGAAACCCAAAAACACTTCTCTTCATGCTTGACTTCATAAGACAAAGCTAGTTTAGGGCTTTAGGGGGTAGATACATGATTTGTCTAGTTTGAATATGTCTAGACCTTGTTTATCAACTTCAATTCTTACTATATGACATAAGAAGACTATATGTGCTAGCTTTGGTTTTTGGTTTTTGTTTTTTCTGAATGTTTATATATGCCCATTTGAATCTTGGTCAAATCCTAGGTTTGACCAAGATTTAAACAAGTTTAAAACATGAAAGTGAAAAGGTAAGCATGGATCCTTCCTAGCTAGTCATTCTAAAATGAAGCTTTTGGGGGGGTTCTTGAAATCTCAATGTTTGAAACCCAAAAACCACTTCTCTTCATGGTTGACTTCATAAGACATGTAGAGTTTAGGGTTAGGGGGTAGATACATGATTTGTCGGGTTTGAATATGTCTAGACATGCTTGTTTATCAACTTGAATGCTTACTATATGACATAAGAAGGCTATATATGTGCTTTGGTTTTTCATTTTTCTAGTTTTTTGAATGTTATATGCCCATTTGAAGATTTTGGGTGGTTCTTGAAATTTTCATGTTTGAAACCAATACGACTTCTCTTCATGCTAGACTTCATAAGATCGACCGAGTTTATGGTTAGGGGCTAGATACATGATTTGTCTGGTTTGAACATGTCTAAACCTTGTTTATCAACTTGCAAGGCTTACTATATGACATAAGAAGACTATGTGCTTTTGTTTTTCATTCTTCTATTTTTTTATTTTATGCCCATTTGAATCTTGGTCAAATCCTATGTTTGACCTGGATTTAAACAAGTATAAAATATGAAAACGAAAAGGTAAGCCTGGATCCTTCTTAGTCACTCTAAAATGAAGCGACTTTTGGGATGTTCTTGAAATTTTCATGTTTGAAACCCAAAACCACTTCTCTTCATGATTGCTTCATATATAAGACAGAGTTTAGGGTTAGGGGCAGATATATATACATGATTTTCTAGTTTGAATATGTCTAGACCTTATTTATCAACTTGAATGCTTACTATATGACATAAGAATGCTATGTGCTTTGGTTTATCATTCTTTTGGTTTTTTCCTGAATTTTTGTGCCCATTTGAATCTTGGTCAAATCCTAGGTTTCACAAAGATTTAAACAAGTTTAAAATCTGAAAATTAAAAGGTAAGCATGGATCCTTCTTAGTCACTCTAAAATGAAGCTTTTGGGAGGTTTTTGATATTTCCATGTTTGAAACCCAAAAACCACTTCTCTTCATGCTTGACTTCATAAGACAGAGTTTAGAGTGTTGGGGGTAGATACATGATTTGTCTAGTTTGAATATGTCTAGACCTTGTTTATCAACTTGAATTCTTACTATATGACATAAGAAGGCTATGTGCTTTGGTTTTTCATTTTTCTGGTTTTTTTGAATATTATGCCCATTTGAAGATTTTGGGAGGTTCTTGAAATTTTCATGTTTGAAACCAATACGACTTCTCTTCAGGCTAGACTTCATAAGATCGATCGAGTTTATGGTTAGGGGGTAGATACATGATTTGTCTGGTTTGAACATGTCTAAACCTTGTTTATCAACTTGAAAGCTTACTATATGACATACGAAGACTATGTGCTTTTGTTTTTCATTCTTCTATTTTATTTTATTTTATGCCCATTTGAATCTTGGTCAAATCCTATGTTTGACCTGGATTTAAACAAGTATATAATATGAAAACGAAAAGGTAAGCATGGATCCTTCTTAGTCACTCTAAAATGAAGCGGCTTTTGGGATGTTCTTGAAATTTTCATGTTTGAAACCCAAACCACTTCTCTTCATGATTGACTTCATATATAAGACAGAGTTTAAGGTTAGGGACAGATATATACATGATTTTCTAGTTTGAATATGTCTAGACCTTGTTAATCAACTTGAATGCTTACTGTATGACATAAGAATGCTATGTGCTTTGGTTTATCAATCTTTTGGTTTTTTCCTGAATTTTTATGCCCATTTGAATCTTGGTCAAATCCTAGGTTTCACAAAGATTTAAACAAGTTTAAAATCTGAAAATTAAAAGGTAAGCATGGATCCTTCTTAGTCACTCTAAAATGAAGCTTTTGGGAGGTTTTTGAAATTTCCATGTTTGAAACCCAAAACCACTTCTCTTCATGCCTAATTGACTTCATAAGACAGAGTTTAGAGTGTTAGGGTAGATACATGATTTGTCTAGTTTGAATACGTCTAGACCTTGTTTATCAACTTGAATTCTTACTATATGACATAAGAAGGCTATGTGCTTTGGTTTTTCATTTTTCTGTTTTTTTGAATTTTATGCATGCCCATTTGAATCTTGGTCAAATACTAGCTAGGTTTGACCAAGATTTAAACAAGTTTAAAACATGAAAATGAAAAGGTAAGCCTCGATCCTTCTTAGTCACTCTAAAATGAAGCTTTTGGGGGTTTTTGAAATTTGCATGTTTGAAACCCAAAACCACTTCTCTTCATGCCTTACTTCATAAGACGGAGTTTAGGGTCGTTAGGGAGTAGATACATGATTTGCCTGGTTTGAATATGTCTAGACCTTGTTTATCATCTTGAATGCTTACTATATGACAGAAGAAGACTATGTGCATTGGTATTTCATTTTTTTTTGAATTTTCATGCCCATTTCAATCTTGGTGAAATCCTAGGTTTGAGCAAGATTTAAACAAATTTAACACGTGAAAACGAATAAGCATGGATCCTTCTTAGTCACTCCAAAATGTACCAATTGATAGATGTGTTAACTTTGCTTCATGGAAAAAATAATGTCATGTAAATGAGTTAACTTGGATTTCCTGCCGTTGAATCCATAGGAAACTTTGTTCTAATGCACTATAATAATCAACCGTGTTTTTACACCAACATTGCCAACAGGTCTGTCACTTACGTGTGGCGCCCATGCGTGAGGTCCCACACTTCAGTGAGCACAAGTCAAGTGCAGTAGGTACGCAAACTCCAAGCCATCTTCTTTGTCAAGAGAAGACGCATCAGGATGCGTTTTGGAAATCTGTGGGTCCTTCTGGATCCTTCGGTTGTCCCTCTCACAAAAAAAAAAACAAATCTCTCTCATTCTCGGCCTCGCTCGACTCGCTCGCTCGCTCGCACCTCCTGCTCACTGACAAACCCTGCACAAAAGTCAACATCATCACCCGAAAAAGGGGAGACACCATAATGCTCTCCCTTCTTCTCTCCTTCCGAGTGATCCCTCTTCCTCCGAGTTTCACTCGACGGGCAAACACACATGTGCTGCATAGTAATAATAATAAAAAGGTAGAAAAATCAACCTACGAATCTATAATTAAATACGTTAAACTAGGGTTTTGCCCAGTACTACAGATCAAGTTCATAAAAAATCCAACTACGGGGTTCGAACAACCCCATTTCTAATCCAAGATTTTTTTCGACCTCATCCAAATGGCCTCAAACTATAGGGTTAATTAGCATCTAGTGCAGAATGTGTGAACATGTATGCACTATGTGTGTTGTAACTTGTATGTCTTTCAAATTTGAACCAAATTTGAAATATATGAAATGGGGCTTTTGGCTTAAACGTTTGAAACCCAAAACGACTTCTCTTCATGCTAGGCATCATAAGACCGAGTTTAGGGTTAGGGGTAGATACAGGATTTGTCTGTTTTGGAATATGTCTATACCTTGTTTATCTACTTGAATATGCTTACTATAGATATATATGACGTAAGAAGACTATGTGCTTTGGGTTTTTTTTATTATTTTTCCAGAATTTTTATGCCCATTTGAATCTTGGTCAAATCCTAGGCTTGACCAATATTTAAACAAGCTTAAAACATGAAAATGAAAAGGTAAGCTTGGATCCTTCTTTGTCACTCTAAGATGAAGTTTTTGGGAGGTTTTCAAAATTTCCATGTCTGAAACCCAAAAACACTTCTCTTCATGCTTGACTTCATAAGACAAAGCTAGTTTAGGGCTTTAGGGGTAGATACATGATTTGTCTAGTTTGAATATGTCTAGACCTTGTTTATCAACTTCAATTCTTACTATATGACATAAGAAGACTATATGTGCTAGCTTTGGTTTTTGATTTTTTGATTTTTTTGAATGTTTATGCCCATTTGAATCTTGGTCAAATCCTAGGTTTGACCAAGATTTAAACAAGTCTATAACATGAAAATGAAAAGGTAAGCCTGGATCCTTCCTAGCTAGTCATTCTAAAATGAAGCTTTTTTGGGGGGGTTCTTGAAATCTCAATGTTTGAAACCCAAAAACCACTTCTCTTCATGGTTGACTTCATAAGACATGCAGAGTTTAGGGTTAGGGGGTAGATACATGATTTGTCGGGTTTGAATATGTCTAGACATGCTTGTTTATCAACTTGAATGCTTACTATATGACATAAGAAGGCTATATATGTGCATGCTTTGGTTTTTCATTTTTCTAGTTTTTTGAATGTTATATGCCCATTTGAAGATTTTGGGTGGTTCTTGAAATTTTCATGTTTGAAACCAATACGACTTCTCTTCATGCTAGACTTCATAAGATCGACCGAGTTTATGGTTAGGGGCTAGATACATGATTTGTCTGGTTTGAACATGTCTAAACCTTGTTTACCAACTTGCAAGGCTTACTATATGACATAAGAAGACTATGTGCTTTTGTTTTTCATTCTTCTATTTTTTTATTTTATGCCCATTTGAATCTTGGTCAAATCCTATGTTTGACCTGGATTTAAACAAGTATAAAATATGAAAACGAAAAGGTAAGCCTGGATCCTTCTTAGTCACTCTAAAATGAAGCGACTTTTGGGATGTTCTTGAAATTTTCATGTTTGAAACCCAAAACCACTTCTCTTCATGATTGCTTCATATATAAGACAGAGTTTAGGGTTAGGGGCAGATATATATACATGATTTTCTAGTTTGAATATGTCTAGACCTTATTTATCAACTTGAATGCTTACTATATGACATAAGAATGCTATGTGCTTTGGTTTATCATTCTTTTGGTTTTTTCCTGAATTTTTATGCCCATTTGAATCTTGGTCAAATCCTAGGTTTCACAAAGATTTAAACAAGTTTAAAATCTGAAAATTAAAAGGTAAGCATGGATCCTTCTTAGTCACTCTAAAATGAAGCTTTTGGGAGGTTTTTGATATTTCCATGTTTGAAACCCAAAAACCACTTCTCTTCATGCTTGACTTCATAAGACAGAGTTTAGAGTGTTAGGGGTAGATACATGATTTGTCTAGTTTGAGTATGTCTAGACCTTGTTTATCAACTTGAATTCTTACTATATGACATAAGAAGGCTATGTGCTTTGGTTTTTCATTTTTCTGGTTTTTTTGAATATTATGCCCATTTGAAGATTTTGGGAGGTTCTTGAAATTTTCATGTTTGAAACCAATACGACTTCTCTTCAGGCTAGACTTCATAAGATCGATCGAGTTTATGGTTAGGGGGTAGATACATGATTTGTCTGGTTTGAACATGTCTAAACCTTGTTTATCAACTTGAAAGCTTACTATATGACATACGAAGACTATGTGCTTTTGTTTTTCATTCTTCTATTTTATTTTATTTTATGCCCATTTGAATCTTGGTCAAATCCTATGTTTGACCTGGATTTAAACAAGTATATAATATGAAAACGAAAAGGTAAGCATGGATCCTTCTTAGTCACTCTAAAATGAAGCGGCTTTTGGGATGTTCTTGAAATTTTCATGTTTGAAACCCAAACCACTTCTCTTCATGATTGACTTCATATATAAGACAGAGTTTAAGGTTAGGGACAGATATATACATGATTTTCTAGTTTGAATATGTCTAGACCTTGTTAATCAACTTGAATGCTTACTGTATGACATAAGAATGCTATGTGCTTTGGTTTATCAATCTTTTGGTTTTTTCCTGAATTTTTATGCCCATTTGAATCTTGGTCAAATCCTAGGTTTCACAAAGATTTAAACAAGTTTAAAATCTGAAAATTAAAAGGTAAGCATGGATCCTTCTTAGTCACTCTAAAATGAAGCTTTTGGGAGGTTTTTGAAATTTCCATGTTTGAAACCCAAAACCACTTCTCTTCATGCTTAATTGACTTCATAAGACAGAGTTTAGAGTGTTAGGGGTAGATACATGATTTGTCTAGTTTGAATACGTCTAGACCTTGTTTATCAACTTGAATTCTTACTATATGACATAAGAAGGCTATGTGCTTTGGTTTTTCATTTTTCTGATTTTGTGTGGAATTTTATGCATGCCCATTTGAATCTTGGTCAAATACTAGCTAGGTTTGACCAAGATTTAAACAAGTTTAAAACATGAAAATGAAAAGGTAAGCCTCGATCCTTCTTAGTCACTCTGAAATGAAGCTTTTGGGGGGTTTTTGAAATTTGCATGTTTGAAACCCAAAACCACTTCTCTTCATGCCTTACTTCAGAAGACGGAGTTTTGGGTCGTTAGGGAGTAGATACATGATTTGCCTGGTTTGAATATGTCTAGACCTTGTTTATCATCTTGAATGCTTACTATATAATGAGAAGAAGACTATGTGCATTGGTATTTCATTTTTTTTTTGAATTTTCATGCCCATTTCAATCTTGGTGAAATCCTAGGTTTGAGCAAGATTTAAACAAATTTAACACGTGAAAACGAATAAGCATGGATCCTTCTTAGTCACTCCAAAATGTACCAATTGATAGATGTGTTAACTTTGCTTCATGGAAAAAATAATGTCATGTAAACGAGTTAACTTGGATTTCCTGCCGTTGAATCCATAGGAAACTTTGTTCTAATGCACTATAATAATCAACCGTGTTTTTACACCAACATTGCCAACAGGTCTGTCACTTACGTGTGGCGCCCATGCGTGAGGTCCCACACTTCGGTGAGCACAAGTCAAGTGCAGAGGGTACGCAAACTCCAAGCCATCTTCTTTGTCAAGAGAAGACGCATCGGGATGCGTTTTGGAAATCAGGTCCTTCCGGATCCTTCGGTTGTCCCTCTCACAAAAAAAAACAAATCTCTCTCATTCTCGGCCTCGCTCGACTCGCTCGCTCGCTCGCTCGCACCTCCTGCTCACTGACAAACCCTGCACAAAAGTCAACATCATCACCCGAAAAAGGGGAGACACCATAATGCTCTCCCTTCTTCTCTCCTTCCGAGTGATCCCTCTTCCTCCGAGTTTCACTCGACGGCAAACACACATGTGCTGCATAGTAATAATAATAAAAAGGTAGAAAAATCAACCTACGAATCTATAATTAAATACGTTAAACTAGGGTTTTGCCCAAGACTACAGATCAAGTTCATAAAAAATCCAACTACGGGGTTCGAACAACCCCATTTCTAATCCAAGATTTTTTTCGACCTCATCCAAATGGCCTCAAACTATAGGGTTAATTAGCATCTAGTGCAGAATGTGTGAACATGTATGCACTATGTGTGTTGTAACTTGTATGTCTTTCAAATTTGAACCAAATTTGAAATATATGAAATGGGGCTTTTGGCTTAAACGTTTGAAACCCAAAACGACTTCTCTTCATGCTAGGCATCATAAGACCGAGTTTAGGGTTAGGGGGTAGATACAGGATTTGTCTGTTTTGAATATGTCTATACCTTGTTTATCTACTTGAATATGCTTACTATAGATATATATGACGTAAGAAGACTATGTGCTTTGGTTTTTTTTATTATTTTTCCAGAATTTTTATGCCCATTTGAATCTTGGTCAAATCCTAGGCTTGACCAATATTTAAACAAGCTTAAAACATGAAAATGAAAAGGTAAGCTTGGATCCTTCTTTGTCACTCTAAGATGAAGTTTTTGGGAGGTTTTCAAAATTTCCATGTCTGAAACCCAAAAACACTTCTCTTCATGCTTGACTTCATAAGACAAAGCTAGTTTAGGGCTTTAGGGGGTAGATACATGATTTGTCTAGTTTGAATATGTCTAGACCTTGTTTATCAACTTCAATTCTTACTATATGACATAAGAAGACTATATGTGCTAGCTTTGGTTTTTGATTTTTTGATTTTTTTGAATGTTTATGCCCATTTGAATCTTGGTCAAATCCTAGGTTTGACCAAGATTTAAACAAGTCTATAACATGAAAATGAAAAGGTAAGCCTGGATCCTTCCTAGCTAGTCATTCTAAAATGAAGCTTTTTTGGGGGGGTTCTTGAAATCTCAATGTTTGAAACCCAAAAACCACTTCTCTTCATGGTTGACTTCATAAGACATGCAGAGTTTAGGGTTAGGGGGTAGATACATGATTTGTCGGGTTTGAATATGTCTAGACATGCTTGTTTATCAACTTGAATGCTTACTATATGACATAAGAAGGCTATATATATATGTGCTTTGGTTTTTCATTTTTCTAGTTTTTTGAATGTTATATGCCCATTTGAAGATTTTGGGTGGTTCTTGAAATTTTCATGTTTGAAACCAATACGACTTCTCTTCATGCTAGACTTCATAAGATCGACCGAGTTTATGGTTAGGGGCTAGATACATGATTTGTCTGGTTTGAACATGTCTAAACCTTGTTTACCAACTTGCAAGGCTTACTATATGACATAAGAAGACTATGTGCTTTTGTTTTTCATTCTTCTATTTTTTTATTTTATGCCCATTTGAATCTTGGTCAAATCCTATGTTTGACCTGGATTTAAACAAGTATAAAATATGAAAACGAAAAGGTAAGCCTGGATCCTTCTTAGTCACTCTAAAATGAAGCGACTTTTGGGATGTTCTTGAAATTTTCATGTTTGAAACCCAAAACCACTTCTCTTCATGATTGCTTCATATATAAGACAGAGTTTAGGGTTAGGGGCAGATATATACATGATTTTCTAGTTTGAATATGTCTAGACCTTATTTATCAACTTGAATGCTTACTATATGACATAAGAATGCTATGTGCTTTGGTTTATCATTCTTTTGGTTTTTTCCTGAATTTTTATGCCCATTTGAATCTTGGTCAAATCCTAGGTTTCACAAAGATTTAAACAAGTTTAAAATCTGAAAATTAAAAGGTAAGCATGGATCCTTCTTAGTCACTCTAAAATGAAGCTTTTGGGAGGTTTTTGATATTTCCATGTTTGAAACCCAAAAACCACTTCTCTTCATGCTTGACTTCATAAGACAGAGTTTAGAGTGTTAGGGGTAGATACATGATTTGTCTAGTTTGAATATGTCTAGACCTTGTTTATCAACTTGAATTCTTACTATATGACATAAGAAGGCTATGTGCTTTGGTTTTTCATTTTTCTGGTTTTTTTGAATATTATGCCCATTTGAAGATTTTGGGAGGTTCTTGAAATTTTCATGTTTGAAACCAATACGACTTCTCTTCAGGCTAGACTTCATAAGATCGATCGAGTTTATGGTTAGGGGGTAGATACATGATTTGTCTGGTTTGAACATGTCTAAACCTTGTTTATCAACTTGAAAGCTTACTATATGACATACGAAGACTATGTGCTTTTGTTTTTCATTCTTCTATTTTATTTTATTTTATGCCCATTTGAATCTTGGTCAAATCCTATGTTTGACATGGATTTAAACAAGTATATAATATGAAAACGAAAAGGTAAGCATGGATCCTTCTTAGTCACTCTAAAATGAAGCGGCTTTTGGGATGTTCTTGAAATTTTCATGTTTGAAACCCAAACCACTTCTCTTCATGATTGACTTCATATATAAGACAGAGTTTAAGGTTAGGGACAGATATATACATGATTTTCTAGTTTGAATATGTCTAGACCTTGTTAATCAACTTGAATGCTTACTGTATGACATAAGAATGCTATGTGCTTTGGTTTATCAATCTTTTGGTTTTTTCCTGAATTTTTATGCCCATTTGAATCTTGGTCAAATCCTAGGTTTCACAAAGATTTAAACAAGTTTAAAATCTGAAAATTAAAAGGTAAGCATGGATCCTTCTTAGTCACTCTAAAATGAAGCTTTTGGGAGGTTTTTGAAATTTCCATGTTTGAAACCCAAAACCACTTCTCTTCATGCTTAATTGACTTCATAAGACAGAGTTTAGAGTATTAGGGGTAGATACATGATTTGTCTAGTTTGAATACGTCTAGACCTTGTTTATCAACTTGAATTCTTACTATATGACATAAGAAGGCTATGTGCTTTGGTTTTTCATTTTTCTGATTTTTTTTGAATTTTATGCATGCCCATTTGAATCTTGGTCAAATACTAGCTAGGTTTGACCAAGATTTAAACAAGTTTAAAACATGAAAATGAAAAGGTAAGCCTCGATCCTTCTTAGTCACTCTAAAATGAAGCTTTTGGGGGGTTTTTGAAATTTGCATGTTTGAAACCCAAAACCACTTCTCTTCATGCCTTACTTCATAAGACGGAGTTTAGGGTCGTTAGGGAGTAGATACATGATTTGCCTGGTTTCAATATGTCTAGACCTTGTTTATCATCTTGAATGCTTACTATATGACAGAAGAAGACTATGTGCATTGGTATTTCATTTTTTTTTTGAATTTTCATGCCCATTTCAATCTTGGTGAAATCCTAGGTTTGAGCAAGATTTAAACAAATTTAACACGTGAAAACGAATAAGCATGGATCCTTCTTAGTCACTCCAAAATGTACCAATTGATAGATGTGTTAACTTTGCTTCATGGAAAAAATAATGTCATGTAAATGAGTTAACTTGGATTTCCTGCCGTTGAATCCATAGGAAACTTTGTTCTAATGCACTATAATAATCAACCGTGTTTTTACACCAACATTGCCAACAGGTCTGTCACACTTACGTGTGGCGCCCATGCGTGAGGTCCCACACTTCGGTGAGCACAAGTCAAGTGCAGTAGGTACGCAAACTCCAAGCCATCTTCTTTGTCAAGAGAAGACGCATCGGGATGCGTTTTGGAAATCTGTGGGTCCTTACCGGATCCTTCGGTTGTCCCTCTCAAAAAAAAACAAATCTCTCTCATTCTCGGCCTCGCTCGACTCGCTCGCTCGCTCGCTCGCACCTCCTGCTCACTGACAAACCCTGCACAAAAGTCAACATCATCACCTGAAAAAGGGGAGACACCATAATGCTCTCCCTTCTTCTCTCCTTCCGAGTGATCCCTCTTCCTCCGAGTTTCACTCGACGGGCAAACACACATGTGCTGCATAGTAATAATAATAAAAAGGTAGAAAAATCAACCTACGAATCTATAATTAAATACGTTAAACTAGGGTTTTGCCCAAGACTACTGAGATCAAGTTCATAAAAATCCAACTACGGGGTTCGAACAACCCCATTTCTAATCCAAGATTTTTTTCGACCTCATCCAAATGGCCTCAAACTATAGGGTTAATTAGCATCTAGTGCAGAATGTGTGAACATGTATGCACTATGTGTGCTGTAACTTGTATGTCTTTCAAATTTGAACCAAATTTGAAATATATGAAATGGGGCTTTTGGCTTAAACGTTTGAAACCCAAAACGACTTCTCTTCATGCTAGGCATCATAAGACCGAGTTTAGGGTTAGGGGTAGATACAGGATTTGTCTGTTTTGAATATGTCTATACCTTGTTTATCTACTTGAATATGCTTACTATAGATATATATGACGTAAGAAGACTATGTGCTTTGGTTTTTTTTTTATTTTTCCAGAATTTTTATGCCCATTTGAATCTTGGTCAAATCCTAGGCTTGACCAATATTTAAACAAGCTTAAAACATGAAAATGAAAAGGTAAGCTTGGATCCTTCTTTGTCACTCTAAGATGAAGTTTTTGGGAGGTTTTCAAAATTTCCATGTCTGAAACCCAAAAAACACTTCTCTTCATGCTTGACTTCATAAGACAAAGCTAGTTTAGGGCTTTAGGGGGTAGATACATGATTTGTCTAGTTTGAATATGTCTAGACCTTGTTTATCAACTTCAATTCTTACTATATGACATAAGAAGACTATATGTGCTAGCTTTGGTTTTTGATTTTTTGATTTTTTTGAATGTTTATGCCCATTTGAATCTTGGTCAAATCCTAGGTTTGACCAAGATTTAAACAAGTCTATAACATGAAAATGAAAAGGTAAGCCTGGATCCTTCCTAGCTAGTCATTCTAAAATGAAGCTTTTGGGGGGGGTTCTTGAAATCTCAATGTTTGAAACCCAAAAACCACTTCTCTTCATGGTTGACTTCATAAGACATGCAGAGTTTAGGGTTAGGGGGTAGATACATGATTTGTCGGGTTTGAATATGTCTAGACATGCTTGTTTATCAACTTGAATGCTTACTATATGACATAAGAAGGCTATATATGTGCATGCTTTGGTTTTTCATTTTTCTAGTTTTTTGAATGTTATATGCCCATTTGAAGATTTTGGGTGGTTCTTGAAATTTTCATGTTTGAAACCAATACGACTTCTCTTCATGCTAGACTTCATAAGATCGACCGAGTTTATGGTTAGGGGCTAGATACATGATTTGTCTGGTTTGAACATGTCTAAACCTTGTTTACCAACTTGCAAGGCTTACTATATGACATAAGAAGACTATGTGCTTTTGTTTTTCATTCTTCTATTTTTTTATTTTATGCCCATTTGAATCTTGGTCAAATCCTATGTTTGACCTGGATTTAAACAAGTATAAAATATGAAAACGAAAAGGTAAGCCTGGATCCTTCTTAGTCACTCTAAAATGAAGCGACTTTTGGGATGTTCTTGAAATTTTCATGTTTGAAACCCAAAACCACTTCTCTTCATGATTGCTTCATATATAAGACAGAGTTTAGGGTTAGGGGCAGATATATATACATGATTTTCTAGTTTTAATATGTCTAGACCTTATTTATCAACTTGAATGCTTACTATATGACATAAGAATGCTATGTGCTTTGGTTTATCATTCTTTTGGTTTTTTCCTGAATTTTTATGCCCATTTGAATCTTGGTCAAATCCTAGGTTTCACAAAGATTTAAACAAGTTTAAAATCTGAAAATTAAAAGGTAAGCATGGATCCTTCTTAGTCACTCTAAAATGAAGCTTTTGGGAGGTTTTTGATATTTCCATGTTTGAAACCCAAAAACCACTTCTCTTCATGCTTGACTTCATAAGACAGAGTTTAGAGTGTTAGGGGTAGATACATGATTTGTCTAGTTTGAGTATGTCTAGACCTTGTTTATCAACTTGAATTCTTACTATATGACATAAGAAGGCTATGTGCTTTGGTTTTTCATTTTTCTGGTTTTTTGAATATTATGCCCATTTGAAGATTTTGGGAGGTTCTTGAAATTTTCATGTTTGAAACCAATACGACTTCTCTTGAGGCTAGACTTCATAAGATCGATCGAGTTTATGGTTAGGGGTAGATACATGATTTGTCTGGTTTGAACATGTCTAAACCTTGTTTATCAACTTGAAAGCTTACTATATGACATACGAAGACTATGTGCTTTTGTTTTTCATTCTTCTATTTTATTTTATTTTATGCCCATTTGAATCTTGGTCAAATCCTATGTTTGACCTGGATTTAAACAAGTATATAATATGAAAACGAAAAGGTAAGCATGGATCCTTCTTAGTCACTCTAAAATGAAGCGGCTTTTGGGATGTTCTTGAAATTTTCATGTTTGAAACCCAAACCACTTCTCTTCATGATTGACTTCATATATAAGACAGAGTTTAAGGTTAGGGACAGATATATACATGATTTTCTAGTTTGAATATGTCTAGACCTTGTTAATCAACTTGAATGCTTACTGTATGACATAAGAATGCTATGTGCTTTGGTTTATCAATCTTTTGGTTTTTTCCTGAATTTTTATGCCCATTTGAATCTTGGTCAAATCCTAGGTTTCACAAAGATTTAAACAAGTTTAAAATCTGAAAATTAAAAGGTAAGCATGGATCCTTCTTAGTCACTCTAAAATGAAGCTTTTGGGAGGTTTTTGAAATTTCCATGTTTGAAACCCAAAACCACTTCTCTTCATGCTTAATTGACTTCATAAGACAGAGTTTAGAGTGTTAGGGGTAGATACATGATTTGTCTAGTTTGAATACGTCTAGACCTTGTTTATCAACTTGAATTCTTACTATATGACATAAGAAGGCTATGTGCTTTGGTTTTTCATTTTTCTGATTTTTTTTGAATTTTATGCATGCCCATTTGAATCTTGGTCAAATACTAGCTAGGTTTGACCAAGATTTAAACAAGTTTAAAACATGAAAATGAAAAGGTAAGCCTCGATCCTTCTTAGTCACTCTAAAATGAAGCTTTTGGGGGTTTTTGAAATTTGCATGTTTGAAACCCAAAACCACTTCTCTTCATGCCTTACTTCATAAGACGGAGTTTAGGGTCGTTAGGGAGTAGATACATGATTTGCCTGGTTTGAATATGTCTAGACCTTGTTTATCATCTTGAATGCTTACTATATGACAGAAGAAGACTATGTGCATTGGTATTTCATTTTTTTTTTGAATTTTCATGCCCATTTCAATCTTGGTGAAATCCTAGGTTTGAGCAAGATTTAAACAAATTTAACACGTGAAAACGAATAAGCATGGATCCTTCTTAGTCACTCCAAAATGTACCAATTGATAGATGTGTTAACTTTGCTTCATGGAAAAAATAATGTCATGTAAACGAGTTAACTTGGATTTCCTGCCGTTGAATCCATAGGAAACTTTGTTCTAATGCACTATAATAATCAACCGTGTTTTTACACCAACATTGCCAACAGGTCTGTCACTTACGTGTGGCGCCCATGCGTGAGGTCCCACACTTCAGTGAGCACAAGTCAAGTGCAGTAGGTACGCAAACTCCAAGCCATCTTCTTTGTCAAGAGAAGACGCATCGGGATGCGTTTTGGAAATCTGTGGGTCCTTCCTGGATCCTTCGGTTGTCCCTCTCACAAAAAAAAACAAATCTCTCTCATTCTCGGCCTCGCTCGACTCGCTCGCTCGCTCGCTCGCTCGCACCTCCTGCTCACTGACAAACCCTGCACAAAAGTCAACATCATCACCCGAAAAAGGGGAGACACCATAATGCTCTCCCTTCTTCTCTCCTTCCGAGTGATCCCTCTTCCTCCGAGTTTCACTCGACGGGCAAACACACATGTGCTGTATAGTAATAATAATAAAAAGGTAGAAAAATCAACCTACGAATCTATAATTAAATACGTTAAACTAGGGTTTTGCCCAGTACTACAGATCAAGTTCATAAAAAATCCAACTACGGGGTTCGAACAACCCCATTTCTAATCCAAGATTTTTTTCGACCTCATCCAAATGGCCTCAAACTATAGGGTTAATTAGCATCTAGTGCAGAATGTGTGAACATGTATGCACTATGTGTGCTGTAACTTGTATGTCTTTCAAATTTGAACCAAATTTGAAATATATGAAATGGGGCTTTTGGCTTAAACGTTTGAAACCCAAAACGACTTCTCTTCATGCTAGGCATCATAAGACCGAGTTTAGGGTTAGGGGGTAGATACAGGATTTGTCTGTTTTGAATATGTCTATACCTTGTTTATCTACTTGAATATGCTTACTATAGATATATATGACGTAAGAAGACTATGTGCTTTGGTTTTTTTTTTATTTTTCCAGAATTTTTATGCCCATTTGAATCTTGGTCAAATCCTAGGCTTGACCAATATTTAAACAAGCTTAAAACATGAAAATGAAAAGGTAAGCTTGGATCCTTCTTTGTCACTCTAAGATGAAGTTTTTGGGAGGTTTTCAAAATTTCCATGTCTGAAACCCAAAAACACTTCTCTTCATGCTTGACTTCATAAGACAAAGCTAGTTTAGGGCTTTAGGGGTTAGATACATGATTTGTCTAGTTTGAATATGTCTAGACCTTGTTTATCAACTTCAATTCTTACTATATGACATAAGAAGACTATATGTGCTAGCTTTGGTTTTTGATTTTTTGATTTTTTTGAATGTTTATGCCCATTTGAATCTTGGTCAAATCCTAGGTTTGACCAAGATTTAAACAAGTCTATAACATGAAAATGAAAAGGTAAGCCTGGATCCTTCCTAGCTAGTCATTCTAAAATGAAGCTTTTTTGGGGGGGTTCTTGAAATCTCAATGTTTGAAACCCAAAAACCACTTCTCTTCATGGTTGACTTCATAAGACATGCAGAGTTTAGGGTTAGGGGGTAGATACATGATTTGTCGGGTTTGAATATGTCTAGACATGCTTGTTTATCAACTTGAATGCTTACTATATGACATAAGAAGGCTATATATATATGTGCTTTGGTTTTTCATTTTTCTAGTTTTTTGAATGTTATATGCCCATTTGAAGATTTTGGGTGGTTCTTGAAATTTTCATGTTTGAAACCAATACGACTTCTCTTCATGCTAGACTTCATAAGATCGACCGAGTTTATGGTTAGGGGCTAGATACATGATTTGTCTGGTTTGAACATGTCTAAACCTTGTTTACCAACTTGCAAGGCTTACTATATGACATAAGAAGACTATGTGCTTTTGTTTTTCATTCTTCTATTTTTTTATTTTATGCCCATTTGAATCTTGGTCAAATCCTATGTTTGACCTGGATTTAAACAAGTATAAAATATGAAAACGAAAAGGTAAGCCTGGATCCTTCTTAGTCACTCTAAAATGAAGCGACTTTTGGGATGTTCTTGAAATTTTCATGTTTGAAACCCAAAACCACTTCTCTTCATGATTGCTTCATATATAAGACAGAGTTTAGGGTTAGGGGCAGATATATATACATGATTTTCTAGTTTGAATATGTCTAGACCTTATTTATCAACTTGAATGCTTACTATATGACATAAGAATGCTATGTGCTTTGGTTTATCATTCTTTTGGTTTTTTCCTGAATTTTTATGCCCATTTGAATCTTGGTCAAATCCTAGGTTTCACAAAGATTTAAACAAGTTTAAAATCTGAAAATTAAAAGGTAAGCATGGATCCTTCTTAGTCACTCTAAAATGAAGCTTTTGGGAGGTTTTTGATATTTCCATGTTTGAAACCCAAAAACCACTTCTCTTCATGCTTGACTTCATAAGACAGAGTTTAGAGTGTTAGGGGTAGATACATGATTTGTCTAGTTTGAGTATGTCTAGACCTTGTTTATCAATTTGAATTCTTACTATATGACATAAGAAGGCTATGTGCTTTGGTTTTTCATTTTTCTGGTTTTTTTGAATATTATGCCCATTTGAAGATTTTGGGAGGTTCTTGAAATTTTCATGTTTGAAACCAATACGACTTCTCTTCAGGCTAGACTTCATAAGATCGATCGAGTTTATGGTTAGGGGGTAGATACATGATTTGTCTGGTTTGAACATGTCTAAACCTTGTTTATCAACTTGAAAGCTTACTATATGACATACGAAGACTATGTGCTTTTGTTTTTCATTCTTCTATTTTATTTTATTTTATGCCCATTTGAATCTTGGTCAAATCCTATGTTTGACCTGGATTTAAACAAGTATATAATATGAAAACGAAAAGGTAAGCATGGATCCTTCTTAGTCACTCTAAAATGAAGCGGCTTTTGGGATGTTCTTGAAATTTTCATGTTTGAAACCCAAACCACTTCTCTTCATGATTGACTTCATATATAAGACAAAGTTTAAGGTTAGGGACAGATATATACATGATTTTCTAGTTTGAATATGTCTAGACCTTGTTAATCAACTTGAATGCTTACTGTATGACATAAGAATGCTATGTGCTTTTTGGTTTATCAATCTTTTGGTTTTTTCCTGAATTTTTATGCCCATTTGAATCTTGGTCAAATCCTAGGTTTCACAAAGATTTAAACAAGTTTAAAATCTAAAAATTAAAAGGTAAGCATGGATCCTTCTTAGTCACTCTAAAATGAAGCTTTTGGGAGGTTTTTGAAATTTCCATGTTTGAAACCCAAAAACCACTTCTCTTCATGCTTGACTTCATAAGACAGAGTTTAGAGTGTTAGGGGTAGATACATGATTTGTCTAGTTTGAATATGTCTAGACCTTGTTTATCAACTTGAATTCTTACTATATGACATAAGAAGGCTATGTGCTTTGGTTTTTCATTTTTCTGGTTTTTTTGAATTTTATGCCCATTTGAAGATTTTGGGTGGTTCTTGAAATTTTCATGTTTTAAACCAATACGACTTCTCTTCATGCTAGACTTCATAAGATCGACCGAGTTTATGGTTAGGGGCTAGATACATGATTTGTCTGGTTTGAACATGTCTAAACCTTGTTTATCAACTTGAAAGCTTACTATATGACATACGAAGACTATGTGCTTTTGTTTTTCATTCTTCTATTTTTTTATTTTATGCCCATTTGAATCTTGGTCAAATCCTATGTTTGACCTGGATTTAAACAAGTATATAATATGAAAACGAAAAGGTAAGCCTGGATCCTTCTTAGTCACTCTAAAATGAAGCGGCTTTTGGGATGTTCTTGAAATTTTCATGTTTGAAACCCAAACCACTTCTCTTCATGATTGACTTCATATATAAGACAGAGTTTAAGGTTAGGGACAGATATATACATGATTTTCTAGTTTGAATATGTCTAGACCTTGTTAATCAACTTGAATGCTTACAGTATGACATAAGAATGCTATGTGCTTTGGTTTATCAATCTTTTGGCTTTTTCCTGATTTTTTATGCCCATTTGAATCTTGGTCAAATCCTAGGTTTCACAAAGATTTAAACAAGTTTAAAATCTAAAAATTAAAAGGTAAGCATGGATCCTTCTTAGTCACTCTAAAATGAAGCTTTTGGGAGGTTTTTGAAATTTCCATGTTTGAAACCCAAAACCACTTCTCTTCATGCTTGACTTCATAAGACAGAGTTTAGAGTGTTAGGGGTAGATACATGATTTTTCTAGTTTGAATATGTCTAGACCTTGTTTATCAACTTGAATTCTTACTATATGACATAAGAAGGCTATGTGCTTTGGTTTTTCATTTTTCTGTTTTTTTTTGAATTTTATGCCCATTTGAATCTTGGTCAAATACTAGCTAGGTTTAAAACATGAAATTTAGCCCCCAAAAATTGTTCATATATGGATTCACTTTGAGATAATTCATGAAACTTTGGAAATGGCCATCTCGTGTCATGTTTCCCCACAAATGAGAATTGGATTAATTGGTGGCAGACAAGTAAACACACATTTATGTGCGACAACCCAAAATGCACATATTTTGCAAAGTTTTCATGCGTGCATGAAAAGTTGCAAATATATACATAAAATGGGCCATGATTCAAAAGTTTGACATGGTTCTTGTGTAGTAGTAGTACCAAAGCTCACACGTGGGAAGAAATTAAGATGGTCGAATTCCAACATATATGTTGCCACACTTTTTTGAAGGGCTCTTTTCTAAAACATTGGTATGGCATGTCTGCTATTTTCCCTAGCTATATAGAAAAATGATGAACAATCCATGATTTCCGATTGCCGTTTTTGAACCACCTTTGGCTTGATTTCAAATTTAGGTCAAAATCATGGGGGGGGGGGTAGGGGACAAGATCGTGTTTCTTTGGCTTGATTTGCAAGTTTTTTGGGGTCCCACAAATTTAGGGTAGCATCACAAGGTTTTTTTTCTAAATTTTTCGACACTTAGAATTCAAATATTATGAAGTGGTATCATGGTATCATGTAAGGGATGGTATCACTAGATATTTTCCCCCTATCCGGGAAGTGATGTTGACTGGCACGCAAGGTTTTTCAGTGCTGCAAACCTGCAGTGCGGCGATTTTGACAGAAATAACCCTTTTGGCAAAGAAAATTACGGACTGACCCTCTGAGCAATCTATTTCACTGGACTAACCTTTTTGTGTGGCTTTCTGTGTTTTTCTTCGCCAAAAGGATTATTTTTGTAAAAATCGCCCCCCTGCAGTGCAGGCTACGCGCCCGTCTAATATTCTTTTTTTTTTTCAATGACAAAAGGGGGGAGAGAGAGAGAGAGTCTTGACGACGTGTCTTCACTTGACAAAGAAGATTGTTGGAAGTTTGCCTACCTAAAGTGTGGGACCTGCACGCATATGGGACCCTGCAGCCCTCTGAGGGCAGTCCGTGTGAGACGCAAAATAGGGTTTTTAGTTTAGTAAGGCAAAAAAATTAAGCCTTGGAGGGCCGAGGCGGGGCGGCCGTCCGCCATTTTATACCTTTTACGCCCCCCACACCTCGTTTCATTTGTCATGTCTACCAAGGAAGAGCTCGGAGGAGAAGATGCAGTCCTAGCTTCTCGACCCCCTGGCGCCCCACGCATAAATACTACTACCAGAAGTACACTGTCTCTAACAATCCTGCCTGCGAAGGGAGATCTCGGAGGAGACGATGCGGGCTCAGCGTCCCCGCCGTTGATTAGCCAGGACACAAGGGTTACTACGCCTCTTTTAATTACCTTCGTTTTGCTGGTAATACTCGGACTTATATCTGTTATCTTCCGCAGGAGAGGGTCGATATCGCCGGAGAAGATGATGTGAGGCAGATGATCAAGCTCGCAGGAGAAGATGATGTAAAGGAGATGGTCAAGCTCGGAGCAGAAGATGATGTAAAGGAGATAGTCAATGTCGGAGAAGATGATGTAAAGGAGTTAGTCAATCTCGGAGAAGATGTGGTGGCATTGGACCAACCGCGGTCTTTGGGCGAGATCCGGAGATTCACTTACCTCGTTTGCACCGGTAATGATATGCGATCTGTAACATTTTGAACATTTTTCGTCGGCTTACACAGGAGCTATCTCGGCTTAGGGTCAACAAGGCCCCGGGAGCGGAACTTCCGCATCTCGGCGCGGAGAACTCCGAGTTACGCCAGAAGCGCCCTGGGGAATCGCACGCGCAGGCGCAGCACATCCGTTCGCAGGATCTCTCATCCTTCGACGTCGGGTTCCAGCGAGAGGTCGTAGAAGAAGATAAGTTGCCGCCTTCCCGCCGTTCAAGAGGATGAAGGAGCTGAAGACGGAGGTTAATATTACTAGCTGACTTTGGGTTGCTGGTTTTTGGGTACTTGAGTCAACGACATGTAGACAGCACTTAAGTCTGTCCTACATGTTAGTGACCATATTCGTTAATCAGCCAATTTGTGCCCTTCGTTTGCCGGTAACGCTCGATATGTTTGTTGTTACCTTTGGCAGGATCACTCCCCTTGCTTATCTTGTCGGAGGATGAAGTTGGATCTTGCCAGCATGCGGGAGGAGAACAGAGAGTTAGGGATCAAGATATTTCGGTACAGGCAGGCGGTGTCTTTCCTAGAAGTGGATGAGATCACGGCCTGTGCTCGTAGGAGTTGTGACGAGGCCATTCATCTGGGAGAACGGATCAAAGCTCAGCTTGTCTCTTTGATGGAAGTCGCAGAACGCGTGATTTTCAATGCTAGAGAGGCGCGGGAACGACTTCTGGTGGCTGAAGATCTCGCATAGCAGTTTAATCATGTGCGCTTATTAGCTGCCTACTACTTTTGTAATTATTCACAATTATATATGTATCAATGGCTTGCCTTTTGTGTGATGGAGGAAATTGCACATACCACCACTTCTTGGTGCAGTTTTTGCACATAACACAATTTGAGATTCTTTTTACACAAATAACCAGATTTTGACGTAAACTTTTGCACAAAAACAACCTTACTCCATGTTTTCTTTTGTCTTCTAAAGACAAGTAGGTGCTTCGAAAAATACCTCCGTTCCAATGCTTAAAGCTTTGTATATTTTTCTTGAAAAGTCAAACCAAGTAAAGTTCGACCAAACTCTTAGAAGAATCTATCAGCACATATAATATTTTGTAGACACCATATGAAAATATAATTTATTTTCTATCTAATAATATTGATTTTGTATCTTGCATATTAATGCTTTTGGTAAAAACTTAGTCAAACTTAACATAGTTTGACTTTCTAAAAATCAATATAATCCTTAAGCTTTGGGAAGTGGTTCTAGACGTGGTCTAGACGTGTTTCTACATATTGCCTTCGCATTTGCTAAACGCATGGAGTTTCTTACGAAGTACAAAGTTTATTTTTCGAAATATTTTCGACTTTGTATTATTTTTATTCATTTCCCCCTGGTTGTCATGTTTTCTGTCCGGCTTCCCCAGCCATGCGCGCGTGACACGAGTAGTGGGAGACATGGTGCCCAAAGGGATAGCTTTTATTAATGGTGGCGACGGTTCCCTAGGCCAATGCTGGCGATACGTCTCATCGTCGCTAGCTGTGCCTTCCCCATGCGGCCGTATTAATGCACACCACTGCTCCTTTGCGCCTCCGCGGCTGATCAAGTAAGTTTGATCATAAAAGATGATCACATAAGCTCGACGATTACCTATAACCTAAAAATTATCTTAATTTGTAAACGAAGACATAAAATAACTAGTTGTTTGATTAGGAAAGACAAAGGAAATTTCTATTGAGATTGAGTTCATTTCATAGTTGTTATAGACACATAGCAATATTACCGAGAGATAGGATTATAGAGAAAGCAATCCATAGGTATTTTGGAGGGTTCTCAATCCTTTGAATCAAGCAAGCTCTATAGGAAAAATCCCTATGTGTAAAAATCCTACTCCGTACAAGATACCTTTAGAAATCCTTTGAACCAAACAAACTCGGATTCATATTAGTTGACTATAATATAGATATATCTAGACACATTTTAGTTCTAGATTCATCCATATCATTTGACAAGTAATATGAATCGGAGTGATTATATTAAATGGAGTACTAGTATATATTGTTCGAAAAAATTAAGTTATACTGTAATAAAGAAACCATTTACGTGGTCAAACTGATTTGACGGGACAAGAATCGCACCAGGACGTAGTGGCGTGCTATCCTAGCCGAAGTTTTACTCGGCGCCTCGATGCAGCTGCTGAAGAATAAAAAAAGTCATATCCACTCCTACTCTTCATGTCCATCGTTTCCATCCTTGGCTCTCCACTTCCATCATCGTTCTCCACTCGCCAACCGCTGCTAGAAGTTTTTTCATCCTCTAGATCTCCCATTTGCATAGCTTTCTCTCCTCACCCCTCCGCAGAACCGCAGCACTCCTCCTTCCCGCTCGACTCTCCTACAAAACTCCAATCACACATACTTGCATCCGCCCTTTTAAATCCATCTCGTCTCCATGGCGGCATCGAACGACGACCAGCTGGATGGCGACTGGGGGAAGCTCCCCGCCGAGCTGTTCAATCTCATTGCCCAGAGTCTGGACGTTACAGTCGACGTCCGGCTGGCCGCATGCTCCAAAACGCTGTGCCGCCATGTCGCCGACAACATGAATCTACACCATTGGGATGGACCCCGCTTGCGATGCCCGATTCTGCCCATTGGCACTATGATGATAGTAGTGCGCACCACACGGTGTACCACGTTGTGCCCCTCGACCATCCTCGGCGCACAGCCATCCTGCCGTTCATGGACAATAGATTCTGGGTTGGCATGAATGGCGACTGGATCGCCGGCGTGGACAGTGGTGGGAATCGGTTCCTCGCGAACATCTACACGCACCAAGAAATCTCCCTACCATCGTCGGAAACTTGCAACATTTTTCGGGAGGAATGGATTGGCTTCCCGACTTGCCTCTGAAAGGTACATGACGTATGGGCGTGCCATGTTTTTGTTGAAGATTGTAATTTGCGAAGTGCCCACAAAAGCTGGACATTACTCAGATTACAAGCTCATCGCTCTATTCAATTCTCGGACTCGCTTACCTGGCTAATGGTAGCCAGGAGTGGAGGTTATTCTCTCTTGCTAGTTGGGGTGTAGATTACAGTGATGCCATCGAGCACAACGGCTTTATTGTTGCGGTGGATGGGTGGACCGGCACCACATATTGCTGGGATCAATCACAGGCTGGTAATTCTTCAATCCATATGATATACTTCGCAATAAATTTTAATATCAAGCCCATTCATGATATATTGTAAATCGAAATAACTAATTGCTCACTAAGACTTTTTTCACCTTTCAAATGACTCGTGCACCATTAAATTATCCTAACTTTGATGAACCATTGCTACAAACGAATTACAAGAGTATATCTTGTGCACTAATCTGTCAACCCAAACCAGATTATTGCAGTATATGAATGCATTCCTGAATTAGTTACCGCATGCTCTTGTCGAATATGAATAAGGAGCTTAGCCCTGGCCTCTTCATCAATTGATGCATGCAAACTTTCAATTTATTTCAATATTCGATGTACTCAAAGCATTACAATCATGGATCGATAATGTTGAGACATGTATCTACCATCAATTAATATGAGTGTAATTAACATACATCTCAAATGGGAACAATTTTATGTCTTCGAGATTTTATACAAGTATAATGATCGCATCCTCCATTTGATCCTACAAATGTGAAGTTGCAGCTATCGGTATTATTGTCTTCCCGAGCCATTCAAACACTATTTTTTGTTGTCTCCGTTTACAATGCAGATGCACACCTTGCCCCGCCATTCGTGATCCCATCACCGATGAAGGAACCATCTGGCAGATGGTTTTTAGCTCGATCAGCCGATGGCAAGCGCTTGATGATCATCCATGAAGATCGGTATATACGTAGCAATGATCACCTTGAGCCAGCAGAAGTTCTCCATCAGGGTAATGGCCTTATCCTCGCGGGAGTGTCCTGCCCTGTCATACATGTTTTTGAGAAAGATCTATCCCCGATTGGACCCAATTGGAGTCGAGTTGACAGCCTTGGCACACACTCTCTGTTCATTGGACTGAATTATCCATTGAACCTGAAGATAAATGATGGCAATGCTCCCGATGGAACATTGACTCCATTCATGAGGTCAAATTGTGTGTACATCGCGTACTATGCATTTCGGGAACCAGCATTTAGTTGTATTTGTCGTTGTAACTGCAGCAAGGGGAAAATGAGCTCATGGGAGTTATCACCCTTCCAGAAGATGGTTGGGGATTTCCCCGACGTGCGACAATGTGGTTTAAGCCTAGTCTGAAAAATATCCGCATGTTGATGCAACCCTAAACCGAGCCATGAATCTTTACGGAGCAAATAATCTTTTTTGTACGATATGTTTGAACAATTTAGTAACCTGTTACGTATCTTAAGATGCTCTTCCTTTTTTCTGAATCTTATATACCTGGACCCATTTCAAAGGTGTCTCGTTTACTCATTTTAGTGCGTATGTAAACCCACATTGAAGTAATCTAATCTTATAATTTAAAACGGATGGTGATGAACTCTGTATTTCCATCCTTCGTAAACCGTGCATGTCTGTTTATTTTTAGTTTCATTTCAGCAACTGTTATTAGTATATGCACACCTTTTTTTTTAATGTTGAGAGGAGTATAAGGGCATTACAATGCTATATACTATATGGCGCTAATAGAGAACAAATGAATGTCAAAAGATTGTAAAATCCTCCAGGTACTCTCCTTGCAGCGCTAATTGCTGATGACAGACTGACTTCCTGTTGGTTCCGGTGCTTTAGATAGGACAGTGAAAAGAGTTTCACGCCCTCGCTTTCTTTTGCGTCGACGCTAGGACTACCGCTGGGATTAGCCTCTCCAACCGCCAAACGACGAGGAAATAATTCCTAGCGCCCTTGCAGTAGCGCCTGTGTTGGACATGCCCTAATGTTTTCCAGCTAAAAGATGCAATCTTTTAAGCACTTGGGTACGGTATTTCCCCACCACTGGATGCAGCCGCCAAACGCGTCTTAACCAAGGTTTAAAATAGCGTGCTAAATGAATTAGCGGCAGCCACCTTCAAACGATATGGACGCTATATCGTGGTAATAGTGTGGTATATTTTAAATAGCATTTTCAAAATAATACTAAATATAGCCTAAAAATAAATAATTTTACTAGAACGAATAGATATATATATAGTCCAAAAGTGACTGAATCATACATACATAACCACATATAGAAATAGATCTCAAGTATATTAGAAGGCTAACATCAACATTTCACAAGGCAACAACATAGTATAAATTATTTATTAAAAAAATTAGCATTAGCGATATTATTTTCTGATTTAGAAGTGGAACCAACAGATTAGTTCATCACCACGAAAAAGTGAAAGCAACTTGCCTGAAAAAAATAGCGCGCTAACGATATGAAGTTTTAGGGCGATATAGCATGCTGTTTCGCAAATAGCGCCACAGCGAGCAAAATTACTAAGCGTGGACCCTCTAGATATGCTATAGCGTGCTATTAGCTTCATTGAGGCCCTGGTTTGACAAAGCAGCCTGAGTACGTATCTAAAAAAAATATCAGCCCGAGGACGCATGCTTGTAAAAAAGAGAGAGCAGACTACAATTACTTCAGTCCCGAACCCTCTCTCTCCCACCCATACTCCCACCCACTTCTCCTCTTTTACACTAATGACTGCCATGAACGGCTCGCCTCCTCCTTCCACCGGCAGCTGCTTCGCCGACACAGATGAACATCACCGATATTTCCTGAACTCAGCCGATTTGATCCACCGCATCCTCCAGCAGCTTGATGGACGTCCAGTCTCTTCTATCCAGATCGTGACTAGAGAAGGATCTACGAGTACATCCGTTTCTTACCCTTTGGCAGCGTCGGTTCCATCTCTCGCGGTACTTTCTTCTCCGCTGGAAGCACCATCTGGCTCGGCACTGATTTCCCTGGCGGCGGCACCAGCTTCTCCGGCTGCGCCGACCCCAACCCCCGCGGCACGGTCTTCTCCGGTGGCGGCACCACCAAAAGATGCTGTAAGTTGTCCTGAACTCACTAGGATGCAGGTGTAAGTAGTCAATGATAGTTGGGATCTTAAACAAGTTCTTTTTTCTTTAAAATTTAATGACGGGAAACCGTAGTATTCTTCTGCAAATTTTTTTTAATGACGGGAAACAGTAGATGTTAAGTACTAGTTCTGGCAAAAAAAGATGTTTAGTAATATTATCCATCACAGAGCAGGGTTTCGCAGTCTGAACATACAAATATATGCTCCATGTTACCTGTTTCAGAAAGTCTGAAAGCTTGCTCGCACTGTAAAAATCAAATTGTCTTGCTGCTGCTAGATTTTGTGCAAACTAATTAAAGAGATAGCTAGATGCATTTTCTCCATGTATGCTACGTTCGATTTATATGCTGTTGATTGATATATACCGTGCTTAACTAGATGCGAAGCAAACTCGCTCCAACGTCAATGAGCAACTACGTCTTAGGACTATCGATTGTACATGTCCTCTCGCACCGCCCGAGTTCAGAATTCAAAGAAATTCACTAGCCAAAAAGCCAAAGGTGACGGGCGGGCGTGATGCAGCAATTCAACGTTGTATATTAAAAGGGCGAGGAAAGGCCGCCCTAAACGGGTTGGTCACTCGGCGGACCCTCCTCAGCCCTCGCGCTTCTATGTGCAACTGGGACGGCAACGATGACATGTATATGTTGGTCATCCCCAGAGAATTCAAGCAATGTCTGAAAGGGATTCTTCCCAGGCCTATCAAGCTCAAGACCAGCGTAGGCTGCGCCTGGTATGTGCACATCGATGAGTACCAGGGTGAACTGGTCTTGAAGGATGGTTGGTTCGGGTTTGCAGAGGCGCATGAACTGCAGCTTGATGACCTTCTCGTCTTCGAGGTGAAAGACACTTCCTTGATGAATGTGTTGATCTACGACAGTAACACCTCCACCCAGAGGATAATCTTTTGTGCTGATCACCCTTAGTTGCATGCATGATCTGCAGTGTTTTTAGGAAGAGGGGATCGTAATAACCTCAATATTTTATTGAATTAACTAGATGTCGCTTTTGGACCTGGGTTACTCCCCGCTGATGTTCAAGCTGAACTTGGTTTTTGTATTAAGCTGAACCGGGGATCGGATACCTTTGTGATGAGACTTTGTTAATTAGCTAATATAGTATATGTTAGACTTGTTTTATTTTATTTTAATTTACTGTGATATGCTGCGGTAGTTTCAATGTGCGGTCTGATGATTTGTATTATATGTAGGTACACGGAGCTCAATATTTTGAAATATTCATAGATTTGTAAGTGTAAATGTGATATATCCCAGATGTAGTCAATGCTATCTTGTACGAACTTGTAAAATCTCAGGGAAAAATACATTTTATTTTAGAAAGTGTAAAAGTGACCAATTTTTTGATCTGATTGTAGCAAACACAAGTGCAGATGGTCAAACCGCAAAAACTTCTCATATTCATTGTTACATGGTCGAGATATAAAGGTATTTCACGCACTGGTTTAATACTCAACTGCTTACATCCATGTTTGTTTGCGCTTTTTTGGACACCTCTTAATGCTCCCTCCGATCCATATTTTTTTAGATACACAAGACAAACACGTACGCTCTCATATAGATGTATCTAGACACATATTAGTTGTAGAGACGTCCATTTTATCATCATGTAATGAGGATCGGATGGAGTATCGTTTTCATTTTACCAAAAGAAATGGATATATTACCGTATAGTCTTGAGCTCCGAGCTCGCATTCGAAGCCCCGAGCTCTGAATGCAATTTCTGTGTGCACACCGAACGGATCATAACCCACACGACATGTCTCACTGGTCAGTAGGTCCGGACCCCACCAGATGCGATAAAGCCCGGTGACCCGCCGGGTGAAGTTTTGTGTGTGGATTCCTGCGTACAGCTTCGTTCCTCCTAGACACGCGCATTTTTTGACCGGGGGACACGCGCATTTATTCCCTTGCTGATTGCTAATGTATCATTCTCGGTTTCTCACAGCCCCTCATGTTCGTAACTTCAGATCTCCCTGCATCCCTCGCCGTCCATCTCCCCTGAGTCCTCTCTACACCACCGGCGTCCACCACCGCTCGGACTACGCGGCTTGGACTCCGTCCTCTACGGATGCGGCGACGTCGCATCTAAAAACTCCACTAAGGCGGCGCGGCATCCCCGATTCTCTCGGTCCATGGCTGCAATGGCGGTATGTTTCCCCGAATCACTAGCGTTGCCGGTCACATCTTTATTATATCTAAGCTGTATTGCCGGTTGCTTAGCATTGTTTGATATACGGTACTTCTCTCACCGGTGTATATATTAATCCTCCGGTAAAGACTCGGGTTACACATGCACCCATGCTAGCTATGTTGGGACTGGATCTAATGTGTGCAGTAATAATCGTTCAAATATGCTATTGGTCAATCCACGGCCGATGATCACATATGAGGACACCGAGCATGCATGTCTGGCTTGTGGACTCTTTAGGCCGACGCTGATTTTTTTTTGTTTGCTTGGTCAATCAGCATCGGCGGATGATGAACTGCAGATGCATTATTCTCGATGCTAGACATAGCCAGCAAGCATGCATGGCTCATGCTAGCTTGATTTCTATTCTCATAGCTACTATTTATATCGATTTGGCTTCTCGCGATACAATGATACACTATGCTGAATAATTTGATGATACAAGGTTGTACATATCAGCCTAGCTAGATTCGAAGCTTATTGTTCAGACTGTGTTTGATAAGAACAATGATCCGCTGAGTTTGCTAGGTGCCTTTTATTATGCATTTGCTTGGAATTACGGTCAGAAGCTAGAGGCATTATCTAATTGAGGCCTCTTTTTTGCAGTGTTCAAACAAGAAGCTCAAGCTTGGAGAGAGCTTATCATGGAAGGAGACATCTCAGAGAGCCAGCCCCAGTGTGCAAGGTGTTTGGGCGCATCGATGAGGAGAATACCCCTGACAGCTTCTGCAAGGTACTATGTACATCGGAGTTAGAGGTGATTTCCATCCCCAGTCGTGTTCTACCCTGGTTTTACGGTGGGTGTCCAGAGTCCATCAACCTGAAGATGTCCACTGCATGCACCTGGATTGTGGACTGAAGCAACAAGATGGCAATGTTTTAATGGACAAAGGATGGCCGTAGTTTGTCAAAGCACATGACTTGAAGGTAGGATACCTCCGACCTTCAAGAAGCTTGACACCAAATCATTGCAGGTGCTCATATTTGGTTACAATTCTTTGTGAGAAGGTTATATGGTGTTCAGGTTATCACCCATCGTTGGGGCAACAATATCAATCACAGCTGTATTAAGTTGTCTTACAAATGTTCTTTAGAGAGAGCTGGTCTATAATAGTATACTGCTCTCTTTAATGATGCATTGTGGTGAACATGATGGTACCATTACTGGATTGTTGTCACATGTGAGGGGGGATGTTGAAATGTATAATTGGATTGCCTAGCCCTTTCCATTAGTTCGGACTTTTGGTTGCGTTGGCTAGTGCATGAAGCTTGACAAACCTTATTTATGTGTACAGCTCTCTAGTTGTACTATTAATTATTATGTGCTTATGTTGGCTGGATTGTGATGAACATGAGATGTTTTGTTGTTTACGTAAAGAAAAAACGTGATGTTTTTTTGAATCCTCATACTGGATATGTTTTGCACAAACTAGTGAAGTGACCGCCGACAAAACATATTATGCGCAAATAGGCAACCCTCGGCAACGATCATGGGTTCAAGTGTCCAGGATCCGGTGCCTTGACATAAGCAAGGCACGGATGAACAAGACGGTGACTTGTAGATTTGGCCGTTGGATTGAAAATAGATAGCTAAGATCAAAAATCTTGTAGCATGTAGCATATGTACTGTTCATGGTTCTAAAGCACATGCACTATGGACGACGATCGTAGCACATGTCCCGTACATTGGTTGGTACCGTAGCGATTACTAGTTAATAGTCATCTGTCTAATTATTTTTTATCCAACGGTTGAAAGGGAGGGGCAAGGCATGGTACGGAGTACTATTTATGTGTGCCTCGCCTTCATCAAGGCACTCGATCTCATTCCGGGTTCAAGTATTACCCCATGTAGCACCACTTTTTTTTTGGGTTAGCCAGACAACCTTCCCAATAAAAAAAGTACTACCTTCCCTGCATGGGCCAATTGTTTGTACTTTTGGGCTGCCGCCGGCCATGTACATGGTGATTGTCACCGCTTACTACGCCGATAACATTCCAAAAACACTTAATGGGCCTCCGACTCATGCCATTGGGGCCCTTCCTAATTTAAACACGGATATCCTATGATTGGCCCTCTAGAAACCGAGATTCTACATATAAAGTTATTTTTATTTCGTATCAATTATGATTATGATTCTTTTTAAATGCGCATAGCCAGTATGCGCATCTACATGGGCTCTATATTTTGATATATTCATATAGTCGATTTCAAAATTGTCATTAATTATATAAAGTTCCAAGATTTATTCTATTAGTGTGCAAGATCTTAGAGTGTATTTGTAGTTTAAAAAAAATGACAAACCTCTTCATCAGATTGTTGTTAACAAGTGCAGTGTTGTGAACCCAAAATATATTACATACTCCCTCGTAGATCAAATTTGATCTAATTAAGTTGAACTAAAACCCGGATCAACAATTAGTATGGATTAGATGCATGGAGTACGAAAAACAAATGAATAGGCAATATTTCAGTTTTTCCTTGATTGAGAATGCTAGAGCAGGACCCATTTGCCCGGTAGCGTCCCTCAACATTTGAAGGTAAAAACAAACAGAAGGGATCGAAAAAAAGCATCCTACATATCTCGGCTTAAAATATATCGAGAATTCACATATTTCTTGTACATAGAGGCTGACATCGGGGACCCATTGGCCAGCGGTGGAAAAAAATCAAAGAGAGGAAACAATTATCGTACAGAGAAGCCGACATGTGGACGCATTTTGCAGCAGGCGTCCTCAACTTTAACAAAGGCGGCAGGGGATCGAAAGAAAAAGCAAAGTTGCCAGAAATCAGCGGTCAAAAATAAATCCAAGAAACGAAATGTTTATTGTTCCTAGAGGCTGACATATGGGACCCACGAGCGAGCAGCGTCCTCAACGTTTCAAAGGCGGCAGGGGATCGAAAAAAAGGCAAGTGACCATATATCAGGTGCCAAAAATAATCAAAGGAAATAAATTTATTGTACATAGAGGATGACATATGGGTCCCGTTTTGCAGGGAGCCGTCTCACCGTTTCCAAGGCGGCACGGGATCGAAAAAAAGAAAGGAAAGGTTTATCGTTCGAGAGGCTGAGATGTGGGACCCATGGGCCAAAGCAGCGTCCTCTTAGTTTCAAAGGCGGCAGGGGATAAAAAAGGCAAATAGCCAAGTAATTAGGGTAAAAAAATCAAACAAAGGAAACTTTGACTGTTCATAGAGGCTGACATGTGGGACCCATGAGCCAGCAGCGTCTCAACGTTTCAGAGGCGGCATGAGATCGAAAGAAAAAGGCAAATAGCCAGAAATTATGTGTCAATAATAAATCAAACAAAGGAAAGGTTTATTGTTCATAGAGGCTGACATGTGGGACCTCTGAGCCAGCAGCGTCCTCAACGTTTTAATGGCGGCACGAGATCGAACGATAAAATAAGCCAAAAATCATTTGGTAAACAAAATCCAAGAAAAGAAACATTTACCGTTCTGAGAGGATGACATGCGGGACCCATGAGGCAGCAGCATCCTCAACGATTCCAAGGCGGCAGGGGATCAAAAGAAAAAAAAGGAAATATCCAGAAATTAATTAGGGGTTCAAAATAAATCCATCAAAAGAAACTTTTATTGTTCATAGAGGATGACATGTGGGACCGACGTGCCAACAGCATCCTCATCGTTTCAAAGGGGGCAGGAGATCAAAAGAAAAAGGCAAATAGCCAGACATTAGAGGTCAAAAATAACTCCAAAAAAGGAAACTTTTATTGTTCGTAGAGGATGACATGCGGGACCCATGATTCAGCAGCTTACTCAACGTTTCAAAGGCGACATGAGATCGAAAGAAAAACGCAAGTGACAAAATATCAGGAGCTAAAGATAATCCAAGAAAAAAAGAAACTTTATTGTACATAGAGGATGACATGCGAGTCCCATTTAGCAGCGGTCTCAACGTTTCAAATGCGGCTTGAGATCAAAAGAAAAAGAAAATAGCCAGAAATTAGGGGGTAAAAAAAACTCCAAGAAAGGAAAGCTTTATCGTTCATACAGGCTGACATGTCGGACCTATGAGCCTGCAGCTTACTCAGCGTTTCAAAGGCGGCAGGCCGGCAGGGGATCAAAAGAAAAAGGAAATAGCCAAAAATCAGATGGTGAAAAAAAATCCAAGAAAAGAAACTTTTATTGTACATAGAGGATGACATGCGGGTCCCATGAGCCAGCAGGTTCCTCAACGTTTCAAACGTGGCATGAGATCGAAAGAAAAAGGAAAGTGACCAAATATCAAGAGCCAAAAATAATCCAAGAAAAGAAACTTTATGTTACATAGAGGATGACATGTGGGTCCCATTTTGCAGCAGCGGTCTCAACGTTTCCAAGGCGGCACAGGACCAAAAGAAAAATGAAGTAGCCAGAAATCAGGGGGTGAAAAAAATCCAAGAAAAGAAAGATTTCAATTGGGCTGTATCTGGACATCTGGGCCTTCGAACTATCCTGCTGGGCCTTTTGTCTCGTACAATTTCAGCCCACTCCAAAACAGGAAAGTTCGGATTTTTCTAAAAAAAACAGGAAAGTCCTATGCATCGCAAAAACAAAAAACAAGGACACTCAACATATAAGTTTGTTTATGTAAAAATAAAGATTTAATTTATCCGTTTGCAATAGCTCAGAGCGAAATAATCAAGATATCACATGTTTCTTGTACGGGGAGGCTGACATCGGGGACCCATGAGCCAGCAGCGTCGTCAACGTTTCAAAGGCGGCAGGGGATCGAAAATAAAATAAAAAACCAAAAGTCAGTTGGTAACAAAATCCAAGAAAAGAAAACATTTATCATTCTGAGAGGATGACATGCGGGACCCATGAGGCAGCACATTCTCAAACGTTTCCAAGGCGGCAGGATCAAAAGAAAAATAAAGGAAATAGCCAGAAATTATTTAGGGGTCAAAAATAAATCCACCAAAGGAAACTTTTATTGTTCATAGAGGATGACATGTGGGACCGACCTGCCAACAGCGTCCTCATCGTTTCAACGGGGGCAGGGGATCAAAAGAAAAAGGCAAATAGCCAGAAATTAGGGGTAAAAAATAACTCCAATAAAGGAAACTTTTATTGTTCGTAGAGGATGACATGCGGGACCCATGAGCCAGCAGCTTACTCAACGTTTCAAAGGCGGCATGAGATCGAAAGAAAAAGGCAAGTGACCAAATATCAGGAGCCAAAAATAATCCAAGATTTATTGTACATAGAGGATGACATGTGGGTCCCATTTTGCAGCAGCGGTCTCAATGTTTGTAATGCGGCTTGAGATCAAAAGAAAAAGAAAGTAGCTAGTAATTAGGGGGTGAAAAAAATCCAAGAAAAGAAACTTGATGGACATAGAGGATGACATGCGGGTCCCTTGAACCAACAGCTTACTCAACGTTTCAAACGTGGCATGAGATCGAAAGAAAAAGGCAAGTGACCAAATATGAGGTGCCAAAAAAACTCCAAGAAAAGAAAGTTGATTGCTCATAGAGGATGACATGCGGGTCCCATTTAGCTGCAGCGGTCTCACCGTTTGAGAGGCGGCAGGGGATCGAAAGAAAAAGTCAAGTGACCAAATATGAGGTGCCAAAAATAATCCAAAAAAAGAAAGTTTTATAGTACATAGAGGATGACATGCGGGTCCCATGAGTCAGCAGCTTACCATACGTTTCCAAGGCGGCAGGGGATCAAAAGAAAAAGGAAATAGCCAAAAAACAGAGGGTGAAAAAAAATAAAGAAAATAAACTTTTATAGTACATAGAGGATGACATGCGGGTCCCATGAGCCAGCAGGTTCCTCAACGTTTCAAACTTGGCATGAGATCGAAAGAAAAAGGCAAGTGACCAAATATGAGGAGCCAAAAATAATTCAAGAAAAGAAAGTTTTATAGTACATAGAGGATGACATGCGGGTCCCATTTAGCAGCAGCGGTATCAGCGTTTGAGAGGCGGCAGGGGATCAAAAGAAAAAAGAAATTGCCAAAAATCAGATGGTGAAAAAAAACCAAGAAAATGAACTTTTATAGTACATAGAGGATGACATGCGGGTCCCATGAGCCTGCAGGTTCCTCAACGTTTCAAACGTGGCATGAGATCGAAAGAAAAAGGCAAGTGAAAAAATATCAGGAGCCAAAAATAATTCAAGAAAAGAAAGTTTTATAGTACATAGAGGATGACATGCGGGTCCCATTTAGCAGCAGCGGTATCACTGTTTGAGAGGCAGCAGGGGATCGAAAGAAAAAGTCAAGTGACCAAATATGAGGTGCCAAAAAAAATCCAAGAAAAGAAAGTTTTATAGTACATAGAGGATGACATGCGGGTCCCATTTAGCAGCAGCGGTATCACTGTTTGAGAGGCGGCAGGGGATCGAAAGAAAAAGGCAAGTGAAAAAATATGAGGAGCCAAAAATAATTCAAGAAAAGAAAGTTTTATAGTACATAGAGGATGACATGCGGGTCCCATTTAGCAGCAGCGGTATCACCGTTTGAGAGGCGCAGGAGGATCGAAAGAAAAAGTCAAGTGACAAAATATGAGGCGCAAAACTAATCCAAGAAAAGAAAGTTTTATAGTACATAGAGGATGACATGCGGGTCCCATTTAGCAGCAGCGGTATCACTGTTTGAGAGGCGGCAGGTGATCGAAAGAAAAAGGCAAGTGAAAAAATATGAGGAGCCAAAAATAATTCAAGAAAAGAAAGTTTTATAGTACATAGAGGATGACATGCGGGTCCCATTTAGCAGCAGCGGTATCACCGTTTGAGAGGCAGCGAGGTGATCTAAAGAAAAAGTCAAGTGACCAATTATGTGGTGCCAAAAAAATCCAAGAAAAGAAAGTTTTATAGTACATAGAGGATGACATGCGGGTCCCATTTAGCAAAGCGGTATCACCGTTTGAGAGGCGGCAGGATCGAAAGAAAAAGGTAAGTGACCAAATATGAGGTGCCAAAAATAATACAAGAAAAGAAAGTTTTATAGTACATAGAGGATGACATGCGGGTCGAGTTAGCGACAGCGGTATCACAGTTTGAGAGGCGGCAGGGGATCGAAAGAAAAAGGTAAGTGACCAAATTTGAGGTGCCAAAAATAATCCAGGAAAAGAAAGTTTTATAGTACATAGAGGATGACATGCGGGTCCCAGTTAGCAGCAGCGGTATCACCGTTTGAGAGGCGGCAGGGATCGAAAGAAAAAGGCAAGTGACCAAATTTGAGGTGCCAAAAATAATCCAGAAAAGAAAGTTTTATAGTACATAGAGGATGACATGCGGGTCCGATTAGCAGCAGCGGTATCACCGTTTGAGAGGCGGCAGGGGATCGAAAGAAAAAGGCAAGTGACCAAATTTGAGGTGCCAAAAATAATCCAGGAAAAGAAAGTTTTATAGTACATAGAGGATGACATGCGGGTCCCAGTTAGCAGCAGCGGTATCACCGTTTGAGAGGCGGCAGGGGATCGAAAGAAAAAGGCAAGTGACCAAATTTGAGGTGCCAAAAAAAACTCCAAGAAAAGAAAGTTGATTGCACATAGAGGATGACATGCGGGTCCCATTTAGCAGCAGCGGTCTCAACGTTTCCAAGGCGGCAAGGGATCAAAAGAAAAAGGAAGTAGCCGTAAATCGGGGGTCAAAAAAATCCAAGAATAGAAAGAATTTTGGTTCATAGAGGATGACATGCGGGACCCATGATCCTGCATCGTAAACGGCTCGATCGGAGAACGTTGAACGAGATGGCGCGATGTAGAAAAAAAACAATGCCAGAGAGGCTGCCATCTGGGCCCTACATCCCTCGGCGGTGCGGATTTGCGTTGACTCGGCCGGCGAACCCGAGATTTCGAGATGCACCACGTCCCGGGCCACCATACGCCACGTTTTGGCCGCTTTCGTCGGGCTAGGTGGCCTCAAAAACGAGAAAAAAAAAGTTTTGACATGCACCACGGAGGGACCAAAATCGTCGGCCATGGTACACCAGCAACCACGGCGCGACTTCAACTTCGTCGGCCATGGCAACTTTTCTTGTAGTGAAGTTTGAGAAGCTAGGAAAATGAACGAAGACGTGCAGTCATACAAATAGCATGATTTATTTCAAACCAGTTATCCTATCTATATGGAGAGTAAATGTGTTAAAAACAAACTGGTTCCAGCACGATAAGCATATCAATACAAAAATGAAAGGTACTTACTGGATTATAGGGGTGATTCACTCCACGATTTGTTGTGTTCCATGTGATAGTGCAACATGAAATTACAGCAAAGAGTTAGGGTTGCAGCTCTTGAAGAAAAAAAATAATGAAGAATTTAAATGTACCAGAGCAATGAGTTCACACATGTACTACAGGATGGCAAAAGGATAGCAGAAAGGAAATAGTAATTGGCATTTACCGTCATTGTTTACAACAAAACAGATGGAAATTATAATGTAAAACCTTGTGAACACAGAAGAGCACAGAATGGCGGAATATAAAACAACATTTTGCAACGAACAAAACAGACGGCGGCTATGGTCCCAGCACACAACCTGTCACCTGAGAATAAGAAAAGCAAACAAACATGTAGGTTTCCTAACAAAAATAGATGAATTACATAGCATGCAATTACTATTCTAACATTAGGACGAACTAGATAGATATTATAGGGGTGTTTCTTGAGAGTTTATAGAGCAGGGAACGCTTTGCTAGTCTTAGTATGAACAAGACAAAATTAATACTATTTTTTGCAACACACAGTACAATCATAGACGCTCACACGTACATACATACACTCATCACTCAGGCACACACACTACCCCTTCGAGCACCTTCAGGAAATCGCATCCAAGAAACTGTTACGACGGGTATTGAGATTGACGAAGTCACCACTAGCACCACAATGTCATCGGGAACGCCGCGTCCCACGAGAAGAATATTCCTCCATTTTTGAGACACCAAAGCGTTAAATGGGGGTGCCACGCCCTCTAACCATCCAACCACAGGTTGGTTCTCAGTGATTTGGTACTTGACATGTACTACATGATATCTAAAATGAAGTCGGTGTCAGGCTAACAAGCAAGGTGCGGCGTCGTTGCTTGACGTGAGTCGGTGTGATGCCATCACAAGATGAAGTGCATGGTCCATGTGATCTGGATTAGGGGATACTAGCATAATACCCGTGTGTTGCAACGGGTTAATAACGAAAGATGGCTCCCTCCAAATATAGAATAAATGGAATATAATCGCAATGTCTATGTCCAGGATGTGTGGCCACATGGTCCTCATTTTTCTTTAGAATCGTGGGTACGTCAGTATCATACAATGTGCATTATTTTTGTCATCACTGAGACAACTCTGATGCTCGATCGACCGATCCGAGTTGATCAATCGACCGATCTAATTAACATGTTTGAACAAACGATCGAATAATTCATAGTATTTATTGAATGATACTCCCTCCGTGCCAAAAATAGGGCGTCTAAGGATTAGTTAAAAGTCAATGTTTTTAAAGTTTGACCAAGTTTACACACAAAAATATAAATATTTACAATACTAAATCATTATCAATAGAGTCACCCTAAAGTATAATTTCTTAATATGTCAATTTGATATTGTAAATGTAAATATTTTTTAAAATATTTGGTCAAAGTTCGTAAGGTTTGACTTTTGAGTTTTGACCAATCCTTAGACGCCTTACATTTTGGGACGGAGAGAGTATATCGTAAAAGGTGCCCGTTTTACACCATCTTTTTTAACAAAACACGGTACAATATAAATGCTCACTAAATGCATACTCGCTCCTACGAACGCACAAATGCACATGCAATCTCTATGAACACCTTCAAGATACTTTGTCTGAGAAACTGATTTGTCGAGAACACACGTCGAAACGTGGCCCCAACTGAACAGATATTTCTCTTTATTAATGAAACACCCACGCATGAAACATGGTTTTTTTTAGGGAGAATGTCACTGCGCTCCAAAACATGTGGTTGATTCTTGTGACTAACCTCTTAAAAGCTGCAGGGTATGAAAGCTTTGTTTTTTTAAGGATTTTTAGTTGCATAAGTGTTGAGATTTGTATGTCCTACGAATTTTAAAGGGAAAATGCATGCACGTGCAAAAATTAGGAAAAGAAACCTAGAGTCATATAGATTGTCACTGTATGTTTGCGAATGAAAGATATGTTAGAAAATTTAAAGTAGCACGGCAAGAGGAGCCTAATCAATGGGTCTCTTTTGGCCTTTTTCTTTTTTGCCGATTGTGTCGATCTAACCGGGATTGCCGGACACGCGTTGATGAACTACGGCAGAGGAGAAAGGACGGATCACCTGCCGATCTTTTACAGAACTATGCCAGAAAGGATATAAAGATTGACCGGTACAAAAACCATCTCCATCAATCTACGCTCGTTAAGGAGAGGGTTCCTTAGAGAATAAAAAGGGGAGCGAACAAAAAAGATGTGTGGCTGGACCGATCTATGTTTGTCTTACCGATTAGAATTAGGAAAGGGATGCTGATTTTGCTACCTAGTTCTACGGATTGGATTTTGGTCGTGACCTAACTAATCCTGATAAGAACTCCTCATGGAGCCGGTCACGCTGACCTTACTTTTTATGTTCGGGGTGAGTTGTATACACGTTTGACGTACCATCACCAACCACCGCGGCCTATTTTAAATTTAATAGTAAAGATAGTTTATATGACAAGATTATGGGGGGATTGTTAGTAGTAATCTTATCAATGTGGTTGGCTAGTACAGGAGCTAGCTTAGTCATGAAGTATCCAAGGTATGTAGAGAGAACTGTAGAATGGGGAATGTTCTAGAGTAAGATATTTACGAGTAGTATGAAATATCTAGAGTTTGTAGAGTATTCTAGAAGTATGGTATAGGGTTTGGATTCTGGCACATGGCAACAATCTAAAGGGTCATGTACAAAAATTTAAATAGAGTATCACCCGTCCCATGTAAGTAAGCTTTGTACCACTGAGATATCCAATAAAGCTTCCTAGTAGTAGTAGCCCTGTGTGTAAGTGTATGTGAGGCACAAGCTTCCTAGTATTATAAGCCATGTGTGTGAAGCACATCAAGACAGAGAGCTCGAGGAGTGGCATGGGCAAATGCGCAGGATCCTGCCATCTGCCACGCGCATTGAGAGCGGGGTGGAGCTGGATCTATGGGACACATTCTAGTTGACCAAGACATACTTGAACCTTCTATGGTAACAGACCAAAACGTGTATGGGGGAGGGGGTCTGGTTACCTCGATGGCGGCTTCATGTAGTCATACTCGGCATCCTTGCGGGTCACGTCGACGACGGCGGGGGTGCTGCGGTTGCGGTGGGCGTCGGCGTCGAGGAAGCAGATGCAGGCGGTCGATGATGGGTTCGGGGAAGCAGATCTGAAACGAGGGAGTCGGTGAAGCAGATCCGGTGCAGTGCACGGCGTCGTTGGTGAAGCGGATCAGGTACGGCAGACGAGGGAGTCGGTGAACTCAGATAGTGCAGTGCACGGCGGCGTTGGTGAAGCGGATCTGGTGCTGCGGATGAAGCAGTCGGTGAAGCAGATCCGATGCAGTACACGGCGGCGTTGGTGAAGCGGATCTGGTGCTGCGGACGAGGGAGTCGGTGGCCTCAGGTAGGTGAGGTGGTATGCCGGCTAAGTACGGCTGGGATATTCCGGTGCGGTGGTCCGGCAGGTGAGAGATGATGGGCCTGGAGTATTGCGACAGATTTTTTGCGGAAATGGGGAAGACGAATGGAAGGCGGTAGACTATATATATCAGAGGGGGTGTGTAAATTACGAACGAGACCCCAACCAACGCCGGCTTCACTTGTCTGCCTTTGCGTCATTGCTAATAGGGTCGAAAGGGAATTCGAAATATGTGTATGGAGGCGGGAGTTTTGGCGCTCAACTCGTATTTTGAATCTCCCTGGTGTATAAGCAGTACAGTATACTAGATATTGAATCATAGACCAGGGAAGACAAGTACAGTAGTACAAAAATACTGTAATGTCTACATTGCATGATGCTGATCTACCTTGCGTTAGTGTTTGTACTTTGTAGTGGTAGCTAAGTGGTGCAAAGAAGACATATTTGTAATTTCTACAACTTAGATATGTCTATATACATCCGTATTAGACAAAACTAAGACACCTCCTTTTAGACGAAGGTAATATTAATTTTGAATCTCTTTGTACTAATGTTGATGATTTTTAATAGATCTTCAGCGTTTCGTAGAAAAAAACTAGGCTCCTCTCGAGAAACAAATAAGCATACAATTAATTAAGTACGTGGGCGGTTATTATTATTTTAACAGGGAAACTGCATTCGTGCCCTATGGCCCGTCATCTTCAAAACCGTCCAAATGCATGCATCTAGCGACGGGCGGTTTCCGTGCCCCGGCGTGGCGGTTAACATTCGTCATCCTCATTTCGTCTTCTCCCTGACACTCTCGCATGTGCCCCTCTCTCGCTACCCTCCATGGAAGCGTTCTACCAAGGACACACTTTCCTCGCTCATGGAACAACCACCATTACGGCGAACTATACCAATATGGCGTCTAAGGTGGAGGAACACATCAACAAAATCGAGTTGATACTGGAGAAAGAAGACTCGTACAAAATTGTTGGCCTAGACGTAGAGTACACCTATGGGCACAGAGCAGAAGGCTGCCCTCATACGGTTGTGCATGGGCACAGATCGCCTCTGTATGCAGATTTCCTCGGCCGACCAGCCCTGCCCCAAACTCGCTGACTTTCTTGGCAGGCCTGACATAACATTTGCAGGTGTTGACATCGGCAACGACATTACCAGGCTTGGGCGTTGCAACCTCTCAGTGGCGAACTTCGTGGACATCCAGAAAAGGTGGAAGCCTGCCGATTCCACTAGTAACAATAAGGATTCGTTGGCTGACTATGCTGCGGCCATTATAGACAGCCAGTACAAATCTATCATGAAAAAACTTACGAAAGAGGAACACAAGCTGTGGAAGCAGGTGCCCTTGTCCATGAAGCATATCCTGTATGCAAGCATCGACGCATACGCGACATATGAGGTATACAGGCGAATAGTGAACTTTGAGAAGGGTCAACAAAAATTGGCGGAATTCCAGGACAGCGGGAGTAAGAAGAAGAAGAAGAAGAAGAAGAAGAAGAGCAACATGGTACAGGCTGTGGAAGCTGAAGAGGAAGACCACTGAAAAGGATAGCCTAGTGTTAAAAGTAGTACAGTACTAGTATGTATACGATCGTGTGTGTATGCACCCAGTGATAAGTAGTACAGTATATTTTATCTTGCAAGTAGTTTTAAAATTAGTACACTACAACTGTAGTATGTAAGATCGTGTGTGTATGCTCCAGATGTCATGAGTACATAACTGATGATAATAATACTAATATGTATGGTAGATCTTTTTTTATCTTGCATACTCCCTACGATCCATAATAAGTGTGCCGTTTCACTCTAACAGCATCCACTGTGTTGTCCACAACAGCTATCCTCGTCCACAAGCAATAAGTGTAGTCCATGCCCATATATAGAGTGGACACGTACAAGCTTTTGGTTGCCCATAAGTAAATAGTAATTATTTTACTACGTGCTCTTCATCTTGCATGTGTGTACTTCTAACAAATATGTGCGTCCCGAGCGTGTGCCAAAGTTAACCTTATACTGAGTATATTGTACTATAGTATTACTCCCTCCGATCCACATTACTTGATGCTAAAATGGAAGTATCTATAGTTACAATATGTCTAGATACATCTACATTAGAGTCATCTAAACCATGATTAAGCCGAACCTCTGCCCCAAGACATGACATCTCTTCTACGTAGTAGAATGCTCTCCGTCCATAATAAAATATAATCAATGGATGGGACTGGATACCTTTGTTGGGAAGGTATCGTCACCTGCCGAGTAGGGTGTATGTAGGCATCCTATCACGTCAGGACAGCTATCCAGTAGTAATATCCATCTCCCAGTGACCCAGTCTATGTATGTGTCTTGTCTTGTCGATCCATGGACATGGCACCTATCGAGGTACTCCACTGCTGATGATTTTGTAGAGTACGTATATTTATATGAGCACGATGCTTTGTACAAAGTTGTCCCGGTCACCTCAAGGTTGCATTAGCAGGACGAAAAACAGTTACTCCCTTTCTATATAAGGAGTACTTATTTTGAGGATTAATTGTTCTCCTTCTCGATGCGAATGTAGAAACGCAGCAGCTTGGAAGGTCCACCAAGCACCTGGTACAGCGGCGGTACCGAGAGGAACGACGTGAGTTCATCAAACGTGACGTCGCCCGGCAAGGCGCAGCTCGACGCCTCCAATGACACATTCACGGTGTCCGCCCTGCTCCTCGAGTGCGCCAACGAGCACGACGCCGGCCCATTCGCCCACATCTTTGCCGTGTACAGAGGCCACACGCACGCGGCCGCCCTAACGCACACGGTAGACACGATGGTGGTCGAAGTCGAACCGAGCACGCCGATGATCAGGACGAACACGGCGCCGTCCTCCCCTTCAGCGATGATCCGCAGGCACGGCGAACCCGGCACCGGCACCAGCACCTCGAACACTTTGGTCGTGTTGTACGGCGGGAGCTTGTGCACTTGGATCGAGTGGGCCGCTGCAAAGTGGGCGACGAGCGTTGTTGGCGGGGCGGCGAAGTCGCAGCCGGGCTCCGTGCAAGCGCAAGGGGCGTGCGGGCATGCAATCTTGTGGTCGTGGACCTGGTGGTAGGCCACCAAGCTCCCGCAGCTGCTGTGGGGGCACTCAACCGTCGCCGCTGATACGACGGCGTCCATTGCCGGGTCGTGCTCGAATCCGCCGCGGGGTTCCACGCACCTATGGCACCGGTTCCCGGGAAGCTCGCTGAGGCAGCGCCGCAGCCAAATGATTACCCTTGCACCGCACAAATCAAAGTTCGTGGATTGCCATTTTTGCAGTAGTGAACCCACAAAAGAAACATCAATGGAGTGTGGGAGGGAAAGGGATCGACCTTGAAGACGGGGGCTTGAGGGGTGGGAGCGAGAAAATGCGGTGAAGCACGGTGGAGTCCATCTTCGGGGTAACGGTGACGATTTCCAGCATTGCGAGCGCGCGAGGAGTATGTGGCCTATCGATGGCCTCTCTTATCTCCTAGCCTCGAGGCTGGAGTACTCTATTTAAGGGGATGGGAAGGGATTTTGCTTAAGACGAGGAAAACCCAATATAGTACCTCCATCTCAAAGCTTAGCTTATATTATTTTTAGAAAGTCAAATTATGTCAAAATTGACTAAGCATTTACCGAAAATCATGGTAGTTAAAAAATGTGTATCTCCACCATCATACTATTTGAGACTATATTTGTGATGGTAATAGGCACAACTACATACACAAAAATTGACATCATCTGATTATTAGTTATTTGGACTGCGGGATGAACTTTTTGGGCTGTGCATTAAGCACCGGTAACCACTTAGGGCTTCTTTGATTCATAGGATTGACATAGGAATTATGTTGGATTTGATTCCTATGGGAAAATTTCAATCCTACACCTTTCCTATTTCTACACTCTCCACATTCCTTTGAATCAAAGCAGCGGTGCTTCTTTGTTTTTTATAGTAAGTGAAAGGACATCTAAAAAACAGGAGAAATGATACGGAAGTGCACATAGTTTTATATAAATCAGATGGAGGGGTTACAATTACATATAGTTGGAGTATTCACTTCCGATTCACAAAAAAGGAGTATTCACTTCCACGCTGCATTATTATTAAGTACAGTATAAGTACTACTACAAACAGTTCAGCACAAATATGAAACGAAGAATCCATAAAAAAATAGCAGCCGTACGAACAATCAAGTACTTTTCATCGAAATTTATCATTCCTCATGACAAAGTGACAGTTTTTTCAACTACGCAAAGTAGCAGTAGCTACATCTGCTTGCATATGCGAATGTAGAAACGCAGCTCCTTGGACGATCCAGCACCAACGAGGTATGGCCCCGGCACAAAGAGGAACGACGTGAGCTCCTCAAACACGACAGCGCCCGGCGACGCGCTGCCAGAAGCATCGGCAGACATCTTCACGACATCCCGCCTGCAGTCCGATTTCGAGGACGGCGGCGGGCCGTGCGCCCAGATCTTCACCCTGTAGAGCCGCCACACGGATGTGGCGAGCGACGCATACCAAAGACAAGACAATGGCCGGGCCGAGCGCGTCGATGTACAGGACGAACACGGAGCCGTCATCCCCTTCGACGACGAGCAGCCTGCACGGCGAGCACGGGTGCGTCATGGTCACCCGGAACTCTATGGACTTGCCATACTCTAACCTGTGCACCTGAATCGAGTGGGCCTCTGCGAGGTGAACGAGGAGCGCTGACGGTGGGGCGGCGAAGTCGCAGCCCTGCTCCGTGCAGTTGCACCGGCCGTGCGGGCACGCGATCTGGTGGCTTAGGGACTCGTGGTAGCTGACGATGACCCCACAGCCGTCGTGGGAGCACATGACCTACGCCGTTCCAGCGATGTTGTACGCGATGGCCTCCAAATTCGTAGTGTTTATTTCCATAGTGCCGTCCATCGCCGCCAGTTGGTTGAATCCGGAGCCGCGCTACTCTTCTTCTGGCGCCGTTTACTTGGAACCTCGCCGACGGTGGCAGGCGGCAGGCCTCATACCACGCTGCAACTCCGAAAAATATTAATTGATGGTAAAATGGATGTATCTACAACTATAATGTGTATAGATGCATCTATATTACCATCAAATAATATGAATCGGAGGGAGTACAAGGAATGACAGTTTAGCACAAGTGACACCAGCAAATAAAAATCAATGGACTCTCAGAGGAAAAGGGGGCGACCTTGTTGAACTTGGGGCAAATCAATGGAGTCTGACAGACAAATGATGTGATATCTAAAGCCGGTTAGAGAGAGAGAGAGAGAGAGAGAGAGAAAGTGTGTGTGTGTGTGTCCGTGGCGCGGGGGGGGGGGCGTTTGTTCACTTCTTCTTTGTTTAAAACGAGGATTCATACAAGGTAATAGAGCCCGCATGCTCGGCTGGGTAGACAGCCAGGAGTGACCCCAACATGATCGTGTGATGACCCACAAGTATAGGGGGTGTATCGTAGTACTTTCGATAAATAAGAGTGTCGAACCCAACGAGGAGCAGAAGGTGTTGACAAACAGTTTCGATGAAGGTTTCACTGTAAATGCTCACAGACAAGTATTCAGGGGGTTTTGATATTGCAGATAAATAAAGTACAAGTAAATAAAATGCGAGAGAAATAATTGCAGCGAGTGGCCCAATCCTTTTTAGCACAAAGGACAAGCCGGTTTGTTTACTTATAATGACCAAACGTTCCTGAGGACACACGGGGATTTTAGTCTAGTACTTTCGCTTCATGTGGTTTAATAATCTTCATTGTTTTGATAAGTGTTGTGTGGGTGAACCTATGCTAATGCACCGCCCTTCCTAGGACTAATACATACTTGTGATTATACCCCTTGCAAGCATCCGCAACTACAAGAAAGTAATTAAGATAAATCTAACCACGGCCTTAAACTACGAGATCCTGCGATCCCTCTGCATCGATATACTAACGGGGCTTAGGTTTCTGTCACTCCGGCAACCCCGCAATTAGCAACCGAATACAAGATGCACTCCCCTAGGCCCATAAATGGTGAAGTGTCGTGTAGTCGACGTTCACACGACACCACTAGAAGAATGACACCACAACTTAAATATCATAACATTGAATATTACTCAACCATAATTCACTACTAGCATTTAGACTTCACCCATGTCCTCAAGAACTAAACGAACTACTCACGAGACATCATATGGAATACAATCAGAGGTGATATGATGATGAATAACAATCTGAACATAAACCTTGGTTCAATGGTTTCACTCAATAGCATCTACAACAAGTATAGAATAACACCGGGAGAGTTTCCCCTATCAAACAATCAAGATTTAACCCGAATTGCTACAGCGATGACGAGGTGCAGCGGTGGTGATGGCGGTGTAGATGGTGGAGATGATGATGATGATGATGGAGATGATGTCCCGCTCGATGACGATGGCGATGGCGTCGATTTCCCCCTCCGGGAGGGAATTTCCCCGGCGGATTCCTGCCCGCCGGAGAGCTCTTTTCTCTCTGGTGTTCTCCGCCCCGCAGAGGCGGCTGTAACCCTTCGTGAGGATCCCTCTGTGGCTTAGGTCTTCGGGACGAAGGAGTACGCGAAGAAAAGGAGGCGAAAAGGGTCGTGGGCCCCCCAGAGCATAGGGTGGCGCGGCCAGGCCTTGGGCCGCGCCGCCCTATGGTCTGGGCCCACAGTGGCCCCTCTCTTCTTCCCCTTCTGGCTCCCTCCGTCATCTGGAAAAATAGGAATTTACGTGAAATTCCCTTCCACAGTTGATCTTCCGAAATATTGCGTTCTGACGGTGCTTTTTCCAGCAGAATCCTGGCTCCGGTACTTGATCCTCCAATAATGATGAAACATGCAAAATAGATGAAATAACATAAGTATTGTGTCCCAATATGAAACATATCAATGAATAACAGCAAATTATGATACAAAATAGTGATGCAATTTGGACGTATCAACTCCCCCCAAGCTTAGACCTCGCTTGTCCCCAAGCGAAACTGAGCTCGATAAACAAGACCACATGTTTATGGAGTGAAGAGTCGATAAATAAAATACGGACAAGAAGCATCATATTCATTCACACAAGACATTCTAGTAAACAACTTCCTCATATAACTCATCTCGAAATAAGTAAAGAGAAATCACAAGTAAAGGTGCATAAGAAATCATAATTGGTGATGGCAAACTTTGTTCTTGGTCAGAGAACTACTAACGGATCGTACTTCTAAGCAAAGCCTTCATATTAGATTTTATAGCTGAGCTTTCATATTCAAGCATAACAATCTCTTCGTAATCATTGATAACTTCAAAGTCATATTCATTCAGATAAAGTTGGTACTAAACAAGAAAGTATAAAAGACATGATCAACTGAATCATAGCATAAATGATTGGTTCACAACAACTCAATTGCTTGCTTGAGATAGAGAGAAATAGGTTTACTGACTCAACATAAAAGTAAAAGATAGGCCCTTCGCAGAGGGAAGCAGGGATTAAATCATGTGCTAGAGCTTTTCAAGTTTTGAAATCATATAAAGAGAATAAAAATAATATTTTGAGAGGTGCTTGTTGTTGTCAACGAATGGTAGCGGGTATTCTAACCCCCTTGCCAAACGAACCTTCAAAGAGCGGCTCCCATGAGGGACGGCATCTCTACCAGCAAGGTAGATCATCCCCCTTCTCTTTTGTTTACACATGTATTTTAGTTTATTATGGGTGACACTCCCCCCAACCTTGGCTTTCTCAATCCATGGCTAACCGAATCCTCGGGTGCCTTCCAACATTCACATACCATGGAGGAGTGTCTATTGCAAAATTAAGTTGCTTACTGATAAATCAGAGCAAAACATGTGAAGAGAATTATTAATGAAAGTTATTAATTGGGGCTGGGAACCCCGTTGCCAGCTCTTATTGCAAAGTTATTGGATAAGCGGATGTGCCACTAGTCCATTAGTGAAAGTTCGCCCAACAAGATTGAAAGATGAAACACCACATACTTCCTCATGAGCTATAAAACATTGACACAAATAAAGAGTAGTATAGTTTGAATAATTTAAAGGTAGCACATGAAGTATTTACTTGGAATGGCAGAAAATACCATGTAGTAGGTAGGTATGGTGGACACAAATGGCATAGGTTTGGTCTAAGGTTATGGATGTATGAGAAGCATTCCCTCTCGATACAGGTCTTTGGCTAGCAAGGTTTGATAGCAAGCCTAATGGTTGAGGGAAACAAACAAATATACATATGATAGAACAATCATGCATCTTTCTCATAAGCACAAGCAATTTTAACTTCAGAATACTAAGCTCATAAGCATAGAGATAATAGAGTAATGTATCTAAGTGTATTTCTCTCTTTATTAAACATCAGGATGTTGTTGCTATTGACCAATGCTAAGTTTGCCAAAACCAAATAGATTTACTTAATGCTCCCAAAGTGAGATCATTACTCATGTCAAGAGTAATCATATAATGGAGATTGCAAACTAAAATAAGGTGTGCAAAAAGTAAATGATAAGACTTCTCATTAATATTCCATAACGATAACTCACACCAACGGATACATAGATAACTAACTAAGAGAGATACTTCCACATTGCATACTATTCTATATGGTAACTTCCCTACTCATGATATGACACTACTTGATAGTAAAAGATAAAGGTGGTGGTGATGTGATACCGCGGCACTCCCCCAAGCTTGGAACAAACCAAGGGGATGCCAATACCGATGATGAATTACTCCTTCGGTGATGATGGTGAATCTTTGTCGTCATCAGACTTCCATGGAAGAGGCCCTCCATCAACAAAAGACATCTTGGTCTCCGGAAACCTGAAACTAGCAGCATGACTTATGCGCTTAAACCTGTTTTCATACTCACAGTTCTGATTATGGACATCATAGAGTTGAGCTTGGAGTTTGTTGGTGGTGTCGTGAAGTGAGAAGATATCGTCCCACAGCTTTGCAGTCTCCTTCTTGTGTCCATCAATGAGTTCAGACACAATCTTGTGAAAGATATCCACTTCACGCTCAGCCATCTTCTTGTAGTTGAAAACCTCTTGTTCCAGCTTCTCCATCCTGTCTTCCAAGCTCCCTTCTCCCATAGGACCCTGGACATCTTTGATCTGCAACTCTCCATCCACGAGCTGCAACTCTTTGGGGTGCATCTTCAGCTCGTTCATGTACGGGTTGACGACGTCCTCAAAGAAGCTGTCCTTCTGAGTTCCCGACGAAGACATGATGGATCTAGATCCGAAGCAGATCCTGGCAGAAAACAGCTCGAAACAAAACACGACGAGAAAACGATATTACGGACCTCCAGGGGTCCGGGGGATTATATAGCAAATATTTTTACGACAAAAGGGAGGTTCCAGATCGAAAACGAGTCGGAAAGGGGCAACGAGGCGGCCAGACCATAGGTCGGCGCGGCCAGGGTGGGGCCCGCGCCGGCCTATGGTGGCACGCCCTCGTGCGTCTTTTCCACTCCGTTTCGATTCCGTAATTTTTCATATTTCCTAAAATCAGCAAAAATAATGTTCGGAAAGGTAAACGCGGACTTTTTATTACCTATACTGTTACCTATTCAAAGTCCAGTTCTGGCGGACTGTCAATTTGTCCTTTGATGAAAGCCTCCGGTGTTTCTACTTGAATAATATCAACATCAACATTATAAGAATCGCCCGAGATATAATGCTTTAATCTTTGTCCATTCACCACTTGTGTGGCATTGCCTTGGAGAGAGCTAATTTTAATTGCTCCTGAATGATACACCTCCTCAACAACATATGGTCCTTCCCACTTCGAGAGTAATTTCCCTGCAAAGAATCTGAGACGAGACCGATACAATAGAACTTGATCTCCAACATTAAATTCTCTTTTGATGATCCTTCTATCATGCCATTTCTTAACTTTTTCTTTAAAGAGTTTAGCATTTTCATAAGCTTCACTTCTCCATTCATCTAGAGAACTTAATTGCAACAACCTCTTATTACCGGCTAATTTAGGATCTTTATTTAATTCTCTAACAGTCCAATAAGCTTTGTGCTCTAGTTCTAGAGGTAAATGACAAGCTTTTCCATAAACCATTTTATAAGGTGACATTCCCATAGGATTTTTATAAGCAGTTCTATAAGCCCATAGTGCTTCTTTCAATTTGCTAGGCCAATTCTTTCTAGATTTATTAACAGTCTTACCTAAGATAGCTTTAATCTCTCTATTTGATAATTCTACTTGACCACTAGTTTGAGGGTGATAAGCAGAAGCAATTCTATGATTAATACCATACTTAGCAAGAGTTTTTCTAAAACCTCCATGAATAAAATGAGAACCTCCATCAGTCATAATATATCTAGGTACTCCAAATCTAGGAAATATAATATCTACAAGCATTTTTATAGAGGTCTCACCATCAGCACTTTTTGTAGGTATAGCTTCTACCCATTTAGTAACATAATCAACAGCGACAAGTATATGAGTGTTACCGTCTGAAGAAGGGAAAGGACCCATGAAGTCGAATCCCCAACAATCGAATGGTTCAAAAACAAGAGTATAATTCATAGGCATCTCATTGCGTCTGGAGATATTACCAACTCTTTGACATTCATCACAAGATAAAATAAATTTCCTTGCATCTTTGAAGAGTGTTGGCCAATAAAAACCTGATTGTAGAACCTTTTGCGCGGTTCTATCTCCAGCGTGATGTCCTCCATAAACACTTCCATGACATTTATTCAATATCTCCTGTTGTTCATATTCAGGAACACATCTTCGCATAATACCATCTACTCCTTCTTTATATAAGTGTGGGTCATCCCAAAAATAATGCCTCAAGTCATAAAAGAATTTCCTCCTTTGCTGAGCTGAAAAGGTTGGAGGCAAATACTTCGAAACAATAAAGTTAGCATAATCTGCATACCAAGGGCTCTCTCGCGAGCTCACCTTTATTACAGCCAATTGTTCATTTGGAAAACTGTCATTAACAGGAACAGGGTCATAAGCAATATTTTCCAATCTAGACAAATTATCAGCAACAGGATTATCAGCACCTTTCCTATCTATAATATGTAAATCAAATTCTTGCAACAGAAGTACCCATCTAATAAGCCTTGGCTTAGCATCTTTCTTTGTCATAAGGTATCTAATTGCAGCATGATCAGTATGAATTGTAACTTTCGAATCAACAATATAGGGTCTAAACTTATCGCAAGCAAAGACTACAGCTAACAATTCCTTTTCAGTTGTAGCATAATTTCTTTGAGCAGCATCAAGAGTCTTACTAGCATAATGAATAACATTTAATTTTTTATCTACCCGCTGTCCAAGAACAGCGCCTACAGCAAAATCACTAGCATCACACATAATTTCAAAAGGCAAATTCCAATCAGGAGGTTCAACTACAGGAGCAGTTGTTAAGGCTTTCTTTAGAGTTTCAAAAGCTTCCTTACAATCATCATCAAAAACAAAAGGTACATCTTTTTGAAGAAGATTAGTAAGAGGCTTTGAAATTTTAGAGAAATCTTTAATAAATCTCCTATAAAACCCAGCATGACCAAGAACACTACGAATACCTTTAACATCCCTAGGGTAGGGCATCTTTTCAATTGCTTCAACTTTAGCTCTATCAACTTCAATACCTCTCTCGGAAATTTTATGTCCCAATACAATTCCTTCATTAACCATAAAGTGGCACTTCTCCCAATTAAGAACAAGGTTAGTTTCTTCACATCTCTGCAAAACTTTATCGAGGTTTCGCAGGCAATTATCAAAAGAATTCCCATAGACAGAAAAATCATCCATGAACACCTCTACAATACTTTCGCAAAAACCATGAAAAATAGCAGACATGCATCTTTGAAAAGTAGCAGGAGCATTACATAAACCAAAAGGCATACGCCTATAAGCATAAGTTCCATAAGGACAAGTAAAAGTGGTTTTCTCTTGATCTTTAGCTTTAACAGCAATTTGTGAAAACCCAGAATAACCATCAAGAAAGCAAAAATGAGTATTTTTAGACAACCTCTCTAACATTTGATCAATAAAGGGTAAAGGGTAATGATCTTTCTTAGTAACTTTATTAACTTTTCGAAAATCAATGCACATTCTATAACCTACAACTATTCTTTGAGGAATAAGCTCATCATTATCATTAGGCACAACAGTCATTCCTCCTTTCTTAGGAACACAATGAACAGGACTAACCCATCTACTATCAGCAATAGGATATATAATACCAGCTTCAAGGAGTTTTAATACCTCGTTTCTTACCACTTCCTTCATATTCGGAATTAGACGACGTTGATGTTCAACAACAGGCTTTGCGTCTTCTTCCATATTAATAGCATGTTGGAAAATAGAAGGAGAAATCCCTTTCAAATCATCAAGAGTATAGCCAATAGCTCCTCGGTGTTTCTTCAATATTTCCAATAACCTTTCTTCCTCAATCTCTGAAAGCTTAGAACTAATAATAACAGGATATATTTTCTTATCATCAATATGAGCATATTTAAGATTATCAGGTAAAGGCTTTAAATCAAAAACAGGATCTTCCTTTGGTGGCGGTGTTGTACCCAAATCTTCCACCGGTAAATCATGCTTGAGAATAGGTTGGCGACGAAAAATTTCCTCAAGCTCATCTCTTTCTTTCCTAAAAGCTTCACTTTCACTATTCTCCAAATGTTGCTGCAAAGGGTTATTAGGAACAAGAACAATAGATGCACACTGCTCCATTTTAAAATCATTACTAGGCAAGTCAGTTTTATAAGGAGTTTTGGTAAATTTAGAAAAGTTAAATTCATAAGGTTCACCAGCAAATCTAGTCAAAATTTTCTCTTTCTTACAATCTATAATAGCTCCACAAGTATTTAGAAAAGGTCTACCAAAAATGATAGGACAATGATCACTAGCAGCAGAACCTAGTACCAAAAAGTCAGCAGGATATTTAATCTTACCACATAGAACTTCCACATCTCGAACAATACCAATTGGAGAAATAGTTTCTCTATTAGCCAAATGAATAACCACATCAATATCTTCAAGTTCACAAGAACCAATTTCGTGCATAATCTCCGTGTAAAGTTCATAAGGAATAGCACTAACACTTGCACCAATATCACATAAACCATAATAGCAATGATCACCAATTCTAACGGATAGCATAGGAACACTAACTTGTTTGGATTTATTAGGATGTGAAACAATATTAGAAGCATGTTCACAGAAAATAATATGACCATCCTCCACATTTTCAGTCACAAGATCTTTAACTATAGCAACAGCAGGTTCAATTTTAATTTGTTCTTCAGGTTCTTTAGGTTTCTTTTCGCTTTTATTAACTGCACTAGATATGACAGAGTACTCCTTCATTTTAGCAGGGAAAGGAGTTTTTTCGATATAAGCTTCAGGAATAACATTATCAACAGTTTCAACCACTACACATTTGTTTACAGATGAATCAACTTTATCTTTATACGGTTCATGATACTTATCAAAATTCTTCTTAGGCAGTTCATAATGAGAGGCAAAAGCTTTATAAAGATTTGCAACAACTTGGGAATCAAGACCATATGTAGCACTCATATTACGAAATTTATCAGTATCCATAAAAGCTTCAATGCATTTATAATCATAAGTTATACCTGATTCTCTATCTTTGTCGTTCTCCCATCCTTCAGTATTTTCTTGGATCCGATCAAGAAGGTCTCTTTTAAACTCTTCGTTCTTGCGTGTAAATGATCCAGAACAAGAAGTATCCAGCAAGGTCTTGTCTTGAAAAGAAAGTCTTGCATAGAAATTATCAATAATAGCATTACCAGGAAGCTCATGAATGGGGCATTTGAGCATTAAAGACTTCAATCTCCCCCAAGCTTGGGCAATACTCTCTCCATCATGAGGCCAGAAATTATATATGCGGTTCCGATCTTTGTGAATTTCACTTGGAGGATAAAATTTGGAATAGAATAAAGGCACAATGTCCTCCCAATCAATAGAATCACCATTCTTCAGTAATTTATACCAGTGCGCCGCTTTACCAGACAGTGATATAGTGAATAGTTTCTTCCTAACTTCATTCATAGAAATACCTGCACATTTGAATAACCCGCATAATTCATGCAAAAACAGTAAATGATCACCAGGATGAACAGTTCCATCCCCTTCATAGCGGTTATCCATAACACGTTCAATAATTTTCATAGGTATTTTATATGGTACTACTTCCTCACCTGGCGCTTCATCCACTACCGTTGCAGTAGTAGTAGATTTCCCAAATAGAAATTGAAGAGAAGATCTCTCCATAATGATTTATAGCAGCAGGCAGAAATAAAATCAGCACAAACAGTAAATTTCCTTACCAATTCCGCTTACCAATAGCGCTTCACTCCCCGGCAACGGTGCCAGAAAATAGTCTTGATGACCCACAAGTATAGGGGGTGTATCGTAGTACTTTCGATAAATAAGAGTGTCGAACCCAACGAGGAGCAGAAGGTGTTGACAAACAGTTTCGATGAAGGTTTCACTGTAAATGCTCACAGACAAGTATTCAGGGGGTTTTGATATTGCAGATAAATAAAGTACAAGTAAATAAAATGCGAGAGAAATAATTGCAGCGAGTGGCCCAATCCTTTTTAGCACAAAGGACAAGCCGGTTTGTTTACTTATAATGACCAAACGTTCCTGAGGACACACGGGGATTTTAGTCTAGTACTTTCGCTTCATGTGGTTTAATAATCTTCATTGTTTTGATAAGTGTTGTGTGGGTGAACCTATGCTAATGCACCACCCTTCCTAGGACTAATACATACTTGTGATTATACCCCTTGCAAGCATCCGCAACTACAAGAAAGTAATTAAGATAAATCTAACCACAGCCTTAAACTCTGAGATCCTGCGATCCCTCCTGCATCGATATACTAACGGGGGTTTAGGTTTCTGTCACTCCGGCAACCCCGCAATTAGCAACCGAATACAAGATGCACTCCCCTAGGCCCATAAATGGTGAAGTGTCGTGTAGTCGACGTTCACACGACACCACTAGAAGAATGACACCACAACTTAAATATCATAACATTGAATATTACTCAACCATAATTCACTACTAGCATTTAGACTTCACCCATGTCCTCAAGAACTAAACGAACTACTCACGAGACATCATATGGAATACAATCAGAGGTGATATGATGATGAATAACAATTTGAACATAAACCTTGGTTCAATGGTTTCACTCAATAGCATCTACAACAAGTATAGAATAACACCGGGAGAGTTTCCCCTATCAAACAATCAAGATTTAACCCGAATTGCTACAGCGATGACGAGGTGCAGCGGTGGTGATGGCGGTGTAGATGGTGGAGATGATGATGATGATGATGGAGATGATGTCCCGCTCGATGACGATGGCGATGGCGTCGATTTCCCCCTCCGGGAGGGAATTTCCCCGGCGGATTCCTGCCCGCCGGAGAGCTCTTTTCTCTCTGGTGTTCTCCGCCCCGCAGAGGCGGCTGTAACCCTTCGTGAGGATCCCTCTGTGGCTTAGGTCTTCGGGACGAAGGAGTACGCGAAGAAAAGGAGGCGAAAAGGGTCGTGGGCCCCCCAGAGCATAGGGTGGCGCGGCCAGGCCTTGGGCCGCGCCGCCCTATGGTCTGGGCCCACAGTGGCCCCTCTCTTCTTCCCCTTCTGGCTCCCTCCGTCATCTGGAAAAATAGGAATTTACGTGAAATTCCCTTCCACAGTTGATCTTCCGAAATATTGCGTTCTGACGGTGCTTTTTCCAGCAGAATCCTGGCTCCGGTACTTGATCCTCCAATAATGATGAAACATGCAAAATAGATGAAATAACATAAGTATTGTGTCCCAATATGAAACATATCAATGAATAACAGCAAATTATGATACAAAATAGTGATGCAATTTGGACGTATCATCGTGCCACAAGGATTCATGTCAAATGAAAAGGGAAGCATGTATCTTTGAATCTTGTCAAATCCTAGGTTTGACCAAGATGATTTAAACAAGTTTAAAATATGAAAATGCAAATGTAAGCATGGATCCTTCTTAGTCACTCTAAAATGAAGCTTTTGGGAGGTTTTTGAAATTTCCATGTTTGAAACCCAAAACCACTTCTCTTCACATGCTTGACTTCATAAGACATAGTTAATTAATTTAGGGGTTAGGGGGTATAGATACATGATTTGTGTGGTTTGAATATGTATGGACCTTGTTTATCAACTTTAATGCTTACTATATGACATAAGAAGACTATGTGATTTGGTTTTTCATTTTTCTGTTTTTTTATTTTTCTGCCCATTTGAATCTTGGTCAAATCCTAGGTTTGACCAAGATTTAGACAAGTTTAACACGTAAATGAGTTAACTTGGATTTCCTACCCTTGAATCCATAGGAAACTTTGTTCTAATGCACTATTATAATCAACCGAGTTTTTACACCAACAGGTCTGTCACTTACGTGTGGTGCCCACCCTTGAGGTCCCACACTTCAGTGAGCACAAGTCACGTGCAGTAGGTACGCAAAATCCCAGCCATCTTCTTTGTCAAGAGAAGACGCATCAGATGCGTATTGGAAGTCTGTGGGTCCTTCTGGATCCTTCGGTTGTCCCTCTCACAAAAAAAAACAAATCTCTCTCATTCTCGGCCTCGCTCGACTCGCTCGCTCGCTCGCACCTCCTGCTCACTGACAAACCCTGCACAAAAGTCAACATCATCACCCGAAAAAGGGGAGACACCATAATGCTCTCCCTTCTTCTCTCCTTCCGAGTGATCCCTCTTCCTCCGTGTTTCACTCGATGGGCAAACACCCATGTGCTGCATAGTAATAATAAAAAGGTAGTAGAAAAATCGATATACGAATCTATAATTAAATAGGTTAAACTCGGGTTTTGCCCAGTTCTACAGATCAAGGGTTCAAAAAAAATCCAACTACGGGGTTCGAACAACACGATTCTAATCCAAGAATTTTTTCGACCTCATCCAAATGGCCTCAAATTATAGGGTTAGCATCTAGTGCAGTTTGTGTGAAAATGTATGCACTATGTGTGCTATAACTTGTATGTCTTTCAAATTTGAACCAAATTTGAATAAGTTTGAAATATTTGAAAACAGGCTTAATTTTGGGAGGTTTTTGAAATTTCCATGTTTGAAACCCAAAACCACTTCTCTTCATGCTTGACTTCATAAGACGGAGTTTAGGGGTTAGGGGGTATAGATACATGATTTGTCTGGTTTGAATATGTCTAGACCTTGTTTATCAACTTTAATGCTTACTATATAACATAAGAAAACTATTTGCTTTGGTTTTTCTTTTTGCTGATTTTTTTTTCAATTTATGATTAAATAGGTTAATCTAGGGTTTTGCCCACTACTACAGATCAAGTTCAAAAATATCCAACTACTGGTTCGATTTTGGGCTACTAATGTGCGTTGGTTTTTTATTTTTTATTTTTTTTGAATGTTTATGCCTATTTGAATCTTGGTCAAATCCTATGTTTGACCAAGATTTAAACACGCATAAACATGAAAATGAAAAGGTAAGCTTCGATCCTTTTTAGTCACTCTAAAATTAAGCTTTTGGGATGTTTTTGAAATTTCCATGTTTGAAACCCAAAACCACTTATCTTCATGCCTGACTTCATAAGACATAGTTAAGGGTTAGGGGGTAGATACATGCTTTTTCTATTTTGAATATGTCTACACCTTGTTCATCAACTTGAAGGCTTACTATATATATATGACATAAGAAGGCTATGTGCTTTAGTTTTTCATTTTTTTATGTTTTTTGAATTTTTATGCCATTTGAATCTTGGTCAAATCCTAGGTTGTTTGACCAAGATTTAAACAAGATTAAAACATGAAAATGAAAAGGTAAGCCTGTATCCTTCTTAATTAGTCACTCTAAAATGAAGCTTTGGGGGGGGGGTCTAGAAATTTCCATGTTTGAAACCCAAAACCACTTCTCTTCATGTTTGACTTCATAAGACAGGTCGAGTTTAGGGTTAGGGACATGGTAGATACATGATTTTTCTTGTTTTAATATGTCTAGACCATGTTTATCAACTTGAATGCTCATTATATGACATAAGAAGACTATATGTGTGTTGGTCAAATCCTATGTTTGACCAAGATTTAAACAAGCATAAATCCTTAAAATGAAAAGGTAATTAAGCTTGGATCCTTCTTATTCACTCTAAAATTAAGCTTTTGGCGGGAAGTTTTTGAAATTTCCATGTTTGAAACCCAAAACCACTTCTCTTCATGCTTGACTTCATAAGACATAGTTAAGGGCTAGGGGTAGATACATGCCTTTTCTGTTTTGAATATGTCTAGACCTTGTTCATATCGATCAACTTGAATGCTTACTATATATATATGACATAAGAAGGCTATGTGCTTTGGTTTTCATTTTTTGATTTTTTCTGAATGTTTATGCCCATTTGAATCTTGGTCAAGTCCTAGGTTTGACCAAGATTTTAGCAAGTTTAAAACACATGAAAATGAAAAGGCAAGCCTGGATCCTTCTTAGTCATTCTAAAATGAAGCTTTTGGGGGGTTCGATCTTGAAATCTCAATATAATATTTGTAACCCAAAACCACTTCTCTTCATGCTTGACTTCATAAGACAGAGTTAAGGGTTAGGGGTATATCGATACATGCTTTTTTCTGTTTTGAATATGTCTAGACCTTGTTGATCTATATATGACATAAGAAGGCTATGTGCTTTGGTTTTCATTTTCTGGTTTTTTTGAATTTTATGCCCATTTGAATCTTGGTTGAATACTAGCTAGGTTTGACCAAGATTTAAACAATTTTAAAACATGAAAATGAAAAGGCAAGCATGGACCTTTTTTAGTCACTCTAAAATGAAGCTTTTGGGAGGTTCTTGAAATTTCCATGTTTGAAACCAATAAGACTTCTCTTCATGCTAATAGACTTCATAAGATCGACCGACTTTATGGTTAGGGGGTAGATACATGCTTTTTCTGTTTTGAATATGCCTAGAACTTGTTCATCAATTTGAAATTTCCATGTTTGAAACCCAAAACCACTTCTCTTCATGCTTGACTCCATAATACAGAGTTTAAGGTTAGGGCAAGGGTAGATACATGATTTTTCTAGTTTGAATATGTCTAGACCATGTTTATCAACTTGAGTGCTCATGCATTATATATATGACATAAAAAGGCTATGTGCGTTTTTTTATTTTTTATACCCATTTGAATCTCGTTCAAATCCTAGTTTGACCAGGATTTAAACAAGTTTATAACATGAAAATGAAAAGGTAAGCCTATATCCTTCTTAGTCACTCTAAAATGAAGCTTCAAGTATCATGCCCACCCCCTCCCTTCACGCGCGGAAAAAAGTGTTAGGCGAGTAGTAAAATGGCATATATGACCAACAAGTTTCAAGTAAAATTTCGAATATAACCAGAATTTACCAATTGATAGATGAGTTAACTTGGCTTCATGGAAAAAATAATGTCATGTAAATGAGTTAACTTGGCTTTCCTACCCTTGAATCCATAGGAAACTTTGTACTAATACAGTATAATGATCACCTGAGTTATTACACCAACAGGTCTGTCACTTACGTGTGGTTCCCATGTGTGAGGTCCCACACTTCAGTGAGCACAAGTCATGTGCGGTAGGTAGGCAAACTCCCATCTTCTTTGTCAAGAGAAGACGCATCAAGACTCTCTCTCTCTATCTCTCTCTCTCTCTCTCTCTCTCTCTCTCCAGTTATCCACCTCTAAAATCGATGCATATGAAGCTACATATATATGAAGCTACATATATATTTTTGGTCATAGTCCCCTTATCTAAAGAGGATGGATGCATGGCTTCACGTCGTCGTCGCTTTCATCGTCAGTATCATCGTCGTCCGAGTAGTAGTACTTCCTGCACATTGTTCCGTCGAACACCTTCACTGTGAGCACATCATCGCCTTCATATTTGAAGTGTACGAAGCAGCCGAAATCCACACCGTGCGCGATGGCGATATTCTCCCAGCCCTTGTCGAGGTACATCCGGCCTTGTCCGTCAAATAGGACCTCCACGGTCCAGAGACGAGGACCGCAGTCAGCTGCTCGCAGATACACCTTAGCTGGCTCCTGGCCGTCAAGATAGTCCGCAAACTTTTTTGGGAGAGCCTGCAAAGAGATCGAGCGCCGATCGTTTGAAATTAAATGTTTTTTAGAACATGCCCATAATTAATCACATGCATCATATATGTGGGAACGCGTACGTACCTTCTTGACCAAAGGGTCTTCATAGACGACGATGAAGAACTCCTCTATGATCAAAGACAGTGTTGACGGTGGTGGTGGCAATGATGATGATCCATCACCCCGGCCGCCCCTTCCCTTTCCCCTTCTGGTCGGTGTCCGAGACGTGGACGCCATGGCAATGGATCAAGTGTATGTGAACGAAGAAGAGAGAGGCAGAACCTATTGACACAAGGGATGGTCGTTGTGGTTGTTTATAAGGAAGAGATGACCGTTGTAGGGGTTTACACAATAAATTAAGGAGGAGGTGACCGTTGTGGGGGTTTTACACAATAAATTAAGGAGGAGATGGCTGTTGTGGGATAGAGATCAGGTGACATGCACCTTTTGCATGTCCCGTGGGACATGCGGCCTAAATCCAAATTTAAACATTGCCAAAAAATCTGAAAAAAATCATGCATGTTCAAAACACATATTAAGATAACCCCTAAAAATTTCAGATCAAAATTCGAAACATACATCGAGAAACGAAAAAGAGAAATCTAAGTTTCTACGTACACTATTCACATCTGAGTTTCTCTTTTTTGTTTCTCGATGTATGTTTCGAATTTTGATATGAAATTTTTAGGGGTTATCTTAATATGTGCTGTGAACATGCATGATTTTTCCAGATTTTTTCGCAATGTTTAAATTTGAATTTAGACTGACATGCAAAAGGTGCATGTCACCTAATCTGTGTCCGCCGTTGTGGGGGTTTATATCTCAACAAAAAAGTAATGCAGACTATCTTGACGGAAATGGAACTTCGTGATATAGTTTATCATTTTTACCGTGAAAAGTAATGCCTAAAATAAATGGTAATTCGTGATAGTTTATCATTTTCGAGTGGGGTACATAAGATACGGGCCGGTCAAAATGGCGCCTCTACATTTTAAAGATAAACTAGGCCATATTTTAGTGCCAATTCCCAACTCTTTACGATTTTTAGTGTTTTTAGCCAGTTTCACACATTTAAATGACTATATGCTGATTTATTGGAAGTAATTCAAATCTGAAATGTAGGTGTGTTATAACTTGGTCATAGAAATCCCCAAAAATAATTTTCAGATTCATATTACTTACACTATATACATAAACCAGTACGTGATAGTACTGAAATATTCAACCCCTTTGAATGGATAATCATGTCGACCATTTTGATCTGGTTTTGAAATAAAAAATGAAACCCTTCCGCATTGAGTGCTCATATAAGATCGACGGGGGGTAGATACATGATTTGTCTGGTTTGGATATACCTAGACCTCGTTTATCAACTCGAATGCTTACGATATGACATATATAAGAAGACTATGTGCTTTTGTTTTTGATTTTTTTGATTTTTTTGAATTTTATGCCCACCCATTTGTATCTTGGTCAAATCCTAGGTTTGATAATGATTTAAACAAGTTTAACATATGAAAATGCAAATGTAAGCATGGATCCTTCTTAGTCACTCTAAAATGAAGCTTAATTTTGGGAGGTTTTTGAAATTTCCATGTTTGAAACCCAAAACCACTCCTCTTCACATGCTTGACTTCATAAGACATAGTTAATCAATTTAGGGGTTAGGGGGTATAGATACATGATTTGTGTGGTTTGAATATGTATGGACCTTGTTTATCAACTTCAATGCTTACTATATGACATAAGAAAACTATTTGCTTTGGTTTTTCTTTTTTCTGTTTTTTTATTTTTCTGCTCATTTGAATTTTGGTCAAATCCTAGGTTTGACCAAGATTTAGACAAGTTTAACACGTAAATGAGTTAACTTGGATTTCCTACCCTTGAATCCATAGTAAACTTTGTTCTAATGCACTATAATAATCAACCGAGTTTTTACACCAACAGGTCTGTCACTTACGTGTGGTGCCCACGCTTGAGGTCCCACACTTCAGTGAGCACAAGTCACGTGCAATAGGTACGCAAACTATTTGCTTTGGTTTTCCTTTTTGCTGATTTTTTTTCAATTTTGATGCCCATTTGAATCTTGTCTAATCCTAGGTTTGACCAAGATAATTTAAACAAGTTTAAAACATGAAAATGAAAAGGGAAGCATGTATCCTTCTTAGTCACTCTAAACTCGGGTTTTGCCCAGTTCTACAAATCAAGGGTTCAAAAAAATCCAACTACGGGGTTCGAACAACACGATTCTAATCCAAGAATTTTTTCGACCTCATCCGAATGGCCTCAAGCTATAGGGTTAGCATCTAGTGCAGTTTTTGTGAAATGTATGCACTATGTGTGCTATAACTTGTATGTCTTTCAAATTTGAACCAAATTTGAATAAGTTTGAAATATTTGAAAAGGGGCTTTTGGGAGGATTTTGAAATTTCCATGTTTGAAACCCAAAACCACTTCTCTTCATGCTTGACTTCATAAGACGGAGTTTAGGGGTTAGGGGTAGATACATGATTTGTATGGTTTGATATGTCTAGACCTTGTTTATCAACTTTAATGCTTACTATATGACATAAGAAGACTATGTGATTTTGTTTTTCATTTTTCTGTTTTTTTTTATTTTTCTGCCATTTGAATCTTGGTCAAATCCTAGGTTTGACCAAGATTTAGACAATTTTAACACGTAAATGAGTTAACTTGGATTTCCTACCCTTGAATCCATAGGAAACTTTGTTCTAATGCACTATTATAATCAACCGAGTTTTTACACCAACAGGTCTGTCACTTACGTGTGGTGCCCACCCTTCAGGTCCCACACTTCAGTGAGCACAAGTCACGTGCAGTAGGTACGCAAACTCCCAGCCATCTTCTTTGTCAAGAGAAGACGCATCAGATGCGTATTGGAAGTCTGTGGGTCCTTCTGGATCCTTCGGTTGTCCCTCTCACAAAAAAAACAAATCTCTCTCATTCTCGGCCTCGCTCGACTCGCTCGCTCGCTCGCTCGCACCTCCTGCTCACTGACAAACCCTGCACAAAAGTCAACATCATCACCCGAAAAAGGGGAGACACCATAATGCTCTCCCTTCTTCTCTCCTTCCGAGTGATCCCTCTTCCTCCGTGTTTCACTCGACGGGCAAACACCCATGTGCTGCATAGTAATAATAAAAAGGTAGTAGAAAAATCGATATACGAATCTATAATTAAATAGGTTAAACTCGGGGTTTGCCCAGTTCTACAGATCAAGGGTTCAAAAAAAAATCCAACTACGGGGTTCGAACAACACGATTCTAATCCAAGAATTTTTTCGACCTCATCCAAATGGCCTCAAATTATAGGGTTAGCATCTAGTGCAGTTTGTGTGAAAATGTATGCACTATGTGTGCTATAACTTGTATGTCTTTCAAATTTGAACCAAATTTGAATAAGTTTGAAATATTTGAAAAGGGGCTTTTGGGAGGTTTTTGAAATTTCCATGTTTGAAACCCAAAACCACTTCTCTTCATGCTTGACTTCATAAGACAGAGTTTAGGGGTTAGGGGGTATAGATACATGATTTGTCTGGTTTGAATATGTCTAGACCTTGTTTATCAACTTTAATGCTTACTAAATAACATAAGAAAACTATTTGCTTTGGTTTTTCTTTTTGCTAATTTTTTTTCAATTTTGATGCCATTTGAATCTTGGTCAAATCCTAGGTTTGACCATGGTTTAAACAAGTTTAAATCATGAATATGAAAAAATAAGCATCTATCCTTCTTAGTCACCCCAAAATGTAGCTCTTGGGAGGGTTTTCGAAATTTCCATGTTTGAAACAAAAAAAACACTTCTCTTCATGCATGCTTGACTTCATAAGACAGAGTTTAGGGTTAGGGGTGTAGATATATACATGATTTTCTAGTTTGAATATGTCTAGACATGTTTATCAACTTTAATGCTAACTATAGACATAAGAAGACTATGTGCTTTGGTTTTTCATTTTTCTGTTTTTTTCTGAATTTTATGCCCATATATTTGAATCTTGGTCAAATCCTAGGTTCAACCAAGATTTAAACAAGTTTAAAACATGAAAATTAAAAGGTAAGCATGTATCCTTCTTAGTCACTCTAAAATGAAGCTTTTGGGATGTTCTTGAAATTTCCATGTTTGAAACCCAAAACGACTTCTCTTCATGCTAGACTTCATAAGATCGACGGGGGGTAGATACATGATTTGTCTGGTTTGGATATACCTAGACCTCGTTTATCAACTCGAATGCTTACGATATGACATATATAAGAAGACTATGTGCTTTTGATTTTCATTTTTCTGATTTTTTTGAATTTTGTGCCCACCCATTTGTATCTTGGTCAAATCCTAGGTTTGATAATGATTTAAACAAGTTTAAAATATGAAAATGCAAATGTAAGCATGGATCCTTCTTAGTCACTCTAAAATGAAGCTTTTGGGAGGTTTTTGAAATTTCCATGTTTGAAACCCAAAACCACTTCTCTTCACATGCTTGACTTCATAAGACATAGTTAATTAATTTAGGGCTTAGGGGGTATAGATACATGATTTGTGTGGTTTGAATATGTATGGACCTTGTTTATCAAATTCAATGCTTACTATATGACATAAGAAAACTATTTGCTTTGGTTTTTCTTTTTCTGATTTTTTCAAATTTGATGCCCATTTGAATCTTGTCAAATCCTAGGTTTGACGACCAAGATAATTTAAACAAGTTTAAAACATGAAAATGAAAAGGGAAGCATGGATCCTTCTTAGTCACTCTAAAATGAAGCTTTTGGGAGGTTTTTGAAATTTCCATGTTTGAAACCCAAAACCACTTCTCTTCACATGCTTGACTTCATAAGATAGAGTTTAGGGGTTAGGGGTATAGCTACATGATTTGTCTGGTTTGAATATGTCTAGACCTTGTTTATCAACTTTAATGCTTACTATATGACATAAGAAAACTATTTGCTTTGGTTTTCCTTTTTGCTGCTTTTTTTTCAATTTTGATGCCCATTTGAATCTTGTCTAATCCTAGGTTTGACCAAGATAATTTAAACAAGTTTAAAACATGAAAATGAAAAGGGAAGCATGTATCCTTCTTAGTCACTCTAAACTCGGGTTTTGCCCAGTTCTACGAGATCAAGGGTTCAAAAATCCAACTACGGGGTTCGAACAACACGATTCTAATCCAAGAATTTTTTCGACCTCATCCAAATGGCCTCAAGCTATAGGGTTAGCATCTAGTGCAGTTTTTGTGAAAATGTATGCACTATGTGTGCTATAACTTGTATGTCTTTCAAATTTGAACCAAATTTGAATAAGTTTGAAATATTTGAAAAGGGGCTTTTGGGAGGATTTTGAAATTTCCATGTTTGAAACCCAAAACCACTTCTCTTCATGCTTGACTTCATAAGACGGAGTTTAGGGGTTAGGGGTAGATACATGATTTGTATGGTTTGATATGTCTAGACCTTGTTTATCAACTTTAATGCTTACTATATGACATAAGAAGACTATGTGATTTTGTTTTTCATTTTTCTGTTTTTTTTTCTGCCCATTTGAATCTTGGTCAAATCCTAGGTTTGACCAAGATTTAGACAAGTTTAACACGTAAATGAGTTAACTTGGATTTCCTACCCTTGAATCCATAGGAAACTTTGTTCTAATGCACTATTATAATCAACCGAGTTTTTACACCAACAGGTCTGTCACTTACGTGTGGTGCCCACCCTTGAGGTCCCACACTTCAGTGAGCACAAGTCACGTGCAGTAGGTACGCAAACTCCCAGCCATCTTCTTTGTCAAGAGAAGACGCATCAGATGCGTATTGGAAGTCTGTGGGTCCTTCTGGATCCTTCGGTTGTCCCTCTCACACAAAAAAACAAATCTCTCTCATTCTCGGCCTCGCTCGACTCGCTCGCTCGCTCGCACCTCCTGCTCACTGACAAACCCTGCACAAAAGTCAACATCATCACCCGAAAAAGGGGAGACACCATAATGCTCTCCCTTCTTCTCTCCTTCCGAGTGATCCCTCTTCCTCCGTGTTTCACTCGACGGGCAAACACCCATGTGCTGCATAGTAATAATAAAAAGGTAGTAGAAAAATCGATATACGAATCTATAATTAAATAGGTTAAACTCGGGTTTTGCCCAGTTCTACAGATCAAGGGTTCAAAAAAAAATCCAACTACGGGGTTCGAACAACACGATTCTAATCCAAGAATTTTTTCGACCTCATCCAAATGGCCTCAAATTATAGGGTTAGCATCTAGTGCAGTTTGTGTGAAAATGTATGCACTATGTGTGCTATAACTTGTATGTCTTTCAAATTTGAACCAAATTTGAATAAGTTTGAAATATTTGAAAAGGGGCTTTTGGGAGGTTTTTGAAATTTCCATGTTTGAAACCCAAAACCACTTCTCTTCATGCTTGACTTCATAAGACAGAGTTTAGGGGTTAGGGGGTATAGATACATGATTTGTCTGGTTTGAATATGTCTAGACCTTGTTTATCAACTTTAATGCTTACTATATAACATAAGAAAACTATTTGGTTTGGTTTTTCTTTTTGCTGATTTTTTTTCAATTTTGATGCCATTTGAATCTTGGTCAAATCCTAGGTTTGACCATGGTTTAAACAAGTTTAAATCATGAATATGAAAAAATAAGCATCTATCCATCTTAGTCACCCCAAAATGTAGCTCTTGGGAGGGTTTTTGAAATTTCCATGTTTGAAACAAAAAAACCACTTCTCTTCATGCATGCTTGACTTCATAAGACAGAGTTTAGGGTTAGGGGTGTAGATATATACATGATTTTATAGTTTGAATATGTCTAGACATGTTTATCAACTTTAATGCTAACTATAGACATAAGAAGACTATGTGCTTTGGTTTTTCATTTTTCTGTTTTTTTCTGAATTTTATGCCCATATATTTGAATCTTGGTCAAATCCTAGGTTCAACCAAGATTTAAACAAGTTTAAAACATGAAAATTAAAAGGTAAGCATGTATCCTTCTTAGTCACTCTAAAATGAAGCTTTTGGGATGTTCTTGAAATTTCCATGTTTGAAACCCAAAACGACTTCTCTTCATGCTAGACTTCATAAGATCGATGGGGGGTAGATACATGATTTGTCTGGTTTGGATATACCTAGACCTCGTTTATCAACTCGAATACTTACGATATGACATATATAAGAAGACTATGTGCTTTTGTTTTTCATTTTTCTGATTTTTTTGAATTTTGTGCCCACCCATTTGTATCTTGGTCAAATCCTAGGTTTGATAATGATTTAAACAAGTTTAAAATATGAAAATGCAAATGTAAGCATGGATCCTTCTTAGTCACTCTAAAATGAAGCTTTTGGGAGGTTTTTGAAATTTCCATGTTTGAAACCCAAAACCACTTCTCTTCACATGCTTGACTTCATAAGACATAGTTAATTAATTTAGGGCTTAGGGGGTATAGATACATGATTTGTGTGGTTTGAATATGTATGGACCTTGTTTATCAAATTCAATGCTTACTATATATATGATATAAGAAAACTATTTGCTTTGGTTTTTCTTTTTTCTGATTTTTTTTCAAATTTGATTCCCATTTGAATCTTGTCAAATCCTAGGTTTGACGACCAAGATAATTTAAACAAGTTTAAAACATGAAAATGAAAAGGGAAGCATGGATCCTTCTTAGTCACTCTAAAATGAAGCTTTTGGGAGGTTTTTGAAATTTCCATGTTTGAAACCCAAAACCACTTCTCTTCACATGCTTGACTTCATAAGATAGAGTTTAGGGGTTAGGGGGTATAGCTACATGATTTGTCTGGTTTGAATATGTCTAGACCTTGTTTATCAACTTTAATGCTTACTATATGACATAAGAAAACTATTTGCTTTGGTTTTCCTTTTTGCTGATTTTTTTTCAATTTTGATGCCCATTTGAATCTTGTCTAATCCTAGGTTTGACCAAGATAATTTAAACAAGTTTAAAACATGAAAATGAAAAGGGAAGCATGTATCCTTCTTAGTCACTCTAAACTCGGTTTTTGCCCAGTTCTACAGATCAAGGGTTCAAAAAAATCCAACTACGGGGTTCGAACAACACGATTCTAATCCAAGAATTTTTTCGACCTCATCCAAATGGCCTCAAGCTATAGGGTTAGCATCTAGTGCAGTTTGTGTGAAAATGTATGCACTATGTGTGCTATAACTTGTATGTCTTTCAAATTTGAACCAAATTTGAATAAGTTTGAAATATTTGAAAAGGGGCTTTTGGGAGGTTTTTGAAATTTCCATGTTTGAAACCCAAAACCACTTCTCTTCATGCTTGACTTCATAAGACAGAGTTTAGGGGTTAGGGGGTATAGATACATGATTTGTCTGGTTTGAATATGTCTAGACCTTGTTTATCAACTTTAATGCTTACTATATAACATAAGAAAACTATTTGCTTTGGTTTTTCTTTTTGCTGATTTTTTTTCAATTTTGATGCCCATTTGAATCTTGGTCAAATCCTAGGTTTGGCCATGGTTTAAACAAGTTTAAATCATGAATATGAAAAAATAAGCATCTATCCTTCTTAGTCACCCCAAAATGTAGCTCTTGGGAGGGTTTTTGAAATTTCCATGTTTGAAACAAAAAAAAACCACTTCTCTTCATGCATGCTTGACTTCATAAGACAGAGTTTAGGATTAGGGGTGTAGATATATACATGATTTTCTAGTTTGAATATGTCTAGACATGTTTATCAACTTTAATGCTAACTATAGACATAAGAAGACTATGTGCTTTGGTTTTTCATTTTTCTAATTTTTTTTGAATTTTATGCCCATATATTTGAATCTTGGTCAAATCCTAGGTTCAACCAAGATTTAAACAAGTTTAAAACATGAAAATTAAAAGGTAAGCATGTATCCTTCTTAGTCACTCTAAAATGAAGCTTTTGGGATGTTCTTGAAATTTCCATGTTTGAAACCCAAAACGACTTCTCTTCATGCTAGACTTCATAAGATCGATGGGGGGTAGATACATGATTTGTCTGGTTTGGATATATATACCTAGACCTCGTTTATCAACTCGAATGCTTACGATATGACATATATAAGAAGACTATGTGCTTTTGTTTTTCATTTTTCTGATTTTTTTGAATTTTGTGCCCACCCATTTGTATCTTGGTCAAATCCTAGGTTTGATAATGATTTAAACAAGTTTAAAATATGAAAATGCAAATGTAAGCATGGATCCTTCTTAGTCACTCTAAAATGAAGCTTTTGATAGGTTTTTGAAATTTCCATGTTTGAAACCCAAAACCACTTCTCTTCACATGCTTGACTTCATAAGACATAGTTAATTAATTTAGGGGTTAGGGGGTATAGATACATGATTTGTGTGGTTTGAATATGTATGGACCTTGTTTATCAACTTTAATGCTTACTATATGACATAAGAAGACTATGTGATTTGGTTTTTCATTTTTCTGTTTTTTTATTTTTCTGCCCATTTGAATCTTGGTCAAATCCTAGGTTTGACCAAGATTTAGACAAGTTTAACACGTAAATGAGTTAACTTGGATTTCCTACCCTTGAATCCATAGGAAACTTTGTTCTAATGCACTATTATAATCAACCGAGTTTTTACACCAACAGGTCTGTCACTTACGTGTGGTGCCCACCCTTGAGGTCCCACACTTCAGTGAGCACAAGTCACGTGCAGTAGGTACGCAAACTCCCAGCCATCTTCTTTGTCAAGAGAAGACGCATCAGATGCGTATTGGAAGTCTGTGGGTCCTTCTGGATCCTTCGGTTGTCCCTCTCACAAAAAAAACAAATCTCTCTCATTCTCGGCCTCGCTCGACTCGCTCGCTCGCTCGCTCGCTCGCTCGCACCTCCTGCTCACTGACAAACCCTGCACAAAAGTCAACATCATCACTCGGAAAAGGGGAGACACCATAATGCTCTCCCTTCTTCTCTCCTTCCGAGTGATCCCTCTTCCTCCGTGTTTCACTCGACGGGCAAACACCCATGTGCTGCATAGTAATAATAAAAAGGTAGTAGAAAAATCGATATACGAATCTATAATTAAATAGGTTAAACTCGGGTTTTGCCCAGTTCTACAGATCAAGGGTTCAAAAAAATCCAACTACGGGGTTCGAACAACACGATTCTAATCCAAGAATTTTTTCGACCTCATCCAAATGGCCTCAAATTATAGGGTTAGCATCAAGTGCAGTTTGTGTGAAAATGTATGCACTATGTGTGCTATAACTTGTATGTCTTTCAAATTTGAACCAAATTTGAATAAGTTTGAAATATTTGAAAAGGGGCTTTTGGGAGGTTTTTGATATTTCCATGTTTGAAACCCAAAACCACTTCTCTTCATGCTTGACTTCATAAGACAGAGTTTATGGGTTAGGGGGTATAGATACATGATTTGTCTGGTTTGAATATGTCTAGACCTTGTTTATCAACTTTAATGCTTACTATATAACATAAGAAAACTATTTGCTTTGGTTTTTCTTTTTGCTGATTTTTTTTCAATTTTGATGCCCATTTGAATCTTGGTCAAATCCTAGGTTTGACCATGGTTTAAACAAGTTTAAATCATGAATATGAAAAAATAAGCATCTATCCTTCTTAGTCACCCCAAAATGTAGCTCTTGGGAGGGTTTTTGAAATTTCCATGTTTGAAACAAAAAAAACCACTTCTCTTCATGCATGCTTGACTTCATAAGACATAGTTTAGGGTTAGGGGTGTAGATATATACATGATTTTCTAGTTTGAATATGTCTAGACATGTTTATCAACTTTAATGCTAACTATAGACATAAGAAGACTATGTGCTTTGGTTTTTCATTTTTCTAATTTTTTTTGAATTTTATGCCCATATATTTGAATCTTGGTCAAATCCTAGGTTCAACCAAGATTTAAACAAGTTTAAAACATGAAAATTAAAAGGTAAGCATGTATCCTTCTTAGTCACTCTAAAATGAAGCTTTTGGGATGTTCTTGAAATTTCCATGTTTGAAACCCAAAACGACTTCTCTTCATGCTAGACTTCATAAGATCGATGGGGGGTAGATACATGATTTGTCTGGTTTGGATATATATACCTAGACCTCGTTTATCAACTCGAATGCTTACGATATGACATATATAAGAAGACTATGTGCTTTTGTTTTTCATTTTTCTGATTTTTTTGAATTTTGTGCCCACCCATTTGTATCTTGGTCAAATCCTAGGTTTGATAATGATTTAAACAATTTTAAAATATGAAAATGCAAATGTAAGCATGGATCCTTCTTAGTCACTCTAAAATGAAACTTTTGGGAGGTTTTTGAAATTTCCATGTTTGAAACCCAAAACCACTTCTCTTCACATGCTTGACTTCATAAGACATAGTTAATCAATTTAGGGGTTAGGGGGTATAGATACATGATTTGTGTGGTTTGAATATGTATGGACCTTGTTTATCAACTTCAATGCTTACTATATATATGACATAAGAAAACTATTTGCTTTGGTTTTTCTTTTTTTTGATTTTTTTTTTCAATTTTGATGCCCATTTGGATCTTGTCAAATCCTAGGTTTGACGAAATTTATACAAGTTAAAAACATGAAAATGAAAAGGGAAGCATGGATCCTTCTTAGTCACTCTAAAATGAAGCTTTTGGGAGGTTTTTGAAATTTCCATGTTTGAAACCCAAAACCACTTCTCTTCATGCTTGACTTCATAAGACGAAGTTTAGGGGTTAGGGGGTATATATACATGATTTGTCTGGTTTGAATATGTCTAGACCTTGTTTATCAACTTTAATGCTTACTATATAACATAAGAAAACTATTTGCTTTGGTATTTCTTTTTGCTGATTTTTTTCAATTTTGATGCCCATTTGAATCTTGGTCAAATCCTAGGTTTGACCATGGTTTAAACAAGTTTAAATCATGAATATGAAAAAATAAGCATCTATCCTTCTTAGTCACCCCAAAATGTAGCTCTTGGGAGGGTTTTTGAAATTTCCATGTTTGAAACAAAAAAAACACTTCTCTTCATGCATGCTTGACTTCATAAGACAGAGTTTGGGGTTAGGGTGTAGATATATACATGATAATCTAGTTTGAATATGTCTAGACCTGTTTATCATCTTTAATGCTAACTATAGACATAAGAAGACTATGTGCTTTGGTTTTTCATTTTTCTGTTTTTTTTTTAATTTTATGCCCATATATTTGAATCTTGGTCAAATCCTAGGTTCAACCAAGATTTAAACAAGTTTAAAACATGAAAATTAAAAGGTAAGCATGTATCCTTCTTAGTCACTCTAAAATGAAGCTTTTGGGATGTTCTTGAAATTTCCATGTTTGAAACCCAAAACGACTTCTCTTCATGCTAGACTTCATAAGATCGATGGGGGGTAGATACATGATTATTCTGGTTTGGATATATATACCTAGACCTCGTTTATCAACTCGAATGCTTACGATATGACATATATAAGAAGACTATGTGCTTTTGTTTTTCATTTTTCTGATTTTTTTGAATTTTGTGCCCACCCATTTGTATCTTGGTCAAATCCTAGGTTTGATAATGATTTAAACAAGTTTAAAATATGAAAATGCAAATGTAAGCATGGATCCTTCTTAGTCACTCTAAAATGAAGCTTTTGGGAGGTTTTTGAAATTTCCATGTTTGAAACCCAAAACCACTTCTCTTCACATGCTTGACTTCATAAGACATAGTTAATTAATTTAGGGGTTAGGGGGTATAGATACATGATTTGTGTGGTTTGAATATGTATGGACCTTGTTTATCAACTTTAATGCTTACTATATGACATAAGAAGACTATGTGATTTGGTTTTTCATTTTTCTGTTTTTTTATTTTTCTGCCCATTTGAATCTTGGTCAAATCCTAGGTTTGACCAAGATTTAGACAAGTTTAACACGTAAATGAGTTAACTTGGATTTCCTACCCTTGAATCCATAGGAAACTTTGTTCTAATGCACTATTATAATCAACCGAGTTTTTACACCAACAGGTATGTCACTTACGTGTGGTGCCCACCCTTGAGGTCCCACACTTCAGTGAGCACAAGTCACGTGCAGTAGGTACGCAAACTCCCAGCCATCTTCTTTGTCAAGAGAAGACGCATCAGATGCGTATTGGAAGTCTGTGGGTCCTTCTGGATCCTTCGGTTGTCCCTCTCACAAAAAAACAAATCTCTCTCATTCTCGGCCTCGCTCGACTCGCTCGCTCGCCCGCACCTCCTGCTCACTGACAAACCCTGCACAAAAGTCAACATCATCACCCGAAAAAGGGGAGACACCATAATGCTCTCCCTTCTTCTCTCCTTCCGAGTGATCCCTCTTCCTCCGTGTTTCACTCGACGGGCAAACACCCATGTGCTGCATAGTAATAATAAAAAGGTAGTAGAAAAATCGATATACGAATCTATAATTAAATAGGTTAAACTCGGGTTTTGCCCAGTTCTACAGATCAAGGGTTCAAAAAAATCCAACTACGGGGTTCGAACAACACGATTCTAATCCAAGAATTTTTTCGACCTCATCCAAATGGCCTCAAATTATAGGGTTAGCATCTAGTGCAGTTTGTGTGAAAATGTATGCACTATGTGTGCTATAACTTGTATGTCTTTCAAATTTGAACCAAATTTGAATAAGTTTGAAATATTTGAAAAGGGGCTTTTGGGAGGTTTTTGAAATTTCCATGTTTGAAACCCAAAACCACTTCTCTTCATGCTTGACTTCATAAGACAGAGTTTATGGGTTAGGGGGTATAGATACATGATTTGTCTGGTTTGAATATGTCTAGACCTTGTTTATCAACTTTAATGCTTACTATATAACATAAGAAAACTATTTGCTTTGGTTTTTCTTTTTGCTGATTTTTTTTCAATTTTGATGCCCATTTGAATCTTGGTCAAATCCTAGGTTTGACCATGGTTTAAACAAGTTTAAATCATGAATATGAAAAAATAAGCATCTATCCTTCTTAGTCACCCCAAAATGTAGCTCTTGGGAGGGTTTTTGAAATTTCCATGTTTGAAACAAAAAAAAAACCACTTCTCTTCATGCATGCTTGACTTCATAAGACAGAGTTTAGGGTTAGGGGTGTAGATATATACATGATTTTCTAGTTTGAATATGTCTAGACATGTTTATCAACTTTAATGCTAACTATAGACATAAGAAGACTATGTGCTTTGGTTTTTCATTTTTCTAATTTTTTTTGAATTTTATGCCCATATATTTGAATCTTGGTCAAATCCTAGGTTCAACCAAGATTTAAACAAGTTTAAAACATGAAAATTAAAAGGTAAGCATGTATCCTTCTTAGTCACTCTAAAATGAAGCTTTTGGGATGTTCTTGAAATTTCCATGTTTGAAACCCAAAACGACTTCTCTTCATGCTAGACTTCATAAGATCGATGGGGGGTAGATACATGATTTGTCTGGTTTGGATATATATACCTAGACCTCGTTTATCAACTCGAATGCTTACGATATGACATATATAAGAAGACTATGTGCTTTTGTTTTTCATTTTTCTGATTTTTTTGAATTTTGTGCCCACCCATTTGTATCTTGGTCAAATCCTAGGTTTGATAATGATTTAAACAATTTTAAAATATGAAAATGCAAATGTAAGCATGGATCCTTCTTAGTCACTCTAAAATGAAGCTTTTGGGAGGTTTTTGAAATTTCCATGTTTGAAACCCAAAACCACTTCTCTTCACATGCTTGACTTCATAAGACATAGTTAATCAATTTAGGGGTTAGGGGGTATAGATACATGATTTGTGTGGTTTGAATATGTATGGACCTTGTTTATCAACTTCAATGCTTACTATATATATGACATTAGAAAACTATTTGCTTTGGTTTTTCTTTTTTTCTGATTTTTTTTTCAATTTTGATGCCCATTTGGATCTTGTCAAATCCTAGGTTTGACGAAATTTATACAAGTTAAAAACATGAAAATGAAAAGGGAAGCATGGATCCTTCTTAGTCACTCTAAAATGAAGCTTTTGGGAGGTTTTTGAAATTTCCATGTTTGAAACCCAAAACCACTTCTCTTCATGCTTGACTTCATAAGACGAAGTTTAGGGGTTAGGGGGTATATATACATGATTTGTCTGGTTTGAATATGTCTAGACCTTGTTTATCAACTTTAATGCTTACTATATAACATAAGAAAACTATTTGCTTTGGTTTTTCTTTTTGCTGATTTTTTTTTCAATTTTGATGCCCATTTGAATCTTGGTCAAATCCTAGGTTTGACCATGGTTTAAACAAGTTTAAATCATGAATATGAAAAAATAAGCATCTATCCTTCTTAGTCACCCCAAAATGTAGCTCTTGGGAGGGTTTTTGAAATTTCCATGTTTGAAACAAAAAAAAACACTTCTCTTCATGCATGCTTGACTTCATAAGACAGAGTTTGGGGTTAGGGGTGTAGATATATACATGATAATCTAGTTTGAATATGTGTAGACCTGTTTATCATCTTTAATGCTAACTATAGACATAAGAAGACTATGTGCTTTGGTTTTTCATTTTTCTGTTTTTTTTTAATTTTATGCCCATATATTTGAATCTTGGTCAAATCCTAGGTTCAACCAAGATTTAAACAAGTTTAAAACATGAAAATTAAAAGGTAAGCATGTATCCTTCTTAGTCACTCTAAAATGAAGCTTTTGGGATGTTCTTGAAATTTCCATGTTTGAAACCCAAAACGACTTCTCTTCATGCTAGACTTCATAAGATCGATGGGGGGTAGATACATGATTATTCTGGTTTGGATATATATACCTAGACCTCGTTTATCAACTCGAATGCTTACGATATGACATATATAAGAAGACTATGTGCTTTTGTTTTTCATTTTTCTGATTTTTTTGAATTTTGTGCCCACCCATTTGTATCTTGGTCAAATCCTAGGTTTGATAATGATTTAAACAAGTTTAAAATATGAAAATGCAAATGTAAGCATGGATCCTTCTTAGTCACTCTAAAATGAAGCTTTTGGGAGGTTTTTGAAATTTCCATGTTTGAAACCCAAAACCACTTCTCTTCACATGCTTGACTTCATAAGACATAGTTAATTAATTTAGGGGTTAGGGGGTATAGATACATGATTTGTGTGGTTTGAATATGTATGGACCTTGTTTATCAACTTTAATGCTTACTATATGACATAAGAAGACTATGTGATTTGGTTTTTCATTTTTCTGTTTAATTATTTTTCTGCCCATTTGAATCTTGGTCAAATCCTAGGTTTGACCAAGATTTAGACAAGTTTAACACGTAAATGAGTTAACTTGGATTTCTTACCCTTGAATCCATAGGAAACTTTGTTCTAATGCACTATAATAATCAACCGAGTTTTTACACCAACAGGTATGTCACTTACGTGTGGTGCCCACGCTTGAGGTCCCACACTTCAGTGAGCACAAGTCACGTGCAATAGGTACGCAAACTATTTGCTTTGGTTTTCCCTTTTGCTGATTTTTTTTCAATTTTGATGCCCATTTGAATCTTGTCTAATCCTAGGTTTGACCAAGATAATTTAAACAAGTTTAAAACATGAAAATGAAAAGGGAAGCATGTATCCTTCTTAGTCACTCTAAACTCGGGTTTTGCCCAGTTCTACAGATCAAGGGTTCAAAAAAATCCAACTACGGGGTTCGAACAACACGATTCTAATCCAAGAATTTTTTCGACCTCATCCAAATGGTCTCAAGCTATAGGGTTAGCATCTAGTGCAGTTTTTGTGAAAATGTATGCACTATGTGTGCTATAACTTGTATGTCTTTCAAATTTGAACCAAATTTGAATAAGTTTGAAATATTTGAAAAGGGGCTTTTGGGAGGATTTTGAAATTTCCATGTTTGAAACCCAAAACCACTTCTCTTCATGCTTGACTTCATAAGACGGAGTTTAGGGGTTAGGGGTAGATACATGATTTGTATGGTTTGATATGTCTAGACCTTGTTTATCAACTTTAATGCTTACTATATGACATAAGAAGACTACGTGACCTTGTAGGGTTAGCATCTAGTGCAGTTTGTTTGAAAATGTATGCACTATGTGTGCTATAACTTGTATGTCTTTCAAATTTGAACCAAATTTGAATAAGTTTGAAATATTTGAAAAGGGGCTTTTGGGAGGTTTTTGAAATTTCCATGTTTGAAACCCAAAACCACTTCTCTTCATGCTTGACTTCATAAGACAGAGTTTAGGGGTTAGGGGGTATAGATACATGATTTGTCTGGTTTGAATATGTCTAGACCTTGTTTATCAACTTTAATGCTTACTATATAACATAAGAAAACTATTTGCTTTGGTTTTTCTTTTTGCTGATTTTTTTTCAATTTTGATGCCCATTTGAATCTTGGTCAAATCCTAGGTTTGACCATGGTTTAAACAAGTTTAAATCATGAATATGAAAAAATAAGCATCTATCCTTCTTAGTCACCCCAAAATGTAGCTCTTGGGAGGGTTTTTGAAATTTCCATGTTTGAAACACAAAAACCACTTCTCTTCATGCATGCTTGACTTCATAAGACAGAGTTTAGGGTTAGGGGTGTAGATATATACATGATTTTCTAGTTTGAATATGTCTAGACATGTTTATCAACTTTAATGCTAACTATAGACATAAGAAGACTATGTGCTTTGGTTTTTCATTTTTCTATTTTTTTTTTGAATTTTATGCCCATATATTTGAATCTTGGTCAAATCCTAGGTTCAACCAAGATTTAAACAAGTTTAAAACATGAAAATTAAAAGGTAAGCATGTATCCTTCTTAGTCACTCTAAAATGAAGCTTTTGGGATGTTCTTGAAATTTCCATGTTTGAAACCCAAAACGACTTCTCTTCATGCTAGACTTCATAAGATCGATGGGGGGTAGATACATGATTTGTCTGGTTTGGATATATATACCTAGACCTCGTTTATCAACTCGAATGCTTACGATATGACATATATAAGAAGACTATGTGCTTTTGTTTTTCATTTTTCTGATTTTTTTGAATTTTGTGCCCACCCATTTGTATCTTGGTCAAATCCTAGGTTTGATAATGATTTAAACAAGTTTAACATATGAAAATGCAAATGTAAGCATGGATCCTTCTTAGTCACTCTAAAATGAAGCTTAATTTTGGGAGGTTTTTGAAATTTCCATGTTTGAAACCCAAAACCACTCCTCTTCACATGCTTGACTTTATAAGACATAGTTAATCAATTTAGGGGTTAGGGGGTATAGATACATGATTTGTGTGGTTTGAATATGTATGGACCTTGTTTATCAACTTCAATGCTTACTATATGACATAAGAAAACTATTTGCTTTGGTTTTTCTTTTTTCTGTTTTTTTATTTTTCTGCCCATTTGAATCTTGGTCAAATCCTAGGTTTGACCAAGATTTAGGCAAGTTTAACACGTAAATGAGTTAACTTGGATTTCCTACCCTTGAATCCATAGGAAACTTTGTTCTAATCACTACAAGAAAAGTTGCCATGGCCGACGAAGTTGAAGTCGCGCCGTGGTTGCTGGTGTACCATGGCCGACGATTTTGGTCCCTCCGTGGTGCATGTCAAAACTTTTTTTTTTCTCGTTTTTGAGGCCAGCTAGCCCGACGAAAGCGGCCAAAACGTGGCGTATGGTGGCCCGGGACGTGGTGCATCTCGAAATCTCGGGTTCGCCGGCCGAGTCAACGCAAATCCGCACCGCCGAGGGATGTAGGGCCCAGATGGCAGCCTCTCTGGCATTGTTTTTTTTTCTACATCGCGCCATCTCGTTCAACGTTCTCCGATCGAGCCGTTTACGATGCAGGATCATGGGTCCCGCATGTCATCCTCTATGAACCAAAATTCTGTCTATTCTTGGATTTTTTTTGACCCCCTGATTTCTGGCTACTTCCTTTTTCTTTTGATCCCTTGCCGCCTTGGAAACATTGAGACCGCTGCTGCTAAATGGGACCCGCATGTCATCCTCTATGTGCAATCAACTTTCTTTTCTTGGAGTTTTTTTTGGCACCTCAAATTTGGTCACTTGCCTTTTTCTTTCGATCCCCTGCCGCCTCTCAAACGGTGATACCGCTGCTGCTAACTGGGACCCGCATGTCATCCTCTATGTACTATAAAACTTTCTTTTCCTGGATTATTTTTGGCACCTCAAATTTGGTCACTTGCCTTTTTCTTTCGATCCTCACGCCTCTCAAACGGTGATACCGCTGCTACTAATGGGACCCGCATGTCATCCTCTATGTACTATAAAACTTTCTTTTCTGGATTATTTTTGGCACCTCAAATTTGGTCACTTGCCTTTTTCTTTCGATCCTGCCGCCTCTCAAACGGTGATACATATCGCTAACTGGGACCCGCATGTCATCCTCTATGTACTATAAAACTTTCTTTTCTTGGATTTTTTTTGGCACCTCATATTTGGTCACTTGACTTTTTCTTTCGATCACCTGCAGCCTCTCAAACAGTGATACCGCTGCTGCTAAATGGGACCCGCATGTCATCCTCTATGTACTATAAAACTTTCTTTTCTTGGATTTTTTTGGCACCTCATATTTGGTCACTTGACTTTTTCTTTCGATCACCTTGCCTCTCAAACAGTTGATACCGCTGTCGCTAAATGGGACCCGCATGTCATCCTCTATGTACTATAAAACTTTCTTTTCTTGGATTTTTTTTTGGCACCTCATATTTGGTCACTTGACTTTTTCTTTCGATCCCTGTCGCCTCTCAAACGGTGATACCGCTGCCTAAATGGGACCCGCATGTCATCCTCTATGTAAATCACGTTTCTTTTCTTGAATTATTTTTGGCTCCGATATTTGGTCACTTGCCTTTTTCTTTCGATCTCATGCCACGTTTGAAACGTTGAGGAACCTTGGCTCATGGGACCCGCATGTCATCCTCTATGTACTATAAAAGTTCATTTTCTTGGTTTTTTTCACCCTACGATTTTTGGCAATTTCTTTTTCTTTCGATCCCCGCCGCCTCTCAAACGCTGATACCGCTGCGGCTAACTGGGACCCTCATGTCATCCTCTATGTACTATAAAACTTTCTTTTCTTGAATTATTTTTGGCTCCTCATATTTGGTCACTTGCCTTTTTCTTTCGATCTCATGCCAAGTTTGAAACGTTGAGGAACCTGCTGGCTCATGGGACCCGCATGTCATCCTCTATGTACTATAAAAGTTTATTTTCTTTATTTTTTTCCACCCTCTGATTTTTGGCTATTTCCTTTTTCTTTTGATCCCCGCCGCCTTGGAAACGTTGGGTAAGTCACGACTCATGGGACCCGCATGTCATCCTCTATGTACAATCAACTTTCTTTTTCTTTTGATCTCAAGCCGCATTTGAAACGTTGAGACCGGCTGCTAAATGGGACCCGCATGTCATCCTCTATGTACAATAAAGTTTTTTCTTGGATTATCTTTGGCTCCTGATATTTTGGCACTTGCCTTTTTCTTTCGATCTCATGCCGCCTTTGAAACGTTGACCAAGCTGCTGGCTCATGGGTCTCGCATGTCATCCTCTACGACAATAAAAGTTTTCTTTCTTGGAGTTATTTTTGACCCCTAATTTCTGGCTATTTGCCTTTTTCTTTTGATCTCCTGCCCCCTCTGAAACGATGAGGACGCTGTTGGGAGGTCGGTCCCACATGTCATCCTCTATGAACAATAAAAGTTTCCTTTGATTGATTTATTTTGAACCCCTAATCAATTTCTGGATATTTCCTTTTTTTCTTTTGATCCCCTGCCGCCTTGAAATCGCTGAGGATGCTGCCTCATGGGTCCCGCATGTCATCCTCTCGTAACGGTAAATGTTTCTTTTCTTGGATTTTGTTTACCAAATGATTTTTGGCTTATTTTTTCTTTCGATCTCCTCGCAGCCTTTAAAACGTTGAGGACGCTGCTGGCTCACGGGTCCCACATGTCAGCCTCTATGAACAATAAACGCTGAGGATGCTGCTGCCTCATGGGTCCCGCATGTCATCCTCTTAGAACGAAAATGTTTCTTTTCTTGGATTTTTTACCAACAGATTTTTTGGTTTATTTTTTTTCTTTCCATCCCCTGCCGCCTTTAAAACGTTGACGACGCTGCTGGCTCATGGGTCCCCGATGTCAGCCTCCCCGTAGAACAAACATGTGATATCTTGATTATTTTGCAGACAATAAACAGTGTATTGCGCTCTGAGCTATTTCAAACGGATAAATTAAATCTTTATTTTTACGTAAACAAACTTATATGTTGAATCTCCTTGTTTTTTTGTTTTTGCGAAGCATAGGACTTTCCTGTTTTGTTTAGAAAATTCCGAACTTTCCTGTTTTGGAGTGGGCTGAAATTGTACGAGTCAAAAGGCCAAGCACGATAGTTCGAAGGCCCAGATGTCCAGATGCAGCCCAATTGAAATCTTTCTTCTTGGAATTTTTTTCACCCCCTGATTTCTGGCTACTACATTTTTCTTTTGGTCATGTGCCGCCTTGGAAACATTGAGACCGCTGCTGCAAAATGGGACCCGCATATCATCCTCTATGTACTATAAAACTTTCTTTTCTTGAATTATTTTTGGCTCCTGATATTTGGTCAATTGCCTTTCTCTTTCGATCCCATGCAGCCTCTCAAACGGTGATACCGCTGCTGCTAAATGGGACCCGCATGTCATCCTCTATGTACAATCAAGTTTCTTTTCTTGAATTATTTTTGGCTCCTGATATTTGGTCACTTACCTTTTTCTTTCGATCTCATGCCACGTTTGAAACGTTGAGGAACCTGCTGGCTCATGGGACCCGCATGTCATCCTCTATGTGCTATAAAAGTTTATTTTCTTGGATTTTTTTTCACCCTCTGATTTTTGGCTATTTCCTTTTTCTTTTGATCCCCTGCCGCCTTGGAAACATTGAGTAAGCTGCTGACTCATGGGACCCGCATGTCATCCTCTATGTACAATCAAGTTTCTTTTCTTGAATTATTTTTGGCTCCTGATATTTGGTCACTTTCCTTTTTGTTTCGATCTCATGCCACGTTTGAAACGTTGAGGAACCTCGCCGGCTCATGGGATCCGCATGTCATCCTCTATGTGCTATAAAAGTTTATTTTCTTGGATTTTTTCACCTTCTGATTTTTGGCTATTTCCTTTTTCTTTTGATCCCCCGCCGCCTTGGAAACGTTGAGTAAGTCTTGACTCAATGGACCCGCATGTCATCCTCTATGTACAATCAAGTTTCTTTTCTTGAATTACTTTTGGATCCCGATATTTGGTCACTTGCCTTTTTGTTTCGATCTCATGCCACGTTTGAAACGTTGAGGAACCTTGGCTCATGGGACCCGCATGTCATCCTCTATGTGCTATAAAAGTTTATTTTCTTTGTTTTTTTTCACCCTACGATTTTTGGCTATTTCCTTTTTCTTTTGATCCCCGCCGCCTTGGAAACGTTGAGTAAGCTGCTGACTCATGGGATCCGCATGTCATCCTCTATGTACAATCAACTTTCTTTTTCTTTTGATCTCAAGACGCATTTGAAACGTTAAGACCGCTGCACGCTAAATGGGACCCGCATGTCATCCTCTATGTACAATAAAGTTTCTTTTCTTGGATTATCTTTGGATCCTGATATTTGGTCACTTGCCTATTTCTTTCGATCTCATGCCACGTTTGAAACGTTGAGGAACCTGCTGGCTCATGGGATCCGCATGTCATCCTCTATGTACTACAAAAGTTCATTTTCTTGGGTTTTTTTCACCCTCTGATTTTTGGCTATTTCCTATTTCTTTTGATCCTCGCGGCCTTTGAAAGTTGAGGACTCTGCTCGCCTCATAGGTCCCACATGTCACCCGTATGAACGATAAAGCTTTCCTTTCTTGGAGTTTTTACCCCTAATTTCTGGCTACTTTCTTTTTCTTTTGATCTCAAGCCGCATTTGAAACGTTGGGACCGTCGCCGCAAAATGGGACCCGCATGCAATTCTCCATGTACAATAAAAGTTTCTTTTCTTGGATTATTTTTGACCCTCATTTTTGGTCACTTGCCTTTTTCTTTTGATCCCCTACCGCCTTGGAAACGTTGAGTAAGCTGCTGACTCGTGGGACCCGCATGTCATCCTCTATGTACAATCAACTTTTTTTTTCTTTTGATCTCAAGCCGCATTTGAAACGTTGAGACCGCTGCTGCTAAATGGGACCCGCATGTCATCCTCTATGCACAATAAAGTTTCTTTTCTTGGATTATCTTTGGCTCCTGATATTTGGTCACTTGCCTTTTGCTTTCGATCTCATGCCGCCTTTGAAACGTTGAGTAAGCTGCTGGCTCATGGGTCCCGCATGTCATCATCTACGAACAATAAAAGTATCCTAAATTCGAATTATTTTTACACCTAATTTATGGCGACTAACTTTATTATTTTGATCACCTGCAGAATGAGAGGATTCTGCTGGCTAATGGGTCCCACATGTCAGCCTCTATGAACAATAAACCTTTCCTTTCTTGGAGTTATTTTGACCTCTAATTTACGGCTATTTCGCCTTTTTTAAAATCCCGTGTCGCCTTGGAAACGTTGAGAATGCTTTCGCCTCATGGGACCCGTATGTCATCCTCTCAGAACGATAAATGTTTCTTTTTTTGGATTTTTTACAAAATGATATTTTTCCGATCCTCTGCCGTCTTTAAAAACGTTGACGACGCTGCTAATACAAGCTCTTTCGCTCCAAGATCTTGCAAGTTAATAGAATAAATCATGGAATTATTAGGATATGTTTTAAATTTCAAATCCACTTTATGAATTTTTTAAAAATACCGTGATCCGTGTGGGTATGGAGCGATCAAGGATTTTCATATTGGCCATGAGCAGTTTCAAAAATTGCAACCGGATAATTCTAAATAAATAAAAACAACTTTTATGCAGAATCTCCGTGTTTTTGTTTTTTGCCATCATAGGATCTATGGTTCATTAGAAAAGGGCCGAAATTGCATGAGCAGAAAAGCCCATTTCTAGTTATTGGGCTTCAACAGCCTGAGCAAGTAGGCCTATAGCAAATACCATGTAGATGGCCGTTGAAACCCAAAAGTATTTGTTACCTAGACTTGACATGAACCTTGCTATGCACACGACAATTTCAGTCCGATCCGTGTACGCAACACAAGATCAAACCCAACGTGTGAGGAAGCAGGTGGCAGCACACCTCCAGATGCTCAATCGTACACATATCATATAGGAGTTGTCGTATGTACATTAGTTCCGTATTGACATGTTTGTTTCTTTGGTTAACATGTGGGGTCCGCACAGTCACCTAGGTCGCATATCAACTTCTTTGCTCATAGTTGATGCATGTTTAGTGGCTGCAGCAAGAATCGCTGCCCCTGGGATGTACTTTACCCTTTAGCGGCGAAAAAAATAGGAATGGTCCTCTCATGACTATGATCAACAAGAGGTGGCTATATTATAGTGCTGAAATAAAGTCAATCCTAAAACAGCCATGCATGGGTTATAATATGAAGGCAACACGAAATACAAAAGCAGGGCAGTGTTCAAATAAACTGATTCAAATTAGTACATACTAAAAGCAGTGTACTACTTCTCAACACTTCAAGCATAATAAAAAAGTGTGTCAGTGTTTTTTTAAAGGTAACACCGAACGGGCAATGTTTAAAGCAGGCTTAAACCACATAGCCGCTTGTCGGACACTACCCCAACTAACTCGGGAAGGCTGATAACTCCCACAGTCTCACCTTCATCTCGTTGGAGGTTGCAGCGCAAAATTTTAGGGTATTGATTATGAAGATACTTAGGTATGCTTGTGTAGACGCAGTTTTTCCTCATGAATGGAACCAATGTGCCATCGGGAGCTTTGGATTCACGCTTCTTCAGGTTGGCAATGATCGGGTAATTGAGTCCGAGGAACAGAGAGTGGTCGCCGAGGGCCGTTAACTCGCCTCCAATGAAAGTCCCCCGCACGTGCCGCAACGAAGCAGAGATATGGGATCCTGCTCAAAGACGTAGGTGGCAACAGGAGGATATCGCCGTAGCCGAAGCCCATTAGCAGCATAGGGAATGTCATGAGGTACTTCAGCATTGGCAATCCCAATGTTGTTTCTGTAAGGATGATCATCAATCGCTTGCCATCAGCAGTTGGAGCGAGGAACCACGCGCATCGCTGATCATCCACCACCGGTGGCGGGATTACGAACATGGACATCGGGTTTTCTCGCAATATTAGAAATGGAGACGAATAGGGTGTTACCGGCAACCATATTCAAACAAAGAAAGACTGCTTCATCGTTCATGCTCACGGTATAAATACGACTATGTAAGCTAAGGTCATTGGTCATTCATGTGTTCAAATCGAGTGTCCAATATATCGCTTATACCGCATGCATCCCACGAAACAAGTCTTAACTTCGCCAAAACTAGACACTAGTTAGTGTATACACAGTTATATACTACCTCTGTCCCACCGAAAGTGTCTGAGATTTGTCCAAATTCAGATGTATCTAGACAGTGAAAGCATATAGATACATTCAAATTTTGACAAATATATCATCTTAAGTTTAAGTCTGTGTTGTAGTTAATTCCCTTTGTCTTAAGTGATCCAACGGTGTATATGATTAGATATTTGTATACAATATAGGAGTACGGATAATCTACCGATTGGTCCAGCTTTTAAACCGAGTATAGAGCTTCAATCATGACCCTTGGAGTGCTAAATCTAACGGTGCACAACTGCAGGATTCTCTGTGAAGAGTGCACATAGCTAACTCTACAATATTTTAGAACCATCACGTGAGCCTTGGGTCTACCCCAAAAAATGACCAAATATCTGAAACCCCTGAAGCATATGAATAACCCCATCAAAGAAATCGCTATTCAGCACTGCTACATGGATCAATGGAAGGTTCTTACGGTCTCAACTCTCAAGGAAACATCAAAGGAAAAGGTAGATAAGAAATGAGTGAGTGTTAGATGTACACATATTTTTAATTTTTTATTTGTTCCCTTCATTTGCCGATCGATGGGAAGAAACATCATTTTTTGTAGGACCACTCTTGTTTTCGTATTTTATATATGCATTGTAGGCAATATTTTCTTTCGAAAACCATGAATATAGCTCGAGCTACATGTAGCATGGTTTTTGAAAATTTTGAGAGCTGCATTTTGAAGTTCCAAAGAAAACGGAGATTAAATACGGGTGTCAACAATGTTGTGTTCTACCAACATTCAAATGTCCAAATCAAAATATCTTATATTTAAGGTTTTGCAACAACAAAAAAATCGACATATATTTTCCAACATTTTGTAACTTCAAAATCTATCAGATTCTCGTCATTTTTGTGCGGCCCGAATATAGGGTATCTCAATTTCAGATTTTACACTCTGGTAGAATAATACATTCTCTACATCTATTTTTTTTAGATTTTTTATATATTCTTTCAAAACTTGCGAAAGGCATGCTATAAATATTCTTTTGATTATCAAACAGAATCTTTAATGGTTTGACGTGCATACATACTAGTAATATAAAAATATAAAAGTTCTCGCCTTGTACACATTTTGTTGATTTTTTGGAATGAATACAACATTCAATTTGGTAGATAGAGTACTAAACATTTCATGGGAAACTTAAAGCAGCTTGCCAAACAAAGGCTAATAGAAGAAAAAAATAGAGGTATGACAGGCATAACATCCACGATGGGGTTGAAATATGCATAAGCTTCGGGCAATTTGGCAAAGAAAAATCTAGCCGGATAAAGAACATAATTAAAAAAGGTACAGGTTAAACTAAGTAAATTAGGCATAACAAGTATTTCATTCTTGTTTAGTAAATAATTGGATTTTGATTGAGTTACTTTTCTAAGGGAAAAAGGAGAAGGCAGATATTCAAGACACTTTTGGTGGGACGGAGGGAGTAAATCAAAAGTAAGAAATAGTTATAACATGTTTCATGAGATGGAGTACTAAATAACGGCCATATGCATCTCTTCGATGCGAGAGGCCGGGTACCTCGCCCTCTATTTCGAGCAAAAATCAACTAGTTATATGAAACAATGGGTGTAAAAGTTAATCAAGAAGGGTGCCTTCATTGTGCTACGTTAACATTTGAGATACTTGTTAATTACATCCATATTCTGCAGTGGATAGAGTTAGTAATTCAGGATTGCATTCACATACGGAGTATACTATGTATGCTGATGACTGATTAGTACTAATTCGTTGCAAGCAACGGTTCATTCATATTCAGATAAAGGATGTGATCGTTAAGTCATATACTTATGAAAGTCCTTATGCATCTCTCTAATGCAGATGGCGGGGGTCTCTCGTCCTCCTTTTGGAGCAAAAATCAATTAGTTATATATGAAACAATGGGTGTAAAAGGTTATCAAAAAGGGTGCCTTCATAGTGCTACCTTATCTTTTGAGATCTTTTGAGTAATTACATCCATATTCTCAGTGGGCGTAGAATTACTAATTCAGGAATGCAATCACATACTGAGCATACTATGTTTGTTGGTGACTAATTAGTACTAATTCATTGCAAGCAACGGTTCATTCATATTCAGCAAAAGGCGGTGTGATCATTAAGTCATTTATGAAAGGTAAAATATAAACAAGGTAGTTCATGAATAACTTCATTGATTATGGCAGTGTATCATGCAATGCAACATAAGGACTGAAAAAATACCATTTGGGGTGTCCCAGCAGTACGTCCAGCCCCTAATTTCGTCCACCGCAAAAACTTGGCCACCGAGTTCAATGGCATCACAGAACGCCGGCACAATTTGTTCAGGTGTAGGGTTCTTCAGCATTCTCCAGTCGCCACCCCTTCAAGGTAGAAAATCCTTTTGTTGAACAAGGCGATGAGCTTGTAATCTGCGTACCTCCCACCTTTTGTGGGCACTTGGCAGATTACAATCTTCAACAAATTAATTGCTCGACTCAAAGAAAGATAGTATAACCAATCTTTAGTAGCAGGTTGATATGTAACACCATGACCAATCTTCGGATCAGGTGGGGATGGAAGGGGGATATGTCGCTCGGTGTAGACGTTCGCAAGGCACCACTGGCACCCACGATGATCGGCGGCGGCGATCCAGTCGCCGTTCGCGCCAAGCCATTTTCTGTCGTGCATGAACGGCAGGGTGACAGAACGGCGAGGATGGTCAAGGGGCACCAGGTCGTACACGGTAACATGCAGACGAGATGCTGTCGCCACGAACCAGGGATCATCGAACCAATAAGCAGGCGGAGGCATCAGCAGGCAGGGTTCATCCCAATGGTGCATCTTACCTTCATCATTGCTGATCTGGTCGTAGAGCTCCCTGGAACATGCGGCAAGTCGGACGGTGTAGGTAACGTCCAGATGCGCAGCGATGAGGTCGATGTTGTCGCCGGTGAGAGCCTCCAAGTGGCCGTCCCCGCCGCACCGGCAAAGCCTTGAATATTCCATCAGGTGAAGATGGATTTAGATGGATGGCGGATGCAACTTCGCTATGGAAGAAACGATGCGCGCCGCGGCCGGGTGGGGTGAGGAGAGAAAGGCCGGTATAGTACTAGTGATGCGGCGTGGTGGGGATCCAGATCCTGCGCGTGCGCGTGATTCTGCGAGGGTGAAGAAAAAGACGATAGACATGCAAGGGGCAAAACCTAGGCAGTACTCTAGGCTGCTGCTGCTGCGACTGGGCGCCGATTTGACTGTTGGTAGATGGTAGACTAGCACGCCACCCATCTATAAATTTGCGACGACGTTTGGTGCAGTGATGTCTCGTCACATCAGCTTGAGCAGAGAGGGCTTTTTTTACAGTTTCCATTACGATATATTTTTCGCCGATAATCGTAGTACTCTATGCCAGAGACACGTACCTTAACACGTGGGCAGCATGCAACCGCGCGAGCACCAAAATGAAATGAGAGATGTTTTAGAGCAGAACTTCATTTTCAATGCCTTTCCTAGCTTGGTTTGGAGGAGCTTCAGTGACTTGATGCTTCCAAGTCTCATTGTGACTAGGTGCCACCATCTACCATCTTTCGAGATCCAACGTTCCAAACTATCTGTTATTTCGAAGCTAAAAAAGAAAAAACTATTCAGAAAATTTTGAAAAAAATCCAGTAATATGTAGATGCCTTGTTTTAAAATCTATGAATATTTCATCCCATTCGGATGACTAGCTTGTGATTAAATAGCTTCTTACGTATTCGAGCACTAGTTTAAACTAAATATTATTTGCTCACAAACCAATTATTCAAATCGAATGAAACTCCACCAAAATATAAATCGAAATATGCATGATTTACTGCAATGTGAGCGGATAATTCAATCCCACGAAAAGACAATATGCTCCAAGACCAGTAATCTCTTCCCTAGCTTATCTGAACATAACTGACAGTGTCCTTAGAGAACATCTTGCAGCCTCAGTAAAGCCTCAGGTATGAACAAGAAGCATACGCCATCTACAGATCACGCTAAGAACCACAACCCAGGATCATCCTCATAGCCTATATCATCAAGGTTTCCCTCCAAAATGCTTATGTTTTTGGAAAGTTTTCTTGACGATAGGGAAGATTCTGAAGGGCTTAGATTCGCTACAATAGCAAAAAATGGAAAATTTTCGCCGCTAAAAAGAGTATCCCGCCATTTTAATATACACTTACTAGTAGTTGATCAATTGTGCATTGCAAAACACAAAGTTCAGATCAAATGTGCAACATACCAACAGATAGTTAACTAGCAATTTTACGAGCACATGGCGATACTAAGGTGATGAAGCAGTTAACTAGCAGAACAAGATCTCCTACTCAGGGACGCTCTTGGTGGACGCCGAGATATAGGTCGCTAGCTGTGCACGGAGATCCTCCTTCTCCTTGATAATCGCATTAAGGACGGCGGTTTGTCCGCGCATTAGCACCCTCGAGATCTGCCTCTTGAGCTTTAATTTCAACTTCTGTTCCATGAGATACTTGATGAGGTTGCTTCCAGTATCCATCCATGTGACGCTCTTGTTGTTCAGTTCCACCCAGTAGGCGTTCACGTTTGCTTAAGCATGTCGACGCATTGCGCAAGATGAAAGGAGATCTCCTTCTCAGACGCCAAAACTCTGTGAAGACGATCACACTCCAGGGTGAGGGAGTGTTCATTCTCCAGCTGGCTGCCTATGTGGGCCTTGTTCTCTTCCTTTTGCTACAACAATAATTGTATGAAAAAAAAAGAAATCAACCCATTCATATATGAGTATTAGTTACCCGCAAACAATAGGACTACTAATTTCTAGCATGGATATTGATAAAGGAATGGACAACGCTCGGACGCTCCACAAATACCACAGGGTTCATCAACACATAATTAATCGGAAAGCAGTGATTACATAAACTATAAAAAACAAGTGGACAGAGGCATACAGCCTACCTGGCTTGGCCGGGAAACGGGGCCAAACTTAGCTTCGGACGGCCGGACTTGGGGCGCCACCGTCGTTGTGGTTACCGGGGAGACATTTGAACCGCCGGCCCTTTGAGATGTAAATAAATGTAAAAACGGTTAGAAAATAAGAATCAACTGAAGGACACCCCGCTAGAAACTTACCCGACGAACCCTCGCCCTTGATGGTGGTGTTTGCATCATCATCATTCATCAATGTGACGCTCCGGTTATGCAGTTCCACACAAACGCGTTCTGCTCATTAAGCCTGTCGAGCTCGGCAGTAAAGGTATTGATGCCTTGCTGAAGATTATGGCAGATCTTGTTCTCGGACGCCAAATCTACGTGAACAGGCTCAAACTCTGGGGTAAGGGAGAGTTCATTCCCCAGCTGGCTGCCTATGTGGGCCATGTTCACCTCCATTTGCTGGCACGATCATTGTATGGAACAAAAAAGAATCCAACCAATTCATATATGAGTAATTACACGCAAAAAAATAGGAGTACTACTAATTTCTAGCACAGATCTTGATACAGGAATGGACATCACATGGACGCTCCACAAATATCACAGTGTTCATCAACACATAATTAAAAGGAAAGCCGTGATTACATAAACTACTCCATCCTATCCCTTTTAGTAGTAGTAGTAGTAAACACGGATTTAGTAAAGTTGTATTCTCCCTATGATCCCTTTTAGTTGACTCGGATTTAGTACAAAGTTGTACAAATTTTATTTGACTCAAATTTCAAATAAAATGGATCGGAGGGAGTACTAAATCAGAGTCTATTAAAATGGATTGGAGGGAGTATTAAAAAAAAAGTGGATAGAGGCATACAGCCTACCTGGCTTGGCCGTGAAACGGGGCCGAACTCAGCTTCCGACGACCGGACTTGGGGCGCCACCGTCGTGGGGGTTACCGGGTAGACGTTTGAACCGCCGGCCCTGTGAGATGTAAATAAATGGAAAAAACAGTTAGAAAATAAGAATGAACTGGAGGACACGCCACTAGAAACCTACCGGACGAACCCTCGCCCACCGGCTCGCTCTCTCCATCGAATAGAGGATAGGCGCTCTGCGAGAATGCTCAGGCGATCATAAGTGGCCATACAACGACGCGCTAGCTGGCTAGATGAGTTTTTCTCGGCGGTCCTAGTCCTCATCGTCTTCCCTAGGATATCCTGCCGCCGGGCCGCCCGGCTCAATGGAGCCATGGCTTGCGAGGTACGTAGTACTTTACTACTCAGTAGTTAGGGTGGAGGGCTGGTGAAGGCTAGTTACTAGCTACCAGCAGAACAGAAAGAGAAGAAGGGCGGAGGGCTGGTCAAGGATAAATCTTACATACACCCGAAAAGACCATCGTGCCCTCGCGGGGCTTCTCGAGCAATTATAGGGACGTCTCGTTCTCAAATGGGCAAGATAGGGTACCTTCCCGAGGAAGCATCTAGCACCCAAGCCAATGGACTGCGCGTTGATCAATGGTTACGTATGTGTGGCATACCGTAAAAGAAAAGATAACAAGGGAAATGCAGCGTGGTCCAGAGGTGCATTTAATCGGACATGGGATTCCATAGTACAGGATACACCATAGAGTATGTGAACATAAACACAGAATACAATCAAGTGTTGGACCCTCTCCGCCAAATAAGATCATATATCGTCGTTAGGGCCGCCCTGGTGAATCCTCACGAATGAAAAAGCCCATAGTTGGCAACCTAAACCCGCCGCTCCGAATAGGAACTTCCGTCCGACGATAACTTTCTCGACAACAAAAAATAATTAATTCGATCTTGCATAAACCGCAATTTCAATTAGATAACCACGAAGATTAAGATAGGCGCATGTATCACCCGTCGATGCGAACCCAGATAGTCAGCTCCGTGCACGGTTGATACCATTGCAACGACCGCTCTAGTTCCGACCATTTGGCGGCGCCCGGCGTGGTCGTGCTGTTACATGAGAATAGTGGCGTATAGTTGGGGAGCATTAAACCAATCTCAGAGCGATTAAGTAATGGCTTGCCGTGCGACGACATACTCACATTGTACTCCGGCCACACGCACGCCGCCGACCTAACGCACTCAACGGATAGGCTGGCCAGCCCGCATCCATTTTTCGGCTGGACTTGCGGATATGTGTGCGGACGAACACGGTACCATCGTTCCCGTAGAAGATGACCGGACGTCTTGGCTCTGGCGGTGCCGGCACCGGGATGATGAACGCCATCGCGGTGCCGTACGGGATCATGTCCACACAAATCGAATGGATTTCTCTCGAGGTGGGCGATGAGCGCTGCTGGCGAGGCGGAGAAGTCGCAGCCGGCCTCTGTGCAGTCGCACGGGCTGTGCGGGCACGCGAGCTCGTGGTCGTGGAGCTCGTTGTAGGCGACCACGCTCCCGCACCCGTCGTGGGGGCACTCCATCCTCTTTAATCTGCTTTGAAGAAGATATTGATGGGGAGGGGAGGGGAGGGGCGAGTGGAGAAGAAGGAAGGTGGTGGCTATTAATTCGGGCCTCACCGTCCCACCAGTTTGGCTAATTAAGGTGACGCCGAAAGTTTCACCGTCTATGTTTTCACACGCAAGACACCTTATATGATGGCCAAAAATGGGATATGAAGATTTTCTCGAAATATCAAAAAAAAAAAGATTGATGTTTGACATATGTGTGATGTTACTCAAAATTGAACTACATGTTACGAATGGACGGTCGGCAATTTTTAGGGAAGAAAATGAATTTTAAAATATTGAAATACTTTGAGTGTCTCTGTGTGAAGCCTTGCACTAAGATCATAGAAATTTCCATTACCCTTGGACTAGCTTGTGTCGTCATATGAGATATAGATGGTATAAAAATAACAAACTACAATACTAAGAGTGATTTATATAAATCAAGTTTGATTTCTTGCTTTCATGTATGAGTTAATTTATTAACATGGCTTTCTACCCCCCCCCCCCACACACACACACACAAACACACAAACACACTCTCTCTCTCTCTCTCAAATGGGGGTGAGAGGAGAAGAAGGATGTTCGTAACTCATGCCTCACCATCCTACCAGACTTTGGTCGATGCCCAACACATTCATGACCTAAAAAGGTGACGTTGACTATTTCATAGTCTACATTTTCACAAGCATTATACAATGTATATTGGCCAAAATGTGATGTGTAGATTTTCTCGAATTGTACCTTATTTGGATTCATGTTTGACGTATGAGCGGTTTTACTCAAAATTCAACTACATGTTCAAATGCCAGGTCGGAAAATTTGAATGAAGAAAATATAGTTTAAATATTGAAATAAGTGAGCATATGTGTGCGTGTGTGCGTGTGTGTGTGTGTGTCTTTTGTGCACTACGATACGTAAAATTGGCACTACCATTTTACGAATGTGGTGGGTCCTAGAATATTGAAGCAAATTCAAAAAAAATGTGCTAGCTTGAGTCATCGTATGAGATAAAATCGCTATACAAATAACAAACTTACAACCTTAAGGTAATTTAAGAAAGATTTATTATCTTGCTTGCACATGTGTGGTCATGTTGATTGCATTGTATATTAGTATGAACTTAATAATAATTATCCCAAATATTAGCAGCAATGTGCATCTTACCGTTCACATATATTTTATTCAACTTCATTTCACACATAAATACATTCTACTTTATTAGTGTAAAATAAGAGCTTTATGTGAGCTTTATTGTGAAGTGGCTGCCTGAGAGAAGGGCCAAATTTTCAAGGTAACAATTTTGAAACATGGCATACTTCATAAGATGACCATTTAGGTGATATATATGTTGATTATTTCTCGAGTTTGTAATATATGTGGACTTATGTTGAGTTTTAACCAATTTTAGTCAATTTAAAATTGCATGTTCTTTAAAGTTCGGCACGAGTTTTGGTAGAAAATATGCAGATTTTACCATGGTAAGGTGTTATGCTTCATGCATGAAAAATCTACAAAGAAAAGATGAACAATTTGTACGAATGGTGAAGCCGGTGAATTTGAAGCAAATTGAATGCAACCAAAGGAAATTCATTAAAACTAAAAAAAAAAAAGATGAAGAGTTCACGAGGAAATGGTATGGCGATTTGAAAAGAAAATGAATCACTACATATGTGAATCTGGTCATAGTAAACGAAAATGCCAAGTAGAGTTTCCAATTTTGTTCATAAAAATAGATCAAATTTGAACTAGATTTGTGATGTAGATTGGTCATAGAAACCGCTATAAGCCATCGCAATGTACGGAAGTGAATAATTCTAGGCATCCATATTTTAATTACTTCATGTAATGTAATTGAACAAGCTAGATTGGGTATTGCCCCATGAAATTGTACCACACATGCCAACAATAGTAAACCTGGTTGCTTACAAGTACGCCAACATTATGTGGCTTGATTAAATGTGCATTAAACTTAAAATGCCTATTTATTTATATTGTTTTAGTAGTCGTATGACAGTGAAGGATCCAGAGTTGCATTAATCGGCGAATTGGGTTACATATTACATAGAATAATTCATGGTAAACATAAAATACATCCAATCCGTCAATATTTTTAGATAAAGGTCTAAGTAGTCCTTCCCCACCGAAGTAGATGACCACCTCCAACACTACGGCCGTCCTGACAAGAACCATCAGCAAAACGTCTCTTTTAGTCCTTGTACTGAGTACTTTGAAGCAGGAAGCCCCAGACACACCCTTCCTTTTACGGTGATGAAGCAATATTAAACATCAAAAGAAGAGGCAGAACAAGATCTCCTACTCAGGGACACTTGGTGGACGCGAGATATAGGTCGCTAGCCGTGCACCGAGATCCTCTTCTCCTTGCTAATCGCCCGTCACAAGAAAAACAAATTAATTCAGCATTACTTAAATCCGCATTAGCATCGTCCCAATAAGATTGAGGGTAGTGTTATGTTCACTCACTCCTTATCGATGCGCAAATAGATAGTCAGCTGCTTCGATGATTCATTGCCGCACAGGTACCGCGGCGGCACCGAGAGGAAGGAAGTGACATCTCCCAAAGAAACCGTGCCGGAGTCGGGCTGCTCGTCGGCTCTAATACCGCCTTCACCACGTCAAACAAGTGTTCCCGGTAAGCTTACGCGGCCCCGGCATCGGCGGGCCGTTCGCCCACATTGTCACCCTATACCGGGGCAAGTTGCACGCCGCCGGCCTGACGCACACGAAGGATACCGCGGTGTCCATGCCGCAAGGGTGGATGTGCAAGGCGAACACTGCGCCATCCGTCCCGTAGCCGATGAGCTGTAGTTTTGGCGAGCCCGGTGCCGGCACCTTCAGATGAACAAATCCGAAGTCCTCGTCGTACGGGAACCTATCCACAGCGGTCAAGTGGGCTTCTCTGAGGTGTAGGATGAACGGTACCTTCGAATCGGCGACGCAGCCGGGTGCGTGCGAAGCAAGAGCCGTGCGGGCACGCCATCATGTGCTTGTCTTCCTCGTTGTAAGGGATCTCCCTCCCGCACCGATCGTTGATACACCTGGATCGTCGGCTTCGAGAGGCTGCTTCTTCGGCACAGGCAACTCCATAGTCTAAGGTCGATGAGGGATCGGAAAGGGGCGCGGGGGTTGTGGCGCGGCGGCGCGAGCGAGGGGGAGCAGTGAGAAGCTGAGAACGAGAAGGGAGATTGATGTTTATGGAGATTGATGTTTCTTTATAATAATATAGAGGGCTCTTCTTTTAACGGGAGCCTCTAGACTGGTGGACACATGACCTGTGCTCACTGAAGTGTGGGACCTCACGCATGGGAACCACACGTAAGTGACAGACCAGTTGGTGTACTCGGGTGATTATTATAATGTATAAGTACTCCATAGTTTCCTATAGATCCAAGGGTAGGAAAGCCAAGTTATCTCATTTACAAGACATTATTTTTTCCATGAAGCCAAGTGTATCCCCCTCCCCGGTGATTTGACCTAGATTTGAAATCAAGGCACACATGATTCAAAAAGGCAATCTAAAAACATGGAGTATTCATCATTTTGTAGTACATATATCTAGGGAAAATACCAAACATGCCATACCAGTGTTTTAGAGAAGAACCCTCAAGTAGATTGGCACCATGTTGGAGTTCGTCTAGCTAAATTTCCTCCCACATGCATGTGAGCTTGGTACCACTACACAAGAACCATGCCAAACTTTTGAATCATGGCCCAATTTTATGTATATATTTGCAACTTTTCATCATGCAAGCATGAATACTTTGCAAAATATGTGCATTTTGGGTTGTCGCCCATAAATGTGTTTTTGCTTGTCTGCCACCAATCAAGTTTTCATTCGCGGGGAAACATGCATGACAGGATGACCATTTCCAAGGTTTCATGAATTATCTCAATGTGCATCTATATATATACAATTTCTTGGGCTAAATCCGATAAAATGCAAATTTGACACAGTGTGTAGATGAAGTACAGATCAAACAAATAATTTAAAAATACATGGGTGTGTGGCCTGAATGTGTGGATCGAGCCAAGTACATTTTATATAATAATGGCCAAACACATGCACCGCACCCTCGTACTAGAGCAAATTAAAACAAGCAGGGTGAGAGCATCGTGAGATTGCTCGACCTAGCTAAATTTTAAAACAAGCCGAATTAATAAGTTATTGTGTGGGGATTGATAGAAAAGATCGAAACAAAGCATGCATAGTCATATCATTTGTGGTTTACATAATACCTCTATGAACAGTACCAAATAAACATGGCATATATACACTTCTATGTTTAGACAAGAACCCTGCATATTTTTTTTTGCACCATGTGTTTGAGGCCTCGCTTCCCCAGAAGTGTGTGTGAGAGCATTTTGCATGCTACGAGAAAACAATGCCAAACATTTGAATCGCATGACTCATTTTTTGGTAGTGATATATAGGTTTATGGTTTATATATATAAGGTTTAGTGTTAGGGTCTAGGGGTTTAATATAATTAGGGTTTAGGGTTTATAGAGATTCACATCATCTGTTTCATTTCACATTTGTGATGTACAATACTACATACCTAAGTAAAATCGATCCATTCTTAGTCACTCCAAAATGGAGCTCGTGGCCGGGAGGTTTTTGGAATTTCCATGTTTGAAACCCAATACCACTTCTCTTTGGTTCAAAAACCTCCCAAAATTAAGCCCGTTTTCAAATATTTCAAACTTATTCAAATTTGGTTCAAATTTGAAAGACATACAAGTTATATCACACATATTGCATACATTTTCACACAAACTGCACTAGATGCTAACCCTATAATTTGAGACCATTTGGATGAGGTCGAAAAAATTCTTGGATTAGAATCGTGTTGTTCAAACCCCGTAGTTGGATTTTTTTTTTGAACCCTTGATCTGTAGAACTGGGCAAAACCCGAGTTTAACCTATTTAATTATAGATTCGTATATCGATTTTTCTACTACCTTTTTATTATTACTATGCAGCACATGGGTGTTTGCCCGTCGAGTGAAACACGGAGGAAGAGGGATCACTCGGAAGGAGAGAAGAAGGGGTGTCTCCCCTTTTTCGGGTGATGATGTTGACTTTTGTGCAGGGTTTGTCAGTGAGCAGGAGGTGCGAGCGAGCGAGCGAGCGAGTCGAGCGAGGCCGAGAATGAGAGAGATTTGTTTTTTTTTTGTGAGAGGGACAACCGAAGGATCCAGAAGGACCCACAGACTTCCAATACGCATCTGATGCGTCTTCTCTTGACAAAGAAGATGGCTGGGAGTTTGCGTACCTACTGCACGTGACTTGTTCTCACTGAAGTGTGGGACCTCAAGGGTGGGCACCACACGTAAGTGACAGACCTGTTGGTGTAAAAACTCGGTTGATTATAATAGTGCATTAGAACAAAGTTTCCTATGGATTCAAGGGTAGGAAATCCAAGTTAACTCATTTACGTGTTAAACTTATCTAAATCTTGGTCAAACATAGGATTTGACCAAGATTCAAATGGGCAGAAAAATAAAAAAACAGAAAAATGAAAAACCAAATCACATAGTCTTCTTATGTCATGTAGTAAGCAGTAAAGTTGATAAAAAAAAGGTCCATACATATTCAAACCACACAAATCATGTATCTATATATACCCCCTAACCCCTAAACTCCGTCTTATGAAGTCAAACATGGAAATTTCAAAAACCATCCTAAGAGCTACATTTTGGGGTGACTAAGAAGGATACATGCTTCCCTTTTCATTTTCATGTCTTAAACTTGTTTAAATTATCTTGGTCAAACCTAGGATTAGACAAGATTCAAATGGGCATCAAAATTGAAAAAAATTCAGCAAAAAAAAACCAAAGCAAATAGTTTTCTTATGTCATATAGTAAGCATTAAAGTTGATAAACAAGGTCTAGACATAATCAAACCAGACAAATCATGTAGCTATACCCCCTAACCCCTAAACTCTGTCTTATGAATTGAAGTCAAGCATGTGAAGAGAAGTGGTTTTGGGTTTCAAACATGGAAATTTCAAAAACCTCCCAAAAGCTTCATTTTAGAGTGCATGACTAAGAAGGATCCATGCTTACCTTTTCATTTTCATGTTTTAAACTTGTTTAAATTATCTTGGTCGTCAAACCTAGGATTTGACAAGATCCAAATGGGCATCAAAATTGAAAAAAAAAATCAGAAAAAAGAAAAACCAAAGCAAATAGTTTTCTTATGTCATATATATAGTAAGCATTGAAGTTGATAAACAAGGTCCATACATATTCAAACAACACAAATCATGTATCTATACCCCTAACCCCTAAATTGATTAACTATGTCTTATGAAGTCAAGCATGTGAAGAGAAGTGGTTTTGGGTTTCAAACATGGAAATTTCAAAAACCTCCCAAAAGCTTCATTTTAGAGTGACTAAGAAGGATCCATGCTTACATTTGCATTTTCATATTTTAAAATTGTTTAAATCATTATCAAACCTAGGATTTGACCAAGATACAAATGGGTGGGCACAAAATTCAAAAAAATCAGAAAAATGAAAAACAAAAGCACATAGTCTTCTTATATATGTCATATCGTAAGCATTCGAGTTGATAAACGAGGTCTAGGTATATATATCCAAACCAGACAAATCATGTATCTACCCCCCATCGATCTTATGAAGTCTAGCATGAAGAGAAGTCGTTTTGGGTTTCAAACATGGAAATTTCAAGAACATCCCAAAAGCTTCATTTTAGAGTGACTAAGAAGGATACATGCTTACCTTTTAATTTTCATGTTTTAAACTTGTTTAAATCTTGGTTGAACCTAGGATTTGACCAAGATTCAAATATATGGGCATAAAATTCAAAAAAAAAATAGAAAAATGAAAAACCAAAGCACATAGTCTTCTTATGTCTATAGTTAGCATTAAAGTTGATAAACATGTCTAGACATATTCAAACTAGAAAATCATGTCTATATCTACACCCCTAACCCTAAACTCTGTCTTATGAAGTCAAGCATGCATGAAGAGAAGTGGTTTTTTTGTTTCAAACATGGAAATTTCAAAAACCCTCCCAAGAGCTACATTTTGGGGTGACTAAGAAGGATAGATGCTTATTTTTTCATATTCATGATTTAAACTTGTTTAAACCATGGTCAAACCTAGGATTTGACCAAGATTCAAATGGGCATCAAAATTGAAAAAAAAATAAGCAAAAAGAAAAACCAAAGCAAATAGTTTTCTTATGTTATATAGTAAGCATTAAAGTTGATAAACAAGGTCTAGACATATTCAAACCAGACAAATCATGTAGCTATACCCCCTAACCCCTAAACTCTGTCTTATGAAGTCAAGCATGAAGAGAAGTGGTTTTGGGTTTCAAACATGGAAATTTCAAAAACCTCCCAAAAGCCCCTTTTCAAATATTTCAAACTTATTCAAATTTGGTTCAAATTTGAAAGACATACAAGTTATAGCACACATAGTGCATACATTTTCACACAAACTGCACTAGATGCTAACCCTATAATTTGAGGCCATTTGGATGAGGTCGATTTTTCTACTACCTTTTTATTATTACTATGCAGCACATGGGTGTTTGCCCGTCGAGTGAAACACGGAGGAAGAGGGATCACTCGGAAGGAGAGAAGAAGGGGGTGTCTCCCCTTTTTCGGGTGATGATGTTGACTTTTGTGCAGGGTTTGTCAGTGAGCAGGAGGTGCGAGCGAGCGAGCGAGCGAGTCGAGCGAGGCCGAGAATGAGAGAGATTTGTTTTTTTTGTGAGAGGGACAACCGAAGGATCCAGAAGGACCCACAGACTTCCAATGCGCATCTGATGCGTCTTCTCTTGACAAAGAAGATGGATGGGAGTTTGCGTACCTACTGCACGTGACTTGTGCTCACTGAAGTGTGGGACCTCAAGGGTGGGCACCACACGTAAGTGACAGACCTGTTGGTGTAAAAACTCGGTTGATTATAATAGTGCATTAGAACAAAGTTTCCTATGGATTCAAGGGTAGGAAATCCAAGTTAACTCATTTACGTGTTAAACTTGTCTAAATCTTGGTCAAACCTAGGATTTGACCAAGATTCAAATGGGCAGAAAAATAAAAAAAACAGAAAAATGAAAAACAAAATCACATAGTCTTCTTATGTCATATAGTAAGCATTAAAGTTGATAAACAAGGTCTAGACATATCAAACCATACAAATCATGTATCTACCCCTAACCCCTAAACTCCGTCTTATGAAGTCAAGCATGAAGAGAAGTGGTTTTGGGTTTCAAACATGGAAATTTCAAAATCCTCCCAAAAGCCCCTTTTCAAATATTTCAAACTTATTCAAATTTGGTTCAAATTTGAAAGACATACAAGTTATAGCACACATAGTGCATACATTTTCACAAAAAACTGCACTAGATGCTAACCCTATAGCTTGAGGCCATTTGGATGAGGTCGAAAAAATTCTTGGATTAGAATCGTGTTGTTCGAACCCCGTAGTTGGATTTTTTTGAACCCTTGATCTGTAGAACTGGGCAAAACCCGAGTTTAGAGTGACTAAGAAGGATACATGCTTCCCTTTTCATTTTCATGTTTTAAACTTGTTTAAATTATCTTGGTCAAACCTAGGATTAGACAAGATTCAAATGGGCATCAAAATTGAAAAAAAAATCAGCAAAAAGGAAAACCAAAGCAAATAGTTTTCTTATGTCATATAGTAAGCATTAAAGTTGATAAACAAGGTCTAGACATATTCAAACCAGACAAATCATGTAGCTATACCCCCTAACCCCTAAACTCGATCTATCTTATGAAGTCAAGCATGTGAAGAGAAGTGGTTTTGGGTTTCAAACATGGAAATTTCAAAAACCTCCCAAAAGCTTCATTTTAGAGTGACTAAGAAGGATCCATGCTTCCCTTTTCATTTTCATGTTTTAAACTTGTTTAAATTATCTTGGTCGTCAAACCTAGGATTTGACAAGCAGATTCAAATGGGCATCAAATTTGAAAAAAAAATCAGAAAAAAGAAAAACCAAAGCAAATAGTTTTCTTATGTCATATAGTAAGCATTGAATTTGATAAACAAGGTCCATACATATTCAAACCACACAAATCATGTATCTATACCCCCTAAGCCCTAAATTAATTAACTATGTCTTATGAAGTCAAGCATGTGAAGAGAAGTGGTTTTGGGTTTCAAACATGGAAATTTCAAAAACCTCCCAAAAGCTTCATTTTAGACAGACTAAGAAGGATCCATGCTTACATTTGCATTTTCATATTTTAAACTTGTTTAAATCATTATCAAACCTAGGATTTGACCAAGATACAAATGGGTGGGCACAAAATTCAAAAAAATCAGAAAAATGAAAAACAAAAGCACATAGTCTTCTTATATATGTCATATCGTAAGCATTCGAGTTGATAAACGAGGTCTAGGTATATCCAAACCAGACAAATCATGTATCTACCCCCCGTCGATCTTATGAAGTCTAGCATGAAGAGAAGTCGTTTTGGGTTTCAAACATGGAAATTTCAAGAACATCCCAAAAGCTTCATTTTAGAGTGACTAAGAAGGATACATGCTTACCTTTTAATTTTCATGTTTTAAACTTGTTTAAATCTTGGTTGAACCTAGGATTTGACCAAGATTCAAATATATGGGAATAAAATTCAGAAAAAAACAGAAAAATGAAAAACCAAAGCACATAGTCTTCTTATGTCTATAGTTAGCATTAAAGTTGATAAACAGGTCTAGACATATTCAAACTAGAAAATCATGTATATATCTACACCCCTAACCCTAAACTCTGTCTTATGAAGTCAAGCATGCATGAAGAGAAGTGGTTTTTTTTGTTCCAAACATGGAAATTTCAAAAACCCTCCCAAGAGCTACATTTTGGGGTGACTAAGAAGGAAAGATGCTTATTTTTTCATATTCATGATTTAAACTTGTTTAAACCATGGTTAAACCTAGGATTTGACCAAGATTCAAATGGGCATCAAAATTGAAAAAAAAAATCAGCAAAATAAAAACCAAAGCAAATAGTTTTCTTATGTTATATAGTAAGCATTAAAGTTGATAAACAAGGTCTAGACATATTCAAACCAGACAAATCATGTATCTATACCCCCTAACCCCTAAACTCTGTCTTATGAAGTCAAGCATGAAGAGAAGTGGTTTTGGGTTTCAAACATGGAAATTTGAAAAACCTCCCAAAAGCCCCTTTGCAAATATTTCAAACTTATTCAAATTTGGTTCAAATTTGAAAGACATACAAGTTATAGCACACATAGTGCATACATTTTCACACAAACTGCACTAGATGCTAACCCTATAATTTGAGGCCATTTGGATGAGGTCGAAAAAATTCTTGGATTAGAATCGTGTTGTTCGAACCCCGTAGTTGGATTTTTTTTTTGAACCCTTGATCTGCAGAACTGGGCAAAACCCGAGTTTAACCTATTTAATTATAGATTCGTATATCGATTTTTCTACTACCTTTTTATTATTACTATGCAGCACATGGGTGTTTGCCCGTCGAGTGAAACACGGAGGAAGAGGGATCACTCGGAAGGAGAGAAGAAGGGGGTGTCTCCCCTTTTTCGGGTGATGATGTTGACTTTTGTGCAGGGTTTGTCAGTGAGCAGGAGGTGCGAGCGAGCGAGCGAGCGAGCGAGTCGAGCGAGGCCGAGAATGAGAGAGATTTTTTTTTTGTGAGAGGGACAACCGAAGGATCCAGAAGGACCCACAGACTTCCAATACGCATCTGATGCGTCTTCTCTTGACAAAGAAGATGGCTGGGAGTTTGCGTACCTACTGCACGTGACTTGTGCTCACTGAAGTGTGGGACCTCAAGGGTGGGCACCACACGTAAGTGACAGACCTGTTGGTGTAAAAACTCGGTTGATTATAATAGTGCATTAGAACAAAGTTTCCTATGGATTCAAGGGTAGGAAATCCAAGTTAACTCATTTACGTGTTAAACTTGTCTAAATCTTGGTCAAACCTAGGATTTGACCAAGATTCAAATGGGCAGAAAAATAAAAAAAACAGAAAAATGAAAAACAAAATCACATAGTCTTCTTATGTCATATAGTAAGCATTAAAGTTGATAAACAAGGTCTAGACATATCAAACCATACAAATCATGTATCTACCCCTAACCCCTAAACTCCGTCTTATGAAGTCAAGCATGAAGAGAAGTGGTTTTGGGTTTCAAACATGGAAATTTCAAAATCCTCCCAAAAGCCCCTTTTCAAATATTTCAAACTTATTCAAATTTGGTTCAAATTTGAAAGACATACAAGTTATAGCACACATAGTGCATACATTTTCACAAAAAACTGCACTAGATGCTAACCCTATAGCTTGAGGCCATTTGGATGAGGTCGAAAAAATTCTTGGATTAGAATCGTGTTGTTCGAACCCCGTAGTTGGATTTTTTTGAACCCTTGATCTCAGAACTGGGCAAAACCCGAGTTTAGAGTGACTAAGAAGGATACATGCTTCCCTTTTCATTTTCATGTTTTAAACTTGTTTATATTATCTTGGTCAAACCTAGGATTAGACAAGATTCAAATGGGCATCAAAATTGAAAAAAAATCAGCAAAAAGGAAAACCAAAGCAAATAGTTTTCTTATGTCATATAGTAAGCATTAAAGTTGATAAACAAGGTCTAGACATATTCAAACCAGACAAATCATGTAGCTATTAACCATAACCCCTAAACTCGATCTATCTTATGAAGTCAAGCATGTGAAGAGAAGTGGTTTTGGGTTTCAAACATGGAAATTTCAAAAACCTCCCAAAAGCTTCATTTTAGAGTGACTAAGAAGGATCCATGCTTCCCTTTTCATTTTCATGTTTTAAACTTGTTTAAATTATCTTGGTCGTCAAACCTAGGATTTGACAAGCAGATTCAAATGGGCATCAAATTTGAAAAAAAAATCAAAAAAAAGAAAAACCAAAGCAAATAGTTTTCTTATGTCATATAGTAAGCATTGAATTTGATAAACAAGGTCCATACATATTCAAACCACACAAATCATGTATCTATACCCCCTAAGCCCTAAATTAATTAACTATGTCTTATGAAGTCAAGCATGTGAAGAGAAGTGGTTTTGGGTTTCAAACATGGAAATTTCAAAAACCTCCCAAAAGCTTCATTTTAGACAGGACTAAGAAGGATCCATGCTTACATTTGCATTTTCATATTTTAAACTTGTTTAAATCATTATCAAACCTAGGATTTGACCAAGATACAAATGGGTGGGCACAAAATTCAAAAAATCAGAAAAATGAAAAACAAAAGCACATAGTCTTCTTATATATGTCATATCGTAAGCATTCGAGTTGATAAACGAGGTCTAGGTATATCCAAACCAGACAAATAATGTATCTACCCCCCGTCTATCTTATGAAGTCTAGCATGAAGAGAAGTCGTTTTGGGTTTCAAACATGGAAATTTCAAGAACATCCCAAAAGCTTCATTTTAGAGTGACTAAGAAGGATACATGCTTACCTTTTAATTTTCATGTTTTAAACTTGTTTAAATCTTGGTTGAACCTAGGATTTGACCAAGATTCAAATATATGGGAATAAAATTCAGAAAAAAACAGAAAAATGAAAAACCAAAGCACATAGTCTTCTTATGTCTATAGTTAGCATTAAAGTTGATAAACAGGTCTAGACATATTCAAACTAGAAAATCATGTATATATCTACACCCCTAACTCCTAAACTCTGTCTTATGAAGTCAAGCATGCATGAAGAGAAGTGGTTTTTTTTGTTCCAAACATGGAAATTTCAAAAACCCTCCCAAGAGCTACATTTTGGGGTGACTAAGAAGGAAAGATGCTTATTTTTTCATATTCATGATTTAAACTTGTTTAAACCATGGTCAAACCTAGGATTTGACCAAGATTCAAATGGGCATCAAAATTGAAAAAAAGCAGCAAAAATAAAAACCAAAGCAAATAGTTTTCTTATGTTATATAGTAAGCATTAAAGTTGATAAACAAGGTCTAGACATATTCAAACCAGGACAAATCATGTATCTATACCCCCTAACCCCTAAACTCTGTCTTATGAAGTCAAGCATGAAGAGAAGTGGTTTTGGGTTTCAAACATGGAAATTTGAAAAACCTCCCAAAAGCCCCTTTGCAAATATTTCAAACTTATTCAAATTTGGTTCAAATTTGAAAGACATACAAGTTATAGCACACATAGTGCATACATTTTCACACAAACCGCACTAGATGCTAACCCTATAATTTGAGGCCATTTGGATGAGGTCGAAAAAATTCTTGGATTAGAATCGTGTTGTTCGAACCCCGTAGTTGGATTTTTTTTGAACCCTTGATCTGCAGAACTGGGCAAAACCCGAGTTTAACCTATTTAATTATAGATTCGTATATCGATTTTTCTACTACCTTTTTATTATTACTATGCAGCACATGGGTGTTTGCCCGTCGAGTGAAACACGGAGGAAGAGGGATCACTCGGAAGGAGAGAAGAAGGGGGTGTCTCCCCTTTTTCGGGTGATGATGTTGACTTTTGTGCAGGGTTTGTCAGTGAGCAGGAGGTGCGAGCGAGCGAGTCGAGCGAGGCCGAGAATGAGAGAGATTTATTTTTTTGTGAGAGGGACAACCGAAGGATCCACAGACTTCCAATACGCATCTGATGCGTCTTCTCTTGACAAAGAAGATGGCTGGGAGTTTGCGTACCTACTGCACGTGACTTGTGCTCACTGAAGTGTGGGACCTCAAGGGTGGGCACCACACGTAAGTGACAGACCTGTTGGTGTAAAAACTCGGTTGATTATAATAGTGCATTAGAACAAAGTTTCCTATGGATTCAAGGGTAGGAAATCCAAGTTAACTCATTTACGTGTTAAACTTGTCTAAATCTTGGTCAAACCTAGGATTTGACCAAGATTCAAATGGGCAGAAAAATAAAAAAAAACAGAAAAATGAAAAACAAAATCACATAGTCTTCTTATGTCATATAGTAAGCATTAAAGTTGATAAACAAGGTCTAGACATATCAAACCATACAAATCATGTATCTACCCCTAACCCCTAAACTCCGTCTTATGAAGTCAAGCATGAAGAGAAGTGGTTTTGGGTTTCAAACATGGAAATTTCAAAATCCTCCCAAAAGCCCCTTTTCAAATATTTCAAACTTATTCAAATTTGGTTCAAATTTGAAAGACATACAAGTTATAGCACACATAGTGCATACATTTTCACAAAAACTGCACTAGATGCTAACCCTATAGCTTGAGGCCATTTGGATGAGGTCGAAAAAATTCTTGGATTAGAATCGTGTTGTTCGAACCCCGTAGTTGGATTTTTTGAACCCTTGATCTGTAGAACTGGGCAAAACCCGAGTTTAGAGTGACTAAGAAGGATACATGCTTCCCTTTTCATTTTCATGTTTTAAACTTGTTTAAATTATCTTGGTCAAACCTAGGATTAGACAAGATTCAAATGGGCATCAAAATTGAAAAAAAAATCAGCAAAAAGGAAAACCAAAGCAAATAGTTTTCTTATGTCATATAGTAAGCATTAAAGTTGATAAACAAGGTCTAGACATATTCAAACCAGACAAATCATGTAGCTATACCCCTAACCCCTAAACTCTATCTTATGAAGTCAAGCATGTGAAGAGAAGTGGTTTTGGGTTTCAAACATGGAAATTTCAAAAACCTCCCAAAAGCTTCATTTTAGAGTGACTAAGAAGGATCCATGCTTCCCTTTTCATTTTCATGTTTTAAACTTGTTTAAATTATCTTGGTCGTCAAACCTAGGATTTGACAAGCAGATTCAAATGGGCATCAAATTTGAAAAAAAAATCAGAAAAAAGAAAAACCAAAGCAAATAGTTTTCTTATGTCATATAGTAAGCATTGAATTTGATAAACAAGGTCCATACATATTCAAACCACACAAATCATGTATCTATACCCCCTAAGCCCTAAATTAATTAACTATGTCTTATGAAGTCAAGCATGTGAAGAGAAGTGGTTTTGGGTTTCAAACATGGAAATTTCAAAAACCTCCCAAAAGCTTCATTTTAGACAGACTAAGAAGGATCCATGCTTACATTTGCATTTTCATATTTTAAACTTGTTTAAATCATTATCAAACCTAGGATTTGACCAAGATACAAATGGGTGGGCACAAAATTCAAAAAAATCAGAAAAATGAAAAACAAAAGCACATAGTCTTCTTATATATGTCATATCGTAAGCATTCGAGTTGATAAACGAGGTCTAGGTATATCCAAACCAGGACAAATCATGTATCTACCCCCGTCGATCTTATGAAGTCTAGCATGAAGAGAAGTCGTTTTGGGTTTCAAACATGGAAATTTCAAGAACATCCCAAAAGCTTCATTTTAGAGTGACTAAGAAGGATACATGCTTACCTTTTAATTTTCATGTTTTAAACTTGTTTAAATCTTGGTTGAACCTAGGATTTGACCAAGATTCAAATATATGGGAATAAAATTCAAAAAAAACAGAAAAATGAAAAACCAAAGCACATAGTCTTCTTATGTCTATAGTTAGCATTAAAGTTGATAAACAGGTCTAGACATATTCAAACTAGAAAATCATGTATATATCTACACCCCTAACCCTAAACTCTGTCTTATGAAGTCAAGCATGCATGAAGAGAAGTGGTTTTTTTTGTTCCAAACATGGAAATTTCAAAAACCCTCCCAAGAGCTACATTTTGGGGTGACTAAGAAGGAAAGATGCTTATTTTTTCATATTCATGATTTAAACTTGTTTAAACCATGGTCAAACCTAGGATTTGACCAAGATTCAAATGGGCATCAAAATTGAAAAAAAAATCAGCAAAAATAAAAACCAAAGCAAATAGTTTTCTTATGTTATATAGTAAGCATTAAAGTTGATAAACAAGGTCTAGACATATTCAAACCAGACAAATCATGTATCTATACCCCCTAACCCCTAAACTCTGTCTTATGAAGTCAAGCATGAAGAGAAGTGGTTTTGGGTTTCAAACATGGAAATTTGAAAAACCTCCCAAAAGCCCCTTTGCAAATATTTCAAACTTATTCAAATTTGGTTCAAATTTGAAAGACATACAAGTTATAGCACACATAGTGCATACATTTTCACACAAACTGCACTAGATGCTAACCCTATAATTTGAGGCCATTTGGATGAGGTCGAAAAAATTCTTGGATTAGAATCGTGTTGTTCGAACCCCGTAGTTGGATTTTTTTTTGAACCCTTGATCTGCAGAATCGGGCAAAACCCGAGTTTAACCTATTTAATTATAGATTCGTATATCGATTTTTCTACTACCTTTTTATTATTACTATGCGGCCCATGGGTGTTTGGCCGTCGAGTGAAACACGGTGGAAGAGGGATCACTCGGAAGGAGAGAAGACGGGGGTGTCTCCCCTTTTCGGGTGATGATGTTGACTTTTGTGCAGGGTTTGTCAAAGCTGAGCAGTGGAGGTGCGAGCGAGCGAGCGAGCGAGTCGAGCGAGGCCGAGAATGAGAGAGATTTGTTTTTTTTGTGAGAGGGACAACCGAAGGATCCAGAAGGACCCACAGACTTCCAATACGCATCTGATGCGTCTTCTCTTGACAAAGAAGATGGATGGGAGTTTGCGTACCTACTGCACGTGACTTGTGCTCACTGAAGTGTGGGACCTCAAGGGTGGGCACCACACGTAAGTGACAGACCTGTTGGTGTAAAAACTCGGTTGATTATAATAGTGCATTAGAACAAAGTTTCCTATGGATTCAAGGGTAGGAAATCCAAGTTAACTCATTTACGTGTTAAACTTGTCTAAATCTTGGTCAAACCTAGGATTTGACCAAGATTCAAATGGGCAGAAAAATAAAAAAAAACAGAAAAATGAAAAACAAAATCACATAGTCTTCTTATGTCATATAGTAAGCATTAAAGTTGATAAACAAGGTCTAGACATATCAAACCATACAAATCATGTATCTACCCCTAACCCCTAAACTCCGTCTTATGAAGTCAAGCATGAAGAGAAGTGGTTTTGGGTTTCAAACATGGAAATTTCAAAATCCTCCCAAAAGCCCCTTTTCAAATATTTCAAACTTATTCAAATTTGGTTCAAATTTGAAAGACATACAAGTTATAGCACACATAGTGCATACATTTTCACAAAAAACTGCACTAGATGCTAACCCTATAGCTTGAGGCCATTTGGATGAGGTCGAAAAAATTCTTGGATTAGAATCGTGTTGTTCGAACCCCGTAGTTGGATTTTTTTGAACCCTTGATCTGTAGAACTGGGCAAAACCCGAGTTTAGAGTGACTAAGAAGGATACATGCTTCCCTTTTCATTTTCATGTTTTAAACTTGTTTAAATTATCTTGGTCAAACCTAGGATTAGACAAGATTCAAATGGGCATCAAAATTGAAAAAAAAAATCAGCAAAAAGGAAAACCAAAGCAAATAGTTTTCTTATGTCATATAGTAAGCATTAAAGTTGATAAACAAGGTCTAGACATATTCAAACCAGACAAATCATGTAGCTATACCCCCTAACCCCTAAACTCGATCTATCTTATGAAGTCAAGCATGTGAAGAGAAGTGGTTTTGGGTTTCAAACATGGAAATTTCAAAAACCTCCCAAAAGCTTCATTTTAGAGTGACTAAGAAGGATCCATGCTTCCCTTTTCATTTTCATGTTTTAAACTTGTTTAAATTATCTTGGTCGTCAAACCTAGGATTTGACAAGCAGATTCAAATGGGCATCAAATTTGAAAAAAAAAATCAGAAAAAAGAAAAACCAAAGCAAATAGTTTTCTTATGTCATATAGTAAGCATTGAATTTGATAAACAAGGTCCATACATATTCAAACCACACAAATCATGTATCTATACCCCTAAGCCCTAAATTAATTAACTATGTCTTATGAAGTCAAGCATGTGAAGAGAAGTGGTTTTGGGTTTCAAACATGGAAATTTCAAAAACCTCCCAAAAGCTTCATTTTAGACAGACTAAGAAGGATCCATGCTTACATTTGCATTTTCATATTTTAAACTTGTTTAAATCATTATCAAACCTAGGATTTGACCAAGATACAAATGGGTGGGCACAAAATTCAAAAAAATCAGAAAAATGAAGAACAAAAGCACATAGTCTTCTTATATATGTCATATCGTAAGCATTCGAGTTGATAAACGAGGTCTAGGTATATCCAAACCAGACAAATCATGTATCTACCCCCCGTCGATCTTATGAAGTCTAGCATGAAGAGAAGTCGTTTTGGGTTTCAAACATGGAAATTTCAAGAACATCCCAAAAGCTTCATTTTAGAGTGACTAAGAAGGATACATGCTTACCTTTTAATTTTCATGTTTTAAACTTGTTTAAATCTTGGTTGAACCTAGGATTTGACCAAGATTCAAATATATGGGAATAAAATTCAGAAAAAACAGAAAAATGAAAAACCAAAGCACATAGTCTTCTTATGTCTATAGTTAGCATTAAAGTTGATAAACAGGTCTAGACATATTCAAACTAGAAAATCATGTATATATCTACACCCCTAACCCTAAACTCTGTCTTATGAAGTCAAGCATGCATGAAGAGAAGTGGTTTTTTTGTTCCAAACATGGAAATTTCAAAAACCCTCCCAAGAGCTACATTTTGGGGTGACTAAGAAGGAAAGATGCTTATTTTTTCATATTCATGATTTAAACTTGTTTAAACCATGGTCAAACCTAGGATTTGACCAAGATTCAAATGGGCATCAAAATTGAAAAAAATCAGCAAAAATAAAAACCAAAGCAAATAGTTTTCTTATGTTATATAGTAAGCATTAAAGTTGATAAACAAGGTCTAGACATATTCAAACCAGACAAATCATGTATCTATACCCCCTAACCCCTAAACTCTGTCTTATGAAGTCAAGCATGAAGAGAAGTGGTTTTGGGTTTCAAACATGGAAATTTGAAAAACCTCCCAAAAGCCCCTTTGCAAATATTTCAAACTTATTCAAATTTGGTTCAAATTTGAAAGACATACAAGTTATAGCACACATAGTGCATACATTTTCACACAACCGCACTAGATGCTAACCCTATAATTTGAGGCCATTTGGATGAGGTCGAAAAAATTCTTGGATTAGAATCGTGTTGTTCGAACCCCGTAGTTGGATTTTTTTGAACCCTTGATCTGCAGAATCGGGCAAAACCCGAGTTTAACCTATTTAATTATAGATTCGTATATCGATTTTTCTACTACATTTTTATTATTACTATGCAGCACATGGGTGTTTGCCCGTCGAGTGAAACACGGAGGAAGAGGGATCACTCGGAAGGAGAGAAGAAGGGGGTGTCTCCCCTTTTTCGGGTGATGATGTTGACTTTTGTGCAGGGTTTGTCAGTGAGCAGGAGGTGCGAGCGAGCGAGCGAGTCGAGCGAGGCCGAGAATGAGAGAGATTTTTTTTTTGTGAGAGGGACAACCGAAGGATCCAGAAGGACCCACAGACTTCCAATACGCATCTGATGCGTCTTCTCTTGACAAAGAAGATGGATGGGAGTTTGCGTACCTACTGCACGTGACTTGTGCTCACTGAAGTGTGGGACCTCAAGGGTGGGCACCACACGTAAGTGACAGACCTGTTGGTGTAAAAACTCGGTTGATTATAATAGTGCATTAGAACAAAGTTTCCTATGGATTCAAGGGTAGGAAATCCAAGTTAACTCATTTACGTGTTAAACTTGTCTAAATCTTGGTCAAACCTAGGATTTGACCAAGATTCAAATGGGCGAAAAATAAAAAAAAACAGAAAAATGAAAAACAAAATCACATAGTCTTCTTATGTCATATAGTAAGCATTAAAGTTGATAAACAAGGTCTAGACATATCAAACCATACAAATCATGTATCTACCCCTAACCCCTAAACTCCGTCTTATGAAGTCAAGCATGAAGAGAAGTGGTTTTGGGTTTCAAACATGGAAATTTCAAAATCCTCCCAAAAGCCCCTTTTCAAATATTTCAAACTTATTCAAATTTGGTTCAAATTTGAAAGACATACAAGTTATAGCACACATAGTGCATACATTTTCACAAAAAACTGCACTAGATGCTAACCCTATAGCTTGAGGCCATTTGGATGAGGTCGAAAAAATTCTTGGATTAGAATCGTGTTGTTCGAACCCCGTAGTTGGATTTTTTTGAACCCTTGATCTGTAGAACTGGGCAAAACCCGAGTTTAGAGTGACTAAGAAGGATACATGCTTCCCTTTTCATTTTCATGTTTTAAACTTGTTTAAATTATCTTGGTCAAACCTAGGATTAGACAAGATTCAAATGGGCATCAAAATTGGAAAAAAAATCAGCAAAAAGGAAAACCAAAGCAAATAGTTTTCTTATGTCATATAGTAAGCATTAAAGTTGATAAACAAGGTCTAGACATATTCAAACCAGACAAATCATGTAGCTATACCCCCTAACCCCTAAACTCGATCTATCTTATGAAGTCAAGCATGTGAAGAGAAGTGGTTTTGGGTTTCAAACATGGAAATTTCAAAAACCTCCCAAAAGCTTCATTTTAGAGTGACTAAGAAGGATCCATGCTTCCCTTTTCATTTTCATGTTTTAAACTTGTTTAAATTATCTTGGTCGTCAAACCTAGGATTTGACAAGCAGATTCAAATGGGCATCAAATTTGAAAAAAATCAGAAAAAGAAAAACCAAAGCAAATAGTTTTCTTATGTCATATAGTAAGCATTGAATTTGATAAACAAGGTCCATACATATTCAAACCACACAAATCATGTATCTATACCCCCTAAGCCCTAAATTAATTAACTATGTCTTATGAAGTCAAGCATGTGAAGAGAAGTGGTTTTGGGTTTCAAACATGGAAATTTCAAAAACCTCCCAAAAGCTTCATTTTAGACAGACTAAGAAGGATCCATGCTTACATTTGCATTTTCATATTTTAAACTTGTTTAAATCATTATCAAACCTAGGATTTGACCAAGATACAAATGGGTGGGCACAAAATTCAAAAAAATCAGAAAAATGAAGAACAAAAGCACATAGTCTTCTTATATATGTCATATCGTAAGCATTCGAGTTGATAAACGAGGTCTAGGTATATCCAAACCAGACAAATCATGTATCTACCCCCCGTCGATCTTATGAAGTCTAGCATGAAGAGAAGTCGTTTTGGGTTTCAAACATGGAAATTTCAAGAACATCCCAAAAGCTTCATTTTAGAGTGACTAAGAAGGATACATGCTTACCTTTTAATTTTCATGTTTTAAACTTGTTTAAATCTTGGTTGAACCTAGGATTTGACCAAGATTCAAATATATGGGAATAAAATTCAGAAAAACAGAAAAATGAAAAACCAAAGCACATAGTCTTCTTATGTCTATAGTTAGCATTAAAGTTGATAAACAGGTCTAGACATATTCAAACTAGAAAATCATGTATATATCTACACCCCTAACCCTAAACTCTGTCTTATGAAGTCAAGCATGCATGAAGAGAAGTGGTTTTTTTTGTTCCAAACATGGAAATTTCAAAAACCCTCCCAAGAGCTACATTTTGGGGTGACTAAGAAGGATAGATGCTTATTTTTTCATATTCATGATTTAAACTTGTTTAAACCATGGTCAAACCTAGGATTTGACCAAGATTCAAATGGGCATCAAAATTGAAAAAAAATCAGCAAAAATAAAAACCAAAGCAAATAGTTTTCTTATGTTATATAGTAAGCATTAAAGTTGATAAACAAGGTCTAGACATATTCAAACCAGGACAAATCATGTATCTATACCCCCTAACCCCTAAACTCTGTCTTATGAAGTCAAGCATGAAGAGAAGTGGTTTTGGGTTTCAAACATGGAAATTTCAAAAACCTCCCAAAAGCCCCTTTTCAAATATTTCAAACTTATTCAAATTTGGTTCAAATTTGAAAGACATACAAGTTATAGCACACATAGTGCATACATTTTCACACAAACTGCACTAGATGCTAACCCTATAATTTGAGGCCATTTGGATGAGGTCGAAAAATTCTTGGATTAGAATCGTGTTGTTCGAACCCCGTAGTTGGATTTTTTTGAACCCATGATCCGTAGAACACGGCAAAACCCGAGTTTAACCTATTTAAGTATAGATTCCAATATCAATTTTTCTACTACCTTTTTATTATTACTATGCAGCACATGGGTGTTTGCCGTCGAGTGAAACACGGAGGAAGAGGGATCACTCGGAAGGAGAGAAGAAGGGGGTGTCTCCTTTTTCGGGTGATGATGTTGACTTTTGTGCGGGGTTTGTCGCTGAGCAGGGAGGTGCGAGCGAGCGAGCGAGCGAGCGAGCGAGTCGAGCAAGGCCGAGAATGAGAGAGATTTGTTTTTTTTGTGAGAGGGACAACCGAAGGATCCAGAAGGACCCACAGACTTCCAATACGCATCTGATGCGTCTTCTCTTGACAAAGAAGATGGCTGGGACTTTGCGTACCTACTGCACGTGACTTGTGCTCACTGAAGTGTGGGACCTCACGCGTGGGCACCACACGTAAGTGACAGACCTGTTGGTGTAAAAACTCGGTTGATTATAATAGTGCATTAGAACAAAGTTTCCTATGGATTCAAGGGTAGGAAATCCAAGTTAAATCATTTACGTGTTAAACTTGTCTAAATCTTGGTCAAACCTAGGATTTGACCAAGATTCAAATGGGCAGAAAAATAAAAAAACAGAAAAATGAAAAACAAAATCACATAGTCTTCTTATGTCATATAGTAAGCATTAAAGTTGATAAACAAGGTCTAGACATATCAAACCATACAAATCATGTATCTACCCCCTAACCCCTAATCTCCGTCTTATGAAGTCAAGCATGAAGAGAAGTGGTTTTGGGTTTCAAACATGGAAATTTCAAAAACCTCCCAAAAACTTCATTTTAGAGTGACTAAGAAGGATACATGCTTCCCTTTTCATTTTCTTGTTTTAAACTTGTTTAAATTATCTTGGTCAAACCTAGGATTTGACAAGATTCAAAGATACATGCTTCCCTTTTCATTTGACATGAATCCTTGTGGCACGACCATGTTGGGGTCACTCCTGGCTGTCTACCCAGCCGAGCATGCGGGCTCTATTACCTTGTACGAATCCTCGTTTTAAACAAAGAAGTGACCCAACGGGGGGCCCCCCCCCCCGCGCCACTGACACACACACACACTCTCTCTCTCTCTCTCTCTCTCTCTCTCTCTCTCTCTCTCTCTCTCTCTCTCTCTCTCTCTCTCTCTCTCTCGCATCATTTGTCTGTCAGACTCCATTGATTTGCCCCAAGTTCAACAAGGTCGCCCCCTTTTCCTCTGAGAGTCCATTGATTTTTATTTGCTGGTGTCACTTGTGCTAAACTGTCATTCCTTGTACTCCCTCCGATTCATATTATTTGATGGTAATATAGATGCATCTATACACATTATAGTTGTAGATACATCCATTTTACCATCAATTAATATTGATCGGAGTTGCAGCGTGGTATGAGGCTCCGCGCCCGCCACCGTCGGCGAGGTTCCAAGTAAACGGCGCCAGAAGAAGAGTAGCGCGGCTCCGGATTCAACCAACTGGCGGCGATGGACGGCACTATGGAAATAAACGCTACGAATTTGGAGGCCATCGCGTACAACATCGCTGGAACGGCGCAGGTCATGTGCTCCCACGACGGCTGCGGGGTCATCGTCAGCTACCACGAGTCCCTAAGCCACCAGATCGCGTGCCCGCACGGCCGGTGCAATCGCACGGAGCAGTGGCTGCGACTTCGCCGCCCCACCGTCAGCGCTCCTCGTTCACCTCGCAGAGGCCCACTCGATTCAGGTGCACAGGTTAGAGTATGGCAAGTCCATAGAGTTCCGGGTGACCATGACGCACCCGTGCTCGCCGTGCAGGCTGCTCGTCGTCGAAGGGGATGACGGCTCCGTGTTCGTCCTGTACATCGACGCGCTCGGCCCAGCCATTGTCTTGTATTTGGTATGCGTCAGTTCGGCCACATCCATGTGGCCGCTCTACAGGGTGAAGATCTGGGCGCACGGCCCGCCGCCGTCCTCGAAATCGGACTGCAGGCGGGATGTCGTGAAGATGTTTGCCGATGCTTCTGGCAGCGCGTCGCCGGGCGCTGTCGTGTTTGAGGAGCTCACGTCGTTCCTCGTTGTGCCGGGGCCATACCTCGTTGGTGCTGGATCGTCCAAGGAGCTGCGTTTCTACATTCGCATATGCAAGCAGATGTAGCTACTGCTACTTTGCGTAGTTGAAAAAACTGTCAATTTGTCATGAGGAATGATAAATTTCGATGAAAAGTACTTGATTGTTCGTACGGCTGCTATTTTTTTATGGATTCTTCGTTTCATATTTGTGCTGAACTGTTTGTAGTAGTACTTATACTGTACTTAATAATAATGCAGCGTGGAAGTGAATACTCCTTTTTTTTGTGAATCGGAAGTGAATACTCCAACTATATGTAATTGTAACCCCTCCATCTGATTTATATAAAACTATGTGCACTTCCAGATCATTTCTCCTGTTTTTTAGATGTCCTTTCACTTACTATAAAAAACAAAGAAGCACTGCTGCTTTGATTCAAAGGAATGTGGAGAGTGTAGAAATAGGAAAGGTGTAGGATTGAAATTTTCCCATAGGAATCAAATCCAACATAATTCCTATGTCAATCCTATGAATCAAAGAAGCCCTAAGTGGTTACCGGTGCTTAATGCACAGTTCCAAAAAGTTCATCCCGCAGTCCAAATAACTAATAATCAGATGATGTCAATTTTTGTGTATGTAGTTGTGCCTATTACCATCACAAATATAGTCTCAAATAGTATGATGGTGGAGATACACATTTTTTAACTACCATGATTTTCGGTAAATGCTTAGTCAATTTTGACATAATTTGACTTTCTAAAAATAATATAAGCTAAGCTTTGAGATGGAGGTACTATATTGGGTTTTCCTCGTCTTAAGCAAAATCCCTTCCCATCCCCTTAAATAGAGTACTCCAGCCTCGAGGCTAGGAGATAAGAGAGGCCATCGATAGGCCACATACTCCTCGCGCGCTCGCAATGCTGGAAACTGTCACCGTTACCACGAAGATGGACTCCACCGTGCTTCACTGCATTTTCTGCTCCCAGCCCCTCAAGCCCCCCGTCTTCAAGGTCGATCCCTTTCCCTCCCACACTCCATTGATGTTTCTTTTGTGGGTTCACTACTGCAAAAATGGCAATCCACGAACTTTGATTTGTGCAGTGCAAGGGTAATCATTTGGCCTGCGGCCGCTGCCTCGCCGAGCTTCCCGGAACCGGTGCCATAGGTGCGTGGAACCCCGCGGCGGATTCGAGCACGACCCGGCAATGGACGCCGTCGTATCAGCGGCGACGGTTGAGTGCCCCCACAGCAGCTGCGGGAGCTTGGTGGCCTACCACCAGGTCCACGACCACAAGATTGCATGCCCGCACGCCCCTTGCGCTTGCACGGAGCCCGGCTGCGACTTCGCCGCCCCGCCAACAACGCTCGTCGCCCACTTTGCAGCGGCCCACTCGATCCAAGTGCACAAGCTCCCGCCGTACAACACGACCAAAGTGTTCGAGGTGCTGGTGCCGGTGCCGGGTTCGCCGTGCCTGCGGATCATCGCCGAAGGGGAGGACGGCGCCGTGTTCGTCCTGATCATCGGCGTGCTCGGTTCGACTTCGACCACCATCGTGTCTACCGTGTGCGTTAGGGCGGCCGCGTGCGTGTGGCCTCTGTACACGGCAAAGATGTGGGCGAATGGGCCGGCGTCGTGCTCGTTGGCGCACTCGAGGAGCAGGCGGACACCGTGAATGTGTCATTGGAGGCGTCGAGCTGCGCCTTGCCGGGCGACGTCGCGTTTGATGAACTCACGTCGTTCCTCTCGGTACCGCCGCTGTACCAGGTGCTTGGTGGACCTTCCAAGCTGCTGCGTTTCTACATTCGCATCGAGAAGGAGAACAATTAATCCTCAAAATAAGTACTCCTTATATAGAAAGGGACTAACTGTTTTTCGTCCTGCTAATGCAACCTTGAGGTGACCGGGACAACTTTGTACAAAGCATCGTGCTCATATAAATATATGTACTCTACAAAATCATCAGCAGTGGAGTACCTCGTAGGTGCCATGTCCATGGATCGACAAGACAAGACACATACATAGACTGGGTCACTGGGAGATGGATATTACTACTGGATCGTGATAGGATGCCTACATACACCCTACTCGGCAGGTGACGATACCTTCCCAACAAAGGTATCCAGTCCCATCCATTGATTATATTTTATTATGGACGGAGAGCATTCTACTACGTAGAAGAGATGTCATGTCTTGGGGCAGAGGTTCGGCTTAATCATGGTTTAGATGACTCTAATGTAGATGTATCTAGACATATTGTAACTATAGATACTTCCATTTTAGCATCAAGTAATGTGGATCGGAGGGAGTAATACTATAGTACAATATACTCAAAGTATAAGGTTAACTTTGGCACACGCTGGGGCCTTTTATATTTGTTAGAAGTACACACATGCAAGACAGAGCAAATATTAAAATAATTACTATTTACTTATGGGCAACCAAAAGCTTGTACGTGTCCACTCTATATATGGGCATGGACTACACTTATTGCTTGTGGACGAGGATAGCTGTTGTGGACAACACAGTGGATGCTGTTAGAGTGAAACGGCACACTTATTATGGATCGTAGGGAGTATGCAAGATAAAAAAAGATCTACCATACATATTAGTATTATTATCATCAGTTATGTACTCATGACATCGGGAGCATACACACACGATCGTACATACTACGTAGTACCGTACTACTTTTAAAACTACTTGCAAGATAAAATATACCGTACTACTTATCACCGGGTGCATACACACACGATCGTATACATACTAGTACCGTACTACTTTTAACACTAGGCTATCCTTTTCGGTGGTCTTCCTCTTCAGCTTCCACAGCACTGTACCATGTTGCTCTTCTTCTTCTTCTTCTTCTTCTTCTTCTTCTTCTTCTTACTCCCGCTGTCCCGGAATTCCGCCAATTTTTGTTGACCCTTCTCAAAGTTCACTATTCGCCTCGTATACCTCATATGTTGCGTATGCGTCGATGCTTGCATACAGGATATGCTTCATGGACAAGGGCACCTGCTTCCACAGCTTGTGTTCCTCTTTCGTAAGTTTTTTCATGATAGATTTGTACTGGCTGTCTATAATGGCCGCAGCATAGTCAGCCAACGAATCCTTATTGTTACTAGTGGAATCGGCAGGCTTCCACCTTTTCTGGATGTCCACGAAGTTCGCCACTGAGAGGTTGCAACGCCCAAGCTCTGGTAATGTCGTTGCCGATGTCAACACCTGCAAATGTTATGTCAGCCTGCCAAGAAAGTCAGCGAGTTTGGGGCAGGGCTGGTCGGCCGAGGAAATCTGGTACAGAGGCGCCTGTGCCCATGCACAACCGTATGAGGGCAGCCTTCTGCTCAGGCCCATAGGTGTACTCTACGTCTAGGCCAACAATTTTGTACGAGTCTTCTTTCTCCAAAGATCAACTCGATTTTGTTGATGTGTTCCTCCACCTTAGACGCCATATTGGTATAGTTCGCCGTAATGGTGGTTGTTCCATGAGCGAGGAAAGTGTGTCCTTGGTAGAACGCTTCCATGGAGGGTAGCGAGAGAGGGGCACAGGCGAGAGTGTCAGGGAGAAGACGAAATGAGGAAGACGAAATGAGGAAGACGAATGTTAACCGCCACGCCAGTGGCTCGGAAACCGCCCGTCGCTAGATGCATGCATTTGGACGGTTTTGAAGATGACGGGCCATAGGGCACGAATGCAGTTTCCCTGTTAAAATAATAATAACCGCCCACGTACTTAATTAATTGTATGCTTATTTGTTTCTCGAGAGGAGCCTAGTTTTTTTCTACGAAACTCTGAAGATCTATTAAAAATCATCAACATTAGTACAAAGAGATTCAAAATTAATATTACCTTCGTCTAAAAGGAGGTGTCTTAGTTTTGTCTAATACGGATGTATAAAGACATATCTAAGTTGTAGAAATTACAAATATGTCTTCTTTGCACCACTTAGCTACCACTACAAAGTACAAACACTAACGCAAGGTAGATCAGCATCATGCAATGTAGACATTACGTATTTTTGTACTACTTTGTACTTGTCTTCCCTGGTCTATGATTCAATATCTAGTATCTTGTCTTGCTTATACACCAGGGAGATTCAAAATACGAGTTGAGCGCCAAAACTCCCGCCTCCATACACATATTTCGAATTCCCTTTCGACCCTATTAGCAATGACGCAAAGCGGACAAGTGAAGCCGGCGTTGGTTGGGGTCTCGTTCGTAATTTACACACCCCCTCTGATATATATAGTCTACCGCCTTCCATTCGTCTTCCCCATTTACGCAAAAAATCTGTCGCAATACTCCAGGCCCATCATCTCTCACCTGCCGGACCACCTCACCGGAATATCCCAGCCGTACTTAGCCGGCATACCACCTCACCTACCTGAGGCCACCGACTCCCTCGTCCGCAGCACCAGATCCGCTTCACCAACGCCGCCGTGTACTGCATCGGATGCTGCTTCACCGATCGCTTCATCCGCAGCACCAGATCCGCTTCACCAACGCCGCCGTGCACTGCACTATCTGAGTTCACCGACTCCCTCGTCTGCCGTACCTGATCCGCTTCACCAACGACGCCGTGCACTGCACCGGATCTGCTTCACCGACTCCCTCGTTTCAGATCTGCTTCCCCGAACCCATCATCGACCGCCCCAGATCTGCTTCCTCGACGCCGACGCCCACCGCAACCGCAGCACCCCCGCCGTCGTCGACGTGACCCGCAAGGATGCCGAGTATGACTACACGAAGCCGCCGTCGAGGTAACCGGACCCTCCCCCTACACGTTTTGGTCTGTTACCATAGAAGGTTCAAGCATGTCTTGGTCAACTAGAATGTGTCCCATAGATCCAGCTCCGCCCGCTCTCAATGCGCGTGGCGGATGGCGTGATCCTGCGCATTTTCCCATGCCACTCCTCGAGCTCTCTCGTCTTGATGTGCTTCACACACGTGGCTTATAATACTAGGAAGCTTGTGCCTCACATACACTTACACACTGTGGCTACTACTACTAGGAAGCTTTATTGGATATCTCAGTGGTACAAAGCTTACTTACATGGGACGGGTGATACTCTATTTAAATTTTTGTACATGACCCTTTAGATTGTTGCCATGTGCCGTAATCCAAACCCTATACCATACTTCTAGAATACTCTACAAACTCTAGATATTTCATACTACTCGTAAATATCTTACTCTAGAACATTCCCCATTCTACGTTCTCTCTACATACCTTGGATACTTCATGACTAAGCTAGCTCCTTTACTAGCCAACCACATTGATAAGATTACTACTAACAATCCCCCATAATCTTGTCATATAAACTCTCTTTACTATTAAATTTAAAAAAGGCCGCGGTGGTTGGTGATGTTACGTCAAACTTGTATACATCTCACCCCGAACATAAACAGTACGGTCTGCGTGTCCGGCTCCATGAGGAGTTCTTATCTGCATTAGTTAGGTCATGACCAAAATCCAATCCGTAGCACTAGGTAGCAAAATCAGCATCCCTTTCCTAATTCTAATCGGTAAGACAAGCATAGATCGGTCCAGCCACACATCTTTTTTGTTCGCTCCCCTTTTTATTCTCTAAGGAACCCTCTCCTTAACGAGCGTAGATTGATGGAGATGGTTTTTGTACCGGTCAATCTTTATATCCTTTCTGGCATAGTTCTGTAAAAGATCGGCAGGTGATCCGTCCTTTCTCCTCTGCCGTAGTTCATCAACGCGTGTCCGGCAATCCCGGTTAGATCGACACAATCGGCAAAAAAGAAAAAGGCCAAAAGAGACCCATTGATTAGGCTCCTCTTGCCGTGCTACTTTAAATTTTCTAACTTTTCTTTCATTCGCAAACATACAGTGACAATCTATATGACTCTAGGTTTCTTTTCCTAATTTTTGCACGTGCATGCATTTTCCCTTTAAAATTCGTAGGACATACAAATCTCAACACTTATGCAACTAAAAATCCTTAAAAAAAACAAAGCTTTCATACCTGCAGACTTTTAAGAGGTTAGTCACAAGAATCAACCACATGTTTTGGAGCGCAGTGACATTCTCCCTAAAAAAACATGTTTCATGCGTGGGTGTTTCATTAATAAAGAGAAATATCTGTTCAGTTGGGGCCACGTATCGACGTGTGTTCTCGACAAATCAGTTTCTCAGACAAAGTATCTTGAAGGTGTTCATAGAGATTGCATGTGCATTTGTGCGTTCGTAGGAGCGAGTATGCATTTAGTGAGCATTTATATTGTACCGTGTTTTGTTAAAAAAGATGGTGTAAAACGGGCACCTTTTACGATATACTCTCTCCGTCCCAAAATGTAAGGCGTCTAAGGATTGGTCAAAACTCAAAAGTCAAACCTTACGAACTTTGACCAAATATTTTAAAAAATATTTACATTTTCAATATCAAATTGACATATTAAGAAATTATACTTTAGGGTGACTCTATTGATAATGATTTAGTATTGTAAATATTTATATTTTTTGTGTGTAAACTTGGTCAAACTTTAAAAACATTGACTTTTAACTAATCCTTAGACGCCTTATTTTTGGCACGGAGGGAGTATCATTCAATAAATACTATGAATTATTCGATCGTCTGTTCAAACATGTTAATTAGATCGGTCGATTGATCAACTCGGATCGGTCGATCGAGCATCGTAGTTGTCTCGTTGATGACAAAAAATAAGCACATTGTATGATACCGACGTACCACGATTCTAAAGAAAAATGAGGACCATGTGGCCACACATCCTGGACATAGACATTGCGATTATATTCCATTTATTCTATATTTGGAGGGAGCCATCTTTCGTTATTAACCCGTTGCAACACACGGGTATTATGCTAGTATCCCCTAATCCAGATCACATGGACCATGCACTTCATCTTGTGATGGCATCACACCGACTCACGTCAAGCAACGACGCCGCACCTTGCTTGTTAGCCTGACACCGACTTCATTTTAGATATCATGTAGTACATGTCAAGTACCAAATCATCGAGAACCAACCTTGTGGTTGGATGGTTAGGAGGGCGTGGCACCCTGCATTTAACGCTTTGGTGTCTCAAAAATGGAGGAATATTCTTACGTGGGACGCGGCGTTCCCGATGACATTGTGGTGCTAGTGGTGACTTCGTCAATCTCAATACCCGTCGGAACAGCTTTCTTGGATGCAGGTTCCTGAAGGTGCTCGAAGGGGTAGTGTGTGTGCCTGAGTGTTGAGTGTATGTATGTACGTGTGAGCGTCTATGATTGTACTGTGTGTTGCAAAAAATAGTATTAATTTTGTCTTGTTCATACTAAGACTAGCAAAGCGTTCCTCGCTTCTATAAACTCTCAAGAAACACCCCTATAGTATCCATCTAGTTCGTCCTAATGTTAGAACAGTAATTGCATGCTATGTAATTCATCTATTTTTGTTAGGAAACCTACATGTTTGTTTGCTTTTCTTATTCTCGTGTGACAAAGTTGTGTGCTGGGACCATAGCCGCCGTCTGTTTTGTTCGTTGCAAAATGTTGTTTTATATTCCGCCATTCTCGTGCTCTTCTCGAGTTCACAAGGTTTTACATTATAATTTCCATCTGTTTTGTTGTAAACAATGACGGTAAATGCCAATTACTATTTCCTTTCTGCTATCCTTTTGCCATCCCGTAGTACATGTGTGAACTCATTGCTCAGTACATTTAAATTCTTCATTGTTTTTTTTTCTTCAAGAGCTGCAACCCTAACTCTTTGCTGTAATTTCATGTTGCACTATCACATGGAACACAGCAAATCGTGGAGTGAATCACCCCTATAATCCAGTAAGTACCTTTCATTTTTGTATTGATATGCTTATCGTTCTGGAACCAGTTTGTGTTTAACACATTTACTCTCCATATAGATAGGATAACTGGTTTGAAATAAATCATGCTATTTGTATGACTGCACGTCTTCGTTCATTTTCCTGCTAGCTTCTCAAACTTGTTCTATTGCCTGTCTAATCTTTTTTTGTTTGATCGTGATTAAACCAATTTAATTGTTCTGCTTAACTTAAATGATCTGGCATTTTATTCTAGCCACATAATGTTTGATTGCTCATGCACTTCCTCATACTGTTATGTCTTCTGGATTTCTTCCATAATGATAAGAATGTTTTGCTTGGTGAATATGAGTCAGATGATGATTCAATTGGTTATTAGTCCTTGATTCATTGAGTTGACTGATGATTAAAACATATAAACCTTGCGACTATCTGGCATGCTTGTTGTGGGATATAATGAGCATATTTGTTTTTTGTAAGACTTTTTTCGGATTTCACTGTTGATTAATCCAATGCCACCTTCTGTAGTAGGAAATCCACCTTCAGTAGGTATCATAAATAAGATTTGTTGTTACTTTTTGGCTGACCCATCTTTTATTTTTAGGCACAAAATGGTTCATTTGTTTGTTTCTCCTTCCCTTATATTGCGCTCATGGGTTAAACATTGAAATAATATGTCAGTTTATATGAATCCCAGAATGGTTGCTGTCTAATCTGTCTTAATTGGTCCTGCTCGTTTATATTTGGCACCAAATGGATATATTTCTCTTTTATCTGAGGCATTCCCATGGCTGGCTGATGATTAAAATAATGAAATTTAGGGAATGTCTGGCTACCACTTTTGTGGAACTTAAGGGATCTGAAGCACCCCTTCCAAGTGTCAATTTTAATAGACAAAATTTGTTATGCTGATTTCCTGGCTTATTTTATTAGGCACAGACTGTCTAGTTACTTGATTTATTTTGTTCATATTTGCCATCCGGTTGCTCTGCCTGTTGCATTGGGGTTGATAGCTTGCTTTGTTATATTATGCCTTGTGCTTTGTGAAAATCTGCCATCTGTTTTGATGCTTTGCAAAAATCTGTGACAACTAATAGTATGGTTGTTTTCTCAAATTGTATGGTTCTGTAACTTGCATTGTCTTGTTTTCAGCCCCTGAATAGAGCAAGGAAGGCAGATGGCAGGGCATGTACATCAAGTGTCCAGGTCTTTCCACAGCACAGCCGTGACAATGCCAATTCATCTGATTGTCAGATGATAGCTACTGTCCCAGCCATTCCAGCGCAAACAATCGCTGCCTTTGCACACGAATCACTTGATATAATTCAGCAGCAAAGAGATGAAATAGATTCAAATATCATCATAACAGTCAATGAGATACATGAATTGAAAAATAGGCAAGCTTGGATTGAGCAGATCCTTAATAATCTACTCTGCAGATCTAATGGAAAGTCATTGTTACTTGCACTCCGATGAATTCTACCTAACTTAAATGCAGTTTTGCCGATGATGCCATTTGTATGGCTTGTATCATTTGAGTTATTTCGACTTGTTGTATTTGAGAATTTTTGCTGTTATTGTAATCCTTGAGCATTTTTTCCTGTTATTGCTATAGTTTGCAATCATTGTAACAAATTTTCAATGTAATGATTATTTTATCTTGCACTCGGCCTTAAACAGAACTACTAATATGGTCTCACAATTTTTTTATCATTATACTATGCAAGATTTAGCGGTTGCCCCAAATTCAGAGCATCTCCACCGGCGGCCCGGCCTGATAGCGATTTGGGGGCCGGCGTCGTTTTATGGCTCGCACCGGTGCGCTCCAAACGGCGCCGGCCATTTTTCGAGCCCAGTAGAATCTCCGGCATCCCCGAGAGGACGCGACGGTTCGCATCGACTGGCCACGACGCGGGAAGGTTGGTCGTCGGCGTTTAAATGGCCTCCCGCGCGGAAACCGAGGCAGACGATCGGCCACGAGGGCAGCGGCGGCCACGCGGCGTCCGATCGCCGTAAATGTGGGCAGTTGCCACCGCTAGATATATAGGACGTACGCCGTCCACCACCGCCGCTCCATTCTCTACTCTCCACATCAAGATGCCGCGCCGTCTGAAGACCACCTACTCGATGCTTGGCCTAAACGGCCGCGCGCTGCCTCCACCACCACGGCAGCCGCAGCCGGAGCCGGAGCCGGAGCTGCAGGCCGACGACGAGCACAGCTCCGACGAGGACGAGGACCCACGGTTCGAGTCCTGGCACGATGTCTACGTAGCAGAAGCGGAAGCAGAGGCGGCGGATCGAGGAGTCAGCGCAGTCGGGCGAGCCGCCGCAGGCCCCCACCGACCCGGAGCAGGCGGCGATCCTCGCGTCGCTGAATGCACAACGATACCAGCGGTTGAGGGAGGAGGAGCGCGAGTTCGTCAACGACGCGAACCTCGAGCACGTCCTCGAGATATCGCGCCAGCGAGCGGTCACGGAGGAGGCGGGACGCCGCCTCAAGGAGGCGGAGCGACAGAAGCTCGCAGAGCTCAACGCTCATCGCCACCAGGACGAGTTCGCTCGCCAGCAGGCGAGGCGCGCCGAGATCGAAGCTTCTCGGGAAAGGCTGGAAGCGCGGGGACAGCGCCGCCGGCCGCCATGCTCCACCGCCAGATGCGCGAAGCAACGAAGGAGAAGCGGGCACGAAAGCAGGCGGCAATGGCTAAGAACAATGACGAGGCAGTGCCGTCGAGCGCCCCAACCGACGGCCCGTAGACCAGGATTAAGTTTAAGTTTAGTTATGTTTAAAGTCGAGCTACTTTGGTATAAATTTCGTATGATTTTGGGTTTTTAAATGTCAATTTTAATTTTAAAATGGCTGCCGTTTGGGGCCGCTGGTGTGGTGTGGGAGCAGCATCCCCAAATAGAGGATCATGGTAACAGAAATTGTCAACATGATGATGATTTGATGTTGCACTTGACCTTGAACATAAGTACTAGTACGGTCTCACAATTTTTTTAATCATTATACTTTGCAACATTTAGCGCGGATGCGCCAAATTCAGAGATAGATCATGATCATGGTAACAAATTTTCAACGTGATGATGATTTGATGTTGCACTCGACCATGAACAGAAGTACTACTATACTGTCTCACAAATTCTTTATCATTATACTTTGCCAGATTTAGCGGATGCGCCAAATTTAGAGATAGATCATGATCATGGTAACAAATTTTCCACGTGATGATGATTTGATGTTGCACTCGGGCTTGAACAGAAGTACTAGTACGGTCACTAATTTTTTTAGCATTATACTTTGCAACGAATGCACCAATTTCAGGTGCATGTCACCAGATCTGTGTCCGATGATGATCATGGTAGTAACCGATGTTCAACTTGATGATGATTTGATTTTACAGTCAGCCTTGAACAGAGGTACTAGTACGGTCTCACAATTTTTTATCATTATACTTGTACCTTAGCGAAATTCAAAATCTCATAGCGGCAAAACTTCCCGCCCACAAAATACAAAAATTTCACACGCTTCCAAATTCCCATTCTACCCCTGTGGAGATGACAGCAAAGTCGGTTGGTGAGGGGTTTGCCCGTCATTTTTAAGATCACCACCTCCCTAGCCCGGAAACCCTCCCAAAAAAAATACATTTCCTTCAGTCTCTCATCTGAGACCACCCACCGGAACTTCTCAAGTCCCTCTCTCTACCACCTCCACGACCACCGCACCGGAACATCCCCGCCGGACTTCCCTGGCCTACCCGAGCCCTCGCGATCCTCGTCATCCGGCTGCCTGCCGGAGCCGCTTCATCGACGCCGTCATCAACCGGACCGGATCATCCCCGCCGAACCTCGAAACCATATATGCTCATCCAGCAGTCTACCGCAGTCGCTTCAGCTGCGGCATCGTCCACCCCACCGGAGCCGCTTCGCCGGATCCGTCGTCCACCGCATCGGATCTTGCTCACCGACACCGCCGTGCATGAACCGGATCTGCTTCACCGGCGCCGTGCATGATCTAAACTCTTCTACGTCGCTTTACTATTGCGGGCCAGCAAGTTCTTGTTTAATCTTGGGGGAACCTGTTTGTGCTAACGACGCGCCGTTACGTTTTTGCAGATGAGATGAGTAATCATGAAGTGTAATGGCCGTCTCTCCAACCCCAAGTAGCACATGTAGCGTACTTCATCACCGGATCTATCAACCCCAGGAAGATCTGCTGTGACTCCCACAGAGTGCTTCTCCTAATGTAAGTCCCTTGTTTTAGCGCCATGTTCGGGTTCGTATGCTTGTTTATACGAAGCTCTTTTAGTTCATTCCTAGCTATGACCGTAACACGTTGCTATTTTCTACTTCATTGCTAACTTTAAGCGATTGAACATTTTGGTTTGCATTCCCTGCTCTGTAGATGTAGCCATCATAACTTCTATCTTGCTCGATCGTTGTTACAAAAATTATCTTGTAGGTATTATAGTAACATCCTGCTATTATTTAGTTCATGGCCAACTTTAAGTAATTGCACATGTTGGTTCGCATTCCTGCTCTATAGCTTTTGGCATCGTAACTTCTATATTTGGTTTACATTCCCTGCTCTGTAGATCTAGCCATCATAACTTTATCTTGCTCGATCGTTGTTACAAAAATTATGGCTGCTACTATGTTGTTTGTGCCAATTTTTACTCCATGAACATGTTGGCTTGCATTCCCCGTACTACGAGGTGATGCCATTGTTTTGTATCTAGTTCATTGTAAGCTAACAAAGTAAGGACTTAGTTTGGCATGCTATCACTACTGCTATCTAGCCCGTAGTACAAATAAACTTGACATACTACTAGATAATAATTTTGCGTGCCATCTTGTTCTTCAAAAGCTGCATTATTGACTTGTTTCTCTGACTTGGCATGACGCTCACATATGGAAAGCTGAACATATTGGTTTGCATTCCCTCTTATACAAGTTCACGGTGATCCCACTATATTACGTATCTGGTCCATCCTAAGCTCCAGCGTTAACTATCCTCCATGTGTTGCTCATTACAAGTTTATATCCCGAAACATCTTGATTTGCATCCCCTTCACTATAAGTTCAGGATTATTATTTAGTTCACGGCCAAAATGAAGTAATTGCACTTGGCACATGTTGGTTCACATTCCCTCCTCTTTAGCTTTTGCCATCGTAACTTCTATTTTTGGTTTACATTCCTGCTCGTAGATGTAGCCATCATAACTTCATCTTGCTCGATCGTTGTTACAAAATTTATAGCCTGCTACTATGTTGTTCATGCCAATTTTGTACTCCCCGAACATGTTGGTTTGCATGGGACTCGACAGTAGTAAGTCTATTTGTTTCATTCTAACATGCTCGTTATATTGGTACGTTGGTATGCGGCATGCACTCTTTGTTTGCTTATTGTGCGCATTACAATGATCTTGTTATAACGACGAAATGATGAGTTCCAAATTCTTTGGCAAACAATATTGTAGTGTCTTTGCCTTTCCATTGTTGCTGTCTTAACTTGTAATGTCTTTGTTTCAGATATAGGTGCTGCATGGACAACTTAAAAGATTGCCGGATCGCTTCATTGTATTGCTAGGTTTAATTACCATTCAATTTCTCTGGGTTCTGTAATATTTTTTTCAATGCCTTGCAGCTGATGTAATATTTAGTTAGTTTTTATAGTTCTTTCGCGCATTTTTTCTTTGGTGCTTGTGGTAAGTGAGGCTATCCGACAGAAATCAACTAAATCACGAATTCCCATCCCTTAAACGGCCCAATTAAGCGAAATCACATATGTGCCTGCCCGCAAAATCCTAAAGCGCATATTATGCCGGCATATAAACAGCACCTAAACAGGCTGGCCCACTTACTTCTTGGGCCAGCCCATTTGATTTACGGTGGACCCCACACACTAATTGGGCTGGCCCACTTGCTTTAAGGTGGACCCCACCAACTACTGGGCCGGCCCACTAATTAGTTGGGCCACCCCATTTGCTTTTGGGGGACCCCACATAATAAATGGGCCGGCCCTTTAAGAGGAAAGTGGGACCCACCTGTGTTTTTGGCCCGGCCCATTATCTTGTTGGGCCGGCCCACTTGCTAAATTGTGGACCCCACGTACTAGTTGGGCCGGCCCTTTAACAGAAAAGTGGGGCCCACCTGAGCTTATTGGGTCGGCCCACTATCTTGTTGGGCCGGCCCACTTGCTCTATGGTGGTCCCACATGGTAAATGGACCGGCCCTTTAAGTGGAAGGTGGGACCCACCTGTGTTTTGGCCCGGCCCACTTTCTATATGGTGGACCCCACATACCAAATGGGCCGGCCCATTAACAGGAATGTGGGACCCACTGCGTTTTTTGGCCCGCCCACTATCTTGATGGGCCACCCACTTGCTATATGGTGGGCCCCACACACTAAATGGGCCGGCCCTTTAACAGGAAAGTGGGACCCACCTGTGTTTTTGGCCCGGCCCACTATTTTGTTGGGCCGGCCCACTTGCTATATGGTGGACCCCACGAACTAAATGGGCCGACCCTTTAACAGGAAAATGGGACCCACCTGTGTTTTGGCCCGGCCCACTAGCTTGTTGGGCCGGCCCACTTGCTATACGGTGGACCCCACACACTAAATGGGCCGGGCTTTTAACAGGAAAGTGGGACCCACCTGTGTTTTTGGCCCGGCCCACTTGCTTTTTGGGCCGGCCCAGTTGCTGTAAGGTGGACCCCACATGTTAAATGGGCCGGCCCATTTAAGTTTTGACCAGTCAACCTTAGAGGTTAGGCCCGGCCCACTTAACTAATGGACCAGCCCAGCTATATAGTTGACCGGTCAAACTATGTCATCTGGCCCGGCCCGCTTAAGACGTGGCAGGCCTCGTGTGGGCCTACCATCTACCACGGGGTTTCAGCCGGTTAACGCCGTTAATCGCGATTAACTGCGTCGCCACGTGTCGCTTTGCATGACGTCAGCAGTCAACGGGCTCCCGAAAACACTTCCGCAACGGTCCGATTTTCCGTGGCGGAAGGGCGCCCAAGCGCGACGGACCGAAAAAATCGTCGTTGGACTTTGCCTGACGCAGTTTCCACAACGGAACCCATATCGTCGGGTTAGGCCCATAGGCGACGAAAAATACCCCTTAGCGGACGATTTTGAGACGTTGTCTATCAGAACTTTTCTTGTAGTGAATGCAGTATAATAATCAACCGAGTTTTTACACCAACAGGGTCTGTCACTTACGTGCGGTGCCCACGCGTGAGGTCCCACACTTCAGTGAGCACAAGTCACGTGCAATAGGTACGCAAACTCCCAGCCATCTTCTTTGTTAAGAGAAGACGCATCAGATGCGTATTGGAAGTCTGTGGGTCCTTCTGGATCCTTCGGTTGTCCCTCTCACAAAAAAAACAAATCTCTCTCATTCTCGGCCTCGCTCGCTCGCTCGCTCGCTCGCACCTCCTGCTCACTGACAAACCCTGCACAAAAGTCAACATCATCACCCGAAAAAGGGGAGACACCATGATGCTCTCCCTTCTTCTCTCCTTCCGAGTGATCCCTCTTCCTCCGTGTTTCACTCGACGGGCAAACACCCATGTGCTGCATAGTAATAATAAAAAGGTAGTAGAAAAATCGATATACGAATCTATAATTAAATAGGTTAAACTCGGGTTTTGCCCAGTTCTACCGATCAAGGGTTCAAAAAAAAAATCCAACTACGGGGTTCGAACAACACGATTCTAATCCAAGAATTTTTTCGACCTCATCCAAATGGTCTCAAATTATAGGGTTAGCATCTAGTGCAGTTTGTGTGAAAATGTATGCAATATGTGTGATATAACTTGTATGTCTTTCAAATTTGAACCAAATTTGAATAAGTTTGAAATATTTGAAAACGGGCTTAATTTTGGGAGGTTTTTGAACCAAAGAGAAGTGGTATTGGGTTTCAAACATGGAAATTCCAAAAACCTCCCAGCCACGAGCTCCATTTTGGAGTGACTAAGAAGGGATCGATTTTACTTAGGTATGTAGTATTGTACATCACAAATGTGAAATGAAACAGATGATGTGAATCTCTATAAACCCTAAACCCTAATTATATTAAACCCCTAGACCCTAACACTAAACCTTATATATATATAAACCATAAACCTATATATCACTACCAAAAAATGAGTCATGCGATTCAAATGTTTGGCATTGTTTTGTCGTAGCATGCAAAATGCTCTCACACACACTTCTGGGGAAGCGAGGCCTCAAACACATGGTGCAAAAAAAATATGCAGGGTTCTTGTCTAAACATAGAAGTGTATATATGCCATGTTTATTTGGTACTGTTCATAGAGGTATTATGTAAACCACAAATGATATGACTATGCATGCTTTGTTTCGATCTTTTCTATCAATCCCCACACAATAACTTATTAATTCGGCTTGTTTTAAAATTTAGCTAGGTCGAGCAATCTCACGATGCTCTCACCCTGCTTGTTTTAATTTGTTCTAGTAGGAGGGTGCGGTGCATGTGTTTGGCCATTATTATATAAAATGTACTTGGCTCGATCCACACATTTAGGCCACACACCCATGTATTTTTTAAATTATTTGTTTGATCTGTACTTCATCTACACACTGTGTCAAATTTGCATTTTATCGGATTTAGCCCAAGAAATTGTATATATATGGATGAACATTGAGATAATTCATGAAACCTTGGAAATGGTCATCCTGTCATGCATGTTTCCCCGCGAATGAAAACTTGATTGGTGGCAGACAAGCAAAAACACATTTATGGGCGACAACCCAAAATGCACATATTTTGCAAAGTATTCATGCTTGCATGATGAAAAGTTGCAAATATATACATAAAATTGGGCCATGATTCAAAAGTTTGGCATGGTTCTTGTGTAGTGGTACCAAGCTCACATGCATGTGGGAGGAAAATTAGCTAGACGAACTCCAACATGGTGCCAATCTACTTGAGGGTTCTTCTCTAAAACACTGGTATGGCATGTTTGGTATTTTCCCTAGATATATGTACTACAAAATGATGAATACTCCATGTTTTTAGATTGCCTTTTTTGAATCACGTGTGCCTTGATTTCAAATCTAGGTCAAATCACTGGGGGAGGGGGATAAACTTGGCTTCATGGAAAAAATAATGTCTTGTAAATGAGATAACTTGGCTTTCCTACCCTTGGATCTATAGGAAACGATGGAGTACTAATACATTGTAATAATCACCCGAGTACACCAACTGGTCTGTCACTTACGTGTGGTTCCCATGCGTGAGGTCCCACACTTCAGTGAGCACAGGTCATGTGTCCACCAGTCTAGAGGCTCCCGTTAAAAGAAGAGCCCTCTATATTATTATAAAGAAACATCAATCTCCATAAACATCAATCTCCCTTCTCAGTTCTCAGCTTCTCATTGCTCCCCCTCGCGCCGCCGCCGCCACAACCCCCGCGCCCTTTCCGATCCCTCATCGGACCTTAGACTATGGAGTTGCCTCGTGCCGAAGAAGCAGCCTACGAAGCCGACGATCCAGTGTATCAACGATCGGTGCGGGAGGGAGATCCCTTACAACGAGGAAGACAAGCACATGATGGCGTGCCCGCACGGCTCTTGCTTCGCACGCACCCCGCTGCGACCCGCCGATTCGAAGGTACCGTTCATCCTACACCTCGAGAAGCCCACTTGACCGCTGTGGATAGGTTCCCGTACGACGAGGACTTCGGATTTGTTCATCCGAAGGTGCCGGCACCGGGCTCGCCAAAACTACAGCTCATCGGCTACGGGACGGATGGCGCGTGTTCGCCTTGCACATCCACTCCTTGCGGCATGGCCACCGCGGTACCCTTCGGGTGCGTCACGCCGGCGGCGTGCACCTGGCCCCGGTCTAGGGCGACACTGTGGGCGACCGGCCCGCCGCTGCCGGGGCCGCGTAACCTGCCCGCGGACCACTTGTTTGACGTGGTGAAGGCGGTATTAGAGCCGACGAGCAGCCCGACTCCGGCACGGTTTCTTTGGGAGATGTCACTTCCTTCCTCTCGGTGCCGCTGCAGCACTGTGCGGCAATGAATCATCGAAGCAGCTGACTATCTATTTGCGCATCGATAAGGAGTGAGTGAACATAACACTACCCTCAATCTTATTGGGACGATGCTAATGCGGATTTAAGTAATGCTGAATTAATTTGTTTTTCTTGTGACAGGGCGATTAGCAAGGAGAAGAGGATCTCGGTGCACGCCTAGCGACCTATATCTCGGCGTCCACCAAGTGTCCCCGAGTAGGAGATCTTGTTCTGCCTCTTCTTTTGATGTTTAATATTGCTTCATCACCGTAAAAGGAAGGGTGTGTCTGGGGCTTCCTGCTTCAAAGTACTCAGTACAAGGACTAAATGAGACGTTTTGCTGATGGTTCTTGTCAGGACGGCCGTAGTGTTGGAGGTGGTCATCTACTTCGGTGGGGAAGGACTACTTAGACCTTTATCTAAAAATGTTGACGGATTGGATGTATTTTATGTTTACCATGAATTAGTCTATGTAATATGTAACCCAATTCGCCGATTAATGCAACTCTGGATCCTTCACTGTCATATGACTACTAAAACAATATAAATAAATAGGCATTTTAAGTTTAATGCACATTTAATCAAGCCACATAATGTTGGCGTACTTGTAAGCAACTAGGTTTACTATTGTTGGCATGTGTGGTACAATTTCATGGGGCAATACCCAATCTAGCTTGTTCAATTACATTACATGAAGTAATTAAAATATGGATGCCTAGAATTATTCACTTCCGTACATTGCGATGGCTTATAGCGGTTTCTATGACCAATCTACATCACAAATCTAGTTCAAATTTGATCTATTTTTATGAACAAAATTGGAAACTCTACTTGGCATTTTCGTTTACTATGACCAGATTCACATATGTAGTGATTCATTTTCTTTTCAAATCGCCATACCATTTCCTCGTGAACTCTTCATCTTTTTTTTAGTTTTAATGAATTTCCTTTGGTTGCATTCAATTTGCTTCAAATTCACCGGCTTCACCATTCGTACAAATTTTTCATCTTTTCTTTGTAGTTTTTTCATGCATGAAGAATAACACCTTACCATGGTAAAATCTGCATATTTTCTACCAAAACTCGTGCCGAACTTTAAAGAACATGCAATTTTAAATTGACTAAAATTGGTTAAAAATCAACATAAGTCCACATATATTACAAACTCGAGAAATAATCAACATATATATCACCTAAATGGTCATCTTATGAAGTATGCCATGTTTCGAAATTGTTACCTTGAAAATTTGGCCCTTCTCTCAGGCAGCCACTTCACAATAAAGCTCACATAAAGCTCTTATTTTACACTAATAAAGTAGAATGTATTTTTGTGTGAAATGAAGTTGAATAAAATATATGTGAACGGTAAGATGCACATTGCTGCCAATATTTGGGATAATTATTAGTAAGTTCATACTAATATACAATGCAATCAACATGACCACACATGTGTAAGCAAGAAAATAAATCTTTCTTAAATTACCTTAAGGTTGTAAGTTTGTTATTTGTATAGCGATTTTATCTCATACGATGACTCAAGCTAGCACATTTTTTTTGAATTTGCTTCAATATTCTAGGACCCACCACATTCGTAAAATGGTAGTGCCAATTTTACGTATCGTAGTGCACAAAAGACACACACACACGCGCGCACACACGCACACATATGCTCACTTATTTCAATATTTAAACTATATTTTCTTCATTCAAATTTTCCGACCTGGCATTTGAACATGTAGTTGAATTTTGAGTAAAACCGCTCATACGTCAAACATGAATCCAAATAAGGTACAATTCGAGAAAATCTACACATCACATTTTGGCCAATATACATTGTATAATGCTTGTGAAAATGTAGACTATGAAATAGTCAACGTCACCTTTTTAGGTCATGAATGTCTTGGGCATCGACCAAAGTCTGGTAGGATGGTGAGGCATGAGTTACGAACATCCTTCTTTTCCTCTCACCCCCATTTGAGAGAGAGAGAGAGAGGGTGTTTGTGTGTTTGTGTGTGTGTGTGTGGGGGGGGGGGGGGTAGAAAGCCATGTTAATAAATTAACTCATACATGAAAGCAAGAAATCAAACTTGATTTATATAAATCACTCTTAGGATTGTAGTTTGTTATTTTTATACCATCTATATCTCATATGACGACACAAGCTAGTCCACATTTTTAGGGCTCCTTTGATTCAAAGGATTTGCATAGGAAGTGTGAAGGATTTGGTTCCTATGGGAAAATTTCCTATACATGTTGTTTGATTCATAGGAACATATCCTATAGGAAAAATTCCTATAGGAATCTTGTAGTGTAATTCCTATAGGAAATAAGCATTAGCTCATAGCTCATGAAAAAATTCCTTTGCTACAATCAAACACACTTCATCTTCCTATAGGATTCAAGTAGACATGCCATTCCAATCATATACATTTCCTATTCCTATGCTTTTCCTATCCTTTAAATCAAAGGAGCCCTTAATTTCATTGAAGTTCTTTTTGTTGCACTCAAATTACTTCAACTTTTAGGACCCACCATCCGTACAAGGGTAATGGAAATTTCTATGATCTTAGTGCAAGGCTTCACACAGAGACACTCAAAGTATTTCAATATTTTAAAATTCATTTTCTTCCCTAAAAATTGCCGACCGTCCATTCGTAACATGTAGTTCAATTTTGAGTAACATCACACATATGTCAAACATCAATCTTTTTTTTTTGATATTTCGAGAAAATCTTCATATCCCATTTTTGGCCATCATATAAGGTGTACTGCGTGTGAAAACATAGACAGTGAAACTTTCAGCGTCACCTTAATTAGCCAAACTGGTGGGACGGTGAGGCCCGAATTAATAGCCACCACCTTCCTTCTTCTCCACTCGCCCCTCCCCTCCCCTCCCCATCAATATCTTCTTCAAAGCAGATTAAAGAGGATGGAGTGCCCCCACGACGGGTGCGGGAGCGTGGTCGCCTACAACGAGCTCCACGACCACGAGCTCGCGTGCCCGCACGGCCCGTGCGGCGCACAGAGGCCGGCTGCGACTTCTCCGCCTCGCCAGCAGCGCTCATCGCCCACCTCAGAGAAATCCATTCGATTTGTGTGGACATGATCCCGTACGGCACCGCGATGGCGTTCATCATCCCGGTGCTGGCACCGCTAGAGCCAAGACGTCCGGTCATCTTCTACGGGAACGATGGTACCGTGTTCGTCTGGCACACATATACGCAAGTCCAGCCGAAAAATGGATGCGTGCTGGCCTGCCTATCCGTTGAGTGCGTTAGGTCGGCGGCGTGCGTGTGGCCGGAGTACAATGTGAGTATGTCGTCGCACGGCAAGCCATTACTTAATCGCTCTGAGATTGGTTTAATGCTCCCCAACTATACGGCCACTATTCTGGCGAACAGCACGACCACGCCGGGCGCCACCAAATGGTCGGAACTAGAGCGGTCGTTGCAATGGTATCAACCGTGCACGGAGCTGACTATCTGGGTTCGCATCGAGAGGTGATACATGCGCCTATCTTAATCTTCGTGGTTATCTAATTGAAATTGCGGTTTATGCAGTACTGAATTAATTAATTTTTGTTGTCAGAAAGTTATTCGTCGGACGGAAGTTCCTATTCGGAGCGGCGGGTTTAGGTTGCCAACTATGGGCTTTTTTCATTCAGAGGATTCACCAGGGCAGCCCTAACGACGATATATGATCTTATTTGGCGGAGAGGGTCCAACACTAAGCGCTTGATTGTATTCTGTGTTTATGTTCACATACTCTATGGTAACCATGGAATCCCATGTCCGATTAAATGCACCTCTGGACCCTGCCAGGCATTTCCCTTGTTATCTTTTCTTTTTACACATACTGTAACCATTGTTCAACGCGCAGTCCATTGGCTTGGGTGCTAGATGCTTCCTCGGGAAGGTACCCTATCTTGCCCATTTGAGAACACACGTCCCTATAATTGCTCAGAAGCCCCGCGAGGGCATGATGGTCTTTTCTGGGTGTATGTAAGATTTATCCTTGACCAGCCCTCCGCCATTCTTCTCTTTCTGTTCTGCTGGTAGCTAGTAACTAGCGTTCACCAGCTCTCCACCCTAACTACTGAGTAGTAAAGTACTACGTACCTCGCAAGCCATGGCTCCATTGAGCCGGGCGGCCCGACGGCAGGATATCCTAGGGAAGACGATGAGGACTAGGACCACCGAGAAAAACTCATCTAGCCAGCTAGCGCGTCGTTGTATGGCCACTTATGATCGCCTGAGCATTCTCGTAGAGCAGTCTATCCTCTATTCGATGGAGAGCGAGCCAGTGGGCGAGGGTTCGTCCGGGTAGGTTTCTAGTGGCGTGTCCTCCAGTTCATTCTTATTTTCTAACTGTTTTTTCCATTTATTTACATCTCACAGGGCCGGCGGTTCAAACGTCTACCCGGTAACCCCCACGACGGTGGCGCCCCAAGTCCGGTCGTCGGAAGCTGAGTTCGGCCCCGTTTCACGGCCAAGCCAGGTAGGCTGTATGCCTCTATCCACTTTTTTTTAATACTCCCTCCAATCCATTTTAATAGACTCTGATTTAGTACTCCCTCCGATCCATTTTATTTGACTCAAATTTAGTACTACTCCGATTCATATTAATTGACTCTAATATGGATGTATCTAGACACATTTTAGTTCTAGATACATCCATATTGAAGTCAATTAATATGAATCGGAGTAGTACTAAATTTGAGTCAAATATAATTTGTACAACTTTGTACTAAATCCGAGTCAACTAAAAGGGATCATAGGGAGAATACAACTTTACTAAATCCGTGTTTACTACTACTACTACTAAAAGGGATAGGATGGAGTAGTTTATGTAATCACGGCTTTCCTTTTAATTATGTGTTGATGAACACTGTGATATTTGTGGAGCGTCCATGTGATGTCCATTCCTGTATCAAGATCTGTGCTAGAAATTAGTAGTACTCCTATTTTTTTGCGTGTAATTACTCATATATGAATTGGTTGGATTCTTTTTTGTTCCATACAATGATCGTGACAAGAAATGGAGGTGAACATGGCCCACATAGGCAGCCAGCTGGGGAATGAACTCTCCCTTACCCCAGAGTTTGAGCCTGTTCACGTAGATTTGGCGTCCGAGAACAAGATCTGCCATAATCTTCAGCAAGGCATCAATACCTTTACTGCCGAGCTCGACAGGCTTAATGAGCAGAACCGCGTTTGTGTGGAACTGCATAACCAGAGTGTCACATTGATGAATGATGATGATGCAAACACCACCATCAAGGGCGAGGGTTTGTCCGGGTAAGTTTCTAGCGGGGTGTCCTTCAGTTGATTCTTATTTTCTAACCGTTTTTACATTTATTTACATCTCAAAGGGCCGGCGGTTCAAATGTCTCCCCGGTAACCACAACGACGGTGGCGCCCCAAGTCCGGCCGTCCGAAGCTAAGTTCGGCCCCGTTTCCCGCCAAGCTGGTAGGCTGTATGCCTCTGTCCACTTGTTTTTTTTATAGTTTATGTAATCACTGCTTTCCGATTAATTATGTGTTGATGAACCCTGTGGTATTTGTGGAGCGTCCGAGTGTTGTCCATTCCTTTATCAATATCCATGCTAGAAATTAGTAGTCCTATTGTTTGCGGGTAATTAATACTCATATATGAATGGGTTGATTTCTTTTTTTTTCATACAATTATTGTTGTAGCAAAAGGAGGAGAACAAGGCCCACATAGGCAGCCAGCTGGAGAATGAACACTCCCTCACCCTGGAGTGTGATCGTCTTCACGTAGTTTTGGCGTCCCGAGAAGGAGATCTCCTTTCATCTTGCGCAATGCGTCGACATGCTTAAGCAGCAGAACGCCTACTGGGTGGAACTGAACAACAAGAGCGTCACATGGATGGATACTGGAAGCAACCTCATCAAGTATCTCATGGAACAGAAGTTGAAATTAAAGCTCAAGAGGCAGATCTCGAGGGTGCTAATGCACGGACAAACCTCCGTCCTTAAGGCGATTATCAAGGAGAAGGAGGATCTCCGTGCACAGCTAGCGACCTATATCTCGGCGTCCACCAAGAGCGTCCCTGAGTAGGAGATCTTGTTCTGCTAGTTAACTGCTTCATCACCTTAATATCGCCATGTGCTCGTAAAACTGCTATTTAACTTTCTGTTGGTATGTTGCACATTTGATCTGAACTTTGTGTTTTGCAATGCACAATTGATCAACTACTAGTAAGTGTATATTAAAATGGCGGGATACTCTTTTTAGCGGCGAAAATTTTCCATTTGTTGCTATTGTAGCGAATCTAAGCCTTTCAGAATCTTCCCTATCGTCAAGAAAACTTTCCAAAAACATAAGCATTTTGGAGGGAAACCTTGATGATATAGGCTATGAGGATGATCCTGGGTTGTGGTTCTTAGCGTGATCTGTAGATGGCAGTATGCTTCTTGTTCATACCTGAGGCTTTACTGAGGCTGCAAGATGTTCTCTAAGGACACTGTCAGTTATGTTCAGATAAGCTAGGGAAGAGATTACTGGTCTTGGAGCATATTGTCTTTTCGTGGGATTGAACTATCCGCTCACATTGCAGTAAATCATGCATATTTCGATTTATATTTTGGTGGAGTTTCATTCGATTTGAATAATTGGTTTGTGAGCAAATAATATTTAGTTTAAACTAGTGATCGAATACGTAAGAAGCTATTTAATCACAAGCTAGTCATCCGAATGGGATGAAATATTCATAGATTTTAAAACAAGGCATCTACATATTACTGGATTTTTTTCAAAATTTTCTGAATAGTTTTTTCTTTTTTAGCTTTGAAATAACAGATAGTTTGGAACGTTGGATCTCGAAAGATGGTAGATGGTGGCACCTAGTCACAATGAGACTTGGAAGCATCAAGTCACTGAAGCTCCTCCAAACCAAGCTAGGAAAGGCATTGAAAATGAAGTTCTGCTCTAAAACATCTCTCATTTCATTTTGGTGCTCGCGCGGTTGCATGCTGCCCACGTGTTAAGGTACGTGTCTCTGGCATAGAGTACTACGATTATCGGCGAAAAATATATCGTAATGGAAACTGTAAAAAGCCCTCTCTCGCTCAAGCTGATGTGACGAGACATCACCGCACCAAACGTCGTCGCAAATTTATAGATGGGTGGCGTGCTAGTCTACCATCTACCAACAACAAATCGGCGCCCGAAGCAAAGCAACAGCCTAGAGTACTGCCTAGGTTTTGCCCCTTGCATGTCTATCATCTTTTTCTTCACCCTCGCAGAATCACGCGCACGCGCAGGATCTCGATCCCCACCACGCCGCATCACTAGTACTATACCTACGCCTTATGCTTTGATCAAAAATCGAATTTATTTTTACGCCTTAAGCTCTGAGATAGAGGGAGTATATTAGTTAGACTAGTCATAGTGGGAAGTAACATCAAAGTAGTATCATATAGATGTCTTCATTAATTAGCTTATAGACTAACTGTATCTTGGGAAGTGTGATGTTACAGTAACTAGCTACTGTATGTTACTCCATGCTCCTCTCTCCTCATTAACTCACTGCCACATAAGCAAATTTGCTGAGTTGGACACTTAGTTACTAGTGAAGATACTCCCACTATGAGACACGCCGCGCCGATCATTGCTAGTGCCTTACTATATGACATAAGAAGACCATGTGAAGGAGACATGCATCACCTTTTTTGGTGATGTAACTAGTCTGACATGCGATGGGAGGGCCTGCTCGCTAGTACAGTAGTAGTAGTTGCATTTTTTGGGCTCACACCGGCGAAGGGCGCGAATCGGGCGCGTCGGGGCCTCGCGGCACGACGGTTTTCGCGTGTGGGGCCGCCTTGTCAGCGGGAGGACGCGACTGTTCGCATCAAAGGCGACGCGGGAAGGTTGATAGTCCCCGGCGTTTAATGGTCTCCCGCGCCTAAACCTAGGCGGCCACGAGGGCAGCGGCCGGACACGCGGCGTGCAGTCGCCTACGCCGCCGTAAATGAGGGTAGTTGTCTACCACCAGCATAAAGTACCTACTACGCCGTCCACCCCCGCGGTGCTATCCTCTCATTTCCACCACCGCTTACGCTTCATTCTCTCCTCTCCACCTCAAAAATGCCGCGCCATCGGAAAACGAGGTTCTGTAGGCTTGGCCTCAAAGTCCGCGCGCAGCCTCCACCACCATCGCAGCCGGAGCCGGAGCCGGAGCCGCAGTCCGACGCGGAGTACAGCTCCGATAACGACGAGGACCCACGGTTGAAGGAGGAGTACAGCGAGCACGACCTCCGGATCTTGGAGGCTTCCCAACGGAAGTTCTGCGAGGACAGGGCTCATCGCCATTATGAGGCGTTCGCCCGCCAAGAAGCGATACTCTTCTTCCGTAAGGAGATTTCTCGGCTAAGGACTGAACCGCTGGGACAGCGCCGCGGCAAGGTCTTTTGACGGCGTCCGCCATGCTCGATCTTTGAAGCGCGAACCGTGGCTGCGCCGGTGATGAAGTGCCGGGTATTCATTTTCAACCTGTGTATTCATTTTGCCAAAATCCTCATGTATTTGCCAAATTTTTCCCTCGATTTATGAGGAAATTCTAAGGTTTTGTCAAAATCTTAGGTATTCAAATGCATACGCAAGAATACCCCCTGGGCCGCCCCTATCGCGAAGCATGGGACCGTAAGCGGCACGGACGTAGGCTGCATAGGCGAAGAACGAGGACGAGGCAGACCCGTCGCGCGCCCCAACCGACGTCCATTAGATTAGGATTAAGTTTAAGTTTTATTTAGGCCTCCCCAACCGACGGCATCACTTGTGTTCATGTAGTATTATTATGGTGGTGTACTTGTGTTCATGTACTTGCTTGAGACATGTACTTCTTTGTGTTTGTTGAAGGAGACATGCATCACCCTTTCTTGGTGATGTCTTCCTCGTAGCCCTTGTGCCGGCGTTACGTGATGCCATTGAACTCGGTGGCCAAGTTTTTGCGGTGGACGAAATTAGGGGTCGGACGCATCTGCTGGGACACCCCAAATGGTATTTTTTCATCCTTATGTTGCATTGCATGATACACTCGCCTTAATCAATGAAGTTATTCATGAACTACCTTGTTTATATTTTACCTTTCATAAATGACTTAATGATCACACCGCCTTTTGCTGAATATGAATGAACCGTTGCTTGCAATGAATTAGTACTAATTAGTCACCAACAAACATAGTATGCTCGCATGTGATTGCATTCCTGAATTAGTAATTCTACGCCATCGCAGAATATGGATGTAATTACCCAAAGTATCTCAAAAGATAAGGTAGCACTATGAAGGCACCCTTTTGATAACCTTTTACACCCATTGTTTCATATATAACTAATTGATTTTTGCTCCAAAAGGAGGACGAGAGACCCCGCCATCCGCATTAGAGAGATGCATAAGGACTTTCATAAGTATATGACTTAACGATCACATCCTTTATCTGAATATGAATGAACCGTTGCTTGCAACGAATTAGTACTAATCAGTCATCAGCAAACATAGTATACTCCGTATGTGAATGCAATCCTGAATTAGTAACTCTATCCACTGCAGAATATGGATGTAATTAACAAGTATCTCAAATGTTAACGTAGCACAATGAAGGCACCCTTCTTGATTAACTTTTACACCCATTGTTTCATATAACTAGTTGATTTTTGCTCGAAATAGAGGGCGAGGTACCCGGCCCTCGCATCGAAGAGATGCATATGGCCGTTATTTAGTACTCCATCTCATGAAACATGTTATAACTTTTTCTTACTTTTGATTTACTCCCTCCGTCCCACCAAAAGTGTCTTGAATATCTGCCTTCTCCTTTTTTCCCTTAGAAAAGTAACTCAATCAAAATCCAATTATTTACTAAACAAGAATGAAATACTTGTTATGCCTAATTTACTTAGTTTAACCTGTACCTTTTTTAATTATGTTCTTTATCCGGCTATATTTTTCTTTGCCAAATTGCCCGAAGCTTATGGATATTTCAACCCCATCGTGGATGTTATGCCTGTCATACCTCTATTTTTTTCTTCTATTAGCCTTTGTTTGGCAAGCTGCTTTAAGTTTCCCATGAAATGTTTAGTACTCTATCTACCAAATTGAATGTTGTATTCATTCCAAAAATTCAACAAAATGTGTACAAGGCGAGAACTTTTATATTTTTATATTACTAGTATGTATGCACGTCAAACCATTAAAGATTCTGTTTGATAATCAAAAGAATATTTATAGCATGCCTTTCGCAAGTTTTGAAAGAATATATAAAAAATCTAAAAAAAATAGATGTAGAGAATGTATTATTCTACCATAGTGTAAAATCTGAAATTGAGATACCCTATATTCGGGCCGCACAAAAATGACAGAATCTGATAGATTTTGAAGTTACAAAATGTTGGAAAATATATGTCAGATTTTTTTGTTGTTGCAAAACCTTAAATATAAGATATTTTGATATGGACATTTGAATGTTGGTAGAACACAACATTGTTGACACCCGTATTTAATCTCCGTTTTCTTTGGAACTTCAAAATGCAGCTCTCAAAATTTTCAAAAACCATGCTACATGTAGCTCGAGCTATATTCATGGTTTTCGAAAGAAAATATTGCCAGCAATGCATATATAAAATACGAAAACAAGAGTGGTCCTACAAAAAATGATGTTTCTTCCCATCGCCGGCAAACGAAGGGAACAAATAAAAAATTAAAAATATGTGTACATCTAACACTCACTCATTTCTTATCTACCTTTTCCTTTGATGTTTCCTTGAGAGTTGAGACCGTAAGAACCTTCCATTGATCCATGTAGCAGTGCTGAATAGCGATTTCTTTGATGGGGTTATTCATATGCTTCAGGGGTTTCAGATATTTGGTCATTTTTTGGGGTAGACCCAAGGCTCACGTGATGGTTCTAAAATATTGTAGAGTTAGCTATGTGCACTCTTCACAGAGAATCCTCGTTTGTGCACAGTAATCGTTAGATTTAGCACTCCAAGGGTCATGATTGAAGCTCTATACTCGCTTTAAAATCGGACCAACTGGTAGATTGTCCGTACTCCTATATTGTATACAAATATCTAATCATATACACCGTTGGATCACTTAAGACAAAGGGAATTAACTACAACACAGGACTTAAACTTAAGATGATATATTTGTCAAAATTTGAATGTATCTATATGCTTTCACTGTCTAGATACATCTGAATTTGGACAAATCTCAGACACTTTTGGTGGGACAGAGGTAGTATATAATCGTGTATACACTAACTAGTGTCTAGTTTTGGCGAAGTTAAGACTTGTTTCGTGGGATGCATGCAAGATAACCGATATATTGGACACTCGATTTGAACACATGAATGACCAATGTCCTTAGCTTACATAGTCGTATTTATATCGTGAGCATGAACGATGAACAGTCGCCGCTGTTTGAATATGGTTGCGATAACACCCTATTCGTCTCCATTTCTAATATTGCGTAAAACCCGATGTCCATGTTCGTAATCCCGCCACCGGTGGTGGATGATCAGCGCACGCGTGGTTCCTCGCTCCAACCGCCGATGGCAAGCGATTGATGATCATCCTTACAAGAAACAACATTGGGATTGCCAATGCGAAGTACCTCATGACATTCCCTATGCTGCTAATGGGCTTCAGCTACGGCAAGATCCTCCTCGTTGCCACCTACGTCTTTGAGCATGATCCCATATCTCTCGTTCGTTGCAGCACGTGCAGGGGACTTTCATTGGAGGCAGGTTAACAGCCTCTGGCGACCACTCTCTGTTCCTCGGACTCAATTACCCGATCATTGCCAACCCGAAGAAGCGTGAATCCAAAGCTCCCGATGGCACATTGGTTCCATTCATGAGGAAAAACTGCGTCTACACGGCATACCGTAAGTATCTTCATAATCAATACCCTAAAATTTTGCGCCGCAACCTCCAAACGCATGAAGGTGAGACCGTGGGAGTTATCAGCCTTCCCGTAGTTAGTTGGGGTAGTGTCCGACAAGCGGCTATGTGGTTTAAGCCTCGCTTTAAACATTGCCCGTTCGGTGTTACCTTTAAAAAACACCGACACACTTTTTTATTATGCTTGAAGTGTTGAGAAGTAGTACACTGTTTTTAGTATGTACTAGTTTGAATCGCTTTATTTGAACACCGCTCGCTTTTTGTATTTCGTGTTGCCTTCATATTATAACCCATGCATGGCTGTTTTAGGATTGACTTTATTTCGGCACTATAATTACAATGTGTGTACGTCCTTTATAATATAGCCACCTCTTGTTGATCATAGTCATGAGAGGACCATTCCTATTTTTTCGCCGCTAAAGGGTAAAGTACATCCCCGGGGGCAGCGATTCTTGCCGCAGCCACTAAACATGCATCAACTATGAGCAAAGAAGTTGATGTGCGACCTAGGTGATTTGTATGGACCCCACATGTTAACCAAAGAAACAAACATGTCAATACGGAACTAATGTACATACGACAACTCCTATATGATATGTGTACGATTGAGCATCTGGAGGTGTGCTGCCACCTGCTTCCTCACACGTTGGGTTTGATCTTGTGTTGCGTACACGGATCGGACTGAAATTATCGTGTGCATAGCAAGGTTCATGTCAAGTCTAGGCAACAAATACTTTTGGGTTTCAACGGCCATCTACATGGTATTTGCTATAGGCCTACTTGCTCAGGCTGTTGAAGCCCAATAACTAGAAATGGGCTTTTCTGCTCATGCAATTTCGGCCCTTTTCTAATGAACCATAGATCCTATGATGGCAAAAAACAAAAACACGGAGATTCTGCATAAAAGTTGTTTTTATTTATTTAGAATTATCCGGTTGCAATTTTTGAAACTGCTCATGGCCAATATGAAAATCCTTGATCGCTCCATACCCACACGGATCACGGTATTTTTAAAAAATTCATAAAGTGGATTTGAAATTTAAAACATATCCTAATAATTCCATGATTTATTCTATTAACTTGCAAGATCTTGGAGCGAAAGAGCTTGTATTAGCAGCGTCGTCAACGTTTTTAAAGACGGCAGAGGATCGAAAAAAAATCAGTTGGTAAAAAAATCCAAAAAAAAGAAACATTTATCGTTCTGAGAGGATGACATGCGGGACCCATGAGGCAGCAGCATTCTCAACGTTTCCAAGGCGACACAGGATTTTAAAAAAGGCGAAATAGCCAGAAATTAGAGGTCAAAATAACTCCAAGAAAGGAAAGGTTTATTGTTCATAGAGGCTGACATGTGGGACCCATGAGCCAGCAGAATCCTCTAAGTTTCAAAGGCTGCAGGTGATCAAAAGAAAAAAGGAAGTAGCCAAAAATTAGGGGTAAAAATAATTCGAAGATAGGAAACTTTTATTGTTCGTAGATGATGACATGCGGGACCCATGAGCCAGCAGCTTACTCAACGTTTCAAAGGCGGCATGAGATCGAAAGCAAAAGGCAAGTGACAAAATATCAGGAGCCAAAGATAATCCAAGAAAAGAAACTTTATTGTGCATAGAGGATGACATGCGGGTCCCATTTAGCAGCAGCGGTCTCAACGTTTCAAATGCGGCTTGAGATCAAAAGAAAAAAAAAGTTGATTGTACATAGAGGATGACATGCGGGTCCCACGAGTCAGCAGCTTACTCAACGTTTCCAAGGCGGTAGGGGATCAAAAGAAAAAGGCAAGTGACCAAAAATGAGGGTGAAAAATAATCCAAGAAAAGAAACTTTTATTGTACATGGAGAATTGCATGCGGGTCCCATTTTGCAGCAGCGGTCCCAACGTTTCAAATGCGGCTTGAGATCAAAAGAAAAAGAAAGTAGCCAGAAATTAGGGGGTAAAAAAACTCCAAGAAAGGAAAGCTTTATCGTTCATACAGGCTGACATGTGGGACCTATGAGGCAAAGAGTCCTCAACTTTCAAAGGCCGCAGGGGATCAAAAGAAATAGGAAATAGCCAAAAATCAGAGGGTGAAAAAACCCAAGAAAATGAAATTTTGTTGTACATAGAGGATGACATGCGGGTCCCATTAGCCAGGTTCCTCAACGTTTCAAACGTGGCATGAGATCGAAAGAAATAGGCAAGTGACCAAATATCAGGATCCAAAGATAATCCAAGAAAAGAAACTTTATTGTACATAGAGGATGACATGCGGGTCCCATTTAGCAGCAGCGGTCTTAAGGTTTCAAATGCGTCTTGAGATCAAAAAAAAAAGAAAGTTGATTGTACATAGAGGATGACATGCGGATCCCATGAGTCAGCAGCTTACCCAACGTTTCCAAGGCGGCAGGGGATCAAAAGAAAAAGGAAATAGCCAAAAATCAGAGGGTGAAAAAAAACAAAGAAAATAAACTTTTATAGCACATAGAGGATGACATGCGGGTCCCATGAGCCAGCAGGTTCCTCAACGTTTCAAACGTGGCATGAGATCGAAACAAAAAGGCAAGTGACCAAATATCAGGATCCAAAAATAATTCAAGAAAAGAAACTTGATTGTACATAGAGGATGACATGCGGGTCCATTGAGTCAGCAGCTTACTCAACGTTTCCAAGGCGGCAGGGGATCAAAAGAAAAAGGAAATAGCCAAAATCAGAGGGTGAAAAAAAAAATCCAAGAAAATAAACTTTTATAGCACATAGAGGATGACATGCGGGTCCCATGAGCCAGCAGGTTCCTCAACGTTTCAAACGTGGCATGAGATCGAAACAAAAAGGCAAGTGACCAAATATCAGGAGCCAAAAATAATTCAAGAAAAGAAACTTGATTGTACATAGAGGATGACATGCGGGTCCCATGAGTCAGCAGCTTACTCAACGTTTCCAAGGCGGCAGGGGATCAAAAGAAAAAAGGAAATAGCCAAAAATCAGAGGGTGAAAAAAAATCCAAGAAAATAAACTTTTATAGCACATAGAGGATGACATGCGGGTCCCATGAGCCAGCAGGTTCCTCAACGTTTCAAACGTGGCATGAGATCGAAAGAAAAAGGTAAGTGACCAAATATCAGGAGCCAAAAATAATTCAAGAAAAGAAACTTGATTGTACATAGAGGATGACATGCAGGTCCCATTTAGCAGCAGCGGTATCACCGTTTGAGAGGCTGCATGGGATCGAAAGAGAAAGGCAATTGACCAAATATGAGGAGCCAAAAATAATTCAAGAAAAGAAAGTTTTATAGTACATAGAGGATGATATGCGGGTCCCATTTTGCAGCAGCGGTCTCAATGTTTCCAAGGCGGCACAGGACCAAAAGAAAAATGTAGTAGCCAGAAATCAGGGGGTGAAAAAAAAAATCCAAGAAGAAAGATTTCAATTGGGCTGCATCTGGACATCTGGGCCTTCGAACTATCGTGCTTGGCCTTTTGACTCGTACAATTTCAGCCCACTCCAAAACAGGAAAGTTCGGAATTTTCTAAACAAAACAGGAAAGTCCTATGCTTCGCAAAAACAAAAAAAACAAGGAGATTCAACATATAAGTTTGTTTATGTAAAAATAAAGATTTAATTTATCCGTTTGAAATAGCTAAGAGCGCAATACACTATTTATTGTCTGCAAAATAATCAAGATATCACATGTTTGTTCTACGGGGAGGCTGACATCGGGGACCCATGAGCCAGCAGCGTCGTCAACGTTTTAAAGGCGGCAGGGGATGCAAAGAAAAAAATAAACCAAAAAATCTGTTGGTAAAAAATCCAAGAAAAGAAACATTTTCGTTCTAAGAGGATGACATGCGGGACCCATGAGGCAGCAGCATCCTCAGCGTTTATTGTTCATAGAGGCTGACATGTGGGACCCGTGAGCCAGCAGCGTCCTCAACGTTTTAAAGGCTGCAGGAGATCGAAAGAAAAAATAAGCCAAAAATCATTTGGTAAACAAAATCCAAGAAAAGAAACATTTACCGTTCTGAGAGGATGACATGAGGGACCCATGAGGCAGCAAAGATCCTCGGCCGATTTCAAGGCGGCAGGGGATCAAAAGAAAAAAGGAAATATCCAGAAATTGATTAGGGGTTCAAAATAAATCAATCAAAGGAAACTTTTATTGTTCATAGAGGATGACATGTGGGACCGACCTCCCAACAACGTCCTCATCGTTTCAGAGGGGGCAGGAGATCAAAAGAAAAAGGCAAATAGCCATAAATTAGGGGTCAAAAATAACTCCAAGAAAGAAAACTTTTATTGTCGTAGAGGATGACATGCGGGACCCATGAGCCAGCAGCTTAGTCAACGTTTCAAAGGCGGCATGAGATCGAAAGAAAAAGGCAAGTGCCAAAATATCAGGAGCCAAAGATAATCCAAGAAAAAACTTTATTGCACATAGAGGATGACATGCGGGTCCCATTTAGCAGCAGCGGTCTCAACGTTTCAAATGCGGCTTGAGATCAAAAGAAAAAGAAAGTTGATTGTACATAGAGGATGACATGCGGGTCCCATGAGTCAGCAGCTTACCCAACGTTTCCAAGGCGGCAGGGGATCAAAAGAAAAAGGAAATAGCCAAAAATCAGAGGGTGAAAAAAAATAAAGAAAATAAACTTTTATAGTACATAGAGGATGACATGCGGGTCCCATGAGCCAGCAGGTTCCTCAACGTTTCAAACTTGGCATGAGATCGAAAGAAAAAGGCAAGTGACCAAATATGAGGAGCCAAAAATAATTCAAGAAAAGAAAGTTTTATAGTACATAGAGGATGACATGCGGGTCCCATTTAGCAGCAGCGGTATCACCGTTTGAGAGGCGGCAGGGGATCAAAAGAAAAAGAAATTGCCAAAAATCAGAGGGTGAAAAAAAACCAAGAAAATGAACTTTTATAGTACATAGAGGATGACATGCGGGTCCCATGAGCCTGCAGGATCCTCAACGTTTCAAACGTGGCATGAGATCGAAAGAAAAAGGCAAGTGAAAAAATATGAGGAGCCAAAAATAATTCAAGAAAAGAAAGTTTTATAGTACATAGAGGATGACATGCGGGTCCCATTTAGCAGCAGCGGTATCAGCGTTTGAGAGGCGGCAGGGGATCAAAAGAAAAAAGAAATTGCCAAAAATCAGAGGGTGAAAAAAAACCAAGAAAATGAACTTTTATAGTACATAGAGGATGACATGCGGGTCCCATGAGCCTGCAGGTTCCTCAACGTTTCAAACGTGGCATGAGATCGAAAGAAAAAGGCAAGTGAAAAAATATCAGGAGCCAAAAATAATTCAAGAAAAGAAAGTTTTATAGTACATAGAGGATGACATGAGGGTCCCAGTTAGCAGCAGCGGTATCAGCGTTTGAGAGGCGGCAGGGGATCGAAAGAAAAAAGAAATTGCCAAAAATCAGAGGGTGAAAAAAACCAAGAAAATAAACTTTTATAGTACATAGAGGATGACATGCGGGTCCCATTATCCAGCAGCTTCATCAACGTTTCAAACGTGGCATGAGATCGAAAGAAAAAGGCAAGTGAAAAAATATCAGGAGCCAAAAATAATTCAAGAAAAGAAAGTTTTATAGTACATAGAGGATGACATGCGGGTCCCATTTAGCAGCAGCGGTATCACTGTTTGAGAGGCGGCAGGGGATCAAAAGAAAAAAGAAATTGCCAAAAATCAGAGGGTGAAAAAAAACCAAGAAAATGAACTTTTATAGTACATAGAGGATGACATGCGGGTCCCATGAGCACAGGTTCCTCAACGTTTCAAACGTGGCATGAGATCGAAAAAAAAGTCAAGTGAAAAAATATCAGGAGCCAAAAATAATTCAAGAAAAGAAAGTTTTATAGTACATAGAGGATGACATGCGGGTCCCATTTAGCAGCAGCGGTATCAGCGCTTGAGAGGCGGCAGGGGATCAAAAGAAAAAAGAAATTGCCAAAAATCAGAGGGTGAAAAAAACCAAGAAAAGAAAGTTTTATAGTACATAGAGGATGACATGCGGGTCCCATTTAGCAGCAGCGGTATCACCGTTTGAGAGGCGGCAGGGGATCGAAAGAAAAAGGTAAGTGACCAAATATGAGGTGCCAAAAATAATTCAAGAAAACAAAGTTTTATAGTACATAGAGGATGACATGCGGGTCCCAGCTAGCAGCGGTATCACCGTTTGAGAGGCGGCAGGGGATCGAAAGAAAAAGGCAAGTGACCAAATTTGAGGTGCCAAAAAAAACTCCAAGAAAAGAAAGTTGATTGCACATAGAGGATGACATGCGGGTCCCATTTAGCAGCAGCGGTCTCAACGTTTCCAAGGCGGCAAGGGATCAAAAGAAAAAGGAAGTAGCCGTAAATCGGGGGTCAAAAAATCCAAGAATAGAAAGAATTTTGGTTCATAGAGGATGACATGCGGGACCCATGATCCTGCATCGTAAACGGCTCGATCGGAGAACGTTGAACGAGATGGCGCGATCTAGAAAAAAAACAATGCCAGAGAGGCTGCCATCTGGGCCCTACATCCCTCGGCGGTGCGGATTTGCGTTGACTCGGCCGGCGAACCCGAGATTTCGAGATGCACCACGTCCCGGGCCACCATACGCGACGTTTTGGCCGCTTTCGTCGGGCTAGGTGGCCTCAAAAACGAGAAAAAAAAAGTTTTGACATGCACCACGGAGGGACCAAAAATCGTCGGCCATGGTACACCACCAACCACGGCGCGACTTCAACTTCGTCGGCCATGGCAACTTTTCTTGTAGTGGATTTGCTTGTCAGGATGACATGGCACACAACCACAGCGCACTACTTGAAGGTGTAAGCCACATAGGCGTCTTTGACCCAGCAAAGGGCCGGGCTGGAAAGGTTACGCTTGACCATCAGAAGCAACAGCAAGGGCGGTGGGTCCCATGCTACACTGAGGACAAAATGGCATGGAGATGCTTCGTCAACATTCGACGTTGGCATCTTCTTATGTCGTGTCAATATGTGAATCTGCTCGTCACCCAGGCATATGTCACAATATCATGTACGGATGTTAGGGTCCGCTAGGACGTTGCATCAACTTATTCACCGTGGACATGAGATCGTCTACAAGCCACCTAGATTTGTAGTTAGCTTCGACGAGATGATCAATTTTCGTGCACCGAGCCAATGCTTTCAACTGAACTACAATGCCAAATAAGATAGAATTTATATTGTAACGCGTGGAACACATACATACCGTTCTTAAAGTTGAAGAGATCACAATTTTCTCCGATTCTTGATTTTTTTAGATCAACTGGGGATTAACGAGGGTGCGACACGTGGTTCTCTAACCGGTTTGATTTTCATCTTGGATTTATTATGTATGCTTATGATATGTACCATTTGCTCTGTAGTCTAAGGCTAATATGGTGCTGACAGGTGTATGTATTTGCATTATTTCTTTCCTAGAGCCTGGATCAAGGTGGTGTTCTTTTATGTGTTGCTGGTGTGGATGTCAGCTATGGTCCTGAAAAGGTGCATCAATGTGGGGCATGCATTTGATTGTCAATGCGATCTATCCGCTGGTTATTTTGTCTATTTGTTCTTGGTTTCACACAGACCGTCGGTCGGTTTCATTATCCTCTATGTGTGGTTTTTCATTTTCTCTCTATGGTCCGTGATCGATATGGCGGTTAAAGTGGTGATGTACCCTATGTCTACTCGCATGGGTTACCTGTAAGCCTCCTTTTTCTTTTTGTCTATGGACACATACCATCTCTCTAGAGCCTTCACCTCATCTCTCCTCCCATTATTTTTCACGTCGAATCCCTTGTCCAAGCTCCCATGGTTGTTGTCCTTTTTATTCTTCTTCACCCCCGCCTACAAATTCTTCCAGTACCGCCGGTTCCTACCACATCGGCCTCGTTTCCGATGTTGGCTAGTTCATCGTCTCGGCCATACATGTCTAGCCGTCCCTGCGCTTCCCATGCTGGCGATTTCCCGATGGGGTGGACAACCTCGAGAGGCAACACTCTGGCCTCCCTCTCCCCTCTTCATCTCTCTCGGGTGGGAGCCGAGGCACGGTGAGGCCTCATTCACCCACCAAATCCTCACTGGCCTCTGCCTGCATGATTCTTTCCTACCTCGGGCTCTTCCTGTGCTTGACCGGTTGTCACCACGAGCTGAGAGGAGGCGACATATTTAAGTGGAGTTGCTCAAGATCGGATGTCGATGGAGTTCCGGTGCCGCGAGGATCAAGGATTTTGAGAGCGACATGGAGATCCTATTGCCAGCAAGAATTTATCCCCGTCGCTGAGAGCAATTATGACCCATATTTAAGTTTACAAAATATTCATACATCCACTCATCTAATGCTCTATCTAACTACAACTATGCCTATTTTGCATAATTAATAGTTCTCATTCATTTTCATATGAGAATTGCACAACTACTAGTTTTAGGATTTTATTAATTTTCCTTGTTTTTTACTTGTGTGTAGGTGTTTTTTGATGAGCAACTTGTGTGTAGGTGTTATGGATGATTATGGATAAAGCAAGGCAAGAGGATCTGAGAAAGGGAAATATGGAAAAGTTGTCGGCACCATACTTAGCCATATGAGGCGTAAGTTATATTTTTTCATCATCTCATATTAAAGATCTAAGACCATGGTGTTGTATCTCTCTTCCATACGAGTCCAATAAGCCGTAGAACACCCAAATCGGAGTTCGTATGAAGAAGTGGTGGCTAAAATACGAAACTACACCATACGTCTTAACGATCGTCGGTGCGAGCGCGGTTGATCGTACCGCCCGCCTATAACTTTTTTCTTCACAAAATTAGCCCCCTTTGTTCCTGTATATTTCTTAGGTTAAATGCAACGAATGAGGGGCTATTGGGGCCCCTCTTATGCCTATATAAAAAGGTGAGGATTCAATGGAGAAGGCATCCTCTCCACAAAGACATCCACGGGGGAGCCCTACAACCGTGCTGCCTCCATAGCCACCACAGTTCCATCAAGATATAGATCTCCATCAACACCTTCACATTGTTCAAGCAAGAAGAGGAAGATAAGGAGGCCATCACCACCACCACGCACCGGGCGCTGGCTTCATCATCATCTCCATCACGCCTCCATCTCTCTCTCACTTGTATTTGGTATTTGTAGGATTGAACATGATGCTAACCTCAATTATCTTTTGTGTTATTATTCATCTATGTTTGAGTGATTGATTCGGTTCTAGTATGAGGTATGATCTAGTATGCATCCCTAAACTTTGTGGCTTTATCTTTTATATTACTCTCTCTTCTACTAATAAGCAGAAGGAGATAGATGAGTTCGTGTGATCCTTTGATCCAGAGTGTATTATTGACTTGCGAGAGTGACAACAACGTGAGGTTTATGTAGTACACACATGTGACAACCCGAAATCATTGGGGATTGTTTATTTATCTAAAGAAGTATCTAATGTAACCCAAAACCTAGACTCGCCTTTACTTTACTTAATCCTACATCTACAACCCCTCTTGTTTACATTCAGTTTTAGTTTACCTTTTTCTTGTTTCGTTCTTTGTTAATACTCCCTCCGTTCTTTTTTAATTGACTCGAATTTAGTATAAAGTTGTACTAAATCCGAGTCAATTAAAAAGGAACGGAGGGAGTAGTTAGTTTAAAACCTATCTCAATTAACGTTATCCTAGCAACATATAGAGTAGGATATTTCCAAAGATTGTTTTGGGTGCGAACGTGGCCGCACTGACAACGTGGTTGTGGGGTTGTGTTACTCCCATTCGCAAAGCTTTCAAGGGATGAACTTTCTAATTAATATGTGTTGCTACAACCACTACAATAACCCTATTGTTGGTGGAGGACCCCAATCATCACCCTTCGAGCTCTCCTATGCCACAAGCTCCCCTTGGTTGTGAACCTTCGTGGCCGATGGATATGGTGTGGGTTGGGTCATGCTTACATGTCGCGGTTAAGACACTCCGGCTCCTGCATCGCAACTCCTGATCTGGAAGCGGCCCCGTCCTCAACAACTGGTCCCCGGTGTTGTTGCTCAACGACCTACAATGGTACTTTGTATCTTGGACAAGGGTGGTTCCCAACGCCTCGATCTGCTGATTTGTGTCTCGACGTGCTCAGACGGATGACCCCATGCGCTGCATTAGCAGATGCCCCCCACGCAACACGGTTGTTGATTTGTGTCTCGGCGTGACCAAGTGGAGGTCCTTGTTGAAAGTGCATGGAGTCCCCATGTGTGGTTTTGGTAATTAATGGCAATCCCTATGGACTAATGTTTGCATTGAGTTATTTTTGTAGGATTTTTCCATAGGCAATGTTTGAACTATATGTTGGTTTCAAGGTTGCAAGCATAAGAAAGGGAAGAAGATCAAGTGACAAGTATGTCTTGAATAAGAAGATTGAGTGAACTCTTATGTGTAGCTTTAAGACATCAACAAGATGAAGAAAGAATAAATGATGTGCAAATTCAAGATGAGCTATTTCGGAGAGGTCATATGCTTGAATATTGTCATCCATATGATGATCATGAATATGTGAAGATGCGCCAAATAAGAAGCTCTCCCACAGTGGATTATGGGGGAGCAATCCGCATGACTTCATCAAGCAAGCACAATCAAGAAAGGTGTTCCATCGTGTAGAGCTCAATATCACCATCATCTAACTAAGTGGAATGAACAAGTTTAAGTTTTTTTTTCTTGATAGGATCCTTTCTTAACGGTCTCGTAGTGTAGTTGGGATACCATTTTATAGAATAGTTGGCCGTACTATCAAGAGGGCTCTCGAGTGAGTAACTTGATCGTATCGTTCGGAGAGAGCTAAGACCTTTGCAGCCTTGTATCATCTTTGTTGGTTGTTATTTGTGTATTATCCATATTTTGTTTTAGATCTTGTACTTATTGTCATGACAAGCTCTAGTTCATTCAAAATGGATTTCATATGAAATACTTGTCATGATATTGAGCAATGCTTCATCTTTGTACTTTAACCTATATACTTGTCACTATATTGAGCAATGCTTCATCTTTGTACTTAAACACTTCTAGTACCATAAATGCTTTACATGTTTGTGTTCATAGTCCTTGCATATAATGTGTAAATTGCTCATCTAAATGCCATGATTATATTCTTGCTAATCCTTGTTGCCATGATATAAATGCTTCTACTTCATCTAGTTGTTATGTGTCTAACAATGTAGAGGAATAAAAAGTTCTATTGGTAATAACAAGATCTTGAATGGAGCTTCAAGTATCTCTTCATCTTCATCATATCTCGGTTCCCATATATGTCTTATGGCTAAGGCGTCTATGTTATATCCTTCATTGGAAGCTTAATTTTCTCGTGATGATGAAGATGAAGTATATGAAGAAGAAGACAATGAGGTTGCCTCTTTACACGAGAAGGGTGAGATCATTGATTGTGTTCTTTGAAAAGAAAATTTTCTTGCTCTAACTTTGTTGAAGTATTGTCTTTTGCTACTGAGAGCCAATAAATTTATTGAGTATCATGAGAACACCACAGTAAAAAAATGGGTTCTCTTGAGTGTGAGTATGTCGATGAAATAGCAACCCTAAAAAATGATCTTGAAGAAGAACAACCCAACAAAGAAGCTCTTGAGTAGACCTTTGCTCTAGGATTGTCTAGAGTCAAGGAAAACCATGATAGAGATCTTGAGGTGTCAAATGGTTTCAAAATAAAAAAATGATAAGCTTGTGTTTGTTCATGCTAAACTCCTTGAGGATTTAGAGCATCTAAAAAATAACTCTAGGGTCGTTGAGAGTGAGCTCATCAAACTTATCGAGTCGATCACATGAGCTACTTAAAGCTTCATATCTAAAAGATCATGCCATGTCACCTTGTAATATTAATGATGATGCTTGTGCTACTAACTCTACTTCTTGTGAAGCATACATTTTGAAGAAGAATGTTGATATAAGGGCTCAACTTGAATTGCTAGAAATTATGGGAAATTGGAAGAAAGTCATGGAAAACCCTATAGCTCCCATGATAGGCTAAAGTTATCTCATGAGGCTATTATGTTAAACGCAACATCTTGTGAGCCTCATGAGGGCACTAGCACTACTTCTCAAAATAATATATTGTTATGTGCTTGTCCTAGTTAATTCATCCACTCATATCATTGATATATCTTGTGGTCAATTGTCTTCTATGCCTTGTTGCTCTAACCATGAAGGTTATACTTCCTCTAGTACTTGTGTTGTTACTAACCATGTAGAGGAAATCAAAGAGCTCAAAGCTCAAGTCACTTTCTTGAAGAAATATTTGGTGAAGAGTCATGAAGGGAAGTCCAAACTTGACAATATGTCGAGTGTACAACAATACCCCAGTGACCAAAGTGGACTTGAATTTATCTCCAACAACAAGAAGTCCAAGATTAACAAGAAGAAGAAGAAGAAGGACCAAGGACAAGTCAAAGATCCGACCAAGATTGTTTGCTTCAAGTGCAAAATTGTAGGACACCATGTTAGATCTTTCCCTTTGAAGAAGAAGACACTTAGTGAGAAGCAACAAGGGAGGGAGGCGGCCTTAAGTTGAAGGCCATGCTCAACCTCGAGTTGAAGAAATGTCACTTCCCAAGAAAATTAAAGTTATTTCCCACATTATGGAGAAATCAAGTGAGAAGAAGAAGAAGCAAAGAACCTGCTACATATGCCGTGAGAAGGGCCACATCTTATCTTCATGCACTATTGGTACCTCATCAAACATTATCACAATTGATGATGCTTATTCTCGCTGTAAAGATGAGGTTGGCAATGTGTTTGCCAAATATGTTGGCGCTCAAAGCAGTGTCAAGAAACGAATCATTTTGGTTGCAAGCCTAGTGTGACTTCTTGTTTTATTTGGTGCTTTGTCCAGATTGTATACCAGTTTAGGTTTTGAAAGTCTTATGCATGCATATTTACTATGTGTATATATTATGGCATGTTTTTATTTATTTGTTCAAATATATAGGTCAAAGTCTTAAAAATCCTAAATCGACTAAGATTTCCAAGAAATTCCATTTTATATCTATACGCACATATTTATTAGGTTTTGAAAGTCTTATGCATGCATATTTACTATGTATATATATTATGGCATGTTTTTATTTATTTGTTCAAATATATAGGTCAAAGTCTTAAAAATCCTAAATCGACTAAGATTTCCAAGAAATTCCATTTTATATCTATACGCACATATTTATTGAAGTTTGTCTTATATGGTGTAGTATCTCTAACTACTTAAGACCCAATTAGCTTGGGGACCATCTTGTACTTGAGATCAGATTTTGCTTTCTAGCATAGCAATTCATGCTACTATTTAGGTTCCACCTATGTAATGATTCTTCTGCATTGCTCTGTCGTGATACTACTTGATCATGCATCACAATATGGTAAATATGCAGTGTCATTTATTATTACTAGACTTAATATGTGTGTTTATGGTTCCCAACTATTTATCTTACTTAGTAAATCGAAGTTTTTAATTTTTTTAATATGAGGTCATATTAAATTTTTGGTTATCGCAAGATCAAGAACTTGTGACTAAATTAGACTAAGCTGTTTCCGACACACCCTTTTGATGAAAAGTTTCAGGGATGGTGGGAGAGCCTACATCAGTTATTATAAGCAAGGTTTGTGTGTCACGAAAACACAAAGCTAGGTAAATAACTGAATACATTGGTCAATTGGGGAGAGGCGAAGAGCAGCATACATGGTGAGGTACGGAGTAGCGAGGGAAATGAGACAGCAGACAACATTTGACTAGAGGAGATGGTATGTCAATACCAAATAGGTTCTTGAAAATTGATTAGCTAAACGTATCACACTTTGAGAAAAGAAATATAAATTAGTTCCGCAGTGTTAATTACTGAGCAGCAAGACATGGCCATCTCGTATACACACGAATTTTTATATGTATTATGTTTAAATGAATGATAAAAAAATCTTTAGGAGCCGTGGCCACATCTAACAATCACACTTATCAGCCAACCTGACCTTTGTTTGTACTGTTATCTCACGTAGCTGTTGGCCGGATCAACGATTCATTGTGAATTATTACTTCGATTTTTCTGTATCTTTTTTATACAGATATGCAGCAGACATGGTTCAAAAAAAGGGGACGCAGTTGAACAGCATCAACAAGATGAACCGAGACATCGTCAAGAAGATGGTTGCATTGCATTCTGGAATTATAATTCAAGAGATAAGTGTCTTCTCTTCTGATGTATGCTTGTTTCGTTTAAATAAAAACGATGCGCACATTCTCCGTCTTATAGTGTAGTCACCTCAATGTTCTGTTATCAAACATTTTCTTCCATGACTACTATGATACAATATGTGTATAATGATCAAAGCTTATAAGGCATGTTGTTCCATCTTCTTTCATATGTTGCAATCGATCAATATATTGTAGCTTATTGTTGTAACCTATGATATGTAATGATTATCAGACGTGAATTATTGAGTCACTGATTCTCTCAAGCATTTAAGAAGTTGATAAATAAAGTAATGAAATCGAAGAGACACGGCAACTGGAATAACATAACATAAACTTATAGGTTTTTGATTATAGGATGAAGAAAGAAGTTAAGAGGAGTCTTTGACTTCATGCAGTGTAGTGGTGTGGAAAGACATGTGCGCAAGGAACCAAAGAGAGAGAGAATCAAGTGGGTGCATGGTGCTGCTTGAAGTGGCAAGAAAGAAGTGGACATTTATTGCAAGCCAAAAATTAAGCCGAAGTATAGGCTTGAAAAGCTAAATTAAGGGTCTAGCTGTTTAATAGATCATGTGTTCTTAGTGTTGCTTTTTAATTGATAGATTCGTGCAAGGAATGAGATTTATGGGACATATAACAATATTTTCGCTTTATCGTTGGATTCCTAGTTTGTTGCATCTTTTATAAACATGTGTGCCTACAGTGAGTTGGTGATTAGAGTTGAACCATAGTATAGACAAAGATGATTCTATTGAAGTTCTTTGCTAGAAGGAATGTGTATTCTGTAAGAAAATATGTATCCTTTATATATGTGCATTTAAAAATAAAATTTACGTCCCGTGGCAACGCACGAGCATTTGTACTAGTGTACCTACATATTTGGGGTATCACAAACAATCTGATTCACGAGATTGTGACCTACTACATAAACCAGACATTGTTGTACTTGCTCTAACGAACAGACTGTGGAACGGCGAGAGGTAGTGATGGTTCTAGAATACACCTGGGCATTCCTCGGGCCGGGCCGGGTTTCAGGCCAAGCCCGAAAAAGCCCGAACCTAAATTCCTAGGCTCGAACCTGGCCTGGCCCGACCTTCGGGATTACACATCGGGCCCGAACCCGGCCCGAACAGAGGAAAGCCCGGCCCGACAAAGCCCGGCCCGAACTAGGCTTAGGTCGTGTTTTCTGCAAGCCCGAGACCGGCCCGGCCCGATGTTCGGGCTCGGAAATCAGGCCCGAACCCGACCCGACATGCAAGCCCGACCCGGCCCGGCCTGGCCCGGGATTTTCGGGCCGGGTCGGGCCAGGCCGTCCGGGCCGGGCTGCCCATGCCCAGCTGTATTCTAGAACCACATGGACGAAGCTGTGGTCTATTGTTCATGCGCATCCATGCAATCACACACGTTGGATTTAGGAGATCAACGACCATCATTGATGCTATAAACGGGTGATTTATAGTAGTCGATAGATATGCCATGTCGTTTTCACCCTCTTTGGTAAACAACGCTAAACATTATGTAATGTAACTCGGCGATGGAAGAAAAGTGCCAACAAGTAGCTTTTCTACGCATTTCATATCTCCTTGTGCTGGTTCTATCTCTATTCACCTCACATAACAAAGGTGCCAACAAGTAGCAAGTAGCATTTATCCCAATATCATTTTGTCCTTATGCTGGTTCACTCTCAATTCTCCCCTAATTGATACAACACGGGCGCGGTGTGCTGCCTATGGAACATCTATATGGTAGGAAAACAAACCACCAAGTTCCATGAAGGCCAAATAATCTTCTCCATTGACTAGCATAGACCCTAATTTTAATGAACTCTCTGGTTTTTATGAACCGCTATGGGACGACTTCGAAGAGGCGATCGGAAGGGCGACCAAGAAAACCCATATAGGGTTCCGCCCCTTCGCCAGCGACCTCATTGATCCGCTCCGTCTCTGGTGGCCTTGGGGCCTTGGAGTTGTGACGGACCACGCCCCCTCGCCGACGGGAGGGTTTTCGTTCTTTGTTTAGGTGTTTTTCGGTGTCTTTTTGGGGATGGTGAGGCGGCAGCTACATCCTAAAGTCACAATAAGGTCCTCCCGTCCTATCCTCGGTCGGGTGATATGTCTAGCGTCGTCGGAGGGCCCGTGGAGTGGTGTGCCTGACGGATCTCGTGGGATCCGGTCGGTCTTCGTTTCATTGCTGTGGTTTCACGCCAGTCTCTTCCGATCTACGATTATCATTATTGTTGATGGTTGCTCTTCCAATCTACAACTGTAATTATTGGTGATGGTTGTTGCTCTAGTGCGCTGGTCTTTTAGAGCCTTAGCACGATGACTTCTCGTTTGTCTACTACAACAATATCTACTATGATAAATTTTGCCCGGCTTCGGTGATAGAGGGGTGAGGACGGTGGCACGCCTTCGGCTCGCGCTAGTGTTTGTGGTCGTCGCTAGGTGATCTAATGACCTATCTATAATTTTTTATTACTTTTGACTTTTGAGGTTGTTTGTACTGCTGCAGAATTTTCGCAATTTTTTTAATGAACTTCTTTTAAAATAAAATATATGAATAATAAATATGCCTACAGGTGTGGTTATCCACGAATCAGCTGATATAAATTCATGCATATCAATCTGTAATTTTATGGGCACGAAGCTGGTAAATGATGAAGCAGGTTTGCTCTTGCGATCTGGACTGTTAGCTTCTTCAACCTGTGGCCGGAAGTACTGAGTACAAGATCGCAAATGGCACAGTAGGAGGATTTGAAATTGTATCATCGTGTTAAGATAGTTCACTTTTCTATATTTTTCTACTAGGAAGAAGCGAACCATCCTGAAGTGCGATATCTGTTCAACGCAACCATGGCGACAGTGACTTCTTTTACAGGGGGATGGCGAAAGTGACTTTGATCACTGCAAAGGGAACGGCCCATCGTTAATTCGTAAAACGGACAGGGCTGAACCTCTGCGGGCCTCCTTAATACAACCGGCCCAGGAAACAAGGGAGTCGCGCTCCTGCCGCACCAGCGACTCGGCGCACGCCTGATGTTTTAGTCCCACCTCGCTCCCTGAAGATGATTCGCAAGCGTACGAGCCTATATAATGAGCTCCCCTGCCCACCTTGCAACATACTTACCTGGATGGGGTCAACGAGCGATCAAAAAGGCACGTTGCCTAGGTCAATGGTCCACATTGCACTTGGTGGACGCGTTGACTTATCATCTCCCCAAGTGGGAGAGTGAACGTCATAATTTGTGGTAGAGGGGGTACGCGTTCGCGCGGCCCCTGCCAATTCTTTGAAATTAAATTTTGGTCCCTGACTTTGTTCAATGGCTCTGTTCTGAGCCTAGACAACTTTCCGTTGTAATTTGTTTTGCTCTTTCTATTCAAGGCCGTGTAGTTTATTTTTATAGAATGCACTAGGAACACATGGTACAAGTTTTATTAGATTTTGTCTTGTGACTATTGCTAACCATCATCTGTGAAAATCGAACATGTACTCTCCCGGTCCAAGCCTGCTATCTCTGTTAGTATTCTTGCAGGAGTATGCTGTCTCATGGTTCGTGTATGTGAGGCAAAGGTCTCATGATTCGTGGGTGAGGCAAAGGTGTTAATTAGCTCCCTAATTAAGACGCTGTATTTCTAGCTTTTACTATATGCACTGTCCAGGGCGTAAGATGTGGCTACAATAGAAATTTGATGATTCAGCATCCTATATTGTACCGGCGGCAGGCAGGACCTGGGAAACCAAGCAGTAGTTGTAGTGACGGTGGTGGCCACATTGTTAACATCCATTCTTGTACATATGATATTTCTTTTTTATCTAGTCGAAAAGAGACTGTTAGTAGCAGCAGGACAATATAACCCTCAATCGTTTCTTAATTCTTACAGCCAGGAGTATTTCTGAATGTTCTCATATCCAGCCGCTGCAAATTTGATGAATTTCTTAACATAATCAATTGGAAGTCTACCACTGATTATGTACACTTCACTTCTATATACGATGGATATCAAGTGTGTATCTCACGGAAAGCGCGACTATGTTTAAGAAACCCCCTTCGCCTCCTGGGTCACTCATGCAAGCGAATCCGGAGGCGTCACAAACCCCAGCAAAAGCCGCCGCCACGGTGCTCCCCTGGCAGCTGACGTTGCCGGCAACAACCGACACCTGACCGTTGAAGACAAACGGAGTGGAGTACAAACCCCTCGACTCCTCGTCTTCACGCGAGGATGGGTGACATGTGGGTCGTGCAAGGTAAAGTTGCGGTTGAGCACAACGGTGTGGCTGGGTAGACGACGACGCTAGGCTATTTGGACCACACATGTGAGGCTCGTGGAGCGGAGTAGCGGCGGGCTTCGATCTGGTTCAATCTAGGCCTGATCTGGACCGCCCGCTGGGGGATGGCGCGATGGGGAGGAGCTGGTGTAGTGGTGCAACAGACGCCGTCCAGTGCATGGCCAACTCAATCTGGGTTCGATGTGGGCCCGACTAGGGTATTGCAGGTCGCATGGAGGCTCTTCTCTAGCGCTCGGCACTGGGCTGGGCTATCCGGTGCTTGTGCTTGTACTGATTGCCTCCCAACTCGGAGAAGTGGAAGGAGACCTGCAATGTCCTAGGGCTGGCCGTGGTGGAGCTCAAGGTGTTCAACACCTCCCTCATCGGTGTCATGTGTGTTGGCCTCTCGTTGGTGATGTTTGGCTATTGATTCCTAGTGTCCGCAGTGGACTGTGGGGCTAATGGAAGGTTGGGAGAAATCCCTATGCTATTGCAGGGCGATGTCGGCGCCTCTGGTTGCCGCCACCTTCTTGAAGGCATCGTCCCGACCCTTCCATCAAGTCTCCTCCTGAGCAAAGGGGGAAACACTAGACCCACTTTATTGGTTCATGCAGTGGCATCGCTATGGCGTTGTCTCCCTTCTTGGAGGCGCTGTTCGGGTTGCTCGTGGACTCCCATGTTGGCTATGGGAGTCAAGGTTGGTCATAAATTGGAGTGTGGGCATCTCAGGCGGAATGTACATTGGCTTCGACATCTCTTGGATGGCGCAATCCTCAAGTCTGGTCAGGTCCTGCTGTTCACTCGCCGATCTTCTAAGCACCATGGGTGGACTGTCGTCGACCTGTGCCTTCCTAAAGTTTGGGCTGCTTCAAGTTGTTTTCTTTCAGTTGTGACACAGTCTAAAGGTCATGTGTCATAATCTCGTGCCTTCTTGGCTGGTGGTTTGTCAAGGCGTGTGTGTGTGCTGGTTGTGTGCTTTTGGATGTGTGTGGTTCACTGAAAGGCTTCATGTGTAAGATTTTTGGGTCCCGTTCCTCATAAATTAGAGCAATCGTTTTCTTCTTTTAAGCTTAATAAATAATGTGCAACTCTCATGCAGGGTACTCGAAAAAAGTGTATGTCTCACATCCGAATGGAAGTAGCTTAATTATGACCATATTGATTTTGCAAAGGATATTTCTAATTCGTGAGAGCAGCCACGAGGGGCGATCAGGAGGCGGCGGCCACAAGAGGCGATTAGGTTGAGGACGTGCATGACTAGACCGGTCTGGCCTCCAAATGACTGTTGGCGACTCTTCGCGTCAGTAACAAGGCGAATTCTAGAAGCAGGGTTAATTAAGTTGATGAATAATTAAATTTGATAATTTAGTTTATCTGATTAGCTACATTAGACGATTTTGGTACCACCCGAGTTCTTATTTACTTTGTGTTCTTGCTTTAGTCAATGTCAAATTTTGTAAAACTTTGACAAAAATAAAAGAGCAAATATCAATATCCATACTACCAAAAGCATATAATATAAAATAGACTTTATGTAGATTATAATACCATCGATTTTATGATGCAGATTTTTTTTCTTAATATTTGATTAAACTTTGCAAAATTTAACTTTAACTAAACCTAAAACGCGAAGTAAATAAAACATAGAGATCCCTATGGGTTTTATGCCACATTTTATAGCCAGAATGTTGGTTCTCTGTTTAGATTTTAGCTTCGATCGGGTAGCTCCGGGCAGTTTAGCTCTCTACTATTAAACCTCATACTGTTATTCCCAGATACAAAGATATGGGTCATCCCTTGAGTTAATAACATCATGTTTGATTTTTTTCCATGTCTAAAACAATTTTTTCACCAAACATTCTTACTACACAACATTAACATGTACTCTTTATTAATACCATTCAATGCATGCCACACATGCTCGACGCAAAACACTTATTCCCGGTCGCTTTAGCTAGTGTAGAAGTCACGCGACTGCTTGATAGCCCAGGGAGATGCAGAATGGGTCGATATGGATGGTCTTTAGGTTGCACTCCTCCGGGGCGGCGAGGGTGGCGGCGAAGCCCCTTTGCCACTGCCTGGGACATTTCTGGCTCAGCTCCTTGAGGGGGCCGCCGCCCTCCACGTCCACAGTCTCCAGCTGGTCCATGAGGATGCGGAGTGCCTCACACCGACAGTACTTTGGGATGGGCGATAGCTCCTGGCAGCACCGCTCCTTCATCTCCTCCGTGGTGAGAGTTTGGAGCCCCCCTGTGCTGCCACAGACCTGTCTGGCCACGTATCCATGGCAGGCTCTGAGCTTGTCCGGGATCTTCCGTCCTGGAACGCACTGATCTTTGAAGACACTAGCGGAGGTGGCGGCCAGGATGGAGAGCAAAACAGCAACCAAGAGGATGGGCTTCTTGAACGCCATTTTAAGCTGTTACTATCATTCAAGTAAGGTGTTGGAGCTAGGCTATGTATGGTAGCATATATGTACCGAGAGAAAAGGAAGAGCGGCAAGCTGGCATAGTGAGCATTGATGTGCTTTTTGCTGTCGTTGGCGCCCCGCAGAATGGAAACTTCGGTGTCATCTTTGATGAGAGACTAACCAATTGACCTTTCTAGCTGGTAACAAAATTATGTCCTTTGTGATAACAGAATTCGGAGGGGAATGCAGGTTGTGGTTTTGCGTGGAAGAACGGACGGTGAGCCTAACTAATTACTCAGCATGCGGATGGCATATGACCGCATGAGTTATCTTATCATACGTGGCCAATAGCTGTATCCCTGGTTTTATGTGGTATTCTTTCCTTCTACGTTTATTTGCCATGTCATCTAACACTTCGAGTGAACTATCATTTGGTTTTACATGTGGAGATCAAGTTTGTTGATACACTACGAAACGTTAAGGTGCCGACGGCCAGAACTTCTGCTGACGGATTTTTATCGGGGCCGTCGGCACAAAACCTGATCAAGTTCACGGACGTGGCCGTCGGCACAACTTAGCCGTCGGCGCAGAGTCTCTTGTGCCAACAGTGACTTGGGCCGTCGGCACAGGGTCAGGTGTGTGGACCCGGGAGGGTGCGCCGTGACAGCGGCCAACGGCGTTAGGCCTGTGCCGACGGCCTACCCATTGGCATAGGTTTTTTAATTTTTTCTCTCTCTCTTTAGCTCTAGGCCGACGGCTCGGCACATGTTTTTATTTTTTACTTTTGCCCGTCCACACCCCCTTGTGGATCGCCTTTTCAGTTTCAAATGAATAGCAGAAAATAATAAAAATTTGAAAAAATAAAATATTTTGAGATTCATGTATGTTACGCAACCTACTATTAGGAGAAACTAACAAATTTGAATTTTAACCTTTTTTTCAAAAAAGATTATTTGTCGATAAAATGCCATTATCTTTTGGATACGACATTGGAAAAAAGTACAATCTATCAAAATCTTCGTCTCAAAAAGTTACATCCGATTCCAACGGCCTGGCCGTTTGGGATTTTTTTTAGATCTTAAAAATTCCAAAGGGAAATATGAAAGCGGCAAGATTTTAGTTTATGCTAGAAATTCTCAAGGTGTCATTTTTCTCTAATGGAAGCTCAACCGAAAGGAATGGAGAAGTTAAGCGTGCTTGAGCTAGAGTAGTGTGAGGATGGGTGATTAACCGATAAGTTTAACTATGAGTGTAGGCTAGACTAGTGTGAGCATGGGTGACTGATAGGAAAGTTTGACTATGAGTGCAATTTAACTTATGATTAAGTGTAGTTAGAAATAAAAATGATGCATGCGAGAAACTTAAAAAAATTGATTTTCTTTTGAAAAAGTTTGAACCAAAATCGCTAAATGACCGCTAGTTCTATGCCGATGGCTAAGCCGTAAACACAAGACCATTGTTGACGGCCAGCCTATGACGGCGGTAAACGGGTCTGTGCCGATGGCCGAACCTTATGCATTTCCTGTAGCGATATAACGAAATATTAGTACCTTTTTACTTATTTTCGGTGAGTAAACATGTGAGCACATGAGCATGTATACTTTGCCCACCTTGATTGCCAGCGTATACGTGGTGGACATCATGGTCATGTGGATGACATCATGGTCATGTGGATGACGTGGTGGCTGGATCTTCGATTTGGTGAGGTGATGGTCTCAAGCAACGTGGTTCACGGGGTTTGAGGTCGGCAGCGGTATGGGACATCCCCCACCACGTTGAGATCGGGTTTGTTTCTACTCAGTATGCGCTACCCACGCGGTGGAGGTTCCAAGTCATGGCTGGCCAGAGGTGGGTAAGCACGACGTCTCTTGAGGAGGCGTTGATGCATGCCTAATCCTGGCAAGTGCTACGCACAAACTCACATCTAGTGACTTCAAGTCATGCATGTTGTTTCGATCAGGTGGTGCAACTATGCCTGGAGGCGTGACGGTATGGCACGTCATCGACTTCTAATTTCTCCTCTAGTGGCATCCGGTTAGCAATGATTTGTTAGCTGGATAAGTGATGATGATAGAAGAAAACATCAAGATTGCACACTTCGACGGAAACACTTGATTACGATCTGGCAATGACGACGCGTCTGCGTTGTGCCCTTGTTTAAGGTGGTGGATCGAACCTCCACTCCGGGGATGAAAATGCCGATATCAACCTATAGTTGGACTTGTCATCTTCGGTGCACGCGCGGCAATTCTTGTTGAAGGCTTTGCATAGGAGTTGTGTTTTTTTATACTTGTGCCATAGGGCTAGTGGTTGTCTGGTGGAGGTACTGTCGCGAGGCATGATGCCTCAAGCTTGCTTTTTATTCTTTTTTTCTTTCTTTCTTTATGGATACTTTTGCCACACTCGCGTGGCTTTTATTAATAAAGGCCATATGCATCAATCGATGCAGAGGCCGGGGCCTATTCTCCTTTTCGAAAAAATGTATTGGTCGGTGGTATGACCACAAGATGTGCATCGTTATCAGCAAAGGTTGAAGTGACGATGGATTGAATAGTCTTGTCATCGTTTCCCATCGCCGTGATGAAAGTGTCGTAGTCGAGGAAGCAACTGATCATGTGATCAGTCGTGCGGTTTTGCTCGTCATCCTGATGAAGGTGTTGTAGTCTAGGAAGTAGCCTATCATATGTGCATTCACATCGAGACGCTTCCCAAAAGGCACGGTTCCGGAAGTCTGCTCTCTCAGACAATCATGTAAGCGTCTCGATGGAGAAGCCAATGGCTAGGGTTGTGATTTCTCAGTGAGGGTTTCAAAATCTAGGTGCGGCTAAGTGTCATGTTATTTCTTGGAGGATGTGCGCCTCCTAGATGGTTATAGAGTTGCTTAGAAACCTTCACGATGTGTTGTGAGGACTGAGGAGCCAAGAGTTTCTAAAGGACGGAGATCGCCAACTACATGTGAAGATCTACTCTTAGTGGTTGGGCATGGATATATTTGTCTTGGTGACCAAGGACTTGGCGCCATTTTTGGAATTTGTGTTATAGCCTTTCCCCACAAAGACATAAGATAGGACTAACTATCGAAAACTCGAGATACATCTTCGTGTTTGCGATCCTTCGGAAATTCAATTCGGCTCCTAGGTGCGTATGCTCCCTCTACCAAAAAATTATATTTCAAAATGTTAAAAATTTTGGATAAAAAATTCTACATGTACATCTCCATAATGTATATGCATTCGCTAAGTTTCACGAAAAACTAATATTTTTTGTGTTCTATGTAAAAAGGAGAAACTTTATCTTGTGAAAAGCATTATTTTTAGCACTGCATTTTGTCTTTTTTACACACGTCACATGATAAGTCAATTTTTTATGAAACGACTTTGTAAGCGTGTTGCACGTGAATATGTTTTTTGTTTCAATTTTTTGAAATTTAAAATATACATAAGATGCATTTCAAAATATAGCGAGCATATGCACCCATGTTCCAAAACACCACTCCCCGATCCCTTTCCCTAGTCCCTTTACTTCCTCGGAATCTACTTTTCCTCATGTTTTATCTTTATATATTTGCAAGCGTATGGTGTTGTAGGTAAATAATAATGCTAATGGCATGTTGTTGCTGATAATTAAGATAGTCAACATGAGATGCAAAAAGGAGACAAAATCAAATGATTGGAGGTACACTAGAAAACCATTTCATTGATATTTATTTGATTTATACTTGTGTTGCTTCCACAAACTCTAGAACTTTGACAACTACTTGAAATATTTCAACCGAAATCCGTTCTTGCAATGACATTTTTTTTTTCAATTGGTACTTGTCCATGTACACATGGGCCGACCTAAGGTTCCTACAGCTCGGGCGGCCACCCAAAAAATAGACATCTTAGGCACACTCGTTCAGATTTCAAAAAGTATCTTGGTTCCCCGTACATAAAATAAATAATTTAAGATACTCCCCCTGTCTTGATTTATAGGGCTTGCGAGTCTCTAGGTTACAAATTTAACTATAATAATATATGATATATATTATTAAATATACATTATTAGAAATCTTAGATGTTCTACTTTCTAATGATATAATTTTTATGTTGTACAATTAATATTATGTTGCCTAAATTGAAAACCTAGGGACATATGCGAAACTACATGAGTTGTCCCTGATGCATGGGCATCAGGGTCAAAAAAATATTTGTAACACTGATGTCTACGGGTGCTTCTATTCTTGTAGACAGTGTTGGGCCTCCAAGAGCAGAGGTTTGTAGAACAGCAGCAAGTTTCCCTTAAGTGGATTACCTAAGGTTTATCGAACTCAGGGAGGAAGAGGTCAAAGATATCCCTCTCATGCAACCCTGCAACCACAAAGCAAGAAGTCTCTTGTGTCCCCAACACACCTAATAGGTGTACTAGTTCGGCGAAGAGATAGTGAAATACAAGTGGTATGAATGAATATGAGCAGTAGTACGGCGTCAGAAAATAGCTTACTGGCATGCAGTTGATGGTAGTAATATTGCAGGAAGTAAACAAGCAGTAGTAACGCAGCAGTAGTAATTCAGTAAAACAGTAACAAGCAGCGATAGCAGTATTTAGGAACAAGGCCTAGGGATTAGACTTTCACTAGTGGACACTCTCAACATTGATCACATAACAGAATAGATAAATGCATACTCTACACTCTCTTGTTGGATGATGAACACATTGCGTAGGATTACACGAACCCTCAATGCCGGAGTTAACAAGCTCCACAATTCAATGTTCATATTTAAATAACCTTAGAGTGCATGAAAGATCGATACGACTAAACCAAGTACTAACATAGCATGCACACTGTTACCTTCATGCTTATGTAGGAGGAATAGATCACATCAATACTATCATAGCAATAGTTAACTTCGCAATCTACAAGAGATCATGATCATAGCATAAACCAAGTACTAACACGGATGCACACACTGTCACCATTACATCGTGCAGGAGGAATAAAACTACTTTAATAACATTGCTAGAGTAGCACATAGATAAATTGTGATACAAAACACATTGCAATCATAAAGAGATATAAATAAGCACTTCACTATGCCATTCATAACAGTGAATAAGTATTCTGTGAAATATAGCCTAAGAGACCCACACGGTGCACACATTGTCACCTTTACACACGTGGGACAAGGAGTCTCCGGAGATCACATAAGTAAAACTCACTTGACTAGCACAATGACATCTAGATTACAAGCATCATCATATGAATCTCAATCATGTAAGGCAGCTCATGAGATTATTGTATTGAAGTACATAGGAGAGAGATGAACCACATAGCTACCGGTACAGCCCCGAGCCTCGATGGAGAACTACTCCCTCCTCATGGGAGCAGCAGTGGTGACGAAGATGGCGGTGGAGATGGCAGCGGTGTCGATGGAGAAGCCTTCCGGGGGCACTTCCCCGTCCGGCAGGGTGCCGGAACAGAGACTCCTGTCCCCCAGATCTTGGCTTCGCGATGGCGGCGGCTGTGGAAGGTTTCACGTACCGTGGCTTTCTTCGTAAGGGTTTTCGACGCAGGGGCTTTATATAGGCGAAAGGGCAGCCTCGGAGGGGGCCTGGGGCCACCACACCATAGGGCGGCGCGGCCCCCCCTCTGGCCGCGCCAGGGTGTGGTGTGGGCCCCCCAGGGCTTCCCTCTGGTGGCTCTCGGGTGTTCTGGATGGTTCCGGGAAAAATAGGAACCTGGGCGTTAATTTCGTCCAATTCCGAGAATATTTCGTTACTAGGATTTCTGAAACCAAAAACAGCAGAAAACAGGAACTGGCACTTCGGCATCTTGTTAATAGGTTAGTTCCAAAAAATGCATAATAATGACATATAATGTGCATAAAACATGTAGATATCATCAATAAAGTAGCATGGAACATAAGAAATTATCGATACGTTGGAGACGTATCAAACACTAGCATGAGCTTATTAAAGTCAATGCATCAGGTTATGCCGAGAATAGTGCATCAGGGTGGCTATAATTCGAGCTTGTAAGGCTACAAATCTAGAAAAACCGTGTTATGTTTGAGAGATGCATAAGTGAAACTTCCCGTCTAGCTCCGCCCCTATCTAGAGATACACGCAAGCCCTATGATCTAAGATGGGCTATTAGACTAACTAGTGGAATGCCCGTGCTTCGCCACGGCTCCCTACCTTATGCCAGTCACAATATTATATGGATCTCTACTTTATGTAGTTTCACAAATATTACAAGTGTAAATAATGCGCAAAAACATTTAAGTATATAAAAATAACCACATAATATTTAAAATATCATAAGATCATATCACATAATTTAGTGTAATAATTATAAAAGGCAACGAGACCGACATATTATTTCTTATATTATTTATTAAATACATGCTCTCTTGATCGTGAATAACATATGCTCGCACAACATCGTGTATGTTATTTTCAATGTCATTAGCAAGGTACTTGAATATGTGTATCAAAAATCTCTTTGTCAACTCGTTATCCATCCTGCACAATCAATCTATCGAGTTAGCATGAAGTTTTTTTTTCATAAAAATATAAGAATGTGAACATAAAGTACTCTCGGTGCAAATTGGATGAACAAATCATTTATCGCATGAAAGCATAAAAGAAAATACTAAGTAACCAAACAATTTTTTGCAAATAAATGGAAAATATTATTATCTCTTGGTCATTAGGATGATAATACTTTTTTTTGTAATGATAACCACAGAAAACCACATGTCAGTGCTTGTTGGTATTGGAGTACCGAGAAAAGTCGGACAATCCTGCTTTCTTCCTCACCCAAAGTTCCCCAACTTTAATTTTAAAATAACAAACTTTTCACAATTTCACATTCTCCCGACACCACCGCATGGGTTACTCATGCCGCATGTGGCCACACACGCCGCCAAGGTCACTCGCTGTTTGGCGCCCGTCCACGGCTAGCTCTCTCACGTCCATCCCATCCTCCGGCGCCGAGCCACTCACCGTCGGCCTCCACACCCCCCGGCGCACGGTTTCGGCTGCCGGCCTCCCTGCCATTCGGCGGACGGTTCAGGCTGCCGACCTTCCCGCCCTCCGGAGCTAAACCACCCCTCCATCAGCCGCACGGTTGTTACTCCGCCGTTGAAGAGTTGCCCGTGCTTTCCTTTGGTTCCCACGCGGGCCCACTATTACTATTTTTGGAAATATTCTTTTACCACAAATGGATAGTTTCGATGACCTGACTATAAGCAAAAACAAGGTCGACCTCGATGTAGTTCTGTCCAGGATAGAATGGGAAATTAATATGGCATGAACCAGAATCATTCAATAGATCAGTTTGAACCGTAAAATTGGTTTATAATACACAAACTTTACCGTTCATTTTTCTCCGCTCTTTCCCATTCTCATGGCACAACAAAAAGTTCATATGATAGAAATTTATTTCTGACATTGCCATATTTTTTATATGATACGAAATTAATTTCTGATATTACCCATAAAAAATGGTACAGAATTCCAACACGATTTACACATATGGAGATTAAACAAAATTTTTATTCAGAACAAACCATCCATTGACATTTAGATCTGAAGCATTTGTTCTTGAGATTCCCTTCAACAAAAAAAAATCTGGTTGAACAAGAACGATTGGCTCAATAAATATAATGGAGTATATGAATAAGAATTTTATGCAACATGAAGTAGATAAATAAGATGCATGGACCAACGTGAGCCCTCTCCACTTCAGAAATTTACATCAGGCTACAATCATGTTCCACGGTCACAGGTTATCATAAATATATCACAGATTCTGTATATATTAACAAACAAGCAAAACAGATTTTGGGGGATCCAAGATCCATGAATACATCGGTAATAAAAACAGGAAAATACAGAATCCAAAAGCAATTACAGAACAAATAAATAGATCGGAGACTTCAGGGGAGAGAAAAAATATCGGATCTGCAATCTCAATAAATCAAACATCTCAGACTAATTACTTACATAAGCTAAGCAAGATCACCACATGATCTGAACGGTGAAGTATCCAAAGACATGACAGAAGTCAACAAAGCAGTAATAGGATCACCACTTCGTATGTCAAAAAAACCTGAACGCGGTGCCGTTGGATGGAGGCGTGGCCCGCTGGTTGCCGACCTGAGGCGCTGGGAAACAAAAAGTTTTACAGCAGTCAGGAAAGCAGCATCTAACACTCCTGTACGTGCTAGCAAGCAGCATCAATAGCAATTAGCAGCCGCGACATACACAAGAAAGCACACACGCTCATTCTGAGATAAAATAAGACGAAGCGGAAACACACCTTTGCAATTGGCAGGTAAACACGCGCTAGCAGTCAGCGGCAACAGCAGTAAACACACAAGCCAAATCTATGTCTCTAGCTATTCTCATCTCTTTTCTCAATTTCTCTTGCGCACGGCAAATGAGGCGTACGCGGTAGACCACACGCCATGGTCGCTGCTTAACCCTCGATCTACTCCCTCCCTCCTCCATCCAAAGAGCCGAAAACATTCAGTCGCCCCGTTCATCCAAAGAGCTACCGGCGGCCGCGACGTGCACACACCATGGGAAAGCCGACTCGCACTGCTACACCTTCCAGATTTGCGCCTGGCAGTCCCACCCATCGGTGCGGCGATGCCACGCCACCAGAGTCGGAAACGATGGGTTGCCATGATGATGGGCGCAGCTCCTCTACAGTAGTGGTGTTACTGTACTTGTACAGTAATTCAGAAAATCTGCCGTCCAATTTAATCTAACGGGTCTCCTGCCATTCATCGGTGGACACCCGGATTAGAAAAATAATTCCTGTATTTAAGGTAGTATGGAGGGAATATCGCATATATCTTTCTTTTGGCGCCAAGTGAATTACGTGAGCACTGCAAGCTAGCGCCAAAAAGCAGAGCAGGATCATCTTCTGTAGATTGAGGATCAATTGGCTAAACAGCTGCATCGTAGGACATCTCTAGTTGTTCCTCCAAGTGACATGAAAACAATACGTAATTGGGACTTGGGATGCCTCGTCGCTGGCAGCGACACATGGCCCTTCGTCGACGACTCGCCGCCGACAGCCTGACACGACGCCCTTCATCGACGCCTCGCCGGCGGTAGTGACACGACGCCCTTCCTCTCCACCCTGCCACCGACAGTGACACGGTTCTCATCCTCAACGCCTCGCCGGCGGCAGCGACACGACACCCTTCCTCACCACCCTGCCGCCGGCAGTGACACAGTTCTCATCCTCAACGCCTCGCCGGCGGCAGCGACACGACGCCTTTCCTCGCCACCTCGCCGCCGGCAGTGACACGGTTCTCATCCTCAACGCCTTGCCGCCGGCAGCACTTGACGCCCTTCCTCGACACCTCGCCGCGAGCAGCGACACAGCCAGACAGAGCACGTACCCTTCCTTGACTCCGCGTTGTCCTTGTCGTCTGATACCTCCCTCTTGCGCAACTGAGGTTGTATTTGCGAAAGCATGGCTGATTCTCCATGTACAAATTTGGCGCAACTGAGGTTGTACAATGCAGGCCGGCCGGCCACGTCGGCCTCGTCGATTGCTGCTGCCGCCGGAGCCGGCCTGCCGTGACAGCTGGTTCGGTTGGTGCCGATCTTGTACGGTCAGCAATCAACAATATTGCTGCAAGTGCAGCCCATGCAAGTTCACCAATGGGCGCAGCTCTTCTAAAATATTACTTGCGAGTGTTGCCTCTGCATGTACAAATTTGGCGCCTAAGTTCGTTTCGAACCCAGTGTCCATTGATGAGTCGCAGGAGGCTCGTTAGATTAAATTGGACGGCAGATTTTCTGAATTACTGTACAGGTACAGTAACACCCGTACTGTAGAGGAGCTGCGCCCATGAGGATATGCGTGTGGTAAATTGAGTCAAACTGTGATAACTCCATCAAGGTAGTTGTTCCTATTAGCAAGATAAGATAAGATAAGATAAGATAAGATAAGATAAGATAAGATGGTTAGCTATTTTTGAGGAGTGCGGACCGGGTGGTTTGAGGGAGGAAATATGATTTGAGGACTTGGGGGTATTATTGTCCATCCTGAAAATGTGACACCAGACATTCACCAGTTTGCTCTTAATAGTAGAGATTATTTATAACAAATGTATGCACCCCCACCAAATAAACTACGGACAAAGGGTAGAATTCGAGTTAGATTGAGGGGGTCAATGATTGGGTCCGAGTTCCAACAATTGGGCATGTTGGTGATTCGTACGTCTGTAACAAGGCAAAGGATGGACCCAAGGTTGAGTAGCTATGAGACTTCATAATTGGTTTAATCTCACCAACTCAAGTGATCGATTTGCTGTTTCTTCTATGGTTTCTATGCTGCCTTTTATAGCCAGAAGTTCGTAATATATGTAGGTTGTATTTAGCCTTGAGCTGGCCAGTGGCTCTTCAGCTCTCTAGTCTCTACCATTACACCTCATATTGTCATTTCAGATGGTTCTCTCTTGAGTTGATTACACCGTGCTTTTATTTTATCTTTCCATTTTCCATGCCTGAAACATATTTTTTTCCAGCAAACACACCCTTCCATAATATAGTACTCCCTCCATCCAAACAAAGATGTCCAAGAATTATCTAAATTTAGATGTAGCTATATACTAAAAATGTTTAGATACATGTAAGTTTATACAAACTTGCATCACGGAAATTCTATTCGGCTCTCGGGTGCGTATGCTCCCTCTACTAAAAAATTATATTTTGAAATGTCGAAAAATTTGGACAAAAAATTCTACATGTACATCTTCATAATATACGTGCGTTCGTCAAGTTTCACGAAAAACCAATATTTTGAGTGGTCTATATAAAAAAGAGAAAGTTTATCTTGTGAAAAGCATTATTTTTAGCACTGAATTTTGTTTTTTTACACACGTCACATGATAGGTCAATTTTTTATGAAACGACTTTGTGAGCACGTAGCACGTGAAGATGTACGCGCGAACTTTTAGTTTCAAATTTTTTAAAATTAAAATGTATGTAAGATGCATTTCGAAATATAGAGAGCATATGGACCCATGTTCCAAAACACCGCCCTTTTATAGATATAGAGGTAATATGTAGAAACTAGGGGTGTCTTTAGTATTATGATTCAACATATCACACATGTGCATATAGCCAGGTGCCAGCACATACGTGCATGCGGTCCTTCCATCAATCGACACAACACACTTATTCACGAGCGATTTAGTACAGAAGTTACACGGCCATTTTACTGCGGACCAGGGAGATTGAGGCAAAACGGGCCGCCATGGATGGTCGTTAGGCTGCACTCCTGCGGGACAACGAGGGTGGCAGCGAAGTTCCTCTGCCTCTGCCTGGAACACTCCCGCTGGGGCAAGTGCATGTCCTGGAAGGGGTGGCCCTCGAACACGCCCTCTGCCGTCACCACTCCGTCCATGAGAATTCGCAGCGCCTCACACCGGCAGTACGCCGGGATGGCCGACAGCTCCCAGCAGCACCGCTGCTTCATATCATTGGGAAGGAGTCGAGGACCTATATGGCAGATTTCACTAACCACGTAGGTGCGACAATTTCCAAGCGGGTTGTGCGGAATCGCCAACCCAGGAATGCACTGGTTGCCGACACTGGCGGAGGTTGCGGCCAGGACAGAGAGCAGGACGGTGGTGAAGAGGATGAGCTGGTTGGACGCCATTCTTGAACAGTTTGTTTCACACAGGATGAGATGGTGGAGCTAGTATAGACGTATGGGTGTATATATACCGAGAGGAAAGGAAGAGTGGCAAGCTGGCATAGGAGTACTGATGTGCCTTTTGCTCTCCTTGGAGTCCCGCGAAATGCAAACTTCAATGCCATGTACGATAAAGACTAACTAATTAGCCTTTGTATAGTATAACAGAATTGGAGCTTTGCGGTAACAGAATTTGGAGGAAAATGCAAGTTGGAGTTTTACATGGACGAGCGGCCAGAAATACTGCCACTCCGAGCCTAACCTTTTTGGCACACGTCTGGCTTGCATGAGTTATCTTATCATACGTGGCCAATAGTTGTATCTCTGGCTTATGTGACATTCTTTCCGTCTACTATTTGTTTCTCATGCCATCTAGCACTTCAAGTGAACTGTTATTTAGTTAGGCAAGTATCTATGGCTTATGTGTGGAGAGATGAGGTTTACTGAGCTAGCCAAGTACCTTGCATTTTCTTTGAACAAACATGTGAGCAGCCATATATTATTTGCATACCTTGATTACTAGCATATGGAAAACCCGACCTAAGTCACTATGCGTTGGTCCCTCATGTGGTTTGTGAGAACATGTGTTGGACACAGTGCCCTAGAAGCAATAATAAAATGTATTTATTATTATATACATTAATAGTTCATAATAATTTCGTGCCATGCTATAACTGTATTAATCAGAAACATTGATACACGTGTGTATTGTAAACAAACCAGAGTCCCTCATGAGTAGCTCTCCACTTGTCAAATTCCTTTTGTATTTCCCAAAATACAATGCATTTTTAAAAGAAATTTCTGGCATACAATCTCGATGTATATGTGTAGCTACGTCCACTATTTAAAAAATCATCCGATTCAACGACTAATCAGCCGATTAATCGCTACTCGGTGGGCCACCGGTTAGCCGATTAACACATTTATCGCCCAATTAACTCATTTACCGGCCGATTCGTCCATTAATCGCTAATCGTCAACTAACCGAGTTGAAATCGATAGGTGATTTCCTCAACATTGCCTACGTATTTTTGCAGATTTTGTTGAAACAAAAAAAATCTGATTTTCCAAATTAAAATATTTTTTTGTTTAGTATAACTAAATAACTTTACAATTTGTTGTCTAGAACGATTTTCATCCGACACTAGCCTGAAATAGTTTAGCATGTATTTTCTGGACGGAGACACAAACCATAGTAGGGTTATATTTGTACACATGCTCCTTCATTTGGATGTGTCCATCTCCATCGTCCGCACGTCTAGGTATGGTGAGTGAGCACGTGGTCTAGTACGACTATAAGCGGTTCATTTTGCAAGTGAAAACAAACTTGTGCGTAGGTTTTTTTTCTATCGGGCCCACGGCCGTGTATCCGGGTTAACATCCTACATCATTTTAACTTTAATTGCCTGCATGAGTCCATTGTGTCCCTTCACACACCACGTGCCCATGACATATTTGTACGCTTTGTGTGAGATATTGTGTTTAAACGTTAAGTTTAAATCTCAACCAAACAACAAAATAATCAATGGTTATAATTTTTTAAGATGATGTGGATTAATGTGGTGACTTCATTAGACAAATTCCGTATTGTGCTTTTAGTATATAATAGAATAGATGAGATGTAGGAGCTAGGCTATGTATGACATGTATATGTACCAAGAAAAAAAAGGAAGAGCGGCAGGCTGGCATAGTGAGCATTGATATGCGTTTTGCTACCGTTGGAGTCCCGCAAAATGATAACTTCGGTGTCATGTACAATGAAAGACTAGCTAATTCACCTTTGCGGTAACATAATTAACTTTATGGCAACCGAATTTGGAGAGAACGGAAGTTAGGTTTTGCGTGGAAGAGCGGCGCCATATGATGCCACACCGAGCGTAACTTATTTACCATGCGCATGACATGATCGCACGAGTTATCTTATCATACGTGGCCAATAGCTGTATCCCTGCTGGTTTTATGTGGTATTCTTTCCATCTACATTTATTTGTCATGTCACCTAACACTTCAAGTGAACGGTCATTTGGTTTAGTGTGGAGATCAAGTTTGTTGAAATAACCAAATATTAGTACCTTTTATTTTATTTTCGATGAACAAACATGTGAGCTTCTAAACATATATACTTTGCACACCTTGCTTGCCGGCATATCGAAAACCTGGCGTAAGTCACTACTTGCAGATTTAGAGACAATCATCCATTAAAATAATTAGTTTTTATTAATTTTGATATAGCTAAATATGATGACAATATCAACACCAGAAATAACCATTCGGCAAACAAGACATAACTATCATATCTACCTCAGTTGCATATGTAGTACTCAACATTGCGGATACCAACAATAGGATAAGAAAGGCTGGTGTTACAACCACAAGAGGGGCAAGGCCGCAATGACTGTGGCATGAACAATCTTTTCGCAATGTGGTGGCAGATGCCCTGAGTAGACTGCCATGTCAGTTAAATTCCATGATAGCATCCGAACAACCCAGCCTACACCTAGAATTTGAGCAGTTCAGAATGGAGCTAGTCAGCGAAGGATTCCTAGCCAGCATACAGCTTCAGCCCACCCTGATTGGTCAGATCAAGGAAGCCCAGAAGGGAAATGCCAGCATTGACGGAATCAAGAACCAGTTGGCTGCAGGGAAAGCACCGGGATTCACTGTAGATGAAGAAGGAGTTCTTTGGTACAAAGAACGCCTGTGCGTACCATCGGACTCAAAGTTGAAGCAAGTCATTCTGCAGGAAGCCCATGACACCCTTTATTCGATCCACCCCGGCGGTACCAAGATGTACCAGGATTTGAAGGAACAATTCTGGTGGCATGGAATGAAGAGAGAAATTGGAAGCTACATCGCCAAGTGTGACATCTGTCAGCGAGTCAAGGCAGAACATCAGCGACCCGCAGGACTGCTGCAACCCTTGCAGATTCCGGAATGGAAGTGGGACTCAGTAGGAATGGACTTTATCACAGGGCTGCCCAAATCCAGCAGAGGAAATGATTCCATCTGGGTAGTTGTCGATAGACTGACCAAAGTAGCCCATTTTATCCCCGTCAAAACCACCTACCAAGGCCCAAAGTTAGCGGAGCTGTATATCTCTAGAATTGTCGCCCTGCACGGAACCCCCAAGTCGATAGTGTCAGATAGAGGATCACAGTTCACCTCAAGATTCTGGCAGAAAGTGCATGAAGGACTCGGAACCCGGCTAAATTTCAGCACCGCCTATCACCCGCAGACGGATGGACAGACGGAAAGAGTCAACCAGATACTGGAAGATATGTTGAGAGCTTGTGTACTGGAGTATGGATCCAAGTGGGAAGACTGCCTGCCTTATGCAGAATTCTCTTACAACAACAGTTACCAAGCCAGCTTACAGATGGCCCCCTTTGAAGCCCTGTACGGAAGGAAATGCCGTACCCCCCTGAACTGGTCGGAAGTAGGAGAAAGCCAAGTCTTCGGCCCGGATGTTCTTCGAGAAGCGGAAGAGAAGGTGCACAAGATCCGCGAGTACCTCAAGACGGCGCAGTCAAGACAGAAGAGCTACGCCGACAAGAGACGCCGAGAGATGACCTTTGAGATCGGAGACTTTGTCTATCTCAAGGTGTCACCCCTCAAGGGAATGCAGAGATTCCAGCTGAAAGGAAAGCTTGCGCCCAGATATGTCGGACCATTCAAAGTTCTCAGCCGCAGAGGTGAAGTGTCTTATAAACTGGAACTACCAGAAGAAATGGCGGCTGTGCATGACGTGTTCCACATCTCACTCCTCCGGAAGTGCCTCGAAGTCCCCGAGAAGACGGAAGTATTCAAGAACATCGATCATCGCTCGGTGGATATCAACACAGATTTGACGTACCGCGAAGTGCCTATCCGCATACTGGAGGAAGCCTACAGAACCACCCGCACCAGAAGTATCAAGTTTCTGAAGGTACAGTGGAGCAACCATACCGAAGATGAAGCCACTTGGGAGCGGGAGGAAGACATGAAAAAGGAATACCCAGATCTCTTTAGCGCCTAATTTTCTTTTAGATCTCGGGACGAGATCTTTTGTAAGGGGGAAGGGTTTGTAACATCCCAAATTTCAATAAAAGAAAATTAGAAGAATTCCAGAGAGCAAAATTTCAAACCAACAAAAACTTTTTCTTACATATAGTACCATGCATAGGACTTGTGCATTTGAGTGATATGCCATGATGCTTGTACCTTGTGTGTGTGCCAAACCCTAAAAACCCTAATGTGATCAAGTGAAGATCACAAAGAAAATAAAATAAATAAAATACAATCAAAGGCTAAAACCCTAAAACCCTCACATAGACTTTATGCCATCTTCATAAATTTTGACCCTAGACCAAATTGATCTTCACCATTAATTGGAATACATTACTAAACTCATATTACCACTTTGTGAATCATAGAAACACCAATTAAATCAAATTCAAATAAAAATTGAGGTCACATAGAATAATGGTCAAATCTGCCCATTATAATCTGGTCACCACTTTGAGCCCCTGTATTTCAAAATTTTCAAACTAAAATCTTTCCACTCTTTGCATGTCATCCAAGAAAACATCAAGGTGAACACTTTTTATAAAAACCACCATGCCAAATTATTTATAGATCAATAGCTATGCTCATCCAAAGTGGCAACATTTTATTAAAATCAACAATCTCACACTTAGCCTTTTTGAGAATTCTTGAATTCAAAAATTCCACCACCACCTCAAAACCTCTCTGGTCATTTACAACTTATATCAACACTCACATTTCAAAAACTTTCACCTTTTGAATTATTTCGAATTTGGTTAGTTTTGCATTTTCCAAATTTGGGCACTATTTGCAACTATTGCAAATAGTGATCTACTCTACCTAAACTACATCCAACCCACTCTACCTGTCCCCCTGCCCCCTCTCACCATCAAGACTCCACAGAAACCCTAGGAGGAGGGGCATGCCGGCCATGCCGTGCTCCCCCTCTCTCCCTTCCTCCCTCAACCTGGCCACCATGCCGTGGCTCGCCACCTCACCCTACTGGAGCACCTCGAGCAAGCCACGGTCGAGGAAGAGCTCGACAGCCGCCGGAACGCGCGCGCCCAGTGGTGGCCACGCCATGCCGAGGACGTCGCGCGTGGACACCCGCAGACGCCGCTGGACACGCGCCGCCTCGCCACCCTGTGCCTTGCCTGGACCCCCTGCGAGCACGTTGAGTATCACCGTGACACCGCGACGCCGTTGGACACACCCTCGACCACGACCCGCACCCGCCGTCGCCGGAGAAGCTAACCCTGGTCCGCCGCGGCCGCGACAGACATGGAAGCAGCACGACCTCGTTAGGCACCGCCCGACCCCGCTGTCGCCACCAGGAGCACCGCCTTGACGTCCTGAACAGCGCCGCGTCGTCGCCCAGCCCGTTAGCCCGCCGGAGAGGCCGCGCCATGGTCGACCACGCCACTGCCCCGCAGCACCCTCGCGTTGCTATAAATAGAGCTCTCCCTTCGTCGATCCAACCACACCAGCTCACTCCCCACCTCTCACTGCTTCGCCATCACCACTCCCCTCACTCGATAGTCGCCGGAGCTGCTCCAATTTGGAGATCGGAGCCGCCGGTACCTGGTGGACGCCGCCGTCGATTGGAGCCACCCCAGGACGAGCCACTGCTACCAGTCGACGCGCCGTCGTCCACATCTACCTCGAGCACACTGCCCACCGTCTCTGGAGCCACGGTGAGCCCTCCGACCCCCTAGGCTCGCCGGAGCAGCGACGGCATCTCGTCGACGACGACGATGCCTGTGAGCCGTTGGATCGTGCTCTGATCCAACGCGCCACAGCCGCGTACCGTTTCGGGGTTTGACGCCCACTGACGGGTGGCCCCCGCTGTCAGGCAGCCCGCGCGGCACTGGACCGTGGCTGGGCTGGCCTTGGGCCTGGTTAATCGTTTGGCCCGTTAAGATTTTCCCGCCGGCCCTTTAATTCAAACTTCATTTAAATAATTTAGTTGAATTACCCCACTGGACCCAACTTTGAAATTGCATAGAAATTGTTGGGCTTGGCCAAATTTAGCAAATTTTATATATTTGGAAAGCTAGTGAAATTATCTACAATATGCCACTGGTCTCATGACCAGATTCGTTGTAGAGTTAATTCGATAAAAATAACAAGGCAGGGACTTTTCCCTACTCAAATAATTATTAAAAATTCAATAAAATAGATATTAAGTTAATTCCAACTCTAGTAGTTCACATATTACTTACACCAATTGATTATGCAATAAAATGGTATGGTCATCTTGCATGATCATGCCCTAGTTTAAGTAGTGGACAATATGGCTATTTTCTCTAAGTGATATTGTCCTAAAATATTATGCAAATCAGATGAGGTGTCATACTTCATTTAAATCTTGTCTCAAATGAGTTCATGTGATGTTTGGACCCCTGGACCAAACTCTCTTATATGAATTACTTGGAGATTTAAAGCATGTGTAGTATTATTAAATGGTATGAGGTGGTTTACCTCATTTAAATTGTTTTCTCAATTTATGGTCATGAATGGTGGACTTAGGTCAATAGAAAATTCATGATTGATTATTGAGAAATTAAATCTTAAGAATAATTCAATGAGAGGAAATTATTCCTCAAGAACTTTTATGGAAACTATCATTTACATATGTAATGAGAGGGAATTATTTTCTTCTCAAACAACACAACCAATGCATCCTAATTAAATTATTTGTGTGTGCCTAGAATAGTTTGTGTGATTATGTGTGTTGTTGGAATAGCCATTGGATTGGTGAGTGATTATACCTCGTATTCCAATTTAGACGCTAGTACCGGAGAATACCCGGAAGAGGAAGGTTGCTACCCAGAAGAGGAGGAGGAACAGTTTGAGAACTACCAAGGCAAGCTAATATTCTTGCAAGTGCAAAGTCCTACCAAGGACAAGGCACTCTCATCTTTTCTTATGAAGCATAAGCCTATCCCAAGTTTTGTTACAAGTTTTATTTGCAAGCTTTATTACTTTAGTTTATCAAAGTACTTTTTGATTCATGATTCAATGGGGTTAATGTTAGATTAGTACAAGAGTATCAAAATTAGCCTAGAAGCAAAGCAATATACTTAGCACCCCTCATCCCTAGATGCTAGTGCTAAATTAAAAATGACTACTCTAGATGGGAACATGTGTGGTGAAATAATGATGATGATGATGAAATGTATGAAAGGAGTTTTGAAGGTGAATATGATCAAGAGAAGATAGTGATTTTTGATATAAAACTAATATTGGTTTGGATGCGATACCTTTCCAATTTATCAGTACCCCCACAATACCTGATTATGGGTAAAGGCTTAACTAGAAGTTTATGTACATTAGTATGGGTTCCCTCTAAACACACATCATAGGGGTTATGCCGAGGCTGCCTCCGTTGTTGATGAATGATGTGAATGGAAGGTGAATTGTACGGCCAAGCCTCGTGCGTTCCGGGATGACAGTTGGTCATCACTGGGAGGCCAAGCTCATGGGGAGAGGTGCTCATACTAAAGTTTGTAAATGAAAGGTTATGGTTGATGATCCGCGTACTGTGTTACGATGATTCGGGGTTATCCCGACGGATGAAATCAAATGTTGTGGCACAAGTGTGCAACCTCTGCAGAGTGTAAACCTATTCGAATAGCCGTGTCCACGGTTACGGACGGTTGGAAAGGCCATACAGTTTCCAGTATTAGATTCTTGAAAATGTTGAGGATGAATGGTGACTTGGGTTTTCGAATCACAACAATGTTGTGGGAATGACACTAATGTTCCCACTTGAGTTAGTTAGCACATGAATAATTATTGAACAAATACTTACAAATTAAAATTTGGCTTTACGCAAAGAAACTAGAGCCTAGCACCCCCCTTTTTTTTACTAGAAATGCTAGCACTTACATTAGTATTAGTTTGCGAGTACTTAAAGTACTCACGGCTGTGTCCCTGGCTATTCAAATGGCCAGACTATGAAGAGGAGCAGCAGTACGAGGAGGAAGAGCAGCAGGACGTCTACCACAACTAGGAGTCTGCTGACGTCAAGCGTTGGCCTGTGGACTATAGAGTCCTTGTATCTTACGCTTCCGCTATGAACTTGTGTTGTGTTCGTTGATCAGTTCGTTGATCAATAGATCAACTATTTATGTAATATGGATCATGTGATTCCAAGTTGTAAGACTTTATGGTTTGTAATGAATGATGACTGTGATACTTAACTATTATGCCTCGCAACAACAATATTCCTGGGATTGCGATGTATGACATAATAGGCATCCGGACTTAAAAATCCGGGTGTTGACAAGTTGGTATCAGAGCCATTGTTTGACCTTAGGAGACCCTAGTTAGAATGGACGTTCTGAAAACCTCACTTTATAAAACAAATGAAATAAATATTTACGAAAACTTTACTCATGTTCTTCTCTTTAACAAGAGCTTTTCAAAAATGATGAGTCATGCTCCTTCTTTTAAATCCATCTAAAAATTTGACACACCTTGTTCACATCTCTAAATTACTCATCCATTTCACTTTCAGATGGAGCCTTACGTCCAGACGGAGACCTACGATCTGGAGAACGGAGGAAGTCTGGTGTTCGAGCGCGACTTGTACCTGTTGTCCGAGAGGCTCGAACGCCCACCTCCCCAGTTCCATGGAGTCCGGATCCACGACACCCCCACCGGGGAACAGCAGTGGATGATCACCGCTGACTTGAAGGGAAGTTCGGAGCCTCCCATCTCGGAGAGGATCCTTTTCTCCTTCAAGGCATGCAACTGGCCGAACGGGCTTGCTCACGCTCTTCAGGAGGGACTTGCTCGGGTGTGCGGACAGAACATCGCCGCACTCCGGGGAAGCCGCTTCGCCTACTTCGCCAGACACGACACCGTGGGAGAGCCCATGGCACTCTCTTCGCACCCAGTGCTCGGGATTCATGTGGAGCATTTGGACTTTATGCTTCATGAGACCCGGAAGGACCTGGAGCGGACGCGTGTTCACAACCACCGTGCCCAGATGGCCTTGGCTCACCATGCCGACGCCATCAGGATGCTCGCCAAGGACCGCAAGTCACTCCGCCTGCAGCGCGCCAAGAAGGATGCCACCATCAAGCGTCTTCGTGAGAGGATACGCGCCCTGGAGATCACTGTCCGGACTCAGCAGGACCAGATTCAGGAGATGGAGGAGGATGGAGAAGACATCCAGGGAGGCGATGACTTCCTGAGTGATGACAACGACTTTGAAGAAGATGAGTTCACCGATGAGGAGGACTACGAGTTCCTGGAGGCCGAGGAAGATGGGATCATCACCATCGATGTGGACGTTGATATTGAGGAGTAGTTGCACTAGATCACATGTGTAGGAATGGCTTGTACCCCGTCCTTTGTATCGTAGCATGAAGGGTTCTTAAAACCCTGGGTATGAGTATGTATCCGGTCCCTTGTATCGTAGAAGGAAGAAAAAGGGTTCTTGAAACCCTGGTTATGTTCGCATGTAATCTGTGATGCATGAATGAATGAATGTTGTGTGCTATCATCAAAAACGTTAACAAGTTTTAAAGTTTTTTTTTCAAAAACTACCCCAAACAAGACATAGAATTTTTCCCCCTTATCTCATAATCTGTCTACCTGTTCAGATGACTCGTCCGAATCGCAACGCGAACCCGGATGCAATGATGCAACTGCTACAGACCCTGATGGCAGACAGGGAGACTGATCGAGCTGAACGCCAAGCCAACTTAGCAGCATTGCAGCAGCTGGCCAACAACAACTTTGGCCATGGCAACCATGATCACCCTGGGTCCAAACTCAAGAACTTCCAGAACACAAACCCCCCTGTTTTCAGCAAGACTGAAGAACCCTTAGATGCAGACGACTGGTTGCAAACCATGGAAAATAACCTTGAAGTGGCTGGAGTAGAAGCCAATGAGAAAGTGCTGTTTGCCACGCACTACTTAGCCGGACCCGCTAGAGCCTGGTGGACTAGCACCCGTGCCATGAACGGGGGTCAAGTCATGACTTGGGCAGATTTCAAGCTCAAGTTCAGCAAGTACCATGTGCCCCCGGGTCTTATCAAGAAGATGAGGGATGAGTTCCGTGAACTAAAACAAGGCCGGATGACGGTGGTAGAATACCGCGACAGGTTCCTTACTCTGTCAAGGTACGCCCCCGACGAGACTGACACCACTGAGAAGAGGCAGGAGAGATTCCTAAACGGACTGCATGATGAGATGCAGACTGTCCTTGTCAACATACCCTTCGCAGACTTAGAAGCCCTAGTGGATTCCGCCATCCAGATGGAAGGCAAACTTAACCAAGCCAATGAGAATCGCAAACGCCGGATGATGCACCAGAGTGGGCCCAGTCATGCCCCTAAGTATCGCCCCAGCTCAAGTGGAGGTTTCACTCCCAGAAACAACAACAAACCCCCGATGCAGACTTCACGCCCGGGTTATCAAAACCGGAGTGGAGGAAACCCCAGGCCAGGAGGCCACCACAACAACAACCACAACTACCAGAACCACACCAACAACTTCAACCGCGCCCCGATGCGAGCCCCCAACACCAACAACAACAACACCAACACCGCGCCCAGGACTGGGAGCAACGCCATTCCCGTTGCGACCAAGGACAAGGCCACTATCACTTGTTATGAGTGTGGTGTAGTGGGGCACTACTCCAACGAGTGTCCCAAGAGGCTCGCCAAGCTCGCAGGCAACACCGCAGCACCTGCTCAGCAGCAACGCCGTGTCTCCACCGGCAAAAATTTCGCCCCCAACAACCCCAATAACCGCAGTGGCCGTCTGTTCCACATGAATGCTGAAGAAGCCCAGGAAGCACCAGATGTTGTACTGGGTATGTTTTCTGTTAATTCAGTACTTGCCAGAGTGTTGTTTGATTCCGGAGCATCTCATTCCTTTGTCACCGAAGATTTTGCATCCACCAGTAAAATTCAACCCATCAGCTTGAAACATGTCATGATAGTTCAAATTCCCGGATCAACCACCAAAGCCAGAAAATTTTGCAAAAATGTACCCATCAAAATCCATGAAGTAGACTTCTATGCCAACCTGATTATTTTGGGAACCAAAGGTTTGGAAGTAGTACTAGGAATGGACTGGATGGCAAAACACCATGGATTGATTGACTGTGCCAAGAAAGCCATCACCATGACCAGCAGCACCGGTATCCTAGTAGAGCACATCTCTGAAAGATTACCTCGGAATTTTACTTGCAACCAAGGTATAGCCAAACCAACGCTGGATCAAATCAGGGTCGTATGCCGATACCCTGATGTGTTTCCCGAAGGTCTACCCGGTATGCCCCCAGATCGGGATATCGAGTTTATCATTGAGTTAATCCCTGGAACAGGACCTATAGCCCAGAGAGCCTACAACATGAATCCAGCAGAACTGGTGGAATTGAAGAAACAACTGGATGATCTTTTAGCCAAAGGTCTGATCCGACCAAGTGCATCGCCTTGGAGATCCCCAGTGTTATTTGTGGACAAGAAAGATGGTGCCAGTCGTTTATGTACGGACTATCGTAAGCTTAACGATGTCACCATCAAAAACAAATACCCCTTGCCAAAGATAGAAGACCTGTTTGATCAGTTGACTGGTGCCACTGTGTTCTCTAAGATTGATCTTAGGACTGGTTATCATCAGCTGAAGATCCGTGCCTCGGATATTCCCAAAACAGCCTTCACCACCAGATATGGACTGTATGAGTACAATGTCATGTCGTTTGGATTAACCAATGCCCCCGCTTATTTCATGAACCTCATGAATAAGATTTTCATGAACTTCTTGGATAAGTTTGTCGTTGTTTTCATCGATGACATTCTCATCTATTCCAAAACCGAAGAGGAGCACGAGCAACACCTGGAAGCTGTCCTAGATACCCTGAGGGAACATCAGCTGTACGCTAAGTTTAGCAAATGTGAGTTTTGGCTGAAGGAGGTAGGATTCCTGGGACACATCTTGTCTGCAGGAGGTATTGCCGTAGATCCCGTCAAGATCAAAACAGTGAAAGAATGGAAAGCCCCAACCACTCAGACTGATGTCCGAGCCTTTCTGGGATTGGCTGGATACTACCGTAGGTTTGTTGAAGGATTTTCCAGTATCGCCCGACCAATGACCCAACTGTTGAAAAAGGATAAGAAGTTTGAATGGACGGAGAAGTGTGAGGAAAGTTTCCAGACCCTGAAAACCAGACTGACCACAGCCCCAATCTTAATCATGCCGGATATCACCAAACCCTTTGATGTCTACTGTGATGCGTCCAAGATTGGTCTTGGATGTGTGTTGATGCAGGAAGGCAAGGTGATCTCATACCTGTCCCGGCAACTAAAGCAACATGAGCAGAACTATCCAACCCATGACCTCGAACTTGCAGCTGTAGTCTTAGCTTTGAAAGTGTGGCGTCATTACCTCATGGGTAATCGATGCGAGATCTATTCTGATCACAAGAGCCTGAAATACATTTTCACCCAGAAAGAACTAAACATGAGGCAGATGAGATGGTTAGAATTGATAAAAGATTATGATATGGAAATCCATTACCACCCCGGCAAAGCCAATGTGGTGGCAGATGCCCTGAGTAGACTGCCATGTCAGTTAAATTCCATGATAGCATCCGAACAACCCAGCCTACACCTAGAATTTGAGCAGTTCAGAATGGAGCTAGTCAGCGAAGGATTCCTAGCCAGCATACAGCTTCAGCCCACCCTGATTGGTCAGATCAAGGAAGCCCAGAAGGGAAATGCCAGCATTGACGGAATCAAGAACCAGTTGGCTGCAGGGAAAGCACCGGGATTCACTGTAGATGAAGAAGGAGTTCTTTGGTACAAAGAACGCCTGTGCGTACCATCGGACTCAGAGTTGAAGCAAGTCATTCTGCAGGAAGCCCATGACACCCTTTATTCGATCCACCCCGGCGGTACCAAGATGTACCAGGATTTGAAGGAACAATTCTGGTGGCATGGAATGAAGAGAGAAATTGGAAGCTACATCACCAAGTGTGACATCTGTCAGCGAGTCAAGGCAGAACATCAGCAACCCGCAGGACTGCTGCAACCCGTGCAGATTCCGGAATGGAAGTGGGACTCAGTAGGAATGGACTTTATCACAGGGCTGCCCAAATCCAGCAGAGGAAATGATTCCATCTGGGTAGTTGTCGATAGACTGACCAAAGTAGCCCATTTTATCCCCGTCAAAACCACCTACCAAGGCCCAAAGTTAGCGGAGCTGTATATCTCTAGAATTGTCGCCCTGCACGGAACCCCCAAGTCGATAGTGTCAGATAGAGGATCACAGTTCACCTCAAGATTCTGGCAGAAAGTGCATGAAGGACTCGGAACCCGGCTAAATTTCAGCACCGCCTATCACCCGCAGACGGATGGACAGACGGAAAGAGTCAACCAGATACTGGAAGATATGTTGAGAGCTTGTGTACTGGAGTATGGATCCAAGTGGGAAGACTGCCTGCCTTATGCAGAATTCTCTTACAACAACAGTTACCAAGCCAGCTTACAGATGGCCCCCTTTGAAGCCCTGTACGGAAGGAAATGCCGTACCCCCCTGAACTGGTCGGAAGTAGGAGAAAGCCAAGTCTTCGGCCCGGATGTTCTTCGAGAAGCGGAAGAGAAGGTGCACAAGATCCGCGAGTACCTCAAGACGGCGCAGTCAAGACAGAAGAGCTACGCCGACAAGAGACGCCGAGAGATGACCTTTGAGATCGGAGACTTTGTCTATCTCAAGGTGTCACCCCTCAAGGGAATGCAGAGATTCCAGCTGAAAGGAAAGCTTGCGCCCAGATATGTCGGACCATTCAAAGTTCTCAGCCGCAGAGGTGAAGTGTCTTATAAACTGGAACTACCAGAAGAAATGGCGGCTGTGCATGACGTGTTCCACATCTCACTCCTCCGGAAGTGCCTCGAAGTCCCCGAGAAGACGGAAGTATTCAAGAACATCGATCATCGCTCGGTGGATATCAACACAGATTTGACGTACCGCGAAGTGCCTATCCGCATACTGGAGGAAGCCTACAGAACCACCCGCACCAGAAGTATCAAGTTTCTGAAGGTACAGTGGAGCAACCATACCGAAGATGAAGCCACTTGGGAGCGGGAGGAAGACATGAAAAAGGAATACCCAGATCTCTTTAGCGCCTAATTTTCTTTTAGATCTCGGGACGAGATCTTTTGTAAGGGGGAAGGGTTTGTAACATCCCAAATTTCAATAAAAGAAAATTAGAAGAATTCCAGAGAGCAAAATTTCAAACCAACAAAAACTTTTTCTTACATATAGTACCATGCATAGGACTTGTGCATTTGAGTGATATGCCATGATGCTTGTACCTTGTGTGTGTGCCAAACCCTAAAAACCCTAATGTGATCAAGTGAAGATCACAAAGAAAATAAAATAAATAAAATACAATCAAAGGCTAAAACCCTAAAACCCTCACATAGACTTTATGCCATCTTCATAAATTTTGACCCTAGACCAAATTGATCTTCACCATTAATTGGAATACATTACTAAACTCATATTACCACTTTGTGAATCATAGAAACACCAATTAAATCAAATTCAAATAAAAATTGAGGTCACATAGAATAATGGTCAAATCTGCCCATTATAATCTGGTCACCACTTTGAGCCCCTGTATTTCAAAATTTTCAAACTAAAATCTTTCCACTCTTTGCATGTCATCCAAGACAACATCAAGGTGAACACTTTTTATAAAAACCACCATGCCAAATTATTTATAGATCAATAGCTATGCTCATCCAAAGTGGCAACATTTTATTAAAATCAACAATCTCACACTTAGCCTTTTTGAGAATTCTTGAATTCAAAAATTCCACCACCACCTCAAAACCTCTCTGGTCATTTACAACTTATATCAACACTCACATTTCAAAAACTTTCACCTTTTGAATTATTTCGAATTTGGTTAGTTTTGCATTTTCCAAATTTGGGCACTATTTGCAACTATTGCAAATAGTGATCTACTCTACCTAAACTACATCCAACCCACTCTACCTGTCCCCCTGCCCCCTCTCACCATCAAGACTCCACAGAAACCCTAGGAGGAGGGGCATGGCAAGCAAATGCATGGCCATGCCGGCCCATGCCGGCCATGCCGTGCTCCCCCTCTCTCCCTTCCTCCCTCAACCTGGCCACCATGTCGTGGCTCGCCACCTCACCCTACTGGAGCACCTCGAGCAAGCCACGGTCGAGGAAGAGCTCGACAGCCGCCGGAACGCGCGCGCCCAGTGGTGGCCACGCCATGCCGAGGACGTCGCGCGTGGACACCCGCAGACGCCGCTGGACACGCGCCGCCTCGCCACCCTTTGCCTTGCCTGGACCCCCTGCGAGCACGTTGAGTATCACCGTGACACCGTGACGCCGTTGGACACACCCTCGACCACGACCCGCACCCGCCGTCGCCGGAGAAGCTAACCCTGGTCCGCCGCGGCCGCGACAGACATGGAAGCAGCACGACCTCGTTAGGCACCGCCCGACCCCGCTGTCGCCACCAGGAGCACCGCCTTGACGTCCTGAACAGCGCCGCGTCGTCGCCCAGCCCGTTAGCCCGCCGGAGAGGCCGCGCCATGGTCGACCACGCCACTGCCCCGCAGCACCCTCGCGTTGCTATAAATAGAGCTCTCCCTTCGTCGATCCAACCACACCAGCTCACTCCCCACCTCTCACTGCTTCGCCATCACCACTCCCCTCACTCGATAGTCGCCGGAGCTGCTCCAATTTGGAGATCGGAGCCGCCGGTACCTGGTGGACGCCGCCGTCGATTGGAGCCACCCCAGGACGAGCCACTGCTACCAGTCGACGCGCCGTCGTCCACATCTACCTCGAGCACACTGCCCACCGTCTCTGGAGCCACGGTGAGCCCTCCGACCCCCTAGGCTCGCCGGAGCAGCGACGGCATCTCGTCGACGACGACGATGCCTGTGAGCCGTTGGATCGTGCTCTGATCCAACGCGCCACAGCCGCGTACCGTTTCGGGGTTTGACGCCCACTGACGGGTGGCCCCCGCTGTCAGGCAGCCCGCGCGGCACTGGACCGTGGCTGGGCTGGCCTTGGTCCTGGTTAATCGTTTGGCCCGTTAAGATTTTCCCGCCGGCCCTTTAATTCAAACTTCATTTAAATAATTTAGTTGAATTACCCCACTGGACCCAACTTTGAAATTGCATAGAAATTGTTGGGCTTGGCCAAATTTAGCAAATTTTATATATTTGGAAAGCTAGTGAAATTATCTACAATATGCCACTGGTCTCATGACCAGATTCGTTGTAGAGTTAATTCGATAAAAATAACAAGGCAGGGACTTTTCCCTACTCAAATAATTATTAAAAATTCAATAAAATAGATATTAAGTTAATTCCAACTCTAGTAGTTCACATATTACTTACACCAATTGATTATGCAATAAAATGGTATGGTCATCTTGCATGATCATGCCCTAGTTTAAGTAGTGGACAATATGGCTATTTTCTCTAAGTGATATTGTCCTAAAATATTATGCAAATCAGATGAGGTGTCATACTTCATTTAAATCTTGTCTCAAATGAGTTCATGTGATGTTTGGACCCCTGGACCAAACTCTCTTATATGAATTACTTGGAGATTTAAAGCATGTGTAGTATTATTAAATGGTATGAGGTGGTTTACCTCATTTAAATTGTTTTCTCAATTTATGGTCATGAATGGTGGACTTAGGTCAATATAAAATTCATGATTGATTATTGAGAAATTAAATCTTAAGAATAATTCAATGAGAGGAAATTATTCCTCAAGAACTTTTATGGAAACTATCATTTACATATGTAATGAGAGGGAATTATTTTCTTCTCAAACAACACAACCAATGCATCCTAATTAAATTATTTGTGTGTGCCTAGAATAGTTTGTGTGATTATGTGTGTTGTTGGAATAGCCATTGGATTGGTGAGTGATTATACCTCGTATTCCAATTTAGACGCTAGTACCGGAGAATACCCGGAAGAGGAAGGTTGCTACCCAGAAGAGGAGGAGGAACAGTTTGAGAACTACCAAGGCAAGCTAATATTCTTGCAAGTGCAAAGTCCTACCAAGGACAAGGCACTCTCATCTTTTCTTATGAAGCATAAGCCTATCCCAAGTTTTGTTACAAGTTTTATTTGCAAGCTTTATTACTTTAGTTTATCAAAGTACTTTTTGATTCATGATTCAATGGGGTTAATGTTAGATTAGTACAAGAGTATCAAAATTAGCCTAGAAGCAAAGCAATATACTTAGCACCCCTCATCCCTAGATGCTAGTGCTAAATTAAAAATGACTACTCTAGATGGGAACATGTGTGGTGAAATAATGATGATGATGAAATGTATGAAAGGAGTTTTGAAGGTGAATATGACCAAGAGAAGATAGTGATTTTTGATATAAAACTAATATTGGTTTGGATGCGATACCTTTCCAATTTATCAGTACCCCCACAATACCTGATTATGGGTAAAGGCTTAACTAGAAGTTTATGTACATTAGTATGGGTTCCCTCTAAACACACATCATAGGGGTTATGCCGAGGCTGCCTCCGTTGTTGATGAATGATGTGAATGGAAGGTGAATTGTACGGCCAAGCCCTGTGCAGTTCCCAGGATGACAGTTGGTCATCACTGAGAGGCCAAGCTCATGGGGAGAGGTGCTCATACTAAAGTTTGTAAATGAAAGGTTATGGTTGATGATCCGCGTACTGTGTTACGATGATTCGGGGTTATCCCGACGGATGAAATCAAATGTTGTGGCACAAGTGTGCAACCTCTGCAGAGTGTAAACCTATTCGAATAGCCGTGTCCACGGTTACGGACGGTTGGAAAGGCCATATAGTTTCCAGTATTAGATTCTTGAAAATGTTGAGGATGAATGGTGACTTGGGTTTTCGAATCACAACAATGTTGTGGGAATGACACTAATGTTCCCACTTGAGTTAGTTAGCACATGAATAATTATTGAACAAATACTTACAAATTAAAATTTGGCTTTACGCAAAGAAACTAGAGCCTAGCACCCCCCCTTTTTTTACTAGAAATGCTAGCACTTACATTAGTATTAGTTTGCGAGTACTTAAAGTACTCACGGCTGTGTCCCTGGCTATTCAAATGGCCAGACTATGAAGAGGAGCAGCAGTACGAGGAGGAAGAGCAGCAGGACGTCTACCACAACTAGGAGTCTGCTGACGTCAAGCGTTGGCCTGTGGACTATAGAGTCCTTGTATCTTCCGCTTCCGCTATGAACTTGTGTTGTGTTCGTTGATCAGTTCGTTGATCAATAGATCAACTATTTATGTAATATGGATCATGTGATTCCAAGTTGTAAGACTTTATGGTTTGTAATGAATGATGACTGTGATACTTAACTATTATGCCTCGCAACAACAATATTCCTGGGATTGCGATGTATGACATAATAGGCATCCGGACTTAAAAATCCGGGTGTTAACACCATTAGGATGTAAGATAGCACCAACGTACTATCTGAAATTTGAGATACATCTTCGTGTTTGTGACCCCTTTTCCTAGTTCCTTTACTTCCTCACAATCTACTTTTCCGCAAGTTTTATCGTTGTAGATTTGCATGTGTAGCTTGTTGTAGGCAACTAATACTTATTTTTTACTGAAAGCCGTCACTTTCATATTTTTTAATCATCACCTGTTCACCCCCTCTAGTCAACTTAGGTGAACATCACTATATCTTGGTCCTTTCCTTGAATGCTAATGACACGGTGTTGTTGTTAATTAGGAGTCAACATGAGATGCGCAAGAGAGGTACCGAAGACCACTTGATTGATCTTTATTTGATTTGTCATTGTCTTCCTTCCACAAACTGTAGCAATTTAACAACTACTTGAAATATTTTAACCAAAATATGTTCTTGCAACGAAGCTTTTCTTTTCAAATGGTACTTGTCTGTGTACACATGGGCGGGACCTAAGGCCCCTACATCCTGGGTAGCCGCCCATGCTTGTAGACACTGCCGCAACTTGTAATACTGACTTTTTACAAAAAAGAATCCAAAAAATAGGTATCTTAGGCACGTTTGCCAAGGCTTCAAGAAAAGTTATAGGTCCCCTAGATAAAATAAATAATTTGAGATATACTAGATATTTATAACAAATATGTATGCACACATCAAATAAACTACAAACAAAGGGGATAATCCGAGTTGGATTGAGGGCGTCGATGATCGGGTCTAACTTTCAAACAATTTGGCATGTTGGCGACTTCGCACGTTGGTAACAAGGCAAAGAATGGACTCAAGGGTTGAGTAGCTAACTAGATATGAGACTTCATAATTGATTAATCTCGCCGGCTCAAGTAATCGATTTCGCTGTTTCTTCTATGGTTTGTATGCTACCTTTTATAGCAAGAAGTTCGTAATATACGTAGGTTGTATTTAGCCTTGAGCTAGCCAGCGGCACGGTGTTCAGCTCTCTAGTCTTTACCAATATACCTCATATTGTTATTTCAGATTGCCGTCTCTTGAGTTGATTACACCGTGTTTGATCTTTTTCCCATGCCTAAACTTTTTTTTGCACGAAAGTACCCTTGTCCATTATATTTGTAGAAGGAATGTACTCCAGAAACTAGGGTACTCTTTATTATTATTCAACACCATATGACACATGCGCATAAGGCCAGGTGCATGCACAATTGCACATACATACATGCGGTCCTTCCATCTTTGCAACACGCTTATTCAGGAGCAATTTAGTACAGAAGTTACACGGCCACTTGACTGCCGACCAGGGAGTAGGGTCCGCTATGGATGGTCGTTAGGCTGCACTCCTGCAGGGCAACGAGGGTCGCGGCGTGGTTCCTCTGCATCTGCCTAGGACACTGTAACTGGGGCATGTGAATGTCCTGGAGGCCGCCCTCGAACACGCCCTCCGCCGTCACCACCCCATCCATGAGAATTCGCAGCGCCTCACAACGGCAGTACGCCGGGATGGCCGACAGCTCCCGGCAGCACCGCTCCTTCATGTCCCAGGTTAAGAGTAGAGGACCTACACCGCATATTTGACTAACCACGTAGGTGCGGCAGGCTTGGAGTGGGTTGTGCGGAATCGCCCACCCAGGAACGCACTGGTTCCCGACGCTGGCGGAGGTTGTGGCCAGGACAGAGAGCAGACCTGGTTGGACGCCGCCATTCTTGAACACAGTTTGTTTCAAAAAGGATGGGATGTTGGAGCTAGTATAAACCGTATGGGTGTATATATACAGAGAGGAAAGGAAGAGCGGCAAGCTGGCATAGGATGCATAGGATGCATAGGAGTACTGATGTGCCTTTTGCTCTCCTTGGAGTCCCGCTAAATGCAAACTTCCATGTCATGTACGATGAAAGACTAACTAATTAACCTTTGTAGTATAACAGAACTGGAGCTATTCGGTAACGGCTATTGCTCCGGTGTCCCCCCTCTAAACTTTGTTCTATTTTAGACGGCTAGGATCTGCTGATACCCCTTCATGGGTTGACTTAACATGTGTGTTTGGTTCATGGGCAAACATGTATGGAATGAGATGGGATAAAATATGTTTAATTAATGATTAATAGAAAAGGATAAATATGCCATTAACACACCGGTTAATATGTAATTAACGGGTCCTTTTCCCTTTGTGGTGGAGGCCGGACCTAGCGGGCGGCTGCCTACCCGTGCCTAGCAAGGTCACTACCCGCACATATTTAGCGAGGCCGTTTCTGTTGACTGGGTGTGGCGCAGACGTAGCAAGCTCGTTGCTCGCCACGCCATGGAGGCCGCCGCCGCCGAGCTAGGGAGCCACGTTGAAAATCAAGCCTGCCGCTTACCGCGCCCTGGAGGCCGCCGATGTCGAGCTGGGGAGCCACGCGGAAAAGCAAGCCCACCGCTCGCCGTGACATGGTGGCCGCCGCTGAGCTGGGGAGCCACACATACGACGGTGGCAGGTGTCGGAGTCACGTCGACGACCATGGATTCTCAGGCGGCTAGTGAAATTAGTCATGAAATTCACGGATCATATGGTCCAGCCTTTCTCAGCAATATTCAGCTTTTGGGATATGATCATCCATATTTTCTGGTCACGAACCAAACGCACGTTTCCCACCTGAACGTCGTTCGCCAGGGGGGGCACCGGAGCACAGCCCATTCGGTAACAGAATTTGGAGGAAAGGACGAGCGGCCAGAAATATTGCCACTCTCAGCCTTTTTTTTGCATGGTAATACGATTCTCATTGATAAATAAAAGACGAGATACAAAGTACGTATACACCGATCTTACAGATCTAAAAAGATAGGATAAACCTATGTGACAAACCAACGCCTATCCATTTTCTTTGGCGCCACTGTAGCAGCCACCAAGGAAAAAATGGACAGATCACCTCTTCACCTGAGCTCGACGCGGCTCCATCGCTGATCATCAGCTTTTCGGACCTCCAACGTAGTTTGCCATAGGACAAACTATTGCCGTTGAAAGAATCAGACCAGGGCAGCATGTCCCTGGACACGCTATCGAACTTCAGCACTGGCACTGATACGTCTCCAACGTATCTATAATTTCTGATGTTCCATGCTTGTTTTATGACAATACCTACATGTTTTGTTCACACTTTATGATGTTTTGATGCGTTTTACGGAACTAACCTATTGACGAGATGCCGAAGTGCCAGTTCCTATTTTCTGCGGTTTTTGGTTTCAGAAATCATAGTAAGGAAATATTCTCGAAATTGGACGAAATCAACGCCCAGCATCTTAGAAATCCACGAAGCTTCCAAAACACCCGAGAGGGACCAGAGGGGGGCCACAGGGGCCCCACACACTAAGGCGGCGCGGCCAGAGGGGGGGCGCCGGCCTGTTGTGTGGGCCCCCCGTAGCCCTTCCGACTCCGCCTCTTCGCCTATTTAAGCCTCCCTGACCTAAATCTTCGATACGGAAAAGCCACGGTACGAGAAAAGTTCCAGAGCCGCCGCCATCGCGAAGCCAAGATCTGGGGGACAGGAGTCTCTGTTCCGGCACGCCGCCGGGACGGGGAAGTGCCCCCGGAAGGCTCCTCCATCGACACCACCGCCATCTTCATCACCGCTGCTGCTCCCATGATGAGGAGGGAGTAGTTCTCCATCGAGGCTAAGGGCTGTACCGGTAGCTATGTGGTTAATCTCTCTCCTATGTACTTCAATACAATGATCTCATGAACTGCCTTACATGATTGAGATTCATATGAGCTTTGTATCGCTACTAGTCTATGTGCTACTCATGTGATGTTATTAAAGTAGTCTATTCCTTCTGCATGGTGTAATGGTGACAATGTGTGCATCGTGTGGTTCTTGTCGTAGATTATGATCATAATCTCTTGTAGGTTATGGAGTTGATTATCGCTATGATAGTATTGATGTGATCTATTCCCCCTTTCATAGTGTAATGGTGACAGTGTGTATGCTATCTTAGTACTCGGTTTATTTTGCAAAAAACTATTATGTTCTAAGGTTACTTAAATATGAATGCCGAATGTTGTGGCGCTTGTTAACTCCGGCTTGAGGGAGCTCTTGTAGCCCTACACAACGAATGGTGTTTGTCATCCAACAAAAGAGTGTATGTAGCACAAATGAGATAAGTTATTAATTTATTATGCGATCAATGTTGAGAGTGTCCACTAGTGAAAGTATGATCCCTAGGCTTTGTTTCCAATACTGCAAACACCGCTTACTTACTGTTCTGTTGCATGTTTACTCGTTGCCATATTTTATTCAGATTGCTATTACCACTCATATACATCCATACTGTAGGATAACGTAGCATAGAAAACAAAAATTTTCCTACGGCGAACACGCAATCCAAGCCAAGATGCAATCTAGAAGACGGTAGCAACGAGGGGATTATCGAGACTCACCCTTGAAGAGATTCCAAAGCCTACAAGAGGAGGCTCTTGTTGCTGCGGTAGACGTTCACTTGCCGCTTGCAAAAGCGCGTAGAAGATCTTGATCACGATCGGTTCCGGCGCCACGAACGGGCAGCACCTCCGTACTCGGTCACACGTTCGGTTGTTGATGAAGACGACGTCCACCTCCCCGTTCCAGCGGGCAGCGGAAGTAGTAGCTCCTCTTGAATCCGACAGCACGACGGCGTGGTGTCGGTGGCGGTGGAGAAATCCGGCGGAGCTTCGCTAAGCGTGCGGGATATGGTGGAGGAGCGGGGCGCTAGGGTTTGGGGAGAGGGGGTGGCCGGCCACTATGGGGGGCGGCCAAGCTTATGGCTTTGGTGTGTCCGGCCCCCTCCCCTTGGCCCTCTATATATAGGTGGAAGCCCCAAGTGTTGGACTACAAGTCTTCGAATAAGACCCGAACCCAAAACCTTCCATATGGTGGGAAACCTTCCCTCCCACTAGAGGTGGGAATTCCACCTTCCATAGGGGTTGGCCGGCCCCCTAAGGGGGAGTCCACTTGGGACTCCTCCCCCACTAGGGTTGGCCGGCCATGGAGGTGGAGTCCCATGTGGACTCCACCTTCCTTGGTGGTTTCTTCCGGACTTTTCTAGAACCTTCTAGAACCTTCCATAGAACCTTCCGCATCATTTTATTCACATAAAATGACATCCTATATATGAATCTTATTCTCCGGACCATTCCGGAACTCCTCGTGATGTCCGGGATCACATCCGGGACTCCGAACAAATATTCGAACTCCGTTCCATATTCAAGTTCTACCATTTCAACATCCAACTTTAAGTGTGTCACCCTACGGTTCGCGAACTATGCGGACATGGTTGAGTACTCACTCCGACCAATAACCAATAGCGGGATCTGGAGATCCATAATGGCTCCCACATATTCAACGATGACTTTAGTGATCGAATGAACCATTCACATACGATACCAATTCCCTTTGTCACGCGATATTTTACTTGTCCGAGGTTTGATCATCGGTATCACACTATACCTTGTTCAACCTCGTCTCCTGACAAGTACTCTTTACTCGTACCGTGGTATGTAGTCTCTTATGAACTTATTCATATGCTTGCAAGACATTAGACGACATTCCACCGAGAGGGCCCAGAGTATATCTATCCGTCATCGGGATGGACAAATCCCACTATTGATCCATATGCCTCAACTCATACTTTCCAGATACTTAATCCCATCTTTATAACCACCCATTTACGCAGTGGCGTTTGATGTAATCAAAGTACCTTTCCGGTATAAGTGATTTACATGATCTCATGGTCATAAGGACTAGGTAACTATGTATCGAAAGCTTATAGCAAATAACTTAATGACGTGATCTTATGCTACGCTTAATTGGGTGTGTCCATTACATCATTCATACAATGATATAACCTTGTTATTAATAACATCCAATGTTCATGATTATGAAACTAATCATCTATTAATCAACAAGCTAGTCAAGAGGCTTACTAGGGACTCTTTGTTGTTTACATATCACACATGTATCAATGTTTCAGTTAATACAATTATAGCATGGTATATAAACTTTTATCATAAACATAAAGATATATAATAACCACTTTTATTATTGCCTCTTGGGCATATCTCCAACAGTCTCCCACTTGCACTAGAGTCAATAATCTAGATTACATTGTCAAGTACCTAACACCCATGGCATTCTGGTGTTGGTCATGCTTTGCCCTAGGGAGAGCTTTAGTCAACGGATCTGCTACATTCAGATCAGTGTGTACTTTGCAAATCTTTACTTCTCCATCTTCGATGTACTCGCGAATCGAGTGGTAACGCAGCTTGATATGCTTCAGCCTCTTGTGTGACCTTGGTTCTTGTGCATTGGCGATGGCACCCATGTTGTCACAGTAGATGACTAGTGGGTCCAATGCACTAGGAACCACACCGAGCTCTACAATGAACCTCTTCATCCATACCGCTTCTGTTGAAGCCTCTGAAGCCGCTATGTACTCTGATTCTGTTGAGGATTTCGCCACCGTGCACTGCTTCGAGCTTGCCCACCATCGCAAAGCACCATTCAATATAAACACGTACCTGCATTGTGACTTAGAGTCATCAGGATCAGTGTTCCAACTTGCATCGGTGTAACTTGTTACAACGAGCTCTTGGTCACCTCCATAACAAAGAAACATATCCTTAGTTCTTTTCAAGTACTTCAGGATATTCTTGACCGCTGTCCAGTGTTCTATCCCTGGATCACTTTGATATCTGCTAGTCAAACTAACAGCATGTGCTATATCCGGTCTTGTACATAGCATGGCATACATGATAGAGCCTACTGCCGAGGCATAGGGGATTTGACTCATCCTTTCTCTTTCTTCTGCCGTAGCTGGTCCTTGAGTCTTACTCAAGACCTTGCCTGGTAACATAGGTAAGAATCCTTTCTTACTTTCGTCCATTCTAAACTTTTTCAGAATCTTGTCCAGGTATGTACTCTGTGATAGCCCTATTAGACGTCTTGATCTATCTCTATAAATCTTGATGCCTAATATATATGATGCTTCACCAAGGTCTTTCATTGAAAAACTATTATTCAAATAACCCTTTACACTGCTTAATAGTTCTATATCATTCCCAATCAATAATATGTCATCTACATATAATATCAGGAATGCTACAGAGCTCCCACTCACTTTCTTGTAAATACAGGCCTCTCCATGACACTGTATAAACCCGAAGTCTTTGATCACCTTATCAAAGCGTCGGTTCCAACTTCTTGATGCTTGCTTCAGTCCATAGATTGAACGCTGAAGTTTGCATACTTTGTCAGCATTTTTAGGATCGACAAAACCTTTGGGTTGTACCATATACAACTCTTCCTCAATGTCACCATTAAGGAACGCCGTTTTGACATCCATCTGCCAAATCTCATAATCGAAAAATGCAGCTATTGCTAACAAAATCCTCACAGATTTTAGCTTCGCTACAGGTGAGAAAGTCTCATCGTAGTCAACACCTTGAATTTGTCGGAAACCCTTTGCGACAAGTCGAGCTTTATAGACAAGAATATTACCATCGACATCTGTTTTTCTTTTGAAGATCCATGTATTCTCGACAGCCTTGCGGCTATCAGGTAATTCTACCAAAGTCCATACTTTGTTATCATACATGGATCCCATTTCGGATTTCATGGCTTCTTGCCATTTGTTGGAATCTGGGCTCATCATCGCTTCTTCATATGTCGCAGGGTCTTCATCATTGTTATCCACAATCATGACATTTAGACAAGGATCATACTAATCTGGAGTGGCACGATCCCTTGTCGATCTGCGAGGTTCAGTAGCTGTCTCATTTGAAGTTTCATGATCATTATCATTAGCTTCCTTTGTTGCCGGTGTAGGTGGTACAGGGACATTTTCCGCATCGCGCTACTCGATCAACGAGTAGAGATTCTTCAATCTCATCGAAGTTCTACTTTTCTTCCAGTCACTTCTTTAGTGAGAAATTCTTTCTCAAGAAAGGTTCCGTTCTTAGCAACAAAGATCTTGCCTTCGGATCTGTGATAGAAAGTGTACCCTATAGTTTCCTTAGGGTATCCTATGAAGACGCATTTCTCCGCTTTGGGTTCTAGCTTGTCCGGTTGTAACTTTTTTACATAGGCTTCGCAACCCCAAACTTTTAGGAACGACAGCTTAGGTTTCTTATTAAACCATAATTCATACGGCGTCGTTTCAACGGATTTTGATGGTGCTCTATTTAAAGTGAATGCGGCTGTCTCTAATGCATAACTCCAAAATGATAACGGCAAATCAGTAAGAGACATCATAGAACGAACCATATCTAAGAGAGTTCGATTACGACGTTCGGACACACCGTTTCGTTGTGGTGTTCCCGGTGTCAATTGTGAAAGTATTCCGCATTTCTTTAAATGCATGCCAAACTCATAACTCAGATATTCACCTCCGCGATCAGATCGTAGAAATTTAATCTTCTTGTTACGTTGATTTTCTACTTCACTTTGGAATTCCTTAAACTTCTCGAAAGTTTCGGATTTATGTTTCATTAAATAGATATACCCATATCTACTCAAATCATCTGTGAAGGTTAGAACATAACGATAACCACCGTGCGATGCTACACTCATTGGTCCACATACATCTGTGTGTATGATTTCCAATAAGTCAGTAGCTCGCTCCATCATACCCGAGAATGGAGTCTTAGTCATTTTTCCCATCAGACATGCTTCGCATCTATCAAGTGACTCAAAGTCAAGTGATTCAAGTAATCCATCAAGCATGGAGTTTCTTCATGCGTTTCACTCCAATATGACCAAGACGACAGCAGTGCCACATATAAGTAGAATTATCATTCAATTTAATTCGCTTAGCATCAATGTTATGTATATGCGTATTACTACTATCGAGATCTAACAGAAATAAGCCATTCTTTTGTGGTGCTCGACCATAAAAGATATTATTCATAAAAATAGAACAACCATTATTCTCAGACTTGAATGAATAACCGTCTTGCATTAAACAAGATCCTGATATAATGTTCATGCTCAACGCGGGTACATAATAACAATTATTTAGGCTTAAAACTAATCCCGAAGGTAGATGTAGAGGAAGTGTCCCGACTGCGATCACATTGACCTTGGATCCGTTTCCAACGCGCATCGTCACTTCATCTTTCAAGCAGCTTGTCGTTTATTCTTTAGTTCTGCTTTCGAGTTACAAATATGAGCAACCGAACCAAGATCAAATACCCAGTGTACTAGAACGAGAACTAGTGAGATAAACATCTATAACATGTATATCGATATACCTTCTTTCTTCTTCTTGATAAGGCCGCTTCTTCAGATCCGCCAAATACTTGGAGCAATTACGCTTCCAGTTGTCCCTTCTCCTTGCAAGTAATAACACTCAAAGATCGTGCTTAGGGCCAGACTTAGGTTTCACAGAGGCGTGACAGCTTTCTTGCCACTCTTCTTGTTCTTGCCTTTAGACTTGCCCCTGTTTCTTGAAGCTGGTGGTCTTGTTGACCATCAACACTTGGTGCTCTTTCTTGATCTCAATCTCGGCAGCTTTTAGCATGCCAAAGAGTTCAGAAACTCCTTGTTCATGTTCTCGCATATTGTAGTTCATCACAAAGTTCTTGTAACTTGGTGGCGTGATTGAAGGACACGATTAATCCTCAGCTTTGTTAGGAATCACTATTCCCAAGTCATCGAAGTTTCTTCGCATGCCCGGTCATAACGAGCATGTGCTCACTAATGGAGCTGCCTTCTTCCATCATACAGCTGAAAAAGTGTTTCGATGCTTCATAGCATTCCACGGCCGCATGAGTCTCAAAAATAGTCTTCAACTCTTTTATCAACTCATGAGGATCGTGGTGCTCAAAACGTTTTTGAAGATCGGATTCCGATCGCATAAGATGGCACACTGAACTTGAGAGTACCGAGTTTTCCGAGTCATGTAAACATTCTTTACTTCATCGGTTTCAGTTTCTGCAGGAGGGTCACCTAGCGGTGCATCAAGCACATATTGCAGATTTCCGCCATTGAGGAAGATCCTCACATGATGGAACCAGTCGGTGAAGTTGCTACCGTTGCTCTTAAGCTTTTCTTTCTCTAGGAACTGGTTAAAATTGATTGAGGACGCCATATCTACAACATATTTGCAATAGTTTAGACTAAGTTTATGACAAATTGAGTTCAAATTTTAATTCTACATAATTAAAAATCTAGGTGAACTCCCACTCAAAACAATATCCCTCGCATTGTCTTAGTGATCACACGAACCAAATCCATCACACCTATGCCCGATCATCACGAGACAAGATGTAATTTCAATGGCGAACACTCAAAGTGTTCATCATATCAATCATATGATTCATGCTCTACCTTTCGGTATCACGTGTTCCGAGACCATGTCTTTACATGCTAGGCTCGTCAAGGCCACCTTAGTATCCGCATGTGCAAAACTGTCTTGCACCCGTTATATGTACTTATCGAATCTATTACACCCGATCATCACGAGATGCTTCGAAACGATAAGACTTGATAACGGTGCTACTAAGGATGAACACTTTATTATCTTGAGATTTTAGTGAGAGGGATCATCTTATAATGCTACCGTCATGATCTAAGCAAAATAAGATGCATAAAAGGATTAACATCACATGCAGTTCATATGTGATATGATATGGCCCTTTTGTCTTTGCGCCTTTGATCTTCATCTCCAAAGCACGGACATGATCTCCATCATCAACGGGCATGATCTCCATCATCGTCGGCGAAGCACCAAGGTCAATGACGCCGTCTTCATGATCGTCCTCCATGTAGCAACTATTACAACTACTTTGAAATACTACTCAACATGAAATTTAAAGACAACCATAAGGCTCCTGCCGGTTGCCACAATACAATAATGATCATCTCATACATATTCATCATCACATTATGGCCATATCACATCACCAAACCCTGCAAAAACAAGTTAGACGTTCTCTAATTTGGTTTGCATATTTTACGTGGTTTAGGGTTTTCGAGCAAGATCCAATCTACCTACGAACATGAACCACAACGGTGATACTAGTGTTGTCAATAGAAGAGTAAATTGAATCTTCACTATAGTAGGAGAGACAGACACCCGCAAAGCCACTTATGCAATACAAGTTGCATGTCAAGCGTGGAGCAAATCTCATGAACGCGGTCATGTAAAGTTAGCCCGAGCCGCTTCATCCCACTATGCCACAAAGATGCAAAGTACTCAACTAAAGATAACAAGAGCATCAACGCCCACAAACCATTGTGTTCTACTCGTGCAACCATCTATGCATAGACACGGCTCTGATACCACTGTAGGATAACGTAGCATAGAAAACAAAAATTTTCCTACGGCGAACACGCAATCCAAGCCAAGATGCAATCTAGAAGACGGTAGCAACGAGGGGATTATCGAGACTCACCCTTGAAGAGATTCCAAAGCCTACAAGAGGAGGCTCTTGTTGCTGCGGTAGACGTTCACTTGCCGCTTGCAAAAGCGCGTAGAAGATCTTGATCACGATCGGTTCCGGCGCCACGAACGGGCAGCACCTCCGTACTCGGTCACACGTTCGGTTGTTGATGAAGACGACGTCCACCTCCCGTTCCAGCGGGCAGCGGAAGTAGTAGCTCCTCTTGAATCCGACAGCACGACGGCGTGGTGTCGGTGGCGGTGGAGAAATCCGGCGGAGCTTCGCTAAGCGTGCGGGATATGGTGGAGGAGCGGGGCGCTAGGGTTTGGGGAGAGGGGGTGGCCGGCCACTATGGGGGGCGGCCAAGCTTATGGCTTTGGTGTGTCCGGCCCCCTCCCCTTGGCCCTCTATATATAGGTGGAAGCCCCAAGTGTTGGACTACAAGTCTTCGAATAAGACCCGAACCCAAAACCTTCCATATGGTGGGAAACCTTCCCTCCCACTAGAGGTGGGAATTCCACCTTCCATAGGGGTTGGCCGCCCCCAAGGGGAGTCCACTTGGGACTCCTCCCCACTAGGGTTGGTCGGCCATGGAGGTGGAGTCCCATGTGGACTCCACCTTCCTTGGTGGTTTCTTCCGGACTTTTCTAGAACCTTCTAGAACCTTCCATAGAACCTTCCGCATCATTTTATTCACATAAAATGACATCCTATATATGAATCTTATTCTCCGGACCATTCCGGAACTCCTCGTGATGTCCGGGATCACATCCGGGACTCCGAACAAATATTCGAACTCCGTTCCATATTCAAGTTCTACCATTTCAACATCCAACTTTAAGTGTGTCACCCTACGGTTCGCGAACTATGCGGACATGGTTGAGTACTCACTCCGACCAATAACCAATAGCGGGATCTGGAGATCCATAATGGCTCCCACATATTCAACGATGACTTTAGTGATCGAATGAACCATTCACATACGATACCAATTCCCTTTGTCACGCGATATTTTACTTGTCCGAGGTTTGATCATCGGTATCACACTATACCTTGTTCAACCTCGTCTCCTGACAAGTACTCTTTACTCGTACCGTGGTATGTAGTCTCTTATGAACTTATTCATATGCTTGCAAGACATTAGACGACATTCCACCGAGAGGGCCCAGAGTATATCTATCCGTCATCGGGATGGACAAATCCCACTATTGATCCATATGCCTCAACTCATACTTTCCAGATACTTAATCCCATCTTTATAACCACCCATTTACGCAGTGGCGTTTGATGTAATCAAAGTACCTTTCCGGTATAAGTGATTTACATGATCTCATGGTCATAAGGACTAGGTAACTATGTATCGAAAGCTTATAGCAAATAACTTAATGACGTGATCTTATGCTACGCTTAATTGGGTGTGTCCATTACATCATTCATACAATGATATAACCTTGTTATTAATAACATCCAATGTTCATGATTATGAAACTAATCATCTATTAATCAACAAGCTAGTCAAGAGGCTTACTAGGGACTCTTTGTTGTTTACATATCACACATGTATCAATGTTTCAGTTAATACAATTATAGCATGGTATATAAACTTTTATCATAAACATAAAGATATATAATAACCACTTTTATTATTGCCTCTTGGGCATATCTCCAACACATACTACTTGTATTTCTCTATCTCTTCGCCGAACTAGTGCACCTATACATCTGACAAGTGTATTAGGTGTGTTGGGGACACAAGAGACTTCTTGTATCGTGATTGCAGGGTTGCTTGAGAGGGATATCTTTGACCTCTTCCTCCCTGAGTTCGATAAACCTTGGGTGATCCACTTAAGGGAAAACTTGCTGCTGTTCTACAAACCTCTTCTCTTGGAGACCCAACACTGTCTACAGGAAAAGAAGCGTGAGTAGACATCAAGCTATTTTCTGGCGCCGTTGCCGGAGAGGAAAGGTAAAAGGAACTCATACTCCGGTTCCAGGTAACTAAGTTATTTTCTGTTGCCGTTGTAAGTGCTCGAAGCTATTTCCTTTAGATCCTGCAATTGCATTGGTTTCTTGTTTACACTAGTTAGGCATAATGGAAAGCAACAGTGAGCTTCTTATTCTATTTCCTGAGTTAAGACATGGATTGTTTGCTGCGAAAATTAAAAAACCTATGGAATCTTATTTGCATGCTAGTAGCAATGATATTAGTATGAACACTTTGAACACCATTGTTGCTAATGATATGGAAAATTTTAAGCTTGGGGAAGCTGGTTTTGATGAGCATGATATTTTTAATCCCCCAAGCATTGAGGAGAAAATTTTCTTTGATGATACTTTTCCTCCTATTTATGATGATTACAATGATAGTGGTCTTTTGGTGCCACCTACTATGGAGAGTAAATTTTATTATGATTATACTATGCCTCCTACACTTGATGAGAATAATAATGATAGCTACTTTGTTGAATTTGCTCCCACTACAACTAATAAAATTGATTATGTTTATGTGGAGAGTAATAATTTTATGCATGTGGCTCATGACAAGAATGCTTTATGTGATATTTATATTGTTGAGTTTGTTCATGATGCTACTGAAAGTTATTATGAGAGAGGGAAACATGGTTATATGCATCTTAATAATATTAAGTTTCCCCTCTTTATGTTGAAAATCTTGAAATTGCGCTTGTGTTGCCTTCCTATGCTTGTCACTTTGTTCTTCATGGATTTATTTGTGTACAAGATTCCTTTTCATAGGAAGTGGGTTAGGCTTAAATGTGTTTTAAATTTGCTTTTTGATGTTCTCTTTTGCTTCAACTCTTCTTTCTTGCGAGAGTATCATTAAAATTGCTGAGCCCATCTTAATGGCTATAAAGAAAGAACTTCTTGGGAGATAACCCATGTGTTTATTTTACTACAGAAATTTTTGTTTTGTTGAGTCTTGGAAGTTGTTTACTACTGTAGCAACCTCTCCTTATCATGTTTTTTGTGTCAAGTAAATTCTCTATGGTAAAGTTGATGCTAGATTTGGATTACTGCACAGAAACAGATTTGCTGTCTGTCACGAATTCGCGCAGAAGTTTCTATAGGTAACTCAGAAAAATCTGCAAATTTACGAGCGTGATCCTCATATATGTACACAACTTTCATTAGTTTTGAGTTTTTCCATTTGAGCAAGTTAAGTGCCCCTGCCAGATTCGTCTTTACGGACTGTTCTGTTTTTGACAGATTCTGCCTTTTATTTCGCATTGCCGCTTTTGCTATGTTGAATGAGTTTCTTTGTTCCATTAACTTTCAGAAGCTTTGTGCAATGTTCAGAAGTGTTAAGAATGATTGTGTCACCTCTGAACATGTGAATTTTGATTGTGCACTAACCCTCTAATGAGTTTGCTTAAAGTTTGGTGTGGAGGAAGTTTTCAAGGGTCAAGAGAAGAGGGTGATATATGATCAAGAAGAGTGAAAAGCCTAAGCTTGGGGATGCCCCTGTGGTTCATCCCTGCATATTTCAAGAAGACTCAAGCGTCTAAGCTTGGGTATGCCCAAGGCATCCCCTTTTTCATCAACTTATCAGGTTTCTTCTATTGAAACTATATTTTTATTCAGTCACATCTTATGTACTTTACTTGGAGCGTCTGTGTGATTTTATTTTCATTTATGTTTGAATAAATTCAGATCTTATCATGCTTGTGTGGGAGAGAGACACGCTCCACTGTTGCGTATGAACACATGTGTTCTTAGCTTTACTTTTAATGTTCAAGGGCGAAAGTTGATCGCTTCACTTGTTGCTATTTGGTTGGAATCAGAAAATGCTTCATATGGTTTTGAATAACTTGATAATTGGCAATTGTTTTGAGCTCTCATATATCATGTTTAAGCTCTTGCGTCATGTAGTTTAAATCTAGTAGTGGAAAACTACTGTAGAGCTTGTTGAAATTTGGTTTGCATGATTGGTCTCTCTAAGGTCTAGATATTTTCTGGTAAAAGTGTTTGAGCAACAAGGAAGACAGTGTAGAGTCTTATAATGCTTGCAATATGTTCTTATGTAAGTTTTGTTGTACCGGTTTATACTTGTGTTTGCTTCAAACAACCTTGCTAGCCAAAGCCTTGTACTGAGAGGGAATACTTCTCGTGCATCCAAAACCTTGAGCCAAAACCTATGCCATTTGTGTCCACCATATCTACCTACTATGTGGTATTTCCTGCCATTCCAAGTAAATACTTCATGTGCTACCTTTAAACAATTCAAAAGCTATTATCTCTTATTTGTGTCAATGTTTTATAGCTCATGAGGAAGTATGTGGTGTTTTATCTTTCGATCTTGTCATTTACTTTTGACAGACTTTCACAATGGACTAGTGGCTTCATCCTCTTATCCAATAATTTTGCAAAAAGAGCTGGCAATGGGGTTCCCAGCCCCAATTAATTAACTTGCATTAATAATTCTCTTCACATGTTTTGCTCTGATTTATCAGTAAGCAACTTAAATTTGCAAATAGACACTCCTCCATGGTATGTGAATGTTGGAAGGCACCCGAGGATTCGGTTAGCCATGGCTTGTGTAAGCAAAAGGTTGGGAGGAGTGTCATCTAATAAATAAAACTAAAATACATGTGTAAACAAAAGAGAAGAGGGATGATCTACCTTGCTGGTAGAGATAACGTCCTTCATGGGAGCCGCTCTTGAAAGTCTGGTTGATAAGGTAGTTAGAGTACCCCATTACCATTTGTTGACAACAACAAACACTTCTCAAAATTTTACTTTTATGCTCTCTATATGATTTCAAAACTTAAAAAGCTCTAGCACATGATTTAATCCCTGCTTCCCTCTGCGAAGGGCCATTCTTTTACTTTATGTTGAGTCAGATTACCCATTTTCTTCCATCTTAGAAGCAAACACTTGTGTCAACTGTGCATTGATTCTTACATACTTGCTTATTTGCATTCATCATATTACTCTGTGTTAACAATTATCCATGAGATATGCATGTTGAAAGTTGAAAGCAACTGCTGAAACTTATATCTTCCTTTGTGTTGCTTCGATGCCTTTACTTTAAATTTATTGCTTTATGAGTTAACTCTTATGCAAGTCTTATTAATGCTTGTCTTGAAAGTACTATTCATGAAAAGTTTTGCTATATGTCATCTATTTGTTAGCAAACTATAGATCATTGCTTTGAATCACTCCATTCATATCATATGCTTTACAATAATGTTGATCAAGATTATGATGGTAGCATGTCACCTCAGAAATTATTCTTGTTATCGTTTACCTACTCGAGGGCGAGTAGGAACTAAGCTTGGGGATGCTGATACGTCTCCAACGTATCTATAATTTCTGATGTTCCATGCTTGTTTTATGACAATACCTACATGTTTTGTTCACACTTTATGATGTTTTGATGCGTTTTCCAGAACTAACCTATTGACAAGATGCCGAAGTGCCAGTTCCTGTTTTCTGCTGTTTTTGGTTTCAGAAATCCTAGTAAGGAAATATTCTCGGAATTGGACGAAATCAACGCCCAACATCTTAGAAATCCACGAAGCTTCCAGAACACCCGAGAGGGACCAGAGGGGGGCCACAGGGGCCCCACACACTAAGGCGGCGCGGCCAGAGGGGGGGCGCGCCAGCCTATTGTGTGGGCCCCCCGTAGCCCTTCCGACTCCGTCTCTTCGCCTATTTAAGCCTCCCTGACCTAAATCTTCGATACGGAAAAGCCACGGTACGAGAAAATTTCCAGAGCCGCCGCCATCGCGAAGCCAAGATCTGGGGACAGGAGTCTCTATTCCGGCACGCCGCCGGGACGGGGAAGTTCCCCCGGAAGGCTCCTCCATCGACACCACCGCCATCTTCATCACCGCTGCTGCTCCCATGATGAGGAGGGAGTAGTTCTCCATCGAGGCTAAGGGCTGTACCGGTAGCTATGTGGTTAATCTCTCTCCTATGTACTTCAATACAATGATCTCATGAGCTGCCTTACATGATTGAGATTCATATGAGCTTTGTATCGCTACTAGTCTATGTGCTACTCATGTGATGTTATTAAAGTAGTCTATTCCTCCTGCATGGTGTAATGGTGACAGTGTGTGCATCGTGTGGTTCTTGTCGTAGATTATGATCATAATCTCTTGTAGGTTATGGAGTTGATTATCGCTATGATAGTATTGATGTGATCTATTCCCCCTTTCATAGTGTAATGGTGACAGTGTGTATGCTATGTTAGTACTCGGTTTATTTTGCAAAGATCTATTATGCTCTAAGGTTACTTAAATATGAATGCCGAATGTTGTGGCGCTTGTTAACTCCGGCTTGAGGGAGCTCTTGTAGCCCTACACAACGAATGGTGTTTGTCATCCAACAAAAGAGTGTATGTAGCACAAATGAGAGAAGTTATTAATTTATTATGCGATCAATGTTGAGAGTGTCCACTAGTGAAAGTATGATCCCTAGGCCTTGTTTCTAATACTGCAAACACCGCTTAGTTACTGTTCTGTTGCATGTTTACTCGCTGCCATATTTTATTCAGATTGCAATTACCACTCATATACATCCATACTACGTATTTCACTATCTCTTCGCCGAACTAGTGCACCTATACATCTGACAAGTGTATTAGGTGTGTTGGGGACACAAGAGACTTCTTGTATCGTGATTGCAGGGTTGCTTGAGAGGGATATCTTTGACCTCTTCCTCCCTGAGTTCGATAAACCTTGGGTGATCCACTTAAGGGAAAACTTGCTGTTGTTCTACAAACCTCTGCGCTTGGAGGCCCAACACTGTCTACAGGAAAAGAAGCGTGAGTAGACATCAGGCACCCACGCACGACGATGTCGGAGTAGGGAACCAGAACCATCAGCCTTCAACCACGAACCCACCACAAGGTGCACCATCTTCCAGCTGTCACCAGTGCAGACCACCGTCTGCACGTACTCCTGGACGAATCCTCTCTGCTCCACCTTGGCGCCGGAGACAACGCCGCAACAACGGGGACAGAATAGGAGGAAAAAACCATCTGATGGAGTCATCGCCGCCGCCTCGCTGACACCATCCATGAACCCTAAAGCCACCGATCTGAAAGATCGGCAAGCACACAGTGCCACCAACTTCGAGACGCCGCCATGAAAAACAACGCCGGTGTGGGAAAAGAGTTGAGGTAGATTTATTTGCCCGGGCGCCGCTCCCACCACCCCAATGGTGCGCTATGCCAGAGAACTCCTAGTCCTAAGTACCATGCAAAAAACGGGGCCCCCTCCCTCCTACCGCCGGAGCGGCAAGTGGAAGGAGAGAGGCCCAGCACAGACGCCGGAAATTGGAGCAGGAAAAGCTTTTCCACCGCCGCCGCCTGGGAGACGCGGAAGACCTACTCTCAGCCTAACTTTCTCGGCATATGCCTGACATGCATGAGTTATCTTATCATACGCGGAGAATAGTTGTATCTGTAGCTTATGTGGCATTCTTTCCTTCTACGTTTTATTTCTCATGCCATCTAGCACTTCAAGTGAACTGTCATTTGGTTTATGTGTGGAGATGAGGTTTGTTGAGCTAGCCAAATACATTTTGTTTTCTTTGGGCAAACGTGTGAGCAGCTGAGCATATATTTTTTGCACACATTTATTACTAGCATATCGACTGCGCTTATTAACGGACGCTCATCCCTCCCTCTAGCTCTCAGCCTGCTACAGTCCTTGGTCGTCTCTTCCGCTCGGCCGGGCAGATCCGAAGCCACTCCGCCGGATTAGCCGGCCGGAGGCGGTGGAGGTGAAGCGCCAGAGTAGATTAGGGGTAGTCTAGGTCTTCTTCCTTCCCTGTTTAGTAGTTTACCCTCGTGGATTTTGGCGTAATGCCTGTGTTGAGGTGCTGGCGGCGGAGGATGGGCTGCTCCCTGCTGCAGGCGGCGGCGCTGCAGCTGCTCGTGGTGCTCCGGCGGTCGGAGCCAGAGACGAGCGGCAGCAGGTCATCGTCAACCTCCCCAATAAAGCTCATCGTCGATCCACCAGATCCGGGTGATTTCGTCCGGGTTCCCCCTCTCTCTGGTCACCACGGTGGTGGAGATTGGGAGGGGACCTCCAAGGCCGCTATTGGCGGATTTGCTGGGTTCTTCTCTGGAGCTGTTCTTCCTTGAGCGAATCACGCGGTGACCAAGTCTGCCACCGTGATCTTCGGCCAAAAAGGTGGTCCATCTTCCTCAACCTCCATGGCGGAGGCTCTCTTGGTCGGCTGCTGGAGCTCGACGCTGCCGGGGAGGCAAGTGGTTCGTCCCCGTCTCTCTGGTGGTAGCCAGGGGCTGGATCTTGTCGCTAGACAAGAGCATTCGAGCATACTGTGCTCGGGACTCGGCGGAGACGCGAAATTCCGACCTAAGTCACTACGTGTTGGGATATCCTCCATGTGGGTTGCGAGCCCGAACATTTGCAAGATCCCATCACCTATTAGAGTGGAAGAAGATTAGGTTTAAACATAAAAAGAAGATTAGGTGGCTTCCGCCCAAGGTTTTTCGCTCAAGCTAAAGTGTTTCCATGCAAAAGGATTGTTGTCTATGTATGTTGATTTGTTAATGTTGTTCACTGTAACACCCGACCACCCCGCGCCGGGCCTGTTGCTCCTGACATCCTTGTATGATCTCCAGACTAGCCCTACATACCAACACTCGTCTTTTCTGCGCACTTTATCCTCACTCGTGAGCACAGGGAAATCACTTTTCGGTTGGTCACCCATCCTCAAATCGCTTCAAGCCAAGCATGCTTAACCTTGAAATTCTTTGGAGACGAGATCTCTGAAAAAAAAAAAGTTACAACTTGTCAATATGCGTATTTTATCAATTCTATTAAGTGATGGGCCAGGATGTCACATTCACTATATCAGCCCATGTGAACTTCCATCACAAGGAAAGCCACTATATCAGCCTGAGCATTGCACCGAGCCGCTTCCAAAAAACTTCATCATTCCTACCTAGAGTCACCCATATGTTTGAGGTACATGTTTTCTTTGTGAAGAGCAACGACTTGTGGTTTAGTACACAGAGGGACGTTGAAGTTATACATTATTTCCAATGAGTATTTTCTAGATTATGTTAAGTGTGTCCTAATTCTAAATCAGGTAGAAAATGAGTGCTTAGTTTTCCCAACATTAAGTGTGGATTTTAGGGATAGTAATCTATTCACATTATAAATTATTGGCTTAATTTAAGCAAAATAAATTCCATAATAGTGGAATCCCCAAAATTTACTATCATAGTAACTAGAGTGTGAGATCGTAGGTAAAAACCTACTACATATGTTATCGTTCCATATGTAGTAATTAATCACCGTAAGGGGTACCAATGGTAGGGTAAGAATTGCATAAGATCGATGGAGTGACTACAATTTTTTTTTATCGTGTCTCTCCCAATGCATGATCACACAAGGGGTGTGGTTTTGGAGGCCTGCTCCACAGACAGTCGTGCACGTGATCATTAGGATGCAGAAACCGATGGCTAGGATTGGCGCCCACCTCCTTATATTTTTGATGTTTGTGTAACCCCTCACGATCCGAGTAAATCAAAACTATTGTTTGCATGGATCCGAGCCAAGCCCAACCCATTCGCGAAACATGGGGCACATGGCAGAGGAAGATCATGTGTGAGCCACTCATGTTCTCAACTTCGTATCCAATGGTAAATTAACTTTCCTTGTAAGAACTCTTGGATTTATATGATTTCAAGGACATAGAAGTAGGAAAAAAAAATATAGGATTGAAAAATGATTTTATATGCACTAAAGTTTTTCCTAATTTCATCGTACGAAAAGTAAATGGTCCTAAAAAATATGTTTGTGTGGATGCTAGATTTTCTATTAAATTTAGTGGAAATATTCTGTAGAATAAATTGTTGACGATAGTGCTCTAGAGGCAAATAAAAAGGAGATTTTATTATTATTATATATCAAAAGTTTATAATGGTTTCATGCCATTCTATAACTGTATTAATCGAAAACATTGATACACATGTGGTATTGTAAACAAACCAGGGTACCTAGTAAGAATATATGCGAACTAGCTCATTGTGGCCATTCGATGATCATTCCCGATCATGGATACACACGTAATTGACAATGGAGTCATGTTATTGGCTGAATGATATGAAGAAAATTTCCAATATAAATATTGCAACACGATCAAGTCCAAAGTTCACGTTGCCATAGTTATGAGAGCTTTGACTGTGAGATCATATCTAATCACTATCACCGGAGATTGCTTTGACTGCATTAGCTGTCACACCATAACAGGGTGATCATAAAGGTGTGTGTTGGGTATTTTGAAGGGATGGATTGAGGCGTATGTATCAAGAGAGAGATTTGTTCATCCGCATGACAGAAGATAATCTAGGCCCACTTGGTGAGATTACATCCAAGTTACAACAAATGACTAGGTAATGAGGATGGAATCACATGGGACCGAGTTGAATTGTTGTCGGTAATGAGATCGAACTAGGTATGGTGATACCAATGCTCAAGTCTCGGGTGAGTGTCGATATCGAAGTAACAAAGGGAATGTGACTCGACATTTGTGGTTCAACGACTTTATACATTCGTAGAATACACATGGATCATTATGGTTCTCCAAAACCCCTTGATGATCATTGGACGGAGAGGCGTCTTGATCATGTCTGAGCAGTTCTCGAATCGTAGGAAACACAATTAAGGGTTCAACGAAACTTAAGATGGCGGAAGGGGTTCTGGGAGAATCCGAAGGATGTTCGGAATGGTTCGAGAGGTGTCTCGGATCAACGAGAATTAAATAATATGTATTATATATTAGTTAAATGGATTAATATCAACCCACCTTAAATGGCCCCCTCACGGAGGGGAGCCCATTAAGGGGCCAGCCAACCCCCCACATGGGCCATGTGGTGGGGCGGCTAGGATTTAGGGTTTGGGGCACATGGGCCCATCTTGGCCAACCGCCCCTCCCTAGGGATGTCCGCACCCCTCCTCCCCTCACCCTATATAAGGTGGAGGCATGAGGGAGGAGGGAGCACACAACCCCCTTGAGGAAAAGGAGAACCCCCCTCCTTGGGCGCCTCTTTCCCCCCTCTCCCTTGCTCTCTCTCCCGCACGTGATTCCTCGAAGAGCTACGCACGGAGGGAGTTCAAATCCACCAAATACGTGGGAGACTGGGAGCGCTGCTAGGATCCGAATCTAGAAGATCTACTTCCGCACCTTCGTTGGATCGGAGACGGGAGATTCGTTGAGCACCGTATGTGTGCGAAACTACGGTGTCCTACCATTTGTGTCACTTGACATCGTACGGAGGGACTGCACTCGGCCCTGAGGGTACGTTACCGAAACCATCTCCGTTACAACATTATTTCTAGATAGATCTGGGCAATCATGATGCACTTAGTATAAAATTTTGTTTTCCGATGCAAATCCCTACACAAATTACTATGAGACTAAATCCTACAAATCAAACAAATACCGTATGAAAATTCCCCAAGGATTTGAATCATCCAAATTTGATGTGAACCCCTAAAGAGGTCTAATTCCCTCCCCACTTGCAATGATACTAATGCCTCTTGTCATGCGTGAACAGGTCTCTTGAGATTTCCTAGGGATTCATCTTGGATTTGTAAAGAACTTCGAGATAAAATAATACTACTCTTTCCGTCCATAAAAGGATGTCTCAGTTTTGTCTAAATTTGCATGTATCTATACACTAAAATATTTATAATATATGCATATTTTGATGAAATTGTGACATTATTTTATGGACAGAGGTAGTACCATGGAAAAAAGCGCTAAGTCATCACTAATACCGTGCTATAGATATATGGAGAGCTCACGCTAAATTAATCATTATACAATGCATTGTTAATAGTATGCTATAGAGCGATGTTGCACGCTAATAGGGCATGGGCGGATGCAGCGCGGGGGGAGGGGGGCATGGGCCCACCTAGAAATCCTGCCGGCCCAAATTCTACCCTATGGAAAAAGGCGCAAATCCTGTTTAGTTGAGGTCACGAGGCCACGGTCTCTAGTCACGCATCGACACATCGCCCGCCCTTTGTAGCTCTGCCCTTGCCCAACCCCGCCGCCCCTGCCACCCCAGCCGTCACAGGCCGCCGCACTGAACGTCGGGCGCTGCCGCGCCGGCCCTGATCTTCCTAGTTCCCACCGTGGCCGCGACCAAAACTAAAAATGAGCCCCTATTATGCTATTCAACATTTCAGCTATTTTCTGTGTCATGGAATCTATGTATGTCTGTTCTTTGTCTTTTATTAAGTCTTATAATGATGAAGAAATGATGTAATTTTCTGTTTATGCTATTCTATTGTGTAAGACTTTTTCATGTTTTGAACTATATGTATTGTAATCATGCGTATTTGATATATGTATTGAACTTCAATGTTGACAAAGAATATTTCTCATATATTGTTCATTACTTCATTAGCAAAAAAAAACACATTTTGGGGGGCGCAATTTTTTTTTAGAGGCGTGCCTCCCTCCAATTCTTTCCTACATCCGCCACTGTGATAGGGTATTTTAAGACCAAAGCTATTTTGTTATAGGACGCTATTTTTTTTCATTGGAGTATGAGCGATTTTGTTACAAAGAATAACATCGAAATACATCGAAACCGTCTAAAGTTTAGGAAAAAGCTACGCTGCCCCCGGACGATCGATCGCCTCGCGTCCTCCGGGTCGCTAGCGTGCCACGCGTCCCTCTTCGTGGCCGAAGCGAGCGAGAGAGCGGGCCCCACCTCATCCTTATCTTCCTAGTTTCATCTTCCTCACCGGAATCAATTGCTCCCTCACCCCCCTGCGGTAGATGCGTCTCCTGCCCACGCCCGCGCCCAGCTCCTGGGGGGGCGACGCGCGCCACGGCCGCTGCCCAGCCACACGTCACCGGCCCAAGCTCCATCCCCACGGGCTCGAGCTCGTCATCTTCTCGTAGAACGTCATGGACGCCAGAGGAGCCACACCGCCGTTGATGCTTGGGGCGGCGGAGGAATTCCCATGTGTGATGCTGCCACCAGGGACGGGGAGCAGATGCTGGCAGCGGCGTCGCCGTCTGCTACAAGGCAGCGGCAGCGCCTATGTCTCCTACAAGGGCGGCAGCGTCTGCTACAACAGGCGATAGCCGCTGCTACAAAGTGTGGCGTCGTCTGCTACAAGCGGCGGCGGCGATGTGCTACAAGCGACAGACGGCGGCGGTGGTTGCTGCAAACGGTGGCGGCCGTTGCTACAAGGAGGCTGACCGCCGTTGCTACAAGTAGTCCAGCAAGGCCGTCGGTGGCGGGGGTTGCTGCAAACGGCGGCGGCCGTAGCTGCAAACGGCGGCGGCCGTTGCTACAAGGAGGCCAGCAAGGACATCGGCGGCGGCGGTTGCTGCAAACAGCGGCGGCCGTTGCTACAAGGAGGCTGGCGGCCGTTGCTACAAGGAGGCCGTCGGCGGCGATGGTTGCTACACACCTGGCGCCACCATCTGCAAGGAGGCCGGCGAGGTTGTCGGCGGGGCTACCACATGCCGGCGAAACTACAGGTTCAGGACGGCGGTGCTGCACGTGAGCGGCCGTTGTGCAGCTGAAGAGCGCGGTGGTGGTGCCGGACCTGGCAGCGCTTCTGCCTTCTGGTGACGCGGGGCGGGTCGTTCGTCGGGGGGATGAGGGGAATTTTTGCTTGTGCTCTTTTTTTTGTTTCCTCTGCGCGGGATGGTTGACTAGATCAGACGATCGCTAAGATCCCATCGAACGGCTGGCAACCCGGAGGATCGGGCATTTGATCCCCCGGGGGACGCTCAGCGCTGCCCTAAAGTTTAATCGGACGACTGAGAATACCCAAGCCATCGGATAGAGCAAAACCTCCCCTTATCCCCCTCTCGCCGTCCCTCCCGGCAAACCGCTCCGGATTTTCCACCGGTCTTCGCCAATGGCTTCCTCCACCCTCGCCTCCTCCCCATTCCTCCCGTCGCTCGCCACGCCGAACCACAAGCGCATCTCCCTACGCCTCCCCGCTCGCCGTCTCCCGGTAGCAGCTTCCTCTGCGGCTCCTAAGGGCGCAGCGGCTGCGGAGGCGGCGAGGGAGCGGCGACGATTCCTCGAGCGGTACGGCCTCAACCCCGATGACTACGAGGAAGATACCGAGCCGGATCCCAGGGTTTGCTGCACGCCGTTGTGATCTCTTTGTACTGAGTCCCGTCGCAGTTCGGGTGACTTGATTGTTTTTCTTTTTGCAGGAGGAAAGGAGGAGGGAGAGGCGGATGCGGAAGTCGGGGAGAGGAGAGGAGGGGGCCGCGGTTGCTCCGGCAAGGCCGGTGGAGCGCCGGGAAACTCATAAAATGCTTCAGGTTTGGAGCGTGACAGTGCAGAACATTCAGTTTCGTGTTTAAATGTTGCCAGTACCTTGGTGGTGGGCACTCCACTCTCACATCAGTAGAGCATTTGAACTGAAATTGCAATATTGGTCTAGTCATGGTATCCTTTGGAGGTTAGATTGGTGCCTACATTCATTAGCGACCGTTATAGCATATGGATAAATGCACTACTTATTGCCTACTTGTTATACTTGTGTTAGAAATACAGGTATTTGGGGTATAATTTCTGTTCTGACTAACCAAATTGTATGCTTATATAGACGTGGCTCATCCACTGTCTTCAATTCCATAGTTTTATATCAATCTCTTCTCATGTAACCATGTCCCTGATGGGTGCAATCTGCAAGTTAATACTGTGGTATTTTAGATTGAAGTATGCATAATTATTTCAGGTACTAGCAGGGAAAGTACGCAGAAGAAAATTGCTTTCACCAAAAGATAGGAACGTTCGTCCAATGATGGAAGTTGTCCGTGGAGCAGCCTTTGACATTTTACAAGTACTATTTAGCTTACTTGATTATCTAAGTTGTACAAGTTTCATCTTCTTGATGTACTGATAGATCTTTGTTGGTTCTTGTCCATGATTTGCAGTCAGCTGGTGGTTCTCCTGCTTCACTCAGGCCTGGTCTGTGGTTAGACTTGTACAGTGGTACTGGATCTGTTGGAATTGAAGCTATGAGCCGAGGCTGTTCAGAGGTTTTCCCAAAACTTATGTTGAAATTTGAAACATCAACCTAGAACAGCCAAATATCCAAATGCATCCTTCCTAGATCAAGTTATAGTATTATTTGCAATTGCTAAATAATATCTTCTGAGCTTATTGTAATTCTGGATGAGTTTGTAAGCTAGTAGTACATGAGAAAATTATGATATTGAATCTATCTTTGCAAGTTGATTTGAAGTGTTTCAAGTAAAGCATTTGCGTTGTTTGCATCTATATGCCTATTTGTATGCTATCTATTTTTTTTATGCTATCTATTTGTATGCTATCTATTTGTATGCTATCTATTAATTATGCACAAAATCACAAACTTATTCAGAATTCAATCTAGGTTTAGAGTTATGAGTTAGCTTTCAGACTCCGACAGCTAAATGTGTGTAAAGCCTAATTGGGGAGATGATATGAAACTTTTTTTTTCAAAAAGGGCATTATGTCAGGTGATATGATACTTAGTTATCTCATTTATTAAATGTTGCAAATGAGATGTAACTTGATTCATCTTTTTTTCCCCTTCAGGCGCATTTTGTCGAGATGGACCCTTGGGTTATTTCTGAGGTCCTTAAACCTAATCTGGACTGTACTGGATTTCTTGGTGTTTCACACATACATATGCTTCGTGTTGAAAACTTCTTGGACAATGCTGAAAAATCTAAAGGTATGGATCTCTTCTGGAAGTAGTATTTTAAATAATGATGTGATGAGCATGTTTCGGTGCATTCGAAATGGACGGCAATATATGCATGCGCTGTTACTAGACATTGAGAGTAGTGGTGTATGCCAGGAAAACAGTTGTGGCTAAAAAATGCAGAGTACGTTTGTGACCTGTGATAGATTTTCTGCAATCTCGAACTGCATTTCATCTAGTTTAGTCGCCATGCTGTTGATATAATCAGCTTTTGCTTGAAATAAATCATTGAAAGAATATAGTTAGGATTACTTGAAGGGCAATTATTTTTCTGTTATCTAATTACGACTTTCTGGCCTTTCCTCCCTCAGGCTCAGGTAGATATCCTTCTTTTGATTATATTAGTGTTACACCACCGTATGTTGAGGTAAACTACAGTACACTACTGGATCAACTTTCAAGGTCCCCGTTGGTTGGAGAAGATTGCTTCATTGTGAGCTCTTGCATTCTTTGTAATTCTAACTATTTTGCGCGTATGCATAACTCTGACCATCATCGATTTTTTCTCAGCTAGTCGAGTACCCTCTGAAAACAGATATGCCTGAATCCTGTGGAGACCTAATAAAGGTATGTGTTTCATCCACTTTACTCCAATCAAGTACTGACATAAGGCTTTCTGGATAGCAGTTACAGTTGGTCACTTGTTCTCAAATATTGCAGATAGCTGACAGGAGGTTTGGTAGGACAAACCTGCTAATCTATGGGCCAACATGGTCAGAGAAAAAGAAAGGGCAGGTCCTGAGATGATTTGGGTAGCATTGAGGCAAGTTTTGCACACAAGGTGTTGGCTGTCTTATACCCATCTGTAAATCTTCACCTAGAATAATATACTAACATGCACCCTTCAATAGCCATTTTGCAGATCAGTACGGGCTGAAACAGACTGATGTTGCAATCATGTCATCCTATATCGTGGACAGTACCAAGTAAGGAAGAAGGCTAATTATTTTGCTGGTATAGCCGGAGTATGATTTTGCAGATCATCATCGTGCACGGTGATTTTCTGTGTAAATCTCCTACCGGAGTTAACTCACCTAGCTGGTCCATACGAAAATCTCATCTCACGTCGGGGAGTAAAAATCCTGCCATTCTGGTTCAGAGATCCACATCACGTAAGAAGGAAGGCCTCTCCATTCCAAGCATCATCATCCAGGAGCAGCCATTTTGAAGCCAAGTTTCATCAGCGCCATCTATCTGATAGGGACCTCGGCCCCTTTACGTTGCAATTCTCACAGCTCATGCTTCGGGAAATACCATTTGCATCGTACAGAGACAGCATTCAGCTGGCTGACACTAGGTGTGTACCGTTTATGCTAGAAGGAGCTATATCTTTCTGTAGAATGGCTACGGTCCCTGGCTAATATTGGGATCAGTAAACAGAGCGTGTTGGCTTCTGTATTGTACTAGTACATGCTTGTGACTTGTGCGCCATGTTTCCTTTTGAAACTGACATGATAAAGACTTGCAAACACGTGATAGTGCAACAGTACGAAGCAACCGGCTGAGCCTTTCCTTACATCACACGCTCGAAGAGCCTGGAGTGTGCTCGCATGCGCATGGTCTGGGATGGAGTTGCATGATTAGGAAGGTTGATCACCGTAGCAGAAATATGGCTGCGCGTGCCATGCGCTCATGCTTCAGTGGAGTTCTACCGCTACCCTATTTCTGAACCGATTGCTCTGTTTTCTTTGCAAAACTTTCTACTGTGAAATTATCTTCTTATCGACAATATGGTCGACTTATGTTGTGCATAGGTAGGGTTATAAATGATCTATTTAGAGCATAAACCAATCCATCTTGATTTGCGCTGAAAAATCGTGATCCTTGTTGCCCAGACTGAACCATTCTTGTACATACTCGGCAGCTCACTTCTCTCACACATGAGATGATTCCAAAACAGGAACTGGTATACAAACAACCCCAAATCCTACTCCAATCATGGGCCTTGCTCCAGAGGCGCCTGCGGTGAACCAGGTCTACCCAGCAGCTAGCCAACGGTAGGGCTGGTCTGAGCAGGTCTCACGGCCCTTTCCCCGGACAGACAAATCTCCCTGGGTTTCAGTGCTGCGCGCGAGACAAGGCATTTTCCTACCGGATTTGCCTGCCGACACTTTCAGGCCACAGCGTCTGACCGAATCCGCAGCCTCTCCCTGGTTATACGAGAGCATCTCCATTTTTTACCTTTCTATATACGCCCAAAATAGCATCTACGTTCTCCACCCTCCACTCCAGACTCGAGTCTCCATTGGAGCACAGGAGCAGCAATTCACTCCTTTTGGAGCATCTACGAATTCGTAGGACTGCTACTTTTCTCCTCACAAAGCAAATACAAATACTATACCGAATCCAACAAGTCGCCTTAGAAAACAAAGACCAATTCAAAAAGGAAAGATTTGATTCCCATGAAACAAAAACGAAAAAGCGAAGCCGGGTCCTTGGCGAACCGGGCCATGCGACCCGGTTGAATGGATGATGCATCGTCTCTTTTCCAAAAAGAAAATAGTGGCAAGGCACATGACCTCGCTCTGACGGGCGTGACATGAGTCTTGGGCAAGCGTCCAAGGAATCATCCCCACCGACAGCAGTCCACCGACAGCTCGCCCAGATCTCGATTTGTTTACTTTCATCATTCATTCGCCTCCATCAAATTATACATTTGTTAGAGCATATCCAGTCGCGTCCCGCAAACCGTCCCCCAAAGGGATTTGGAAAAGGCGGACAAAAAAGCTGCTCTACCGCGTCCTCAAAGCCCTTTTTTTGTCCGGCGCGCCCGATACGGTGTCAGCGCCCCGAGCCCGTCTCTCGTCCCACAGGGGGACGCTCTCCGGGACGCAGGACACAACGAAAGCGAGGCGGAGTGGCGGGGCCGACCCGTCGCCGGCACAATTAATTTTAACCCAACCGTCGCCACCTCACGACGGAAGTTATTGGCGCAGCGACGGTGCGATTCCCAGCCGACGGTGCAGTTCCCGCAGAGGGCGCAGCGACGCGTCCCGTCGCGCCTAGCTCTGCGTGCCGGCGTTAATGAGCGCCACCGCTCATCCGCCCCCCTCCGGCCTACAAAAAGGGGCGCCTCTCGTCGTCCCTCTCACACACAAACCCTAGCGCCTCTCTCTCAAACCCTAGCCGCCACCATCTCTCAACAAGACTCGCCGCTATGTCTGGTAGAGGCGGAGGCCGACCTCGCGGTCGCGGCCGTGGTCGTGGTCGTGGTCGTGGCCGCGGCATAGCTGAACGATCGCCGTCGCCTCCCGCGCCGTCGTCTTCATCGTCGGAGATGAACGTGGAGCCGGACGTCCTGTTCGAGTTCGTCCACGTCCTCAAGGGCGACCCGCGCGGCATCCAGAGGCTGCCGGACTCCTTCGCCGAGTACGTCGGCGGCGTACGCCCGCGCAAGATGCATCTGCGGGAGCATTCGTGCGGCTACTGCCGGTGGATCGTCGACGCGATCTACGACGCGCGCGGCAAGATGTACCTCAACATCGGCTGGGAGAAGTTCGCGCGCCACCACAGCCTCCAAGCCTGCTTCATCCTCGTGTTCTCCTACTTCGGCAACAGGGACATGAGCATCAAGGTCTTCGACGAGAGTCGCTGCCGCCGGGACTACCACGTCGACAGGGACTCCCACGACGACAGCACCGACTCGGAGGACGACTGAGTGTTGTTTCTTCGCAGCGAATACGTGCACGGAGGTTTCTGCCTGTTCGCCTCATCGGTAGAACCAACAAGGGCACCATCCTCCCGCTGGATTTTCCAGTTTAGGTGACTGGGTGTGTCCTGGAGTGTTGTTTCTTAGCAGCGAACACAGGAAACCTTCGATGCACGGCCTAGTTAGGTTTAGTTTTTTTGCAATATTTTATATTTGTGTCCACCATGGTTCAAACTATGTATTAGTTTGTGGAAAACCATGTTCCAAACTATGTCTTCGTGTAAACTACGTTCCCAATTATGTATTAGTTTGTGGAAATTGAAATAAAAATGCCAAGAAAAATTATTTTAAATGTTTGGGGCGGCGTTTGGGGGACGCGGCTGGGGAGCGAGGTCCCCCAAACGCGACACGAACAAAACACGTCCCCCAAACGCTCAATCCGGCGCGGTTTGGGGGACGGTTTGGGGGACGCGGCTGGAGATGCTCTTATGCTACTAGTAATGGTTGCAGGATATAGCGATATTTGTTTATCAATGTTTTGTTGCTGCTGATTAGTCCCCGTCCTGCCACTGCCAACAGAAGAAGATGATAGAGCTTGAGTAACTAGCCCAGCTCGTGAGAGTGTGACACCTCACCTGTTGAGGTGTGCAATGCACACATCAAGGCAAATTAATTGCGTGTTACTTCCCCAACCACCGTTTGCCTGCCGCCACGCTTCGCCTGGCAGGGCGCAGCTACTCTTCTCAGTACGCAAGAGCTTTTCTTAATTCCTACGAGTAGTACCGTTTTCAGGACAGAAATACCATGTACTCCTGGAGTAGTAATCGCAGTGGTAAAAGATGGGCGTACAAACAAATTTGACGGTGTTTATGCCTATTGAAGTACTACTAGCCCGTAGCCCTGTCGGCATCGCACTGCTCGTTGCAAACCCAGTTTGTATATGGAACTGTCGTACTACCAACATTCCTGACCTTACTTATCACCTCCCTAAATCCTAGTGGAATATAAACAATGCTAACCAAATCTCTCTGTTTGTTATATATAGCATTATATAGAGACTAGAGTGATTAGATTCTGGTGGAGAGCCTAGCCAGGAATCATCCCGTTATAATACAGGGGTCTTGCAGATGACGCGTTGTCCTAATATGCAGGGGGTACACTTTTAAAATGGACTGGTGGTTATCTACTACGCTAACAAACTTTTCCCTAGATTGCAAAGAAATATAGAAGATAGGACCGGCATACAATACGATACATACAAGGGCAACGGGCATCATCAGGTCAAGTTGCGTAGGCCGGGCTATATGACATAGCTACGTGGACGTGGTACCTCTCGTCGTCCCCGCGCGCCACATGCGGCATGGCGTCGTCTTCTTCCCCTCCAATTCAAGTATCCAACCTACCCTGTCCCCCCACCGCACCTGGTTTTCATATGGCTAACTACATACCCACACAGATCAGAAATGTAGATTGCTAAAAGAAAGACGCAAACAGAAGGCACCCGGATCGCATGCTGCTCCAAGTGTTTTCTTCTTCAGAAATAAAATGGTTTTGCTTAAAGCTTGGAGCAACGGCAACCTCTCAGTTCCGCAAAGCGAAAGCGATTCAGGGGAAATGTTAGCTTGACGCTAGCTACCTGTAGCAGCCGTGGTCGCATTCTTGGCACCTGCGCAGTGAATATTTCCTTGGCACGTACGTAGACGCAGTTCGAGAAGCTACAAGCGCCCAAGGCATGCGCCTGTTCCAATCAGATCTAGTACTCTAGAAAAGTTACTGGCAGGCAGGTTCCGGTGGTAAGTAAAGTGGCGAGTGATGCGCACGGGCCACAGGGACAGGGTACAGAGGCGAGTGAAGTGGAGTGGCCACCATACGGCCACTGTAAGCGGCGGGCGCACCAGCAAGAAGCCAACCCACCCGATAGCGGCAACGAGACCAAACCGAAAGGACGGGCAAAGGGGGACGAAAGCAACGCCCCAACCAACCACCCTCCTCCGTCTCCATTTCACTCCATCATAACATAGCACCACACCATCCGGGCATCATTCGTGGTGGTAGTACTCTGCTCTCGCTCATCACCGATTACCAGCAGCTCCGTCGTCACCGGCCGTGCTCGGGCACAACCGAGCGCGCGGCTCCGGCCATTGCCGTGGTGGTGGTGGTCGTGTAACCATCGTCGTCGTCGGAGGAGGAACAGCGGCGGCGGCAAGATGTTCGGGCGGGACCCGTGGGGCGGGACGCTGGAGATCTCGAACGCGGACTCGGCGACGGACGACGACCGGAGCCGGGACCTGGACCGGGGCGCCATGATGCGGCACCAGCTGGACGAGACGCAGCAGAGCTGGCTCCTCGCCGGCCCCGGCGACCAGGCGGGCAAGAAGAAGAAGAAGTACGTCGACATCGGGTGCATGGTCATCGACCGCAAGATCTTCATGTGGACCGTCGGCACCATCCTCGGCGTCGGCCTCTTCATCGGCTTCGTCATGATGATCGTCAAGCTCGTCCCGCACAAGAAGCCCGCGCCGCCGCCGCCCGACGAGTACACGCTCGCCCTGCACAAGGCGCTCATGTTCTTCAACGCGCAGCGATGTGAGTCTCTTTTTCTTCTGATTTGTCTCAGTTTCCTCCTTCCTTCCTCCTCTTGTTCGTCTCTCCGACAAGGTTGCTGCACCCGCCGGCCGGAGCTCAGATCCGGTTCTGCGTAGAAACGAGCGACATGCAAACTATTCTTAGTTAATGCCTCTTTTTGTCCTCCTCTCACTCTCTTCCCTTGTGGTTACGGCTGCCAGCTCATCCTCTGTTTCTACATTTAGCATGCTCGAGATCTAACTGAATTGCTACTATACTACATATACTTTATTTAACCACAAGGAAATCCACGAGTGAAAAAGCAACAATTGTCTCCACACACATCTGAAAAGCCAATCCATAGTGCGGAGCAACCAAATTGACTGATGAGCTAAATGGGTGCACCCACCGACAACAAAATGTGCACCTTCTGAGTTCTGACGCGGCATCATGGTTCTGAATTTTGCCAGCCGGTCCTCTGCCCAAGCACAACGGCGTGAGCTGGAGGGGCAACTCCGGCATGAAGGACGGCCTCTCCGACAGCACCACCAAGAAGAGCCTGGTCGGCGGCTTCTACGACGCCGGGGACGCCATCAAGTTCAACTACCCCATGGCCTGGTCCATGACCATGCTCAGCTGGACCGTCATCGAGTACAAGGCCAAGTACGAGAAGATCGGCGAGCTCGACCACGTCAAGGAGATCATCAAGTGGGGCACCGACTACATGCTCAAGACCTTCAACTCCTCCGCCGACACCATTGATAAGATCGTCGCCCAGGTTCGATCATCTCAGCACCCTCATTTGCTATGTTCTGATAAATTGAGTAAACTTTCAGTGCCCTTTTTGCAACACATCAGCAGGCTCTAGGTACAGCAGATCACTGATGTCACATAATCTTCTTGTTGCAGGTGGGTATAGGTGACACCTCCAAGGGCCCCTCGCCAAATGACCACTACTGCTGGATGAGACCAGAGGATATCGATTACAAGAGGCCTGTCATCGAGTGCCACTCTTGCTCTGACCTTGCCGCTGAAATGGCCGCTGCCCTTGCAGCGGCTTCCATAGTGTTCAAGGACAACAAGGCATACTCTGACAAGCTCGTCCACGGTGCCAAGGCGCTGTACAAGTTCGGTAGAGTGCAGCGGGGCCGATACAGCCCCAATGGCTCTGACCAGTCGCTGTTCTACAACTCCACCAGCTACTGGGACGAGTTTGTCTGGGGTGGTGCCTGGATGTACTTCGCCACGGGGAACACGTCGTACCTCACGGTCGCCACGGCTCCAGGAATGGCGAAGCACGCGGGGGCGTTTTGGCTTGGCAGTCCAAATTATGGAGTGTTCACCTGGGATGACAAACTTCCAGGATCTCAGGTTAGCATCCTTCATGCATATGCTCAGTCAACTGGGATGAGTTAGAAATGCTTAGGATTTAGCACCAAAGGGGCAACAAACAGCGCTCTGACATCATCTGAATGAGAAGAAAAAGAACATTAGCGTTACGGAAGGAATCATTATAGCAAGATTATTATATGGAAAAAGATAGTCACTGCAGCATTCAAATGGGGGATGATCCAGCATTAACACTTTCTACATTGTCCAGGTTCTTCTCAGCAGGTTGCGGCTCTTCCTAAGTCCAGGGTACCCTTATGAAGAAATACTAAGGACCTTCCACAACCAAACTGACAATGTCATGTGCTCATATCTACCAGTATACAATTCATTCAACTTCACTAAAGGTTGGTGGTGCCCCTCTTTTGTTTTCATTTCCTTCCTAACTCCATTTCCAAGAAGGAAAGCTAAGTAACCGGTGATTTGCAGGAGGATTGATACAACTCAACCATGGAAGGCCGCAGCCACTTCAGTATGTTGTCAATGCGGCTTTCCTTGCCTCTTTGTATGCTGATTATCTGGACACTGCTGATACACCAGGGTGGTACTGTGGACCTAATTTCTACAAGACAGATGTCCTCCGCAAGTTTGCAAAGTCACAGGTAGGGGTTTTGTTTACTGGATAATCTTGACTAAATACTGTGTAATGCTACGTTAGCAGGAATCAGTTAACTGACACTCAAAACCCTTCAATTTCAGCTCGATTACATCCTAGGCAAGAACCCACAAAAGATGAGCTACGTCGTGGGTTATGGGAAGAAGTACCCCAAGCGTGTTCATCACAGAGGGGCATCAATCCCTCATAACGGTGTCAAGTATGGATGCAAGGGAGGTTTTAAATGGAGGGAGTCTAAAAAGGCAAACCCTAATGTCCTCATCGGAGCAATGGTTGCTGGCCCTGACAGGCACGATGGCTTCAAAGATATCCGCACAAACTACAATTACACAGAGCCTACTCTTGCAGCAAATGCTGGCTTGGTTGCAGCACTGATTTCTCTAGCTGACATCGATACCGGCAGCAGAAATTCGATTGATAAGAACACCATCTTCTCAGCAGTTCCCCCGATGTTCCCAACTCCACCACCACCACCATCAGCTTGGAAACCATGAAGAGTCAGAACCCTCAACATTCATAAGCATCAAATGGAGGGAGCAACAGATGGTTGTTTGATATACAGCAAAGGCCACAAACAGAAAGCAGCAACATAAGCTTACAGAAAGAGTTTCTACTTCTGTATCGGTATGACGGATCAGTATAAATCATCTGTCAGCCATGGAGTGGAAGTTGTGTGCAATTTGAGAAACTAATTTTTGAGGTCCTTGTTGTTATTCATATTCCGAGTTCACGTGTGAAGTTCTTTTTGTAGAAATGGTACCTTTGTAAGCCCTTTTGTTTTATAGGAGTGACTTTTTCGTCACAGTATAGTAAAGGATGTGTGACCTTCATACAGTTTGTTTCATCTTATTTGCATAGACGCTATACACTTCATGGGCAGCATCTTCACCAAATTATCAGACATTATATAGCAATGGAGAATGCACTGCTAATTTAGCTGTTATCCCAATGGTGCCATAGCCAAGAATTACAGTATTTTTATGTAATTATGAACAGAAAACCCAAAATTTCCCTCACCATTACTGGCAAATCTGATAATCGAACATGTGTAGTCCTGAGCGACAGAAACCAATTCCTCGTGATAAATATGATGTCAACTTATAATATATAAACAAAGCAAGGAACATGGAAAAGGGAAATAACAATGTTTGGTGGGGGTTAGATAATATGAAATGTATATTATAAATTTCTTGATACTGTAAACTGAAAAATATAATGATGATAAGAAAAGGGCAATTTCTCTATTTGGTCATACTGCAAAATACATTATCCCAGAAATGTACAGTGACAAAGGTTCTACTACTTGTAAACAACAACTGACCAATCTTGTCGTGCAGAAATTATTCCCACGTCAATTTTGAGAATGATAAGAATCTCAGACATTATTTACCTTCTGCACAAACCATTCCATCTTTGCCTCAGAACAATCCTGTGGTACTGATTGGTGGCATTCTGGGCTTCATTGTCATCGCGGTGCTTTTTTCCTGAGCTCATCATGTAACAGGGGCAAGGCTCTTTCAGCAAAGCTTCCTACCCAGAGCACTCTTAGGCACAGTCTTCAACAGCTTACACGTGCATTATCACACCCCTTAGACATCTCAATCAAAATCTTTATGCATGCAGGATTAACCTCTCATGTGTCAAGTTTGCACAAGCTCAATGTTGGTCCAAGATAATATTGTCACTGGTCGCATTATGGGCTTCATTCGCATGACATGCTGAAATCTTTCCTTGATACCATCATCAACGGGGTGACAGAGGTCTGCCGGCAAGGCCTCCTCACTGGCCTCCTCAATTGCATCCTTCACAAGCCTGTATGTGTGTTCCCTGGTAAGATGCCCACTTTCCGCCTTGCCACCATCTCTTTCATCCACTTAACAGCCTTGTCAACCTCATTTCAACGCACTATAATACATAACAAATGAGTTATATGTATCCCGGTTTGATGTGCATCCCTTGCTAACCATTTCATCAAACACCTTATGACTGTGAAGAGAATCATAGATATTATTCACCTTCCACAAATCCACTTCATCTTTGCCTCCGAATAATCCTGTGAGTAGATTGGTGGTGTTTTGGGTTTCATTCTCATCACCGAACCAAGCGAAGAGCATAAACAGCATTCAACTATTGAATTGCCTATCTAACAGTGGAGCGAAGCTGAACCCAGCGCTTTCCCTGATATCATCATGTCCTCTCAGGGCCTACCCAGAGCATCCGCAGTCAGTCTTCAACAGCTCACAGGGCATTAGCACGGCCCTTGGACATCTCGATCAAAAACCTTCTGTGTGCAGGATCAACCTCTCAAGTGTTAAGTTTGCACAAGCTCAATGTTGGTCCTGGACAATCTTGTCACTGGTCTCATTATGGGCTTCATCCGCATGACATGCTGAAATCTTTCCTTGATGCCATCATCAATGGAGCGACAGAGGTCTGCCGGCAAGGCCTCCTCACCGGCCTCCTCAATTGCATCCTTGACAAGCTTGTAGGTGTGTTCCCTGGGCACATGCCCACTTTCCGCCATCTCGATCATGAACTGCCGTGCATCCCCAACCCGCCCACTCTCATATAGTGAGTGGATAAGCGGCGTATACGTGCTTGATGTCGCCACCCCGTGCCCCCTTGCCACCATCTTCCTCATCCATTCAACAGCCTTGTCAACCTGATTCACCGCACTATAATACCTCACGAACGAGTTATACGTAACCCGGTTCGGCGTGCACCCCTTGCTCACCATTTCATCAAACACCTGGTGCGCGCGCTCCACCCGGTACGTCTTGCACAGGCCATTGATATAGCAGTTGTAGGTCACCACGTCCGGCTGGAGCCCCTTCTCGCCCATCCTCCGGAACAGCCTCCCGGCCTCGTAGATCCTTCTCCTGGCGGCCTTCCGGCACCCGGTCCCCACCCCGATCTTGCAGTACCAGGAAATGAGCACCGTGTACGTGTAGGGGTCAGGCCTGCAGCGCGCGCCGGGGCGCTCCATCTGGTCGAGCAGGAACCTGGCCTCCTGGAACCGGCCGTTCCGGCACAGGGCCGCGATTAACGTGTTGTAGCACTGCGCGTCCGGGGAGCACCGGAGCTGGCGCGCGCGGTGGAAGGCGGCGAGGGCCTGCCGCGGGAGGCCCTCCTCGCCGAGCACGCGGATGACGTCTGTGAGCGCGGCCGTGGAGACGAGCGGCGCGTGCGCGCGGAGGAGGCCGAAGAGCGCGGGGAGCGCGTGGGCGCGGGCGAGGGAGAGCGCGGCGGCGCGGAGCGGGGCCTCGGTGAGCGGGTTGGCGCCGGAGTGGGACCAGTTGAGGAAGGCGAGGGTGAGAGCGGCGACGACGCGCCGGTGGTAGGAGGAGGACGGGGAGGGGAATGGGCGCTGCGGGCAGAGGCGGCCCGCGGAGCGCGGGAGGAGGAGGCGCGGGATGGCGGCGAGCGAGGCGGCGATGGAGGACGGGCAGAAGCCGCGGAAGGTGGCGCGCGGGCGGAGGGTGGCGTCGAAGCGGCGGCGCTGGAGGAGCGCCACCAGGAGCTGCGGCACGAGGCGGGACGGCGACGGGGACGGGGAGGAGGACATTGATTGCGGTTTTGGAGTTCTTTTTCCGGGATCTCACTCGACACTCTTGCAGTTGCAGGGGTTTGATGACCCGGGAAAATAGTGATGTGGCTGTGGGCTTTCGCCCTTTTCTCTTGTTCCGAAAATGGGCCATGAGTCCATGAGTTTGTTGTTGTTTTATAAAACCTTTGTGGTAAATTTTGGGGAAATCGTGCAAATTTATATTCAGTCCCATCCCATATGGTTGCCCTATTTAAAATGCGGTTGGAGTATGGAAGATGAAGTTGAAGCCTTGATAGCGTGGTTAAAGGTTTTTTCTTTTTTGTTCTTTCCTTGACCAGACGTATGGAAGTGACTTTTCTGTCTTTAAAATCTGACGGTCATACGTTGTACGAATTTTCAGTTGGAAGTTGATCCCCTATACCAAATATCGTTGGGCCTAGAAGATAGAGGTTGGCGGGTAAGGTGAACAGGAATAAAGGTGCCGTCTTCTAAAAAAAAGAATAAATACGCCATGTTGAGGGCGGTGGTCTCTAGGCTGCAAAGAATCGAAAGAAATTTCGAAGTATAGAAGGAAGCAAGCCGGAGCGATGGAGGATCCGATCTATTTGTGAAGTTTTAAATAAATTAGTGTTTTCTAGTGATTTTTTAGCCATTTTCTCTTTTGCATCCGTCTCAATGGAGGTTCATCTACAACAAGTGATCATCGGTTCTTTGTTCGACAACAAGATCTACTTCACGACGTCAATGATGGGTGCTGAAAGAATACAGTTTTCTAAGTATGAGTCTCTAGATCTTCCTTCGCTAGATCAATTAAATCTTTTCTCATGGTCCTCGCTGTGAGACAAAGGATTTGGGGAACGCTCAACACCCAATAGGGTTGGCGTTGGTTTATATTTATAGTGTACAAGAGTACAAGAGTTACAATACATGTACATATACGGAAGCCATTATATACAGTCTAACACCCTCCCTCAATCTTAACCATGTCATCGAACATCCAACAGGTTAAGATTGCGCCTACAGCCTTGAAACAACGGCAAGGACAGCGGCTTTGTGAAGATGTCTGCAAGTTGATCCTTAGAAGAGATAAACCTGACTCGCAGTAGCTTCCGTGCAACACGTTCCCTCACAAAGTGATAGTCAACTTCGATGTGTTTCGTTCGGGCATGAAATACTGGATTAGAAGACAGATAGGTTGCACCGATGTTATCACACCAAAGAATAGGAGACTGAGACTGCGAAACCCGCAGTTCCCGCAGTAGGGACTGGACCCAAATCAACTCAGCTGTAGCATCACCAATAGCTTTATACTCAGCTTCAGTACTGCTTCGGGACACTGTAGCTTGCTTGCGAGCACTCCAGGCAATCAGATTCGAGCCAAAGAACACTGCATATCCCCCCGTGGATCGCCGGTCATCAGGATTGCCAGCCCAATCAGCATCAGAGTACGCAGAAAGCAAGCCTGAAGAAGCAGAAGAGAGACGCAAGCCATAGGACGCCGTATGGCGTACATAGCGCAGAATACGCTTCACAGCAGTCCAGTGTGTATCCCGTGGTGAATGTAGATACTGACAAACACGGTTCACAGCATAAGATATGTCAGGCCGAGTGAGAGTAAGATACTGCAGACCACCAACAACACTGCGGTACTCAGTAGCATCCTCAGCAGACAGAAGCGTGCCATCATCAGAAGTAAGTGGATCAGTCACAGACATAGGTGTGAAAGCAGGCTTACACTGAAGCATACCAGCACGTCGCAGGAGATCCTCAGAATACTTCTGCTGTGTCATAGAAAGGCCGGTATCATCATGAGTGACCTCCAGACCCAAGAAATAATGAAGCTTGCCAAGATCCTTCACAGCAAAAGCTGTCCGAAGAGAGGACACCAGACGGTCAGCAGCAGTAACCGAGGAACTGACAAGGATGATATCATCAACATAAACCAGGATGTACATAGTAACCTGGGGTCGCTGAAACAGAAACAAGGAGGTGTCTGCTGTAGAGGGAATAAACCCAAGAGCTCGTAGAGCTGTACCGAGACGCGCATGCCAAGCGCGAGGAGCCTGCTTGAGGCCGTAGAGAGCCTTCACCAGGCGACAGAGATGAGCAGGCCGGTCTGGATCAGCAAAGCCAGGAGGCTGGCGCATATAAACCTCCTCATCAAGGACACCATGCAGAAAAGCGTTCTGCACATCCAACTGGCGAAGAGACCAACCACGCGTAACAGCCAGTGAGAGGAGCACACAGATGGTAGTAGGCTTCACAACTGGGCTGAAGGTGTCCTCATAATCAAGACCATAGCGCTGCTTGAAGCCCTTTGCAACCAGGCGCGCCTTGTACCGCTCAATGGATCCATCAGCATGCTTCTTGACTTTGAAAACCCATTTGCAATCAATAATGTTGACGCCTGGCTTGGGAGGAACAAGAGTCCAGGTATCATTCTTGAGAAGGGCCTGATATTCTAGTTCCATGGCACTGCGCCAATGAGGAATTTGCATTGCAGCAGTATAGTGACGAGGCTCCGCAGTAGGATCAGCAGTAGCCTGAGCAAGACAGGCCGCAAGCCAAGCAACAGTGCCATCAGTGCGCTCACGAGGGCGAACAATACCGCTCTTGCTGCGTGTGTGAGGTCGATGAAGCACAGGCGCAGGTAGAGGTACAGAAGCAGACGCATCCGGCGTCGTCGACGTAGAAGACACAGGCGGGGGCGACGGAGAAGGTGCCACGGGCGACGGCGGAGCAGGGGAGGCCTGCGGCGTCGGCCCAGCCGGTGGGGTGGGCGGGGCGGACGGTGAGGGCGCTGAGGGCGACGGCCCAGGGCTGGGCGGAGGAGACGCCGGCCCAGTCGATGGAGGCGCCAAGAGCGACGGGCCAGCAGCAGACTGCCGCGGCGACGCGGGAGGCGACGTCCCGATGGGCGGCCCAGGCGCCGCACGCAGCAGCGCGGGAGCCGGCACAGGCACCGAGGGCGCTGCATGTCCCATGCGACGATCGTCGTCCGCGGCAGGGGCATCGCACACAGCCGGTGCGGGAGCAGCAGGAGAAGGGGCAGCATCCGGAAGCTCGAGGCGAGCACCACGACCAATTCCTGCACCATGGTTAGACAACAACACAGGCGAATACGCAATATCCAAAAATTGACCAGGCAACGCAGGAGATGAAGTGGTAGGCGGTGTATAGGACTCGGCTATGGGAAGAAAGGCAAAAGGAAACAGTGACTCATCAAACACAACGTCGCGAGAGATATAGACACGATTGGACGGAACATGGAGACACTTGTAACCCTTATGCATGGAACTGTAGCCAAGAAACACACATTTTTTCGAGCGAAACTCGAGCTTGCGACTGTTATAGGGACGAAGATGTGGCCAGCATGCACACCCAAAAAACTTTGAGAAAGCTATAGTCAGGTGGCTCATGGAAGAGAAGCTCAACTGGAGACTTCATACTAAGAAGACGTGTGGGCAAGCGATTGATGAGATAACATGCAGTGGTGAAGGCATCGCTCCAAAAGCGAAAAGGCACAGAAGCATGAGCTAACAAGGTGAGGCCAGTTTCAACGATGTGACGGTGCTTGCGTTCAGCGGCACCGTTTTGCTGATGTGTATGAGGGCAAGCAACACGATGAGCTATCCCATGAGTCTGAAAGAAGGTGTTGAGGTTACGGTATTCGCCCCCCCAATCCGACTGTACGTGAACAATTTTAGTTTTGAGCAGGCGCTCAACATGTGCCTGGAACTGAAGAAAGACAGTAAACACATCAGACTAGGTTTAGGTCATGTCTTCCGCTGCCAACACCTGCGCCGCCGCCGCCGCCCTCTCGGCCGCCGCCGCGACGCTCCCTGCCGCCTCGACCACTTCCACCACCGCCGCGATGGCTTCCTCCTCGTCGCGGCCCCTTGTGTCGCCGTTCCTTGCGGCGCTTCTCGACGGTCGCACGCCGCCGCCGCTTAGCGGCGCCCCGATCTCCACCTCGGCGGGCCTCTACATGGGTGCCGTCCCTCGTGCTTCGTGGCCGTTTGCTTCGGCCGCTGCGTCAGCGCCCGCTGTGGTCGGACAGTTCCCTCTACCGGCCGCTTCATCATCGCCTGGCATGGCCGGGCCGATCGCGGTCCCTTCTTCGTCGCTGGGCGCGCCTTCTCCGGTCCCCGCGCTGACTCCAGGGACCTCTGCCCTGGCTCCGTTCGCTGCTGCCCCGGCGCCTGCCCCCTCGTCAACCGCTGCCCAGGCTACGTCACCCATACCGTATGGTGCGGGACTCTATGGGCAGCCTCTGTTCTACGGCGCTCCGCCCATGGCCTATGGCGTCCACTCCCCACCTTCGGCCTCGGCAACGCCCTCGGCTGCCTATGTGCCGCCTGCTCCTATCACTCATGAGGCTGGACCCGTGCGTGATCCGCCGCCAGTACATCTGGCACATCTTGTGACAGTCAAGTTGAACCCCGACAACTACCTGGTGTGGCGAGCTCAAGTGCTCCCCCTTCTGCGCAGCTACTACCTTGACGGCTATGTGGATGGCACCGTCCCGTGTCCACCGCCTATGGTGCATGTGCTTGCTCCTGATGGTACACCTATGGCTCTCCCAAACCCGGCCCATCGGCAATGGACGGCGCAGGATCAGGCTATTCTCAGCGCTATACAGTCTTCTCTTATGCCGACTGTGGCGGGCATGGTTCTCTTCGCTGCCACCTCGCACCAAGCCTGGAGTACTCTTGATGCTAGTTTCTCCTCTCAGTCCATGGCACGGTCCATGGCCATTCGCAACAAACTTGGTGATCTCAAGAAACTGGACAAATCTGTGACGGCTTACTACAATGAGGCTAAAGAGCTGGCTGATATCTTGTCTTCTATTGGTCAGCCCCTTCGTGATTCTGAATTTATCGGGTATATCCTTAAGGGCCTTGGCGAGGACTATGACTCTCTTGTGGAGAACGTTGAAGGGCGAGATAGCACTAATCCTATTAGTGCCCATGATCTGTATGCACGTCTCCTAAACACGGAGCAACGCCTCGGAGCTCGCCGCCCGGATGGTCCATCCTTTGACGCCTCCGCCAATGCCGCGTACCGCGGCGGACGCAACCAGCCACAGCCTCGCCCGCTCAGCGGGCCTCCTCCGCAGCCGTCCAAGCAGCCGGCCTCGCAGCCGCGCCCCGCGACCACGACGGCTGGACGTGGCCGGTCCTGGGTGTGCACCACATGCGGCACCAAGGCTCCCTGCCAGCTCTGTGGCATTGCCGGCCACCTCGCCTCTCGTTGTCATCGCCGCTTCAAGCAGGACTTCTTGGGCATTGGGAATGACGGTAGCGGCAATGAGAAGCAAGCTGCTCTTGCGACTCACTCACACGGGTCTACTACAACCTATCCCGTCGATGCGACCTGGTACATGGACACGGGTGCCTCTGATCACCTGACACATGAGCTCTCTCGGCTCAACCCTCGGGAGACCTACACCGGCCACGACCAAGTCCGTACTGCTGACGGCACAGGTATGCGCATCTCCCATGTTGGCCAGGCATCGCTCCTTTCTCATACCTCTAGACATGTTCATCTTCGTAATGTTCTTCGTGTTCCCTCGGTCACTCGTAATCTTCTTTCGGTTAAAAGGCTTACCATTGATAATAATGTCTTTGTTGAGTTTCACCCGTTTCATTTTTTTGTTAAGGACCGAGTTACCCGGGACGTGCTTCTTAGAGGTCGGAGTCATGATGGTCTTTATGTGCTAGATGCCCCTGCCGCCCCCGCCGCTCTGATACCATGTGAGACAAAGGATTTGGGGAACGCTCAACACCCAATAGGGTTGGCGTTGGTTTATATTTATAGTGTACAAGAGTACAAGAGTTACAATACATGTACATATACGGAAGCCATTATATACAGTCTAACACTCGCAGTATTTGTCTCGACTTCTACATTCTCGACGATGGTGGTTCGTACTCTTCACTTCCCAGAGATGTTGATCAAGTTGCATGGCTGCTTTTCCCTGGCATAATAGGGTTGGCACTCTTGCCGATATTGATTAACTATTTTAATGATTGCATGTGTGCACGTACTCTTGGTATTGTGGCTCAAATTATATGGGAAACTTTTGTTGGTATTTACAGGTTTGTGGTTTGTTATCTATGTTCAGCTGCCTTAAAAAAATGCAAAATTATGTCATGGAAGAAGAAGGAATTTAAAGACCTCGAAGATTTGGTCGCTTCTTTTAGACTTTATTTAGTTGTCGCATGAGACAGCTCGTATATATCTGCCATATATTATTTACTACTATAACTATATATGAACATGTCTGCAAGCTTAGACGTGATGAGGAAACAAGATGGGCTCAAGGGGTTAAGGTCAAACATGTTCAAGAAGGTGAGAATAATACTAAATATTTCCATCTCATTGCTAATGGGAAACAAAGGAAGAAGAAGAAAACCCAGTAAGAATAGGATGAAGGAACCATTGTTGGGGAAGAAAATTTAAAAGTATACTATAAGAAATTGTTTGGTACGTCGGTCCTAAATAAATTCTCTTTAATTGAAGAGCAGAACAATTATATATCGCAACTCTCTGTTGAGTGTTGAGGAGAATGTTATTTTTACATCAGACTTTAGTGAGAAGGAAGTGTTAGATGCAATTTCTCAGATGGAGCATAATAAGGTGCCGGGACCAAATGGGTTTTCTGGCGGAATTTTACCAAACTTTTTAGAAGGTCATTAAGGGTGATTTGATGGCCTTGTTTGCTTAGTTGCAAAAGGGTGAGTTACCATTGTTTAAGTTGAACTTTGGGGTCACCACTCTTATTATTCCAAAAAAGGAGAACGCGGTGCAAATTCAACAATATAGACCAATTTTCTTTCTTAATGTTAGATTCAAAATTTTCAAAAGGGTAACCACTAATCGCATTACTGGGATTGCTCATAATGTGATAAGGCCTACTCAACCGGCGAAGAAGACACACCCTAGAGGAGGTAGTTGTTCTCCATGAAACTATCGGGGAAAAACTACGGACAACAGCTGGCAAAACTTCGCTATATCAGGGAGTGTTTACAAAAGCCGTGGATTATCTTACAATCTGATAAAACCTAGCCGCTCGGTTTGCAAGAGGTATATATTGGCGGTGAGACAATCCCTACAAGGGGGGGGGGGGGGGGGGGTCGCCCCCCGTAGCGTCCCTGCAGGGAACGACGTAAGGGCTAGCTTCAGAATCCACTTCGTCTCAAGCCTACCCGGAGATGGGCCTCGCTCTGCTCGTCATATTATCCTCCCCTAAAAAAAGAATAAAGATGCAGTGTTGAGGCCGGTGGGCGGTGGGCCTCTAGGCGCGATGATCGTGATCGAGGCTCCTCACCGGCACAACAACATTTTTCTGGACATGGGGATGGTCGCCGTCGGGGAAAGGCGGTGGGACACGCCAGAAAAGGGACGGGGCCATGAAGGCACGGACCGGAGTTAGACGATGCCTGGGGCGGCAGCGACAAGGTTAGACGAGAGAATTTATAATTTGTCACACATTAGTTTAGACCTTTATAATTTTCCACACATTAGTTAGACTTCTACAATTTGCAACAGATTAGATTGTTTCTTGCTAATTTGCCCTTTTCTCCTGTTACATTTTTTAAAACTCTTAAATACATTATGAAATATGGTATGTTGGTACCGTTTTGCCAAATGATACTTGATCATGATCTGGTTGATCATGAAAATAAGAGGAGGGAAAAAAGAGGTGACATAACAACATAGGAGCTAGGGCTGGACCGTCACTGCCTCCCGGACCACCCTGGACGCAGCACACCGGGCCACCACCACAGACGCAGCAGGAGCTCCGACCTTTCTCGCGGAGGAAACCACAGACGATGCACCTACCATGATGGTTGTGGAGGCGTAGAGTTGATGCCCGCCAGCGACACCGACTGGACCAATGTCGGAAGCCTTGTGGAGGCAGATTAAATCTCCCTGCCTTACACGGCATAGGACGACACCAAATCTCTTTTTCTCTTTTGTGTTCCCTCTGACACCATTTTCTTGTGCCTTCTCTTCATCACCATTGCTCCGCTCTTTTCTTTTGCCATCTACCTTTTTCTTCCCTCTACTGCTACCACCACCGTCTTCAAGACAATCTTTGATTCTCAGTTTCCTCTGTCTCCCAATGGGTCTCTTTGAAATCGGTGACACTATCTCGAAATCTAGTGTAACCTAAGGCCACTGCGACTTGTCTATGATAGGTTCAGTCTCTCCAGCATAAGCTGCCCGGAACATACGCACTGAGTAGTACTCATGCACATATGGATGGAAGTTTGTATTTGTGGTCCCTATAAGGAATGCAAGTGCATAATCGTAAGGCTTCCCGGTGTTCTGCCATTCTAGGCAAGTGCACTCATGACTACCTATCTTCACAACATGCCTAAGGTTATTATTGTTCGTATCCTTGACCTCACAACTTTCCCATGTTGATATTCCAACATCCAAATGACAAAGTTCTCTAGTCCTATTATTTATTTGTTAAAAATGATAGCAGGTAGTATAATTCCATGCCGCAATTTCCCAACCTCTCTCCGCCTATGAAAAAGTTTCATGATTTTCTCTCTTAGTGAGTCTGCTAGCTCATCTGGGGGAAGGTCCTTCATTCTTCTTAATCCAGCTACTGAAGCTCTCAGCTAGATTGTTCTAAATGTAATCACATTTTATTTTCATGTTGAAATCGCATCTCCAAGTTATGATAAAATACTCAAGTAGGTAGCTACTTCGGGTTTAGCTTCAAATACCTTGGACATATGGTGGTTAAATGTTTCTACACGATAAGCCTTGGCTGCTGGCCACCAAAAACTTTCCATGAAACTTTTTTTTAAGTTTCCCATTAAATGCCTAAAGTATTCCCTTTGCTCAGCTTGAGAAAAAACTTTTTAACGGCATTCCCTAACCCTTTGCATGCATCTGTAGTTCTGTAGAGATAGCTAGATTTTGAAGATGTCCTATTGCCCCCTAGTTGTTGCATAAACCAAGTCCGGTTATCCCCAATCTCTGAAGAAAAGATTCCAAATGCCAAATTAAATATACAGTTATGTCCATCTAGTGATGTACATCCCGCTAAATGGCCATTTCATTTTCCGTTCATAAAGGTGGAGACTATGTTGACATATGGTCTACAACCATTTAAAAAGCTGTCAATGCATGGTTTTACCGCCATTAATTTTTTTGCAGAAATACACTTTTGCTCCTTCATGCTTTACATGAACCTCTACAATGCTATCCAGGGATCTCTTCTCAATTTCAGCGTTGAAGTTTCATAGATTTTGAAATCTCTCTCCCTATGTACCATATAATTTTTTCATGGATTTTTCTTTGGCCCCGCAAATAGTCTGATACCCAGTAGTAACTTTGTACTCGACTTTAAACCTTTTTGCGAGTTTGGCTTCAGCTTGAAGTATGCCCATTGACTTTTCTGCCACCCATGCTTGGTCTACCATGCTTTAAATCACTTCAGCTATTGATGAACAATTATGAGGCTTTAACCTGTAAATTTACAAAATAGTTGCAACATATAACATCAAATGTTGATGGTACATAAGTTAATACCCTGACTATTTTTTCCATCTTCCGTTGTCCTAGCCATTATTCTCCAATTACATATTTTCCTTTATAGTGACCTATAAATCGAGTAGTGTCACTATCCTGTATCTGAATGTTAAACTTGCCTCTAATAGGAAATGTTCTCAAGAGCTTCATGAACTCGTCCATCGAAGGAACCAAGGAACCTTCCTCTATCTCATGATGTTCTTTGTCTTACCAAAAATGATTGTCTTCGGGCATATGGTTAGACACAGGGATAGCTGCATCAGAAAGTAAATCCTCATCAATATCATCCATACAAGCATTGATATTTGCAATGTAAGCTTTGATAGCTGCACCGGTTATAGCTTCTCGATGCCTGAATTTATCATTAATTTCAGGCATCAAGAACAAGTTCTCTTCTGCTATAGGAACATCAGTTTTATATCTTGAATCACAAGTTCTATCTTAATCTGGGACCAATCAATGACTCTTTCCATCAAACTACTTCCATCATTGGATTGGACAATATTCGAATTAGCCAAGTCCGTAGTATCCGTCGTCGATACCCTACTCAAAAACAAAATAGCAATATTCAGTTTGTGAGGAAACAAAAGTGAGCAGGAAGCCCGCAAAATATTATTAGTACACTCATACATTGAAGATAGCAAGTAGGTAATCAAAACAGCCCAGTAATAATTTGGTTCTGGAGCACCAATTAATTTAAAGATAGTGTAATCATGCATTATTGCAAATAAGATTTGATTCAAATAAGATAGTTAAAAAAACTTAAGTAAAACAATGAGAATTATCTCTAAGTATTGAAAGCTGAACAGTTCATGCAATCATAGAAAACTTCAGCTAGCAAGAAAGCAAAAGATACGTGTACAGTTCAGTTTGTATGATGTGTTCAGTTCAGGTCGTACGAAAGTTGCTCGGCTAATGTCGGCAACATGATCAGGCCACGAATGATCAGGCCACGAATGCGTTGAATACCAGCTACCAGATCCAGCAGATATATTCTACTCAAGGTCTAAAATCAATCTCTAAGATCATTACTGCATTACTAACTAGCAGAGATCCTAGTGTCACCTTCTCGATTGTGGCTGCTGTTCATGGTCGCCGATCATGGCTGCATCCGTGGTAGTTCGGCGAGCGGCGGCGCCGCTGCTTCTGCATACTGTGGTAGTCTGGTGGCCTGCGGCGGCGACACTGCTGCGTTCGTGGTGGTCAGGTGGCCGGCGGCACTCCCGCCCTAGCTCCTCTATTTTCCCCTAACCTCTATTTCCCCTCGGTTTTTCCCCGATCAACCAGATCATGATCAGGTTTCATTTGGCCAAGCCGTACCAACGTGCCGTATTTCATTTCATATTTGAGAGTTTAAAAAGTGAATATACCTGTAAAAGGAAAAAAGGGAAAATTATCAAGGAAACAATCTGATGTGTGGCAATTTGTAGAAGCCTAAGTAAAATGTGGCAAATTATAAAGGTCTGAATTAATGCGTGGCAAATTATAAATTCTCCCAGATTAGACTGGACTACGAGAGGAGGGGATGAAACCGTGGAGGAGAAGACTTCATCTCTGCTTTTTTTTCAATTCAGCCCTTTGCATTTTTATTACTCTAAAATAGCCCCACACAGATGGTTAGAGGCTGACCTATGGGATCCACAAAGTGCCACATCAGCAAATACAACACTCTACGGCGAGCTAGTGATCTAGATGAACACTAAGTCGTATTTAGGTACCGTACATTGTGTATTCCAAAAGTTGGTGATCATAATGATTTTGCCCTCTAAATATAGGTGCCGTGAACGAATTTTATTCCTAGTAAATTGACCACCTAGCGGTGGTAAGGCGGCAAACATCCCAACTGAGCTGCTAGCAACACCTCTGCGATATGGTAAGTGGTTACCTCCACGTTGAAGTGGCCAACCTTCAGCGGCCTCCTCCTTTTGTCAGTACTACTATTTATAGGGTTATTCTTAGTTTTTTTCTCCCCTGTTATGCTGAGAGGATTCATCCCCAAGCTTCTACTTATTCTCCCAATGACAAAAAGAAGAGAACACATGGCCTCAGAAGGCTCAGATGAAGATATACATACATGGCCTCAACTAAAGTTGCGGCTTACGTAACAATGCCTCATACAAGCAAGCAGCACAACGCTATAGAGAGATGGTCCAAGGTGTTCGGTAGCAGGAAGAATTGATGTGCTTCTAGATGCCACTTATCATTGTCCCAGTGTAATCATCGAGAATGGCATGAAATGCAGAAGTCGTGCCTTGTGCAGATGCAATATTTGTGCAAAGAGCCAATCATAATGGAAAAGAATGTAATTTAGCCCATCCGAGCTCTTCAAAATATTCTACTAGTTTACAATCATCGACCAACAAACAATTTAAACCAATATGAGCTTGATAAAAAATGCATAATGTGGCGACAATGTGGATAGATAGAACCCATACTCACACTCGTCACACCTAGCAAAACCCCGGTAGCGCCATCGTTGTCAGATCAACCACGCCATTCTTAATCGTCGACACCATTGGAAAACAACATACACATTGTTCCACTGAAGCAACCTACACATCACGGCATACAACGGTAAGTAGATGGACCAAGGATACTTGCCTTGGTGGCCTCAAGCATCATGAAATCAAACTAATTTACTGGTGGTCTAACTGAACACAACCTCGAATATACCTTTGCATGCCATCCTAATGCACAAATAGGATCTACTCATGGATCTGAACTAATCAACCGTGACAACCATCGCCACGATCTAAACCACTTCATCCTTTCTTTTTTTGAGAATTTTGCTGCGCTTTATTATAAACTGGCAGAATCACAAGCCAAACAGTCTACAATAGACCCCGGCGGCACACCAAGCCAAGTTTGACACAACTTATTAGCGCAGCCTAACTTTGCTAAACAATGCGCGACGCCATTACACACACGCCGTACATGCCCAACTTCAGCTTCAGCAAACTCCTGGAGCATCAGCTTCACTTCCTCCACAAGTGGCCCATAGATGGATCGATCCATCTCCTTGCCGTGCAGTTTTGACACCACAGCAGCGCAGTCCGTTTCCAGCAGCACCTTCTCCAAGCCCAGCTCCCTTGCCACCTCCAAACCCCGCCGACAAGCTAACAGCTCGGCCTGTTCTGGGTCAGACACTGACGGGAAAAAACGGCACGCTCCTGCTAGAAAGCCGCCATGGTGATCTCGTAAGACCACACCGCAACCCCCGTGACCTGAATCCCTGTTAAAGGCTCCATCAGCGTTGATTTTGGTCCAGCCCTGCGCAGGTGGAAGCCAGTGCTCCACACGTCCCGCTTGATGGACCGGACTCGAGGTTCGGGAGTTTGTCCATTCCTCCAGTAAGAAGAACGATCGCCTGGCAGTGCAGTTTGGATCTTCTATCTGGACAGCCTCCCTTGCCTCATTGCGCGCAAGCCAGAGCTGGTAAATTGTCATCAGCATCAGACATAGCTCCCCTTCATCCAGACGCCCAAACTGCTCAAGCAACCAGGCTTGGAGAAGACGTTGAGGTGCACAATTATCCGGAGGCGACACCAGGCGCAGTCCCGTTTGCTCTCGCAGCAGCTCCCACACGCGAGCAGAGTGCGGGCACAGCCAAAATCTGTGTACCAGAGACTCTTCCCGATGACAGACCACGCAAGTCACTCCTGTCTTGATCTTCCGACGCTGTAGTTCCACGCCCACTGCCAGCCCATTTCTAGCTAGGCGCCAATTATGCACCTTAACTTTCCCCGGAACCTCTGCGGACCAAAGGGCGAGCCAGCCGCGGTGCTCGGCGCTAGACATAGAGGAGCTTGGACTCCCAGTTCGGATAGAATTGAGCTGTGTTTTCAGGTGATATGCCGAGCGCACACTAAACATCCCATTCTTTGTGTAGTTCCATGCAATATAGTCGTCTGTTCCGGCCCTTCCAATGGGAATTTTCAGAATGTCGCTGACATCAACTTCAAAAAACGTAGCTCGTAATTTTTGCTCGTTCCACCCCTGTCCATCCGGCAACAGGAGGTCCTCCACTGAATTTACCACAGCATCTGGAAGGTGTCCCAGTGGACGTTGAATGCTTGCTCTTGGGATCCAATTGTCATCCCACACTGCAATATTCTTTCCATTACCTACCCTCCAGATGAGACCTTCCTTAAGAAGTTCCCTACCATGTATGATACTCTTCCACGTGTATGAGGCGCTCTTGGGGCAATTCGCTTTCAGAAAGCTGTTTTTTGGGAAATATCTCGCCTGGAGAACCCTGGCACATAAGGAGGTCGGGTTTGTCACTAGCCTCCAAGCCTGTTTTGCAAGCAGAGCTTGGTTGAAATCCACATAGTTTCTGAATCCCATCCCTCCCTTGCTCTTGGCCACACACATTTTGTCCCAGCCTACCCAATGGACCTTTCTTTTCCCATCGGCATCTCCCCACCAGAAGCGAGAGTCAATGGATTTTAATTTATCACACATGGATTTGGAAAGCTGGAAGCAACCCATAGGGTATGTAGCAACTGATTGCAGAACGGATTTCACTAGAATTTCCTTTCCCTTCTTTGACAAGCCCTGTCCCTTCCAGCCACTAATTTTAGCCCATTTCCTCTCTGGCAAATGCCGAAAAGCACCATCCTTGGATCTACCAACCTGTGTCGGGAGACCTAGATACTTTTCCGACAGCGCTTCACATGAAATACCAATGACGTTTTTCAACTCGTCCTTGACTTCATCCGTGCATCCTTTGCCAAAGAAAATCGAGGATTTCTGCATGTTCACTCGCTGCCCAGAGCAAGACTCATACTGCTGAAGCACACTCTTCAGGGCCGTCATGTTAGCAGAATTTGCCTCCAAGAACACAACACTATCGTCCGCAAAAAGCAAATGAGTAATGTTCGGCCCCGTTGACCCAAAGCCGACCCCAGCCAGGAGCCGCTCCTGTTGTGCCTGTCGAAGGAGAGCTGAGAAACCCTCCACACAAAATAAAAATAAGTACGGCGATAGCGGGTCCCCCTGGCGCAGGCCCCTCGAGGGAGTAAAAGTATCCGAGACCCCACCATTCAACTTGACAGAGAAGGTCACTGAACTAATACACCGCATGATCATACTGACCCAACTCGGTGCAAACCCCATTTTTAGCATCATTTGTTCCAGGAAGACCCACTCAACTCTGTCGTAGGCCTTCATCATATCGAGTTTCACCGCACATAACGGCTTCTTCCTCTTCCTCCTCCTGATGGCATGCACACACTCATAAGCAATAAACACATTATCAGTGATAAGCCTGCCCGGAACAAAAGCACTCTGTTCCTCGGATATCAAAATTGGGAGAATTTTCTTCAATCTGTTGGCCTGTGCCTTCGCCGCAATTTTGTATAATACATTACATAAGCTGATCGGCCGAAACTGGGTGAGGAACTCGGGATTGTTGATCTTCGGGATCAGTACAAGTATAGTAGCATTAAAATCCTCTGGGCATTCCTTTCCTTCTACAAAATCCCTAACCGCGCGGCAGACGAAGCTTTTTAAAAACGACCAGTGTCGTTGGTAGAATAACGCCGGCAGCCCATCTGGGCCAGGGGCCTTGGTCGGCCCCATTTGAAACAAGGCCTCTTCAATCTCCTTATCGGATAGCGGGGCCGTGAGTGACACATTCATTTCATTTGTGACAAAGCTCTGAATAAGATTTAGCACCTGATCACTGTTCGTTGATCCCTCTGACGAGTACAGGTTATTATAAAAGGCCAGTGCCATTTGTCTCATGCCCTCATCCGTTTTACACAAAGAACCATCGCTCTTCCGAAGGGATCTGACTGTGTTCTTACGTCTCCGGTGAGACGCCCTGTTCTGGAAAAATTTAGTGTTTCGGTCACCTGCCTGCAGCCAGTCCTGGCGTGATCTCTGTCTGAACATAATTTCTTCCTTCTCAAATAGATCATGCATTTCATGCTCAATTTCCTGAACCTCCTGTGAGGTGCCAGTAGCTCTAGCAGCAGTACGTGCCGCATCAAGCTTTGCCCGTAACCGCTTCATTTCGGCTCGGACTGACCCAAAAGTCTCATAGCTCCACTTCTGCATGTCTCGAGTGACCCCAAGGAGTCTTGACCACAGCCCACACAGACCTTGCTCATTTGTTTCCCCTTTTGCCCACGCCTCTTGGATCATCTCTTCATAATTGTCATGCTTCAGCCACATCTCCTCAAATTTAAACCCCCTGGAACAGGATGGTAGACGTTGCTTGGGTTCGGTCAGCACTCTAATCAGCAGAGCCATGTGGTCCGATTCTTCAGTAGCTATGTGTTCCACTTCAGTAAGTGGGAACAGCGATAGAAACGGCGCTGTCGCCGTACCTCGGTCAAGCCTAACCTGAATGTTCTCCGCACCAACTCTTCTATTATTCCAGGTGAACTCATATCCCTTATACCCTAGATCAGTAAGCCCGCAATCCAACAGACATTCACGAAAACCTGCCATTTGATGTTCATTGCGCGGGTTACCTCCTAGCTGTTCCTCCCCCTTAGTGATCTCATTGAAATCGCCAGCGCACAGCCAAGGTAAGTCATCCTGGGACTTAAGGTATCTCATCGCCTCCCACGTTTTGCTCCTCAGCTCGGAACGTGGTTCACCATAGCAGCCAGTAAAACGCCAGTTCTTCCCCTCGAATTTTATTTCAGCATCAATGTAATATTGGCACCATGGCCGAACTGAGACGTCTACCCCTTCCCTCCACCACAAAGCAAGGCCGCCACTTCGTCCCGTACAACTTACTGCAACACCATTTCTGAAGCCTAGACTCCACCTTATCTTCTCCATCGCTTTCGCTGATTTTTTTGTTTCACTTAAAAACACCACCGCTGGGTTGTAAGACCTGCACAAGTCTCGTAGTTCGCCTACCGCCGCGTCCAACCCCAGACCACGGCAGTTAAGGCTTAGGAGATTCATTGCTCTCGGCGGCCCCGAGCCTCGGGGACCGCCGCTGTATTTGCCCTTCTGTTGAAACCTGATGCCCCATGTTCTCCCTCCTTCGTTCCCACTGGATCCTCTAGTCTATTGAAAACTGAGTTTGATCGCTGACCCCCATCATATTCACCGGTGAGTTCCTCAATTCTGTCAAAAACAGAAGCTGTACGCTGCCGCTTGCCCGCACTCTCGGTGGCACCCTCACCCACCACCTGCACCGGTACTGGAACCCAAACTTGCTTTGGACCCCTCTTCTTAGGCAAAGAGCTCAAGGGGACCTGGGAGGAGCCAGGCTTGTTGGTGCCAGTGGCTGTCCTTGGGCGTCTAGTGAAGGTTCCTTGCCTAGCATTCCTCGGGGCCGTGCCCACATTGACTGGACCAGAGTACTGCTCATCCGCCCTCGCCCGGTGGCGTTTGTCAGGGCTCGTTACATCCATAGCTTCGTAACCCGACTCCTTACCGCCAGTGCGGGAAGAACTCGAGTAGACCTCATCCCTCATCAGGTTCCGCCGTGATGGCAGATCTCTTACCGTCACCCCACCTCTGCCTCGTGTGTCGGAGCCCATAGAGTAGCTTCCATAGCTCCCTGACGAGAAAGACTGCCTAGACGGCGCAGGAGGTTTTTGGTTTCTCCTAGGTGAAGCTCTGAGCCACTCACCCCACTGTTTCATCTCTTCCCTTTCTGCAGGACATGAACCTCCCGGGTGCACAATGCGCCCACAATCGAAGCAGAAGTGAGGGATTTTTTCGTATTTCAAGTCAAACCAAGTACCCTCCACATCCTCTTTACTCTCCCTCAGACTGACACCTCGGAGAATAGGCTGATCAACCCTGATTTCCACACGTATTCTAAGCTCCTTCCCCCAGGCTATGCCATCTTTGTCCACGTCCACTGTGATGTATTTCCCAACCCAGTCCCCAATGAGTTTGCCGAAAATTCTGTTCATCATGTCCATGGGGAGATCGAGCACACGAACCCAAACTTCCATAGTATCAAAAGTCATATCAGATGGCCGCACAGATCCAGCATAGTTCTTCAGCAAGACAGCATTAAAATCAAACTGCCACGGACCATTGTTCATAGCATGATACCAATCACCTTCGGATGAAAACCTTACCACAAATCTGTTATCTCCAATGTCCCGGAACTGCGCAGGCCGATGAAGACCCCACGCCCTCTCCATCGCTCTCTCCAAAGCTCCAATCACCAACTTCCTTGGGGCGCAAACCTTGCCCACCGCCGCCCATCTAGGGCGCGGCGCCATGGAAGCATCGACACCTCCAACAATCAGGCCCGAGGCCTCCTTCTCAGTCAGCAGAAGATCGCCCAATTTTGCTGACAATCCCGCCGCCAGGTCGTCCCCAGATCCCTTCGCCGGAGAACGTGATGGCGTCCTAGATGGACCGCCCCCTCTCGTCGCCGCACGGGGTGGTGAAGACATGGCGAACACACAGCTTCCTCCGAGTAGCACGACCGGAGAAGCCGTACACCTCACCGCGCAGAGCAGAACTTGCCGTCAAGATCTGATCCGCCGTCGAGAAACACCACCCTCAAGGGGAAAACCCTAGCCCTAGCACGATCGCCACTCGATCGCCTCCAGAGTAACTTCCGCCTGTTTTTGGTGGACCCGCATCATGACCTCGTTTCGGCCGAAGACGATTAAACCACTTCATCCTAACCTAGGTTTTAGAGTGCTTACGGCCACTGATGCCGCATGTTAGAAAGGGTTGCAACCACGTCATAGATGAACGGAGTAGTCAAACTTGACTCACCGCCCTAGATAAAGCAGTCATCGCCGTACGCTGGTCGTCGTCGATGGACAAGAACCGTCGTTGATTTTTTTTTTTTGAAAACACAAGAACCGTCGTTGATGGAAATATAGTGAGAGGTGAGAGAGAGAAGGGACGACGATATTTGTGGCAGCGTACAGCAGGAAGTCAAGAAGGGACGCGCCGTCTCGACTGCAACCTGTGCCGCCCCGCCCCGACCGAGCAGGCCGGACCGCGGCAACCACCAATTCAGGCGTTCATATCGGGTAGGCAGCTAGACATCAAGTGTACCGACATCCAAACGGCCGTTGCCCTGCTTCGGGTTGGCCTTGATAGAGTTGTCCAACCGCGACCGATATATGTTTCTCCGTAACCGGAAAAGGAGGATACGTGAGCAAGTAAATTACGTTGTTAGACCATCTTTAATACTCCCTCCGTCTCATAGCTCAAAGACGTTAGTTTCCTAGCTCAAGATGATAGAAGATGAAGATGTAAAACAATTGTTGTTTACATCACCTTAGGTCTCAAAAAATGGCTCCAACACATGGTGTAGTGGCAAAAAATAAGCAAGAAATTTTACAGGCAATAGGTGATGTATCGTATAAAAACGGTCGAGCGCATCCGTCCAGCCGCCACTTTGTCTTCTTCTGCGCGCGCACCCTGCTCCCGCGTTCCCGTCTCTGCCTGTCGCGTCGCTTGTAGATCAGGCCACGCAGCACCGCGTGTAACTGTTTCCCCCAAATAATCACCTCTCCACCGCCACCGCGTCGCGTTCGGAGCAGCGCCCGTTTCATCGCCGGGTGGTTGTGGCCCTCCGGCCACTGAGCCACCGAAATCACCCGCAGCGACGAGCGGCTCTGGCTAGGAACCTTCAAGACGTCAGACTTCGCCACCCGCGCGTACAACGCCACGGTATGGCGGCTCGACAGCCCTCGCGGGCCTGTGAACCTCCCTGACGTCCAAAGCCGGGATGAGGCAGATTTCATGGCACTGTTGTTCTAGGCGATGCGTCGCGACGAGGAGCGGCAAGCTTGCTGCCAATACATGCACATGTCCATCTGGCAGACCAATGAGGCTGCCATGGCAGAATCCCGTGCCACTCACTAGGAGCACGTGGCGGCGAAGCTTGAATACTATGCCCAGCTGGCCGGCAAGCAAGCTGCAGCTGATGCGGCCGCCAGTGTTCCATCTTCGGCCCTTCGTCTTTTGAGGAGTCAAAGGATGACTAATTCAGAGACTAGATTCTAGGTTGAAGATCAAGTGTCGATGATGCAGTACCGAGTGTTAGTTGTCGAGAGTCAAGTAATCTAGTGTCGTGTGTCAATAGTCTAGTATAATCGAGTGTCTGTGTCGCGTTGTCGATGTTTAATATGTGCCAAAGTTTAAATTTCATTTGAAATGTGCCAAAATTTGAACTTTTGTTTAAATTTTTGTAGCACATCATCTGCTGAAGCATATTCACATGACAGGTGATGTATAGAAATTCGGGTAATATAAAAACTGAAAAACTGCACAACAATGTGATGTATAATTGCTCAAGTGATATATTATTCATCGTCTGTTGAAAATGTTGTTACGGCACATCAAATTAAGCAAAACTAATTTGTACAGCACCTGTCGCCTTCGACTTAAGGCTTCAACCAACACAACAAGAATTCACCAACGTGGAGCTCTCGCCGCCCCCGATTTCTTTTCTCCCGCCTCGCTTTTACTGGCGGCCATGCCGAAGTCCTCGGACCATGTGAGACAACGCCGCACGGTGCTTCCGAAGAAGCCACTCCCTTGGAACATCGGAAAGTTTACGACACCTGACGACGTAATACACTTGTAATTATCTGTCAACTAATTCTCTCCTCAGTTTCGTCCACACACGTCAGAACCAATTCTCCTTTGTCGTCTGCGCTTCGTAATTGCCCCTTTGGCACCTGTATATAAGCAGCCACGGTGAAAGTGCAGAGCTCTCACGCAGACTCCACAGCAGACAGGAAAACATAACAAGATACGACGCGGCTTGTTGTGTTCTTTATCTTAGCACAGAGCAAGAAACTGTTAGGTAGTCATGGGGGGCACCGAGACGATGGCCCCGTCACCGTTCCCGACGGTGGACAAGTGCTCCTCCGCGGACCGGAGCGGCGACACGGTGGTGGCCGACCTGGACGGCACGCTCCTGTGCGGCCGCAGCTCCTTCCCGTACTTCGCGCACATGGCCTTCGAGACGGGCGGCCTGCTCCGGCTCCTGCTGCTCATCCTCCTCGCGCCGCCCGCGGGGCTCCTCTACTACTTCGTGTCCGAGTCGGCGGGCATCCAGGTGCTCATCTTCGCGTCCACGACCGGCGTCAAGATCGCCGACGTCGAGGGCGTCGCGCGCGCCGTGCTACCCAAGTTCTACTGCTCCGACCTCCACCCGGAGTCGTGGCGCGTGTTCTCGTCGTGCGGGCGTCGGTTCGTGCTCACCGCCAACCCCAGGATCATGGTCGAGGCCTTCCTCAAGGAGTACGTCGGCGCCGACGCCGTGCTCGGCACGGAGCTCCTGGTCTGGGGCGACAGGGCCACCGGGCTCGTCCGCTCCCCCGGCGTGCTCGTCGGCGAGAACAAGGCCGACGCGCTCCGGAAGGCGTTCGGCGATGCCACGCCCGAGATCGGCCTCGGCGACAGGAAGACGGACTACCCGTTCATGCGGCTGTGCAAGGAAGGGTACGTGGTGCCCCCGGCGCCGAAGCTGAGGCCCGTACCGCGGGAGGACCTGCCGAAGCCGGTGATCTTCCACGACGGACGGATCGTGCAGAAGCCGTCCCCGGCGCTCGCGCTGCTCACCGTGCTCTGGATCCCCATCGGGTTCGTGCTCTCCTGCCTCCGCATCGCCGCGGGCTCGCTCCTGCCCATGCGCATTGTGTACCACGCCTTCATGGCGCTCGGCGTGCGCGTCACCGTCAAGGGCAACCCGCCACCACCAGCAAGCCGTGAAACCGGCCAGACCGGTGTGCTATTCATCTGCTCCCATCGCACCCTCCTTGACCCCATCTTCCTCTCCACCGCCCTCGGTCGGCCGATCACCGCAGTCACCTACTCGGTTTCACGGCTGTCCGAGCTCCTGTCGCCGATCCGCACGGTGCGGCTGACCCGTGACCGCGCGGCGGACGCGGCCATGATCCGGCGGCTGCTCCAGGAGGGCGACCTGGTGATCTGTCCCGAGGGCACGACGTGCCGGGAGCCGTTCCTGCTACGGTTCTCGGCGCTGTTCGCGGAGCTTACTGACGAGATCGTGCCGGTGGCGATGGAGAACCAGATGAGCATGTTCCACGGCACGACGGCGCGGGGGTGGAAGGGGCTCGACCCCTTCTACTTCTTCATGAACCCGAGCCCGGGCTACGTGGTGACTTTCCTCAACAAGCTCCCCCATGAGCTCACATGCAAGGGCGGCAAGACCAGCCACGAGGTGGCCAACTATATTCAGAGACTCATCGCCTCCACGCTCTCCTATGAGTGCACCAGCTTCACCAGGAAGGACAAGTACAAGGCACTCGCGGGCAACGACGGTTCTGTCGTCTCCAAGCCCAACATCGACAAGAAAAAGTTCATGGGTTCCTAAGAAAGCATGAAGGCTAATTAAAAATAGATCACTCACTGATTAAAATGCATACTGTATAATAGCTAGGGGACAAATCCTATGCCTCCTATTTCGACCGTTGATCTGATACTCTGATGTGTGATGTTGTAATGTAATATTTATTTTTGTTGTGTGAATTCATCATGAGATCACTCATTTTTAGAGAAGGGGGGGGGGGGGGGGAGTTAAACAAAGTGTTTTGGCGTGAGTCATAGCCCGGCAATTTGACTCACAGGTTTTTTTTTTCTTTTGAGAATTCGGTCGTTCCTTATTGATTAACAACAATAGCTTGCACAGGAATGTTAAAACCATCCGGTGGCCCTAGTAGCCACACTTGACGACCGCTAGCTAAATTTACAGAGCCACTTGCTAGACGGTGAGCCTCGTAGGTACGTCCGCTCATGGGCACCGAATCCTAATTGGTAGGGGTCACCGACTTTGCACATGGGCCTTACCCATGGGCAACTCGATTAGCCCTGGTAGGGTATGAGTATAAGGATTAAATGGTTGTCAGATAAACAAGAATAGTAACAACTGGATCACAACTAGATCGAATCTACGTCATGTACAACAAGTATTCCAACTTACATAAACTCACGGTTAGCTTACATCCCCCCCTCTCCCGAATCTCATCCAATTGAAATGAGGTTGAGATTGCACCTACAGCAAGCAAGTGTGACATTTTTCAGTGGCTTAGTAAAAGCACCTGGAACTTTTTCTTGCGAGGAGATAGAACGAACATAAAGAGCCTTGCGCACCACCTTCTCCTGAATGAAGTGAAAATCAATTTCAATGTGCTTAGTACGAGCGTGAAACACACAATTAACTCTAAGGTACGTGTCACCAAGATTATTGCACCAGAGTACTGGAGCTGAGGTTGAGGTATCTACAATTCCTTAAATAAGGACTCAATCCAAGTATGTTCGGTTGTACCGTTTGCCAGAACTTCGTATTCAGCTTCTGTCGATGACCATGAAATTTTGGGTTGTTTACGAGCGCTCCAGAAAATCAAATTTGGTCCAAAGAAAATAGCAAACCCACCAGTGGACCGACTATCATCGATGTTGCCAGCCCAATCAACATATGTGAAAGTACTCAAAAAATATGACTGCTTCCCAATGTATTTCATTAGGCGAAGAGAGAAATCGGCAGACCTTGTTTACTGCAAACGACAAGTTTGGTTGTATGAGGGTAAGGTATTATAGGCCACCAATAGTCTGCCTCATTCTCGTATGAGATTCCAGTTCAACACATGGGAGTGGTTACTGACTTGCAATCATGCATGTTCGCCCGTCGTAGCATATCCAGCACATAGTTCAATATATTGTTGTTTGTGTTGTTTGATCAATTATATCGTTGTTTGTGATGTTTTGATTTTGTTTCTTGATGTTTGTCTTGTTTTTTTATCAAGTATATTGTTGTTTGTGCTGTTTTTGATCAAATATATTGTTGTTTCTGTTGTTTTTTATCGTATATATTTTTGTTTACATGGCTGGTCATATGCATGTTGTTGTTTCCAGATGAGCATAAGTCAGAATATAGATGGAAGTGCAAGCGACGATGGCATTGAGACCACACTTAGGGCTTCAAAAAAATATACATCGATGGAGGAATACACAAATGATGTATCATGTTATTTCACACTATGAGAATCATCTGACGGAAGAAAAATAAGAAGGAACCAAGATCAATTGTTGATCAACTGGTAGTCATGTTACAAATGTTGTAAGATCCTTACAGTCCCATCCATGTTGATCAAAGGATACTCATACTAAAAGACTGGTTCGGATTGTAAATTCCCCTACATTCTACACATGTTGTCGCTTCAGGTACAAATGGTTTCACAATCTAGATAAACTAGTCATGTTTCACCTCTATTGACTAAAGGAAGAAAAACAATACTTGATAATCTCGATTTGGTTAGTATTATCTCATACTCTATGCTAAAAAAATTGAGGCAAAGTAAGAAACATCCATGTATGCTTTGTTGTAAATTGGAAAACCCCCTAAGGACGAAATGGTATGTTTCACTATAGAGAAATGAGGAGCAAGCAATGACAGCCAGGCAATAAGTGTGACCAGGAGGACATCCCAGACTGAGCTAAACTACGCAATCTTAATTTGTATATGCCACTACTAGTTAACCTAAAAAAATTGTGTATTCAAAACAATGGCTACAAAAAGGTTTTTTGTACTCAAAATTACAACTAAAAAAGAACTTGTGAAACATATCAATGCCAACACTTGGATACTTCAATAAAATGTCATTTTGGGACTGGATATATGTCAAAGCAACGTCATATTTGTAGTGGCATTTTCTGTAAGCCATGTTGCTGTGGCATTCTCCAGTTACACGAAATTGGCATGAATTAAGCCGATAACCTTATGCTTTAAATCTCTATTAAAATAAGTTAGACTCAAATGATCCAGAGCCCTCTAGCAAGATATTTAAGCATATAAATCATGACAAACACATCATAATATATTAATACATATAAGTGAAGCAAACTTAAATGAACATAGTGTTTCTATTTTAGCAAAATATGTTTAATGTGCTTCAAGCTAACTGTTAGAAAAAGTACTCAATATAATTGTGTCGCCACACTACTTTAGTTTTTTTTATAGATGTGTATTCCTGATAATGGAAATTTGAATTTTATATAAAATATGTGTATCTTAATTGTTAACTCATGATCATGCCCCGAGTTTTGCTACTTGTTTGGTGATTCACATTTAATATTAGGTTATGAAAGAGATATTTGTACATTTTGTTGGTAGGCTCAAGGATGAAGCTTGGGCAGCCCTGGGGCTTGATTGGATCGAGGTTTGTGATTGCTCTTGAAATGACGCATCCATGCAAAGTTTCCTACATGTACTTAGACAATGGAATTTTTAAAGAAGTAAAATTAATTAGTATAATTTGTTGAACGTTGTTTTCCTTGTTTTACGAATAAAAAACAATGCATGGAGAGATCTAGAAATCAATGTCATAGGGAAAAGAGTGACCCTATGTATTATTTAGGATCCTTCAAGGCACTCCAACACCTTATGGAGTGCAGAAGCTAAATCCCAAATGAACAACAATGTTTGTACTTGATCCTAGTAGCAGGTTTCATGGAGATCTCAGTCGAAGCCAGATCCAACACAACTTATGTATAACTGATTCAACCATATTCAATAATATTGTACCTTTTCCCCTCAATGGCTGCATTTTTTCCTCTCCTACCCGAGCCAAACTCCACAATCAGGCATACCAACATCTTCTCACATAATGGGCACAAGGCTTCGCTATTGAGAACTATTTGTTAATTGTTAAACTATTTGTTTAGTGTGCAAACTATTGCGAAGTTATTTCTTAAGTGAAAACTTTTGTTGTCATGTCTACGTCGCACATCTGATGTTATTATATATTCACCATTGTCATTTTCATTCAACTTTTTTCTCATACCATTGAATGTCACATCACACATGATACACTCTACCCACTATATGAGTGATGAGTATGGGGTCAAAATGGCATAACACTCACTTAGTTGGTGTTGCTACTACCTTCTCCACCCTCTTAGATGCTTGCCTCTTTTCCTGCTGCAATCACTATTTAATGTGCTTTCACATGCAATATTTTTTGTTTCTCATTTTTATATGATGGAAAAATTATCTATTAATGATGACATCTATTGCAGTAATAACTAATAACACATAATTCAATGTCCAGTTATGAATTCTACTGATGTACAAGCATACCTGTTTTTTCTTACGAGTGAATGTTAGTTTGTATGTTGTTCCATCTTGCTCTATGGTTTATCTTTTCTAGTAGTTGAGACTTCGTATGGGCTAGTTCATCTAGCACAATGTAATAGCTTATTTTTCATACATTGTGTATTCATGTAATGTATGAGTCTATTTTTCATATATTGATTGGGCTACCAAATTTCCCTCCTTTGATATCAGTTGCAGGTATGTGGTCATCAGTAGGTTTGACTGTGTCTTTTCCCCATGGGGAAGCATGTAAGAGATCTAGTGATACGGGTGGTGTGATGCTTTGAGAATCCCGAGAGACTGCTCAAAGTCGGGACTCTAGAGGTGGCGGTGTTGTCACTAGCACCTGTGGCAATTGAAGGGATGTGGGCAGTACCCTTCGGGTAACTGTTATTACCCTATCCTGTGCGGCCCAACTGGAGGCCCATGAAAGCACTCGATGGCAAGGTGGGCCACTACGTCGGTGCCGAAGAGGACTTCTTGAAGAACAAGACGAAGAGATGGAGAATACAAGGAAAGTCTAGAACTAGGACCCTTTGTAACCTAGTCGTACCCGGAAAGATCTCTGGAGACCTGGCTCCATATATAAGGGCCAAGAGAGGGGCTGCCGAGGACACACGCAATCTTAGCAATCTTAGCCACCATAAGTCCAGAGCTAGGTCCCCGTAGAACTTAGCTTCTCGAGGAGATCACACCCGAAAGCTTCGGCACCCCATTGTAACCCGATATTTTCATAATCAAGATCATACAGGCAGGACGTAAGGCTTTTACCTCATCATGGGCCCCGAACCTGGGTAAATCGCTTCCCCCCGCTTGTTTGATAACCAATGTCTCATGTCAGCCTACATGATTCCATCTACCCTAAGCCCCAAACGGAGGGCATTGCCGAGGAGTACCCTCACCAATTGGCGCCGTCTGTGGGAAGTCTGTCGGCACGAGGCAGGTCATCAGCAGTTCCAGTTACGTCCGCAGCATTCGTGTTGGAGTCACCAACGCCATCAGATCCAAGAGATTCAGTTCGTTGCGGATCCTTCGAGTTCGTATCGCACGCTGAGGCATCGCATCCGATCTCCCCAGAGTCACGCGGCAACATGGATACTACCTTCGGTGGTGTTCACTTCATCATCGATTCCAGAGGGTTTCTTCGCCTCCCTAGTTCAAACGCGTCAAGCTCAAGAACTTCGGTTCCAGATGATACCACGCCAGCAGCAGCCTTGGCAGTCCTGCCTAGGAGTACGGGAGAGGGCAGCCGAAGCAGCTTCGGCAGCATAGAGGAGCAAAGGAAAAGACAAAGGGATTCACGCCGTGAAGAAGAGGAGCGAATTGCGACTCGCCCCCAACAGTATGAACGACGATATCACAACACGCAGCCGAGCAAGAATCGTCTTCGCACACCTCACCTATCGGCCACGGAGCAACTTGAAGCACCGTGTTATCTACATTCTTACATCGACCCAAAGGATAACCTCGAAAAGTCCAGTCATCTGCTCAGAAATTGTCGGCAGTTCCTCGAAATTCGGCAGTTCTGCGATGATCTTAGGGCCGAAGCCGCTGCAAGAGCTCATTCAATGGAAAGAAGAGCGGCGCCCTACGATTATCCACCAGAACCATATATACCAGAAGGAGGAGACAAATATGTACCAACCGAAGTATTCCCATTATCTCACGAACAGGTCAGCATGATCCATAAAACCAGTTTTTCAAAGAGAGAAGTCAAGAAGTTTTCGCGAGAAGTGAAGTACGCAGAGGTTGCTATGGTCAACGCACCCGAATATATCGACCGGTGATAGCGCGCGACGGTGATGGAGTGTTGATCCCTCCCCGGCGACAGCGCCAGCAAAGCTGCTTGTGACGGTAAAGCACACGTCCGTTGGCAACCCCAAGAGGTAGGTATGATGCGTACAGAAGCGAGTTTTCCCTCAGTAAGAAACCAAGTTTTATCGAACCAGTAGGAGATGAAGGCCACGTGAAGGTTGTTGGTGAAGGAGTGTAGTGCGGCGCAACACCAGGGATTCCGGCGCCAACGTGGAACCTGCACAACACAATCAAGATACTTTGCCCCAACTTAACAGTGAGGTTGTCAATCTCACCGGCTTGCTGAAAACAAATGATTAAACGTATGGTGTGGAGAATGATGTTTGCTTGCAAAGAACAACAGAGAACAATGATTGCAGTAGGTTGTATTTCAGATGTAAAAGAATGGACCGGGGTCCACAGTTCACTAGTGGTGTCTCTCCAATAAGATAAATAACATGTTGGGTGAACAAATTACAGTTGGGCAATTGACAAATAGAGAGGGCATAACAATGCACATACGTATCATGATGACTACTATGAGTTTTACTTAGGGCATTACGACAAAGAACATAGACCGCTATCCAGCATGCATCTATGCCTAACAAGTCCACCTTCGGGTTAGCATCCGCACCCCTTCCAGTATTAAGATGCAAACAACAGACAATTGCATTAAGTACTGTGCGTAATGTAAACAATACAAATATCCTTAGACAAAGCATTGATGTTTTATCCCTAGTGGCAACAGCACATCCACAACCTTAGGACTTTCTGTTACTATCCCAGATTCAATGGAGGCATGAACCCACTATCTAGCATAAATACTCCCTCTTGGAGTTACACGTATCAACTTGGCCAGAGCCTCTACTAGCAACGGAGAGCATGCAAGATCATAAACAACACATATATGATAGATCAATAATAAACTTGACGTAGTATTCCATATTCATCGGATCCCAATGATACGCCGCGACCGTTGGGAACCCCAAGAGGAAGGTGTGATGCGTACAGCAGAAAGTTTTCCCTCAGTAAGAAACCAAGGTTTATCGAACCAGTAGGAGCCAAGAAGCACGTTGAAGGTTGATGGCAGCGGAGTGTAGTGCGGCGCAACACCAGGGTAGGCGGTGGTAATAGTGGTGGCTTTGTCCAAGATCAATTAGTGAAGATCTTGGGTTCAATGTCTTTGATGCAGCTTTCTATGTAGGAGAGGCTAAATATATATGCTCTCCCTCCGGGATTACAAGTACTATATGATTGGCTTGCTAGCAAACATCCGTAAATACTAGCAAGCATTAAGGTTTCCCCAACCATAGCCTTAAGTAAATGGTCCTCTTACTCCCATACATGCAACTATCCGGTTCGCGTCCTTATGTTTCTGTCACTCCGGCAGAACTTCCCCCTTCTAGTATACAAGTACTACCAACCCTATGGTGCTTGATCCATGCGCGCACAAATATAATGGGCACCAAGGACGGTAACATATCAACATACAACTCTAATGAACCAAAGAGAAACAACCAATCAATCAAAGAACAAATAAACTATGGCAACATGACATAGATCATAGGATTATAACTTATAGCATCAAACACCATGTTTATATAGGGCGGTACAGAGGTTTGTGAGAGGATGGACCACTGAATAAAATGAGGAGTTGGTGATGGAGATGGCGGTGAAGACGTTGGAGGGCTCAGCAAGGAGCGCCGAGAGGCGGAGGCATGGGCGGCGCCGGCGGCGGCGCGGGGGACTCCTTCCCCGCTGCCGGCATCATGGGGGAGCGCTGCCCCTTAGCCTTCTTCTTCCTTGAGTTGGTGCTGGTGTAGATGAGTGTTTCCCCCTCCTTGGCTGCTGCCAAGGAGGATTTTCGTGACAATGCTTGGCGTCTCCAAAAATAGGGTTTCCCATCAATATATAGTGTTGGAGATGCAATCTAGACCATGGGATGGATGCCCCTTTGATTCAAGGGCTCTTGGGCACCTCTAGAACCTTCCTAGGACTCCCCTGTGTTCTTCATGAGCCTCACAACTCGTGGATGGGCCGAAATATCCAGGTATGGAAAGAGTTTGTGTCAAATACGTCACCAACTTTTGGAGTCCCGAGACTGCACGAACCTCTGCAGTAATTCTGCTCTGCCGGATGCATCCGTTGTCCGTTCTGGACGAGTAAGATGTCCAAATTGTTTGGTTTGAAATTCTCTACAACTTTGTAGTTTACGACTTTTACGTTGGACGTCGTTTTGATGGAGTTTCGAAGCTATATTTGAAAAGTGTTCAGCAGGGACAGATTCCGGGAAATTCCAGATTTCACCATAATGAGCTATTTCCTTCCATATTTGCCTATTTCCTGCACAACAAAGTTGAAACCAAGAACTTGTGCACTTTTACAACTATTAATAGGTTAGTCCCTTAAAACATATAGAATTGGTGTAAAACAAGCATGGAACATCAAAAATTATAGATACGTTTGCGACGTATCAGCAGCGCAGGAGCTCGAGAGGCTGAGAGCGCAGGGAGTTGGCAATGGCGAGGATGACTGCGTGAAGGGGACGAGGAACCGTTGCCCCCTTAAATAGAGAAGAGGTTAGTGGACCGAAAACTGCTCGGCCCACGTCGCTTCGGCTGGTGGGCCGCCACGTGGCGCGGAATACACGCGCTTCTGGGCGCTGCCACACAAAGGGCCACAAGGATCTGGTGCGGCACATTAAATGTGCGTGGGAGACGAGGGATTTGACCCATGACACTGGCGCGTCAGACACAGTGCGCATGTCACTGACAAGCGCGGTTTTGAGTTATTCTCGACTTCGTCGAGGTGAGTCTTAATAGCAAAGAAACCGACCAAAGATGCTGGGAGAGATCATTCAAGTTCGGTTAACTAAAGTGGCTTCGGAAAAATGCCGGATGCGTTTAAATGGAAACCGGAAGGATTAATCCGGTAGGTATGAAGTGGGAACCTGACATGGTCTGTCAGATAGAATCTGCCGGACTATACCAGCTTCGGGGACTAATGTCGGAGGATGTCCCCCTGTAGGCCAAGATCCTGGAAAATATGCCTTGATTAAGCATTTGTGTACCGGATTAAAGGTTAATCCAGATGCTCGAAGTTAAGTGAGAATTGTGCTAAGTTAGTACAAACCGGTATCCCAGGAGGGGGTATGCCGGAATACGGTAAACCTAAGAAATTAAGGTACATGGCAAAGATGCCGGGCTCCAAGGTAAAGATACCGGTGAACCGGCATAGACTCAACTGTAGCATGTCGGCATTACAGTTAAAGATTCCACCAAGGACTAAAGGACAAAGATGAGTGAAACACTTCAACTATAATTGAAGCCCTGGTGCCAAAGTAGAAGGTGACGTAAAAGATACCGGACGAGGTCATCAGTCCCTGATTAAAGACAGAACCGACGTCACCTGGGCCAAAGAAGATTTATAAAGTAGCTTAGCTCATCAAAGATTCTATTAGGGTTTATTCCCTTGTAAGCCACCCTCTCCCCTATATAAGGAGAGGGGGCACACCCCTGCGCGAGAGGTTCATTGAGAGATCGATCCAGCAGCGAGATTGTACCATACCATCTTCAACCTCTGGCCATCGGCCAAGTTCATCAATACACACCGGTTTCATTTCTCTCTTTCCCTGTTAACCAAACCCTCCCCTGGATCCTATAGCGCACATTCGGCCCCAACTTAAGCCATCCTATGGCATCTGTTGTTTCACCACGACGATAAAATCTTAAAGCATGTAGCCATCTTCCTTCATGAAGCCACAGGCAGACATGTTGGGCAAAGACTCGTGAACCTAAACAAATTTCTTCAGCTAGAGAAGTAACCTGCAACATAAAACGTTACAGCCCGAAGGTCAATACATTTGGAATTGTATTTGCAAGATGACACTATGGTGGACACGAATGGCAACCTAACACATACGTGATCATTTGGCTGGTAGAGCTCGAGTATATTTGCATAAAACCAATTTTATCCTATCATTTGACAAAACATTTTCTTTCATACTAATTAAGCGGTACCATTGATAGACATCAATGAACCTAGACACCACCGATAGACATAAGTGAGCCTTGACACCACCGATAGACATCGGCAAGCCTTCCTATTTCATATGAACAACTTGGTTTGGGCGACCTACCCCTGCACATACAGACCATAGACATGGCACGGGACCTGCTAGCCGATAGTCACTTGCACCAATGGTCATATTCCCTGTTCACCCATCAAGTTTTATTTAAGAAATTGGAATGAGACGATCTTCGAACAGGATCCTTGTCAGTTCGCTCAAATTGTTCGTAACCGGGGACACGGCTAAGTACTTAGTTTTGAACACTCTGCAGAGGTTGTACAAATTTACCCACATGACCTAGTCTGCTCTTCTTCCATGATGCACATTTTGCTCAAATGGACAGATGTTGACTAGGATAAGAGTTTTCCGAAGTAATCCCCCAGACCATTCTCTATGGACCCGTACCAACCTACAATCCCCTACATCATCTATCATGTAGGATCCGGGTTCTCACAACATACTCCATCAAGCCAGAGCCCATATTAGCATGTGGCTGTACAGTAGCTATTGAGCAAGGCTGTCTACAATATCTTTGTTCCTAGGTGGCCGTCCACAAGTGCGATACACACAACCTGTAGGGATTCGTTGCATAGAAAACAAAAAATTTCCTACCGCGAGAACGCAATCCAAGCCAAGATGCAATCTAGAAGACGGGAGCAACGAGGGGATGATCGAGACTCACCCTTGAAGATTTCCAAAGCCTATAAGAGTAGGCTCTTATTGCTGCGGTAGACGATCACTTGTCGCTTGCAAAAGCGCGTAGAAGATCTTGATCACGGTGCCACGATCGGGCAGCACCTCCATACTCGGTCACACGTTCGGTGTTGATGAAGACGACGTCCTTCTCCCCGTTCCAGCGGGCAGCGGAAGTAGTAGCTCCTCCTTGAATCCGGCAGCACGACGGCGTGGTGGCGGTGGTGATGGAGAACTCCGGCGGAGCTTCGCTAAGCGTGCGGGAGAGGTGGAGGAGAGAGGGGGCGGCTAGGGTTTGGGAGAGGGGGGTGCCGGCCACTATAGGGTGCGGCCACCTTGTGGTCTTGGGGTTGCCGGCCCCCTCCCCTATGCCCCTCATTATATAGGTGGATCCCCAAGTGTTGGACTACAAGTCTTCGAATAAGACCCCAACACAAGAACCTTCCATGTAGTAGGGAAACCTACCCAAGGTGGGACTCCCACTTGAGGTGGGATTCCCCCTTCCATGTGGGGGGGGGGGGGGTGGCCGGCCCCCTTAGGTGGAGTCCACCTTGGACTCCCCTACTAGGGTTGGCCGGCCATGGGGAGGTGGAGTCCCTCCGGGACTCCTCCTTCCTTAGTGATTCCTTCCGGACTTTTCTAGAACCTTCTAGAACTTTCCATAAAATCACCGGATCATTTTCAAACTTATAAAATGACTTCCTATATATGAATCTTATTCTCCGGACCATTCCGGAACTCCTCGTGATGTCCGGGATCCCATCCGAGACTTCGAACAATACTTCGAACTCCATTCCATATTCAAGTTCTACCATTTCAATATCAAACCTTAAGTGTGTCACCCTACGGTTCGCGAACTATGTGGACATGGATGAGAACTCTCTCTGACCAATAACCAATAGCGGGATCTGGAGATCCATAATGGCTCCCACATATTCAACGATGACTTTAGTGATCGAATGAACCATTCACATACGATACCAATTCCCTTTGTTACGCGATATTTTACTTGTCCGAGGTTTGATCATCGGTATCACTCTATACCTTGTTCAACCTCGTCTCCTGACAAGTACTCTTTACTCGTACCGTGGTATGTGGTCTCTTATGAACTTATTCATATGCTTGCAAGACATTAGACGACATTCCACCGAGAGGGCCCAGAGTATATCTATCCGTCATCGGGGTGGACAAATCCTACTGTTGATCCATATGCCTCAACTCATACTTTCCGGATACTTAATCCCACCTTTATAACCACCCATTTACGCAGTGGCGTTTGATGTAATCAAAGTACCTTTCCGGTATAAGTGATTTACATGATCTCATGGTCATAAGGACTAGGTAACTATGTATCGAAATCTTATAGCAAATAACTTAATGACGTGATCTTATGCTACGCTTAAATGGGTGTGTCCATTACATCATTCATACAATGATATAACCTTGTTATTAATAACATCCAATGTTCATGATTATGAAACTAATCATCCATTAATCAACAAGCTAGTTAAGAGGCATACTAGGGACTCTTTGTTGTTTACATATCACACATGTATCAATGTTTCGGTTAATACAATTATAGCATGGTATATAAACATTCATCATAAACATAAAGATATATAATAACCACTTTTATTATTGCCTCTTGGGCATATCTCCAATAGTCTCCCACTTGCACTAGAGTCAATAATCTAAATTACATTGTAAGGTACCTAACACCCATGGCATTCTGGTGTTGGTCATGCTTTTCCCTAGGGAGAGCTTTAGTCAACAGATCTGCTACATTCAGATCAGTGTGTACTTTGCAAATCTTTACTTCTCCATCTTCGATGTACTCGCGAATCGAGTGATAACGCAGCTTGATATGCTTCAGCCTCTTGTGTGACCTTGGTTCTTGTGCATTGGCGATGGCACCCATGTTGTCACAGTAGATGACTAGTGGGTCCAATGCACTAGGAACCACACCGAGCTCTACAATGAACCTCTTCATCCATACCGCTTCTGATGAAGCCTCTGAAGCCGCTATGTACTACGATTCTCGTTGAAGACTTCGCCACCGTGCACCGCTTCGAGCTTGCCCAGCCATCGCAGCACCATTCAATATAAACACGTACCCAGACTGTGACTTAGAGTCATCAGGATCAGTGTTCCAACTTGCATCGGTGTAACTTGTTACAACGAGCTCTTGGTCACCTCCATAACAAAGAAACATATCCTTAGTTCTTTTCAAGTACTTCAGGATATTCTTGACCGTTGTCCAGTGTTCCATTCCTGGATCACATTGATATCTGCTAGTCAAACTAACAGCATGTGCTATATCCGGTCTAGTACATAGCATGGCATACATAATAGAGCCTACTACCGAGGCATAGGGGATCTGACTCATCCTTTCTCTTTCTTCTTCCGTAGCCGGTTGATGTCTACGTTCCCCCTCCTTTCCTGTAGACAGTGTTGGGCCTCCAAGAGCAGAGGTTTGTAGAACAGCAGCAAGTTTTCCCTTAAGTGGATCACCCAAGGTTTATCGAACTCAGGGAGGAAGAGGTCAAAGATATCCCTCTCATGCAACCCTGCAACCACAAAGCAAGAAGTCTCTTGTGTCCCCAACACACCTAATAGGTGCACTAGTTCGGCGAAGAGATAGTGAAATACAGGTGGTATGAATAAGTAGTAGCAGTAGCAACTGTGCCAGAAAATAGCTTGCGGGCGTGTAGTTGATGGTGGTGGTATTGCAGCAGTAGTAACACAGTGAAACAGTAAACAAGCAGTAGTAACGCAGCAGTATTTAGGAACAAGGCCTAGGGATTACACTTTCACTAGTGGACACTCTCAACACTGATCACATAACAGAACAGATAAATGCATACTCTACACTTTTGTTGGATGATGAACGCATTGCGTAGGATTACACGAACCCTCAATGCCGGAGTTAACAAGCTCCACAATTTGTTCATATTTAAGTAACCTTATAGTGTAAGATAGATCAACAGACTAAACCAAGTACTAACATAGCATGCACACTGTCACCTTCATGCATATGTAGGAGGAATAGATCACATCAATATTATCATAGCAATAGTTAACTTCGCAATCTACAAGAGATCATGATCATAGCATAAACCAAGTACTAACACGGTGCACACACTGTCACCTTTACACACGTGCAGGAGGAATAGAACTACTTTAATAACTTTGCTAGAGTAGCACATAGATAAATTGTGATACAAACTCATATGAATCTCAATCATGTAAAGCAGCTCATGAGATTATTGTATTGAGGTACATGGGAGAGAGATGAACCACATAGCTACAGCGGAGCCCTCAGCCTCAGGGATGAATTACTCCCTCCTCATCATGGGGGCAGCGATGGCGGTGAAGATGGCGGTGAAGACGGCGGTGGAGATGGCTCCGGGGGCAATTCCCCGTCCGGCAGGGTGCCGGAACAGAGAGTTCTGTCCCCCGAATTGGAGTTTCGCGACGGTGGCGGCGCCCCTGGAGTCTTTCTGGAGTTTCGTCAATTGGTACTGCGTTTTTAGGTCGAAAGGGCTTTTATAGGCGAAGAGGCGGCGTAGGGGGGCACCTGGGGCGCCACACCCTAGGCCGGCGCGGCCTAGGCCTGGCCCGCGCCGCCATGTGGTGTGGTGGCCCCCTGGCCCCTCTCCGACTCTTCTTCGGTGTTCTGGATGCTTCCGGGAAAAATAGGAGGTTTGGCGTTGATTTCGTCCAATTCCGAGAATATTGCCCGAACAGCCTTTCTGGAACCAAAAACAGCAGAAAACAGAAGCGGCACCGTGGCATCTTGTTAATAGGTTAGTTCCGGAAAATGCATGAAAATGATATAAAGTGTGAACAAAACATGTTGGTATTGTCATAAAACAAGCATGGAACATCGGAAATTATAGATACGTTGGAGACGTATCAGCATCCCCAAGCTTAGTTCCTACTCGTCCTCGAGTAGGTAAACGATAAAAGATAATTTACGAGGTGACATGCTACCAACATAATCTTAATCATACCATTGTAAAGCATATGAGATGAATGCAGCGATTCGAAACAATGTAAATGCAATGAGTAAACAAGTGAATCATATAGCAAAGACTTTTCATGAATAGTACTTTCGAGACAAGCATCAATAAGTCTTGCATAAGAGTTACTCATAAAGCAATAAATTCATAGTAGAGACATTGAAGCAACACAATGGAAGATTAAGTTTCAGCGGTTGCTTTCAACTTGTAACATGTATATCTCATGGATAGTTGTCAATGCAAAGCAATATAACAAATGCAATAAGCAAGTATATAAGAATCAATGCACAGTTCACACAAATGTTTGCTTCTTGAGGTGGAGAAAGATAGGTGAACTGACTCAACAATAAAAGTAAAAGAATGGTCCTTCAAAGAGGAAAGCATCGATTGCTATATTTGTGCTAGAGCTTTTATTTTGAAAACATGAAACAATTTTGTCAACGGTAGTAATAAAGCATATGTATCATGTAAATTATATCTTACAAGTTGCAAGCCTCATGCATAGTATACTAATAGTGCCCGCACCTTGTCCTAATTAGCTTGGACTACCGGATCATCACAATGCACATGTTTTAACCAAGTGTCACAAAGGGGTACCTCTATGCCGCCTGTACAAAGGTCTAAGGAGAAAGCTCGCATTGGATTTCTCGCTATTGATTATTCTCAACTTAGACATCCATACGGGGACAACATAGACAACAGATAATGGACTCCTCTTTTATGCATAAGCATGTAACAACAATTAATAATTTTCTCATATGAGATTGAGGATATATGTCCAAAACTGAAACTTCCACCATGGATCATGGCTTTAGTTAGCGGCCCAATGTTCTTCTCTAACAATATGCATGCTTAACCATAGGGTGGTAGATCTCTCTTACTTCAGACAAGACGGACATGCATAGCAACTCACATGAAATTCAACAATGAATAGTTGATGGCGTCCCCAGTGAACATGGTTATCGCACAACAAGCAACTTAATAAGAGATAAAGTGCATAATTACATATTCAATACCACAATAGTTTTTAAGCTATTTGTCCCATGAGCTATATATTGCAAAGGTGAATGATGGAATTTTAAAGGTAGCACTCAAGCAATTTACTTTGGAATGGCGGAAAATACCATGTAGTAGGTAGGTATGGTGGACACAAATGGCATAGTGTTGTTTGGCTCAAGGATTTGGATGCATGAGAAGTATTCCCTCTCGATACAAGGTTTAGGCTAGCAAGGTTGTTTGAAGCAAACACAAGCACAAACTAGTACAGCAAAACTCACATAAAAGACATATTACAAGCATTATAAAACTATACATCGTCTTCCTTGTTGTTCAAACATCTTACTAGAAAATGTCTAGACTCTAGAGAAACCACTCATGCAAACCCAAATTTTAACAAGCTCTATGTATTTCCTCACTAATGGGTGCAAGGTATATGATGCAAGAGCTTAAACAAGAGCACAACAATTGCCAAGTATCACATTATTCAAGACATCACACCAATTTCTACATGTAGCATTTTCCAATTCCAACCATATAATAATTTAACGAAGCAGTTTCAACCTTCGCCATGAATATTATGAGCTAAGAACACATGTGTTCATACGAACCAGCGGAGCGTGTCTCTCTCCCACACAAGCATTTATTCAAACACAAACAAAAACAAAAGCATACAGACGCTCCAAGTAAAGCACATAAGATGTGACCGAATAAAAATATAGTTTCAAGAGAAGGAACCTGATAATTTGTCGATGAAGAAGGGGATGCCTTGGGCATCCCCAAGCTTAGACGCTTGAGTCTTCTTGAAATATGCAGGGATGAACCACCGGGGCATCCCCAAGCTTAGAGCTTTCACTCTTCTTGATCATAGTATATCATCCTCCTTTCTTGACCCTTGAAAACTTCCTCCACACCAAACTCGAAACAACTCATTAGAGGGTTAGTGCACAATAAAAATTAACATATTCAGAGGTGACACAATCATTCTTAACACTTCTGGACATTGCATAATGCTACTGGACATTAGTGGATCAAAGAAATTCATCCAACATAGCAAAAGAGGCAATGCGAAATAAAAGGCAGAATCTGTCAAAACAGAACAGTTCGTATTGACGAATTTTAAAATGGCACCAGACTTGCTCAAATGAAAATGCTCAAATTGAATGAAAGTTGCGTACATATCTGAGGATCATGCACGTAAATTGGCTTAATTTTCTGAGCTACCTACAGGGAGGTGGACCCAGATTCGTGACAGCAAAGAAATCTGGAACTGCGCAGTAATCCAAATCTAGTACTTACTTTTCTATCAACGGCTTTACTTGGCACAACAAAACACAAAACTAAGATAAGGAGAGGTTGCTACAGTAGTAAAAAACTTCCAAGACACAAATATAAAACAAAGTACTGTAGCAAAATAACACATGGGTTATCTCCCAAGAAGTTCTTTCTTTATAGCCATTAAGATGGGCTCAGTAGTTTTAATAATCCATTCGCTGGAAATAGTATTTGAAGCAAAAAGAGAGCTTCAAGAGGCAAATTCAAAACAAATTTAAGTCTAACATGCTTCCTATGAAGAGGAATCTTGTACACAAATGAATTCATGAAGAACAAAGTGACAAGCATAAGAGGATAAAACACGAGTAACTTCAAGATTCTCAACATAAAGAGGAAACTTAATATTATTAAGATGCATATAACCATATTTCCCTCTCTCATAATAACTTTCAGTAGCATCATTGATGAAATCCACAATATACCCATCACTTAAAACATTCTTATCATGGTTCATATGCATAGAAGTATCATTAATTTTGGCATAAGAAGAGTTATTCTCATTATTAGTAATTGGAGCAAGATTATTATCAAGAATTTGAACATGGTAAACAAGTTGCATATTAAAAGAATTGTTTTTGGTAATCCAATCATGACTATGACAAGTTTCATAAGGATAATTATAACCTATATCATAGCATTCTTTATAATAATCATCAAAGATCGGAGGCACAGTGTCATCATAAGAAATAGAATAGTTATCTTTCACAGTCGGTTTATCTATAACCATACCATCATTGTTATTAGAAGGAGATGTATCAAACACATAATGATCAGTAGCAAAAGGATTTTCAAACACCTCTTCCCCAAGCTTACATCTTTCTATATTATTATGGGAGGAAGCATGGATAGCACTGACACTATGGCAATTATTATCATCATTTTCAGAATTAGTTTCCCACAGATTTGCAATATCAAAAGTAGTGTGTTCATTCAAATCATGATTGCTAATGTATGTAAAGGGCATAGGAAGATCATCGTATTCAGATTCATTATCACAATAATCATTAGGAGCAACATACTTACGGTTACCTAGCGTTATCTCATTCACGCGGGGATACGCCGTTACCTCTTTCTTTTTATTCTCCTTCTTCTTCTTCTTCGTTCCCTTCTTCTTCTTCTTCTCTTCCTTCTCCTCGTTCCCTTATTTAGGAGGAAGAGGCTTGAAGGGTGGCTTGTCCGCATAACCTGATTTACTTTCAGAAACAATAGAAGAAACTTGGGAGGATCCCTCCTTTTCATTAATTAGTTGAAAACACACAGCGGTCCTATCATATTTTGGCAAGGTGTCATCTTCTAAAATATTTTGTATGTAAGTATTTGTATGGCTATTATCAATGCAATAAGAAAAACACCCATGTAGGACATCATCAATATCAAGATCACTCATATGTAACAAAGAGATTTTTCTCGACAGTTCTTCACACCCCAAAAATAAAGTAAGTTCATCATGCTGATTAGGAGTAATTTCATCATCACAATACAAATTTGCAGCACTCATTGGGTTCAAATTATCATTGGAGGAGCATTGAAAATTAAAATGACCCACTTCATGGCAAACTTCACAAATAAAAGGATAGAGGGCGCAAACTTTTTTACCAAGATCATCTAGAGCCCTAAACCACTTTCTAGTTTTTTCATTAGCATGATGGATACAATATTCATCTTTGATTTGATTAATTCCACAAGGTCTATGTATTCCACAAAAATTAACATGCTTATAGGAAATGGCATTCTTAGGAGTTTGAGCATGCTTATTGCAATAATTAACAACAATTTCATTCTTCATGCAAGCCTCTTTAAAAGGTTCATGATACTTATCAAAATTATTTTTAGGCAATTCAAAATGAGAAGCAAAGGCTTTATAAAGATTTGCAAAAGAACTTGAGAGTCAAGACCATAAGTAGCACTCATATTTCGAAATTTATCGGTATCCATAAAAGCTTCAATGCATTCATAATCATAATTTATACCCGACTCTTTACCTTTGTCGTTCTCCCATCCTTCAGCGTTGTCCTCAATCCGATCAAGAAGATCCCACCTAGCTTCAACCTCTTTGCTTGTGAAAGATCCTTCCGAACACGCGTCCAGATAGTCCTTGTGTTGTCCTGAAAGCCTCGCATAAAAATTATTAACAATAACATTACGGGGGAGCTCATGAATGGGATATTTGAGCATTAGTGACTTCAATCTCCCCCACGCTTGAGAAATACTCTCTCCATCACGAGGATAAAAGTTATAAATATAATTCCTATCAATATGCACTTCATGAGGAGGATAAAATTTAGAATAAAAGAGAGATGCAATTTCCTCCCAACCAAGAGAATGTCTATTCTCCAACAATTTATACCAATGTGCCGCTTTACCAGACAAATAAACGGAGAATAGCTTCTTCTTCACTTCATCCATAGAGATACCTGCACACTTGAATAACCCGCATAATTCGTGCAAAAACAGTAAATGATCTCTAGGATGGACAGTTCCATCCCCTTTATAGTGGTTGTCCATAACACGTTCAATAATTTTCATAGGTATTTTATACTGAATACTTTCAGCAGGTGGATTCAAAATATCAGAAGCATCATTAGAGTTATCGCATATGGGAGATAAAGCATTATCAGAACAAATTTTCTCCCCTAAAGATGGGAAGCTAAAAAGATCACAAAAACTAGCTTCCCCAAGCTTAGACTTCTCCATAGCATTAGCAGTAATTGCATTCATACTAATAACATCACTACTAGCATGCAAATAAGGTTCCATAGGTTTTTTAATTTTTGCATCAAACAATTCTAAATCAGGAAAAAGACTAAAAAGCTCACCAATTTTTTTGTTGTTTTCCATTATGCCTAACTAGTGTAAACAAGAAACAAAAAGTTGCAATTGCAGGATCTAAAGGAAATAGCTTCGAGTACTTACAATGGCGGAAAATAGCTTGGTAGCCGAGGTCCGGAGTGTGAGTACCTTTTACCTTTCCTCCCCGGCAACGGCGCCTGAAAAGTGCTTGATGTCTACGTTCCCCCTCCTTTCCTGTAGACAGTGTTGGGCCTCCAAGAGCAGAGGTTTGTAGAACAGCAGCAAGTTTTCCCTTAAGTGGATCACCCAAGGTTTATCGAACTCAGGGAGGAAGAGGTCAAAGATATCCCTCTCATGCAACCCTGCAACCACAAAGCAAGAAGTCTCTTGTGTCCCCAACACACCTAATAGGTGCACTAGTTCGGCGAAGAGATAGTGAAATACAGGTGGTATGAATAAGTAGTAGCAGTAGCAACTGTGCCAGAAAATAGCTTGCGGGCGTGTAGTTGATGGTGGTGGTATTGCAGCAGTAGTAACACAGTGAAACAGTAAACAAGCAGTAGTAATGCAGCAGTATTTAGGAACAAGGCCTAGGGATTACACTTTCACTAGTGGACACTCTCAACATTGATCACATAAACAGTAATGATAAATGCATACTCTACACTTTTGTTGGATGATGAACGCATTGCGTAGGATTACACGAACCCTCAATGCCGGAGTTAACAAGCTCCACAATTTGTTCATATTTAAGTAACCTTATAGTGTAAGATAGATCAACAGACTAAACCAAGTACTAACATAGCATGCACACTGTCACCTTCATGCATATGTAGGAGGAATAGATCACATCAATATTATCATAGCAATAGTTAACTTCGCAATCTACAAGAGATCATGATCATAGCATAAACCAAGTACTAACACGGTGCACACACTGTCACCTTTACACACGTGCAGGAGGAATAGAACTACTTTAATAACTTTGCTAGAGTAGCACATAGATAAATTGTGATACAAACTCATATGAATCTCAATCATGTAAAGCAGCTCATGAGATTATTGTATTGAGGTACATGGGAGAGAGATGAACCACATAGCTACAGCGGAGCCCTCAGCCTCAGGGATGAATTACTCCCTCCTCATCATGGGGGCAGCGATGGCGGTGAAGATGGCGGTGAAGACGGCGGTGGAGATGGCTCCGGGGGCAATTCCCCGTCCGGCAGGGTGCCGGAACAGAGAGTTCTGTCCCCCGAATTGGAGTTTCGCGACGGTGGCGGCGCCCCTGGAGTCTTTCTGGAGTTTCGTCAATTGGTACTGCGTTTTTAGGTCGAAAGGGCTTTTATAGGCGAAGAGGCGGCGCAGGGGGGCACCTGGGGGCGCCACACCCTAGGCCGGCGCGGCCTAGGCCTGGCCCGCGCCACCATGTGGTGTGGTGGCCTCCTGGCCCCTCTCCGACTCTTCTTCGGTGTTCTGGACGCTTCCGGGAAAAATAGGAGGTTTGGCGTTGATTTCGTCCAATTCCGAGAATATTGCCCGAACAGCCTTTCTGGAACCAAAAACAGCAGAAAACAGGAACTGGCACTGTGGCATCTTGTTAATAGGTTAGTTCCGGAAAATGCATGAAAATGATATAAAGTGTGAACAAAACATGTTGGTATTGTCATAAAACAAGCATGGAACATCGGAAATTATAGATACGTTGGAGACGTATCACCGGTCCTTGAGTCTTACTCAAGACCTTGCCTGGTAACATAGGTAAGAACCCTTTCTTACTTTCGTCCATTCTAAACTTCTTTAGAATCTTGTCCAGGTATGTACTCTGTGATAGCCCTATTAGGCGTCTTGATCTATCTCTATAAATCTTGATGCCTAATATATACGATGCTTCACCAAGGTCTTTCATTGAAAAACTATTATTCAAATAACCATTTACACTGCTTAATAGTTCTATATCATTCCCAATCAATAATATGTCATCTACATATAATATCAGGAATGCTACAGAGCTCCCACTCACTTTCTTGTAAATACAGGCCTCTCCATGACACTGTATAAACCCGAAGTCTTTGATCACCTTATCAAAGCATCGGTTCCAACTTCTTGATGCTTGCTTCAGTCCATAGATTGAACGCTGAAGTTTGCATACTTTGTCAGCATTTTTAGGATCGACAAAACCTTTGGGTTGTACCATATACAACTCTTTCTCAATGTCTCCATTAAGGAACGCCGTTTTGACATCCATCTGCCAAATCTCATAATCGAAAAATGCAGCTATTGCTAACAAAATCCTCACAGATTTTAGCTTCGCTACAGGTGAGAAAGTCTCATCGTAGTCAACACCTTGAATTTGTCGGAAACCCTTTGCGACAAGTCGAGCTTTATAGACAGTAATATTACCATCAGCATCTGTTTTTCTCTTGAAGATCCATTTATTCTCGACAGCCTTGCGGCTATCAGGTAAGTCTACCAAAGTCCATACTTTGTTATCATACATGAATCCCATTTCGGATTTCATGGCTTCTTGCCATTTGTTGGAATCTGGGCTCATCATCGCTTCTTCATACGTCGCAGGGTCCTCATCATTGTTGTCCACAATCATGACATATAGACAAGGATCATACCAATCAGGAGTGGCACGTTCCCTTGTCGATCTGCGAGGTTCAGTAGCTTCCTCGTTCGAAGTTTCATGATCATTATCATTAGCTTCCTCTGTTGCCGGTGTAGGCGATACATGAACAGCTTCCGGTACTGCGCTACTCTGATCAACGAGTAAAGATTCATCAATCTCATCGAGTTCTACTTTTCTTCCAGTCACTTCTTTAGTGAGAAATTCTTTCTCAAGAAAGGTTCCGTTCTTAGCAACAAAGATTTTGCCTTCGGATCTGTGATAGAAAGTGTACCCTATAGTTTCTTTAGGGTATCCTATGAAGACGCATTTCTCCGCTTTGGGTTCTAGCTTGTCCGGTTGTAACTTCTTTACATACGCTTCACAACCCCAAACTTTAAGGAACGACAGCTTAGGTTTCTTATTAAACCATAATTCATACGGTGTCGTTTCTACGGATTTTGATGGTGCTCTATTTAAAGTGAATGCGGCTGTCTCTAATGCATAACTCCAAAATGATAACGGCAAATCAGTAAGAGACATCATAGAACGAACCATATCTAAGAGAGTTCGATTACGACGTTCGGACACACCATTTCGTTGTGGTGTTCCCGGCGGTGTCAATTGTGAAAGTATTCCGCATTTCTTTAAATGCATGCCAAACTCATAACTCAGATATTCACCTCCGCGATCAGATCATAGAAATTTAATCTTCTTGTTACGTTGATTTTCTACTTCACTTTGGAATTCCTTAAACTTCTCGAAAGTTTCGGATTTATGTTTCATGAAATAGATATACCCATATCTACTCAGATCATCTGTGAAGGTTAGAACATAACGATAACCACCGCGCGATGCTACACTCATTGGTCCGCACACATCAGTATGTATGATTTCCAATAAGTCAGTAGCTCGCTCCATCATACCAGAGAATGGAGTCTTAGTCAATTTTCCCATTAGACATGCTTCGCATCTATCAAGTGACTCAAAGTCAAGTGATTCAAGTAATCCATCGGTATGGAGTTTCTTCATGCGTTTCACTCCAATATAACCAAGACGGCAGTTCCACATATAAGTAGATTTATCATTCAATTTAATTCGCTTAGCATCAATGTTAAGTATATGTGTATCACTACTATCGAGATCTAACAGAAATAAGCCATTCTTTTCAGGTACTCGACCATAAAAGATATTATTCATAAAAATAGAACAACCATTATTCTCAGACTTGAATAAATAACCGTCTTGCATTAAACAAGATCCAGATATAATGTTCATGCTCAACGTGGGTACAAAATAACAATTATTTAGGCTTAAAACTAATCCCGAAGGTAGATGTAGAGGAAGTGTGCCGACAGCGATCACATCGACTTTGGATCCGTTTCCAACGCGCATCGTCACTTCATCTTTCAGTAGTCTTCGTTTATTCTTTAGTTCCTGTTTCCAGTTACAAATATGAGCAACCGAACCAGTATCAAATACCCAGGTACTAGTACGAGAACCAGTGAGATAAATATCTGTAACATGTATATCAGATATACCTTCTTTCTTCTTCTTGACAAGGCCGCTCTTCAGATCAGCCAGATACTTGGAGCAATTACGCTTCCAGTGTCCCTTCTCCTTGCAGTAATAGCACTCAGCATCAGGCTTAGGGCCGTTCTTAGGTTTCATAGGAGGCGTGACAGCTTTCTTGCCACCCTTCTTGAATTTTCCCTTAGACTTGCCCTGTTTCTTGAAACTGGTGGTCTTGTTGACCATCAACACTTGGTGCTCTTTCTTGATCTCAATCTCAAGAGCTTTTTAGCATGCCAAAGAGTTCGTGTAACTCTTTGTTCATGTTCTCGCATATTGTAGTTCATCACAAAGTTCTTGTAACTTGGTGGCAGTGATTGAAGGACACGATTAATCCTCACCGTTAGGAATCACTATTCCCAAGTCACTGAGTTTCTTCGCATGCCCGGTCATGGCGAGCATGTGCTCACTAACGGAGCTGCCTTCTTCCATCATGCAACTGAAGAAGTGTTTCGATGCTTCATAGCATTCCACGGCCGCATGAGTTTCAAATATAGCTTTCAGCTCATTGACCTACTCATGAGGATCGTGGCGCTCAAAATGTTTTGGAAGATCGGCTTCCAAACTGCACAGGATGGCACACTGAACTTGAGAGTCCCGAGCTTTCCGAGTCGCGTAAACATTCTTTACTTCATCGGTTTAAGTTTCTACGGGAGGGTCACCTAGCGGTGCATCAAGCACATATTGCAGATTTCCGCCAGAGAGGAAGATCCTCACATGACGGAACCAGTCGGTTAAGTTGCTACCATTGCTCTTAAGCTTTTCTTTCTCTAGGAACTGGTTAAAATTGATTGGGACGCCATCTCTACAACATATATTTGCAATAGTTTAGACTAAGTTTATGAGGAGTTCAAAAATCTAGGTGAACTCCCACTCAAAACAATATCCCTCGCATTGTCTTAGTGATCACACGAACCAAATCCACCACACCTAAGTCCGATCATCACGAGACAAGGTGTAATTTCAATGGTGAACACTCAAAGTGTTCATCATATCAATCATATGATTCATGCTCTACCTTTCGGTATCACGTGTTCCGAGACCATGTCTGTACATGCTAGGCTCGTCAAGGCCACCTTAGTATCCGCATGTGCAAAACTGGCTTGCACCCGTTGTATGCACTTGTTGATTCTATCACACCCGATCATCACGAGATGCTTCGAAACGACAAGTCTTGGCAACAGTGCTAATAAGGATGAACACTTTATTATCTTGATATTTTAGTGAGGGATCATCTTATAATGCTACCGTCGCGATCTAAGCAAAATAAGATGCATAAAAGGATTAACATCACATGCAGTTCATATGTGATATGATATGGCCCTTTTGTCTTTGCGCCTTTGATCTTCATCTCCAAAGCACGGACATGATCTCCATCATCTTCGGGCATGATCTCCATCATCGTCGGCGTAGCGTCAAGGTCCATGGCGCCGTCTTCATGGTTGTTCACCTCATGTAGCAACTATTACAACTACTTTGAAATACTACTCAACATGAAATTTAAAGACAACCATAAGGCTCCTGCCGGTTGCCACAATACAATAATGATCATCTCATACATATTCATCATCACATTATGGCCATATCACATCACCAAACCCTGCAAAACCAAGTTAGACGTCTCTAATTTGGTTTGCATATTTTACGTGGTTTAGGGTTTTCGAGAGAGATCTAATCTACCTACGAACATGAACCACAACGGTGATACTAGTGTTGTCAATAGAAGAGTAAATTGAATCTTCACTATAGTAGGAGAGAGAGACACCCGCAAAGCCTCTTATGCAATACAAGTTGCATGTCGAACGAGGAACAAGTCTCATGAACGCGGTCATATAAAGTTAGTCCGAGCCGCTTCATCCCACTATGACACAAAGATGCAAAGTACTCAAACTAAAGACAACAAGAGCATCAATGCCCAAAAAACCATTGTGTTCTACTCGTGCAATCATCTATGCATAGACACGGCTCTGATACCACTGTAGGGATTCGTTGCATAGAAAACAAAAATTTTCCTACCGCGAGAACGTAATCCAAGCCAAGATGCAATCTAGAAGACGGGAGCAACGAGGGGATGATCGAGACTCACCCTTGAAGATTTCCAAAGCCTATAAGAGTAGGCTCTTATTGCTGCGGTAGACGATCACTTGCCGCTTGCAAAAGCGCGTAGAAGATCTTGATCACGGTGCCACGATCGGGCAGCACCTCCGTACTCGGTCACACGTTCGGTGTTGATGAAGACGACGTCCTTCTCCCCGTTCCAGCGGGCAGCGGAAGTAGTAGCTCCTCCTTGAATCCGGCAGCACGACGGCGTGGTGGCGGTGGTGATGGAGAACTCCGGCGGAGCTTCGCTAAGCGTGCGGGAGAGGTGGAGGAGAGAGGGGGCGGCTAGGGTTTGGGAGAGGGGGCGCCGGCCACTATAGGGTGCGGCCACCTTGTGGTCTTGGGGTTGCTGGCCCCCTCCCCTATGCCCCTCATTATATAGGTGGATCCCCAAGTGTTAGACTACAAGTCTTCGAATAAGACCCCAACACAAGAACCTTCCATGTAGTAGGAAAACCTGCCCAAGGTGGGATTCCCCCTTCCATGTGGGGGGGTGGCCGGCCCCCGTAGGTGGAGTCCACCTTGGACTCCCCTACTAGGGTTGGCCGGCCATGGGGAGGTGGAGTCCCTCCGGGACTCCTCCTTCCGTAGTGATTCCTTCCGGACTTTTCTAGAACCTTCCATAAAATCACCGGATCATTTTCAAACTTATAAAATGACTTCCTATATATGAATCTTATTCTCCGGACAATTCCGGAACTCCTCGTGATGTCCGGGATCCCATCCGAGACTTCGAACAATACTTTGAACTCCATTCCATATTCAAGTTCTACCATTTCAATATCAAACCTTAAGTGTGTCACCCTACGGTTCGCGAACTATGTGGACATGGGTGAGAACTCTCTCCGACCAATAACCAATAGCTGGATCTGGAGATCCATAATGGCTCCCACATATTCAACGATGACTTTAGTGATCGAGTGAACCATTCACATACGATACCAATTCCCTTTGTCACGCGATATTTTACTTGTCCGAGGTTTGATCATCGGTATCACTCTATACCTTGTTCAACCTCGTCTCCTGACAAGTACTCTTTACTCATACCGTGGTATGTGGTCTCTTATGAACTTATTCATATGCTTGCAAGACATTAGACGACATTCCACCGAGAGGGCCCAGAGTATATCTATCTGTCATCGGGATGGACAAATCCTACTGTTGATCCATATGCCTCAACTCATACTTTCCGGATACTTAATCCCACCTTTATAGCCACCCATTTACGCAGTGGCGTTTGATGTAATCAAAGTACCTTTCCGGTATAAGTGATTTACATGATCTCATGGTCATAAGGACTAGGTAACTATGTATCGAAAGCTTATAGCAAATAACTTAATGACATGATCTTATGCTACGCTTAAATGGGTGTGTCCATTACATCATTCATACAATGATATAACCTTGTTATTAATAACATCCAATGTTCATGATTATGAAACTAATCATCCATTAATCAACAAGCTAGTTAAGAGGCATACTAGGGACTCTTTGTTGTTTACATATCACACATGTATCAATGTTTCAGTTAATACAATTATAGCATGGTATATAAACATTCATCATAAACATAAAGATATATAATAACCACTTTTATTATTGCCTCTTGGGCATATCTCCAACACAACCACCATAGACATGACTCCGGTGTAACCACTCAACATAATCCAAGCAATATCAATTCCACCCAGGTAGTTCATTAAACTTAGTTGTTTTTCCATGACTCACTAACAAAATCATTTCATAGCATAGCTGAGCAACAACTAAATTTAATGGCGATAAAGAAGTCAAGTAGGGCTAGCTAGACTACTGGGATTGCATAGTGTTGGGGGGATGACCCCCGGTAGGTCAAGACTATGGAAAATATGCCATGATAGACCATTTGTATACCAGATTAAAGGTTAATCTGGATCCTGAAAGCTAAGTTTAATAGTGCTAAGTTGATACGGTCCGGTATACCAGGAGGGGTATGCTGGAGTACGGGAAACAGGTGATATCTAAGCCGGAGATATACCCAAGAGCAGAAATTGAGATACAAAGGGAAAGAAGCCGGAGCTCACCGGTAAAGATACCAGAAGATCTGGCATAGGCTCAACTGTAGCATGTCGGCACCCCGGTCAAAGATTCCCTCAAAGACCAAAGGACGAGATGAGCGAAGCACTTCAGCTTTAATCGAAGCCCTGGCATCAAAGGAGAAGCTGATGATAAAGATACCGGAGGAGGTCATCAACCCTCTGATTAAAGACAGAAGCGTCATCCCTGGAGCCAAAGAAGCTTTATAAAGTAGCTTAGGTCAGCAAAGATACCCCTAGGGTTTTTTCCCCGGTAAGCCTCCTCTCCACTATATAAGGAGAGGAGGGGCACCCCTGTGCGGGACGATCAGGCACTAGAGGATCGACCCTTGGGAAGTAGGTTCTCACCTTGTAGTCCGTACGTCTTCAACCTCTAGCCGTTTGGCCAAGTTCTTGAGTTCAATGCAAGACTGAGTTCAATCTCCTTTTCCCTCTAATCTTATCCCTCTCCCAGATCCTCAAGCGTACATCCGGCCCCTAACTTGAGCCTACTCATGGCATCTGTCGATTCACCACGACGACAGTTGGCGCCCACCGTGGGGCTAGCAGCTGCGCTTGCTGGAGTTCATATCTGGGCGGGTCTTCTAACCGTCTCTGGTGAGCGTGTGGTATCTGGCCTCGTCCAGCTCCCCGGCTCGCTAGACTTCGTCCAGCTCCCCGGCTCGCTGGACTTCGTCAATGACAACGTCGGCTCCTTCGCCAACGATGGCCGCTTCTCCAAGAATGGCCGCATCATCGAGCTCGGCTCGCACCGCGTCTACTTCAGCACCGTGTCGGAGCCCCGATACCCGTCGCTGGTGCTAGTGGCGTCGGATCCACCAAGGTCTGCAGCTGCCCGCGGGACGCGCACCGACCGCACCGCCGGCAGCATCGAGGTGATGATGGCCAGCGCAGGAAGAAGGAGCTGGGCCCGCCAAGTCCGCGCGCACGGCAAAACCCCCAACAGAGCGGGACGATAACAACGCCGACACCTCCAACGTGCCACCGACGGCAACTCCGCTCCAGGCTGCCATGAGCGTGTTGGCCACGCCCATCGCGCACAACGCTGATGTCGCGGCCACCCAAGCTGAGCTAGAAGTGCAGCAGCAGGCGCTGCTCATCGGCGCAGCAGATATCATCTGAGCCCAGCAGGAGCTCCACATCATCCTCCGTCAGTACAATGCTGCACATGGCTTTGCTTCTGTTAGCGCTAATCCTACTAGAGTAGCTGCTGCACGGCTTAGAGGTCGTAACTTAGACAAGGATTTGCGCCGGGAAGTTCTTTCTGGAAAGTCTATGTCGGTATCCCTTTCGCCCGCAGAGAAACCGAAATACAGCAGTCCGGATAAAACTCTTAGGGCTGCTAGAGCTGCGGTTGAGGCATGTGAACCTCTGTCGGGAGAGGCCCTGGCAAAACAGCAAGCCCGGGTTAAGGAGTTGCTGGACATGGCATAAAAACAAAATGTAGAAGTTGCAAGCAGCAGAAAAGATGCCGGAGCATCACAAGCCTGTCTTTCGGTAAGAACAGCTCCGGAAAAGTCCCATGGGCAGGCATCGTCCCCCCCATCCCGACATAAGAAGAGAAAAAGCTGTAAATGGGCAACAGATGACAGTGTATGATCTGGTTCTGGCCGGAAAATAGAAAGCCGGGCAAAATAAAGCTGGCAGAAAAAGGCAAGGGGCATAGCATGGCTATGCCGGAAATGGCGAATCCGAGCAAAATTATCGCCCAGCAAGAGGAGGATATGCCGCTAGAGAAGCACCTCTGCAGAGATACCAAAGAGTTGTCGCTGCAGTGCCGGACCGGCATGATGAGGCCGATTCGGTTTTGGAAAGATCGGGTTACCGCAGAAGTCCTCTGGGAGACCGTGTGGGGGATAGATTCCTACCAGAACAAGATGCGCGGCACAAGCTGGATAGGGTTTACCTGTCCGAGATGATTGAAGCCGAGGGTCCTCCGGGTCCACCTTGCTTTGGGCCCCGGATCTTGAAAGAAGAACCACATGCGCGCAATTTTCAGTTGCCCCGGGATACAAGGATGTATGATGGAAACACTAAGCCGGAAGACTGGCTCGCAGATTACATCACCGTAGTATATGTCGCAGGTGGCGGCGGTTCTGTAGCTGGGGGAGGAAACCGGCGCTGGGCGGTAAGATTCATACCGTCAGTGTTGGTAGGGCCTGCCTGCATCTGGCTGAAAAACTTACCAAGAGGGAGAATAAACGGTTGGTTGGACTTCGAAGAGGCATTCGTGAGCAATTTTAGCAGCACTTACAGAAGGCCAAACCGCCCGCAGCATCTAGCCATGTGCCAGCAACGCGACGGCGAGACTGATCGGGAATACCTAACCCGGTGGAGTGCAACAAGAAAGTCATGCGAAGGTGTGATAGAAGCACAAACAATAGCTTGGTTTTGCAATGGATGCCAGAGAGGCCCACCGCTATGGCAAAGATTGCAGCGAAACATGCCAACTACTTTGGCAGACATAATCAAGGTGGCCGATAGCTACGCACTGGGAGATCCATTGCAACCGACGATTGCGGCCGATGCGGTGCAAAAGTATCCGCCTCGACCAGATTACCGGAATAACAACCACCACAAGAGAAGGGAAGATTTCCCGGACAGAAGGTATGGTGCGTAGGACGTTGCCACAGTACAAGATAACTCGGAAGCCCGCGGAGGCTAGAGGCAGAAAACCGGAAACCAACCGTGGGGTGGCCCAAAGAAGCAGTGGGGCGAAAAGAAACCGTGGCATGATCAGCCAAATACACCATGGAATCCGCCATGGATCAGCCGTGCCGCTGGCACACGCCGAATCCCACTAAGCCGGCGAATCACACGACCAGGGATTGCTCCTGGACAAAGAGGCTAATGAAAGAAGGGTCGGATGTGTTGCCTCCGCCACCTCCTCTTACCGGGGCGAACGCGCAACCGGTTCATGCTCAGCAGAACCGGCCGCAACAACAAGAAGGATTTCATCAGGTGGCACAGGGAAATAATCATGCTCCGCCTACGGCGCCACAGGGCCGGAGTGTTTATCAAGATTCGGACTTGTGTTGCGTAGCGTGGTATTCGTAACCGAGCCAAGGGACCGATAAAGTGTGCATCGCTGTTCCATGGAAGTGAACGCCGTGATACCGGCTATACCGAGATACATGTTGTGGTCAGAGCAAGAGATTACTTGGTCCTTCAAAGATCACCCGAAAGTGATGCCTAATCCGGGCGGATATGCTCTAGTGGTGGATCCAATCATGCACGGGCCATCATCGCGAGTCCGGTTCAGCAAGGTGCTGGTGCACAATGGTAGCAGCATCAACATCATGTACCGGCACACCATGCATACGCTCGGCATAACTCAAAACATGCTGGAGCCAACTCACACAACATTCCACGGCATAGTTCCGGGATTGTCCTGCTCCCCGATGGGCAAAGTCCGGGTTGATATGTTGTTCAGCGGCCGAGATAACTGTTGTGTCGAAAACATTCTGTTCGAAGTGGTGGATCTGGAGAGCCCTTACCATGCTCTGCTTGGGAGGCTGGCATTAGCTAAGTTCATGGCCTCAACTCATACGTCTTACCTGAAGATGAAGATGCCGGCACCTAACGGTATCATAACCATGGTGGGCAACTACAAAGTGTCGCTGGAAACTGCTTCTGCCAGATCAAACCTGGCCGAGTCGTTGGTCATAGCGGAGGAAAAGGGAGAATTTAAATTGTTGTTGCGTTGGCTCAGTCATCCCAGCTGAACTTAGCGGCAACGAGTGGCCAGCTTGGCGGAACGGCTTTCAAGCCTCCAAAGGAGACAAAGGACATCCCGTTGGATCCGTCTTACCCAGAGCGCACCGTTCGTATCGGTGCCGGTCTGAGTGAAGCATAGAAAAGCGCGTTCGTTAACTTCCTCCGTGAGAATCAGAACATCTTCGCCTGGTCTGCTGATGACTTGGTGGGTGTGCTGAGGGAATTGGCTGGGAACTCTCTGAATGTCCGGAAGGACGCTAAGCCGGTAAAGAAACCTTTGCGCCGATTCGCTGAAGACAGGAGGAAGATCATCGGAGAAGAATTAACCAAACTGTTGGTATCCGGCTTCATCGTTGAAGTCCTGCATACCGAGCGGCTGGCAAATCCAGTGCTGGTCAAGAAGAAGAAGGAAGAAGACCGGAAGGCACCTAAGGCTTGGCGCATGTGCATCGATGACTATAATTTTTGATGCTCCATGCTTGTTTTGTTACAATTCTTATATGTTTTATGTGCACTTTTCCACACTTTTTAGCATTTTATGGGACTAACCTATTAACCCTGTGCCGCAGTGCCAGTTCCTGTTTTCTGTTGTTTTTTGTGTTTCAGAAAAGTTTTACATGAAAGTTTCTCGGAATTGGACGAAACAAAAGATCAGAGTCTTATTTTTTCGGGACGAAGAGGGAGCCAGAAGGACACGCGCAGGAGAGCTACCACGTGGCAGTACATAGGGTAGGCGCGGCCCGACCCTTGGCCGCGCCTGGCCCATGTACTGGCGCCTCGTCGCATCGTTTGCTCCGCCCTTTCGCCTATTTATTCCTCGTATCTGGAAAACCCCAGGGATGAGAGCCTCCATCCACGAAAAGTTCTGACGCAGCCGTCAACTGAAACCCTAGTTCGGGCGGGTTCTGCAGTCCATCCCGGCACCCTGCCGGAGAGGGAAATCACCGCCGGAGGCCTCTACATCGCCATGTCTTCATCCGAGGTGATGCGTGAGTAGTCCTCCACGGGACGATGGGTCCATAGCAGTAGCTAGATGGCGGTCCTCTCCTTGTTTTGCTTCATGTATAGATCTTGTGAGCTGCCTAACATGATCAAGATCATCTATTTGTAATTGCTACATGTTGGTTTGATGTGGATCCGATTTATAGAGAGATTGCTTTGGTTGAGATTATGTATTATGTTATTATGATCTTGCATGCTCTCCGTTTCTAGTAGATGCTCTAGACAAGTAGATGCTAGCGACTCCAAGAGGGAGTATTTATGCTCGATAGTGGGTTCATGCCTCTATTTAACCATGGGAAGTGACCTTGTTCTCTACGGTTGTAGATGTGATGTTGCTACTAGGGAGAAAATAGCGGTGTTCTATTCAAGGGTAGTTTCATCGTTTACTTTACAAACATTACTTAAAGCGATAGTCCGTTGCTTACAACTTAATACTGGAGGGTATCGCGGATGCAATCCTGAAGGTGGATTATTAGTCATAGATGTAGTTGGATTACGGTCTATGTATACTGTTGTAATGCCCGCATACTTTCATAGCATGTATTCTGCACCAACCATTAGCGTAGAATCTCTGTTTGTCAATTGCCCATCTGTAATTTGTTTACCTAGCATATTTATTTATTGGGGAGGCGCCTCTAGTGAACTGTGGACCTCGGTCCTTCTTCTTTTAATTGCAATCTTCTACAATATTTTTCTGTTCTGTTCTCTGCAAACAATTCTACTTCCACACGGTTCGTTTAATCCTTTGTTTTCTGCAAAATCAGTGAGCTTGACAACCTCACTGAAAGTTGAGGACAAAGTACTTGGTTGTTTGTGTGCAGGTCTTCACGTTGCTGCTGGCGCCGGCAGTGTGTCCTGCCACGAGTTGGTTCGCAACACCTTGGGAGAGAACGTTTTTCTCCTACTGTTCGATAAATCTTGGTTTCTTACTGAGGCAAAAAACTTCCTGCTATGCTCATCATACCTTCCTCTTGGGGTTCCACTCAACGGTGCGTATAAATTCTCCTTCATCAACTCCATGCCCAGCAAGACTTTTTCTGGCGCCGTTGCCGGGAGAAAAACATCTTTTCTGCGAGGGGAGTCTCTCACTCTCAACTCTTTTATTTTGTTATTGTTTTGCTTGCATATTTAATTTTTATCTTTTTGCATTTTATATCTAAAATCTAAAAAAAAAAATTAGGATAGCTTTTATTTATGTTGCTTGCATTATTTTTATTAAATGGCTACTCATGAGAATACTAAGTTGTGTGATTTTACTAGCACCAATAACAATGATTTTATTTGCACACCCATTGCTCCACCTGCTCCTGAAGCAGCTTTTTATGAGATTAAGTCTGCCTTGTTGAACCTTGTTATGAAAGAGCAATTTTCTGGTGTTAGTACTGATGATGCTGCTTCTCACCTCAACAATTTTGTTGAGCTATGTGAGATGCAAAAATATAAGGATATAGATGGTGCTATTATTAAGTTCAAATTGTTTTGTTTCTCATTAAGATGTATAGCCGGAAATCGTCCTACCAGACAACAAGGACAGACCATTGACGTAGTAAGTAAGTACATTCCTAATTTAACTATGCAAATGTGCAATTTTCTTCTGCATCGGGGTACATCTACATCGATCATCTGATCAGTTGATCGATCTCGTTGCTGATCTTGGCCGACCGCATGTCGTACGCATTCAGGTGTGTAACCTTGACGTCTGACTCTCCGTGGTTGAACACGTAGAGGCGCGCCTTGTCGCCGACGGCCCTAGTCGGGTACACTCTGGACAGGATGCTCATCCTGCCGTGGCCTCCGAAGCTCTCCACCATGGAGTGGTCGATCTGCGCACATGCACACACCATATATATAGAACATCAATCGGCAACATAAATCATCGAATAGTTTGTTAGCGGGTTGATGTAGGCAACGTACCAAGGTTCTGAGAGGGATCTTGCCGCCGGTCTTGGTGATGTCGACGTCGATGAAGCCGGCGAAGGTGGGCTTGTAGAGGTGGTCGGCGTAGGACGACCTGGAGGGGTCGTTGCACATGAGCACGACGTGCTTGTCCTCGGCCTTGAACACCCTGAAGAAGACGGCCGTCCTCTCCTTGAGCTCGTCGGAGGCGAGCACCCACAGCCCGAACGGCCCCACGCCGCCCTTCACGTCCGCGCCTCGGGCCGCGCACACCGTCTGCGCGTCGGCGCCGCGCCACGCCGGGTCGAACGGCTCCGCCTTGTCCAGGTCCATCGCCGCGAACGACACCTCCACGTCGGCCTGCGCCGGCGACATGAGCCCCTGGACCTCGAAGTAGCTCCCGCCCTCGACGAACTTGTCGGTGATGTTGACGTGGTTGCCGCGGAGGGACTCGACCTCGGCGACCGGCCACTGCATGAGCTGCCTGCCGTCCGGCGCGAGCCAGATCTTCCTGGGGATGGCCTGCACGCCGGCCCAGCCCTTGCGGACGTCGTCGGCCGTGGAGTCCGACTCGTTGGCCCACCCCCACAGGATGCGGCGCTGCTTCGCCGGGTCGAGGAACGTCTTGGACGCGTAGAAGTTGCCGTAGTCGTAGCGGAGACCGTCGTTGCCGTCGGGGAGGGCCGCGTCCGGCACGTACGTCTCAGTGGCGTGGTCGTAGGCCCCGAACGTGTAGTACTCGAACCGGGTGAGGTCGAGGCTCACCTTGAGCACGTGCTTCACGTCGCCGAGGACGGCGCCGGGGGTGGTCGCCACGGGGTAGAAGTCCGGGCACTCCCACATGCCGGTGTTGCCGTGGTGCAGCGCCCGGCGCGCGGGCGCCCACCGCTGGAAGTCCCGGCTGCGGTACAGCACCGCGAGGCCGCGGTGGTTGTCCTTGGTCCCGATCACCAGGCGCCAGAGCCCGTCGGGGCCTCGCCACGCCGTGGTCGGGTCGCGGAACGCGGTGGCGTTGACGCGGGCGTCGGGGGCGATGACGGGGTTGTAGTCTGGCTTCACCCACTCCCTGAGGTAGGGGTCGGAGAGGTCCTTGGGGTACGCCACGTTCTGCACCTGGCGGCCGTCGCCGTCGATGCCGGTGTACATGATGGCGGGCGTGCCGTTGGGGAGCACGGTGGCGGAGCCGGACCAGCAGCCGTTGACGTCGAAGGGCGCCGTCGGGTAGATCGCCGGCTGGAGCGTGACCCAGTTGACGAGGTCCGTGGAGACGGCGTGCGCCCACACGATGTTGCCCCACACCGCCGCCTTGGGGTTGTACTGGTAGAACAGGTGGTACACGCCCTTGTAGTACATCACGCCATTAGGATCTGCACACATCACACATTACGCACGCAACATGAGATCAGGGTAAGAAGATCATCGTCGTAGATCGATCATCGTACGCAGTTACCGTTGATCCAGTGGCTGGGGGGCTGGAAGTGGAAGCCGGTGCGGAGAGGGTCGTCGACGGCGACGGCGCTGTCGGCCACGGCGTCGAGGGACTGCAGCTCGGGGAAGACGCGGTGCGAGGCCTCGGCGACGGAGGAGGAGAGAAGCGCGAGCAGCAGGAAAACCACCCACGTTCTTGGCTGGATCGCCATGGACTAAAACTTGCTATCAACGTGCTGCTCGTCGGTTCAGCTAGTTGCTATATGGACGAGTACGTGGGAGGGACACGCGAACGTGCGTTATATGGGGCCGGCCAACACACAGGCCAAGGCAAAAACAGAGTCGAGCAGCGTACGTACTTTTGTGGTGCCGGATAAGAGTTAGTTGCCAGTCTCATGACAGAAGTGTGTCCGCGCGCCCGCCGTCTCTGGCCGTGGAGGATTCCTAGCCTGTCCCACGGAGTAAAATCATGGAGGTACGATTCACGAGCCTAAACGGAGAAGGACAACTACTCTTATCTTGTATTGCAGCAGATTACAATTGTGCCCTGTTTGATTGCACAGAATTGACCTCCGTATTGAATTGGCAATAAAAAATCAAATCAACCAATTCAATGGAATATCACAAAGAGTGTTTGGATGCATGGTATTCAGCTATAGAATTTTGGTTTCAATGGAATACCCAATCCTGTTTGGATGTCACACTTGTGTGGAAATGAGAGTAGGGCAGATGGGTGGCCCGGTGGCGACAGCGGTGGCCCGAGGCCAGGGATGGGGAGGGAGGAGGCTGGCTCGGCGGCGGCGGGTGGCCTGACGGCGGCGGTGGAGGGGCCATGCAGGCAGGCAGAGGTGGCGGCGGCCTGAGGCCAGGGATGGTGAGGGAGGAGGCTAGCCCGGCGGCAGCGGGTGGCCCCGCGGCGGCAAGGCCTAGAGGCAGGCGGCGGCGGCGGAGGGGCCCTACATGCAGGCAGCGGTGGCGGCGGGTGACCATCGCGCGTGAGGAACGCGACCTGTGCGCGAGGTTGAGGGCTAGTACCGCTTCGCTCGTTTCCGAGCTAATTTAGAGGTCTGGACCTCTGAATTGGCGGGGCAGAAAATTACACTCGCGGGGCTGGATCTCGGAATTGGCCTCCGAATCCACGGCCCAATTCCAAGCGCAACCAAATAACGAAATTGGCCTTTTTAGACCTCAATTCCAATTCCGAGCCCCAATTCTGTGCAACCAAACACGGCATTGGATTCTCACAGAGTCACTGTTATAAATAGGATTGATATTGATATTTTTACTGGATTATAATTTTCGGTTCCGCACTTTTCTGGACAAGTGCAATTATAGTTGCACTTTTTCTGAACTGTAATTGCACACTTTTCTCAGTTGGATTTAAAATATCTTTGTTGACTGAGACATATACAAACCCTTATTATTTTAGAGAAATTGGATAAATTAATAGTGTCCAAAGAAGAACATGAACCCCCATCTCTTTTGTTAAGATATCTCCTAGTCCATTTGCAATCTGATTAGATAGAATAGAGTTTAGTTATATAGAACCATCCGACAAGAACAAAACACAAAAACAAAAGGCACGGCCTTACGCCGCGACAATATCCCCGGGGTCCTAAGCGCGATTTTTTAAAATAATATGAATTAATTAATAATTTACGGGAATGTCACACGTTTTCAAAATTTTCCGGAGCCAATGTCGTGGCGGCGACGGCTTCACTCGTCGTCACTGCAGAGGTCGATGTAGGGCTTCTCAATGGCGATCTAGCACCACTCTTGCTGCTTCGCGACATCTTGGCGCATCGTCTTCTCGAGCAGCCCAACGACGGTGGGGAACTCGGCCTACGCGACGATAACTCCCTCGAGCGACGACGCTCCGACTTGGCCTCTGATACGTCTCCAACGTATCCATAATTTCTGATGTTCCATGCTTGTTTTATGACAATACTTACATGTTTTGCTTGCACTTTATGATGATTTTATGCGTTTTCTGGAACTAACCTATTAACAAGATGCCACAGTGCCAGTTCCTGTTTTCTGCTGTTTTTGGTTCCAGAAAGGCTGTTCGGGCAATATTCTCGGAATTCGACGAAATGAAGACCAAACATCATAATTCACCGAGACGGACCAGGACACCGAAGGGGAGTCAGAGGGGAGGCCTGGGGCCCCCACACCATAGGGCCGCGCGGGCCAGCCCCTGGCCGCGCCGGCCTATGGGGAGGGCACCCTGTTGCCCCTCCTGCGCCGCCTCTTCGCCTATATAAACCCTTTCGACCTAAAAACGCGATACCGATTGACGAAACTCCAGAAAGACTCCAGGGGCGCCACCACCATCGCGAAACTCCAATTCGGGGGGACAGAAGTCTCTGTTCCGGCACCCTGCCGGGACGGGGAAGTGCCCCCGGAAGCCATCTCCATCGACGCCACCGCCTCCATCATGCTCCGTGAGTAGTTCCCCCATGGACTACGGGTTCTAGCTGTAGCTAGTTGGTATTCTCTCCCCCATGTATTTCAATATAATGATCTCATGAGCTGCCTTACATGATTGAGATTCATCTGATGTAATCGGTGTTGTGTTTGTTGGGATCCGATGGATTGTTACATTATGATAGTCTATCTATAAAGTTTGTGAAGTTATTGTTGCTGCAATCTTGTTGTGTTTAATGCTTGTCACTAGGGCCAGAGTGGCATGATCTTAGATTTAAGCTCTATACTTATTGCTTAGATTGTATCTACAAGTTGTATGCACATGTCTATGTCCGGAACCAAAGGCCCCAAAGTGATAGAAATTGGGACAAGTGGAGGGGAAGGCTTAGATATGAGGATCACATGTTTTCACCAAGTGTTAATGCTTTGCTCCGGTGCTCTATTAAAAGGAGTGCATTAATTTCCAGTAGATTCCCTAGAGGCCCGGCTGCCACCGGCTGGTAGGACAAAAGATGTTGTGCAAGTTTCTCATTGCGAGCACGTACGACTATATATGGAAAACATGCCTACATGATTAATAAGCTGGATGTTCTAACTTAATGCTTTGAATCCTATCAATTGCCCAACTGTAATTTGTTCACCCAACACTTGTTATTGGAGAGTTGCCACTAGTGTAGATAGCTGGGAACCCCGGTCCATCTTTCATCATCATATACTCGTTCTACATGACATTGGAAGTAGTATCAACTATTTTCTGGTGCCATTGCTCTCATATTACTGCTACTGCTGCTGTGTTACTGTTACTACTGCTCTCATATTACTGCTGCTTTCACATCACCCCTGTTACTAGTGCTTTTCCAGGTGCAGCTGAATTGACGACTCAGTTGTTAAAGCTTATAAGTATTCTTTACCTCCCCTTGTGTCGAATCAATAAATTTGGGTTTTACTTCCCTCGAAGACTGTTGCGATCCCCTATACTTGTGGGTTATCAGCCTCCAGCATGGCGATGATTCCCTCGAGCTCATCGTCAACGACGTAGTCGCCCGCGTAACCTGGCACCATCGCGCCGTCGTCCAGATCCATCTGCACCTGCTCCGGCGGTGCGCGCGAGGAGGAAGATGTCCCAGAGGAGTGATGGCGTGAGGCGGACATGCGCAAGGCGGCCATGCCGCGGCGGGACTCCCGCCGTAAGAAGGCGGGCGGCGGCGTCACATCGTGCTTGATGTAGCGGTAGGAGACACGGAGGCGCGTGTCATCCGACGCCACTTTTTGCGCCTCCATCTTCTCGCCTTGCCAGCCCCCCCCCCCCCCCCCCCCCCCCGTGGCCAGTCTGGCTGCCCCCGCGACCCCTCGAGGACCGACCGGAGACTATCTGCCGTCGCGGAGCTTGGATCTGGTGACGGAGCGGTCGATTACGGTCACCAACGGTGGATTTTGTCGACGGATTCAAGGGCGGATAAGTGAGGGTTTCAGCCCTCCGAACGGGGTATATACCATCTCGCGCCGCTGAAAAACGGGGGCTGGTATATTTTTACGGGCGAGAAACCGCATACGGGATTTATTCTGGCCCAAAAAAACAATGTGAACCCTCCGCAAACACTTATACATGACCTGTTTGAGGGGTCTGCTTGATATGCTCTAATTTATTCGGTCGGGACAATATTTGAGTTCGATCGTAATTCATTAGGCAACTGAAAGCCGATCTCGGGGAGCCGCGCGTCATCGGAACATCGCGTATGTATCGGTCCGGCCGGGCGTACACTCTAGATCAGATAGCTCTCATGGACGTCGCCGGGCTGCTCGCTGCCTGCCTCGCTACCGTGGTGGTCTACTGGCTTGCAGGACATCGGTTGGTAGCCGCCGACGACCGCTGGCGGCACCGTCTGATGGCCTCGATGAGCGACCGGAGGGCCAAGCACGTGGCGCTCGGCGTTGCGCTGTGCCTTCACGCAGCGGTCCTCCTCTCGTTCTTCAATACCAGCAGGGACTTGGCGATGCACCTCCATGACACGGAGGCGAAGCTAACGCGCATGGAGCAAATTATCGGTAAGTGTCAGGATAGAAATTAATCATTATTCGTTCAATCTGTATTGTCGTACTGATATTGTACTTTCTTTTAGTGCTAGCAATAACATAACATAGGCAAATTACACCGCAATAGGCAATACAGTTGTTTTTGAAGATTGCCATTGTTTTCTGAAAATAGGGAGGTACTAAGTTTTGTGATCGGTTGTCTGTATTTAGAGAACCAAGGAAAACACCACAACGATATGATTAACAACTTAGCAAGTATGTTGTCCAAGAACTCCGACGACATAAAGTTAATGGCGGCCTACAAAGACACCAAAGCTGACGGCACGCCCAACTCTAAATTTAGCATCACAGTCGAAGACGACATTCAGCATCCGCAAGGTGAAACCATGGTAAGGATACTACACTGCTCCCTATTTTGTAAAGACAATGGAAGACTTTAACAAGTCACGTACTAAATATACATACATGTACTGTAATATATGTGTTTGGTTTTACTTTGAGCAATGATGAAGTCTTTGTAAGGAGTTGCTTCTCTTGTGATCACCTTATGGCAGGATCAAGAGTTCCCCGAGAGAAGTGATGACAAGGAGGAAGCACCGACACATGGCCCGCCAGGCGAAGCGACAGAGCCACACAAGCCATGGAGAGCCTTCCTTGTCCCCGAAGGCCACGCTTTTGTGGTGGAATGTGTTGGCGACGAGCTCGCAGTGCATGTCCGGTCGGCCTCGCATGGCGGCTCAGAGCACAGCTCCACCGGAGACGACGCCCAACAACTCCCTTTCACCTGCGGACATCCGCCGAAGGCAGGAACGCCGTCCTTCTACGACGGTGGTTCTTACCGCGCGTTGTTCTGGTCATTGCCTGAGCCGGGCAAAGGCCTGTAACGGGCCTTGCCGATACCATGGCCGCGGTGGGAGAGGCTGATGGCGGCGGTGATGGAAGGCACTAGGACCGTCGACCCCCTGGTGGTAGAGGAACTTAAGTCACCTGGGTCTGTGATGCTCTCCACCAACGTGGTGATGTTCTACGCGCCGTCTGATGGGAAGACGAAGCTGCTCATTTTTGCAAGAGAGGATCTGGAGCACATATATAGCACAAAGGAACAGGGCGGTCCGGTTGTGACATCTCTCGCGCCGTGCTCTGTTCTCCCGATGTATTTTGAACCTACAACTTCCGAAGCATTTTTTCTTGATGAAAAAGAGGACAGCTTCCGAAGCATTTTTTCTTGAAAAAGAGGCCAACTTCTGAAACATAAATATAGCTAGTATGTAGCATCAAAAGGCATTAGACTAGCCACAATGGGAGTATCATAACTAGTATCATGCATGCCATGTTGGCAAAAATCTGATGTGGCGCACTAATTAATGAGGTGAGAGATGGAGGTGGTATCATAATATGATACAGTATCATAGCACGTAAAACTAGAAAACTTAGTGGCAAACACATCATGTACATCAATTTGCATTGAGATTCTACAAAACATTAAATATGATGATACCATGATACTATCTTAAACTAGTATCATGTGCATGATACTAGTGTATGATACTTCCCATTGTGACTAGTCTTAAGATATTTTTCCCTTCAAGTGTATTTGGATAGAAGCTATAGTTAGACGCGGATATATGCATAGAATAGAAGACATTAATCCAACTAGTACTTTCTTTTGTTTACTATAAGTGCTACTCCATGATGCACTTTAAATATGGTACATGATACAAATCATCCATCGATCCAACTGTTTGATCAGCGGGAAATGATGGGCCTAAAAGGAATGGGTCTGGGCTTGGGCTTGCCTAATTCGGCGGTGATGAGTTTCTTGTAGCCCGATTCGTCGCTATTGAACCCAATCCAGTGAGGTTGGTGCTCTTGCGCAAGGTTAATACTCCACGTGTGTATTATGTTGCGAACACACGAGCAAGATGGTGCAACTGTTTTGGGATGCATTACTGGATTTGTGGGGTCTGACGGGTGCTCCACGCGTTTTTTCTTCCATCTTGTATACGTGTTTTGACTTCTCTCTCGTGGTTTGCTGCGACCAATGAGGATTTGCTACGACTAGTGGGGATTCACTACATAGTCATAAGTCAGTTTTTGGATGCATTACTGCTTTTGAAATGTCGCGATGTTTGGGGTACAATTTTGATCCACTGCAGGAAATAAAAGTTGAGACGATGGTGTAAACAAATAAAAAAAAGTACGCGGATGGAGTACGTTGCAAGGGCCATAAGGCTGAGATTTCGCGTTTTCTCCCCCAAATCTAGCGATTGAAGCCTAGGACCGTCCTTCATAGTCCGGTACTATGTCATGAGCCCTTTGAATATTCTTGTACTCCTACAACATAAATTTAATGTTTTCTTTAGTTCTATTTGTGTGGTACATGAGCAGCTGTAGGTGTACCAACAAAAAAGTTCAGCTTGTAACCATCTGGCACGAGCAATATTTGTCTTTAGCATGAACATTTGAAAATATTTTCTACTTCCCAAATTATTTTGCATATAATTTTTGGTCAAAGTCCTATTTTCTGAAGTTTGACCAAATAATATACAAAGAGCTTTGGAAAGTTGACACCCCAATCTGGAAAAATATCGTTGCTGGGATCAACACCTTTAGACCAGTCTCCAAAGTCACTGTTGGTAATGGAATCACCACTACTTTTGAGTTTGATCTCTAGCTCAGAGATTCCCTATTTCATGAACGCTTTCCCAACATCTTCTCTCCCACTCCACCTACCCTAACATCAACCTTGCCATGGCCCTCCCCTCGGGAATCGCCAATTCCTCGTCCCGCACCTCTCGAACACCGATGTGGCGGAGCTTCATGTCCTCACCTCCGAAATGAGCTCAGTGGGTCTGTTCTTTGATGTTCTGGATCTCCATGTTTGTCGACTTCCTAACAAAATGAGCAAAAGTTTGTATGCTGTTTCTTTCAGCCAACTGCAGATCGATGACATGGCGGCCAATGTCTCGAGAAGTGTTGCACCTTTGAAGTGCAAGATCTTATGCTGGCTTGCCAGGAAAAAGCGGCTACCCACCAATGAGTGGCGCTTTCGACATCAACTCAGCTCCTCTGCTTCGTGTCTCTCCTGTTCCCATGGCGAAGACACGGACCACTTGCTCCTTATGTGCTCTCAGACATGGGAAGTTTGGAACTTCTTCCACCGCAACTTCGCCTCCCGCGACTTCGCCAACTTCTCCGACCTCTGGATCTCACGTTAAACAGTTATGAGGAAGCCACTATCTACACATTTGTTGCTTAGAACATTTGGAAGAGAAGAAGCACTCTCATTTATATTAGAGTTGTGGAATACATATGTCTGGTCTCGCAACGGTGCATCAACGTAGACAACATTAGGCTTTGGGCTTTTCACTGCAACACCCCCTCCTCGAACTCCCTTTTTAATTCTTGGTGTAATGGTTATGAACTTATGATCCACTCTGAGATCATAAACCCTTATCTTCCCGCCCCCCTATAAAACCTTGGTGATGTTTCCCCGTAAACTCTTTCAACGCTTTGTCATAAAAGTTCGGGATGGTGTAAACCCGCCGTAGCCCAGGTAAAAAAACAAAATTTGATATTTGCTACTCTATTTTCTTGAAATAAGGCATGTTTGTGTTATATATAAGCTCCAAAGGGTTAGACTAAATGGATATCACGACATAATAGATGGCACTAAACTCAAGACTCGTAGAGTTTCATTGGCGGTAAGATCGGTATGTCTTGCGTTGAACAAACTTATGATCAATGTCAATGACATGGAGTTAAGTATATAGAATTTAGCATCTGATACATGGGTTGTTAAAAGTTGGAAGGCGTGATCTAGGTCTTCTTAACGAGAATGTAACGATCAGAGGTGAAAAGATTAGGTATTTTGCCTAAACAAGATGCACAACACAAGACCTTTGGTGGACGTTCACGACAATTATCATTGGGTATCGAATACGTGCCGACGTAACGTGAATGAATATGGAGGAAAATTACACTTAAGAAAGGTTTGGTGACGGAATCTCCCCAACAAAAACAGTTAATGTGGAGATCATTGATAAATGTGGCTCACTTCAAGTTCAGACTCATGCTTTTTCTACTAATATGCTAGCCATGCAGCAAGAGAACGCATAAAATACGACATGAGTCATAGTTCACTCGAGTTGTATGTCAAATTAATTCATTGTGATGCTTTCGATGCGGCTGATGAGACGGTAGCTTGCTGCTATGTTCGCTGGTTTGCACGGTTTCACACCGAGACGAGGAAGGCTAGAAAAAACATGAGCGAAGAACCACCAACTTGAAGCTTATAAACAGAAAGTCAGGCTTAGGACATTTTCAACAAATGTATCGTAATCATCCACAAGTCCCACCGGATATATTTTAGAACGGGTCAAGAAGAGTTGCAAGGTTGTTTATTATACCTACACAGGTCGCTTGTGTCTTTAGTGTTGCTTTCTTTATAGAACACCCTAGGAAGAGTTTTGAAGCCTTTGACTTTACTCTTTTTAGAATGTGAATTCCTGAGTTCCTCACATTGATAAGAGAAAAGAAATCACGTAGTTTCCTTTTCGTTTTTGAGAAAATATCACACATTTTCCTTGACGGCGGAGTTCGAACTTGGAACCTCCCGATTCTAGAACCTACGCCAGTTACCAGGCCTGGAAATGGCCCAACCCGCGAGAACCATAACCCCACAAGGACCTGCGGATTTACCAAACGATCTTTTCTTAGTACTTTTTTTCTCCTCCCTGGAAAATAAAAATAGAGGCAACCCTTTGCTCGGTTTCGTGCAAGCCGAGCCCTCCGCCCCACGAGCATGCACGTAGTGTTGCCTCTGTCTAAGGTTTTAGCCTCTCCCACCACCACCGTCCCACCCCGCGCCGTACCCCTCAACAAATCCCCCCGCACACCCAATTACGTTCGAGGAACAAATCTAATCTACTCAGGAACAAGAATATTGCATTCGAGGATCAAGTCTCGTCTACTCGAGGACCACGAATTGCGTCCGAGGAACAGATCTCGTCTACTCGGGGAACAAGAATATTGGGTCCAAGGAACGAATCTCAATAACACATGGAATAAGTATTGTGTCCGACGAACAAAACTAGACTACTAAGGTAACAAGAATTACGTCAGAGGAACAAATCTCAGCTGGTAAAGGAACATGAATATTGTGTTTGAGTAACAAATCTCATCAACACAAGGAATAAGAAAATATTGTGCTCGAGTACCAAATTTCGTTTATTCAGAGAACAAGAATGTTGTGTCTGAGGTACACATCTCGTCTACTCAAGGAACAATAATATTGCGACTGGAAAATAAATCTATGTACTCAGGAAATGAGAATATTGCTTCCGAGAAACAAATCTCGTCTACTCGAGGAACAAAAATATTGCGTCTGATGAAAACAACTCGTTTACGAAGGGAACAAAAATAATTCGCCCCGGAACAAATCTCGTCTACTCGGGGAACAAGAATACTGCATCAGAGAAACAAACCACTAGCACAAAGAAACAAAATCGTGTCGGTGAAACACATAGGAGGAACAAAAAAAAGTATAGTAGGTGAGACATATAGGAGGAATTGTCACGCCCCGAGACCGGGCCTGGACGAGACAGCCGCCGCGCGCCTATAAACCGAGAGGCTTATACTCGCGCAAGGCTAAAAATGCAGGCTTAAACCAACACAGTGGATCTCGAGAAGCTCAAATACATCATTTTACAACTTTATTCTCAATTATACAAGAATTATAACTAAATTCTCTAATCGCTTCCCACCCGCTGGTCCAGCCTAATCCTCGAACGATGAGATCTCCTCCGCTACTCATGGTTGCATCTAAAAAAACATGGATGAGCTTATGAGTACGATAAATCATACTCAGCAAACCGATTATACACAATCATATAAATTGTAAAATAGAAATGCTTTTCGGAAAAACAAAAAGTGGTTAAAGTAATTAAGCATATTAAAATCATGCATGGTGCCACACATGAAAGTAAGCGTTCGCAGCCCGGGAGTCCCAGGGGTGAAATTCCACACTTTCTAGTAATAAAGAATTTCTATTAATATGCTTTTCGGAAAAAAAAAACATTGAAAAACAAAAAACATGTAAAAAATAAAGAAAAAAATAGAAAAGAAAACCATTCAAATATATATAAATGAAATGAAAAGATGAATACAATTTTTAGATTACGAAGAAACGTAGTTTAAAAAAAAATCATGCAAAAAATAGAACTTGAATTGAAAAAGAAACATAAGAAACTATACTTAAAAGAGAGACTAGGACAAATGCCCGTGCGTTGCAACGGGATAAATCAACAATGTAGAGACCTCAAAAACAGGCTCACATTGGTACAATTGCGACGTATCGCAAAAATCAGTTAGCACACATACATCCACGGCGTGCTTCGTGGTTATGCGTGCCACCACTACCTCCTCTACAGTGGCGGATCTACCTTTAGGTAGCAGGGTGCACATGACCCGGTAGAAATCAAAATTCTTTGTTAAACATCATTTTTTCACCACTAATGCACCCCCTAAATTTCTTTTTTATGTGTTGAGGCACCCCTTATGCACCCGGGTTTCAAATGCTCTATCTCCGCCATTGCTCCTCTACTCGCCCCTTCTACGAGGCCATGCATTGCTATAGATCGATTATAAGCCATGCATATTTTGTTTTATCATATACTAAAATGATCACATACATAAACCAAACACTTGCACGCGTACTTATATAGTTCATATACTAAAATGTCCCTCGTTACCAGCAAAACTCATCAATTAGTTCATAATTAACCCAACACAACTATGAAATTAACACTACATTCTTACTCCCGCCCCGCTTGCATCCCTAAACATCTCTTCGTCATAGTAAGAAGCTTAGAAAAATGGCATCACATGAAGCTTCTAAATGTGCTCTCCCCGCAAAGTTAGTCGATATAGTATAAACCAGGAGCAAAGTAAAGCAAACAAAAAAGTAAGGTATGTATCTTCTGAATCTGAACAAAAATGTTGTCAGCTAAGCATTGATCATGTCTCACGAAAAAAGGATCCATGATATATGAACCAAACACTAACATCTCGACAAGTAAATAGTATCCCTCCTCACAGTCGGCCATGTGGCTATCTGTTCATATCAAACTTAAATCCTGCAATCCTAGGAAAAACCACTACATTAACTCGATATATACAAGCTAGCAACTAAGCAAAGATCACAAGTTGCAAGTCATTGTGATTGTCTCAGGGATTAATTTAGCCCAGAAATCTCAACTTATTCCCACATCGAAATGTAAGCAACAAAAGGAAAGGATCATGTCTCAGGAAACATACACCTAAACTTTGTAACTACACTATGTCAATAGTGGATCATCACCACAAAAATTCTGAACTCTTCCAAGGTAAGATGATACTATTCAGTGTCCCAAGTGCAACCTAGAAGTAGATAGTGAAATGTGATTCGAAGGAAATAAAACAGTGATAACTAACATGATGGTCAAACACAAGGTTGTGCCACTCATGGAGTAGAGCTTCCGTTTTTCTACAGTTGTGATATTCAGACGTGGGAATTCATTTGAGCAGTTATGGCTTACCAATTTCATTTTACAATAATTCATTGACAATTTTGATTTATCTCAAACAAGCACTTGAAGATATATTTGCCTGTACAGGAACCCAATATAGTATATGTGTCTCTATAATTTGAAAAGAAAATGTCACTTAACTGAAATAAAATTCATTCTGAGAATCCGCATGTTGCTTCCATTTGCAGTACTTCTTTCTAAGAACAAAATATGGTTTGCATGGCTTCAAAAGGTTGGCAGCTTAGCACATACTCTCAATTCTTGAATACTGTAATACTACACGAGCAGCCAATGCAAGCGTCCAATGCCAATGCCAATGTCAGAAAATTTTCTAGTGGAGTGTGTTGCGCTCTCCTTCTTGGGTTGGTAACTAACACTACTTAATATCATATCTCTTCTGAGAGTATTGCAATACTGTCTCCCCAGGCTTCTAGTAAGATGACTATAACCTGGAACTGTCACATGAAAAACAAACAAAAGTAATGTCAGCATAGTATCATACAGTACCATGATAGAGATCGAGAATCTTCACAAATGCGTAAGCAAACTGCATACATCAACTTGTGTGCTGATCGTAAGGCAAACAACAGATACATTGTACTCTTTGTGTATATTTCATAGTACATGAAACTTTCCTTCTTGCCATCATCGAGAGCAAATTATTGGTTGCTCTGAGCCAGCTTGAAACACATAGAACGTGAAGAGCAACAGAGCAACCAGTATGCTGCTGTTGTAAGATATTGTTTTGAGAAGGAAAATAACAAAAGATAAATACAGTATGCTCTTGTTGTAAGATATTGCATATTCCCAGTCCAGTTGTGGAAATACTGCATAAATATTAAGTAGTTAACATTTCACGTACAACTATGTTCAGAAAAATATCAAAATACAGGATCATAACAAATATAAAAAATAAAAATGCCTGTTATATGTCAAAAAATGGTTTTGGTCATGGATACTGGTTCTTCCAATGAGTTCCTCCTCGCATAAGTGTAACATTTTTATCCCTGTGTTTATCAAGTTGTAAAGTAGCAAACCTGAAAATCATAATGGGGATGCAGCATCGGGCTGGAAGCTAGAGAAAATGATAGTGTCCTTGGCACACTCAAAGATTACCTGTTTACAAATTGCATATCGAATGTGTTAGACATGTATGCCGCAAAAACTGAAGCATAATAATGAACCGTAGTAAGTAAAACATGCCTTACAGATTGACCTAGAGGATGGGACCCAGCTCTTTCCTCCTGGTATGCAAGATTGGCATCAAATTTGGATTGACCTTATGGAATGCTTCTTCAAGGGTGCAAAGAGGATCATCTGATTGCACATTCCAATTCAACATTCTACAGTCGTTCACTTTTCGCAGCAAAGGCTTCCCATTCTCTAAGCATATAGAAAATTATTATTATATTATGCGGAACTAAGTCAATAATGCCAAAACGAGCAAATATGTATTTTGCATTATTAGATCTGTGACACACTTATCTGAAGATGATTGGGCAGGCCTCCTTGGTCACCTACAAAATTGATATTCAAGATTCTCTTCTCATATCTTTGTACACTGAATTATTTTAGGCAAAGAGAGGAGGGCCAGCAGTAAACAAATAAGTATTTCTTTGAATAATTTCATCAAGCTTCAAGTAGATGCAGCAGCTCGGCGCGCGCAGGCATACAAGAGTATATTATTGTTCTTGACTATCATGGCGTATTGCCCATAATGACAGTTCTTAACCAACATTTGATGCAAAACGTCAACGTGTTTTTATGAGGACCAGGAATTCAAGAAAATAGTACATTAGGGCGGTCACAATGCAGATACGCTTGAATCATATCTAGCGATGTCCAGCTCACATCGTGCAAAATAAGATACACAACGTCATAGTGGGTTGTATCTAATCATGGGCCCATGTATTAATAATAGTTGCTTTAGCATGGGTCAGTGATTGGGCCAGAACGACCCCATGGAAAGAGGTCAAGGGAAAGCCAAGCCAGGATTGGGCACGAAATTAATTCGCCTCGGGGCTATAAGCAAGATACGGTATCGTAAATAAGATACGGTGCTGCTCTCTTTCACTTTAATTGTTGTTCCACCTAAGCAATGAATCTGAGTTGGCAGGTTTAGATACAATACACGTTGTAGCGTTGTGGTCGCCCTTAGTACCCCTCCTCACAGTCGGCGATGTTGCTATCTGTTCATATCAAACTTAAATCCTGCAATCCTAGGATTAACAATGCAATGCTCAATATTAATTCAAGCACCCAACGAACTAAGTAGTTGCTAAAGTGAAAAAATGTGGAAACGTAAGAGCTTATTGGCGCAATGACAAGATTCAGGCCCTGAGCATTGATCTATCATAAACAATGTTGAAATCAATATGCAGGTGCCATAAGGGGAAAATAAGAACAAAAGCACATGGGATAAGGTAAAATCAAGTCCTACTTGCCTGGAAATATTTGGAGCAAATTCACCATCATCGCCAATGTTGCAACTGTCTGCACCAGCAAACTTTATCTAGACAGCCCATGTATTTTCATTGCTCTGCCTTAGGAATAACCTAAGGGAATAAATTAGTGCCAAGAAATTTAATCATTGGCTCTTATTCTTCATCAACATAAGTACATAACCTGTGGCCAAACAATATTCAGAGTGCAACATCGAGTAGTAAGCAATAATTATGGTATCACAACCATACTGAGATTATAATCATCAAATACAAAATCATGCATCATATTAATATCTTACAGATGAGTGAAAATACATACAAAAGCTTGCATCCTTCATCTCATGGATAAAAAAATCCTCTGTACGGTACAACATCTCACATAATCGTGCAAAGACCAGTGGAGAATGATGGATGGAGCTGTAGCGTTCAAACGAGAGAGACTTGGGCGTCGGGACAAAGGCCATAGGTCAATATTCAGGGCGTCCCTGCTAGATAACGGAAACGACCTGGATGTTAGGCAGAGGCTGATGCGGACCAAGGAGCAGGGGCTCTCCGCACCCTGTGTTCTTCACGTCCGACGGCGTCCTGTGCGTTACAGGACGCGGTGCTGCAAATCGGTGGCGGCTGAACTTGGTGGTGCGAGGCGGCATCGGATGAATGCAGGTGCAAGACGATGGCGGCTGAATGCGGTGGTGTGAGGCGGCAGCGCGAGGTAGCGGAGGCTGAACAAGATGTTGAGAGACGTCGTTTCCAATGAATCCCTAGCCGCTCCAATCGCCCCACACGAGAGGACAAGAGAACTTGAGCCTATGAGAGATCGAAGGAAATCGAAAGCTTGATTTTAGGTAGCTTGATTTTAGGACGTTTGGTGGTCAATTGAGCTGGGTGAAGGGCTAAGCGAAACGGCAGGAGGCAGAACAGGGAAGGTGTTTAAGATGCCATATATGTTTTGGTGGGAGGGCAAAATTGACTTATTGAAAATATGCTTGATGAAACCTCTGACCGGAGGAAACAGAACCAGTTCCTCCTTTTTATATAGTAGAGAAAAAAAACTACTCTCTCAGTTCATAAAAGATGTAAAAGATTTATCTAAATTTAGATGTATCTATATACTAAAGTGTGTCTAGATACATCTAAATTTAGATAAATTTGCGACATATTTTAAGGAACAAATGTAGTATTATATTCTGAATTTTAGAATAGTCTTCCGTCTATAGCGCTAGCTGATTGATGTATGTAGCAAAGTTTTTTCCATACGTGTATCGTTTGCACGTCAAAGATAATGCTATACTATATGTATGTACGTACTAATTAATTTGCATGGTATGCACAACATGGTGCAGGTGCTGAGGAAACGAACCGGAACGAGCGAAGCAAGCGAACCCAACCCTCTATATTGAACGAAAACGAAATACTAGGGTTGTGTTTGGTAGCCTAGGTCTATCGAGAATCTCTATCTTGCCTCATACACGTTGATCCTAGCTAAGTTGTGTTAAGATTTTAGCATTTATTTGGTAGCCTGGATTTGTTGAGCTCAACTGAGTTGAGATATTGTTTGGTGGGTTTGTTGGGCTCAGCTGAGCTAAGACCTATGTCTACTAATATGAAATTATCATTAGGTCCAAATTTTACACAAAAGCCCTTGAACAGAATGAAAAAAGCAATCGGGTCCTCAGTCCCGATTGAGATGAATGCGTCCCCGATTTCTCGATCCCGACCAGGCTTCATGCCGGACCTGCCTGCGGCGGGGGGCGGGAGGGCGCCGGCGGCAGAGCTCGGGGCGGGAGAGGGCGGACATGGCGACGCGAGGTTGTGGCGGCGCTCGGCCTTGACTGCACTCGGCCGTGGCGGTGCTCGGCCATTGTCCGTCGTCCGTCGCGGAGCTAGGCCGTGGCGGCGCTCGGCCGTGGCAGAGCTGTCCCTCGAGGAAGCGGCGGCGCATGCCCTCGTAGTGGCCGTGGAGGCGCTCGTCTGCGGCTGTGGTGGAGCCGGCCCTCACCGTGGCCGTGGCAGCGCTTGTCCTCGAGGAAGTGGTGGCGCTCGGCGTCAAGGGCGGCGCTGGCCGGTGTCGAGGAAGCTGGAGTGGGGCGTAGGCGTGGAGGGTGGGAAATAGAGAGCGCTTGCGGGGGGAATGAGGGTTGGGCAGTTTGACCCATGTTGGTTTTCCGGGCGAGGTCAGCCCTGCCCAGGTGTGAACCTCGATTTAGACTTCTCTACCGGGCAGGACTGAGAGGCTATTTTCGCATGGGGTGGGCAGTGCCCACTTAGGCCGAGCCGACCTACCAAACAACAAAAGTTGAAAAAAGGTGGGATGAGATGGGAAAATCTGAGGAGGACCGGTTTACCAAACACACCCTAGAACGCCCTGATGGAACAAGCCCATACAAAAAATGCTTCAGCGAAACGTGCTAGGGAGCAGTTTCCGTGTTGCCAGCCGAAATAGGAGCGTTTTTGGTAAAAGTTAGGATAGGGATTGGGAATTTAGAGTAGGGAGCTGTGTAGAGATAAGAAGCGGGATGTGTATTACACATGGAAATTTAAGTGAAATGCCCATTCCCTTGTTTGGTTAACGGAAATTCATAAGGAATAAGCCAAGGAATGGCAACTTTTAGTCATAACGAAGGAGTAAGCTGTCCGGTTTTACCAAAGCCACGGCTGGAAATCAACGGAAAAAATAGCGCGCTATTTCGGTGTTATAGCGACGCTATAGCGTATCTGGAGAGTGAACGCTACGCTATGCACATTTGGCTCGCTATGGCGCTAATCACGCTATTAGCGGCGCTATGCGCGCTATTTTTCGTAGCGTTATAGCGGCACTATTTTTGTATCGTCGTATCGGTGCTATTTTTTACAGGGAAATCGAGCAGCCGACTAGCTATTTTGGATCTTTTGGCCCACGAGCTTCCGAAATCCCCATTCTAACCGTAGTCATTCAACTCGTTGGAAACCACAGAAGCACATCAACAATTCTTACTCCTCCTCACACAACGCGTACATGTTGAAGAAGAAGAATCAACATCACAACGAGTAAAAGCTGCTGATGCAATCTGCCTAAGAAGAAGAAGTTGCTTCTAGTTTTTCATTATGATGAGCTGCAATATGCTGTTCTTCTTCTGAATGATGATGACCGCATGCATTATCCATCTAGTTCATCACATTTTGATTAATTACTACTTTTGCTATGTAGTTGGCTCTTTAATTGTTTGCATATTGGCATGTTAATTAGTTATCTACTTGTCTATTTGTTGGACTAACAAATCTTTATCTTTCAGTGAGATCAGGACTTTGTCAATTTTCGTTGTGATGTAGATAATTTTTGAGCTGTTGAAATTCTTAGTATACATATTACATTTGTTATTTTTTAACTTTTTGTGAAACGCTATTTTGTAAAATAGCATGCTATTAGTACGTTATAATCTTCATAGCATATTTTGGAAGACCACGCTATTTTGTTTAGCACTATTTTTTTCCTTGCTGGAAATAGCATCACGGTCCAGCCAACGAAAGCACACGTACGTCCGTAAGGCGGACACTAGGCGTCGGTGGGCTGATATTTTGCCCCAAATCGGTTGTCCTTCTGGCCATAGGATGGACATCCAACGTCCGGAGCCAGATGCAACACTGTTTTATAGTTTGATCCTCAGTTCTTGCAAAATCAACCTGCAGTCGTAAGTTCCTAAGAACCAGATGCAACACATTTTTGCAATTTGACCCCCTCAGTTCTTGCAAAATCAACCCGCAGTCCTACTTTTTCTTTACTTAAACCAAAAGGTTGTATAACTTTGACTCTGTCTTTCTCAATATTTACAATAAATATGCCACCTTATTACAACAATAAAATTCACCCGTTTATACAAAAAAAATGCTATCACAACAAAATGTCCCGGCATTTCTAAAGAAAAATAATGTTACAATAAAGTGATTAAACCAACAATTTTTTCTGCATATCGATTTACAACAAAACTTGCCAACACTATTCACAAAAATTGTAGACAATTACAATAAAAATCTATACGTTTATAAATAATGCAAAAACGGTTAAGAAATAATTAATTTGCTACAAGTTGAATTACAACAAAAATCAGCATCTATTTTTACAAATGTTGCAAATAATTACAACAAAAAATCATATGTTTGCAAAGAATTAAAAGTGGTCAAGCAATAATTAATTTTCTACAAATTGAATTACAACAAAAATCGCCAACTATTTTTTTACAAAAATCACAAACGATTACAACAAAAAAATGACGCACATAGAAGCAAGTCTTCAGCTTGTCTTTGGATCAAATCCCGTGATAGAAAAATATTCGACGTCCAATCTAGACCGTGATGAGAAAAAACCGTGAGTTATAGCCTAACTAGCCATAAAACCTAGCCGGGTCATGACGGAGGGAGGCTCGCACGATCACTCGCCAGCCACCGGTCGGCTGATCGTAAGAATTTTCCTTATTACAAATTAAACACACACAACATCGGAAAATCGGAAGACCATGTTTCACCGATTTGGCATAATCAGCCACAGTGTAATTGCATATAACAACCGCAACGAGAAGCTAGCTAGCTATACCTAGCTGAGCGCGCATGTGTATGCATCAAGCTTGCAACGGAGCGCGGGCGTGCATACGTATGTGCATATGGAGTAAGCTAAGCTAGCTACTACATACTCACGCGAGAGAACCTGGCTAGTGGGTGCGCGCGCGTGCATCACGACCGATTTTTTTCCCGCATCGGTCGGCCGGCCGCAAGCATTTTCCCATCCGTAAAGGTTTCCGTAAGTTCACAGTCCGTATGTCTAGGATTTCCGTCAATCAATTCCCTACCAATTCTCACCCCATCGGCCCATCCCCTGTTAATTAGTTGGTGGGAAGGGCTGAAAGGGATCCGGAGACCGAGCGGGCCACCGTCTTCTAGGGTTTTCTCACGCGGCGATGGCGGCGTCCAGGACACCCGTCAACGCGGCGACGAGGATCGTGCAGCGGAGGCTCGGCACCTCATCCACCGGCAAGAAGGAGGACGCCGACAACGTCGACATCATCAATGTATACCCCCCGCGCCTCCTCCTCCCTCCCCCCTCTAGCGCGACTTATTGCTGCAAGATGATTATTCGTGCGAGAGGCTTGGGATGCGACGCGAATCCGTCTTTGAAAGTTCGGTTAGTTCTGCCTGCGTAGGGCTTGCGTTTTTCGTGTGTAGGCTCAGTTCCGTCCTCCATGAGCCGTGTGCTCGTGGTGATCTTCCAGGATGCGTGGAAAGTTCCATCGGGTTGCATTGTTGGTATGTCGAAGATCAATTGCTGTTTGATTGTGTAAAAACCCTAGTAGATCCTTATTTCGGACTTGGACTTACCCTTGGCTGCAAACCAGGCACACCTTGTCCTTGTAGATCCGTCTCTAATCTGATTTTTTTTTTGAAACCCAAGGCAAAAAAGCTTTGCCTATTCATTGATTAAGAAGAAGTTGCCTGGTTAATTACGGAAAGTCTCTGATCTGATGTTCACTTCTTCCATTGTTAATCTAGGACATTTTTTTGCTGGTTTACTTGGATTTAGTGCATTATTAGGCGAGGCTTCTACACTACCTGTTTTGTACTTCCGTGTGTCTGTTCGTGCGCATGCTGCATGATCAAATGTTGCCTTAATTTTGATTATGGTGTAACACAACTAGCAAACAGTCACTTGATTGTGATAATTTTCTGGATGTTAATTACTAGCGGTTGGCTTTAGCATTCTGATAGGTTTCATTATCTTGTTTGATTGGTTCGTGGACTCTATGAGCAGTAGAGAATGTCTTATGGAGAGTAATTTTGATTTTCTACCCCTGGATGCTATTTCGGTGAAGCTATTTGCTGCTTAGATTCAAGCCAGCAAAGTGGTTTCCAAAAAATAAAATATACGTAGGCTAATGTTCCAACTTCCTTGTTCAGGTAACGACTTATGTAACACGGGAATGTGGTCAGCTAGTTCACTCTGTAAACTGCTTGTCGTGTCACATACAGATACTATTAGAGGTCGTTTGGTATCCATCATTTGAGCCTGGAATCCTGGAATTCATTTTAAAATTTCATAGGTGGGCTGTTTGGTTGCCACAGAATTGGGCCATCATTTCATTTGGGAAATCCAGCAAAATGATGCCATGTGTAATCACAATTCCGAGCTGAAACCTGTCATTCACAATTCCTGTGGCAATCAAACAAATTCAATATTGAATTCTACTGTCATTTACAATTCCTGTGGCAACCAAACAAGTTTTCATTTCTGGAATTACAATGCAAATGAAATGAATGCATGTATTCATTTCAAAATGCTACAAATGAAATGAAAACCTGGCTTCCAAACGACTTCTTATAGTTTTCAGATTAGAAACTTCTAAAGGAAATTTTGGTGTTCCTATTCTCCAGATCTTATTTTGAAGGAATGATCTTCAATATTGCTCTCATTATTTTTGTACATCTAGTGGTTAAAATGGTGCCTTAACTGTTCTAAGTTCTGTAGTCTGCAACCGTGTAGCTTGCTGTGAAACTGTGATCCTTCATGGGCTTGGTTTGCCAGACATAATTTGATTGTATGTCTAATGTCAAAATCTCAAATAGTGCTTCCCTTGTGCCGAACTCTGTCCAGGAATGTTGATTTTTCCATCCATAAAAGAAACGTGTTCTGACTCGCACAGTCAAAGTTATCTTGTACTTCTGTTGTTTAAAATTATGCTGCTTGAACCTTCCAAACAGTTCGGTATTCCTCTGCAATCAATTACCTGCATCTAGTATAAGATGGCATCAAGATTATTTGCAGTTTAGTTCTAGTTAGTTTAAGCGTACTCTGTTATGGCCAATTAGATGTCCGTATTATTCTCATGTTCCTCATCGTTCTTGATGACATAGCTCATTTGAATATTTCCACTGAGTAGTGAGTACAATACTCTTGTAGGGTAACTGTGAGTTTTGTTCTGCTTGTCCTGTTCTGTGGTAATTAATCTATAAATACAGTTATGTCCATACCAACGACGTGATTCGGTAGCTACAATAGGCTTGAAATATGTCCCAATGATATATGGTCGTGCATTTTTCGTTTTCATCAATGATTTAGTTTCATTATCAGCATATTTTTCTTGATTAACACATCTGTAGATTGAAAACAATATCAATTTTTTTTTGTTTGCTTCCTTGATCTGTTTATACCCTAAGCTGGTCCTTCAGATTTTTGGGCCCCAGGGCGAAGCTAGTGCCCAGGGCCCTTGATATAAATATCAGTATATTAACAGTTATATCTACATATTAAATGTTACCTTGTCTGGTTTTCTTCAAGTGCATGTATTACACTTGAAAAAATTATTGATCGACCTTCTCGGTGATGTTATCAGTTAATCTACTCAGTTCATCCATTTTCTTTTTCTCATGCACACTTATTAGATGATATGGCAGTGCTGAAATTTAAAGAGATAATTAGTAAAAAAAAAGCTAGTGCAGAGCTACAAAGATACTGGATCATCATGGCAAAATCGCATACTGTTGAAAAATCTCAAATAGAGCTTCCCTTCTTCCAAAATTTGTCCAGGAATTGTGATTAAATTTGTTTTCACAGTCGCCGTAAAATTTACCTTTGTACTTTTGCTGTTTTTTTTTGCTTGTTAAACCTTCCAAACAGTTCCGTATTTTTCTGCAACCATTTACTGGTATCTAGTGTATCATAGTGCAAATCAAGATTGTTTTCGGTTTACTTGTTAGTTTATGCGTACACACATATGGCCTTTTACATAGATTTATCAGTCATAATACCTTCAGGATGACATATGCTCATATTAGTTGTTGTCGCTGGGTGCATATGCCTATATCTGAATGTTATGCTCCCCAATGTTCCTGCTCAATATTTCCAGCTGCCGTGTGGTAACTTGATTATCTCATTTCTAGAGTAGAGACAGTATCGATACTGTTTTTTGTTGCTAATATGCCTTTGTAATACTTCTAGTGTTATAAGAGGATTTTCCATAGTTGTTAGTTGATGAGTGGTAAAATATTTGTACTATTATAGAGTTGTCTCTTGTTTTATCTTTTTTGCTTTTTATAATGTTTCAGCGAGCAATTACATTGGCAAAGAAGAAGGTGGCGACCAGCCTTCTGATCACACTTGGAACCATTTCTTTTGTTCATTGGACCATCTCAACACTTACCGCTCACGATAAAAATGAAACTGATGAGAAGGTAGGTGATACAGCAAGATGAGCCCAATAAAGCATTTCAAATTGGGATCAAAAAGGAGCCGCTGCAGCTGAATAGCAAACTCCGAATCATTCTCGGATGAGAAGGTTGCCGCTCAATCATCAGCGCGGTCGCCTTGAGAACAACAACATATAATTCATACTAGCAGTTCGGACATGGTGGTGTTGAAAAACTGCATATAATTCCCAGGAAGTCTCATATGAGAACATGTTTATTATATTTCTCTCCGTTGATTCAATATGTCGTGCTGGCTGTACTAGTAGCTTACACTTTGGTTGTTGTAGAGCCTATGCACACTCCGACCAAAAGCTGATGTGGTGGCTCCTGGATCGTTGTGGTATTATCGGGAGAAGAGGTGTAGGTCACAACAAATACTCCCCCCATTTTGAAAAACCTAAAAAATTAAATTAAATATTTAATGTTTCTACTTGTATTTCTAGAAGAACAGAAGAACTTCGATTTACTGCAAAATAGCAACACTAGAGTAGGCAGCTTTGACTCTCACTTCCTGGCTACGCCATGCCACCTAACCATCATCTACCCCCTCCTCACAAAAATGTAAGACATTCTGGCCATTTTATGGATTCACTCACTTTTGTTTGTAAGTAGTCTACTTTTAGTATGTAGGATCACTTTTTAAGTTCGTATCTAGTCTATTTCAAAAATATCTTAAACATCTTATATTAGTGCACGGAGGGAGTAGATAAAAATGCAATTAGCCTAAGTTAGAAAATTCAATTAGCCTCAAGTCAAACTTTCCTTCTAGTAGTTCTCCGCTTATGTCATCCCCTCCTTCTGTTTTCATTTCCCTTTTTTCTAGATCAGTGGTTTTTTCCCTTTGTTTTCGATCAGTACGATTTTTCCCTTGTTTTTTTATTAGTGCGACTAAAAAACCCAGTTTTTTTTCGTGCCTCGGTAGTCTAAATAGGAATTACCTTCATGGGCCTTACAAACAAACTGTTAAAAAGACGGGCCTACATTTTCTGTCTGGTTCTGTAACAAGCTGCCAAAAAGCTTGGTTTGTTTCTGTGGCTGCTTCCCCATTACCATTTTTTTTTCTTCCTCGACGCGGGAGAGGGGGGGGGGGGGGGGGGTCACACAAAAAAGGAGGGAGAAATCCACAAGAGCAAGGAATGCACAATGGAGGGGAATGAGAACACCTACCGCAACATGAAAGAATTCGCAAATGGGCAAGTATGTGGCCTCTCTTAATTGTGTTGATTTGCACAAAAATGATCGAAAATTTTATCCCTTTAATGTGTGAAAACCTCTAATTAAGCTAACTAATGGTATTTTATACATTCATGCATGTATGAAAAGTGATGCTACTTTATCACAGCCTAGTACAAAAAATATTAGTCGATCATCTCATATTGCATCCTTGAGATCTCTAGCTTGCTTTATCACAGCAGTACCAAAGAATGTACTGATGTTAGGAAATACATGTTCAGTTTATACGATTTCTGCGAGGAAAAGAAATTCTGGAAAAAAACTCGCAAAAAGGAGAAGTCCTGATATTCCATTACTGAAATACGATACATATGACAGAGTGAAAAAAGAAATATGTAATGAAAGATTAAAGTAAAAATGAGGGTAGAGAATGATGGAGAATGTAGAGCAACCGAAAACATATGAAGTAATAGGATGCTAACATAACATAGGCAAATTATACACCACAATAGGCAATAGTTGTTTTCTGAAGATTGCCATCTTTCTAATACTACAAACTAAATTTTGTGATCGGTCGTCTGTATTTAGGGGACAAAGGGAAACACAACAACGAGATGACTAATAGCTTAACAAGTATGTTGTCCAAGAACTCCGACGACATAAAGTTAATGGCCTACAAAGCCACCAAAGTTGACGGCACGCCCAACTCTAAATTTAGCATCACAGTGGAAGACGGCATTCAACATCCACAAGGTGAAACCATGGTAAGAACTACATTTCTCCCTATTTTGTATGGACAATGGAAGACTAACTAACGTACTGTAATATATGTATTTGGTTTTACTTTGAGGCAATGATAAATCTTTTTGGCAGGATCAAGAGTTCTCGGAGAGAAGTGGTGACAAGGAGGAAGCACTACCACCTGATCCGCGAGGCGAAGCGACATAACCACACAAGCCATGGAGAACCTTCCTTGTCCCAGAAGGCCACACTTTTGTGGTGGAATGTGTTGGTGACGAGCTCAAAGTGCATGTTTGGTCGGCCTTGCATGGCGGCTTAGAGCTCAGCCCCACCAGAGACAGCAACCAACAGCTCCCTTTCACCTGCGGACATCTGCCGGAGGCGGGAACGTCATCCTTCTACGACGGTGGTTCTTACCGCATGTTGTTCTGGTCGCTGCCTGAGCCGGGCGAAGGCCTGGAACGCATCTTGCCGATACCATGGCCGCGGTGGGAGAAGCTGATGGCATCGATGCTGGAGGGCACTAGGCCCGTTAACCACCTGGTGGTAGAGGAACTTACGTCACATGGGTTTGTGACGCTCTCCATCGATGTGGCGATGTTTTACAGGTCGTTGGATGGGAAGACGAAGTTGCTCACTGTTGCAAGAGAGGATCTGGATCATATATACAACACGGAGGAACAAGGAGGTCTGGCGGTGACCTCTCTCGCGCGGTACTCTATTCTCCCACTGTATTTTGGGCCTGTAACTTCCAAAGCATTTTTTCTTGATGAAAAAGAGGATAGCTTCCGAAGCATTTTTTCTCGAAAACTAGGCCAACTTTCAAAACAGAAATGTACCTAGTAGGTAGCATCAGAAGCATTAAGATATTTTCCCCTTCAAGTGTATTTGGATAGAATCTATAATCAAACGAGGATATGCATAGAATAGAAGACAAGAGTCCAACTGGTACTTTCTTTTGCTTACTATAAGTTCTACTCCATGATGCACTTTAAATATGGTACATGATACAAATCATCCATCGATCCAATTGTTTGATCGGCGTGAAATGTTGGGCCTAATGGAAGGGTCCGGGCTTGGGCTGGATTTGGCGCTGACGAGGCTCTCGTGAGTCTGATTTGTCGCGATCGAGCACAATCCAGTGAGGTCGGTGCTCTTGTGGAAGGTTAATACTTCGCATTTTATGCTACACTGGTGTATTCACATGTTACCAACTTGTGTGCATTGTGTTGTGAACACATGAGCAATATATTGCAATTATTTGGGTGATTGCTGCCAGATGTTGTGCGAATGCTTTCGTGGGGTGCTGCAAGCCTTTTCCTACCATCTTATATACGCCATACGAGCTTTGAATTTTTTTATCGTTGTTTGCTGTGACCAATGAGGAATTTGTATGACTAGTGCGGATTCACTATATAGTCATAGTTCTTTTGATGCATTAGTGTTTTTGAATTGACGCGACGTTCATTGTATAGTTTTGATCCATTGTAGGAAAAAATGTTGAGATGATGGTGTAAGAGTGCAAAACTGTGATGCACGGATGGGGTATGATGCAAAGCTCATACGAGTGAGATTCCGCGTTTAATAAAGATATGGCAACTGGAATGTGGCCATTTTCTCCTCCAAATCTAGAGATTGACGCATATGACTATTTTTCGGATAGTCTTGTACTACCTCATGGGCCTTTGGATATTCTTATACAACATAATCAATGTTGCTTGATTTGTGCGCAAGTGCACCAACAAAATTCTTCAACTTGTAACCATTTGGCATGAGCAATATTTGATGTTGGCATTGGTGGAGGTTCACGAAAAGACCAAAGATGAAAAGATTAAGTATGTATCATGCCTAAACGGACTATGCAACAAAACAAGATATTTGGTGGAGGTTCACGAAGATAAACATTGGTATCAAATACACACCAGTAACGTGAATGTACGGTCACTCCACCCAAAATAGTCAATGCGTAGATCATTGATAAATGTGGCCCATTTCAAGTTTCAAACTCGTGTCCTTTTCTACTATAAAAGTATGGCATCCGTGCAGCAATAGAACACATAAAATACAACAAGGATCATAGTTCACTCGAGTTGTATGTCAAATTAATTCACTATGATGCGGTTGATGAGATGGTCTCACGCCGAGACGAGAAAGGCTAGAAAGTATGTGGGCGAAGAACCACCAACTTGAAGTTTATAAGCAGAAAACTAGGCTTCGGACATTTTCACCAAATGTATCATAACCATCCATAAGTTCCACCGGATATATTTTAGAACGGGCCAAGAAGAGTTGCGAGGTTGTTTATTATATATACCTACACAGGTCGCTTGCGTCTTTAGTGTTGCTTTCTTTATAGAACACCCCAGAAAGAGTTCCTCACATTGATCCGTATGATCCGTGTAATAAAGAGAAAAGAAATCACAGAGTATCCTTTTTCTTGAGAAAAAATCACACAGTTTCCTTGACCGCACAGTTGGAAGTTGTTGTTACCTATCGAGATTCTAGAACCTAGTGCCAGTCGGCAGGCCTGGAAACGGCCCAACCCGCGAGAACCACAACCCCGAAGGACCTGCGGATTTCCCAAACGATCTTTTCTTACTCTTTTTTTTTTTTCTCGTCCCTGGAAAATAAAATAGGGGCGACCCTTTGCCCGGTTTCGTGCAAGCCGAGCCCTCCCACGAGCGCGCACGTATCGTTGCCTCCGCTCCGCCTAGGGTTTTAGCCCTTCCCACCATCGTCCCACCCCGCGCCGCACCCCTCAACAAATCCCCCCGCCCCGCACACCCAATCCCCTTCCGCCCCCTACCCTACCACCACCCGCCGGGCGACCCGCGAGGCGGCGGCCGGCGCCGGGAGAGCCGAGATGGACAGGTACCAGAGGGTGGAGCGGCCGCGGCCCGAGTCCGCCATCGCCGAGAACGAGATCCGAATCACCGCACAGGGGCTTATCCGCAACTACGTCTCCTACGCCACATCCCTCCTCCAGGTCCGCTCCCCTTGGCCCCCCCTCCCCCTCCCATCCCCGTCGGTTCCGTATCTGCGTTGGTTCGAATCGGCGCGTTGTTGGTGGTTGCGGTGTGTGTTGTCCGTTTGGGTTCAGAAGAAGTGATGGCGTGATTCGCACGGCTAGGTTGGTTTGGTCTAATGGCGTGGTGAGGCTGCGTCCAACCGGTGTGTGTAGATTTGAACTAACTAGGCCGATTGACGCACCAATTCGATGTTGGTATGTTGTGTGGTGTTCGGATTAATGGGTTGATGCTTTGAGATAATACTAGGAAGGATGGGTGGAGTCTGTACGATTTAGCATTTAATAATCCATTGTAAATCTGGTCCGATGTGTGTGATATTGAGATTCCTAAGTACGCGCCACTGGGTTGATATAGTCAAGGTTAATGCGCCTCAATCTGATACGTTGGTTCGGATTATTATTGCATACAGGGGATAGAAATTTAGCAATGTGTGGCTGTTTGTATTATATATTATCTGGGGTCTTCAATTGCTAATGCCTTGGAAACATAATTTCAAGTGTCTAATGGTGATGTTACAAAGTCTGTGGTGACGGTTGACTGCAGTTGGAGATCAGTTGTAAAACGTGGTGCCAGCCTACTGTGATATGGTGCAGTGGTGTGTTTTGTTAGTTTTTCTGTCAGTTGCTTACCCCCTTGGGATGCATTCACGATATGTGGGTGGCTGTAGGATGCGTAGCAAAGGAGGTATATAATTCTATGCTGGGTTTGGATGATTCGGAATTTGATGCTGTTGCTAGTGCTGTATTCCCTGTGATACAATAGCTGGACTGGCATTGGTAGCTTTGTATATCTCTGATATTTTTTTACTGTTTGATTCTTGACTCATGTTTAATATTTTGAATCAGGATCGAAAGATTAAGGAGATTGTTCTGAAAGCCATGGGACAGGCAATCAGCAAGTCCGTTGCTGTCACAGAGATTATCAAGGTGATTCTTCAGTTTTGTTTTTCTCATGTTATTACATGTCGCATTGGCCAGAAACCATATTTGACAGCTTTCTTTGAAAACAGAAAAGGATCCCTGGGTTGTACCAAGATACCAACATCAGTTCTGTCAGCATAACTGATGTCTGGGAACCTATTGAAGAAGGCCTTGTCCCGTTGAGTCTCCTTTTCTTTCTACCATCCTACCATCACATTAACTTCTGTTGCACCGAGGATTCTAATTTATTTCAATGTTTGCTTGTTCTGCAGATTGGAGATGACTCGACATGTTTCGATGATTTCAATAACTTTGTCTCCAGTAGATCTGGACCAGAACTCTCCAGGGTAATTTTGATGAATGCCTGTTATTATCTCAGAAGTCATGATTCTGTTTCAAATTACATTTCTAATTTATAAGGTCACTGTGCATGCATCCTGTTATGGATTTGGAAGATTAATATATTTTCTTGTAGGTATCAAACCCCATCTTATGTTGAGCAACCCAGGCAACAGCAGCGCCTTCAGCAGGCGCCACCACAGCTGCGTCAACCTCGCCAGCCACCAGCTGATTATGAAGGTATAATAGTGATAATTGGCTGTGTTTTTTGTGATTCAGTTCCTCAAACTTATGGCAATCCTGTTTTTGTTAGATTCCTATGCGCGGGGTCGTGGCAGAGGAAGGGTCCGCGGACGTGGTAGGGGTTGGGGTAGAGGAGGTTATGGTGGATATGGAAATAACCAAGGTGGGTATAACCAAGGAGGGTACAACCAAGGTGGATACAATCAAGGTGGATACAACCAAGATGGTGGCTACTATGATAATGGATACAACCAAGATGGTGGGTACTATGATAATCAAGGTGGATATGGTGGTGGATATGGCTACAACCAAGGCCGAGGAAACTACCAAGGTATATAAGGGTAGCTTGTAAATTTCTATTGCTTTTTTTAGAGGAATTTCTATTGCTGATATTGCTTATTTAAGATATTTGGATGCTCAATTGATTCAATGAACCAGAAAATGGTGGATATAATCGAGGACGGGGTGGTATCCGTGGAAGAGGCAATTGGAGTTACCGTGGGGGTATGGCCTGATATAACATATTTGTGTTTCTTGATTGAGTACTTTTATGAACTCATGTTCTGATCGGGTATTCCATAATGCATTTGCTCTTGTTTAGCTCTAGCCTTCCACATTGAAATCCTGCCCTTAAAATCACAATGTGTGAACATTTAAGTAACTCATGCATCCCATTATTCTTCACATGTGGTAGTTCCTCTTCTGATTGAGGACCTGATAATGTAACTGTCATGAATATACTCCCTCCGTTTCAAAGCATAAGGTATCCTCGTTTTATGTGCTTTTTATTTGACCAATAATCATAAAGGTGAAGATTGTTTGTATGAAATTAGCATCACTAGGAAGTGCTTTTCAATACGAATCTAACGATACTAACTACATATAATATAATCAAAATTTGGTTGCTCAATTTTTATGGTCAAAGCTTGTCTTGGAATACACGTGCGCCTTATTCTTTGAAACGGAGTACCTGTTCACTGTGTAAAAGGTTCGATGTCCATTTGAATATGTTGATTTTGTTCGACACACTCTGTTTACCTGTTAGTTTGTCATGCAAACCACCTAGTATTGTCCTAAAAATAATGACCATTTGAACTTCCTTTGTGGGTAATATTAATTCTGTATCTGTTCTGTTAATTTTTCTCATGTTCCATTTCAACTAGATATGTCAAAGGTTTTTTTTTAATATTGATCTTAATTTTTCTCATGTGCCATTTCATCATATCTGCTTGCAGGATATGAACGCGGCAGAGGTGGTGGTGCTCCAGGTGGGAGGGGATATGAAGGTGGAAGGGGATATGACCAAGCTCCTGCTGGAAGGGGCTACGGAGGCGGAAGGGGATATGACCAAGCTCCTGCTGGTAGGGGTGGATATGAAGGCGGAAGGGGATATGACCAAGCTCCTGCGGGGAGGGGTGGATATGAAGGCGGAAGGGGATATGGAAGGGCACGGGGAAGAGTAGCTCGTGGGCGAGGGTACTGAGCAAAGGCAGAAAATCCATGGGCTTCTGGTTCTCTATTTAAATGCATGCTTTTATAATATCAGGGGAAAGTGAAGTTATCCGAGGAATTTGTGTTGGAAGCTGTTGGTCGTGTGGGTCTTAGTAGTTTCCCCTGAGCGCGAGATTTCGTTGTGAGCACAATGCTTTTCCCAAGTTATCCTGTAATCATCTTTCAGTGTTGCTGCTGGCGAGGTTTGCTTGTTTTCCCAATGGTTAAAGAATGCTGAGCATGCAGCTCTATGTTCATGCCCGTCGTTATCTGATGGAACTATTACCTTATTGTTTATTCTATTTGTGCAGTTGTTTTTTTGTCCATAAGTGTCTATTCATTGAAACTACGAAAACTCAAATGGTGCACGCTCTATTGTTTAGGTTTGAGATGCATTTTTTTTCCAACTTGTTAGCTTTTGACCATACTGGCATGATGGCGTGCATTTCTTCATTGCAAGATTTATGTTGTCGTTGTCACTTGGTTGGATTTTGTGTAGCTTAACACTTGATTGTTACTTGGATGGATTTTGTGTAGAGAAGTACTCCCTCTCTTCCTTTTTATAATCTTTTTATAATGCGTATAGATTTTTGGTATTTGTTTCAGAATATAAAATTGTAGCTTGGCTTTTTTTTTCATTACCCCCTCTACCGGTTAGCTTCCACACGACATGCATGAAAAAAAACCCATACAAAAGGGAAAAAATTAATTGAGATTTCTAATGCATGATCCCAACGATTCCTTAGATTTAGAAAGCATTGTTCTTCTTTTCTGAATAGTAGAACTTGACTTTGTTAATTTAGAAAGTCATCGATTTTCCTCATTTTACTCTGATCTCAAATCGTTAAGCCAGGAGATCTTATGTAAATAATACTCTTGCGCTAATTTCCGTGCCAAAAAATTATAGGCACTATAGAATGGAACGGAGAGAGTATATGTATTTATAACTGGAAAACCGTAGTGATTGTTGAAGCTTCTTTTCCCAAGCTAGATATGAGGGGGATACAGACAGGTGGATAGGTGGTCCATCAGCAGCTGAGATTGCGCCAGCCATGGTAGGAAACTAGGAATGGTGCCCACGAGAAGAATTGCCGACATGTCGTGGACGCCCTGACGGAGAAAAGTATTTCAGATTACAAAGTCTGGGGAAGTGGGGAGTACACTACAAAGAACTATGGGATGCTCTGCCAAGTGCCAACGAGGTAGACGGTGGCCACAAAACCCATCTAGAGCAGCATACAGTAGCCAGGAGCGTCTCTGAGATTTCCGGCCCCATCCCGAGCCCCTCCAGCGGCGATGCCGGCCGGAGGTGGCGGAGGGGAGGCGCCGGAGTAGTTTTCCTAGGATAGGAGTAGATCGCGGCGTTTTGCCGGTTGTTTCTGGAGGTGGAGCTCTGGTTTCCCGGCCAGATCCAGGGCTGGCGGTGTGCTGGAGGCGCTCCTTGCTGCTCCGGCGGCCGGAGTCCAAGGCGCCTCTACCTCGTTCGACCTCCACAATAAGGCTCTCGCTCCTCCTCTCAAGCTTCTCACGGCGGTTTTTCTTCCGCTCCTGGCCGGCCTTGGTGGCGAGGAGGATCGGCGGAAGTCGTCGTCGATGCTTGATCTGGAAGTGGCAGGGGCTGATTGCCTCTTGGTGCTCCGGCGCGGCACCATCTGGCGTGTCGCCGGCAGCCTCCCTCCAGATCCGTGGTGGATCTTGGATTGGAGCCTACCGACGGCAAGGCCCTTCGATAAGGCGCCTAGGAGTTGGTAGCAGAAGAAGAAGACTGCCTCCTTGCCTCTTTGGCCGGCCATGGTGGCGGTGGAGGTTGGCTTGGAGGCGGACATTTGGGTATTTCTCACCTGGCCGGCCGTGGAGGCGAGGGGGTTAGTGATGCCCAGCAGTCCATGCTTCTCCCTCTTGTTGCCGACGCAGTTCTTATCACTGCTGGCTCTCTCTCGCGTCTATCAAACCCCATGGTGGTGGCTTGATCTCGGGATTTGAATGCTGGAGGTGATGTTCGATGAGCAGCTTCTCTCCGACGTCTCAATGGAGGTTTCTTCGTCTTCACGTCGGACCCAACGACAGTAGGGTTGTCGCTCCACTGCTGCTTTGCTCTGGATGGCGGTGTTCTCCTGTGCTGCGTTTTCCAAGTGGCATGATCCCCGGAGACGCGGCTGTAGTCCGTCGTCGGAGCGCAACCTGGAAGAGGAGGAAGAATGAGGACTTGATTGCGTTTTCTAGATTTCTCTAGGGGCCTCTTTGCTTTTTCCTACATCCCTGTGTAATTCCTTGTACTCTATAGGGTCTATTAGTACTCCAGGTTCTTTAATAGCAGCTTTTCCGGGTGTTCCCACCCGAATATTGTTAAAAAAAAACCCATCTAGGGTTCCGTTCCCTTTGTCGAAGACATCGTTTCACCACTGTTGGTCTTGGGCCCTTGGAGGTGTGGCGGACCATGGCCTCTCGCCGGCTGGAAGTTTACTTTCATTTTTCAGGTTGTTTCTCGGTGTCTTTTGAGGGATGTTGAGGCGGCGGCTACATTCTGAAGTCAGAATAAGGTCTTTCTCGTTCTATCTTAGCTCCAGCAGTGCGTCTAACACTAGCGGAGGATACATGGAGCCGTGTGCCTGTCTGATCTACTGGAATCCGGTCGGTTTTCGTGTTCGTTCATCTAGTTTCATGACAGTCTCTTCCGATCTACGGTTATCATTATTGGTGATAGTTGCTTCTCTGATGCGCTGGTTCTTTGGGGTCTTAGCATGATGATTTCTCGTTCGTCTACTACAACATGTTTTACTCTGACAAACTTTGACCGACTCTAGCGGTGATGGAGGGGCGAGGACGGTGATACGTCTCCAACGTATCCATAATTTCTTATGTTCCATGCTAGTTTTATGACAATACCTACATGTTTTATTCATATTTTATATCGTTTTGATGCATTTTCCAGAACTAACCTATTAACAAGATGCCGAAGTGCCAGTTCCTATTTTCTGCTGTTTTTGGTTCCAGAAAGGCTGTTCGGGCAATATTCTCGAAATTCGACGAAACAAAAGCCAAACATCTTATTTCACCAAGACGGACCAGAACACCGAAGGGGACCCGGAGAGGAGGCCCAGGGCCCCCACACCATAAGGCGGCACGGGTGGCCCCCTGGTCGCGCCAGCCTATGGGGTGGGCCCCCAGGCACCCCCTTGCGCCGCCTCTTCGCCTATAACGTCCCTCGCGACCTAAAAACCCGATACCAATTGACGAAACTCCAGAAAGACTCCAGGGGCGCCGCCGCCATCGCGAAACTCCGTTTCGGGGGACAGAAGTCTTTGTTCCGGCACACCGCCGGGACGGGCAAGTGCCCCCGGAAGCCTTCTCCATCGACGCCACCGCCTCCATCATGCTCCGTGAGTAGTTCCCCCATGGACTACGGGTTCTAGCTGTAGCTAGTTGGTACTCTCTCTCCCATGTACTTCAATACAATGATATCATGAGCTGCCTTACATGATTGAGATCCATCTGATGTAATCGGTGTTGTTATTGTTGGGATCCGATGGATTGTTACATTATGATTAGTCTATCTATATAAGTTTGTGAAGTTATTGTTGCTGCAATCTTATTGTGTTTAATGCTTGTCACTAGTGCACGAGTGGCATGATCTTAGATTTAAGCTCTATAATTATTGTTTAGATTGTATCTACAAGTTGTTTGCACATGTCTATGTCCGGAACCCGAGGCCCCAGAGTGACAGCAACTGGGATATCTGGAGGGGAAGGCGTAGGTATGAGGATCACATGTTTTAACCAAGTGTTAATGCTTTGCTCCGGTGCTCTATTAAAAGGAGTACCTTAATTGCCAGTAGATTCCCTAGAGGCCCGGCTGCCACCGGCTGGTAGGACAAAAGATGTTATGCAAGTTTCTCATTGCGAGCAGGAATGACTATATATGGAAAACATGCCTACATAATTAATAGACTTGATGTTCTGTCTTAATGCTATTTCAATCCTATCAATTGCCCAACTGTAATTTGTTCACTCAACACTTGTCACTTGTTATTTGAGAGTTACCACTAGTGTAGATAGCTGGGAACCCTGGTCCATCTCTTATCATCATATACTCGTTCTATATGTCATTGGAAGTAGTATCAACTATTTTCTGGTGCCATTGCCTCTGTGTTACTGTTACTGCTGCTATGTTACTGTTACTATTGCTCTATTACTGCTGCTTTCACATCACCCCTGTTACTAGTGCTTTTCCAGGTGCAACTGAATTGACAACTCAGTTGTTAAGGCTTATAAGTATTCTTTACCTCCCCTTGTGTCGAATCAATAAATTTGGGTTTTACTTTCCTCGAAGACTGTTGTGATCCCCTATACTTGTGGGTTAATAGACGGCGTCGGGCTTTCCGCGCATGCTAGTGTCTTTAGTCATTGCTAGGTGGTCCGAGCATATAATAATAATTGTTATTATTCTAAAGCTATTTATACTAATCGTACTATTGTTGATTATTAATAGAACGGAGGAATTTTCGCTAAAAGAAGTACATCCACAACATTGCAAACTCAATATAGAAATCGGGAGGGAAGCAAATTTGGTGCACATGAGCACCAGTGCTCTCAGTTTTTAAAATATTTTAAAACTGTGTTTATGCATTCGAAAAAATCATCACATTTATTCCATGAATACATACACATATTCTGAATATTCATGCAAAGTTTCGGTAGAAATTGCATTGTATTTTGAGCTACAGGAAAAAAACAAATTTGTGGCTACGTATATAGGTATATATTTATCAGAAATTTGTGTTTTTTGTATAGCTTAAAATATAACATATTTTTCTTCAAAATTTCTACCGCACCTTCAGAATGTTTATATGTATGTGGGTATTTAATTTCATATTTTTTCAAATCCAAAAAATATGATTTTTAAAAATCAGGAGCACTGGTACTCATGTGCCAAATACATTTTTCGCCCCTTTGAAATGTTTCTTTTTATGGCTAGCAATCAGGTACAACATATTGTGGAGTCTGACGGAAGATTTTGGCACGGGCTGCAGAGGCATGCTTTACATGTGTGGCTGGGATGTTTACAACGTGCAGGACAACAACTTGAGGAGCCAACATCAATCTAGCGGATGCAATTGCAAGGGCTAGAGTTCAGAAAAGGGGTAGAAGGAAATTTGATATCTTGCTCATCCTCACACACGCCATGGATTTTGTGGAAACAAAGAAATGCACGATGCTTTTGCGAACACAAGGGGTCAATGCACCAACGAGGCAACGAGCACCAACGTAGCGGCTCTTATCAAGGAGAACATTGCTCAGAGGGCGTACGGCATACCCAAGATCTTGGAGATGGGATTGTAGCCTAGAATTGTTAGTTCCTCTTTTTGGCCTTTATGTCACCTGACCCGCTTGCGGATCTTCTGTAATTAAAACTCTTCTTCTATCTAATCGATTGGCAGTTCGACTGCCCGTTCCTCAAAAATAAAGAGATAAGTTCAAACTTTAGAAGTTACCGGCTTCCGAACTTCCGAAGGAAGAGAACACATAGTGCGAGAGTAGGTTTAGGTGTCAGTGGAGGCCTAGCTAAGAGCATTTCTAACCGATCCCCAAAACTAAAACGAGTGAAACACCTCCCTGTCATATATGTACTCCTCTAAAAAAAATGGTTCCTAACTGAACTCTTAAACTTAGAGGAGTAAAATGTTTTTCTCCTCATTTACAATATAATAGGTCTAAACATACGCATATATAATCATAGATTAGTAGTGCATGCAACCCGATACAACACAATACATATCGACACAACCACCCGATACAATCGGTACATAGCCATCTACCTTCGATTCAAACAGATACAATCCGATACAGTCGATACAGACAGCTAAATATGCTGTAATTTGGATACCCGACAGCTCTTTGCAGCGGGTATTCTGGAGCTCATGGATGCGGGTCATCAGTGCTTCTGTCGCCGTCTTTTCTTCTTCGGTAGCTTCTGCGTCCCAGGATCGGCGACGAAGAATTTTTGCGCTACCGTCAAAAGGAGCGATGTTGTATTCCAGCGAGTCGGCGCATTCCTCGCGGACATATAACCATCTTTTGCACCACCCTTGGACCGAGTCAGGGAATTTGACGTCAAAATACTCGACATCAGGGCGAACGCAAATACAAACACCGCCTATATTGTAGGCAATGTTGTGAGAGCCATTACGGCGGAGTAAGAAGATGCGCTTCCATAGAGCCCAATTAGGATGGACTCCAAGGAAGCACTCGCAAAGGGTAATGAAAATAGAAACATGGAGGATGGAGTTGGGAGTAAGGTGATGAAGCTGCAACCCGTACACAAAAAGAAGTCCACGGAGAAAATCGTGGATAGGAGCAGAGAGGTCGCGAATGAGATGGTCAACAAAGCTAACCCGATATTCCATGGGAGGCATCGGGTAGCTCTCCTCGCTGGGGAAGCGCACTGCATCCTTCTTCTTCGTCAGGCCAAGCTTCTTAATCAGATTCACATCTTGGCCTGAGATTTTGGATCTTTCCCACTCCAAAGTTCCCAGATCTTGCGCCGCCATGCAAGCTTCGGGAGTGCTATGCCTCGTGAGTCTTGGGCGCGGAGGCATCAACAATGGCGTTGGAAGAGGTAGAACAGGGCGTGTGCACTGGACTTTGTGGTTGCAGAGAGATTTTGGCAGAGGAGATGTGAGCGCGGCGCAGCGAAGGGGATTGACTGAGGAAGACGATGACTATTTATAGCAGGTTAAGCCCAAACGTCGAACCGTTGGATGGTATGAGAATGGATTCGATGCTTTACACGTGGCTAAAGGGGTAAAAAGTATTTTCACCGTGATGAAACTGGACAGGCGCTACAGCGCGCGTGCCAGGAAAAGCGGAGGACATGTGTCCCCCACTTGCGTAACGTGTCAAAGTGGCGCAGATTTTGGGCCCGCAGGTCAGTGACAAGATAGAACTCGCGTTTTCCCGATACAGTTGTCGTGGCTATCGTCAGCAATGATGTCACTTTATAATGGAAAAATTTCGGTTGTGGTATATGAAGACTGGCGACAACAATGGCATAATGGTAATCTCGAGAGCTTTTGACCAAACACAAGTTTTTGATCAAAATGCTCGGGGGCTACTTTAAAAACCTCGGGTATGGCAAGAAAGAATAGGCGAGAGCCTATGATCAAATGCAAGCATTTGTTCATATGCTCGGGGCTACTCTTATCAGAAGTATTGTCTATACTTCTGATAAGAGATAAACATGGACAATAAAAATATAGAGTTTTTCAGTAATGCAAGTTGAGCCTATGATGACGTGTAACTCACACGTTCGTTGGGAACCCCAAGAGGAAGGTATGATGCGCACAGCAGCAAGTTTTTCCTCAGAAAGAAACCAAGGTTTATCGAACCAGGAGGAGCCAAGAAGCACGTTGAAGGTTGATGGCGGCGGGATGTAGTGCGGCGCAACACCAGGGATTCCGGCGCCAACGTGGAACCTGCACAACACAACCAAAGTACTTTGCCCCAACGAAACAGTGAGGTTGTCAATCTCACCGGCTTGCTGTAACAAAGGATTAACCGTATTGTGTGGAAGATGATTGTTTGCAGAAAACAAGAGAACAAAGATTGCAAAGTAGATTGTATTTCAGTATAGAGAATTGGACCGGGGTCCACAGTTCACTAGAGGTGTCTCTCCCATAAGATAAACAGCATGTTGGGTGAACAAATTACAGTTGGGCAATTGACAAATAAAGAGGGCATGACCATGCACATACATATCATGATGAGTATAGTGAGATATAATTGGGCATTACGACAAAGTACATAGACCGCCATCCAACTGCATCTATGCCTAAAAAGTCCACCTTCAGGTTATCATCCGAACCCCCTCCAGTATTAAGTTGCAAAGCAACAGACAATTGCATTAAGTATGGTGCGTAATGTAATCAACAACTACATCCTTAGACATAGCATCAATGTTTTATCCCTAGTGGCAACAGCACAACACAACCTTAGAACTTTCTCACATCGTCCTGTGTCAATGCAGGCATGAACCCACTATCGAGCATAAATACTCCCTCTTGGAGTTACAAGCATCTACTTGGCCAGAGCATCTACTAGTAACGGAGAGCATGCAAGATCATAAACAACACATAGATATAACTTTGATAATCAACATAACAAGTATTCTCTATTCATCGGATCCCAACAAACGCAACATATAGAATTACAGATAGATGATCTTGATCATGTTAGGCAGCTCACAAGATCCGACAATGATAGCACAATGGGGAGAAGACAACCATCTAGCTACTGCTATGGACCCATAGTCCAGGGGTAGACTACTCACACATCACTCCGGAGGCGACCATGGCGGCGTAGAGTCCTCCGGGAGATGATTCCCTCTCTCGGGCAGGGTGCCGGAGGCGATCTCTGGATCCCCCGAGATGGGATCGGCGGCGGCGGCGTCTCGGAAGGTTTTCCGTATCGTGGCTCTCGATCGGGGGTTTCGCGACGGAGGCTTTAAGTAGGCGGAAGGGCAGGTCAGGAGGCGGCACGAGGGCCCCACACCACAGGGCCGCGCGGCCAAGGGGGGGCCGCGCCGCCCTATGGTTTGGGCACCTCGTGGCCCCACTTCGTCTCCTCTTCGGACTTCTGGAAGCTTCGTGGCAAAATAGGACCCTGGGCGTTGATTTCGTCCAATTCCGAGAATATTTCGTTACTAGGATTTCTGAAACCAAAAACAGCAGAAACAAAGAATCGGCACTTCGGCATCTTGTTAATAGGTTAGTTCCAGAAAATGCACGAATATGACATAAAGTGTGCATAAAACATGTAGATAACATCAATAATGTGGCATGGAACATAAGAAATTATCGATACGTCGGAGACGTATCAGCATCCCCAAGCTTAGTTCTCGTTTCGTCCCGAGCAGGTAAAACGATAACACGTATAATTTCGGAGTGACATGCCATCATAACCTTGATCATACTATTTGTAAAGCATATGTAGTGAATGCAGCGATCAAAACAATGTATATGACATGAGTAAACAAGTGAATCATATAGCAAAGACTTTTCATGAATAGCACTTCAAGACAAGCATCAATAAGTCTTGCATAAGAGTTAACTCATAAAGCAATAATTCAAAGTAAAAGCATTGAAGCAACACAAAGGAAGATTAAGTTTCAGCGGTTGTTTTCAACTTGTAACATGTATATCTCATGGATAATTGTCAACATAGAGTAATATAATAAGTGCAATATGCAAGTATGTAGGAATCAATGCACAGTTCACACAAGTGTTTGCTTCTTGAGGTGGAGAGAAATAGGTGAACTGACTCAACATTGAAAGTAAAAGAATGGTCCTCCATAGAGGAAAAGCATCGATTGCTATATTTGTGCTAGAGCTTTGATTTTGAAAACATGAAACAATTTTGTCAACGGTAGTAATAAAGCATATGTATCATGTAAATTATATCTTATAAGTTGCAAGCCTCATGCATAGTGTACTAATAGTGCCCGCACCTTGTCCTAATTAGCTTGGACTACCGGATCATCACAATGCACATGTTTTAACCAAGTGTCACAAAGGGGTACCTCTATGCCGCCTGTACAAAGGTCTAAGGAGAAAGCTCGCATTGGATTTCTCGCTATTGATTATTCTCAACTTAGACATCCATACCGGGACAACATAGACAACAGATAATGGACTCCTCTTTTATGCATAAGCATGTAACAACAATTAATAATTTTCTCATATGAGATTGAGGATATTTGTCCAAAACTGAAACTTCCACCATGGATCATGGCTTTAGTTAGCGGCCCAATGTTCTTCTCTAACAATATGCATGCTTAACCATAAGGTGGTAGATCTCTCTTACTTCAGACAAGACGAACATGCATAGCAACTCACATGAAATTCAACAAAGAGTAGTTGATGGCGTCCCCAGTGAACATGGTTATCGCACAACAAGCAACTTAATAAGAGATAAAGTGGATAATTACATATTCAATACCACAATAGTTTTTAAGCTATTTGTCCCATGAGCTATATATTGCAAAGGTGAATGATGGAATTTTAAAGGTAGCACTCAAGCAATTTACTTTAGAATGGCGGAAAATACCATGTAGTAGGTAGGTATGGTGGACACAAATGGCATAGTGGTTGGCTCAAGTATTTGGATGCATGAGAAGTATTCCCTCTCGATACTAGGTTTAGGCTAGCAAGGCTTATTTGAAACAAACACAAGGATGAACCGGTGCAGCAAAACTCACATAAAATACATATTGAAAACATTATAAGACTCTACACCGTCTTCCCTGTTGTTCAAACTCAATACTAGAAATTATCTAGACCTTAGAGAAACCAAATATGCAAACCAAATTTTAGCATGCTCTATGTATTTCTTCATTGATAGGTGCAAAGTATATGATGCAAGAGCTTAAACATGAGCACAACAATTGCCAAGTATCACATTACCCAAGACATTTATAGCAATTACTACATGTATCATTTTCCAATTCCAACCATATAACAATTTAACGAAGAAGAAACTTCGCCATGAATACTATGAGTAGAAACTAAGGACATACTTGTCCATATGCTACAGCGGAGCGTGTCTCTCTCCCATAAAGTGAATGCTAGGATCTATTTTATTCAAACAAAACAAAAAAACAAAAACAAATCGACGCTCCAAGAAAAGCACATAAGATGTGATGGAATAAAAATATAGTTTCAGGGGAGGAACCTGATAATGTTGTCGATGAAGAAGGGGATGCCTTGGGCATCCCCAAGCTTAGACGCTTGAGTCTTCTTGATATATGCAGAGGTGAACCACCGGGGCATCCCCAAGCTTAGAGCTTTCACTCTCCTTGATCATGTTGCATCATACTCCTCTCTTGATCCTTGAAAACTTCCTCCACACCAAACTTAGAACAACTCATTAGAGGGTTAGTGACAATAAAAATTAACATATTCAGAGGTGACACAATCATTCTTAACACTTCTGGACATTGCATAAAGCTACTGGACATTAATGGATCAAAGAAATTCATCCAACATAGCAAAAGAGGCAACGTGAAATAAAAGGCAGAATCTGTCAAAACAGAACAGTTCGTATTGACGAATTTTATTAGGCCACCAGACTTGCTCAAATGAAAATGCTCAAATTGAATGAAAGTTGCGTACATATCTGAGGATCATGCACGTAAATTGGATTAATTTTCTGAGCTACCTACAGGGAGGTAGACCCAGATTCGTGACAGCAAAGAAATCTGGAACTGCGCAGTAATCCAAATCTAGTACTTACTTTTCTATCAACGGCTTTACTTGGCACAACAAAACACTAAACTAAGATAAGGAGAGGTTGCTACAGTAGTAAACAACTTCCAAGACACAAAATAAAAACAAAGTACTGTAGGTAAAAACATGGGTTGTCTCCCACAAGCGCTTTTCTTTAACGCCTTTCAGCTAGGCGCAGAAAGTATGTATCAAGTATTATCAAGAGATGGTGTGTCAACCTTACCTTGGGCTTTACCCTTACCTTTCTTATTGTTTTTCTTTCCCTTTGATTTAGGAAATATATGATTTCCCCCCGGTATAGAGGTGAATTTCAGAGTGCCTGCTCCCACATCAATGACTGCTCCCAATAGTTTCAGCAGGGATCTTCCGAGTGTGATTTTTCCTGTCCCTACACATTCAATAACAAGATAATCAATGGATATTGTTCTTCCAAGAATGGTTGTATGCACACCTGCAGCTATTCCCTTAGGAATTATAACAGAGTTATCAATGAAAGTTATTTCTTCTCCTCCTTCCTCGACTCCCCAAAGTTTCAAAGATTTATAAATGCTCTCAGGCATAAGGCAAAATTCAGACATAATATCACAGTAGGCATGAAGAGTTCGATCACCGATAACAATTTTAACAGTAGGATCCCACAATGAAAGTTTAGAGTTCACTAAAACTTGTTCAAGACGATTACGAACATGGCAATAGTTATCATCCAAGCGAGATGTACTTATCTCGAGATTGTTTAATCTATTATATATGCTAGTGAGGGCTGAATCAAAGTTATTAGCTGAATCATGTGATGCAACCAACTTCTTTATGGCATTAAAAGCTTGATCTCCATTGCAATGAAGGAAATCTCCTCCCACTAAAGTATCCAAAGCATATCTATAGCGAACCATAAGACCAAAATAAAAATTACTAAGGAGCAAACTTAGAGTCATTTGAGGTTCAGTTTTACGATAAGAAGTAAAAATTCTAGACCAAGCATCCTTAAAACTCTCCTCATCCCCTTGTTTAAAAGTGAAGACTAATTCTTCAGGCGAAGAAGTAACAGGTTCAGAGCTAGACATGGTAACAAAAGTAACTAATTTTTTTGTATTTTTTTAATATAGAGTGCAAGACAATAAATAAAGCAAACTAGATAAAGTAAATGCAAGTAACTAATTTCTTTGTGTTTTTGATATAGCAAACAAGATAGCAAATAAAGTAAAACTAGCAACTAATTTTTTTGTATTTTGATTTAGTGCAGCAAACAAAGTAGTAAATAAAACTAAGCAAGACGAAAACAAAGTAAAGAGATTGAGAAGTGGAGACTCCCCTTGCAGCGTGTCTTGATCTCCCCGGCAACGGCGCCAGAAAAAGAGCTTGATGGCGTGTAACTCACACGTTCGTTGGGAACCCCAAGAGGAAGGTATGATGCGCACAGCAGCAAGTTTTCCCTCAGAAAGAAACCAAGATTTATCGAACCAGGAGGAGCCAAGAAGCACGTTGAAGGTTGATGGCGGCGGGATGTAGTGCGGCGCAACACCAGGGATTCCGGCGCCAACGTGGAACCTGCACAACACAACCAAAGTACTTTGCCCCAACGAAACAGTGAGGTTGTCAATCTCACCGGCTTGCTGTAACAAAGGATTAACCGTATTGTGTGGAAGATGATTGTTTGCGTAAAAACAAGAGAACAAAGATTGCATGTAGATTGTATTTCAGTATAGAGAATTGGACTGGGGTCCACAGTTCACTAGAGGTGTCTCTCCCATAAGATAAACAGCATGTTGGGTGCATAAGTTACAGTTGGGCAATTGACAAATAAAGAGGGCATGACCATGCACATACATATCATGATGAGTATAGTGAGATTTAATTGGGCATTACGACAAAGTACATAGACCGCCATCCAACTGCATCTATGCCTAAAAAGTCCACCTTCAGGTTATCATCCGTACCCCCTCCAGTATTAAGTTGCAAAGCAACAGACAATTGCATTAAGTATGGTGCGTAATGTAATCAACAACTACATCCTTAGACATAGCATCAATGTTTTATCCCTAGTGGCAACAGCACAACACAACCTTAGAACTTTCTCACATCGTCCTGTGTCAATGCGAGCATGAACCCACTATCGAGCATAAATACTCCCTCTTGGAGTTACAAGCATCTACTTGGCCAGAGCATCTACTAGTAACGGAGAGCATGCAAGATCATAAACAACACATAGATATAACTTTGATAATCAACATAACAAGTATTCTCTATTCATCGGATCCCAACAAACGCAACATATAGAATTACAGATAGATGATCTTGATCATGTTAGGCAGCTCACAAGATCCGACAATGATAGCACAATGGGGAGAAGACAACCATCTAGCTACTGCTATGGACCCATAGTCCAGGGGTAGACTACTCACACATCACTCCGGAGGCGACCATGGCGGCGTAGAGTCCTCCGGGAGATGATTCCCCTCTCCGGCAGGGTGCCGGAGGCGATCTCCTGGATCCCCCGGGATGGGATCGGCGGCGGCGGCGTCTCTGGAAGGTTTTCCGTATCGGGGCTCTCGGTACTGGGGGTTTCGCGACGGAGGCTTTAAGTAGGCGGAAGGGCAGGTCAGGAGGCGGCACGAGGGCCCCACACCACAGGGCCGCGTGGCCAAGGGGGGGGGGGGCGTGCCGCCCTATGGTTTGGGCACCTCGTGGCCCCACTTCGTCTCCTCTTCGGACTTCTGGAAGCTTCGTGGCAAAATAGGACCCTGGGCGTTGATTTCGTCCAATTCCGAGAATATTTCGTTACTAGGATTTCTGAAACCAAAAACAGCAGAAAACAGCAACTGGCACTTCGGCATCTTGTTAATAGGTTAGTTCCAGAAAATGCACGAATATGACATAAAGTGTGCATAAAACATGTAGATAACATCAATAATGTGGCATGAAACATAAAAAATTATCGATACGTCGGAGACGTATCAGCCTACAGTCAAGTATAAATACTTGACTGTAGCCTCGGGGGCTACTCCCATTGGGAGCGCTGGTCGCGCACCCGATAAAGATGGAAGAATTCGAGAAGAAGACAAAATGTGACAAAGATGTTACAAGGTGAGCCTACAACCAAGTACGAGCACTTGGCTGTAGCCTCGGGGGCTACTCCCATCGGGAACGCTGTTCGCGTGCCCGATGAATTTAGAAACGGCATGATGAGTATATTTCGAGTTATACAAATAACTCTTCATATATTCCCATCGGGAGAACAAGATAAAAATATACAAGTCATTCGTTGACTCGAATAAATGAGCTATTCCATCAGCCGAAAAAGGCACTCGACAATATATTCTCAGAACGCCTCAGTCGCGAATAATCTCTGAATGCCGCAAAACTTTGCGAAGGTAAGTCCCCGGATCCGTCCTGTGCGGTGTGGCACCGTCTCTGACGACGGTTTGTACTTTTTCCGTATCAACAGATACGAAGAAAAATCCTAACGGACGCGTTAGGTACCCGATAAAAACATGACCGGAACTCGGCATCTGGTAAGACCTTAAGCGGCGCATGTCGAGTTACGCCAGTATCCCGAGATCGTGTCCAGGGACGTGATCTTGAAGTAGGTTTTTGCGGATTGCCACAAGAGCAGTTAACTAGTACCTGATCCGTTAGATGAACTAGCCCCAATTACCGTTATCCCTGTACAATATATGTTTGTTTTATTAAAGATATGAGTTAACTCGAAGAAGTTATATGGTAATTGTTAAGTTGGAGATTTTTCCTGATTCTCCGACTCAAGCAAAATCTCGGGGGTTACTGACATATGCATTCCCAATGGGCCTGCCGAAGATGGTACCCGGTGTTTACTGAAGGCCCATGAAGTCGAAGAATATGAAGATCGGAAGTCCAATTAGTTGATAAGGAAAGATAGAGTTGTATTACGAATAAAGAGATTTGTAACTTTACGGGTTGGACTCAAAGAGTCTCCCGGAATCTGTAAACTTGTGTAATACGAAACCCTCGGCTCCGCCTCCTATATAAGGGGGAGTCGAGGGACAAATAGAGAATCGAATCATTGTTCACGCAACCCTAGTTTTTATAAGCAGTCGAGTACTTTTTCCAGCTGAAACCCTCGAGATCTACTTGCCCTCTACTTCCAACAAAACCCTAGTCTACAACTTGTAGGCATTGACAAGTCGATACCTTGTCACATAGTATTCAAGTTATGCATTAGAACGCATAACAAGAATGTGCCATCTATTCATGATCGACGATATCGATCTACCTTCTCCGCTTGTCTTTTCATCGAAATTCTCATGTTTTTTCCCTAAAATTGTAGGAATGGTTGATAAATGCCACTCTCTTCATATATTGCTTTCGAAAGTCCTTGATGGTGCCATGCAAAATACAACTCTTTGTCCTCGTCCCTCGGCCCACTTAGGGTTTCCATTACTTCATTTGTAAACAAAAGGTCCAATAAGCCACAACTTCTACTACATTCTACAAAAAGAAAAAAGGATGAAAATTACCTTTTTCCCAAATGTGTAGCGGTGTCGGTGCTCCATCGCCAGAGCTACCTCCTCCAACTCTGGCCAAAGATCCCGCGCACAGAGGCCAGTTCCAGGTGGAAGTACCGGCGATCCAACGACTGGCAAAGCCAGCCATAGGCCGCACGGGATCTGCGGTGAGCGAGGAGAAGGGGGCGAGCTTCCACGTGGCATCGGTAGTGGGTAGGAGAACCGCCAAACCGCAAAGGCGAACGACTCTAAATTGGAACAAATCGATGCGGTGGCGTGGGCGGAGCTACAACTCGATTCCGGAGATTTGGCTCACCGCCGGCAAGCGACTAGGAGTTGGGCAGGAGGGTGTCGTCTGCGAAGATGCAGGTCGATCGGGAGAGTTCAGCGACGCAGGGTGGGGTTAGGTTTTTCTAGTGAAAGCGGAGGTTGATTATTTAGGGATCAGCGGAGCGCGGGAGCCGAAGATTGAAAGTTTTTCTTGGCTAAGGGTTTTAAGAGTTGGGCTAGATCCGGTTGAAGAAACGACGAAACCGAACTTTGTTAGAGATGCCCTAATCCAATGTGTTTGATCAGCCACTCAGCCCTTTTGAAGAGGCTGAGGAAGTATCCCATTCCCGCTGCTTCCTCCAGCTCCAGCGAAACCAAACCAGACGAGGATGCGCCCCTACATCCCCAAGACAACCTTCGCCTTCTGCCACTCCCTCCTCTCCTCCCGCTTCCGGCCATCCGCCGCCGGCCCCGCCGCGCCGCTGCTCCCCGTCCAGGCCCTCCTCACCACGGCCGGACTCTCCCCGCGCCACCCCGACCTCTCCCTCGTCTCCCTCAACTCCCTCCTCCGCATCCTCTCCCGGGGCGCCTCCTCGCCGGCCCACCCGCTCCTCGCCCTCCGCCTCCTCCTCCTCATGCTCTCCCCCTCCTCGCCGCTCCCCTCCCCGGACCACCTCTCCTTCCCCTTCGCCCTCTCCGCCGCCGCCGCCGCAGCTCCCATCACCCCGCCCCCGGGGCCGCAGCTCCAGGCCCTCCTCCTCAAGAACGCGCTCTTCCCCTCCGACCACTACGTCACCACCGCGCTGCTCCAGCTCCACGCGCCCCGCCCGGCCGACGCGCGGAGGGTGTTCGACGAGCTGCCGAGGCGGGAGGCCATCCACTACGACCTGCTGATCGGCGCCTACGCGCGCGCCGGGATGGCCGCCGAGGGGCTGGCGCTGTTCCGGGCCATGTTCGCGGACGGGGTGGCCCCGGACGCCGTCGTCCTCACGACGGCGATCGCCGCGTGCGCCCAGTCCGGCGCGCTCGAGTGCGGGGAGTGGGCGCACCGCTACGTGGAGCGCAACGCGCCCGCGCTGCTCGCGGACGCGTTCGTCGGGTCGGCGCTGGTGAGCATGTACGCCAAGTGCGGGTGCCTGCGGGAGGCCGTGAGGGTGTTCGAGGGAATGCCGGAGCGGAACGAGTTCGTCTGGGGCACCATGGTCGGCGCGTTCGCGGTGCACGGCATGGCGCGGGAGGCGGTGGCGTGCCTCGAGAGGATGGCGGGGGAGGACGGCGTGCGCCCGGACGGCGTGGCGGTGCTTGGGGCGCTGTCTGCGTGCGCGCACGCCGGGAAGGTCGAAGACGGGCTCGGCCTTCTGAAGGAGATGCGCCGGCGGTACGGCGTCGCTCCGGGGCACGAGCATTACAGCTGCACCGTCGACATGCTGTGCCGGGTCGGGCGGCTGGAGGAAGCGGTGGAGCTGATCGGGAGGATGCCGATGGCCCCGCTCGCATCCGTGTGGGGATCTCTCCTGGCAGGCTGCCGAATGCACGGCAACGTCGAGTTGGCAGAGGTGGCAGCCAGTGAGCTCGAGAAGCTAGGAGCCGGTGCCGACCAGGGCGTCCACGTCCAGCTCTCCAACATTTATCTCGATGCCAACCGCAAGGACGATGCGCGGAGGGTCCGAAAACTGATCGGCAGCCGGGGACTCAAGAAGGTCCCGGCGTATAGCGAGGTGGAGGTTGATGGCGAGTTAAGCTCGTTCGTCGCTGACGACCAGGCGCATCCACAGCGCTTCGAGATATGGGACGTGCTTGGGCTGCTCGCAGAGCAGATGGGGCCGAGTCCAGAGGAGGAGGAAGGAACAACCTTGGTTACGCTCTTGTAAGTTGTAAGTTGTAACAGGAAATCGAAACAATGTTGCAATACAAGCGTTGATACTGAGCAGTAAACGGTATTTATTCATTAACTGGCCAGGATATAAATATGAAGGTAATAACAGAAAAGAATTCAGCTCAAGTTCGAGCTCATGCGCCTCAAAGCAGGCTGTACGCGCTGATTTACGGAGGCACTTTATTTGAGCTTCGGTTCAATACAGCTGTGATAAATCGTGGTTAAGAACACATGTACACATAACAAGGGTGTAATACAGTTCCAACTCTGCAATTAGCATATTAGTTTCTGTTTTGGTGTAGAGCAATCAAAGTTCTGCCATGTGCTCGCTTACACGCAGCACAACAGAAGGCATAGACAAACGGCAGTAGTGACATAACAGTAGTACTGATACATTGTTTACATGTGACAAAATTTGCGCACTTTCACACAGTAGAACTTGTGCGGTGAGAAGTCCACTAAAGTACTTAATACTCAACTGAAGAAGAAGAATACAAAGAGGCTACTCAAGAAACACAAGCCACTAGCAAAAAATTTAACCCAGCCTACTTCCTATCATCAGATGATACCAGCGCACATTATGTACTGCTACATCTTGGGGGTCACCGAGTGTCATATCAGATAGCTTGCTTGGGGATGGGAACATTTCATGGCTTCAACGAAAAAGAAAGAATTGGCTGCCTGTTACGAGTGCCACAAGTCCAGACGCTACTGTGGATCATGTCCCATAGATGTCTCTATGAACCGGTGCGCCGAATCCTTTGACAACATCCATCCACCGCTTCTCTATTAATAGAACTGAACTGTCCAATAGGTGACCAAGAAACAGCACCGGATCTTTGAAAGCAACGAATTCAAAATTATTCCATTTCTCCTGTTTCAAATCTTCGTCACGATCTTTTCGCTTAACCTTTGTTTTTGTGGCCTTATGTAGGCCTGACTTTTCTGCCGATACAACTGAACCATGTGGCAATTGGCCATCCTGACCAATTGGCAATCGAAAATCAATAAAGCACATTGCCCTGCGAAAGTAAAGAAAATTATGATCAGTATCATGTTGATGGCAGTCTCCTAGCAACAGATCAAAAGCTAGCACAGAATACTTATCCACACATACTCAGAATTTCTGAAAAATGAATACAGAAGGCAACATGGCCTGCGGAGTAGTGGGGTCACGACATCAAAACACAGACAGCAAATGCAAAGTAGCAAAAACAATTCAGCAATAGAAAATAGTTACACTCGTCAAAACACTTTAGCTATAGACCATACTAAATTAGCGGAACACTTGAGCAGTAGAAGATTACCTTGTACTGTAGACCACAACTGAAGATGAACATAGCGGCGGAAACGACAGGCCAATGACCTCTCCTGGAAATTCCTGGAAACTTCTGGGTAAGTGATGTGTATGGCGCTTGGACCATTCACCTAGTTGTTTTGCTTCTACATCAAATACATAAACCTCATTTTTGGAGGTAGTTATGACAAGGGCATTGTTCTTGGGACAAAAGCCACCAGATGTAACCGAACCCTCATTCATTCTGGGTATGAACCAGTGTTGCCTGCAGACAGTAGAAAAAGTTCAGGTATGGTACAAAATGCATAAGTATGATAATTAAATCACAAGCAAAAGGACGGCAAAATTACACTATCATGAAGCATACCTCTGAACCTCCAGGTTAAATACGTAGATATCCCCAAAGCAGTTAACTGCTGCCACCCACTGCCCATCTGCGCTCAGAAACATTTTTGTCACAGGTGGTTCTTTGGAAGGTTGTGTTCCATCCATCGTTCTCGTAGGTTGAAATTCAATTGAAAATTTTCCTGCTGCAATATCAAAAACCTGATTTGTGCAGCAAGAAAGAAGTTAAAAGACATAAAATAACATAGAAATGAGAAGACACACAAAAAAACATTACTGTGGACTCAACAGTCAAGATCTATACTGATAAAATATGCATTTCTAACAAATCGGTCAAAAGATTGAGGGTGACATCTCATTATACAGCATACGTCCGAATTCAAAACCTGGTGATTTCACCATACATGCTAAATTCAACAGTAGCCAAGGGACAATTCGAGAGAAGTGAACCTCGCATCAATTTGCACAATCAGTTTAGTTAGCCATGTATGATAATAACTAGGTCCAACATCTGATAGTACTATACTGAGTGTACAGAACTTAAAATGTAATTTTCTCTAACTGTATATCTTTAATTTACAAAAATAGGTTCTTGTGAGCTAGAGCAAAAATAGTCTTCAGGCGCAAAGCAGCCGCAACAACAGTAACAGAAACACACTACTTACGTGAAGCAAACTTACATTGCAGAGAAACAATGGAAATCATCTAATCATCATCTCCTACGACTGTAAAAGTGGCGAGAGCGAGATCAAAGAAAAACTTACGTATATTTTTCCATCATGGCAAGATAGTATCAGACTGGACGAGTCAGCAGTAAACATCATACTCTGAGCACAACGGATTTTCTTCTCCAAATTTATTTTATCTAGGGAGTACTTCTTTCCACCCTTCTGTTTTAGTGAGAAAAGGCGAGGCTTCACACAGTCCGAATAGGCAAAGAGTGTTCCACTGGGGGAGATAGCACTAGAAATGATTTTACGGGACCCGTCGCTTTTGAGATGAACAACTTGACGTCGTATTTTAGCATCTCCTCTGGACGATGTACTTGGAATCAGTTTGTTCTGAACTGACACAAGTACAACATCCAAGCAGGCCGCAGACTGGACAAGCATCAGATAATCCCCATCAACTGTGCTATCTCTTGCCAGATTTATCAATGGGCGCTGAGGTGCAGGACAGAAGTTATGAGGTGCAAATTGAGTAAACTCCCGTGCTGAATAAGCAAACAGCTTGGTGTCGTCCCCACCAGAAATGAGCATTGGTACACCCAGATGTGCCCACTTGTGGTAACTGAATTCAATGGGCTTTTCGCGCCGGCGACTCTTTACTGCCTTTTCCTCTGGTAAATCATCTACAGAATACAAGAACAGATATATCAGTGTTAGCCCAGTTGGAGGTAAGACTATTACAGTATAAAAGAAAGCACAAACCTTCTTTGCAAACTGGTACGGCCATAGTCAATGCCCTTACATCATGAGAATGGGCTCTGACATATCCCACATAGACCCACTTGTGGGATTGCTCTTCGGCAACCTTCTGATTGTGAGCACTGAACTCATCCTTTGATGCTTTGTACAAAATTACCTAGAGATCCACCATCAAATTAGAAAGAGGGAAAACAGTAGGTATATGCTTGACTCAAAGATTTTTGAATTGCAATAAAATGAAACACCCTATTTAACTGCCAAGTCTATTTCCAATGCATATGTGTTGTATCTACTGCACCTATATCATTTTAAGTGTTCGAAGGCAAAACACAAACTGAGAAAGACAGAAGTTTTCGCAAGTGTAGTTAATCCACCTAACAGCTGTTTCAGCAATGCTACCAACCTGCCCATCAGATCCTGCAGAAAATACCCGGTTCTGACTAGGCACAGTTGCTAGTGCATTCACATCACCCTTATGGTAAGTGTGAGCTTGCAAAAGAGTTCCATGGCGGCTATCCCAAAATTGTACGCTCCCAGAACTGTCTCCACTAACAAGGGTTCCACACCTGCATAGCAACAGAAATAATCAACAAAAGCTAGTTGAGGGATAAGAAGATTGAACCTAAGGATACGTTTTATCTCACCTCAGAATTAGCAACGATAATATACAAAGATCACGTCCACTACCAACCCCTCCTAATCCGGCAGTGATGCGATACTTTTCATGGAATAATGCTGAATCCCAGCATCTGATTAACCTGCCAAAGATAATACAAGAGAATATCACAAATAAACCCAAGGTGATTACACTCTCGCATACATGTGATGACCCAGAACTGAGAATTATCTATAGAACAGAAGGGAAGATGCTGAACAGTCCACTTATATACACAAGGAATGAATCACCCAATCAATCATAAAAAGGAAAACAGTTGAGGTTAACATACCCATCGCTGCTTCCAGAAAATATGAATTTGGCATCATTACTCCATGTCACACTCAAAACTCGTCCTGTAAGGAAGCACAAAAATAATGACCAAAGTTGAAATAACTAGCAGAACAGGGAGATGACAGACACATACCGCTCACTCCTGGAAGAGATCTGTAGTAAGTCAATGCACCAGATTCAGGCACATTATACAAGCGCACAGAGCCATCGTCACATGCCAGGGCCAAACGCTGAAACTCATTCACACGGTACGAAGAGCTAGTCTTGGCAGAGTCGTCTTCATCATCAGAACTGTCCCCATCATCAACATAGCTTAACTCAGAGTCGGCGCGGCCATTCTGATTTGCGTGGCCATTTGCGGCGCATTCTGAGCTTTTACTTCCAGGAAACAGTTGATCGTATCCAGGCTCCATGGCCATCTGCCAGACCGCTCCTCTGAGAGTGTCTAGTACAGTCTACAAAGGAGGACAGTAAAACCATCATGAGACATCCACAGACTTACAAGGACTACTGGAAATATATACACGTGCAAACAGCTAATGGAATTTACGCCGATAGACAACTAGGAAGCTGCATTTGCTGCGCCAAATACGGTAGAAGACCCTGGTATTTTGACAATACAATCACATGCTTACGGCTGCTATTATGGATAAACATCAACTTCAGGTCATTGCTACATATTCGCAGCAAAGCAAGTTGGAAGCAAATCCCCCCATGTTTGTAAGACGGCAAGTGCATTTGAATTGGAACTGAAATTGAAATGTAGGATAAGCATGGTATATTCAGCAGCAGTGGCACCTTTTGCTTTAGGTTGAAGAGATCCCATTCTGCCACCGACCCATCGACGCTGGAAGAGAGCAGCCGGCCCCCCGCGCCGGTTGGGACCCAGACAAGCGACGTGACCCTCGGCTCCGTGCTCCCCTGTATAGTCTGCGGCCACAGAAACCCCAAAATCAGGTCACAGCGAATTTTCCCAGGTTGCTCGAACGGCGGGGCGTTGAGGGTGAGGGGATGCGTACGAGCTGGTGGTGCCAGCCGACGGAGCCGGGGGAGACGAGCCAGAGCTCGAGGGAGCCGTCCTCCCGCGCGGCGGCCACCTGGGAGGCGCAGGGGGAGGTGGCCAGCGCCACGACGGGGGACGGCGTCCAGGCGACCGCGCCGCCGCCGAGGCGGTGGACGCGGTGCTTCTCCATGGGCGATCCGCGCGGTGTGGAAGGTTCCGGGAGGGAGGCCGCCGCGGAGTGGGATGGTGGTGGTGAGGGATGGAGAGAGAGGCGGCTCGCCGCACCGCTCGTTTAGGGTTTTGCGGAGGAGAGGTGAAGTAGGGTTGGCTTTGGGAGACGCAAAGCAAAGCGTGAGGGCCACGGGAGATGACGGCCATTTTAAGCGGCGGGACGGCTTAGTGGGCTTTGACGTGTCCACGACCTGGTTTTGGGCTTCCCAACCGTTCCAAACTTCCCAACAGGAAAATGTGTCTCGGCACGAACGGGAAAAAAACGTTCTCAAAACAAAAAAAACGAACGGAGAAAAAACGGGATTAACGATCGAGAGTTTGAGACTATGGAGTCGCCGGTTAATGCTAAACGGCATTGTACTCCATCATTGCCAAATGTAGCACATATAAGTTTCCTCAAAAGTAAAACAACGCAAAGTTTTGATCAAGAGCTCAGAAAAAGTACTTGTCAACATCTAGAATAGCAAATTGATACTATTACATTTATCAGAATGTGTATTTTTAAATGGTATACATTCGATATTCTAGACATAGATAATTTTATCCACAAACTTGGTCAAAAAATCATACTTTCACTATTAAAAAATAATATGCACTACAATGTGGTAAGGAGGGATCATTAAATTTAGAGAAAAAATATTTACGGAAATATAACCACTGAAGCAAAAAAAAATGTTCGTTGGCCAAGAAAATTTAATTTCGGTGATGGGAGTACAGTTTCTATTTCGTTGATCATGAAAAATGGTACAAGAAACTGCTCGGTACTTACATAAAGAATAAGCTAAGACCCTCGAGCCAAATTGTAGATATAGATAAATTTCTTCATAAACTTGGTCAAAAAATCCTCCTTCCACTATTAACAAAAATATGCACTACAATTTGTCGAGTCATGGTTTCCCTTGCTATTTCGTTGATCATGAAAAATATGGTACAAGAAACTGGTCGGTACTTATATGGTTACAACTAATATGTGTTACAAAAGAGACAAATTCGTTTAGCTGGGCTAGTGTTTCCCAACATGGTATGTTTGGATCAGTAGGCAGTGAGAAATGCCCATGACAGGGAGAGAGGGAAATGTCTACCATACTATTTGCCTAGTACTACAATAATCCGAAAGTTGATGGTGCATAGGCAGTTGGTCAAAAAAATACTCAATGGATGACCCTGCATTAGAACCTCCCTAACCGATAAGGTAGGCCATGTACAAGTCCTTAGAGAAGTGCTTACTAAAATAAATCAAGGATCGGTCAAACCATATTTCGAGATTCATGACTAAAAACCATGACGACACCACCACCAACTTCTTGGGCCCATTCCCTAAAATTGGAGGCATTGAGCCGGTGGCAATTGTAGAGGTTTCTAGCTAGGACACTCGCTGCTTTCAAGTGATGGATCAACCATCTCATTTTTATAGGATTCGATGGTACCAAATATATCTTTATCTTCAACTATTCTTTCTAATGGGTCATACATGATTTCTTTTCAACTGGATGAATCTCTCCTCGTCGATTTTTCATTAACCATGACAACACCAACACCAAGTTCTTGAGCTTGTTCCTCAAAAGTGGAGGCATTGAGTCGGTAAAAACTGTAGAGATTTCTAGCTAGGCCACTCACCGCGTCAAAGTGGTTGATCGACTATTCCATTTTTATTGGATGCATGTAATTAATATCTCGATGGTACCAAATACATCTTCATCTTCAACTATTCTTTCTAACGGGTCATACATAATTTTTTTAACTAGATGAATATCTCCTCGTCGATTTTTCATCAACCATGACGACACCAACACCAACTTCTTGAGCTTGTTCCTCAAAATTGGAGACATTGAGTCGGTGGGAACTGTAGAGGTTTCTGGCTAGGGTGCTCACTGCCTTCAAGTGGTGGATCGACTATTTCATTTTTTATAGGCTGCATGTGATTAATATCTCTATGGTGTCAAATATATCTTCATCCTCGACCGTCCTTTCTAATGGTTCATACGTGATTTGTTTAGACTAGATGAATCTCTCCTCGTCGATTTTTCATTAATGAAATTGCCATTGCTTTATAAAAAATAAACAATAAACAAAAACAACTCATGTAGTTCACATATTTTGAAGCGTGGAATTATGGCATGTATTACATTGTATAATGTGGATTCAGAATTACAAATTGTAATGTGCAATCAAGTAGTTACCATATTTTGAAGTATCGAAATATTTGCATACCAAGACAAAAATTGTAGAAAAATATGTGCAACCTTTGGCTTACAAATAGGAAACTAGCAAATCGAGCTTTCTCATTTAATCAAAACCGCGTAATAATTATATGCACATTTTGACTCAATGATATATAAATTGCCAAATTACATATTTCTAACACTAGGCAAGGTTCTTGTGTTACTCTACCCCTTTTTTCACATTATGCCCTAGTCTAGTTTAGGACACCAACTCTAAAAATGGTCACAATTCACCTCAAAACTTCCGATATTGTGGTTTCGTTCTTACGTGGCATGGCAGTGAACAAGCCTAAGCCGATGGGGCATTTTAGTCGGTATAAAATAAAAATAAAAAATAAAAATACTACTGGAAACATGCCGATCCCGCATGTCATCCTAAACCAACTCTAAAAATAGTCACAATTCATCTCCAAACTTCTGATACCGTGGTTTCGTTCTTACGTGGCATGGTAGTGAACAAGCCTTAGCTGATGTGGCATTTCAGTCGGTATAAAATAAAAATAAAACAAAGAGAAAATACTACTGGCGCCATGCTGGCCCCCGCATGTCATCCTAAACCACCTCTTCCTCTCATGTGGCTCATGACTGATGAGTCACCATTGCCCCCACCCATTGTCTCACCATCACAACCCAGCATGCAAGCTTCCAAACTCCAAACCCACAAAGATCTCGAGCAGATGTCTCCAAAAGAAATTTGCGCACGAAGATCTGGAATATGCCACCCAGGCCTGAAGAAAGGCCAGACCCATTTCGTGGCTGCCGGCTGCCGTGCCGTTGCAGGCAGTGGGCCCACGTCCTCATGAGGCACGAGAGCTCGAAAAACTACAGCAAACTGGATCGGCAGAGGCTTGCTGGGAGAGCCGACGTGTGGACGCCAGGCCCTCGCGCCGGATAGCGTGGCTACGCCGAGCCGAACCTCACGACACGCTCAGCTACCCGCACGCCAACTGACAGGGGACGCCCCACGGCTCATATGGCCCACATGTCATTGGCCGCATCACGACGGAGCTGTAGGTGAGAAAGGGTTTAAAGCGTCGTCTAGCTTCCTATTCCACCATTCCCATGCTGCCGCCGAGCACTGGAAAGGTTTGAGACTCACGAGGAGCGTGGTAGGATTGGACGCGCCCACCGCCCACCTCCGTGGCATTCTCGAGGGGAGGCTCCCGGCCGGCTGGATCGATCCTCGGCGGCCGCGCGCGCTCCATGGACCTGCGCGTCGCTGCCCCCGCCTCCGTGGCCGCGGCCGCGCGCCGGGGCGTGCTCGGCGGCGGATGCGCGAGCCTCCGGGCGCTCGGCGGCCGCCGGCGCAGCCTCTCCGTGCGGACGTCCGTCGCGACCACGGAGCCCGCCGCCACCGCCGCCGTGGGCGCCGTCAGTAACACATCTTCCGCACCCTGTTTCAGTCCGTCACTAGCTCTGTTCTTAACTGTTTGTGCGGGCGGGGGTTTCTGCAGACGGAGGATGAGGACGTGGACACGAGGAACCCGAGGACGGTGGTGGCGGTCATCCTCGGCGGCGGCGCCGGGACCAGGCTCTTCCCGCTCACCAAGCGCAGGGCCAAGCCCGCGGTCAGTACTCGCCCGATCAAGCCTCTCCGGCGGGTCGATGCCTTCCTCTGCGGCAAATGCGAATAGATTAATCTCATGGCTGTTGAATTGTTGCTACGTTCCCTCCCTGTCCCTGCAGGTGCCGATAGGGGGCGCGTACAGGCTGATCGACGTGCCCATGAGCAACTGCATCAACAGCGGGATCAACAAGGTGTACGTCCTCACCCAGTTCAACTCGGCCTCCCTCAACCGGCACCTCTCCAGGGCCTACAATTTCAGCAATGGCGTCGGCTTCGGAGACGGTTTCGTCGAGGTGTGAAATTCTCGAATTCAGACCACGTATACCTGTACTATGGACACCACTGCTGCAATGAATTTTTTTGGGTGTTAATTTGATCAGCTGAAATGGGGATAACTGTCTTTCAGGTGCTGGCTGCAACTCAGAGGCCGGGGTTGGAGGGGAAGAGGTGGTTTCAGGGCACCGCCGACGCGGTGCGGCAGTTTGATTGGCTTTTCGATGTACGTTTTCTATTGGTGTGTGGGATATATGCAAGGTGTTTAGCTTTTCAGCAATGTGGTTGGTACAGAAAAATGAGCGTGGTTTCATTGTAGTGTCAAATGCACAATGCCTTTTACCTTTTTTTTTTTTTGAAAAACACAAAGCCACCTAGACACGGACACTTGTGTTTGGTAAATTTAGTCCGTTGAATACTCATGTGATGAGCATTGCTTGTGCCCCTATTACGATGATTCAGTTCGAGAATCAAGAGACTGTTTGTGTTCAGATGTACTTTTCGATTCCTTGTTTTGTTTTATACTATTAGTATTCTACTGAAAATCCTCATGCTGCCACTTACATGGCGGTAACACCGTGTGTTTTTGCTTTTTTAGGATGCCAAATCTAAGGACATAGAGGATGTGCTGATTCTTTCTGGTGATCACCTCTACCGTATGGACTACATGGATTTTGTTCAGGTAATTACTGCATATGGATTATTTTTCGCAGTTGTCTGTCAAAGTGCATGGTTAAATTGTTCTTGCCATTTTGATATGCAGAGTCATCGGCAGAGAGACGCAGGCATCAGCATCTGTTGCTTGCCTATTGATGATAGGTGATTTCCTTTCCATCTCAGTAGTTAATGGCCTAATGTACAAGAAGTCGCAAGTGGCCATCCAGCATCCATACAAAATGAAGTTTGCAATTCAATAATTGTCCTTGCTTTGTTCAGGCAAAAGTTTGATTTTGAGCATATAGTAAACTATTTGATGTAATACTCTGTTAGTTAGTTCCCTGCGGATGCAGAACGGATAATTCTTTTTTCCATGTCAGCCGGGCTTCTGATTTTGGTCTAATGAAGATAGACGACACAGGAAGAGTTATTTCATTTAGTGAAAAACCAAAAGGAGCTGATTTAAAGGCAATGGTAAGCTGTATTGGTTTCTTCATGCAACTCACCTCTCCTGTCTAAATTATAATGGTATTCTAGATGGCCAAATGCACAATGTTTCAGTTTGTTCACACTTGAAAATGAGCATTCAAATAAAACAAAACCGAAGTTCATGATGCATTCTCTTTTTTTGGCAGCAAGTTGACACCACTATTCTAGGCTTACCCAAGGAGGAAGCAGAAAAGAAACCATACATAGCTTCAATGGGGGTATACTTATTTAAGAAAGAGCTACTTCTAAATCTTTTAAGGTATGTCAATTCAACTTACTAGACCTCAAATTAATTTCAATTGAATATTTAATTCTATTCTTCCTGGAAGAAAAGTTTATTATATTCTCTTAATAAAAGGTGAACTTCCAAAGTTCTAGTGAAATGCCATTTGACATTTAAAGTACCAATAAAGCTGTTTAATGTTTAGATAATATCTTATGTTGCGGTAAGGACGTAAGGTGCATTTTCCATAGAACAACTTAATCACAAGTAGATCTTAATATCTAGTGCATTGTTGTTAGGTCAGATGGCGTTTTCCCACTGCAAATGATTTTGGGTCTGAAATAATTCCTGCTGCAGCGAAAGAGATCAATGTAAAGGTACGTCAACATTATAAGTGCCATCACTACTAGGCATGCTGTGTAAGCTTGTTTCACTAGTTCAAGAACATAATATTTGTCACTAGTTCATTCATGTTTCTGTTATTGCCTGTAAAAGATTAACATACCGCATACCTAGCATGTGTTGTTGTCAGCAACTCAGCATGATATACAGATCCATTGTTCTATTGCAGCCAGACACCTAAAACTGCACAACGGAAAAAATAAATTGAATGATGTTATTACCAGAGTATTGGCATTATAATTCTCTGTTACTGCACTAGTTATTTAAGTTTCAAAAATGTTAATACTGTGTCTTTACGCTATAACATTTCATTAAACCTTAACTTCCATATGATGTCACTGGTATCTAATATTCAACTCTTCAGGCATATCTATTCAACGATTACTGGGAAGATATTGGAACTATCAAATCCTTCTTTGAAGCAAATCTTGCCCTCGCTGAACAGGTATGCCTAGTCTGTGCAAATTAATAGAAAGCTGTCTCTTTACTTATTAAATATTTTATCAGTTCTAGCCCTTCTTCTTTTCCTTCACCTACTCTTCTACATTCTCGGTCTTGATATTAGTGTTATTCAATCTGTGGTCTAATAGTAGCTGTTATGCAATATGATTGTCAATTGCTATGGCCCAATGGGGCAGTACATATATAGTCTGTACAAGATGGAAGAATTGCAAAGAGCACTCTACAACCGAGTAAATTCAATGTACTAACACAAATAATAAGCATCAAGCAATGAACTTTATTTTTTTTGCAAGAAGTCAAGTAAAAACTTGGAAGCTTCTGTAACATGTGATCATCTTTTGATTAAACTATGCAGCCTCCAGGGTTCAGCTTCTATGATGCTAGCAAACCGATGTACACATCACGGAGAAACCTACCACCATCTATGATCAGCAGTAGTAAGGTTATATAGTATGACTCCCATTCTGCAGTCCTTTTTTTCTTGAAATTCTGTCTCTACTATTTTAGTAGCAAATATTTGCAATTCATCATCATTAGCATGGTACTTTCCCTTCACGTTCTTAATAATATAGAAATATTTGGCTCCCCTGCCATCTGACATTTAGGAGGACCATTGCAGATCACAGATTCAATCATTTCCCATGGATGTTTCTTGGACAGCTGCAGGGTAGAGCACAGTGTCGTTGGTGTCCGTTCTCGAGTAGGCTCCAACGTGCACCTCAAGGTCAGACCACTTACTTGCATAAAGCATAGAAAACCACTACAATCAAATATAGTCTTCCACAATAACAGCAAATGTGGCGTTTCATTTCTGCAGGATACGGTAATGCTCGGCGCTGACTTCTACGAAACTGACGGGGAAAGAGGCGACCAGCTGGCAGAAGGAAAGGTTCCGATCGGGATCGGGGAGAACACATCGATTCAGTATGCACGCATATTTACTTCCTAGCTCATCCCGCGCCACATTAGACATCGTGGTGTATCATGACTCTAAATATCTACATCTTGTTCTGCACAGAAAATGCATTATTGACAAGAATGCGAGGATAGGGAAGAATGTGACAATCGCTAACGCTGAGGTATGCCTGATGATATCTGTCACCTTGTTTCTTGAACAAGAGTGGCATAGTGATCTGACTACATGTCTACATACTAACTATGATTTCCACAATGTCACTCTCGCCATAAGCTGAAAATATCAATTTCTAGTGCACCACTCTTCAGAGTTTGTGCCATCAGAATATGTACTGGACTACTGAACCTGTGGTTCGTTGTTTTGTTTTTGCAGGGTGTAGAGGAGTCAGACAGGACATCGGAAGGGTTCTACATCCGATCCGGCATCACGGTGGTACTGAAGAACTCAGTGATTGCGGACGGATTAGTCATCTGAGCTGAAGAACAGGTGCTCCAGTTCAGCGAGAGAAGCCTGACACAAGGATTCGCGACCGGAATAGAACAATCATTAGAATCCGTTGTACTCTTCCAATAAGATGTGTAGCAGTCGTGAGCTGTTCCTTGTGCATACAATATCATTTGTCTCACAAATTCATGTGTCTCGCGATACTGCTGTCAAACTAGAACATCGTTGTGAAACATGACATCAATAATGCTGAAAAACCTCAGCCTTTCAGTTTTATGGGTTATTGCTAGTTGAACAATGTGCATTAGAAGCTTTAGTCAATTTTATGTTCTGAATATTTCTTAAATAGAAATCTCTAGTTACGGTGGCAGAGGTTATGGGTAGCACACTTCTGAATATTGAATGTTGCCTTTAGGACGTCAGCTTGGCTCCATTTGGTTGAATGGTTAATGTCAGTCCACCTATCTAAAGAACATGATAGCTTCATGCGGAAATTACATGTTAGCGGGGTCTTTTCGGTTCCTAGCTTCATACAAGAATTATGCAACGGAGGGACTACTTGAACATGACAAATGAAAATCTTTTTTTTTTTTTTGCAAAAAAATTATTTGGAAACTTAGGGCACCTCAGAAAATAAAGATTTTGTCTGGTTCCTTTGGAAAAGAGTGGTTCTTACTAAGGACAATCTAGCTAAGCGTAGTTGGAATGGGAGCATGAAGTGTGGTTTTTGTGATGTGGATGAAACAATATGACAGTCTGTTTCTCAATTGTTTTTATTTTATTTTTGTGCCCCGCTTTCATTAGTACTACTCAGTTATGCTCACCATGTAGCTTTCCTCACTTTTCCCTCCAGACTCCATACTAGCCTCACGAAATGCCCACGGAACGGTACTTTGTCGAGTCAAGGGCCCTTTGATTGTTACTTGGTTGTTTTCCTGACATGAGTGAGACCTTAAATCATTGTTCAAAAAATCGGCTGAGATACCGATTTATATTTATCGTGAATCGGAGGGTAACCGATAAGATTTTGGCATATCGGCTGATTTATCATGGTGTCATATTGTAAGTTTGGTATTTTTCATGACAACTAAGCCACTTATAAGAACTCCATACGAATGTATTACATTTGTATTTTATTTTTTATTTTTTGTTATTTATTTAAAATGGGGTCAAATTGTTGGCATGTCCATTCATAGTAAGGGGTTGAGTCTGGCTACTTCCAAATCCTATTAGGGTACTTATTTTGACAGTCTTAGGAACAAATTGAAGCACGCTTGTAGTTTAAATTTAAACTAATTTTAGAAAATTTACAAAACTCATTTAAATGGGCAAACGTAGCCGTAAATTGAGAAAAAATCATCACATGCGAAGTAAAATTGGAATGATGCTATTTTGCATCATGTTCTTTGCATTTGGTTTACAAAAAAAACTTGCATTTGGTTTACTGTGACAAACATTTTTTGGAAACTTAGGGCACCTCTGAAAATAAAGATTTTGTCTAGTTCCTTTGGAAAACAGTGGTTCTTATTAAGGACAATCTAGCTAAGCGTAGTTGGAATGGGAGCATGAAGTGTGGTTTTTGTGATGTGGATGAAACATGTAGGGATTCGTTGCATAGAAAACAAAAAATTTCCTACCGCGTACACGCAATCCAAGCCAAGATGCAATCTAGAAGACGGTATCAACGAGGGGTTTATCGAGTCTTACCCTTGAAGAGATTCCAAAGCCTACAAGAGTAGGCTCTTGTTGCTACGGTAGACGTTCACTTGCCGCTTGCAAAAGCGCGTAGAAGATCTTGATCACGATCGCTTCCGGCGCCACGAACGGGCAGCACCTCCGTACTCGGTCACACGTTCGGTTGTTGATGAAGACGACGTCCACCTCCCCGTTCCAGCGGGCAGCGGAAGTAGTAGCTCCTCTTGAATCCGACAGCACGACGGCGTGGTGTCGGTGGTGGTGGAGAAGTCCGGCGGAGCTTCGCTAAGCGTGCGGGAAGTGGAGGAGCGGGGCGGCTAGGGTTTGGGGAGAGGGGGGCGCCGGCCACTATGGGGTGCGGCCACCTTGGTGGTGTTTGAGGTGGCCGGCCCCCTCCCCCTTGGCCCTCATTATATAGGTGGAACCCCAAGAGTTGGTCTCCAAGTCTTCGAATAAGACCCGAACCAAAAACCTTCCATATGGAGGGGAAACCTAGCCAAGCTAGGACTCCCACTAGAGGTGGGAGTTCCACCTCCCATATGGGGGGGTGGCCGGCCCCCTAAGGGGGAGTCCACTTGGGACTCCTCCCCCACTAGGGTTGGCCGGCCATGGAGGTGGAGTCCCATGTGGACTCCACCTTCCTTGGTGGTTTCTTCCAGACTTTTCTAGAACCTTCTAGAACCTTCCATAGAACCTTCCGCGACATTTTAATTCACATAAAATGACATCCTATATATGAATCTTATTCTCCGACCATTCGGAACTCCTCGTGATGTCCGGGATCTCATCCGGGACTCCGAACAAATATTCGAACTCCATTCCATATTCAAGTTCTACCATTTCAACATCCAACTTTAAGTGTGTCACCCTACGGTTCGTGAACTATGCGGACATGGTTGAGTACTCACTCCGACCAATAACCAATAGCGGGATCTGGAGATCCATAATGGCTCCCACATATTCAACGATGACTTTAGTGATCGAATGAACCATTCACATACGATACCAATTCCCTTTGTCACGCGATATTTTACTTGTCCGAGGTTTGATCTTCGGTATCACTCTATACCTTGTTCAACCTCGTCTCCTGACAAGTACTCTTTACTCGTACCGTGGTATGTGGTCTCTTATGAACTTATTCATATGCTTGCAAGACATTAGACGACATCCCACCGAGAGGGCCCAGAGTATATCTATCTGTCATCGGGATGGACAAATCCCACTGTTGATCCATATGCCTCAACTCATACTTTCCGGATACTTAATCCCACCTTTATAACCACCCATTTACGCAGTGGCGTTTGGTGTAATCAAATTACCTTTCCGGTATAAGTGATTTACATGATCTCATGGTCATAAGGACTAGGTAACTATGTATCGAAAGCTTATAGCAAATAACTTAATGACGAGATCTTATGCTACGCTTAATTGGGTGTGTCCATTACATCATTCATATAATGATATAACCTTGTTATTAATAACATCCAATGTTCATGATTATGAAACTAATCATCCATTAATCAACAAGCTAGTTAAGAGGCATACTAGGGACTCTTTGTTGTCTACATATCACACATGTACTAATGTTTCGGTTAATACAATTATAGCATGACATATAAACATTTATCATAAACATAAAGATATATAATAACCACTTTTATTATTGCCTCTTGGGCATATCTCCTTCAGTCTCCCACTTGCACTAGAGTCAATAATCTAGATTACATTGTAAAGATATAACACCTTGGCCTTCTGGTGCTTTATCATGTTTTGCTCACGGGAGAGGTTTTAGTCAACGGATCTGACATGCTCAGAACCGTATGTATTTTGTAATTCATTTGCGTCTCAACGCATCACTCATTTCCAAATGAGTTGGCATTAAATATGTTTGATCTTCTGGTGGAACCTTAATTCCGCGGTCTGAAATAAGTCACTAATATTGTCACATACAATATAGCTCCAAAATTCTGACACTATCGGAACTACACCAAGTTCTCAAAGAACTTCTTGACTTAACATCCTCAGTCATTGTCAAAACAATGACATACTCGCCTTTTCGTTTGTAGAATCCGTCACAATATTTAGAACTCTTCTAAATCTAACATAGACAACTTCTAGCTCATTGTGCTACCTTTAAAACAACACTTCGTCTAATTTGAGATTGAAATTCTATTTTTATATGTGACAAAACAAATATCGGTGTAATCACATTACAGCGATTTGTTTGTCATTTCTCCATACAAAACTATATATATATCCTTGGTTCTTCTAAAGTACTCAAGGATACTCTTACTGTCGTCCAATGATCATCTCATGAATCATTCTGGTATATGCTCATAACATTTTAGCGCACAGGACATCTGATTGTGTACATATTATTCGTGATCCATAATCACTCATGTGTTTTTACTCATTGAGTATCAGATACACTCAAGTCTTGTTAAAACTTCACATGACAAGAACATTTTCTTAATATTTCTATATTGAACTATTTCAATATCCATTCTATGTACTTTGACTTAAACTTATTTTGTGTTTCAACCTATCTTCATAGATCTTGACACTAGATATGTTTTAGTCCATATCCTTTCATTGAAATTAATTTCTCAATGAAATCTTTTAATCAAGTATATAATTACATCATTTATAACCAACTATATGTCACCTACATAAAGTATTATAAATGTGTCTTAGCGCTCCCACTTAATTTCTTGCAAATGCAAGCCTCTTCATCGTCTCTGATGAAATCAAAAACTCTTTGACTATTTCATCTGGTGAAGATTCCAACTCCGTGATACTTACTTCATCCAATTTGAAGTTCGTATACCTATCTAGTATTCCACGGACCAGCAAAACTCTTGGTTGTATCTTGTATACACCTTTAATACACACTTCTGATAAGTAATGTATTTTGCCATCCTACTAACATATCTCATAAAAGAAATATGTAGTGAATACTAGAATAATCCACATAGACTATAAGCATTGCTACGGAAGATCTAATCTTATCGTAGTCAACTCTTTGAACTTTGTTGTAAACAACTTTTCAACAAGTCAAGCTTTCATCAATTTTTATAGATCCATTTACTTTCAAAAAGTATTTATCTATCTTGGATTTCATGACATATAGCCATTTTAACAGAGTCAGGGCCCATCATAACTTCTTTGTTTGTAGTTGGTTTATCATTGTTCAAAATCAATCCTTTGTTCACAAATCATTTATTTGATCACAAAGTAAACCATACCTACAAGGTCCAATATGTACTTCGATCTCCATGACTAAAACACTTTGTAGTCATGGGAGCCATGATCGTTGTGGCCGCTTCCGAAACCAATTCCGATGATGCGTTACTCTGATAATTATGCTCAGGTTCATAAACCTTATCAAATTATATTGTCCTCCCACTCAAATACTTCACTAGAAACAATTTCTCGAAATAAGAAACATTGACAAACACTTTTGTCTTTGTCTTGTGGGAAGAATTCCCAATTAAATCTCTGGGATAACCAACAAAGACATTCATCCGATTTTGGTTGTAAACTCTTAGACCAAAATTTAAAGAAAGGACTATTAGGGTTTATACCCATGCCATAACTCGTATGGTGTCATTTCTACGGATCATGATGATGCTCTATTCAGTGTAAAAGCGGTAGTCACTAAAGCATAATCCACAAAATTATAATGGCATCAATATTTTATCTCATCATTAATCCAACAAGGTTTGGATACATCTCTCGGATACCATATCTTCATTATGATACTCCAAGAAATGTGAGTTGTAGAACAATTTCATGACTCTCTTAGATGTTCGCTAAAAATCGTAATTCAAATATTTTCATCATGATCCAATCATAGATATTTGACTTTTGTATTACAATGATTTTCACTTCATGCTGAAATTTATTTGAATCCATTCAAATGTTTCAAACTTCTTCCTTATTGAATATATCCACATATATACTCAATTCATTGTTGAAAGTTTTCATGAAGTAGAAGAATCTCCCGCACACAACTATGCTCAGTGAACCACATACATCATTATGTATTTTTCACTAAGTTTGTTGCCCGTTCAACTCTTGGCCTATGAACGGTATTTTAATCATTCTCTTTAGAAAAGATTTGCAAGCGCCAAATGATTCAAAAATCAAATGACTCCAAAAATCCATTTGCATGGAGTTCCTTCATGCGTTCCTTTCTAACATGACCTAAATGGCGGTTCCACAAATAAGTGGAATTCAAATCATTTGCCTTATGACATTTTAGCGTCAGTTTTATGTACGTGTGTTTCACAATTAAGATTTATAATAACTTATCCATCGTACATGGAGTAATGTCATAATTTGAACAACTCATTGTTTTCATTTGACCAGAGCAAAATAACAATTATTAAGTTCTTTATTATAAATTCTAAGGGCTAGATAGAATGCCAACGACGAACATAATAACACTTTATTTTGTTCCAGACGTGCATTCCTATCATATTCCTTGTCAGTCACTGATACGTCTCCGACGTATCGATAATTTCTTATGTTCCATGCCACATTATTGATGATATCTACATGTTTTATGCACACTTTATGTCATATTCGTGCATTTTCTGGAACTAACCTATTAACAAGATGCCGAAGTGCCGATTCTTTGTTTCTGCTGTTTTTGGTTTCGTAAATCCTAGTAACGAAATATTCTCGGAATCGGACGAAATCAACGCCCAGGTTCCTATTTTGCCCGGAAGCATCCAGAACACACGAGAACCGCCAGAGAGGGGGCACAGGGCCACCAGACCCTAGGCCGGCGCGGCCAAGGGGGGGCCGCGCCCCCTATAGTGTGGGCCCCCCAGAAGTCCACCGACCTTGCCCTTCCGCCTATTTAAAGCCTCCGTCGCGAAAACCCTGATACGTTCGACGAAAAAGCCACGGTACGAGAAACCTTCCAGAGCCGCCGCCATCGCGAAGCCAAGATCTGGGGGACAGGAGTCTCTGTTCCGGCACGCCGCCGGGACGGGGAAGTGCCCCCGGAAGGCTTCTCCATCGACACCGCTGCCATCTCCACTGCCATCTTCATCACCGCTGCTGTCTCCCATGAGGAGGGAGTAGTTCTCCATCAAGGCTCGGGGCTGTACCGGTAGCTATGTGGTTAATCTCTCTCCTATGTACTTCAATACAATGATCTCATGAGCTGCTTTACATGATTGAGATCCATATGATGAGCTTTGTATCGCTACTAGTTGTGTGCTACTCATGTGATGTTATTAAAGTAGTCTATTCCTCCTGCATGGTGTAAAGGTGACTAGTGTGTGCACCATGTGGTTCTTGTCATAGGCTATGATCATGATCTCTTGTAGATTGTGGAGTTAATTATCATTATGATAGTATTGATGTGATCTATTCCTCCTTCATAGTGTAATGTGGACAGTGTGTGCACTATGTTAGTTCTTGGTTTATTTTGCAATGATCTATTATGCTCTAAGGTTATTTAAATATGAACATTGAATTGTGGAGCTTGTTAACTCCGGCATTGAGGGTTCGTGTAATCCTACGCAATGTGTTCATCATCCAACAAAAGAGTGTATGTAGCACATATGAGAAAGAGTTATTTATTATGCGATCAATGTTGAGAGTGTCCACTAGTGAAAGTGTAATCCCTAGGCTTTGTTCCTAAATACTGCTATCGCTGCTTGTTTACTGTTTTACTGCGTTACTACTGCTGCGTTACTACTGCTTGTTTACTGTCCTGGGCAAAGCACTTTTCTGGTGCCGTTGCTACTGCTTATTTATACCACCTGTATTTCACTATCTCTTCGCCGAACTAGTGCACCTATTAGGTGTGTTGGGGACACAAGAGACTTCTTACTTTGTGGTTGCAGGGTTGCATGAGAGGGATATCTTTGACCTCTTCCTCCCTGAGTTCGATAAACCTTGGGTGATCCACTTAAGGGAAACTTGCTGCTATTCTACAAACCTCTGCTCTTGGAGGCCCAACACTGTCTACAGGAAAAGGAGGGGGCGTAGACATCAAGCTATTTTCTGGTGCCGTTGCCGGGGAGGAAAGGTAAAAGGTACTCACACTCCGGATCTCGGCTACTAAGCTATTTTCTGGCGCCGTAAGTACTCGAAGCTATTTCCTTTAGATCCTGCAATTGCAACTTTTTGTTTCTTGTTTACACTAGTTAGGCATAATGGAAAACAACAAAAATATGAGAGATCTTTATGAACTTTATCTTGAATTAGGACATGATGTGTTTGAAGAGAGAATTAAAAAACCCATGGAACTTTATATGCATGCTAATGGGAATGTTATTAATATGAATGCTTTGAACACTATTGTTGCTAATGCTATGGAAAATTCTAAGCTTGGGGAAGCTGGTTTTGATGAGCTTGATCTTTTTAGTCCCCCAAGAATTGAGGAGAAAATTTACTTTGATGATACTTTGCCTCCTATTTATGATGATTATAATGATAGTAGTCTTTTGTTACCACCTGTTATGGGGGATGAATTTGATTATGATTACAATATGCCTCCTATATTTGATGATGAGAATAATAATGATAGCTACTTTGTTGAATTTGCTCCCACTAGTACTAATAAAATTGATTATGCTTATGTGGAGAGTAATAATTTTATGCATGAGACTCATGATAAGAATGGTTATATTGTTGAGTTTTCTCATGACACTACTGAAAGTTATTATGAGAGAGGAAAATATGGTGGTAGAAATTTTCATGTTACTAAAACACCTCTCTATATGCTTAAAATCTTGAAGTTGAGCTTGTCTAGTTTTTCTATGCTTGTTGCATTATGCTTCTTGAATTTGTTTATTTACAAGATTCCTTTGCATAGGAAGCATGTTATACTTAAATTTGTTTTGAATTTGCCTCTTGATGCTCTCTTTTGCTTCACATACTATTTCCCGCGAGTGCATCATTAAAACTGCTGAGCCCATCTTAATGGCTATAAAGAAAGAACTTCTTGGGAGATAACCCATGTGTTATTTTGCTATAGTACTTTGTTTTATATTTGTGTCTTGGAAGTTGTTTACTACTGTAGCAACCTCTCCTTATCTTAGTTTAGTGTTTTGTCGTGCCAAGTAAAGTCGTTGATAGTAAGGTTCATACTAGATTTGGATTACTGCGCAGAAACTGTTTTCTTGCTGTCACGAATCTGGGCCTAATTCTCTGTAGGTAACTCAGAAAATTATGCCAATTTACGTGAGTGATCCTCAGATATGTACGCAACTTTCATTCAATTTGAGCATTTTCATCTGAGCAAGTCTGGTACCATTTTAAAATTCGTCTTTACGGACTGTTCTGTTTTGACAGATTCTGCCTTTTATTTCGCATTGCCTCTTTTGCTATGTGGGATGGATTTCTTTGTTCCATTAACTTCCAGTAGCTTTGGGTAATGTACAGAAGTGTTAAGAATGATTGTGTCACCTCTAAACATGTGAGTTTTTGATTATGCACTAACCCTCTAATGAGTTGTTCTAAGTTTGGTGTGGAGGAAGTTTTCAAGGGTCAAGAGAGGAGGATGATATACTACGATCAAGAAGAGTGAAAAGTCTAAGCTTGGGGATGCCCCGGTGGTTCACCCCTGCATATATCAAGAAGACTCAAGCGTCTAAGCTTGGGGATGCCCAAGGCATCCCCTTCTTCATCGACAACATTATCAGGTTCCTCCCTTGAAACTATATTTTTATTCGGTCACATCTTATGTACTTTTCTTGGAGCGTCGGTTTGTTTTTTGTTTTGTTTTGTTTGAATAAAATGGATCCTAGCATTCTTTGTGTGGGAGAGAGACACGCTCCGCTGTTTCATATGGACAAGTATGTCCTTAGTTTCTACTCATAGTATTCATGGCGAAGTTTCTTCTTCGTTAAATTGTTATATGGTTGGAATTGGAAAATAATACATGTAGTAAATTGCTATAATGTCTTGGATAATGTGATACTTGGCAATTGTTGTGCTCATGTTTAAGCTCTTGCATCATATACTTTGCACCCATTAATGAAGAAATACATAGAGCATGCTAAAATTTGGTTTGCATATTTGGTTTCTCTAAGGTCTAGATAATTTCTAGTATTGAGTTTGAACAACAAGGAAGACGGTGTAGAATCTTATAATGTTTATAATGTGTCTTTTATGTGAGTTTTGCTGCACCGCTTCATCCTTGTGTTTGTTTCAAATAGCCTTGCTAGCCTAAACCTTGTATCGAGAGGGAATACTTCTCATGCATCCAAAATACTTGAGCCAACCACTATGCCATTTGTGTCCACCATACCTACCTACTACATGGTATTTCTCCGCCATTCCAAAGTAAATTGCTTGAGTGATACCTTTAAATTTCCATCATTCGCCTTTGCAATATATAGCTCATGGGACAAAATAGCCTTAAAAACTATTGTGGTATTGAATATGTACTTATGCACTTTATCTCTTATTAAGTTGCTCGTTGTGCGATAACCATGTTTCTGGGGACGCCATCAACTATTCTTTGTTGAATATCATGTGAGTTGCTATGCATGTTCGTCTTGTCTGAAGTAAGAGAGATCTACCACCTTATGGTTAAGCATGCATATTGTTAGAGAAGAACATTGGGCCGCTAACTAAAGCCATGATCCATGGTGGAAGTTTCAGTTTTGGACATATATCCTCAATCTCATATGAGAAAATTATTAATTGTTGTTACATGCTTATGCATAAAAGAGGAGTCCATTATCTGTTGTCTATGTTGTCCCGGTATGGATGTCTAAGTTGAGAATAATCAATAGCGAGAAATCCGATGCGAGCTTTCTCCTTAGACCTTTGTACAGGCGGCATAGAGGTACCCCTTTGTGACACTTGGTTAAAACATGTGCATTGCGATGATCCGGTAGTCCAAGCTAATTAGGACAAGGTACGGGCACTATTAGTATACTATGCATGGGGCTTGCAACTTGTAAGATATAATTTACATGATACATATGCTTTATTACTACCGTTGACAAAATTGTTTCATGTTTTCAAAATCAAAGCTCTAGCACAAATATAGCAATCGATGCTTTCCTCTTTGAAGGACCATTCTTTTACTTTTAATGTTGAGTCAGTTCACCTATCTCTCTCCACCTCAAGAAGCAAACACTTGTGTGAACTGTGCATTGATTCCTACATACTTGCATATTGCACTTATTATATTACTCTATGTTGACAATTATCCATGAGATATACATGTTATAAGTTGAAAGCAACCGCTGAAACTTAATCTTCCTTTGTGTTGCTTCAATACCTTTACTTTGATTTATTGCTTTATGAGTTAACTCTTATGCAAGACTTATTGATGCTTGTCTTGAAGTACTATTCATGAAAAGTCTTTGCTATATGATTCAGTTGTTCACTCATGTCATTACCATTGTCTTGGATTGCTGCATTCATTACATATGTTTATAATATGATCAAGTTTATGATGGCATGTCACTCCAGAAATTATCTTTGTTTATCGTTTACCTGCTCGGGACGAGCAGAAACTAAGCTTGGGGATGCTGATACGTCTCCGACGTATCGATAATTTCTTATGTTCCATGCCACATTATTGATGATATCTACATGTTTTATGCACACTTTATGTCATATTCGTGCATTTTCTAGAACTAACCTATTAACAAGATGCCGAAGTGCCAGTTGTTGTTTTCTGCTGTTTTTGGATTCAGAAATCCTAGTAACGAAATATTCTCGGAATCGGACGAAATCAACGCCCAGGTTCCTATTTTGCCCGGAAGCATCCAGAACACACGAGAACCGCCAGAGAGAGGGGGCACAGTGCCACCAAACCCTAGGCCGGCGCGGCCAAGGGGGGGCCGCGCCCCCCTATAGTGTGGGCCCCCCAGAAGTCCACCGACCTTGCCCTTCCGCCTATTTAAAGCCTCCGTCGCGAAAACCCTGATACGTTTGACGAAAAAGCCACGGTACGAGAAACCTTCCAGAGCCGCCGCCATCGCGAAGCCAAGATCTGGGGGACAGGAGTCTCTGTTTCGGCACGCCGCCGGGACGGGGAAGTGCCCCCGGAAGGCTTCTCCATCGACACCGCTGCCATCTCCACCGCCATCTTCATCACCGCTGCTGTCTCCCATGAGGAGGGAGTAGTTCTCCATCGAGGCTCGGGGCTGTACCGGTAGCTATGTGGTTAATCTCTCTCCTATGTACTTCAATACAATGATCTCATGAGCTGCTTTACATGATTGAGATCCATATGATGAGCTTTGTATCGCTACTAGTTGTGTGCTACTCATGTGATGTTATTAAAGTAGTCTATTCCTCCTGCATGGTGTAAAGGTGACTAGTGTGTGCACCATGTGGTTCTTGTCATAGGCTATGATCATGATCTCTTGTAGATTGTGGAGTTAATTATCATTATGATAGTATTGATGTGATCTATTCCTCCTTCATAGTGTAATGTGGACAGTGTGTGCACTATGTTAGTTCTTGGTTTATTTTGCAATGATCTATTATGCTCTAAGGTTATTTAAATATGAACATTGAATTGTGGAGCTTGTTAACTCCGGCATTGAGGGTTCATGTAATCCTACGCAGTGTGTTCATCATCCAACAAAAGAGTGTATGTAGCACATATGAGAAAGAGTTATTTATTATGCGATCAATGTTGAGAGTGTCCACTAGTGAAAGTGTAATCCCTAGGCTTTGTTCCTAAATACTGCTATCGCTGCTTGTTTCTTGTTTCTTTGCGTTACTACTGCTGCGTTACTACTGCTTGTTTACTGTCCTGGGCAAAGCACTTTTCTGGTGCCGTTGCTACTGCTTATTTATACCACCTGTATTTCACTATCTCTTCGCCGAACTAGTGCACCTATTAGGTGTGTTGGGGACACAAGAGACTTCTTGCTTTGTGGTTGCAGGGTTGCATGAGAGGGATATCTTTGACCTCTTCCTCCCTGAGTTCGATAAACCTTGGGTGATCCACTTAAGGGAAACTTGCTGCTGTTCTACAAACCTCTGCTCTTGGAGGCCCAACACTGTCTACAGGAAAAGGAGGGGGCGTAGACATCAGTCACTTAGGCCATTGTATTCTTGTATTGCGTTGTTTTGTATGACACTTCATACCAACCAATATGGTACTAATACCCAAGAATTTCATTGTGTGACTTAACTAGGAATACAACCATAACATGTATATCATTTATATACACCTGAGCTAGAATTTCTAGTCTTTTCTTTTCTTTTTGCCAAAATATCTTTTGCAGTTTCTCTTTTAGCTTTCCTCATTATTCAGAAAAACACTTCAACATTAATAACTTCTAGGTTTGTTGGTCAAATACCAATAACCTTGAGGTTCTTACTTTGAAGTTGATCATCATATGACAAGTGTTCCAGATTTCACTATTAGTAACTTTGTAATATGATGAACAATTTCACTCATAATTTTATCCATCATATCATGACGACTTTCCGAGACCGTGTCTGTACATGCTAGGCTCGTAAAGTTTTAACCTTGGTATTTGCATGTGCAAATCTAGCTTGCACCCGTTGTATGCACACGTAGAATCTATCACACCCGATCATCACGTGATGCTTCGAAACGACGAGTTTTAGTAACGGTGCATATTAAGGATGGTCACTTCATGGATATGCGAATATCGTTAGTGCCCCAATAGTTGGAGGATTGTGACGCCTTGCGTCTTCAACCTTCGTACATTCCCATAAAACTTATGAGTTCATGTAGTCTCACCAAATTATATTCTATCATCTTGCAATAAGGTCTTAGATATCACATATATCTCATACCTTGATTATTTCTGAAAACTAAATTTTCAGCTCCTTACTTTTCAAACAGATTTGAACTTCAAGTTTCACGGAGACAAGATAACTTTAGGTACTAATTGAAACCATAGCTCTTTGAATCAACAATGTGAGGTTTACTAAAAGTTTGCAATGGGACTTAATCAATTCTTGATTCTTTAACAATACGGTACCAATCCGTAAAGTTTCTTGTCAGATTTTAACAGTATTTCTATCTCAATTATAAGACTAGCGCATAGTAGTAAACGGATGCCAATACTACAAAATTAATTCAAAATACTACTCAGACTATGTTTATGATAATTAGTTCATGTTTTAATCTAATTACTAATGAACTCCCACTTAATACAACATCCCTCATAGTTGTTAAGTAGTACACGATCCAAATTCACTACACCAAAAACCGATCATCACGTGAGATGATGTAGCTTCAATGGTGAACATCAACATGTTGATCATATCATCCATATGACTCGTGTTCAACCTTTCGGTTTCCGTTGTCCCGAGGCCATGTCTCAGACATGCTAGGCTCGTCAAGCAAACCCAAGTATTCCGCGTGTGCAACATGGCTTACACCCGTTGTATGTGAATCATTGAATCTATCACATCCGATCATCACGAGATGCTTTGAAACGCATTTAACTGTTACAACGGTGCATACGAGGGGAGAACACTTTATTATCTTGATATTAATGTGAGGGATCATCTTATAATGCTACCGTCGCGTTCTAAGCAAAATAAGATGCTTAAAGGATTAACATCACATGCAGTTCATATGTGATATGATATGGCCCTTTTGTCTTTGCGCCTTCGATCTTCATCTCCAAAGCACGGACATGATCTTCATCATCAACGGGCATGATCTCCATCATCGTCAGAAGCGTCAAGGTTCATGGCGCCGTCTTCATGGTTGTTCACCTCATGTAGCAACTATTACAACTACTTTGAAATACTACTCAACATGAAATTTAAAGACAACCATAAGGCTCCTGCCGGTTGCCACAATACAATAATGATCATCTCATACATATTCATCATCATATTATGGCCATATCACATCACCAAACCCTGCAAAAACAAGTTAGACGTCTCTAATTTGGTTTGCATATTTTACGTGGTTTAGGGTTTTCGAGTAAGATCTAATCTACCTACGAACATGAATCACAACGGTGATACTAGTGTTGTCAATAGAAGAGTAAATTGAATCTTCACTATAGTAGGAGAGACAGACACCCGCAAAGCCTCTTATGCAATACAAGTTGCATGTCAAACGAGGAACAAGTCTCATGAACGCGGTCATGTAAAGTTAGTCCGAGCCGCTTCATCCCACTATGCCACAAAGATGCAAAGTACTCAAACTAAAGACAACAAGAGCATCAACGCCCACAAAACCATTGTGTTCTACTCATGCAACCATCTATGCATAGACACGGCTCTGATACCACTGTAGGGATTCGTTGCATAGAAAACAAAAATTTTCCTACCGCGTACACGCAATCCAAGCCAAGATGCAATCTAGAAGACGGTAGCAACGAGGGGTTTATCGAGTCTTACCCTTGAAGAGATTCCAAAGCCTATAAGAGTAGGCTCTTGTTGCTGCGGTAGACGTTCACTTGCCGCTTGCAAAAGCGCGTAGAAGATCTTGATCACGATCGCTTCTGGCGCCACGAACGGGCAGCACCTCCGTACTCGGTCACACGTTCGGTTGTTGATGAAGACGACGTCCACCTCCCCGTTCCAGCGGGCAGAGGAAGTAGTAGCTCCTCTTGAATCCGACAGCACGACGGTGTGGTGTCGGTGGTGGTGGAGAAGTACGGTGGAGCTTCGCTAAGCGTGCGGGAAGTGGAGGAGCGGGGCGGCTAGGGTTTGGGGAGAGGGGGGCGCCGGCCACTATGGGGTGCGGCCACCTTGGTGGTGTTTGAGGTGGCCGGCCCCCTCCCCCTTGGCCCTCATTATATAGGTGGAACCCCAAGAGTTGGTCTCCAAGTCTTCGAATAAGACCCGAACCAAAAACCTTCCATATGGAGGGGAAACCTAGCCAAGCTAGGACTCCCACTAGAGGTGGGAGTTCCACCTCCCATATGGGGGGTGGCCCCCCTAAGGGGGAGTCCACTTGGGACTCCTCCCCCACTAGGGTTGGCCGGCCATGGAGGTGGAGTCCCATGTGGACTCCACCTTCCTTGGTGGTTTCTTCTGGACTTTTCTAGAACCTTCTAGAACCTTCCATAGAACCTTCTGCGACATTTTAATTCACATAAAATGACATCCTATATATGAATCTTATTCTCCGGACCATTCCGGAACTCCTCGTGATGTCCGGGATCTCATCCGGGACTCCGAACAAATATTCGAACTCCATTCCATATTCAAGTTCTACCATTTCAACATCCAACTTTAAGTGTGTCACCCTACGGTTCGTGAACTATGCGGACATGGTTGAGTACTCACTCCGACCAATAACCAATAGCGGGATCTGGAGATCCATAATGGCTCCCACATATTCAACGATGACTTTAGTGATCGAATGAACCATTCACATACGATACCAATTCCCTTTGTCACGCGATATTTTACTTGTCCGAGGTTTGATCTTCGGTATCACTCTATACCTTGTTCAACCTCGTCTCCTGACAAGTACTCTTTACTCGTACCGTGGTATGTGGTCTCTTATGAACTTATTCATATGCTTGCAAGACATTAGACGACATCCCACCGAGAGGGCCCAGAGTATATCTATCCGTCATCGGGATGGACAAATCCCACTGTTGATCCATATGCCTCAACTCATACTTTCCGGATAATTAATCCCACCTTTATAACCACCCATTTACGCAGTGGCGTTTGGTGTAATCAAAGTACCTTTCCGGTATAAGTGATTTACATGATCTCATGGTCATAAGGACTAGGTAACTATGTATCGAAAGCTTATAGCAAATAACTTAATGACGAGATCTTATGCTACTCTTAATTGGGTGTGTCCATTACATCATTCATATAATGATATAACCTTGTTATTAATAACATCCAATGTTCATGATTATGAAACTAATCATCCATTAATCAACAAGCTAGTTAAGAGGCATACTAGGGACTCTTTGTTGTCTACATATCACACATGTACTAATGTTTCGGTTAATACAATTATAGCATGACATATAAACATTTATCATAAACATAAAGATATATAATAACCACTTTTATTATTGCCTCTTGGGCATATCTCCTTCAAAACAATACACAGTCTGTTTCTCAATTGTTTTTATTTTATTTTTGTGCCCCGCTTTCATTAGTACTACTCAGTTATGCTCATCATGGATAGCTTTCCTCACTTTTCCCTACAGACTCCATACTAGCCTCACGAAATGCCCACGGGACGGTACTTTGTCGAGTCAAGGGCCCTTTGATTGTTACTTGGTTGTTTTCCTGACATGAGTGAGACCTTAAATCATTGTTCAAAAAATCGCTGAGATACCGATTTATATTTATCGTGAATTGGATGGTAACCGATAAGATTTAGGCATATCAACTGATTTATCATGGTGTCATATTGTAAGTTTGGTTTTTTTCATGACAACTAAGCCACTTATAAGAACTCCATGCGAATGTATTTCATTTGTATTTTATTTTTTATTTTTTGTTATTTATTCAAAATGGGGTCAAATTGTTGGCATGTCCATTCATAGTAAGGGGCTGAGTCTGGCTACTTCCAAATCCTATTAGGGTACTTTAAAATTATTTTGACAGTCTTAGGGACAAATTGAAGCACGCTTGTAGTTTAAATTTAAACTAATTTTAGATAATTTACAAAACTCATTTAAATGGGGAAACGTAGCCGTAAATTGAGAAAAATCATCACATGCGAAGTAAAATTGGAATGATGCTATTTTGCATCATGTTCTTTGTATTTAGTTTACAAAAAAAAACCCAGCTTTGGCACTAACAAAATGGGAACTTATTTTAGGGGGTAATGGAAACACATTTTACTGTGACAAAAATTAGAACCTCATTTTTAAACTTTTATTTACCATGCTAAGATGCACCTCTCTGCCAAATAAAGGCACGATGTCATAAACTACACCATGGACATGGTTCTCCCCGTGGTCATTTGTCTTGAAAGTCAAGATAGCAATACATTTTGAGACCACCTTTTTTTTGAAAACAATTTATATCGTAAGTTTGATATTTTTCTTCGCAACTCTGGCACGTAAAAGGACCCTATGCGAAAGGATTTTACGAATTTTACTTCATTTTGTTAAAATGGGGCCAAAATTATCAGCATGGTCATTCATAGCAAGAGGCTGGATCTTCCAACTTCATTTGTGGCTAATGTATAGAATCTTACTTGGGTACCTTAAACTGAATTTGGTAAATTTTATGACCAAAGTAGATCACACTTCTAGTTCAAATTTTGAGTTAATTTTTAAAAATGTCCAAAAACTCATTCTAATGGAAAATATCTAGAAATCGAGAAAAAAATAATATATGGAAATTGGCCATCGCATATGGTCTAGTTTTCATGAAAATTAGAAGAGTTTCATTTTGCACCATATTATTTGCATTTGCTTCATAGAAAAAATGGACTCTCATTTTTGTGACAAAAATTTGAAAAATCCTTCAAGTTTTTTGTTTGCTATGCCAAGATACACCTCTCTACAAAATATGTGCACATTATCATGAAGGATATGTGAAAGGACACGGATGTCGCCTAGAGGGGGGGGGTGAATAGGCGATTTAAAACTTTTACGAGATGGGCTTAACAAATGCGGAATAAAACTAGCGTTTACTTTGTCAAGCCCAAAGCCTATATACTATGGTTCACCTATGTGCACCAACAACTTATTCTAAGCAAGAGTTCACCTATGTGCACCAACAACTTATGCTAAGCAATACAAGCAAGTATGTGATAGCAAGATATATATAACTTCAAGCACGATGGCTATCACAAGGCAAAGTGCATAAGTAAAGAGCTCGGGTATAGAGATAACCGAGGCACGCGGGAGACGATGATTTATCCCGGAGTTCACACTCTTGCGAGTGCTAATCTCCGGTGGAGAGGTGCGGTTGCTTAGTGCTCCCGAACGCCACAAGAGGCTCACCTTGAGGTGTGGTTGCTCAATGCACACCAACGCCACAAAGGCCTCACCCCAAGATGCGGTACTCACACCACACACCGAACGCCACGAAGGCGCCTCACCTAAATCTCCGGTGACCCTCGCCACAAAGGCCTAGGTCACGGTTCCACTAAGGGATTTCCTTCAAGGCGGAAACCGGGCCTTACACAAAGATTGGGGCACACATCCACAACTTAATTGGAGGCTCCCAACAAATCGCCACAAAGGCCTAGAATCCGTCTAGGGTTCCAAGAACCCAAGAGTAACAACTTTCTTGCTTTCACCTCCACGAATCACCGTGGAGAACTCAAACCGATGCACCAAATGCAATGGCAAGAACACCACAAAGATGCTCAAGTCCTTCTCTCTCAAATTCCAACAAAGCTACAAAAGCTATTGGGGGAATAAGAGAGGAAGAACAAAGGAATTCACAAAGAACACCAAGATCAAGATCTAGAGAGTTCCACTCACAAAGAGATGGATTTGATTGGTAGAAATGTAGATCTAGATCTCCTCTTCCTTTTCCCTCAAATGGATTCAAGAATCATTGGAGAAGTAGAGGGATGTGGAAAGCTCTCAAGGTCAGCAATGGTGGAGAGCCAAAGGAGGAAGAAGAAGTGAGGAGGAAGAGGAGGAAGAAGGCCTTAAATAGGGGCCTCAGATTTCTGCCCGTTGGGGCAAAAATCGCGACAGGCCGGCAGTGCCGGCCTTGTGCCACCGGCAGTGCCGGGGTGGCCGGCAGTGCTGGCCATTTTCCACCGGCAGTGCCGGGGTGGCCGGCAGTGCAGGCCTTGCGCCACCGGCAGTGCCGGGGTGCTCCCGGCGGCAGTTCCGGCGGCAGTTCCGGCCCCCCAGTTTTTGCCAAACACCCGATACGAAAACCTCAAGAACTTTTGCATCCGGACTCCGATTTTGATGATCTTGGGCTCGTTTCGAAGCTAGTAACAAGCTCTACAAGATCATGCAGGGAACCATCATAGTCCAGTAAGGTAGGATATAAATAAAAGACGAAAGGTTTGACCTATCTAAAAAAGACATACCGGTAAAACCTCCAATCTTGAAAATGCAACAAGTTGCCCGTGCAAAAACCATTCTTGATGAACTAGAGCTTGTCATGAGAATAAGCACAAGCTCTAAATCATCACATGGATAAGATCCAAATAATAACCAAGAAAGATGATGAACCAAACTCGAAAACGCAACAAGTGATCTATGCAAAATCCGTTTTCGATGAACTAGAGCTTGTCATGAGAATAAGCACAAGCTCTAAAACATCACATGGATAAGGTCCAAATAACAACCAAGAAAGATGATGCAAGGATGCAAAGGTTTGAGCTCTCTCCGAACGATACGATCGAGTTACTCACTCGAGAGCCCTCTTGATAGTACGGCAACTAAACTATAAACCGGTCTCCAACTACACTATGAGACCGGTGAGAAAGAAACCCTATCAAGAGCAAACCTTATACTTGCGCATTCCACTTGAGCTTGATGACGACGATCTTGAACTCAACAAGATGGAACGCCTTTCTTGCTTGTGCTTGCTTGACGAAGTCTTGTAGATTGCTCCCCCATAAACCACCATGGGAGAGCTACTTCTTCGGCGCATCTTCACATAACCATGACCACCATGTGGATGGCAAGACTCAAGCAAAGGATCTCTTCGAGATGGCTCATCTTGAACTTGCACTTCATTTCTTCATTCTTCATCATGTTGATGTCTTGAAGTAACTTGAGGGCTCAATTCATCTTCATCTTCAAGACATACTTGACACTTGATATCCTTCATCAATTTCTTCTTATTGCAACCTTGAAGCCAACATATGGTTCAAGAATTGCCTATGGACAACTCCTACAAATATAACTCAATGCAAACATTAGTCCATAGGGATTGTCATTAATTACCAAAACCACACATGGGGGCTCCATACACTTTCAATCTCCCCCATTTTGGTAATTGATGACAATCTCTTTGAGAGGGTTTATATAAGGAATTTAAGTAACAAATAAGTTGAATATATAGAGCAAACTCCCCCATAATATATGCATGTGTGAATGATCTTGACTTTCATTGCATATATTGGCATTCAAAGCCTAGTGGAGTTTCCTCTAAATATTGAACTATGCAAAGCAACAAGATGCAATGCAATAAAGGCACATGCTTAAGCACAAAGCAAAGACATAACCAAATTCCCTTAAACCCTCCAAACTTCTCCCCCATTGGCACCAATTGCCGAAATGGGTGAAAAATTTAGAAGGCCAATATAGTGAGAGTTCCTCCATAGCGTGTGCATTTCTCATAATTTGAGTGGAATCAAATGCACATATCCAATGACGAATATTCGGAAGGAATCACACTATAGATAGGATCAAAGATTGCAAAAAGATAACAAAGTCAAGAAGCTTCAACAAATGAAGCAAGCAACCAAATGAACCACAAAGAGGATACCAAAAGAAAGATAGATATTATGATAAGATCAAGAAGATTGCTCTGAATAATATGAGGAAGCTCCCCAAGGTTTGTGCACAAAACTAGACAATTTGCATTAGAGTATAAAGTGCACAAACATGGAATCACCACTCCCATAATATCATTCAAAAACAAAAGATACCAAGTGAATCAAACTCTAATGATCGCTACAAGATAGTGCTCTAAATCAAATGAGGAAGCTCCCCAAGGTACATGCATAAATTAAAATGTTGTATTTGAATACAATATGCATAACATGGAATCCTCACTCCCTCATTTAAAACACAAACATTTGTAATAGATCATAGATAGAAAAGTAAGCTAAACACTTGCAACAAACAGATAGTTGAGCAACAAGTAAGAGGCACCATAATAAAAAGGCTCAACCAAGAGGATATGTGAAAGGCATGATAAAGCATATTATAAGACTATTACAAGGATGAGCAAAAAGCATCATCATAGTCTCCAAAGAATTATATTGCTTAGCATGACCAATCAACACGCAATAATAAATAAGATATCAAACGGAGATGTATCATCTCTTATGTGTATAAGTTTCTCTAAGTGGGCAATATCACAAAGATATTTATCCACAAAGAAACATGCACACATAAAATAGATACGCAAGAAAAATAGTATGATATCCAAGACGAAGTCATGCAATATACCAATAAGAATTTTTGCTTAATAGCATGGCCAAAGGCTCAATTTTATCTTATTGTACATTCATGAACTTCAACCACAAACAACTAAAATACATTCACAAATATCAACAAGGGATAGAAGATAGTTGGGATGCATTTGAGAAAGGCAACAAGTATCACAAACGGGGATACCAAAAGAAGTAACTAAATTTGCACTTTCATCTATATTGCACATGTGAGAGCCTTGAGGAATTGATATGCAACAAAATTGCTAGATAGGCATAGTTGGGATGGATGAATTAAGAGCATAATTTAAAATACTTCCCAATAAATGCACTCATCTCAAATTACTCACATTCACAATAAAGAGGTTTCATTAAGACTTTTGCAAAAAGCACAACATTTGCAAATCAAGAGATTCATGCCAAGATGCAACCATAAGGTTGGATACAAGAAAAGTATGCATGAGAAGATACTTGTTACCAAGATAGCATTGGTGTGGATGTAGTAGATATGTGTTCGTTGACCATCCTAGCTTGCCTCAAGTTACCATTGAGTCACCACTTCTTTCCAAGAGTGAGACAAGCATTCAATGCATATCCATTGTACCTAACACAAAGGTAAGTACAAAATGGTCCCCAAACTAATTGGGTCCGAAGTAGTTAGACACACTACAACATATAGGACAAACTCCACAATTCTATGTTCATATAGATATGAAATTGAATTTCATGCACATCTTAGCCAAATTAGGATTTGATGGAGTTTACCCTATATATTGGATCAAAGAAAGTGACACATGCCATAAGATATACATATATTAAATATGCATGCACAATACTTTCAAGAACCAAAGGAAGATACAATTTGGACAAAACACCAAATAAACCAAGAGACAATGGTTGTCCAAATTATATCAAAGAATCAAATCAACACAAGATTGACTCCAAAGACTTATCTCATTATAAGAAGCTAATTAAACCTAAACACAAAGGAATGAGATAACCAACTCCCAAGAGAGCAAGGTTCCAACAAATAAACCAAACCCTCGAAACTTTTTATGATGGCACAAAGTACCAAAAAGAAAATTTTATGTCTCCCAAAACCAAATTTTTGATAAAGATCAAGAGATGTTAAGCATTCTAATAATATAGAAGAGCTCCCCCAAGTTTGGTGCATTATCTAGGATTTTTTATATGAATACAAAATGCACAAAACTAGGATCATCACGCTACCTATATCTTCTAACAATGCTAAGAAAGTTTGAATAGACAACTTAGATCCATAAGATGCAAGGAAGACACATGGGAGTCAAAGCACAACAAATTCATGGCAATAAATAAGGAAATATAAATACAAGAGCCGATGTAGATATGATCAATAAATATCTACCTCATAATTGATTACCAATTGTCCTAGGACAAGAGGTATTAGGAAATATTTAACTTTGGAAGTTTGTTAGTATACATAAGATCATATTTACAACGAACAAAGCATATGGTAAAAGATAAGAGTTAACCATCATGCAAAGATAGTTTCTTGATAGCTTCATTTAGTCATACCAACATGCAAGGCAATTAATAGTATTCATACCAACATGCAAAGCAATTAATATTATTCATACCAACATGCAAAGCAATTAATAGTATGACTTGAAGCACATGGTTTTCCAAAAATGTATTGAGGGACACGTTGGGAAAAACCATGCCAAGAAAAACTTTCACAAATAAGATCCACAAAGATATTAGCAATGAAGCCATTTAAGCAAATTGGAGCTTGTTTGAGCAAACATGCCACATAGGAGAGAGATAATTTACGGTATCAATTCTATGTGACACAACCTCAAATGTTCACATTTTCTAGGCTTGTAATATGCACAAAGCTTATTACTCCCCCATAATGTGATAAGGAATTTATTTTCACAAGAGGCAAATAAGATCCAACTAGAGATATTAATGAACATTAGAATTTGAATTTCTCATGAAGATGACATACCACATAGAGACTAGATAATCTTGCAATATCAATTCTATGTGATATTCCTCATGTACACACATTGTTAGGATTGTGAAATTCCTAAAGGAATATCACTCCCCCAAAATGTTATAGTCCATTAATCTCTCATAAGAGCCATATAAGATACAACAAGATGCAAAGAGGCTCCAACACAAACACAAATACATGGTGTGCAACCCAACATGCATAGACTTGATTTCTCAAGAAAAAGCAAGTAGGAAGCACAACATATACAAACACATGTTAGGAACAAAACTAACACATGCAAAGGGGCGAGTAACTTTCAATATAAATGAGTTGAGCACATGTTACCGTAAGGAGGAACATTGAATATATGATAGAAGCAAGATAACCAAGACTTGGCTTGAGATAATATAAATGATGAAGATCCCTTAATTCTTCATGATGTAGCCAAGTCTCCAATGCCCTCCAAAAAGCACCTATTGATCAAGTTTTGGATTGTTGGTCCCCAACTAAGTTGGGTCCAAAGAGGTTAGTCACAATAGGCTTGGCAACCCAAATGGTTCTTTTCTTGACACCACTTTGAGCACCAACATATTTGGCAAACACATTGCCACCCTCATCCTTACAAAGAGAATAAACATCATCAATGGAGATAGAGTTGGATGAGGTACCAATAGTGCAAAAAGAGGAGATGTGGCCCTTCTCACGGCATATGTAGCAAGTTCTTTTCTTCTCCTTCTTCTCACTAGATTTCTCCACAATGGGAGCATTGGCTTGATTCTTCTTGGGAAGTGGAATTTCTTCAACTTGAGGTTGAATATGAGTTTGAGCTTGAGGCCGCTTCCCTTTTTGCTTCTTCTTCAAAGGGCAAGATCTAACATGGTGCCCTTCAATTTTGCACTTGAAGCAAACAATCTTGGCCGGGTCTTTGACTTGTACTTGGCCCTTCTTGTTGTTGTTGTTCTTGGACTTGTTCTTGTTGTTGGATTTGAATCCAAGTCCACTCTTGTCATTGGGGGATTGTTGCATACTCAACATCGTGTCAAGTTTGCATTTCCCTTCATGACCCTTTACCAAGTCATTCTTCAAAGAAGTGACTTGGGCCTTGAGCTCTTTGATTTCCTCTACATGGTTAGTAACAACACAAGTACTAGAGGAAGTAGAACCTTCATTGTTAGAGAAACAAGGCAAGGAAGATAATTCATCACAAGATTTAGCAATACTATGAGTGGATGAATTACAAGGACTAGCACATGGCAATATAGCATTTTGAGTAGTAGTGCTAGTATCCACATGAGGCTCACAAGGTGTTGCCTTAGATATGATAGCCTCATGAGCTAACTTTAGCCTATCATGAGAGGCTAGAAGATCCTCATGGGAGCTAGAAAGCTTTCCATGATTTTCTTCCAATTTCCCATAATTGCAAGTTAGCAAATCAAGTTGAGCCCTTAGCTCAACATTCTCCTTCATGATAGATGCTTCACAAGAAGTAGAGTTAGTAGCACAAGCATCATCACAAGACATATCAAGAAGAGAGGGTAACATAGCATGCTCTTTTAAATATGAAGCTTGTAGTTGCTCATATGACTTGGTGAGGATAGAGTGTTCGCTCTCCAAGGCCTTGTGGGCCTTGTCTAGATCATCTAGATCCTTAACAAGTTTATCATGGCCAACACCAACTTTGAACTTTTCATTTTTAAGCAATTTTAATTTAGCTTTAGCATGGTCTCTTTCTTTAGTGAGTTTAGCAAATATTTCATTTTGAGACACCTCAAGGGTTTGAAGTTGCTCCTCAAGAGAGGCTACCGTCTCTTGTTCTTCTTCAAGATCATTCTTTAAAGATGCTACATCATCGGCATACTCTCGTTCAAGAGCACCCTTTTTATCAATGGTGTTCTCATGCATCCAAATAAGTTTTTGGCTCTCAATAGCGGTAGTCAAGATTTCAAAGAAGTGAGAGCTAGCAATTTTATCTTTGTAAAGAACCTTGAATACACTCTCACCTTTATCACGTAGAGAGACAACCCAATCCTCTTCTTCATATTCATCCTCATTCTTATCACCACGAGACATATTAGGTTCCATGGTAGGAGGTACCGTGGAACCCTTGGCCATAAGGCATATATGAGGACCATGAAATAAAGATGAGGAGTTACTTGAGGCTCCTTTCAAGATCTTGTCTTGACCAATAGAATCTTTGGTTTCCTCTACATTGTTAGACACACAACAACTAGAGGAAATAGAATCATTTTTATCATGGCCACAAGACAATGCAAGCATATCATCATTAGATTTTTTCAAGCAACTTACACATGATATGCAAGGACTATCAACACAAGCATGTAAATCATTTCTAGTGCTAGATGTGTTTAAGTCCAAAGATGAACCATTGCAATGAGATATAGATGAAGGATCATCAATAGTAAGCTCAATACCAACATTGCAATTTCCATCACCACTCACCATATCATTACCTTGTGTCTTGAAACACTTTGGTGAAGTGGATGAAGATGAGAACTCATCACGGCCGGAAGTGGAAGCAATACAATCATCCTCAATGATATTGGACACATCATATTTATCTCGAAGCTTTGTCCATAATTCATGAGCGCTCCCAAAAGGCATGATTGAAGAAGTAACTACATTGCTCACAACAATGGAAAACACATGAGAAGCAAGAGCATCGAGACAAGAGTTTTTCTTCTCCTCATAAGATAAATTTTGGGGATCCTTAGGAGAAGAAAAACCCATGTCAAGAAATCGCTCCATGTTCGGGAAATACCCCGCAAAATATTAAGCACATAAATTTTCCATAGATCATAATTTGTGCCATCAAATATAAACAAGTTATTGTGATCTAATCCCCTAACCGACATCTTTACTCTCAAGGCGGTGAAGCCTAAGAATGAGAGACCTTGCTCGATACCAATTGAAAGGACACGGATGTCGCCTAGAGGGGGTGAATAGGCGATTTAAAACTTTTACGAGATGGGCTTAACAAATGCGGAATAAAACTAGCGTTTACTTTGTCAAGCCCAAAGCCTATATACTATGGTTCACCTATGTGCACCAACAACTTATTCTAAGCAAGAGTTCACCTATGTGCACCAACAACTTATGCTAAGCAATACAAGCAAGTATGTGATAGCAAGATATATATAACTTCAAGCACGATGGCTATCACAAGGCAAAGTGCATAAGTAAAGAGCTCGGGTATAGAGATAACCGAGGCACGCGGGAGACGATGATTTATCCCGGAGTTCACACTCTTGCGAGTGCTAATCTCCGGTGGAGAGGTGCGGTTGCTTAGTGCTCCCGAACGCCACAAGAGGCTCACCTTGAGGTGTGGTTGCTCAATGCACACCAACGCCACAAAGGCCTCACCCCAAGATGCGGTACTCACACCACACACCGAACGCCACGAAGGCGCCTCACCTAAATCTCCGGTGACCCTCGCCACAAAGGCCTAGGTCACGGTTCCACTAAGGGATTTCCTTCAAGGCGGAAACCGGGCCTTACACAAAGATTGGGGCACACATCCACAACTTAATTGGAGGCTCCCAACAAATCGCCACAAAGGCCTAGAATCCGTCTAGGGTTCCAAGAACCCAAGAGTAACAACTTTCTTGCTTTCACCTCCACGAATCACCGTGGAGAACTCAAACCGATGCACCAAATGCAATGGCAAGAACACCACAAAGATGCTCAAGTCCTTCTCTCTCAAATTCCAACAAAGCTACAAAAGCTATTGGGGGAATAAGAGAGGAAGAACAAAGGAATTCACAAAGAACACCAAGATCAAGATCTAGAGAGTTCCACTCACAAAGAGATGGATTTGATTGGTAGAAATGTAGATCTAGATCTCCTCTTCCTTTTCCCTCAAATGGATTCAAGAATCATTGGAGAAGTAGAGGGATGTGGAAAGCTCTCAAGGTCAGCAATGGTGGAGAGCCAAAGGAGGAAGAAGAAGTGAGGAGGAAGAGGAGGAAGAAGGCCTTAAATAGGGGCCTCAGATTTCTGCCCGTTGGGGCAAAAATCGCGACAGCCGGCAGCTGCCGGCCTTGTGCCACCGGGCAGTGCCGGGGTGGCCGGCAGTGCTGGCCATTTTCCACCGGCAGTGCCGGGGTGGCCGGCAGTGCAGGCCTTGCGCCACCGGCAGTGCCGGGGTGCTCCTGCGGCAGTTCCGGCGGCAGTTCCGGCCCCCCAGTTTTTGCCAAACACCCGATACGAAAACCTCAAGAACTTTTGCATCCGGACTCCGATTTTGATGATCTTGGGCTCGTTTCGAAGCTAGTAACAAGCTCTACAAGATCATGCAGGGAACCATCATAGTCCAGTAAGGTAGGATATAAATAAAAGACGAAAGGTTTGACCTATCTAAAAAAGACATACCGGTAAAACCTCCAATCTTGAAAATGCAACAAGTTGCCCGTGCAAAAACCATTCTTGATGAACTAGAGCTTGTCATGAGAATAAGCACAAGCTCTAAATCATCACATGGATAAGATCCAAATAATAACCAAGAAAGATGATGAACCAAACTCGAAAACGCAACAAGTGATCTATGCAAAATCCGTTTTCGATGAACTAGAGCTTGTCATGAGAATAAGCACAAGCTCTAAAACATCACATGGATAAGGTCCAAATAACAACCAAGAAAGATGATGCAAGGATGCAAAGGTTTGAGCTCTCTCCGAACGATACGATCGAGTTACTCACTCGAGAGCCCTCTTGATAGTACGGCAACTAAACTATAAACCGGTCTCCAACTACACTATGAGACCGGTGAGAAAGAAACCCTATCAAGAGCAAACCTTATACTTGCGCATTCCACTTGAGCTTGATGACGACGATCTTGAACTCAACAAGATGGAACGCCTTTCTTGCTTGTGCTTGCTTGACGAAGTCTTGTAGATTGCTCCCCCATAAACCACCATGGGAGAGCTACTTCTTCGGCGCATCTTCACATAACCATGACCACCATGTGGATGGCAAGACTCAAGCAAAGGATCTCTTCGAGATGGCTCATCTTGAACTTGCACTTCATTTCTTCATTCTTCATCATGTTGATGTCTTGAAGTAACTTGAGGGCTCAATTCATCTTCATCTTCAAGACATACTTGACACTTGATATCCTTCATCAATTTCTTCTTATTGCAACCTTGAAGCCAACATATGGTTCAAGAATTGCCTATGGACAACTCCTACAAATATAACTCAATGCAAACATTAGTCCATAGGGATTGTCATTAATTACCAAAACCACACATGGGGGCTCCATACACTTTCAATATGGCCATCCACTTTCTCATTTGACTAGAAACCAAATATAAGTCATACATGATAGCCCATTTTGAGAACACTTTCTTAAGAAAAATCGTATTGCAAGTTCGCTATTTTTCATGGCAATTAGGTTTTCACATAAAATGATTCCATGCAAAATGATTACTTTTTTCTAGTTTTCTTCATTTTTGTGTTATTTATTAAAAATGGGGACAAAATTGTGGCATGTCTATTCATAAAAAGGGATTGAATCTTTCACCTTACTTTGTGCATAGTGCATAGAATCCTACCTGGGCACCTTAAATAGTTTTTTATGACCAAACTAGAGCACACTTGTAGTTGAAATTGAACTGATTTAGAAAAAAATATTGCAATTCATTTTATCAATGGAATATAGCCAAAAACTCAAAAAATTGTAATATTTTGCCAGTAGGACTCCAATGGGTCTACTTTGTGTGAAAATGTTAATCATATCATTTTGCATCTTATTTGTGGCACTTGCTTCACAAAACCCCATTTTTTACACTTAGAAAATGGAAAATCATTTTTTTGTGACAAAAGAGTTGAGAACTCCGTTTGCCCTATTGTTTCTGATCCAATGTGCACCTATTTCACATGACTCTGGCCTAATATGGGGACATAATAATGAACTCTGCAGTTGCCATGCCTTGCGTGCGAGACAAAACAGACCCACCCGAGGCCGGACACATCTTCGATTTGTCATGGCGCCAGAGCTCCTCCGGGAAGTACTTACTCTACCATGCTAGGGATGGATAGCCCCGATTTGGGTAGGACGATGCCAACGAGCTCTAGTTTGGGGAGGACGATGTTGAGGATTTGAGAGGCTAGGCTTTGAGTGAGAGGTAGGAATAAGGAATTTTACGATGCAATTATTTATTTGGCATCATATATATACATGTTTTCAATGAGGCAATGTTCACAACTAGCCAAGTGGGCCCAACTCAAGGTAACAGTTGTAAATGACGATGCATGTCCAACTAGAACAAACAATTCCACTATCAACATTTGGTGTGTCCCACCTTGAATAATCGATCCAACTTTCAACAATTTTATGGTCCACCCATGTCCGTATCTCATGCTCACACATGTCAACATTTTATTGTCCCACTAATAAGGTCAAAGGGCATTGACTTGCCGGAAATGCTACATCTCATCAGTCATGAGGCTAGCTTGGAGGGAGGAGCGCAAAAATGAGGAAATATATCCGCAATGGGCAAAACTGAGTAGTGCTAAGTAACTAGGGGCACAAAAACAGATAACCATTTTTAATTAATTGTCCTTTTTTGCACGATTATCATGGTGTATGATGTTTGTTGCATATAATTTTCCATATCCAACTAGTGTTGAAATATGCTCAAAAATCTGTTGGTATGTATTAGCCAAAAAATTAAGCACAAGTCCGGGTGGGCATATGTGTTTTATGTTGGGATATTTGGGATGATTGGAATGATATCATCTTTAGCAACAAAATTTCCATTTTCTTATTGGCTATCCACACAAGTATCTATTGGATCCATATGTGATCCTTCTTCATCATTTTTGGAGTGGGATATTCGGTGCAACCGTATGGAGATGGTCCTTGTATCCTTTGGAAACTTTTTACACTAGGTAATATTGAATATATGTGTACTAGTCGGTGTAGAGGTCGGGAGCTTCCTTCCATTTTGAAAACAAATCCATTAAATAGTGCACATAACTCAATCGTCCACAACAAGAACATATACATGAACAATCGGGTAGTTTTCCATCCACATGTATCAATTCTCCCCCCCCCCCCCCCCTCCTCTCATCCTGATTTTCCTAAGGCAAGATGTACAATATTTTTTAATACTAAGGCAAGCTACATAGGTGATTAAAGCACGTTCCAAAAAATCATAGAATTATGATAATGTTAAAGCATATTAAACTACATACATTGTAATTTTGATATATTCTAAACCAATATCTTAAATTTGTGATGTTTAAAATGACAATTGAATTTTTCATGTGAAGTGGCACCCCTATCATGTAGTCCTAGATCCGCCACGGGCTACAAGCAAATGCAAGTTTAAGCCATAGTTCATGCCCTTTAAATACTTATAGAATTAGTGTAAAACTTGTAAAAAAAATGCCCTAAAATACTTACGAAAGTCCCTCCGAAGGTTATTGAGGTAATCAAAAGCGGTATTCAGTGTTTCACCATCTCATCCCCAGAAACCGCTATCCAGCTTTAGAAACGGAAACCCGAAATACGTAGCCCTTGGGCACACGGGCAGACACGTAAATGCGGTACATAATCCATCCATCACACGTGCGCGCTCCTGCCCATCCCCCACACGTGTGCGCCCGGCCCCTCTCTCCCGGGTCCCGGCCCATCCCGACCGTCCGATCCCCAGCCGATGGCGGCGGAGCCCGCGGCGGACGGCCGCGATCCCCCGGCGACCGCGGCTCCCGGCGACGACGACGCCGCCGCGGCGGAGGCGCTCCTTAGCGCGGCGTCGGAGCAGCTGACCCTGGTGTACCAGGGGGAGGTCTACGTCTTCGACCCCGTCCCGCCCCAAAAGGTCGCGCCTTCTGCACCGTTCGCTTCACTTTCTTTTTTCCGTTGGTGCCGTCGTTGAACCGTGTTGACTTTGTCTGGGATTGGCGAGCGCGGGCGCCGAATTGCGCTCAGTTGATATACCTTTATTGTTAGAACTCGATCGTTCCATCAATTATCATGTTCCCTACGGTCGAATGTGGCTATGGAGATGATTTCCCCGATTTTCAGCCGAGTAATATCCGTCGAATTGCACTGATGAAATGGTCTTTTATAGATTGAACTTTCAGAGGAATTGGTTATGTACTAGTATATGCATAGTCTTTCCTATTTGAAGCAACAGAGCATGTTTGCGCCTTTGCAGAATTGGATGACTTCGCCGAAAGATGTGTCCTCTATGGCTGTTCTGTCGTTCTAGCTTTTAGGGAAGGGGCAAATATGTGTGCTTACATTTGGTTAACTGTCATTACTTTGGCTATGCCTATCCTCTCTTGGTGGAATCGAGTTTTCTGTGCTCAATTGTTGAACCATGTGCCATTTTCGTTGATAGATTTCAGACATTCCTCGCCCCGGTACCATTGTCTGAAACCACCGAACTTACAGCATCCAGGTTTTGAAGTGCTCGGGGAGCTCAAAGTGTAACCCCCGGACATTTACTGAACTGCAGAAGCTAGTGCCAATAGAACATCACAGCAAACGATCTAGCAGAGAACACATCACTATTGACAGCTAAAGGAAGACAGGCACTAGCCCCTGGGTACAACCCTGAAGTGTTCCCCATCTCCAATCAGCACCAGCGCATTCCTCCAGTGTCCTTGCTAGATCAGCTGCAGTAATCTTCCAGTCATCTCCATCGAGCGAAGATGATTCTGCAACAGCACTTCCATCTGTGTCTTCGAGCGCTTCTCCGGTGTCAGCCAGGATTTGGCCACAACACCTGCATACCAGGCCATGGAGCACGGGCCAATGCCTCCAGAGTGTTCACCACTGCATTCAGACGTTTTTCCTGCTTGATGTGTTTTAATGATTGATGTGATGTGGTGAAGTGGAGGTTAAGTATGATTTTTTAAATAAATTTTGTAATTATCTCCTGTAGACTATCAAGTTGGTTTGCCTAACGTAACTGAAACTGCCATTCCTGTTGTCTTGTTTTTTTTTTTCAAATTTCTTACGTTTTTCTTTTGCTCTGCTAGGGTTATGCTTTATTGCGTTTGTGTATCCATTTGTCTGTTATTACAATGTTTTTTTCAGGTGCTATATTTGAGTATTAGGGTATGGTTGTTGATGGTCTTGGGACACAGTTATTGCTTCAACCATCTTAACATGTTAGCAGGGTATAGCCTACTAGGTGGTTGTACTGAATTGGGAAAAAATGGAAGTCCATTCTCTCTGTTTCTGTGCACACATGCGCTCTGGGGATATTTTCTTGGAGAAAAAAACGTAAGAAGCTCCGCGTCTTGATGCATTTATACAAGCGAGATGGGGGGTGATGTCACGAGACCCACTTCCGGCCTTCAGCCGTATCCGGCCCTCGTCCTGATCGGGTCGTGCAGGCTTGCGATGTTTCATGCGGCATCGATGACAGCAGCGTTGTGCTGCTTCCAGATATACCACGCCATAAGCTTGATCACCACAGAGGTTGCTCTTGCGTGAGGCAGGAGGGGAGTGGTGGACGGTCTGCTGTCACCAATGCACAACGTTTTCTCCAACAATGAGCTTGGATGGTCAATCGGACCCAAGAAAGCACTCGTGCCATAAGGTGCGGGAGAAGGTATACCCGTGGAGGAGGTGGGACATGGTCTCCTCCGGGTTTTTAATTGTGTTTTCTGGATCTAGCGTAACAAGTTTCCGTTAGAAAACAGGTATTCTTATGATCATTAGTTTTGGTCTACCTTCATTCATCAAATAGAGTTATACTGTATTATTTAAATAGAAAATCTTTGCAGATGCAAAACATAAAAGCCTCTGTTTTATCTTTATCCTTATATAACACAAAAAGGGAAATTAATATAGCATTAAGAATCAGATAGTGGCATGAATTGCGTATATATAAGAGCATTTAATGCTCCTGATGAAGGATTTACTTGAAAAAGAACTGTAAATCGACATATGCCTTTAAATAAATTTTCTGTGATGACAGTAAGGATGATGTGCGTTGCATGCAGTTAACCTGTCATGAATAAACTCTCTGTGTGTTAAATAGTTGTGGTACCATTAGATTGAAGTTTTTATAAGGTACAACTGATGTATTGACCATGTGACCTTGCCCACAATAACTCAATATGATGTGCTGTACGCCTGTACCTAATCTTCATTGCTTATCTTTTCAGCTTTTCCTGTTATATGTCAGTTGTGATGCGACCATATTAAGTTTAAAGGGCCATCATATAATAAATTCACTTTTGACAAACCATCGATCAAGTGTTTGGGTGATTATATCTTCATGGTCATTTGTAGTTGATTTGTTTTACACTTTTGACTAGCTGTTTTCTTATTGTTATACAGGTTCAAGCTGTTATATTGGTGCTTGGAGGGTGTGAGGTGCCTCCTGGTTTAGTAAGCATGGCCGGATCTACCGTCTATGGTGAAAAGGTATCATCAGCTGTAGAATTTCTATAACAAGGTTGTGTGAATATGTCTAGTTTCTCTAAGAGTTTTATCTCATGTCTGCAGAGTACAACTGTGGCTGCCAAAAGGGTTGCTTCTTTAATAAGGTTTCGCGAGAAGAGGAAGGAAAGGTGTTTCGATAAGAAAATAAGATACGGAGTGCGCAAGGAAGTTGCCCAAAAGTACAGACTCATTCCATGCCCATTCTCTTCTAGGTGTTGCCATAGAGTTATTAGCTTCTTGGATACAAAAACTGTAATACATTATGAAGCAAGTAGAATTTGATTACTTACCACACGTTTAGACCATAGAAATGAAGATGTACTGCTTTCTGCATTCACAATGCCACAATCTTCTTTGACAAAAAAACTAGAATTTAACCTAATTAATCAATTTCTCAGCGTCATGTCTAGCCTACCATTCTGAGACAACTTGTTGGTCTTGAATAGTTACCCAATCACTAATGTCCAAGCATAAATTTTAAGTAGTAGCGTGTCAAATATGCATAGTGGAATGTTAATCTCTCACAATATCTGTGCGCCAGAGGTTCTAACTAAAGATTCTGATACATTACTAGTCTATTTGTTTGTAATTGCTAGCTTTCATGGTTCTCATAAGCAAAGTGATAGCACTTCTTTGCAGTTAGTCGTTGGTTATCAAACCTTGACATTTGTTGGTTTAGGAAGAAATATCACGTTACTGTATGCATGAGTTGGCACTGTATCAAGCAACTAATTCAGATTTCTACAGATTTGATTTATGCTTACCTTGGAAGACAATCATCTTCTGCTTACTGTTCCTAGTATAAATCCATATCTGGCAGTCAGGAGACTGCTCTTGATCTTTTGTTGTTTTATGGATTATTTATTTCATACACCCAATATATATACTCATTCACTATCACTATCAGGATGAAACGGCGTAAGGGACAGTTTGCTGGCAGGGCAAATTTTGGTGATGTTGCATGCTCTTCTGCAGCTTGTGTCTCCCCAGCTTATGGCGAGGATGATCATTTCCGAGAAACCCAGTGAGTGAGTTGTGATGACGTCTGTATGTGCAAATCATGTTTTATGTTTTCAAATACACAAGGTTTTCCCTGTGTTTATTGTGTGATAATGTTGGTTTGCTTCCTTAGTTGCCAAAACTGTGGCATCAGCTCACGGCTTACTCCAGCAATGCGTCGGGGGCCAGCCGGTCCAAGGTCCCTCTGTAATGCTTGTGGTCTAATGTGGGCAAATAAGGTACTTTCTTCACTTATAGTAACCTTTGATGCCTGCTATGTTTCCACTTTGTAAAAGCATGTAAAAAAGGCAAATGCAGTAATGCTTGTGAATCTAATAAAATTCCTAAAATTGTAACTTGGTTAACAATTTCCTAACTTATCACATGCTGATGTGTATGATCCCTACTTTCCATTTGCCACATTTCTACTACTTACACTCAAATAATTTCAGGGTACTCTAAGAAGTCCTTTGAATACCCCCAAAATGACCGTGCAGCAGCATCCCACCAATTTGAGTAAAATGGTGCGTCAGGTTTGTGATATGACTTGTTCCATTGAACATTGCACTTACAGTATGTTTGTGTTTCTTCTTGCGTAGGACAATGCGAGTGATGAAAAAGCAATTGTTTGTGCTGAGCATAATCATACCACAATCAAAATGGACTCTGGGATGTAAGCATTCCCCCCTTCACTGCATCTCAAAGTCACAGTCTAGCAGATAATAGTTATGGTCCTTAGGGTTTAAATGGGAAACTTTAGGAAGCCTGACTTAATTCAGTTTTCTCAAAACACCAATTATGAATTATGTACTACCATCATCTAACCCTCAAGTGTCTTGATCAGGAGTCCAGAACAAGACCAGAAACCAGAACTGCGCCCAGCGACGGAAGACAGCATGACAGAATCATGACACTATGACAGGTCTTCAACTTCAAGTGTATAAACTGAGACATAGGTTTTTGTCAGATATTCCTGACTTAGAATGATGTAAGGCAGCAAAACTAACAAAAGCATGCATTACAATGTGCCATATTTATCCCCTCCATGTAACTACATTGTACCCAAGTTCGGAATGTACAAAATCTAGCAATGTAATATATTTTAACATTCTTGGCAGTTATCTGCTAGTAATTTTAAAGTTGTAAGATTTACCTTGGAAGAAAAATGGGGAAAAAAATCATAAGCAGAACCTAATCATGGGCTGACTCGAACCTGAGTGTGTACATCGGAAAAGGAAACACTTGGTTTCTGTCAGGCGGCAAAAATTATGCTGGGGATTGATAGGATAATTTGTGGTATTCTCTGGAAGGGGAGGAAGGACATCAGCGTGGCAACAGGCACCCCTAGGGAATCGGCATCTTCTGAAAATCACGCTCTCAGTCTCAGAGCAAGTTGATCCTGGGCTTCTGGCTGTTCTGCAAGGAACTGATAACGAGAGACCCTGGAGGTGTGGAGTGAGTTTTAACTTGCAGGTAAGAAACGAGTTGTGTGCCATTTGCTCGGCAATGCAATGCGAGTTCTTTTGGTCAGTTAAATGGATCAGTGGCCGTGGTGTGGAGGAAATCGCCACTTCGATCAAGTCTTTGGGTAGCCATTAGTGGGAGTCGTAACAAGTTGATGTTGGCAGGACGTATGAGACGTGGCAACAAACTGTTAAAATTCTGCAAGCTTAAAAATGTATTTAACTATAAATAACCATGATTTGCTAACATATTGTAATAATAAAGCACCACATTAAGCCATTAGGGTCAGGTCAGCTTGGTCACTTCGTCCTTGAGGGCACTCGCCTCGTGGCCTCGGCGCAAATATGGATGCTAATCAAGTCACTTACTGCAAGCACTAAGCGCTGGCAACTAGGTAGCCCTGTTTTGCACTTGCCTCTTTCTCTTATGTAGTGCCAATGCACAAGCGCCCTACTGTGAGTGCTCTTAGCTAACCAAGCCTGGCTGATAAGACCGGGATTAAGATCGATTAAATCATGAACGAAACTTTCTGAGAGAGGGACTTATCGTGTTAACTAATAGCTAGGAGATCTACCCGCCAAAAGAAACTGTCGCGTAATGTCTCCACATTGATATATGTTCCATAGTCCTTTTTATTAAATATTTATGCATTTTTATTACACTTAGCAAAATTAAACATCTTTCTTTATTTCCTTACAAATTATTCGGTTACATACATATTTGTATACGACATTTTTTTATTTCGTTATAACTTATTCTGTCAATATACTACTAACTCTAATATATGTCCCCATTACACTTAGCAAAATTAATTACATTTTTTACTTATTTATAACTCATTGTGTTTAAATGGGGACATAATTAGTCCATTTCTTCTTTACACTTAGCAAAATTAACCATATTTTCTATTTTTTTTGATTGATCGCTTCATTGAAGTGTACTATCCTATATTTTAGTACAAGCAAAATTAACAATGTTACAATATCGTTGAATATGAATGTATGATGTTCTTATTGTACATTTTATTGTTTACCACTGCAAATATGCTTGCTCGATTTGAATCACATTTTGCAATGATAGCTATTTGGTTGTTTAATTTATGTTGTAGCATTGGCGTTTACTAAGCCTTTGTTTGCTGAATCCTCTTGGAACTAAGAAAAACATAAAGGGGAAAATCATGTGCCTCTATGGATTGGTTTATGCCACTTAGAGATGTGTTCTTAAATATCTTGCTAGAGAGGGATTTACAGCGTATATATACTCTAACAAATACCTTGATAGAAGTTTCTAGTGTGTGTATTTTTCTAGCGTGGGTGTAAGTAAATAGCTAATTGAAGAGATATCAATTATTTGTCTTAAATAGTGGAAATTGCTTGTTTAACTTTTTTATCGTAAAATAATTGTCCTCTTTGAACGCCTGGTCCGGCCACGCCCGGGCAACCTCCCATGTCGCTGAGCGGCACGTGGCAGGTCACGTCCTTCATCGTCTCGACGAGCAGCCTGGATCTCGCCAGTATCTGTTTATCGGGATGGCTGAGCACGATGTGCTCCTTTACGGCGGCCATGTCTAATCGCCAAATCGGACGAGATCGCTCTGAAACTCTGAAAGTCCGACTAATTCGCTTACTGATGATGCACATGTACGCAGCAAGGAAAAGCTATACTGTGTTATGAAAATATTTAGTACACCAGGAACATCACATGTTCAACCGTAACCCAGCAGCTCTACAAAGTGTATTCGAGAGTACTATTCAACTGGACAACTCGAAGTATTCCTTGCTGAAGAGATGGTAAATGGATTATCCTCTACAAAGAATGTTTGTCAAAACAAAATCTGTTGGTGTTAACTGAATAACACCTGAACTAAGAAATGCGATAGAATATCACGTATTCACGTTGAACTCGGGATAGTGGGAGCAGATTATGTATTTGGAATTTTGGATGGAACAATTCTCTCTTTTCCTATTTTCCTCCTATGTTTCTCCTTGGTCGAGTTAAGTTGGAACTATGCCTTGTCCTTGGATGCTCTGAGTAGTTTGATAACATTTTCATACACCACAAACGTGAGGGAAGCTGCTGGAAGGTTCTTCAGTAAGTTGGATGTGATGCCCCTGTAAAATCCACGGACACCTTCGTACCTGCAGCAGAAATTGAATTTCAGTCGTTAGTGTTGCTAAAAAATTGAACACAGCCAGTCGTTAGAGTATTCCAGCAATTTGCAATAAAGAACACGGCATGCTATCTGGCCAAGTATGGCAATATGCTTGACAAGATCATTACTACTTCCGCTGTGACACCAGGTTAGACAAGCAGACATGCAACTCAAAAACTAATATTTTAGGTATTGTACAGATTAGTGAGATTAATGAGGATTATAAATGATCGGTGGGCTGAAGTATAGAACAAGCTTACAAAAAGACAGCAAGCTCCTACATAGTACATATCACATAATAAGACAATAAAAAGCTAAACCTTGTTTGATATCAGACTCTTTAAACAGTAATGCCCCCGAAAGTCCTAAACTTCTATAGTTGAAGATTTAACGACACCATCACACCAAAGCTATAACTCTCACCTTGCAGTTTCCTTAACTACATGCCAACTGTCTGAGTACTTTGGGGTACCATCACTACCAGGTCGTTGCTGAAAAGTTGTAGACAAGAACTATTATTGTTACAATGAAAACTCCAAACAAATGAGATGGAGAACTTCAAATGTGCAACCAACCTGCAAGCGGGCTCGGATAACCTGCAATTCCAAAACCATAGTTGGCATGTCTAGTAAGAGGGCAGTGGTATACATTTATGAAGTTGATGAGAAGAAACAGAACATAAAACTTGCCTGGTAAGGATAAGTAAGCAGAATAGCAGATAATTTTGAACCAGCCCCAAGTGCCGCGTAATCAACGGAATTCTGTTGACAATGAAGACAAATGCATATCAGATAAATTAACAATCTAGCTGATAGTGAATGTACTTTAAAGCAGACATAACTGGACCTGAATGTTCTAAAATATCAACTGCCCTACATTAACTTATGCAGACATAACTGGACCTGAATGTGGTTTCTAAGAAGTAATATTGGTTTCTCAAAAAAAAGAGCAAGATTGGCATATTACGTAGCGCTTGTATTGGACTAATTGACAGTCTTCATAACAAGGTGAGAAGACTCCTACGTTTCACAATTCACAGTTGTATCATATTTAGTCACGCTGAAAGAGACAGAACAACAGAAAAAGGTTGGTCGTAACTAGTTATGCAGCCTAGTTTAACAAAATACATAAATATCAGAACTATATTATCCAGTGGAATACAAGCCTGTCAGTACTGCACCAAATTAAACTAGATGTTTTAATGCCTGGGCACATGTAACAGTGGGTACCAATAAATCCTCGCTGCCTCTGTTGTCTGTGCTTGTTTGTTTACTTTTGGCAAATATCATAGCCTTGCGAAGCTCCTCGTAGGCTGTGAATTGTATCGCCCCATGGGTGACCTTTGAAGCACGACACAGCAATATACATTAATGCATGTTTTCATCAACCATATATGAGTAAAATAAAAACATAGAATTTTAGAACTAAAGAGTTCCAACATATGCATCTTTAATAACTGAAACTAGTATAGGCATAATCTCTACGTAAGTACTTAACCACAATTATAAAGACCAAATTCCTACTAGCACTGTTTGGCGAACAATGACATTGACAGGCATTTTAAATAAACTAGAAACAAAAAACTGTTTAGCAGCCCTTCGGTTCCTTCTCCCTGAGAACTGTAAGAATGATTTCCATAACGAGGTAATATTTTGACATTAACATGCCAGTAGGAAAGCATGCTTGCAGAGATCCAAATAATAAGAAGTCAAATATTCTCTAGTTGGAGCCTTATAAAAAGATGTTACCTAGAGCACATAGCTACAAATCTGATAGGGCACACCTCAAAGAAACCATATGATGCTACAAAACTCAAGTGCTACTTAAAAGAAATCAATTCATACCACAAGTGGTACTGATGAGACATAATTTTAGGTCAAGAACGAATAAACTGAGGTCACAGAAAACATATAATTACAAGTCCAGGACAACTCAATACAGAATTGCACTACTGTATCAAGTGTCACTTAAATCAGCATGGAGCTAATAGTTAGATGACTAAATTTGTACGGATCTAACGAAAAGCAGAACAAAACTAAACAACATTTACTTTAAAAGGATGCATACCAGCATAAGTCCAGGTCCAATCCCTCTATAAAGTGCTAGCCATCCCTCCTCTTTCAGAATAGTTCTCAAAGCATCTGGCTTCACAGCAACCAAATAAGCAAGGTCACAGAAAATTTGAACTAAGCATAGACCAAAAGAAATCTGAGCATGAAGAAGAATGCACACAAACAATTCGTAGCAGGATAAATATTATAAATGGTTCTTTTTACACACACAAATGTAAATAAGCATGATTTTAGCAGCTTCAGACAGAACCAATAATAGCATAAGCCACTCATTTGCAACAGAAAACAAAGTCACATCTCTATTATGGTAGGCATTGCTATATGATACTCAGAAACAAAAGAAATGGTATGATAACCATATATTACCAGAAAATCCAGAGTAAGGTGAAGCATGTCCAGGTGTCTGTAGTTGCATTCGTGTTTTCACCAGCCATATGGGATTTGTAAACAGGCAAACCTGTACAAAGAAAAGAAAAATACATTTGTCACGAATAAACGGAATTTTAGTGAAAGGCAATTGAGTTGAACAAATGACACTAACACATGTGTTTGTAGTCAGAAAAAAATGCCAATTTAGGCATGCTAGCAAAGGCCTAACTACATTTTAACAAATTTTGTTAACCTCGTCTCAGTTTGACAAAATCACAAAATGATACGCGATTAGGAGTTACTGTACGAACCAAAGCACCTGCTTCTGCGGCTGAGACAAGATGGTCGAATGGACGGAGCTGAACATCCTTCCCCTGAGAGTATCTTTGTTTAGCTCTGTTATAACTGTCAAAACAGACATTCTTAAAGTTATCCTTTTAAATGCCAGTCCTATACAAGGAGCATCCAAATTGGTAAACGATAGGATGGAATTTAATGCTGAACTTAGCAGATTATACTTAGTATAGTCGAGCACTGCAATAAAGCATCAAACACGCCACACTACAAGTATTCAGCAGAATGAACTAATGTGACTTACAAAAAGAAATATAGGCCCCAAGAAGCGGTTGATCCAAGAACTGCAGGATAAAAGCCAGCATAAAGTCCCCTCAGGCCCTACATTAAGCAGCTAGATCAGCACACCTCATACTTCAACATACCAGAATAACCAAATTCGTTACGATCTTACAAAAAAAAAAAGTTTGAACCATTTAATTCGCTAACCAGAAATTAATAAAGCAACAAATGAATTAGGGAGTAACAAGTAGAAGAAAGTCCAAGTACAGGAATCGTATTTTCTAATTGCCCAATAACCCAACAGGATTAACAGCAGGTGAACATACAATAAAGGTTTGAAGCTATGGACGAATTTGACAAATTAAACGGTCCACCAAACGATAAAATAGTGTGACAGGGATTCCCACCTCAGATCGTGCGATGGTGTAGACAGCGTGCCCCGTGTTCCTGTACGGCGGCAGGTCCGACAACCCCCTCCCGCCGCTCACTGAACACCAGCAAGAGGGCAGCAGGGTTAGCGGTCGGGCTCTGCGTATCCTAGGGCTTAAGGGGCGGGGGCTTACCTTGGAAGCGAGTGCGGACGACGTCGAGCGGGTGGAAGGCCGCGACGGTGGCGAAGCCGGCGGTCGCTCCGGCGGCGGCGTTCTCCCAGGTCCACGGCTCCGCCGACGGCATCTCGGGCGGGCGAGAGGTGGTCGCTTCTCTTCCGCCACCCGAGCTCGAGGTTGAGGTCACGCGTGCCGGTGAGCTCGAGGACGTGCGGCGTCTTCCTCCGGTGGCTCTCGTCGATGAGGCCGATGCGCGGCTGGGCACCGGGAGGAACGCCGGCCAGGGGTACCCGCGGTCTGGGCGCTGGTAGGAATGGCGCGCCGTCAGCCGGGGATGGATGCGGGGTAGGGAGGGTGGCGCCGGCCGCCAGCAGCCGCAGGTGGAGGTCGGGGTAGGGAGGGCGGTGCGAGCAGGGGAAGGAGGCGTGGGTGAATTGATTTTGAGCGCTCGGTGCGACGGTTTAGCGCAGCTGCGCTCGCATTAAATTTTTGGGTAAATTGGTTTTATGCCACTCTCTATTCCATAGATTGCACATATGCCATTACAAAAATTAGACTTGAGGATATGCCACTCTAACTATCCAATACTTTCACTTATGCCATTTTTCTCCAATACATGAATGTATACCGTGTGCTGTATGTACGATACCGTATACAGATCTTTTTTTTAGCAGAGCGCGGTCAACCCACCCCGCTCGTCACGTCCCCAATTCGTGCCCCCGACGAACCCTAAAGAGGTGGAGGAGTGGAGGGCGGTAAGACTGGCCGGCGTGGCAGTGGAGGCGCCGCCGACCTACGCCTGCGAGCCGTGTCGCCGACCTGCGCCGGAGTCGCGCCGCCGCGCGCCGGAGTCGCGCGCCGCCGACCGCTGGCCGGAGCCGTGAGTAGCCGCGGCCGCGCTGTGTGGGGCGGCGCCGCTCGTCCCTCGCACTCGTCCGCTCGTCCCGCACGCCCGCCGCGCGCGCCCAGCGCTCGCCCGCCGCTCACCCAGCCGCACGCCCAACGCTCGCCCGTCGGACGACCAGCACAGGCCCCCGCCTCTTGCCCCGTGTGCACAGGATGAATTCGGCCCGAGTTTCTGGATAGAACTTCGCACCTCAGTTTTCTGGACCATATGTGCCCAGAAATGGTTCAAATTATAGCAGTACAATCATATTGATGTTTATGATTTTCTGTAATTTTTTCAGATTTTTCTGAGAAGATTTTTTTCGGCCAAAATTTGACAAATTTCGAACATAAAATGTTTCTTTAACGATGCAAATCTGCCCAGAAATTTCTCAAAATGGAACAATAGACTCGTTTTAATGGTTTTGATTTTCTGAAATTTTTCCAGATTTTTCTGAGAAGTTTGAATTTTTTCCAAAATTTGAATTTTTTAAATTTTTCGGGTGCCAAAATGACCTGAAAGTGCTACCTTCCTTTTGAAACCAGGGCTATTATGTTAAATACTACCATATACACTGAAATACATATAATTCTTGAACAGTTATCCTTTGAGGTGTACAAAGTGGCATGGATGAAGGTATTGGATAGTTAGAGTGGCATATCCTCAAGTCTAATTTTTGTAATGGCATATGTGCAATCTGTGGAATAGAGAGTGGCATAAAACCAATTCACCCTAAATTTTTACGCGTCGGTGGCCGATGAATCTATACTACTATATTGAGATTTCGGGCAAGGTGTTTCTGATCCCGGGCACAGCTGCATATGGTATCCCCATCGTTCTTTTGAGCTTTGAGATATGTGATATGTGCGTTTGTACGGTGCTGCAGCGTGACATACATCGCGTACTGCTCTATCAAACTTAGACGCGTTAAATGAGTGTGCCACTGTGCTGCATGTTAGTCACTAGCCTGCTTGTTATGATGACCCAACTCCGTAGTAAATGCCATGTCTAGGACATTTGCCTCGTTGGGCTACAAAGAATTAGCAGGCCAACCATTATTACGTGGGACCCAATGTTCTAGGCAGGGAATAGAAAATGGCCAATACAAGCAATGAATACGGGAGCATATGTGCCCGCGATCAGAACAGCATTTTCGTTTCTATTTTCGTGTCTGTGGCTTCTTATGCTCAGTTTTTCTCAGTCCCTTAGTTTTTTCTCAGTTTTCCTCAAGATCTTGTCTGAAACCCGCAGAAGGAGCTCGGACGGAGGATTCCCGTTTAGTTGATGTTGGTTGGTGCTGGCAAGTGGGGCCGTTGTTGGTGCCCCGCAGTGGATACGTCTTCACTTATCCAGATCATCGTGGGACCCACAACTTGTCCACGTTAGTGCGTCGGACCCACAGCTTACCCAGGTGACCGTTACAAAATGGGAGCCCGAGCCAGCCCCGCGCCCGTGCCCGTGCCATTGCTTCCCCTTTCTTTCCCCACGCCCCATTGTTCTTCTTCTCCGCCAGCGGCAGCCCTTCTCTGGTAGGCGGGTGATGTCTAGTTTCTCTTCGACCTCCCGTTCTTCATGGCCGCAGTATGAACCCGTGCCTTTGATAAGATACCCTGACCGCCCACGCCAGGCGCCTCTGAAGCGGTCGATCTGTAAGACGGACGAGAACGGCAACCGTGGACGTGAGTTCCTTGCATGCGAGAGCTTGCCATATAGAGAGGGGGATAAGGTTAGATCTCGCTCCAATTTCTCTGTTTTCTCTCGATTTTCTTGTTATTCCCTCGAATTTGGGATTTAGGGTTCACGTTGTTGTTTTCAGATCCTGAAAAAATGCAGGCATTTCGAGTGGATCGATGTGTGCGTTCAAAGGCTTCAATTGCAGGAATCAATTGGTGCTATTGGGGAGCGCAATTTGGGAGGGGGGACTTGCTGTAGAGAATGCGGCGGAGAGAGGAGCCGTTCCGATTATGCCTAATGCTCCCAATGCAGGACTGGTGGAAGTGAAGGGAGAACTGAAGAAAATGAACAAGCAGTTAAGGCAGCTGATCGAGTTGAAGAAGCAAGCTAATCTGATGGCTGGTTGTTTTTTCTGTTGTATAATTGCGATCGGATTCTTATCATTGCTCACCAGGCGCTAGAAGTTGTTACAAGGGATACCTTGTTACAAATCCATTATTCAGTTACATGTACTTGTAGTTGTTTTCATAGTTAGTGTGTGCATTCACCGAAATTATCAACTATATTGGAATGCTAAAGAAAGTTGATAATTATTAGAGGGGTGACAAATAATCTATTCACCGAAATCCGCAAATATGTATGCCTCATGTTTATACCAAAATTATACCACTTTTGGACCGTTTCAAATTACCAAAACTATATGCCAAAACTATATCCCCTAAAACAAAAGGAAAGCGAAAGATAGTTGATAATTGTTAGAGGGGTGACAATAATGCATTCACCGAAATCCGCAAATATGTATGCCTCATATTTATACCAAAATTATACCACTTTTGGGCCGTTTCAAATTACCAAAACGATATGCCAAAACTATATCCCCTAAAACAAAAGGAAAGCGAAAGATAGTTGATAATTGTTAGAGGGGTGACAATAATGCATTCACCGAAATCCGCAAATATGTATGCCTCATGCTTATACCAAAATTATACCACTTTGGGCCGTTTCAAATTACCAAAACTATATGCCAAAACTATATCCCCTAAAAGAAAAGGAAAGCGAAAGATAGTTGATGATTGTTAGAGGGGTGACAATAATGCATTCACCGAAATCCGCAAATATGTATGCCTCATATTTATACCAAAATTATACCACTTTTGGGCCGTTTCAAATTACCAAAACGATATGCCAAAACTATATCCCCTAAAACAAAAGGAAAGCGAAAGATAGTTGATAATTGTTAGAGGGGTGACAATAATGCATTCACCGAAATCCGCAAATATGTATGCCTCATGTTTATACCAAAATTATACCACTTTTGGGCCGTTTCAAATTACCAAAACTATATACCAAAACTATATCCCATAAAAGAAAAGGAAAGCGAAAGATAGTTGATAATTGTTAGAGGGGTGACAATAATGCATTCACCGAAATCCGCAAATATGTATGCCTCATGTTTATACTAAAATTATACCACTTTTGGGCCGTTTCAAATTACCAAAACTATATCCCAAACTATATCCCCTAAAAGAAAAGGAAAGCGAAAGATAGTTGATAATTGTTAGAGGGGTGACAATAATGCATCCACCGACAAAGAGATAGGGGTGGCCACGAAGAGAGAGAGAGGGGTGGCCACGAAGAGACGGGGAGGGGTATACTGCCCGTTAGATCAGTTGATCAACGGTTCGTGGAGTCGATCCGTGTGACAACGGCTCAACCAATCAGGATAAGTTTGGGCTTCTGAGAGCATTTGTGATGGAACTTGAGGGCAAAACTGAGTAGTACTAACAATCCAAGGGCACATAAATAGTAAATAGACTAAGGGATTCAAACAAAAAGAAATACAAAATGAAAAATGCGTGTTTTGTACAATATAATTCATATTGGGCTACATCAAATTATTTGCAATTCAAATATACATGAGTGTGACAATTATAGCATCATTTAGACAAACTACGTTTTTGGGGAAGATGTTTTGCAAAGGGGTTTGAGTGGAAAACATGCATCTTCATAGCTACACTAGTGATTCTGAGAAGTGGCAATTTGTGGTAAAACTTAATTTATATATGTTTGTTAAGGTTTTCTAGGTGGCAGGTTGCGTAGGAAGACTCCATGAGTAGGTGCCACTATGTTTTTATTTTTTTGGATTTTTTTGCGCATGAAATGACTCAATTAGATATGTTAATCTCATTTGTTGACTCTCTGTTGACCAGCTACTTGAGGGTAAAACTGAGTATATTGCACTTGCCAGTCTAAGTACTCGAGGGGAAAACTGAGTACAGATAAATTTTCTGTATAAGGCCCGAGGTTATAACTGAGTACACCAAACGTCCCAGGGTTAGACTCATGTCGCGGTGCACGCTGCAGCCGTGCATAGCGGACGCGTGTTGCGGTACACGCCACCTTTGTCTTTATAGAGCCCTTTTTCTCTCCCTCGACGCACGTTCTCACTGCAACCGACTCTCCTGTCCCATCATCTTCTCCACAACCGAAGAAAAACCCCCGAAGAAAACCACCGGCGATGGAGAAGAATGAGATGCCCATTGTTGGCGCATCAGCCGCCGGCGCATCGGCCACTGCCCCCGTCCAGGCCCCTCTCGCTGCTTCCAACGTAGCAGTCGGCGCATCAGCCGCCGGCGCATCGGCCGCCGCCACCGTCCAGGCCCCCGTCGCTTGGGACCCGTACGAACCAGTGCCGTACGTCGCGCCGGAGAACCCCTACGACACCAGCATCGTCGACGACGAGCCGGAGGTAACCCTTTGCTCCCTTGTTCTTATCCCATTTCAATCCTTTTGTGTTAGATCTAGCGTTATTAGGGTTCGTCTGTTCCTAGTTCAATCCATTTGTGTTAGATCTTGCGTTATTAGGGTGCGTCTGTTCCTAGTTCAATCCTTTTGTGTTAGATCTTGCGTTATTAGTGCTTGTGATTTGCTTTTGTTTAAGATTTGTGCCGATGATGATGAATATTTGGGCACAAATTGATTCAGGGTTTGGTCAGTAAACAATTGGTGTGTACAAATTTGTTGTGCATGATCTTTGGTTTACTGACTCAAATCCTGGATATAAGTGTGTCCAATGTAACTGAGGCTACCTCTTTTTTTCGAGCCCATATTATCATGCATGATATTTGTTCACTTTCTGTTCCATCATCGTTGCAATTGACTCCGTGTTTTTTGCACGATCTTTGGTGCTACGTGACAGGTGCAGAGCAGCGACGTCGACAGCGACGACGAGTCCTTCCACACCAAGAATCGTCACGTCCTCAGGAGGCTGCAGTCCGGCCATTACGATGGCCCCTTTGCTCGAGGCATTTACAAGTGCCCCTTCTGCAACAGGAAGCTCCGCGCCACCGACTTCAACTGCCTGGTGAACCATGCTAAATCCATTGGCAGATGCGGCGCTAGAGTTGGAACGATGGTGAACGTGCATGCGTTCATGGCCAAACACAAAGCACTTGGGATTCACCTGCGCAACCTCCAAGCGAGTCACATGCGCAACCTGGAGGCGTTGAACATGCCTACCGCACTCTCTGTATGTGACTGCTCTATCTGTAGAGCAGCTTAAATTCATGTAAAATGTAGCTTATGTTGTAGGGTTCTATCGGTACTACTGTTGGATCTGTCGTGAATATATCTATGCTATGTTGGCTACAGTATGCAGCTTATCCTATATTTTCTCTGGATTTTTGCCCTAGATTTCCTACCTGATTGGGTAAAAACGAAGGCATAAAGAAATGAATGGCGTTAAAAAACAGAAGGAGAAGCTGCTCTAGATTTGCTACCAATTTGGGCTATCAAATATGAATGAGATCGAGCGAGAGAGAGGAAAAATGTACATTGAAAACTGTTAATCTGGGCGAAAGAGACAAAAACCACTCGTGCCCACGTCCCGGACCCACACGGCTCCACACGCTACAACCCCACACGCTACGGCCACACAAACATGGTCTCGTCCTGTCCCACGCGGTTCCTTCCTACCAGCCCCACACGACGCGGCCCCACAAACGACACGACCCCACTCGTCAGCACGGAACGGTCAACTTAACGGATTCCTTCCGTCCGAGCTCCTTCTGCGGGTTTCAGACAAGGTCTTGGGGAAAACTGAGGAAAAACTAAAGAGCTGGGGAAAACTGAGCACAACTAAGAACCCGAGGGCACGAAAATAAAAAAAGCCCTACTATATTATATTGGAGTTGGTCTTAGGTCGTACAACGCGTTTGTTAAAAGAGATTCGGAGCATCTTGTCCATCAAATCTAATCTCACGGTCTCCGCTTCGCCCGATCACTTTTCCACTCCTCCCCGCAGATGATATATCGAATCAAAGTGATTCTGAATCAATTAGCTATAACAGCATTTCCTTTCTCTACATCTAATTAGCCTTAATAAGGCAAGCCATACAAAAAATGATACCATATGATATTAGTTGCCAAGCACGCACAATCATGACATTTACTCTCCCACCACAATCACGCATGCCCTCCTACAACATCTTCGCCAACGGGCAGCTCCTTGCCGTCATCGTACAGGAGTCTTAGCTCGCTGGCCAGCGCTGGATGAATCGTGGCTCTTCTCCCGTCTCATTTCACCTTTCTTTTCCCTCACCACCCCGAATTTCAATGGCAAGGAGGAATTTGTTTCGGACTGGAAACGGGACGGGCGGCCCAGACGCATCTCCCCAGGTCCAGTGGCGATGCCGCCTCCTCCCATGCTCTGAGGCGGCGACGGTGACCACGCGCTCTAAGACCCGCGTCATAGCTCACATAGTCCTCTTCCGACGTGATTCCATGCCCCAGCGCCACCTCCCTCTCCAACACCGTCGCATAGGTTGACAAGGAGGGCTCTGCTGGTTCGCTCTTCAGCCCGCGCTGCCGAGCCACTTCATCCTCTAGCTCCGTTGCGAATGTCAGTGAGGAGAGAATCGACCGATGCACCTCACTTGCCCCGCCTTCTACCTCACAACGGCGATCCACCGCCGCGACGCCATCAACATCGCAACCATCACGCGATGCTGGAACCGATGTGGACGAGAAAATCTTCCCGTACCGATGAGGACGTGAAGATCTTCCCATCGAGATCGTCCGGTCGATCGAACTTGGAGACTCGCCTCTCCTTCGTCTTGGTCTGCAGCGTGTCGTGTTTGTCATCAACCGAGTGTTGATGTGGTGAGCAGCATGACGACGAGGGAGAAAGTCCACTATATTCTACATGGCTTCCCGTGTTGAACGTCTGAAACTTCCTCCTTCGATTTTACTTGTCTAAATTTTAATTTCTTTGTGCAGGTTCATTTTGTGGCTGATGCAGTGATTTGAGGGAGATGGTGAGCCTGCTACGGTTGATCAAGGGCGGAGACAACAAGAATGGATAGAAGATGTGCAAGCAGTTTACCAGCAGGTGGTTGGAACTATTTTCTTAGTGTTCACCTCCAAAATTGTTCTTATATCAGTATGTGCTAGCGTAAAAAAAAAAACCAGATATGTGTGCGCTGATCTGGCAACTTCTTTCGGTTGAACTTCATGCTGACGATTTTGTTTATAGACTTGTAGTGAATTATAGTTTGGCATTCTATATTGTGCCATCTATCTATGTTGTCGGTTGATCTGTGACCTAGATTCGTTTGGTGATGCCTGTCGGATTTTCCATTCGAGCAATGATGTTACAATTTGCTGGGTTCATGTATTTTGATGCCAGGCCGTGAGTTGATTTTCCATTTGGCATGCTATAAAAATTCACCTGTTCATACTGAACTATGTTACTTCATAACCATTAATTATGATATTTAGGTCATCCTGTGCAACAGTTGTTGGTGTTGAATATGTTCATGCGATACATGATTTGTGTTTTCTATGGTACTACACAAATTGAGAAGTTTGAAGCCCATAACCTTGCTGCTTTTTTTCACTCAACCTTACAGTGGTCCAACAGATATTGAAACTATGCTTATAGATACCACGTTGAAGTTTGAGAAGGAAATGTAACTATGTGTGAACTGTGAATAGTACTCATAGTTACCGGTTGTCTCTTTGCAAGAATAATTACACCTTACACCCGGTCTCGTTACTGAAAAGTAAAAGTTCATATTAATTTCAGATGTAAACTCAGTGTTCTATTTTCATGTGCAGGCACACATTTGATGAAAGTACAGTCACACACTTCAAAAGAGGTATTCAGGAAAAATTCTTACAGATTCAAACTTTAAGAAGTGTATGAAATGTTCTGTGAAGTAAAAGATGCAAATCTATTGATCTTCAAAGGTATGTCAAATAAGAGCTACCCGCCATTTTCACATGGATTCTGCGGTATTGTGTGATGCTTGCTTCTTATTGGTCTCATCAGCTATATTTGAAATGTGGCTCTTGTTCCTTTATAAGTATACTTGAATCTGGTGCAATAGAATTAAACATAAATTTAGTTGAAATTTATTTACAATTTTAAATTAAAAACGTTTTATTACATGGTAAAAAAGTGTGTTGTTCGACTGTTGATTGTCAGCAACTCAACATATTAATTTGCATGATGTCCCATGAAGACCTGTGCAAGTCTTATTGCTTCAGCAAACATCAATGACACTTGGTGACTTGTTAACTGTCTTGCTATACAGACCTACTCTCACAAGTTGAAGTTGAGAAAAAGTTTAGCAGCATGAACACTACACTAAATATCTAGAGGACTGGCTTTCAATAAATTTTCTGCATTGGTACGGTACCATCTAGAGTTGCCTTTTTATTATCCAATTTGAGCCAATACAGGTTGTACTCCAGACATATTTCACTTCAGTGTGTATTCTTCCAACAACAATCTTTTGATATTTGACATTTTCTTTCTACCAAATAGACCTTGTGTACACAAGCTTATAAATTAGTGTTTGACATTTTTCTCCCCTACACGCTTGTGAATTTCTTTGCAAATGTGCTTACAAGATTTTATCTGTAACACTATCTTTATTAGAATTTTTTATTCTCTGATCACCTATGTTCATGTAATTAACTTGGAATACTTCAAATTCATAGGATTTTGGAATAATGCATCAAGCATATCAATCCATTAAAATTAAAGAACGGACCAATACTTATAAAAAAGAGAAAGTTAAAGGCCAGTGACATAGGCATCCCCAATGGGCCTGCCGAAGATAGTACCCGGGGTTTATTGAAGGCCCACGACCCGAAGTTTATGAAGCCCGGAAGCCCAGTCAAGAGATAGTTTGGAAAGATAGAGTTGTATTAGGAATATTGACTTGTAACTATTACGGGACGAACTCAAATAGTCTCCCGGACTTTGTAACTTGTACATCACGAAACCCTCGGCTCCGCCTCCTATATAAGGGGGAGTCGAGGGACAAAGAAAGGATCGATTTTATTGCCAACACAACCCTAGTTTCATAGCAGTCGAGTACTTTTTCGGCTGATCCTTCGAGATCTACTTGCCTTTTACTTCCCTGAAAACCCTAGTCTACAATCTGTAGGCATTGATAAGTCGATACCTTGTCAATTGGCGCCGTCTGTGGGAATTGAAGGCGACAAGGATCTGATCTCGATGGCACGTTCAACATCGTCGACGTCTTCGGTGGCAAGCAACGCAATGGACAGAGGTAAACAGGTCGAAACTGATCTAGTTGATTTTGTTCCTCACCCGCCCTCCCGTGTGGATGCATATGCGTATCTGAAGGAGCCTATGGAGATGACGTTCGGGAGGTTTCACTTCCGCGTCGGAAAAGACGGGTCGCATCGTCTCGAGGTTCCGGTTTCGTCGGGATCGTCGACGGCTGACTCCGATTTTTCGGGATCATCGTCATCATTCAATATCGACGCCGAGGAAATCTCGTCGCCGCGCTTTGCCAAGTCGGCAACAAGCGGAGAACTCTTCAAGATCTTCGGTGGCATGTCCTTAGAGTCATCTGCGGACTCCAATATAAGCAGCGACTCAGACATCGTCGACAGCTTCAACTTCATCGACAGATCTACTTCTGTTCGGGAGGTCTTCACCGATCTATACGACGGTGTCACCAAAGGTCAAGCTTCAAAATATCATCAAGTTTATGTAGTTGGGGAGCCAAGTCGCCCACAGGAGGAGACATCAGAGGCTTTCGATAATTTGGGAAATCCATATGTCGATCCCGCTGATCTTACGCGAGGTTTGGGCACTAAATATGTCGGCCCTGCGGAATGACAGATGGTGCAACTTCCACAAGCGGCTTGGGACAGAGCCGCAAAAGCTATGGACGGTACAGAGCCGATGAATACAACAGCCACGTTCGAAGAATTGCAAGCATACCAATATAGACTCGCCCGTGCTGGACGAGAACTAGAAAAGCAAACAGCTGAGCTCAATAGGAGGAAAGCCGCAGCTTATGCGTCAAGCCGAAGAAGGGCAGAGCTCAGCCGACATTCAGGAACTTCGGAATCCAATCACGGTGCAGCCCGTAATAGGGGAAGATCTAGGCTGTAGAACATACCCGAAGCTGAGAGGGAAAACTTGATCCAGAACCTCGACATGTCCTTTATGTCAATAGACACAAGGGGGAACATTATTCCCAAAACACCGGAAGCTGGGTACATGGCGACTAAGGCCTTCATACTGGCAAACATACCACCTCCTGGAGATCCGAGGGAAGCATTGTATAACATGGCTATGGCAGGAGTTGGAGTCATGGGAACAGCGTTCGCAAACACAGGCACACCCCCTGAAGGTGCTCCAAGGCAAAATAGTCCACGACCAACAGTGGTAGTACAGGACCCGCCAAGAACAAACGCGGCCAGAAATACATCGACACAGGCGCGAGTTGATAGGGCACGGCAAGAAAGGAGGGAACATCGGCAGTCACCGAAAGTTGATGAAGAGGAGATGTGCGGGCTCCCCTGTTTTACTCGAAGAGTTCGCAAAACGCGAGTCCCATCTGGTTTCAAGTTACCCGATAATTACAAGAAGTTCGATGGCCTGCAAGATCCAGAGGATTGGCTAGTCGATTATCTGGAAATGGTGAAATTGACGGGAGGAACCAAAGCAACTGCCATGCAGAGCATCCAAGTGCACTTAAGTGGAGCAGCGCGGTCATGGATCAAAAAGTTACCACCTGGATCCATCGACAGCTGGGAAACTTTCGAGGACATGTTCGTAAAAAAATTCTTATCTACATGCAAGAAACCTGCGTCAATAGAGCATCTGCGAGCCTGTAGACAAAAGTATGATGAATCGATGAGGACGTACATCCAGAGGTGGAATATCATCAAAAACTCGGCAGAAAACATATCTGATGAAAGAGCGATAGATGCGTTTGTCGCCGGGATTCGAAGGAAGGATTTAGTCGAAGATTTAGGAAGGACTAATCCAAAAACAATAGCGGCATTGATGGAAATATCGAATCGTTGAGCAGATGGAGAAGATGATGTCCACAACAAGAGGCATAGGTCGACTGAGGATGATCGTAACCGAAATATTCAAAACAGATGTTGATTTTCTCACCAATAATCCGACTATGACGGTCCCGGCCAAATATCGGCTGGCTTCCGAGGAAATAGCGGAAATAATAATCGAGATGATTATCAAAAGAGTGGTGAACAGCGTAGCGACTACAGGGATAGTCCACGCCCCAACAAGCAAAATAATGGTCCAAGGTTCCAGAGGCCATACATATCTCCCGAAGATATGATGAACGGACCATGTTAGATGCACTTCTATCTCGACAAAAATGGGAAGAGGCAGTCGGGACATTTGCAGAAGGATTGCCGAACTTTCCGGGCGTTGAACATATACGCGGGACATGCCAACGCACAAGCAGCACATAGAAACCCTCAGGGGCCAAGGAGTGAGATCCACCTTCCACCTCCTCCCGCGATCACGGACGAAAATCGACATCAGTTACAAATAGCGGCAGCTCCACACCCGCCTCCTTATATCGACACCAATGGCACGGTCTCGATGATTCAGAAGGCCAGGTCATCCAACAGGGCTTAGAAAGTAATTTCGCGACAAGTCTTCATGGCAGAGAAGATGCCTCCACCAACAATCGAGTACTTGAATTGGACGGGACAGGACATCGGCTTCACCATAGCGGACCATCCGCAGCAAGTTCCTCGACCAGGACAATCAGCTTTGATCTTACCAGCGGTGATCGCAGGATTCGACGTTTCACGAGTATTCATAGATGGAGGCAGCAGTTTAAACCTCATGTACGTAGATACATTGAGGAAAATGAACATATCTCTGGCGAACTTAAAACCAACCGACACACGTTTCCATGGTATCACACCAGACAAGCCAAGTTATCCGCTGGGAAAGATCAATCTCGATGTTCAGTTTGGAACCCGAGAGAATTACAGGATAGAAAGGCTGGAGTTCGAAGTCGTGGATTTTCCATCACAGTACCATACTCTAATGGGACGACCCGCGTATGCCAGGTTTATGGCGGTACCACATTACACATACTTGTTGTGGAGACTCCCTAGACCCAGAGGCCCAATCACAGTAAAAAGCAGTTTCGCGCTAGCGGATAAGTGCGACAAGGATTTTCATCGATTGTCAGAAACCTTCGGGATGCAAGCGGAGTATATGGCGTCCAAGCTAACAACTGACTATGACGTGTTGCCTGATGGAGGGAGGCCGCTAAAGGAGCCAACCTTCAACACAACCAAAAATTCAAAGGAGGTGCAGATCCACCCGACAGATCCCAAGAAGACGACATCTATCGCCACAAATATGGACCTCGCATAGGAAAGCGCGCTCGTCGAGTTCCTCCGTGAGCGCTGGGAAATCTTCGCATGGTGTCCAACAGACATGCCAGGAGTACCCAGGGAACTTGCCTAGCACCCCCTTAACTTGGATCCATTGGCCAGGCTAATCAGACAACCTTTGCGGCGTTTTTTGAAACCAAACCGCAAAGATATGCTGTCGGAAATTAATCGACTCAGAGAAGCTGGATTTATCAAAGAGCTACATACAGAGGCCACGTGGGTAGCTAACCCGGTGCTAGTCCCGAAGAAAAACACAGAGGTCCTTCGCATGTGCGTCGACTTCACGTGTCTCAATAAACATTGTCCAAATGATCACTTTCCCCTCCCAAGGATCGATCAAATTATCGACTCCACGGCAGGCTGTGAACGTATTTCCTTCATGTACGCGTATTCTGGTTACAACCAGATCCGCTTAAAAGAAGAAGATGAGGTCAAAACAATTTTTATAACACCCTATGGAGTGTTCTGCTATAGAACAATGTCCTTCGGGTTGAAAAACGCGGGATGAACATATCAGCGGATGATGCAGAAGTGTCTTGCCACTCAAATTGGCAAAAACGTTCAAGTGTACATCGATGATGTCATCATAACAACAAAGAAAGGGTCAACCCTGATTGATGATCTCAAGGAAACTTTCGACAACCTCGATAAATTCTTCCTCAAGTTGAACCCGACGAAGTGCTCTTTCGGCATTCCCGCGGGAGAACTTCTCGGGTTTCTGGTGTCAGCAAGAAGAATCGAAGCTAACCCGGAGAAAATCCAAGCCATCGAGACAATGCGGATGCCAACAAAGCTCAAGGAAATACAACAGCTAACTGGGCGAGTCGCAGCTTTGAGCAGATTCGTCGCCAGGTTGGGAGAAAAGGCGTTGTCGTTCTATGCCTTGATACAATAGGGAGAAAAGTTCGACTGGAACGAAGAAGCAGATAGAGCCTTTGAAGATCTCAAACGAACAATCTCGACACCGCCAATATTGGTGGCGCCCAAGGAAAAGGAACCTCTCATGTTATATCGCGGCCACACCCCAGGTGGTCAGCACAGTACTTGTGGTGGAGCGAGAAGAAGAAGGAAAACTCCATGGAGTCTAGCGGCCGGTATACTTCATCAGCGAAGTTTTATCGCCCTCAAAACAGCGGTACCCGCAGTACCAAAAGTTGGCATATGTAGTATTCACAACCGCAAGAAAACTGCGACACTATTTCTTGGCACATCCGATAATAATGGTCAACGAGGCGCCTTTGTCCAATATATTGAATAACCCGGAAGCTACGGGTCGTGTCTCCCTTTGGGGAATAGAGCTTTCCCCTCGGGACATCTTGTATGAAAAAAGAAAAAGCAATAAAATCGCAGATCTTACCAGACTTCGTCACAAGGTGGATGGAGCTGCAAAATACGGGACCCCCAGACTTATCGAGAACTTGGACTATGAACTTTGACGGGTCCAAAAGGTTAGAAAGAGCTAGAGCAGGCGTGATATTAGTATCACCTCAAGGAGATAAACTGAAGTATGTACTGCGGATGACATTCCCAACGCGTCTAACAATGAAGCGGAGTACGAAGCACTGATACATGGGATGAAGATGGCGAAAGCTTGTGGTGCAACCCGATTAAAAAATTTCGGCGACGCGAAAGCTTGTGGTGAAACCCGATTAAAAAAATTCGGCGACTCCCAATTGGTGGCTCAACATGTGATGAATCAGTGTGACGCAGTCAATGATAGTATGATAGCATACAAGGAGGTATACAATGAACTCGAGAAGCTCTTTGACGGGTGCGAACTGAATCATATCAGCAGACTCAACAACGATGAAGCTGATGTTCTGGCAAACATCGGATCGCAATGCTTAGCAATACCACCTGGCGTATTTTGGGAGGAGATAAGTGAAAGGTCGATTAAGGCAAAGAAACAAACAAAGAAAAAAGAGAAGGTCGATAAAGACTCGGGGGCTCTAGCAGTATCGGAAGCAAGCGCATCAGGAGACGACGAAGAATCGCATGAGGTGATTGTATTGCAAGTTCCTTGGATGCAGGTTTACATCGCATATATCCTAAGGAAAGAAATACCTGAGGATCCAGTAGAAGCAAGGCGAGTTATTCGACGATCCAAGGCCTTCACCGTGGTTAAGGGCGAGCTGTATAAACGAAGTATATCGGGAGTCTTGCAGCGATGCGTTACACCCGAAGAAGGTCGATTACTCTTAAAAGATGTGCACGAAGGAGTGTGTGGACACCACGCAAGTAGTCGAGCTATAGCATCCAAGGTTTTCAGAGCAGGATTCTACTGGCTAACAGCAATCGAAGATGCAAAGGACATAGTGCGTACCTGTGATGCGTGTGAAAGGTTTGCCGCAAAATCTCATTTTCCGGCAGCGGAGTTGATGCCAATACCATTGTCATGGCCCTTTGCTCAATGGGGTCTTGATATGGTGGGAAAATTATACAAGGCGTGGCCAGGAGGATACGAGTATATGCTCGTAGCTGTCGATAAGTTCACGAAGTGGATTGAGGCGAAGCCGATAAACTCACCAGATGCAGCATCGGCGGTCATGTTTATCAAGAGTATCGTTTTTCGATTTGGAGTTCCTCATAGCATCGTCACAGACAACGGCAACAATTTCACTTCCAAGGAATTTAAGGCATACTGTGCAGAGGTAGGCATCAAGTTACAATTTGCCTAAGTTGTGCACCCGCAAACTAATGGTCAAGTTGAAAAAGCAAACGGTATCATCTGCAACGGCATCAAGAAGCGCCTGTTAACACCATTGGAAAAGCTCGACACACGTGGCCAGAGGATTTGCCTAGCGTGCTATGGAGCATACGAACAACACCCAATACAGCGACACAAGAAACTCCGTTCTTTTTGGTCCATGGAGCCGAAGCAGTGCTGCCGATAGAGATAGAACACAATTCCCCGAGAGTGGCGTAATTTAATGAAGAAACCTCGAGAAAGGCACTGGAAGATGATGTGGATGCACTCGACGAAGCTCGAGACGAGGTATTGTCAAGGGTCACCAAGTACCAGCAAGATATGAAAAACTACCACAGTCGACGTTTGCGACCAAGATCTTTTCAGGTAGGTGACCTAGTTCTTCGGCTTACGCAAGATAGTCATGAGAAATTCGAGTCGCCATGGATAGGCCCGTACATCGTCACCGAAGTAATCGAAGGAGGAGCATACAGGATAAAGGACAAGAAGACAGGGATCACCGAGCCAAATCCCTGGAACGTGGCGCAGCTTAGGCGTTTCTACGCTTAAGTCGAAATATAGTCCTATATGTAAACATACAATGTACTGAAATGCCCCGCGAGTTTTCAGACGCACTCTTTTCCTTTCAGGCACCGAGTGAGGCTGGAAGGTTTTTAATGAGGCGGACTCGTGGTGCTGCAATATAGTAAAGATATTGGTGATATACATCTCTTTCTTCGACAGGCTCGGGGGCTTGCAACCCGCAAATACAATATATATACACAAGTTTCTACAATATACAAACTACAAAGTTATTTGCCTTGGTCTAAAACACCTCGCAAACCAATAGAAATAAAAACACTAACCACCAAAACGCTCGGGGGCTAGAAGGAAGTAAAAACATACAAGTCGTTTTACAAATATACATAATGCTTACAATATACAGGGTCCTTTTATAAAGGAAAATTTCGGTAGAAGAAGCAAACTTTTATTCACGACCCATCAGGTCATCTATGTTTACTCTTTCATCGTTAGCAGCAGCACTCATGTGATCAGCATAATTACCCTTCACAAAGAACTCAGCATCCATCCGAAGTAAATCGTCCATCATTTCCTCAGCCATGGGTGTGACAACTTCGTTGATTTTGTCGATATTCCTTCTTCGTTTCTTCAGTTTGGCATGGCAAAGTTCAACGATTTTGGTCAGATCCAATTTCGGGTAGACGATTTGCAACATGATCATAGCAAACCTAGCTCCAGCAGTCAACTGGGCCTTCACAAAGTCATGGATGCGAGGAGCATCTCTGAATTTATTCATCAAATCAGGAAGGGTCTTCGGCTGGGAGTTCCGAGGAAACATGGTGTTGTAAACCAGGGCCAACGTCCTCGTGCAAAAATCAAGATAATCACGAACTTGACCTGCGCGATCTTGAAATCTGACCATTCCTCGGGTACGTTCTGGTGTAGCCCAAAAGCTGGAACCATGATCCAGAGCAAGCTTGACAAGAAGATTGGATCTCGCGTCTACTCGTTGATCTTCGGCAGCAGCATCCAAAAAAGAACCTAATCGATGAAAGTACCATAGTGAGAGATGAAAAACAAGTAAATAGAGGAGAGGAATTTCAAAGATAGGAAGCGTACCCGCCATATCCAGACTGGCGTCAGTCATCAACTCAAGCATATAATTTTCTCGGGAAGCAGCCTGTGCAGCTTCAGCAACTGCAGCCTCTTTTAAAACTAAGGCTTCCTGGGCCTGCTGAAGGGCAACTTTCTCCTTCTCGGACGATTTTTGAGATTGTTACATTATTACAAGTGCTTGCTTCTTCATCGACTGGAGTTGCTGTCGAAGTTCGTTCAAATCTTGTACTGCATCAGCGTTTGAAGAATCTTCGATGAAATCATCAGCGGAAGCTTTCCTCGAGTAGGAGGAAGCGGGCAAAGCATCCGAGGAACGAGGAGCCGTGGTATAGTTGTCAAAAACCAACTGGAAAGAAAATCTCGACATCAATCTTTTGGCAAAATAGCATTTCATTCATTCATTTGGATATTTACATGGCCATTACAAGGGGTAGTTCCTAGTAAACCAATGGCAGGCTGTCGCAAAAGACTACTAGAGCGACAACAACAAAAGAAGAAGGAAAAAGAAAAACAAGGACAAGATGGTCTACTTGACCTCCGGCTTCGCAGAACTGGGAGAAGGAGCTGGCTTGTATCCGAGGAAGGAGAGGATCTTCTTCGAGTGCGGTTTGGTAGCCCTAATCAAAGATTGCCACTTCTCTGTCTTCATCCTCTTCATCTCACCAGCCTTCGCCCAGTCGATGTTTTGCTGGCTTTCTGCAACCAAAGCTATGGTGCCTTCAACGCCAATCTTCAAGTTCTCCTGCCGGAGAGTCAGCCCAAGATCTTCTTCAGGGATAAAGTGCTTGGTAAGGGCAGTAAAGGTGTCTGGCTGCTCTTTCTTCGGGAAGAAGTAGGGGAAAAGGCGTGAAAAAGCCATCTTTGCATCAGAGATAGTGCGGCGCACGAAATCCCCATGAATCTCGAGGAGGGAAAGAGTGTCGAGAAGGCGGTCGTCTATAGGCTTTGCAAGTTCAAAATCCTGGCTCATCTTCCCTGCTGAAACAAATTTCGGGTTATCAAAAAGTACAAGGGAAAAATAATGTTGGAGGCAACTTGATCAGAGTGATTTGTGAACTTACTGACAAAACACCGATTCTGCGACTCCAATCGAGCGATGGCATCTTCCTCACGAGCGATTTGCTGAGCTGTTTTGTCGCTCAAGGCAGTTTCAGCTTCATGGAGCCTCTTTCGAAGACTTTCGACAGAAGCAGCATCCAGTTCAGCCTTTTCGCGAGCTTTTTCACTTTGCTCCAGCTTGAGAGCAAGGTCATCGGCACGCTTATTGGCTTTGGCGAGAGCCTCTAACAAAAGAAAGGGCAGCAGTGTTAAGATAAAAATAGCAAGAAGAAGTTTACTCGATAAAAGGGATGATAGAAGAGGAGTACCTTTCAAACTATCAACAGTGTCACGGTTCCCAATAAATTGAGTACCAAGACGAATAAATTCTTTCATCAGAGGCTAAAAAAAGAAAGTGATTAAGGTCAACAAGGGAAAAACTAGACAGAAGACAAAATAGTGGTAAGAATTCTTACATCGTCCAAGGAAGGAGTCGCCGAACTCCCGACCAAGAGGTTTTGGTCAACGCCAAGTTCAATTCTCGCTCTCTTCGGCAAAGGGGCACGGGGGCTGCCAACAGGAGTCGACCCTTCTAAGTCTTGTTGAGGAGGCGAGGTTTCCTCCGTTGCACGGCGAGTTTCCGAAAGAACTAAAGTTTGTGACGTGCTCGTAGGAGCAATCACATTAACATTGGGTTCTTCTTCTTCGTCGCCATTGTGTACAAAAGATAGTATGAGAATATTCAAAAAACAACATATAACGAAAGAGATGACAGAGTAACTTACGAGCTAACAAGAGCATCAGTGTAAGGGTTGAAGGCATCCTCTTCCTTGGGGGAAGTTTCTTCGGCAGGTGATCCGCCGGTTTTGGAGGTGCCGGAGTCTTCGACATTACCCCTCTTCCTTTTGTTTCTGGGGGAAGCAGCGGAAGGAAGAGAATGTACTGACTAGGAAGCCTCAGATTCAGTTTCTCTTTCAGAGGAAGCCGCGGATTTGTGAGATGCCGTGGTTTCACTCTCAGGGCGAGAAGTACCCTGTGCATCGTCGGCTACGATGGCTCGATCCTCGACCTCCCCACCTTCAGGTAAGGGAGGCAGAGAAGAGGTGACTCGGTGGTTCTGCAAGAGGAAAAACAATAGCAAGGTATACTTGAGGACGGAAGCTGGCAGCAAAATAGCAAGATAGCAGGCGAAACTTGAATCAGATTTGAGAAAAAGCAAGTTACTCGAGATAAGAATCAAAAAACTCGAGAGGCAGGTTACTTACTTTGGGGAGAGCATGGGCACCACTGTATGGTTCCAAGCGGCAGGAAGTTGGCACCGAGTCCTTTTTGCTTAATGACGAAACACGTCGAACAAGCTTCTCCAAATCCTTCACAGAGAGATCTTTGGATAGGCGGTCGATGTCTTTCTCGCCAGCATACATCCACATAGGGTTTTTGCGAGCCTGTAGAGGCTGCACCCTAATCCTAAGGAAATAGGCGGTAATCTTGATACCCGACAATTCTTTGCCTCGGGTATTCTGCAGCTCATGGATGCGCTTCATCAGTGCCTCTGTCGCCATTTTCTCTTCTTCGGTGACCTCTGCATCCCAGGATCGGCGACGAAGGATTTTAGCGCTACCGTCGAAGGGGGCGATGTTGTATTCCAGCGAGTCAGAGCACTCCTCGCGGACGTATAGCCATTTTTTGTGCCACCCTTGGATGGAGTCGGGGAATTTGACGTCGAAATACTCGATGTCAGGGCGGACACAGATAACAACACCACCTATGTTGTAGGCGATTGATGGCGCGTGAAGCACACGTCCGTTGGGAACCCCAAGAGGAAGGTGTGATGCGTACAACAGCAAGTTTCCCTCAGTAAGAAACCAAGGTTATCGAACCAGTAGGAGATGAAGGCCACGTGAAGGTTGTTGGTGAAGGAGTGTAGTGCGGCGCAACACCAGGGATTCCAGCGCCAACGTGGAACATGCACAACACAATCACAATACTTTGCCCCAACTTAACAGTGAGGTTGTCAATCTCACCGGCTTGCTGAAAACAAAGGATTAAACGTATGGTGTGGAGAATGATGTTTGCTTGTAGAAAACAACAGAGAACAAAAATTGCAGTAGATTGTATTTCAGATGTAAAAGAATGGACCGGGGTCCACAGTTCACTAGTGGTGTCTCTCCAATAAGATAAATAGCATGTTGGGTGAACAAATTACAGTTGGGCAATTGACAAATAGAGATGCACATACATATATCATGATGACTACTATGAGATTTAATTAGGGCATTACGACAAAGAACATAGACCGCTATCCAGCATGCATCTATGCCTAAAAAGTCCACCTTCGGGTTAGCATCCGCACCCCTTCCAGTATTAAGTTGCAAACAACAGACAATTGCATTAAGTACTGCGCGTAATGTAATCAACACAAATATCCTTACAAAGCATCGATGTTTTATCCCTAGTGGCAACAACACATCCACAACCTTAGAACTTTCTGTCACTGTCCCAGATTCAATGGAGGCATGAACCCACTATCGAGCATAAATACTCCCTCTTGGAGTTACAAGTATCAACTTGGCCAGAGCCTCTACTAGCAACGGAGAGCATGCAAGAACATAAACAACACATATATGATAGATCAATTAATCAACTTGACATAGTATTCAATATTCATCGGATCCCAACAAACACAACATGTAGCATTACAAATAGATGATCTTGATCATGATAGGCAGCTCACAAGATCTAAACATGATAGCACAAGAGGAGAAGACAACCATCTAGCTACTGCTATGGACCCATAGTCCAAGGATGAACTACTCACGCATCAGTCCGGAGGCGGGCATGGTGATGTAGAGCCCTCCGGTGATGATTCCCCTCTCCGGCAGGGTGCTGGAGGCGATCTCCTGAATCCCCTGAGATGGGATTGGCGGCGGCGGCGTCTCTGGAACTTTTCTCGTATCGTGGCTCTCGGTAATAGGGTTTTCGCGACGGAGAGAATATATAGGCGAAGGAGCAGAGTCGGGAGGCGCCCGAGGGGCCCACCCCATAGGGCGGCGCGCCCAAGGGTGGGGCCGCGCCCCCCTAGGGTGTGGCCGCCTCGTCGCCCCTCTTCGTCTCCTCTTCAAACTTCTGGAAGGCTCCGTGCAAAATAAGACCGTGGGCTTTTGTTTCGTCCAATTCCGAGAATATTTCCTGTGTAGGATTTCTGAAACCAAAAATGTTATAAAATGTGAACTGGCGCTTCGGCATCTTGTTAATAGGTTAGTGCCGGAAAATGCATCAAAATGATATAAAATGTATATAAAACATGTGAGTATTGTCATATAACTAGCATGGAACATAAGAAATTATAGATACGTTTGAGACGTATCAAGCATCCCCAAGCTTAGTTCCTACTCGCCCTCGAGTAGGTAAACGATAACAAGGATAATTTCTGAAGTGACATGCTACTATCATAATCTTGATCAATACTATTGTAAAGTATATGAAATGAATGAAGTGATTCGAAGCAATAGTAAAGATAATGACTAAACAACTGAATCATATAGCAAAGACTTTTCATGAATAGTACTTTCAAGACAAGTATCAATAAGTCTTGCATAAGAGTTAACTCATCAAGCAATAGATTCTTAATAGAAGGTTTTGAAGCAACACAAAGGATGATTAAGTTTCAGCAATTGCTTTCAACTTGTAACATGTATATCTCATGGATAGTTGTCAACATAAAGCAATATAACAAGTGCAATAAGTAAACATGTAAGAATCAATCTACACATTTGACACAAGTGTTTGCTTCTAAGATAGAAAGAAGTAGGTAAACTGACTCAACATAAAGTAAAAGAAATGCCCTTCGCAGAGGGAAGCATGGATTACTCATGTGCTAGAGCTTTTTATTTTGAAAACATGGAAACAATTTTGTCAACGTTAGTAATAATTCATATGTGTTATGCATAATACCTCTTATAAGTTGCAAGCCTCATGCATCGAATACCAATAGTGCTCGCACCTTGTCCTAATTAGCTCGGATTTCCATGGATTATCATTGCATTACATATGTTTCAACCAAGTGTCACAAAGGGGTACCTCTATGCCGCCTGTACAAAGGTCCAAGGAGATAGATCACATTTGATTTCTCAGTTTTGATAGATCTCAACTTGAGGACATCCATACCGGGACAACATAGAAAACAGATAATGGACTCCTCTTTAATGCTTAAGCATTCAACAACATATAATATTCTCATAAGAGATTGAGGTTTAATGTCCAAACTGAAACTTCCACCATGATACATGGCTTTGGTTGGCGGCCCAATGTTCTTCTCTAACAATATGCATACTCAAACCATTTAATCATGATAAATCACCCTTACTTCAGACAAGATGAACATGCATAGCAACTCACATGATATTCAACAAAGGTGTAAAAAGTTGATGGCGTCCCCAGAAACATGGTTACCGCTCAACAAGCAACTTATAAGAAATAAGATACATAAGCGACATATTCAATACCACAATAGTTTTAAAGCTATTTTCCCATGAGCTATGTATTGCAAAGACAAGGAATGAAATTTTAAAGGTAGCACACAAGCAATTTACTTTAGAATGGCAGAGAAATACCACATAGTAGGTAGTTATGGTGGACACAAATGGCATGAGTTTTGGCTCAAGGTTTTTGGATGCACGATAAGCATTTCCTCTCAGTACAAGGCTTTGGCTAGCAAGGTTGTTTGAAGCAAACACAAGTATGAACCGGTACAGCAAAACTTACATAAGAACATATTGCAAGCATTATAAGACTCTACACTGTCTCCTTGTTGCTCAAACACTTTTACCAGAAAATATCTAGACCTTTAGAGAGATCAATCATGCAATCCAAATTTCAACAAGCTCTACAATAGTTCTCCACTAATAGGTTTAAACTACATGATGCAAAAGCTTAAACATGATCTATGAGAGCTCAAAACAATTGCCAAGTATCAAATTATTCAAGACCATATACCATTTACCACATGAAGCATTTTCTGTTTCCAACCAAATAGCAATTGACGAAACGGTTTTCAACTCCGCCACGAACATTAAAAGTAAAACTAAGAACACCAGTGTTCATATGAAAAAGTGGAGCGTGTCTTTCTCCAATACAAGGAATGCTAGGATCCGATTTTATTCAAACAAAAACAAAAACAAAAACAAACAGACGCTCCAAGTAAAGCACATAAGATGTGACGGAATAAAAATATAGTTTCACTAGAGGTGACCTGATAAGTTGTCGATGAAGAAGGGGATGCCTTGGGCATCCCCAAGCTTAGATGCTTGAGTCTTCTTGAAATATGCAGGGATGAACCACGGGGGCATCCCCAAGCTTAGACTTTTCACTCTTCTTGATCATAGTATATCATCCTCCTCTCTTGACCCTTGAAAACTTCCTCCACACCAAACTCAAAGCAAAATCATTAGAGGGTTAGTGCATAATCAAAAATTCACATGTTCAGAGGGGACACAATCATTTTTAACACTTCTGGACATTACCCAAAGCTACTGAAAGTTAATGGAACAAAGAAATCCAATCAACACAGTAAAAGAGGCAATGTGAAATAAAAGGCAGAATCTGTCAAAACAGAACAGTCCGTAAAGACGAATTTTTTAGAGGCACTTAACAGGCTCAGATGAAAAAGCTCAAAACTAATGAAAGTTGCGTACCTATCTGAGGATCACGCATGAATTTTCGCAGATTTTTTTTGATTTTTCTACAGAGAGATCTACTCAAATTTGTGACAGGTAAAAATCTGTTTCTGTGCAGGAATCCAAATCTAGTATCAACTTTACTATCAGAGACTTTACTTGGCACAACAATATGATAAGGAGAGGTTGCTACAGTAGTAACAACTTCCAAGACACAACAAAACAGTAATAAAAACATACATGGGTTATCTTCCAAGAAGTGCTTTTCTTTAACGCCTTTCAACTAGGCGCAGAAAGTGCAAATCAAGTAATATCGAGAGAAGAAGCATCAACATCATAATTTGTTCTAATAATAGAATCAAAAGGCAACTTCATTCTCTTTCTAGGGAAGTGTTCCATACCTTTCTTGAGAGGGAATTGATACTTAATATTTCCTTCCTTCATATCAATAATAGCACACACAGTTCGAAGAAAGGGTCTTCCCAAAATAATAGGACAAGATGCATTGCATTCGATATCCAAGACAACAAAATCAACGGGGACAAGGTTATTTGTTAACCGTAATGTGAACATTATCAATCCTCCCCAAAGGTTTCTTTATAGAATTATCAGCAAGATTAACATCCAAATAACAATTTTTCAATGGTGGCAAGTCAAGCATATCATAGAGTTTTTTAGGCATAACAGAAATACTTGCACCAAGATCACATAAAGCATTACAATCAAAATCATTGACTTTCATCTTAATGATGGGCTCCCAACCATCTTCCAACTTCCTAGGAATAGAAGCTTCAAGTTTTAATTTCTCTTCTCTAGCTTTAATGAGAGCATTTGTAATATGTTTTGTAAAGGCAAAATTTATAGCACTAGCATTAGGACTTCTAGCAAGTTTTTGCAAGAACTTTATAACCTCAGAGATATGACAATTATCAAAATCTAAACCATTATGATCTACAGCATTCTGAAAAATTTCAGCACTTTTATCACAAACAGTTTCAGCAGTTTCAGGCAATTTTGCACGCTTTGTACTAGGAGTAGAAACATTGCCAACACCAATTATTTTACCATTGATAGTAGGAGGTTTAGCAACATGTGAAGCATCAACATTACTAGTGGTGGTAATAGTCCAAACTTTAGCTACATTATTCTCTTTAGCAAGTTTTTCTTCTTTTTCTTCTCTTTCCCACCTAGCATGCAATTCATCCATCAATCTAATATTATCATTAATTCGAACTTGTATAGCGTTTGCTGTAGTAAATGACTTAATATCTTTATCTTCATTAGGCATAACTTTTAATTTTAAAATATCAACATCAGTAGCAAGACTATCAACCTTAGAAGCAAGAATATCAATTTTACCAAGCTTTTCTTCAACAGATTTATTAAAAGCAGTTTGTGTACTAATAAATTCTTTAAGCATGGCTTCAAGACCAGAGGGTGCACTCCTACTATTGTTGTAAGAATTACCATAACCATTACCATTATTAGAAGGATATGGACTATAGTTGTTACCAAAATTATTCCTATAAGCATTGTTGTTGAAATTATTATTTTTAATGAAGTTCACATCAACATGCTCTTCTTGAGCAACCCATGAAGCTAAAGGAACATTATTAGGATCAACATTAGATCTACCATTAACAAGCATAGACATAATAACATCAATCTTATCACTCAAAGAGGAGGTTTCTTCAACAGAATTTACCTTCTTACCTTACGAAGTCCTTTCGGTGTGCCATTCAGAGTAGTTAATCATCATATCATCAAGAAGTTTTGTTGTGGCACCCAAAGTGATGGACATAAAAGTACCTCCAGCAGCTGAATCCAATAGGTTCCTCGAAGAAAATTTTAATCATGCATAGAAGGTTTGGATGATCATCCAAGTAGTTAGTCCATGGGTTGGGCAATTCTTTACCAAAGATTTCATTCTTTCCCATGCTTGGGCAACATGTTCATTATCCAATTGCTTAAAATTCATAATGCTACTTCTCAAAGATATAATTTTAGCAGGAGGATAATATCTACCAATGAAAGCATCTTTACATTTAGTCCATGAATCAATACTATTCTTAGGCAAAGATAGCAACCAATCTTTAGCTCTTCCTCTTAAGGAGAAAGGAAACAATTTCAGTTTTATAATATCCCCATCTACATCCTTATACTTTTGCATTTCACAAAGTTCAACAAAATTATTAAGATGTGCAACAGCATCATCAGTACTAACACCAGAAAATTGCTCTCTCATAACAAGATTTAGTAAAGCAGGTTTAATTTCATAAAATTCTGCTGTAGTAGCAGGTGGAGCAATAGGAGTGCATATAAAATAATTATTATTGGTGCTAGTGAAGTCACACAACTTAGTGTTCTCAGGAGTATTCATTTTAACAGTAATAAAGACAAGTAAAGCAAACTAAATTAAGTAACGTAAAACAAGTAACTAATTTTTGTGTGTTTTTGATATAAGAAGCAAACAAGACAGAAAATAAAATAAAGTAGAGCAAGACAATAAACAAAGTAAAGAGATTGGATGCGAGAGACTCCCCTTGCAGCGTGTCTTGATCTCCCCGGCAACAACGCCAGAAAAATGCTTGATGGCGCGTGAAGCACACGTCCGTTGGGAACCCCAAGAGGAAGGTGTGATGCGTACAGCAGCAAGTTTCCCTCAGTAAGAAACCAAGGTTATCGAACCAGTAGGAGATGAAGGCCACGTGAAGGTTGTTGGTGAAGGAGTGTAGTGCGGCGCAACACCAGGGATTCCGGCGCCAACGTGGAACCTGCACAACGCAATCACAAATACTTTGCCCCAACTTAAAAGTGAGGTTGTTAATCTCACCGGCTTGCTGAAAACAAAGGATTAAACATATGGTGTGGAGAATGATGTTTGCTTGTAGAAAATAACAGAGAACAGAGATTGCAGTAGATTGTATTTCAGATTTAAAAGAATGGACCGGGGTCCACAGTTCACTAGTGGTGTCTCTCCAATAAGATAAATAGCATGTTGGGTGAAGAAATTACAGTTGGGAAATTGACAAATAGAGATGCACATACATATATCATGATGACTACTATGAGATTTAATTAGGGCATTACGACAAAGAACATAGACCGCTATCCAGCATGCATCTATGCCTAAAAAGTCCACCTTCGGGTTAGCATCCGCACCCCTTCCAGTATTAAGTTGCAAACAACAGACAATTGCATTAAGTACTGCGCGTAATGTAATCAACACAAATATCCTTAGACAAAGCATCGATGTTTTATCCCTAGTGGCAACATCACATCCACAACCTTAGAACTTTCTGTCACTGTCCCAGATTCAATGGAGGCATGAACCCACTATCGAGCATAAATACTCCCTCTTGGAGTTACAAGTATCAACTTGGCCAGAGCCTCTACTAGCAACGGAGAGCATGCAAGAACATAAACAACACATATATGATAGATCAATTAATCAACTTGACATAGTATTCAATATTCATCGGATCCCAACAAACACAACATGTAGCATTGCAAATAGATGATCTTGATCATGATAGGCAGCTCACAAGATCTAAACATGATAGCACAAGAGGAGAAGACAACCATCTAGCTACTGCTATGGACCCATAGTCCAAGGATGAACTACTCACGCATCAGTCCGGAGGCGGGCATGGTGATGTAGAGCCCTCCGGTGATGATTCTCCTCTCCGGCAGGGTGCCGGAGGCGATCTCCTGAATCCCCCGAGATGGGATTGGCGGCGCCGGCGTCTCTGGAACTTTTCTCGTATCGTGGCTCTCGGTAATAGGGTTTTCGCGACGGAGAGAATATATAGGCGAAGGGGCAGAGTCGGGAGGCGCCCGAGGGGCCCACCCCATAGGGCGGCGCGCCCAAGGGTGGGGCCGCGCCCCCTAGGGTGTGGCCGCCTCGTCGCCCCTCTTCATCTCCTCTTCGGACTTCTGGAAGGCTCCGTGCAAAATAAGGCCGTGGGCTTTTGTTTCGTCCAATTCCGAGAATATTTCCCGTGTAGGATTTCTGAAACCAAAAACAGCAGAAACAGAACTGCGCTTCAAAGATCTTGTTAATAGGTTAGTGCCGGAAAATGCATCAAAATGATATAAAGTGTATATAAAACATGTGAGTATTGTCATATAACTAGCATGGAACATAAGAAATAATAGATATGTTTGAGACGTATCATCGATGTTGTGGGAGCCGTTGCGGCGAAGGCAGAAGATGCGTTTCCACAGGGCCCAATTTGGTCGGGTCTCGAGAAAGCATTCGTAGAGGGTGATAAAGATAGAAATATGGAGGATGGAATTGGGAGTCAGCTGGTGCAGCTGCAACCCATACATAAAAAGTAATCCACGAAGAAATTCATGGATGGGGGCGGAGAGACCGCGGATGAGATGGTCAACAAAGCTAACCCGATATTCGATGGGGGCGTCGGGAAGCTTTCCTCGCTGGGGAAGATCAGCGCCTCCTTCTTCTCCATCAGGCCAAGCTTCTTCAGCATGTTCGTGTCTTGGTTTATGATCTTGGATCTCTCCCACTCAGAAACTTCCAGATCTGGTATCGCCATGCCTGCTTTGGGGGTGGTGTGCTTTGAGAGCTTCGTCTGCGGCGGCATCAATGTTGGCACTGAAAGGATTGAGGATGAGGATGAGCGCGAGAGCTTGGTTGGTTGCAATGGAGGATTTTGGGCAGAGAGAGGATTGGAGCGCGACGCAGCGAAGGGGATGCTATGAGGAAGACGATGGTTATTTATGGTGAGCTAACGAATCGCCGCGCCGTTGGATGGTGAGCGAATGAATTTGATACCCTACACGTGTACCCATGGGTAACAAAGTCTTTTTACTGAGATGGAACTGGACAGACGCTACAGCGCGCATGCCAGAAAAAGCGGAAGACGTGTGTCCCCCACTTGCGTAACGTGTCAAGTACCGCAGAGTTTTGGGTCCACAAGTCAGTGACAGGACATAATTCATGTTTTCCCGATACAGTGGTCGTGGCTATCATCAGCACTGATGTCACTCTAGAAGAAAAATGTCGACTGCGGTGTTATGAGGATTGGTGACAGAGGAATAGTGATAATTTCGGGAGCCTTTGATCAAATACAAGTTTTTGTTCAAATGCTCGGGGGCTTCTTTTTTAAAAAGTTTGGTAAAGGAGTTAATTTGGAAGGATACACATTAGTCTACAGCCACCATCAAAAACAAATGTCATGAAAAGAGAACTTCGAGCAGTTTCATCAAGAGTATCGACAGGGAAATTTTGGGTATCACAATAAAGAAAATGCGAGAGCCTATGATCAAATACAAGCATTTGTTCATATGCTCGGGGGCTACTCTTATCAGAAGTATTGTTTATACTTCTGATAAGAGGTAAACGCGGATGATAAAATATAGAGTTGTTCATCAGTAAAGCAAGTTGAGCCTACAGCCAAGTATAAATACTCGACTATAGCCTCGGGGGCTACTCCCATCGGGAGCGCTGGTCGCGCACCCGATAAAGATGGAAGAACTCGAAGAAGTGACAATATAGCGACAAAAATGTTAAAAAGGTGAGCCTACAACCAAGTACAAGCTCTTGGCTGTAACCTCGGGGGCTATTCCCATCGGGAACGCTGCTCGCGTGCCCGATGAAATTATAAAAGACATGGTGAGCATATTTCGTGTTACACAAATAACTCTTCATATACTCCCATCGTGAGGACAAGACAAAAATATACAAGTCATCTGGTGACTCGAATAAATATGCTATTTCCGCAGCCGAAAAAGGCACTCGACAATATATTCTCAGAGCGCCTCAGTCGCGAATTAATTTCTGAATGCCGCAAAACTTTGCGAAGGTAAGTCCCCAGGATCCGTCCAGTGCGGCGTGGCACCGCCTCTGACGGCGCTTTGCTACTTTTTCCGTATCAACAGATGCGAAGAAAAATCCTAACGGACGCGTTAGGTACCCGATAAAACATAACTGGAATTCGGCATTTGGTAAGACCTTAAGCGGCACATGTCGAATTACGCCAGTATCCCGAGATCATGTCCAGGGACGTGATCTTGAAGTAGGTTTTTGCAGATTGCCACAAGAGCAGTTAACTGGTACCTGATCCGTCAGATGAACCAGCCCCAATTACCGTTATCCCTGTACAATATACAACTGTTTTATGAAAGTTATTTTTTGACTCGAAGAAGTTATATGATAATTGTAAAGATGGAGATTTTCCCTGATTCTTCGATTCAAGTAAAATCTCGGGGGCTACTGACATAGGCATCCCCAATAGGCCTGCCGAAGATAGTACCCGGGGTTTATTAAAGGCCCACGACCCGAAGTTTATGAAGCCCGGAAGCCCAGTCAAGAGATAGTTTGGAAAGATAGAGTTGTATTAGGAATATTGACTTGTAACTATTACGGGACGAACTCAAATAGTCTCCTGGAATTTGTAACTTGTACATCACGAAATCCTCGGCTCCGCCTCCTATATAAGGGGGAGTCGAGGGACAAAGAAAGGATCAATTTTATTGCCAACACAACCCTAGTTTCATAGCAGTCGAGTACTTTTTCGGCTGAACCTTCGAGATCTACTTGCCCTTTACTTCTCTGAAAACCTAGTCTACAATCTGTAGGCATTGATAATTCGATACCTTATCAGCCAGTCTACACATGCTAATTGGCATGCATTACTAATATACTCTCGTATATGTGGACACACTATTCCTTTCTTTGAAATGGTTCCTCTTTAGATCATTGCAAGCATATATGAACTTATAAATTAGTTTTCTGTAGAAAAATCACATGCCAATTAAGGGTCTGCTATTTGTTGGGAGATTTTGTGAAGAATGATACCGGAAGATGCTAAAAATAACTCAAAGAATTACCTATTACACCATAGTTCTTGCACTCAAAGTGAACTGACATAGGATCGATCGGTGTGCTATGCATCCGTTTGGCTACCTTTTACAAGTGTAACCTAGCTCAGACTCCTTGGATAGCTAACTACAGAAGCACTGCTAGCGTGTTAACTGTTGTTGGTGATGCTTATAGTGGTGGTTCAGAGCTAGCTAAGCCTGGAGCTTCTGGAATGGGATTATCTCCCTATCATGTGCAACAACAGTTGGCCCCATGAGTGATGTAAGATGTTTGAAGCCTTTTCCATCTAAATTATCTTCGCAGCTAGCACCAATTAGTTTCAGAATTTACCTTTGTCGATATATTTGTCAAGAAATGTCAAACTTTTTAGGTCTTAATTTTCGTAGCGATTTTACCATATAGTCAAAGTGGAAAACAGTGCACGCATTTTGTCAGAAAACTTAGTACCTTGAATTTTGAAGGCATCTACCTTTGATCTAATATTACATGACATGATTGATTAGCACATAATGGTGGCTAGAGAAATTGTGGTTCATTTAGAATCCAGGTAATAATTTTTGGGGCATAATTTTCTAGCAGCAAAAGGGCGACACAATATGGTTGCACGAGTGGCATACATCAATAATAGCATAGCTAGGGAAACGATCAAAAGGTGAGTTTCACGCATCTTTGCCAGGTCACCACTCTGCACCAAGATGAGCAACACACTGTTGATGTTAATCGAAACAAGTTATTGCAATTAGACCACGGTGCTATGTATTAGAAGCTATGATAAGTTGGCAATTATTGATTATCAGATGTTCATTGACAATTTTTCACTAAAAAAATTGCTAGGGATAATGCTCATAGGCTGGTGTGAGTTATATAATACTTAGAATGTTTAGAGCCAATGCTGGATTCTCTCTTAGCTGTTTTAACGATAGGTATCTCGCGGGCTATGAGAATCATTCCTTGGAATATTAAATATGCTGCCATAATTATATTGTACTATTGTTTTTTGGAAAGAAAATGATTTTCCTTGAATACTGGATACATATGGTGCCGCGGATGGAGGTAAAGTGCATGCTCTTTCCTTCGGTAAAAAAGGTGTGTATGTTGAAATAATGACTAATATGGTATCTTCCTTCGGGTACCACTGAAAACTTTATTTGCATTTTTTCTGCATGACATAGAATAAATCTTGATGATCCGTGGCAACGCACGGGCATTCAACTAGTACACATCATATACGTGCTGGAAATACATACCTTGTCAGCTACATGGCGTTCCCTGATTGACTAGTTTTCATCCTCGCCTAGTACCAGGTTCCGTTCAGTATTTCCGCAAACAGAGGCTGTACTATATTTACTTTGCACTTTGCATTTCTATCTTCATAATTGAAAGCTACGGTAATTAAATACATGATAACCAATCCCTGTATCAATCACAATCACAATCACGATAATAAACTGAAAAAAAACCAAAGAGCAGAGTGACCAAATGGCTTCTGAGCTACATGTAGCTCGTTTTTGGCGAAATTCTAAAATGGCATTTGAAAGTTTTATAAAAAAAATTGATTTTTTTTTTGATGTAGATAATAATGAAGTCTACTAGTGTGAAAAAAATCAGTCCAAAATTCGTTATATTTTGGTCTCGCCAAGAATGACAAATGCGTGGGTCTGGGTGTGATAATAATTCAACATTGTTGCCGGGTGCGAATAAGGTAGCTCATAAATTAGCTAGAGTTTGCTTTGATAACAATTCTTCTGTCTTTTGGGCCAGTGATCCCCTCCATGGCGGCGGAGGGCGGTGGGGGCGCCGCCATCCCCGCCATGGAGGCAACCCTCTGCTTTATGGCCGCCTCCATCGCCTCCACCACCAGAGCCTTCCGCTCCCTCGCCTTCTGCTCCCTCTACCGGCGGTTGGCGTTCTCCACCTTCCGGCGTTGCAGGTCAAACGCCCACTAGGCGTTGGACATCTCCTTCGGCTGTTCCTTCTTCGCCTTCCCTTTCTTCTTCGGGGCCGTGTCTGCCACCCTGGGGGCATGGTACTATCTCGGTGCCATGGCTCGCGGCGGGATCTAGGCTCGACGGGAGGAAATGGCGGGAGTGGGAGGCGACGCGGGAGTGGATCGGTGTGTTATGGAGGGTAAATGGATGGAAATACAACGATTTTGGAGGCAATATTGCCATTGTCACGCCAACAAGGCTGGCCCGCTCACATTTTTCACTCCCGCCGACGCCCCCGCTAGCCTCCCTCCGAATTGGGTTCGACCTAGAGGCGACGGATGAATAGTACCCGTGGGCTGGTCCTAAAAGTTTTTTGAAGGACGTTTTGACGCATCGCCTTTAAGGGGCGAGTGGAGATGCTCTAAGCTGCCTCTGGGGAAAGCAGAGCTGCACCTAGGTGAAGGAGAGGGTCGAGACGGCCACGTCGGTCCATGGTTGTGGCTGTCCAGCCGGGAGGAGGGCCATCCATAGAATTGGAGAGGAGAAAGGGGAGGAGAGGAGAGGGGTGCGCCGCTCCACGGTGATGTCCATCGAGACTAAGCTAAGGGATCTAGAGGCCCTTGGCGAGAGCACGACACCCCAAGCCCTCCAGTAACAGTTCCTCCCCCTCCCCGACTGCGCGCCACTAAAGTCTGGAAGCTCCTGACCCCCTGCACTTCCCCGACTAGATCAAGCAGGTGCTCCTCCCCAATCTGTTCGTCGACCTCGAGGAGATTGAGGTTGTAGCATTTGACTCCTCAAATAACTATAGTTAGTGCATGTCATATGTTCTTCCTTGCATTTCCTTGCTATTTTGAACCCACTGAAAAGCATTTTCTGGCTTACTGGTTATCCTACTATCTGCAAATATTTTTAGGGAAAATTTACTACAGGACCGTTATTTTTTGACGTTTGCCAAAACATTGTGTCTTTGCCGGATACCATTATGATTCAGTGACACATTTCCCAAACACACCACCTGTTCAAAAACCGAAAGTTTTGCACTTTTGGCTGTGGTGACCATGCTACGACTAGTTTTGAAGAAAAAATGCAAGATTTTCCTTTTTTGGACAGGTGGTGTGTTTGGCAAATGTGCCGCAAAATTGTAATTATACCTGCCAAAGACAAAATCGAGCGGTGTGTTTTAGCAAACGGTGTTATGTAGCAAAATTTACCATATTTTTAATAGGGATTTAACTTTTTTTTCATGTGCCAATTTTAATCATTCCTATCTGCATTGTATATAGTATAATAATATAGGTATTTCACATACTTCGCAAATTCATACTACCGGAAAGAGATGGATAATTCCTGGGCTATTTCCTACTTTTTTTTTTGCGAAACACAATACAATCAAAGACCCTCAAACATACGCGCGCACGCTCACCCTTATGAACGCACGCACACCCTACCCCTATGAGCACCTCCGAGAGACTGTGTCGAAGATCTGATCCGGCGGGTCCTGAGATTGATGAAGTCAACACCTCGCTGTCGACAAAAACGTCGCCTCCCACTGAAGAATTTAAACTCTGATGGGGTGAAGGTGCCACTACCCTCCTAACCATCCAATCACAATTCCTGATAATGTGCAGAAGTATCTGGTTGTCATCTTTCACTATGGCATGGCATTCCGAGCATAGAAAATGAAAAGATTATAACAATATTGGATCAGTTAAAAGGTTTGTGACTCCTTTTGCTCATTCCTGATAATGGAACCAGCATGTTATATGACTATATCATAGGTCTTTGTGTTGGAAGTGTCAAAAAGCACCCCGCTTTTCTTCTCTGCCCAGTTCTTCCTGTGAAATTTTAGCCTACGTATTTTGTCCTTGTTACTTGAGTTTTCAGGCAATAGAACAAGTATATAGAATGAAAACCACGTCGAGAAGAATGACTTGCTCATGTGTTCATCGTACTGACTCAGGTTTAACAAGACGTATAAACCGAAAACCATCAATGTAGACCGAGCTACATGTAGCTCGGTTTTTAAAAAATTCAAAATCGGCGGTTCAAAGTTTCAAAAAATCTGAAAACAAAAATCTTGCTGTAAACAATGTTGTGATCTAAGTACGTGCAAAATTTCAACTCGAAATACCATATATTCGGGGCTGTGTAAAAATGACAAAATCTGACACCTATAATAGTGAACAGTGCAAGATTTCAAAACCTCCAATTTGTCAGATTTTATCATTTTTGTGCAGCTCCGAATATATGGTATTTCGATTTATCCCAACATTACCTACATCAAGATTTTCTTTCCAGATTTTTTTCGAAACTTTAGAGTATCATTTTCGATTTTTCTTAAAAAACGAGCTATGTGTAGCTTGAGCTACAAAAATCCACTCCCACATATCAACACCATTTTCTCTATTTTGTTCTTTTCCCGAAACATAATATGTTGGTTCTGTACTTTTAGAATGATTCTACCCTGCTATTTTTTTCTGGTACCGTGTGAAGCTGAAAATTCAGATAGGACGTACTTTTTCATTTGTGCACATTAATGTTAGTTTGACAACTCTACTTAATGTTGTCAAACCTTCCAGACAGTACTCGAATATTACCCTTCCGATTGTAAACTATGACTTGAAAATTGCCTTCCAGCTGGCCACCATTTCTCAAGTTCCAGTTATTATTATATACTACCTCTATCTATAAATAGACGTCTAAGATTTATAAAAATTTAGATGTATGTAGACACTATTTAGTGTATAGATACATCTAAATTTTGATAAATATCGGACATCTATTTATAGACAGAGGGAGTATTATGTTGTTAATCATGGCTATCCAGTACATATGATTTTGAAACTTTTTTATTGGTTATGTCGTTAATCATGGGTATCTAGTGACCAGATCTGAATGTGTTGTTTGCACTATGATGGTTGCTTCTTGGAAGACTACTTGATTTTTGTTGAGCTTTTTGTATCCTGAAGCACCATTTGGAATCACCTGGTTTCTTTTCCTCTACTATGCTACTGGAAATTAGACAATCCACTTATCTTGGTTATAGACAATGTTAAATCAGTTATGATTTACTTGTTTTTTAAACTTTGCGCGCGCCAACGACGGTTTAACCAAAATCAACTACATGAGAAGGTTTGAGCAATAAAAGATTTCACGATCACATTTATTTCCTCCTTATCGGCCTTGCTTGTTTCATACTATAGTGTCACTTGACTATATATTACAAAAATACTTGACTTCCTTTCCTTTTGCGTTTTTATGCCTTGTAGGAACTGATGGATGGAGACTAATACTATTTTACTGGCATAACTTTGTTGCCTGTTGGTGTGCCTTCGAAATGCACATAAATGTAGTTTGGTATCCTCTCATTCTTTACTTCTGTGCGCATGGAGATTTATTTACTACATAACTAGCAGGTTGTCCCACGCATTTGCGCGGCTAGATTTTTAGAAATTAGTGTGAATGTTGTTTTCTGTTTTGTCGGTCTTGACTATAGATGTTTGGGATGATAGTACTATTAATAAAAGAAATTCTACATGGAAAAATGTGTACACAATAATAGTATGATTTAGGAATCTCATACACACATATTCTTATAAATGTATTTTTTTGGTTTTTGTATTGTGATTTTTCTTTTCATCTTGTAGTTTTTTTTGTCCTAGAACTAAATCTAAAATCGTACTCATATCTAAATCTTGTGTTCTATTCCTCCGCATGCCTTATCATTAAGGCTACAATAGATGTGTTATTTGATTGCTGTAATAAATTCTTCCACATATGCTAATCATAGTCTTACTAATGTTGTCGTGTGTTTATGTACAAAGTAGATGAAATAGAAAATGTATAACATTACCTTGATACATCCCTCATTATGACTCATATTGCTAATTTTTGTCATTATATTTTCATTACTTAAATGATTTCTTCAATTTTATTTAATGATATAAAGATTTTTTTTTCTCTATAGAGATTAAAAACATATATATTTGTACATGTGTACAACAAAAACACATAAGGAAAGTACAGTAATTTTGAAATAAAAATATGATGAATCCATCACCTCCTTAAATTTGTTGGAGATATGCCCAAGAGGCAATAATAAAATGCTTATTATAATATATCTTTGTGTTTATGATAATGTTTACATACCATGCTATAATTGTATTAACCGAAACATTGATACATGTGTGTTATGTGAACAACAAAGATTCCCTAGTAAGCCTCTTGTATAACTAGCTTGTTGATTAATAGATGATCATGGTTTCGTGATCATGAACATTGGATGTTATTAATAACAAGGTTATGTCATTATATGAATGATGTAATGGACACACCCAATTAAGCGTAGCATAAGATCACGTCATTAAGTTATTTGCTATAAACTTTCGATACATAGTTACCTAGTCCTTTCGACCATGAGATCATGTAAATCACTTATACCGGAAAGGTACTTTGATTACATCAAACGCCACTGCGTAAATGGGTGGTTATAAAGGTGGGATTAAGTATCCGAAAAGTATGAGTTGAGGCATATGGATCAACAGTGGGATTTGTCCATCCCGATGACGGATAGATATACTCTGGGCCCTCTCGGTGGAATGTCGTCTAATGTCTTGCAAGCATATGAATAAGTTCATAAGAGACCACATACCACGGTACGAGTAAAGAGTACTTGTCAGGAGACGAGGTTGAACAAGGTATAGAGTGATACCGATGATCAAACCTCGGACAAGTAAAATATCGCGTGACAAAGGGAATTGGTATCATATGTGAATGGTTCATTCGATCACTAAGTCATCGTTGAATATGTGAGAGCCATTATGGATCTCCAGATCCCGCTATTGGTTATTGGTCGGAGATAAGTCTCAACCATGTCTACATAGTTCACGAACCGTAGGGTGACACACTTAAGGTTTGATGTCGTTTAAGTAGATATGGAATATGGAATGGAGTTCGAAGTTTTGTTCGGACTCTCGGATGGGATCCAGAACATCACGAGGAGTTCCGGAATGGTCCGGAGAATAAGATTCATATATAGGAAGTCATTTTCTAGTTTTGAAAATGATCCGGTATTTTCTCTAGAAGGTTCTAGAAGGTTCTAAAAGAGTCCGGAAGAAATAAGGATGGAAGGTGGGACTCCACCCACCTTGGCCGGCCAGCCTAAGGGAGGAGGAGTCCCAAGTGGACTCCCCACCATGGTGGCCGGCCACCCCACCAAGGAAAAGGGGGAGTCCCACTCCCCCTAGGTTTGGTCACATGGAAGGTTTTTGTTGGGGTCTTATTCGGACACTTTGACCTAAACCTTGGGGCTTCCACCTATATAAAGAGGGGAGGAGAGGGGCTGGCCGGCCACCACAACACCACCATGGCCGCACCCCTCAAGGCTGCCCTAGCCGGCGCCCCCTCTCCCAAACCCTAGCGGTTCCCTCCTACCTCTCTCTCCCACATAGCTTAGGCGAAGCTCTGTCGGAGATCTCCACCACCACCGCCACCACGCCGTCGTGCTGCCGGGATTCCGAGGAGGATCTACTACTTCCGCTGCCCGCTGGAACGGGGAGAAGGACGTCGTCATCAACACCGAACGTGTGACCGAGTACGGAGGTGCTGCCCGATTGTGGCACCATCAAGATCTTCTACGCGCTTTTGAAAGCGTCAAGTGATCGTCTACCGCAGCAACGAGAGCCTCCTCTTGTAGGCTTTGGTAATCTTCAAGGGTTAGTCTCGTTCATCCCCTCGTTGCTCCCATCTTCTAGATTGCATCTTGGTTTGGATTGCGTTCTCGCGGTAGGAAATTTTTTGTTTTCTATGCAACGTTATCCTACAGTGGTATCAGAGCCGTGTCTATGCATAGATGGTTGCACGAGTAGAACACAATTGTTTTGTGGGCGTTGATGCTTATGTTGTCTTTAGTTCGAGTACTTTGCATCTTTGTGGCATGGTGGGATGAAGCGGCTCGGGCTAACTTTACATGACCGTGTTCATGAGACTTGCTCCACGTTCGACATGCAACTTGTATTGCATAAGTGGCTTTGCGGGTGTCTGTCTCTCCCACCATAGTGAAGATTCAATTTACTCTTTCTATTGACAACACTAGTATCACCGTTGTGGTTCATGTTCGTAGGTAGATTAGATCTTACTCGTAAACCCTAAACCACGTAAAATATGCAAACCAAATTAGAGGCGTCTAACTTGTTTTTGCAGGGTTTGGTGATGTGATATGGCCATGATGTGATGATGAATATGTATGAGATGATCATTATTGTATTGTGGCAACCGGCAGGAGCCTTATGGTTGTCTTTAAATTTCATGTTGAGTAGTATTTCAAAGTAGTTGTAATAGTTGCTACATGAGGTGAACAACCATAAAGACGGCCCCATGGACTTTGACGCTACGCCGACGATGATGGAGATCATGCCCGTTGATGATGGAGATCATGTCCGTGCTTTGGAGATGAAGATCGAAGGCGCAAAGACTAAAGGGCCATATCATATCACATATGAATTGCATGTGATGTTAATCCTTTATGCATCTTATTTTGCTTAGATCGCGACGGTAGCATTATAAGATGATCCCTCACATTAATATCAAGATAATAAAGTGTTCTCCCCTCGTATGCACCGTTGCACAGTTCGTCGTTTCGAAGCATCTCGTGATGATCGGATGAGATAGACTCAACGTTCACATACAACGGGTGTAAGCCATGTTGCACACGCGGAATACTTGGGTTTGCTTGACGAGCCTAGCATGTACAGACATGGCCTCGGGACAACGGAAACCGAAAGGTTGAACACGAGTCATTGATGGCGTGTAACTCACACGTTCGTTGGGAACCCCAAGAGGAAGGTATGATGCGCACAGCAGCAAGTTTTCCCTCAGAAAGAAACCAAGGTTTATCGAACCAGGAGGAGCCAAGAAGCACGTTGAAGGTTGATGGCGGCGGGATGTAGTGCGGCGCAACACCAGGGATTCCGGCGCCAACGTGGAACCTGCACAACACAACCAAAGTACTTTGCCCCAATGAAACAGTGAGGTTGTCAATCTCACCGGCTTGCTGTAACAAAGGATTAACCGTATTGTGTGGAAGATGATTGTTTGCAGAAAACAGTAGAACAATATTGCAGTAGATTGTATTTCAGTATAGAGAATTGGACCGGGGTCCACAGTTCACTAGAGGTGTCTCTCCCATAAGATAAACAGCATGTTGGGTGAACAAATTACAGTTGGGCAATTGACAAATAAAGAGGGCATGACCATGCACATACATATTATGATGAGTATAGTGAGATTTAATTGGGCATTACGACAAAGTACATAGACCGCCATCCAGCATGCATCTATGCCTAAAAAGTCCACCTTCAGGTTATCATCCGAACCCCCTCCAGTATTAAGTTGCTAACAACAGACAATTGCATTAAGTATTGCGCGTAATGTAACTAGTAACTACATCCTTGAACATAGCACTAATGTTTTATCCCTAGTGGCAACAGCACATCCACAACCTTAGAACTTTCTGTCACTGTCCCAGATATCAATGGAGGCATGAACCCACTATCGAGCATAAATACTCCCTCTTGGAGTTACAAGCATCTACTTGGCCAGAGCATCTACTAGTAACGGAGAGCATGCAAGATCATAAACAACACATAGACATAACTTTGATAATCAACATAACAAGTATTCTCTATTCATCGGATCCCAACAAACGCAACATATAGAATTACAGATAGATGATCTTGATCATGTTAGGTAGCTCACAAGATCCGACAATGATAGCACAATGGGGAGAAGACAACCATCTAGCTACTGCTATGGACCCATAGTCCAGGGGTAGACTACTCACACATCACTCCGGAGGCGACCATGGCGGCGTAGAGTCCTCCGGGAGATGATTCCCCTCTCCGGCAGGGTGCCGGAGGCGATCTCCTGGATCCCCCGAGATGGGATCGGCGGCGGCGGCGTCTCTGGAAGGTTTTCCGTATCGTGGCTCTCGGTACTGGGGGTTTCGCGATGGAGGCTTTAAGTAGGCGGAAGGGCAGGTCAGGAGGCGGCACGAGGGCCCCACACCACAGGGCCGCGCGGCCAAGGGGGGGCCGCGCCGCCCTAGGGTGTGGCCACCTCGTGGCCCCACTTCGTCTCCTCTTCGGACTTCTGGAAGCTTCGTGGCAAAATAGGACCCTGGGCGTTGATTTCGTCCAATTCCGAGAATATTTCGTTACTAGGATTTCTGAAACCAAAAACAGCAGAAAACAAAGAATCGGCACTTCGGCATCTTGTTAATAGGTTAGTTCCAGAAAATGCACGAATATGACATAAAGTGTGCATAAAACATGTAGTTATCATCAATAATGTGGCATGGAACATAAGAAATTATCGATACGTCGGAGACGTATCAGCATCCCCAAGCTTAGTTCTGCTCGTCCCGAGCAGGTAAAACGATAACACAGATAATTTCTGGAGTGACATGCCATCATAACCTTGATCATACTATTTGTAAAGCATATGTAGTGAATGCAGCGATCAAAACAATGTATATGACATGAGTAAACAAGTGAATCATAAAGCAAAGACTTTTCATGAATAGCACTTCAAGACAAGCATCAATAAGTCTTGCATAAGAGTTAACTCATAAAGCAATAATTCATAGTAAAAGCATTGAAGCAACACAAAGGAAGATTAAGTTTCAGCGGTTGATTTCAACTTGTAACATGTATATCTCATGGATAATTGTCAACATAGAGTAATATAATAAGTGCAATATGCAAGTATGTAGGAATCAATGCACAGTTCACACAAGTGTTTGCTTCTTGAGGTGGAGAGAAATAGGTGAACTGACTCAACATGAAAGTAAAAGAATGGTCCTCCATAGAGGAAAAGCATCGATTGCTATATTTGTGCTAGAGCTTTGATTTTGAAAACATGAAACAATTTTGTCAACGGTAGTAATAAAGCATATGTATCATGTAAATTATATCTTATAAGTTGCAAGCCTCATGCATAGTATACTAATAGTGCCCGCACCTTGTCCTAATTAGCTTGGACTACCGGATCATCACAATGCACATGTTTTAACCAAGTGTCACAAAGGGGTACCTCTATGCCGCCTGTACAAAGGTCTAAGGAGAAAGCTCGTATTGGATTTCTCGCTATTGATTATTCTCAACTTAGACATCCATACCGGGACAACATAGACAACAGATAATGGACTCCTCTTTTATGCATAAGCATGTAACAACAATTAATAATTTTCTCATATGAGATTGAGGATGTATGTCCAAAACTGAAACTTCCACCATGGATCATGGCTTTAGTTAGCGGCCCAATGTTCTTCTCTAACAATATGCATGCTTAACCATAAGGTGGTAGATCTCCCTTACTTCAGACAAGACGAACATGCATAGCAACTCACATGAAATTCAACAAAGAGTAGTTGATGGCGTCCCCAGTGAACATGGTTATCGCACAACAAGCAACTTAATAAGAGATAAAGTGCATAATTACATATTCAATACCACAATAGTTTTTAAGCTATTTGTCCCATGAGCTATATATTGCAAAGGTGAATGATGGAATTTTAAAGGTAGCACTCAAGCAATTTACTTTGGAATGGCGGAAAATACCATGTAGTAGGTAGGTATGGTGGACACAAATGGCATAGTGGTTGGCTCAAGTATTTTGGATGCATGAGAAGTATTCCCTCTCGATACAAGGTTTAGGCTAGCAAGGCTTATTTGAAACAAACACAAGGATGAACCGGTGTAGCAAAACTCACATAAAAGACATATTGTAAACATTATAAGACTCTACACCGTCTTCCTTTTGTTCAAACTCAATACTAGAAATTATCTAGACCTTAGAGAAACCAAATATGCAAACCAAATTTTAGCATGCTCTATGTATTTCTTCATTAATGGGTGCAAAGCATATGATGCAAGAGCTTAAACATGAGCACAACAATTGCCAAGTATCACATTACCCAAGACATTTATAGCAATTACTACATGTATCATTTTCCAATTCCAACCATATAACAATTTAACGAAGAAGAAACTTCGCCATGAATACTATGAGTAGAGCCTAAGGACATACTTGTCCATATGCTACAGCGGAGCGTGTCTCTCTCCCACAAGGTGAATGCCAGGATCCATTTTATTCAAACAAAACAAAAAACAAAAACAAACCGACGCTCCAAGAAAAGCACATAAGATGTGATGGAATAAAAATATAGTTTCAGGGGAGGAACCTGATAATGTTGTCGATGAAGAAGGGGATGCCTTGGGCATCCCCAAGATTAGACGCTTGAGTCTTCTTGATATATGCAGGGGTGAACCACCGGGGAATCCCCAAGCTTAGAGCTTTCACTCTCCTTGATCATGTTGCATCATACTCCTCTCTTGATCCTTGAAAACTTCCTCCACACCAAACTTAGAACAACTCATTAGAGGGTTAGCGACAATAAAAATTAACATGTTCAGAGGTGACACAATCATTCTTAACACTTCTGGACATTGCATAAAGCTACTGGACATTAATGGATCAAAAAAATTCATCCAACATAGCAAAAGAGGCAATGCGAAATAAAAGGCAGAATCTGTCAAAACAGAACAGTTCGTATTGACGAATTTTATCGAGGCACCAGACTTGCTCAAATGAAAATGCTCAAATTGAATGAAAGTTGTGTACATATCTGAGGATCACTCACGTAAATTGGCATAATTTTCTGAGTTACCTACAGGGAAAACAGCCCAGATTCGTGACAGCAAAGAAATCTGTTTCTGCGCAGTAATCCAAATCTAGTATGAACTTTTCTATCAACGACTTTACTTGGCACAACAAAACACTAAACTAAGATAAGGAGAGGTTGCTACAGTAGTAAACAATTTCCAAGACACAAAATAAAAACAAAGTACTGTAGGTAAAAACATGGGTTGTCTCCCACAAGCGCTTTTCTTTAACGCCTTTCAGCTAGGCGCAGAAAGTGTGTATCAAGTATTATCGAGAGACGAAGTGTCAACATCATAATTTGTTCTCATAATAGAATCAAAAGGTAACTTCATTCTCTTTCTAGGGAAGTGTTCCATACCTTTCTTGAGAGGAAATTGATATTTTATATTACCTTCCTTCATATCAATGATAGCACCAACAGTTCGAAGAAAAGGTCTTCCCAATATAATGGGACAAGATGCATTGCATTCAATATCCAAGACAACAAAATCAACGGGGACAAGGTTATTGTTAACGGTAATGCAAACATTATCAACTTTCCCCAAAGGTTTCTTTGTAGAATGATCAGCAAGATTAACATCCAAATAACAATTTTTCAATGGTGGCAAGTCAAGCATATTATAAATTTTCTTAGGCATAACGGAAATACTTGCACCAAGATCACATAAAGCATTACAATCAAAATCTTTAACCTTCATCTTAATGATGGGCTCCCAACCATCCTCTAGCTTTCTAGGAATAGAGGCTTCGCGCTCTAGTTTCTCTTCTCTAGCTTTTATGAGAGCATTTGTAATATGTTGTGTGAAAGCCAAATTTATAGCACTAGCATTAGGACTTTTAGCAAGTTTTGCAAGAACTTTATAACTTCAGAGATGTGGCAATCATCAAAATTCAAACCATTATAATCTAAAGCAATGGGATCATCATCCCCAATGTTGGAAAAAATTTCAGCAGTTTTATCACGTGCAGTTTCAAAGTAGCTTTAGCATTTTCAGGCAGTTTCTCGCGCTTTGCATTAGAAGTGGAAACATTGCTAACACCAATTCTTTTATTATTAATAGTAGGAGGTGCAGCAACATGTGTAGCATTAGCATTACTAGTGGTGGTAATAGTCCAAACTTTAGCTACATTCTTCTCTTTAGCTAGTTTTTCATTTTCTTCTCTATCCCACCTAGCACGCAGTTCAGCCATCAATCTTATATTCTCATTAATTCTAACTTGGATGGCATTTGCTATAGTAACAATTTTATTTTCAATATCCCTACTAGGCATAACTTTCGATTTCAAAAGATCAACATCAGAGGCAAGACTATCGACTTTAGAAGCAAGTATATCAATTTTTCCAAGCTTTTCTTCAACAGATTTGTTAAAAGCAGTTTGTGTACTAATAAATTCTTTAAGCATGGCTTCAAGTCCAGGGGGTGAACTCCTATTATTGTTTTAAGAATTCTCATAAGAATTACCATAGCCGTTGCCATTATTATAAGGATATGGCCTATAGTTGTTACTAGAATTGTTCCGGTAAGCATTGTTGTTGAAATTATTATTTTTAATGAAGTTTACATCAACATGTTCTTCTTGTGCAACCAATGAAGCTAACAGAACATTATTAGGATCAATATTAGTCCTATCATTCACAAGCATAGACATAATAGCATCAATCTTATCACTCAAGGAAGAGGTTTCTTCGACAGAATTTACCTTCTTACCTTGTGGAGCTCTTTCCGTGTGCCATTCAGAGTAGTTGATCATCATATTATCAAGAAGCTTTGTTGCTTCTCCAAGAGTGATGGACATAAAGGTACCTCCAGCAGCTGAATCCAATAAATTCCGCGAAGAAAAATTTAGTCCTGCATAGAAGGTTTGGATGATCATCCAAGTAGTCAGTCCATGGGTTGGGCAATTTTTAACCAGAGATTTCATTCTTTCCCAAGCTTGAGAAACATGTTCAGTATCTAATTGTTTAAAATTCATTATGCTACTCCTCAAAGATATAATTTTAGCAGGGGGATAATATCTACCAATAAAAGCATCCTTGCATTTAGTCCATGAATCAATACTATTCTTAGGCAGATATAGCAACCAATCTTTAGCTCTTCCTCTTAATGAGAAAGGGAACAATTTTAATTTTATAATGTCACCATCTACATCTTTATACTTTTGCATTTCACATAGTTCAACAAAATTATTAAGATGGGCAGCAGCATCATCAGAACTAACACTGTAAAATTGCTCTCGCATAACAAGATTCAAAAGCAGGTTTAATTTCAAAGAATTCTGCTGTAGTAGCAGGTGGAGCAATAGGTGTGCATAAGAAATCATTATTATTTGTGGTTGTGAAGTCACACAACTTAGTATTTTCAGGGTTGGCCATTTTAGCAACAGTAAATAAAGCAAACTAGATAAAGTAAATGCAAGTAACTATTTTTTTTGTGTTTTTGATATAGCAAACAAGATAGCAAATAAAGTAAAACTAGCAACTAATTTTTTTGTATTTTGATTTAGTGCAGCAAACAAAGTAGTAAATAAAACTAAGCAAGACAAAAACAAAGTAAAGAGATTGAGAAGTGGAGACTCCCCTTGCAGCTTATCTTGATCTCCCCGGCAACGGCGCCTTAAAAAAGAGCTTGATGGCGTGTAACTCACACGTTCGTTGGGAACCCCAAGAGGAAGGTATGATGCGCACAGCAGCAAGTTTTCCCTCGTAAAGAAACCAAGGTTTATCGAACCAGGAGGAGCCAAGAAGCACGTTGAAGGTTGATGGCGGCGGGATGTAGTGCGGCGCAACACCAGGGATTCCGGCGCCAACGTGGAACCTGCACAACACAACCAAAGTACTTTGCCCCAACGAAACAGTGAGGTTGTCAATCTCACTGGCTTGCTGTAACAAAGGATTAACCGTATTGTGTGGAAGATGATTGTTTGCAGAAAACAAAGAGAACAAAGATTGCAAGAGATTGTATTTCAGTATAGAGAATTGGACCGGGGTCCACAGTTCACTAGAGGTGTCTCTCCCATAAGATAAACAGCATGTTGGGTGAACAAATTACAGTTGGGCAATTGACAAATAAAGAGGGCATGACCATGCACATACATATTATGATGAGTATAGTGAGATTTAATTGGGCATTACAACAAAGTACATAGACCGCCATCCAGCATGCATCTATGCCTAAAAAGTCCACCTTCAGGTTATCATCCGAACCCCCTCCAGTATTAAGTTGCTAACAACAGACAATTGCATTAAGTATTGCGCGTAATGTAACTAGTAACTACATCCTTGAACATAGCACTAATGTTTTATCCCTAGTGGCAACAGCACATCCACAACCTTAGAACTTTCTCACGTCATCCCCGAGATATCAATGGAGGCATGAACCCACTATCGAGCATAAATACTCCCTCTTGGAGTTACAAGCATCTACTTGGCCAGAGCATCTACTAGTAACGGAGAGCATGCAAGATCATAAACAACACATAGATTTGATGTAGTGGATTTGGATTGTGTACTACTTAACAACTATGAGGGATGTTGTATTAAGTGGGAGTTCATTAGTAATTAGATTAAAACATGAACTAATTATCATGAATATAGTCTGAGTAGTATTTTGAATTAATTTTGTAGTATTGGCATCCGTTTTCTACCATGCGCTAGTCTTGTAATTGAGATAGAAATACTGTTAAAATCTGACAAGAAACTTTACGGACTGGTACCGTATTGTTAAAGAATCAAGAAATGATTAAGTCCTATTGCAAACTTTTAGTAAACCTCACATTGTTGATTCAAAGAGCTATGGTTTCAATTAGTACCTAAAGTTATCTTGTCTCCGTGAAACTTGAAGTTCAAATCTGTTTGAAAAGTAAGGAGCTGAAAATTTAGTTTTCAGAAATAATCAAGGTATGAGATATATATGATATCTAAGACCTTATTGCAAGATGATAGAATATAATTTGGTGAGACTACATAAACTCATAAGTTTTATGGGAATGTAGGAAGGTTGAAGATGCAAGGCTTCCCAATCCTCCAACTATTGGGGCACTAACGATATTCGCATATCCATGAAGTGATCATCCTTAGTATGCACCGTTGCTAAGACTCGTCGTTTCATAGCATCACGTGATGATCGGGTGTTATAGATTCTACGTGTGCATACAACGGGTGCAAGCCAGATTTGCACATGCGAATACTGAGGTTAAACTTTACGAGCCTAGCATGTACAGACATGGTCTCGGAAAAGTCGTCATGATATGATGGATAAAATTATGAGTGAAATTGTTCATCATATTACAAAGTTACTAATAGTGAAATCTGAAACACTTGTCATATGATGATCAACTTCAAAGTAAGAACCTCAAGGTTATTGGTATTTGACCAACAAACCTAGAAGTTATTGAAGGTGAAGTATTTTCTGAATAATGAGGAAAGCTAAAAGAGAAACTACAAAAGATATTTTGGCAGAAAGAGAAGAGAAGACTAGAAAGTCTAGCTCAGGTGTATATACATGATATAGATGTTATGGTTGTATTCCTAGTTTGGTCACACAATGAAATTCTTGGGTATTTGTACCATATTGGTTGGTATGAAGTGTCATACAAAATAACGCAATACAAGAATACAATGGCCTAAGTGACTGACAAGGAATATGATAGGAATGCACGTCTGGAACAAAAATAAAGTGTTATTATGTTCATCGTTGGCATTCTATCTAGCCCTTAGAATTTATAATAAAGAACTTAATAATTGTTATTTTGCTCTGGTCAAATGAAAATGAGTTGTTCAAATTATGACATTACTCCATGTACGATGGATAAGTTATTATAAATCTTAATGGTGAAACACACATACATAATACTAACGCTAAAATGCCATAAGGCAAATGATTTGAATTCCACTTATTTGTGGAACCGCAATTTAGGTCATATTAGAAAGGAACGCATGAAGGAACTCCATGCAAATGGATTTTTGGAGTCATTCGATTTTTGAATCGTTTGGCGCTTGCAAATCTTTTCTAAAGAGAATGACTGAAATACCGTTCATAGGCCAAGAGTTGAACGGGCAACTAACTTAGTGGAAAAATACATGATGATGTATGTGGTTCACTGGGCATAGGTTGTGCGGGAGATTCTTCTACTTCATGAAAACTTCCAACAATGAATTGAGTATATATATGTGGATATATTCGATAAGGAAGAAGTTTGAAACATTTGAATGGATTCAAATAAATTTCAGCATGAGGTGGAAATCATCGTAATAGAAAAGTCAAATATCTATGATTGGATCATAGTGGAAATATTTGAATTACGAGTTTTAGCGAACATCTAAGAGAGTTATGAAATTGTTCTACAACTCACGTTTCTTGGAGTATCATAGTGATGATGGAGTATCCGAGAGATGTATCCAAACCTTGTTGGGTCAATGATGAGATAAAATATTGATGCTATTATATTTTTGTGGATTATGCTTTAGTGACTACCGCTTTTACACTAAATAGAGCATCATCATGATCCGTTGAAATGACACCATACGAGTTATGGCATGGGTATGAACCCTAATAGTCCTTTCTTAAATTTTGGAATGCATAGCATAAAGTAAATAAGTTTACAACCAAAATCGGATGAATGTCTTTGTTGGTTATCCCACCGAATTGATTGGGAATTCTTTCCACTATGGAGACAAAGACAAAAGTGTTTGTCGATGTTTCTTACTTATTTCCAAGAAATTGTTTTTAGCGAAGTATTTGAGTGGGAGGACAATAAAACTTGATAAGGTTTATGAACCTGAGCATAATGATCAGAGTAGCGCAGCATCGGAATTGGTTCCGGAAGCGGCCACGACGATCATGGCTCCCATGTCTACAAAATGTTATAGTCATGGAGATCGAAGTACTTATTGAACCTTGTAGGTATGGTTTACTTTGTGATCAAATAAATGATTTGTGAACAAAGGATTGTTTTTGAACAATGATAAACCAACTACATACAAAGAAGTTATGATGGGCCCTGATTCCGTTAAAATGGCTATACGTCATGAAATCCAAGATAGATGAATACTTTTTAAAAGTAAACGGATCTATAAAATTGATGGACTTGGATGGAATATCCTTGAATAAGCTCGACTTGTCGAAAAGTTGTTTAACAAAGTTCAAAGAGTTGACTACGATAAGATTAGATCTTCCGTAGCAATGCTTATAGTTTATGTGGATTATTCTAGTAATCGCTACATATTTCTTTCATGAGATATGATAGTAGGATGGCAAAATACATTACTTAACAGAAGTGTGTATTAAAGGTGTATACAAGATACAACCAATTGTTTTGCTAGTCCGTGGAATACTAGATAGATAAACGAACTTCAATTGGATGAAGTGAGTATCACGGAGTTGGAATCTTCACCGGATGAAATAGTCAAAGAGTTTTTGATTTCATCAGAAACGATGAAGAGGCTTGCATTTGCAAGAAATTAAGTAGGAGCGCTGAGACATATTTATAATACTTTATGTAGATACATATAGTTGGTTATAAATGATGTAATTATATACGTGATTATAAAAGGTTTCATTGAGAATTAACTTCAATGAAAGGATATGGACTGAAACATATTTAGTGTCAAGATCTATGAAGATAGATTGAAACACATAATAAGTTTAAGTCAAAGTACATAGAAAGGATATTGAAGTAGTTCAATATAGAAATATTAAGAAAATGTTCTTGTCATGTGAAGTTTTAACAAAACTTGAGTGTATCTGACACTCAATGAGTAAAAACACATGAGTGATTTAGATCACAATTAATATGTACACAATCAGATGTCCTGTGCTCTAAAATGTTAGGAGCATATACCAGAATGATTCATGTGATAATCATTGGACAAACAGTAAGAATATCCCTGTGTACTTTAGAAGAACCAAGGATATATAAATAGTTTTGTATGGAAAAATGACAAATAAATCGCTGTAAGGTGTTGCACCGATATTGGTTTTGTCACATATAAAAATAAAATTTCAATCTCAAAATTAGGCCAAGTGTTGTTTAAAAGGTAGCACAATGCTAGATTTAGAAGAGTTCTAAATGTTGTGATGGATTCTACAAACGAAGGCAGAATATGTCGTTGTTTTGACAATGACTGAGGATGTTAAGTCAAGAGGTTCTTTGAGAACTTGGTGTAGTTCCGATAGTGTCAGAACTTTGAAGCTATATTGTGTATGACAATATTAGTGACACATTTCAGACCGCAGAATTAAGGTTCCACCAGAAGACCAAACATATTTAATGCCAACTCATTTGGAAATGAGTGATGCGTTGAGACGCAAATGAATTACAAAATACATACGTTTCTGAGCATGTCAGATCCGTTGACTAAAACCTCTCCCGTGAGCAAAACATGATAAAGCACCGGAAGGCCAAGGTGTTATATCTTTACAAATGTAAACTAGATTATTGACTCTAGTGCAAGTGGGAGACTGTTGGAGATATGCCCAAGAGGCAATAATAAAATGGTTATTATAATATATCTTTGTGTTTATGATAATGTTTACATACCATGCTATAATTGTATTAACCGAAACATTGATACATGTGTGTTATGTGAACAACAAAGATTCCCTAGTAAGCCTCTTGTATAACTAGCTTGTTGATTAATAGATGATCATGGTTTCGTGATCATGAACATTGGATGTTATTAATAACAAGGTTATGTCATTATATGAATGATGTAATGGACACACCCAATTAAGCGTAGCATAAGATCACGTCATTAAGTTATTTGCTATAAGCTTTCGATACATAGTTACCTAGTCCTTTCGACCATGAGATCATGTAAATCACTTATACCGGAAAGGTACTTTGATTACATCAAACGCCACTGCGTAAATGGGTGGTTATAAAGGTGGGATTAAGTATCCGGAAAGTATGAGTTGAGGCATATGGATCAACAGTGGGATTTGTCCATCCCGATGACGGATAGATATACTCTGGGCCCTCTCGGTGGAATGTCGTCTAATGTCTTGCAAGCATATGAATAAGTTCATAAGAGACCACATACCACGGTACGAGTAAAGAGTACTTGCCAGGAGACGAGGTTGAACAAGGTATAGAGTGATACCGATGATCAAACCTCGGACAAGTAAAATATCGCGTGACAAAGGGAATTGGTATCATATGTGAATGGTTCATTCGATCACTAAGTCATCGTTGAATATGTGGGAGCCATTATGGATCTCGAGATCCCGCTATTGGTTATTGGTCGGAGAGAAGTCTCAACCATGTCTACATAGTTCACGAACCGTAGGGTGACACACTTAAGGTTTGATGTCGTTTAAGTAGATATGGAATATGGAATGGAGTTCGAAGTTTTGTTCGGAGTCTCGGATGGGATCCAGGACATCACGAGGAGTTCCGGAATGGTCCGGAGAATAAGATTCATATATAGGAAGTCATTTTCTAGTTTTGAAAATGATCTGGTATTTTCTCTGGAAGGTTCTAGAAGAGTCCGGAAGAAATAAGGATGGAAGGTGGAGTCCCACCCACCTTGGCCGGCCAGCCTAAGGTAGGAGGAGTCCCAAGTGGACTCCCCACCATGGTGGCCGGCCACCCCACCAAGGAAAAGGGGGAGTCCCACTCCCCCTAGGTTTGGTCACATGGAAGGTTTTTGTTGGGGTCTTATTCGGACACTTTGACCTAAACCTTGGGGCTTCCACCTATATAAACAGGGGAGGAGAGGGGCTGGCCGGCCACCACAACACCACCATGGCCGCACCCCTCAAGGCTGCCCTAGCCGGCGCCCCCTCTCCCAAACCCTAGCGGTTCCCTCCTACCTCTCTCTCCCACATAGCTTAGGCGAAGCTCTGTCGGAGATCTCCACCACCACCGCCACCACGCCGTCGTGCTGCCGGGATTCCGAGGAGGATCTACTACTTCCGCTGCCCGCTGGAACGGGGAGAAGGACGTCGTCATCAACACCGAACGTGTGACCGAGTACGGAGGTGCTGCCCAATTGTGGCACCGTCAAGATCTTCTACGCGCTTTTGAAAGCGGCAAGTGATCGTCTACCGCAGCAACGAGAGCCTCCTCTTGTAGGCTTTGGAAATCTTCAAGGGTTAGTCTCGTTCATCCCCTCGTTGCTCCCATCTTCTAGATTGCATCTTGGCTTGGATTGCGTTCTCGCGGTAGGAAATTTTTTGTTTTCTATGCAACGTTATCCTACAAAATTATGTTTTGTATACAAAAGTAATATTTTATTTAATTCTTACTCGACAATATTTTCTGTAGATTCTACAACGTTGTAGTTGACAAATTAATTTTTAGAATCTTAATGGATAAATCTCTGCTAGAACCTTACAAAAAGTAGCATAAATTATATCACGCTTCAAAACCGATGAAAAAGAAATTGGAAGTAGTGTTTGCAGTAAACAAATTTTTTTTTTGAGAACACAGTACAACGCAGACGCTCACAAACACGTACGTACAAACACCCCTATGAACGCACACACGCACACCCTACCCCTATGAGCACCTCCGAGGGACTGAGCCGGCATATCTTGAGGTTGACGAAGTCACCACTGGCGCCTCGCTGTTGACAGGCACGTCACCTACCACTGAAAGCATAGCGCCGATTAAATCCTGGAATAAATACAGATAAATGCAAACACCCATTCCAAGTCTAGGACTTGAACCTGGGTGGGCTGGTTCAACCACAAGGGACCTAACCACCAGAGCCAAGCTCTATTTACTGCAGTAAACAATTCTGTTGTCCACTATGTAAGGAAATCTCTAGAGTTGACGTTGGCGCCGGTTAAAATGTGATAGTCCCCTAATGACATGATTGTTTCTCAAGATGTGGATGATAATGAATCTAATCTGTAGACGTTGTCGCTTCTCACCAGATTAATATCAAGATTGTCGTCTAGACCTCGCTACCTAGGAGGCCAGGAGACACTTGTTCAGACGGAGAGATCGATAAAAGGCGTCATCATAGAGGACACTAGCAATGGCCGGCGCGGCGGCACGCCGCGCCTATCTACTGCTTGGTGTTACTATTTTCCTCATCGGGCGAAAAGACAATTACATATTCCTTGTTCTTTATATGAGGAGTATGGGCGTGTTGGGCAGCTTGGTTACGTCGTGCCCTTGTGGTAGCCAGGAGCAAAAAAGGAAAATGCATAAAAAATTGCAATAAATCACCAACAACATGATCGATAGCTACACTTTCAGAACATAAGTGGTGATAATTCTAATACAAACTTAGCCACATCAATGAGCATATTATTCTCTTTATAAAAAGAGTGCATTGTCACAAGGAAAATCAGAACTGCTGGACATATATTCACCTTGTGTGTTCGCTTGACACTATCCAAAGCCAAAATTAAACCAGTATGTGCTTACTTCCATCATCGACCTCCTTTGTTGTCGACTCCAGCACTGGTCACTCTATCATCATGTCTTCTAGGTTCAGCAGCAATTTGATCCATCACTTGTGTAGTGGTATCTGGACAGAGCAAGCGCCATCTCTTGAGTGTCCGATGAGGTTTCCCCCTTGCGCGTGCATCGCTTAATAAATAGTCATCGCAAGTAAATAACAGGAAAAACCAACATATTCGACAATTAATACTGACTGGCCCAATAATGTGGCTCAGTCATTCAATATCTGAAAAATAGCCACTTGATCGCACTGAACCGAAAGTAATCCATCATCCAGTACATCATGAAGAACTAACATATTCGACAATTAGTACTCGATCGATCTTGCTCATTCAAATTTGCAGTAGACTAACAGATTAAAGACATGAACTCAATCAATCATGTAATACCCACCTCCCCTTGTAGGGCAAGCAAACAAAACTCTTCCTAACACTTATCTAGTAACCCAAAAGTGGAGGGACACCTTGGAGAATTCAACATCAAAGAGGATAGAAATTCACTGCTAGCTTGACTCAAATAACTAAAAAAATAACTTTGCATACATTGATAAAACAACAAGTCTAGAGGGGAAACTTAACAAAACTCACCATATCGACCTGTAGGAGACCTAGAAGTGACGTAGGGCAAGGTATATGGCCAAACTATCAGCATTCTCAGAAATCTAAAGTTCAATGGAATAACTATAATATTTTACCACTGCCTTGCTCCATCTTTGTGATCTCAGTAATCTTGGTTATGTATGGATGATCATTTGCTCTGTACTTCTTTCGTGTCTTGCCGACGATGAATGTTTTGAAGTTGTAAACTGAACCTTCCTTCAGTTGGTCCCTGAACTGATTCATGCGGTTAGCTGCTACACGTACTTCTATTGTGTTTCCCTAGAATTAAAAAAATGCTTTATTATCGGATCTGGAAGAGAATACTTTACAATCTGCTACTATGCATCTTTGGTGGTCTTGTCTGGATATAGCAGGATGCTCACGGTCCTTGCATCGGAAGTTTACTTAATATAAGTTCACGCTAGAAAATAATGAAAATTGTGAAATGTGGACTTCTGCAATTAGAACCAAGGAGGGACTGTAAAGTCAACTATCAGTTGTCAGTTGTCCGTGTATAGTACTACCCAAAACATAGAATATAAGGTAGTGCCTAATTTTAAACTTAAAATGGATCAATGCCTCTCACATTTGAAGTGGTACAATCAATGGTAAAAGAAGAATGGCCTTGAAATCAAAGATATATATGCATTTCAGTATACACTTTGATCTTTACATAATAAGCCTCGAAATTTCATCCCGGATAAATTACGTAGTGAGAATGCACCATCTCCTATGGGCTGTAGCTTCTTAATAGAGAACAATCTATCTGCATGATCTAGGAAAAACTCCGTCGTATATATGGAACATAAGAGAAGCTGCTGAACAAAATCAAACTTTATGTTTGCCTAGTCTACTTCCATTTTGCATTACATAAGTAATAGCCTACAATACATGGCATGCCTGTTCAACAATAATCATTGGAAGTCGCCGGGTTCTCAAAAAATATTACCAACACAGCAAATAATAGTGCGAATGTTAAGCAATGAGCATGAGGAATCTTACATCACAAAATTAATTTTCTGAACAACTTAGGCATCACCTGAAAGCGTATGTTGACACATTCCTTGGATCCCTTTTTTTCTTCACTTTCAGTATTGAACTGATCTAACATGGGTAGTATTGAATTGCATGCACTAACCAACTATTCTAAAAGCCCGAGCTGATGGAAAGATGTAGGCAATTTATTTCAACACTCACCCTAGGACCTCCTGCTCTGATACCATATTGAATTGCATGCACTAACCAACTATTCCAAAAGCCCGAGCTGATGGAAAGATGTAGGCAATTTATTTCAACAGGTAGAAGTGCATCTAAAACTTCAACTTGGACAGAAATTATAATTGGAAGTAGCACATAATAATCAACTATGTCACTTGTTAGCTTAGTTTTTCATGGCTCGCCAGCCAATACAGCAGTACGAATTTTTACTTAATCAGCACATAAAAAGATCGGCGGAAGCACAAAGAGCAATGACCACTGTCATGTTCGTAACCTTAGTCTCTCTGCAGTTTGGTCTGCAAGTTCTCACATATTATTTTGTACCTGAAACATCATCCCAAGCATGTTTATTTTTCCAGCACATAAAAGGATCAACTGAAGCATATTAATTCAACTACCATCTCAACAACTTGATGTTAAATAATCATACCAATTGAGAGGCCATCTAACAGCGTGACATGTCAAAAGAAGCGAGCTAGAAGTCTGAAAGACAAACACACAAGGATAAGTAGACATAGCACTTCACTGATGCCAATTGATTTATAGTATGGAGAAATCTGAGAAAGAGAGCAGTAGGCATTCCATAGATAGTGCGTTGATTATTCTCCAGTAATGTACGGGTCAATATCAATATTCCATGCTACTTAAGAAAAATAACTCCAGTCCACAATCTCCACATGCTAGGCCTGGTCCTGACTCGACTGAAACTGAAACTGAAGAAATATGAGATATTAGAGATGTGATGGGGGAGAGGGATGGGTCACCTGACCGCTGGAGTACCCGCCGTGGTGGTCGCCCGAAAAGCCAGCATGCTCGTGCACAAAGTGCTCATGGTCTCCTATGTCTGGCCTCCACCATCTTAGCCCACATCAGCTCCCACAATGCCTGCATCGACGACCGCGTGCTCTGTCTGCAACCCTATACTGCCACGCATCAGAATTACAAAAGGAGAAAGAAGTTAGAAAACAGAGGCCACCCAATCGGATCGGAAAGGTAGAGGTGACCCATCTTAACCTGGAGAGACCAGCACCGCGGCCGTGCCGATGGAAACCTAGGCTGCGCCCAACAAGTCGACGTGGACCATGCCACTACATCTTGGCACGGCTGATGGTGAGGAGGATGTCGGGTCATGAAGGTTGGATTCGCGGGGTATGACGCCGATGAGGACGACGCTGATGCTTTCTAGTGGTCTAATCGGCGCCTTGGGATTGGCAGTGTGTGAATCAGTCGCCGGTTTCCTAGAACCGGAGTAGGCCGACGATGTGTTAGTCCTCGAGCGCCCAGACGGCGAATCAGTCCGGCAGCGTCGGGGCCGTCATCCAAATGAGAAGGTACATTGGGGAAGGCGGAGCGGGGGACATCTGAATCGCCCCGGTGATGGGTCACCACGCCGAGGAAGACCCGGCCCTGGCCACAGCCGACGGCCGTGAAGGAGGGGACAGGGGTCAACACCTCGTCCTGTTTGCGCACCACCGCTCCCACTGTATCCTCGTGGCATGGCCCGAGGAATAGCCGCTCACAGAGCACCACGCGAGGACCGCCGCCACCGGGACTCCCTCTGTCCATGCGGCTCTGCACCACTCCGGCCGCACCCTGCCTTGCCAAAGTGTTGTAGCTGTCGGTGGCTGCCCGAGGAAAGGCAGTGCCTCCGATCTGGAGCAGCCGCCAGCGTTGGTGGTCGTCATGCGCCCACACAGTGAACCAGGTGGCCGGGCCGAGAGACGCCAAAGGGATCCTACGGGGAAAAATCCAGGGCAGCTCTGAGAGGCGAGGTGAGGTTGATGGATAGTAGCTCTGAGAAGAGGAAGATGAGGGAGGACGTGGGACTCGACGGGATTCTTCCAGAGTGAACAGGAACATGTTCAGAGAATCTAAAAGAGAAAGATGTGGTCAAAGCGGTGGAGGAGGACCAAATCTATTGCCAAACAGAACGTGAAACTAACTGGCCCACCTTAAATCGCAAAAGTCACACAACTAACGAACCAACACAGGTACATCGCACTGTGGCTGCACCAAAGAACAGGAGAAGATAATGGGCCAAAAATTCTAAGAGAGCACCGAAACTACACACGGATGAAATTCAGAAGTAGCCTCAAAATTCTGAGAAAAAAGATGTTTGTTCACCTTTAATATAGTAGTTATTCATATCTTAACTGGTAGTCTGCATGGCAGATGTAGTTCAATACGTGCTTCCGATGTTGTTGGAAAGCAGCATCAATCTACCCGTGAGACTCAAGATGTAATATTCCTTGGCCTTGCAAACCTGCAACCGTGTTGGGATTTGATTGATCTGAGCGAAGTAATACAAACGCCCAAATTTTCGTAGTCAGCATGTTACCAAAAATACAAATAGGAATGTGAACAATACATGCAAATGAAATTTTGTAAATATTCTGCATTTCTTTTCTTGAATATATGTTTTACCTACATATGGCATATTCGAAATGTATGCATATAACATAAAAAATAGTAATAAATTTCATCTGAGAAAAAATCCTTGCATGTCAGCCATTCATTGGAAGTTTGCCCATTTACCAATTTGAGCAGAAACAATTCGTCCATTAGACTTGCTGAAACTGTTATATCTTTACGGTCCTAATTTGTTAATTAGTAAATTGTTGAGAAAAATATAATTAAGGTAACCTTTTGTATATACAATACAAAAACTGTACCTGACATATATGTTGGTGATCTCTGAGTGGTAGTATCTGCCAGTGATGCGATAAAACATCATATCACTACATGAAACAACTCACGACAAAGATCATCGCACTGTATCATCGGCGGCAAGGATGGACGATGGGGACACATGGCACTTTGCTGAAGATGATTCCTTGCCATGAATTTTTCCACTTCTTTCCCGAAGGGTATCCTTTGCCGCGAAGTTTCATGTCTTTGCCGAGAGGCTTATTTCGCTGAGAGTTTTTCCCCAGTTTTAAGCTCGCTGGGCAAAGAATAAGCCTTTGACATGTTCTCTGACAGAATGCTCACGGAAAAGTCGAGGACCTACGGCGAAGGATGATGTACGTCCACCTTCAAAATTTTATACTGTATGCAACAATGTGCAATGGATTAGTAGCTGTGATATTAGTTTAATCAAGTACATGCCACTAGTAGAAAATCTCTCATCAGTACCGGTTCCAGAGGGGCATTAGTACCGGTTGAGCAACCGGTATTAATTATCCGGCACTAAAGGCCCCCCCCCTTTCGTACCGGTTGCTTACGAACCGGTATAAAAGGCCCTCCACGTGGGCCACCAGGAGAGCTCAGGGCCAAGGAGCTTTGGTACCGGTTGGTAATAAGAACCGGTACCAAAGGTTCCCACCCGCGCCAGGGAATTTGTCCAAATCTCTGCCGCGGCAGAGAATTGGTTTTTTAGGGTTTTTGGAGGGGTTTAGGGATATCGGTTTGTTTCATATCGCGTCGATGCACCAGAAACGCGTTTGGGTTTAGGTAGTACATGAAGATCAAGATGATGCATAGCAAGTTGGTGCATATAATATAACACACATGTTATTGCATAAGATCGCAAATTAAGTAGCACTATGCATGAAGATCGATCTTCATGCATAGTGGTACTCTCCGAGGCGTACTCTATATATGTCTATTACATGTAGCATAGTGGTACTCTTCAAGTCAACTATATATGTAACATGTACATCTTCATTCATAGTGGTACTCTGCGAGTGGTGGTATGACGTCCCGAAGGAAAAATCCCGCCAATTCCTCGCCTATTGCTATGAAGCGGTCATCGATTGAGAGCTTGTTCCGCTTTCTTGCCAACTATAAAAGAATAAGATACAAATGAATACATGAAACAACTATTACTGAAACTCAGCACAACTTATGATAACAAAACAAATTTGTGAAGATTGTTTTTGTACCTCTTTATTTCTTTCATTATTCGTTCTCTCGCTGACAATTCTGCGGTGGTACCGCCTCGCCCATTATTTGTTTTTGTACCAACTTAATTAATATTCAAGTTCATCACATAAAACTAATTGTTTTTTATAAAAAAGAAGAGGGGCTCACCGAGGTGGTACCGTGCCGGCTAGGGGACGACGCTGGCGATCGACAGCGGTAAGGACGGGGATGATACTAATTAAAACCTACAAAACATACCATAATTTCAGCTCAAATTGCATATAAAAAAATAAAATCACTAACTTAGGCATTTCATCGAACACCTTGCTTGCACTACAAAAATAGTACGAGTTAAAACTACCAAAGAACTGAGCTAAATTAGGAACGCCGGAAGGAAGGATGATATTGCTAACCCTTGGATAGATGTATGCTGTTAATCTTGTTAAAATGGTGGAGAAAAATAAAGATTATTGAAGTGTGAGAGGTGCAAAATATTTGGAAATGTGAGAGGAGAAGTGAGAATGAGATATGCAGGGAGCTCGGGCGCTGCCGCGCGCTCATATAGGGCACAGACCCTTTAGTACCGGTTCCTTACACGAACCGGTACTAAAGGTGCAACCCTGGCCCCACCACCGCCTGGAAATCGGGCCCAAACCCTTTAATACCGGTTCGTGTTACCGGTATTAAAGGTCCATAACGAACCGGTATTGATGTCCCACGCACGGAACCGGTATTAATGCCCCCTTTAGTACCGGTTCGTAAGGGAACCGGTACTAAAGGCTTAGATGGATGAGAGGTTTTCTACTAGTGTGCTATATAATATAATTTTATCATCACAACAAACTGGATCCAGCAATGCACAACCACGTACATACTCTGAGGAGGAGAGATGTGGGAGGCTAGCGATCTGTATGGTTATCCGTTCCGAATACAATTACATCAGAAAATCAAGTCAGTTAAGAGCCATGCACATAGGCTGATCAGCTGATGTGTGTATGCTATGACCAGATCGCAAATATCATGTTTCTTTTTTAAGTTCCATCTCAGCCTACTACGTATTAGGCATCACTGATCACGCAAAAAGCAGCTAACCATCAAAATTTTGATCAACTAATTGCATCCACATGGATAATGAAGTATCACTGTAATTCAAGATAGGACCATGGATATTTACGTTTTAATTAAGCAAGCACAATACCAAACCTGAAGTTCGGGGGCGATGAAGTTGGTCCGGTGCCGGAGAACCGCTGCCATGTGCCATCTATTTGGTATCCCTGACAGCTAATTAAAGGCTCGCCTGCATGTAGTGAACGGATTACGTCTCGGTTTGTTCTTGCCGCAGTTGGCTCTCTTTCTGTGAAGCTTACCATCGAATCTGTGGTCGCCGTGGTGCATCCAACTGACGTCCATGCAACTTTCAAGCGCCAGCACGCTTGCGTGGAGTAGTCTGAACTCCTCGTGGCTACTCCATGGCGGCCGCGCTGAAACGTTTCCGGCCGGTGGTGTGGTAGTATACGATGAGTTACACGCCGCCGTTTGATGTAATCTGAAGCAAATACGACAGATCTATCAAGGTTGAGGAATACTAAATATATGGTTGAGGCTTGCGTTGGCCAAAGAGAGAGATTTTCTGTTGAGATTTAAGTGGAGACATTCGTTTAAGGCTTGTATTTGGCCAAAGAGATAGAGTGCAGACGTAAGCAAATTAATCTTGACCCTTATTTTTTTATATGATTAGGTTTAGCTAATCTACACCATTGGTTGTTTGTTGTTTTAATAATAATATAATAGATAGATATTTGACACACAAATAGTGGCACAAGCTGATCAGTTTATCTTCTTTGTACAATGTGTCCTCTGTTACCATTATCACTCATGAGTCATGACCCATGTTTTCTTTTGTAATGAAAGCGTAAAATGTAGTGGTATTTTTTGTGCATACAAGCAATCCTTCTTGTGAAGTAGGTGTGATTGTGATTTAAAAATGTACAAGTTGGTTCGCTTTAATAACATTAATTGGCACACTTTCATTGTCGTGGTATCGTCACGGCATATGCCATAGGGTGGCTAATCGAAGTGGTTCCTGAGGGATCTCACGGCGGTATCCGGATGCGGGTATGGGCACGAGCGACACGGCGACGTACCCAGGTTCGAGGCCCTCCGATGGAGGTAAAACCTCTACTCCTGCTATGAGTGTATATGATGATCACACAGTACAATGGTGCTCCTAGAGCTGTGTCCGGCTGGTCCTGAGAGGTTAAGGAAGACTATGGTCTCTCTCACAGGGCAGCTCTGTAGGTGGGTGAAAGCAATAAATGATCGATCCCCTGCACGAGAGGGGGTAGTGCGGCTTATATAGGCACCGGCACTTTACACATAAGACCCTATAGTTTTACTGGCCGGCTGGGCCGGCTCCGGCTTCCGCTCCTTCCCGAGGCGGTGACGTCAGGAGTGGTTGAGGCATCGTGGCCTGTCCCATCCGGCTGCCACGGTCAGCGGTATGGAGGAGGTGTCCCTGTCGCCGCCGGCCCACCGTAGCCGCACGGATCGTCGTAAGCCCTGACGGCCTGTCCGGCGCGAGGCACTATTGCTCCACAGTGCCCCGCGTTTCACGGAAGATGGAGTCAGCGTGGACTTTGGGAACCCGGATCACCTACCCGGTTCCTTCCAGTGCAAGACTCGCCAGCCTCGAGTCGGTCTGAGGTACAAACCCCAGTCGGATATGGCTTGTAGAAGCCGGCCCAACTACAGCATTGGTGGCCGTAGCCAGGCCTGAAGGAGATATGCCCTAGAGGCAATAATAAAGTGGTTATTATTTATATCTTTATGTTTATGATAAATGTTTATATATCATGCTATAATTGTATTAACCGAAACATTAGTACATGTGTGATATGTAGACAACAAGAAGTCCCTAGTATGCCTCTTAAACTAGCTTGTTGATTAATAGATGATTAGTTTCATAATCATGAACATTGGATGTTATTAATAACAAGGTTATATCATTATATGAATGATGTAATGGACACACCCAATTAAGCGTAGCATAAGATCTCGTCATTAAGTTATTTGCTATAAGCTTTCGATACATAGTTACCTAGTCCTTATGACCATGAGATCATATAAATCACTTATACCGGAAAGGTACTTTGATCACACCAAACGCCACTGCGTAAATGGGTGGTTATAAAGGTGGGATTAAGTATCCGGAAAGTATGAGTTGAGGCATATGGATCAACAGTGGGATTTGTCCATCCCGATGACGGATAGATATACTCTGGGCCCTCTCGGTGGAATGTCGTCTAATGTCTTGCAAGCATATGAATGAGTTCATAAGAGACCACATACCACGGTACGAGTAAAGAGTACTTGTCAGGAAACGAGGTTGAACAAGGTATAGAGTGATACCGAAGATCAAACCTCGGACAAGTAAAATATCGCGAGACAAAGGGAATTGGTAATATATGTGTATGGTTCATTCGATCACTAAAGTCATCGTTGAATATGTGGGAGCCATTATGGATCTCCAGATCCCGCTATTGGTTATTGGTCGGAGTGAGTACTCAACCATGTCCGCATAGTTCTCGAACCGTAGGGTGACACACTTAAAGTTGGATGTTGAAATGGTAGCACTTGAATTATGGAATGGAGTTCGAATATTTGTTCGGAGTCCCGGATGAGATCCCGGACATCACGAGGAGTTCCGGAATGGTCCGGAGAATAAGATTCATATATAGGATGTCGTTTTATGTGAAATAAAATGTCGCGGAAGGTTCTATGGAAGGTTCTAGAAGGTTCTAGAAAAGTCCGGAAGAAACCACCAAGGAAGGTGGAGTCCACATGGGACTCCACCACCATGGCCGGCCAACCCTAGATGGGGTGGAGTCCCAAGTGGACTCCACCATAGGGGGCCGGCCACCCCCCACATGGGAGGTGGGAATCCCACCTTTGGGTGGGAGTCCTAGTTGGGCTAGGTTTCCCCCTCCTATGGAAGGTTTTGGTTTCGGGTCTTATTCGAAGACTTGGACACCAACACTTGGGATCCACCTATATAATGAGGGGCCAAGGGAGGGGGCCGGCCACCCTAAGACCACAAGCTGGCCGCCCCATTGAAGTGGCCGGCCACCCCCTCCCAAACCCTAGCCGCCCCCCTCTCCTCCATATCTCCCACGTAGCTTAGCGAAGCTCCGCCGGACTTCTTCACTGCCACCGACACCACGCCGTCGTGCTGTCGGATTCAAGAGGAGCTACTACTTCCGCTGCCCGCTGGAACGGGGAGGTGGACGTCGTCTTCATCAACAACCGAACGTGTGACCGAGTACGGAGGTGCTGCCCGTTCGTGGCGCCGGAACCGATCGTGATCAAGATCTTCTACGCGCGTTTGCAAGCGGCAAGTGATCGTCTACCGCAGCAACAAGAGCCTCATCTTGTAGGCTTTGGAATCTCTTCAAGGGTGAGACTCGATACCCCCTCGTTGCTACCGTCTTCTAGATTGCATCTTGGCTTGGATTGCGTGTTCGCGGTAGGAAAATTTTTGTTTTCTATGCAACGTTATCCAACAGTGGTATCAGAGCCGTGTCTATGCATAGATGGTTGCACGAGTAGAACACAATGGTTTGTGGGCGTTGATGCTCTTGTTATCTTTAGTTTGAGTACTTTGCATCTTTGTGGCATAGTGGGATGAAGCGGCTCGGACTAACTTTACATGACCGCGTTCATGAGACTTGTTCCTCGTTCGACATGCAACTTGTATTGCATAAGAGGCTTTGCGGGTGTCTGTCTCTCCTACTATAGTGAAGATTCAATTTACTCTTCTATTGAAAACATTAGTATCAACGTTGTGGTTCATGTTCATAGGTAGATTAGATCTCTCTCGAAAACCCTAAACCACGTAAAATATGCAAACCAAATTAGAGACGTCTAACTTGTTTTTGCAGGGTTTGGTGATGTGATATGGCCATAATGTGATGATGAATATGTATGAGATGATCATTATTGTATTGTGGCAACCGGCATGAGCCTTATGGTTGTCTTTAATTTTCATGTTGAGTAGTATTTTAAAGTAGTTGTAATAGTTGCTACATGAGGTGAACAACCATGAAGATGGCGTCATGAACCTTGACGCTACGCCGACGATGATGGAGATCATGCTCGTTAATGATGGAGATCATGTCCGTGCTTTGGAGATGAAGATCGAAGGCGCAACGACAAAAGGGCCATATCATATCACATATGAATTGCATGTGATGTTAATCCTTTATGCATCTTATTTTGCTTAGAACGCGACGGTAGCATTATAAGATGATCCCTCACATTAATATCAAGATAATAAAGTGTTCTCCCCTCGTATGCACCGTTGTAACAGTTCGTCGTTTCAAAGCATCTCGTGATGATCGGATGTGATAGATTCAACGATTCACATACAACGGGTGTAAGCCATGTTGCACACGCGGAATACTTGGGTTTGCTTGACGAGCCTAGCATGTACAGACATGGCCTCGGGACAACGGAAACCGAAAGGTTGAACACGAGTCATATGGATGATATGATCAACATGTTGATGTTCACCATTGAAGCTACATCATCTCACGTGATGATCGGTTTTGGTGTAGTGGATTTGGATCGTGTACCACTTAACAACTATGAGGGATGTTGTATTAAGTGGGAGTTCATTAGTAATTAGATTAAAACATGAACTAATTATCATAAACATAGTCTGAGTAGTATTTTGAATTAATTTTGTAGTATTGGCATCCGTTTACTACTATGCGCTAGTCTTATAATTGAGATAGAAATACTGTTAAAATCTGACAAGAAACTTTACGGATTGGTACCGTATTGTTAAAGAATCAAGAATTGATTAAGTCCTATTGCAAACTTTTAGTAAACCTCACATTGTTGATTCAAAGAGCTATGGTTTCAATTAGTACCTAAAGTTATCTTGTCTCCGTGAAACTTGAAATTCAAATCTGTTTGAAAAGTAAGGAGCTGAAAATTTAGTTTTCAGAAATAATCAAGGTATGAGATATATGTGATATCTAAGACCTTATTACAAGATGATAGAATATAATTTGGTGAGACTACATGAACTCATAAGTTTTATGGGAATGTACGAAGGTTGAAGACGCAAGGCGTCACAATCCTCCAACTATTGGGGCACTAACGATATTCGCATATCCATGAAGTGACCATCCTTAATATGCACCGTTACTAAAACTCGTCGTTTCGAAGCATCACGTGATGATCGGGTGTGATAGATTCTACGTGTGCATACAACGGGTGCAAGCTAGATTTGCACATGCAAATACCAAGGTTAAAACTTTACGAGCCTAGCATGTACAGACATGGTCTCGAAAAGTCGTCATGATATGATGGATAAAATTATGAGTGAAATTGTTCATCATATTACAAAGTTACTAATAGTGAAATCTGGAACACTTGTCATATGATGATCAACTTCAAAGTAAGAACCTCAAGGTTATTGGTATTTGACCAACAAACCTAGAAGTTATTAATGTTGAAGTGTTTTTCTGAATAATGAGGAAAGCTAAAAGAGAAACTGCAAAAGATATTTTGGCAAAAAGAAAAGAAAAGACTAGAAAGTCTAGCTCAGGTGTATATAAATGATATACATGTTATGGTTGTATTCCTAGTTAAGTCACACAATGAAATTCTTGGGCATTAGTACCATATTGGTTGGTATGAAGTGTCATACAAAACAACGCAATACAAGAATACAATGGCCTAAGTGACTGACAAGGAATATGATAGAAAAGCACGTCTGGAACAAAATAAAGTGTTATTATGTTTGTCGTTGGCATTCTATCTAGCCCTTAGAATTTATAATAAAGAACTTAATAATTGTTATTTTGCTCTGGTCAAATAAAACAATGAGTTGTTCAAATTATGACATTACTCCATGTACGATGGATAAGTTATTATAAATCTTAAAGGTGAAACACACATACATAAAACTGACGCTAAAATGCCATAAGGCAAATGATTAGAATTCCACTTATTTGTGGAACCGCCATTTAGGTCATGTTAGAAAGGAACTCCATGCAAATGGATTTTTGGAGTCATTTGATTTTTGAATCATTTGGCACTTGCAAATCTTTTCTAAAGAGAATGATTAAAATACCGTTCATAGGCCAAGAGTTGAACGGGCAACTAACTTTGTGAAATTATACATGATGATGTATGTGGTTCACTAGGCATAGTTGTGTGCGGGAGATTCTTCTATTTCATGAAAACCTTCAAACAATGAATTGAGTATATATGTGGATATATTCAATAAGGAAAAGTTTGAAACATTTGAATAGGATTCAAATAAATTTCAGCATGAAGTGGAAATCATCGTAATAGAAAAGTCAAATATCTATGATTGGATCATGGTGGAAATATTTGAATTACGAGTTTTAGCGAACATCTAAGAGAGTTATGAAATTGTTCTACAACTCACATTTCTTAGAGTATTATAATGATGATATAGTATCCAAGATATGTATCCAAACCTTGTTGGATTAATGATGAGATAAAAATATTATGACGCCATTATATTTTTGTGGATTATGCTTTAGTGACTACCGCTTTTTACACTAAATAGAGCATCATCATGATCCGTTGAAATGACACCATACGAGTTATGGCATAGGTAAGAAACCTGATAGTCTTTTCTTAAATTTTGGTATGCATAGCATAAGTAAATAAGTTTACAACCAAAATCGGATGAATGTCTTTGTTGGTTATCCCAGAGATTTGATTGGGAATTCTTCCCACGAGACAAAGACAAAAGTGTTTGTCAATGTTTCTTATTTCCGAGAAATTGTTTCTAGTGAAGTATTTGAGTGGGAGGACAATATAATTTGATAAGGTTTATGAACCTGAGCATAATGATCAGAATAGCGCAGCATCGGAATTTGTTTCGGAAGCGGTCACGACGATCATGGCTCTCATGACTACAAAGTGTTTTAGCCATGGAGATCGAAGTACATATTGAACCTTGTAGGTATGGTTTACTTTGTGATCAAATAAATGATTTGTGGACAAAGGATTGATTTTGAACATTGATAAACCAACTACAAAACAAAGAAGTTATGATGGGCCCTGACTCCGTTAAAATGGCCATACGCCATGAAATCCAAGATAGATGAATACTTTTTGAAAGTAAATAGATCTATAAAATTGATGGACTTGGATGAAATATCCTTGAAGAAGCTTAACTTGTCGAAAAGTTGTTTACGACAAAGTTCAAAGAGTTGACTACGACAAGATTAGATCTTCCGTAGCAATGCTTAAAGTCTATATGGATTATTCTAGTAATCACTACATATTTCCTTTATGAGATATGTTAGTAGGATGGCAAAATACATTACTTATCAGAAGTGTGTATTAAAGGTGTATACAAGATACAACCAAGAGTTTTGCTGGTCCGTGGTATATTAGATAGGTATACAAACTTCAACTTGATGAAGTGAGTATCGCGGAGTTTGAATCTTCACCAGATAAAATAGTCAAAGAGTTTTTGATTTCATCAGAAATGATGAAGAGGCTTGCATTTGCAAGAAATTAAGTGGGAGCGCTAAGACACATTTATAATACTTTATGTAGGTGACATATAGTTGGTTATAAATGTTGTAATTATATACTTGATTAAAAGGATATGGACTGAAACAAATTTAGTGTCAAGATCTATGAAGATAGATTGAAACACATAAATAAGTTTAAGTCAAAGTACATATGATGGATATTGAAGTAGTTCAATATAGAAATATTAAGAAAATGTTCTTGTCATGTGAAGGTTTAACAAGACTTGAGTGTATCTGACACTCGATGAGTAAAAACACATGAGTGATTTTAGATCACGAATAAAATGTACAAAATCAGATATCTTGTGCTCTAAAATGTTATGAGCATATACCGGAATGATTCATAAGATGATCATGGGACGACAGTAAGAATATCCTTGAGTACTTTAGAAGGACTAAGGATATATATATATATATATATATATATATATATATATATATATATATATATATATATTTGTATGACGAAATGACAAACAAATCGCTGTAAGGTGTTACACCGATATTGGTTTTGTCACATATAAAATATAATTTCAATCTCAAATTAGACTAAGTGTTGTTTAAAAGGTAGCACAATGAGCTAGAAGTTGTCTATGCTAGATTTAGAAGAGTTCTAAATATTGTGACGGATTCTACAAAAGAAGGCAGAGTATGTCATTGTTTTGACAATGACAAAGGATGTTAAGTCAAGAGGTTCTTTGAGAACATGGTGTAGTTCCGACGGAATGAGAACTTTGAAGCTATATTGTGTATGACAATATTAGTGACATATTTCAGACCGCGGAATTAAGGTTCCACCAGAAGACCAAACATATTTAATGCCGACTCATTTGGAAATGAGTGATGCGTTGAGACGCAAATGAATTACAAAATACATACGTTTCTGAGCGTGTCAGATCCGTTGACTAAAAACCTCTCCCGTGAGCAATACATGATAAAACACCGGAAGGCCAAGGTGTTATATCTTTACAAATGTAAACTAGATTATTGACTCTAGTGCAAGTGGGAGACTGAAGGAGATATGCCCTAGAGGCAATAATAAAGTGGTTATTATTTATATCTTTATGTTTATGATAAATGTTTATATATCATGCTATAATTGTATTAACCGAAACATTAGTACATGTGTGATATGTAGACAACAAGAAGTCCCTAGTATGCCTCTTAAACTAGCTTGTTGATTAATAGATGATTAGTTTCATAATCATGAACATTGGATGTTATTAATAACAAGGTTATATCATTATATGAATGATGTAATGGACACACCCAATTAAGCGTAGCATAAGATCTCGTCATTAAGTTATTTGCTATAAGCTTTCGATACATAGTTACCTAGTCCTTATGACCATGAGATCATATAAATCACTTATACCGGAAAGGTACTTTGATCACACCAAACGCCACTGCGTAAATGGGTGGTTATAAAGGTGGGATTAAGTATCCGGAAAGTATGAGTTGAGGCATATGGATCAACAGTGGGATTTGTCCATCCCGATGACGGATAGATATACTCTGGGCCCTCTCGGTGGAATGTCGTCTAATGTCTTGCAAGCATATGAATGAGTTCATAAGAGACCACATACCACGGTACGAGTAAAGAGTACTTGTCAGGAAACGAGGTTGAACAAGGTATAGAGTGATACCGAAGATCAAACCTCGGACAAGTAAAATATCGCGAGACAAAGGGAATTGGTAATATATGTGTATGGTTCATTCGATCACTAAAGTCATCGTTGAATATGTGGGAGCCATTATGGATCTCCAGATCCCGCTATTGGTTATTGGTCGGAGTGAGTACTCAACCATGTCCGCATAGTTCTCGAACCGTAGGGTGACACACTTAAAGTTGGATGTTGAAATGGTAGCACTTGAATTATGGAATGGAGTTCGAATATTTGTTCGGAGTCCCGGATGAGATCCCGGACATCACGAGGAGTTCCGGAATGGTCCGGAGAATAAGATTCATATATAGGATGTCGTTTTATGTGAAATAAAATGTCGCGGAAGGTTCTATGGAAGGTTCTAGAAGGTTCTAGAAAAGTCCGGAAGAAACCACCAAGGAAGGTGGAGTCCACATGGGACTCCACCACCATGGCCGGCCAACCCTAGATGGGGTGGAGTCCCAAGTGGACTCCACCATAGGGGGCCGGCCACCCCCCACATGGGAGGTGGGAATCCCACCTTTGGGTGGGAGTCCTAGTTGGGCTAGGTTTCCCCCTCCTATGGAAGGTTTTGGTTTCGGGTCTTATTCGAAGACTTGGACACCAACACTTGGGATCCACCTATATAATGAGGGGCCAAGGGAGGGGGCCGGCCACCCTAAGACCACAAGCTGGCCGCCCCATTGAAGTGGCCGGCCACCCCTCCCAAACCCTAGCCGCCCCCCTCTCCTCCATATCTCCCGCGTAGCTTAGCGAAGCTCCGCCGGACTTCTTCACTGCCACCGACACCACGCCGTCGTGCTGTCGGATTCAAGAGGAGCTACTACTTCCGCTGCCCGCTGGAACGGGGAGGTGGACGTCGTCTTCATCAACAACCGAACGTGTGACCGAGTACGGAGGTGCTGCCCGTTCGTGGCGCCGGAACCGATCGTGATCAAGATCTTCTACGCGCTTTTGCAAGCGGCAAGTGATCGTCTACCGCAGCAACAAGAGCCTCATCTTGTAGGCTTTGGAATCTCTTCAAGGGTGAGACTCGATACCCCCTCGTTGCTACCGTCTTCTAGATTGCATCTTGGCTTGGATTGCGTGTTCGCGGTAGGAAAATTTTTGTTTTCTATGCAACGTTATCCAACAAGGCCGACTAGGACCTAGAGCCAGCCGGCTTCCAGACCAGCCGGCCACGGCGCCAGCCGGCTGCTCCTCAGCCGGCCTTTGCCGCGAGCCGGCCAGTGCCCAGCCGGCTGCTCCGCGTCCATTGCCCTATCCGGGGTCTTCCCCCCGACATTAGCCCCCGAAGCTGGCAAGGTCCTGCGTTTAGAAGGACCTAGGCAGGTTTTCCTGGCTTCTCGAATATATTAGACGGCACTTGGAGGGGCCGACTGAGAATTTCCATTCAGCCGGCTGCGCCCTCATCCGGCTCGTTCCTGCCGGCTGCTTCTAGCCGGCCGCTTTTTATACTTGTGCAGTTTTTGCTTTCTCGCAAGATCTGATGGCGCCTCCGCCTTGCCGATGAATTTTGGCTCGAGTGGAACTTCTTGTCCGGCTCCGGCTCGCTGCGCGCCGGAGTCTCCGCCGCCTCGGGTTCTGCGCCCGACTTGACCGGCCTGACGCCAGGGCTCTGCCGCCGGTTCGTCTGGTCACATCAATGTCCCTCCGGATCCGGTGCGGTAGTGGGCGACGTGGTGTGGCCGTTTCTGGTAACGGTAGCGGTCGTGGGAGGAGTTATGGCGCAGTAAATCCGGAGACGTGGCCCACGTCGGCCACTTGGAGGCCAACCGCCGCGGTCGGCTATAAATGCCGCGGGGGCGGTACCGAGGCGGCACTTGCCCCTTTCTTCCTCCTCGCGCTCCTGCCTTGCTCCTTCGCTTCACTCAAGCTCTTCGCTGCTCCGACGCCGTTCTTCTGGCGAATCTCAGCGAGCGGTCGCCCCGACGATCCTCCGCCGAGCTACCGCCGCAAGCCCGCCAATCCGGCGCCACGGGGCCACGCGCATCGACGGCGCGCCCTTCTCCACCGCGATCTCCTCCGGCGAGGAGCGGCTCTTCTTCGCCCTTCCGCCTCTCTTGGACCTCCTCTTCTTCGTCCTCGATGGCCCAGCCGAGCGGCTCCTGGAAGGGCTCCTACATGCAGGACGACGACATTGCCCGGTTCGTGCGCCTCCGCCGCATCCCGGCGGGGGTGATTACCAGGGCGCCGGGCGAGGAGGAGGAGCCTCGGCCGGAGCCCGGCGAACGCGTGGTCTTCGGCGCGCATCTCGACCGCGGATTGGGTCTGCCGGCTTCCAACTTCTTCCGCCGGTTCCTCGATCACTTCGGCCTGCAGCCGCACCACCTGCCGGCCAACGCCATGATCCTCCTCAGCTGCTACGTGGCCTTCATGGAAGGCTACGCCGGCTTGTGGCCGGACGTGGAGTTTTGGAGCCGGCTCTTCTACATCAAGGCGCAGACGACCGAAGGCCGCCTGAGGACCTGCGGCGCCGCCTCCATCTATCCCCGTACGGGTACGTCCTTCCCGCGGATTCCGACTGTCGATTCTGTAAAGAATTGGCAGATGTCTTTCTTTTATGTGCGGAACGAGAGCCCGGCCTTCGACCGGCTCAACCTGCCGGAATTCAACCCGGCTCCGCCAGTCGGCCGGATCAACTGGGGCTTCAACGCCAAGTCCTCGAACCCGGACGCGGAGGTGAACCTCCTGTGGGACTTCCTGGGCCAGTGCGTCTCGGAGGGCCGGCTGAGTGCCGAGGACCTCCTCTGCACCTACATCTCGCGCCGGGTCGTACCGCTCCAGTGGCGCGTCCACAAGATCGGCCACATGTCCGGCCTGCTCGACCCGACACGGACGTCGAAGTTGGAGCTCTCCAAGGCCCAGGTGGCTCACCGGGTGAACAACATCACCAAGGCCAACATGCCGGACAACTGGGACTGGGGGCTGGCGCCTTACGATCGGGAGCAGCCGCCTGAACTGGTAAGTTGATGTTTTTCCGTCTTCCGACTTGCGGCAGCGTGGCCGACTCGATATTTATCTTGTCTTGTTTTCAGCTTTTCGTCCGCCAAGGCATCAAGGATGGCGACTTGGCGACGAAGGTCTGGACGCCGGATCTCGTTGACCCGGCTGACTTAGCCGGCGACCAGGCTGGCGACGACGATCTGCTGGTGGCGCAGGATCAGGGCGGCCAGGGGGAGCATAACCCGCCGCCTTCGCCTGAGCATGAGCAGGAGCAGGAGCAGGAGCAGCTGCAGGCGGAGCCGGCCCAATCCGGCACGGGGGCCATCCCGGCGGTGCCTCTGCGCACGGCGCCGCCTACTAGCACGGCGACTTCTGCGCCAAAGGGGAGGAAGCGGGCTGGCGTCGGGTCCACGGCCGCTTCGGAGGCGAGGGCCAAGAAGCAGCGCCGGCTGGCGCCCAAGAAGGTCCCGGAGAAAGCCGGGTGAGTTCTTTTTCCTCTGTTGTTTGATTCCTTTTCTTTCCTTCCTCTGTACTTATCTTTTCTTGCTTGTTCGACTAGGGCCGCGATTAAGTTTACCCAGGGAGGCGGCTCTCGGCAGGCTCCTCCCGTCACGTCGCCGCTTCAGCGGCAAAGGAGGGAGCCAACCCCGCAACCTTCAAAGACGCGCGCACGCCGCCTGCTGCTAACGTGCCGCCTGCGGCCACGCCACCTTCTGCGGGGGCGTCTTCTTCTGCGGCGCCTGGCGGCGGAGACCAGGGTCAGTCGGCGCGCCAGCCGACCTTAGACAACATGTTTCCGCGCCGCGCCCCGTTTGTGGAGCGGGCAGCCGGAGCTGGCAGGGGCATGCCGCTTGCGGCAGGAGCTGGAGCTGGTGGGGCTGCGCCGCCTTCGACCGGAGTCGGCGGGCCCGCGCCCAACGTCGTGGTGCCGGAGAGTTCTCCGAAGGGAGCGCCTCGGGCGCCGGATGCGACGGCTCCCACCGGGCCGATCGCGACCGCGCCGCCTCCAGCTTCGGAGCCGACGAGGAGGGAGCCGACCGGGAAGGAGCCGGCGAGGGGGCAGCCAGCGCGCTCAAAGGACGCCGATTCCCGGGCTCTGGTGAGGACGAGGGGCCCGCCGGGCCCAACTGAGGGCCTTCACGTGGCCAAGGGGGCCCGGCTGCTGCAGGTGCCGTCTGCCTCTGACTCCAGCCTTGGCTCGGCTGGCACCATGGAGGCTGCGTGGCATTCGGCGGATTCTTGCGAGGTGTTCAACCGGGAGGGGCAGCCTGGTACGGCGCCCATGAAGATGGTCTTCTCCGGCTACCGGGCCGCCCTTAAGAACAAGGCCGCCGAGGCCCTTGCCCAGCTAGCAACGCTGGAGGATGCCGACAAGGTAGGTGTCTTCTTGTTTTTGCAATTTTTGTTATTATCCTGGTAGCCCTCCGAGGCATGGTCCGGCTGCTTGGAGCCGGTCCGGGTTTCGTCTAAGCAACTGATTCTTTCAGACGGTTACAGAGCGACGCACCGTCTTGTACAACAAGGTGGTGACTAGCTACCACAAGGCCAAGATCGAGCGGGCCGCCTTGGCTCGTGAGCTGGAGGTCGTCAAGGGTGAGGCTCTCTCTCTTTGCCTTTACTCTTTTTTACGCTTCTGTTTTACCGACGGCTTGTTTTCGCCGGCTTGCAGCTGAGGCCGCCCGGGTCCCGCAGCTTGAGTCGGACCTCCGAGTTGCCCGCGCTCAATGCGCCACAAGTGAGGAGGCGAACCGGGCTGCTGCCGCCAAGCTGAAGGTGGCTGACGGGGAGCTGAAACGGCTGCGCCTTCTTGAGGCTAACCATCTCAAGGAATTTGCCGCCCTCAAGAAGGAACAGGAGGAGAAGCTGGGGGGTCTGAGCAAGCGGTTGGAGGAGGTGGAACGGCAACGGCTTGCGCTCCAGCAAGAGGTGACCACCAAGTCCAACGAGCTGTCGGCCACCACCAAGCGGTGGTTGGAGGAACTTAGCGCGCTCGACCGCGGCTTGGCGGGTGGGTCTTTTGTCTTATGCCTTCCCCTTTGCCGGCTTTCGGCCGTCGGCTGTCGGCTTAGGTTGGCAGCCGGCGGCAGAAACTTGATTTTTTCGATCTCCATCTTCGGGCTGGGGGCAGTCGGTTCTTGCCGGCTACCGCCAGGTTTTCTTTAAAGCTTTGGAATCTCCATCTTCAGGCTGGGGGCAGTCGGATCTTGCCGGCTGCCGCCAGGCTTACTTTAGGACTTCGAAAATTTGCATTTTTCAGCTTATTTCGGCTTTGATGGCTTCTGACATGCTTTTCTTCTTTGCAGCGGCCTTCCCTGAGGCGCAGGAGGAGGCGTTAGCGGCTGTTGGCAGGGCGCGGGAGGATCGCCGGCAGGCCACTGGGGAGCAGAGCTCCGACTGCTTCACCATGGACGACTATCTGGCGTCCATCGCCGCCCGCGTGGAGCCGGTCACCAAGCTTGGCTGGGAGCTGCGGAAGGCGGCGGAGGAGCTGGTTCGACTGCTGTGGCCGACGGAGACGCTGCCAGAAGATCTTTCCAAGTTCATCGCTTGGCTGGACAGGGCTCCCGACCGCTTCTTGGACTGGAAGGAGTCGGCCACGCGCGCCGGAGCCGATATGGCGCTGTCTTTTGTGCTCTCCTGGTATAACGAGGTTAGCCTTGACCAGTTGGAATTCCGGTGCGCCGGCGTGGAGGACAAGCTCCCGGCGGAGAACAAGACTGCTCGGCTTGCCCGCGCCTGCGCCATTGCCGACTTCGTCGATAAGTCCATCTTCATCGCGGACCCGAATCCGCCGTCTGACGACGAGGAGGAGGCGGCTGAGGACGAGGAGGCGGACGATGTGCCCGAGGACGACCCGGCGGCCGGCTCTGCTGATGCAGCCGGCGCTTAGCTTTTACCTGTTTCCTTATGCTTTTGCCAAGACAATTCGTTAAATCCCCGGGATGCCGGGTGCATATGTAAGACAATGTTATTGTCCTTTTATTAAGGCACGCTTTAATGTGTTTGTTAGTCATCTGTGTGCCGAGTTGCTTTCTTTCGACTCGTTCGCTTTTTCCCATCCGCCCCACTCTTTGGCTGTGCCCTTGCCGGTCGTACGTCCGACTTGCGATCCGTCGCCGGATCAAGGGCGGGCCGCTGGGTGAGGCCGACAGTATTTCAGTCGAACGAGCTGTGTTCGGCAATCCGGCACTTTTATGAAAAGTTGCAAGTCAACTCGCTTTTACTCTTTCCCTTAGTCGTTTTTCGCGTGCCGGCTCCCTAGGCCTTACTCCCGCCAGCCGGACAGCCGGGTTGCGGTCTGTAGCTGGATCGGAAGCCGGCTATCGGAAACCGGATCACGTTACTGAGCCGGCCGCGTGAGAGGGTTCAAGCCAATTGGCGAAACAAGGTAAAGTACGCGAAAAACTTGTCGGAAACAGCGCTCTTGGCGCAAGCTTTTTCATAACTCACAGAAGGGATACAAGGGATACATACATTCCTGCTCTCATGTGTAAAATGGGCGGAGTAACCTGACATTCCAGGGACGTTTAGTCTCCTCGTCAGCCTTGTCCGGCTTGTTTTTCTTAGCCTCTTGGGCATCTATGAGATAGTAGGAATCATTGCCTACTGCCTTGCTCACGATGAAGGGACCCTCCCATGGGGATGACAGTTTATGCTGTCCGGCTGTCCTCTGGATCAGCCGGAGCACTAGGTCTCCCTCTCGGAATGCTAAGGGCTGGACCCTCCGGCTGTGATAGCGTCGGAGGCTTTGCTGGTAGATAGTAGATCTAGACTCAGCCAGCAGCCGGGCCTCTTCGACCAGGTCAACTCCATCTTCGCGAGCTTCTTTGGCTTCGGCTTCTGTGTAGAGCTTGATCCTTGGCGCGTCATGCTCGATATCAGTCGGCAAGACGGCTTCGGCCCCGTATACGAGGAAAAATGGTGTGAAGCCGACTGAGCGGTTTGTCGTTGTCTTGTGAGCTCCACAGCACATTGGGCAGTTCTTCAATCCAGCAGCCGGCTGCTCGCGCGAGCGGCTCCACCAGCCGGGGCCGGATGCCGGCTAGGACTAAGCCGTTAGCCTTTTCCACTTGTCCGTTGGACTCTGGGTGTGCCACAGAAGATAGGGCCATCCGGATCCCCATTTCCCCGCAATAGCGAGAGAAGATGCCTTGGGAGAAGTTGGTGCCGTTGTCGGTGATGATGGTGTGGGGGTAGCCGAATCTCACGATGATTTCCTTGAGGAATGTGACGGCTGTGGACCCGTCCAGTTTCTTGATTGGCTTGGCTTCGATCCACTTGGTGAATTTATCAATCATCACCAAGAGGTGTGTCATGCCGCCTCGCGCTGTTCTGAATGGGCCTACCATATCCAAGCCCCATACGGCAAATGGCCATGTGATGGGGATGGTTTTCAAGGCGGAAGCCGGCTGGTGTCTTTGCTTTGCGAAGCGCTGACAGCCGTTGCACTTCTTCACCAAATCTTCTGCGTCTCTGAGCGCAGTCGGCCAGTAAAAACCGTGCCGGAAGGCTTTGGCCACTATGGCTCTGGATGAGGCGTGATGTCCGCACTCTCCTTGATGGATTTCCCGTAGGAGTTCAATCCCTTCAGCCGGCTCGACGCACCGCTGGAACACCCCACTTACGCTGCGCTTGTACAGCTGGTGGTTGATGATGGTATAGGCCTTGGCCCTTCTCTCAATCTGCCTGGCCTGGACTCTATCATCAGGCAGCACACCATCGGTGAGGTAGGAGAGGAATTCTTGTGCCCATGAAGGTACGCATCTTATCTCGAATACGCTGACCAACAGGGCCTCCTGCGTGGGAGCTTCCGGATTCGACTGCATGGTCACCGGGTTCGGCTTGCTAGCCGGCGGGTTCGGCTTGCTAGCCCCCGAGTTTGGCGATGAAGCCCCCGGGTTGGACTGAGAAGTCCCCGGGTTCGGCATGCTAGCCGGCGGGTTTGGCTTGTTAGCCCCCGACTTGGGCGATGAAGCCCCCGGGTTCGGCTGAGCAGCCCCCGGGTCAGCCGGCACGAATATTGAATCCGAGTCCGGTGACGGTATGATGGACGGCTTCTTGAGAACCGCCAAGGCGATACCCGGCGGAATGGCTTGCCGGGTTGAGCCAATCTTGGATAAGGCGTCAGCCGCTTCGTTATTTGCTCGTGGCACATGGTGGAATTCGCAGCCGTCGAAGAAGCCGGATAGCTGCTGGACATGGAAGCGGTACGAGGCCATGTTGGCGTCCTTCGCGTCCCAGTCGCCAGATGCTTGCTGTATGACCAAGTCGGAGTCGCCGAAGCAGAGTATGCGACGCACGCCAATCTCCTTGGCCAGCTTCAGCCCATGAATGAGCGCTTCGTACTCCGCCACATTGTTGGAGGCGGCGAAGTGGATCTGCAGGACGTAGTCCAGCCGGTCCCCCTTGGGAGAAGTGATGACGATGCCGGCTCCCAAGCCGTTGCGCATCTTCGAGCCGTCGAAGTGCATCTTCCAATGTGTGGAATCCGGCACAGGCGGCAGTGACGCATCTCAGCCCAGTCGACGAAGAAGTCCGCGAGGATCTGCGACTTGATGGCTGTGCGTGGCTCGTAGAGGATGGTGTGGGCGGCCAGCTCCAGGGCCCACTTGGCAACCCGGCCGTTGGCATCCTTGCTGCCGATGATTTCCGCCAAGGGTGCTGTGGCAACCACCCTGATGGGGTGCTCTTGGAAGTAGTGCTTGAGCTTCTTGGCCGCCATGTACACGCCGTAGGTGACCTTCTGGTAATGGGGGTAGTTTTGCTTCGACTGGGAGAGCACTTCGCTAAGGTAGTAAACTGGGCGCTGAACCAGCTGCTCCCTGTTGCCGGCTTCTCTGCGCTCCACCACCAGGACAACGCTAACCACTCGATTGGTGGCTGCGATGTACAACAACATCGGCTCCATTGAACCCGGCGTTGCAAGGATTGGCGCGGTTGAGAGCACGCGCTTCAAGTCACGGAAGGCCTCATCCGCCTGCGGTGACCAGACGAATTTGTCCGCCTTCCTCATTAGTTGATACAGGGGCAGTGCCTTCTCCCCCAGCCGGCTGACGAAGCGGCTCAAGGAGGCCAGGCAGCCAGCAAACTTCTGGACGTCCTTGAGGCACTGCGGCAGTTCCATCTTCTCTAGGGCACTGATCTTGTCCGGGTTGGCTTCGATCCCTCGCTGAGAGACGAGGTAGCCAAGGAGCTGGCCAGACGGCACGCCGAATGTGCACTTGGCCGGGTTGAGCTTCATCCGGAATCTTCTCAGATTGGTGAAGGTTTCTCTCAGGTCATCAAGGAGGGTAGTCGTCTCCTTGGTCTTTACAACGACATCATCCACATATGCGTGAACGTTTCTGCCGATTTGATCCTGCAAGCATTTTTGCATGCACCTTTGGTAGGTGGCGCCTGCATTTTTCAAGCCGAACGGCATAGTCGTGTAGCAATAAGCCCCGTACGGGGTAATGAACGAAGTCTTTATTTGATCAGCCGGATTCAAAGGAATCTGGTGGTAGCCTGAATAGGCGTCTAAGAAAGACAACAGTTCACAGCCGGCAGTCGAGTCTATGACTTGATCTATGCGCGGCAGGGGGGAGGGATCCTTCGGGCACGCCTTGTTCAGGCTGGTGTAGTCGATACACATGCGCCAGGAGCCGTTCTTCTTCAAGACCAGGACCGGGTTCGCCAACCAGTCCGGGTGCAGCACTTCCATGATGAAGCCGGCAGCTAGGAGCCGGGCGATTTCTTCACCGATGGCCTTCCTTCGTTCTTCGGCGAAGCGCCTGAGAGGTTGCTTCACCGGCTTGGCCTCAGGCCGGACGTGGAGGTGGTGCTCAGCCAACTCCCTCGGCACACCCGGCATGTCTCTTGGAGTCCATGCGAAGATGTCCCGATTCTCACGGAGGAAGCTGGTGAGCTCGCTTTCCTATTTCTTGTTCAAGCCGGCACCGATGGTGACGAACTTGTCCGGCTGCGCCGGGTCCAGCAGGATCTTCTTGGTGTTGTCGGCCGGCTGGAAGTGAGTCGTCCCAGCCGGGTTGCCCGCAGCCGGCATGTCTGTCTGCGCGGCTTTGGCGAGGGCGACGGCGTCGTGGATGAGCTGCTTCTCGGTGGCGATGACCAGCGTCTGGGCCATCTTGGAGCTCTGCGTGGCGCAGTCCATGGAGCGGCGATAATCGCCGGCTACGGTAATGACCCCCTTGGGGCCAGGCAGCTTCATTTTCAGGTACCCATAGTGGGGCACCGCCATGAACTTGGTCAGGGCCGGCCTGCCCAGGAGCGCGTGGTAGGGACTCACGAGGTCCACCACCTCGAACTCGATTCTCTCGGTGCGGAAGTGGTCCGGCTTCCCGAACATCACCTCCAGCGTGATCCGGCCGATCGGCTGGCAGCAATGGCCTGGCACGATGCCATGGAAGACGGTGGGGGTGGGGCGCAACTCGGCCTCTGGGATGCCCAGCTTGCGGGCGGTGTCGCGGTAGAGGTTGTTGATGCTGCTGCCGCCGTCGATGAGGACGCGAGAGACACGCACGCTGCGCCGGGTTGTGCCGATGGTGGGGTCGAGGACCATGGCGTAGCTGCCCGGCCGGCAGGACAGCCGGTGTGTCGCGGCGATCAAAAGTGATGGCCTGCTCGACCCGGTTTAGGTACTGGGGGACCGGCGGTATGACCGCGTTGACCTCGAGGGAACGGCGCTCTTGGCTCGTCCTGTCCTCGGGCTCGGAGGTGAAGATGATGTAGGTGGCGTCTTCGGCCAGATACCGGCCGGCATGGTGCACTTGGTTAGCCTCGTGGTGCTCGAGGTTGGCGTTCTCTGCGCCGGCTTGGCCACCCGGCCCGCCGGCTGGTGGAGGCGGGGGGGGAGGCGGGAGGGGTTCACCGCTTGTCAGCCGCTTCATGAAGTGGCAGTCGCGGGTGGTGTGGTTGGAGGGGTTCTTGCCGCTGTGGTACTTGCACGGCGAGTCGAGCATTTGCTCGAAGGTGTACTTCGGCTTCCACTGCCGGTCTTGCTTCTGGCGGCGGCTGCCGCCTGCCGCGTTGTCTGCCACGGCGGCCACGTGGGCGGAGCCGTACCGGCGGTCCGGCTGGTCGCTGTGACGCTTGCCGCGGTAGTTGTCCCGCCGGCTGCCGTGCGAGGCGCCCTCGGCCGGCTTGTTGTTGTCCCGTCTTGCTGGGGCCGGTGAAACATCAGCCGGCGCCTTGCCGGCTTCCTCTGCCAGCGCGTACTTGTCTGCGATGACCATCAAGGCGGCCATCGTCTTGGGCTCGCTGCGGCGTAGCTTGTGCCACAACATGGTGTTGGGTCGGCAGCCGCCCATGAAGAAGCTGATGGCTTGCATCTCGTGCACGCCCTCGCAAGAGTTGCGCATCTCGCACCAGCGCGTCAGGTACGCGCGATCCGTCTCATCGGGGCCCTGCTTGCACATCTCGAGCTGCTGGGGGCGACCCGGCCGGCGATAGGTGCCAGTGAAGTTGCTGATGAAGGCGGCTTCGAAGTCCAGCCAGCCGTTTATGCTGCCGGCTGGCAGGTTGTTGAGCCACGTGCGGGCGGAGCCGAGTAGCATGAGGGGGGAGTAGCGCACAGCCCAGCGCTTGTTGCCCTTGGCGATGCCGACTGCCGTGGAGTAGTCCAGCAGCCAGTCTTCCGGCTTGGCGGTGCCGTCGTACTTGGGGGTGTCGCGCGGGAGCTGGAAGCCATCGACCATGGGCTCGTTGAGGATCCGCGGCCCGAAGCACTTTGGGCCTGCTGGCCCCTCTTCTTCCGCGATGCGGGATTGAACCAGCCGGTCGAGGCGGTCTCGGGCGTCAGCGGGCTCGATGCGCGGGCCCAGCCGGGAGTGTGCCGGCTGGCGTGCGCCGCTTGCTTCTGGAGCCGGCCGGTGATGACGGCGGGGCCCGGAGTCTTGCTCCTGGTTCCGGCTTGGAGGGGGCCGGCTGCGGCTGCTGCCGCTCGGCTGGTGGCTTGGCCGGCCCGAGCTGTGCGTGGCCCGGGAATCATGGCGCCGGCTTGGTGCTGGGGAGGAGGACTCGGCCGTGTCCCTGGCGCCTTCCCTGTCGTTGCCTGCAGCTCCACGAGCGTGAGAAGCTCTGGGGGCATTGACATACCTGGGGTCGGCGATCTGCCTGTTGGCTGCGTTGAGCAGCTCAGTCACCCGCCTGGTCTGGCGGCGTAACTCTTCGCCCTGAAGGCGGTTCAGCTCTTCTGCGGCGGCTTCTGCCGCGCGCATGTTCTTGTCGGGGGTGTTGTAGACGGGGAGCTCCGCGGACGGAGCCGGCGAGGGGGCGCCGTCGCGGGCGATCTCAGCGCCGAGGTCGCGGCCCCTGCGGCGTATGTGGCCGGCTCGGCTTGGCTCGTCGCCGCCTGGAGTGAGGCCGTGGGCGCGGTTGTACTCGCGCTGGGTGATCTCCATCTGGCGCTTAGCAGCAGCCAGTTCTTCGGTTTGCTTGAGGAGGAGCTGGCGGTGCGCCTCCAAGTCCGCCTCGATGGCGGTGGGGTCTCCGCCAGGCGTGAGCGGGGTGCTCAGCTTTGCCCGGACTGCATCCAGCCGGGACGGCGGTGGTGGCGCTTTTGGGCCCGAGCCGGAGGCGTTGGGGTCAATGTTGCGCTCCAGGTCGGGGCCGCGCATGCGCGGGTTCTTGGTGGGGAGCTCGTCGCCAGCCATCATGACTTGCACGATGGCAGGGCTGGCGGGAGCGCTGCTGCCGGCTCGCGGAGGAGGGCTAGCGCAGCGCAGCACCTGCCGCGGGTAGCGCGGCGGTGCGACGGTGGCGACGTAGACGTCGAAGCCGCCGAAGGAGATGACGCTGCCGCCGGCTGGGAAGGGCCGGTCAGCGAAGCAGCCAGCGTTGTCGCTGACGCAGTCGAGGGAGCCGAATCTCCAGATCAAGCCTGAAGCGACTCGCTCGCCGGTGGTGGTGGTGAGGCCCGTCCGGATGAAGACACCGGCCGAGGATGCTGAAGGCCCCACGGTGGGCGCCAAATGTCGTGGTATCGTCACGGCATATGCCATAGGGTGGCTAATCGAAGTGGTTCCTGAGGGATCTCACGGCGGTATCCGGATGCGGGTATGGGCACGAGCGACACGGCGACGTACCCAGGTTCGAGGCCCTCCGATGGAGGTAAAACCTCTACTCCTGCTATGAGTGTATATGATGATCACACAGTACAATGGTGCTCCTAGAGCTGTGTCCGGCTGGTCCTGAGAGGCTAAGGAAGACTATGGTCTCTCTCACAGGGCAGCTCTGTAGGTGGGTGAAAGCAATAAATGATCGATCCCCTGCACGAGAGGGGGTAGTGCGGCTTATATAGGCACCGGCACTTTACACATAAGACCCTATAGTTTTACTGGCCGGCTGGGCCGGCTCCGACTTCCGCTCCTTCCCGAGGCGGTGACGTCAGGAGTGGTTGAGGCATCGTGGCCTGTCCCATCCGGCTGCCACGGTCAGCGGTATGGAGGAGGTGTCCCTGTCGCCGTCAGCCACTGTAGCCAGTACGGATCGTCGTAAGCCCTGACGGCCTGTCCGGCGCGAGGCACTATTGCTCCACAGTGCCCCGCGTTTCACGGAAGATGGAGTCAGCGTGGACTTTGGGAACCCGGATCACCTACCCGGTTCCTTCCAGTGCAAGACTCGCCAGCCTCGAGTCGGTCTGAGGTACAAACCCCAGTCGGATATGGCTTGTAGAAGCCGGCCCAACTACAGCATTGGTGGCCGTAGCCAGGCCGACTAGGACCTAGAGCCAGCCGGCTTCCAGACCAGCCGGCCACGGCGCCAGCCGGCTGCTCCTCAGCCGGCCTTTGCCGCGAGCCGGCCAGTGCCCAGCCGGCTGCTCCGCGTCCATTGCCCTATCCGGGGTCTTCCCCCCGACATTCATGGTTGTATAGAGCATAAGTTTCCCATTAAATCTTGAAGACCGATTTACTCGACGAGAACCCCAAGTCTTAGAGTACGTACGGCAATTGTGCACATTCCTAAATTATTTATTTTGGCTACATTCACATTTTTATGGTAGCCTCGCTCTTTTAGAGAAGGGATATACCTTATCATATGTCTATATAAATGTGCTCTCACCCTAAAAATGTGCATCAGAAAATGGAGAGTAGTTTACTAAAAAGATGATCACTCAGATGTTGTTTCTATTCAATAATATTTTGGATTGTAGTTTTAAATTCATTTTAGTTTGAGGTTGATCTGTAACAGTTTGAAAGATTATACTTTTTGTATTACACGGGAATTATCACATGTTGCTTAAGCACGAAAGTGCAAATATCACAACTGGTAGATGGTAACGTTATGAAGGGAATTATGGTTTTTAACTAGGTACACAATGGTTACTTGGCTTACTAATTGTTTTTATACATCGCTATTTCTCAAAAAAAAATTGCATTAGTCAATATGTGTGTTGCACGTGCATGCAGGGGTCGGTGTGCATGAGTCTGGCCTATGATGGAGCACGGGATTCGGCGAGGTTGGCCTCTTTGAGATGTTGCTGTCTTCTCCAATGCTTCTCCGTACTGCTCCTGAGCGCCGCCGGCAGCGACGGCCTGCACCAGTGGCGTAGTCGCACGAGTGAACTGTTGTCGACGCATGGGTGGACTCCCTGTCAAGCCCATGCACGCATCCCATCTGCAATCTATGGGTGCCGTGGCGAAGAATTGAGTTAAGCTGTGTGAATTGACACCACATTCTGAAGCACCTCCATGTGGGGTTCTTGGGCGGTTCTTTGTTTTCCAGATCTTGCATGAGTTTTTTGTTCAACTGATGTATTGTAATACGTGCATAAAATGTCCGTATTTATCAACACTTGCGAGCGAGGTCCACTTCTTTTTGTTAACACCTTGCGAGATGTATACATATCGTGAACTAGCATGTTCCTTTGGTAGTTAACAAACAGCTCCAGCATTGCTTCTTGTTTTACCGGTCTTGATTTCAGCTTTCAAGGTATATTCAAATTGAACTAATATCATTTTCATAGTTTTTTTACTCTTCTACTCCCTCCATCAATGAAACTTGTCTCAACGGTATTTATATTTGGATATATATATAGACACTATTTAGCATCTAAATACATCCGAATTTTAATAAAGTGAAGGCAAGTTTTATGGGATAGAGGGATTACTTGGAATAGTATGGAGTAGTAGTATTGAACTTGTGGTATAGCATAACATTGTTAGTATATTTGCAATCAATATGTCGATTTGTGTTTAATTTTTCTGGGGATAAGATTGTTGTGGATATTTATTCTTGTTATTGGATTACGGTAAAAGTGTTCATAGGCTAGACTAGGACAAGTGTTTCGTCCGTGCTGGTAGAAAATTGGGCAAAATTGAACTTTGACGCAAATTTCTCGGGACAACTCATGAGCAGTACAAATGGAACTAATAAAGTGGTGTTAAAGTCATACATGAAAAATCTCAGGCTCAACACATGAGCAGTGCAGATGGAAATAGAGAGTAACTACTGGTAGTCTGGCAATACACGAGGGCCAGGTGGAAATAAGCATGACTACGCAGCAGTCGGCTGGTTGTTTCAAAGGCGGTTGTTGCACTACTTCCAACTGAGCACGCATGAAAGATGATATGGACGATAATCATTATCATGTCCGAGATGCTTGGGAATTGCATGTTTTAGAAGACATGGAATCATCAGAATATGCAATCTTATGGAGATTGGGAAGCAAGCATGATATGGACAAATAGTCTCTACTCGTGCTTCATACTACGAAGACTAGGAAGAGAGATGACTATTGATGTATGTAATCTACACTTATTTGGGCAACAGGAGACGAGGCTTTGCGAACGGACGGCGAGTATCAACGAGAGAATATTGCAGCAAACTTTGGATGAGTACTTAATTTGGACCCATACCTAGTTCAATAAATATAATTTACACTAAATTTTTATATTATTCTATAATTTGCTTTATTATACTACATTCATAATAATCATACCTATCTCATTACACAATACTTAATGAAATATAAAATTTATTAATATTAATCGTATCATTTTTTCATTGCAATATACATTAATTATTCTACTTGTCTTGGCCTAAATATATGTATTTTGTGTGAAAATGTACATACGCATCCTTATTTGCATCTACATTAGTGTTTATATAAAAATATTTAATAGTTTGGTGTATATATATACATTGAGTATGTTCTAACAAATATCTTTGTAGATGGATTTCTAGTGTATGATTATGCAAGAAAATTTATAGAAACTTTTAGATTATAAATTGGAATGTTTACTTAACTATGTGATACGTGCATTTTATATCATCATAATAGCAACTTATAAGACTAGTTTACATTGTTATTTGCATTAATATATCATTACTTCTGCATTTTTAGATGATTTATGGGACTTTCCTATAGAGTCCTTTTATTTTGGTTTTAACTTTGCCTGGCAGAGAAACCTTCTGTTAGTAGTTTGGACACTACAGAAGCTACGAGACTCCAGAAAGAGCAAGGACAGATGCCACGCTTCGGAATTTTCGTGGCGAACAAAATGAGCTGAAGTGGGTCACCAGGAGATCTACAGGTGGGGAACTATGGCAGGTGGCGCGGCCCCCTATGTAGGCTGCGTCACAGTCCACCTCTCTAGCAACAAGATCCTGGGTTCGAGAGGGACCCCAACACGAGTCCATCTCGATCTTCGGCGCGTGAGCCTACTCCGCCCAATACGTTATAGGGGCAAAAGCGAAGAGTACCGCCACCTCCAAGTCTAGTCCTCGTCGGAATAAAAATACTAAGAAAAGACTCAAAAAGGATCCTCCTAAGTTACCTTATGATATGACTGACGAGGAAAACGCAGCGGTTGTGGCTGCCCAAGTGAAAGGCCATTTTGCACCGAAAAAGCCGCCGCCAAAGGAGGTACTAGATCCGAAAGTCGTAAAGCAGTTTTTGGACAACCTTGGGAGGCCGCAAGTAAGTCCACCATCAGACTATGTCCGCTCTCTTACGAAGTTTGTGGCAAGCAAGCAGGCGTAAAAAGTTGCCCAGCTCGGAGAACAGAAAAACCAATCATTTCCCCCGCTCAACGTGTTTTCCAATGAAGAACTAGCAGAAAAATACAAGGACGTAGAACCCCCCCCCCCCCCCCCCCTCGCTAAATGAGACATCAATAGAAGATTATGAGAGATTTGATAGTAAGCTTGGTATGGCTGTTGATGAAATGCTAAACAAGGCGGATTTCCCTAAGGCTGGACTAGCATATAAATATGCCCACGGGAGTCTCTCATCAGACATGAGCAAGTCCAGCATCTACCAACACAAATGCGAAGATTGCATAACTGGTATATGGAAGTCATAAAGGAAGAGTGAACCATGCTCATGGTGAAAGTTAGAGAAGAGCATTACATCCGTGCCAACGAGATGTGTATTATGCTTGAAGAACTTTTTCAGTTATACAATCAAGACGCCCTCGACAAATCTATCGTCAGTTGTTATTGTATGTAAGTGATTTATTTCTGTAATTACATCTCTAGCTCAGCTTGTTCATTGCGTGTAATTATCCTCACTATATTTTTATATGCTATTTATGCAAAATGAAGATTCAGGAATGCAAAAGACGGAGAATCTATAACATTGGGTTCATTGACCCATATAATAATCATTGGCTTACGGTACAAAACCACACAAAGAACACAGAGGAAAATTTTCTAAGGTTTTTAGTCAAACAAAATGAATGTTCAGAAATACTATTTCCTTACAACTTCTCGTGAGTGTTACTACCTTGCACACATTCTATTTTGCTTACTCGATGTTTAGTACTGTAATTAATGAGTTATTCATGCCTGCGTATATAAACGTGCTCAGCTTCCGCTGAATTCTGCTAAGGATTCAAGTTGACGGTGCAAAAGCTGATATCATGAACCCATTAGACAAAGATCCTGAGTTGTACAAGAACTTACAGAATATGCTCCAGAGGTAATTTCAATCATTATCGCACTATATACCAACTTCTTTCGTTCATTTTCTCATTTCCCCGGCATTATCGTAGGGTTTGGAAAAAATCATCAAGAAGGTTCGCGGGGAATGGAAAAAGGATCTGTGTTTTATAAAGTAGAAAATAAGTAGTAGTACATCCACACATCTTTTTAATTATAGTTTCAATACTATTATCATGCTTGACTAATATTTGATTGAATTTTATTCTCGTAAAGTGGTTGAAGCAGTCGGAGGAGACTAATTTGTGTGCATTATATGTTTGCGAGTACATCCACATGAGTACGAGTGAGCGGCGCATGGAGGATTTCCTTGAAGTACGTTAACAGTATTCACACATTTTTTTTATTACCATCAATTGTGTTGAGTTTCATTCATACTACTCATATATTCATATTGATCTCCTTCTTTTAAAGGTTGATAATCCGCGAGGCCAGCTCCTACCGGGAGACCGCGTACAAGCAATTCAATAGAAATTGGCGGCATTTTTGCTTAACGAGGTCATACATCAAGTCGGAGAATTCCGTTGCCGCTAATGCCTCCATGAAATCTAGTGAGCTACATGTAATTAGATAGAAACTATGCCAAATTGTGTATATGTATAGTCGATCATAAGAGACATTATATTATATGTGCATCAACATGTACAATATATATGTATTACCTTAGAATATGTAAAAATGAAAAAGAATTGAATGAAAATGGAAAACATAAAATACAGGGGCTAGAACCCAAACCCTGGCGTGGACTTTAGTCCCGGTTGGTGTTACCAACCGGGACTAAAGGTCCCCCAGCCCGAGCGTTCCGCCGCGGCCACATATGGATGGCCTTTAATCCCGGTTCGTAACCCAACCAGGACTAGGGGGTCTTTAGTCCCGATTTGGCAGTCCCAGTCAGGCAACCGGGACTAAAGCCCGTCCAGAACCGAGACAAAGGCCTGTTTTTTACTAGTGTTGGTGGTAACTCGTAAGGGAATGGCAAGAGGTGGGAAGTTTAGTCCCACATGGAAAGTTGAGCGGAAGTTATACCACCTTATATGGTTGGTTGTTCCACCATTAGTAAGTGAGTGAGAAGAGGAGTGGTACACGCGCGTTCTTCCTCCTCCTCGTTCGTCTCGACACGACGCGCTCATGGTGTCGTGGATGTAACCACGGCAGATGCTACAGGGGGTAGCACTTCATTGATGCGAGGGGAAGGGAACATTGCCATCTACGGGTCGAGGTGCAAGAGACGCAAGGGTTTTACCCAGGTTCAGCCCCTCCGGAGAGTAAAAGGCCTACGTCCTGCTAGATCTTTATTGCTCAGTGGAGAATTACAATGGGGGGGCTCAGTCGGCGGCTACGCCGAGAGCTTACAGGGGGAGATTGGATCTCGAGTAAGGTGTCCTCTAGGGTTTAAGCTCGGGGGTTTATATAAGCACCCCCGGCCTAGGGTTACATGGAGATAACTCCGAATCATATCAGTTGCTACTAATCCGGGATCCGCTATCCCTCTCGCAAGTAATCTTCTTGTCCGGCCGTGTGGACCTCCTCCTTGGGATCACGGCCCAGTCGCCTTAGGGCCCAGTCGCTTAGGCGACTGGCGATCCACCCAAGCCTCTATCTTCATGGCGACTGGGACTGGCGACCCACCCCCTATGGGCATATCCCCATCAGTAGTCCCCAAGCGCGGTGGTGAAGAAGCGCGGATCTGGAACAAGTCTTGGAGAGGCGCGGTGATGGATCAAGATGAGTCGCCGCCGGGCTTCCAAAGATAAAGTCGCGGGTGCGGTGGCAGTCTCAGTCGCCATAATTTGATCAGTCAGTCGGCGTGTGACAGTCGGCTCTAGCCAGTCGCCGTTTGCCAGTCGACGCGTAGTCACCATAGAGACACGTGGAGAGGCCAACGGCTAGATTTCACGTTGACCGAGGCGCACACCGTCTGCATGTTGTTGACCGTTGGGCTCGACGTGACCGCTAACGGCTAGTTTAACGGCTATTCAGCCGGTGACGGCGCAGATCTCGACCGTTGATTGCGGGGCGGCGATTCCGGGACAATTCAACGAACAGATCTCATCCTCAATCTGAGCGAGTGCGGGCGGTATAAAGGGTCGCCCCTAGGATTAGGGTTCAACACTCCTCCGCATTCATCCCCCATCTTCTCTTCATCTCATCTTCATTCCACACTCCACACGCATCCATGGCGGCGAAGGGTTGGGGCAAGTCGAAGGTCACGCGGGAGTCTCTCCTCCCGTACGTCGCCTCCGGAGTCATCCCGGAGTTCAACCAGGAGCGATGGCGGGTTCCGCCGGCGAACGAGACGGAGCCCCTCCCACGGCCCGGGGAGTTCGTGATCTTCATGAGCTTCCTCGATCGCGGGTTCGCTCTCCCCACCTCCGATTTCCTCCGGCAGTTGCTGGCCTTCTACAGCATCAAGGTTTCCGACCTCGGGCCGCACAGCGTCCAGCAGATTTCTCTGTTCGTGGCGCTGTGCGAATGCTACTTGGGCTGTCCGCCCTACTTCCCGCTGTGGGTGTCCATCTTCCACGGGCGGGCGACTCGGGCCAGCAAGAACAGCGAAGCACTCATCCCGAACGGGGGGATCACCTTCCAGGTGAAGTCCGGGGAAAGCTTTATCGACATGGCGCTCCCCAAGAAGGCGCAGTCGCTGTGGCGTCGTTTCTGGTTCTACGCCAAGGAGTACACTCCCCCGGGCGAGGTATGCATTCCCCAATACAGTCCCGAGCCGAGCGTCCCGCGGCGCCTCAATGTCCGGTCGGCCGCGCGAGCAGGAGAAGGTGGTGAAGGATATGCGCCAAGCGATCCAGGCGCTAAAGATGACGGCTCGACGGCGGTCGACATGTACAACTGTTGGCTTGGCCGGCGGCTGATCCCCCTGCGGTGCCGAGCTCACCCCATGTGGGAGTACCGGGGACAGAACGACCGCACCCGGTCGACGGCGACCGAGTGGGACGAGGGCGAGTACCGGAAGGCGCTCGCTAAGATCACCACTGCCACCTTTACTTCCTTCGAGGACGGCTTGCAGCCCTACACCGAAGACACCCCAGCGCCTCAGGTAATGCTTCGCATGGCGACTTCGCACGGCTTAGCCGCGCTTCTTCCTTTCTGACTTGTTCCTTTGATTCGATTGCAGCGTTGGCAGAAGATCGCGGACCACCTCCCTCCTCTCGCCGGAAAGGAACCACCGGAGATGACCGAAGGCGAGGAGGAAGAGGTCGACGAGGAGGAGGAGCGCACCGAGTCGGACTCGGAGGCGCGGGACTTCATCAGACTCCCGCGCGGGTCGAAGAGGGGTGCCGAGTCCTCGTCCCAGGGCGCGGCTGAAGAGGAGGCTACCTCCCGTCCGGAGGACAAGGCGGAGCCCTCCAAGGAAGGGGCCGAGCCGCTATCGAAGCGACTGCGCCCCACTCTCCTGGAAGGGTCCATGAGGCTTCAGCGTCCCTTGAAGGACGCGATCGATGCGGGAGCTCGGGCCGGTCCGGGCGTAAAAGCGATTCCCACGGTGAAGTAAGTATTTCTTGTCGAATTTATCCTTCCTGCGATCGGACCGAGTGTCGACTCACCTCGCCTCTCTGTAGGTCCAAGAAGAAGACCTTGGCGAAGCCGCCCGCGGCCGGGGTGGCGGCCACGAGGGCGGCCGAGGCAAAGAAGAAAGCCGCGGAGAGGAAGGCGGCGCCGTCCGACCTTGGGGGTGCGGGGTCGGCTCCAGAAGAGCCCGCCGCCGGGAGTCAAGCGGAGAAGGAGAGCACTAGCCACGTCGAGCCCACCGCCAACATTTTTCCTCTACCCAGCATGGCTCGCGGGGGCATGGCGAGTGCGGCGACGGGTCCGGACGTTGCTCCGCACTTTGTGGTGGAGGAGGAGTCGACCGACATTGGATCGACCGAGGGCAGAAGGCACCCGAAGTTGAAGAGGACATCGTCGAGGAGGGCGGCCTGTCGGAGCCACCGAAAGAGCGCCGGTCCAAGGCCGCCGGGGACCGCGCCCCGCCCGGTGACACCGACACGCGGACGGGCGAGGTTCCGTCGATCGAGGCGGTGATGCGAGCGGACGGGGCGACCGAGTCGCGTCATCCGCCGCCGTCTTCATTGACCTTCACGGAGCTCCACACGGCGCTTGGCGAGGCGCATGTGGTAAGTGTCGCTGAACACGTGGCCTAGTCACCCCCAGTCCCCGAGGGTCGACTTGGTCTGAAAGGGCGAGTCGAGTCTCTATTGCTTTTTGTTTGTTGACCTTGGCATTTTTGTTTGGTTTCCGTAGGCGGAGATTAAGCGGCTGACCGCGCTTGTGGAGGAGGCGGCGCAGAAGAACCGGAAGCTGATTGCCCTGGGCAGTAAGTCATGCCCACTCGCCGTCCTCATTCAGTGTCACTGGCCGGGCGTTCGTTCTCACCGTTTCCTTTTCTTGTAGCAGAGGCGCAGGCAAAGGCTCTTGCCGAGGCTCGGGAAGGGTTCGTCAAGGAGTCCTTCTACCGTGAAGCCGAGTTCCGGGCGCAGCAGGCCGAAGAGGCCCGGAAAAGGGCGAAAGCGGAGGTGGCGGAATTGACGAAGGTCTGGAGCGTAAGGGCCGGGAGCTGGAGGACGTCATCACCGAATACAAGGTGAAGCCGGAGGCCGCGATCGATGCGCGGGACTCTGCACGTGGGGCTGCCGCGTCTCTGCGGTAGGAGGTGGCGTCCATCAAGCAGCAGCACGCCAAAGAACTTGCTGCGGAGAAGGAGGCGTCCGAGGGCATCGTCCTGGCGGTGCAGGCCGAGAAGACCAACCGAGGCTTTCGTCAGGGAGATGTCGCGGCAGATTCTTGGTAAGTTCTTGTTGTCGCACTTCTTGTTTTATTTGCCGGGGGTTTGAGTATCTGAACACGGCGAGTCGGCCTCGGGGGTCAGTCCCCGAGCGTGGCGAGTTGGCCTCGGGGGCCAGTCCCTGAGCGTGGCGAGTCGGTCTCGTGGGCCAGTCCCCGAGCGTGGCGAGTCGGCCTCGGGGGCCAGTCCCCGAGCGTGGCGAGTCGGCGTCGGGGGCCAGTCGCCGAGGGTGGCGAATCGGCGTTGAAGGGGTAGTTGTCAGTTTTCGCGTTTCCTTGTGTTGTTGACTGCAGGTACGTGCGACTTCGTGGAGACGGCGACTCCACGGGAATGCCTGTCGACCGCGACCGCGCGTATCATCGCCTGCGCGGGGGAGATACTTGCCGCGCTCCAGTACCTGAGCCCGCGGGAGGTGATTCCGCGGGACACGCCATCCGTCTTCAAGGCCGTGTCCAACATTCCGGCTGTTGTTGACTGGCTTCGTCGCTCTTCCTGCCGCGTTGGCATTACCATGGCTTCGAGCATGGTGCTGGCGCATTACTACGAAGGGTTCGACGTGGAGGAGGTCACCGCTGGCTTCCCCTCGGAGACTGGGAGTTCGATGTTGCCGAAGTGCTGCGGCTGATGGATGCGGTGCGCCCCTTCGCCGACCGAGCATCGGGCGACCGCGGACTTGGAGACTCATATCCCCAGCCAAGCGGCTCCTGGTGACGCGGAGAAGGAGCCGGGCCCGGTGGACTACCCCGCGGAGCGCCTCTTCCATGCTGCTGCCGCCGGCTCGCTGTCTACATATCCGGTCGTGGTGTACACGCCGAAATTTCGTCACGGCGATGACGGCGTCGAGCCTGTCGTAGAGGGGGCTCCGGGGTCGTCCTCGTAGTTTCCTGAGTACTGTGTAAGAAGTAGCTAGATTTCCGCGAGCGGGTGTTAGTTGTAAATAGAATGATGACTTTTGCTTAAATGTGATTCGGTGGTTGCTTTTGCATTATTTGAGACGGCGATGCATTGGAGTTGGTTCCGACTATCCATGGCCTTCAGGTCGGTCGCCTTGCGACCCCAATGAAGGCTATCGACTTGACTGTTTTCCTTTTCGAGCTGGGCGTCCCCAGTCGCAGTACGTAGTCATTATAGTACGAATAGCAGCCTCATGGGTGGAGTAGTGGTGTGGTGTAGTTTGCGCTGTTCGGATGTAGCGCGCCACTCGTCGTGGCTCGGTGAGCCAGTCGCTAGGCGACTCCAAAGGGGATCATTGCGGGCGTATTTTCCTTGGCGAGCCGCGGGTCCGTTTTGCGGGGTCCCTAGTCGAAGTACTTAGCCACGCAATTCGCCAACCTAAGGTAGAGGAGGGCATTGGTGTGCTTTATAACGTAGCACAAGGCGGTCGCCGAGGCCCGTGGGGCTGGCCGAGCGTGCGGCCTGCTGTGGGTTCCGATCGCCGTTTTCACCCGATGGCGTGAGAGATGGTGGGTGACCGGGCCTGGTGTTGCGCCTCGGTCACGCCGCCATCCCGTGTTAGCCCGGCTACTTGGCCGATCGTGGACTTCTCTCTTCCAGCAGCGGCGACCGGAGGTCTCTCAGTTCCTAGTCGCTTGTCGCGGCGACTAAGCCGGTATGTCCCGGGATGAGAGATGACGATATTTGGCGGGTGAAGGAGAGGTAGTCGGAGCTTGAGATCAAAAAATGGTCGGCGATTTTTATTACCCTCTGAATTTTCGGATTACATTTTTCCTTTAGGTATAGAACCGCCGGAGGAGGTTGATGTTCCAGGGGCGCTCCACCTCTTTAGTGAGCGGCTCGCCTTTGTCGTCCTTGCGGACGTCGATGAGGTAGTAGGAGTCGTTGCCGAGTACGCGGCTGACGGCGAATGGTCCTTCCCAGGGCGGGGACAGCTTGTGCATCCCTTTCTTGTCCTGGATTAGCCGGAGTACCAGATCGCCGACTTGGAAGGAGCGACTCCGAACGCGGCGACAGTGGTAGCGACGGAGGTCCTGCTGGTAAATGGCGGTTCTGGAGAGTGCGAGGTCTCTGGCCTCGTCGAGGAGATCGATGTCATCTTGGCGAGCTCGCTCGTTGTCTTCTTCGGCGTAATTGGCGACCCGAGGTGAGTCGTAGGCGATGTCCGTGGGCATGACGGCTTCGGCGCCATATACCAGGAAGAAAGGCGTGAAGCCGGTTGACCTGTTAGGCGTTGTGCGGATGCCCCATAGTACTGAAGAGAGCTCCTCTGCCCAGCAGCCGGCTGCGCGTTCTAGGGGCACGACCAGGCGTGGTTTGAGTCCGTGCAGGATGCTCTGGTTTGCTCTTTCTGCTTGGCCGTTCGACTCGGGGTGGGCGACTGAGGCGAGATCGAGTCGGATGCCCTTTTCTTCGCAAAAGTCAGCCATCTCCCCTTTGGCGAAGTTGGTGCCGTTGTCGGTTATGATACTGTGAGGGTAGCCGTACCGATAGATGAGCTCGCGTAGGAACTTTGTGGCCGTCTTCCCGTCGCACTTCTTTATGGGCTTTGCTTCCACCCATTTGGTGAACTTGTCCACCGCTACCAGGAGGTGAGTATATCCGCCGGGGGCCGTTTTGAATTTTCCCACCATGTCCATGCCCCATACGGCGAAGGGCCAGGTGAGGGGGATGGTCTTCAATGCCGATCCTGGCATGTGCGACTGGCTTGCATGCTTTTGGCACCCGGCGCATGAACGGACAAGGGCGATTGCGTCTTCGTGGGCTGTTGGCCAGTAGAAGCCGTGACGAAAGGCCTTGGCGACGATTGACCGCGCGCCTGCGTGGTGGCCGCAGTCCCCTGCGTGGATGTCGCGCAGAATGTTGCGCCCTTCCGCCGTGGTGACGCATCGTTGGAACGCTCCCGAGACACTGCGCTTGTATAGCTCATTGTTGATGATGGTGAAGGACTTGCATCTGCGCACGATGGCGCGTGCTTTGGTTTCATCCATCGGCAGTGCCTGGCTCTCGAGGTAGCTTATGTATGGCTCGGTCCAATCGGTGCTGTCGACGGCGAGTGCGACTAAGGCGGAGTCGGGAGCAGGTGGCTCGGCAATGTCCAGCTCGCGCGGTGCGCGCACCGAGGGGTGGCTGAGGATGTCCAGGACGACGCCCGGAGGAGGTTGAAGTCGCTTGGACCCGATTCTGGCTAGCGCGTCGGCTTCTTCGTTCTTGCGCTGTCAACCCACTCGACGACGTGACCGGCGAAGCTAGCGCCGGCTTGGTCGACGGCGCGTTTGTATGCGATCATGTTGGCGTCTGTGGCGTCGCAGGTGCCGGAAGTTTGGCTGGCGACTAGGTCGGAATCGCCGAGGCAGCGCAGCCGTGTTGCGCCCATCTCTTTTGCGACTCGCATGCCGTGCAGGAGCGCCTCGTACTCGGCCATGTTGTTGGTGCATGGCTCGAATCTGAGTTGCAGGACGTACTTCACTGTGTCGCCCTTTGGTGATGTGAGGACGACTCCCGCGCCTGCTCCTTCGAGGTTTTTAGAACCGTCGAAGTGCAACGTCCAATGTTTGAGGTCCGCGGGGGAGCTTGGCTGCTGGGCCTCTTCCCAGTCGGCGAGGAAGTCGGCGAGTGCTTGAGATTTGATGGCGTGGCGTGACTCGTAGGTGATGTTGTGGACGCCGAGCTCGACTGCCCACTTGGCGATCCGGCCAGTTGCGTCGCGGTTGCGGATGATGTCGGCGAGTGGTGTTGAGGCGACTACCTTGATGGGGTGCTCGTGGAAGTAAGGGGCGATCGCCGCTGGGCCCGAGGACGGCGTACACCAGCTTCTGGTAGTGTGGATACCGTTGCTTGGATTCGATTAAGGCTTCGCTGATGTAGTAGACCGGGCGTTGTACCGATTGCTCCCTTCCTTCCTCCTTCCGTTCGACGACCATGACTGCACTTATAGCGCGGTTCGACGCGGCGACGTATAGGAGCATGGTTTCTTTTGGCAGCGGGGCCGCGAGGATAGGGGCATTCGAGAGGGCGTGCTGGAGTTCCTCTAGGGCCCGCTGCGCCTCGTCTGTCCACCGGAATGATTCCGACTTCTTGAGCAAGCGGTATAGTGGCATGGCCTTGTCTCCGAGCCGGGGTATGAAGCGACTGAGGGCGGCGACTCGACCGGCGAGTTTTTGCGCGTCGACTAGGCATGCTGGCTGCTTGGTGCGCATGACCGCGTTGTCTTCTCCGGGTTAGGTTCGATGCCTCGCTTGGAGACGACGTAGCCTAGCAGCTGTCCTGATGGAACCCCGAAGGTGCACTTCAAAGGGTTGAGCTTGATCTTGTACCGCCGTAAGTTGGCGAATGTTTCGGCGAGGTCGCTGACGAGGTCGGTCTGTCGAGTCGATTTGACCACCACATCGTCGATGTAGACATGCACGTTGCGGCCGATCTGGCTTTCTAAGCAGCTGTTCATGCACCGCTGGTACGTTGCTCCGGCGTTCTTGAGGCCGAAGGTCATGGACGTGTAGCAGTAGGCGCCTAGGGGTGTGATGAATGCAGTCTTCTCTTGGTCTTCCTTGGCCATCTTTATTTGATTGTACCCGGAGTATGCATCAAGGAAGCATAGCGACTCGGACCCGGCGGCCGCGTCGATAATCTGGTCGATTCGCGGTAGGACGAATGGGTCCTTGGGGCACGCGCTGTTGAGGCTTGTGTAATCGATACACATTCGCCACGTCTTGTTCTTCTTTAGCACTAGGACTGGGTTTGCCAGCCATTTCGGGTGCTTGATTTCTATGATGAAGCCGGCAGCGAGCAGCCGGTTTACTTCTTCGGCGATTGCGCGTCGCCGTTCTTCTCCCACAGTGCGCATTGCCTGCCTAACGGGTCGCGCGGTGGGATCGACATGTAATTTGTGCTCAGCAAGTTCTCTCGGGACACCTGGCATGTCAGATGGTTTCCATGCAAAGATATCTCGATTCTCACGGAGGAACTTGATGAGCGCGCTTTCCTATTGGGCGGACAGGCCCGTCCCAATGGTAACTTGCCTACTTGGATCGTTTTCTACAAGATCTACTTGGCGGGTGCCTGCTGCGGCCTTGAAGGTTGCTGCGGACGAGTCGAGCTCGGTTGGCTTCTCCAGGATGGCGGGGTCGTTGCGGTCGACTGGGTACTTGGCGAGCTCGGCGGAGTTGTCTTGTTCGTCGGCGATGACGGCGTCGGCGAGCTTGGCGCTGTCGTCCTCACATTCCAATGCCATCTCCGGGTCGCCATGGACGGTGATGACGCCTCGAGGCCCTGGCATCTTCATCATGTTGTACGCGTAGTGTGGGGTCGCCATGAAGCGGGCGAACGCTTGTCGGCCGAGTACGCAATGGTAAGAGCTTTTGAAGTTCACCACCTCGAACGTTATCCGCTCGGTACGGTAGTTCACGGGCGTGCCGAAGGTGACTGGCAGCGTCACCTTGCCGATCGGGAAGGCCTTCCGCCCGGGGACGATGCCGTGGAACGTGACCTTGGTGTTCTCAAGGAGTGAGTCCGGCAGGCCAAGCCGCTGGAAGGTGTCGTAGTACATGATGTTGATGGAGCTTCCCCCGTCCATCAGGGTTTTTGGTAGCCAGTAGTCGGCGACCTTGGGCCTGACGACTAGCGCCACTCGCCCGGGGTACTCGATGCGGGGGGCGTGATCTTCGCGGCTCCAGGTAATGCTTTGCTCGGACCAGTTGAGCCACCGGGGTACGTCGGAAAGTATGACTGCGTGTACCGCCACTGCCCTTGCGAGGACCTTCCTGTCCCGCCTGTCGCCGACCCCGGTGAAGGTGTGGAGCGAGCCGGCGCTGCGACCGAAGCCCTCTCCCTTGTGCTGGTCTTGGTCCTTGGCGCGCTCCTTGTGCTGGTTGCCGCCGTCGTTTTCCTTGGCGCGGCGAGCTCTTTCTATCTGCTTCAGGGAGTAGCAATTTCCCGTCGTGTGGTTGGCGGGCTTGCCCTCCTTGCTGTGATAGATGCATGGTGCGTCTAGGAGGCTGCGGGCGTCGAAGCGCTTGGGCTGAGGCCGATCCTCCCGAGGTGGACGAGTGTCGCGCCGAAACGATTTTGGCTCGCGCTGCTCGTAATCGGTGGTAGCAACTAGCTCGTTGTGTCCTCCCTCTCCGCGGCGCTTGCCGTTGTTGGACCGGCCGGCGAAACGGTAGTCGCCACGCCGAGGCTCCGTGTGCGCAGGGCGGCGATTGCGTCGTTGACCGTACTCGTCGTCCGAGTCGACTGTAGGGTCTTCATCGGCGTAGCGGGTGGCGATGTCGAAGAGCTCGGAGATTGAGATATTGTCCCTGCCGACGCGACGGAGCTTGGCGCTTAGTGGTTCGCACCGGCAGCAGCGTCGGAAGCGATGAGATTGCCGTGTCCGTGCTGATGCCGCTGGAGGTCGTCCACATGTCCTGCCAGCGCTGCACCCACCGGCGGGTCGACTCGCGCGGGCCTTGGACGCAGCGATCTAGGTCTTCTATGGTTGTGGCACGGGTGTATGCGCTGGCGAAGTGCTGGATGAACGCGGCGCGGGCTTCTTCCCAGGAGTCGATGCTGTTGACGGTGAGGGTGTTGAACCAATGGCGATTGACGCCGTCCATCATGAGGGGCAGGTATCGCGCTGCGAGTAACTCGGAGTGGCCCTGGATCCCCATTGCCATGGCGTACGAGTCGATCCAGACAGTGGGGTCAATGCTTGTATCGTACTTCTCGATGTCGCGGGGTCCTTTGAACCCCACAGGGTACGGCTCGCCTCTAATCATCGGCCCGAAGCAAGCGGGGCCGATTCGGGTGAACGCGCTCTGGCGCGGGGCTTCATCGGCGTGGCGGTCGTTCAATCGATTGCGCGCCCGCCATTCTTGGTCGTTGACGATGTGGGTTCGGGCGTCGACTGGCTGCCCGTTAGCGGCGACCATCACCCGCGCGGGGCGCGGCTCGACTCGGTTGTTAGACGAGTGGGCCGCGCGCGGTGCTGGCGGCGGGCCGTTGTTGGCGTTGACGATTGCGCGGTTTGCCGCGTCTGACGACGCCGCGCGACTGGCGGATGTGCGCGAATAGAGTCGCCCTGCGAGTCGGCTGCGGCGTGCTGCTGCTCCAATGCCTTGGCTACCAAAGCCTTGGCGTGCCGGACGAGGATCGCGCCGTCTCCCGTTTCGGGATTCTTGCGAGGACGGCCTGCGCAGCTGCCACGTTGTCGGCTGGAGACGAGTGCAGTGGTAGGCCGTTGGCGTCGACCTCTGCCCGAGGAACTTCGGGTGGTGGTGGTGGGGGTGGCGGTGGTGCTCCGCGCGCTGCTCTATCTGCAGCAGCCCGACTTCCTTCCGGGATGTCAGGGTTTTGGACTCGGGCGACCCGGATTTCTCCGTCTGGGTCGTCGAAGTTAAGGCGTGCGCTGGGAAAGTCGCTCGCGCGGGCGCGCTCCATGCGCCGGCGGTTTCGCTGCTGACGATAGTGGGACACGGCCCTTACTTCATCTTGCTCGAGGCGGAATTTCTGCCTTTCGGCGAGCTCCTTTTCCTCTGCTCCTCGAGGGCCGCCCGGTGCGCCTCGATCTCGGTCGCGGTGGCGGTTGCGGGGAGGGGAGTGGTGAAGGCGTCGACTGGGATCTCTCCTTCACCCCCTGCCATGAAGACTGCGGTCGGGTAGCGGTAACGCGGGGCCTCGACAGAGTCCGAGTCGTAATCGCTGCCGAAGAGGGAGAGGATGGAGTCGTCCTCGAAGCCACCTTCGAAGTCGCTCGGGTGGGAGACCAGGGAGATAGAGTCCTTGGTCGATGCTGTGGCGATGGAGCGGGCAGTCGGGGACGCAGCGGTGGATCCCGCAACCGACGTTGTAGCGATGATGTCGGTGAAGTCGGCGTCGATCGCAGCGATGATGGATTTGATGGCCGGGATGGTGTCGGCGGAATCGGCGACTGGAGCGGTGTCGGCGGAGTCGGTGGCTGCCGAGGCAACGCGGTGGAGTTAGCGGTCGGTGCCACGACCGCCGACTCGGCATCGTCTCCCAGGGCCGCCTCAGCCTCCGCGTATACCTCGCCGGTGACCGGGCGAGTAGCGGTGAGGAGCTGCCCGGGCGCGAAGGGGTCGTGTGAGCGACTGGGGCGAGGCTCAGAGGGATCGCTGACGCCGGCGAGCCCAACGAAGAGGTTGATGGAGCCGATCGGCACCATCCAGGCGTGTGTGAGAGGTGACGAGGCGGGCCGGTAGGTGCTTGGCTGGATGTGGAAGAAATTGCCGGTGGCGATCATCCTGCCGGAAGCAACCGGCCGCCGAACTGGCGAGTAGGGCCTCGCCGTAGCTCGAAGGCTTGATGTCCCATGCCCCACGGTGGGCGCCACTGTCGTGGATGTAACCACGGCAGATGCTACAGGGGGTAGCACTTCATTGATGCGAGGGGAAGGGAACATTGCCATCTACGGGTCGAGGTGCAAGAGACGCAAGGGTTTTACCCAGGTTCAGCCCCTCCGGAGAGTAAAAGGCCTACGTCCTGCTAGATCTTTATTGCTCAGTGGAGAATTACAATGGGGGGGCTCAGTCGGCGGCTACGCCGAGAGCTTACAGGGGGAGATTGGATCTCGAGTAAGGTGTCCTCTAGGGTTTAAGCTCGGGGGTTTATATAAGCACCCCCGGCCTAGGGTTACATGGAGATAACTCCGAATCATATCAGTTGCTACTAATCCGGGATCCGCTATCCCTCTCGCAAGTAATCTTCTTGTCCGGCCGTGTGGACCTCCTCCTTGGGATCACGGCCCAGTCGCCTTAGGGCCCAGTCGCTTAGGCGACTGGCGATCCACCCAAGCCTCTATCTTCATGGCGACTGGGACTGGCGACCCACCCCCTATGGGCATATCCCCATCACATGGTGAGTGGATTGTGCCTCGAGCCGAGATTTTCCACTTTTTGCAGTTCAGGAAAACAAATAGAGCATGTCTACCTCTATCTGCTTGCGCCGCCATCGTAGCCTACTACACCCCACCCGCCGACGTGCACCGGTGAACGGGAGAGAAGGTCTCTGGAATCGCTTGCCTTTGTGAACCTGTACGGGCGAGGGAGAATTAGGTTTTTGGGAAGCGTTCTACATGACTGCTCAAGGTCTTCATCACGGGTTGTCTTCCGTCCAAGTCGGGCGGTGTTGCCTACCGTCGTCTTCAACACCATCTACTTCGACCTGTCGTCAACAACGTTATTGCTACACCTCCACCAGAGTGTTACGTGTGACATATCTCGATCTATTTAGCGATGCATGTTGTACCGTTTTCCTTGGAGGTTTTGGATGGTGACTCAGTGGACTTGAAGGTGTTTGAGGAGACGGTGGCCTTGGTGCCTAGACTGGAAAAACGATGTGTTTCCTCTACAAGAACCTGGAGTATCAATGTCGGAACAGGGCTGACGTTTTAGAAATCTGCCAGCGAATGTCTCTTTCCGTGACGGTATCGCGTTTTCGCATCACATGTGGCATTCTGGGCCGCTTGGCCCCGAAAAATCGTGACGGGCGACCTTTAAACGTCAACGATTGTCTAGAAAGAAGCGTCACGAGAGGTGGGCGGCCCGAACTGCGGCCTCGGGGGGTCACAGATCTTGGCTTCGGGCCGTTGGACACACCTGACCCACCCTCTGCACGTTTCTGTTCACGTACTTTTCTGTCAGTTTCCTGCTTTTTCAACCTGGCCCGCACAAGAGTCCAAGGCCTACAACACTGGGACCCATAGAAATTACCTTCTTGGATTACTGTTTGGCCCATGAGGACATGTGACCTACAATGTAGATTGATGGTCGCCTGCTGCTGCTGTGAGGATCTCGGGTTAACAGGTTTACAAATTGAATTTTGAAAGAAGTTGGGGAGAACAAGAAGAACGAGAACGAGGAAGGCCTGAGTTGCAAAACTATTACATTGCCCTTGTGTGTCCTTCCCAAAGACTCTCAAGCAGGTATGCAGGAGACGAACTAGGATTTCTTACATCAATACCGACACCTGGGTTTAACTACAATCCCCACAGAAACAAAATACAAATGCCTGGGTTCAAGTAAAATCCCCATAGAAACAAAATACAAAAAAATTGTCGAGGGTGCTCCTCGGCAATGCCCTCCGATAGGGGCTTAGGGTTGATGGAATCCTGTAAGCTAACACGAGACATCGGTTCACAGACAAGCGGGGAGAGCGATTTACCCAGGTTCGGGGCCCTCGATGAGGTAAAACCCTTACGTCCTGCCTGTCTGATCTTGATTATGAAAATATTGGGTTACAATGGGGTGCCGAAGGGTTCGGCTGAGATCTCGTCGAGAGGCTAAGTGCTGCGGCGACCTAGCTCTAGACTTCTGGTGGCTAAGATTGCTAAGATTGATCGTGTCCCTCGGCAGCCCCTCTCCTGGCCTTTATATAGGAGGCCAGGTCTCAAGAGACCTAACCGAGTACGACTAGGTTTACAGTAGTTCTATCTCTAAACTTTCTTTCGTTGTCTTGCTCGTCAAGGAATCTTTTGCTGCGCCATCCAAGTGGCCCGTCTTGTCATTGAGTACCTTCATGGGTCCCCAGCCAGATCGTACAAGGTAGGGCAATGTCGGTTACCCGAAGGGTAATACCCACGTCAGTAGCCCCCGAGTGTCTAGCCGAAGATAGTTCGGGTAGAGACTAAAGCATGCCTCCACCTAATGTTCTCCTCCTTGACTGTCTTTGTCCATCTTGAATCAGCATCATCTTCTTCTATCGGGTGCGCGTCCAGCGCTCCCGATGGGAGTAGCCCCCGAGTCTAGGTACGGATGCTTGCAATCCATGCGTAGACTCAAGTTGTGCCACTCGAACGTTTTCCTCTGCCGAAATTTTGCTGCAAGTCTTCATGGGTCACCCGATACATTTGTACCAAGGCTTGTTTTCTTGGATAAGTTTTCCACGCGCAAGGGATAATGAGTAACGTGCCCAACTTTTGCTGGTTAACTGCCGATGGCAAAACAACGTCACCCTACACAAAATCAAGTCCCCGGGCATTATCCTGGAGTGCAAAAAAGTTCTATCGGGTGCGCGTCCGGTGCTCCCGATGGGAGTAGCCCCCGAGTCTGGACACGAGCGCTTGTAACCGGGTGCAGACTCGAGCTGAGCATTTCATCCTTTTCTCCAAATATTACTTCACGGGAATATCTTCGAGTGCTCATTTTATCGGGTGCGCGTCAAGTGCTCCCGATGGGAGTAGCCTCCGAGTCTGGACACGAGCACTTGTGACCGGGTGCAGACTCAAGTCCGAACATCCGATGATTCTTTATTTTCCTTCGACTGCTCTTGACAGCGTTCATGATGTTATTGATGACGTATTGCTGCTGTGGTGTGACTGACAAGACTTGACCTGATGGGCCCATCCTAGTTCTGCGCGAGCAGTTTTTAGGGAGCGACCAGCGCACGCGCACCGGCCGAGGCGTCTCCTTGATTTTCACGCGTCGTGGGAATAATGGGCCGCCGGTTCCGTTCTTCTCTTAGACGCCACGTGTACAGCCAGATCTGATCCACTTACCACGATGCCTGTGAAGTTATGGACACGATCTTGCTTCAATTTTTACGGCATAAATAGGGGGCCTCCCTGCTTTTACTTTTTACGCCTCCCACTGCTCATCTTCTCGCCCGTACTTTCCTGTCACCTCTGTTCTTCCCTCAAGAGCTTCACGCGCCATGGGCAAGAAGAAGGGCGCCAGCGCCTCAGATGCGGCCAAAGTCAGCCGTGACTGGAGCGCCTCCGCCATTTCCAATCGTGATGTGAACAAGCTGCGAGCCCTCGGCCTTATCTCCTCATCTGAGGATGACATCCATCTTCCAGGTGCCGTTTCTCGCCCAAAGCCTCCGAAGGGCTTCACCGTCATGTTCACTGCTTTCTTATTCCGTGGTCTTTCTCTTCCTGCCCACGAGTTTCTCCATTCCCTTCTTTTCTTCTACGGGATTCAGCTGTGGCAGCTAACCCCTAACTCCATTCTCCATCTTTCTATCTTTATCACTGTTTGTGAAGCTTTCCTTGACATTGACCCCCACTGGGGTCTTTGGAGGAAGATCTTCTATGTTAAGCATCACAACGACAGCAATGGCCCCCCCGTCGTAGGTGGCGTTGGCTTTGTTGTCAGAAAGGAAGTCGACTATCTTGACTACCTGATGAAGGAATCCGTCCAAGGCTGGCGCAACAAATGGTTCTATCTGCGAGACCCTTTGGTGCCTGGGCGGTGCTCGAATCTCCCTCCTTTTGAAGATAAACTGATAGCTCAGCCGAAGAAGTCCTGGCAAAACGCCCTTTCTCCCGAAGAGAGAGCAATAGCTGACAGGCTGTTCGACCAGGTCGTCGTTCTGAAGAATACGGGAGGCTTGACGATGTGCGGCACTGAGGTAGTCTCAGTGTTCCTACAACGTCGAGTGCAGCCGCTAATGTCTCGACCCCACCAATTGTGGCTTTACACTGGCAAGGGCGACAAGTCTAGGGTCAGCTCTGCCGACCTTTCGGCTAACGAACTCCGAGATGAAGTCCGCCGTTTGACATGCCTCAGTATGAAGGACAACATTGTCTTGAAATCGGCTCGTCCCCCTTACGATCTACACCATCTTCCGACTGAGGTAATTCTTTGCTATTTATTGTTTGTTGTTTGTTGTTTCTTCCTTCGTTGTGCTTTACAAACTTTGTTCTCCCGACAGGCCCCTGCTGTTGCTCAGTGCTATCCTCCTACTACTGAAAGCGGTGTGGAGCCAGAGGATGACGATGACGACTCCGAGGAGACCGAGGACGTCCATCATGCCCTTGAGGACAGTGATGTCCAAGAAGAAGAGGCTGCCGAGGATGATGCCTTCATCAGGAGCAGGCGACGCAAGCAGGTAAACGATTATTTTATTACAACGGCTGAATCAAGTCCTAGCGGACAGGATAATGATGCCGTTGGAACTGCTTCGCCTTCTCCTGTCAAGAAAAGTTCGACAGGTTTTTTTGCTGCTGAAGATGACCTGGACCTGTGAGCATCTATACCCCTTCTTTGACTTATTCTTTATTGCTTCGTATGCTAATTGTGCACTCTTCTTAAGTAGCTCTGATGATGATGATGATGTTCCTCTCGCGAAGAGGACCAAATTATCCTTCGGGAGGTCGATATCAGCTAAGGAGCCGAATCCTCCCCCCTTCAAGTCGACGCTGCCCCCGCGAACGGATGTGGAGAAGATTCCAGTATCAAAGGTTATCCCTTCTGGCGACGTTCCCACCTCATCGGCTGGCCGCGATCACGTAAGTGTTTTATTTGTCTTGATTTCTTTCTTGCCTCGCAAAGCTTTTTCATCCAACTGAATCTTCTTGGTTTCCTTTGCTGCAGCCGATTTATGCCACAGTCGACGCGGTGGTAGACTTTGCTGAGCAGTTCACTCGACTAGAATCTGAAAACACTCAGCTTCGGAAGACCGTTAAAACTTCGGCTGATCAGGTGCTGGAGGCCAACAGGCTTGCCACCGATGCCAAGAACGAAAATGTCTTGTTGAAAGAGGAGTTGAAGAAGCTGAAGCGACAGATGAAGGATGAACGATGCCAAGCGCAAAGCTGCAGCCGCAGCCGATGAGAAGGAAGGCGTCCTTCGTGAGTCTATCACCAATTTATTGGGTAAAGTCCTTGACACATGGCTCGATTTTGTAGTATTTCCTTTTGAGTTACTGATCTATCCTCTTTCAGAGGCTGCCGATATAACCGTCACTCGGGCGCGCATGCTTCGGGAGGACTCTACGTCTGACACCCTTTCTCTTGCCACTGAGTCCAACGTCCAAGTTCTTGGGCTTCTGCAGAGGACTAAAGGAGCATTGTCGAGGCTATACTCGATGATTTTCCCAAAAGTGAAGCAGGACAAGACTCTCGGCGAGATGGCGGATGCTTTCCTCGTCGACTCTTCTGAGCCTATGGAGGTATTGAAACGCCGTAACCGCTTGTTTGGGGCGGTTCTTACTTTCCAGCTGCTCATGGGCCATGGGATGGGGTCTGACTTAGAGAAGTTGTCCAAGGCATTGCCTGTGGACGACGACAATCGCCTAGTTGACCTTGAACCCTTCAAGCGATCGGCGGTGGCATGTGCCAATCAACTCCTCAAATTGGTTGATGAAGCCCAGTCCAAGTCTGCACCTGAAGCTGCTCCTGGCTCGTCGTCAGCACTTCCTTGAATGCTTGTTGCCTTGCTTTATTAATTGTAATTAGGACCTGATACAATTTGACTTGATCCCGTTTTATTTTGGCTCTGTAGTCAGTTCGAACAATCTTTTCAATGTAACACATACACTCCAGTGCTCCCGATGGGAGGTTTATATTAGTGCTTTTCTGATCTGGAAGTTGTATTGCAGATTCCTTCATCTTCCTCCCGCGTCGAACCTTTTTCAAATTCTTTGGCTAGCGATGAATCTGGCCTTGTTCGTTCTTTATGCGACCAAGTGTCTCGTCTGAATAAAGATATTACCTCCCTTCACGCGATGGCAGCGTTGTTGAAGAAGAAGAGTGAGATAGCGACTTCCATTGAACAACATGCTCTCGATCGTCTTCATGTTGCTACCGAAAGTTTGGGCTGTAAGTGCTATCCTTTCTTTTGATTTCTGACGTAGCCTGGACGTTCCTTTAACTGATATTTGTTCCTTTTCAGTCGTATCTCACGATAAATCTGAGGAGAACAAGAAGATCCATGAAAAGGTCGAGGCGATGATTGACGCTGCTCACCCGAAACACGATTTATGGTTGCATCGCCCGAAAGCTGTTATCGTGGCGAAGTTCGAGCATCGGGCAGAGAAGGTGCACTACTACTTTGATAAATTCCACGCTCATCTCACGATGGTTTGGAAGACTTTGTTCCCTCTGGATCAAGCACCTGAAACTCTGTCTGCTTTGTTTACTCGATTCAAATCTCCGGAGAGGATTCGACTGCTGGTGCGAAAAGAACTCCTGGCTGGCGCTGAACTCGCCTTTGCTTCAGTATTGGCATGCCATCCGTCTTTAGACTTGAAGGCCATAGAGAACACCGAGAGAAGTTTAGGCCAATATTATGATATCCTTAGAGGTCCTGCATATACCATCATCTCGCGGATGGAGACAGGTATTGAGAGAGATCTGAGGGCCCAAGGGAACCAAGGAGCGCCGTCGTGAATGTAATAACTTTTGTACCTGCACAAGGTTGTTTTATGTAAATTCAACGTGTGCGTTGCACATCATGTAATCCTGGTGGATTTGTTAATTCGATTGGTAATTCATTGTCGAGGGCGGCTGAGTGATCAATTCAACCTGCTCTCCCGACGACTTCGTTGTAATTTGCAATTTTATTGCGAAGTCGATATGTAAGTTTTGTAGGAGCGATACCCGTTGACTTAATCGAGGGAATTAGACGCTTGGCTTCGTCACACGGTGCACCGGTTTGAGCCTCATTTTATGATAATGTAACCATCGACTGCAGCACTCGCGTATTTTCTCGAGGCTTGGATTGGTTGTGTTGTGTGTCATTAACCTTAGCTCTCGTTGAGAGTATTTAGTTAACGACACTGTGCGAGGATGTTTTTGGCCAACGCTCCCGATGGGAGTAAGAGCCAACGACAGGGGCCCCGAACGATTTATTCGGATGATGAGGCCTGGGTCAAAAAAAGGGGTGGAAAATCTGATTAGAATTTTATTCATAATGCAAAAGCGACCTTAAAGGCTGTTAAGTAAAAAACAATTGTGTCCTATGTATAGAACCATCGCAGCTGTGCAATGTTCCATGGATTCCCGACGTCTTTTCCCGAAGTTGGATTTTTGAGCCGATATGCTCCTCCTGGTATCACTTCAGTGACGATATATGGTCCTTCCCATGGAGATTCGAGTTTCAAGGGTCTCTCTTGCTTCAGCCGTAGTACCATATCTCCAACATTAAAACTTCGACTGCGTATTCATCGGCTGTGATAATTTCTCAATGCCTGCTGGTATACCGTAGTTCTTGCCAAAGCAATGTCTCGAGGTTAGTCGAGGAGGTCTACAGCATCCTGCAGCGCGATGTTGGAAGAGGATTCTGTGAATGCTGTCACTCGAGGAGCTTCGAACCGAATGTCGGCTGGCAGAACTGCTTCGGCTCCATGTACCAAGAAAAACGGGGTGTATTGAGTCGACCTGTTAGGTGTGGTACGCAAGCTCCAAAGTACAGACGGTAACTCTTCGACCCAAGCTCCAGCCGCACCCGTAAGGCGTTTTTTGAGGCCGTCCCCTATTAGACCATTGATCCTTTCCACCTGGCCGTTGGTCTGTGGGTGGGCCACTGATGCAAATTTCAGTTTGATTCCTCCGTCATCACAAAATTTTCGAAACTCTTTGGAGTCAAAGTTAGTTCCGTTGTCTGTGACGATACTGTGAGGTTATTCCCCTGAAGAATTGAACTGCTGTTTCAGCTTTCTGGTTTCGTACCAGTACTGCCTCGATCCACTTGGTGAATTTGTCGACTGCGACCAGTAGGTACGTGTGTCCTCCAGGTGATGAACTTGGCAGTGGTCCAACTTGGTCGAGTCCCCATTGAGCGAAGGGCCACGCCAGAGGTATTGTCATCAGATCTGTCGCAGGGGCGTGCGGTTTTGGTGAAAAACGCTGGCAGGGGTCGCACTTCATGACCAGATCTCGAGCATCCGATGCCACCGTTGGCCAGTAAAATCCCGCCCTGAAGGCTTTCGCCACAAGGGCCCTGCTTCCTGCGTGGTGTCCGCAAGTTCCTTCGTGTATCTCGCGCAACAGTGCTTTTCCATCGTCAATGGCAATACACCTTTGGAAAATACCAGAAATGTTGCGCTTGTAGAGTTCACCGTTCACCACGGCGAAGGCTTTTGACCGTCTGACGACTCGTCTTGCTTCTACTGGATCCTCCGGCAACTCCTGCTTTGATAGATACGTTAGGAATGGTTTGGTCCATAGTGGCTCAAGGAGGAGGACTTGTTCAGCAAGCGGAGTTGGAGATTCTTCGGCAGTTTGCTGCGGGCTCGTCTCCGATTCGTCAGCCGACGGCTTTGGAGGTGTCGATGCTTTCTCTTTTATTGATCGCTGAGCAATCACTTCGTAAAACACTCCATCTAGAATGGGGGAGCACGTGGACCCGATGTTTGCCTGAGAGTCGGCTTCCTCATTGCTGGCTCTGCCGATATGTTTAAGTTCGCACCCTTCAAATTTGGCTTCCATATTTTGGTACAACTGTCGGTAAGCGATCATGTTGTCACTGACTGCGTCACATAGGTTCATCGACTGTTGTACTACCAGGTTTGAGTCTCCGTAAATTTCCAGGCGAGTTGCCCCACATGCCTTCGCCATCTTCATTCCATGTAACAGCGCCTCATACTCTGCCTCGTTATTTGTCGGCAAGGAGAAATTCATACGTAGTATGTATTTCATCTTATCTCCCTGTGGTGATATTAGTACCACCCCTGCTCCTGCGCCTGTGCTCCGTTTCGACCAGTCGAAGTACATTGTCCATGACCCCGACATGTCGGGTGCTGCTGGTGTCTGTGATTGGATCCAATCTACCACGAAATCTGGGAGGATTTGGGATTTCATCGCCGTTCGATTAACGTAAGTTATGTCTTGTGGTGCTATTTCGATGGCCCATTGAGACACTCGACCCGTGGCCTCTGGGTTAGTCATTATGTTCTTCAATGGTGCTTCGCTTACGACGATAATCGGGTGCTCTGTGAAGTATTGTCGTAGCTTGCGAGCTGACCTCCGCACTGCGTATGCCAGCTTCTGATGATGGGGTACCTCTGCCTTGCAGGTGTGAGCACTTCAGTGAGGTAGTAAACATGCCTCTGCACACCGTGAACTCTCCCTGCTTCTTCTCGTTCGACGACCAAAACGCTGCTAAAGACTTGGGCCGTTGCAGCTATATACATAAGCAGTGTTTCCTTCTCGCGGGGGGTTACGAGGACTGGGGATGTCGATAAGATTCTCTTCAGATTGTCAAAAGACTCCTGCGCCTTATTCGTCCACTCGAATTTTTCTGATTTTTTCATCAAGTTGTAGAAGGGCAAAGCTTTTTCCCCTAGTTTGGCGATGAACCTGCTAAGTGCTGCCAATCATCCTGCCAATTGCTGCACTTGGTGCAGATTCTTTGGCGGCTCCATGTCGAGGATAGCTTTGATCTTCAAAGGGTTAGCTTCTATTCCTCTAGCTGAGTTGAAGTAGCCGAGTACTTGTCCCTGATACGTCTCCATCGTATCTATAATTTCTTATGTTCCATGCTAGTTTTATGACATTACCTACATGTTTTGTTCACACTTTATATCGTTTTGCTGCATTTTCTGGAACTAACCTATTAACAAGATGCCGAAGTGCCAGTTCCTGTTTTGTGCTGTTTTTGGTTTCAGAAATCCTACAAAGGAAATATTCTCGGAATTGGACGAAATCAACGCCCAGTATCTTATTTTTCCCGGAAGCTTCCAGAGCACCAAAGAGGGACCAGAGGGGAGCCAGGGGGCCCCACCCCACAAGGCGGCGCGGCCAAGGGGGGGCGTGCCCCCCTATGGTGTGGCCCCACCAGGACTCCTCCGAGGCTGCCCTTTCGCCTACTTAAAGCCTCCGCCGCGAAAACCCTAAACGAATAAGCCACGATACGAGAAAAGTTCCAGAGCCGCCGCCATCGCGAAGCCAAGATTCAGGGGACAGAAGTCTCTGTTCCGGCACGCCGCCAGGACGGGGAATTGCCCCCGGAAGGCATCTCCATCGACATCACCGCCATCTTCATCGCCGCTGCTGTCTCCTATGATGAGGAGGGAGTAGTTCTCCATCGAGGCTAAGGGCTCTACCGGTATCTATGTGGTTAATCTCTCTCTCATGTACCTCAATACAATGATCTCTTGAGCTGCCTTACATGATTGAGATCCATATGATGAGCTTTGTACACTATTAATCTATGTGCTACTCTAGTGATGTTATTAAAGTAGTCTATTCCTCCTTCATGATGTAAAGGTGACGGTGTGTGCATCATGTAGTACTTGGCGTAGGTTATGATTGTAATCTCTTGTAGATTATGGAGTTAACTATTACTATGATAGTATTGATGTGATCTATTCCCCCTTTCATAGCTTAAAGGTGACAGTGTGTATGCTATGTTAGTACTCGGTCTAAATTGCAACGGTCTATTATGCTCTAGAGGTTACTTAAATATGAATGCCGAATGTTGTGGAGCTTGTTAACTCCGACTTGAGGGAGCTCTTGTAGCCCTACACAATGAATGGTGTTTGTTATCCAACAAAAGAGTGTATGTAGCACAAAGGAAGAGAAGTTATTTATTTATGTGATCATTATTGAGAGTGTACACTAGTGAAAGTAGGATCCCTAGGCCTTGTTTCCGAATAGAAAAGTTACACCACAGAGAATTGCCTCCCACGCCAGCAAGCTATTTTCTGGCACCGTTTCCAACAAGTTCTGCTACATGTTTACTTGCTGCCATATTTATTTCAGATTGTTATTACCACTCATATTCATCCATATTACTTGTATGTCACTATCTCTTCGCCGAACTAGTGCACCTATACATCTGACAATTGTATTAGGTGTGTTGGGGACACAAGAGACTTCTTGTATCTTAATTGCAGGGTTGCTTGAGAGGAATATCTCTGACCTCTACCTCCCTGAGTTCGATAAACCTTGGGTGATTCACTTAAGGGAAACTTGCTGCTGTTCTACAAACCTCTGCTCTTGGAGGCCCAACACTGTCTACAAGAATAGAAGCGTGCATAGACATCAAGCTATTTTCTGGCGCCGTTGCTGGGGAGGTAAGGTAAAAGGTATTCACATCCTCCGACTACTAAGCTATTTCCTAGCACTGTTGCCGGTGTGTGAGTGCTCGAAGATATTTCCTTTAGATCCTGCAATTATATCTTTTTGTTTCTTGTTTTCACTAGTTAGGCTTAATGGAAAACAACGACAAAATGAGAGATCTTTATGAACTTTATCTTGAATTAGGACATGATGTGTTTGAAGAGAGAATTAAAAAACCCATGGAACTTTATATGAATGTAATGGGAATGTTATTAGTATGAATGCTTTGAACACCATTGTTGCTAATGCTATGGAAAATTCTAAGCTTGGGGAAGCTGGTTTTGATGAGCATGATATTTTTAGTCCCCCAAGTTTTGAGGAGAAAATTTTCTTTGATGATACTTTACCTCCTATTTATGATGATTATAGTGATAGTGGTATTTTGGTGCCACTTACTATGGAGGATAAAGGTTATTATGATTATACCATGTCTGCAATTTATGATGATTACAATGATGGTTATGGTAGTTTTACTCCCACTATTACTAATAAAATTGATTATGCTTATGTGGAGAGTAATAATTTTATGCATGTAGCTCATGATAAGAATGTTTCATGTGATAGTTATATTGTTGAGTTTGTTCATGATGCTACTGAAAGTTATTATGAGAGAGGGAAACATGGTTATATGCATCTTAATAATATTAAGTTTCCCCTCTTTATGTTGAGAATCTTGAAGTTGCGCTTGTGTTATCTTCCTATGCATGTCACTTTGTTCTTCATGGATTTATTTGTGTACAAGATTCCTATGCATAGGAAGTGGGTTAGACTTAAATGTGTTTTGAATTTGCTTCTTGATGCTCTCTTTTACTTCAACTCTTATTTCTTATGTGAGCATCATTAAAATTGCTGAGCCCATCTTAATGGCTATAAAGAAAGCACTTCTTGGGAGATAACCCATGTCTTTATTTTGCTACTGTTTTGCTGTGTCTTGGAAGTTGTTACTACTGTAGCAACCTCTCCTTATCTTTATTTTATTACATTGTTGTGCCAAGTAAAGTCTTTGATAATAAAGTTGATACTAGATTTGGATTGCTGCGCAGAAACAGATTTCTTACTGTCACGAATTTGAGTAGAATTCTCTGTAGGTAACTCAGAAAAATCTCCAAATTTACGTGCGTGATCCTCAGATATGTACGCAACTTTCATTCAATTTGAGCTTTTTCATATGAGCAAGTTAAGTGCCCCTGAAAAATTCGTCTTTACGGACTGTTCTGTTTTGACAGATTCTGCCTTTTATTTCGCATTGCTTGTTTTGCTATGTTTGATGGATTTCTTTGTTCCATTAACTTTCAGTAGCTTTGGGCAATGTCCAGAAGTGTTAAGAATGATTGTGTTACCTTTGAACATGTGAATTTTTGATTATGCACTAACCCTCTAATGAGTTTGTTTCGAGTTTGGTGTGGAGGAAGTTTTCAAGGGTCAAGAGAGGAGGATGATATACTATGATCAATAAGAGTGAAAAGTCTAAGCTTGGGGATGCCCCCGTGGTTCATCCCTGCATATTTCAAGAAGACTCAAGCATCTAAGCTTGGGGATGCCCAAGGCATGCCCTTCTTCATCGACAACTTATCAGGTCACCTCTAGTGAAACTATATTTTTATTCAGGCACATCTTATGTACTTTACTTGGAGCGTCTGTGTGCTTTTATTTTTGTTTTGTTATTTTCATTCTCTGAATAAATTCATGCTTGTGTGGGAGAGAGACACGCTCCGCTGTTTCATATGCACACTGGTGTTCTTAGTTCTATCTTTAATGTTCATGGCGGAGTTGAAAACCGCTTCGTTAATTTCTATTTGGATTGGAAACAGAAAATGCTTCATATTGTCTTGAATAACTTGATACTTGGCAATTGTTTTGAGCTCTCATAGATCATGTTTAAGCTCTTGCATCATGTAGTTTAAACCTATTAGTGGAGAACTACCGTAGAGCTTGTTGAAATTGGTTTGCATGATTGGTCTCTCTAAGGTCTAGATATTTTCCGGTAAAAGTGTTTGAGCAACAAGGAAGACAGTGTAGAGTTTTATAATGCTTGCAATATGTTCTTATGTAAGTTTTGCTATACCGGTTCATACTTGTGTTTGCTTCAAACAACCTTTCTAGCCAAAGCCTTGTACTGAGAGGGAATGCTTCTCGTGCATCCAAAACCTTGAGCCAAAACCTATGCCATTTGTGTCCACAATATCTACCTACTATGTGGTATTTTCAGCCATTCCAAGTAAATACTTCATGTGCTACCTTTAAATAATTCAAAAGCTATTATCTCTTATTTGTGTCAATGTTTTATAGCTCATGAGGAAGTATGTGGTGTTTATCTTTCAACCTTGTCATTTACTTCTGACAGACTTTCACCAATGGACTAGTGGCATATCCGCTTATCCAATAATTTTGCAAAAAGAGCTGGCAGTGGGGTGCCCAGCCCCAATTAATTAACTTGCATTAATAATTCTCTTCACATGCTTTACCCTGATCTATCAGTAAGCAACTTAATTTTGCAAATAGACACTCCTCCATGGTATGTGAATGATGGAAGGCACCCAAGGATTTGGTTAGCCATGGCTTGTGTAAGCAAAAGGTTGGGAGGAGTGTCATCAATAATGAAACTAAAATACATGTGTAAACAAAAGAGAAGAGGGATGATCTACCTTGCTGGTAGAGATAACGTCCTTCATGGGAGCCGCTCTTGAAAGTCTGGTTGATAAGGTAGTTGGAGTACCCGCTACCATTCGTTGACAACAACAAACACCTCCCAAAACTTTACTTTTATGCTCTCTATATGATTTCAAAACTTGAAAAGCTCTAGCACATGATTTAATCCCTGCTTCCCTCTGCGAAGGGCCTTTCTTTTACTTTATGTTGAGTCAGTTTACCTAATTCTTTCTATCTTAGAAGCAAACACTTGTGTCAATTGTGCATTGATTCTTACATGTTTACTTATTGCACTTGTTATATTACTTTATGTTGACAATTATCCATGAGATAAACATGTTGAAGTTGAAAGCAATTGCCGAAACTTAATCATCCTTTGTGTTGCTTCAATGCCTTCTACTTTGAATCTATTGCTTTATGAGTTAACTCTTATGCAAGACTTATTGATGCTTGTCTTGAAAGTACTATTCATGAAAAGTCTTTGCTATATGATTCAGTTGTTTAGTCATTATCTTTACCATTGCTTTGAATCACTTCATTCATCTCATATTCTTTACAATAGTATTGATCAAGATTATGTTGGTAGCATGTCAATTCAGAAATTATTCTTTTTATCGTTTACCTACTCGAGGGCGAGTAGGAACTAAGCTTGGGGATGCTTGATACGTCTCCAACGTAACTATAATTTCTTATGTTCCATGCTAGTTTTATGACATTACCTACATGTTTTGTTCACACTTTATATCGTTTTGATGCATTTTCCGGAACTAACCTATTAACAAGATGCCGAAGTGCTAGTTCCTGTTTTGTGCTGTTTTTGGTTTCAGAAATCCTACAAAGGAAATATTCTCGGAATTGGACGAAATCAACGCCCAGTATCTTATTTTTCCCGAAAGCTTCCAGAGCACTGAAGAGGGACCAGAGGGGAGCCAGGGGGCCCCACCCCACAAGGCGGCGCGGCCAAGGGGGGGTGCCCCCCTATGGTGTGGCCCCACCAGGACTCCTCCGAGGCTGCCCTTCCGCCTACTTAAAGCCTCCGTCGCAAAAACCCTAAACGAATAAGCCACGATACGAGAAAAGTTCCAGAGCCGCCGCCATCGCAAAGCCAAGATTCGGGGGACAGAAGTCTCTGTTCCGGCACGTCGCCGGGACGGGGAATTGCCCCCGGAAGGCATCTCCATCGACATCACCGCCATCTTCATCGCCGCTGCTGTCTCCTATGATGAGGAGGGAGTAGTTCTCCATCGACGCTAAGGGCTCTACCGGTATCTATGTGGTTAATCTCTCTCTCATGTACCTCAATACAATGATCTCATGAGCTGCCTTACATGATTGAGATCCATATGATGAGCTTTGTATCACTATTAATCTATGTGCTACTCTAGTGATGTTATTAAAGTAGTCTATTCCTCCTTCATGATGTAAAGGTGACGGTGTGTGCATCATGTAGTACTTGGCGTAGGTTATGATTGTAATCTCTTGTAGATTATGGAGTTAACTATTACTATGATAGTATTGATGTGATCTATTCCCCCTTTCATAGCTTAAAGGTGACAGTGTGTATGCTATGTTAGTACTCGGTCTAAATTGCAACGGTCTATTATGCTCTAGAGGTTACTTAAATATGAATGCCGAATGTTGTGGAGCTTGTTAACTCCGGCTTGAGGGAGCTCTTGTAGCCCTACACAATGAATGGTGTTTGTTATCCAACAAAAGAGTGTATGTAGCACAAAGGAAGAGAAGTTATTTATTTATGTGATCATTATTGAGAGTGACCACTAGTGAAAGTAGGATCCCTAGGCCTTGTTTCCGAATAGAAAAGTTACACCACAGAGAATTGCCTCCCACGCCAGCAAGCTATTTTCTGGCACCATTTCCAACAAGTTCTGCTACATGTTTACTTGCTGCCATATTTATTTCAGATTGTTATTACCACTCATATTCATCCATATTACTTGTATTTCACTATCTTTTCGCCGAACTAGTGCACCTATACATCTGACAAGTGTATTAGGTGTGTTGGGGACACAAGAGACTTCTTGTATCTTAATTGCAGGGTTGCTTGAGAGGAATATCTCTGACCTCTACCTCCCTGAGTTCGATAAACCTTGGGTGATTCACTTAAGGGAAACTTGCTGCTGTTCTACAAACCACTGCTCTTGGAGGCCCAACACTGTCTACAAGAATAGAAGCGTGCGTAGACATCAGTCCCCCTGGCACCCCGAAGAAGCATTTCTTCGGGTTCAGCTTGATTTTGTACTTGTCTAGGTTGTCGAAGGTTTCCCGCAGATCGTCGATGAGTGTGGTGGCGTGCTTCGTTTTTACCACAATATCGTCGATGTAGACTTCGATGTTCCTCGCGATCTGTTTTCCAAGGCAAGCTTGCATGCATCGTTGGTAAGTTGCCCCTGCATTCTTCAATCCGAAGGTCATGACGTTGTAGCAGAAAACGCCGTGTGGGGTGATGAACGCAGTTAACTCCTGGTCTTCTTTCTTGAGCTTAATCTGGTTATACCCAGAGTATGCATCCATGAAGGAGAGGCTGTCGCATCCAGCTGTGGAGTCGACTATCTGGTCTATACGAGGCAACGGGAAGTGGTCTTTTGGGCAGTGCTTATTAAGGCCGGTGTAATCGATACACATGCGGAGAGCGGTTGTGTCTCGGTACCATAAAAGGATTAGCCACACATTCTGCTTCCTTAAGCTCTCGAATAAATCCTGCCTTGCGGAGTCGACTAACTTCTTCGCCAATTGCTCTTCTCTTCGGCTCAGAAAATCGGCGCATCGACTGTTGTACTGGTTTGGCTGTCGGGTCAACATTGAGGGCGTGCTCAGCGAGTTCCCTGGGGATACCTGGCATGTCGGATGGTTCCCATGCAAATATCTCCCAGCGCTCACGGAGGAACTCGATGAGCGCGCCTTCCTATGCATCAGTAAGGTCTGCCGATGTATTGACCGTCTTCTTCGCGTCAGTGGGGTGCACCTGCAGCTTCTTTGCTTCCTTCGCAGCGTCAAATTCGTCGGCCCTTACGTTTCGATTGTCGGCTGGTGGCTGTGTATGATCCGTGACGGCGTCGACAGCGTTGAGTTCTTCCTTTGCTCCGAACCTTGAGGCGATCTTCTGGAATTCTCTGTCGCAATTGTCTGAACGGGTAAAGCTTCCATGAACGGTTATTGGAGTCCCATTGTTGCTAGGCATCTTCAGTTTCAGGTACGCGTAATGAGGTACGGCCATAAATTTGGCAAAGGCAGGCCTGCCGAGGATGGCGTGGTACTGAGATTCCCAGTCGACTACTTCAAACTCGATTTTTTTCCTTCCTGAAGTTGCTAGGCGTGCCAAAAACTACATCCAGTGATGTTTTGCCTAGGGAATAAGCGGGTCGAGTCGGTATAATGCCATGGAATCCTGTATCGGACTCTCTTAGCATGTCGACTGTTAAACCCATTGCTTTCATCGTGTTAGCGAATAATAGGTTCAAACCACTTCCTCCGTCCATGAATACTTTGCTCATATTGTACCCTCCGATCTGCGCCTCAAGGACAAGGGCTGCATGACCTGGTCTAGGAACGGCCTTCGGATGATCCGCCCTGCTGAAGGAGATGCTCTGATCTGACCAGTCGATAAATTCGGGTGTATCAACCATAGCGACTTCCGCATATTTCACTTCTCGTGAGATTTTTTTATTTCCCTCTTTGAAAAGCTGGTTTTATGGATCATGTTGACCTGCCCACATGGCTCCGGGAACACCTCGGTTGGTACATACTTGTCTCCTTCTGCTGGCTCGTATGGCTCTGGTACGTACGGTTCTGGCGGATAACTCTAAGATCCTGCCCTTCTCTCCATTATGTGAACTCTTGACATGGCTTCGGCTCTGAGGTCGTCACAGAACTGCCGAATTTCCAGGAAGTGTCGGCAGTTCCTTAGCAGGTGACTGGATTTTTCTCAACCATTCTTCGGATCATTGGTAAGAGTGAAGGTAACATGGCACCTCGAGCTGCTCCGTAGCCGATAGATACGGTGAGCGAGTGCGGCCATGGATCGGTTGCGTGTCCTGGCATCCTCGTTCGGACTGATGAGGGCGAGTTGCTGTACGTTCTTCCTCTTCATGGCGTGAGTCCCTTCGTCTTTTCCTTCGCCCCGTTGTGAGGTCGAAACTTCCTCGGTTGCCTTCTTGCATGTTTATGGATGGAACTTCCAGGGTTGTTGTCGGAGTGACACCTGCCGAAACTGAGGTCCTCGGGCCAGATGCACTTGTCCTAGGGAGGCAAAGAAAGCCTCCGGAGTCGATGATGAAGTGGACACCACCGAAAGTTGCGTTCATGTCGTCGCACGATTCTGCAGGGATCGAGTGCGGCGGCTCGGGATGTGGTGCGAATTCAAAGGATCCGCAGCGGATCGGGTCTTTCGGATCTGATGGCATTGGTGACTCGAGTACGAACGCCGCAGATGTGACTGGTATTGCCGATGACCTGCCTTGTGCCGACAGGGTTCCCACAGATGGCGCCAATTGTCGAGGGTGCTCCTCGGCAATGCCCTCCGATATGGGCTTAGGGTTGATGGAATCCTGTAAGCTGACACGAGACATCGGTTCACAGACAAGCGGGGAGAGCGATTTACCCAGGTTCGGGGCCCTCGATGAGGTAAAACCCTTACGTCCTGCCTGTCTGATCTTGATTATGAAAATATTGGGTTACAATGGGGTGCCGAAGGGTTCGGCTGAGATCTCGTCGAGAGGCTAAGTGTTGCGGCGACCTAGCTCTAGACTTCTGGTGGCTAAGATTGCTAAGATTGATCGTGTCCCTCGGCAGCCCCTCTCCTGGCCTTTATATAGGAGGCCAGGTCTCAAGAGACCTAACCGAGTACGACTAGGTTTACAGTAGTTCTATCTCTAAACTTTCCTTCGTTGTCTTGCTCGTCAAGGAATCTTCTGCTGCGCCATCCAAGTGGCCCATCTTGTCATTGAGTACCTTCATGGGCCCCCAGCCAGATCGTACAAGGTAGGGCAATGTCGGTTACCCGAAGGGTAATACCCACGTCAACAATATAATAGAAACAACGAAAAAATAGAAAATGAAACAAAAACAAAACAAAAACCGCTACATCATCTAACTGGCCGGCCCAAACCAGGCCCGGGTTAGTTTACATCCCTATCACGGCTATTGAGGATTTACGCGTGGCTAGCCAACAACTGTTGTGGATCAGATTCGGGTAGTCCTAAGGCCCTGTATAGCGTGTTCTTTTTGTCTGTGCCATAATCTTATTTTGCATGTTCCTTGAAATGGTGCGAGATTGACCACGATGCGTTGTGGTGCCAATATAAATTAAGAATTCCCTCGAAACAACGAGCATTGAACTAGTTGTGGAAGGTCTAAGAGACTCCAGAAAACCTGATTACACTAACATCAGATATCAATGCGTAAGATGAAAAGGAACCAAATCTTCGAATAAATACAGTAAGTACAAATATAACTAAATGCCAACTTTCATGGATTTTAGTTGTGATCTATTCATCCTGACATTCATGTCAAATCTGAGTACATCACTCTAGTGTTTGTCTGGGTGGGAAAAGGAATTCATATATTGGCATAGCCAACATAATAGGATGGTGAAAATTCATCATTTGAGTCTAAAGCTCCCCAAAATTGGCCTTTCGTACGGTGTCACCGAAGTCTAGTACCGAAACATACTCGATATAGCAAAAGCAGCAGCTGCAATTCATGTGGAAGCTGCATAAAACTATACCAAATATTCATTAGTATTGTAACACACATATATATAAATAGATCATAACCAATATTAAATGTGCAAAGGAAGAAAAAACAATACTTGCCCATGTGTCAACCACTTAAAGGAGCCATCATGGAGGGCAATGAAATTCCACCTCCCACTGTAGCATAATCCTTTCGTGTAGTGTCACTGAAGTATAGTCTCTATGTAGTGCACATGTGTCAACCACTTCAAAAGGAGCCATCATGGAGGGTAATGAAATTCCGCCTCCCACGGTAGCATAAGCATTTCGTGCGGTGTCATCATATGTACATGTAAATACAAAATAAGATAAAGTTAACAATTCCAGTTTCAGATTACCATTACTTTCTAGGCGAAAATGAAACCACAAAAATAACACAAGACAACCTTAGTCTACTCACCGAAAACACACTAGATACAACCCCAAAACCCTTATAAATATTGGGTCAGGCAAAGGGATACCATTTCGTCCCAGACTAGAGAATCGAGGGAATGTTTCCAACAGAATCTCCTAGGTCGTTTCTGCGTTGACACCGGAATTTACTCACCGGAAACAGACAACATACAACAAATGCAACTACTTCAATTTATCAACTGCAGAAAACTATTCAAAAACATTAATCAATATTTTAAAATTTATATAATAGAACATAACTCGTAGTAAATGTGCAAAAGAAGGAAAACACGATACGTTCTGGAATATTTTCCAGTACCTGCCCCCTCCTTTAGTGCAGCCTCTTTGCGTGCAGTGTCAACCACTTGAAAATGGATCCATCATGCTAGGGTCATGAAATTCCACCTCACTTTAGGTGTTTAAAGCTCGACCAAATGTCGAGCTTAGGCTTCTGCAGCATCAAGCCTTTCGTGTGGTGTCACGGAAATATAGTCTATATGTACATGTAAATACAAAATAAGCTAAAGTTAACAAATTCAATTTCAGATAACCATTTATTTCTTGTCCATAATGTTCTGTGTTTGTTTGCTAGCGCACCTCCCCTCCCCGGATCCTTCGGTGTACATCTGGCCCCAACTCAAGCCTACACATGGAATCTGTCCGTTCACCATGATGGCAACAAACAACCTGAGTTCCACACAACAAAAAAATAAGGAGGTGTCGTCTAAACATATTTGGTGAAAGAAAACTCAATTTGATAAGTTAAACAACGGACACAAGCATGATATGAGCACCAAAACATAAAGATTTTCAGTTTAAGATGATTTAGAAACAAGAAAAGCGAGAGAGGAACTTGCCTTCAACAGGTAGATAAACTCTATTTTCTTACTTTCATAGTTTAATTTAGCTCTACTACTTCACTGTTTTGGGATGACTTGGGAGGGTCATCACCCCGGTCGTATTCAACTAAGCCTCGCATATGCTGCCTTCTATACCACCCTTTGTATCAGCCCGCCCCACAACACTTTCAAATATTGGGTCAGGCAAAGGGATCCCTCGAGCTTGGGCTTTTGTAGCGTTGAGCCTTTTGTGCGGTGTTACCGAAGTATAGTCCATATGTACATGCAAATACATAAGAAGCTAAAGTAACCAAATCCAGTTTTATATTATTATAACTATCATGGCCACTATGAAAATTGCAAAGTAATCTGGATAATTCATACACATACAAAAACACTAGAGGCAAGCATAAAACTACAGTGGACACACCCTGAAATTTCTTGATAAGATAAACATAAATACGCTTTAGAAAGGATGTTAATTTGTTCTCAAATCTGCACTTAATTGCCTTGGGTCCCTGTCAAAAAAAAATTGCCTTGGGTGAGAATTAGAGTATAAACTCAATGAAGTATCTACTAGTGCTATCAATAAACCTTCTAATGACCTATAAAATGTAGATTTGTATTTGCAGCAGGTTTCTGATCTGGCGTAATCAAGCACAAAAAAGTACAACAGGGGTCGGGTACTGGGTAGTAGTGGGGAGAAAAATGTAGATTTGTATCTAAGTTTACTATGTTCTTGTTCCTATAAGTTGCTGTTATTTTTAGGGATAAATGTGGGCTGAGGGGCTGGGTACTAGGTATTAGTGGGGAGAAAATTGCAGATAGCCACGATATATTCAGTATAGTTGCACAAAACAGAAACATCTTTTTGCACATATAACCCCAAATTTTGGGGTATTACGTGCATTTTCTCATTAGCGGGGTTTAGGTTTGCGATTTCTGGAGCTTAGTGATGTTTTTTGCGGGTAAAATAGGAACTTTATTAAGCAAGATGGGTTAAAAGTCGATCATGATCTAGATCCTGAAGAACATATTCAGGTCCAGAACCTAACCAAGTAGCACTACGATCCGCTTTTACAAAAAAGACACTCACGCCCTTGACTAATTAACAACTTAATGTCAAACACCCAGTGACGATCGGGTGATCTATCCCGCCCCACCGACTTCACAGCATCCACCACCTTCGAGCAATAGTGATGGTAGAAGTACATACTAAGTACATGCATATTATTATTATATGTAAATACACCCCAGTCCTAGAAGTTGTTCGGTAGATGCAAATTAGTCCTACTTCTTCCAAATTGGGGTGAACTAGTGGTCCTAATACATGTGGTATGGTGCAAAACCAACTAGTCCCAATGATTCTCGTGCGGACACATGGCGATGTATTTTTTTGCAAAAACAACATTACACATTTTTAAGTTACATGTCATATTGTTATTGATTTACCCGATCGGGCCCACCTAGGTAAAGCAATAACAATGTCACATGTAACTTCGAAATGATTTTTTGCAAAAAATGCATCCCCACTTGTCTGCGCCATAATCACCGGGACTAGCTAGTTTTGCACAATACAACAAGTATTAGCATTACTTCACTCCATTTCGCAAGAAGTGGGACTAATTTCACCTAACGATCAACTTCTAGGACTAGGGTGTATTTCACTCTTATTATTACTGGCAGACTGCGCATTAAACATTTGATTCAAAGGAATTGGGTGGGATTTTGGTAGGATTCAGATGCAAAGATATGTTCCCTCCAAAAGTCTTTTGATCCAAAAGATTACAATCCTTAGGATTGCACTCTAGTTTGGAAGATAATTCCCGTCCATTCCGGCACATTTTTACAAATCCTTTGCTTTTTGTGTGTGGTCAAACACTGATATCTCTATGACTCCATCTCTATCTATCTATCTAAAAACTTTGAACAAAATAATATGTAGTAAAATATATATATCGGGAATGTATAAATGATATTGTTTGCATCCATCTTACAATTCTCTTTCATTTCAAATATTTTATAGAATTTTTCTAGACATATTATACATAAAAAATTATTCTCAAAGTTGTATGCCATTGACTAGTTTAATTTAAGGAAACCTCATATTTTAGGAGGGAGGGAGTATATTGAATTGTTTGACTGGTCACTTTTATCTCTTCCGGCGCCACTGCGAGTAGAAGCAGGGTGCTATGCGGCAATGAATATTGGACGGCCGCGGGGCCGATCAACTTCATCGGGAGCAACGCGTGGTTCGCCCACTGGTCGGTCGGAAACTACGTTCTTGGTTTCGACAAAGAGTCTGATGAGCTCTCGTCTCACTCCTCGCAGGTCATGCTACCGGGTAGCCGCGTGGTGATGGAGTACGTGCTAGAGCTTCCATGGCCACCTACCTTCCGAGTTATCTTATGCTAGGATTCTGGTTGTCTTCGTTGCATAGAGAATCAGTTGTATCTATGTGAGCTTGTCATCGGCCGCTTGCGTTTGTTCGTGATTAAACAGTTTCTGATGCTTTATTGCTTCTGTTCGTGATTGTTTATTAGTAATACTACTTCCGTTCATCGAATTGCTTTGTTGATGTTTTAAACATGTATCTCGTGTTAAGGGAACTTTTGTGAAATTTAACAACCAAATACTTCTCTCCTCATCAAGTAAAATAAAATAGGAACTTATCTCGTCGGGATGTGCATAATCAGATGGCGTGTTTCTGATGACCGGTCTGGGAGTATATAGGTAGTAGCTAGCCTAGTAGACCAGGTTTCAGAGAGAGAAAGAGAGAGGATTTAATGGATTTGTAACGTGTGAGGTTTGAGTGGATGGAAAATTTTCCTTTGAAACATAGTGCAATGCAAGCCTACGGATTCAGCCATATGAATCAAAAGGTGCACATAGGAAAAATTCATATAATGATGACAATCCTTCAAAATTCCTATAGGATTCCACTAGATTAAAAAAACCCGCAAAAATTACTCGTTTTATCTATCTTTTGCACAAAACACCAACTATACATGTAATGATTTATAGCATAGAGGTCCAAATCTGGAATTTAGCAGTTTAACCCTTTATTTTATCTTCTAATCATTTATTTACTTCTATATATTATATTTTTTTCCATATTATGTATGTTGTAATTTTTTAGCTGCTATATATTTTTTGAAATTTGTAGGAAATTTTGAAAATTTCATCAAATTCGCCTGAATTGAAGAAAACTGATAACTCTTAGATCTCATCTACATGCTAAAAAAAACTAAATGGATTTTGTGCATTTAAAAACTCGTGCTACACAGAAATATTTCTGTGGCGCATAAAAAATATGCTCCACAAAATTGTTGGAATTCTATGGCGCATAAAGAATATGCGCCACAAAATTGAGGCTTTCTATGGCGCATATTGATATATGTGGCACAAAAATACACATTTCTGTATGCACCACAGAAATGCACATTTCTATGGCGCATATTGCTATTTGCGCCACAATAATTTTTTATATTTTCAAAATTTAAGTTTTTTTTTATTTTAGAGTTTTTAGAATCTTTTCCAAATTTGAACTTCTAGTTTTTAAAATTAGTTTTCCAAAATTTCTAAAATTTAAGTTTTTAAAATTATTTTTTATTTTCTAGATTTTTTTGAAATTTTATATATTTTTTTGAGTTTTGAATTTTAAAATTTTAAAATTTAGAATTTTATGTTATTTTATAATTTTTGAATATAAAGATTTTTTGATATTTTTGAAAGTTTAGTTTTCTAAAAAATTCTAAAAATGTAGAATTTCTCAAATTTTATTTTTTGAATTATTTCATTTTTAAAAATTTACATTTTGTCCGAAATTTTTAAATTTTTGTGGATTTTTTGAAACTTTTTAATTCTCTTTGGAATTTTTGTCTTAAGAGGTTTCATATGATAATAATATTAATAAGAACTATAATAGCATAAGGGTAGCTCAATTAAATAGAACTCGGAAGTTATGCGTGTTTGGGTTGGAGCAATTTGAGGATGGGTGACCTAGTGGGAAGTCATCATTTCAGTGACCACACCCCACCTCCCGATGACCACCCTATCCCATCTCCCGTGGACCCAACACCCCACATTCCCCTGATTCTCCAACAACACCCACCACACCCACCGAGCCCACCTCACCTCCCACAGACACAACCCTATCCATCCTCCCGCTGACCCTACACCATGGCACCTTCCACAGACCCCACAGACCACCCAACTCTCGACGATCCCACTCCACCTCTGTCAACCACACCCCACGAAGTTCACTTCATTTTCCGGAAGTTCACTTGAAAGTTCTTACAGTTTTCTCGAAGTTTAATTTATATTTTTGTTGGAAGTTCACTTCATTTTATTCAAGTTCACTTCAAAATTTTCAACTTAATTCCCTTCATATTTTTCGGAAGTTCAGTTCATTTTTTGGAAGTTCAATTCATTTCTTCAGAAGTTCACTTTATTTTTTTGGGAAGTTCACTTCATTTTTTCGGAAGTCCACTGCATATTTTTGGAAGGTCGCTATTTTTTGGGAAGTTCACTTCATTTTCTTGGAAGTTCATTTCATTTTTCAGAAGTTTTATTCATGTCTATCGTAATTTCACTTCGTATTTTGGGAATATCACTATTTTTGGGAAGTTCATTTCATTTTCTTGGAAGTTCACTTAATTTTATGGAAGTCCAGTTCATTTTTTTTGAAGTTCACTTCGTATTTTACGGAAGTTCACTTCATTTTTTCAAAAGTTCACTTATTTGTTTTGGAAGTTCACTTCATTTTCTTGGAAGTTCATTTCCTTTTTCAGAGGTCCACTTCATTTTATGGAAGTTCACATCATTTTTTCAGAAGTTCACTTCATTTTTTTGGAAGTTCAATTCATTTTTTTGGAATTCACTGCATTTGTTCAGAAGTTCACTTCACTTTTTGGAAACTTCACTTCATTTTTTTTGAAATATCACTGTTTTTTTGGAAGTTCACTTAATTTTTTGGGAAGATCACTTCATTTTTTAAGAGGTTTAGTTGAGTTTTTTTTGGAAGAACTTAGTTACAATTTTGGGAAGTTAACTATTTGTTGGGAAGTTCAAATTCATGTTTTCAAAAGTTTACTTCCTTTTTCCATAGTTCACTTTGTTTTACAAAGTTCATTTTTTTTGCAAGTTCGTTTCATTTGTTCAAAAGTTCACTTCATTTTTTCGGAGGTTCACATTTTTGGAATTCTCATCATTTTTTGGAAGTTTACATCATTTTTAAGGCAATTCACCAACCAAACATCAAAATTAAATACCCAAAACTACATCACGATTGGAAGTTCACTAGCACATATCAAGAAGTTCACATGCATGTATTAGGAAGTTCACAAGTGGGTGAAAAATGGTTATTCTACAATTGATTAAAAACCAAAATTCAATACCCAAAACTACGTCGCAATCGAAAGTTCACTAACACATACGTGGAAGTTCACATGCGTGTATTGGGATGTTCATAAGTGGTTCAAAAATAGATATTCTACGATTTATTAAAAATCAAAGTAAAATACCCAAAACTACATCCATCTGGTGCTGGTGGACACGTTAGCCCATAAGGCGGGTCCCAATTGTTGGATACTCTTTTAAATGGTCATGATAACTCTTTGCAATAAATTACTTCTAGAGTTAGTAGCTAGTTTGGACAAATGGAAATTAATTAATTAAGGAATTTTGATTCGTAGAATAGCAAAGAATACATGAAACGTTGGATTGCAATGTCATGCCACTTCGATCCGGCCCACATGAATTCATATACAAACCAAAGTTTGTTTGATTCCACCACATGAAAAGTAAATGATTATGAAAAAGAGGTATATATGAGTGGATATGCGTTAGATTTCCTATGAAATTAAGCGTAATTGATTCATTTTAAAATTCTAGTATGGAAATCAATGCTAGAAATAGAAGAACCATACTCGGAAAACTTCCTACTATAAGGTTTATCCTAGAAATTTCCAATACAAATGCTTTTAATCAAAATGGTTGGTTTGTGCAATTTCCTACGCAGGTGAGCAATGACAGCGGAAGCCTGTGCTGACAAAACCTATAGGGACATGTGTCAACACTACATAAAAAGGTGATGCATGTCTCCCGCTTCACCCGAACAGGTGAGGCGCCATTAAATCTTCCCTTCTTGTAATGATCATTTCTAGTCTCTTCATTTAATTTTCTAAAATCAATGCACATTCAGTATCCTACAACAGTTCTAGTAGGGACGATTTCCTTGTGTTTATTCAGTACAACAATAAATCCTCCTTTCTTAGGGACACAATGAACATGACTTGTCCAATCACTTTCTTTGACATGATAAATGATACCTACATCAAGGAGGCGGATGATTTTATTTTCTTACCACTTCGTTCATATCGGGTTTAAGTTTTCTTTGAAAATCAGCCACGGGTTGGGCTCCATCTTCCATGAATATTTTATGAGTGGCGATTGAGGGACTTCTTGCAAGTCATCCAAGGAATAACCAAAGGCCTTACGGTGCATTTTAAGCACCATCATTAACTGTTTTTCTTCCTGTTCTGAAAGGTTAGTGCTCACAACAACAAGATATTTATTTGTTTCATCTAAGAACCTATATTTTAAATCTGGTGGGAGATGTTTCAGTTCTGGAGGTGGTAAATCTTCATCTCCCTTTCTTTCAGGTGTTTCATAATTCTCATTAGTTGAACTATCAACCATAGGAGAGGATTCTAAATATTTATCAATATAATTTTATCTGATTCTCTCGTAGCATCTTCATTTCCAAGTAAACTTACTTCCAAATCATCTCTAGAAGTATCATAAAATATCACAAAAAGATTAGTGAGATTACCTTCCTCCTCAAGTTCCTCTTCTTCAAAATCTTCGATAATCGGTTTATGAGCAAACTTTGAGAAATGGAAGCTCATTACTTCCTCCCCAAACTTAATAGGTACATTCCTTATTTTTCCCTCCTGGATACTAAAATAAAATCTATAAGGAATAACATTAACGGTTGTTCCAATATCACAAAGGCCATAATAAGAAGATCCACCAAAAGTGCAAGGTAGATGATAACCCACAAGTATAGGGGATCGCAGCAGTCTTCGCGGGTAGTAAAACCCAATTTATTGATTCGACACAAGGGGAGACAAAGAATACTTGAAAGCCTTAACAACGGAGTTGTCAATTCAGCTGCACCTGGAAACAGACTTGCTCGCAAGAGTTTATCGATAGTAACAGTTTTATAGCAGTAGCAGTAGTGAAATAACAGCAGCAGAGTAACAGAGACAGCAGTAGTGATTATAGTAAACAGCAGGATTAGAATACTGTAGGCACGGGGACGGATAACGGGCGTTGCATGGATGAGAGAAACTCATGTAACAATCAAGCAGGGCATTTGCAGATAATAATAAAACGGTGTCTAAGTACAAAGCAATCAATAGGCATGTGTTCCAATTATAGTCGTACGTGCTCGCAATGAGAAACTTGCACAACATCTTTTGTCCTACCAGCCGGTGGCAGCCGGGCCTCAAGGGAATCTACTGGATATTAAGGTACTCCTTTTAATAGAGTACCGGAGCAAAGCATTAACACTCCGTGAACACATGTGATCCTCACATCACTACCATCCCCTCCGGTTGTCCCGATTTCTGTCACTTCGGGGCCATTGGTTCCGGACAGCGACATGTGTATACAACTTGCAGGTAAGACCATAAACAATGAATATCATGATGAATAATAACATGTTCAGATCTGAGATCATGGCACTCGGGCCCTAGTGACAAGCATTAAGCATAACAAGTTGCAACAATATCATCAAAGTACCAATTACGGACACTAGGCACTATGCCCTAACAATCTTATACTATTACATGACCAATCTCATCCAATCCATACCATCCCCTTCAGCCTACAGCGGGGGAATTACTCACACATGGATGGGGGAAACATGGCTGGTCGATGGAGAGGCGTCGGTGGTGATGATGGCGATGATCTCCTCCAATTCCCCGTCCCGGCGGAGTGCCAGAACGGAGACTTCTGGCTCCCGAGATGGAGTTTCGCGATGTGGCGGCGTTCTGGAGGGTTTCTGGTGACTTCGACTTCCCTCCGTGCATTTTTAGGTCGAAGGCAATAAGTAGTCCGAAAGAGGGCGTCGGGGGCCAGCCGAGGCCGCCACACACTAGGGCCACGCGGGCCCCTCCTGGGCCGCGCCGGCCTAGTGTGTGGGGCCCTCGTGCCCCCACCTGGCTTGCCCTTCTGGCTCCGCCAATATTCTGGGAAAATAGGACCTTCTGCATAAATTCCGAGGATTTTCCTGAAAGTTGGATTTCTGCACAAAAACGAGACACCAGAACAGTTCTGCTGAAAACAGCGTTAGTCCGTGTTAGTTGCATCCAAAATACACAAATTAGAGGCAAAACAATAGCAAAAGTGTTCGGGAAAGTAGATACGTTTTGGACGTATCAACTCCCCCTAAGCTTAGCTTATTGCTTGTCCTCAAGCAATTCAGTTAACAATTGAGCGATAAAAGAACTTTCACGAACACATTTGTTCATATGATGTAAATATTCTCATGCTATGGCTAACACTTAGGCAGTTCATAATAAGATACATGCAAATAAGATCATGTAATAGCTATGTCAATCATGGAAAGGTACCAACAATTAATAATAAGCATCATGAATCATGTATATAAGCAGGATTGCAATGTTCATAAAAGAGTATGATAGAGTGGTATCTCGCTTGCCCCATGTTCGATCAGCAAAACATAAATGCTCAGGCACCTCTGAAGTTCATAGAAAGACTAGAAATAGTGATTGTCAAAGATAAAAGCATCAAAGTTATACCACAATCAATCATATTTTGAGACAAGCATATTACACTAAGAATGACAGTTGTGCTCTCAAGAAAGTACTCAAAGAAAGGATGGAGACTCAATGTAAAAGTAAAAGATTGACCCTTCGCAGAGGGAAGCAAGGATTAACATGCGCTAGAGCTTTTCATTTTTAAAACAGGAGTAAAATTGTTTTGAGAGGTGTTTGTTGTTGTCAACGAATGGTTATGGGTACTCTAACTACCTCATCAACCAGACTTTCAAGAGCGGCTCCCATGAAATTTTATTTTTGGGTGGCACTCCTTCCAACCTTGCTTTCACAAACCATGGCTAACCGAATCCTCGGGTGCCTGCCAGCAATCTCATACCATGAAGGAGTGCCTTTTTATTTTAGTTTTATTTAGATGACACTCCTCCCCACCTTTGCTTTCTCAAGCCATGGCTAACCGAATCCTCGGGTGCCGACCAACAATCACATACCATGGAGGAGTGTCTATTTGTAAATTTATGAAAGTTAATTAATTGGGGCTGGGAACCCCGTTGCCAGCTCTTTTTGCAAAATTATTGGATAAGCGGATGTGCCACTAGTCCATAATGAAAGTCCGTCCGGAGTAAATGACAAGATTGAAAGATAAACACAACATACTTCCTCATGAGCTATAAAACATAAACACAAATTGAGGAGCATTTTGAAGGTTTAAAGGTAGCACATGAAAATTTACTTGGAATGGTTTGAAATGCCATGCATAGGTATTTATGGTGGACACTTTGGAACAACTTGGTTTTCATGTGTTTGGAGGCACGAGCAGCGTTCCCGCTCAGTACAAGTGAAGGCTAGCAAAAGACTAGGGAGCGACAAATCAAGAGAGCAAAGAATCGTCATAATCATGCTTGCGGCAAAATAAATTAACTGAGGCATAAGAGTGATACAAGAACTCTGAAGCAATGTAAATCATCGAGGCTTAATTGACTTTTGTTCAGTCATATGCATGCGTGAGCATGTGCCAAGTTAATTCAAACGAATTATTCAGAGGAGGATACCACAATATCATACCTATTTATGAATAAAACAATGCAAGCAAAAATCCATGACATGCTACTCATATTAATAAATTGGAGCTTAACATGAGAGATCATGAACTACTAGACTTTCTTAAATGACATATACCTCACATGAACCAACCAAGCGTGCTCACATGGATGAGTATATGTACAAAAATGAAAACAAATAGAGTTCATACCAGCCTCTCACCACAATCAGATTGTCGTAGATCGTCATTATTGCTTTTTCACTTGTGTAGCTTGAATAATATGGAATGAAAACCACGCTCCAGCCACCGAAGACCATTGAACTCATAAAGAAATTAACAAAACCAAAGAAGAACAGCAAATATTTTTGGTGTTTTCGAATTTGGAAGCAAGAACAAAAGGAAACAAGCAAACAAAGCAAAATCTTTTTGGGTTTTCTTATAGCAAACTAGCAATAGCAAATAAAGTAAGGTAAAATCAAGAAACTAAAATAAACAAGTGGTGAAGAGAAACAACAGAAATATTTTTGGTCTTTTGGTGTTTTAGGAAAGAAACAAAGTACGAATAAGAAAATGAAAACTAAAAGAAACTCAGAAAAGCAAGACGGCAGAAATCTGCCAAAACTTGACAGCAGTACAGAATTCTATTTTTACAAAAATCTTCCGTTGCTCAGTTCGAAAAGTGTTCAACTAATGAAAGTTAGATAACAACCTGGGGAACATGCAAAAAAATTGGCAGCTCAAAATAACGTTCTGGCTGTGCGCACGAATTTTTCTAGTGACAGTACAGAATCTGTTTTCAGGCAGCACCTCCCCAAATATCATCTTCCTCTCATTAGAAAACCACTCAAAGAAACTCAACAAGTATATACAAGTATCCAGCAACCATAATATGAAAAGAATGAGTGATGCCGGTATAACTCCCCCCAAGATTAGGCTTTTGCCTAAGTGGAGATCAATCCCATGGTGCCCATGAAGTAGCACCTTCGTAGTATGACGAAGATGGATCATATTCCGGGTATGTGCTGGAAGAAGCACCCGGATACATGACAGTGTAGTTATAAGAGGGCTCGGCATCCTCGGAGTCATGCTGCTGGTGGAAGCCTTGTATCTTCAATTGCTCATCCACCTCCTCCTTAGTGCGCGACCATGGTTTCCTGTCAATACTGAACAAATCTGGCTGCGGCAAAAGGATTTCCCTCTCTTCCCCGTCAGCAAACAATATTCTATAGACAATCTTATCTAAACTAGAGTCGGTTGTAACAAATTGATGACTCTTCATAGCAGCAATATCGAGCCTCGTCGAAAAATAGGACCAACAGTATAATTTTTGTGAATTTTTGAAAACTTTGAAAAATGCACATTTCTGGGTATTAAGTTTATTATTACTGGCCAGGAATTTTTTTGAAATCTCTAACTAACTAAGGAACTTTACAAAACAAGAGTGCTACAGCAAGTAGAACAAGTGGAGGAAGAAAGAGATGTTGTTTACCTCCTCTATACATATAAAAAGTATTTCTTAACAAGGTTGATCAAGTCTTGCCACCAAATAAATTTTACATAGCATAAGAAGAAATAAACCTCAAATCAATCATGTTACCTTGAATTGTATTGATATGGATCCAATCACAAGAGTTTGATATTCTTCTTTAGGCTCATATATAGGACAATCAATGGTTCCCACTTTGATAGTTCTCACATTAGAAATTGTATTAACTCCACATGCTTTCTCAATCCTCTTGGGAAAATAAACGGTATGCTCCTTGTCATCAACATTGAAAGTAACTTTTCCTTTATTGCAATCAATAACAGCCCCTGCGGTGTTAAGAAAAGGTCTCCCAAGAATAATAGACATATTATCATCTTCAGGCATTTCCAACACAACAAAATCAGTTAATATCAAGCAGTTATTAGCAACTTGAACATGAACATCCTCACATATACCAACAGGAATAGCAGTAGATTTATCAGCCATTTGCAAAGATATATCAGTCGGTATCAACTTATCTAAATAAAGTCTCTTATAAAGAGAGAAAGGCATAACACTAACACCCGCTCCCAAATCACATAGAGCAGTTCTAACATAATTATTCTTAATAGAACAAGGAATAGTCGGTATACCTGGGTCGCCAAGCTTCTTTGGAACCTTACCATTAAAAGAGTAATTAGCAAGCATAGTGGAAATCTCCTCATTAGGAATTTTCCTTTTGTTAGACACAATATCTTTCATATACTTTGAATAAGGAGGCAATTTAATAGCATCAGTCAAAGGTATTTGCAGGAATAAAGGTTTCATCCAATCACAGAATTTGTTATAGTGCTCTTCTTCCTTTGATTTTAGTTTCTTAGCAGGAAAAGGCATTTGTTTTTGAACCCAAGGTTCCCTTTCATTACCATGTTTCTTAGCAATAAAATCTTCTTTAGTATACTTTTTTATTTTTAGCATGCTTTTCGGGTTCTTCTTCAACCTCTTCTTTATCAGAAGCATCATTCTTATCATTACCATTATTATTATCATGTTCATTACCACTTTCAGTTTCAGCATCAGAAATAGAAATACTATTAGGATCATTAACAGGCTCAGAGGATTCCACAACAGTATTTTTTTTTTCTTTTTCTTAGATGGAGCACTAGTTTCAGTTCGTTGAGAATCTTGTTCAATTCTTTTGGGATGCCCTTTAGGATATAGAGGATCCTGGGTAGAGACACCACCTCTAGTTGTTACTTCATAGGCATGTTTCTCTTTAGAATTATTTTTTAATAAGTCATTTTGCACTTTAGTAAGTTGATCAATTTGAGTTTGAACCATTTGAAAATGTTTAACAAGCATCTTAACATCATTGGAGGTTCTCTCCACAATACCATGCAATTCACCAATAGCTCGAGAATTTTCCATTAGATGATTCTCTACTCTCATATTAAAATTTTCTTGCTTAACAATATAATTATCAAACTCATCTAAGCATTGCGCAGGAGGTTTTGAATACGGAATATCTTCCCTAGTAAAGCGCTGAAGGGAGTTTACCTCGATCATGGATGAAGGGGGAATTATCTCACATATATCTTCTATGGGAGGTAGATTCTTCACATCTTCAGATTTAATACCTTTCTCCTTGAGAGACTTCTTGGCTTCCCTCATATCCTCATCATTCAATTTAATTAAACCCCTCCTCTTCAATATTGGCGTTGGAATTGGTTCAGGCGTAGTCCAATCATCATGATTCCGACTTATTTTAGCCAATAATTCTTCAGCTTCGTCTGGAGTTCTTTTCCTGAAAACACAACCAGCACAACTATCCAAATATGCCCTACACTCAATGGTTAGTCCACTATAAAATACATCAAGTAGCTCATTCTTTTCTAAATCATGTCCAGGTCGAGCTTTGATAAGAGAACAAAATTTGCCCAAGCCTCACGCAATTTCTCTTCATCTCCCTGGTCAAATCTATAAATTTTCTGTAAAGCAACATGTTGAGCACTAGCAGGAAAGTATTTTCGAAAGAAAACATCACGCAAATCAGTTGGACTTTTAATAGAACCAGGAGGCAAATTATTATACCAAGTTTTAGCATCATCCTTTAATGAGAAAGGAAAAATTTTAGCGACAAAATAAGTACGCATCTTGACATCATCAGAAAACAAACTACTCATAGAAGAAAGTTCAATCATGTGTTCTACAGCACTTTCTTTTTCAGTACCACAAAAGGGTGCTTTCTCTACAATAGCTATATGAGATAGATCAAGAGAAAAATCATAATCTTTATCCTTAATGCATATAGGAGATGTGGCAAATTTAGGATCAGGAGATAACTTATGTCTAACAGTATATTGTGTGAGAAACTTTTTAATTTTACTTGCATCAGCAGTAGCATTGCATCTATTAATAAAATCATCATTAAGCTCCACATAATCTTCATCAGGATCATCACTAGAATAATCAAGTTCAGGTGAATTAACAGGTGTAGTAGCATTAGGAGTTTCAGTATTTTCAATTTGTCTAGACCTAGCAATTGTAGCATCTAGAAAAGATCCCAATGAACCACTATCATCAAGCACAACAGAAACATTATCAATATTATGAGAGTTTTCAGATTCAGCAGAAGTACCAGCAAGTGAAGCTTGTGGCGGTGAAACAAGTCGACTTATCACAGATGGTGAATCAAGAGTAGCAGAGGTACTCAGAGTAGTACCTTTTCTTGTAGTGGATGGTAATATGGCGACTTTAGGATCGCGAGGTTTACCCATGATGGAGAATTTGCAGCGAACAATATAAATCCAAGTGAACATCCAAATAAAGCTATGCTCCCCGGCAATGGCGCCAGAAAACAGTCTTGATAACCCACAAGTATAGGGGATCGCAGCAGTCTTCGCGGGTAGTAAAACCCAATTTATTGATTCGACACAAGGGGAGACAAAGAATACTTGAAAGCCTTAACAACGGAGTTGTCAATTCATTGCACACAGGAAAGCAGACTTGCTCGCAAGAGTTTATCGGTAGTAATAGTTTTATAGCAGTAGCAAGTAGTGAAATAACAGACGAGTAACGAGACAAAGCAGTAGTGATTATAGTAAACAGCAGGATTAGAATACTGTAGGCACGGGGACGGATAACGGGCGTTGCATGGATGAGAGAAACTCATGTAACAATCAAGCAGGGCATTTGCAGATAATAATAAAGCGGTGTCTAAGTACAAAGCAATCAATAGGCATGTGTTCCAATTATAGTCGTACGTGCTCGCAATGAGAAACTTGCACAACATCTTTTGTCCTACCAGCCGGTGGCAGCCGGGCCTCAAGGGAATCTACTGGATATTAAGGTACTCCTTTTAATAGAGTAACGGAGCAAAGCATTAACACTCCGTGAACACATGTGATCCTCACATCACTACCATCCCCTCCGGTTGTCCCGATTTCTGTCACTTCGGGGCCATTGGTTCCGGACAGCGACATGTGTATACAACTTGCAGGTAAGACCATAAACAATGAATATCATGATGAAATAATAACATGTTCAGATCTGAGATCATGGCACTCGGGCCCTAGTGACAAGCATTAAGCATAACAAGTTGCAACAATATCATCAAAGTACCAATTACGGACACTAGGCACTATGCCCTAACAATCTTATACTATTACATGACCAATCTCATCCAATCCCTACCATCCCCTTCAGCCTACAGCGGGGGAATTACTCACACATGGATGGGGGAAACATGGCTGGTCGATGGAGAGGCGTCAGTGGTGATGATGGCGATGATCTCCTCCAATTCCCCGTCCCGGCGGAGTGCCAGAACGGAGACTTCTGGCTCCCGAGACGGAGTTTCGCGATGTGGCGGCGTTCTGGAGGGTTTCTGGCGACTTCGACTTCCCTCCGTGCGTTTTTAGGTCGAAGGCAATAAGTAGTCCGAAAGAGGGCGTTGGGGGCCAGCCGAGGCCACCACACACTAGGGCCGCGCGGGCCCCTCCTGGGCCGCGCCGGCCTAGTGTGTGGGGCCCTTGTGCCCCCACCTGGCTTGCCCTTCTGGCTCCGCCAATATTTTGGGAAAATAGGACCTTCTGCATAAATTCCGAGGATTTTCCTGAAAGTTGGATTTCTGCACAAAAACGAGACACCAGAACAGTTCTGCTGAAAACAGCGTTAGTCCGTGTTAGTTGCATCCAAAATACACAAATTAGAGGCAAAACAATAGCAAAAGTGTTCGGGAAAGTAGATACGTTTTGGACGTATCAGTAGAACAGGCTTACCCACATTTTTAGCTTTAACCATACCTTCTATGAATTGCGAGGCTTCGGAGTCGAGCTCTACTACATTGCAATGTGCATAAATAGCTAAAATCCCCTCCTCAGTTACCTCACCTTCTTCATCTGCAACTTGATAAGTGGGTTCCTTATTACTAAATTTTTCTTCTGGTGCTCTTACCTCTTCCATCTCTTCTTCTTTTTGTTCAGCAAGGAGTTGAGCTCTAGTGTGCCTCGCCGCTGTCATTGGGAAAGGGAGCGGTTCTTCATAATGTATCCTTTCAATGGGTACCTATTTAGGCACTTCAGCTACAACTTGTATAGCTTCAACGGGTTGAGGTGGCAGAGTATAATGAAGCCATTCCTTCTTAGGTGCTTCAACAAATTCTGTAAAAGCTTGAAGAACATCTAATACCATAACATCATCAAGATTAAGTTCATTAGCCGTTTCTTTTACTTGTCCAGTGTTCTTATAAGAATTTAGACAATCATATTCAATTTCTATCTCACCTCACTCCCTAGATCAAAGCTCCAAGGTTCTCTATTTCTATGAACTTTATCTAGGCATACTCAAGCTTGCTCAGGGCTGAGTTCCATAAAAGATCCACCGGATAGTAAATCTAATTCTCTTTTATTATCTTGATCAAGTCCTCCACAAAAAAACATGCAAAACATACCAAGGTGGTAAATCATGATGGGGACAATTTTGAACCATACCTTTATATCTCAAGTAGGCTCTCATTAAACTTTCGCCACGGCGATTCTTGAAATTGTTTATGAATATTCTCGCTTTGGCGGACTTAAACTTGGGGTAGAATCGAAATATAAACTCCTTCACGAAATTCTCCCAAGTATCAATATTCTCTGCAGGACAAGTTCTATACCAAGACAATGAGTGTTGGTTAGAGATTGGCTAAACAATTTAAGTTTTAGTTCATCATCAGAATATTCTCTCAATTTAATTGTCCAACACAACTCAGTAAAGAAATGTAAATGATTATAGGGATCCTCATCGGGATCATCTCCTGCAAAACTTTTTTTCTTTCGTAATAGCAATCAGGCGTGGATGAATTGCACAATCCACGTCACTCCCATTCGGGAATTCTTTAACAAACCCTCGGTTGAATCTCCCAAGGAATTCAGTTGTATCGAGCTTATTCAGAAGCCCAAGAGCAACCATGGTGCTACCTGAAACTATTAAACACCTTTAGTAAAAGCAATTAATAAATTAGCAACTAAGGACAAAGACCAAAAGCGCTGAGCTCCCCGGCAACGGCGCCAGAAAATAGCTTTATGACAGCAAGTACACAAATCAATTGTAGCTAGTTTCAAAATTAGAGTATCAAACCATGAGGAGCTACTAATTAAGGTCTTAATGCCCCTTACACTATATATTAAAGTCTATTTGTAAACTATTCTCGAATCTGAAATTAAGGTGTTTTAAAGGATGGTTGTAATTGGTTGCAAGAAAGTAAACAAAGTAATAATTTAAAAAGCGTTGTGAGGAATGGGTTGAAACTTAATAGACAAAGTGTTCTCGGGGATTATTGGATCCACCTATAGAATTTGGATTCAAGATAAAATATGCTTTTAATAATATTGTGTGTGGGGAGAGCTCCATAAAAAGATGAGCCCCAAAAGCCATCTGTCATCGTATCTCTAAATAACCATAGCAGCTAGTCTTTTGCAAGCCACATATTGACTATTGCTATTAAGGGTTTTACCCCATGGTTATCAGTATGAGCTTGGTGAGTCCCTCTTTACCCCCCTCATCCATGTGTTAAAGTGCCGATACGGTAATGTCACTTCTCGCCGTTCACCTTACCACACTTCAAAGGGTAGTTCCCCCTCGAGACCATAAGGCAATTATTACATGGTGCACAACATACAATATCAAGAGAGAGAACTAACACACAATAATACTTAAAACCATAGACCATCTTAGATTCATCTCATATTCATGCTAGGGTTTCTCCATCTCCCCAAGAACTAAAGGAACTACTCACACATGGAAACAATCAAGAACATCATCATAATCCTATGGATGGGATGAAGGTAATGGATGAATTCGAATACAAATCCACAATAGTAATCAAGATTACAACTATGGTTGAAGGAGAATGGGATCGGTGATGGTGATGGAGATTCAGCGGTTGATGATTAAGCGGATAATGCCTTGTCCTCCGATGATCCGCGTAGCAGCCCGGGTGATGTCTTCTCCAAAGTTGCTTCTCTAGATCTGACCAGGGGCGGTGTTTCTGTGTTTTTCGGAGCTGTGTGTCTCAGATATCCCTGCCATCTGCGCGAGATGAAAGTATTTGACGAGGCGGTGCTCCTGGCACACTGTATGGGCGGACGGTACGGGCGGACTCCCCCCCGTACCAATGCCCACTAAACTTACCAAAAGTTGTCCTCAAATCCTCCTTTCGCCCAGGTGCATAATTAAGTGATAAAATGATTTTTATCACGTCAAAATATCAGAAAATGATAGTTTTTATTGATATTTCATCATTGCCTTATTATCTTGAGATCTTGCATAGACAAGCATAAATGGGCGCGGTAGTACGGTGAAATACAAAAATCCTATTACCACTTGATGATATCTTAATGAAACAACAGTGTAAAAACATGCTAAAAATGCACTCATCAAGTTGAGACACTAAGTAATCGAAGAATAGGTGAGTCACATATTATATCTCACTACAAAGGTCACATTCTAAAGGTTTTGGGATCCCTCTTCTCCTCAAATTATCTCTAGTCATGATCTTATTTTGAGAGAGAAGCCAAAGGAAAATCTGAATCCTAGGTGGAATTTTCAACTCAGGAAAACAAGTTTAACACCTCTAAAATTAATAATGTTGTACAAAGATTTGGAGGAGTAAACCCCACTGGATTCATACAACCAGATCAGTTGGTCCTCTTCCTGAGACAAAGAAATAAAATAGCAATAGCCAAAACCTCAAACCATTGGGTCATAAGATCTTCATTAAAGGTTCTCCTAAAAGTACACCTAAGCTTTGAACCATCGCAAAGTTCAGCAATGGTTTTAGTTTGTTGGTTTACTATGAAGTAAATATCAAAAAATTGAGTGGCCAAAGGGGTATTTCCAAACCAAATGTCCTCCTAAAAACGAATTTGTTGGCCATTACCAACCTGCCATTTGTTCCCAACTTTTAATGCTTCATCTTCCAGCATGATCCCTTTCCAGAAAACAGAGTGGTGTGCACCTTGACAATAGAGAACATTTGGATTTCTAGTATTATATTTAGCAACAACTACATTTTCCCAAAGACTATCCTCAGCTTGAATGTATCTTCTAATCCAAGAGCCTAGTAATCCAAGACCCAAACATCCAAACTTCTTTTGACAAATAGAAGGCCAATTTGCTAGGTGAATCTTCTTGTTATCCTCAGCATCACTCCATAGGCAATTAGATATACTAGTATTAATCAAATGCAAAGCTCATTTTGGGAATTTTTTTAAAAAAGATAACATATAGATGTTGATATGGCTAGAACAAATTGGATTAGGATTCTCTTAGCCTCTAGTGATAAGAGTTTCCCTCTTCAACCAGCCATTCTATCAAACAAATTATCAGTTAAAGGTTGCAAATCCTATCTTTTGATTTTTTCAAAATGCAGTGGGAGACGAAGATATTCCCTATCAACTCACTCCTATGATAGTTAATTCTCATACCAGAAATTTGCTCAAAACAAGTGAGATTCTATTTAAAATTAACAACAACTCTATACTCTTTTTTCAGAAACAAATCATTAGCATACTGCAAGCTAACAACTCCATCAGGGATAATCCCCTAATTAAACCAGCCTCACATCCTTTGATGAGCATGTTAGAAAATACATATACTATAGTGTTAAGCAGCAGGGGAGCCAAACGATCCCGGATCCCCTGTCTAAGCCCTTTGCCTGTGAGGAAAATTCTCCTTCCACATCATTGATTCTCACACCAACAGATCAACCTAAAGTGATATGTTTAATAGGGGTATATAAATTTTGACCTCAAACCCCCTTTTTCCATGACTTAAAAAGGAAAATCCAAATTTACTTTATCATAAGCTTTTTCATAATCAATATTAAAAACTAAACCAAGGGTTTTCCTTGTATGGATCTTACGAATGATTTCATGAGCAGTAAAAGCATCTCCAGTAGTGGCTCTAAATTTTGGCGCTGTAAAGCGTGGATACATGGTGCGCTAGACCCTCACCGAAAGCTACAAATTGCGTAGCAAAATGCAGCGCTGAAACATCGTATTTTTAGAGGCGCCAAAATGCAGCGCCAAAAACATAATACAATTCAAACAAAGACTAAAAAATAGAGAGAAAATAGGAAAAAATTATCTAGATAGATATTTCATATTTTTACAAAGTAGTGCGATAAAAATAAAAATTGGACTAGTGTCGTGTCCGACACCAGATCCGACGAGAACAAGTCAACCCAACGGGGTTCGTCATCGCCAGTGGTGGTCGGCCCGGTGAGTTGCGCTTCGATTAAGGCCCGTTTCGCCGCCTTCTCCGCCCTCCATTGTGTGTGGTCTTCTTTCTTCGCGGCCCGCATCGCCGCCTTTTGCGCCCTCCGTCTGTGGAAGTGCTCGTTCTCGGCGACAACGTCGTCAGGGAAGCGGGCCACGCGGGCATGCCGCACACTCGTCCCGCGTGACGGTGTACCGCGGCGACGCGAGATCCTCAGCATGATGGCGCGTCCACACGTTGTTGAAAATCATCGATGAGAGCGGGCTCCCGATCGGCCACGCCACGGTGTCGTACGCGGGTGCGATCTTGTGGGCGATCTCGTAGGTGCCAAGGCCGATGCGCTCGTCGCCGGTACGTATCTCCGCGTAGTACGTGTCGTTGGGAGCGCGTGGACGAAGCATGGTGGTGGAGCGGCAGCGGGCCGAATCGAATCGAAGCGGTGAGCGGCGCGGCTCGAAGCGAAGCGGTGAGGAATGTTCCAGCGGTTGACGACGCGTTGGCTTTTATGGCTCGTTCGAAGCGGCGCAGGAGATTTGGCGCCCAGGATGCCGCGTGCGGGGGATTTTTTGGCGCGCGAGGTTTTTCCGCGCCCATTGGACCTTCGCACGGGAGAGAGCGCGCTAAATAGGCCTTTTTTTTGTAGCGCGTGGGCCGTTTAAAGCGCCTACTGAAGATGCTCTAACCATGCTTTCTAGAATAAATCTATCTTTTATAAAAGCAGATTGATAAAGAGCAATTAGCGTATTAATAACTCTAGCATATCTGTTTGTCACAGTTTTTATAAAAACCTTGAAGCTACAATTAAGTAAGCTTATGGTATGGGTCTAATTTTTTTTATGGATCTAGCATCATTCTCTTTTAGGAGTAGAGTAATCATAGCAACAAGTAATTTGGTGGGAGGGAGTATTATAGACACTTTTTAGATAATATTTTTACTAAACCTGTAACAAGTAATTTGGTGAGAGGGAGCATTAGAGCATCTCCACTCGTCTCCCCGAACAGGCCCTCGGCGTGCCATTTTTTCATCCGGACGGCGAAAAATGGCCCAGCCGCGCCCCCGGTTCCTCGTTTTTCGCCGGATTTGGGCTTTCATCCATCCGGCGAGCCCACGCCAACCCCGGCCTACCGGGGAGCGCTCGGGGACTCCGGACGAAGCGAAAGCGCGCGAAACGCCGAGAAATCTCTCCCGCGCTTTCGTTTCGTCTTCGCCGCAGAGGTGGCCCCGACCGGTCAGCGACACGCGCATCGTCTTCCGCGCACGCATCGTCTTCCGCGCGCAGTAAAGGCTGCCATCGGTCAGCTCGCCGCGGACGCGTCGCATTCCACGCGGCATTAATCGCCGGCACCAGCCGCACCTATATACGCCGCTCCGCTCGCCGCGACGCTTATCCCTGCTCCACTCTCCCTCCACTCTCCCGATCCATGGCGTTCAACGACGAAGACGGCGCAGCCAACAACGGCTTCCCCCGCCGGTCGCTCCACGCGTGGGAGGGGCACCTCCTCCACCAGGCGGGGTACCCCTGCCCGCCGGACACGAGGCCTCCCGGCGGCGGGTGGCGGCTAAGTGCTGGTGGCGTGCCAATCCCGCCGCCGCCCCAGGGCCACGCCCTCGACGCCGCCATCGAGGAGGCTCGGATGGCGATGACGGAGGAAGAACGCGCCGACCCGCGCCACCACCCCGAGAACTACACGAGGTGGAACTCCTTCTTCCTCCGGCGGTGGGAGCGGGAACTGGCGTCCTACGACGGCCCGCCGCCTCCGCCTCCGCGCAACAACGCCACGGGTCGCCGGCGTTGGTGGAGCGCGCCGAATAGGACGCTCCATAACGTCCTCGAGCACATCGAGGGCGGCAACTCCCCGGTGCTCACGATGCCCCCTCCATCGAGGGCATCGACCAGCCGCCGCCGGGGAAACAGCTGGCAGCCACGGCGCATGGCTGCCAGCTCGTCGTCTTTCGACACGGCGTCGAGGTCGCTCTCCAGGTCGGCGCCATCCTTGGCGCCGGTGAAAAAGGAGCCGGCTTCCCCGCCGAGCAACCGCACGCGCGGCGGCGGCATCGTCATCCGCGAGCCCTAGACGGCACAAGGACGGCTCCGCCCGAAGCGCGAACAGGACACCTCCGGCGAGCGGAAGCGCAACCCGGCGAAGGTGAAGGTGGAGGAGGCCGAAAGCGCCGAGGACGCCGCCATCCTCGAGGCCGTCATCGCGAGGTCCCTCCAGGACCTCGTTCCCGCTGAGAACGCCATGCCGCTCGACCAGGCCTGCGCCTGGTCGAGGGAGCAGTGGGAGAAGGAGGAGGCGGAGCGGCAGGCGAGGCTCCTCCAGGACGTCGCTCGCTACCGCCGGCCTGCGACTCCTCCATCCGGTGACGCCGTCCCCGTCGTCGACCTCGAAGCCTCCGACGACGACCTGTACAAGCCATCGCCGTCCCCGCCTCGCACCAGTGGCCGGTGGGGAGACGCCGGCCAAGGCAGCAGCCAGGGGGCTTCGGCACCGCCGCAGTTCGACGACGACGGCTCCGACGACGATGGCGACATGGACTACACGGTGTTCTACCGCCATTTCGGCATGTAGAGCGCCGTGTTTTAATATTTACAGTTGTATTCCCCTAGCCGAATTCGAAATATAGTCGAATTCGGTCTCTATGTATGAACTTCGCCCTCTATATAGTAAATATCATTAAATTTAGTCCAAATTCGACCGTTTTATGTCGTAGTTTGTCAAGTTTCCGTTTTTCAAATTTAGATCACCGTCTTCTCCTCCCCAGGCTTTCGGCGTGGAGAGGGCAAACGAGTGGAGATGCTCTTATATTTAGCTTGTGGGTATAGACTCTGTTGACCAGCCAGTAGCCACGTGGCAGGCAAGGCGCCGACCCCCAAAGGAGAGAACAGAGGCAAAGACAGGGGCTGGCGGCGGCTCACTTCAGGGATTCTCATCCTTGTCCGTGCCTCAAGTTGGCTAGCCGGCGACAATTCCGGGCGCAGTCCGACGTGCTACGCGCTCCCCTGCCGCCGCGCTCTCCACGCTGCCCCGAGGGGCCCCGACCCACCACATCGAGCGCGAATAGCGGGGGGAGGTGCGGCGGCGGCGGCGGCGCGGATGGACCCCGAGGCGGCGACGGAGCTGGCGCGGAAGGGCGTCACCCTCCTTCTCCTCGACGTGCCCCAGCACACCGTCCTCGGCCTCGACACGCAGGTAGTGCTGTTCTGAGATTGCTCCTCCATGGTTGCGTCGATTGGTTAAGGGCTTGACACCCAAGTGCTTCTTCAGGTGTTCTCGGTCGGTCCCAGGTTCAAAGGTATCAAGATGGCGCCTCCAGGGCCGCATTTCGTCTACTACTGCTCCCCCAGCAGGTAGGAACATGCTTCAGTTACTGTAGTTTTTTTTTTCCTTTTTAGGTAGTGATTTTGATGCACAGCTGTTCGTAGAATCTAAAGAGAAATTAACTGCTGTAGAAGTAGCAGCGATTTCGGTGAGAATATGCTACAGTCTAGATATGATGCATACCTGTCGTATTGACACATTCATGTGAGGGTGGATCCAAACATGCTTTATGGAGTGTTTTGTTAGCAACACCATGCTGTCGTTTTGTTGTCCGTTTGATCCATAACCTGTTCAGGTTGCATCCTGAAAACTGTTGTCGACTGTGTTTAGACTCTGAAAATTTATGTGCACGCTTTGGTCATTTTACTCTCAGTTTTACATATTTTCGGATGGTAAACGTGTTTCATTGTTTCTGATTTCCTGTATTGATTGTTTCGCTGCTATCTACGATTATTGTAGGCACGGGAGTGAGTTTGCACCTACTGTCGGATTCTTTCTTACTACTCACCCATCTGAGGTATCCCCCTGTTTCCCGAAGCAAGTTCAGTAACTTCGTGTGCTGAATGAGCAAGTGCATATCATGTTTTGAGTTTTTGTCAGTTTTTTGTGTGTACTGGGACCTGTTTTATAAAAGGATTCAGATGAACTGTTAGATCAATGACTCACATGGCTTGTTATCTGGTTTTGGTAGGGAAATATAAATAGAATATCAAATCCATGTAAAACTCTACTTTAGTAGTATCTTATCTGGTTTAGATAGGGAAAAAGTGAATATCATATCAATTCAATGTAAAGCATCTACTTTTAAGGGTAGTAGTATTAAAATAACTGTATTTCATTTATTTCATCTGTTCCTCTCTATCGTATACTACATGTCGAGTGTTTTGCCTTTCTTTCTTTTAGCGTGAATTGGGAACTGATATTATACATATGTATATCCATGTCTGAATCGGATAGCTCATTTTCAAATAAAGCATAATGTTCCTGTTTATTTATGTATCAAGCTTCAAATATCCTGTCTATGGAGTGATGGGGGTGCAAAATAGATAGAAAAGTACTATACTTGTAAAGCATCAGAACCAAACAAGGATTCTCATTGTGTTTTTGAATTTGAGTGGTTGGATATTTTTCTGTCAAGAAATTATAATAATTACACGGTTAATTACTTTCATGTACTCATCTCCTGCCTTATATGTCCAGGTGGTCGTTCGAAAATGGCATGCTCAAGAGGAGAGATTAGTGAAACTATCTGAAGAGGAGGTTATATGTCGGATTACATTATACTCTTTGATCTACTCTAGGCCACATTATTATTTTGTATTCCCATATCTTTGTAACGTATGCATAGTACATCACTTGAGATTATACTGGATGAGATGGCAACCAGTGTTAAAAGGCAATATTCCGTTAGGATAAGCATACTGCATTTTGCAAAATATTAGTATGGCAGCTCCAGCTCCAGCAGTTGTTGTAGTTCTTATTTGGGTCATGCACTGTAACTGTAAAACTCTAGGTGCTAATGTTCGACATGCCTTGTAAATTTAGACCTGGAACTTTACAAATAACTTGATAATAAATTGAGGATGCATTGCCTCAGTTGGATTAGTAATACGTGACTAATCCACTTGTTCTGCACCAGATGATAATTTAATATGATAGACTATACAAAATTTACCTATGTTATGTTCAAATTGTTTTCCCTGCAGCTGTTGTATTTATAGTATATGAAATACAGAATACACAAACTGTATGTGTCCGGATGTCTCAAAATTGCAGCATATTCAACATAATTGACCTTCCTGTTATTGACTGACATAGCATAACAATCCCTTAAAGTGGGGATGCATGTGCTTGATTTCTCTTGGGATGGAATACTAAATTTTATTTTCTGGTAGGAAATCAGATACTCTGAAGCAGTGAAGCGTTTCGAGTTTGATGATCAGCTTGGACCATACAATTTGGATTCTTATGGAGACTGGAAACAACTTTCAAGCTACTTGTCACAAAGTGTGATTGAACGCCTTGGTATGCGTGATACATTTTCATTTTTTCCTCCTATCCTTAATAGTTATGGAGCAGCCGTATTTATGATATTTTCAATAGAACCAACTAATGAACTACTGATTATTTGTGTTTGGATTGTCCAGAGCCAATTGGAGGGGAAATTACAATTGCATTGGAGACATCATGGATGGATAGAGCTCCCCAAACTGATATGGAGAGACGATTGATGGGACAACTTAGAGAAGACAAGTTCGCAAAGATATCTCCCGCACAGCCTGAGCGGAGAGGATGCTACTACACAACTATCCCTTCTTCGGTTAAGCACAAGAATATCTTTGCGAATGAGCTGACTTTGCTGAATTTGGACAGAGTAATGTTCTTATTATGTTATTTGGCAGCATACTTTGGCATAGTTAATATCACTACGTATCTTTTTTTCTAGATTTTCTTTTCTCAATCATTTCCTGGAGCAGTATTTTTTCTGATTTGAGCACATCTTACAATTCAATACTGAAATGTTTGGATGCCGCTACATATGGACAGACCACCTGAATTTGAATAGTACAAGCTGCAGTTATAGTTAGCACAGTAACCAGCACCCATGGAAAAACTTGGTTTCCAGCTTTTTGTCCATTTCAATCACATCGCCATCAATCATACTGTAATATACAAATAGGCATCATAACTTGCTTCTAACGGTGGTTTGCTCTATTAGTTCCTCTTATAGGTTTCCTTTTGTAGAAAACACTGGGTTAACATGTTATACCATTATTTGTTGACATGTCTGTTCTACTTCTCAGACAAGCTTGCTGGAAAGTGTTTTGGCCAAAAGTTATCAAGACCAGGAAGATTTGCTCTTGGGAGAGCTGCAGTTCTCTTTCATAGCATTTATGGTACTACAGAACCAAACAATTATTTTGAAGACGTCTTATATATTATACAGCTCTATTCTCTAATGTATTATGTATGCGAGCTGTGTAGATGGGGCAGTCACTGGAGGCGTTCATGCAGTGGAAAGCATTAGTCAGTCTTCTTTTGAGCTGTAGCGAAGCTGTAAGTACTATTTTTTTAAAATCTTAAACAGTGTTGTAACTCTTGCTCCTTAAATATTGATTGTTAAATTGTATATACCCCACTCCTCTGTAGTATTACTAGTTTACTATTCAGGGTTTGGAAAATCATGTGTGAATCAGCTGGTTACCAAAATTACCATAGAGCGGTTTTCAGAACCCTGGCTCAGTTCCGTCACCAATGACCCCATTTTGACCTCCTATTCTATTCAAGGAATAGTAGTAGGTTGAAAGCTAAAGAATGACCGAATTTCAAATTCGAGATATTAAACCATGTTTCTGAGTGAAAATTGGTACTGACCAGGTTCTGGTATACAACCCCATAACAGTTTAGAAACGATGCGGCATTCAGTCCTAAATGTTACCTAAATATCTTCATTCTTGGGCGAAATCTTATCATGTTGGGTCTAACTCTAACCTAAATGCTTTTGGTTCCTTTCTTGCCCTTAGTTTGACATTTTCTATCAGTGATTTTCTTGCAACCAGGTCTTTTTTCTGCTTTCCTTTTTGAAGTGAGAAGGCTAGGCATGCAATATACTTTTTAGTTTGAACTACCATGTCAGGGAATGTATTGGTTGACTTGAGTCATTGTGCTTCTATATGAAATAACTGAGTATGTGTTTAACAGCTCATTATTAATCCGGGTATTTTCGATGCGGGGATTGTGGGAAAATGGAATGAAAGAGATCAGGAAATGCACTGCATTTGATAGTTGATGCCATCCTCATGAGGATCTGTTGCACATCTGCACTATTTAATACATACCAATACATTCTTAGTTGACTCATTGTTTCTTTCTCCCTGGCAGCCACTTCATGCACGGACACAAATGTTTGTGAAGGTATTCTGTGACCGTATTTGTTGTTTATTTTTGTACCTCAGGCATTCTTTGTTGAAGTTATCAGGGCAATGCAGTCGAACCTTAAGGAGTAATAGGAGTTCTGTTTGTCACTTATTTGTTACGTGCAGTTTATTAGGGTTATTTACTATCAATTCAAGCATGGTTTTCAACGGACACATGATTCTAGAAGTAGTGAGGACAAGGGCAACTCTTTGTTTCTGGATGAAGCGTGGTTTTCAAGAGACATATTTCTGTACCGCCTTTCCAAGGTAATTTTACTGTAATCTTTATTTGGACAATTCGTTCGCTTCCTCATAGCAACACAATATGTAGTTATACACACCACTGAAGATAATATTTGATGTGATTTCGCCATGAAATTAGTTTATCCTGGTACATCATTGTTTTTCCTGTTGTTTTGGCAATGCTGTTCGCCTCCAATTAGTTCCATGACTGCAGGGTCTCGTTTTTTCCCCCTTGTCCACTATTGAATACTGATATTGTTGTGAAGAGGGAAAGTAATTGCTCAGTTATTGTCCAGTTTTGTCATTTGTGTTTAATTCATAATGCAACACCTTCTGGCCCGACATAATGCAACACCTTGTAAATTTGTAAACTAGTAGAACAGTTAATCTGCTGTGACTCGCGGTGGAAAACAAAAGTTAACTTTGGAGTATTGTTGTAGCCATGCTGATGCTCTTTTGGTGTAGTACCGTCTTAGTAAGATGCACCAAGCACATGGATAGTTTTCCTCATGTCCTAGTTTCTGACTGTATTATGTCTTTGTGTTTTAAATTGGGCCATACACATAAATAAAAAGATAGACAATTTTAATTTTTTTCCATACTTTCTGAAATTATATGACTGGCAGATCAAAGTTTGATATCTTATACTGTTCAATCAATTCATATAAATGCAACCGTAGTCTAATATAAAGTTCATCTTGTGTAACTTTCACTTTTTTCACCTAGTTGACCTTTCTAAAAGAGCATGTTGCACTTTTCATTAAGCTGTTGTTGCACACTATTTTTCACAAAATTGCAGTTGCACTTTTCCACCCGTTTGAACTTTTTTAGAAAGCGCAAGGTGCATTTTTCTATAAACTACCTTTGCACTTCTCTGAATCGATTTAGCGTCATGAAAATTTCAATAAACTGAGACTTACCAACTTTATTTCTCTCAACTGCTGTTGTCAGGATTTCTTGACGGTAATACTTGAAGCCCCAGTTGTGGATGGAGACCTTCTATCATGGGTTAGCATTCGAACCTTGTCCTCTGATCTTTTAGTTGTTTACACACACCCTAGCTGCATAAGCGAGACCGTGTCCTTGTTTTCTATTATCTTACTAGCCAGTGCGTGAACTGCGATTCAGCTATTTGAGACACTTGATTGTCATCCATGTATGATAAAGTTGTAGACCAGTAAGTTGGAAATCAGTGCCTATATCATTAAATACAACATCAATATCTAGGACAGAACAAGTGCATTCAGCCAGTGTAGCCTCACTATTGCCGTTGAAAAAATGTTCTGGATAATACCATGTACTGCTGTGAACTGCACACAGAACTTAAAAAAAAAACATGGGTGTTTCTAAGATCTTCCCTTGGTATCCAGGCTAGGAAGCTGAAGACACTCCTGGAGACCACGTTCGGATGGGACCTCGAGAATAGTGCAGCTAACCTTATCGATGAAGATGACGAGGTAAAACTGGAGAGCAGATGAGCGGTAGCATTTCTTTGCTGCAGCACTTGACTGAGTTTCTTCTCTTCTTCCGGACGCAGTTTGCTCCTGTTGTCGTGGAGATGGACGGGTCGTCGTAAGACGGACATTCTGTGAATTTTTTCAAGGATGTGGTATGACAGGTATGTAGCGAACACGCGCCTGCCGCCTTTCACTGATACTCGATAAGCAGATAGCCTATTTTGCTTCTTGCACCTTGAGATGGTCTATTTTGCTTCTTGCACCTTGGGATGTTGGCAGCTGCTAACCAAGGTTTACTGCTGCTTCTGTAATCTGTAGTGTGGCGTACTATGGGAGGACATACTTTACCTTATCAGCTGGGTACATGTTTGGACCTTGGAGACGGAGATTAGTAAGGGATTCTTAAGTTGGATGGCTGCTTTGCATCATCAATTGTTCCTCAAAACTATCCTTCTAAATATACAAAGAGCTGAGACATCGTAGCTGCAACTCAAGACACTGTATCATCTTTGGAGCTCTGCCGTTAGCACTAGTGGTGTGCGTGTGTGTGGTGTGAGTGTGGTGTTGAGTTAGTGCATAAGTTCAGATGCTACAGCTGTAACACAGATCGAGGGGTCTCAAAAAAAAAAAAAAAAAAAAAAAAAATCTTTGGAGCTCTGCCGTTCGGATGTCGAGCCCTGTACCTTCACTTCCCATATTCGACCCCCGTTGTAATAAGAGATAATTCCTTATTTGACCCTGTCTAAAGTTTGCCTTCCTTTTTTGGTCCTGGCAAATTTTTTCTTCCTTTCATGACCCATAAAGTTTGGTTGGTTCCTTATTTAGCCCTCTAGTACAATTTAAGCACTAAGATGACCATTTTGCCCCTGCTGCAATATGTGATGAAATTGCACTAAAAAAGTTATGATATACTAGTTGGTTATTAAAAAAACGATCCCCACTATGGCTGGTACCACCGCACCATTTTGCCCTTGGTACAATTTATTCCGGAAAAAAACTCAAATTTATTCCGGAAACGATCCCCACTATGGCTGGTACTATTGCAGTTTTTTTATTTTCACAACTCCAGAAAAAATTTATATTAAATAGGCACAAACATAGATACAATCCACAGGCACGATAGAAATTTCAGCCCAAAATACATCGTATTTAGAAGATACAAAAAAGACAAATTTCTGACAGACTACGTACACTGTACAGCCTATATAATGTCAGCTTTTTATTTTTTTTTCACAGCCCAAAATAAAACGAGTTTGTGCCCGAAACATTGCACGTACATCCCAAGCATATACATGTATTTCTAGAATTTGAGTTTTTTATGAAACTCAAAAATTTGGCAGCATATTGCAGCAGGGGCAAAATGGTCATCTTAGTGCTTAAATTGTACTAGAGGGCCAAATAAGGAACCAACCAAACTTTATGGGTCATGAAAGGAAGAAAAGATTTGCCAGGGCTAAAAAAGGAAGACAAACTTCAGCCAGGTCCAAATAAGAAATTCTCTCTTGTAATAACCTTAGGCCTTCTTCCCTTTCTGATGCCCTGTTTCACTTTCTGGTTTCTTTGTATTCCTTGATTACCTGTGTAAAGTAATTCCTTGAACTTTTCTCCCGAGCGTGCGAGGCTTTGGAAACCTATATAAGTGAACCTTTTTTTCAACGATATATCCTTGACTGCCACCCTATTTTCTCTCTACCCAAGAAGCTTAAGCTCTTCTCTACCCCATGAAACCTGCCCCGTTTACTCCCTGAGTTAGCTTCTTACTACACCGAGGTAGGTTGACACAATCGGCTCTGCCGGCCAGTGGCATCATCTCGACATCAGAAGAGAAAATATTATAAATTATTTCTAAATCAATATACCCGGAGAGTGTTGAGATCCTTTTGAGTGTCGGGTGGAATCGAGATTTGATCCAGGTCATACAACTGAGATACTATAGGAAATCTATGTAGACTGAGGTGTAGACAGGCTATGGTCTTGTACCGGAAATTTACAGTGTGTGTGTATAAATTAGACAGTACATAGACACCTCAGTACTAAATTATTCTGGCACAAGATCCGACGGCTAGCATCATATGTATATAGTACATAAACATCCCCACTGTCCATCTGAATCTAAAGTAATCAAGGTTTAAAATAGCGTGCTAAAAGAAATAGCGGTGGTATCCTCTAAATGTTATGCACGTTATATCATGCTAATTTCAATTAGCGTTTTGAAAAAAACACCAGATAAAGTCTAAAAATAAAGGATTTTAGTCAAAAAATAACATATTCATACATACATAATCACATATAAAAATAGTTTCTCCCTATTTTTACAAGCCTAACATCAATATTTCACAAGGTAACGACATTGTATAAATTAATTATTAAGAATTATTACTGTTACTGATATTGCCTTTAAATTCAGAAAAGGAATCAACAGATTAACATTCATCACCATAATAAACAAAAGGAAATTTCTTCTTTTCTTAAAGAGAGAAAATCAAACCCTTGTATCAATAGGCTGTAAAAAATAGTGAGCTAAAGCTATAATATTTTAGCGCGATATGACATCCTATTTTGCAAATAGCGTCATAACGAACGAAATTACTAGAACTTAGCGTGAACTATCAAAATATACTACAGCGTGCTATTAACGAAGATTTTTTTTTTAAAATAAAGTGACAGGCTTTGGGAATAGCGCTATAGTGTAGGAATTGCAGAAATATTTTGGGAACGGGGAGAGCTATGACGATCTATAGCTGGAAACGATATAGCTAAGGAAAACCAAGTCAAAGTGACAGGCTTGCTCTTTGATATGGATAGTAATGCCTGCGCAAATATAGGTGCTATTCTTTTTTCGAGAGTAGGCGTACCATATCTTTATAGAAGGCAGAATTTTGAATACAAGATAACTACAACTCGTTGCAAACAACAAGCCTAATACGAACTCCACTCTACTTCACACCGGCCAGACAGCCACAACCGAAACTACAACTACGACACAAAAAAACCTATCCAAAGCAGAACATCAAAGCCACGTTTCCAACCACTCCGGTCACCTCCAATGAACAAAAGCCCCATTGAACTCTCCTTGTCAACGCACCACCAAAGTAGAAGATGGCGGGAATTAGTCGGTACCGAGAAAGGCATCGTCTTGGATTCTCCGGCGATGTCGTACATAGTGCCCCGGACAGTCAAGCTTGGACAATGACAAGCACCAGAGGGGCGCACCGAGAAACAGCGGACCATGTCTCCAAGGATGCGACGCGCGAACTCGATGCGGACGTACTGCCAGACCATGGCACCGGCCGGCTTTCTTCCCAGAGGCGACGTGCAAACTCGATGCGGACGTACCGCCTGACCCGCGGCTTCTTACCGGACCGCGAGCCGCTAGCCTTGTGGTTGTTCTTGGTTTTGCGGAACGGCCAAGATTTCTTCCCCATGACGTCGGGCGGGTGGATACGGCGAACTCTGGCAATGGTCTGGTCGAGAAAATGGGCGCTGCCAACGGACCTTTAAAAGGCTCGGACGCCATCTCGCTTTCAATGTCCTGCCACTGCGACGCCACCCACCAGCGCACGCGCGTGGAAGCCGAGGCGTACCATTAACGCGGCCCTGAAAAGCTGCAACGCGCCGCCCGTAAGTCATGGCGCGCTGAAGACGAAGCGTCTGTGCTGCTGCCAGGTGGACCAGTGCGAGAAGCGTGCGGACGAACAGATTCGTCCGTGCAGACGCAAACGTGCCACATATTTGGGCCGCGTTTGCGTCTCGGCGGACGGGTCGGACACTATGCGTTGGGCCGTTGAAACGGGGTACATGCGCATTTTTGGTCCGCGCGGCGTCCGTTTGCGTCGCCATCTTGGAGATGCCCTAACATATAACCACATGCATTGCCAACTAAACATTTTGATGACATGTCATGACATTAAATGAAGAAAGAGATGGTTATGGTAACTAGCTACTCCCCCTGTCCACAAAAGAGTATACATGCGTGGTTTTCAAGACAGATTATCAAGTGGAGAGAATATTGCATTGGGAAGATGTAAACCAACATCCCTCTCCTCTTTAATTATTGCACAATTCTTGCATCTCCAGTAAGCTAATCGCGTGTAGAAAATAGTATAACATGTGCTGGATATTATTGGATTTGATTTTCGTGCGATGAGAAAGATATAATTTTTGCTCCTTTAAAGTGCATTGAGAAGGTAAAGTACACACTTTTGTGAACAAAGTTTTAGCCTAAACCTCCACTTATTTAAAGATGAATGGAGTATGTTACCATAACATCATATATTTTTTAAGATAGAATGAGTTTACAAGCTAATTAATACACTAATGCATGATATATATCTAACTTTCTATGCACTATAAAGGTAGTAACATAGAATAGTGCGGAAATTCAAAACGGAACCCAGGTCCAGATGCTCTCACTATCTAGACCGGCCAACTGCTCTTAGATTCGTACTAGGCGCTGTATTTCCTGAAGTATCTCCACCTGCAGCCAGAATTAGAAACAGTGACAAGGACGACCACCAGCCTGCATTTAAGTCCTATTCGACCGTTGCGGTTCGGGCGGTACAAATGAAGGCTGACGTCCTGGACTAGATCAACGGGATAGACATTGCGTATACGTGGAGGCTACCGGCAGCGGATCGCCGGCCACGAGGTGGACCTTGACCAGCTCGTGGAGGCTGCTGCCAATGTCGTTGTTGGACGCACCACGGACGAGCTGAAGATGGCGGTGGAGAGATGCATGCACAGGCATGAGTGTAGTAGCCGCTGGTTTGCGCGCCATGGCTCGCGAGGACGGTGTCATGGCTTCATTCTCACCACCCTGCTGCACGTAGTTCATGTACTCGAACAAAAGTGGCCGGCTGCTCGACGGGTCCTGGCCATCACGGGCCATCCGGCTCCTCTACTCGCTCGCGCGAGGGCGTAAAGACACACGTCCACGAGTTCGTTAATTGTTGCGACGGCGAGGGCATGTGGAAATGGGCCTCCTCGACATCACGACCATGCAGCAGGACCAGATCGCACGCTGCGTGACGAGGGCATCCTGACGGAGTGGCTCGCATTCTAAAGGAGGACATCGTGGACCGGCCACTGCCTCCCATGGTGTCGGAGTGCGAGCGTGCAGCGGCATTCGCCACATCCGGCGGCCGCGGCCATGGAGAGCTGTGCGGCCATGCTGACGAGCCTACATGAGACGGACTGGTTATGAGCCAGAGGGAGCTGCCGACGGAGATGCTAACTCCACGGCAGGCGTGAAGATGCTGAGGGCGAATAAGCAGCTAGACTTCCTCGTGCGCCCCTGGTGCTGAGGGAAGGAGGGCGCCCAGAACGTGCGTCTGTCGCGCGACACGACAACCAGTGTCATCTCCTCCACCCCCCGCTCGAACCCATGGAAGCACGAAAGGATGCTCATGCCCGGCGCGTCACAGCAGGAGGCCGAGCCGCTTGCTAGCTGGCCACGCTCCAACTCGCACCGGACGGGCGTCAGGTTGACACGCCCGCGCTCCAGGTCATGCTCCACCCACACTATCATCTGGTGTTGGTGCCCGACCACGTGCGCATGGATGGTGGGCATCATGTCCGCGTTGCCGAACATCAGGTACCACACGGCCTCGTCACCGCGCCGCTCCGCTGTGACCCGGCCACTGCCATCTCCGAGCCGTTAAACAGCAGCGTCATGGTCAGGAGCCTCGGTTCCGGCAGCGACCGCCCGTGGGGCACGCAGGAGCAGGTGCCGAACGCCTCCTGGAACGCGAAGCTTGAGCCATCCAACGCCGGGAGGAGCAGCCTGGTCTGTCTCAAGAACTCTGCTTTCACTCCCGCGTAGGCGTCGCCGAGGAGGAAGGCGAACTGCGTGCCGGAGTCCACCATGGTCTAGCGCCAGCAACGATGCCGCCATGCCGGGATGGGCAGGTGCTTCCCAACTGCCTGGCGCTCACAACGACGTTAGGCTGGTCATAGTGGGGAGTAACTTAGACTAGTAACATATGCCATGTTACTAGTCTAGGTTACTACCTTCATAGTGGGTAGTAACTTATATGTGATGTCATGCATTGTATCATTTATTATGTTGTAGACTCATCTTTCCTTGAGGTGTGTGATGTTATGGTAACATAGCTAGTTACCACCTCACTCTCTTTATTCATTTATTAGCATGCCATGTCACCAAAATGCCTTGAGATGTGTGATGTTACTAGCTATGTTACTCCCACTATGAGCAGTCTTAGGGGAGAAGGGAGAAGTCGAACGCGGAGGACATGCAACCGAATGACGCACGGAGGGGCAGCACCACCGTAACTTACCCGCATTAATTTCATCATAAGAATGATGGGCCCCACCGTAATGAGACCCACGCCCAAACTCTCGGTCTGCCTCACGAGTCACAAGCGCCGTCACGGCACACATGCACTGTATCCTTACGTGGGACATGTTGTTTCAATGCGGAATACAGTGGTCTATTTACCACCTTTAAAGGCACACCGTATCTCTCTTGAAAATTATTTTGGCACGGATCCCCTCACCAGATTAGTTGGTCCAGATATCAGGATCATCTGGACCTGGGTGCCAAAACGCCATGCCCAGAATAGTGTCATATGATGACACTACTCTATATTACTACTTACTACCCGTTGTAACTAGTCTAAAAGGTTTACTTAAAGGTGTGACTATTTCTCAGTCGATTGAAAACTAATTTCGTTTTCAGTCAAATAATATCATTGAATTTCAGTTGCAACTTATATTGTAACTGATAACTAGCACGAATCACGAAGCAAATCTAACAATCTAGAATTTGACTGAGCACAAACTTAATTCTCAGCTAGGTGAGAACTAGCAAATCTCTAAAAAGACATCTAGACAAAGAAGTACTCACACGCGAGATACATGCCCGGAAGAGACGGAGCAGAGATCCGTGGTACTACCTTGATCGCGACTGGCGAGAAATCAAATTAATCCAGTGCCGCACGATCATGACAGGCTGCGTAAGTATTCCGCATAGATCGAGTCCAGTGAATGAGGAGGCCACGCGGTCTCTTTCAGCCACGACCGCATCCTCGCTTTTTCCCACTTGCCGAGAGAGTGCCCCCTTCAGCCACCAGTTCCCGGTCAAGTATGGCTCGCTTTTACGGCCGTCGGGCGGTGAAAGAGACAAAATTAGAGAAAACGTGGGGGTCCGGCAGCTGAGTCCACACCTCAGAGCATCTCTAACGGAATCCGAAAAAGTGCAAACCGAAAAAGTGGTTTTCAGTCTTCCGAAAACGATAGTTCGTTCGATATTGGCAGTGGCGCAGATTAGAAACCGAAAAAGTGGAACTGAAAAGCAGAGTTTGAAATGACGCGGGTAAATTTTGCGATGATCATAGTTCGACATCCAATTGATGCCCCGATTAAGCATCGAAACATGCATTGTTCATAAAATTAAAGCTACGTTACTGGTACACCGGCGGACGCTAGTTAGCTAAAGCAAAATGCGGCCACTATATTGACCTACGCGCGCGGCGATGCCGTTGGTGGCGGAGCGGTTCGGCAGAGGGCGCCGACTCTGTCGTCGACGAGCTTCACGCGTCGTCGGCGTCAAGCTCGACTATTTCGAGCTTGACCCGGCGGAAGCACGCGCGAGCCTCCGCCTCGCTGATGGCCTTGGTCTGCGCGAGGACGACGTCCTCCTCGTCGCTGCCGTGGACATAGTCCCCGGCGGAGAAGGTAGGCGACCGCGCGAGGATGAGATCCTCGTCGTCGCTGCTGTCCGCGACGGGGAGCCGCGGCGCGCGGCTTGACTTGCCGGAGGACGAGCCCTCACCGGCGTTGCCGTACCTGGCGAGCTTCCCTGGGGGCGTGAGCCCCCAGTTCGTCCACCGGCGGGCGATGCGCTTGCGCGCGCCCTCCGACCGGTTCCACTTCCGCCGCTCCGCGTCGGTGCGGAAGACGGGTGGGCGTGGCGGCGAGGCGCCGCCGCCCAATCCGGCGCCACGGCCTTGGGAGCCTCGACGGGATGACATCGCGTGGCGGCGGGCTTTCGATCGGTGGCTGGGGCGAGCTGGATTGCTCGCCGGAAATGGTCAGGGGCGGCGGCGGAGGGAGAGGAACGGCGGAGGGGAGTAGGGTTTGCGACCCAAACTTCCCTCCGCGAACCCTTTTAATAGGGGCCGTTCGGTGACCGATTCGAACCCCTGAACTTATTTTACGTGCTGGCCCATCTTTTCGATCGCTGATCTGCGACACATTCGGCCCGAACCCGTAAATCTGCCGGAAAAGTTCGGTTCCGACGGAATTTACGGGTTCTGTTAGAGATGCTCTCACCGATCGAGCCATGGGGGTGCGTCTCGAAGCAGAGTGCGTCGAGGCCACGCGCCCTTGTACGTGGTCGTCGCGCGCGTCGGGTCACGGCGTCTTCGTGCGTGGTCAAACCGCATGCGCCGGCCGTTAGTCCCAACCACTGCCGTCCGACCTAAACCCGGCCCGAAAGCAACGGGGCCACGTTTAAAAGTCAAGCTTCAGCCGCACCGCCAGACGAAAGCCACGCGAAACACACCACCAGCCCGGCCGCGCCGTTTCCCAGGCTCCCAGCTGCCTCCTCGCACAAGCCTTCCCGTACCCAGCTATATAACCAGCCCTCCATTCCTCTTCTTCTTCCCGTGCCAAACCAAAGCACACACGCAGCCGGATAAAGCTCAACCTCAAAGCCACCGCTCCTCTCCTTGTTCCCTCGGCAGAGACACGGCCAAAGGCAGCAGGAATTCGACCGATCGATCCATGGCGGCCCGGTACGTGGAGATGCTGGACATGGGCGTGCGCATCGCGGCGAGGTTCCACTCCCACTGCCCGCAGACGGCGCGCATGTACTACAAGCCGCCGCAGTCCGCCTCCTCTTCTTCCTCGTCCGCCGCGGGCGCCTCCACGGATCGGAAGGCCGCCGGCTTCGACCACGAGGCAGCGGCCGCCGCTGCCTTCCGGCCCTTCGCTGCAACGTCACAAGCGGGGTTCGGCGCCGGCGCTCAGTCAGGTTTCGGCTTCGACACCGCGCAGGTCCTCATCTACGAGGTCGTATGAGGAATTCAGGAGTCGAAACAACGACGGCTAGCTAGCAGTTAGTTCTTCGGGAGGAGACCCCTGAGATGAGGATTTTTTGAGACCTGCTATGAGTAGATACAAGTCTGTAACACCATTCTTTAATTCGTTTATGCCCTCGTGCCAACTGATCAAAGAAACGTGATTTTCTTGCTTGCACCTGTCATGGTTCTTGTCTGTTGTTGGACTGTCAAATCTGTTGCCGCCGAGCATCGATGTCTTAGTTCGAGTAACGGCAAACAGGTTTTAAGTTACTGAGATCGACTGCCAAGGATCGGCCAACTCCACAACACGATTTAGAAACAAAATGGAGAAACGAATTGGGCGAGCTTGCTTCGCTTGGGTATGGCTGGAGGATTATTCAACACGTCACATGGATGGAGCGTTCGGTTAACTACTACTAGATTGATGCACCAGCTAATTTTTTCAAAAGTTATAACGGTTGGAAATCGTTAGGTACGAGGGATAAACATGAGGCTGCAACTATTTTCAGATTAAATAGTGCGTTAGTCGGGTTTGAACTTAAGACCTCCTGGCTCTAATACTATATTAGATTGATGCACTAGCCATTTTTTTTAAAGAATACGGTAGGGGAAGCCTCTACAGTGATTTTGTTTTTGAAATAATAAGAACCCCGATTCGCGTTCATGAAAAGTTGAACCTGGGTGGCTGTGTTGTACATCCACTTCCTAATTAACCAAGTGAGTTGGGCTCACTTCTTACTAGCCAAATTTTCTAAAAGTCTGAACAATTAGAAAGAGCTAGACTATATATTTAACAAGTACATGCTACAAGTATTAACGGTTGTCTTCCTATCCCAATCTCAAGCTTGTCAGGTATCTAAGTTTCATGGGCTTAATAGTGAATAGTAGCTGATAATTCACGTACTTCGGTGTGTCTGCGCGGTAAGAGTAGCAAACAGTCGGATATGTAAATTGCTATCTAGAGACTTGTGATGGCATCACTGATCTTAAGCTTTTTTTTTCTATTTACTTAATTTTTTTTATGTCCAGCGATGCTCGGGGCAAGGGTAGGATAATGGATCCATGACTCATATTGTACGCATGCCATGTGTCCTTTGGACGTATCACACATTTACACTATCTTATTAGTACATACATTATATGTGTGTTATTATTATCTTTATAATCTCATAACCATCTGGTGGAACCTTTGATCATAGCCTATTTTCATTCATTGATAAAATATAAAACAAAAGAAAACATTGGTCTGGTGAAACAACATCTATATGAAGTCTAGAAGCTTCGATTGTAGTGATCTTACACCATTAGTATTCTTCCCGTGGATTCAATAAACAGAGAGTCTCTTAGAGAATAAGAAGAGTACTACAATCCTATAATCTGGACCAAATGTATCAAAAGGGTATAGAGCGATCTCAATAGTTTTTGTGTTTAAGTTTGGTAAAAGAAATGTATCGAAGCTGAAGTCTTTCACAGCATGCACACACTGTCAACTTATTATTGAACCATTTTAGTTTTTTATATTAGATCTATCATACAAATCCGACAAAGAATCAATAGATACTTCCAGAGTTTGTCACATGCATGAAACCATTAAGATACTTGTTTGGTTGTATAGTTTAGAGTTCTTCAGCGTAAATAAGTATATACAATACAATTATTAAAATTGTAAAAGTAATTCAGGAAGTAACTTTGGTTATAACATACAGTTGAGTCCTCATTTTATGACAAAAATAAAAATAAAAAATACAACGAAATAATATATCTGAACCTACACATTAAAATGTGTAACAACAACACTGGGACTAAGATTTACCAACCTTGGCATGTAATTATTTATGCCAAAAGATATACAATGCAAAAACTAATTTTTTAAGTATAAAATTTTACTATAAAATAATTTTAGTTCGTCCCAAGTCCATGTATTCATTGCACCTACATTGCCATGATGAACATTGTTATTGGTGTAGAGGCTGAAACCATGGGAACACGCTAGGTTGTGGTAATAATGTGATTGGTTGGCCTAGAATTGAATGATCAGGAAGTCAACAAGAATCAGCCAATGGGAACATCTATGGGATGCAACTACGATTATTTCTCATTAGTTGTTCCGATGCGATTCAACCAAGATTTATTGTTGCTTCTGTAATATGTAGGGTGGCTTACTATGGGAGGACATGCTTTATCTTATGGGTACAAATTTGGACCTTGGGGACATATATTAGTAAGGGAATCTTAAGTTGGATGCTTTGTGTGCAACGTTATGGTTTTGAAGCTATCCTTGTAGCTAGTATAGAAAGAGCTCAGACATCCTAGTTGCATCTCAAGACTGTAACACCGTAATAGAATTATGACTTGGTATAAGTATAACAACTTCGTCATTTTGAAGCTCTGCCATTGGGATGTCGGAACCATGTACCTTCTCTTTTCATAACCCAACATTGATCGTTGTAATGGCCTTAGGCCTTCCCTTCATGATCACCAAGATGCTCTCTTTTGCTTTATGGTTTCTTTGGTGTCCCTTGATTACCTCGAAGTAAAGTAAATTCTTCCAACTTCTTTGCTTATCTCGAACTCAAAGCGTGCGAGGCTTTGGAAACCTGGATAAGTGAACCGTTGTTTTCACAGATATCCTTGACTCCCACCATATTGTTTGAATATGTGCAAACTTTGAAATATTATTAATTTATATGTTGAGTCTCCAATACAGGCTTGTAGTTTCCTTCTGTTGTTGGACTTGTTTACTTGATTATTGTACAGGGACCAACAAGAAAAATGATGAGCGACGTGCAGCAGGACAAACCTTTGATTTTAAAAAAAGATAGACCATGGTTCTATTTTACCTCTTCAACAACAAGTTAGTGATAAGCATAGCTGGCACCAATTGTTTCGACGGAGAGACAAACATGTAATTATGTTATCGTTAAATTTATAAGCAAAGAGAATTTGGAAAAAAATCTTGCTACCCAAGTTTAGTTTGGGGTTAGAGGAAAACTGAAAGCGATGTCCGTTCTGTTAATTTATTACTCCATCTTTACCGTGTCATGAAACTGTCAGACTTCCTAATCCAATACCATGTATGTACGTTGTACCAGTGGCGGAGGTAGTGTAATATCCCAGGTATTGGGGTTACAAAAATATAGGAAACATATGTGTGCATTGCATTCATGCATAGAAAATCCGGGGAATTTTCGCGCTTTAAAGTAAAACAGTCATAGTAACTGAAGTTTCACTTGACCTTGGTGGAATTGAAGTAGCTCATCAAGTAAAGCGCTATAAACCTCAATGTGACTTTGCTAAAACCTTGTTTTGGGTAGAGCTAATTTGATCTAAGGGGTTAGATCAAATGGAATTAAAATCAAAACAAGAACTTATTAATCAAGGAGCAACTACTTGATCTTATTAAAGATCACAACATGATATTCCTGGCCACAACAAATGAACATCCAGTTAATTGGAAATCAAGTAACAATAATTGGAGAAACTATTCTTCACTTATCTTCTCCATGTCTTAAACTAATCCTTGATCCTACCATGAACCTCATGGTATTCATTCTATTTCAATCTTGGAAACAAGACAAGGAGATCAACTCTAGAAGCATATATTCTTCTCTATTACATATTATTATACTTCAAACCCAGAGAGGTGAGAGTTCTATAGTATTTATTAGAGAAGCAATGGAAAACCTTAAGCTGAAACCTTGGATATACATCCATGTAATCAAATCATCATCTTTCAGAGAAACCCTAGGATATTATTCAAGACAATCCCTAGTGAGAGAATCCATTTATGTTAACCATAGATATTGATGATCACATCAACCTCTAAGGAGCCTAACCTTAGGTCAGTATTAAAGACCTTCCAAAATGAGAGAGACCAATCATATTAATTCTAGCTTGACCTATTTAAGAATAAAGGACAACCTTTGGACTAAAGTATTAGGAGTTAAACCATTTCATTTGGGAGTGGTGAGATAGCCAATACCAAATGGAGTAAGATCATATCCATGAATTGATGAAGTAAAGTAGCAACTAATCCAACTAAGCATCTAGGTGGAGACTTAACCTTTACTATCTAATGAGATCTTGTGAATACACCATAAACCCCAGAATAACTATTCCTATGAAAGAGAGCTCAAGCTATAGTGCTACACTCAAGTTAGTTGAGGCAACACTTAAATTTAGGGGAGAGGACTATCCATATGTCCTGATGAGTATATCAACATTGATTAAGTAAAACCCTAACAGAATATCTCAGGTATTCTCCTAGGATATAAATTATTGAGGCAACCATAGTAGTCCCATCTAAGAAAGTAAAATAGAAGTATTATATCCTAGTTGATCAAGACTATGCTTGATCATGGAAGTGAGAACCTATTCCATGAGAGATAACTGAGAAAGCTAAACCTTGATCATTATAAATTGAGTAATGAGCATAAACCCTTAGAATTTGAGGTAGAAAATATTAAGAACAAGTTGATCATGCTTAAACCATGATCATGCTCTTGAGGTATGTGAGGATAAGTTAAATTCTAATAGGATAAGTAGATATCATTCACCACATGAAATCATAGGGAGGTAACTAGTAAGAACCCCTAGGCTTAGATCCCAACCTTAACTTGTGAATCACTTGGTGATCATAAGTAGAATCCTACCGCATTTACATTCCACCTATTCTTCACTTAAGAACCACAAGAAAACCTTTAGAGACAAACTCTATACTTTATATGGTGAGAAACCATCAATACATATGACCAAAGTTAACTATAAAAAGAACTATAACCACTGTAGTTACTTCAATGATAAATTGGAGATAATAATAGAAGTTAATTGGTAGAAGATAAAACCAATTCTCAAATCCTTAGTGATTAAAGAAGCACATAAGATATGAAGCAAGTAACCATAATACCATGGTTAGGGGAGATTAAACCCTAGCCAATGCACTATGGTGTTATCTCAATTCTACAACCCAGAATTATATCTCAAACCAAGTTATGAACCACTTGGGTGATTACAATTATAAAACCAGATCCTAAGTGAGCTTCAAACCAATTGCCATTAGGTGAATATGATGAGAACCCTAGAATTGTTCACTAATTAAAGCTCATGATTCATTATGCAACTCAAGAATAACCTAGTGCTAAACCATTTGATTAGAACCATGGTGGTGATCAACCACTCATCATTATAACCAAGACCAAACCATGATGAGAGTAATATCTACTCTAGGTAATTCAAAGTGTTATTAAATATGATTTTAAAGCTACCCTTAAAATAGGGTTATGACAACAATCTATATGACCTTATTAAATAAATGCTCACATGAAATCATATGTAAGAAACCAACATCTTAATTAAGAGGTCAAGTTCTAATGATAACTTCTAAAGTATTTGCAGTAAGAATTATCAACTCTAATAAGTAAAAAGGGAGTTGCAATCCAAATAAAAAGGGAACTTAAGGAACACCTATAATCATGCTTAATTGATGTTTTGAATAATCTCACATGTATGAAATATAATCAAATATAAAATACCTTCTTCTAATAAGCAAGTGGTGTAGTAAACATTGAACTAATTCTTGTATGAATGAAATGAGTAAGACCTGCAAAATAGAAAATAATTCAAGTATGAATTCAAAATAGAATTCAAAACAAGAAATAAAAATAGAAATAAGAAAAGAGAGAAGAGAAATGGGCTTACCTGGCCAGTAGAACCCAGCAACGAAGCCCATGGTGCAGTCCAGCACCACATCCTAGCACTGGCCCAAGCCCAGCCCAACATACCCCTTCAGGGAAATATCCACGCCAGGAACTCGTCCTCATCTTCTTCCTCGCGTGGTGGACAGCACGAAGCCGTGCTTCGCTTCTCCTAGCCGCTGGCAGCCCATCCTCGCTCGACGTCGTGACGAGGCGTGAACCTGCACCGTATAAAATCTTCACAATGCACAGCAGCATCGGGTCCTTTCTCCCTGGCTCCAATTTTTCCCCCTACCGAAACCCTAAACTGCTCCGGCACCGATCACCGCCGTCGATTGGGGAAGCCCCGAGCCCCGCCGTGACCACCACTGTGACCACCGTCCTCGACTCGGTCACCGTGCACAAGGAATCAAGCTAAAACGTCCTCAATCGACCGTGCCAGGTCGTCTTGTCCGGCGCCGACATCGAGCAATTCCGGCGACTGCGACCTCCCCTTGCCTCGCCGACACGCCCGTCGTGCTCGCGGTGAGTCTCTGACTCTCCTGAGCATCCTCGATTCTCCGCAAGCACTCCCTAGCATGCCCAGCATCGTAGGCCCATGGGCACCGCCGCAGCACCTCGCCGTCGGACTAGCTCCGGCGATGATTTAAGGGCGGCGTTGGTACCCTGGTGTTCACCGCGGCGAGCTGAATCGAGTAGCATGAGTAGTTGGTCCGCTTGAGCCCTGGAACGGCGGCGCCGTCACCGGCAAACCGCCGGCAGTGAGCCTCCCTGGCCACGGCATCGCCACGTGGCTGCTGACGTGGTCTAGACCCCACTGGCCAGTGGCTGTGGGTAGCCCTGGCCGGGTAACTTTAGTAATTTTCATTTAAATTTCAATTCAATAATTACTGCAACTTTGCAAATTTATAAAAAATTCAAAATAACTCAGAAAAATGAAAATAAGATATCAAAATTCTTAGAAAAGTAAACTCTATCCAATAAAAAAATAATATGAAATTTTTATTTTTAATAAAAATTCAATTATTTAATACTTGTTAATTAAGCCTTTTCTTTTAATTCAAAATGCAATTAAAATTCAAAAATTAGGAAAACTACCTAAAATAAATAAAAACCAGAAAGTAAATAAGGAAAAAATTAAAATTAATTTTCCTTTACTATTAACTTATTAAATCCTTATCGGGAGGATTTAAACCCTAATTAATAATTACCTGAATTAGTAATTCATTAAAAATAATAAAATGTCAAATCCAATATTATTTTTATTTCAAAGTTATTAATAACTTTAACTTTGCAAACAAGTCATTAATTCAAGTATTATAGGGTAATTAGTAAACCCTAGTTCCATAAGAAAGAAAACTAGAATCTCATCATTTCATGTGGTTCCTAAAACCCTAATCCAAATAGGAACCCTAGCTCCACTATTTCATTTGAACCCTAATTTACTTCTAACCTAAACCCTAGGTTAGAACATGTGATCATGTTACTCCATTACCATAGAGCCATGATTAGCAACTAAAGGCATACCTATGTCCACATAAAATGTAAAACCCTATCACTAGCAATTTAGTATTCCATGTATGCATACCATTAAACCAAGATGATCAAATAGGATCAACCAAGTCTAAATCCTAGTTCCTACCATCCCAATTATTATTGTTCTTAACAATCCATATTTAGTATCACACCATTGTGATGAACCCTAATAGTAACCATTATTAATGATTACCTTACATCCCTGTTATCACCAGAATTTGACCGGATCAGAGGTGGGCCGTGATTAAAGATGGGCTTGAAGAATATACACGAAAGATATACATGATACGGCCTTGTACAAGAAGTTTGGGCTAGTTTGCCCGTGTATCTGTAAATATAGTAGGATACGTATCGGTTAGATAGAATTTGGCTCGTACACGGTTGGGATTATTCCCACGTTAGAAAGTCTACGGACTATAAATATGTATCTAGGGTTATTGAGAGAAATAACAATCACGTTCACAACAGACCAATCTAGGCGCATCGCCAACCCCTTGTTTCGAGGGTTTCTTCCGGGTAAGCATCATGCTGCCTAGATCGCATCTTGCGATCTAGGCAGTATACGTTTATTCGTTATCCATGCGTTGCTCGTGCTGAAGCCTTGTTGATGGCGAGCAACGTAGTTATCGTAGACGTGTTAGGGTTAGCATTGTTTTACCTTTATACATGCTTTGATCCATGCTATCCCTAGACGTCTAGCCGCCTTTACACCTATCTTAGGTGTAAGGGCGGCACCTTGCTTGATCCGTGTTTAGTAGATCCGATCTGTTATGATTGCTCCTTGTTCTTCAAGGATTAGTTTGATATCTGCATAGTTAGGCCTTGCAAACGGGTTGAAGGATCTAGTAGCACGTAGGGTGTAGTTTGCTAGCCCTAGATAAGATGTTCCGGGAATCAACTCCGTGTTGGTTTTTAGGCCTTATCTAGGGCTGGTTTATTATCATCTTGCGTGGCTGCCAGGCTCAATCACGTGTAGGATGTTCCGATTATGCGGTGAAAACCCTAAATCGTCGTAGGTCGTTTTAGCTTTATATTGATCAAGTAGGACCACCATGTGATCGTAGACCTCATACGAATCATGGGTGGATCGGCTCCTTGAGCCGATTCACGGGACAACCTGAGAGCCGATCGAGGCTCGTATTTAATGTTTACGTGTATGCCACGCAGGAAACTAAGCGAAGCAAATCCATCACCTTCCTGACCAGGTATAGGTCAGGTGGCACGCCCTTGCACCAGCATCGGACGTGCGTGCCGAGGCTTTGCGGGCCGTCGCTCGAGGGACCAGGGTCAGCCGCAGCTCTGGGAGCCTCCCGGCTCTACGTGTTGCCCGTCGCTACTCGCCGGTGGGTTTCGGACGCCAACACATTCTGGCACGCCCGGTGGGACGGTCTTCGACATCAACGGCATCAACGGCATCGCCATCTGCGTCTGAGATGGCGGAAGGTCCTCCAGTTACATACGAAGATCTGACTGAGGAGCTCAAGAAGAAGTATGACGATGTCAAAGCTATCTTCGAAGCCGACCTAATCGGCTCTTTCCAGAGGACCCGCTCACACGGCATCAGGTGGAAAGGGTTCTCACCTGAAGGCGCGCTCGATGGAGTAGACCTGTCTACCCCTTCAGAAGAACGCACCAGGTCTCTGCGTCAGGAGGTCAATCACATGGTAGCTCATTCGCTACACCGCCATTCTGAGAGCCTGGTGAACGCTTTGGAGCGTGTCGCGCTTCGGGTGATCCAGGAAATCATGAGACACCAGTACTCTCTGTCAGGACCTGCTCTAGGGACTCACCAAGGAGAGATACCCCTCCAGACCCGACCACCGCTGCCATTCGCGCTGGCAGCACCAGAAGTGCCGAGCTCACCGACATTCATCGTCTACAAGATCGGTGGTGATCCTCGTGATTACCAGTTCTTGAATGAGGCGCCTAAGGAGATCCCGCACGGATACACATGCACATATGTGCCAGACTGCAGTGACTGGGCACTCACGAGCCAGACTGCGACAGCAGGGGTTTCTGGAACAGCAGGAGGGGCTTCTGGATCGGATCTTGAGAAGCAGACATGGCTAGCTAAGTATGCCACCCCAACAATTCTTCAAAGCTCAACTCCTGCAGCTAGCTCGGATCTTGAGAAGCAAGCGTGGCTAGCTAAGTACGCCACTTCAGCGAATCTTCAGAGTTCGACTCCTGCAGTTAGCACCGCGGATCAGATCAGTACAATCTTGAGAGACCAGTTCGGCATGGTGCCGAAACGGAGGGCGATCGGCTATTCCAAGCCGTACCCCAATGAGTACGATTTGATCCCACTACCACCCAAATATCGGCTCCCTGAATTCTCCAAGTTTAGTGGGTCAGATGGCTCCAGTTCAATCGAGCATGTGAGCCGATATTTGGCGCAGCTGGGCACGATCTCAGCATCAGATGCACTACGCGTGAGGTTCTTCGCACAGTCCCTCACAGGATCGGCTTTCGGGTGGTACACCTCGCTGCCACCAGATTCAATCCGGACTTGGAAGCAGATGGAAGAGCAGTTCCACATGCAGTATCATTCAGAGGCTTCCGAGGCTGGCATTGCCGATCTAGCACAAGTACGATAGAAGCGCGGAGAAACAGTGTCAGAATACATCCAACGCTTCAGGACCATTAGGAACCGATGCTATTTGGCTCGTTTGACTGAAAAATAAGCAGTCGAGTTGGCGGTGGTGGGTCTTGCATCGCCGATCAAGGACATGGCGCATATGGTTCAGAAACTGTCATTATATGAACAGCGCCACCCAGAGTTGTACCAGGACAAATTCAAGCGTGCGGTAGTCCTGGTTGAGGCAGAGGAAGATGAAGGCTCTGCGGGAGATCAAGAGGTAGCTGTGGCTGAATGGACTCGGGGGGCAAGCCCCGTGTCCTGCAAGTGGGTTAAGCCACAAGGTCCTCCAAGAGGGTTTGACTTCGACGTGACCAAAGCTGAGCAAATTTTCGACCTCTTACTCAAGGAGAAGCAGCTGAAGTTACCCGAAGGCCACAAATTCCCCACGGCACAAGAGCTGAACGGCAAGCCATATTGCAAGTAGCATAACACGTTCACCCATACCACCAATGACTGCAGGGTGTGGCGTCAGCAGATCCAAATGGCGATAGAACACGGGCGTCTAATTTTCAGCCAATACGCCATGAAAGTCGACACGCACCCCTTCCCCACCGTTAACATGGTGGAGTGCACTTACCCTGGGAGGTGCCAGCCAGTTTTTTCGTTCAGCATCAACATGGTAGGACCTGGGCACCACTCTGGTAAGGACAGAGACGAGAGCAGCCACTCTCGTAGCAAGGACAAAGAGGAAGCCGTTCCACACGATCGGCTCCGACACGATGGCAAGCGCTACATCACAGAGGGAGAAGTGAAGAATGTGCGATATCAACGACCTCTCTCTGATCACCTCCTCAACAAATATGTGAGTCAGTACGACCAACGCCGGCGATACAACGACGATGATGAAAGCAATCGTCTGGCTAGCAGGGACGCTAATAGATACCGTCGGCATGACCACGACGAGAAGAGATATGAGCGCCATGCCAAGGAAAAGTCAAGAGAGCAAGACGACGTGGACAAGCACTGGGACTGTCCCTTCTTCAAGCACTGCTGGGATTCAGGAATGAGCCGATTGCCCACAATCGGCAACTGGCCAGAATGTAGACAGAAGAAGAAGGGCACGAGAGACGTGTCAGTGTTCAAGCGTCTAGGACCTCTCCCATCTCGGAACAAGCAAGTTGGGTCCTCTCGGGTGGAAGATCTCGAGGAGTTAGAAGATGACGATCAAGAAGAAGATAAGTACCACCGGCCAAGGTGGTGCCCTGATGGACTCAGCCACTCACAAAAACGTAGGGTTCAGCGACTACGTTGCTTGGAGGAAGCCGAAAGGTTGTACCTGCATACGTTGAGGAAGGCGCGGCCTGATCTGGCCACGAAAATTCAGCGAACTCTGGACGAGGAGGGTCGACCACAGAAGAAAAGTGGCGCCCCAAACAGAAGAAAGCCGATGATGAGACATCGGCTGGCACAAACATGGTGTTCATCCTTCCGGCGGAGTTTTGTGCTCCTGGCATAGAGGAGGCACCTGTGGCACAACTTGACTGCGGCCCACGGCCAGTTATCTTTGAGAAGCCACGAGAGCTACAGACACCTGAAGGCCCTGTACTTACGAGGTTATATCAATGGGCAGCCCGTCAACAAGATGCTGGTTGACACCGGAGCGGCAGTCAACATCATGCCATACTCCATGCTACGTCGCCTGGGACGCTCTAGCTCGGATCTGATCAAGACCAACATAACATTGAGCGATTTCAACGGCCAAGCATCAGAGGCACAAGGTGTTCTGAACGTGGATCTGACCGTAGGAAGGAAAACAATCCCTACGACATTCTTCATCGTCGATAGCAAGAGCACCTATGCTGTCTTGCTAGGGAGAGATTGGATCCACGCCAACTGCTGCATTCCATCTACGATGCACCAATGCCTAATACAGTGGGATGGAGATGATGTCGAGGTCGTCCACGCAGATGACTCAGCCGAGATCTCAACGTCTGGCATGAACGTTTGGGAGACGGCGGGCCAAGAGCCACTCTCCGGCATCACTTTGGACGACTGTGAGCGCATCGACGTGACAAAAAACGGAGTGAGGCTAGTCTTATCCACCGGCCTGACCGTGTAACAAGAGCAAAGGCTATGGACGTACGTGGCAAGGCCGATCCTTGTGATCGGCCCCAAAAAATAAAAAGTGATGATTGATACGTCTCCGAAGTATCGATAATTTCTTATGTTCCATGCCACATTATTGATGTTATCTACATGTTTTATGCACACTTTATGTCATATTCGTGCATTTTCTGGAACTAACCTATTAACAAGATGCCGAAGTGCCAGTTCCTGTTTTCTGCTGTTATTGGTTTCAGACATCCACGTACCGACATAGTCTCGGAATCGGACGAAATCAACGCCCATGTTCCTATTTTGCCCGGAAGCATCCAGAACAACCGAGAGCCACCAGAGAGGGGGCACTGGGCCCCCAGACCATAGGCCGGCGCGGCCAGGGGGGCCCGCGCCACCCTATGGTGTGGGCACCCCTTCGACCCTCCTGCGCCGCCTCTTCGCCTATTTAAAGCCTCCGTCGCGAAAACCCTATGACGTTCGACGAAACCCACAGAAACCTTCCAGAGCCGCCGCCATCGCGAGGCCAAGATCTGGGGGACAGGAGTCTCTGTTCCGGCACACCGCCGGAACGGGGAAGTGCCCCCGGAAGGCTTCTCCATCGACACCGCTGCCATCACCACCGCCATCTTCATCACCGCTGCTGCTCCCATGAGGAGGGAGTAGTTCTCCATCGAGGCTCGGGGCTGTACCGGTAGCTATGTGGTTCATCTCTCTCATATGTGCTTCAATACAATAATCTCATGAGCTGCTTTACATGATTGAGATTCATATGATGATGCTTGTAATCTAGATGTCGTTATGCTAGTCAAGTGAATTTTACTTATGTGATCTCCGGAGACTCCTTGTCCCACGTGTGTAAAGGTGACAGTGTGTGCACCGTGTGGGTCTCTTAGGCTATATTTCACAGAATACTTATTCACTGATGAATGGCATAGTGAGGTGCTTATTTATATCTCTTTATGATTGCAATGTATTTTGTATCACAATTTATCTATGTGCTACTCTAGCAATGTTATTAAAGTAGTTTTATTCCTCCTACACGGTGTAATGGTGACAGTGTGTGCATCCGTGTTAGTACTTGGTTTATGCTATGATCATGATCTCTTGTAGATTGCGAAGTTAACTATTGCTATGACAGTATTGATGTGATCTATTCCTCCTACATATGCATGAAGGTGACAGTGTGCATGCTATGTTAGTACTTGGTTTAGTCGAATTGATCTTTCATGCACTCTAAGGTTACTTAAATATGAACATTGAATTGTGGAGCTTGTTAACTCCGGCATTGAGGGTTCGTGTAATCCTACGCAATGTGTTCATCATCCAACAAGAGTGTAGAGTATGCATTTATCTATTCTGTTATGTGATCAATGTTGAGAGTGTCCACTAGTGAAAGTCTAATCCCTAGGCCTTGTTCCTAAATACTGCTGCGTTACTATCGCTTGTTTCTTGTTTCACTGTGTTACTACTGCTGCAATACTACCACCATCAACTACACGCCAGCAAGCTATTTTCTGGCACCGTTGCTACTGCTCATATATATTCATACCACCTGTATTTCACTATCTCTTCGCCGAACTAGTGCACCTATTAGGTGTGTTGGGGACACAAGAGACTTCTTGCTTTGTGGTTGCAGGGTTGCATGAGAGGGATATCTTTGACCTCTTCCTCCCTGAGTTCGATAAACCTTGGGTGATCCACTTAAGGGAAAACTTGCTGCTGTTCTACAAACCTCTGCTCTTGGAGGCCCAACACTGTCTACAGGAAAAGGAGGGGGGAGTAGACATCAATGATCTTGTCTCAAGCATGCCACGTAGTCGTAGTGACGCACGAACAAGATGTAAACCCTCATTGAGCAGTGCAATCAACATGGGGGCCGATTCCAGCAATCGGCCCATATTATTATCCTCGTCATACGTTTTGCCTGTGTTCAGCGTCGATCTAACAGGCGACGGAAAGCTAGGGTATGGGTTTACATCGGCTGATGAGCTAGAAGAATTCGACATTGGTCCTGGGGATAAGCCACGACCAACTTTCATCAGCAAAAAGTTAGATCCACATCTCAGGAGCCAGATGATAGCTCTGTTAAAAGAATACCCAGATTGCTTTGCATGGGATTACACAGAGATGCCTGGGTTAGACAGGAGCATCATTGAGCACCGGCTCCCACTCAAGAAAGGATTTCGGCCGTTCCAACAACGAGCACGTCAGATGAAGGCCGAAATTCTCGAAGAAGTCAAGAAGGAGATCGAGAAAATGTTAGCCGCCGGGTTCATCAGGCCATGCAGGTATGCTGAATGGATCTCCAGTATCGCACCTGTAGAGAAAAAGGACGGCCGATGGCGTGTGGCCATAGATTTCCGAGATCTCAACAGAGCCACTCCAAACGATGAATATCCAATGCCTGTGGCAGAAACATTGATCAATGCAGCTGCTGGCCACAAGGTGTTAAGCTTCATGGATGGCAATGCCGGCTACAACCAAATCTTCATGGCTCTAGAAGATATACACAAGACTGCATTCCGAGTACCAGGATCAGTGGGCTTGTTTGAATATGTGGTCATGACTTTTGGGTTGAAGAATGCCGATGCAACGTACCAACGAGCCATGAATTATATTTTTCATGATCTGATCGGCAAGTTGGTGGAAATCTACATCGATGACGTGGTGGTCAAGTCTGTCTCCATGGAAGGACACTTGGATGATTTGCGACGCATCCTAGACCGGACTCGGAAATTCGGACTGAGAATGAATCCAAAGAAGTGTGCCTTTGGTGTGACGGCCGGTCAGTTCCTAGGTTTTCTGGTTCATGAACGAGGAATTGAGATCGGCCTGAAAAGTCAGGAGGCAGTACGTACCATGCAGCCGCCTACCACGAAGAAGGAACTCCAACGTCTCATCGGCAAGATCAACTTCGTCCGACGGTTCATCTCTAATCTGTCAGGACGAATCGAGCCGTTCATGGCGTTGGTGAAAATCAAATCTAATGACGAGTTTCACTGGGGGGCAGAACAGCAGGGAGCGTTTGACGAGATTAAGCGGTATCTAACAATGCCGCATGTGCTAGTTCCACCTCAGCAAGACAGGCCGTTCTATATCTACTTATCAGTAGCTGACACGTCCATTGCTTCAGTGGTGGTGCAACTCTATGAGGGTGTTGAAAAGGTCGTTTTCTACCTCAGCAGGAGGATGTTGGATGCAGAGACAAGGTATCCTGAGGTCGAGAATCTATGCCTCTGCTTATTCTTCACCTGCACCAAGTTTCATCATATTCTTTTGACGGCAGAAATCATCGTCATATGCAAGTCAGACGTTGTCAAGCACATGCTGTCGGCTCCTGTTTTGAAAGGCCGACTTGGTAAGTGGATGTTTGCGTTATCGGAATTCGATCTCCGGTATCAGCCTGCGAAAGCAGTCAAGGGACAAGCGTTGGCCGATCTGATAGCTGAACGGATCAATACTAATATAGTAGCACTATCTATACGTGCATGGGCTATGTTCTTCGACGGATCGGCTTGTGACGATGGTTGTGGCATCGGCATTCTGCTCGTGTCACCTCGGGGGGCAGCATATTCCTTCTCCATCAGGCTATCTACACCTTGCACCAACAATGTCGCTGAGTATGAGGCGATACGCAAGGGAATGGAGTTGCTTTTGGAAGCCGGGGCAGAAGCGGTGGAACTTTTTGGAGATTCGAAGTTGGTGATCTCCCAGCTCACGGATGAGTACAAGTGCGAGAGTGAGTCACTCGTCCCTTATTGGATGGAATGCCGCGAGCTGATGGCAAAATTTCGGTACATCAACTTCAATTGGGTCCCAAGATCTCAAAATACCGAGGCCAACGATCTCGCACAGATGGCGTCAGGCTACAAGGACATACCAGACGGGTCAGAAGTTCAGGTGCAGTTCCTAGAACAGTATGACTGGAGAGCCGATATCTTCAATTACTTGAAGGATTCGGCTCGGGGGGCACCTAAACGGATAAGGTACAAGGCCATGAAATATGTCCATATAGGAGATGACATGTTCTACAGGACGTTGGAAGGGTTACTGCTCAAGTGCCTGGGACCAACTGAGTCTAATCGGCTCTTGCATGAGGTGCATGAAGGCGCCTGTGGAACTCACCAATCGGCTCATAAGATGAAGTGGCTGATTAGGCGATCAGGGTTTTATTGGCCCACCATGCTTGAGGACTGCTTCAAGTACTACAAGGGATGCTAAGCGTGTCAGATGTTCGGGAAGATTCAGATGGTACCTGCATCAGCAATGAACCCCATCATCAAACCTTGGCCATTTCGAGGTTGGGGCATGGATAGGATCGGCAAAATCCATCCTGCGTCAAGCAAAGGCCACGAATGGATTCTGGCCATTACAGATTACTTCACCAAATGGGTGGAGGCCGTCCCTATGAAGAAGGTAAAATCAGAAGATGTGATCAAGTTTATGAAAGAACACGTCATTCATAGGTTCGGGATTCCCCAAACCATCACGACCGATGGAGGTTCGGTCTTCATTTCTAAGGAATTCAGAAAGTTCTGCAATGACATGGGAATTAAGCTGATCCGATCATCTCCATATTACGCTCAAGCCAATGGGCAAGCTGAAGCGTCCAATCAGAGCCTGATCGAGCTGATCAAGAGGAAAATTGACGAGAACCCTAGGGTTTGGCATGAAACGTTGTCAGAAGCTTTGTGGGCCTACCGCATGTCATGCCATGGAGCTATAAAAACTTCGCCATACCAGCTTGTCTATGGGCAGGAAGCCGTATTACCTTGGGAAATTACGGCTGGATCGAGACATGTCACGTTTCAAAATGATCTAACAGCTGAAGAATATGCAGCCCTGATGAGTGACACTATTGAGGATGCAACGGAACTTAGACTTTGGTCGTTGGAGAAGATTAAAGAGAATAAAGCCAGGGTAGCTCGTGCATACAATAAGAAGGTGAGACCAAAGGAGTTTCAAGTTGGTGATCTAGTATGGGAAGCCGTGTTGCCATTAGGAACCAAGGATAAAGCATATGGCAAATGGTCTCCTAATTGGCACGGTCCGTACAAAGTCATCCAGGTTTTGAAGGGTAATGCATGCATGCTGGAGCAGCTGGACGGCGCTAAGTTCCCAGCAGCTGTCAATGGTCAACATCTCAAGAAATATTTCCCAAGCATGTGGGATGACGAACAGTGAAATATGGGGGCCGATTCATGAAATCGGCCAGTAAAAAAAAATTATATGCAAATCACAGCCGATGCGCAGACATCGACTTGAGAAATATGGATACCAGTACAGCCGATGCTCGGACATCGACTTTAGAATAATAAAAAGCCGATGCAGAGTCATCAACTCTAGAGGAACAAGCTTAGTTGAGCAGGTTAACAGATCAGGTCGGGCCAGAGTCCATGGCATTTGAGATGATTCTCCCACTGGATTTGCTGAGGAGTTGGATCTGTGCGTTTGAGATTGGAGGATGGCGTGGATGCGGATTGGATCTGTTTGACCGTGTGGATAGGCAACTAGTTTGGCCTTAAAGCGTGTTTATGGTACAAGCCGATGCCCTGCCATCGGCTCTTTGTGCATTGATTTCGTTTGACAATCGGCAAATTTGATAAGAGAGCAAAAGCAATAGGAGAATATTTTCTTCATTAATAAAGGGGATTTCTTACAAAGAAAGAGCCGATTGCTCAAAGGAGGAAAAACAAAAGAAAGGTCTATTGACCAATCTACTACTACTAGACCTATACTAGTAGACGCTACCCTACGGGCCGTCGCTGCCCTCGTCGTCGGAGCTCTCGTCGGCGCTGCTGCCGGCGGGCTCCTCGTCGCTGCTCCCATAGCCCTCTATGGGAGCTTCCTCCTCCTCCTCGTCGTCGTCGTTGATGCGTGTAGTTGACACGTCCGTTGGGAACCCCAAGAGGAAGGTGTGATGCGCACAGCGGCAAGTTTCCCTCAGTAAGAAACCAAGGTTTAATCGAACCAGTAGGAGTCAAGAAGCACGTTGAAGGTTGATGGCGGCGGGATGTAGTGCGGCGCAACACCAGAGATTCCGGCGCCAACGTGGAACCTGCACAACACAACCAAAGTACTTTGCCCCAACGAAATAGTGAAGTTGTCAATCTCACCGGCTTGCTGTAACAAAGGATTAACCGTATTGTGTGGAAGATGATTGTTTGCAGAAAACAGTAAAACAAGTATTGCAGTAGATTGTATGCAATGTAAAGAATAGGACCGGGGTCCACAGTTCACTAGAGGTGTCTCTCCCATAAGATAAAAGCATGTTGGGTGAACAAATTACAGTCGGGCAATTGACAAATAGAGAGGGCATAACAATGCACATACATGTCATGATAAATATAGTGAGATTTAATTGGGCATTACGACAAAGTACATAGACCGCTATCCAGCATGCATCTATGCCTAAAAAGTCCACCTTCAGGTTATCATCCGAACCCCTTCCAGTATTAAGTTGCAAAACAACAGACAATTGCATTAAGTATGGTGCGTAATGTAATCAATAACTACATCCTTAGACATAGCATCAATGTTTTATCCCTAGTAGCAACAACACATCCACAACCTTAGAACTTTACATCCTTTGTCCCAGATTCAATGGAGGCATGAACCCACTATCGAGCATAAATACTCCCTCTTGGAGTTAAGAGCAAAAACTTGGCCAGAGCCTCTACTAATAACGGAGAGCATGCAAGATCATAAACAACACATAGGTAATAACTTGATAATTAACATAACATAGTATTCTCTATCCATCGGATCCCGACAAACACAACATATAGTATTACAGATAGATGATCTTGATCATGTTAGGCAGCTCACAAGATCCAACAATGAAGCACAATGAGGAGAAGACAACCATCTAGCTACTGCTATGGACCCATAGTCCAGGGGTGAACTACTCACTCATCACTCCGGAGGCGACCATGGCGGTGAAGAGTCCTCCGGGAGATGAATCCCCTCTCCGGCAGGGTGCCGGAGGAGATCTCCAGAATCCCCCGAGATGGGATTGGCGGCGGCGGCGTCTCAGTAAGGTTTTCCGTATCGTGGCTCTCGGTACCGGGGGTTTTGCGACGAAGGCTATTTGTAGGCGGAAGGGCAGGTCAAGGGGCGTCACGAGGGGCCCACACTATAGGTCGGCGCGGCCAAGACCTGGGCCGCGCCGCCCTATGGTGTGGCCACCTCGTGGCCCCACTTCGTCTCCTCTTCGGTCTTCTGGATGCTTCGTGGCAAAATAGGACCCTGGGCGTTGATTTCGTCCAATTCCGAGAATATTTCGTTACTAGGATTTCTGAAACCAAAAACAGCAGAAAACAGCAACTGGCTCTTCGGCATCTTGTTAATAGGTTAGTTCCAGAAAATGCACGAATATGACATAAAGTGTGCATAAAACATGTAGATATCATCAATAATGTGGCATGGAACACAAGAAATTATCGATACGTCGGAGACGTATCAACATCCCCAAGATTAGTTCTGCTCATCCCGAGCAGGTAAAACGATAACAAAGATAATTTCTCGAGTGACATGCCATCATAACCTTGATCATACTATTTGTAAACATATATAATGAATGCAGCGATCAAAACAATGGTAATGACATGAGTAAACAAGTAAATCATAAAGCAAAGACTTTTCATGAATAGCACTTCAAGACAAGCATCAATAAGTCTTGCATAAGAGTTAACTCATAAAGCAATAAATCAAAGTAAAGGTATTGAAGCAACACAAAGGAAGATTAAGTTTCAGCGGTTGCTTTCAACTTATAACATGTATATCTCATGGATAATCGTCAACATAGAGTAATATAATAAGTGCAATATGCAAGTATGTAGGAATCAATGCACAGTTCACACAAGTGTTTGCTTCTTGGGGTGGAGAGAAATAGGTGAACTGACTCAACATAAAAGTAAAAAGAATGGTCCTTCAAAGAGGAAAGCATCGATTGCTATATTTGTGCTAGAGCTTTTATTTTGAAAACATGAAACAATTGTGTCAATGGTAGTAATAAAGCATATGAGTTATGTAAATTATATCTTACAAGTTGCAAGCCTCATGCATAGTATACTAATAGTGCCCGCACCTTGTCCTAATTAACTTGGACTACCGGATCATCGTAATACACATGTTTTAACCAAGTGTCACAATGGGGTACCTCCATGCCGCCTGTACAAAGGTCTAAGGAGAAAGCTCGCATTTTGGATTTCTCGCTTTTGATTATTCTCAACTTAGACATCCATACCGGGACAACATGGACAACAGATAATGTACTCCTCTTTAATGCATAAGCATGTGGCAACAATTATTATTCTCATATGAGATTGAGGATATATGTCCAAAACTGAAATTTTCACCATGAATCATGGCTTTAGTTAGCGGCCCAATGTTCTTCTCTAACAATATGTATGCTCCAACCATTAAGGTGGTAGATCTCTCTTACTTCAGACAAGACGGACATGCATAGCAACTCACATGATATTCAACAAAGAATAGTTGATGGCGTCCCCAGAAACATGGTTATCGCACAACAAGCAACTTAATAAGAGATAAAGTGCATAAGTACATATTCAATACCACAATAGTTTTTAAGCTATTTGTCCCATAAGCTATATATTGCAAAGGTGAATGATGGAATTTTAAAGGTAGCACTCAAGCAATTTACTTTGGAATGGCGGAGAAATACCATGTAGTAGGTAGGTATGGTGGACACAAATGGCATAGTGGTTGGCTCAAGGATTTTGGATGCATGAGAAGTAATCCCTCTCGATACAAGGTTTAGGCTAGCAAGGTTATTTGAAACAAACACAAGGATGAACCGGTGCAGCAAAACTCACATAAAAGACATATTGTAAACATTATAAGAATCTACACCGTCTTCCTTGTTGTTCAAAACTCAATACTAGAAATTATCTAGACTTTAGAGAGACCAAATATGCAAACCAAATTAGCAAGCTCTAGGTGTTTCTTCATCAATGGGTGCAAAGTATATGATGCAAGAGCTTAAACATGAGCACAACAATTGCCAAGTATCAAATTATTCAAGAAATTTTAGAATTACTACATGTAGCATTTTCCAATTCCAACCATATAACAATTTAACGAAGAAGAAACTTCGCCATGAATACTATGAGTAAAGCCTAAGGACATATTTGTCCATATGCAACAGCGGATCGTGTCTCTCTCCCACACAATGAATGCTAGGATCCATTTATTCAAACAAAACAAAAAACAAAAACAAACCGACGCTCCAAGCAAAGCACATAAGATGTGACGGAATAAAAATATAGTTTCAGGGGAGGAACCTGATAATGTTGTCGATGAAGAAGGGGATGCCTTGGGCATCCCCAAGCTTAGACGCTTGAGTCTTCTTAGAATATGCAGGGGTGAACCACCGGGGCATCCCCAAGCTTAGAGCTTTCACTCTCATTGATCATATTGCATCATACTCCTCTCTTGATCCTTGAAAACTTCCTCCACACCAAACTCGAAACAACTCATTAGAGGGTTAGTGGACAATAAAAATTAACATGTTCAGAGGTGACACAATCATTCTTAACACTTCTGGACATTGCATAAAGCTACTGGACATTAATGGATCAAAGAAATTCATCCAACATAGCAAAAGAGGCAATGCGAAATAAAAGGCAGAATCTGTCAAAACAGAACAGTCTGTAAAGATGAATTTTATTGAGGCACCAGACTTGCTCAAATGAAAATGTCCAAATTTAATGAAAGTTGCGTACTTATCTGAGGATCACGCACGTAAATTGGCTTAATTTTCTGAGCTACCTACAGGGAGGCAGGTCGAAATTCGTGACAGCAAAGAAATCTGAAACTGCGCAGTAATCCAAATCTAGTATGAACTTTACTATCAAAGACTTTACTTGGCACAACAAAACACAAAACTAAGATAAGGAGAGGTTGCTACAGTAGTAAACAACTTCCAAGACTCAAATATAAAACAAAAATACTGTAGTAAAAACATGGGTTGTCTCCCATAAGCGCTTTTCTTTAACGCCTTTCAGCTAGGCGCAGAAAGTGTATATCAAGTATTATCGAGAGACGAAGCATCAACATCATTTTCACAATTTATCCCATTGGGTACCTTAGATGCTCCCTTATCTATAGTGGTTTTAAGAGCTTTATCGACTTTGGGCCTATAATAGCTTTTTGGTTTAGCCCCTTTAGAGATATACATGAACCTTTGCTCCTTTCCCACATAAGCTTTCTCTCTAAACTTTATAGATGAAAAGGTTGAACCCAATGTTCCCATAGCCTCTTCTAGTTCACTAATCCTTTGGGTTTGATTATCATGAATAGCACAAGATTCTAAGATGGCGATTCTCTCATTAATTCCACCTAGAGATTTATCAGGTTTATCAGTGCTATCAAGTAATGCTTTCAAAGTAGTATCAATAATTGGAAGGTTTTGCTCTATGGTTTCCAATTTTTTCATAACATCCTCAAGAGAGGTTTGAATTTTAGTTTCATTAACAGGTGGTGTTCCAAATAAACTCTCAATAATGCAACTAGCTTCTAAAGCGGGAGCGCCAAGGAAGTTACCTCCCGCGAGACAATCAAGAACATATCTATTCCAACTAGAGATACCTACATAAAAATTCCTGAGCAGGATAGTGGTGGAGTGTTTCTTAGTGCACCTACTATGAGCATCACTAATTCTATACCAAGCATCTTTTAAACATTCTCCCCCTTGTTGCTTAAACGAACGAACTTCAACTTCAGGATTACTCATTTTAGCAGTAGTAAATAAAACAAACTAGATAAAGTAAATGCAAGTAACTAATTTTTTTTTGTGTTTTTGATATAGCAAACAAGATAGCAAATAAAGTAAAACTAGCAACTAATTTTTTTGTGTTTTGATATAATGCAGCAAACAAAGTAGTAAATAAAATAAAGCAAGACAAAAACAAAGTAAAGAGATTGGGAAGTGGAGACTCCCCTTGCAGCGTGTCTTGATCTCCCCGGCAACGGCGCCAGAAATTTGCTTGATGCGTGTAGTTGACACGTCCGTTGGGAACCCCAAGAGGAAGGTGTGATGCGCACAGCGGCAAGTTTCCCTCAGTAAGAAACCAAGGTTTAATCGAACCAGTAGGAGTCAAGAAGCACGTTGAAGGTTGATGGCGGCGGGATGTAGTGCGGCGCAACACCAGAGATTCCGGCGCCAACGTGGAACCTGCACAACACAACCAAAGTACTTTGCCCCAACGAAACAGTGAGGTTGTCAATCTCACCGGCTTGTTGTAACAAAGGATTAACCGTATTGTGTGGAAGATGATTGTTTGCAGAAAACAGTAAAACAAGTATTGCAAAGAGATTGTATGCAATGTAAAGAATAGGACCGGGGTCCACAGTTCACTAGAGGTGTCTCTCCCATAAGATAAAAGCATGTTGGGTGAACAAATTACAGTCGGGCAATTGACAAATAGAGAGGGCATAACAATGCACATACATGTCATGATAAATATAGTGAGATTTAATTGGGCATTACGACAAAGTACATAGACCGCTATCCCGGCATGCATCTATGCCTAAAAAGTCCACCTTCAGGTTATCATCCGAACCCCTTCCAGTATTAAGTTGCAAAACAACAGACAATTGCATTAAGTATGGTGCGTAATGTAATCAATAACTACATCCTTAGACATAGCATCAATGTTTTATCCCTAGTAGCAACAGCACATCCACAACCTTAGAACTTTCTGTCACATCGTCCTGCATTCAATGGAGGCATGAACCCACTATCGAGCATAAATACTCCCTCTTGGAGTTAAGAGCAAAAACTTGGCCAGAGCCTCTACTAATAATGGAGAGCATGCAAGATCATAAACAACACATAGGCAATAACTTGATAATTAACATAACATAGTATTCTCTATCCATCGGATCCCGACAAACACAACATATAGTATTACAGATAGATGATCTTGATCATGTTAGGCAGCTCACAAGATCCAACAATGAAGCACAATGAGGAGAAGACAACCATCTAGCTACTGCTATGGACCCATAGTCCAGGGGTGAACTACTCACTCATCACTCCGGAGGCGACCATGGCGGTGAAGAGTCCTCCGGGAGATGAATCCCCTCTCCGGCAGGGTGCCGGAGGAGATCTCCAGAATCCCCCGAGATGGGATTGGCGGCGGCAGCGTCTCAGTAAGGTTTTCCGTATTGTGGCTCTCGGTACTGGGGGTTTCGCGACGAAGGCTATTTGTAGGCGGAAGGGCAGGTCAAGGGGCGTCACGAGGGGCCCACACTATAGGTCGGCGCGGCCAAGACCTGGGCCGCGCCGCCCTATGGTGTGGCCACCTCGTGGCCCCACTTCGTCTCCTCTTCGGTCTTCTGGAAGCTTCGTGGCAAAATAGGACCCTGGGCGTTGATTTCGTCCAATTCCGAGAATATTTCGTTACTAGGATTTCTGAAACCAAAAACAGCAGAAACAAAGAATCGGCTCTTTCGGCATCTTGTTAATAGGTTAGTTCCAGAAAATGCACGAATATGACATAAAGTGTGCATAAAACATGTCGATATCATCAATAATGTGGCATGGAACACAAGAAATTATCGATACGTCGGAGACGTATCAGTCGTCATCTGATCCGGCGCGGAAGCGCTTCGCCGGCGGGTAGTCCTCGAGGGAGTCGTCGTCGTCTTCTTCTTCCTCCTCCTCGGAGGAAGTGTAGCCGTCCCAGGAGAACGAGTCGTCCTCGCTCGTCGCTTCCAGTTCCCCGTCGGCGAGGAACTGGAGGTCATCGTCGCCGCTGGTCAAGGACTTGTCGTCCTCGGACCAGACGAAGGGCTCGTGATCCTCGTTGTCCCACTCCGTTGAGGCGAGGATGTCGTACGCCGCCAGCGAGCCCCACTCCGGCGTCGCCTCACGAGATGAAGAAGATTGGGGGGAAAGATCCGATGAGGTGGAGGAGGATGAAGAGGAGAAGGACTGGGAAGAAAGATCCGACGAGGCGGAGGAGGAAGAGGAGGAAGACATTGCTACAGGAGATGGGGAATTTTTGGGTGCCGATGGCTAGAGCAGAGCAATAGGATGAAGATGCAAACTGTTCGGCGCAGTTAAATAAAAGGAGTATGGTGGATTTAATGCCATAACAGTTTCCGAGGAAGGGGTGCCAAAAGAAAAAAAACAACTGTCAAATCACGCGGAGAAGTTGAGAAGGCAAGGCATCATGATGAAGGATACTGCGGCGGTTTTGCCCTGCCACGACGTGACCCAACGAAGAAAAGGCGGAATGGTTTTGGAATTATCATTTCCAAAACCAGGGGGGCATGTGTTATCACCAGAATTTGACCAGATCAGAGGTGGGCCGTGATTAAAGATGGGCTTGAAGAATATACACGAAAGATATACATGATACGGCCTTGTACAAGAAGTTTGGGCTAGTTTGCCCGTGTATCTGTAAATATAGTAGGATACGTGTTGGTTAGATAGAATTTGGCTCGTACACGGTTGGGATTATTCCCACGTTAGAAAGTCTACGGACTATAAATATGTATCTAGGGTTATTGAGAGAAACAACAATCACGTTCACAACAAACCAATCTAGGCGCATCGCCAACCCCTTGTTTCGAGGGTTTCTTCCGGGTAAGCATCATGCTGCCTAGATCGCATCTTGCGATCTAGGCAGTATACGTTTATTCGTTGTCCATGCGTTGCTCGTGCTGAAGCCTTGTTGATGGCGAGCAACGTAGTTATCGTAGACGTGTTAGGGTTAGCATTGTTTTACCTTTATACATGCTTTGATCCATGCTATCCCTAGACGTCTAGCCGCCTTTACACCTATCTTAGGTGTAAGGGCGGCACCTTGCTTGATCTGTGTTTAGTAGATCCGATCTGTTATGATTGCTCATTGTTCTTCAAGGATTAGTTTGATATCTGCATAGTTAGGCCTTGCAAACGGGTTGAAGGATCCAGTAGCACGTAGGGTGTAGTTTGCTAGCCCTAGATAAGATGTTCCGGGAATCAACTCCGTGTTGGTTTTTAGGCCTTATCTAGGGCTGGTTTATTATCATCTTGCGTGGCTGCCAGGCTCAATCACGTGTAGGATGTTCCGATTATGCGGTGAAAACCCTAAATCGTCGTAGGTCGTTTTAGCTTTATATTGATCAAGCAGGACCACCATGTGATCGTAGACCTCATACTAATCATGGGTGGATCGGCTCCTTGAGCCGATTCACGGGACAACCTGAGAGCCGATCGAGGCTCGTATTTAATGTTTACGTGTATGCCACGCAGGAAACTAAGCGAAGCAAATCCATCACCTTCCTGACCAGGTATAGGTCAGGTGGCACGCCCTTGCACCAACATTGGACGTGCGTGCCGAGGCTTTGCGGGCCGTCGCTCGAGGGACCAGGGCCAGCCGCAGCTCTGGGAGCCTCCCGGCTCTACGTGTTGCCCGTCGCTACTCTCCGGTGGGTTTCGGATGCCACAATCCCATACTCCACTAAACCCTACTAGTGTTAGATACTTATGAACCATCCTATTTAGGAGCCAATTATTCCTTACTTAATAGAACCAACAGTAAAACCTAGACCACCTCAACCCTAATTGATATACTTCTTATTACTTAAGAAGTATGTTCTTCAAAAATTATTCTTTTGAAGTAAATAAAGAATCATCAGCCCTGCTTATAAGAACCTATAAACCCTAGCTAGCTATCACCAATAAGATGAACCAATCTTGATAGCAACCTTGTATGAATAATTACTTAGGATACCTAGGCTTAACTCAACCTTACAAGCCCTTGGTGTTGATGAATCCAGCTAGGTTGTGATCCATTTAATATTTACTCCAGCAACTATATGAAACCATAGTCAACCATAGAACCCCCAACCTAATTATCATACTTGTTCGTTATTAAAGAATATGTTCTTCAAAAGTTATTCTTTTGAAATATATAATAAGTAATCATCAACCATGCACTATAGGACTTAAAAATCGACAACTGCTCTTTATTTATTATACAACTACTATTCCTGGGTGTGTATGATTGTTACTATTCATTTTACCACCTGCTTATGATTCTAAAACAACACAACCCTGAATAAGAACCTTGTTTGTGAATCATTCTAAAAGTGCAACACACCCTGAACTAATCATTACAACTCACTAATCCTAAATCATCGGGGTTAAGTCACGCTTAGAGCGATTGTATCTCATAATTATGCATTATTGCATCCTTGCCAATCTTTTAAACATCGTCCTTACCGGACGATGATGCTATTTCAGAATTTGGAGTTATTATGTATCGAAGACCTTGTCTGCATAATCTTGCAGCCAAGAAAGGCAAGTTCATCACTTGCTCATGTCATTTGAGTATTTTTACCAAATTACTTTCAAAGTACTATGTTTATCACTATTGCATAAAAACCAAAACCACTATTTTTATAACTATGAATATGACTATGTGGTGGGCAATGGAACCATGGATTGTGTTGATATGGTGGAGGTTCCATTGCAAGGGTTATATCCATCTAGGATTAAACAACAAATGTTATCCAGTGATTCTTGTGCCGTAATACCCGTGTTAACCGTAAGATCTGGAGTGGGACGGAATAGTCAATCGTATTTCCACCTCTTGTACATCAACGGACGCGCTTTACAGTAGACACTTGTCATCTATCGGGGCAAGCGGTAGGCTGCGGAAGCCAAAAAAGTCCCCACGGCTTTGTCTGTAGCACACTTGTCGCCGAAGTGCAAGCGGTAGGCTGGGGAAGCCAAAGTTCCCCACGGTATTGCAGTCTATGAGGGGTTGCAGCTACCGGCGAAGGAGTTTATGGTATGAGCCCAGAACTGTTGTCGTGGTCAGGGTCCACCCTAATATGGGAATAATGGGACCGGCGAGGACCCAGGGTCGGGGCCTGCAACAAAGGGTGGGTGTGCGAGGTAGCGGAGGAATATGATTGGCTATGACCTTATACCGGGCCTCACACCATAGGAAGTGTGGACGGGAAGATCGCCCGGTTGGCACCAAGGTTAAGATCTCTTATGGGTAAAGCAACACACCTATGCAGAGTGTAATGAATCGTGACCTGTCACTCCCTGTTCCGGGATATGGAACTGCGAACGCTGCCGGAAAGGAGCTCCATGAAGTTCTAGTAAACCGGTGAAGGCTGACAGACATAGTTCTTCTGAATAAAAGCAACCTTTTGAAGAAATGGTTATGAAAACTTGCATTGGTATTAGACTTTCTGGTCTAATGCCGTATCTAGTGCATTAAACACCTCTTTCCTATAATGAACTTGTTGAGTAGGCTCGTACTCATCCCACTCTTAAATCCCCTGCTTAGATATGGAGGCATCGAAGGAGGATCTATAGTGCAACTCAAAGGCCGAGGAGTCAACAACTACTTCAAGAGACAGGACCCTGTCAAAGGAGTCAGATACCACATCCAACATGGAGAAAACCTAGTTTAGCCATAGAAGGGAACTAGCCTCCTAAACCTAGCTCCTATTTAGCTAGAATCTATTCATAGCCTATATAGCTAGTCAAATACTCTACAAATAGAGTTCGTGATAGGATTAGACTACGAGTCATTCTTCTGGAGTTTATTTGCAGATTTACCTCATTGTAAAGTAGGAGGTTGTGTTGATCTTATGTAACAGAGTCAATGTTGTAATTCTATAGACATGCCTTGGACCCGCATATGTTTCTGTTGTACCACTCTGAGCGATATAATACTAGTGGAACGGTGTTTCATTGATGTTATATCAGACTTGCATACTACACCATGCAGTGGTATGCCGGGTCACCACAGTTGGTATCAGAGCAAATGCTTTGACCCTAGGATTAAAACCCTTTAAAGGAGACCTATAGGATTGGTAGTGTCTATAGGAAGTTGTTTTAGATAAACCAAATACTTCTTATGACTTGAGATGGATATTCACTTGAGAATAATCCTGACACACTTGAGTCAACATTTCTTACCTATCTTTACTAAGTAAAGATAGCCAATCCCAAGTATGTAGAACATCAATAAGTCCTTAAAACAATAGATGAGTAGATCACAGTTGGTATACAACACATGATAGTCCAAAGAGAGGATACAACCATAAGGAAGATATCCTATTGGAAGATGTGTACCAACACATGTTATGGTTAAGTAAGAGTTATCCAGACCTGTAATAGGAGTAATATCAAGGGATGAAGATAATTAAGATATCCTAATAGAAGATGTAGACCAAGTTAAGTAATGAGTAAGGAAAATTATCTATACATGTGAAACAACTCATAGTAAGTGATACAAACAAGTGATATGAGGTAGTATAGACCATGATGAGTCAATCATGGGAAGTAAGGAAGGGAAATAGAAATAAATCATGTCTACTTACAGAGTAGAGGTAGTAATCATATATGATTCATCTGAGGATCATTATGTGATAAACATCTAAAGTATTTAGGAAGAGAACAATAAGAAGCCAAGTGTTAAACAATAGTGCAAGAATTGTGTTCCAAAACCATGGGAAGTGTGCCAAGCACATCATGACCATATGCTTATGGTAGAAACACTTAGAAGTATAGGAACTATATCCTAATAAATATGTATTCAGAGTAACCATATTAGAACTAGTGGTATCATACAAAATAGTCCTCAATAGCACTTATATATGGTATAATACTTTTTTGGTACTTCCAAACAAAATTAGGTCAACCACAACTATCCTAGACCACTTTGTTTCAAGTTTATCTCATTGCAATTGTGCAATTCAGGTAAATGTCAAGACAAATAGTAGAATGCCCAAATATATGTGCTAAGTATCACAATATAAACCTATCTTATGTGGTGTTATATACTACACATCAGAGCCTGATGTTTAGAGATGTTTTACTCAACTATTATATTCGGGCTTATGATGGTGTGTATTATATGCACAAAGCTGAATCTTCTTGGATTTTATTGGATTTTCATTGTTTGACTAGATCCATACATGAAGTTTGACTCTGGTATGCAAATGCATGTTGCAATATCAAGTCCTTACTTGATGCTATAGATCTAGAGGGTAATAGTATTCGTGTGAGGAAGTGACGAATACTGAAGATTCTGAAGACAAGATGAAGGTTCATCAGATAAAGGAAACAAAGTTGTGGGAAGCAACCACAATATTCAGAAGGAAGTACCAATCAAAACTCATGCTTTACCTCAACAGAGGAGTACTTTAGTACATTAGAAGCATGAAGGTGAGAAATATGATGACTATGGAGAAGTAGAAGTAGAACCATAGTCATTATAGAAGAGGGAATGCATGGGAAATCACTTAGGATACTATATTCATAGTGTCAGCTAGTGGTTTTCTTGCAAAATAAACCCTGAATGAAGGAAGATGACCTATGAAACCATAGGAGATATAAGAAGACCACAGTTGGTATCAGAAGACCACAATTGGTATAGGATCAGAACTGTGAGATAAAGTAGAAGATGTCTCGACCAGTTGATCAGAACCTATAATAGAAACCATTTTTTTAGATAACAAATAGCCACAATTGGTATCAAGTAGTCCATAATTGGATTATTTGTACCAAGAAGTTGTGAACAAATAAAATTTTGTTAGCCAAATAACAACGACCTATAATCATTTAGTCGAAGGATTCATACTGGATGTCCACAATTGAGTGGATACACCACAAAGATTCTTCACAAGACCTTTAGAAAAGTATAAACCATAAGCTAGACCCAGACCAATATTCTAACCATAAGTCCAATGGTTGGAAGAAAAGGAGCTGAAGACCATAAGAAAACTCTAAGGGGTAGAGTAAAGATTGAGTTGGCTGTATAATAACTCAATATTTTGAGCAAGATAGTTGATGAAGGTCTGAACTGAGAGGAAGTTCGATCTTATTTTCATAAGAATGTTGAACACTAATTTCAGAAGGATGTCAGACCAGAAGTAGAGATTTATACCTCGAGGAAGCAAGAAGTGGTCTATAACTTGAGAAAGTAAGTAGTATTTACTCAGAAGTAGGAATGCTCAAGTAAGTCAAGCATAAAGAAGTTGGACGAAGAAAATACCGTAGACCAAATACAGCTCAAGAAGGCCAAAGACCGAAGAAGATTGACCATATCAAAACTAAATGTTAATTGAAAGATTCCTTTCATGGAACCTAAAAGAACCAAACTAGTTAGAGGTATCAATCATAATCCAGGATTGGATGGACTAAGTGAGTTTAATCCATTCTTAGGGAAATAAACCGTCAAGATCATTTCCATGTTAAGTACCTTACTTAGTACCATTATTGCAGTTTTGGTAGTAAGGGAAAACAAAGACCTATTTACCAATTAGGAGTATGTTATCAAATTAGTCTTCAGTCAAGACTAGCAGCACCAGAAGAAGTCCCAGTCATTGAATTTTCAATGGGAAATGAAATAAGATTATACTATGGAAAGAAATCATGGAATTGAAGTACGAAGCCATGGCTCAGAGATAGGTATTATTAGATTCCAGAGAAAAATCATAGAACTGGAGTAAGAAACTAATATTCAGAGACAAACCGTAATGGATTCCAGGAAGAATCCGGACAAGGGATATATTCAATTATATCCAGTAAGATCAATACGGAGTTCGAGAAAAGTCGTAGTCTGCACAAGTCTGATCCACACTTCGGAAACGTGAGAGTGATCAAACTTCGAGGACGAAGTTTAGTTTAAGGGGTAGAGACTGTAATATCCCAGGTATTGGATTCCAGGGAAAAATCATAGAACTGGAGTAAGAAACTAATATTCAGAGACAAACCGTAATGGATTCCAGGAAGAATCTGGACAAGGGATATATTCAATTATATCCAGTAAGATCAATACGGAGTTCAAGAAAAGTCGTAGTCTGCACAAGTCTGATCCACACTTCGGAAACGTGAGAGTGATCAAACTTCGAGGACGAAGTTTAGTTTAAGGGGTAGAGACTGTAATATCCCAGGTATTGGGGTTACAAAAATAGAGGAAACAGATGTGTGCATTGCATTCATGCATAGAAAATCTGGGGAATTTTCGCGCTTTAAAGTAAAACAGTCACAGTAACTGAAGTTTCACTTGACCTTGGTGGAATTGAAGTAGCTCATCAAGTAAAGCGCTATAAACCTCAATGTGACTTTGCTAAAACCTTGTTTTGGGTAGAGATAATTTGATCTAAGGGGTTAGATCAAATGGAATTAAAATCAACACAAGAACTTATTAATCAAGGAGCAACTACTTGATCTTATTAAAGATCACAACATGATATTCCTGGCCACAACAAATGAACATCCAGTTAATTGGAAATCAAGTAACAATAATTGGAGAAACTATTCTTCACTTATCTTCTCCATGTATTAAACTAATCCTTGATCCTACCATGAACCTCATGGTATTCATTCTATTTCAATCTTGGAAACAAGACAAGGAGATCAACTCTAGAAGCATATATTCTTCTCTATTACATATTATTATACTTCAAACCCAGAGAGGTGAGAGTTCTATAGTATTTATTAGAGAAGCAATGGAAAACCTTAAGCTGAAACCTTGGATATACATCCATGTAATCAAATCATCATCTTTCAGAGAAACCCTAGGATATTATTCAAGACAATCCCTAGTGAGAGAATCCATTTATGTTAACCATAGATATTGATGATCACATCAACCTCTAAGGAGCCTAACCTTAGGTCAGTATTAAAGACCTTCCAAAATGAGAGAGACCAATCATATTAATTCTAGCTTGACCTATTTAAGAATAAAGGACAACCTTTGGACTAAAGTATTAGGAGTTAAACCATTTCATTTGGGAGTGGTGAGATAGCCAATACCAAATGGAGTAAGATCATATCCATGAATTGATGAAGTAAAGTAGCAACTAATCCAACTAAGCATCTAGGTGGAGACTTAACCTTTACTATCTAATGAGATCTTGTGAATACACCATAAACCCCAGAATAACTATTCCTATGAAAGAGAGCTCAAGCTATAGTGCTACACTCAAGTTAGTTGAGGCAACACTTAAATTTAGGGGAGAGGACTATCCATATGTCCTGATGAGTATATCAACATTGATTAAGTAAAACCCTAACAGAATATCTCAGGTATTCTCCTAGGATATAAATTATTGAGGCAACCATAGTAGTCCCATCTAAGAAAGTAAAATAGAAGTATTATATCCTAGTTGATCAAGACTATGCTTGATCATGGAAGTGAGAACCTATTCCATGAGAGATAACTGAGAAAGCTAAACCTTGATCATTATAAATTGAGTAATGAGCATAAACCCTTAGAATTTGAGGTAGAAGATATTAAGAACAAGTTGATCATGCTTAAACCATGATCATGCTCTTGAGGTATGTGAGGATAAGTTAAATTCTAATAGGATAAGTAGATATCATTCACCACATGAAATCATAGGGAGGTAACTAGTAAGAAACCCTAGGCTTAGATCCCAACCTTAACTTGTGAATCACTTGGTGATCATAAGTAGAATCCTACCACATTTACATTCCACCTATTCTTCACTTAAGAACCACAAGAAAACCTTTAGAGACAAACTCTATACTTTATATGGTGAGAAACCATCAATACATATGACCAAAGTTAACTATAAAAAGAACTATAACCACTGTAGTTACTTTAATGATAAATTGGAGATAATAATAGAAGTTAATTGGTAGAAGATAAAACCAATTCTCAAATCCTTAGTGATTAAAGAAGCACATAAGATATGAAGCAAGTAACCATAATACCATGGTTAGGGGAGATTAAACCCTAGCCAATGCACTATGGTGTTATCTCAATTCTACAACCCAGAATTATATCTCAAACCAAGTTATGAACCACTTGGGTGATTACAATTATAAAACCAGATCCTAAGTGAGCTTCAAACCAATTGCCATTAGGTGAATATGATGAGAACCCTAGAATTGTTCACTAATTAAAGCTCATGATTCATTATGGAACTTAAGAATAACCTAGTGCTAAACCATTTGATTAGAACCATGGTGGTGATCAACCACTCATCATTATAACCAAGACCAAACCATGATGAGAGTAATATCTACTCTAGGTAATTCAAAGTGTTATTAAATATGATTTTAAAGCTACCCCTAAAATAGGGTTATGACAAAAATCTATATGACCTTATTAAATAAATGCTCACATGAAATCATATGTAAGAAACCAACATCTTAATTAAGAGGTCAAGTTCTAATGATAACTTCTAAAGTATTTGCAGTAAGAATTATCAACTCTAATAACTAAAAAGGGAGTTGCAATCCAAATAAAAAGGGAACTTAAAGAACACCTATAATCATGCTTAATTGATGTTTTGAATAATCTCACATGTATGAAATATAATCAAATATAAAATACCTTCTTCTAATAAGCAAGTGGTGTAATAACCATTGAACTAATTCTTGTATGAATGAAATGAGTAAGACCTGCAAAATAGAAAATAATTCAAGTATGAATTCAAAACAGAATTCAAAACAAGACATAAAATCAGAAATAAGAAAAGAGAGAAGAGAAATGGGCTTACCTGGCCAGTAGAACCTAGCAACGGAGCCCATGGTGCAGTCCAGCACCACAGCCTAGCACTGGCCCAAGCCCAGCCCAACATACCCCTTCAGGGAAATATCCACGCCAGGAACTCGTCCTCATCTTCTTCCTCGCGTGGTGGACAGCACGAAGCCGTGCTTCGCTTCTCCTAGCCGCTGGCAGCCCATCCTCGCTCGACGTCATGACGAGGCGTGAACCTGCACCGTATAAAAGCTTCACAACGCACAGCAGCATCGGGTTCTTTCTCCCTGGCTCCAATTTTTCCCCATACCAAAACCCTAACCTGCTCCGGCACCGATCACCGCCGTCGATTGGGGAAGCCCCAAGCCCCGCCGTGACCACCACTGTGACCACCGTCCTCGACTCGGTCACCGTGCACAAGGAATCAAGCTGAAACATCCTCAATCGACCATGCCAGGTCGTCTTCTCCGGTGCCGGCATCGAGCAATTCCGGCGACTGCGACCTTGATACGCGTACATCACGCGATCGTTGGGAACCCCAAGAGGAAGGTGTGATGCGTACAACGGCAAGTTTTCCCTCAGTAAGAAACCAAGGTTTATCGAACCAGTAGGAGTGAAGAAGCACGTTGAAGGTTGATGGCGGCGAAGTGTAGTGCGGCGCAACACGAGGGATTCCGGTGCCAACATGGAACCTGCACAACACAACCAAATTACTTTGCCCCAACGTGACAGTGAGGTTGTCAATCTCACCGGCTTGCTGTAACAAAGGATTAGATGTATAGTGTGGATGATGATTGTTTGCAGAAAACAGTAGAACAAGTACTGCAGTAGATTGTATTCAATTAAAAGAATGGACCGGGGTCCAGAGTTCACTAGAGGCGTCTCTCCGATAATAATAAGCATGTTGGGTGAACAAATTACAGTTGGGCAATTGACAAATAAAGAGGGCATGACCATGCACATACATGATATGATGAGTATAGTGAGATTTAATTGGGCATTACGACAAAGTACATAGACCGCTATCCAGCATGCATCTATGCCTAAAAAGTCCACCTTCAGGTTATCATCCGAACCCCTTCCAGTATTAAGTTGCAAACAACAGACAATTGCATTAAGTATGGTGCGTAATGTAATCAACAACTACATCCTCGGACATAGCATCGATGTTTTATCCCTAGTGGCAACAGCACATCCACAACCTTAGAACTTTCTCACATCGTCCTGCATTTAATGGAGGCATGAACCCACTATCGAGCATAAATACTCCCTCTTGGAGTTACTAGCAAAAACTTGGCCAGAGCCTCTACTAATAACGGAGAGCATGCAAGATCATAAACAACACATAGGTAATAGATTGATAATCATCATAACATAGTATTCTCTATCCATCGGATCCCAACAAACGCAACATATAGCATTACAGATAGATGATCTTGATCATGTTAGGCAGCTCACAAGACCCGACAATGAAGCACAATTAGGAGAAGACGACCATCTAGCAACTGCTATGGACCCATAGTCCAGGGGTGAACTACTCACTCATCACTCCGGAGGCGACCATGGCGGTGAAGAGTCCTCCGGGAGATGATTCCCCTCTCCGGCAGGGTGCCGGAGGCAATCTCCTGAATCCCCCGAGATGGGATTGGCGGCGGCGGCGTCTCTGGAAGGTTTTCCGTATCGTGGCTCTCGGTACTGGGGGTTTCGCGACGAAGGCTTTAAGTAGGCGGAGGAGATAGGTCAGGGGGCCACACGAGGGCCCCACACGACAGGCCGGCGCGGCCAGGGCTTGGGCCGCGCCGCCCTGGTGTCTAGCCACCTCGTGGCCCCACTTCGTGACTCCTTCGGTCTTTTGGAAGCTTCGTGTGAAAATAGGCCCCTGGGCGTTGATTTCGTCCAATTCCGAGAATATTTCCTTACTAGGATTTCTGAAACCAAAAACAGCAGAAAACAGCAACTGGCTCTTCGGCATCTCGTTAATAGGTTAGTGCCGGAAAATGCATAAATATGACATAAAGTATGCATAAAACATGTAGATATCATCAATAATGTGGCGTGGAACATAAGAAATTATCGATACGTCGGAGACGTATCAGCATCCCCAAGCTTAGTTCCTGCTCGTCCCGAGCAGGTAAACGATAACAAAGATAATTTCTGGAGTGACATGCCATCATAACCTTGATCATACTATTGTAAGCACATGTAATGAATGCAGCGATCAAAACAATGGTAATGACATGAGTAAACAAATGAATCATATAGCCAAGACTTTTCATGAATAGTACTTTCAAGACAAGCATCAATAAGTCTTGCATAAGAGTTAACTCATAAAGCAATAAATCAAAGTGAAGGTATTGAAGCAACACAAAGGAAGATTAAGTTTCAGCGGTTAGTTTCAACTTGTAACATGTATATCTCATGGATATTGTCAATGTAAAGTAATATAACAAGTGCAATATGCAAGTATGTAGGAATCAATGCACAGTTCACACAAGTGTTTGCTTTTTGAGATGGAGAGAAATAGGTGAACTGACTCAACATAAAAGTAAAAGAAAGGGCCCTTCGCAGAGGGAAGCATTGATTGCTATATTTGTGCTAGAGCTTTGATTTTGAAAACAAGAAACAATTTTGTCAACGGTAGTAATAAAGCATATGCATCATGTAAATTATATCCTACAAGTTGCAAGCCTCATGCATAGTATACTAATAGTGCCCGCACCTTGTCCTAATTAGCTCGGATTACCTGGGTTATCACCGCAATACATATGTTTTAACCAAGTGTCACAAAGGGTTACCTCTATGCCGCCTGTACAAAGGTCTAAGGAGAAAGCTCGCATTGGATTTCTCGCTTTTGATTATTCTCAACTTAGACATCCATACCGGGACAACATAGACAACAGATAATGGACTCCTCTTTAATGCTTAAGCATTCAACAACAATTAATTTTCTCATATGAGATTGAGGATATTTGTCCAAAACTGAAACTTCCACCATGGATCATGGCTTTAGTTAGCGGCCCAATGTTCTTCTCTAACAGTATGCATGCTCAAACCATTCAACTCATGGTAAATCTCCCTTACTTCAGACAAGACGGACATGCATAGCAACTCACATGATATTCAACAAGGAGTAGTTGATGGCGTCCCCAGGAACATGGTTATCCCACAACAAGCAACTTAATAAGAGATAAAGTGCATAAGTACATATTCATTACCACAATAGTTTTTAGGCTATTTGTCCCATGAGCTATATATTGCAAACGTAGAGGATAGAAATTTAAAGGTAGCACTCAAGCAATTTACTTTGGAATAGCGGAGAAATACCATGTAGTAGGTAGATATGGTGGACACAAATGGCATAGTGGTTGGCTCAAGGATTTTTGATGCATGAGAAGTATTCCCTCTCGATACAAGGTTTAGGCTAGCAAGATTATTTGAAACAAACACAAGTATGAAGCGGTACATCAAAACTCACATAAAGGACATATTGTAAACATTATAAGACTCTACACCGTCTTCCTTGTTGTTCAAACTCTTACTAGAAATTATCTAGACCTTAGAGAGACCAATTATGCAAACCAAATTTTAGCAAGCTCTATGTATTTCTTCATTAATAGGTGCAAAGTATATGATGCAAGAGCTTAAACATGAGCACAACAATTGCCAAGTATCAAATTATCCAAGAAATTTTACCAATTACTACATGTAGCATTTCCCGATTCCAACCATATAACAATTCAACGAAGAAGATTCAACCTTCGCCATGAATACTATGAGTAAAGCCTAAGGACATATTTGTCCATATGCAACAGCGGAGCGTGTCTCTCTCCCACACAATGAATGCTAGGATCCATCTTATTCAAACAAAACAAAAACAAAAACAAACAGACGCTCCAAGCAAAGTGCATAAGATGTGATGGAATAAAAATATAGTTTCACTAGAGGAACCTGATAATGTTGTCGATGAAGAAGGGGATGCCTTGGGCATCCCCAAGCTTAGACGCTTGAGTCTTCTTGAAATATGCAGGGGTGAACCACCGGGGCATCCCCAAGCTTAGAGCTTTCAATCTCCTTGATCATATTGTATCATCCTCCTCTCTTGATCCTTGAAAACTTCCTCCACACCAAACTCAAAACAACTCATTAGAGGGTTAGTGCACAATTAAAATTCACATATTCAGAGGTGACATAATCATTCTTAACACTTCTGAACATTGCACAAAGCTACTGAAAGTTAATGGAATCGAAAAATCCATCAAGCATAGCAAAACAGGCAATGCGAAATAAAAGGCAGAATCTGTCAAAACAGAACAGTTCGTAAAGACGAATTTCTAAGAGGCACCAGACTTGCTCAAATGAAAATTCTTAAATTGAATGAAAGTTGCGTACATATCTGAGGATCACTCACGTAAATTGGAATAATTTTCTGAGTTACCTACAGAGAATTAGGCCCAGATTCGTGACAGCAAAGAAATCTGTTTCTGCGCAGTAATCCAAATCTAGTATGAACCTTACTATCAACGACTTTACTTGGCACAATAATGCACAAAACTAAGATAAGGAGAGGTTGCTACAGTAGTAACAACTTCCAAGACTCAAATATAAAATAAAGGTGCAGTAGTAAAATCATGGGTTGTCTCCCATAAGCGCTTTTCTTTAACGCCTTTCAGCTAGGCGCATAAAGTGTGTATCAAGTATTATCAAGAGATGGTGCACCAACATTACCTTGGGTTTTACACCTACCTTTCTTGTTCTTTTTCTTACTCTTTGATTTAGGGAATACATGTCTACCCCCCGGTGTAGAGGTGAATTTTAGGGTGCCTTCTCCCACATCTATGACTGCTCCCAATAGTTTCAGCAGAGATCTTCCGAGTGTGATTTGTCATGTTCCTACACATTCAATAACAAGATAATCAATGGATATTATTCTTCCAAGAATGGTTGTATGCACACCTGCAGCTATTCCCTTAGGGATTATAACAGAGTTATCAATAAGAGTTATTCCTTCTCCCCCTTCAACGAGTCCCCAAAGTGTCAAAGATTCATAAATACTCTTAGGCATAAGGCAAAATTCAGACATAATATCACAATTGGCATGAAAAGTTTGATCACCGATAACAACTTTAATAGTAGGATCCCATAATGAAGGTTCAGAGTTCACTAAAACTTGATCAAGACGGTTACGAACATAGCTATAATTTTCGTGCATGCGAGATGCACTTGTCTCAAGAGTGTTTAATCTATTATAAATGCTAATAAGGGCTGAATCAAAGTTATTAGCTGAATCATGTGATGCAACCAATTTCTTTATGGCGTTAAAAGCTTGATCCCCATTGCAATGAAGGAAATCTCCTCCCTCTACAGCATCCAAGGCATATCTATAGCGAATCATAAGCCCAAAATAAAAGTTACTAAGGAGCAAACTTAGAGTCATTTGAGGTTCAGCTTTACGATAAGAATCAAAAATTCTGGACCAAGCATCTTTAAAACTCTCCTCATCCCCTTGTTTAAAAGTGAAGACTAATTCCTCAGGTGAAGAAGTAACAGGTGCAGAACTAGACATGGTAACAAAAGTAAAATGCAAGTAACTAATTTTTTTGTGTTTTTAATATAGCAAACAAGATAGCAAGTAAAGTAAAACTAGCAACTAATTTTTTTGTGTTTTGATTTAGTGCAGCAAACAAGAAAGTAAATAAAATAAAGCAAGACAAAAACAAAGTAAAGAGATTGGAAGTGGAGACTCCCCTTGAAGCGTGTCTTGATCTCCCCGGCAACGGCGCCAGAAAACAGTTGATGGCGTGCAGTTGACGTGGGAGTTAGAAATCTTTGTGGTGTAAATTTTCTTCAGGTCCCCGGCAACGGCGCCAGAAAACAGTCTTGATACGCATACAACACGCGACCGTTGGGAACCCCAAGAGGAAGGTGTGATGCGTACAGCGGCAAGTTTTCCCTCAGTAAGAAACCAAGGTTTATCGAACCAGTAGGAGCCAAGAAGCACGTTGAAGGTTGTTGGCGGCGAAGTGTAGTGCGGCGCAACACCAGGGATTCCGGCGGCAACGTGGAACCTGCACAACACAACCAAATTACTTTGCCCCAACGTGACAGTGAGGTTGTCAATCTCACCGGCTTGCTGTAACAAAGGATTAGATGTATAGTGTGGATGATGATTGTTTACAGAAAATAGTAGAACAAGTATTGCAGTAGATTGTATTCAATTAAAAGAATGGACCGGGGTCCAGAGTTCACTAGAGGCGTCTCTGCGATAAGAATAAGCATGTTGGGTGAACAAATTACAGTTGGGCAATTGACAAATAAAGTGGGCATGACCATGCACATACATGATATGATGAGTATAGTGAGATTTAATTGGGCATTACGACAAAGTACATAGACCGCTATCCAGCATGCATCTATGCCTAAAAAGTCCACCTTCAGGTTATCATCCGAACCCCTTCCAGTATTAAGTTGCAAACAACAGACAATTGCATTAAGTATGGTGCGTAATGTAATCAACAACTACATCCTCGGACATAGCATCGATGTTTTATCCCTAGTGGCAACAGCACATCCACAACCTTAGAACTTTCATCACTTGTCCTGCATTTAATGGAGGCATGAACCCACTATCGAGCATAAATACTCCCTCTTGGAGTTACTAGCAAAAACTTGGCCAGAGCCTCTACTAATAACGGAGAGCATGCAAGATCATAAACAACACATAGGTAATAGATTGATAATCATCATAACATAGTATTCTCTATCCATCCGATCCCAACAAACACAACATATATCATTACAGATAGATGATCTTGATCATGTTAGGCAGCTCACAAGACCCGACAATGAAGCACAATTAGGAGAAGACGACCATCTAGCTACTGCTATGGACCCATAGTCCAGGGGTGAACTACTCACTCATCACTCCGGAGGCGACCATGGCGGTAAGAGTCCTCCGGGAGATGATTCCCCTCTGTTGTGGGTATACTTCATGGGTGTACCATCGACAGTGCCTGGATTCGGCAAGCCCGGGTGGCCCATAGATGGTGACGTGGCGTGTGGCCCGTCGGGCGGCCCAGTTGCTGTTGATCCTAAGGGATGAAGTCCAGCCCAGGATAGGGGAGCCGGATCCCAACCGACCATCGGAGGAAGTCGGATCCGTGAAGGCCCATGTGTGACTCGGATCCATGGAGGCCCAGGAGTAACCCGGATCCATGGAGGCCAGTGTGGAACCCGGATCCAGTACGACGTAGGGAGGAAGGCAGATCCTTGACGTACACGGCAAGACATTGTACCGTAGTTAGGCGACCTGTAATCCGGCTAGGACTCTCCATGTAAACCCTAGATTCGTGCGCCTTTATAAGCCGGATCCTGGGAGCCCTAGAGGCACGTTGACGTTCACGTTCACGTTCACGTGCAGAACAACAACTCATTGTAACAACGCGAAAGCGCCCAGATAATACCAGACAAGCAGCAGTAGGCCCTGTCATCGTGCAGGTGTTCCGAAGCTGGGTAAATCGCGTACCACCGTCCCGTGTGCACTCCGCCCTATGGCCCCTACTTCTTCTCCCCCTCGTGAGGATCCCTCCTCCGGGGTACTGTCGATTAGGCAACGACAGTTGGCGCCCACCGTGGGGCCTGCGGCGTCTGGAGGCCGGAACCGGGAGGGTTCCGCCATGGGAAGCTACGACGACACCATCGCTGTGGGGCGCGTCCTTTACGCCGGAAACCTTCCGATCGTCCCTCCGGACGAGTGCTGGATTCCGGCCAAGACAAACCCCGTCAAGCTCTCCATCGTCCCAGTCGGTGGCATACACATCTTCATCGGCGAAACCGTTGATTTCGACGGAAACGCACTGGTAAGTAATGTAGCTACGACCGCCGCCGAGCAGGACGCAGCTGCAAAGATCCGATCTGAGTCGCTGGAGCTTTCCACGGAAGAATCCGCTTTAGACCTGGAAATTTCAAATTCTGGTTTTGGTAGCCGGATCCGCGCCTACGTTTTTGGTAGTCGGATCCGCACCTATGTTTTTGGTTGCCGGATCCGCGCCTACGTTTTTGGTAGTCGGATCCGCACCTATGTTTTTGGTTGCCGGATCCGCGCCTACGTTTTTGGTACTCGGATCCGCGCCTACGTTTTTGGTAGTCGGATCCGCACCTAAATTTTGGTAGGTGGATCCGCACCTAAATTTTTGGAAGTCGGATCCACACCTAAATTTTGGTAGGTGGATCCGCACCTACATGACCACTGCGACAATCAATCTCGCACCGGCTCGACGGAACGCTGAAGAAAAACCGCCACGACCGACGTTGACTCCGCTCCAAACAGCTAAGTCCCTATTTATATTTAATATTTTAAAATTTTATGATCATGAGATTAAGATTGGTTCACTCATATCCTGAGTCTTTTACCGCTTTCACTGTTGGTCATATCTTTTCCACGATTTGCCTCGCGCTCGTGAAAATTTTTGTACTGTTTTTGCCGCTTAAGGCTCCAGTACGCTGCAAAAATTCCGCTTTCGGGCGTTAGCTTAAGTTTTCTGGCCTACACGTTTTCTGTTGTTTTATGTGTGGATTCCTTAGTAGTGACATCTCGGTACTTAAAGCCGGCCTCTGTTTCTGAGGTTCTTGATTGTTTCGCTATCAAGCGCTATCGCCTCAGCACATGTTCTGTGTTTAAAGTTTGCCGTCTCACGAAAAGTCAAGCATATAAACCAGAAGAACGGATAAACCAGCACTTGCTTAAAACATATAAATTACATTAACTGTTCAAGATAGTCGAGTTATTTCCGCCTTGACAGTTTTATGTTCAACTGCTGCATAGTTTCAGCTTTAAAACATTTGTTCAAAGGCCGTTTTTGTTCCGCCTTACATTTGTTCGTTGAACATGATCAAAGAAACAATTTAATACAAATATGTTTTTATGTTTATGTATCAGGTACATGACACTTGGACATACAACAGTCCTCGATTTAAGGTGTTTTCAAGCAGATCTAGCATCGCGCGAAGCCCCAGGAGAAGCTAGCCGGATCCAATGAGAGAAGGTTAGGCGGATCCATGGCGTGCACAGCTGGAGAAGCAGCTTGAGTCTTGATTCCGCTATGCTTAGCCGGAACCAACCCTCGGGGGCTGCGGTTTGATCTTAGGTGAAAAGTGTGTTTCCTTTCGGTATCAGTGCTGGAAATTTCCGCCTAGATGCTTGGGATTTACGCTATTCCTAAGTCACATATAAAGATAAAGCTACTCTAAGAGCACCAAGCCAGATTTTCAAGAAAATTCACCTTGGCGCTCGGGGGCTACATCGATGAAGTTCTCTGAGCAACAAGCCGGAAAATTTCCACCTTGACGCTTGGGGGCTAAGTTTCTGAGCATCGAGTCTCCTTGGAGCAAGCCGACTCAATGCTCGGGGGCTAACTAGCCGGATCCGCACCTATATATTTGGTAGACGGATCCGCACCTATATATTTGGTAGCCGGATCTGCAACTATTTTTTGGTAGTCGGATCTGCACCTAATTTTTGGTAGTCGGATCCGCACCTCAACCTACCGCTCAAATCACGTGAAAATGGCGCCAAGATAGGCGGAACCGTTTGAATCTTTTAAGGTTCCGGGTAACGGCGTGAAGATAAGCAAATTCTTGTCCGCAAGCAGGGGAGTAACCCGGAGACATGTTCTGTACTGTCGATGGATGAAGTCCCGCAGGATGAGGGTTTTTTTTTTCCGACTGAAAGTTGGGAAAGAAGAAAATGTGAAGTTAGAGCTCTTCAAGTTTCTCCGCGTTACCAATATTGCCGGAAACCATAAGGTATTAGCAAGGCGGAAATGAGAGGAGAAACTCGGAGAACTCTGGGGGCTACTGTTGTGGGTATACTTCATGGGTGTACCATCGACAGTGCCTGGATTCGGCAAGCCCGGGTGGCCCATAGATGGTGACGTGGCGTGTGGCCCGTCGGGCGGCCCAGTTGCTGTTGATCCTAAGGGATGAAGTCCAGCCCAGGATAGGGGAGCCGGATCCCAACCGACCATCGGAGGAAGTCGGATCCGTGAAGGCCCATGTGTGACTCGGATCCATGGAGGCCCAGGAGTAACCCGGATCCATGGAGGCCAGTGTGGAACCCGGATCCAGTACGACGTAGGGAGGAAGGCAGATCCTTGACGTACACGGCAAGACATTGTACCGTAGTTAGGCGACCTGTAATCCGGCTAGGACTCTCCATGTAAACCCTAGATTCGTGCGCCTTTATAAGCCGGATCCTGGGAGCCCTAGAGGCACGTTGACGTTCACGTTCACGTGCAGAACAACAACTCATTGTAACAACGCGAAAGCGCCCAGATAATACCAGACAAGCAGCAGTAGGCCCTGTCATCGTGCAGGTGTTCCGAAGCTGGGTAAATCGCGTACCATCGTCCCGTGTGCACTCCGCCCTATGGCCCCTACTTCTTCTCCCCCTCGTGAGGATCCCTCCTCCGGGGTACCGTCGATTAGGCAACGACACCCTCTCCGGCAGGGTGCCGGAGGCGATCTCCTGAATCCCCCGAGATGGGATTGGCGGCGGCGGCGTCTCTGGAAGGTTTTCCGTATCGTGGCTCTCGGTACTGGGGGTTTCGCGACGAAGGCTTTAAGTAGGCGGAGGAGATAGGTCAGGGGGCCACACGAGGGCCCCACACGACAGGCCGGCGCGGCCAGGGCTTGGGCCGCGCCGCCCTGGTGTCTGGCCACCTCGTGGCCCCACTTCGTGATTCCTTCGGTCTTCTGGAAGCTTCGTGTGAAAATAGCCCCCTGGGCGTTGATTTCGTCCAATTCCGAGAATATTTCCTGACTAGGATTTCTGAAATCAAAAACAGCAGAAAACAGCAACTGGCTCTTCGGCATCTCGTTAATAGGTTAGTGCCGGAAAATGCATAAATATGACATAAAGTATGCATAAAACATGTAGATATCATCAATAATGTGGCATGGAACATAAGAAATTATCGATACGTCGGAGACGTATCAGACCTCCCCTTGCCTCGCCGACACGCCCGTCGTGCTCGCGGTGAGTCTCTGACTCTCCTGAGCATCCTCGATTCTCCGCTAGCACTCCCTAGCATGCCCAGCATCGTAGGCCCGTGGGCACCGCCGCAGCACCTCGCTGTCGGACTAGCTCCGGCGACGATTTAAGGGCGGCGTTGGTACCCTGGTGTTCACCGCGGCGAGCTGAATCGAGTAGCATGAGTAGTTGGTCCGCTCGAGCCCTGGAACGGCGGCGCCGTCACCGGCAAACCGCTGGCAGTGAGCCTCCCTGGCCACGTCATCGCCACGTGGCTGCTGACGTGGTCTAGACCCCACTGGCCAGTGGTTGTGGGTAGCCCTGGCCGGGTAACTTTAGTAATTTTCATTTAAATTTCAATTCAATAATTACTGCAACTTTGCAAATTTATAAAAAATTCAAAATAACTCAGAAAAATGAAAATAAGATATCAAAATTCTTAGAAAAGTAAACTCTATCCAATAAAAAAATAATATGAAATTTTTATTTTTTATAAAATTCAATTATTTAATACTTGTTAATTAAGCCTTTTCTTTTAATTCAAAATGCAATTAAAATTCAAAAATTAGGAAAACTACCTAAAATAAATAAAAACTAGAAAGTAAATAAGGAAAACATTAAAATTAATTTTCCTTTACTATTAACTTATTAAATCCTTATCAGGAGGATTTAAACCCTAATTAATAATTACCTGAATTAGTAATTCATTAAAAATAATAAAATGTCAAATCCAATATTATTTTTATTTCAAAGTTATTAATAACTTTAACTTTGCAAACAAGTCATTAATTCAAGTATTATAGGGTAATTAGTAAACCCTAGTTCCATAAGAAAGAAAACTAGAATCTCATCATTTCATGTGGTTCCTAAAACCCTAATCGAAATAGGAACCCTAGCTCCACTATTTCATTTGAACCCTAATTTACTTCTAACCTAAACCCTAGGTTAGAACATGTGATCATGTTACTCCATTACCATAGAGCCATGATTAGCAACTAAAGGCATACCTATGTCCACATAAAATGTAAAACCCTATCACTAGCAATTTAGTATTCCATGTATGCATACCATTAAACCAAGATGATCAAATAGGATCAACCAAGTCTAAACCCTAGTTCCTACCATCCCAATTATTATTGTTCTTAAAAATCCATATTTAGTATCACACCATTGTGATGAACCCTAATAGTAACCATTATTAATGATTACCTTACATCCCATACTCCACTAAACCCTACTAGTGTTAGATACTTATGAACCATCCTATTTAGGAGCCAATTATTCCTTACTTAATAGAACCAACAGTAAAACCTAGACCACCTCAACCCTAATTGATATACTTCTTATTACTTAAGAAGTATGTTCTTCAAAAATTATTCTTTTGAAGTAAATAAAGAATCATCAGCCCTGCTTATAAGAACCTATAAACCCTAGCTAGCTATCACCAATAAGATGAACCAATCTTGATAGCAACCTTGTATGAATAATTACTTAGGATACCTAGGCTTAACTCAACCTTACAAGCCCTTGGTGTTGATGAATCCAACTAGGTTGTGATACATCTAATATTTACTCCAGCAACTACATGAAACCATAGTCAACCATAGAACCCCCAACCTAATTATCATACTTGTTCGTTATTAAAGAATATGTTCTTAAAAAGTTATTCTTTTGAAATATATAATAAGTAATCATCAACCATGCACTATAGGACTTAAAAATCGACAACTGCTCTTTAGTTATTATACAACTACTATTCCTGGGTGTGTACGATTGTTACTATTCATTTTACCACCTGCTTATGATTTTAAAACAACACAACCCTGAATAAGAACCTTGTTTGTGAATCATTCTAAGAGTGCAACACACCCTGAACTAATCATTACAACTCACTAATCCTAAATCATCGGGGTTAAGTCACGCTTAGAGCGATTGCATCTCATAATTATGCATTATTGCATCCTTGCCAATCTTTTAAACATCGTCCTTACCGGACGATGATGTTGTTTCAGAATTTGGAGTTATTACGTATCGAAGACCTTGTCTGCATAATCTTGCAACCAAGAAAGGCAAGTTCATCACTTGCTCATGTCATTTGAGTATTTTTACCAAATTACTTTCAAAGTACTATGTTTATCACTATTGCATAAAAACCAAAACTACTATTTTCATAACTATGAATATGACTATGTGGTGGGCAATGGAACCATGGATTGTGTTGATATGGTGGAGTTTCCATTGCAAGGGTTATATCCATCTAGGATTAAACAACAAATGCGTGTTAACCATAAGATCTGGAGTGGGACGGAATAGTCAATCGTATTTCCACCTCTTGTACATCAACGGACGCGCTTTACCGTAGACACTTGTCATCTGTCGGGGCAAGTGGTAGGCTGGGGAAGCCAAAAAAGTCCCCACGGCTTTGTCCGTAGCACACTTGTCGCCGAAGTGCAAGCGGTAGGCTGGGGAAGCCAAAGTTCCCCACGGTATTGCGGTCTATGAGGGGTTGCAGCTACCGGCGAAGGAGTTTATGGTATGAGCCCAGAACTGTTGTCGTGGTCGGGGTCCACCCTAATATGGGAATAATGGGACCGGCGAGGACCCAGGGTCGGGGCCTGCAACAAAGGGTGGGTGTGCGAGGTAGCGGAGGAATATGATTGGCTATGACCTTATACCGGGCCTCACACCATAGGAAGTGTGGACGGGAAGATCGCCCGGTTGGCACCAAGGTTAAGATCTCTTATGGGTAAAGCAACACACCTCTGCAGAGTGTAATGAATCGTGACCTGTCACTCCCTGTTCCGGGATATGGAACTGCGAACGCTGCCGGAAAGGAGCTCCATGAAGTTCTAGTAAACCGGTGAAGGCTGACGGACATAGTTCTTCTGAATAAAAGCAACCTTTTGAAGAAATGGTTATGAAAACTTTCATTGGTATTAGACTTTCTGGTCTAATGCCGTATCTAGTGCATTAAACACCTCTTTCCTATAATGAACTTGTTGAGTACGCTCGTACTCATCCCACTCTTAAATCCCCTGCTTAGATATGGAGGCATCGAAGGAGCATATATAGTGCAACTCAAAGGCCGAGGAGTCAACAACTACTTCAAGAGACAGGACCCTGTCAGAGGAGTCAGATACCACATCCAACATGGAGAAAACCTAGTTTAGCCATAGAAGGGAACTATCTTCCTAAACCTAGCTCCTATTTAGCTAGAATCTATTCATAGCCCCTGTAGCTAGTCAAATACTCTACAAATAGAGTTCGTGATAGGATTAGACTACGAGTCGTTCTTCTGGAGTTTATTTGCAGATTTACTTCATTGTAAAGTAGGAGGTTATGTTGATCTTATGTAACAGAGTCAATGTTGTAATTCTATAGACATGCCTTGGACCCGCATATGTTTCTGTTGTACCACTCTGAGCGATATAATACTAGTGGAACGGTGTTTCATTGGTGTTATATCAGACTTGCATACTACACCATGCAGTGGTATGCCGGGTCACCACAGGTAGCCCCAAGCCCAAGAATTTTTTTCCAAATATCCCTTCATATTTAACAGTTTTTGGCCAAAAAGTAGCTTATATTTAGCCATTTGTCCCAAACTCATTCCCCTAACTTTTGGCCCAACCTCCGCCGCTGTGTTCTAACATTTTAGCTGCACGAGACACATGTGCCATGCTTAGAATTTTAAATCCCATGTGCCCCCCCCACAAACTTTAGGCCCAAGCTCAACCACTGTGTTTTAACATTTTAGCCGCACGAGACACAGGTGCCATGCTTAATATTTAAAAGGATTTGGTAGTTCTCACATCTACAGCTGTTAGATCGAATGCACGGGCGGAGATTTGAACTCACAATCTCGTAGTATGTATATGAGGACATGTACCACCATTCTGTTGAACCACTTTTGTCAAATTAGCTCCTGACTAAATTTACTATAATTGTTTGCACTTCACTATAAACTTGTTCACAAGTTTTTTTTTACTTTGTGCATAATCGGCTACATAGAGCAAAGATGATAGTATTATCTTCATGTTGACTTTATTTACCTTAATTTTTTCAATTTTTTTACTAATAGTTATAGATACATTATTTCACTCTAGTAGAGTCCTTTATCGATATCATGCATAAAAGAGTAGCCTCAAATTTTCAATTTTTTTATTTGTATGATCTTTATAGGTTTACTAATTCTCGGTTGATCTAGATTTAATTTGGAGCTCAGTTGACTCTGGAACCATTGGATTATCTTGTGATTTGTGATAGCGTGAGAGTTGCTGGTGGTGTTGCAAGCGGTGTTGCAACCGTAATTTCTCAGTCGAAAGTAGAGTCGCAACTACGATTTTCCAGTTGCAAGTGGGGTTGCAACTAAGATTTTTCAATTGCAAATAGGGTAGCAACTAAGTTTTTTTTCGATTGCAAGTGGGGCTGCAACCGTGATAGCCCCTAGCCCAAGAAAAGGTTGCCAAATATCCTTCATATTGACAGTTTTTGGCTAAAAAGTAGGTTATATTTAGCCATTTCCCCGAGCTCATTCCCCCTAACTTTTGCCCCAACCTCCGCTGCTGTGTTCTAAAATTTTAGCCGCACGAGACACATGTTCCATGCTTAGTATTTTAAAGCCCATGTGCCCCCCTAACTTTTGGCCCAAGCTCAGCCAGTGTGTTTTAACATTTTAGCCACACGAGACACATGTGCCATGCTTAATATTTAAAAAGGATTTGGTAGTTCTTGAAGGAGATATGCCCTAGAGGCAATAATAAAGTGGTTATTATTTATATCTTTATGGTTATGATAAATGTTTATATATCATGCTATAATTGTATTAACCGAAACATTAGTACATGTGTGATATGTAGACAAACAAAGAAGTCCCTAATATGCCTCTTAACTAGCTTGTTGATTAATGGATGATTAGTTTCATAATCATGAACATTGGATGTTATTAATAACAAGGTTATGTCATTGTATGAATGATGTAATGGACACACCCAATTAAGCGTAGCATAAGATCTCGTCATTAAGTTATTTGCTATAAGCTTTCGATACATAGTTACCTAGTCCTTATGACCATGAGATCATGTAAATCACTTGTACCGGAAAGGTACTTTGATTAAACCAAACACCACTGCGTAAATGGGTGGCTATAAAGGTGGGATTAAGTATCCGAAAAGTATGAGTTGAGGCACATGGATCAACAGTGGGATTTGTCCATCCCGATGACGGATAGATATACTCTGGGCCCTCTCGGTGGAATGTCGTCTAATGTCTTGCAAGCATATGAATGAGTTCATAAGAGACCACATACCACGGTACGAGTAAAGAGTACTTGTCAGGAGACGAGGTTGAACAAGGTATAGAGTGATACCGAAGATCAAACCTCGGACAAGTAAAATATCGCGTGACAAAGGGAATTGGTATTGTATGTGAATGGTTCATTCGATCACTAAAGTCATCGTTGAATATGTGGGAGCCATTATGGATCTCCAGATCCCGCTATTGGTTATTGGTCGGAGTGAGTACTCAACCATATCCGCATAGTTCACGAACCGTAGGGTGACACACTTAAAGTTGGATGTTGAAATGGTAGAACTTGAATATGGAATGGAGTTCGAATATTTGTTCAGAGTCCCGGATGAGATCCCGGACATCACGAGGAGTTCCGGAATGGTCCGGAGAATAAGATTCATATATAGGAAGTCATATTCCAAGTTTGGAAATGATCCGGTGCATTTATGGCAGGTTCTAGAAAGTTCTAGAAAAGTCCGGAAGAAACGCACTATGGAAGGTGGAGTCCCGGAAGGACTCCACAAGCTTGACCAGCCAAACCCTAAAGGAGGAGTCCCAGGTGGGCTCCACCTAGAGGTGGCCGGCCACCCCACCTCAAGGAAAGGTGGGAATCCCACCTTGAGTGGGACTCCCTCCTTGAGTAGGTTTCCCACATATGGGAGGTTTTAGTGTTGGGGTCTTATTCGAAGACTTGGACTAGAACTCTTGGGGCTTCCACCTATATAATGAGGAGGAGAGGGAGGGGGGCAGCCACTCTTTGGCTCAGCCTTGGCCGCACCCCTTAGAGGGCCGGCGCCCAACCCCCCCTCTCTCCCCAAACCCTAGCGGTCTCTCTCCTCCACCACATCCCGCACGCTTAAGCGAAGCTCCGCCGGATTTCTCCACCACCACCGACACCACGCCGTCGTGCTGTCGGATTCAAGAGGAGCTACTACTTCCGCTGCCCGCTGGAACGGGGAGGTGGACGTCGTCTTCATCAACAACCGAACGTGTGACCGAGTACGGAGGTGCTGCCCGTTCGTGGCGCCGGAAGCGATCGTGATCAAGATCTTCTACGCGCTTTTGCAAGCGGCAAGTGAACGTCTACCGCAGCAACAAGAGCCTACTCTTGTAGGCTTTGGAATCTCTTCAAGGGTGAGACTCGATAATCCCCTCGTTGCTACCATCTTCTAGATTGCATCTTGGATTGGATTTCGTGTTCGCGGTAGGAAATTTTTTGTTTTCTATGCAACGTTATCCTACAGTGGTATCAGAGCCAGGTTTATGCATAGATGGTTGCACGAGTAGAACACAATGGTTTGTGGGCGTTGATGCTTATGTTGTCTTTAGTTTGAGTACTTTGCATCTTTGTGGCATAGTGGGATGAAGCGGCTCGGACTAACTTTACATGACCGCGTTCATGAGACTTGTTCCTCGTTCGACATGCAACTTGTATTGCATAAGAGGCTTTGCAGGTGTCTGTCTCTCCTACTATAGTAAAGATTCAATTTACTCTTCTATTGACAACACTAGTATCACCGTTGTGGTTCATGTTCGTAGGTAGATTAGATCTCTCTCGAAAACCCTAAACCACGTAAAATATGCAAACCAAATTAGAGACGTCTAACTTGTTTTTGCAGGGTTTGGTGATGTGATATGGCCATAATGTGATGATGAATATGTATGAGATGATCATTATTGTATTGTGGCAACCGGCAGGAGCCTTATGGTTGTCTTTAAATTTCATGTTGAGTAGTATTTCAAAGTAGTTGTAATAGTTGCTACATGAGGTGAACAACCATGAAGATGGCGCCATGAACCTTGACGCTACGCCGACGATGATGGAGATCATGCCCGTTGATGATGGAGATCATGTCCGTGCTTTGAAGATGAAGATCGAAGGCACAAAGACTAAAGGGCCATATCATATCACATATGAATTGCATGTGATGTTAATCCTTTATGCATCTTATTTTGCTTAGATCGCGACGGTAGCATTATAAGATGATCCCTCACATTAATATCAAGATAATAAAGTGTTCTCCCCTCGTATGCACCGTTGTACAGTTCGTCGTTTCGAAGCATCTCGTGATGATCGGATGTGATAGACTCAACGTTCACATACAACGGGTGTAAGCAATGTTGCACACGCGGAATACTTGGGTTTGCTTGACGAGCCTAGCATGTACAGACATGGCCTCGGGACAACGGAAACCGAAAGGTTGAACACGAGTCATATGGATGATATGATCAACATGTTGATGTTCACCATTGAAGCTACATCATCTCACGTGATGATCGGTTTTGGTGTAGTGGATTTGGATCGTGTACCACTTAACAACTATGAGGGATGTTGTATTAAGTGGGAGTTCATTAGTAATTAGATTAAAACATGAACTAATTATCATAAACATAGTCTGAGTAGTATTTTGTATTAATTTTGTAGTATTGGCATCCGTTTACTACTATGCGCTAGTCTTGTTATTGAGATAGAAATACTGTTAAATCTGATAAGAAACTTTACGGATTAGTACCGTATTGTTAAAGAATCAAGAATTGATTAAGTCCTATTGCAAACTTTTAGTAAACCTCACATTGTTGATTCAAAGAGCTATGGTTTCAATTAGTACCCAAAGTTATCTTGTCTCCGTGAAACTTGAAGTTCAAATCAGTTTGAAAAGTAAGGAGCTGAAAATTTAGTTTTCAGAAATAATCAAGGTATGAGATATATGTGATATCTAAGACCTTATTGCAAGATGATAGAATATAAATTTGGTGAGACTACATAAACTCATAAGTTTTATGGGAATGTATGAAGGTTGAAGACGCCAGGCGTCACAATCCTCCAACTATTGGGGCACTAATAATATTCGCATATCCATGAAGTTATCATCCTTAGTATGCACCGTTGCTAAGACTCGTCGTTTCGAAGCATCACGTGATGATCGGGTGTGATAGATTCTACGTGTGCATACAACGGGTGCAAGCTAGATTTGTACATGCGAATACTAAGGTTAAACTTTATGAGCCTAGCATGTACAGACATGGTCTCAAAAAGTTTTCATGAATTGATGGATAAAATTATGAGTGAAATTGTTCATCATAGTTACTAATAAGTGAAATCTAGAACACTTGTCATATGATGATCAACTTCAAAGTAAGAACCTCAAGGTTATTGGTATTTGACCAACAAACCTAGAAGTTATTGATGTTGAAGTGTTTTTCTGAATAATGAGGAAAGCTAAAAGAGAAGCGCAAAAGATATTAGCGAGAAAGAAAAGAAAAGACTAGAAAGTCTAGCTCAGGTGTATATCAATGATATACATGTTATGGATGTATTCCTCGTTTGGTCACACAATGAAATTCTTGGGTATTTGTACCATATTGGTTGGTATGAAGTGTCATACAAAACAACGCAATACAAGAATACAATGGCCTAAGTGACTGACAAGGAATATGATAGGAATGCACGTCTGGAACAAAATAAAGTGTTATTATGTTCGTCGTTGGCATTCTATCTAGCCCTTAGAATTTATAATAAAGAACTTAATAATTGTTATTTTGCTCTGGTCAAATGAAAACAATGAGTTGTTCAAATTATGACATTACTCCATGTACGATGGATAAGTTATTATAAATCTTAATGGTGAAACATACATACATAACACTGACGCTAAAAATGCCATAAGGCAAATGATTTGAATTCCACTTATTTGTGGAACCGCAATTTAGGTCATGCTAGAAAGGATCGCATGAAGGAACTCCATGCAAATGGATTTTTGGAGTCATTTGATTTTTGAATCATTTGGCGCTTGCAAATCTTTTCTAAAGAGAATGATTAAAATACCGTTCATAGGCCAAAAGTTGAACGGGCAACTAACTTAGTGGAAAAATACATGATGATGTATGTGGTTCACTGGGCATAGTTGTGTGCGGGAGATTCTTCTACTTCATGAAAACTTTCAACAATGAATTGAGTATATCTATGTGGATATATTCAATAAGGAAGAAGTTTGAATCATTTGAATGGGTTCAAATAAATTTCAACATGAAGTGGAAATCATCGTAATAGAAAAGTCAAATATCTATGATTGGATCATGGGGAAATATTTGAATTACGAGTTTTAGCGAACATCTAAGAGAGTTATGAAATTGTTCTACAACTCACGTTTCTTGGAGTATCATAATGATGATGGAGTATCCGAGAGATGTATCCAAACCTTGTTGGATCAATGATGAGATAAAATATTGATGCCATTATATTTTTGTGGATTATGCTTTAGAGACTACCGCTTTTACACTGAATAGAGCATCATCATGATCCGTTAAAATGACACCATACAAGTTATGGCATGGGTATAAACCCTAATAGTCAACCAAAATCGGATGAATGTCTTTGTTGGTTATCCCAGAGATTTAATTGGGAATTCTTCCCACGAGACAAAGACAAAAGTGTTTGTCAATGTTTCTTATTTCCGAGAAATTGTTTCTAGTGAAGTATTTGAGTGGGAGGACAATATAATTTGATAAGGTTTATGAACCTGAGCATAATGATCAGAGTAGCGCAGCATCGGAATTGGTTTCGGAAGCGGCCACAACGATCATGGCTCCCATGACTACAAAGTGTTTTAGCCATGGAGATCGAAGTACATATTGAACCTTGTAGGTATGGTTTACTTTGTGATCAAATAAATGATTTGTGAACAAAGGATTGATTTTGAACAATGATAAACCAACTACAAACAAAGAAGTTATGATGGGCCCTGACTCCGTTAAAATGGCTATACGCCATGAAATCCAAGATAGATAAATACTTTTTGAAAAGTAAATGGATCTATGAAATTGATGGACTTGGATGAAATATCCTTGAAGAAAGCTTGACTTGTCGAAAAATTGTTTACGACAAAGTTCAAAGAGTTGACTACGATAAGATTAGATCTTCCGTAGCAATGCTTATAGTCTATGTGGATTATTCTAGTAATCACTACATATTTCTTTTATGAGATATGCTAGTAGGATGGCAAAATACATTACTTATCAGAAGTGTGTATTAAAGGTGTATACAAGATACAACCAAGAGTTTTGCTGATCCATGGAATACTAGATAGGTATACAAACTTCAATTGGATGAAGTGAGTATCGCGGAATTGGAATCTTCACCAGATGAAATAGTCAAAGAGTTTTTGATTTCATCAAGAGACGATGAAGAGGCTTGCGTTTGCAAGAAATTAAGTGGAGCGCTGAGACATATTTATAATACTTATGTAGATGACATATAGTTGGTTATAAATGATGTAATTATATACTTGATTAAAAGGTTTCATTGAGAAATTAACTTCAATGAAAGGATATAGACAGAAACAAATTTTGTGTCAAGATCTATGAAGATAGATTAAAACACATAATATGTTTTAAGTCAAAAGTACATTGAATAGATATTGAAATAGTTCAATATAGAAATATTAAAGAAAATATTCTTGTCATGTTAAGTTTTAACAAGACTTGAGTGTATCTGACACTCAATGAGTAAAAACACATGAGTGATTATAGATCACGAATAATATGTACACAATCAGATGTCATGTGCTATAAAGTGTTATAAGCATATACCAGAATAATTCATATGATGATCATTGGACGACAGTAAGAATATCCTTGAGTACTTTAGAAGAACTAAGGATATATATATATAGTTTTGTATGGTGTAATAACAAACAAATCGCTGTAAGGTGTTACACCGATATTGGTTTTGTCACATATAAAATATAATTTCAATCTCAAATTAAACTAAGTGTTGTTTAAAAGATAGCACAATGAGCTAGAAGTTGTCTATGCTAGATTTAGAAGAGTTCTAAATATTGTGACGGATTCTACAAAAGAAGGCAGAGTATGTCATTGTTTTGACAATGACAAAGGATGTTAAGTCAAGAGGTTCTTTGAGAACTTGGTGTAGTTCCGACAGAGTCAGAACTTTGAAGCTATATTGTGTGTGACAATATAAGTGACATATTTCAGACAATGGAATTAAGGTTCCACAGAAGATCAAACATATTTAATGCTAACTCATTTGGAAATGAGTGATGCGTTGAGACGCAAATGAATTACAAAATACATACGTTTCTGAGCGTGTCAGATCCGATGACTAAAAACCTCTCCCGTGAGCAATACATGATAAAGCACCAGAAGGCCAAGGTGTTATATCTTTACAAATGTAAACTAGATTATTGACTCTAGTGCAAGTGGGAGACTGAAGGAGATATGCCCTAGAGGCAATAATAAAGTGGTTATTATTTATATCTTTATGGTTATGATAAATGTTTATATATCATGCTATAATTGTATTAACCGAAACATTAGTACATGTGTGATATGTAGACAAACAAAGAAGTCCCTAATATGCCTCTTAACTAGCTTGTTGATTAATGGATGATTAGTTTCATAATCATGAACATTGGATGTTATTAATAACAAGGTTATGTCATTGTATGAATGATGTAATGGACACACCCAATTAAGCGTAGCATAAGATCTCGTCATTAAGTTATTTGCTATAAGCTTTCGATACATAGTTACCTAGTCCTTATGACCATGAGATCATGTAAATCACTTGTACCGGAAAGGTACTTTGATTACACCAAACACCACTGCGTAAATGGGTGGCTATAAAGGTGGGATTAAGTATCCGGAAAGTATGAGTTGAGGCACATGGATCAACAGTGGGATTTGTCCATCCCGATGACGGATAGATATACTCTGGGCCCTCTCGGTGGAATGTCGTCTAATGTCTTGCAAGCATATGAATGAGTTCATAAGAGACCACATACCACGGTACGAGTAAAGAGTACTTGTCAGGAGACGAGGTTGAACAAGGTATAGAGTGATACCGAAGATCAAACCTCGGACAAGTAAAATATCGCGTGACAAAGGGGATTGGTATTGTATGTGAATGGTTCATTCGATCACTAAAGTCATCGTTGAATATGTGGGAGCCATTATGGATCTCCAGATCCCGCTATTGGTTATTGGTCGGAGTGAGTACTCAACCATATCCGCATAGTTCACGAACCGTAGGGTGACACACTTAAAGTTGGATGTTGAAATGGTAGAACTTGAATATGGAATGGAGTTCGAATATTTGTTCGGAGTCCCGGATGAGATCCCGGACATCACGAGGAGTTCCGGAATGGTCCGGAGAATAAGATTCATATATAGGAAGTCATATTCCAAGTTTGGAAATGATCCGGTGCATTTATGGCAGGTTCTAGAAAGTTCTAGAAAAGTCCGGAAGAAACGCACTATGGAAGGTGGAGTCCCGGAAGGACTCCACAAGCTTGACCAGCCAAACCCTAAAGGAGGAGTCCCAGGTGGGCTCCACCTAGAGGTGGCCGGCCACCCCACCTCAAGGAAAGGTGGGAATCCCACCTTGAGTGGGACTCCCTCCTTGAGTAGGTTTCCCACATATGGGAGGTTTTAGTGTTGGGGTCTTATTCGAAGACTTGGACTAGAACTCTTGGGGCTTCCACCTATATAATGAGGAGGAGAGGGAGGGGGGCAGCCACTCTTTGGCTCAGCCTTGGCCGCACCCCTAAGAGGGCCGGCGCCCAACCCCCCCTCTCTCCCCAAACCCTAGCGGTCTCTCTCCTCCACCACATCCCGCACGCTTAAGCGAAGCTCCGCCGGATTTCTCCACCACCACCGACACCACGCCGTCGTGCTGTCGGATTCAAGAGGAGCTACTACTTCCGCTGCCCGCTGGAACGGGGAGGTGGACGTCGTCTTCATCAACAACCGAACGTGTGACCGAGTACGGAGGTGCTGCCCGTTCGTGGCGCCGGAAGCGATCGTGATCAAGATCTTCTACGCGCTTTTGCAAGCGGCAAGTGAACGTCTACCGCAGCAACAAGAGCCTACTCTTGTAGGCTTTGGAATCTCTTCAAGGGTGAGACTCGATAATCCCCTCGTTGCTACCATCTTCTAGATTGCATCTTGGATTGGATTTCGTGTTCGCGGTAGGAAATTTTTTGTTTTCTATGCAACGTTATCCTACAGTTCTCACCTCTACAGCCGTTACATCGAATGCGCGGGCGGAGCAAAATAAAAGCGGCATAAGTAAGCGTCGTGCAAGATTTGAACTCACAATCTCGTAGTATGTATATGAGGAAATGTACCACCATTCTGTTGAACCACTTTTTTCAAATTAGCTATCATGACTGAATTTACTATAATTGTTTGCACTTCACTATAAACTTGTTCATTTTTTTTACTTTGTGCATAATCGGCTACATAGAGCAAAGATGATAGTATTATCTTCATGTTGACTTTATTTACCTTATTTTTTTATTTTTTTACTAATAGTTATAGATACATTATTTCACTCTACTAGAGTCCTTTATCGATATCATGCATAAAAGAGTAGCCTCAAATTTTCAATTTTTTTATTTGTATGATCTTTATAGGTTTACTAATTCTCGGTTGATCTAGATTTAATTTGGAGCTCAGTTGACTCTGGAACCATTGGATTATCTTGTGATTTGTGATAGCGTGAGAGTTGCAGGTGGCGTTGCATGCGGTGTTGCAACCGTAATTTTTCAGATGAAAGTAGAGTCGGAACTATGATTTTCCAGTTGCAAGTGGGGTTGCAACTAAGATTTTCCAGTTGCAAATAGGGTTGCAACTAAGTTTTTTTGATTGCAAGTGGGGCTGCAACCGTAATTTTCCAGTTACACATGGGAGTGCAATTGAGATTTTTATAATTGCAAATTAGTTACAAGTGGTGTTGTAACTAAGATTTTTTTTAGTTGCAACCGTGGTTGCAACTAAGGTTTTCAGTTGTAACGAGGGCGCAACTATTATTTTCTAGTTTCAAGTGTGGGTGCAACGAAGATTTTTCAGTTGCAAGTGGGGTTGTAATTGTATTTTTTTAGTTGCAAGTGCGGTTGCAGCTTAGTTTTTTTGAAGTGTCGTCCTAAGTAAGTTATTTTTGGTTCTAGGTGAGATTGCAATTGGGTTCTTTCCAGTTGCAAGTGAGGTTGCAACTGAATTTTTTCATTTCATTTTATATATTTACTTTTTAATTGTCTTTATGCTGAGTAACTTTTACCGCATTAAGAAGTTCTCAGCTAGTTGATAACTAAGCTAGTGCTTAGTCAACTCATGAAATGTTGGATCGTGTTTTGCTTCAAGACCCGTGTTTGTCCAAGTTCATTGCTTTTTTAGCCTATCCCGACGCTGTGTGGCATGTTATCATCATTTTGTACTGGGCTTTTGCTGTCCGTTGAGTCTGTGGCCTAGGTCGGTGTGTGTGGTCTGCTTAAGTTTTTGTGTGTATCCATTGTTTCTTCTAAAAACTCTTGTCCTTGTAGGCTCGTATGTGTCCTTTTTTGTAGGTTTATTTGAAGTTAATTAAAAAATTGTGGGTCTTGATGGGACTGAAATTGTGATCTTTGTAGAAAGGGAGTTGTAACTAGAATTTTTTTTAGTTGCAAGCAGGCAACTGAAGGTTTTTTCAGTTGCAAGCACTGAGGTTTCCAGTTGCAAGTGGGATTTTAACTGAGGCTTTTTTAGTTACAAGCAGGGTTGCAACTATGATTTTTATGAAGTTGTAAATCCGGTTGGAACTGAGGTTTTTCGATTGCAACTGAGGCTTTCTCCGGTTACAAGCAGGGTTGCAACTGAAATTTTCCAATTACAAGTGAGATTGCAACAGTGGTTTTCTCCAATTACAAGCAGAATTGCAACTTAAAATTTTCCAGTTACAAGTGAGATTACCCGATTGCAAGCGGGGTCGCAACCGAGATTTTTGTCCAGTTGCAAGTGAGGTTGGAACCGAATTTTTTTCCAGTGACGAGCGGGGTTGCAACTGAGATTTTTTATCCAGTTGCAAAGGAGGTATTTTTCAGTTGCAAGTGGGGTTGCAACAGAGTTTTTCTTTTCAATTTTACCTGAGATAATTTTGAGTTGTAAACATGGTCGAAACTAAATTTTATCATTTACAAGTAAAATTACAACTAAAATTTTCTATTACAAACGGAGTTGCAACTGAAATTTTTATAGTTACAAGTCGAGATGCAACTATTATTTTTTTGGTTTATCTAATCGTAAGTAGACAGTATTTTACCAGGGTAGGTTGTAACTCTTTAATGTATGAATTTTTAACCTGATTTTAATGTACGATTTTACGCTGATGTCAGCTAGCCGAGAACTAAACTGGTTATCAGCTAGCTGAGCATTAGACGGTCCCTACCAAAGGAGTAGTACTACCCGAGAACTAAACTGGTTATCAGCTAGCTGAGCATTACAACATCTCTAACAGAGCCCGTAAAAGGTATAAAACCGAAAAATAACCGCTGTTTTACGGGTTCGGGGCGAAAAACGGCGCCGATCAGTGACCGTAAACGGGCCAAAACCGAAAATATTTTTTCGGGCTGCGTTCGGTTCGCTCCGTCGGCCTATATTTGTAGGGGCCGACGGGGCAAACCGAACGCAGCCGAACACAATCCCTAATTTGCGCGCGAGGGAACCTTCAGCTCCTCCCAACCACCGCCGCCCCCGCCGATCTGTGCGCCCTCACCTTCCTCTGCGCCGCCACCCTCCGATTTGTCCCCAATGAGTCTCGAATCGACCCCACCGGCCGCCGTTGCTACCCCGCCGGCTGTCGTTGCTACCGCGCCGGCGCCGCCACCCTCTCCCGTGGTCGCCGGAGCTTCTGCCGCTCCACCAACAACCCCGGCGACCGCTCCCACCCCTGTGACCCCCGCGGATGTTGCTTCGACGGTCTCGTTGAAGACTAGGGTGAAGATGTTGGAGATATGCCCAAGAGGCAATAATAAAAGTGGTTATTATATATCTTTATGTTTATGATGAATGTTTATATACCATGCTATAATTGTATTAACCGAAACATTGATACATGTGTGATATGTAAACAACAAAGAGTCCCTAGTATGCCTCTTAACTAGCTTGTTGATTAATAGATGATTAGTTTCATAATCATGAACATTGGATGTTATTAATAATAAGGTTATATCATTATATGAATGATGTAATGGACACACCCAATTAAGCGTAGCATAAGATCACGTCATTAAGTTATTTGCTATAAGCTTTCGATACATAGTTACCTAGTCCTTATGACCATGAGATCATGTAAATCACTTATACCGGAAAGGTACTTTGATTACATCAAACGCCACTGCGTAAATGGGTGGTTATAAAGGTGGGATTAAGTATCCGGAAAGTATGAGTTGAGGCATATGGATCAACAGTGGGATTTGTCCATACCGATGACGGATAGATATACTCTGGGCCCTCTCGGTGGAATGTCGTCTAATGTCTTGCAAGCATACGAATAAGTTCATAAGAGACCACATACCACAGTACGAGTAAAGAGTACTTGTCAGGAGACGAGGTTGAACAAGGTATAGAGTGATACCGATGATCAAACCTCGGACAAGTAAAATATCGCGTGACAAAGGGAATTGGTATCGTATGTGAATGGTTCATTCGATCACTAAGTCATCGTTGAATATGTGGGAGCCATTATGGATCTCCAGATCGCGCTATTGGTTATTGGTCGGAGAGAGTTCTCACCCATGTCCACATAGTTCACGAACCGTAGGGTGACACACTTAAGGTTTGATGTTGTAATGGTAGAACTTGAATATGGAATGGAGTTCGAAGTATTGTTCGAAGTCCCGGATGGGATCCCGGACATCACGAGGAGTTCCGGAATGGTCAGGAGAATAAGATTCATATATAGGAAGTCATTTTATAAGTTTTAAAATGATCCGGAGGATTTTATGGAAGGTTCTAGAAGGTTCTAGAAAAGTCCGGAAGAAATCAATTTGGAAGGCGGAGTCCCAAAGGTACTCCACCTCCCATGGCCGGCCAACCCTAGAGGGGGGAGTCCAAGGTGGACTCCACCTAGGTGGCTGGCCACCCCCCCTCATGGAAGGGTGAGAAGCCCACTTGGGTGGGAGTCCCACCTTGGGTAGGTTTCCCTACTACATAGAAGGTTTTGGGTTGGAGTCTTATTCGAAGACTTGTAGTCCAACACTTGGGGGTTCCACCTATATAATGAGGGGCATAGGGGAGGGGGCCGGCCACCACAAGCCCTCAAGCTGGGCGCACCCCATAGTGGCTGGCCATCCCCTCTCCCAAACCCTAGCCGCCCCCCTCTCCTCCACCTCTCCCGCAATGCTTAGCGAAGCTCCGCCGGAGTTCTCCATCGCCACCGCCACCACGCCGTCGTGCTGCCGGATTCAAGGAGGAGCTACTACTTCCGCTGCCCGCTAGAACGGGGAGAAGGACGTCGTCTTCATCAACACCGAACGTGTGACCGAGTACGGAGGTGCTGCCCGATTGTGGCACCGTGATCAAGATCTTCTACGCGCTTTTGCAAGCGGCAAGTGATCGTCTACCGCAGCAATAAGAGCCTCATCTTGTAGGCTTTGGAAATCTTCAAGGGTGAGTCTCGATCATCCCCTCGTTGCTCCCGTTTTCTAGATTGCATCTTGGCTTGGATTGCGTTCTCGCGGTAGGAAATTTTTTTTTTCTATGCAACGAATCCCTACAGTGGTATCAGAGCCGTGTCTATGCATAGATGGTTACACGAGTAGAACACAATGGTTTTGTAGGCGTTGATGCTTTTGTTGTCTTTAGTTTGAGTACTTTGCATCTTTGTGGCATAGTGGGATGAAGCGGCTCGGACTAACTTTACATGACCGCGTTCATGAGACTTGTTCCTCGTTCGACATGCAACTTGTATTGCATAAGAGGCTTTGCGGGTGTCTGTCTCTCCTACTATAGTGAAGATTCAATTTACTCTTCTATTGACAACACTAGTATCACCGTTGTGGTTCATGTTCGTAGGTAGATTAGATCTCTCTCGAAAACCCTAAACCACGTAAAATATGCAAACCAAATTAGAGACGTCTAACTTGTTTTTGCAGGGTTTGGTGATGTGATATGGCCATAATGTGATGATGAATATGTATGAGATGATCATTATTGTATTGTGGCAACTGGCAGGAGCCTTATGGTTGTCTTTAAATTTCATGTTGAGTAGTATTTCAAAGTAGTTGTAATAGTTGCTACATGAGGTGAACAACCACGAAGACGGCGCCATGGACCTTGACGCTACGCCGACGATGATGGAGATCATGCCCGTTGATGATGGAGATCATGTCCGTGCTTTGGTGATGAAGATCAAAGGCGCAAAGACAAAAAGGGCCATATCATATCACATATGAACTGCATGTGATGTTAATCCTTTTATGCATCTTATTTTGCTTAGATCGCGATGGTAGCATTATAAGATGATCCCTCACTAAAATATCAAGATAATAAAGTGTTCATCCTTAGTAGCACCGTTGCCAAGACTTGTCGTTTCGAAGCATCTCGTGATGATCGGATGTGATAGAATCAACAAGTGCATACAACGGGTGCAAGCCAGTTTTGCACATGCGGATACTAAGGTGGCCTTGACAAGCCTAGCATGTACAGACATGGTCTCGGAACACGTGATACCGAAAGGTAGAGCATGAATCATATGATTGATATGATGAACACTTTGAGTGTTCGCCATTGAAATTACATCTTGTCTCGTGATGATCGGACTTAGGTGTGGTGGATTTGGTTCGTGTGATCACTAAGACAATTCGAGGGATATTGTTTTGAGTGGGAGTTCACCTAGATTTTTAATTATGTTGAATTAAAATTTGAACTCAATTTGTCATAAACTTAGTCTAAACTATTGCAAATATATGTTGTAGATATGGCGCCCCCAATCAATTTTAACCAGTTCCTAGAGAAAGAAAAGCTTAAGAGCAACGGTAGCAACTTCACCGACTGGTTCCGCATGTGAGGATCTTCCTCGCTGGCGGAAATCTGCAATATGTGCTTGATGCACCGCTAGGTGACCCTCCTGCAGAAACCGAAACCGATGAAGTAAAGAATGTTTACGCCACTCGGAAAGCTCCGTACTCTCAAGTTCAGTGTGCCATCCTGTGCAGTCTGGAAGCCGATCTTCAAAAATGTTTTGAGCACCACGATCCTCATGAGTTGGTCAATGAGCTGAAAGCTATATTTGAGACTCATGCGGCCGTGGTATGCTATGAAGCATCGAAACACTTCTTCAGCTGCATGATGGAAGAAGGCAGCTCCGTTAGTGAGCACATGCTCGTTATGACCGGGCATGCGAAGAAACTCAGTGACTTGGGAATAGTGATTCCTAACAGACTGGGGATTAATCGTGTCCTTCAATCACTGCCACCTAGTTACAAGAACTTTGTGATGAACTACAACATGCAGAACATGAACAAGGAGTTACCTGAACTTTTTGGCATGCTAAAAGCTGCTGAGATTGAGATCAAGAAAGAGCACCAAGTGTTGATGGTCAACAAGACCACCAGTTTCAAGAAACATGGCAAGTCTAAGGGAAAATTCAAGAATGGTGGCAAGAAAGCTGCCACGCCTCCTATGAAACCTAAGAACGGCCCTAAGCCTGATGCTGAGTGCTATTACTGCAAGGAGAAGGGACACTGGAAGCGTAATTGCTCCAAGTATCTGGCTGAAGAGAGGCCTTGTCAAGAAGAAGAAAGAAAGTATATCTGATATACATCTAATAGATGTTTATCTCACTGGTTCTCGTACTAGTACCTGGGTATTTGATACTGGTTCGATTGCTCATATTTGTAACTTGAAACAGGAACTAAAGAATAAACGAAGACTACTGAAGGATGAAGTGATGATGCGCGTTGGAAACGGATCCAAAGTCGATGTGATCGCTGTCGACACACTTCCTCTACATCTACCTTCAGGATTAGTTTTCAGCCTAAATAATTGTTATTTTGTACCCGCGTTGAGCATGAACATTATATCTGGATCTTGTTTAATACAAGACGGTTATTCATTCAAGTCCGAGAATAATGGTTGTTCTATTTTTATGAATAATATGTTTTATGGTCGAGCACCTGAAAAGAATGGCTTATTTCTGTTAGATCTCGATAGTAGTGATACACATATACATAACATTGATGCTAAGAGAATTAAATTGAATGATAATTCTACTTATATGTGGCACTGTCGTCTTGGTCATATTGGAGTGAAACGCATGAAGAAACTCCATACCGATGGATTACTTGAATCACTTGACTTTGAGTCACTTGATAGATGCGAAGCATGTCTGATGTGAAAAATGACTAAGACTCCATTTTCTGGTATGATGCAGCGAGCTACTGACTTATTGGAAATCATACATACAGATGTATGCGGACCAATGAGTGTAGCATCACGCGGTGGTTATCGTTATGTTCTAACCTTCACAGATGATCTGAGTAGATATGGGTATATCTATTTCATGAAACATAAATCCGAAACTTTCGAGAAGTTTAAGGAATTCCAAAGTGAAGTAGAAAATCAATGTAACAAGAAGATTAAATTTCTACGATCTGATCGCGGAGGTGAATATCTGAGTTATGAGTTTGGCATGCATTTAAAGAAATGCGGAATACTTTCACAATTGACACCGCCGGGAACACCACAACGAAACGGTGTGTCCGAACATCGTAATCGAACTCTCTTAGATATGGTTCGTTCTATGATGTCCCTTACTGATTTGCCGTTATGATTTTGGAGTTATGCATTAGAGACAGCCACATTCACTTTAAATAGAGCACCATCAAAATCCGTTGAAACGACACCGTATGAATTATGGTTTAATAAGAAACCTAAGCTGTCGTTCCTTAAAGTTTGGGGTTGCGAAGCCTATGTAAAGAAGTTACAACCGGACAAGCTAGAACCCAAAGCGGAGAAATGCGTCTTCATAGGATACCCTAAGGAAACTATAGGGTACACTTTCTATCACAGATCCGAAGGCAAAATCTTTGTTGCTAAGAACGGAACCTTTCTTGAGAAAGATTTTCCCACTAAAGAAGTGACTGGAAGAAAAGTAGAACTCGATGAGATTGATGAATGTTTACTCGTTGATCAGAGTAGTGCAGTACCGGAAGTTGTTCCTGTACCGCCTACACCGGCAACAGAGGAAACTAATGATAATGATCATGAAACTTCGAACGAGGAAACTACTGAACCTCGCAGATCGACAAGGGAACGTGCCACTCCTGATTGGTATGATCCTTGTCTAAATGTCATGATTGTGGACAACAATGATGAAGACCCTACGACGTATGAAGAAGCGATGATGAGCCCAGATTCCAACAAATGGCAAGAAGCCATGAAATCCGAAATGGGATCCATGTATGATAACAAAGTAAGGACTTTGGTAGACTTACCTGATAGCCGCAAGGCTGTCGAGAATAAATGGATCTTCAAGAGAAAAACAGAAGCTGATGGTAATATTACTGTCTATAAAGCTCGACTTGTCGCAAAGGGTTTTCGACAAATTCAAGGAGTTGACTACGATGAGACTTTCTCACCTGTAGTGAAGCTAAAATCTGTGAGGATTTTGTTAGCAATAGCTGCATTTTTCGATTATGAGATTTGGCAGATGGATGTCAAAACGGCGTTCCTTAATGGAGACATTGAGGAAGAGTTGTATATGGTACAACCCAAAGGTTTTGTCGATCCTAAAAATGCTGACAAAGTATGCAAACTTCAGCGTTCAATCTATGGACTGAAGCAAGCATCGAGAAGTTGGAACCGACGCTTTGATAAGGTGATCAAAGACTTCGGGTTTATACAGTGTCATGGAGAGGCCTGTATTTACAAGAAAGTGAGTGGGAGCTCTGTAACATTCCTGATATTATATGTGGATGACATATTATTGATTGGGAATGATATAGAACTATTAAGCAGTGTAAAAGGTTATTTGGATAATAGTTTTTCAATGAAAGACCTTGGTGAAGCATCATATATATTAGGCATCAAGATTTATAGAGATAGATCAAGACGTCTAATAGGGCTATCACAGAGTACATACCTGGACAAGATTCTAAAGAAGTTTAGAATGGACGAAAGTAAGAAAGGGTTCTTACCTATGTTACCAGGCAAGGTCTTGAGTAAGACTCAAGGACCGGCTACGGCAGAAGAAAGAGAAGGGATGAGTCAGATCCCCTATGCCTCGGCAGTAGGCTCTATTATGTATGCCATGCTATGTACTAGACCGGATATAGCACATGCTGTTAGTTTGACTAGCAGATATCAAAGTGATCCAGGGATGGAACACTGGACAGCGGTCAAGAATATCCTGAAGTACTTGAAAAGAACTAAGGATATGTTTCTTTGTTATGGAGGTGACCAAGAGCTCGTTGTAACCAGTTACACCGATGCAAGTTGGAACACTGATCCTGACGACTCTAAGTCACAGTCTGGGTACGTGTTTATATTGAATGGTGTTGCAGTAAGCTGGGCAAGCTCGAAGCAGTGCACGGTGGCGAAGTCTTCAACAGAATCATAGTACATAGCGGCTTCAAAGGCTTCATCAGAAGCGGTATGGATTAAGAGGTTCATTGTAGAGCTCGGTGTTGTTCCTAGTGCATTGAACCCACTAGTCATCTACTGTGACAACATGGGTGCCATCGCCAATGCACAAGAACCAAGGTCACACAAGAGGCCGAAGCATATCAAGCTGCGTTATCTCTCGATTCGCGAGTACATCGAAGATGGAGAAGTAAAGATTTGCAAAGTACACACTGATCTGAATGTAGCAAATCCGTTGACTAAAGCTCTCCCTAGGGCAAAGCATGACCAACACCAGAATGCCATGTGTGTTAGGTACCTTACAATGTAATCTAGATTATTGACTCTAGTGCAAGTGGGAGACTGTTGGAGATATGCCCAAGAGGCAATAATAAAAGTGGTTATTATATATCGTTATGTTTATGATGAATGTTTATATACCATGCTATAATTGTATTAACCGAAACATTGATACATGTGTGATATGTAAACAACAAAGAGTCCCTAGTATGCCTCTTAACTAGCTTGTTGATTAATAGATGATTAGTTTTATAATCATGAACATTGGATGTTATTAATAACAAGGTTATATCATTATATGAATGATGTAATGGATACACCCAATTAAGCGTAGCATAAGATCACGTCATTATTTGCTATAAGCTTTCGATACATAGTTACCTAGTCCTTATGACCATGAGATCATGTAAATCACTTATACTGGAAAGGTACTTTAATTACGTCAAACGCCACTGCGTAAATGGGTGGTTATAAAGGTGGGATTAAGTATTCGGAAAGTATGAGTTGAGGCATATGGATCAATAGTGGGATTTGTCCATCCCGATGACGGATAGATATACTCTGGGCCCTCTTGGTGGAATGTCGTCTAATGTCTTGCAAGCATATGAATAAGTTCATAAGAGACCACATACCACGGTACGAGTAAAGAGTACTTGTCAGGAGACGAGGTTGAAAAAAGTATAGAGTGATACCAATGATCAAACCTCGGACAAGTAAAATATCGCGTGACAAAGGGAATTGGTATCGTATGTGAATGGTTCATTCGATCACTAAGTCATCGTTGAATATGTGGGAGCCATTATGGATCTCCAGATCCCGCTATTGGTTATTGGTCGGAGAGAGTTCTCACCCATGTCCACATAGTTCACGAACCGTAGGGTGACACACTAAAGGTTTGATGTTGTAATGGTAGAACTTGAATATGGAATGGAGTTCGAAGTATTGTTCGAAGTCCCGGATGGGATCCCGGACATCACGGAGGAGTTACGGAATGGTCCGGAGAATAAGATTCATATATAGGAAGTCATTTTTATAAGTTTTAAAATGATCCGGAAGATTTTATGGAAGGTTCTAGAAAAGTCCGAAAGAAATCAATTTGGAAGGTGGAGTCTGTTATCACCAGATTTTGGACAAATCCAGAGGTGGGCCATAAGAGAGATGGGCTTAGAGGACTACACGTGGAAGATCTCTGAAGCGGCCTTGCACGGAGAATTTGGGCTAGTTTGCCCGTGTATCTTTAATTATAGTAGGTCATATCTTAGATCAAGGTTTAGAATTTGTATCGCGCACGGTGGGATATTCCCACGTTAGAAAGTCCGCCGGACTATAAATATGTATCTAGGGTTTATGGAATAAACAACAACACAACGTTCACCCCAAAACAAACCAATCTCGGCGCATCGCCAACTCCTTCGTCTCGAGGGTTTCAATCAGGTAAGCGACATGCTGCCTAGATCGCATCTTGCGATCTAGGCAGCACAAGCCCCACGTTGTTCATGCGTTGCCCGTACTGAAGCGTCTTTGATGGCGGGCAACGTAGTTATCATAGATGTGTTAGGGTTAGCATAGCTCTTCGTATAAACATGCTTACGTAGTGCAACCCTCGCATGTCTAGCCGCCCTCACGCCTATCTCAGGCGTGGGGGCGGCACCCTGCTTGTTCATCATCTAGTAGATCTGATCCGTTACGATTGCTCCTTGCTCTGCAAGGATTAGTTTAATATCTGCAATAGTTAGGCCTTACGAAGGGGGGGAGGATCCAGCGGCACGTAGGGTGGCGTTCGCAAGTCTTAAACAGGATGTTCCGATGATCAACGTCACGTTGGTTGTGTGGCCTTGTTTAGGATCGGCTTACGAGCACCGTGCGTGGCCGCGAGGCCCAACCTGGAGTAGGATGATCCGATTATGCGGTGAAAACCCTAAATCGTCGTAGATCTCATTAGCTTTATCTTGATCAAGCAGGATCACCAAGTATTCGTGCACCCCGTACGGATCATGGGTGGATCGGCTCTTTGAGCCGATTCACGAGATAACTGAGAACGATCGAGGCTCTGATTTAATGTTTACGTGTATGCCATGCGAGGAACTAAGCGAGGCATCCCCATTACCTTCCTGACCAGGTATAGGTCAGGTGGCACGCCTGCACTTCGCATCGCCGCGTGTGACCGAGAAGAGCATTGCGGGCCGTCGCTCGGAGGGTCTCGGCCAGCCGCAGCTCTAGGCTCTTCCGGCTCTACCGTGTTGACAGGCCGCTGCCCGCCGGTGGGTTTTGGCGATCAACACATTCTGCAGCACGCCGGTGGGACAATCATCTACATCAACCACATCGCCATCTACATCAGAGATGGAGGCTGACGGAACGCCATTAACCTACGAGGAGCTGACTGCTGACCTCAAGAAGAAACATGACGAGATCAAGGCCACCCTCGAAGCCGACCTCATCGGCTCTTTTCGAGAACCCGTACCCATGGCATCAGATGGAAGGGGTTCTCACCACAAGGTGCACTCGATGGGATAGATCTCTCCGCCCCGTCGGAGGAACGCACCGGGGCCCTTCGGCGGAGATCAACTACTTGGTGGCTCACTCGCTACACCGCCACTACGAAAACTTGGTCAACGTGTTGGAGCGTCTCGCTCTGCGCGTGATCCAGGAGATCATGAGCCACCGGTACTCGCCGTCGGGACCAGCTCTCGGGACGCACCAAGGAGAGTTGCCACTCCGATCCCGTCCACCGCTGCCATACGCGTTGGCAGCACCAGCTGAAGTGCCGGCTACACCGGCATTCGTCGTTTACAAGATCGGTGGTGACCCTAGTGACTACCGAGTTCTTGGCTGAGGCGCCCAAGGAGATCCCTCCGGGATACGCGTGCACGTATGTGCCGGTTGTGGCAGCTGGCCACTCTCAAACCAGGCCACAACGTCGGGGACTCCGGCGCAAACGGGAGGAACGTCGGCAACGAGCTTGAGAAGCGAGACGTGGCTAACTAAGTACGCCACCCCGACGAAACTCCCGAGCCCAGCTCCTGCGGTTGGCTCGAGCTGGAAAAGCAAACATGGCTGGCTAAGTACGCCACCCCGGCGAATCTTCAGAATACATCTCCTGCAGCCGGCACGGTGGATCAGATCGGTACCATGCGAGAGACCAGTTCGGCATTATGCCGAAAAGGAGGGCAATCGGCTATTCCAAGCCGTACCCGGCGAGTACGAGATGATCCCGCTGCCACCTAAATATCGGCTCTGACTTCTCCAAATTCAGGTGGATCGGATGGCTCCAGCTCCATCGAGCACATCGGCCGATATTTGGCGCAACTAGGACCGGCTTCGGTGTCGGATCAGCTACGCGTGAGGCTCTTTTCACACGGTCCCTCACAGGATCGGCTTTTGGATGGTATACCTCTTTGCCGGCAAATTCCATCCAGTCTTGGAAGCAATTGGAAGAACAGTTCCATACGCAATACCATTCAGAAGCTTCCGAGTCTAGCATTGCCGATCTAGCACAACTACGTCAGAAGCGCGGAGAAACGGTGACAGAGTACATCCAGCGCTTCGGGAATCTTAGGAACCGATGTTATTCGGTTCGTATAAGCTGAAAAGGAAACGATCGAATTGGCGGTAGCTGGCCTTGCAACACAGCTCAAGGACATGGCCTCCCAAGCAGATTATCCCTCATTTGGCGCACATGGTTCGAAACTATCAGCATATGAACAGCGCCACCGGACACTGTACCAAGACAAGTTCAAGCGTGCGGTAGTCATGGTCGATACGGAGGAAGGTGAAGTGCTGCGGGAGACCAAGAAATAGCGGTGGCTGAGTGGACTCGGGGAGGAACCCCGTATCCTGCAAATGGGTAAAGCCACCAGGGCCGCCCAGGGGATTTGATTTTGACGTGACCAAGACTTAACAAATCTTCGACCTCCTGCTTAAGGAGAAACAGTTGACGATTACTGAAGGTCTCAAGTTCCCTACGGCGCAAGAGCTAAACGGAAAGCCGTCTTGCAAATTCCACAACTCGCTTTCCCATGCCACCAACGATTGCAGGTGTGGCGTCAGCACATCCAAGCGGCGATAGAGAAGGGGCGTTTAATTTTCAACCAATACGCCATGAAGGTAGACACCCAGCCCTTCCCCGCCGTTAACATGGTAGAAGTCATCTACCCCGAGGGCTGCCAGCCAGGTCCCACGTTCAGCATCAACATGGTGGGGCCTGGGAACCACTCTGGCAAAGATGGAGATGAGGGCAGCTGCTCTCATAGCAAGGACACAGAAGAGGCCGCTCCACGCGATCGGCTCCATCATGATGGCAAGCGCTACGTCACGAGAGGGAGAAGTGAAGAACATAAGATATCAGCGACCTCTCTGCGATCACCTCCTCAACAAATATGTGAGTCGGTATGACCAACGCCGACGGTCCAACTATGATGATGAAGGAGATCGTCGGCTAGAGAAGCCGAAGACATCGTCGGCAGGATCGCGATGAGGAGGAGCACGAGCGCCGTGCCGCGGACAGGCCAAGGGAGCAAGATGACAACGCCGGACACTTGGGATTGCCCTTTCTTCGGACAACTGCTGGGATTCGGGAATGAGCCGATTGCCCACAATCGGCAATTGCCCAGAATGCAACAAGAAGAAGAAGGAGGCAGCCAACGTGTACGTGTTTGAGCGCTTAGGGCCTCTCCCACCACCAAGCAAACGCGGCTGAGTCACCTCGTTGGGCAGATCTTGAGGATTCGGAAGACGAGGGACTAGAAGAAGAAGAAGACAGGTACCACCGTCCAAGGTGGTGCCACGGACTCAGGCCGTTCACGAAACGCAGGGTTCAGCGGTTGCGCGGCCTGGAGGAAGCCGAAAGGTTATACTTGCATACGCTAAGGAAGGCACGGCCTGATCTGGCTGCAAAGGTTCAGCGAGCCCTGAATGAAGAGGGTCGTCCACGGAGAATGGAGTGGCGTCCCAAGCAAAAGAAAGCCGATGATGAAACATCGGCTGGCACAAACATGGTGCTCGTCTTGCCGACAGAGCTTAGTGCTCCACGATTATACGATGCACTCAAGGTGGATGACAGCAGGCGCATCAAGTCAGAGGTTGGGTTGGTTTTATCCAGCCTAACCGAGTAGCAAGATTAAACCAATGAGCAAACCGTGCGAGGCTGATCCTTGTGATCGGCCCCAAAAATTTTATGAAGGAATATTACAAAACCTTCATCGAGCAAGCAATGTGGAGGCCGATTCCCGCAATCGGCCAAAATTATCTTCTGCACATATTCTGTTTATGGTCAGCAACGATCTACTGGGTAGCGGCCACGTCGGCAGATGGAAGTCAGCATGAATCTTTGCGAAGACGACGTGCAAGTGCAGTACCCTGGCTTACCAAGAAAGCCGATATCTGCAATCATTTGGCAGATTCGGCTCGGGGGGCATGTAGTCGGATGAACGTGTGCAGATAAACATGTGCAGACTCGTATGCAGTGGAACATTGGGGGCCGATTAAGGAGAAGAATCGGCCAAATAAAAAAAAAAATTTCGCACGAAGCAAAGCCGATGCGCGGCCATCGACTCTAGTACAGTTGCACGGGACCAAGACCTACTGGCTATGTGTTCAAGGGTTTACAGTGACGTCGATGTTCAGTAGAAGAAAGCTGATCAACGACTTATGCATCCTCGCCGGTATTCTTGCCTTGATGAAGGCTCGGGGGGCAGCTCGCCCTAGAGGTTCTTTAGAGAGCCGATTTTTATGGAATCGGCTGGCATTACGATTCGGAGGCTGATGGTGACACATGTGGTTAGCTCACGACTGTCCTCGCCTTGATGAAGACTCGGGGGGCAACGGACTACATCGAGATTGCATCGATTGATCCTGCGTTGTGATCCTCTCTGGAAGACGGTTACGAGTCGCGAAAGAAGATTGCTGAAGCTATGGAGAGGAATCAGGAAGGGAGGCCGTCGGCTTGTACAGGTTTTGGACTGTCCTGTCGCTGCACAGGGATTGGATTCTCAAAATAGCCGATGAATAGTCATCGGCTAAGGGATTGGGATTGCGAAAAAATATGGTCAGATACCAAATCGCAGCCTGAAATTGAGAAGTTCTTGGCCTTCGAGCTAATCGACATAAGAATCCAGCTTCATGGGCGGCCAAAAGGAGGGAAAATCGATACGTTGCTATCGGTCTTGACATGGCAGGAGGAAGGAATGAAATTGGGGCAGTTGAAAGATGAATCAAAAGAACAATTTCATTAAGTCAGAGGAGCGGCTTTACAAGAAAGAGCCGATAGCTCTCAAAAGAAGGATCTAGTGCCTAGCGCACTGCTACTGCTAGTCCTATTTCTACTAATCGTCGCTGTCCTCGTCGTCACCGCCGTCGATGTCGTCGGCGCTGCTCCCGGGGAACTCTTCGTCGCTGCTACCCCAGCCTGTGGCCGGAGCCTCTTCCTCCTCGTCATCATCATCGTCCTCGCTGTCCGCCCAGGAGCGGAAGCGCTTGGTTGGCGGGTACCCGGCTGAAGAGGAAGATTCATCTTCTTCCTCCTCTTCTTCTTCTTCGTCGTCATCCTCACTGTCCGCCCACATGCGGGAGCGCTTCTTCGGCGGGAGCTTGATGGAGGGGAAGGCCTTGGCCTTCGCTGCTTCTCCTTCTTTCTTCTCATCATCGGAGGGGAGGGGGTTCACTTCGGAAGAAGGTTTGTCCTCATTCTTCTTCGGCGAGAATGGGGGGAAAAGGTTTGAAAAGGAGGAGGAAGAGGAAGACATTGCTGAGGGAGAAGAGGGTTTTTTGGGTGCCGATGGCTGGAACAGAGGAAGGAGATGAAGAAAGCTAATCGATCGGCACAGTTAAATAATGAGGAGCCTGGTGAAAATTTACTGTCATTACAATTTCCAAGGAGATGACGCCAGAGCTGTCAAATTTTGCAGAGAAGCTGAAAGGACAGGGCATAATGATGACGGAAGCTGCAAATGGCTCTGTCCTGCCACGACATGACCCTTCGAAAGGAAAATATAATGATTTTGGAAAAATTATTTCCAAAACCAGGGGGGCATGTGTTATCACCAGATTTTGGACAAATCCAGAGGTGGGCCATAAGAGAGATGGGCTTAGAGGACTACACGTGGAAGATCTCTGAAGCGGCCTTGCACGGAGAATTTGGGCTAGTTTGCCCGTGTATCTTTAATTATAGTAGGTCATATCTTAGATCAAGGTTTAGAATTTGTATCGCGCACGGTGGGATATTCCCACGTTAGAAAGTCCGCCGGACTATAAATATGTATCTAGGGTTTATGGAATAAACAACAACACAACGTTCACCCCAAAACAAACCAATCTCGGCGCATCGCCAACTCCTTCGTCTCGAGGGTTTCAATCAGGTAAGCGACATGCTGCCTAGATCGCATCTTGCGATCTAGGCAGCACAAACACGTTGTTCATGCGTTGCCCGTCTTGAGCGTCTTTGATGGCGGGCAACGTAGTTATCATAGATGTGTTAGGGTTAGCATAGCTCTTCGTATAAACATGCTTACGTAGTGCAACCCTCGCATGTCTAGCCGCCCTCACGCCTATCTCAGGCGTGGGGGCGGCACCCTGCTTGTTCATCATCTAGTAGATCTGATCCGTTACGATTGCTCCTTGCTCTGCAAGGATTAGTTTAATATCTGCAATAGTTAGGCCTTACGAAGGGGGGGAGGATCCAGCGGCACGTAGGGTGGCGTTCGCAAGTCTTAAACAGGATGTTCCGATGATCAACGTCACGTTGGTTGTGTGGCCTTGTTTAGGATCGGCTTACGAGCACCGTGCGTGGCCGCGAGGCCCAACCTGGAGTAGGATGATCCGATTATGCGGTGAAAACCCTAAATCGTCGTAGATCTCATTAGCTTTATCTTGATCAAGCAGGATCACCAAGTATTCGTGCACCCCGTACGGATCATGGGTGGATCGGCTCTTTGAGCCGATTCACGAGATAACTGAGAGCCGATCGAGGCTCTGATTTAATGTTTACGTGTATGCCATGCAGGAACTAAGCGAGGCATCCCCATTACCTTCCTGACCAGGTATAGGTCAGGTGGCACGCCCTTGCACTTCGCATCGCCGCGTGTGACCAGAAGAGCATTGCGGGCCGTCGCTCGGAGGGGTCTCAGCCAGCCGCAGCTCTAGGCTCTTCCCGGCTCTACCGTGTTGACAGGCCGCTGCCCGCCGGTGGGTTTTGGCGATCAACAGAGTCCCGAAGGGACTCCACCTCCCATGGCCGGCCAACCCTAGAGGGGGGAGTCCAAGGTGGACTCCACCTAGGTGGCCGGCCACCCCCCCTCATGGAAGGGTGGGAATCCCACTTGGGTGGGAGTCCCACCTTGGGTAGGTTTCCCTACTACATGGAAGGTTTTGGGTTGGGGTCTTATTCGAAGACTTGTAGTCCAACACTTGGGGGTTCCACCTATATAATGAGGGGCATAGGGGAGGGGGCCGGCCACCACAAGCCCTCAAGCTGGCCACACCCCATAGTGGCCGGCCACCCCCTTTCCCAAACCCTAGTCGCCCCCCTCTCCTCCACCTCTCCCGCAACGCTCGGCAAAGCTCCGCCGGAGTTCTCCATCGCCACCGCCACCACGCCGTCGTGCTGCCGGATTCAAGGAGGAGCTACTACTTCCGCTGCCCGCTGGAACGGGGAGAAGGACGTTGTCTTCATCAACACCGAATGTGTGACCGAGTACGGAGGTGCTGCCCGATTGTGGCACCGTGATCAAGATCTTCTACGCGCTTTTGCAAGCGGCAAGTGATCGTCTACCGCAGCAACAAGAGCCTCATCTTGTAGGCTTTGGAAATCTTCAAGGGTGAGTCTCGATCATCCCCTCTTTGCTCCCGTCTTCTAGATTGCATCTTGGCTTGGATTGCATTCTCGCGGTAGGAATTTTTTTGTTTTCTATGCAACGAATCCCTACAGAAGAGGCGGTGCGCGGGAACGCATCTGGTCCTGCAAGCCGGTGCCGCGGCTGTCACCGGTGATGGGTCGGCGGTGAAGCCGAAGGCAGCCCGTGCGAGACCGAAGAGTTCGGGTCCGAAAAGGACGAAAGTGAAGGCGGCGATTGCCCGTGGCCCCGCGCCTCCCTGCCCATCTCCGCTAACGCCGCCACCGCCTCCGGAAGCTACCGCGAACGCCGCCCAAGGCGTGCTCGACGACGGCTCAGCAAGGTACACATGAACTCTTCCTTCGTTATTTCGATTGCAAGTACATACCGAGGCCTCGTCAAATTAGGAACGATTCCACCTCCTACATGGAGATGTTGGGGGAGGTGAACATTAACCCACTCCCTCCATTCGGCAATGAGAACGACTGCGGGGACGAGGTGGAAGAAGGGGAAGAAGGGGACGAAGGGGAAGAGGGGGACGAGGAAGGGGATGACGGTAAGAGGCGGGCCAACAACTACATGGAGATTGAAGACGCCACCTTGTGCCGAGCTTGGGCCTCCGTGGGGATGGATGTTGTCTCCGGCACGGATCTAACAGGGAAACGGTACTGGCAGCGCATCGAGGACAAGTTCCATAAGCTCATGCCGCGCGTTCGCCATCCTGTCAATCGCACCTACCGATTCCTCCAAGGTCGTTGGGACGCGATCAAACCGACGTGTAGCCGGTGGGCAGCAGCGATGGACCAAGTGGTGTCCAATGCTCCTAGCGGCGCAACTGTCGACGAATATGTGAGTGCATATTTGATAAAACTAATTGTAGTTTAGCTTGGGTGAGATATTAACGATTTGTTGGTTCCTTTTGCATATGTAGGATCGCATTGCCGATGCTAGGTACATAGACATGGCCGGCAGCAAGGGCAAGAGCTTCACCATGGATCATTGTTTTGATGTGCTCCAACACCTCCCCTAGTGGAAATTGAGGGATGAAGAGGTCGCTCCGAAGAAGGCTGCGATGGTTGCGCTCGACGACACCGAGGATGAGAAGGATGACAAGAACGCCGACACGCCGGAGGGGAACAAGAAGGCGAAGGAAAGGATAAGGCTCGAGGGGGAGGATGCATTGTTGAGGGACAAGTTTGATCAAATGATGAAGTCGAAGGAGGTGATAGCGACCAAGACTTTGGAGACCAAGCGTGTCATCATCGAGACAAAGAAGGAGGTGAGCCTTGCAAAGCTTGAAACCAGCCGAGAGGAAGCAAAGAGCAAAGCCAAGTTGGAGGAGATGAGGATCAATGTGAAGAAGGCCAAAGCAATGAATCAACTATTGGCCGAAGAGAGGGATATCATGATGATGAACACAGAGGAAATGAATGAGGTTCAACTAGAGTGGTGGAAGGAGACCTCGGCGGAGATCACGGCAAGGTGAAGAGTAGCTCGTCAAGAGGCAACTGCTGCTGCCGATGTGACTCCAGGAGGTGGTGCCGATGTGACTCCAAGAGGTACTGCCGATGGTGCTGATGGCGGGCCAACCTCTGTTTGATGCCGGCGGTTAGATCTGATGGGGAACTATGAACTGTATCATTTGATTGTGTCATTTGATGTCTGCATTATGAACTATGCATGATTTGTTTGTGTTGTAACATTCAGGTTTGATCGATCGTATGCAAATCAATTTCATAAACCTTGTTTTTACGGGTTCGGATGCCACCGGCGCAGAATAGAGCCCGTAAACCAAAACTGAAAACAGAATATTCTGTTTTTCAGTTTTCGTTACGGGCTCTGTTCTGCGCCTGCCATTTTCCAGCGTATAAACACGAGTTCGGTGCACTGAACTCGTGTTTTTCGATTCGCAATTTTACGGGTTTTACTAGAGATGCTCTTAGACAGTCCCTAGTTTCACTTGAGCGCGACGGCGAGAAACCTAATCTAGTGTCACACGGTAGTGACCGTGACAGGCTGCTTAACTATTCCGCATAGTAGATCGAGTCCAGCTAGTGAGTCGGCCACGCGGTCTCTCTCAGCCACGACCGCATCCTCGCTTTTTCCCACAGAGTGTCTGTTCAACTCGCGTGGAGAGAAGAAAATGGCCCTTCCATCGGTTCCCGGTCAACTCAGCCTCGCTTTTACGGCCGTCGAGAGGTGAAAGAGACAACAGGCAAAGGAAACGCTCGCCGATGGAGCGGTAGGAGTATGTGTGGTTCGCAGCTCAGTGCGTCGCGGCCACATGCCCTTTTACGTGGTCGTCGCGTCCGGCCACGGCGTATCCGTATCCGTATCCGTACGTGGTCAAACCGCATGCACCGTTAGTCAGTTACTCCAGCCGTCCGAGCGGAAAGCTACGGGGCACGTTTAAAGGTCAACTTCCGCCGCACCGCACAAGCCACCGCGAGACGAAAGCCACGCGAAACACACGACCAGCGGGGAGCGCGCCGCGGAGCCCCGTTTCCCAGCTGCCTCCTCGCCCACGCTACCCTGTCCTGCCCAGCTATATAGCCACCGCTCCCAATTATCCCCTCTCCTCGTGCCAAACCCGAAGCACGGACAACACCCGCAGCCAGACCGAGCTCAAAGCCACCGCTCCTCCGCGCCTCCATTGTTCCCTCGGCAAAGACAGTAGGAATTCGGCCGACCGATCCATGGCGGCCCGGTACGTGGAGATGCTGGACATGGGCGTGCGCATCGCGGCGAGGTTCCACTCCCACTGCCCGCAGACGGCGCGCATGTACTACAAGCCGCCGCAGTCAACCTCCTCCTCCTCGTCCTCGGCCGCCTCGACGGATCGGAAGGCCGCCGGCTTCGACCACGAGGCTGCGGCGGCTGCTGCGTTCCGGCCCTTTGCCGCGACGACATCCTCAGCGGGGTTCGGCTCCGGCGTTCAGCCAGGTTTCTGTTTCAACACCGCGCAGGTGCTCATCTACGAGGTCGTATGAGGAATTTAAGACTCTCCGACCAACGCCGGCTAGCAGGAGTAGTTTATCGGGAGAGACCTCTGGAATGAGGAATTTTGTTTGTGGCCAATGGGTTGATCGGCTGTGCTTAGCTTAGTCTGTAACACCATTCTTTAATTCGTTTGCTACTATGTCCTTGCGGGAATTGATTAAAGAAACATGATTTTCTTGCTTGCCCCTGTCATGGATCCCTCGTCTATAGGGTTGTCAAATCAATTCTTATTTGCGAAAATATTGGATTGTCAAATCTACTAGCATCCAAAGTCTTGTTCGAGGATCGCCAAAAAGTTTTTGAGTTAGCGAGATTGCCAAGGATCGGCCCACTGCACAACACGATTTTAAAACAAAACGGAGGAAGGAATTCGGCGAGGTTACTTCGGTTGGGTACGGCTGGAGGATTAGTCACCACGTCACATGGCTTAGTGGAGCGCTCGGTTAGTACTACTGTACTAGTACTAGTATATACGAACAGTACAAGCGGTTTTCTTCCTATCTCAGTCTTCGGGCTTGTCAGGTTCGCAAGGCTCGGATGGTTAATAATGCCACAAAGGCAATGGTAGGTGGTAATTCGCATATTTCAATATCTGCATTGTGAGAATAGCAAAGGCTTGGATGTGTAGTTGCTATCTAGGGATTTATGATGACGTCACTGATCTTAAACCTCGAAGTCTCTATTCGTCCGCTGAAACAACGTCTATATGGAGTTTTGAATTCTCGATTGTGTAGTGATCTTACACCATTATCAATCTTTCCATGAATTCGATAAACCTAGAATCTCTTAAAGAAAAAAGAAGATTAGTACACTCCTATAATCCAGATCGAAGGTATCAAAGAGGTATAGAGCGATCTCAATCGTTGTTGTGTTTAAGTTTGGTAAAAGTGTTGTATTGAAGCAAAATTCTTTCATATTATTTAACCATTTCATAGTTTTTATGTTAGATTTCACACAAATGCGACAAAGAATCATGCCAACAGTTTAATTTACTTCGAGAGTTTCAGTGAATATAGTTATCTAGTCACATACTAGAAACCCTTATTAAGATAATTGTTTAACCGTACGGTTTAGAGATCTATAGCTTAAATAATTATATATAATATACAATTATTAGAATTGCAAAAGTACAGTTGAGTCCTCATTTTTGACAAAAAAAAATTAAATTCGAAAAATTAAATATATTTGAACATGTACATTAAAATGTCTAACAAGAAGAATGGAACTAAGATTTACCAACCTTGGTATGTAATTATGAATGCAAAAAAAATGCAATGTAAAATAACTAATTTCCTTTAAAGTGTAAAACTTTAGTATAAAATCATTTTAGTTCGTCCTGAGTCCAAATATTTCATTGTATACCGAAAAAAGTGGAAATCGGCTGTCTGCAAGATTACCGACGGCTGCTTCTTCTCTCACCTCTAACCAACTAAAAATTCTACATGGCACATTACAGACAGCTGATTGTATACTACTGTACATGCCCTTAGTGGAGCGTTCGGTTACATACAACCACTACCGACGGCTGTCTTGGTATCCCAATCTCCAGATTTATCAGTTACCCAATTTTTTTAGGACTGATAATAGTATAAAGATAATGATACATGGTAATTCGCATACTTCGATGCGTACGTGGCGAGAGTCGCAAAGTGTCGGATGTGCTATCTAGGGACTTATAATGAATCATATACCTCAAAGTCTCCATTGGTCCGCGGAAACAACGTCTATATAAAGTTTCGAATTCTCGATTGTAGTGATCTTACACCATTAGCAATCTTCTCGTGGATTCGATAAATCTAGGAAGGAATTGGGCGAGGTTGCTTCGGTTGGGTACGGCTGGAGGATTATTCAAGTCACATGGCTTAGGGTATGTACAATGGTCTAGATAGATGGTGTCTGTAATATCACTCCATGTCATATATAGACAATAGTATAGACAGCGTCTACAATGGTTTGTCTGTAAGCTATCTATTTTTAGCTATAATCATGTGTGAGTATAAGTTATAGACACCCTTCATACAACAACAAAAGTGTTATCTGTAAGGCGTCTGTAAGAAGCCTACACACTGTATGTAACTTTACAGATAGCCTCCCTCTCTCTCATCATTCTCTTTCCTTCACATCACCAAAATCACCTATAACTACTCCTTACAGACAACTGAGTCATCATCACTGTACATGTCCTTAGTGCCTTAGTGGAGCATTCGGTTACATACAACCACTATCGACGGCTGTCTTGGTATCCCAATCTCCAGATTTATCAGTTACCCAATTTTTTTCAAGACTGATAATAGTATAAAGATAATGGTACATGGTAATTCGCATACTTCGATGCGTACGTGGTGAGAGTAGCAAAGTGTCGAATGTGCTATCTAGGGACTTATAATGAATCATATACCTTGAAGTCTCCATTGGTCCGTGGAAACAACGTGTATATGAAGTTTCAAATTCTCGATTGTAGTGATCTTACACCATTAGCAATCTTCTCGTGGATTCGATAAATCTAGGATCTCTTAAAGAAAAAAGAAGAGTAGTACAATCATATAATCCGGATCGAAGGTATCAAAGATGTATAGAGAAATCTCAATCGTTGTTGTGTTTTACGTTTGGTAAAAGGGGTGTATTGAAGCAGAAGTCTTTGGCAGCATGCACACACTGCCAACTTATTATTGAACCATTTTAGTTTTTATGTTAGATTTCACACAATCCAACAAATAATCATGCCTACAGTTTAATTCATGCTTCGAGAGTTTAAGTGAATATAGTTACCTAGTCATCACATACTAGAAACCCTTATTAAGATACTTGTTTGACCGTGCAGTTTAGAGATCTATAGCGTAAATAATTATATATACTATACAACTATTAGGATTGTAAAAGCACAATTGAGTCCTCATTTTTGACAAAATAAAATAAAATATGAAAAATGAAATATATTTGAACATATACATTAAAATGTGTAACAAGAACACTGGAACTAAGATTTACCAACCTTGGTATGTAATTATCTATGCCAAAAAAATGCAATGCAAAAGAACTAATTTCTTTTTAAAGCATAAAACTTTAGTATAAAATCATTTTAGTTCGTCCTGAGTCCAAGTGTTCCTTGGACTTCCACTGCCTGACGATAAATGAAACGAAAAGCATTATAATTGGTGTAGAGGTTGAAATCATGGGAACAAACTAGGTTATACAACAAGAGTGTGGATTTATTGCCACCCGGTGGCAATGCCCCCTCTTTGGCTGCCGTCCGATGACCCAGTTGAGATTCGGTCTGTCGTGACAGTTGTTCATCGCAGTACCCTTAAAGATTGATAGATCGTGTCCAAAACTGAATTAGTTTCTAATTATACGTTGATACGACAGGAGACCTGCAGCGACAAAACCGGCCGGCCCACTGACTCCTTTTGTCAGACCTCGCACATGGGCGCCTTTTCTTTCAGCTGATCCTCTACCTAATGGTTCCCCTTGTACACACTAAAAAACAGGCATGCATGGCGCTCTGCTGTGCTAGGCATGCATGGCGAGGCAGTGAGCTATACAATTAATCTTACGATGTTGTCACAAGCTAGCCCTATGGTGGACATGCATATGTACTACAGTACTAGGACTTGCTACTGCCGACTCCAACTATTGCTTGTGAGCTGCAACTGCAATGATCTGAAGAAGACGCCATTGATCTGCCCGAGCACTAGAGGCTGCTTCTTGATCGACCCGTGGCCGATATGTGAGCCAGCGCGGCGGCGCGTGCGGCACGTCCCATCTTCTTCTTTCCTAGCAAAGACCCGAAGACGCCGTTGCCTGCTCCGAGCATCAAGGGCGAGGTCGGCGAACGAGAGTCCTCTGCAGTTGGACCTGGACATTTCCACTTCCGTCGCTCAGCTCGTGTCCCAGTCAATCCCTTGCTGGTCCGCTTCTCAGCTCATCGTCTGGCTCTGGTCAGGTGACCTCCGGCTGTCGCTGCGCGAGCTGCCTGTGCACCTCGCCACCACGGCGGTCCGCTTCCCCTTCCATCTAGGCAGTAAGCACATGGGTAACGGGTGGCGCCTTTCGCCTCAGATGAGTCGACCTCGACAACAAGATGTACTGAGGCTACGTATGTGGACTCGATCTCCATTGGCACGGACGAGGCCTCGAACGTCGTCAACGAGGAAACGGAGGTGAGCGTGGCGGCATGCTGGCTCGGAGGTGAAGGCATGGTGCATACTCTTTCTAGCCCTTCGTTCTGCATGTGGAGGCATTCGGTACTCCGGTTCGTCTTCGGCGAGGCGAGCCCATCTATCTCTACGCCGTCGTTGAGACGTCGAACGACGACGCCCAAGCCTCGACTGACCGAGAGAATCATGCAGATGGGAGAGAGTACCATGCATGCTCCTTGAGTAGGTATGAAATTATGTGTGCACATGCATGGTGGGGTCAGAGAATTATGAAAAGGAGAGAGACTGAGAGATGCAGTGCGCGGATGTTTAGGACATTCGCATCCGTGGTTGTGCAACAAAGACGAAGTGGAAGAAAGCACCTCTATATCTAGTTGCAGCTACTACAAGCACGTGGTCGTACAAATAAATTGGCGTGGAAATTTATCTTTCCTTCACACACTCGATAGCATGAACAACGGCACAACAGTAGGCCTAACATGTGTTACTTTAGGTCAGAATTGATGAGGCATGGGGAGCAATAAAAGCAGGCTACTCTGCACGGACAGCTCGCTGATACGTCTCCAACGTATCTATATTTTCTTATGTTCCATGCTAGTTTTATGATATTACCTACATGTTTTGTTCACACTTTATATCGTTTTGATGCATTTTCCGGAACTAACCTATTAACGAGATACTGAAGTGTCAGTTCCTGTTTTCTGCTGTTTTTGGTTTCAGAAATCCTACAAAGGAAATATTCTCGGAATTGGACGAAATCAACGCCCAGGGTCTTATATTTCACGGAAGCTTTCAGAGAGCCAGAGAGGGACCAGAGGGGAGCCCTGGGGGCCCCACCCCACCTGGCGGCACGGCCAAGGGGGGGTGCGCCCCCCTATGGTCTGGTGTGGTGACCCGACATACCACTACATGGTGTAGTATGCAAGTCTGATATAACACCAATAAAACACCGTTCCACTAGTATTATATCGCTCAGAGTGGTACAACAGAAACATATGCGGGTCCAAGGCATGTCTATAGAATTACACACATACTCTGTTACATAAGATCATCACAGCCTCCTACTATACAATGAGGTAAAACTGCAAATAAACTCCAGAAGAACGATTCGTAGTCTAATCCTAACCCGAACTCTATTTGTAGAGTATTTAACTAGCTACATAGGCTATGAATAGATTCTAGCTAAAATAGGAGCTAAGTTTAGGAAGCTAGTTCCTTTCTATTGCTAATCTAGGTTTCTCCTGGTTGGATGTGATAACTGACTTCTCTGACAGGGTCCTGTCTCTTGAAGTAGTTGTTGACTCCTCGATCTTCGAGTTGCACTGTAGATCCTCCTTAGATGCCTCCAAATCTAAGCAGGAGATTTAAGAGTGGAAAGAGTACGAGCGTACTCAACAAGTTCATTATAGGAAAGGGGTGTTTAATGCACTAGCTACGGCATTAGACCAGAAAGTCTAATACCAATGCAGGTTTTCATAATCATTTCTTCAAAAGGTTGCTTTTATTCAGAAGAACTATGTCCGCCAGCCTTCACCGGTTTACTAGAACTTCATGGAGTTCCTTTCCGGCAGCGTTCGCAGTTCCAAAACCCGGAACAGGGAGTGACTGGTCTCGATTCATTACACTCTGCAGAGGTGTGTTGCTTTACCCATAAGAGATCTTAACCTTGGTGCCAACCGGGAATGACCCGTCCACACTTCCTTTGGTGCGAGGCCCGGTATAAGGTCATAGTCAATTATATTCCTCCGCTACCTCGCACACCCACCCGTTGTTGCATACCCCGACCCTGGGTCCTCGCCGGTCCTCTTATACCAATTAAGGATGGACCCCGACCACGACGACAGTTTGGGACTAGTTAACCAAACTCCTTCGCCGGTAGATGCAACCCATCATAGACCACATTACCGTGGGGAATTAGAAGGGGATTGATGTCTACGTTCCCCCTCCTTTCCTGTAGACAGTGTTGGGCCTCCAAGAGCAGAGGTTTGTAGAACAGCAGCAAGTTTTCCCTTAAGTGGATCACCCAAGGTTTATCGAACTCAGGGAGGAAGAGGTCAAAGATATCCCTCTCATGCAACCCTGCAACCACAAAGCAAGAAGTCTCTTGTGTCCCCAACACACCAAATAGGTGCACTAGTTCGGCGAAGAGATAGTGAAATACAGGTGGTATGAATAAGTATGAGCAGTAGCAACGGTGCCAGAAAATAGCTTGCTGGCGTGTAGTTCAAGGTGGTAGTCTTGCAGCAGAAGTAACACGGTGAAACGATAAACAAGCGGTAATGCTTGCCAACAGTATTTAGGAACAAGGCCTAGGGATTAGACTTTCACTAGTGGACACTCTCAACATTGATCACATAACAGAATAGATAAATGCATACTCTACACTTTTGTTGGATGATGAACGCATTGCGTAGGATTACACAAACCCTCAATGCCGGAGTTAACAAGCTCCACAATTTGTTCATATTTTAGTAACCTTGTAGTGTAAGATAGATCAACAGACTAAACCAAGTACTAGCATAGCATGCACACTGTCACCTTCATGCATATGTAGGAGGAATAGATCACATCAATATTATCATAGCAATAGTTAACTTCGCAATCTACAAGAGATCATGATCATAGCATAAACCAAGTACTAACACGGTGCACACACTGTCACCTTTACACACGTGCAGGAGGAATAAAACTACTTTAATAACATCACTAGAGTAGCACATAGATGAATTGTGATACAAAACTCATATGAATCTCAATCATGTAAAGCAGCTCATGAGATCATTGTATTGAAGTACATAGAAGAGAGATTAACCACATAGCTACCGGTACAGCCCCGAGCCTCGATGGAGAACTACTCCCTCCTCATGGGAGCAGCAGCGGTGATGAAGATGGCGGTGGAGATGGCAGCGGTGTCGATGGAGAAGCCTTCCGGGGGCACTTCCCCGCTTCGGCAGCGTGCCGGAACAGAGACTCCTGTCCCCCAGATCTTGGCCTCGCGATGGCGGCGGCTCTGGAAGGTTTATGTGGTTTTCGTCGAACGCCTCAGGGTTTTCGCGACGGAGGCTTTATATAGGCGAAGAGGGGGCGCAGGAGGGCTTCTGGGGGGGCCACACCATAGGGCGGCGCGGCCCCCCCTCTGGCCGCGCCAGGGTGTGGTGTGGGGCCCCCAGGGCTCCCCTCTGGCGGCTCTCGGGTGTTTTGGATGGTTCCGGGAAAAATAGGAACCTGGGCGTTGATTTCGTCCGATTCCGAGAATATTTCGTTACTAGGATTTCTGAAACCAAAAACAGCAGAAAACAGGAACTGGCACTTCGGCATCTTGTTAATAGGTTAGTTCCAGAAAATGCACGAATATGACATAAAGTGTGCATAAAACATGTAGATAACATCAATAATGTGGCATGGAACATAAGAAATTATCGATACGTCGGAGACGTATCAGCATCCCCAAGCTTAGTTCTGCTCGTCCCGAGCAGGTAAAACGATAACACAGATAATTTCTGGAGTGACATGCCATCATAACCTTGATCATACTATTTGTAAAGCATATGTAGTGAATGCAGCAATCAAAACAATGTATATGACATGAGTAAACAAGTGAATCATATAGCAAAGACTTTTCACGAATAGCACTTTCAAGACAAGCATCAATAAGTCTTGCATAAGAGTTAACTCATAAAGCAATAATTCAAAGTAAAGGTATTGAAGCAACATAAAAGAAGATTAAGTTTCAGCGGTTGCTTTCAACTTGTAACATGTATATCTCATGGATAATTATCAACATAGAGTAATATAACAAGTGCAATATGCAAATATGTAGGAATCAATGCACAGTTCACACAAGTGTTTGCTTCTTGAGGTGGAGAGAAATAGGTGAACTGACTCAACATAAAGTAAAAGAAAGGCCCTTCGCAGAGGGAAGCAGGGATTAAATCATGTGCTAGAGCTTTTTAAGTTTTGAAATCATATAGAGAGCATAAAAGTAAAATTTTGAGAGGTGTTTGTTGTTGTCAACGAATGGTAATGGGTACTCTAACTACCTCGCCAACCAGACTTTCAAGAGCGGCTCCCATGAAGGACGTTATCTCTACCAGCAAGGTAGATCATCCCTCTTCTCTTTTGTTTACACATGTACTTTAGTTTTTATTTATTTATGGGTGACACTCCTCCCAACCTTTGCTTACACAAGCCATGGCTAACCGAATCCTCGGGTGCCTACCATCAATCTCATACCATGGAGGAGTGTCTATTTGCAAAATTAAGTTGCTTTGCTGATGAATCAGAGCAAAACATGTGAAGAGAATTATTAATGCAAGTTGTAATTAATTGGGGCTGGGAACCCCATTGCCAACTCTTTTTGCAAAATTATTGGATAAGCGGATGTGCCACTAGTCCATTATGAAAGTCTGTCAAAAGTAAATGACAAGGTTGAAAGATAAACACCACATACTTCCTCATGAGCTATAAAACATTAACACAAATTGAGAAGCATTTTGAAGGTTTAAAGGTAGCACATGAAGTATTTACTTGGAATGGCAGAAAATACCATGTAGTAGGTAGGTATGGTGGACACAAATGGCATAGTGGTTGGCTCAAGGATTTTGGATGCATGAGAAGTATTCCCTCTCGATACAAGGTTTAGGCTAGAAAGGTTGTTTGAAACAAACACAAGGATGAACCGATGCAGCAAAACTCACATAAAAGACATATTGTAAACATTATAAGACTCTACACCGTCTTCCTTGTTGTTCAAACTCAATACTAGAAATTATCTAGACCTTAGAGAGACCAATTATGCAAACCAAATTTTAGCATGCTCTATGTATTTCTTCATTAATAGGTGCAAAGTATATGATGCAAGAGCTTAAACATGAGCACAACAATTGCCAAGTATCACATTACCCAAGACATTATAGCAATTACTACATGTATCATTTTCCAATTCCAACCATATAACAATTTAACGAAGGAGAAACTTCGCCATGAATACTATGAGTAGAAACTAAGGACATACTTGTCCATATGCTACAGCGGAGCGTGTCTCTCTCCCACACAAGCATGATGTAATCCAATTTATTCAAACACAAACAAAAACAAAAACAAACAGACGCTCCAAGTAAAGTACATAAGATGTGACGGAATAAAAATATAGTTTCAAGAGAAGGAACCTGATAATTTGTCGATGAAGAAGGGGATGCCTTGGGCATCCCCAAGCTTAGACGCTTGAGTCTTCTTGATATATATGCAGGGGTGAACCACCGGGGCATCCCCAAGCTTAGAGCTTTCACTCTCCTTGATCATGTTGCATCATACTCCTCTCTTGATCCTTGAAAACTTCCTCCACACCAAACTCGAAACAACTTATTAGATGGTTAGTGCACAATAAAAATTAACATATTCAGAGGTGACACAATCATTCTTAACACTTCTGGACATTGCATAATGCTACTGGACATTAGTGGATCAAAGAAATTCATCCAACATAGCAAAAGAGGCAATGCGAAATAAAAGGCAGAATCTGTAAAAAATGAACAGTTCGTATTGACGAATTTTAAAATGACACCAGACTTGCTCAAATGAAAATGCTCAAATTGAATGAAAGTTGCGTACATATCTGAGGATCATGCACGTAAATTGGCATAATTTTCTGAGTTACCTACAGGGAGGTAGACCCAGATTCGTGACAGCAAAGAAATCTGGAACTGCGCAGTAATCCAAATCTAGTACTTACTTTTCTATCAACGGCTTTACTTGGCACAACAAAACACAAAACTAAGATAAGGAGAGGTTGCTACAGTAGTAAACAACTTCCAAGACACAAATATAAAATAAAGTACTGTAGCAAAATAACACATGGGTTATCTCCCAAGAAGTTCTTTCTTTATAGCCGTTAAGATGGGCTCAGCAGTTTTAATGATGCACTCGCGAGAAATAGTATTTGAAGCAAAAGAGAGCATCAAGAGGCAAATTCAAAACACATTTAAGTCTAACATGCTTCCTATGCATAGGAATCTTGTAAATAAACAAGTTCATGAAAAGCAAAGTAACAAGCATAGGAAGATAAAACAAGTATAGCTTCACAAATTTCAGCACATAGAGAGGTGTTTTAGTAACATGAAAATTTCTACAACCATATTTTCCTCTCTCATAATAACTTTCAGTAGTGTCATGAGCAAACTCAACAATATAACTATCACATAAAGCATTCTTATCATGAGTCTCATGCATAAAATTATTACTACTCCCAACATAAGCATAGTTATTCTTATTAATTGTAGTAGGAGCAAATTCAACAAAGTAGCTATCATTATTATTCTCATCAAGTGTAGGAGGCATAGTATTATCATCATAAAAATTACTCTCCATAGTAGGCGGCACTAAAAGACCAATATCATTATAATCATCATAAATAGGAGGCAAAGTATCATCAAAGAAAATTTTCTCCTCAATGCTTGGGGGACTAAAAATATCATGCTCATCAAAGCCAGCTTCCCCAAGCTTAGAATTTTCCATATCATTAGCAACAATGGTGTTCAAAGTATTCATACTAATATGTTTCATGGGTTTTTTAATTTTCGGATCAAACCATTCATGTCTTGACTCAGGAAATAGAATAAAAAGCTCACAGATGTTGTCCATTATGCCTTACTAGTGTAAACAAGAAACAAAAAGTTGCAATTGCAGGATCTAAAGGAAATAGCTTCGAGTACTTACAACGCCGGAAAATAGCTTAGTAGCCGAGATACGGAGTGTGAGTACCTTTTACCTTTCCTCCCCGGCAACGGCGCCAGAAAAGTGCTTGATGTCTACGTTCCCCCTCCTTTCCTGTAGACAGTGTTGGGCCTCCAAGAGCAGAGGTTTGTAGAACAGCAGCAAGTTTTCCCTTAAGTGGATCACCCAAGGTTTATCGAACTCAGGGAGGAAGAGGTCAAAGATATCCCTCTCATGCAACCCTGCAACCACAAAGCAAGAAGTCTCTTGTGTCCCCAACACACCAAATAGGTGCACTAGTTCGGCGAAGAGATAGTGAAATACAGGTGGTATGAATAAGTATGAGCAGTAGCAACGGTGCCAGAAAATAGCTTGCTGGCGTGTAGTTGATGGTGGTAGTATTGCAGCAGTAGTAACACAGTGAAACAGTAAACAAGCAGTAGTAACGCAGCAGTATTTAGGAACAAGGCCTAGGGATTAGACTTTCACTAGTGGACACTCTCAACATTGATCACATAACAGAATAGATAAATGCATACTCTACACTTTTGTTGGATGATGAACGCATTGCGTAGGATTACACGAACCCTCAATGCCGGAGTTAACAAGCTCCACAATTTGTTCATATTTTAGTAACCTTGTAGTGTAAGATAGATCAACAGACTAAACCAAGTACTAGCATAGCATGCACACTGTCACCTTCATGCATATGTAGGAGGAATAGATCACATCAATATTATCATAGCAATAGTTAACTTCGCAATCTACAAGAGATCATGATCATAGCATAAACCAAGTACTAACACGGTGCACACACTGTCACCTTTACACACGTGCAGGAGGAATAAAACTACTTTAATAACATCACTAGAGTAGCACATAGATGAATTGTGATACAAAACTCATATGAATCTCAATCATGTAAAGCAGCTCATGAGATCATTGTATTGAAGTACATAGAAGAGAGATTAACCACATAGCTACCGGTACAGCCCCGAGCCTCGATGGAGAACTACTCCCTCCTCATGGGAGCAGCAGCGGTGATGAAGATGGCGGTGGAGATGGCAGCGGTGTCGATGGAGAAGCCTTCCGGGGGCACTTCCCCGCTCCGGCAGCGTGCCGGAACAGAGACTCCTGTCCCCCAGATCTTGGCCTCGCGATGGCGGCGGCTCTGGAAGGTTTCTGTGGTTTTCGTCGAACGCCTCAGGGTTTTCGCGACGGAGGCTTTATATAGGCGAAGAGGCAGCGCAGGAGGGCTTCTGGGGGGCCCACACCATAGGGCGGCGCGGCCCCCCCTCTGGCCGCGCCAGGGTGTGGTGTGGGGCCCCCAGGGCTCCCCTCTGGCGGCTCTTGGGTGTTCTGGATGGTTCCGGGAAAAATAGGAACCTGGGCGTTGATTTCGTCCGATTCCGAGAATATTTCGTTACTAGGATTTCTGAAACCAAAAACAGCAGAAAACAGGAACTGGCACTTCGGCATCTTGTTAATAGGTTAGTTCCAGAAAATGCACGAATATGACATAAAGTGTGCATAAAACATGTAGATAACATCAATAATGTGGCATGGAACATAAGAAATTATCGATACGTCGGAGACGTATCAGGGATCCCCACCCTCAAGTTGTTCCGCAAGCCGCAACCGCTACGGTAAGCATTGCATTACCGTGGGGAATTAGAAGGGCTCCCCACCCTCCAGTTGCTCCGCAAGACACAACTGCTACGGTAAGCGCATCCGTTGATGTACGAGAGGTGGAAATACAATTGACTAGTCCGTCCCACTCCAGATCTTATGGTTAACACGAGTTTTACGGCACAAGAATCACTGGACGACATTTGTTGTTTAATCCTAGATGGATATAAACCCTTGCAATGGAACCTCCACCATATCAACACAATCCATGGTTCCATTGCCCACCACATAGTCATATTCATAGTTATGAAAATAGTTCTTTTGATTTTCATGCACGAGTGATAAGCATAGTACTTTGCAAGTAATTTGATAAAAATAATCAAATGACATGAGCAAGCGATGAACTTGCCTTTCTTGACTGCAAGATTATGCAGGCAAGGTCTTCGATATGCAATAACTCCAAATTCTGAAATAGCATCATCGTCCGGTAAGGACGATGTTTAAAAGATTGGCAAGGATGCAATAATGCATAAGTATGAGATGCAATCGTTCTAAACGTGACCTAACCCCGATGATTTAGGATTAGTTAGTTGTAATGATTAGTTTCAGGGTGTGTTGCACTTTTAGAGTGATTCACAAACAAGGTTCTTATTCAAGTTTGTGTTGTTTTAGAATCTTAAGCAAGTGGTAAAATGCATAGTAATAATCATACACATCAAGGAATAGTAGTTGTATAATAAGTAAAGAGCAGTTGTCAATTTTAAGTCTAATATTGCATGGTTGATGATTACTTATTATATATTTAAAAAGAATAACTTTTGAAGAACATGTTCTTGAATAAAGAACAAGTATGATAATTAGATTGGTGGGGTTCTATGGTTGACTATGGTTTCATCTAGTTTCTGGAGTAAGTATTAGATGGATCACAACCTAGTTGGATTCATCAACACCAAGGGCTTGTAAGGTTGAGTTAAGCCTAGGCATCTTGAGCAATTTATTATAAATAGTTGCTATCAAGGTTGGTATACCTTGCTGGTGATAGCTGGTTATTGGCTATAGGTCCTATTAGGCAGGATTGATGATGATTCCTTATTTTCTTCAAAAGAATAACTTTTGAAGAACATACTTCTTAAGTAATAAGAAGTATTACAATTAAGGTTGAGGTTGTGTAGGTTTTACTTTTGAATTCATCAAGTAAAGAATAATTGGTTCCTAAATAAGGTGATTTATAAACATGTGACACTATTAGGGTTTAGGGTGTATGGCAATTGATGCCAAATATTAAGCATGGTTGTGATGTCTACGGGTGCTTCTATTCTTGTAGACAGTGTTGGGCCTCCAAGAGCAGAGGTTTGTAGAACAGCAGCAAGTTTCCCTTAAGTGGATCACCCAAGGTTTATCGAACTCAGGGAGGAAGAGGTCAAAGATATCCCTCTCAAGCAACCCTGCAATCACGATACAAGAAGTCTCTTGTGTCCCCAACACACCTAATACACTTGTCAGATGTATATGTGCACTAGTTCGGCGAAGAGATAGTGAAATACAAGTGGTATGAATGAATATGAGCAGTAGTAACGGCGCCAGAAAAGTGCTTGCTGGCGTGCAGTTGATGGTAGTAATATTGCAGGAAGTAAACATGCAGTAGAACAGTAAACAAGCGATGATTACAGTATTTGGAAACAAGGCCTAGGGATCCTACTTTCACTAGTGGACACTCTCAACATTGATCACATAATAAATAAGTTCTCTTCCTTTGTGCTACATATACTCTTGTTGGATGATGAACACCATTCGTTGTGTAGGGCTACAAGAGCACCTCAATGTCGGAGTTAACAAGCTCCAAAACATTCGGTATTCATATTTAAGTAACCTTTAGAGCATAATAGATCTTTGCAACTTAAACCGAGTACTAACATAGCATACACACTGTCACCTTTACACTATGAAGGGGGAATAAATCACATCAATACTATCATAGTAATAATTAACTCCATAACCTACAAGAGATTATGATCATAACCTACGCCAAGAACTACACGATGCACACACTATCACCATTACACCGTGAAGGAGGAATAGACTACTTTAATAACATCACAAGAGTAGCACATAGACTAATAGTGATACAAAGCTCATCATATGGATCGCAATCATGCAGAGCAATTCATGAGATCATTGTATTGGGGTACAGAAAGAGAGATTAACCACATAGCTACCGGTACAGCCCTTAGCCTCGATGGAGAACTACTCCCTCCTCATGGGAGACAGCAGCGTTGATGAAGATGGTGGTGGTGTTGATGGAGATGGCGGTGATGTCGATGAATAAGCCTTCCGAGGGCACTTCCCCGTCCCGGCGGCGTGCCGGAACAGAGACCCCTGTCCCCCAGATCTTGGCTTCGCGATGGCGGCGGCTCTGGAAGGTTTCTCGTACCGTGGCTTTTTCGTCTCGAGGTTTTAGGTCAGGGACCTTTAAATAGGCGAAGAGGCGGAGTCGGAAGGCTGACGAGGCGGTGACACAATAGGGGGGTGTCAACACCCGGATTTTTAAGTCCGAATGCCTATTATGTCATACATCGCAATCCCAGGAATATTGTTGTTGCGAGGTATAATAGTTAAGTATCACAGTCATCATTCATTACAAACCATAAGTCTTACAATTTTGGAATCACATGATCCATATTACACGAATAGTTGATCTATTGATCAACGAACAAACACAAGTTCATAGTTCAACATAGCGGAAGCGTAAGATACAAGGACTCTCGAGTCCACAGGCCAACGCTTGACGTCGGAAGGCGCTTAGTGGTCGTAGGCGTCCTGCTGGTCATCTCCTTGATCATCTTCATACTCTGGCCATTTGAATAGCCAGGGACAAAGCCGTGAGTACGTTGAGTACTCGCAAACTAATACTAATGAAAGTGCTAGACATTCTAGTAGGGTTTGCTAAGCTCTAGTTTATTTGCATAAAGCTAGTTTTAGTTCACAAAGTTTTGAGAAAAGCTTACTCAAGTGCTAACTAACTCAAGTGGGAACATTAGTGTCATTCCCACCATTCAAGCGGTGAATTCAATTCAATCCACCACAAGTCATTTCCCCATCACCTTTCAACATCATTTTCAAAGATATGACATCGGAAACTGTATGGCCTTTCCAACCGTCCGTAACCGTGGACGCGGCTATTCGAATAGGTTTACACTCTGCAGAGGTTGCACACTTGTGCCACAACATTTGATTTCATCCGTCGGGATTTCCCCGAATAATCGTAACATAGTACGCGGATCATCAACCATAACCTTTCACTTACGAACCCTAGTATGAGCACCTCTCCCCATGAGCTTGGCCTCCCAGTGAAGACCAACTGTCAGCACAGGAACTGCACGAGCTTGGGCCGGACATTCACCTCATTTCGCATCATATCGTATCGTTTCTTTGGTGGTAGAGGCAGCTTTCGGCATAACCCCGATGACGCTTGTTTAGAGGGAACCCATACTAAGACGCATAAACTTCCAGTTAAGCCCTACCCATAATCAGGTATTGTGGGGGTACTTGAGAATTGGAAAGGTATCGCATTCAAACCAACATCATGTTTTATCAAAAATCACCATTTTCTCTGGGTCATATTCACCTTCAAAAACCATTCAATGGAATGCATCTTCATTCCAAGGTTTCAAACTCCTTTCAAAATCACAAGGTTCCCATCTAGAGTAGTCCAGTTTAGTTTATTAGCACTAGCTCTAATTCATGAGGGGTGCTATCTGGCTTTGCTTGGAAGAGACTAACTCACTACTCTAGTACCCAACTTGTACTTCGACCAAAGTTAACTATAAAAGTAAATCATTTAGAAAACCAGTAAAAACTTGGGATGGGTTCACATAAGAAAAGATAAGAAACATGGTGCCATGCCCCAAGGGGCTTTGCACTTTGCAAGAGTAAAAGCTTGCATAGTAATTTAGCTTGCCTTGGTAGTTCTCAAACTGTTCCTCCTCCTCCTCCTGGTAGCAACCTTCTTCTTCGGCGTACTCTCCGGTGCTACCGTCTAAATTTGAATACGAGTATAATTACTCACTAATTCAATGGCTATTCCATACATCACAAATAAACACACAAACTACTCTATGCACACACATAAATAAACTAGGGTGCATGGGTTGTGGGATTTAAAATAGAATTTGTATTCCATATGTACATGATAGTTTCCTTAGGGTTCTTGAGAAATAATTTCCTCTCATTGAACTCTTCTTAAGATTTAATTTCTCCAACAATCATGGATGAACTCATCTTGACCTAAGTCAAATGTTCATCATCATCATCATTTGGGAGAATGATTTAAATGAGGTGGATCACCTCATGCCTTTTAAATAACACTACATTTGATTTAAATCTCAAGAAATTCATATAAGAGAGTTTGGAACCAGGGGTCCAAACATCCCATGAATTCATGTGAGACAAGTTTAAATGAAGTATAAGACTTCACACAATTTAACTTTAATAGTTTTGGACAATATCAACTAGTTAAACTAGTCAAAATATCCATTCACTAAACCATGGCATGATCATGCAAAGTGACCACACCATTTTATTGCATAAACAATTAGTGTAAGTCAAATGTGAGCTATTAGAGTTGGAATTAACTTAATATATATTTTGGTTGATTTTTAAGAATTATTTGAATAGGGAAAAGTCCCTGGCTTGTTATTTTTGTCACATTAATTCTACAAAGAAATTGACCAAGAGGCCAGTGGCATTTTGTAGAGAATTTCAGTGGCTTTCCAACAATATCAAATTCACTAAATTTGGTTTAGCCAAATTGAAACTATTTAATTTCAAAGTTTGTGTAGTATTGGATTGTTTGGAAAATGTTTAAAACGAATTTGAATTAAACAGGCCGGCGGGAAACCAACGTGGGCCGAAATGGTTTAAACAGAGAAAAACAGCCCAGCAGCGCATCCAGTGCGCGCGGGCCTGCGGACAGGGTGGGGGCCACTCGTCAGTGGGCGTTTAAACCCGAAACGGTACGGGGTGACGTGGAGCGTAGGATTAGAAGGAGATCCAACGGCGCACGGTCGTCGTCTTCTCCGGCGAGATGCCGAGGTTCTGGCGGCGAGCCTAGGGGGTGGGAGAGCTAACCAGGGCTCCCGCGGTGGCTGGCAGTGTGCGTGATGTAGATGTGGACGACGGCGAAGCTCCTGGCACCGGCGGCGTCTCCTGGATCGGCTTCAATCGACGGCGATCTTCCGCGGCGTCCGGCGGCAGTGAGGTGGCGATTGGGTGGCTGCGGTGGGGAATGTCGACGGTGGAGTGGCTCAGGCGGTCAAGTGAGAAGAGGGGAAGGCGATGGTGTGCTCAGATCGACGAGCGGAGCTCTCCTTTTATAGGCGAGCGAGCGACCGTGGGGGCTGCGGCGAAGTCGACATGCTCGCGGCGATTCCGGCGAGCGGTTGGGCTCGGCGAGGGTGCTGTCGGGTTCTCCTCTGCCAGGCGATGCGTTTGGCGGCGACAGCGCGGTCGGGGGAGGCTGGGTTAGGTCGCATTGCTTCCGTGTCCGTCGCGTCCGCGGCGGACCAGGGTTCTCTTCTCCGGCGACGGCGGTTGCGGGTCTTGGTCGAGGGCGTGTCTGGGAGCGTTGCGGTGTCACGGTGATGCTCAACGTGCTCGCAGGGGGTCCAGGGGTGCTCGAGGTCGTGGCGCGGCGCGTGGCCAGTGTGTGTCCGCGTCGGGCACACGCGCGACGTGAGCGGCGTCCAGGGCGTCGTGGACGCGTGCTGGTCTGGGCGTTGTCGAGCTCCTCCTCGACCAGGGCTGGGCTAGGGTGGCGTAGGAGAGGCGGTGGCATCTTTGTGGCGCAGGGGCCAGTGTTGGGGAAGCAAGGGGAGAGGGGGTGGTGCGGCATGGCCGGCATGTGGCCGGCATGGCCATGCCATGCTTGCTCTCTCTCCCTCCTTAGCTCCACTATGTTTCATTTAGGGTTTAAGGGGACCAGGGAACATTGTAGTATAGCTTTGGTTTAAATTTGGTGAGGTAGATCACTATTTGCAATAGTTGCAAATAGTGCCCAATTTTGGAAAATGCAAAATTATCCAAATTGGAAAAAGTTCAAAAGGGGAAAGTTTGTGATATGTGAAGGTTGAGATAAGTTGTAATTGACCAGAGATGAATTGAGGTGGTGGTGGAAAAATTAGATTTCAAAATTTGGCCAAAATGGCTAAGTGGAGATTGTTGATCTTAATATAAAGTGGCAACTTTGGATGAGCATAGCTAGTGATCAAAGATGAATTTGGCAGGGTGATCTTCATCAAAGTTGTTCACCTTGATGTTGACTTTGAAATGGTGCAAAGAGTTAGCAAAGATTGGTTTGGGAAAATTGAATTGCAGGGGCTCAAAGTGGTGATCCGACTAAAATTGGCAGATTTGGTCATCATCACATGTGAGTGGGAAAAGTGTTTGAAATTCACTTGAATTGTGCAACCCTGGTTCCAAAAGTTGTAATAAGTGTTTAATAACATTATTCAACTAATGGTGAAGACCAAATAGGTCTAGGGTCAAAATTTATAAAAATGCCATAGGGCAATATGTGAGGGTTTTTAGGGTTTTTCAATTATGGGAATTTCTTCCACTTTGGTTTATTTGGTTGGTGATCTTCACATGATCACTTTAGGGTTTTAGAGCAATTCAAATACAAGTAATAGCAATCATCATGGCATATCACTCAAATGCACAAGTCCTATGCATGGTACTATATGCAAAAGAAAAGTTTTTGTTGGTTTGAAATTTTGCTTTCTGGGATTCTCTAACTTTCTTTTTCATTGAAATTTGGGGTGTTACAAACCCTTCCCCCTTACAAAAGATCTCGTCACGAGATCAAAAAGAAAGTTAGGTACTAAAGAGATCTGGGTACTCCTTCTTCATGAAGTCTTCGCGTTCCCAGGTGGCTTCATCCTCGGTATGATTACTCCATTGGATCTTTAGAAACTTGATGCTTCGGGTGCGGGTGGTTCGGTACGCTTCTTCGAGGATGCGAATCGGCACTTCGCGGTAAGTCAGATCCTGGTTGATATCCACCGATCGGTGATCGATGTTCTTGAACACTTCGGTCTTCTCAGGGACTTCAAGACATTTCCGGAGAAGTGAGATGTGAAAAACGTCGTGCACAGCCGACATTTCTTCAGGCAACTCCAGTTGATAAGATACTTCACCTCGGCGGCTGAGGACTTGGAAAGGTCCCACATAGCGAGGTGCAAGCTTTCCTTTTAGCTGAAACCTTTGCATCCCTTTCAAGGGGGATACTTTGAGATAGACGAAATCTCCGATCTCAAAGGTCATCTCCCGACGTCTCTTGTCGGCGTAGCTCTTCATTCTGGATTGCGCAGTCTTGAGATACTCACGGATCTTGTGAACCTTCTCTTCGGCTTCACGAAGAACGTCCGGGCCGAAAACTTGACTCTCTCCGACTTCAGACCAGTTCAGGGGGGTACGGCACTTCCTTCCGTACAAGGCTTCAAAGGGGGCCATCTGTAGGCTGGCTTGGTAACTATTGTTGTAGGAGAATTCTGCGTAAGGCAGGCAGTCTTCCCACTTGGATCCGTATTCGACGCATGCTCTAAGCATGTCTTCCGATGCTCTGGTTTACTCTCTCGATCTGTCCGTCGGTCTGAGGGTGATAGGCGGTGCTGAAATTTAGGCGAGTGCCTAGTCCTTCATGCACCTTCTACCAGAACCTTGAGGTGAACTGTGATCCTCTGTCTGACACTATCGATTTGGGGGTTCCGTGCAAAGCAACTATTCTGGAGATGTAAAGTTCAGCTAACTTGGGGCCTTGATAGGTGGTTTTGACGGCGATGAAATGGGCGACTTTGGTCAATCTATCGACCACTACCCATATGGAATCATTGCCTTTGCTGGATTTGGGCAGTCCGGTGATAAAGTCCATTCCTACGGAGTCCCATTTCCATTCCGGAATCTGAAGGGGTTGCAACGATCCAGCGGGTCTTTGGTGTTCTGCCTTGACTCTCTGGCAGATGTCACATTTAGCGATATAGCTACCGATCTCTCTCTTCATTCCGTGCCACCAAAATTGTTCCTTTAGGTCCTGGTACATCTTGGTACCTCCGGGGTGGATTGAGTAAAGGGTGTCATGGGCTTCTTGCAGGATGACTTGTTTCAAGTCAGAGTCCGATGGTACGCAGAGACGTTCTTTGTACCAAAGCACTCCGGCTTCATCAATGGTGAATCCGGGGGCTTTTCCTGCGGCTATCTGTTTCTTGATTCCGTCAATGCTAGCGTTGTCCTTCTGGGCTTCCTTGATTTGACCAATCAAGGTGGGTTGCAGTTCTATGCTGGCTAGGAATCCTTCACTAACGAGTTCAAGCCTGAACTGTTCAAACTCTTGGTGCAAATCGGGCTGTTCGGTTGCGAGCATGGAGTTCAAGCGGCACGGCGATCGACTCAAAGCATCCGCTACCACATTGGCCTTGCCGGTGGTAGTGAATCTCCATGTCGTAATCCTTGATCAATTCGATCCATCGGCGTTGTCTCATGTTCAACTCCTTCTGGGTGAATATATATTTGAGGCTTTTGTGGTCGGAGTAGATCTCGCATCGATTACCCATGAGGTAATGACGCCAAACTTTCAGGGCTAAGACCACGGCTGCAAGCTCGAGGTCGTGGGTTGGGTAATTCTGCTCATGTTGCTTGAGTTGTCTAGAAAGGTAGGATACAACCTTGCCTTCTTGCATAAGCACGCCTCCAAGTCCAGTCTTGGAGGCGTCGCAATATACGTCAAAGGGCTTTGCGATATACGGCATGATCGGGATTGGGGCTGTTGTCATTCTACTCTTGAGCTGTTGAAAGCTCTCTTCACACTTGTCGGTCCACTCAAACTTTCTGTCCTTTTTCAGCAGTTGGGTCATTGGTCGAGCGATGCTCGAGAAACCTTCGACAAATCTGCGGTAATATCCGGCTAATCCAAGAAAAGCGCGGACCTCGGTTTGTGTGGTTGGGGCTTTCCATTCCATAACAGTTTTGATCTTGGCGGGATCTACGGCAATTCCTCCTGCAGACAAGATGTGTCCGAGGAATCCAACTTCTTCCAGCCAAAACTCACACTTGCTAAACTTGGCGTACAACTGGTGCTGTCTAAGGGTTTCTAGAACAATCTCCAAATGCTGTTCATGTTCTTCTTCGGACTTGGAGTAGACCAGAATGTCATCGATGAAAACAACGACAAACTTGTCCAAAAAGTTCATGAAGATCTTATTCATGAGATTCATGAAATAAGCGGGGGCATTGGTCAATCCAAACGACATGACGTTGTACTCATACAACCCATATCTGGTGGTAAAGGCAGTTTTTGGAATGTCGGTGGCTCGGATCTTCAGTTGGTGGTATCCAGTTCTAAGATCAATCTTCGAGAAAACTCGGGATCCGGTGAGTTGGTCAAACAAGTCTTCGATCTTGGGTAAGGGGTATTTGTTTTTGATGGTGACATCGTTAAGTTTACGATAGTCCGTGCATAAACGATTTGCACCATCCTTCTTGTCGACAAACAAGACGGGGGATCTCCAGGGGGATGCACTTGGTCTAATCAAACCTTTGGCTAACATGTCATCTATTTGCTTCTTCAGCTCCACAAGCTCGGCTGCGTTCATGCTGTAGGCTCTCTGGGCGATGGGTCCAGTTCCAGGGATTAACTCGATGATAAACTCGATATCCCGGTCCGGGGGCATACCGGGTAGATCATCCGGAAACACATCAGGGTAGCGACAAACGACCCTGATTTGATCCAGAGTTGGCTTGGATACACTTTGGTTGCAGGTAAATTTTCTGGGTAGTTTTTCAGAGACGTGCTCAACTACGATACCGGTGCTGCTAGTCATGGTTATGGCTTTCTTGGCGCAGTCTATCAACCCATTGTGCTTGGACATCCAGTCCATTCCTAGGACAACTTCCAAACCTTTGGTTCCCAGTATGATTAGATTTGCAAAGAAATCTACATCATGGATTCTGATTGGCACATTTTTGCAAAATTTTCTGGCTTTGGTGGTTGACCCGGGGATTTGAACTATCATAACGTGCTTCAAACTGAGGGGTTGAATTTTACTTGTTGATGCAAAATCTTCGGTGACAAAGGAATGCGATGCTCCGGAATCAAACAACACTCTAGCAGGGGTGTGGTTGACAGAAAACATACCCAGCACAACATCTGGTGCTTCCTGGGCTTCTTCGGCGTTCATGTGGTAGAGGCGGCCGTTGCGGTTGTTGGGGTTGTTGGGGACGAACTTCTTGCCGGTGGAGACACGGCGTTGCTGCTGAGCAGGGGCAGCGGTGTTGCCGGCGAGCTTGGCAAGACGCTTGGGACACTCGTTGGAGTAGTGCCCCACTACACCACACTCATAACAAGTGATAGTGCTCTTGTCCTGCTTGTTCGCCACAGGAATGGCATTGCTCCCGGTTCTGGGGTTGGTGTTGGTGTTGGTGTTGTTGGTGTTCGGGGCTCGAGGTGGAGCGCGGTTGTAGCTGTTGTTGTTGTTGTAGTTGTTGTTGTTGCCTCCTGGCTTGGAGTTTCCTCCACTCCGGTTCTGATAACCGGGGCGAGAGTTCTGCATCGGGGGTTTGTTGTGTCTCGGAGTGAAACCTCCGCTTGAGCTAGGGCGAAACTTTTGGGGGTGGCTTGATCCACTCTGATTTGCCATGCGGCGCTTGCGGTTCTCATTGGCTTGGTTTAACTTGCCCTCCATCTGGATGGCGGAGTCCACAAGGGCTTCGAGGTCGGCGAAGGGGATGTTGACGAGGACAGTCTGCATCTCATCATGCAGCCCGTTCAGGAATCTCTCCTTCCTCTTCTCAACGGTGTCAGTCTCATCAGGGGCATACCTTGACAAAGTGAGAAACTTGTCGCGGTATTCAACCACCGTCATGCGACCTTGTTTCAGTTCACGAAATTCATCCCTCATCTTCTTGATAAGACCCGGGGGTACATGGTACTTGCTGAACTTGAGTTTGAAATCCTCCCAAGTCATGAATTGACCTCCGTTCATGGCACGGGTACTTGTCCACCAAGCGCGAGCTGGTCCAGCGAGGTAGTGAGTGGCGAACAACACCTTCTCGTTGGCTTCCACTCCAGCTACTTCCAGATTGTTCTCCATAGTCTGGAGCCAATCGTCGGCGTCGAGGGGCTCCTCGGTCTTGCTAAACACCGGAGGGTTGGTGTTCTGGAAGTTCTTGAGCTTGGATCCAGGGTGGTCATGATTTCCATGGCCCTGGTTGGCGATGTTCTGCAGGGCGATGATGTTGGCTTGTCGCTCGGCTCTCTCGGTTTCCCGGTCTGCGAGCAGGGTTTGCAGAAGTTGCATCGTCGCGTCGTTGGTGCGGTTCGGAGGGGCCATCTGAAGATATAGAAGATCATGAGATAAGAGGGAACATTCTATGGTTCATTTTGGTTAAGTTTGAAAAACACTTGAAAACTTGTAATCTTTTCATGACAAACATAACATTCATTCATTCATGCAACACATAGTACAAACTACACACATACTCCAATGGTTTTAAGAACCATTCTCATGCTACGATACAAAGGACGGGATACAACTCACACCTACTATAAGTGAAACTAGTGCAACTACTCCTCATCATCTATATCGATCGGGACGTAGTCATCCTGTCCGGCCTCCAGGAACTCGTAGTCCTCCTCCTCGGTGTTCTCGTCCTCCTCAAAGTCATCGTCATCGCTCAGAAAGGCGTCTCCTCCCTGAATGTCGATGCCTTCATCGTCATCCTCCATCTGAAGAATCTGATCCTCCTGGGCCTTGACAGTGGCCTCAAGTGACGCGATCCGGTCGCGAAGGCGACGAATCGTAGCGTCCTTCTTGGCACGCTGCTGGCGAAGGCTTCTGCGGTCGTTGTTGAGTAGCCTGATCGCCTCACCCTGCTCGATGATGTGAGCATGGGTCTGGTTCGCGTAAGCGCGAGAGGCGTCGAGGTCCCTCTGAGTCTGGTAGAGCATGAAGTCCAAGTGATCCACATGGTGCCTCAACTGAGGGTGGAGTGGCACATCCATGGGTCTTCCGTCAGAGTTGCGCCTCGCGAGATGCGCAAAGCGTTCCTCACGAAGTGCTTCCGCATTCTGTCCGCACAGACGAGGCGAGCAAGTGCTTCACGAAGAGCACGTGCAAGTCCGTCGAGCCAGTTGCTTTCCACTGAAAGAGAAAAGGATCCTCTCCGAGGTGGGAGGCTCCAGCTTGCCCCTCAAGTCGGCAGTGATAATCCACTGCAGTTCCCCTCCCGGCTGGTCGTCCACCTGAATCCCGTGAAACTCGGGGTGTGGGCGGCCAAGGTGATCCGACAGGGAGTCGAGGTCATGCTCGAAGATCAAGCTTCCTCCGTTTCCAAGCTGATAAAACTTGGTGTTGAGGGGTTCATTCGGCTCCATCTGAAAGAGAATTGGATGAGTAAGTTAGAGAGTGCAAAGTGTGGCAAGGTTTTAAGTTGATTCAAATAAGATAGAACATGATTCCTCAAATTTTGGCAAAGTCTCAAAGACAAGAGTGTAGTAAATTTTCACAAATAAGTTCTTTCATTTGATTTCAAAGTTAAATTTTTCAGAACGCCCATTCTAACTAAGGTCTTCTAAGGTCAAACAATGGCTCTGATACCAACTTGTCAACACCCGGATTTTTAAGTCTGAATGCCTATTATGTCATACATCGCAATCCCAGGAATATTGTTGTTGCGAGGCATAATAGTTAAGTATCACAGTCATCATTCATTACAAACCATAAGTCTTACAATTTTGGAATCACATGATCCATATTACACGAATAGTTGATCTATTGATCAACGAACAAACACAAGTTCATAGTTCAACATAGCGGAAGCGTAAGATACAAGGACTCTCGAGTCCACAGGCCAACGCTTGACGTCGGAAGGCGCTTAGTGGTCGTAGGCGTCCTGCTGGTCATCTCCTTGATCATCTTCATACACTGGCCATTTGAATAGCCAGGGACAAAGCCGTGAGTACGTTGAGTACTCGCAAACTAATACTAATGAAAGTGCTAGACATTCTAGTAGGGTTTGCTAAGCTCTAGTTTATTTGCATAAAGCTAGTTTTAGTTCACAAAGTTTTGAGAAAAGCTTACTCAAGTGCTAACTAACTCAAGTGGGAACATTAGTGTCATTCCCACCATTCAAGCGGTGAATTCAATTCAATCCACCACAAGTCATTTCCCCATCACCTTTCAACATCATTTTCAAAGATATGACATCGGAAACTGTATGGCCTTTCCAACCGTCCGTAACCGTGGACGCGGCTATTCGAATAGGTTTACACTCTGCAGAGGTTGCACACTTGTGCCACAACATTTGATTTCATCCGTCGGGATTTCCCCGAATAATCGTAACATAGTACGCGGATCATCAACCATAACCTTTCACTTACGAACCCTAGTATGAGCACCTCTCCCCATGAGCTTGGCCTCCCAGTGAAGACCAACTGTCAACCTGGGAACTGCACAGGGCTTGGGCCGGACATTCACCTCATTTCGCATCATATCGTATCGTTTCTTTGGTGGTAGAGGCAGCTTTCGGCATAACCCCGATGACGCTTGTTTAGAGGGAACCCATACTAAGACGCATAAACTTCCAGTTAAGCCCTACCCATAATCAGGTATTGTGGGGGTACTTGAGAATTGGAAAGGTATCGCATTCAAACCAACATCATGTTTTATCAAAAATCACCATTTTCTCTGGGTCATATTCACCTTCAAAAACCATTCAATGGAATGCATCTTCATTCCAAGGTTTCAAACTCCTTTCAAAATCACAAGGTTCCCATCTAGAGTAGTCCAGTTTAGTTTATTAGCACTAGCTCTAATTCATGAGGGGTGCTATCTGGCTTTGCTTGGAAGAGACTAACTCACTACTCTAGTACCCAACTTGTACTTCGACCAAAGTTAACTATAAAAGTAAATCATTTAGAAAACCAGTAAAAACTTGGGATGGGTTCACATAAGAAAAGATAAGAAACATGGTGCCATGCCCCAAGGGGCTTTGCACTTTGCAAGAGTAAAAGCTTGCATAGTAATTTAGCTTGCCTTGGTAGTTCTCAAACTGTTCCTCCTCCTCCTCCTGGTAGCAACCTTCTTCTTCGGCGTACTCTCCGGTGCTACCGTCTAAATTTGAATATGAGTATAATTACTCACTAATTCAATGGCTATTCCATACATCACAAATAAACACACAAACTACTCTATGCACACACATAAATAAACTAGGGTGCATGGGTTGTGGGATTTAAAATAGAATTTGTATTCCATATGTACATGATAGTTTCCTTAGGGTTCTTGAGAAATAATTTCCTCTCATTGAACTCTTCTTAAGATTTAATTTCTCCAACAATCATGGATGAACTCATCTTGACCTAAGTCAAATGTTCATCATCATCATCATTTGGGAGAATGATTTAAATGAGGTGGATCACCTCATGCCTTTTAAATAACACTACATTTGATTTAAATCTCAAGAAATTCATATAAGAGAGTTTGGAACCAGGGGTCCAAACATCCCATGAATTCATGTGAGACAAGTTTAAATGAAGTATAAGACTTCACACAATTTAACTTTAATAGTTTTGGACAATATCAACTAGTTAAACTAGTCAAAATATCCATTCACTAAACCATGGCATGATCATGCAAAGTGACCACACCATTTTATTGCATAAACAATTAGTGTAAGTCAAATGTGAGCTATTAGAGTTGGAATTAACTTAATATATATTTTGGTTGATTTTTAAGAATTATTTGAATAGGGAAAAGTCCCTGGCTTGTTATTTTTGTCACATTAATTCTACAAAGAAATTGACCAAGAGGCCAGTGGCATTTTGTAGAGAATTTCAGTGGCTTTCCAACAATATCAAATTCACTAAATTTGGTTTAGCCAAATTGAAACTATTTAATTTCAAAGTTTGTGCAGTATTGGATTGTTTGGAAAATGTTTAAAACGAATTTGAATTAAACAGGCCGGCGGGAAACCAACGTGGGCCGAAATGGTTTAAACAGAGAAAAACGGCCCAGCAGCGCATCCAGTGCGCGCGGGCCTGCGGACAGGGTGGGGGCCACTCGTCAGTGGGCGTTTAAACCCGAAACGGTACGGGGTGACGTGGAGCGTAGGATTAGAAGGAGATCCAACGGCGCACGGTCGTCGTCTTCTCCGGCGAGATGCCGAGGTTCTGGCGGCGAGCCTAGGGGGTGGGAGAGCTAACCAGGGCTCCCGCGGTGGCTGGCAGTGTGCGTGATGTAGATGTGGACGACGGCGAAGCTCCTGGCACCGGCGGCGTCTCCTGGATCGGCTTCAATCGACGGCGATCTTCCGCGGCGTCCGGCGGCAGTGAGGTGGCGATTGGGTGGCTGCGGTGGGGAATGTCGACGGTGGAGTGGCTCAGGCGGTCAAGTGAGAAGAGGGGAAGGCGATGGTGTGCTCAGATCGACGAGCGGAGCTCTCCTTTTATAGGCGAGCGAGCGACCGTGGGGGCTGCGGCGAAGTCGACATGCTCGCGGCGATTCCGGTGAGCGGTTGGGCTCGGCGAGGGTGCTGTCGGGTTCTCCTCTGCCAGGCGATGCGTTTGGTGGCGACAGCGCGGTCGGGGGAGGCTGGGTTAGGTCGCATTGCTTCCGTGTCCGTCGCGTCCGCGGCGGACCAGGGTTCTCTTCTCCGGCGACGGCGGTTGCGGGTCTTGGTCGAGGGCGTGTCTGGGAGCGTTGCGGTGTCACGGTGATGCTCAACGTGCTCGCAGGGGGTCCAGGGGGTGCTCGAGGTCGTGGCGCGGCGCGTGGCCAGTGTGTGTCCGCGTCGGGCACACGCGCGACGTGAGCGGCGTCCAGGGCGTCGTGGACGCGTGCTGGTCTGGCGTTGTCGAGCTCCTCCTCGACCAGGGCTGGGCTAGGGTGGCGTAGGAGAGGCGGTGGCATCTTTGTGGCGCGGGGGCCGGGTTGGGGAAGCAAGGGGAGAGGGGGTGGTGCGGCATGGCCGGCATGTGGCCGGCATGGCCATGCCATGCTTGCTCTCTCTCCCTCCTTAGCTCCACTATGTTTCATTTAGGGTTTAAGGGGACCAGGGAACATTGTAGTATAGCTTTGGTTTAAATTTGGTGAGGTAGATCACTATTTGCAATAGTTGCAAATAGTGCCCAATTTTGGAAAATGCAAAATTATCCAAATTGGAAAAAGTTCAAAAGGGGAAAGTTTGTGATATGTGAAGGTTGAGATAAGTTGTAATTGACCAGAGATGAATTGAGGTGGTGGTGGAAAAATTAGATTTCAAAATTTGGCCAAAATGGCTAAGTGGAGATTGTTGATCTTAATATAAAGTGGCAACTTTGGATGAGCATAGCTAGTGATCAAAGATGAATTTGGCAGGGTGATCTTCATCAAAGTTGTTCACCTTGATGTTGACTTTGAAATGGTGCAAAGAGTTAGCAAAGATTGGTTTGGGAAAATTGAATTGCAGGGGCTCAAAGTGGTGATCCGACTAAAATTGGCAGATTTGGTCATCATCACATGTGAGTGGGAAAAGTGTTTGAAATTCACTTGAATTGTGCAACCCTGGTTCCAAAAGTTGTAATAAGTGTTTAATAACATTATTCAACTAATGGTGAAGACCAAATAGGTCTAGGGTCAAAATTTATAAAAATGCCATAGGGCAATATGTGAGGGTTTTTAGGGTTTTTCAATTATGGGAATTTCTTCCACTTTGGTTTATTTGGTTGGTGATCTTCACATGATCACTTTAGGGTTTTAGAGCAATTCAAATACAAGTAATAGCAATCATCATGGCATATCACTCAAATGCACAAGTCCTATGCATGGTACTATATGCAAAAGAAAAGTTTTTGTTGGTTTGAAATTTTGCTTTCTGGGATTCTCTAACTTTCTTTTTCATTGAAATTTGGGGTGTTACAAACCCTTCCCCCTTACAAAAGATCTCGTCACGAGATCAAAAAGAAAGTTAGGTACTAAAGAGATCTGGGTACTCCTTCTTCATGAAGTCTTCGCGTTCCCAGGTGGCTTCATCCTCGGTATGATTACTCCATTGGATCTTTAGAAACTTGATGCTTCGGGTGCGGGTGGTTCGGTACGCTTCTTCGAGGATGCGAATCGGCACTTCGCGGTAAGTCAGATCCTGGTTGATATCCACCGATCGGTGATCGATGTTCTTGAACACTTCGGTCTTCTCAGGGACTTCAAGACATTTCCGGAGAAGTGAGATGTGAAAAACGTCGTGCACAGCCGACATTTCTTCAGGCAACTCCAGTTGATAAGATACTTCACCTCGGCGGCTGAGGACTTGGAAAGGTCCCACATAGCGAGGTGCAAGCTTTCCTTTCAGCTGAAACCTTTGCATCCCTTTCAAGGGGGATACTTTGAGATAGACGAAATCTCCGATCTCAAAGGTCATCTCCCGACGTCTCTTGTCGGCGTAGCTCTTCTGTCTGGATTGCGCAGTCTTGAGATACTCACGGATCTTGTGAACCTTCTCTTCGGCTTCACGAAGAACGTCCGGGCCGAAAACTTGACTCTCTCCGACTTCAGACCAGTTCAGGGGGGTACGGCACTTCCTTCCGTACAAGGCTTCAAAGGGGGCCATCTGTAGGCTGGCTTGGTAACTATTGTTGTAGGAGAATTCTGCGTAAGGCAGGCAGTCTTCCCACTTGGATCCGTATTCCAGTACGCATGCTCTAAGCATGTCTTCCAGTATCTGGTTTACTCTCTCAGTCTGTCCGTCGGTCTGAGGGTGATAGGCGGTGCTGAAATTTAGGCGAGTGCCTAGTCCTTCATGCACCTTCTGCCAGAACCTTGAGGTGAACTGTGATCCTCTGTCTGACACTATCGATTTGGGGGTTCCGTGCAAAGCAACTATTCTGGAGATGTAAAGTTCAGCTAACTTGGGGCCTTGATAGGTGGTTTTGACGGCGATGAAATGGGCGACTTTGGTCAATCTATCGACCACTACCCATATGGAATCATTGCCTTTGCTGGATTTGGGCAGTCCGGTGATAAAGTCCATTCCTACGGAGTCCCATTTCCATTCCGGAATCTGAAGGGGTTGCAACAGTCCAGCGGGTCTTTGGTGTTCTGCCTTGACTCTCTGGCAGATGTCACATTTAGCGATATAGCTACCGATCTCTCTCTTCATTCCGTGCCACCAAAATTGTTCCTTTAGGTCCTGGTACATCTTGGTACCTCCGGGGTGGATTGAGTAAAGGGTGTCATGGGCTTCTTGCAGGATGACTTGTTTCAAGTCAGAGTCCGATGGTACGCAGAGACGTTCTTTGTACCAAAGCACTCCGGCTTCATCAATGGTGAATCCGGGGGCTTTTCCTGCGGCTATCTGTTTCTTGATTCCGTCAATGCTAGCGTTGTCCTTCTGGGCTTCCTTGATTTGACCAATCAAGGTGGGTTGCAGTTCTATGCTGGCTAGGAATCCTTCACTAACGAGTTCAAGCCTGAACTGTTCAAACTCTTGGTGCAAACTGGGCTGTTCGGTTGCGAGCATGGAGTTCAACTGGCACGGCAGTCGACTCAAAGCATCCGCTACCACATTGGCCTTGCCGGGGTGGTAGTGAATCTCCATGTCGTAATCCTTGATCAATTCGATCCATCGGCGTTGTCTCATGTTCAACTCCTTCTGGGTGAATATATATTTGAGGCTTTTGTGGTCGGAGTAGATCTCGCATCGATTACCCATGAGGTAATGACGCCAAACTTTCAGGGCTAAGACCACGGCTGCAAGCTCGAGGTCGTGGGTTGGGTAATTCTGCTCATGTTGCTTGAGTTGTCTAGAAAGGTAGGATACAACCTTGCCTTCTTGCATAAGCACGCCTCCAAGTCCAGTCTTGGAGGCGTCGCAATATACGTCAAAGGGCTTTGCGATATCTGGCATGATCAGGATTGGGGCTGTTGTCAGTCTACTCTTGAGCTGTTGAAAGCTCTCTTCACACTTGTCGGTCCACTCAAACTTTCTGTCCTTTTTCAGCAGTTGGGTCATTGGTCGAGCGATGCTCGAGAAACCTTCGACAAATCTGCGGTAATATCCGGCTAATCCAAGAAAAGCGCGGACCTCGGTTTGTGTGGTTGGGGCTTTCCATTCCATAACAGTTTTGATCTTGGCGGGATCTACGGCAATTCCTCCTGCAGACAAGATGTGTCCGAGGAATCCAACTTCTTCCAGCCAAAACTCACACTTGCTAAACTTGGCGTACAACTGGTGCTGTCTAAGGGTTTCTAGAACAATCTCCAAATGCTGTTCATGTTCTTCTTCGGACTTGGAGTAGACCAGAATGTCATCGATGAAAACAACGACAAACTTGTCCAAAAAGTTCATGAAGATCTTATTCATGAGATTCATGAAATAAGCGGGGGCATTGGTCAATCCAAACGACATGACGTTGTACTCATACAACCCATATCTGGTGGTAAAGGCAGTTTTTGGAATGTCGGTGGCTCGGATCTTCAGTTGGTGGTATCCAGTTCTAAGATCAATCTTCGAGAAAACTCGGGATCCGGTGAGTTGGTCAAACAAGTCTTCGATCTTGGGTAAGGGGTATTTGTTTTTGATGGTGACATCGTTAAGTTTACGATAGTCCGTGCATAAACGATTTGCACCATCCTTCTTGTCGACAAACAAGACGGGGGATCTCCAGGGGGATGCACTTGGTCTAATCAAACCTTTGGCTAACATGTCATCTATTTGCTTCTTCAGCTCCACAAGCTCGGCTGCGTTCATGCTGTAGGCTCTCTGGGCGATGGGTCCAGTTCCAGGGATTAACTCGATGATAAACTCGATATCCCGGTCCGGGGGCATACCGGGTAGATCATCCGGAAACACATCAGGGTAGCGACAAACGACCCTGATTTGATCCAGAGTTGGCTTGGATACACTTTGGTTGCAGGTAAATTTTCTGGGTAGTTTTTCAGAGACGTGCTCAACTACGATACCGGTGCTGCTAGTCATGGTTATGGCTTTCTTGGCGCAGTCTATCAACCCATTGTGCTTGGACATCCAGTCCATTCCTAGGACAACTTCCAAACCTTTGGTTCCCAGTATGATTAGATTTGCAAAGAAATCTACATCATGGATTCTGATTGGCACATTTTTGCAAAATTTTCTGGCTTTGGTGGTTGACCCGGGGATTTGAACTATCATAACGTGCTTCAAACTGAGGGGTTGAATTTTACTTGTTGATGCAAAATCTTCGGTGACAAAGGAATGCGATGCTCCGGAATCAAACAACACTCTAGCAGGGGTGTGGTTGACAGAAAACATACCCAGCACAACATCTGGTGCTTCCTGGGCTTCTTCGGCGTTCATGTGGTAGAGGCGGCCGTTGCGGTTGTTGGGGTTGTTGGGGACGAACTTCTTGCCGGTGGAGACACGGCGTTGCTGCTGAGCAGGAGCAGCGGTGTTGCCGGCGAGCTTGGCAAGACGCTTGGGACACTCGTTGGAGTAGTGCCCCACTACACCACACTCATAACAAGTGATAGTGCTCTTGTCCTGCTTGTTCGCCACAGGAATGGCATTGCTCCCGGTTCTGGGGTTGGTGTTGGTGTTGGTGTTGTTGGTGTTCGGGGCTCGAGGTGGAGCGCGGTTGTAGCTGTTGTTGTTGTTGTAGTTGTTGTTGTTGCCTCCTGGCTTGGAGTTTCCTCCACTCCGGTTCTGATAACCGGGGCGAGAGTTCTGCATCGGGGGTTTGTTGTGTCTCGGAGTGAAACCTCCGCTTGAGCTAGGGCGAAACTTTTGGGGGTGGCTTGATCCACTCTGATTTGCCATGCGGCGCTTGCGGTTCTCATTGGCTTGGTTTAACTTGCCCTCCATCTGGATGGCGGAGTCCACAAGGGCTTCGAGGTCGGCGAAGGGGATGTTGACGAGGACAGTCTGCATCTCATCATGCAGCCCGTTCAGGAATCTCTCCTTCCTCTTCTCAACGGTGTCAGTCTCATCAGGGGCATACCTTGACAAAGTGAGAAACTTGTCGCGGTATTCAACCACCGTCATGCGACCTTGTTTCAGTTCACGAAATTCATCCCTCATCTTCTTGATAAGACCCGGGGGTACATGGTACTTGCTGAACTTGAGTTTGAAATCCTCCCAAGTCATGAATTGACCTCCGTTCATGGCACGGGTACTTGTCCACCAAGCGCGAGCTGGTCCAGCGAGGTAGTGAGTGGCGAACAACACCTTCTCGTTGGCTTCCACTCCAGCTACTTCCAGATTGTTCTCCATAGTCTGGAGCCAATCGTCGGCGTCGAGGCTCCTCGGTCTTGCTAAACACCGGAGGGTTGGTGTTCTGGAAGTTCTTGAGCTTGGATCCAGGGTGGTCATGATTTCCATGGCCCTGGTTGGCGATGTTCTGCAGGGCGATGATGTTGGCTTGTCGCTCGGCTCTCTCGGTTTCCCGGTCTGCGAGCAGGGTTTGCAGAAGTTGCATCGTCGCGTCGTTGGTGCGGTTCGGAGGGGCCATCTGAAGATATAGAAGATCATGAGATAAGAGGGAACATTCTATGGTTCATTTTGGTTAAGTTTGAAAAACACTTGAAAACTTGTAATCTTTTCATGACAAACATAACATTCATTCATTCATGCAACACATAGTACAAACTACACACATACTCCAATGGTTTTAAGAACCATTCTCATGCTACGATACAAAGGACGGGATACAACTCACACCTACTATAAGTGAAACTAGTGCAACTACTCCTCATCATCTATATCGATCGGGACGTAGTCATCCTGTCCGGCCTCCAGGAACTCGTAGTCCTCCTCCTCGGTGTTCTCGTCCTCCTCAAAGTCATCGTCATCGCTCAGAAAGGCGTCTCCTCCCTGAATGTCGATGCCTTCATCGTCATCCTCCATCTGAAGAATCTGATCCTCCTGGGCCTTGACAGTGGCCTCAAGTGACGCGATCCGGTCGCGAAGGCGACGAATCGTAGCGTCCTTCTTGGCACGCTGCTGGCGAAGGCTTCTGCGGTCGTTGTTGAGTAGCCTGATCGCCTCACCCTGCTCGATGATGTGAGCATGGGTCTGGTTCGCGTAAGCGCGAGAGGCGTCGAGGTCCCTCTGAGTCTGGTAGAGCATGAAGTCCAAGTGATCCACATGGTGCCTCAACTGAGGGTGGAGTGGCACATCCATGGGTCTTCCGTCAGAGTTGCGCCTCGCGAGATGCGCAAAGCGTTCCTCACGAAGTGCTTCCGCATTCTGTCCGCACAGACGAGCAAGTGCTTCCTGAAGAGCACGTGCAAGTCCGTCGAGCCAGTTGCTTTCCCTGAAAGAGAAAAGGATCCTCTCCGAGGTGGGAGGCTCCAGCTTGCCCCTCAAGTCGGCAGTGATAATCCACTGCAGTTCCCCTCCCGGCTGGTCGTCCACCTGAATCCCGTGAAACTCGGGGTGTGGGCGGCCAAGGTGATCCGACAGGGAGTCGAGGTCATGCTCGAAGATCAAGCTTCCTCCGTTTCCAAGCTGATAAAACTTGGTGTTGAGGGGTTCATTCGGCTCCATCTGAAAGAGAATTGGATGAGTAAGTTAGAGAGTGCAAAGTGTGGCAAGGTTTTAAGTTGATTCAAATAAGATAGAACATGATTCCTCAAATTTTGGCAAAGTCTCAAAGACAAGAGTGTAGTAAATTTTCACAAATAAGTTCTTTCATTTGATTTCAAAGTTAAATTTTTCAGAACGCCCATTCTAACTAAGGTCTTCTAAGGTCAAACAATGGCTCTGATACCAACTTGTCAACACCCGGATTTTTAAGTCCGAATGCCTATTATGTCATACATCGCAATCCCAGGAATATTGTTGTTGCGAGGCATAATAGTTAAGTATCACAGTCATCATTCATTACAAACCATAAGTCTTACAATTTTGGAATCACATGATCCATATTACATGAATAGTTGATCTATTGATCAACGAACAAACACAAGTTCATAGTTCAACATAGCGGAAGCGTAAGATACAAGGACTCTCGAGTCCACAGGCCAACGCTTGACGTCGGAAGGCGCTTAGTGGTCGTAGGCGTCCTGCTGGTCATCTCCTTGATCATCTTCATACTCTGGCCATTTGAATAGCCAGGGACAAAGCCGTGAGTACGTTGAGTACTCGCAAACTAATACTAATGAAAGTGCTAGACATTCTAGTAGGGTTTGCTAAGCTCTAGTTTATTTGCATAAAGCTAGTTTTAGTTCACAAAGTTTTGAGAAAAGCTTACTCAAGTGCTAACTAACTCAAGTGGGAACATTAGTGTCATTCCCACCATTCAAGCGGTGAATTCAATTCAATCCACCACAAGTCATTTCCCCATCACCTTTCAACATCATTTTCAAAGATATGACATCGGAAACTGTATGGCCTTTCCAACCGTCCGTAACCGTGGACGCGGCTATTCGAATAGGTTTACACTCTGCAGAGGTTGCACACTTGTGCCACAACATTTGATTTCATCCGTCGGGATTTCCCCGAATAATCGTAACATAGTACGCGGATCATCAACCATAACCTTTCACTTACGAACCCTAGTATGAGCACCTCTCCCCATGAGCTTGGCCTCCCAGTGAAGACCAACTGTCAACCTGGGAACTGCACAGGGCTTGGGCCGGACATTCACCTCATTTCGCATCATATCGTATCGTTTCTTTGGTGGTAGAGGCAGCTTTCGGCATAACCCCGATGACGCTTGTTTAGAGGGAACCCATACTAAGACGCATAAACTTCCAGTTAAGCCCTACCCATAATCAGGTATTGTGGGGGTACTTGAGAATTGGAAAGGTATCGCATTCAAACCAACATCATGTTTTATCAAAAATCACCATTTTCTCTGGGTCATATTCACCTTCAAAAACCATTCAATGGAATGCATCTTCATTCCAAGGTTTCAAACTCCTTTCAAAATCACAAGGTTCCCATCTAGAGTAGTCCAGTTTAGTTTATTAGCACTAGCTCTAATTCATGAGGGGTGCTATCTGGCTTTGCTTGGAAGAGACTAACTCACTACTCTAGTACCCAACTTGTACTTCGACCAAAGTTAACTATAAAAGTAAATCATTTAGAAAACCAGTAAAAACTTGGGATGGGTTCACATAAGAAAAGATAAGAAACATGGTGCCATGCCCCAAGGGGCTTTGCACTTTGCAAGAGTAAAAGCTTGCATAGTAATTTAGCTTGCCTTGGTAGTTCTCAAACTGTTCCTCCTCCTCCTCCTGGTAGCAACCTTCTTCTTCGGCGTACTCTCCGGTGCTACCGTCTAAATTTGAATACGAGTATAATTACTCACTAATTCAATGGCTATTCCATACATCACAAATAAACACACAAACTACTCTATGCACACACATAAATAAACTAGGGTGCATGGGTTGTGGGATTTAAAATAGAATTTGTATTCCATATGTACATGATAGTTTCCTTAGGGTTCTTGAGAAATAATTTCCTCTCATTGAACTCTTCTTAAGATTTAATTTCTCCAACAATCATGGATGAACTCATCTTGACCTAAGTCAAATGTTCATCATCATCATCATTTGGGAGAATGATTTAAATGAGGTGGATCACCTCATGCCTTTTAAATAACACTACATTTGATTTAAATCTCAAGAAATTCATATAAGAGAGTTTGGAACCAGGGGTCCAAACATCCCATGAATTCATGTGAGACAAGTTTAAATGAAGTATAAGACTTCACACAATTTAACTTTAATAGTTTTGGACAATATCAACTAGTTAAACTAGTCAAAATATCCATTCACTAAACCATGGCATGATCATGCAAAGTGACCACACCATTTTATTGCATAAACAATTAGTGTAAGTCAAATGTGAGCTATTAGAGTTGGAATTAACTTAATATATATTTTGGTTGATTTTTAAGAATTATTTGAATAGGGAAAAGTCCCTGGCTTGTTATTTTTGTCACATTAATTCTACAAAGAAATTGACCAAGAGGCCAGTGGAATTTTGTAGAGAATTTCAGTGGCTTTCCAACAATATCAAATTCACTAAATTTGGTTTAGCCAAATTGAAACTATTTAATTTCAAAGTTTGTGCAGTATTGGATTGTTTGGAAAATGTTTAAAACGAATTTGAATTAAACAGGCCGGCGGGAAACCAACGTGGGCCGAAATGGTTTAAACAGAGAAAAACGGCCCAGCAGCGCATCCAGTGCGCGCGGGCCTGCGGACAGGGTGGGGGCCACTCGTCAGTGGGCGTTTAAACCCGAAACGGTACGGGGTGACGTGGAGCGTAGGATTAGAAGGAGATCCAACGGCGCACGGTCGTCGTCTTCTCCGGCGAGATGCCGAGGTTCTGGCGGCGAGCCTAGGGGGTGGGAGAGCTAACCAGGGCTCCCGCGGTGGCTGGCAGTGTGCGTGATGTAGATGTGGACGACGGCGAAGCTCCTGGCACCGGCGGCGTCTCCTGGATCGGCTTCAATCGACGGCGATCTTCCGCGGCGTCCGGCGGCAGTGAGGTGGCGATTGGGTGGCTGCGGTGGGGAATGTCGACGGTGGAGTGGCTCAGGCGGTCAAGTGAGAAGAGGGGAAGGCGATGGTGTGCTCAGATCGACGAGCGGAGCTCTCCTTTTATAGGCGAGCGAGCGACCGTGGGGGCTGCGGCGAAGTCGACATGCTCGCGGCGATTCCGGCGAGCGGTTGGGCTCGGCGAGGGTGCTGTTGGGTTCTCCTCTGCCAGGCGATGCGTTTGGCGGCGACAGCGCGGTCGGGGGAGGCTGGGTTAGGTCGCATTGCTTCCGTGTCCGTCGCGTCCGCGGCGGACCAGGGTTCTCTTCTCCGGCGACGGCGGTTGCGGGTCTTGGTCGAGGGCGTGTCTGGGAGCGTTGCGGTGTCACGGTGATGCTCAACGTGCTCGCAGGGGGTCCAGGGGGTGCTCGAGGTCGTGGCGCGGCGCGTGGCCAGTGTGTGTCCGCGTCGGGCACACGCGCGACGTGAGCGGCGTCCAGGGCGTCGTGGACGCGTGCTGGTCTGGGCGTTGTCGAGCTCCTCCTCGACCAGGGCTGGGCTAGGGTGGCGTAGGAGAGGCGGTGGCATGCTGTGGCGCAGGGGCCAGGGTTGGGGAAGCAAGGGGAGAGGGGGTGGTGCGGCATGGCCGGCATGTGGCCGGCATGGCCATGCCATGCTTGCTCTCTCTCCCTCCTTAGCTCCACTATGTTTCATTTAGGGTTTAAGGGGACCAGGGAACATTGTAGTATAGCTTTGGTTTAAATTTGGTGAGGTAGATCACTATTTGCAATAGTTGCAAATAGTGCCCAATTTTGGAAAATGCAAAATTATCCAAATTGGAAAAAGTTCAAAAGGGGAAAGTTTGTGATATGTGAAGGTTGAGATAAGTTGTAATTGACCAGAGATGAATTGAGGTGGTGGTGGAAAAATTAGATTTCAAAATTTGGCCAAAATGGCTAAGTGGAGATTGTTGATCTTAATATAAAGTGGCAACTTTGGATGAGCATAGCTAGTGATCAAAGATGAATTTGGCAGGGTGATCTTCATCAAAGTTGTTCACCTTGATGTTGACTTTGAAATGGTGCAAAGAGTTAGCAAAGATTGGTTTGGGAAAATTGAATTGCAGGGGCTCAAAGTGGTGATCCGACTAAAATTGGCAGATTTGGTCATCATCACATGTGAGTGGGAAAAGTGTTTGAAATTCACTTGAATTGTGCAACCCTGGTTCCAAAAGTTGTAATAAGTGTTTAATAACATTATTCAACTAATGGTGAAGACCAAATAGGTCTAGGGTCAAAATTTATAAAAATGCCATAGGGCAATATGTGAGGGTTTTTAGGGTTTTTCAATTATGGGAATTTCTTCCACTTTGGTTTATTTGGTTGGTGATCTTCACATGATCACTTTAGGGTTTTAGAGCAATTCAAATACAAGTAATAGCAATCATCATGGCATATCACTCAAATGCACAAGTCCTATGCATGGTACTATATGCAAAAGAAAAGTTTTTGTTGGTTTGAAATTTTGCTTTCTGGGATTCTCTAACTTTCTTTTTCATTGAAATTTGGGGTGTTACAGGGGGCGCGGCCCAGGCCCTGGCCGCGCCACCCTGGCGTGTGGTGGCCCTGTGGCCCCCCTCTGCTGGATCTCGGGTGTTCTGGAAGCTTCGTGGAAAAATAGGATGCTGGGCATTGATTTCGTCCGATTCCGAGAATATTTCCTTACTAGGATTTCTGAAACCAAAAATAGCAGAAAAAACAAAGAATCGGCACTTCGGCATCTCGTTAATAGGTTAGTTCCGGAAAACGCATCAAAACGATATAAAGTGTGAACAAAACATGTAGGTATTGTCATAAAACAAGCATGGAACATAAGAAATTATAGATACGTTTGAGACGTATCAAGCATCCCCAAGCTTAGTTCCTACTCGCCCTCGAGTAGGTAAACGATAACAATGATAATTTCTTAAGTGACATGCTACCAACATAATCTTGATCAATATTATTGTAAAGCATATGAGATGAATGCAGCGATTCGAAGCAATGGTAAAGACAATGATTAAACAACTGAATCATATAGCAAAGACTTTTCATGAATAGTACTTTCAAGACAAGCATCAATAAGACTTGCATAACAGTTAACTCATAAGCAATAAATTCTTAGTAGAAGGCATTGAAGCAACACAAAGGATGATTAAGTTTCAGCAATTGCTTTCAACTTGTAACATGTATATCTCATGGATAGTTGTCAACATAAAGCAATATAACAAGTGCAATAGGTAAACATGTAAGAATTAATGCACACAGTTGATACAAGTGTTTGCTTCTAAGATGGAAAGAAGTAGGTAAACTGACTCAACATAAAGTAAAAGAAAGGCCCTTCGCAGAGGGAAGCAGGGATTAAATCATGTGCTAGAGCTTTTCAAGTTTTGAAATCATATAGAGAGCATAAAAGTAAAGTTTTGAGAGGTGTTTGTTGTTGTCAACGAATGGTAGCGGGTACTCTAACTACCTCGTCAACCAGACTTTCAAGAGCGGCTCCCATGAAGGACGTTATCTCTACCAGCAAGGTAGATCATCCCTCTTCTCTTTTGTTTACACATGTACTTTAGTTTAATTTTTATTTTTTTATTTTTTTAGATGACACTCCTCCCAACCTTTGCTTTCTCAAGCCATGGCTAACCGAATCCTCGGGTGCCTTCCAACAATCACATACCATGAAGGAGTGTCTATTTGCAAAATTAAGTTGCTTACTGATGAATCAGAGAAAAACATGTGAAGCAAATTATTAATGAAAGTTAATTAATTGGGGCTGGGAACCCCATTGCCAGCTCTTTTTGCAAAGTTATTGGATAAGCGGATGAAGCCACTAGTCCATTGTGAAAGTCTATCAAAAGTAAATGACAAGATCGAAAGATAAACACCACATACTTCCTCATGAGCTATAAAACATTGACACAAATAAGAGATAATAGCTTTTGAATTGTTTAAAGGTAGCACATGAAGTATTTTCTTGGAATGGCAGAGAAATACCATGTAGTAGGTAGGTATGGTGGACACAAATGGCATAGTGTTTGGCTCAAGGATTTGGATGCACGAGAAGTAATCCCTCTCAATACAAGGCTAGGCTAGCAAGGTTGTTTGAAGCAAACTCAAGTATAAACCGGTACAGCAAGACTCACATATGAACATATTGTAAGCATTATAAGACTTTACATCGTCTTCCTTGTTGTTCAAACACCTTAACCAGAAAATATCTGGACTTAGAGAGACCAATCATGCAAACCAAATTTTAACAAGCTCTATGTAGTTCTTCATTAATAGGTGCAAAGTAAATGATGCAAGAGCTTAAACATGATCTATATGAGCACAACAATTGCCAAGTATCAAATTATTCAAGACATTATACCAATTACCACATGTAGCATTTTCTGTTTCCAACCATATAACAATTAACGAAGCAGTTTCAACCTTCGCCATGAACATTAAAAGCTAAGAACTCATGTGTTCATACGAACCAGCGGAGCATGTCTCTCTCTCACACAAGCATTTATTCAGAGAATGAAAATAACAAAACGAAAAATAAAAGCACACAGACGCTCCAAGTAAAGCACATAAGATGTGACCGAATAAAAATATAGTTTCAAGAGAAGAAACCTGATAAGTTGTCGATGAAGAAGGGGATGCCTTGGGCATCCCCAAGCTTAGACGCTTGAGTCTTCTTGAAATATGCAGGGATGAACCACGGGGGCATCCCCAAGCTTAGACTTTTCACTCTTCTTGATCATAGTATATCATCCTCCTCTCTTGACCCTTGAAAACTTCCTCCACACCAAACTCAAAACAAACTCATTAGAGGGTTAGTGCATAATCAAAAATTCACTTGTTCAGAGGTGACACAATCATTCTTAACACTTCTGAACATTGCCGAAAGCTACTGAAAGTCAATGGAACAAAGAAATCCATCCAACACAGCAAAAGAGGCAATGCGAAATAAAAGGCAGAATCTGTTAAAACAGAACAGTCCGTAATGATGAATTTTCCAGGGGAACTTAACTTGCTCAGATGAAAATGTTCAAATTGAATGAAAGTTGCGTACATATCTGAGGATCACGCACGTAAATTGGCAGATTTTTCTGAGTTACCTACAGAGAACCATGCCCAAATTCGTGACAGCAAGAAATCTGTTTCTGCGCAGTAATCCAAATCTAGTATTGACTTTACTATCAAAGACTTTACTTGGCACAACAATGCAATAAAATAAGATAAGAAGAGGTTGCTACAGTAGTAACAACTTCCAAGACTCAACAAAACAGTAGAAAAATAAAGACATGGGTTATCTCCCAAGAAGTTCTTTCTTTATAGCCATTAAGATGGGCTCAGCAATTTTAATGATGCTCGCGCAAGAAATAAGAGTTAAAGCAAAAGAGAGCATCAAGAAGCAAGTAAGAAACAATTTTAAGTCTAACCCACTTCCTATGAAAAGGAATCTTGTAAATAAACAAATTCATGAAGCATAATGCAACAAGCATAGGAAGATAAAACCAGTGTAACTTCAATATTCTCAACATAAAGAGGGGAAACTTAATATTATTAAGATGCACATAACCATGTTTCCCTCTCTCATAATAACTTTCAGAGGCATCATGAACAAACTCAACAATATAAGTATCACATAAAGCATTCTTATTCACATGCATAAAAGTATCATTACTCTCCACATAAGCATAATCAATTTTATTAGTTGTAGTGGGAGCAAATTCAACAAAGTAGCTATCATTATTATTCTCATCAAGTGTAGGAGGCATAGTATAATCATAATAAAATTTACTCTCCATAGTAGGCGGCACCAAAACACCACTATCATTATAATCATCATAAATAGGAGGCATATCATAATCAACATAAACTTTCTCCTCAATACCCGGAGGGCTAAAGAGATCATTTTCATCAAAACTGACCTCCCCAAGCTTAAATTCTTCCATAGCATTAGCAACAATGGTGTTCAAAGCATTCATACTAATAACATTCCCATTAGCATGCATAAGTTCCATGGGTTTTTTAATTTTCTCTTCAAACACATCATGTCCTAATTCAAGATAAAGTTCATAAAGATCTCTCATTTTGTTGTTGTCTTCCATTAAGCCTTACTAGTGTAAAACAAGAGACAAAAAGATGCAATTGCAGGATCTAAAGGAAATAGCTTCGAGCACACACACAACGGCAACAGAAAATAACTTAGTTACCTGGGACCGGAGTATGAGTGCCTTTTACCTTTCCTCCCCGGCAACGGCGCCAGAAAAGTGCTTGATGTCTACGGGTGCTTCTATTCTTGTAGACAGTGTTGGGCCTCCAAGAGCAGAGGTTTGTAGAACAACAACAAGTTTCCCTTAAGTGGATCACCCAAGGTTTATCGAACTCAGGGAGGAAGAGGTCAAAGATATCCCTCTCAAGCAACCCTGCAATCACGATACAAGAAGTCTCTTGTGTCCCCAACACACCTAATACACTTGTCAGATGTATAGGTGCACTAGTTCGGCGAAGAGATAGTGAAATACAAGTGGTATGAATGAATATGAGCAGTAGTAACGGCGCCAGAAAAGTGCTTGCTGGCGTGCAGTTGATGGTATTAATATTGCAGGAAGTAAACATGCAGTAGAACAGTAAACAAGCGATGATTGCAGTATTTGGAAACAAGGCCTAGGGATCCTACTTTCACTAGTAGACACTCTCAACATTGATCACATAATAAATAAGTTCTCTTCCTTTGTGCTACATATACTCTTGTTGGATGATGAACACCATTCGTTGTGTAGGGCTACAAGAGCACCTCAATGCCGGAGTTAACAAGCTCCACAACATTCGGTATTCATATTTAAGTAACATTTAGAGCATAATAGATCTTTGCAACTTAAACCGAGTACTAACATAGCATACACACTGTCACCTTTACACTATGAAGGGGGAATAAATCACATCAATACTATCATAGTAATAATTAACTCCATAACCTACAAGAGATTATGATCATAACCTACGCCAAGAACTACACGATGCACACACTGTCACCATTACACCGTGAAGGAGGAATAGACTACTTTAATAACATCACAAGAGTAGCACATAGACTAATAGTGATACAAAGCTCATCATATGGATCTCAATCATGCAGAGCAATTCATGAGATCATTGTATTGGGGTATGATGCGCGTGAAATACACGTCCGTTGGGAACCCCAAGAGGAAGGTGTGATGTGCACAGCAGTAAGTTTTCCCTCAGAAAGAAACCAAGGTTTATCGAACCAGGAGGAGCCAAGAAGCACGTTGAAGGTTGATGGCGGAGGGATGTAGTGCGGCGCAACACCAGTGATTCCGGCGCCAACGTGGAACCTGCACAACACAACCAAAGTACTTTGCCCCAACGAAACAGTGAGGTTGTCAATCTCACCAGCTTGCTGTAACAAAGGATTAACCGTATTGTGTGGAAGATGATTGTTTGCAGAAATTAGTAAAGAACAAATATTGCAGTAGATTGTATTCGATGTAAAGAATAGGACCGAGGTCCACAGTTCACTAGAGGTGTCTCTCCCATAAGATAAATAGCATGTTGGGTGAACAAATTACAGTCGGGCAATTGACAAATAGAGAGGGCATGACAATGCACATACATGATATGATAAGTATTGTGAGATTTAATTGGGCATTACGACAAAGTACATAGACCGCTATCCAGCATGCATCTATGCCTAAAAAGTCCACCTTCAGGTTATCATTCGAACCCCTTCCGGTATTAAGTTGCAAACAACAGACAATTGCATTAAGTATGGTGCATAATGTAATCAACAACTACATCCTTGGACATAGCATCAATGTTTTATCCCTAGTGGCAACATCACATCCACAACCTTAGAACTTTCTGTCACTGTCCCAGATTTAATGGAGGCATGAACCCACTATCGAGCATAAATACTCCCTCTTGGAGTTAAGAGTAAAAACTTGGCCAGAGCCTCTACTAATAACGGAGAGCATGCAAGATCATAAACAACACATAGGTAATAGATTGATAATTAACATAACATGGTATTCTCTATCCATCGGATCCCGACAAACACAACATATAGCATTACAGATAGATGATCTTGATCATGTTAGGCAGCTCACAAGATCCAACAATGAAGCACATGAGGAGAAGACAACCATATAGCTACTGCTATGGACCCATAGTCCAGGGGTGAACTACTCACTCATCACTCTGGAGGCGACCATGGCGGTGAAGAGTCCTCCGGGAGATGATTCCCCGCTCCGGCAGGGTGCCGGAGGTGATCTCCAGAATCCCCCGAGATGGGATTGGCGGCGGCGGCGTCTCAGTAAGGTTTTCCGTATCGTGGCTCTCGGTACTGGGGGTTTCGCGACGGAGGCTTTAAGTAGGCGGAAGGGCAACACGGGGGGCCACACGAGGGCCCCACATGCTAGGGCCGTGGGGCCAGGACCTGGGCCGCGCCACCCTAGTGTGGCGGCGCCTCGTGGCCCCACTTCCTTTCCCCCTCGGTCTTCTGGAAGCTTCGTGCAAAAATAGGACCCTGGGCGTTGATTTCGTCCAATTCCGAGAATATTTCCTTTGTAGGATTTCTGAAACCAAAAACAGCAGAAAACAAAGAATCGGCTCTTCGGCATCTTGTTAATAGGTTAGTGCCGGAAAATGCATAAATACGACATATAATGTGTATAAAACATGTAGATATCATCAATAATCTAGCATGGAACATAAGAAATTATCGATACGTCGGAGACGTATCAGCATCCCCAAGCTTAGTTCCTGCTCGTCCCGAGCAGGTAAACGATAACAAAGATAATTTCTGGAGTGACATGCCATCATAACCTTGATCATACTATTGTAAGCATATGTAATGAATGCAGCGATCAAAACAATGGTAATGACATGAGTAAACAAATGAATCATAAAGCAAAGACTTTTCATGAATAGTACTTCAAGACAAGCATCAATAAGTCTTGCATAAGAGTTAACTCATAAAGCAATAAATCAAAGTAAAGGTATTGAAGCAACACAAAGGAAGATTAAGTTTCAGCAGTTGCTTTCAACTTATAACATGTATATCTCATGGATATTGTCAATGTAAAGTAATATAACAAGTGCAATATGCAAGTAGGTAGGAATCAATGCACAGTTCACACAAGTGTTTGCTTCTTGAGGTGGAGAGAAATAGGTGAACTGACTCAACATAAAAGTAAAAGAAAGGTCCTTCAAAGAGGAAAGCATCGATTGCTATATTTGTGCTAGAGCTTTGGTTTTGAAAACATGAAACAATTTTGTCAACGGTAGTAATAAAGCATATGTATTATGTAAGATATATCTTACAAGTTGCAAGCCTCATGCATAGTGTACTAATAGTGCCTGCACCTTGTCCTAATTAGCTTGGACTACCGGGATCATCGCAATACACATGTTTTAACCAAGTGTCACAAAGGGGTACCTCCATGCCGCCTGTACAAAGGTCTAAGGAGAAAGCTCGCATTTTGGATTTCTCGCTTTTGATTATTCTCAACTTAGACATCCATACCGGGACAACATGGACAACAGATAATGGACTCCTCTTTAATGCATAAGCATGTAGCAACAATTAGTGTTCTCATATGAGATTGAGGATATATGTCCAAAACTGAAACTTCCACCATGATTCATGGCTTTAGTTAGCGGCCCAATGTTCTTCTCTAACAGTATGCATGCTCTAACCATTAAATGGTAGATCTCCCTTACTTCAGACAAGACGGACATGCATAGCAACTCATATGATATTCAAAAAAGAGTAGTTGATGGCGTCCCCAGGAACATGGTTATCGCACAACAAGCAACTTAATAAGAGATAAAGTGCATAAGTACATATTCAATACCACAATAGTTTTTAAGGCTATTTTGTCCCATGAGCTATATATTGCAAGGCGAATGATGGAAATTTAAAGGTAGCACTCAAGCAATTTACTTTGGAATGGCGGAGAAATACCATGTAGTAGGTAGGTATGGTGGACACAAATGGCATAGTGGTTGGCTCGAGGATTTGGATGCATGAGAAGTATTCCCTCTCGATACCAAGTTTAGGCTAGCAAGGTTATTTGAAACAAACACAAGGATGAACCGGTGCAGCAAAACTCACATAAAAGACATATTGTAAACATTATAAGACTCTACACCGTCTTCCTTGTTGTTCAAAACTCAATACTAGAAATTATCTAGACTTTAGAGAGACCAAATATGCAAACCAAATTTAGCAAGCTCTAGGTGTTTCTTCATTAATGGGTGCAAAGTATATGATGCAAGAGCTTAAACATGAGCACAACAATTGCCAAGTATCAAATTATCCAAGACATTTTAGAATTACTACATGTAGCATTTCCCAATTCCAACCATATAACAATTTAACGAAGAAGATTCAACCTTCGCCATGAATACTATGAGTAAAGCCTAAGGACATATTTGTCCATATGCAACAGCGGAGCGTGTCTCTCTCCCACACAATGAATGCTAGGATCCATTTTATTCAAACAAAACAAAAAACAAAAACAAACAGACGCTCCAAGCAAAGTACATAAGATGTGACTGAATAAAAATATAGTTTCAGGGGAGGAACCTGATGATGTTGTCGATGAAGAAGGGGATGCTTTGGGCATCCCCAAGCTTAGACGCTTGAGTCTTCTTAAAATATGCAGGGGTGAACCACCGGGGCATCCCCAAGCTTAGAGCTTTCACTCCTCTTGATCTTAGTATATCATACTCCTCTCTTGATCCTTGAAAACTTCCTTCACACCAAACTTCAAGCAAACTCATTAGAGGGTTAGTGCATAATCAAAAATTCACATGTTCAGAGGTGACACAATCATTCTTAATACTTCTGGACATTGCACAAAGCTACTGGACATTAATGGAACAAAGATATTCATCCATCATAGCAAAAGCGGCAATGCGAAATAAAAGGCAGAATCTTTCAAAACAGAACAGTCCGTAAAGACGAACCTGTAAGGGGCACTTAACTTGCTCAAACGGAAAAACTCAAAACTAATGAAAGTTGCGTACATATCTGAGGATCACGCACGTAAATTTGCAGATTTTTTTATTTTTTTACAGAGACTTCTGCGCGAATTCGTGACAGACAGCAATGCTGTTTCTGTGCAGCAATCCAAATCTAGCATCAACTTTACCATAGAGACTTTACTTGGCACAAAAATATGATAAGGAGAGGTTGCTACAGTAGTAAACAACTTCCAAGACTCAAATATAAAACAAAGTACTGTAGTAAAAACATGGGTTGTCTCCCATAAGCGCTTTTCTTTAACGCCTTTCAGTTAGGCGCAGAAAGTGTAAATCAAGTATTATCAAGAGATGAAGCATCGACATCATAATTTGTTCTAATAATAGAATCATAAGGTAACTTCATTCTTTTTCTAGGGAAGTGTTCCATACCTTTCTTGAGAGGAAATTGATATTTAATATTACCTTCCTTCATATCAATAGTAGCACCAACGGTTCGAAGAAAAGGTCTTCCCAATATAATGGGGCAAGATGCATTGCATTCAATATCCAAGACAACAAAATCAACGGGGACAAGGTTATTGTTAACCATAATGCGAACATTATCAACTCTCCCCAAAGGTTTCTTTTTAGCATTATCAGCGAGATTAACATCCAAATAACAATTTTTCAATGGTGGCAAGTCAAGCATATCATAGACTTTCTTAGGCATAACAGAAATACTTGCACCAAGATCACATAAAGCATTACAATCAAAATCATTGACCCTCATCTTAATGATAGGCTCCCAACCATCTTCTAACTTTCTAGGAATAGAAGTTTCAAGTTTTAGTTTCTCTTCTCTAGCTTTTATGAGAGCATTTGTAATATGTTTTGTAAAGGCCAAATTTATAGCACTAGCGTTAGGACTTTTAGCAAGTTTTTGTAAGAACTTTATAACTTCAGAGATGTGACAATCATCAAAATCTAAATCATTATGAGCTACAGCAATGGGATCATCATCCCCAATGTTGAAAAAAATTTCAGCAGTTTTATCACAGGGCGCTTTAATGATTTTAGCAATTTCAGGCAGTTTTGTACGCTTTGCACTAGGAGTAGAAACATTGCCAACACCAATTCTTTCACCATTATTAGTAGGAGGTGCAGCAACATGTTGAGCATTAACATTACTAGTGGTGGTAATAGTCCAAACTTTAGCTACATTATTCTCTTTAGCTAGTTTTTCATTTTCTTCTCTATCCCACCTAGCACGCAATTCAGCCATTAATCTTATATTCTCATTAATTCTAACTTGGATGGCATTTGCTGTAGTAACAATTTTATTTTCAATATCCTTATTAGGCATAACTTTCAATTTTAAAATATCAACATCAGAGGCAAGTCTATCAACTCTAGAAGCAAGAATATCAATTTTATCAAGCTTTTCCTCAACAGATTTGTTAAAAGCAGTTTGTGTACTAATAAATTGTTTAAGCATGGCTTCAAGACCAGGGGGTACACTCCTATTATTGTTGTAAGAATTCCCATAAGAATTACCATAACCATTACCATTAGCAGAAGGATATGGCCTATAGTTATTACCAGAATTGTTCCTATAAGCATTGTTGTTGAAATTATTATTTTTAATGAAATTCACATCAACATTTTCTTCTTGAGCAACCAATCAAGCTAAAGGAACATTATTAGGATCAACATTAGATCTACCATTCACAAGCGTAGACATAATCACATCAATCTTATCACTCAAGGAGGAGGTTTCTTCGACAGAATTTACCTTCTTACCTTGTGGAGCTCTTTCCGTGTGCCATTCAGAGTAATTTATCATCATATTATCAAGAAGCTTTGTAGCCGCCCCCAAAGTGATGGACATAAAGGTACCTCCAGCAGCTGAATCCAATAGGTTCCGCGAAGAAAAATTTAGTCTGCATAGAAGGTTTGGATGATCATCCAAGTAGTCAGTCCATGGGTTGGGCAATTCTTTACCAAAGATTTCATTCTCTCCCATGCTTGAGCAACATGTTCATTATCTAATTGCTTAAAATTCATTATGCTACTTCTCAAAGATATAATTTTAGCGGGAGGATAATATCTACCAATAAAAGCATCCTTACATTTAGTCCATGAATCAATACTATTCTTAGGCAAGGATAGCAACCAATCTTTAGCTCTTCCTCTTAATGAGAAAGGAAATAATTTCAATTTTATAATATCACCATCTACATCCTTATACTTTTGCATTTCACATAGTTCAACAAAATTATTAAGATGGGCAACAGCATCATCAGAACTAACACCAGAAAATTGCTCTCTCATAACAAGATTAAGTAAAGCGGGTTTAATTTCAAAGAATTCTGCTGTAGTAGCAGGTGGAGCAATAGGTGTGCATAGGAAATCATTATTATTTGTGGTTGTGAAGTCACACAACTTAGTATTTTCAGGGGTATTCATTTTAGCAACAGTAAATAAAGCAAACTAGATAAAGTAAATGCAAGTAACTAATTTTTTTGTGTTTTTGATATAGAGTGCAAGACAGTAAATAAAGTAAAGCTAGCAACTAATTTTTTTGTGTTTTGTTTAAGTGCAGCAAACAAGTAGTAAATAAAATAAAGCAAGAAAAAAACAAAGTAAAGAGATTGGATTGTGGAGACTCCCCTTGCAGCGTGTCTTGATCTCCCCGGCAACGGCGCTAGAAAACAGTCTTGATGTGCGTGAAACACACGTCCGTTGGGAACCCCAAGAGGAAGGTGTGATGTGCACAGCAGTAAGTTTTCCCTCAGAAAGAAACCAAGGTTTATCGAACCAGGAGGAGCCAAGAAGCACGTTGAAGGTTGATGGCGGAGGGATGTATGATACGTCTCCGACGTATCGATAATTTCTTGTGTTCCATGCCACATTATTGATAATATCTACATGTTTTATGCACACTTTATGTCATATTCGTGCATTTTCTGGAACTAACCTATTAACAAGATGCCGAAATGCCAGTTGCTGTTTTCTGCTATTTTTGGTTTCAGAAATCCTAGTAACGAAATATTCTCGGAATTGGACGAAATCAACGCCCAGGGTCCTATTTTGCCACGAAGCTTCCAGAAGACCGAAGAGGAGACGAAGTGGGGCCACGAGGTGGCCAGACTATAGGGCGGCACGGCCCAAGCCCTGGCCGCGCCGACCTATAGTGTGGGCCCCTCGTGCCGCCTCTTTACCTGCCCTTCCGCCTACAAATAGCCTTTGTTGCGAAACCCCCAGTACCGAGAGCCACGATACGGAAAACCTTACTGAGACGCCGCCGCCGCCAATCCCATCTCGGGGGATTCTGGAGATCTCCTCCGGCACCCTGCCGGAGAGGGGATTCATCTCCCGGAGGACTCTTCACCGCCATGGTCGCCTCCGGAGTGATGAGTGAGTAGTTCACCCCTGGACTATGGGTCCATAGCAGTAGCTAGATGGTTGTCTTCTCCTTATTGTGCTTCATTGTTGGATCTTGTGAGCTGCCTAACATGATCAAGATCATCTATCTGTAATACTATATGTTGTGTTTGTCGGGATCCGATGGATAGAGAATACCATGTTATGTTAATTATCAAGTTATTACCTATGTGTTGTTTATGATCTTGCATGCTCTCCGTTATTAGTAGAGGCTCTGGCCAAGTTTTTGCTCTTAACTCCAAGAGGGAGTATTTATGCTCGATAGTGGGTTCATGCCTCCATTGAATCTGGGATAGTGACAGAAAGTTCTAAGGTTGTGGATGTGCTGTTGCCACTAGGGATAAAACATTGATGCTATGTCTAAGGATGTAGTTATTGATTACATTACGCACCATACTTAATGCAATTGTCTGTTGTTTGCAACTTAATACTGGAAGGGGTTCGGATGATAACCTGAAGGTGGACTTTTTAGGCATAGATGCATGCTGGATAGCGGTCTATGTACTTTGTCGTAATGCCCAATTAAATCTCACTATATTTATCATGACATGTATGTGCATTGTTATGCCCTCTCTATTTGTCAATTGCACGACTGTAATTTGTTCACCCAACATGCTTTTATCTTATGGGAGAGACACCTCTAGTGAACTGTGGACCCCGGTCCTATTCTTTACATCGCATACAATCTCTTGCAATACTTGTTTCTTGTTTTCTGCAAACAATCATCTTCCACACAATACGGTTAATCCTTTGTTAGAAGCCGGTGAGATTGACAACCTCACTGTTTCGTTGGGGCAAAGTACTTTGGTTGTGTTGTGCAGGTTCCACGTTGGCGCCGGAATCCCTGGTGTTGCGCCGCACTACATCCCGCCGCCATCAACCTTCAACGTGCTTCTTGGCTCCTCCTGGTTCGATAAACCTTGGTTTCTTTCTGAGGGAAAACTTGCTGCTGTGCGCATCATACCTTCCTCTTGGGGTTCCCAACGAACATGTGAGTTACACGCCATCAAGCTCTTTTTCTGGCGCCGTTGCCGGGGAGATCAAGACACGCTGCAAGGGGAGTCTCCACTTCCCAATCTCTTTACTTTGTTTTTGTCTTGCTTTATTTTATTTACTACTTTGTTTGCTGCATTATATCAAAACACAAAAACAAATTTAGTTGCTAGCTTTACTTTATTTACTGTCTTGCTCTCTATATCAAAAACACAAAAAAATTAGTTACTTGCATTTACTTTATCTAGTTTGCTTTATTTACTGTTGCTAAAATGAATACTCCTGAAAATACTAAGTTGTGTGACTTCACAACCACAAATAATAATGATTTCCTATGCACACCTATTGCTCCACCTGCTACTACAGCAGAATTCTTTGAAATTAAACCTGCTTTACTGAATCTTGTTATGAGAGAGCAATTTTCTGGTGTTAGTTCTGATGATGCTGCTGCCCATCTTAATAATTTTGTTGAACTATGTGAAATGCAAAAGTATAAGGATGTAGATGGTGATATTATTAAATTGAAATTGTTTCCTTTCTCATTAAGAGGAAGAGCTAAAGATTGGTTGCTATCTCTGCCTAAGAATAGTATTGATTCCAGGACTAAATGCAAGGATGCTTTTATTGGTAGATATTATCCCCCTGCTAAAATTATATCTTTGAGAAGTAGCATAATGAATTTTAAACAATTGGATAGTGAACATGTTGCTCAAGCTTGGGAAAGAATGAAATCTTTGGTTAAAAATTGCCCAACACATGGACTGACTACTTGGATGATCATCCAAACCTTCTATGCAGGACTAAATTTTTCTTCGCGGAATTTATTGGATTCAGCTGCTGGAGGTACCTTTATGTCCATCACTTTGGGGGCGGCTACAAAGCTCCTTGATAATATGATGATTAATTACTCTAAATGGCACACGGAAAGAACTCCACAAGGTAAGAAGGTAAATTCTGTTGAAGAATCCTCTTCCTTGAATGATAAGATTGATGCTATTATGTCTATGCTTGTGAATGATAGGACTAATGTTGATCCTAATAATGTTCCGTTAGCTTCATTGGTTGCCCAAGAAGAACATGTTGATGTAAACTTCATTAAAAATAATAATTTCAACAACAATGCTTATCGGAACAATTCTAGTAATAACTATAGGCCATATCCTTCTGCTAATGGTTATGGTTATGGTAATTCTTATGGGAATTCTTACAACAATAATAGGAGTGTACCCCCTGGTCTTGAAGCTATGCTTAAAGAATTTATTAGTACACAAACTGCCTTTAACAAATCTGTTGAGGAAAAACTCAATAAAATTGATATTCTCGCTTCTAAGGTTGATAGTCTTGCCTCTGATGTTGATCTTTTGAAATCGAAAGTTATGCCTAATAGGGATATTGAAAATAAAATTGTTACTACAGCAAATGCCATCCAAGTTAGAATTAATGAGAATATAAGATTAATGGCTGAATTGCGTGCTAGGTGGGATAGAGAAGAAAATGAAAAACTAGCTAAAGAGAAAAATGTAGCTAAAGTTTGGACTATTACCACCACAAGTAATGTTGATTCTTCACATGTTGCTGCACCTCCTACTATTAATGGTAAAATAATTGGTGTTGGCAATGTTTCTACTCCTAGTGCAAAGCGTACAAAACTGCCTGAAATTGCTAAAACTGCTGAAATTGCTTGTGATAAAGCTGCTGAAATTTTTTCCAACCTTGGGGATGATGATCCCATTGCTGTAGCTCATAATGATTTAGATTTTGATGATTGCCAAATCTCTGAAGTTATAAAGTTCTTACAAAAACTTGCTAAGAGTCCTAATGCTAGCGCTGTAAACTTGGCTTTCACAAAACATATTACAAATGCTCTCATAAAAGCTCGAGAAGAGAAACTAAAACTTGAAACTTCTATTCCTAGAAAGCTAGAGGATGGTTGGGAACCCATCATTAAAATGAGGGTCAATGATTTTGATTGTAATGCTTTATGTGATCTTGGTGCAAGTATTTCTGTTATGCCTAAGAAAGTCTATGATATGCTTGACTTGCCACCATTGAAAAATTGTTATTTGGATGTTAATCTCGCTGATAATGCTAAAAAGAAACCTTTGGGGAGAGTTGATAATGTTCATATTATGGTTAACAATAACCTTGTCCCCGTTGATTTTGTTGTCTTGGATATTGAATGCAATGCATCTTGCCCCATTATATTGGGAAGACCTTTTCTTCGAACCGTTGGTGCTACTATTGATATGAAGGAAGGTAATATTAAATATCAATTTCCTCTCAAGAAAGGTATGGAACACTTCCCTAGAAAGAGAATGAAGTTACCTTATGATTCTATTATTAGAACAAATTATGATGTTGATGCTTCGTCTCTTGATGTTACTTGATTTACACTTTCTGCGCCTAGCTGAAAGACGTTAAAGAAAAGCGCTTATGGGAGACAACCCATGGTTTTTACTACAGTACTTTGTTTTTATTTTGTGTCTTGGAAGTTGTTTACTACTGTAGCAACCTCTCCTTATCTTAGTTTTGTGTTTTGTTGTGCCAAGTAAAGTCTTTGATAGTAAAGTTCATACTAGATTTGGATTACTGCGCAGTTTCAGATTTCTTTGCTGTCACGAATTTCGACCTGCCTCCCTGTAGGTAGCTCAGAAAATTAAGCCAATTTACGTACGTGATCCTCAGATATGTACGCAACTTTCATTCAATTTGGGCATTTTCATTTGAGCAAGTCTAGTGCCATTTTAAAATTCGTCTTTACGAACTGTTCTGTTTTGATAGATTCTGCCTTTTATTTCGCATTGCCTCTTTTGCTATGTTGGATGAATTTCTTTGATCCATTAATGTCCAGTAGCTTTAGGCAATGTCCAGAAGTGTTAAGAATGATTGTGTCACCTCTGAACATGTTAATTTTTATTGTGCACTAACCCTCTTATGAGTTGTTTCGAGTTTGGTGTGGAGGAAGTTTTCAAGGATCAAGAGAGGAGTATGATGCAATATGATTAAGGAGAGTGAAAGCTCTAAGCTTGGGGATGCCCCGGTGGTTCACCCCTGCATATTCTAAGAAGACTCAAGCGTCTAAGCTTGGAGATGCTCAAGGCATCCCCTTCTTCATCGACAACATTATCAGGTTCCTCCCCTGAAACTATATTTTTATTCCGTCACATCTTATGTGCTTTGCTTGGAGCGTCGGTTTGTTTTTGTTTTTGTTTTTGCTTGAATAAAATGGATCCTAGCATTCACTGTATGGGAGAGAGAGACACGCTCCGCTGTTGCATATGGACAAGTATGTCCTTAGGCTTTACTCATAGTATTCATGGCGAAGTTTCTTCTTCGTTAAATTGTTATATGGTTGGAGTTGGAAAATGCTACATGTAGTAATTGCTAAAATGTCTTGGATAATGTGATACTTGGCAATTGTTGTGCTCATGTTTAAGCTCTTGCATCATATGCTTTGCACCCATTAATGAAGAAATACATAGAGCATGCTAAAATTTGGTTTGCATATTTGGTCTCTCTAAAGTCTAGATAATTTCTAGTATTGAGTTTTGAACAACAAGGAAGACGGTGTAGAGTCTTATAATGTTTTCAATATGTCTTTTATGTGAGTTTTACTGCACCGCTTCATCCTTGTGTTTGTTTCAAATAACCTTGCTAGCCTAAACCTTGTATCGAGAGGGAACACTTCTCATGCATCCAAAATCCTTGAGCCAACCACTATGCCATTTGTGTCCACCATACCTACCTACTACATGGTATTTCTCCGCCATTCCAAAGTAAATTGCTTGAGTGCTACCTTTAAAATTCCATCATTCGCCTTTTCAATATATAGCTCATGGGACAAATAGCTTGAAAACTATTGTGGTATTGAATATGTACTTATGCACTTTATCTCTTATTAAGTTGCTTGTTGTGCGATAACCATGTTTCTGGGGACGCCATTAACTATTCTTTGTTGAATATCATGTGAGTTGATATGCATGTCCGTCTTGTCTGAAGTAAGAGAGATCTACCACCTTAATGGTTGGAGCATACATATTGTTAGAGAAGAACATTGGGCCGCTAACTAAAGCCATGATTCATGGTGGAAGTTTCAGTTTTGGACATATATCCTCAATCTCATATGAGAACAATAATTGTTGCCACATGCTTATGCATTAAAGAGGAGTCCATTATCTGTTGTCCATGTTGTCCCGGTATGGATGTCTAAGTTGAGAATAATCAAAAGCGAGAAATCCAAAATGCGAGCTTTCTCCTTAGACCTTTGTACAGGCGGCATGGAGGTACCCCATTGTGACACTTGGTTAAAACATGTGTATTGCGATGATCCGGTAGTCCAAGCTAATTAAGACAAGGTGCGGGCACTATTAGTATACTATGCATGAGGCTTGCAACTTGTAAGATATAAATTACATAACTCATATGCTTTATTACTACCGTTGACAAAATTGTTTCATGTTTTCAAAATAAAAGCTCTAGCACAAATATAGCAATCGATGCTTTCCTCGTTGAAGGACCTTTCTTTTACTTTTAATGTTGAGTCAGTTCACCTATTTCTCTCCACCTCAAGAAGCAAACACTTGTGTGAACTGTGCATTGATTCCTACATACTTACATATTGCACTTATTATATTACTCTATGTTGACAATATCCATGAGATATACATGTTATAAGTTGAAAGCAACCGCTGAAACTTAATCTTCCTTTATGTTGCTTCAATACCTTTACTTTGATTTATTGCTTTATGAGTTAACTCTTATGCAAGACTTATTGATGCTTGTCTTGAAGTGCTATTCATGAAAAGTCTTTGCTTTATGATTCACTTGTTTACTCATGTCATTACCATTGTTTTGATCGCTGCATTCATTACATATGTTTACAAATAGTATGATCAAGGTTATGATGGCATGTCACTCCAGAAATTATCTTTGTTATCGTTTTACCTGCTCGGGACGAGCAGAACTAAGCTTGGGGATGCTGATACGTCTCTGACGTATCGATAATTTCTTGTGTTCCATGCCACATTATTGATAATATCTACATGTTTTATGCACACTTTATGTCATATTCGTGCATTTTCTGGAACTAACCTATTAACAAGATGCCGAAATGCCGATTCTTTGTTTCTGCTGTTTTTGGTTTCAGAAATCCTAGTAACGAAATATTCTCGGAATTGGACGAAATCAACGCCCAGGGTCCTATTTTGCCACGAAGCTTCCAGAAGACCGAAGAGGAGACGAAGTGGGGCCACGAGGTGGCCAGACTATAGGGCGGCGCGGCCCAAGCCCTGGCCGCGCTAACCTATAGTGTGGGCCCCTCGTGCCGCCTCTTTACCTGCCCTTCTGCCTACAAATAGCCTTCGTTGCGAAACCCCCAGTACCGAGAGCCACGATACGGAAAACCTTCCAGAGATGCCGCCGCCAATCCCATCTCGGGGGATTCTGGAGATCTCCCCCGGCACCCTGCCGGAGAGGGATTCATCTCCCGGAGGACTCTTCACCGCCATGGTCGCCTCCGGAGTGATGAGTGAGTAGTTCACCCCTGTACTATGGGTCCATAGCAGTAGCTAGATGGTTGTCTTCTCCTCATTGTGCTTCATTGTTGGATCTTGTGAGCTGCCTAACATGATCAAGATCATCTATCTGTAATACTATATGTTGTGTTTGTCGGGATCCGATGGATAGAGAATACCATGTTATGTTAATTATCAAGTTATTACCTATGTGTTGTTTATGATCTTGCATGCTCTCCGTTATTAGTAGAGGCTCTGGCCAAGTTTTTGCTCTTAACTCCAAGAGGGAGTATTTATGCTCGATAGTGGGTTCATGCCTCCATTGAATGCGGGACGGTGAGAAAGTTCTAAGGTTGTGGATGTGTTGTTGCCACTAGGGATAAAACATTGATGCTATGTCTAAGGATGTAGTTATTGATTACATTACGCACCATACTTAATGCAATTGTCTGTTGTTTGCAACTTAATCTGGAAGGGGTTCGGATGATAACTTTGAAGGTGGACTTTTTAGGCATAGATGCATCTTTGGATAGCGGTCTATGTACTTTGTCGTAATGCCCAATTAAATCTCACTATATTTATCATGACATGTATGTGCATTGTTATGCCCTCTCTATTTGTCAATTGCCCGACTGTAATTTGTTCACCCAACATGCTTTTATCTTATGGGAGAGACACCTCTAGTGAACTGTGGACCCCGGTCCTATTCTTTACATCGCATACTGATCTCTGCAGTACTTGTTTTCTGTTTTTCGCAAACAATCATCTTCCACACAATACGGTTAATCCTTTGTTACAGCAAGCGGTGAGATTGACAACCTCACTGCTTTCGTTGGGGCAAAGTACTTTGGTTGTGTTGTGCAGGTTCCACGTTGGCGCCGGAATCCCTGGTGTTGCGCCGCACTACATCCCGCCGCCATCAACCTTCAACGTGCTTCTTGGCTCCTCCTGGTTCGATAAACCTTGGTTTCTTTCTGAGGGAAAACTTGCTGCTGTGCGCATCATACCTTCCTCTTGGGGTTCCCAACGAACGTGTGAGTTACACGCCATCAATGTAGTGCGGCGCAACACCAGTGATTCCGGCGCCAACGTGGAACCTGCACAACACAACCAAAGTACTTTGCCCCAACGAAACAGTGAGGTTGTCAATCTCACCGGCTTGCTGTAACAAAGGATTAACCGTATTGTGTGGAAGATGATTGTTTGCAGAAAGTAGTAAAGAACAAATATTGCAGTAGATTGTATTAGATGTAAAGAATAGGACCGGGGTCCACAGTTCACTAGAGGTGTCTCTCCCATAAGATAAATAGCATGTTGGGTGAACAAATTACAGTCGGGCAATTGACAAATAGAGAGGGCATGACAATGCACATACATGATATGATAAGTATTGTGAGATTTAATTGGGCATTACGACAAAGTACATAGACCGCTATCCAGCATGCATCTATGCCTAAAAAGTCCACCTTCAAAGTTATCATCCGAACCCCTTCCGTATTAAGTTGCAAACAACAGACAATTGCATTAAGTATGGTGCGTAATGTAATCAACAACTACATCCTTGGACATAGCATCAATGTTTTATCCCTAGTGGCAACAAAGACATCCACAACCTTAGAACTTTCACATCGTCCTGCATTTAATGGAGGCATGAACCCACTATCGAGCATAAATACTCCCTCTTGGAGTTAAGAGTAAAAACTTGGCCAGAGCCTCTACTAATAACGGAGAGCATGCAAGATCATAAACAACACATAGGTAATAGATTGATAATTAACATAACATGGTATTCTCTATCCATCGGATCCCGACAAACACAACATATAGCATTACAGATAGATGATCTTGATCATGTTAGGCAGCTCACAAGATCCAACAATGAAGCACATGAGGAGAAGACAACCATCTAGCTACTGCTATGGACCCATAGTCCAGGGGTGAACTACTCACTCATCACTCCGGAGGCGACCATGGCGGTGAAGAGTCCTCTGGGAGATGATTCCCCTCTCCGGCAGGGTGCCGGAGGTGATCTCCAGAATCCCCCAAGATGGGATTGGCGGCGGCGGCGTCTCAGTAAGGTTTTCCGTATCGTGGCTCTCGGTACTGGGGGTTTCACGACGGAGGCTTTAAGTAGGCGGAAGGGCAACGCGGGGGGCCACACGAGGGCCCCACACGCTAGGGCCGCGCGGCCAGGACCTGGGTCGCGCCACCCTAGTGTGGCGGCGCCTCGTGGCCCCACTTCCTTTCCCCCTCGGTCTTCTGGAAGCTTCGTGCAAAAATAGGACCCTGGGCGTTGATTTCGTCCAATTCCGAGAATATTTCCTTTGTAGGATTTCTGAAACCAAAAACAGCAGAAACAAAGAATCGGCTCTTTCGGCATCTTGTTAATAGGTTAGTGCCAGAAAATGCATAAATACGACATATAATGTGTATAAAACATGTAGATATCATCAATAATCTGGCATGGAACATAAGAAATTATCGATACGTCGGAGACGTATCAGGGTACAGAGAGAGAGATTAACCACATAGCTACCGGTACAGCCCTTAGCCTCGATAGAGAACTACTCCCTCCTCATGGGAGACAGCAGCATTGATGAAGATGGCGGTGGTGTCGATGGAGATGGCGGTGATGTCGATGAAGAAGCCTTCCGGGGGCACTTCCCCGTCCCGGCGGCGTGCCGGAATAGAGACTCCTGTCCCCCAGATCTTGGCTTCGCGATGGTGGCGGCTCTGGAAGGTTTCTCGTACCGTGGCTTTTTCGTCTCGAGGTTTTAGGTCAGGGACCTTTAAATAGGCGAAGAGGCGGAGTCGGAAGGCTGACGAGGCGGTGACACAATAGGGGGCGCGGCCCAGGCCCTGGCCGCGCCACCCTGGCGTGTGGTGGCCCTGTGGCCCCCCTCCGCTGGATCTCGGGTGTTCTGGAAGCTTCGTGGAAAAATAGGATGCTGGGCATTGATTTCGTCCGATTCCGAGAATATTTCCTTACTAGGATTTCTGAAACCAAAAACAGCAGAAAACAACAACTGGCCCTTCGGCATCTCGTTAATAGGTTAGTTCCGGAAAACGCATCAAAACGATATAAAGTGTGAACAAAACCTGTAGGTATTGTCATAAAACAAGCATGGAACATAAGAAATTATAGATACGTTTGAGACGTATCAGGTTGCTATATATAGTTCATCGCGATGGTGTGATGCTAAATAGGGATAAATAGGGTTGTTGTCTCTAAGGATATGAACTAGGGCTTACACTTGGTTAACCCTATTAGATCATCTAGGTCTGATGCAGCTGAACACATGGGATACCCATCTTATTAGTGATAGGTTTTCTACATTTTATGTGGTCATGGCAAATATTTAGTTGCTATTATGGTTCTATGACTACTATTGGAGTAACATGATCACATGTTAACTTGGGGTTTAGGTTTGGGAACCATTTAGGGTTCATATAAAGTAATTGAGCTAGGGTTCCTAATGGTATTAGGGTTTTGGGATTACACATAAAATGATGAAGTTATAATTTTATTCATAATGGAACTAGGTTTCCAAATTACCATTTAGTTCTTAAGTTAAGAACTTCATTATAAAGTTGGAGTTATAAATAACTTTGAAAATAAAAATAACATTGAATTTGGCATCTTATTATTTTTAATGAATTAATAATTAAGGTAATTATTATTTAGGATTTTAATCCTTCTAATAAGGATTTAACAAATTAACAAATAAAGAAAATTAGTTTTAATGTTTTCTTTATTTACTTACTGGTTTTTATTTAATTTAGAAAGTTTTCCTAGTTATTGAATTTTTTTTAATTCAATTAAGAATAAAAGAAAAGGCTAAATTATTAAGTTTAAAACAATTGAATTTTTATTGAAAATAAAAATTTCATATTATATTTTTATTGGATAGATCTTATTTTTAGGATCATTTTGATATCTCATTTGTATTTTTCTGAGTTATAATGGATTTTATGAATTCATGTAAAGTTGCAGCAATTTATAGAATTTGAATTAAAATAAAAGAAAAACTAAACACACCCGGGCTGGTACTACCCAGGGGCACTGACGAGTGGGCCAGTGGCCAGGTCACCTGCCACGCGTGCTTTGACTGAGTCAAAATCGCCAACGTGGCAGTGGAGTGGCCGGCCGACGGCCAGTTGCCGGCGGCGACGACGATTCGGTGCCCGCGCGGACTGACTAGTCACACCACCCGACTCAGCACGTCGCGGTGAACCTAACAGTACCAGCGCCGCCTGCTAATGACCACCGGAGCATGGCCGGCGATGAGGTGCTACGGCGGCGGAGACAGATGAACGGCGCGGCGACACTACGGGACGCAATAGAGCGAGCTATGCATGCTAGGAGGATCAGTGGCTCACCAGGTGCACGCAGGGCTTGACGGCGTGGCAAGGGGAGGTCAGGTTCGCCGGAATTCGTCGGTGCCGTTGTCGGAGAAGACGAGGTCGACGGCGACGCTACGGGTCGCCCCTGCCCGATTCCTTTTGCAGGCAGAGCAAGTCGAGCATGGCGGAGACGATGGTGGTCACGGCGAGGCACGGGGAGGTCCCAGTCGACGGCGATGGTCGAAGGCCGGGCGACTAGGGTTTCGGCATGGGCGAGTTTGGAGCAGAGAGAGAGGGAAAACGGTGTTAGGGTTCGTCTAGGGCTTTTATATGGCGCTGTGGAGCACGCCTCGTCACACTGCCGGGGAAGGAGAGGCCGCCAGCGACGAGGAGAAGGGAAGCACGGCTTCGTGCTGTCCTCCACGCGAGAAGAAGATGAGGACGAGCTCCTCTCTTTATTTTGTTGCCGAAGGGGTACGTGGGCTGGTGTTGGGCTGCGACTTGGGCCGTGGTGCTGGGCTGCTCTGCAGGCTGCTGCTGGGCTGTCGTGGCCCGATAGGTAATCCTCTCCTCTTTCTTATTTTCTTTTCTGTTTTCTTTTTCTGTTTTGTATTTTCTTATTTAAATTCAGTTTTGAATTCAATCTCCTTTGTAGGATTTGCTTGTTTGAATTACTGCTGGAATACATTCAAGGCACTTAAAAGATTGTTGTTGTGTATTAGCAATTTTAATATGGTTCCTAGAACATTGGTTGATTAATTACTATTTGGCTTTGAATTAAGTACCCACATGACATGAATTTGAATATCATCTTGGAAGGACTCAAAGTAGTTTCCAAATGATATTGTTCTTATTTGATGATATGTAGGGTTTTATTGGGTATTACTTTGTGAGAAACAAGTCACCAAGTAAGGCTTGTTTATGGAGTTCTATTAAGTAAGTGACTAAATGGCATGATTTCATGTGCTAATATATCTCTAAGGACTTGATCTCCCATTTGAGATTGTTGGTCATTTACACATGAATTTATTTGAACACTTATTTATTAGGGTCTTGTGAGGTTTATCTTAATTCTATTTCAAGTTTAATACTGGTACTATTATTTTAATAACACCTTGAAATACTTAGAGTAGGTATTTCTCCCATCATGGTTTTGTCTTGGTTATAAGAATAAGTGATTAATCACCAAACATGGTTTTATCATAGGATCTAACACTAGGTTCATCTTATGTTTTAATAATTGAAGCATAAGATATAGCTAGTGACAATTCTAGGATTCTAATTATATTCACCTGATGGTATATGGTTTGGAACTTAATTGTGGCTTATGTTTTAGTTGTGATCACCCAAATGGTGCACCAACTAAGGTTTAGTCTCCCCTACCCATGTTAAGGTGGTTACTTCCTTAATAGTTGATGTTCTTCTTTAGTTACTAAGGACTTGAGAATTGGTTTTATCTTCCACCAATTGGCTTTTATTACTATCCTCAGTCTATCATTAAAGCAACTAAAGTGATTATGGTTCTTTTTATAGTTAACTTTGGTTATATGGATGGATAGTTTCTCACTATATAAAGTATAGAATTTGGGACTAGGGGTTTCCTTATGTTCTTAATATCCTCTACCTCAAGTTCTTAGGGTTTATGATCATTACCCAATGGTGATGATCATGCATGGTATGGGCTTCCTAAAGTATCACTAGAAATATTTGGATATGGTTATACCAATTACCCCTCTCACTCCACAAGGACTTGGACTATAATCTAGGTTTCTACTCAAGGAATGATGATATGATTATCTAAGCAGGTTCTGCCTAAGAATTCTACCTTGCTATCCTTTGTAGATTGTTCTTCAGGAATTCTGATAAACCTGCATCTTGTGGCATGCCTCCACCTCCTAGCTGCTTCATCTTGATCCTTACTATCTTATGGAGTGGCTCAATGTGTTGGTTTTCTTGCATCATGGTGCAAGATGATGAAATGGATGAAGTAGAGGGTTCCTTTTATAGGCTTGGGCATGCTCTAATATCATGACACATAGGTGGGTGACTCTTGTTTTAATTTGATGAGTAAGGTGCTTGTTTGTCATGCTCTCATCCATAGCAATCCTTTAAGCATGAGGTGTCATAGCTTAGGATTCAAGTTATGTAGATATTTTCATCCTATGTGGCATGGGTATTATCCTCTCATGTGATTTGTTTTTGGATAGCCAAGTGGCTTTTGTTACTAAATATCTTGGGAATGATTCTATGCTTGTGGTTGAGTCACTATATCATATGTGATTGTATTTATATTGTATTTGGGATAAAAAATGTTAAAGACAAGGATTATACCCCAATTTTGAATGGTGATGTTTGATTTCAACAAGGCATGAACATATGAGTTTCAAAATACTCATAGTTTATTTTATTCAAATAGTTTGAACTATAATTCGCAATGTAAACGAATTTAGTTTTGTGATATTCCACATATTTAATAAGTTATGATTAAAATCAGAATGTGTGGCTTTTATGCACTTAGGTCCTTGTGTTTTACCATATTTGATAATAAATTTTAAAGTGAATTAAATTATACCCCAAAGTTAGTTGCTCAACTTTTAAGTATTAATAATTTAGAGTTTGTTTATTATCTCTTTGATGGGTATAGACCTCTCCCATCTTTAGGGTTTAATGATAAGCTTGTGTTGGTGTTAAATTCACAAGTTTAGTTCAAGAAATACCATGAGGTTCATGGTAGAAACATGAATTAGTTTAAGACATGGAAAAGTTAAGTTGAGAATGGTTCCTCCATTTTATTATTACTTAGTTTACAATTGAATATAGGTTCATATGTTATGGCAAGGATTACCATATTATGATTTTTTATAAGAACATGCAATTGATCATTGAGTAAAGTATTGTTGTGTTGATTTTAGTTCCATTTGATCTAACCCCTTAGATCAAATCATCTGTACCCAAAACAAGGTTTTAAACAAAGTCACATTGAGGTTTATAGCGCTTGACTTGATGAGTGATGCGTGCAATCGACACGTCCGTTGGGAACCCCAAGAGGAAGGTGTGATGCAGACAGTAGCAAGTTTTCCCTCAGAAAGAAACCAAGGTTTATCGAATTAGGAGGAGCCAAGAAGCACGTTGAAGGTTGATGGCGGCGAAGTATAGTGCGGCGCAACACCAGGGATTCCGGCGCCAACGTGGAACCTGCACAACACAACCAAAGTACTTTGCCCCAACGAAACAGTGAGGTTGTCAATCTCACCGGCTTGCTGTAACAAATGATTAGATGTATAGTGTGGATGATGATTGTTTGCAGAAAATAGTAAAGAACAAATATTGCAGTAGATTGTATTCGATGTAAAGAATAGGACCGGGGTCCACAGTTCACTAGAGGTGTCTCTCCCATAAGATAAATAGCATGTTGGGTGCACAAATTACAGTTGGGCAATTGACAAATAAAGAAGGCATAACAATGCACATACATGATATGATAAGTATAGTGAGATTTAATTGGGCATTACGACAAAGTACATAGACCGCTATCCAGCATGCATCTATGCCTAAAAAGTCCACCTTCAGGTTATCATCCGAACCCCTTCCAGTATTAAGTTGTAAACAACAGACAATTGCATTAAGTATGGTGCGTAATGTAATCAATAACTACATCCTCGGACATAGCATCAATGTTTTATCCCTAGTGGCAACAGCACATCCACAACCTTAGAACTTTCTCACACCGTCCTGCATTTAATGGAGGCATGAACCCACTATCGAGCATAAATACTCCCTCTTGGAGTTAAGAGCAAAAACTTGGCCAGAGCCTCTACTAATAACGGAGAGCATGCAAGATCATAAACAACACATAGGTAATAGATTGATAATCAACATAACATAGTATTCTCTATCCATCGGATCCCGACAAACACAACATATAGCATTACAGATAGATGATCTTGATCATGTTAGGCAGCTCACAAGATCCAACAATGAAGCACATAAGGAGGAGACGACCATCTAGCTACTGCTATGGACCCATAGTCCAGGGGTGAACTACTCACTCATCACTCCGGAGGCGACCATGGCGGTGAAGAGTCCTCCGGGAGATGATTCCCCTCTCCGGCAGGGTGCCGGAGGCGATCTCCTGAATCCCCCGAGATGGGATTGGCGGCGGCGTCTCAGTAAGGTTTTCCGTATCGTGGCTCTCGGTACTGGGGGTTTCGCGACGGAGGCTTTAAGTAGGCGGAAGGGCAGGTCAAGAGGCGTCACGGGGGCCCCACACAACAGGGCCGCGCGGGCCCCTTGCTGGCCGCGCCGCCCTGTTGTGGCGGCGCCTCGTGGCCCCACTTCGTGACTCCTTCGGTCTTCTGGAAGCTTCGTGTAAAAATAGGCCCCTGGGCGTTGATTTCGTCCAATTCCGAGAATATTTCCTTTGTAGGATTTCTGAAACCAAAAACAGCAGAAAACAGCAACTGGCTCTTCGGCATCTCGTTAATAGGTTAGTGCCGGAAAATGCATAAATATGACATAAAGTATGCATAACACATGTAGATATCATCAATAATGTGGCATGGAACATAAGAAATTATCGATACGTCGGAGACGTATCAATGAGCTATTTCAATTCCACCAAGGTCAAGTGAAACTTCAGTTACTGTGACGGTTTTACTTTAAAGCGCGAAAATTCCCCGGATTTTCTATGCATGAATGCAATGCACACATCTGTTTCCTCTATTTTTGTAAACCCATTTCCTGGGATATTACAGTCTCTACCCCTTAAACTAAACTTCATCCTCGAAGTTTGATCTCTCTCACGTTTCGGAGTGTGGATCTGACTTGTGCAGACTATATCTTTTCTCGAACTCCGTGGTGATCTTACTGGATATAGTTGAATATATCCCTTATCCAGATTCTTCCTGGAATCCACTAGTGTCAGTCTCTGAGTCATGGTTTCTTACTTCAATTCCATGATTTCTTTCAATATCCTAATCTTGTTTCCTTTCTCATTGAAGATGCAATGATTGAGACTTCTTCTGATGCTGCTAGTCTTAACTGAAGACTAGTTTGATAACATACTCCTAATTGGTAAATAGGTCTTTGTTTTCCCTTACTACCAAAACTGCAATAATGGTACTTGGTAAGGTACTTACCATGGGAATGGTCGTGATGGTTTATTTCCCTAAGAATGGATTAGACTCATTTAGTCCATCCAATCATGGTTTATAGTTGATACCTATAACTATTTGGGGTTATTTAGGTTCCATGAAAGGAATCTTTCAATTCATCTTAAGTTTTGGTATGGTCAAACTCCTTCAGTCTTTGGATTTATTGAGCTTTATTTGGTCTCCGATATTTCCTTCATCCAACTTCTTTATCCTTAACTTACTTGAGCTTTCGTACCTCTGAGTAAATATTACTCACTGGCTCAAGTTATAGTCCACTTCTTACTTCCTCGAGGTATGAATCTCGGCTTCTGGTCTGACATCCTTCCGAAAGTAGTGTTCGATAGTCTTATCAAAATAAGATCGAACTTCCCCTCAGTTCAGACCTTCTTCTTCTATCCTTTCTCAAAGTATTGAGTCTTTGTACCTCCAACTCAATCTTTACTCTACCCCTTAGAGCTTTCTTATAGCTTTCAACTCCTTTTCTTCCAACCATAGGACTTATGGTTAGAATATTGGTCTAGGTCTAGCTTATGGGTTGTACTCTTCTAAGGTCTTGCGAAGAATATATGTGGTGTATCCACTCAATTGTGGACATCCAATGTGAATTCTTCGACTGAATGATTATAGGTCATAATTATTTGGCTGACAAAATTTTATTTGTTCACAACTTCTTGATACGAACAATCCAATTATGGACTACTTGATACCAATTGTGGCTATTTGTTATCTAAAAGTGTACTCTATTATAGGTTTTGACCAATTGGTCGGGAAATCTTCTACTTTATCTTGCAGTATTGATCCTATACCAACTGTGGTCTTCTGATACCAACTGTGGTCTTCTTATATCTGCTATGGTTTCATAGGTCATCTTCCTTCCTTCAGGGTTTATTTTGCAAGAGAACCACTAGCTGACACTATGAATATAGTATCCTGAGTGATTTCCCATGCATTCCCTCTTCTATAATGTCTATGGATCTGCTTCAGCTTCACCATAATCATCATATTTCTCACCTTCATGCTTCTTATGTACTAAAGTACTCCTCTGTTGAGGTAAAGCATGAATCTTGGATTGGTACTTCCTTCAGAGTATTGTGGTTACTTCCCACAACTTTGCTTCCTTTTACTGATGAACCTTCATCTTGTCTTCAGAATCTTCAGAATTCGTCACTTCCTCACACGAATACCATTACCCTCTAGATCTATAGCATCAAGTAAGAACTTGATATTGCAACATGCATTTGCATATCAAAATCAAACTTCATGTATGGATCTAGTCAAACAATGAAAATCCAATAAAATCCAAGAAGATTCGGCTTTGTGCTTATATTACACACCATCATAAGCCTGAATATAATAGTTGAGTAAGACATCTCTAAACATCAGGCTCTGATACTTAGCACGTATATATATGGCGTACTACTATTTGTCTTGCCATTTACCTGAATTGCACAATTACAATGAGATAAACTTGAAACAAAGTGGTTTGGGATATTTAAGGTTGACCTAAAGTTCTTTGGAAGTATTAGCTTAACTTCTATTTTGTTGAGAATTGTCTCCCATGATATCTTTTGGTTCTAACATGGCTACTCTAAACACATAACTATTGGAATATAGTTCCTATACTCCCAAGTGTTTCTATCATAAGACTATGGTCATGATGTGCTTGGCACACTTCCCATGGTTTTGGAACACAATTCTTGCACTATTGTTGAACAACTGGCTTCTTATTGTTCTCCTCCTAAATATTTACGATGTTCTACTCCATCACATAATGATTCTCAGGTGAATCTTATATGATTACTATCCCTACCATGGAAATAGACATATTTTATTCCTATATCTCTTCCTTACCTCCCATGATTGTCTCATCATGGTCTATACTACCTCATATAACTTATATTCATCCCTTACTATCAGTTGTTTTACAAATTGGGATAATTTACTTACCCATTACTTGTATTAGTTTACACCTTCTAATAGGATATTTTTTCTTATATACTTATCTTTATCACTTGATATCGTTCCTATTACAGGTCTGAATAATTCTTACTTCACCACAACAAGTGTTGGTACACATCTTCCAATAGGATATCTTCCTTATGGTTGTATCCTCTCTTTGGACTACCATGTATTGTATACCAACTGTGATCTACTCATTTATTGTTTTAAGGACTTAATGATGTGCTACATGTTTAGGATTAGCTAACTAACTTCACTTAGGAAAGTAGGTAAGAAGGTTGACTCAAGTGTGTCAGGATTATTCTCAAGTGAATATCCATCTCAAGTCATAAGAAGATTTGGTTTTACTAAGACAACTTCCTATAGACACTACCAATCCTATAGGTCTCCTTTAAATGGTTTTAATCCTAGGGTCAAAGCATTTGCTCTGATACCAACTGTGGTGACCCGACATACCACTGCATGGTGTAGTATGCAAGTCTGATATAACACCAATGAAACACCGTTCCACTAGTATTATATCGCTCAGAGTGGTACAACAGAAACATATGCGGGTCCAAGGCATGTCTATAGAATTACACACATACTCTGTTACATAAGATCATCACAGCCTCCTACTATACAATGAGGTAAAACTGCAAATAAACTCCAGAAGAACGATTCGTAGTCTAATCCTAACCCGAACTCTATTTGTAGAGTATTTAACTAGCTACATAGGCTATGAATAGATTCTAGCTAAAATAGGAGCTAAGTTTAGGAAGCTAGTTCCTTTCTATTGCTAATCTAGGTTTCTCCTGGTTGGATGTGGTAACTGACTTCTCTGATAGGGTCCTGTCTCTTGAAGTAGTTGTTGACTCCTCGATCTTCGAGTTGCACTGTAGATCCTTCTTAGATGCCTCCATATCTAAGCAGGGGATTTAAGAGTGGGATGAGTACGAGCGTACTCAACAAGTTCATTATAGGAAAGAGGTGTTTAATGCACTAGCTACGGCATTAGACCAGAAAGTCTAATACCAATGCAGGTTTTCATAATCATTTCTTCAAAAGGTTGCTTTTATTCAGAAGAACTATGTCTGTCAGCCTTCACCGGTTTACTAGAACTTCATGGAGTTCCTTTCCGGCAGCGTTCGCAGTTCCAAAACCCGGAACAGGGAGTGACTGGTCACGATTCATTACACTCTGCAGAGGTGTGTTGCTTTACCCATAAGAGATCTTAACCTTGGTGCCAACCGGGAATGACCCGTCCACACTTCCTTCGGTGTGAGGCCCGGTATAAGGTCATAGCCAATTATATTCCTCCGCTACCTCGCACACCCACCCGTTGTTGCATACCCCGACCCTGGGTCCTCGCCGGTCCTCTTATACCAATTAAGGATGGACCCCGACCACGACGACAGTTTGGGACTAGTTAACCAAACTCCTTCGCCGGTAGCTGCAACCCATCATAGACCACATTACCGTGGGGAATTAGAAGCGGATCCCCACCCTCAAGTTGTTCCGCAAGCCGCAACCGCTACGGTAAGCATTGCATTACCGTGGGGAATTAGAAGGGCTCCCCACCCTCCAGTTGCTCCGCAAGACACAACTGCTATGGTAAGCGCATCCGTTGATGTACGAGAGGTGGAAATACAATTGACTAGTCCGTCCCACTCCAGATCTTATGGTTAACACGAGTTTTACGGCACAAGAATCACTGGACGACATTTGTTGTTTAATCCTAGATGGATATAAACCCTTGCAATGGAACCTCCACCATATCAACACAATCCATGGTTCCATTGCCCACCACATAGTCATATTCATAGTTATGAAAATAGTTCTTTTGATTTTCATGCACGAGTGATAAGCATAGTACTTTGCAAGTAATTTGATAAAAATAATCAAATGACATGAGCAAGCGATGAACTTTCCTTTCTTGACTGCAAGATTATGCAGGCAAGGTCTTCGATACGCAATAACTCCAAATTCTGAAATAGCATCATCGTCCGGTAAGGACGATGTTTAAAAGATTGGCAAGGATGTAATAATGCATAAGTATGAGATGCAATCGTTCTAAACGTGACCTAACCCCGATGATTTAGGATTAGTTAGTTGTAATGATTAGTTTCAGGGTGTGTTGCACTTTTAGAGTGATTCACAAACAAGGTTCTTATTCAGGTTTGTGTTGTTTTAGAATCTTAAGCAAGTGGTAAAATGCATAGTAATAATCATACACATCAAGGAATAGTAGTTGTATAATAAGTAAAGAGCAGTTGTCAATTTTAAGTCTAATATTGCATGGTTGATGATTACTTATTATATATTTAAAAAGAATAACTTTTGAAGAACATGTTCTTGAATAAAGAACAAGTATGATAATTAGACTGGTGGGGTTCTATGGTTGACTATGGTTTCATCTAGTTTCTGGAGTAAGTATTAGATGGATCACAACCTAGTTGGATTCATCAACACCAAGGGCTTGTAAGGTTGAGTTAAGCCTAGGCATCTTGAGCAATTTATTATAAATAGTTGCTATCAAGGTTTGTATACCTTACTGGTGATAGCTGGTTATTGGCTATAGGTCCTATTAGGCAGGATTGATGATGATTCCTTATTTTCTTCAAAAGAATAACTTTTGAAGAACATACTTCTTAAGTAATAAGAAGTATTACAATTAAGGTTGAGGTTGTGTAGGTTTTACTTTTGAATTCATCAAGTAAAGAATAATTGGTTCCTAAATAAGGTGATTTATAAACATGTAACACTATTAGGGTTTAGGGTGTATGGCAATTGATGCCAAATATTAAGCATGGTTGCTATATAGAGTTCATCACGATGGTGTGATGCTAAATAGGGATAAATAGGGTTGTTGTCTCTAAGGATATGAACTAGGGTTTACACTTGGTTAACCCTATTAGATCATCTGGTCTGATGCAGCTGAACACATGGGATACCCATCTTATTAGTAATAGGTTTTCTACATTTTATGTGGTCATGGCAAATATTTAGTTGCTATTATGGTTCTATGACTACTATTGGAGTAACATGATCACATGTTAACTTGGGGTTTAGGTTTGGGAACCATTTAGGGTTCATATAAAGTAATTGAGCTAGGGTTCCTAATGGTATTAGGGTTTTGGGATTACACATAAAATGATGAAGTTATAATTTCATTCATAATGGAACTAGGTTTCCAAATTACCATTTAGTTCTTAAGTTAACTAGGAAGCCCTCGGCGCGGCGCACGCCGCGCCCGTTTGTGGACAATTTGCATGATTGGTCTAGCTATACTTAAATCTTAAAATCAATTTTTTTTAAGGAAGACAATCATGTTACATTACACCATATACAATGGTTTTGTTGTTTACATCAATTGTACTACAAACTTGGTCATGATTATGTCTTGCCCTCTCTTCGACAACATCAGTCGAAGCTGCTTGAATTGACACTGCACGAAGAACATGGCATGTAGAGTATCCAGTGACGACACAGAAAGTTCATCTCCCCTTGCTCGATTTCTTATATTTTCTTCAAAGAGGAGCCAATGTATTTTCTTCGAAGCGGAGTCAATGTATTATTACGTAGAATGGAGAGTGGATATCAAGATGTCATCTTTGATTACAATCAGAAGCCCTGCTGTGGAGAAACAAAAGATAAAGTTTAGGTAGTATAAAACAACAAAGTAGCACTGTCAAACTGTTTTAGAGAAAAATAGTAAGCTCCAGCTAATAGTATTTCGTGGGAACCTGAAAGGCCATAACATTGCCTTGTTGTAGATAACATCAGAAAATATGGGAAATATTGCCACAAAAGCATTGGACTTACTATCACGCAATGCAGTATCGACTATGGTCGACAATTGATGTTCGACCAAGTTTATATTTAATACAGTATATGTGTGAAGAAACATAAGAGAAAGGTTACCTGAATCCAATCATAACATTTTGCGAAAATCAGTTGATCCTGATAATGACAATGGATTTCTAAGACAAAATCAAAGCTTGGACATTGAGTTCTTGCTTCCATCCTATTCCCTTTTTTCATACATGCAGGCTGAAGCCAATTTTTCGAATATAACAGAAAGAATATTGCATTCACTTGTCTGAATCTGAGCATGCAAAGAGTGTGTCTCTGCTCAATATGTATGTCATCTTTTGTTTTCTTTACTGTCACATTGGTAGCTTTGAGATTTCGGAGAAACCTGCAAGGAACATCAAATATCTATCTATCTATTATATAATTAAAACACAAGACAAATAACGGCTCAGATTTAGCACTTGAAAAACAAAGGCTCAGATTTAACGGAAAAAAGAAAAAAGTACCCACCGCTGCTATTAAAATAATTATAACCTATCCTCTCACACCGTTACCTTTTTGTTTCTTCACGTGGTGGCCGCCGCAACCTGGAGTCATACCTAGATCGCTCAAGAGCATACCTAGATCAATGGAGCCTTGCAGGATATACGACAAAATCTATAGAAATCACCCAACGGCATAGTGACGCAATTTGCCGCTGCCGTACGCATGCTGCCGTAGCCGTCGTATTCCGATCGCTCATGTGCAATGTCCTCAGGCATGCTACTGCGGCTGTCGTATTCCGATCGTCTAGGGTATCGTCAAGTATGCTGCCGCCGCCCCCAAGTTCTTCCAGACGTCCACTCTGCCGTGTGTATGAGCGTCAAAGTTGTGGTTTTCAATCTCATGGATACAACATACGCGATGCAGGCAGCCATAATAGATGGATCGATCAATCCAACGAAGACATGCTTCCTGCAACACCAAGCCGAATAGCCCAAAGCCAGGTAAAAAGAATAGAGATTTAATTTGCTTCATGAGTGTTGCATCTACTTTCTTAAATAAATATACGTGAGATTTAATTTCCTTCAATTGCTGCATCTACTTATTTGCAATACAACATATATAGGGTGTAGAATTTCCCATCTCGCTCTCTCTTGGCAATACGGAATGAAAGGGTGCATATGGCACCATACTAATAAATCGATCGATCGAATTAAGACTTGCATCATGATTTATGAACACACAGCCGGACAGTCCAAGCAAGGTAATAACACGCGAGCTTCAGTTTTCTTTGACTGCTTCAATTATTTCTGTACAATACACTGTATGATATGTATTTGTGAGCTCGCTGCAGGCAGCTAAAATGAGTGCATATATATCTACTGACATGCACGATATTTTTAAGGCGGCTCGCTCGCCTGAAGACGTCAGTGAAGTCAATGGAAGAGGCAAAAAATCAAAGGTTAGATAACTATACTAATTAGTTTGCCTTGATGATCTGTTTCTATTAATAATTGGTTTGCTCTTAAGTCCAACTGATGAACGCTGAGGCGCAGGATCGAGTCATTTGACAAGTAGCTACTGTATCAAACTTAGTCGTGTGCCGTAGCTTCAGCCTGCAAGCATGACATACGGTGTGGTGGGATGACGGTGGTACTAGGAGGAGACTTCAGACAAATCCTACCAGTTATAACAAAAGGGAGGAGATTACAGATCGTTAATGCTTCAATAAAAAGATCATACCTATGGAAGCACTTTGAAATATTTGAGCTCACGCGGAACATGCGGCTGAAGTGTTTGTCAGATGATCCATTACAAAAACAAAAAGTAGCTGAATTTGCAGAGTGGATACTGCAAATTGGTGACGGAAAAACAGCAACAGATGAAGGAGAGGATTGGATTAAAATACCAGAGGACCTAATGGTACAGGGAGGACAAAATGAGAAAGAAGAAATAGTCCAAAGCATATACCCAAACTTGCTGCAAAGATACCGTGAACGAGATTTCCTAGAAGAAATAGCAATACTATGTGCACGGAATGAAACAGTCAGGGAGATAAACGAGTACATTATGACACAGATACAAGGTGAAGAGGTGATATACCAAATCCTGGATACTGTGTGCAAGACAACAACTAGCAACAGTAGAATGGAGAACATGTGTCCTACTGAGTTCCTAAACAACTTGAAGTTCCCAGGAATCCCAGACCATCAGCTAAAACTGAAGGTAGGTTTGCCAGTGATGCTCCTACGCAATATCAACCAAGCTGCAGGTTTATGCAATGGTACAAGAATGACAATAACACAACTTGGAAACAAGTACACCGAGGCACAAATTATTACTAGAACACATGTTGGCGAAAAGGTATACATACCTCGGATCATCATGTCACCTAGCGAATCAAAATCGCCATTCGTGGTGAAACAAATGCAATATCCATTATCCGCATGCTTCGCAATGACCATAAATAAGAGCCAAGGTCAATCCTTGAACAAGGTAGGAATATACTTGAATAAGCAAGTATTCTGCCATGGGCAATTATATGTGGCATTATCAAGAGTCACAAGCAAAGAAGGATTAAAGCTCCTGATCGATGACAATGAATGTCCAAGTGAAGACAGAGCAAAGAATATTGTTTATAAGGAGATATTGTAATAAACAAACGAATAGAAGATATTTATAAATGTAAGATATTTATAAATGTAAGCAGGACAAAGAACTTTCCCTAATCTACATGCAAGCAACTTTCATGTTTATACACAAGGGTCAATCTCCTTCCGTCCCATGAAGACTGTCTTAATTTGGTAAAAATTTAGATGTATTTAGGAACTATTAAAAAAAGATTATGTATATACAGGTGGAATAATTTGACGCAGCAGACACAAAAGTTTGAAAAGAACACCAAATTTCTGTGATGAACATATTAGTATTCTTTGGTAAAAAAAAGCTACCTAGAGTGACATCTCAATAAATAAATACTGTATTGCTCTACAACAAATGAATTTAAAAGACTGTGGTTCATGTCTGAATCTTGGTTGGTTAACCATTTTCCATGCCAACTACTCCCTCCGTTCTTTTTTAATTGACTCAAATTTAGTACAAAGTTGTACTAAATCCGAGTCAATTAAAAGAGACCGGAGGGAGTATCTTTTACACATTTAATTTCAACTACTGGAATTGTAGTTGCACATGTACTTGGTCTGGCAGCATATGAAGTAGAAGTAAAACTGTGTAACTACTCCCCCTGTCCTGTTAAAAATCTCAAATATCTATCACGGATAGTCACAAAATCCTAATCTATACAGTATTATATAAACTCTGAAAACAAATTATTCCATCGGAAGCAGGACCGGCTCTAGGATTTGGAGAGCCTCAAGAGCGAACTTTATAAATGGGCCCTATTTAAACTGCGTGCATGCTAGATGGGCCTACTTTTTTTTATTCAATCTTTTCCTATATGCACTGTGCTAGAAATAATGAGCCCTCGTTTTGGTTGGGCCCCGGGCGGTCGCACTTCTTGCCCTGGGCCAGAGCCGGCCCTGATCGGAAGGGGATGATGGGAATACATAAATTCCCACCTCATGCGCCAAAGCTAAATTTAAAAGTAATCAGATGAACAAATCGGCCATGGACCTTGGGGCCTCAAATACCTGCGCCGAACTGCCAATGAAGAAAACTGCGGGCTGAAGATGGCCAAGCTGCGAGCTGAAGATGCAAACTCAAAGTGCGGCCTCGCCGGTTGGGAAACGCCATATCAAAGACTCCAGCACGAGTCAACGCCTTGGACAACATTCGACCACAACAGCATGGCTTGGCAAGCTTGGAAGATGGATAGAAAACCAGATAGATTAGAACTGTCGGATAGTGGCTCAAGGATACAAAATACAAAGGGGATCTCTCAACAACATTGATGTAATAATGACTGGAGCAATGCAGTAGTCGCATTGGACTTATTACTAAGTGGACCAAGAGAATGTACACAACGAATAATTAGGTGAGTAAAAAAAGGGGTACATATAAGTATTTTGAATAAAACATAAGAAAAAAGGCCATACAAACGTCAAACCAATTTAGTGTTCGAAACATATTACATATTACGATGACGCTTGGTATACCATTTTCAAGATTTAAAAAGGCAATAAAAACACTTATTAATTTCCCGCATTATCATTTGGTTCGCCATTTTTCATCTCTCGGACAGTTTATAACGCTGGTAAATTGGCTGCATGTCGGACAGGTAGAATTTCACGAACGAGGTCATATTTCCATAACAAACATCCAGAATAATCAAAGCACAAAAAAAAAACATTTCAGATCTTATAACCGATAATCCAAACATGACCTTAGTATAAATTAACAAATGCGACAAAAAACTAAAACTAAAAAAATAATACAAATATGTACATATTTAATACAAATTACAAAAATGAGACAACAAACTATAATGTCCATATAATATCAAACACGCAAAGATTTAAATCATCTCTCATTGCTAGCCGCGCAATTTGCGCGGGCCACCCTGCTAGTTCTTTTAAATGAAGTGGCAGATATATTATATACAAATGTGTAGAGAAATAACTATCTCATTTTGCAGTAGTAAACTTATAGAACACAAATCAAATTAGCCATTGAAATTTGTGCAAGAAATGGGTAAGGTGGATCCATCATTCACGCGTAATTTACAGGAAACCATTAGATGCAAATAGCTGAAACACCGGTGAAAGAATTAACCCAGACAGAGTATATATGTCTGAGAAAAGATATGTAGAATAATAGTTGCAAGAGGGTCTTAATGGATCTTAGAGTAGAACGATGTGGCAAACTTGGGTCAATAAATGAAAAATCGAATTTTAAATGTTATTTGTTTCCTCCTTAGGTCAGGTCTCTTGCCGTCACTCAAGTAGTGGATCTACATTTGTTAGCTTTAACATACTCTTTTGTACACTTTGATAGCCCATACATAGGAAACTAAATGTTCAAACTGAATAAGATCAAATATATAAAACCAAGGATCATCTTAAGATGCTCCAATGCTAGAAATTGACATGTGTAAGTCAGCTTAGCCACATAAGTGCAAGCATACCAAGTTTCTTGCTTGTATTGATTCATTTAGATACTTGGATGATCTTCTAAGCCCCTTGTTCCATTACGCTTCTAGTAGGCGAGTCTCGCTGATGTTTCTTACTGAATTTCTGTTGGCATGACCTAATGATTTCTTATAGTTTTATTTTGAAGGGCGTACTACTTGATTCTGAACTATTGACAGCGACCATCGTTCTTTGATCCAACAAAATCTCAGGCAGTGAGCTAAGAGACCGATATATCCATCCACTTAGTTGTGCACACATGATTCCCACTTGAGGTAGAAACCAAATTAGTTGGCACAAATTTTGCAGGGTCACTTGACCTCTATACTCCCAGATTCGGGCAACACGCAAAATGATATTCCATTGGAACACTCAGGCGACAAATCTTTGACCATGGATGTTCGCATATCAACTATCTTAGTTTGGCAGCAAGAGATTATTTTCAGTACTGGCGGATACAAACATCGTAGAAATCGCTGTTTCAAAAATGCAGAAATCAATGTAAATTGAACAATTGGAGCCGGTGCTGAGAAGATAACAATCTAGGCCAACAAACAGATCCAAACAAAGACACGAAGCCTACCCTGCAGTCCATGAGTAGCAAGAGAAACAAAACGGGCAGGACGCTGGCTGGCGGAACAACCGCATGTACTCATATTACACTAACCTGCTGAAAACAAAACAAAAACAGATTGGATCATTTTCTCGTTTTCTTATTCTTATATACAATTCTAGTAGTTGTTTGCCTTCTTGTGGTGCTGATAGTGTACCAGAGAAATACTGAAGTTTAGTTCAGTTCTCGCATTGAAACAACTGTCTTACATTTAGAAAAGTTTCACTAAATCGAGTCATGTAGGCTACCTGAATAATTCATACGGGAAACATAGTGGCCGGCAGGCCTTCACCAGCCTGTTGCACAACACAACCTCGCTTGAGCAACAGAAATGCACTAATGACCAAGAAGGAGAGACGCCACCCCCACAGTCCATCAACGACCTCCAAAGCAAGCTCTACACATCAGGGTCGCTTCAGTAGCAGCAATGGGCGGAACGGACTTCTCGACGACCTCCTCTGCGGCAACGCTCATTCGCGTCGGTGACCTTCCATGTGGATTGCCGAACTGATTTCCTGAACCGTCCAGTGATGTCCTATCCTGGCTGATCTGAAAATAAAAGTAAAAATAAACGACGGGAAAGAGGTGCCAAATTGAGGGGAAGGAGGAAAAGTAGGGATACGCACCGGCTTCGCCCCGCTCGCAGCGCCGCCCCGCTGAGACGCCGCTGAAACGCCTGCATCCTGCTCAATAAAGTTCAATCTGAAGACCTAGCCATGGCTACGGATGGAGCTCTCCCTGGTAAAGATGCGGATGGAAAGATGAATAGAGATGAGGGTAAGCGGTGGAGATGGGGAAAGGCATGGAAGAGGAGGGCTCCGAGGTCCTCCACCGCGCCGCCCACGCAACGCCACCTGCCGCTGCGTACCTCTCACCCGGCGCCCAGCTCCATACATTCCCGACCGTCTGCAGCTCCTCTCGATGAAGGCTACACGGTCTCTTCTGCCTCCTTAGAAACCGGCCGCCGAAGCGGCGTCTTCGAGGAGGAACGTGGGGGTGGGACGGAGGATAAAGTTGAGCAGAAGCGGTGGGCGTGGGGATAAGATGAGAAAAATAAGGAAAGGATTTGACGAAGGATATCAAAGCAAAGACTGCACCGCTTTGACACGGAACTCAGCTGGGAGTCTAGATTACCCATCGTCCATGTACTGTAAAAATTGCCCACGCGTCAAGATCTAGTTGGATAAAAAGCAATTGTGAACAGTGTCCAAAGCCAAAGCTGTAAGATTTCAGCAAAAAGGGTTAGCTTTTATATATAGTACTAGGAAGTTTGCGGCGCGGCGCACGCCGCGCCCGTGTTGTCAATGGTGCGACATTCTTGTTTAAAAACGGTGTTTTTAGGTTTAAGAGTGCGGGATTCCTTTTCAAAAACAGCTAAAGAAATATCTAAAACTTGACCACGCCCTTGGTATCAAGATAGTTGGTTAGAATTTTGTGGAAATATACAATATTTGGGTTGCTGAAGTATCATGGAAGTGCCAGTGAAATAGGCGGCGGATGGTGGAGTGCTTTTATTTCTTGATCGTTGGCTTAATTGCTTAAAGGAGTCCTTGATGGGCTGAACCACCTTTGTTGTTTCGGCCCGTTGGAGTCTTCTGTTTGCACAATGAAAATAAGAGAGTAGGATGTAGGAGTGGTTCTAAGAAAAAGGTAGAGAATGATCCAGAATGAAGGGTCAGTAGAGGAGCATAGGCCAAAGTGAAGAAAGGGAGGGGCTCGGCTCTGTCACCGCACATGGTAGATCGCAGAGAAGAAGCGAAATCGCTCTCCATCCTGTCTGCACACACGCAACAATGGAGTCCAGTAGTTGACCAAAAATCCAGTTTGGTCTGCGCGCGCAAGGTCAGGGAAGGTGGACTGCAGATAAGGGGAAACATCCCTAGACGGAGGACAGCTAGTGGGCGCCTGCAGCTTACAGAGAACAGCAAGAAGCAAATCTAGCTGATCTGCTACAAACTGGTATGTTCCTCTTCCATGAGTTGTTAGAATTGGATTTCTTTTACATGCGTGAGCTGATTGCATGGATCTGCTCTGAGTTTCTCTATCTGCTAAAGAAAATAAACTGGAACATCAGCTGGTTGCATGGATCTTCTCTGAATTTCTCTATCTGCTAAAGAAAATAAACTAAAAAGAAAAAAATACTACTAATGTAAAATAAGTAAAATCTAGAGGAGATAAAGATTACTGTTAGGGAAAGGAAATACAGCTTATAATAGTCTAGGGAAACGAAATAAGGCTTAGCCAAAAGAAAAATACAACACTGCCAGGGGAGGTTTCAGTTACAACAAAATATATGATAACTTAGCATTTCATCACTTAAATAAACTCTTCAGCAATTGGAGGTACGTCAACTTATAATATAGTCTACAGAAATGAAACACAGCTTCAACAAAAGAAGAACACAACATTACTTAGTGATCATCAATCACTTCATGGTACACTATACTTATCGGATCCACAGTTGGACCTCCGCTTTCGTCAAGTGAGAACCGTTAATCCTCTCCCGGAGGTCACCCTTGAGACAACACATAAAGTTGCCCGTGAGGAAAATTTTGGCAAATAAACAACAACCTTGTTCAAGTGTCAACCCCTAGCTCTTATTAACTGTCATTGCATAGCAAGGTCGAACTGGATACTGCTATCATTGTAATGTAAACGGCCATTTGATGGATGGTACATGCAATACAATCATTGATATATATGCGGTGGCCAACGTTGCTACCAGTAATGATCTTAGCCTCCAGAACCCATTCACCCAAATACCCAATCTAGTAACCATGGGACTGGTACCATTGCATAGTACAATAGACTGATTAATATTCTGTAGTAACATTATTGAGGCAGCAACTTTTAGCGAGATCTTATGATGCCGAAAATTTCTAGGATCCACCTTGTGGAGAAATTCTTGAGGACATAGCAAATCAGCATCTGCCATATCATCCATCGTCTTGAAAATAGTGTCGAGAATTTGTGAGTTCATATTAGGCACATGCCTATACTTCCCTTTCGTGTTGGGTTGGTGCAATCAACATCACCCCGATATTGAAACACCTCATATATCATAAAATCGATATTCAGAAACACATTGCTTAATCATGATGTGTAGAGACTGACTTCATTGCATATATCGCTAGAACCCGCAAAGAAAGGTCATAACTTAGAATGTTCTTTGAAACTGAACCTTCGAAATGGCATATTGATCTGCGACTGGATATGTACACATGAATATATGTACGATAGGATATAGAACAGTAAGTAATTAAGCATGCACTATTCTGTAGCTTCTATTTAGATAAGCTTTAAAGAAAATAAAAAAGGCATGATCTTCAAACACAACCAAATCGAATAATGAAGTGTAATTCTGAGTGTGTTCATTGTAAGTGAGTTAAATATTTTACTCTTTTGATATTTGACCTTCTATGATAGATTCGAAACTTCTATATGTTCACCATCCTAAACAATGCAAGGCAGGATCAAACCATCTCATATTTATCTAAGTACACAGTTGTACCATTCCTCTGAATTTAAAAAATACATGAAAACATGTTTTGAGAACTTGGAAGCTCATAACTGTGTGCATGAAAAGGTTTAGCTTGTGTTGCTCGGGATGGGCTGACTCCATATGCGCGAAAGATCTGAGATCTTCAACCAAAGCCCCCCGATTTGGTCGTCTTTGAAAAAAGTAGGTTGAACCCAGCGGAACAAAGAATGTTCTTAAGCACCACCATATGACCCTATTAAGTAGGGGACACTTTAGATATAGGAAAATAAATCTAACTAATGTAGGCTTTGCAGAAATTGCATTTTTCTCTTTTCAATGGAAAAAATCTTCTCCACTGCTGGCAATGGCAGATAAAAGACTAACAGTTGTGAATAAGAAGAGGCTGTGCAATGAACTAAGATCTAGAGAACGCACAATACAGAGCACGAAGGGAACAGTCTAGAGGAAAACTGGCAAGATTGAGAAGCCCCATAGGGATTTGGTGCGCTTATCTGAAATGTGCGATGCTATAGTGTGAAAGTTATGGAAGCTTGGGGAACTAACCCGAGTATGTAATCAATAATTTTGCTTGCCTTGTCTAAGGTACCACTGTCTGATAGAGGCACACACACCAGAACACTGAACTATGGCAAAAGTAGTATAGCATCAGCGATTACAATTACACTTGTACAACGTGTACTTAGGAAACCAAGAAGAAAAGCACATACACATACAAAAAATGGAAGCACAAATATCCAGTCAAGTGATCCTGCATTGCTTGCTTGGCACATCATGAGTGGTACTGAAATCACAATAGCAAAACGGACGGTTCTTCAAACTGAAAACAGAACATACCTGTAGTGTTGCAGGTAACACAATGAAAACCAACACAATTGATCTTGTGGTTCGGAAGCCGGACTGATTGATATACAAAATGATATTCTCACCAAAGTGACCATGCACCCTAAAATGGTATTGATCTTCAAGTAAATGATGTTGGATATCAATATAGAGTACCATACATCTCACAAAAAAAATAGAGTACCATATCCTGATATCCCACAACCTGGTTATAAGAGGAATCGGAAGATAAGATCATATGAAATCAGACTAATTTACGGGAAAGAGGAAATACAATCAACCACATAATTCATGGTGCACACAGTGGCCATCTATATAGATGCCACCTTGACTAAACATGCCAATAACAACTTAACTGCACTGTAACTATATAAGGGCACATAAAGAATAAATTGATGCTTGCTGCAGCTATTTCTCTCACCAATGCAGAATAAAAACATAAGTGTTTGATGCTGATACATTTTCACTTGGTAATGGCGACATAGAGAGGAGACTAAAGTAAGCCTTAGTGTTAGGCCACTAAAGAACTCTATAAAATGCGATGGATACATCAACACTCATGAACACTGAACAACCTGATGTTCACGTAAGCATGGGGTTCCACTATTTATTTGAATTTTAGGAGCACACTGAAACATATTTTCAACACTCAAATTTAAGAAATTCTGAGGTTTTATGTAGATAGGTAATGTCGCCTACCTGTTTTTTCCAGCATATACAACTGCCACATGAAAAATCCCTTGAAAACATAATGCCAAGCTTAGCCTGGTCAGTACTTAGTATTGTCGAGGAGACCAACAACCCATCATAAAAATACAATTCTGCCTTTCATTCAAATTTAAATACTATTACATATGACCAAGAGCATCAAAATTTCTGAATAGAGTTTGTGTGTCAGAGAATAATAAAACAAAAAGAACTAAAAATTTCAGTCAAGATCACCTTCACCTTGACTGGACTCTGAACACATATGATTTGCTTGCTTAGATTTAAGTTTTATATTTATGCAAAGGCTCTCTAAAATCCCATCATTGCAAAAAGATATATAAGAAGGGCATGCTATCACATATATTGAATACCTGCCTACAAAGCACTACTTACAGGTGATGTTGCATATATTTTGGCAGTAAAATTCTCTAACGAAATGGATGTCATGACATGTAGATCAATCTGGTAGTTGATATTGGCAGTCCACTGTTTGTGTCAATCTGCAGCAAAAAAAATATTTAAGGTTAATATTTACATGGAACTAATTAATCCATATATATCCAGACCGTTTCTATAATCAAACTGTAATAACGAAGAAATGTTAAAGATTTAGCACCCACGATTTTCCTTTAAAAAAACTAATCCAAAACTGAAGTTAGCAAGCAGGCATGGTAATATTATTTTCAGAGGGCAAGTAATGGGTTTTAGGAGTACTCCTCATAACATGTGACCCATCTAAGAAGCAACCTTGCAATTCAAACCCCTCTAAGGCACAGTTTCCTGCAAGCATTGAAAAAGCCTAATGACAACAACAGCAAATCCAAAATTAGAAAAACAGACGAATTACCTTAAGGTTTTTTGCAAATACCTACACATGGTGTCATTTCTTGCTTCCATGGTATGGCCTGCAGGTCATGTAAGAAGATATTTTCCCAAGATTTTAACTACAAGTTTAAAATAAATCAACCAAACAAAACCAAATACATCCATGCTTTGTGAAGAGATGCTCCATATTAATTAGGGAACCTTGGTGTATTGAGATGCACATCCCGCACTTTGTGTTTTTTCCAAGCAGCAACATTTCCTCATTCGGCTCTCTGCAAGTCCATCACTTGCCTGTAATTGATGAGTAGTTGTCAGATTGGTTAAAGAGGAAAAAAGTTAGTGATGCTTAAAGTAATGGAAGGATCCAATGAGTAATCGGATGTATAGGTTCATACCTATCTCTGCAACAAAACAGGCTGAGGATCTCGAGTCTCATTTGAAGAAGCCAGCACGGGCATGGCGAGTTGCCGTGCTGCTTGCCCCGGATCCCTGCCGATCCTTTCACCATTCGTATGTGATAGTAGATCCAAGATCGCGGCGGCGGACAAAGTACACCGCTGGCAGAAGCAGTGGAGTAAAGGACGCGCCGGCGTAGGTCGAGATCCTCCAGTGCGCCCGCCGCTGCGCTCGCTAACAGAGAAAGAAGAAGTGAGGCCGGACAAAGGGAGAGGAGAGTAGAGGAGGGAGAGGTCAGGCGGCGTACGTACGCACCGCCGCGCTTAGCCTCTGGTCGACGTGGGTGTCTCCGTCCTCGGTGATCCCTGTTCGCCGTTCCGCCTCGACGCCGGTGGAGCCGCCGCCACCCAACTCCCTCGCGCAGCGCCTCGACCGGCACGCATCGCCGCGATGCCATCACCGGCTTCGGGAGCTCGCTCGGGAGGTGCGGAAGGGAGGGAGAGGAGTGCGCCGCGGAGGACGTGAGCGGCAACGGCCAGTTTTCTTTCACCGGGGCGGTGGAAATTAGAGAGGAAGAAGTGGAGTCGTGGAGTCCGGACTGTTCGAGGCCTCCTCACCGCTTTGACCAATGGGAACGGGCGTGAATTAAGGAGTCCATAGGAGGCAGCCGGTAACTCAAGGAAAAAGCAGTAACGCAAAAAAAAAACAAATGTGTGGAGAGGAGAGATAACCGGAAGACACAACCGGAAACTTCCGGTTATTAAATGTTTTGCATGCAAGAAAAAAAGGCAGTTGAATTACCTCTCCCAGATCTACAGTACCAGGCGCTATGTACAGTAACAAATCTGTAATGAAATTAATACCCAAAAATTGCTCAAAAAAACGTGGTTTCAGCAAAGTCCTTCGGCTTTGATATAGGGTATAATATAATAATATAATAATAATAACTTCATTATAAAGTTGGAGTTATAAATAACTTTGAAAATAAAAATAACATTGAATTTGGCATCTTATTATTTTTAATGAATTAATAATTAAGGTAATTATTATTTAGGATTTTAATCCTTCTAATAAGGATTTAACAAATTAACAAATAAAGAAAATTAGTTTTAATGTTTTCTTTATTTACTTACTGGTTTTTATTTAATTTAGAAAGTTTTCCTAGTTATTGAATTTTTTAATTCAATTAAGAATAAAAGAAAAGGCTAAATTATTAAGTTTAAAACAATTGAATTTTTATTGAAACTAAAAATTTCATATTATATTTTTATTGGATAGATCTTATTTTTAGGATCATTTTGATATCTCATTTGTATTTTTCTGAGTTATAATGGATTTTATGAATTCATGTAAAGTTGCAGCAATTTATAGAATTTGAATTAAAATAAAAGAAAAACTAAACACACCCGGGCTGGTACTACCCGAGGCAGCGAGTGGGCCGGTGGCGGAGTCACTCGCCACGCGTGCTTTGACTGAGTCAAAATCGCCAACGTGGCAGTGGAGTGGCCGGCCGACGGCCAGTTGCCGGCGGCGACGGTGATTCGGTGCCCGCGCGGACTGACTACTCACACCACCCGACTCAGCACGTCGCGGTGAACCTAACAGTACCAGCGCCGCCCGCTAATGACCACCGGAGCATGGCCGGCGATGAGGTGCTGCGGCGGCGAAGACAGATGAACGGCGCGACGACACTACGGGACGCAATAGAGCGAGCTATGCATGCTAGGAGGATCAGTGGCTCACCAGGAGCACGCAGGGCTTGACGGCGTGGCAAGGGGAGGTCAGGTTCGCCGGAATTCGTCGGTGCCGGCATCGGAGAAGACGAGGTCGACGGCGACGCTACGGGTCGCCCCTGCCCGATTCCTTTTGCAGGCAGAGCAAGTAGAGCATGGCGGAGACGATGGTGGTCACGGCGAGGCACGGGGAGGTCCCAGTCAACGGCGATGGTCGAAGGCCGGTCGACTAGGGTTTCGGCATGGGCGAGTTTGGAGCAGAGAGAGAGGGAAAACGGCGTTAGGGTTCGTCCAGGGCTTTTATATGGCGCTGTGGAGCACGCCTCGTCACACTGCCGGGGAAGGAGAGGCCGCCAGCGACGAGGAGAAGGGAAGCACGGCTTCGTGCTGTCCTCCACGTGAGAAGAAGATGAGGACGAGCTCCTCTCTTTATTTTGTTGCCGAAGGGGTACGTGGGCTGGTGTTGGGCTGCGACTTGGGCCGTGGTGCTGGGCTGCTCTGAAATTTCTCTTTGAGGCTGTCGTGGCCCGATAGGTAATCCTCTCCTCTTTCTTATTTTCTTTTCTGTTTTCTTTTTCTGTTTTGTATTTTCTTATTTAAATTCAGTTTTGAATTCAATCTCATTTGTAGGATTTGCTTGTTTGAATTATTGCTGGAATACATTCAAGGCACTTAAAAGATTGTTGTTGTGTATTAGCAATTTTAATATGGTTCCTAGAACATTGGTTGATTAATTACTATTTGGCTTTGAATTAAGTACCCACATGACATGAATTTGAATATCATCTTGGAAGGACTCAAAGTAGTTTCCAAATGATATTGTTCTTATTTGATGATATGTAGGGTTTTATTGGGTATTACTTTGTGAGAAACAAGTCACCAAGTAAGGCTTGTTTATGGTGTTCTATTAAGTAAGTGACTAAATGGCATGATTTCATGTGCTAATATATCTCTAAGGACTTGATCTCCCATTTGAGATTGTTGGTCATTTACACATGAATTTATTTGAACACTTATTTATTAGGGTCTTGTGAGGTTTATCTTAATTCTATTTCAAGTTTAATACTGGTACTATTATTTTAATAACACCTTGAAATACTTAGAGTAGGTATTTCTCCCATCATGGTTTTGTCTTGGTTATAAGAATAAGTGATTAATCACCAAACATGGTTTTATCATAGGATCTAACACTAGGTTCATCTTATGTTTTAATAATTGAAGCATAAGATATAGCTAGTGACAATTCTAGGATTCTAATTATATTCACCTGATGGTATATGGTTTGGAACTTAATTGTGGCTTATGTTTTAGTTGTGATCACCCAAATGGTGCACCAACTAAGGTTTAGTCTCCCCTACCCATGTTAAGGTGGTTACTTCCTTAATAGTTGATGTTCTTCTTTAGTTACTAAGGACTTGAGAATTGGTTTTATCTTCCACCAATTGGCTTTTATTACTATCCTCAGTCTATCATTAAAGCAACTAAAGTGATTATGGTTCTTTTTATAGTTAACTTTGGTTATATGGATGGATAGTTTCTCACTATATAAAGTATAGAATTTGGCACTAGGGGTTTCCTTATGTTCTTAATATCCTCTACCTCAAGTTCTTAGGGTTTATGATCATTACCCAATGGTGATGATCATGCATGGTATGGGCTTCCTAAAGTATCACTAGAAATATTTGGATATGGTTATACCAAATACCCCTCTCACTCCACAAGGACTTGGACTATAATCTAGGTTTCTACTCAAGGAATGATGATATGATTATCTAAGCAGGTTCTGCCTAAGAATTCTACCTTGCTATCCTTTGTAGATTGTTCTTCAGGAATTCTGATAAACCTGCATCTTATGGCATGCCTCCACCTCCTAGCTGCTTCATCTTGATCCTTACTATCTTATGGAGTGGCTCAATGTGTTGGTTTTCTTGCATCATGGTGCAAGATGATGAAATGGATGAAGTAGAGGGTTCCTTTTATAGGCTTGGGCATGCTCTAATATCATGACACATAGGTGGGTGACTCTTGTTTTAATTTGATGAGTAAGGTGCTTGTTTGTCATGCTCTCATCCATAGCAATCCTTTAAGCATGAGGTGGCATAGCTTAGGATTCAAGTTATGTAGATATTTTCATCCTATGTGGCATGGGTATTATCCTCTCATGTGATTTGTTTTTGGATAGCCAAGTTGCTTTTGTTACTAAATATCTTGGGAATGATTCTATGCTTGTGGTTGAGTCACTATATCATATGTGATTGTATTTATATTGTATTTGGGATAAAAAAAGTTAAAGACAAGGATTATACCCCAATTTTGAATGGTGATGTTTGATTTCAACAAGGCATGAACATATGAGTTTCAAAATACTCGTAGTTTATTTTATTCAAATAGTTTGAACTATAATTCGTAATGTAAACGAATTTAGTTTTGTGATATTCCACATATTTAATAAGTTATGATTAAAATCAGAATGTGTGGCTTTTATGCACTTAGGTCCTTGTGTTTTACCATAATTGATAATAAGTTTTAAAGTGAATTAAATTATACCCCAAAGTTAGTTGCTCAACTTTTAAGTATTAATAATTTAGAGTTTGTTTATTATCTCTTTGATGGGTATAGACCTCTCTCATCTTTAGGGTTTAATGATAAGCTTGTGTTGGTGTTAAATTCACAAGTTTAGTTCAAGAAATACCATGAGGTTCATGGTAGAAACATGAATTAGTTTAAGACATGGAAAAGTTAAGTTGAGAATGGTTCCTCCATTTTATTATTACTTAGTTTACAATTGAATATAGGTTCATATGTTATGGCAAGGATTACCATATTATGATTTTTTATAAGATCAAGCAATTGATCATTGAGTAAAGTATTGTTGTGTTGATTTTAGTTCCCTTTGATCTAACCCCTTAGATCAAATCATCTCTACCCAAAACAAGGTTTTAAACAAAGTCACATTGAGGTTTATAGCGCTTGACTTGATGAGCTATTTCAATTCCACCAAGGTCAAGTGAAACTTCAGTTACTGTGACGGTTTTACTTTAAAGCGCGAAAATTCCCCGGATTTTCTATGCATGAATGCAATGCACACATCTGTTTCCTCTATTTTTGTAACCCCATTTCCTGGGATATTACATCTGGCTCCACCAGGACTCCTCCGAGGCTGCCCTTCCGCCTACTTAAAGCCTCCGCCGCGAAAACCCTAAGAAAATAAGCCACGGGACGAGAAAAGTTACGCAGCCGCCGCCATCGCGAAGCCAAGTTCGGGGACAGAAGTCTCTGTTCCGGACGGGGAATTGCCCCCGGAAGGCATCTCCATCGACATCACCGTCATCTTCATCGCCGCTGATGTCTCCTATGATGAGGAGGGAGTAGTTCTCCCTCGAGGCTAAGGGCTGTACCGGTAGCTATGTGGTTAATCTCTCTCTCATGTACCTCAATACAATGATCTCATGAGCTGTCTTACATGATTGAGATCCATATGATGAGCTTTGTATCACTATTTATCTATGTGCTACTCTAGTGATGTTATTAAAGTAGTCTATTCCTCCTTCATGATGTAAAGGTGACGGTGTGTGCATCATGTAGTACTTGGCGTAGGTTATGATTGTAATCTCTTGTAGATTATGGAGTTAACTATTATTATGATAGTATTGATGCGAACTATTCCCCCTTTCATAGCTTAAAGGTGACAGTGTGTATGCTATGTTAGTACTCGGTCTAAATTGCAACGGTCTATTATGCTCTAGAGGTTACTTAAATATGAACTCCGTATGTTGTGGAGCTTGTTAACTCCGGCTTGAGGGAGCTCTTGTAACCCTACACAATGAATGGTGTTTGTTATCCAACAAGAGAGTGTATGTAGCACAAGTGAGGAGAAGTTATTTATTTGTTATGTGATCAATGTTGAGAGTGTCCACTAGTGAAAGTATGATCCCTAGGCCTTGTTTCCAAATACTGCAAACATCGCTTGTTTACTGTTCTACTGCATGTTTACTTGCTGCCATATTTATTTCAGATTGTTATTACCACTCATATTCATCTATACCACCTGCGTTTAACTATCTCTTCGCCGAACTAGTGCGCCTATACATCTGACAAGTGTATTAGGTGTGTTGGGGACACAAGAGACTTCTTCTATCGTAATTGCAGGGTTGCTTGAGAGGGATATCTCTGATCTCTACCTCCCTGAGTTCGATAAACCTTGGATGATTTACTTAAGGGAAACTTGCTGCTGTTCTACAAACCTCTGCTCTTGGAGGCCCAACACTGTCTACAAGAATAGAAGCACACGTAGACATCACTCGCTGCACCAGGAAATTTGCAGATGTGGTAGTAGATTAAACTTTGCTTAGCTATAGGAGGTTTGAATCTACAAGGTCCATCGAACGGCTGGGAGATGGGGGGTAGTACCCACCGGTGGCAACAACATATTTACCTATACAACAATGAGGTTGGTTGGGAATTGAATGATGAGGAGGAGACCCGAGAGACGCTATCAATGAGAAGAAATCAACAGTTGTGGATGACGAGCGTGAGATGTCACTGACACTAAGCTACAAAAATACACAATGAGGTCTATTATGAAGCAATGGGTCATGAAATTAAAACAATGGCTACAAGAAATTTTGTGAAGAAATTAGGAAACACATTGGTGTTAAGTACCAGTGGCTTACATGTCGCTTAAAAATGAATTATGCAAAGCCTCAGTTTCAAGTGAACCTATTACAACTAGCTTAATACATGTGTGTTGCTACACAATAAAGATAGAAACATAATTAAATAAAATGAATGTTTTCTTATCAACCATACCATTTTACATTTATTATATAGATAACAAATAGTAAAGTACGTGGTATTGTCTTCCTGGTCAATATTGACAATGATGGTGAAGACGGTAGACAATGGCCAACTCTTATGCGCTATATTAAATTAAAGTCAATTAATAGAAAACTGAGAGAGCAGATATAATTTTCTAGGTATATCTACGGGAGTAGTCTTTTTTTTTTTTTTTTTTTTTGCGAATTGGTCTCACATACCAGACATCCAGTGGGTGCGTCGCGGCCACGCTCCCTTCTACGTGGTCGTCGGGGACACGGCGTGATCTCCGTGCTTCCTCAAACCGCATGGCACCGTTAGTCCGTTGTTATAACTTTCCCAACGGAACCGCTGCCAAAACCCCGTCCGAAAGTGAAGGGCTCACGTTTAAAAGTCAACTTCCACCGCAGAGCTAGCTTGAAACGAAAGCCACGCGAAACTAGGGATGGCAATGGGTACCCATGACCCGCGTACCCGCCGGGTAAAAACCCAATAGTGGTACGGGTATGGGACAAAATATTACCCATGGGTTTGTAAATGGGAAAATATCATACCCATCGGGTAGAGTGGGTACGGGTATGGGATCATAGAACCCATACCCGCGTACCCATGTACCCATCTAAAATTAACAAGTGAGCCATTATAATATTTTAAACTACTTAATTTTTCCCTAATCATGTCTTCATGTTGCTAGGATAAATCTCACGCTTTCCTGTCTCATAATCGTTGGTAGATTAGTGAGGATTAGACCTCTATTTAGGATCGCTTCACCTCCTATCGTATTTTTTTGAAGAATTTGAGTGTTGTAAGAGCGAGTATTTTTACCCGCGGGTACCCATTTACCCTGCCGGGTGACGGGTATGGGAAAAACTTGTACCCATTGACGGGTATGGGTACAGGTGACGGGTAAAATTAAAGGTGATGGGTACGGATATAGGATGGCTCTACCCGTACCCATACCCTGTGGGTGCCATCCCTACGCGAAACACACCACACGCCACGACGCGCCGCGCCGCTTCCCAGCTGCCTCCTCGCCGTACCCAGCTATATAACCAGGGCGCCCATTTCTCCCCTCTCCCCGTGCCAACCCAGAGCACACGTCTCATTCATTCCACTGCTCAAAACCTCAAAGCCACCGCTCCTCCCTCCGCGCGCGGCCGCGCCTCCTTGCTCCCTCGGCAGAGGCTAGAGAAATTTGATCGATGGCGGCCCGGTACGTGGAGATGCTGGACATGGGCGTGCGCATCGCCGCCAGGTTCCACTCCCACTGCCCGCAGACGGCGCGCATGTACTACAAGCCGCCGCAGTCCGCCTCCTCTTCCTCCTCGTCCGCCGCGGGCGCCTCCACGGATCGGAAGGCCGCCGGCTTCGACCATGAGGCGGCGGCCGCCGCTGCCGTCCGGCCCTTCGCCGCGACGCCAACAGCAGGGTTTGGCGCCGGCGTGCAGCCCGGCCGGTTCGGCTTCGACACCGCGCCGGTCGTCATCTACGAGGTCGTATGAGCAACCATGACGCGCGGCGACGAGTTAGTTAGTTCTTCAGTAGATATATCTTGGATTGGATGAGGATCTCCTTTTGGCGGCCGAGGAAGAATTGATCGATTGTAGAATCTAGAGTACCACCTGTGTATAACCCCATTCTTTGATTCAGTTTTGTCCGCGTGGGAATTCATCAAAGAAACATAATCATCTTCCTTGCACCTGTCATGAATCCTATCTGTCTGTTTGATTATTAAACCTGTCACCACCGAGCATCGAAAGTCCTGTTCGATCGAGGAACGGCGAAGTCAGCGAAACTGCCAAGGATCGACCAACTGCACAACAAGATATACGAAGCTCGACGAACTGGACGAGGTTGCGTGGGTTGGGTACGTGGATGAGTCATCTCCAGCACCGACTGACCTAATCATGCGCGCGGCGCGGCTGGCGGATTATTCAGGACGTCACAAGGTTTAAATCATGGAGCGTTCGGTTTAGTACCTAGGCTGGTGAGGGACCTTCAGCAGCCGTTGGATACCGCTAACCACATGCATGGAATCGTCATAGTGACAACGAATCTGGACGAAGCTGCTGGTCCGGCGTATATGTTTGATTATTTCAGGCGTACTTGTGAACCAAGGCATAGCCTGTGCTGATAGCTCTCAGCCTGCTCGAGTTCGAATGTCTATACTCGTATTCACGGTGTTATGCACATAATTACCGCTATCAATAACCAGCGCTGCTGGTTTTTTCCCTAGTACGGCCCAATTTTTTTTTATTGAGGCGTACTTTGATTGATCAATCTTGCGGCGGGCCGAATATTCAACACGTTCAGAAAGTCAATCATGGATCGTTCCAACTAGTAGTTTGATGGAGCTAATGATCATCGATCCTTATTCCTTAACAAGATTCCCCAAGTGGAATGTAGAGTATAGTCAAATTTAAGAAGCAAGGAAATTATCCTATACAGATTAGGATTACAACAATGCAAAGAAATTGTCTTCACCTAATTATCATCTAATAAAGTGCCATGTCAAAAGCAGTTCTCATCCACAAGAACACGCCCTCTTTAGTTTCTTATCGTAGACCAGCGAAATTGTTCTATGCAAATTAGAATTTCACCCCACACGATACATGGTCAACACCTTCAACAGTTTCCAGGATGTTGTCCTAACTTTCATCCGCTCTGCCGTGACATGCACGAAGAATCAACACTATGGAGGTGTTTGGTAGGCTAGGAGAATTTGACAATCCATAGAGGAAAACTACGTGGATGGTAGCCCGTCCGAAACGAGCCACCGGCTAAAATTGACACTATGGTTGGTGGTTTCGGTTGCATCAGTAGGGCGGGTTGATTGTAGAAAAGCTCAAATAACCTTGGTGATGCAACGTTGGGTGTTTCGTAGCATCCAGGTAACGATTGTTGTCACCTCTTTACTCTAGTGGTGATCTTACCATACTACACCGAACATCACACACGCAAGGAAATAAGATAGTAGTTTATCAGCTCATCAGATCATCCAGAGCTGCTAGGGGTGCCTAGATAAATCCAGTCCCTAGGTAATACGAAATGAAAATTTGTAAGTTTAGTCCCCTACTACTACGAATGGGGGTTTATTGTTACCGTACGACGGTAATCAAAGAGGGAGTCCACCAAAGGGGGGGGGGGGTCAAAGGGGATCAGATGGTGGTGTCACCTCTGTCCTCCTACATTGTGTTTACCCGATGTAAGGGTTTTTTACCCTTAACATTCATTTCGATTAATGATGATATCGGAGCTAAAGTGTGGACTAGTGTTACCTATGAGTGTCTATGTAGGTTTTAGTGTGCAAGTGTTGTTGGAAGGTGGATAGAGACCTCCCATTTGCTATACAAAAGAAGTGCTGCTATTTTGGCTTTATTTTCTCCTGATTTATTTTTGAGTCTATATGAAACATCATACTATACTAAGAAGGTTGGTCTCGATGAGCTTGTTGGGTACGTTGCCAAAGCCGTACTCCTACCACTAAATACATCCATCACACTTTGTGTCAGAGTTTAGTCTTTTGAGAAAATGTAGTTTGAGAAGTTTCTGCGAAACTGGCGTGGAAATCGGCGGAGCCAGGCTCGCCGCCGGAATGAATCAGCAGTCGACCGGAATTCCCGGTATATGCCAAATGGCTATACCGAGAGCTATTTCGGCGACTACCACACTAGTTCTAGTACGGATTCAAACCGGCATGCGTTTCGCCTCACCGGTCTGTACTCTAGACCATCTGGCGTGGGGGTCGGAACCGCCGAACTTACCGCCTATTTGGGTCGAATGAATTTGTCTCAAACGACTAGTTTTCTATTTCAACTATAAATATGTCTTCTTCCAGCTTAAAAATGCCACATCAACCATTTATTTCACATCCTTGTCCTCTCTCTCACACACCATTGTTGAAACACCATTTCTTGAGGATCTCGCATTACCCAACCAAAGCCAAATTTCTTTTGTAGAAAGCAACAGTAGGTCCCGATCTACGATCCCACCAAGAAAACACCATCCGTTGAGTTCATCGAGAAAGCTTGTTACTTTTGGGTTTGTGGCAAACCTTGGGCGGCTAGGATCGGTCGGAAGCATCCAGGTTGTGGATTTACACCAAGTAGAAGTTTGTGAGGGCTTAGAGACTACCTTAAAGTCTACAATGAGTGAGTGAGCTATTCCTTCGTGGGATATAGTCTAGAGAAGAAGGCGAAGCTTCGTGGGATAGGCTCTACTGCTCTGGACAAGAAGGTGAGGCTTCATGGCGTTTGGAAGTCCTTCGTCGGATCCAACACCTTTCCAACGTGACGTACCTTCCTTCCAAGGAAGGGAACACGAGAATATATCTTCGTCCCCGCGTGTTTCGATTATTCCTAACCGATCTCTTTACTTGTGTTATTTACCTTTGTGATAGCCTTCGTGGTTGAAGTACCTTGTATCATCATCTAGGTTGACTCACCTAGTTTGCATTAGGCACACTTACATTTATGCAAAGTCTAAAACTGTAAAAGAATTTAAAGAAATTTTGTAGAACATATTCACCCCCTCTAAGTTATCATCTCTATCCATTCAATTAGTATCAAAATAAGGGCTTGTTTTAAGGACTTTACCGTCTTAAGAGCGAGATGGTTCTCACCGATGACGAGGATCATAGTAGGTACACGGTCAAAGAGCTCAAGGAAATGATGGCCCGTGAAGCCCCTGACAAGGCTAAGGCTGATTCCGATCTCAATGACCGGATCAACAAACTCGAGAAATGTGTAAAGTATCTTGGATAAGGCTCCGCTTAGGTGTAGTAGTTGTCGATGTAGCGGTAACATTGTTGATGACAACGTTGGTGGATATGGGTCGAAGTAGACGACGACGGTGACGGCGGTATGAGGCAACCGCTTGTTTTGTTTGATAGACGTCCCGTGATGAAGGGTTTGAGCAGTCGTCCAGAGCGCTTTCAAAAAACCTAATTCGCCTCCTTCATACAGGATCGCAAAGACGAGTAATTCTGAGAACATGCTTTCCCGTTCGCCAACACGAGCGAGCAAGCGTCTTGATGAGTCGATTCGAGACGAGAGAGCGATCAAGAGGAGGAGCGTGTGTGTACCACTTGACTCACTAGTAACAACCAACCTTATAAGTTGATCTAAATTCCTCCCAACGTTCATGTGAAACCAAATTTTGCACTCCCAACTGTTGTCACTCTCTTATGAGCTGCCTCCAACATAGGCTTAAACTTACTTACTTACATATGCTCACATGTAAGCTTTTAAATTTAGAACAATTCTAAAATACTAGATGGGCAAGAAGAATTAGACCATTATTTCAACAATTTGTACATGTGATAAACGCTCGAGACGCACGAGTACTATACACGCGACTACATGCATGACAACTGAAATTGCACCTCCATCCCAAGGCTTAAGGCTTATATTTTTTTGGGAAAGTCAAAGCAAGTAAAGTTTGACCAAAATTTTAAAATAATCTATCAATAAATATGATATTTTATAGATAGCACATGAAAATATATTTTATTATCTATCTAATAATATTAATTTTGTATTTAACATGTTAATGATTTTTTATAAAAAATTAGTCAAACTTAACATAGTTTGACTTTCTGAAAAAAATATAGACCTTAATCTTTAGGATGGAGGTAGTACTAGTTAGTATATGCACGGATAAATGCGAGCTATGGCTAGCGAGATCGCGACCGGCGTAAAGCTAAAATCCAATATCGCACGACAACGATCCCTGGCAACTTCTGTCTTAATTATGCATCGGAGATCGAGTCCAGTGAGTGAGGAAGCCACACGATAACGACGGTCCTAAAATTACTCCTCAAGACCACATCGCCTCTCTTCCCTATTCGCCGAGACAGTGTCGGCTCGCCGGTTCATGTCACGTCGCGTGTGGAGGAGAAAATGGCCCTTCCACCATCAGTTGCCGGTCAACTATGCCTCGCCTTTACGGCCCCAGCCGCTCCGGCCACCGAGCGGTGATGGTGAACTGAACGCAAAGGTACGGCAGAAAGAAACGGTCTCGTCCGTCAGCTCGGTCCACACCGATCGAGCGGTGGGTGTGCGTCTCGAAGCCTCACTGGTTCACAGCCGAGTGCGTCGCGGTCACGCTCGCTTTTACGTGGTCGTCGGACCACGGTACATGGTCAAGATACACGAGAGCAACTCTAGCAAAACCCACCGCTCGATTCTATCTTTTACCAGATACCATTACAATTTCGTCACACATTTGTCAGATCATACCACCTAGCCGAAAACGGAAAGTTATGCATTTTATCTTCAGAACTAGTCATCCTAAGTAAAAGTGCAAAAATTTCCGTTTTTAGGCAGGTGGTGTGTTCTTTTTTTAGATAAAAATAAAAGGTCATTAGCCTAACGTTAAATTGATAACGCCCTTAACGGCGAAATAGATAAAAAATGTTGATCCAGCTTATAAGGATGAACTGCACACACACACAAGCAAAGGGCTACCCAAGGAAGCTACAACCGAAAACAAGAGCGGCTAGTACGACTATTACAGTCTACGGGGAGGAAGAGCGAATGCAGGACGGGATACGTTGCCAGGACGGTGCTCACCCTAGCACGGGTAAACCGACAACCACCGCAACTGACGAGACAACATCACCGTTACAGACGCCACCAGAGGCCAGCCACCACCAGGAATCAACCAACCTCGCTCCTAGACCGATAAGGCACACCGAGGAAGAGCCCAATGAGAAACACCGCGGATGCAGAACACGAAGGAAGCTTTACCGAGGAGGGCAGCCAGAGGAGGATCTCCGCCACCCTAACAACGGAGCGCCACACGGCGTGATGACTCCAAGGTGGCATCTTCAACAAGACCACGATGTCGAAGCACCGCTACCACCCGATCCATGGATCTTGGGTTTTCACCCGGAGTGCATCGAGAGACCGATCACCGCCACATCGACGCCATCAAGAAGGGAAACGACGTCTGCAAACGCCGCCGTCGTGGCCCGAAGGGCAATGGTTTCCCCCCGACGAAAGCACTCCGTCACCACCCCCACAGGGCAGTGATGACCCACAAGTATAGGGGGTGTATCGTAGTATTTTCGATAAGTAAGAATGTCGATCCCAACGAGGAGCAGAAGGTGTTGACAAGCAGTTTCGATGAAGGATTCCCTGTAAATGCTCACAGACAAGTATTCAGGGGGTTTTGATGTAACAGTTGAATAAAGTACGAGTAAGTAAAGTGCGAGAGTAACAATTGCAGCGAGTGGCCCAATCCTTTTTAGCACAAAGGACAAGCCGGTTTGTTTACTTATAATGATCAAACGTTCTCGAGGACACACGGGATTTTAGTCTAGTGCTTTCGCTACATACGGCTAAATGATCTTCATTGTTATGATAAGTGTTGTGTGGGTGAACCTATGCTAATGTACCGCCCTTCCTAGGACTAATACATACTTGTGATTATACCCCTTGCAAGCATCCGCAACTACAAGAAAGTAATTAAGAATAAATCTAACCACAGCCTTAAACTCTGAGATCCTGCTATCCCTCCTGCATCGATATACCAACGGGGGTTTAGGTTTCTGTCACTCCGGCAACCCCACAATTGGCAAACGAGTACAAGATGCATTCCCCTAGGCCCATAAATGGTGAAGTGTCATGTAGTCGACGTTCACATGACACCACTAGAAGAATAACACCACAACTTAAATATCATACCATTGAATATTACTCAACCATAGTTCACTACTAACATTTAGACTTCACCCATGTCCTCAAGAACTAAACGAACTACTCACAAGACATCATATGGAACATGATCAGAGGTGATATGATGATGAATAACAATCTGAACATAAACTTGGTTCAATGGTTTCACTCAATAGCATCAACAACAAGTAGAGATCGATACCGGGAGAGTTTCCCCTATCAAACAATCAAGATCAAACCCAAATTGCTACGGCGGTGACGGTGTCCAGCGGTGGAGACGGCGGTGATGATGGTGGAGATGATGATGATGGTGATGGAGATGATGTCCAGCTCGATGACGGTGACGATGGCGTCGATTTCCCCCTCCGGGAGGGAATTTCCCCGGCGGATTTCTGCCCGCCGGAGAGCTCTTTTCTCTCTGGTGTTCTCCGCCCCGCAGAGGCGGCTGTAACTCTTCGTGAGGTACCCTCTGTGGCTTAGGTTTTCGGGACGAAGGGTTTCGCGAAGAAAAGGAGGCGAAAGGGGCTGTGGGGCCCCCACACCACATGGTGGCGCGACCAGGCCATGGGCCGCGCCGCCCTATGGTCTGGGCCCACCTTGGGTCCAGCTGGCTCCTCCTTCTGGCTTCCTTGGTCGTCTTGTTAATTAGGATTTTTGGTATAATTTCCTTCCACAGCTTGATCTTCCGAAATATTGCGTTCGACGGTGCTTTTTCCAGCGAGAATCCGGCTCCGGTGCTTGATCCTCCAATAATGATGAAACATGCAAAATAGATGAAATAACATAAGTATTGTATCCAAATATGAAATATATCAATGAATAACAGCAAATTGTGATATAAAATAGTGATGCAAATTGGACGTATCAACTCCCCCCAAGCTTAGACTTCGCTTGTCCCCAAGCGAAACTGAGCTCGGTAAACAGGACCACATGTTTATGGAGTGAAGAGTCGATAAATAAAATACGGACAAGAAGCATCATATTCATTCACACAAGACATTATAGTAAACAACTTCTTCATATAACTCAACTTGAAACAAGTATAAGGTAATCACAAATAAAGGTGCATAAGAAATCATAGTTGGTGATGGCAAACTTCGTTCTTGGTCAGAGAACAATTAACAGATTATATTTATCTCATTGAGCAGCGCTCTCATGTTAAAGTTTATATGGCACAACTTGCATACTCAATCATAATGGTCTCCTCATAATCATTGATAACTTGCAAAGTTATATTCATTCAGATAAAACTTGTACTAAACAAAGAAGAATAAAAGACATGATGAAGCAAATCACAATATAATGGTTTGATCACAACTACTCAAATGCTTGCTTGAGATGGAGGGAAATAGGTTTACTGACTCAACATAAAGTGAAAGACAGGCCCTTCGCAGAGGGAAGCAGGGATTAAATCATGTGCTAGAGCTTTTTCAGTTTTGCAATCATATAAAGAGAATAAAAGTAACATTTTGAGAGGTGTCTGTTGTTGTCAACGACTGGTAGCGGGTACTCTAACCCTCTTGCCAGACAAACTTCAAAGAGCGGCTCCCATTTTATTTTTATTTTGTGTGGCACTCCTTCCAACCTTTCTTTCACAAACCATGGCTAACCGAATCCTCCGGTGCCTGCCAACAATCTCATACCATGAAGGAGTGCCTTTTTATTTTAGTTTTATTATGATGATGACACTCCCCCCAACCTTTGATTACACAAGCCATGGCTAACCGAATCCTCGGGTGCCGTCCATCAATCACATACCATGGAGGAGTGTCTATTTAGTTTAATTAGTTTGGGACCGGGAATCCCATTGCCAGCTCTTTTTGCAAAATTATTGGATAAGAGGATGAAGCCACTAGTCCATTGGTGAAAGTTGCCCAACAAGATTGAAAGATAACACCACATACTTCCTCATGAGCTATAAAACATTAACACAAATAAGAGATACTAAGTTTTGAATTGTTTAAAGGTAGCACATGAAGTATTTACTTGGAATGGCAGAAAATACCATGTAGTAGGTAGGTATGGTGGACACAAATGACATAGGTTTGGGCTAAGGTTTGGATGCACGAGAAGTATTCCCTCTCAGTACAGGTCTTTGGCCAGCAAGGTTAATTAGCAAGCATAAGAGTCGAGGGAAACAAACAAATATACATGTGATAGAAACAATCATGCATCTTCCTTGTAAGCACAAACAATTTTAACTTCAGAATAATAAGCTATGAGCTAACAAGAAAGAAAGACAATGAAATAACTACATGTATTTCTCTTTTCTACTTAAACCTCAAAGTGTTGTTGCTATTGACCAATGCTAAGTTTGCCAAAACCAAATAGATTTATTCAATACTCCCAAAGTGATACCAATACTAATGACAAGGTAAATCATATAATAGAGATTGCAAACTAAAATAAGATGTGCAATATGTAAATGATAAGACTTCTCATTAATATTCCATAACGATAACTCACACCAAGGGATACATAGATAACCAACTAAAGGAGAGATACTTCCAAACTGCAACCCATCTTATATGATAACTTCCCTACTCATGATATGACACTACTTGACAATAAAATGTAAAAGGTAGTGATAATGTGATACCGCGGCACTCCCCCAAGCTTGGAACAAACCAAGGGGATGCCAATACCGATGATGAATTACTCCTTTGGCGATGATGGTGATGAACTCCTCCCGCGCTTCTTACAGATCTCCTTCAGCTTCAGTTTCTCAGCTTGGCAATTCTGCACTAAGACTCGAAGAGATTCATTGTTATCTGAAGTTGGCGATGATGACCTTGTGATGTGAATCGAGTGGTATTCCAGCATTCTTCGGAGACGGCAATTCTCCTCCTGGAGTATCTCCACTTCTCTTCTTAGAGCCCGATATTGATCACAAAACTCATCGGTAGTTCGTAGAGCTTCTTCCAACTCAGGGAAAGAGTCGAGGCTAAGAGCGGGTGGTAAAGGTCCCTGCAAGTTATGAGAAAAAGAACGTCGAGTGTCAACAGATCCCACCAAGATTTGCTTGCTCCCAACGGCTTGCTGCTCTTGTCTTGATGGCACCCTCTTCACTTCTTCCTCCGAAAGCCCCTTGCCCTTGTTGTTGGAGGCCATGGTGCTTCTAAACTGAAAACAGATCCTGGCAGAAACAGCTCGAAACAAAACACGTCGAGAAAACGATATACGGACCTCCAGGGGTCTGGGGGATTATATAGCAAAAATTTTCACGACAAACGGAAAGTACCAGATCGAACCAGAGTCGGAAAGGGGTGACGAGGCGGCCAGACCATAGGTCGGCGCGGGCAGTGTCAGCCGCGCCGGCCTATGGTGGCACCCTCGTGCGTCCTTTCCACTCCGTTTCGAACTCGTAATTTTTTATATTTTCCAAAAACAGCAAAAATATTGTTCAGAAAGTAAATTGCGTACTTTTCATTACCGATCATCATTACCTATTCAAAGTCGAGTTACGTTGTTGTCAATTTGTCCTTTAATGAAAGCCTCCGGTGTTTCCACTTGAATAATATCAACATCAACATTATAAGAATCACCCGAGATATAATGCTTGAGTCTTTGTCCATTCACCACTTGCGTGGCATTGCCTTGGAGAGAGCTAATTTTGATTGCTCCTGAACGATACACCTCCTCGACAACATATGGTCCTTCCCATTTCGAGAGTAATTTCCCTGCAAAGAGTCTGAGACGAGACCGATACAATAGGACTTTATCCCCAACATTAAACTCTCTTTTGATGATCCTCCTATCATGCCATTTTTTAACTTTCTCTTTAAAGAGTTTAGCATTTTCATAAGCTTCACTTCTCCATTCATCTAAAGAACTTAATTGCAACAACCTCTTATCACCGGCAAGTTTATGATCTTTATTTAATTCTCTAACTGCCCAATAAGCTTTGTGCTCTAGTTCTAAAGGTAAATGACAAGCTTTCCCATAAACCATTTTATAAGGTGACATTCCCATGGGATTTTTATAAGCAGTTCTATAAGCCCATAGTGCATCCTTCAATTTACTAGCCCAATTCTTTCTAGTTTTATTAACAGTCTTTCCCAAAATAGATTTAATCTCTCTATTTGATAATTCTACTTGACCACTAGTTTGAGGATGATAAGCGGAAGCAATTCTATGATTAATACCATACCTAGCAAGAGTTTTTCTAAAACCTCCATGAATAAAATGAGAACCTCCATCAGTCATAATATATCTAGGCACTCCAAATCTAGGAAAAATAATGTCTAAAAGCATTCTTAAAGAGGTCTCACCATCAGCACTTTTTGTAGGTATGGCTTCCACCCATTTAGTAACATAATCAACAGCAACAAGTATATGAGTGTTACCTTCTGAAGACGGAAAAGGTCCCATGAAGTCAAATCCCCAACAATCAAATGGTTCAATAACAAGAGTATAATTCATAGGCATTTCATTACGTCTGGAGATATTACCAACCCTTTGGCATTCATCACAAGATAAAATAAACTTTCTCGCATCCTTGAAGAGAGTTGGCCAATAAAAACCTGATTGTAGAACCTTTTGCGCGGTTCTTTCTCCGGCGTGATGTCCTCCATAAGCACTACCATGACATTTACTCAATATCTCTTGTTGTTCTTATTCGGGAACACATCTTCGCATAATACCATCCACTCCTTCTTTATATAAGTGTGGGTCATCCCAGAAATAATGCCTCAAGTCATAAAAGAATTTCCTCCTTTGTTGAGCTGAAAAGGTTGGAGGCAAGTACTTGGAAACAATAAAGTTAGCATAATCAGCATACCAAGGACTGTCTCGCGAGCTCACCTTTATTACAGCCAATTGTTCATTTGGAAAACTATCATTAACAGGAACAGGATCATAAGCAATATTTTCCAATCTAGACAAATTATCAGCAACATGATTATCAGCACCTTTCCTATCTACAATATGTAAATCAAATTCTTGCAAAAGAAGTACCCATCTAATAAGCCTCAGCTTAGCATCTTTCTTTGTCATAAGGTATCTAATTGCAGCATGATCAGTATGAATCGTAACTTTTGAATCAACAATATAAGATCTAAACTTATCGCAAGCAAAGACTACAGCTAATAGTTCTTTTTTAGTTGTAGCATAATTCCTTTGAGCAGCATCAAGAGTTTTACTAGCATAATGAATAACATTCAGTTTTTTATCTACTCGCTGTCCAAGAACAGCGCCTACAGTAAAATCACTAGCATCACACATAATTTCAAATGGTAAGTTCCAATCAGGAGGTTCAACTATAGGAGCAGTTGTTAAGGCTTTCTTTAGAGTTTCAAAAGCTTCCTTACAATCATCATCAAAAACAAAAGGTACATCTTTTTGAAGAAGATTAGTAAGAGGCTTTGAAACATTGGAGAAATCTTTAATAAATCTCCTATAAAACCCAGCATGACCAAGAACACTACGAATACCTTTAACATCTCTCGGATAGGGCATCTTCTCAATTGCTTCAACTTTAGCTCTATCAACTTCAATACCTTTCTCAGAAATTTTATGTCCCAATACAATTCCTTCATTAACCATAAAGTGGCATTTCTCCCAATTAAGAACAAGGTTAGTTTCTTCACATCTCTGCAAAACTTTATCAAGGTTTCGCAAGCAACTATCAAAAGAATTCCCATAGACGGAAAAATCATCCATGAATACCTCTACGATACTCTCGCAAAAACCATGAAAAATAGCAGACATGCATCTTTGAAAAGTAGCAGGAGCATTACATAAACCAAAAGGCATACGTCTATAAGCATAAGTTCCATAGGGACAAGTAAAAGTGGTTTTCTCTTGATCTTTAGTTTTAACAGCAATTTGTGAAAATCCAGAATAACCATCAAGAAAGCAAAAATGAGTATTTTTAGACAATCTTTCTAGCATTTGATCAATAAATGGTAAAGGGTAATGATCTTTCTTAGTAACTTTATTAACTTTTCGAAAATCAATGCACATTCTATACCCTACAACTACTCTTTGAGGGATGAGCTCATCATTATCATTAGGCACAACAGTCATTCCTCCTTTCTTGGGAACGCAATGCACAGGACTAACCCATCTACTATCAGCAATAGGATATATAATACCAGCTTCAAGAAGTCTTAATACCTCATTCCTTACCACTTCCTTCATCTTCGGAATTAGACGACGCTGATGTTCAACAACAGGCTTTGCATCATCTTCCATATTAATAGCATGTTGGCAAATAGAAGGAGAAATCCCCTTCAAATCATCAAGAGTGTAGCCAATAGCTCCTCGGTGTTTCTTCAATATTTCCAATAGCCTTTCTTCTTCAAACTCTGAAAGCTTAGAACTAATAATAACAGGATATATTTTCTTATCATCAATATGAGCATATTTAAGATTATCAGGCAAAGGCTTTAAATCAAAAACAGGATCTTCCTTTGGTGGCGGTGTTGTACCCAGATCTTCCACCGGTAAATCATGCTTAAGAATAGGTTGGCGAAGAAAAATTTCCTCAAGCTCATCTCTTTCTTTCCTAAAAACTTCACTCTCGCTATCCTCCAAATGTTGCTGCAAAGGATTGTTAGGAACAAGAACAATAGATGCACACTGTTCCATTTTAAAATCATCACTAGGCAAATCAGCTTTATAAGGAGTTTTGGTAAATTTAGAGAAGTTAAACTCATAAGATTCACCAGCAAATTTAGTCAAAATTTTCTCTTTCTTGCAATCTATAATAGCTCCACAAGTATTTAGAAAAGGTCTACCAAAAATAATAGGACAATAATCACTAGCAGCAGAACCAAGTACCAAAAAGTCAGCAGGATATTTAATCTTACCACATAGAACTTCCACATCTCGAACAATACCAATTGGAGAAATAGTTTCTCTATTAGCCAGCTGAATAACCACATCAATATCTTCAAGTTCACAAGAATCAATTTCGTGCATAATCTCCGTGTAAAGCTCATAAGGAATAGCACTAACGCTTGCACCAATATCACATAATCCATAATAGCAATGATCACCAATTCTAACAGATAGCATAGGAACACTAACTTGTTTGGGTTTATTAGGATGTGAAACAATATTAGAAGCATCTTCACAGAAAATAATATGACCATCCTCCACATTTTCAGTCACAAGATCTTTAACTATTGCAACAGCAGGTTCAACTTTTATTTGTTCTTCAGGTTCTACAGGTTTCTTTTCACTTTTATGAACCGAACTATTTATAACAGAGTACTCCTTCATTTTAGCAGGGAAAGGAGTTTTTTCAATATAAGCTTCAGGAAGAACATGATCAGCAGTTTCAACTACAACGCATTTATTAATAGATGAATCAATTTTATCTTTATAAGGTTCATGATACTTATCAAAATTCTTCTTTGGCAATTCATAATGAGAGGCAAAAGCTTTATAAAGATTTGCAGCAACTTAAGAATCAAGACAATATGTAGCACTCATATTACGAAATTTATCAGTATCCATAAAAGCTTCAATGCATTTATAATCATAAATTATACCTGATTCTCTATCCTTGTCGTTCTCCCAACCTTCAGTATTTTCTTGAATCCGATCAAGAAGGTCCCTTTTAAACTCTTCTTTGTTGCGTGTAAATGATCCAGAACAAGAAGTATCCAGCAAGGTCTTGTCTTGAAAAGAAAGTCTTGCATAGAAATTATCAATAATAACATTACCAGGAAGCTCATGAATGGGGCATTTGAGCATTAAAGACTTCAATCTCCCCCAAGCTTGGGCAATACTCTCTCCATCATGAGGCCAAAAATTATATATGCGATTCCGATCCTTGTGAATTTCACTTGGAGGATAGAACTTAGAATAAAACCGGGGCACAATATCATTCCATTCAAGAGAGTCCCCATTATCCAGTAATTTATACCAATGCGCCGCCTTACCAGACAGCGATAAAGAGAATAGTTTCTTCCTCACTTCATCCATAGCAATACCTGCACACTTGAATAAACCGCATAATTCATGTAAGAACAATAAATGATCCCCAGGGTGGACAGTTCCATCCCCTTCATAGCGGTTATCCATAACACGTTCAATAATTTTCATAGGTATTTTATATGGTATCACTTCCTCACCTGGCGCCTCATCCACTACCGTTGCAGTAGTAGTAGATTTCCCAAATAGAAATTGAAGAGAAGATCTCTCCATAATGACTTATAGCAAAGCGTAAATAAAATCAGCACAAACAAGTAAAGGTTTTCTTTACCAATTCCACTTACCAATAGCGCTTCACTCCCCGGCAACGGCGCCGGAAAATAGTCTTGATGACCCACAAGTATAGGGGGTGTATCGTAGTATTTTCGATAAGTAAGAATGTCGATCCCAACGAGGAGCGAGAAGGTGTTGACAAGCAGTTTCGATGAAGGATTCCTGTAAATGCTCACGAGATAAGTATTCGGGGGTTTTGATGTAACAGTTGAATAAAGTACGAGTAAGTAAAGTGCGAGAGTAACAATTGCAGCGAGTGGCCCAATCCTTTTTAGCACAAAGGACAAGCCGGTTTGTTTACTTATAATGACCAAACGTTCTCGAGGACACACGGGATTTTAGTCTAGTGCTTTCGCTATATACGGCTAAATAATCTTCATTGTTATGATAAGTGTTGTGTGGGTGAACCTATGCTAATGTACCGCCCTTCCTAGGACTAATACATACTTGTGATTATACCCCTTGCAAGCATCCGCAACTACAAGAAAGTAATTAAGAATAAATCTAACCACAGCCTTAAACTCTGAGATCCTGCTATCCCTCCTGCATCGGTATACCAACGGGGGTTTAGGTTTCTGTCACTCCGGCAACCCCGCAATTGGCAAACGAGTACAAGATGCATTCCCCTAGGCCCATAAATGGTGAAGTGTCATGTAGTCGACGTTCACATGACACCACTAGAAGAATAACACCACAACTTAAATATCATACCATTGAATATTACTCAACCATAGTTCACTACTAACATTTAGACTTCACCCATGTCCTCAAGAACTAAACGAACTACTCACAAGACATCATATGGAACATGATCAGAGGTGATATGATGATGAATAACAATCTGAACATAAACTTGGTTCAATGGTTTCACTCAATAGCATCAACAACAAGTAGAGATCGATACCGGGAGAGTTTCCCCTATCAAACAATCAAGATCAAACCCAAATTGCTACGGCGGTGACGGTGTCCAGCGGTGGAGACGGCGGTGATGATGGTGGAGATGATGATGATGGTGATGGAGATGATGTCCAGCTCGATGACGGTGACGATGGCGTCGATTTCCCCCTCCGGGAGGGAATTTCCCCGGCGGATTCCTGCCCGCCGGAGAGCTCTTTTCTCTCTGGTGTTCTCCGCCCCGCAGAGGCGGCTGTAACTCTTCGTGAGGTACCCTCTGTGGCTTAGGTTTTCGGGACGAAGGGTTTCGCGAAGAAAAGGAGGCGAAAGGGGCTGTGGGGCCCCCACACCACATGGTGGCGCGGCCAGGCCATGGGCCGCGCCGCCCTATGGTCTGGGCCCACCTTGGGTCCAGCTGGCTCCTCCTTCTGGCTTCCTTCGTCATCTTGAAAAATAGGATTTTTGGTATAATTTCCTTCCACAGTTGATCTTCCGAAATATTGCGTTCTGACGGTGCTTTTTCCAGCAGAATCCTGGCTCCGGTGCTTGATCCTCCAATAATGATGAAACATGCAAAATAGATGAAATAACATAAGTATTGTATCCAAATATGAAATATATCAATGAATAACAGCAAATTATGATATAAAATAGTGATGCAAATTGGACGTATCAGGCAGCGGCTACCGTACCATTGCCACACCGCGCGACTCGCCGACACCGCACCGTCCACACGGCCGAGGAAACCGGCAAGCACTAGAGTCTGTGGCACGCCCGCCAACCAAACAGACTCCCACCGTCCAGGGCCGCCGCCCCGGGAACCCAACCCTGGCCACCGCGAAACCGAGAAAAGAACAAGGCACGTCGCTTTGAGGGCGCCGGACGCCGACTGATGAGCAGGCCGACCACCGTCTCCAAGCCCCGAAACCCGACGAGGGAGCACCACCGGCCAGACCTGCCACCTGCAGCCCCCATGGATACCGACAGCCAGAGATATGGGGAAAATCGGGCTCGAAACGGGCCCAGGGCCCAGGGCCTGGCCCGAAAACGAGGTGGCCAGATGCCGTAGACCACCACCACGCCAAGCTCCCCGCCGAGCCAGGCTGGATGGGTGCCACGCCGCTGCATGCCGCGCCCGGCCCAATCCGCGCCGACCACAACTTCCGCCGTCCGCCATGGCTATGATTCGCGCCGCCCAGTGTCGAGGACGCTCCAGAGAGCCGCCACCGCCGCAGGTGTGCCAGGTCCACGCCGTCGCCGAAGGACCACGCCGATGCGCCCACCGCACAAAGCGACGCCCTCACCAGCCACAGGGGTCCCCCTCCACCACCAAGCGAGGGAGAAGAGGGGCCCCGCCGGCGCCCGGTGCCGCGCGGGCTTTGCCCGGCGACGCCCTTAGGCGACGGCGAGGGAGTGGGAGGGGGTGTGGAGGGGGGCGAGGGGGCGGCGCCGCCAGGGGCCCTCGGTCGCTCGCGGGAGCGACCCGAGAGCCAACCCTAATTTTTCTTTTCAGGTGGTGTGTTCTGCTAAATGTGCCAAAAATTATAATGGTACCTGGCAAAGACACAATCGAGCGGTATTTTGGCAAATGGCAGAAAATAAGGGTGTCATGTACTCATGTAGCGATTTTTCCCTACTTTCACTTTACTTTTGGAGCTCTTGTAGCTGTTAGTGTTTGTCAACGGATCGGTGAAAAAGATCAGTTAGCCACAAGTCCTCAACCGCTGCCAAAACGCAGCCCCAAAGTAAAGGAGCACGTTAAAGTCAACTCCCAAAGCATCCGCAACCGCACCGCAGGAGCCACCGTGAAACGAAAGCCACGCGAAACACACGACACACGCAACACGCGCGCCGCGGAGTCCCGTTTCCCAGCTGCCTCCTCGCCCACGCCAGGCCCCCGGCCCTGCTATTTAACAACGGAGCCTAGCTCACCCCCTCTCCCCGTGCCAACCATAGCAGGATCGAGCTCAAGGGGGAAGAAGCCATAGGCGCCATTGCGTCTCCTTGCTCCCTCGGCAGAGACAGACGCAGATCGAGCAATCGAGATGGCTCGGTACGTGGAGATGCTGGACATGGGCGTGCGCATCGCCGCCAGGTTCCACTCCCACTGCCCGCAGACGGCGCGCATGTACTACAAGCCGCCGCAGTCCGCCTCCTCTTCCTCGTCCTCGGCCGCGGGCGCCTCGACGGATCGGAAGGCCGCCGGCTTCGACCACGAGGCGGCGGCCGCCGCTGCCTTCCGGCCCTTTGCCGCCACGTCGCAACCGGGGCTCGGCGCCGGCGTGCAGCCGTCGGGGTTCGGCTTCGACACCGCCCAGGTCCTCATCTACGAGGTCGTATGAACAAGCGACGAGTTAGTTCTTCAGGAGAGGTTTCTTGGATGAGATTCCATTTTTGTGCGGCCGAGATCGAAAGAATTGATCGATTATACTGTACCTGTGTATACAAGACCATTCTTTAATTCGTTTTTGTCCGCGCTGGAGATAATCAAAGAAACATGTGCCTGTTTGATTATCAATCTGTCGCCACCGACAACCGAAGGTACTGTTCGAGGAACGGCGAATCCGTAGAAACTGCAGGGATCGGCGAACTGCACAACATGATCGACGAATTTGACGACGTTGCGTGGGCTGGGTGGATGAGTCACATCTCCAGAAACTGTAGGTACTCCGTTCAGAACAGAAGACGGCTGGCGGATTGTTCAACACGTCACAAGACTTAAATTATGGAGCGCTCGGTTCAGTACCTACTAGTGACCTTCAGCAGTCATTGGCTAATCACATGGAAATCGTACTACAGAAAAGTCCTAGGTGTGCATTACGTAGTACTCGGAGTACTTAGCTTTGGACAACGAATCTGGACGAAGCTGCTGGTCCGCTGTAGTATATGTTTGATTATATCAGGCGTATACTTTGATTGATCAATCTTGCGGCGCGCGGAATATTCAAAAGCATTTGGAAAGTTCAATCCTCGATCACTCCAATTAGATCGATGTAGCTAATGATCTTATGTAACTTGATTACCTAAGTGGAATCTTTACTTACTAATAAAGGAAGTAAGGTTTCTCCCTAATTTTTTCGTCCGTTTTTTATTTACCCATATTTTTTTGCTAATAAAGGAAGTAAGGTTTCTCCCCAATTTTTTCGTCCGTTTTTTATTTACCCATATTTTTGATGTAAATTGCAACTAATGCCACCGCGTTTGATAAAACGATTCAGTAAAATCCGTCGATTGATGAACCGATTCACCGGGCGATGCTCGCTTCCCGTAGGCGGGCCGAACGGCCCAATTCACCAGCTCGTGAAATCCGCATGGGTTGTCTTTCTTTCCTAAGATATTCTTCAAGCTAGGCTCCGCTGTCCATCGCGCGCCGCAGAGGGCCGTACCTACATAAAACAATGGGCCGTTCCGTCCAATTCAAAAGCCCCGTCCAAATGCTAAATTAGCCCTGACATGTCAAAATATTTTGTGTTTAATAGTCCCACATCGCTCCATCGTACAATGTCAAAATATGAAGGACAATATATGCAGAAAACTAAATTCGACGATGCGCGTATAGGTTTTTAACTCTCAGATGGGTCCCGTTGAAGGCCATTTGGTTTGACAAAAAAAGATTATGTGTTAAAAACAAAAAAAAGGATAGATTTTTTTAAAATGGAAATAAAAAAGCAACGGAAAATATTAGCAACAAAGCATGAGAAGGCCAACAGTAGAGGAGATGGTGCTGGCATGGCGAGCGACGGCCAGGACGGTGGAGCCGAGGAAGAGAGGAACGAGAGGAATCACGCAACGTGCGGCATATCGGGAGGAACTGGGCTGTATTGCGAAGCTCAAGGTGCCGCCATGGAGCGGTAGGGTGGCGGCGGGAGGAAGAATATCGCGTGAGAGAGAGGAGGGTGGCCTTGCACGCGAGTCGAGAGGTATCAACAAACAAATATAAACATGTGAAAGTATAACCTTTGATTTAATGTCACACCGTAGCAACGCAAGAGTTTTGTGCTATCTATACTTATAATAATAAAGCAAAAAGGGATTCGGTTCGTCCGTCATTTTTTAAGCAAACATAATGATACAACTAAAATTAGGATCCACTTCAACATAAAAATATTTAATTAATTATAAACCCGGTGCAACGCACGAGCATTTTTTGCTAGTATAGAATAAAGTCAAATTAAAAAGAGAAGAAGGAAGCTGTCCTGTACAGATTAGGATTACAGCAATGCGAAGAAATTGCCTTCGGATCCATTCTAAAACGATTGAAAAATTATAGTTTTGTGTTAATTGAATATTCAATACGTCTAGAAAGTCAATCATGGATCAGTCCAATTAGTTCGATCGAGCTAATGATCAGCCTTAACTTGGTTCACATATCACATGGAACGCCGAACACAGCCAAATCAATCTTGCAGTTGGCGGAACAACATTAGGGTAGTAGAAGGTTTATGATGGATCACTCCAATTAGTTTGATGGAGCGAATGATTGTCGTAACTTGATTCCCCGAGTAGGATAGTAGAAAATAAAGTCAAATTTGAAAAACGCAAGGAAACTCTTTCCCACATGCAGATTATGATGATAACAATGCAACGAAGTTATCTTCAGCTAATTATCATCTTAAGTGCCATGTCAAAAGTAATTCTCGTCCAGAAGAATACGCCTTCTCTAGTTTCTTAGTAGACCAATGTATTTTTTTATAATGGGACGAAATTGCTTTCAGCACACTCAACGCCTTCAACAGTTCCCGGGGATGTTGTCCTAACATTCATCTGCTCTGCCACAACATGCACGATCATTCAGCATCACCTTCTTGGACTGCCTCCTACTCCTACTCACCTAGAAATACCATACATTACTCCGACCTACAGCGTGGCATGACCCAACCACTTGCACCATGGCAAAATATTCGACACGTTTAGAAAGTCAGTCATGGATAACTAAAGTAGTTTGATGGAGCTAATGATCAGCCCTAATTTGATTCCCAAATCTCGCATTAGATCGTGACCCTTGTACCAAACACATTTGAATCCAGTGACTGCAGAAAATTAGACCGTCTTCGAGAGGGCGTCTCAATCAAGCCGATGACTCTGGCTTAAAACTGATATTCGAGTCCTACCAAGCAAGAAGAATGTCATGCAACATCCAATTCTCAAGAAGACACCCTCAAGATGAGGATGAGGAAGCATCCCTCTGTGGACAACATGAACTTGGGATTCCACCCAAAGAGCCCAAGCCATTAACGTGGAGAGAGAATTTGGAGCTCTCTCGATGCTCGTAGTTGAGCGTCGGGTGTCTATTTTGGACAGGGTCTTGTGGAGTGGTCATCTTCACCTATTATGTCGCTTGATCAACTTTTGGTTTGGGCTATGAGCGTGCTTTGCTATGTGACGATAGTGGGCTTGGTTGCGTCTGCAACGGTACAAGGGTAAGAATAGGGCTACGCCCCTCTTGATTTTCCTAGAAATACTAGCCATAACAACTCATCATTTATAAGATATTTGTTAGTTCAGCCCCCTCCTACATCGCACCCCTTATCTTAGTTCATGGCGAGGCCACTGGGTCACATGGTTAAGGTTGCAAGTGGTGTGTGACATCCCGCTACGCCGCGTTGCCGCCCCACAATATACATCCGCAAAATGTCGTCGGGCTGACCACTTTGATTCTAGCGGGCTAAAGCGGCATGGCCGCGTTGCCCATATCCACACCATTGGGCTAGCATAGCCCGCAAAATTGTTGTGTCCCCCTACTTGAGCATCACATCCTTCTCGACCATCCTCGCTCGCCTACATCACCGGGACCTCCCTCTATCGCTGCCGTGCCGCGACACCCGAGGTGCCAACCTCCTCTTCCCTCTCCGCCCCTCTCGTCCTCGCTAAGCGCTGACATGTTCTTCCAATCCCCTCTCCTCTCCCTCAGCATCGCCTCCTCGATGGGGAAAATTCTTCTAGCATCGCCGCCACCTGACGGTATTCGATCCTCCGCCAACCTGCAGCTGCAGCCCGCCGACGACATATCCTATAACATCCTCGAAGTTCATGTCAAAAAAAGAGTAAAACTTGGAAGATTTAAAAAAAGGAGTAAAAGAAGGAAAGTATTTGCTCTGTTTTGTCAAACAACTGATTACCATGAAAATACGCCTTCTCTATCTACTTACGTAACAACGGGTATTACGTATTCAGTTTATGAAGGGGACTGTCTCGTCTTGCTTCTCCCCTGCTTTCTCATCGTCAGTCTCTGTCGCCGATCCACCAAAACCCTAATGGCTTCCCGCCTCCTCCACCTCCGCCGCCTTCTCCCGGCCGCGCGCCCGTCCGCCGCCGCCGCGTTCTCCACATCCGTCACCCCGACCCCGCGGGTCTCCGGTCTCGTAGACGAGATCTGCGGCCTCAACCTCCTCGAGGCTTCCTCCCTCGCCGACGCCCTGCGCGGCCGCCTCGGCGTTGACCAGCTCCCTCCCCTAGCTATCCTAATGGGCGGAGCAGCTCCGCTGGCCGGCGATGGCGCCGCTGGGGCGGCCGGCGAGGAGGCAAAGCCGAAGGAGGAAAAGATGGCGTTCGACGTGAAGCTGGAGGGGTTCGACGCCGCGGCCAAGCTTAAGATCATCAAGGAGCTGAGGGCGTTCACGAGCTTGGGCTTGAAGGAGGCCAAGGAGCTCGTGGAGAAGGCGCCGGCCGTGCTGAAGGCCGGAGTGCCCAAGGAGGAGGCGGAGGGCATTGCTGAGAAGTTGCGGGCACTGGGCGCCAAGATTGTTCTCGAGTGAGAGGACCAGATCTCTGTATGGCTTTGTTTCTTGATTTCTTTCTGTTTATTGTACGAAGAAAAAAGAGAAAAAATTGGAACCAAGGATTCAATAATTAACGAGACTAACTCTGTTATTCTTATATCCTCTTGTTGATAGCAGAAATGCCAGTTGGGCTTCGGAAAACATGGTCTCAGAATTAGCCATAAAGCTTTTAGCTGTCTCATGCCTGTTTCTTGACGGAGCAAGAGATAGTGTATTATCTAGAACAAGAACAACTAGTTTAAGACTGGATTCTGTCTTATCAATCGCAGCTGTGATTTGCTTTTTACACAGATGTTCTCGGTAATGCATCTTTCATGTATCAGTGTTCAGTTTTTGCTAGGTAGAGTGTCGTGAAGTTTGCATGAACATGAAATTCAGATTTTAGAAAGGTCTTGTTATGTGTGGCAGCACTAGCTAGCTACTAATTTGAACCAGATCAAAATATTTGATTAAGATGGGAGTAATTAGTTTGACTAGTCTGCAGTATATGAATACATATATGAAATTTGCAAGCAGGGATAGTCCAAGGTACATGTAACTGCAAAGCTGTTATGTTGTGGTTGAAATGGGACATTGCTGATGTATTGAGGATGTTTTTGGAGATCAAATTTGGTCTGACAAAAGTTAGCAAATATGGAAATGATTTTCTTATTAGTTGATTATGTTTGTGAAAACTTTGTTCGGTATACTTTTAAATATTTCAATTTTTGTAATCATTCTCAAATGGCTTATGGTAATTGGCTTGAGGTTGCGTTGAGCAGAAGTTTTGAAACTAGCTCTATGAGAACCTCTATTAGTTGAGGTTTTTTCAGTTCTTTATATAGAGATATGAGTTTTCTGAAGTACTTACTCATGCTTAGAAACAGATGCTGGAAACAGAGAACCAATTCTTTTTATGCTTTGAGTTTATTGTAACGGATGTTACCTTTGTCTTCTCATTCACACTGAAGCATAGGTTTGTGAAACTGGTCAGTGGCACCAGATGGTCGCTAGTTGTTATGGTGACGCCTAGTTAATCCTTGCTCTGTTTATGTGCCTTTGATTGACAATATGTGTAACTACAGTTATATTGGAAAACGGTGTGATTGACTGTAGCATGTATTAATCGAGAAGATAAAATGGAGACTCATACTCTCTCAACCTCAAATGCACTTTCAATAGATGTTCGTCTATATCTTGCATGCATGGTGCAGTTAAAGTTTAAAAATCAACGATCAATGTATATCTTTCATCTATTGGTAGTAGAACACTTGAATGTTTTGGCATGATGACTGTTACTTGTAAGTTGTAACTAATTTTGTCAGGTCCATAAGAACTAGGTGTTTCTGCTGTAACTTGTGGAAACGAAAGCTCAGGGCATAATTTCTCAGTTTGTAAATCCCTGACTTCACATGTTGCGACTTCACAAATCAGGTAAACCGTAAGCGCCTGCTGTTTTGTCCTTGATGGGCATGTGTTGTGCACTTCTATTGCAGTCAAAGAAAGGGCTCTTTGCCTCAGTGTTTGCCAATTTGCCATTAACCCTGGTACCATCAATGTGCATGAGCAAGAGCACATAGCATGGAGAGGTAGTGGAAAATTGAAATACTGTATAAACATGCACCTCTGAAGACACTAATCAAGCTTAACCTCTGGTTTAATTGGATTGAAGCATCTTCTATATAGGTCAGCCAGCTTACTTATGATTATATTTGTGGTAATTGTAATTATCTTCCTGCTTCTGTTTTAGTCCCAATGAAAGTTGTGCTTTGTACCGTCCTGATTGGCCTACCATTTAGGGGGGAGAAGATATATTCATATACTAGACAACGATATGTGTCCCTTTTCCTGTCGAAGTTTGGAGGAAGCAAGGCACACATTATTATTACCTTGCAGTGCAGGATATATAACATGTTGTTAAGATTTAATTTAGCAGCAACCGTGTTTCCGTGAACACATCGACCAATGTGTTGATTATTTGGTGAACCTTGCGTGTTTTGTTTCTGTCTTGGTTATTCACTGTGTAGCAATGTATTGCACTATGGGCATCGGTAGCTACTGTACTTGGTTCTTGCTGGCTTACTAGCTGAATCAGCTGTGCGATGCTGCAATATTTCGTTTAACTGTCCTATTAAATTTACTTGTGAACACTGCAACATAGTGCATGACTACATTGTCTTGTCTTCCAGTGAAATGATAAATTGCGGGCAGCTGCTGCACCTGCATTTCATATTTCTCTTGAATGACTGTTAAAAATCCGAAATCTTAGGTACTTGCAAAGTCATGAAGACTTCATTAAGCATCAAGATGTATCTTATTTGAACATACAAAAAAGAGCTTGTGATCACTCTTTCGCTCATGTTTTAAGCCTGTCGGTGCTACATTTACCCGTGTGTGAGCCTACTACTATCGACATGATGTATCCCCGCTCCGCGTGGACATTTCTTTCTACAAAATCTCTGGTTTGGAGAAACATTCTACAATCTCCCCAGCTATAGTGCTTTAGGAAAAAAAAAACTGTATTGCTGTGTCCTATTCTACTTACCCGATGAATCAAAGAGGCAAAGAGGCCTTAAGAAAGAAGATGACCCGCAGAAATCTCAAATATATTAAGCTAGTGATAAAGATACGACCATTGATAAAAGTAGTATAAGAAATTAAGAATTAGTGAAAGAGTGATAAACGTACGACCATTGAGCAATAAAAATGAATTCCATCAGTTGTTATCTCAAAAAAAAAAAAATGGAATCAATCAGCAAGTAGTGTTGCAGGCTTGCGGCGCAGTACTGCTCATCGTTAAGAACTACCGGTACTTGCAAGTTTCTCCAGGACATCAGCAACAACAGAGGGAGAATTCACCTTTAGCTCTCTGTAGCCGCCGGTTGCCAGCACAGCCTTCAGCACTCCAGGAGACGCGATGTAGTCTACACAGAAGGCCTTGAGCTGTGGGCAATGGTGCCGGTCGGCCAGCTCCAGCGTGCCCGCAGCATTCTCGACGTCGATGGTCTCGCTCAACGCGCTCTCGCACAGAAGCCTCATCCTCTCCAGGTCGTACCGGTCCGCCGCTGCAAGCCAATCGCAGATCATCTCTCTACGGCTCTCCTTGGAACAACCAACAGCAGCTTCTCTGAGACCTGGGTAGTTGGTTGACTGACTCAGCAGGAGATCGTCGGCGTCGTCGTCCTCGACAGGCGGCAAGGTGTCCGTGTAAATGAAATGGAGAACGGCCTCAAAGGTCGCCGGTTTCAAGTCGTGGATTCTCACGTGGCGGCCACCGTCGCTGCCGCCGTGGTTGTCCGCCAGTAAGCCGTAGAACTGGGCGCTGAAGACTGTAACAGACTATACTGAACTGGTGGCTACCCCTGACGACCTCCGTTGAGTGCGTGGACATGGTGTGCCTCAAGCTCAAGGGAGCGTCGGTGGGAAAAGGGAAGGCAGATGGAGCGGCGGCCATGGTAGGAGAGATTTTTCTATCTTTTGAGGGAGTTGGAGGCGCTAGTCGGTAGACATGATTTTTGGCAGATGGGCTGGCGGCCACGGTTATGTATAGGCTATACCTCGGAAGTTGAACGATCCAAATTTATGAGGCCAGTTAATAATCGCATCCTATCGACGAGCGGGGGCTGCCGTATTGGATCGATCGAGTATCAAGGCTATCGATCCGTCTCATCGTTTCTGTGAAAGTGTTCTGGATTAATAATGAGCGCGAGCTACGGCATTGGCAAAAGCATTGGAGTAGACGTCATCAGCCCGCCTGGCCTCAGACTAGTCATAGTGGGGAGTAACTTAGACTAGTAACATGATACTCCCTCCTTTTCATAGAATAGGGCGTATAAATTTTTTCAAAATTTGGCCAAAGCTTAAGGCGCGGGGTACGGTTTATCTTGTTTCTTCCAAAACTGCCCATCCTAACCGCGTGCATCGATCAACCAAATCTTAAGAGTGGCGGTAATTAAGGCTATGCCATTGGCTGTGCATGGGGCGTGCGTGGATAGTAGCAGAAAATTAGGAAAGGAGCCTTAACTGTCGAAAACTCGTAAGTACGCCCGAGCTTGAGTGATCTCCATATCCACATTGCATCGGACCGTTGCCTTTTTTAAGTGACGTCATAGGCATGTCTTGTATACGATGCAGCGCTACATACGCCAAGTACAAGCTGGAACGATGCAAAGCCGAAAGTGAGCAGCGGACGCGGTTCCTGTTCGAGCCGTTGGCAGGGGACGGGGGTCCTGGACCTGTGCTCGCCATGTGTGTGTCTAGGTCATACAGGATCAGCGTGACATGGAGTCGCATAGGAACCGCGTCAGGGATCTCCAATGAGGCGACCCAAACAGTCGCTGTCAGATCCGTGTGGTCTGGAAATGCATTTGGACACAGACCCAACGATCTAACGCATAGTATCCGGGCTGTCCACGGAAACGTAAACTTGTTCCAAATGTGTGTTTTGGATGCGCTTCTACGAACACTATGCGGATGCGTAAAGTGTCCGTTCACGCCTGACGGACGTTTCGTCGAGCCCGTCTGCCAGCAACCCAGGCTCGATGTGTCTTCTCAGTTGCGCCAGCGCCGAGGCGTCACTTCGGCAATCTGCGCCACGTTAATGGCGATGCCTTGCCTGCCGAGCGGCTGCCGCCCACCTCTGTCAGCGAAGTAATGACGATGCCACGCGTGTCGTGCCGCTCACCTGCCTCCAGCGCATATAAATAGGGCGCACGCATCTCATCTCTTCTCACAGAAAACCCTAGCCGCCGCGCAACCTTCATCGTAGTGCCGCCTCCACGCAGCCCTCTGCCTTTGCCATGAGCAGCGGTGGGCGCGGCCAGGCTATTGCGCCTCCACCTCCGACTCCATCTCCCCCGGTCGAGAGCTGCAAGGAGTTGGAGGAGGACGAAAGCTCGGACAACATCCTCGACGCGGCCAGACACGCGAGGTTCATGTCTGATGCCGAGCGTGAAGCAGAGGAGGATCGAGCGGCCCACACGACATTCAACGCCGAGATGGAACGCCATAGGAAGGTGGCGCCACAGAGGTCCTCGAACATCGATTGGTCCTCTAGTGATCCTAATGAGCCTACCCCGGAGGATAGGACGGCGGAGCAGAGGGCGTTAGTCGACTCCTTCGAAACGCTCAAGAAGGCTGATGATGCACGAACAAGGCGCTGCGACAACACCTGCTAGAGGACGCGGCGGCTCACTAAGCTCTAGCGACCGCACGACGGCAGCGGAGAAGCAGAGGAGGGAGGGACGCAACGACTGGGCCGGACCGTCGGGCACCAAGTATCCTAGAGCTTTTTACTTGGTGAATGAAAAATAGTATTGAAAAAAAATGAATCGCCTCGCTGGGAATACACCTAGACACAAATGGATATGCGGTCAAAATATATCGACGGGGCGACGCAAACGAATGCGCGTGACCATTTTTACGTTCCTTGGAGATGCCCTGACATCTTGTTCCACCGGAACTCCCTATATTATAAAAAAAATCGGCGGAGGGGTGGGGAAAAACTATTCGCTAATGATACTCCCTCCACCAGGCCAAAGATGTCGGAGTTGTCCGTCACGCCAGTTCATTTTCACTTTTACAAAGAAAAACCTAAAACTTTGTCATTGTTTCAAATCTGGACTCGAAATCAATTTTCAAATATGTAATTTGTCGATCATCTGGCCGGTTCGTCGACGGAGTGCTTCCCTCGCGGGGATGCCGGCCTGCCGCGAACACGCACGCAGGGATGCCGGCCTGCCGCGAAAACGCACGGCCGCACGTGCACGAGTTCCCGTAATATTCCACGACGCGCATGAACTCGAGGATCACGGACGCGAAGGAGCTCACCGGCGCTTGACAGGGCGGCTCAACCTGGCGGCCGGCCAGCCTACTAGCCGCGCTCCCTCTTACGGTGGCTTCGCTCCCATCGTCGGTCTCACCCGCCTCCGCAGCTCCGTTGCCGCCTGGCCGCCATCGCGGGAGAAGGTTGACGCGTCCGACGAGGTTGAGTTTCCATCCGACGAGTGGTCATTGGGGTCTTCCTCGTCGTCGGTTAACAGATGACGAGCCTCCGACTCCGCATACGCCCGCGATGCGCCATCGCCCGGGTTCTTGCCAGCTGACGCCTACAAACGTGCCCACCTTGCGTTGGAGTTCTCTTCCGGGCCGTCGAGGCCAACAGCGTCCCCCTCCTCCTCGCCCTCCGTCGGCGTGGAGCTAGGGTTGCTCGGCGTGGAAGCCCTTTCCCACCAATGCCGCCATCTCGGCGACTTCCCCTCGCCGTCGATGTTCGATGGCAACGATAGGTTGCTCATGGTGGGTAGCCGGTGTTGGAGAAGATGAATGGCAGTAGAGCAGGCGCATGGATTTTATTGAGCGGGGATTAATGATGGCGCGTAAAACGCAGAGGTCTGCTGTTGCTCTTCCGCGGCGGTTCGGCGCACCATTCCGACGGTTGGCGCATCGATCGGCGTGGTTGCCCTCCCCGACAGTTGTTCTGCTTAATTCGCGACGGCTCGGGCCAGGGTCGCTGCCACGCGGGCCCATGTGAGAAGCGAGCGGACGCTCGGCGCGACTGCGCAACATCCATGAAGATGCAAATATGCCGCATATTTTGGTCGCTAGGGCAAGGTGCTGGTGCATTTTCGGTCCGCACGGATGCAACGACTGCTTTACGTCGCCCCACTGGTGGACAGAAGATCTAAGAGCATATATGTCCTGTTCCACGGACCTGGACCAGACCATCCGAAATGGCCCACTAACTGGTCCATGAAGTTAAGAGCAAGTACAATAGAGTCTAGTCAGCTGACTATAAGATATTAAATAATATATTTTAGATGAGTTGGAGGAGAGAGAAGGGGAGAGAGAAGGGAGGTGGGCTACTATGCAATAGCCAGCTCTTGCACGTGCTTCTAGGCACTTTGTTAGAATGAAAGGTGGATCATATGTTAATAAAGTAGTTCATTCTTATAGCCAACTATTGTACATGTTAGCTATATGGTGACTATAAATGACATGGCATCTTGTTATAGCCATCCGTTGGTTGTACTATTGGAATTGCTCTAATGCGTACGCCCACGGTCGAGCCTCACTCCGTGTATAGATACAACGTCTGCGCAGTGTTTCACGACCATGCAATACATCATTTAATGCTCATTGATTGGTTCCGCGCCTCACATCACGTATTCTAACATCCGGATCACCACAGCCCGGGCGCTATTCGTCCCCCCTCCCTTAACTGCTGCGTATTCATTGGCCCTGCATGTCTGCATGCATGGAAAGTAATAGAGAAAAGAGGAGACGGTTCACCATGCGAGGCATGGGGAGGAAAAGTAGAAACGGATCTGGCATTTTAATAGGGGTAAGACTGGAAAGATTTGGCATAGTTAAACTCTCCTTAATCGCCAAAATATTTACGCCTTATGCTTTGGGAAGGAGGGACCATATGTTACTAGTCTAAGTTACTACCTCCATAGTGGGTAGTAACTAATATGTGGTGTCATGCATTGTGTCATTTACTATGGTGTAGACTCAACTTGTCTTGGGGTGTGTGATGTTATGGTAACATAGCTAATTACCACCTCACTCTCTTTCTTCATTCATTGCCATGCCATGTCATCAAAATGCCTTGGGTTGTGTGATGTTACTAGCTAAGTTACTCCCACTATGAGCAGTCTCAAGGCGTTGCTCGGTGGAGAGCAAGCGCGCATACAGATCACGAGGACGCATCGGTTCATCACGGTTGTTCACCGCCTCGAATAGGGAGTCGTACTCGTCGTCAAGTAAGGCTGGACACGAGCCAGCTCGAGCTGAGCTCGGTCCGAGCCATGCTTTAGCTCGTCGGAAATCAGCTCGGCTCGGGCTGGCTCGTTTTGCCGACGAGCCGGAAAAGTAGGGAGCTGCCGAACATGATCAAGATCATCTATCTGTAATTCTATATGTTGTGTTTGTTGGGATCCGATGAATAGAGAATACCATGTTATGTTGATTATCAATTTATATCTATGTGTTGTTTATGATCTTGCATGCTCTCCGTTATTAGTAGATGCTCTAGCCAAGTTGATGCTAGTAACTCCAAGAGGGAGTATTTATGCTCGATAGTGGGTTCATGTCTCCGTGAATCTGGGGGAGTGAGAGAAACCTCTAAGATTATGGATGTGCTGTTGCCACTAGGGATAAAACATTGATGCTATGTCCGAGGATGTAGTTATTGATTACATTACGCGCAATACTTAATGCAATTGTCTGTTGTTAGCAACTTAATACTGGAGGGGGTTCGGATGATAACCTGAAGGTGGACTTTTTAGGCATAGATGCATGCTGGATAGCGGTCTATGTACTTTGTCGTAATGCCCAATTAAATCTCACTATACTCATCATAATATGTATGTGCATGGTCATGCTCTCTCTATTTGTCAATTGCCCAACTGTAATTTGTTCACCCAACATGCTATTTATCTTATGGGAGAGACACCTCTAGTGAACTGTGGACCCCGGTCCAATTCTCTTTACTGAAATACAATCTACTGCAATACTTGTTCTACTGTTTTCTGCAAACAATCATCATCCACACTATGCATCTAATCCTTTGTTACAGCAAGCCGGTGAGATTGACAACCTCGCTGTTTCGTTGGGGCAAAGTACTTGGTTTGTGTTGTGCAGGTTCCACGTTGGCGCCGGAATCCCTGGTGTTGCGCCGCACTACATCTCGCCGCCATCAACCTTCAACGTGCTTCTTGGCTCCTACTGGTTCGATAAACCTTGGTTTCATACTGAGGGAAAACTTGCTGCTGTACGCATCACACCTTCCTCTTGGGGTTCCCAACGGACGCGTGCTGTACGCGTATCAAGCTCTTTTTCTGGCGCCGTTGCCGGGGAGATCAAGACACGCTGCAATGGGAGTCTCCACATCCCAATCTCTTTACTTTGTTTTTGTCTTGCTTAGTTTTATTTACTACTTTGTTTGCTGCACTAAATCAAAATACAAAAAAATTAGTTGCTAGTTTTGCTTTATTTACTGTCTTGCACTCTATATCAAAAACACAAAAAAAATTAGTTACTTGCATTTACTTTACTTATTTCATTATGTTTCCTTTTAATTTTACCGTAAAAAATATGCCGGTAGGACGCGGGTCTATAATTGGGAGAAATAATATAGAAGAATTTTTCAACCATGTTAGTACCGTTGATGATTTTGAAGATAGACACTTGGTAGACCTTGCTCCTACTTATGAAATTGCCGCTGCTGCTTTAGTTCGTATGATGGAAACTAAATTTGTTAATCTCAATCCTATAATCCAACACATGTTTCTTACACTCGGTGATATGGAATAAGGGGAAAAGAAAGATTTTGTTTTAGAAACCCTTCTTAGAGAATTTGGTGGTATAGCAAGAGAGGCTAGAAAGATCTTTGCTAAATATAATATGCTTGGTTCTTATACCAATTTTGTTAGTCTCCTTGAAAAAGTGGACATGGAGAGAATAAGGTACACTAATAATATTAATGATGGTGGGGAGATTAAAGCACCAATAGCATGCAAGCTCCTAGCGATGAATGATGCACTAGAAAATAACTATGCTTGGCTTGTTCCTGAAAATTTGTTTGATGAGAGTAGCAAGCCCAAGACTAATGAAAAGGGAGACGCTAAAACTTATGTATCCAATATACTATGCATGGTTGAGAAAACTCCACACCCCGCTGTAGATGCACCATCCTTCGATAATACTTGATGCACACTTTCTGCACCTAGCTGAAAGGCGTTAAAGAAAAGCGCTTATGGGAGACAACCCATGTTTTACTACAGTACTTTGTTTTATATTTGTGTCTTGGAAGTTGTTTACTACTGTAGCAACCTCTCCTTATCTTAGTTTTGTGTTTTGTTGTGCCAAGTAAAGTCGTTGATAGTAAGGTTCATACTAGATTTGGATTACTGCGCAGAAACAGATTTCTTTGCTGTCACGAATCTGGGCAAAATTCTCTGTAGGTAACTCAGAAAATTATGCCAATTTACATGAGTGATCCTCAGATATGTACGCAACTTTCATTCAATTTGAGCATTTTCATTTGAGCAAGTCTGGTGCCTCAATAAAATTCGTCATTACGAACTGTTCTGTTTTTGACAGATTCTGCCTTTTATTTCGCATTGCCTGTTTTGTTATGCTTGATGGATATTTCGATTCCATTGACTTTCAGTAGCTTTGTGCAATGTCCAGAAGTGTTAAGAATGATTATGTCACCTCTGAACATGTATATTTTGATTGTGCACTAACTCTCTAATGAGTTGTTTTGAGTTTGGTGTAGAGGAAGTTTTCAAGGATCAAGAGAGGGAGATGATACAACATGATCAAGGAGAGTGAAAGCTCTAAGCTTGGGGATGCCCCGGTGGTTCACCCCTGCATATATCAAGAAGACTCAAGCGTCTAAGCTTGGGGATGCCCAAGGCATCCCCTTCTTCATCGACAACATTATCAGGTTCCTCCCCTGAAACTATATTTTTATTCCATCACATCTTATGTGCTTTGCTTGGAGCGTCGGTTTGTTTTTGTTTTTGTTTTGTTTGAATAAAATGGATCCTAGCATTCATTGTGTGGGAGAGAGACACGCTCCGCTGTTGCATATGGACAAATTGTAGGATAACGTTGCATAGAAAACAAAAAAATTCCTGCCGCGAACACGCAATCCAAGCCAAGATGCAATCTAGAAGACGGTAGCAACGAGGGGGTATCGAGTCTCACCCTTGAAGAGATTACAAAGCCTACAAGATGAGACTCTTGTTGCTGCGGTAGACGTTCACTTGCCGCTTGCAAAAGCGCGTAGAAGATCTTGATCACGATCACTTCCGGCGCCACGAACGGGCAGCACCTCCGTACTCGGTCACACGTTCGGTTGTTGATGAAGACGACGTCCACCTCCCCGTTTCAGCGGGCAGCGGAAGTAGTAGCTCCTCTTGAATCCGACAGCACGACGGCGTGGTGTCGGTGGTGGTGGAGAAGTCCGGCGGAGCTTCGCTAAGCGTGCGGGATGTGGTGGAGGAGAGAGGCCGCTAGGGTTTGGGGAGAGGGGGCGCAGGCCACTAAGGGGTGCGGCCACATTGGTGGTTCTTGGGTTGGCCGGCCCCCTCCCTTGGCCCCTCATTATATAGGTGGAACCCCAAGTGTTGGACTCCAAGTCTTCGAATAAGACCCGAAACCAAAACCTTCCATATGAAAAGGAAACCTACCTAGGGTGGGAATCCCACTTGGGGTGGGATTCCCCCCTTCCATATGGGGGGATGGCCGGCCCCCTAAGGGGGAGTCCACTTGGGACTCCTCCCCCACTAGGGTTGGCCGGCCATGGAGGTGGAGTCCCATGTGGACTCCACCTTCCTTGGTGGTTTCTTCCGGACTTTCCTAGAACCTTCTAGAACCTTCCATAGAACCTTCCGCATCATTTTAATTCACATAAAATGACATCCTATATATGAATCTTATTCTCCGGACCATTCCGGAACTCCTCGTGATGTCCGGGATCTCATCCGGGACTCCGAACAAATATTCGAACTCCATTCCATATTCAAGTTCTACCATTTCAACATCCAACTTTAAGTGTGTCACCCTACGGTTCGCGAACTATGCGGACATGGTTGAGTACTCACTCCGACCAATAACCAATAGCGGGATCTGGAGATCCATAATGGCTCCCACATATTCAACGATGACTTTAGTGATCAAATGAACCATTCACATACGATACCAATTCCCTTTGTCACGCGATATTTTACTTGTCCGAGGTTTGATCTTCGGTATCACTCTATACCTTGTTCAACCTCGTCTCCTGACAAGTACTCTTTACTCGTACCGTGGTATGTGGTCTCTTATGAACTTATTCATATGCTTGCAAGACATTAGACGACATTCCACCGAGAGGGCCCAGAGTATATCTATCCGTCATCGGGATGGACAAATCCCACTGTTGATCCATATGCCTCAACTCATACTTTCCGGATACTTAATCCCACCTTTATAACCACCCATTTACGCAGTGGCGTTTGGTGTAATCAAAGTACCTTTCCGGTATAAGTGATTTACATGATCTCATGGTCATAAGGACTAGGTAACTATGTATCGAAAGCATATAGCAAATAACTTAATGACGAGATCTTATGCTACGCTTAATTGGGTGTGTCCATTACATCATTCATATAATGATATAACCTTGTTATTAATAACATCCAATGTTCATGATTATGAAACTAATCATCCATTAATCAACAAGCTAGTTAAGAGGCATACTAGGGACTTCTTTGTTTGTCTATATATCACACATGTACTAATGTTTCGGTTAATACAATTATAGCATGACATATAAACATTTATCATAAACATAGAGATATAAATAATAACCACTTTATTATTGCCTCTAGGGCATATCTCCTTCACAAATATGTCCTTAGGTGACAAGGTATCAACTTGTCAATGCCTATGGATTGTAGGCTAGGGTTTAGTTGGAAGTAGAGGGTAAGTAGATCTCGAAGGTTTCAGCCGAAAAGTACTCGACGATTGTGAAAACTAGGGTTTGTAGACAATGATTCGATTATCTCTTCGTCCCTCGACTCCCCCTTTATATAGGAGGTGGAGCCGAGGGATTCGTGCTATACAAGTTACAGAGTCCGGGACGGTTTCTAACTCATCCCGCCAGATTACAAATAACACTTCCTATTACAACTCTTAACTTTCCTTAATATATCTTGGGCTCCCGAATCTTCTTATTCTTCGGGTAGTGGGCCTTCAGTAAACCCCGGGTACTATCTTCGGCAGGCCCATTTGGGATGCCTATGTCAAGAGCCCTCCGAGATTTTGCTTGAATCGTAGAGTCAGGGAAAATCTCCACTGTTTATTTTTATTCGAAAGCTTTAACCTTTTTATACTTCTTCACATAAAATTCTATATTGTACAGGGATAATGGTAGTTGGGGCTAGTTCATCTGACGGATCAGGTACTAGTTAACTGCTCTAGTGGCAATCCGCAAAAACCTACTTCAAGATCACGTCCCTGGACATGATCTCGGGATACTGGTGTAAACTTCGACAGGTGCCGCTTAAGGTCTTACCATTCTGTCGAGTCCCAGTCAAATTTATCGGGTACCTAACGCGTCCGTTAGGATTTTTCTTCGTATCTGTTGATACGGATAAAAGTAGCGTAGCGATCTTCGGCGATGCCACGCCCAGCAGAACGGATCTGGGGTCTTACCTTCGCAAATTTGCGGCATTCATAAATTGATCGCAACTTTGGCGTTCTGAGAATATATTGTCGAGTGCTTTTCCGGCTGTTGGAATGGCACATTTTATCGAGTCAAATATGACTTATATTGCTCTCCCGATGGGAGTATATGTAGAGTTAATTATAACTCGAAATATACTCTCTTGCTTTTCTATCTTTTATTTTTGAACTTCATCGGGTACGCGAACAGCGTTCCCGATGGGAGTAGCCCCCGAGGCTACAGCCAAGAACTTGTGCTTGGTTGTAGGCTCAACATTTTAGTCCACCTTGTCACTATATTGTCATTATGTTCCAATATGATCTTCTTTTTATCTCTCGGGTGCGCGAACAGCGCTCCCGATGGGAGTAGCCCCCGAGGCTACAGCCAAGGACTTGTGCTTGGTTGTAGGCTCCCGCAATTTCTATACTGCCATACTCGAAATTTTACTTTTTGTCGAAGTAGCCCCCGAGCATTTGGGCAAAAACTTGTATTTGATCAAAGGCTCCCGAAGTATTCAAATAACTCCTCCTGTCGCCAGTCTTCTTTTATTTTCTTGTCGGCATGCTTCCCTTAATCAAATTTACTTCATCTCTGTTTAATAGTCGTGATTTTTCTGCCCTGTGGGTCCATTGCTTCTACCACGTTGACACGTCGTGCAAGTGGGGGACACACGTCCTCCGCTTTTCCTGGCGCACGTACGGTAACGCTTATCTCAGTAAAAATACCTTTTTACACTTTTATCTAGAAGATTTGTTGTCACCACACGATTTCTTCATCCAACGGTGCATTGCTTCACCCGATTCTTATATAAACCTTTCTTCAACCTCCGTTCACTCCCTCGCTTGCGCCGCACATTTGTTCCTCTTCGCAAAAGCTTCCCCTGCGCCCAACTCTCTCTGATCTTCCGCACTCACGAACATTGCTTTGCCCATTGCCGTTGATGCCACCGCGTACGCGACTCACTCGCCACAGCACTCCAGAGTCCAAGATGGCCGCCGAAGATCTTGAGTGGGAGAGATCTAAAATCTCCAACCAGGACGTCAACATGCTGAAGAGGCTTGGCCTGATGAAGAAAGAAGACGCCATCCGCTTTCCTAGCGAAGAAAGCTACCCCAACCCTCCAATGGAGTACCGGGTTAGTTTCGTTGATCACCTCATCCGCGGCCTTTCGGCCCCAATTCACGATTTCCTCCGTGGCCTTCTTTTTGTTTACGGGATTCAACTGCACCAGTTGACCCCTAATTCCATCCTCCACATTTCCATTTTTATCACACTGTGCGAATGCTTCCTTGGAATCCCTCCTAATTGGGCTCTGTGGAAACGCATTTTCTGCCTCCGCCGCAATGGCTCCCACAACGCCACCTATAACATAGGCGACGTTGTTATCTGTGTCCGAACTGACGTTGATTATTTCGACGTCAAGTTTCCTGATTCTGTCCAAGGATGGCGCAAAAGATGGCTCTACATTCACGAAGAAAGTGCCAACTCTGTGGAACACAACATAATCCCTTTCGACGGAAGTGCCAAAATTCAGCGCCGCCGTTCCTGGGACGCTGAAGCTTCCGAAGAAGAGAAAAAGGCGACAGAAGCACTTATGTCTCGTATTCATCAGCTTCAAAATACTCGAGGCAAAGAACTATCTGGTGTTCAAATCACTGCCTACTTCCTTAGGATTAGAGTGCAGCCTCTTCAGGCTCGCAAAAATCCCCTTTGGACATATTCCGGAGAAAACGACGCCAATAGAGTCTCCAGTGATCTTTCTGCAAAGGACTTGGAGAAGTTGATTCGAAGAGTTTCCCGCTTGGCCAAGAAGGATCCTATTCCTTCCTCTTGTCGCGTGGAACCATACAGCTCCGCCAATCCTCTCCCTGAGGTATTTTATCTTCTCGAGTTTCTGTCTTGTTCCGAACTTTCCTTGCATCTTATTGTATTGATATCTCTCTAATTTTTTCTTTTGTCGCTATTTTCTTGCAGAACCATCCTACTATGGCTTCCCTTCCTCCTCTTCCTGAGGGTGGAGAAGTCGAAGAACAGGCTATCGTTGCCGAAGACACCCAAGGCTCTTCTATTCCTGAAAGTGAAGTCGCGGGTTCTCACAAATCTGCGGCTTCCCATGAAAAAGAAGTTGAATCTGAAGCCAGCGAGTCGACGCAATCCCTTCCTCCTGCTGTTTCCCCAAGGAACAAAAGGAAAAGGAATGATGCCGAGGATTCTGGCACTTCTAAGGCTGAAAAAGTTGTTCCTTCTCATCCGAAGGCAGCTTATGATCCTTATATTGAATCCCTCGTCAGCTCGTAAGTCACCTTTATTTCTCCCTTTTTCTGTACTCGATGTGTTTATCTTGTCTTACTTTTTATGCTGCCGATTTTTGATCAACAGTGATGACGAGGAAGAAGTACCAACTGTTGACGTGGCTCCTCGGACAAGCACGTCACATACTGTACTTGCCTCAGACACGCTAGTTGAAGGAGAAGAATCCTCGCCTCCTCAACAAAACGTCGTCACCACAACTCCGCCGTCAAGCCCCCTTGCTCCTTCACCAAAAAGGACAAGGATTGAAACAATTGATAAACCTGCCCCTCAATTGGGCAGCTCGTCGACTTTGCTCTTAGATGATGTAAGTTTGTCGATATCTATATTTTTTCTATTTTGCTTTTTCACGCCTTCACTCTCTTTTTCATGCCGATGTTTCTCTTGCTATGTTCTTCTTTAACAGCCCATGATCAAAGAGCTTCTCCGAATCGGATCCCAATTTATTGGGTACCGTGAGTATGCTAGCAGAGCCGAAGGTAACAACTTTATACTTGCCGTTTTTTCTTGACTTTTTGCTCCTGTTGCTTGTCGCGATTTTTGATCTTTCTTCTCCCCCTTTTTTTATATCTCGATAGAGAAACTTGCAGAGGCCAACAAACGTGCCGACGCACTTGCTCAAAAACTTGAGCAAAGTGAGGCGGCTCGCAAGAAGGCCGAACTTGTTGCTAACGAAGCCAAAGCCGAGGCTGATGAAGCCAAAGCAAAAGCTGCTAGTGTCGAGGAACTGCAGAAAAAACTTGAGGATGCTGAATCTGCCTTAAACGAGCATAAAGCTGCACAAGCTTCTCGTGAGCAGGGGATCCTCAAGCGCTTGAAATCACAAAGTCGACGCACTTACAGTAATATTATTGATCCCTTCTATTTTTTATGAAAACCGCTGTTTCTTGTTGTTGACCAACGTTTTGTTTCCTTGGCAGACCAAACAAACCAAGATTTTGATCTGGAGAATCCTGTCAATGACCCTCTCCTTGACGCACTTACTTATCTGGAGCTTCATGGGTCTGAAATTCGTGAAGGCGTGGCCAATGCGAATGCAGGATTGTCGGCGCTGTTCCCCTACTTCTTCCCGAAGAAAGAGGAGCCCTCGACTTTCCTTACCCTTGCCAAGACTTTCAATTCACCAGAAAATCTTGGACTAAATATGCGTCAGGAGAACATGAAGATTGCTGTCGAAAGCACTGTTGCTCTAGTTGCTGACAGCCAACAGACTATTGATTGGACGAAAGTTGGCGACACCGAGCAAATAGAGCAATCCAGATGGAGGTCCCTGATTAAGGCAGCCAAGCCCAACACGAAGAAAATCTTGGCTTATCTCGGGATTAAACCAGCTTCGACTCCTAGCTCATCAAGGCCGGAGGTCTAGTTGCATGCCTCTTTGTTTTTCTTTCTATGTTTCTTTTGCTCTTGTCGCCAAAGTAGTCATTTGGCGACACGTACTTCCTTAGCTCCACTGTAATGCCTTTGTAATTATTCCGAGAGATTAATGAAAACTCTATCTTTTGCTTGTTGATTGATGTTGTCTTTTAAATTTCAGTTGGTATTTGATAACTACACTCCATCTTCCACTCCTTCCAATGTTTCGCCTTCTTCTTCTCGCTCAAAGAGAACTCTTGCTGATGCTACACCTGTCGAAGATTCCTTGCCGCGAGAATTGGATGAACTTCGGCAGCAGCTTCAGTATGCAAAGAAGCAAACACTTGTGATGATGGAAAAATCTCGCAAGTCATCTGAAGCCGAAAAAATTGCACTTCAGCAAGCTCGCGAGGCCGTGGCTGCTAAGGAAATTGCTGCTTCCGAGGCTGAAAAGGCGACTACTCGAGAAAATTTCATGCTCGAGTTGATGAATGAAGCTAGTGCGGATATGTCGGGTATGCTTGTTTCAACCTCAATATCTTCCGTCTTCATGCTACGTCTCGTAAAATTTTCTGCTCCGTTGTTTTAATAGGTTCCTTTACTGATGCTGTTGCCGAAGAAGAAAGGGTAAATACTAGGACGAACCTCCTCGTTAATCTGTCCCTTGATCATGGTTCTTTGTTTTGGGCTACCCCAGAGAGGACCCGCCAAATTGTCAGATTTCAGGATCGCGCTTCTCAAACTCGCGACTTTCTTGACTTCTGTACCAAGACCCTGTCCATGGTTTATAATTCCATGTTTCCTCGGAACGTTCAACCAAATACTCTTCCCGGGTTAATGGAGAAATTCAAGGATGCCCACAGGATCCATGATTTTGTCAAAGCTCAACTGGTAGCTGGCGCCAGATTTGCTCTTATCATGCTTCAGATCTGTCACTCAAATCTTGACCTAACCCAAGTTGTTGCGAAAGTTCATCAGAAAGTAAAGCGCCGAAGAGTTGGTGTCGACCGAATTAACACGAAGGTTTCGCCTGTAGCCGAAGAAATGATTGAAGACCTTCTTCGGATGGATGCCGACTTTTTTGCCAATGGTCATTATGCTGATTTTCTTGGCGCTGCTCCTGAAGAAAACAGAATTACCCTTGATGACATACTGAATCAAGACTAATTATCTTCCTTTGTAGATAACTCTTCTTTGTAACCCATGATTGTGATTATATTATGAAGCAATCATTATATTTCTATATTTGTCTAGCTCCCGAATGTTTCGGTGGCTATTTACTGTATTTGTATATTGCGAGGTTTTGAACCAAGGCATTTATTTAATATGTATTGATGGCGAATATCAGCCCCCGAGCTTCTTTATTGAGTACTATTTTGTATTTTCGTTGACTCACGAGGTATTTTAGTACCAAGGCAAGGCTTTTCTTTGTCGATGAACTATATTGAAATTCGTCGGGTCAAAGACTTTGAGCATGTCGATAAAGAAAAGTTATATTGACACTATCTTTATTATATTGCAGCACCGCGAGCCCGCCTCAGTAAAAACCTTTCTCGGCCCCACTCGGTGCCCCGAAAAAGGAAAAGAGTGCGTCTGAAAACTCGCGGGCGTTTCAGTACATTGAAGTTTTACAAGGACTATATTTCAACTCTAGGCGTAGAACCGCCTGAGTTGCGCCACGTTCCAGGGGTTTTGCTCCTCCACCCCTGTTTTCTTGTCCTTTATCCTGTATGCTCCTCCTCCAATTACTTCCGTGACAATGTAAGGGCCAAGCCATGGTGACTCGAGTTTTTCATGACTTTTTTGCGTGAGCCGAAGAACTAGGTCTCCCACCTGAAAAGATCTTGGCCGCAAACGTCGACTGTGGTAATTCTTGAAGTCCTGTTGGTATTTGGTTACCCTTGATAGTACCTCGTCTCGAGCTTCGTCGAGTGCATCGACGTCGTCTTCCAATGCTATCTTGGAAGTTTCTTCATTATACTCTGTGACTCTGGGGGAGTCGTGCTCTATTTCTATTGGTAGTACTGCCTCTGCTCCATGGATCAGGAAAAATGGTGTCTCCTGTGTCGCTGTATTTGGTGTTGTTCGGATGCTCCACAACACACTTGGTAGTTCTTCTGGCCAGGTATGTCGAGCTTTTTCCAGTGGTCCTAACAGGCGTTTCTTGATGCCATTGCAGATGATGCCATTGGCTTTCTCGACTTGCCCATTGGTTTGAGGGTGTGCAACTGACGCGAAGTGCAACTTGATACCCACTTCTTTGCAATAATCTTTGAATTCGTGGGATGTGAAGTTACTGCCATTGTCTGTGACGATGCTGTGGGGCACTCCAAATCTGAAGACGAGTCCTTTTATGAATTTTACTGCGGATGCTCCATCTGGTGAATTTATCGGCTTCGCTTCTATCCACTTTGTAAATTTGTCGACAGCTACTAGCATGTACTCCTTTCCTCCTGGCCAGGATTTGTGTAACTTGCCCACCATATCAAGTCCCCATTGGGCAAAGGGCCATGACAATGGTATTGGTGTTAGTTCTGCTGCTGGAGAGTGGGGTTTTGCGGCAAACCTTTGACACGCGTCGCAAGTTCTTACTATCTCCTTAGCGTCCTCGATTGCTGTCAACCAGTAGAATCCTGCCCGAAAAACCTTGGCTGCAATAGCTCGACTACTTGCGTGGTGGCCACATATTCCTTCGTGTACATCCTTCAAAATTATTCTTCCTTCTTCGGGTGTGACACATCTCTGCAGGACGCCTGAAATACTTCGCTTGTACAATTCTCCTTTGACCACCGTGAAAGCTTTGGAGCGTCGAATTACTCGTCTTGCCTCAACTGGATCATCGGGTATTTCTTTCCTGAGGATGTACGATATGTACGTCTGCATCCATGGTATCTGTATCACCATGACCAGGTCCTGATCTTCTTCTTCTTCTTCCTCTTGCTTTTCCTTGGTAGCCCCCGAGGGTTTCTTCTCCTTCTTTTTTGATTTTGTCGATTTTGTAGATCTCTCTGTTATCTCTTCCCAAAATACACCTGGCGGGACTGCAAGGCATTGCGACCCGATGTTTGCAAGGACGTCGGCTTCGTCATTGCTCAATCTGCTAATATGATTTACTTCGCATCCATCAAACAACTTTTCGAGCTCGTTGTAAACCTCCTTGTATGCCATCATGCTATCATTGACTGCGTCACATTGGTTCATGACTTGCTGAGCCACCAATTGTGAGTCGCCAAATATTTTTAATCGAGTTGCACCGCAAGCTTTCGCCATCTTCATCCCGTGTATGAGGGCTTCATATTCTGCTTCATTATTAGATGCGTTAGGGAACGTCATCCGAAGGATGTACTTCAACTTGTCGCCTTCAGGTGATATGAGTACTACTCTGCGCCGACTCCTTCTAGTCTTTTGGACCCATCAAAGTTCATGGTCCAGGTTCTCGACAAATCTGGAGGTCCTGTGTTTTGCAACTCCATCCATTCTGCGATGAAGTCCGGCAGAACTTGCGACTTGATTGCTTTTCTTTTTTCATACGTGATGTCCCGAGGGGAAAGTTCTATCCCCCAAAGGGAGACACGACCCGTAGCTTCTGGATTGTTTAGTATATTTGACAAGGGAGCTTCATTGATCACTATGATCGGGTGTGCCGAAAAATAGTGGCGCAGTTTTCGTGCTGTTGTGAGCACTCCATATGCTAGCTTTTGGTACTGAGGGTACCTTTGGTTTGATGGCGATAAAACTTCGCTGATGAAGTATACTGGCCTCTGTACTCCGTGGAGTTTTCCTTCTTCTTCTCTTTCGACAACTAGCACCGTGCTCACCACTTGGGGCGTGGCTGCAATATACAGCAGGAGAGGTTCCTTTTCCTTCGGCGCCACCAGAATTGGTGGTGTCGAGATTGTGCGCTTCAAATCCTCGAAGGCTCTATCGGCCTCTTCGTTCCACTGGAATTTATCTCCTTGCTTTATTAGAGCGTAAAATGGTAACGCTTTTTCTCCCAACCTGGCGACGAATCTGCTCAAAGCTGCGACTCGCCCAGTTAGTTGCTGTATTTCTTTCAACTTTGTTGGCTTCCTCATTGTTATGATAGCTTGTATTTTATCGGGATTTGCTTCAATCCCTCTTGCTGAAACTAGAAATCCCAGAAGTTCTCCTGCTGGGACGCCAAAAGAACACTTCGTCGGGTTCAACTTCAGGCAGAATTTGTCGAGGTTGTCAAAAGTTTCTTTGAGGTCCTCGATCAGCGTTGCCCCCTTTTTTGACGTTATGACGACATCATCGATGTATACTTGCACGTTTTTCCCGATCTGTGTCGCTAAACACTTCTGCATCATCCTCTGATATGTTGCTCCCGCATTTTTTAGACCAAAGGGCATTGTCTTGTAGCAGAACACGCCGTAAGGTGTAATAAACGCTGTTTTGGCTTCATCATCTTCTTTTAATCTGATCTGGTTATAACCAGAGTATGCATCCAAAAAGGAAAGACGTTCACAGCCTGCCGTGGAGTCGATGATTTGATCGATCCTTGGGAGGGGAAAGTGATCCTTAGGACAATGTTTATTGAGACACGTAAAGTCGACGCACATGCGAAGGACTGTCATGTGTTTCTTCGGCACCATCACTGGGTTAGCTACCCATGTGGCTTCTGTAGATATCTCTTTGATAAAACCAGCCTCCTCAAGTCGATTTATTTCTGATAGCATGGCTTTGCGGTTTGGTTCCGAAAAACGCCGCAAAGGTTGTTTGATTGGTCTCGCTACTGGATCCAAGTTTAGGTGGTGCTCGGCAAGTTCCCTGGGTACTCCTGGCATGTCAGCTGGACACCATGTGAAGATTTTCCAGTTCTCACGGAGGAACTTGACGAGCGCGCTTTCCTATGCGATATCCATGTCGTTTGCGATAGATGTCGTCTTTTTTGGGTCTGTCGGGTGAATCTGCACCTCTTTTGAATTTTTCTCGGTATTGAAAGTTAATTCTTTGTTTGGCCTTCCAACGTCCGGCAAGACGTCGTAATCAGTCATGCTTTTTGACGCCAAGTACTCAGCTTGCATCCCGAAAGTTTCGACAGCCGGTGAAAGTCCTTATCGCACTTATCGGCTAAGGCAAAGCTTCCTTTGATCGTGATTGGTCCCTTTGGTCCAGGCAACCTCCACAGCAGGTATGTATAGTGTGGTACCGCCATAAACCTAGCATATGCTGGTCGTCCCAACAGCGTGGTATTGCGACGGAAAATCCACGACTTCAAATTCGAGCCTCTCGATTCTATAATTTTCTCGGGTCCCAAATCGAACGTCAAGATTGATCTTCCCCAATGGATAACTTGGTTTCTCCGGTGTGATGTGGAACCTTGTGTCTCGTTGGTTTCAAGTTTGCTAAGGATATGTTCATCTTCCTCAATGTATCTCGCATACATAAGGTTTAGGCTGCTGCCGCCGTCTATGAACACTCGAGAGACATCAAATCCCGCGATAATCGCCGCGTAATAAGTGCCGATCGCCCTGGTCGAGGAACTTGCTGCGGATGATCTCGCTATGGTGAAGCCAATATCTTGTCTGGCCAATTAAGATACTCAATCGTTGGTGGAGGCATTTTTTCTGCCATAAACACTGTCGTGAGATTACTTTACGAGCTCTATTGGACGGCCTTCCCTTCTGAATCATCGACACCGCTCCGTTGGAGTTAGGATCAACATAAGGTGGTGGTGTAGGTGCTGCCGCTATTCTGAGCTGATGCCGATTGTCGTCTGTAATCGCGGGAGGAGGCGGCAAGTGAATCTCGCTTCTGGGTTCCCGAGGATTTCTCTGTGTTGCTCGCGCGTTAGCGTTTTCTGCATACCGCCACATTGCCTGAAAATTTCGACAGTCTTTCTGCAGGTGCCCTGACTGTCTTTTACCGTTGCTATCGAGGAAAAAGTGCATCTGACACGGTCCATTCATCATCTCTTCAGGGGACACAAAAGGCCTTGGGAATCTAGGCCCGCTATTTTGCCTGTTGCGTGAATCATCCCTGTTATCACCTCGCTGCTCATTGCTTCTCTGATAATCATCTCTGTTGCTTCCTCCTGTGTTTGCCCGAAAGCCTGCCGAAATTTGCCCTGGAGCGTCATAGTTCGGATAATGCCGAGGAAATCGTCGCCTTGGTTGATAGTTTCGACCGCGGTCCTCCTCTGGTGACCTGTGCCGTTTGTTGTGGACAGCATCTTCTCCATCTGCCCATCTATTTTCTATCTCCATTAACGCGGATACTGTCTTTGGATTGGTCCTTCCCAAGTCCTCGACAAAATCTCCACGCCTAATTCCTGCGACAAACGCATCTATTGCTCTCTCGTCAGATATATTTTCTGCCGAGTTTTTGATGATATTCCACCTTTGGATATACTTTCTCATTGGCTCGTCTGGCTTTTGTCGACATGCTCTCAACTCCTCTAACGACGCAGGTTTTTTGCACGTGGATCTGAAGTTCTTGATGAACACATCCTCGAAACTTTCCCAGCTGTCGATGGATCCTGGAGTGAGTTTTTTTTATCCAAGATCGTGCGGCTCCACTCAAATGCACCTGGATGCTTTGCATAGCTGTTGCCCTGGTTCCTCCTGTGAGCTTCACCGTCTCCAAATAGTCGACTAGCCAATCCTCTGGATCTTGAAGGCCGTCGAACTTTTTGAAATTATCGGGTAACTTGAATCCTGAGGGGACTCGAGTTTTTCGGACTCTCCTCGTGAAGCATGGTAAGCCGCACATATCTTCGTCGTTAAGCTCTGGAGATTGCCGATGATCCCTTCTGCTTTGCCGCGCTCTCGTCGGCCCTTGCTTGTGCTTCTTTGTGTCTCTTGCTCCACTTGGTCCTTCGTGTGCCGCCGCTGTTGCTGCTGCAGGTCGTGGACTATTTTGCCTTGCCGCTCCTTCGGGAGGCGTTGATACAAACGCTGTCCCCATAGCTCCAACTCCTGCTACCGCCATATTGTACAATGTTTCCCTTGGATCACCTGGAGGTGGTTTAGATGCAAGGATAAAAGCATGTGTCGCCATATACCCAGCTTCTGGTGTCTTAGGGATGATGTTTCCTCTTGTATCTATCGACATGAAGGACATGTCGAGGTTTTGGACCAAGTGTTCTCTTTCTGCTTCGGGTATGTGTTGAAGCCTTGATATTGCTCTGGTCCTCGCCTCCCTGTGGCTATCACCCGAAGTGCTAGATTGTCGACTTAGATCTGCCCTTCTCTGCCGGGATGCGAAGCTGCCTCCTTTCTCTGTTCAACTCAGTGTCTGTTTTCCAATTCCCTGGCAGCTCGTGCGAGCCTATATTGATATGCTTGTAATTCCTCTGGTGTGGCCGTGGTAGCCATTGGTTCTGTACCGTTCATAGCTCTCGCGGCTCTGTCCCACGCTGCTTGTGAAAGTTGAACTCTATCTCGCGGCTCTGGCCCGACGTATTTGTTGCCCAGGCCTTGTCGCAGATTGGAGGGATCGACGTATGGATTTCCCAGATCGTCGAAAGCCTCAGATGTTTCCTCTTGATCTTCAATGGCATAAATCTGATGATACTTTGTACTCAGATCTATGTTGGGTTTGGTGACATCATCGTTGAGATTGATGAAGACCTTGCCCACTGTGATAGATTTGTCGATGAAGTCATAACTGTCGACATCGCTTGAGCCATCGCTTATATATGAGTCCGCAGATGACTCAAACGACATGTCGTTGAAGATCTTGGCGAGTTTCTCTCTTGCTCTGGTGCTGACGTAGCGTGTCGCCGAAGTTTCTTCTTCTCCTGACTCAGTTGACGATGCATAGCTTGAAAAATCGGAATCGACCGCCGACGATCCCGACGAAATCGGAATCTCGACACGATACGATCCTTCCTTCTCGACGCGAAAGTGAAACCTTCCGAATGTCATCTCCATGGGCTCCGCCAGATACGCATATGCATCCAAACGGGAGGATGGGTGAGGAACAAAATCGATAGGACCAGCAGCGATCTGTTTACCTCGATCCATAGCGTTGCTTGCGGTTGATGATGTCGAAGATCTTGAACGTGCCATCGAGATCAGATCCTTACGCATCTAGTTCCCACAGACGGCGCCAATTGACAAGGTATCAACTTGTCAATGCCTATGGATTGTAGGCTAGGGTTTAGTTGGAAGTAGAGGGTAAGTAGATCTCGAAGGTTTCAGCCGAAAAGTACTCGACGATTGTGAAAACTAGGGTTTGTAGACAATGATTCGATTATCTCTTCGTCCCTCGACTCCCCCTTTATATAGGAGGTGGAGCCGAGGGATTCGTGCTATACAAGTTCTGACGAGTCCGGGACGGTTTCTAACTCATCCCGCCAGATTACAAATAACACTTCCTATTACAACTCTTAACTTTCCTTAATATATCTTGGGCTCCCGAATCTTCTTATTCTTCGGGTAGTGGGCCTTCAGTAAACCCCGGGTACTATCTTCGGCAGGCCCATTTGGGATGCCTATGTCATTAGGCTCTACTCATAATATTCATGGCGAAGTTTCTTCTTCGTTAAATTGTTATATGGTTGGAATTGGAAAATGATACATGTAGTAATTTGCTATAATGTCTTGGATAATGTGATACTTGGCAATTGTTGTGCTCATGTTTAAACTCTTGCATCATATGCTTTGCACCTATTAATGAAGAAATACATAGAGCATGCTAAAATTTGGTTTGCATATTTGGTCTCTCTAAAAGTCTAGATAATTTCTAGTATTGAGTTTGAACAACAAGGAAGACGGTGTAGAGTCTTATAATGTTTACAATATGTCTTTTATGTGAGTTTTGCTGCACCGCTTCATCCTTGTGTTTGTTTCAAATAGCCTTGCTAGCCTAAACCTTGTATCGAGAGGGAATACTTCTCATGCATCCAAAATACTTGAGCCAACCACTATGCCATTTGTGTCCACCATACCTACCTACTACATGGTATTTCTCCGCCATTCCAAAGTAAATTGCTTGAGTGCTACCTTTAAATTTCTATCCTCTACCTTTGCAATATATAGCTCATGGGACAAATAGCCTAAAAACTATTGTGGTATTGAATATGTACTTATGCACTTTATCTCTTATTAAGTTGCTTGTTGTGCGATAACCATGTTCCTGGGGACGCCATCAACTACTCTTTGTTGAATATCATGTGAGTTTCTATGCATGTTCGTCTTGTTTGAAGTAAGGGAGTTTTACCACTAAAATGGTTAGAGCATTGCATAATGTTAGAGAAGAACATTGGGCCGCTAACTAAAGCCATGATCCATGGTGGAAGTTTCAGTTTTGGACAAATATCCTCAATCTCATATGAGAAAATTAATTGTTGCTACATGCTTATGCATAAAAGAGGAGTCCATTATCTGTTGTCTATGTTGTCCCGGTATGGATGTCTAAGTTGAGAATAATCAATAGCGAGAAATCCGATGCGAGCTTTCTCCTTAGACCTTTGTACAGGCGGCATAGAGGTACCCCTTTGTGACACTTGGTTAAAACATGTGCATTGCGATGATAATCCAGGTAATCCGAGCTAATTAGGACAAGGTGCGGGCACTATTAGTATACTATGCATGAGGCTTGCAACTTGTAAGATATAATTTACATAACACATATGCTTTATTACTACCGTTGTGTTTCTTGTTTTCAAAAACAAAGCTCTAGCACAAATATAGCAATCGATGCTTTCCTCTTTGAAGGACCATTCTTTTACTTTTATTGTTGAGTCAGTTCACCTATCTCTCTCCACCTCAAGAAGCAAACACTTGTGTGAACTGTGCATTGATTCCTACATACTTGCATATTGCACTTATTATATTACTTTGCATTGACAATATCCATGAGATATACATGTTACAAGTTGAAAGCAACCGCTGAAACTTCATCTTCCTTTGTGTTGCTTCAATGATTCTACTTTGAATTATTGCTTTATGAGTTAACTCTTATGCAAGACTTATTGATGCTTGTCTTGAAGTACTATTCATGAAAAGTCTTTGCTATATGATTCATTTGTTTACTCATGTCATATACATTGTTTTGATCGCTGCATTCACTACATATGCTTACAATAGTATGATCAAGGTTATGATGGCATGTCACTCCAGAAATTATCTTTGTTTATCGTTTACCTGCTCGGGACGAGCAGAAACTAAGCTTGGGGATGCTGATACGTCTCCGACGTATCGATAATTTCTTATGTTCCATGCCACATTATTGCTGATATCTACATGTTTTATGCACACTTTATGTCATATTCGTGCATTTTCTGGAACTAACCTATTAACAAGATGCCGAAGTGCCGATTCTTTGTTTCTGCTGTTTTTGGTTTCAGAAATCCTAGTAAGGAAATATTCTCGGAATTGGACGAAATCAACGCCCAGGGTCCTATTTTGCCACGAAGCTTCCAGAAGACCGAAGAGTCAACGAAGTGGGGCCACGAGGTGGCCAGGAGGTCAGGCGGCGCGGCCCCACCCTTGTCCGCGCCGACCTGTCTCCTGGGCCCCTCGCGACGCCCCTGACCTATCCTTCCGCCTACAAATAGCCTTCGTCGCGAAACCCCCAGTACCGAGAGCCACGATACGGAAAACCTTCCAGAGGCGCCGCCGCCGCCAATCCCATCTCGGGGGATTCAGGAGATCGCCTCCGGCACCCTGCCGGAGAGGGGAATCATCTCCCGGAGGACTCTACGCCGCCATGGTCGCCTCCGGAGTGATGTGTGAGTAGTCTACCCCTGGACTATGGGTCCATAGCAGTAGCTAGATGGTTGTCTTCTCCTCATTGTGCTTAATTGTCGGGTCTTGTGAGCTGCCGAACATGATCAAGATCATCTATCTGTAATTCTATATATTGTGTTTGTTAGGATCCGATGAATAGAGAATACCATGTTATGTTGATTATCAATTTATATCTATGTGTTGTTTATGATCTTGCATGCTCTCCGTTATTAGTAGATGCTCTGGCCAAGTTGATGCTAGTAACTCCAAGAGGGAGTATTTATGCTTGATAGTGGGTTCATGTCTCCGTGAATCTGGGGGAGTGAGAGAAACCTCTAAGATTATGGATGTGCTGTTGCCACTAGGGATAAAACATTGATGCTATGTCCGAGGATGTAGTTATTGATTACATTACGCGCAATACTTAATGCAATTGTCTGTTGTTAGCAACTTAATGCGGAGGGTTCGGATGATAACCTAAAGGTGGACTTTTTAGGCATAGATGCATGCTGGATAGCGGTCTATGTACTTTGTCGTAATGCCCAATTAAATCTCACTATACTCATCATAATATGTATGTGCATGGTCATGCCCTCTCTATTTGCCAATTGCCCAACTGTAATTTGTTCACCCAACATGCTATTTATCTTATGGGAGAGACACCTCTAGTGAACTGTGGACCCCGGTCCAATTCTCTTTACTGAAATACAATCTACTGCAATACTTGTTCTACTGTTTTCTGCAAACAATCATCATCCACACTATACATCTAATCCTTTGTTACAGCATGCCGGTGAGATTGACAACCTCGCTGTTTCGTTGGGGCAAAGTACTTGGTTTGTGTTGTGCAGGTTCCACGTTGGCGCCGGAATCCCTGGTGTTGCGCCGCACTACATCTCGCCGCCATCAACCTTCAACGTGCTTCTTGGCTCCTACTGGTTCGATAAACCTTGGTTTCATACTGAGGGAAAACTTGCTGCTGTACGCATCACACCTTCCTCTTGGGGTTCCCAACGGACACGTGCTGTACGCGTATTAGAGCTCCCGGTGATAGTGCAGATGACTATCTTCGGATGGCGGAGTCCACCGCCCTTGATTGTTTCTACCGGTTCTGCAGGGCCGTCATAGCAGTGTTCGGGGACTATTACTTGAGATCACCCACTGTCGAAGACACTCAGAGGATCCTTGCAACAAATGAAGCTAGGGGTTTTCCAGGGATGCGTGGAAGCATTGACTGCATGCATTGGCAATGGAAGAACTATCCGTTTGCGTGGCAGGGAATGTACAAGGGTCACAAAAAAGGCTGCACTGTGATACTTGAAGCAGTGGCTACCCATGATCTCTGGATTTGGCACTCTTTCTTTGGTATGCCTGGATCCAACAATGACATCAACGTCCTAAACTGCTCCCCGGTCTTTTCCAAACTTGTTGAGGGTCATGCTCCCCGGTGGACTATGTGATCAATGGTCGACACTACAACAAAGGATACTACCTTGCAGACGGTATCTATCTAAACTGGGCAACATTTGTGAAGACTATCTCTAACCCTAGCACCCCCAAACTTTGCGAGTTTGTCAAGAAACAAGAAGCTTGCCGAAAAGACGTCGAGCGTGCATTTGGTGTCCTCCAGCAGAGATTTGCTGTCGTCCGGTTCCTCGCTATGACTTGGTCCAAAGATCAGATGTGGGAGGTGATGAACTGCTGTGTGTGCCTACACAATATGATTATTGAAAATGAGCGAAAGCATCCGGTTCCTCTGGCTGAGCAAGAAGCACCATATGAGAGAGAGGGTCCTGTTGCACAGCCTAATCACCAGGTGCCTCCATCATGGGCCGCCTTCATTGCTATGCGCTAGGAGATTCGAGACTCTACAATGCATCAGCTGCTGCAAGATGATCTGGTGGAGCACATATGGAGGCTCCGAGGCAACGCCAATGCTGACGCCAACTAGTCTGTCTTAATTTGTTTGAAAAATTGTGAAAAATTGTGTGCTGCATTTGTTTCAGCACTTGTTAAACATTGTACTAATTATCGCCGAATTTGTTTCAGCAATTTTCGTACTCTTGGTCGCCAAACTTGTTAAATTTTATGTTAAATTTGTTTAAAATATGTCAAATGGTCGAGGTTGGGGGTTTCCTGCCGGGGGGACGGCTGGAACTTCGGCGCTCCTCAGGCCAAATCTTCCTCCAATCCGGACGAAAATTTTGCCGGATTTGGACGTGAGGAGCGCCAACGAGTGGGGATGCTCTAACATTCATCTGCTCTGCCACGACATGCAGGATCATTCAGCATCACCTTCTTGGGCTGCCTCCTACTCCTACTCACCAAGAAATATCATCCATCACTCCGACCTACAGCGTGGCATGACCCAACCACTTGCACCATGGCAAAATATTCGACACGTTTAGAAAGTCAGTCATGGATCACTAAAGTAGTTTGATGGAGCTAATGATCAGCCGTAATTTGATTCCCAAATCTCACATTAGATCGTGACCCTTGTACCAAGGTAACATATCAGGTGAAAATGTGATAGATCCTGAAAATCTGAAAATTTCAGCTCCTAGCCATTCGATCATGTTCCAAGGGCTAGATTTGAGTCTTCATCCTCTCACCAACCACTTGCTGCATGTTTTCTAGAAACCCCTTATGACCTAGCATATTAGTAATTCGTACACGTTCATGGTTGCTCATACGGGCAAACATATTCCCGATCCAGACTCGAACTGATGAATATCTTGAGAATTTCTCTACATACTGACTTGAATAAGAACAATTCCAAAGAACTTAAATTATCATCAACATGTATTTGAAGCTTTTCACATATGAAATGGACAACAAATAAACCAAGGTCGGATCAACACCATCTCGTGAAGATTTAGACTCGGAACTAGAGTTCCACAAATCAAGAAATCAACCGTGAATGGGGCAGCATAAACGAACAAATCCGAACAAAGTCAAAATCAAGAAAAAAGGAATCCAAGAGACAAGACAGTTGGTTCCCAGAATATTGGGCAAGATCTGGTAGCTTTGTCAACGGATCTGTGCACCCATTCCATGCAGAATCAAACAACAGCGTTGAACTTTGTTTGGGAGGAGTCAGTAAAGATTGCTGGTGGAGGCGGCCATGGGAGATGCTGAACTCGATGGGATGGATCTGGCTCCAGAATGGAAGAACACGAGCATGGAGAGAGAATGAGTGGAGGGGATTAGGGATGACTTTCTGTTGTACTTCTAGGGGCGTTTTTGCAAAACGAGTTGAGGTGGGTGATCTGAACGTTGGTACATAATCCAGCAGTGCATACCAACGTTTTCAGATTTTCAGAATCTGCTGGTTTTCACCTGATACGTCCCCCTTGTACCAAACACATTTGGATCCACTGACTAGCAGAAAATTAGACTGCCCTCGAGGGCGTCTCAATCAAGCCGATGACTCTGGCTTAAAACTAACATCCAAGTCCTCAAAAAAGACACGCTCAAGATGAGGATGACGAAGCGCCCCCTGTGGACAACATGAACTTGGGATTCCACCCAAACAACCCAAGCCATTAACATGGAGAGAGAATTTGGAGCTCTCTCGGTGCTCGTAGTTCGGCGTCGGGTGTCATATTTCGGGCAGGGTCTTATGTAGTGGTCATCTTCACGTATTATGTCGCTTGATCAACTTTTGGTTTGGGCTATGAGGTGCTTCGCAATGTGGCGATAGTGTGGGTGTGGTTGCGTCGCAACGGGTACAAGGGTAAGAATAGGGCTACACCCGTCATGATTTTTTTTAGAAATACTAGCCATAACAACTCATCATTTATGGAATATTTGTTAGTTTAGCCCCTTCGTACATAACACCCCATCATCTTAGTTCATGGCGCTGCCACTGGGTCACATGGTTAAGGTTGTAACTGGTGTGGGACATCCCGCTACGCCGTGTTGCCGCCCCGCAATATACATCCGCAAAATGCCGTGAGGCTTATCGCTTTGATTCTAGCGGGCTGAAGTGGCCTGGCCGCGTTGCCCACATCCACCCCGCTGGGCTAGCATAGCTCGCAAAATCCCTACTTGACCATCACATCCTTCCCTGACCTTCCTTGTTCGCCTACATCACCGCGACCTCCCTCTATCACCGTCGCGCCACCGCACCCGGGGTGCCAACCTCCTCTTCCCTCTGCACCCCTCTCGTCCTCGCTAAGCGCTGACCTGCTCTTCCCTTCCCTCTCCTCTCCCTCAGCATCGCCTCCTCGATGGGGAAATTTCTTCTAGCATCGCCGCCCACCCGACGGTATTCCTCCGCCAACCTGCAGCTGCAGCCCGCCGACGACATATCCTATAACATCCTCGAAATTCATGTCAAACAAAGAGTAAAAACTTGGAAGATTAAAAAAAGGAGTAAAACAAGGAAATTATTTGCTCTGTTTTGTCAAACAACTGATTACCATGAAACGCCTTCTCAAGCTACTTACGTAAACAAGGGTTTTACGTATTCAGTTCATGAAGGGTACTGTCTCGTCTTGCTTCTCCCCTGTTTTCTCATCGTCAGTCTCTGTCGCCGATCCACCAAAAACCCTAATGGCTTCCCGCCTCCTCCACCTCCGCCGCCTTCTCCCGGCCGCGCGCCCGTCCGCCGCCGCCGCCGCGTTCTCCACCTCCGTCACCCCGACCCCGCGGGTCTCCGGTCTCGTCGACGAGATCTGCGGCCTCAACCTCCTCGAGGCTTCCTCCCTCGCCGACGCCCTGCGCGGCCGCCTCGGCGTTGACCAGCTCCCTCCCCTAGCTATCCTAATGGGCGGAGCAGCTCCGCTGGCCGGCGATGGCGCCGCTGGGGCTGCCGGCGAGGAGGCAAAGCCGAAGGAGGAAAAGATGGCGTTCGACGTTAAGCTGGAGGGGTTCGACGCCGCGGCCAAGCTTAAGATTATCAAGGAGCTGAGGGCTTTCACGAGCTTGGGCTTGAAGGAGGCCAAGGAGCTCGTGGAGAAGGCGCCGGCCGTGCTGAAGGCCGGGGTGCCGAAGGAGGAGGCGGAGGGCATTGCTGAGAAGTTGCGGGCGCTGGGCGCCAAGATTGTTCTCGAGTGAGAGGACGAGATCTCTGTATGGCTTTGTTTCTTGATTTCTTTCTTTCTGTTTATTGTACGAAGAAAAAGAGAAAATTTTGGAACCAAGGATTCAATAATTAACGAGACTAACTCTGGAATTCTTGATATCCTCTCGTTGATAGCAGAAATGCCAGTTGGGCTTTGGAAAACATGGTCTCAGAATTAGCGATAGAGCTTTTAGCTGTCTTGTGTCTGTTTCTTGACGGAACAAGATATTGTATTACCTAGAACAAGAGCAACTAGTTTAATACTGGATTTCTGTCTTATCAACCGCACCAGTGATATTTTTTTATACACAGGTGTTCTCGGTAATGCATCTTTCATGTATCATTGTTCAGTTTTTGCTAGGTAGGGTGTTGTGAAGTTTGCTCGAATATGAAAGGTCTTATTATGTCTACCAGCAATAGCTAGCTACTAATTTGAACTAGACCGGTAGTAATATGTTTGAATACAATGTGTACTCTGCTGCAGTATATGAATACATATGAAATTTGCAAGCAGAGATAGTCCAAGATAATTTAAATGAAAAGTTGCTGTGCTGTGGTTGAATTAGGACCTTGCTGAGGATGTTGTTGGAGATCAATTTTTTTCTCATAAAGGCTGTCAATATATGGAAATGCTATTCTTATTAGTTGATTTATGTTGTTAGAACTGTTTTCAAATGGCTTATGGTAATTGTCTTGACGTTGCGTCGAGCAGAAGTTCCCAAACTACCTCTATGAGCACATCTGTTGAACGATATTTGAGTTGATTGTATTAGAGATGACCTGAGTTTGCTGAAGTACTTACTCATGCTCAGAAACAGATGCTAGACACACAGAACCACTTCTTTTTATGCTAGTTATTGTAACACGTGTTACCTTTGTCTTCTCATTCACAACAAGGTATAGGTTTGTGAAACTGGTCAGTAGCACCAGATGCTTGCTACAGAGTAGTTGCTATGGCGTGGGCAGCTGGTTATGCCTTGTTCTGCTTATGTGCCTTTGATCGATGACATGTCGAACTACAGTCATATTGTTTGCATATACAAGAATTGGGAAACGGTGTGAACAACTGTAGCATGTATTATTCAAGAAGATAAAATGGAGACTCAATACTCTCTCAACCTCAAAATGCACTTTCAATATATTTTTTCTATATCTTGCATGCATGGTGCAGTTAAAGTTGAACAATAAATGATCAATATATATCTTGCATCTTTTGGTAATAAAACCACCTAAATGTTTTGTCACGTGGACTGTTACTTGTAAGTTGTAACTAACTTTGTCAAGTCCATAAGAACTAGGTGTTTCTGCTGTAATTTGTGGAAACAAAAGCTCATTTTCTTAACAGGATATAATTTTTCAGTTTTTTACGTCCCTGATTTAACATGTTATAGTCTAACTGTATAAATCAGGTAAGCGCCTGCTCCTTCGCCCTTGACAGGCATGTGTCATACACTTCTATTGCAGTCAAAGAAAGTTCACCCTTTGCCTCAGTGGTTGCTAATTTGCCATTAGCCCTGGTACAATCATATGAAGAGAAAAGGCTTCATCAATGTGCATGAACAAGAGCAGATAGCATGGACAGAGTGAAAGATGGAAATACTGCATACATATGCAACTTTGAAGACACCATTCAAGCTTAACCTCTGGTTTAAATGGATTGAAGCATCTTCTATAAAGGTCGGCTAACTTATGACTATATTTATGGTAATTGTCATCATCTTCCTGCTTCTGTTTGAGTCCCAATGGAAGCTGTGCTTTGTACCATCCTGATTGTCCTACCATTTAGGTCAGAGATGATATATTCATATACTAGACAACGATATGTGCCCTTTTGCCTGTGGAAGTTTGGAGGAAGCAAGGCACACATTCTTCTGACCTTGCAGTGCCCGGATCTGTAACATGTTATAGATATTCAGTTTAGGAGGAACCGTATTCTGGTGAACACATAATGCGTTGATTATTAGGTGAACCTTGTGTGTTTTGTGTCTGTTTTGGTTATGTATCGTGCACCAATGTATTGTATTGCAGAACTATGGGCGTTGGTACCTACTGTACTTCGTTCTTGCTGGCTTACTAGATGAATCAGCTGTGCAAGGCTGCAATATTTGGTTTAACTGTCCGGTGTCATCCTATTAAATTTACTTATGAGCACTGCAACATAGTGCATGACTAGATGGTCTTGTCTTCCAGTGAAATGATAAATCAAGGGCAGCCGCTGCATTTCATATTTCGTTTGAATGACTGTTAAAAATCCGAAATCTTAGGTACTTGCACAGTGTGTAGTAAGTAGTGGCACAATGGAGACTTTATTAAGCATCAAGATATATCTTATTTGAACTTATACAAGAAAGAGTTTGTGATCACTTTTTTGTTCGTCTTTTAAGCCTGTCGGTGTCACACTACCCGTGTGTGAGCCTTCACATTAGAAGAGCTTGAATGCATTGTTTGTTGTTACCAACAGAGATATTTTGTGTAATGATGGAACGCCCCCAACAATATACTTATCATTCAGTGAATAGACTGGCTATTGATGTTTTTTTTCAAAAAGAAATAACAGTGATGAATTATTAAGTTGCCACTGGCTGCGCTTTATTATCTGAACTCTCAAGTACTGGGCAGGTGCTTTTCCGCATGACATTTCTTTCTGCATAATCTCTGGTTTGGAGAAACATCTATAATCTCTCATGGCTATGGTGCTTTGCGCATGGTTTACCTGCCCGTCCGAGTCCGGGACATTCTTGTGCCATGCGAACATGCCCATCCTCTCTAAGAGAAAATTTTCTTTGCACGTGCCACCAAAAAGAAACTTTATTCCTATCTTGTCTTCTACTTTCGGGATGAATCAAAGAGCCAAACAGGCCTTAAGAAAGAAGATGACTCTCAGAAATCAAATATAGTAAGACAGACAAACAAAAGTCCCGCACATTGATAAAAGTAGTCTCTCCTGTTCAAAATAATTGCCGAAAAACTATATCCGCTTTTCGGCACTTATTTTGAACTGGAGGGAGTATAAGAATTAGGTAAAGAGCGATTAACGTACGTACTATCATTGAGCAACAAAATGGAATCCATCAGCAAATAGTGTTGCAGGCTTGCGGCGCAGTACTACTCATCATTAACAACTACTGGTACTTGCAAGTTTTTCCAGGACATCGGCAACAACAGAGGGAGAATTCGCCTTTAGCTCTCTGTAGCCGCCGGTTGCCAGCACAGCCTTCAGGACTCCAGGAGACGCGATGTAGTCTACACAGAAAGCCTTGAGCTGTGGGCTATGGTGCCGGTCGGCCAGCTCCAGCGTGCCCGCAGCATTCTCCACGTCGATGGTCTCGCTCAACGCGCTCTCGCACAGAAGCCTCATCCTCTCCAGGTCGTACCGGTCCGCCGCTGCAAGCCAATCGCAAATCATCTCTCTACGGCTCTCCTTGGAACAACCAACAGCAGCTTCTCTGAGACCTGGGTAGTTGGTAGACTGACTCAGCAGGAGATCGTCGTCGTCGTCGTCCTCGACAGGCGGCAAGCTGTCCGTGTAAATGAAATGGAGAACGGCCTCAAAGGTCGCCGGTTTCAAGTCGTGGATTCTCACGTGGCGGCCACCGTCGCTGCCGCCGTGGTTGTCCGCCAGTAAGCCGTAGAACTGGGCGCTGAAGACCGGCGACCGCATCGCGAACACCACCTTGTGCGCGTCGTAGTCGTTCTGTCCAACCTGAAAGGTCACGTCCGACCCTTGCTTGCTGTCCAGGAGCTGCGCAAGATCCTGGCAGATACCGGAGGGTGGCACTGTGATGAAATAGGGTCTGGTTGCTCCGGTCCTCGACTCCTTCTGAACTTCGACGGTGCAACGTATTGTAAGGCAGTCGTTCATCAAGTATTTCGACTCAAGAGACTCTATCTTGGCAAACTTCCTGAACCCCCATGATTTGTGATTACGGGTAAAGTCGTTCCATACACGCGATTGCTCGAACGAATTTCCCACAGGGCCTTTGATCTCGAAGCTGAAAATCACGGTGATCTTATCTACATCAGTGCTCAACAGCTCGAGGAACAACGATATGTACCCTTCTTGTTCGTTGGTAAAGCCCGCAGGGTAGCATCGGACTGTCCAACTATAACCTCCGACCTCGAAGGCGCCGGATCTGACACTCTTTTCAACACCAATCCTCTTGTGTAGAGTGTATCCGGCGATACTGAACTGGTGGCTACCCCTGACGAACTCCGTTGAGTGCATGGACATCGTGTGGCTCAAGCTCAAGGGAGCATCGGTGGGAGACGGGGAGGCAGATGGGGCGGCGGCCATGGCAGGAGAGATTTTCTCTCTCTCTTTTGAGGGAGTTGGAGGCGCTAGACAATGGTTTTTGGTAAACCCTACCGATAATCCTAGACCTACGGACTCATTTGGTTACAAAAATCCCTACGGAATGATGTGGAGTAAACTGATTGGTTCTGTTTTGATTCCTCCCGTGAAAATCGGCAACCACCTTCCTATATGATGGCATATGCTGTTCCGTAGATGATTTCCGTGAAGCCAATTCGTGGTCCGACGGGAAAGAAATCGTCGGGCCGATTGGTTACCGTCGATTACTGCATCGCTCGGCCCACATGAGAAGGGTACTTCCACGTCCAAGAAAAAAATCCGCACGCCGATGGTTTCCCAAATTACGCTCCGCATTGCTTTTCGGCCAAATCACTCGTCCTCAGTGCGCCGCGGATGTTGCTTTCTCTGTTAAAATAAGTGTTGTATACGTATTCGTATACGATTGTAATATGTACAATATACATCATATATATAGTTGAGATCCCTACCCGGTGAGGAACACCGGGATAGGCCACGCATACACAGTTTCCTGTCTCGTTTATCATGGTATCATAGCCGCGATCCTGACCTAGGTCATCGCCGCCGTCGTCTTCCGCTGCCGCCGGCGTCCTCCGCGCCGTGATCTCCTCCGCCGCGATGGCGTCTTCTTCGGAGTCCACGACTCTGCTGCCGGTGGTCACCGATCCCACCGCGACACCAACCCTGGGCGCGCCGCCGCCCATCGTCCCAACGTCGCCCGCAGCCTCGGGTGCGCCGCCGCCCGTCTCCTCCGCGTCGCCTGCGGCCGTACCACCGCCGCCCGTCTCCGTGCTGCCGGTGGACGGAACCGTACCTCCGGGGTCGTCGTTCAACGCCCCTGCAATTTACACCGATGCAGATCGCGTCTCTGCCTCCTTGGATCATGCGGCCGCTGCAGGTTTTGGAGGCACTATGGCCGGTTACCATGGATACGGGGCCATGCCTAGCTTCCCTGGTGGTTTCCCTGGGTATGGATACTACCCAGGCTACCCTGGTTATCCCATGCCGGCGCAGATGCTCGGGTCGCCGAGTGCGCCAGTTCCATCGCTACCGTTGTTAGGGTATGGCTCTTCACCGACACCGCCACCCTCACCCTACAGCTCCATGCCAAGGCCCCCGCCCGTACCCGCACCGACGCTGCAGCAAGGAGCCTTCCCGGTCCATGGGCTGCCACCCGTCGTCAATATTGCCTCGTCGATCTCTATAAAATTGACGAGCGACAATTACCTTTTTTGGCGTGCGCAAGTTGGGCCTCTCCTTCGCAGTCATCTATTGATGGGATATGTTGATGGCACGATCACGTGTCCTAGTCCTCACATCGTTGTTCCTCATGTCGGTAGTATGCATCATGTTCCTAATCCAGCACATCAACATTGGACTCAACAGGATCAGGCCATTCTCGCGGGGTTTGTCTCATCGATGACGGAAGGTGTTCTTGGCATGATTATGTTTGCGGGCACCTCCCGCGAAGCCTGGGTGACCTTAAGTGGAGCTTTTGCCTCCACCTCTATTGCCAGATCCTCGACGATTCGACAGGAGATGGCTGAACTGAAAAAGGGTACCAAGACTGTCAATGTCTATTTTCATCAGATGAAGGCTCTCTCAGACTCTCTCACTAGCATCGGTGAACCTCTTCGTGATGCGGAATTTGTCTCTTATGTACTCGCTGGACTTGATGAAGAGTACGATGCCCTCTACGAAGTGGTGATGAATCGTCTCACTCCTATACCGATTCGCGACTTGTTCTCGCAGCTTCAGGCCACAGAACAGCGCAAGTTGGCTCAGCGCCGCTCCAGTGGTGCCTCTTCACACTATCCGGCTGCACATGTGGCCGCCCCTCCACCTGCTGCCTATGCCGCCCGTGGTGGCCCGAGGCCGCCGTCAGCCGCGCCCTCCTCCACCAAGCCTTCGCCTCCTCCTACCACGCCAAAGACCACCACCAGACGTGCTCCCATTGTATGCCAGCTTTGCGGTGTTCCATGACATGTGGCGTCTAGATGCTACAAGCGCTTCAACCATGATTTTCTGGGCATTGGCAATGATGGTTCGAATACTGAGAAGCAGTTAGCTATGGCAATGACGGCCTCTCATGGCTCTCCGGGGTCTTCATCGGTAGACCCAACATGGTATGCAGACTCTGGCGCAACGCACCACATCACCCATGAGCTGGACAAGCTCACCACACGCGAGCCCTATCATGGCACTGACCAGGTTCACACAGCCAATGGCACAGGTATGCGCATTCATAATGTTGGTCAAGCTGTTTTATCCACTCCATCTTCTAGGTCTCTAGCTCTTCATAATGTCCTTCATGTTCCTAAAGCCACTCGTAACTTGTTGTCTATGAGTAAACTTTCCAATGATAATAATGTCCTTATTGAACTTCATCCTCATGATCTTTTTGTTAAGGACCTGGACACGAGAGCACCCATTCTTAGAGGTCGTTGCAGTGGAGGTCTCTATGAGATTAAAACACATGTCATCAAGCAAGCCCTTTCCAGTGTCAAGGTGTCGCGTGATATGTGGCATCGTCACTTAGGTCATCCAGCTTTACAAGTCGTTCAACATGTTCTTCGTAGTCATGAGTTACCATCTACACATGAGTCCAATAAAATTGAGTCTATTTGTGATGCCTGTCAGCAAGGGAAGAGCCATCAGTTGCCCTTTTCCTTGTCTACTCGTGTAACAAAAGTTCCTCTAGAGATTATTTATTCAGATGTATGGGGTCCTGCCCAAACCTCTGTTAGTGGACATCGTTTTTATGTGAGTTTTATTGATGCTTACAGTCGCTTTACTTGGCTTTACTTGCTTAAGCACAAATCTGATGTCTATGATGTGTTTCTCCAATTTCAAAAACATGTTGAATCGTCTCTTAAATTTTATTCATGTCCAAACGGATTGGGGTGGTGAGTATGAAAAACTCCATCCTTTCTTTCATAACTTGGGTGTCTCCCACCATGTGTCGTGTCCTCACACCCATCAACAAAATGGTACCATTGAACGTAAGCACCGTCACATTGTTGAAACTAGTCTTACTCTTCTTGCACATGCATCTGTTCCGTTATGCTATTGGAATGATGCCTTTGCCACTGCCTTTTTTTTGATTAACAGGCTTCCTAGTCGCACCATTGACATGAAAACTCCTCTTCAGAAACTTCTCAATGAATCACCTGACTACACCTTTTTTAAGGTTTTTGGTTGTGCTTGTTGGCCTCATCTTCGACCCTACAATAATCATAAGCTTGATTTTCGTTCGAAGAAGTGTATGTTTCTAGGCTATAGCTCTCTTCATAAGGGATATAAGTGTCTTCATGTTCCATCTAATCGTGTCTATATTTCTAGGGATGTCATTTTTTATGAGAACGTGTTCCCTTTTGTCAACATGCCAAACTCACATAATCTACCACCTGTGTCAGAGTCTTCCTTACTATCAGCTGATCACTTTATGGATGTTGCACATTCTTTGCCTTTGCTCGCTGACCATGGTGTAGGTATCGGACGTGGGAGTCGTCTCGAGGTTTTGCCTCCGTCTTCCTCGCCATTTTACGTCGATCATGGACTATTGCCTGGCCCTGCCTTGGGCTGCGGGGAGCCATGCAGCAGCTTGCCCAACCAGCCATGCAGCAGCAGCAGGGAGCCGGCTTCTCCCGCCTTGGGCTTGCTGCCAACTGAGCCATGCAGCAGCAGCAGCTCTCCTGCGTCGGCTCGCCCCGCCTCGGGCTTGCAGCCGGCCGAGCCGAGCCTTTCCACCTCGCCCCCCACGCCCATGCATGGCACGCTCGAGCGCGAGCGTCCATCGCTCGACCGCACGGCATCGCCTGCTTGCGCTGCGCCTGTTTCCGCGTCAGAGGATGCCCCGTCCACGCCCGCATGCTCTACGCCAAATTCTGACAGCGCACGGACGCTGCTGTCTCCTGCTGCACGGACGAACGCTCCTGCCTCCCCAACAGCAGCATCTCTGGTTCCCCCAGAAGCAACATCCGTTCCTTCACCGGTACAGCCACCACCACCGCCGTCGCCACCACCAATTGGCCCTGTTACTCGTCGTCGTCTTGGCATTCATCAGCCGAAAAAGCGTACTGACGGTACAATTGCCTGGAATTGTGTTCTTACTGCTCATGCCAAGCTCAAGCATACTCGTGAACCTCGGGATTATCAAGAAGCTCTTCGTACTCCTTACTGGCGTGATGCTACGGAGACCGAGTTCTCTGCCCTTCAGGCTAATGGCACTTGGCGACTCGTTCCTCCTGTACCCGGGGTTAATTTAATTGATTCTCGTTGAGTGTTCAAGGTGAAGCTTCATGCGGATGGATCTATTGAGAGGTACAAGGCGCGTCTTGTCGCTAAGGGGTATAAGCAGCGTTTTGGTCTGGACTATGATAAAACTTTTAGTCCCGTTGTTAAGCCTGCTACTATTCGCTTGTTGCTCTCTATGGCGCTCTCTCACAGGTGGCATCTTCGTCAGCTTGATATTCAGAATGCGTTTCTCAACGGTTATCTGGATGAGGAGGTATATATGCGACAACCTCCTGGTTTTGTTGATTCTGATAAGCCTTGTCAATATTGCAAACTTGTCAGATCGCTCTATGGACTGAAGCAGGCTCCTCGTGCTTGGCATGCTCGCCTCAGTTAAGTTCTTGGTTCTTTGGGATTCTCTCCATCTGTGGCTGATACGTCGTTGTTTATTCTACGGCGCCCAGAGATTCTTGTTTATCTTCTGGTCGATGTTGATGACATCATTGTTCTCAGTTCTGCAGCCACTGCTATTCCCAGACTGATTAATCAGCTCAGCTCTGAGTTCTCTGTGAAGCATCTGGGTGTTCTGCATTATTTTCTGGGTATTGAGGTCTCCTCTCCTTCATCAGGAAGTCTACTTCTTCGACAGCGAAAGTATGCTTTGGATCTTCTTGCTCGTGTTGGTATGTTGAAGTGCACGCCTGTTACCACACCCATGGCATCTTCTGAGCGGCTCTGTAGTGTTGATGGTGATCCTCTCTCTTCTGAAGATGCTACTCACTATCGGAGTATTGTTGGTGGTCTTCAGTACCTCACTGTTACTCGTCCTGATTTATCCTTTGTGGTGAACAAGGTCTGTCAATATCTTCATGAGCCCCGTACACCTCATTTGTCTGCTGTGAAGCGCATCTTACGCTATGTTCGCCAAATAGTGGATATTGGGTTACAGTTTCAGTCTTCCTCCTCTACACTGCTCTCTGCTTTTTCTGATGCAGACTGGGCTGGAAATATTGATGATAGGCGATCCACGGGGGGTTATGCTATCTTTGATGGAGGAAATTTGATCGCCTGGAGTTCTCGTAAGCAGTCTACAGTTTCTCGGTCGAGTACTGAGTCTGAGTATAAGGCTCTTGGTAATGCTACAGCTGAGCTTATTTGGGTACAATCATTACTGAAGGAGCTTGGTGTTTCCCAAGTTCGGCCTCCGGTAGTGTGACAATATTGGTGCTACATATTTGTCATCTAATCCAGTTTTTCATGCAAGGACAAAGCACATTGAAGTTGACTTCCATTTTGTCGGTGAGCGTGTGTCTCAAAAGCAACTCCAGATTTGGTTCATCTCGTCAAAGGATCAAGTTGCTGATATTTTTACTAAACTTCTCCCCTTACCGTTGTATGAGCGTTGGAAGCGCAATCTCAACCTTTCGGGAAAAGTTGAGGGAGGGTGTTAGAATAAGTATTGTATACGTATTCGTATACGATTGTAATATATACAATATACATCATATATATAGTTGAGATCCCTACCCGGTGAGGAACACCGGGATAGGCCACGCATGTTGGAAAATAAACTAGATGTGTTTAGGTTTTACATTCTTCAGTTTAACACTCGACAGTTTTGTCAGAGTTTCAGACTTAGCCGTTTCGTTTGGCTCGGTCTTTAGGTGGACAGAGTCGTGCCTGTACGCTCTGATCCGAAGAAGTAGGATCGCCGTGCGTGGGTTCCAGGTCGTGGGATGGCACGATCTAGTCGGGGACTTAGCGATCTCCACGGCATGCTTTGTAATCGTTGAATAAATGGCAATGAGAAACAGAAAAACGGTAGGCAGTAAACCGCGTAAAAAAACTCTCGTGTGTTCATCTCTGTTCTCTCTCTCTTGTTCTTCCTGATTCGCGCGTGTGTGTGAGATCGATCCAGGGTTTAGGGGCAACACGTGGTATCAGAGCCTCGTGATCCTCGATGCCGAAGGGAGGGACGCCGAAGGATGGAGGTGACCCGTCCAAGAAGGCCGCCGAGACGTCGGTTGCGGACGCGGACAAGCTCAAGCTCGGATCGCCTACGTCGGCGTCGAAGGAACGAACACTCACCGTCCCGCGCTCCGGGCATGAGGCGGGTGGTGGGTCGGGCACTGCCTGGCCGATGCTATCCCGTTCCAACTACAACTCTTGGTCTCTTCTCATGCGCGTGATCCTGCAGGCTCGGCACCTGTGGGACGTGATCGAGACAGGAGAAGGAGATTATGGCGATGATCGATCTGCCATGGAGGGGATCCTCCGGTCGGTGCCATCGGAGATGATTCCCTCGCTCGCTGTCAAGCCGACGGCGAAGGAAGCCTGGGACGCGATCGCCACGATCCGCGTCGGGTCTTGATACGTCTCCGACGTATCGATAATTTCTTATGTTCAATGCCACATTATTGATGATATCTACATGTTTTATGCATACTTTATGTCATTATTATGCGTTTTCCAGAACTAACCTATTGACGAGATGCCGAAGGGCCAGTTGCTGTTTTCTGTTGTTTTTGGTTTCAGAAATCCTAGTAAGGAAATATTCTCGGAATCGGACGAAATCAACGCCCAGGGTCCTATTTTTCCACGAAGCTTCCAGAAGTCCGAAGGGGAAATGAAGTGGGGCCGAGAGGTGGGGACACAGTAGGGCGGCGCGGCCCAAGCCCTGGCCGCGCCGGCCTAGTGTGTGGCCCCACCAGGACTCCACCGACCTTGCCCTTCCGCCTACTTAAAGTCTCCGTTGCGAAAACCCTACCACGTTCGACGAAACCAGAGAAAACCTTCCAGAGCCGCCGCCATCGTGAAGCCAAGATCTGGGGGACAGGAGTCTCTGTTCCGGCACGCCGCCGGGACGGGGAAGTGCCCCCGGAAGGCTTCTCCATCGACACCACCGCCATCTTCATCAACTCTGTTGTCTCCCATGAGGAGGGAGTAGTTCTCCATCGAGGCTCGGGGCTGTACCGGTAGCTATGTGGTTAATCTCTCTCCTATGTGCTTCAATACAATAATCTCATGAGTTGTCTTACATGATTGAGATTCATATGATGATGCTTGTAATCTAGATGTCATTATGCTAGTCAAGTGGATTTTACTTATGTGATCTCCGGAGACTCCTTGTCCCACGTGTGTAAAGGTGACAGTGTGTGCACCGTGTGGGTCTCTTAGGCTATATTTCACAGAATACTTATTCACTGTTATAAATGGCATAGTGAAGTGCTTATTTATATCTCTTTATGATTGCAATGTGTTTTGTATCACAATATATCTGTGTGCTACTCTAGTAATGTTATTAAAGTAGTTTATTCCTCCTGCACGGTGTAATGGTGACAGTGTGTGCATCGTGTAGTACTTGGCGTAGGCTATGATTGTGATCTCTTGTAGATTATGAAGTTAACTATTGCTATGATAGTATTGATGTGATCTATTCCTCCTTTCGTAGTGTGAAGGTGACAGTGTGCATGCTATGTTAGTACTTGGTTTGGTTATGTTGATCTGTTATGCACTCTAAGGTTATTTAAATATGAACATTGAATATTGTGGAGCTTGTTAACTCCGGCATTGAGGGTTCGTGTAATCCTACACAGTTAATGGTGTTCATCATCCAACAAGAGGGTGTAGAGTCTAGCATCTATCTATTTATTCTGTTATGTGATCAATGTTGAGAGTGTCCACTAGTGAAAGTATGATCCCTAGGCCTTGTTCCTAAATACTGCTATCGCTGCTTGTTTACTGTTTTACTGCATCTTTACTTCCTGCAATATTACTACCATCAACTGCATGCCAGCAAGCACTTTTCTGGCGCCATTGCTACTGCTCATACTTATTCATACCACCTGTATTTCACTATCTCTTCGCCGAACTAGTGCACCTATTAGGTGTGTTGGGGACACAAGAGACTTCTTGCTTTGTGGTCGCAGGGTTGCATGAGAGGGATATCTTTGACCTCTTCCTCCCTGAGTTCGATAAACCTTGGGTGATCCACTTAAGGGAAACTTGCTGCTGTTCTACAAACCTCTGCTCTTGGAGGCCCAACACTGTCTACAAGAATAGAAGCACCCGTAGACATCAAGCACTTTTCTGGCGCCGTTGCCGGGGAGGAAAGGTAAAAGACACTCACACTCCGGTCCCAGGTAAAGTACTTTTCTGGAGCCATTGTGTGTGTGCTCGAAGCTATTTCTTTTAGATCCTGCAATTGCATCTTTTTGTTTCTTGTTTACACTAGTTAGGCATAATGGACAACAGTGAGCTTCTTATTCTATTTCCTGATTTAAGACATGGATGGTTTGATGCGAAAATTAAAAAACCTATAGAACATATTAGTATGAACGCTTTGAACACCATTGTTGCTAATGATATGGAAAATTCTAAGCTTGGGGAAGCTGGCTTTGATGAGCATGATATTTTTAGTCCCCCAAGCATTGAGGAGAAAATTTACTTTGATGATACTTTGCCTCCTATTTATGATGATTATAATGATATTGGTCTTTTAGTACACTTTGTTATGGAGGATAAATTTGATTATGATTACAATATGCCTCCTATATTTGATGATGAGAATAATAATGATAGCTACTTTGTTGAATTTGCTCCCACTACAACTAATAAAATTGATTATGCTTATGTGGAGAGTAATAATTTTATGCATGAGACTCATGATAAGAATGCTTTATGTGATAGTTATATTGTTCAGTTTGCTCATGTTGCTACTGAAAGTTATTATGAGAGAGGAAAATATGGTTGTAGAAATTTTCATGTTACTAAAACACCTCTCTATATGCTGAAATTTTTGAAGTTACTCGTGTTTTATCCTCTTATGCTTGTCACTTTGTTCTTCATGAATTCATTTGTGTACAAGATTCCTTTTCATAGGAAGCATGTTAGGCTTAAATTTGTTTTGAATTTGCCTCTTGATGCTCTCTTTTGCTTCAAATACTATTTCTTGCGAGTGCATCATTAAAACTGCTGAGCCCATCTTAATGGCTATAAAGAAAGCACTTCTTGGGAGATAACCCATGTGTTTATTTTGCTACAGTATTTTTGTTTTGTATTTGTGTCTTGGAAGTTGTTACTACTGTAGCAACCTCTCCTTATCTTATTTTATTGCATTGTTGTGCCAAGTAAAGTCTTTGATAGTAAGGTTCATACTAGATTTGGATTACTGCACAGAAACAGATTTCTGTCTGTCACGAATCTGGGCAGAATTCTCTGTAGGTAACTCAGAAAAATCTGCCAATTTACGTGCGTGATCCTCAGATATGTACGCAACTTTCATTCAATTTGGGCATTTTCATATGAGCAAGTCTGGTGCCACTTTAAAATTCGTCTTTACGGACTGTTCTGTTTTGACAGATTCTGCCTTTTATTTCGCATTGCCTCTTTTGCTATGTTGGGTGGATTTCTTTGTTCCATTACCTTCCAGTAGCTTTGGGCAATGTCCAGAAGTGTTAAGAATGATTGTGTCACCTCTGAACATGTGAATTTTTATTATGCACTAACCCTCTAATGAGTTTGTTTCGAGTTTGGTGTGGAGGAAGTTTTCAAGGGTCAAGAGAGGAGGATGATATACTACGATCAAGAAGAGTGAAAAGTCTAAGCTTGGGAATGCCCCGGTGGTTCATCCCTGCATATTTCAAGAAGACTCAAGCATCTAAGCTTGGGGATGCCCAAGGCATCCCCTTCTTCATCGACAAAATTATCAGGTTCACCTCTTGAAACTATATTTTTATTCGGTCACATCTTATGTACTTTACTTGGAGCGTCTGTTTGTTTTTGTTTTTGTTTGAATAAAATGGATCCTAGCATTCATTGTGTGGGAGAGAGACACGCTCCGCTGTTGCATATGGACAAATATGTCCTTAGGTTTTACTCATAGTATTCACGGCGAAGGTTGAATCTTCTTCGTTAAATTGTTATATGGTTGGAATCGGGAAATGCTACATGTAGTAATTCTAAAATGTCTTGGATAATTTGATACTTGGCAATTGTTGTGCTCATGTTTAAGCTCTTGCATCATATACTTTGCACCCATTAATGAAGAAATACATAGAGCTTGCTAAATTTTGGTTTGCATATTTGGTCTCTCTAAAGTCTAGATAATTTCTAGTATTGAGTTTTGAACAACAAGGAAGACGGTGTAGAGTCTTATAATGTTTACAATATGTCTTTTATGTGAGTTTTGCTGCACCGGTTCATCCTTGTGTTTGTTTCAAATAAACCTTGCTAGCCTAAACCTTGTATCGAGAGGGAATACTTCTCATGCATCCAAAATCCTTGAGCCAACCACTATGCCATTTGTGTCCACCATACCTACCTACTACATGGTATTTCTCCGCCATTCCAAAGTAAATTGCTTGAGTGCTACCTTTAAAATTCCATCATTCGCCTTGCAATATATAGCTCATGGGACAAAATAGCCTTAAAAACTATTGTAGTATTGAATATGTGCTTATGCACTTTATCTCTTATTAAGTTGCTTGTTGTGCGATAACCATGTTCCTGGGGACGCCATCAACTCTTTGTTGAATATCATGTGAGTTGCTATGCATGTTCGTCTTGTCTGAAGTAAGGGCGGTTTTCACAATCAAATGGTTTGAGTATGTATACTGTTAGAGAAGAACATTGGGCCGCTAACTAAAGCCATGAATCATGGTGGAAGTTTCAGTTTGGACATAAAACCTCAATCTCTTATGAGAATATTAACTGTTGTTGAATGCTTAAGCATTAAAAGAGGAGTCCATTATCTGTTGTCTATGTTGTCCCGGTATGGGTGTCTAAGTTGAAGAATGATCAAAAGCGAGAAATCCAATGCGAACTTTCTCCTTAGACCCTTGTACAGGCGGCATAGAGGTACCCCTTTGTGACACTTGGTTGAAACATATGTTATGCAATGATGATCAGTGTTAACCCAAGCTAATTAGGACAAGGTGCAGGCACTATTAGTACACTATGCATGAGGCTTGCAACTTGTAAGATATAATTTACATGATACATATGCTTTATTACTACCGTTGACAAAATTGTTTCATGTTTTCAAAATAAAAGCTCTAGCACAAATATAGCAATCGATGCTTTCCTCTTTGAAGGACCTTTCTTTTACTTTTATGTTGAGTCAGTTCACCTATTTCTCTCCACCTCAAGAAGCAAACACTTGTGTGAACTGTGCATTGATTCCTACATACTTGCATATTGCACTTGTTATATTACTTTACATTGACAATATCCATGAGATATACATGTTATAAGTTGAAAGCAACCGCTGAAACTTAATCTTCCTTTGTGTTGCTTCAGTACCTTTACTTTGATTTATTGCTTTATGAGTTAACTCTTATGCAAGACTTATTGATGCTTGTCTTGAAAGTACTATTCATGAAAAGTCTTTGCTTTATGATTCATTTGTTTACTCATGTCATTACCATTGTTTTGATCGCTGCATTCATTACATATGCTTACAATAGTATGATCAAGGTTATGATGGCATGTCACTCCAGAAATTATCTTTGTTATCGTTTACCTGCTCGGGACGAGCAGGAACTAAGCTTGGGGATGCTGATACGTCTCCGACGTATCGATAATTTCTTATGTTCCATGCCACATTATTGATGATATCTACATGTTTTATGCATACTTTATGTCATTATTATGCGTTTTCCGGAACTAACCTATTGACGAGATGCCGAAGGGCCAGTTGCTGTTTTCTGTTGTTTTTGGTTTCAGAAATCCTAGTAAGGAAATATTCTTGGAATCGGACGAAATCAACGCCCAGGGTCCTATTTTTCCACGAAGCTTCCAGAAGTCCGAAGGGGAAACGAAGTGGGGCCACGAGGTGGGGACACAGTAGGGCGGCGCGGCCCAAGCCCTGGCCGCGCCGGCCTAGTGTGTGGCCCCACCAGGACTCCACCGACCTTGCCCTTCCGCCTACTTAAAGTCTCCGTTGCGAAAACCCTACCACGTTCGACGAAACCAGAGAAAACCTTCCAGAGCCGCCGCCATCGCGAAGCCAAGATCTGGGGGACAGGAGTCTCTGTTCCGGCACGCCGCCGGGACGGGGAAGTGCCCCCGGAAGGCTTCTCCATCGACACCACCGCCATCTTCATCAACGCTGCTGTCTCCCATGAGGAGGGAGTAGTTCTCCATCGAGGCTCGGGGCTGTACCGGTAGCTATGTGGTTAATCTCTCTCCTATGTGCTTCAATACAATAATCTCATGAGCTGCCTTACATGATTGAGATTCATATGATGATGCTTGTAATCTAGATGTCATTATGCTAGTCAAGTGGATTTTACTTATGTGATCTCCGGAGACTCCTTGTCCCACGTGTGTAAAGGTGACAGTGTGTGCACCGTGTGGGTCTCTTAGGCTATATTTCATAGAATACTTATTCACTGTTATGAATGGCATAGTGAAGTGCTTATTTATATCTCTTTATGATTGCAATGTGTTTTGTATCACAATATATCTGTGTGCTACTCTAGTGATGTTATTAAAGTAGTTTATTCCTCCTGCACGGTGTAATGGTGACAGTGTGTGCATCGTGTAGTACTTGGCGTAGGCTATGATTGTGATCTCTTGTAGATTATGAAGTTAACTATTGCTATGATAGTATTGATGTGATCTATTCCTCCTTTCGTAGTGTGAAGGTGACAGTGTGCATGCTATGTTAGTACTTGGTTTGGTTATGTTGATCTGTTATGCACTCTAAGGTTATTTAAATATGAACATTGAATATTGTGGAGCTTGTTAACTCCGGCATTGAGGGTTCGTGTAATCCTACACAGTTAGTGGTGTTCATCATCCAACAAGAGGGTGTAGAGTCTAGCATCTATCTATTTATTCTGCTATGTGATCAATGTTGAGAGTGTCCACTAGTGAAAGTATGATCCCTAGGCCTTGTTCCTAAATACTGCTATCGCTGCTTGTTTACTGTTTTACTGCATCTTTACTTCCTGCAATATTACTACCATCAACTGCACGCCAGCAAGCACTTTTCTGGCTCCATTGCTACTGCTCATACTTATTTATACCACCTGTATTTCACTATCTCTTCGCCGAACTAGTGCACCTATTAGGTGTGTTGGGGACACAAGAAACTTCTTGCTTTGTGGTCGCAGGGTTGCATGAGAGGGATATCTTTGACCTCTTCCTCCCTGAGTTCGATAAACCTTGGGTGATCCACTTAAGGGAAATTTGCTGCTGTTCTACAAACCTCTGCTCTTGGAGGCCCAACACTGTCTACAAGAATAGAAGCACCCGTAGACATCAGGGCTGCCCGGGTGCGCGTCTCCAAGGCGCAGAACCTGAGAAAGGAGTATGAAGCGCTCCGGTTCAAGGCGGGGGAGACCGTCGACGAGTTCGCCATGCGGCTGCAGGAGATCGTTCACCAGCTGGAGGTGCTAGGGGATCCGATCGACGACGGCATGGTAATTCACAAATACCTTCGCTCTGTCCCTAAAATGTACAAGCAGATGGCGAGATCCATTGAGAGTTTCCTCGACACCAAGACGATGTCGATCGAGGAACTCACTGGACGCCTAAAGGTGTGCGAGGAGGACGACAGCGATGATAATGTTGCCGGCGAGGCCGGCGGCGGCAAGCTGCTGCTCACTGAGGAGCAGTGGCGAGCCCGCATGAAGGGCGATGGCTCCTCCCCTGGTAGCGGTGGAGGGAGCGGATCCGGCAAGCACGGTCGGAACAAGGGCCGTGGCAAGGACGGCCGTGGAAAGGGCAGGTCCTCCGGCGGCGCCTCACGTGACGACGAGTGTCGCTACTGCGGCAAGCTGGGCCGCTGGGCTCGAGACTGTCGCAAGAAAAAGCGAGAGGAAGCCCACCTCGTCAAGGAAGGCGAGGACGACGAGAAGCCCGCGCTTCACATGGCGCGGATCTGCACGGCTGACGACGAACCTGAGCACGTCGGCGGCAGCGTGTTCCTGAACGAGGAGCGCTCGCGCGTCAGGCTTGGTGAGGAGGCCGAGCCAGCGGAGGAGGCCTGGTACCTGGACACAGGGGCCTCCAATCACATGACGGGGAACCGTGCTTGCCGGATCCAAAGCCTACAGGCTATACGATCCAGTAGGTGATCATGTGATCATCTCCCGCGACGTGGCCTTCGACGAGGCCGCGGCGTGGGACTGGAGCGGCGAGCACGACGGTGGCGAAGACGACCCTCTCATCGTTGAATTCACGCAGTACGGGGGAGCACCAGAGCGGTGCACGGACGGCGTCGCACACAGGGACGCAAGCGGCACGGACGCATCCGCTGCGCCAACGGACCTCGGGGAGCGATCCGCTGCTCCTCAGGACCCTGTCACGACGGGCTCATCAGGCCCGGACCTCGTCAAGTTCGTCACGCCACCCAGCTCTGCGTCGGCCACCCTGGATGCTGGAGACGATCCAGCACTGCCGCACCGCTTCCGCCTTGTCTCCGACCTTCTGGACGAGGCTGCAGGAGAACACGAGGAAGAGGAGGAGGAGCTTCTTTTCGCCGACGAGCCGAACCCCTTCGCCGAGGCCGAACCGCATGTGTACTGGCGCAAGGCGATGATGGAGGAGCTGGCCTCTATTGAGGACAATGCCACTTGGACACTCACGAACTTACCTGCAGGTCATCGTGCGATTGGTGTCAAGTGGGTGTTCAAGACAAAGCACGACGCCGCCAGCGCTATTATCAAGCACAAGGCCCGGTTAGTCGCAAAGGGCTACGTGCAGAAGGAAGGCGTGGACTTCGACGAGGTATTCGCACCTGTCGCTCGCCTGGACTCTGTCAGTGTGCTCGTCGCCGTCGCGGCACACGAAGGGTGGCAAGTCCACCATCTCGACGTCAAGTCTGCATTCCTCAACGGTGACCTGCAAGAGGAAGTGTATGTGGCGCAGCCGCCCGGCTTCGCACGGAACGGCAAGGAGGGCAAGGTCTTCCGCCTCCACAAGGCCCTGTACGGCCTGCGCCAGGCACCACGTGCCTGGAACGCGAAGCTGAACGCAACCCTGCAGCAGCTCGGCTTCACCAACTCTCCTTCAGAGCACGCCATGTACGCGCGTGGACAAGGGCGTGCACGACTCCTGGTTGGCGTGTATGTAGACGATCTGATTGTCACCGGCGCCGATGCGAAGGAGATCGGGAGATTCAAGAAGGAGATGATGGAGCAGTTCCGGATGAGCGACCTCGGACTCCTGCACTTCTACCTCGGCATTGAGGTGCGTCAGGACGAGAACGGCATCATGCTCTCTCAATCCACGTATGCTGCCAAGCTGCTGGAGCGCGCAGGCATGGCGGAGTGCAATCCTGCACTTGAACCCATGGAGCCACGCCTCAAATTGAGCAAGGACAGCAGGACGCCGCCCACCGATGCAACGTTCTACCGCAGCATCGTCGGGTGTTTGCGCTATCTAGTGCACACCCGCCCCGACATCTCCTTCGCCGTTGGCTATGTGAGCCGGTTCATGGAGTCCCCAACGACGGAGCATCTGGCTGCCGTCAAGCACCTACTGCGCTACATCGCAGGCACGCGCAACCTCGGCTGCAGGTACGAGCGTGGTGGGGATCGTCACCTGACTGGGTTCAGCGACTCCGACTGGGCGGGTGATGTCGACGACCGCAAAAGCACCTCAGGTGTCTTCTTCAGGCTGGGGGGCAGCCCGATCACCTGGCAATCATCAAAGCAGAGAGTCGTCGCTCTCTCGACGTGCGAGGCGGAGTACATTTCCGCTGCCATGGCGGCCTGCCAAGCTATCTGGCTTCACCGTCTCCTTGCAGACATGACTGGCAAGGAAGGCGGGCCAACGACAATCTTCATCGACAACAAATCGGCCATACAACTGTGCAAGAATCCGGTGTTTCACGATCGGAGCAAGCACATTGAGGTGCGATACCATTTCATCCGTGAGTGTGTTGAAGCTGGGAAGATCTGTGCAGAGCACATCAGCACCGGCGACCAACTCGCTGACATCCTCACCAAGCCCCTCGCGCGTGTTCATTTCCAGGAGCTTCGCACACGCCTTGGCATGGTGAACGTCAAGTAAGATCACATCCAGCTTAGGGGGAGTCTGTTGGAAAATAAACTAGATGTGTTTAGGTTTTACATTCTTCAGTTTAACACTCGACAGTTTCGTCAGAGTTTCAGACTTAGCCGTTTCGTTTGGCTCGGTCTTTAGGTGGACAGAGTCGTGCCTGTACGCTCTGATCCGAAGAAGTAGGATCGCCGTGCGTGGGTTCCACGTCGTGGGATGGCACGATCTAGTCGGGGACTTAGCAATCTCCACGGCATGCTTTGTAATCGTTGAATAAATAGCAATGAGAAACAGAAAAGCGGTAGGCAGTAAACGGTAAACCGCATAAAAAAAAACTCTCGTGTGTTCATCTCTGTTCTCTCTCTCTTGTTCTTCCTGATTCGCGTGTGTGTGTGAGATCGATCCAGGTTTAGGGGCAACAACGCATACAGTTTCCTGTCTCGTTTATCATTCTCCACCACGCTGCGCCCGCCATCCCTCCTTTGCGTCCTCCTGCATATCGCCCTTCTGAAGCGCCCACGCGATGCCCGACGTCGTCGGCTGTTAGGTGGCGACGGTGGCCATCTCCAACATTTGTACCCCACTCCATGGCGACAGCTTCGGCTCCCATTACAACAACGATCAGCAACGGCATCCATCATCGCGGGCGAAGGCCGCAGACGGCAGACCACGTCCTAACCTGCTACAAATGTGTATATCCTTTGTATTTTCTTGTTTTTTACTCGAGCATGATACTTGTGTTAGATCTACTTCTAGATTCTAGAATTTAGATTTATGTGAATGGAACGATTTAGTGTCATGGATTTATCTATCAAAAGTTTCAGATGAAAGCTCACATCCCTACAATATATTTGATGGATCTAGTAGGCAAACACATAAACATCGCTACTTTTATTTCTCATTCGTGCAGAGCCATTTTGAAGCAAGAGAAACAAAGTTAGTATTCGCTACATCAAAGTCTTCATTCACTTTTGACTAGAGCAATTTAGATATTAAGCAATCAAAGAACATGTGTTTAACAAACCCAAATTCCCTACATAACTCACATCCAGTGGTTTTGGAATAGAGTAAAACGCTTGGTGAGTCATGAAGTTTCCACGGATGAGCGGATTAGTCATGAACTGGGGAAATGCTAACTTTTGGTCACGAAGTTGCAGCGTTGCGACACGTTAGTCATTCCGGCATGACCACCGTTAAGTCACTGACGTGGCACCATTAATGGTCACGTGAAACACGCGTGCAGCCGTCCCATCGCCCAAATTTGAAGAAAATATTCACACAATTTGGACAGATAATTGAAAGCATTTGGACAATGATTTTTAAAATAATTTTGGTAGAATTTTGACTGTAGTTTTTCACATAATTTTGAAAGCATTTCCACTGTAGGTTTGCACAGAATTTTGACAACATTTTGACTGTAAGTTTGCACAAAATTTTGATAGCATTTTGAGTTTAAATTGGACTGAAGTTTGCATGGAAAATCGACAACATTTGAAATGCAAACTAACAGTAATATACCTTCAGATAAGAAACAACTACCTGTCTAAAAATCAGATCAAAAGGACAACGAATTGATGCAACAGCTTTGTTTCCATTGCTCAAAAGGACTGCAATCTTTCTAACATAAGATCAAAGGAACATTACATCAACTTTGTCGAGGTGGCGCGGCTCATGCACCAGAGCTGGACGCCGTGCCACTGCTGGCGGGACATGCACCAACATGGTGGCGGCTGGCGGCTCAGCCATATCCGGGTGTCCGTTCCGCACGTGTCTGTCCCTCCTTCACCGTCGACTCCAATAGCTAGCACACCTAGCGCGAGACCGAGGAGGATCCGAGGAGGAAGGCGGGCTTCCTCGGTGACGGAGACTCCCCATTTGAGCGGCCACCGCCGCCTCGCCGTCGAACACAGCAACAGCCGACGTCTCCACAGGACAACGATGACGCGCTGGCCTACCACAACGAGGAGGTCAGTGAATACTCAGACGACTTTGTCGCCTGCCTTTTCCACGACTGGCAGGTGGCCATGGAGGAGGGCCAGAAGTTCGACTTACCGTCAGCGATGATCGACGAGGAGATAGAGAGGCTCGGCGTCCTCATGTTGGAGGTGGACCGGCCGGTGCAGCCGAAGCTGCCACAGTCCTGCACCCCGCCTCCTGCACCTCCGTCGTTTAGCCCATGGGTTTCTCCACATCCACCACCGGCGTTCAACCCGTGGGGTGCTCCACCGCCGGCAACACCGACATATGCTGCCGGTTGCCAACTGGCCGTGGCAGATACCAGAATTTGTCGTCCTCGACAACGAGGAGGAGGAGTAGGCTAGGGTAGCAGGCGCAGACCTTACGCGTCTTTTAGTATTATATTTTTTATTTTGTTTATTCACTATGTAAATTATGTTTATGTTGAAACAATGCAAAACCAAAAAATAATAATTTGCGTCGTGCTGGGGCACCCCGGTGCAAACAGACGCGCGGTCGATTTCGACCATTTCAGCCGACGCAAATGGACACGCGCGGATAATTTAGGCGTCCGCTTTGCTTCGCCCCGAGATGTCCTTAGTGTCTGATAGAGGAGGTGAAAATGAGAAGGTGTTTGCTGCACTATTTTAGCTCCGGGACGGCCGCAGGTGACCACTGATGATGCCACTTCTGTGACTTAACGGAATGAGTAATGTGTCTCAACGCTGCAACTTCGTGACTAAAAGTTAGCATTTTCCCAGTTCATGACTAATCCGCTCACGCAAGGCAACTTCATAACCCACCAAGCGTTTTACTCTTTGGAACACCTCTGTGTCTGAGATTATCTCTAGTCATAATCTTGTTCTGAGATAACAACCAGAGAAAAATCTAGACTCTAGGGGAAATATGTAAATTCCAAACAACAGGTAAAAAAACAGGTTGTATTCCTCTAAAATTGATTACATCATATAGAGACTTGCAAGAATAAATCCCATTAGATTCATATTTCCAATAGGTTTGTCCTCTTTAGTGGCGAACTTAATAGTTTTAGCAATCTCTACAATTTCAAACCACATATCCATCATACTTGTTGTAAAAGTTCACTTAAAGTCACGTTTTAATTATTGTCCCTCCAAAGGTCCAGCAACAATTTTCATCTGTTGATTAATTACAAAGTAGATGTCCCAATATTGTGTATCTAAAAGAGCATTACCAAACCAAGTGTCCTCCCAAAATCTCACTAGCCTACCATTACCTATATTTCATTTCTAGCCAAATTTCACAGCTCTAGAAGCACACATCACCCTTTTCCAAAAGACGGATGGGTTCAAATCTTGACAACAAAGGATGTCAGGATTTTGTATTATATTTGGCATCTTCTACTCTTCTCCACAAGCTCCCTTCCCTTGTATGTATCTTTTGACCCAAGATCCAACTAAGCAAGTATTCAGATCTTTTAAGTTTGGAATACCAAGGCCTCCAAACTCCTTCCTCATACATACAGAGGGCCAGTTGGCCAAATGGATTCTTTTATTACCATCTACATCAGCCCACATACAATCAGGTATTTGAGATTTGATAAGGTGTAGGGCCCATTTTGGGAATTTAAATAAATATAGCATATATATTGGAATGCTAGAGAGGATAGTCTGGATGAGAATTCTTTTTTGCTTCGGAGGAAAGCAATTTCCCCCATCCAACCTGCCATTCTACTTAGAAAACCATCTACAAGAGGTTGCAAATCCTCCCTCCTAAGTTTATTGAAATGTAGAGGAAGCCCTAGATACTTAACATGTAACTAGCTAGCCACACACTGAAAGATTTCCAGGAATATCATACATTCTTGTGGCTCCATATTTATAGCCATCAATTTAGTTTGTGATAATTGATTTTCATTCCAGCTGTTCAAAACAGGTGAGTGACCATTTGAGGTTAATGACATTCCTTTTATCATTTTCTAAGAAAAGAAGTGTGTGGTGTGCATACTGCAGTCTAACAACACCTCCAGGAATTAAGTGTGAACAGAGACCATTGATCATTCCACACAAAGCCCCCTTAATTAGCATTTTGAAAGAAAAAAATCCACTACAAAGTTAAATAGCAAAGGAGCAAAGGGATCACCCTGTCTTAGCCCTTTACTAGTTAGGAAGAAATCTTCCTCTACATTTACTTTGACACCTACAGATCCTCCTTGAGTAATGTGTTTAATCATGGAAAGGCGGAAGCCATGATCTGTTCCTCTTAGGCTCTCTGCAGCATGTATAAAAAACTTGGTAAATAAAAATCCAGGGATTGACTGTAGTTTTATTTCAGTTGTGTGTATGTAGTAGAATGTGTCTATCAAGTTGTAAAGGAAGATGAAAAAAACCCTAACAGTATGTAATTTCTCTGTCTTGTAAATCCCTGTTTAAGCGTGACTATCGAAGCAGGCAAGGGTCTGCTCGTTAACCCTTGGTGGTCACACTTCTAGCATTCAAAGAAACGCCAAACTGCATATGATCAAGAGCTGGTAGCATGGAAGACGTGGGGAATCGAAATACTGCACGTGCAAAGATATGAAAGTGCTGCAGTTTTGCGTATCGAGTACCAACTCTGAAGGCTATATTCAGGTTTAACCTCTGGTCTAAATGGATTGAAGCATCTTCCATATAGGTTAGATAACTTTTGGTCGTATTCACGGTTCAATATTTGGTTTAACTGTCCGGTTTCCAGTCCTTTCAAATTGTTTGTGATCACTGCCACATAGTGCATAACTACATGGTCCTATCTTCCAGTGACATGATGATACGCGAGCAGCGAGAACTGAGCTAGAGCTCAGTGGCAAGGCAAGCGAGTGCGCAGCCAGCCCACCCGGGTTCGAATCCCCATGCACGGTAATTTCGCAGCAGGGGCGAATAAACCGGAAAGTCTCATCCTACCTAACAACGTATAGCCAAGGGAGGGATCATTCCCCCGTTGGTCAACGTTTGATGATACGCGAGCAGCGGCTGATTTTTTTTTTGAGTGTTCATTCATATTTCATTTGAATGACTGCCATATAGCTCCGACACCCATTGTGTATTTCCAGTATCATCCAGGCACACATGGGGATATTAGGGCATGGCCAACGCTCCATGCTGGACCACTGCCTCAGCTGTCCACGTCGTCCTGGAGATGCCAACTCACCCAAACCTAGCTCCTGCAAATCAAAGTGGTCTCCTGCAGGAGAGCTCGCCGCTCCCCTGACAAAAGAAACGAGGCGACCGCCGAGGCGACGCGATGGGCGAAAGCAGTCGCCCCAGCCGAATCTTGCGCTCCCGCGCCACCAGAATCCCGCGCTCGCGCTCACCTTCCCGCCAAATCGCGCGCTCGCCCACCCGCCAAATCCACTTTCGCACCAAGAGCTGAACCAGAGAAGGCGGGCGAGCGACCGGAGGCGAAGTACGCGGAAGAAGGCTGTGTTCGTCCTCAACAAATCGCTGATCGTCCTCGACATCTCGCCGACGACACCGTTGATTTGCTGCTCTCCTGGAAGGTACGAGTCGATCTGTTCCCGTCTCCCTGTCTCCCGTGAAGAAGGCCCTAGGTTCTCAACGATTCTTCTAGAAATTGGATTTCTTTGATTCGATTTGGTGAATTTATTGATCAAAGGTAGCTTCTTTCGATGATGCAGTTTTGATCTGCATCTTCGATTTGGTCAAAATCCATGCTTTTGGAGAAACCCCAAATTTCCCATAACTTTTCTGGCTTCCTAAGATTCGGTTCGATCTGGTAAATTGACTGATGAAAGTGGCTTCCCCGATACTGCAGTTGTGACCCGTATCTTCAGATTTGGTCAAAAATCTGAGCTTGCGTGAGACCCCCAATTCCCCATGATTTTTTTCTGAGGAGTGCTCCTGTGCTTTCCAATACTTTTTTTTGCACGTTTCCCAAAGCAGACGGATGGCTGTGATCACCGCAGCGTATAACTGCCCACTTCCCAAGACCCACTCCTCCTAACCACAGCCTTTGATCTTGCTTTAAAAGTTGTGCAAATAAAATTTTCAGAAAGCACCGGAGCACAAGTCTTTTTTTCTATCGGGACATGCCTCCATGTGTGCTTCATAGGACGAACAAGCTAGCTGTCTCCCTGTATATTACTATCGTTGATGTTTAATTAGCTCTAGTAGTATACTCTACTGTAGAGTAGCTTTCTCGTCATTGTCTCTGTTAGATAAGCGTAGCTATCTGTGTGCCTAATTCTGAACCTATCAACTACACTAGGAAATCATAGAAGTATGGAATTAGTTTTTATTTGAGCAAATACATGTGACGGCAACCAATCCTGTTCGCAGCTTGTATAGTTTACAACTTATTTTGAGCATTGTAATCTCCAAGTGGTTAGATAAACGCAGGATTCTTACATGTGTGCCTGATAACGCTGAGTGATATATTTGTTTCATTACCTGTGATAATTGGTTCAGACCTAGGTTCCTGGTTATATTTCAGAAATTAGTCATTGTTGTCACCTGACACTTGACCATGTGTTCCTCGTTATATTTCAGAAATTAGAAGTCAAGAGTGAGAAAGATATGGCACGGAAGTCACCAGGAAACCCCAAAGATATGAGACATTTTTTTGTGATTCAAGTGAGAAGGACATGGCAAGAAGTCAGTCTAAATTTTGAGAATGGTGAACAATAGCATGTAGCATGTGATAAGTTGTGGTTTCTCAAGTACTTAACATATGTGACATGATTTTGGTGGTTTGTACTCAGAATTGTGCTACCATCTCTAGACTCTGTTTTGCATAATCTGGAGTGTGTTTGGATCAAATTTGAGACTAAGTTTGGTATTTTGCTAATTCCCTGAGTGAGTTCATTTGAAATAAATGGTTGTATTGTTTGAAATGAGTATTTGCAGTGTGTCTGAAAAGTTGGTCAGTACAAAAAGTAGGAGAATGACCTCACATGTAGTAGCTTCCATTGGAGACATATGCTTAACACTAGTAGCTTCATTCTATTTTGTATATGTGGATGGCTGGGGCGACCACAACATACTGCCCCCATTGTACATGCCCTTATTCAGCATCAAGAAAAATCATGCTTAAACACATACAAGAAAGGGATTGCGATCACTGTTTACTGCAATCCGACATGGTCCCGTTGTTGTAGTAGATGATGCATCCTTTCTCCATGTTGCGGGCGAAGCAGCAGTTGCACGCCGGAAACAGCTGCCTGCTTCCCGACGACGGGCACGTCATGTACTTGGCAACCTGGCAGTCGTATGTTGGGCAAAACTCCGCATCCGTGGTCTGTAGGGATCCAATCGCCATGAGCCCTGCAGAATTCAGAGAACAGAAAATAAGACACCTTCATAAATCATGATCTATGAGAGCGTCGACAGAGGAGAAAGGAACGGAGCAAAGGCAGCTACCGCAGAGCAGGAGAGCCACCGGAAGAGCAAGCTTGTTGGACGCCATGTTCTGTTCTTGTTAGCTCTCTGCAAACTTTGCAGCTTATATAGGGAAAAAAAGGATCCCAGTGTAGTAACTTGAGAAACCTTCCTGCTGGAGTGGTGGTCGACCGCGCTAGCGTGCAGCCTAACCGGATGGGCACCACGGCGATTAGCCGATTAGTATGGAACTGAAGCCACGTGCCCCTTAGAGCATCCCCACTCGTTTGGCCTTCCCACGCAGAAATCCGGGATTAATTTCGTTCGGATTGGACGAAAAAATGGCGTGGGGAGAGCCAACTTCCCAGCCGCGATCCCAGGATGATAAGGCGAATTCAGACAAAATTGGCGAGTTCATTCAAACATAAGCGAAATTTAATGATATTTAACAAATAGAGGCGAGTTCGTACATAATTAGGCCGAATTCGTACATATATTTGAATTCGGCGATTGGCAAACTAAAACTTAAACTAAGCGTCCTCCTACATGCCAAAATGGCGGTAGAAGGACGTGTAGTCGCCGCTGTCATCGTCGTCGCTCGAGCCGGCGTCGTCCTGGGGCGGCGGCGCCTCGTACCCTGGCCAGCGTCGCCGGCGCGTGGCGGCGACGGCCGGTAGATGTCGTCGTCGCTGCTCTCCTCGAGCTTGATCACCTCCCTGGGCGCGGCGTTCCGCGCGGAGGACGGTGCGGCGGCGCGGGCGGTGAGTTGACGCGCGGCAGCAAGATCCAACATCCGCCGCTGCTGCTCCGCCTCCTCACGCTCCCAGTCGCGCTTGGACCACTCCAGTGCAGCGTCGATGGGGAGGCTGTTGTCGGCGGGCACCAGGTCCTTCAGCGACCTGGCGATCGCCTCCGCCACCGCGGCGTCCTCGGCGATCTGGTTGGCGGCGGCCGCGGCGACCTCCTTCTTCGCCGACTTCCTCTTCCGCCCGCGCTGCGGCGAGGAGGATTGGTCGCGGATGACGAGGGCGCCATTGCTACGCCCTCTGGTCGGCGGTGGAGACGCCGGCTCCTTCTTGACGCGCGCCGGTGTCGACGGAGACGCCGGCTCCTTTTTAACGAAGACCGACGTCGACCCGCCGGACCTGGACGCCGACCTTGACCCAGACGAGGAGGAGGACGGCGCCATCCTCCTCGGCAGCCAGGAGGTACCGCGCCGGCGCGACAGAGTCACCGCCTCTGGTGGCGGCATTTGCAGGACGGGGAAATTCCCGCCCTCGATGTGCGCTCAGGCGCGCTCCACCACCGGCGGCGTTGTTCCTTGCCGGAGGAGGAGGAGGGCCATCATACGCGGCGAGTTCGCGCTCGTACCTACGCCGGAAGAACTCGGTCCACGCTTCGTAGTTGTCGGGGTAGAAGCATGGATCCGCGCGCTGCTCGTCACTGAGAGTGACGAGCACCGCGTCGATCTTCGCCTCGAGCGCGGCCCGACCCATCGGTGGCGGCAGGATCGGCACGCCGCCCGCGCTAAGCCTCCATCCTCCCGGTGCGCGGAAGTCCGGCGGCGCCGGGTGATACGCGTACAGCACGCGACCGTTGGGAACCCCAAGAGGAAGGTGTGATGCGTACAGCGGCAAGTTTTCCCTCAGTATGAAACCAAGGTTTAATCGAACCAGTAGGAGCCAAGAAGCACGTTGAAGGTTGATAGCGGCGAGATGTAGTGCGGCGCAACACCAGGGATTTCGGCGCCAAAGTGGAACCTGCACAACACAAACCAAGTACTTTGCCCCAACGAAACAGTGAGGTTGTTAATCTCACCGGCTTGCTGTAACAAAGGATTAGATGTATAGTGTGGATGATGATTGTTTGCAGAGAACAGTAGAACAATTGCAGTAGATTGTATTTCAGATGTAAAGAATGGACCGGGGTCCACAGTTCACTAGTGGTGTCTCTCCCATAAGATAAATAACATGTTGGGTGAACAAATTACAGTTGGGCAATTGACAAATAGAGAGGGCATGACCATGCACATACATTATATGATGAGTATTGTGAGATTTAATTGGGCATTACGACAAAGTACATAGACCGCTATCCAGCATGCATCTATGCCTAAAAAGTCCACCTTCAGGTTATCATCCGAACCCCTTCCAGTATTAAGTTGAAAACAACAGACAATTGCATTAAGTATGGTGCGTAATATAATCAATAACTACATCCTCGGACATAGCATCAATGTTTTATCCCTAGTGGCAACAGTACATCCATAACCTTAGAGGTTTCTATCACTCCCCAGATTCATGGAGACATGAACCCACTATCGAGCATAAATACCCCCTCTTGGAGTTACTAGCAAAAACTTGGCCAGAGCCTCTACTAATAACGGAGAGCATGCAAGATCATAAACAACACATAGATATAAATTGATAATCAACATAACATAGTATTCTCTATCCATCGGATCCCAACAAACACAACATATAGCATTACAGATAGATGATCTTGATCATGTTAGGCAGCTCACAAGATCCGACAATGAAGCACATAAGGAGAAGACAACCATCTAGCTACTGCTATGGACCCATAGTCCAGGGGTGAACTACTCACTCATCACTCCGGAGGCGACCATGACGGTGTAGAGTCCTCCGGGAGATGAATCCCCTCTCCGGCAGGGTGCCGGAGGCGATCTCCTGAATCCCCCGAGATGGGATTGGCGGCGGCGGCGTCTCTGGAAGGTTTTCGTATCGTGGCTCTCGGTACTGGGGGTTTCGCGACGAAGGCTATTTGTAGGCGGAAGGGCAGGTCAGGGGCGACACGAGGGGCCCAGATGACAGGTCGGCGCGGCCAAGGCTTGGGCCGCGCCGCCCTACCATCTGGCCACCTCGTGGCCCCACTTCGTCTTCTCTTCGGTCTTCTGGAAGCTTCGTGGCAAAATAGGCCCCTGGGCGTTGATTTCGTCCAATTCCGAGAATATTTCCTTACTAGGATTTCTGAAACCAAAAACAACAGAAAACAGCAACTGGCTCTTCGGCATCTCGTTAATAGGTTAGTTCCAGAAAATGCATAAATATGACATAAAGTGTGCATAAAACATGTAGATATCATCAATAATGTGTCATGGAACATAAGAAATTATCGATACGTCGGAGACGTATCAGCATCGCCAAGCTTAGTTTCTGCTCGTCCCGAGCAGGTAAACGATAACAAAGATAATTTCTGGAGTGACATGCCATCATAATCTTGATCATACTATTGTAAAGCATATGAGCTGAGATCAAATCATTCAAAGCAAGTATCTATATTGATATAAGAGATGATAATGCAAGAGTTAGACAAGCTAGAAGTTTTCATGAACTATTGCTTTAAAGACATGCAACCGTACAAAATTCATTAAGGATGTGTTAAGTATTCAGCATAGAAGTTCTATCCTTCATTCCAAGCATCAAGTAAATTTTCACAACATAAGAAGGATTCAGTCAAGTAAACATAAACATGAACGTCATGAATCAACTGTTTCGAAGTCTACTCAACCGGTGAGCGCAAGCATTTGGTATTAGCACCAGGATGTTACGGCATAAAGAACGTTAATGGGGGTTTGGAAGGCCAAATGGAAGAAAGGCTTGCAAAGCTGTAAATGACCATTAGACAAGAGGAAGCCTTATGATCGAAGCTATGCAAGGAGTAGTGATTGCCACGCAACGGATGCACATAGAGCTATATGTGTATGAAAGCTCTCCAATGGAACTAGTGGGGGTGCATCGAACTTGGTTGCTCATGAAGACCTAGAGCACTTTTGAGGAGGCTCATCATTGGAATATACAACCCAAGTTCTATAGTGTAAATTCCCCACATAGTTATACTAGTAAAACATGAAAACTCTCTCATATGAATGTAGGTGCTAAACATGAGCACAAATGATGACTATGAATAATGCGGGTGCTAAAACATGAGCACAAGTGTGGATAAAAGATAGTAATGCTGCCCCCTTTTTCTTTATTCTCTTTTTTTTTCTTTTTTTTCTTTTTTTTCTTTTTTTCTTTTCTTTTCATTTTTTTCTTTCTTTTCTCTCTTTTTTTCTTTTTGATGGCCTCCATGGCTCTTTTCATTTTTAGGGGCAACATCCTAATATGACAACACACTTTCTGGTACAAATAACTCATAATGAATGAAACATGATGTATGAAACTGTATGCCTCTGCCAATGTAGCAGGATGTGCAATGATCTAGCGTAACATGGGTAAACCACACATCAGCTGTATATGATCATGCAAAGCAATATATAAATAATAAATGACAACATGGCATGTAATGTAAAATGGATGTTGCATGGCAATATATCTCGGAACAGCTATGAAAATGCTGTGGTAGGTAGGTATGGTGGCTGTTTTGAGGAGATGTATGGGCTTATGTGTAGGAGAACAAGAGAAAGTCCTCCCACGGGTTTGGATGTACTGGCGAAGTATGCACAATTCTCAATGTGAGCAAAAGGCAATGCACAGTACCGAAGAGGCTAGCAAATTTGGATGGTGAAAGTGCCAAAAACCGTAGCTTAACATTAGTCAAAAAGAACTCACAAGCTTATTGCAAACAACTAGCAGGTTCATCATTAAGAGCATGATTAAAATTTACTCCAAGGAGGGCCGTTCACGGTGGCACAAGTACCCCGCTAGCTCCCTCGACCTTCAGCACAACTTAGTTATTACGATGAACTCTCAGACATGGAAAGCTATCAAGTCCAACTACGCCTTCAACTATTTAAATAGAGTTTGTAGTACGACACAAGCTTAAAGACAACAATCCACTACTAATTTTAACTTATTTATCCAGCAAGCCTTACCATCTAAATACCTCAAAACATTTGCAAAGAATCAAGTTATCAAAGCTCAATGTTCTACAAGTATTTTATTATACACTACCACATGCAACATTTCCCGTTTCCAACCATACAACAATTTAACGAAGAAGAAACTTTGCCATGAATACTATGAGTAAAGCCTAAGGACATATTTGTCCATATGCAACAGCGGAGCGTGTCTCTCTCCCACACAATGAATGCTAGGATCCATTTTATTCAAACAAAACAAAAACAAAAACAAACCGACGCTCCAAGCAAAGCACATAAGATGTGATGGAATAAAAATATAGTTTCACTAGAGGAACCTGATAGTGTTGTCGATGAAGAAGGGGATGCCTTGGGCATCCCCAAGCTTAGACGCTTGAGTCTTCTTGATATATGCAGGGGAGAACCACCGGGGTATCCCCAAACTTAGAGCTTTCACTCTCCTTGATCATGTTGTATCATCTCCCTCTCTTGATCCTTGAAAACTTCCTCCACACCAAACTCAAAACAACTCATTAGAGAGTTAGTGCACAATCAAAATATACATGTTCAGAGGTGACATAATCATTCTTAACACTTCTGGACATTGCACAAAGCTACTGAAAGTCAATGGAATCGAAAAATCCATCGAACATATCAAAACAGGCAATGCGAAATAAAAGGTAGAATCAGTCAAAACAGAATAGTTCGTAAAGACGATTTTTATTGAGGCACCAGACTTGCTCAAATGAAAATGCTCAAATTGAATGAAAGTTGCGTACATATCTGAGGATCACCCACGTAAATTGGTATAATTTTCTGAGTTACCTACAGAGAATTTTGCCCAGATTCGTGACAGCAAAGAAATCTGTTTCTGCGCAGTAATCCAAATATAGTATGAACCTTACTATCAACGACTTTACTTGGCACAACAATGCACAAAACTAAGATAAGGAGAGGTTGCTACAGTACTAAACAACTTCCAAGACACAAAATAAAAACAAAGGTACTGTAGTAAAAACATGGGTTGTCTCCCATAAGCGCTTTTCTTTAACGCCTTTCAGCTAGGCGCAGAAAGTGTGTATCAAGTATTATCAAGAGACGAAGTGTCAACATCATAATTTGTTCTAATAATAGAATCAAAAGGTAACTTCATTCTCTTTCTAGGGAAGTGTTCCATACCTTTCTTGAGAGGAAATTGATATTTAATGTTACCTTCCTTCATATCAATGATAGCACCAACAGTTCGAAGAAAAGGTCTTCCCAATATAATGGGACAAGATGCATTGCATTCAATATCCAAGACAACAAAATCAACGGGGACAAGGTTATTGTTAACGGTAATGTGAACATTATCAACTTTCCCCAAAGGTTTCTTTGTAAAATGATCAGCAAGATTAACATCCAAATAACAATTTTTCAATGGTGGCAAGTCAAGCATATTATAAATTTTCTTAGGCATAACAGAAATACTTGCACCAAGATCACATAAAGCATTACAATCAAAGTCATTGACCTTCATCTTAATGATGGGCTCCCAACCATCCTCTAGCTTCCTAGGAATAGAAGCTTCGCGTTCTAGTTTCTCTTCTCTAGCTTTTATGAGAGCATTTGTAATATGTTTCGTGAAAGCCAAATTTATAGCACTAGCATTAGGACTTTTAGCAAGTTTTTGTAAGAACTTTATAACTTCAGAGATGTGGCAATCATCAAAATTTAAACCATTATAATCTAAAGCAATGGGATCATCATCCCCAATATTGGAAAAAAATTCAGCAGTTTTATCACAGGCAGTTTCATGCTTTAGCGATTTCAGGCAGTTTTTCGCGCTTTGCATTAGAAGTGGAAACATTGCTAACACCAATTCTTTTACCATTATTAGTAGGAGGTGCAGCAACTTGTGGAGTATTAGCATTGCTAGTGGTGGTAATAGTCCAAACTTTAGCTATATTATCTTCTTTTTCATTTTCTTCTTTTTCCCACCTAGCACGCAATTCGGCCATCAATCTTATATTCTCATTAATTCTAACTTGGATGGCATTTGCTGTAGTAACAATTTTATTATTATGATTTTCATGAGGTATAACTTTCGATTTCAAAAGATCAACATCAGCAGCAAGACTATCGACTTTAGAAGCAAGTATATCAATTTTCCCAAGCTTTTCTTCAACAGATTTGTTAAAAGCAGTTTGTGTACTAATAAATTCTTTAAGCATGGCTTCAAGTCCAGGGGGTGAATTCCTATTATTGTTGTAAGAATTCCCATAAGAATTATCATAGCCGTTGCCATTATTATAAGGATATGGCCTATAGTTGTTGCTAGAATTGTTCCGGTAAGCATTGTTGTTGAAATTATTATTTTTAATGAAGTTTACATCAACATGTTCTTCTTGTGCAACCAATGAAGCTAACGGAACATTATTAGAAACAATATTTGTCCTATCATTCACAAGCATAGACATAATAGCATCAATCTTATCACTCAAGGAAGAGGTTTCTTCGACAGAATTTACCTTATTACCTTGTGGAGCTCTTTCCGTGTGCCATTCAGAGTAATTAATCATCATATTATCAAGAAGCTTTGTTGCTTCACCAAGAGTGATGGACATAAAGGTACCTCCAGCAGCTGAATCCAATAGGTTCCGCGAAGAAAAATTCAGTCCTGCATAAAAGGTTTGGATGATCATCCAAGTAGTCAGTCCATGGGTTGGGCAATTTTTAACCAAAGATTTCATTATTTCCCATGCTTGTGCAACATGCTCATTATCCAATTGTTTAAAATTCATTATGCTACTTCTCAAAGATATAATTTTAGCAGGGGGATAATATCTACCAATAAAAGCATCCTTGCATTTAGTCCATGAATCAATACTATTCTTAGGCAGAGATAGCAACCAATCTTTAGCTCTTCCTCTTAATGAGAAAGGGAACAATTTTAATTTTATAATGTCACCATCTACATCCTTATACTTTTGCATTTCACATAATTCAACAAAATTATTGAGATGGGCAGCAGCATCATCAGAACTAACACCAGAAAATTGCTCTCGCGTATCAAGATTTAGTAAAGCAGGTTTAATTTCAAAGAATTCTGCAGTAGTAGCAGGTGGAGCAATAGGTGTGCATAAGAAATCATTATTATTTGTGGTTGTGAAGTCACACAACTTAGTATTTTCAGGAGTACCCATTTTAGCAACGGTAAATAAAGCAAACTAGATAAAGTAAATGCAAGTAACTAATTTTTTTCTATTTTTAATATGGGGTATGCAAACAAGACAGTAAATAAAGTAAAACTAGCAACTAATTTTTTTTGTATTTTGATTTAGTGCAGCAAATAAAGTAGTAAATAAAATAAAGCAAGACAAAAACAAAGTAAAGAGATTGGGATGTGGAGACTCTCCTTGCAGCGTGTCTTGATCTCCCCGGCAACGGCGCCAGAAAACATTTGCTGGCGCAAAGTTGACGTGGGAGTTAGAAATCCCTGTGATGTAACTTTTCTTCAGGTCCCCGGCAACGGCGCCAGAAAACAGTCTTGATACGCGTACAGCACGCGACCGTTGGGAACCCCAAGAGGAAGGTGTGATGCGTACAGCGGCAAGTTTTCCCTCAGTATGAAACCAAGGTTTAATCGAACCAGTAGGAGCCAAGAAGCACGTTGAAGGTTGATGGCGGCGAGATGTAGTGCGGCGCAACATCAGGGATTCCGGCGCCAACGTGGAACCTACACAACACAAACCAAGTACTTTGCCCCAACGAAACAGTGAGGTTGTCAATCTCACCGGCTTGCTGTAACAAAGGATTAGATGTATAGTGTGGATGATGATTGTTTGCAGAGAACAGTAGAACAATTGCAGTAGATTGTATTTTAGATGTAAAGAATGGACCGGGGTCCACAGTTCACTAGTGGTGTCTCTCCCATAAGATAAATAGCATGTTGGGTGAACAAATTACAGTTGGGCAATTGACAAATAGAGAGGGCATGACCATGCACATACATGATATGATGAGTATTGTGAGATTTAATTGGGAATTATGAAAAAATACATAGACCGCTATCCAGCATGCATCTATGCCTAAAAAGTCCACCTTCAGGTTATCATCCGAACCCCTTCCAGTATTAAGTTTAAAACAATATACAATTGCATTAAGTATGGTGCGTAATGTAATTAATAACTACATCCTCGGACATAGCATCAATGTTTTATCCCTAGTGGCAACAGTACATCCATAACCTTAGAGGTTTCTGTCACTCCGCCAGATTCACGGAGACATGAACCCACTATCGAGCATAAATACCCCCTCTTGGAGTTACTAGCAAAAACTTGGCCAGAGCCTCTACTAATAACGGAGAGCATGCAAGATCATAAACAACACATAGATATAAATTGATAATCAACATAACATAGTATTCTCTATCCATCGGATCCCAACAAACATAACATATAGCATTACAGATAGATGATCTTGATCATGTTAGGCAGCTCACAAGATCCGACAATGAAGCACATAAGGAGAAGACAACCATCTAGCTACTGCTATGGACCCATAGTCCAGGGGTGAACTACTCACTTGTGGTGACCCGGCATACCACTGCATGGTGTAGTATGCAAGTCTGATATAACACCAATGAAACACCGTTCCACTAGTATTATATCGCTCAGAGTGGTACAACAGAAACATATGCGGGTCCAAGGCATATCTATAGAATTACAACATTGACTCTGTTACATAAGATCATCATAGCCTCCTACTTTACAATGAGGTAAAACTGCAAATAAACTCCAGAAGAACGACTCATAGTCTAATCTTATCACGGACTCTATTTGTAGAGTATTTAACTAGCTAAAGAGGCTAAGAATAGATTCTAGCTAAGTAGGAGCTAGGTTTAGGAAACTAGTTCCCTTCTATGGCTAAACTAGGTTTTCTCCTTGATGTATGTGGTATCTGACTCCTCTGACAGGGTCTTGTCTCTTGAAGTAGTTGTTGACTCCTCGGCCTTCGAGTTGCACTGTAGATACTCCTTCGATGCCTCCATATCTAAGCAGGGGATTTAAGAGTGGGATGAGTACGAGCGTACTCAACAAGTTCATTATAGGAAAGAGGTGTTTAATGCACTAGCTACGGCATTAGACCAAAAAGTCTAATACAAATGCAGGTTTTCATAACCATTTCTTCAAAAGGTTGCTTTTATTCAGAAGAACTATGTCTGTCTGATACGCGTTCAACACGCGTCCGCGGGGAACCCCAAGAGGAAGGTGTGATGCGTACAGCGGCAAGTTTCCCTCAGTATGAAACCAAGGTTATCGAACCAGTAGGAGCCAAGAAGCACGTTGAAGGTTGATGGCGGCGGGATGTAGTGCGGCGCAACACCAGAGATTCCGGCGCCAACGTGGAACCTGCACAACACAACCAAAGTACTTTGCCCCAACGAAACAGTGAGGTTGTCAATCTCACCGGCTTGCTGTAACAAAGGATTAACCGTATTGTGTGGAAGATGATTGTTTGCGAAAACTTGAGAACAGTATTGCAGTAGATTGTATTTCAGTAAAGAGAATTGGACAGGGGTCCACAGTTCACTAGAGGTGTCTCTCCCATAAGATAAACAGCATGTTGGGTGAACAAATTACAGTTGGGCAATTGACAAATAAAGAGGGCATGACCATGCACATACATATCATGATGAGTATAGTGAGATTTAATTGGGCATTACGACAAAGTACATAGACCGCCATCCAACTGCATCTATGCCTAAAAAGTCCACCTTCAGGTTATCATCCGAACCCCCTCCAGTATTAAGTTGCAAAGCAACAGACAATTGCATTAAATATGGTGCGTAATGTAATCAACAACTACATCCTTAGACATAGCATCAATGTTTTATCCCTAGTGGCAACAGCACAACACAACCTTAGAACTTTCTCATCGTCCTGTGTGTCAATGCAGGCATGAACCCACTATCGAGCATAAATACTCCCTCTTGGAGTTACAAGCATCTACTTGGCCAGAGCATCTACTAGTAACGGAGAGCATGCAAGATCATAAACAACACATAGATATAACTTTGATAATCAACATAACAAGTATTCTCTATTCATCGGATCCCAACAAACGCAACATATAGAATTACAGATAGATGATCTTGATCATGTTAGGCAGCTCACAAGATCCGACAATGATAGCACAATGGGGAGAAGACAACCATCTAGCTACTGCTATGGACCCATAGTCCAGGGGTAGACTACTCACACATCACTCCGGAGGCGACCATGGCGGCGTAGAGTCCTCCGGGAGATGAATCCCCTCTCCGGCAGGGTGCCGGAGGCGATCTCCTGGACCCCCCGAGATGGGATCGGCGGCGGCGTCTCTGGAAGGTTTTCCGTATCGTGGCTCTCGGTCCTGGGGGTTTCGCGACGGAGGCTATTTGTAGGTGGAAGGGCAGGTCAAGAGGTGGCACGGGGGCCCCACACCACAGGGCCACGCGGCCAAGGGGGGGGGCCGCGCCGCCCTAGGGTGTGGCCCCCTCGTGGCCCCTCTTCGTCTCCTCTTCGGACTTCTGGAAGCTTCGTGGCAAAATAGGACCCTGGGCGTTGATTTCGTCCAATTCCGAGAATATTTCGTTACTAGGATTTCTGAAACCAAAAACAGCAGAAAACAGCAACTGGCACTTCGGCATCTTGTTAATAGGTTAGTTCCAGAAAATGCACGAATATGACATAAAGTGTGCATAAAACATGTAGATAACATCAATAATGTGGCATGGAACATAAGAAATTATCGATACGTCGGAGACGTATCAGCATCCCCAAGCTTAGTTCTGCTCGTCCCGAGCAGGTAAAACGATAACACAGATAATTTCTGGAGTGACATGCCATCATAATCTTGATCATACTATTTGTAAAGCATATGTAGTGAATGCAGCGATCAAAACAATGTATATGACATGAGTAAACAAGTGAATCATAAAGCAAAGACTTTTCATGAATAGCACTTCAAGACAAGCATCAATAAGTCTTGCATAAAAGTTAACTCATAAAGCAATAATTCAAAGTAAAGGCATTGAAGCAACACAAAAGAAGATTAAGTTTCAGCGGTTGCTTTCAACTCATAACATGTATATCTCATGGATATTGTCAACATAGAGTAATATAATAAGTGCAATAAGCAAGTATGTAGGAATCAATGCACAGTTCACACAAGTGTTTGCTTCTTGAGGTGGAGAGAAATAGGTGAACTGACTCAACATGAAAGTAAAAGAATGGTCCTCATAGAGGAAAAGCATCGATTGCTATATTTGTGCTAGAGCTTTGATTTTGAAAACATGAAACAATTTTGTCAACGGTAGTAATAAAGCATATGTATCATGTAAATTATATCTTATAAGTTGCAAGCCTCATGCATAGTATACTAATAGTGCCCGCACCTTGTCCTAATTAGCTTGGACTACCGGATCATCACAATGCACATGTTTTTACTAAGTGTCACAAAGGGGTACCTCTATGCCGCCTGTACAAAGGTCTAAGGAGAAAGCTCGCATTGGATTTCTCGCTATTGATTATTCTCAACTTAGACATCCATACCGGGACAACATAGACAACAGATAATGGACTCCTCTTTTATGCATAAGCATGTAACAACAATTAATAATTTTCTCATTTGAGATTGAGGATATATGTCCAAAACTGGAACTTCCACCATGGATCATGGCTTTAGTTAGCGGCCCAATGTTCTTCTCTAACAATATGCATGCTTAACCATAAGGTGGTAGATCTCTCTTACTTCAGACAAGACGGACATGCATAGCAACTCACATGAAATTCAACAAAGAGTAGTTGATGGCGTCCCCAGTGAACATGGTTATTGCACAACCAACAACTTAATAAGAGATAAAGTGCATAATTACATATTCAATACCACAATAGTTTTTAAGCTATTTGTCCCATGAGCTATATATTGCAAAGGTGAATGATGGAATTTTAAAGGTAGCACTCAAGCAATTTACTTTGGAATGGCGGAAAATACCATGTAGTAGGTAGGTATGGTGGACACAAATGGCATAGTGGTTGGCTCAAGTATTTTGGATGCATGAGAAGTATTCCCTCTCGATACAAGGTTTAGGCTAGCAAGGCTTATTTGAAACAAACACAAGGATGAACCGGTGCAGCAAAACTCACATAAAAGACATATTGAAAACATTATAAGACTCTACACCGTCTTCCTTGTTGTTCAAACTCAATACTAGAAATTATCTAGATCTTAGAGAAACCAAATATGCAAACCAAATTTTAGCATGCTCTATGTATTTCTTCATTAATGGGTGCAAAGCATATGATGCAAGAGCTTAATCATGAGCACAACAATTGCCAAGTATCACATTACCCAAGACATTAATAGCAATTACTACATGTATCATTTTCCAATTCCGACCATATAACAATTTAACGAAGAAGAAACTTCGCCATGAATACTATGAGTAGAAACTAAGGACATACTTGTCCATATGCTACAGCGGAGCGTGTCTCTCTCCCATAAAGTGAATGCTAGGATCCATTTTATTCAAACAAAACAAAAACAAAAACAAACCGACGCTCCAAGCAAAGCACATAAGATGTGATGGAATAAAAATATAGTTTCAGGGGAGGAACCTGATAATGTTGTCGATGAAGAAGGGGATGCCTTGGGCATCCCCAAGCTTAGACGCTTGAGTCTTCTTAGAATATGCAGGGGTGAACCACCGGGGCATCCCCAAGCTTAGAGCTTTCACTCTCCTTGATCATGTTGCATCATACTCCTCTCTTGATCCTTGAAAACTTCCTCCACACCAAACTCGAAACAACTCATTAGAGGGTTAGTGCACAATAAAAATTAACATATTCAGAGGTGACACAATCATTCTTAACACTTCTGGACATTGCATAAAGCTACTGGACATTAATGGATCAAAGAAATTCATCCAACATAGCAAAAGAGGCAATGCGAAATAAAAGGCAGAATCTGTCAAAACAGAACAGTTCGTATTGACGAATTTTAAAATGGCACCAGACTTGCTCAAATGAAAATGCCCAAATTGAATGAAAGTTGCGTACATATCTGAGGATCATGCACGTAAATTGGCTTAATTTTCTGAGCTACCTACAGGGAGGTAGACCCAGATTCGTGAGAGCAAAGAAATCTGGAACTGCGCAGTAATCCAAATCTAGTACTTACTTTACTATCAAAGACTTTACTTGGCACAACAAAACACTAAACTAAGATAAGGAGAGGTTGCTACAGTAGTAAACAACTTCCAAGACACAAAATAAAAACAAAGTACTGTAGGTAAAAACATGGGTTGTCTCCCATAAGCGCTTTTCTTTAACGCCTTTCAGCTAGGCGCAGAAAGTGTGTATCAAGTATTATCGAGAGACGAAGTGTCAACATCATAATTTGTTCTCATAATAGAATCAAAAGGTAACTTCATTCTCTTTCTAGGAAAGTGTTCCATACCTTTCTTGAGAGGAAATTGATATTTAATATTACCTTCCTTTATATCAATGATAGCACCAACAGTTCGAAGAAAAGGTCTTCCCAATATAATGGGACAAGATGCATTGCATTCAATATCCAAGACAACAAAATCAACGGGGATAAGGTTATTGTTAACGGTAATGCGAACATTATCAACTTTCCCCAAAGGTTTCTTTGTAGAATGATCAGCAAGATTAACATCCAAATAACAATTTTTCAGCGGTGGCAAGTCAAGCATATTATAAATTTTCTTAGGCATAACGGAAATACTTGCACCAAGATCACATAAAGCATTACAATCAAAATCTTTAACCTTCATCTTAATGATGGGCTCCCAACCATCCTCTAGCTTTTTAGGAATAGAGGCTTCGCGCTCTAGTTTCTCTTCTCTAGCTTTTATGAGAGCATTTGTAATATGTTGCGTGAAAGCCAAATTTATAGCACTAGCATTAGGACTTTTAGCAAGTTTTTGCAAGAACTTTATAACTTCAGAGATGTGGCAATCATCAAAATTCAAACCATTATAATCTAAAGCAATGGGATCATCATCCCCAATGTTGGAAAAAATTTCAGCGACTTTATCACAGGCGATTTCAATGATTTTAGTAGCTTAAGGCAGTTTCTCGCGCTTTGCATTAGAAGTGGAAACATTGCTAACACCAATTCTTTTATTATTAATAGTAGGAGGTGCAGCAACATGTGTAGCATTAGCATTACTAGTGGTGGTAATGGTCCAAACTTTAGCTACATTCTTCTCTTTAGCTAGTTTTTCATTTTCTTCTCTATCCCACCTAGCACGCAGTTCAGCCATTAATCTTATATTCTCATTAATTCTAACTTGGATGGCATTTGCTGTAGTAACAATTTTGTTATGATGATTTTCATTAGGCAAAACTTTTGATTTCAAAAGATCAACATCAGCAGCAAGACTATCGACTTTAGAAGCAAGTATATCAATTTTCCCAAGCTTTTCTTCAACAGATTTGTTAAAAGCAGTTTGTGTACTAATAAATTATTTAAGCATGGCTTCAAGTCCAGGGGGTGAACTCCTATTATTGTTGTAAGAATTCCCATAAGAATTACCATAGCCGTTGCCATTATTATAAGGATATGGCCTATAGTTGTTACTAGAATTGTTCCGGTAAGCATTGTTGTTGAAATTATTATTTTTAATGAAGTTTACATCAACATGTTCTTCTTGTGCAACCAATGAAGCTAATGGAACATTATTAGGATCAATATTAGTCCTATCATTCACAAGCATAGACATAATAGCATCAATCTTATCACTCAAGGAAGAGGTTTCTTCGACAAAATTTACCTTCTTACCTTGTGGAGCTCTTTCCGTGTGCCATTCAGAGTAGTTGATCATCATATTATCAAGAAGCTTTGTTGCTTCACCAAGAGTGATGGACATAAAGGTACCTCCAGCAGCTGAATCCAATAAATTCCGTGAAGAAAAATTTAGTCCTGCATAGAAGGTTTGGATGATCATCCAAGTAGTCAGTCCATGGGTTGGGCAATTTCTAACCAAAGATTTCATTCTTTCCCAAGCTTGAGCAACATGTTCAGTATCTAATTGTTTAAAATTCATTATGCTACTCCTCAAAGATATAATTTTAGCAGGGGGATAATATCTACCAATAAAAGCATCCTTGCATTTAGTCCATGAATCAATACTATTCTTAGGCAGAGATAGCAACCAATCTTTAGCTCTTCCTCTTAATGAGAAAGGGAACAATTTTAATTTTATAATGTCACCATCTACATCCTTATACTTTTGCATTTCACATAATTCAACAAAATTATTGAGATGGGCAGCAGCATCATCAGAACTAACACCAGAAAATTGCTCTCGCATAACAAGATTCAGTAAAGCAGGTTTAATTTCAAAGAATTCTGCTGTAGTAGCAGGTGGAGCAATAGGTGTGCATAAGAAATCATTATTATTTGTGGTTGTGAAGTCACACAACTTAGTATTTTCAGGGTTGGCCATTTTAGCAACAGTAAATAAAGCAAACTAGATAAAGTAAATGCAAGTAACTAAATTTTTTTGTGTTTTCGATATAGCAAACAAGATAGCAAATAAAGTAAAACTAGCAACTAATTTTTTTGTATTTTGATTTAGTGCAGCAAACAAAGTAGTAAATAAAACTAAGCAAGACAAAAACAAAGTAAAGAGATTGAGAAGTGGAGACTCCCCTTGCAGCGTGTCTTGATCTCCCCGGCAACGACGCCAGAAAAAGCTGCTTGATACGCGTTCAACACGCGTCCGTTGGGAACCCCAAGAGGAAGGTGTGATGCGTACAGCGGCAAGTTTCCCTCAGTATGAAACCAAGGTTATCGAACCAGTAGGAGCCAAGAAGCACGTTGAAGGTTGATGGCGGTGGGATGTAGTGCGGCGCAACACCAGGGATTCCGGTGCCAACGTGGAACCTGCACAACACAACCAAAGTACTTTGCCCCAACGAAACAGTGAGGTTGTCAATCTCACTGGCTTTCTGTAACAAAGGATTAACCGTATTGTGTGGAAGATGATTGTTTGCAGAAAACAGTAGAACAAAGATTGCAAGTAGATTGTATTTCAAGAAAGAGAATTGGACCGGGGTCCACAGTTCACTAGAGGTGTCTCTCCCATAAGATAAACAGCATGTTGGGTGAACAAATTACAGTTGGGCAATTGACAAATAAAGAGGGCATGACCATGCACATACATATCATGATGAGTATAGTGAGATTTAATTGGGCATTACGACAAAGTACATAGACCGCCATCCAATTACATCTATGCCTAAAAAGTCCACCTTCAGGTTATCATCCGAACCCCCTCCAGTATTAAGTTGCAAAGCAACAGACAATTGCATTAAGTATGGTGCGTAATGTAATCAACAACTACATCCTTAGACATAGCATCAATGTTTTATCCCTAGTGGCAACAGCACAACACAACCTTAGAACTTTCCACTTGTCCCAGGTGTCAATGCAGGCATGAACCCACTATCGAGCATAAATACTCCCTCTTGGAGTTACAAGCATCTACTTGGCCAGAGCATCTACTAGTAACGGAGAGCATGCAAGATCATAAACAACACATAGATATAACTTTGATAATCAACATAACAACTATTCTCTATTCATCGGATCCCAACAAACGCAACATATAGAATTACAGATAGATGATCTTGATCATGTTAGGCAGCTCACAAGATCCGACAATGATAGCACAATGGGGAGAAGACAACCATCTAGCTACTGCTATGGACCCATAGTCCAGGGGTAGACTACTCACACATCACTCCGGAGGCGACCATGGCGGCGTAGAGTCCTCCGGGAGATGAATCCCCTCTCCGGCAGGGTGCCGGAGGCGATCTCCTGGACCCCCTGAGATGGGATCGGCGGCGGCGTCTCTGAAAGGTTTTCCGTATCGTGGCTCTCGGTCCTGGGGGTTTCGCGATGGAGGCTATTTGTAGGCGGAAGGGCAGGTCAAGAGGCGGCACGGGGGCCCCACACCACAGGGCCGCGCGGCCAAGGGGGGGCCGCGCCGCCCTAGGGTGTGGCCCCCTCGTGGCCCCTCTTCGTCTCCTCTTCGGACTTCTGGAAGCTTCGTGGCAAAATAGGACCCTGGGCGTTGATTTCGTCCAATTCCGAGAATATTTCGTTACTAGGATTTCTGAAACCAAAAGCAGAACAAAGAATCGGCACTTCGGCATCTTGTTAATAGGTTAGTTCCAGAAAATGCACGAATATGACATAAAGTGTGCATAAAACATGTAGATAACATCAATAATGTGGCATGGAACATAAGAAATTATCGATACGTCGGAGACGTATCACCGTCAGCCTTCACCGGTTTACTAGAACTTCATGGAGCTCCTTTCCGGCAGCGTTCGCAGTTCCATATCCCGGAACAGGGAGTGACAGGTCACGGTTTTTTACACTCTGCAGAGGTGTGTTGCTTTACCCATAAGAGATCTTAACCTTGGTGCCAACCGGGCATATTCCCCGTCCACACTTCCTATGGTGTGAGGCCCGGTATAAGGTCTAGCCAATCATGTTCCTCCGCTACCTCGAACACCCACCCTTTGTTTCATACTCCGACCCTGGGTCCACGCCGGCCCCATTATTCCCATAGATTTCAGGGTGGACTCCGACCACAACGTCAATGCAGGGCTCTACCATACATTCCTACGCCGGCAGATGCAACCCATCATAGACCTCATTACCATTGGGACTTCTACGGGTTCCCACCCCTGCATCAAGTCTCGCAAGATCATGAGCACCCGGTAATGAGCATCCGTTGATGAACGAGAGGTGGAAACACTTTTGACTACTCCGTCCCACTCCGGATCTTATGGTTAACACGGATATTACGGCACAAGAATCACTGGCGACATTTGTTGTTTAATCCTAGATGGATATAAACCCTTGCAATGGAACCTCCACCATATCAACACAATCCATGGTTCCATTGCCCACCACATAGTCATATTCATAGTTATGAAAGTAATGGTTTTGGTTTTTTATGCAATAGTGATAATCATAGTACTTTGCAAGTAATTTGATAGAAATACTCAAATGACATGAGCAAGTGATGAACTTGCCTTTCTTGACTGCAAGATTATGTAGGCAAGGTCTTCGATACGCAATAACTCCAAATTCTGAAATAGCATCATCGTCCGGTAAGGACGATGTTTAAAAGATTGGCAAGGATGCAATAATGCATAAGTATGAGATGAAATCGTTTTAAGCGTGTCCTAACCCCGATGAATTAGGATTAGTGAGTGGTAATGATTAGTGCAGGGTGTGTTGCACTTTTAGAGAGATTCACAAACAAGGTTCTTATTAATAATTGGTTGCTTGTTATCATAAACAGGTGCTGTAATAAATAATAATAACAATAATAACACATAACAATAACATTTGGTATAATCTTAACATGTAATGAATAGTGGTTGGTTTTAGTATTATATGGCATGGTTAATGATTAATTATCATATACTTCAAAAGAATAACTCTTGAAGAACACGTTCTTTAATGAAGAACAATTATAATAATCAGGGTTGTGGAGTTCTATAGTTTATTATGGGTTCTAACTAGTTTCTAGGGTAAGGAGTAGATGGATCCTAAAGATGTTTGATTCATCAACTACTAGGGCTTATATGGTTTTAGTGAAGCATAAGTATCTTAAGCAATTATTAGTGTTTGATTGCTATTAGGGTTGGTATACCTGATTGGTGCTAGATAGTTAGGGTTTATAGGTCCTCTAAGACAGGGTTGCTGGCTATTCTTAGTTTTCTTCAAAAGAATAACTTTTGAAGAACATACTTCTTAAATAATAAGAAGTATAACAATTAGGTTGAGGTGGTCTAGGTTTTACTGTTGGTTCTATTGAGTAAGGAATAATAGGCTCCTAAATAGGTTAGTTGATAAGTATCCAACACAAGTAGGGTTTAGTGGAATATGGTTAGGTAATGCTCAGGATTAGGCATAGTTGCTATTAGGGTTCATCACAATGGTGTGATGCTAATTATGGATAACTAAGGATGGTGGTCTTTGGAATAGGAACTAGGGTTTTATACTTGGTTGACTCTACTAGATTAGTTAGGTCTAATGAGGATGAACACATGGGATACCCATATATTAGTGATAGGTATTCTACATTTTATGTGGTCATGGCAATCATTTAGTTGCTATTATTGTTCTATGTTTGAAAGGAAGATATCATGATCACATGTTAACTTGTTTTTAGGTTTGGAACCATTTAGGGTTCACATGTAATAATGGAACTAGGGTTCCTAATTGAATTTAGGGTTTTAGGTTTCACATTAAATGACGAGTTCCTAGTTTTCTACCATATGGAATTAGTGTTGCATAATTACCATTTAGTTCACAAGTTATTAACTTCATTAATAAAGTTGAAGGTATTAATAAATTCAAAATAAAATAATATTTAATTTGGCTTTTTACTATTTTAAATAATTTATAATTAGGGTAGTTATTAATCAGGTTTTAAATCCCTCTAATAATGATTTAATAAATAATAAATAAAGAAAATTAGTTTTAATGTTTTCTTTATTTATTTACTGGTTTTTAGTTACTTTTGGAAATTTTATTAATTACTGAATTTTACTTGAATTTAGAATTAAAAGAAAAGGCTTAAATAACAAGTATTAAACAATTAAATTTTTATTAAAAATAAAAATTTCATTTTATATTTTTATTGGGTAGATCTCATCTTTATAGGAATTTTGATATTTCATTTATATTTTTCGGACTTAAATTGAATTTTCTATAATCATTTGAAGTTGCAGCAAATTAATGAATTGAAATTTAAATAGAAAACTACTAAGACTACCCAGACAGAGTTACACACGGCCACTGACCAGTGGGTCCAGGACCACGTCAGCTGCCACCGTGGCTTGACTGGGTCAAAATCGAGTTCATGTCCAGGGGGTCACTGCCGGCGGGAAATCCACGACGGCGCCGCCGATCCCGGGCTCCCGTGGACGGGGGATTAGTTCTACTCGACTTAGCTCGCTAAGGGACGTCGAATGAGGTTCGCGCCGCCCGCTAATGACCACCGGAGCATGCTCAACGGCGAGGTACCGCGGCGGCGGACAAAGATCATCGGCACGGGCATGATTCAAAGCGCTAGGAGGGAAGCTGGAATGCTCTGGGGATTCAGTGGCTCACCGTGAGCAAGCTGGAAGCAACGACGAGGTCACTGGAGGCTTGCATCGCCGGAATTGCTCGATGCCGGCGTCGGAGAAGACGAGTTCGTCGGCGTCGATCTCGGACACCACAGCTCGATTCCTCCCGCGGGGGTAGCTTGTCGAGGACGGTGGTCACGGTGGTGTGCACGACTTAACTCGGGGAGGCCTCGCTCGCCGGCGGTAAGAGAGACTGGCGGAGCCAGGGTCTCGGCATGGATGAAATTGGAGAGGAACGAGGGGAAACGGAGCTAATTCGTCGACTAGGGTACTTATAGGGTTCGAGGCACGCCTTGTCATGCTCTCAGACGAGGAGAGGTCGACAGCGACGAGGTGGAGACGGCCACGGCGTCGCGCTGGCCACCATGCACGAAGAAAGGGATGAGGACGATCCTCTCCAGGATATTTAGACCAAGAGGTAAGTTGGGCTGCTGGTGGGCTGTGCTGGCTGGTGCGGTTTGGGCTGGGCCTGGCTTCTACTGGGCTCCCCAGTTGGGCTGCTGCGGCAGGTAAGCTCTCTTTCTTCTCTCTTTTATCTATTTTCTTTTTCTGCTTTAATTTCTTTTGCTATTTTATACTTTTGTATTTCTGGTTTGAATTTTAAATCAGTGTTGATTGAGTTCAAATGGTTGGCTTCTTCTTATCAGGGAATAAGTTGCCCCTAATGTGAATATGTTTCATAATTGAGTTGCATTGGTTATTTGGTTGAATTTAATTTGAAATATGTGACAAAACAAGGATTATTTCTATTTCACATATTTTAGTGTTCAAAGAATATTGTTGAGGTTTTAAATAATCCCCTCATCATGGTTAAGCTTTTATTATGTATTACTTTATAAGTAAGTTATTTATAAAGTAAGGCTTATTTTTTAGGTTCTCTTTTGAGAAGAGAATTCCATGAACATTATTTTATGTGCCTATTTAGTTCAAGTACTTGGAAAATTGTCTAAGGCTATTCTAGAGTTACTAGTATTGCTTTCTTAAACCTTGGTTTCAAATGCTTAGGTATATCCTATTCCTCTCATGAGACTTCTATTTATTGGGAAACAATAGTTAGTTGCACCTATATTGGTATGGCTTTAATGATAGGTCAAGTTGATATCTTGATTCATTTTAGGGTTGGCTAAACAATACCCTTATTCCTATTTTAGCTTAAGCATGGTTTTAGGTTTATACTTGTGATCCCCATGTGATGCATAAGCTAGAGTTGAGATATTATTCTAGTTTATAGAGTTGAGATGACATCATATTGCATTTGCTAGGGTTTAATCTCCCCTAACCAAGATAATATGGTTACTTTCTTAATTGCTTTTGTGCTCATTTAATTACTAAGGATTTGAGAATTGGTTTTATCTTCTACCAATTAACTACAATTATTATCCTTAATTTATCATTAAATTAACTACATTGGTTATAGTTCTTTTTATAGTTAACTTTGGTCTTATGGATGAATGGTTTCTCCCCATTTAGAGTATAGAGTTTGACTCTTAATGTTTTCTTGTGGTTCTTAAGTGAAAAATAGGTGGAATGTAGTTGTGGTAGAATTCTACTTATGATCACCAAGTGGTTCACAAGTTAAGGTTAGGATATAAGCATATGGTTGCTTACTAGTGATCTCCCAATAATTTCATGTGGGAATGAGATCTACTTATCCTATTAGGGTTTATTCTCTATACCTCAAGTTCTTAGGGTTTATGATCATCTCTTAATTTATATTGATCAAGGTTTGGCTTCCTAAGGATCTCTCATTAAATGGGGTTCTCACTTCCATGATCAAACATTGTCTTGATCAATTAAAGTATAGCACTTTTAATTTACCTTCTTGTATGGGTCTACTATGATTGTCTCTTTAGTTTATATCCCAGGAGAATGCCTGAGATATTAGGTTAGGGTTCTACTTAATCAATGATGATATTATCATCTGGGTATAGGGATAGTTCTCTCCCTCAAACTCAAGTGTTGCCTCAACTAACTTGAGTGTAACACCATAATTGTTCTCTCTTATATTAGAATGGATTATTCTAGGTTATGGTGTACTCCTAACACTCTAGTTCAATGGTTGTCCTTTATTCTGAAATAGATAAAGCTATGTTTTGAATGATTGGTCTCTCTCCTTTTGGAAAGGACTTTAATACTAACTTAAGGTTAGGCTCCATAGGGATTTATGTGATCATCAATATCTATGTTTAACATAAATGGTTTCTCTCTCTAGGAATGTCTTGAATAATATCCTAGGGTTCCTTCTTAAAGATGATAATTTGAATACTTGGATGTATATCCAAGGTTTAGCTCAAGGTTTGTTGCTTCTCTAATAATTATTGTAGAACTCTCATCTCTCTTGGTTTGATGTATAATAATATGAAATGGAGAAGGATATATATTTCTAGAGTTGATCTCCTTGTCTTGTTTCCAAGATTGAAATATAGTGAATACCATGAGGTTCATGGTGGGTTCAAGGATTAGCTTAAGACATGGAAAAGATAAGTCAAGAATGGTTTCTCCATTTTATTCTTATTTGACTTGTAATTGAATAAATGTTCTTAGGTTATGGTAATGATTACCATATTATGATATGTTGTATGATCAAGTAGTTGATCATTGAGTAAAGTGTTATTGTGTTGATTATTAGTTCCAGTTGATCTAACCCCTTAGATCAAATCATCTCTACCCAAAACAAGGTTTTAACCAAGTCACATTGAGGTTTATAGCGCTTGACTTGATGAGCTACTTCAATTCCACCAAGGTCAAGTGAAACTTGATCGTGTACTGTTTTACTTTAAAGCGCGAAAATTCCCCAGATTTTCTATGCATGAATGCAATGCACACATCTGTTTCCTCTATTTTTGTAACCCCAATACCTGGGATATTACAGTCTCTACCCCTTAAACTAAACTTCGTCCTCGAAGTTTGATATCTCTCACGTTTCGGGGTGTGGATCTGACTTGTGCAGACTACATCTTTTCTCAAACTCCTTGGTGATCTCACTGGATATAATTGAATATATCCCTTGTCCAGATTCTTCCTGGAATCCATTAGTGTTTGACATCAAACAACTATTACTTCCTTTACTTCCATGATTACCTCCAATTTTATAAGCTTGTTTCCTTTTTTATTGAATATTCAATGATTGGGACTTCTTCTTGTCCTGACAGTCTTGATTGAAGACTAATTGGATAACATTCTCCTATTTGATAAAATAGGTCTTTGTTTTTCCCTTACTACCAAAATTGCAGTAATGGTACTTAATAAGGTACTAACTATGGAATTGGTTGTGATGGTTTATTTTTTTTTCTAATAATGAGTTAGACTCATTTAGTCCATCCAATCATGGTTTATAGTTGATACCTATAATTATTTTGGGTTATTTAGGTTCCATGAAAGGAATCTTTCAAATAGTATCTGGTTTTTGGTATGGTCAATCTTCTTCAGTCTTTAGCCATCTTGAGCTGTATTTGGTCTCCTACAATCCTTCATCCAACTTCCTTAGCCTTAATTTACTTGGGCTATCATACTTCTGAGTAAATATTACTCACTTTCTCAAGTTACAGTCCACTTCTTACTTCCTCGAAGTATAAACCTCGGCTTTTGGTCTGACATCCTTCTGAAAGTAATGTCCAACAATCTTATGAAAATAAGATCGAACTTCCTCTCAGTTCAGACCTTCTGTTTCTTTCTAACTTAAAGTATTGAGTCATTGTACATCCAACTCAATCTTTACTCTACCCCTTAGGGTTTACTTATGTTCTTCGACTCCTTTTTATTCCAACCATTGGATTAATGGTTAGAATATTAGTCTAGGTGTAGCTTGTGGTTTATATTCTTCTAAGGTCTTGTGAAGAATCCTTGTGGTGTATCCACTCAATTGTGGACATCCAATGTGAATCCTTTGACTAAATGTTTATAGATCTAGCTATTTGGCTGACAAGATTTTTATTTGTTCAAAAACTTTTGTTACAAATAATTAAATCGTGGACTATTTGTAATACCAACTGATACCAGCTGTGGTTATTATACCAACTGTGGCTATTTGATATCAAAAAAATGGATTCTATTATAGGTTCTGATCAACTGGACGAGACATCTTCTACTCTATCTCGCAGTATTGATCCTATACCAATTGTGGTCTTCTGATATCAACTATGGTCTTCTTATATCTGTTATGGGTTCATAGGTTATCTTCCTTCCTTCAGGGTTTATTTTGCAAGAAAACCACTAGCTGACACTATGATTATAGTATCCTAAGTGATTTCCCATGCATTCCCTCTTCTATTTTAATTATGGATCTGCTTGAGCTTCACCATAATCTCCAGATTTCTCACCTTCATGCTTCACATGTACTAAAGTACTCCTCTATTGAGGTAAGCATGAGTTTCTGATTGTACTTCCTTCAGAGTATTGTGGTTACTTCCCACAACTTTGTTTCCTTTCTTCTGATGAACCTTCATCTTGTCTTCGGAATCTTCACAATTCGTCACTTCCTCACACGAATACCAATACCCTCTAGATCTATAACATCAAGTAAGGGCTTGATATTGCAACATGCATTTGCATATCAAAGTCAAACTTCATGTATGGATCTAGTCAAACAATGAAAATCCAATAAAATCCAAAAAAAATTCAGCTTTGTGCTTATAATACACACCATCATAGGCCTGAATATAATATTTGAGTAAGACATCTCTAAACATCAGGCTGAGATGTGTAGTATATAACACCACATAAGATAGGTTTATATCGTGATACTTAGCACGAATATAGGGAACTCTACTATTTGTCTCAACATTTACCGTAATTGCACATTTGCAATGAGATAAACTTGAAACAAAGTGGTCTAGGATAGTTAAGGTTAACCTAATTTTCTCTGGAAGTACTACTTAACTTCCATTTTGTTGAGGACTATCTCACATGATATGTCTAGGTTCTAACATTGCTACTCTAAACACCTAACTATGGAAATATAGCTCCTATACTTCCAAGTGTTTTTACCATAAACCTATGGTCATGATGTGCTTGGCACACTTCCCATGGTTTTGAAACACAATTCCTGCACTTTTGTTGAACAACTGGATTCTTATTATTCTCCTCCTAAATGTTTATGATGTTCTATTCCCTCACATAATGATTCTCAGGTGAATCATATATGATTAGCAACTCTACCATGTAAGTAGACATATATATTCCTATCTCTCTTCCTTACCTCCCATGGTTGACTCATCATGGTCTATACTACCTTATATCACTTGTTTGTATCACTTACTATCAGTTGTTTCACCTAGTTGGATAATTTACTTACCCATTACTTGTATTGGTTTACACCTTCTAAGGGGATATCTTCATGATATACTGATTTTAATCATATGCTATTACTCCTATTACAGGTCTGGATAACTCTTATTTATTCATGACAGGTGTTGATACACATCTTCCAATAGGATATCTTCCTTATGGTTGTATCCTCTCTTTGGACTACCATGTATTGTATACCAACTGTGATCTACTCATCTGTTGTTTAAAGTACTTAATGATGTACTATATGTTTGGAATTAACTAACTATCTTTACTTAGAAAAGATAGATTGAAAAGGTTGACTCAAGTGTGTCAGGATTATTCTCAAGTGAATATCCATCTCAAGTCATAAAAATTATTTGGTTTGACTACGACAACTTCCTATGGACACTACCAATCCTATAGGTCTCCTTTAAAGGGTTTTTAATCCTAGGGTCAAAGCATTTGCTCTGATACCAACTGTGGTGACCCGGCATACCACTGCATGGTGTAGTATGCAAGTCTGATATAACACCAATGAAACACCGTTCCACTAGTATTATATCGCTCAGAGTGGTACAACAGAAACATATGTGGGTCCAAGGCATGTCTATAGAATTACAACATTGATTCTGTTACATAAGATCATCATAGCCTCCTACTTTACAATGAGGTAAAACTGCAAATAAACTCCAGAAGAACGACTCATAGTCTAATCTTATCACGGACTCTATTTGTAGAGTATTTAACTAGCTAAAGAGGCTAAGAATAGATTCTAGCTAAGTAGGAGCTAGGTTTAGGAAACTAGTTCCCTTCTATGGCTAAACTAGGTTTTCTCCTTGATGTATGTGGTATCTGACTCCTCTGACAGGGTCTTGTCTCTTGAAGTAGTTGTTGACTCCTCGGCCTTCGAGTTGCACTGTAGATACTCCTTCGATGCCTCCATATCTAAGCAGGGGATTTAAGAGTGGGATGAGTACGAGCGTACTCAACAAGTTCATTATAGGAAAGAGGTGTTTAATGCACTAGCTACGGCATTAGACCAAAAAGTCTAATACAAATGCAGGTTTTCATAACCATTTCTTCAAAAGGTTGCTTTTATTCAGAAGAACTATGTCCGTCAGCCTTCACCGGTTTACTAGAACTTCATGGAGCTCCTTTCCGGCAGCGTTCGCAGTTCCATATTCCGGAACAGGGAGTGACAGGTCACGGTTTTTTACACTCTGCAGAGGTGTGTTGCTTTACCCATAAGAGATCTTAACCTTGGTGCCAACCGGGCATATTCCCCGTCCACACTTCCTATGGTGTGAGGCCCGGTATAAGGTCTAGCCAATCATGTTCCTCCGCTACCTCGAACACCCACCCTTTGTTGCATACTCCGACCCTGGGTCCACGCCGGCCCCATTATTCCCATAGATTTCAGGGTGGACTCCGACCACGACGTCAATGCAGGGCTCTACCATACATTCCTACGCCGGCAGATGCAACCCATCATAGACCTCATTACCGTTGGGACTTCTACGGGTTCCCACCCCTGCATCAAGTCTCGCAAGATCATGAGCACCCGGTAATGAGCATCCGTTGATGAACGAGAGGTGGAAACACTTTTGACTACTCCGTCCCACTCCGGATCTTATGGTTAACACGGGTATTACGGCACAAGAATCACTGGCGACATTTGTTGTTTAATCCTAGATGGATATAAACCCTTGCAATGGAACCTCCACCATATCAACACAATCCATGGTTCCATTGCCCACCACATAGTCATATTCATAGTTATGAAAGTAATGGTTTTGGTTTTTTATGCAATAGTGATAATCATAGTACTTTGCAAGTAATTTGATAGAAATACTCAAATGACATGAGCAAGTGATGAACTTGCCTTTCTTGACTGCAAGATTATGCAGGCAAGGTCTTCGATACGCAATAACTCCAAATTCTGAAATAGCATCATCGTCCGGTAAGGACGATGTTTAAAAGATTGGCAAGGATGCAATAATGCATAAGTATGAGATGCAATCGTTTTAAGCGTGTCCTAACCCCGATGAATTAGGATTAGTGAGTGGTAATGATTAGTGCAGGGTGTGTTGCACTTTTAGAGAGATTCACAAACAAGGTTCTTATTAATAATTGGTTGCTTGTTATCATAAACAGGTGCTGTAATAAATAATAATAACAATAATAACACATAACAATAACATTTGGTATAATCTTAACATGTAATGAATAGTGGTTGGTTTTAGCATTATATGGCATGGTTAATGATTAATTATCATATACTTCAAAAGAATAACTCTTGAAGAACATGTTCTTTAATGAAGAACAATTATAATAATCAGGGTTGTGGAGTTCTATAGTTTATTATGGGTTCTAACTAGTTTCTAGGGTAAGGAGTAGATGGATCCTAAAGATGTTTGATTCATCAACTACTAGGGCTTATATGGTTTTAGCGAAGCATAAGTATCTTAAGCAATTATTAGTGTTTGATTGCTATTAGGGTTGGTATACCTGATTGGTGCTAGATAGTTAGGGTTTATAGGTCCTCTAAGACAGGGTTGCTGGCTATTCTTAGTTTTCTTCAAAAGAATAACTTTTGAAGAACATACTTCTTAAATAATAAGAAGTATAACAATTAGGTTGAGGTGGTCTAGGTTTTACTGTTGGTTCTATTGAGTAAGGAATAATAGGCTCCTAAATAGGTTAGTTGATAAGTATCCAACACAAGTAGGGTTTAGTGGAATATGGTTAGGTAATGCTCAGGATTAGGCATAGTTGCTATTAGGGTTCATCACAATGGTGTGATGCTAATTATGGATAACTAAGGATGGTGGTCTTTGGAATAGGAACTAGGGTTTTATACTTGGTTGACTCTACTAGATTAGTTAGGTCTAATGAGGATGAACACATGGGATACCCATATATTAGTGATAGGTATTCTACATTTTATGTGGTCATGGCAATCATTTAGTTGCTATTATTGTTCTATGTTTGAAAGGAAGATATCATGATCACATGTTAACTTGTTTTTAGGTTTGGAACCATTTAGGGTTCACATGTAATAATGGAACTAGGGTTCCTAATTGAATTTAGGGTTTTAGGTTTCACATTAAATGATGAGTTCCTAGTTTTCTACCATATGGAATTAGTGTTGCATAATTACCATTTAGTTCACAAGTTATTAACTTCATTAATAAAGTTGAAGGTATTAATAAATTCAAAATAAAATAATATTTAATTTGGCTTTTTACTATTTTAAATAATTTATAATTAGGGTAGTTATTAATCAGGTTTTAAATCCCTCTAATAATGATTTAATAAATAATAAATAAAGAAAATTAGTTTTAATGTTTTCTTTATTTATTTACTGGTTTTTAGTTATTTTTGGAAATTTTATTAATTATTGAATTTTACTTGAATTTAGAATTAAAAGAAAAGGCTTAAATAACAAGTATTAAACAATTAAATTTTTATTAAAAATAAAAATTTCATTTTATATTTTTATTGGGTAGATCTCATCTTTATAGGAATTTTGATATTTCATTTATATTTTTCGGACTTAAATTGAATTTTCTATAATCATTTGAAGTTGCAGCAAATTAATGAATTGAAATTTAAACAGAAAACTACTAAGACTACCCAGACAGAGTTACACACGGCCACTGACCAGTGGGTCCAGGACCACGTCAGCTGCCACCGTGGCTTGACTGGGTCAAAATCGAGTTCATGTCCAGGGGGTCACTGCCGGCGGGAAATCCACGACGGCGCCGCCGATCCCGGGCTCCCGTGGACGGGGGATTAGTTCTACTCGACTTAGCTCGCTAAGGGACGTCGAATGAGGTTCGCGCCGCCCGCTAATGACCACCGGAGCATGCTCAACGGCGAGGTACCGCGGCGGCGGACAAAGATCATCGGCACGGGCATGATTCAAAGCGCTAGGAGGGAAGCTGGAATGCTCTGGGGATTCAGTGGCTCACCGTGAGCAAGCTGGAAGCAACGACGAGGTCACTGGAGGCTTGCATCGCCGGAATTGCTCGATGCCGGCGTCGGAGAAGACGAGTTCGTCGGCGTCGATCTCGGACACCACAGCTCGATTCCTCCCGCGGGGGTAGCTTGTCGAGGACGGCGGTCACGGTGGTGTGCACGACTTAACTCGGGGAGGCCTCGCTCGTCGGCGGTAAGAGAGACTGGCGGAGCCAGGGTCTCGGCATGGATGAAATTGGAGAGGAACGAGGGGAAACGGAGCTAATTCGTCGACTAGGGTACTTATAGGGTTCGAGGCACGCCTTGTCATGCTCTCAGACGAGGAGAGGTCGACAGCGACGAGGTGGAGACGGCCACGGCGTCGCGCTGGCCACCATGCACGAAGAAAGGGATGAGGACGATCCTCTCCAGGATATTTAGACGAAGAGGTAAGTTGGGCTGCTGGTGGGCTGTGCTGGCTGGTGCGGTTTGGGCTGGGCCTGGCTTCTACTGGGCTCCCCAGTTGGGCTGCTGCGGCAGGTAAGCTCTCTTTCTTCTCTCTTTTATCTATTTTCTTTTTCTGCTTTAATTTCTTTTGCTATTTTATACTTTTGTATTTCTGGTTTGAATTTTAAATCAGTGTTGATTGAGTTCAAATGGTTGGCTTCTTCTTATCAGGGAATAAGTTGCCCCTAATGTGAATATGTTTCATAATTGAGGTGCATTGGTTATTTGGTTGAATTTAATTTGAAATATGTGACAAAACAAGGATTATTTCTATTTCACATATTTTAGTGTTCAAAGAATATTGTTGAGGTTTTAAATAATCCCCTCATCATGGTTAAGCTTTTATTATGTATTACTTTATAAGTAAGTTATTTATAAAATAAGGCTTATTTTTTAGGTTCTCTTTTGAGAAGAGAATTCCATGAACATTATTTTATGTTCCTATTTAGTTTAAGTACTTGGAAAATTGTCTAAGGCTATTCTAGAGTTACTAGTATTGCTTTCTTAAACCTTGGTTTCAAATGCTTAGGTATATCCTATTCCTCTCATGAGACTTCTATTTATTGGGAAACAATAGTTAGTTGCACCTATATTGGTATGGCTTTAATGATAGGTCAAGTTGATATCTTGATTCATTTTAGGGTTGGCTAAACAATACCCTTATTCCTATTTTAGCTTAAGCATGGTTTTAGGTTTATACTTGTGATCCCCATGTGATGCATAAGCTAGAGTTGAGATATTATTCTAGTTTATAGAGTTGAGATGACATCATATTGCATTTGCTAGGGTTTAATCTCCCCTAACCAAGATAATATGGTTACTTTCTTAATTGCTTTTGTGCTCATTTAATTACTAAGGATTTGAGAATTGGTTTTATCTTCTACCAATTAACTACAATTATTATCCTTAATTTATCATTAAATTAACTACATTGGTTATAGTTCTTTTTATAGTTAACTTTGGTCTTATGGATGAATGGTTTCTCCCCATTTAGAGTATAGAGTTTGACTCTTAATGTTTTCTTGTGGTTCTTAAGTGAAAAATAGGTGGAATGTAGTTGTGGTATAATTCTACTTATGATCACCAAGTGGTGCACAAGTTAAGGTTAGGATATAAGCATATGGTTGCTTACTAGTGATCTCCCAATAATTTCATGTGGGAATGAGATCTACTTATCCTATTAGGGTTTATTCTCTATACCTCAAGTTCTTAGGGTTTATGATCATCTCTTAATTTATATTGATCAAGGTTTGGCTTCCTAAGGATCTCTCATTAAATGGGGTTCTCACTTCCATGATCAAACATTGTCTTGATCAATTAAAGTATAGCACTTTTAATTTACCTTCTTGTATGGGTCTACTATGATTGTCTCTTTAGTTTATATCCCAGGAGAATGCCTGAGATATTAGGTTAGGGTTCTACTTAATCAATGATGATATTATCATCTGGGTATAGGGATAGTTCTCTCCCTCAAACTCAAGTGTTGCCTCAACTAACTTGAGTGTAACACCATAATTGTTCTCTCTTATATTAGAATGGATTATTCTAGGTTATGGTGTACTCCTAACACTCTAGTTCAATGGTTGTCCTTTATTCTGAAATAGATAAAGCTATGTTTTGAATGATTGGTCTCTCTCCTTTTGGAAAGGACTTTAATACTAACTTAAGGTTAGGCTCCATAGGGATTGATGTGATCATCAATATCTATGTTTAACATAAATGGTTTCTCTCTCTAGGAATGTCTTGAATAATATCCTAGGGTTCCTTCTTAAAGATGATAATTTGAATACTTGGATGTATATCCAAGGTTTAGCTCAAGGTTTGTTGCTTCTCTAATAATTATTGTAGAACTCTCATCTCTCTTGGTTTGATGTATAATAATATGAAATGGAGAAGGATATATATTTCTAGAGTTGATCTCCTTGTCTTGTTTCCAAGATTGAAATATAGTGAATACCATGAGGTTCATGGTGGGTTCAAGGATTAGCTTAAGACATGGAAAAGATAAGTCAAGAATGGTTTCTCCATTTTATTCTTATTTGACTTGTAATTGAATAAATGTTCTTAGGTTATGGTAATGATTACCATATTATGATATGTTGTATGATCAAGTAGTTGATCATTGAGTAAAGTGTTATTGTGTTGATTATTAGTTCCGGTTGATCTAACCCCTTAGATCAAATCATCTCTACCCAAAACAAGGTTTTAACCAAGTCACATTGAGGTTTATAGCGCTTGACTTGATGAGCTACTTCAATTCCACCAAGGTCAAGTGAAACTTCAGTTACTGTGACTGTTTTACTTTAAAGCGCGAAAATTCCCCAGATTTTCTATGCATGAATGCAATGCACACATCTGTTTCGTCTATTTTTGTAACCCCAATACCTGGGATATTACATCACTCATCACTCCGGAGGCGACCATGGCGGTGTAGAGTCCTCCGGGAGATGAATCCCCTCTCCGGCAGGGTGCCGGAGGCGATCTCCTGAATCCCCCGAGATGGGATTGGCGGCGGCGGTGTCTCTGGAAGGTTTTCCGTATCGTGACTCTCGGTACTGGAGGTTTCGCGACGAAGGCTATTTGTAGGCGGAAGGGCAGGTCAGGGGGCGACACGAGGGGCCCAGATGACAGGTCGGCGCGACCAAGGCTTGGGCCGCTCCGCCCTTCCATCTGACACCTCGTGGCCCCACTTCGTCTCCTCTTCGGTCTTCTGGAAGCTTCGTGGCAAAATATGCCCCTGGACGTTGATTTCGTCCAATTCCGAGAATATTTCCTTACTAGGATTTCTGAAACTAAAAGCAATGAGACAAAGCTGGCTCTTCGGCATCTCGTTAATAGGTTAGTTCCAGAAAATGCATAAATATGACATAAAGTGTGCATAAAACATGTAGATATCATCAATAATGTGGCATGGAACATAAGACATTATCGATACGTCGGAGACGTATCACCGGGTAGCCCGCCGCGTGGAGGAGCCGTCCCTCCCATTGGTGGAGAGAGCGGCGGCCGAAGCCGTTGTTGGCCGCACCGTCGTTCGCCATTGCTGGTTCGTTCGAGTTCGGGGAAGATTTGGGGGTAGGCGAGTGAGGTGAATGCGGGGCAGACGCAGTAGTTCGGCGATAAATAGTGGTAGGCGCGCGTGAAACTGAGGCGACGACATTAAGTCGCCGCGTGAAAGCTACGCGACCGGTGAATGCTGACCGGCGGCAGGCTTTTACAGCGCGCGGAAGACGATGCGATGAGGACGATGATCGGTGTCTCTAGCCGACAAGTTGGGGCCACCAGACGCGCGGGAAGTTTCCTCGGCGTTTCCCGCGCTTTCGTTTCGTCCAGACTCCCCGGGCGCTCCCCGGGGGGCCGGGGATGGCGTGGGATCGCCGGATGAATATAGGCCCAAATCCGTACGAAATCGAGAAACCAGGGACGCGACTGGGCCGAATTTCGCCGTCCGGATGACAAAACGCGGTCCTAGGGGCCTCGTCGGGGAGACGAGTGGAGATGCTCTTATCCTCTTGCCTCAGTACGTTTTCGCACAGCTGTATCCTCCCCCTCCCCCTCCCTTTTGTGTTCATTCGTCCACCATAATGTATGAAACGACCGTGCGGTAACTTCTAAGCGGCTGATCGCGACACACCAATGCTGGTGCATTTCAAGTCAGCGAATGTGGGCTATCAACTGGTCAAGATTGTGCTATGCGTTCAAGGCGGTCCAGTCAAATAATCAGCATTTTCCATGCGTGTCGCTTCTCTAGAATACGCCCTCGATGATGATTATTGTCCGTACCTCTCGAACTCGAAGTGCTGTATATCGGCATCCATCGCATCGAGTTGGACGGGGAGGAAAAGAAACCAAGAGTGTCAAAAGTCAAAAGTCTTCACTGAGCGCCAGGAGTGGAACTCGGCCCGGCTACAGCCCGGGTCTTGGCCCATAACGTACAGGTTGTACATCCAATAAGTTCAACCGAAATTTGTAAACCACAAGCAGCCCAGCCCGTGACATGGGTCAGAACGACCAGGGCTAGTCTCAAAAGCCCACCAAGAAAGAGCACGTTCGCATGATCGCATCTCATGCGCGTGCACACATATACAGAGGAATACCTCTGCTTTTCGATCGTGCCGCCGCCGCATACGCAGACGCGCCAAGAACCCCCGCCGCGCCGTCTGAGATTCAGAACTGCTCTGCCTCTGCCCATAGGTAATCCTCTTTTCCTAATGCAAAGTATGAATTCCGATGATGGGAAGAGTCAATTACAGTCATTGAGCTGCTACACCTAGGTTTACCTGATTGTGGATTAACTTTTTTTTCTCCAATCTGGTTACATAGAAGAGGATGAAGGGGACAAAGAGATCAGAGACTTATTCATCAAGGCCCGTGTCATCTGATTTAGGTACTAAAAACGTGTCCTGGTTATGCGGTTATGCTACCGCACTTTTTTTTTTGCGCTTCTTATTGTCACTTGGTTATACTCTGAACTTATTCTTTTTACACAAGGGCTTTGTCCAATCCATTCTTTAAGAGGAGAGAATTTCCAAGTTAATTTCCGAAAAAACGGGCAAAAACCGGTACAGTGACTACTCACAAAGTATGAAAACCCCACACCCTCATAAGTAGTCCGGTGCATAGTTGCCAGAATTCCGGGTCGAGGGTCGACACAACATGGAACAAGGATCGACCAGGGGTATACATCTCTGGTATGCTAATTTGGGGCGTGGGTCACGATCCACTTAATTCTGGTTCGATGACCCTGGTATGCACGCACAGGCAGATCCATGCACGTAAACTAAAAGCAATACAATAATTAAGAAATTTAGACTTCAACACATAAGTTCACAACTTTAGGATAAAAGTGTATAAAGTACCCAGTACGTTGAAAAAGTTTTTTAGGACTGATAGAACCAAGGAATCGGGGGTATTAATACGCCTAGATACGATGCTTTGAATCCAGATTATAGAATTGTGTTCCCGAAGTTGAGAATGAAGAGAGGAAGACGCCCATGAGTGCCAGACAAAGAGATGCAGCATTAAGGGAATTAATACGTCCAGACCGAAGCTTTGGAATCACCATTTTTCCATTTTTTCCGACCTTGGAATTTGGGATCAAGACCGAGCGAATGGGATCGTGATCCGGCGCCGGACCAGGTGGATCCGCTCGCTTTCCCGGCCCAGTTTCCAGGTCGATCGATCCCGGATCCTGGAACATGCCCTTGACCCTGTTTCCGGTAACTATGGTCCGGTGAACTCTCCCAACACACAAATCCGCAACCCCCAAACATTTGCACAATGCAACCTAACCCTAGATGAGAACACCTCAACAAAAGACAATGGACAACACAAAAGCCACCAAAAGACCCAAGCCGAGACAAAATGAAGATCATGCATGAAGAAAAACCCCAATTTTTTTGAAATGAATTAATGATCAATATGCGCAGTCTGCTTCCCAACACACACAACCCCTACAAAAAGTTTAACTTGGTAATGTTTGCTACTACGCCCGCCTCGGTTTAACAGGCACGCACGCAGTTCAAAAACTTTGACCATTGAGTTGGTCAACGAAATATGACTTATATGTCTACAAAATTTATATCATTAGATTCGTATGCAAAAAAGCTTTCTAATGATATAATTTTTGTGACATATATTTCATATTTTATTGACTAAAATAATGGTCAAAGCAATTTCTTAAACGACGTGCGTGCCTGTTAAACTGGGACGGTGGGAGTATTAATTAGTTCATAATCACATTAAAATTTTACACTCGGTCTCAATCCAAATCGAACTATGCAACACAGCTACTCTCATATGCCTACGAACGGGTATACCTAATCCGCACGAACCATCTGCTCGAGAAAAACTCAGCAGCCTCCATGATTCCGCTGGCTCCTCTGAATAATTAATCTGTTAACATCTGCCCGAGAAAAGTCATCATCACGGTAAAGGCAATGTGAACCATTCTTTCCTTCACAGAATAATCTGTGAAAAGAGGAAAGTCCAATAGAAACTGGCATCAGTGAAGGTTACCAATTGTTAACCACCCATGACTGCTAAAACACTAGGGCCGAAACTCCAAAAGCAGCATATTTTTTCACTTGGTGCTTGTGATGAAGAGTGAAATATAGGTAACCTGTGTTTTGTAGTTTCTGCATGAAGAACAGAACTATATCGAATCATATTTCATCAGTTTTTTAAAGTAAAGCCACGTGCTTCATGCATGTAGAGCCACCGGAGCATGGCCCAGCGGGATAATTAATTGTTGAAGGACCCCATGAAACTCAGAACACAGTATCCACCAGATGGCAGGATATGCTAGCAGACAATAGTAAGGCTGGCCATAGTGCAAAGTATCATATAGTGGTATCATCCATATGATACAAGTCTATGATACTACCTCTATAGTGGTTAGTATCATCTAGTAGTATCATAATCTCATGATATTTAATTATTTGTAGAATCTCAATGCAATTGTGTGTATAGGATGTATTTGACATTAAATTTTCTAGTTTCACGTGCTATGATACAGTATCATATTATGATACCACTAGCATATCTCTCCTCATTAATTATAGCGCCACATCAGATTTTTACCAAGGTGGCATGCATGATACTCCTTATGATACTAGCACTATGGCTAGCCTAATATGTATGCTGTTTCGAAACAAAAACTTTTCATAATGGTCAAGGCTTAAATGATCTACCTGATTAGGACGGCACCAAGCATGGTGGATGGAAGAAAGAAGAAGATGCAACGAGATGCAATCATGGTCGATGGAACGAAAAAGAAGATACAACGATCTGTGTGTATTAGCGGAAGAAGCTTGCTGGTTGGCATGTCAGGACCCAATCTTGTACCATGAGCTGATGGAATGTTTTCAAAACATTATATCAAAGAAAGATAGGTACGGGAATGGAGAGGATGGTTCCAAAAATTCCATCAATCAAGATGCACAGACAAGTGAAGGAACTGCAGCTGTAGTGGGTGATCCTATTCAACTTTCCACCGAAGGTGCACTAAGCAAAACACAAAAGGTCCACTTCAAGAGAACAGCCCCAAGCCGCTGCAGTCTATGCCACGAACCAGGTCATAACATTCGCAAGTGCAAACAAAATCCTAAGTAAGTATTTTTACTTGTTAGTTATTGCGATCCTTGTTGCTTGATATCATAGTCAGTAGTTTCACAACAATTGTTTCTATCATATTCAACAGGAACCAGTGAGATAACTGCACCTTCATGCATTGATGGCGGAAACCAAATTACATCAGATTTCCATACGAGACTGATGGTGGAAGAAAACCAGAATTACACTTAGACTTGTGCTCCGGTGCTTTCTGAAAGTTTGATTTGCACAACTTTCAAAGCAAGATCAAAGGCTGTGATTAGGAGGAGTGCGTCGTGGGATGTGGGCAGTTGCACCCTGCGGTGATCACAGCCATCCAGCTGCTTTGGGAAGCGTGCAAAAAAAGTCTTGGAAAGCACAGGAGCACTCCCTTTTCGTTTATTTTCAGTTGCCTACATCATGTTCCTTATATTTCAGATTTTCTTGTGTGTGTGCTCTCGCCAATTCAGAAACCATTTCTGCTTCCAGAATTTCATGTGTACGTGATGTGGCAGAACCATGCCTTTTTATTTCTAAAATTTGATGTTTATTTGTGACAACAATTTTACTCCTAAACGTGAGAGAAACATGGCATCTACCAAATTATGTTTTGTTTGCAGGAATGCTGAATCATAGGATTCGTTACATGGTACTCATACCAGGAATGACACTATGGTTGCTGACGAAATTTGCAGGAATTTTGAATCATAGGATTCATGAAATGCTGCATTTCATATATCTTTTGAATGACCATCGAATTTTGGCAATCTTAGGTACTTGCAAAATCATCATGACACATACTTACGTAGTACACACCAGGGCGATTTTCTTCAGCATCAAAGACAAATCTTATTTGCTCATGCAAGTACAAGGAAGAGTGTTGTGATCACTCTCTAGGGCATCTCGTCACGTTGCCGTTGCTGAAGTAGATGACGCAGCCTTTCTCGCCAGCGAGGCAGCAGTTGCACGCCGGCTCCAGCTGCTTGCGGCCCGTCGACGGGCATGTCATGTAGTTCCTCCCAACCATGCAGAACAATGGACAGATCTTCCCTTCCGTTGGCTCCGTGCTGTGTATGGATCCAATCACCATGAACCCTGCGCGATCCAATGAACAGATAAGAGAATACCTTCATTAATCATGATGGTTATATGAGAGCGTCGACATCGACAGATAGGACCTGGAGGAGGAAGTAAAGGAAGCATAGTTTAAAATAGCGGGATATTTCATTTAGCCGCAATTTGTTTGGAGGCTATAAAAGACTATAGCCGGGTTATAGCTGGCTATTCCATTTAGCCTTTTTTTTAGAAAAATTGAAATATTTCAGTCATATCTTACCAAAAGAAGAGGAAAACTATGAATCAAATACGATTCATGATACAAATTATTCATCAAATAAGTATTCAATTATTCAACTCACAAATTTTATCTAATTATATTGAACGTAAATTCGAAAAACAAGAAATAAAAAAGAGAAGAGAAGAGAAATTTAAAATGCAGGAGGTTTAGCGGCTGAATTAAAGGCTAAATAGGGGCTAAATTGGGCTATAGCCGGCTATTAGCGGTTTTTTCTCATTTAGCCTATAAAGAGCGTAGCCGCAGCGGCAGATCTCCCGAAAGGCTATAGCCGGACTATAGCCGGCTATTTAAAACCATGAAAGGAAGGGAGTGGAGCTAGGCAGTTACCGCACAGCAGGAGAGCCACCGGAAGAGCAATCGTGGTGGAAGCCATGTCTGTTCCTGTTAGCTCTGCAAGTATGCAGTTTATATAAGTATGAAACTTGGTGGAGAGAAATTTAGGTGTGGTGTTTTGCTACTTACTCTGTCAGTAGCGGAATGTGGCTATAAAGTCAGCAAATATAGATTTGCCTTGACTATGTTTTGCTGACTTTCTACATTGACTCTTGAGCTAAGTAGTGATCATCAAGTAGTCAAAGATTGTGCTCTGGATCCAAGACGGTTCAGTCAAACAATCACCATTATCCATTCCTTCCCGACGTGCCGGTGTTTATTCAGATTCATCAGACATAGCAGGTTCACCGCATCTAGTTTTTCGATAAAGAGAATATTTTAATATCGGTAGATACCAAATACACTCGGATTCTGCAACAACGCAGTACCCTAATAATAGTATGGATGCACACAGCCAAAAAAGAAAAAAAAAACTAAGAAAAAAAAAGTCTAGCTAGGGTACTCTAGTCCTAACAACAACAGTACAACCATCATCAAGACAACATCTGAAATCCAGACTCTACACAAGCAACGCCTCCAAGAAGGGAACAGTGCACAAACACCGTCGTCGCTCGATCAAAAGATCTTAGGTTTTCACCCTGGAGATAGTCCCGCTCTCAAAATAATGCTTTCATCAAGACCATTGCCAAACACAGCCAATTAAGGCCGGACCTTGGATTTTCACCCTGAAAGGTAAGACTATACTTGTGCTGCTGATCTCACTTGCAAACTGCTGTTACGAGACCTAGAATACCAAGCAAAGCCCTCAACAACACCACGACTCGATCCTCCGCTGCTAGTCCGATCTTCAAGAAATTCTCCGTCTCTGATACACCATGGACCAGAATGTCAACAGAGCTTTGCGTCGCTCACTCCAAAACCAAACGGTCGGAATATAAGCATGGGTGCACACTACAGAATGCCTCCAAAACCAGCAACCTCCAGGCACGAGCACTGTTACATTTGCCAGCGGAGCTTTCCTGAACTCAACATCCAGCCAAATCCAGACGGACATGCATAAGGATGATCTTCGTCTTGGCACGAGAGAGATCCGAGTACCACCACCTTTATTCATGCCGATCGAGCAGCCCCCACGCATGCAAGCCGCCGCTCCAAACCTACCAGTGACCCAGAGGGCGAGGCCAACAGGGGGAAGGAGACGACAATGCAGGATCGATCCTCCACTGGAACCGGCCCAACGCGGCGAAGATCGAGATGGGGGGAGCCTGGGAGACATCCAGATCAAGATTTGGGATCACCACCACCGCCACCCGCCGGCTTAGCATCTTCACTCCATCCATGGTACCGCCGAGAAGAGATCTCTGTCTCCACCGGGACCAGGGGAGCCGCCTTGCACGCTGCACGGCAATGACCCGACCAGACCCGCCCTAGCGTCTCTCCACCCCCAACCACCTTCGGTGACTGGGTCCACCGCCACCGCGGCGAGAGGAGGGCGCGGCGGGGGACTTGGCGGCGACGCGGCGTGGTCGCCCCCGGAGTTGCCCTAGGGAGCTACCCGGGAATGAACGGGGCCACTAGCTATAATAACCAGTGGAATTTAATTTACCTATCTGCAATTCTCTCACCGTATCAACTTTTTTTCCGAAATGGGGGAAATATCGCCCCAGCTTCTGCATCCAAGGGATGCACACAGCTTTTTTTATTAGATTATTCACAACACCTTACAAGAGCAATACAAAAGATCAAACTCGAAACCACCTCGCTAAACCTACAGGGATGAAGAGGGTGACAATTCACCAACTCACATCAACCAAAAACCAAATGCCTTCACAGGCCGCCCAATAGCAGATGAGAAGCACATCCAGTCAAGTAGACTCTCAGCATACGCCAATGCACACGCCATAGAAGTTGCTACCGCCGTCTTCCTCGTCTCCATCTTCAAGAGAGATCATTGCATTGACGATGCCAGGCATGCCATCGATGCCGCCACGGTGCCAGACGACTCCACCATCCTACGCGAGTCCATCACACTGCATCCGACCCGAGACACCACTTCACCATGCCGCGGCGACTCGACGATGCCAACACAGCAAAGGCACACCGCTCCACCTCAGCACCACCGCCATCCATTGTCTGCTCCAAAAAACGATGCCCCCAACAGGTAGAACGGCGTTGTGCACCGCCATCGTCTGATCCAGGAGACCCGGGTCTAGGGTTTCCCCTGGAGCAGCCCAGGCGAAGAACGCAGGGTGCAGAGACACTAACTTCAACAAGGTAACGACGAAACACGCTGCCATCATCCGCCATGACAGAAGTCCAGGCCGTCTTTCACCGGCAGCTGCGCCTCGCCATCGGGAGCTAGGCGACGGATCGCGAGATCCGCCACGGCTAGCCACACAACTAGCCGATCTCCTCCGGCGAGAGAGAAGACCACCACTGCGGTGCCACGGTCAGTGGCACCAGACGCCCGCCACCTGCCACCAGGTCGACGCCGTCCCCGCCATCCAGGGTCGCCGCCCTTGGTGCCGTTGTCCCAAACCTTGAGGAGGAGCAGTACGAGATCTGTCTCCATCACCGCTGGCCCAGCGATGCCGAGGCTAGGACGGAGGGAGAGGACCGCGCCGCCAGGTTCCGGGTTCGCGCCACCGCCCCGCCCGCCCGATGAGGCCACAGCGAGGAAGAGGAGAAGCCGCGCCACCAGATCATGGCCACGCCGCCGCCGCCATCACCGCCCGCCCGGCGAGAGGCCGCGCCACCAACATCCTCCACGGGCCGGGGCCACCCCCCCCCCCCCCCCCCCCGTGCGGCGGCTAGCCTCCATCCGCGGGGGATCATGCGAGGATCCCCGCCGCCCCCATCACCGGCCGCGGCAGGCTTTGCCAGCGACGGCCTCCGGGGACGATGAGGAGGGAGGGAGGGGGAGGGGAAGACGGTGGCGGCGGCTAGGGTCACCGTATCTACTTGAAAGGGAAAAAACAAGAAATTCTTTACTGAACCCTTTCCATGCCTTGCGCTGGTAAGCTAAAGACAACAATTCGAGAGCGTCGCCCACGGAAGACACCATCGTTGCCGCCATGCCACCCACCATGCTTCACCGCTCCACGACGACCAAACAAGGCACCCAGGTTGATCCGAGAACCACAACCTTTATTCATGCCGATCGAGCAGCAGCCCCACGCGTGCAAGCCGCCGCTCCAAACCTACCAGTGACCCAGATGGCGAGGCCATCAGGGGGAAGACGACGACAATGCAGGGTCGATCCTCCACCAGGACCGGCCAAACACGGCGAAGATCGAGATGGGGGGATCCTGGGAGACATCCAGATCGAGATTTGGGATCACCACCACCGCCACCCGCCGGCTTAGCATCTTCACTCCATCCATGGTACCGCCGAGAAGATATATCTGCCTCCACCGGGACCAGGGGCGCCGCCTTGCACGCTGCACGGTGATGACCCAACCAGACCCGCCATAGCGGCTCTCCACCCCCAACCACCTTCGGCGGCTGGGTCCGCCGCCACCACGGCCAGGGCCGACGGCAGCATCGTCAAGACGAGGGCGCGGCGGGGGACTTGGCGGCGGCGCGGCATGGTCGCCCCCGGAGTTGCCCTAGGGAGCTACCCGGGGAGGAACGGGGCCAGGAGCTATAATAACCAGTGGAATTTACCTATCTGCAATTCTCTCACCGCATCCACTTGAAAGGGGAAAAACAAGAAATTATTTACTGAACCCTTTCCATGCTTTGCGCCGGTAAGCTAAAGACAGCAATTGGAGAGCATCGCCCACGGAAGACACCATCGTTGCCGTCATGCCACCCACCATGCCGCACCGCTCCACGGCGACCAAACAAGGCACCCAGGTTGCACATCGGGCCACCGGCAGGAGAAGGCCATGCAATGCAACCACCTAGAGGCCAGCTCCTCTCCAAGCAAGCGCGCATAGATACCTTCGAGAAGAGCATCTCCAATAGGCGCGCTAAAAGCCCCGCGCGGCAAAAAACCGCCGGTTTGCCGCGCGCGGGCGCTGCCGCGCTGCTCCAGCGGAGGCGGGAAAACGGCGCGCGCGCTAAATTTTTTGCCGCCCGCGCTCTTTCGCGCTATCCCGCGCGGGAAATCTGCCGCGTGCGCTGCCGCGCGCGCTATAAACACGACACGCGCGAAGCGGCCAACTGCCATTCCGCCTCCACGCGTCTTCGCCTCTATCCGTCTCTCTCCCCGCCTCTCTCCCTCCCGCGCCGCTCCGCCGCTCCGCCGCTCCGCCTCCGGCCGTTCCGCCTCCACGCGAAGATGCCTCCGCGCCGCCGCCCACCCTCCGGCTACCACGGCGTCCGGGCACGGCCGAGCGGCCGATTCGACGCGGAGATCCGTTCCGGCGAGGAGCGGATCCGCCTCGGCACCTTCGACATGGCGCACGAGGCGACGCGGGCCTACAACGCCGTCGCGTGGCGGCTGGGCCGCTCCCGCCGCCAGATGAACTTCCACGACGTGTTCACGCGGGAGCAGGCGGAGATGCTCGCGCCGCCGCCGCCGATGATCACCCGGGAGCAGCAGCGCCGACAGCGGGAGCTGGAGCAGCGCCTGCTCATCGCCGAGCGCGACGAGGCGCTCCGCGTTGAATGGGCGCGCCGCTTCCCCGAGGACGTCGCCGCCACGGCGGCCTTCTACGCGGAGAAAGAGAAGAAGGAGGAGGAGAAGGCGGCGGAGAAGGCGGAGAAAAAAGCTTCGCGCGAGAAGCGCCGCGCCGAGTCCGCGGCGAGGAAGGCGGCGAGGGCCGCGAAGGCGGCGAGGAAGGAGGAGGACAAGAAGAACGGCGCAGGGCCGTCGACCATCGTCCTCTCCTCCTCCTCCTCCTCCTTCGAGTGGACGACGACGCCGGTGTCGGAGACGACTCCGAGCAGCTCGGACTTCGATTGGGACTCCTCCGAGTAGTTCCAGTTCTATATGTCGCATTGTATCGTAAAACTTTTATAATATATTCGTATTTTTCGATCAAATTTTCATAGTTCGTTCGATTTAAATTTTCAAAAAACGGTCGGATTAGCACTTTGTGCCGCGCGCGCTGCAAAATAGAGCCTCTGCCGGAGGTGCGTTTTTCGCACAGCAACGCGCGCTGCAAAATAGCTCCTCTGCCGCGGGCAAATTCGCTAACACGCGCGCTAGCGGTATACAGCGCGCCGAATCACGCGTTTACAACGCCAGATTTTAGCGCGCATGTTGGAGATGCTCGAAGGACAATAACATAGTGCTGCACCATGGTCCGATCCCAGTGGGATTGCTACATAATTAAGGTCTGAGCAGTAAACGAAGAAGGACTCCAAAAGCTGAAGATTTGAACCCTTGTCGCTACATGAGTTTTGTGATTTTTTTGGCCAAACATTTACATATATTTTGAAATGAGCGAAGTCTGATGTTAAAGAAAAAAAAAATGAAGTCTGGGGCAGCAAGCAACAAAAAAGCTCCATCGCCGGGATTTGAACCCGGGTCGCCTGGGTGAAAGCCAGGTATCCTAACCGGGCTGGACGACGATGGATTGTTGATGAAGGAAATACTAAAATTTAATTATTCTCATTATTCTCACTCAGCCACAATATTCATCAGTGGTTTGCTGTTTGGTGGCAGATCTGGACAGGCATGTACTATTCGTGATCCGTAAAAATCGATACAGTTACAACGTGTACGTCTGTACTTGTACAAAGGGGGCAGTGCTAGGCCCACGCACACCACACCTCGTCCGTGAACAACTGTTCACGTTGGCTCCATTTGTCACCTCGAAATCCACGCCGCTGCGAGAGTTGTAAACTTGTCTGCTCTGATCGTTTATCACCACTCCACCTCCGGCTCTCCGGCCGGCGGCAGTCACATTCACAGCCTCTCAGTCACAGGAGCATCGGTGCCGGTACGTCGCGTAGCATGGCGCCGAGGCCGCACGCCGTGGTGCTGCCGTACCCATTCTCCGGCACCATCAACCCAGCACTGCAGATCGCCAAGCTGCTCCACCGCCGAGGCGTCTACGTCACCTTCGTCAACACCGAGCACAACCACCGCAAGGCCGGCGCCGACGCCGTGCGCGGCCACGACGGGTTCCGCTTCGAGTCCATCCCGGACGGCCTGGACGAGGCCGCCCGCGCCGTGCAGGACTACGGGCGCGGCCTGTGCATCTCCACGCGCACGCGCTGCGCGGCGCCGCTGCGGGACCTCGTCGCCAGGCTCAACGCCACGCCCGGCGTGCCGGCCGTGACCTGCGTGGTGCCGGCGCTGATGAGCTTCGCGCTGGACGTGGCGCGGGAGCTGGGTGTCCCGACCATGGCGTTCTGGGGCGGCAGCGCCGCGTCGCTCATGAGTCACATGCGGATCCCGGAGCTCCAGGACAGAGGCTACCTCCCTCTCAAAGGTTCGACTAAATTCTGCCAATTTCTTTCCAGTTTCCACGAACATTTTCGATTAAATGGATAATAATATGTTCCTGGCGCAGATGAGAGCTGCCTGACCAACGGCCATCTGGAGACAACGGTCATCGACTGGATCCCCGGCATGCCGCCGATCAGCCTCGGCGACGTATCCAGCTTCGTCCGCACCACCGATCCGGACGACTTCGAGCTGCAGTTCAACGAGTCAGAGGCCACCAACTGCACCAAGGCCGGCGCCCTCATCCTCAACACATTCCAAGACCTCGAGGCCGACGTCCTCGCCGCGCTCCGCGCCGAGTACCCGTGCATCTACACCATCGGCCCACTGGGATCCCTCCTCAACCAAGGCACCGTCGCCGGCGACCGAAAAGACTCGTCCTCCACCAGCGGCCTGAGCCTGTGGAAGCAGGACACGGAATGCCTCACGTGGCTAGAAACGCAAGAAGCGAGATCCGTCGTGTACGTCAACTTCGGCAGCCACACGGTGCTGACGCCGGCGCAGCTCGCCGAGTTCGCGTGGGGCCTGGCGGACAGCGGCCACGCGTTGCTCTGGTCCATCAGGGAGAACCTCGTCCCCGGCGGCGGTCTGGCCGCGCTCCCGCCGGAGTTCGCCGCCGCAACGGCGGGCCGGTGCCGCCTCACCACGTGGTGCCCGCAGGAGCGGGTGCTGCAGCACCCGGCCGTGGGGTGCTTCCTCACGCACAACGGGTGGAACTCCACCTGCGAGAGCCTGGCCGCCGGCGTGCCCATGGTGTGCTGGCCGGGATTCGCCGACCAGTACACCAACTGCAAGTACGCTTGCGAGGTGTGGGGAGTGGGCCTCCGGCTTGACGACGAGGTGCGGAGGGAGCAGGTCGCCGGCCACGTCAGGCGGGCGATGGAGGCGGAGGAGATCAGGAGGAACGCCGCAGCGTGGAAGGCCAAGGCGGCAAAGGCCGCCGCTCCCGGCGGGTCGTCTTATCAAGACCTGCAGAGGATGGTCATGGCGCTCAACTCTGTTACTGATCGGCTCTAGTGTTTGGCCTGCGCATTTCGACCTGACTATCGCACTCCGTATCAACTCTGATGACAAATAATGTTTCTGGTTTGGTTTAGACGGGTAATTCAGACATTTTATCATGTCAACTTCTGGTAATGCTTCGATCTTTCGTCTTCTTGGTAATTACGACACTTCATCATTTCTTTGAGAACTGTATTTTCCATGAGTTTTTTTATGACATGTTTCGACGAGAGTTCAGAAACGTGATGATCTAGACTCTAAAACATGCTAGGGTGGCGAGCTTGTGATCATACACTGTTGATGTACTTTATGATTGCTTTTGAGATTTATATTTTCTCAACCCGTGGTCACATAACTTCATACCACCTTGCATGCATATTGCACCAAAACTTGGCCCCGAGAGCACCGAATTTGTGTGACATTGCTTTAAGATTTTGAATAGGTAGACAATATTTTGCATGCCAATAGTACTATGCCTACCCGACATTAGTACTCTTTCTCCTTCTTTGATACAGTACATAGATTTAATTTCTAGTGTTGGATTTAAAAGAGTCATACATATTGAAAAATATATATCAAAATAATAATTCAATTAAATATTCGTATTTCTTTTGATGATATCTTTTCAACAAGCCAAAAATGTTTGTTTTGACAAAATTCAAAATTTGAATTACAAAACACATATAAACATAATGTTGCACAATAAAACATGATATAACGAGATACCAAAAAATATGTTTTTAAACTGATATCTAAGGAAATTGCCAAATATTTTCTAATTATGATGAACCAAGTTTTAAACAGAATGAAACAAATTGTTTCAAAGAAAAGTTTCACCTTGTTTCATTATGTTTCAAAAGTTGATTTTTAAAAGTTCTCAAAATATATTCAATATTACACTTACTTTGTAGCTGTCTTTAGTAGGAACCCAAACATTCAAACGGTTTTCAAATTTAACTTCTAGTTTAGAAGATATACATTTATTAAGAGCATCTCCACCGGCGCCCCCGATAGCGGCCACGATAGCGATTTGAGGGACGGGAGCGAAAATGGGCTCGCACGGGCGTGCCCCAAATGGTGCCGGCCAATTTTCGAGCCCAATAGAATCGCCGGCAGCCCCGTGCACCCTCATTATGTTTGAGTTTAGAATATAATGTTTTGTTTGAATTCTGTTGCACATAGACCAATATTGCACCCTCATTGTTTTGTGGATCCAACACTCACACGCCGTGTATTTTGACTCGGGGAGTGCAAAACCGAAAAACTACACCAACATCAAGAACGTCCTGGATGATGCTCTCAACAGCTACGACTTGAACGATAACGGTTTGAAAAGAGAAGTAGTCATAAGACGCATGTGTGTATTCGGCCACAAAACGGAGTTCCCCTGCGTGAAGCAACCAAAAGATAGCACAATGAAGACATTCTATTGCGTGAGTTTGTAGGGGATCATCGGCTACTTGTGAAGCCATCTAGTCATACAACATGGGTCAAGTACTTTGCAAACTATAGCAAGGAAGGTTTCATATCCGACTTGTATCACATTCAGCATAAGCTTGGGTAACTCATTAGGAAGGATGTCTGCAGTTTCAAGGGGTTGTTCTACTATGGCGTTGTAAAACCAAGTTAGTGGCAGATAGAAGAGATATGTCACCTTCAGGGCGACCACCGGAACTTCATGACGTTTGATGGCCTCCTCTCGTTCCCTCGTTAATTTGTATGATGAACTTGCTAAGGTTTAGTTTTGAATGATATATAAGTCGTGTGTTGTAAACTGATCTTGCAAATTGTTTGCGCATTTGGCTTGATCTTATTGGTTGACCTCTTGCCCTGTGTCTTTTATATTCAAATGCACTTGCCGATGATTAAACTCTGGCACCATCTAATGAAAGAGGGAGCCAATAAGACATTATCTATATATCCATGCACATTGATTACGCATTTGACTTTGTCTTATTGGTTTACCTCTTCTATCGTGTATCTTTTATATGAGGCTTATTTTGTGATACTTGACTTCTTTTAAATGTTGTGGCAATACATCGTTTATTATATATACATTTTCTCTACTGACATATATTATTTATCTTAAGCATAGAGATACCGCCGTATGTCATTTACAAGGATAGGGCTCCCGGAGTCTATGCCAATTGGGAAGACTGTTGGAGGTACACCATTTTTAAAGCTGCATCTACATACGGTACAACACTATGGAGGAGGCGGAAGCTAGATACGCGCATTATCTAGCTGAAGAGATGAGAGTGATGAGAAGGAATTGGATGAAAACCACTTTCATCCTGATATTGCTCATCGTGACTGCATTTCTCATCTATGCGCTTTTAGTTTAGAGTACTAATTAACTAGCTTGTGATCGATCTTCGGTTGTTCTGACATTTGAGATCAAATAATGGTTTGGTACTAGTATAATCATATCATGTGTGTATGTATTTTGTATCATGTGTGTATGTATTTCGTACCGTCTGTGTGTGTAAGTATAATACAGAGAAATGGCAGCGTGTATTTGAAATATGGGCCAGAAGTACTTGCAACATGCGAGCGGAACGCTTCCAGTATACTGGCACGGGGCAGCCACACATTATCATTAGATCTATTGGTCGCACACCATGTCCACACGCGGCTGGTAAGAAGCATACTAGTCGTGTTCCCCATAGCACGCGAGTACTAACGGATACTAGTGGCGATGTATGAGTCGCGGGTCAGCATCTGCGACTGGTAGCCCAAAACCACACATTAGCAGTAGGCTTTTTCTTACTAGTATATGCGGGAAATATTTAAGAGAAAGCTGTCATGTGATAAATTACTAGGGCATACATGTGTTTTTCCAAGGCAATTTTCGGTGTGGAGCTTAGAGGACATTCCCACGCAATTGGGTTCCTATTTCAAAATGCAGTACGTGCCAATAATTATTAAATTAACAACATGTATGAATCTATGTTTTTATTTTGACGATATATTTTAAACAAGCCTAAATAGGTTTTATTCTGTCAAAATTTGAAACATGAATTTAAAAATACAATGAAAATTCATGATGGATTATGAAACTCAATGGAACAGCATTAAAGTAGAAACCAAATTTGAACACTTTTTATATTTGATAAATTTATCGAACGCGTCTAATACAAGTTTAAGGTATGGTGAAACACATTCAAACATGATGATGAACAACAATACTCCATAAGATACAAAATATTGTGTCTCCGAGTTGCAATCCATATCTAGCCAGTTTTTTCCTTGAACATGGGAGCACTTCTTTGTGTTGAGAAGAAGGCCCAAGATAGCCCAACGACCAAATTTACAAGGATAGATCAAGGTAATCTATTGAGGCTTGTTTTGTTTGTGGCTGCAATTATTCTCTTCTACAAATGAGTAGCAAGGAGGAAAAGGACTGCTGGTGATACTTTTCTTTTGCATGAAATAGATTGGATGTTGGCATGTTGCTCCCTCGGTTTTTATTTAGTTTGCGTTCTCGTTTTTTTTTAAGTCAAGCTTTATCAATTTGATAAAAAAGCAAAAAATATCAACAATCATAATACCATACACATATAATATGAAAATATAGCTTGTGATGATTTTAATACTATAACCTTTACATTATGGGTGTTGATATTTTTTCCTAATTTTTTTATGAAGTTTAACTTGGACTAAACCCAGAACGGAAACTAAGGCGGGAAGCTCGAGTTGGGAAAAAAAAGAGCCCTTTCCTCTCGCGACTCGCGACCCGTGCCGCCCCCACGCGGCGGCCGGGCTGCGCCCCATCTTCGGACACCTCTAGGCTTCTTCTCGGGCTCTCCCCTGCCGCCGCCGTCGGCTTGAGCCGCCGGGCCTTGCCTGTGCGGTGCCGACGGCGGCGGGGGTGTCTCTACCCGCGGTGCAGCAGGGGGTGCGGGGACCTCGGGCTGGCGGCGGTGCTCTTCGGCGGGCGCTGGTCCGGCGCGGCGGCGTGGTTTCCGCGCGTCGGGTGGGAGGAGGAGCGGCGGAGCGAGGCAGATAGCCGGGATGCAGGGCCAGGCCCAGATCTAGGCCCATTTCGGGGCCCGGAGGGGCTGGGCGGGCTGCCGCGTCTGGCGCACCGGCGGAGCTCCCTGGAGGCAGAGAAGTCGCGGTGGTGGTGGCTGGGTGTCAGCGGTGCTTCGGCCGGCCTGCTGCAGCTCGACAGTGGGGACTTTGCGTGCCTATTTTGGTCCGGCCGGGCCAGCTAGGCCTGGTTTGACCTCGCTGCCATGTCTGGTCGGCTACCGCGAAGACGGTGGAGGTAGTTCCCTCCCGCGCAGCTGAGGTGCTGCTACCCCCGGCCCGGGTACTTCCCTTCTCTTCGTTCAGGTCCTGCTCCGGTGACCACAGCGAGATGGCGAGGATGGCTTCAAGACCGTGGTGGCGTGTGCTGGTGGCTGGAAGTTAGGTGGAGCACATCGGAGCGTTCGGGGGTGTGGGTTTGGTGGGCAGGAGAAATCCTTGTCGGCATGCCCTGCACCGACGCGGTGATGTCTGCGGGTGTCGCCCTGCCTTCTTGAAGGGCGTCGGGTGTACCTCCTCCCCAATCCCTTCCGCGTATCGGGGGAAACCCTAGGACTCGTCCGGGCAGCAGCGGCGTCTTCGTCGCTTTCCTTGTTGAAGATGTTGCTTGATTCGCGGCTAGGCAGCGCCGGTCCTAATATTTTGAGGGCCCTGGGCGAGACTAAAACTTTAGCGTGACCAGATGGACCCTTTCTCAAGGAAGACGACATCGACAAGACGACGAGTCGACAAACTGACCATCAAAAATTCAGAATTAGAGAAAATTTACTTTAAAATAAAAAAGTGTGTACATGAGTAGTCGCGAACTGTTACCGACGGACGGCGGACGGCGATTGAATCGGTGTGGGCAGCCGAAGTGTGTTGTGTGCGGGAGATCGCTGATCGGTCGCACCGTCACACGAAGATGGCGTCGTGCCATCGACCGTCGTCCGGAGCTGGGCGACGTAGGCAGGGAAAAGAAGAGAACAACCAGCACAGCAGGAGATCAATCCCTCCTGGCTGCCAACGAAGCGACGAGGTGTAGAACTATTCTCAATCACGGCTGCGTGGAATACGAAGCAAAGTACGTAAGTAGCAAATTAATCGTCTCCCTAGATCGATGGAATACGAAGCTAAGTCCGGCACGTTCATGTCAAGGTCCTATGATCTGCCATGGGCCTTTTCTTTCAGCTGAGCATAGTTAGACAGGCAACATATGTACAGGTACATGTATTTAGAATTGGCCCCCCAGATTTTTAGGGCCCTGGGCGGCCGCACACCCTGCCCACCCACTAGGGCCGGCCCTGACCGGAAAAAAGAATAATAATATTTTGGATTAAAAATTAATGTGACATTGTAATTCTACCCTTATTTTTTTTCCTGTTATCTCCTCTAATAGAATATGAATGGCCATGTCCCTTCTCTAAGGATAAAATTTAAGGCTTAGTCCCGATGTCTAAAAGTAACTATCTTAACTTTTTCTAGTTACAGATGTATTTACAACTAAAATTATGTCTAGATATGTTCCAATTTAGACAAAAAATAAAGCACTTATTTTTGATCGGAGGTACCATGTGCTAGTCAGTTAAGTGCACAAGATTGCAACAGTCCATAAAAAGGGCAATCAAAATAGGGCATTATTATTTTTAGTGCAGCACACATGAAGGAAAATGTATGGTTAGGTAAACTATAAGATAGCTGAATGTCTGACAAACCGACAAATATGTGATTTTTTTATGAAGAGCGTAAACTCTGAATGAAGGACAAAGTTTCTCGATAGATAGATTGGCTAAAAGGCACATGGGCTGTACTTACGCTTCGTAGAAAAATTAGCTTTATTCATCAATCTATTTACACCAGTGAAGCAGTCATATCTCGCAGCCATAGCTCGTGTCCAAGGAAAAATTCCAACCATCTCACAGAGTTCTATTCAGTGGTGGTGCCTGTGACATCTTATTGATCGCACATAGTTCTTCACCTTCCTTCCGAAGATTTTTTGTTCGGTCAGGATCAGGAGGAAAAAAAATCTGTTCGTCCATGGCGGTCTGCTGATGGAGTGCATCTGCAGGATGATGAACTCGGCACCACGCCGATCGTCGCTCGGAAGCGGCACGCAAACACCATTGAGGGAGGAGAGGGCTAGCACCGTGACGCGGCAGCTCTCTCTCACAAACGTATAAGTTTTGGTGTTGATGGAAGTTGCACGATCTCCTATCAAAACGCTATGGCCAACGCGGCCACGTGAGCGGCGGCCATGTTGCCGCTGCCGAGCGCCATCCAAGCAGTACAAGGTTGTGCGCCTGTTCTCCGGCGACGGGCGGCTTGAAGAGAGATTTCCATGGATTGGCAGACGCCGGGCCCGCCGCTGGAGGCCGTTTCCCACCGCCGTTCCTGACGGCGGCGCTGGCAGCATCACGGCATCTATGCTCGAGTCGTGCTGCTAGTCGCGATCTTGGACAAGATTGCGCCAGTGTTCGTGGACGGGTTCCTCTAATACCTCGTCAAAAGAAGCACAGCCTGCAGACTTGGCGGGGTGCGCGTGTGTGTCTGCAGCGCCGGTCCTAATATTTTGAGGGCCCTGGCAAGACTAAAACTTTAGCGTGACCAGATGGACCCTTTCTCAAGGAAGACGACATCGACAGACGACGAGTCGACAAACTGACCATCAAAAATTCAGAATTAGAGAAAAATTACTTTAAAATAAAAGAGTGTTTTACATGAGTAGTCGTGAACTGTTACCGACGGATGGCGACGGCGATTGAATCGGTGTGGGCAGCCGAACTGTGCTGTGTGCGGGAGATCGCTGATCGGTCGCACCGTCACACGAAGATGGCGTCGTGCCATCGACCATCGTCCGGAGCTGGGCGTCGTAGGCAGGGAAAAGAAGAGAACAACCAGCACAGCAGGAGATCAATCCCTCCTGGCTGCCAACGAAGCGACGAGGCGTAGAACTATTCTCAATCACGGCTGCGTGGAATACGAAGTGAAGTACGTAAGTAGCAAATTAATCGTCTCCGCAGATCGATGGAATACGAAGCGAAGTCCGGCACGTTCACGTCAAGGTCCTATGATCTGCCATGGGCCTTTTCTTTCAGCTGAGCATAGTTAGACAGGCAACATATGTACAGGTACATGTATTTAGAATTGGGCCCCCAGATTTTTAGGGCCCTGGGCGGCCGCACACCCTGCCCACCCACTAGGGCCGGCCCTGTGTGTCTGCTCGGCATGGCTGGCCCTCAGAACATGCTCCGTTCACCACGCGTTCCTCTCGCTGCCATCGTTGTTATTGACAGCAACGCGAGCACGGACGAACATCGAGCATGGTGGAGACGGGGCGGGGGAAGGCTAGCGTGAGGATCTTGAAGTCGCGGTGGTCGCACCGATGAGATCCATTGACCGCGTCGCGGTGGTGCTGGGTTTGGTGCATTATAAAGGCAAGACTCCTCGTGAGTGGCGATCTCCTATCAAAACGCTATGGCCAACTGATGTCTACGTACGCTTCTATTCTTGTAGACAGTGTTGGGCCTCCAAGAGCAGAGGTTTGTAGAACAGCAACAAGTTTCCCTTAAGTGAATCACCCAAGGTTTATCGAACTCAGGGAGGTAGAGGTCAAAGATATCCCTCTCAAGCAATCCTGCAATTACGATACAAAAAGTCTCTTGTGTCCCCAACACATATAATACACTTGTCAGATGTATAGGTGCACTAGTTCGGCGAAGAGATAGTAAAATACAAATAATATGGATGATTGGAAGTAGTAATTGCAATCTGAAATAAAGATGGCAGCAAGCAAACATGTAACAGAACTTGTTGGAAACGGTGTTTCAATGCTTAGAAACAAGACCTAGGGATCATACTTTCACTAGTGGACACTCTCAACATTGATCACATAACTGGATAAATAAATGCTACTTTCTACACTCTCTTGTTGGATAACAAACACCATTCATTGTGTAGGGCTACAAAAGCACACCTCAAGCCGGAATAAACAAGCTCCACAACATCCGGAGTTCATATTTAAGTAACCTCTAGAGTGCATAGACCATTGCAATTTAGACCGAGTACTAACATAGCATACACACTGTCAACAATAGCTATGAAAGGGGGAATAGATCACATCAATACTATCATAGTAATAGTTAACTTCATAATCTACAGGAGATTACAATCATAACCTACGCCAAGTACTACATGATGCACACACTGTCAACATTACATCATGGAGGAGGAATAGACTACTTTAATAACATCACTAGAGTAGCACATAGATTAATAGTGATACAAAGCTCATGATCAAATAAAGATCACACCATGGGAGAGAGAGATGAACCACATAGCTACCGGTAGAGCCCTCAGCCTCGGGGGAGAACTACTCCCTCCTCATCATGGGAGACAGCGATGGCGATGAAGATGGCGGTGGTGTCGATGGAGATGATTCCGGGGGCAATTCCCCGTCTCGGCAGGGTGCCGGAACAGAGACTTCTGTCCCCCGAAACGGAGTTTCGCAATGGCGGCGTGATGGCGTGTACAGCACACGTCCGTTGGGAACCCCAAGAGGAAGGTGTGATGCGTACAGCGGCAAGTTTTCCCTCAGTATGAAACCAAGGTTTATCGAACCAGTAGGAGCCAAGAAGCACGTTGAAGGTTGATGGCGGTGAGATGTAGTGCGGCGCAACACCAGGGATTCCGGCGCCAACGTGGAACCTGCACAACACAAACCAAGTACTTTGCCCCAACGTAACAGCGAGGTTGTCAATCTCACCGGCTTGCTGTAACAAAGGATTAGATGTATAGTGTGGATGATGATTGTTTGCAGAAAACAGTAGAACAATATTGCAGTAGATTGTATTTCAGTATAGAGAATTGGACCGGGGTCCACAGTTCACTAGAGGTGTCTCTCCCATAAGATAAACAGCATGTTGGTTGAACAAATTACAGTTGGGCAATTGACAAATAAAGAGGGCATGACCATGCACATACATATTATGATGAGTATAGTGAGATTTAATTGGGCATTACGACAAAGTACATAGACCGCTATCCAGCATGCATCTATGCCTAAAAAGTCCACCTTCAGGTTATCATCCGAACCCCCTCCAGTATTAAGTTGCTAACAACAGACAATTGCATTAAGTATTGCGCGTAATTTAATCAGTAACTACATCCTCGAACATAGCACCAATGTTTTATCCCTAGTGGCAACAGCACATCCATAATCTTAGAGGTTCTTGTCACTCCTCCAGATTCACGGAGACATGAACCCACTATCGAGCATAAATACTCCCTCTTGGAGTTACTAGCATCAACTTGGCCAGAGCATCTACTAATAACGGAGAGCATGCAAGATCATAAACAACACATAGACATGAATTGATAATCAACATAACATAGTATTCTCTATTCATCGGATCCCAACAAACGCAACATATAGAATTGCAGATAGATGATCTTGATCATGTTCGGCAGCTCACAAGACCCGACAATTAAGCACAATGAGGAGAAGACAACCATCTAGCTACTGCTATGGTCCCATAGTCCAGGGGTAGACTACTCACACATCACTCCGGAGGCGACCATGGCGGCGTAGAGTCCTCCGGGAGATGATTCCCCTCTCCGGCAGGGTGCCGGAGGTGATCTCCTGAATCCCCCGAGATGGGATTGGCGGCGGCGGCGTCTCTGGAAGGTTTTCCGTATCGTGGCTCTCGGTACTGGGGGTTTCGCGACGGAGGCTATTTGTAGGCGGAAGGGCAGGTCAAGGGGCCACACGAGGGGCCCACACTATAGGTCGGCGCGGCCAGGGCTTGGGCCGCGCCGCCCTGTGGTTTGGCCACCTCGTGGCCCCACTTCGTCTCCTCTTCGGTCTTCTGGAAGCTTCGTGGCAAAATAGGACCCTGGGCGTTGATTTCGTCCAATTCCGAGAATATTTCCTTACTAGGATTTCTGAAACCAAAAACAGCAGAAAACAACAACTGGCACTTCGGCATCTTGTTAATAGGTTAGTTCCAGAAAATGCACGAATATGACATAAAGTGTGCATAAAACATGTAGATATCATCAATAATGTGGCATGGAACATAAGAAATTATCGATACGTCGGAGACGTATCAGCATCCCCAAGCTTAGTTCCTGCTCGTCCCGAGCAGGTAAACGATAAACAAAGATAATTTCTGGAGTGACATGCCATCATAATCTTGATCATACTATTTGTAAAGCATATGTAGTGAATGCAGCGATCAAAACAATGTATATGACATGAGTAAACAAGTGAATCATATAGCAAAGACTTTTCATGAATAGTACTTCAAGACAAGCATCAATAAGTCTTGCATAAGAGTTAACTCATAAAGCAATAATTCATAGTAAAAGCATTGAAGCAACACAAAGGAAGATTAAGTTTCAGCAGTTGCTTTCAACTTGTAACATGTATATCTCATGGATATTGTCAACATAGAGTAATATAATAAGTGCAATAAGCAAGTATGTAGGAATCAATGCACAGTTCACACAAGTGTTTGCTTCTTGAGATGGAGAGAAATAGGTGAACTGACTCAACATAAAAGTAAAAGAAAGGTCCTTCGAAGAGGAAAAGCATCGATTGCTATATTTGTGCTAGAGCTTTGATTTTGAAAACAAGAAACAATTTTGTCATCGGTAGTAATAAAGCATATGTGTCATGTAAATTATATCTTACAAGTTGCAAGCCTCATGCATAGTATACTAATAGTGCCCGCACCTTGTCCTAATTAGCTTGGACTACCGGGATCATCGTAATGCACATGTTTTAACCAAGTGTCACAAAGGGGTACCTCTATGCCGCCTGTACAAAGGTCTAAGGAGAAAGCTCGCATCGGATTTCTCGCTATTGATTATTCTCAACTTAGACATCCATACCGGGACAACATAGACAACAGATAATGGACTCCTCTTTTATGCATAAGCATGTAGCAACAATTAATTTTCTCATATGAGATTGAGGATATTGTCCAAAACTGAAACTTCCACCATGGATCATGGCTTTAGTTAGCGGCCCAATGTTCTTCTCTAACAATATGCATGCTCTAACCATAAGGTGGTAGATCGCCCTTACTTCAGACAAGACGAACATGCATAGCAACTCACATGATATTCAACAAAGAGTAGTTGATGGCGTCCCCAGTGAACATGGTTATCGCACAACAAGCAACTTAATAAGAGATAAAGTGCATAAGTACATATTCAATACCACAATAGTTTTTAAGCTATTTGTCCCATGAGCTATATATTGTAAAGGTGGAGAATGGAAATTTAAAGGTAGCACTCAAGCAATTTACTTTGGAATGGCGGAGAAATACCATGTAGTAGGTAGGTATGGTGGACACAAGTGGCATAGTGGTTGGCTCAAGTATTTTGGATGCATGAGAAGTATTCCCTCTCGATACAAGGTTTAGGCTAGCAAGGTTATTTGAAACAAACACAAGGATGAAGCGGCGCAGCAAAACTCACATAAAAGACATATTGAAAACATTATAAGACTCTACACCGTCTTCCTTGTTGTTCAAACTCAATACTAGAAATTATCTAGACTTTAGAGAGACCAAATATGCAAACCAAATTTTAGCATGCTCTATGTATTTCTTCATTAATAGGTGCAAAGTATATGATGCAAGAGCTTAAACATGAGCACAACAATTGCCAAGTATCACATTACCCAAGACATTATAGCAATTACTACATGTATCATTTTCCAATTCCAACCATATAACAATTTAACGAAGAAGAAACTTCGCCATGAATATTATGAGTAAGTCTAAGGACATACTTGTCCATATGCAACAGCGGAGCGTGTCTCTCTCCCACACAATGAATGCTAGGATCCATTTTATTCAAACAAAACAAAAACAAAAACAAACCGACGCTCCAAGTAAAGCACATAAGATGTGATGGAATAAAAATATAGTTTCAGGGGAGGAACCTGATAATGTTGTCGATGAAGAAGGGGATGCCTTGGGCATCCCCAAGCTTAGACGCTTGAGTCTTCTTGATATATGCAGGGGTGAACCACCGGGGCATCCCCAAGCTTAGAGCTTTCACTCTTCTTGATCATGTTGTATCATCTCCCTCTCTTGATCCTTGAAAACTTCCTCCACACCAAACTTAGAACAACTCATTAGAGGGTTAGTGCACAATCAAAATATACATGTTCAGAGGTGACATAATCATTCTTAACACTTCTGGACATTGCACAAAGCTACTGAAAGTCAATGAAATCGAAAAATCCATCGAACATAACAAAACTGGCAATGCAAAATAAAAGGCAGAATCTGTCAAAAACAGAACAGTTCGTATTGACGAATTTTATCGAGGCACCAGACTTGCTCAAATGAAAATGCTCAAATTGAATGAAAGTTGCGTACATATCTGAGGATCACTCACGTAAATTGGCATAATTTTTTGAGTTACCTACAGAGAATTTTGCCCAGATTCGTGACAGCAAAGAAATCTGTTTCTGCGCAGTAATCCAAATCTAGTATGAACTTTACTATCAACGACTTTACTTGGCACAACAAAACACTAAACTAAGATAAGGAGAGGTTGCTACAGTAGTAAACAACTTCCAAGACACAAAATAAAAACTAAGTACTGTAGTAAAAACCATGGGTTGTCTCCCATAAGCGCTTTTCTTTAACGCCTTTCAGCTAGGCGCAGAAAGTGTGTATCAAGTGTTATCAAGAGACGAAGTGTCAACATCATAATTTGTTCTAATAATAGAATCAAAAGGTAACTTCATTCTATTTCTAGGGAAGTGTTCCATACCTTTCTTGAGAGGAAATTGATATTTTATATTACCTTCCTTCATATCAATGATAGCACCAACGGTTCGAAGAAAAGGTCTTCCCAATATAATGGGACAAGATGCATTGCATTCAATATCCAAGACAACAAAATCAACGGGGACAAGGTTATTGTTAACGGTAATGCGAACATTATCAACTTTCCCCAAAGGTTTCTTCGTAGAATGATCAGCAAGATTAACATCCAAATAACAATTTTTCAGCGGTGGCAAGTCAAGCATATTATAGATTTTCTTAGGCATAACAGAAATACTTGCACCAAGATCACATAAAGCATTACAATCAAAATCTTTAACCTTCATCTTAATGATGGGTTCCCAACCATCCTCTAGCTTTCTAGGAATAGAAGCTTCGCGTTCTAGTTTCTCTTCTCTAGCTTTTATGAGAGCATTTGTAATATGTTGCGTGAAAGCCAAATTTATAGCACTAGCATTAGGACTTTTAGCAAGTTTTTGCAAGAACTTTATAACTTCAAGGATGTGGCAATCATCAAAATTCAAACCATTATAATCTAAAGCAATGGGATCATCATCCCCAATGTTGGAAAAAATTTCAGCAGTTTTATCACAGGCAGTTTCAGCAGTTTTAGCAGTTTCAGGCAGTTTCTCGCGCTTTGCATTAGAAGTGGAAACATTGCTAACACCAATTCTTTTATTAGTAATAGTAGGAGGTTCAGCAACTTGTGTAGCATTAGCATTACTAGTGGTGGTAATAGTCCAAACTTTAGCTATATTCTCTTCTTTTTCATTTTCTTCTCTTTCCCACCTAGCACGCAATTCGGCCATCAATCTTATATTCTCATTAATTCTAACTTGGATGGCATTTGCTGTAGTAACAATTTTATTATGATGATTCTCATTAGGCATAACTTTCGATTTCAAAAGATCAACATCAGCAGCAAGACTATCGACTTTAGAAACAAGTATATCAATTTTCCCAAGCTTTTCTTCAACAGATTTGTTAAAAGCAGTTTGTGTACTAATAAATTCTTTAAGCATGGCTTCAAGTCCAGGGGTGAATTCCTATTATTGTTGTAAGAATTCCCATAAGAATTACCATAGCCGTTGCCATTATTATAAGGATATGGCCTATAGTTGTTACTAGAATTGTTCCGGTAAGCATTGTTGTTGAAATTATTATTTTTAATGAAGTTTACATCAACATGTTCTTCTTGTGCAACCAATGAAGCTAACGGAACATTATTAGGATCAACATTTGTCCTATCATTCACAAGCATAGACATAATAGCATCAATCTTATCACTCAAGGAAGAGGTTTCTTCGACAGAATTTACCTTCTTACCTTGTGGAGCTCTTTCCGTGTGCCATTCAGAGTAATTGATCATCATATTATCAAGAAGCTTTGTTGCTTCACCAAGAGTGATGGACATAAAGGTACCTCCAGCAGCTGAATCCAATAGATTCCGCGAAGAAAAATTCAGTCCTGCATAAAAGGTTTGGATGATCATCCAAGTAGTCAGTCCATGGGTTGGGCAATTTTTAACCAAAGATTTCATTCTTTCCCATGCTTGTGCAACATGCTCAGTATCCAATTGTTTAAAATTCATTATGCTACTCCTCAAAGATATAATTTTAGCAGGGGGATAATATCTACCAATAAAAGCATCCTTGCATTTAGTCCATGAATCAATACTATTCTTAGGCAGAGATAGCAACCAATCTTTAGCTCTTCCTCTTAATGAGAAAGGGAACAATTTTAATTTTATAATGTCACCATCTACATCTTTATATTTTTGCATTTCACATAGTTCAACAAAATTATTAAGATGGGCAGCAGCATCATCAGAACTAACACCAGAAAATTGCTCTCGCATAACAAGATTCAGTAAAGCAGGTTTAATTTCAGAGAATTCCGCTGTAGTAGCAGGTGGAGCAATAGGTGTGCATAAGAAATCATTATTATTTGTGGTTGTGAAGTCACACAACTTAGTATTTTCAGGAGTACCTATTTTAGCAACAGTAAATAAAGCAAACTAGATAAAGTAAATGCAAGTAACTAATTTTTTTGTGTTTTTGATATAACAAACAAGATAGCAAATAAAGTAAAACTAGCAACTGATTTTTTTTGTATTTTGATTTAGTGCAGCAAACAAAGTAGTAAATAAAACTAAGCAAGACAAAAACAAAGTAAAGAGATTGGGATGTGGAGACTCCCCTTGCAGCGTGTCTTGATCTCCCCGGCAACGGCGCCAGAAAAATTGCTTGATGGCGTGTACAGCACACGTCCGTTGGGAACCCCAAGAGGAAGGTGTGATGCGTACAGCAGCAAGTTTTCCCTCAGTATGAAACCAAGGTTTATCGAACCAGTAGGAGCCAAGAAGCACGTTGAAGGTTGATGGCGGCGAGATGTAGTGCGGCGCAACACCAGGGATTCCGGCGCCAACGTGGAACCTGCACAACACAAACCAAGTACTTTGCCCCAACGTAACAGCGAGGTTGTCAATCTCACCGGCTTGCTGTAACAAAGGATTAGATGTATAGTGTGGATGATGATTGTTTGCAGAAAACAGTAGAACAGTATTGCAGTAGATTGTATTTCAGTATAGAGAATTGGACCGGGGTCCACAGTTCACTAGAGGTGTCTCTCCCATAAGATAAACAACATGTTGGGTGAACAAATTACAGTTGGGCAATTGACAAATAAAGAGGGCATGACCATGCACATACATATTATGATGAGTATAGTGAGATTTAATTGGGCATTACGACAAAGTACATAGACCGCTATCCAGCATGCATCTATGCCTAAAAAGTCCACCTTCAGGTTATCATCCGAACCCCCTCCAGTATTAAGTTGCTAACAACAGACAATTGCATTAAGTATTGCGCGTAATGTAATCAGTAACTACATCCTCGAACATAGCACCAATGTTTTATCCCTAGTGGCAACAGCACATCCATAATCTTAGAGGTTCTTGTCACTCCTCCAGATTCACGGAGACATGAACCCACTATCGAGCATAAATACTCCCTCTTGGAGTTACTAGCATCAACTTGGCCAGAGCATCTACTAATAACGGAGAGCATGCAAGATCATAAACAACACATAGACATGAATTGATAATCAACATAACATAGTATTCTCTATTCATCGGATCCCAACAAACGCAACATATAGAATTACAGATAGATGATCTTGATCATGTTCGGCAGCTCACAAGACCCGACAATTAAGCACAATGAGGAGAAGACAACCATCTAGCTACTGCTATGGACCCATAGTCCAGGGGTAGACTACTCACACATCACTCCGGAGGTGACCATGGCGGCGTAGAGTCCTCCGGGAGATGATTCCCCTCTCCGGCAGGGTGCCGGAGGCGATCTCCTGAATCCCCCGAGATGGGATTGGCGGCGGCGGCGTCTCTGGAAGGTTTTCCGTATCGTGGCTCTCGGTACTGGGGGTTTCGCGACGGAGGCTATTTGTAGGCGGAAGGGCAGGTCAAGGGGTCACACGAGGGGCCCACACTATAGGTCGGCGTGGCCAGGGCTTGGGCCGCGCCGCCCTGTGGTTTGGCCACCTCGTGGCCCCACTTCGTCTCCTCTTCGGTCTTCTGGAAGCTTCGTGGCAAAATAGGACCCTGGGCGTTGATTTCGTCCAATTCCGAGAATATTTCCTTACTAGGATTTCTGAAACCAAAAACAACTGAAAACAGCAACTAGCACTTCGGCATCTTGTTAATAGGTTAGTTCTAGAAAATGCACGAATATGACATAAAGTGTGCATAAAACATGTAGATATCATCAATAATGTGGCATGGAACATAAGAAATTATCGATACGTCGGAGACGTATCACGGCGGCGTCCCTGGAGTCTTTATGGAGTTTCGTCAAATGGTATCGCGTTTTTAGGTCACGAGGGACTTTATAGGCAAAGAGGCGGAGTCGGAGGGGCCAGGGCCCCCCTCCCCATAGGCTGGCGCGACCAGGGGGCCACCCGCGGCGCCTTATGGTGTGGATCCCCTGCTGCCCTTCCTCGTCTCCCTTTCGGACTTCCGGAACCTTCCGTGAATTATAAGATCATGGGCTTTTGTTTCGTCCAATTCCGAGAATATTGCCCGAACGGCCTTTCTAGAACCAAAAACAGCAGAAAACAGGAACTGGCACTTCGGCATCTTGTTAATAGGTTAATTCCGGAAAATGCGTATAAATGATATAAAGTGTATATAAAACATGTGAGTATTATCATAAAACTAGCATGGAACTTCAGAAATTATAGATACGTTGGAGATGTATCAAGCATCCCCAAGCTTAGTTCCTACTCGCCCTCGAGTAGGTAAACGATAACAAGGATAATTTCTGAAGTGGCATGCTACTTACATAATCTTGATCAATACTATTGTAAAGCATATTAGATGAATGAAGTGATTCGAAGCAATGGTAAAGACAATGATTAAACAACTGAATCATATAGCAAATACTTTTCATGAATAGTACTTTCAAGACAAGCATCAATAAGACTTGCATAGGAGTTAACTCATAAAGCAATAAATTCTTAGTAGAAAGTTTTGAAGCAACACAAAGGAAGATATAAGTTTCAGCAGTTGCTTTCAACTTCAACATGTATATCTCATGGATAATTGTCAACACAAAGTAATATGATGAAATGCAAATAAGCAAGTATGTAGGAATCAATGCACACAGTTGACACAAGTGTTTGCTTCTAAGATAGAAAGAAGTAGGTAAACTGACTCAACATAAAAGTAAGAGAATGGTCCTTCGTAGAAGGAAGCATGGATTACTATTTTTGTGCTAGAGCTTTTATTTTGAAAACATAGAAACAATTTTGTCAACGGTAGTAATAATTCATATGTGTTATGCATAAGACATCCTATAAGTTGCAAGCCTCATGCATAGAATACTAATAGTGCTCGCACCTTGTCCTAATTAGCTTGGATTTACATGGATTATCATTGCATAACATATGTTTCAACCAAGTGTCACAAAGGGGTACCTCTATGCCGCCTGTACAAAGGTCCAAGGAGATAGATCGCATTTCATTTCTCGTTTTTGATAGATCTCAACTAAGGACATCCATACCGGGACAACATAGAAAACATATAATGGACTCCTCTTTAATGCATAAACATTCAACAACAGATAATATTCTCATAAGAGATTGAGGATTAATGTCCAAACTGAAACTTCCACCATGATACATGGCTTTGGTTAGCGGCCCATTGTTCTTCTCTAACAATATGCATACTCAAACCATTTGATCATGATAAATCACCCTTACTTCAGACAAGACGAACATGCATAGCAACTCACATGATATTCAACAAAGGTGTAATAGTTGATGGCGTCCCCAGAAACATGGTTACCGCTCAACAAGCAACTTATAAGAAATAAGATACATAAGCTACATATTCTTTACCACAATAGTTTTAAGGCTATTTTCCCATGAGCTATATATTGCAAAGACAAGGAATGAAATTTTAAAGGTAGCACTCAAGCAATTTACTTTGGAATGGCAGAGAAATACCACATAGTAGGTAGGTATGGTGGACACAAATGGCATAGTTTTTGGCTCAAGGATTTGGATGCACGAGAAGTATTCCCTCTCAGTACAAGGTTTTGGATAGCAAGGTTGTTTGAAGCAAACACAAGTATGAATCGGTAAAACAAAACTTACATAAGAACATATTGCAAGCATTATAAGACTCTACACTGTCTTCCTTATTGTTCAAACACTTCACCAGAAAATATCTACACTTTAGAGAGACCAATCATGCAAACCAAATTTCAACAAGCTCTATGGTAGTTCTTCATTAATAGGTGCAAAGTACATGATGCAAGAGCTTAAACATGATCTATTGAGCAAAATAATTGCCAAGTATCAAATTATTCAAGACAATATGAGGCATTTTCTCTTTCCAACCAAATAACAATAAGTGCAGTAGCTTCCAACTTTTGCCATTGAACATTAAAAGTAAGAGCGAAGAACACTAGTGTTCATATGAAAAAGCGGAGCGTGTCTCTCTCCCACATAAGCATGAATTTATTCAGCAAATGAAAATAATAAAACGAAAATAAAAGCACACAGACGCTCCAAGTAAAGTACATAAGATGTGACGGAATAAAAATATAGTTTCACTAGAGGTGACCTGATAAGTTGTCGATGAAGAAGGGGATGCCTTGGGAATCCCCAAGCTTAGATGCTTGAGTCTTCTTAAAATATGCAGGGATGAACCACGGGGGCATCCCCAAGCTTAGACTTTTCACTCTTCTTGATCATATTGTATCATCCTCCTCTCTTGACCCTTGAAAACTTTCTCCACACCAAACTCAAAACAAACTCATTAGAGGGTTAGTGCATAATAAAAAAATTGACATATTAAGAGGTGACACAATCATTCTTAACACTTCTGGACATTGCACAAAGCTACTGAAAGTTAATGGAACAAAGAAATCCATTCAACATAGCAAAAGAGGCAATGTGAAATAAAAGGCAGAATCTGTCAAAACAGAATAGTCCGTAAAGACGAATTTTTTAGAGGCACTTAACTTGCTCAGATGAAAAAGCTCAAATTGAATGAAAGTTGCGTACATATCTGAGGATCACACACAAAAATTGGCAGATTTTTTTGATTTACCTACAGAGAGGCCTACTCAAATTGGTGACAGCTAGAAATCTGTTTCTGCGCAGTAATCCAAATCTAGTATCAACCTTACTATCAAAGACTTTACTTGGCACAACAATGCAATAAAGTAAAGATAAGGAGAGGTTTCTACAGTAGTAACAACTTCCAAGACACAGCAAAAACAGTAGCAAAATAAAGACATGGGTTATCTCCCAAGAAGTGCTTTCTTTATAGCCATTAAGATGAGCTCAGTAATTTTAATGATGCTCTCGCAAGAAATAAGATTTGAAGCAAAAAAGAGCATCAAAAGCAATTAAGAAACACTTTTAAGTCTAACCCACTTCCTATGAAAAGGAATCTTGTAAATAAACAAGTCATGTAAGCATAATGCAATAAGCATAGGAAAACTAGACAAGCGCAACTTCAAGATTTTCAGCAAAAAGAGAGGTGTTTTAGTAACATGAAAATCCCTACAACCATATTGTCCTCTCTCATAAAGATTTTTAGTAGAATCATGAACAAACTCAACAATATAACTATCACATGAAACATTCTTATCATGAGCTACATGCATAAAAGTATCATTACTCTCCACATAAGCATAATCAATTTTATTAGTAATAGTGAGAGTAAAACTATCACAACCATCATTGTAATCATCATAAATTGCAGGCATGGTATAATCATAATAAACTTTATCCTCCATAGTAGGTGGCACCAAAATACCACTATCATTATAATCATCATAAATGGGAGGCAAAGTATCATCAAAGAAAATTTTCTCCTCCGTGCTTGGGGGACTAAAAATATCATGCTCATCAAAACCAGCTTCCCCAAGCTTAGATTTTTCCATAGCATTAGAAACAATGGTGTTCAAAGCATTCATACTAATAACATTGCCATTAGCATGCATATAAAGTTCAATGGGTTTTTTTTAATTTTCTCTTCAAACACCTCATGTCCTAATTCAATATAAATTTCATAAAGATCTCTAATTGTTTTGTTGTTTTCCATTAAGCCTAACTAGTGAAATAAAAACAAGAAACAAAAAGATATAATTGCAGGATCTAAAGGAAATAGCTTCGAGCACTCACACACCGGCAATAGTGCTAGGAAATTGCTTAGTAGTCGGAGGATGTGAATACCTTTTACCTTACCTCCCCGGCAACGGCGCCAGAAAATAGCTTGATGTCTACGCACGCTTCTATTCTTGTAGACAGTGTTGGGCCTCCAAGAGCAGAGGTTTGTAGAACAGCAGCAAGTTTCCCTTAAGTGAATCACCCAAGGTTTATCGAACTCAGGGAGGTAGAGGTCAAAGATATCACTCTCAAGCAACCCTGCAATTACGATACAAGAAGTTTCTTGTGTCCCCAACACACCTAATACACTTGTCAGATGTATAGGTGCACTAGTTCGGCGAAGAGATAGTAAAATACAAGTAATATGGATGATTGTAAGTAGTAATTGCAATCTGAAATAAAGATGGCAGCAAACAAACATGTAACAGAACTTGTTGGAAACAGTGTTTCAATGCTTAGAAACAAGGCCTAGAGATCATACTTTCACTAGTGGACACTCTCAACATTGATCACATAACTGGATAAATAAATGCTACTTTCTACACTCTCTTGTTGGATAACAAACACCATTCATTGTGTAGGGCTACAAAAGCACACCTCAAGCCGGAGTAAACAAGCTCCACAACATCCGGAGTTCATATTTAAGTAACCTCTAGAGTGCATAATAGACCATTGCAATTTAGACCGAGTACTAACATAGCATACACACTGTCAACAATAGCTATGAAAGGGGGAATAGATCGCATCAATACTATCATAGTAATAGTTAACTTCATAATCTACAGGAGATTACAATCATAACCTACGCCAAGTACTACATGATGCACACACTGTCAACATTACATCATGGAGGAGGAATAGACTACTTTAATAACATCACTAGAGTAGCACATAGATTAATAGTGATACAAAGCTCATGATCACATAAAGATCACACCATGGGAGAGAGAGATGAACCACATAGCTAGTGGTAGAGCCCTCAGCCTCGGGGGAGAACTACTCCCTCCTCATCATGGGAGACAACGATGGCGATGAAGATGGCGGTGGTGTCGATGGAGATGACTCCGGGGGCATTTCCCCGTCCCGGCAGGTTGCCGGAACAGCTGTCCCCCGAAACGGAGTTTCGCGATGGTGGCGGTGTCCCTGGAGTCTTTCTGGAGTTTCGTCAATTGGTATCGCGTTTTTAGGTCACGAGGGACTTTATAGGCGAAGAGGCGGAGTGGGAGGGGCCAGGGGCCCCCTCCCCATAGGCTGGCGCGACCAGGGGCCACCCGCGCCGCCTTATGGTGTGGGTCCCCTGCTGCCCTTCCTCGTCTCCCTTTCGGACTTCCGGAACCTTCCGTGAATTATAAGATCGTGGGCTTTTGTTTCGTCCAATTCCGAGAATATTGCCCGAACGGCCTTTCTGGAACCAAAAACAGCAGAAAACAGGAACTGGCACTTCGGCATCTTGTTAATAGGTTAGTTCCGGAAAATGCGTATAAATGATATAAAGTGTATATAAAACATGTGGGCATTGTCATAAAACTAGCATGGAACATCAGAAATTATAGATACGTTGGAGACGTATCAAGCATCCCCAAGCTTAGTTCCTACTCGCCGTCGAGTAGGTAAACGATAACAAGGATAATTTCTGAAGTGACATGCTACTTACATAATCTTGATCAATACTATTGTAAAGCATATTAGATGAATGAAGTGATTCGAAGCAATGGTAAAGACAATGATTAAACAACTGAATCATATAGCAAAGACTTTTCATGAATAGTACTTTCAAGACAAGCATCAATAAGACTTGCATAGGAGTTAACTCATAAAGCAATAAATTCTTAGTAGAAAGTTTTGAAGCAACACAAAGGAAGATATAAGTTTCAGCAGTTGCTTTCAACTTCAACATGTATATCTCATGGATAATTGTCAACACAAAGTAATATGATGAAATGCAAATAAGCAAGTATGTAGGAATCAATGCACACAGTTGACACAAGTGTTTGCTTCTAAGATAGAAAGAAGTAGGTAAACTGACTCAACATAAAAGTAAGAGAATGGCCCTTCGCAGAGGGAAGCATGGATTACTATGTTTGTGCTAGAGCTTTTATTTTGAAAACATAGAAACAATTTTGTCAACGGTAGTAATAATTCATATGTGTTATGCATAAGACATCCTATAAGTTGCAAGCCTCATGCATAGAATACCAATAGTGCTCGCACCTTGTCCTAATTAGCTTGGATTTACATGGATTATCATTGCATAATATACGTTTCAACCAAGTGTCACAAAGGGGTACCTCTATGCCGTCTGTACAAAGGTCCAAGGAGATAGATCGCATTTGATTTCTCGTTTTTGATAGATCTCAACTAAGGACATCCATACCAGGACAACATAGAAAACATATAATGGACTCCTCTTTAATGCATAAACATTCAACAACAGATAATATTCTCATAAGAGATTGAGGATTAATGCCCAAACTGAAACTTCCACCATGATACATGGCTTTGGTTAGCAGCCCATTGTTCTTCTCTAACAATATGCATACTCAAACCATTTGATCATGATAAATCACTCTTACTTCAGACAAGACGAACATGCATAGCAACTCACATGATATTCAACAAAGGTGTAATAGTTCATGGCATCCCCAGAAACATGGTTACCGCTCAACAAGCAACTTATAAGAAATAAGATACATAAGCTACATATTCTTTACCACAATAGTTTTAAGGCTATTTTCCCATGATCTATATATTGCAAAGACAAGGAATGAAATTTTAAAGGTAGCACTCAAGCAATTTACTTTGGAATGGCAGAGAAATACCACATAGTAGGTAGGTATGGTAGACACAAATGGCATAGTTTTTGGCTCAAGGATTTGGATGCACGAGAAGTATTCCCTCTCAGTACAAGGTTTTGGCTAGCAAGGTTGTTTGAAGAAAACACAAGTATGAACCGGTACAACAAAACTTACATAAGAAAATATTGCAAGCATTATAAGACTCTACACTGTCTTCCTTATTGTTCAAACACTTCGCCATAAAATATCTAGACTTTAGAGAGACCAATCATGCAAACCAAATTTCAACAAGCTCTATGGTAGTTCTTCATTAATAGGTGCAAAGTACATGATGCAAGAGCTTAAACATGATCTATTGAGCAAAACAATTGCCAAGTATCAAATTATTCAAGACAATATGAGGCATTTCCAACCAAATAACAATAAGTGCAGTAGCTTCCAACTTTTGCCATTGAACATTAAAAGTAAGAGCGAAGAACACTAGTGTTCATATGAAAAAGCGGAGCGTGTCTCTCTCCCACACATAAGCATGAATTTATTCAGCGAATGAAAATAACAAAACGAAAATAAAAGCACACAGACACTCCAAGTAAAGTACATAAGATGTGACGGAATAAAAATATAGTTTCACTAGAGGTGACCTGATAAGTTGTCGATGAAGAAGGGGATGCCTTGGGAATCCCCAAGCTTAGATGCTTGAGTCTTCTTGAAATATGCAGGGATGAACCACGGGGGCATCCCCAAGCTTAGACTTTTCACTCTTCTTGATCATATTGTATCATCCTCCTCTCTTGACCCTTGAAAACTTCCTCCACACCAAACTCAAAACAAACTCATTAGAGGGTTAGTGCATAATCAAAAATACACATATTAAGAGGTGACACAATCATTCTTAACACTTCTGGACATTGCACAAAGCTACTGAAAGTTAATGGAACAAAGAAATCCATTCAACATAGCAAAAGAGGCAATGTGAAATAAAAGGCAGAATCTGTCAAAACAGAACAGTCCATCAAGACGAATTTTTTAGAGGCACTTAACTTGCTCAGATGAAAAAGCTCAAATTGAATGAAAGTTGCGTACATATCTGAGGATCACACACAAAAATTGGCAGATTTTTCTGATTTACCTACAGGGAGGCCTACTCAAATTCGTGACAGCTAGAAATCTTTTTCTGCGCAGTAATCCAAATCTAGTATCAACCTTACTATCAAAGACTTTACTTGGCACAACAATGCAATAAATTAAAGATAAGGAGAGGTTTCTACAGTAGTAACAACTTCCAAGACACAGCAAAAACAGTAGCAAAATAAAAACATGGGTTATCTTCCAAGAAGTGCTTTCTTTATAGTCATTAAGATGGGCTCAGTAATTGTAATGATGCTCTCGCAAAAAATAAGAGTTGAAGCAAAAGAGAGCTTCAAAAGCAATTAAGAAACACTTTTAAGTCTAACCCACTTCCTATGAAAAGGAATCTTGTAAATAAACAAGTCATATGTAAGCATAATGCAATAAGCATAGAAAAACTAGACAAGCGCAACTTCAAGATTTTCAGCAAAAAGAGAGGTGTTTTAGTAACATGAAAATCCCTACAACCATATTGTCCTCTCTCATAAAGATTTTCAGTAGCATCATGAACAAACTCAACAATATAACTATCACATGAAACATTCTTATCATGAGCTACATGCATAAAAGTATCATTACTCTCCACATAAGCATAATCAATTTTATTAGTAATAGTGGGAGTAAAACTATCACAACCATCATTGTAATCATCATAAATTGCAGGCATGGTATAATCATAATAAACTTTATCCTCCATAGTAGGTGGCACCATAATACTACTATCATTATAATCATCATAAATGGGAGGCAAAGTATCATCAAAGAAAATTTTCTCCTCCGTGCTTGGGGGACTAAAAATATCATGCTCATCAAAACCAGCTTCCCCAAGCTTAGATTTTTCCATAGCATTAGAAACAATGGTGTTCAAAGCATTCATACTAATAACATTGCCATTAGCATGCATATAAAGTTCCATGGGTTTTTTAATTTTCTCTTCAAACACCTCATGTCCTAATTCAATATAAATTTCATAAAGATCTCTAATTGTTTTGTTGTTTTCCATTAAGCCTAACTAGTGAAACAAAAACAAGAAACAAAAAGATATAATTGCAGGATCTAAAGGAAATAGCTTCGAGCACTCACACACCGGCAACAGTGCTAGGAAATAGCTTATTAGTCGGAGGATGTGAATACCTTTTACCTTACCTCCCTGGCAACGGCGCCAGAAAATAGCTTGATGTCTACGCACGCTTCTATTCTTGTAGACAGTGTTGGGCCTCCAAGAGCAGAGGTTTGTAGAACAGCAGCAAGTTTCCCTTAAGTGAATCACCCAAGGTTTATCGAACTCAGGGAGGTAGAGGTCAAAGATATCCCTCTCAAGCAACCCTGCAATTACGATACAAGAAGTCTCTTGTGTCCCCAACACACCTAATACACTTGTCAGATGTATAGGTGCACTAGTTCGGTGAAGAGATAGTAAAATACAAGTAATATGGATGATTGTAAGTAGTAATTGCAATCTGAAATAAAGATGGCAGCAAGCAAACATGTAACAGAACTTGTTGGAAACAGTGTTTCAATGCTTAGAAACAAGGCCTAGAGATCATACTTTCACTAGTGGACACTCTCAACATTGATCACATAACTGGATAAATAAATGCTACTTTCTACACTCTCTTGTTGGATAACAAACACCATTCATTGTGTAGGGCTACAAAAGCACACCTCAAGCCGAAGTAAATAAGCTCCACAACATCCGGAGTTCATATTTAAGTAACCTCTAGAGTGCATAATAGACCATTGCAATTTAGACCGAGTACTAACATAGCATACACACTGTCAACAATAGCTATGAAAGGGGGAATAGATCGCATCAATACTATCATAGTAATAGTTAACTTCATAATCTACAGGAGATTACAATCATAACCTACGCTAAGTACTACATGATGCACACACTGTCAATATTACATAATGGAGGAGGAATAGACTACTTTAATAACATCACTAGAGTAGCACATAGATTAATAGTGATACAAAGCTCATGATCACATAAAGATCACACCATGGGAGGGAGAGATGAACCACATAGCTACCGGTAGAGCCCTCAGCCTCGGGGGAGAACTACTCCCTCCTCATCATGGGAGACAACGATGGCGATGAAGATGGCGGTGGTGTCGATGGAGATGACTCCGGGGGCATTTCCCCGTCCCGGCAGGGTGCCGGAACAGCTATCCCCCGAAACGGAGTTTCGCGATGGCGGCAGCGTCCCTGGAGTCTTTCTGGAGTTTCGTCAATTGGTATCGCGTTTTAGGTCACGAGGGAATTTATAGGGGAAGAGGCGGAGTCGGAGGGGCCAGGGGGCCCCCTCCCCATAGGCTGGCGCGACCAGGGGGCCACCCGCGCCACCTTATGGTGTGGGTCCCCTGCTGGCCTTCCTCGTCTCCCTTTCGGGCTTCTGGAACCTTCCGTGAATTATAAGATCGTGGGCTTTTGTTTCGTCCAATTCCGAGAATATTGCCCGAATGGCCTTTCTGGAACCAAAAACAGCAGAAAACAGGAACTGACACTTCGACATCTTGTTAATAGGTTAGTTCCGAAAAATGCGTATAAATGATATAAAGTGTATATAAAACATGTGAGTATTGTCATAAAACTAGCATGGAACATCAGCAATTATAGATACGTTGGAGACGTATCACCAACGCGGCCACGTGAGCGGCGACCATGTTGCCGCTGCCGAGCGCCATCCAAGCAGTACAAGGTTGTGCGCCTGTTCTCCGGCGACGGGCGGCTTGAAGAGAGATTTCCATGGATTGGCAGACGCCAGGCTCGCCGCTGGAGGCCGTTTCCCACCGCCGTTCCTAACGACGGCACTGGCGGCATCACGTCATCTATGCTCGAGTCGTGCTGCTAGTCGCGATCTTGGACAAGATTGCGCCAGTGTTCGTGGACGGGTTCCTCTAATACCTCGTCAAAAGAAGCACAGCCTGCAGACTTGGCGGGGCGCGCGTGTGTGTCTGCAGAGCCGGTCCTAATATTTTGAGGGCCCTGGCGAGACTAAAACTTTAGCGTGACCAGATGGACCCTTTCTCAAGGAAGACGACATCGACAAGACGACGAGTCGACAAACTGACCATCAAAAATTCAGAATAAGAGAAAAATTACTTTAAAATAAAAGAGTGTGTTACATGAGTAGTCGCGAACTGTTACCGACGGACGGCGGACGGCGATTGAATCGGTGTGGGCAGCCGAACTGTGCTGTGTGCGGGAGATCGCTGATCGGTCACACCGTCACACGAAGATGGCGTCGTGCCATAGACCGTCGTCCGGAGCTGGGCGTCGTAGGCAGGGAAAAGAAGAGAACAACCAGCACAGCAGGAGATCAATCCCTCCTGGCTGCCAACGAAGCGACGAGGCGTAGAACTATTCTCAATCACGGCTGCGTGGAATACGAAGCGAAGTACGTAAGTAGCAAATTAATCGTCTCCCCAGATCGATGGAATACGAAGCGAAGTTCGGCACGTTCACGTCAAGGTCCTATGATGTGCCATGGGCCTTTTCTTTCAGCTGAGCATAGTTAGACAGGCAACATATGTACAGGTACATGTATTTAGAATTGGGCCCCCAGATTTTTAGGGCCCTGGGCGGCCGCACACCCTGCCCACCCACTAGGGCCGGCCCTGTGGCTAGGTGTGTGGTGGAACTACTCGGAGGGCGTAGCGGTTGCGAGTCGGAGGGCGCAGCGGTTGCGAGTCGTCTTCGTTCTTGTCGAGCTGCCAATATCGGCATTGTTTTCTCTTTTATTTCTCTTTTGTTCCTTTTGGGATTGGTTGTGTTGCGGCCCCAACGTGTGTTGTATCGATTGGTTGCTATATTAATATAGCGGGGCGAATGCCTATTTCGAGGAACGGAATCTAATTGTGAATGGAAGAGGGAGTAGCATTTTACTTCTGTTAGAATCTAACATTTCACCGGAAATTGTAACCCTAGTTTACACCAATCAACACGTTATCCGCTTCCGAGAGCTATCGACTTGTTTCCAATTTGCTCCCCGTGACTTCAAATTAATACTCTCGGACTCCCAGCTAGTTTTATATATATTATTGTTTACACTTTCGATTTTATGTGCTTGGCACCGTACGATGCCACATGGAGTTGTCGATTACACTGCCTGCCGGCCATGCAAATGCTACACACAAACTTGCGTTGAGTTCGTTATTAATCATTATTGGAAGACAAACTTGCTGCAGATTTATTCTACTCAAACCCCAGGGCGCCGACGACGAACAAGAGGAACGCGGCGTAGTCTATCTAATGAGATTTCATGATTTCAGCCACTCGTCTTGGTGCACTTCTGACTGGTGCCGTCGTCGAGGTGGAGCACGCAGCCCTTGCCGTCCTCTGGCGCGCAGACGCAGGCGCACCCTTCGAACACCTTGCCGGGGCGGTTGGCACAGGTGATGTTCCCTCCCTGGATGCACCGGATGATGTCGCAGGTCGGCGCAGCGTCACCCACGTCCCCGAACACCACGAGCCCTGCTTGATCAAGAGGCCAGAGCATCAAAGAGAGAGTGCTGCAGCGGAAGCGGAAGCGGAAGCGGAAGCTGAAGGATAAGGATACGAAATCACAGATGGACACTTACCGGAGAGGAGGAGGACGAAGGTGAGCGAGAGCTTCATGGTGGCAGCCATGGATGCGTGCTTCTGTGCGTTGCGCTTGCGTCGTGGTATCTGTGGCCGCTGCAGACTTGCAGTGCCGGAGCCGGTGCATTTATATAAGGGAAGCTCTGGGTTCGCTGTCGCTCAGTTACCAGTCGGCGGAGCTGCTCGATCGGATCGGATCCGCCGCTCTCTCTGACTCGGTGCCTCAGTCGTCAACTAGGTTGGCACGCGTCGCTGCCATTCGTGCCGCTTCTTGTCTTGGATTTCAGAACTTGTCCAGGCCTCCAGTCGACCTCATCTCAGCATGGTTTGTGCTGAGCCGATCGACGATGCAGCCGAAAAGTCAGAGTAGGATGGTGACGTGGCTTGATCATGTGGAAAAGTCATGCCATGGAGTAATGGAGTTCACACGCTGCGCGACGTCGCCGTGACCCGTCTCAAGTTAGCAAAACCATCCGGATTACCGTGATCCACATCGACCAGGCATAGCAGATTCATTGCATTGAGTAGTATTCTTGAGTATATGTTTTTTTCGAAACGGGGAAATATCGCCCCAGCTTCTGCATCCAAATGATGCACACGGCTTTTTATTGGATTATTCACGAACCTTACAAGAAACAATACAAAAGATCAAACTCGAAGCAACCTTACTATACCTACAGTGGGATGAAGAGGGTGACAATACACCAACTCACATCATCCAAAACTAAATGCCTTCCCAAACCGCCCAATAGCAGGTGAGAAATACATCCAGTCAAGCAGACTCTCAGCGCACGTCAACACACACGCCACAGGAGTTGCTCCCGCCGTCTTCCTCGACTCCATCTTCTAAGAGAGATCATCGCATTAACCTTGCAAGACCTGCCGTCGATGCCACCATGACGCCAGACGGCTCCACCCTCCTGCACGTATACATCATCCCGCATCTGTCGTCGATACCCTGCAGCACCATGCCACTGAGCCTCAACGCCAACAAAGTGGTAGATGAACACCACTCCACCGAAAACCGCCAACATCCAGCAGCTAGGCGCCAGAACTAGGCGCACGTCGGGGACGAAGGCATACTCCGGTTTTGCCAGAACCGAGTACGTAAAGACGAAGTCGGTGACGCCGTCGAGGCAGTCATAGAAGAGTCGATGCTGAGGAAGACGTTGCCGAAGCCGGTGAGGACGAGGCGCCGATTCGAGTTTGCCAGGCTCGGGGACGCGTCGGGGACGAAGGCACGTACCGATGTTGCCAATACCGGGTGTGAGAGGGCAGGGACAATCATGGAGCGTGCGCCTGTGTCAGGGGGACCGGCAGAGGAGGCCTCTAGAACGGTGGCGAGTTACAGAGCGGCAAATAGGGAGAGGTTCCGATGCAATCCACGGTTGTCGATGACGCTGGCGTCGAGGTCGTGGTGGACGGATACATAGAAGGTGGCGAAACCAGCGGTGGCTAGGTGTGGCTATGCTGGATGCCTAGACTATAGATATGGTCGGCGAGACCTGCGACGACCATAAGTGGTCATACATGTTACCAGTGGAGGTGCAACGGCGGCACTAGAAGTAGGCGAGGAAGAACCCAGCGGCGTGACGTAGACCTTGCGCGAATGGTGGCGACCCACATCGATGGGGCCAGCGCAGTAGTAGCCTGGAACGTCGGTGTGTGGGGTACGGCGAAGGTGACCGCGTGCAGCGATGCCGCCGCCCGAGGGCGCGGTGCTGCAGGGCGCGAGTCAGTGCATCGGCGGGAGGCCATCAACTACGTACACGCCTTGGAAGACACGTCAAAGGGCGTCCGCGTTGACCAAAGGTGGCGGTGCTGTGGCCCGAATGGGCGATGCAGCGGCAACCCGTAGCTCGATTGGTGGTAGGCGCATGCTCGGGGACATGCTTGGCGGAGACATGCGCGTGATCAGTTGATTAGACCGATGGCGGCGCTGTAAGCGCCATGGCGTGGACGATGCGCGCATTGGAGTCAATGGTGACGTTGTCGATGATGTCCTGGTGGTTGGCGACGAAGACGATCCAAGGAGGATGGCAGCAATAGCCAGCCGAGGCAAGCGGTAGCCAGCCGAGATGCGTTGCTGCTTGCCGTAGAGGCCAGGACGGCTTGCCGAGACAAACGCAGCCACAACAGATGGAGGTGCGTGCTGTAGATCATCGATGCCGATGCCGGGGTAGAGGCGCGCGGTGATGGCGGCAGTGGACGACTTAATTCAATCTATGATCGGTAAACCAAAAAAAGAAAACTCCGGTCGAGCGACCGGCGGATAAAAAAGACACGAGGGCAACCAATCAACTGATTGGTGGATGAACCCTCATACGGGTTGTGCGGCCCCCAGAGTAAATCATGGACATCGATCTCCCTGGGGGTGGCACGGTGCGGAAGTGCAACGGCGGCTAGGTCAAGATCGGCGCCACTCTGACACCATGTAGAAACATAAGGAGAATGAGAGATTGGTGAAATATAATGGATGTTGTATTAAGCCCCCACGGCCACGGCTCCGGCCGCCCCTCCTCCTCCCCCCTCCCCTTCCACATGGCGTGCTTCCCCAGGCGGATCCACCACGGCCGCGCGCGGCAAAGAGCCGGTCTCCATCTGGAGGCGCATCCCTTCGAGCCCTGAGTCCGCGGCCTCTGGCCCTCGTCGGAGTGACGAGCCTCTCGAGGTTTCAGGCATGGGGATTTCTGATGAGTCCTCGGCTCCCCGGAGCCCCGATGTGGACTCCGGCGCGGCGAGGCGCGGAGATCTTGAGGAGTCGCAGCCGCCGGAGCAGCCCTGGGAGCATCCCAAACCTTCACACAAGACCAAGTGGCGCGGTCGAGTGGAGAACCGCGGCAACACCGGCCCCTCCTCGAACCGGCACGTGGTGCCCGAGATGGCCGGATTGTGCTTCAAGTGCTTCCGGCCGGGGCATCACAAGAGGGACTGCCGCAACGACCCACTCTGTTTCAGGTGTGGGCGGGATGGGCACGAGACGAAGGCCTGCAAGCGTCCCCGGAGTCCACTGTCGGAGGACTAGCTCCGGTGGACTGCGCTGGCCAACTTCGCGCGTCAGGCGCCGCGCGAGCTGTGTGATCCCATGCATCCTCGTCGTCAACCGGGCGCACGGCCGCCACCCCCGGCGGACTCAGGCCCGCCCCCACCTCCCGCTGGACGAGATCCTCCCCAACCAAACCTTCTGAGGCCGTCGAGCCTAGGTGAACCACAAGCACAAAGGAGACACATTTTGGCACTCGTCGACATGGAGGAGGAGTCCCCAGGGGCGCCGCTGTGCATCGTTCGCAGATCCAGGAGTATGGCCGAGCTGGAGCGTCGCCTGCATCACGCGGTTCTTGCCTCTGTCGGTGGAGACCGGCGGGCAGTTTTGTGTGCGCAGGTGAGCGCCACTTTGGAGGCTGAATTGGGCATCACGGAGGAGGGCTGTTCGGTGCACCCATTCCAGCCAGATGACTTTCTCATCGTCCTGGCCACGGCGGACCAGCGCACTAGGATTCTCTCACGGACGTCGATCGTTCATCAAGGCTTCTCCTTGTTCGTCAAGCCGTGGACGAGGTTGGTGCAAGCTAACAGGGTGAATCAAAGGGTGCGTGTGCATCTAGTCTGCGAAGGAGTGCCGCCCCATGCCTGGGACCGGGAGGTGGCGGAGGAACTGCTAGGCTCTTCCTACGTGGTGGAGGAGCTGGCGCCGACGACAAGGTCAAGAGCGGACCTTGCGTTGTTCCGCCTCTCGGCTTGGACTGACAACATAGAGCTCATTCCGTCGGTGCGCACGCTGGTGATCCCGAAGCCGGAGGTGGTGGATGAAAGATCCTCGGTTCTTACCTTGCATCACAGGAAGGAGGTTAGCACGCTCCGCTACAGAGTCCTCATCCATGTGGACAGCGTCGAAGACGATGGGGCTGGCCAGGTCCGGAGCTCTTCGGGCGGAGGAGATCGGAGAGATCTGCACCCGCACGGTCCTTCGGGAGCCGGTGGAAGGAGGCGTCGCGAGCTTCGCTGGCAGCTTGGGGTCCGAGACCGTCGCGGAGGCGGCGGTGGCGGTGGCGGCGGTGATCCTCGCGGCGCGGCGCGGCGTCGGTCCTATAGGCAAGCGCTCATGGCACCGTTGCATTGGGCGCTGCTGCCGATGGACAGTCAGATGGAGCGCCATGTCGCACCCATCGAGGAGCGTCCCCAAACGGCCGTGGAGAGGACCGGTCAAGATTCAAACCACCGCCCGGCAAGGCACGAGACAAGGAAGACTGGAGTTTTCGGGAGAAGCGCCGCTACGGGACACGTGGTTGTGAAAAATAAACCTCATTCTGCTTTTTCCACGAGTAGCCAACAAGTGTGGGTGCGAAAGGCTCTGTCAAAGGAGCTTTTGACCGCCACGGAGATGGTTTCTGAGAAAGCTCCTGTCGTGTTGCCTAATGGAGCTGGCGGAGGGCCCTCCATTCTGCAGCTGGCAGAGACTGTCTCGGCAGGCCCTGCGACCACTTTGGATCGCGGGACAGTGGGATCCTACGAGGTAGAAGAGGATCGTGATGCTGCCATTCACTAGGAAGACGCATCAGATTCGCTAGCTGGTGGAGAGATCCCGAGGTAGAGGCCTACGCTTTCAATAAGGAGGAGTACTTTCTAGTGTCCCTGTCGGAACACAACGACAACGTTGAAACTGGTAATCATACAGGACCAAACCTTGGCTCGCCTGCTAGCTCGGGGACTGGGTCCTCCTTGAGACCAGACAGGGGACAAGACGCTGGACAACTGGCGCAGGATTCCTTTTTGGGATCGTCGGACAAAGCGACAAGGGAAATCACACATGAGAGGGGGGACCAGCCGCCAAGCCACATCCTACCGGCCATCTCCCAGACGGACGGCTGCATGCCTTCCCCCAATCTGAGACAGGCGGGATCTTTTGCGGCCGAGACTGTGAGGGTGCAGCGGCCAGATTGCCCTCCCTCCCCTCACGACGAACCAGTGGCGCAGCTGACTGGAGCCCAAGCTTCGGAAGACACTGATAGGATCAAGGTGTTCTGTGCAAGGATCCTAAAGATGCTGGCGCCGCCGCTCCTACGGGAGAACGAATCCTCAAAGAAGCTGAGTGCCGAGGCGGAACTATTCACGCCAAGGAGAATCACAAGAAGGGCTACGGCGGCACCCGCGGCAGCACTCGGCAAATAGAGTAAGAAGGCTACGTCGGCGGAAACGACCCTTCTCAAGGCCCTGGGTATCACGCCGGAGGAGCTCTCGATGACCAAAGAAGATCTTCTGTCGCTGCAGATGCTGTTTGACTCACCGCTGAGCAACAAGCACCTGCGAGTGGTGGCCTCCATCTTCGGGAAAGTGATGCCAAAGAAGTTACAGGATGAGGCGCCGCTCCAGAGGGAGGTGCACGCGCTGTGAGCGCAAGGGCGATTGGAGTTCAACATGATGCTGATGGATATTAGTCCTACAATTCTTGATTGGAACGTGCGCGGGCTGAACGACCCGGCGAAGTGGAGTGCCGTGAGGAATTTCGTAGCGACCTTGCATGTCAACATTGTGTGTTTCCAGGAGACTAAACTTGATGTTGTAGATGATTTCGTTGTAATTCAATGTCTCGGGCCATCCTTTGACAGATACGTTGACCTCCCAGCAATCGACACCAGAGGAGGAATTCTCCTAGCTTGGGATTCCACCGTGATCGAAATCGCCAACGCGAGTTTTGATTCTTACGCGATCACGGGAGAGGTCACTACCAAGGACGGCATCTTGTGGTGGATCACCACGGTATACGGGCCTCACGCAGGGAGGAAAAGCTGATTTTCTTAGCGAAGTTAGAGGAGCGCAGAACGCTCTGCCCATGCCCCTGGATGATAATCGGAGACTTCAATATGATCATGTACGCATCGGAGAAATGCAACACGAACCTGGAAAGAGCCATGCTGTCCAGATTTAGGAGGTTTGCTCTGCATCTTGAGCTGAAATATCTATACATGCACGGTAGGACTTTTACCTGGAGTAACGAGAGGGCTTCCCATACCATGTCCAGAATTGACCGCTGTTAGGTATCAGTCGATTGGGATCTGCAAAACGCTGATGCGCTGCTTCAGGCTCTATCCTCCTCGGCCTCAGATCACGCGCCTCTCCACCTATCCCTTGGTGCTTCCTTCTGTACGTGCAGGAGGTTCCGTTTCGAGATGTACTGGCTGAAACTGGAAGGCTTTGACGACGCCATCAAGGAGGCGTGGGTCTGCGACCAGGAGATCACTGACCCTTTCAAGAGATTAGACGCGATGTTCCACAATGCGGTGGCAACGTTGCAAGCCTGGGGACAGAAGAAGACGGGCAACATCAAGATACAGCTCGCGATGGCCAATTCGCTGATTTTCCACCTCGATGCAGCACAGGAGAGAAGAGCACTTTCTGGGGTAGAAAGATGGCTGTGTTCCGTGCTCAAGCAACTGGTTTTGGGTCTCGCTTCTCTGGAAAGAACCATGGCATGACAGAGATCGCGCGTAAGATGGTTGCGTGAAGGGGATGCGAAAACCACACTATTTCACTCGATTTCCAATGGACGCCGGACAAAAAACTTCATCCCATCGCTGCGGGTTGGAGAAGAGATCATAACGGAGCAAGATCGGAAGGTGGACGCATTTTCGGACACTTACGAGGAGTTTCTTGGATCAATTAACACGAGACAACATACAATCGATCTGGGAGCTATTGGAGTGCAGGCCGCCAATCTGCAGGAGCTGGATTCGATGTTCATGGAGCAGGAAGTTTGGGATACTATCAAGGGGATGTCGGCTGATAGGGCTCCGGGGCCGGACGGGTTCTGTGGTGCTTTCTACGTCCGTGCTTGGCCGGTGATTAAAACAGACATCATGGCTTGCCTCTTCAAGCTAGGAGTGGGCGACGGGAGAGGGTTTGCAAAGTTGAATAGGGCACTCATCACACTCATACCAAAGAAACTAGATGCGGCGGAGATCAGCGATTTTAGACCAATCAGCTTAGTACACAGTTTGGCAAAGCTTTTCTCAAAACTGGTGGCAAATCGCCTCCGGCTGAGACTTGGAGAGGTGGTTAGCTCGAACCAATCGGCTTTTATAAAAGGAATATGTCATCACGACAATTTCATACTAGTCAGGAAGGTTGCGAGGGGGATCAACACCCGCAGACAGAAAGGAATCCAGCTCAAACTAGATCTATCTAGAGCGTTCGATACAATGTCCTAGAGTTTCTTGTTCGAAGTGCTCCAACACATGGGTTTTGGGGATCTGTTCTTGAGATGGATTGCCCTGTTGCTGCAGACTGCTAACACCAGGGTCACTGTGAATGGCGTGCTAGGTAGAAGATTCGTGCATACCAGGGGTTTAAGGCAGGGAGACCCCACCTCGCCCATGCTGTTCGTCATTGGCATGGAAGTGTTAACAGCGATGGTGGTCAAAGCGGCGGAGGATAATATGTTGGGTGGTTTGCCTGGCACCACGGCCCTACAAAGAATATCCATCTACGCTGACGATGTAGTTCTCTTTTGCAAGACGGTAGAGGAGGAGCTCACAACGATCAGACAAATCATGGATGCTTTCGGAGAGGCCTCAGGACTCCGGGTGACATAGGCATCCCCAATGGGCCTGCCGAAGATAGTACCCGGGGTTTATTGAAGGCCCACTACCCGAGGAATAAGAAGATTCGGAAGCCCAAGATATTGTTAAGGAAAGCTAGAGTTGTAATAGGAAGCATTATTTGTAATCTTGCGGGATGAGTTAGAAACCTTCCCGGACTCTGTAACTTGTACAATACCAATCCCTCGGCTCCGCCTCCTATATAAGGGGGAGTTGGGGGACAAAGAAAGCATCGAATCATTGTTTCTCAAACCCTAGTTTCATAATCGTCGAGTACTTTTCGGCTGAAACCTTCGAGATCTACTTGCCCTCTACTTCCAACTAAACCCTAGTCTACAACCCGTAGGCATTGACAAGTTAATACCTTGTCAATTGGCGCCGTCTGTGGGGACTAGAGGCGTCAAGGATCCGATCTCGATGGCACGTTCAAGATCGTCGACTTCATCAACCGCAAGCAACGCGATGGATCGAGGTAAACAGATCGCAACTGGTCTTGTCGATTTTGTTTCTCACCCGCCCTCCCGTTTGGATGCATATGCGTATCTGGAGGAGCCTATGGAGATGACGTTCGGAAGATTTCACTTTCGCGTCGAGAAAGAGGGATCGTATCGTGTCGAAATTCCGATTTCGTCGGGATCGTCGGCGGTCGATTCCGATTTTTCAAGCTATACATCGTCAACCGAATCAGGAGAGGAAGAAACTTCGTCGTCACGCTTCATCAGCACCAGGGCAAGAGAAAAACTTGCCAAGATCTTCAGCGACATGTCGTTTGAGTCATCTGCGGACTCCCATATAAGCGATGGCTCAAGCAGTGTCGACAGCTACGACTTCATCGACAAATCTACTACAGTGGGCAAGGTCTTCGCCAATCTTCATGATGGTGTCACCAAACCCAACACAGATCTGAATACAAAGTATCATAAGATTTATGTCATCGGAGAGCCAAGTCGTGATCAAGAAGAAACATCTGAGGCTTTCGATGATTTGGGAAATCCATACGTCGATCCCTCTGATTTGCGACGAGGCCTAGGCAATAAATATATCGGGCCACAGCCGCGAGACAGAGTCCAACTTCCGCAAGCAGCATGGGATAGAGCCGCAAGGGCTATGGATGGCTCAGAACCAATGGCCACCACAGCCACGCCAGAAGAATTACAAGCATATCAATATAGGCTCGCACGAGCTGCAAGGGAATTGGAAAAACAGACAGCTGAGTTAAACAGAAGAAAGGAGGCAGCCTCTGCATCAAGTAGGCGCAGGGCAGAGCTGAGTCGACAATCTAGAACTTCGGGTGATAGCCACAGGGAAGCTCGGAATAGAGCAAGATCAAGGTTACAAAACGTACCTGAAGGAGAAAGAGAGCACTTGGTTCAAAACCTCGATATGTCTTTTATGTCGATAGACACAAGAGGAAACATCATCCCCAAGACACCAGAAGCTGGGTATATGGCGACACAAGCTTTCATCCTTGCATCCAGACCACCCCCAGGAGATCCAAGGGAGGCATTGTATAACATGGCAATGGCAGGAGTTGGAGCCATGGGGACGGCGTTTGTATCAACACCTCCCGAAGGAACAGCAAGGCAAAATAGTCCACGACCTGCGGCAGCAACAGCAGCAGTTCCCGAAGGACCAAGTGGAGCAAGGGACACGGCAGCACAAGCAAGGGTTGACAGGGCGCGACAAAGCAGAAGGGAACATCGGCAGTCCCCAGAGCTAAACGACGAGGATATGTGTGGTTTGCCATGCTTCACAAGGAGAGTTCGAAAAACTCGAGTCCCTTCGGGATTCAAGTTACCTGATAACTTCAAGAAATTCGATGGCCTTCAAGATCCAGAGGATTGGCTAGTTGATTATCTCGAGACAGTGAAGCTCACAGGAGGAACCAGAGCAACAACTATGCAAAGCATCCAGGTGCATTTGAGTGGAGCCGCACGATCTTGGATAAAGAAACTTCCTCCAGGATCTATCGACAGCTGGGATAGCTTCGAGGACGTGTTCGTCAAGAACTTCCGGTCCACATGTAAAAAACCTGCGTCATTAGAGGAGTTGAGAGCGTGCCGACAAAAGCCAGACGAGCCAATGAGAAAATATATCCAAAGGTGGAATATCATCAAAAACTCGGCAGAAAATATATCTGACGAGAGAGCAATAGATGCGTTTGTCGTAGGGATCAGGCGTGGAGATTTTGTCGAGGATTTGGGGAGGACCAATCCAAAGACAGTATCCGCGTTAATGGAAATAGCAAACAGATGGGCAGATGGAGAAGATGCTGTTCACAACAAACGGCATAGGTCGCCAGAGGAAGACCGCGGTCGAAATTATCAACCAAGGCGACGATTTCCTCGGCAGTACTCGAGCTATGACGCTCCAGGTCAAATCTCGGCTGGCTTCCGAGCAAGCGCCGGAGGAAACAACAGAGATGATTACCAGAGAAGCAATGAGCAACGAGGCGACAATAGAGATGACTCTCGAAACAATAGGAAAAATAGCGGGCCAAGGTTTCAGAGACCTTTCGTGTCTCCCGAAGAGATGATGAACGGGCCGTGTCAGATGCATTTTTTCCTCGACAGCAACGGAAAAAGACAGTCAGGACATCTGCAGAAGGATTGTAGAAATTTCCAGGCAATGCTAAGGTATGCAGGGCATGCTAATGCTCAGGCGGCACAGAGAAATCCTCGAGAACCCAGGAGTGAGATTCACTTGCCACCGCCTCCCGCGATTACGGACGACAATCGACATCAGCTCAGAATAGCGGCAGCACCTGCACCACCGCCTTATGTTGATCCTAACTCTAACGGAGCGGTCTCGATGATTCAGAAGGGAAGGCCATCCAACAGAGCTCAGAAAGTAATCTCGCGACAGGTGTTCATGGCAGAAAAAATGCCTCCACCAACAGTCGAGTATCTTAATTGGTCAGGGCAAGACATTGGCTTCACCATAGCGGATCATCCACAGCAAGTTCCTCGACCAGGGCAGTCAGCACTTATCCTACCAGCAGTCATCGCAGGGTTCGACGTCTCTCGCATGTTCATAGATGGCGGCAGCAGCTTAAACCTTATGTATGCAGATACACTAAGGAAGATGAACATATCCCTAGCAAACCTGAAGCCAACAGACACGAGATTCCACGGTATCACACCGGAGAAGCCAAGTTATCCGCTGGGGAAGATTAATCTCGACGTTCAGTTTGGGACCCGAGAAAACTACAGAATCGAGAACTTGGAGTTTGAAGTCGTAGATTTTCCATCACAGTACCACGCTCTGTTGGGACGACCAGCATATGCTAGATTTATGGCGGTGCCACACTACACGTACCTGTTGTGGAGAATGCCTGGACCTAAGGGACCAATCACAGTCAAAGGAAGCTTCGCCCTAGCCGATAAATGTGATAAGGATTTTCATCGATTATCAGAAACTTTCGGGATGCAAGCTGAGTATTTGGCGTCAAGGCTCATGACTGACTACGACGTGCTGCCAGACGTTGGAAGGCCAAATAAAGAATCAACTTTCAATATTGAGAAAAATTCTAAGGAGGTGCAGATTCACCCAACGGATCCAAAAAAGACGACATCCATCGCAAACGACATGGACCTCGCATAGGAAAGCGCGCTCGTCGAGTTCCTCCGTGAGAACTGGAAAATCTTCGCATGGTGTCCAGCTGACATGCCAGGAGTACCCAGGGAACTTGCCGAGCACCACCTAAACTTGGATCCATTAGCGAGACCAATCAAACAACCTTTGCGACGTTTTTCGGAACCAAACCGCAAGGCTATGCTGTCAGAAATTGATCGACTGAGAGAAGCTGGTTTTATCAAGGAGCTGCATACAGAGGCCACATGGGTAGCAAATCCAGTGTTGGTGCCAAAGAAAAACACTAAAGTCCTTCGCATGTGCGTCGACTTTACGTGTCTCAATAAACATTGTCCAAAGGATCACTTTCCCCTCCCAAGGATCGACCAAATTATCGACTCCACGGCAGGATGTGAACGTCTTTCCTTCCTGGACGCTGATAACCCACAAGTATAGGGGATCGCGGCAGTCTTCGAGGGAAGTAAAACCCAAATTTATTGATTCGACACAAGGGGAGGTAAAGAATACTTATAAGCCTTAACAACTGAGTTGTCAATTCAGCTGCACCTGGAAAAGCACTAGTAACAAGGGTGATGTGAAAGTAGCAGTAATATGAGAGCAGTAGTAACAGTAACACAGCAGCAGTAACAGTAATACAGGAGCAATGGCACCGGAAAATAGTTGATACTACTTCCAATGACATGTAGAACGAGTATATGATGATGAAAGATGGACCGGGGTTCCCAGCGATCTACACTAGTGGTAACTCTCCAATAAGTGACAAGTGTTGGGTGAACAAATTACAGTTGGGCAATTGACAGGATTGATAAAGCATTGAGATAGAATATCAAGATCATTAATCATGTAGGCATGTTTTCCATATATAGTTGTACGTGCTCGCAATGAGAAACTTGTACAACATCTTTTGTCCTACCAGCCGGTGGCAGCCGGGCCTCAAGGGAATCTACTGGATATTAAGGTACTCCTTTTAATAGAGTACCGGAGCAAAGCATTAACACTTGGTGAAAACATGTGTCCCTCACATCACCGCCATCCCCTCCGGTTGTCCCGATTCTTGTCACTTCGGGGCCTTTGGTTCCGGACAGTGACATGTGCATACAACTTGTAGATACAATCTAAGCAATAAGTATAGAGCTTAAATCTAAGATCATGCCACTCGGGCCCTAGTGACAAGCATTAAGCATAACAAGATTGCAGCAACAATAACTTCACAAACTTTATAGATAGACTAATCATAATGTATCATCCATCGGATCCCAACAAACACAACACCGATTACATCAGATGAATCTCAATCATGTAAGGCAGCTCATGAGATCATTGTATTGAAGTACATGGAGGAGAGAATACCAACTAGCTACTGCTAGAACCCGTAGTCCATGGGGGAACTAATCACGGAGCATGATGGAGGCGGTGGCGTCGATGGAGATGGCTTCCGGGGGCACTTCCCCGTCCTGGCAGGGTGCCGGAACAGAGACTTCTGTCCCCCGAATTGGAGTTTCGCGATGGCGGCGGCGCCCCTGGAGTCTTTCTGGAGTTTCGTCAATTGGTATCGCGTTTTTAGGTCGAAAGGGCTTATATAGGCGAAGAGACGGAGTCGAAGGGTGCCTGGGCCCCCCTCACAGTAGGCCGGCGCGGCCAGGCCTGGGGCTGCGCCGCCATGTTGTGTGGTGCCCCCCTGGCCCCTCTCCGACTCTCCTTCGGTGTTCTGGATGCTTCCGGGAAAAATAAGATGTTTGGCGTTGATTTCGTCCAATTCCGAGAATATTGCCCGAATAGCCTTTCTGGAACCAAAAACAGCAGAAAACAGGAACTGGCACTGTGGCATCTTGTTAATAGGTTAGTTCCGGAAAACGCATAAAAACATTATAAAGTGCAAGCAAAACATGTAAGTATTGTCATAAAACAAGCATGGAACGTCAGAAATTATGGATACGTTGGAGACGTATCAGCATCCCCAAGCTTAATTCCTACTCGTCCTCGAGTAGGTAAACGATAAAAAGAATAATTTCTGTAGTGACATGCTACTTACATAACCTTGATCATACTATTACAAAGCATATGAAATGAATGAAGTGACTCAAGGCAATAATCTATAGTTGCTAACAAATAGATAACATATAGCAAAACTTTTCATGAAGAGTACTTTCAAGACAAGCATCAAAAGTCTTGCATAAGAGTTAACTCATAAGGCAATAGATTCAAAGTAAAAGCATCGAAGCAACACAAAGGAAGATATAAGTTTCAGCGGTTGCTTTCAACTTTCAACATGCATATCTCATGGATAATTGTCAACATAAAGTAATATGATGAATGCAAATATGCAAGTATGTAAGAATCAGTGCACAGTTAACACAAGTGTTTGCTTCTAAGATGGAAGGAAGTAGGTAAACTGACTCAACATAAAGTAAAAGAAAGGCCCTTCGCAGAGGGAAGCAGGGATAAAATCATGTGCTAGAGCTTTTCAAGTTTGGAAATCATATAGAGCATAAAAGTAAAACTTTGAGAGGTGTTTGTTGTTGTCAACGAATGGTAGTGGGCACTCTAACCCCTTGCCAGACAGACTTTCGAAGAGTGGCTCCCATGATGTTTTCATTTTTTTGGGTGACACTCCTTCCAACCTTTGCTTTCACAAACCATGGCTAACCGAATCCTCGGGTGCCTTCCAACAATCACATACCATGAAGGAGTGTCTATTTTATTTTAGTTTTATTTAGTGATGACACTCCTCCCCACCTTTGCTTTCTCAAGCCATGGCTAACCGAATCCTCGGGTGCCTACCAATCATTCACATACCATGGAGGAGTGTCTATTTGTGATTAATTGGGGCTGGGAACCCCGTTGCCAGCTCTTTTTGCAAAATTATTGGATAAGCGGATGAAGCCACTAGTCCATTGGTGAAAGTTGCCCAACAAGATTGAAAGATAAAACACCAATACTTCCTCATGAGCTATAAAACATTGACACAAATTGAGAAGCATTTTGAATTGTTTAAAGGTAGCACATGAAGTATTTACTTGGAATGGCAGGAAATACCACATAGTAGGTAGGTATGGTGGACACACATGGCATAGTTTTGGCTCAAGGTTTTGGATGCACGAGAAGCATTCCCTCTCAGTACAAGGCTTTGGGCTAGCAAGGTTATTTGAAGCAAACACAAGTATGAACTGGTACATCAAAACTTACATAAGAACATATTGCAAGCATTATAATACTCTACACTGTCTTCCTTGTTGCTCAAACACTTTTACCCGAAAATATCTAGACCTTAAGAGAGACCAATCATGCAAACCAATTTTAACAAGCTCTACAGTAGTTCTCCACTAATAGGTTTAAACTACATGAAAAAACTTAATCATGATCTACTTGAGAGCTCAAAACAATTGCCAAGTGTCAAATTATTCAAGACAATATGAGGCATTTTCTTTTTCCAACCAAATAACCATAAGTATTGTAGCTTCCAACTTTTGTCATTGAACATTAAAAGTAAAACGAAGAATAAGTGTTCATATGAAAAAGCGGAGCGTGTCTCTCTCCCACACAAGGATTACTAGGATCCGATCTTATTCAAACAAAAACAAAAATAAAAGCACACAGACGATCCAAGTAAAGAACATAAGATGTGACCGAATAAAAATATAGTTTCAATAGAAGAAACCTGATAAGTTGATGAAGAAGGGGATGCCTTGGGCATCCCCAAGCTTAGACGCTTGAGTCTTCTTGAAATATGCAGGGATGAACCACGGGGCATCCCCAAGCTTAGACTTTTCACTCTTCTTGATCATATATCATCCTCCTCTCTTGACCCTTGAAAACTTCCTTCACACCAAACTTCTCATAAACTTCATTAGAGGGGTTAGTACTCAAAAAACTTGAATCCACTTTTAGTCCTGTAGTGACACATTGCAAGAATTCAATAAAACATTAGCTACAGCTCTCCATGTCTAGAAAGCCTTGCTTAAAGTCCACAAGAGACAATGCAAAAAAACAGAGACAGAATCTGTCAAAACAGAACAGCCAGTAAAGACGAATTTTAAAGAGGTACTTCCGTTGCTCAAATCAGAAAACTCAAAACTAATGAAAGTTGTGTACATATCTGGGGAACACGCACGTAAATTGGCAGATTTTTCTGAGTTAAATACAGAGAATACTACCCAGATTTGTGACAGATAGAAATCTGTTTCTGCGCAGAAATCCAAATCTAGTATCAACCTTCTATTAGAGATTTTACTTGGCACAACATTGCAATAAAATAAAGATAATGAGAGGTTGCTACAGTAGTAACAACTTTCCAAAACACAATAAAACAGTAGCAAAATAAACACATGGGTTATCTCCCAAGAAGTTCTTTCTTTATAGCCATTAAGATGGGCTCAGCAGTTTTGATGATGCACTCGCAAGAAATAAGAGTTGAAGCAAAAGAGAGCATCAAAAAGCAAATTCAAAACACATTTAAGTCTAACCCACTTCCTATGCATAGGAATCTTGTACACAAATAAATTCATGAAGAACAAAGTGACAAGCATAAGAAGGTAAAACAAGAGTAACTTCAAAATTTTCAGCATATAGAGAGGTGTTTTAGTACCATGCAAATTTCTACAACCATATTTTCCTCTCTCATAATAATTTTCAGTAGCTTCATGAACAAACTCAACAATATAACTATCACATAAAGCATGCTTTTCATGATCCATAAACTCATAATTTTTATCAGGCTCAAAAATAGTACGATTAAAACTTTCAAACCCACTTTTATCAATAATATAACATGATGATTGATCAATCTCAAGAGATATGGGACTCCTACATGAAGTCAAGAACTCTCCAATCCCATTTTCATTAATAGTACAATTAATATTATCAAGTAACATAGGACAATCATCTAGAGCTTTATCATAAACATTTGCCAAGCAAAACTCTTTAGTACCATGCATTACGACATCAGGCACAAACAAAGCATTATCATAAGATTTATCAAAGTAGCATGGATTATCATAGATAACAGTAGCATAATTATTCTCACAAGTTTTACTCATAGGGAATATTTCAAGAAAATCCACAGGAACATAACATTCAACCTCTTTTGGTAAGCACGGAGGACAATCAAATAGTGTAAGAGATAAAGAGTTACTCTCATTAGAAGATTGGCATGGGTAGCTAATCCATTCTTCCTCCTTTTGTTCATCACTCTCCTCTTTTTTTTCATCCAATGAGCTTTCAGGTTCATCAATTTCCTCCTCTTTTTCATCCAATGAGCTTTCAGGTTCATCAATTTCTTCTTCCACAGGTTCCTGCAAATTGTGAGTGCATTCTTGTGCATTAATGAGTATCTCTTTATAATCAATGATATAAGGATTATCAGTGTAACTTTTATTGCAAAAATTAAGGATAGAAGAGACATAATCTTTAAGGTCCTTACAAACAACACAAGTTTCATAATTTTTAGCCATGAAGGATTCTATCTCAGAGGCTCCCATAAATATGACAAATTGTTCTACCTCTTCAAACCCAAAATGAATATAGCTATTCCGATTATAGTTCTTAATTAAAAATTCCTCACTAAAGCCACATTGAAATTTAAGATGTTTAGTGTCCTGTTGAGAGCAACATTTTATATCATGGCGTTTAAGCAAGATTTTAGCAATTGCGTTCAATTTTTCTATCACAACACTCATTACTTTACCAGTTCTTGATTCTCTATAATTATTATAATATTCTATAAGCTCCAAGTAGGTTATAGGTTCTCCCATAATAGCAGTTTTTAATTTTTTGATTTTTCAAATTTTTATGGATTTTTAGGTATATGAGGAAAATAAAACAAGACAAAAATAAACTACACAAAAATAAACTAAGCACAAATAAACTAGACAAAAGTAAACTAAGAAAAATAAAACAAAATAAAACAGAGAGAGAGGTAGAGTGTACTCCCCAGGTGAACTTATGAGTAGAGCTATGCCTCCCCGGCAACGGCGCCAGAAAACAGTCTTGATAACCCACAAGTATAGGGGATCGCGGCAGTCTTCGAGGGAAGTAAAACCCAAATTTATTGATTCGACACAAGGGGAGATAAAGAATACTTATAAGCCTTAACAACTGAGTTGTCAATTCAGCTGCACCTGGAAAAGCACTAGTAACAAGGGTGATGTGAAAGTAGCAGTAATATGAGAGCAGTAGTAACAGTAACACAGCAGCAGTAACAGTAATACAGGAGCAATGACACCGAAAAATAGTTGATACTACTTCCAATGACATGTAGAACGAGTATATGATGATGAAAGATGGACCGGGGTTCCCAGCGATCTACACTAGTGGTAACTCTCCAATAAGTGACAAGTGTTGGGTGAACAAATTACAGTTGGGCAATTGACAGGATTGATAAAGCATTGAGATAGAATATCAAGATCATTAATCATGTAGGCATGTTTTCCATATATAGTCGTACGTGCTCGCAATGAGAAACTTGTACAACATCTTTTGTCCTACCAGCCGGTGGCAGCCGGGCCTCAAGGGAATCTACTGGATATTAAGGTACTCCTTTTAATAGAGTACCGGAGCAAAGCATTAACACTTGGTGAAAACATGTGTCCCTCACATCACCGCCATCCCCTCCGGTTGTCCCGATTCTTGTCACTTCGGGGCCTTTGGTTCCGGACAGTGACATGTGCATACAACTTGTAGATACAATCTAAGCAATAAGTATAGAGCTTAAATCTAAGATCATGCCACTCGGGCCCTAGTGACAAGCATTAAGCATAACAAGATTGCAGCAACAATAACTTCACAAACTTTATAGATAGACTAATCATAATGTATCATCCATCGGATCCCAACAAACACAACACCGATTACATCAGATGAATCTCAATCATGTAAGGCAGCTCATGAGATCATTGTATTGAAGTACATGGAGGAGAGAATACCAACTAGCTACTGCTAGAACCCGTAGTCCATGGGGGAACTACTCACGGAGCATGATGGAGGCGGTGGCGTCGATGGAGATGGCTTCCGGGGGCACTTCCCCGTCCCGACAGGGTGCCGGAACAGAGACTTCTGTCCCCCGAATTGGAGTTTTGCGATGGCGGCGGCGCCCCTGGAGTCTTTCTGGAGTTTCGTCAATTGGTATCGCGTTTTTAGGTCGAAAGGGCTTATATAGGCGAAGAGACGGAGTCGGAGGGTGCCTGGGCCCCCCTCACAGTAGGCCGGCGCGGCCAGGCCTGGGGCCGCGCCGCCATGTTGTGTGGTGGCCCCCTGGCCCCTCTCCGACTCTCCTTCGGTGTTCTGGATGCTTCCGGGAAAAATAAGATGTTTGGCGTTGATTTCGTCCAATTCCGAGAATATTGCCCGAATAGCCTTTCTGGAACCAAAAACAGCAGAAAACAGGAACTGGCACTGTGGCATCTTGTTAATAGGTTAGTTCCGGAAAACGCATAAAAACATTATAAAGTGCAAGCAAAACATGTAAGTATTGTCATAAAACAAGCATGGAACGTCAGAAATTATGGATACGTTGGAGACGTATCAGACGTATATTCTGGTTATAACCAGATTAGATTGAAGCAAGAAGATGAAGTCAAAACAGCGTTCATCACACCTTACGGCGTGTTTTGCTACAGAACAATGCTCTTTGGTCTGAAAAACGCGGGAGCAACATATCAGAGGATGATGCAGAAGTGTTTGGCGACACAGATTGGAAAAAATGTGCAAGTGTACATCGACGATGTCATCATAACATCAAAAAAGGGGGCGACGCTGATCGAGGATCTCAAGGAAACCTTTGACAACCTCGACAAATTCTGCCTCAAGCTGAACCCGACGAAGTGCTCCTTCGGCGTCCCAGCAGGAGAACTTCTTGGGTTTTTAGTTTCAGCAAGAGGAATTGAAGCAAATCCCGACAAAATACAAGCTATCGTAACAATGAGGAAGCCAACAAAGTTGAAAGAAATACAGCAATTAACTGGGCGAGTCGCAGCTTTAAGCAGATTCGTCGCCAGGCTGGGAGAAAAAGCGTTACCATTCTACGCTTTAATAAAGCAAGGGGAGAAATTCCAGTGGAATGAAGAAGCCGATAGAGCTTTCGAAGACCTAAAACGCACAATCTCGACACCACCAATCTTGGTGGCGCCGAAGGAAAAGGAACCTCTCCTGCTGTACATTGCAGCCACACCCCAGGTGGTTAGCACGGTGCTAGTTGTCGAAAGAGAAGAAGAAGGAAAACTCCATGGAGTGCAAAGGCCGGTATATTTCATCAGTGAAGTTTTATCGCCTTCCAAACAGCGGTACCCGCAGTACCAGAAACTAGCATATGGAGTGATTACAACGGCAAGAAAGTTGCGCCACTATTTTTCGGCACACCCAATAATAGTAGTCAATGAAGCACCTCTCTCAAATATACTGAACAATCCAGGAGCTACAGGGCGTGTCTCCCTTTGGGGAATAGAACTTTCCCCTCGGGACATCACGTATGAAAAAAGAAAAGCAATCAAGTCGCAAGTTTTGCCAGATTTCATTGCAGAGTGGATGGAGCTGCAAAACACGGGACCCCTAGATTTGTCGAGAACTTGGACTATGAACTTTGATGGATCCAAGAGAGTAGAAGGAGCTGGCGCAGGAGTAATACTTATATCACCCGAAGGCGACAAGTTAAAGTATGTCCTACGGATGACGTTCCCAAACGCATCCAACAATGAAGCAGAATACGAAGCCCTCATACACGGGATGAAGATGGCGAAAGCTTGCGGCGCAACTCGATTAAAAATCTTTGGCGACTCACAATTGGTGGCTCAGCAAGTTATGAAGCAATGTGATGCAGTCAATGATAGCATGATAGCATATAAGGAGGTGTACAATGAGCTTGAGAAGCTGTTCGATGGATGCGAGGTAAATCACATCAGTAGGTTGAGCAATGATGAAGCCGACGTTCTCGCAAACATCGGGTCGCAGTGCCTTCCAATCCCGCCAGGCGTAATTTGGGAAGAGATAGCGGAGAGATCCACAAAGCCGAAGAAGGCGCAGAAAAAAGCAAAGGAAGAAAAAACTTCGGCGCCCCCCAAAGAAGCCGTGGAGGACGAAGAGGACCAAGAACTTGTGATGATGGTAGAAGTTCCTTAGATGCAAGCGTACATATCGTATATCCTTAGAAAAGAAATACCCAACGATCCAGTTGTGGCAAGGCAAATTATTCGACGATCCAAAGCTTTCACAGTGGTCAAAGGGGAGTTATACAAGCGAAGTATTTCAGGCGTCCTGCAAAGGTGTGTCACACCCGAAGAAGGAAGGATAATCCTAAAGGATGTGCACGAAGGAATATGTGGTCACCACGCGAGCAGTCGAGCTATTGCAGCCAAGGTTTTTCGGGTAGGATTTTACTGGTTGACAGCAATCGAGGATGCAAAAGAGATAGTACGAACCTGCGATGCGTGCCAAAGGTTCGCCGCAAAACCTCACTCTCCGGCGGCAGAGCTGATGCCAATACCACTGTCATGGCCCTTTGCCCAATGGGGACTTGATATGGTGGGCAAGTTGCACAAAGTTTCGCCAGGAGGATATGAGTACCTGCTGGTTGCTGTCGACAAATTCACCAAGTGGGTAGAAGCGAAGCCAATAAACTCACCAGATGCAGCGTCGGCAATAAAGTTTGTCAAAGGCCTCGTTTTTCGGTTCGGAGTGCCTCATAGCATCGTCACAGACAACGGTACTAACTTTACAGCTAAGGAGTTCAAGGCATACTGTGCAGAAGTAGGCATTAAATTGCACTTTGCGTCAGTAGGACACCCACAAACCAATGGCCAAGTCGAAAAAGCCAATGGTATCATCTGCAACGGCATTAAAAAACGTCTGCTAGGACCGCTCGAAAAGGCTCGACATACCTGGCCAGAAGAATTGCCAAGTGTTTTGTGGAGCATCCGAACAACACCAAATACGGCGACACAAGAAACTCCGTTTTTTCTCGTCCACGGAGCCGAAGCAGTACTACCAATCGAAATAGAGCATGATTCTCCAAGAGTAACAGAGTATGACGAGGAAACATCACGAAAAGCTCGGGAGGACGATATGGATGCACTCGATGAAGCTCGAGATGAAGTACTATCACGAGTTACCAAGTACCAGCAGGACCTGAAAAACTACCACAGTCGACGATTGCGGCCCAGATCTTTCCAGGTTGGCGATTTGGTCCTACGGCTTAACCAGCAAAGTACTGAAAAGCTCGAGTCACCATGGTTGGGACCTTACGTCGTCACGGAAGTCATCGACGGAGGAGCATACAGGATCAAGGACAAGAAGACAGGGGTTCCCGAGAAAAACCCCTGGAACATGGCGCAGCTCAGGCGGTTCTACGCTTAGAGTCGAAATATAGTCCTCCTCTGTAAAAATACAATGTACTGAAACGCCCGCGAGTTTTCAGACGCACTCTTTTCCTTTTCGGGGCACCGAGTGGGGCCGGAAAGGTTTTTAATGAGGCGGGCTCGCGGTGCTGCAATATAATAAAGATAGTGGAGATATATGATAACCCACAAGTATAGGGGATCGCGGCAGTCTTCGAGGGAAGTAAAACCCAAATTTATTGATTCGACACAAGGGGAGGTAAAGAATACTTATAAGCCTTAACAACTGAGTTGTCAATTCAGCTGCACCTGGAAAAGCACTAGTAACAAGGGTGACGTGAAAGTAGCAGTGATATGAGAGCAGTAGTAACAGTAACACAGCAGCAGTAATAGTAGTATGAGAGCAATGGCACCAGAAAATAGTTGATACTACTTCCAATGACATATAGAACGAGTTTATGATGATGAGAGATGGACCGGGGTTCCCAGCGATCTACACTAGTGGTAACTCTCCAATAACAAGTGTTGGGTGAACAAATTACAGTTGGGCAATTGATAGGATTGATAAAGCATTAAGAAAGAACATCAATTCATTAATTATGTAGGCATGTTTTCCATATATAGTCGTACGTGCTCGCAATGAGAAACTTGCACAACATCTTTTGTCCTACCAGCCGGTGGCAGCCGGGCCTCAAGGGAATCTACTGGATATTGATACGTCTCCGACGTATCGATAATTTCTTATGTTTCATGCCACATTATTGATGATATCTACATGTTCTATGCACACTTTATGTCATATTCGTGCATTTTCTGGAACTAACCTATTAACAAGATGCCGAAGTGCCAGTTGCTGTTTTCTGCTGTTTTTGGTTTCAGAAATCCTAGTAACGAAATATTCTCGGAATTGGACGAAATCAACGCCCAGGGTCCTATTTTGCCACGAAGCTTCCAGAAGACCGAAGAGGAGACGAAGTGGGGCCACGAGGCGGCCAAACCCTAGGGCGGCGCGGCCCCTGCCCTGGCCGCGCGGCCCTATGGTGTGGGCCCCTCGTGCCGCCTCCTGACCTGCCCTTCCGCCTACTTAAAGCCTCCGTCGCGAAACCCCCAGTACCGAGAACCACGATACGGAAAACCTTCCAGAGACGCCGCCGCCGCCAATCCCATCTCGGGGGATTCAGGAGATCGCCTCCGGCACCCTGCCGGAGAGGGGAATCATCTCCCGGAGGACTCTACGCCACCATGGTCGCCTCCGGAGTGATGTGTGAGTAGTCTACCCCTGGACTATGGGTCCATAGCAGTAGCTAGATGGTTGTCTTCTCCCCATTGTGCTTAATTGTCGGGTCTTGTGAGCTGCCGAACATGATCAAGATCATCTATCTGTAATTCTATATGTTGCGTTTGTTGGGATCCGATGAATAGAGAATACTTGTTATGTTGATTATCAAAGTTATGTCTATGTGTTGTTTATGATCTTGCATGCTCTCCGTTACTAGTAGATGCTCTGGCCAAGTAGATGCTTGTAACTCCAAGAGGGAGTATTTATGCTCGATAGTGGGTTCATGTCTCCGTGAATCTGGGGAAGTGACAGAAATCTCTAAGATTATGGATGTGCTGTTGCCACTAGGGATAAAACATTGGTGCTATGTTCGAGGACGTAGTTACTGATTACATTACGCGCAATACTTAATGCAATTGTCCGTTGTTAGCAACTTAATACTGGAGGGGGTTCGGATGATAACCTGAAGGTGGACTTTTTAGGCATAGATGCATGCTGGATAGCGGTCTATGTACTTTGTCGTAATGCCCAATTAAATCTCACTATACTCATCATAATATGTATGTGCATGGTCATGCCCTCTTTATTTGTCAATTGCCCAACTGTAATTTGTTCACCCAACATGTTGTTTATCTTATGGGAGAGACACCTCTAGTGAACTGTGGACCCCGGTCCAATTCTCTATACTGAAATACAATCTACTGCAATACTGTTCTACTGTTTTCTGCAAACAATCATCTTCCACACTATACATCTAATCCTTTGTTACAGCAAGCCGGTGAGATTGACAACCTCACTGTTTCGTTGGGGCAAAGTACTTTGGTTGTGTTGTGCAGGTTCCATGTTGGCGCCGGAATCCCTGGTGTTGCGCCGCACTACATCCCGCCGCCATCAACCTTCAACGTGCTTCTTGGCTCCTACTAGTTCGATAAACCTTGGTTTCATACTGAGGGAAAACTTGCCGCTGTACGCATCACACCTTCCTCTTGGGGTTTCCAACGGACGCGTGCTGTACGCGTATCAAGCTCTTTTTCTGGCGCCGTTGCTGGGGAGATCAAGACACGCTGCAAGGGGAGTCTCCACTTCCCAATCTCTTTACTTTGTTTTTGTCTTGCTTAGTTTTATTTACTACTTTGTTTGCTGCACTAAATCAAAATACAAAAAAATTAGTTGCTAGTTTTACTTTATTTGCTATCTTGTTTGCTATATCAAAAACACAAAAAAATTAGTTACTTGCATTTACTTTATCTAGTTTGCTTTATTTACTACTGCTAAAATGGCCACCCCTGAAAATACTAAGTTGTGTGACTTCACAACCACAAATAATAATGATTTCTTATGCACACCTATTGCTCCACCTGCTACTACAGCAGAATTCTTTGAAATTAAACCTGCTTTATTGAATCTTGTTATGCGAGAGCAATTTTCTGGTGTTAGTTCTGATGATGCCGCTACCCATCTTAATAATTTTGTTGAACTATGTGAAATGCAAAAGTATAAGGATGTAGATGGTGACATTATAAAATTAAAATTGTTCCCTTTCTCATTAAGAGGAAGAGCTAAAGATTGGTTGCTATCTCTGCCTAAGAATAGTATTGATTCCTGGACTAAATGCAAGGATGCTTTTATTGGTAGATATTATCCCCCTGCTAAAATTATATCTTTGAGAAGTAGCATAATGAATTTTAAACAATTAGATACTGAGCATGTTGCACAAGCATGGGAAAGAATGAAATCTCTGGTTAAAAATTGCCCAACCCATGGACTGACTACTTGGATGATCATCCAAACCTTTTATGCAGGACTGGATTTTTCTTCGTGGAATTTATTGGATTCAGCTGCTGGAGGTACCTTTATGTCCATCACTCTTGGTGAAGCAACAAAGCTTCTTGATAATATGATGATCAACTACTCTGAATGGCACACGGAAAGAGCTCCACAAGGTAAGAAGGTAAATTCTGTCGAAGAAACCTCTTCCTTGAGTGATAAGATTGATGCTATTATGTCTATGCTTGTGAATGGTAGGACTAATGTTGATCCTAATAATGTTCCGTTAGCTTCATTGGTTGCCCAAGAAGAACATGTTGATGTAAACTTCATTAAAAATAATAATTTCAACAACAATGCTTATCGGAACAATTCTAGTAATAACTATAGGCCATATCCTTATAATAATGGTAACGGTTATGCTAATTCTTATGGGAATTCTTACAATAATAATAGGAACACACCCTCTGGACTTGAAGCCATGCTTAAAGAATTTATTAGTACACAAACTGCTTTTAACAAATCTGTTGAAGAAAAGCTTGGGAAAATTGATATACTTGCTTCTAAAGTCGATAGTCTTGCTGCTGATGTTGATCTTTTGAAATCGAAAGTTATGCCTAGTAGGGATATTGAAAATAAAATTGTTACTACAGCAAATGCCATCCAAGTTAGAATTAATGAGAATATAAGATTAATGGCTAAATTGCGTGCTAGGTGGGATAGAGAAGAAAATGAAAAACTAGCTAAAGAGAAGAATGTAGCTAAAGTTTGGACTATTACCACGACTAGTAATGCTAATGCTACACATGTTGCTGCACCTCCTACTATTAATAATAAAAGAATTGGTATTAGCAATGTTTCCACTTCTAATGCAAAGCGCGAGAAATTGCCTGAAATCGCTAAAACCGCTCAAATCGCTCGTGATAAAACTGCTGAAATTTTTTCCAACATTGGGGATGATGATCCCATTGCTTTAGATTATAATGGTTTGAATTTTGATGATTGCCACATCTCTGAAGTTATAAAGTTCTTGCAAAAACTTGCTAAAAGTCCTAATGCTAGTGCTATAAATTTGGCTTTCACAAAACATATTACAAATGCTCTCATAAAAGCTGGAGAAGAGAAACTAGAGCGCGAAGCCTCTATTCCTAGAAAGCTAGAGGATGGTTGGGAGCCCATCATTAAGATGAAGGTTAATGATTTTGATTGTAATGCTTTATGTGATCTTGGTGCAAGTATTTCCGTTATGCCTAAGAAAATTTATAATATGCTTGACTTGCCACCGCTGAAAAATTGTTATTTGGATGTTAATCTTGCTGATCATTCTAAAAAGAAACCTTTGGGGAGAGTTGATAATGTTCATATTATGGTTAACAATAACCTTGTCCCCGTTGATTTTGTTGTCTTGGATATTGAATGCAATGCATCTTGTCCCATCATATTGGGAAGACCTTTTCTTCGAACTGTTGGTGCTATCATTGATATGAAGGAAGGTAATATAAAATATCAATTTCTTCTCAAGAAAGGTATGGAACACTTCCCTAGAAAGAGAATGAAGTTACCTTTTGATTCTATTATTAGAAAAAATTATGATGTTGACACTTCGTCTCTTGATAATACTTGATACACACTTTCTGCGCCTAGCTGAAAGGCGTTAAAGAAAAGCGCTTATGGGAGACAACCCATGGTTTTTACTACAGTACTTTGTTTTTATTTTGTGTCTTGGAAGTTGTTTACTACTGTAGCAACCTCTCCTTATCTTAGTTTAGTGTTTTGTTGTGCCAAGTAAAGTCGTTGATAGTAAAGTTCATACTAGATTTGGATTACTGCGCAGAAACAGATTTCTTTGCTGTCACGAATCTGGGATGTTTTCTCTGTAGGTAACTCAGAAAATTATGCCAATTTACGTGAGTGATCCTCAGATATGTACGCAACTTTCATTCAATTTGAGCATTTTCATTTGAGCAAGTCTGGTGCCTCGATAAAATTCGTCAATACGAACTGTTCTGTTTTGACAGATTCTGCCTTTTATTTCGCATTGCCAGTTTGGATATTTCGATTCCATTGACTTTCAGTAGCTTTGTGCAATGTCCAGAAGTGTTAAGAATGATTATTTCACCTCTGAACATGTATATTTTGATTGTGCACTAACCCTCTAATGAGTTGTTCTAAGTTTGGTGTGGAGGAAGTTTTCAAGGATCAAGAGAGGAGTATGATGCAACATGATCAAGGAGAGTGAAAGCTCTAAGCTTGGGGATGCCCCGGTGGTTCACCCCTGCATATTCTAAGAAGACTCAAGCGTCTAAGCTTGGGGATGCCCAAGGCATCCCCTTCTTCATCGACAACATTATCAGGTTCCTCCCCTGAAACTATATTTTTATTCCATCACATCTTATGTGCGTTGCTTGGAGCGTCGGTTTTTTTTTTGTTTTTTGTTTTGTTTGAATAAAATGGATCCTAGCATTCACTGTATGGGAGAGAGACACGCTCCGCTGTAGCATATGGACAAGTATGTCCTTAGGCTCCACTCATAGTATTCATGGCGAAGTTTCTTCTTCGTTAAATTGTTATATGGTTGGAATTGGAAAATGATACATGTAGTAAATTGCTATAATGTCTTGGATAATGTGATACTTGGCAATTGTTGTGCTCATGTTTAAGCTCTTGCATCATATACTTTGCACCCATTAATGAAGAAATACATAGAGCATGCTAAAATTTGGTTTGCATATTTGGTCTCTCTAAGGTCTAGATAATTTCTAGTATTGAGTTTGAACAACAAGGAAGACGGTGTAGATTCTTATAATGTTTACAATATGTCTTTTATGTGAGTTTTGCTGCACCGCTTCATCCTTGTGTTTGTTTCAAATAACCTTGCTAGCCTAAACCTTGTATCGAGAGGGAATACTTCTCATGCATCCAAAATCCTTGAGCCAACCACTATGCCATTTGTGTCCACCATACCTACCTACTACATGGTATTTCTCCGCCATTCCAAAGTAAATTGCTTGAGTGCTACCTTTAAAATTCCATCATTCACCTTTGCAATATATAGCTCATGGGACAAATAGCTTAAAAACTATTGTGGTATTGAATATGTACTTATGCACTTTATCTCTTATTAAGTTGCTTGTTGTGCGATAACCATGTTTCTGGGGACGCCATCAACTATTCTTTGTTGAATATCATGTGAGTTGCTATGCATGTCCGTCTTGTCTGAAGTAAGAGAGATCTACCACCTTATGGTTAAGCATGCATATTGTTAGAGAAGAACATTGGGCCGCTAACTAAAGCCATGATCCATGGTGGAAGTTTCAGTTTTGGACAATATCCTCAATCTCATATGAGAAAATTATTAATTGTTGTTACATGCTTATGCATAAAAGAGGAGTCCATTATCTGTTGTCTATGTTGTCCCGGTATGGATGTCTAAGTTGAGAATAATCAATAGCGAGAAATCCAATGCGAGCTTTCTCCTTAGACCTTTGTACAGGCGGCATAGAGGTACCCCTTTGTGACACTTGGTTAAAACATGTGCATTGCGATGATCCGGTAGTCCAAGCTAATTAGGACAAGGTGCGGGCACTATTAGTATTCTATGCATGAGGCTTGCAACTTGTAAGATATAATTTACATGATACATATGCTTTATTACTACCGTTGACAAAATTGTATCATGTTTTCAAAATCAAAGCTCTAGCACAAATATAGCAATCGATGCTTTTCCTCTATGGAGGACCATTCTTTTACTTTCATTGTTGAGTCAGTTCACCTATTTCTCTCCACCTCAAGAAGCAAACACTTGTGTGAACTGTGCATTGATTCCTACATACTTGCATATTGCACTTATTATATTACTCTATGTTGACAATATCCATGAGATATACATGTTACAAGTTGAAAGCAACCGCTGAAACTTAATCTTCCTTTGTGTTGCTTCAATGCTTTTACTTTGAATTATTGCTTTATGAGTTAACTCTTATGCAAGACTTATTGATGCTTGTCTTGAAGTACTATTCATGAAAACTCTTTGCTTTATGATTCACTTGTTTACTCATGTCATATACATTGTTTTGATCGCTGCATTCACTACATATGCTTTACAAATAGTATGATCAAGGTTATGATGGCATGTCACTCCAGAAATTATCTTTGTTATCGTTTTACCTGCTCGGGACGAGCAGAACTAAGCTTGGGGATGCTGATACGTCTCCGACGTATCGATAATTTCTTATGTTCCATGCCACATTATTGATGATATCTACATGTTCTATGCACACTTTATGTCATATTCGTGCATTTTCTGGAACTAACCTATTAACAAGATGCCGAAGTGCCAGTTGCTGTTTTCTGCTATTTTTGGTTTCAGAAATCCTAGTAACGAAATATTCTCGGAATTGGACGAAATCAACGCCCAGGGTCCTATTTTGCCACGAAGCTTCCAGAAGACCGAAGAGGAGACGAAGTGGGGCCACGAGGAGGCCAAACCCTAGGGCGGCGCGGCCCCTGCCCTGGCCGCGCGGCCCTATGGTGTGGGCCCCTCGTGCCGCCTCCTGACCTGCCCTTCCGCCTACTTAAAGCCTCCGTCGCGAAACCCCCAGTACCGAGAACCACGATACGGAAAACCTTCCAGAGACGCCGCCGCCGCCAATCCCATCTCGGGGGATTCAGGAGATCGCCTCCGGCACCCTGCCGGAGAGGGGAATCATCTCCCGGAGGACTCTACGCCGCCATGGTCGCCTCCAGAGTGATGTGTGAGTAGTCTACCCCTGGACTATGGGTCCATAGCAGTAGCTAGATGGTTGTCTTCTCCCCATTGTGCTTAATTGTCGGGTCTTGTGAGCTGGCGAACATGATCAAGATCATCTATCTGTAATTCTATATGTTGCGTTTGTTGGGATCCGATGAATAGAGAATACTTGTTATGTTGATTATCAAAGTTATGTCTATGTGTTGTTTATGATCTTGCATGCTCTCCGTTACTAGTAGATGCTCTGGCCAAGTAGATGCTTGTAACTCCAAGAGGGAGTATTTATGCTCGATAGTGGGTTCATGTCTCCGTGAATCTGGGGAAGTGACAGAAATCTCTAAGATTATGGATGTGCTGTTGCCACTAGGGATAAAACATTGGTGCTATGTTCGAGGACGTAGTTACTGATTACATTACGCGCAATACTTAATGCAATTGTCTGTTGTTAGCAACTTAATACTGGAGGGGGTTCAGATGATAACCTGAAGGTGGACTTTTTAGGCATAGATGCATGCTGGATAGCGGTCTATGTACTTTGTCGTAATGCCCAATTAAATCTCACTATACTCATCATAATATGTATGTGCATGGTCATGCCCTCTTTATTTGTCAATTGCCCAACTGTAATTTGTTCACCCAACATGCTGTTTATCTTATGGGAGAGACACCTCTAGTGAACTGTGGACCCCGGTCCAATTCTCTATACTGAAATACAATCCCACTGCAATCTTGTTCTATGCTTTTCTGCAAACAATCATCTTCCACACTATACATCTAATCCTTTGTTACAGCAAGCCGGTGAGATTGACAACCTCACTGTTTTGTTGGGGCAAAGTACTTTGGTTGTGTTGTGCAGGTTCCACGTTGGCGCCAGAATCCCTGGTGTTGCGCCGCACTACATCCCGCCGCCATCAACCTTCAACGTGCTTCTTGGCTCCTACTGGTTCGATAAACCTTGGTTTCATACTGAGGGAAAACTTGCCGCTGTACGCATCACACCTTCCTCTTGGGGTTCCCAACGGACGCGTGCTGTATGCGTATCAGATATTAAGGTACTCCTTTTAATAGAGCACCGGAGCAAAGCATTAACACTCCGTGAAAACATGTGTCCCTCACATCACCGCCATCCCCTCCGGTTGTCCCGATTCTTGTCACTTCGGGGCCTTTGGTTCCGGACAGTGACATGTGCATACAACTTGTAGATACAATCTAAGCAATAATATAGAGCTTAAATCTAAGATCATGCCACTCGGGCCCTAGTGACAAGCATTAAGAATAACAAGATTGCAGCAACAATAACTTCACAAACTTTATAGATAGACTAATCATAATGTATCATCCATCGGATCCCAACAAACACAACACCGATTACATCAGATGGATCTCAATCATGTAAGGCAGCTCATGAGATCATTGTATTGAAGTATATGGGATAGAGAGTACCAACTAGCTACTGCTAGAACCCGTAGTCCATGGGGGAACTACTCACTGAGCATGATGGAGGCGGTGGCGTCGGTGGAGATAGCTTCCGGGGGCACTTCCCCGTCCCGGCAGGGTGCCGGAACAAAGACTTCTGTCCCCCGAATTGGAGTTTCGCGATGGCGGCGGCGCCCCTGGAGTCTTTCTGGAGTTTCGTCAATTGGTATCGCGTTTTTAGGTCGAAAGGGGTTAAATAGGTGAAGAGGCGGTGCAGGAGGGGCGACAGGGTGGCCTCCCCATAGGCCGGCGCGGCTAGGGGCTGGCCCGCGCGGCCCTATGGTGTGGGGCCCCCCTGGCTCTCCTCCGACTCCCCTTCGGTGTTCTGGAGCCTTCCGGGAAAAATAAGATCTTGGGTCTTTGTTTCGTCGAATTCCGAGAATATTGCCCGAACAGCCTTTCTGGAACCAAAAACAGCAGAAAACAGGAACTGGCACTATGGCATCTTGTTAATAGGTTGGTTCCGGAAAACGCATAAAAACATTATAAAGTGCGAGCAAAACATGTAAGTATTGTCATAAAACAAGCATGGAACATCAGAAATTATGGATACGTTGGAGACGTATCAGCATCCCCAAGCTTAGTTCCTACTCGTCCTCGAGTAGGTAAACGATAAAAAGAATAATTTCTGTAGTGACATGCTACTTACATAACCTTGATCATACTATTACAAAACATATGAAATGAATGAAGTGACTCAAGGCAATGATTTATAGTTGCTAACAAATAGATAACATATAGCAAAACTTTTCATGAAGAGTACTTTCAAGACAAGCATCAAAAGCCTTGCACAAGAGTTAACTCATAAAGCAATAGATTCAAAGTAAAGGCATCGAAGCAACACAAAGGAAGATATAAGTTTCAGCGGTTGCTTTCAACTTTCAACATGCATATCTCATGGATAATTTTCAACATAAAGTAATATGATGAATGCAAATAAGCAAGTATGTAAGAATCAATGCACAGTTGACACAAGTGTTTGCTTCTAAGGTGGAAGGAAGTAGGTAAACTGACTCAACATAAAGTAAAAGAAAGGCCCTTCGCAGAGGGAAGCATTGATTGCTATATTTGTGCTAGAGCTTTGGTTTTGAAATCATAAAGAGAGCATAAAAGTAAAGTTTTGAGAGGTGTTTGTTGTTGTCAACGAATGGTAGTGGGCACTCTAACCCCCTTGCCAGACAAACCTTCAAAGAGCGGCTCCCATTTTATTTTATTTTTGGGTGGCACTCCTTCCAACCTTTCTTTCACAAACCATGGCTAACCGAATCCTCGCGTGCCTGCCAACAATCTCATACCATGAAGGAGTGCCTTTTTATTTTAGTTTTATTATGATGACACTCCTCCCCACCTTTGCTTACACAAGCCATGGCTAACCAAATCCTTCGGGTGCCGTCCAACAATCACATACCATGGAGGAGTGTCTATTTTGGTTAATTAATTTGGGACTGGGAATCCCATTGCCAGCTCTTTTTGCAAAATTATTGGATAAGCGGATGAAGCCACTAGTCCATTGGTGAAAGTTGCCCAACAAGATTGAAAGATAAACACCACATACTTCCTCATGAGCTATAAAACATTGACACAAATCAGAGGTGATAAATTTTGAATTGTTTAAAGGTAGCACTCAAGCAATTTACTTTGGAATGGCGGAGAAATACCATGTAGTAGGTAGGTATGGTGGACACAAATGGCATAGTGGTTGGCTCAAGGATTTTGGATGCATGAGAAGTATTCCTTCTCGATACAAGGCTTAGGCTAGCAAGGTTATTTGAAGCAAACACAAGTATGAACCGGTACAGCAAAACTTACATAAGAACATATTTCAAGCATTATAATACTCTACACTGTCTTCCTTGTTGCTCAAACACTTTTACCAGAAAATATCTAGACCTTAAGAGAGACCAATCATGCAAACCAATTTTAACAAGATCTACAGTAGTTCTCCACTAATAGGTTTAAACTACATGAAAAAACTTAATCATGATCTACTTGAGGGCTCAAAACAATTGCCAAGTGTCAAATTATCCAAGACATTATGTGGCATTTTCTTTTTCCAACCAAATAACCATAAGTATTGTAGCTTCCAACTTTTATCATTGAACATTAAAAGTAAAATGAAGAACAAGTGTTCATATGAAAAAGCGAAGCGTGTCTCTCTCCCAAACAAGGATTGCTAGGATCCGAATTTATTCAAACAAAAACAAAAATAGAACATACAGACGCTCCAAGTAAAGCACATATGATGTGACCGAATAAAAATATAGTTTCAATAGAAGAAACCTGATAAGTTGATGAAGAAGGGGATGCCTTGGGCATCCCAAGCTTAGACGCTTGAGTCTTCTTGAAATATGCAGCGATGAACCACGGGGGCATCCCCAAGCTTAGACTTTTCACTCTTCTTGATCATATATCATCCTCCTCTCTTGACCCTTGAAAACTTCCTTCACACCAAACTTCTCATAAACTTCATTAGAGGGGTTAGTACTCAAAAAACTTGAATCCACTTTTAGTCCTGTAGTGACATATTGCAAGAACTCAATAAAACATTAGCTACAGCTCTCCACGTCTAGAAAGCCTTGCTTAAAGTCCACAAGAGACAATGCAAAAAACAGAGATAGAATCTGTCAAAACAGAACAGCCAGTAAAGATGAATCCTAAAGAGGTACTTCCGTTGCTCAAATCAGAAAACTCAAAACTAATGAAAGTTGCGTACATATGTGAGGAACACGCATGTAAATTGGCAAATTTTTCTGAGTTACCTACAGAGAAAACAGCCCAGATTCGTGACAGATATAAATCTGTTTCTGCGCAGAAATCCAAATCTAGTATCAACCTTCGATTAGAGGCTTCACTCGGCACAACATTGCAATAAAATAAAGATAAGGAGAGGTTGCTACAGTAGTAACAACTTCTAAAACACAACAAAACAGTAGCAAAATAAACACATGGGTTATCTCCCAAGAAGTTCTTTCTTTATAGCCATTAAGATGGGCTCAGCAGTTTTAATGATGCACCCTGTCCGATTGGACGAGAAATCTTCTTTTTTCATAGTTTCTTTCGAAACAGGCACGCACAGGACTTGAAGCAGAATCAGAGAGTGATCCCTTTCCAACAGACTGATCGAATTCCAGTGATACACTACGCCTGGCACTATTCGTCACATTAGTAGTTAAGTTACTCATTTGTTACGAACAAAGAGACGCTAGAGATTCTATGAACTTCAGATCGATGCCATTCACTAATCTCAATCGTCTTTCTATGGATTTCTGGGCCGATGGATAGCCCTTTCGACTCATATGTGAAGGATCTTTATGCACGACGAATGAAAGCAAAGTTAGCAGGGAATACAGTCTCCGCATATATTTTAAAGTTATTATTAAATTCTTTATATGGTCGCTTGGCCATCTCACCAGATAGTGACATCACCATAATTCTCAATGATGAAGATTCTCATTCGTTCATGAAGCATACGAAACATAAAGATGTCATTCAACTCGGGAAAGATATCAATATCATTAACTATACGAGGAATATATTTGATAACCGGGGACCGTGGCAACCGCCCATGAATACATGCCCTCAAATGTCAGCCGCCATTACAGCATACGCGAGGATGAAAATGTATCCATTTATATCACGTGAAGACTGTCACTATACAGACACCGATTCAGTTATCTTGAGTCAACCTCTCCCTGAAGAGTGTGTTTCTGAGACAGAGCTGGGGATGTTTAAGCAAGAGTATGGTGGTCTAATCAGAAAGGGGTACTTTATGGCACCTAAGTGCTATTTACTGATTCTAGATAGGAAAAAGATGGATGCAGATGGGAGAGAGGTACCAGTTCAAATCGTCAAGTACAAAGGCGCCCCAAAAGGGCTGGTGAGCCCTGACTTCTTTATCAAACAAATAGATGATTTCACGCATAGCGAAGAGTTAACCTATGAAAGTTGCTTTCGAATTAATTTCAAAAAGTTTACTATTCATAAAATCGATAGTAAACTATTACTAAGGATGAACAGTAAAAAAAGAAGGCCTATATTTAATGATAAAAATAAATGGGTTGGAACCAAAGCTATTCGATTTCGAGGAAAAGTGCTAACTGCACAGTTAGCTGAAAGTACTCGATCTGGGATTATCCTTGAGGAACTGGCAATGGAAAATGTTGAACTTCAAAAAAGGTTGAATGGTGTTATTGATAAATCGGATTCTGATTTAGATGAGGATGACTGAGCCTGCTGGTCCCTTTTCTGAAGTGTGTTCACTTCATTTCCATATGTCAATAATAAATAACATATATGAATGTATAGTGTTAATGATGTCGTATCTACTATATGTCCACAAAGTCAAAGCTCCGTAACCCACCTTAAACCATTTATTTAGGATCTTCCACTATTCCCCCGTTATCTGCCTTAAACCATTTATTTAGGATCTCCTTCCATCCGTCTAGTCACCATACTTCCCAATATCTTCCTATATGTCAATAGTTCTCTTCCTATATGTCAAATACATAGTAATAGTATAGTGTGGGCAGGTACCGAGTCCTAAAAGTGTTGCATCTGGTTCCGAAAGAGCTATTGAACGGGAATTCAGAGGGATGAGAGGACTGTTGTGGTTTTGTTGCAATAGAAAGAGAATGGATGTGATTTCATAAGTTGGGTCATGAAAATGCCATGGAATTAGCTACCGAGAATTGGACCACCCCTTGCCTGCCTCATCCATATCCCATCACTGAAGAGGGAAACGCATACCAATTATGCTGTTACAGCTTACGTCAGGATCAACATGCACATGATTCTATCACTTACACTTAGATCATTGATCAATCGACTTGCCAGCTTCCTTTCATCAGGCCAACGGTTCCTGTATTGTATCATTAGCTAGATCAGTTATGTCAACCTCAGAGACAGATGCATATGTAAGAAGATGGTATCCCGAGGGGGAACATGTCAAGTATCTGCTAGGCATCGAAGTCTATTTTCTGTATGTCAATGAAAGGTTTAGACTAAAGTGGAGTAGATGAATTGGTCAACTCAACTACCCTCATGACTTTCCATTCCGGATGCTTCCTTGAGTACTCGTTACTTCGAGGTCTAATGTAGCTATGGTATTCACCCCTTAGACTCACAAATTGGAAACAGGATGCGACTTGAATCAATGGATTGTAGAGGCATTAGATCCTCCTGTTCTCTTCACCAGGGTGACCAATGAATCCATTTGGTTATCAGTACAAGGTGTTTTGATTACGTGCCTGCATTAGGCTGAGATTGGAGACAGGATCATCTTTCCAGCGACTGATCATCGTGTACCAGTGCACTGTTCTTTAGAGAACTATGTTCCGGGTGATGAAACTTGAGTGTTATTCACACATCGCTAATAGTGGACGCTACTGATAATGTATCTCTTTTGATTTGATTTCAGTCTATCCTCATTGCTTTATTACCCAATACTGATCGGTTAATTCCAAAATACCAGGCAAGATTATGCTATATCTTTATTTATCCGAAGATAAACAAGTAAATATGATTTGCCACTATAGCACGTGGATCATTATCACCTATGGTGATACTGCGGGCGGTATCTATATCACGCATGCTGAGGAATAAGTACATTAGTGCTTATAAAGGTAGCTACCATTATTGCTGTTCCAATACATGTTACTTGATCTTTGTGTAACCATCCATGCCCCCAAAATTGATTCAGATTGATTATGTCTACAAAGGGTTTTTCATGCGTGAATGTATGTTTCACTAATGGTTGGATATCTTTAGTCGTCCAGTAAGTCACTTTCTCGTATCCTTCAACCACTGCAGTAGGGTTCTTGAAAGATTCTACCGATTCAGGAATAAAAGGAGGCACGGCGGTATTAATTAATTGAAACTTATACCAAACTACAACACCTACCCCTGTTATAACTAGTATATTAAAAAGACCATAAAGTGATTGCCTATGTAGCTGTGAATAGAATTTCGTTGTTATTTGTACGAGAATCGATGAGAATTTCTCACTAAGAAGACATTTTAACCCAGCGCCTGCATATGAATGATGCACTGTTTCCAACGCTAGATTTAACCTATTCGCGCGGACAAGACCTAATCGTTTTTTTAATTCTCTTAATCGGAAATAAGCTGGAATATTATACTTCGTATAGTTTGACCATCGAGGCTTAGGTTCACATTCGGCTAGACGATGAGCCACGTCCCTGATGAAATCATTCGAAGTGATGATACGTGTTGTTTCTAAGAAATCCGCAAAAGAAACAAAGTGGAAAGGCGCTTTGAACTGCAAAAGAAATGTATACAGCTTGTTGTAAAATACAAAGTATTTATGTATGATATACAATATAGGTATGATGCAGGCATAATAGGATAAAAAGAAATGAGAAATCTGTTCGTATAAGTATAAGCTGAAAATGGAATTAGTGAAGCTGTGTTCCCAACCACTGAATGGATTATTCTGGAAGAAACTTAACAGTCTGATTAAATCGCTTGCTAGACTTTTGATATAGCGGATTGGTGAAGAACCACCACCACCACCATTATTTTTGAGCCCTAATATCAATATCAACCAATGATCCTTCTTCCTATCTCCTGATATAGGAGAAGTGTTCTCACTACTGCTCGATGAATCAGTTGATAACGAATCATTTACTAAATTATCTTCCATATTCACATCTAAATCATCATCTATATTAGAACCTTCACCTAGACCAAGGTAGTTCACAACTATCATATTGATTTCTTCCTTGTGATATTTATACAGGGCAAGTACAACTTTGAATTTGAACATTTGATTTGATATCTTTTCTTTTAAAATAGTTTGTGTTGGGATTTTATTGTATTAGTTTTATCATAAGATAAATAAAGTATCTGTATGTCTTCACTACTGTAGTTGTCATTGACCCTAATGTGGCTAACACTTATTTCAGTGTGTCGCCCTCGACAACTTTGGGTATAATGGTAAGTATACCCTACTCGATAAAACGTGTTACATAAGTATAGGTGATTTGACATATGTTAGATTGTTTGAATCCCTCGATGGGTGTCATTGGTAACTGTAACATCCCAAGTTTTCAATAAAAGGAACAAGGGAGAGAATTCAAGAATCCAATTTTTCAGAGCCAACAAAAACTTTTGCTCATCATATAGGACTATGCATATTAGCTCACCTTATTAATTTATTTGAGTGTGCTTTTGCCATGATGCTTGTTTATGTGTTACTCTCATTCCAAAACCCTAGCAATGATCACTTGATCACCCAAAGTCAAATAAAAATAAAATAGAAAAGGATTTCTAAAAATCAACTTCACCCTCACATATGGCCTATGCCATTTTTACAAATCTTTGATCTAGGCCAAATTGGTTTGCACCATCACTTGTAATTGGTTACTAAACACTTATTAACACCTTTGAAATCAATCCAACTCAATTCAAAACAAATTTGAATCAAAATGGAGCTCACATGTGATTATGGTCATATGTGCCATTCTTACCCTGATGCCCACTTTGAGCCCCTGGTTTTTTACTTTTCACTTCTACACTTGGTCAAACCTTTTCACCTCATCCAAGACAACATCAAGCACTTCAACTTTGCCCAAGACCATCACCCCAAATTCTTTACCAAATTCAAATGAGAAGCAAGCAAAGTTGGAACAAACTCACATATGCAAGATCATATGCAAAATGTGATTTTGCATCTCAATTCCATTTTGACCACCACCACCACCAAAATGCTCCATTTAATATTTGATTACAACCCACCAAAAAGATTTTCAAAATTCAAAAATTATTTTCTTGCGGGCATTAAACCAAACACCTTGCAGGCAGGGTGAAAAATTGAGCCCATACTCCATTTTTACTTTGGACTTGGTCCAACCTTGCCCTCTCTGCACTTCTGGAGCACCCTCTCACCTCACCACATCAGTGCCAGCCACTGTACCCCCTCCACTTGACCTCCATGACCATGGCAGGGCCATGCCCGTGCTCACCATGCCATCACCATGTCACCTCCCTCTCTGGCCAGCTCAGCACCACACCACCATGTCTGGCAGCTCCCTCTCACCTCCCTGAACACGCCCGTGCACCCCCTTGACCAAGATCACGCATGCACACGCGGGCATTGACGTGCCCAGACACGCCCAGGCATGCCCTGGACGCGCCAGAACGCGCATGGCGCCAGCCCTGGACGCGCCAGAGCGTGACGACGCCCACGGCCCTGCGTCCCCTCCACCCTCGCTCTCAGCGCCAGTCGACGCACGACAGCTCCCTGCATCGCCTGGACACGCGCACGGGGCCGCGGGAACGCCGCAGATGACGAGAGCATCCACGACAGCCCGCCATGGCCCGAGCACTCCCATCAAGCGCGCCAGCGCCACAGAGCCTCTGCGGAGCCACGATCACGCTCGTCACCCTCGCCAGTGCACCAGCAACACGCCGCGCCCATCCCTTGCCCCTTGGCACCCTTGGAACGACGACGCCGTCGATGACTGCCGCTCCGCCCCTCGGCCACCCTTCACAGCTATAAAAGGAGGACTCCTCCACTCAATCCGAGCACACCACTCGCCTCCCCTCCTCACCACAGCACTCCTCGACCTCTCAATTAGATCAATTAGTCCCCGGAGCGCCCTAATTGCAAGCTCGCCGCCGCCGCCAGTACACGGAGCCCGCCGGCGAAGGAGACCACCCCGGCGACGCAACTGCTTCCAGGCGCTTCCTCATCCACCCCAACGTTGCCGCGCACACCTCCGACGACCGCCGGAGCTCCGTCGCGTCCTCCGACCCCCTACTGCCGCCGCTGGTAAGTCCAGCTCTCGCCGGCAACGACGACGCACCACGGCCGTCGATCTGAGGCCTAATCGCACGGCCCTCATCCCCCGTACCGTTTCGCTGGCCAAACCCCACTGACGCGTGGCCCCCACGCTGTCAGGCGGCCGCTGCGCTGGACGCAGAACTGGGCCGGCCCATTTTCTTCTCCCCTGTTTAGCCCAGTAACCTTTCCCGCCAGCCCATCGATTCAAATTCGAATTTTCCAAATAGATGAAATATGCAATCTGATGCAAACTTTGAATTTCAATAGGGACAAATCCACTCGGCCAAAATTTTCAAACTTGATATTGTTGGAAAGCTTAGGATTTTATCTACACAATGCCACTGGATAGAACCCTAGATCTATTGTAGAATTAAAGTGACAAAATAAACAAGGCAGGGGCTTTTCTGCCTTATAATAATTCTTAAAAATCAACCATAAATGCTTTTTAGTTAATTCCACCTCCAATAATTCACTTTTCACTTATACTAATTGTTTCTACAAAAATATGCCATGCCTACCTTGAATGATCATGGCTTAGTTGATTTAAATGACTTTATGGCTATTTCTAGTCAAAGATATTGTCCAAAACTTTTAAGAAATCTTATGAGGGAGTTTCTCTCATTTAAATCTTGTCACCACCAATTCCAAATGAAGTAGAGACTCTGGTCATTTAGGTCTCATAGGAATTGTTGGTGATATTAAATCTTTGCTATGCTAAAACTAAATAGTATGAGGTGCTCACCCCATTTAAATCATTTTCTCAAAATGATAAGTGTGAAGAGGTTGACTTGGGTCAACCTAGGTCACATATTATGCATAAGAGAAATTAAATCTTAATAAGATAATGAGAGGAATTTATTTTTCTTAAATAATAAGAAAAACACATCCACCAACTTAATAGTAATATGTGATGCTAGTTTAAGTGTGTGAACCATGTTTGTGCCTAGTTTAGTAAATTAGTTTGGTGTGATGATTGTGTACTCCGTATTCGTATTTTAGACGCTAGTACCGAGGAGTACCAGGAGGAGGAGGAGGTCTACTTCCAATGAGAAGAAGACCACTTTGACCAATTCCCCAACCAAGGCAAGATAATACTCTTGCAAAGTGCAAAGCTCACCATGAGCAAGGCATTACTCCATTTACTTTATGCTTATGATCCTATTTCCCAGTTTTGCTTTACAAGCTTTATTTACTTTTGTTTTATCAAAGTACTTCTTGAATTATGATTTACTTGGTTAGTATTGAGTTAGTACAAGAGTATCAAACTTAGCCTAGAAGCAAAGCAAGTACTTAGCACCCCTCATACATAGTGGCTAGTGCTAAATTTAAAATGACTACTCTAGATGGGAACTTGTGTCTATGAAATGATGATGGTGAAAACCTTGGAATGATGAGTCATTTCCATTGAACGATTTTTTTTTGAAGGTGAATATGACCTGATTTTGACTTGGTGAGTTTGGGCTAAAAACTGATGATTGAGTTGGATGCGATACCTTACCAATTTTAAGTACCCCCACAATACCTGATTATGGGTAAGGCTTAGCTGGAAATTTATGTGTCTTAGTATGGGTTCCCTCTGAACACACGTCATAGGGGTTACGCTTGAGGCTGCCTCCGTTGTTGAGAAATGATGTGAATTGAGGTGAATTGTACGGCCAAGCCCTGTGCAGTTCCCGGGTTAACAGTTGGTTTTCACCGGGAGGCCAAGCTCATGGGGAGAGGTGCCTATACTAGGGTGTGTAAGTGAAAGGTTAACGGTTGATGATCCGTGTACTGAGTTACGATTATTCGGGGTTTTATCCCTGACGGATGTAATCAAATGTTGTGGCACAAGTGTGCAACCTCTGCAGAGTGTAGAACTATTTGAATAGCCGCGTCCGCGGATATGGACAATTGGAAAGGCCATACTGTTTCCGTCATCAGAATTTGTATCCTTGTGACTGGTGTTTCTGAACTTGAACTTGAACGGTGACTTTGAATTTTGAATCACAACTGAGTTGTGGGAATGACACTAATGTTCCCACTTGAGTTAGTTAGCACATGAGGAGTTGTTTACTAAAATGTTTATTCAAATAAAATTGGCTTTATGCAAACAACCTTAGAGCTTAGAACACTTTCAATAGCAATGTTAGCACATACATTAGTATTAGATTGCGAGTACTTAAAGTACTCACGGCTTTGTCCCTGGCTATTCAAATGGCCAGACTATGAAGCCGAGCAGCAGTACGAGGATGACGATCAGCAGGACGTCTACCACAACTAGGAGCTTCTAACGTCAAGCGTTGGCCTGTGGACTAGAGAGTCCTTGTATCTTACGCTTCCGCTATGAACTTGTGTTTGTTCGTTGATCATTAGATCAACTATTCGTGTAATATGGATCATGTGATTCCAATTTGTAAGACATTATGGTTTGTAATGAATGATGACTGTGATACTTAACTATTATGCCTCGCAACAACAATTTCCTGGGATTGCGATGTATGACATAATAGGCATCCGGACTTAAAAATCCGGGTGTTGACAAGTTGGTATCAGAGCCAGGTTTGACCTTAGGAGACCCTAGTTAGAATTGGACGTTCTGAAAATTTAACTTCAAACATGAATGAAGTATTTCTGAAAAATTTAAGTCTTTGTCTTCTCTTTAAGTTCTTTGGAAAAACAAGAAGTCATATTCTTCCTTAGAAATATAACTAAAATTTTGCCACACTTGTTCACTTCTCTAACTTAATCCTTCTAACTTAATCCTTCACTTCACTTTCAGATGGAGCCCATGAACATGAAGTTCTATCAGCTCGGGAATGGGGGAAGCTTGATCTTCGAGCACGACCTCAACGCCCTGTCCGACCACCTTGGTCGCCCGCACCCGGAGTTCCACGGAGCCCAGATTGCGAACCAGCCAGGAGGCGAACTGCAGTGGATCATCACTGCGGATTTGAGGGGCAAGATGGAGCCTCCCACTTCCGAGAGGATCCTCTTCTCCTTCATGGAGAGCAACTGGCTGGACGGACTTGCCCGCGCCCTTCAGGAGGGACTCGCACGCTTGTGCGGGATGAGCGGGGAGGCACTCAAGCACCCTCGCTTTTCTCACCTCGCGAGGCGTAACTCTGCTGGGGAACCCATGGACATGTCATCCCACCCGGAGCTGAAGCACCATGTGGAGCATCTCGACTTCATGCTGTACCACACGCAGCAGGATCTCGACCACTCCCGTGAGTACGCCAACCAGACTCACGCCCGCATCATCGAGCAAGGTGACGCAATCAAGATGCTCGCCAATGACCGCAGGACCCTCCGCCAGCAGCGGGCAAAGAGGGATGCCACCATCACTCGCCTCCGCGCGAAGATAGCAGCACTCGAGGCCACTGTCAAGGCCCAGGAGGAGCAGATGAAGAAGATGGAGGAAGATGGAGAAGACATTCAGGGAGGAAGCAACTACCTGAGTGACGACAACGACTTCGAGGAGGATGAGAACACCGAGGGAGAAGACTACGATTTCCTGGACGACGAAGATGATGACCACACCCCCATCGATGTTGATGAGGATGAGGAGTAGTTCACTTGTGCACTATCGTAGGTGTGAGTTGTATCCCGCCCCAATGTATCGTAGCTTGGAGAAGAAGGGTTCTTAAAACCCTTAGTGTGTTAGCTTGTAATGTATGTTTGTTATGAATGAATGTATGTTTATGTTATCATAAAAAGACTTCAAGTTTTAAGCTTTTGAACTTAAAACCCCAAACAAGCCATAGAAAATTTCCCTCTTATCTCATGATCTATCTCAATGCTCAGATGGCCCCTCCAACTCGCAACGCGAATCAAGACGCTATGATGCAGATGTTGCAAGTTATGCTGGAAGATAGAGAAGCAGAACGAGCTGAAAGGCAAGCCAACCTTGCAGCACTTCAACAGCTTGCCAACAACAATCAAGGCCAGCATGATCATCCAGGATCCAAGCTCAAGAACTTCCAGAATACCAACCCGCTAGTTTTCAGCAAGACTGAGGAACCACTCGATGCAGATGATTGGCTCCAAACTATGGAGAACAATCTAGAAGTAGCTGGAGTTGAAGAGAATGAGAAAGTACTGTTTGCCACACACTACTTAGCAGGACCAGCAAGAGCTTGGTGGACAAGCACCCGTGCCATGAACGCAGGACAGTTTATGACTTGGACTGATTTCAAGCTCAAGTTCAGCAAGTACCATGTGCCCCCTGGTCTGATAAAGAAGATGAGAGATGAATTCCGTGAACTGAAGCAAGGTCGGATGTCCGTGGTGGAATACCGCGACAAGTTCCTAACTTTGTCAAGGTACGCCCCGGATGAGACAGATACTACTGAGAAGAGGAAGGAAAGGTTCCTGAATGGACTGCATGATGAGATGCAGACTGTGTTGATCAACATCCCCTTCGCCGACCTCGAAGCCCTTGTTGACTCAGCCATCCAAATGGAGGGCAAACTGCACCAAGCCAGCGAGAACCGCAAGCGCCGCATGATGAACCAGAGTGGATCAAGCCACCCACAGAAGTATCGCCCTAGCTCAAGCGGAGGTTTCACTCCTAGGAACAACAAGCCACCGATGCAGAACTCGCGCCCCGGTTATCAGAACCGGAGTGGAGGAAACTCGAGGCCAGGAGGCCACTACAACAACAACAGCAACTACAACAACAACAACAACTACAACCGCGCTCCGCCGAGATCCCCCAACCCCAACAACAGCAACACCAACACCGCACCAAGGATCGGGAGCAATGCAATCCCCGTCGCGAACAAGCAGGACAAGACCACCATCACTTGCTATGAGTGTGGTGTAGTGGGGCATTACTCCAATGAGTGTCCCAAGAGGCTCGCCAAGCTCGCAGGCAACCCCGCACCACCAGCTCAGCAACAACGCCGTGTCTCCACTGGCAAGAAGTTCGCCCCCAACAACCCGAACAACCGCGGAGGTCGCCTCTACCACATGAATGCTGAGGAAGCCCAGGAAGCACCTGCCGTGGTGCTGGGTATGTTCTCTGTTAACTCAATACCAGCAAGAGTGTTGTTTGATTCTGGAGCATCGCATTTGTTCGTTACAGAAGATTTTGTGTGCACTAGTAAGATTCAACCAATCAGCTTGAAACATGTCATGGTAGTTCAAATACCTGGATCAACAACTAAAGCTAGAAAATTTTGCAAAGATGTACCCATCAGAATCCATGAAATAGACTTTTATGCAAACTTGATTGTTCTGGGAACAAAAGGATTGGAAGTAGTCCTGGGTATGGATTGGATGGCGAAACATCATGGATTGATAGACTGCGCCAAGAAGGCCATCACCATGACAAGTAGCACCGGAATAATAATAGAACACTTGTCTGAAAAGCTACCCAGAAATTTCACCTGCAACCAAAGTGTAGCTAAGCCAACTCTGGATCAAATCAGGGTCGTTTGTCGATACCCTGATGTGTTTCCGGATGATCTACCCGGTATGCCCCCGGATCGGGATATCGAGTTTATCATTGAGTTAATTCCTGGAACAGGACCTATAGCCCAGAGAGCCTATAGCATGAACCCTGCAGAGTTAATGGAACTGAAGAAGCAACTGGATGATATGCTGTACAAAGGTCTGATTCGACCAAGTGCGTCGCCTTGGAGATCACCAGTTTTGTTTGTGGATAAAAAGGACGGTGCCACTCGTTTGGTTACGGACTATCGTAAGCTTAACGATGTCACCATCAAGAACAAATATCCCTTGCCAAAGATAGAAGATCTGTTTGACCAGCTAACCGGTGCCCAAGTATTCTCAAAGATTGATCTGAGGACAGGTTGCCATCAACTGAAGATCCGAGCAACAGATATTCCCAAGACTGCCTTTACCACCCGATATGGACTGTATGAGTACAACGTCATGTCCTTTGGACTGACCAATGCCCCCGCTTACTTCATGAATCTCATGAATAAGATCTTTATGGAATTCCTGGATAAGTTTGTCGTTGTCTTCATCGACGACATCCTTATCTACTCCAAATCCGAAGAAGAACATGAGCAACATTTGGAAGTGGTTCTAGAAACCCTTAGGCAGCATCAGTTGTACGCCAAGTTTAGCAAATGTGAGTTTTGGTTGAAAGAAGTAGGATTCCTAGGACACATCTTGTCTGCAGGAGGAATTGCTGTAGATCCCGCAAAAATCAAAACCGTTGAGGAATGGAAAGCCCCAACCACCCAGACTGAAGTCCGAGCATTTCTGGGATTAGCGGGATATTACCGCCGATTCGTTGAAGGATTTTCAAGCATCGCAAGACCAATGACTCAACTGCTGAAGAAGGATCGGAAATTTGACTGGAATGACAAATGTGAAGAAAGCTTTCAGCTACTCAAGCTCAGATTAACCACAGCCCCAATATTGATCATGCCCGATGTCACCAAGCCCTTTGATGTCTATTGTGATGCATCCAAGACTGGTCTTGGATGTTTGTTGATGCAAGAAGGCAAAGTGATATCTTACCTATCAAGGCAACTGAAGCAACATGAACAGAACTATCCAACTCATGACTTGGAGTTAGCAGCCGTAGTGTTAGCCCTGAAGGTTTGGCGTCATTACCTCATGGGTAATCGATGCGAGATATATTCGGATCACAAGAGCCTGAAGTACATTTTCACCCAGAAGGAACTGAACATGAGACAGCGCAGATGGATTGAGTTAATCAAAGATTACGACATGGAAATTCACTACCACCCTGGCAAGGCCAATGTGGTAGCGGATGCCTGATACGTCCAATTTGCATCACTATTTTATATCATAATTTGCTGTTATTCATTGATATATTTCATATTGGGACACAATACTTATGTTATTTCATCTATTTTGCATGTTTCATCATTATTGGAGGATCGAACACCGGAGCCAGGATTCTGCTGGAAAAAGCACCGTCAGAACGCAATATTTCGGAAGATCAACTCTGGAAGGAAATTATACCAAAAATCCTATTTTTCAAGATGACGAAGGAAGCCAGAAGGAGGAGCCAGGAGCAGCCAGGGTGGGCCCACACCCTAGGGCGGCGTGGCCCAGGCCCTGGCCGCGCCGGCCTATGGTCTGGGGGGCCCACGACCCTTTTCGCCTCCTTTTCTTCGCCAAACCCTTCGTCCCGAAGACCTAAGCCACAGAGGGTACCTCGCGAAGAGTTACAGCCGCCTCTGCGGGGCGGAGAACACCAGAGAGAAAAGAGCTCTCCGGCGGGCAGGAATCCGCCGGGGAAATTCCCTCCGGGAGGGGGAAATCGACGCCATCGACACCGTCATCGAGCTGGACATCATCGCCATCACCATCATCATCATCTCCACCATCATCACCGCCGTCATCACCGCTGGACACCGCCACCGCCGTAGCAATTTGGGTTTGATCTTGATTGTTTGATAGGGGAAACTCTCCCGGTATCGATTTCTACTTGTTGTTGATGCTATTGAGTGAAACCATTGAACCAAGTTTATGTTCAGATTGTTATTCATCATCATATCACCTCTGATCATGTTCCGTATGATGTCTTGTGAGTAGTTCGTTTAGTTCTTGAGGACATGGGTGAAGTCTAAATGTTAGTAGTGAACTATGGTTGAGTAATATTCAATGGTGTGATATTTAAGTTGTGGTGTTATTCTTCTAGTGGTGTCATGTGAACGTCGACTACATGACACTTCACCATTTATGGGCCTAGGGGAATGCATCTTGTACTCGTTTGCCAATTGCGGGGTTGCCGGAGTGACAAAACCTAAACCCCGTTGGTATATCGATGCAGAGGGATCGCAGGATCTCGTAGTTTAAGGCTGTGGTTAGATTTAATTCTTAATTACTTTCTTGTAGTTGCGGATGCTTGCAAGGGGTATAATCACAAGTATGTATTAGTCCTAGGAAGGGCGGTACATTAGCATAGGTTCACCCACACAACACTTATCACAACAATGAAGATTATTTAGCCGTATGTAGCGAAAGCACTAGACTAAAATCCCGTGTGTCCTCGAGAACGTTTGGTCATTATAAGTAAACAAACCGGCTTGTCCTTTGTGCTAAAAAGGATTGGGCCACTCGCTGCAATTATTACTCTCGCACTTTACATACTCGTACTTTATTCAACTGTTACATCAAACCCCCCTGAATACTTGTCTGTGAGCATTTACAGTGAATCCTTCATCGAAACTGCTTGTCAACACCTTCTGCTCCTCGTTGGGATCGACATTCTTACTTATCGAAGATACTACGATACACCCCCTATACTTGTGGGTCATCAAGACTATTTTCTGGCGCCGTTGCCGGGGAGTGAAGCGCTATTGGTAAGTGGAATTGGTAAGGAAAACCTTTACTTGTTGTGCTGATTTTATTTCTGCTCGCTGCTATAAGTCATTATGGAGAGATCTTCTCTTCAATTTCTATTTGGGAAATCTACTACTACTGTAACGGTAGTGGATGAGGCGCCAGGTGAGGAAGTGATACCATATAAAATACCTATGAAAATTATTGAACGTGTTATGGATAACCGCTATGAAGGGGATGAAACTGTCCATCCCGGTGATCATTTACTGTTTTTGCATGAATTATGCGGGTTATTCAAATGTGCAGGTATTGCTATGGATGAAGTGAGGAAGAAACTATTCTCTTTGTCGCTGTCCGGTAAGGCGGCGCATTGGTATAAATTACTGGATAATGGGGATTCTCTTGAATGGAATGATATTGTGCCCCGGTTTTATTCTAAGTTCTATCCTCCAAGTGAAATTCATAAGGATCGGAATCGCATATATAATTTTTGGCCTCATGATGGAGAGAGTATTGCCCAAGCTTGGGGGAGATTGAAGTCTTTAATGCTCAAATGCCCCATTCATGAGCTTCCCGGTAATGTTATTATTGATAATTTCTATGCAAGACTTTCTTTTCAAGACAAGACCTTGCTGGATACTTCTTGTTCTCGGATCATTTACACGCAACAAAGAAGAGTTTAAAAGGGACCTTCTTGATCGGATCCAAGAAAATACCGAAGGATGGGAGAACGACAAGGATAGAGAATCAGGTATAATTTATGATTATAAATGCATTGAAGCTTTTATGGATACCGATAAATTTCGTAATATGAGTGCTATATATGGTCTTGATTCTCAAGTTGTCTGTAAATCTTTATAAAGCTTTTGCCTCTCATTATGAATTGCCAAAGAAGAATTTTGATAAGTATCATGAACCGTATAAAGATAAAATTGATTCATCTATTAATAAATGCGTTGTAGTTGAAACTGCTGATCATGTTATTCCCGAAGTTTATATTGAAAAACTCCTTTCCCTGCTAAAATGAAGGAGTACTCTGTTATAAATAGTGCGGTTCATAAAAGTGAAAAGAAACCTGTAGAACCTGAAGAACAAATAAAAGTTGAACCTGCTGTTGCAATAGTTAAAGATCTTGTGACTGAAAATGTTGAGGATGGTCATATTATTTTACGTGAAGATGCTTCTAATATTGTTTCACATCCTAATAAACCCAAACAAGCTAGTGTTCCTATGATATCTGTTAAAATTGGTGATCATTGTTATTATGGATTATGTGATATTGGTGCAAGTGTTAGTGCTATTCCGTATGAGCTTTACACGGAGATTATGCACGAAATTGATTCTTGTGAACTTGAAGATATTGATGTGGTTATTCAGCTGGCTAATAGAGAAACTATTTCTCCAATTGGTATTGTTCGAGATGTGGAAGTTTTATGCGGTAAGATTAAATATCCTGCTGACTTTTTGGTACTTGGTTCTCACGCTAGTGATTATTGTCCTATTATTTTTGGTAGACCTTTTCTAAATACTTGTGGAGCTATTATAGATTGCAAGAAAGAGAAAATTTTGACTAAATTCGCTGGTGAATCTTATGAGTTTAACTTCTCTAAATTTACTAAAACTCCTTATAAAGCTGATTTGCCTAGTAATGATTTTAAAATGGAGCAATGTGCATCTATTGTTCTTGTTCCTAATAATCCTTTGCAAAGCAACATTTGGAGGATAGCGAGAGCGAAATTTTTAGGAAAGAAAGAGATGAGCTTGAGGAAATTTTTCTTCGCCAACCTATTCTCAAGCATGATTTACCGGTGGAAGATTTGGGTACAACACCGCCACCAAAGGAAGATCCTGTTTTTGATTTAAAGCCTTTACCTCGATAATCTTAAATATGCTCATATTGATGATAAGAAAATATATCCTGTTATTATTAGTTCTAAGCTTTCAGAGATTGAGGAAGAAAGGTTATTGGAAATATTGAAGAAGCATCGAGGCGCTATTGGCTACACTCTTGATGATTTGAAGGGGATTTCTCCGTCTATATGCCAACATGCTATTAATATGGAAGATGATGCAAAGCCTCGTTGTTGAACCTCAGCGTCGTCTAATTCCGAAGATGAAGGAAGTGGTAAGGAATGAGGTATTACGACTTCTTGAAGCTGGTATTATATATCCTATTGCCGATAGTAGATGGGTTAGTCCTGTGCATTATGCGTTCCCAAGAAAGGAGGTATGACTTGTTGTTCCTAATTATAATGATGAGCTCATTCCTCAAAGAGTAGTTGTAGGGTATAGAATGTGCATTGATTTTCGAAAAGTTAATAAAGTTACTAAGAAAGATCATTACCCTTTACCATTTATTGATCAAATGCTAGAAAGATTGTCTAAAAATACTCATTTTTGCTTTCTTGATGGTTATTCTGGGTTTTCACAAATTGGTTAAAGCTAAAGATCAAGAGAAAACCACTTTTACTTGTCCCTATGGAACTTATGCTTATAGACGTATGCCTTTTGGTTTATGTAATGCTCCTGCTACTTTTCAAAGATGCATGTCTGCTATTTTTCATGGTTTTTGTGAAAGTATTGTAGAGGTATTCATGGATGATTTTTCCGTCTATGGGAATTCTTTTGATAGTTGCTTGCGAAACCTTGATAAAGTTTTGGCGAGAGGTGTTGAAACTAACCTTGTTCTTAATTGGGAGAAATGCCACTTTATGGTTAATGAAGGAATTGTATTGGGACATAAAATTTCTGAGAGAGGTATCGAAGTTGATAGAGCTAAAGTTGAAGCAATTGAGAAGATGCCCTATCCGAGGGATGTTAAAGGTATTCGTAGTGTTCTTGGTCATGCTGGGTTTTATAGGAGATTTATTAAAGATTTCTCCAAGATTTCAAAGCCTCTTACTAATCTTCTTCAAAAAGATGTACCATTTGTTTTTGATGACGATTGTAAGGAAGCTTTTGAAACTCTTAAAAAAGCCTTAACAACTGCTCCTATAGTTGAACCCCCTGATTGGAACTTACCCTTTGAAATTATGTGTGATGCTAGTGATTTTCTTGCAGAGGCGCTGTTCTTGGACAGCGAGTAGATAAAAAACTGAATGTTATTCATTATGCTAGTAAAACTCTTGATGCTGCTCAAAGAAATTATGCTACAACTGAAAAGGAATTATTAGCTGTAGTCTTTGCTTGTGATAAATTTAGATCTTATATTGTTGATTCAAAAGTTACTATTCATACTGATCATGCTGCAATTAGATACCTAATGACAAAGAAAGATGCTAAGCCTAGGCTTATTAGATGGGTACTTCTTTTGCAAGAATTTGATCTACATATTGTAGATAGGAAAGGTGCTGATAATCCTGTTGCTGATAATTTGTCTAGATTGGAAAATATTGCTTATGATCCTGTTCTCGTTAATGATAGTTTTCCAAATGAACAATTGGCTGTAATAAAGGTGAGCTCGCGAGACAGTCCTTGGTATGCTGATTATGCTAACTTTATTGTTTCCAAGTACTTGCCTCCAACCTTTTCAGCTCAGCAAAGGAGGAAATTCTTTTATGACTTGAGGCATTATTTCTGGGATGACCCACACTTATATAAAGAAGGAGTGGATGGTATTATGCGAAGATGTGTTCCTGAGTATGAACAACAAGAAATATTGAGTAAATGTCATGGTAGTGCTTATGGAGGACATCACGCTATTTGGGAGAAAGAACCGCGCAAAAGGTTTTACAATCAGGTTTTTATTAGCCAACTCTCTTCAAGGATGCGAGAAAGTTTATTTTATCTTGTGATGAATGCCAAAGGTTTGGTAATATCTCGCGACGCAATGAAATGCCTAGGACTTATACTCTTGTTATTGACCCGTTTGATTGTTGGGGATTTGACTTTATGGGACCTTTTCCGTCTTCGGAAGGTAACACTCATATACTTGTTGTCTTTGATTATGTTACTAAATGGGTGGAAGCTATACCTACACAAACTGCCGATGGTGAGACCTCTTTAAGAATGCTCTGAGAAAGTATGTTACCTACCTTGGGAGTACCAAGATATCTTCTGACTGATGCAGGTTCTCAATTCAGACATGGAGGGTTTAGAAAAACTCTTGCTAAGTATGGTATTAATCATAGAATTGCTTCGCTTATCATCCTCAAACTAGTGGTCAAGTAGAATTATCAAATAGAGAGATTAAATCTATTTTGGGAAAGACCGTTAATAAAACTAGAAAGAATTGGGCTAGTAAATTGAAGGATGCACTTTGGGCTTATAGAACTGCGTATAAAAATCCCATGGGAATGTCACCTTATAAAATGGTTTATGGGAAAGCTTGTCATTTACCTTTAGAACTAGAGCACAAAGCTTATTGGGCTGTTAGAGAATTAAATAAAGATCCTAAACTTGCCGGTGATAAGAGGTTGTTGCAATTGAGTTCTCTAGATGAATGGAGAAGTGAAGCTTATGAAAATGCTAAACTCTTTAAAGAGAAAGTTAAAAAATGGCATGATAGGAGGATCATCAAAAGAGAATTTAATATTGGGGATAAAGTCCTATTGTATCGGTCTCTGTCTCGCATTCTTTGCAGGGAAATTACTCTCGAAATGGGAAGGACCATATGTTGTCGAGGAGGTGTATCGTTCAGGAGCAATCAAAATTAGCTCTCTCCAAGGCAATGCTACGCAAGTGGTGAATGGACAAAGACTCAAGCATTATATCTCAGTGTGATTCCTATAATGTTGATGTTGATATTATTCAAGTGGAAACACCGGAAGCTTTCATCAAAGGACAAATTGACAGTCCGCCGTAACTCGACTTCGAATAGGTAACGATCGGTAATGAAAAGTACGCAATTTACTTTCCGAACTATATTTTTGCTGTTTTTGGAAAATATGAGAAATTACGAGTTCGAAACGGAGTGGAAAGGACGCACGAGGGGGTGCCACCATAGGCGGCGCGGCCGACACTGGCCCGCGCCGGCCTATGGTTTGGCCGCCTCGCCGCCCCTTTCCGACTCGGTTCGATCTCGGTGCTTTCCTTTTGACGAGAAAAATTTTGCTATATAATCCCCCGGACCCCCGGAGGTCCGTATATCGTTTTCTCGACGTGTTTTGTTTCAAGCTGTTTCGCCAGATCTGTTTTCGGTTTAGAAGCACCATGGCCTCCAACAACAAGGGCAAGGGGCTTTTGGAGGAAGAGAAGGAGGTGCCATCAAGACAAGAGCAGCAAGCCGGAGGAAGCAAGCAAATCTTGGTGGGATCTCGTTGACACTCGACGTTCTTTTTCTCATAACCTGCAGGACCTTTACCACCCGCTCTTAGCCTCGACTCTTTCCCCATGATGGAAGAAGTCATACGGATTACCGATGAGTTTTGTGATCAATATCGGGCTCTACGAAGAGAAGTGGAGATACTCCAGGAGGAGAATTGCCGTCTCCGAAGAATGATTGAATACCACTCGATTCGCGGCACAAGGTCGTCATCGCCAACTTCGGATAACAATGACTCTCTTCGAATCTTAGTGCAGAATTGTCAAGCTGAGAACCGAAGATGAAGGAGCTTATTAAGAAGCTCGGAGGAGTTCATCACCATCATCGCCAAAGGAGTAATTCATCATCGGTATTGGCATCCCCTTGGTTTGTTCCAAGCTTGGGGAGTGCCGCGGTATCACATTATCACTACCTTTTACTTTTATTGTCAAGTAGTATCATATCATGAGTAGGGAAGTTATCATATAAGATGGGTTGCGTTTGGAAGTATCTCTCCTTTAGTTGGTTATCTATGTATCCCTTGGTGTGAGTTATCGTTATGGAATATTAATGAGAAGTCTTATCATTTACATATTGCACATCTTATTTTAGTTTGCAATCTCTACTATATGATTCACCTTGTTGTTAGTATTGGTATCACTTTGGGAGCATTGAATAAATCTATTTGGTTTTGGCAAACTTAGCATTGGTCAATAGCAACAACACTTTGAGGTTTAAATAGAAAAGAGAAATACATGTAGATGTTTCATTGTCTTTCTTGTTAGCTCATAGCTTATTATTCTGAAGTTAAAATTGTTTGTACTTACAAGGAAGATGCATGATTGTTTCTATCACATGTATATTTGTTTGTTTCCCTCGACTCTTATGCTTGCTAATTAACCTTGCTAGCCAAAGACCTGTACCGAGAGGGAATACTTCTCGTGCATCCAAACCTTAACCCAAACCTATGCCATTTGTGTCCACCATACCTACCTACTACATGGTATTTTCTGCCATTCCAAGTAAATACTTCATGTGCTACCTTTAAACAATTCAAAACTTAGTATCTCTTATTTGTGTCAATGTTTCATAGCTCATGAGGAAGTATGTGGTGTTTTATCTTTCAATCTTGTTGGGCAACTTCCACCAATGGACTAGTGGCTTCACCCGCTTATCCAATAATTTTGCAAAAAGAGCTGGCAATGGGATTCCCAGTCCCAAATTGATTAAACTAAATAGACACTCCTCCATGGTATGTGATTGATGGACGGCACCCGAAGGATTCGGTTAGCCATGGCTTGTGTAAGCAAAGGTTGGGGGAGTGTCATCATCATAATAAAGCTAAAATAAAAAGGCACTCCTTCATGGTATGAGATTGTTGGCAGGCACCCGAGGATTCGGTTAGCCATGGTTTGTGAAAGAAAGGTTGGAAGGAGTGCCACACAAAATGAAAATAATATGGGAGCCGCTCTTAGGAGGTTGTCCGGCAAGGGGTTAGAGTACCCGCTACCAGTCGTTGACAACAACAAACACCTCTCAAAATGTTACTTTTATTCTCTTTATATGATTGCAAAAATTGAAAAAGCTCTAGCACATGATTTAATCCTCGCTTCCCTCTCGCGAAGGGCCTGTCTTTTACTTTATGTTGAGTCAGTAAACCTATTTCCCTCCATCTCAAGCAAGCATTTGAGTAGTTGTGATCAAACCATTATATTGTGATTTGCTACATCATGTCTTTTATTCTTCTTTGTTTAGTACAAGTTTTATTTGAATGAATATAGCTTTGCAAGTTATCAATGATTATGAGTAGACCATTACGATTGAGTATGCAAGTTGTGCCTTATAAACTCTAACATGAGAGCGCTGCTCAATGAGATAAATATAATCTTGTTAATTGTTCTCCGACCAAGAACGAAGTTTGCCATCACCAATCATGATTTCTCATGCACCTTTACTTGTGATTACCTTATACTTGTTTCAATATGAGTTATAAGAGGTTGTTTACTATAATGTCCTGTGTGAATGAATATGATGCTTCTTGTCCGTATTTTATTTATCGACTCTTCACTCCATAAACATGTGGTCATGTCTATCGAGCTCGAGTTTCGCTTGGGGACAAGCGAAGTCTAAGCTTGGGGGAGTTGATACGTCCAATTTGCATCACTATTTTATCTCATAATTGGCTGATAGTCAGTGATATATTTCATATTGGGACACAATACTTATGTTATTGTCTCTATTTTGCATGTTTCATCAGTATGGGAGGTTCGGACACCGGAGCCGTGGATTCTGCTGGAAAAAGCACCGTCGAACGCAATATTTCGGAAGATCAACTCTGGAAGGAAATTATACCAAAAATCCTATTTTTCAAGATGACGAAGGAAGCCGAAGGAGGAGCCAGGAGCAGCTGTGGTGGGCCCACACCCTAGGGCGGCGCGGCCCAGGCCCCGGCCGCGCCGCCTATGGTCCTGGGGGCCCACGACCCTTTTCGCCTCCTTTTCTTCGCCAAACCCTTCGTCCCGAAGACCTAAGCCACAGAGGGTACCTCGCGAAGAGTTACAGCCGCCTCGCGGGGGCGGAGAACACCAGAGAGAAAGAGCTCTCCGGCGGGCAGGAATCCGCCGGGGAAATTCCTCCGGGAGGGGGAAATCGACGCCATCGACACCGTCATCGAGCTGGACATCATCACCATCACCATCATCATCATCTCCACCATCATCACCGCCGTCATCACCGCTGGACACCGCCACCGCCGTAGCAATTTGGGTTTGATCTTGATTGTTTGATAGGGGAAACTCTCCCGGTATCGATTTCTACTTGTTGTTGATGCTATTGAGTGAAACCATTGAACCAAGTTTATGTTCAGATTGTTATTCATCATCATATCACCTCTGATCATGTTCCGTATGATGTCTTGTGAGTAGTTCGTTTAGTTCTTGAGGACATGGGTGAAGTCTAAATGTTAGTAGTGAACTATGGTTGAGTAATATTCAATGGTGTGATATTTAAGTTGTGGTGTTATTCTTCTAGTGGTGTCATGTGAACGTCGACTACATGACACTTCACCATTTATGGGCCTAGGGGAATGCATCTTGTACTCGTTTGCCAATTGCGGGGTTGCCGGAGTGACAGAAACCTAAACCCCCGTTGGTATATCGATGCAGGAGGGATCGCAGGATCTCAGAGTTTAAGGCTGTGGTTAGATTTAATTCTTAATTACTTTCTTGTAGTTGCGGATGCTTGCAAGGGGTATAATCACAAGTATGTATTAGTCCTAGGAAGGGCGGTACATTAGCATAGGTTCACCCACACAACACTTATCACAACAATGAAGATTATTTAGCCGTATGTAGCGAAAGCACTAGACTAAAATCCCGTGTGTCCTCGAGAACGTTTGGTCATTATAAGTAAACAAACCGGCTTGTCCTTTGTGCTAAAAAGGATTGGGCCACTCGCTGCAATTATTACTCTCGCACTTTACATACTCGTACTTTATTCAACTGTTACATCAAACCCCCCTGAATACTTGTCTGTGAGCATTTACAGTGAATCCTTCATCGAAACTGCTTGTCAACACCTTCTGCTCCTCGTTGGGATCGACATTCTTACTTATCGAAGATACTATGATACACCCCCTATACTTGTGGGTCATCAATGCCCTGAGCAGACTGCCGTGTCAGTTGAACTCCATGATCGCAATAGAGCAACCAAGCATGTACCAAGAGTTTGAACAATTCAGACTAGAGCTAGTAAGCGAAGGATTCCTTGCCAGCATTGAGCTCCAACCCACCTTGATGAGCCAAATAAAGGAAGCCCAGAAGGGAAATGCCAGCATTGACGGGATCAAGAACCAGATAGCTGCAGGAAAGGCACCAGGATTCACCGTTGATGAAGAAGGAGTTCTTTGGTACAACGAACGCCTTTGTGTACCGTCAGACTCAGAGTTGAAGCAAGTCATTCTGAAGGAAGCTCACGATACACTGTATTCCATTCATCCCGGAGGAACCAAGATGTACCAAGACCTGAAGGAACAATTCTGGTGGCACGGAATGAAGCGAGAGACAGGAAGCTACATCGCCAAGTGTGATATCTGTCAACGAGTCAAGGCAGAACATCAACGCCCTGCAGGACTGTTGCAACCATTACAGATTCCGGAGTGGAAATGGGATTCTGTCGGTATGGACTTTATCACAGGATTGCCCAAATCTAGCCGAGGAAATGACTCCATTTGGGTAGTCATCGATAGGTTGACCAAAGTGGCACATTTCATTCCCGTAAAGACCACCTACCAAGGCCCAAAGCTCGCAGAGTTATACATCTCCAGAATAGTCAGCCTGCACGGAACACCGAAGTCGATTGTGTCAGATAGAGGATCACAATTCACCTCAAGATTCTGGCAGAAAGTACATGAAGGACTAGGAACCAGGCTGAATTTCAGCACATCTTATCACCTGCAGACTGACGGACAGACCGAGCGAGTCAACCAGATACTGGAAGACATGTTGAGAGCTTGTGTGCTAGAGTACGGATCCAAATGGGAAGACTGCCTCCCATATGCAGAATTCTCCTACAACAGTAGTTACCAAGCCAGCTTACAGATGGCCCCCTTTGAAGCCCTGTACGGAAGAAAATGCCGTACCCCTCTGAACTGGTCGGAAGTCGGAGATAGTCAAGTCTTCGGCCCTGATGTTCTCCGCGAAGCCGAAGAGAAGGTGCACAAGATCCGCGAGTACCTCAAGACCGCCCAGTCAAGACAGAAGAGCTACGCCGACAAGAGACGTCGCGAGATGACATTCGAGATCAGAGATTTTGTGTATCTCAAAGTCTCACCCCTCAAGGGAATGCAAAGATTCCAACTCAAAGGAAAGCTCGCCCCCAGATATGTCGGACCATTCAAGATCCTGAGTCACCGAGGAGAAGTCTCATATCAGCTGGAACTGCCGGAAGAGATGTCCGCCGTACACAATGTGTTTCACATCTCACTACTTCGGAAGTGCCTAGAAGTGCCGGAGAAGACCGAAGTATTCAAGAACATCGACCACAGAGCCATTGATATCAACAAGGATCTAACCTACCGCGAAGTGCCGATTCGCATCCTTGAAGAAGCATTCAGGACCACCCGCACCAGAAGTATCAAGTTCCTGAAGATACAATGGAGTAATCACACCGAAGAAGAAGCAACTTGGGAACGCGAGGAAGACATGAAGAAGGAATACCCAGATCTCTTTAGTACCTAGTTTTCTCTAGATCTCGGGACGAGATCTTTTGTAAGGGGGAAGGGTTTGTAACATCCCAAGTTTTCAATAAAAGGAACAAGGGAGAGAATTCAAGAATCCAATTTTTCAGAGCCAACAAAAACTTTTGCTCATCATATAGGACTATGCATATTAGCTCACCTTATTAATTTATTTGAGTGTGCTTTTGCCATGATGCTTGTTTATGTGTTACTCTCATTCCAAAACCCTAGCAATGATCACTTGATCACCCAAAGTCAAATAAAAATAAAATAGAAAAGGATTTCTAAAAATCAACTTCACCCTCACATATGGCCTATGCCATTTTTACAAATCTTTGATCTAGGCCAAATTGGTTTGCACCATCACTTGTAATTGGTTACTAAACACTTATTAACACCTTTGAAATCAATCCAACTCAATTCAAAACAAATTTGAATCAAAATGGAGCTCACATGTGATTATGGTCATATGTGCCATTCTTACCCTGATGCCCACTTTGAGCCCCTGGTTTTTTACTTTTCACTTCTACACTTGGTCAAACCTTTTCACCTCATCCAAGACAACATCAAGCACTTCAACTTTGCCCAAGACCATCACCCCAAATTCTTTACCAAATTCAAATGAGAAGCAAGCAAAGTTGGAACAAACTCACATATGCAAGATCATATGCAAAATGTGATTTTGCATCTCAATTCCATTTTGACCACCACCACCACCAAAATGCTCCATTTAATATTTGATTACAACCCACCAAAAAGATTTTCAAAATTCAAAAATTATTTTCTTGCGGGCATTAAACCAAACACCTTGCAGGCAGGGTGAAAAATTGAGCCCATACTCCATTTTTACTTTGGACTTGGTCCAACCTTGCCCTCTCTGCACTTCTGGAGCACCCTCTCACCTCACCACATCAGTGCCAGCCACTGTACCCCCTCCACTTGACCTCCATGACCATGGCAGGGCCATGCCCGTGCTCACCATGCCATCACCATGTCACCTCCCTCTCTGGCCAGCTCAGCACCACACCACCATGTCTGGCAGCTCCCTCTCACCTCCCTGAACACGCCCGTGCACCCCCTTGACCAAGATCACGCGTGCACACGCGGGCATTGACGTGCCTGCACACGCCTGTGCATGCCCTGGACGCGCCAGAACGCGCATGGCGCCAGCCCTGGACGCGCCAGAGCGTGACGACGCCCACGGCCCTGCGTCCCCTCCACCCTCGCTCTCAGCGCCAGTCGACGCACGACAGCTCCCTGCATCGCCTGGACACGCGCACGGGGCCGCGGGAACGCCGCAGATGACGAGAGCATCCACGACAGCCCGCCATGGCCCGAGCACTCCCATCAAGCGCGCCAGCGCCACAGAGCCTCTGCGGAGCCACGATCACGCTCGTCACCCTCGCCAGTGCACCAGCAACACGCCGCGCCCATCCCTTGCCCCTTGGCGCCCTTGGAACGACGACGCCGTCGACGACTGCCGCTCCGCCCCTCGGCCACCCTTCACAGCTATAAAAGGAGGACTCCTCCACTCAATCCGAGCACACCACTCGCCTCCCCTCCTCACCACAACACTCCTCGACCTCTCAATTAGATCAATTAGTCCCCGGAGCGCCCCAATTGCAAGCTCGCCGCCGCCGCCAGTACACGGAGCCCGCCGGCGAAGGAGACCACCCCCGGCGACGCAACTGCTTCCAGGCGCTTCCTCATCCACCCCAACGTTGCCGCGCACACCTCCGACGACCGCCGGAGCTCCGACGCGTCCTCCGACCCCCTACTGCCGCCGCCGGTAAGTCCAGCTCTCGCCGGCGACGACGACGCACCACGGCCGTCGATCTGAGGCCTAATCGCACGGCCCTCATCCCCCGTACCGTTTCGCTGGCCAAACCCCACTGACGCGTGGCCCCCACGCTGTCAGGCGGCCGCTGCGCTGGATGCAGAACTGGGCCGGCCCATTTTCTTCTCCCCTGTTTAGCCTAGTAACCTTTCCCGCCAGCCCATCGATTCAAATTCGAATTTTCCAAATAGATGAAATATGCAATCTGATGCAAACTTTGAATTTCAATAGGGACAAATCCACTTGGCCAAAATTTTCAAACTTGATATTGTTGGAAAGCTTAGGATTTTATCTACACAATGCCACTGGATAGAACCCTAGATCTATTGTAGAATTAAAATGACAAAATAAACAAGGCAGGGGCTTTTCTGCCTTATAATAATTCTTAAAAATCAACCATAAATGCTTTTTAGTTAATTCCACCTCCAATAATTCACTTTTCACTTATACTAATTGTTTCTACAAAAATATGCCATGCCTACCTTGAATGATCATGGCTTAGTTGATTTAAATGACTTTATGGCTATTTCTAGTCAAAGATATTGTCCAAAACTTTTAAGAAATCTTATGAGGGAGTTTCTCTCATTTAAATCTTGTCACCACCAATTCCAAATGAAGTAGAGACTCTGGTCATTTAGGTCTCATAGGAATTGTTGGTGATATTAAATCTTTGCTATGCTAAAACTAAATAGTATGAGGTGCTCACCTCATTTAAATCATTTTCTCAAAATGATAAGTGTGAAGAGGTTGACTTGGGTCAACCTAGGTCACATATTATGCATAAGAGAAATTAAATCTTAATAAGATAATGAGAGGAATTTATTTTTCTTAAATAATAAGAAAAACACATCCACCAACTTAATAGTAATATGTGATGCTAGTTTAAGTGTGTGAACCATGTTTGTGCCTAGTTTAGTAAATTAGTTTGGTGTGATGATTGTGTACTCCGTATTCGTATTTTAGACGCTAGTACCGAGGAGTACCAGGAGGAGGAGGAGGTCTACTTCCAAGGAGAAGAAGACCACTTTGACCAATTCCCCAACCAAGGCAAGATAATACTCTTGCAAAGTGCAAAGCTCACCATGAGCAAGGCATTACTCCATTTACTTTATGCTTATGATCCTATTTCCCAGTTTTGCTTTACAAGCTTTATTTACTTTTGTTTTATCAAAGTACTTCTTGAATTATGATTTACTTGGTTAGTATTGAGTTAGTACAAGAGTATCAAACTTAGCCTAGAAGCAAAGCAAGTACTTAGCACCCCTCATACATAGTGGCTAGTGCTAAATTTAAAATGACTACTCTAGATGGGAACTTGTGTCTATGAAATAATGATGGTGAAAACCTTGGAATGATGAGTCATTTCCATTGAAAGATTTTTTTTTTAAGGTGAATATGACCTGATTTTGACTTGGTGAGTTTGGGCTAAAAACTGATGATTGAGTTGGATGCGATACCTTACCAATTTTAAGTACCCCCACAATACCTGATTATGGGTAAGGCTTAGCTGGAAATTTATGTGTCTTAGTATGGGTTCCCTCTGAACACACGTCATAGGGGTTACGCTTGAGGCTGCCTCCGTTGTTGAGAAATGATGTGAATTGAGGTGAATTGTACGGCCAAGCCTCGTGCGCTCCCGGTTAACAGTTGGTTTTCACCGGGAGGCCAAGCTCATGGGGAGAGGTGCCTATACTAGGGTGTGTAAGTGAAAGGTTAACGGTTGATGATCCGCGTACTGAGTTACGATTATTCGGGGTTTTATCCCTGACGGATGTAATCAAATGTTGTGGCACAAGTGTGCAACCTCTGCAGAGTGTAGAACTATTCGAATAGCCGCGTCCGCGGATATGGACAATTGGAAAGGCCATATTGTTTCCGTCATCAGAATTTGTATCCTTGTGACTGGTGTTTCTGAACTTGAACTTGAACGGTGACTTTGAATTTTGAATCACAACTGAGTTGTGGGAATGACACTAATGTTCCCACTTGAGTTAGTTAGCACATGAGGAGTTGTTTACTAAAATGTTTATTCAAATAAAATTGGCTTTATGCAAACAACCTTAGAGCTTAGAACACTTTCAATAGCAATGTTAGCACATACATTAGTATTAGATTGCGAGTACTTAAAGTACTCACGGCTTTGTCCCTGGCTATTCAAATGGCCAGACTATGAAGCCGAGCAGCAGTACGAGGATGACGATCAGCAGGACGTCTACCACAACTAGGAGCTTCTAACGTCAAGCGTTGGCCTGTGGACTAGAGAGTCCTTGTATCTTACGCTTCCGCTATGAACTTGTGTTTGTTCGTTGATCATTAGATCAACTATTCGTGTAATATGGATCATGTGATTCCAATTTGTAAGACATTATGGTTTGTAATGAATGATGACTGTGATACTTAACTATTATGCCTCGCAACAACAATTTCCTGGATTGCGATGTATGACATAATAGGCATCCGGACTTAAAAATCCGGGTGTTGACTGTAACATCTCTAACCGTATATAAAACGTGTTCCTACATATATGTAGGTGGGTTCCGACCCTATTGCAATCAGTGTTTTTTGGAACTGATTGAATGTTGAGTACGCGCAAATTGACCCCAGTTTCAGATTTTACCTCTGTATCGTTGAGACTTGGTCTCATCGCCGTTGGGGCCTACTGTGTTGACTCATGTCTATGACATGAGCCGGGCCAACATCATAGTCGATTCATACGTCCAATTTGCATCACTATTTTATATCATAATTTGCTGTTATTCATTGATATATTTCATATTTGGATACAATACTTATGTTATTTCATCTATTTTGCATGTTTCATCATTATTAGAGGATCAAGCACCGGAGCCAGGATTCTGCTGGAAAAAGCACCGTCAGAACGCAATATTTCGGAAGATCAACTGTGGAAGGAAATTATACCAAAAATCCTATTTTTCAAGATGACGAAGGAAGCCAGAAGGAGGAGCCAGCTGGACCCAGGGTGGGCCCACACCATAGGGCGGTGCGGCCCATGGCCTGGCCGCGCCACCATGTGGTGTGGGGGCCCCACAGCCCCTTTTGCCTTCTTTTCTTCGCGAAACCCTTCGTCCCGAAAACCTAAGCCACAGAGGGTACCTCGCGAAGAGTTACAGCCGCCTCTGCGGGGCGGAGAACACCAGAGAGAAAGGAGCTCTCCGGCGGGCAGGAATCTGCCGGGGAAATTCCCTCCGGGAGGGGGAAATCGACGCCATCGTCACCGTCATCGAGCTGGACATCATCTCCATCACCATCATCATCATCTCCACCATCATCACCGCCATCTCCACCGCTGGACACCATCACCGCCGTAGCAATTTGGGTTTTATCTTGATTGTTTGATAGGGGAAACTCTCCCGGTATCGATCTCTACTTGTTGTTGATGCTATTGAGTGAAACCATTGAACCAAGTTTATGTTCAGATTGTTATTCATCATCATATCACCTCTGATCATGTTCCATATGATGTCTCGTGAGTAGTTCGTTTAGTTCTTGAGGACATGGGTGAAGTCTAAATGTTAGTAGTGAACTATGGTTGAGTAATATTCAATGGTATGATATTTAAGTTGTGGTGTTATTCTTCTAGTGGTGTCATGTGAACGTCGACTACATGACACTTCACCATTTATGGGCCTAGGGGAATGCATCTTGTACTCGTTTGCCAATTGCGGGGTTGCCGGAGTGACAGAAACCTAAACCCCCGTTGGTACATCGATGCAGGAGGGATCGCAGGATCTCAGAGTTTAAGGCTGTGGTTAGATTTATCTTAATTACTTTCTTGTAGTTGCGGATGCTTGCAAGGGGTATAATCACAAGTATGTATTAGTCCTAGGAAGGGCGGTACATTAGCATAGGTTCACCCACACAACACTTATCATAACAATGAAGATTATTTAGCCGTATGTAGCGAAAGCACTAGACTAAAATCCCGTGTGTCCTCGAGAACGTTTGGTCATTATAAGTAAACAAACCGGCATGTCCTTTGTGCTAAAAAGGATTGGGCCACTCGCTGCAATTGTTACTCTCGCACTTTACTTACTCGTACTTTATTCAACTGTTACATCAAAACCCCCTGAATACTTGTCTGTGAGCATTTACAGTGAATCCTTCATCGAAACTGCTTGTCAACATCTTCTGCTCCTCGTTGGGATCGACATTCTTACTTATCGAAAATACTACGATACACCCCCTATACTTGTGGGTCATCAAGACTATTTTCTGGCGCCGTTGCCGGGGAGTGAAGCGCTATTGGTAAGTGGAATTGGTAAGGAAAATCTTTACTGTTTGTGCTGATTTTATTTCTGCCTGCTGCTATAAGTCATTATGAAGAGATCTTCTCTTCAATTTTTATTTGGGAAATCTACTACTACTGCAACGGTAGTGGATGAGGCGCCAGGTGAGGAAGTGATACCATATAAAATACCTATGAAAATTATTGAACGTGTTATGGATAACCGCTATGAAGGGGATGGAACTGTCCACCCTGGAGATCATTTATTGTTCTTACATGAATTATGCGGTTTATTCAAGTGTGCAGGTATTGCTATTAAGGATGGCAATTTTACCCACGGGTACGGGTACCCGCGGATACCGTACCCGCATGGGCAGGGTATGGGTACACTTTTATGCCCATGGGTAGTACCCGTACCCTGCCCGCTAAGTCATGGGCAGGGCACGGGTATAGGCTCGTACCCGCGGGTAAACCCATACCCTGCCCGTTTATTGTTATATCTTATGTGACACGTCTATTTTTGTTGACTTATGTGTTAGAATATGAGAATGTGATTTCTATATTATGTTAATTATTATGTACTCAACCACATGTTATTAAGTTGAGATAGTTAAAAAAATTAATCAAATTTGTTATCGATAAATGTAAAATTGTGATTGACTTGTGTACAATTTATCCTACCCACATGGTACCCAATGGGTACGGGTACCCGCCGGGTATGTGCATGGGTAAAGTTTTATACCCATGGGTACGGGTATGGGTAGAAATTTGTACCCATTGGCTACACGGGTATGGGTATGGTATTGCTCTACCCTGCCCATACCCTGCCCATTGCCATCCTTAATTGCTATGGATGAAGTGAGGAAGAAACTATTCTTTTTATCGTTGTCTGGTAAGGCGGCGCATTGGTATAAATTACTGGATAATGGGGATTCTCTTGAATGGAATGATATTGTGCCCCGGTTTTATTCTAAGTTCTATCCTCCAAGTGAAATTCACAAGGATCGGAATCGCATATATAATTTTTGGCCTCATGATGGAGAGAGTATTGCCCAAGCTTGGGGGAGATTGAAGTCTTTAATGCTCAAATGCCCCATTCATGAGCTTCCTGGTAATGTTATTATTGATAATTTCTATGCAAGACTTTCTTTTCAAGACAAGACCTTGCTGGATACTTCTTGTTCTGGATCATTTACACGCAACAAAGAAGAGTTTAAAAGGGACCTTCTTGATCGGATCCAAGAAAATACTGAAGGTTGGGAGAACGACAAGGATAGAGAATCAGGTATAATTTATGATTATAAATGCATTGAAGCTTTTATGGATACTGATAAATTTCATAATATGAGTGCTACATATGGTCTTGATTCTCAAGTTGCTGCAAATCTTTATAAAGCTTTTGCCTCTCATTTTGAATTGCCAAAGAAGAATTTTGATAAGTATCATGAACCGTATAAAGATAAAATTGATTCATCTATTAATAAATGCGTTGTAGTTGAAACTGCTGATCATGTTATTCCTGAAGCTTATATTGAAAAAACCCCTTTCCCTGCTAAAATGAAGGAGTACTCTGTTATAAATAGTGTGGTTCATAAAAGTGAAAAGAAACCTGTAGAACCTGAAGAACAAATAAAAGTTGAACCTGTTGTTGCAATAGTTAAAGATCTTGTGACTGAAAATGTGGAGGATGGTCATATTATTTTCTGTGAAGATGCTTCTAATATTGTTTCACATCCTAATAAACCCAAACAAGCTAGTGTTCCTATGCTATCTGTTAGAATTGGTGATCATTGCTATTATGGTTTATGTGATATTGGTGCAAGCGTTAGTGCTATTCCTTATGAGCTTTACACGGAGATTATGCACGAAATTGATTCTTGTGAACTTGAAGATATTGATGTGGTTATTCAGCTGGCTAATAGAGAAACTATTTCTCCAATTGGTATTGTTCGAGATGTGGAAGTTCTATGTGGTAAGATTAAATATCCTGCTGACTTTTTGGTACTTGGTTCTGCTGCTAGTGATTATTGTCCTATTATTTTTGGTAGACCTTTTCTAAATACTTGTGGAGCTATTATAGATTGCAAAAAAGAGAAAATTTTGACTAAATTTGCTGGTGAATCTTACGAGTTTAACTTCTCTAAATTTACCAAAACTCCTTATAAAGCTGATTTGCCTAATAATGATTTTAAAATGGAGCAGTGTGCATCTATTGTTCTTGTTCCTAATAATCCTTTGTAGCAACATTTGGAGAATAGCGAGAGTGAAGTTTTTAGGAAAGAAAGAGATGAGCTTGAGGAAATTTTTCTTCGCCAACCTATTCTTAAGCATGATTTACCGGTGGAAGATCTGGGTACAACACCGCCACCAAAGGAAGATCCTGTTTTTGATTTAAAGCCTTTGCCTGATAATCTTAAATATGCTCATATTGATGATAAGAAAATATATCCTGTTATTATTAGTTCTAAGCTTTCAGAGATTGAGGAAGAAAGGTTATTGGAAATATTGAAGAAACACCGAGGAGCTATTGGCTATACTCTTGATGATTTGAAGGGGATTTCTCCTTCTATTTGCCAACATGCTATTAATATGGAAGATGATGCAAAGCCTGTTGTTGAACATCAGCGTCGTCTAATTCCGAAGATGAAGGAAGTGGTAAGGAATGAGGTATTAAGACTTCTTGAAGCTGGTATTATATATCCTATTGCTGATAGTAGATGGGTTAGTCCTGTGCATTGCGTTCCCAAGAAAGGAGGAATGACTGTTGTGCCTAATGATAATGATGAGCTCATCCCTCAAAGAGTAGTTGTAGGGTATAGAATGTGCATTGATTTTCGAAAAGTTAATAAAGTTACTAAGAAAGATCATTACCCTTTACCATTTATTGATCAAATGCTAGAAAGATTGTCTAAAAATACTCATTTTTGCTTTCTTGATGGTTATTCTGGATTTTCACAAATTGCTGTTAAAACTAAAGATCAAGAGAAAACCACTTTTACTTGTCCCTATGGAACTTATGCTTATAGACGCATGCCTTTTGGTTTATGTAATGCTCCTGCTACTTTTCAAAGATGCATGTCTGCTATTTTTCATGGTTTTTTTGAGAGTATTGTAGAGGTATTCATGGATGATTTTTCCGTCTATGGGAATTCTTTTGATAGTTGCTTGCGAAACCTTGATAAAGTTTTGCAGAGATGTGAAGAAACTAACCTTGTTCTTAATTGGGAGAAATGCCACTTTATGGTTAATGAAGGAATTGTATTGGGACATAAAATTTCTGAGAGAGGTATTGAAGTTGATAGAGCTAAAGTTGAAGCAATTGAGAAGATGCCCTATCCGAGGGATGTTAAAGGTATTCGTAGTGTTCTTGGTCATGCTGGGTTTTATAGGAGATTTATTAAAGATTTCTCCAAGATTTCAAAGCCTCTTACTAATCTTCTTCAAAAAGATGTACCATTTGTTTTTGATGATGATTGTAAGGAAACTTTTGAAACTCTAAAGAAAGCTTTAACAACTGCTCCTATAGTTGAACCTCCTGATTGGAACTTACCATTTGAAATTATGTGTGATGCTAGTGATTTTGCTGTAGGCGCTGTTCTTGGACAGCGAGTAGATAAAAAACTGAATGTTATTCATTATGCTAGTAAAACTCTTGATGCTGCTCAAAGAAATTATGCTACAACTGAAAAAGAATTATTAGCTGTAGTCTTTGCTTGCGATAAGTTTAGATCTTATATTGTTGATTCAAAAGTTACTATTCATACTGATCATGCTGCAATTAGATACCTTATGACAAAGAAAGATGCTAAGCCGAGGCTTATTAGATGGGTACTTCTTTTGCAAGAATTTGATTTACATATTGTAGATAGGAAAGGTGCCGATAATCCTGTTGCTGATAATTTGTCTAGATTGGAAAATATTGCTTATGATCATGTTCCTGTTAATGATAGTTTTCCAAATGAACAATTGGCTGTAATAAAGGTGAGCTCGCGAGACAGTCCTTGGTATGCTGATTATGCTAACTTTATTGTTTCCAAGTACTTGCCTCCAACCTTTTCAGCTCAGCAAAGGAGGAAATTCTTTTATGACTTGAGGCATTATTTCTGGGATGACCCACACTTATACAAAGAAGGAGTGGATGGTATTATGCGAAGATGTGTTCCCGAATATGAACAACAAGAGATATTGAGTAAATGTCATGGTAGTGCTTATGGAGGACATCACGCCGGAGAAAGAACCGCGCAAAAGGTTCTACAATCAGGTTTTTATTGGCCAACTCTCTTCAAGGATGCGAGAAAGTTTATTTTATCTTGTGATGAATGCCAAAGGGTTGGTAATATCTCCAGACGTAATGAAATGCCTATGAATTATACTCTTGTTATTGAACCATTTGATTGTTGGGGATTCGACTTTATGGGACCTTTTCCGTCTTCAGAAGGTAACACTCATATACTTATTGCTGTTGATTATGTTACTAAATGGGTGGAAGCCATACCTACAAAAAGTGCTGATGGTGAGACCTCTTTAAGAATGCTTTTAGACATTATTTTTCCTAGATTTGGAGTGCCTAGATATATTATGACTGATGGAGGTTCTCATTTTATTCATGGAGGTTTTAGAAAAACTCTTGCTAAGTATGGTATTAATCATAGAATTGCTTCCGCTTATCATCCTCAAACTAGTGGTCAAGTAGAATTATCAAATAGAGAGATTAAATCTATTTTGGGAAAGACTGTTAATAAAACTAGAAAGAATTGGGCTAGTAAATTGAAGGATGCACTATGGGCTTATAGAACTGCTTATAAAAATCCCATGGGAATGTCACCTTATAAAATGGTTTATGGGAAGGCTTGTCATTTACCTTTAGAACTAGAACACAAAGCTTATTGGGCAGTTAGAGAATTAAATAAAGATCCTAAACTTGCCGGTGATAAGAGGTTGTTGCAATTAAGTTCTCTAGATGAATGGAGAAGTGAAGCTTATGAAAATGCTAAACTCTTTAAAGAGAAAGTTAAAAAATGGCATGATAGAAGGATTATTAAAAGAGAATTTAATATTGGGGATAAAGTCCTATTGTATCGGTCTCGTCTCAGATTCTTTTCAGGGAAATTACTCTCGAAATGGGAAGGACCGTATGTTGTTGAGGAGGTGTATCGTTCAGGAGCAATTAAAATTAGCTCTCTCCAAGGCAATGCCACGCAAGTGGTGAATGGACAAAGACTCAAGCATTATATCTCGGGCGATTCTTATAATGTTGATGTTGATATTATTCAAGTGGAAACACCGGAGGCTTTCATCAAAGGGCAAATTGACGATCACTTGAGAACTCGAGTTTGAATAGGTAACAGTACTGGTAATGAAAAGTACGCAATTTACTTTCCGAACAATATTTTTGCTGTTTTTGGAAAATATGAAAAATTACGAGTTCGAAACGGAGTGGAAAGGACGCACGAGGGGGTGCCACCATAGGCCGGCGCGGCCTGACCTGGGCCCGCGCCGACCTATGGTTTGGCCGCCTCGTCGCTGTCAGGGGGAAGACCCCGGGTAGGGCAATGGACGCGGAGCAGCCGGCTGGCCACTGGCCGGCTCGCGGCAAAGGCCGGCTGAGGAGCAGCCGGCTGGCGCCGTGGCCGGCTGGTCCGGAAGCCGGCTGGCTCTAGGTCCTAGTCAGCCTGGCTACGGCCGCCAATGCTGTAGCTGGGCCGGCTTCTACAAGCCATATCCGACTGGGGGTTTGTACCTCAGACCGACTCGAGGCTGGCGAGTCTTGCACTAGAAGGAACCGGGTTGGTGATCCGGGTTCCCAAAGTCCACGCTGACTTCATCTTCCGTAAAGCGCGGGGCACTGTGGAGCAATAGTGCCACGCGCCGGACAGGCCATCATGGTCTACGTCGATCCGTACTGGCTACAATGGCTGATGGCGACAGAGACACCTCCTCTCCATACCGCTGACCGGGGCAGCCGGATGGACAGGCCATGAGGCCTCAACGGCTCCGGACGTCACTGCCTCGGGAAGGAGCGGAAGCCGGAGCCGGCCAAGCCGGCCAATAAACTATAGGGTCTTATATGTAAAGTGCCGGTGCCTATATAAGCCGCACTACCCCCTCTCGTGCAGGGGATCGATCATTCTCATTTCATTCCACCCTTAGCGCTGCCCTGTGAGAGAGACCATCGTCTCCCTTAGCCTCCCAGGCGCCGGACAGGCCATCATGGTCTACGTCGATCCGTACTGGCTACAGTGGCTGATGGCGACAGAGACATCTCCTCTCCATACCGCTGACCTGGGCAGCCGGATGGGACAGGCCATGAGGCCTCAACGGCTCCTGACGTCACTGCCTCGGGAAGGAGCGGAAGCCGAAGCCGGCCAAGCCGGCCAGTAAACTATAGGGTCTTATATGTAAAGTGTCGGTGCCTATATAAGCCGCACTACCCCCTCTCGTGCAGGGGATCGATCATTCTCACTTCATTCCACCCTTAGCGCTACCCTGGGAGAGAGACCATCGTCTTCCTTAGCCTCCCAGGAGCAGCCGGACACAGCTCTAGGAGCACCATTGTATTGTGTGATCATCATATACACTCATAGCAGGAGTAGAGGTGTTACCTCCATCGGAGGGCCTCGAACCTGGGTACGTCGCCGTGTCGCTCGTCCCCATACCCGCATCCGGATACCACCGTGAGATCTCTCAGGAACCACCTTCGATTAGCCACCCTATGGCATATGCCGTGACGATACCACGACATTTGGCGCCCACCGTGGGGCCTTCAGCGTCCGCGGCCGGTGTCTTCATCCGGACGGGCCTCACCATCACCACCGGCGAGCGAGTCGCTTCAGGCTTGATCTGGAGATTCGGCTCCCTCGACTGCGTCAGCGACAACGCTGGCTGCTTCGCCGACCGGCCCTTCCCAGCCGGCGGCAGCGTCATCTCCTTCGGCGGCCACGACGTCTACGTCGCCACCGTCGCACCGCCGCGCTACCCGCGGCAGGTGCTGCGCTACGCAAGCCCTCCTCCGCGAGCCGGCAGCAGCGCTCCCGCCAGCCCCGCCGTCGTGCAAGTCATGATGGCTGGCGAGGAGCTCCCCACCAAGAACCCGCGCACCCGCGGCCCCAACCTGGAGCGCAACATCGACCCCAACGCCTCCGGCTCGGGCCCAAAGGCGCCACCTCCACCGTCCCGGCTGGACCAGGTCCGGGCGAAATTGAGCACCCCGCTCACGCCTGGCGCCGACCCCACCACCATCGAGGCGGATTTGGAGGCGCACCGCCAGCTCCTCCTCAAGCAAACAGAAGAACTGGCTGCTGCTAAGCGCCAGATGGAGATCACCCAGCGCGAGTACAACCGCGCCCACGGCCTCACTCCAGGCGGCGACGGTCCCAGCCGAGCCGGCCAGATCCGCCGTAGGGGCCGCGACCTTGGCGCCGAGATCGCCCGCGACGGTGCTCCTTCGCCGACTGCGTCCGCGGAGCAACCCGTCTACAACACCCCGACAAGAACATGCGCGCGGCACAAGCCGCCGCAGAAGAGCTGAACTGCCTTGAAGGCGAAGAGTTACGCCGCCGCACCAAGCGGGTGATCGAGCTGCTCAACGCAGCCACCAGTGCAGGCGGCCGACCCTGTGTATGTCAATGCCCCCAGAGCTTCTCACGCTCGTGGAGCTGCAGGCAACGACAGGGAAGGCGCCAGGGACACGGCCGAGTCCGCCTCCCCAGCACCAAGCCGGCACCGTGACTCCCGGGCCACGCACGCAAGCTCGAGCCGGCCGAGCCACCAGCCGGGCGGCAGCAGCCGCAGCCGGCCCCCTCCAAGCCGGAACCAGGAGCAAGACTCCGAGCCCCGCCGCCAGCACCGGCCGGCTCCAGAAGCAAGCGGCGCACGCCAGCCGGCACGCTCCCGGCTGGGCCCGCGCACCGAGCCAACCGACGCCCGAGAACACCTCGACCGGCTGGTCGAATCCCGCATTGCGGAAGAAGAAGCGCCAGCCGGCCCAAAGTGCTTTGGGCCACGCATCACCAACGAGCCCATGATCGACGGCTTCCAGCTCCCGCGCGACACCCCCAAGTACGACGGCACTGCCAAGCCGGAGGACTGGCTGCAGGACTACTCCACCGCAGTCGGCATCTCTCGGGGCAACAAGCGTTGGGCGGTACGCTACTCCCCCCTGATGCTGGTCGGCTCCGCCTGCACCTGGCTCAACAACCTGCCAGCCGGCAGCATCAACGGCTGGCTGGATTTCGAAGCGGCCTTCATCAGCAACTTCACCGGCTGCTACCGCCGGCCGGGTCGGCCCCAACAGCTGGAGATGTGTAAGCAGGGCCCCGACGAGACGGATCGCGCGTACCTAACGCGCTGGTGCGAGATGCGCAACTCCTGCGAGGGCGTGCACGAGATCCAGGCCATCAGCTTCTTCATGGGAGGCTGCCGGCCCAACACCATGCTGTGGCACAAGCTGCGCCGCAGTGACCCCAAGTCGATGGCCGCCTTGATGGCCATCGCGGACAAGTACGCGCTGGCTGAGGAAGCCGGCAAGGCGCCGGCTGATATTTCACCGGCCCCAGCAAGAAGGGACAACAACAAGTCGGCTGAGCACAAGCCGGCAGACGGCGCCTCTCATGGCAGCCGGCGGGACAACTACCGCGGCAAGCGTCACAGCGACCAGCCGGACCGCCGGTACGGCTCCGCCCACGTAGCCCCCGTGGCAGACAACGCGGCAGGCGGCAGCCGCCGCCAGAAGCAAGACCGGCAGTGGAAGCCGAAGTACACCTTCGAGCAGATGCTCGATTCGCCGTGCAAGTACCACAGCGGCAAGAACCCCTCCAACCACACCACCCGCGACTGCCACTTCATGAAGCGGCTGACAAGCGGTGAACCTCTCCCGCCTCCACCCCCGCCTCCTCCAGCCGGTGGGCCGGGTGGCCAAGCCGGCACAGAGAACGCCAACCTCGAGCACCACGAGGCTAACCAAGTGCATCATGGCGGCCGATATTTGGCCGAAGATGCTACCTACATCATCTTCACTTCCGAGCCCGAGGACAAGACGAGCCAGCAGAGCCGTTCCCTCGAGGTCAACGCGGTCATACCGCCGGTCCCCCAGTACCTAAACTGGTCAGAGCAGGCCATGACCTTTGATCGCCGCGACACACCGGCTGTCCTGCCAAAGCCGGGCAGCTACGCCATGGTCCTCGACCCCACCATCGGCACAACCCGGCGCAGCGTGCGCTTCTCGCGCGTCCTCATCGACGGTGGCAGCAGCATCAACATCCTCTACCGCGACACCGCCCGCAAGCTAGGCATCCAGGAAGCCGAGCTGCGTCCCACCCCCACCGTTTTCCATGGCATCGTGCCGGGCCACTGCTGCCAGCCAATCGGCCGGATCACGCTGGAGGTGATGTTCGGGAAGCTGGATCACTACCGCACCGAGAGAATCGAGTTCGAGGTGGTGGACCTCGTGAGTCCCTACCACGCGCTCCTAGGCAGGCCGGCCCTGACCAAGTTCATGGCGGTGCCCCACTATGGGTACCTGAAGATGAAGCTGCCTGGCCCCAAGGGGGTCATCACCATAGCCGGCGACTATCGCCGCTCCATGGACTGCGCCACGCAGAGCTCCAAGATGGCCCAGACGCTGGTCATTGCCACCGAGAAGCAGCTCATCCACGACGCCGTCGCCCTCGCCAAGGCCGCGCAGACAGACATGCCGGCTGCAGGCAACCCGGCTGGGACGACTCACTTCCAGCCGGCCGACAACACCAAGAAGATCCTGCTGGACCCGGCGCAGCCGGACAAGTACGTCACCATCGGTGCCGGCTTGAGCAGGAAATAGGAAAGCGAGCTCACCAGCTTCCTCCGTGAGAATCGGGACATCTTCGCATGGACTCCAAGAGACATGCCGGGTGTGCCGAGGGAGTTGGCTGAGCACCACCTCCACGTCCGGCCTGAAGCCAAGCCGGTGAAGCAGCCTCTCAGGCGCTTCGCCGAAGAAAGAAGGAAGGCCATCGGTGAAGAAATCGCCCGGCTGCTGGCAGCCGGCTTCATCATGGAAGTGCTGCACCCGGACTGGTTGGCAAACCCGGTCCTGGTTTTGAAGAAGAACGGCTCCTGGCGCATGTGTATCGACTACACCAGCCTGAACAAGGCGTGCCCGAAGGATCCCTTCCCCCTGCCGCACATAGATCAAGTCATAGACTCGACTGCCGGCTGTGAACTGTTGTCTTTCCTAGATGCCTATTCAGGCTACCACCAGATTCCTTTGAATCCGGATGATCAAATAAAGACTTCGTTCATTACCCCGTATGGGGCTTATTGCTACACGACTATGCCGTTCGGCTTGAAAAATGCAGGCGCCACCTACCAAAGGTGCATGCAAAAATGCTTGCAGGATCAAATCGGCAGAAACGTTCACGCATATGTGGATGATGTCGTTGTAAAGACCAAGGAGACGACTACCCTCCTTGATGACCTGAGAGAAACCTTCACCAATCTGAGAAGATTTCGGATGAAGCTCAACCCGGCCAAGTGCACATTCGGCGTGCCGTCTGGCCAGCTCCTTGGCTATCTCATCTCTCAGCGAGGGATTGAAGCCAACCCGGAGAAGATCAGTGCCCTGGAAAAGATGGAACTGCCGCAGTGCCTCAAGGACGTCCAGAAGTTCGCTGGCTGCCTGGCTTCCTTGAGCCGCTTCGTCAGCCGGCTGGGGGAGAAGGCACTGCCCCTGTATCAACTGATGAAGAAGGCGGACAAGTTCATCTGGTCACCACAGGCGGATGAAGCCTTCCGTGACTTGAAGCGCGTGCTCTCAACCGCGCCAATCCTTGCAACACCGGCTTCAATGGAGCCGATGCTGTTGTACATCGCAGCCACCAACCGAGTGGTTAGCGTTGTCCTGGTGGTGGAGCGCAAAGAAGCCGGCAGGGAGCAGCTGGTTCAGCGCCCAGTCTATTACCTTAGCGAAGTGCTCTCCTGGGCCGAAGCAAAACTACCCCCACTACCAGAAGGTCACCTACGGCGTCTACATGGCGGCCAAGAAGCTCAAGCACTACTTCCAAGAGCACCCCATCAAGGTGGTTGCCACAGCACCCTTGGCGGAAATCATCGGCAGCAAGGATGCCAACGGCCGGGTTGCCAAGTGGGCCCTGGAGCTAGCCGCCCACACCATCCTCTACGAGCCACGCACAGCCATCAAGTCGCAGATCCTCGCGGACTTCTTTGTTGACTGGGCCGAGATGCAGTACCTGCCGCCTGTGCCGGATTCCACACATTGGAAGATGCACTTTGACGGCTCGAAGATGCGCAACGGTTTGGGAGCCGGCATCGTCATCACCTCTCCCAAGGGAGATCGACTGGACTACGTCCTGCAGATCCACTTCGCCGCATCCAACAATGTGGCGGAGTATGAAGCGCTCATTCATGGGCTGAAGCTGGCCAAGGAGATTGGCGTGCGTCGCATACTCTGCTTCGGCGACTCCGACTTGGTCATACAACAAGCATCTGGCGACTGGGACGCGAAGAATGCCAACATGGCCTCATACCGCTTCCATGTCCAGCAGCTGTCCGGCTTCTTCGACGACTGCGAATTCCACCATGTGCCACGGGCAAACAACGAAGCGGCTGATGCCTTGTCCAAGATCGGCTCAACCCGGCAAGCAATTCCGCCGGGCATCGCCTTGGCGGTTCTCAAGAAGCCGTCCATCATACCGTCACCGGACTCGGATTCAATATTCGTGCCGGCTGACCCGGGGGCTGCTCAGCCGAACCCGGGGGCTTCATCGCCCAAGTCGGGGGCTTCAAAGACAAACCCGCCGGCTACCATGCCGAACCCGGGGACTTCTCAGTCCAACCCGGGGGCTTCATCGCCAAACTCGGGGGCTAGCAAGCCGAACCCGCCGGCTAGCAAGCCGAACCCGGCGACCATGCAGTCGAATCCGGAAGCTTCCACGCAGGAGGCCCTGTTTGTCAGCGTATTCGAGATAAGATGCGTACCTTCATGGGCACAAGAATTTCTCTCCTACCTCACCGACGGTGTGCTGCCTGATGATAGAGTCCAGGCCAGGCAGATTGAGAGAAGGGCCAAGGCCTATACAATCATCAACCACCAGCTGTACAAACGCAGCGTAAGTGGGGTGTTCCAGCGGTGCGTCGAGCCGGCTGAAGGGATTGAACTCCTACGGGAAATCCACCAAGGAGAGTGCGGACATCACGCCTCATCCAGAGCCATAGTGGCCAAAGCCTTCCGGCACGGTTTTTACTGGCCGACTGCGCTCAGAGACGCAGAAGAATTGGTGAAGAAGTGCAACGGCTGTCAGCGCTTCGCAAAGAAGAGACACCAGCCGGCTTCTGCCTTGAAAACCATCCCCATCAGATGGCCGTTTGCCGTATGGGGCTTGAATATGGTGGGTCCGTTCAAAACGGCGTGAGGCGGCATGACACATCTCTTGGTGATGATTGACAAATTCACCAAGTGGATCGAAGCCAAGCCAATCAAGAAGCTGGACGGCTCCACAGCCGTCACATTCCTCAAGGAAATCATCGTGAGATTCGGCTACCCCCACAACATCATCACCGACAACGGCAGCAACTTCTCCCAAGGCATCTTCTCTCGCTATTGTGGGGAAATGGGGATCCGGATGGCCTTAGCCTCTGTGGCACACCCAGAGTCCAACGGACAAGTGGAGAAGGCTAACGGCTTGGTCCTAGCCGGCATCCGGCCCCGGCTGGTGGAGCCGCTCGAGTGAGCAGCCGGCTGCTGGATTGAAGAGCTGCCCAATGTGCTGTGGAGCCTGCGCACAACGACAAACCGCTCAGTCGGCTTCACACCATTCTTCCTCGTGTATGGGGCCGAAGTCGTCCTGCCGACTGATATCGAGCACGACGCGCCAAGGATCAAGCTGTACACTGAAGCCGAAGCCAAAGAAGCTCGCGAAGATGGAGTCGACCTGGTCGAAGAGGCCCAGATGCTGGCTGCGTCCAGATCTACCATCTACCAGCAAAGCCTCCGACGCTATCACAGCCGGAAGGTCCAGCCCTTAGCATTCCGAGAAGGAGACCTAGTGCTCCGGCTGATCCAGCGGAGAGCCGGACAGCATAAACTGTCATCCCCATGGGAGGGCCCCTTCATCGTGAGCAAGGCAGTAGGCAATGATTCCTACTATCTCATAGATGCCCAAGAGGCTAAGAAAAACAAGCCGGACAAGGCTGACGAGGAGACTAAACGTCCCTGGAATGTCAACTTACTCCGCCCATTTTACACATGAGAGCAGGAATGTATGTATCCCTTGTATCCCTTTTGTGAGCTACGAAAAAGCACGCGCCAAGAGCGCCGTTTCCGACAAGTTTTTCGCGTACTCTACCTTGTTTCGCCAATTGGCTTGACCCTCTCACGCGGTCGGCTCAGTAACGTGATCCGGTTTCCGACAGCCGGCTTCCGATCCAGCTACAGACCGCAACCCGGCTGTCCGGCTGGCGGGAGTAAGGCCCAGGGAGCCGGCACGCGAAAAACGACTAAGGGAAAGAGTAAAAGCGAGTTGACTTGCAACTTTTCATAAAAGTGCCGGATTGCCGAATTCAGCTCGTTCGACTGAAATACTGTCGGCCTCACCCAGCGGCCCGCTCTTGATCCGGCGACGGATCGCAAGTCGGACGTACGACCGGCAAGAGCACAGCCAAAGAGTGGGGCGGATGGGAAAAAGCGAACGAGTCGAAAGAAAGCAACTCGGCACACAAATGATTAACAAACACATTAAAAGTGTGATATAATAAAAGGACGATAATATTCATACATATGCACCCGGCATCCCGGGGATTTAATAAATTGTCTTGCAAAAGCAACAACAGAAACAGGTAAACTAAGCAGCGGCTGGAGAAGGACCAGCCGGAGGAGCGTCAGCGGAGCCGGCTGCCGGGTCGTCTTCGGGCGCGTCTTCCGCCTCCTCATCTTCCATCTCGTAATCCTCATCAGATTGAGGGTTTAGGTCCGCGACGAAGAGGCCCTTGTCGACGAAGTCGGCGATGGCGCTGGCTCGGGCAAGCCGGGCGGTCTTGTGTTCGGTTGGAGATATCTTGCGGCACCGCCTCCGCGGGCCACAGCATCGGGACCAGCTCCTCAGCCGCCTTCCGGAGCTCCCAGCCAAGCTTGGTGATGGGCTCGACGCGGGCAGCCATGGACGCCATATAGTCCTCCATGGTGAAGTACTCCGAGCTGCCCTCGCCAGTCGCCCGCCTCCTGGACTCGCGCGCAACGCCAACGGCTGCTAACGCCGCATCCTGCGTCTCCGGGAAGGCCGCTGCAAGAAGAAGCAAGTCAGAAATCATCGAAGCCGAAATAAGCTGAAAAATGCGAATTTTCGAAGTCCTAAAGTAAGCCTGGCGGCAGCCGGCACGAGCTGACTGCCCCCAGCCCGAAGATGGAGATTTCGAAGCTCTAAAGTAAGACTGGTGGCAGCCGGCACGAGCCGACTACCCCCAGCCCGAAGATGGAGATTTCGAAGGATAACAGAAAAAGCCTGGCGGCAGCCGGCAAGAACCGACCGCCCCCAGCTCGAAGATGGAGATAGCGAAAAAGACAAGAGTTTCTGCTGCCGGCTGCCAACCTAGGCCGGCAGCCGACAGCCGAAAGCCGGCAGAGGGAAAGAGAGAAAGAAGAAATGCACTCACCCGACAGGCCGCGGTCGAGCGCGCCAATCTCGTCGACCCAGCGCTTGGCAGTGGCCGACATCTCCGTGGACTTGGTGGTGACCTCCTCTTGAAGCGCAAGCCGCTGCTTCTCCACTTCGGTCAACCGCCGGCTCAGATCCTCCACCTTCTCCTTCTCGGTCGTCTTGAGGAGGTCAAGCTCCTTGAGATGGTTCTCCTCAAGCCGGCGCAGCCGCGTTAACTCCAGCTCAGCCACCTTGAGCTTGGCGGCCGCAGATCGGCCCGCCTCCTCGCTCTCGGCGCACTGGGCGCGAGCAGCCCGGAGATCCGCCTCCAGCCGCGGCACCTTGGCGGCTTCAGCTGCAAGGCAGCCGGAAAGAAACGTCAGCCAACCAAGACTAAAGAGAAAGAAGACATCGAGTCGGAAAGAGAAAGATCTTACCCTTGACGGCCTCCAGCTCGCGAGCCAAGTCGGCCCGGTCCAGCTTGGCCTTGTGGTAGTGGGTCACGGCGCGGTTGTATAAGTTGGTGCGCCGATCCGCCACAGCCTAAGGAAAAAAGGATATCAGTCAACTAGGCGAAACCCGGACCGGCTCCAAGCAGCCGGCCCATGCCTCGGAGGGCTACCAGGATGATAACCAAATTGAAAAACAGATGAAGCTTACCTTGCTGGCTTCCTCCACCTTGGCGAGGTTGGCCGCGGCCTCGGCAGCCCTAGCCTTGAGGTTGGCCTGCAAGCTGGAGAAGAACATCTCCACCGATGCTTGGCCAGGGTTCCCCTCCCGGCTGGTCACCTCATAGGAGTCGGCGCGGAGCCACGCCTGCTCCATAGTGCCAGCCGAGCCAAGGCTGGAGTCGGAGGCGGACGGCACATGCAGAAGCTGGGCGCCCTTGGCCACGTGCAGGCCCTGTTGCGGCGCCGATGGGGCTCCCGTCCTCACCAGCGCGCGCGAGTCGGCGCCCTCCGTGCGCGCCGGCTCATCCCTTGCCGGCTCCCGCCTGGCCGACTTCACCCATGTCCTCATTCCTGAATCCCAGCAGTGTCTGAAGAAGGGGCAGTCCCAATGCCTATCTTCGTCGCCTTGCTCCCTTGTCTTTTCCTTGGCACGGCGCTCGCACTCCTCCTCATCGCGATCATGCCGACGATGTCTTCTGGCTTCTCTAGCCAGACGGTCTCTATCATCATCGTCGCTGGATCGTCGGCGTTGGCTATACTGACTCACATACTTGTTGAGGAGGTGATCAGAGAGGGGTCGTTGATATCTTATGTTCTTCACTTCTCCCTCTGTGACGTAGCGCTTGCCATCGTGACGGAGCCGATCGCGTGGAGCGGCCTCCTCTGTGTCCTTGCTACTAGAGCAGCTGCCCTCATCTCCATCCTTGCCAGAGTGGTGCCCAGGTCCTACCATGTTGATACTGAACGAGGATCCTGGCTGGCAACCTTCAGGGTAAGTGCACTCCACCATGTTAACGGCGGGGAAGGGGTGAGTGTCGACCTTCATGGCGTACTGGTTGAAAATCAGTTGTCCTTGTTCTATCGCCATTTGGATCTGCTGACGCCACACCCTGCAGTCGTTGGTGGCATGGGAGAGCGAATTATGCCATTTGCAGTATGGCTTTCCATTCAGCTCCTGAACCGTGGGGAATTTGAGACCTTCGGGTATCTTCAACTGCTTCTCCTTGAGCAGGAGGTCGAAGATTTGCTCAGTTTTGGTCACGTCAAAATCAAACCCTCTGGGCGGGCCTGGTGGCTTAACCCATTTGCAGGACACGGGGGTTGCCCCCGAGTCCATTCAGCCATCGCTACCTCTTGATCTCCCGCAGAAACTTCGTCTTCCTCTCGCTTCGACCAAGACTATCGCACGCTTGAATTTGTCCTGCACAGTCCGGGTGGCGCTGTTCATATCTTGCCGATTTCTGAACCATGTGCGCCAGCGAAGGATAGTCTGCTTGGGAGGCCATGTCCTTGATTTGTGAGGCAAGGCCCACCACTGCCAATTCGACTGCTTCCTTTTCAGTCACACGAGCCGAATAACATCGGTTCCTCAGATTTCTGAAGCGCTGTATGTATTCTGCCACAGTTTCTCCGCGCTTCTGACGTATCTGTGCTAGATCGGCAAGGCCAGACTCGGAAGCTTCTGAGTGAAACTGCATGTGGAACTGTTCTTCCAACTGCTTCCAAGTCCGGATCGAGTCTGGTGGCAACGAAGTGTACCACCCGAAAGCCGATCCCGTGAGGGACTGCGCGAAGAACCTCACGCGTAGTGGATCCGACGCTGAGGCCGTTCCTAGCTGTGCCAAATATCGGCTCACATGCTCGATGGAGCTGGAACCATCTGATCCACTGAACTTGGAGAAGTCAGGGAGCCAATACTTGGGTGGTAGCGGGACCAACTCGTATTCATCGGGGTACGGCTTGGAATAGCCGATTGTCCTCCTTTTCGGCACCATGCCGAACTGGTCCCTGAGGATCATGCTGATCTGATCCGCGGTGCTGGCTGCAGGAGTCGAACTCTGAAGATTCGCCGGGGTGGCGTACTTAGCCAGCCATGCTTGCTTTTCCAGCTCTGAGCCAACTGCAGGAGCTGTGCTCTGGAGGTTCGTCGGGGTGGCATATTTAGCTAGCCACGTCTGCTTCTCAAGATCTGTTGCTGACGTTCCTCCTGCTTTCCCAGAAGTCCCTGATGTTGCGGCCTGGTTTGTGAGCGCCCAGTTACCGCAGTCTGGCACGTATGTGCACATGTATCCGTGAGGGATCTCCTTAGGCGCCTCATGCAAGAACTGACAGTCACTAGGGTCACCACCGATCTTGTAGACGACGAATGCCGGTGAATTCGGCACTTCTGGTGCTGCCAACGCAAATGGCAGCGGTGGACGGGACTGGAGTGGCAACTCTCCTTGATGTGTCCCGAGAGCTGGTCCTGACGGCGAGTACTGGTGCCTCATGATCTCCTGGATCACCCGAAGAGCGACACGCTCCAAAGTGTTTACCAGGTTCTCGGAGTGGCGGTGTAGCGAGTGAGCCACCATGTAGTTGATCTCCTGCCGCAGGGACCTGGTGCGTTCTTCTGACGGGGCAGAGAGGTCTATCCCATCGAGCGCACCGTCAGGCGAGAACCCCTTCCACCTGATGCCATGTGAACGGGTTCTGTGAAAAGAGCCGATGAGATCGGCCTCGAGGATAGCTTTGACCTCGTCATACTTCTTCTTGAGCTCGTCGGTCAGATCCTCGTACGTGACTGGTGTGCTGTCCGCCATCTCAGATGTAGATGGCGATGTGGTTGATGTAGACGATGGTCCCACCGGGCGTGCCAGAATGTGTTGCGGTCAAAACCCACCGGCGAGCAGCGACGGGCAACACAGTAGGGCTGCGGCTGGCCCTGGTCCCTCCGAGCGACGGCCCGCAAAGCCTCTGGTACACACGTCCGATGCTGATGCAAGGACGTGCCACCTGACCTATACCTGGTCAGGAAGGTGATGGAGATGCCTCGCTTAGTTTCCTGCATGGCATACACGTAAACATTAAATACGAGCCTCGATCGGCTCTCAGGTTATCCTGTGAATCGGCTCAAGGAACCGATCCACCCATGATTCGTACGAGGTGCACGAATATATGGTGGTCCTGCTTGATCAAGATAAAGCTAAAGCGATCTACGACGATTTAGGGTTTTCACCGCATAATCGGATCATCCTACTCACGATTGGGCCTCGCGGCCACGCACGGTGATCGTAAGCCGATCCTAGACAAGGCCTAAAAACCAACACGAGGTTGATCCCCAGAACATCCTGTCTAGGACTAGCAAACGACACCCTACGTGCCGCTGGATCCTCCAACCCTTTGTAAGGCCTAACTATTGCAGATATTAAACTAATCCTTGAAGAACAAGGAGCAACCGTAACGGATCGGATCTACTAAATAATGATCAAGCGGGGTGCCGCCCCTACACCTAAGATATGTGTAAGGGCGGCTAGATATGCAAGGGTTGCACTACGATAGCATATGATATTAAGAGCAATGCTAACCCTAACATATCTAAGATAACTAGGTTGCTCGCCATCAACAATGTAAATAAGCTTATGCTGCCTAGATCGCAAGATGCGATCTAGGCAGCATGATGCTTACCGGTAGAAACCCTCGAGACGAAGGAGTTGGCGATGCGCCGAGATTGATTTGTGGTTGAACGTTGGTTGTTGTTTATTTCATAAACCCTAGATACATATTTATAGTCCAGGGGACTTTCTAACGTGGGAATAATCCCAACCGTGCACGAAGCAAACTCTAACTAATCGACACGTAATCTATTATGTTACAGATACAAGAGCAAACTAGCCCAAACTTTGCATAACAGGCCGATTCACGTAATTCTTCCACGTATATTTTTTAAATCCATCTTGATCGCGGCCCACCTCTGACTCGATCAAATTCTGGTGATAACAATTTCTCACTAAGAAGACATTTTAACCCAGCGCCTGCATATGAATGATGCACTGTTTCCAACGCTAGATTTAACCTATTCGCGCGGACAAGACCTAATCGTTTTTTTAATTCTCTTAATCGGAAATAAGCTGGAATATTATACTTCGTATAGTTTGACCATCGAGGCTTAGGTTCACATTCGGCTAGACGATGAGCCACGTCCCTGATGAAATCATTCGAAGTGATGATACGTGTTGTTTCTAAGAAATCCGCAAAAGAAACAAAGTGGAAAGGCGCTTTGAACTGCAAAAGAAATGTATACAGCTTGTTGTAAAATACAAAGTATTTATGTATGATATACAATATAGGTATGATGCAGGCATAATAGGATAAAAAGAAATGAGAAATCTGTTCGTATAAGTATAAGCTGAAAATGGAATTAGTGAAGCTGTGTTCCCAACCACTGAATGGATTATTCTGGAAGAAACTTAACAGTCTGATTAAATCGCTTGCTAGACTTTTGATATAGCGGATTGGTGAAGAACCACCACCACCACCATTATTTTTGAGCCCTAATATCAATATCAACCAATGATCCTTCTTCCTATCTCCTGATATAGGAGAAGTGTTCTCACTACTGCTCGATGAATCAGTTGATAACGAATCATTTACTAAATTATCTTCCATATTCACATCTAAATCATCATCTATATTAGAACCTTCACCTAGACCAAGGTAGTTCACAACTATCATATTGATTTCTTCCTTGTGATATTTATACAGGGCAAGTACAACTTTGAATTTGAACATTTGATTTGATATCTTTTCTTTTAAAATAGTTTGTGTTGGGATTTTATTGTATTAGTTTTATCATAAGATAAATAAAGTATCTGTATGTCTTCACTACTGTAGTTGTCATTGACCCTAATGTGGCTAACACTTATTTCAGTGTGTCGCCCTCGACAACTTTGGGTATAATGGTAAGTATACCCTACTCGATAAAACGTGTTACATAAGTATAGGTGATTTGACATATGTTAGATTGTTTGAATCCCTCGATGGGTGTCATTGGTAACATCTCTAACCGTATATAAAACGTGTTCCTACATATATGTAGGTGGGTTCCGATCCCTATTGCAATCAGTGTTTTTTGGAACTGATTGAATGTTGAGTACGCGTAAATTGACCCCAGTTTCAGATTTTACCTCTGTATCGTTGAGACTTGGTCTCATCGCCGTTGGGGCCTACTGTGTTGACTCATGTCTGTGACATGAGCCGGGCCAACATCATAGTCGATCAATTCCGATCGGTATCGGTACCGCTCTGAGTACCTTGTAAAGTGTGCTGGTGTTGGCTGCGCCTTAGCCATAAGCGCTCTGTACACAGGAAGTGCCAGGATCTTTCGTTTCGATTCCTCCAATTCAGTAGGTAATCCCATCCCTCTAGTCCTATCTCAGAAGGGCGGCTTGGGTTTCCGTTTCGTTAAGAAGAGAAGGGCCTTCGAGAGTTGATTGTTCGTTACGAGCAGAAGACATACAAAAACGATTGCTACTTTGAATGTCTATCCTTAGCGGTCTATCCACGAAACTACATCTGTAGACTTCTCTCGCACAAAAGAAAGAATTGATCTCAAAGAGGCTTCTCCCGCTTAAACAGCTTTCTCAAGCCGATCTTGTGACGGGAGCAAAGAGATCCGTGGTTATCGTTCGATGAGGTATTAGATAGTTCACCTGATCTGGGTGTGTTTTTGGGCGTCCGCTTTTGACCAAGTCAACTGAAGTCACCCCAGAGTGAGAATGCTTTGATTACCGCGGTGGTATGGCTGCTTGAAGGGACCTGTTGCCGACAACTCCGTAAACCAACTGATGGACTTTATAGGTAAGTCAGTCAAGATGATAGGTCTGAAATGAAGAGTACCTTATTTCTTAGCCTTAAGGAAATGCTTGTCTTATTGTTTTTTCTTGGTTGGTACGCTCCCCCTTGTGAAATAAGTCTTCTATCTGCACACGTTCCTGGGAGACTTTCACCCATCCCTTGAGGCTTCGTTCCCGCTTTGAATTGGCCTGTGCCCGTTGATGAATCATCAATCCATTCAGCCGTCACGCCGAGAAGACGGACTTGCTGGTATCGTGAAATAGAAGATGGCAGTTCTCTTTTTCAACTAACCCAACCCGCCTTTCACCGCATCGGGCGAGGACCCAAGGCCCCTTTACCTGGCTAGGGTACAATAGCAGTTCCTTAGCGGGAATGAAGAATTCCATCCTCTGGAGCCTCTGGAGATACTAGAAGCAAGAGAGAGGAATAACTTACTTTGTTGGTAGTAGAGCTGGTTCTCTAATTCAACCTGAAAGAAACCTAGGGCAGATTGGCCTACTCTATCTCTTCTAACAAGACAAGGGCAAGGGCGCTAGCAGTGTGAAACATGCCGCTATATCTGGCACTTCTTTGCTTGTAACAAACAGAGCTATCTAAAGCTTGAAAGTAAGCAACTGAGCTATATATTCCAACGTACCATAAGCCATCCTTGATCCAAGGCAAGCAGCTCCCTCCTCTCGAATAGGCTGATCGGTGATACGTGATTGAGCTTCGAGGAAGAAAAGCTAGACGACTCTGTCCTCCAAAAGGACCTTCCATTCATCCTATACTCAGATTATGAGTGCCAAAGACAAGATATCCGTCCACTTGACAACGGCACTATGGGTCCTACTATCAACCAGGGGAAGAAATGGCTTCTAGAGAAGACAAAGCTATAGTGCATGTGAAGAAGCAGAAGCAGCAGCCACTAGGAATGGTAAAGAGTGCCGGGAATTCGAAAGCTCAAGGGAAGGGAAGTTCTGATCCGGTTCCAGCACCTTCCTACTTCTTGACCTTGCTTCTCACCATTAGGGGATAGAGTCTAGTAGTTCCTCCCATGCCAAGGAAACTTCTATCGATTGGCGCCGTTGGTTGGAAATTTTCATAGCATTCCCACGCCTTGTTATTCATCAGCTTGGTGCCGCTTCAATTACGAGGTCTGTCAGCTTCCATCTCCCGATGTTGCTACACGTATCCATTCCTCCCTGGAACCTGTTGCGAAGAGCTTGCAAAGGTGCCAAGGTTGCCTGAATCGAATCAAATAAGAGCTCTGCCTTCTTGACTAGCTATTCGTGCTGCTCCGCTAGCTGGTGACTTGCCTGTCCCCTCATACATACTTACTTAGGTCTAGACCCCTATTCGCTGACCACTGGGCTCCATCTTTCTAGTAGCAAGAAAAAGCCTATACTACTTCTGATTCCATACGCAACGCATACCTCTAGAGTGTAGCAGTGACTTCTTTCTATCTCGGTGATCCCTTGGTTGGATACTATTTGCATGTTGACTAGTGGGAATTCCAGCTATCCCTTTCCAACAACTAGACAAGTTCGGTGCATCTAGACTTTCTTTTTGACCGATATACTGAACCTATTCCTTTCAAGCCAACCGATTCAAACTCGTAGAATGACTTACACCATTTATTTAGGATCTCCTTCCATCCGTCTAGTCACCATACTTCCCAATATCTTCCTATATGTCAATAGTTCTCTTCCTATATGTCAAATACATAGTAATAGTATAGTGTGGGCAGGTACCGAGTCCTAAAAGTGTTGCATCTGGTTCCGAAAGAGCTATTGAACGGGAATTCAGAGGGATGAGAGGACTGTTGTGGTTTTGTTGCAATAGAAAGAGAATGGATGTGATTTCATAAGTTGGGTCATGAAAATGCCATGGAATTAGCTACCGAGAATTGGACCACCCCTTGCCTGCCTCATCCATATCCCATCACTGAAGAGGGAAACGCATACCAATTATGCTGTTACAGCTTACGTCAGGATCAACATGCACATGATTCTATCACTTACACTTAGATCATTGATCAATCGACTTGCCAGCTTCCTTTCATCAGGCCAACGGTTCCTGTATTGTATCATTAGCTAGATCAGTTATGTCAACCTCAGAGACAGATGCATATGTAAGAAGATGGTATCCCGAGGGGGAACATGTCAAGTATCTGCTAGGCATCGAAGTCTATTTTCTGTATGTCAATGAAAGGTTTAGACTAAAGTGGAGTAGATGAATTGGTCAACTCAACTACCCTCATGACTTTCCATTCCGGATGCTTCCTTGAGTACTCGTTACTTCGAGGTCTAATGTAGCTATGGTATTCACCCCTTAGACTCACAAATTGGAAACAGGATGCGACTTGAATCAATGGATTGTAGAGGCATTAGATCCTCCTGTTCTCTTCACCAGGGTGACCAATGAATCCATTTGGTTATCAGTACAAGGTGTTTTGATTACGTGCCTGCATTAGGCTGAGATTGGAGACAGGATCATCTTTCCAGCGACTGATCATCGTGTACCAGTGCACTGTTCTTTAGAGAACTATGTTCCGGGTGATGAAACTGGAGTGTTATTCACACATCGCTAATAGTGGACGCTACTGATAATGTATCTCTTTTGATTTGATTTCAGTCTATCCTCATTGCTTTATTACCCAATACTGATCGGTTAATTCCAAAATACCAGGCAAGATTATGCTATATCTTTATTTATCCGAAGATAAACAAGTAAATATGATTTGCCACTATAGCACGTGGATCATTATCACCTATGGTGATACTGCGGGCGGTATCTATATCACGCATGCTGAGGAATAAGTACATTAGTGCTTATAAAGGTAGCTACCATTATTGCTGTTCCAATACATGTTACTTGATCTTTGTGTAACCATCCATGCCCCCAAAATTGATTCAGATTGATTATGTCTACAAAGGGTTTTTCATGCGTGAATGTATGTTTCACTAATGGTTGGATATCTTTAGTCGTCCAGTAAGTCACTTTCTCGTATCCTTCAACCACTGCAGTAGGGTTCTTGAAAGATTCTACCGATTCAGGAATAAAAGGAGGCACGGCGGTATTAATTAATTGAAACTTATACCAAACTACAACACCTACCCCTGTTATAACTAGTATATTAAAAAGACCATAAAGTGATTGCCTATGTAGCTGTGAATAGAATTTCGTTGTTATTTGTACGAGAATCGTTAAGAATTTCTCACTAAGAAGACATTTTAACCCAGCGCCTGCATATGAATGATGCAATGTTTCCAACGCTAGATTTAACCTATTCGCGCGGACAAGACCTAATCGTTTTTTTAATTCTCTTAATCGGAAATAAGCTGGAATATTATACTTCGTATAGTTTGACCATCGAGGCTTAGGTTCACATTCGGCTAGACGATGAGCCACGTCCCTGATGAAATCATTCGAAGTGATGATACGTGTTGTTTCTAAGAAATCCGCAAAAGAAACAAAGTGGAAAGGCGCTTTGAACTGCAAAAGAAATGTATACAGCTTGTTGTAAAATACAAAGTATTTATGTATGATATACAATATAGGTATGATGCAGGCATAATAGGATAAAAAGAAATGAGAAATCTGTTCGTATAAGTATAAGCTGAAAATGGAATTAGTGAAGCTGTGTTCCCAACCACTAAATGGATTATTCTGGAAGAAACTTAACAGTCTGATTAAATCGCTTGCTAGACTTTTGATATAGCGGATTGGTGAAGAACCACCACCACCATTATTTTTGAGCCCTAATATCAATATCAACCAATGATCCTTCTTCCTATCTCCTGATATAGGAGAAGTGTTCTCACTACTGCTCGATGAATCAGTTGATAACGAATCATTTACTAAATTATCTTCCATATTCACATCTAAATCATCATCTATATTAGAACCTTCTGTTGCGGTCAGAAACCCACCGGCGAGCAGCGACGGACAACACAGTAGAGCCGGGAGGCTCCCAGGACTGCGGCTGGCCCTGGTCCCTCCGAGCGACGGCCCGCAAAGACTCGGCACGCACGTCCGATGCTGGTGCAAGGGCGTGCCACCTGACCTATACCTGGTCAGGAAGGTGATGGATGTGCCTCGCTTAGTTTCCTGCATGGCATACACGTAAACATTAAATACGAGCCTCGATCGGCTCTCAGGTTGTCCTGTGAATCGGCTCAAAGAGCCGATCCACCCATGATCCGTACGAGGTGTACGAATATATGGTGGTCCTGCTTGATCAAAATAAAGCTAAAACGACCTACTACGATCTAGGGTTTTCACCACATAATCGGAACATCCTACTCGTGATTGAGCCTGGCGGCCACACACGGTGATCGTAAATCGACCCTAGACAAGGCCTAAAAACCAACACGAGGTTGATCCCCGGAACATCCTGTCTAGGGCTAGCAAACTACACCCTACGCGCCACTGGATCCTTCAACCCGTTTTTAAGGCCTAACTATGCAGATATTAAACTAATCCTTGAAGAACAAGGAGCAATCATAACGGATCGGATCTACTAAATAATGATCAACCGGGGTGCCGCCCTTACACCTAAGATAGGCGTACGGGCGGCTAGACGTCTCAGGGTTGCACGACGATAGCATATGATACGATGAACAATGCTAACCCTAACACGTCTAAGATAACTACGTTGCTCGCCATCAAAAAGGCTTCAGTACGAGCAACTCATGAACAGCGGATGAACGTGTACTGCCTAGATCGCATAGAAACCCTCGAGACAAGGGAGTTGGCGATGCGCCTAGATTGGTTTGTGGTGAACGTGATTGTTGTTTATTTCATAAACCCTAGATACATATTTATAGTCCGTAGACTTTCTAACGTGGGAATAATCCCAACCGGGCACGAGCCAAACTCTATCTAACCGACACGTATCCTACTATATTACAGATACACGGGCAAACTAGCCCAAACTTTGCATATAAGGCCGATTCATGTATTTCTTCCATGTATATCCTTCAAGCCCATCTTTAATCGCGGCCCACCTCTGATCCGGTCAAATTCTGGTGATAACACATGCCCCCCTGGTTTTGGAATTGATAATTCCAAAATCACTCTGCTTTTTCTTCGTCGGGTCATGTCGTGGCAGAACCGTCGCAGTATCCTTCATCATGATGCCTTGCCTCTTCCACTTCTGCGTGTCCTGGCAATTTTTTTTTCGTTGGGCACCACTTCCTCGGAAACTGCTATGGCATTGAATTTCCACTATATCCCCTTTTATTTAACCGCTCCAAACAGTTTGCTTCTTCATCCCCTTCGCATTAGCACTCCAAAAGCCCTCCTGCGCCACCATGTCTTCTTCCTCCTCTGCCTCATCGGATCCTTCCACCCAATCCTCCTCCTCCCGCGAGCCGACGCCGGAGTGGAACCCGGAGGAGGCCCATGCGGCCAACATCCGCCGCGCCATCGAAGCCGGGGAGGAATCCAGTCACGATTTCTCCGTCTGGTCTGAGGACGACAAGTCCTCGACCGACGGGGAAAGTGACCTCCGCTTCCTTGCCGACGGGGAAACGGAGGAGGAGAGCGATGACGATCGCTTCTCATGTGATGACTTCACCTCCCCCGAGGAGGAGGAGGAGGAGAAGGAGGAGGAGGACGACACCTCCTCCGACGAACCGCCGACCAAGCGCTTCTGCCCCTGGCCGGGGAACCTCAGCGACTTCGACAGCGACGACGATGACGCTGACGAGGAGGACAAGGACAACGAGGGCCCGGCCGGCGGTCGCTGCAGCAGCGACGACGAGCCCGCTGGGAGTAGCGCCGACAGCGGCGACGACGGCGACGACGAGGGCAGCGACGACCCGTAGATAGGACCCTTAGCATAGGATCAGCAGTAGTAGATGGGGCAATGTACCCCCTAGTATTTCCTTTTGAGAGCAATCAGGTCTTTATGTAAGAAATCCTATTTATCAATGAAGAATTTCCCCCAGTTTGATTTTGCCGATTCCCTTTAAGCTAATTTAGCCGATTCCCCCTCATACTGACTTTGCTGATTGTTCACTTAGCCAATGCTCAACGAGCCGATAGCAACGCATCGGTTCTTGATGCGTGTGGTTGGCACGTCCGTTGGGAACCCCAAGAGGAAGGTGTGATGCGCACAGCGGCAAGTTTCCCTCAGTAAGAAACCAAGGTTTAATCGGACCAGTAGGAGTCAAGAAGCACGTTGAAGGTTGATGGCGGCGAGATGTAGTGCGACGCAACACCAGTGATTCCGGCGCCAACGTGGAACCTGCACAACACAACCAAAGTACTTTGCCCCAACGAAACAGTGAGGTTGTCAATCTCACCCAGAAGCTTGCTTTGTAACAAAGAGTTAACCGTATTGTGTGGAAGATGATTGTTTGCAGAAAACAGTAGAACAAGTATTGCAGTAGATTGTATTTCAGTAAAGAGAATTGGACCGGGGTCCACAGTTCACTAGAGGTGTCTCTCCCATAAGACGAACAGCATGTTGGGTGAACAAATTACAGTTGGGCAATTGACAAATAAAGAGAGCATGACCATGCACATACATATCATGATGAGTATAGTGAGATTTAATTGGGCATTACGACAAAGTACATAGACCGTCATCCAACTGCATCTATGCCTAAAAAGTCCACCTTCAGGTTATCATCCGAACCCCCTCCAGTATTAAGTTGCTAACAACAGACAATTGCATTAAGTATGGTGCGTAATGTAACTAGTGACTACATCCTTGAACATAGCACTAATGTTTTATCCCTAGTGGCAACAAGACAACACAACCTTAGAACTTTCTCACATCGTCCTGTGTGTCAATGCGGCATGAACCCACTATCGAGCATAAGTACTCCCTCTTGGAGTTAATAGCAAAAACTTGGCCAGAGTATCTACTAGTAACGGAGAGCATGCAAGATCATAAACAACACATAGATATAACTTTGATAATCAACATAACAAGTATTCTCTATTCATCGGATCCCAACAAACGCAACATATAGAATTACAGATAGATGATCTTGATCATGTTAGGCAGCTCACAAGATCCGACAATGATAGCACAATGGGGAGAAGACAACCATCTAGCTACTGCTATGGACCCATAGTCCAGGGGTAGACTACTCACACATCACACCGGAGGCGACCATGGCGGCGTAGAGTCCTCCGGGAGATGATTCCCCTCTCCGGCAGGGTGCCGGAGGCGATCTCCTGGATCCCCCGAGATGGGATCGGCGTTGGCGGCGTCTCTGGAAGGTTTTCCGTATCGTGGTTCTCGGTCCTGGGGGTTTCGTCACGGAGACTTTTTATAGGCGGAAGGGCAGATCAAGAGGCGGCACGGGGGCCCCACACCACAGGGCCGCGCGGCCAAGGGGGTGGGCGCGCCGCCCTAGGGTGTGGCCCCTCCGTGGCCCCTCTTCGTCTCTCCTTCGGACTTCTGGAAGCTTCGTGAGAAAATAGGCCCCTGGGCTTTGATTTCGTCCAATTCCGAGAATATTTCCTTACTAGGATTTCTGAAACCAAAAACAGCAGAAAACAAAGAATCGGCACTTCGGCATCTTGTTAATAGGTTAGTTCCAGAAAATGCACGAATATGACATAAAGTGTGCATAAAACATGTAGATAACATCAATAATGTGGCATGGAACATAAGAAATTATCGATACGTCGGAGACGTATCAGCATCCCCAAGCTTAGTTCTGCTCGTCCCGAGCAGGTAAAACGATAACACAGATAATTTCTGGAGTGACATGCCATCATAATCTTGATCATACTATTTGTAAAGCATATGTAGTGAATGCAGCGATCAAAACAATGTATATGACATGAGTAAACAAGTGAATCATATAGCAAAGACTTTACATGAATAGCACTTCAAGACAAGCATCAATAAGTCTTGCATAAGAGTTAACTCATAAAGCAATAATTCAAAGTAGAGATATTGAAGCAACACAAAAGAAGATTAAGTTTCAGCGGTTGCTTTCAACTTGTAACATGTATATCTCATGGATATTGTCAACGTAGAGTAATATAATAAGTGCAATAAGCAAGTATGTAGGAATCAATGCACAGTTCACACAAGTGTTTGCTTCTTGAGGTGGAGAGAAATAGGTGAACTGACTCAACATTGAAAGTAAAAGAATGGTCCTCCATAGAGGAAAAGCATCGATTGCTATATTTGTGCTAGAGCTTTGATTTTGAAAACATGAAACAATTTTGTCAACGGTAGTAATAAAGCATATGCATCATGTAAATTATATCTTATAAGTTGCAAGCCTCATGCATAGTGTACTAATAGTGCCCGCACCTTGTCCTAATTAGCTTGGACTACCGAATCATCACAATGCATTGTTTTTACCAAGTGTCACAAAGGGGTACCTCTATGCCGCCTGTACAAAGGTCTAAGGAGAAAACTCGCATTGGATTTCTCGCTATTGATTATTCTTCAACTTAGACATCCATACCGGGACAACATAGACAACAGATAATGGACTCCTCTTTTATGCATAAGCATATACCAACAATTAATAATTTTCTCATTTGAGATTTGAGGATTGCTGTCCAAAACTGAAACTTCCACCATGGAGCATGGCTTTAGTTAGCGGCCCAATGTTCTTCTCTAACATATGCATGCTTAACCATATGGTGGTAGATCTCTCTTACTTCAGACAAGACGGACATGCATAGCAACTCACATGAAATTCAACAATGAATAGTTGATGGCGTCCCCAGTGAACATGGTTATCGCACAACAAGCAACTTAATAAGAGATAAAGTGCATAATTACATATTCAATACCACAATAGTTTTTAAGCTATTTGTCCCATGAGCTATATATTGCAAAGGTGAATGATGGAATTTTAAAGGTAGCACTCAAGCAATTTACTTTGGAATGGCGGAAAATACCATGTAGTAGGTAGGTATGGTGGACACAAATGGCATAGTGGTTGGCTCAAGTATTTGGATGCATGAGAAGTATTCCCTCTCGATACAAGGTTTAGGCTAGCAAGGCTTATTTGAAACAAACACAAGGATGAACCGGTGCAGCAAAACTCACATAAAAGACATATTGAAAACATTATAAGACTCTACACCGTCTTCCTTGTTGTTCAAACTCAATACTAGAAATTATCTAGACCTTAGAGAAACCAAATATGCAAACCAAATTTTAGCATGCTCTATGTATTTCTTCATTAATGGGTGCAAAGCATATGATGCAAGAGCTTAATCATGAGCACAACAATTGCCAAGTATCACATTACCCAAGACATTAATAGCAATTACTACATGTATCATTTTCCAATTCCAACCATATAACAATTTAACGAAGGAGAAACTTCGCCATGAATACTATGAGTAGAAACCAAGGACATACTTGTCCATATGCTACAGCGGAGCGTGTCTCTCTCCCATAAAGTGAATGCTAGGATCCATTTTATTCAAACAAAACAAAAAACAAAAACAAACCGACGCTCCAAGAAAAAGCACATAAGATGTGATGGAATAAAAATATAGTTTCAGGGGAGGAACCTGATAATGTTGTCGATGAAGAAGGGGATGCCTTGGGCATCCCCAAGCTTAGACGCTTGAGTCTTCTTGATATATGCAGGGGTGAACCACCGGGTGCATCCCCAAGCTTAGAGCTTTCACTCTCCTTGATCATGTTGCATCATACTCCTCTCTTGATCCTTGAAAACTTCCTCCACACCAAACTCGAAACAACTCATTAGAGGGTTAGTGCACAATATAAATTGACATATTCAGAGGTGACACAATCATTCTTAACACTTCTGGACATTGCATAATGCTACTGGACATTAATGGATCAAAGAAATTCATCCAACATAGCGAAAGAGGCAATGCGAAATAAAAGGCAGAATCTGTCAAAACAGAACAGTTCGTATTGACGAATTTTAAAATGGCACCAGACTTGCTCAAATGAAAATGCTCAAATTGAATGAAAGTTGCGTACATATCTGAGGATCATGCACGTAAATTGGCTTAATTTTCTGAGCTACCTACAGGGAGGTGGACTCAGATTCGTGACAGCAAAGAAATCTGGAACTGTGCAGTAATCCAAATCTAGTACTTACTTTTCTATCAACGGCTTAACTTGGCACAACAAAACACAAAACTAAGATAAGAAGAGGTTGCTACAGTAGTAAACAACTTCCAAGACACAAAATAAAAACAAAGTACTGTAGGTAAAAACATGGGTTGTCTCCCATAAGCGCTTTTCTTTAACGCCTTTCAGCTAGGCGCAGAAAGTGTGTATCAAGTATTATCAAGAGACGAAGTGTCAACATCATAATTTGTTCTCATAATGGAATCAAAATGTACCTTCATTCTCTTTCTAGGGAAGTGTTCCATACCTTTCTTGAGAGGAAATTGATATTTTATATTACCTTCCTTCATATCAATAATAGCACCAACAGTTCGAAGAAAAGGTCTTCCCAATATAATGGGACAAGATGCATTGCATTCAATATCCAAGACAACAAAATCAACGGGAACAAGGTTATTGTTAACGGTAATGTGAACATTATCAACTTTACCCAAAGGTTTCTTTGTAGAATGATCAGCAAGATTAACATCCAAATAACAATTTTTCAGCGGTGGCAAGTCAAGCATATTATAAATTTTCTTAGGCATAACAGAAATACTTGCACCAAGATCACATAAAGCATTACAATCAAAATCTTTAATCTTCATCTTAATGATGGGCTCCCAACCATCCTCTAGCTTTTTAGGAATAGAGGCTTCGCGCTCTAGTTTCTCTTCTCTAGCTTTTATAAGAGCATTTGTAATATGATGTGTAAAAGCCAAATTTATAGCACTAGCATTAGGACTTTTAGCAAGTTTTTGCAAGAACTTTATAACTTCAGAGATGTGGCAATCATCAAAATTCAAATCATTATAATCTAAAGCAATGGGATCATTATCCCCAACGTTGGAAAAAATTTCAGCAGCTTTATCAAAGGCAGTTTCAGCAGTTTTAGCAGTTTCAGGCAGTTTTTCGCGCTTTGCATTAGAAGTGGAAACATTGCTAACACCAATTCTTTTATTAGTATGAGTAGGAGGTGCAGCAACATGTGTAGCATTAGCATTACTAGTGGTGGTAATAGTCCAAACTTTAGCTATATTCTTTTCTTTAGCTAGTTTTTCATTTTCTTCTCTATCCCACCTAGCACGCAGTTCAGCCATTAATCTTATATTCTCATTAATTCTAACTTGAATGGCATTTGCTGTAGTAGTAATTTTATTATGATGATTCTCATTAGGCAAAACTTTTGATTTCAAAAGATCAACATCAGCAGCAAGACTATCGACTTTAGAAGCAAGTATATCAATTTTCCCAAGCTTTTCTTCAACAGATTTGTTAAAAGCAGTTTGTGTACTAATAAATTCTTTAAGCATGGCTTCAAGTCCAGGGGGTGAACTCCTATTATTGTTGTAAGAATTCCCATAAGAATTACCATAGCCGTTGCCATTATTATAAGGATATGGTCTATAGTTGTTACTAGAATTGTTAGTAAGCGTTGTTGTTGAAATTATTATTTTTAATGAAGTTTACATCAACATGTTCTTCTTGTGCAACCAATGAAGCTAACGGAACATTATTAGGATCAATATTAGTCCTATCATTCACAAGCATAGACATAATAGCATCAATCTTATCACTCAAGGAAGAGGTTTCTTCGACAGAATTTACCTTCTTACCTTGTGGAGCTCTTTCCGTGTGCCATTCAGAGTAGTTGATCATCATATTATCAAGAAGCTTTGTTGCTTCACCAAGAGTGATGGACATAAAGGTACCTCCAGCAGCTGAATCCAATAAATTCCGCGAAGAAAAATTTAGTCCTGCATAGAAGGTTTGGATGATCATCCAAGTAGTCAGTCCATGGGTTGGGCAATTTTTAACCAAAGATTTCATTCTTTCCCAAGCTTGAGCAACATGTTCAGTATCTAATTGTTTAAAATTCATTATGCTACTCCTCAAAGATATAATTTTAGCAGGGGGATAATATCTACCAATAAAAGCATCCTTGCATTTAGTCCATGAATCAATACTATTCTTAGGCAGAGATAGCAACCAATCTTTAGCTCTTCCTCTTAATGAGAAAGGGAACAATTTTAGTTTAATAATATCACCATCTACATCTTTATATTTTTGCATTTCACATAATTCAACAAAATTATTAAGATGGGCAGCAGCATCATCAGAACTAACACCAGAAAATTGCTCTCGCATAACAAGATTAAGTAAAGCAGGTTTAATTTCAAAGAATTCTGCTGTAGTAGCAGGTGGAGCAATAGGTGTGCATAAGAAATCATTATTATTTGTGGTTGTGAAGTCACACAACTTAGTGTTTTCGGCGTTGGCCATTTTAGCAACAGTAAATAAAGCAAACTAGATAAAGTAAATGCAAGTAAACTAATTTTTTGTGTGTTTTAGATATAGCAAACAAGATAGCAAATAAAGTAAAACTAGCAACTAATTTTTTTGTATTTTGATTTAGTGCAGCAAACAAAGTAGTAAATAAAACTAAGCAAGACAAAAACAAAGTAAAGAGATTGAGAAGTGGAGACTCCCCTTGCAGCGTGTCTTGATCTCCCCGGCAACGGCGCCAGAAATTTGCTTGATGCGTGTGGTTGGCACGTCCGTTGGGAACCCCAAGAGGAAGGTGTGATGCGCACAGCGGCAAGTTTCCCTCAGTAAGAAACCAAGGTTTAATCGGACCAGTAGGAGTCAAGAAGCACGTTGAAGGTTGATGGCGGCGAGATGTAGTGCGGCGCAACACCAGTGATTCCGGCGCCAACGTGGAACCTGCACAACACAACCAAAGTACTTTGCCCCAACGAAACAGTGAGGTTGTCAATCTCACCGGCTTGCTGTAACAAAGAGTTAACCGTATTGTGTGGAAGATGATTGTTTGCAGAAAACAGTAGAACAAGTATTGCAGTAGATTGTATTTCAGTAAAGAGAATTGGACCGGGGTCCACAGTTCACTAGAGGTGTCTCTCCCATAAGACGAACAGCATGTTGGGTGAACAAATTACAGTTGGGCAATTGACAAATAAAGAGAGCATGACCATGCACATACATATCATGATGAGTATAGTGAGATTTAATTGGGCATTACGACAAAGTACATAGACCGTCATCCAACTGCATCTATGCCTAAAAAGTCCACCTTCAGGTTATCATCCGAACCCCCTCCAGTATTAAGTTGCTAACAACAGACAATTGCATTAAGTATGGTGCGTAATGTAACTAGTGACTACATCCTTGAACATAGCACTAATGTTTTATCCCTAGTGGCAACAGCACAACACAACCTTAGAACTTTCTGTCACATCGTCCTGTGTGTCAATGCGAGCATGAACCCACTATCGAGCATAAGTACTCCCTCTTGGAGTTAATAGCAAAAACTTGGCCAGAGTATCTACTAGTAACGGAGAGCATGCAAGATCATAAACAACACATAGATATAACTTTGATAATCAACATAACAAGTATTCTCTATTCATCGGATCCCAACAAACGCAACATATAGAATTACAGATAGATGATCTTGATCATGTTAGGCAGCTCACAAGATCCGACAATGATAGCACAATGGGGAGAAGACAACCATCTAGCTACTGCTATGGACCCATAGTCCAGGGGTAGACTACTCACACATCACACCGGAGGCGACCATGGCGGCGTAGAGTCCTCCGGGAGATGATTCCCCTCTCCGGCAGGGTGCCGGAGGCGATCTCCTGGATCCCCCGAGATGGGATCGGCGTTGGCGGCGTCTCTGGAAGGTTTTCCGTATCGTGGTTCTCGGTCCTGGGGGTTTCGTCACGGAGACTTTTTATAGGCGGAAGGGCAGGTCAAGAGGCGGCACGGGGGCCCCACACCACAGGGCCGCGCGGCCAAGGGGGGGGGCCACGCCGCCCTAGGGTGTGGCCCCTCCGTGGCCCCTCTTCGTCTCTCCTTCGGACTTCTGGAAGCTTCGTGAGAAAATAGGCCCCTGGGCTTTGATTTCGTCCAATTCCGAGAATATTTCCTTACTAGGATTTCTGAAACCAAAAACAGCAGAAAACAAAGAATCGGCACTTCGGCATCTTGTTAATAGGTTAGTTCCAGAAAATGCACGAATATGACATAAAGTGTGCATAAAACATGTAGATAACATCAATAATGTGGCATGGAACATAAGAAATTATCGATACGTCGGAGACGTATCAGTTCTTCACAATCTATCCTTCAATTCTTCAACTGATGACTTTGAGATCTGGTGGATAATGTGGAGTCTTCAAGAGAGCCCTTAAATTCCTCCCACCAGGTCCAGTGATCCTCTTCTGCAAGAACTCACCATTTTTGAAGAAGGTTGCGACGAAGGATTAGCCGATGACACCCCAATCGGCTTCTAAAACAGAGCATCTACCAGGCTAGCTGCCCCCCCCCCCCCCGAGCCTCAGTCAAGGCGAGAATATCGGTGAGGATGCACAGATCAGACAAAGGGCTTTGAACTCAGGTAATTCTGAGACAGCCACCATGCCGAGCCAGCCAAACTTGCCCCCATCAATCGCCTCTTCCTCCGTTGAAAGCCGATATTGTAGACGAAACACCAACGGCTTAATGAGCAAAAGGCTGCCTTGCATGCCAAAACTGACTCTTCTGACAGTACTGCTGAACTGGCGCAAAGGGTTGGAAGTCCTCGAAGAGAAAGTTCGGGCACCAAAATCGGCTCATTGCGGCTGAGGAAGCTCTCATTGTTCACTCCCTCAAGGAAGCAGAAGGCCTTGAAGCTGAACTGAAGACCGACTTGGTGAAAATCCGCGTCTTGAACACGCAGCTGGTAGATCTTGTGTAATTTGTACTAGAGTCGATGGCTGTGCATCGGCTTTGTTTCTTAGCTCTAAAGTCGATGTCCGTGCATCGGCTGTATACCATGAGAATTTTTTTTTTACTGGCCGATTTTTCTATCGGCCCCCAATATTTCACTGCACATGTATCGCACATGTTCATCTGATTAGGTGCCCCCCGAGCCGAATCTGCCAGGTAACTGCGGATATCGGCTTTGTAGTTAGCCAAGGCACTGTATTTGCACGTCGGCACCGGTAGGACCAATGTTGATTTTTTCAGCTCATCAGCCGACGTAAAACCGCTGCCCATTAGATCGACGTTGAACACAGGCAGAATGTGTGGTGAGGATAATTTTGGCCGATTGCTGGAATCGGCCTCCACGTTGATTGAATCGCTCAATGAAGGTTTTGCAATGTTCCTCCATAGATCTTTGGGGCCGATCCCAAGGATCGGCCTCGCCACGTTTGTCCATAGGTTTGTTCTTGCTAGACGGTCAGGCCGGTGGATAAGACCAGCCTAACCCCGTCCTTCGTCACGTCGATGCGCTCGCAGTCGTCCAAATTGATGCCTGAGAGTGGCTCTTGGCCTGTTGTCTCCCAAGCGTTCATGCCAGGCGTTGAAATCTCGGCTGAGTCATCTGCATGGACGACCTCTACTTCATCTCCATCCCACTGTATTACGCATTGGTGCATCGTGGACGGAATGCAACAGTTGGCGTGGATCCAATCTCTTCCTAGCAGGACAGCATAGGTGCTCTTGCTATCGACAATAAAGAACGTCGCAGGGATGGTTTTCCTTCCTACGGTCAGGTCCACGTTCAGAACATCTTGTGCGTCAGACGCCTGGCCGTTGAAATCGCTCAGTGTCACGTTGGTCTTGATCAGATCCGAGCTAGAGCGTCCCAACCGACGTAGCATGGAGTATGGCATAATGTTGACTGCCGCTCCGGTGTCCACCAGCATCTTGTTGACAGGCTGCCCATTGATATAACCTCGCAAGTACAGGGCCTTCAGATGTCTGTAGCTTCTTTCTCGTGGCTTCTCAAAGATAACTGGCCGTGGGCCGTAGTCAAGTTGTGCCACAGGTGCTTCGTCTAATCCTGGAGCACTAAACTCCGTCGGAAGGATGAACACCATGTTTGTGCCAGCCGATGTTTCATCATCGGCTTTCTTTTGTCTGGGGCGCCACTCTTTCCTTTGTGGCCGACCTTCTTCGTCCAGGGTTCGCTGAATTTTAGCGGCCAAATCAGGCCGCGCCTTCCTCAACGTGTGCTGGTATAACCTTTCGGCTTCCTCCAAACCACGTAGTCGCTGAACCCTACGCTTTTGGGAACGGCTGAGTCCATCAGGGCACCACCTTGGTCGGTGGTACTTATCTTCTTCTTCTTCGTCGTCTCCCAATTCCTCGAGATCTTCCACCTGAGAGGACTCAGCGTGCTTGTTTCGACGCGGGAGACGCCCTAGACGTTTGAACACGGACACGTTAGCTGCATCCTTCCTCTTCTGTCTACATTCTGGGCAGTTGCCGATTGTAGGCAATCGGCTCATTCCTGAATCCCAGCAGTGTCTGAAGAAGGGGCAGTCCCAGTGCCTATCCTCGTCGTCTTGCTCTCTTGACTTTTCCTTGGCGTGGCGCTCATATCTCTCCTCGTCGCGATCATGCCGACGATGTCTCCTGGCGTCCCTAGCCAGACAATCTCTTTCATCATCGTCGTTGGGTCGTCGGCGTTGGTCATATTGACTCACATACTTGTTGAGGAAGTGATCAGAGAGAGGTCGCTGATATCTCACGTTCCTCACTTCTCCCTCTGTGATGTAGCGCTTGCCATCGTGACGGAGCCGATCGCGTGGAACGGCTTCCTCTGTGTCCTTGCTACGAGAGCAGCTGCCCTCATCTCCGTCCTTACCAGAGTGGTGTCCAGGTGCTACCATGTTGATGTTGAACGAGAATCCTGGCTGGCACCCTCCAGGGTAAGTGCACTCCACCATGTTAACGGCGGGGAAAGGGTGCGTGTCGACTTTCATGGCGTACTGGCTGAAAATTAGACGCCCTTGTTCTATCGCCATTTGGACCTGCTGCCGCCACACCCTGCAGTCATTGGTGGCATGGGTGAACGTGTTATGCCACTTGCAGTATGGCTTTCCATTCAGCTCCTGCGCCGTGGGGATCTTGTGGCCTTCAGGTACCTTTAGCTGCTTCTCCTTAAGTAAGAGGTCGAAAATCTGCTCAGCTTTGGTAACGTCGAAGTCAAACCCTCTGGGAGGACCTTGTGGCTTAACCCACTTGCAGGACACGGGGCTTGCCCCCCGAGTCCATTCAGCCACTGCTACCTCTTGATCTCCCGCAGAGCCTTCGTCTTCATCTGCCTCAACCAGGACCACCGCACGCTTGAATTTATCCTGGTATACATCTGGGTGGCGCTGTTCATATACTGACAGCTTCTGCACCATGTGCGCCAGTGAAGGGTAGTCTGCTTGAGAGGCCACGTCCTTGATCGGTGATGCGAGACCCACCACCGCCAACTCGACTGCTTCTTTTTCAGTCACACGAGCCGAATAGCATCGGTTCCTAACGGTCCTGAAGCGCTGGACGTATTCTGACACTGTTTCTCCGCGCCTCTGACGTACTTGTGCTAAATCGGCAATGCCAGCCTCGGAAGCCTCTGAGTGATACTGCATGTGGAACTACTCTTCCAACTGCTTCCAAGTCCGGATTGAGTCTGGTGGCAGCGATGTGTACCACCCGAAAGCCGATCCTGTGAGGGACTGTGCGAAGAACCTCACACGCAGCTCATCTGATGCTGAGATCGTGCCCAGCTGTGCCAAATATCGGCTCACATGCTCGATGGAGCTGGAACCATCTGATCCATTAAACTTGGAGAAATCAGGGAGCCGATATTTGGGTGGTAGCGGGATCAACTCGTACTCGTTGGGGTATGGCTTGGAATAGCCGATTGTCCTCCTTTTCGGCACCATGCCGAACTGGTCTCTCAGGATGGTACTGATCTGATCCGCGGTGCTGGCTGCAGGAGTCGAACTCTGAAGATTCGCCGGAGTGGCATACTTAGCCATCCATGTTTGCTTTTCCAGCTCTGAGCCAACTGTAGGAGCTGAGCTCTGGAGGTTTGTCGGAGTGGCATACTTAGCTAGCCACGTCTGCTTCTCAAGATCTGTTCCCAAAGTTCCTCATGTTGTTCCAGAAGTCCCTGCTGTTGCAGTCTGGTTTGTGAGTGCCCAGTTACTGCAGTCTGGCACGTATGTGCACGTGTATCCGTGAGGGATCTCCTTAGGCGCCTCATGCAAGAACTGGTAGTCACTAGGGTCACCACCGATCTTGTAGACGACGTATGCCGGTGAATTCGGCACTTCTGGTGCTGCCAACGCGAATGGCAGCGGTGGACGGGACTGGAGTGGCATTTCTCCTTGGTAAGTCCCGAGAGCTGGTCCTGATGGAGAGTACTGATGCCTCATGATTTCCTGGATCACCCGAAGAGCGACACGCTCCAAAGTGTTCACCAGGCTCTCAGAATGGCGGTGCAGCGAGTGAGCTACCATGAAGTTAACCTCCTGACGCAGGGACCTGGTGCGTTCTTCTGACGGGGCGAACAGGTCCACTCCATCGAGCGCGCCTTCAGGTGAGAACCCTTTCCACCTGATGCCATGTGAGCGGGTTCTGTGAAAAGAGCCGATGAGGTCGGCTTCGAGGATTGCTTTGACCTCGTCATACTTCTTCTTGAGCTCCTCGGTCAGATCCTCGTACGTGACTGGGGTGCCTTCCGCCATCTCAGATGTAGATGGCGATGCGGTTGATGTCGAAGATTGTCCCACCGGGCGTGCCAGAATGTGTTGCGGTCAGAAACCCACCGGCGAGCAGCGACGGGCAACACAGTAGAGCCGGGAGGCTCCCAGGACTGCGGCTGGCCCTGGTCCCTCCGAGCGACGGCCCGCAAAGACTCGGCACGCACGTCCGATGCTGGTGCAAGGGCGTGCCACCTGACCTATACCTGGTCAGGAAGGTGATGGATGTGCCTCGCTTAGTTTCCTGCATGGCATACACGTAAACATTAAATACGAACCTCGATCGGCTCTCAGGTTGTCCTGTGAATCGGCTCAAAGAGCCGATCCACCCATGATCCGTACGAGGTGTACGAATATATGGTGGTCCTGCTTGATCAAAATAAAGCTAAAACGACCTACTACGATCTAGGGTTTTCACCACATAATCGGAACATCCTACTCGTGATTGAGCCTGGCGGCCACGCACGGTGATCGTAAACCGACCCTAGACAAGGCCTAAAAACCAACACGAGGTTGATCCCCGGAACATCCTGTCTAGGGCTAGCAAACTACACCCTACGCGCCACTGGATCCTTCAACCCGTTTGTAAGGCCTAACTATGCAGATATTAAACTAATCCTTGAAGAACAAGGAGCAATCATAACGGATCGGATCTACTAAATAATGATCAAGCGGGGTGCCGCCCTTACACCTAAGATAGGCGTAAGGGCGGCTAGACGTCTCAGGGTTGCACGATGATAGCATATGATACGATGAACAATGCTAACCCTAACACGTCTAAGATAACTACGTTGCTCGCCATCAAAAAGGCTTCAGTACGAGCAACGCATGAACAGCGGATGAACGTGTACTGCCTAGATCGCAAGATGCGATCTAGGCAGCATGATGCTTACCCGGAAGAAACCCTCGAGACAAGGGAGTTGGCGATGCGCCTAGATTGGTTTGTGGTGAACATGATTGTTGTTTATTTCATAAACCCTAGATACATATTTATAGTCCGTAGACTTTCTAACGTGGGAATAATCCCAACCGGGCACGAGACAAACTCTATCTAACCGACACGTATCCTACTATATTACAGATACACGGGCAAACTAGCTTAAACTTTGCATATAAGGCCGATTCATGTATTTCTTCCATGTATATCCTTCAAGCTCATCTTTAATCGCGGCCCACCTCTGATCCGGTCAAATTCTGGTGATAACACCTTCACCTAGACCAAGGTAGTTCACAACTATCATATTGATTTCTTCCTTGTGATATTTATACAGGGCAAGTACAACTTTGAATTTGAACATTTGATTTGATATCTTTTCTTTTAAAATAGTTTGTGTTGGGATTTTATTGTATTAGTTTTATCATAAGATAAATAAAGTATCTGTATGTCTTCACTACTGTAGTTGTCATTGACCCTAATGTGGCTAACACTTATTTCAGTGTGTCGCCCTCGACAACTTTGGGTATAATGGTAAGTATACCCTACTCGATAAAACGTGTTACATAAGTATAGGTGATTTGACATATGTTAGATTGTTTGAATCCCTCGATGGGTGTCATTGGTAACATCTCTAACCGTATATAAAACGTGTTCCTACATATATGTAGGTGGGTTCCGATCCCTATTGCAATCAGTGTTTTTTGGAACTGATTGAATGTTGAGTACGCGTAAATTGACCCCAGTTTCAGATTTTACCTCTGTATCGTTGAGACTTGGTCTCATCGCCGTTGGGGCCTACTGTGTTGACTCATGTCTGTGACATGAGCCGGGCCAACATCATAGTCGATCAATTCCGATCGGTATCGGTACCGCTCTGAGTACCTTGTAAAGTGTGCTGGTGTTGGCTGCGCCTTAGCCATAAGCGCTCTGTACACAGGAAGTGCCAGGATCTTTCGTTTCGATTCCTCCAATTCAGTAGGTAATCCCATCCCTCTAGTCCTATCTCAGAAGGGCGGCTTGGGTTTCCGTTTCGTTAAGAAGAGAAGGGCCTTCGAGAGTTGATTGTTCGTTACGAGCAGAAGACATACAAAAACGATTGCTACTTTGAATGTCTATCCTTAGCGGTCTATCCACGAAACTACATCTGTAGACTTCTCTCGCACAAAAGAAAGAATTGATCTCAAAGAGGCTTCTCCCGCTTAAACAGCTTTCTCAAGCCGATCTTGTGACGGGAGCAAAGAGATCCGTGGTTATCGTTCGATGAGGTATTAGATAGTTCACCTGATCTGGGTGTGTTTTTGGGCGTCCGCTTTTGACCAAGTCAACTGAAGTCACCCCAGAGTGAGAATGCTTTGATTACCGCGGTGGTATGGCTGCTTGAAGGGACCTGTTGCCGACAACTCCGTAAACCAACTGATGGACTTTATAGGTAAGTCAGTCAAGATGATAGGTCTGAAATGAAGAGTACCTTATTTCTTAGCCTTAAGGAAATGCTTGTCTTATTGTTTTTTCTTGGTTGGTACGCTCCCCCTTGTGAAATAAGTCTTCTATCTGCACACGTTCCTGGGAGACTTTCACCCATCCCTTGAGGCTTCGTTCCCGCTTTGAATTGGCCTGTGCCCGTTGATGAATCATCAATCCATTCAGCCGTCACGCCGAGAAGACGGACTTGCTGGTATCGTGAAATAGAAGATGGCAGTTCTCTTTTTCAACTAACCCAACCCGCCTTTCACCGCATCGGGCGAGGACCCAAGGCCCCTTTACCTGGCTAGGGTACAATAGCAGTTCCTTAGCGGGAATGAAGAATTCCATCCTCTGGAGCCTCTGGAGATACTAGAAGCAAGAGAGAGGAATAACTTACTTTGTTGGTAGTAGAGCTGGTTCTCTAATTCAACCTGAAAGAAACCTAGGGCAGATTGGCCTACTCTATCTCTTCTAACAAGACAAGGGCAAGGGCGCTAGCAGTGTGAAACATGCCGCTATATCTGGCACTTCTTTGCTTGTAACAAACAGAGCTATCTAAAGCTTGAAAGTAAGCAACTGAGCTATATATTCCAACGTACCATAAGCCATCCTTGATCCAAGGCAAGCAGCTCCCTCCTCTCGAATAGGCTGATCGGTGATACGTGATTGAGCTTCGAGGAAGAAAAGCTAGACGACTCTGTCCTCCAAAAGGACCTTCCATTCATCCTATACTCAGATTCTGAGTGCCAAAGACAAGATATCCGTCCACTTGACAACGGCACTATGGGTCCTACTATCAACCAGGGGAAGAAATGGCTTCTAGAGAAGACAAAGCTATAGTGCATGTGAAGAAGCAGAAGCAGCAGCCACTAGGAATGGTAAAGAGTGCCGGGAATTCGAAAGCTCAAGGGAAGGGAAGTTCTGATCCGGTTCCAGCACCTTCCTACTTCTTGACCTTGCTTCTCACCATTAGGGGATAGAGTCTAGTAGTTCCTCCCATGCCAAGGAAACTTCTATCGATTGGCGCCGTTGGTTGGAAATTTTCATAGCATTCCCACGCCTTGTTCTTCATCAGCTTGGTGCCGCTTCAATTACGAGGTCTGTCAGCTTCCATCTCCCGATGTTGCTACTCGTATCCATTCCTCCCTGGAACCTGTTGCGAAGAGCTTGCAAAGGTGCCAAGGTTGCCTGAATCGAATCAAATAAGAGCTCTGCCTTCTTGACTAGCTATTCGTGCTGCTCCGCTAGCTGGTGACTTGCCTGTCCCCTCATACATACTTACTTAGGTCTAGACCCCTATTCGCTGACCACCGGGCTCCATCTTTCTAGTAGCAAGAAAAAGCCTATACTACTTCTGATTCCATACGCAACGCATACCTCTAGAGTGTAGCAGTGACTTCTTTCTCTCTCGGTGATCCCTTGGTTGGATACTATTTGCATGTTGACTAGTGGGAATTCCAGCTATCCCTTTCCAACAACTAGACAAGTTCGGTGCATCTAGACTTTCTTTTTGACCGATATACTGAACCTATTCCTTTCAAGCCAACCGATTCAAACTCGTAGAATGACTTGACTTTCGAACAAGACTACGGCACTCCTTCCTCGAGAACTGCTTTCGCTTCCAGCTATTTAAGGCAAGACAAGAGCGGATCGGCTTTTCCTTGCTACAGAGGATTGAAGCTCTTTCCACACTGAAGATCGGATCCATTCCAGCTTCACTTCAACCTTGCCAGCTCTATTGCTGGGATTCCAGAAGTTATATTAATGGATTTGCCACCTGGCTCGCTTCAATGGATGAGTCGGGCTAGGGTGATGACTCGGGCTCGGGAGTTTCCAGTGAAGGAAAAGTCTCGTATTTCTTGATCTAGTTCCTACCATTTCTGATCCGGATCTAGCTAGATGAGTAGTTAGTTTGGGAAACAAGGGTGCCGAGCTGATGTGTTATCATATCATATTTGAAAGGAAGTCAGCTATTGAATCAGCAACTAGTCTGGTGTTGATACGCCGCGATGCCTTTGCTTCACAAAAGACACCGTGAAAGAAGCCCACATGCCCACTCTTCTTTCCCCCCCTCACCTCAACCGTATAGTGGATGGGTTTGGGGGGCCTCGGTTTCCCTACACCAGTGAATTTCTTTTTCGTAGGTGATCCCGCTCCCAATCGCAGATTTGAACAATCAAGTCGATATGGGGCTTATCCCTTTGGTTACTCCTAAAATATTGGCTGCGCCTGTAGATATCTTCGAGGATCTGGGCGATTTTGACCCGCTTTTCGGCGCTCGCCGTTTCAAGGTGAAGATCCTCGTAAATTGATTCCAACAGGGTTTCGTGCAGCTTACGATTTCGACAGGATCTCAGAACAGATTGAATTCTTTTCCTTAAGAAAGAAATGGAGGGTATTCCAGGTTGCGCCCCATTTATGGGCGGCTCTGACCGAAACCCATCTTTGCCATCGGCGTCTTGACGTCTAACTTTTTTTTTTTCGAGGATCCTCATCTCCTGGCGTAGCGGAAGCACTCGACGAGGCCTCTACGACAGAAGAGATTCTTCCCCGTTTCTGCCCGGAGGACGATTCCATCAAATAAATCAAAATCAAAGTGAAGCATAACAAGAAGAAAAAGAGATCGTGGTGTAAGTAAATGATTCCTTGTATACGTTTTTTTTCGAACCGCTATTTCCTGCACAGAGCCTGTGCTTTTTGTGGTTTTCCGCTCATTAAACCACGCTGCCGGGGCGATCCAGTTACCCGGAGAAGAGAAGATTTCTTTTCTTTGCTGATTCCTCTCAATGAAATTTGCCATGTTGCACTAAGTTACTTACGGATGTATGCATGCACTCCGGGAACACTTTGGGGTGAACACCCATACTAGATTTCCTGCCTGCCTGCCGGAACTATTAAGCTGATAGGAATGAGAAACAAGCTGAGCTGAAACATTACGGGCAGCTACATCTAGGCTTATAGTAAGCGATTCAAACTCTCTCTTTAGTGGACACACACGACATGATAAATGTGATGGAAGGCTGGAGACATCGCTCCATCGGGCATTAGACAGAAGCCAGTGGTATCCAGAGTGTGCTACCCCGGCTGGACCAAAAAGGGATTAATACTACTTCAAAGTAGAAAATCCGGTAACCGTGACCGCCCTAAAACAAAGCGAACAGAACTACACTTCAAAACGGAGTCAGTTAGAAAATGGGTGAGATAGCTCAGTTGGTAAGAAATCGCATAGGACTCAAAACTTTTGAAAAACGATTGAAAAGATAACAAAAACATACATAAGATCAGCTATATTTAAAATAAGAAATTGCTTATTAAAACATTAATCTGCCATTGAATTCTAAAAGGTGGAACGAAGTGACACGACAATATTCTTTTGAGCGTATGTCGCTAAGCGAGTGAAGATCCCATCTATTATCTACTGCTGGGTTTAGTCGTTCAATAAAGGTTATAGGGCCTGTCCGTCCGGTGTACGTACCATCCTTAGGTCTACTACTTTCAAGTACGGGTTCGTTCAAAACGCAGTTTTCCGAGGCTATCGATTCGTACCTGCTACCGAAGGAGCTTTTGCTTGCTTTGATAGTACACGGTATACTTTCCAGATAGATACACGTTAACACTACTAGGAAAAAGCCTATAGTTGGAGGCAATAGGTACCGGCGCACCACCAAGGACGTGCGCCGGTGACAAGTGTTGCCGGCGCACCTCTTTTCAGACGCGCCGGGGATGCGGGCCTTCTGCCGGCGCACCAGAGGAGCAGGCTCGCCGGCGCTATTTCCTGGCATGGCCCCGGCCGATTCGGGCCAGGCCCAAGAATCATTGCCGGCGCACCGGCCCAGTGGTGCGCCGGTAGAAAATTTGCTATTGCCGGCGCACCCCTTGGCCGGTGCGCCGGCAATGATTCTTGGGCCTGGCCCGGGGGTGATATAGCCGAAAGGGCTATGTGCTGCCGGCGCACCCATGCCCTGGTGTGCCGGCAGTAACCTGGGCAGGGCAGTTATTTCTGCTCAACAACCACCCCCACTACTACCACTCCACACTCCTCCACACAACCCGACCCTTCTCCCAACCCACCTATTTTTTGCCCATTTCTATCCCAAATTTAGCCAATTTGACCAAACAAAATCATATTTTTTTACCAAATCTTCCCTTCCTACATGCATCTCCCACATCCCCCTATGTAGACCTAGATCTACTATCCCGCATTGACCGCTCAATCTAGATCTAGATCTAGAAAGTCGGCTTCCATACGCCGTGGTAGCGGCGCGACGTCTCGATCTTGTTGACGAGTATATCAAACCAATAGGTGATTAATGAACAAATTGAGGAATGAAATCAACGTATATTGGACATTAATTTGAAGCAAAGCTCGTGTGTGGCATATATATATGTTGTGTTTGTGCTTGTGCTTGTGTGTGTTGGCGTTGAAAATGAGTTGCCAACGTTGCGCCGAAATGTTGATTCTTTAAGTTTCCGTTTCGGCACATTTCTGGCGCTCCTATGTCCTACCGTGTAGGAAGGTCATGCCGAAATTTTCCGTGAAAACTACCGACGGATGCATGGTTCTAATCAATTATGTAATCTTACCATGCAGGCGATAATGGTTATCGAGATGAGTGAAAGCATCGTGATGAGATATCTGAAACACGCGATCATCGACATGTATGAAAATTACCGCACGGAGGTATTGTGTCCGTGCCGGAGATGCAAACGAGGGAAATGGTTTGACCCGTATTCAGGCAAATTGCAGGGGCACCTGCTCACTAATGGTTTCATGCATGGACACACTCAATGGATGAGTGATGATGGCGCGGAGGTCAATGGGGCGACGGCAGCAGGTGGTAATAATGGCCGGCAAGAAGGAGGGCATCATGATATTGATGACGATGAAGAGCTTGTCGCACAGGACGATAACCTTGACGACGACAATAACCTTGACGACGACGAAGAGGTGCCGCTAGCTTCAGTCGTGCGGGACCCTCATCTTCAAGATCTGCTTCTTGAAAAGACGAAAGGCGCCAAGCGGAAATCAAAGCTTGAGCAACTCGAGATAGACTCGAATACTCCGTTGTACGACTCAGGTCGCGGGTTGGGGGAGTCTCGCTTGAGAGTAGCTCTCGATGTGCTGCAGATGAAGGTGAAACACGGATGGACGGACACAAGCGTCGACGACATCCTGGAATACGTGAAAGATCTCCTTCCTGCCGGGAACACGTGTCCTGGTAGTCTAGCCGAGGCCAAGAGAATCACGTGCCCTCTCGACTTACCCCACGAAAAGTATCACGCCTGCATCAACGACTGTATCATGTATCGCAAGGAGCACATGGACAAGACCAAATGTCCTGTGTGTGAAGCTGAACGGTACAAGAAAGGGAAGAAGAAAGCTCCTCGGAAAGTTGTGTGGTACTTCCCGCTCGCCCCCCGGCTTCAACGGTTCTACGCGGACCGCAAGGAAGCAAAGCTCATGCGCTGGCACGCAGAAAGAAAGGAGTCAGTGTTGAATGATAAAGAGCGGATTGAGCACCCAGTGCTGACGCACCCTTCGGATGCAAGCCAGTGGAAAGCATTAGACAATGAATTCGGAAGTTTTGGGGCAGATCCCAGAAACATCAGGTTGGGTGCGAGCACGGACGGATTCAATCCGTTCGGAAACCAGAGCAGCACACATAGCACATGGCCCGTGTTTGTATGGATCTACAACCTCCCGCCCTGGCTGTGCATGAAGAGGAAGTACATACAGATGAGTATGCTAATTCAAGGGCCGACACAGCCAGGAAACGATATCAACATGTATCTTGAACTATTAAAGGAGGAGCTTGAAACGTTGTGGGCGGAGGAAGGGGTAGATACATGGGACGCCGTCGCAGAAGAATATTTCCCTTTGAGAGCCGCGTTGATCACGACGGTGCAGGACTACCTCGGATACGGTTACATTTCGTGCCAGGTGTGCCATGGACACAAGGCATGTGTCAGGTGCATGGAAGAGACGATGTTTTTGCAGCTTGGTAAGGATCCCGGCTCTTCGAAAACAGTTTACATGGGGCATCGAAGGTGGCTACAGAAGACTGACCCGTGGAGAAAGCGTGGAGATCTGTTCGATGGTACAAATGAACCCCGAGGACCTCCACGTAAGAAGAGCGGCGAAGAGATCGATACATTACTGAAAGGTTGGAAGGAGTGCCCTGCGCCGGGAAAGATTCGTCAAAAGCCTGGAGAGAAGAAGAAGAAAAAGGAAACGACGCCGCTTGTATGGAAAAGGAGGTCCGTGTTTTGGGACTTGCCGTACTGGAAAATTCTCGATACACCTCACTGCCTTGATGTCATGCATATTACAAAGAACGTGTGCGAGAGCTTGCTTGGCACTCTTCTCAACATGCCGGACCGGACCAAAGATGGGCCGAAAGCAAGACACGACCTGAAAGTTTTGGGCATCAGGGAAGAGCTTCAGATCCCGCCGGCCCAAGAGGGACAGTCGGAGGAGGAGGCGGACGGCGGTCAGAAGCGCAAAAGGATTAAGCAGCCAGACTATTACTGTCCCCCCTCCTGCTTCACTTTTAGTCCGGCCGAGGTCGATCAATTTTTCAATTGCCTTCTAGGAGTCAGAGTGCCCTTCGGTTACTCCGGGCTAATAAGCAGATACATGGACCCCAAGAAACGAAACTTCAGTGGCATGAAGTCTCATGACTGTCACGTGATGATGACGCAGATTCTTCCGGTTGCAATCCGAGGTATAATGGATGACCATGTCCGTGCAATGCTGACTGGGCTCTGTAACTTCTTCGACGTCATAACTCGGAAGTCGATAAGCGTGAAGAAACTCGCAAGGCTCCAGGAAGAGATCGTGGTGATCCTATGTGAGATGGAGATGTACTTCCACTTTGCATTCTTTGACGTGATGGTCCATCTCGTTGATCCATATCATGGATGATATCGTCAGTCTAGGGCCGGCATTCTTACACAACATGATGCCGTTTGAAAGAATGAATGGGGTCATTAAAGGATACGTTCGTAACAGGTCACATCCGGATGGAAGCATCGTCCAGGGCTGGCTCACCGAAGAGTGCATCTCTTTCTGCACGAATTATCTAGACATCGAGGACCCTGTTGGTTTGCCTCAAAACAAGCACGTCCGCAGGTTCGAGGGAGTAGGCCACAAAAATGGAAGGAAGGAACTGCACGTGCACATGTCTGGTCGGACTTCCGACTTTGACAGGGCCAACTTAGTAGCGCTACAACACATTGACTTGATCGATCCTTGGTTGAAAGAGCACAAAACCATGATAGAGAACAGTGGCAAGCCGATGATGACGGAAGCAGAAATATACAGAGAGCACAACTCCTCTTTCGCGCGCTGGTTCAAAGACCACATTGATGCTAATCTCCCACCAATGGATTCTGACAAGGATAAACTAGTATTGGCCTTGTCACATGGCCCCGCGCCCAACATCATGACTTACCAAGCGTACGATATCAACGGGTACACATTCTACACGGAAGAAAAAGACAAGAACAGTGTTTACCAGAACTCAGGGGTAACGATGGATTCCTGGACGGGTGACGTAAAGACTAGATACTACGGAAGAATCGAGGAAATCTGGGAGCTTAACTACGCTGGGGAGAAAGTGCCGATGTTCCGTATCAGATGGGCTAAGAGCGTCAGAACAGAAGACCGGTATTTCACCACCATGTTTCTACCCGAAGCCAACAAATCAAAGTCCACGAACGCCACCGCGCAGAATGAGCCATGGGTACTGGCAGAACACGTGCACCAATGCTTCTTCATAACCGACCCATCCAGGCCTAGCCGTGTTATCGTGAGGAGAGGCAAGAGGACCATCGTCGGAATGGATGGAGTCGCCAACGAGGAAGACTTCGAAGGACAAGTCGGAGACCCAATGATGGAAGAATCCGAGGACGAAGAGACAACATACACCACAAGAAGAAGCAGGACCACGCTACCGAGGTTAGGTCGACCCTTCAAAAGAAGAAGTCACGACACGGGGCTAAATTATTCAACGACGAGCAAGAAAAGCAAGAAGAAAGCGAAACACTCTTCTCAATCGATGATGTAAAACTTTATTTGCAATCTATAACTCATATTTTGTGTAATTCATAACTACTCATATGGTCATGGCCAATATTTTATGTATGAATAATTAATATTGTGTTGGTCAATATTTTATGCATGCATGTATATAACTCATATTTTTTGTAATGCATAACTCATATTGCTTGGTTATTATCTTGAAAAGAGAAGGAAATAAAATAGTATAGGATTTGTGGGAAAAGAAAAGAAACATAAAAGAAAGTGAAAAGAAATAAAGAAAAGAATAAAAATAAAATAAAATAGAAAAGGACATGGCCAGCCAGGTTGGGGGACAAGTCCCAGGTATAGCTGGGCTCACCTTATTGCCGGCGCACCACCTGTTTGGTTCGCCGGGGGTATAGTTGTCCCCGGCGAACCAAACAGGTGGTGCGCCGGCAATAAGGTGAGCCCAGCTATACCTGGGACTTAACCGCTGCGCGATCCTCTCTTCTCCCTCCCCATTCCCAGTCGATCGAGACGAACCGCGCCGCCACCGTCGATCTCGAGCGTCGCCGCCACCATCGATCTCGAGCGCCACCACGCGGAAGCCCTGGACCAAGATACCTCGCTGCACGCCAGAGCCTCCGTGCAAGTAGGAGCAGGGCGTGGCCACGGAGAGGAGGGGGATCTAGGGCGTCACGCGCCGGCCGCCGTCGCCACCGTCGCCGAGAGGAGGAGGAGGGCGTTGCGCGCCAGCCACCATCACGGAGAGGAGCAGCACGCCACCATCACCGTTGGTAAGAACCCCCTTCCCCTCTCCATCCCCCTCTTCCTTCCCTCTCTCTGCCTCCGAATTCTTGCAGTAGTTCTTGCAAGAATGCTTGATGTGCATTCGAATCCTTAGTGCTTGCAGTAGTTCTTGCAAGAATGCTTGATGTGCTCTGGTGGCAGTAAGAAAAAATTGAAGTTCTTGCCTCCAAAAATCCTTAGTTCTTGTAGTAGTTTATAGTTCTTGATGTGCTCTGGTCGATTTAGGGTTTATAGTTTATGCTCTCTGGTTGCAGTAAGAAAAAATTGAGATGTAGGATGCTACTGAAAATGCCTAATGCAAATGCTACTGAAATGCTACTAAAAATAAAAACTAGACACTAGACAGTATGTTAGTTCTTCATTAAATGAAAATGAAAATGGTTTTGCTAGCTAAATTGGTTTAGTTCATTTAGGTTTTGCTCTCTGGTTTGCTAAAATGGTTCATTTAGCTGGAGAATTGGAATGTTATGTGTTGGAGGGTGATGGTTATGGTGAAATGCTACTGTGAAAAAACCTCATGCTCATGCTCATGCTACTGTCAAATTATGTTAGCAATTCTCTGGTTCATTTAGCTAAATTAGTTTTGTTGCAGTAGCTAAAATGGTTTAGTTGCAGTAGCTAAAATGAAAATTGATTTAGCTGCAGTAGCTAAACTGGTTTTGCTATATAAACTTGCAGTAGCTAGTTTCATTTAGTTGATTTTTATTTTAGTGTTTGCTGCTGCATTATGCTTCTGGTTTGCTTCTGGTTGAGATGGAAATGAAAATAAAATGCTTTAATAAAATGCTTTATATACTAAGTGCTGTTGAAAAAAGAAATTGAGTTGGGGTTTTTTATTATAGTGTAAATGAAATGGAAATGCTACTGGTTCATTTAAAATAGTTCTCTGGTTTAGTTCACTATTTCTACTTCACTATTTAAAATGGAAATGGAAATGAAATGAATGCTCATGTTGATGCTCACTGGTTGCAAATAAAGATTTTGAAATGGTTTTGAAATGCTACTGCTCATGCTCATGCTCACTGCCAAAAAAGAATGCTTGATGTGCTCTGGTTTGCTAAAATGGTTTGCTAAAATGGTTTGCTAAAATGGATTTAAATTGGTGCTATGCATGGTTGATGCTAGTTCTCTGGTTTAGGATTTAGGACCAAGGGTGTATTTCTGTTGTAATTAAGCAGTAATGTTTAGGTAAACAATAAAAGAAAATAAATTTGTTCTCTGGTTCATTTAGCTCATTTAGGTTTTGTTAGTATAAAATGATATCGTCTATTCATGCTCATGTTGCTCTTTTGCAATTTAGGAATCCAGGATGATGAACATTTCTTGCACTTACAGTCAAACTGGCCCTTATGCAAATTTTGGGTCTTTTGATGTCCTCATTGACATAGACAGGAATTGCTTGGACAAGATTTGTAAGTAGAGGAATTAGTTAACAGGAAATTTCACAAAATTTGTTATCAACAAGGAGCTCAGGGAGAACTTTTGACTAACTATGAGAGTATGTCCCACAGGGGCAACAACAACATATTATCATTTCTTGCAAAAAAAAGAAAATGAAAATAAAAATGCTTGCAGTACCTAGGTAGCTAGGCAGTACGGTTTTTTATGCTTGCAGTACCTAGAGAATTTGATATATAAAATTCATTGGTTTGCTTCATGCTAAAGATGGGTTCATTCTTAATACAGAGAACATAGTCAGTATTTCTAATACACCTAGTTACTGTTATGTATTATATTTGCTTCTTATTTTTGAATACATACAAGTGTCCAGGGCTAGCATCAAACAACCACCAGTAGCAAGTGTCCAGGGCTAGCTAGCATCAAACAGCCACCATGGTTGAATGCTCATGTTGATGCTCAATTCTCTGGTTCATTAAAAAGCCTTGTTTCCATATGCTGCTATATATAGACCATGTGTTTTACACATTCTTGGATGTTGTTTAGTATGTAGGTTATTGTTAGTAAGTTCTTGGAGCCAAGCATGGTTTCTTTTCATGGCTGTCATAAACAAATACTACTGCTGTTGGTACTACTAGTACTGTTGGTACTACTGTTGGTTTAGATCATGTCATTTTTGTGCTGTTTTGATGCTAAGTTGTTGCAAATGAAAATGAAAAGTTCTTGTCTCTGGTTATATTTGTAAAATGCTACTGCTGGTATTTAGTTCTTGCAGGGATTGGGTTGCTATTGAGTGCCGGAATGTCGATTCATTTCCGTTCCGGAAATTCTAGCACTCGGCATGACCAATTTTTAGCAAAGGTCATGCCGAATTTTTCCGTGAATTCTAACTCTTTTTCATCTTCTATTAGTGCAAGCCACCATGTCGTCTCAAGAAGAGTTAGAGGAGCACTACAATAGGCACTTCTTTAGGACGGAGGAGGATGCCGAGGCCGCTGGTGTTGGCAGTGACGAGGACCATGAGATGGAGGATGCCGCTGGGGGTAGTGCCGACGAGCCAAGCGGCAACGAGGCAAGCGGCGCCACCGGGGGTAGTACCTACGAGCCTAGCGGCGATGAGGCAACCGGCGCCGCCGGGGGTGGCGGCGAGACAAGCGGCGACGATCCTAGCGGCGCCGCCGGGAGTAGTGGCACCGGGACAAGTGGAGCCAAGAGGCCGCGGAAGGCAAGGCGCCAAAACACGGTCGGCACCGGCAGAGACACAGTCAAAGAGGTGGACCCCGCCAGTGGTTTGCCGGTGGAGCCTAAGGATGTTGCCAAGGGGTACGGCAACCAACTGGCATGTATCCTCCGAGAGGTCGTCAATCTCAACGAGACGGACCTCCGAGCTGAGAGCAAAGCGCCTTTGCGAGCCCAGCTCATTGCGAGGTTGCACGCACGATACAAGTTCCTAGGCGACTACGCCTCCAGTCATCAAACCAACAACATTGTGAACTCACAAGCCCTCCTGAAGTTCACCAAACACCTCAGCAGCTATAAGTACATGGTGCGGAAGCTGATTGCTGAGGGCAAAGGTTTTGAAGAGGTCCACTCCGCCTTTCCGCATGTCACCCAGGCGGACTTTGATGCTTTTGTGGCCAATGAAGAGCTACAAGCAACCAAGAATCGCAAGTTGTGGGGGAAGGAAATGCGGGAGCTTAACATCGGCAACCACAACCTTGGGAGCCGTGGGTACGAGGGAAAGGAGCCCTATTGGGCGAAGGAGGACGAGGCGTATGTAAATGCCGGCATTGAGAAACCCTGGCTCAAGTACAAGGACCCGCTTGAAAGAAGATTCATCAGGTCCCGGTACCATAAGAAGAAACTAACCGGGGAACTTGTCACGGACCCGAAGGTCGTAACCGACATAATTTGGTTCACGAACGACAAGAAGGTCCTGGCGTTGGAGAAAAAACTGGTAAGCAATTTACCGGTTTTATTAGATCAAGTATCGTTCATATAATAGTAGCAACATTTCTAAATGGTTCGCGTTTCTTCCGCAGGAAGAAGAAAGACAAAGACTTTCTCAAGGTGACGAAGGCTCCTCGTCCTAGGCGTCGATGGGCAGGGTAGCATGGGACAAGCCTCTCGTACGGGCGCTAAACATCGTTAATGAGCATTCACCGACGAGAAGGCCGCATAGAGGCCGTGTGGCTGGCGCTGGTACAGGCTACAAGCATGGTCACTATGGCTTGTCGTCTGCGGCCGATAAAAATGCGCGTAATGAGAGGAAGCAGTGGGAGGCGGAGGAAATGAGGGAGTCAATCCTAGCCCAAGTCCAAGCTGGTTTGGTACCGCAACTGGTACCGCAACTCAAAGCTACACTCGTACCTGAAGTCAAAGCTGAAGTCGCCGCTTCAGTCCAAGCAGATTTCAACGCTCTACAAGCGTGGTATGAGGGTGGCAAACAAGGCCCCCCCCCCCCGAAAATGCAAGTGGTTAGCTTCAACGGCAGCAACTCGATGGTGCCGCCGTCCGCCGGCAATGACAATGTTATAATGGAGACTCCTCCGGCCGCCGGCAATATCGCTGGTGCTAGGGATTCACCGTCCATGCCGGGTAGCAGCCCCTCCGTCACTTGCACGCCCGCCGCCGCATGTGCTGGCCTGTCGACATTAGCCGAGCTCAACGCCCTCACGGTAATTAACTAATGTGTACATCAAGTTAATATATTAGTTTCGTCATCCTTGCCCTCTCTCTAACGCCATACACATGTTCTCGCAGGCGCTCTCAACGCCATGCACCTTCCTGATGAGAGTAAATGACGAACTCAAAGACGTCGCGAGGGGGTCCATCCTTCGGCCCCTGGATAAGAAGTGGCACACACGAGATATGGCGGATGACGTTTACCGGGTTGAAGTGGATCGGGCGTTACCGGGCTATGAGGATTTGTTTCCTCCTAATCAACCGCATGGTGCCGATGACGATAGCCCGTTGAATCTGGCCTCACTGAAGGGTTGGGTACTGCTATGGCCGAAGACCCTAATTCGGATCAACACCTACTCGGGGTCGACGGCAAGCAAAGACAAGCACCTTGCGGCGCCACATGTCGGTTGTCCCTCCACGACAGCCAGCGGCGCCCGTGGTCATCGCCCCACCAGAACGGCCAGCTGCGCTGCAGGTCAGCGCCCCACCACAACAGCCAGCTGCGCCAGAGGCCGAGGAATACGAACGTGACAACTTCCAATGGGATATTCCTACGTCTTCACAAGTTGTCCATGAGGATGCGCCGGGCTTGAAATATGTGTGCTCCAAGAAGCTGTTCGATTCTCAAGAAACGGCTGAGGAGGAAAATCCTGAGGAGGTCACCACCGCCGCCGTCAAAAATATGTTGAGCCCAAACACACTCCGTGCTACGGCCACTACGGCGATGGAGGGTCCATCAGTACAACCCAAGAAGAGGAAGAGGCAAAATAAGAAGGACGCCCAAGACAAGGCGGCGGCGGCCAAATCCAAGGACAAGGTCCCACTCCTTGACAAGTTGCCAAACAATTGGCGACCTCTGCATCACTTGGGTCAACCGATGCTGCCGGAGCATGTCGTGAAGAAACTCACCCCGGATATGAGGAGCTTGCATGAGACTGTCTTGCATGTGGAGAACCTTCTTCTCAAATCAAAAGATCCTGGTTACCCTCTCTTCGTGGCGAAGGTGCCAACTGGCATGAACTTCGTCGAGAAGTACCCCGCGGACTTGTGCTTCATCCGGTTCAACGACATCTTCAGCATCTATCGCATGCAAGCGCTCCACTTTAGTGTGGTTCGCCTAGTTGCTCTTAGCTTGTCTTCCCAGATTGTTAAGGAGGGGACGCCGACCATCGCGATAATGGACCCCTTCTATATGCGGGAGAGCATCATCTGCAACGCTGGGGATCGCGCGATTGCCACCCAGCAGGTCGAGGATTTCATGCTGGCGAACATTAAGAAGGGCGCCATTCTCATCCCTTACTTCCCCGAGTAAGTAATCACTCGCTAGTCCCCCATCACCATTCTATCCTATATCTCCATTTGCATTTCCAAAGGTTAATCCGTGTGTTTTCCGCAGAGACAAGTTCTGCACCCTCATCGTCGTGCACCCGCAACACTCGCATGCAGTCTATCTCGACTCGGGTAGGGACCGCAAGAAAGACTACACCCACATCAGGGCCCTTCGCAATGATGCTCTCACCGGCTTCGCCAACAAGGCAGGCCCCCTCAAAGTAGAGAGAAAATCCCGAGGAGGCTTGGTCTTAACCCACACAACCAACTTCCCCTGCCTCAGGCAGTCGACGCCCGACAATGGGATGGACGCGTGGTACGCCATCCTTCAGATGCAGGAGTACATAAAGTACGCAGATGACATGTTGCTGCCAGAGAATCTCAGAAACAGGTTTGCAAACATGGCGGATGTCCCTGATAGAGAGATTAGAAAGAACTGGGGTCGCATCCAGCAGTTCATTTGCACGATAATCCTACAGGATGTCAACAATAGGTCTGGCGAGTTCTTCTACAGCTATGGTCTACCACCTAATGACGAGATAGAACTCCGCTTGGAGATGTCGCGTGATGAGAGGCCGTTCAACTCGCTTGAGGGCTGCCGTCCATTCCCCCCTAGGTGTACAACCTGATCCTACGACGGGAACACTTGCTAAAGCTTGAACGATATGTCCTTGAACTTCCGTACTGTAATAATTGCTATATATTCCCATAGAATCGACTAGTTGCTTTTATTTAGTTGTATGAATGTGCATGTGAACATGTGTCTGTAGTTTCATTTACTTTGCTATATATTTCAAGATTATGGCGTACATAGCTTAATAATTATTTGCATTTACTCGACCACTACTTGCCTCGTATTTGGAGTTCGCCGATGATTAGAATGTTCGGTCAATCGTACACTCGGGGGTGGAGCCAGTGAGCCTTGGTGCGACGGCCACAAGTATCAATCTATTGTGCATCCTACCTAGCCTCACTGACTCCATCCCTGGATGTTAATATTTGTTTCGACCGACAAAGTATGAGGCACGCTATTTAATTCGTACTACTTGTCTTCTATTTGAGTTCGCACTTCTTAATTGCATTGGCCGATGATTAAAATGTTCGGTCACTTGTACACTCCGGGGTGGGGCCAGTGAGGCTTGGTGTGATGGCCACAAATATCAATCTATTGTGCATCCTACCTAGCCTCACTGACCCCATCCCTGTATGTTATTATTTATTTCGACCAACAAAGTATGAGGCACATGCTATTTAGTTCATACTACTTGTCTCTTATTTGAGTTGGCACTTGTTCATTGCATTGGTACTAACGTTTTACTTGTCTTGTGAATGGAGATGCCGACGACATATGTCGTGTACAAGGGGAGGGTTCCTGGAGTCTACGACGACTGGGAGGACTGTCGGAGACAGGTGCACCATTTCAGCGGCAACAGCTACAAGGGATACCCCACTAGGGTGGAGGCGGAAGGAAGATACGCCCGTTATCTAGCGGGAGAGATGAGGGACATGAGGAGGAACCGGATGAAGACCATGGCCTTCGTGATGATGGTCATCATGACCATGTTGGTCATGTTCTATGTGATTGTAGTTTAGGTTAGGACCTACATTGTGAGGTGTATGACGATACTTGTGACGACTATGTACCAAGACTTCTAACTTTGTGAAACTTCGTCGTTCGGTGTTGCATATGCACATGTGTTGTATGAATCAACATTCCGAAACGAGACTTGCGTATTTGTGTACTGATACCGAAATGAAACTTGGCTCTCTATGTGCTTCTCATATTGCATGTAATACTGTATAAATATGAACTGCGTTGTAAATATATAGTGCTGTCAAATATGTATTGTAATATGCTGGAAAAAAGCTGAAAAAAGAATTTTCGAATTTATTGCCGGCGCACCTAAATGACCTACTGCCGGCGCACGTGGCATGTGCCAGTGCTGGAAGCACTACTGCCGGCGCACCTGACGGTGCGCCGGTGAAAATGGTCCTTTGCCGGCGAAGCGTCGAAGACGCGCCGGCAGTATCCATCTATCGCCGGCGCACTGCCTGGTGCGCCGGCAGTGACCATTTATCACCGGCGCGTTCGCACCGGTGGGCTCGTGGTGTGCCGGCAATGGGCATTTTAGGTTCGCCGGCGGTAGCCCTTTTCCTTGTAGTGTAAGGACATGAAAAAGATTTTTCTTTGGATTTGGACCTACAGTAGCCACTTGTAAGAGCTGGTTTTGAACCCACTGAGGTACGATCTACGATCAAAGTACCATGAATCTGCTTATAATCCACTTGACGGCCTACTCAAAAGCTGTCTTCTTTCCTTCGTTCGGTGTATCCACCCGATCAATCGGGAATCCCATGGCAGGGAGGAGGGGGAGCTTTGTTAGGAATATTCCCCGCTTCCACTTCTATATTATGGCATAAAGTGCATTGTACCAAACTATCTGTGGTATGCTTTGCTTCTATTGAAGATCTCTTCCAAAGCATAACGATAGAAGGCAGCTATCTCGAAAGGTACCAAACGCCGCAGGGGGTCTTTCTTTCTTCCCTTATGTTGAATCGACTTCCTTGTCTCTTTCTAGAAAGTCAGCAGCTGGCCCAAGGTGACCTACTGGGAAATGAAAAACAATTGGTTCAATCGAGTACTTATAAGCCGAACGGAGTTCTCTCTCATATTGTTATGTTTACCTGGAATGCCATAAGCCTGCTCTCAAGGAACAACTCGAATCACTGCTGACGCGGGACTTGCTTTCGCACGGGGAGTTGGATAAATTACCCTCTTGTGGGTATGGCGATAGATAGCAATAGCAACGGATTGATTATGATTATGATTAAGTAGACTGACTGTTGGATGAGCTCCAAGAGGTGATGAGCCTGATGAGTCAACCAAAGGGAGTGGGCCCTTTAAACCCCTAGGGCGTAAGCATTTCTGCCTATCCAAAATAAGAGGTAAAGTCAATCTTGAATGCGGTTAGTACCTATTAGTATTAGATACAGAATCCTATTTGCTTTGAGCGCCCCTATCCTATATTCTCTCTATCTATAGATGGAGAAAGACATGCTCGATATGAATTGGGACAAAGAAGAAAGTCAAAAGCAGGAGGTAGGTCCGTGGTTTCAAGTTGAGTAGTGAGTGGTTCCTTGAGGGGAGTCGGCAGAAACCTTTACTCATTTGATTTCCTCCCAAAAGAAGGAGGGGCAAGGCTGATGTGGTAGGCGCCAAGAAAGATACCATTCAATTAGGCACCAGGTACTATCCATCACACTTAGAGTTGGTATTTATTGTTTGATTCGAATCCCTGCTTACCAAACAGTTGTCATAACAGATTTGAATGACGATATCCAATTATGAAATGGCTAGAGGAGGCACAGAGATAAGACAGAACAGATGGTAAGGTGGGGGACCCATACCTTTATTCTATTACCGTGAATCACTCCAAAGGTTCACAGGCACTAGCTCCCGCTAAGAAGAATCTGGCAGTTCAACATCGGTCATGTCAGAAACCTAAGATTCGTGAATAAAGTGATACTAGTTCGATCAGCCGAATTCCTCTCATTTCTTGCTTAAAAGTGGCTACTTCTTGTTCTTCTGATGAACCGGTCGTTCCCTCCACTTCCGCTTCCGCTGCGTAACCTTCACTCTCAGATTGTAAACGATATCAAAAGATGGGACTAATCCTGTTTGATCTTACTATCACGAGAAGAATTAAGTGGTTCAGCGGTTCAGTCACCGGTTCTGGTATTCCATTTTGAATATGGATAGGAATGAAAGTAGGATAAAACGAGATTGAGTTGACTCTTTCATCGAGGAAGTTAGCTGAGGCAATAGAATTACTCAATAAGTTAAGTAAGAAGTCACTTCTTTCTTTACTCTTTAGCCCTTGACATATGAACAACAAAACATGTCCTTAACGGGACTGATTCCAAGGCATCTCGTACTAAAAAATGTGTTAACCGGACTCCGGAAACTTCCAGGAAAAAAACTTCTCGATGAAAAATCATTCCAAGCGAGAAAATGGCTTGCGCGCTAACGCGCGAACGCCTTTCGAGTAACCCAGCAAACGGCTTGAGAGTAACAAAGGCCAGACGCAACAGATCTTAAAATTCACCATGAAAAAGACTCTTTTTCTAAGTTATACCAGTGGTGTTCCCGGTATAGCATCCAGGGCTCTTACGAAGTAGTTGGTTAAGATGTCAGCTAGGGAGTTGTTCTTGTTAGAATTTCTAGGCCTGTGCAAGCGAAGCGGTTTGATCCCGGTAGCCAACTGGACTTGGCGTAGGGATGACTTGCCTAGTGAGATAACATGAATTACTGAGTGACGGCTACCTCCGCTCATTAGTGGAAACTTTTTCTTCTTATTGTTATCACCGTAAAACTACTTGTTCAATAGTCCATACCGTAAACAAATCACAAGTCGTAATGGTATAAGCCTGGCATTTGATAATTAAGTTATTGCACTTATTTTTCATCCAATTTTCATCCACTTTTAAGGCCACTTTAAATCGATTTGAAGGTGATTCCCTATCAGCGACTTTCCATTTAGTTATATTCCTTCTGTGCGTTACGTTCATTATGCTGTTTCCAAAACCTATCACTTATACCAGTGCAGATCTGATTTATGTGCATCCCTCGCTGTGACTACTATTCTTGTGTACAAACCTATGGTGGATAAACCTCTATGGTGCATGCATATCTGTTTCGCCTAACTTGTCTTAGTCATTCCCACATTGAATCGAAACTCTCAATGCCCATTGAGTCATCATATCTCGACTGAGCGGAACCAATCCAATAGGATAATCAATATGTTCTACTATTCCCTATATACCTCAGCTTGTTCGATTGAGCCGATACCGAGCCCTTATCTTTTCAGAAGATGTGCAACGAAGGATACCCTTGCTTTTGGTTTATTTTCAGTCAACCAATAGTAGATACAGGAGGAGGTGGTATTAGAGAACAATTAGTTGATTTGCAATACCCTTTGCTTTTATTTCACTTCGAGGGTATAAAAACTTTCGTTCCAGCATTCGCTTAAGGATGAAAGGATAGGAATAGTCATATCGGTCGGGACTTCTGTTGGATAGCGTACGTTCGCCATTGATTCCTTTTGAAAGGATAGGTGCCTTAATGTTCGTAACATGCCGTAGTGTATCACTCGAACCAAAAGTAGTAGTGTATCACTTTCACTCGGTGAAGAGTCAAGACAAGGTAAGAACCCAAAAATGATAGACATATTGGTTCGCTAGTTAGATTAGTAGATGCTTATTTCACTGAAAGATCTGATTTCTTCGAATTTCCTTTCCTTTAGGGTGATGGGCTGATCATCTCCCGTTGCTATGGGGGAAGTCACTGAGAGCTCTGACTCGGATGAGGTGGAAACTTGTCTCTTTCTCCTTGGCCGGAAGGATAAACTTCCTACCTTCTGGATATATCCCTCGGCTAGATAGAATGGATATCCATTTGTTGAGAATAGAAATAACCCTCCCTCCTAGAGATCCCCCACTATCAATGATAACGTTTAGGAAACCTAACGCACATCTGCGCCGTAAAGAACTCTTGATCAGCTTGGTCAGTAGTCATAGCATCACTGAACGATATCCTCCTTCACCACCTACATGCTCCACCGGGGGTACGCCCTAACCAGCTCTCCCATAAAGCTAGCTTTAGAATTATCACACACCAATGCAGGGAATTACGCCCATGAGTGAAACCTCCATTTATCAACAGAACACTTCCCCATTCCTTGAACCTGAAACGGCAAGCGGCACGGGGAATTTCTTTCTTCACTCCTATGTATCACCTGCTTATTCACAATGAGCTGGGGATACAAGGTGGAGTTCTCAATAGGAAGGGCTGGATCTATGTTCGCGAGCAGGGTGATGTCAGAAATAACTTGATAAGAGAGATGCATAAAGGCAAGAAAATCAATCTAAAGGCACCACTCCTCTTATTATTAGTAAACGGTAGGAACCCAAGCCAACAAGGGAAGAGATGCTTTCTAAAATGCCATTAGCCGATAGCTGATGCTGGTGAATCGAAGACGGATCATAGCAGTGGTAGTTCGATGGCTGATTCCCCAGATTTCAGAAGAAAAACAAGTTCTAACCGCATTCTAGGAGTTGCCAGGAGTGATTCCCTTCAACAGGTGTGGAAAGTGCGATAGAGCTCGCAAATGGATGCCCCTATTTCCATTTCATAAGTGCTTGTGCAATGGCTTGAAAGTTACAGACTGAGTCAAGTGACCTGTTTTTGTCAAATGATCCAGAATTGCACGAGAACCTACAAGTCCTGTTATCGTTCTTAATTCGATAGCCACGGGACAGCCGTTTTCTCGTCTCTCAGCCTTTCTTATACCTGCACTGACCTCAACGGTATCCAACCAGCTAAAAATATCTATACCCATTAGCTCATCACGCCAACAGTTCTCTTGGGTTGACTGAACCTACCTATCCGAAATCCCTGTTGCCAACTTCTTACTGCACAGAAGCAATGGAACAGTATCGTAAAGTGAAGTGAAGCAAACAAACCACTCCTTTGGAATTGATGGACTTTACACACAGCCGACGACTGAGATGTGCCATTGTCATCGTCAAGATCGTCCATCACGACTTCTTTTCTTCTTTGACAAGGACATTGTGCCCCTAAGTAGCAATGTTCTACTTCCGATAAAGAGGAGTTGTGACCGGAGGGAACAATGTACTAGCTCCGAAACTAACTAAGATACAGGGAAAAGGTCAATGAGTTGTGGTAAGAAGAGAATCCGTATCTCGTGTAGTCACGAGCCTAAAACTTACAACGCTGTGCGTCCCTGCATTTACGAAAGCTTAGTCTCTTTGTTCCTTGTCCGGGCCATGTTTGAAACATGCCGGCCCAAGGTGGGTAGAAGGGCCCCCATTGACCGGCGTGCTGGTTCTGCTGTCCGCGGCCACCATTACCACGGCCGCCGTTATATTTGTTGTAGTTGTTGCGGCGAGTTCCCACGCATCTAATTCGGATCGGAGAACTCCACCTATCTACGTTATTACTTGTGAGTCACTTCACATCTATGCGATAAAACGGGAGATACCAATAAATTTGATACTCACCTTCGAGTCCGACCTCAGGAGAGCGCTATAGCTACCCTCTTCTCCAATAAGATGAAGCCTACTTTTTGTGGATACCGATATGCAACCGAAACACATCAAGAGAAACGAACGGAAACGCTACTTTAGCGCGCGATTTACCGCACATTGTCCACGCTTCGCTTCCGATGATACTTGAAAGAGCTAAAACGCAGAAAACTGACACAAGTAAATGGGATGTCAAGTTAGATGCTCTGAAGGCTTATCGGAAAATCTCGCCTATTTCTTGCTTACTTTTGCTACATAGCTGGATAGAACAAGTCGTAAAATTCCACCCCAAAAGAGCCCTATTCTATAAACGGGATTTGGTTGGTGAAGTCGTTTCTGAATGATTGGGATGCGGACGATGTGGTTGGTTCTATTCCTCTGCGGAGCCTGAGTCAGGGGGGCCTTACTCTGGCAGTGACTATTCCACAACCGCCTTTTTAGTGTGTGCTTGGTTGCTTATTATTTATTGGTTCGGTAAATAATAATAAGGAAGATTTGTTAATAGTATGGACCATTTTCCAATATATAGAGCTTTTTTTCTATTTCTATAAGGATAGCATTGGTAGGAGGGAAAGTAATACTATACTTTATATAAGTTTCATTGCTATTTGCTCTCCCGCTACGCTAGCACTTAAGAGACTATATGAACTTGAATACATTAATTGGTAGCTAGCTACAGGATGATGATCGTCTCGGATGGAGATCGTACGGGGTGAGCTGAAGAAAGGCATGAACCCACCTTCACGGCGCAAACGATTACCACTAACGACCCATATAGATTGGGCGTGAGGTGCTGCTGAGACCCATCATCCGGAGATTGTTTAAGCAATATCAAGGTGAACAATTGATGGCTCGATAGCTATGATGGGTAAGACAATAGTTAGGCTCGAGTGGGCGAGTATGTCTCGTCCACGCCCTCACCCTAGTGACGGATAGTCATGCGGGAGATGGTTGAACGAATCAGGTGTGTGTTGACTGCCGACACAAACAATAGGGTGTTATGACCCCGTCGATAAATAGATCTGTATGTCCCGTCCACCTGCGGGGTCTTCGAGCTGACAGTAAAGCGACCAGTTAGAATCAAAGGGGGAGACTAAATAAATTGAAGTTCCAGAGTATAAAGGGGAGTAAAAAGTAGGTAATAGGGGACCATCTCCCTCAATGAACCGGGCTGCAAGAAGTAAATTGATTCAAAAACTCTTTACTTGTGCTTGGTTTATTTGAGGCGAGAGCAAAAGAACAGGCCACAAGAAGGCGGTTACTAGCCACGGGTACGTAGGACGGCCCTCCCTAAAAGTCGTGGAATCGACAGAATAAGGAGACCTATTGATACTGCAAGGGTTGAAAAAATCAAATAAGAAGATTCTCACCTTAGGGTTTTTGTATAACAGCTTTCTCGCCAGAGCTGGGCTGACACCTTTCTTTATCAACTATTGGGATCTTCCTATTTATTGTACACAAATGAAGGACGATCGAGAGAAAGTAGGCTCCGTTTCATCAAAAGAAAGATACGTGTTGATTTTGTCTCAGTTCACTCAGTTCGAGGTAAGGCGGCTACTAAATAGTTATAGGGGCCACCCCTTCCTAGTAAAGCCAACGGTCAGCCGCAAGGCGTAAAAGATACGTTAGAGAAGGAGTTGCACCTGTCAAATTCAGAAATGAAGGATTCAGGCCATATAAACCATCATACCAGTATAGTGGATCTACTACCAACACGAGTTCAACTGCCCGATTTCTAGAAGCCCTTCGTCATCGAGACTGACGCCTATGACACAGGTTTGCACGTATAAAGGTGGACGAGGCAATAAGATGGTCTTGTAAAAGAAAAGGGAATGCAGTTTCTCAATAAATGCGGATTTCGCTTTGTTTCCAGGGGTGAGTGATAGATAACCTTTTCGGCCTGGTATTGACAAACAAGCCCGCCTGGGAAAGTCTGCTGTGGCTTGTTCGAATAGCAACCTATACTATCATTCTGTTCTTAAAATAAAGTGAACATCGACGGTATCTCCCCAATGTCTATCGAAGCCTTGAATAACCCGAAGCATTGGCAAGATTCACCCTAAGAATAAATAAGCAGATTCCTCGTATCTTCGGTGGATAGACAGGGCGCAAACCACCCCTATTGCTGTTGACTTCTCTGTCCGAGGTAACATAATGTAATGCCCGAGAACCCACCTGTCCGCCCTAAGCTCAGAATAATGCAGAAGCAAAGGACGAGCCTATCGATGAGGATGAACACCATACTTGTTTCCTCTGGCTGACTGGCACTTGAGCCTTCTTCTTCTATTAGCTTCTTTTTATCGAAAGAAGCCTCTAATGGCGCCTTAGCCTATGTTGAGTTGAGACTGGCCTGCCTGCGTGGAATCTAAAAAAACAATGAAATCCATTCACACAAGCTGGACCATTGCCTTCGGCAACGCCCTAATTCCTTTCCTATCTTTCTTCTTTTTCTCAAGGACCTGTAAGAAGAAGCAAATCCCTTTCTTGAATGGCCGAGGAAGAGGCGGCACTGAACAGAACAAGATCCCCCTCTACCTATCCTTGGGGCTGTGCGCATTCTTAAACTTGAGCTGGGTAGGACTCAGGAGAAGGGTGCCTCGGGAGATAAGTAGTTCCTCACCTAAAGCCCTCGTAGAGTCTAAGTAGTGGACCAGAAATATGACATCCTTCCCGCTGTACTAGATAAGGTCTGGTTAAAGCCAGGTGTGCACATTATATTCATTATAGAAGAAGGCAAAGATACTGCCAGCTGTTTCTTATTGGTAAGCTTGCTTTTCGTCGAATGTCTCTAAAGAGTGATGGTGAGTCGAGTAGCATGAATTGTCTATCCAAGGGGTCGCTAATGCGTTATTTGTATAGGATCTCAGTTATTATTGTCAGCTAGATCTACATAATATGCTTCACGCGGAGCCCTTACTTGGTTCGATTGGCATTGAGCTTATCATCCACATAGGGAGAAAGGCCAAGGGCCCAGTGGAGTGATAAAATGAACTATCCAAATTAAGCTAATCCCGTGTCCAAGTTCAAACCCCACATATGCCCTCTTTGATCTAGTAAGGGGAATGAAAGAAACAGGAATGTTGCACAGTAAAGTGTCAGCACTCATCCCCAAACTCCATAGGCCCCGCAATAGAAAGAGTTTACTTCGGTGCCGGAGAGCCGAAACCGCTAACCGAAACAAGACATATTCACTTTGACCACAGCCACCCGCACTTGCCTACCCGACTTGCTATTTTAGCTATTCTCTCTTCAACCTTCCTCTAACCTAAAATAGTCGTACCGCTCCCCCTTTAGAGATAGATTTCTTTATTCTCTAAGCTAGCTAAACGCCCGAAACATAATAAGCTAAGCCTCCGTCGATTTAGCCAAAGCAGGCCTGGAGAAAATAATGGGAGTCAGTGTCCCTTAAACGCCTTGTTTCCTCTTCTTTACGGTGGCTTCTTCTTAAATTAAAGAAGATCTCTGCTGCGCTTATGCCTTCAAACCCGAAAACAGTGGTTATTACGACACCAGGTGAAATAGCTGCTTTTTCTTCTCTTCCTCCCCTCGACCTATTGAAGTTGCGCTCACCCGCAGCCCTAAGCCCTACAGTTCCTTCGCTTACCGCAAAATCTTAATCTATTGGCCTGCCTCCAAGAGAAGAAATGGCACCAACCGATACAATGGCAGCTAGTTCCAGGGAAGCTGCTTCAATGGAAGTTGGATTGCCTAGTTGCTTTTGAGTTCGATTTGAACTAGTTTCCAAGCTTTTTCTCATCCATGCCTATCAGTATAATTCTATTTTCCAATCCGAGTGTTCCATCGGACTTACCCCATTTGCTTCTAGGGATAGATAGAGCTGGAGTCGTCAGTGCTAGAATGAAATGTGAATGAGAGCATAGATTGATTGTCTCACTGCATGTACGTATAGTAACCGGTTAATAATACTCAGGGTCCCTAATACTAATCTCGACATGAGAGGAACGTGCCCTCTCGGCCTTGATATATACTAACAAATATGGTTTTTTAACTCAGACATGAGAGGTGAGATCAATTATATGATGGAGACAGATGGAGGAGCAGAAAGTGAGAGATTGTGGCGTGAAGCACATGTAAGGTGTACAACTCTTGAGACGGATGCATCGAGGTGCCGGCCTGTGAGAACGCTCGTCATAGCGTTGCGCCATAATTTTGTGATGGGTCTTTCGTTTTAAAAATAGGAGTTTTTCGGGTCTAGTTTACCGGTCCGTCAAGAAATGCGTATGAAAAGTGAAATAGTTGATGTGATGGATGTGCCTGGTATCGATCAATGAAACATCGGCTCGACGCAGGATTTCAATAGAACGAAAAACATCGTAAGTAGTAGTAATTGAAAGCCCTGGGACTGCAACCGGAACTACCCGATCCGCTGAAATACGATACGAAGGAAGAAAGGTGCGACTCGTGGTCTCGATCATTTAAATGATCCTTTAGATTGGAAGATATGTTACACATTCGAGAATGGCGCTGTTGATCTAGTTAGGTTTGTAATTGTTTTGTGTTCAGTTCCGTTCTCCAAATCTGCGTTTCGTGGGTAGAACCCACGCCAATATCATATTGACTCTCTCTCGTCCAATAAGAGAGTTACTTTATTCAAATTCTCTCCTTTCCAAAGCTCCATGATGTCTACGTTCCCCCTCCTTTCCTGTAGACAGTGTTGGGCCTCCAAGAGCAGAGGTTTGTAGAACAGCAGCAAGTTTTCCCTTAAGTGGATACCCAAGGTTTATCGAACTCAGGGAGGAAGAGGTCAAAGATATCCCTCTCATGCAACCCTGCAACCACAAAACAAGAAGTCTCTTGTGTCCCCAACACACCAAATAGGTGCACTAGTTCGGCGAAGAGATAGTGAAATACAGGTGGTATGAATAAGTATTGAGCAGTAGCAACGGTGCCAAAAAATAGCTTCGGCGTGTAGTTGATGGTGGTAGTATTGCAGCAGGTAGTAACACAAGAAACAAGAACAACAAGCGTAGTAACGCAGCAGTATTTAGGAACAAGGCCTAGGGATTACACTTTCACTAGTGGACACTCTCAACATTGATCACATAACAGAATAGATAAATGCATACTCTACACTTTTGTTGGATGATGAACACATTGCGTAGGATTACACGAACCCTCAATGCCGGAGTTAACAAGCTCCACAATAATGCTCATATTTAAGTAACCTTATAGTGTAAGATAGATCAATAGACTAAACCAAGTACTAACATAGCATGCACACTGTCACCTTCATGCATATGCAGGAGGAATAGATCACATCAATATTATCATAGCAATAGTTAACTTCGCAATCTACAAGAGATCATGATCATAGCATAAACCAAGTACTAACACGGTGCACACACTGTCACCTTTACACACGTGCAGGAGGAATAGAACTACTTTAATAACTTTGCTAGAGTAGCACATAGATAAATTGTGATACAAACTCATATGAATCTCAATCATGAAAAGCAGCTCATGAGATTATTGTATTGAGGTACATGGGAGAGAGATGAACCACATAGCTACAGCGGAGCCCTCAGCCTCGGAGGTGGATTACTCCCTCCTCATCATGGAAGCAGCGATGGCGGTGAAGACGGCGGTGGAGATGGCTCCGGGGGCAATTCCCCATCCGGCAGGGTGCCGGAACAGAGAGTTCTGTCCCCGACTGGAGTTTCGCGATTGCGGCGGCGCCCGGAGTCTTTCTCGGAGTTTCGTCAATTGGTACTGCGTTTTTAGGTCGAAAGGGCTTTTATAGGCGAAGAGGCGGCGCAGGGGGGCACTGGGGCGCCACACCCCTAGGCCGGCGCGGCCTAGGCCCGGCCCGCGCCGCCATGTGGTGTGGTGGCCCTCGGCCCCTCTCCGACTCTTCTTCGGTGTTACGGAGCCTTCCGGGAAAAAAATAGGAGGTTTGGCGTTGATTTCGTCCAATTCCGAGAATATTGCCCGAACAGCCTTTCTCGGAACCAAAAACAGCAGAAAACAAGAATCGGCCTTTCGGCATCTTGTTAATAGGTTAGTTCCAGAAAATGCACGAATATGACATAAAGTGTGCATAAAACATGTAGATAACATCAATAATGTGGCATGGAACATAAGAAATTATCGATACGTCGGAGACGTATCAGCATCCCCAAGCTTAGTTCTGCTCGTCCCGAGCAGGTAAAACGATAACACAGATAATTTCTGGAGTGACATGCCATCATAAACTTGATCATACTATTTGTAAAGCATATGTAGTGAATGCAGCGATCAAAACAATGGTGATGACATGAGTAAACAACTGAATCATAAAGCAAAGACTTTTCATGAATAGCACTTCAAGACAAGCATCAATAAGTCTTGCATAAGAGTTAACTCATAAAGCAATAATTCAAAGTAAAGGCATTGAAGCAACACAAAAGAAGATTAAGTTTCAGCGGTTGCTTTCAACTTGTAACATGTATATCTCATGGATATTGTCAACATAGAGTAACATAATAAGTGCAATAAGCAAGTATGTAGGAATCAATGCACAGTTCACACAAGTGTTTGCTTCTTGAGGTGGAGAGAAATAGGTGAACTGACTCAACATTGAAAAGTAGAAGAATGGTCCTCCATAGAGGAAAAGCATCGATTGCTATATTTGTGCTAGAGCTTTGATTTTGAAAACATGAAACAATTTTGTCAACGGTAGTAATAAAGCATATGCATCATGTAAATTATATCTTATAAGTTGCAAGCCTCATGCATAGTGTACTAATAGTGCCCGCACCTTGTCCTAATTAGCTTGGACTACCGGATCATCACAATGCACTGTTTTTACCAAGTGTCACAAAGGGGTACCTCTATGCCGCATGTACAAAGGTCTAAGGAGAAAGCTCGCATTGGATTTCTCGCTATTGATTATTCTTCAACTTAGACATCCATACCGGGACAACATAGACAACAGATAATGGACTCCTCTTTTATGCATAAGCATGTAACAACAATTAATAATTTTCTCATTTGAGATTGAGGATATATGTCCAAAACTGAAACTTCCACCATGGATCATGGCTTTAGTTAGCGGCCCAATGTTCTTCTCTAACATATGCATGCTTAACCATAAGGTGGTAGATCGCTCTTACTTCAGACAAGACGAACATGCATAGCAACTCACATGATATTCAACAATGAATAGTTGATGGCGTCCCCAGTGAACATGGTTATCGCACAACAAGCAACTTAATAAGAGATAAAGTGCATAATTACATATTCAATACCACAATAGTTTTTAAGCTATTTGTCCCATGAGCTATATATTGCAAAGGTGAATGATGGAATTTTAAAGGTAGCACTCAAGCAATTTACTTTGGAATGGCGGAAAATACCATGTAGTAGGTAGGTATGGTGGACACAAATGGCATAGTGTTGTTTGGCTCAAGGATTTGGATGCATGAGAAGTATTCCCTCTCGATACAAGGTTTAGGCTAGCAAGGTTGTTTGAAACAAACACAAGGATGAACGGTGCAGCAAAACTCACATAAAAGACATATTGTAAACATTATAAGACTCTACACCGTCTTCCTTGTTGTTCAAACTCAATACTAGAAATTATCTAGACCTTAGAGAAACCAAATATGCAAACCAAATTTTAGCATGCTCTATGTATTTCTTCATTAATGGGTGCAAAGCATATGATGCAAGAGCTTAATCATGAGCACAACAATTGCCAAGTATCACATTACCCAAAACATTTATAGCAATTACTACATGTATCATTTTCCAATTCCAACCATATAACAATTTAACGAAGGAGAAACTTCGCCATGAATACTATGAGTAGAAACCAAGGACATACTTGTCCATATGCTACAGCGGAGCGTGTCTCTCTCCCACACAAGCATGATGTAATCCAATTTATTCAAACACAAACAAAAACAAAAACAAACAGATGCTCCAAGTAAAGTACATAAGATGTGATGGAATAAAAATATAGTTTCAAGAGAAGGAACCTGATAATTTGTCGATGAAGAAGGGGATGCCTTGGGCATCCCCAAGCTTAGACGCTTGAGTCTTCTTGAAATATGCAGGGATGAACCACCGGGGCATCCCCAAGCTTAGAGCTTTCACTCTTCTTGATCATAGTATATCATCCTCCTTTCTTGACCCTTGAAAACTTCCTCCACACCAAACTCGAAACAACTCATTAGAGAGTTAGTGCACAATAAAAATTAACATATTCAGAGGTGATACAATCATTCTTAACACTTCTGGACATTGCATAATGCTACTGGACATTAGTGGATCAAAGAAATTCATCCAACATAGCAAAAGAGGCAATGCGAAATAAAAGGCAGAATCTGTCAAAACAGAACAGTTCGTATTGACGAATTTTAAAATGGCACCAGACTTGCTCAAATGAAAATGCTCAAATTGAATGAAAGTTGCGTACATATCTGAGGATCATGCACGTAAATTGGCTTAATTTTCTGAGCTACCTACAGGGAGGTGGACCCAGATTCGTGACAGCAAAGAAATCTGGAACTGCGCAGTAATCCAAATCTAGTACTTACTTTTCTATCAACGGCTTTACTTGGCACAACAAAACACAAAACTAAGATAAGGAGAGGTTGCTACAGTAGTAAACAACTTCCAAGACACAAAATAAAAACAAAATACTGTAGCAAAATAACACATGGGTTATCTCCCAAGAAGTTCTTTTCTTTATAGCCATTAAGATGGGCTCAGCAGTTTTAATGATGCACTCGCAAGAAATAGTATTTGAAGCAAAAGAGAGCATCCAGAGGCAAATTCAAAACACATTTAAGTCTAACATGCTTCCTATGCAGAGGAATCTTGTAAATAAACAAGTTCATGAAGAGCAAAGTAACAAGCATAGGAAGATAAAACAAGTGTAGCTTCAAAAATTTCAGCACATAGAGAGGTGTTTTAGTAACATGAAAATTTCTACAGCCATATTTTCCTCTCTCATAATAACTTTCAGTAGCATCATGAGCAAACTCAACAATATAACTATCAAATGAAACATTCTTATCATGAGTCTCATGCATAAAATTATTACTACTCCCAACATAAGCATAATCAATTTTATTAGTAATAGCGGGAGCAAATTCAACAAAGTAGCTATCATATATAGGAGGCATATTGTAATCATAATCAAATTTATCCTCCATAACAGGTGGTACTAAAAGACCAATATCATTGTAATCATCATAAATAGGAGGCAAAGTATCATCAAAGAAAATTTTCTCCTCAATGCTTGGGGGACTAAAAATATCATGCTCATCAAAGCCAGCTTCCCCAAGCTTAGAATTTTCCATATCATTAGCAACAATGGTATTCAAAGTATTCATGCTAATATGTTCCATGGGTTTTTTAATTTTCGCATTAAACCATTCATGTCTTGACTCAGGAAATAGTACAAAGAGCTCACAGATGTTTTCCATTATGCCTTACTAGTGTAAAACAAGAAACAAAAAGTTGCAATTGCAGGATCTAAAGGAAATAGCTTCGAGCACAAACACAATGGCGCCAGAAAAGTACTTTACCTGGAACCGAAGTATGAGTGCCTTTTACCTTTCCTCCCCGGCAACGGCGCCAGAAAAGTACTTGATGTCTACGTTCCCCCTCCTTTCCTGTAGACAGTGTTGGGCCTCCAAGAGCAGAGGTTTGTAGAACAGCAGCAAGTTTTCCCTTAAGTGGATACCCAAGGTTTATCGAACTCAGGGAGGAAGAGGTCAAAGATATCCCTCTCATGCAACCCTGCAACCACAAAACAAGAAGTCTCTTGTGTCCCCAACACACCAAATAGGTGCACTAGTTCGGCGAAGAGATAGTGAAATACAGGTGGTATGAATAAGTATGAGCAGTAGCAACGGTGCCAAAAAATAGCTTGCTGGCGTGTAGTTGATGGTGGTAGTATTGCAGCAGTAGTAACACAGTAAAACAGTAAACAAGCAGTAGTAACGCAGCAGTATTTAGGAACAAGGCCTAGGGATTACACTTTCACTAGTGGACACTCTCAACATTGATCACATAACAGAATAGATAAATGCATACTCTACACTTTTGTTGGATGATGAACACATTGCGTAGGATTACACGAACCCTCAATGCCGGAGTTAACAAGCTCCACAATAATGCTCATATTTAAGTAACCTTATAGTGTAAGATAGATCAATAGACTAAACCAAGTACTAACATAGCATGCACACTATCACCTTCATGCATATGCAGGAGGAATAGATCACATCAATATTATCATAGCAATAGTTAACTTCGCAATCTACAAGAGATCATGATCATAGCATAAACCAAGTACTAACACGGTGCACACACTGTCACCTTTACACACGTGCAGGAGGAATAGAACTACTTTAATAACTTTGCTAGAGTAGCACATAGATAAATTGTGATACAAACTCATATGAATCTCAATCATGAAAAGCAGCTCATGAGATTATTGTATTGAGGTACATGGGAGAGAGATGAACCACATAGCTACAGCGGAGCCCTCAGCCTCGGAGGTGGATTACTCCCTCCTCATCATGGAAGCAGCGATGGCGGTGAAGACGGCGGTGGAGATGGCTCCGGGGGCAATTCCCCGTCCGGCAGGGTGCCGGAACAGAGAGTTCTGTCCCCCGAATTGGAGTTTCGCGATTGCGGCGGCGCCCCTGGAGTCTTTCTGGAGTTTCGTCAATTGGTACTGCGTTTTTAGGTCGAAAGGGCTTTTATAGGCGAAGAGGCGGCGCAGGGGGGCACCTGGGGGCGCCACACCCTAGGCCGGCGCGGCCTAGGCCTGGCCCGCGCCGCCATGTGGTGTGGTGGCCCCCTGGCCCCTCTCCGACTCTTCTTCGGTGTTCTGGAGCCTTCCGGGAAAAATAGGAGGTTTGGCGTTGATTTCGTCCAATTCCGAGAATATTGCCCGAACAGCCTTTCTGGAACCAAAAACAGCAGAAAACAGCAACTGGCCTTTCGGCATCTTGTTAATAGGTTAGTTCCAGAAAATGCACGAATATGACATAAAGTGTGCATAAAACATGTAGATAACATCAATAATGTGGCATGGAACATAAGAAATTATCGATACGTCGGAGACGTATCACTCCACAAGGGGGTAAATAAGGGGGAAGAGGAGTTGTCACGATAGACTAAAGAAATGCAAAAGGGGGAATTAATAACTTTGGTGTGTAATCTTTCCCTTATAGATAAGGGTATTGTAAGGGTATTTTACCCTTATCCATTATTTTGGTATCTATGACACCGTGCTAGAGTATTTGGACTAATACATGCCTACAAGATGACTTTCAGGTATTAGCCAAAGAGGTATGATGGTGTAGCAATGGAACAAAAGGCAACGGGAGACCCCCCCAATTCGACGAAAAATCAGCTAGTTTTTCGAGCACGGCCGGTCCACGGGAACCCGGTCGGACCGCCCCGGCGCTCAGGCAGCCCTGGTCCAACCGGACTCAGAACCGGTGCCATCCGGGCAAGTTCCAAGAAAGAAGAGAAGCTCTCCGGTGTGCGTCCGGTCACCAGCCCGGTTTCGAACCGGCGCTCCGGTCCACGGCCCGGTTCGACCGAGACTCTGACCAAGACGATCGACAACGGTACAACTGTGACATCCGGGCGACATCCGATAAGCCCGAAGCCTGCCGGTCAAGTCCCGGTCCCAGCTCCGGTTGGAAACCGGCTCGGCCGATCGTGGCCCGGTCGACCGGGCTGTGGACCGGCCTGTCCGGCGCCAAATCCGGTTGACGGGTTTCTCGGAAGAATCTGGCGATGTGGCAAGTGACCAACGGCCGTATTTCGAAGAACACTATAAATAGGTCTTCTCCTACTTCTGAACAGTTAGGCACTACACTACAAGCTGTTCTTGAGCTCTCTCTCTCTTACTCCATTGCTAGAAACACCAAAAGCCTCAGATCTCCCTCCTCCTCCACCCAAACTCAAATCCCTCCGGGGAATCATTAGAGGAGGACCCGATCTACCGTTCTACCAAGCCAAATCTCATTCCCCCCTTGTATTCATTGAGAGGCTTGCTTCCTAGGGTTCCTTGGAAACCCTAGGTAGGCAAGAGGAGTCCGGAAGCATCCGGGCTGTGGATTTGCTCCGGGCAAGATTGTGAAGGTTTGGAGGCTACCTCAAAGTCTACCACAAGTGAGTGAGCTATTCCTTCGTGGGATAGGCTCCAGAGAATAGGGTGAGCCTTCGTGGCGCGGGGAATCCTTCGTGGGACCTCCACTCCTCCAAATGTGACGTACCTTGTTGCAAAGCAAGGGAACACGGGAATACATCCTCGTCTCCGCGTGCTATCGGTTATCTCTAACCGAACTCCTTACTTGTGATTTAATCGTCGTGAGAGCCTTCGTGCTCGAGTTAGTTGTATCCTCATATAGGTTGCTTCACCTAGTTTGCATTAGGCTCATCTTTATATTCCGCAAAGCCTAATATTGCAAAGAAAGAATTAAAATTTGTAGAAACCTATTCACCCCCCCCTCTAGGTTTACCATCTCTATACTTTCAATTGGTATCAGAGCCTGGACTCTTATTAAGGGCTTCACCGCCTTAAGATTGAGATGGATAAACTCTTCGAGGGTCTAGATGAAGACTCTAACCTTTCGGTTAAAGAGATGAAATCTAGATTCTTGGCATATGAGGCCGAGAAGAAGAAAAAGGAGGATGAGCTACAAAACCAAATGGCGAAATGACGCCATGCTTAAGAACCTAGCTGGGAGGAACTTCTAGTGGGGCTTCGGCCTCTAAGGAATCCTACCATGATGTTAACCATGACTATCCTAGAAACACTTCACCCATGCCTCATATAAACCATAGTGGGACCGTTCCCCATTACGATGGAACTCACTTTCCACATTGGAAATCTGCTATGGAATCTCATATTCGCAGCAGGTGTGGAGCTATGGGAGCTCATTGTTCATGGACATCGGGAGCCACAAGATCCTACTCGGTTGACCTCCACCGAGTTCTACAACCGTCAACTCAATGCATCCGCACGTGACAAGATTAGAAGTGGCATCAACCGCAAGCTTCTTGATCAAGTCGATGACATTGTCTCCGCTAAAGAGTTGTGGGATCGGATCGTAGTACTCCAAGAGGGAACCGATTTGATCCAATCAGCTCTCTATGAGACCGCAAAGCAAGAGGCCTACCAATTCATGATTCGAGATGGAGAATCCATATTTGATGCCTATGCTAGGCTTGGTGCTCTGAAAGTAAGGGTCAAGGGACTTGGTGTTGAGAAGTATAATGACGGATTTGAGATGAACGAAGCCTTCATAAAATCCAAGGTCATTGCTATGATTGCCGTCAAACAAGAAGACACCAACCTTGGACTCAACTTGCAAATCATGACCAAGAGTGCCGATCTCAACTCCGATGATCTAGTCTCCTATGTGGCCGCCAATGAAAGCATGGCCAAAGGGAAGAGGCTCAAGGCAATGAACCGTGTTGATGAAGCCTCACACAACCATGAAGCGTCACACAACCTTGCTCTCAAAGCTAGAGCCGACCATGAAAGCAAAGAAGACTATGAGATTGGAGAAGATGAAGAGATGACTTGAACTAGTGACATTGCTACCGACTTTGCTTTCTTTGCCAAGAAGTACAAGGCAAAGTTCCCAATGCTCCTCAATGACAAGAAGAAGAAGAGAACTTGCTACAATTGTGATGAAGATAACCACTTTGCAAATGAGTGCCCTTATGAGAAAAAGGGTAGACAAGCCAAAGTTCATCAAAGGGGTCAAGCCAAGATTGAAGCCGAACCCAATCAACGATCGGTACAAGAAGAACAAGGGAAGAGCTTTTGTTGGGGCCGAGTACTTGTCCGATGAAGAAGAGGAAGATGAGGAGAAGGAGGCCGGAGTGGCCGGTTTAGCTTACTCTAAGCCCGGGTCACTCTTCACATATGACTACTCCAAAGATTACTCCACGGAGAATGATGTTGGCTCTTCCTTCATGGCAAGAACAACTCAAGATGATGACTCCGATGACTCTCCCTCCTCTCCAATCATTGGCTCTTGTCTTATGGCAAGGGAAACCAAGGTAATGGAACCTCCACCTTCCCTATCTAGTGTTCTTGATGATGAAAACGAAGATCAAGAAGAATTAATTATGCTTAAGGAACTCTATGATGTTAGATGCACCCTTTGTGGTGAAGCTCTTGTCAAGTTTGATTTCTTGATGGACTCACTCAAAGAAAAGGATGAGTCCATTGAGGAATTAGAATATCAATTGAATGAGAAGGAACGGAGATTCGATCTCCTAAGACAAGAGCTAAAAACCGAAAGGTGCATATCTCAAGGCCTTAAGCAACAAATTGAAACTTATGAACTTGATAAAGTTAAGGACCTAGAAACTATTGATAGGGCTCAATTATTGACCCAAGAGCTCAATGCTTCAAAGGAGAAACTTGAAGTTGCTCATGCTTCTCTCACTAGGGATCTTGACCACCTTGAAAGAGCTAACAAGCTTGTCAAGGATGAGCTCAAGAAACTTGGAGAGAATCATGATCTACTTCAAGAATCCTACAAAAAGGCTCTTGGATCAATAAAGGATTCCATTGATGTTGAAAAGCTTGCTTGTCCCTCCATTTCCTTTACTAGTGAGCATGCTAAACTTGTTGAGGAACATGTTCGTTTACAAGAGGAACTTTCTTTGCATGTTGAGACCAATGCATATCTTGAGTCCTTGGTGACCAAATATGGTCTTGACTATCATCCTAATGAATCTTCTTGTGAGCAAGCATCTATTCTTGAGGAAAATGTTAGGCTAACAAAGGAACTTGCAAAGTTCACCACCGCCAAGAACAAGATGGGATTGGATGACCTCTTGAGCAAGCAAAGGTCAAACAATCAAAAGTATGGACTTGGATATACTCCCAAGTCCCACAAGAAGAACAACTACAAGAAGGAGAAACCCGCTCAAAATAAGAACAAGAAGGTCACTAACTATGGCAAAGCCTCAAAGGGCAAAGCCACTAGTGGTGCCCACACGGGGCCAAACGATCACTATGCATTATTTGTTGATTATTATGGTGATGTCTATGCTAACTATGTTGGCCCTCCTAATGGCTATGCTTATAGAGAGTACTCAATTTGGGTACCAAAAGATATTGTTGCCATTGCAAAGGAACCCATTAATCGATGGGTTCCTAAATCCTCTACTTGATTTTGTAGGGGTATTCCTCCGGTGGTCCAAAATGGGTGTTTGATAGTGGATGCACCAATCATATGACCGGAGGAAAAGGTGTGCTTGATCAATTCATTGAAGATATCCACAAGAAGTCAAGCATTACCTTTGGTGACAACTCAAAGGGAAAGGTACTTGGGTATGGCAAGGTAGCAATCTCTAAGGACTTGTGCCTTGAGACGGTTATGCTTGTTGAACACCTTGGCTATAACTTACTTTCTATATATCATCTTGCCGATGCCGGGTACAATTCATATTTCACTAAATATTATGTGCAAGTCTTTAGGAGTGACAATCTCAAATTGGTCCTTGTTGGATTTGTGGAGAACAACCTTTATGTGGTTGACCTCTCGAAAGAGAGCCCCTCCTTCTCCACATGTCTAATGGCGGCCAAGCATGACGAAGGATGGTTGTGGCATCGCCGCCTTGGTCATGTTAACATGAGGAATCTTAAACAACTCCTAAAGGGTGAGCATATTGTGGGACTAACCGGTGTTTCTTTTGAGAAAGATCGTGTTTGTAGTGCATGTGTAGCCGGAAAGCAACTCAAGAAGAAGCATCCCATCAAGAGTATTGTTACCACATCTAGGCCTTTGGAGCTCCTTCATTTGGACCTCTTTGGGCCATCACACTATGATACTCTTGGTGGAAGCAAGTATGGACTTGTCATTGTTGATGATTACTCAAGATACTCTTGGGTCTTTCTCCTTAAGTCTAAGGACGAGACCCATAGAGAGTTCATCACCTTCGCCAAGAAAGCTCAACGTATGTATGAATCCGAGATCAAGGCAATTAGGACCGACAATGGCACCGGGAAGTTCAAGAACTACACTATGCAAGAGTTTGTGGATGATGAGGGCATCAAGCATGAGTTTTCGGCGCCATACACCCCTCAACAAAACGGCGTTGTTGAAAGGAAGAACCGGACTATCATTGAGATGGCAAGAACCATGTTGAGTGAATTCAACTCACCCAACAACTTTTGGGGAGAAGCCATCTCTACGGCCGTCCACTACTCCAACCGGCTCTTCCTCCGTCCCCTCCACAACAAAACCCCATACGAGCTCCTTCACAGGTAACAAGCCTAATGTCATGTATATTCGTGTCTTTGGATGCAAATGCCTTGTTAAGAACAACAAAGGAAAGCTCGGTAAATTTGAAACTAGAACCATAGAGGGTATATTTGTTGGATATGCGGAGAACTCTCACGCCTATAGATACTACAACCGGTCCTCCGGGACTATTGAAGTATCCTGTGACGTGGTGTTCTTGGAGGATAATGGCTCCCAAGTGGAGCAAGTTGTTCCATGTGTTGCAGGTAATGATGTTGATCCATCTAGTGCCATCAAGCATATGGGCATTGGACACATCCGGCCCATGGAGGTTCATAATGATGATCAAGATGATGGAGTAGATGTCTCAAGCACGCCACAAGTAGAGCCTAGCTCAACTCAAGCCGAACCATCAAGTGCAACTCAAGAACCACCCTCCACTCAAGATGAGTCTCAATCCGAAGAACAAGAAGAAGACCCTCATTCCATGGAGCAAGATCATGATGACGATCAAGAAACATCCTCAACTCATGATCAAGCTCAAGTGGTCCCTCATGATCAAGTACTAGCAAGAGATGAATTCATTGATCATGAAGGAACCGTTGGAAGATCAAGGCCGCTACAAGGGCAAGTGACATGAAAGTGGATCAAGTCCTTGGTAGCATCTCAAGAGGAGTGGTAACTCGTAGACACCATGCATTACTTATCACTTATTGTCAACATCATGCTTTTGTGTCTAGTTTTGAACCACTTAAGGTACATGAAGCCTTGGTCGATCCGGATTGGGTAATTGCCATGCAAGAAGAATTGGAGTGTTTCACTCGTAATGAAGTATGGTCTCTAGTTGAGACCCAAGGATCATCGCATCAATGTCATTGGGACCAAATGGGTATTCAAGAACAAGTAAGATGAGAATGGCATTGTTATACGAAACAAAGCAAGGTTAGTGGCGCAAGGGTTTGCCCAAATAGAAGGTATGGATTTTGAGGATACCTTTGCGCGGTAGAGTCTTTGAAGCTATTCGTCTTTTGCTTGCATTTGCATCTTTCCACAATTTCAAATTATATCAAATGGATGTGAAAAGTGCATTTTTGAATGGTCCCCTAAAAGAAACCGCATATGTGGCTCAACCCGGGTTTAAGACCCATGCCGACCCAACCACGTGTATTTACTCCATAAGGCACTCTACGGTCTCAAGCAAGCTCCACGTGCTTGGTATGAGTTCTTTGAGGGATTTCTTACTAGATGATGGGTTTTGCATGGGTACGGTCGATTCCACCCTTTTCACCAAGCGGGTTAAAGGGGGTGGCCTCTTTATATGTCAAATATATGTTGATGATATTATTTTTGGTGGAACTAACCCCAATCATAACAAAGCTTTTGAGCTATTGATGACTAGGAAATTTGAGATGTCCATGATGGGAGAGCTGAAGTTCTTTCTAGGCTTCCAAGTGAGGCAACTTGCAAAAGGCACCTTCATCTCTCAAGAAAAGTATGTGAAGGACATGCTCAAGAAATTCAACATGACCAATGCAAGTCCAATGAAGACACCCATGCCCGTAAAGGGGCAACTTGGTTCATGTGACGGTGAGAAGGATGTGGACATAAAGGTATACCGCTCCCATGATAGGATCCTTGCTCTACCTTTGTGCCTCTAGGCGGATATCATGCTAAGTGTAGGGATGTGTGCTCGTTTTCAATCCGCTCCCAAGGAGAGCCATTTAGTGGCGGTCCAAACGGATACTAAGATACCTTGTTCTCACTCCTACTCTCGGGCTATGGTATCCAAAGGGGTCAACCTTTGAACTCATTGGCTATTCGGATTCCGATTGGGCCGGTGATAAGGTTGATCGGAAGTCTACCTCCGGGGCTTGCCAATTTATTGGTCGGTCATTGGTGAGTTGGTCATCCAAGAAACAAAACTCCACCGCCCTATCCACCGCCGAAGCCGAATACATATCCGCGGCATCTTGTTGCACTCAATTGTTATGGATGAAGCAAACCTTGAAAGACTATGGTGTGTCTCTTGGTACGGTGCCTCTTCTTTGTGACAATGAAAGTGCAATAAAGATCGCCAACAACCCGGTTCAACATTGTCGCACCAAACATATTGACATTCGCCATCACTTCCTACGTGATCATGTTGCCAATAAGGATATTGATCTCACTCATGTGGGAACAACCTACCAATTGGCGGATATTTTCACTAAGCCTTTGGATGAAGCCCGCTTTGTTAACTTGAGAGGAGAACTTGGTATTCTTGATCCTAAAAACTTGGATTGATTAACTTCTTGCACTATATTCTTGCATTTATCTTGCTATCTAGCTTAGAGGCATAGCACATATGGGGATAGTCATTCTACCATATCTTGGTATGATGCATACCTATGTGTGCAACATAAATAGACCCAATGTCATTATATGGACCCAAGCATGTCTCTTCGAGGTCTCATGACATTTGCGCTTTCACATAGGGGGAGTAATCCCCCGCCCCTCATTGAGCCTTCATTACAACTTGATTTGACTATATAAGGCCAAATGATCTTATTGCAAAAACTATTTCAAAATGCTCTTATGATTCTTGATATACTTCGAATCATGCCCATTGTAGCTATTTGTATCTTGTTTGCATTTTCACTCCAATGGGTATGCCTAGAGAACTTTGTGTTTCCCAACCCCATGTCTATGCTCATCTCATCATCATCTATCTATCTATATGTACATGTCATCATATGAGCACTCACACACATTTACACAAAGATTAGGGGCAAAATGAGGCAAAATGACACATTTTTGGGAAAATTGACTCTGGCCGGTCACTGGCCCGGTCGGACCGGCCTGTGCGCCGGATCGTCCGGTCCTTTGGCCCGGCTGACCGGGCGCCTGAGCCGGCGCGTGCGTGCTGTTATGTTTTGAAGAGGATACCCCTTGGGGATCTTCTTCCTCATTATCCCCCACCTCTCAAACCTCCATGGCCGCCGCCTCCACCATCTCCACTACATCCTAGGCACTTCCCCCCACTAGATTCTCCCCAAACTTCACACAACCATAGATCGGGATCTCTCAAGCACCTTCACCAAAGGATTTGGTCCCTCTCAAGCTCGTTTGGGAGATCGTGGGGATTTGGTCCTCGAGCCTTCTTCACGCGTTCTTCTTGCTCACTTGGGCCAAGAGGACAATGTCTTCGGGTAAATCTTTCTCCCTATCCCTCTCCCTCTTGCTTTCCCTCCCACATTGCTCATTGTTGAGGAAAGTTGAGAAAAGTTAGGGTTAGGGTTAGGGTTAGTAAGTCCTCATGCCACCTAGAGTGTCACACCCCTCCTATGCACATTGTTCACTCTCCTGGTATAATCTATGTTCAAGTTTGTGAGTTTTGCATGATTTTATGTCGAATTTCTGGGCAAACATCACAACTCAGCATGATCCGGTCCACAGCCCGGTCGACCGGTCTCTCGACCGGCTGGTCCGGCGCACAGCCCGGTCAACCGGATGGCCAACCGGCTCGTCCGGTCTGTCGTCCGGTCGGACCGGCTCCTGCGCCGGCTCACCCAGCTTTTTCGCATGATCTCGTCGAGACACTTGAATATAGGCTATGCTTTTGGTTTCCTCACATATGCTGATGACATGTACACTTACCTCTTTGCTATCCTTGCCCTATTATGCTGATTCACAGGTGATGAATGGACTGATGCGGACCTTGGCCATGTTGCCAAGAGAGGGAGGCGCTCCGGGGTTCCACCACGGCGCTCCACTGGTCGTGCTCCTCAGACTACGGGAGGTGGCAGCTCAACTGGAGGCAGAATCAAGAAATCTGCCAATAAGAGGAAAGATAAAGAGGCAGCACAGGATGGTGATGAGGTACTGCCAGATTTCCATGTTGGTAATGTGCATATTGGGGCATGGAGAAGACTCAGAGAGTCCAACCCCTATCGCTTTGCGGAACCCACTTACACAGGGGGAGATCAATTTTTCTAGACCAACACACAGCAAGTCATGTGGGATGACTTCTATGACTCCCGCGAGCACATGAAGAAAGGCACCATTGTTATGCCCAAGGCCATCAAGGATGTCATTGGAATGTATGAAGCCACCAAGTTCCGCTTTGTGGTTGCGACCTTGAGGCGGATGGGATTGTATGATCTTATGTGCTTGACACCTACTGATGGGTGCTATTGTCCAACCTTGGTGAGGCAGGGCTTTCATCGCACACGATCTTTTTCCATGATGATGCGGCTCGGACTATGACTTGGATGACCGGCAAATAGAAATACACTTGCAACTATCTTGATTTCGTGAAGCATTGGGGTTTGGTGGAGGCGTACTTCTGGCTTCAAGATATATTCTGTGAGAAGTTCAACCGTGGGGACATTGCTGGTTGTTATCCGCCGAACCCACACCTGGACCTCCCACCATCTCCGGATGTACTACTCCTACCTCTTACTTGCCAAGCTCTTCCGTGAGACTCTCATCAGCAAGTCCGGCGATACAAGTGAATGCCGTGCATATCATCTGAACTTGATGTACTACTGTCTCCCTGAGCACCGGCAACCTATTGATGGCTGTGATCTCATCTACTGCGAGTTACGGCGCTGTGTTCGCGAGAGGTTGACTCCTAATCTTGCCCAGTACGTTCAGCTGCTCATCAACAAGGTTGTGCCCGCACCTCTCAATACTTTAGGTGAGCGGGTCAGGATGGAAGCGTTCAAAGTACCTGCTCAAGGTGATAACCCGGATGTTCCTGAAATGATGCCCTCTGAGCGCCGGTCCAAGGCACGCCATGACCATGCTAGCTCCAGCTCCTCTCGTCGCCCACAGCGTGGTGTCGCACGGTTCTTCTCTCGCTTATGGCAGATGTGCAAAAATACAAATGATGTTGCACATCAAAGTCTCTCTTTGAACCAAGAGACAAGGAGGCGCCAAAATGAGTTCATGGCTGCTAGGAATGTGCCTATCCCTCCTCCTGGCCCTGAGTTGGAGCCTGTCCATGCACCAGACTGGAAGATGCCTCTTCTCACTGATGAGATGTTCCAGAACTTTGATCCTTCTCTGTACTTTGGTGGTCCTACTCCTAGATTTGCTCATGCACCTCCTGCTGATGATGATGATGACGAGGATGATGACGGTCATGAGGATGATGATGAAGAGGATGATGATGAAGAGGATGACGATGGGGATGGTGATGGCAGCTCTCCATCCGCGGGGCACGAGTTCTATTGATGGGACGCTAGCATCTCTCCTCTTTTCTTCGCCTTTTTGGTGTTCCGATGCCAAAGGGGGAGAAGAGAGTAGAGTCTAGAATCACGGGGTTCTTTGATTATCACAAGCCATGGGAGTTGCTTTATTTGGATTTTATATGGCTTGTGCGTATTTGCTTTGATTTCTCAAGAACCATTTGCTACTTTGAATAATTCATGTATGGATATGTATGGACGACTATTATGTGTGCTACTCTATGTTAGGATAATCATGCTTTATGGATAATCATGCTTTATGCTTATATATGTTGATATACTTGTCCATACCATGCTTGTTTCCTAAAGATATTGGGGGAGCTTCTCATATTCCACAAATGGTGCACTTTGCATTCAAACGCAAATTCTCCAAGTGCACACATTATGGGGGAGCTGTCGTAATATCTTATATGGAATCAAGGTTTAGAGCTTATCATAATATCTATGTGTTACTCTAGCTCGGTTTGTCATCGTATACCAAAAAGGGGGAGATTGTAAGGGTATTTTACCCTTATCCATTATTTTGGTATCTATGACACCGTGCTAGAGTATTTGGACTAATACATGCCTACAAGATGACTTTCAGGTATTAGCCAAAGAGGTATGATGGTGTAGCAATGGAACAAAAGGCAACGGGAGACCCCCCAATTCGACGAAAAATCAGCTAGTTTTTCGAGCCCGGCCGGTCACGGGCCCGGTCGACCGAGCCCTGGCGCCGGGCAGCTCCGGTCACCAACCGGGACCCAGAACCGGTGCCATCCGGGCAAGTTCCAGTAAAGAAGAGAAGCTCTCCGGTGTGCGTCCGGTCACCAGCCCGGTTTCGAACCGGCCGCTCCGGTCCACGGCCCGGTCTGACCGGGCTCCTGACCGAGCGGCCCGGTCAGCAATCGGATTACTGCGCTGTGACATCCGGGCGACATCCAAGAAGCTCAGAAGCCTGCCCGGTCAAGTCCGGTCCCGGCTCCGGTTGGAAACCGGCGGCCGTCTGTGGCCCGGTCTGGCCGAGCTGTGGACCGGCTGTCCGGCGCCAAATCCGGTTGACTGGGTTTCTCGAAGAATCTGCTGATGTGGCAAGTGACCAACGGCTGTATTTCGAAGAACACTATAAATAGGTCTTCTCCTACCTCTGAACAGTTAGGCACTACACTACAAGCTGTTCTTGAGCTCTCTCTCTCTTACTCCATTGCTAGAAACACCAAAAGCCTCAGATCTCCCTCCTCCTCCACCCAAACTCAAATCCCTCCGGGGAATCATTAGAGGAGGACCCGATCTACCGTTCTACCAAGCCAAATCTCATTCCCCCCTTGTATTCATTGAGAGGCTTGCTTCCTAGGGTTCCTTGGAAACCCTAGGTAGGCAAGAGGAGTCCGGAAGCATCCGGGCTGTGGATTTGCTCCGGGCAAGATTGTGAAGGTTTGGAGGCTACCTCAAAGTCTACCACAAGTGAGTGAGCTATTCCTTCGTGGGATAGGCTCCGGAGAATAGGGTGAGCCTTCGTGGCGCGGGGAATCCTTCGTGGGACCTCCACTCCTCCAAACGTGACGTACCTTGTTGCAAAGCAAGGGAACACGGGAATACATCCTCGTCTCCGCGTGCTATCGGTTATCTCTAACCGAACTCCTTACTTGTGATTTAATCGCTCGTGAGAGCCTTCGTGCTCGAGTTAGTTGTATCCTCATATAGGTTGCTTCACCTAGTTTGCATTAGGCTCATCTTTATATTCCGCAAAGCCTAATATTGCAAAGAAAGAATTAAAATTTGTAGAAACCTATTCACCCCCCCCCCCTCTAGGTTTACCATCTCTATACTTTCAGGTATCCTCCTTCTGGTTTCTTTTATTTTTCTTTTATCTGTCATTTTTCCAGTAAAAAGCTACTTGAGGAAGATAGATGCGGCGTACGTTTCGGCGCTCTCTGATTTCGCTGAGCTAAATAGAATTCAGGCTCAGAAAGCAGGGTATGTGGCTCTCCACGATTTGTCATTCTCGTGGTTGAGAGGGGTAAGAATGACGGTAATCCCTGTACGTAAAAGACGGAAAGGGAAAAAAGGGGTCTGATTTTAAGACATCGAGCGCGCGGGATCTCGCTTTAAAAAAAACCTGTCGCGTCCACCATGGGCGCGAAAAGCACTTACGCAGATTAAGGAGGCACTGAACTGCTTAAAAAAAACTATCGATTGGTATCTAGACGGACTAGAATCCGAATAGAGCAGGTTCGATTCCTGCTCGTTACAAACTCCCTTGGAAAAAACATTGACTATATATGAGAATATGAATGCTAGAATCTGAATGGATCCAGTATCAGGAGTGTGATTTGATGGCCACTTGAACTATGTGATTTTAGCATTAGTATAGGAATTGATCACCCCAGCGTAGGAGGACATTAGCTGTTATTAATGGTATCAGTACATTAGTGGTTATGAAGGTAGCTAGAATTATAGAAGTTCCAATATATGCTGCTGGATCTCCCACTAGCTTTACTCACTAATTCGAAATATCAAATCTTACCATGAAAATGATACGTAATTTCAGGATACCTTATCCTCTCTCTTCTAGAAATCATACTCTTTTTATCAAATCCTATATGAGATCATTCACTACAGAAGAGGATAACCGAGCTATACCATCCCGAGCTTGGCGCACTTTCCATTCTCTTAGGTTTTCCACTGCAATGGTTGCAACTCAACTATTCGGAGATATAACAGCTGTAGTAAGTTCTGTTTTAATAACCGAAAACAAGAATCACTCGACTCCAAAGGAAAAATAGAGGCTCGCGTGGGGTGTACAAAATGGTAAGCATCACTCAGTCTTGGGACTTTATCATCCACAGGAAAGGGTTCTGCACTCGTAAAGCCGGAATCTTCCCCCAGCATCTGTTGGCGCACCAGCACTCTTCCACCACGCCTTCCCTTGCCTCTTCAATGACAAGCTCCCGGACCACTTCTATAACACGACACAGGGTTTGGTGACTTTCGAGGAGCATGTGACTCAGATCTTGTCCATGATTTACTTGATCGAGATGTTCTGGCATCCATTCAGAGCTAGATTTCATGCATTGTAGATGACGAGTTAGAGGTTGACGCGGAGGCGAGGGTGCGGGTCCTTGAGGAAGAGTTGAAGTGGACGGCTGACCGAGTTGCTCAAGCAGTAGAGAAGCGAAGCATTGAGGGTGAACGCTTAGCTTAGGCCGTAAATACGTTTCTGTCGTATTAGTCTGCGAATCACAAGTGAACCAGTTGACACTTGATCTCTCCACAACCAGTTGACTAACAAAAAGATCAGAGAAATCCTGCCGAGTCACCATATTGTCCTTGAACACCTACTCAATTTTAGACACGTAGCTTTGTGTCTCCTTGTGGTCTTTTTCTGCCAGCTCCAATGATGTTTTTAGATGTGCGATCTTCTTGGTCTTATTGCCTTATATATAATTGATTAAGGCATTGTGTTTCATCTTAGCAGCAGCCCCAATTGGTTAGGGTGCGGGACCTTATGGACCCCATGATATACCTCCTTCGCTAGCATACTTTCGATTACAGATATCATAGTAAATAGGGGCGGTTAGCCATCAATCCGAATAGCTCGTGGATTTCTCGTATAACAAGCAGTTGGCCTCGTCTACCCGACCAGTCTTCTATACCCCACCCCTTTTTATAAGTTGTGATCTTCAACCCACATCAGGTATTTTACTATCTACTTACTGTAGTATGCTTTTCGATCGCTACCTTTGGTTGACACTGGAGAAGCCCTGGAGGTTATCCCATCTCAGGAGTCGTACTCTGACGTGAGAAAACAACCCATTCTGTAACCAATCAAGGTACACCGAGGTGAGATAATAGAACAAACCCTTTTACGGATCAATCTGATAGCGCCTACTAAAGTAAAGAATTCATCCACATTCATGCTCAAGCGAATCGCGGGTCTATCCACATCCACTCCATTCATTCGGACAAGGAACAACTAAATCAGAATTCTAGCTCAGCACGTGAAAACCTTCTCAAAACTTCAATTTCATCTGGGTCATACTGTACCCGCGTGCTTCCTTCTTAAGTTGATATTGGATAACACGAATGGAGTAGTAATATCGTTACCTCACTTTTCGCAGCTCAGCAATTCTCATTCGTGATGCCGGTTTCCCTTGTGCTGCCTCACGACCTAATGTTCTAAATCGCTCTCTGCTTGAAAGGTAAAGGAATTCCGCTGGCAAGTCCAGTAAATAAAACAAAAACGCAAGGTCCCGGTATCAGTTTTGAGAAAAAGGAGCCAGCGAGGAAACGGCTGCACGAAAGTGCAACGACTTGAGAGTTGAAACGAGCCTACTCTTTCCAAAGGAGATGCCATTTTCTCTACTTCCGGAACTATTTACTAGAAGAATTATTATTTTCATATAGAAATGACAAATAGTAACTTTTGTGCATAGGGGAGACGGAACTGATCCTAAAATGGAGGCAGTTTTTGGCGCGGACAAGCACTTTGAGTAACTTTGACCCCTATATGGATAAGAACTTTTTGAGCTTTTTTGGCCCAATTTTGAGCATCTTATTAGGGAAAAAGAGGATTCCATCCAGCCTATAGCGAAAACCAGTCTTTTGATGATCGCCCTAGTAAATGGGTGTTTTTTAGCTCAAGAAAATCCACTTTTTCATGCCGGCTATATGCCGAAACCATGCTTTTTCTCGCCAGGCTTCCAAGCTAGTAATCCGGGGCTCATGGCAGATTGTACGCAACCGGTACCACCGGTATCTACATTTCCATGTTTTCAAGATTCGCGTTCATTCCCCAAGGCAGTCCCTCCGTCCTAGTAGTGTGAGTATCTAAAGAAACTGGATCTAAGGTTCGTTCTCTGGTCTTGTTCCTATCTCCACCAATAGACCCCTTACTTATGTTAGTCCCTTTTCTTATCAGTTTGACGCCACCCCTGGGTCGAGACCTATCATTTTGTTTCCTTCGCAAGGAAAAGGAAGATGTTTTCTCTTTTCGAGATCCGAAAGCGGAGAACGTATTGCATTCCATCCTGAACTATTCAATAGAAACACACACCAGTTTAGTTTAGAGCTTGAGGCGCAAGAAAGGCAAGGCAGCGGTTTAGGGTTTTTAAGGCATTGTGTCGTGATGTTAGATACCGCCTCGTCCCATATATAACTAGCGAGCGGCTTCTCGCTCTCTCCATCCGCTTCCTCGAGGAATAGCCGAATCCTGTCATTTCACCATCGCCCCCTATTTGTTCCTTATTTGCGGAGAGGGATTATCTTGTTTATTGAAGAACTATGATGCCGGGTGTGTCGCTTACCACGCATTCCTCAGTCTAAACCTTCACTGAGTTTTACATTCTGTGTCAAAAAGAAAGAAGAGAAAAGAAAGAAAAGAAAAAGAAATAAGTCATGACTAACTATCTTACTGATTTTATGAATCAACTTTACTTAGAGTTCAATGATGTTTTCTCATGTAACAGTGATGATACCCTTGACAGATTCATTGTCCCTCAAGGCACTAATGATGGAGGATGTGAACCTAACCTTGACAAGAAATCATCCCCTATAAGAGGAAGAGATGAGCCTAGTGCCACAGACACAAGTAAGGAGTCGTCCACTCTTATGAAAGAGATTAGTGATCGCTGTATATCTATAACATTTCCTATCCTAAAATGCAGGTATTTTCGAGGAACAAGCCAGTTTTGGATAACACATCGAAATATGCCACATACAGATTATGCCGATCCAATTGAGATACAGGACCCTATTTCAAGGTTGGAGTTCTACACAGGGTACAATAAGAAACCGTTTTATGAACGAAATTCATCCATGTTGCAATCTATACTAGGTTTGTTAGCTCTAAAGCGCAGATTTAGTATGGATACTTGGGAAAAGTACTTAATACCAAAGACATACATAGGTGGTGGTATTAAATCTCTATTGAATGTTGAGAACATATATGAAGAGAACCTGGAATTAACCAGTCTATTTTATTCCACAGAAAAGGCAGCATATGTATACTGCTCGTTTGTTGCACTAATAAGCACAGGGGTAGCGTGCTCAGTATGGTATAAGATGGTACCTTGTGGGGCTGACCCTATGATCATACCAGACGCCGTTAGATCATTATCAATTAATCAATTCTATAATCATGCAGCAGTTGTGGAAGGTTATCAACATATCTCATTCCTCTATACAAAAGATATACATCCATTTGTATTTGACTTATTTGCAAACGATGAAACCTTTAGACGTGTAGCAGATCTAAATGATTATGACCAAGAGAAATTACAGGGAGATGAGAAACATCAAAAATGTGTTGCTGGCTTTTTATCAGCTATGATTATTTGTATGTATATCACCTGTCAATTAGCCGCAGGTGGCGGTGTTTAAAACCTCCCTCTAGCTACTTTGCATTTGAAGTGATTCGCTAAAAGCTGTAATTCCTTCTTCTTTCTTGTATAGATTGAACATATGGGGCTTGCTTACAAGACTGCTACTGACCTATGAAAACAGCTGAATCCACTATTCTATATGATAGACAGTCTATCTTTCCCTGATGATTTGATTCAATAAGCTAATAAAGCATACTTCTGATGCGTATCAAGCAGTGGTTGCACAGAATCCAATCAATATCGATGTATTGCTCTTGCTTTAGTCATTAGTTCCCCTTCCAAGCAAACTAACCTTGCTAAGTGCTAGCCAGGTGAAAGTGCTTTTCGCTAGTAGTTTTGGTGTTCTCTTCCCTTTCATCCAATTGAATCAATCGATCAGAAGAACAAGAAGGCACTGTACTTTTCATAGGCCCTACTTCCGAGACCTCTATCTCTATTTATTTTCATTCTTCCCTTTGGTCAGATACTAGAATATAGTATTTTTATTGGACATCCTCCTCACTATTGAAATTAGTTAATTGGCGGAAAAGCAGGAATGAAGGTTGGGACAGAAAGGGGAGAGGAGAGCCCGGACGAGGAAAACAAGCACCCCTTTTAGGATTATAGGAAACAAGCAATACTTTCCCATCTTGAACTGAACTGAACAGAGCACAGAGACTAGAATCAGAACTGGAATTCCCTTCTCTGACTACCCACCCGGACTTGGTTTGAGAAGTAGCTTGTTCAATTTGTCCTCAGCAGAAGCGAAACCTGTTGCCAAGAGATCGAAATTCCAATCGGAATAGCAAGGGAAAGCTGGAATGAAGCAGATACCAGATCCGAGTTCCCATATCTTACTCACCCTCAAGCCCAAGTTTCGGATGAGCGCTTTGGCAATCCAGTTATTCCAACTAGAAGAGGGAATCGATATGAAAAACTAGACTCGAGAAATGCAAGCCACAATTACCAAGTGCCGATTAGATTGTTTATCCTTCTTGAATGAATATCCGCAAATCATTCCAATCATCAAATCAATTCTATAGGGCTGTCAGAAAAGCCTGGGAATTTCCCCCAATTGTACTTGAATGGAGGAAGCAAGTAGTAGCTGTGGAAGAAGGGAAAGAAGTAGGAATCAGCTGAACCCGCAGCCTGATCTTCACAATAAATAGTATTGCTTTTGTCAAGAATAGATGACGAGAAGAGAGTTTTGACTGCGAGGGAGGCAGGATCCACTAATAATTGAGTCGACCAGACTTGGCTCGGCCTGCCTCGTAGTGGCCACCTGAGTGCTCAAGTAAACATCAGGCTTCGTAGATGGATCAAAAATGGGGGCTCAACCCGGCTTTCTTTTTGACCGAGAGTAGTTCGGGAACAAGGATAAAGATAAGGAAAGGATTCTTAGCCGAGTAGGCACGCGCATATCCATATCTACCATATTCTTTACAAATCACTCCCCAGAATTGGTTTAATAAAAGAAAGAAATACAGGTTTGGATTAGATATCTTCGGAAGCCGCTTTATCCTTATTATTGGATAAAATACCCGTGGTTCACCCGTAAAATAGGTTTAGTTTAGCTACATTCGCGAAGAAAACATGTATGTTAATATGCACCGGCGGGAGCCTTCGGCGGCACAGAAGACTAGGGAGAACCTCGTTTGAGCAAGATGCGTTCGGTTCGCGCCATTGACTACATCATATTCATATAGAAGGAGTCGAGAAAGAATCAATCACAAGCGGTCTTTACTGAAGGAAACCCCCAATCTGTGGAATTCGACTCGAATAGTTCGGTCGAGCACTGGGCTCCTTGCCCTTAATGCTTATACTTATGCTGGGGCCCATGATGAACGGCGCGTCAACGAGTCCTTCCAAACTACGCCACGGACCGGGCGTGGGGCTGTGGTGGGGCCCACTCTGAAGGGGGCCAGCCGGCCTGCTGATACCCTTTGGGGGTTCACGTGCTGTTAAAAGAGCGACTGATTGATACCTTCCCTGCCTTACCTATTTCTTCTTGCCTGCTTCTACCGGGGTTCATAGAACCAAGGTGGTGCTACACTCTCGTCTTGAATGGAACTTTCTCTAACAGCATTCCCGGGTGTGATCTACCAAATAGAGCCCCTCTTCCTGCCCACGGAACAAATAAAGCAAGCCGTTGGTGGCAAAAGAGTAGGCTTTTCTCAACCGGAGGGTAAGGTTTACTAATCATGCGAGGGCTGCACCCACAGTTGACTTTACTTTTATTGCCATATCGCTTTATGCCACGATCTGTGATGTGGCCATTCTACATATGGATTTCTCCTACCTTTTCCCCTGCATCATAGGGTCTCTCTGACTCCGTTTCTCTATTTCTTCTTTGGAATTGGGGGCTCTGGTCGGGGACGAACTTCGATCTTTTCTTCCTTTTTTTAGGATAAAGCGCTTGCTGCGCCTTTAACAGCTTCTGTTGGGGGAGAGACAGAAGCATCTGCCGGCTATTCATATCAATAGATTCTTTTTGCAAAAGATGAAGGTCCTGGAGTGCCTATATTCACAAGGAAAAGAGGCGAGAAGTATTTGTGGGACTTCAGACGCCCTGTATCTACCTGACCTAGCTTTATTGCTTTAAACTACCACAGGGAGGAGGGAACTACTAGTGCTGGTATGTATTATGAGCATTGAACGCTGCACAGAAAGTAAAGGGAAGGCGTTTTCAACATGCAGTTTAGGCAAAAGAAAAGTAGCGGAGGGAATGGATTGGATATGTGATCTACCGGAAATATGTTCCTGTTATCACCAGATTTTGGCCAAATCAGGAGGTGGGCCGTAAGGGAGATGGGCTTGGAAGATTACACGTAGAAGATCTCTGAAGCGGCCTAGCACGAAGAGTTTGGGCTAGATTGCCCGTGTATCTTTAATTATGGTAGATCGTATCTTAGATGGAGTTTTACCCGTGCATGGTTAGGTGCACGCCTAAATTAGAAAGTCCCCTGGACTATAAATATGTATCTAGGGTTTATGAAATAAACAACCAACGTTCAACCAACCAATCAATCTCGGCGCATCGCCAACTCCTTCGTCTCGAGGGTTTCTACCGGTAAGCATCATGCTGCCTAGATCGCATCTTGCGATCTAGGCAGCAGAAGCTTCATGTTGTTCATGCGTTGCTCGTTCTGAAGCCTTTTTGATGGCGAGCAACGTAGTTATCATAGATGTGTTAGGGTTAGCATAGTTCTTCGTATAACATGCTATCGTAGTGCAACCCTTGCATATCTAGCCGCCCTTACACCTATCTTAGGTGTAGGGGCGGCACCCCGCTTGATCTTTATTTAGTAGATCCGATCCGTTACGGTTGCTCCTTGTTCTTCAAGGATTAGTTTGATATCTGCAATAGTTAGGCCTTACAAAGGGTTGGAGGATCCAGCGGCACGTAGGGTGTCGTCTGCTAGTCCTAGGCAGGATGTTCCGGGGATCAACCTCGTGTTGGTTTTTAGGCCCTATCTAGGATCGGCTTACGATCACCGTGCGTGGCCGCGAGGCCCAATCGTGAGTAGGATGATCCGATTATGCGGTGAAAACCCTAAATCGTCGTAGATCGCATTAGCTTTATCTTGATCAAGCAGGACCACCATATATTCGTGCACCTCGTACGAATCATGGGTGGATCGGCTCCCTGAGCCGATTCACAGGATAACCTGAGAGCCGATCGAGGCTCGTATTTAATGTTTACGTGTATGCCATGCAGGAAACTAAGCGGGGCATCTCCATCACCTTCCTGACCAGGTATAGGTCAGGTGGCACGCCCTTGCATCAGCATCGGACGTGTGTACCAGAGGCTTTGCGGGCCGTCGCTCAGAGGGACCAGGGCCAGCCGAAGCCCTAGGTTGTTCCCGGCTCTACTGTGTTGCCCGTCCCTGCCCGCCGGTGGGTTTTGACCGCAACACATTCTGGCACGCCCGGTGGGACCAGCTTCGACATCAACCACCTCGCTATCTACATCTGAGATGGCGGACGGCACTCCAGTCACGTACGAGGATCTGACCGACGAGCTCAAGAAGAAGTATGACGAGATCAAAGTCATCCTCGAGGCCGACCTCATCGGCTCTTTCCACAGAACCCGTTCACATGGCATCAGGTGGAAGGGGTTCTCGCCTAATGGTGCACTCGATGGGATAGACCTCTCTTCCCCGTCGGAAGAACGCACCAGGTCCCTGCGGCAGGAGATCAACTACTTGGTGGCTCACTCGCTACACCGCCACTCTGAGAACCTGGTAAACACGTTGGAGCGTGTCGCTCTTCGCGTGATCCAGGAGATCATGAGGCACCAGTACTCGCCGTCAGGACCAGCTCTCGGGACGCATCAAGGAGAGTTGCCACTCCAGTCCCGTCCACCGCTGCCATTTGCGTTGGCAGCACCAGAAGTGCCGACTTCACCGGCATTCGTCGTCTACAAGATCGGTGGTGACCCTAGCGACTACCAGTTCTTGCTTGAGGCGCCTAAGGAGATCCCTCAAGGGTACACGTGCACGTATGTGCCAGATTGCGGTAACTGGGCGCTCACAAACCAGGCCACAACATCAGGGACTTCTGGGAAAACAGGAGGGACGTCAGCGACAGATCTTGAGAAGCAGACGTGGCTAACTAAGTACGCCACCCCGACGAACCTCCAGAGCTCAGCTCCTGCAGTTGGCTCAGAGCTGGAAAAGCAAACATGGCTGGCTAAGTACGCCACCCCGGCGAATCTTCGAGTTCAACTCTGCAGGCCAAAGACAATGGGATCAGATCAGCACCATACTGAGAGACCAGTTCGGCATGGTGCCGAAAAGGAGGGCAATCGGCTATTCCAAGCCGTACCCTGACGACTACGAATTGATCCCGCTACCACCTAAATATCGACTCCCTGATTTCTCCAAATTCAGTGGATCAGATGGTTCCAGCTCCATCGAGCATGTGGGCCGATATTTGGCACAGCTAGGAACGGCCTCAGTGTCAGATTCTCTACGCGTGAGGTTCTTCTCACAGTCCCTCACGGGATCGGCTTTTGGGTGGTACACCTCGTTGCCACCAGACTCGATCCGGACTTGGAAGCAGTTGGAAGAACAGTTCCATATGCAGTACCACTCAGAGGCTTCCGAGTCTGGCCTTGCCGATCTAGCACAAATACGTCCGAAGCGTGGAGGACCTGTGACAGACTACAGCCAGCGCTTCCGGTATCGTAGGAACAGATGTTATTGGGGTCGGGTGACCGAGAAGGAAACGATCGAGTTGGCGATGGCGGGCCTTGCAACACCGCTCAAGGACATGGCCTCCCAAGCAGACTACCCCTCACTGGCGCACATGGTTCAGAAACTGTCGGCATATGAACAGCGCCACCCGGACCTGTACCAGGACAAATTCAAGCGTGCAGTAGTCCTGGTCGAGGCAGAGGAAGACGAAGTTTCTGTGGGAGATCAAGAGGTAGCAGTGGCTGAATGGACTCGGGGGGCAAACCCCGTGTCCTGCAAATGGGTAAAGCCACCAGGCCCGCCCAGGGGGTTTGATTTTGACGTGACCAAAACTGAGCAAATCTTCGACCTCCTGCTCAAGGAGAAGCAGTTGACGATTCCCGAAGGTCTCAAATTCCCCACGGTACAAGAGCTGAACGGAAAGCCATACTGCAAATGGCATAACTCGCTCTCCCATGCCACCAACGACTGCAGGGTGTGGCATCAGCAGATCCAAATGGCGATAGAAAAAGGACGTCTGATTTTCAACCAGTACGCCATGAAGGTCGACACCCAACCCTTCCCCGCCGTTAACATGGTGGAATGCACTTACCCTGAAGGTTGCCAGCCAGGATCCTCGTTCAGCATCAACATGGTAGGACCTGGGCACCACTCTGGCAAAGATGGAGACGAGGGCAGCTGCTCTCGTAGCAAGGACACAGAGGAGGCCGCTCCACGCGATCGGCTCCGTCATGATGGCAAGCGCTACGTCACAGAGGGAGAAGTGAAGAACATGAGATATCAGCGACCCCTCTTTGATCACCTCCTCAACAAGTATGTGAGTCAGTATGACCAACGCCGATGATCCAGCGATGATGATGAAAGAGATCGTCTGGCTAGAGAAGCCAGAAGACATCGTCGGCACGATCGCGATGAGGAGGAGTACGAGCGTCGTGCCAAAGGAAAATCAAGGGAGCAAGACGACAACGACAGGCACTGGGACTGCCCCTTCTTCAGACACTGCTGGGATTCAGGAATGAGCCGATTGCCCACAATCGGCAATTGCCCAGAATGCAACCAGAAGAAGAAGGAGGCAGCCAACGTGTCCGTGTTCAAGCGCTTAGGGCCTCTCCCGCCACAAAGCAAACGTGCTGAGTCCCCTCGATGGGAAGATCTCGACGATTCAGAAGACGAGGGACAAGAAGAAGAAGAAGACAGGTACCACCGTCCAAGGTGGTGCCCTGATGGACTCAGCCGTTCCCAAAAGCGTAGGGTTCAGCGATTGCGCGGCCTGGAGGAAGCCGAAAGGTTATACTTGCATACGCTAAGGAAGGCACGACCTGATCTGGCTGCGAAAGTTCAGCGAACCCTGGACGAAGAGGGTCGTCCACGGAAAATGGAGTGGCGTCCCAAGCAAAGGAAAGCCGATGATGAAACATCGGCTGGTACGAACATGGTGCTCGTCCTTCCGAAGGAGCTTAGTGCTCCACGATTACACGATGCACTCAAGGTGGATGACAGCAAGCGCATCAACATGCTAAAGTCAGAGGTTGGGCTGGTTTTACCCACCAGCCTGACCGAGTAGCAAGAACAAACCGATGAGCAAACGGGGCGAGGCTGATCCTTGTGATCGGCCCCAAAAATCTATGAAGGGACATTACAGAACCTTCAGTCAGCACTTCAATCAATATGGAGGCCGATCCCAGCAATCGGCCAAAATTATCCTCACCACATGTTCTGCTTGTGTTCGTCATTGATCCTACCGGAGCCGACGGACGAATTATAGAGCCGATATCTGCCATTCCCTGACAGATTCGGCTCGGGGGGCACCTAAACACGATGAACATGTGAACATGTGCAGGAGAACATGTGTGCAGTGAAATATTGGGCCCGATAGGAAAAAATCGGCCAGTAAAAAAAAATTTTTGAAGCCGATGCGCAGCCATCGACTCTAGTACAGTTACACCAGACCAAGACCTACTGGAATGTGCTCAAGGTTCACATTTTCGCCAAGACGGTTTTCAGTTTGGTGTCTCATTTACAACATCGGCGTTCAGTGGAAGAAAGCTGATCAATGACCTGTGCATCCTCGCCGGTATTCTCGCCTTGATTAAGGCTCGGGGGGCAGTTAACTTGGTAGATGTTCTGTTTTGGGAGCCGATTGGAGTCGCATCGACTGACCCTGCATCGTGATCTTCTCTGAAAGCAGTTCAGGTGTTGCCAAAGAAAACTGCTAAAGCTACGGAGAGGAACCGGAAGAGGAGGCCGTCGGCTTTACAGGTTTTGGACCGTCCTGTTGCTGCAAGAAAAGGAAAGGGACTGGATTCTCAAAATAGCCGATGAGTAGTCATCGGCTAAGGGATTGCGAAAAATTATGGTCAGATATCAAATCACAGCCTGAATTTGAGAAGTGCTTGACTGGTGGTCTAATCGACATTTGAGTCCGGCTTCACGGGCGTCCAAAGGAAAAGGAATCCAATACGTTGCTATCGGTCTTGGTATGACTAGCGGAAGGAGTGAAATTGGATTAATTGAAAGATGAATTGAAAGAACAATTTTCATTAATTCAAAGGAGCGGCTTTACAAGAAAGAGCCGATGGCTCTCAAAAGAGGGATCTGGTGCCTAGTGCACTGCTACTACTAGTCCTACTCTACTAGTCGTCGCTGTCCTCATCGTCGCCGTCGTCGAGGTCGTCGCCGCTGCTCCCAGGAAGCTCCTCGTCGCTGCTACCCCAGCCCTTGGCCGGAGCTTCGTCTTCCTCGTCATCATCATCATCCTCGCTGTCCGCCCAGGAGCGGAAGCGCTTGATCGGCGGATACCCGATGGAGGAGGAGGATTCATCCTCCTCCTCTTCCTCCTCGTCATCATCATCGTCTTCGCTGTCCGCCCAAGCGCGGAATCGCTTGACCGGCAGATGCTTAGCGGGGGAAGAGGGGCCGCCCTCCTCTTTTTCTTCCTCTTCCTCTACGTCTTTCCCCTTCCCTTCGGGGGAGGTGGGTTCCACCCATGGGTGGAGGTCGTCTTCACTTTCGCTTATCAGCTCCCCATCGATGAGGAACTTGAGGTCCTCTTCCCCATCGGTCAGAGGAAGGTCGCCCTCTGGTGCGTGATCGGAGTTCCACTCCGGCTCGCTCGAAGAGAAGGATTGGAGGGAGAGGCCGGAGGAGACAGAGGAAGAGGAAGGCATTGCTACAGGGGAAGAGGGTTTTTTGGTGCCGATAGCTAGAACAAAGGAAGGGGATGAAGAGGGCTAATCAATCGGCACGGTTAAATAATAAGGAGCCTAGTGGAAATTTATTGCTCAAGCAGTTTCTGAGGGGATGGAGCCAAAATTGTCAAATCGTGCAGAGAAGTTGAGGAGGCAGGTCATCATGATGAAGAATACTGCGACAGGTCTGCTCTGCCACGACATGACCCTTCGAAGGAAAAACAGAGTGGTTTTGAAATTATCATTGCCAAAACCAGGGGGGCATGTGTTATCACCAGATTTTGGCCAAATCAGGAGGTGGGCCGTAAGGGAGATGGGCTTGGAAGATTACACGTAGAAGATCTCTGAAGCGGCCTAGCACGAAGAGTTTGGGCTAGATTGCCCGTGTATCTTTAATTATGGTAGATCGTATCTTAGATGGAGTTTTACCCGTGCATGGTTAGGTGCACGCCTAAATTAGAAAGTCCCCTGGACTATAAATATGTATCTAGGGTTTATGAAATAAACAACCAACGTTCAACCAACCAATCAATCTCGGCGCATCGCCAACTCCTTCGTCTCGAGGGTTTCTACCGGTAAGCATCATGCTGCCTAGATCGCATCTTGCGATCTAGGCAGCAGAAGCTTCATGTTGTTCATGCGTTGCTCGTTCTGAAGCCTTTTTGATGGCGAGCAACGTAGTTATCATAGATGTGTTAGGGTTAGCATAGTTCTTCGTATAACATGCTATCGTAGTGCAACCCTTGCATATCTAGCCGCCCTTACACCTATCTTAGGTGTAGGGGCGGCACCCCGCTTGATCTTTATTTAGTAGATCCGATCCATTACGGTTGCTCCTTGTTCTTCAAGGATTAGTTTGATATCTGCAATAGTTAGGCCTTACAAAGGGTTGGAGGATCCAGCGGCACGTAGGGTGTCGTCTGCTAGTCCTAGGCAGGATGTTCCAGGGATCAACCTCGTGTTGGTTTTTAGGCCCTATCTAGGATCGGCTTACGATCACCGTGCGTGGCCGCGAGGCCCAATCGTGAGTAGGATGATCCGATTATGCGGTGAAAACCCTAAATCGTCGTAGATCGCATTAGCTTTATCTTGATCAAGCAGGACCACCATATATTCGTGCACCTCGTACGAATCATGGGTGGATCGGCTCCCTGAGCCGATTCACAGGATAACCTGAGAGCCAATCGAGGCTCGTATTTAATGTTTACGTGTATGCCATGCAGGAAACTAAGCGAGGCATCTCCATCACCTTCCTGACCAGGTATAGGTCAGGTGGCACGCCCTTGCATCAGCATCGGACGTGTGTACCAGAGGCTTTGCGGGCCGTCGCTCAGAGGGACCAGGGCCAGCCGAAGCCCTAGGTTGTTCCCGGCTCTACTGTGTTGCCCGTCGCTGCCCGCCGGTGGGTTTTGACCGCAACAGTTCCTAATAAAAAGAAAAAGAAAGAGGATCCTGTCTAAATCCATCCCCGATTCACTAATTTCTGGCGCATAAAAACAGAGTAAGATTCTCCACCTGCAAAAGCTCTGCCACGATTCCTTGTCTAATAATAAAGGCATTGGGATGAAGCGGTAAGTGGCACACATGACCTACCATCCGCGGGAATCTACTAACCACAAGGGCGTTAAGAGAACTCTTACTGGACTGGAAACGGCTAGTGCACGTCGAATTTGATAAAATGTTACCTGAGAGTGCTTATGGCTCACCTTCCTGCTTCCTATATTTTCCCGGATTCAACTAATAAGAAGCGCCCTCTTGCGAGAGAAAGTCGCCCATCATATCTATAGAATAAGACCCCCAATCCTGCGGTGCCATCCACGTCGCGCGCTTGATTCCTTTCTGTTTAAAACCATATCCTTTCTTTGCCTATTAGACTACCAATTCTATCTGTGATTTCGCTCTGGTCACTAGTATTTGTATTATCGAATATCTCCTTTTCACTACTAGTGTACGATGAGATTCTATGTGAGTTGTATGATCAATGAAGTAATTGTATTCTGATTGCATTTCTCGGATGAAATATTTATCAAAGTCAAGAAGGAAGTTTCTAATATTATTCATATTATAGCTATCTTTAGTCCCTATGTAAAAATAAGTAGAATATTGTACTAGTAAAATGAAATTGAGAATCATTATTTCTTTTTTCTGTATCTTTTTTGTTTCGGGATTATGTCGAATGATGTCAATACCCGTGTTGTGGCGTAAGCCACCTCTAGCGTTGTTGCTGGCTAGAGAAAGACACCCCTTTATGTATATAGCCAGTATTTAACCAGACCTATAAATGATGGCCGTTGATCGGTCCCTCTTTTTCAAGCTTATCTTTATAGACGGCTGGGTGTGGGGGGTACCTTTCTTTAGAACAAGTATTCGTGATACCGGTTTCCCTCCCTCGGTCTACAGTCAACTACTGGGCTGCGGATTCAGGGACAAGCAAACTGTGATGACAGTACCTGGAACCCGAAAAGGGTGACCCCCTTAGGGTCAAGTAGTTCTCTTGTCTGATAAGATCTATGGGTTTCATAGGATCATTAGACGCCCGAGCGAGTAGGCATCGCATCTTATATCTCCTGTATGATAGATAGTATATAAGAGTTATTGAAACTAACATACTATATAGCGTCTGCAAGAAATAAGAGTCGAAGCAAAAGAGAGCATCAAAAAGCAAATTCAAAACACATTTAAGTCTAACCCACTTCCTATGCATAGGAATCTTGTACACAAATAAATTCATGAAGAACAGAGTGACAAGCATAAGAAGATTAAACAAGAGTAACTTCAAAAATTTCAGCGCATAGAGAGATGTTTTAGTACCATGAAAATTTCTACAACCATATTTTCCTCTCTCATAATAATTTTCAGTAGCTTCATGAACAAACTCAACAATATAACTATCACATATAACATGTTTGTCATGATCCATAAAAACATAATTTTTATCAAGCTCAACAATAGTGGGATTAAAACTTTCAAACTCACTTTTATCAATAATATAACAAGATGATTGATCATTCTCAAGAGATATGGGACTCCTACATAAAGTAAAGAACTCTCCAATCCCATTTTCATTAGTAGTACAATTAATATTATCATGTAACATAGGACCATCATCAAGAGATTTATCATAAACATTTGCTACGCAAAATTCTTTAGTACCATGCATTTCGACATCAGACACAAACAAAGCATTATCATAAGATTTATCAAAGTAGCATGGATTATCATAGATAACTGTAGCATAATTATTCTCACAAGTATTACTCATAGGTACTATTTCAAGAGAATCCACAGGAACATAACATTCAACCTCTTTCGGTAAGCATGGAGGACAATCAAATAGTGTAAGAGATAAAGAGTTACTCTCATTAGAAGGTTGGCATGGGTAGCTAATCCATTCTTCCTCCTTTTGTTCATCACTCTCCTCTTCTTTTTCATCCAATGAGCTTTCAGGTTCATCAATTTCCTCCTCTTTTTCATCCAATGAGCTTTCAGGTTCATCAATTTCCTCTTCCACAGGTTCCTGCAAATTGTGAGTGCATTCTTGTGCATTAATGAGTCTCTCTTTATAATCAATGATATAAGGATTATCACTGTAACTTTCATTGCAAAAATTAAGGATAGAAGAGACATAATCTTTAAGGTCCTTACAAACAACACAAGTTTCATAATTTTTAGCCATGAAGGATTCTATCTCAGAGGCTCCCATAAATATGACAAATTGTTCTACCTCTTCAAACCCAAACTGAATATAGCTATTCCGATTATAGTTCTTAATTAAAAATTCCTCACTAAAGCCACATTGAAATTTAAGATGTTTAGTGTCCTGTTGAGAGCAACAGTTTATATCATGGCGTTTAAGCAAGATTTTAGCAATTGTATTCAATTTTTCTATCACAGCACTCATTACTTTACCAGTTCTTGATTCTCTATAATTATTATAATATTCTATAAGCTCCAAGTAGGTTGTGGGTTCTCCCATAACAGCAGTTTTTAATTTTTAGGTTTTTCAAATTTTTATGGATTTTTGGGTATATAGGAAAAATAAAACAAGACAAAAAGAAACTAAGCAAAAGTAAACTAGGCAAAATAATACTAGACAGAGATAAACTAAGCAAAAAGAAACTAAACAAAGTAAACTAAGCAAAACAAAATAAAATAAAACAGAGAGAGAGGTAGAGTGTACTCCCCAGGTGAACTTATGAGTAGAGCTATGCCTCCCCGGCAACGGCGCCAGAAAACAGTCTTGATAACCCACAAGTATAGGGGATCGCGGCAGTCTTCGAGGGAAGTAAAACCCAAATTTATTGATTCGACACAAGGGGAGGTAAAGAATACTTATAAGCCTTAACAACTGAGTTGTCAATTCAGCTGCACCTGGAAAAGCACTAGTAACAAGGGTGACGTGAAAGTAGCAGTGATATGAGAGCAGTAGTAACAGTAACACAGCAGCAGTAATAGTAGTATGAGAGCAATGGCACCAGAAAATAGTTGATACTACTTCCAATGACATATAGAACGAGTTTATGATGATGAGAGATGGACCGGGGTTCCCAGCGATCTACACTAGTGGTAACTCTCCAATAACAAGTGTTGGGTGAACAAATTACAGTTGGGCAATTGATAGGATTGATAAAGCATTAAGAAAGAACATCAATTCATTAATTATGTAGGCATGTTTTCCATATATAGTCGTACGTGCTCGCAATGAGAAACTTGCACAACATCTTTTGTCCTACCAGCCGGTGGCAGCCGGGCCTCAAGGGAATCTACTGGATATTAAGGTACTCCTTTTAATAGAGCACCGGAGCAAAGCATTAACACTCCGTGAAAACATGTGTCCCTCACATCACCGCCATCCCCTCCGGTTGTCCCGATTCTTGTCACTTCGGGGCCTTTGGTTCCGGACAGTGACATGTGCATACAACTTGTAGATACAATCTAAGCAATAATATAGAGCTTAAATCTAAGATCATGCCACTCGGGCCCTAGTGACAAGCATTAAGAATAACAAGATTGCAGCAACAATAACTTCACAAACTTTATAGATAGACTAATCATAATGTATCATCCATCGGATCCCAACAAACACAACACCGATTACATCAGATGGATCTCAATCATGTAAGGCAGCTCATGAGATCATTGTATTGAATTACATGGGATAGAGAGTACCAACTAGCTACTGCTAGAACCCGTAGTCCATGGGGGAACTACTCACGGAGCATGATGGAGGCGGTGGCGTCGGTGGAGATGGCTTCCGGGGGCACTTCCCCGTCCCGGCAGGGTGCCGGAACAGAGACTTCTGTCCCCCGAATTGGAGTTTCGCGATGGCGGCGGCGCCCCTGGAGTCTTTCTGGAGTTTCGTCAATTGGTATCGCGTTTTTAGGTCGAAAGGGGTTAAATAGGTGAAGAGGCGGCGCAGGAGGGGCGACAGGGTGGCCTCCCCATAGGCCGGCGCGGCCAGGGGCTGGCCTGCGCGGCCCTATGGTGTGGGGCCCCCTGGCTCTCCTCTGACTCCCCTTGGTGTTCTGGAGCCTTCCGGGAAAAATAAGATCTTGGGTCTTTGTTTCGTCGAATTCCGAGAATATTGCCCGAACAGCCTTTCTGGAACCAAAAACAGCAGAAAACAGGAACTGGCACTGTGGCATCTTGTTAATAGGTTGGTTCCGGAAAACGCATAAAAACATTATAAAGTGCGATCAAAACATGTAAGTATTGTCATAAAACAAGCATGGAACATCAGCAATTATGGATACGTTGGAGACGTATCAATATATTTCTTATTCTTCGACACGCTCGGGGGCTCAATGCCTTCAAGTTACAAAATATACACAATATGGATAAACTAGACTTACCGAAATATTTCGCCTTGGTACAAGAATACCTCGCTAAATAGAACATCGGGAGCTAACAACTATAAATATAGTATACTCGTCAAAATCCTACTGCTTTGGTCTGAAAACCTCGCAACAAAAATATAGAACTTCGCCACCAAGACACTCGGGGGTTTGTAACCCATCGACAGAAAAATAAATATATCTTCTTGCAACAAGAGAAAAATCTTCGAGAGAGCAAAACAGTATAAACTCCAGCCAGAGGCTCGGGGGCTCCAACAATATAGGCCACTTTACAATATAAACAAGTTCTTTGGAACAAAAAGAGATCGACAAGATATAGACACAATTTCTCGCAATATAGTACAACTCAGTTAAGGCCTAAAATACTATCTATGGATAAACCTCTGGTTGTTTTGTGTTCAGCATAGGTCCCCTTGACGAAGAATTCTGAATCCATCCGAAGAAGTTCATCCATCATCGACTCGGCTACAGGGGTCACCATGTCATTGATTGTGTCAAGGTCATTTTTTCGCCGCGATTTCTTGGCCAAGCAATCAGCAACAATCTTCGCCAGGTCCAACTTGGGATGGCAAATGTGTATCATAATCATGGCGAACCTTGCTCCAGCAGTCAATTGAGCTCGCACAAAGTTATGAATGTGAGGGGCATCTCTAAATTTCTCCATCAGTCCAAGAAGAGTTTCGGGAGCCTCATCTCGAGGAAATAAAGTCTTGTAAACAAGGGTTAAGGTTCTCGTGCAGAAATTGAGAAATTCGCGCACCTGACAAGCGTGATCTTAGAACCTGACAATTTGCTGGGTTCGCTCAGGGGTGGCCCAGAACAGACAGCCATGGTTAAGAGAAAGATTGACGAGGAGATTCGTTCTGCCATTCACTCTTTCATCTTCAGCGGCAGCGTCGAGAACCGAGCCTATTAAGCGACAAAACAAGAAATCTAAGGGGAGGCACAGCAAAACAAAAAAGAAGCAGTGTGAGGCATACCTAGCATATCCGCGCTAGCTTCAGACATTAGCTCGAGCATGCTATTTTCTCGAGTAGTGGCTTTCTCAGCTTCCGACACAGCAGCATCCTTGGCAGCTATGGCCTCTTTGGCTTGTTGGAGAGCAATTTTCTCTCTTTCGGATGCTTTTCGAGATTGTTCCATCATTGCCAGAGTTTGTTTTTTCATGGATTCAAGTTGTTGTCGAAGTTCTTGCAAATCTTGCGACAAATGTTTGCTTGAAGAACCTTCGATGAGGTTATCATCGACCAGTGTTATCTTCGAGAAGGAGGAAGCAGGAGAAGTATCGGCAGGATGAGGATTGGCAGAGTAGTTATCCAATATCAACTGGAAAAGAAAATTTCAATATCAAATGAGTGCACAAGACAGAATTCCATTGATCTTCAGGAAATTTACATGGATATTACAGAAGGAGTTCTTCAAAGGGACTGCTAAGGTAACTGTCGCCAAAGCTAGTATGGCGACAATAGCAAAAGAAACCGAAAAAAACAAAGAAAGAAAAAGAAGGGGCATTCAACTAGACCTCCGGCTTCGATGAGCTAGGAGTCGAAGTTGGCTTGATTCCAAGATAGGCAAGAATTTTCTTCGTATTGGGCTTTGCCGCCCTGATCAGTGCCCGCCACTTCGTGGTCTCCATCTGTTCGGTGTCGCCAACCTTCATCCAGTCGATAGTTTGTTGGCTGTCAGCGACCAAGGCAATAGTGCTCTCGACAGCAATCTTCATGTTTTCTTGGCGCATCTTCAGTCCAAGATCCTCTGGTGGATTGAAGTCCTTGGCAAGAGCAAGGAAAGTCTTGGGTTCCGCTTTCTTCGGGAAGAAGTAGGGGAACAGCCGTGACAATCCTGCGTCAGCCTGTTCAATGCCTTCGCGAGCTTCGGTTCCATGAAACTCAAGGACAGAGAGCGCGTCAAGAAGAGGATCGTTGTCGGGATCTTCAAGCTCAAATTCTTGGTTTGTTTTACCTGTCGCAGAAAATATATGTTGGTCGACAGTAAGTAAAGAAAAGCAAGTCTAAGAAAAATAGAATGGATCGACAAAATTACCGACAAAGCGCCGATTCTGCGTGTTCAAGCGCTTGATGATCACCTTTTCACGAGTAGCCTGCGTGGCTTTGTGCTCGTTCAAAGCAGTTTCGGCATCATCAAGTCTTTTTTGCAGATCTTCGACACCAGCAGCTTCTGCCTTGGCCTTATCAGCCTCCGCTTTAGCTTTGCCAGCATCAAGTTCAGCCTTCTTGCGAGCCGCTTCACTTTGCTCTAATTTCTGAGCAAGCGTGTCGACAAGCTTGTTGGCTTCCGCAAGTTTTTCTGCCAAAATAGTTAAGAATCGTCAAAATTGCGATAAAACAGGAGCAAGAAGTTATAAACAAGGGCCAGCAAAGAATTATTACCTTCAGTCTTGCCAGCATACTCACGGTACCCAATGAATTGGGCACCGATGCGAATAAGCTCTTTGATCATAGGCTATCAAAGAAGGATAAAGAAAGAAAACGTCGGTATGGGGAAAATATGATGGCATAAAAAAGCAAAGAGAGGAAATATAGAAAGTAACACGAAAATTAAGAACTTACATCATCCAAGAGAGGACTTGAGGAGTTACCCAATTGGAGGGTAGGCTCCGGGATAGTATCAACCCTTGTCCTTTTTGGTGAAGGGACAAGGGGGCTTGAAGGAGGAGTAGGAGCATTGAGGTTTTGTTGAGGAGGTGAGGATTCCTCTCCTTCGACTGGCGTCTCCGAAACAACTAGAGTATGTGACGTACTCGTTCGAGCAGCCACATCAAAAGCTGGTACTTCTTCCTCATCATCACTGCGATTAAATGTCGGCAGCATAAAAAGCAAGATAGACAAATATCTTCGAGTACAAAAATAAAGGGAAATAAAAAGTGACTTACGAGCTGATGAGGGCCTCAAGGTATGGATCATAAGCTGCCTTCCGACGTGAAGGAACAACTTCTTCGGCTTTGGAGGTGCCGGAATCTTCGACATCATCCCTTTTCCTTTTGTTCCTTGGAGAAACAGCAGGAGGAGGAGATTGTGCCGATGCAGTGCCTTCAGAGGCAGCCTCCTTTTCAGAAGATCCCACAGATTTTTGAGAATCTGCGGGTTCATTCACAAAAGAGGGGGCATCTTGGTTGTCGTCGGTGACAACGGCCCTTTCATCGACTTCTCCACCTTCAGGAAGGGGAGGAAGCGAGACAAGATTTGGATGGTTCTATACAAAAAACAGGGGAAGATGTCAAAAAAGGAGTTACAAAAAAGATAGCAAGGCAATAACAAATCAATCGACAAAGGTTACCTTGGGAAGCGTATTGGTGGCGCTATACGGTTTTACACGACAAGAAGAAGGGACATGATCTTTTTTGCTGAGAGAGGAGATTTTTCGGACAAGCTTCTCTAAGTCCTTGACCTCTAAATCCGCTGACAACCGATCTGCGTCCTTGTCGCCAGCATACTTCCAGAGAGGGTATTTGCGAGCCTGAAGAGGCTGCACTGCAGTTCTAAGAAAATACGCCGTGATTTGGATACCGGACACCTCTTTGCCGCGAGTATTTTGCAACTCATGGATGCCAGCCATCAGGGCCTCACTCGATATTTATTCTTCCTCGCTAGCCTCAGCATCCCAGGAGCGGCGGCGAAGGATTTTTTCGGCACCATCGAAGGGAGGGATGTTGTCTTCAGCACATCCATGGTTCTCCTCCTGAATGTACAACCACTTCTTGCGCCACCCTTGAACTGAGTCAGGGAGTTTGACGTCGAAGTAATCGACTGTGGGGCAAACGGAAATAACAACGCCGCCTATATTATAGGCGACATTGGGAGAGTCATTGCGGCGACAAAAGAAAATGCGCTTCCATAGCGCCCAGTTAGGTTGGACGCCAAGGAAGGCTTCGCAGAGGGTGATGAAAATGGAAATATGGAGGATAGAATTGGGCGTGAGATGGTGAAGTTGCAGACCATAAACAAAAAGCAATCCGCGGAGGAAAGGATGAATGGGGGCGGAAAGACCGCGGATGAGATGGTCGACGAAACTTACCCGATACCCCATTGGAGGAGTTGGGTAGCTTTCTTCACTAGGGAAGCACAGCGCCTTGGGCTTCTTGCTGATCCCCAGCTTCTTCAAGAGGTTGACGTCCTGGGTGGAAATTTTGGACCTTTCCCACTCCGCGCTTCCCAGATCTACAGCAGCCATTGACGATTCCGGCGTGCTGTGTTTGATCAACCGACGCGGTGGCATCAACAATGGCGCGGGAATGCAGCTTGGAAAAGATGAGCTCAGAGAATTGTGGGGCGCAGCAGGAAGTTTTGCAGAGGAGAGCAGGAGAACGGCGCGAGCGGAAGTGCTCGAGGAAGAAGAAGGGGATCTTATATAGAGGTGCGGCGAAGCGGCGGACCGTTGGATGGGAAAAATGTGCGGCAGATGATAACCACGTGGAAACAGGGGTAAAAAAGTATTTTAACATTAGAGAAGTTACAGTACGTGCGCCAGGAAAAGCGGAGGACGTGTGTCCCCCACCTGCACGACGTGTCAAGATAATGGATAAATTGGGCCCGCAAGGCAGCGGGAGAAGACTTCTCGCGATTTACGGACTCGCAGTCGTGGCTATCGTCAGCAGTAACGTCACCTTGGCAGGAGAAAAATTCGACTCAACAGCTGCATAAAAAGGCGACATGCAAAAATATTGGAGAGCCTTTGATCAAATACAAGTTTTTGATCAAATGCTCAGGGGCTACTTTGAAAAAATGAAAAGATCAAGAAAGACAAAATAGAAATGGTGTGAGCCTATGATCAAATACAAATATTTGCTCATAGCCTCGGGGGCTACTACCATCGGGAGCGCTGTTCGCGCACCCGAGAAATTATAAAACTTCGGGAGAGAAAGAAAATATAGTAGCATAAGGCGTGGAGCCTACACCCAAGCACAAGTCCTTGGCTGTAGCCTCGGGGGCTACTCCCATCGGGAACGCTGTTCGCGTGCCCGATGAAATTATAAAAAAAAGAAAGAAAGAACGGGAAGAAGAAAGATAGAAGAGCAAAAGAGTATATTTCGAGTTATAAATAACTCTGCATATACTCCCATCGGGAGAGCAATATAAGTCATCCGTTGACTCAATAAAATGTGCCATTCCAACAGCCGAATAAGCACTCGACAATATATTCTCAGAACGCCAAAGTTGCGATCAATTTCTGAATGCCGCAAATTTGCGAAGGTAAGACCCCAGATCCGTTCTGTGTGGCGTGGCGCCGTCTCTGACGTCGGTTTGCTACTTTTATCAGTATCAACAGATACGAAGAAAAATCCTAACGGACGCGTTAGGTACCCGATAAATATGTTCGGGACTCGACAGAATGGTAAGACCTTAAGCGGCACCTGTCGAAGTTTACACCAGTATCCCGAGATCATGTCCAGGGACGTGATCTTGAAGTAGGTTTTTGCGGATTGCCACTAGAGCAGTTAACTAGTACTTGATCCGTCAGATGAACTAGCCCCAACTACCATTATCCCTGTACAATATAGAAATTTATGTGAAGAAATATAGAAAAGTTTTAAGTTGTCGAGTAAAAATAAACAGTGGAGATTTTTCCTGACTCTACGATTCAAGCAAATCTCGGGGGCTACTGACATAGGCATCCCCAATGGGCCTGCCGAAGATAGTACCCGGGGTTTATTGAAGGCCCACTACCCGAGGAATAAGAAGATTCGGAAGCCCAAGATATTATTAAGGAAAGCTAGAGTTGTAATAGGAAGCATTATTTGTAATCTTGCGGGATGAGTTAGAAACCTTCCCGGACTCTGTAACTTGTACAATACGAATCCCTCGGCTCCGCCTCCTATATAAGGGGGAGTCGGGGGACAAAGAAAGCATCGAATCATTGTTTCTCAAACCCTAGTTTCATAATCGTCGAGTACTTTTCGGCTGAAACCTTCGAGATCTACTTGCCCTCTACTTCCAACTAAACCCTAGTCTACAACCCGTAGGCATTGACAAGTTAATACCTTGTCACCGGGTGAATTACGGGAAAACTACTGCCACCATGATCAGAGGGACTGAGGTGGAGCTTAGCAGAACCAAAGCCATCATTGGCTGTAGAAGTAAAGATTTCCCGATCAAATATCTCGTACTGCAACCCGCCCTGAGACCGCTAACCAAAACTGAATGGCAACCGATGTTGGAAGCGGTGATTCACACGCTCCCAGCATGGCAACGAGGCTTCATTGCCCGGGCAGGTCGCTTGACTTTGATCAACTCCGTCATGCTTGCTAGACCGATACACCACATCATTGTCGACGACCCACCCAGCTGGCTTCTGGAGGAGGTGGAGAAACACCTCAGGGTTTTTTTCTAGGTCGGAAAGAAACGGGCAAACGGCAGTCAATGCCTTGTCGCATGGGACAACATCAGTAAACCCAAGAGATTTGGAGGGCTAGGAGTCAAGGATCTATGACTTCAGGGCTTAGCTCTGAGAGTCAGATGGGAGTGGCTCCGTCGGACATATGATACTCGACCTTGGCAGGGGCTGAGCCTGACCTTGGATCCCAAGGCGAGAGCGGTATTTCGCAGTTTCACCAAGATGGAGGTAGGAGATGGTTCTGGCACGACAGATGGATTAGCGGTCGTTGTGTGGAGGATATTGCACCACTGGTTTTTGGCTCGGTGGCGACCAGGAGGAAGAATTCGAGGACAGTGGCGGAGGTGCTCATGGACAATAGCTGGCTTCGAGACCTTGGCCCGGAGCTGCCTTTAGAAGGTTGGGCACAATGCATCAGGCTGTGGGAAGAAATCAAGCTGGTGGATAGAGATGCTAGCAGGCCGGACAGGTTCACCTGGCTTGGCTCGGCCAATGGAGCTTATTCAGCAAAGGACACCTACAGGCTGCTCTGCATGGGACAAGAGGAGTTCAGCTTGCATAACCCAATCTGGAATTCCTTCGCGCCACCAAAATGCAAGATCTTCGCATGGTTAGCCTTGCGATGCCGCCTCTGGATCTCGGACAGAAGGCTCAGACATGGGTTGCAAGATCGATCGGCGACTTGTTTCTGGTGTCTGCAGGAGGAGGACACCCTTGATCACGTGCTCATGCGCTGCCCTTATGCTCGTCAGGTTTGGTTCGGCAGCATCACCGCGGCAGGGATGAACATTGTAGAACCTAATAGGGATAGCTCGCTGGAATCTTGGTGGTCTTCGGCAAGAGAGCTGGTAAGAAGGAAGGACAGGAAAAGTTTTGATACGCTGGTGATCCTCATCGCGTGGCAGATTTGGAAACAGCGCAATGCCAGAGTTTTTGGAAACACTCAGCTCCAATTATCCACCGCGCAGATGCTGACCCGAATCAAGGAGTTTGACCTTTGGAAGCTTGCCAAAAGAGGAGAGGAGTACCAATTTGCGAGAGAGTAGGCTTAGCGAGTGTGTGTGTGCGTGGAGTTCCCGCCCTCGCTGTTCGCAGACGTTGGATCGGTTTCTTGTAAATTGTATCTTGCTTTCTTCTATAAAGATTTGGTACGCCATTGGCGTACCCTCGAAAAAAAAAAGTAATTAGGACATTTCATCATGTCAACTTCTTGGTAGCGCTTCAATCTTTTTTACATTTTTCTAAACAATGTCTCATGTCCTTTCATTTACTACGGTGTAGTCATTTCCGTTATTTCAAGCCAAAGTCGATCACCCAAAATTTATTTCTCTTATTGTTTGAGATTCTTTGTGAACTTCAGGTTCCACCAGAGCTCAGGAACGTGATGATCTAAACTCTAAAGCGTGCTAGGGTTAGGGACAAAGCGTAGATAAAAATGGGGCTGGGGTCAACCGTGTATATTCCCTAAATCAGTGGTGTCATCTTATACAAAATAGCAGTACTTAGCAGTTAGCACTAATGAGTGAATGTTGGGCGGAGTAATAGAGAAGGAAAACGCTTCTAATCCGCCGACCGATTGAATCGCTAGAAATCGGTCGTCTCCTCGCGCACCGCGCGTCCCCCTACGTGGCGCGAACCCACTACCTTATCTCCTCAAGCCTTATCTTCTCCTCCACTAGTCCTCGCGTGAACACAGCTGCCCACTTCCAATCCCCCACTGCTGCCCACTTCCAATCCCCCACTGTTGCCGCCATAGATTTCTATATCCCAGACCTCTCGCGCTCGCGCTGCTGGAAGCGGTCACGCGCTCACGCAGCTGCAAAGCCATCTCCGCTGCGGCGGTGCTGCCCCGCCGCCATCCACCTCTGCCTGCGCGAGCTCCGGCGCCACTGCACCGGTCGCTGACCGCGCCATTGAAATGCCGGCGGCCATCGACAAGTACTCTTCCCCAGCGGGTCGACGGCGACTGCGTCGACCTGGCCGTTTTCCTCTAGATCCCCTTTGTGTTCTGCCAAAAGATTTTTGTTGTTTTTGTTGCTGATTTTTGTGGTGAACGATGTGGATTTTTGTTGTAAATATATTCTCGCACATGCAGTTCTTAGTGTTGAAATTGTTAAGCTGATTTTTTTTGTCATTGTCTACTGGTGTAAACGGCCAAAAAAATTGTTGTTTTTCTTGATGATTTTTGTGGTGAACCACTTGAAAATTAGTTGGAATTGTTGAAAATATTCAGAATATCAGGCAAACAATCACATTTATTGAAATTATTGTTGTAAATAGCCAATATTTTTATTGGGATTGTTGTAAATAATTGTGGTAAATAGCTAAATTTTTGTGTGGTGAGTTAAACATTGTAATAGCGGACATTTTTGTTGGAATTAATGTTAATAATTATTGTAAATAGTCATTATTTTTGTTAGATTCGCTGCTTATGATTGTTGTAAATAGACAATTTTTGTTGTTAATTATTGCTGTAAATAACCAGGATTTTTTGTTGAATTGGTTGTTAATTATTGTCGTTAATGACTTGGTGATTTTCTGCAATGTTACATTAGTAAGCAGGGACACGATTTCCAACAAAAAAGAGATTTTTCAGATGTGATTAAAATTATCTAAGCAGTGGAATTTTTTTGGTGTAAATCCATCTCTAATATTGTTGTAAAGATATTTCTCTGAGATGATTAATGTTGTCTTTGTTACTTTTTTTGTTGGAAATTGTGGAAATTTTTTGTAGTAAACTAATTTAATATTGCTGTAAAGAGATTTATCATATGTTGTCTTCCGTCCGCAAAAAGATCTATATGGAAGAGACCGAAAGCAACGTCTAGTGGGAAAGGGAAGAGGGAACGTGGGTGACGTCTGCAGAAAGCGACATCTCTAGGGTGGATAGGTACAACGGAAAGCAACGTTTCCCTATAAAAGCAACGAACGGTCAGACGGGTCCCATCCAATGGCTTAGGCACGACCGATTTTCCGCCCCGAAATGGGTCGGCCGACCCCTAGCATTCGCCAATAGATAATGCAACTTTCAGCATATTAGTAGAGAATTAAATAGTGTGAGTCATATTTAGCTCGTTTTGGTCGTGTTAAGTTTTGTAATATGGTCTGGCCTCGGTCAGGACCAGAGGAGATCCGCTTAGCTTGTAGTCAGGATAACAACCCTATTTCATGATTAATATATCTTAATTTCGCAAAAAACAGTATGAATTAGTAAAGAATTCAAATATTCAGTGGGGTTAGCTGGCCCAGTACCACTATTGCGTGGCGGGTTTTTTGAGCGACCCTTCACAGAGCTTCGGTGCACTGGCGTCTGGCTTGAACTGTACTCGTGGAGTATGGAGGCCACAACAGTAGCCATTGTCTGCATCGACTGACCGGACTCCTCGTCGGAAGAGGAGTCAACGATCTCGGCACAGAACTTGTCCAGCATCTACCACATTTCCATCTGCGTGGTTAGAAACTGCGGATCAATAGCCGCGTATAATAGCGCGGAAAACATGAGTAAGAAATCTACCGGCGCAATTGATTGAACAAGTTGTAAGCGGCGAGGCCGGGCGGCGCGGAACCGACAAATTTTGGCCCCCCAAACAAGCGATAGGTGCGCGCCAGAGCCTACCCCGACTGAGATCCTATTCTCCAGCACGGCGTGGACCGAGCGCATGGCGTGTACTGCGGTGCGGTGGCGGGTGGGGGTGGTGGCGTGCAAAGAAGGGAAAAAAGAAGCAAATCCAAGAGATCGATTTCATTGTCCCTGACGTGCGGGGCCGGGTAAGAAAAGAAGGACGCTCGCCACGACCGTGCAGCGTTCACCTAACGTATATTTGGTTTAGATATACGTCTTCGTAGACGGTCCGGTCACTTAGCATCGCCCCGCTGGAACAGGACACAAACGGACTTTTTCTTTGTCTCCGCGGCTTCGGCCCCACTCGAGATACCTAATAAGGGCATCTCCAGCGACGCGACGCATTTTAGCGTCCGAAAATGTCCGCGCGCGTCCATTTGCGTCGGCCAAAATGGTCGAAATCGACCGCGCGTCCATTTGCGTCGGGGGTGGCTCCAGAGGCACGACGCATTTTTTGGCCGAATCATTTTTTAACATGAAAACATAATTTACATAATTTAAGACATGAAAATAAACCCTAAACGCGTACGCCTACTGCTGCTCGTCGTCGCTGTCGATCACGATGAGCTCCGGTACCGGCCACGACCAGTTGGCATCCAGGGGAGCATACGCCGGGAGCGTCGACGGTGCTGGAGGTGGAGGCACCCAGGGCTCTGGCTGCGGTGGAGGCGCCCAGGGCTCTGGCTGTGGCGGCGGTGGAGGCTCCCAGGGATGCGGCTGTGGAAGAGGAGTCCAGGGATGCGGCTGTGGCGGCGGTTGTGGCGCGGTCAAGTCCTAGAGCGCCAGTCGAAGGAATTCATCCTCCGACAGGCCCGGCGGCATGACGCCGGTGGCGTAGCGGGGCAGCGGCGGCTGCATAGGTGGGTTGTTCTCGGAGACGAGGACGCCGAGCCTCGGCATCTCGTCGTCCGTCATGTTCTCAGGGAACTCAAATTTGCGGCCCTCTGCCATGGCCTGCTGCCATTCATCGAAGATGACCGCGACGTAACCATCGTTGTCGTCCTTGACCTCCTCATTATGGTACGCCAGCGCCTCGATGTAGTCGTCGTCGTCATCGTCGTTGTAGTGCCCACGCGTCGATGCCTGGTCACGACGCGTTGGCGCCTGCTGTCTTCGTGGACAAGTCGGTGATACGTCTCAAACGTATCTATAATTTCTTATGTTCCATGCTACTTTATTGATGATACTCACATGTTTTATACACATTTTATGTCATATTTATGCATTTTCCGGCACTAACCTATTGACGAGATGCCGAAGATCCAGTTGATGTTTTCTGCTGTTTTCGGTTTCAGAAATCCTACAAAGGAAATATTCTCGGAATTGGACGAAATCAACGCCCAGGGTCTTATTTTTCCACGAAGCTTCCAGAAGACCGAGGGGGATACGAAGTGGGGCGACGAGGCGCCGCCACACTAGGGCCGCGCGGCCCAAGGGGGGCCCGCGCCGCCCTAGCGTGTGGCCCCCTCGTCAGCCCTCCGACTCCGCCCTTCCGCCTACTTAAAGCCTTCGTCGAGAAAACCCCAGTACCGAGAGCCAAGATATGGAAAACCTTCCAGAGACGCCTTCGCCGCCAATCCCATCTCGGGGGATTCAGGAGATCGCCTTCGGCACCCTGCCGGAGAGGGGAATCGTCTCCCGGAGGACTCTTCATCGCCATGATCGCCTCCGGAGTGATGTGTGAGTAGTTCACCCCTGGACTATAGGTCCATAGCAGTAGCTAGATGGTCGTCTTCTCCTCACTGTGCTATCATTGTTAGATCTTGTGAGCTGCCTATCATGATCAAGATCATCTATTTGTAATGCTACATGTTGTGTTTGTTGGGATCCGATGAATATGGAATACTATGTTATGTTGATTATCAATCTATCATCTATGTGTTGTTTATGATCTTGCATGCTCTCTATTGCTAGTAGAGGCTCTGGCCAAGTTGATACTTGTAACTCCAAGAGGGAGTATTTATGCTCGATAGTGGGTTTATGCCTCCATTTAATCTGGGACAGTGACAGAAAGTTCTAAGGTTGTGGATGTGCTGTTGCCACTAGGGATAAAACATCAATGCTTTGTCTAAGGATATTTGTGTTGATTACATTACACACCATACTTAATGCAATTGTCTGTTGTTTGCAACTTAATACTGGAAGGGGTGCGGATGCTAACCCGAAGGTGGACTTTTTAGACATAGATGCATGCTGGATAGCGGTATATGTACTTTGTCGTAATGTCCAATTGAATTTCACACTACTCATCATGATATACATGTGCATTGTTATGCCCTCTTTATTTGTCAATTGCTCAACTGTAATTTGTTTACCCAACATGCTATTTCTTATTGGAGAGACACCACCAGTGAACTGTGGACCCCGGTCCATTCTTTTACATCGAATACAATCTACTGCAATACTTGTTCTTACTGTTCTTTGCAAACATCATCTTCCACACTATACATCTAATCCTTTGTTACAGCAAGCCGGTGAGATTGACAACCTCACTGTTACGTTGGGGCAAAGTACTTTGATTGTGTTGTGCAGGTTCCACGTTGGCGCCGGAATCCCTGGTGTTGCGCCGCACTACACTCCGCCACCATCAACCTTCACGTGCTTCTTGACTCCTACTGTTTCGATAACCTTCGTTTCTTACTGAGGGAAAACTTACTGTTGTATGCATCATACCTTCCTCTTGGGGTTCCAAACGGACGTGTGCTTTACGCGTATCAAGCACGTTTTCTGACGCCGTTACCGGGGAGATCAAGACACGCTGCAAGGGGAGTCTCTCACTTCCAATCTCTTTACTTTGTTTTTGTCTTGCTTTACTTTATTTTATTTACTGCTTTGTTTGCTTTCTTATATCAAAAATACAAAAAAAAATAGTTACTTGCTTTACTTTATTTACTATCTTGTTTGCGTTCTCTATATTAAAAAACACAAAAAAAATTAGTTACTTGCATTTACTTTATCTAGTTTGCTTTATTTACTATTGCTAAAATGGGTACTCCTGAGAATACTAAGTTGTGTGATTTCACTAGCACAAATAATAATGATTTCCTATGCACACCTATTGCTCCACCTGCTACTACAGCAGAATTTTTTGAAATTAAACCTGCTTTACTAAATCTTGTTATGAGAGAGCAATTTTCTGGTATTAGTTCTGATGATGCAGTTGCCCATCTTAATAACTTTGTTGAACTATGTGAAATGCAAAAGTATAAGGATGTAGATGGTGACATTATAAAATTAAAATTGTTTCCTTTCTATTTAAGAGGAAGAGCTAAAGATTGGTTGCTATCTTTGCCTAAGAATAGTATTGATTCATGGACTAAATGTAAGGATGCTTTCATTGGTAGATATTATCCTCCTGCTAAAATTATATCTTTGAGAAGTAGCATAATGAATTTTAAGAAATTGGATAATGAGCATGTTGCCCAAGCATGGGAAAGAATGAAATCTTTGGTTAAAAATTGCCCTACCCATGGACTGACTACTTGGATGATCATCCAAACCTTTTATGCAGTATTGAATTTTTCTTCGCGGAACTTATTGGATTCAACAGCTGGAGGTACTTTTATGTTCATCACTCTAGGCGCCGCAACAAAGCTTCTTGATAATATGATGATTAATTACTCTGAATGGCACACGGAAAGAGCTCCACAAGGTAAGAAGGTAAATTCTATTGAAGACACCTCCTCCTTGAGTGATAAGATTGATGCTATTATGTCTATGCTTGTGAATGGTAGGACTAATGTTGATCCTAATAATGTTCCTTTAGCTTCATTAGTTGCTCAAGAAGAGCATGTTGATGTGAACTTCATTAAAAATAATAATTTCAACAACAATGCTTATAGGAATAATTCTGGTAACAACTATAGGCCATATCCTTCTAATAATGGTAATGGTTATGGTAATTCTTATGGGAATTCTTACAACAATAATAGGAATGTACCCCCTGGTCTTGAAGCCATGCTTAAAGAATTTATTAGTACACAAACTGCTTTTAACAAATCTGTTGAAGAAAAGCTTGGTAAAATTGATATTCTTGCTTCTAAAGTTGATAGTCTTGCTGCTGATGTTGATCTTTTAAAATTGAAACTATGCCTAATGAAAATAAAGATATTAAGTCATTTTCAACAGCAAACGTCATCCAAGTTTGAATTAATGAGAATATTAGATTGATGGCCGAATTGCGTGCTAGGTGGGAAAAAGAAGAAAATACTAAAGAGAATAATGTAGCTAAAGTTTGGACTATTACCACCACTAGTAATGATAATGCTTCACATGTTGCTACACCTCCTACTATCAATGGTAAAATAATTGATGTTGGCAATGTTTCTACCCCTAATGCAAAGTGTGCAAAACTGCCTGAAACTGCTAAAACAGCTGAAACTGCCTATGATAAAACTGCTGAAATTTTTCAAAATATTGAGGACAATGATCCCATTGCTTTAGATCATAATGGTTTAGATTTTGATGATTGTCACATCTCTGAAGTTATAAAGTTCTTACAAAAACTTGCTAGAAGTCCCAATGCTAGTGCTATAAATTTGGCCTTTACAAAACATATTACAAATGCTCTCATAAAAGCTAGAGAAGAGAATTTAATCGTGAAACTTCTATTCCTAGGAAGTTAGAAGATGGTTGGGAGCCCATCATTAAGATGAAGGTCAATGATTTTGATTGTAATGATTTATATGATCTTGGTGCAAGTATTTCCGTTATGCCTAAGAAAATCTATAATATGCTTGACTTGCCACCATTGATTTTTTTTATTTGGATGTTAATCTTGCTGATAATTCTACAAAGAAACCTTTGGGGAGGATTGATAATGTTCGCATTAAGGTTAACAATAACCTTGTCCCTGTTGATTTTATTGTCTTGGATATTGAATGCAATGCATCTTGTCCCATTATTTTGGGAAGACCTTTTCTTCGAACTGTTGGTGTTATTATTGATATGAAGGAAGGTAATATTAAATATCAATTTTCTCTCAAGAAAGGTATGGAACACTTCCCTAGAAAGAGAATGAAGTTACCTTTTGATTCTATCATTAGAACAAATTATGATGTTGATGCTTCATCTCTTGATAACACTTGATTCACACTTTCTGCGCCTAGCTGAAATGCGTTAAAGAAAAACGCTTATGGGAGACAACCCATTATTTTACTACAGCATTTTTGTTTTATATTTGAGTCTTGGAAGTTGTTACTACTGTAGCAACATCTCCTTATCTTTATTTTATTGCATTGTTGTACCAAGTAAAGTCTTTGATAGTAAGGTTCATACTAGATTTGGATTACTGCGCAGAAACAAATTTCTTGCTGTCACGAATTTGAGCAGTATACTCTGTAGGTAACTCAGAAAAATCTGCCAATTTACGTGAGTGATCCTCAGATATGTACGCAACTTTCATTCAATTTGAGCATTTTCATCTGAGCAAGTTTAGTGCCCCAGAAAAATTCGTCTTTACAGACTGTTCTGTTTTGACAGATTCTGCCTTTTATTTCGCATTGTCTGTTTTGCTATGTTTGATGGATTTCTTTATTCCATTAATTTTCAGTAGCTTTGTGCAATGTCCAGAAGTGTTAAGAATGATTATGTAACCTCTGAACATGTGAATTTTTGATTATGCACTAACCCTCTAATGAGTTTGTTTTGAGTTTGGTGTGGAGGAAGTTTTCAAGGATCAAGAGAGGATGATGATACAATATGATCAAGGAGAGTGAAAGCTCTAAGCTTTGGGATGCCCCCGTGGTTCATCCCTGCATATTTAAAGAATACTCAAGCATTTAAGCTTTGGGATGCCCAAGGCATCCCCTTCTTCATCGACAAATTATCAGGTCACCTCTAGTGAAACTATATTTTTATTCCATCACATCTTATGTGCTGTACTTGGAGCGTCTTTATGTCCTTGTTTTTGTTTTGTTTGAATAAAATTGGATCCTAGCATTCATTGTGTGGGAGAGAGACACGCTCCGCTGTTGCATATGAACACATATGTTCTTAGCTTTATTCTTAATTGTTATATGGTTGGAAACAGAAAATGCTACATGTGGTAATTGGTATAATGTCTTGAATAATTTGATACTTGGCAATTGTTGTGCTCATGATTAAGCTCTTGCATCATGTACTTCGCACCTATTAGTGAAGAAATACCGTAGAGCTTGTTGACATTTGGTTTGCATGATTGGTCTCTCTAAAGTCTAGATATTTTCTGGTGAGGGTTTGAACAACAAGGAAGACAGTGTAGAGTCTTATAATGCTTGCAATATGTTCTTATGTAAGTTTTGATGTACCGGTTCATACTTGTGTTTGTTTCAAACGACCTTGCTAGCCTAAGCCTTGTATTGAGAGGGAATACTTCTCGTGCATCCAAATCCTTGAGCCAAAAACTATGCCATTTGTGTCCACCATACCTACCTACTACATGGTATTGCTCTGCCATTCCAAAGTAAATTGCTTGAGTGCTACCTTTAAAATTCTATTCTTTGTCTTTGCAATATATAGCTCATGGCAAAATAGCTTAAAAACTATTGTGGTATTGAATATGTACTTATGTATCTTATTTCTTATAAGTTGCTTGTTGAGCGGTAACCATGTTTCTGGGGACGCCATCAACTATTTCACCTTTGTTGAATATCATGTGAGTTGCTATGCATGTTCGTCTTGTCTGAAGTAAGGGTGATTTATCATGAGTTGAATGGTTTGAGTATGTATATTGTTAGAGAAGAACATTGGGCCGCTAACTAAAGCCATGATCCATGGTGGAAGTTTCAGTATGGACAACAATCCTCAATCTCTTATGAGAATATTATCTGTTGTTGAATGCTTATGCATTAAAGAGGAGTCCATTATATGTTGTCTATGTTGTCCCGGTATGGATGTCTAAGTTGAGAATAATCAAAAGCGAGAAATCCAATGCGAGCTTTCTCCTTAGACCTTTGTACAGGCGGCATAGAGGTACCCCTTTGTGACACTTGGTTAAAACATATGTTATGCAATGATAATCCATGTAAATCCAAGCTAATTAGGACAATGTGCGGGCACTATTGGTAATCTATGCATGAGGCTTGCAACTTATAGGATATATTATACATAACACATATGTTTTATTACTACCGTTGACAAAATTGTTTCTATGTTTTCAAAATAAAAGTTCTAGCACAAATATAGCAATCCATGCTTCCCTATGCGAAGGGCCATTCTTTTACTTTTATGTTGAGTCAGTTTACCTACTTCTTCCCATCTTAGAAGCAAACACTTGTGTTAACTGTGCATTGATTCTTACATATTTGCATATTTGCATTCATCATATTACTTTGTGTTGACAATTATCCATGAGATAAACATGTTGAAGTTGAAAGCAACCGCTGAAACTTATATCTTTCTTTGTGTTGCTTCAAAACTTTCTACTATGAATCTATTGCTTTATGAGTTAACTCTTATGCAAGACTTATTGATGCTTGTCTTGAAAGTACTATTCATGAAAAGTCTTTGTTATATGGTTCAGTTGTTTAACCATTATCTTTACCATTGCTTCGAATCGCTGCATTCATTACATATGCTTACAATAGTATTGATCAAGATTATGATAGCATGTCACTTTAGAAATTATCTTTGTTTTCGTTTACCTACTCGAGGACGAGTAGGAACTAAGCTTGGGGATGCTTGATACGTCTCAAACATATCTATAATTTCTTATGTTCCATGCTACTTTATTGATGATACTCACATGTTTTATACATACTTTATGTCATATTTATGCATTTTCCGGCACTAACCTATTGACGAGATGCCGAAGAGCCAGTTGCTGTTTTCTGCTGTTTTTGGTTTCAGAAATCCTACAAAGGAAATATTCTCGGAATTGGACGAAATCAACGCCCATGGTCTTATTTTTCCACGAAGCTTCCAGAAGACCGAGGGGGATACGAAGTGGGGCGACGAGGCGCCGCCACACTAGGGTCGCGCGGCCCAAGGGGGGCCCGCGCCGCCCTAGTGTGTGGCCCCCTCGCAGCCCTCCGACTCCGCCCTTCTGCCTACTTAAAGCCTTCGTCGAGAAAACCCCAGTACCGAGAGCCACGATACGGAAAACCTTCCAGAGACGCCTCCGCCGCCAATCCCATCTCGGGGGATTCAGGAGAGCGACATCTCTAGGGTGGATGGGTACAACGGAAAGCGACGTTTCCCTATAAAAGCAACGAACGGTCAGACGGGTCCCATCCAATGGCTTAGGCACGACCGATTTTCCGCCCCGAAATTGGTCGGCCGACGCCTAGCATTCGCCAATAGAGAATGCAACTTTCAGCATATTGGTAGAGAATTAAATAGTGTGAGTCATATTTAGCTCGTTTTGGTCGTGTTAAGTTTTGTAATATGGTCTGGCCTCGGTCAGGACCAGAGGAGATCCGCTTAGCTTGTAGTCAGGATAACACCCCTATTTCATGATGAATATATCTTAATTTCGCAAAAAACAGTATGAATTAGTAAAGAATTCAAATATTCAGTGGGGTTAGCTGGCCCAGTACCACTATTGCGTGGCGGGTTTTTTGAGCGACCCTTCACAAAGCTTCGGTGCACTGGCGTCTGGCTTGAACTGTACTCGTGGAGTATGGAGGCCACAACAGTAGCCATTGTCTGCATCGACTGACCGGACTCCTCATCGGAAGAGGAGTCAACGATCTCGGCACGGAACTTGTCCAGCATCTACCACATTTCCATCTGCGTGGTTAGAAACTTCGGATCAATAGCCGCGTATAATAGCGCGGAAAACATGAGTAAGAAATCTACCGGCGCAATTGACTGAACAAGTTGTAAGCGGCGAGGCCGGACGGCGCGAAACCGACAAAGTTTGGCCCCCTAAACAAGCGATAGGTGCGCGCCAGAGCCTACCCCGCTGAGATCCTATTCTCCAGCGCGGCGTGGACCGAGCGCATGGCGTGTACTGCGGTGCGGTGGCGGGTGGGGGTGGTGGCGTGCAAAGAAGGGAAAAAAGAAGTAAATCCAAGAGATCGATTTCATTGTCCCTGACGTGCGGGGCCGGGTAAGAAAAGGAGGACGCTCGCCACGACCGTGCAGCGTTCACAGAGACGCAAACCTAACGTATATTTGGTTTAGATATACGTCTCCGTAGACGGTCCGGTCACTTAGCATCGCCCCGCTGGAACAGGACACAAACGGACTTTTTTTTGTCTCCGCGGCTTCGGCACCACTCGAGATGCCTAATAAGGGCATCTCCAGCAACGCGACGCATTTTAGCGTCCGAAAATGTCCGCGTGCGTCCGTTTGCGTCGGCCAAAATGGTCGAAATCGACCGCGCGTCCATTTGCGTCGGGGGTGGCTCCAGAGGCACGACGCTTTTTTTGGGCGAATCATTTTTTAACATGAAAACATAATTTACATAGTTTAAAACATGAAAATAAACCCTAAACGCGTGCGCCTACTGCTGCTCGTCGTCGCTGTCGATCACGATGAGCTCCGGTACCGGCCACGGCCAGTTGGCATCCGGGGGAGCATACGCCGGGCGCGTCGACGGTGCTGGAGGTGGAGGCATCCAGGGCTCTGGCTGCGGTGGAGGCGCCCAGGGCTCTGGCTGTGGCAGCGGTGGAGGCGCCCAGGGATGCGGCTGTGGCGGCGGTGGAGGCGCCCAGGGATGCGGCTGTGGAAGAGGAGTCCAGGGATGCGGCTGTGGCGGCGGTTGTGGCGCGGTCAAGTCCTGGAGCGCCAGTCGAAGGAATTCATCCTCCGACAGGCCCGGCGGCATGACGCCGGTGGCGTAGCGGGGCAGCGGTGGCTGCATAGGTGGGTTGTTCTCAGAGACGAGGACGCCGAGCCTCACCATCTCGTCGTCCATCATGTTCTCGGGGAACTCAAATTTGTGGCCCTACGCCATGGCCTGCTGCCATTCGTGGAAGACGACCGCGACGTAATCATCGCTATCGTCCTTGACCTCCTCGTTATGGTACGCCAGCGCCTCGATGTAGTCGTCGTCGTCATCGTCGTTGTAGTGCCCACGCGTCGATGCCTGGTCACGACGCGTTGGCGCCTGCTGTCTTCGTGGACAAGTCGGTGATACGTCTCAAACGTATCTATAATTTCTTATGTTCCATGCTACTTTATTGACGATACTCACATGTTTTATACACACTTTATATCATATTTATGCATTTTCCGGCACTAACCTATTGACGAGATGCCGAAGAGCCAGTTGTTGTTTTCTGCTGTTTTTTGTTTCAGAAATCCTACAAAGGAAATATTCTCGGAATTGGACGAAATCAACGCCCAGGGTCTTATTTTTCCACGAAGCTTCCAGAAGACCGAGGGGGATACGAAGTGGGGCGACGAGGCGCCGCCACACTAGGGCCGCGCGGCCCAAGGGGGGCCCGCGCCGCCCTAGCGTGTGGCCCCCTCGTCAGCCCTCCGACTCCGCCCTTCTGCCTACTTAAAGCCTTCGTCGAGAAAACCCCAGTACCGAGAGCCACGATACGGAAAACCTTCCAGAGATGCCGCCGCCGCCAATCCCATCTCGGGGGATTCAGGAGATCGCCTCCGGCACCCTGCCGGAGAGGGGAATCATCTCCCGGAGGACTCTTCATCGCCATGATCGCCTCCGGAGTGATGTGTGAGTAGTTCACCCCTGGACTATGGGTCCATAGCAGTAGCTAGATGGTCGTCTTCTCCTCATTGTGCTATCATTGTTAGATCTTGTGAGCTGCCTATCATGATCAAGATCATCTATTTGTAATGCTACATGTTGCGTTTGTTGGGATCCGGTGAATATGGAATACTATGTTATGTTGATTATCAATCTATCATCTATGTGTTGTTTATGATCTTGCATGCTCTCCGTTGCTAGTAGATGCTCTGGCCAAGTTGATACTTGTAACTCCAAGAGGGAGTATTTATGCTCGATAGTGGGTTCATGCCTCCATTTAATCTGGGACAGTGACAGAAAGTTCTAAGGCTGTGGATGTGCTGTTGCCACTAGGGATAAAACATCAATGCATTGTCTAAGGATATTTGTGTTGATTACATTACGCACCATACTTAATGCAATTGTCTGTTGTTTGTAACTTAATACTGGAAGGGGTGCGGATGCTAACCCGAAGGTGGACTTTTTAGGCATAGATGCATGCTGGATAGCGGTCTGTGTACTTTGTCGTAATGCCCAGTTGAATTTCACACTACTCATCATGATATGTATGTGCATTGTTATGTCCTCTTTATTTGTCAATTGCTCAAATGTAATTTGTTCACCCAACATGCTATTTATTATTGGAGAGACACCACTAGTGAACTGTGGACCCCGGTCCATTCTTTTACATCGAATACAATCTACTGCAATACTTGTTCTTACTGTTCTTTGCAAACATCATCTTCCACACTATACATCTAATCCTTTGTTACAGCAAGCCGGTGAGATTGACAACCTCACTATTACGCTGGGGCTAAGTACTTTGATTGTGTTGTGCAGGTTCCACGTTGGCGCCGGAATCCCTGATGTTGCGCCGCACTACACTCCGCCACCATCAACCTTCACGTGCTTCTTGACTCCTACTGGTTCGATAAACTTGGTTTCTTACTGAGGGAAAACTTACTGTTGTACGCATCATACCTTCCTCTTGGGGTTCCCAACGGACGTGTGCTTTACGCGTATCAGTCGGCGGTGGATGGTTGAAGGGAAAATCCTTGTCGCCCATGAAGCCCGCCCTCCTCCTCGGATCCCTCTTGGTCGAGAGATAGGTACGCCAACTTTCAGAGTCAATGGCGTACGCCGGATCGGCACGGAGGTCCAGCGGCAGGTACCGCCTCCTTCGCCGGATCTCCGTGGCCCGATCTGGCTTGCGCGTAGGGACAGGAGGGACGAGCACCCGGCGGCAGCTGAGCCGCCAGCCGCCAGGCAGTTGCACGCCCGACCAGGCCTCGCACGACATCCATTTCCCATGCATCAGCCTCCCCAGCGTGGTGGACAGCGGCACCCTCTGTGTCCTCTTCTTGCTACCACTACCGGAGGCCTCGAAGATGTTCTTCTTCCGCATGGCGCTGCGGCGGTGGTGGTGCAAGTGGAGGTTTGGGCGAAGGAGGAACGGGGCCGGTGGACTTTTAAGGGCGGCCGCGCGCGGGATACAATGCCATTGAAGGCGGCGTAGAAGCCCAGCCGCCGGTCAACAGTGCGCGCGCAGAACAGGCAACCGTGCCATTGATGGCGAAGGCTGCGGCGCAGACGAGGATGCGCTGACCGCGGAAGCGAAGGCCGCCGAAGCGATGCCCTCAATGTAGGCTCGCTGCCAGGTGGGCTGGTGGAGACGCGGGCGTACACTTTGCACGTCCGCGCAGCGTCTGCAGAGACGCGAACCTGCCGCAAATATGTGCCGGCTTTGCGTCTCTGGGGACGGCCCGGTCAGTTTGCGTCGCGCCGCTGGAGATGCCCTAAGAGCATCTCTAAGAGAACCCGTAAATCCCATCGGAACTGAACTTTTCCGGCGGATTTACGGGTTCGGGCCCAAACTGGCGCCGATCAGTGACCGAATCGGTGGGCCGGCCCAAATCAAAATTTCGGGGGCCCGAGAAACTCCCTGCATGACCCCTATTAAAAGGGATCGCGGAGGGGAATTCGGTTCGAAAACCCTACTCCCCTCCGCCGTCTCCTCTCCCTCCGCTGCTGCCAGTCCCCCGCTCCGACGAGCAATCCACGCGCAGCCAGCCACCAATCCTCCACCTGCCGCCACACGATGGCCTCCCGTGGAGGTGCAGGCAGCCGAGCCGCGGGATTGGGCGGCGGCGATTCGCCGCCGCGTCCGCCCGTCTTCCGCAGGGAGGCGGAGCGGCTGAAGTGGAACCGCAGCGAGGGCGCGTGCAAGCGGAGTGCTCGCCGGAGGACCAACTGGGGGCTCACGCCCCCAGGGATGCTCGCCCGCTATGGCAACCAGGCGGAGAGCTCCTCCTCCGGGCAGTCCAGCCGCGCACCGCGGCTTCCCGTGGCGGCGAGCGGCGAGGAGGACGACCTCGTCCCCGCGTGCTCTCCAACCTTCTCCATCGGGGACCACGTCCACGGTAGCGACGAGGAGGAGGCGGTGATGGCGCAGACGTTCGCCATCAGCGAGGCAGAGGCGAGGGCCCGCTTCCGCCGTGAAGAAGCCGATGCCATCCGCCAGGTACGGGAGTACGAGGCCGCCCGCCGGGAGGCCCGCGTCCGCAAGGTCAAGCTCGAAATAGTCGAGCTTGACAAGGACAACGCGTGAAGACTTCACGCCACCGACGATCTCCGCCATCACTGGCACCGCCGCGCGCGCCATAACTAGTAGGCCGCATTTTGCTTATTTTAGCTATGTTAGGTTGTCGGTGTACTAGTATAATGTCAATTCCCCGCAGCATGTATGTATCGATGCGCAATCGGAGCATCTATTTCATCTATGAACTATGATCATCACCTAAAATTACCCGCGCCAATTCGAATTCCAGTTTCATTTTACGGGTTCTATTCTACGCCACTGCGAAATTCGAGAAAACTTGCGTTTTCGGTGAACTGAACTCGCGCTTTTCGGTTTGCATTTTTTCGGGCTCTACGAGAGAGCTCTAAGACCTTCTCTAACAGAGCTCGAAAAAGTTGAAACCGAAAAGAAAGGATTCAGTCTCCCAAAAACGAGAGTTAGTCCGTTTTTGGTAGTGGCGCAGAACAGAAACCGTAAAGGCAAACTGAAAACATGAAATCTCGCGGGAGAATTCATCGATGAACACATATAGACGATAATTATTGCTCCGATTGAGCACCAAACTTTACATAATTCAAATTAATAACCTAAATTAACTAATATCCGTAGCAGCGCGATCTAATTTTGCCCAAAAATCGGCCCGGTGGCCTCTACGCGCGACGGCGGCGGTGGTGGCGGTGGAAGGCGAGGCGGCGGACGCTTGGAGCTCCTAGTTGTCATCGAGCTCGACGATCTCCAGTTGGAAGCGGCGAGCGCGTTCTTCACGGCGCGCCTCCTCGTATTCCTGGACTTGCCGGACGGCGTCGGCCTCCACGCGGCCGCCACCTGAGCGACGACCGCCTCCTCCTCGTCGTCGTGGTGGATGTAGTCCTCGGTGGACACGACCGTCGCCGCCGTCTGCGCGATGACAGCCATCTCCGCCTCCTCCTCTGACTCTTCCTCCTCCTCCGACTCTTCCTCTTCCTCCTCCGACTCGGACCAACGGAGGCGTCGCGAACCGCCGGTGGAGGACCCCTCGCCTCCGAGTGCGTACTTGGCGAGCTTCCCCGGGGGCGTTAGCACCCTGTTGGTCCACCGGCGGGCGCTGCGCTTGCGCGCACCCTCCGAGCGGACCCATTTCCGTCGCTCCGCCTCGGTGCGGAATACGGGCGGACGCGGCGGCGAGTTCCCGCCGCCCAATCCCGCGGCTGGGCTGCCAGCACCTCCACGGGAGGCCATCGCACGGCGGAGGGTGGAGGTGCGGTGGCTGGCTGCGCGTGGATTGCACGTCGGAGCGGGGGACTGGCGGCGGCGGAGGAAGAGGAGACGACGGAGGGGAGTAGGGTTTACGAACCGAACTCCCCTCCGCGATAATAGGGCCGTGCGGGAAAATGTTCGGGCCCTGAACTCCGTATTCGGACCGGCCCACATTTTCGGTCACTGATCGGCGTGCGTTTCGGCCAGAACTCGTAAATCTGCCGGAAAAGTTGGTTAGAGATGCTCTCCACACCCTGTCCGTAGTTGCGGCGGTCGGGGGCTTTCATTGCCGCTTCCTCTTCTTCCCCCGGTAGGCAGCGATCTCCCCTGCATTCCCCATTACCCTACCCTAAGTTCCCGACGGCCGACGAGACGGCTATCTGTCCAAACACGAATTTCCTCCAGAACAGACCTAGGGTTTCCTGAGAAGGAGAGGGGGAGAAGCGGGGAGATTGCCCCAGCGCCAGCACATCCTCGCCCTTGTTCTCGGGTCTCAGTTGATGAACGCCATGAATGTGAGTACTTTATACTCCTCCGCGTAGATATTTGTTAATAGAGAAACGATAATAGTATGGCCAGTGGCCACAATTGCACCATTTTGTTGAGATTTTTCTTAGTTTCAAGTTTTAACAATGAGACTATCAAAATGTGCATCTTCGAGGCAAGATGAAGATTGGATCTTTGTGATAGTAGTAAGAAATGAACTTTGATTTGTTCCATTTCATGCCTAACGCAGCAGCACAATGTTGCCGGACAGTATTTTGCTCAATATCCTTGACCGTCTCAATATCCGTGAGGCTGCAAGGACCAGTGTCCTTTCTACACGATGGCGGCAGCTGCCATCTGTGCTCTCTCAACTTAGGATATTTTTTTTGGGACTTCCTGCCTGGGGGTCCATCCATATGCCATGGTGATGAAATTGTTCAAGTCAATACAGCTGTGGTTGAAGCTACAAAGAGTATCCTGGGACGCAGGGATTCGAGCAGAAACACCATCCAGTTCCTCTGCATGAAGTTCTTCTTGAGAGATGATGACTGTATATCCATTGGACATTCTGTTGGTCACACCATGGCAACCCAGAAGGTTGAGGTTGCCGAGTTCATAGTTTTTACCATGAGGCATGTCTGGCATTGCAACAACGATGATCTGGTCAACTATGGGAGACAGTTTATGTTGTTCTTTGATGCTTGTCCATGTGTATTTGGTGGACTGACACGCCTCCACCGAGAGAATTTGAGGTTTTGTGAATTCGACACCTCTAATGTCCTCAATACTTGCAAGCGATTGAAGCATCTACGCCTGTTCAACTGTGACTCTGGAAATTATACCAAGCTACAAGTTGAACACTCGCAGCTCAGTGAGCTTTCCTCGAAATAGGCTTTCGCCCCGCTATATTAATATAGCAACCAATCGATACAAGATAGCAAGCTTCGCTGGGGCAAACAGCACAACAAGCCCAAAAGAAAGAAGAGAGAAAATATATAAGAAACTAATGCCGACACCGATAGATTGACGAAAACGAAGATAGCCCGCAATCGCTGCGCCCTCCGAGAAGTCTCACCGCTTCCTATTGTTGATTGCTCTTTTGAAAGAGTTGTGCTCCACTCGCTCCCAAAACTCACACAAATGGCCTTTGAGGGATGGATCTCTTTCGAAGATCCGATAAAAGTTGGTTATGTCCCACTGCTTCAGGCTGTAGGCCTCACTAACGTTTGTCTTAGTTGGCACAAGATGGTTGTTGAGTTAAGTAAGTTTCTTGGGGATATCTCTGTCCTGGACCTGAAGTTGCGATTTGACGGGGAAAATGTAAGTTATTCCTTCCTCGAAGATTTGGGTTCAACTGGAATAAGATCATTTTGCTTGCTGTTGCTTGTACTTCTTTCTGCTCATCTCATTCATGTGTTTATTTATGGCAGATTTGGGCTCAACCAGAATATCTCACAAAAAGGCTGCCACATGTGTTCCGCCAATTAAGGTTTCTGAATCTAGTTGAAATAGCTGAAGGGTATGATCTCACATGGACACTATTCATTCTTGAAGCTGCGCCTAACTTGAAGGAGCTATACATGACAGTATGTTGTTACTTGTGACTCCCTCTCTCCTTTTGCAATGCATGCACCTGCGCTGGATGCTAAATTTTGCAAGATTTTCGCACTGAATACAAATGGTTGCAAAGAAACATTTTTTCAGTTTGACTGTTTTTTTTCGAGGATGACTTTGACTGTGTTTCTTATGTTGTGCAGGTATGGCATCATCTCTGTATAATGAGCACGGATTCAGATGATAAGGGTGTAGACTGGGAGTCATCTGCGTCTGATTTCCAGCACCACAATCTAGCCACGCTCACCATTTTTGGCTTTCAGTTTGCAGACTACATGGTGAGCTATGTCAGATGTTATAATCGAGATGCACAATAAACGAAGAACGAAAAGAAAAACACTGCAGGGGACACAAGATTTTAACGTGGAAAACCCTTGCAACACACAAGGGAAAAACCACGGGCGCCAGCCAGCAAAACTTCACTATTTTCGGTGGTGTTTACAAACGCCGTGGATGTACAATGATGCGATGAAACCCTAGCGGCGGCTTACAGGGAAATATATATAGACGGTGGCAACGATCCGTACGCTTCGGCCCAAGCCTCCGGCGACGGGCCTCGCTCCTCTCGTCAGAAGTTAGCCTCCCTTTAGTATATGAATTTGGATCACAATATAACATCAGACACGTGTAGTAAAAGCAGCGGCGAAGCTACAAGACGTGTTCCTGTACGATAAGCTGACATGCAGTAAGTGTCACATGAATCCTCCACAACCATTTGGATTGTCGTTTACTAAGGAGCATCAGTCTTCAGTGAAGGAGAGAATCACCGAGAGGATCAACTCCTCTGCCAGGATTCACTTTCCAACAGAAATATGGGCTAATCATCGTGCAAAAGTGAAGTATCCGTAGAGAGTTCATTAAGTTTGTGCTGTAATTCCTCTCTAAAACGTTGACCAACGGGGAAATGATCCCTCCCTTGGCTATACGTTGTTAGGTAGAATGAGACTCTCCCCGCGGATGGACGCGGATGGATGATAACCCGGTTTATTCGCCACTCCTGCGAAATTACCGCGGATGGGGATTCGAACCCAGGTGGGCTGGCTGCGCACTCGCTTGCCTTGCCACTGAGCTAGAACTCAGTTCTCGCTGTAATTCCTCTCTAGCCTTGTAAAGTTTGCTCAACACATATTCTGTCGACGTACTTTGCTGGTTTTGTTTGTAGCTGCAACGCATGCTCTTGTATAATTTTTAATGACTACCAAGGAAGAGGAGCATGGCTGGAGTTCCTGTGATGTTTGTTGTGTGGAATGGAATGGGGAAAAGGCGTAGAAAATGAACATTATGGATTTTAGTGTTTTGCTTCTTTTTAGAATCTAGCATTTCACATGGAATCAATTTTTATCCTGGTCTCAGACTATCTGTACAGTACAGTACAGAAAATTAACACCCTGTCAGCTTTCGAGCTATCCAGTTTGCTAATATACTTTTGCTAGTTCTGTTTTTTTTCCAGCAGTTTCTTTGCTTTATATGTTGCTTGCCTTTTGATTCTCTGGGCTTGGCGCCGTATGAGATCACATTTAGCTGTTAATTACACCCGCAAGCCACGGAAATGCTGCACTACTTTGCAGCCGATTTGTTACTTATTTGAAGTCGCACACTGCAGCTTTATTCAACCCAAAGTCCCAAACTCAAAGAGAGTACCCCAAGAGGAATGTGATTCAGCAGTTCTTGGTGGTGCAGTTCTCCTGGGAGCCGCTCTGGAGGTGGAGCACGCAGCCCTTGCCGTACTTGGGGGCGCACAGGCAGTGGCACGCTTGGATCACCTCGCCGGGACGGTTGGCGCAGGTGATGTTCCCTCCCTGGATGCACCGAATGGTCTCGCAGGTCGCCCCGGAGTCTCCCGCATCCCCAAACACCACGGCGAGCCCTGCTTGGTCGAGGTCAGAGCAGGCACGCGGCAAGAAAGCATAAGACATCACATGGTGTATAAATCTCAAGTTACCAAGGAGCCAGGAAAAGGACTTACCGGAGGAGAGGAGGAGGACGAAGGTGAGTGACAGCTTCATGGTGGCAGCCATGTATGTGTGTGCTGCGTTTGCTTCGCTGTGATCTGTTGTTTCGGCGCCGATGGCGTTGCTCTTATATAAGGAAGCTCTGAATTTGCTATCGCGTATCAAATCGGCTTACGTGCGCGTACGGCTTCAGCTGCCAAACTGCTCAGATCCGGCGCAGCTCTCTCTGAACTTCTCGCTCCGTGGTTCACTAGATTGGACGCGAGATCACGCGACACGCACGTGCAGATGCTGGTTGCTGGAGCAATACGTAGGTGCTTGCGTCGTCGTCGTGCCGCAATTCGTGGAGCCCAAAAGTCAGAGACGCCCTTCTTATTTTGCGAGAGCTCGTGGATCGGCACACTGACAAATTGCTTGGTCGCCGAGCGATGGGGTTGACCGTTCGTTCAACCGCTGTGTGGCGTGACCTTTCTCCGTTGACCGTTCATCTTTTGACTTGGGAAGAGTGATCTCACGTTCAACACAATCTGCGCTAGATCCAAGACGGTCCACTCGAACAACCATCATCATCTCCTCCTTTCTTAATTGGTGATCCGATTTACCGAGATTCACCGTGATGGGGATTGCCCATAAGGGGTGGGTCGCCAGTCCCACTCGCCATGAAGATGAAGGCCCAGGTGGACTGCCAGTCGCCCAAGCGACTGGGCCCGAAGGCGACTGGGCCACGATTCTAAGGAGAAGATCTCAGGCAAACGGATTAGAAGATTACTTGCAAGAGAGTTAACGAATCCCGGATTAGTAGCAACTGATATGATTCGGAGTTATCACCATGTAACCCTAGATCGGGGGTGTCTATATAAACCCCCGGGCTTAAACCCTAGAGGACACCTTACTCGAGATCCAATCTCCCCCTGTAAGCTCTCGGCGTAGCCGCCGACTGAGCCCCCCCATTGTAATTCTCCACTGAGCAATAAAGATCTAGCAGGACGTAGGCCTTTTACTCTCGGAGGGCCGAACCTGGGTAAAACCCTTGCGTCTCTTGCACCTCGACCCGTAGATGGCGATGTTCCCTTCCCCTCGCATCAACGAAGTGCTACCCTCGTAGCATCCGCCGTGGTTACATCCACGACAGTGGCGCCCACCGTGGGGCATGGGACATCAAGCCTTCGAGCTACGGCGAGGCCCTACTCGCGCTTCGGCGGCGGTTGCTTCCGGCAGGATGATCGCCACCGGCAAGTTCTTCCACATCCAACCAAGCACCTACCGGCCCGCCTCGTCGCCCCTCAAGCACGCCTGGATGGTGCCGATCGGCTCCATCAACCTCTTCGTTGGGCTCGCTAGCGTCAGCAACCCCTCTGAGCCTCGCCCCAGTCGCTCGCACGACCCCTTCGCGCCGTGGCAGCTCCTCATCGCTACTCGCCTGGTCACCGGCGAGGTATACGCGAGGCCGAGACGGCCCGGAAGACGATGCCGAGTCGGCGATCGTGGCGCCGACCGCCAACTCCACCGCTGCCTCGGCAGCCGCCGACTCCGCCGACGCCGCTCCAGCCGCCGATTCCGCCGACACCATTCCGGCCATCGACTCCGTCATCGCCGCAATCGACGCCGACTTCACCGACATCCTCGCTATAACGTCGGTTGCGGAATCCACCGTTGCATCCCCGACTGCCCGCTCCGTCGCCACAGCATCAACCAAGGACTCTATCTCCCTGGTCTCCCACCCGAGCGACTTTGAAGGTGGCTTCGAGGACGACTCCATCCTCTCCCTCTTCGGCAGTGACTACGACTCGGACTCCGTCGAGGCCCCGCGCTACCGCTACCCGACCGCAGTCTTCATGGCAGGGGGGGAAGAAGAGCTCCCGCCGACGCCTTCACCACCCCCTCCTCGCAACCGCCACCGCAACCGAGATCGAGGCGCACCGGGCAGCCCTCGAGGAGCAGAGGAAAAGGAGCTCGCCGAAAGGCGTAAATTCCGCCTCGAGCAAGATGAAGTAAGGGCCGTGTCCCACTATCGTCGCAGCGAAACCGCCGGCGCATGGAGCGCCCCGCGCGAACGACTTTCCCAGCGCACGCCTCAACTTCGACGATCCAGACGGAGAAATCCGGGTCGCTCGAATCCAAAACCCTGACATCCCGGAAGGTAGTCGGGCTGCTGCAGATAGAGCGGCGCGCGGAGCACCAACCCCCCCCCCCCCACCACCACCCCAAGTTACGCGGGCCGAGGTCGACGCCAACCGCCGACCCCAACACACGTCTCCAGCCGACAACGTGGCAGCTGCGCAAGCTGTCCTTGCAAGAATCCCCGAAACGGGAGACGGTGCGATCCTCGTCCAGCACGCTAAGGCTTTGGTAGCCAAGGCACTGGAGCAGCAGCATGCCGCAGCCGACTCGCAAGGGCGACTCTATTCGCGCACATCCGCCAGTCGCGCGGCGTCGTCAGACGCGGCAAACCGCGCAATCGTCAACGCCAACAACGGCCCGCCGCCAGCACCGCGCGCGGCCCACTCGTCTAACAACCGCGTCGAGCCGCGCCCGCGCGGTGATGGTCGCCGCCAACGGGCAGCCGCCGACGCCCGAACCCACATCGTCAACGACCAGGAATGGCGGGCGCGCAATCGATTGAACGACCGCCACGCCGATGAAGCCCCGCGCGCCGCAGCGCGTTCACCCGAATCGGCCCCGCTTGCTTCGGGCCGATGATCGAGGCGAGCCGTACTCGTGGGGTTCAAAGGACCCCGCGACATCGAGAAGTACGACACACACATCGATCCCACCGTCCGGATCGACTCGTACGCCATGGCAATGGGGATCCAGGGCCACCCGAGTTACTCGCAGCGCGATACCTGCCCCTCATGATGGACGGCGTCAATCGCCACCGGTTCAACACCCTCACCGTCAACGCATCGACTCCTGGGAAGAAGCCCGCGCCGCGTTCATCCAGCACTTCGCCGCCGCATACACCCGTGCCACAACCATAGAAGACCTGGATCGCTGCGTCCAAGGCCCGCGCGAGTCGACCCGTCGGTGGGTGCAGCGGCCGGCAGGACATGTGGACGACCTCCGGTGGCATCAGCACGGACACGGCAATCATCGCTTCCGACGTTGCTGCCGGTATGAACCACTAAGCGCCAAGCTCCGTCGCGTCAGCAGGGACAATATCTCAATCTCCGAGCTCTTCGACATCGCCACCCGTTACGCCGATGAAGACCCTACGGTCGACTCGGACGACGAGTATGGTCAACGACGCAATCGCCGCCCTGCGCACACGGAGCCTCGACGCGGCGACTACCGGTTCGCCGGCCGGTCTAACAACGGCAAGCGCCGCGGAGAGGGAGGACACAACGAGCTCGTCGCTACCACCGATTACGAGCAGCGCGAGCCAAAATCATTTCGGCGCGACACTCGTGCGCCTCGGGAGGATCGGCCTCAGCCCAAGCGCTTCGACGCCCGCAGCCTCCTAGACGCACCATGCATCTATCACAGCAAGGAGGGCAAGCCCGCCAATCACACGACGGGAAATTGCTACTCCCTAAAACAGATAGAAAGAGCCCGCCGCGCCAAGGAAAACGACGGCGGTAACCAGCACAAAGACCGCGCCAAAGACCAAGACCAGCACAAGGGAGAGGGCTTCGGTCGCAGCGCCGGCTCGCTCCATACCTTCACTGGGGTCGGCGACCGGCGGGACAGAAGGTCCTCGCAAGGGCGTGGCGGTACACGCAGTCATACTCTCCGACGTGCCCCGATGGCTTAACCGGTCCGAGCAAAGCATCACCTGGAGCCGCGAAGATCACGCCCCCGCATCGAGTATCCCGGGCGAGTGGCGCTAGTCGTCGTGCCCAAGGTCGCCGACTATCGGCTACCAAAAACCCCGATGGACGGGGAAGCTCCATCAACATCATGTACTACGACACCTTCCAGCGGCTTGGTCTACCAGACTCACGCCTTGAGAGCACCAAGGTTACGTTCCACGGCATCGTCCCCGGGCGGAAGGCCTTCCCAATCGGCAAGGTGACGTTGCCAGTCACCTTCGGCACGCCCGTAAACTACCGTACCGAGCGGATAACGTTCGAGGTGGTGAACTTCCGAAGCTCCTACCACTGCGTACTCGGCCGACAGGCGTTCGCCCGCTTCATGGCGACCCCACACTACGCGTACAACATGATGAAGATGCCAGGGCCTCGAGGCGTCATCACCGTCCATGGCGATCCGGAGATGGCGTTGGAATGCGAAGACGACAGCGCCAAGCTCGCCGACGCCGTCATCGCCGACGAACAAGACAACTCCACCGAGCTCGCTAAGTACCCAGTCGACCGCAACGACCCCGCCATCCTGGAGAAGCCAACCGAGCTCGACTCGTCCGCAGCAACTTTCAAGGCCGCAGCAGGCACTCGCCAAGTAGATCTTGTAGAAAACGATCCAAGTAGACAAGTTACCATTGGGACGGGCCTGTCCGCCCAATAGGAAAGCGCGCTCATCAAGTTCCTCCGTGAGAATCGAGATATCTTTGCATGGAAACCATCTGACATGCCAGGTGTCCCGAGAGAACTTGCTGAGCACAAATTACACGTCGATCCCACCGCGCGACCCGTTAGGGGCAGGCAATGCGCCCGTGGGAGAAGAACGGCGACGCGCAATCGCCGAAGAAGTAAACCGGCTACTCGCTGCCGGCTTCATCATAGAAATCAAGCACCCAAAATGGCTGGCAAACCCAGTCTTAGTGCTAAAGAAGAACAAGACGTGGCGAATGTGTATCGACTACACAAGCCTCAACAGCGCGTGCCCCAAAGACCCATTCGTCCTACCGCGAATCGACCAGATTATCGACGCGGTCGCTGGGTCCGAGTCGCTGTGCTTCCTCGATGCGTACTCCGGGTACAATCAAATAAAGATGGCCAAGGAAGACCAAGAGAAGACTGCATTCATCACGCCCTAGGCGCCATCGCTACACGTCCATGACCTTCGGCCTCAAGAACGCCGGAGCAACGTACCAGCGGTGCATGAACAAATGCCTGGAAAGCGGATCGGCCGCAATGTGCATGTCTACATCGACGACGTGGTGGTCAAGTCGACTCGACAGACCGACCTCGTCGCTGACCTCGCCGAAACATTCGCCAACTTACGGCGATACAAGATCAAGCTCAACCCTTTGAAGTGCACCTTCGGGGTTCCATCGGGACAACCGCTAGGCTACGTCGTCTCCAAGCGAGGCATCGAACCCAACCCGGAGAAGACACTGGCGGTCATGCGCACCAAGCAGCCAACTTGCCTAGTCGACGCGCAGAAACTCGCCGGTCGGGTCGCTGCCCTCAGTCGCTTCATACCCCGGCTCGGAGACAAGGCCTTGCCACTCTACCGCTTGCTCAAGAAGTCGGAATCATTCCGGTGGACAGACGAGGCGCAGCGTGCCTTGGAAGAACTCCAGCACGCTCTCTCGAATGCCCCTATCCTCGCGGCCCCGCTGCCAAAAGAAACCATGCTCCTATATGTCGCCGCGTCGAACCGCGCTATAAGCGCGGTCATGGTCGTCGAACGGAAGGAAGAAGGAAGGGAGCAACTGGTACAACGCCCGGTCTACTACATCGTGAAGCTTTAATCGAATCCAAGCAGCGGTATCCTCACTACCAGAAGCTGGTGTACGCCGTCCTCAGGGCCCAGCGGCGACTGGCCCCTTACTTCCACGAGCACCCCATCAAGGTAGTCGCCTCAACACCACTCGCCGACATCATCCGTAACCGCGACGCAACTGGCCGGATCGCCAAATGGGCGCCGAGCTCGGCGTCCACAACATCACCTACGAGTCACGCCACGCCATCAAATCTCAGGCACTCGCCGACTTCCTCGCCGACCGGGAAGAGGCCCAGCAGCCAAGCTCCCGCGGACCTCAAGCACCGGACACCGCACTTCGACGGTTCTAAAAACCTCGAAGGGGCGGGCGCGGGAGTCGTCCTCATATCACCAAAGGGCGACACAGTGAAGTACGTCCTGCAACTCAGATTCGAGCCATGCACCAACAACATGGCCGAGTACGAGGCGCTCCTACACGGCATGCGAGTCGCAAAAGAGATGGGCGCAACACGGCTGCGCTGCCTTGGCGATTCCGACCTAGTCGCCAGCCAAACTTCCGGCACTGCGACGCCACGTACGCCAACATGATCGCATACAAACGCGCCGTCGACCAAGCCGGCGCTGGCTTCGCCGGCCACGTCGTCGAGTGGGTCGACAGCGCAAGAACGAAGAAGCCGATGCGCTAGCGTAATCGGGTCCAAGCGACTTCAACCTCCTCCGGCGTCGTCCCGGACATCCTCGCCCACCCCTCGGTGCGCGCACCACGTGAGCCGGACATTGCCGAGCCACCTGCTCCCGACTCCACCTTAGTCGCACTCGCCGCCGACGCATCGATTGGACCGAGCCATACATAAGCTACCTCGAGCGCCAGGCACTGCCGATGGATGAAACAAAAGCACGGGCCATCGTGCGCAGATGCAAGTCCTTCACCATCATCAACAATGAGCTATACAAGCGCAGCGTCTCGGGAGTATTCCAACGATGCGTCGCCATGGCGGAAGGACGCAACATTCTGCGCGACATCCACGCAGGGACTGCGGCCACCACGCAGCGCGCGTTCAATCGGCGCCCAGGCCTGTCGTCTCGGCTTCTACTGGCCAACAGCCCACGACGACGCAAGCGCTCTGGGCCGTTCGTGCGCCGGGTGCCATAAGTATGCAAGCCAGTCGCTCAGGCCAGGATCGGCATGGATGACCATCCCCTCACCTGGCCCTTCGCCGTGTGGGGCATGGACATGGTGGGAAAATTCAAAACGGCCCCGGCGGATATACTCACCTCCCGGTAGCGGTGGACAAGTTCACCAAATGGGTAGAAGCAAAGCCCATAAAGAAGTGCGACGGGAAGACAGCCACAAAGTTCCTACGCGAGCTTATCTATCGGTATGGCTACCCTCACAGCATCATAACCGACAACGGCACCAACTTCGCCAAAGGGGAGATGGCCGACTTCTGCGAAGAGAAGGGCATCCGACTCGACCTCGCCTCAGTCGCCCACCCCGAGTCGAACGGCCAAGCAGAAAGGGCAAACCAGAGCATCCTTCACGGACTCAAACCACGCCTGGTCGTGCCCCTAGAGCGCGCAGCCGGTTGCTGGGCAGAGGAGCTCCCTTCAGTACTATGGGGCATCCGCACAACGCCTAACAGGTCAACCGGCTTCACGCCTTTCTTCCTGGTATACGGCGCCGAAGCCGTCATGCCCACGGACATCGCCTACGACTCGCCTCGGGTCGCCAACTACGCTGAAGAAGACAACGAGCGAGCTCGCCAAGATGACGTCGACCTCCTCGACGAGGCCAGAGACCTCGCACTCTCCAGAACCGCCATCTACCAGCAGGACCTCCGTCGCTACCACAGTCGCCGCGTTCGAAGTCGCTCCTTCCAAGTCGGCGACCTGGTACTCCGGCTAATCCAGGACAAGAAAGGGATGCACAAGCTGTCCCCGCCCTGGGAAGGACCATTCGCCGTCAGCCGCGTACTCGGCAACGACTCCTACTACCTCATCGACGTCCGCAAGGACGACAAAGGCGAGCCGCTCACTAAAGAGGTGGAGCGCCCCTGGAACATCAACCTCCTCCGGCGGTTTTATACCTAAGGAAAAAATGTAACCCGAAAATTCAGAGGTTAATAAAAATCGCCGACCATTTTGATCTCTCCGACTACCCCTCCTTCACCCGCCAGATATCCCCATCTCTCATCCCGGTACATACAGGCTTAGTCGCCGCGACAAGTGACTAGGTACTGAGAGACCTCCGGTCGCCGCTGCTGGAAGAGAGAAGTCCACGATCTGCCAAGTAGCCGGGCTAACACGGGATGGCGGCGTGACCGGGGCACAACACCAGGTCCGGCCACCCACCATCCCTCACGCCGTCGGGTGAAAACGGCGACTGGAACCCACAGCAGGGCCGCACGCTCGGCCAGCCCCACGGGCCACGGCGACCGCCTTGTGCTACGCTATAAAGCACACCAATGCCCTCCTCTACCTTAGGCTGGCGAATTGCGTGGCTAAGTACTTCGACTAGGGACCCCGCAAAACGGACCCGCGGCTCGCCAAGGAAAATACGCCCGCAATGATCCCCTTTGGAGTCGCCTAGCGACTGGCTCACCGAGCCACGACGAGTGGCGCGCTACATCCGAACAGCGCAAACTACAACTCACCACTACTCCACCCATGAGGCTGCTATTCGTACTATAATGACTACGTACTGCGACTGGGGACGCCCAGCTCGAAAAGGAAAACAGTCAAGTCGATAGCCTTCATCGGGGTCGCAAGGCGACTGGCCTGAAGGCCATGGATAGTCGGAACCAACTCCAACGCATCGCCGCCACAAATAACGCAAAAGCGACCACCGAATCACATTTAAGCAAAAGTCATCATTATATTTACAACTAACACCCGCTCGCGGGAACTCCATCCACCTCTTACACAGGTACTCAGCAAACTACGAGGACGACCCCGGAACCCCCTCTACGACAGGCTCGACGCCGTCATCGCCGTGACGAAACTTCGGCGTGTACACCACGACCGGATATGTCGACAACGAGCCGGCGGCCGCGGCATGGAAGAGGCGCTCCGCGGGGTAGTCCACCGGGCCTGGCTCCTTCTCCGCGTCACCAGGCGCCGCTTGGCTGGGGATATGAGTCTCCAAGTCCGCGGTCGCCAGTACTCGGTCGGCAAAGGGGCGCACCGCATCCATCAGCCGCAGCACTTCGGCAACATCGAACTCGCCAGTCTCCGAGGGGAAGCCAGCAGTAAGCTCCTCCACGGCGAACCCTTCGTAGTAATGCGCCAAAGACCATGCTCGAGCCATGGTAATGCCAACGCGGGCAGAAGAACGGCGAAGCCAGTCAACAACAGCCGGAATGTTGGACACGGCCTTGAAGACGGATGGCGTGTCCCGCGGAATCACCTCCCGCGGACTTAGGTCTTGGAGCGCGGCAAGTATCTCCCCGCACGTGCGATGATACGCGCGGTCGCGGTCGACAGCATTCCCGCGGAGTCGCCGTCTCCACGAAGTCACACGTACCTGCAGTGAACAACACAAGGAAAAGGAAAAATGAGAACTTCCCCTTCAACGCCGACTCGCCACGCTCGGGACCGACCCCCAAGGCCGACTCGCCACGCTCGGGGACCGACCCCAAGGCCGACTCGCCACGCTCGGGGACCGACCTCCGAGGCCGACTCGCCACGCTCGGGGACCGACCCCAAGGCCGACTCGCCACATTCGGGGACCGACCCCGAGGCCGATTCGCCACGCTCGGGGACTGACCCCCGAGGCCGACTCGCCACGCTCGGGGACTGACCCCCGAGGCCGACTCGCCATACTCGGGGACTGACCCTCAAGGCCGACTCGCAGAGGTCAGATGCTCGAACGCCCGGCAAGTAAACAGAAAGTGCGAAGACAGGAACGTACCAAGAATCTGCCGCGACATCTCTCTGACGAAAGCCTCGAAGTTGGTCTTCTCGGCCTGCACCGCCAAGACGATGCCCTCGGACGCCTCCTTCTCCGCAGCAAGTTCTTTGGCGTGCTGCTGCTTCAAGGCCGCCAACTCCTCCCGCAGAGACGCGGCAGCCCCACGCGCAGAATCCCGCGCATCAGTCGCGGCCTCCAGCTTTACCTTGTATTCGCCGATGACATCCTCCAGCTCCCGGCCCTTCTGCTCCAGGACCTTCGTCAATTCCGCCACCTCCGCTTTTGCCCTTTTCCGGGCCTCTTCGGCCTGTTGCGCCCGGAACTCGGCTTCACGGTAGAAGGATTCCTTGACGAATCCTTCCCGAGCCTCGGCAAGAGCCTTTGCCTGCGCCTCTGCTACAAGAAAAGGAAACGGTGAGAACGAACGCCAGGGCCAGTAACACTGAGAGAGGACGGCGAGCGGGCATGACTTACTGCCCAGAGCAATCAGCTTCCGGTTCTTCTGTGCCGCCTCCTCCACGAGCGCGGTCAGTCGCTTAATCTCCGCCTGCGGAAACCAAAATGCTAAGGTCAACAAACGAAAAACAGAAGAGACTCGACTCGCCCTTTCAGACCAAGTCGACCCTCGGGGACTGGGGGTGACTAGGCTACGAGTTCAGCGACACTTACCACGTGCGCTTCGCCAAGCGCCGTGTGGAGCTCGGTGAAGGTTAAGGAAGACGGCGGCGGATGACGCGACTCGGTCGCCCCGTCCGCTCGCATCACCGCCTCAGTCGACGGAGCTTCACCCGTCCGCGTGTCGGCGTCGCTAGGCGGGGCGAAGTCCCTAGCGGCCTTGGACCGGCGCTCTTTCAGCGGCCCCGATAGGCCGCCCTCCTCGACGATGTCCTCTTCAACCTCGGGTGCCTTTTGTCCCTCAGTCGATCCGACGTCGGCCGACTCCCCCTCTACCACGGGTGGAGCAGCCTCCGGACCCGTCGCGGCGCTCGCCATGCCCCCGCGAGCCATGCTGGGTAGAGGAAAAACGTCGGCGGTGGACTCGGCGTGGCCGGCGCTCGCCTTCTCTGTTTGGCTCGCGGCGGCAGGCTCTTCCGGAGCCGACCCCGCGCCCCCAAGGTCGGATGGCGCCGCTTTCCTCTCCGCGGCCTTCTTCTTCGCCTCGGCTGCCCTCGTGGCCGCCACCCCAGCCACGGGTGGCTTTGCCAAGGTCTTCTTCTTGGACCTACAGGAAGGCGAGGTGAATCGACACCCAATCCAGCCGCAAGGAAAACAAGCTCGACCAGGAGTACTTACTTCACCGTGGGAATCGCTTTTACGCCCGGACCGGCCCGAGCTCCCGCGTCGATTGCCCCCTTCAAGGGACACTGGAGCCTCATGGACCCTTCCAGGAGAGTGGGGCGCAGTCGCTTCGATAGTGGCTCGGCCCCTGCCTTGGAGGGCTCCGCCTTGTCCTCCGGGCGAGAGGTCGCTTCTTCTTCGGCCGCGCCCTGGGACGAGGACTCGGCACCTCTCTTCGAACCGCGCGGGAGTCTAATGAAGTCCCGCGCCTCGGAGTCCGACTCGGTGCGCTCCTCCTCCTCGTCGACCTCCTCTTCCTCGCCCTCGGTCATCTCCGGTGGTTCCTTCCCGGCGAGAGGAGGGAGGTGGTCCGCGATCTTCTGCCAACGCTAATAATAGAATCAAAGGAACAAGTCAGAAAGGAAGAAACGCGGCCAAGCTGTGCGAAGTCGCCATACGAAGCATTACCTGAGGCGCCGGGGTGTCTTCGGTGTAAGGCTGCACGCCGTCCTCGAAGGAGGTGAAGGTGGCAGTGGTGATCCTGGCAAGCGCCTTCCGGTAATCGCCCTCGTCCCACTCGGCCGCAGCCGACCGGGTGCGCCGTTTGCCCCCGGTACTCCCACATGGGGTGAGCTCGGCATCGAAGGGGGATCAGCCGCCGGCCGAGCCAGCAGTTGTACATATCGACCGCCGTCAGGCCGCTATCCTTTAGCGCCTGGATCGCTTGGCGCATCTCCTTCACTACCTCCTCCTGCTCGCGCGGCAGCGACCGGACATTGAGACGCCGCGGGACGCTCGGCTCGGGGCTGTACTGGGGAATGCAGACCTCGCCGGGAGGGGTGTACTCCTTGGCATAAAACCAGAAGCGGCGCCACAGCGACTGCGCCTTCTTGGGGAGCGCCATGTCGATGAAGCTCTCCCCGGACTTCACCTGGAAGGTGATCCCTCCGTTCGGGATGAGCGCTTCGCTGTTTTTGCTGGCCCGAGTCGCCCGCCAATGGAAGATGGACACCCACAGCGGGAAGTAGGGTGGGCAGCCCAAGTAGCATTCACACAACGCCACGAACAGAGAAATCTGTTGGACGCTGTGCGGCCCAAGGTCGGAGACCTTGATGCTGTAGAAGGCCAGCAATTGGCGGAGGAAGTCGGAGGTGGGGAGAGCGAACCCGCGGTCGAGGAAGCTCAGGAAGATCACGAACTCCCCGGGCCGCGGGAGGGGCTCCACCTCGTTCGCCGGCGGAACTCGCCATCGCTCTTGCTTGAACTCCGGGATGACCCCAGAAGCGACGTACGGGAGGAGAGACTCCCGTGTGACCTTTGACTTGCCCCAACCTTTCGCCGCCATGGATGCGCGTGAGACTTGGAATGAAGATGAGATAGGAGAAGAATGCGGAGGAGTGGTGAACCCTAATCCCAGGGGCAGCCCTTTATACCGTCCGCACTCGCCCAGATTAAGGGTGAAATCCGCTCGTTGATCCGTCCCGGAATCGCCGCCCCGTAATCAACGGTCAAGATCTGCGCTCTCTCCGGCTGAGTGGCCGTTAAACTAGCCGTTAGCGGTCACGTCAGGCCCAACGGTCAACAACATGCAAACGGGCCACGCCTCGGTCAACGTGAAATCTAGCCGTTGGCTTCTCCACGTGTCTCTGTGGTGAATGTGCGCCGACTGGCAAAACGCCGACTGGCAAACGGCGATTGTCATACGCCGACTGACTGATCAAGTTACGGCGACTGGAGACTGGCGCCGAACCCGTGACTTTATCTTCGGGAGCCCGGCGGCGATTCACCTCGATCCATCACCACGCCTATCCAAGACTTGCTTCAGATCCGCGCTTCATCACCACCGCGCTCGGGGACTACTGATGGGGATTGCCCATAAGGGGTGGGTCGCCAGTCCCACTCGCCATGAAGATGAAGGCCTGTGGACCGATCGCCGCCCAAGCGATCGGCCCGAAGGCGACCGGGCCACGATTCTAAGGAGAAGATCTCAGGCACCGGATTAGAAGATTACTTGCAAGAGAGTTAACGAATCCCGGATTAGTAGCAACTGATATGATTCGGAGTTATCACCATGTAACCCTAGATCGGGGGTGTCTATATAAACCCCCGGGCTTAAACCCTAGAGGACACCTTACTCGAGATCCAATCTCCCCTCAGAAGCTCTCGGCGTAGCCGCCGATCGAGCCCCCCATTGTAATTCTCCACTGAGCAATAAAGATCTAGCAGGACGTAGGCCTTTTACTCTCCGGAGGGGCTGAACCTGGGTAAAACCCTTGCGTCTCTTGCACCTCGACCCGTAGATGGCGATGTTCCCTTCCCCTCGCATCAACGAAGTGCTACCCCCTGTAGCATCTGCCGTGGTTACATCCACGACACACCGCCAGAAGCATTGCATAATGCATAGAGTTGAAGTTGGACGAATTGATTATCTTCCACGAAGCCGGCGCGCGCGGCAAAAGTTCCACAGGGCAATATTGCATGACAGGTACTCCTAAATCATGTGCAGTGACGTTACTTAGACAACTAACTGAACTGAGAAAATTAAGGGATGTTCATTGATGGCAAGATTTGGCTCGCCTCTCAGTGGATGGTAGCCTAAAGATGGCTCCATTTTGCGCGCATCTTTTGGATCCTGGGATCGGCGTGAGAAATCCCTGAGTGACACTGATGACGGCGACATTTGTGGTCGTCGTCACCCTCTTGCCAGCGTGTCCTGCTTCGAGCACTAGGGGAAACCCTTGATCCAGTCTTGGATCAAGCGGTGCCAACGTCGTTCTCTTCTTGGATGCGTTGCTTAAGTTGTTCGGTATTTGTAGATTGCGGTGTGTGATGTTGTGTTTGTATCGTGTAGCCTTCAAGGCGTTGTATCAACCGGCTTGTATTTGCTTGACAGGAGTTGCTCTATTGAAGCTTTGGTCATCGGTCCTGACGCTGAGGAGGAGCTCAGTGTATCGCCTTCTTGTTATTGTGGGTAGGGGTGGACTAACGAGCTGCTCGGATCGTTAAGACTCGGCTCGTTAAGCTCGTGATCGTTAAGGCTCGAGTCGTTAAGCTCGTTAAGAATAACAAGCTGAAATCATTGTTCGGCTCGACTCGTTATGTTCTTACGAGCGCTCGCGAGCAGCTCGTTAAGGATCGTTAAGGATGCAATGCAAATAAAACATGTGTGCATTGCCTGGTGCGGAAGAGCGAAAACATAGGTTTTTAGATCCTACTATGGAGTTTCAAGCATGGTTAAAGAGCACTATTTTGCTTGGCCCCTTCCTGTCAAATATTTGAGATAACTAAAGTGACTCGCGGTCAAAACTGGTGAAGCATAGCTTGTTACCGATCTTAACGAGTAGCTCACGAACATAGTCGACTCGATTGTTTAACTCGTTAACCTTAACGAGCAAAAATTGCTGCTCAGCTCGGCTCGTTAACAAAATGAGCCGAGTTCAAATGAGTCGAGTAAACGAACACTCATTTAACTCGCCGAGTTTTGAGCTTTTTGTCCAGCCCTAATTGTGGGGGAGATGGTGCAAGGCAAGTTCTTGTCGTTTGGTGTTTGTGGGTTACCTTGTAAGCAGGTGTGGTGTTGCGCCTGTATGATGTAGCCTTCAAGGCGTTGTATCGACTATGTTGACCTTCGTCTTACTACTATATGCTAGTCTGGAGGGTTCATTGCAAAACAAGTAACTATTGTATTGCACTTAGGTTCAGAGCCACAACTATACTAAAAGATGGTATTGGAGCCCAGTGGACTTTTTTTGACGTAAAACTAGTGGACATTTGACGCACATACCCATTCCATTCTTTTTTGGAGCTGTAAGTACAAATTGCCCTAACAATTGGCCAACGGTCACTCATGAAAGTGCATCTGTAGCTTGCCAATGATTACCAACTTATGTGTTTATCACTTTATCTGCTGCTACTTCATTAATGAAAATCAGCGATCACCTTATTTTCATCAAAAATTCACGTTCTACTCAACACATTCTCACGTGTCTCTCAACACATTCTGCTCGGAAATTCTATTCGGACGTTCCCTAGTTGCTACTCGGATGTGAGTGGTTTTTGCCGGGTTTTTTTTTATTAATTGCGCGTTGGATAGTTTTCGGATCTGGTTTTCCTTATTAAGTGGACCCTTCCAATTTTCCTCTTCGTGTAATGCAATGGGAGAGCTCCCCAACCTCTGAGGGCGTTCCACCAAAACAAAAAATCTCACAGCATCGCACGGAATCACTTACTACCAAAGTCCAAAACATGGCTGGCAACACAATATTTCTTCTCGTTATTGGACGACAATCTTACAGACTGTGCTGCAAATCACGGTGCAGGTTTTTATTTGACTGAAACCCAGACCAAGAGAGGGCCGAGGAGGCGTGATGGGAGGCGGGATTCAGCTACAGTTGGAGTGTGTGACGCCATCGTCGAGGTGGAGCACGCAGCCCTTGCCGTCGGCCGGCTTGCACTCGCAGTCGCAGCCGTCGAGCTCTTGGCCGGGATAGTTGTCGCAGGTGATGTGCCCTCCCTGGAAGCACACCACGTCGCACGCCGCCGTGGCGCCTTCCATCTCCCCGAACACCACCAGCCCTGCTTGATCGATCCGGACAGATGAACACATGCGAAATGTCAGAAACACCGCTGTGTACGTGCATCTACTTACTTAAGATTACGGATATGAGGGTGGATGGGGATGGGCGTACCGGAGAGGAGGAGGAGGAAGGTGACGGACAGCTTCATGTAGGAAACCATGTCTTCGTCTTACACTGCGTTGCCCTGGGTTGTGCGAGGTTTGAGTTGGCTTTGCTGGGAGACCCAGAGAGTTCGTTTATATAGGGTTCTAGCGTGGAAATTTGATTCAGAGCATGGAAAATTCAGGCATCGATTGATCTCTTATCAACCAGCGTACGGCACTAACTGGTTCAGGCCCGCCGCTCTCTCTGACTCGATCGGTGCGCCCGCCGTGCGAAAGTCCAATTATCCAAATCAACTCACAGCCAAACATGGCAACAGAGACTTTTCCCTAAAATCGACGACATACTTGCAGGGCTTTCAACAAAAACCACAGCAAAGTCCTGATGTTTCCTCACAAAAACAAAACACTCACTCACAGAGCTTTATTCAACTCAAACCCAATCAGAGATAGAGATAGAGACAGAACAGAAGACGTGTACGCGATGCATGCGTGGGATCCATCAGCTACGACTTGGGCTTGGGGCACTTGATCGTCGTGCCGTTGGCGAGGTGGACGGCGCAGCCATTGCCGTCAAGCGGCGCGCACGGGCAGGCGCAACCGGTGAGATTGCCGTTCTTGTTGCAGCACGTCATGTAGGTTCCTTGCACGCACGCATAAGTGCAGACTGCTTCGGTGCGCTCCATCGTGCCGAGCACCACAAGTCCTGGTTTTGTAACGAGACATGAAAGAGATTAAGGATTTATAGGAGTAGAAACGCATGACCACGTTAGAGTACTAGTCAAGTTAGGAGAAGTTACCAGCTAGTGAAAATGTGACACTAAAATGGAGCATTTACCTGAGAGAAGGAAGACGAATGCGAGGGGGAAGCGGGCGGGCGCCATTGTTGTTATCTCCGAACCTCCATAGTCCTTAGAGCTAGTGCGGATTTATATCAGAAGCCCAGAGGGTTTAGCCTTCTCCAGTTACTACCGCAACATCTGAGGACTTCGTTTAACAATGTAATATCAGTTTGGCGGCATCATGTGCCTCAGTGGTAAAGGCGAAGCAAGGCTGCCAATTGGCAGCCTGCCATGGCATGGGGATGCGCTCTTAGCTGGTTGGTTGATGGCCTGGTGCACTGTCCCATGGGATTTGACCTCGGAGCTCGCAGGGAAAATCGAAGCAAGTGGATTCAAACAACAGCGACATACACCGTTACAAAACCGCGCAAATAAAATAGATCAAACAAGAACAAGAACATAAATTTTTACGTGGAAAATCCAAACGGGAAAAAACCACGGAACGCACGGCGGCGTATCACTATAATTGGAGGAGTATTACAATACACGAGAGGACAGACCCTCTACGTGCTATCAATATGGAGAAACTCTCTCTCATCTATTCTATGACTACCTTGGACTATATATAGGGGCAAACAACTCTCTTTCTTGGCGGACACGAAATAGAGTTGTACTGTGCTACGTCTAGCACGTTTGGCATGCCATAGTCCGTTAGGACTCCTTCTATAGTACAACAGGTAAACAGATTTCGGAACATAATACAACAAACTCCACCTCGAGCCGAAATCCCTTGTAGCAGTCATAGATAGCATTCAACTCCCCAACTAAAGTCATCACAAGTAAACCTTGTGCCTTGAAACGTCCATAGGACTATTAAACTTCTCATGAAGTCAAATTGAGCAAATCAATCTTGGGTCGCCCAGAAAACAACACAGCTGTCAACAAGGCAGACATATGAACCTGGGCATCCTGTAAAACCCCAGCAAAAGTCTAAGTCTGTGCCACTGACCTCAAAGAAAAACTAAAACTGCCCAAACATCAAATGACATAAGTCATCATATCTCCTGTGGTGCCTGAACGAGCGCATAGCTCAATGTGCAACATCTTGGTGCACATAACATTGTGAAGAACTCATCTCATAGAATTTGAACGTGCTAAACATAAAGCACAAACCTCGGCAAACAATACTCATGCAAGAGCATCTAGTACGAAGGATATCACGTACACCAAAAACTGCCGATCTGTAATGGCTAATGAAAATCCATGACATGATCAAAAATATCTCTGTAGAACAACAGCCGGATGAAGGAACCTCAACATGCAATGGAGCTTCAACTCTGCAATAGACCCCTCTTGAAAGAGCATAGACAACTGAATTGCACTGAAACTTACATTACCAAATGTTGTAGTATCTAGCAGAAACAATCTCCTTGTTGCACCTCAAACAATCCTCATCGCGAACTTAAGTAACAAAGCAAAACCTTCACATGCATAACAGCAAAAAACTCTGGAGAGCAAAGAGTATAATGCTGGCTACCAACAGACATAAAAATTACCTCCTCCATATTTTTTTCGATAACTGAATTGTGTCCTTCATATAATTGCAGCAACATAATATCTGAATTTGCATTCGTAATATCTCTCGGCAGGCTACAAAACACCAAACTCCACCTTAAACTGAAAACTATAAAAAAAACGATGATCATACCAGCGGAAAGACATCAAACATAGGTGGCGCGGGAATTCTTTCTTTTCTCCTTGTACGTCCAAACAGCAAAACACTTATTTCCAAAACTATCCAGTGCATCTTTATAACTAGCTTGCACCAACAACGCTCACATCTTAACTTACCATAGGGGAATCCTTGTGTCATAATACAACAGCTGAACATCGTACTTCATGATATCCATGAGTCGATAAAACTGCGATCACAAAGAAGCACAAGCCAAAGAAAAATTCTATGTAGAATTGCAGATAAAAAGCTGAAAAATAGCATCTGATAGTATCTTTGGATGGATGTAGCAATACGGAGAGCCGAAAATACCGTAAACAAATCTGAACCAGTGCTCCTGTTGCAGATTGTTTTCACATGAAGTAGCAGATCAACTTCACGTGAACTAGCAGAAAGCCTTTTGATACCTCACCCGGGAAATTGATCTATTGATCCATTGATCGATCTAGCATCTTGCTGCAGTTGCTTTGGCTGGATGAGAAGTAGTACTCCCGTAGATTAATTTTCTCCTCTCTAATACATGCCAGAAGCAGACTCCAATACGGCAGCAGGAAACGGATTGAAACACGGGAAGAAAAGCGACCACCAGAACGCCTTGGTTTTTGATCGATCTAACGATCGATCTAGTAACACGCGTGTGCTTCGGTTGATTGACAAAACAGCAAAGAAGAATTGCCATCGAAAACGGCAGAGCAGCGCATGACGGAAACACGCGATAAATTACTCGGCGGAAATCCCGTCAATGGACAGATCTCCAAAGGCGGCACTCACAACGCCGACACAAACTATGCCAGATCTTGAAGATTGAATCTCACAAACCGGAAGCTTCTTCACGCCATAATGCTGCAGCGATTGATCCAAATAAAACACGGCGCGGTGCTGCCCCAGGAGCACAACGGAGAAGTCTCCCAGGGCAGCGGATCGATCTTGAAGCCTGAAGCTCTGATACCACTTGTTACAAAACCGCGCAAATAAAAGTAGATCAAACAAGAACAAGAACACAAATTTTTACGTGGAAAACCCAAACGGGAAAAAACCACGGAACGCACGGCGGCGTATCACTATAATTGGAGGAGTATTACAATACACGAGAGGACAGACCCTCTACGTGCTATCAATATGGAGAAACTCTCTCTCATCTATTCTATGACTACCTTGGACTATATATAGGGGCAAACAACTCTCTTTCTTGGCGGACACGAAATAGAGTTGTACTGTGCTACGTCTAGCACGTTTGGCATGCCATAGTCCGTTAGGACTCCTTCCATAGTACAACAGATAAACAGATTTCGGAACATAATACAACATACACTCTGAAAATCACTGAATTACTAGTAGTACCTCTCATCAAGGTCGCAACCTGGATAAACAATAGCATGTACTTGTATCATTCAGCCAGCGAACAACATAACTTAAGAAGAGTTGGGACGAATATATGATAAAATCTAACTGCAGGTGGATTCAAACACGCAACAAATTAAGATCCATGGCTTTTTATTGCTTGATTTACCACTATCCCTTGAATATAGAAGAGACTACAATTGAAGTGAACTTAGCCGAAATATCTATATAACACCAACTGGTCGCATAACACGCCTACTCCAAAGAACAAACCAAATGCAATAAAAAAGATGACCTTTGCTGCGTTGTTTTGCAGGGACAATGTTCCCAGTATCTGCGTCAATGCCAACTGAACTGCAATGGTGAATAAGCATTGCGCCACACAGTTTTGGAATCCCATCAAAACTAGAATCTGGAAATGCACTCAGCTGGCCTAGCCCTTCTAGGTCAGTGTTAGAAATGATGAATGCAGAAAGGAAATGAAGATTCCCCAATTTTGCTGGGAATGGTATTAGAGAAGTCTAGCACCTCCAACTTCTTGAGGTTGCAGACTGACAGCGGAATCACTCCATATAAGTTGTTGTAGCTCAATCGAGTTCAGAAATTACCTTCAGTTGGCCAATCTCCGGTGGAATCACACCTAATGATTTTTAAATATACAAGAAGTGTAGGGAAAATTAAATTTATATATAATCCAGATTGGGGGTTCAACAAGTTTACCAGTTTCTGATATGCATCACTACTAAACATATGGTTTGAGAAGGCTACGGGTGTAGTAAAAACTGGTTGACGCTGCTAAAATATATGCATGTGCAAAAATTCTAGCAGTTCTTCTTGTTCTCTTGTTACCAATTTTTGGCTCATTGTTGTGTCATCGGTGTGGTTTGCCCAGGGAAATTGTGCAAGTACTGAAATGTTCGATGGTTGAGTGCCTTCAGGTTTTTTCTTATATTTCGGTAGATAATTTTCTTTGAGTGAAGCAACAATGATGTGGTGAGGCTAGAAGAGCACAATCCGCTGGAGACATTAACACCCTTTCTTCTACGGTTCAACCTTTTTATCTGAAATATTTCTAGAAACATGGTAAAGCCACGCTTTGTATTTTTCCTGGGAGCTTCAGTATTTCGTTTGGGAGGTCGAGCTTTATCAGAATTGCGTGCGTGACATCCTTCGAGTACTCTTGATATTTGTTTGCTTTCGTTATTAGTACTTCGTCAATAAGTTTGTTTTTACGGGTTCTTACCTAACTATTCCTCATGTCTCGTGAATCAACTACATAGATCATGTTCCATACCATTAAACATGAATGAGCAGTGAAAGGCATCAATATTTTTTTAAGAGGAATAGTTAAGATAGCTATTGATATGAAAAAACGAAATTATGATATAACAGAAACAGCGTAGAAAAATCAAATTAGAACAACAAAGAACTGCGCAGCAAAGCGCGCAAGGTCCTTCTAATCCTTCTGTATTTCTTAGAAATAATAATTTTTTTATAGTAGTGGGAATGTAGTAAAATATTCTCAAGTTACATGTGAGCAGAATAGTTATATATGCAGTAGCCTTTTTTTTTTTTTTTGCGGGGGTGCAGTAGCCTTATTCAAGTACAGCTATTGTCGAAAGTGGATGGATCATCAGATGGAGCTGCAGTCCGCGGGCTGGAATGAGACCTCCTGGTTGTCAAGATCATAGAGAATATGCATGTCCTGCTGCATATAGTTCCCTATGATCGACGTCTTGTTCAACGGTGACGCCATGAGCGCCGAGTTGAGGACCACCATGCACGACGTGCTGATGTCCACCGGCGTCCAGTAATTCTCCGGCGGAATCGTCCAATGCCCACCGCGCGTGCCGTCGCCAAAATGGAGCTCCAGTGGTGGGACCAGTCTGCGGACGTCCGAGTGAGCCACGCAAAGTTCCAACCAGTCGACCGGCGACGGGACGAGGCTACTGCCCAGCTTCCGTGACATCACCTGCCTCACCTCCTGGTAGGCGACGTCAACCAGCAGCATGAAGGGGTAGCTGATGTCGATGATGAGCCCCCCCTGCAGGTTCAACGCCTCAAAGGGGATGTCGTCCAGATCAGGTTCTCCAACAGTCACCGTGGCCAGAGGCAAGTAGTAGGAGTGGAAAGGTTCATTAATCGGGGGGTTCAAGCTCAAGGGCGCTGACTCAAACGGCGCGTCGCCATGCAGGCCGGCCGAGGGGCCGACGAACAGTGAGCTTGACTGGACGTGGTCGCGTGTGAGGCAGTAGGAGAACCGGTTGCCGCCGACCTGAGAGACCAGAGACAGAGCGCCCTTGCCAAGGCCGAGGACGCCGGAGGCGCCGTGGAGGTGCAGTCCCATGACGTTGTTCGTCTCGGTGATGCACCCGAATGCTATCTTTGCCTCGGTCGATCCGAAGGTGAACTCCTCTGTGAGGAGCACGCCAGCGATGTCCACGGCGAAGTCGGAGGTCGTCCGAACAGCACAAGCGCCGGCGCGGCCATGGTGGCCCGTGCACGGCTGGGTCTCGTACCCGGCGGCACACAGGGAGTCGTTGCAGTACACGGCCTCCCCGGTGGTCGACATCGACAAGTCGTAGAAGTCCAGCTCTTGCTGGAAGCAGTGGGGACGGCATGTCTTGCATTGAGTCCAGACCAGGTTGGTCATGGTGTCGACCATGGCATGCACCTTCAGCGAGCCTATGGTGAACTGCGCGATGTAGTCCCCATCCCCCAAGGTGAGCGGCGCCGTCACCACGAGGGACTCGAGGCGGAGCTGGGCGCGCGAGCCGGCGCGGCGAAAGTGCTCGGCCGCCGTAAGATTTGCCTTGGAGTCCACGTGGTTGAGCTCGATCCTGAAGCAGCTGCAGCAGGTGGCGAGACTTGTGGTGGCGCACAAAAGGAGAAGGAAGATCGAAGAGGTCGTCATTTCTTTCCTCATGTCACCACTGTGTGCTTTCTTTGTCTAATGTAGCTGTGTCTGGTAAATAGAATAGGGCGTGTGCAACGGTGTAAGCAACCTGCAGAAATCTGTTTCTCTGCTCGGCTCATGTTCTTTGTGTGGTACACTGATATCATTTTCTTTGCATTGGCTCGGCTGGAGGCGGGTTAAACTACCGCATAAGTTTGTTTAACCAAACATGGTGATATTTTGGTTTGTAATCCTAATTGTATCAGTCACGGTAAGGATGTTTATTCAGGTTGTTGACGTCTATATCTATCCGCTGTAATTCATAATAATTGTATAAACACTTCTGACCGGCAAATATTATGATTTTTTATTGCTTTCTTTGCCAGTATACATTGGATACTAGAAGAAATTACAACTGAAGTGGGCTTAGCCGACATACCTATAAAACACTAACTGGTCATATAACACCCCTACTCCAAAGAACAAACCATAGGCAATAAAAATGATGATCTTGTTGCTGTGTTGTTTTGTGGAGATAACGCAGACAGGATCTCCACCAACTGAGCTACAATGGTGAATAAGCATAGCGCCACACAGTTTCGGATTCCCATCAAAACTAGATTCTGGAAATGTACTCAGCTGGCCTCCTGTTGGAACAGGCCCTTCTAGGTCATTGTTAGAAATGTTGAATGCGGAAAGGAAGTGAAGATTCCCCAATGTTGCTGGGATTTCACCTGTCAGAGACAAATCTAGCACCTCCAGCTTCATGAGGTTGCAGATAGACGGCGGAATATCTCCATATAATCTGTTGAAGCTGAAATCGACTTGAGACAGCACCTTCAATTGACCAATCTCCGGTGGAATCACACATGTGAAGTTGTTGGTACTTAGATTCAAGAACTTAGGGAAAGCCGTAAGAACATGGTATTGGCGCGATAGGTTCCCCCGAAAAACAGGTAGTTCAAGGTGTCCTGGATCCAAATAAGTTGATATCTTATCTGATGTTAGCACTGAGATCTCCATCAAGGTGATGGGGATTTTCCCAGTAAATCTGTTATTCGATACATCCAGATAGAAGAGGCTATTTAGGCAGTTGATCCAGCCTGGCATTGGTCCGCTGAGTCGATTGTTGGATAACCTTAGTATCTTCAAATTTCTGAGCTTCGATAACCAAACTGGTAAATTTCCAGTTAATGAGCTGTCAGCCATGTTGATATATTGAAGATTCTGAAAACTATGTATGGTTTCATCTTGTGGCATGGCCTCATTCATGAAGTTCTGGGCAAGAATCAGGGTGGTGATGTTCCTGAAGCTCTTAAAGACATGAAAAGCTTTCATAATATTTGTAAAAGGGTTTCTAGCAAGTGATAGGTACGAAAGATGCAGGTTCCCTATTCCTGGTGAGATCTCGCCATGGAGATGGTTCAACGACAGCCGCAGTGCAATCAAATTGTTGCATGAGTAAATGCTTTCTGGAACCATGCCACTGAAGTTATTTCTCATAAGATGTAAATGTTTTAGACTGTGCAGGGTAGAGAAGTTTACCCTCCCTAGATCTCTGCTGATGTTGTTAATCATCAGTTCAATGATTATAAGATTGGTACAGTTACTCAGACTTGATGGAAGCTCCCTGGACATGTTATTGCTACCCAAATAGAGCTCCTCTAGCTTCTTTAGCTTACCTATGGTGTCTGGGATCTTGCCACTGAATTTGTTCCCTCCTAGGTCGAGAATAACCAGATTACTGAGTTTTACTATATTCTCTCCATCAAGTTCTCCTTGTAAGCCATCGTTTGGAAAAGAGAGGTGCTCCAGGGAAGTAGCATGGAAGAGTTTAGCAGGGAGGATCCCACTTAGCTTGTTGTTCCCAACCTTGAGAACTTTGAGGTTGGAGCAATTACCAAGTGCAGCAGGAACAGAGCCACTCAATTGGTTGTAACAAAGATCAAGCATGGCCAAAGACGACGAGAGGCAGAGAGAAGGTGGTATGCACCTAGTGAAGCTGTTGTTGTTGGCATTGAGCACGACTAAATTCCGCATCACATTCCATGTGGATGATGGAAATTCTGCAGTCAGTTGGTTGCTTGAGATGTTGAGTACCTGTAGAGTCCGGGCCGAGGTGACCGAATATGGCAGCTCGTTCAGCACCCCATTAAGCCTGCTGAAGCTGACATCGAGGACAATGATGTTGCTGGAGTACACGAGCTCCAGCGGAAGGCCACCGGAGAACGAGTTGTGTGAGAGGTTGACACGTAACAGGTTGGTGAGGCCGGCGAGGCAAGGCGAGATGCACCCTTCTAGTCCTCTAGAGGCCAGGGAGACTTCAATGATGGCCCCGCCTCAGTTGCAGGTGACGCCTTCCCATTTGCAGCAATCCGTGCCGTTTCGCCATGACGTGGCGAGGCCTGCTGTCTACTGTTGGCTTCTTTTCCTGTAGACAGTGTTGGGCCTCCAAGAGCAGAGGTTTGTAGAACAGCAGCAAGTTTTCCCTTAAGTGAATCACCCAAGGTTTATCGAACTCAGGGAGGAAGAGGTCAAAGATATCCCTCTCAAGCAACCCTGCAATCACGATACAAGAAGTCTCTTGTGTCCCCAACACACCTAATACACTTGTCAGATGTATAGGTGCACTAGTTCGGCGAAGAGATAGTAAAATGCAAGTGATATGGATGTATATGAGTGGTAATAGCAATCTGAATAAAATATGGCAGCGAGTAAACATGCAACATAATAGTAAATAAACGGAGATTCGATGCTTAGAAACAAGGCCTAGGGATCATACTTTCACTAGTTGACACTCTCAACATTGATCACATAATAAAATCACTCTACACTCTCTTGTTGGATGACAAACACCATTAATTGTGTAGGGCTACAAGAGCACCTCAATGCCGGAGTTAACAAGCTCCACAACATTCGATGTTCGTATTTAAATAACCTTAGAGTGCATGATAGACCAACGCAATTATACCGAGTACTAACATAGCATGCACACCGTCACCGACAGACTATGAAAGGGGGAATAGATCACATCAATACTATCATAGTAATAGTTAACTTCATAATCCACAAGAGATCACAATCATAACCTACACCAAGTACTACATGATGCACACACTGTCACCATTACATCATGGAGGAGGAATAGAATACTTTAATAACATCACTAGAATAGCACATAGATGAATAGTGATACAAAGCTCATATGAATCTCAATCATGTAAGGCAGCTCATGAGATCATTGTATTGAAGTACATGGAGAGAGAGATTAACCACATAGCTACTGGTACAGCCCTTAGCCTCGATGGAGAACTACTCCCTCCTCATGGGAGACAGCAGCGGTGATGAAGATGGTGGTGGTGTCGATGGAGATGCCTTCCGGGGGCACTTCCCCGTCCCGGCGGCGTGCCGGAACAGAGACTCCTGTCCCCCGAATCTTGGCTTCGCGATGGCGGCGGCTCTGGAAGGTTTCTCATACCGTGGCTTATTCCCCCGAAGTTTTTAGGTCAGGACGACTTATATAGGCGAAGAGTCGGAGTCGGAAGGGCCACGGGGCAGCCACACAACAGGGGGGCGCCCCCCCTGGGCCGCGCCGCCACCACGTGTGGTGGCCCTGGGCCTCTCCTCTGGCCCCTCTCCGGTGTTCTGGAAGCTTCGTGGAATTATAAGATACTGGGCGTTGATTTCGTCCAATTCCGAGAATATTTCCTTACTAGGATTTCTGAAACCAAAAACAGCAGAAAACAGGAACTGGCACTTCGGCATCTCGTCAATAGGTTAGTTCCGGAAAATGCATAATAATGACATAAAGTGTGTATAAAACATGTAGGTATTATCATAAAACAAGCATGGAACATCAAAAATTATAGATACGTTGGAGACGTATCAGCATCCCCAAGCTTAGTTCCTACTCGTCCTCGAGTAGGTAAACGATAACAAAGATAATTTCTAAAGTGACATGCTACTTACATAATCTTGATCATACTATTGTAAAGCATATGAGATGAATGAAGTGAGTCAAAGCAATGGTAAAGATAATGACTAAACAACTGAATCATATAGCAAAGACTTTTCATGAATAGTACTTTCAAGACAAGCATCAATAAGTCTTGCATAAGAGTTAACTCATAAAGCAATAAATTCTTAGTAAAGGCATTGAAGCAACACAAAGGAAGATTTAAGTTTCAGCAGTTGCTTTCAACTTGTAACATGTATATCTCATGGATAGTTGTCAACATAAAGTAAAATAATAAGTGCAATAAGTAAGCATGTAAGAATCAATGCACAGTTAACACAAGTGTTTGCTTCTAAGATGGAAGGAAATAGGTAAACTGACTCAACATAAAGTAAAAGAATGGCCCTTCGCAGAGGGAAGCATTGATTGCTATATTTGTGCTAGAGCTTTTATTTTGAAAACATAGAGAGAGCATAAAAGTAAAATTTTGAGAGGTGTTTGTTGTTGTCAACGAATGGTAATGGGCACTCTAACCCCCTTGCCAGACAGACTTTCAAAGAGCGGCTCCCATGAAAAAAAAAAATTGGGTGGCACTCCTTCCAACCTTGCTTTCACAAACCATGGCTAACTGAATCCTCGGGTGCATGCCAACAATCTCATACCATGAAGGAGTGCCTTTTATTTTAATTTTATTTAGATGACACTCCTCCCCACCTTTGCTTTCTCAAGCCATGGCTAACCGAATCCTCGGGTTGAAAGATCGAGATGTCGCCTAGAGGGGGGGTGAATAGGCAATTACAAACTCTTGCGGATTTGTCTTGTAAGAATGCGGAATTAAACTATCGTTTAGTTTACAAGCACAAACCCTAAATATGCTAAGCTCAACTAAGTGTAACAATAGCAACTAGAGCTAAGCAAGATAGGCACAAGATATATGTAGCACAAGTGATAGCAAGATATATGTACTTCAAGCACGATGGCTATCACAAGGAAAGAGAGCTCGGGTATAGAAATAACCGAGGCACGCGGAGACGAGGATGTATTCCCGTGTTCCCTTGCTTTGCAACAAGGTACGTCACGTTTGGAGGAGTGGAGGTCCCACGAAGGATTCCCCGCGCCACGAAGGCTCACCCTATTCTCCGAACCACACCCACGAAGGATAATGGCCCGTTCCTTATGGTTAGCTTTTCCTCCGCTCCGGAGATGGCAAGCTCCACAACCACTTCACAAGCTCCACGAAGGAGAAGCTCGGGCCCCTTCACAATCTTCCACGAAGAGATCACCGGGACACCAACCAAACCAACTAGGAGGTCACCCTCCAAGAGTAACAAGCTCACGGTCTCTCACTCGAACAAATCGTGGTGGAGAGCTCAACACTATGCAATGATGCAAAGCAAGAACACCGGAGGTGTTCAAGTCCTTCACACTCAAATCCCACCAAAGCAACGAATGCTAGGATGAGATTGGAGAGGAAGAACAAGGGGGAAAGTCAACCAAAGACTCCAAAATCTAGATCCCAAGAGATTCCCTCACTTAGAGAAGAAACGGTTTGGTGGAAGTGTAGATCTAGATCTCCTCTCTCAAATCCTCAAATATGAGCAAGAACGGTTGGAGGAATCAAGGGAGAGAGCAACTTCTTCAAATGCAACAATGGAGGTGAGAGAAAGGGGAAGAAGTTGTTGCTCAAGGTGGAAGAAGGGTTATTTATAGCATGGGAACAAATAAAACCGTTGGGGAAAAAGACAAGTGAAAAAGGCATAAAAAATGGCCCAAAAAAGCGCCCAGCCTCAGGCACTGACCGGAGTCGAGCAGACGGGCAGTCGCAGCCCGGCCGGGACCGGACCGGAGGCCAAAAACAGCGAGAGTGGGCCGCGCTGGGAGAGAAGGCCCAGCTGGGGCGGAGCGGCCAGCCAGGATGGGGAGGCAGGCCGCGTGGGCGCGGAAAGCCCCGCAGGCGCACGGGGGCGGGAGGCCAAGGGTGGGCCTGTGGGCACCGACGGCCCAGCCGGGCGAGGAGGCGGCCCGTAGCGCCCGGGGCGAGCAGCGGGCGAGGCCCCCGGTCGGGGCCGGGGCCTGTGCCGGGCAGGCCGGTCAAAGGGCCGGTGGCCGCTCGGTCCGGTTGGCGCCCGGTGCGGACCGGGTGGGCCGGCGTGCGGCCCGGCAGGCCGGGCGGCAACCGGGCAGCCTTCCCCTTTTTTTTCTTTTCTTTTTCTTTTTCTTCTTTTACCTTTTCTTTAATAACTATTGCTCCCGAACTCCGATTGACATGAAACTAATTTCGTTGGAAAGATAACAACAAATTCTATCCAATAGAAAGTGCAAACTCAAGAAACTGTAGGAGGGAATTTTATCATAAATATAAAAGGGTAGAACCTTATATCATGAATAACCGGTAAAATCACCCAACCTCGAAAACGCAATAGAAGATGCATGCGAACTCCGTTTTTGATGAACTTGGGCTTGTTGTAAAGCTAGCAACAAGCTCAAGAACCTTACATAGAGAAACACCAAGAAGCAATAAGGATATGCAAAGTATTCAAAGGATTGAGCTCCCTAAGACGATGTGATCAAGTTACTCAACCGAAAGCCCCTCTTAATAGTGCGGCTATCTATCCTATAATCCGGTCTCCCAACATCCACCTTGAGACCGGTAAAAGGAAAACCTAGCAAGGCCATACCTTTGCCTTGCGCATCCCGCTTGATCTTGATGATAACTCTTCAAGCTTCACTCAAGCCGGAATGCCTCTCTTGACCAATGTTGCTTCGTGAAGACTCACAAATGCTCCCCCATACACTATGATGGGAAAGCTCCATTGATGCACATCTTCACAAGTCCATTATCATCAAATGGACGGCAAGCTTCAAGTATGTGATTCACTTGAGACGCTCATCTTGAACTTGCCCAACTCAACCTTGTATCGATGATCTTGATGCCAATACACAAGATATACCTTTATCTTCATGGCATCCATACTTGAATCCAACACATGGAGAGCAAGTAGTACCTATGGAATATTCCTTCATATAAACTCAATGAAAACATTAGTCCATAGGGGTTTTCATTAATTACCAAAACCACACATAGGGGTAATGTACCCTTACAATCTCCCCCATTTTGGTAATTGATGACAACCACAATAAGAGGGTTTATATAATGAATATTAGTGACAAGTACGCAACTTATCCGAGAATAAGTTGTATACAAGAGGTTGTATTTGATATGGTCAAGTAGCACAAAGCTACTAGCCCATATCAAAACCGGCTCTACTCACACAACTACAACAAATGCAATAGATGTGAGTAGAACCAATATATATAGAGAAAACTCCCCCACAATGTATGCACGTTTCATTGCATACATTGTCAAGATTAACCTTTGGGATAGTTTCCACTATATATACAACCATACAAGACATATAAATATGGAATGCATGAGAGGCAAAACACTTAAGCACAAACCAAACTTAAGTATAAAACCATTCCCTTGAACCCTCTAAACTTCTCCCCCATTGGCATCGATTGTCAAAATGGGTGAAAAATTTAGAAGGCCAATATAATGTGAGTTCCTCCCCAAAGTGTGCACTTCTCATAATTTGAGTGGAATCAAGTGCACATATCCAATGATGAATACTTGAAGGAAGTCAAACTATATTGAGGATCAAAGATTGCATAAAGATAACATGGTGAAGTGAGCTTCAACAAATAAAGCAAGCAATCAAAGATCCAATTGGACAAACAAAGATATCATGATAAGAGAGATATAGTGCTTCTAAAAATAAGAAAGCTCCCCAAGGTTCGTGCACAATTTATAATGTTTGCATTTGAATACAATATGCACAAACATGGAATCCTCACTCCCTATATATCATTTAGAACACAACTAAGATAAAGAGAGTATGCTTATCAAGAACAACTTTAGTCCAACAATTACGAGATATGAGTGCATGAAGAAAATAAATAAACCAAGCACTCATAAATTTTCTTTACCAACCCACTAAAAACAAAAGGGGTAAAAGATGGTCGGCAAAGAACAAGGATATCAAGATGACGGATTAACGCTCTTATGTATATAAGTTTCTAAAGTGGACAAAGTGATCCATAAAGAAACATGCACACACAAGAGGTTAACAAAATAGATAAGACAAGATATCCAAGATGAAGTCATAAAATATACCAAAGGATGTTTGCTTACGAAGCATATATAGCCTATGGCTCCAATTTTCACTTATGGTATATGAATGAACTTCAACCAAGTTAGATCTCAAAAACATTACAACTAACAATAAGGGAAGTAGAGCTAGTTGTAGTGTTTTGAGAAAGGCAACAAGTATCACAAATACGGATTTATTTCACAAATTCATCAATATTGCACACAAGAGCTCTTTGAGGAATTGATATGCAATAAATTGCTAGAGGGCATATTTGTGATAGGTGAATCATAAAATGTGATATATATGTATAACCTATCATATGCATCTTCTCAAATTACTCAAATGTTCAATAAGAAGTTTTACTTTTAAAAAAAAGAAAAAGGTTTTTCAAGAACCGCAATATTTTCGAAATAAATAATTTCATGCCAAGATACAACCTACAAGAGGTTGGATGCTATATGAGAGTGCATGAATAAGATACTTGTTACCGAGATGGCAATGGCTTGATGTAGTAGATAAGAGTTCATCGATCATCCTAGCTTGACTCCAATCCTCATATGGTGACAACACCTTCCTTATAGATGAGACAAGCTTCCATTGCATCTCCAATGCACCTAAAACATCATTCAAGTACATCTTGGTCCCCAAACTTATTGGGTCCAACATGGTTAGACTAACCACAATATATAGGACACACTCCATATAAACATGTGCATATTTAGATGAAATTTGAATTTCATGCACATCTTAGCCATTTAGGATTTGATGGAGTATATCCTACATAATGGATCGAAAGAAAGCAAGCATGCTATAAATATAAATAAATTACATATAAGCACGCACAAAGATTTTTAAAGATCCAAGAAAGATATACTTTGGACAAAACACCAAAAAAATTGAATAAGGCATAGAGGTTTCACAAAACAAATTTGTTGTCCAAATTATATCTAAGAAGCAAATCACAAAAGATTTGTTCAACAAAGTTCAACAAGTGAACTAAGAAGAAACCATTGAGCATAGAGGATGAAATAAAGCAAACATGCTCAAAGATTTATCTCATTCAAGCTAATAAAATATGTACGAAGGAATGAGATAGCAAACTCCCCAAAAGAGCAAGGTTCGAACAAATAAACCAGACCCTCACTTTTCACTATGGCACAATGTACCGTAAAGAAAAGCTATGTATTCCAAAACAAACACTTGATATGAATCAAGAGGATTTATCAAAAGATTTTTCAAAGGGACAAGGAAGACATATGGGAGATATAAAGATTCTTGTAAATAAAATAAGGAAGTAAGAAACAATCCAAGGTGAAGATGATCCAAAAATTCAACCACATAAAAGGTTATCAATTGTCAAAGACAATGAGTATATTGGAAATAATTTCCGGTGGAGTATTGACAATGATAGTAAGGATCAACTTCACAATAAAATGCATAGGCTAAGTATATAGAATTAAGCACTATGCACGGATGAAGATTCTTGATAACTTCAACTAGTCACACAATCACGCACGGCAATGATTAGAATAACTTGAAGCAAACGGTGTCCCAAATAAGATATAGAGATATGTATTTGAGGAAAACCCGCACCAAGAATTTCATATTCAAACAAGAGCCCACAAGATGAGTAATAAAATATTTTTATTAGGAATGGAGCTTGTTTGAGCAAACATGCCACCTAGGAACAAGATAATGAAGAGCATGAACTCTAAGTGGCATAACCTCATATGTTCACATTTTCTAGGCTTGTGATATGTACAAAACATATTACTCCCCCATAATGTGATAAAACATTTCTTCTAAATAAGAGGCAACTAAAATTCAACTAGAGATGATTAATGGATATTTAGAATTTGAATTTCTCATGAGTATGACACACCACATAGTGACTAGATAATCTTGCAATATCAATACTAAGTGGTGGTACTCATGTACACACATTTTAAAGAAAGAGAGATGCACAAAGCATATCACTCCCCCAAAATGGGATGTTCCATTAATCACTTCAAAGAGAGCCAAATAAGATATCATCAAGGTGCATTAGGCTCAAAACAATACACAAGTATATGATGAGTCAAACAAACATACTTGAATACACAAGATAGGCAAGTAAGACACAACACATACAAACAAATATTTGGTACAAAACCAAACATGCAAAGGGGCAAGTAACTTACAATAAATATGATGAGTTGAAGTATAAGTTACCGCAAAGAGGAACATTGGATATAAGTTCTAGATGATAATCCATACGACTTGGCTTGGTAAAAATATAATATATGAAGATCCCTTAATTCTTCATGAAATAGCCAAGTCTCCAATGACCTCCACTTGTACCTATTGATCAAGTTTGAGATTGTTGGTCCCCAACCAAGTTGGTTCCAAAGAGGTTAGTCACAATAGGCTTGGCAACCCAAATGGTTCTTTTCTTGAAACCACTTTGAGTTCCAACAAACTTGGCAAAAACATTGCCATCCTTATCCTTCCCTAGAGAATAATCATTATCAACAATTATAGGGTTAGATAAGGTACCACCTAAGCAAGAAGAAGCAAAGTGCCCCTTCTCACGACATAAGTAGCAAGTGTTCCCCTTTCTCTTCTTTATTGATTTCTTCTCTTGGGGAATAATATCTTGATTCTTCTTGAGAGGTGGCCTATCTTCAACTTGAGGTCGAGCATGAGCTTGACCTTGACCTTGTGACCGTTTCCCTTGTTGTTTCTCACTCAAGTGCTTCTTCTTCGTCAATGGGCATGATCTAACATGATGCCCTTCAACCTTGCACTTGAAGCAAACCAACTTGGCCGGATCCTTGACTTTATCTTGGCCCTTCTTCTTGTTACTCTTGCTCTTGGACTTGTTCTTGTTATTGGAGTTGAATCCAAGTCCACTCTTGTCATTGGGGGATTGTTGCACACTTAGCATCTTGTCAAGTGCGGATTTCCCTTCATGACGCTTTTCCAAGTCTTTCTTCAAAGAAAGGACTTGGGCCTCCAGCTCTTTTATTTCCTCTACATGGTTAGTAGAAATACAAGTACTAGAGGAAGTAGAAGCTTCATTGTTAGAGCAACAAGACAAAGTGAGTAATCCAACACAAGGTGTATCACTAGTTTGACTAGATGGATTACAAGGACTAGCACATGGCAATATAGCATTTGTAGTAGAGATTGTGCTAATGTCCATATGAGGCTCACAAGATGTTACCTTAGTGATACTAGCCTCATGAGCTAACTTTAGCCCATCATAGGAAATTAGAAGGTCATCATGAGAGCCCGAGAGCTTTTTATGACTTTCTTCCAATTCCCTATAATTGCCAGTTAGCAACTCAAGTTGAGCCCTTAACTCAACATTCTCCTTTAAGATAGATGCTTCACAAGAAGTAGAATTAGTAGCACAAGCATCAACAATAGTTTTCTCATTTTCATGCATATAGGATTCAAATTTTTGTGTAAGCATAAGAGATGTCGCCTAGAGGGGGGGTGAATAGGCAATTACAAACTCTTGCGGATTTGTCTTGTAAGAATGCGGAATTAAACTATCGTTTAGTTTACAAGCACAAACCCTAAATATGCTAAGCTCAACTAAGTGTAACAATAGCAACTAGAGCTAAGCAAGATAGGCACAAGATATATGTAGCACAAGTGATAGCAAGATATATGTACTTCAAGCACGATGGCTATCACAAGGAAAGAGAGCTCGGGTATAGAAATAACCGAGGCACGCGGAGACGAGGATGTATTCCCGTGTTCCCTTGCTTTGCAACAAGGTACGTCACGTTTGGAGGAGTGGAGGTCCCACGAAGGATTCCCCGCGCCACGAAGGCTCACCCTATTCTCCGAACCACACCCACGAAGGATAATGGCCCTTTCCTTATGGTTAGCTTTTCCTCCGCTCCGGAGATGGCAAGCTCCACAACCACTTCACAAGCTCCACGAAGGAGAAGCCCGGGCCCCTTCACAATCTTCCACGAAGAGATCACCGGGACACCAACCAAGCCAACTAGGAGGTCACCCTCCAAGAGTAACAAGCTCACGGTCTCTCACTCGAACAAATCGTGGTGGAGAGCTCAACACTATGCAATGATGCAAAGCAAGAACACCGGAGGTGTTCAAGTCCTTCACACTCAAATCCCACCAAAGCAACGAATGCTAGGATGAGATTGGAGAGGAAGAACAAGGGGGAAAGTCAACCAAAGACTCCAAAATCTAGATCCCAAGAGATTCCCTCACTTAGAGAAGAAACGGTTTGGTGGAAGTGTAGATCTAGATCTCCTCTCTCAAATCCTCAAATATGAGCAAGAACGGTTGGAGGAATCAAGGGAGAGAGCAACTTCTTCAAATGCAATAATGGAGGTGAGAGAAAGGGGAAGAAGTTGTTGCTCAAGGTGGAAGAAGGGTTATTTATAGCATGGGAACAAATAAAACCGTTGGGGAAAAAGACAAGTGAAAAAGGCATAAAAAATGGCCCAAAAAAGCGCCCAGCCGGCGGCCCAGCCGGCCGACCGGGGCTGGAGCCAGACAGGCCGGTCAGCAGCCCGGCCGGACCGGACTGGAGGCCAAAAACAGCGAGTGGGCCGCGCGGGGAGAGAAGGCCCAGCTGGGGCGGGCGAGCGGCCAGCCAGATGGGGAGGCAGGCCGCGTGGGCGGCGGAAAGCCCAGAGGCGCACGGGGGCGGCAGGCCAAGGGTGGGCTGTGGGCAGCAGCCCGGCCGGGCGAGGAGGCGGCCCGTAGCGCTGGGCGAGCAGGCCGGCGAGGCCCCCGGTCGGGCCGGGGCTGTGCCGGCAGGCCGGTCAAAGGGCCGGTGGCCGCCCGGTCCGGTTGGCGCCCGGTGCGGACCGGGTGGGCCGGCGTGCGGCCCGGCAGTCCGGGCGGCAACCGGGCAGCCTTCCCCTTTTTTTTTCTTTTCTTTTTCTTTTTCTTCTTTTACCTTTTCTTTAATAACTATTGCTCCCGAACTCCGATTGACATGAAACTAATTTCGTTGGAAAGATAACAACAAATTCTATCCAATAGAAAGTGCAAACTCAAGAAACTGTAGGAGGGAATTTTATCATGAATATAAAAGGGTAGAACCTTATATCATGAATAACCGGTAAAATCACCCAACCTCGAAAACGCAATAGAAGATGCATGCGAACTCCGTTTTCGATGAACTTGGGCTTGTTGTAAAGCTAGCAACAAGCTCAAGAACCTCACATAGAGAAACACCAAGAAGCAATAAGGATATGCAAAGTATGCAAAGGATTGAGCTCCCTAAGACGATGTGATCAAGTTACTCAACCGAAAGCCCCTCTTAATAGTGCGGCTATCTATCCTATAATCCGGTCTCCCAACATCCACCTTGAGACCGGTAAAAGGAAAACCTAGCAAGGCCATACCTTTGCCTTGCGCATCCCGCTTGATCTTGATGATAACTCTTCAAGCTTCACTCAAGCCGGAATGCCTCTCTTGACCAATGTTGCTTCGTGAATACTCACAAATGCTCTCCCATACACTATGATGGGAAAGCTCCATTGATGCACATCTTCACAAGTCCATTATCATCAAATGGACGGCAAGCTTCAAGTATGTGATTCACTTGAGACGCTCATCTTGAACTTGCCCAACTCAACCTTGTATCGATGATCTTGATGCCAATACACAAGATATACCTTTATCTTCATGGCATCCATACTTGAATCCAACACATGGAGAGCAAGTAGTACCTATGGAATATTCCTTCATATAAACTCAATGAAAACATTAGTCCATAGGGGTTGTCATTAATTACCAAAACCACACATAGGGGCAATGTACCCTTACACGGGTGCCGTCCAACAATCACATACCATGGAGGAGTGTCTATTTGTAAAATTATGAAAGTTAATTAATTTGGGGCTGGGAACCCCATTGCCAGCTCTTTTTGCAAAATTATTGGATAAGCGGATGAAGCCACTAGTTCATTGGTGAAAGTTGCCCAACAAGATTGAAAGATAAACACCACATACTTCCTCATGAGCTATAAAACATTGACACAAATAAGAGGTAATAACTTTTGAAGTGTTTAAAGATAGCACTTAAGCAATTTACTTTGGAATGGCAGAGAAATACCATGTAGTATGTAGGTATGGTGGACAAAAATGGCATAGTTTTTGGCTCAAGGATTTTGGATGCACGAGAAGAATTCCCTCTCAATACAAGGCTTAGGCTAGCAAGGTTGTTTGAAGCAAACACAAGTATGAACCGGTACAGCAAAACTCACATAAGAACATATTGCAAGCATTATAAGACTCTACACTGTCTTCCTTGTTGTTCAAACCCTTACTAGAAAATATCTAGACCTTAGAGAGACCAATCATGCAAACCAAATTTTAGCAAGCTCTATGTATTTCTTGACTAATAGGTGCAAAGTATATGATGCAAGAGTTTAAACATGATCTATATGAGCACAACAATTGCCAAGTATCAAATTATTCAAGACATTATACCAATTACCACATGCAGCATTTTCTGTTTCCAACCATATAACAATGAACGAAGCGGTTTCATCCTTCGCCATGAACACTAAAAGTAAAGCTAAGAACACATGTGTTCATATGCAACAGCGGAGCGTGTCTCTCTCCCACACAAGCATGAATTTATTCAGAGAATGAAAATAACAAAACGAAAATAAAAGCACACAGACGCTCCAAGTAAAGCACATAAGATGTGACGGAATAAAAATATAGTTTCACTAGAGGTGACCTGATAAGTTGTCGATGAAGAAGGGGATGCCTTGGGCATCCCCAAGCTTTGATGCTTGAGTATTCTTGAAATATGCAGGGATGAACCACGGGGGCATCCCCAAGCTTAGAGCTTTCACTCTCCTTGATCATATTGTATCATCCTCCTCTCTTGACCCTTGAAAACTTCCTCCACACCAAACTCAAAACAAACTCATTAGAGGGTTAGTGCATAATCAAAAATTCACATATTCAGAGATGACACAATCATTCTTAACACTTCTGGAAATTTCCCAAAGCTACTGGAAGTTAATGGAATAAAGAAATCCATCCAACACAGCAAAAGAGGCAATGCGAAATAAAAGACAGAATCTGTCAAAACAGAACAGCCCGTAAAGACGAATTTTTTAGGTACACCAGACTTGCTCAAACGAAAATGCTCAAATTGAATGAAAGTTGCGTACATATCTGGGAATTACTCACGTAAATTGGCAGATTTTTCTGAGTTACCTACAGAGAACACTGCCCAAATTCGTGACAGACAGAAATCTGTTTCTGCGCAGTAATCCAAATCTAGTATCAACCTTACTATCAAAGACTTTACTTGGCACAACAATGCAATAAAATAAGATAAGGAGAGGTTGCTACAGTAGTAACAACTTCCAAGATTCAAATATAAAACAAAAGTTCTGTAGTAAAATAAAAACATGGGTTATCTCCCAAGAAGTTCTTTCTTTATAGCCATTAAGATGGGCTCAGCAATTTTAATGATGCACTCGCAAGAAATAAGAGTTGAAGCAAAAGAGAGAATCAAGAAGCAATTTCAAAACAAATTTAAGCCTAACCCACTTCCTATGAAAAGGAATCTTGTAAATAAACAAATTCATGAAGCATAATGCAACAAGCATAGAAAGATAAAACAAGTGTAACTTCAAAAATTTCAGCATATAGAGAGGTGTTTTAGTAACATGAAAATTTCTACAACCATATTTTCCTCTCTCATAATAACTTTCAGTGGCATCATGAACAAACTCAACAATATAACTATCAAATGAAACATTCTTATCATCAGTCTCATGCATAAAATTATTACTACTCCCAACATAAGCATAGCCATTCTTATTAATTGTAGTGGGAGAAAATTCAACAAAGTAGCTATCATCAAATATAGGAGGCATATTGTAATCATAATCAAATTTATCCTCCATCGTAGGCGGCACCAAAAGACCACTATCATTATAATCATCATAAATAGGAGGCAAAGTATCATCAAAGAAAATTTTCTCCTCAATGCTTGGGGGACTAAAAATATCATGCTCATCAAAGCCAGCTTCCCCAAGTTTAGAATTTTCCATATCATTAGCAACAATGGTGTTCAAAGCATTCATACTAATAACATTGCCATTAGCATGCAAATAAGGTTCCATAGGTTTTTCAATTTTTGCAACGCACCATTTATGTCTTAACTCAGGAAATAGATTAAAAAGCTCACAGTTGTTTTCCATTATGCCTTACTAGTGTTTAACAAGAAACAAAAATATGCAATTGCAGGATCTAAAGGAAATAGCTTCGAGCACTCATCCAGAAAATAGCTTAGTAGCCGGGATCCGGAGTGTGAGTACCTTTTACCTTTCCTCCCCGGCAACGGCGCCAGAAAATACTTGATGTCTACAACTGGCGCGTGGTTGACGTGGGAGGTAGAAATCTCTGTGGTGTAGCTTTTCTTTGTTCCCCGGCAACGGCGCCAGAAAATACTTGATGTCTACAACTGGCGCGTGGTTGACGTGGGAGGTAGAAATCTCTGTGGTGTAGCTTTTCTTCGGTCCCCGGCAACGGCGCCAGAAAATAGCTTGCTGTCTACTGTTGGCTTCTTTTCCTGTAGACAGTGTTGGGCCTCCAAGAGCAGAGGTTTGTAGAATAGCAGCAAGTTTTCCCTTAAGTGAATCACCCAAGGTTTATCGAACTCAGGGAGGAAGAGGTCAAAGATATCCCTCTCAAGCAACCCTGCAATCACGATACAAGAAGTCTCTTGTGTCCCCAACACACCTAATACACTTGTCAGATGTATAGGTGCACTAGTTCGACGAAGTGATAGTAAAATGCAAGTGATATGGATGTATATGAGTGGTAATAGCAATCTGAATAAAATATGGCAGCGAGTAAACATGCAACAGAACAGTAAATAAACGGAGATTCGATGCTTAGAAACAAGGCCTAGGGATCATACTTTCACTAGTGGACACTCTCAACATTGATCACATAATAAAACCACTCTACACTCTCTTGTTGGATGACAAAACCATTAATTGTGTAGGGCTACAAGAGCACCTCAATGCCGGAGTTAACAAGCTCCACAACATTCGATGTTCGTATTTAAATAACCTTAGAGTGCATGATAGACCAACGCAATTATACCGAGTACTAACATAGCATGCACACCGTCACCGATAGACTATGAAAGGGGGAATAGATCACATGAATACTATCATAGTAATAGTTAACTTCATAATCTACAAGAGATCACAATCATAACCTACACCAAGTACTACATGATGCACACACTGTCACCATTACATCATGGAGGAGGAATAGAATACTTTAATAACATCACTAGAGTAGCACATAGATGAATAGTGATACAAAGCTCATATGAATCTCAATCATGTAAGGCAGCTCATGAGATCATTGTATTGAAGTACATGGAGAGAGAGATTAACCACATAGCTACCGGTACAGCCCTTAGCCTCGATGGAGAACTACTCCCTACTCATGGGAGACAGCAGCGGTGATGAAGATGGCGGTGGTGTCGATGGAGATGCCTTCCGGGGGCACTTCCCCGTCTCGGCGGCGTGCCGGAACAGAGACTCCTGTCCCCCGAATCTTGGCTTCGCGATGGCGGCGGCTCTAGAAGGTTTCTCGTACTGTGGCTTATTCCCCCGAAGTTTTTAGGTCAGGACGACTTATATAGGCGAAGAGTCGGAGTCGGAAGGGCCACGGGGCAGCCACACAACAGGGGGGCGCCCCCCTGGGCCGCGCCGCCACCACGTGTGGTGGCCCTGGGCCTCTCCTCTGGCCCCTCTCCAGTGTTCTGGAAGCTTCGTGGAATTATAAGATACTGGGCGTTGATTTCGTCCAATTCCGAGAATATTTCCTTACTAGGATTTCTGAAACAAAAAACAGCAGAAAACAGGAACTGGCACTTCGGCATCTCGTCAATAGGTTAGTTCCGGAAAATGCATAATAATAACATAAAGTGTGTATAAAACATGTAGGTATTATCATAAAACAAGCATGGAACATCAGAAATTATAGATACGTTGGAGACGTATCAAGGCCACCGTCTTGAGATAGCCCATCAAGAAACTGGAGAAGGTAGTGCTTCTCCCGCTCGGTGCATGAGTGGACAGAAGAGGCTGAGAAGATCTGCAACAGAATCAGCTGCAGCATGATCAGAGCAATAGAAAAGAAATGCATTGGAACTTCATCTCTACTCGTTCTTGTAGAGTGCATGGCTGGTAAGCTGTGTAGCACTATTTTCTTGGAAGAACAGGGATTGAAGATTAATGTTAATGCTTGTCCATCTTAAGCTGATTGTTGCAATGGTTGGTGGTGGGTCTGCAATATTGCAATAGTATCATTCCAATGAAATGAAACACAATGGTCTTTTGCGTTTTCTTGAAAATAGTACAATTATAATTTTATAGTACTGGTGTTGACGTGTTGTTATGGCATCATAAATCTGGGTACAGTACCAACCTAGAACCTAGCTTGTCCTTACTGCATGCCCATTCAAGCTTAATGGCTCATAAGGTCCACTAAGGCATTAAAATCCCGCATTTAGCCTGATACTAAGGCTCGCCTCTTATAATACGTAGTAACAATTTGGAAGTATAGCTTCGGCTTACATGTTGCTTTTTTGTTCCTTCTGTATGGTTGTGTATGGGTATTGCTATATGTGCGTAAACTGATACTGCATGGGTACGCTTATTAGGCAATGCCTTCCCTCAGCTTGATCATAGGTAGACCGCATCGAGCTCACAATTCTATTGCCCGTGATGCCTTCCCTCCGTATCAAAATGCAGAAGTTAGGCTTCTTCCTGTTCTAGAGTAGTGGCTTCAAGCTCCAGTCTTAGTTTGACTAGAGATTAAATCGAAAAAGGCTCCCCGTGGACTCTACGCAGGACTTCTTTCTAAGCCTAACATAATTTGAATTTCTCATTTTGGTGTTCTATGGATAGATGAAAGACATGGGAAAAAGAATAGTTATGCGTCCGTCGGAAGTTGAAGCGCTTTACAAGGAACATGAATTTGAAGAGTACGGCGCACCCGTAATAGATTGGGTGCGCAATTACTGCGAGGAAAGTGGACTTTCGCCTGCCTGTAGAGCCTTAGAGCGTCTCCAACAGGCGCGCTAAATCTTGGCGCTGTAAAAGCGCTTTGCAGCGCGCTCTATCCATGTTTTGCGTGCGAGGACATATTCACCTCCAGCAGAAGCTCTAAATCTTGGAGTTGTAAAAATCCATAGTTGTTTCTACGTGCGACTTATACAACGTGTTCTTTTCGGCGCGGTAGATATAGTGCACGATATAGCGCTTTTGCCCCAAGCTGTATTTTACAGCGCCGGTTGTAGCACCTGTTGGAGCATTATTTTGCGTCCGCGCGCTAAACTAGTCACTTTTTTAGATACGGCACGGGATAGAGCGCGCATGTTGGAGATGCTCTTAGAGCCTGGTATGGAGCTGGAAGAGGAGTCCGATCAAACTGGTTGGAGAGGCATTAATACATTTTTAGGAGGGAGGAGCTCTCATCTATGTAAATTACCTTGGATCTTGACCTGCTGCATATATTGTTCCATCGCTCGCAGGAGGTAGCAGCGCATCTTAATTTTTGGCTTCGGTGTGCATCTGGTGCACCAGAGCCCACAATATATATCGAAGACATCTCTAGCCATCGCCGTGGCCGTTCTTTGGACCACAGGATTCTCCTAGATCACTGTAGGTATCTCCTATACATTTTTTGTGAACAATGAAATGGCCTTAACATTTAGGTCGAGCGGATTGAAGGCTATGTTCTGAGAAATTGTGTGAGTAGGAGCCTAGGAGGTAACTTCAGAAACCTCCCATGATCCGGTGAGGAGAGAAGGAAACTTAGGGTTTCGGGTGCGGGGGGTCGTTGGCACTGGTTTTTAGAGTTTCGGGTGCAGGTATTTGCCGAAATTGGGGGAGATCGGTAGGTTTAGAGGGATGTCCGGGATGGTGGCAGATCGGTGGTGGGCAGCGGGTAGAGGGCGGTGCCCCGAGGCTCCACAATAGCGGGTTCGGACGCAGGTGACGACAGCAAGCGGTTTGGCCGGCGCTTGTGGAAGGGGGTTAAGGAAGTCAACTAGAATCAGGTGGTGGGAGCGAGGAAGAAGACGACTGAGGAGGTGAAAAACAAGACGATGTTGCTGGGCTGGCCCATGTTGCTATCCTATGGGCGTTGATTTCATGGCCGGCGCTAAACGCGTCAAATAGGACCCCTCCTCGCTCCCTCTTCCAGCCTTTCTCTCGAGTCTCCAAATAACCATGGCCTAGTATATATGGCATCTCGTAGCGGCCTTACCCAACTAAATCTAGGATGTCTAATCGTGGATAGTGGGCATGGCCCAAAGTGGCACGATTTTAATGGACGGAGCACCGTGGATCTATCCACATCGATTCATTTCGAGCTTAAATTTAGGCTAGAAATATAGTCACATAGACATCATCCGTGTTCACGCGTCCTCTTTTGTCCTTCCTAGGTTCGCCTGTCAGTGGCAGACAAGCCACTCCACCCGCAATCAACCCTCTCCTGCTCGGTCTCAACACCATCGCTAGCATTGTTCGCCCCCTTTGACAGTGTCGCCCGCTTTGGCCGGTTCTTGTCGAAGGCCAGTCCTTTTGTCGGCGTTGTTATTATGTTATAGGCACTTGCCACCACCGGACAATCTCGCGCCCAGCAACCAACCCTGCTACCGTCTTGTGTCTTTGCCTAGGTCCACTTCGTCGACCTTCGATTCGAACCCGCCTGCCAAATGCATCATCTAGGACTTGCTCGGCCATTTGCGCGGCCAAATTTGAAGTACGAACTCGGTTTATATTATGCACCTATCGAAATTCTCCGACATAGACATTGACGGTCACCATTGTATGACCATTATCTCATGTTGTACATAGCCGTAGATGTATAGAAACTTGATTGAGTTTTCTACAACAATTTTATCGGTACATTGCCAATATTCTCTAAGCGTGCAGAAGGCAATTCTCTAGAGGTTCACTATGAGATAAACTACCATGCATACACCAAAGGGTATTATCTATCTGATGACATCTATCCCTACTAGGTTACAATTATTCCGGACTAGGCTACAATTATGAAAATATTTTGTACTCCTGAAGAAGAGAAAAAGTGTAGGTTTGCCAAAGAACAAGAAACTTGTAGGAAGGATGTAACAGCCCGACACTCCCTCTCGGGCATGTTGAAAGGACACGGATGTCGCCTAGAGGGGGGGTGAATAGGCGGTTTAAAACTTTTACGAAATGGGCTTAACAAATGCGGAATAAAACTAGCGTTTACTTTATCAAGCCCAAAGCCTATATACTATGGTTCACCTATGTGCACCAACAACTTATGCTAAGCAATATATGCAACTATGTGATAGCAAGATATATAACTTCAAGCACGATGACTATCACAAGGTAAAGTGCGTAAGTAAAGAGTTCGGGTATAGAGATAACCGAGGCACGCGGGACACGAAGATTTATCCCGAAGTTCACACTCTTGCGAGTGCTAATCTCCGTTGGAGAGGTGTCGTGGCTTAGTGCTCCCGAACGCCACAAGAGGCTCACCTTGAGGTGTGGTTGGTCGATGCACACCAACGCCACAAAGGCCTCACCCCAAGATGCGGTACTCACACCACACACCGAACGCCACGAAGGCGCCTCACCTTATTCTCCGGTGACCCTCGCCACAAAGGCCTAGGTCACGGTTCCACTAAGGGATTTCCTTCGAGGCGGAAACCGGGCCTTACACAAAGATTGGGGCACACATCCACAACTTAATTGGAGGCTCTCAACAAATCGCCACAAAGGCCTAGAATCCGTCTAGAGTTCCAAGAACCCAAGAGTAACAACCTTCTTGCTTTCACATCCACGAATCACCGTGAAGAACTCAAACCTATGCACCAAATGCAATGGCAAGAACACCACAAAGATGCTCAAGTCCTTTTCTCTCAAATTCCAACAAAGCTACAAAAGCTATTGGAGGAATAAGAGAGGAAGAATAAAGAGGAGAACACAAAATTCTCCAAGATCTAGATCCCAAAGATTCACTCACAAAGAGATGATATGGTTTGGTCAAAGTATGGATCTAGATCTCCTCTCTCTTTTCCCTCAAAAGGGGGCAAGAATCATGGAGGGAAAGAGAGAAAGGGCAAGCTTCTTAAGATCAACAATGGAGGAGAGAGAGAGTTGAAGAAGCAGCAGCCCAAGGAGGAAGAAGGGGGTATTTATACCCCCAAGAAAATCGAGCCGTTGGGGGCAAATCCAGGGCCGGATAATTCGGTGTAAGTGAGGGCCGAATAATCCCCCCCCCCCCCCCCCGCGGAAAATCCGGCCTCTGGGAAATTCCGGGCAAAAGTCCGGCCTGGAACCAGGGGGTTTACTGCCAGACATCGTCAAAAGTCCTTAGCCAACCGGCCCGGAAAATCCGGCCTGGTGATATAAACCTGCTACCTTGTAAAATCCAAAACTTAACATTGGTAGCTCCGAATAGAGTGAAAACATGGAAACTAATGGGGGTGATTTTCTATTATTTTTAGAGGCGCAACACCTCAACATGAGAAACCGAGAAAATCACCAAACTCGAAAACGCAACAAGTGATCTATACGAAATCCATTTTCGATGAACTAGAGCTTGTCATGAGAATAAGACAAGCTCTAAAACATCACATGGATAAGATCCAAATAACAACCAAGAAAGATGATGCAAGGATGCGAAGTTTTGAGTTCTCCGAAGGATACGATCAAGTTACTCACTCGAGAGACCTCTTGATAGTACGACAACTAAACTATAAACCGGTCTCCAACTACACCATGAGACCGGTGATAAAGAAACCCTATCAAGAGCAAACCTTAACCTTGCGCATTCCACTTGAGCTTGATGATGACGGACTCGACCGCAACGAGATGGAACGTCTTTCTTGATTGTGCTTGCTTGATGAAGTCATGCGAAATGCTCCCCATACTCCACTATGGGAGAGCTTCTTCTACGGTGCATCTTCGCATATCCATGATAACCATAAGGATGGCAAGCTTCAAGCATATGATCTCTTCGAGTTGGCTCATCTTGAACTTGCACTTCATTTCTTCATTCTTTATCATGTTGATGTATTGAAGTAACTTGAGGGCTCACTTCATCTTCATCTTCAAGACATACTTGACACTTGATATCCTTTATTAATTTCTTCTTATTGCAACATTGAAGCCAACATATGGTTCAGGCATTGCCTATGGACAACTCCTCAAATATAACTCAATGCAAACATTAGTCCATAGGGATTATCATTAATTACCAAAACTACACATGGGGGCTCCATGCACTTTCACATGTTACCCCTGGTAGGTCTCTAGGATCTCTATACTAGCCTCATAGATCAACACTAGTCTTTTATGCGCACTTTGTCGTCACTCATACAGACTTGGGATCAACTTCCCCACCGGTCACCCATCCTCAAATCGCTCCACACTAACCATGTTTAACCTAGGAGTTCTTTTGGAGATGAGCTTCCAAAAAGAAGTTGTAACTTGTTAGAATGAGAATCATATCAATCGTATTGAATATCAATCATATTGAGTCATGGGCCAGGAAATCACAAAGGATGTTGAGGAGATAGTAGTTGGTGTGCTCCAATCTCGATGGACTAGTTTGCTACCCTGCTAGAACTTGGAGCGCTGAAACCATGTGAGAGGTGAGGGCTGCTTGTGTGGTCATGCACGACATAGTTGTTGAGGATGTGCGTGATAATAGCATCTACAATGGCGGGTGACAATTTCATGGTAAATTGATTGAGCTGAGTGCGGGGCAACATAGTTTGAGGAGTTCCTCCACGCATGTGCATTATGGGCTCACATAGGAAATCAGTAGTCATCTCCTTTCATTTTTCTTGTAAATTATGTTATTTATTTATTTATTTGCTTGCAAGCTATTTAAATATATTTTGCTGTAAACTATATCGTTGTTGTCTATTAAAATTGCGCAGATTGGCTTAAAATGAAAAAAAAAGGGAAAATTGCCAGCGCCAACAAATTGGGGTTTGCCCGCAGGGTTTGACCCCGCCCCAAACAAATCAAGTAAGGACCGAGACCCCTGTCCTATCCGCATGAAACCTAAATATGGATCAAAATCTACATATTTGATGTTCAAAATAGGTTGAGTCAATAGAGATGCTCTCAGTAACTTGGACACAAAAGGAGGATGTAATATGGGGAATCCATGGACGAGGCGCAATAACGTGTCGCCGCCGACAACTAGGGGTCACTGCACTACCGCAGGCACGAGCACAAGGCTAGCGGGAGCTCTAGCAACCAGGGCGAATGCTACGGTCCTTGGACTACTGCGACCGGATCGAATCGATCCTCACTTTTGACATCCTAGACTTAGGTTAAAAAGAAGTTACTCACGTTGATTTTTTTCAACCATGTCAAAAAAAAAAATTGGAAACATAGTACAAACACACGCTCATCAATACATACATACGCTCACGTCTATGGAACACGCGTGCATCCTGCCCGTGCTAGCACCTCGTGAAAACTGAGTTTTGAGAAAACTAATCCGGTAGGTTATCCTAACCATCTGATCACGATCACACGTAGCTAACCACGCGAAGCAACGCGGCGGCCATGCGACGTGCAGGTGCACCTGTACCTTAACGGCTAACGTGCCGTGTGGTAGGCGGTCAGCGAGCTGTGTAGCAGGTCAAACCGAGGCGGCCCACGGGTTCAATCCCAGACGCGTCTCACAAAAGAAAATCGCAGACACGTCATTGGGCCACATCCGGCCGTCCAGTTCGTCGACAGGCTGCCGCTCGCCGTTCGATCCGCCATTCGTGCTCAGAACTGGTGTTCCGACACGCACGTCATTACGCACCCGGATTCTTCTAATGCTCTGTTTGGTTGCGCGGAATTGGGGCTCGGAATTGGAATTGAGGGCCAAAAAGGCCAATTCTGTTGTTTGGTTGCGCTCGGAATTGGGGGCGTGGAATTCGGGCTCAATTCCGAGCAGCCCACCCACGCGTGTAATTTTTCGGCCCACCAATTCCGAGGTCCGGACCTCTGAAATGGCTCTGAATTGAGCGAAGGGGTAGACACCCCCAACCTCAAGCACAACCTCGCTGCAGCCCTATCCGCGCCGCCGCCGCGCCGCCGCCGCGTCGCCACCATCGGGCCCCAGCGCGCCGCCGCCGCGCCGCCCGCGCCGCGCCGCGCGCCACCCTGCCGGGCCGGCGACACACCCACCGCCACCACCCCGTCTTCCCCACCGACGCTGCAGCCCTCTCGCGCCGTCGAGCCTCCGCCGACTGCCGGGCCCCGCGCCACCACCCCGTCTTCCCCACCACCGGCGCTGCAGCCCTCTCCGCGCCGCCGCCATGCCAGGGCCCCGCGCCACCACCCCGTCTTCCCCACCACCGACGCTGCGACCCTCTCCGCGCGCCGAAGCCTCCGCCATTGCCGGGCCCCGCGCCACCACCCCATCTTCCCCACCACCGGCGCTGCAGCCCTCTCGCGCCGCCGCGCCACCGCCGACTGCCGGGCCCCGCGCCACCACCCCGTCTTCCCCACCACCGTCGCCAGCGACTCGACCTGCAGGAGGGCAGTGATTTGATTTTTTTTTGTTTGATTTATTTTTACCTAAATTTTGTTATTATGTGAAAAATAATAGCATTCTAATATATACATGTATATTTCATTCATATTATTACACACTTTATATTGTTCAAATTCAATTCCACACAATGTACATCCAAACGGGATTTAGAATTCCATTCGCAGCGTTGATTCTACAGATGAATACCGTGCACATCCAAACAACATTTCTGGTATTCCATTCGCAACGTTGATTTGGTATTCCATTGCCAATTCAATTCGGAGGCGAATTCTGTGCAACCAAACAGAGGGTAAGGAAAATGATGGGATTCCCCCGGGGGACGGAACGTCCAGCAACCTCCTGCGTCCGCGCGCGACGCGTGTCCACGGGACCACCAGACCGCAATCCTTCCTTCATTTGCTGGCCATTCAATTCCTTGCCTTATCCTCTCGTTTCCCTTTTTTTCCTGCAGACCAAGGAGACGAGCGGAGGAAGCCGGCGGACGAGGCCAGCAAGGGAGCCTCTCCTCCCCGCATGAGCTCGAGCTCCAGCGCAGGTGGCTGCTCCGCCGCCGGGGAGGGCATCACAGCACGGAGGCGGTCGACCTGCAGCATGCCAGCAGCGAGCGTGAGGGTCTCCGCCTCGTAGGCGCTAGCGGCGCAACGGCGACGGGCTGGGCCGGCGGCACCACGGGGACGGGATGAGCCGGCGGCGGACGTAGAGCAATGTGGTTCCGACCTCGTTTCGTCCTCAAGTGCGGCGACCTCGCCACGAATTTCTCCATTGCCATGGCCTGCCCGAAGCCGCCTCCATCTCCCGCTCCTCTGCATCATTAGGAATTTTGCTACTATAGGCTTGCGGCGTTGCTACCTGCGGAGGCGGTTTTGCTATTTAAGGTGTCTGGCATTGCTACCGGCGGATGGTGGATTTTTGCTACGGGCGGAGGCCTACTTTTGTTACCATAGGCATAGGACGTTGCTACTAGCAGCTTGTGGAGTTGCTGTCCTGGACGGACGGAGTTGCTGCAACCTCGAACGGCGTTGCTGTAGGCGATGTCTCTGTTGATATCTTAGATGATTTGCAGCATATGAATAAAAAAATTTGCTACAATTTATTTGCGGGTTTGCTACATCTGCTTAATATGTTTGCTACGTGGTCTCCGGCGAGGTCTCCGACGAGGTCTCAGGCGAGCCCAGCCTTTTTATTTTCTTTTCATAACGAACCGTTTTTTGCTTCAGTCATTTGCTGCCGGGGGTGATTTTTTGCTGCCGGGGGATGTTTTTTTGCTACATGCAAATCTAACCGTCAAAATGGTTGATCCGACGGCTGGGGACCCGGGGGCTGGGGAATCAGATCCCCCGGGGGACGCCCAGCAGTTTCCTTCTTCTAAGCCCCTGTATTAGTAGCACTACAAATTTCCCAGCAAACGGCCCCCAACCGCCATCGCCCCAACTGGAAAATTCTTCTGCTGCCGTGCCGTTCCGTTCAGATCTCGCTTCTAGAAGCTTCCACGCCAGCGCGGGATGGCCGAGGAGCCCGCTCCCGCTCCCGCCGCCGCCGGCGCTGACGCCGCGCGCTGGCGCCCGAGGCGGCGGGCGGCGGTCGCGGGGGCCCTCCTCGTGGCGCTCCTCGCCGTCGCCGTCAGCTCCCGCAGCTTCCCGGCCATTTCCTCCTACTCGCGCGGCGGAGGCTGCGGCTGCCCCGTAAGTCCCCGCCCGCCGTTCGTCCTCGTGATTCGACTTGAGTTGTGGGGTTTTGATTTGATTTGACGGTGTGGTTTTGGGGCCGTGTCGTCAGGGCGCGAGGAAGTACACCGGGATGGTGGAGGACTGCTGCTGCGACTACGAGACCGTGGACGCCATCAACGAGGAGGTGCTCAACCCCATCCTGCAGGACCTCGTCGCTCTCCCCTTCTTCAGATACTTCAAGGTAAGGAAATTTTCGCTGTCCTGTTTTTTTAACTGCCTTGTATGCGTCACTCTAGCTTATGGGCCCGAAATGTATGTTAGGATGTTCAGAGAATTGTGATGGCCAGATCGACATGCTAGAATTATTGTGTGATACTGCGATGTAGCATTAGCTCCGTAACTAGGGAGCCATTCTCGCGGATGCATGCTCGGCGGTTTATATATATGTGAAATTGGATATGCGCGAGACAAGTGACATCTGCATTGTTTGTCTGTTCAGCTACTGTATTCATTTACTAGACAGTTCTGTATCCATTTGTGTGGTGCAGTTATTTCACTGCTTGATAAATTAGGCCTGATATGGAAAAAAGATTGTTGGTTGCCTGATTGAAAACTTGGAACATCGAGCTTAAGGATCAAAGCTATTGGGCATGTGGAAGTCAGCACTATATGAAACATGTCATGTCCTGGAGGACAGACAATCTCATAGAGCGATTGTCGTTGGCTCTCATAGGGTTGCTCGTAGTTCCAAGCCCTTTCTGCTTACATTCCATTGTCATAGCGATTTGTAGCTAAATTTAATGTTTGATGGACTTTCAGCCAAGTGATAGAGCAGCTGATAGTGTTGTAGAGGAGATGCCATAAATATAAGTTTCATGTTACTGCTGTTAGGTGTCGCTACTCTTTAACTAGATTACCTAACGAATTAACACCTCACAGAGAGAATCATAGTATCTCTGCATATAATAATTTGTGATGTTTTGGGACGAAAACCTTTCAGAATGTCACCGCCCTAAACTGTCAATAAATTCTTACTCAACATAATGGGCTATAAACAAAATCGTCTACTATAATTATTAGCTCTTATTGTACCCTGTTGTTGTTCTTAAAAACAACCATTTATAATCATGATTCACTTTCTAAGTTTTCGGGCTGTTTTTTTCTTGTTAGGCTAAATTGTGGTGTGACTGCCCGTTTTGGCCTGATGATGGAATGTGTCGGCTTAGGGACTGTAGTGTCTGTGAGTGCCCAGATAATGAATTCCCCGAACCATTCAAGAAGCCTTACAGTGGCCTTTCTCCAGAAAATATGATATGTCAAGAAGGAAAACCAGAGGCCACTGTTGATAGAACCCTTGACACCAAAGTTTTCAAGGGATGGGTCGAAACAGATAATCCATGGACAGCTGATGATGAGACGGATAATGGTAATATTATTTTAGCCTCATTCTTCTACAACATGCTTCATTTGATTCTTCTTTCTTATCATCCTTAAATGTCTTGCGGTTAACAAACTTTTATCCTGTTCCAGCTGAGATGACTTATGTGAATCTTCAACTAAATCCTGAACGTTACACTGGTTATACTGGTGATTCAGCTAGAAGAATATGGGACTCTATCTACAAAGAGAATTGCCCAAGATGTAAGGGAATGGATAAAGGCGGAAAAGCCGTCACTGCTTTAAACAATTGCTTATGTTCTTTACCATCACCATTGCATGAATACTTGTCTATGTGTGGTGTATACTGTTTTATTTATTTCTCATCTAGGTATGGTATAGTTGCATGCCCTAGCCAAGTTAGATGTCTGCTACAATTATCCCGACAAGCGTTTTTCAAATTTCCTTGTATTTTCTCAGATCCTTCAGAAGATATGTGCCAGGAGAAGAAGGCATTGTACAAGCTAATTTCGGGATTGCACTCTTCAATTTCTGTACACATTGCATCTGGTTATCTTCTCGATGAATCTGCTAACGAAGTATATATACATGGCCCTACACTTTATTTTGGTGTTTATAGACTATATTTATAGTTGTTTTGACGAGTTTGCTCTAAATGACTGCAGTGGGGACATAATCTTACTTTGTTGCATGACCGTGTTCTGAAGTATCCTGAGCGGGTCCAGAACCTGTACTTCACATACCTGTTTGTACTTCGGGCAGTGACAAAGGTTCACGTTTTTTCCTTTATTAATTCTAACCTTGTGATTTAAAATATTAAGCTGTAGAATTGTGTTGGCCTAAAGCTTCTAGCGAGTAATGATTTTATTTGCTATCCTTTAGGCGGCAGATTATCTTGAGCAGGCTGAGTACAACACTGGCAATCCTGTAGAGGACTTGAAAACACAATCTTTAGTGAAGCAACTGCTTTACAATGAGAAGTTAAGATCTGCATGCCCATTACCATTTGATGAAGCGAAACTCTGGCAAGGTGAAAATGGTCCCGAGCTAAAGCAGGAGATTCAGAAGCAATTTAGAAATATTAGGTGTGTGCCTTAATCCTTCTTCTTCAGCTCATATTATGCATTTCAGTAACTTGAAATCTTACCCCCACAACGTTCTGTTTCCTAGTGCAATTATGGACTGTGTTGGATGTGAGAAGTGCCGATTATGGGGAAAGCTCCAAGTTCTTGGTCTTGGAACTGCACTGAAGATTTTGTTCTCTGTGGATGGAGAGAACCATTTGAATCAACAGGTATGCTTCATTACGCTTTTACCTCCTACCACTTTGCAACATAACACATTAATAAGGTAGATTCTGTACGTTTGGTTAGTCCATGGTCCAGTGAGAGCATTGCTCGACAGCCTTTATATGACCCAAGTTCCCAGCACATGATGCTTTGCTGTGTCAGCTGCCTACATTATTTATGGAACTAGAAGAATGCCCCACGTGTTGCAGCGGAAATTTCTTTAAAAACTCTGTTTGGTAAATCAAAGGGTGTGAAACATGTAGTTATATGCAATATTTAATCACCTTGTGCTTTTTGCTGTAATGAATGTCACATATGATTTTTAGAGTTTGAAGTACAAATGAAATGAAACCGTACCAATTTTCAGTAAGTAGATTCAAGAATTGTGGTACCATTAGATTCAATGCTAGATATAGAGAAAATTATGTGAACATGAGGCATTCATTTCAGACAAAGATAACACATGTTATCCTAAGTTGCTGGTTAGCACTCTTTTTATGAGGAAACATAACCTTCTTGTAAATATATATATGCACAGCACAAAAGCAGGATTTACCTTTTTTTCTATAACTTGGGAAAATATCCCCATCTACTTGCTAGGAACAATGGAGAACTATCTTTAGAAATGTTGAAATACTCAATCGACAATTGTTTGAGAAATAAAATAAGTTACTCTAAATAGTGAAAGAGTGGGCATGGCACCTGCTAATTGCTCTGCTCCATGCCAAGCCGTTGTACTAAATCCATCTGTAACAACGTAAGTGCAGTTTGTCAAACAAAATTGCACTTTATAAAACAGTACTGGAATAGTAAGAATAGAGAAATAGTGCAGAAACTTACCAGAACGTAATTGCCAGTGAACTGCTTGCTAAAGAAATAATCTCATATCTTGTGGCCATAGGCACAGTTAGTAATTGAAAGATGCAGGTACTGAGCCATGGTACTACTCTGTGCTGTTAGACAACACAAAAGTAAAGTTCAGTCGGATAGTTTCTGCATAAATGCAACCGAAGAAATCATTCTATGTAACAAACCTGAAACACACATTAAAATTCATTGAACTGAGATACCCCTGATTTGTAGAGAAGGAAATCACAAAAGCGCTGCAAACGTTTGTTGCAAGGAAGTATATGGGAGATGAAAACTGCGAGCGATAAAGTGAAGAACTAACCTGAAGTTTTGCTGTTCAAGACTGGTAAAAAACCAGCATCTTTTATTATCTGAATACACGAGTGCGGTATTTGAATCAAGGAGAAACTAGGGGCACAAACCGCAGAGCTGGAAGCTCGAACGCAGGTCGGGCTGCGCGCGCTGTGCTATCCAACTGGTCGATGCCCAGTTCCCTTTATTATTTGAATACAGGCAATCTGTAGTGCATCCTCTAGTTGCAACATGCAAGTAACAGGGTGAAAGCACATCATTGATTCATGGGGCAGAAGGAAGTAGTGGAACAAAATAGGAGAGGAAAAAAATACGGGACAAATGCCCATGAACTGGAGATAGATACACAAAGGTTGCAATCTCTCGCCTGTGAAGCTGCAGCCGCGTGCGTTAATTATTGCTGCAAAATGAAAAACAAAATGCAGATGGCAAAAAGCAAAACCTAGCCAACATAATAAAAGTGAATCCTTGAAGGCAAAGAAATCCAAGAAATAAGTTTAATAGGAAAATCCCGTAGTAGCACGAACCAGATTGAAGTCCTTGCCAGTTTGTTGCAGCCTTGAAGCAAGACGATTCGTGGGATTGGAATTTTTTCTGTTCAATGTTCAGTCAACAAAGAATGAGATGAGAAGGTGTGGAGTGACCATGAAATAGGAACCACAAGGAAGATGTGCTTCTCTGGAACCCGCCGCTCTCATGCCTATCAGGAGATGGTGGAAGAATATGAGAATAAATAGGCAGTCGCATGGTCGCTGGTGACACTGGTCGATTTTTTTGCCTTGGTGCTGAGGAGATGAATTAACAAAGCTGCAAGCTGGAGGCCAAGCAGCTGGCGGGACGCAGGGGAGAGCGTACGAACTGATGAATATTTAATTTAATTTGTTCCAAAAAATTGAAATGATGTGGCACTGCATGTGAAGTGGGACTTCGGAGCAGGCGAGTAGGCCGGTTCCGCTCGGGACGGGGATGAAGGATTTTTGTTCTTCTTTCAGTATGGGAACGGGATGCACATCTTTATGGAGCATCTCTGATCTCTGGTTTGGGTTGGACATGGGCCAGGTTAGTTGAGTGGGCAAGACTTCATACGATTAAAGTGTTTGGGTGGGCCTTTGGACGTGACAATGGAGAAAACTAATAGAGAGACCCTAAAATATGGATGGACATATCAATAGAGTCGCATGGCTGTGAATATGTGATGGTTTGCTTTATAAGAAGATATAGATACCAGTTTTTTCATAACAAATCTTGTCAACTCAATAACTCCTCTGTTCTATGCAAATCAAGCATATTTATGGAAGTTTACTCTCACATGAGCAAAAATACTTCCCTGTTTTCATGCCGAATCTAGCTTTTGATTTAATTTGAAGATGTTCGCAGTGGCAATGTATCTAACAATATATTTTCTTGGCCACTATTCAGTTCCAACTGCAGCGAAATGAGGTCATTGCACTGGTAAATCTTCTGAATAGACTGTCAGAATCTGTGAAATTTGTACATGAAAAAGGATCATCTACAGAGGAAATCATGAAACAGCATAGCTCTTCAACTTCGCAGAAGGGTGCTTCCAAACTAAATCTAAAACTGTAAGTGCTCTCCCTTACTCTTCAGTAGTACTACCTCTGTCCCGTTTTAATTGACGCCCGTACGTACCTGTTTGCTTCTCAAAAGTGCACCACTCTGCGTCAATTAAAGTGGAACGGAGGGAGTATGGATTTTTACTAACTTTGTGGTCTGATAACCCGCATTCTTCAATCTTTCTATTTCTGCAGGTATTCTGCAAAAAAGTAAGAGGGCTAGTTGTATTTACACCTCCTTTTCTCCATACTGGGAAAGTAGTGTACATGAAGGGAGCAGCTTCCTAGAACATTTTGCAGATCCTAGACAGAAGATATACAGAAAGCTTCGGAAGCTAAACAATGACAAGTTCAGTGGGGCATCCTTTTCGAATTTTGTATAGTGTATTTGGCAATCCTCTGTTGTCCCGGATTTCACCCCTTTCAAATGGAATTGCCCTTGGCAACTAGAGAAGCTAACATGCATTTGCTCTTTACTGTGTTTGACTGATCATTTCACCTCTTTCAGATGGAATTACCCTTAAGCAACTAGAGAAGCTAACATGCATTTGCTTTTTACTGTGTTTTACTGATCATATGACTGTTGACGAGCTAAAGCAAGTAATTAATCCAAACGGTTGACATGATCTTTCAACTTCATTATATGTTATACACTCTCCGCTCCACGAAAGTTGTCTTAAATTTGTCAAAATTTCGATGTATCTAGACACTATCTAGTATATAGATACATCAAATTTTAACAAATTTGATACAAGTTTCATGAGACGGAGGGTATATTGTTTGCTGCTGAAATCGCCGAATGATAAGTGATCTCGCCAGTTTGTAGCAACTAAATCACATCGGAGAGGAGTTACAGAAGATGACCATTAAGTTAACTGAAAAGTTTTATGCACTAGATTCTGCACTAGGTGAAATCTTTACTGTACATTGTTCAGTTTCAATATGTGCCACAGGAACGCGCCGAAGTGACATGACATGTCCCACCACCAGCAAAACAGTAGATAGATGTTCACTAAACTTCAAACCTTGTGTGCTCGCGACCCTACCTATGTTTTACATCATGACTGTTATATGTCGAGACTTGTGAGGATGGCCCTGGAGTTTGGCACATGTTGGTTGTGTCGCGGAGCAGGAGCTAGTGGCGATATACAGTGATCGGTTATGGAGCAGAAGGCTTCCTTGTATGAGGCTACTTTTGCACATCCATATGGTCAAGCCTGCTGAAGACAGGTCACTGATGTAGCCAAAATACTAAAACTGTAGCCAACAATGACCGTAAAGAAAAGCTTGATCACATCCATGCTCATGAAGATGAAGTCTGGCACAGGCAGTTACAGTAACCAGAAGCAGCAGCGACAGGGAAGTATAAAATGCTCCAGCCTCCAATCACTGATGTAGATAAATACTAAAACTGTAGCCAACAATCTCTCAAGAGAAAAGCTTGATCACATCCATGCTCATGAAGCCATGGTCTGGCACAGGCAGTTACAGTAACGGAAGTAGCAGAGACAGGAAAATATAAAATGCTCCAGGTACAGGTTCTTCTTACGCCTGTGGCAGAGGACAGAACCCTCGCCGGCGTTCACTCGGCCGGTGATCAGAGGCCGCCGCCGTCGGAGACTCCCGCTCCTACCCAACAGTCGGTCAAAGGCACGGCCCGCCGGTGTACGCTGTGGGCGCTGCCTGACGCCTCTGATAGCTTTCCGGCACGCTCGTGATCGAGCACTGAGCAGCCTGACCCAGCAACTTCCACGCCGCCGGGACAAGGCCGGCCGGCAGCTCCCATCGGCTTGCAGGCTGCGCAGCCTTACAGAGCATAGTAGCAGCGCAACGCTGCATGTGGTTGAGAAAAAAGTGACGCAGTTTCGGCAGCATTTGGTGACTTGATGTTGTGTGCGCCGTTGCATCATTTGCTTGCAGAAAAATGTCGCGCACATTCTCCGAGCCTATGGTACTAGTATGGCTTGCACGATTTGAGAACACAAGAATGGAAAAATACAAGGATTGGATTGAAATGCAGATGCAATCTAGATTTTTTTCGAAAATGGACACTTTATTACTTTAAGCAATAGATCCGATCTCTTCATAGCTAGGATGCACACAGCCGTACAAATATCTGTTACAAAACACGAAACCATCCGACGATAAAAATCCAAAGTTCTCGATAAAAAAATCTAGCTAGGTGGATCCAGGCGAAGATCACGCTGCCACCCATGTTGGGAAAAAATATCCCTCGCCGTTTCCTCCAACCGTGAAGACACCTCCATAAAGAGATCTCGATGCTCCATCCGCTGAAGAGGCACCCATGAGCGAAGCGTAGCTGTGCATCGGTATATGACCTGCATAAGAGAGGAAGAAATATTATTGAAAATCTTGTCATTTCTACATAGCCAGAGCGACCAAATAATGGCAATCGCTCCCATCCTAATAAGACGCTTAAACCTAACAACCACACCATTGACCAATTACCAAATATATTGGCAACACTATGCGGTGGGTATAAGGTAGACCCTATTTGGACAGCTGACCATATAGACCTAGCAAACTTACACTGGAAGAACAAGTGTTAAATAGTCTCGTCTTGGTGACAGAAAACACACTTTTTACTTCCATGCCAGTTGCGTTTGGCAAGATTATCTTTAGTGAGGATGACCCCACGACGAAGATACCATGCAAACACTTTTATTTTTAGCGGTATCTTCATCTTCCAAATTTTAAAATTATTATCGACTAGAATATCAGGCTGAATCAAAGCATTGTACATGGAAGCCACAGAGAATAAACCATTTGCGGTAAGGTTCCAGCGAAACACATCTGACCCCTGCATCAATTGAACTAGTTCAAGACGTTTTCATGCCAGGAGATTTGTCTAGGTCCGATGAGGGTTCTTCTGAACGTCACATTCGGTGGGAAAGTTTCCAACACCTTAGCGATAGTATCACTTTTGTGGCGGACAATATTGTACAATGACGGATATTGTTCTCGGAGCGTGGAATTGCAAAGCCATTTATCCTCCCAGAAACGAATTTCCAATCCATCCCTAATAGAGAAAGATCCATATGGAAAGAAATACTTCTTTGTATCCATAAGGCCTGCCCAAAAGTGTGAATCTCATGGTTTCCAAAGAACCTGAGATAGAGTCTTTGAGCCAATGTACTTTCTCTTGAGTAGTGTTTGCCAAACTCCCTCCTCAGTAAGTAGCTTAGAGAGCCATTTACCAAGTAAGGCCATGTTGGAGATTTGCCCAAGAGGCAATAATAAAGTGGTTATTATATATTTTTGTGTTTATGATAAATGTTTATATACCATGCTATAATTGTATTAACCGAAACATTGATACATGTGTGTTATGTAAACAACAAGGAGTCCCTAGTAAGCCTCTTGTATAACTAGCTTGTTGATTAATAGATGATCATAGTTTCATGATCATGAACATTGGATGTTATTAATAACAAGGTTATATCATTATGTGAATGATGTAATGGACACACCCAATTAAGCGTAGCATAAGATCACGTCATTAAGTTCATTTGCTATAAGCTTTCGATACATAGTTACCTAGTCCTTCTACCATGAGATCATGTAAATCACTTATACCAGAAGGGTACTTTGATTACATCAAACACCACTGCGTAAATGGGTGGTTATAAAGGTGGGATTAAGTATTCGGAAAGTATGAGTTGAGGCATATGGATCAACAGTGGGATTTGTCCATCCCGATGACGGATAGATATACTCTGGGCCCTCTCGGTGGAATATCGTCTAATTAGCTTGCAAGCATATGAAAGGTTCATAAGAGACCACATACCACGGTACGAGTAAAGAGTACTTGTCATGAGACGAGGTTGAACGAGGTATAGAGATACCGATGATCTCCTCGGACAAGTAAAATATCGCGTGACAAAGGGAATCGGTATCGTATGTAAATGGTTCATTCGATCACTAAGTCATCGTTGAATATGTGGGAGCCATTATGGATCTCCAGATCCCACTATTGGTTATTGGTTGGAGAGAGGTCTCAACCATGTCTGCATAGTTCGCGAACCGTAGGGTGACACACTTAAGGTTTGATGTCGTTTAAGTAATATGGAACATGGAATGGAGTTCGAAGTTTTGTTCGGAGTCTCGGATGGGATCGAGGACATCACGAGAAGTTTCGGAATGGTCCGGAGAATAAGATTCATATATAGGAAGTCATTTTATAAGTTTGAAAATGATCCGGTGCATTTATGGAAGGTTCTAGAAGGTTCTAGAAAAGTCCGAAAGAAATCACTATGGAAGGTGGAGTCCCGGAGGGACTCCACTAGCATGGTCGGCCAACCCTAAGGGGGAGGAGTCCCAGGTGGACTCCACCTAAGGTGGCCGGCCACCCCACCTCAAGGAAAGGTGGGAGTCCCACCTTGAGTAGGACTCCCCCCTTGAGTAGGTTTCCCACCTATGGCAAATTTTGTTGTTGGGGTCTTATTCGAAGACTTGGACTACAACTCTTGGGGGCTTCCACCTATATAATGAGGAGCCAAGGGAGGGGCCGGCCACACCAAAGCCTCCTAGGCCGCAGCCCCCAAGTGGCCGGCGCCCTAGACCCCCCCTCTCCCCAAACCCTAGCGCCCCTCCTCCACATATCTCTCCCGCAGCGCATAGGCGAAGCCCAGCCGGAGATCTCCACCACCACCATCACCACGCCATCGTGCTGCCGGCATTCCGAGGAGGCTCTACTACTTCCGCTGCCCGCTGGAACGGGGAGGAGGACGTCGTCTTCATCAACACCGTATGTGTGACCGAGTACGGAGGTGCTGCCCGATTGTGGCACCGTCAAGATCTTCTACGCGCTTTTGAAAGCGGCAAGTGATCATCTTCTGCAATAACGAGATCTAATCTCGTAGGCTTTGGAAATCTTCAATGGTTAGTCTCGTGATCCCCTCGTTGCTACCGTCTTCTAGATTAGATCTTGGCTTGTGTTTCCGTTCTTGCGGTAGGAAATTTTTTGTTTTCTATGCTACGAATCCCATCAGGCCCTATTCTTGACCTGGAGATCTTGGATGCCCAGTCCTCCATGGTATTTGGGGCGGCAAAGCACCCTCCACTTAGCCAATCGATATTTACGCTTCTCACTATCCCCTTGCTAGAAGAATCTAGATCGGAAATAATTCAATCGTTTTAAGACCCCTCTAGGAAGTTGGAAGAAACATATCATATACAGTACCATATTACTTAGTACCGCGTTTATGAGAACTAATCTTCCTCCCAAGGATAGTAATTTGCCTTTCCAACTGCTTAATCTAATCTGTAGTCTTTCCTCGACTATTTTCCATTCGGCATTGGTTAGTCTCCGATAATGAATCGGAATACCAAATTACCTAATCGAAAATTGGCCTTGCTCACAGCCAAACAGCTCAGCATAATCTGCAACATTATCTTGGGCCTCACCAAAACAAAAGTACTCACTTTTATGGAAATTAATTTTTAGACCCGAAAGCTGCTCAAATATTGAAAGAATTAACTTTAGATTTCGAGTTTTTTCAATGTCATGATCCATAAAAAGAATTGTGTCGTCGGCATATTGAAGGATGGACAATCCTCCATCAACAAGATGAGGAATGACCCCTTCAATCTGGCCCTCTGACTTTGCGCGTTCAATCATAACAGCAAGCATATCCGCCACTATATTAAAAAGCATTGGCGACAATGGATCTCCCTGTCTTAGCCCCTTCTTTGTTTGAAAGTAGTTGCCCACGTCATCGTTGACTTTAATGGCAACACTCCCTCCCGAGACAAAACTATTGATCAACGCACACCACTCATCAGAGAAACCTTTCATTCTGAGAGTTTGTTGCAAGAAAGACCACTTAACCTTATGATAGGCTTTTTCAAAGTCAATCTTTAAAATCACCCCATTCAACTTCTTTCTATGCAATTCATGAACAGTTTCATGGAGGACTACAACCCCATCGAGGATGTTCCGTCCTTGCATAAAAGCAGTTTGTGAAGGCCTAACCACATGATCAACCACTGTGTTAAGCCGAATCGTGGCCACCTTAATGAATATTTTAAAGCTGACGTTAAGAAGAAAAATAGGACGGTATTGTTGGATCCTTTCTGCTTCATTAACCTTTGGCAATAAAATAATTTCACCAAAGTTGAGCCTAAACAGCTCCAACTGACCGGCATGAAGATCCGCGAAAAGAGCCATCAGGTCAAACTTGATGACATCCCAGAAATTTTGATAAAATTTAGCTGGAAAGCCATTAGGACCAGGGACTTTATTATGCTCCATTTGGAAAACAGCTTTTCTTACTTCCTCCTCAGTGTAAGGAGAAGTGAGAAAATTATTCTCCGCTTGAGTGACTTGAGGAATATTTCCTTCCTCGGGCGCACCAAAAATTCCCTTATAATAGCTCGTAATATACGACTTTAGCTGATCATGACCCTCGATAGTACCCTCATTCTGCACAAGAGTACGAATAAGTTTCTTCCTATGTCTGCCATTGGCGACACAATGGAAGTACCTTGTATTCGAATCCAGAATAAATTGGGCCTTAGATCGTTGGTACCATTTCAGCTCCTCCTCACGCAATAGTTTTGCAATCCGCATTCGATTGGCTTTTTTGCTCAATCTCTTGTGTGGAAAGAGGCCAAACTTCTACTTTAGCTTCGAGGTCATCTATAATAGATGATAGTCGTTGCTTTTTTTTAAGAATCCCAGTTGTGTGCCGTGCCCAGCCACAGAGGTGTTTGCGTACAGCACACATTTTGTTATTCCACCTCTGTATCGGATGATTAGAAAAACTTATAACTTGCATTTTGTTCCGTCGGATGCCCCGCCTTCGCCCCCGCAACGGCCGCACGCTTCCATCCTGAGAAGCGCCGGGATCCCAACTCCATCACTGTGCCCTTGTAGGGTGTTCCTGCAGCGTCGTGGATTCCTGCTGCCACGACGTGCATCGACACCGCACTCTAGTGGCCCGACGCGGCTGTTCTCACCTGCAAGGCTGCAACCACCACCACCCTCCTGCTACATCTTGTAGGGCATTTGCTGCATACTCATACTATTTTTGCTACATTTGTTCTAAAAAATGATGCAATGTTTTCTTTTTGCACGTGTGTAAACCACCGGGGAAAATGCTGCAACGATGCTTCAATAGGACAAAAGGATCGCTACGAGATGTCGGTCAAGGTCTGGTAAGGTCTCCGGTGAGATCCATGTCCGATTGATATTTTTATTTTATTTTTGTTGAATTGTTTTTATTTGTACAATGAAGCAAACAATGGGAAAAAATTGCTACAAGAAAGCAAATGTGAGATTAGAGAGGATTGGGACACGTGTCGCGTCTCGAACCTAGGTAACGGGAGATTTGATCCCCACGCCCCTCAACACTCCCCCTTGTAAAAAGGAGATCCAAATGTTTTTCTTTGAAATTTGGACCAAAGGATAACCAAGTTAATAACACTACATTTAATCTACGGTTTGATCAAAAATGCCAACATTGGCTGTGTGCAGGGACTTAGCTACATTGAGTAGAACGGCTACAGTGCTCGACATGAGCCGTGTCAATCTAAGCCGTTCTTTTTTGCAGAGCAGAGCAGGTACATTTTCTTGGATCTTTCCCCCGGAGCTAAAGTAATCCCAGTGGAACCCAGCCGGGCAGAATGCTGGCAACGGCATGGTGATCTGATGGACTGGCCACTGGACTATGTTTGGATGGTCCTGCGTGACATTGACAGTGACAATGCCCTGAAAGCGATGGTTCATGCGCCACAAAACATTTCGTTACGAATAACGAAGCAGGGCAGGGGGAACAAAGCTTGTTTGCTTCTTCCGTTGAGATATCGTTTAGTATTAATCGCGTCATCTGGTACTGGTAGGCCAAGCCAATGCCGGCTCGTGTCCTGATACTCTTGGAACCGGAGTTCAAAGCAGAATCTGCGAGGCCCACTGGCTCTCGTCAGTCAGTTTTGTGTTTGACAGTGAAGGATCATTGGGTTATTGTATTGTTTTTTCTGCTATGAGGATGATGGTGCTAGTTTTGAATCCTCTGTGTGGCAGACAGTAATCTGAAGCTGGGACGACGAAGCCATAGGGCTGACGTGTGTAACGGCAAGTTGCTATAAGAAGATACTTTTGCCCAGTGTCGCCCTGTAGAGCATCAAGGGACTGTTTTGAGGGTCGTTTTGTCCTGGGCTCGAAGATGTGAGATGAACTTCTCATGGCGCGAATACCCTGAGGGATTTCTTGGAACTAATGTATGGGCGCACGTGAACAGTGTGCGGTTTGATGCTCTAGCGTGGTGTGCATCCACGTGGTTGTGGCACTGCTTATCAACATTCCAGCCGGGCTTGTGCAAAGATCGAGGGGTACAGCGTATGTGCCACGTGAACGTTACTGTTTTCAAGGGAATATAAGTTTGGGTGCTGTGTTGCACCGCATACATATATTCTCCGGTAAATTTACCGCCTACAACTTACTGCCAACATACGAACTACTCCCTCCGTCCAGCAAAAGTGGCTTAATTTTCTCAAAATTTAAAGGGATTTGCTATTTTTCAGCTATATGAGAATAAACATCGTGCTTAGTCAAGTTCTACACTCTTTGATTTGCATCGTTATTTGTCCTAATCATGAGTTGTAACATAAGTTGCAATTTAGATTTAATGACATCATCTAACCGAGTACGCAGTTAATTCTCAGTCGACTGAGAAATAGTCACACCTAAATTTAAATGTATCTAGACACTATTTAGTAGGTAGATATATACATCTAAATTTTAACAAATTTGAGACTTTTTGTGGGACGGATTGAGTAGTAGTATCATGGAACGTGTGAGTTTTTTATTCTAATTTCTTCAGGGTTCGATGTACTATGTCGTTTGAAAATTAACTCACTTTTTCCCATAAAAAAACGCACTTGAACGAGCCCTCAACTCATTTCAGGGAGAACCAGCTAGGTCTGGGTTCGAGTGACATTTCACCTCTAACTATGAATCATCCGCTGATTCTTCAACATTAGTTGGTTCATCGTACATCGACCCATTCGGGTATTGGAAGGGATGAAGAACCAATCTATGAGTAAAGTTTGTAATTAAAATAGTTTTTTTTATGTATCATCATTTACAATAAGTGATCTTTGGTTCTTTGTTCAAGTTTGTGGCCTCAACGGTGGTGTTGGAAAATTAGAATGTTCTAGGTATGTTCCTTTATATGTAGCTTCAGAGTGTTAATTTTGAAAAAAAAAAATCTCAAGGCTGCGCGAGGAGGATTGTCCTCAAAATTGTTGTCCCAGCTGCGGTGTTGTCAATAATGGTAATTTGTACTTTCGACTCTCAACGACATTGACCAGGCTATTCGGTTGCTTTCCCCTAAAATATTGGTGTTGATACTCTCACTAATATTGGTTGATTATTTTAATAGTTAGACACGAGGACACAACCTTGTCATTACGGTTCATACTAAAAATACGAGAGAATATTAATTGAGATTTACAAGTCTATGATTTATTATCCATGTTTTTTTTCAGCTGTATTCAAAAAATGCAAGATTCTGTCGCGGAAGAAGAAAAATGGCTCGTTGTTAAACTTTATTTTGTAATCGTTTATTTATCTATATCCGTTACTATAAATGTATGATGGTACTGATTTTTTAAAAAAGTCTCTTTTTTCCTTCCAAATGGAGCCTAATTAACCACATATAGTTCAGGTCCGAACTGTAGGTGTGCACAGAGTGCCCTGCGCGACTGCAGAGCTGCTAACTGAAACCAGAACACCTGCTCGCTTGCCGGTTCTTCCAGATCTTCCTCAGATATTGTAGGAGTCCGAAGGGAGGAGATCAACGACTTTCACGCGTTGTTCAACCTTGAGAGTTGAGACGACCTGACCAGCTGACCTTCTCGCTCCGCAGAATAGAACGCAGCGTGGCAGAAGACACCGAGAAGTCTCAGAAGCTAAGCTCGCCTGCCGGTTCTTCCAGATCCTCCTCAGATATTGAAGTCGCAGGGTTGGATGTACCGTATCGGCGGTGAGAGTTGAAAAGGCTCTCTCGATCGATCGGCCGGCGTACGCGGCGAATCGCATGTCGCGCCTAGGCCGCACACGTACGATCATGGAGTTTTGAGAAGTGCGTAGTATGCGCTTGGTTTGGGCAGCTCTACCCGGCCGGTGGTCTCGGCAAACAATGTGGTCCGACTCCGACCCGACCGGGGCGGCCAGGCATACTAGAGCACATGCACGCTCTGGGCGAGCCAGCCCTCAGTTACTCTTTTGTCAGATTGACACGAACGGCATGCACGTACGCACGGTCGGAGTCCACCAACAGGTTTGCTCGGGACAGGCACGGCAGGAAGGCGATTTGCACAGAAATAATCCATAAGTGAAAGAAAAGCACAGAATAACCCTCCGACGAAACTATTTCACCAATCTAACCCTTTTGTGTGGCGCCCCTCCCACGGGCGCCACACATGCCCATGTGGCGCCCCTCCTCCCGGCGGCACTCTCCCAGCCGACGTGGCCCCCTCGCCGCTGAGCTGGTGCGCCCATCCGACGTGGCACCATGTGTGGCGCCCCTCCCAACGGCGCCACACATGCCAACTTATATCATGTTTTCGGTCGAAAACATCCAGGGGTTCCGGAACGTCTGGGACTTATCCGTTTTGCGAGGCTCGATGTGTGACGGCTCGATGTGTGGCGCCGACGCCACGGGCGCCACACTAGCCTGTGTAGCGCCGATGCCACGGGCGCCACACATCCACTTAAGTGTGGCGCCCGCGCCCAGCCCGACCCTCTCTTTCTTCTTTCTCTTCCTCTCTGCTTCTCCTCCCCAACCGCCGCCGCCGCCCGCCTCCCCTTCGGCCCCCCCCCCACCAAATCGACCAAGGAATCGTCAGATCTATCCGGCCAAGTCCTTCCTCCTCCATTCCTCAAGGTATTCCCCTTCGATTCCCTCCGATTCATCCACTATTGTTGGTGGATTTGGTAGATTTGGGTATGAACCCTAGACATGGAAATTCATGTTGGTGGATTTAGATATGAACCATTGATATGTTAGTGCATTTGGCTCTGAACCTAGCAAGATTTGGATATGTTGGTGGATTTGGATATGAATCCTAGATTTGTATGCATGTGTTTGAACCATAGATGTTAAATTTTTCTAGATTGTATGCATTGTATCCAAAGATGTTTGAAATGGCTATGTATGTGTTGAAATGGGTATGTAAGTGTTGAATGTGTATGTGTAGGAACCCTAGACATGGAAACTAGATTTGAAATGGCTATGTATGTGTTGAATGTGTATGTGTAGGAACCCTAGATATGTAGGAACCCTAAATATGTAGGAACCCTAGATATGTAGGAACCCTAGATGTGTTGAATGAAATTTTACATGTATGTGTTGAAATCCTATGTATGTATGTGTTGAAATGTCTAATATTTGCCTAGCAAATGCATTCAAATTTGTTACATATGCCTATTATTTGTGATGGAATAACTCATATTTGAACCAAATATTTGTTGGAACCCTAGATATGAATGTATGTGTGTATGTATGGAACTCTCATGTATTTGGATATGAACTCTCATGTATGTGTTGCTCATTTTTGTTAGTGGAATGACTCATAATATGGTTGTGTAAACATGTAGGATGGTGTGGCTTCTGGATGAAGAGTACGACAGGGAGCACCGGGCTGTTCATATGACGGAGAGGGGAACGGATCTTCACCCTTTGAAGATTCGTTACCATGGCACAACGGATATACCGTATGACGAGAGGTACACGGAGTTCATCCGGCCTACCGGTCTTATGCCATTCATATCCCTTGTAAGCCGTGGGGGGCCACACATGAACCCCTCGGCACTCACCGCCCTTGTCGACCGGTGGAGGCCGGAGACTCACACCTTCCACTTGAGGGCCGGCGAGATGGCCCCTACTCTCCAGGATGTTTCCATGATCCTTGGACTACCTATTCAGGGCGAGCCACTGTGTATGAACACAGCTTCTGATGGGTGGCGCCAGCAGATGGAGGGGCTTATTGGCAGGGCTCCTCCGCTGCCAACAGAACCGAAGAAGAGAGCTCCCGCCGGCGCGTCTTTCGAATGGATCAGGACTAACTTTGGAGAATGCCCGGAAGAGGCCGACGAGGACACTCGGAGGACGTACGCCCGCGTGTACTTATGGTACATGATTTCGATGACTCTCTTTCCTGACAGTGGGGGGAAGCTGGCCCATTGGTGTTGGCTGAAGGCGCTTACGGTGTTGGATAACCGGTGGAGTTGGGGAACAGCGGCACTTGCCTACCTCTACCGGCAGGTGATGATTTGCTCTATGTACTATTTTCCTATAGTAGTGTGCTAGACAAAGTACTAACCAAATGTCTTATGTGCGCAGTTGGACGAAGCTTGTCGCAGGACTGGGAGCGGCGGTATTGGTGGATGCATGCTCCTACTTTCCGTATGGAGTTGGGACCACCTATCAGTTGGGCGTCCCAGGGTACTCAACGAGAGGCCATGGCCTCATCACCCTCACAACCCTGATCGGGAGCCCACTTGGGCATACCTTTGGGACAATGTCTCGGAGATGACGAGCGATCCAATGGTCATGTACAGGCAGTACACTGCGGAGTTGGACACTCTTACCGCTGAGCAGGTAACCGATCACTGATACGTCTCCAACGTATCCATAATTTCTGATGTTCCATGCTTGTTTTATGACAATACTTACATGTTTTGCTCGCACTTTATGATGATTTCATGCGTTTTCCGGAACTAACCTATTAACAAGATGCCACAGTGCCAGTTCCTGTTTTCTGCTGTTTTTGGTTCCAGAAAGGCTGTTCGGGCAATATTCTCGGAATTCGACGAAACAAAGACCAAACATCATAATTCACCGAGACGGACCAGGACACCGAAGGGGAGTCAGAGGGGAGGCCTGGGGCCCCCACACCATAGGGCCGCGCGGGCCAGCCCCTGGCTGCGCCGGCCTATGGGGAGGGCACCCTGTTGCCCCTCCTGCGCCGCCTCTTCGCCTATTTAACCCCTTTCGACCTAAAAACGCGATACCTTTTGACGAAACTCCAGAAAGACTCCAGGGGCGCCGCCGCCATCGCGAAACTCCAATTCGGGGGACAGAAGTCTCTGTTCCGGCACCCTGCCGGGACGGGGAAGTGCCCCCGGAAGCCATCTCCATCAACGCCACCGCCTCCATCATGCTCCGTGAGTAGTTCCCCCATGGACTACGGGTTCTAGCAGTAGTTAGTTGGTACTCTCTCTCCCATGTACTTCAATACAATGATCTCATGAGCTGCCTTACATGATTGAGATCCATCTGATGTAATCGGTGTTGTGTTTGTTGGGATCCGATGGATGATACATTATGATTAGTCTATCTATAAAGTTTGTGAAGTTATTGTTGCTGCAATCTTGTTATTCTTAATGCTTGTCACTAGGGCCCGAGTGGCATGATCTTAGATTTAAGCTCTATATTATTGCTTAGATTGTATCTACAAGTTGTATGCACATGTCGCTGTCCGGAACCAAAGGCCCCGAAGTGACAAGAATCGGGACAACCGGAGGGGATGGCGGTGATGTGAGGATCACATGTTTTCACCAAGTGTTAATGCTTTGCTCCGGTGCTCTATTAAAAGGAGTACCTTAATATCCAGTAGATTCCCTTGAGGCCCGGCTGCCACCGGCTGGTAGGACAAAAGATGTTGTGCAAGTTTCTCATTGCGAGCACGTACGACTATATATGGAAAACATGCCTACATAATTAATAATCTGGATGTTTTGTCTTAATGCTTTGAATCCTATCAATTGCCCAACTGTAATTTGTTCACCCAACACTTATCACTTGTTATTGGAGAGTTACCACTAGTGTAGATCGCTGGGAACCCCGGTCCATATCTCATCATCATATACTCGTTCTATATGTCATTGGAAGTAGTATCGACTATTTTCTGGTGCCATTGCTCTCATATTGCTATTACTGTTGCTGTGTTACTGTTACTACTGCTCTCATATTACTGCTACTTTCACATCACCCCTGTTACTAGTGCTTTTCTAGGTGCAGCTGAATTGACAACTCAGTTGTTAAGACTTATAAGTATTCTTTACCTCCCCTTGTGTCGAATCAATAAATTTGGGTTTTACTTCCCTCGAAGACTGCTGCGATCCCCTATACTTGTGGGTTATCAAGACTGTTTTCTGGCGCCGTTGCCGGGGAGGCATAGCTCTACTCATAAGTTCACCTGGGGAGTACACTCTACCTCACTCTCTGTTTTATTTTATTTTGTTTTGCTTAGTTTACTTTTGTTTAGTTTATTTGTTCTTAGTTTATTTCTTTCTAGTATTATTTTTCCTTAGTTTACTTTTGTCTAGTTTCTTTTTGTCTTGTTTTATTTTTCTCATATACCCAAAAATCCATAAAAAATTGAAAAACCTAAAAATTAAAAACTGCTGTTATGGGAGAACCCACAACCTACTTGGAGCTTATAGAATATTATAATAATTATAGAGAATCAAGAACTGGTAAAGTGATGAGTGCTGTGATAGAAAAATTGAACGCAATTGCTAAAATCTTGCTTAAACGCCATGATATAAACTGTTGCTCTCAACAGGACACTAAACATCTTAAATTTCAATGTGGCTTTAGTGAGGAATTTTTAAGTAAGAACTATAATCGGAATAGCTATATTCATTTTGGGTTTGAAGAGGTAGAACAATTTGTCATATTTATGGGAGCCTTTGAGATAGAATCCTTCATGGTTAAAAATTATGAAACTTGTGTTGTTTGTAAGGACCTTAAAGATTATGACTCTTCTATCCTTAATTTTTGCAATGAAAGTTACAGTGATAATCCTTATATCATTGATTATAAAGAGAGACTCATTAATGCACAAGAATGCACTCACAATTTGCAGGAACCTGTGGAAGAAGAAACTGATGAACCTGAAAGCTCATTGGATGAAAAAGAGGAGGAAATTGATGAACCTGAAAGCTCATTGGATGAAAAAGAAGAGGAGAGTGATGAACAAAAGGAGGAAGAATGGATTAGCTACCCATGCCAACCTTCTAATGAGAGTAACTCTTTATCTCTTACAATATTTGATTGTCCTCCATGCTTACCAAAGGAGGTTGAATGTTACGTTCCTGTGGATTCTCTTGAAATATTCCCTATGAGTAAAATTTGTGAGAATAATTATGCTACTATTATTTATGATAATCCATGCTACTTTGATAAATCTTATGATAATGCTTTGTTTGTGCCTGATGTCGAAATGCATGGTACTAAAGAATTTTGCTTAGCAAATGTTTATGATAAAGCTCTAGATGATGGTCCTATGTTACTTGATAATATTAATTGTACTACTAATGAAAATGGGATTGGAGAATTCTTGACTTTATCTATGAGTCCCATATCTTTTGAGATCGGTCAATCATCATGTTATATTGTTGATAAAAGTGGGTTTGAAAGTTTAGATCCCACTATTTTTGAGTTTGATAAAAATTATGTGTTTATGGATCATGAAAAGCATGCTTTATGTGATAGTTATATTGTTGAGTTTATTCATGAAGCTACTGAAAATTATTATGAGAGAGGAAAATATGGTTGTAGAAATTTACATGGTACTAAAACACCTCTCTATATGCTTAAAATCTTGAAGCTGCACTTGTTTTATCTTTCTATGCTTGTTGCATTATGCTTCTTAAATTTGTTTATTTACAAGATTCCTTTGCATAGGAAGCATGTTAGACTTAAATGTGTTTTGAATTTGCCTCTTGATGCTCTCTTTTACTTTAACTCTTATTTCTTGTGAGTGCATCATCAAAACTGCTGAGCCCATCTTAATGGCTATAAAGAAAGCACTTCTTGGGAGATAACCCATGTGTTTATTTTGCTACTGTTTTGTTGTGTTTTGGAAGTTGTTACTACTGTAGCAACCTCTCCTTATCTTTATTTTGTTGCAATTTTGTGCCAAGTGAAGCCTCTAATCGAAGGTTGATACTAGATTTGGATTTCTGCGCAGAAACAGATTTCTATCTGTCACGAATCTGGGCTGTGTTCTCTGTAAGTAACTCAGAAAAATCTGCCAATTTACGTGCGTGTTCCTCAGATATGTACGCAACTTTCATTAGTTTTGTGTTTTCTGATTTGAGCAACGGAAGTACCTCTTTAAAATTCGTCTTTACTGGCTGTTCTGTTTTGGCAGATTCTGTCTCTGTTTTTTGCATTGTCTCTTGTGGACTTTAAGCGAGGTTTTCTAGACGTAGAGAGCCGTAGCTAATGTTTTATTGAGTTCTTGCAATGTGTCACTACAGGACCAAGGTGGATTCAAGTTTTTTGAGTACTAACCCCTCTAATGAAGTTTATGAGAAGTTTGGTGTGAAGGAAGTTTTCAAGGGTCAAAAGAGGAGGATGATATATGATCAAGATGAGTGAAAAGTCTAAGCTTGGGGATGCCCCCGTGGTTCATCCCTGCATATTTCAAGAAGACTCAAGCGTCTAAGCTTGGGGATGCCCAAGGCATCCCCTTCTTCATCAACTTATCAGGTTTCTTCTATTGAAACTATATTTTTATTCGGTCACATCTTATGTGCTTTACTTGGAGCGTCTGTGTGCTTTTATTTTTGTTTTTGTTTGAATAAGATCGGATCCTAGCAATCCTTGTTTGGGAGAGAGACACGCTCTGCTTTTTCATATGAACACTTGTTCTTCGTTTTACTTTTAATGTTCAATGATAAAAGTTGGAAGCTACAGCACTTATGGTTATTTGGTTGGAAAAAGAAAATGCCTCATAATGTCTTGGATAATTTGACACTTGGCAATTGTTTTGAGCTCTCAAGTAGATCATGATTAAGTTTTTTCATGTAGTTTAAACCTATTAATGGAGAACTACTGTAGAGCTTGTTAAAATTGGTTTGCATGATTGGTCTCTCTTAAGGTCTAGATATTTTCTGGTAAAAGTGTTTGAGCAACAAGGAAGACAGTGTAGAGTATTATAATGCTTGCAATATGTTCTTATGTAAGTTTTGCTGTACCGGTTCATACTTGTGTTTGCTTCAAACAACCTTGCTAGCCTAAGCCTTGTACTGAGAGGGAATGCTTCTCGTGCATCCAAAACCTTGAGCCAAAAACTATGCCATTTGTGTCCACCATACCTACCTACTACATGGTATTTTCTGCCATTCCAAAGTAAATTGCTTGAGTGCTACCTTTAAACAATTCAAAATTTATCACCTCTGATTTGTGTCAATGTTTTATAGCTCATGAGGAAGTATGTGGTGTTTATCTTTCAATCTTGTTGGGCAACTTTCACCAATGGACTAGTGGCTTCATCCGCTTATCCAATAATTTTGCAAAAAGAGCTGGCAATGGGATTCCCAGTCCCAAATTAATTAACCTAAATAGACACTCCTCCATGGAATGTGATTGTTGGACGGCACCCGAAGGATTCGGTTAGCCATGGCTTGAGAAAGCAAAGGTGGGGAGGAGTGTCATCATAATAAAACTAAAATAAAAAGGCACTCCTTCATGGTATGAGATTGTTGGCAGGCACCCGAGGATTCGGTTAGCCATGGTTTGTGAAAGAAAGGTTGGAAGGAGTGCCAGCCAAAAATAAAAATAATTCATGGGAGCCGCTCTTTGAAGGTTTGTCTGGCGACGTGGTTAGAGTGCCCACTACCATTCGTTGACAACAACAAGCACCTCTCAAAATTTTACTTTTTATGCTCTCTTTATGTTTTCAAAACCAAAGCTCTAGCACAAATATAGCAATCAATGCTTCCCTCTGCGAAGGGCCATTCTTTTACTTTATGTTGAGTCAGTTTACCTACTTCCTTCCATCTTAGAAGCAAACACTTGTGTCAACTGTGCATTGATTCTTACATACTTGCATATTTGCATTCATCATATTACTTTATGTTGACAATTATCCATGAGATATACATGTTGGAAGTTGAAAGCAACTGTTGAAACTTGTATCTTCCTTTGTGTTGCTTCGATTCCTTTACTTTGAATTTATTGCTTTATGAGTTAACTCTTATGCAAGACTTTTGATGCTTGTCTTGAAAGTACTCTTCATAAAAAGTTTTGCTATATGTTATCTATTTGTTAGCAACTATAGATCATTGCCTTGAGTCACTTCATTCATCTCATATGCTTTGTAATAGTATGATCAAGGTTATGTAAGTAGCATGTCACTCCAGAAATTATCTTTGTTATCGTTTACCTGCTCGGGATGAGCAGAAACTAAGCTTGGGGATGCTGATACGTCTCCAACGTATCCATAATTTCTGATGTTCCATGCTTGTTTTATGACAATACTTACATGTTTTGCTCGCACTTTATGATGATTTCATGCGTTTTCCGGAACTAACCTATTAACAAGATGCCACAGTGCCAGTTCCTGTTTTCTGTTGTTTTTGGTTCCAGAAAGGCTGTTCAGGCAATATTCTCGGAATTCGACGAAACGAAGACCAAACATCATAATTCACCGAGACGGACCAGGACACCGAAGGGGAGTCAGAGGGAGGCACAGGGCCCCCACACCATAGGGCCGCGCGGGCCAGCCCCTGGCCGCGCCGGCCTATGGGGAGGGCACCCTGTTGCCCCTCCTGCGCCGCCTCTTCGCCTATTTAACCCCTTTCGACCTAAAAACGCGATACCTTTTGACGAAACTCCAGAAAGACTCCAGGGGCGCCGCCGCCATCGCGAAACTCCAATTCGGGGGACAGAAGTCTCTGTTCCGGCACCCTGCCGGGATGGGGAAGTGCCCCCGGAAGCCATCTCCATCAACGCCACCGCCTCCATCATGCTCCGTGAGTAGTTCCCCCATGGACTACGGGTTCTAGCAGTAGTTAGTTGGTACTCTCTCTCCCATGTACTTCAATACAATGATCTCATGAGCTGCCTTACATGATTGAGATCCATCTGATGTAATCGGTGTTGTGTTTGTTGGGATCCGATGGATGATACATTATGATTAGTCTATCTATAAAGTTTGTGAAGTTATTGTTGCTGCAATCTTGTTATTCTTAATGCTTGTCACTAGGGCCCGAGTGGCATGATCTTAGATTTAAGCTCTATATTATTGCTTAGATTGTATCTACAAGTTGTATGCACATGTCGCTGTCCGGAACCAAAGGCCCCGAAGTGACAAGAATCGGGACAACCGGAGGGGATGGCGGTGATGTGAGGATCACATGTTTTCACCAAGTGTTAATGCTTTGCTCCGGTGCTCTATTAAAAGGAGTACCTTAATATCCAGTAGATTCCCTTGAGGCCCGGCTGCCACCGGCTGGTAGGACAAAAGATGTTGTGCAAGTTTCTCATTGCGAGCACGTACGACTATATATGGAAAACATGCCTACATAATTAATATTCTGGATGTTCTGTCTTAATGCTTTGAATCCTATCAATTGTCCAACTGTAATTTGTTCACCCAACACTTGTCACTTGTTATTGGAGAGTTACCACTAGTGTAGATCGCTGGGAACCCCGGTCCATATCTCATCATCATATACTCGTTCTATATGTCATTGGAAGTAGTATCGACTATTTTCTGGTGCCATTGCTCTCATATTGCTATTAATGCTACTGTGTTACTGTTACTACTGCTCTCATATTACTGCTACTTTCACATCACCCCTGTTACTAGTGCTTTTCCAGGTGCAGCTGAATTGACAACTCAGTTGTTAAGACTTATAAGTATTCTTTACCTCCACTTGTGTCGAATCAATAAATTTGGGTTTTAGTTCCCTCGAAGACTGCTGCGATCCCCTATACTTGTGGGTTATCAATCACTCTTTTGCAATCCTAGTTTTCATTGATTCTACTGGCATGTTCTAAATTCTGAGATATTTGTATGCTGCAAGTGGAATGGGAGCCATATGGTAGCTACTACCATATTGGCGCGGGGATGGCTGACCTCAACCACAAGTGCACGGAGGAGGCGCGGTTCTGGCGTATGCGCTGCCCACTCATATGCATGTGGCTTGTTGAACACCACCAGCCGCAAAGAGTGATGAGACAGTTTGGGCTGTATCAGGAGTGCCCACCAGTGTGGCAAGACACGGACAAGGCGCTTCATAGGTAAACTTCTGGAATCATGCGATGGAAGATTCTTGATAGAAGAGGTACAAACTAACTTGTTGATTCTTGCAGGCTTGATAGGCAGCGGCAGAGGAAGATCACAAATTGGCCAGTCCATCATAGCGGCCACGTCGCAGCGTTCCAACACTGTTTGCTAGTGGCACGGAATGCTGGCCCTGAGCAGATTGTGCTGATACGCGTACAGCACGCGTCCGTTGGGAACCCCAAGAGGAAGGTGTGATGCGTACAGCGGCAAGTTTTCCCTCAGTATGAAACCAAGGTTTATCGAACCAGTAGGAGCCAAGAAGCACGTTGAAGGTTGATGGCGGCGGGATGTAGTGCGGCGCAACACCAGGGATTCCGGCGCCAACGTGGAACCTGCACAACACAACCAAAGTACTTTGCCCCAACGAAACAGTGAGGTTGTCAATCTCACCGGCTTGCTGTAACAAAGGATTAGATGTATAGTGTGGATGATGATTGTTTGCAGAAAACAGTAGAACAGTATTGTAGTAGATTGTATTTCAGTATAGAGAATTGGACCGGGGTCCACAGTTCACTAGAGGTGTCTCTCCCATAAGATAAACAGCATGTTGGGTGAACAAATTACAGTTGGGCAATTGACAAATAAAGAGGGCATGACCATGCACATACATATTATGATGAGTATTGTGAGATTTAATTGGGCATTACGACAAAGTACATAGACCGCTATCCAGCATGCATCTATGCCTAAAAAGTCCACCTTCAGGTTATCATCCGAACCCCCTCCAGTATTAAGTTGCTAACAATAGACAATTGCATTAAGTATTGCGCGTAATGTAATCAGTGACTATATCCTTGAACATAGCACTAATGTTTTATCCCTAGTGGCAACAGCACATCCATAATCTTAGAGATTTCTGTCACTTCCCCAGATTCACGGAGACATGAACCCACTATCGAGCATAAATACTCCCTCTTGGAGTTACAAGCATCTACTTGGCCAGAGCATCTACAAGTAACGGAGAGCATGCAAGATCATAAACAACACATAGACATAACTTTGATAATCAACATAACAAGTATTCTCTATTCATCGGATCCCAACAAATGCAACATATAGAATTACAGATAGATGATCTTGATCATGTTAGGCAGCTCACAAGATCCGACAATTAAGCACAATGGGGAGAAGACAACCATCTAGCTACTGCTATGGACCCATAGTCCAGGGGTAGACTACTCACACATCACTCCGGAGGCGACCATGGCGGCGTAGAGTCCTCCGGGAGATGATTCCCCTCTCCCGGCAGGGTGCGGAGGCGATCTCTGAATCCCGAGATGGGATTGGCGGCGGCGGCGTCTGCGGAAGGTTTTCCGTATCGTGGCTCTCGGTGCACTGGGGGTTTCGCGACGGAGGCTTTAAGTAGGCGGAAGGGCAGGTCAAGAGGCGGCACGAGGGCCCACACCATAGGGCCGCGCGGCCAAGGGGGCCGCGCCGCCTAGGGTGTGGCCACCTCGTGGCCCCACTTCGTCTCCTCTTCGGTCTTACGGAAGCTTCGTGGCAAAATAGGACCACAGGGCGTTGATTTCGTCCAATTCCGAGAATATTTCGTTACTAGGATTTCTGAAACCAAAAACAGCAGAAAAACGACAGCGGCACTTCGGCATCTTGTTAATAGGTTAGTTCCAGAAAATGCACGAATATGACATAAAGTGTGCATAAAACATGTAGATATCATCAATAATGTGGCATGGAACATAAGAAATTATCGATACGTCGGAGACGTATCAGCATCCCCAAGCTTAGTTCTGCTCGTCAGAAGCGAGTAAAACGATAACAAAGATAATTTCTGGAGTGACATGCCATCATAACCTTGATCATACTATTTGTAAAGCATATGTAGTGAATGCAGCGATCAAAACAATGTATATGACATGAGTAAACAAGTGAATCATATAGCAAAGACTTTTCATGAATAGTACTTCAAGACAAGCATCAATAAGTCTTGCATAAGAGTTAACTCATAAAGCAATAATTCAAAGTAAAAGCATTGAAGCAACACAAAGGAAGATTAAGTTTCAGCGGTTGCTTTCAACTTATAACATGTATATCTCATGGATATTGTCAACATAGAGTAATATAACAAGTGCAATATGCAAATATGTAGGAATCAATGCACAGTTCACACAAGTGTTTGCTTCTTGAGGTGGAGAGAAATAGGTGAACTGACTCAACAATGAAAGTAAAAGAATGGTCCTCCATAGAGGAAAAGCATCGATTGCTATATTTGTGCTAGAGCTTTGATTTTGAAAACAAGAAACAATTTTGTCAACGGTAGTAATAAAGCATATGTATCATGTAAATTATATCTTACAAGTTGCAAGCCTCATGCATAGTATACTAATAATGCCCGCACCTTGTCCTAATTAGCTTGGACTACCGGATCATCACAATGCACATGTTTTAACCAAGTGTCACAAAGGGGTCCTCTATGCCGCCTGTACAGAGGTCTAAGGAGAAAGCTCGCATTGGATTTCTCGCTATTGATTATTCTCAACTTAGACATCCATACCGGGACAACATAGACAACAGATAATGGACTCCTCTTTTATGCATAAGCATGTAACAACAATTAATAATTTTCTCATATGAGATTGAGGATATATGTCCAAAACTGAAACTTCCACCATGGATCATGGCTTTAGTTAGCGGCCCAATGTTCTTCTCTAACAATATGCATGCTTAACCATAAGGTGGTAGATCTCTCTTACTTCAGACAAGACGAACATGCATAGCAACTCACATGAAATTCAACAAAGAGTAGTTGATGGCGTCCCCAGTGAACATGGTTATCGCACAACAAGCAACTTAATAAGAGATAAAGTGCATAAGTACATATTCAATACCACAATAGTTTTTAAGCTATTTGTCCCATGAGCTATATATTGCAAAGGCGAATGATGGAAATTTAAAGGTAGCACTCAAGCAATTTACTTTGGAATGGCGGAAAATACCATGTAGTAGGTAGGTATGGTGGACACAAATGGCATAGTGGTTGGCTCAAGTATTTTGGATGCATGAGAGGTAATCCCTCTCGATACAAGGTTTAGGCTAGCAAGGCTTATTTGAAACAAACACAAGGATGAACCGGTGCAGCAAACTCACATAAAAGACATATTGTAAACATTATAAGACTCTACACCGTCTTCCTTGTTGTTCAAACTCAATACTAGAAATTATCTAGACCTTAGAGAGACCAAAAATGCAAACCAAATTTTAGCATGCTCTATGTATTTCTTCATTAATGGGTGCAAAGTATATGATGCAAGAGCTTAAACATGAGCACAACAATTGCCAAGTATCACATTATCCAAGACATTATAGCAAATTACTACATGTATCATTTTCCAATTCCAACCATATAACAATTTAACGAAGAAGAAACTTCGCCATGAATACTATGAGTAGAAACTAAGGACATACTTGTCCATATGCTACAGCGGAGCGTGTCTCTCTCCCATAAAGTGAATGCTAGGATCCATTTTATTCAAACTAAACAAAAAACAAAAACAAACCGACGCTCCAAGCAAAGCACATAAGATGTGATGGAATAAAAATATAGTTTCAGGGGAGGAACCTGATAATGTTGTCGATGAAGAAAGGGATGCCTTGGGCATCCCCAAGCTTAGACGCTTGAGTCTTCTTAGAATATGCAGGGGTGAACCACCGGGGCATCCCCAAGCTTAGAGCTTTCACTCTCTTTGATCATGTCGCATCATACTCCTCTCTTGATCCTTGAAAACTTCCCCCACACTAAACTTAGAACAACTCATTAGAGGGTTAGTGGACAATAAAAATTAACATGTTCAGAGGTGACATAATCATTCTTAACACTTCTGGACATTGCATAAAGCTACTGGACATTCATGGATCTAAGAAATTCATCCAACATAGCAAAAGAGGCAATGCGAAATAAAAGGCAGTATCTGTCAAAACAGAACAGTTCGTATTGACGAATTTTATCGAGGCACCAGACTTGCTCAAATGAAAATGCTCAAATTGAATGAAAGTTGCGTACATATCTGTGGATCACTCACGTAAATTGGCATAATTTTCTGAGTTACCTACAGAGAAAACAGCCCAGATTCGTGACAGCAAAGAAATCTGTTTCTGCGCAGTAATCCAAATCTAGTATGAACTTTACTATCAACGACTTTACTTGGCACAATAAAACACTAAACTAAGATAAGGAGAGGTTTCTACAGTAGTAAACAACTTCCAAGACACAAAATAAAAACAAAGTACTGTAGTAAAAATCATGGGTTGTCTCCCATAAGCGCTTTTCTTTAACGCCTTTCAGCTAGGCGCAGAAAGTGTGTATCAAGTATTATCGGAGAGTGGCACTTCTACAGCGGGGTGTGGATTTTTCTCAACCAAGCATAGTATATTGGATACATAAGTTTTAGCGTCTCCCTTTTCATTAGTCTTGGGCTTGCTACTCTCATCAAACAAATTTTCGGGAACAAGCCAAGCATAGTTATTTTCTAGTGCATCATTCATAGCTAGGAGTTTACATGGTATTGGTGCTTTGATCTCCCCTCCATCATCAATATTATTAGTGTATCTTATTCTATCCATGTCCATCTTTTCAAGGAGACTAACAAAATTAGTATGAGAACCAAGCATATTAAATTTAGCAAAGACCTTTCTAGCCTCCCTTGCTATACCACCAAATTCTCTAAGAAGGGTTTCTAAAACAAAATCTTTCTTTTCCCCTTCTTCCATATCACCAAGTGTGAGAAACATGTGTTGGATTATAGAATTGAGATTAACAAATTTAGTTTCCAACATGCGAACTAAAGCAGTAGCAGCAATTTCATAAGTAGGAGCAATGTCTACCAAGTGTCTATCCTCAAAATCGTCAATGGTACTAACATGGTTGAAAAATTCCTCTATATTATTTCTCCCAACTATAGACCCACGTCCTACCGGTATGTCTTTTGTGGTAAAATTAAAAGGAAACATGATGAATCAAATAAAGTAAATGCGAGTAACTAATTTTTTTGTGTTTTTGATATAGCAAACAAGATAGCAAATAAAGTAAAACTAGCAACTAATTTTTTTGTATTTTGATTTAGTGCAGCAAACAAAGTAGTAAATAAAACTAAGCAAGACAAAAACAAAGTAAAGAGATTGGGAAGTGGAGACTCCCCTTGCAGCGTGTCTTGATCTCCCCGGCAACGGCGCCAGAAAAAGAGCTTGATACGCGTACAGCACGCGTCCGTTGGGAACCCCAAGAGGAAGGTGTGATGCGTACAGCGGCAAGTTTTACCTCAGTATGAAACCAAGGTTTATCGAACCAGTAGGAGCCAAGAAGCACGTTGAAGGTTGATGGCGGCGGGATGTAGTGCGGCGCAACACCAGGGATTCCGGCGCCAACGTGGAACCTGCACAACACAACCAAAGTACTTTGCCCCAACGAAACAGTGAGGTTGTCAATCTCACCGGCTTGCTGTAACAAAGGATTAGATGTATAGTGTGGATGATGATTGTTTGCAGAAAAAACAGTAGAACAGTATTGCAGTAGATTGTATTTCAGTATAGAGAATTGGACCGGGGTCCACAGTTCACTAGAGGTGTCTCTCCCATAAGATAAACAGCATGTTGGGTGAACAAATTACAGTTGGGCAATTGACAAATAAAGAGGGCATATGACCATGCACATACATATTATGATGAGTATTGTGAGATTTAATTGGGCATTACGACAAAGTACATAGACCGCTATCCAGCATGCATCTATGCCTAAAAAGTCCACCTTCAGGTTATCATCCGAACCCCCTCCAGTATTAAGTTGCTAACAACAGACAATTGCATTAAGTATTGCGCGTAATGTAATCAGTGACTATATCCTTGAACATAGCACTAATGTTTTATCCCTAGTGGCAACAGCACATCCATAATCTTGGAGATTTGTCACTTCCTGCAGTTCACGGAGACATGAACCCACTATCGAGCATAAATACTCCCTCTTGGAGTTACAAGCATCTACTTGGCCAGAGCATCTACTAGTAACGGAGAGCATGCAAGATCATAAACAACACATAGACATAACTTTGATAATCAACATAACAAGTATTCTCTATTCATCGGATCCCAACAAACGCAACATATAGAATTACAGATAGATGATCTTGATCATGTTAGGCAGCTCACAAGATCCGACAATTAAGCACAATGGGAAGAAGACAACCATCTAGCTACTGCTATGGACCCATAGTCAAGGGGTAGACTACTCACACATCACTCCGGAGGCGACCATGGCGGCGTAGAGTCCTCCGGGAGATGATTCCCCTCTCCGGCAGGGTGCCGGAGGCGATCTCCTGAATCCCCCGAGATGGGAGTGGCGGCGGCGGCGTCTCTGGAAGGTTTTCCGTATCGTGGCTCTCGGTACTGGGGGTTTCGTGACGGAGGCTTTAAGTAGGCGGAAGGGCAGGTCAAGAGGCGGCACGAGGGGCCCACACCATAGGGCCGCGCGGCCAAGGGGGGGGGCCGCGCCGCCCTAGGGTGTGGCCACCTCGTGGCCCCACTTCGTCGCCTCTTCGGTCTTCTGGAAGCTTCGTGGCAAAATAGGACCCTGGGCGTTGATTTCGTCCAATTCCGAGAATATTTCGTTACTAGGATTTCTGAAACCAAAAACAGCAGAAAACAACAACTGGCACTTCGGCATCTTGTTAATAGGTTAGTTCCAGAAAATGCACGAATATGACATAAAGTGTGCATAAAACATGTAGATATCATCAATAATGTGGCATGGAACATAAGAAATTATCGATACGTCGGAGACGTATCATGTGCCTCACGACTTCGCCGCTTTCAACAACTACCTCGAGTGGTTCCATGAGAACACGCGCATCGAGTTAGTTAAGCACGCGTATCCTGAGGAGATCTTGGACGACCCCATCCAGTTCGATGAGGTTGGGCAAAGCCAGCACGACACCTTTGCTCGCAGAGGGAGATCGACTTCTATTGGTTCCGAGCTGAACTTCGTGGTAATGGATTCTCTCACTAACTAGTACATCATCTAGATTGCCATGTGCTCGCTTCAATTGTGTATGCTATGTTTGTCACAGCGGGAGGAGATCCAAAAAACAGCTGAGGAGTGCGAGATTATGTGGGACCAGAGCCATAGAGATGAAAAGCCTGTCGGACCGTTGCGGTATTTCATTAAGGTATGATCACCAACTTTGAATGTACGCTACTATGATGTGGTGGCTTTGTAACCATTAACGGCATGACGCAGAACACTGCACGAAAGATGCGGCGGTTAGCCAGCTTGCTAGGTTGCCGGGAAGGCGAAATCGCTACATCTTCCTCTTCAGAAGAGCGGGAGGTATGGACTATTTTGTTGCTGTCAAACATGTTCTTACTAATTTCAACTTTTGTAATCTCATGTGTTCATGTTTGTGAAGATTCCTGAGGACGAGCTAATTCTGAGTCAAGGCATACTTCCAAAGCATACCTCCAAGCAAGCCCCAAGGTCAGCTTACCAGTTGAAGCCAAGGGGCAAGGGTCCAAACCGGTACACTCCGGAAGATTATGTCAACCGAGGAAAGAAGGTTGTCACTGAGGAGGATGAGGGGCCGCCGCGGAGATCAGCTTTGTCGAGGATGAGGAACGACGAGCCGTTCTCTTCAGATGAGGAGGAGGAGGAGGAGGAGCAGGAGGAGCAGCAGCAACAACAGCCACGGCAGCGGACGAAGAGGATGGCCGTCCGGAAGCAGCCCGCGAGGACGGCACGTCGAGGACGCTACTAGGATGTGCTACGTGTTGTTGTGAACTCTATCTTCATAAGTATCGATTTGTGAACCCTATGTCATTTCGAACCATGGTCTGTAATGCTACTTGTTGTTTGAATCTACGTGCTACAATGTGACCTATGAAGTGTTATATGTGTATGTCATGAAATTGCTACTTGTTGTGTCCAATGTTGTACTCATAACTGTTGGAGTTTGGTAGGATTTTTCATGTTTTTAACACAAGTCAATGTGTGCCGCCCTTCCCACTGGCGCCACAAATGCTACTGTGGCGCCCGTGGCATCGGCGCCACACATGCCAACTTATATGAACTATTGGATCGAAAACATCCAGGGGCTCCGGACGATAAGTCCTTAGCCGTTTTCGCGAGCCTCTATGTGTGGCGCCCGTGGCATCGGCGCCACACAGGCTAGTGTGGCGCTCGTGGCATCGGCGCCACACATCGAGCCTCGCAAAACGGCTAAGTCCCAGAGGAATTGTCTCACAGTATGTTTTGGGCAATTACAAGTGCATGTGTGGCGCCGTTGGGAGGGGCGCCACACATGGTGCCACGTCGGATGGGCGCACCAGCTCAGCGGCGAGGGGGCCACGTCGGCTGGGAGAGTGGCGCCGGCAGGAGGGGCGCCACATGGGCATGTGTGGCGCCCGTGGGAGGGGCGCCACACAAAAGGGTTAGATTGGTGAAATAGTTTCGCCGGAGGGTCATTCTGTGCTTTTCTTTCACTTTTGGGTTATTTTTGTGCAAATCGCCCGGCAGGAAACCACACGAGGCTCTGCCGGCCGTGTACGTATTAGCGACAAACAAATCGCCTGTCTGCTTGCAATTAACCGGCAGGCCCGGCGCACCTGGCTATGAGAGGTTACAGACATCTGTAGTCCGAATCAGTAGTTTTTTTTAAACGAGGGCAGAAGTTTTGCCCAAATCAATTAATTAAGAAGAGTTTTATAAAAGTAGTTAAAGTTTTAACAAGGGATCACTCTCTCGGCATGATGTTGCTCAAATGCTTGCACCTGCCCTAACCTACAAACGAGTCTCGGTTTTAATTCTCTCAATAGTAACTTGAGAGGGTGCTTGTTTGTTAAGGAAGATCCTAGCATTGCGTTCATTCCAAATCTCTCAAGTGACAAAAAAAAGCGTGAGTGAGAAAATAGTCTTTCTACTAGAAGTGGTGCCACCCGCCATCATGTTCCACCAAGAGTCGATGGAGAGACCAACCCATTGCGTCGGTGAATGGATGGAATGCCAATCCAATCCTTGATGGCATTCCAAATGCGATTCGTGTACCGGCACTTTATGAAGAGGTGGTCAACGGTCTCAAGAGCTTGCTTGCAGAGGGGGCAACGGTCACAATTTTGCCAACATCTTGCTAGTTTGAATGAGATGTGCTCCGAGCTACAGTGGAATAGCTTCTCGCCGTGTTCCATCGAATCTGGGAGCCTCTCCGTTTAGGGTGTCCATTCCCAGTCACCTTTTCCTAAACACGACCCTCAAATAAAATTACTACAAATTAAGCGTAAAAGTCGTGTCAGGTGTTTTGATAGAGTTCCTATGTATGGGGGATGGGGTTGAGCACACCGAACAATATTTGGAGCACGTCCAGACCGAAGCAACTTTTGGAACGCGCGACTAGGAGAGGTTAAGTGTCAATCCTAATTCTTTTGGAAAATGTTTTGGAGCTCACGACCAGAGATGCTCTAAGGCTTTTATCTATCCGATCCTGATGAGAGACAACGTGTTAACGAGGCAACAAGTCAAATGCCGCTGGTGTGTATTTACTGCCGTAAAAGAAGAGGAAAAGTGTCAACATAGTATTTCCTCCCTTGGGAAATAAGTGTGGCTAATTTGTGACAAATCTAGGACACTTATTTTTGAAAGGAGGAAACTGTATCAAATAAATATATCTTTATCAGAAACATATAGCACGAATGCGCCCACGCTGTTGCCACGATGAAAAATCGGAAAAAAGGCGTTATTTCGAATTTGCCACTGTCCACACAAATTTCCTTGGCAACTTCAACCTCGAGGAGACAAATGCGACCATCGAGCGCCACGTTAAGGAAATCCCCCAAATAAGAGCGGAAATAGAGGATGGTGGCAACCGAGTGGTAGGCCATGGCGGCGCTGCTCGCCTAGAGGGAGGCAGCCGCCGATCGCGAGACTGCCATGGTGGAGAGAGGAGATTGTCATCTTGGCGCTGAAATCGCAGCCCTCTCCTTTGTGCGGCCGCAACCATTGAACTTTTTCATCAGACTTGGTTGTAGATCATAGGGCTTCAGTGAAAATACTTTGGTGTGCAACCTGCAAGATTGCGGCGTTAGTTCTTTTCTTTGTGTGAGCACTATGTCTGCAACTTTTAAAACACTGTGATTTTTTTTCAGGTTAAGCCTTTCTTGGACTATGTTGTCCAACGACTTACCTCTTCTACTTACTATTCATTTCAGTATCTTCTTCGACCCTATGACTTGGACATGATTCATGCGCATGGTAATGGAAGCTTACAGTTACGCAACGAAACTACCTGCCTGCCTCCTCTGCCACTCTCTCTTCATGTGAGTACGTGATACGTGCCATTTTACTTTCACTCTATGACTTTGACATAATTTACATTTATGGTAATGGAAACTAGCAGTTACGCATCGAAACATTGATGGCTTAGGTACTGCGTCGACGTATTTCCCTTTACGTCGTTGCCATACGTTACCTTACGGGAATTTTGGACATGAAAATCCTCTTGCCACTCTATCATGAAACATTTTCCCTAACAACTATACCACGTGGGAAAAGAGTGGGGACTGCCGCGCCGGTACGCATTAAACATTGTCGTCCTTGTAGGATAACGTTGCATAGAAAACAAAAAAAATTCCTACCGCGAACACGCAATCCAAGCCAAGATGCAATCTAGAAGATGGTAGCAACGAGGGAATTATCGAGTCTCACCCTTGAAGAGATTCCAAAGCCTACAAGATGAGGCTCGTGTTGCTGCGGTAGACATTCACTTGCCGCTTGCAAAAGCGCGTAGAAGATCTTGATCACCGGCGCCACGAACGGGCAGCACCTCCGTACTCGGTCACACGTTCGGTTGTTGATGAAGACGACGTCCACCTCCCGTTCTAGCGGGCAGCGGAAGTAGTAGCTCCTTTTGAATCCGACAGCACGACGGCGTGGTGTCGGTGGCGGTGGAGAACTCCGGCGGAGCTTCGCTAAGTGAAAGTATAGAGATGGTAAACCTAGAGGGGGGGGTGAATAGGTTTCTACAAATTTTAATTCTTTCTTTGCAATATTAGGCTTTGCGAAATATAAAGATGAGCCTAATGCAAACTAGGTGAAGCAACCTATATGAGGATACAACTAACTCAAGCACAAAGGCTCTCACAGGCAGTTAAATCACAAGTAAGGAGTTCGGTTAGAGATAACCGATAGCACGCGGAGACGAGGATGTATTCCCGTGTTCCCTTGCTTTGCAACAAGGTACGTCACGTTTGGAGGAGTGGAGGTCCCACGAAGGATTCCCCGCGCCACGAAGGCTCACCCTATTCTCCGGAGCCTATCCCACGAAGGAATAGCTCACTCACTTGTGGTAGACTTTGAGGTAGCCTCCAAACCTTCACAATCTTGCCCGGAGCAAATCCACAGCCGGGATGCTTCCGGACTCCTCTTGCCTACCTAGGATTTCCAAGGAACCCTAGGAAGCAAGCTTCTCAATGAATACAAGGGGGAATGAGATTTGGCTTGGTAGAACGGTAGATCGGGTCCTCCTCTAATGATTCCCCGGAGGGATTTGAGTTTGGGTGGAGGAGGAGGAAGATCTGAGGCTTTTGGTGTTTCTAGCAATGGAGTAAGAGAGAGAGAGCTCAAGAACAGCTTGTAGTGTAGTGCCTAACTGTTCAGAGGTAGGAGAAGACCTATTTATAGTGTTCTTCGAAATACGGCCGTTGGTCACTTGCCACATCAGCAGATTCTTCGAGAAACCCGGTCAACCGGATTTGGCGCCGGACAGGCCGGTCCACAGCCCGGTCAGACCGGGCCACAGACCGGGCCGGCCGGTTTCCAACCGGAGCTGGGACCGGGTCTTGACCGGGCAGGCTTCTGAGCTTACTGGATGGTGCCTGGATGTCACAGGCGCAGAGTCCGGTTGCTGACCGGGCCGCTCGGTCAGGCTCCCGGTCAGACCGGGCCGTGGACCGGAGCAGCCGGTTCGAAACCGGGCTGGTGACCGGACGCACGCCGGAGAGCTTCTCTTCTTTACTGGAACTTGCCCGGATGGCACCGGTTCTGTGTCCGGTTGGTGACCGGGCCGCCCGGTGCCAGGGCCGGTCCGACCGGATCTGTGACCGGCCAGGCTCAGAAAAACTAGCTGATTTTTCGTCGAATTGGGGGGGTCTCCCGTTGCCTTTTGTTCCATTGCTACACCATCATACCTCTTTGGCTAATACCTGAAAGTCATCTTGTAGGCATGTATTAGTCCAAATACTCTAGCACGGTGTCATAGATACCAAAATAATGGATAAGGGTAAAATACCCTTACAATCTCCCCCTTTTTGGTATACGATGACAAACCGAGCTAGAGTAACACATAGATATTATGATAAGCTCTAAACCTTGATTCCATATAAGATATTACGACAGCTCCCCCATAATGTGTGCACTTGGAGAATTTGCGTTTGAATGCAAAGTGCACCATTTGTGGAATATGAGAAGCTCCCCCAATATCTTTAGGAAACAAGCATGATATGGACAAGTATATCAACATATATAAGCATAAAGCATGATTATCCATAAAGCATGATTATCCTAACATAGAGTAGCACACATAATAGTCGTCCATACATATCCATACATGAATTATTCAAAGTAGCAAATGGTTCTTGAGAAATCAAAGCAAATACGCACAAGCCATATAAAATCCAAATAAAGCAACTCCCATGGCTTGTGACAACGAAAGAACCCCGTAATTCTAGGCTCTACTCTCTTCTCCCCCTTTGGCATCGGAACACCAAAAAGGCGAAGAAAAAAAAAGAGAGATGCTAGCGTCCCGTCAATAGAAATGGGGCCCCGCGGATGGAGAGTTGCCATCACCATCCCCATCGTCATCCTCTTCATCGTCATCCTCTTCATCATCATCCTCATTTCCTTCATCCTCTTCATCATCATCATCAGAAGGTGCACGAGCAAATCTAGGAGTAGGACCACCAAAGTACAGAGAAGGATCAAAGTTCTGGAACATCTCATCAGTGAGAAGAGGCATCTCCCAGTCTAGTACATGGACAGGCTCCAACTCAGGGCCAGGAGGAGGGATAGGCACATTCCTAGCAGCCATGAACTCATTTTGGCGCCTCCTTGTCTCTTGGTTCAAAGAGAGACTTTGATGTGCAACATCATTTGTATTTTTGCACATCTGCCATAAGCGAGAGAAGAACCGTGCGACACCACGCTGTGGGCGACGAGAGGAGCTGGAGCTAGCATGGTCATGGCGTGCCTTGGACCGGCGCTCAGAAGGCATCATTTCAGGAACATCCGGGTTATCACCTTGGGCAGGTATTTTGAAAGCTTCCAGCCTGACCCGCTCACCTAGAGTATTGAGAGGTGCGGGCACAACCTTGTTGATGAGCAGCTGAACGTACTGGGCAAGATTAGGAGTCAACCTCTCGCGAACACAGCGCCGTAACTCACAGTAGATGAGATCACAGCCATCAATAACTTGCCGGTGCTCAGGCATACAGTAGTACATCAAGTTCAGATGATATGCACGGCATTCACTTGTATCGCCGGACTTGCTGATGAGAGTCTCACGGAATAGCTTGGCAAGTAAGAGGTAGGAGTAGTACATCCCAGAGATGGTGGGAGGTCCAGGTGTGGGTTCCGGCGGATAGCAACCGGCAATGTCCCCACGGTTGAACTTCTGCTGAGAATATATCTTGAAGCCAGAAGCACGCCCTCCACCAAACCCCAAAGCGTCACAGAAATCAAGATAGTTGCAAGTGTATTTCTGTTTGCCAGTCATCCAAGTCATAGTCCGAGCTGCATCATCATGGAAAAAGACCGTGCAGTGAAACTGTCTCACCAAGGTTGGACAATAGCACCCATCAGTAGGTGTCAAGCACATAAGATCATACAACCCCATCCGCCTCAAGGTCGCAACCACAAAGCGAAACTTGGTGGCTTCATACATTCCAATGACATCCTTGATGGCCTTGGGCATAACAATGGTTCCTTTCTTCATGTGCTCGCGGGAGTTATAGAAGTCATCCCACATGACTTGCTGTGTGTTGGTCCAGAAAAATTGATCTCCCCCTGTGTAAGTGGGTTCCTCAAAGCGATAGGGGTTGGACTCTCTGAGTCTTCTCCATGCCCCAATATGTACATTACCAACATGGAAATCTGGCAGAACCTCATCACCATCCTGTGCTGCCTCTTTATCTTTCCTCTTATTGGCAGATTTCTTGATTCGGCCTCTAGTTGAGCTGCCACCCGTAGTCTGAGGAGCACGACCAGTATAGCGCCGGGGTGGAACCCCGGAGCGCCTCCCTCTCTTGGCAACAGGGCCAAGGTCCGCATCAGTCCATTCATCACCTGTGAATCAGCAAAATAGGGCGAGGATAGCAAGGAGGTAAGTGTACATGTCATCAGCATATGTGAGAAAGCCAAAAGCATAGCCTAGATTCAAGTGTCTCGACGAGATCATGCGAAAAAGCTGGGCGAGCCGGCGCAGGAGCCGGTCCGACCGGACGACAGACCGGACAAGCCGGTTGGCCATCCGGTTGACCGGGCGGTGCGCCGGACCAGCCGGTCGAGAGGCCGGTCGACCGGGCTGTAGACCGGGTCATGCTGAGTTGTGATGTTTGCCCAGAAATTCGACATAAAATCATGCAAAACTCACAAACTTGAACATAGATTATACCAGGAGAGTGAACAATGTGCATAGGAGGGGTGTGACACTCTAGGTGGCATGAGGACTTACTAACCCTAACCCTAACCCTAACCCTAACCCTAACTTTTCTCAACTTTCCTCAAAAATGAGCAATGGGAGAGGGAAAGCAAGAGGGAGAGGGATAGGGAGAAAGATTTACCCGAAGACATTGTCCTCTTGGCCCAAGTGAGCAAGAAGAACTCGTGAAGAAGGCTTGAGGACCAAATCCCCACGATCTCCCAAACGAGCTTGAAAGGGACCAAATCCTTTGGTGAAGGTGCTTGAGAGATCCCGATCTATGGTTGTGTGAAGTTTGGGGAGAATCTAGTGGTGGGAAGTGCCTAGGGTGTGGTGGAGATGGTGGAGGCGGCGGCCATGGAGGTTTGAGAGGTGGGGGATAATGGGGAAGAAGATCCCCAAGGGGTATCCTCTTCAAAACATAACAGCCCGCACGGCCGGTCGGGCGCCCGGTCGACCGGGCCAGTGACCGGACGATCCGGCGCACAGGCCGGTCCGACCGGGCCAGTGACCGGCCAGAGTCAATTTTCCCAAAAATGTGTCATTTTGCCTCGTTTTGCCCCTATTCTTTGTGTAAATGTGTGTGAGTGCTCATATGATGACATGTACATATAGATAGATAGATGATGATGAGATGAGCATAGACATGGGATTGGAAAACACAAAGTTCTCTAGGCATACCCATTGGAGTGAAAATGCAAACAAGATACAAATAGCTACAATGGGCATGATTCGAAGTATATCAAGAATCATAAGAGCATTTTGAAATAGTTTTTGCAATAAGATCATTTGGCCTTATATAGTCAAATCAAGTTGTAATGAAGGCTCAATGAGGGGCGGGGGATTACTTCCCCTATGTGAAAGCGCAAATGTCATGAGACCTCGAAGAGACATGCTTGGGTCCATATAATGACATTGGGTCTATTTATGTTGCACACATAGGTATGCATCATACCAAGATATGGTAGAATGACTATCCCCATATGTGCTATGCCTCTAAGCTAGATAGCAAGATAAATGCAAGAATATAGTGCAAGAAGTTAATCAATCCAAGTTTTTAGGATCAAGAATACCAAGTTCTCCTCTCAAGTTAACAAAGTGGGCTTCATACAAAGGCTTAGTGAAAATATCCGCCAATTGGTAGGTTGTTCCCACATGAGTGAGATCAATATCCTTATTGGCAACATGATCACGTAGGAAGTGATGGCGAATGTCAATATGTTTGGTGCGACAATGTTGAACCGGGTTGTTGGCGATCTTTATTGCACTTTCATTGTCACAAAGAAGAGGCACCGTACCAAGAGACACACCATAGTCTTTCAAGGTTTGCTTCATCCATAACAATTGAGTGCAACAAGATGCCGCGGATATGTATTCGGCTTCGGCGGTGGATAGGGCGGTGGAGTTTTGTTTCTTGGATGACCAACTCACCAATGACCGGCCAATAAATTGGCAAGCCCCGGAGGTAGACTTCCGATCAACCTTATCACCGGCCCAATCGGAATCCGAATAGCCAATGAGTTCAAAGGTTGACCCCTTTGGATACCATAGCCCGAGAGTAGGAGTGAGAACAAGGTATCTTAGTATCCGTTTGACCGCCACTAAATGGCTCTCCTTGGGAGCGGATTGAAAACGAGCACACATCCCTACACTTAGCATGATATCCGGCCTAGAGGCACAAAGGTAGAGCAAGGATCCTATCATGGAGCGGTATACCTTTATGTCCACATCCTTCTCACCGTCACATGAACCAAGTTGCCCCTTTACGGGCATGGGTGTCTTCATTGGACTTGCATTGGTCATGTTGAATTTCTTGAGCATGTCCTTCACATACTTTTCTTGAGAGATGAAGGTGCCTTTTGCAAGTTGCCTCACTTGGAAGCCTAGAAAGAACTTCAACTCTCCCATCATGGACATCTCAAATTTCCTAGTCATCAATAGCTCAAAAGCTTTGTTATGATTGGGGTTAGTTCCACCAAAAATAATATCATCAACATATATTTGACATATAAAGAGGCCACCCCCTTTAACCCGCTTGGTGAAAAGGGTGGAATCGACCGTACCCATGCAAAACCCATCATGTAGTAAGAAATCCCTAAGGAACTCATACCAAGCACGTGGAGCTTGCTTGAGACCGTAGAGTGCCTTATGGAGTAAATACACGTGGTTGGGTCGGCATGGGTCTTCGAAACCCGGGGTTGAGCCACATATGCGGTTTCCTTTAGGGGACCATTCAAAAATGCACTTTTCACATCCATTTGATATAATTTGAAATTGTGGAAAGATGCAAATGCAAGCAAAAGACGAATAGCTTCAAGGCAGACTCTGGCGCAAAGGTATCCTCAAAATCCATACCTTCTATTTGGGCAAACCCTTGCGCCACTAACCTTGCTTTGTTTCGTATAACAATGCCATTCTCATCTTGCTTGTTCTTGAATACCCATTTGGTCCCAATGACATTGATGCGATGATCCTTGGGTCTCTCAACTAGAGACCATACTTCATTACGAGTGAAACACTCCAATTCTTCTTGCATGGCAATTACCCAATCCGGATCGACCAAGGCTTCATGTACCTTAAGTGGTTCAAAACTAGACACAAAAGCATGATGTTGACAATAAGTGATAAGTAATGCATGGTGTCTACGAGTTACCACTCCTCTTGAGATGCTACCAAGGACTTGATCCACTTTCATGTCACTTGCCCTTGTAGCGGCCTTGATCTTCCGAACGGTTCCTTCATGATCAATGAATTCATCTCTTGCTAGTACTTGATCATGAGGGACCACTTGAGCTTGATCATTAGTTGAGGATGTTTCTTGATCGTCATCATGATCTTGCTCCATGGAATGAGGATCTTCTTCTTGTTCTTCGGATTGAGACTCATCTTGAGTGGAGGGTGCTTCTTGAGTTGCACTTGATGGTTCAGCTTGGGTTGAGCTAGGCTCTACTTGTGGCGTGCTTGAGACATCTACTCCATCATCTTGATCATCATTATGAACCTCCATGGGCCGGATGTGTCCAATGCCCATATGCTTGATGGCACTAGATGGATCAACATCATTACCTGCAACACATGGAACAACTTGCTCCACTTGGGAGCCATTATCCTCCAAGAACACCACGTCACAAGATACTTCCATAGTCCCGGAGGACCGGTTGTAGTATCTATAGGCGTGAGAGTTCTCCGCATATCCAACAAATATACCCTCTATGGTTCTAGTTTCAAATTTACCGAGCTTTCCTTTGTTGTTCTTAACAAGGCATTTGCATCCAAAGACACGAATATACATGACATTAGGCTTGTTACCGGTAAGGAGCTCGTATGGGGTTTTGTTGTGGAGGGGACGGAGGAAGAGCCGGTTGGAGTAGTGGACGGCCGTAGAGATGGCTTCTCCCCAAAAGTTGTGGGGTGAGTTGAATTCACTCAACATGGTTCTTGCCATCTCAATGATAGTCCGGTTCTTCCTTTCAACAACACCATTTTGTTGAGGGGTGTATGGCGCCGAAAACTCATGCTTGATGCCCTCATCATCCACAAACTCTTGCATAGTGTAGTTCTTGAACTCGGTGCCATTGTCGGTCCTAATTGCCTTGATCTCGGATTCATACATACGTTGAGCTTTCTTGGCGAAGGTGATGAACTCTCTATGGGTCTCGTCCTGAGACTTAAGGAGAAAGACCCAAGAGTATCTTGAGTAATCATCAACAATGACAAGTCCATACTTGCTTCCACCAAGAGTATCATAGTGTGATGGCCCAAAGAGGTCCAAATGAAGGAGCTCCAAAGGCCTAGATGTGGTAACAATACTCTTGATGGGATGCTTCTTCTTGAGTTGCTTTCCGGCTACACATGCACTACAAACACGATCTTTCTCAAAAGAAACACCGGTTAGTCCCACAATATGCTCACCCTTTAGGAGTTGTTTAAGATTCCTCATGTTAACATGACCAAGGCGGCGATGCCACAACCATCCTTCGTCATGCTTGGCCGCCATTAGACATGTGGAGAAGGAGGGGCTCTCTTTCGAGAGGTCAACCACATAAAGGTTGTTCTCCACAAATCCAACAAGGACCAATTTGAGATTGTCACTCCTAAAGACTTGCACATAATATTTAGTGAAATATGAATTGTACCCGGCATCGGCAAGATGATATATAGAAAGTAAGTTATAGCCAATGTGTTCAACAAGCATAACCGTCTCAAGGCACAAGTCCTTAGAGATTGCTACCTTGCCATACCCAAGTACCTTTCCCTTTGAGTTGTCACCAAAGGTAATGCTTGACTTCTTGTGGATATCTTCAATGAATTGATCAAGCACACCTTTTCCTCCGGTCATATGATTGGTGCATCCACTATCAAACACCCATTTTGGACCAGGAGGAATACCCCTACAAAATCAAGTAGAGGATTTAGGAACCCATCGATTAATGGGTTCCTTTGCAATGGCAACAATATCTTTTGGTACCCAAATTGAGTACTCTCTATAAGCATAGCCATTAGGAGGGCCAACATAGTTAGCATAGACATCGCCATAATAATCAACAAATAATGCATAGTGATCGTTTGGCCCCGTGCGGGCACCACTAGTGGCTTTGCCCTTTGAGGCTTTGCCATTGTTAGTGACCTTCTTGTTCTTATCTTGAGCGGGTTTCTCCTTCTTGTAGTTGTTCTTCTTGTGGGACTTGGGAGTATATCCAAGTCCATACTTTTGATTGTTTGACCTTTGCTTACTCAAGAGGTCATCCAATCCCATCTTGTTCTTGGCGGTGGTGAACTTTGCAAGTTCCTTTGTTAGCCTAACATTTTCCTCAAGAATAGATGCTTGCTCACAAGAAGATTCATTAGGATGATAGTCAAGACCATATTTGGTCACCAAGGACTCAAGATATGCATTGGTCTCAACATGCAAAGAAAGTTCCTCTTGTAGACGAACATGTTCCTCAACAAGTTTAGCATGCTCACTAGTAAAGGAAATGGAGGAACAAGCAACCTTTTCAACATCATTGGGATCCTTCATTGATCCAAGAGCCTTTTTGTAGGATTCTTGAAGTAGATCATGATTCTCTCCAAGTTTCTTGAGCTCATCCTTGACAAGCTTGTTAGCTCTTTCAAGGTGGTCAAGATCCCTAGTGAGAGAAGCATGAGCAACTTCAAGTTCCTCCTTTGAAGCATTGAGCTCTTGGGTCAATAATTGAGCCCTATCAATAGTTTCTAGGTCCTTAACTTTATCAAGTTCATGAGTTTCAATTTGTTGCTTAAGGCCTTGAGATATGCACCTTTCGGTTTTTAGCTCTTGTCTTAGGAGATTGAATCTCCGTTCCTTCTCATTCAATTGATATTCTAATTCCTCAATGGACTCATCCTTTTCTTTGAGTGAGTCCATCAAGAAATCAAACTTGACAAGAGCTTCACCACGAAGGGTGCATCTAACATCATAGAGTTCCTTAAGCATAATTAATTCTTCTTGATCTTCGTTTTCATCATCAAGAACACTAGATAGGGAAGGTGGAGGTTCCATTACCTTGGTTTCCCTTGCCATAAGACAAGAGCCAATGATTGAAGAGGAGGGAGAGTCATCGGAGTCATCATCTTGAGTTGTTCTTGCCATGAAGGAAGAGCCAACATCATTCTCCGTGGAGTAATCTTTGGAGTAGTCATATGTGAAGAGTGACCCGGGCTTAGAGTAAGCTAAACCGGCCACTCCGGCCTCCTTCTCCTCATCTTCCTCTTCTTCATCGGACAAGTACTCGGCCCCAACAAAAGCTCTTCCCTTGTTCTTCTTGTACCGATCGTTGATTGGGTTCGGCTTCAATCTTGGCTTGACCCCTTTGATGAACTTTGGCTTGTCTACCCTTTTCTCATAAGGGCACTCATTTGCAAAGTGGTTATCTTCATCACAATTGTAGCAAGTTCTCTTCTTCTTCTTGTCATTGAGGAGCATTGGGAACTTCGCCTTGTACTTCTTGGCAAAGAAAGCAAAGTCGGTAGCAATGTCACTAGTTGAAGTCATCTCTTCATCTTCTTCAATCTCATAGTCTTCTTTGCTTTCATGGTCGGCTCTAGCTTTGAGAGCAAGGTTGTGTGAAGCTTCATGGTTGTGTGAGGCTTCATCAACACGGTTCATTGCCTTGAGCCTCTTTCCGGCTTTGGCCATGCTTTCATTGGCAGCCACATAGGAGACTAGATCATCGGAGTTGAGATCGGCACTCTTGGTCATGATTTGCAAGTTGAGTCCAAGGTTGGTGTCTTCTTGTTTGACGGCAATCATAGCAATGACCTTGGATTTTATGAAGGCTTCGTTCATCTCAAATCCGTCATTGTACTTCTCAACACCAAGTCCCTTGACCCTTACTTTCGTGAGCACCAAGCCTAGCATAGGCATCGAATATGGATTCTCCATCTCGAATCATGAATTGGTAGGCCTCTTGCTTTGCGGTCTCATAGAGAGCTGATTGGATCAAATCGGTTCCCTCTTGGAGTACTACGATCCGATCCCACAACTCTTTAGCGGAGACAATGTCATCGACTTGATCAAGAAGCTTGCGGTTGATGCCACTTCTAATCTTGTCACGTGCGGATGCATTGAGTTGACGGTTGTAGAACTTCGGTGGAGGTCAACCGAGTAGGATCTTGTGGCTCCCGATGTCCATGAACAATGAGCTCCCATAGCTCCACACCGCAGCTGCGAATATGAGATTCCATAGCAGATTTCCAATGTGGAAAGTGAGTTCCATCGTAATGGGGAACGGTCCCACTATGGTTTATATGAGGCATGGGTGAAGTGTTTCTGGGATAGTCATGGTTAACATCATGGTAGGATTCCTTAGAGGCCGAAGCCCCACTAGGAGTTCCACCCATGATTAGGTTCTTAAGCATGGCAGTCATTTCTGTCATTTGGTTTTGTAGCTCATCCTCCTTTTTCTTCTTCTCGGCCTCATATGCCAAGAATCTAGATTTCATCTCTTTAACCGAAAGGTTAGAGTCTTCATCTAGACCCTCGAAGAGTTTATCCATCTCACTCTTAAGGCGGTGAAGCCCTTAATAAGAGTCCAGGCTCTGATACCAATTGAAAGTATAGAGATGGTAAACCTAGAGGGGGTGAATAGGTTTCTACAAATTTTAATTCTTTCTTTGCAATATTAGGCTTTGCGGAATATAAAGATGAGCCTAATGCAAACTAGGTGAAGCAACCTATATGAGGATACAACTAACTCAAGCACGAAGGCTCTCACAGGCAGTTAAATCACAAGTAAGGAGTTCGGTTAGAGATAACCGATAGCACGCGGAGACGAGGATGTATTCCTGTGTTCCCTTGCTTTGCAACAAGGTACGTCACGTTTGGAGGAGTGGAGGTCCCACGAAGGATTCCCCGCGCCACGAAGGCTCACCCTATTCTCCGGAGCCTATCCCACGAAGGAATAGCTCACTCACTTGTGGTAGACTTTGAGGTAGCCTCCAAACCTTCACAATCTTGCCGGAGCAAATCCACAGCCCGGATGCTTCCGGACTCCTCTTGCCTACCTAGGATTTCCAAGGAACCCTAGGAAGCAAGCTTCTCAATGAATACAAGGGGGAATGAGATTTGGCTTGGTAGAACGGTAGATCGGGTCCTCCTCTAATGATTCCCCGGAGGGATTTGAGTTTGGGTGGAGGAGGAGGGAGATCTGAGGCTTTTGGTGTTTCTAGCAATGGAGTAAGAGAGAGAGAGCTCAAGAACAGCTTGTAGTGTAGTGCCTAACTGTTCAGAGGTAGGAGAAGACCTATTTATAGTGTTCTTTGAAATACGGCCGTTGGTCACTTGCCACATCAGCAGATTCTTCGAGAAACCCGGTCAACCGGATTTGGCGCCGGACAGGCCGGTCCACAGCCCGGTCAGACCGGGCCACAGACCGGGCCGGCCGGTTTCCAACCGGAGCTGGGACCGGGTCGTGACCGGGCAGGCTTCGAGCTTCTTGGATGGTGCCCGGATGTCACAGCGCAGAGTCCGGTTCTTGACCGGGCCGCTCGGTCGAGCTCCGGTCGACCGGGACCGTGGACCGGAGCAGCCGGTTCGAAACCGGGCTGGTGACCGGACGCACGCCGGAGAGCTTCTCTTCTTTATCGGAACTTGCCGGATGGCACCGGTTACGTGTCCGGTTGGTGATCGGGCCGCCGGTGCAGGGCCGGTCCGACCGGATCTGTGACCGGCCAGCTCGAAAAAACTAGCTGATTTTTCGTCGAATTGGGGGGGTCTCCCGTTGCCTTTTGTTCCATTGCTACACCATCATACCTCTTTGGCTAATACCTGAAAGTCATCTTGTAGGCATGTATTAGTCCAAATACTCTAGCACGGTGTCATAGATACCAAAATAATGGATAAGGGTAAAATACCCTTACACTAAGCGTGCGGGAGCTTATGGAGGAGAGGGGGGCGGCTAGGGTTTGGGAGGGGGTGGCCGGCCACTTGAGGGGGGTGGCCAGGCTGTGGTCTTTAGGTGGCCGGCCCCCTCCCCTTGTCCCTCATTATATAGGTGGAAGCCCCAAGGGTTGGACTACAAGTCTCCGAATAAGACCCGAACCCAAAACCTTCCATATGATAGGGAAACCTACCCAAGCTAGGACTCCCACTAGAGGTGGGAGTTCCACCTTCCATGGAGGGGGTGGCCGGCCCCCCTTGGGGGAGTCCACTTGGGACTCCTCCCCCTCTAGGGTTGGCCGGCCATGGAGGTGGAGTCCCTCCGGGACTCCACCTTCCTTGGTGGTTTCTTCCGGACTTTTCTAGAACCTTCTAGAACCTTCCATAGAACCTTCCGGATCATTTTAATTCACATAAAATGACATCCTATATATGATTCTTATTCTCCGGACCATTCCGGAACTCCTCGTGATGTCCGGGATCTTATCCGGGACTCCGAACAAATATTCGAACTCCATTCCATATTCAAGTTCTACCATTTCAACATCCAACTTTAAGTGTGTCACCCTACGGTTCGCGAACTATGCGGACATGGTTGAGTACTCACTCCGACCAATAACCAATAGCGAGATCTGGAGATCCATAATGGCTCCCACATATTCAACGATGACTTTAGTGATCGAATGAACCATTCACATACGATACCAATTCCCTTTGTCACGCGATATTTTACTTGTCTGAGGTTTGATCTTCGGTATCACTCTATACCTTGTCCAACCTCGTCTCCTGACAAGTACTCTTTACTCGTACCGTGGTATGTGGTCTCTTATGAACTTATTCATATGCTTGCAAGACATTAGACGACATTCCACCGAGAGGGCCCAGAGTATATCTATCCGTCATCGGGATGGACAAATCCCACTGTTGATCCATATGCCTCAACTCATACTTTCCGGATACTTAATCCCACTTTTATAACCACCCATTTACGCAGTGGCGTTTGGTGTAATCAAAGTACCTTTCTGGTATAAGTGATTTATATGATCTCATGGTCATAAGGACTAGGTAACTATGTATCGAAAGCTTATAGCAAATAACTTAATGACGAGATCTTATGCTACGCTTAATTGGGTGTGTCCATTACATCATTCATACAATGACATAACCTTGTTATTAATAACATCCAATGTTCATGATTATGAAACTAATCATCCATTAATCAACAAGCTAGTTAAGAGGCATACTAGGGACTCTTTGTTTGTCTACATATCACACATGTACTAATGTTTCGGTTAATACAATTATAGCATGATATATAAACATTTATCATAAACATAAAGATATAAATAATAACCACTTTATTATTGCCTCTAGGGCATATCTCCTTCAGTCTCCCACTTGCACTAGAGTCAATAATCTAGATTACATTGTAATATACCTAACACCCATGGCATTCTGGTGTTGGTCATGCTTTGCCCTAGGGAGAGCTTTAGTCAACGGATCTGCTACATTCAGATCAGTGTGTACTTTGCAAATCTTTACTTCTCCATCTTCGATGTACTCGCGAATCGAGTGGTAACACAGCTTGATATGCTTCAACCTCTTGTGTGACCTTGGCTCTTGTGCATTGGCGATGGCACCCATGTTATCACAGTAAATGATTAATGGGTCCAATGCACTAGGAACCACACCGAGCTCTACAATGAACCTCTTCATCCATACCGCTTCGATGAAGCCTCCGAAGCCGCTTATGTACTCTGATTCTGTTGAAGACTTCGCCACCGTGCCTGCTTCGAGCTTGCCCAGCTCTGCAGCACCATTCAATATAAACACGTACCTGTGACCGTGACTTAGAGTCATCAGGATCGGTGTTCCAACTTGCATCGGTGTAACCATTTACAACGAGCTCTTGGTCACCTCCATAACAAAGAAACATATCCTTAGTTCTTTTCAAGTACTTCAGGATATTCTTGACCGCTGTCCAGTGTTCCATTCCTGGATCACTTTGATATCTGCTAGTCAAACTAACAGCATGTGCTATATCCGGTCTAGTACATAGCATGTCATACATGATAGATCCTATCGCGAGGCATAGGGGATATTACTCATCCTTTCTCTTTCTTCTGCCGTAGCCGGTCCTTGAGTCTTACTCAAGACCTTGCCTGGTAACATAGGTAAGAACCCTTTCTTACTTTCGTCCATTCTAAACTTCTTTAGAATCTTGTCCAGATATGTACTCTGTGATAGCCCTATTAGGCGTCTTGATCTATCTCTATAAATCTTGATGCCTAATATATATGATGCTTCACCAAGGTCTTTCATTGAAAAACTATTATTCAAATAACCTTTAACACTGCTTAATAGTTCTATATCATTCCCGATCAACAATATGTCATCTACATATAATATCAGGAATGCTACAGAGCTCCCACTCACTTTCTTGTAAATACAGGCCTCTCCATGACACTGTATAAACCCGAAGTCTTTGATCACCTTATCAAAGCGTCGGTTCCAAGTTCTTGATGCTTGCTTCAGTCCATAGATTGAACACTGAAGTTTGCATACTTTGTCAGCATTTTTAGGATCGACAAAACCTTTGGGTTGTACCATATACAACTCTTCCTCAATATCTCCATTAAGGAACGCCGTTTTGACATCCATCTGCCAAATCTCATAATCAAAAAATGCAAAATCCTCACAGATTTTAGCTTCGCTACAGGTGAGAAAGTCTCATCGTAGTCAACTCCTTGAATTTGTCGGAAACCCTTTGCGACAAGTCGAGCTTTATAGACAGTAATATTACCATCAGCATCTGTTTTTCTCTTGAAGATCCATTTATTCTCGACAGCCTTTCGGCTATCAGGTAAGTCTACCAAAGTCCATACTTTGTTATCATACATGGATCCCATTTCGGATTTCATGGCTTCTTGCCATTTGTTGGAATCTGGGCTCATCATCGCTTCTTCATACGTCGCAGGGTCCTCATCATTGTTTTCTACAATCATGACATTTAGACAAGGATCATACCAATCAGGAGTGGCACGTTCCCTTGTCGATCTGCGAGGTTCAGTAGTTTCCTCGTTCGAAGTTTCATGATCATTATCATTAGCTTCCTTTGTTGCCGGTGTAGGCGGTACAGGTACAACTTCCGGTACTGCGCTACTCTGATCAACGAGTATAGATTCATCAATCTCATCGAGTTCTACTTTTCTTCCAGTCACTTCTTTAGTGAGAAATTCTTTCTCAAGAAAGGTTCCGTTCTTAGCAACAAAGATTTTGCCTTCGGATCTGTGATAGAAAGTGTACCCTATAGTTTCCTTAGGGTATCCTATGAAGACGCATTTCTCCGCTTTGGGTTCTAGCTTGTCCGGTTGTAACTTCTTTACATAGGCTTCGCAACCCCAAACTTTAAGGAACGATAACTTAGGTTTCTTATTAAACCATAATTCATACGGTGTCGTTTCTACGGATTTTGATGGTGCTCTATTTAAAGTGAATGCGGCTGTCTCTAATGCATAACTCCAAAATGATAACGGCAAATCAGTAAGAGACATCATAGAACGAACCATATCTAAGAGAGTTCGATTACGACGTTCGGACACACCGTTTCATTGTGGTGTTCCCGGCGGTGTCAATTGTGAAAGTATTCCGCATTTCTTTAAATGCATGCCAAACTCATAACTCAGATATTCACCTCCACGATCAGATCGTAGAAATTTAATCTTCTTGTTACGTTGTTTTTCTACTTCACTTTGAAATTCCTTAAACTTCTCGAAAGTTTCGGATTTATGTTTCATGAAATAGATATACCCATATCTACTCAGATCATCTGTGAAGGTTAGAACATAACGATAACCACCGCGCGATGCTACGCTCATTGGTCCGCACACATCGGTATGTATGATTTCCAATAAGTCAGTAGCTCGCTCCATCATACCAGAAAATGGAGTCTTAGTCATTTTTCCCATTAGACATGCTTCGCATCTATCAAGTGACTCAAAGTCAAGTGATTCAAGTAATCCATCAGTATGGAGTTTCTTCATGCGTTTCACTCCAATATGACCAAGACGACAGTGCCACATATAAGTAGAATTATCATTCAATTTAATTCGCTTAGCATCAATGTTATTTATATGCGTATCACTACTATCGAGATCTAACAGAAATAAGCCAATCTTTTCTGGTGCTCGACCATAAAAGATATTATTCATAAAAATAGAACAACCATTATTCTCAGACTTGAATGAATAACCGTCTTGCATTAAACAAGATCCAGATATAATCACTACAAGAAAAGTTGCCATGGCCGACGAAGTTGAAGTCGCGCCGTGGTTGCTGGTGTACCATGGCCGACGATTTTGGGTCTGTCCGTTGTGCATGTCAAAACGTTTTTTTCTCGTTTTTGAGGCCACCTAGCCCGACGAAACCGGCCAAAACGTTGTGTATGGTGGCCCGGGACATGGTGCATCTCGAATTCTCGGGTTCGCCGGCCGAGTCAACGCAAATCCGCACCGCCGAGGGATGTAGGGCCCAGATGGTAGCCTCTCTGGCATTGTTTTTTTTCTCGATCGCGCCATCTCGTTCAACGCTCTCCGATCGAGCCGTTTGCGATGCAGGATCATGGGTCCCGCATGTCATCCTCTATGAACCAAAATTCTTTCTATTCTTGGATTTTTTGACACCCTGATTTCTGGCTACTTCCTTTTTCTTTTGATCCCTTGCCGCCTTGGAAACGTTGAGACCGCTGCTGCTAATTGGGACCCGCATGTCATCCTCTATGAGCAATCAACTTTCTTTTCTTGGAGTTTTTTTTTGGCACCTCAAATTTGGCACTTGCCTTTTTCTTTCGATCCCCTGCCGCCTCGCAAACGGTGATACCGCTGCTGCTAAATGGGACCCGCATGTCATCCTCTATGTACTACAAAACTTTCTTTTCTTGGATTTTTTTGGCACCTCATATTTGGTCACTTACCTTTTTCTTTCGATCCCCTGCCGCCTCTCAAACGGTGAGACCGCTGCTGCTAAATGGGACCCGCATGTCATCCTCTATATACTATAAAACTTTCTTTTCTAGGATTTTTTTGGAACCTCATATTTGGTCACTTGCCTTTTTCTTTCGATCTCGTGCAGCCTCTCAAACGGTGATACCGCTGCTGCTAAATGGGACCCGCATGTCATCCTCTATGTACTATAAAACTTTCTTTTCTAGGATTTTTTTTGGAACCTCATATTTGGTCACTTGCATTTTTCTTTCGATCCCGTGCAGCCTCTCAAACGGTGATACCGCTGCTGCTAAATGGGACCCGCATGTCATCCTCTATGTACAATCAAGTTTCTTTTCTTGAATTATTTTTGGCTCCTGATATTTGGTCACTTGCATTTTTCTTTCGATCTCATGCCACGTTGAGGACCCTGCAGGCTCATGGGACCCTGATACGTCTCCGACGTATCGATAATTTCTTATGTTCCATGCCACATTATTGATGTTATCTACATGTTTTATGCACACTTTATGTCATATTCGTGCATTTTCTGGAACTAACCTATTAACAAGATGCCGAAGTGCCGATTCTTTTTTCTGCTGTTTTTGGTTTCAGAAATCCTAGTAACAAAATATTCTCGGAATTGGACGAAATCAACGCCCAGGGTCCTATTTTGCCACGAAGCTTCCAGAAGACCGAAGAGGAGACGAAGTGGGGCCACGAGGTGGCCACACCCTAGGGCGGCGCGCCCCCCCCTTGGCCGCGCGGCCCTATGGTGTGGGCCCCTCGTGCCGCCTCCTGACCTGCCCTTCCGCATACTTAAAGCCTCCGTTGCAAAACCCCCAGTACCGAGAGCCACGATACGGAAAACCTTCCAGAGACGCCGCCGCCGCCGATCCCATCTCGGGGGATTCAGGAGATCGCCTCCGGCACCCTGCCGGAGAGGGGAATCATCTCCCGGAGGACTCTACGCCGCCATGGTCGCCTCCGGAGTGATGAGTGAGTAGTCTACCCCTGGACTATGGGTCCATAGAAGTAGCTAGATGGTTGTCTTCTCCACATTGTGCTTCATTGTCGGATCTTGTGAGCTGCCTAACATGATCAAGATCATCTATCTGTAATTCTATATGTTGCGTTTGTTGGGATCCGATGAATAGAGAATACTTGTTATGTTGATTATCAAAGTTATGTCTATGTGTTGTTTATGATCTTGCATGCTCTCCGTTACTAGTAGATGCTCTGGCCAAGTAGATGCTTGTAACTCCAAGAGGGAGTATTTATGCTCGATAGTGGGTTCATGTCTCCGTGAATCTGGGGAAGTGACAGAAATCTCTAAGATTATGGACGTGCTGTTGCCACTAGGGATAAAAGATTGGTGCTATGTTCGAGGATGTAGTTACTGATTACATTACGTGCAATACTTAATGCAATTGTCTGTTGTTAGCAACTTAATACTGGAGGGGGTTCGGATGATAACCTGAAGGTGGACTTTTTAGGCATAGATGCATGCTGGATAGCGGTCTATGTACTTTGTCGTAATGCCCAATTAAATCTCACTATACTCATCATAATATGTATGTGCATGGTCATGCCCTCTTTATTTGTCAATTGCCCAACTGTAATTTGTTCACCCAACATGCTGTTTATCTTATGGGAGAGACACCTCTAGTGAACTGTGGACCCCGGTCCAATTCTCTATCTTGAAATACAATCTACTTGCAATCTTGTTCTCTGTTTTCTCGCAAACAATCATCATCCACACTATACATCTAATCCTTTGTTACAGCAAGCCGGTGAGATTGACAACCTCACTGTTTCGTTGGGGCAAAGTACTTTGGTTGTGTTGTGCAGGTTCCACGTTGGCGCCGGAATCCCTGGTGCTGCGCCGCACTACATCCCGCCGCCATCAACCTTCAACGTGCTTCTTGGCTCCTCCTGGTTCGATAAACCTTGGTTTCTTTCTGAGGGAAAACTTGCTGCTGTGCGCATCATACCTTCCTCTTGGGGTTCCCAACGAATGTGTGAGTTACACGCCATCAAGCTCTTTTTCTGGCGCCGTTGCCAGGGAGATCAAGACACGCTGCAAGGGGAGTCTCCACATCCCAATCTCTTTACTTTGTTTTTGTCTTGCTTAGTTTTATTTACTACTTTGTTTGCTGCACTAAATCAAAATACAAAAAAATTAGTTGCTAGTTTTACTTTATTTGCTATCTTGTTTACTATATCAAAAACACAAAAAAAATTAGTTACTTGCATTTACTTTATCTAGTTTGCTTTATTTACTACTGCTAAAATGGCCACCCCTGAAAATACTAAGTTGTGTGACTTCACAACCACAAATAATAATGATTTCTTATGCACACCTATTGCTCCACCTGCTACTACAGCAGAATTCTTTGAAATTAAACCTGCTTTACTGAATCTTGTTATGCGAGAGCAATTTTCTGGTGTTAGTTCTGATGATGCTGCTGCCCATCTTAATAATTTTGTTGAACTATGTGAAATGCAAAAATATAAAGATGTAGATGGTGACATTATTAAACTAAAATTGTTCCTTTTCTCATTAAGAGGAAGAGCTAAAGATTGGTTGCTATCTCTGCCTAAGAATAGTATTGATTCATGGACTAAATGCAAGGATGCTTTTATTGGTAGATATTATCCCCCTGCTAAAATTATATCTTTGAGGAGTAGCATAATGAATTTTAAACAATTAGATACTGAACATGTTGCCCAAGCTTGGGAAAGAATGAAATCTCTGGTTAAAAATTGCCCAACCCATGGACTGACTACTTGGATGATCATCCAAACCTTTTATGCAGGACTGAATTTTTCTTCGCGGAATTTATTGGATTCAGCTGCTGGAGGTACCTTTATGTCCATCACTCTTGGTGAAGCAACAAAGCTTCTTGACAATATGATGATCAACCACTCTGAATGGCACACGGAAAGAGCTCCACAAGGTAAGAAGGTAAATTCTGTCAAAGAAACCTCTTCCTTGAGTGATAAGATTGATGCTGTTATGTCTATGCTTATGAATGGTAGGCCTAATGTTAATTCTAATAATGTTCCGTTAGCGTCATTGGTTGCTCAAAAAGAATATGTTGATGTGAATTTCATTAAAAATAACAATGATTCTAGGCCATATCCTGCTAATGGTAACTCTTATGGTAGATATGTTTCACCTAATGAAGAAAAGATGCTAGAAATTGAAAGATCCACCAAGAGCTTTATGCAATCACAATATGAGCAAAATAAATTGTTTACTAAAACTATGAATGAGCAATCTACCTTGTTGAAGAATATAGGGAATCAACTTAAAAATCTGAATAGGGAGATCTCGGGGTTGCAAACTAAACTTGCTAATGCTGAAAACCGAATCTCATACATGTCTGCATCACAATCTTCTTTAATTAATAGAATGGCTGCTAAACCTGAGGATTTAGATAACAAAATTACTACTATAGCAAATGCCATTCAAGTTAGAATTAATGAGAATATAAGATTGATGGCCGAATTGCGTGCTAGGTGGGATAGAGAAGAAAATGAAAAACTAGCTAAAGAGAAGAATGTAGCTAAAGTTTGGACTATTACCACGACTAGTAATGCTAATGCTACACATGTTGCTGCACCTCCTACTATTAATAATAAAAGAATTGGTGTTAGCAATGTTTCCACTTCTAATGCAAAGCGCGAGAAACTGCCTGAAATTGCTAAAACTGCTGAAAGCACTGTGATAAAACTGCTGAAATTTTTTCCAACATTGGGGATGATGATCCCATTGCTTTAGATTATAATGGTTTGAATTTTGATGATTGCCACATCTCTGAAGTTATAAAGTTCTTGCAAAAACTTGCTAAAAGTCCTAATGCTAGTGCTATAAATTTGGCTTTCACGCAACATATTACAAATGCTCTCATAAAAGCTAGAGAAGAGAAACTGGAGCGCGATGCCTCTATTCCTAGAAAGCTAGAGGATGGTTGGGAGCCCATCATTAAGATGAAGGTTAAAGATTTTGATTGTAATGCTTTATGTGATCTTGGTGCAAGTATTTCTATTATGCCTAAGAAAATCTATAATATGCTTGACTTGCCACCGCTGAAAAATTAATCTTGCTGATCATTCTACAAAGAAACCTTTGGGGAAAGTTGATAATGTTCGCATTACCGTTAACAATAACCTTGTCCCCGTTGATTTTGTTGTCTTGGATATTGAATGCAATGCATCTTGTCCCATTATATTGGGAAGACCTTTTCTTCGAACTGTTGGTGCTATCATTGATATGAAGGAAGGTAATATTAAATATCAATTTCCTCTCAAGAAAGGTATGGAACACTTCCCTAGAAAGAGAATGAAGTTACCTTTTGATTCTATTATTAGAACAAATTATGATGTTGACACTTCGTCTCTTGATAATACTTGATACACACTTTCTGCGCCTAGCTGAAAGGCGTTAAAGAAAAGCGCTTATGGGAGACAACCCATGGTTTTTACTACAGTACTTTGTTTTTATTTTGTGTCTTGGAAGTTGTTTACTACTGTAGCAACCTCTCCTTATCTTAGTTTAGTGTTTTGTTGTGCCAAGTAAAGTCGTTGATAGAAAAGTTCATACTAGATTTGGATTACTGCGCAGAAACAGATTTCTTTGCTGTCACGAATCTGGGCTGTTTTCTCTGTAGGTAACTCAGAAAATTATGCCAATTTACGTGAGTGATCCTCAGATATGTACGCAACTTTCATTCAATTTGAGAATTTTCATTTGAGCAAGTCTGGTACCTCGATAAAATTCGTCAATACGAACTGTTCTGTTTTGACAGATTCTGCCTTTTATTTCGCATTGCCTCTTTTGCTATGTTGGATGAATTTCTTTGATCCATTAATATCCAGTAGCTTTATGCAATGTCCAGAAGTGTTAAGAATGATTGTGTCACCTCTGAACATGTTAATTTTTATTGTCGCTAACCCTCTAATGAGTTGTTCTAAGTTTGGTGTGGAGGAAGTTTTCAAGGATCAAGAGAGGAGTATGATGCAACATGATCAAGGAGAGTGAAAGCTCTAAGCTTGGGGATGCCCCGGTGGTTCACCCCTGCATATTCTAAGAAGACTCAAGCGTCTAAGCTTGGGGACGCCCAAGGCATCCCCTTCTTCATCGACAACATTATCAGGTTCCTCCCCTGAAACTATATTTTTATTCCATCACATCTTATGTGCTTTTCTTGGAGCGTCGGTTTGTTTTTGTTTTTGTTTTGTTTGAATAAAATGGATCCTAGCATTCACTTTATGGGAGAGAGACACGCTCCGCTGTAGCATATGGACAAGTATGTCCTTAGTTTCTACTCATAGTATTCATGGCGAAGTTTCTTCTTCGTTAAATTGTTATATGGTTGGAATTGGAAAATGATACATGTAGTAATTGCTATAAATGTCTTGGGTAATGTGATACTTGGCAATTGTTGTGCTCATGTTTAAGCTCTTGCATCATATGCTTTGCACCCATTAATGAAGAAATACATAGAGCATGCTAAAATTTGGTTTGCATATTTGGTTTCTCTAAGGTCTAGATAATTTCTAGTATTGAGTTTGAACAACAAGCAAGACGGTGTAGAGTCTTATAATGTTTACAATATGTCTTCTATGTAAGTTTTGCTGCACCGGTTCATCCTTGTATTTGTTTCAAAATAAGCCTTGCTAGCCTAAACCTTGTATCGAGAGGGAATACTTCTCATGCATCCAAAATACTTGAGCCAACCACTATGCCATTTGTGTCCACCATACCTACCTACTACGTGGTATTTTTCTGCCATTCCAAAGTAAATTGCTTGAGTGCTACCTTTAAAATTCCATCATTCACCTTTGCAATATATAGCTCATGGGACAAATAGCTTAAAAACTATTGTGGTATTGAATATGTACTTATGCACTTTATCTCTTATTAAGTTGCTTGTTGTGCGATAACCATGTTCACTGGGGACGCCATCAACTACTCTTTGTTGAATTTCATGTGAGTTGCTATGCATGTTCGTCTTGTCTGAAGTAAGGGAGATCTACCACCTTATGGTTAAGCATGCATATTGTTAGAGAAGAACATTGGGCCGCTAACTAAAGCCATGATCCATGGTGGAAGTTTCAGTTTTGGACATATATCCTCAATCTCATATGAGAAAATTATTAATTGTTGTTACATGCTTATGCATAAAAGAGGAGTCCATTATCTGTTGTCTATGTTGTCCCGGTATGGATGTCTAAGTTGAGAATAATCAATAGCGAGAAATCCAATGCGAGCTTTCTCCTTAGACCTTTGTACAGGCGGCATAGAGGTACCCCTTTGTGACACTTGGTCAAAACATGTGCATTGCGATGATCCGGTAGTCCAAGCTAATTAGGACAAGGTGCGGGCACTATTAGTATACTATGCATGAGGCTTGCAACTTATAAGATATAATTTACATGATACATATGCTTTATTACTACCGTTGACAAAATTGTTTCATGTTTTCAAAATCAAAGCTCTAGCACAAATATAGCAATCGATGCTTTTCCTCTATGGAGGACCATTCTTTTACTTTCATTGTTGAGTCAGTTCACCTATTTCTCTCCACCTCAAGAAGCAAACACTTGTGTGAACTGTGCATTGATTCCTACATACTTGCATATTGCACTTATTATATTACTCTATGTTGACAATATCCATGAGATATACATGTTACAAGTTGAAAGAAACCGCTGAAACTTAATCTTCCTTTGTGTTGCTTCAATGCTTTTACTTTGAATTATTGCTTTATGAGTTAACTCTTATGCAAGACTTATTGATGCTTGTCTTGAATTACTATTCATGAAAAGTCTTTGCTTTATGATTCACTTGTTTACTCATGTCATATACATTGTTTTGATCGCTGCATTCACTACATATGCTTTACAAATAGTATGATCAAGGTTATGATGGCATGTCACTCCAGAAATTATCTTTGTTATCGTTTTACCTGCTCGGGATGAGCAGAACTAAGCTTGGGGATGCTGATACGTCTCCGACGTATCGATAATTTCTTATGTTCCATGCCACATTATTGATGTTATCTACATGTTTTATGCACACTTTATGTCATATTCATGCATTTTCTGGAACTAACCTATTAACAAGATGCCGAAGTGCCAGTTGCTGTTTTCTGCTGTTTTTGGTTTCAGAAATCCTAGTAACGAAATATTCTCGGAATTGGACGAAATCAACGCCCAGGGTCCTATTTTGCCACGAAGCTTCCAGAAGACCGAAGAGGAGACGAAGTGGGGCCACGAGGTGGCCACACCCTAGGGCGGCGCGGCCCCCCCCTTGGCCGCGCGGCCCTGTGGTGTGGGCCCCTCGTGCCGCCTCCTGACCTGCCCTTCCGCCTACTTAAAGCCTCCGTTGCGAAACCCCCAGTACCGAGAGCCACGATACGGAAAACCTTCCAGAGACGCCGCCGCCGCCGATCCCATCTCGGGGGATTCAGGAGATCGCCTCCGGCACCCTGCCGGAGAGGGGAATCATCTCCCGGAGGACTCTACACCGCCATGGTCGCCTCCGGAGTGATGAGTGAGTAGTCTACCCCTGGACTATGGGTCCATAGCAGTAGCTAGATGGTTGTCTTCTCCCCATTGTGCTTCATTGTCAGATCTTGTGAGCTGCCTAACATGATCAAGATCATCTATCTGTAATTCTATATGTTGCGTTTGTTGGGATCCGATGAATAGAGAATACTTGTTATGTTGATTATCAAAGTTATGTCTATGTGTTGTTTATGATCTTGCATGCTCTCCGTTACTAGTAGATGCTCTGGCCAAGTAGATGCTTGTAACTCCAAGAGGGAGTATTTATGCTCGATAGTGGGTTCATGTCTCCGTGAATCTGGGGAAGTGACAGAAATCTCTAAGATTATGGATGTACTGTTGCCACTAGGGATAAAACATTGGTGCTATGTTCGAGGATGTAGTTACTGATTACATTACACGCAATACTTAATGCAATTGTCTGTTGTTAGCAACTTAATACTGGAGGGGGTTCGGATGATAACCTGAAGGTGGACTTTTTAGGCATAGATGCATGCTGGATAGCGGTCTATGTACTTTGTCGTAATGCCCAATTAAATCTCACTATACTCATCATAATATGTATGTGCATGGTCATGCCCTCTTTATTTGTCAATTGCCCAACTGTAATTTGTTCACCCAACATGATGTTTATCTTATGGGAGAGACACCTCTAGTGAACTGTGGACCCCGGTCCAATTCTCTATACTGAAATACAATCTACTGCAATATTGTTCTACTGTTTTCTGCAAACAATCATCATCCACACTATACATCTAATCCTTTGTTACAGCAAGCCGGTGAGATTGACAACCTCACTGTTTCGTTGGGGCAAAGTACTTTGGTTGTGTTGTGCAGGTTCCACGTTGGCGCCGGAATCCCTGGTGTTGCGCCGCACTACATCCCGCCGCCATCAACCTTCAACGTGCTTCTTGGCTCCTCCTGGTTCGATAAACCTTGGTTTCTTTCTGAGGGAAAACTTGCTGCTGTGCGCATCATACCTTCCTCTTGGGGTTCCCAACGAACGTGTGAGTTACACACCATCAGACCCGCATGTCATCCTCTATGTACAATAAAATTTATTTTCTTGGATTATTTTTGGCTCCTGATATTTGGTCACTTGCCTTTTTCTTTCGATCCCGTGCAGCCTCTCAAACGGTGATACCGCTGCTGCTAAATGGGACCCGCATGTCATCCTCTACGTACACTCAAGTTTCTTTTCTTGAATTATTTTTGGCTCCTGGTATTTGGTCACTTGCCTTTTTCTTTCGATCTCATGCCACGTTTGAAACGTTGAGGAACCTGCTGGCTCATGGGACCCGCATGTCATCCTCTATGTGCTATAAAAGTTTATTTTCTTGGGGTTTTTTTCACCCTCTGATTTTTGGCTATTTCCTTTTTCTTTTGATCCCCTGCCGCCTTGGAAACGTTGAGTAAGCTGCTGACTCATGGGACCCGCATATCATCCTCTATGTACAATCAACTTTCTTTTTCTTTTGATCTCAAGCCGCATTTGAAACGTTGAGACCGCTGCTGCTAATTGGGACCCGCATGTCATCCTCTATGTACAATAAAGTTTTTTTCTTGGATTATCTTTGGCTCCTGATATTTTGTCACTTGCCTTTTTCTTTCGATCTCATGCCGCCTTTGAAACGTTGAGTAAGCTGCTGGCTCATGGGTCCCGCATGTCATCCTCTACGAACAATAAAAGTTTCCTTTCTTGGAGTTATTTTTGACCCCTAATTTCTGGCTATTTGCCTTTTTCTTTTGATCTCCTGCCCCCTTTGAAACGATGACGAAGCAGCTGGCAGGTCGGTCCCACATGTCATCCTCCGTGAACAATAAAAGTTTCCTTTGATGGATTTATTTTGAACCCCTAATTAATTTTAGGATATTTCCTTTTTTTCCTTTGATCCCCTGCCGCCTTGGAATCGCTGAGGATGATGCTGCCTCATGGGTCCCGCATGTCATCCTCTCAGAATGGTAAATGTTTCTTTTCTTGGATTTTGTTGACCAAACGATTTTTGGCTTATTTTTTCTTTCGATCTCCTGCAGCCTTTAAAATGTTCAGGGCGCTGCTGGCTCACGGGTCCCACATGTCAACCTCTATGAACAATAAACGCTGAGGATGCTGCTGCCTCATGGGTCCCGCATGTCATCCTCTCAGAACGAAAATGTTTCTTTTCTTGTATTTTTTACCAACAGATTTTTGGTTTATTTTTTCTTTCCATCCCCTGCCGCCTTTAAAACGTTGCCGACGCTACTGGCTCATGGGTCCCCGATGTCAGCCTCCCCGTACAAGAAACATGTGATATCTTGATTATTTTGCAGACAATAAACATTGTATTTCGCTCTGAGCTATTGCAAATGAATAAATTAAATCTTTATTTTTACATAAACAAACTTATATGTTGAATCTCCTTGTTTTGTGTTTTTGCGAAGCATAGGACTTTCCTGTTTTTTTAGAAAAATCCGAACTTTCCTGTTTTGGAGTGGGCTGAAATTGTACGAGTCAAAAGGCCCAGCAGGATAGTTCGAAGGCCCAGATGTCCAGATGCAGCCCAATTGAAATCTTTCTTTTCTTGGATTTTTTCCACCCCTGATTTCTGGCTACTTCATTTTTATTTTGGTCCTGTGCCGCCTTGGAAATGTTGAGACCGCTGCTGCAAAATGGGACCCGCATGTCATCCTCTATGTACAATAAAATTTATTTTCTTGGATTATTTTTGGCTCCTGATATTTGGTCACTTGCCTTTTTCTTTCAATCTCATGCCGACTTTGAAACGTTGAGGAAGCTGCTGGCTCATGGGTCCCGCATGTCATCCTCTATGAACAATAAAAGTTTCCTTTGTTGGATTTATTTTTTTACCCCTAATTTCTGGTTATTTGCCTTTTTCTTTTGATCCCCTGCCCCCTTTGAAACCATGACGACGCAGCTGGCAGGTCGGTCCCACATGTCATCCTCTATGAACAATAAAGGTTTCCTTTGATAGATTTATTTTTTACCCTAATTAATTTCTGGCTATTTCCTATTTTTATTTTGATCCCCTGCCGCCTTGGAATAGTTGAGGATGCTGCTGCCTCATGGGTCCCGCATGTCATCCTCTCAGAAAGGTAAAAGTTTCATTTCTTGGATTTTGTTTACCAACTGATTTTTGGCTTTTTTTTGTTTCGATCTCCTGCCGCCTTTAAAACGTTGACGACGCTGCTGGCTCATGGGTCCCCAATGTCAGCCTCCCCGTACTGCAAATCCTCTTTCTGCAAAGGTTGTATTTCTAGCTAGATAGCTAAGGTGGATTCGAATCTGCCGTGGTTTAGGCAGCTCAGGTAAGCCTTCTTGCACTGATTAATGGAACTAGTGTATAGCAAGGTCAAGACATGTGGCTTGGTGTAATGAATCTATTTGAATCATGTTGCGGATTCAATCTGATAGTTCTCTAACAGGTCAGCCAAAATAGAAATTAAGTTTTTTTCTAAAACGGAAATGCAAATTAAGATGAACACAAACATTAGTTATCATAATAGCTGATCATACATACATACTTGCTAAGAGCAAAAGCTTGCCAGAGTTTTACCACCCATACAATTAATTAGTAGTTTAGATAAGATAACATTATATAAGTATAACTACAAATGCATTTGCTAAGGGCTCATGGGACAATAGAACTAGACAACCGCAAACTTGATGACCAGCATGTCACAGTGGCATCGAAAGATCTTGACCTTCAACTTTGATCCAATGCGAAGTTTGGCACCGTCAATGAACTTTTTCCACCTGGAAGTAACAGCCAAGCGGCCATCTCTGTGGACCGACGGAGTACCGTCCCTCCACGGTGAGACCTTCACTCTCCATGACGAGGGAAATCTTGCCCCTTCGGCCAGCATTGAGATCCTTGGCGATACTTTTAGGCAATTTCTGATTCAAAGCAAGAGATACCAACAAAAATTAGTCAATGGCACCAATGCACTGAAGACTGAACCATGTGAGACTTTGAGCAGAGAAGACATCAAGATAAGAGCAGTTATGTTGTCATATACTCACGAACATAGCCTTCAGATGCGTCCTGGTCACCACACGGGTGGCCACAGCAATGAGCTGAGACCTCGGTGATCTGGCTGGGGCTGGTGCAGGAGCCTGGGCTGGTACACGAGATGGTGTTGATGCAGGAGGCTGCTGGGCAGGTGCAATAAACGGTGCCTCTAGAGGAACCGGTGCTGATGCAGGAGACTGTTGGGCAGGTGCAGTAAACGGTGCAGCTAGAGGAACCAGTGCTGATGCAGGAGCCTGCTGGGCAGGTGTAGTATATGGGGCCTCTACAGGAACCAATGCTGATGTAGGGGCCTGCTGGGTAGATGCAATAAACGGTGCTGGTACAGGAACCGGTGCTGATGCAGGAGAGTGGGAAGCCGGTGCCGGTGCTGGTGTGGGTGTCCTTTGTGACATCCGCTCCTGTTCCATCAGGGGATCTGCAGCTTTGATCATGTTAAACCCAGCAAGCTAGAACAGAGGGAATGGTTTAGAACAACTCTGTAATATGAGTACAAAAAAGTTACATATTATATATTTGGAAGTGTCTCCAACTCTGTAAGCAGTTACGTATATCTGCCCGTTTGAGTTTCTGATCCTCGGCTCGTCGCCCTTCTTCAGACCGTAGTCAAAAGCAAACTTTCTCCAATCATGTCCATACAAATATGTGATGGCCTGCGTCTTGTAGACATACACCTCATAGACCGTGTAGGTGTTCATCAATTTGCCATTGCCATGCATAGTGAAAGACCCTTCATACGGACACATCTGGTTAATCATTGGACGAAGTTCACAAGGTACAGTCTGCAGGTGAAAATTGATACTAATGTAAGAAGCAGGAAGACTAAAAACAAGACTTTACTATATGCCAATTCATGCTAAACCACTGAGAATACATACATGTAACTCTGTGAAGGAGTTATTAGAAAGGTAGATAGAGCCATAGGAGGTGTTATATGTGGGGTATGTACATGGGCCCGCCATATTCCCGCAAGCTCGGCATCGGGATGGTGAAGGAAACATGGGAGGTACTCTTTTGAGTGCGTAGCGCTGAATGTAAGTGGAAGAATTAGGTTGTGTAAAGTGCATAGTTCAGAGCAATGCAAATGTTGACAAGCGAGTGCATAACACTATGTTACAAACTGAACAGTCAAAATTTAGTGTATGATGAATATAAGCATGCTAATTTGGTGTTTCCGAATTCCAAGAAGCAGTAGACAGAGCCGGTGATAATATCAGAAATAAATCATGGCATGTATATGTGGCTTAAGAAAATATACCCGAACCCTTGGATGGTTACGGCCCGGCTGGTCCTTGGACTTGAGCTTATATAAGCATCCAGAAGGTGGGGCTGGCAGTAACTTGGTGGCAGCCTCTGCAGATGCCTCATCAGCAGCAGTTGCAATCCTTTTGACCAATGAAGGCTTAGCAGTTTCAATCTGCATATGAAAATTGATGAGCAACAGACATCAGCAGTGATATATAAAATGAATCTATGAGACACTGATGCATATAGTGCTGGATGTAAGTGGAAGAATAGGGTTGTGTGTGTTTCTGAACTATTGGTAAGCATAATTAGACAAAGCCGGCAATAAACAGAAAAATCAAATCATGTATGAGGATTAAGAAAATATACCTGCTTAAAAAGGATACCACCCAGCTGGCCCGTGGCCTTGTGCTTGAGGAGGTTTTCAGAAGATGGTGGCGGCACCATCATCTTCACAGCAGCCTCATCAGGATCATTTTTTATCCATTTGAGTAGAGGCACAGAAGCTTCATCCTGCATATGAATAGCAACAGAACTCATCATTGATATTTAATAAATCTATGAGATTGACTGATGCAAAAAGTGCGGGATGTAAGTGGAAGAATAGGGTTGTGCATAGACAACAGTTGACAACAATGCAAATGATTACAAAAGAAGCCAACGGAACTCAACAGTTTATATACTGGATGAGACAGACTGAAAAGTGAAAAATTAGTGTATGATGATTGTAAGCAAACGCAGCGTTTCTGAACTTTTGGTAAGCATTAGGCAAAGCCAACAGTAATTAAATAGATAATAATAAAATCATGTATGTGGATTAAGAGAATATACCAGATTCATTAAAAGGTCACCACCCAGCTGGCCCATGGCCTCGTGCTTGTAGAGGTTTTCGGATGATGGTGCCGGCACCATCGTCCTCACAGCAGCCTCATCAGCCTCATTTTGCATCCACTTGAGTAAAGGCGCAGCAGTTTCAGCCTGCATAAAAATGGGAACAGATCTCAGCAGTGATATTGAGTGACTCTGAGACAGACTGCTGCATATAGTGCTGGATGTAAGTGGAAGGGTATGGCTGTGTATGGACAACAGTTCACAATAATGCAAGGGTGTGTTCGGTTCTGAAACAACGTGGAATGGAATGGAATGGTTCCATTTCAGAGGAATGGAATGGTTACATTTTTTCGGTTGGGAAAAATGGAGAGCGGAACAGATCAAGGTTAAACTAATCATTTGCCTCAAAATTTTAATTAGCAATTGCAAATGACATTTAATCTCAAAATCGTAATTAACAGCGCCTAATGGTGCTCTTTTAATCTAAAAATCGTAATTAACATCATTTTTTGTTGGGTTAGGGGAACTGGAGAGTAGATGAACATTACTGTATGATGATTGTAAGCAAACGAATTTGGTGTTTCTATACTTTTGGCTTCGAGATCTTATGGGCTTCAACTATAGCCTACCCCAACTTGTTTGGGACTGAAAGGCTTGGTTGTTGTTGTTGTTGTTGTAAACTTTTGGCAAGCATTAGAAAAAACCGACAATAAACAGACAAATATCAAGGCTTTAAGAAAATATACCATATTCATTAAAAGATCACCACCCAGCGGGCGCGTGGCCTTGTGCTTGTAGAGGCATTTAGAAGATGGGGGCGGCATCAACATACTGGCAGCCTGATCAGCCGCAGTTTTGATCTTCCTTTTGAGCAAAGGCCCTAAAGTTTCAGTCTGCATATGAATAGCAAAACAAAAGGTAGACCTCAGCAGTGATATTGAATTACTGTATGAGATAGACTGATGCATATAGTGGATGCTCTTAGCCTTTTGCACCATGAACACTAGCTATGGACAGACAAAAAAAACTACTCCAGTTGACTCAGCTTTGTCTAGATACCTCCATCCCAAAGCTTAAGGCTTATTTATTTTTGAGAAATCAAAACAAGTAAAGTTTGACCAAAATTTTAGAACATTCTATCAACAAATATAATATTGTGTAGATACCGTAGGAAAATATATTTCACAACCTATTTAATGATATTAATTTTGTATTTTGCATGTTAATGATTTTTGGTAAAAGCTTAGTCAAACATGATATAGTTTGACTTTCTAAAAATAATATAATCCCTAAGCTTTGGGATGGAGGTAGTAGTATCTAGAGCTAAAAACACATCTAGATACATCCGTATCTACAGATAGTTGAGTCAATTAATTTGGATCTGAGGGAGTATCAGATTCAGACTACATCATGGTAAGTTGGTTAAAAAAAATTACCCCTCGGCGGTCCCTGCCCAGCTCGGCAGTGGCATTTCGCTTCTTGTGCTGCAGATCGGGCCATGCTCCTGCAGCAGGTGGGGCGCTATTCTCGTTCCCCATAGCCTCAGCACGGAACCTGGAGGTACCAACCTGATACAGAGAATATAGAGCATGGTGTCACAGAGGCTTTATGCACAAACAACTGAAGACATGTGCTACTTTAAGCATCTTCCAGAACAGGAACAGATTGAGGATGCAGACAGACAGAGTGGATAAGCAAACGGAGTACCTGCATTGCGGGGCTGGGGACGCAGCTCAGGCTCAGCCAACTGCCCACATGCGTGGTGGCCTTACGCTCCATTGCCCCCACCACCACCACCGAGGTATTTCCTTTCCTGTACAAGCTAACAAAAGATACATTGAGGATCTGCAGAAACTACAAAGGTTGCAAATATCGACAAATAAAGGAAGAACACCCCAATCCAAGCAAAGGTAGCCCCCGCCCCCACCCCCATCAATCACTCCCAGCGCGAGGGTGACCAGAAAGACACCCCTTCGCCCAGAATAGGAAATAGTAGATGCGCAAGATATCGAGGTGAGGAAAAAAGAACCGATCTCGAGAAAGGAAAGAGCATTACTAGTACTACCTAATCCGCTTGGTCTAGATGCAGCTTGCCCCTCCAAGCTGGATGCCTGGACGGTGGAGGCGAAAGGAGGGGATCGAGCTAGCGGCTTGCATCCGTCGGCTGTCGGCACTCGATCGGGAGAGACAAAGGGGGCTACATAAAGGGGAGGGGTAACATATTTTATTACACAGTGAACTTACTGCTGTGACTAGTCATTACATGTCTCACTGAAACTGGGGCCCATAGTGTGGCACCCCAAATTCACTTGAACCTGCACGGCGGGACGCATTGTCTCGTCAAGAAAACCACCGAATTGTAGCGTGGACATGAAACATTTCACAAAAATCGAAATTCAAGCACACTGCCACGCGCCAAGCACGCGGGCTGTTCCTTCCTCTTCCTCGGTTCCTCCTCCCCTATCCGAAAAAACCCCAAATCCCAAGCTCAAACAACAACAAAAAAAAACAAATCCCCTGGCCGCCATGCATGTCCTCGTTAACCCGCTGGAGATCGTTCCCGGACGAGGCGGACCCCCCGCCCTGAGATCCCGAGTTCGTCCGTTTCGTCCACCTCGAGGCACTGCGTGTTGTCTCGCAGCGGCGGCTTGAGGGCGCTGCAGAGGAAGTTCCGTCGGAAAGTGCTCATGGCAACCGTGCAAGCTCACCGGCGTGCTGTATCCCGAGAGGAACTGGTCAAAGCTTTGCTATTCGCCAAAAAAAAGCGGGCCAAGATCTGGTCAAAGCTTCGTCGATGGCTTGCCGCGAGAGGCTTGGAGTCCAGAGTCAATAAACTAGTTCTTTGGAGGACTTGGGCGGTTTACACCGATTCATATTAACCGACTCAAGTTTGTTAGTCTAGTTAACAAATGCATCTAGATACATCCATATCTAGACAAAATTGAGTCAATTAATACGAATCGAGGGGAGTGCCCGAAAGTGTTTCATGCTACCAATTAATGCTTGGCAGGATCGGGCTGTAGAAGTAATTGTGCTACTACTCATACGATGAACTGATTGTGTGGGTGTCAAATTTTGCAACGCGATCATCCACTGAGTACTTAATTATAGTTCTAGCGCCAAAGGCGTACAAATCACAACAAAGATAGTACATACTACAGCACCAGAACATAAAAGTACGAATCATAAAGTAGCTCAACATTTTGCATCAGGGCTAGGTGGTCCTGAGACTACCGGGACGCCCCTGATGATCTCCGGGCGTTCATCCGCTTCAACGCAAAGCTGTGTACTCGGTCCACGGCCTCCTTCTGTAGGTTGGATAATCTCAGGTGCAGGACCTTCGTCTATGAAAGGCTCGTCATCAGTACCATCCACAGGTGCATCAGGGCTGGGTGGTTTTGAGACTACCCGGACGCAACTGATGATCTCTGGGCGTGCATCCACTTCAACGCAAAGCTGTGTACTCGGTCCACGGCCTCCTTCTGTAGGCTGGATAATCTCAGGTGCAGGACCTTCGTCTATGAAAGGCCCGTCATCAGTACCATCCACAGGTGCATCAAACTGAGATTCATCTTCAAATCTCCCATCAAACTGAGAGACCTCTTCAACTCTATGCTTCTGCAATTAGTACATCAACAGATTAGACAAACATCTAAGGGATGCAACCTGAACAAATGCCGTTTTACATATTTACCTTCTCATCTGGCACAGCACATGTCCCAGAGCTGAAACCCGGTTCCTGAAGCAAGCGCTTTTTCTCTCCTTCCCGTCCATCCATCTGCAACAAGTTAAATTTGAGTACAGAACTTGCACAGCAATGCAAACTATTGATCGAAACAGCGGCAGCATCAATATAAATAATTAACTACATATGCCAGCACACATACAGTGTGAGCAAGATCTGCTTCTCCCGCTGAAGGATCATTATGTGGTTCACCATGATAAACCCACCTAACATATGTGCGGTCCATCCCGAAAATGTGTAAATGATCTTCCACTACATGGTGAGGCCTCTTCTCACCATTCATACATGTGCAGCGCGGGCAATACACGTCCAGGTCGTGACCTTCATGAGCTCTAATAAACCCCATAAAGGGTTGAACACCATTTATATATGAAGGGGAACATAAGTGTCCATGCAGTATCCAAGTTCTGTCCATCTGTTGAATTATGAGATACAATGGTTGGTGATTAATTTAAGGCGAAGTAGGAAATGTATATCCATCGAGTACAAAACTATACTAGTACATGATTATGCATTTCAGCAATCATGTCGAGTACAAAACAAAAAATGCCCATCGACATTTTAGCAAACAGATCGTGTACAAATCTCTACCATGGCATTTTAGCAAATTAACGGATCGAGTGCAGAACTGACTCTATAAAGTGCCAATTAGTTCGAGCATACTGACGATTTTTTTAGCAGCATCAAGAAAATATAAATCGTTAGGACGTCTTGCCCGATGCATGATTGAGCTAGAGATAGCAACCCTACCGTGGATCAACTTGACCACCGGTGCATCTCGAGAAGAACGACGGGGAGGGGAAGCTTCTTCTTCGCACGGACGGGACGGGGAGGGGAAGCTCTTCGCACGGACGGGGATAAGTTGTGTAGCGGTGGGTGGGGGGTCATGCGGCCGGGCCGCCCGGTAGGTGGTGTTTAATGGAGTTGCGTGTGTAATTTGCCGTGCACAAGGTTGAGGAATAGGCGGTTCCCTTTGCCGCGCGCAAAATTCAAACTATCCCGCCCATGTAGTTTAAATTCGCCCTATTTTCGTTAAATTGACATAAAGTCATGTGAGTGGGTGGAAATTAGCAAAGTTGCTTGAAAAATAGTAAAACTCTAGAATTATCCTTTAAATATGCTCTACTTCCTGTGAAAATCGGGGTGTGGAGGCATGTTGAGCTGTTTTATTTGTACCTTCTTCATTAAAACTCCCATTTTATGCACTTTGGATGGAAAGAAATCATTTGTACATAAATTTTGACAACGCCATTTGCAAACATTAATTGTTTTACATGCCAAGATGCACCCATCCACCAAATATGGGGCAAAAGTTTATCACAATCTAGATATATATGTATAATTAGTGAGGGACCCCTTTTGATTTTGTGCAATTTCCACTAATTAGCTAGAGAGAAGGGGTCAGTTAATTAGGCCATGTTAGGGGCTATGTGTTTTAGATTAGGGTTGTGTGGATTCAAATACAACTTCTATATTTGTGTGCTATGATTAATCAAAACTAGACCGATCGATCACAAGCACACATTATTAGAGGCACATGCCTTTGCGCACAAAGTGCATGTGTGTGTTGTTGGCCACCAACGAGAGAGCGGCGAGAGAGCGATTGAAATCTCCAAATTAAACACATATATAAGCATACATGGTTAGGCCATGCATGCATATTTATTATATATATTGTGAGGCAAATAAATTAAAGTATATGTGTATATATATAAGTGTGTTTCTTGGCCACCAACGATATATAGATCGAGAGAGAGAGAGAGATTGAAATATATATATCCCCAAGAATATCTCAAACATGTATTGAAATATATGCACGAATGATATGCAAGGTATGCCATGCGCACATGCACACTAATTATATATATTATGAGACAACTTAATCAAATGTGTTTTCATTGGAGATCGAGAACTTGTCAAAAATCAAGTTAATTAATTTATTAGCGCTAATTAGTTAATTGGTCGCCTACTTGATGAGCAATTAAGTGTCGTTGGCCCATATATATATATGTAGGGTTTAATTAGGGTTTAGGGTTTAGGGTTAGCTAGCTAGGGTTTTAGGGTTAGGGTTTACGGTCTAGGGTTTAGGGTCTAGGGTTTAGGGTTTAGTGTTTAGGGTGTTTAGGGTGTACATTTAGGGTTTATGGTCTAGGGTTTAGGGTCTAGTGTTTAGGGTGTTTAGGGTGTACGTTTAGGGTATAATTAGGGATTAGGGATTAGGGTTTTAGGGTTTAAGGTTTAGGGATCAACGATCGAGTGCACACACACATTATTAGAGGTACCCGCGCCTTTGCGCATAAAGTGCATGCGTATATATATATAAGTGTGTTTCTTGGCCACCAATGATATATAGATCGAGATAACAGAGAGATTTAAATATATATATATATATATCCCCAAGAATATGTTCAAAAATATATTGAAATATATGCATGAATCAAGTTAATTAATTTATCAGCGCTAATTAGTTGGTCGCCTGCTTGATGCGCAATTAAGTGTCGTTGGCCTATATATGTAGGGTTTAGGGTTTAGGGTTAGCTAGGGGTTAGGGTTAGGGTTAGGGTTTAGGGTTTAGGGTTTAGTGTTTAGGGTTTAGGGTTTAGGGCTTTAGGGTTTAGGGTTTAGTGTTTAGGGTGTTTAGGGGGCGTATGTTTAGGGTATAATTAGGGATTAGGGATTAGGGTTTTAGGGTTTAAGATTTAGGGATCATCGATCGAGTGCACACACACATTATTAGAGAGGCACCCGCACCTTTGCGCATAAAGTGCATGCGTATATATAAGTGTGTTTTTTGGCCACCAATGATATATATATAGATCGAGAGAGAAAGAGATTGAACTATATATATTTATCCCCAAGAATATGTTCAGATATATATTGAAATATATGCACGAATGATATGTGCAAGGTATGCCATGCGCTCATGCACACTAATTATATATATATATTATGAGGCAACTTAATCAAATGTGTTTTCATTCGAGAGAACTTATCAAGATTCAAGTTAATTAATTTAGCAGCGCTAATTAGTTGGTCGCTTGCTTGATGCGCAATTAAGTGTCGTTGGCCTATATATATGTAGGGTTTAATTAGGGTTTAGGGTTTAGGATTAGCTAGCTAGGGTTTTAGGGTTAGGGTTAGGGTTAAGGTTAATTAATTAATTAGGGTTTAGGGTCTAGGGTTTAGGGTTTAGGGTTTGGGGTTTGGGGTTTAGTGTTTCATTAGGGTTTAGGGTGTAGTGTTTAGGGTTTAGGGTCTAGGGTTTAGGGTTTAGTGTTTAGGGTGTTTAGGGTGTACGTTTAGGGTATAATTAGGGATTAGGGTTTTAGGGTTTAAGGTTTAGGGATCATCGATCGAGTGCACACACACATTATTAGAGGCACCCGCGCCTTTGCGCATAAAGTGCATGCGTATATATAAGTGTGTTTTTTGGCCACCAACGATATATATATAGATCGAGAGAGAAAGATTGAAATATATATATTTATCCCCAAGAATATGTTCAGATATATATTGAAATATATGCACAAATGATATGTGCAAGGTATGCCATGCGCGCATGCACACTAATTGTATATATATTATGAGGCAACTTAATCAAATGTGTTTTCATTCGAGAGAACTTGTCAAGATTCAAGTTAATTAATTTAGCAGCGCTAATTAGTTGGTCGCCTGCTTGATGCGCAATTTAGTGTCGTTGGCCTATATATATATATGTAGGGTTTAATTAGGGTTTAGGATTTAGGATTAGCTAGCTAGGGTTTTAGGGGTAGGGGTAGGGTTAAGGTTAATTAATTAGGGTTTAGGGTTTGGGGTTTGGGGTTTGGGGTTTGGGGTTTAGGGTTTAGGGTCTAGGGTTTAGGGTTTAGTGTTTAGGGTGTTTAGGGTGTACGTTTAAGGTATAATTAGGGATCATGGATTTGGGTTTTAGGGTTTAAGGTTTAGGGATCATCGATCGAGCTAGTGCACATACACATTATTAGAGGCACTCGCGCCTTTGCGCATAAAGTGCATGCATATATATATAATAAGTGTGTTTCTTGGCCACCAACGATATATATAGATCGAGAGAGAGATTGAAATATATATATATATATCCCCAAGAATATGTTGATGTCTACGCCCCCCTCCTTTTCCTGTAGACAGTGTTGGGCCTCCAAGAGCAGAGGTTTGTAGAACAGCAGCAAGTTTTCCCTTAAGTGGATCACCCAAGGTTTATCGAACTCAGGGAGGAAGAGGTCAAAGATATCCCTCTCATGCAACCCTGCAACCACAAAGCAAGAAGTATCTTGTGTCCCCAACACACCAAATAGGTGCACTAGTTCGGCGAAGAGATAGTGAAATACAGGTGGTATGAATAAGTAGCAACGGCACCAGAAAAGTGCTTTGCCCAGGACAGTAAACAAGCAGTAGTAACGCAGCAGTAGTAACACAGTGAAACAGTAAACAAGCAGTAGTAACGCAGCAATAGTAACGCAGTAAAACAGTAAACAAGCAGCGATAGCAGTATTTGGGAACAAGGCCTAGGGATCAGACTTTCACCAGTGGACACTCTCAACATTAATCACATAACAGAATAGATAAATGCATACTCTACACTCTTGTTGGATGATGAACACATTGCGTAGGATTACACGAACCCTCAATGCCGGAGTTAAGAGGCTCCACAATTCAATGTTCATATTTAAATAACCTTAGAGTGCATGAAAGATCAATACGACTAAACCAAGTACTAACATAGCATGCACACTGTCACCTTCACACTATGTAGGAGGAATAGATCACATCAATACCATCATAGCAATAGTTAACTTCATAATCTACAAGAGATCATAATCATAGCATACGCCAAGTACTAACACGGATGCACACACTGTCACCATTACACCGTGCAGGAGGAATAAAACTACTTTAATAACATCACTAGAGTAGCACATAGATAAATTGTGATACAAAACTCATATGAATCTCAATCATGTAAAGCAGCTCATGAGATTATTGTATTGAGGTACATGGGAGAGAGATGAACCACATAGCTACAGCGGAGCCCTCAGCCTCGGGGGTGGATTACTCCCTCCTCATCATGGAGGCAGCGATGGCGGTAAAGATGGCGGTGAAGACGGCGGTGGAGATGGCTCCGGGGGCAATTCCCCGTCCCGGCAGGGTGCCGGAACAGCGACTTCTGTCCCCCGAATTAGACTTTCGCGATGGCGGCGGCTCTGGATGGTTTTCTCTGTTTCCGTCGAACTCGTCGATGTTTTTAGGTCAGGGACGAATATATAGGCGGAGAGGCGGCGCAAGGAGGCGGCTGGGGCCCCCACACCATAGGCTAGCGCGGCCAGGGGGCCACCCGCGCCGCCTTATGGTGTGGGCCCCCTGCTGCCCGCCTCCGACTCTCCTTCGGTGTTCCGGAAGCTTCCGGGAATTCTAAGATCTCCGGAGTTGATTTCGTCCGATTCCGAAAATATTTCCTTACTAGGATTTCTGAAACCAAAAAAAGCAGAAAACAGCAACTGGCCTTTCGGCATCTCGTCAATAGGTTAGTTCCGGAAAACGCATAAAAATGATATAAAGTGTGAAGAAAACATGTTGGTATTGTCATAAAACAAGCATGGAACATCAGAAATTATAGATACGTTGGAGACGTATCAGCATCCCCAAGCTTAGTTCCTACTCGTCCTCGAGTAGGTAAACGATAAAAGATAATTTCTGAGGTGACATGCTACCAACATAATCTTAATCATACCATTGTAAAGCTTATGAGATGAATGCAGCGATTCGAAACAATGTAAATGCAATGAGTAAACAATTGAATCATATAGCAAAGACTTTTCATGAATAGTACTTTCAAGACAAGCATCAATAAGTCTTGCATAAGAGTTACTCATAAAGCAATAAATTCTTAGTAAAAGGTATTGAAACAACACAATGGAAGATTAAGTTTCAGCGGTTGCTTTCAACTTGTAACATGTATATCTTATGGATAGTTGTCAATGCAAAGCAATATAACAAGTGCAATAAGCAAGTATGTAAGAATCAATGCACAGTTCACACAAGTGTTTGCTTCTTGAGATGGAGAGAAATAGGTGAACTGACTCAACATAAAAGTAAAAAGAATGGTCCTTCAAAGAGGAAAAGCATCGATTGCTATATTTGTGCTAGAGCTTTGATTTTGAAAACAAGAAACAATTTTGTCAACGGTAGTAATAAAGCATATGTATCATGTAAATTATATCTTACAAGTTGCAAGCCTCATGCATAGTATACTAATAGTGCCCGCACCTTGTCCTAATTAGCTTGGACTACCGGATCATCGCAATACACATGTTTTAACCAAGTGTCACAAAGGGGTACCTCTATGCCGCCTGTACAAAGGTCTAAGGAGAAAGCTCGCATCGGATTTCTCGCTATTGATTATTCTCAACTTAGACATCCATACCGGGACAACATAGACAACAGATAATGGACTCCTCTTTTATGCATAAGCATGTAACAACAATTAATTTTCTCATATGAGATTGAGGATATTTGTCCAAAACTGAAACTTCCACCATGAATCATGGCTTTAGTTAGCGGCCCAATGTTCTTCTCTAACAATATGCATGCTTAACCATAAGGTGGTAGATCGCTCTTACTTCAGACAAGACGAACATGCATAGCAACTCACATGAAATTCAACAAAGAATAGTTGATGGCGTCCCCAGTGAACATGGTTATCGCACAACAAGCAACTTAATAAGAGATAAAGTGCATAAGTACATATTCAATACCACAATAGTTTTTAAGCTATTTGTCCCATGAGCTATATATTGTAAAGGTGAAGAGTGGAAATTTAAAGGTAGCACTCAAGCAATTTACTTTGGAATAGCGGAGAAATACCATGTAGTAGGTAGGTATGGTGGACACAAATGGCATAGTGGTTGGCTCAAGTATTTTGGATGCATGAGAAGTATTCCCTCTCGATACAAGGCTTAGGCTAGCAAGGTTATTTGAAACAAACACAAGGATGAACCGGTGCAGCAAAACTCACATAAAAGACATATTGAAAACATTATAAGACTCTACACCGTCTTCCTTGTTATTCAAACTCAATACTAGAAATTATCTAGACCTTAGAGAGACCAAATATGCAAACCAAATTTTAGCATGCTCTATGTATTTCTTCATTAATGGGTGCAAAGTATATGATGCAAGAGCTTAAACAAGAGCACAACAATTGCCAAGTATCAAGTTATTCAAGACATCATACCAATTACTACATGTAGCATTTTCCGTTTCCAACCATATAACAATTAACGAAGCAGTTTCAACCTTCGCCATGAACATTAAAAGCTAAGAACACATGTGTTCCTATGAACCAGCGGAGCGTGTCTCTCTCCCACACAAGCATTTATTCAAACAAAAACAAAAATAGAAACAAACAAACAGACGCTCCAAGTAAAGCACATAAGATGTGACCGAATAAAAATATAGTTTCAAGAGAAGGAACCTGATAATTTGTCGATGAAGAAGGGGATGCCTTGGGCATCCCCAAGCTTAGACGCTTGAGTCTTCTTGATATATGCAGGGGTGAACCACCGGGGCATCCCCAAGCTTAGAGCTTTCACTCTTCTTGATCATAGTATATCATCCTCCTCTCTTGACCCTTGAAAACTTCCTTCACACCAAACTTCTCATAAACTTCATTAGAGGGGTTAGTACATATTCAAAAACTCACATGTTCAGAGGTGACACAATCATTCTTAACATTTATGGACATTGCTCAAAGCTACTGGAAGGTAATGGAACAAAGAAATCCACCCAACACAGCGAAAGAAGCAATGCGAAATAAAAGGCAGAATCTGTCAAAACAGAACAGTCCGTAAAGACGAATTTTTAATAAATACTTCCGTTGCTCAGATCAGAAAACTCAAAACTAATGAAAGTTGCGTACATATCTGAGGAATACGCACGTAAATTGGCATATTTTTCTGAGTTACCTACAGAGAAAACAGCCCAGATTCGTGATAGATAGAAATCTGTTTCTGCGCAGAAATCCAAATCTAGTATCAACCTTCGATTAGAGGCTTCACTTGGCACAACAAAACACTAAACTAAGATAAGGAGAGGTTGCTACAGTAGTAAACAACTTCCAAGACACAAATATAAAATAGAGGTACTGTAGAAAAATGAACACATGGGTTATCTCCCAAGAAGTTCTTTCTTTATAGCCATTAAGATGGGCTCAGCAGTTTTAATGATGCACTCGCAAGAAATTGTATTTGAAGCAAAAGAGAGCATCAAGAGGCAAATTAGAAACACATTTAAGTCTAACATGCTTCCTATGCATAGGAATCTTGTAAATAAACAAGTTCATGAAGAGCAAAGTAACAAGCATAGGAAGATAAAACAAGTGTAGCTTCAAAAATTTCAGCACATAGAGAGGTGTTTTAGTAACATGAAAATTTCTACAACCATATTTTCCTCTCTCATAATAACTTTCAGTAGCAACATGAGCAAACTCAACAATATAACTATCACATAAAGCATTCTTATCATGAGTCTCATGCATAAAATTATTACTCCCCACATAAGCATAATCAATTTTATTAGTTGTAGTGGGAGCAAATTCAACAAAGTAGCTATCATTATTATTCTCATCATCAAATATAGGAGGCATATTGTAATCATAATCAAATTTATCCTCCATAACAGGCGGTACTAAAAGACTACTATCATTATAATCATCATAAATAGGAGGCAAAGTATCATCAAAGAAAATTTTCTCCTCAATGCTTGGGGGACTAAAAATATCATGCTCATCAAAGCCAGCTTCCCCAAGCTTAGAATTTTCCATATCATTAGCAACAATGGTGTTCAAAGCGTTCATACTAATATCATTGCTACTAGCATGCAAATAAGATTCCATAGGTTTTTTAATTTTCGCATTAAACCATTCATGTCTTGACTCAAGAAATCGAATAAAAAGCTCACAGATGTTTTCCATTATGCCTTACTAGTGTAAACAAGAAACAAAAAGATGCAATTGCAGGATCTAAAGGAAATAGCTTCGAGTACTTACGATGCGCCGGAAAATAGCTTAGTAGCCGAGATCCGGAGTGTGAGTACCTTTTACCTTTCCTCCCCGGCAACGGCGCCAGAAAATAGCTTGATGTCTACGCCCCCCTCCTTTTCCTGTAGACAGTGTTGGGCCTCCAAGAGCAGAGGTTTGTAGAACAGCAGCAAGTTTTCCCTTAAGTGGATCACCCAAGGTTTATCGAACTCAGGGAGGAAGAGGTCAAAGATATCCCTCTCATGCAACCCTGCAACCACAAAGCAAGAAGTCTCTTGTGTCCCCAACACACCAAATAGGTGCACTAGTTCGGCGAAGAGATAGTGAAATACAGGTGGTATGAATAAGTAGCAACGGCACCAGAAAAGTGCTTTGCCCAGGACAGTAAACAAGCAGTAGTAACGCAGCAGTAGTAACACAGTGAAACAGTAAACAAGCAGTAGTAACACAGCAGTAGTAACGCAGTAAAACAGTAAACAAGCAGCGATAGCAGTATTTAGGAACAAGGCCTAGGGATCAGACTTTCACCAGAGGACACTCTCAACATTGATCACATAACAGAATAGATAAATGCATACTCTACACTCTTGTTGGATGATGAACACATTGCGTAGGATTACACGAACCCTCAATGCCGGAGTTAACAGGCTCCACAATTCAATGTTCATATTTAAATAACCTTAGAGTGCATGAAAGATCAATACGACTAAACCAAGTACTAACATAGCATGCACACTGTCACCTTCACACTATGTAGGAGGAATAGATCACATCAATACCATCATAGCAATAGTTAACTTCATAATCTACAAGAGATCATAATCATAGCATACGCCAAGTACTAACACGGATGCACACACTGTCACCATTACACCGTGCAGGAGGAATAAAACTACTTTAATAACATCACTAGAGTAGCACATAGATAAATTGTGATACAAAACTCATATGAATCTCAATCATGTAAAGCAGCTCATGAGATTATTGTATTGAGGTACATGGGAGAGAGATGAACCACATAGCTACAGCGGAGCCCTCAGCCTCGGGGGTGGATTACTCCCTCCTCATCATGGAGGCAGCGATGGCGGTGAAGATGGCGGTGAAGACGGTGGTGGAGATGGCTCCGGGGGCAATTCCCCGTCCCGGCAGGGTGCCGGAACAGCGACTTCTGTCCCCCGAATTGGACTTTCGCGATGGCGGCGGCTCTGGATGGTTTTCTCTGTTTCCGTCGAACTCGTCGATGTTTTTAGGTCAGGGACGAATATATAGGCGGAGAGGCGGCGCAAGGAGGCGGCTGGGGCCCCCACACCATAGGCTGGCGCGGCCAGGGGGCCACCCGCGCCGCCTTATGGTGTGGGCCCCCTGCTGCCCGCCTCCGGCTCTCCTTCGGTGTTCCGGAAGCTTCCGGGAATTCTAAGATCTCCGGAATTGATTTCGTCCGATTCCGAAAATATTTCCTTACTAGGATTTCTGAAACCAAAAACTGCAGAAAACAGCAACTGGCCTTTCGGCATCTCGTCAATAGGTTAGTTCCGGAAAACGCATAAAAATGATATAAAGTGTGAACAAAACATGTTGGTATTGTCATAAAACAAGCATGGAACATCAGAAATTATAGATACGTTGGAGACGTATCATATGTTCAGATATATATTGAGATATATATATGCACGAATGATATGTCCATGGTATGCCATGCGCGCATGCACACTAATTGTATATATATTATGAGGCAACTTAATCAAATGTGTTTTCATTCGAGAGAACTTGTCAAGATTCAAGTTAATTAATTTATCAGCGCTAATTATTTGGTCGTCTGCTTGATGCGCAATTAAGTGTCGTTGGCCTATATATATGTAGTGTTTAATTAGGGTTTAGGTTTTAGGGTCTAGGGTTTAGTGTTTAGGGTGTTTAGGGTGTATGTTTAGGGTATAATTAGGGATTAGGGTTTTAGGGTTTTAGGGTTTAAGGTTTAGGGATCATCGATCGAGTGCACACACACACATTATTAGAGGCACCCGCGCCTTTGCGCATAAAGTGCATGCGTATATATAAGTGTGTTTTTTGGCCACCAACGATATATATATAGATCGAGAGAGAAAGATTGAAATATATATATTTATCCCCAAGAATATGTTCAGATATATATTGAAATATATGCACGAATGATATGTGCAAGGTATGCCATGCGTGCATGCACACTAATTGTATATATATTACGAGGCAACTTAATCAAATGTGTTTTCATTCGAGAGAACTTGTCAAGATTCAACAAAGTTAATTAATTTATTAGCGCTAATTAGTTGGTCGCCTGCTTGATGCGCAATTTAGTGTCGTTGGCCTATATATATATGTAGGGTTTAATTAGGGTTTAGGGTTTAGGATTAGCTAGCTAGATTTTAGGGTTAGGGTTAGGGTTAAGGTTAATTAATTAGGATTTAGGGTCTAGGGTTTAGGGTTTAGGGTTTGGGGTTTGGGGTTTAGTGTTTAATTAGGGTTTAGGGTCTAGGGTTAGGGTTTAGGGTTTAGGGTGTAGTGTTTAGGGTTTAGGGTCTAGGGTTTAGGGTCTAGGGTTTAGGGTTTAGTGTTTAGGGTGTTTAGGGTGTACGTTTAGGGTACAATTAGGGATTATGGTTTTAGGGTTTAAGGTTTTGGGATCATCGATCAAGTGCACACACACATTATTAGAGGCACCCGCGCCTTTGCGCATAAAGTGCATGCGTATATATAAGTGTGTTTTTTGGCCACCAACGATATATATATATAGATCGAGAGAGAAAGATTGAAATATATATATTTATCCCCAAGAATATGTTCAGATATATATTGAAATATATGCACAAATGATATGCGCAAGGTATGCCATGCGCGCATGCACACTAATTGTATATATATTATGAGGCAACTTAATCAAATGTGTTTTCATTCGAGAGAACTTGTCAAGATTCAAGTTAATTAATTTAGCAGCGCTAATTAGTTGGTCGCCTGCTTGATGCGCAATTTAGTGTCGTTGGCCTATATATATGTAGGGTTTAATTAGGGTTTAGGATTTAGGATTAGCTAGCTAGGGTTTTAGGGGTAGGGTTAGGGTAAAGGTTAATTAATTAGGGTTTAGGGTTTAGGTTTTAGGGTTTGGGGTTTGGGGTTTGGGGTTTAGGGTTTAGGGTCTAGGGTTTAGGGTTTAGTGTTTAGGGTGTTTAGGGTGTACGTTTAAGGTATAATTAGGGATCATGGATTAGGGTTTTAGGGTTTAAGGTTTAGGGATCATCGATCGAGCTAGTGCACAGACACATTATTAGAGGCACCCGCGCCTTTGCGCATAAAGTGCATGCGTATATATATAATAAGTGTGTTTCTTGGCCACCAACGATATATATAGATCGAGAGAGATTGAAATATATATCCCCAAGTATATGTTCAGATATATATTGAGATATATATATGCATGAATGATATGTCCATGGTATGCCATGCGCGCATGCACACTAATTGTATATATATTATGAGGCAACTTAATCAAATGTGTTTTCATTCGAGAGAACTTGTCAAGATTCAAGTTAATTAATTTATCAGCGCTAATTATTTGGTCGCCTGCTTAATTGATGCGCAATTAAGTGTCGTTGGCCTATATATATGTAGTGTTTAATTAGGGTTTAGGTTTTAGGGTCTAGGGTTTAGTGTTTAGGGTGTTTGGGGTGTATCTTTAGGGTATAATTAGGGATTAGTGTTTTAGGGTTTAAGGTTTAGGGATCATTGATCGAGTGCACACACACGTTATTAGAGGCACCCGCGCCTTTGCGCATAAAGTGCATGCGTATATATAATTGTGTTTTTTGGCCACCAACGATATATATATAGATCGAGAGAGAAAGATTGAAATATATATATTTATCCCCAAGAATATGTTCAGATATATATTGAAATATATGCACAAATGATATGTGCAAGGTATGCCATGCGCGCATGCACACTAATTGTATATATATTATGAGGCAACTTAATCAAATGTGTTTTCATTCGAGAGAACTTGTCAAGATTCAAGTTAATTAATTTAGCAGCGCTAATTAGTTGGTCGCCTGCTTGATGCGCAATTTAGTGTCGTTGGCCTATATATATGTAGGGTTTAATTAGGGTTTAGGATTTAGGATTAGCTAGCTAGGGTTTTAGGGGTAGGGTTAGGGTTAAGGTTAATTAATTAGGGTTTAGGGTTTAGGGTTTGGGGTTTGGGGTTTGGGGTATAGGGTTTAGGGTCTAGGGTTTAGGGTTTAGTGTTTAGAGTGTACGTTTAAGGTATAATTAGGGATCATGGATTAGGGTTTTAGGGTTTAAGGTTTAGGGATCATCGATCGAGCTAGTGCACAGACACATTATTAGAGGCACCCGCGCCTTTGCGCATAAAGTGCATGCGTATATATATAATAAGTGTGTTTCTTGGCCACCAACGATATATATAGATCGAGAGAGAGATTGAAATATATATATATATATATCCCCAAGAATATGTTCAGATATATATTGAGATATATATATGCATGAATGATATGTCCATGGTATGCCATGCGCGCATGCACACTAATTGTATATATATTATGAGGCAACTTAATCAAATGTGTTTTCATTCGAGAGAACTTGTCAAGATTCAAGTTAATTAATTTATCAGCGCTAATTATTTGGTCGCCTGCTTGATGCGCAATTAAGTGTCGTTGGCCTATATATATGTAGTGTTTAATTAGGGTTTAGGTTTTAGGGTATAGGGTTTAGTGTTTAGGGTGTTTAGGGTGTATATTTAGGGTATAATTAGGGATTAGGGTTTTAGGGTTTAAGGTTTAGGGATCATCGATCGAGTGCACACACACATTATTAGAGGCACCCGCGCCTTTGCGCATAAAGTGCATGCGTATATATATAAGTGTGTTTCTTGTCCACCAACGATATATAGATCGAGAGATAGAGATTGAAATCCCCAAGAATATGTTCAAATATACGCACACACATGAATTATTAGAGGCACCCGCGCCTTTGCGCATAAAGTGCATGCATATGTGTGTTGTTCTGGCCACCAACGATAGATCGAGAGAGATAGATAGATTGAAATCCCCAAGAATTAGAGGACCCCTTGCACAAGTGTTGGCCATCTATATATAATATGAATCCCAATAATGTTCATACATGATAGGGCATATGGTGTGAAGCAATTTTTTTTCGAGAACTTGTAAAGATTCAAATTTATCAGTGCTAATGGAAACTAGTGCACATTAGAGGACCCCCTCTTACACGTGTTGGCCATCTATGTATAGTTTGAATCCAAATAATGTTCATACATGATAGGCTATATGTGAATCAATTTTTTCTTCCAAGAACTTGTCAAGATTCAAATTTATCGGTGCTAATGGAAACTAGTGCGCACTAGACGAGCCCCTTGCGCAAGTGCTGGCCATTACATATAGTTTAAAACTCAAGAATGTTCATACATGATAGGCCATATGTGCAAAGGAATTTTTTTCCCGTGAACTTGTCAAAATTCAAGTTTATCGGTGCAAATGGAAACTAGTCCAAAAAATTACATAGAGGTCCAAGAGAACTAGACAATAACTAATAGGACCTGCAACTTTACAAAAAGGACCCCAAAACATATAGCAGAAAATCAATCGAGTCCTTCTGGACCGCACATCAGATCTCTGCTCTGCATCCTTTCCAGCAACTCCGTCGCCGGGGACGCACCACTTGGGATGGTGTCGCCGGTAGTCGCCAGGATGAAGGAGAAGAAGGGCCTCAGCAACGGCACATTGGCTCTGAGAAGGGCCGCTGAAAGGCCAAGATGTTCACGGGCAAGACGTATGACGCCGTCGTATGCCCCGAGCTTGTGAACGTTAGCAGCTTGACTTCCCCATTGACCAGATCTGAAGCACTGACCAAAGCAAGCCTCACCGTTAGCGCCATCACCTTGATGGCACCAGATCGGGGTTTGGCCGGCAAGATCCGCCAGATTCACCGTAGGCCAGATCTGAAGCCGATGACGAGATCCCCGACTCCATTGCGCCATTCTGCTCATGGGAAACACTGGATCTAAGCTTACAACAACATGAACTCCCTCGGATCCAAATTAACTGACTCAACTTTGCTTATCTAAATATGGATGTATCCACACATGTTTTTACTCGAGATACATACACGTCTAAGGAAAGTTGAATCAATTAATTTAGTTCGGAGGGTATACGATATACAGAGAGAAGTCGGCCTCGTCTCCGGCCGGCGAGGCTGCTGGGGAGAAGGGGGAGAGGAGCCAGGGGAGTGGGAGAGACTCGAGAGAGAAAGAGAAGAGGAAGAAATGAGAGCTCCCTGGGGAAGAACATTATTTTTGTCGTTCTGCTCGTAGCTTGAAACTGAAAATTTCGGCCGCGCGCCAAATCATCCCGCCGCATCCATTCGAAAATCCCGTGACCAGTTTTACCCTTTGAACCCTGGTCCGGAAGCTACAACCCACCGACCATGGAGGGCTCATTCGGTAACAATGAAATATCTTGCCTAGATCCCGAACCCTCCCCACAGGCCCACACCCACCCACCAACCATTCGCCCCATTAGCTCAAAAATACTCTCACACGCCAAAGCTCTGACTCTCTACAGTACTAGGTCTGCTTCGCTGCCGGCATACTCCTCCACAGCCTAGCCTTGATCATGTTGGCTGTCCACCCACCTGATCCGCTCCCCGCCGCCCTCGCCACCGACGGATCTGCTTCACCGCCGACCTCGCCACCGACGGATCTGCTTCACCGCCGACCTCGCCACCGACGGATCTGCTTCATCTCCGACCTCGCCACCGACAGATCTGCTTCACCGCCGACCTCGCCACCGACGGATCTGCTTCACCGCCGACCTCATCCACAGCATACCAATCAACGCCTTTCCTGTCGACGCACCGGATCCTCTCCAACGGAACCGTGTCTACTTCACCGCGGCCCCCCTCCCCCCCTCCACAGAAGCCGATCTATTCCACCGACTACCTCGGTGCAGCGGCTGTATCAACTTCACCGAATCCCTTGCCAGCCAACCAGATCTGCTTCACTAACGCCCGCTTCTACTGAAACAGGGTCGACTCATCGTCTCCCGTGTTCGCCGCCGCTGGAATGCAAGTTGCCGCCCCCGTCCACCCCGCCGCAGCTTGGTTAGTACGCTGGCCCGTTAGATCGCGGTGTTTCTTTAGCCATGTTTTGTGTAGTTATTTGCAGATCTCATATGCCATTAAATTTCTTGATGTGTTACTTCGCATGAAGTTCGTTTAAATATTGTAAAATACCAAAGCATTATCCGGTCGCTACCATCCTGTTCATTCTACTGACACCTGTGTGCATCCACATATTTATAGGGGACCCATTCATTTGCTGCCAACTGTTTTTGTAATGCATGCTATTCCTTTTATAGTCATGCTATGGGCATTTCCAATCTGGTTGTTCTTATACCACGTCATTAGCTCACCGCTAGCCGCTAGCTGTTTTCTCGTGTCTGCTATTCTTTTACTGCTTTTATAATCATGCTATGTGCATTTCCAATCTGTTTGCTCTTATACCTCGTCTTTAGCTTATAGCTATTTTTTTCCATGAATGCTCCTTGCCGCACGCCTTGTATAGTTATTGCTTTGCGTGCATGTCTGGTCTTTGTATTATCGTAGACTAACTTGTCAATGTTATTTTTCCTAGGGATTGATCATGCGAACCACTTATTAGAATATCCAACATTAACAGCGGGGATGCTAGGGAAGGTTGGAATCTGAGTTCTTGGTTGGTAACTTTGGCAGTTTACTTCCGTTATTATCTATAACCTATATGCATTGTTCCTTATGCAAGAGATAAACACTTGGAACCCTGCCATAGCAATGCCATCCATGCTTTACTATGTTTCTGCCTATTTGATATGCTTGTCTTGGAGCAACTGCGAAGGTGATTTGAACCTGACATTTGGTCATTCTTAATGCCAGTTTACTTTATGTGGAAAACCTTGGCATTACCCTACTCTAAATCTGAATGTCTGAAATTTGTATCTCATGCAAAGCAACATCTAGTTGGTTTTAATCTGATATCTGGTAAATATTGGCTTATTCATTTGGCAGCTCAAGTTTTTTGTTATTTGAAACCAGCTGACTTGGTCTTAAATGTGATATCTAAACACAGATTAAGGACAATGGAGCAGGAGGATTAGCATTTCACTTGATGGCTGAACCTAAAATGACAGGCATGTCGACCACGACTAGTGCACGCAAGAGAAGGACCTCACGTGAGCCGGTATGTTACGCTACATGTCGTTATCTGATCTCTACATTGCGTAATACATGTTTGAATAGTTAATTGTTGTAACTATTTTTGCAATATTACCAGAATGCAGTTTTAGTGAAGCAGTCATCATTAGAAGATAGTCGCCAAAGCGACCCTGTGCAACATTATTATGTAAGTCTGCTTAGTACAAGTTCCATACATTGTCTTATTTATGCAACTTGTTATTATCTTATATCTACATTGCATAATAAATGTTTGAATAGTTCACTGTTGTAACTATGTTTGCAATATTACTAGAATGCAGTTGTAATGAAGAAGTCCTTAGTAGAAGATAGAGCGCAAAAAAAGGTTCCGGCGTGAGCCTATGCAACAATATAATGTAAGTCTGCGCTTAGTACTTGTGAATATCTCATATCGACAATGCTTAATACATGTTTGCATAGTTCATCGTTTAATCTTTTTGCATTATTATCAAAATGCAGTTCTGATGAAGCAATCTTCATTAGAAGAGAGGCCCACAAAAAGTTCTGATCTTTGTTCTGATGCATCCTCTCATAGCCGTCAACCTAGACCATTCTTTTCATCAAACAGTGAACATCTCAAGGCTGTACTTTATAAAAGACACGGTATTGCTGCTTTAAGGTCTGTAGCTGATATGTTGACCAAGAGTACACAAGATTCAATCAAGGCGATTGCCAAATGTCAACATGTTATTGATGATGCTAATAGAAGTCCTCAATGATTCTATGTAATTTTTTCATTTGGGCTCATTAATTGCCTTGTAATTTTCCTAGTTATTTTATTTGTGTATGTAATTGTGTGTATCATTGATATCAGATTTTAGGCTCATGAAATTTAATGCAAGTTGACTAGTCAAACAACCAGGGCCCTATAACAGATTGGGCCGGCCCATTAACAGTAGTGTGGGACCCACTTTCATTTTGGGCCGGCTCACTTACTTACTGGGCCGGCCCGTTAACAGGAAAGTGGGACCCACCTGTGCTTTTGGCCCGGCCCACTGTCTTGTTGGGCCGGCCCACTTGCTACATGATGGACCCCACATACTAAATGGGCCGGCCCTTTAAGAGCAAAGTGGGACCACCTGCGTTTTTGGCCCGGCCCACTAGCGTGTTGGGCCGGCCCACTTGCTATATGGTGGACCCCACATATTAAATGGGCCGGCCCTTTAACAGGAAAGTGGGACCCACCTGTGCTTTTGGCCCGACCCACTATCTTGTTGGGCCGGCCCACTTGCTATATGGTGGACCCCACATACTAAATGGGCCGGCCCTTTAACTGGGAAGTGGGACCCACCTGTGTTTTTGGCCCGGCCCACTATATTGTTGGGCCGGCCCACTTGCTATATGGTGGACCCCACATACTAAATGGGCTGGCCCATTAACAGGAAAGTGGGATCCACCTGTGCTTTTGGCCTAGCCCACTGGCTTGGTGGGCCGGCCCATTTGATCTAATGTGGACCCCACGCACTAAATGGGCCGGCCCGATTAGCAGGAAAGTGGGACCCACCTGCTAATTGGGCCGGCCCAATAACTTCTTGGCCGGCCCACTTGCTTTAAGGTGGACCCCACTTTGTAAATGGGCCGGCCCGATAACATGAAAGTGGGTCCCACATGTTTTGTGGGCCGGCCTTTTTGCCTGTTGACCGGTCAAACGAGTGCATTCGGCCCGGCCCACATGCTTAGTGGGCCGGCCCATTAATGTTTTGACCAGTCAACCTTAGAGGTTAGGCCCGGCCCATGTAACTAATGGACCAGCCCAGCTATATAGTTGACCGGTCAAACTAAGTCAGCTGGCCCGGCCCGCAAACTTAATGGGCCGGCCCGCTTAAGACGTGGCAGGCCTCGTGTGGGCCTACCATCTACCACGGGGTTTCAGCGGTTAACGCCGTTAACTGCCAGTTAACGGCGTCTGCCACGTGGCAGTTTGCATGACGTCAGAAGTCAACGGGCTCCCGGAAACACTTCTGCAACGGTCCGATTTTCCGTGGCGGAAGGGCACCCAAGCGTGACGGACCGACAAATACGTGGTAGGACTTTGCCTAACGCAGTTTCGACAACAGAACCCATATCGTCGGGTTAGGCCCATAGGCGACGAAAAATACCCCTTAGCGGACGATTTTGAGACGTTGTCTATCAGAACTTTTCTTGTAGTGAATGTTCATGCTCAACGCGGGTACAAAATAACAATTATTTAGGCTTAAAACTAATCCCGAAGGTAGATGTAGAGGAAGTGTGCCGACTGCGATCACATTGACCTTGGATCCGTTTCCAACGCGCATCGTCACTTCATCTTTCAGTAGTCTTCGTTTATTCTTTAGTTCCTGTTTCGAGTTACATATATGAGCAACCGAACCAGTATCAAATACCCAGGTACAAGAACGAGAACCAGTGAGATAAACATCTATAACATGTATATCAGATATACCTTCTTTCTTCTTCTTGACAAGGCCGCTCTTCAGATTAGCCAGATACTTGGAGCAATTACGCTTCCAGTGTTCCTTCTCCTTGCAGTAATAGCACTCAGCATCAGGCTTAGGGCCGTTCTTAGGTTTCATAGGAGGCGTGGCAGCTTTCTTGCCACCCTTCTTGAATTTTCCCTTAGACTTGCCCTGTTTCTTGAAACTGGTGGTCTTGTTGACCATCAACACTTGGTGCTCTTTCTTGATCTCAATCTCAACAGCTTTTAACATGCCAAAGAGTTCAGGTAACACCTTGTTCATGTTCTGCATATTGTAGTTCATCACAAAGTTCTTGTAACTTGGTGGCAGTGATTGAAGGACACGATTAATCCCCAGTCTGTTAGGAATCACTATTCCCAAGTCACTGAGTTTCTTCGCATGCCCGGTCATGGCGAGCATGTGCTCACTAACGGAGCTGCCTTCTTCCATCATACAACTGAAGAAATGTTTCGATGCTTCATAGCACTCCACGGCCGCATGAGTCTCAAAAATAGCTTTCAGCTCATTCATCAACTCATGAGGATCGTGGTGCTCAAAACGTTTTTGAAGATCGGATTCCAGACTGCACAGGATGGCACACTGAACTTGAGAGTACCGAGTTTTCCGAGTCTCGTAAACAGCTTTTACTTCATCGGTTTCAGTTTCTGCAGGAGGGTCACCTAGCGGTGCATCAAGCACATATTGCAGATTTCCGCCAGAGAGGAAGATCCTCACATGACAGAACCAGTCGGTGAAGTTGCTACCGTTGCTCTTAAGTTTTTCTTTCTCTAGGAATTGGTTAAAATTGATTGGGGACGCCATCTCTATAACATATATTTGCAAAAGTTTAGACTAAGTTTATGACAAATTGAGTTCAAATTTTAATTCAACATAATTAAAAATCTAGGTGAACTCCCACTCAAAACAATATCCCTCGCATTGTCTTAGTGATCACACAAACCAAATCCACCGCACCTAAGTCCGATCATCACGAGACAAGGTGTGATTTCAATGGCGAACACTCAAAGTGTTCATCATATCAACCATATGATTCATGCTCTACCTTTCGGTATCACGTGTTCCGAGACCATGTCTGTACATGCTAGGCTCGTCAAGGCCACCTTAGTATCCGCATGTGCAAAACTGTCTTGCACCCGTTGTAGTACTTGTTGATTCTATCACACCCGATCATCACGAGATGCTTCGAACCGACAAGTCTTGGTAACGGTGCTACTAAGGATGAACACTTTATTATCTTGAGATTTTAGTGAGGGATCATCTTATAATGCTACCGTCGCGATCTAAGCAAAATAAGATGCATAAAAGGATTAACATCACATGCAGTTCATATGTGATATGATATGGCCCTTTTGTCTTTGCGCCTTTGATCTTCATATCCAAAGCACGGACATGATCTCTATCATCTTCGGGCATGATCTCCATCATCGTCGGCGTAGCGTCAAGGTCAATGGCGCCGTCTTCATGATTGTCCTCCATGTAGCAACTATTACAACTACTTTGAAATACTACTCAACATGAAATTTAAAGACAACCATAAGGCTCCTGCCGGTTGCCACAATACAATAATGATCATCTCATACATATTCATCATCACATTATGGCCATATCACATCACCAAACCCTGCAAAAACAAGTTAGACGTCTCTAATTTGGTTTGCATATTTTACGTGGTTTAGGGTTTTCGAGAGAGATCTAATCTACCTACGAACATGAACCACAACGTTGATACTAATATTTCAATAGAAGAGTAAATTGAATCTTCACTATAGTAGGAGAGACAGAGACCCGCAAAGCCTCTTATGCAATACAAGTTGCATGTCGAACGAGGAACAAGTCTCATGAACGCGGTCATGTAAAGTTAGTCCGAGCCGCTTCATCCCACTATGCCACAAAGATGCAAAGTACTCAAACTAAAGATAACAAGAGCATCAACGCCCAAAAAACCATTGTGTTCTACTCGTGCAACCATCTATGCATAGACACGGCTATGATACCACTGTAGGATAACGTTGCATAGAAAACAAAAAAAATTCCTACCGCGAACACGCAATCCAAGCCAAGATGCAATCTAGAAGATGGTAGCAACGAGGGGATTATCGAGTCTCACCCTTGAAGAGATTCCAAAGCCTACAAGATGAGGCTCTTGTTGCTGCGGTAGACGTTCACTTGCCGCTTGCAAAAGCGCGTAGAAGATCTTGATCACCGGCGTAACGAACGGGCAGCACCTCCGTACTCGGTCACACGTTCGGTTGTTGATGAAGACGACGTCCACCTCCCGTTCCAGCGGGCAGCGGAAGTAGTAGCTCCTCTTGAATCCGACAGCACGACGGCGTGGTGTCGGTGGCGGTGGAGAACTCCGGCGGAGCTTCGCTAAGCGTGCGGGAGCTTATGGACGAGAGGGGGGCGGCTAGGGTTTGGGAGGGGGTGGCCGGCCACTTGAGGGGGGCGGCCAGGCTGTGGTCTTTAGGTGGCCGGCCCCCTCCCCTTGTCCCTCATTATATAGGTGGAAGCCCCAAGGGTTGGACTACAAGTCTCCGAATAAGACCCGAACCCAAAACCTTCCATATGATTGGGAAACCTACCCAAGCTAGGACTCCCACTAGAGGTGGGAGTTCCACCTTCCATGGAGGGGGTGGCCGGCCCCCCTTGGGGGAGTCCACTTGGGACTCCTCCCCCTCTAGGGTTGGCCGACCATGGAGGTGGAGTCCCTCCGGGACTCCACCTTCCTTGGTGGTTTCTTCCGGACTTTTCTAGAACCTTCTAGAACCTTCCATAGAACCTTCCGGATCATTTTAATTCACATAAAATGACATCCTATATATGAATCTTATTCTCCGGACCATTCCGGAACTCCTCGTGATGTCCGGGATCTTATCCGGGACTCCGAACAAATATTCGAACTCCATTCCATATTCAAGTTCTACCATTTCAACATCCAACTTTAAGTGTGTCACCCTACGGTTCGCGAACTATGCGGACATGGTTGAGTACTCACTCCGACCAATAACCAATAGCGGGATCTGGAGATCCATAATGGCTCCCACATATTCAACGATGACTTTAGTGATCGAATGAACCATTCACATACGATACCAATTCCCTTTGTCACGCGATATTTTACTTGTTCGAGGTTTGATCTTCGGTATCACTCTATACCTTATTCAACCTCGTCTCCTGACAAGTACTCTTTACTCGTACCGTGGTATGTGGTCTCTTATGAACTTATTCATATGCTTACAAGACATTAGACGACATTCCACCGAGAGGGCCCAGAGTATATCTATCTGTCATCGGGATGGACAAATCCCACTGTTGATCCATATGCCTCAACTCATACTTTCCGGATACTTAATCCCACTTTTATAACCACCCATTTACGCAGAGGCGTTTGGTGTAATCAAAGTACCTTTCCGGTATAAGTGATTTATATTATCTCATGGTCATAAGGACTAGGTAACTATGTATCGAAAGCTTATAGCAAATAACTTAATGACGAGATCTTATGCTACGCTTAATTGGGTGTGTCCATTACATCATTCATACAATGACATAACCTTGTTATTAATAACATCCAATGTTCATGATTATGAAACTAATCATCCATTAATCAACAAGCTAGTTAAGAGGCATACTAGGGACTCTTTGTTTGTCTACATATCACACATGTACTAATGTTTCGGTTAATACAATTATAGCATGATATATAAACATTTATTATAAACATAAAGATATAAATAATAACCACTTTATTATTGCCTCTAGGGCATATCTCCTTCAGTCCTTGCCACCAAGCAATATGCCTAACCGTCGTGCCCTAAAGTTTAGGGTTGTATCAACATGCAATGCCACCATGTCATCCAACAGCGTGCCTACCTTTCTTCATCAAACTTCCTGCATAACCTCCACGCCCCCCTCCCCACATGGGACGGGGGACGGGGGGACGGGGCTGAGAGAGGGCTAGTATGATATAAATTTGACATTGCAAATTGACATAGAAATTCGACACAAAGTTACAACATTTTTAATTGTCAAAAATACAAACATTCAAGTACTATAAACATTTATGAAATAAATGCAGACACTTGTTCTTAGCCTCTTACTATTGTCCCTCGGCCCTCCAATCAACTCTTGTTGCGGCCTAGCAAGCCTCATGCAGGCCCGGGCGGCCACATGTGCAGGATGTGCACCTCGCACGGGCCCTAGACTTTGGGGGGGGTGTTTCTATATAGGCCCATATATTTATATAGGAAAAATAAAAAGAAGAATAGGAAGGAAGCTTCTGGGCCTTCAGCCTTGGAATGTTGCACGCGGACGTTTTCCACTCAGCGATCATGAGACAAGACGAAGTGACATTCACGACTTCACAAGACGTGATTCACGAGGCAGCCGCCAGCATGCGAACTGCCATGAACGTCTCGGGAAGCAACACGGACTTCCTCTTCTCCTCCCCCTCGCAGCTCGCGTCATCTTCGATCCATTCAGGAAAAGGCAGCTAGCCGAGCCACTAACAGTGAGGAGTGACGTCTCTATGATTCGACTGGACAGGCCCCCGTCTTCTACATAGTGCTCATCTTCTACATTGTAGGTTGATCGCTGATCATCAGTGTTGCGGCATGGCCTGAAATTTTACTTTCTTAGTTTATTTTTGTATGTAGTGTTTTAAAATTAATTCGACGTGATTCTGGTGCCAAAAAGCATAAAAGAAAAGAAAAGAAATGGACTCTAATTCAATCTCAAAAGGGGCTAAGCATAATCTAGCCTTGCGTGGTAGTAACAACAAGCAAGAACAACAGTGTAGCCGGCAACCGGATATAACAGTTTGCCACATCATCTATAATCAATTTATAATTAGCATGTACAATAGTAAGCTATAAAAGTGTAGTGCTTTTACAATACATGGTCCACCTTTTGGATAGAGATCAGGTGACATGCACCCTTTGCATGTCACCGTGTGACATGCGGCCTAAATCCAAATTTAAACATTGCGAAAAAATTTAAAAAAAAATCATGCATGTTCACAACACATATTAAGATGACCCCTAAAAATTTCAGATCGAAATTCGAAACACACATCGAGAAACAAAAAAGAGAAATCTGTCACGAATAGTTCCGAATTCAAATATGAGTTTCTCTGTACACTATTCACATCTGAGTTTCTCTTTTTTGTTTCTCAATGCATGTTTCGAATTTTGATCTGAAATTTTTAGTGATCATCTTAATATGTGTTGTGAACATGCATGATTTTTTTTAAATTTTTTCGCAATGTTTAAATTTGGATTTAGGCCGCATGTCACACGGTGACATGCAAAAGGTGCATGTCACCTGATCTCTATCCCCACCTTTTAGTCGCACACAATACCTAGGAGCACGTGCTAGAGCTGGCTATTGCATAAGAGCTCACTTCACTTCTCTCTCCTAATCTCTCTCCTCCAACTAAGCAAACATATAATATTTTATCTCTTATAGCTAGCTGACTAGACCTTATTGTACTTATTGTGAAGATAGCAATGGTAATTTCTTGTGTTTAGTAGAGATGTTGGCTGAATTTGACCTGTTAATCAGGAGCATGCTCGTTGTATTACAAATGAATAAACGCATGCCTATTATCTTGAGAGTGAAGTGCTGGAGAAGCTTGATTATGAAGATATCGTTGAAGATTTTATTTCGAAGAACCCAAAAAAATGATGTTGTTCAAATAAACATTATATGCAACCAAGTGTGGAATAGGTATGGTTCTTAATATTTTCAATTGTTGTGTAACTACGTTATATTTGTTACATATATATTTTCTTGTAAGGTAGGGCCCAAGTTTAGTGTTTTCAGGGCCCTGAATTTGGCCGGCTCAACCCTGGCCAAATGCTTTCCGAGAGGCATAGCTGAACTGAAACTGAAACGTCTCGCCTCACTGCTGCAAGGCCACGTCGGTGGTGTCTCATACTGCGTCTTCCCCTCTGAAATTGTTGAGAGTTTATCTTATACTAAACTTCTATACTTTTAATAAATTATTTTTCAAAAAAAACAACCTTAAATACATTACAATTTTAGATCACTTACTTAGAAAATTTAACCACATAGCAATGTTGCTAAATATTGATAAGACAATTAATCATTGTATGGTTGTATATGTCTATTATTTGAAATACAATTAACGTATGCTAGTTTCGAACTACATCGTTTTGGTACTGTTTTACCTTTTGAGATATTGCCCCTTGGAACGCTGTCTAAACTCGATCCCAATATTAAATGATAAATTGTATACATCCCCGATTTAATTTATTAAAAACCATGGATTATGTGTGTGTGTATGAGAGGGATATTTGTATATCCATAAGTATCTTGACAGCTATTCTAAAGCATGAAGTCTAATTAATTTTAATAATGGTTTCCATTGTAGGATATATAAATGCGAATCGGTTGTTTTTAGAGTATACAGTGTGTTTATGAGGGAATTGACATCTATGGATTGACATGCTTCCTTACTAGTATTTTCTTTGTCCAACGTGTCTTGTCTATTCGAGAGGATTCTAGACTATGAGTATTATGCTAGGCACACTTAAATGTCAAAATGTCGTGTATGTTTGATTATTTGATATGATCCACGACGATCATTGATACGTCTCAAACGTATCTATAATTTTTTATGTTCCATGCTATTTTTATGACAATACTCACATGTTTTATACACACTTTACATAATTATTATGCATTTTCCGGCACTAACCTATTAACGAGATGCCGAAGAGCCAGTTGCTATTTTCTGCTGTTTTTGGTTTCAGAAATCCTACAAAGGAAATATTCTCGGAATTGGACGAAATCAACGCTCAGGGTCTTATTTTTTCCACGGAGCTTCCAGAAGACCGAAGAGCATACGAAGTGAGGCCACGAGGGGCCGTAACCATAGGGCGGCGCGGCCAGCCTAGGGCCCGCGCCGGCCTATGGTGTGGGGCCCCTGCGCCGCCTCCAACTCTGCCCTTCCGCCTACTTAAACTCTCCGTCGCGAAAACCCTATTACCGAGAGCCACGATACGGAAAAAGTTCCAGAGACGCCGCCGCCGCCAATCCCATCTCGGGGGATTCAGGAGATCGCCTCCGGCACCCTGCCGAAGAGGGGAATCATCTCCCGGAGGACTCTACATCACCATGATCGCCTCCGGACTGATGTGTGAGTAGTTCATCCTTGGACTATGGGTCCATAGCAGTAGCTAGATGGTTGTCTTCTCCTCATTGTGCTATCATGTTAGATCTTGTGAGCTGCGTATCATGATCAAGATCATCTATTTGTAATGCTACATGTTGTGTTTGTTGGGATCCGATGAATATGGAATACTATGTCAAGTTGATTATCAATCTATCATATATGTGTTGTTTATGACCTTGCATGCTCTCCGTTGCTAGTAGAGGCTCTGGCCAAGTTGATACTTGTGACTCCAAGAGGGGGTATTTATACTCGATAGTGGGTTCATGCCTCCATTGAATCTGGTACAGTGACAGAAAGTTCTAAGGTCGTGGATGTGCTGTTGCTGATGTCTACGCATGCTTCTATTCCTGTAGACAGTGTTGGGCCTCCAAGAGCAGAGGTTTGTAGAACAGCAGCAAGTTTCCCTTAAGTGAATCACCCAAGGTTTATCGAACTCAGGGAGGTAGAGGTCAAAGATATCCCTCTCAAGCAACCCTGCAATTAAGATACAAGAAGTCTCTTGTGTCCCAACACACCTAATACACTTGTCAGATGTATAGGTGCACTAGTTCGGCGAAGAGATAGTAAGATGCAAGTGATATGGATGAATATGAGTGGTAATAACAATCTGAAATAAATATGGCAGCAAACAAACATGTAACAGAACTTGTTGGAAACGGTGTTTCAATGCTTAGAAACAAGGCCTAGGGATCATACTTTCACTAGTGGACACTCTCAACATTGCAATCATAATTGAATATAAATATAAGCACTTCACTATGTTGTTCTGAATTACTCTCTGGCAGGATAACGAACACTAATTCACCGTGTAGGGCTGCAAAAGCAAACCTTAAAGATGTATTCCCGAGTACTAATAAACACCCCACGCTGTCACTGTGAGCATTCATAGGAGGTACTAACACACCACAATTTCATAGAGACATCCAACTCAAATCATAACCCAGTGAACAAGTATTCTGTGAAATATAGCCTAAGAGACCCACACGGTGCACACACTGTCTACACACGTGGGACAAGGAGTCTCCGGAGATCGCATAAGTAAAATCCACTTGAATAGCATAACGACATCTAGATTACAAAGCTCATCATATGGATCTCAATCATGTAAGGCAGCTCATGAGATCATTGTATTGAAGTACATGGGAGAGAGAGATGAACCACATAGCTACCAGTAGAGCCCTCAGCCTCGGGGGAGAACTACTCCCTCCTCATCATAGGAGACAGCAGCGGCGATGAAGATGGCGGTGGTGTCGATGGAGATGCCTTCCGGGGGCAATTCCCCGTCCCGGCGGCGTGCCGGAACAGGGACTTCTGTCCACCGAATCTTGGCTTCGCGATGGCGGCGGCTCTGGAACTTTTCTCGTATCGTGGCTTATTCTTTTAGGGTTTTCGCGACGGAGGCTTTAAGTAGGCGGAAGGGCAGCCTCGGAGGGGTCATGGGGGACCCACACACTAGGGGGCGCGCCCCCCCTTGGCCGCGCCGCCATGTGGGGTGGGCCCCCCTTGGCTCCCCTCTGGCCCCTCTTCGGTGCTCTGGAACCTTCCGGGAAAAATAAGATATTGGGCGTTGATTTCGTCCAATCCCTAGAATATTTCCTTTGTAGGATTTCTGAAACCAAAAACAGCAGAAAACAGCAACTGGCTCTTCGGCATCTTGTCAATAGGTTAGTGCCGGAAAATGCATATAAATGATGTAAAGTGTGTATAAAACATGTGAGTATCATCATAAAAGTAGCATGAAACATAAGAAATTATAGATACGTTTGAGACGTATCAAGCATCCCCAAGCTTAGTTCCTACTCGTCCTCGAGTAGGTAAACGATAGCAAGGATAATTTCTGAAGTGACATGCTACTAACATAATCTTGATCATACTATTGTAAAGCATATGAGATGAATGAAGTGATTTGAAGCAATTGTAAAGATAATGACTAAACAACTGAATCATATAGCAAATACTTTTCATGAATAGTACTTTCAAGACAAGCATCAATAAGACTTGCATAGGAGTTAACTCATAAAGCAATAAATTCAAAGTAAAGGCATTGAAGCAACACAAAGGAAGATTTAAGTTTCAGCAGTTGCTTTCAACTTGTAACATGTATATCTCATGGATAGTTGTCATCATAAAGCAATATAACAAGTGCAATAGGTAAACATGTAAGAATCCATGCAAACAGTTGATACAAGTGTTTGCTTCTAAGATGGAAGGAAGTAGGTAAACTGACTCAACATAAAGTAGAAGAAAGGCCCTTCGCAGAGGGAAGCATTGATTACTATTTTTGTGCTAGAGCTTTTATTTTGAAAAATAGAAACAATTTTGTCAACGGTAGTAATAAAGCATATGTGTTATGCATAAGACATCTTATAAGTTGCAAGCCTCATGCATAGATTACCAATAGTGCTCGCACCTTGTCCTAATTAGCTTGGATTTACATGGATTATCATTGCATGACATATGTTTCAACCAAGTGTCACAAAGGGGTACCTCTATGCCGCCTGTGCAAAGGTCTAAGGAGAAAGTTCGCATTGGATTTCTCGCTTTTGATTATTCTCAACTTAGACATCCATACCGGGACAACATAGACAACATATAATGGACTCCTCTTTAATGCATAAGCATTCAACAACAAATTATATTCTCATAAGAGACTGAGGATTAGTGTCCAAACTCAAACTTCCACCATGGTTCATGGCTTTAGTTAGCGGCCCAATGTTCTTCTCTAACAATATGCATACTCAAACCATTGGATCATGATAAATCACCCTTACTTCGGACAAGACGGACATGCATAGCAACTCACATGATATTCAACAAAGGTAATAGTTGATGGCGTCCCCAGAAACATGGTTACCGCTAACCAAGCAACTTATAAGAAATAAGATACATAAGTACATATTCAATACCACAATAGTTTTTAAGCTATTTTCCCATGAGCTATATATTGCAAAGACAAAGAATGGAATTTTAAAGGTAGCACTCAAGTAATTTACTTTGGAATGGCGGAGAAATACCATGTAGTAGGTAGGTATGGTGGACACAAATGGCATAGTTTTTGGCTCAAGGATTTGGATGCACGATAAGTATTCCCTCTCAATACAAGGCTTAGACTAGCAAGGTTGTTTGAAGCAAACACAAGTATGAACCGGTACAGCAAAACTTACATAAGAACATATTGCAAGCATTATAAGACTCTACATTGTATTCCTTGTTGTTCAAACACCTCACCAGAAAATATCTAGACTCTAGAGAGACCAATCATGCAAACCAAATTTTAACAAGCTCTATGTAGTTCTTCATTAATAGGTGCAAAGTATATGATGCAAGAGCTTAAACATGATCTATATGAGCACAACAATTGCCAAGTATCAAATTATTCAAGACATTATACCATTTACCACGTGAAGCATTTTACGTTTCCAACCATAATAATGATGAACGAAGCAATTTTCAACCTTCGCCATGAACATTAAAGTAGACGAAGAACACTAGTGTTCATGTGAAAAAGCGGAGCGTGTCTCTCTCCCACACATGGATTGCTAGGATCCGAATTATTCAGAGAATGAAAATAACAAAACAAAAATAAAAGCACACAGACGCTCCAAGTAAAGCACATAAGATGTGATGGAATAAAAATATAGTTTCACTAGAGGTGACATGATAAGTTGTCGATGAAGAAGGGGATGCCTTGGGCATCCCCAAGCTTAGATGCTTGAGTATTTTTAAAATATGCAGGGATGAACCAAGGGGGCATCCCCAAGCTTAGACTTTTCACTCTTCTTTATCATATTATATCATCCTCCTCTCTTGACCCTTGAAAACTTCCTCCACACCAAACTCAAAATAAACTCATTAGAGGGTTAGTGCATAACCAAAAATTCTCATATTCAGACATGACATAATCATTCTTAACACTTCTGGACATTGCACAAAACTTCTGGAAGTTAATGGAACAAAGAAATCCATTCTACATAGCAAAAGAGGCAATGCGAAATAAAAGGCAGAATCTGTCAAAACAGAACAGTCCGTAAAGACGAATTTTTTAGAGGCACTTAACTTGCTCAGATGAAAAAGCTCAAATTTAATGAAAGTTGCGTACATATCTGAGGATCACGCACGTAAATTGGTAGATTTTTCTAAATTACCTACAGATGGGGCGGCTCAATTTTGTGACAGTAAGAAATCTGTTTCTGCGCAGTAATCCGAATCTAGTATCAACCTTACTATCAAAGACTTTACTTGACACAACAATGCAATAAAATAAAGATAAGAAGAGGTTGCTACAGTAGTAACAACTTCCATGACTCAAATATAAAATAAAATTACTGTAGTAAAATAAAAACATGGGTTATCTCCCAAGAAGTGCTTTCTTTATAGCCATTAAGATGGGCTCAATAATTTTAATGATGCACTTGCAAGAAATAAGAGTTGAAGCAAAAGAGAGAATCAAAAGCAAATAAGAAACACTTTTAAGTCTAACCCACTTCCTATGAAAAGGAATCTTGTAAATAAACAAGTCATGTAAGCATAATGCAATAAGCATAGGAAAACTAGACAAGCGCAACTTCAAGATTTTCAACATAAAGAGGGAAAACTTAATATTATTAAGATGCATATAACCATGTTTCCCTCTCTCATAATAACTTTCAGTAGCATCATGAACAAACTCAACAATATAACTATCACATAAAGCATTCTTATCATGAGTCTCATGCATAAAATAATTACTACTCCCAACATAAGCATAGTCATTCTTATTAATTATAGTGGGAGAAAATTCAACAAAGTAGCTATCATTATTATTCTCATCACCATAATCATCAAATGTAGGAGGCATATTATAATCATAATAAACTTTATCCTCTATAGTAGGTGGCACCAAAATACCACTGTCATTATAATCATCATAAATGGGAGGCAAAGTATCATCAAAGTAAATTTTCTCCTCCATGCTTGGGGGACTAAAAATATCATGCTCATCAAAACCAGCTTCCCCAAGCTTAGAATTTTCCATAGCATTAGCAACAATGGTGTTCAAAGCATTCATACTAATAACATTGCCATTAGCATGCATATAAAGTTCCATAGGTTTTTTAGTTTTCTCTTCAAACACCTCATGTCCTAACTCAAGATAAATTTCATAAAGATCTCTAATTTTTTTGTTGTTTTCCATTAAGTCTAACTAGTGAAATAAAAACAACAAAACAAAAAGATGCAATTACAGGATCTAAAGGAAATAGCTTCGAGCACTCACACACCGGCAACAGTGCTAGGAAATAGCTTAGTAGTCGGAGGATGTGAATACCTTTTACCTTACCTCCCCGGCAACGGCGCCAGAAAATAGCTTGATGTCTACGCACTCTTCTATTCCTGTAGACAGTGTTGGGCCTCCATGAGCAGAGGTTTGTAGAACAGCAGCAAGTTTCCCTTAAGTGAATCACCCAAGGTTTATCGAACTCAGGGAGGTAGAGGTCAAAGATATCCCTCTCAAGCAACCCTGCAATTAAGATACAAGAAGTCTCTTGTGTTCCCAACACACCTAATACACTTGTCAGATGTATAGGTGCACTAGTTTGGCGAAGAGATAGTAAGATGCAAGTGATATGGATGAATATGAGTGGTAATAACAATCTGAAATAAAGATGGCAGCAAGCAAACATGTAACAGAACTTGTTGGAAATGGTGTTTCAATGCTTAGAAACAAGGCCTAGGGATCATACTTTCACTAGTGGACACTCTCAGCATTGCAATCATAATTGAATATAAATATAAGCACTTCACTATGCTATTCTGAATTACTCTCTGGCAGGATAACGAACACTAATTCACCGTGTAGGGCTGCAAAAGCAAACCTTAAAGATGTATTCCCGAGTACTAATAAACACCCCACGTTGTCACTGTGAGCATTCATAGGAGGTATTAACACACCACAATTTCATAGAGACATCCAACTCAAATCATAACCTAGTGAACAAGTATTCTGTGAAATATAGCCTAAGAGACCCACACGGTGCACACACTATCACCTTTACACACGTGGGACAAGGAGTCTCCGGAGATCACATAATTAAAATCCACTTGAATAGCATAACGACATCTAGATTACAAAGCTCATCATATGGATCTCAATCATGTAAGGCAGCTCATGAGATCATTGTATTGAAGTACATGGGAGAGAGAGATGAACCACATAGCTACCGATAGAGCCCTCAGCCTCGGGGGAGAACTACTCCCTCCTCATCATAGGAGACAGCAGCGGCGATGAAGATGGCGGTGGTGTCGATGGAGATGCCTTCCGGGGGCAATTCCCCGTCTCGGCGGCGTGCCGGAACAGAGACTTCTGTCCCCCGAATCTTGGCTTCGCGATGGCGGCGGCTCTGGAACTTTTCTCGTATCGTGGCTTATTCTTTTAGGGTTTTCGCGACGGAGGCTTTAAGTAGGCGGAAGGGCAGCCTCGGAGGGGTCCTGGGGGACCCACACACTAGGGGGGCGCCCCCCCTTGGCCGCGCTGCCATGTGGGGTGGGGCCCCCTTGGCTTGCCTCTGGCCCCTCTTCGGTGCTCTGGAACCTTCCGGGAAAAATAAGATACTGGGCGTTGATTTCGTCCAATTCCGAGAATATTTCGTTTGTAGGATTTCTGAAACCAAAAACAGCAGAAAACAGCAACTGCCTCTTCGGCATCTTGTCAATAGGTTAGTGCCGGAAAATGCATATAAATGATGTAAAGTGTGTATAAAACATGTGAGTATCATCATAAAAGTAGCATGGAACATAAGAAATTATAGATACGTTTGAGACGTATCAGTTGCCACTAGGGATAAAACATCAATGCTTTGTCTAAGGATATTTGTGTTGATTACATTACGCACCATACTTAATGCAATTGTCTGTTGTTTGCAACTTAATACTGGAAGGGGTGCGGATGCTAACCCGAAGGTGGACTTTTTATGCATAGATGCATACTGGATAGCGGTCTATGTACTTTATCGTAATGCCCTAAGTAAATCTCATATTAGTAATCATGATATGTATGTGCATTGTTATGCCCTCTCTATTTGTCAATTGTCCAACTGTAATTTGTTCACCCAACATGCTATTTCTTATTTGAGAGACACCACTAGTGAACTGTGGACCCCGGTTCATTCTTTTACATCTGAATACAATTTACTGCAAACATTTTTCTTTACTGTTCTTTGCAAACAAACATCATCTTCCACACTATACATTTAATCCTTTGTTTACAGCAAGCCGGTGGGATGGACAACCTCACTGTTACGTTGGGGCAAAGTATCTTGATTGTGTTGTGTAGATTCCACGTTGGCGCCGGAATCCCTGGTGTTGCGCCGCACTACACTCCGTCACCAACGACCTTCACGTGATCCTTGACTCCTACTGGTTCGATAAACCTTGGTTTCTTACTGAGGGAAACTTGATGTTGTACGCATCACACCTTCCACTTGGGGTTCCCAACGGGCGTGTGATTTACGCGTCATCAAGCTAAATTTCTGGCGCCGTTGCCGGGAAGATCAAGACACGCTGCAAGGGGAGTCTCCCACATCCAATCTATTTACTTTGTTTTTGTCTTGCTTTACTTTATTCTATTTACTTCTTTGTTTGTTCTCTATATCAAAATACAAAAAAAATAGTTACTTGCATTTACTTTATTTACTGTCTTGTTTGCGTTCTCTATATTAAAAACACCAAAAAATTAGTTACTTGTATTTATTTTATTTAGTTTGCTTTATTTACTACTGCTAAAATGGGTACTCCTGAGAACACTAAGTTGTGTGATTTCACTAGCACAAATAATAATTATTTCATATGCACACTTATTGCTCCACCTGCTATTACAGCAGAATTTTATGAAATTAAACCTGCTTTACTGAACCTTGTTATGAGAGAGCAATTTTCTGGTGTTAGTTCTGTTGATGTTGCTGCCCATCTTAATAATTTTGTTGAACTTTGTGAAATGCAAAAGTATAAGGATGTAGATGGTGACATTATAAAATTGAAATTGTTTCCTTTCTCCTTAAGAGGAAGAGCTAAAGATTGGTTGCTATCTTTGCCTAAAAATAGTATTGATTCATGGACTAAATGTAAGGATGCTTTCATTGGTAGATATTATCCTCCTGCTAAAATTATATCTTTGAGAAGTAGCATAATGAATTTTAAGCAATTGGATAATGAACATGTCGCCCAAGCATGGGAAAGAATGAAATCTTTGGTAAAGAATTGTCCTACCCATGGACTGACTACTTGGATGATCATCCAAACCTTTTATGCATGATTGATTTTTTCTTCGCGGAACCTATTGGATTCAGCTGCTGGAGGTACTTTTATGTCCATCACCTTAGGCGCCGCAACAAAGCTTCTTGATAATATGATGATCAACTACTCTGAATGGCACACTGAAAGGACTCCACGAGGTAAGAAGGTAAATTCTGTTGAAGAAACCTCCTCCTTGAGTGATAAGATTGATGCTATTATGTCTATGCTTGTGAATGGTAGATCTAATGTTGATCCTAATAATGTTCCTTTAGCTTCATTGGTTTCTCAAGAAGAGCATGTTGATGTGAACTTCATTAAAAATAATAATTTCAACAACAATGCCTATCAGAATAATTTTGGTAACAACTATAGGCCATATCCTTCTAATAATAGTAACAGTTATGGTAATTCTTATGGTAATTCTTACAACAATAATAGGAGTGTACCCTCTGGTCTTGAAGCCATGCTTAAAGAATTTATTAGTACACAACCTGCTTTTAACAAATATGTTGAAGAAAAGCTTGGTAAAATTGATGTTCCTGCTTCTAAGGTTGATAGTCTTGCTGCTGATGTTGATCTTTTAAAATTGAAAGTTATGCCTAATGAAACTACAGATATTAAGTCATTTGCTACAGCAAACGCTATCCAAGTTCGAATTAATGAAAATATTAGATTGATGGCTGAATTGCATGCTAGGTGGGAAAGAGAAGAAAAATTTGCTAAAGAGAATAACGTAGCTAAAGTTTGGACTATTACCACCACTAGTAATGTTGATGCTTCACATGTTGCTAAACCTCCTACTATCAATGGTAAAATAATTGGTGTTAGCAATATTTCTACTCCTAATGCAAAGCGTGCAAAACTGCCTGAAACTGCTAAAACTACTGAAACTGCTTGTGATAAAACTGCTGTAATTTTTCAAAATATTGGGGACAATGATCCCATTGCTATAGATCATAATGGTTTAGATTTTTATGATTGTCATATCTCTGAAGTTATTAAGTTCTTGCAAAAACTTGCTAGAAGTCCCAATGCTAGTGCTATAAATTTGGCCTTTACAAAACATATTACAAATGCTCTCATTAAAGCTAGAGAAGAGAAATTAAAACTTGAAACTTCTATTTCTAGGAAGTTAGAAGATGGTTGGGATCCCATCATTAAGATGAAGGTCAATGATTTTGATTGTAATTCTTTATGTGATCTTGGTGCAAATATTTCTGTGATGCCTAAGAAAATCTATGATATGCTTGACTTGCCACCATTGAAAAATTGTTATTTGGATGTTAATCTTGCTGATAACTCTATGAAGAAACCTTTGGGGAGGATTGATAATGTTCGCATTATGGTTAACAATAACCTTGTCCCCGTTGATTTTGTTGTCTTGGATATTGAATGCAATGCATCTTGTCCCATTATTTTGGGAAGACCTTTTCTTCGAACAGTTGGTGCTATTATTGATATGAAGGAAGGTAATATTAAGTATCAATTTCCTCTCAAGAAAGGTATGGAATACTTCCCTAGAAAGAGAATGAAGTTACCCTATGATTCTATTATTAGAACAAATTATGATGTTAATGCTTCATCTCTTGATAATATTTGATTCACACTTTCTGCGCCTAGCTGAAAGGCGTTAAAGAAAAGCGCTTATGGGAGACAACCCATTATTTTACTTCTGCACTTTTATTTTATATTTGAATCTTGGAAGTTGTTACTACTGTAGCAACCTCTCCTTATCTTTATTTTATTGCATTGTTGTGCCAAGTAAAGTCTTTGATAGTAGGGTTGATACTAGATTTGGATTACTGCGCAGAAACAGATTTCTTACTGTCACGAAATTGAGCAGCCCCCTCTGTAGGTAATTCAGAAAAACCTGCCAATTTACGTGCGTGATCCTCAGATATGTATGCAACTTTCATTCAATTTGATCTTTTTCATCTGAGCAAGTTAAGTGCCCCAGAAAAATTCGTCTTTACGGACTGTTCTGTTTTGACAGATTCTGCCTTTTGTTTCGCATTGCCTATTTTGCTATGTTTGATGGATTTCTTTGTTCCATTAACTTTCAGTAGCTTTGTGCAATGTCCAGAAGTGTTAAGAATGATTATGTCACCTCTGAATATGTGAATTTTCGATTATGCACTAACCCTCTAATGAGTTTGTTTTGAGTTTGGTGTGGAGGAAGTTTTCAAGGGTCAAGAGAGGAGGATGATACAATATGATCAAGAAGAGTGAAAATTCTAAGCTTGGAGATGCCCCCGTGGTTCATCCCTGCATATTTTAAGAAGACTCAAGCATCTAAGCTTGGCGATGCCCAAGGCATCCCTTCTTCATCGACAACTTATCAGGTCACCTCTAGTGAAACTATATTTTTATTCCGTCACATCTTATGTGCTTTACTTGGAGCGTCTGTATGTTTTTGTTTTTGTTTTTGTTTGAATAAAATCAGATCCTAGCATTCTTTGTGTGGGAGAGAGATACACGCTCCGTTGTTGCATATGAACACATGTGTTCTTAGCTTTACTTTTAATGTTGATGGCGAAGGTTGAAACTGCTTCTTTCATTGTTATTTGGTTGGAAACAGAGAATGCTTCATGTGGTAATTGGTATAATGTCTTGAATAATTTGATACTTGGCAATTATTGTGCTCAAATAGATCATGTTTAAGCTCTTGCATCATGTACTTTGCACCTATTAATGAAGAACTACCATAGAGCTTGTTGAAATTTGGTTTGCATGATTGGTCTCTCTAGAGTCTAGATATTTTCTGGTGAGGTGTTTGAACAACAAGGAAGACAGTGTAGAGTCTTATGATGCTTGCAATATGTTCTTATGTAAGTTTTGTTGTACCGGTTCATACTTGTGTTTGCTTCAAACAACCTTGCTAACCTAAGCCTTGTATTGAGAGGGAATACTTCTCGTGCATCCAAATCCTTGAGCCAAAAACTATGCCATTTGTGTCCACCATACCTACCTACTACATGGTATTTCTCTACCATTCCAAAGTAAATTACTTGAGTGCTACCTTTAAAATTTCATTCTTTGTCTTTGCAATATATAGCTCATGGGAAAATAGCTTAAAAACTATTGTGGTAAAGAATATGTAGCTTATGTATCTTATTTCTTATAAGTTGCTTGTTGAGCGGTAACCATGTTTCTGGGGACGCCATCAACTATTACACCTTGTTGAATATCATGTGAGTTGCTAGGCATGTTCGTCTTGTCTGAAGTAAGGGTGATTTATCATGATCAAATGGTTTGAGTATGCATATTGTTAGAGAAGAACATTGGGCCGCTAACTAAAGACATGAATAATGGTGGAAGTTTCAGTTTGGACATTAATCCTCAATCTCTTATGAGAATATTATCTGTTGTTGAATGCTTATGCATTAAAGAGGAGTCCATTATCTGTTTTCTATGTTGTCCCGGTATGGATGTCTAAGTTGAGAATAATCAAAAGCGAGAAATCCAATGCGAACTTTCTCCTTAGACCTTTGTACAGGCGGCATAGAGGTACCCCTTTGTGACACTTGGTTGAAACATATGTTATGCAATGATAATCCATGTAAATCCAAGCTAATTAGGACAAGGTGCGAGCACTATTGGTATTCTATGCATGAGGCTTGCAACTTATAGGATGTCTTATGCATAACACATATGAATTATTACTACCATTGACAAAATTGTTTCTATGTTTTTAAAATAAAAGCTCTAGCACAAAAATAGTAATCCATGCTTCCCTCTGCGAAGGGCCTTTCTTTTACTTTATGTTGAGTCAGTTTGCCTACTTCTTTCTATCTTAGAAGCAAACACTTGTGTCAACTGTGTGCATTGATTCCTACATACTTGCTTATTTGCATTCATCATATTACTTTTTGTTGACAATTATCCATGAGATATACATGTTGAAGTTGAAAGCAACTGCTGAAACTTATATCTTCCTTTGTGTTGCTTCAAAACTTTCTACCAAGAATCTATTGCTTTATGAGTTAACTCCTATGCAAGTCTTATTGATGCTTGTCTTGAAAGTACTATTCATGAAAAGTCTTTGCTATATGATTCAGTTGTTTAATCATTGTCTTTACCATTGCTTCGAATCACTGCATTCATCTCATATGCTTTACAATAGTATTGATCAAGATTACGATAGCATGTCACTTCAGAAATTATCTTTGTTATCATTTACCTACTCGAGGGTGAGTAGGAACTAAGCTTGGGGATGCTTGATACATCTCAAATGTATCTATAATTTCTTATGTTCCATGCTACTTTTATGACAATACTCACATGTTTTATACACACTTTACATCATTATTATGCATTTTCCGGCACTAACCTACTAACGAGATGCCGAAGAGCTAGTTGTTGTTTTCTGCTGTTTTTGGTTTCAGAAATCCTACAAAGGAAATATTCTCGGAATTGGACGAAATCAACACCCAGGGTCTTATTTTTCCACGGATCTTTCAGAAGACCGAAGAGCATACGAAGTGGGGCCACGAAGGGCCATAACCATAGGGCGGCGCGGCCAGCCTGGGGCCCGCGCCGGCCTATGGTGTGGGGCCCCTACGCCGCCTCCAACTCTGCCCTTCCGCCTACTTAAACTCTCCGTCGCGAAAACCCTATTACCGAGAGCCACGATACGGAAAAAGTTTCAGAGACGCCGCCGCCGCCAATCCTATCTCGGGGGATTCAGGAGATCGCCTCCGGCACCCTGCCGGAGAGGGGAATCATCTCCCGGAGGACTCTACATCACCATGATGGCCTCCGGATTGATGTGTGAGTAGTTCATCCTTGGACTATGGGTCCATAGCAGTAGCTAGATGGTTGTCTTCTCCTCATTGTGTTATCATGTTAGATCTTGTGAGCTGCCTATCATGATCAAGATCACCTATTTGTAATGCTACATGTTGTGTTTATTGGGATCCGATGAATATGTAATACTATGTCAAGTTGATTATCAATCTATCATATATGTGTTTTTTATGATCTTGCATGCTCTCCGTTGCTAGTAGAGGCTCTGGCCAAGTTGATACTTGTGACTCCAAAAGGGAGTATTTATGCTCGATAGTGGGTTCATGCCTCCATTGAATCTGGGACAGTGACAGAAAGTTCTAAGGTTGTGGATGTGCCGTTGCCACTAGGGATAAAATATCAATGCTTTGTCTAAGGATATTTGTGTTGATTACATTACGCACCATATTTAATGCAATTGTCTGTTGTTTGCAACTTAATACTGGAAGGGGTGCGGACACTAACCCGAAGGTGGACTTTTTAGGCATAGACGCATGCTGGATAGCGGTCTATGTACTTTGTCGTAATGCCCTACGTAAATCTCATATTAGTCATCATGATATGTATGTGCATTGTTATGCCCTCTCTATTTGTCAATTGCCCAATTGTAATTTGTTCACCCAACATGCTATTTCTTATTGGAGAGACACCACTAGTGAATTGTGGACCCCGGTCCATTCTTTTACATCTGAATACAGTCTACTGCAAACATTGTTCTTTACTGTTCTTCGCAAACAAACATCATCTTCCACACTATACATTTAATCCTTTGTTTACATCAAGCCAGTGAGATTTACAACCTCACTGTTACGTTGGGGCAAAGTATCTTGATTGTGTTGTGCAGGTTCCACGTTGGCGCCGGAATCCCTGGTGTTGCGCCGCACTACACTCCGTCACCAACGACCTTCACGTGATCCTTGACTCCTACTGGTTCGATAAACCTTGGTTTCTTACTGAGGGAAACTTGCTGTTGTACGCATCACACCTTCCACTTGGGGTTCCCAACGGGCGTGTGCTTTACGCGTCATCAATCATCAGTTGTAAAATATGATTTGTGAAATATATGGCCTAGAGGGAATAGAAATGTTATTTTATTTCCATGTTTATTTCTTTATACTATGATAACTGTTGTTCTTGAATATAAGATTCGAAGGGAAACTTATAAGCACTTTTAGAGAGATAAACAAGTTTGTTGTTAGTCCCACCTCTAGAAATAGCTCCTATGCCCTATGATGATTATGTTATCCTGATGATGTCATAGTTATGGTAACAAAGATACATAAGACAATGAGAGAACACTGTTAGAAGAACAAGGATGCCAAATCGATCCAATTCTATGATATGCTAGGAGATCATTTGATTGGTTGCACGTTACTACTATTATTATCATATGAACAAGTCCTTGGATCATGAGCATATCGAGTGCCCTCATATTGGAAGATTTAGTTTGATTGTCACCAAGCGTCACATGTAGTAGGGTGGTTATATTGGAAGATTTAGTTTGATTGTCACCAAGCGTCACATGTAGTATGGTGGTCTACATCTCAAATGTATCTAATTTTTTAAGCACTTTGTTCAAAGATTTGCTCCGAAATCTCATCATACTTTGATAAAAATTGTTGAATCTGACGTTGTTTTTAGCAAAGTCTTGTTTCTGTCAGTTTTCGTAGGAAATAAAATTGGTGAAAATATCAGGGGAGTTTTTCATCAAAATAGAGGACCTGGAGTTTTGGATAACGAGAGGGGAGCCACGAGGCACAAAATGGACTAGGTGGAAGGCCTGCACCATAGGGCGCGCCACCTAGGGCCTTTTGGCCATCATCGTCGCCTCGCCTCCCCCCTTCGCGTGGTGTTTTATATACCTAAAAAACCTACCCTCCCTAGGAGGACAAGACGTTTGGCGAAACAGAGTGCCGTTGAGATCACGATCTTTCGTTTCGGGGGGCAGATTGATCCTGCTCTCCACCCTGGAGAGAGTGATTTCGAGGGCTTCTTCCTCATCACCGCCACCAACGTCAACACCAACAACCATAGGATCACTCTCCATCACCATGAGTGGGTAGTTCTATGTAGGCTTAAGAGGTGGATAGGGTTTGGATGAGTTTGATCATGTAATCATCCATATGTATCGAGATTTGAGGTGTTTGCCTTGAAGATATTTGTGTATGAGTGTTGGTACACCTTTGTTATGTTTAATTCTTGTTATTAGGGCCCGAGTGACATGATTTTAGTACTGAACCTACATTGCTTTATCATATATAACGTTGGTATCTATTTGCAAGGTGTGTTGCTTATTATTTTGTTAACCATGCGAATCCCTAAGGTGACAGATAGGGAAAAACAAGGGAAATATGTGATAGTTCGAGGATATTGTGTGTTCATGAATCTTAGGGCCTGTTTGGTGTGGCTGGCTGTGGCTGGCTGTGGGTGCTGTGCAGAAAAGCTGCTGTCTGGGAGAAGCTGCTTTTCTGAGTGGAAGTCTTTGGCAAACCAGTGGTCGTCTCTGGTCAGAACTGTTGAATTGTCTAAAACACCCTTACATTAATGAAAAGGTGTACTGTCGCTGCTTCACGTGTAATAAATAGAATATGCATCTAAAATTCAAGTCGCCATACAATTGTCATTACATAACCATTAGGAATATATTTGTCCAAAATACATTTCCACTACATTATACTAGCTAATTCCTCCGTTGTCTAGAAATGAACAACGTGTTGGCAATGTCGTCACGTGTTCCGTTCATGCCTCTTGTGTGTAGTTCAGCCGACACATGATCACTAGGCAAGGTAATTGTTTGCCTCTGGGCCTTGGGCATGTAATCCTCATCAGCATCACATCGATCAAACTGTTTATCACGCAAGTTGGAGTCTCTAATGAAATTGTGAAGCACACAACAAGCAATGATAATTTTCTTCTGTGTAACCAAGTCGAAATGAGGGATGCTTTTCAAAATGCGCCACTTATTCTTCAAGATCCCAAAGATGCGCTCGATGCAATTTCGCAACGATGAGTGGGCATGGTTGAAAATTTCTTCCTTCTTCGTTGGTGGCCCTTCTCGACGGAAATCAGGAATATGGTATGTGTTGTTTTTGTAAGGAGCTAGAAATCCCTTTCTGTTTGGATAACCAGAATCAACAAGATAGTATGTACCTACACACATGAGAACAAATTTAAGAAATCTGAAAACAATAATGCATAGAAACAAGTGTGCATAATGAAAATTAGAGTACTACCATCAGGAGGGGTTGGGAACTGAAGTGGATACTTGTCCATGCTGTGTTGCAGAATGCGGTTATCATGTACCGATCCTGGCACTCTTTGATTCCACACTCTCGAACCATAGATAGAAACTCCTTCATTGTTGGGACAGAGTCACCCATGCCGCTTGAACCTCCAGCATCCCCCCTTCCAAATGAAACAAGGCTAGTCAAGGCTGTTTTGTAGTCCCTGTAAAAGGGGCTCTCTTTCTCCTTCTCTCCACCACTAAACTTGAGGCGCTTCACGAAGTTTGGTGTTTTTTTGGACGCATCATCGTCATCATCCACTGGAATTGCAGCTTCCTTGTCCGCTCCCATTTCCTCTTCCCCCGGGATGGCCGAAGATTCTCCGGTGACATGAGCCTTATTAAACATGACATCAAGTTGTGTCAAGTTGGCGGGTGGTCCATATCTGAACTTGACATGCTCAGGACGATACTACAAATAGAACACAAAAAATAAATTAGACAACTATTATCATCGAATCACAATAGACAAAAAGATAATACAAAACATGAATATATAACTTACTTGTAGGTGAGTCTGCCACCAATCATTATCTGCATCCATAGTTTTTGTTTCCGAATCCCAACCTAGCCCGGTTGCATTTAGCAACTCCATCCAACCGGTGTATTCCTTTTTCAACGAATCCCATTTGTTCTTAAATTGCTTCTTTGTTAACCTTTTTCCCGTTTTCTCGGCAAATTTATCCTCAAGATTCGTGTACCCCTTCCTACTCAAACAACCTCCTGTTATCACCAGGATTTGACCGGGTCAGAGGTGGGCCGCGATCAAGATGGACTTAAAGATTATACATGGAAGAATATACATGAATCGGCCTTATGCGCAAAGTTTGGGCTAGTTTGCCCTTGTATCTTAATATAGCAGATCGCATCGTAGATTAGAAGATTAGAGTTTGACCCGTGCACGGTTAGGTGCACGCCTGAATTAGAAAGTCCCCTGGACTATAAATATGTACCTAGGGTTTATGGAATAAACAACAACCAACGTTCAACCAACAAATCAATCTCGGCGCATCGCCAACTCCTTCGTCTCGAGGGTTTCTACCGGTAAGCGACATGCTGCCTAGATCGCATCTTGCGATCTAGGCAGCACAAGCTCCACGTTGTTCATGCGTTGCTCGTACTGAAGCCTTGTTGATGGCGAGCAGCATAGTTATCATAGATGTGTTAGGGTTAGCATAGTTCTTCGCGTAACATGCTATCGTAGTGCAACCCTTGCATGTCTAGCCGCCCTCACACCTATCTTAGGTGTGGGGGCGGCACCCCGCTTGATCATTATTTAGTAGATCTGATCCGTTACGATTGCTCCTTGTTCTACAAGGATTAGTTTAATATCTGCAATAGTTAGGCCTTACAAAGGGGTGGAGGATCCAGCGGCACGTAGGGTGTCGTTCGCGGGCCCTAAACAGGATGTTCCGGGGATCAACCTTGTGTTGGTTTTTAGGCCTTGTTTAGGATCGGCTTACGATCACCGTGCGTGGCCGCGAGGCCCAACCGTGAGTAGGATGATCCGATTATGCGGTGAAAACCCTAAATCGTCGTAGATCTCATTAGCTTTATCTTGATCAAGCAGGACCACCATATATTCGTGCACCTCGTACGAATCATGGGTGGATCGGCTCCCCGAGCCGATTCACAGGATAACCTGAGAGCCGATCGAGGCTCGTATTTAATGTTTACGTGTATGCCATGCAGGAAACTAAGCGAGGCATCTCCATCACCTTCCTGACCAGGTATAGGTCAGGTGGCACGCCCTGCATCAGCATCGGACGTGTGACCAGAAGGCTTTGCGGGCCGTCGCTCGGAGGGACCTCAGCCAGCCGCAGCTCTAGGTTGTTCCCGGCTCTACGGTGTTGCCCGTCGCTGCCCGCCGGTGGGTTTCTGACGACAACACATTCTGGCACGCCCGGTGGGACGAGCTTCTACATCAACCACATCGCCATCTACATCTGAGATGGCGGACGGCACGCCAGTCACGTACGAGGATCTGACGGACGAGCTCAAGAAGAAGTATGACGAGATCAAAGTCATCCTCGAAGCCGACCTCATCGGCTCTTTCCACGAGAACCCGTTCACATGGCATCGAGTGGAAGGGGTTCTCGCCTAATGGTGCACTAGATGGGATAGACCTCTCGCCCGTCGGAAGAACGCACCAGGTCCTCGCGGCAGGAGATCAACTACTTGGTGGCTCACTCGCTACACCGCCACTCGAGAACCTGGTCAACACGTTGGAGCGTGTCGCTCTTCGCGTGATCCAGGAGATCATGAGGCACCAGTACTCGCCGTCAGGACCAGCTCTCGGGACGCATCAAGGAGAGTTGCCACTCCAGTCCCGTCCACCGCTGCCATATGCGTTGGCAGCACCGGAAGTGCCGGCTACACCGGCATTCGTCGTCTACAAGATCGGTGGTGACCCTAGTGACTACCAGTTCTTGCCCGAGGCGCCTAAGGAGATCCCTCACGGGTACACGTGCACGTATGTGCCCGTGGCAACTGGGCACTCACAAACCAGGCCACAACATCAGGGACTTCTGGGAAAACAGGAGGAACGTCAGCAACAGAGCTTGAGAAGCAGACGTGGCTAACTAAGTACGCCACCCCGATGAACCTCCAGAGCTCAGCTCCTGCAGTTGGCTCAGAGCTGGAAAAGCAAACATGGCTGGCTAAGTACGCCACCCCGGCGAATCTTCAGAATTCAACTCCTGCAGCCAGCATAGCGGATCAGATCAGTACCATACTGAGAGACCAGTTCGGCATGGTGCCGAAAAGAAGGGCCATCGGCTATTCCAAGCCGTACCCCGACGACTACGAGATGATCCCGCTACCACCTAAATATCGGCTCCCTGACTTCTCCAAATTCAGTGGATCAGATGGTTCCAGCTCCATCGAGCACGTGGGCCGATATTTGGCGCAACTAGGACCGGCTTCAGTGTCGGATCAACTACGCGTGAGGCTCTTCTCACAGTCCCTCACGGGATCGGCTTTCGGATGGTACACCTCTTTGCCACCAGACTCCATCCGGACTTGGAAGCAGTTGGAAGAGCAGTTCCATATGCAGTACCATTCAGAGGCTTCCGAGTCTGGCATTGCCGATCTAGCACAACTACGTCAGAAGCGCGGAGAAACTGTGACAGAATACATCCAGCGCTTCAGGAATCTTAGGAACCGATGTTATTCGGTTCGTATAACTGAAAAAGAAGCAGTCGAGTTGGCAGTAGCAGGCCTCGCAACACAGCTCAAGGACATGGCCTCCCAAGCAGATTATCCCTCACTGGCGCACATGGTTCAGAAACTATCGGCATATGAACAGCGCCACCCGGACCTGTACCAAGACAAGTTCAAGCGTGCAGTAGTCCTGGTCGATGCAGAGGAAGACGAAGTTCCTGCGGGAGACCAAGAGGTAGCAGTGGCTGAATGGACTCGGGGAGGAACCCCCGTGTCCTGCAAATGGGTAAAGCCACCAGGCCCGCCCAGGGGATTTGATTTTGACGTGACCAAGACTGAGCAAATCTTCGACCTCCTGCTCAAGGAGAAACAGTTGACGATTCCTGAAGGTCTCAAGTTCCCCACGGTGCAAGAGCTGAACGGAAAGCCATACTGCAAATGGCACAACTCGCTCTCCCATGCCACCAACGACTGCAGGGTATGGCGTCAACACATCCAAGCGGCGATAGAAAAAGGGCGTCTGATTTTCAATCAGTACGCCATGAAGGTCGACACCCAACCCTTCCCCGCCGTTAACATGGTAGAATGCACTTACCCTGAAGGTTGCCAGCCAGGATCCTCGTTCAGCATCAACATGGTAGGACCTGGGCACCACTCTGGCAAGGATGGAGACGAGGGCAGCTGCTCTCGTAGCAAGGACACAGAGGAGGCCGCTCCACGCGATCGGCTTCGTCATGATAGCAAGCGCTACGTCACAGAGGGAGAAGTGAAGAACATAAGATATCAGCGACCCCTCTCTGATCACCTCCTCAACAAGTATGGGAGTCAGTATGACCAACGCCGACGATCCAGCAATGATGATGAAAGAGATCGTCTGGCTAGGGAAGCCAGAAGACATCGTCGGCATGATCGCGATGAGGAGGAGTACGAGCGCCGCGCCAAGGAAAAGTCAAGGGAGCGGGACGACAAGGACAGGCACTGGGACTGTCCCTTCTTCAGACACTGCTGGGATTCAGGAATGAGCCGATTGCCCACAATCGGCAATTGCCCAGAATGCAACCAGAAGAAGAAGGAGGCAGCCAACGTGTCTGTGTTCAAGCGCCTAGGGCCTCTCCCGCCACAAAGCAAACGTGCTGAGTCCCCTCGGTGGGCAGATCTCGAGGAGTCCGAAGACGAGGGACAAGAAGAAGAAGAAGACAGGTACCACCGGCCAAGGTGGTGCCCTGATGGACTCAGCCGTTCACAAAAGCGCAGGGTTCAGCGATTGCGCGGCCTGGAGGAAGCCAAAAGGTTATACTTGCATACGTTAAGGAAGGCACGACCTGATATGGCTGCGAAAGTTCAGCGAACCCTGGACGAAGAAGGTCGTCCACGGAAAATGGAGTGGCGCCCCAAGCAAAAGAAAGCCGATGATGAAACATCGGCTGGCACGAACATGGTGCTCGTCCTTCCGACGGAGCTTAGTGCTCCACGATTACACGATGCACTCAAGGTGGACGACAGCGAGCGCATCGACATGACAAAGGATGAGGTTGGGCTGGTCCTATCCGCCGGCCTGATCGTGTAGCAAGAACGAACCGATGAAGCAAACGTGACAAGGCCGATCCTTGGGATCGGCTTCAAAGATCTATGAAGGGACATTACAAAACCTTCATTTGAGCAAGTCAATATGGAGGCCGATTCCAGCAATCGGCCAAAATTATCCTCACCACATGCTCTGCTGGTGTTCAACATCGATCTACTGGGTAGCGGTTACGTCGGCGGAAGAGAGTCAACACGAATCCTATCGGAGCCGACGTACAAAGACAATGCCTTGGCTAACCACAAAGCCGATATCTGCAGTCACCTGGCAGATTCGGCTCGGGGGGCATCTAATCAGATGAACATGCGCAGATGAACATGTATGCAGTAAAATATTGGGGCCGATAAGGAAAAAATCGGCCAGTAAGAAAAAAAAAATTCATGACATACAGCCGATGCAAGGGCATCGACTTTAGAACTAAGGAACGAAGCCGATGCGCAGCCATCGACTCTAGTGCAATTACACAAGACCAAGACCTACCGGCTATGTGCTCAGGGTTCACTTTTTCGCCAAGATGGTTTTCAGTTCGGCTGCAATGAGCCGACAACCCTTTGCGTCAGCTAAGCTGTTGGTGTTTCATCCACAACACCGGCGTTTAGTGGAAGAAAGCTGATCAATGGAGGCAAGTCTGGCTGATTCTTCAGGGTGGTTATCTCGGATTACCAGATTATCTAAGGTCAAGGCCTTTGGTTTGACCTGTGCATCCTCGCCGGTATTCTCGCCTTGATTAAGGCTCGGGGGGCAACTAACGTGGTAAACACTCTGTTTTTGGAGCCGATTGGAGTTGCATCGGCTGACCCTGCATCATAACCTTCTCCGAAAAGCGGTGAGTTGTTTGAAGAAGACTGCTAAAGTTACGGAGAGGAGCCGGAGGGGGAAGCCGTCGGCGTTACAGGGTTTGGACCGTCCTGTTGCTGCAAGAAAAGGAAGGAGACTGGATTCTAAAAATAGCCGATGAACAGTCATCGGCTGTAGGATTGCGAAATATCATGGTCAGGTATCAAATCACAGTCTAAATTTGAGAAGTGCTTGACTGACGGTCTAATCGATATCTGAGTCCGGCTTCATGGGCGTCTAAGGAAAAAGAATCCGATACGTTGCTATCGGTCTTGGTGTGGCAAGCGGAAGGATTGAAATTGGATTAATTGAAAGATGAATTGGAAGAACAATTTTCATTAATTCAAAGGAGCGGCTTTACAGGAAAGAGCCGATGGCTCTCAAAAGAGGGATTTGGTGCCTAGTGCACTGCTACTACTAGTCCTACTCTACTAGTCGTCGCTGTCCTCATCGTCGCCGTCGTCGAGGTCGTCGGCGCTGCTCCCAGGAAGCTCCTCGTCGCTGTTGCCCCAGCCCTGGCCGGAGCTTCGTCTTCCTCGTCATCATCATCATCCTCGCTGTCCGCCCAAGAGCGGAAGCGCTTTGTCGGCGGGTACCCGATGGAGGAGGAAGATTCATCCTCCTCCTCTTCCTCCTCGTCATCATCATCGTCTTCGCTGTCCGCCCAAGCGCGGAAACGCTTTGCCGGCAGAAGCTTAGCGAGGGAGGAGGGGCCGCCCCCCTTTTTTTCTTCTTCTTCCTCTACTTCTTCCCCCTTCCCGTCGGAGGAGGTGGGTTTCATCCAGGGATGGAGGTCGTCTTCGCTTGCGCTTATCAGCTCCCCTTCGACGAGGAGCTTGAGGTCCTCTTCCCCGTCGGTCAGAGGCAGGTCGCCTTCTGGCGCATGATCGGAGTTCCACTCCGGCTCGCTCGAGGATGGGGACTGGAGGGAAAGGCCGGAGGAGACTGAGGAAGAGGAAGACATTGCTACAGGGGAAAAGGGTTTTTTGGTGCCGATAGCTGGAACAGAGGAAGGAGATGAAGTGGGCTACCCAATCGGCACGGTTAAATAGTGAGGAACCTGGTGGAGATTTAATGCCATTGCAGTTTCCGAAGGAGATGATGCTAAAGCTATCAAATGCAGAGAAGCTGAGAAGACAGGGCGTCATGATGAAGAATACTGCAACGGTTCTACTCTGCCACGACATGACCCTTCGAAAGGAAAACAGAGTGGTTTTGAAATTATCATTACCAAAACCAGGGGGGCATGTGTTATCACCAGGATTTGACCGGGTCAGAGGTGGGCCGCGATCAAGATGGACTTAATGATTATACATGGAAGAATATACATGAATCGGCCTTATGCGCAAAGTTTGGGCTAGTTTGCCCTTGTATCTTAATATAGCAGATCGCATCGTAGATTAGAAGATTAGAGTTTGACCCGTGCACGGTTAGGTGCACGCCTGAATTAGAAAGTCCCCTGGACTATAAATATGTACCTAGGGTTTATGGAATAAACAACAACCAACGTTCAACCAACAAATCAATCTCGGCGCATCGCCAACTCCTTCGTCTCGAGGGTTTCTACCGGTAAGCGACATGCTGCCTAGATCGCATCTTGCGATCTAGGCAGCACAAGCTCCACGTTGTTCATGCGTTGCTCGTACTGAAGCCTTGTTGATGGCGAGCAGCGTAGTTATCATAGATGTGTTAGGGTTAGCATAGTTCTTCGCGTAACATGCTATCGTAGTGCAACCCTTGCATGTCTAGCCGCCCTCACACCTATCTTAGGTGTGGGGGCGGCACCCCGCTTGATCATTATTTAGTAGATCTGATCCGTTACGATTGCTCCTTGTTCTACAAGGATTAGTTTAATATCTGCAATAGTTAGGCCTTACAAAGGGGTGGAGGATCCAGCGGCACGTAGGGTGTCGTTCGCGGGCCCTAAACAGGATGTTCCGGGGATCAACCTTGTGTTGGTTTTTAGGCCTTGTTTAGGATCGGCTTACGATCACCGTGCGTGGCCGCGAGGCCCAACCGTGAGTAGGATGATCCGATTATGCGGTGAAAACCCTAAATCGTCGTAGATCTCATTAGCTTTATCTTGATCAAGCAGGACCACCATATATTCGTGCACCTCGTACGAATCATGGGTGGATCGGCTCCCTGAGCCGATTCACAGGATAACCTGAGAGCCGATCGAGGCTCGTATTTAATGTTTACGTGTATGCCATGCAGGAAACTAAGCGAGGCATCTCCATCACCTTCCTGACCAGGTATAGGTCAGGTGGCACGCCCTTGCATCAGCATCGGACGTGTGACCAGAAGGCTTTGCGGGCCGTCGCTCGGAGGGACCTCAGCCAGCCGCAGCTCTAGGTTGTTCCCGGCTCTACGGTGTTGCCCGTCGCTGCCCGCCGGTGGGTTTCTGACGACAACACCTCCATCCCTATTGTTTGCATTGACTTCCTCCATACAAATGTCGCAAAAAAAGCGAATGTAGTGCGCATCCCAAATTGCCTTCTCCATGGAAATGAGGGACACAAGCTATAACACACAAGAAACTACACAATTACTATACGAAATACAATCTACCTAATCATAATGTGGTAAGCAAACAATCAGACACACAAAAAAATATGCACTGACTACTAGCATATCATCTAGCACTAACACTGTAACACACCAAAAATTCTTGCACAATCTATATGGAAGCAATATCTAAGATCATCCACTAACTTCATTCATACACACTATACAAATTGAATCACGAATTGAAACAACAAATCATGGGCAGAGAACGGCAGCCTCGGCATGGATTCGTCCTCACCTAGCTGACCAGTGGCGGGGCTGTGGGGCGCTGCTGCTGCGCGGTCGAGGACGGGCCGGTCGTGGCCGTGGAGGACGGGAGCGGAGGCGAGGTGGTGCGGCGGCGGCGGCGACGTGGTGCGGCGGCGGCGGGCCGGTCGTGGCCGTGGATGGGAGCGGAGAGGGGGGCGTCGAGGACGGGCCGGTCGTGGCCGTGGAGGACGGGAGCGGAGGCGAGGTGGTGCGGCGGCGGCGGCGACGTGGTGCGGCGGAGGCGGGCCGGTCGTGGCCGTGGATGGGAGCGGAGAGGGGGGGCGTCGAGGACGGGCCGGTCGTGGCCGTGGAGGACGGGAGCGGAGGCGCGGTGGTGCGGCGGCGACGTGGTGCGGCGGCGGCGGCGACGTGGTGCGGGGCAACCCTAGCGAGCTCGAGCAGCCGTGGGTAGCGACGGGAAAAGAACGACGTTTTCCTCGATTCACTTTCGGGAAGCTCGGGAAGCACCAAAAAAGGTGCTTTTTCCCATAGGAAGGAAAACGCATGGCTTTTGTAAAAGCCCAACGCGCAGCTCAGCCCTTTGGCTCGTTTGGGCTGCTTTTTTTGGTGGAAAGCCTCTAAAAGCTAGACCAAACAGGCCCTTAATGCTTTGTTCCGGCTATTCGAAAGGATAGACCTTGATTGCTTCTAGTTTCAAGTTGACCCGATAAAATGTGCAAACAGAATAAAAGATTTGTATACAAATTATTTTTATTTGTATGCATAGCTATATTTGGAGCATACACCTACACACAACTGAATTAGAGATGGATGGTAAGTTAGTTGGATTAGATTATATGATCAATATCATCATACAACACCCCACTACTATATCATGCCTACGCTTTTAGCCACTAAAAATTACGCAACACTACTTTCGGTGAAAATTAGAAATCTGCTGCTACTGTTTACTATTTGCTTTTTATGATTTGAATCAATTACTATAAAATCATCACTTGCTTTGTGAGTATATTGATATACAAGTATGGTTGAAAGTGATGTCTTAATTGCTAAAATCTTATTGGTATTCTTGTGTTCCCTTTAAATCAAACAATAATGTAAGTAATACTTTTTATTAAAGATTTCAGCGATCTCCTATACTTGTAGACATCAAGTGGTTACATGGGTGATGTTCAGGTGCATCACAAAGTATATTTGGAAACTTGGATAGTTCAAGATTGAGATTTTGCTTCTCCTGACGATGGACACATACCCTATGAGCCCTTTCGGTAGTATGGTGTCACCCAACCGTGGTCATGATCACAAGGGCATCGAAATACCTAACGTGAGAAGAGAATAAAACATCAACGAGGATATAGCGGCCGATAGGTCAACAGGATACTAATGTCTCTCCCTGTAGGATGCAATTAGTACGGCAAAGCAATGGGATCAACACTTGAGCAATTCGACGATCGATACCGTTCTCAAAATAGACCCTGATGAGTATCCACGAGATTCTCGTGCAGTTTTTGTACCGCGAACAGCCCAACGTCTTGAGGTGTAGGCTGAGAGGAGGGATGCCTGACGCATGTACTCAGAAGCAGTATATTCAGTCGCACTACTAGAAATTTGAGCATAACCAATCGCACCTACAATAGTTCTCCCGAAATGGCTATTGGGGCCGTCGTGTAAAAAAGAAGCCTAGCAGCGCCCCCAAACAAGGCTTGTGTCCAGCGACCCTATGCCGACCCCGACTCAGGACATCTTCAACGGGACGACGTAAACGAACGTTTTTTATCCGTTTGCGTCTGCGCAGATAAAAAATGCGTTCCAGCGGCTAGACGCAAAACGTCCGCAGCGTCCGCCCTGACGCAAACATGGACCAAATATACGTTACGAATGCGTCTTTGCGGACGCATCCGCGCGTCCGTTTGCGTCCGTTTGGTGTGCATGCAGCTCTCTCTCTCCTCCTTTAATTACGCATGCGGTCATTTCTAGCCACACAAACATAATCTCTCCCTCTCTCTCCTCTCTAATCACGCATGCGGTCAAATAAATGCGTCCCTGCCGCTGGAGAAGAGGCAGACGCATGCGGACATGCGGACATTTTTTATGTCCGTGCCCGACGCAAACGAACATAAAAATCCGTCGCGCCGCTGGAGATGCCCTCACACGGGGTATCTTTGGGGCATTAACGACGCCACATAGGTTGTTGACCGACGGGTGACCGTGATCCTAACCCTAAACCTAACCCTAATTAAAGACCTCACCGGTCCACCGGTATTCACACAATGACAACGGCCTCCTCGTCTGCCACGCCTCCATGGCGCCGCTCTCTACCGCCTACTTTCCATGCGGTTTAGTGGTTTACCATGGGAAAAACACTAAGAGCCGTCGGCATCAGCATTCATGCGGGGGGCTGCGAGCGGGAATGCGGTGGTCACAGGAGGTGTACGCCCACAGCGAGACGCTGGCAAACACAACACGCTGCCCCTCTCTATGACACGGACAACCTCCAACAATAGCTCGCCTTCTTCGGCCAGCAGAGGGAGCTGGACCTCGCCCGCCAACATGGCCCGGCCGTGAAACGTGGCAGTGCGAGTACCAGCGGCACTGGCCGTAGCGACGGCGTGAAAGACAACGAGCCAAAACCCGCCTCCTACGATTAGTTCTACCGTGCTCGCTATGACGGCCATGACAGACTATTATATTTGTTTTTAAGTTTACATTTAATTAAGTTTTATTTATATTTCTAAGATACAATGAAATGCTACCGAAATTTGGCCAAGCATGCACGCCTATCTCAATTCTCAGTTGATCAGATGATAAAGAGAATATATTAATATTAATAGATATCAATTACACCTGGTTTGCAACAACGTCTCACCCTAGTGGCAGTACGGATGCACAACCAAAAAAGATAAAAGAAAACTAAGAAATAAAAGTCCCGCTACATCATTCCAGATCTAGCAACAGCAATACAACAACCACCGTGACAACACCTGAAATATAGACTCTCGAAAAGCGACGCCTCCAACAAGGAAACAGTGCACCAGCACCTTCATCGCCCGACCAAAGTTCTTAGGTTTTCACCCTGATAATAATCCCCACTCTCAAAATAATGCCTCCAACAAGGTCATTGTCAGGCACAACCAGTTAAGGCCAGACCTTGGGGTTTCACCCTAAAAGGTTAGACTCTGAACTTCACATGTGCTGCCGCCCCCACTTGCATACCACTGCTGCGGAGCCTGGAACGCCAAGCAAGTCCCTCAGAGTCACAGAGACTCGAACCTCCTTTAGCCAACCCACCAATCCGGCATTCATGATATTTCTTCTTCTGACTTCACTATGGACCAAAACGTCACTTGATGTCAACACAGAATAGAGCTTACCGCAGCTCCCTCCGGAACCAAACGGTCGGATTAAAAACATGGGTGTGTGCGATCGAATACCACCCGATCCAGCAAACTCCGGGCAAAATATGCATTGTTCCATTCGCCGACGAAGCTTTCCGGAACTCATCTCTCCAGCCAGATCAAGACAAACTGACCTCTGGTAGATCTTCATCTTCGCCTGCGAGAAACCCGAGGACCGACACCGAAACAAAGCAAGACTAGTAGCCCCCACGCCGCCAGTCCTTCATGTCAGATCACCAGAGAAGAGGATGGCGGCGCGGATCATGCGTACCACCGCCGAACCGCCACCGGGGGTGGAGGCCGCCACCGCTCCACCCACTCCTCCATGGCTACCGACGAAGAGCATACGGCGCGCCACTGAATTGTCGTCATAGTCCGGCTGCAAAAAACAACTTTGGCTTCCAAGCCAAATGATCAGATAAACGGGATCATGGGCGGCTCAACCTCGACGACGTCCTCATCCTCGGCGAGCCCCGGCGGCAGCTCCATCGCTAGAACCGGATCCACGGGCGCCGGGGGAGGCATGAACATCGACGGTGCGGGGGGGGCATGAACATCGACGGTGCCGGGGAGTCTTGGACGCCGACGTAGCTCGCGCCGCCAGCACCTCTTGGCTGATGCGCTCGCATTACATATCGTGCCACGCCCTCGCCAATGGGTCCATCTTCGCCATGTAACCTACTTTGAGTTGTTGGCAATCTACGCAACAAGTAACCTGCTTTGAGTTGCCGACACTGTGTACAATGCACATAACACATAAAAAGAAGGAAAACTCATGTCGTCAGCGCTGTGCTTCCCGGGCGGCGCAGATCAGGCTACAAGTTCAGGTTGATGGGAAAGTGAAAGGCGCCGCTGCCCCTCGGCGCCGAATCCAGTGAGAACGGCGCGTTGGGGTCGAAGGTCATGTTGATGTCGACGTACTCGAGGTAGTAGCGGGCGCGGCCGTCCATCTGCGACAGACGCATCTATGAGAGCTACGATCCCTCCGCGTAGTACCTCGGTGATGAGGGTGAGCTTGAGAACCCGCCGCCCAAGTTGCGGCCAGCGAGTTGTTGGCTCCCTTCGAGCTGACCGCCACCCAAGCTGAGGCACACTTCGGTAGCGACGATGCGGCGCCTTTTGCGGTTGGCCATCGCCGTGGAGCATCGGCATTTCTCCTCGTCCCACGCCTCATGCGACATGTTCGGTAGCTTCTCCTTCGGCGCCTTCCCTGCCTTCACCGGAGCCTTTTTTTCTTTGGCGGCATGGCGGCGACGAGTGTTTTTCGAGTTGGAGTTTGGATGGGAGATGGAGCGGCGGACGGGATAAATGAGCGGCGGAGGGGAAGGGATTTTGGGGGAAATTGTTGGAGATATGCCCAAGAGGCAATAATAAAAGTGGTTATTATATATCTTTGTGTTTATGATAAATGTTTATATACCAGGCTATAATTGTATTAACCGAAACATTAATACATGTGTGTTATGTAAACAACAATGAGTCGCTAGTAAGCCTCTTAACTAGCTTGTTGATTAATAGATGATCATAGTTTCATGATCATGAACATTGGATGTTATTAATAACAAGGTTATGTCATTATATGAATGATGTAATAGACACACCCATTTAAGCGTAGCATAAGATCACGTCATTAAGTTTTTTGTTATAAGCTTTTGATACATAGTTACCTAGTCCTTTCGACCATGAGATCATGTAAATCACTTATACCGGAAAGGTACTTTGATTACATCAAACGCCACTGCGTAAATGGGTGGTTATAAAGGTGGGATTAAGTATCCGGAAAGTATGAGTTGAGGCATATGGATCAACAGTGGGATTTGTCCATCCCGATGACGGATAGATATACTCTGGGCCCTCTCGGTGGAATGTCGTCTAATAGCTTGCAAGCATATGAATGGTTCATAAGAGACCACATACCACGGTACGAGTAAAGAGTACTTGTCAGGAGACGAGGTTGAACAAGGTATAGAGATACCGATGATCAAACCTCGAACAAGTAAAATATCGTGTGACAAAGGGAATCGGTATCGTATGTGAATGGTTCATTCGATCACTAAGTCATCGTTGAATATGTGGGAGCCATTATGGATCTCCAGATCCCGCTATTGGTTATTGGTCGGAGAGAGGTCTCAACCATGTCTACATAGTTCGCGAACCGTAGGGTGACACACTTAAGGTTTGATGTCGTATTAGTAGATATTGAATATATGGAATGGAGTTCGAAGTTTTGTTTGGAGTCTCGGATGAGATTCAGGACATCACGAGGAGTTCTGGAATGGTCCGGAGAATAAGATTCATATATAGGAAGTCATTTTATAAGTTTGAAAATGATCTGGTGCATTTATGGAAGGTTCTAGAAGGTTCTAGAAAAGTCCGGAATAAATCACTATGGAAGGCGGAGTCCCGGAGGGACTCCACCTTGCATGACCGGCCAGCCCTAGGGGGTGGACTCCACCTATGGTGGCCGGCCACCCCCTCCCAAGGAAAGGTGGGAATCCCACCTCAAGTGGGAATTCCACCTTGGGTAGGTTTCATGTCATATGGAAGGTTTTGGTTTGGGGTCTTATTCGAAAACTTGTAGACCAACTCTTGGGTGTTCCACCTATATAATGAGGGACAAGGGGAGGGGGCCGGCCACCTCAAGCCACAGCCTTGGGCGCACCTCATAGTGGCCGGCCACCCCCTCTCCCAAACCCTAGCCACCCCACCTCCTTCACCTCTCCCGTAAACGCTTAGCGAAGCTCCGCCGGAGATCTCCATCGACACCGCCACCACGCCATCGTGTTGCCGGAATTCAAAGAGGATCTACTACTTCCGCTGCCCGCTGGAACGGGGAGAAGGACGTTGTCTTCATCAACACCGAACGTGTGACCGAGTACGGAGGTGCTGCCCGATTGTGGCACCGTCAAGATCTTCTACGCGCTTTTAAAAGCGGCAAGTGATCATCTTCTGCAACAACAAGATCTAATCTCGTAGGCTTTGGAAATCTTCAAGGGTTAGTCTCGTTCATCCCCTCGTTGCTCCCGTCTTCTAGATTGCATCTTGGCTTGGATTGCGTTCTCGCGGTAGGAATTTTTTTATTTTCTATGCTACGAATCCCTACAGAAATGATGTATAATTTTAAAATGTGTGGTTGATATGTGGCTCCCACGTCCAAAATTATTTGCTGCGTGAGACGCTGGTGCGCCCGATTCGCGCCGTTCGCGAACGGCCGGCACGAGGTTGCCAGCCCTTCTATTGGGCTCGAAATCGCTCCGACGCCTTTCAAAAATGTGACGGTGTCCATTTTCGATGCCGTCCTTCAAAATACTATCGGAGCCGCTATTGTGGAGATGCTCTGATGTATACTAGCACCTGTCGGAGTCACAACAACCCGCTGGAGGAAAATACAACCCAGCAACATTAACCCCTACTGACAGTCATTTAACCGAGACAAAAGAGGAACAGGGTGCAGGACCCCCTCAGCAGTACGTGGCCGCCCGCCCCCATCCAAACCCCATCTCCACCATGGCCGTAGTACTTGCTCTTGGGGCGCCGCTAGGCTTTGGATAGCTAGGTGCAGTGATAGGCACCTACGTTCTCTGGATTTCGATTTGACGCATGACGGGGAGACAGACTCGGACAGGCGTGGCATGGCCACGGCCGACGGGGTCCCGTTCCGTTGCGCCTGCCTGCCTGCCTGAAGCCCTAGCTCAGCACAGAGAGACATGCCGCTACCGGCTACCATGCACCGCTACTACGTACTCCTCCGTAGCTGGACGTAGAGCACGAGCGCGCGCGGGTCAAAGATTCGGTCTCGTTTTATCGGGGGCTGGGTTCGCTGACTAGGTGCGGGCCTGCGCCCCTCGCCCCTGCAAGCTGCAGCTGCATGCCCCCATCACCTCCTGCTCCGTCCGTCCTCTCCTCTGCCTGTCTCATCACCAGCGATCATCAGCCACTCTCTCTCTCTCTATCGCTCCATGTCTCTTTCCCTCTCTCCCTGTCTCACCAGTACTACCTCGCCTGCCAACCCTGCGACTGCCACGCCAACTTTTCAGGCCGCCCTCGTCTTGGCACCCCGCGCCTCTTGGCGCCACCCGCCGCTGCTTCATTCACGCCGGCCGGTTTAAATGCCATTGCTGCTCCTCCACCCCATGCCATGCCACCATCTCATTATCTATGTATGACACACACTGCACTGTACCTCTACCTTGTACGTACTGTCTACCATCTTGCATGTCTCACTGCTTGTAATCATCTCACCACTCAGCAACTAGGCCTTGTATTTCATGCCACCCTCTTTTTTTTTATTCTACAATACACCTTCAAAGTTGCATTAATAAATTTTATAAAAGAAAGGCCAAAATAGCCGATACAATGGCGGGGAAGGCTGCACGGTACAAACACGACAACACACGGCTTACAACGCCACCAACACCAGCCGAACAACGAGGCCTCTACTTGCACCGTCTCCGGCCACGAATGGTGGGGAGGAGATACATCGAGCTCCCTGACCGGCACCAAGTACGGAGGAGGAAACTCCGGGAGACCGACCCTTCCAAGTATAGCAGAACCAACGTAACACCCTCCCCTAAGAGCCAAAGAGTTGACGAGTGAGACCGACCGGTAGACGCCGACTAAGAACCGTCGCGGATGGTGTACATTGCGTCCCAAAAGCCCACGCGCGGGGTGCCGGCCAACCTTGGCTCCATCGTGCCTCTCCGAGGGACTCCAATAACGACCTAGACAACACCTCCATGGAGGGGAACGATGTTGTGGTGCCGCCGTTGTACGATTTGGCAAGCAGAATCAAGGGTTTCCCCCATGCTCAAGGTGAGGCAACACAAGTAGTACCACGACGATGCCCCCAAGGAGAAAATGGGGAACTGCGTGCAGCCGCGTGCAGGGGAGCCACCACCCCAAAGAGAGCCCCGAAGAGGCTCTGCCCAACGGAGCCTCCTGGCGGTGGCGGGAGAGAGGAAGTTGCTGGAGGGAGAGTGCCCGCTAGGAGAACTAGGGTTTCCTTATGTCACCTCGTGAAGGGACGTGTGGGCGTTTTTGATTGATGCGTATGTCTTACCAGCTTTGTTGATAGAAAACTTGAGGGGCATTTGCTCCCAGCTGAACTCCAAATTCTATTGGTCCACGTTAGATGTAGGCCCAATCTGGTGGCAGGGTATTTTCCTGTTAATTTGAGTAGTAGTCATGTAATTGCTAGGTAAAGTGTACTACATGTCTACATGGACCACATGGAAAATTAATTTCTGCTCTCAGCCCGTGACCCTCATCCTCTCCCACCTACCTCTCTCTCGCCGGCCTCCCACGGAGCTCTAGCGTCTAGACTGGCACACCTTTTGCCAGTACAGGCCTGGGGTTTGGGACAGCCTCGACGCGCTCGTAGGCCGCCTCCGCGCCGCCATCGAGGAGCACGGTGGGAGGCTCGAGGCCATCCCCGTTCTGCGCGCGCGGGCTTGGGCTGAGGTTGTGCCGGCGGTCGAGCACCGACATGGACTCCCAGAAAGGCGCCGCCGTTTACCTTGACGATCCCCTGTAGCTGTTGTTGCTGTTGCAGCCGCAGCATGCTCCCCCTGTCGCTACCCTCTCCATCAAAGGGAATTCCTCTCATCTAGTACAGGCAGGAGAGTGCCAGGGGAGGAGCGGCGTCGCTCGGTTTCGTGCCAGTACGGGAGGAGCAAGGGCGGCGGGGATGAGCAGTGGCAGGCCTCGCGCCCGAGCGTGAGGAGCAGCGGCGGCGCTCGGCCTCGCGGCCGTGCGGGAGGAGTAGAGGCGGACGGTGGCCCCAGCGCACGTGGAGGTCGACATCAACATCCAGGAGGCGGCGGATGGCGTCGTGCTCCGAGAGCCCGTCGTCGTAGCGGGTGCAGAGGAAGTAGACGAGGCCGCACAGCGAGCGACACACGACGCGCGTCCGGCGGTGAGCTCCAGCTTGTCGTGCCGCACCGCGAGCGACGCGCGGGCCGTAGCAGCTTCCGACGGCTAGCATGGAACGGAGGTATCGGCATGGCAGCTCACGCCGCGGCATCCTGGTGAGCACCTGCAAAAACCGCCGGTCGCCGCCGGGACCACACGCCGTCGCGTCGCGAGTGTCCACGGACATGCACGCCGTCCAGGAGGCGCGCATGCTCTTCTTCCCTGTCCTCGACGACGCCTTCGCCAAGACCAGCATGCCGCCGTCCGTCGTCGGCGCGCTCGTCATCAATTGCAGCGGATTCTGCCCGGCGTCAACGCTCACGTCCATCACGGCCAACCGCTACCGGATTCACGCCGACGACATGACCTCGAACCTCTCCAGCATGTGCTGCGGCGCCAGCTCCATTGGCGTGGACAACACTACCGGTGTCCTGCGTGCGCACTGCATGTCGACTGTCGTACACTCGTACCGCATGCCTCCGCTGACATCCAGAGAGAAGATGCAAACCATCTGCCCAATTGATTCTTTTATTTTCTATACATAAAGAAGGCCCACCCGCATTGAATCTGTCCTTCTCTTCTCTTCCCCGACGGGTCCTACACATGTGTATTCCTTGACGTATCGTTGCTTGCCCCAAAAAACAATTGCCACCGCATTGCAGGCCCACCTCTCACTCAGCCAATGAGAGAATGATTTCAGGCAGGTGCAAATGCCGCCCGGTTCATTTCAGAGTTTCCCGAGCTAGCAAGCCAAACAATGGCTGGTTATCACATGTGCAGTGCTGCCTCTGAAATATCAATCTCTCATCGTCGCATGAATTTGAAAGCTCGGCTGGCGATTAGTCAGCCGACTGTAGTGTTTGTGCGTTTGACTGGACTCGCTAACCACCTCCACTTGCCGATTGCTTGGTTAACTGATTGGCCCGTCTTGTACATCGCCCTCAGTTCGGTAGGGTCACGTGTTTTCAGTTTGCGCACTGAACACGTCGATGATCCCACCACCTGACCTGATCGACGCTGGTTGGTTAATTGGTGGAGCACAACTGGTTGTCAACTGTTCCGGCTCGGTCCACCATACTCGTGTGTAGTACCCACTACCCAGTAAAGATATCATTAGCTAGCGTGCATATGTTTTGGTGATTGTACAATTGAAAATGAAAAAAGCCATCTGACGATGTTGCCGGAAATGCGAAGAAAGAAATCTGCGAATGAAAGCTCAAGTATTCTCTGTTGCCCTGCTGCAGGCTGCAGCTGCTACTGCTCCTGATCGATGGAGTGTGTTGCCCTTTTGGACTTGTCAGCGCCAACTAATCCTTGTCTCTTGTTCACTGGTAGTACTTCTCTGGTAGTAACACGTCCAAGAAAGTGATGCTAATCAAAATTTCAAGATTCTCTATGATTGGTCGAATTTTCAGCCGAGCCATGCAAGTTTGTAGTTTCTAGAGAATTTAAATGCATCGGCGAATTTTATTTTACTATGAGTTCTCTAATTTATCAGATTCTATTATGTAAACTTCAGTAGGTGTCATGTTTTTTTCGAAATGGGGGAAATATCGCCCCTGCTTCTGCATCCAAAGGATGCACACGGCTTTTTTTATTAGATTATTCACGAAACCTTACAAGAAAAAATACAAAAGATCAAACTCGAAGCAACCTTACTATACCTACCGTGGGATGAAGAGGGTGACAATACACCAACTCAAATCATCCAAAACTAAATGCCTTCTCAGACCGCCCAATAGCAGGTGAGAAACACATCCAGTCAAGCAGACTCTCAGCGCACGCCAACGCACACGCCACAGGAGTTGCTCCCGCCGTCTTCCTCGACTCCATCTTCAAGAGAGATCAACGCATTAACCTTGCAAGACCTGCTGTCGATGCCACCATGACGCCAGACGGCTCCACCCTCCTGCACGTATACATCATCCCGCATCTGTCGCCGATACCCTGCAACACCATGCCACTGAGACTCAGCGCCAACAATGTGGTAGATGAACACCACTCCACCGAAGTCCGCCAACATCCAGCAGCTGCTCCAAAAACGATGCCCAAAGAGGTAGAACGACGCAGGACGCGCCGCCATCATCCGATCCGGGAGACCTGGACCTAGGGTTTCCCCCGGAGCAGCATGAGTGAGAAACCGCAGACTGCGTCGACGATGCCTTCAAGAAGGTTGCGGCGCGACACGTCGCCATCGTCCGCCAACCGAGGTCGGAACACGGTTTTCACCGGCAGCCGCGTCTCCCCAACTCGCCGAGTGTAGTGCCAAGACGGGCAAAGATGACGCCTTCGATAAGGTAACGACGTCGACCGATGCCGCCATCATCCGCCAAGACCGAAGTCGAGGCTCAGTTTTCACCAGCCGCCATGACACCCCGGACTAGATCACCATCGTTGGAAACCTATGTGAGATCCCATGATCCCCCACACGGGACTACCAGCCTGGCCGACCACCTCCGACGAAGAAGAAGGCCGCCTCCTCCATCGAACCCGAGGTTGCTGCCCCGGGCGTCCTCGAATTGCATAGGAAAGTTTCCCTTTGTTCAAGACTCATGTTTTCACCCACCATTTAACCAAAATACCCATGCGGTCATGCATTACAATAATATAATATTTGATTTCCACTACATCGTTTATTGTTGTGTTCTTTTATAGTCCAAGATAACAGAGACTGCATATATGGAACATGGGGGCCATGTGAACCCATTTTTTGAAAAATTCCGTTTGTGATCTCAAAATATGTTTTAAAAATCGAAACACAAAATGATTTCCCAGATGATCTCAAATATGTGCTTGGACATGAGTTTCGTGACGAAAAAATCTTTTATTTTGTCTCGGCAAAAAATCAAAATTGTAGGGCTATATAGCAGTATATATGTGACGTATTTTGTCTTTTTAGATTCTGAAACAAAAAAGTGGTTTCTCCGCGAAAACTTTCTACGCAAACATGCGTACGTACCCGAATATTTTTATTTCAGAATTTTTTAACATTTGGAAAATGCATTTCCAACTAGGGTTCACATGCACCCAGGTTCAAACCGGACTTTTCTAAGATAACATGTTAATATAAAAAATGATACCAAGCATGTACAACCTATGACATCACAATGTGAGGAGCGGATGGAGACGTCAAAAAGTATGTGACCTCATTAAGCAACTAACATTCACAAGAGCAAAACATTATCATCAACCACGACAACTAAACTGTCACCAATGTCTTCAGGAATGAAACAATATATTTTTGCTTGATCTAACTATCGATTCCAGATCATAGGTTTTGGCCCCCAAGAGATTTTCCAAGAAAATATCTACATTAATTTTAATAAAGGATCAATACTAAAAGGGTGCCATTGCGAGGTACATCCATTAAGCTCGAAACTAGGGATTCACCTCGAAGATTGAAATACATTTCTCAAAGAGCACCACCAAATCAAAGCCACCTTTTGTCGTAGCCCCTACTTAGTGAAGAGAATCGCAACATAAATAGAAAAACAATCACCAGGATGTGCACATGCACCTGTGAAAATTGTTAATTGTAATAACAACAAATTTAGTTCACTACTTGTGAAATGTTTAATTATTTGAATGACCATGGATCTGGGATTGAAATGGACATCGTCACGCTATTCGAACCTTGTATACACATAACGCAATGCCGAGACACACCACCATGAACGTAGACGCCCACCAATGATCTCGGGGAACAATTTTTGCTGTAAGACTATGGTATAGATTACAGCTGAGACTTCTAGAAGGTTGAGTTTTGTATCCATTGCATCACATAGTTCTTAAGTTGTTAGATTTTCCATCACAAAATTTACACTAAGAATATAAACAATTACACTGATGTGGGGTACATGAAAACTACCGTTGGATCACCTCCAGTGGACCACCTCAAACGGACAGATTGCGTCCGTCGATATCCACGCGGCCTAAAAATGAGGCCCACAAGCTAATTAAGCACAAACGGACAGATTGTGTCCAATTGACATGTCTGTTTTGAAGCAAACCCAACCAAAACTTGGGACATGTTGGTCACGCGAATAGGCCGCACGTCCGTGAGGCGCGAGTATTAATTTCTCCACCTGGGTCTGCCAACCAGCCACACTCCCGATCCTGCCTAGCTTCCCCTGCTCCCACCCCCTATTGCCCCTCCACCGCCATCTCGCCACGATCATCGGCAACGGCTGATTCGGCCACTGGTTTCGGCCGCACATCGAGCAACACACGTTTGGGCCTCACATCGCCGTTGTCTGGAGGCCAAGCGTTGCGCTAGAGGTACGTGACCCGGTCACCACCCCACCCCCGTGGTCCGCGACTCCCCACTACGTGATCGACTCTAGTCCTCGTCTACCTACACGGTAATTTTCAGGCCTCTCAGTACTCTTTTTTGCTGTACAACTATATGTGAGTCAGTTGCTCCTGTTGCCTTCTTCTTTGTCATAGATCATGGCTAATAGTTCAGACAAGTTTTTCTACGAGACTGTAATCGACAGATCTTCGGATGAGTTGGATGATGACGCCGAGATTCTGTCGGCCGGCGTGCTTCTCGTGCATGACTAGGAGAACCATGTACAACATTACATGGACTCGGTCAAGGGATGCATTGCGGCGTGGCCCCGCAACTACGGCGGGAATATTTTCACCGACCAACTATTGTTCTGGGCACCATGTTTTTGGCGGCGTTTGTGGATATCAAGGAAGCTTTTCCTAAAGATTATGCACGGAGTGAGGTGCTACGATGATTACATCGACTTAAATAAGGATGTCATAGGTAAACTTGGCTTCACTACTTACCAGAAATGCAACGTAACTATTAGGATGCTCATGTATGGAGTATATGTTGATCTAGTGGACGAGTACATTTGCATGAGCGACTCCACTTGCCTTGAGTCAATGTATAGCTTCTGTAGAGAAGTGGTTCAAGTGTCTGCAGAAGTAAACTTGAGTCAACCGAATGATGCTGACACAGCTTGGCTCTTGTCAATCAATTCCTCTCGAGGATTTCCTCGTATGCTTGGAAGCATAGATTACATGCATTAGAAATTCAAGAACTGTCTATTAGCGTGGCAAAGGCAGTACCATGGCCATGCGGATGGGTGCACCGTCATTTTTTAGGCATTTGCAAGATCTTTGGATTCTCAAGATCTTTGGATATGACACTCTTTCTTTGACATTACAGGTGCTAACAATGATATTAGTGCCCTCCAACAATCGCTGGTGTTTGCTCAGCTTGCCCATGATAGTGCTCCAAGTCTTAACTATGAGATCAATGATCACCACTACGGCAAACAATACTATATTGCTGATGGTATCTATCCTCAATGGCCACATTTGTGAAGACTATACACAAACCTAACGATGAGAAAGGGAGTAGGTTTGCTAAAAGAGTAAGAGAATTGTGGGAAGGACGTGAAACGGGTATTTGGTGTGCTACAACATCATTAGGAGATTGTCTGGCAACCTGCTAGAACGTGAAGCAAGAAGATAAGAGGTCATAACATAACTATTTGTATGATTATGCACAGCACGATCGTTTATGTGGGTGCCATAAAAACGTGTATGATCAACACGGAGAATTCACGTCTAAAGGCGGTCTAATTTTATCGTTTGACGATGGAGTACACGTCTAGACCAGTTCGTCAAATTACTCCATGTGCGGCAGACTACCCAAAATAATGACCTGCAAAGATCAGCTGCCATTGCCAGGGACGAAAAGAAAACCTTGCTTGAAATGCAGCCGGAGAGAGACGTAGTTTACGAGCGATCACGGTCCGCAGAACCATTTCGAGGAAACCCTTTGACTCATCATCCCAAGTCTTTCCTGCTGTGGTGCTCTTTCACCTTTTTACGAGACGTGGTAACACCCAGCGCCGTAAAGCGGTAACTGCTCCTCTCTGACCTGACAAGGCAAACGGTGAAACTGTGAAATAATAAAGCAGTTTATTTACCACTTTTCACCGCGGCGGTGGAGGATCCGAGTCAGATGACGCAACGTCGTGTGGCAGGCCAGGCGGCAGTCGCATGCATGCATGCATCGATGGGAGAAAAGAAGGAGACGGCGGTGGCATGTGCCCGCAGCGACTGTGTAGGATGTACCGCGCGCGCGCCTCTGGGCTGTATCCTCGCTGTAACTTTTTGGTTCTTCCAGCGCCAACCCCCATGCATGCCCAGCTCGCACGTAGCGTGCTCGTGCTCGTGCTCGTGGGGGACAAGCCGCATACGACAAGCTGATATCTCCAAACGTTGCCGCCGCGTACAGTACGTTGCGTTGGGCCGAGCTGGTGCGCGCGGCGCCACCGCTCCCACTCCCACCTCAGCTCGCCGCTGAGACGTGGCGGTGGAACGGGGTTCTTCTGGCTGGGATTCGCTGCCTGATGAAGCCACGAGATCACAGATCGCCAGGTCGGAAGCAGTTTACCACTGGTCTCGGGGCCGGCGCGACGTGTAATTAGAGGGCGTTTGGTAGCTAGACTAGTGGGAACAGGCTTCACGATCCGAGCATTCACAGTACTCCCTCCGTCCACAAATAAGTGTACATGTGGATTTTTCAAGATAATAAAGTGAAGTAAAAAATGAATTAGGACCATCCCACTCCTCCCCGCTCCTCCCTAACCCTAACCTGTCCCTCCCCCTTCGCTGCCACCGGTGGTCACCGTCGGGCCTAGCCCGTACGGTTGACGACGGCGGGCCCCCTCCTTGTGGTCTGCTAGCGGAGGCTCAGGACCCCACGCGAGCATTCTCTCCTCTCGGGCATGGCGGCGACGTTCGGTCGCTGGCTGCGGGCGGCGCGGGCGGTGACGCCTGGCCAGCGGCTGCGAGCAGCTGCGGGAGCTGAGGGCGGCGGCGTGGTCGTCTGCTCGGCCGGGGAGGAATCCGGGAGGTGTGCATGGTGGTTTCGGTCGGCCGGGCAGGGGCCCTGCCCCTTCTCGAGCCCCTCCATGTTTCCTCCACCGGATCTCGCAGCGGAAGCTCCTCTCCGTCCAACCTTCAGATCTGGCGTCGGCAAGAGCCGTGGTGGCTGCGGGCTGCCCAGATCTTTGAAGGTGCTTGCTCACCGTGTGATCTGCGCGAGGCAGATGACGGTGAGGTCAGTCGTCCTTTGTTCGGGAGCGGGTGTCCGGCGTCTGTGGTGGTCCTCGGTGCTCTGTTGCGGTCCGGCGGTGCGAGGAGTTTGGTTTTCGGGGCGGCGGCCTCGGTTGGTGGGAACCTTGCTGGTTGACGCGCGAGCCCGAGGTTCAGATGTTGCTCGGTGGCCATGGTCGTGCGGGCGACGTGGTCGCGGCGGGCGGCGCTCCTTGTCAATGGTGTGGTTGTCGTCTTGGCGGTGCTCCATGCCCTGTGCAAGAGGCAGAGAGGTCATGCTAAGGGTAAACCCTTGCTCGGGTCCTCCCGAGCCGCGACGGCGATGTCCACGGACGTCGTACCCTTCTTGAAGGCGTCGTAGTGGCTTTTCTCGGCTCTCCCAGATGCTTCGAGCAAAAGTCTAAGATCCTCGGATCGAGCGGTGGCAGCACTCTTGTGTCGCGCTCTTCTTGAAGACACCGTCTTGGAGCTCTCGGTGTGCGGCTCTCCGACGGTGGTGTGGCGGAGGTGCGGTGCTTCTTCGGATGGTGTTGTCTTTGCTTCGAGCGACTTTCGGCAAAGTTTGCTTCATGCCCTACCCCTGTGTCAAGCTTTCTCGGTGTTGCATGATGGTTTGTGGGCAGCTTTGGTCGGCTCCTGCTGGTGGTCGGCTTCTGGTGCCGTTGCCTGCGACGGGGAGGTCTGTCAACGGCCTGCGTGTTCGATGGCTTGCTCTTCGGGTGAGCTCCGGCCCGACACTATTGTTGTCCAGCCTCTGCCCCGACTTCGCGTAGTCCTCGTAATAGTCGTGCCCGATGTTTGCACTTCCTATTGTAGCTTCCTTGTTAGTTTCGGTGGGTGTGGTGTGCGTCCTTGTAAGCTGGGCTCAGCTTGTATCTTGTCTCCATTCAGGGCGTTATGAATTTATTGTCGGGCCGTTTGGCCTATGATGCATGTAAAATGCATCAATGAACTTTGCACTTTATTGCAATATATTATCACATATTTGCATCTTATATAATGTTATTCCCATATTTTTATGATGTTTTAGGGGATTTTCTAAACAATCCCCTTCCTCCGGTTCAAATTCTGTTTGGCGGGAAACGCCACCTTTTAGTGTTTTTGAATTTCCACAAGCTACGGGACTCCAAAAAGGGCAAGGTCGAGGGCCACGATCCGAAATTTTTGAGACGAACAAAATAAGATGAAGTGGGCCACCAGGAGGTCAACAGTCTAGGAAAGAGAGCAGGTGGCGCGGCTTCCCTTTTTGTCCGCGCCACCAGGCCTCTTTCGGCCCTCGAGAGTCCATTTCGCCTCATCTTTTCGCGAACCGACTTCTTTCCTTAAAAACTACTATATATACGACCCCGAGGGATTTCGTCGAGGCTATAGTGGCGGAGATCAAAAACACATAAACAGAGAGTCAGCAGGCCGTCGTCGGCGGAGATCGGAGGGGGGAAACGCTGCCGGAATCGCATCCGGTGGACCACCCCCTCCGGTGAAGGCATCAGCACCATCTTCATCATCTTCATCAACATCTACAGCAACTCTTTATCATTCCCCTCTGTAATATCTTGGCAAACATGATGTATGATGCAATATATTATTTTCCCATGATCTATTGTATCTCTATGTTGATGTTTGAGTAGTGAATTGTTCATGGCAATTGTTATATAGTTTGTTGTTGGTTGCATACAAGTATTTGTTATCTTCTATGATGGTTTTATGTATTGATATATGAGTGCACACATTTGTCAAGGGGATGCATAATGTTATCATCGTTGCATGTTGACATGATGAGGGATAGTGGGAGCGATACAAACCCGGTCCCGATTCTTAGATGCATATTAACGGGGGGACTAATTATGGGGAACTTTAAACTTACAGCAGTGGTTGGACTTCATGTCTTAATATGAAGTCTTAATAATTCATTTGCTTGCACATTCTGATGGCCTTAGGATCAATCACTAGGGGTGTACTTGCTCATATATGGATCCGCCCTAGAAGAAGCACCAAAAAGACTATAATGAGCTTCACAAATTATGACAAACACACAAGTGAAATAGCAATTTACCTGAACATTTGGTCTCACGAGTTACTCCACTTCACTTCACCACTTCATTTCATTGCATTTTACTTTATTGCACTTTACTTATTCTTGCACTAGTTTTACTTCTTGCATTTTAATTTTAGCACATATAATTTTTAGTAAAAACCTCTTCACACACACACGCCACATCTTCTAGCTTTGCTTAGAAGGCCATATAAGTGGGATATAGGGATTTAGAGAATAAATAGTTTACCTTCAACTCCTCGTGGGTTCAACACTCAAATACTTAATTATCGAATTGTACTGCGGTGATCCCCTGCACTTGGGGTTATCAAGATAATTTTCTGGCGCCGTTGCCGGGGAGCGTAGTGCTAGGGTTCTATTCTTGTTTCCATTGTTAGTTTTACTTTTAGTACCTTTATTTTAGAAATGGAAAATACCAAAAATACTCCAGTTATGAGAAAAAGTACATGAATATCAAAGACACTTTGTTTATGAAGTTGAATGCTGCTGAGATTGCTAATAAATATAAAGAATCATGTGAAGAAAACGACTAAAAAGTTCCTTAAGACTGCTAAATAAAGCCGCTACTGAGTTACTTGCACATTATGAAAGGTCTTGTAACTTTTGTTGTGGTGAACACTTTGATTTCCAATGTAAATCCCATGAACAACATACAATTGTCTCCTATAATACTTATATTTATGTTCATGGGATGGAGGATGTAGAACAATTTGTGAGCTTTATGACAGCCTATGAATTAAAAACTTCCCTTGATGAGGTATATGAAATTAGTCGTGAGAGGCATGATTGTGATTTTAATGTCTCTACTATCCTAAATCATTGCATAGAAGAATTTTTTGATAATATCTATGTTGTTGACTATAATAAGAGGGTCAACGCTGCTCGAGAGAGCACTTATATTTTGCAGGAAAAAGATGATGAAAGCATAAACTTGGGGATGTCCATGCAGCCCCAAGAGAAAGACAAAGAGGAACAAAAGGAGGAGGATGATAAAATCATAATCTTGGGATGCACATACAACCCCAAGATGAGCGCGAAGAAGAACAAGAGGAGTAAGAATGGAGTAGCTACCCATCTCTAACTCCCAACAATGGTATTCCAATGACCACCCCTTCTTTTAATATTGATGATGATCCTCTATGTAATTTAAGCTTTTCTTATTTATGGGAGGATCATGATGATTTAGAAGAAATAGATGATACCATATGCTCATTAGATGATTTGTCTTTATGTGGTGATTCTATTCACAACTATGTTATTGAGTTTACTCGTGATACTTGCAAATCTTATGAAAGAGGAAGAGATAAGAGTCCTCTTTATATTTCTATGTTATTTAAATTGCAAGCTACTAAGCATTATATGCATTGGATACCATTTAGTTGTTGTTATTTATTCATATAAAATTCCAATGCATAGGAAGAGAGTGAGACTTAAAAGTTAATGATTTCAAATCTTGTGGTGTGCTCCATATGCTTTCATGTAACTTTTATATCCTTGTTAAATAGCTTTACTTATTATTACATTTTAATTAGTTTACAAGTTTTAATCAAATAAAAAAATAAAGTATGGAAGAGTAAATGAGAAGGATGAGCAACGGAGAAGTTGGGGTCGACCTTGAGCATGTGTTGTTCATGCCAATGGAAACATTGCAAAATCTATATCATTAAAACTTTTCCTACAGTAAAACAAAATAAGAAGAGTGTTTTATTTTCTTTATATATGTTAGCTTCTTTAATAAAATGGTTTCCCAATGATTCCTATAGTTCTCATCTTGTTAGAAATTATCATATCATTTGTTTGGAGAACTAACAATTTTTTAGGCATCGAAGTATCATGGAGATTAAAATATTTCTTTGTTCGAGATGAGTAACATGATATGATGAGGAAGAAGTATAGGACCAGTGGTAGCAAGATCATAATCTTGGGATGCTCATGCATTCCCTTCTTTTTCAAGTATCGCAAGTTAATCATTTCAAACTCATGTTCTAGTTTTATCTTCATGATTCCGTTGAATGTTTGCGGGGATCATGTTTTTATTTATCTTTATTTGTCTTTGGTTTATCCTAAGCATGCTTGATGTAGCATGTTATTTTTATTTTTGATTACTCTCTGGTTTCTAGATAAAGTACCAAGTTTTTACCCATTTCGATGTTAAAAGTTGCAAAACAAAAGTGGGAGTTGATGTTTTCTACGCTGCCTATTTTAGTGCAGGAATGTTGTACTTTTTTTGGTAACTACTAAAATATTGGTAAAATAACCGTAGTTGTAACTTTTCATCCTCTATGTGCACGTAAATTGGCTAAATTTTCTGAGGTGTCTAAGTCGTGCCAAATATTCAGTTTTGCTGCAGCAAAAATTCTCGACAGATTCCGCCTTACTATGTTAGATCCATTCTTTTAGTATCAAAATGTTTTTTTCTTGAAACTTTGATATGCGAATGAATAGAACATTATGTGCTCTCTGAGTCATAAAGATATAATTTTATTTATGAATAAAATAGCAGCAAGCATGATTTCTTTGTACCTTTAATGTCACCCCATAGAAAAGTATGGGAAGAAAGTTTTGTGTTGAATTTTTTTCACAGGAAATGGAAGAGCACCACACGAAGAGAAATCCAAGAATGGTGAAGTCTACCACTGGACTAAAACTCTCGGTTTGCACACTTCTTAATTTTGTTTTTTGAGCAACATAAAATTCTCGCAAAAACTTGGAGCGTCCTTTATTAGTTTTGTGTCTAGTTTTGTTTCGAAATAAATATTGCCATCATAAAAAATGTCTTGCATACTTATTAAAGAGATAATGAAATAAATTGTCATATTATTGAAAGGCTCCATGAAAGTGAGTTGCATATTATAAAAACATGAAGATGGATCCATTAAAAAACTTAAACTTATATTGTGCATAGTACTATTAGTTTCACATGCTCTATTGAGTGATGTTTTGTTATGTGCCTTATTCAGTTCCACTTCTTGCTAGTATATATAGATGTTTAATTTTAAGTATCATTGTTTGATGATGAATGGGTAGTCTATGGAACTATTGCATGCTTTTAGACCTCTTGCTAGCCAAAAGAATTGAATTCTTACACAAGCATAGACTTTTTTCAAGCTCACCTCAGATCCAATGTCTATCATACCAACCTATATAGCACTTGCTATTCCAAGTATAATGTGGGTGTTTTGCTCCAACCTTTTCAAAATATCCTTTTTGTGTAATTTAAAGCTCATAAGAAAGTAAGGTTTGGTAGGAAATACCACTATGCATGTTGTTGGTTTGACTGATTATGAGTAATGAGCTAGACCGTAACCATGTTTACTCAGGAAGTCTTTCAACATTGCAATTTGGAGGTATTGGACCCTGCGTTGATCATCATGTATTTTGTTTTGTTGATGGTTATCTCTTGTGAAAAAAGTAGAGATTATTTAAGCAAATAAGCATGCATTGTTAGAGAAGAGTAATGGGCCGCTAACCGAATCCATGCTTAATCATGGTAGAAGTTTTAGCAACGAGCATCCTCAATAGGAAGAGCGAAAAAAATAGTTGTGTAAAAAAAGAGTTGTGAAAAAAGAGTTGTGAAAAAACAGTATGAGAAAAGAAACAAAAACAGTGTGAGAAAAAAGTGAGAAAGAGTTAGAGTGGATGCCTAAAATACCCCTGGGGTCGTATATATAGTGGTTTTTGGTCAAAATAAGTCGGTTCGCGAAAATATGATGCGCAATGGACGCTCGAGGCGAAAGGGCACAGGTGGCACGTCCAGAAGGGGAGGGCGCGCCACCAGGCCTCTTTCCTAACCTGTTGGTCTCCTGGTTTCCCTCTTCAGTCCATCCTGTTCGTCTCGAAAATTTCAAAGTGTGGCCCCTGACCTTGCCCTTCTTGGAGTCCCGTAGCTCCTGTAATGTCAAAAACACTAAAAAGTGGCGTTTTCTGCCTAATAGAATTAGAACCGGACGGGGGATTGTTTTGAAAATCTCCTAAAACATGAAAATAACATTATATAAGATGCAAATATATGGGAATTCAATACGATAAAGGACAAAGTTCATGTATGTATTTACATGCATCAACAACTACCCTACGACGTCTCTCCTGACTCCCACTAGCGTCGCAACCTACTCCATCCTTAGATCCCAGGCAGGCAGGCTCAACTTCGACCTTTGCGGAAAGTGCCACCGACTGACCACGTGTACCATTCCCCACCGGTGATGCGCTCCTTCATCTGCGTGCAAAAGCTATCGCGACCGGTGAGCTCCACGTCCTCTCGCGGCAGCTCCTTGTCTTGCTAGTCAAGGCGAGTTGCCGACCTCCAACCTCGCTGCTCTTGGCCGAGCAACGACCTCCGAGACAGCAACCTCAATGGCAACAAAATTAACAGAAGCATAAAAGTAATACAAGAACTCCGAGGCAAGATAAATCATCAAGGCTTAAATGACTTTTGTTTAGTCTTTATGCATGCATGAGCATGTGCCAAGTCGATTCAAATAAAACATTTAGAGGAGGATACCACAATGTCATACCATTTTATGAATAGAGCAATGCAAGCAAACATCCACATGACATGTTACCTACTATTAGTAAATTGTAACTAATCATGAGAGAGCAAGAATTACTAAGCATCATTAAGTAGCATACACCTTACACAAGCAAACTAAGCATGTCCACATAAATGAGTATATGCACAAAAACAAAAACAAATAGAGTTCATATCAACCTCTCACCACATCTCGAACTGTCATGACCGTAATTATTGCCCTTCACTTGTGTGGCTTGAATAATATGAAATGATAACTGATGTCTACGCACACTTCTATTGTTGTAGAAAGTGTTGGGCCTCCAAGTGCAGAGGTTTGTAGAACAGCAACAAGTTTCCCTTAAGTGGATCACCCAAGGTTTATCGAACTCAAGGAGGTAGAGGTCAAAGGTGTATCCCTATCAAGCAACCCTGCAATTATGATACAAGAAGTCTCTTGTGTTGCCAACACACCCAATACACTTGTCAGATGTATAGGTGCACTAGTTCGGCGAAGAGATAGTAAAATGCAAGTGATATGGATGAATATGAGTGGTAATAACAATCTGAAATAAATATGGCAGCAAGTAAACATGCAGTAAAACAGTAAATAAATGGTGATTCGATGTTTTGAAACAAGGCCTAGGGATCATACTTTCACTAGTGGTCACTCTCAACAATGATATCATAAAGGACTATAAATATAAGCACTTCACTATGCTACTCTGAACTACTCTCCGGCTGGATAACGAACACTAATTCACCATGTAGGGCTGCAAAAGCAAACCTTAAAGATGTATTCCCAAGTACTAATGAACACCCCGCGCTGCACTTTGAGCATTCATAGGCGGTACTAACACACCACAATTTCATAGAGACATCCAACTCAAATCATAACTCAGCGAACAAATATTCTGTGAAATATAGCCTAAGAGACCCACACGGTGCACACACTCCACCTTTACACACATGGGACAAGGAGTCTCCGGAGATCACATAAGTAAAGTTCACTTGAATAGCATAACGACATCTAGATTACAAAGCTCATGGTCACATAAAGATCACACCATGGGAGAGAGAGACAGACCACATAGCTACCGGTAGAGCCCTCGGCCCAGGGGGAGAACTACTCACTCCTCATCGTAGGAGTCAGCAACAACGATGGAGATGGCGGTGGAGTCGATGGAGATGGCTCCGGGGGCAATTCCCTGTCCCGGCAGGGTGCCAGAACAGAGACTTCTGTTCCCCGGATCTAGTCTACGACGGCGGCGGAGCTACGGAACTTTTCATGGACGGAGGCTTGTATATTTAGGGTTTTTGTGTCGGGAGCTTTATATAGGAAGAAGGGTGAGGTCGGTGGAGGCCTGGTGGTCCCAGACCTACCCTAGGCGCGGGCCAGGTCCAGGCCGCGCCTAGGGGTGGTTTGGCCACCCTGTGGCCCTCCTCCGTCTCTTCTCTGGACTCCGTTTTTGCTCCGGAAAAATAGGAACTTTGGCTTTTGTTTCGTCCAATTCCGAGAATATTTCCTGTACAACTTTTCGGAAATACAAAAATAGCAGAAAACAGGGAACTGACACTGTGGCATCTTGTCAATAGATTAGTTCCGGAAAATTTATAAAAGTGCCATGAAGTGTAAAAAAACATATAGAAATTGGTGTAAAACAAGCATGGAGCATCAAAAATTATAGATATGTTTGCGACATATCAAGCATCCCCTAGCTTAACTCCTGCTCGTCCTCGAGTAGGTAAGTGATAACAAAAATAATTTTTGAGGTGACATGAAGCCAACACAATCTTGAGCAATCATGTAAAGCATTGTAAGCTGGGATCAAAGTACCCTAAACATAGGCATGATAGATATAATTCTAACAATAGAACTTAGCAACTATGTTATAACATGAGAAGTACCCCAAACAAAGGATCATGAATAATAGTGCATTGAAAGAACATGTTTGTTTATGAGCATAGAGTAAACATAACAAAGTGGTACTCGACATGTCCTTTATGCAATAGCAAAACATAAATGCTAGGACACCTTCAAAGTTCAAAGTTCAAAGGGTGACTAGATACAAGTAATTTAAGAACAAGCAATAGCATAATCATGAATCAATCAATAATAATTTTGGGACTATGCACATTGCACTAAGAATGACAACTATACTCTCTTAATTGGTGCATAAGGCAAGAAGATGAAGACTCAACATAAAAGTAAAAGAAAGACTCTTTGCAGAGTAAGCAAGATACATAAGTTTTATAAACCTTCCAAAAAGTATGGTACTTATTAGCTTTGAGCTCTCATTGCCCCTATCATAAGCATCTTGAATGGTTAAAGTTAATGTGAGTCAAAAATGAGCTATATGCTTGCAAATCACAAGTTGAAAATCTCATGCCCCTTGAATGCGAGTACCTATACCTCATGCTACTCAACTTAGTTCCCAAATAAGTTCTTGTCATTGTAAGTATATATACATGTATCATTGAGAACCGCTACCGGCGTACCTCTTGCCCGATGATATGGAGGTACTCTTGTAAGAGCAATCCCATGCCAAAATGACAAGACAAACTGACAGTGAGCATCTCAGCAATTTTTTTTACTATGGGTATAGATTTTGATTGCAAATGCTTCATAGAATGCTCACTATGGCTTAGGTGTAAATTTCCACCATGAATGATGCATGGCTTAGATTAGCGGCCCAGGCGTTTCCTTAACTCATATACAAACTACATGGACTTATAAGTTTCCATTTTATTTCGCACCGCTAGGCATCCATAAACAAAAGAACGTGACATCAACTAGATATAAGTGCAATGTCGAAAGTGTTACCCATAAAAGCATGGTTCTACTAACTCCCAACTCACAATTTGCAAACATATAAACTTCATAAGATAGGCACAATGATCAAATTTATTAAGTGCAAGAAAGTAAATGTGCCATCAAGTTTGTGAGAGCTTTAGTGACTAATTTTCTCATGCCAAAATTTAATTTGGAAGATAAATAAAAACATGATGAATTACTTGGAATAGTAATAATACTACTAGGTAGATATGTGATACGTCCATTTTGCATCACTATTTTATATCATAATTTACTGTTATTCATTGATATATTTCATATTTAGAGATGATACTTATGTTATTTCACCTATTTTGCATGTTACATGATTATTGGAGAATTACTCACCGGAGTCAGGATTCTGCTGGAAAAAAGCACCGTCAGGATACAGTATTTCTGAAGATCAACAATTGACGGAAAATATACCGAAACTCTTATTATTCCAGAAGACAGACACAGCCAAAAGTGGAGGCTGAGGAGGGCCGCCATGGCCCCCCCATAGGCCAGCGCGGGCTCCACCCTGGCCGCGCCGCCATGTGGGGAGGGGGCCCACGACCCCCCTCGGCCATATCCCTTTCGCGTAGTTCATCTCCAGAGAACCCTAAGGTGTACGAGAGGATCGAGGATAGACACAGCCGCCTCTGCGGGGCGGAAAAACACCAGAGAGAAAAGAGCTCTCCGGCAGGCTGAAATCTGCCGGGGAAATTCCCTCCCGGAGGGTGAAATCGTCGCCATCGTCACCGTCATCGAGCTGGACTTCATTGGGATCATCATCATCATCATCTCCACCGCCGATACCATCATCTCCACCGCTGCACCTCGTCTCCGCTGTAACATCTAGGGTTGAATCTTGATTATTTCATAGGGGAAACTCTCCCGATGTTGATTACTTCTTGTTATTGATGTTATTGAATGAAACCATTGAACCAAGGTTTATGTTCAGATTGTTATTCATCATCATATCACCTCTGATCATGTTCCATATGATGTCTTGTGAGTAGTTCGTTTAGTTCTTGAGGACATGGGTGAAGTCTAAATGTTAGTAGTGAACTATGTTGAGTAATATTTAATGGTTTGATATTTAAGTTGTGGTGTTATTCTTCTAGTGGTGTCATGTGAACGTCGACTACATGATACTTCACCTTTATGGGCCTAGGGGAATGCATCTTGTATTCGTTTGCCAATTGTGGGGTTGCCGGAGTGACAGCAACCTGAACCCCCGTTGGTATATCGATGCATGAGGGATAGCAGGATCTCAGAGTTTAAGGTTGTGGTTAGATTTATCTTAATTACTTTCTTGTATTTGCGGATGCTTGCAAGGGGTTTAATCACAATTATGTATTAGTACTAGGAAGGGCGGTGCATTAGCATAGGTTCACCCACACAACACTTATCAAAACAATGAAGATTAATCAACTATATGAAGCGAAAGCACTAGACTAAATTCCCGTGTGTCCTCAAGAACGTTTGGTCATCATAAGTAAACAAACCGGCTTGTCCTTTGTGCTAAAAAGGATTGGGCCACTCGCTGCAATTATTACTCTCGCATTTTACTTACTTGTATTTTATTTATCTGCTATATCAAAACCCCCTGAATATTTGTCTGTGAGCATTTACAGTGAATCCTTCATCGAAACTGCTTGTCAACACCTTCTGCTCCTCGTTGGGTTCGACACTCTTATTTATCGAAAGTACTACTATACACACCCTATACTTGTGGATCATCAAGACCATTTTCTGGCGCCGTTGCCGGGGAGTGAAGCGCTATTGGTAAGTGGAATTGGTAAGGGAAACTTTTACTGTACGTGTTGTTTTTATTTCTGCCTGCTGCTATAATTCATTATGGAGAGATCTTCTCTTGAATTCCTATTTGGAAAATCTACTACTACTGCAAAGGTAGTAGATGAGGCGCCAGGTGAGAAAGAGATTCCGTATAAAATACCTATGAAAATTATTGAACGTGTTGTGGATAACCGCTATGAAGGGGATGGAACTGTCCATCCTGGAGATCATTTACTGTTTTTACATGAATTAGGCGGGTTATTCAAGTGTGCAGGTATTTCTATGGATGAAGTTAGGAAGAAACTATTCTCTATGTCGCTGTCTGGTAAAGCGGCGCACTGGTATAAACTGCTGAAGGATGGGCATTCTCTTGATTGGAAGGATATTGTGCCTCTGTTTTATTCTAAATTCTATCCTCCAAGTGAAGTTCACAAAGACCGAAACCGCATATATAATTTCTGGCCTCATGATGGAGAGAGTATTGCCCAAGCGTGGGGGAGATTGAAGTCTTTAATGCTCAAATGCCCCATTCATGAGCTTCCTGGTAATATCATCATTGGTAATTTCTATGCAAGACTTTCTTTTCAAGATAAAACCTTGCTGGATACTACTTGTTCGGGATCATTCACACGCAACAAAGAAGAGTTTAAATGGGACCTTCTTGATCGGATTCATGAGAATACTGAAGGATGGGAGAACGACAAAGGTAGAGAGTCAGGTATAAATTATGATTATGAATGCATTGAAACTTTTATGGTTACTGATAAATTTCGTAATATGAGTGCTAATTATGGTCTTGACTCTCAAGTTGTTGCAAATTTTTATAAAGCTTTTGCCTCTCATTTTGAATTGCCTAGGAAGAATTTTGATAAGTATCATGAACCTTACAAAGATAAAACTGATTCACCTATAGGTAAATGTATTGAAGTTAAAACTGTCGATCATATTCTTCCTGAAGCTTATATTGAAAAAACTCCTTTCCCTGCTAAAATGAAGGAGTATTCTGTTATAACTAGTGTGGTTAATAAAAGTGCAAAGAAACCTATAGAACCTGAGGAGCAAATAAATGTTGAACCTGCTATTGCAATAGTTAAAGATCTTGTGACTGAAAATGTAGAAGATGGTCACATCATTTTCTGTGAAGATGCTTCTAATATTGTTTCACATCCTAGTAAGTCTAGGAAAGCTAGTGTTCATATGCTCTCTGTTAGAATTGGTGATCATTGTTATTATGGTTTATGCGATATTGGTGCAAGTATTAGTGCCATTCCTTATGAGATTTACAAGGAAATCATGCATTAAATTGGTTCTTGTGAACTTGAAGATATTGATGTGGTTATTCGGCTAGCTAATAGAGAAACTATCTCTCCTATTGGTATTGTTCGAGATGTGGAAGTTCTATGTGGTAAGATTAAATATCCTGCTGACTTTTTGGTACTTGGTTCTGCTGCTAGTAAGACTTGCCCTATCATTTTTGGTAGACCTTTTCAAAATACTTGTGGAGCTATTATAGATTGCAAGAAAGAGAAAATTGTGACTAAATTTGCTGGTGAATCTTATGAGTTTAATTTCTCTAAATTTGCCAAAGTTCCTGATACGTCCAAAACGTATCTACTTTCCCGAACACTTTTGCTATTGTTTTGCCTCTAATTTGTGTATTTTGGATACAACTAACGCGGACTAACGCTGTTTTCAGCAGAATTGCTCTAGTGTCTCGTTTTTGTGCAGAAATCCAACTTTCAGGAAAATCCTCGGAATTTATGCAAAAGGTCTTATTTTCCCAGAAGAACTACGGAGCCAGAAGGGCAAGCCAGGTGGAGGCCCGAGGCCCCCACACACTAGGCCGGCGCGGCCCAGGAGGGGGGCGCGCGGCCCTAGCGTGTGGCCCCCTCGACCAGCCTCTGACGCCCCCCTCTGGACTACTTAAGGGTTTCGATCTAAAAACGCGAGAGGAGAAGTCGAAGTCGCCAGAAACCATCCAGTACGCCGCCACCATCGTGAAACTCCGTCTCGGGACCAGAAACTCCGTTCTGGCACATCGCCGAGACGGGGAATTGGAGGAGATCATCGCCATCATCACCACCGACGCCTCTCCATCGACCAGCCATGTTTCCCCCATCCATGTGTGAGTAATTCCCCCGCTGTAGGCTGAAGGGGATGGTAGGGATTGGATGAGATTGGCCATGTAATAGTATAAGATTGTTAGGGCATAGTGCCTAGTATCCGTAATTGGTACTTTTATGATATTGTTGCAACTTGTTATGCTTAATGCTTGTCACTAGGGCCCGAGTGCCATGATTTCAGATCTGAACATGTTATTGTTTCATGATGATATGCATTGTTTTATGATCTTACCTGCAAATTGTATACACGTATTGTTGTCCGGAACCCGAGGCCCCAAAGTGACAGAAATTGGGACAACCGAAGGGGAAGGCGGTGATATGAGGATCACATGTGTTCACGGAGTGTTAATGCTTTGCTCCGGTGCTCTATTAAAAGGAGTATCTTAATTTCCAGTAGATTCCCTAGAGGCCCGGTGGTACGTCCCAAACGTATCTATAATTTCTTATGTTCCATGCTACTTTTATGATGATACTCACATGTTTTATACACATTATATGTCGTTATTATGCATTTTCCGGCACTAACCTATTGACAAGATGCTGAAGAGCCAGTTGTTGTTTTCTGCTGTTTTTGGTTTCAGAAATCCTAGTAAGGAAATATTCTCGGAATTGGACGAAATCAACGCCCAGGGGCCTATTTTTCCACGAAGCTTCCAGAAGACCGGAGGGGAGACGAAGTGGGGCCACGGGGCGCCACCACACTAGGGCGGCGCGGCCTAGAGGGGGCCCGCGCGGCCCTAGCGTGTGGGGCCCCCGTGACTCTCCCGACTCCGCCCTTCCGCCTACTTAAAGCCTCCGTCGCGAAACCCCCAGTACCGAGAGCCACGATACGGAAAACCTTCCAGAGACGCAGCCGCCGCCAATCCCATCTCGGGGGATTCAGGAGATCGCCTCCGGCACCCTGCCGGAGAGGGGAATCATCTCCCGGAGGATTCTTCATCGCCATGATCGCCTCCGGATTGATGTGTGAGTAGTTCACCCCTGGACCATGGGTCCATAGCAGTAGCTAGATGGTTGTCTTCTCCTAATTGTGCTATCATGCTCGATCTTGTGAGCTGCCTATCATGATCAAGATCGTTTCTTTGTAATCATACATGTTGTGTTTGTTGGGTTCCGATGAATATTGAATACTATGTCAAGTTGATTATCAATCTATCATATATGTTGTTTATGTTCTTGCATGCTCTCCGTTGCTAGTAGAGGCTCTGGCCAAGTTGATACTTGTGACTCCAAGAGGGAGTATTTATGCTCGATAGTGGGTTCATGCCTCCATTAAATCTGGGACAGTGACAGAAAGTTCTAAGGTTGTGGATGTGTTGTTGCCACTAGGGATAAAACATTGATGCTATGTCTGAGGATGTAGTTATTGATTACATTACGCACCATACTTAATGCAATTGTCTGTTGCTTGCAACTTAATACCGGAAGGGGTTCGGATGATAACCTGAAAGTGGACTTTTTAGGCATAGATGCATGCTGGATGGCGGTCTATGTACTTTGTCGTAATGCCCTGATTAAATCTCATAGTACTCATCATGATATTTGTATGTGCATTGTTATGCCTTCTTTATTTGTCAATTGCCCAACTGTAATTTGTTCACCCAACATGCTATTTATCTTATGGGAGAGACACCGCTAGTGAACTGTGGACCCCGGTCTATTCTTTACATCTGAAATACAATCTACTGCAATACTTGTTCTTTACTGTTCTTCGCAAACAATCATCTTCCACACAATATGGTTAATCCTTTGTTCACAGCAAGCCGGTGAGATTGACAACCTCACTGTTACGTTGGGGCAAAGTACTTTGGTTGTGTTGTGCAGGTTCCACGTTGGCGCCGGAATCCCTGGTGTTGCGCCGCATTACATTCTGCCACCATCAACCTTCAACGTGCTTCTTGGCTCCTCCTGGTTCGATAAACCTTGGTTTCTTTCTGAGGGAAAACTTGCTACTGTCTGCATCACACCTTCCTCTTGGGGTTCCCAACGGACGTGTGTCAACTGCACGCATCAAGCTAAATTTCTGGCGCCGTTGCCGGGGAGATCAAGACACGCTGCAAGGGGAGTCTCCACTTCCAATCTCTTTACTTTGTTTTTGTCTTGCTTTATTTTATTTACTACTTTGTTTGCTGCATTTAAACAAAACACAAAAAAAATTAGTTGCTAGCTTTACTTTATTTACTGTCTTGCTCTCTATATCAAAAACACAAAAAAAATTAGTTACTTGCATTTAGTTTACTTTTGTTATCATGTCTAGCTCTGTACCTGTTACTTCTTCACCTGAGGAATTAGTTTTACTTTTAAACAAGGGGATGAGGAGAGTTTTAAAGATGCTTGGTCCAGAATTTTTACTTCTTATCGTAAAGCTGAACCTCAAATGACTCTAAGTTTGCTCCTTAGTAATTTTTATTTTGGTCTTATGATTCGCTATAGATATGCCTTGGATGCTGTAGTGGGAGGAGATTTCCTTCATTGCAATGGGGATCAAGCTTTTAATGCCATAAAGAAGTTGGTTGCATCACATGATTCAGCTAATAACTTTGATTCAGCCCTTATTAGCATTTATAATAGATTAAACACTCTTGAGACAAGTGCATCTCGCTTGAATGAAAATTATAGATACGTTCGTAACCGTCTTGATCAAGTTTTAGTGAACTCTGAACCTTCATTATGGGATCCTACTATTAAAATTGTTATCGGTGACCAAACACTTCATGCCAATTGTGATATTATGTCTGAATTTTGTCTAATGCCTAAGAGTATTCATGAATCTTTGAAACTTTGGGGATTCGTTGAAGGGGGAGAAGGAATAACTCTTATTGATAACTCTGTTATAATTCCTAAAGGAATAGCTGTGGGTGTGCATACAACCGTTCTTGGGAGAACAATATCCATTGATTATCTTGTTATTGAATGTGCAGGAACAGGACAAATCACACTCGGAAGATCCCTGCTGAAACTATTGGGAGCAGTCATAGATATGGGAGAAGGCACCCTAAAATTCACCTCTACACCCGGGGGTAGACATATATTCCCTAAATCAAAGAGTAAGAAAAAGAACAAGAAAGGTAAGGATAAAGCCCAAGGTAATGTTGATTCTTCATCTCTTGATAACACTTGATTCACACTTTCTGCGCCTAGCTGAAAGGCGTTAAAGAAAAACGCTTGTGGGAGACAACCCATGTTTTTACTACAGTACTTTGTTTTATATTTGAGTCTTGGAAGTTGTTTACTACTGTAGCAACCTCTCCTTATCTTTATTTTATTGCATTGTTGTGCCAAGTAAAGACTTTGATAGCAAAGTCAATACTAGATTTGGATTACTGCGCAGAAACAGATTTCTTGCTGTCACGAATCTAGGCAAAATTCTCTGTAGGTAACTTAGAAAAATCTGCCAATTTACGTGCGTGATCCTCAGATATGTACGCAACTTTCATTCAATTTGAGCATTTTCATCTGAGCAAGTTAAGTGCCCCTGTAAAATTAGTCTTTACGAACTGTTCTGTTTTGACAGATTCTGCCTTTTATTTCGCATTGCCTCTTTTGCTATGTTGGATGAATTTCTTTGTTCCATTAATGTCCAGTAGCTTTGTGCAATGTCCAGAAGTGTTAAGAATGATTATGTCACCTCTGAACATGTAAATTTTTATTGTGCACTAACCCTCTAATGAGTTTGTTTCGAGTTTGTTGTGGAGGAAGTTTTCAAGGGTCAAGAGAGGAGGATGATATACTATGATCAAGAAGAGTGAAAAGTCTAAGCTTGGGGATGCCCCCGTGGTTCATCCCTGCATATTTTAAGAAGACCCAAGCGTCTAAGCTTGGGGATGCCCAAGGCATCCCCTTCTTCATCGACAACATTATCAGGTTCCTCTAGTGAAACTATATTTTTATTCAGTCACATCTTATGTGCTTTGCTTGGAGCGTCTGTTTGCTTTAGTTTTTGTTTTGTTTGAATAAGATCGGATCCTAGCATTCTTTATATTGGAGATATTACGCTCCGCTGTTTCGTATGAACACATGTGTTCTTAGCTTTATCTTTAATGTTCATTGCGAAGGTTGAACTACCTCATTCATTGATATATGGTTGGAAACGGAAAATGCCGCATGTGGTAATTGGTATAATGTCTTGAATAATGTGATACTTGGCAATTGTTGTGCTCATATAGATCTTGTTTAAGCTCTTGCATCATGTACCTTGTACCCATTAATGAATAACTACATAGAGCATGTTAAAATTTGGTTTGCATGATTGTTCTCTCTAAGTCTAGATATTTTCTGGTTGAGGTGTTTGAACAACAAGGAGACGATGTAAAGTCTTATAATGCTTACAATATGTTTATATGTGAGTCTTGCTGCACCATTTCTTACTTGAGTTTGCTTCAAACAACCTTGCTAGCCTAGCCTTGTATTGAGAGGGATTCTTCTCGTGCATCCAAATACTTGAGCCAAAATCCATGCCATTTGTGTCCACCATACCTACCTACCACATGGTATTTCCCCGCCATTCCAAAGTACATTACTTGAGTGCTACCTTTAAAATTTCTATTCTTTAACTTTGCAATATATAGCTCATGGGACAAAATAGCCTTAAAAACTATTGTGGTGAAGAATATGTATTTATGTGTCTTATTTCTTAATAAGTTGCTTGTTGAGCGGTAACCATGTTTCTGGGGACACCATCAACTTTTTACCTTTGTTGAATATCATGTGAGTTGCTATGCATGTTCGTCTTGTCTGAAGTAAGGGCGGTTTTCACAATCAAATGGTTTGAGTATGCATACTGTTAGAGAAGAACATTGGGCCGCTAACTAAAGCCATGAATCATGGTGGAAGTTTCAGTTTGGACATAAAACCTCAATCTCTTATGAGAATATTAACTGTTGTTGAATGCTTAAGCATTAAAAGAGGAGTCCATTATCTGTTGTCTATGTTGTCCCGGTATGGGTGTCTAAGTTGAAGAATGATCAAAAGCGAGAAATCCAATGCGAACTTTCTCCTTAGACCCTTGTACAGGCGGCATAGAGGTACCCCTTTGTGACACTTGGTTGAAACATATGTTATGCAATGATAATCCGTGTTAACCCAAGCTAATTAGGACAAGGTGCGAGCACTATTAGTATACTATGCATGAGGCTTGCAACTTATAAGATATCTTATACATAACTCATATGCTTTATTACTACCGTTGACAAAATTGTTTCTTGTTTTGAAAATAAAAGCTTTAGCACAAAAATAGTAATCAATGCTTCCCTCTGCGAAGGGCCTATCTTTTACTTTATTGTTGAGTCAGTTTACCTATTCTTTCTATCTTAGAAGCAAACACTTGTGTAAACTGTGTGCATTGATTCTTACATGTTCACCTATTGCACTTGTTATATTACTTTGTGTTGACAATTATCCATGAGATATACATGTTGAAGTTGAAAGCAACCGCTGAAACTTATATCTACCTTTGTGTTGTTTCAAAGCTTTCTACTAAGAATTTATTGCTTATGAGTTAACTGTTATGCAAGTCTTATTGATGCTTATCTTGAAAGTACTATTCATGAAAAGTCTTTGCTATATGATTCAGTTGTTTACTCATTGTCTTTACCATTGCTCGATAGTGGGTTCATGCCTCCATTAAATCTGGGACAGTGACAGAAAGTTCTAAGGTTGTGGATGTGTTGTTGCCACTAGGGATAAAACATTGATGCTATGTCCGAGGATGTAGTTATTGATTACATTACGCACCATACTTAATGCAATTGTCTGTTGCTTGCAACTTAATACCGGAAGGGGTTCGGATGATAACCTGAAAGTGGACTTTTTAGGCATAGATGCATGCTGGATGGCGGTCTATGTACTTTGTCGTAATGCCCTGATTAAATCTCATAGTACTCATCATGATATTTGTATGTGCATTGTTATGCCTTCTTTATTTGTCAATTGCCCAACTGTAATTTGTTCACCCAACATGCTATTTATCTTATGGGAGAGACACCGCTAGTGAACTGTGGACCCCGGTCTATTCTTTACATCTGAAATAAAATCTACTGCAATACTTGTTCTTTACTGTTCTTCGCAAACAATCATCTTCCACACAATACGGTTAATCCTTTGTTCACAGCAAGCCGGTGAGACTGACAACCTCACTGTTACGTTGGGGCAAAGTACTTTGGTTGTGTTGTGCAGGTTCCACATTGGCGCCGGAATCCCTGGTGTTGCACCGAATTACATTCCGCCACCATCAACCTTCAACGTGCTTCTTGGCTCCTCCTGGTTCGATAAACCTTGGTTTCTTTTTCTGAGGGAAAACTTGCTACTGTCTGCATCACACCTTCCTCTTGGGGTTCCCAACGGACGTGTGTCAACTGCACGCATCACCCGACTGCCACCGGCTGGTAGGACAAAAGATGTTGTGCAAGTTTCTCATTGCGAGCACGTACGACTATATATGGAACACATGCCTATTGATTGATTAGTACTTGGATACCGTTTTATTATTATCTGCAAATGCCCTGCTTTGATTGTTACATGAGTTTCTCTCATCCATGCAACGCCCGTTCATCCATCCTTGTGCCTACAGTATTTTAATCCTGCTGTTTACTATAATCACTACTGCTGTCTTTGTTACTTTCTTCTTGTTATTTCACTATCGCTATCGTGCTATAAAACTGTTACTACTGATAAACTCTTGCGAGCAAGTCTGTTTCCAGGTGCAACTGAATTGACAACTCCGCTGTTAAGGCTTTCAAGTATTCTTTGTCTCCCCTTGTGTCGAATCAATAAATTGGGTTTTACTTCCCGCGAAGACTGTTGCGATCCCCTATACTTGTGGGTCATCAAGACTATTTTCTGGCGCCGTTGCCGGGGAGCATAGGTTTATTTGCAAGTTCACTTGGATTGATATTGTTCGCTGTAAATTCTCCATCATGGGTAAACCTCGCGATACTAAAGTCGCCATATTACCATCCACTACAAGAAAATGTACAACTCTAAGTACCTCTGCTGCTCTTGATTCACCATCTGTGATAGATAAACTTGTTTCACCACCACAAGCTTCACATGCTGGTACTTCTGCTGAATCTGAAAATTCCTCTTATAATTTTGATGATGCTTCTGCTGTGCTTGATAATGATGGTTCGTTAGGATCTTTTCTAGATGCTACAATTGCTAGGTCTAGACAAATTGAAAATACTGAAACTCCTAATGAAAATGCTGTTACACCTGTTAATTCACCTGAGTCTGTTGAATACTCTAGTGATGATCTTGATGAAGATTATGTGGAACTTGATGATGAATTTATTGATAAATGCAATGCTACTACTGATGCAAGGAAAATTAAAAAGTTGCTTGCACAACATACTGTTAGATATAAATGTCTCCTGATCCTAAATTTGCCACATCTCCTATAAACATTAAGGATAAGGATTATGATTTTTCTCTTGATCTATCTCATATAGCTATTGTTGAGAAAACACCCTTTTGTGGAACTGAAAAAGAAAGTGCTATTGAACACATGATTGAGCTATCTACTCTGAGTAGCTTGTTTTCTGATGATGTTAAGAAGCGTACTTATTTTGTTGCTAAAATTTTTCCATTCTCATTAAAGGATGATGCTAAAACTTGGTATAATAGTTTGCCTCCTGGTTCTATTAATAGTCCAAAAGAATTGCTTGATGTTTTCTTCCAGAAATACTTTCCTGCTAGTGCTCAACATATTGCTTTGCAGAGAATTTATAATTTTGATCAGGAAGATGGAGAGAAATTGCCTGAGGCTTGGGCGAGATTTTGCTCTCTTATTAGAGCTCGGCCTGAACATGATTTGGAAAAGCATGATTTACTTGATATATTTTATAGTGGACTAACCATTGAGTCTAGGGCATACCTGGATAGCTGTGCTGGTTGTGTTTTCAGGAAAAGAACTCCAGACGACGCTGAAGAATTATTGGCTAGAATAGGCCGGAATCATGATGATTGGTCTACACCTGAACCAACCCCGACACCAATATTGAAGAAGAGGGGTATGATTAATTTAAATGACGAAGATATGAGGGAAGCCAAGAAGTCTCTTAAGGAGAAAGGTATTAAATCTGAAGATGTGAAGAATTTACCTCCCATAGAAGATTTATGTAAGACAACTCCCCCTTCATCCATGATTGAGGTACACTCTCTTCAACGCTTTACTAGGGAAGATATTCCGTATTTGAAACCTCCTGCTCAATGCTTAGATGAGTTTGATAATTATATTGTTAAGCAAGAAAATTTCAATATGAGAGTAGAGAATCATTTAATGGAAAACTCTCGAGCTATTAGTGAATTGCATGGTATTGTGGAGAGAACCTCCAATGATGTTAAGATGGTTGTTAAACATTTTCATATGGTTCAAACTCAAATTGATCAACTCACTAAAGTGCAAAATGACTTGTTGAAAAATAATTCTAAAGAAAAACATGCTTATGAAGTAACAACTAGAGGTGGTGTTTCTACTCAGGATCCTCTATATCCTGAGGGGCATTCCAAAAGAGTTGAACAAGATTCTCAACGAACTGAAACTAGTGCTCCATCTAAGAAAAAGAAAAAGAAACATAAAACTGTTGTAGAATCCTCTGAACCTGTTAATGATCCTAATAGTATTTCTATTTCTGATGCTGAAACTGAAAGTGGTAATGAACATGGTAAAAATAATGATAAGAATGATGCTTCTGATAAAGAAGAGGTTGAAGATGAACCTGAAAAACATGCTAAAAATAAAAAGTATACCAAAGAAGATTTTATTGCTAAGAAACATGGTAATGAAAGAGAACCTTGGGTTCAAAAGCAAATGCCTTTTCCTGCTAAGAAACTAAAATCAAAGGAATAAGAACACTATAATAAATTTTGTGATTGGATGAAACCATTATTCCTGCAAATCCCTTTGACTGATGCTATTAAACTGCCTCCTTATTCAAAGTATATGAAAGATATTGTCACTAACAAAAGGAAAATTCCTAATGAGGAGATTTCCACTATGCTTGCTAATTACTCTTTCAATGTCAAGGTTCCAAAGAAGCTTGGCGACCCAGGTATACCGACTATTCCTTGTTCTATTAAGAATAATTATGTTAGAACTGCTCTATGTGATTTGGGAGCGGGTGTTAGTGTTATGCCTTTTTCTCTTTATAAGAGACTTTATCTAGATAAGTTGATACCGACTGATATATCTTTGCAAATGGCTGATAAATCTACAGCTATTCCTGTTGGTATATGTGAGGATGTTCCTGTTCAAGTTACTCAAAACTGCTTAATATTAACGGATTTTGTTGTGTTGGAAATGCCTGAAGATGATAATATGTCTATTATTCTTGGGAGACCTTTTCTTAACACCGCAGGGGCTGTTATTGATTGCAATAAAGGAAAAGTTACTTTCAATGTCGATGACAAGGAGCATACTGTTTATTTTCCCAAGAAGATCGATAAAATATGTGGAGTTAATACAATTTCTAATTTGAGATCTATCAAAGTGGGAGATATTGATTGTCCAATATATGAGCCTAAAGAAGAATATCAAACTCTTGTGATTGGATTCATATCAATACAATACAAGGTAACATGATTGATTTGAGGTTTAATTCTTCTTATGTTATGTAAAATTTATTTGGTGGCAAGACTTGATCACCCTTGTTAACAAGTACATTTTATATGCATAGAAGAGCTAAACAACATTTCTTTCTTCCTCCACTTGTTTTACTTGCTGTAGCACTTTTGTTTTGTAAAGTTCTTTAATTAATTAGAGATTTGAAAATCTTTTTCTGCCCAGTAATAATAAATTTAATACCCAAAAATGTGCGTTTTTCAAAGTTTTCAAAAATTCACAAAAATTATACCGTTGGTCTTATTTTTCGAAGAGGCACCTGGGAGCACCTGGGGATGACCAGTGGGGCACCCTAGGGTGGCACCCCACAGGCAGGCGCGGCCTGGAAGGGGGGCGCGCCACCCTATTGTGTGGGGCCCTCCTTGCCCCACTTCATCATCTCTTTCACTCATTGCACTCTCTCTCCCGAAAAAACTCGTCCTCACTTTCTCTCACTTGCGTTTCTGCTCAAGAGCTCAAGATTTCTCGATCTCTTTGCTCAGCCCAGATTTCTGTCTGAAATTTGGCACATTTGTTCTTCGGTATGTGACCCCTCCGATTATCCAAGTAGAATTTTGTTTGGTTGAGTATATCTTGAATATTTTGCTGCTGTAGGTAACATGTTTAGTGAGCTTGCATGCTTGTTCTAAGTGGTAAAAACTAGTTTTAATGCATGATTAGTACTCTAGCAAGTTCCTATAGTAGTTTCCCTCAATTATATGTCACCAAATCAAATTTTATAATGTTTGTTGAAAAATTTCAGAAAAGGAAGATGAACAACCATAACTTTGGAGAAGTGTTTGAAAGAGAGACGACAAGCACAGGGAGGCCCTCAAGGTCATCCACTCGGATTAGGCGGTCTTATAATGAGGATGTCATCGCACCGAGCTTCGAAGTTGAAGAGGACAATGGAGTCCCTAATGCTTCATCTTTTCCATGCTATGACTTTCTGAGTAATGCAGGGCTGCTGGATGATTTCTTGGTCCTCGTTGGTAATGTGGGTTTAACCGCCTACATGGAGGATGAGAGGGATCAATACTACATGCTTACTAAAATCTTTGTTGAGAGCTTTCAGTTCAACAACAAACACTTCCAACCATCAGTTACATTCAGGATTTATGATGATCCTATCACTATGAAGTTGAAGGATTTTTGTACTGCATTGGATATTGCCCCTGTAGGTACAGCGAAGAGGATCGAGAGCAATCCCAAGGAATTGCTGGAGCTCTATCGAGGAATCACCAATGATGATTGTCGCACCATTCAGCGTGGGAAGATAAGAAACATTCAACTCCCTGCTATTAAGTATTTTGCTTATTACCTTGCTACTAGCATTCTTGGTAGGGAGAACACTAGCAATATTTCTAGTTACCATCTTGCTTTCTTAATTGCTGCACTCACTGGAGAGACACCTTATCATCTTGGTGCTCTTGCTGCTCGCCGCTTGTCTAACAAGGGGCCTATTTTTGGAGGAATTATTGCATCACGCATTTTAGCACATCTAGATCTTCCTCTTGACCCTACTGATGTGAAAATAACTCATATAAGGCTTGATATTGCTGCTATGAAGAGTTATCAATTTGTTACAGCTGACTCTAGTTTAGATAATATTGTCTATAGAATGTTGTTTGCTAACGGGGAAGAGAGGGAAGTCCCATTGCCGCAGCTAGATTTGTTCAGTATTCACAGGGAACCATGGTCGCGCTCTAAGGAGGAGGTGGATGAGCAGCTGAAAATACATGGCTTCCACCAGCAGCATGACTCCGAGGACGCCGAGCCCTCCTACGACTACACCGTTACGTATCCGGGTGCTTCTTCCAGCACATACCCGGATCCATCTTCTTCGTACTACGGAGGTGCTACTTCATGGGCACCATGGGATTGAACTCCACTTAGGCCAAAAGCCTAAGCTTAGGGGGAGGTATACCGGCATCACTCATTCTTTGCATATTATGGTTGCTGGATACTTGTACATACTTGTTTAGTTTCTTTAAGTGGTTTTCTAATAAGAGGGGGATGATATTTGGGGAAGTGCTGCCTGAAAACAGATTCTGGACTGTTACCAAAAAAATTCTCAAAAACAGCCAGAACGTTATTTTGCGAAGCCAATTTTTGTGCATGTTCACCAAGTTATTATCTAACTTTCATTAGTTGAACACTTTTCGATCTGGGCAGCGGAAGAATTTCTTAAAAATCGATTACTGTACTGCTGTCAAGTTTGGCAGATTTCTGCTGCTTTGTGTTTATGTGACTCTTCTAGTTTTCATTTTCTTGTTTTTGCTTTGTTTCTTTCCTAATACACAAAAATACCAAACATATTTCTGTTGTTTCTATTTACCATTTGTTCATTTTGCTTTATTTTCTATCGTTGGTTTGCTATAAGAAAATCCAAAAAGATTTGCTTTGTTTGCTTGTTTCCTTTTGTTCTTGTTTCCAATTCGAAAACACCAAAAATATTTACTGTTCTTCTTTGGTTTTGTAAAGTTCATTATGGAGTTCATTGGTCTTCGGTGGTTGGAGCTTGGTTTTCATTCCATATTATTCAAGCTGCACAAGTGAAAAGGCAATAATGACGATCTACGACAATCTGACTGTGGTGAGAGGCTGGTATGAACTCTATTTGTTTTCATTTTTGTACATATACTCATCCATGTGAGCATGCTTAGTTGGTTCATGTGAGGTATATGTCATTTAAGAAAGTCTAGTAGTTCATGATCTCTCATGTTTAGCTCCAATTTATTAATATGAGTAGCATGTCATAAATATTTGCTTGCATTGCTTTATTCATAGATAGATATGACATTGTGGTATCCTCCTCTGAATAATTCACTTGAATCAACTTGGCACATGCTCACGCATGCATATGACTGAACAAAAGTCAATTAAGCCTCGATGATTTACTTCACCTTAGAGTTCTTGTATCACTTTTATGCCTCCGTTAATTTATTTTGCCGCAAGCATGATTATGACAGTTACTGCTCTCTTGATTGTCGCTTCCCAGTCTATTGCTAGCCTTCACTTGTACTGAGCGGGAACGCTGCTCGTGCTTCCAAAACCCTGAAAACCAAGTTATTCCAGAGTGTCCACCATAAATACCTATGCATGGCATTTCAAACCATTCCAAGTAAATTCTCATGTGCTACCTTTAAAACCTTCAAAATGCTTCTCAATTTGTGTTAATGTTTTATGGCTCATGAGGAAGTATGTGGTGTTTATCTTTCAATCTTGTCATTTACTCCGGACGGACTTTCACCAATGGACTAGTGGCACATCCGCTTATCCAATAATTTTGCAAAAAGAGCTGGCAACGGGGTTCCCAGCCCCAATTAATTAGCTTTCATAAATTTACAAATAGACACTCCTTCATGGTATGAGATTGTTGGCAGGCACCCGAGGATTCGGTTAGCCATGACTTGAGAAAGCAAAGGTGGGGAGGAGTGTCATCAAAATAAAACTAAAATAAAAAGGCACTCCTTCATGGTATGAGATTGTTGGCAGGCACCCGAGGATTCGGTTAGCCATGGTTTGTGAAAGCAAGGTTGGAAGGAGTGCCACCCAAAAATAAAATTTCATGGGCGCCGCTCTTGAAAGTCTGGTTGATGAGGTAGTTAGAGTACCCATTACCATTCGTTGACAACGACAAACACCTCTCAAAACCATTTTACTTCTGTCTTTAGAAAAATGAAAAGCTCTAGCACATGTTAATCCCTGCTTCCCTCTGCGAAGGGCCAATCTTTTACTTTTACATTGAGTCTCCATCCTTTCTTTGAGCACTTTCTTGAGAGCACAACTGTCATTCTTAGTATAATATGCTTGTCCCAAAATATGATTAACTGTGGTATAACTTTGATGCTTTTATCTTTGATAGTCTCTACCTACAGCCTTCCCACAAACTTCAAAGGTGCCTGAGCATTTATGTTTTGCTGTACAAATACGGGCAAGCGAGATACCACTTTATCATATCCTTTTATGAACATTGCAATCCTGCTGATAGATCGACATGATTCATGATGCTTATTGTTAATCTGTTGGTACCTTCTCCATGATTGACATAGCTATTAGATGATTTTATTTGCATGTATCTTATTATGAATTGCTTAAGTACTTGCCATATCATGAGAATATTTACATCATATGAACAAATGTGTTCGCAAAATTTCTTTTATCGCACTCAGTTGTTAACTGAATTGCTTGAGGACAAGCAATAAGCTAAGCTTGGGGGGAGTTGATACGTCCAAAACGTATCTACTTTCCCAAACACTTTTGCTATTGTTTTGCCTCTAATTTGTGTATTTTGGATACAACTAACGCGGACTAACGCTGTTTTCAGCAGAATTGCTCTGGTGTCTCGTTTTTGTGCAGAAATCCAACTTTCAGGAAAATCCTCGGAATTTATGCAAAAGGTCTTATTTTCCCAGAAGAACTACGGAGCCAGAAGGGCAAGCCAGGTGGAGGCCCGAGGCCCCCACACACTAGGCCGGCGCGGCCCAGGAGGGGGGCGCGCGGCCCTAGCGTGTGGCCCCCTCGGCCAGCCTCTGACGCCCCCCTCTGGACTACTTAAGGGTTTCGATCTAAAAACACGAGAGGAGAAGTCGAAGTCGCCAGAAACCATCCAGTACGCCGCCACCATCGCGAAACTCCATCTCGGGACCAGAAACTCCGTTCTGGCACATCGCCGGGATGGGGAATTGGAGGAGATCATCGCCATCATCACCACCGACGCCTCTCCATCGACCAGCCATGTTTCCCCCATCCATGTGTGAGTAATTCCCCCGCTATAGGCTGAAGGGGATGGTAGGGATTGTATGAGATTGGCCATGTAATAGTATAAGATTGTTAGGGCATAGTGCCTAGTATCCGTAATTGGTACTTTTATGATATTGTTGCAACTTGTTATGCTTAATGCTTGTCACTAGGGCCCGAGTGCCATGATTTCAGATCTGAACATGTTATTGTTTCATGATGATATGCATTGTTTTATGATCTTACCTGCAAGTTGTATACACGTATTGTTGTCCGGAACCCGAGGCCCCAAAGTGACAGAAATTGGGACAACCGAAGGGGAAGGCGGTGATATGAGGATCACATGTGTTCACGGAGTGTTAATGCTTTGCTCCGGTGCTCTATTAAAAGGAGTACCTTAATTTCCAGTAGATTCCCTAGAGGCCCGGCTGCCACCGGCTGGTAGGACAAAAGATGTTGTGCAAGTTTCTCATTGCGAGCACGTACGACTATATATGGAACACATGCCTATTGATTGATTAGTACTTGGATACCGTTTTATTATTATCTGCAAATGCCTTGCTTTGATTGTTACATGAGTTTCTCTCATCCATGCAACGCCCGTTCATCCATCCCTGTGCCTACAGTATTTTAATCCTGATGTTTACTATAATCACTACTGCTGTCTTTGTTACTCTGCTGCTGTTATTTCACTACTGCTACTGCTATAAAACTGTTACTACTGATAAACTCTTGCGAGCAAGTCTGTTTCCAGGTGCAGCTGAATTGACAACTCCGCTGTTAAGGCTTTCAAGTATTCTTTGTCTCCCCTTGTGTCGAATCAATAAACTGGGTTTTACTTCCCGCGAAGACTGTTGCGATCCCCTATACTTGTGGGTCATCAGTTCCTTATAAAGCTGAATTGCCTAATAATGATTTTAGAGTTGAACAGCTTGCATCTATTGCCCTTACTCCTAGTAATCCTTTGCAACAACATTTGGAGGATCATGAGAGTGAAGTCTTTAGGGAAGAAAGGAATGAGCTTGATGAAATTTTCCTTCGTCAACCTATTCTTAAACATGACTTACCGGTTGAAGATCTAGGTACAACACCGCCGCCAAAGGAAGATCCTGTTTTTGATTTGAAACCGTTGCCTGATAATCTTAAGTATGCTTATATTGATGATAAGAAAACATATCATGTTATTATTAGTGCTAAGCTTTCAGATTTTGAGGAAGAAAGATTATTGGAAATATTGAAGAAACACCGCGGAGCTATTGGCTACACTCTTGATGACTTGAAGGGGATTTCTCCCGCTATTTTCCAACATGCCATCAACATGGAAGATGATGCAAAGCCTGTTGTTGAACATCAGCGTCGTTTAATTCCTAAGATGAAGGATGTGGTAAGGAATGAGGTATTGAAACTTCTTGAAGCTTGTATTATATATCCTATTGCTGATAGTAGATGGGTTAGTCCTGTGCATTGTGTTCCTAAGAAAGGAGGAATAACTGTTGTACCTAATGATAATGATGAGCTCGATCATCCCTCAAAGAGTAGTTGTAGGGTATAGAATGTGCACTGATTTTCGAAAAGTTAATAAAGTTACTAAGAAAGATCATTACCCTTTACCATTTATTGATCAAATGTTAGAAAGGTTATCTAAAAATACTCATTTCTGCTTTCTTGATGGTTATTCTGGGTTTTCACAAATTGTTGTTAGAACTAAAGATCAGGAGAAAACCACTTTCACTTGTCCCTATGGAACTTATGCTTATAGGCGTATGCCTTTTGGCTTATGTAATGCTCCTGCTACTTTTCAAATATGCATGTCTGCTATTTTTCATGGCTTTTGTGAAAAGATTGTAGAGGTATTCATGGATGATTTTTCTGTCTATGGGAATTCTTTTGATAATTGTTTGCGAAACCTTGATAAAGTTTTGCAGAGATGTGAAGAAACTAACCTTGTCCTTAATTGGGAGAAATGCCACTTTATGGTTAACGAAGGAATTGTATTGGGACATAAAATTTCTGAAAGAGGTATTGAAGTCGATAGAGCTAAGGTTGAAGCGATTGAAAAGATGCCCTATCCGAGGGATGTTAAAGGTATTCGTAGTGTTCTTGGTCATGCTAGTTTTTATAGGATATTTATTAAAGATTTCTCTAAAATTTCAAAGCCTCTTACTAATCTTCTTCAAAAAGATGTACCTTTTGTTTTTGATGATGATTGTAAGGAAGCTTTTGAAACTCTAAAGAAAGCCTTAACAACTGCTCCAGTAGTTGAACCTCCTGATTGGAATTTACCTTTTGAAATTATGTGTGATGTGATACGTCTCAAACGTATCCATAATTTCTTATGTTCCATGCTACTTTTATGATGATACTCACATGTTTTATACACATTATATGTCATTATTACGCATTTTCCGGCACTAACCTATTGACGAGATGCCGATGAGCCAGTTGCTGTTTTCTGCTGTTTTTGGTTTCAGAAATCCCACAAAGGAAATATTCTCGGAATTAGACGAAATCAACGCCCAGGGTATTATTTTTCCACGAAGCTTCCAGAAGACCGAAAGGATTACGAAGTGGGGCGACGAGGCGCCGCCACGCCAGGGCCGCGCGGCCAGGCTAGGGCCTGCGCCGCCCTGTTGTGTGGGGTCCTCGTGCCGCCCCTAAACCTGCCCTTCTGCCTACTTAAAGCCTTCGTCGCGAAACCCCCGGTACCAAGAGCCACGATACGGAAAACCTTCCAGAGACGCAGCCGCCGCCAATCCCATCTCGGGGGATTCAGGAGATCGCCTCCGGCACCCTGCCGGAGAGGGGAATCATCTCCCGGAGGGCTCTTCATCGCCATGATCGCCTCCGGATCGATGTGTGAGTAGTTCACCCCTGGACTATGGGTCCATAGCAGTAGCTAGATGGTTGTCTTCTCCTCATTGTGCTATCATGTTAGATCTTGTGAGCTGCCTATCATGATCAAGATCATATATTTGTAATTCTACATGTTGTGTTTGTTGGGATCCAATGAATATGGAATACTATGTCAAGTTGATTATCAATCTATTATATATGTTGTTTATGTTCTTGCATGCTCTCCGTTGCTAGTAGAGGCTCTGGCCAAGTTGATACTTGTAACTCCAAGAGGGAGTATTTATGCTCGATAGTGGGTTCATGCCTCCATTGAATGCAGGACGATGTGAGAAAGTTCTAAGGTTGTGGATGTGCTGTTGCCACTAGGGATAAAACATCGATGCTTTGTCTAAGGATATTTGTGTTGATTACATTACGCACCATACTTAATGTAATTGTCTGTTGTTTGCAACTTAATACTGGAAGGGGTTCGGATGATAACCTGAAAGTGGACTTTTTAGGCATAGATGCTTGCTGGATAGCGGTCTATGTACTTTATCGTAATGCCCTGATTAAATCTCATAGTACTCATCATGATATATGTATGTGCATTGTTATGCCTTCTTTATTTGTCAATTGCCCAACTGTAATTTGTTCACCCAACATGCTATTTATCTTATGGGAGAGACACCACTAGTGAACTGTGGACCCCGGTCCATTCTTTACATCTGAAATACAATCTACTGCAATTGTTCTTTACTGTTCTTCGCAAACAAACATCATCTTCCACACTATACGGTTAATCCTTTGTTTTCAGCAAGCCGGTGAGTGATACGTCTCAAACGTATTTATAATTTCTTATGTTCCATGCTACTTTTATGATGATACTCACATGTTTTATATACATTATATGTCGTTATTATGCATTTTCCGGCACTAACCTATTAACGAGATGCCGAAGAGCCAGTTGCTGTTTTCTGCTGTTTTTGGTTTCAGAAATCCTAGTAAGGAAATATTCTCGGAATTGGACGAAATCAACGCCCAGGGGCCTATTTTTCCACGAAGCTTCCAGAAGTCCGAAGAGGAAACGAAGTGGGGCCACGAGGCGACGCCACACTAGGGCGGCGCGGCCCAGCCCCTGGCCACGCGGCCCTGTTGTGTGGGCCCCTCGTGACGCCCCCTGACCTACCCTTCCGCCTACATATAGTCTTCGTCGCGAAACCCCCAGTACCGAGAGCCACGATACGGAAAACCTTCCAGAGACGCAGCCGCCGCCAATCCCATCTCGGGGGATTCAGGAGATCGCCTCCGGCACCCTGCCGGAGAGGGGAATCATCTCCCGGAGGTCTCTTCATCGCCATGATCGCCTCCGGATCGATGTGTGAGTAGTTCACCCCTGGACTATGGGTCCATAGCAGTAGCTAGATGGTCGTCTTCTCCTAATTGTGCTATCATGTTCGATCTTGTGAGCTGCCTATCATGATCAAGATCGTTTATTTGTAATCCTACATGTTGTGTTTGTTGGGATCCGATGGATATTGAATACTATGCCAAGTTGATTATCAATCTATCATATATGAGTTGTTTATGTTCTTGCATGCTCTCAGTTGCTAGTAGAGGCTCTGGCCTAGTTGATACTTGTGACTCCAAGAGGGAGTATTTATACTCGATAGTGGGTTCATGCCTCCATTAAATCTGGGACAGTGACAGAAAGTTCTAAGGTTGTGGATGTGCTGTTGCCACTAGGGATAAAACATTGATGCTATATCTAAGGATATTTGTGTTGATTACATTACGCACCATACTTAATGCAATTGTCTGTTGCTTGCAACTTAATACCGGAAGGGGTTCGGATGATAACGTGAAAGTGGACTTTTTAGGCATAGATGCATGCTGGATAGCGGTCTATGTACTTTGTCGTAATGCCCTGATTAAATCTCATAGTACTCATCATGATATATGTATGTGCATTGTTATGCCTTCTTTATTTGTCAATTGCCCAACTATAATTCGTTCACCCAACATGCTATTTATCTTATGGGAGAGACACCACTAGTGAACTGTGGACCCCGGTCCTATTCTTTACATCTGAAATACAATCTACTGCAATTGTTCTTTACTGTTCTTCGCAAACAATCATCTTCCACACAATACGGTTAATCCTTTGTTCACAGCAAGCCGGTGAGATTGACAACCTCACTGTTACGTTGGGGCAAAGTACTTTGGTTGTGTTGTGCAGGTTCCACGTTGGCGCCGGAATCCCTGGTGTTGCGCCGCACTACACTCCGCCACCAACAACCTTCAATGTGCTTCTTGGCTCCTACTGGTTCGATAAACCTTGGTTTCTTTCTGAGGGAAAACTTACTGCTGTGCACATCACACCTTCCTCTTGGGGTTCCCAACGGACGTGTTTCTCACGCGCATCAAGACTATTTTCTGGCGCCGTTGCCGGGGACCTGAAGAAAAGTTACACCACAAAGATTTCTATCTCCCACGTCAACTGCACGCCAGCAGACTGTTTTCTGGCGCCGTTGCCGGGGAGATCAAGACACGCTGCAAGGGGAGTCTCCACTTCCAATCTCTTTACTTTGTTTTTTGTCTTGCTTTACTTTACTTTGTTTGCTGCACTTAAACAAAACACAAAAAAATTAGTTGCTAGCTTTACTTTATTTACTGTCTTGTTCTCCATATTAAAAACACAAAAAAATTAGTTACTTGCATTTAGTTTATTTACCTTTTGTTTATTTCATCATGTTTCCTCCTAAGTACACTCTAAAAGACATACTGGTAGGCCGAGGGTCTATAATTGGAAGAGATAATATAGAAGATTTTTTCACTCATGTTAGTACAGCTAAAGATTTTGAAGATAGACACTTGGTAGAACTTGCTCCTACTTATGAAATTGCTGCTGCTTCTTTAGTACACATGTTGGAAACTAATTTTTTTAATCTCAATCCCATAATACAACATATGTTTCTTACACTCTCTGATATGGAGGAAGGAGAAAAGAAAGATTTTGTCTTAGAAACCCTTCTTAAAGAATTTGGTGGTGTAGCAAGAGAGGCTAGAAAAGTCTTTATTAAATATAAGATGCTTGGTTCTTCCACCAACTTTGCTAGTACCCTTAAAAAGATGGACATTGATAGAATAAAGTACACTAATAATGTTAATGATGTAGGGGATATTAAGACATCAATACCTTGCAAGCTCGCAGGAATGTTCGAGGCACTAGAAAAGAATTATGATTGGATTGTTCCTGAAAATTTGTTTGATGAGAATAGCAAGCCTAAGAGTAATGAAAAAGGAGCCTCTGAAACTTACATAGATAAGATAACATGCATTGTTGAGGCAACTCCCAACACCCCTGGTAATAATGTTGATGCTTCATCTCTTGATAATACTTGATTCACACTTTCTGTGCCTAGCTGAAAGGCGTTAAAGAAAAGCGCTTATGGGAGACAACCCATGATTTTACTACAGTATTTTGTTTTATATTTGAGTCTTGGAAGTTGTTACTACTGTAGCAACCTCTCCTTATCTTTATTTTATTGCATTGTTGTGCCAAGTAAAGTCTTTGATAGTAAAGTCAATACTAGATTTGGATTACTGCGCAGAAACATATTTCTTGCTGTCACGAATCTGGGCAGAATTATCTGAAGGTAACTCAGAAAAATCTGCAAATTTACGTGCGTGATCCGCAGATATGTACGCAACTTTCATTCAATTTGAGCATTTTCATCTGAGCAAGTTAAGTGCCCCTGTAAAATTCGTCTTTACGGACTGTTCTGTTTTGATAGATTCTGCCTTTTATTTCGCATTGCCTGTTTTGCTATGTTCGATGGATTTCTTTGTTCCATTAACTTTTAGTAGCTTTGTGCAATTTCCAGAAGTGTTAAGAATGATTATGTCACCTCTGAATATGTGAATTTTCAATTATGCACTAACCCTCTAATGAGTTTGTTTTGAGTTTGGTGTGGAGGAAGTTTTCAAGGATCAAGAGAGGAGGATGATACAATATGATCAAGAAGAGTGAAAAGTCTAAGCTTGGGGATGCCCCCGTGGTTCATCCCTGCATATTTCAAGAAGACTCAAGCATCTAAGTTTGGGGATGCCCAAGGCATCCCCTTCTTCATCGACAACATTATCAGGTTCCTCTAGTGAAACTATATTTTTATTCAGTCACATCTTATGTGCTTTGCTTGGAGCGTCTGTTTACTTTAGTTTTTGTTTTGTTTGAATAAAATCGGATCCTAGCATTCTTTATATTGCAGATATTACGCTCCGCTGTTTCGTATGAACACATGTGTTCTTAGCTTTATTTTTAATGTTCATTGCGAAGGTTGAACTACCTCGTGCATTGATATATGGTTGGAAACGGAAAATGCCGCATGTGGTAAATGGTATAATGTCTTGAATAATGTGATACTTGGCAATTGTTGTGCTCATATAGATCATGTTTAAGCTCTTGCATCATGTACCTTGCACCTATTAATGAATGACTATATAGAGCTTGTTAAAATTTGGTTTGCATGATTGGTCTCTCTAAGTCTAGATATTTTCTGGTTGAGGTGTTTGAACAACAAGGAGACGATGTAAAGTCTTATAATGCTTACAATATGTTTATATGTGAGTCTTGCTGCACCATTTCATACTTGAGTTTGCTTCAAACAACCTTGCTAGCCTAGCCTTGTATTGAGAGGGTTTCTTCTCGTGCATCCAAATCCTTGAGCCAAAATCCATGCCATTTGTGTCCACCATACCTACCTACCACATGGTATTTCTCCGCCATTCCAAAGTACATTACTTGAGTGCTACCTTTAAAATTCTATTCTTTGCCTTTACAATATATAGCTCATGGGACAAATATCCTTAAAAACTATTGTGGTGAAGAATATGTACTTATGTGTCTTATTTTCTTAATAAGTTGCTTGTTGTGCGGTAACCATGTTTCTGGGGACGCCATCAACTTTTACCTTTGTTGAATATCATGTGAGTTGCTATGCATGTTCGTCTTGTCTGAAGTAAGGGAGATTTTCATGATCAAATGGTTTGAGTATGCATATTGTTAGAGAAGAATATTGGGCCGCTAACTAAAGCCATGAATCATGGTGGAAGTTTCAGTTTGGACACAAAACCTCAATCTCTTATGAGAATATTAACTGTTGTTGAATGCTTAAGCATTAAAAGAGGAGTCCATTATCTGTTGTCTATGTTGTCCCGGCATGGGTGTCTAAGTTGAGAATGATCAAAAGCGAGAAATCCAATGCGAACCTTCTCCTTAGACCCTTGTACAGGCAGCATAGAGGTACCCCTTTGTGACACTTGGTTGAAACATATGTTATGCAATGATAATCCGTGTTAATCCAAGCTAATTAGGACAAGGTGCGGGCACTATTGGTATACTATGCATGAGGCTTGCAACTTATAAGATATCTTATACATAACTCATATGATTTATTACTACCGTTGACAAAATTGTTTCTTGTTTCCAAAATGAAAACCTCTAGCACAAAAATAGTAATCCATGCTTCGCTCTGCGAAGGGCCTTTCTTCTACTTTATTGTTGAGTTAGTTTACCTATTCTTTCCATCTTAGAAACAAGCACTTGTGTAAACTGTGTGCATTGATTCTTACATGTTTACCTATTGCACTTGTTATATTACTTTGTGTTGACAATTATCCATGAGATATACATGTTGAAGTTGAAAGCAACCGCTGAAACTTATATCTTCCTTTGTGTTGTTTCAAAGCTTTCTACTAAGAATTTATTGCTTATGAGTTAACTCTTATGCAAGTCTTATTGATGCTTGTCTTGAAAGTACTATTCATGAAAAGTCTTTGCTATATGATTCAGTTGTTTACTCATTATCTTCATCATTGCTTCGAATCGCTGCATTCATCTCATGTGTTTTACAATAGTATTGATCAAGATTATGATAGCATATCACTTCAGAAATTATCCTTGTTATCGTTTACCTACTCGAGGGTGAGTAGGAACTAAGCTTGGGGATGCTTGATACGTCTCAAACGTATCTATAATTTCTTATGTTCCATGCTACTTTTATGATGATACTCACATGTTTTATATACATTATATGTCGTTATTATGCATTTTCCGGCACTAACCTATTAACGAGATGCCGAAGAGCCAGTTGCTGTTTTCTGCTGTTTTTGGTTTCAGAAATCGTAGTAAGGAAATATTCTCGGAATTGGACGAAATCAACGCCCAGGGGCCTATTTTTCCACGAAGCTTCCAGAAGTCCGAAGAGGAAACGAAGTGGGGCCACGAGGCGATGCCACACTAGGGCGGCGCGGCCCAGCCCCTGGCCGCGCGGCCCTGTTGTGTGGGCCCCTCGTGACGCCCCCTGACCCCTGGGCCGCGCGGCCCTGTTGTGTGGGCCCCTCGTGACGCCCCCTGACCTACCCTTCCGCCTACATATAGTCTTCGTCGCGAAACCCCCAGTACCGAGAGCCACGATACGGAAAACCTTCCAGAGACGCAGCCGCCGCCAATCCCATCTCGGGGGATTCAGGAGATCGCCTCCGGCACCCTGCCGGAGAGGGGAATCATCTCCCGGAGGTCTCTTCATCGCCATGATCGCCTCCGGATCGATGTGTGAGTAGTTCACCCCTGGACTATGGGTCCATAGCAGTAGCTAGATGGTCGTCTTCTCCTAATTGTACTATCATGTTCGATCTTGTGAGCTGCCTATCATGATCAAGATCATTTATTTGTAATCCTACATGTTGTGTTTGTTGGGATCCGATGGATATTGAATACTATGTCAAGTTAATTATCAATCTATCATATATGAGGTGTTTATGTTCTTGCATGCTCTCCGTTGCTAGTAGAGGCTCTGGCCAAGTTGATACTTGTGACTCCAAGAGGGAGTATTTATGCTCGATAGTGGGTTCATGCCTCCATTAAATCTGGGACAAGGATGAGAAAGTTCTAAGGTTGTGGATGTGCTGTTGCCACTAGGGATAAAACATTGATGCTATGTCTAAGGATATTTGTGTTGATTACATTACGCACCATACTTAATGCAATTGTTTGTTGCTTGCAACTTAATACCGGAAGGGGTTCGGATGATAACCTGAAAGTGGACTTTTTAGGCATAGATGCATGCTGGATAGCGGTCTATGTACTTTGTCGTAATGCCCTGATTAAATCTCATAGTACTCATCATGATATATGTATGTTCATTGTTATGCCTTCTTTATTTGTCAATTGCCCAACTGTAATTCGTTCACCCAACATGCTATTTATCTTATGGGAGAGACACCACTAGTGAACTGTGGACCCCGGTCCTATTCTTTACATCTGAAATACAATCTACTGCAATTGTTCTTTACTGTTCTTCGCAAACAATCATCTTCCACACAATACGGTTAATCCTTTGTTCACAGCAAGCTGGTGAGATTGACAACCTCACTGTTACGTTGGGGCAAAGTACTTTGGTTGTGTTGTGCAGGTTCCACGTTGGCGCCGGAATCCCTGGTGTTGCGCCGCACTACACTCCGCCACCAACAACCTTCAACGTGCTTCTTGGCTCCTACTGGTTCGATAAACCTTGGTTTCTTTCTGAGGGAAAACTTACTGCTGTGCACATCACACCTTCCTCTTGGGGTTCCCAACGGACGTGTGTCTCACGCGCATCAGTGAGATTGACAACCTCACTGTTACATTGGGGCAAAGTACTTTGATTGTGTTGTGCAGGTTCCACGTTGGCACCGGAATCCCTGGTGTTGCGCCGCACTACACTCCGTCACCAACAACCTTCACGTGTTCCTTGACTCCTACTAGTTTGATAACCTTGGTTTCTTACTGGGGGAAAACTTGCTACTGTATGCATCACACCTTCCTCTTGGGGTTCCCAACGGATGTGTGTTAACTGCACGCATCAAGCTCTTTTTCTGGCGCCGTTGCCGGGGAGATCAAGACACGCTACAAGGGGAGTCTCCCACATCCAATCTCTTTACTTTGTTTTTGTCTTGCTTTACTTTATTTTATTTACTGCTTTGTTTGCTCTTATATCAAAAACACAAAAAATTAGTTGCTACTTTACTTTATTTACTGTCTTGATCTCCATATTAAAAACACAAAAAAATTAGTTACTTGCATTTACTTTATTTAGTTTGCTTTATTTACTACTGTTAAAATGAATACTCCTGAAAACACTAAGTTGTGTGACTTCACTAGCACAAATAATAATGATTTCCTATGCACACCTATTGCTCCACCTGCTACTACAGCAGAATTCTTTGAAATTAAACCTGCTTTACTAAATCTTGTTATGAGAGAGCAATTTTCTGGTGTTAGTTCTGATGATGCTGTTGCCCATCTTAATAATTTTGTTGAACTTTGTGAAATGCAAAAGTATAAGGATGTAGATGGTGACATTATAAAATTAAAATTGTTTCCTTTCTCCTTAAGAGGAAGAGCTAAAGATTGGTTGCTAAAGATTCATGGACTAAATGTAAAGATGCTTTCATTGGTAGATATTATCCTCCTGCTAAAATTATATCTTTGAGAAGTAGCATAATGAATTTTAAGCAATTGGATAGTGAACATGTTGCTCAAGCATGGGAGAGAATGAAATCTTTGGTAAAGAATTGCCCAACCCATGGACTAACTACGTGGATGATCATCCAAACCTTCTATGCAGGATTAAATTTTTCTTCGCGGAACCTATTGGATTCAGCTGCTGGAGGTACCTTTATGTCCATTACTTTGGGGGCGGCGACAAAGCTTCTTGATGATATGATGATAAATTACTCTGAATGGCACACTGAAAGGGCTCCACAAGGTAAGAAGGTAAATTCTGTTGAAGAAACCTCCTCCTTGAGTGATAAGATTGATGCTATTATGTCTATGCTTATGAATGGTAGATCTAATGTTGATCCTAATAATGTTCCTTTAGCTTCATTGGTTGCCCAAGAAGAACATGTTGATGTGAACTTCATTAAAAATAATAATTTCAACAACAATGCTTATAGGAATAATTCAGATAACAACTATAGGCCATATCCTTCTAATAATGGTAATGGTTATGGTAATTCTTATGGTAATTCTTACAACAATAATAGGAATGTACCCTCTGGTCTTGCAGCCATGCTTAAAGAATTTATTAGTACACAAACTGCTTTTAACAAATCTGTTGAAGAAAAGCTTGGTAAAATTGATATTCTTGCTTCTAAGGTTGATAGTCTTGCTGCTGATGTTGATCTTTTAAAATTGAAAGTTATGCCTAATAAGTATAATTATAATAAAATTGTTACTACAGCAAACGCCATCCAAGTTCGAATTAATGAGAATATTAGATTGATGGCTGAATTGCATGCTAGGTGGGAAAGAGAAGAAAACGAAAAACTTGCTAAAGAGAATAATGTAGCTAAAGTTTGGACTATTACCACCACTAGTAATGATAATGCTTCACATGTTGCTACACCTCCTACTATCAATGGTAAAATAATTGGTGTTGGCAATGTTTCTACTCCTAGTGCAAAGCGTGCAAAATTGCCTGAAACTGCTAAAACTGCTGAAACTGTTTGTGATAAAACTGCTGAAATTTTTCAAAATATTGGGGACAATGATCCCATTGCTGTAGATCATAATGATTTAGATTTTGATGATTGTCACATCTCTGAAGTTATAAAGTTCTTACAAAAACTTGCTAAAAGTCCTAATGCTCTCATTAAAGCTAGAGAATGAGAAACTAAAACTTGAAACTTCTATTCCTAGGAAGTTAGAAGATGGTTGGGAGCCCATCATTAAGATGAGGGTCAATGATTTTGATTGTAATGCTTTATGTGATCTTGGTGCAAGTATTTCTGTTATGCCTAAGAAAATCTATGATATGCTTGACTTGCCACCATTGAAAAATTGTTATTTGGATGTTAATCTTGCTGATAATGCTATAAAGAAACCTTTGGGGAGGATTGATAATGTTCGTATTATGGTTAACAATAACCTTGTCTCCGTTGATTTTGTTGTCTTGGATATTAAATGCAATGCATCTTGTCCCATTATATTGGGAAGACCTTTTCTTCGAACTGTTGGTGCTACTATTGATATGAAGGAAGGTAATATTAAGTATCAATTTCCTCTCAAGAAAGGTATGGAACACTTCCCTAGAAAGAGAATGAAGTTACCTTATGATTCTATTATTAGAACAAATTATGATGTCGATGCTTCATCTCTTGATGTTACTTGATTCACACTTTCTGCGCCTAGCTGAAAGGCGTTAAAGAAAAACGCTTATGGGAGACAACCCATTATTTTACTACAGCACTTTTGTTTTATATTTGAGTCTTGGAAGTTGTTACTACTGTAGCAACCTCTCCTTATCTTTATTTTATTGCATTGTTGTACCAAGTAAAGTCTTTGATAGTAATGTTGATACTAGATTTGGATTACTGCGCAGAAACAGATTTCTTACTGTCACGAAATTGAGCAGCCCCGTCTGTAGATAACTCATAAAATTCTGCCAATTTACGTGCGTGATCCTCAGATATGTACGCAACTTTCATTCAATCTGAGGATTTTCATATGAGCAAGTTAAGTGCCCCAGAAAATTCGTCTTTACGGACTATTCTGTTTTGACAGATTCTGCCTTTTATTTCGCATTGCCTGTTTTGCTATGTTTGATGGATTTCTTTGTTCCATTAACTTTCAGTAGCTTTGTGCAATGTCCAGAAGTGTTAAGAATGATTATGTCACCTTTGAATATATGAATTTTCAATTATGCACTAACCCTCTAATGAGTTTGTTTCGAGTTTGGTGTGGAGGAAGTTTTCAAGGGTCAAGAGAGGAGGATGATACAATATGATCAAGAAGAGTGAAAAGTCTAAGCTTGGGGATGCCCCCGTGGTTCATCCCTGCATATTTTAAGAAGACTCAGGCATCTAAGCTTGGGGATGCCCAAGGCATCCCCTTCTTCATCGACAACTTATCAGGTCACCTCTAGTGAAACTATATTTTTATTCAGTCACATCTTATGCGCTTTACTTGGAGCGTCTGTTTGCTTTTGTTTTTGTTTTTGTTTGAATAAAATCGGATCCTAGCATTCTTTATATGGGAGAGAGACACGCTCCGCTGTTGCATATGAACACATATGTTCTTAGCTTTATTCTTACTGTTCATGGCGAAGGTTGAACTACTTCGTTCATTGGTATATGGTTGGAAACGGAAAATGCTTCATGTGGTAATTGGTATAATGTCTTGAATAATTTGATACTTGGCAATTATTGTGCTCATATAGATCATGTTTAAGCTCTTGCATCATGTACTTTGCACCTATTAATGAAGAACTACATAGAGCTTGTTAAAATTTGGTTTGCATGATTGGTCTCTCTAAGTCTAGATATTTTCTGGCTGAGGTGTTTGAACAACAAGGAGACAGTGTAGAGTCTTATAATGCTTACAATATGTTCATATGTGAGTCTTGCTGCACCGTTTTATACTTGAGTTTGCTTCAAACAACCTTGCTAGCCTAAGCCTTTTATTGAGAGGGATTACTTCTCGTGCATCCAAATCCTTGAGCCAAAAACTATACCATTTGTGTCCACCATACCTACCTACTACATGGTATTTCTCTGCCATTCCAAAGTATATTACTTGAGTGCTACCTTTAAAATTCTATTCTTTGTCCTCACAATATATAGCTCATGGGAAAATAGCCTTAAAAATTATTGTGGTGAAGAATATGTACTTATGTATCTTATTTCTTAATAAGTTGCTTGTTGAGCGGTAACCATGTTTCTGGGGACGCCATCAACTTTTACCTTTGTTGAATATCATGTGAGTTGCTATGCATGTTCGTCTTGTCTGAAGTAAGGGTGATTTTCATGATCAAATGGTTTGAGTATGCATATTGTTAGAGAAGAACATTGGGCTGCTAACTAAAGCCATGAATCATGGTGGAAGTTTCAGTTTGGACACAAATCCTCAATCTCTTATGAGAATATTATATGTTGTTAAATGCTTAAGCATTAAAAGAGGAGTCCATTATCTGTTGTCTATGTTGTCCCGGTATGGATGTCTAAGTTGAGAATAATCAAAAGCGAGAAATCCAATGCGAACTTTCTCCTTAGACATCTGTACAGGCGGCATAGAGGTACCCCTTTGTGACACTTGGTTGAAACATATGTTATGCAATGATAATCCATGTTAATCCAAGCTAATTAGGACAAGGTGCGGGCACTATTGGTATACTATGTATGAGGCTTGCAACTTATAGGATATCTTATACATAACACACATGATTTATTACTACCATTGACAAAATTGTTTGTACGTTTTCAAAATGAAAAGCTCTAGCACAAAAATAGTAATCCATGCTTCCCTCTGTGAAGGGCCATTCTTTTACTTTATGTTGAGTCATTTTACCTACTTCTTTCTATCTTAGAAGCAAACACTTGTGTCAACTGTGTGCATTGATTCTTACATATCTACCTATTGCACTTGTTATATTGCTTTATGTTGACAATTATCCATGAGATATACATGTTGAAGTTGAAAGCAACCGCTGAAACTTATATCTTCCTTTGTGTTGTTTCAAAGCTTTCTACTAAGAATTTATTGCTTATGAGTTAACTGTTATGCAAGTCTTATTGATGCTTGTCTTGAAAGTACTATTCATGAAAAGTCTTTGCTATATGATTCAGTTGTTTACTCATTGTCTTTACCATTGCTTCGAATCGCTGCATTCATCTCATATGCTTTACAATAGTATTGATCAAGATTATGATAGCATGTCACTTCAGAAATTATCCTTGTTATCGTTTACCTACTCGAGGGCGAGTAGGAACTAAGCTTGGGGATGCTTGATACGTCTCAAACGTATCCATAATTTCTTATGTTCCATGCTACTTTTATGATGATACTCACATGTTTTATACACATTATATGTCATTATTATGCATTTTCCGGCACTAACCTATTGACGAGATGCCGAAGAGCCGATTCTTTGTTTTACTGCTGTTTTTGGTTTCAGAAATCCTACAAAGGAAATATTCTCGGAATTGGACGAAATCAACGCCCAGGGTCTTATTTTTCCACGAAGCTTCCAGAAGACCGAAAGGATTACGAAGTGGGGCGACGAGGCGCCGCCACGCCAGGGCCGCGCTGCCAAGCTAGGGCCCGCGCCGCCCTGTTGTGTGGGGCCCTCGTGTCGCCCCTAAACCTACCCTTCCGCCTACTTAAAGCCTTCGTCGAGAAACCCCCAGTACCGAGAGCCACGATACGGAAAACCTTCCAGAGACGCAGCCGCCGCCAATCCCATCTCGGGGGATTCAGGAGATCGCCTCCGGCACCGCCGGAGAGGGGAATCATCTCCCGGAGGGCTCTTCATCGCCATGATCGCCTCCGGATCGATGTGTGAGTAGTTCACCCCTGGACTATGGTTCCATAGCAGTAGCTAGATGGTTGTCTTCTCCTCATTGTGCTATCATGTTAGATCTTGTGAGCTGCCTATCATGATCAAGATCATCTATTTGTAATGCTACATGTTGTGTTTGTTGGGATCCGATGAATATGGAATACTATGTCAAGTTGATTATCAATCTATCATATATGTTGTTTATGTTCTTGCATGCTCTCCGTTGCTAGTAGAGGCTCTGGCCAAGTTGATACTTGTAACTCCAAGAGGGAGTATTTATGCTCGATAGTGGGTTCATGCCTCCATTGAATCTGGGACAGTGACAGAAAGTTCTAAGGTTGTGGATGTGTTGTTGCCACTAGGGATAAAACATCGATGCTTTGGCTAAGGATATTTGTGTTGATTACATTACTCACCATACTTAATGCAATTGTCTGTTGTTTGCAACTTAATACTGGAAGGGGTTCGGATGATAACCTGAAAGTGGACTTTTTAGGCATAGATGCATGCTGGATAGCGGTCTATGTACTTTGTCGTAATGCCCTGATTAAATCTCATAGTACTCATCATGATATATGTATGTGCATTGTTATGCCTTATTTATGTGTCAATTGCCCAACTGTAATTTGTTCACCCAACATGCTATTTATCTTATGGGAGAGACACCACTAGTGAACTGTGGACCCCGGTCCATTCTTTACATCTGAAATACAATCTACTGCAATTGTTCTTTACTGTTCTTCGCAAACAAACATCATCTTCCACACTATACGGTTAATCCTTTGTTTTCAGCAAACCGGTGAGATTGACAACCTCACTGTTTCGTTGGGGCAAAGTACTTTGATTGTGTTGTGCAGGTTCCACGTTGGCGCCGGAATCTCTGGTGTTGCGCCGCACTACACTCCGTCACCAACAACCTTCACGTGTTCCTTGACTCCTACTGGTTCGATAACCTTGGTTTCTTAGTGAGGGAAAACTTGCTACTGTATGTATCACACCTTCCTCTTGGGGTTCCCAACGGACGTGTGTTAACTGCACGCATCATGATGCTAGTGATTTTGCTGTTGGTGCTGTTCTTGGACAGCGAGTAGATAAAAAATTGAATGTTATTCATTATGCTAGTAAAACTCTTGATGCTGCTCAAAGAAATTATGCTACAACTGAAAAAGAATTATTAGCTGTAGTTTTTTGCTTGCGACAAGTTTAGACCTTATATTGTTGATTCAAAAGTCACAATTCATACTGATCATGCTGCAATTAGGTACCTTATGAAAAAGAAAGATGCTAAACCAAGGCTTATTAGATGGGTGCTTCTTTTTGCAAGAATTTGATTTACATATTGTAGATAGGAAAGGTGCTGATAATCCTGTTGCTGATAATTTGTCTAGATTGGAAAATATTGCTTATGATCATGTTCCTGTTAATGATAGTTTTCCAAATGAACATTTGGCTGTAATAAAGGTGAGCTCGCGAGATAGTCCTTGGTATGCTGATTATGCTAACTTTGTCGTTTCGAAGTATTTGCCTCCAACCTTTTCAGCTCAGCAAAGGAGGAAATTCTTTTATGATTTGAGGCATTATTTTTGGGATGACCCACACTTATATAAAGGAGTGGATGGTATTATGCGAAGATGTGTCCCAGAATATGAACAACAAGAGATATTGAGTAAGTGTCATGGTAGTGTTTATGGAGGACATCACGCCGGAGATAGAACCGCACAAAAGGTTCTACAGTCAGGTTTTTATTGGCCGACTCTCTTTAAAGATGCATGGAAGTTTATTTTATCTTGTGATGAATGTCAAAGAGTTGGTAATATCTCTAGACGCTATGAAATGCCTATGAATTATACTCTCGTTATTGAACCATTTGATTGTTGGGGATTTGACTTCATGGGTCCTTTCCCTTCTTCAGAAGGTAATACTCATATACTTGTTGCTGTTGATTATGTTACTAAATGGGTGGAAGCTATACCCACAAAAAGTGCTGATGGTGAGACTTCTTTAAAAATGCTTTTAGATGTTATTTTTCCTAGGTTTGGAGTACCTAGATATATTATGACTGATGGAGGTTCTCATTTTATTCATGGTGGTTTTAGAATAACTCTTGCTAAATATGGTATTAATCATAGGATTGCTTCCGTTTATCATCCTCAAACTAGTGGGCAAGTAGAATTATCAAATAGAGAAATTAAATCTATCTTGGGAAAGACTGTTAATAAATCTAGAAAAAATTGGGCTAGTAAGTTAAAGGAAGCATTGTGGGCTTATAGAACTGCTTATAAAAATCCTATGGGTATGTCTCCTTATAAAATGGTTTATGGAAAAGCTTGTCATTTACCTTTAGAACTAGAGCACAAAGCTTATTGGGCTGTAAGAGAACTTAATAAAGACTTTAAACTTGCCGGTAAGAAAAGGCTGCTACAATTGAGTTCTTTAGGTGAATGGAGAAGTGAAGCTTATGAAAATGCTAAACTTTTTAAGGAGAAAGTTAAGAAATGGCATGATAGAAGAATTATTAAAAGAGAATTTAATGTTGGAGATAAAGTCCTATTGTATCGGTCTCGTCTCAGATTTTTTGCAGGGAAATTACTCTCAAAATGGGAAGGACCATATGTCGTTGTGGAGGTGTATCGTTCAGGGGCAATAAAAATTGGTTCTATGAAAGGTGATGCCACACAAGTGGTGAATGGACAAAGACTCAAGCATTATATTTCTGGAGATTCTTATAATGAAGATGTTGATGTTATTCGAGTGGTGACTCCGGAAACTTTCATCAAAGATCAAATTGATGGTTCTGCAGAGTTCGACTTTGAATAGGTAACAGTTCTGGTAGTAAAAAGTCCGCGTTTAACTTTCCGAACAATATTTTTGCTGTATTTAGAAAATATGAAAAATTACGAGATCGAATCGGAGTGGAAGAGGCGCACTAGGGCACGTCCCCACGTGGGGGCGCGGGCCCCACCCTGGCCGCGCCGCCATGTGGTGACGGCTCCTCGGAGTCCCTCTTCCACTCGTTTTCGACCTGGTACTTTCCTTTTGTCGTGAAAATTCTTGCTATATAATCCCCTGGATCCCCAGAGGTCCGTATATCGTTTTCTCGTCGTGTTTTGTTTCGAGATATTTTCTGCCAGGATCTGTTTTTGATCTAGAAGCACCATGGTCTCCAACAACAAGGGCAAAGGGCTTTCGGAGGAAGATATGCAAGATCCCGAGTTGAAAGAAGAAGTCAAGGAGGAAGTGAAGGAGATGTCATCAATAAAAAGAGAGCGGCAAACTGTGAGGAGTAAGCCAATCTTGGTGGGATCGGTTAACACTGGGCGTTCTTTTTCTCATAACTTGCAGGGACCTTTACCACCCGCTCCTAGCCTCAACTCTTTCCCTGCTGTGGAGGAAGCATTACAGGTTACCGATGAGTTTTGTGATCAATACCGTGTTTTGAGAAGGGAAGTGGAGATACTTCAGGAGGAGAACAACCGACTTCGCAGAATGCTAGAGCGATTCCTCACTCCCATCAGGATCGTTCCACCATCACCACCGAAGGAGTAATTCATCATTGGTATTGGCATCCCCTTGGCTTGTTTCAAGCTTGGGGGGAGTGCTACGGTATCACATCATCACTATCTTTTACCTTTATACTATCAAGTAGTGTCATATCATGAGTAGGGAAGTTATCATATAAGATGGTTTGCAGTGTGGAAGTATCTCTCTTTAGTTGGTTATCCATGTATCCCTTGGTGTGAGTTGTCGTTATGGAATATTAATGAGAAGTTTTATCATTTACTTTTTGCACACTTTATTTTAGTTCGCAATTTCTGTTATATGATCAATCTTGTTGTTAGTATTGGCATCACTTTGGGAGCATCAAGTAAATCTATTTGGTTTTGGCAAACTTAGCATTGGTCAATAGCAACAATACTTTGATGTTTAAGTAGAAAAGAGGGAAGTACATGTAGATATATTATTTCATTATCTTTGTTTCTTGTTAGCTAATGAGCTTAGTATTCTAAAGTTAAAATTGTTTGTGCTTACAAGGAAGATGCATGCTTGTTTCTATCACATGTATATTTGTTTGTTTCCCTCAACTCTTATGCTTGCTAACCAACCTTGCTAGCCAAAGACCTGTACTGAGAGGGAATGCTTCTCGTGCATCCAAAACCTTAAACCAAACCCATGCCATTGTGTCCACCATAACTACCTACTATGTGGTATTTTGCGCCACTCCAAGTAAATATTTCATGTGCTACCTTTAAACAATTCAAACCCTATTATTTCTTATTTGTGTCAATGTTTAATAGCTCATGAGGAAGTATGTGGTGTTTTATCTTTCAATCTTGTTGGGCAGACTTTCACCAATGGACTAGTGGCATATACATCCACTTATCCAATAATTTTGCAAAAAGAGCTGGCAACGGGGTTCCCAGCCCCAATTAATATCTTTTATTAATAATTCTCTTCACATGTTTTGCCCTGATTTATCAGTAAGCAACTTAATTTTGCAATAGCCACTCCTCCATGGTATGTGAAATGTTGGAAGGCACCCGAGGATTCGGTTAGCCATGGCTTGTGAAAGCAAAGGTTGGGAGGAGTGTCATCCATAAATAAAACTAAAGTACATGTGTAAACAAAAGAGAAGAGGGATGATCTACCTTGCTGGTAGAGATAACGTCCTTCATTGGAGCCGCTCTTTGAAAGTCTGTTTGACAAGGGGGTTAGAGTGCCCACTACCATTCGTTGACAACAACAAACACCTCTCAAAACTTTATTTTTTATGCTCTCTATGTGATTCAAAAACTTAAAAAGCTCTAGCACATGATTTAATCCCTGCTTCCCTCTGCGAAGGGCCTATCTTTTACTTTTATGTTGAGTCAGTAAACCTATTTCCCTCTATCTCAAGCAAGCAATTGAGTTGTTGTGATCCAACCATTTATATTGTGATCTATTTAATCATGTCTTTTATTCTTCCTTGTTTAGTACCAATTTTACTTGAACGAATATGACCTTGAAAGTTATCAATGATTATGAGGAGATTGTTATGATTGAGCATGTAAGTTCTGCCATATAAGCTCTAATATAAAGACTTTGCTCAAAAGATGAGTACAATCTGTTAATTGTTCTTTGACCAAGAACGAAGTTTGCCATCACCAATTATGATTTCCTATGCACCTTTATTTGTGATTTCCCTTTACTTGTTTCAAGTTGAGTTATATGAGGAAGTTGTTTACTAGAATGTCTTGTGTGAATTAATAAATGTGATGCTTCTTGTCCGTATTTTATTTATCGACTCTTCACTCCATAAACATGTGGTCTTGTTACTGAGGTCAGTTTCGCTTGGGGACAAGCGAGGTCTAAGCTTGGGAGGAGTTGATACGTCCATTTTGCTTCACTATTTTATATCATAATTTACTGTTATTCATTGATATATTTCATATTTAGAGATGATACTTATGTTATTTCACCTATTTTGCATGTTTCATGATTATTGGACAATTACTCACCGGAGTCAGGATTCTGCTGGAAAAAGCACCGTCAGGATACAGTATTTCTGAAGATCAACAATTGACGGAAAATATACCGAAACTCTTATTATTCCAGAAGACGGACACAGCCAAAAGTGGAGGCTGAGGAGGGCCGCCATGGGCCCCCCATAGGCCGGCGCGGGCTCCACCCTGGCCGCGCCGCCATGTGGGGAGGGGGCCCACGACCCCCCTCGGCCATCTCCCTTTCGCGTACTTCATCTCTAGAGAACCCTAAGGTGTACGAGAGGATCGGGGATAGACACAGCCGCCTCTGCGGGGCGGAAAAACACCAGAGAGAAAAGAGCTCTCCGGCAGGCTGAAATCTGCCGAGGAAATTCCCTCCCGGAGGGGGAAATCGTCGCCATCGTCACCGTCATCGAGCTGGACTTCATTGGGATCATTGATACGTCTCCGACGTATCGATAATTTCTTGTGTTCCATGCCACATTATTGATGATATCTACATGTTTTATGCACACTTTATGTCATATTCGTGCATTTTCTGGAACTAACCTATTAACAAGATGCCGAAGTGCCAGTTGTTGTTTTCTGCTGTTTTTGGTTTCAGAAATCCTAGTAAAGAAATATTCTCGGAATTGGACGAAATCAACGCCCAGGGTCCTATTTTGCCACGAAGCTTCCAGAAGACCGAAGAGGAGACGAAGTGGGGCCACGAGGTGGCCAATCCATAGGGCGGCGCGGCCCAGGCCTTGGCCGCGCCGACCTATAGTGTGGGCCCCTCGTGTGGCCCCCTGACCTGCCCTTCCACCTACAAATAGCCTTCGTCGCGAAACCCCCAGTACCGAAAGCCACGATACGGAAAACCTTACTGAGACACCGCCGCCGCCAATCCCATCTCGGGGGATTCTGGAGATCTCCTCCGGCACCCTGCCGGAGAGGGGATTCATCTCCCGGAGGACTCTTCACCGCCATGGTCGCCTCCGGAGTGATGAGTGAGTAGTTCACCCCTGGACTATGGGTCGATAGCAGTAGCTAGATGGTTGTCTTCTCCTCATTGTGCTTCATTGTTGGATCTTGTGAGCTGCCTAACATGATCAAGATCATCTATCTGTAATACTATATGTTGTGTTTGTCGGGATCCGATGGATAGAGAATACTATGTTATGTTAATTATCAAGTTATTACCTATGTGTTGTTTATGATCTTGCATGCTCTCCGTTATTAGTAGAGGCTCTGGCCAAGTTTTTGCTCTTAACTCCAAGAGGGAGTATTTATGCTCGATAGTGGGTTCATGCCTCCATTGAATGCAGGACGATGTGAGAAAGTTCTAAGGTTGTGGATGTCTTTGTTGCTACTAGGGATAAAACATTGATGCTATGTCTAAGGATGTAGTTATTGATTACATTACGCACCATACTTAATGCAATTGTCTGTTGTTTTGCAACTTAATACCGGAAGGGGTTCGGATGATAACTTTGAAGGTGGACTTTTTAGGCATAGATGCATGCTGGATAGCGGTCTATGTACTTTGTCGTAATGCCCAATTAAATCTCACTATATTTATCATGACATGTATGTGCATTGTTATGCCCTCTCTATTTGTCAATTGCCCGACTGTAATTTGTTCACCCAACATGCCTTTATCTTATGGGAGAGACACCTCTAGTGAACTGTGGACCCCGGTCCTATTCTTTACATCGCATACAATCTACTGCAATCCTTGTTTTACTGTTGTCTGCAAACAATCATCTTCCATACAATATGGTTAATCCTTTGTTACAGCAAGCCGGTGAGATTGACAACCTCACTGTTTCGTTGGGGCAAAGTACTTTGGTTGTGTTGTGCAGGTTCCACGTTGGCGCCGGAATCTCTGGTGTTGCGCCGCACTACATCCCGCCGCCATCAACCTTCAACGTGCTTCTTGACTCTTACTGGTTCGATTAAACCTTGGTTTCTTACTGAGGGAAACTTGCCGCTGTGCGCATCACACCTTCCACTTGGGGTTCCCAACGGACGTGTCAACTACACGCATCAAGCAAATTTCTGGCGCCGTTGCCGGGGAGATCAAGACACGCTGCAAGGGGAGTCTCCACTTCCCAATCTCTTTACTTTGTTTTTGTCTTGCTTTATTTTATTTACTACTTTGTTTGCTGCATTATATCAAAACACAAAAAAATTAGTTGCTAGCTTTACTTTATTCTTGTCTTGCACTCTATATCAAAAACACAAAAAAATTAGTTACTTGCATTTACTTTATCTAGTTTGCTTTATTTACTACTGCTAAAATGGCCACCCCTGAAAATACTAAGTTGTGTGATTTCACAACCACAAATAATAATGATTTCTTATGCACACCTATTGCTCCACCTGCTACTACAGCAGAATTCTTTGAAATTAAACCTGCTTTACTGAATCTTGTTATGCGAGAGCAATTTTCTGGTGTTAGTTCTAATGATGCTGCTGCCCATCTTAATAATTTTGTTGAACTATGTGAAATGCAAAAGTATAAGGATGTAGATGGTGATATTATTAAATTGAAATTGTTTCCTTTCTCATTAAGAGGAAGAGCTAAAGATTGGTTGCTATCTCTGCCTAAGAATAGTATTGATTCCTGGACAAAATGCAAGGATGCTTTTATTGGTAGATATTATCCCCCTGCTAAAATTATATCTTTGAGAAGTAGCATAATGAATTTTAAACAATTGGATACTGAACATGTTGCACAAGCATGGGAAAGAATGAAATCTTTGGTTAAAAATTGCCCAACCCATGGACTGACTACTTGGATGATCATCCAAACCTTCTATGCAGGACTAAATTTTTCTTCGCGGAATTTATTGGATTCAGCTGCTGGAGGTACCTTTATGTCCATCACTCTTGGTGAAGCAACAAAGCTCCTTGATAAAATGATGATTAATTACTCTGAATGGCACACGGAAAGAGCTCCACAAGGTAAGAAGGTAAATTCTGTTGAAGAATCTTCTTCCTTGAATGATAAGATTGATGCTATTATGTCTATGCTTGTGAATGATAGGACTCATGTTGATCCTAATAATGTTCCGTTAGCTTCATTGGTTGCCCAAGAAGAATATGTTGATGTAAACTTCATTAAAAATAATAATTTCAACAACAATGCTTATCGGAACAATTCTAGTAATAACTATAGGCCATATCCTTATAATAATGGTAACGGTAATGCTAATTCTTATGGGAATTCTTACAATAATAATAGGAACACACCCCCTGGACTTGAAGCTATGCTTAAAGAATTTATTAGTACACAAACTGCCTTTAACAAATCTGTTGAGGAAAAACTCAATAAAATTGATATTCTCGCTTCTAAGGTTAATAGTCTTGCCTCTGATGTTGATCTTTTGAAATCGAAAGTTATGCCTAATAGGGATATTGAAAATAAAATTGTTACTACAGCAAATGCCATCCAAGTTAGAATTAATGAGAATATAAGATTAATGGCTGAATTGCGTGCTAGGTGGGATAGAGAAGAAAATGAAAAACTAGCTAAAGAGAAAAATGTAGCTAAAGTTTGGACTATTACCACCACAAGTAATGTTGATTCTTCACATGTTGCTGCACCTCCTACTATTAATGGTAAAATAATTGGTGTTGGCAATGTTTCTACTCCTAGTGCAAAGCGTACAAAACTGCTGAAATTGCTAAAGCCGAAATTGCTTGTGATAAAACTGCTGAAATTTTTTCCAACCTTGGGGATGATGATCCCATTGCTGTAGCTCATAATGATTTAGATTTTGATGATTGCCACATCTCTGAAGTTATAAAGTTCTTACAAAAACTTGCTAAGAGTCCCAATGCTAGCGCTGTAAACTTGGCTTTCACAAAACATATTACAAATGCTCTCATAAAAGCTAGAGAAGAGAAACTAAAACTTGAAACTTCTATTCCTAGAAAGCTAGAGGATGGTTGGGAACCCATCATTAAAATGAGGGTCAATGATTTTGATTGTAATGCTTTATGTGATCTTGGTGCAAGTATTTGTTATGCCTAAGAAAGTCTATGATATGCTTGACTTGCCACCATTGAAAAATTGTTATTTGGATGTTAATCTCGCTGATAATGCTAAAAAGAAACCTTTGGGGAGAGTTGATAATGTTCATATTATGGTTAACAATAACCTTGTCCCCGTTGATTTTGTTGTCTTGGATATTGAATGCAATGCATCTTGCCCCATTATATTGGGAAGACCTTTTCTTCGAACCGTTGGTGCTACTATTGATATGAAGGAAGGTAATATTAAATATCAATTTCCTCTCAAGAAAGGTATGGAACACTTCCCTAGAAAGAGAATGAAGTTACCTTATGATTCTATTATTAGAACAAATTATGATGTTGATGCTTCGTCTCTTGATGTTACTTGATTTACACTTTCTGCGCCTAGCTGAAAGGCGTTAAAGAAAAGCGCTTATGGGAGACAACCCATGTTTTTACTACAGTATTTTTGTTTTATATTTGAGTCTTGGAAGTTGTTTACTACTGTAGCAACCTCTCCTTATCTTAGTTTTGTGTTTTGTTGTGCCAAGTAAAGTCTTTGATAGTAAAGTTCATACTAGATTTGGATTACTGCGCAGTTTCAGATTTCTTTGCTGTCACGAATTTCGACCTGCCTCCCTGTAGGTAGCTCAGAAAATTAAGCCAATTTACGTGCGTGATCCTCAGATATGTACGCAACTTTCATTAAATTTGGGCATTTTCATTTGAGCAAGTCTGGTGCCTCAATAAAATCCATCTTTACGGACTGTTCTGTTTTGACAGATTCTGCCTTTTATTTCGCATTGCCTCTTTTGCTATGTTGGATGAATTTCTTTGATCCATTAATGTCCAGTAGCTTTATGCAATGTCCAGAAGTGTTAAGAATGATTGTGTCACCTCTGAACATGTTAATTTTTATTGTCCACTAACCCTCTAATGAGTTGTTTCGAGTTTGGTGTGGAGGAAGTTTTCAAGGATCAAGAGAGGAGTATGATGCAATATGATCAAGGAGAGTGAAAGCTCTAAGCTTGGGGATGCCCCGGTGGTTCACCCCTCCATATTCTAAGAAGACTCAAGCGTCTAAGCTTGGGGATGCCCAAGGCATCCCCTTCTTCATCGACAACATTATCTGGTTCCTCCCCTGAAACTATATTTTTATTCCGTCACATCTTATGTGCTTTGCTTGGAGCGTCGGTTTGTTTTTGTTTTTGTTTTTGTTTGAATAAAATGGATCCTAGCATTCACTGTATGGGATAGAGACACGCTCCGCTGTAGCATATGGACAAGTATGTCCTTAGGCTTTACTCATAGTATTCATGGCGAAGTTTCTTCTTCGTTAAATTGTTATATGGTTGGAATTGGAAAATGCTACATGTAGTAATTCTAAAATGTCTTGAATAATTTGATACTTGGCAATTGTTGTGCTCATGTTTAAGCTCTTGCATCATATACTTTGCACCCATTAATGAAGAAACACCTAGAGCTTGCTAATTTGGTTTGCATATTTGGTTTCTCTAAAGTCTAGATAATTTCTAGTATTGAGTTTTGAACAACAAGGAAGACGGTGTAGATTCTTATAATGTTTACAATATGTCTTTTATGTGAGTTTTGCTGCACCGCTTCATCCTTGTGTTTGTTTCAAATAGCCTTGCTAGCCTAAACCTTGTATCGAGAGGGAATACTTCTCATGCATCCAAAATACTTGAGCCAACCACTATGCCATTTGTGTCCACCATACCTACCTACTACATGGTATTTCTCCGCCATTCCAAAGTAAATTGCTTGAGTGCTACCTTTAAAATTCCATCATTCACCTTTGCAATATATAGCTCATGGGACAAATAGCTTAAAAACTATTGTGGTATTGAATATGTACTTATGCACTTTATCTCTTATTAAGTTGCTTGTTGTGCGATAACCATGTTTCTGGGGACGCCATCAACTATTCTTTGTTGAATATCATGTGAGTTGCTATGCATGTCCGTCTTGTCTGAAGTAAGAGAGATCTACCACCTTAATGGTTGGAGCATACATATTGTTAGAGAAGAACAATGGGCCGCTAACTAAAGCCATGATTCATGGTGAAAGTTTCAGTTTTGGACATATATCCTCAATCTCATATGAGAACAATAATGGTTGCCACATGCTTATGCATTAAAGAGGAGTCCATTATCTGTTGTCCATGTTGTCCCGGTATGGATGTCTAAGTTGAGAATAATCAAAAGCGAGAAATCCAAAATGCGAGCTTTCTCCTTAGACCTTTGTACAAGCGGCATGGAGGTACCCCATTGTGACACTTGGTTAAAACATGTGTATTGCGATGATCCGGTAGTCCAAGCTAATTAGGACAAGGTGCGGGCACTATTAGTATACTATGCATGAGGCTTGCAACTTGTAAGATATAATTTACATAACTCATATGCTTTATTACTACCGTTGACAAAATTGTTTCATGTTTTCAATATAAAAGCTCTAGCACAAATATAGCAATCGATGCTTTCCTCTTTGAAGGACCATTCTTTTTTACTTTTATGTTGAGTCAGTTCACCTATCTCTCTCCACCTCAAGAAGCAAACACTTGTGTGAACTGTGCATTGATTCCTACATACTTGCATATTGCACTTATTATATTACTCTATGTTGACATTATCCATGAGATATACATGTTACAAGTTGAAAGCAACCGCTGAAACTTAATCTTCCTTTGTGTTGCTTCAATACCTTTACTTTGATTTATTGCTTTATGAGTTAACTCTTATGCAAGACTTATTGATGCTTGTCTTGAAGTACTATTCATGAAAAGTCTTTGCTTTATGATTCACTTGTTTACTCATGTCATTACCATTGTTTTGATCGCTGCATTCATTACATATGTTTACAAATAGTATGATCAAGGTTATGATGGCATGTCACTCCAGAAATTATCTTTGTTATCGTTTTACCTGCTCGGGACGAGCAGAACTAAGCTTGGGGATGCTGATACGTCTCCGACGTATCGATAATTTCTTGTGTTCCATGCCACATTATTGATGATATCTACATGTTTTATGCACACTTTATGTCATATTCGTGCATTTTCTGGAACTAACCTATTAACAAGATGCCGAAGTGCCGATTCTTTGTTTTTCTGCTGTTTTTGGTTTCAGAAATCCTAGTAAAGAAATATTCTCGGAATTGGACGAAATCAACGCCCAGGGTCCTATTTTTCCACGAAGCTTCCAGAAGACCGAAGAGGAGACGAAGTGGGGCCACGAGGTGGCCAAACCATAGGGCGGTGCGGCCCAGGCCTTGGCCACGCCGACCTATAGTGTGGGCCCCTCGTGTGGCCCCCTGACCTGCCCTTCCGCCTACAAATAGCCTTCGTCGCGAAACCCCCAGTACCGAGAGCCACGATACGGAAAACCTTACTGAGACGCTGCCGCCGCCAATCCCATCTCGGGGGATTCTGGAGATCTCCTCCGGCACCCTGCCGGAGAGGGGATTCATCTCCCGGAGGACTCTTCACCGCCATGGTCGCCTCCGGAGTGATGAGTGAGTAGTTCACCCCTGGACTATGGGTCCATAGCAGTAGCTAGATGGTTGTCTTCTCCTCATTGTGCTTCATTGTTGGATCTTGTGAGCTGCCTAACATGATCAAGATCATCTATCTGTAATACTATATGTTGTGTTTGTCGGGATCCGATGGATAGAGAATACTATGTTATGTTAATTATCAAGTTATTACCTATGTGTTGTTTATGATCTTGCATGCTCTCCATTATTAGTAGAGGCTCTGGCCAAGTTTTTGCTCTTAGCTCCAAGAGGGAGTATTTATGCTCGATAGTGGGTTCATGCCTCCATTGAATGCAGGGACGGGATGAAAGTTCTAAGGTTGTGGATGTCTTGTTGCTACTAGGGATAAAACATTGATGCTATGTCTAAGGATGTAGTTATTGATTACATTACGCACCATACTTAATGCAATTGTCTGTTGTTTTGCAACTTAATACTGGAAGGGGTTCGGATGATAACCTGAAGGTGGACTTTTTAGGCATAGATGCATGCTAGATAGCGGTCTATGTACTTTGTCGTAATGCCCAATTAAATCTCACTATATTTATCATGACATGTATGTGCATTGTTATGCCCTCTCTATTTGTCAATTGCCCGACTGTAATTTGTTCACCCAACATGCCTTTATCTTATGGGAGAGACACCTCTAGTGAACTGTGGACCCCGGTCCTATTCTTTACATCGCATACAATCTACTGCAATACTTGTTTTACTGTTTTCTGCAAACAATCATCTTCCACACAATACGGTTAATCCTTTGTTACAGCAAGCCGGTGAGATTGACAACCTCACTGTTTCGTTGGGGCAAAGTACTTTGGTTGTGTTGTGCAGGTTCCACGTTGGCGCCGGAATCTCTGGTGTTGCGCCGCACTACATCCCGCCGCCATCAACCTTCAACGTGCTTCTTGACTCCTACTGGTTCGATTAAACCTTGGTTTCTTACTGAGGGAAACTTGCCGCTGTGCGCATCACACCTTCCTCTTGGGGTTCCCAACGGACGTGTCAACTACACGCATCAATCATCATAATCATCATCTCCACCGCCAACACCATCATCTCCACCGCTGCACCTCGTCTCCGCTGTAACATCTAGGGTTGAATCTTGATTATTTCATAGGGGAAACTCTCCCGGTGTTGATTACTCCTTGTTATTTATGCTATTGAGTGAAACCATTGAACCAAGGTTTATGTTCAGATTGTTATTCATCATCATATCACCTCTGATCATGTTCCATATGATGTCTTGTGAGTAGTTCGTTTAGTTCTTGAGGACATGGGTGAAGTCTAAATGTTAGTAGTGAACTATGTTGAGTAATATTTAATGGTTTGATAGTTAAGTTGTGGTGTTATTATTCTAGTGGTGTCATGTGAACGTCGACTAGATGATACTTCACCTTTATGGGCCTAGGGGAATGCATCTTGTATTCGTTTGCCAATTGTGGGGTTGCCGGAGTGATAGCAACCTGAACCCCCGTTGGTATATCGATGCATGAGGGATAGCAGGATCTTAGAGTTCAAGGCTGTGGTTAGATTTATCTTAATTACTTTCTTGTATTTGCGGATGCTTGCAAGGGGTTTAATCACAAGTATGTATTAGTCCTAGGAAGGGCGGTGCATTAGCATAGGTTCACCCACACAACACTTATCAAAACAATGAAGATTAATCAACTATATGAAGCGAAAGCACTAGACTAAATTCCCGTGTGTCCTCAAGAATGTTTGGTCATCATAAGTAAACAAACCGGCTTGTCATTTGTGCTAAAAAGGATTGGGCCACTCGCTGCAATTATTACTCTCGCATTTTACTTACTTGTATTTTATTTATCTGCTATATCAAAACCCCCTGAATATTTGTCTGTGAGCATTTGCAGTGAATCCTTCATCGAAACTGCTTGTCAACACCTTCTGCTCCTCGTTGGGTTCGACACTCTTATTTATCGAAAGTACTACGATACCCCCTATACTTGTGGGTCATCAAGACCATTTTCTGGCGCCGATGCCGGGGAGTGAAGCGCTATTGGTAAGTGGAATTGGTAAGGGAAACTTTTACTGTACGTGCTGTTTTTATTTCTGTCTGCTGCTATAATTCATTATGGAGAGATCTTCCATTGAATTTCTATTTGGAAAATCTAGTACTACTGCAAAGGTAGTGGATAAGGCGCCAGGTGAGAAAGAGATTCCGTATAAAATACCTATGAACTCTCAGCTATTTGAAACAAGTCATGCTACAACAATAAATACTAAGCATATGACAAGAATAACATCCAACATGACATGCCAAAATCTATGCCACAGTCTAGACAGGCTTCCTTTTGCATCACTATAGTCATGAAATATTTTACTCGTATCCAACACCAATCAACTTATTTGAAATAACTCTCAGAGATGAAATACATTATGGACAAGAGAGATAATCATACATAAATAAAGAATACTAATGTGCTCTAAACAAAATTTAAGTGAAAGAACAAGAGCTAAACGCAGTACCAGAAAACTAGAACACTAGTAGAACAATAACATCGAAAACTAGAGCGTTCGATGCAATTAAAACGGAGCGGATCTTTCTCCCACACAAGAATGCTAGGATGCAACCATATGCTACAACAAACAACAAAAACTAAAAACAAAAATAAATATGTTCCAAGAAGAACACATAGAGTATGAAGCAATAAAAATATAGCGCATAGAGAGATGACCTGTTGCTTTGTTGATGAAGAGGGGATGTCTTGGGCATCCCCAAGCTTTGATGCTTGTACTTCTTGAATATTTATTGGGGTGCAGGGGCATACCCAAGCTTGAGCTTTTGTCCATTCTTTATCTCATCACATCATTCTTCTCTGCCTACACTTGAAAACTTCCTTCATACAAAACTTCACGCAGTTCTCTATTAGCAGCATTAGTACAATTAAAATAAACAAATCCACTTGGGTTCAGTTATAACATATATCAAATATCTATTAAAGCATTAGATACTGTAGAAACCTTTCAAAAAGCTCTTTGATCAAAAGAACTAAAAAAAGAGATTTAAGAGGCAAATGCAAATAGTGCAGAAATCTGTCAAAACAGAACATCAGGTAAAGGTCGATTTTTTAGGAAATCTTTTGTTACTCATCTTTAAAAGTCGCCAACTAACAAAAGTTAGATAATAACCTGGGGCATATGCAGAAACAATTACAGCTCAAAATTCCACTCTGGTTATTTTCACGAATTTTTATGGTAACAACACAGAATTTATTTTCGGGACAACAACTTCCCTAAATCTTACTTTCTTCCTATTGCAGGCTATTCTTGACACAAACGAAATAAAAATGATAAGGAGAGGTTATTACAGAGGTAATAAGTTCCAAGACTCAACAAAAACAAAAATTACTGTAAATAAAATAATGGGGTATCCCATAAGGGTTTTTCTTTAATTCCTTTCAGCTAGGCGCAGTAATTTGAGAAGATGCTCACATAAGAAATATGAATTAAAGTAAAAGAGAGCATAAAGAAGCAAATATAAGACAAATTTAAGTCTAACCCACTTCCTATGCATAGGAATCTTGTACACACATAAATCCATAAAGAACAAAGTGACAAGCATAGAAAGATAAAACAAGAGTAACTTCAAACTTTCATCATATCGAGAGGTGTTTTAGTAACATGCATGAAAACTTCTACAACCTTATTTTCCTCTCTCATAAGAACTTTCAATAGCATAATGAATAAACTCAACAATATAACTGTCACATAAAACATTCTTATCATAAGCCACATGCATAAAATAATTATCACTCCCCACATAAGCATAGTCATTCTTATTAATTATAGTGGGAGCAAATTCAACAAAATAGCTATCAGTATTATTCTCATCACCATAATCATCAAATATAGGAGACATATTGTAATCATAATTAATTTTCTCCTCAATAGTAGGTGGTATGAAAATAACATAATCATCAGTGTAATCATCATATATTGGAGGTATAGTATCATCAAAGTAAATTTCCTCCTCCGTGCTTGGGGGACTAAAAATACCATGCTCATCAAAACCAGCTTCCCCAAGCTTAGACTTTTCCATAGCATTAGAAATAATGGCATTCAAATAATTCATACTAATAACATTGCTACTAGCATGCAAGTAAAGTTTCATAGATTTTTTAATTTTCTCTTCGAACACCTCATGTCCTAACTCAAGATAAATACTATAAAGCTCTCTAATTTGGTTGTTGTTTTCCATTAAGCCTAACAAGTGAAAATAAAAACAAGAAACAAAAAGATGTAATTGCATAATCTAAAGGAAATAGCTTCGAGCACTCACCAGCAACTAAAAGACTCAGTAGCCAGAGGATGTCAGTACCTTTTACCTTACCTCCCCCGGCAACGGCACCAGAAAAGAGCTTGATGTCTACGCACGCTTCTAGTCTTGTAGACAGTGTTGGGCCTCCAAGTGCAGAGGTTTGTAGAACAACAACAAGTTTCCCTTAAGTGGATCACCCAAGGTTTATCGAACTCAGGGAGGTAGAGGTCAAAGGTATCCCTCTCAAGCAACCCTGCAATTACGATACAAGAAGTCACTTGTGTCCCCAACATACCCAATACACTTGTCAGATGTATAGGTGCACTAGTTCGGCGAAGATATGGTAAAATGCAAGTGATATGGATGAATATGAGTGGTAATAACAATCTGAAATAAATATGGCAGCAAATAAACATGTAGTAAAACAGTACATAAACGGTGATTCGATGTTTAGAAACAAGGCCTAGGGATCATACTTTCACTAGTGGTCACTCTCAACAATGATATCATAAAGGAATATAAATATAAGCACTTCACTGTGCTACTCTGAACTACTCTCCGGCTGGATAACGAACACTAATTTACCGTGTAGGACTGCAAAAGCAAACCTTAAAGATGTATTCCCAAGTACTAATGAACACCCCAATTGTATCTTTCTGTGTCCAATCCACTTGCAAATAATTCCATATCCTTTTGCTGAAGTTACAATCAAAGAAAAGATGTATCCAGTCCTCAGTGGTGTGAGTTGGGCATAAAACACAGGTAAAATCATTGGTGACATTCTAATTCCTTCTGCGCAACATATCTCTAGTATCCAGTCTGTCACTAACCAAAAGCCATGCAAACACCTTGATTCTCAAAACCACTTTATACTTCTAGATCCAAGAATGCAGTCTACTATTTGGTAAATGAGAGAAGCAGTGATTATAGAACAGTTGAGCTGAGAAAATCCCATGTTTCCATATTGTTACCCAGACATCCTTACCAGAATAGTTCTGATGCATATTGTCAAGAAAAGCTGCATATTATTGAATTCCTCATAGGCTTGCCGTGACAGAGGCAGATAGAATAAAGTGGACCTATCCTGACACTGGACTACCTCCTTGACAGAGAGCAAAGTGTCCAATGCAAAAGAGTGCAGTCTTGGATATTCCTTTGAAAAGAGAGTTTCATTCCAAGTGTCATTCCAGAACAAAATAGTATCTCCAGCAACAGCAGTTGCAGTACAAACTGCTCTATATTTATCCACTAGCTTCATGATATCCCTCCATCAAAAGGATCCACACAAATTTGTTGCCTGTGGTACACCATTAGGATAATAACTCCACACTAACTTCACCCAAGGTAAATCCTCCTTGTTATAAAACTTGTGCAAATGTTTCATAAGAAGGGCCTCATTTTGTTTCTTAAATTCCAGAATTCCCAAACCCCCCTTTTTTTTAGGTTTACAGATCATATCCCATGCAGCAAGAGACTTTCCCTTTGAAATAGATTTTCTATCACTCCATAGACAGTTTCTGATAATTCTATTGAGCTGCTTAATAATGCCAGGAGGAATACCCAGGAAACACATAAAGAAAATTGGCATGGAACTTAGACAGGATCTAAACAATTGTAACCTCGCACCATAATCCAGAAAAGTTGAAGTTGCCACCAATCTTCTTTCCAACCTGTCCACTAGGGGCATCAAATCTTGTATTTTAGGTCTAGTTGTTCCCAGATGTAAATCTAAGTAGGTGAAAGGCATTCCTTGCACAGTGCATCCAAAAACTGCTGCCAACTCATTTGCCTGGTCATCAGAAATATTAATTGGGAGGAGACAGGACTTGTGATAATTAACATATAGTCCAGTGGATTTATTAAAATTGTTCAGAGCCTCTTTAAGTATCCTCAACTGATTTGTATCAGCTTGCATAATCAAAAGAGTATCATCAGCATATTGTAGAATTGGAAAATCAGGATCACCAGTTATAATGGGCAACTGTAGCAACTCATTTTGGAGCAAATCATTAACTGCTGATTGGAAAACATCACCTCCAAGCACATATAACAGAGGGGAAAGTGGATCCCCCTGTATGACTCCTCTCTTAACTGTTTTCCAGGCACTCCATTTAATAATACAGAAGATGATCCACAGGTCAGAAATTCCGTCAATCAATTAATCCACATTTCATTCAAACCCTTAAATCTCAAAATTTGTAACAAGGCTTCATGCTCAATAGTATCAAATGCTTTCTCAAAATCCAGATTCAAAATAATGCATGGTCACCAGAAGATTTGCATTGAAATATATATATATTCAAAAGCACATGCCACACAATCATGTATAGTTCTATTCTTGATAAATCCATATTGATTTTTATGAATGCATTGAGTAATAACCTCCAGCAACCTGTCTGCTGCCAACTTTGTAAGGAATTTTAGACAACAATTTGTTAGTGAATTGGTTTATAATCATTGATCTTTTCATGGTTGTGGCATTTGGGTATCAGAGTAATATAAGATGTATTAATACTTTCCAAGTTTGTCAGATTTGCATAGAAGGCCTCAACCAATTTATAGAAACTCTCCTTGATGATATGCCAACATTTTTTGAGAAATAATCCATTAAAACCATCAGGGCCTGGTGCTTTGTCAGGTGGCATTTTTGCAACCACTTTATCCATCTCTTCATGAGTAAAAGACACTATGAGAGCATCCAAACCATCAGTCCTATGCAATAATGTTTGCAGATCCAAGCACATCTCAATACCTCTCTGTGTCCCCATCCTCTCCCTATAACAATTCAATGCAACAGCTGCCATTTCAGAGTGTTCTGTAACAGACTGACAATAGAATTCCTCTTATATGTTATTGTTGCCATAGAGGGAAAGTATTTAGTGTTTTCTTCTCCTAACTTGATCCATCTTGCAGTGCATCTCTTTTTCCAATACAAAAATTGAGCATGCACTTTGAGCATTCATAGGCGGTACAAACACACCACAATTTCATAGAGACATCCAACTCAAATTATAATTCAGTGAACAATTATTCTGCTAAATATAGCCTAAGAGACCCACACGGTGCACACACTCCACCTTTACACACGTGGGACAAGGAGTCTTCGGAGATCACATAAATAAAAGTTCACCTGAATAACATAACGATATCTAGATTACAAAGCTCATGGTCACATAAAGATCACACCATGGGAGAGAGTGACAGACCACATAGCTACCGGTAGAGCCCTCAGCCCCGGGGGAGAACTACTCACTCCTCATCGTAGGAGTCAGCAACGGTGATGGAGATGGCGGTGGAGTCATTGAAGATGGCTCCGGGGGCAATTCCCCGTCCCGGCAGGGTGCCGGAATAGAGACTTTTGTCCCCCGGATCTTGCCGGTGACGACGGCGGAGCTACGGAACTTTTCATGGACAGAGGCTTGTATATTTAGGGTTTTTTTTTGCATCGGGAGCTTTATATAAGCAGAAGGGCGAGGTCAGTGGAGCCCTGGTGGCCCCAGACGTACCCTAGGCACGGGCCAGGTCCAGGCCGCGCCTAGGGATGGTTTGGCCACCCTGTGGCCCTCCTCCGTCTCTTCTCTGGACTCCGTCTTTGCTCCGGGAAAAATAGGAACTTTGGCTTTTGTTTCGTCCAATTCCGAGAATATTTCCTCTACAAATTTTCTGAAATACAAAAATAGCAGAAAACAGGGAACTCGCACTGTGGCATCTTGTCAATAGGTTAGTTCCGGAAAATGCATAACATGTTCAGATCTAAGATCATGGCACTCATGCCCAAAGTGACAAGCATTAAGCATAACAAGTTGCAACAATGTCAAAAATACTAACAACGGATACTAGGCACTATGCCCATAACAATCTTATAGCTATTACATGAACAATCTCATCCAATCCCTACCATCCCCTACAGCCTGCAGCGGGGGAATTACTCACACATGGATGGGGGAATCATGGATGGTTGATGGAGAGGCATCGGTGATGGCGATGGCGATGATCTCCTCCAATTCCTCGTTCCGGAAGGGTGCTAGAACGGAGTTCCTAGTTCCCGGATTGGGGTTTCTGGTGGCGGCGGAGCAGCGGAACTCCTTCTGGAAAACGTCGAACCCTCCTCTGTTTACAGGTCATAAGCTCTTATATAGTCAGCAGGAGAGGTCGAGGGGGTGGCCGAGGCGGCCACACCACTCCTAGGTGTGGCCAGGGCTGGCCCACGCCTAGGTCAGGTGTGGTCCCCTCGTGGCCCTTCTCCGTCTCGTCTTCTGGCTCCGTGAGTCTTCGGGTGAAATATGGACTTTGCGATATTTTCCGGGAATTTTCTTGAAAGTTGGATTTCTGCATAAAAACGAGACACCAGAGCAATTCTGTTGAAAACAGTGGTTAGTCCGTGTTAGTTGTATTCAAAACACACAAATTAAAGGGCAAAGAACAACAAAAGTGTTTGGAAAGTAGATACGTTTTGGATGTATCAGCCACCTGGCCTTATTCCCTGCCTGTTTATATCCTTGTGTCCCACTTTAGCTCATTTTGTTTGTATAGAAATTTCCGAAGCGTGGCCCCTGACCTTTCCCTTTTTGAGTCCCATAGCTCCTGGAAAGTAAAAAACAGTAAAAAGAGGTGTTTTCTGCCAAATAGAATTAGAACCGGAGGAGGGGAGATTGTTTAGAAAACCCTGAAAAGAATATAAAACATGCAAATAACATTATATAAGATGTGAATAGGTGGTAATATATGGCAATAAAGTGCAAAGTTCATGTATGCATTTTAAATGCATGAGTATCATCCTAACACCACAAATTCAACATCACATGTGAGGTTAGTATATACCAAAAATGTATATCATCTTCATTATCATCAAGTCATCAACAAATCATGGCCATCACCTCCACGCATGCCTCTCCACCCCCAAGACCCCAAGGATAACACTAGATGTTGCAGTAGTACTTGCCAAGAAATGTCACGAGCCACATGATCCGGTGTGGAAGATTCATGCCAAAAAAGCTCATACGCTGGGCCTTGTGGTGAAGCCAACAATGTCCATGATTGTGGTGAATAGGTCGGGGTGCATATCCGTGGGCTTGTTCTCCCGGATGATCTGTGCGACATCCTTCACAATGACAATTATGTTGGTGAAGGCCGCCAGCTTGTCGTCGACAAAGACACCCCTCTTCCTTACATGCGTACACCTTTTCAGGGGCGTTAAGGGGCTTCTTAGGGGGCATCAAGGATCACCGTGTCCGACTCCTGCGTGTCAGCTTTCCCAGCCGACGGCGCATCTGGAGGCATCCCAAAGGCTCACTTGAGTCCATGGCGTACTTGTCGGTGGCGAGGCCGAACGCAAATATGGGCTACATCTCATCGTAGTTGGTAACGACGCATCCGCTGCCCCTCCCCTCCTATGAATAGATGACCCCCTCCTCTTCTCCAAACACACTTGTCTCTAGGTTATCTCTCTCTCCCTCGCTTGCATCTAAGAAGTACTTTCGTACGATTCCGTCCAAAACGACGGAGTCCTGCTGAAACAAAAGCATAAGTTGGTGCAACGCTTCAAAGGGGTTACGTGTTCGACCCTCTAAGGAATAATAAGGTGGAGCTCTATCTATGTTCCTGTTCGAATATTCATCGACTTGGCGAACGCCTGCCCGAGCTCTACATCAACCAGACTTTGAAGTCATGCTCGGGTTCATCATCAGCCTCGTCACCCGATCTTCTGCAAACCCCATGGTGAAAATACGATGATCCTAATTCCTACCCATGTTTTACACGCAGAAACCCTTCAAGGCGATACTCCTTGAGCCCAACCTTTTGAGCCATTTTGTGCTTGTCGCCGACATGCACTACTTCGGCTCTATCCTTATTGACGCCAAAATCTTGGAGGTATCGGATTACAAAATATAATATTTTCTTAAAAAAAAATTCGACCTAGCCTCCTCCAATAGAAAAATAAGCCAGCGCCCCCACCTCCGTCATAAGTCGTTTCTCCCTCCTTCGGCCTAGCCGACATACGAAGGGGTGGAGAACCCGATATAAGATATTGTTTTGAATAAAAATCGAGTTTCTATAGATTAGTTTAGCCTTTTGGTAGCCATCTTTTTTTGTGTCTCCACATCAATAAAGATGTCATTGTACACAATAAGTGACCTTCGACCTTTCGTTTGATAATGAGATCTTATTCCCAACCTCAATGGTAATGTTGAAAAGTTAAATTTATGTAAGTATGGTTCTTTAGATCTTAGTTGTTAGGATCGGTTTTGGATTTTTTTTGTCATGGTTGCTGCGAGGAGGATTGTTCTCGCAATATTCATCCAGCTGCTACGTCGTGGACGTATTTTTGGCTTTCAACAACGTCGATCAGACTGTTCGGTTGTTTTTCCCTGAAATGCGTATATTGGTACTCTTGTCGATGTCATGTTTTCCCTGAAATGCGTATATTTCCCTGAAAAATATTTTCAGCCGATGCAGACGAGGCATTAGTTTTGCTATGGTAGATTTTTTTTTTTAAAAAAATGCTGTACGGGCTGTAGGGGAGTGATGACGATTGACGGGACATACCGTCTGCGCATCGTATCGGAGACCGTAAAGAAATCTCGGTAGCCCTGCTGGCCACAAGGTGCTGGGATCACATAGCCCCCAGAGGTGAAGCGCCCTGTGCTACGTGCCCAAGACATAAATACTCTTCTCTTCGGGCGTGCAGCCGGAGACATAAATTACGGCAACCTAACGTAACGCCTGCAGATACGGTACGGTGGGGAGCCATTTATTTTGCCCTCTCCTCTGGCTGGTGGTCATTGTTAAAAGAATCGAATCCATCCGCCTCTTCAATGCGCAGGTGCTCGAGCACGGAAAGTTACCGCGCTTTTTGGGATCCGCGGTAGAAATTCGGACGGTAAGAAATCTTGGGAGTTTAATGCTCGTTCAAACGACGAAAAAGATCAGCTTTGACGGAGAGAAAAAAATAAAATTTGAGGGGGAAAGTCGGTCCAGCGTACCAGTACTGCCCTTTTTAAAGAAGGCAGCTCCAAAAGCCAGAGAGCAAAGCTGGAGAGGCCAAAACCCTCACCACCAAAACCCCAGCCAAACCAGACCGCCCCCTCTCCTCTCTGCCTTCTCTTCTTCCCTTTACACCGTCCTGTTCTGTTCTAAAGCAAAGATCAGAGGAGGAAGGCCGGAGAGGCAGAGGAAGAAGCAGGGCCAAAGGAGGAGCAGCGGCAGAGGGAGAGAGGAGGCGCAAGCTTTTTCAGATAGGTTTGGAATGCAGCAGCAACACCTGATGCAGATGAACCAGGGCATGATGGGTGGCTACGCCGCTTCCCCTACCCCTGTCACCACTGATCTCATTCAGCAGGTCATCATCCCCTCCCCCAAATCTCTCTTCCCCTTTTTCGCTTCCCCTTTTTCTTATAAGTATATGCACGTATTCATCTACTATCTCTTTCCTTGGTGCGTGCCCTAATCTTTTCTTATTGCTTCCGTATTCTCCTTCTTCTTCCTGTGGTTCCTGACTCGTTTTCTTTCTCTCTCTCTCTCTCTGTCTCCATTTCTTTGATGGAACTCGTCTGAAAGAGCAGCTTTTCCGGTTCTCGCTCTTTTTCCAATATGGTGTTCTCTCCGTCCACCTCTACTCTCTCCTCGCCCTTTTTCATCTTCTTTAAGCCTGTCGCGCGTCTTTTTCATTCAATAAAAACCCAGTTTCGCTTTGATCTTTGTTTAGCGATTTGAGAATAGCCATAGAGGGCATGACCCCTCTTATTTTTCTCCCAACCCCCTACACGCCCTGGCTTATTTTTCCGCTGATCTGTTCTCCATGGTCCCTCCTAACACCTGATTTCACCTGCAGTTCAAACTGTTGCTGTCTTTTTTGGTCCCTGTTTTTCTTCATCTTCGTTTCCCACACGATATGATATTGAGTTCCGCATCATTATCCTCCCCCTGAAAAGATCTTTCTTTTCACACAGAAATATATCCTATTTTTAGCTAGCTTTGGTCGGTGCTCGGGTGTCCGTGATCACACCTGCCCCCCTCTCTAGCATTTGGCAAGCAGTGAACATGCCGGACCTGCAGCCAAAACCGACATTGAATCTTGCCCCCTTTTCCTACCAGGTGCATCATGTGCAATCTTCTATCAGAGGAAAGGAATAGTAAAGGCTCTGATATTTCCATAAATCTCGCTAATCAAACGTACGACCTTTCAGGGGGGTGACTACATTTTTGTTGTTGTTGAGAATAAGGCATGTTTGTAGAAAGAGATTAGCATTCAGGCAGATGCACAAGAGGTGTTGAAGATGATGGATGATCCTGGTGGTGGCAAATCTATAATTGCTAGCATTTGCCAGGAAGTCAAGGAGCTTGGTGGGAGTTTTTCTAGTCTTAAATTTTCTTTTGTGGGAAGGCTAGCTAATGAAGCTGCCCACAATTGTGCTAAACAGGCTAGTTCAGTTAGAAGGAGGTGTTTGTGGATTAATTTCACACCACCTTTTTTAGTTGATATCCTTGCAAAGGATTGTAATCCCATTATTTGAGTAATGAAGTTCCTTAATTCGCAAAAAAAAAAGATTAGCATTCAGGCTGGCCGGTCACATGGCCTTATTGGCCCAGCCCAGCCAGACATGATCTGGTCCATGTTCATGTGGGTAGTAGGAATGTAGGTTCGCTTGCGCTGTACCGCACCCTATTGGTCTTTTGACTGCTAGATCCCTAAAGTTGGCTTAATGCTGATACAACAACAGCCAGGGCCCCCTCTATGTGTGCTTGTCCTTGCCTTGCTGATAACCTGTTAAAATGCTGCCGTGTCAGTCAATCATTGACCTTAAGCGTGGTAGGATTGGTCGTTGCCAGCCAGATCTTTTCTAGTATCTGTGCGTATAATGGAGACACGAATCTCCCATGGAGTGCCTCATTGGTGATAAACTGATGTGCACATATGTTGTGCTTGACTGACAGATGTGGGTAAACATCCAGGACATGGATGTGTTGGCAGTTTGGCACTGACCTGCTTATATCTGGTTTAGTACTAACAATGTTCAGGAGATATATCTGTACTGAACTTTCTTAACATTTTCTGCCTTTGCAACTGTGCAGTACCTGGATGAGAACAAGCAGCTGATCCTGGCCATCCTCGATAACCAGAACAACGGCAAGGTGGACGAGTGTGCACGGTGAGCCTCATCTCCCATCTCATCTGATCTCCTTGTGAACTACTACTAGCAAGTGTGCTGTTGAGCATGGATCTTATGGTAGCTTTTGCTATCCTGGATCTTATGGTAACATCAGTTAGGACTAGTGTTAACAAGAACTAAAATATGCTAGTATGTTGGTCTAAAATCAAGGGCCTTCCCATTTTGGAACAATCAAATGTGTTTATACAGATAAAATGATCCATGGATGTTGGCCTTAATGTTGATGCTACTAGTTTCAGTACTACGTTGGTTGAGAAGTAGTCGATCCGTTGTAGCTCTAGCCTAGGCTGATCCATACAGTACTTATTTATCAAAAGTGTCCTTCTGATAAAGCAGTACTGTTTCTTGTTCAGTGCACTGTTTCTCTGAAATGTCAATGACACACAACAGTTTCGTCTTCATTTCTCAATCATAAGTGTCACGTAACGGCATGCATGGTTCATGTTCATGTAATATGCTTTGGTGACAGGAAGGGCTGTTTTGGTTACCCTCCTCCCACGTTTTTGCTTATTGTTCGTTGCTGTAACAGGCTACAGCGCCTACACGCTGAGCCTTGTTTTGTCTGAAACTTACTGCTGCGCTTGCTGCAGGAACCAAGCTAAGCTCCAGCAGAACCTCATGTACCTTGCCGCCATCGCCGATAGCCAGCCTCCTCAGACGGCGTCGCTGTCTCAGGTTCTCAGACGTTGCGATTTAGACTCTTTACGGAGTAGTTTAAGTTTATCGTGAGAGTAGAACCATGGCTAACTTTTTCATCGTTTGGCATGCCAGTACCCGTCCAACCTGATGATGCAGTCCGGCCCGCGGTACATGCCGCAGCAGTCGGCCCAGATGATGTCGCCGCAGTCGCTGATGGCGGCGCGGTCGATGTACGCCCAGCAGCAACAGGCCATGTCGCCGCTCCAGCAGCAGCACCAGGCAGCTGCCCACGCGCAGCTGGGGATGACCTCCGGCACGACCAGCGGGTTCAACATTCTCCACGGCGAGGCCAGCATGGGCGGCGGCGGTGGAGGCGCCGGCAACAGCATGATGAACGCCGGCGTCTTCTCGGACTACGGCCGCGGCGGCGCCAAGGAGGGGTCAACCTCGCTGTCGGCCGATGCCCGTGGTGGCGCCAACTCCGGGGCGCACAGCGGCGACGGGGAGTACCTCAAGGGCACCGAGGAGGAAGGCAGCTAGGCCAGCGGCGTCGTCGCTAGCACCGGCCTGGCAGCACTTGGCGTAGCAGCAGCAGGAGTAGCAGGTAGTATTCGAGGATGTAGTACGTGGTAGTGGCAGATTAGCAGTAGCTAGGTGGCTGCAGTGGTTAAGCTTAATTTAGGTGTGTTCCATGGAACCTGGAGGTGGTAGTGGCCTGCAACCGCATCTGCAATCCCTGCGTGCAGGTTCGCTTGTTTTGGATGTGCATGGCAGGTTCTCGATCCATCCTTGTTAAGATGTAGTATGGAAAATCGCGGGTAGTGTGGTGGCGATGGTTTGTGAACACTCAATATGTTATATCTAGTGCTGAATGCTCATGGTGTTTTCTTCTTCATTTGCCTTGTGTTCGTGGTTACCAAATCTAAGCTAGTACAAAACCGTTTGGAACACAGGCAATTGTTAAATTTGAGTACGTAGTTTGTTTTCCTTGTGGCTTATAGGAGGTTTACCCGGAGAACGGGCTTAAGCACAAACCTAGCTAATTTTCAAAGACACCTTATTTGTATTTGTAGGTGAGTTTAAAAACCTAGTTTTTTTTAGGACTTGCGGCTCTTTATTGATTCAAGACAACGTTTTGGGGAATGCAAAAACCATTGTAAGAATACACCCGGCAACCTATACAGCTAGACGGTGAGCTTGAACGACTTAAGAGAAAAGGCGATTTACACAAAAATAACCCTTTGTGGAAAAAAAACGCATGAAATGACCCTCCGGCCAAACTATTTCACGCCTCTAACCTTTTTGTGTGGCGCCCTTGCGTCACACCTGTCTATGTGGCGGCCGTGGGAGCGGCCCCACACATTATCGGTTGGCAGGCTCGAGCCGCAATGTATGACAGAATGTGTGGGGCACCACATAGAAGGGTGTGACGCCCTTGCGAAAGACGCCACACAGAAGGGTGTGACGCCCTTGCGAAGGGTGCCACACAAAAAGGTTAGAAGCGTGAAATAGTTTAGCCGAAGGGTTATTTCGTATAATTCTTACCCAAAAGTGTTATTTTTGTGTAAATAGCCAAGAGAAGAGGGCCTCGTCGTCTTTATTTCCTGGATGATCATCCCATAAATACCAAAGTACGTCTGCTTCATGCTGTTAATTACTTCTAGGCAATCTGCACAAATATGCTATGTAGGCTAAGACCTTGCTCAAGAGCTAAGGCTTCACGACAAGCCAAAGCTTTAAGGGGGTTGTGATCAGCATCTAGAGTGAGGGATGAGGCACCCAAGAATTCACACAAACTGATAGGTACATAGCGGGCTCTAATGCTCCTCGTCATGGATCAGCCTTCTAGGAGCATACCATATCACCTAAAGGGTTAAGACCATCTCAATAAAAGCTTCATGGGTGAGGGATTCGATCATAGAGAAGATCCATTGCTTTACAGGAGGTTCCTCAGTCATGCACTGTGTTGGGTGATATGTTCATCTATGAGCGCCTATATGCAACGAGACATTGTGCATTCAAGTAGTGTGTGTCCATGAGTCATCCATGCCACATATTTAACATGTACACATGTCCACAATATGCCTGTGATACCGAACATCTCCCGTTGTGAGGGATTGATGAGCCAACTTCCATGGGAAGACCTTGAGCTTGGAAGGAACGCAGACATTCCACAACTTCATCCATAGTTTTTCCTTGGCCGCTTGATTCAAACCATTCGATTAGTTTTCAAGTCAAGCTTCTCTTCTTTGCATTGTACTAACAAGCATACGATAGATGGATCGAACCGACAATATTCCCGATCTCTCATAATGCCAAGCATATATACTACGAGTGCACGCCAGCAATACGTCGCAAACATATTTATAATTTTTGATGCTACATGCTTGTTTTACACCAATTGCTATATGTTTTATTTACACTTCGTGGCACTTTTATGCATTTTCCGGCACTAACCCATTGATAAGATGCCACAGTACCAGTTCCCTATTTTCTGTTATTTTTGTATTTCAGAAAAGTTGTACAGGAAATATTCTCGGAATTGGACGAAACAAAAGACAAAGTTCCTATTTTTCCTGGAGCGAAGACTGATAAGGGGTAGCCCGATCTTCTCAGTAAGCAACGGTGGTGATGATGATCACGGGATGATGGCAGCGGAGATAACTTGATGAAGTGGATGATAACTTGTATGACGCAACGAGATCTCTCGATTGGTCTCTGTCGCCAATGCAACAGCTCTCAACCCTGCAAGATATTCGCAACTCCACACACTTGCGCACGTAGCCGCCGACCACGAAGCGGTAAGTTGCAACCTTCCAATTCCCAATGGAACAGCAGATCACACAAGACTTTTCAGGGGTTCCACACCAAATCAATGCAATTGGATGTAGAGATTCAATATAGTTGTAAAGCAATCAACTATGAACTAGGGTTTATCTTAAACGTGGTCTAAAGCAACTTTGGGGGCGTCCTGGGCACTTATATAGGGGTTCAGCAAGACCTTGGGTCGAAAAAGTACGAAAATAACCGACCCAGAACAGATTTGGTCGAGACAGACTCGGACGCGGCCGGCCTGGGGGCGGGTTGACCGGGTTTGGGACCGGCCGGTCCGGTTCAAACTGGGCCTGGCGCCGGGTGGTGACCGTACGAGGCTTCCGCGCTTACTGGATATCACCCGGTTGGCACAAGCGCCACGGCCGGTTTGGACCGAACGAACCCGGCGTGGAATCCGGTCGGACCGGGCCTGGGACCGGATGGTCCGGCGGCACGGCCGGTTGGACCGGATCTAGCACCGGCCTGGACAGCATCTTCTCCTCTCGCGCATGCCTCCCGCTCCTCCCTCGCGCGTCCATGGGATGTCTTCATGTCCAGCTCCATGTCCAGCTTCACGTCCATCTTCTGGTCTAGCTGCTCCTCTCCTCCTCGTGCGATGCTTGGTTCCTCTTCATACCTGATCATACATAAGTAATACGACTTAGGCAGTATAAAGTTCTCATTGATCAAAGTATCATTTAGGAACAAGTTCACCTGTTGTTTAAGTAGCTTCGCACGAGCTCGTGTCATTGGTCCAATCCTGATTTCATTGGACTTGAGCTTCACAGCAGGATCATCTTCAACTTGTAATGACGGAGGTAGTAGTGAGGTAGGGATGTCCTCATCATCTCCCCCCTTCAAAAGGCGTCGACCTCGACGCTCCAAGGTCTTCTCCATCATAAGGTGTCAAATCAGCAACATTGAAAGAATTACTGACACCAAACTCATCAACTGGAAGATCTATCGAGTATGCATTATCATTGATCTTGGAAAGCACTTTGTAAGGACCAGCACCACGAGGAAGCAACTTGGACTTCCGCAGCTTCGGGAACCTATCCTTGCGAAAATCTACCCAGACCATATCACCAGGCTTGATCAATATTTTCTTACGCTTCTTATTCATCCTTGCAGCATTGTTCTTGCCTTTCTTCTCTATCAACTCTTTAGTCTTCATATGTATCTTCCGTACAAAATCTGCCCTCTTTGATGCTTCCATATTGACTCTCTCATGTATGGGCAACGGCAACAAATCAAGTGGAGTAATGGGTTTGAAACCATACACCACCTCAAAAGGACACAGCTCTGTGGTAGAGTGTACCGCCCTGTTGTAAGCAAACTCCACATGCGGCAAACAATCTTCCCACTCCTTCAGGTTCTTCTTTATCATGGATCTCAACAATTGTGACAATATTCTGTTCACCACTTCAGTTTGACCATCAGTTTGGGGATGACAAATAGTACTAAAAAGTAGCTTCGTCCCCAGCTTTCTCCACAGCGTCTTCTAGAAGTAGCTCATAAACTTCACGTCACGATCAGAAACAATAGTGTTCGGAACTCCATGTAGACGTACAATCTCCCTGAAAAACAGGTTAGCAATATGCGACGCATCGTCGCTCTTGTGGCAGGCAATAAAGTGTGACATCTTAGAGAATCTATCCACTACCACAAATATAGAATCATGGCCTCTTTTAGTATGTGGCAAACCTAACACAAAATCTATACTAATGTCTTCCCAATGTGTAGTAGGTGCCGGTAAAGGAGTATACAAACCGTGAGGCTTCAGCTTGGACTTGGACTTGTTGCAAGTAATGCATCTCTTCACATACCTGTCCACATCCCGCCTCATCTTTGGCCAATAAAAGTGGCCAGCTAGCATGAGTAGCGTCTTCTCACGCCCAAAGTGACCCATCAAACCTCCAGCATGTGATTCCTGCAATAAGAGCAAACGCACAGACGATTCTGGAACACATAGTTTGTTAGCTCTAAACAAGAACCCATCATGTATGTGATATTTTTCCCATGCTTTACCAAGAGCACATAAGCGATATGGTTCAGCAAAATCATGATCAGTGGCATACAAATCACATAGTATCTCTAAACCAGGAATTTTAACATCAAGTTGAGTTAATAGCATATTCTTCCTAGATAGAGCATCAACAACAATATTATCTTTTCCCTTCTTATGCTTAATAATGTATGGAAAAGACTCAATGAACTCAACCCACTTAGCTAGACGCTTATGCAAAGTAGATTGGGCTTTCAGATATTTCAAAGCTTCATGATCAGAATGTATGATAAATTCTTTTGGCCACAAGTAATGTTGCCAAACCTCAAGAACTCTAATTAAATCATACAATTCTTTATCATATATAGGATAGTTCAACTTAGCACCAGAAAGTTTCTCAGAAAAATATGAAATTGGGCGACCCTCTTGCATCAACACACCACCAATTCCAATGCCACTAGCATCACATTCAATCTCAAATTGCTTATTGAAATCAGGAAGTGCAATCAATGGTGCAGAAGTTAACAATCGTTTCAATTCATCAAATGCATGATCTTGGGCTGCGCCCCACTCAAAAACAACACCCTTTTTAGTCAAGTCATTCAAAGGTGCAGCAATAGTACTAAAGTTGGGCACAAATCTTCTATAAAACCCAGCTAGACCAGAAAACTTCTTACTTGACTCACATTCATGGGAGTAGGCCAATTTTGAATAACTTCAATTTTAGACACATCTACTTCTACTCCATGCTTAGAGACAACATAACCCAGAAATATGACCTTATCTTTGCAAAATGTGCACTTATCAAGATTTCCATAGAGTTTATTATCACGCAACACTTGCAAAACATGTCGAATATGTATAGTATGATCAGATTCATTGAGGCTGTAGATTAATATATCATCAAAGTACACAACCACAAACTTGCCAATAAAATCACGCAAAACATGGTTCATCAGTCTCATGAAAGTGCTAGGTGCATTAGTCAAACCAAAAGGCATTACTAACCACTCATATAAACCAAATTTTGTTTTAAAGGTTGTTTTTCATTCATCCCCTTCTTTCATCCTAATTTGATGATAACCACTACGCAAATCAATTTAAGAGAACACATCAGCACCACTCAATTCATCTAGCATATCCTCTAAACGGGGAATAGGATGACGATATCGAATAGTAATGTTGTTTATAGCTCTACAATCTACGCACATACGCCATGTACCATCTTTCTTAGAAACTAGAATAACAGGAACATCACAAGGACTAAGGTTTATGCGGATATAACCTTTGTCGAGTAGCGCTTGTACTTGCTTCTGTATTTCCTTCGTCTCTTCGGGATTCGTTCTATATGGCGCCCTATTGGGCAGCGAAGCTCCGGGGATCAAGTCGATTTGATGCTCAATACGACGCAATGGTGGTAATCCTGCGGGTACCTCCTCCGGAAACACGTCACCGAATTCCTGCAAAACATTAGAAACACCAAGAGGAAGAGGGGTCATGTCGTTAGAAACCAAAACCGTACCCCTGTACAAAAGCACAAGAGGCATGGCTGTAGGATCCTCACTAAATTTTCTCATGTCTTCTTTTGTGGCTAATGAAACCAAGGAATTCACTCGCTCACTTTTCGTTATATCACTCACAATATTACAATTCTCTCGCCTATCTAAAAGTGCATCCTCCAAGTTTACTTCAACTTTCTGACGAGATTCATTGACAATCTGTTGTGGTGACATAGGCTGCAAGTTGATTTTCTTGCCCTTGAACTCCAAGTGATATGTATTGGCACGACCATTGTGTTGAACAGAACGGTCATAGAGCCAAGGCCGACCCAATAGTAGGTGACACACCGTCATAGGAACCACATCAAAATCAATGCAATCCTTATACGGTCCAATCTCAAACTCAACGCGCACCATGTGGTTTACCTTCATCTCACCATTGTCGCTCAACCACTGAATATAGTATGGATGCGGGTGCGGTAGATACTTTAACTTCAGCTTGGTACACAACTCCTTGCTTGCTAAATTGCGGCAACTCCCGCCATCAATAATAACCTTGCAAGCCTTGTCAGGACCAACTAAAGCCTTTGTTTGGAACAAATTGCAGCGCTGAGTAGATGCACTAGGCAACACATTAAGAGCACGCTGAGACACAACAATAGTGCGAGCATCAGACGGATATGCATCTTCACCATCAGTGTCATAGTCATCATCTTCTAGAGCATTAGGATCAACATCATTTCCAGTCTCATACTCATTGTCCTCATTAACTATCATAACTTTGCGGTTAGGACAATCTCTCTTGTAGTGACCCTTGCCACCACATGTATGGCAATTCATATCGCGGTTGCGTGCAGTGGACATGCTAGAACCACTTGTACTGGCAGCCGTTTCGGGCTTCTTTGTGTTGGACACATTGGAGACCGGCTTGCTAGACGGAGTAGAGTAAGGTGCGGAGCGCGTCGATGGCGCCGGCGCCATAGGTGGGGGCGCACGAGGCGTGAAGCGCCCAGCTCCCGTAGCACGACCTTTAACCCTTTGCTTCGTCAGCCATTTGTGATTCAGCTTCTCTTGCATGATGTAACAATTGATTCATATTGGTGTAACTGTAATGACGAACAATGCCTTTGATATCATACTTCAATCCATTGAGAAAACATTGCATTGTCATCTCAAGAGACTCACGGACACGGCCACGCTGCATGAGCATCTCCATCTCCATGTAATATTCATCAACGGTCTTCACACCTTGTCTCAATAGGGTTGTACGCAAATAATTAGTGGGCACAAAACGAGAATTCATCGCCTCCTTCATAGCACGCCATGTGATAATAGGTGGCTCACCATCCTCCTGTCGATTACGAACAAGTGCATCCCACCAACGCAATGCATAACCATCAAATTTGGAAGAAGCAAGCTTGATCTTCCTATCTTCATTATAGTTATGTAAGCGCCATAACTTCTCAATCTTTAGCTCCCAAGTGAGGTATTCTTCAACATCAGCTCTTCCTCCAAACTTGGGTACGGAGAACTTGGGCTTACCCAATCCATCTTCCTCATCAAGCCCACGACCATGGCGTCCAATTTCAGCGAAACCACGCCCACGATTACCACGCCCTGCACCACGACCAACACCAGGTGTTTCATCCTGAAGATCAGGGTCTTCATCCTCTTGTTGTTGTTGGTTTGTAAGATTCTCAACAGACATTTGTAAGACTTGAAGAGTGCGCCGGATATCTGTCATTTGATCTTTCATAGTATTGATGGTCTCACTAGTAGCATCCAGCTTTTGGGAGATCCCTTGGACCGTTCCCCTAAGCGCATCATCCTGAGTGCGGAATTCACGTCGCATCTCATTACGAAGAGCATCATACTCCCTCCATGTGATGATATCTGCGGAATCCTTGTTTTCCTGGTTAACAAGTTTATGATCACTAGCAGACATGATTAGTAGGTTAGTGCACTAAATCAAAAATATATGGTGGTACTCTCACAACTCACTCAAAAACTGATAAGAAAAGGAGATCTTACCGTTCCAAAGTAAATTAGTGTTGCTTACCACTTGTAGTAACAACTAGTGCACGGATGTAGCAAAGCGAATATCAAGGGTATAAGAACAATCACACGACAAAGCAGGATATATGTGGGGTTGTAGGTAGGCTACCTGTATTGACAAGGTATTTACTTGTCAATGCCTACGTATTGTAGACTAGGGTTTCGTTTGAAGTAGAGGGCAAGTAGATCTCGAAGGTTTCAGCCGAAAAGTACTCGACGATTATAAAACTAGGGTTATGTTGACAATGGATTCGATCCTCTCTTTGTCCCTCGACTCCCCCTTATATAGGAGGCGGAGCCGAATGATTCGTAATACACAAGTTACAGAGTCCGGGAGGGTTTCTAACCCGTCCCGTAAAATTACAAGTCTCTATATTTCCTAATACAACTCTAACTTTTTTTAATACTAACTGGGCTTCCGAACTTCATATTCTTCGACTTGTGGGCCTTTAGTAAACCCCGGGTACTATCTTCGGCAGGCCCATTGGGGATGCCTATGTCAGTAGCCCCCGAGATTTTGCTTGAATCGAAGAATCAGGGAAAATCTCCAACTTTATAATCATCCAATAATTCTGTCGAATTTACCACATATCTTTAGATACGCAGTTATATATTGTACAGGGATAATGGTAGTTGGGGCTAGTTCATCTGACGGATCAGGTACTAGTTAACTGCTCTAGTGGCAATCCGCAAAAACATACTTTAAGATCACGTCCCAGGACATGATCTCGGGATACTGGTGTTAACTTCGACAGGTGCCGCTTAAGGTCTTACCATTCTGTCGAGTTCCAGTCATGTTTTATCGGGTACCTAACGTGTCCGTTAGGATTTTTCTTCGTATCTATTGATACGGAAAAAAGTAGCAAACCGACGTCAGAGACGGTGCCACGCCGCTCAGAACGGATCTGGGGTCTTACCTTCGCAAAGTTTTGCGGCATTCAGAGATTATTCGCGACTTTGGCGCTCTGAGAATATATTGTCGAGTGCTTTTTCGGCTGTTGAAATAGCACATTTTATTGAGTCAACGGATAACTTATCTTGCCTTCCCGATAGGAGTATATGTAGAGTTATTTGTATAACTCGAAATATGCTCACTTCTTTTTTTTATAATTTCATCGGGCACGCGAACAGCGTTCCCAATGGGAGTAGCCCCCGAGGCTACAGCCAAGGACTTCTACTTGGTTGTAGGCTCAACAAATTAGTACCTCATGTCGCTATATTGTTATTCCTTCTCGATCTTTTCATATCTATCGGGTGCGCGACCAGCGCTCCCGATGGGAGTAGCCCCCGAGGCTATGAACAAATGCTTGTATTTGATCATAGGCTCTCGCCATTTCTATTTTGTCATACCCGAAATTTCTTTCTTTCGAAAGTATCCCCCGAGCATTTGATCAAAAACTTTGTATTTGATCAAAAGCTCTCGAGATAACCAATAGTATTTTCTTGTCGCCAGCGTTCAAATTATCAAAGCCGATCTTTTTCCATTGATAAAGTGATGTCAGTGCTGACGATAGCCACGACCATTGTATCGGGAAGACGCGAGCAACGCTTCTCTCTCTGTCTTGCGGGCCCAAAACCCTCATCAATTTGACACGTCGTGCAAGTGGGGGACACACGTCCTCCGCTTTTTCTGGCGCACGTACTGTAGCGCCTGTTCTGTTCCTTCACAGTCAAAATACATTTTTACCCCTTAGCCACGTGGACAGCATCCATCCCACAATTATTCCATCCAACGGTGCGTCGTTCCGCCGGTTCTCTATATAAGGTTGTTTTCTTCCTCCAGTCAATCTTTCGCTTGCGCCGCACCTCTGCTCTCCTCTGCAAAAATCCCCCATTGCGACCAACAATTCCCGAGCTCAGCCACACTCGCACTTCACGCCTACACCCTTATTGATGCCACCACGCGTGTGGCTCACCAGGCACAGCACTTCTGAGTCCAAGATGGCGACCGCGGATCTGGGGAGCACTGAGTGGGAGAGATCCAAAATCTCCGCCCAAGATATCAACTTGCTGAAGAAGCTTGGGATCAGCAAGCAGAAAGATTCATTGCGCTTCCCCAGCGAGGAGAGCTATCCATCCCCTCCTATCGAGTATCGAGTCAGTTTCGTTGACCACCTCATCCGCGGCCTTTCTTCCCCCATTCACGATTTTCTGCGTGGGTTGCTTTTTGTGTACGGATTGCAACTTCACCATCTTACTCCCAACTCCATCCTCCACATCTTGATCTTCATCACTCTTTGTGAATCTTTCCTTGGAGTCCAGCCTAACTGGGCTTTATGGAAGCGCATTTTCCTCCTTCGCCGTAATGGCTCTCCCAACGTTGCCTATAACATAGGCGGCATTGTTATCTGCGTCCGCCCTGATGTCGAGTACTTTGACGTCAAATTTCCTGACTCAGTTCAAGGGTGGCGCAAAAAATTGTTGTATATCCACGAAGAAAGCCATGACTCGGCGGAACACAACATTCCCCCTTTCGATGGCAACGAAAAAATCTGTCGCCGCCGGTCCTGGGATGCAGAGGCTAGCGATGAAGAAAAAGCGGCGACAGATGCGCTGATGACACGCATCCATGAGCTTCAAAATACCCGTGGACAAGAACTGTCGGGTATCCAAATCACGGCATATTTCCTTAGGATTAGGGTGCAACCTTTGCAAGCTCGCAAAAAACCCCTTTGGATGTATGCTGGCGACGAGGATGTGGATCGCCTGTCGATAGATTTAACGGTCAAGGACTTAGAAAAACTTGTCCGGAAAATCTCGTCTCTTAGCAAGAAAGACACCGTCCCATCATCTTGCCGTGTGACACCATATAGCGCCACCAACGCACTCCCGTAGGTAATATATTTTTATCATCTGCTTGTTCATGTACTTTCTTCTTTTCTCTTTTTGTATTGCTATTTCTTCAACTGCTGTTATTGATACAAATTCCTGTCGATACTTTTCCTATCTTGTCCAGAACCACAAAACTGCGTCGCCTCTTCCTCCCCTTCCCGAAGGTGGAGAAGTCGAAGAACGGGTTGTTGTCACCGACGACAACCAGGGTACTTCTCGCCCTGAGAGTGAAATCGCGGGTTCTCAAAAATCCGCGGCATCCTCTGAAAAAAAGTTGAATCCGAGCCTACCGCATCGGCACACTCACCTCCCTCCGCTGCTTCTCTAAGGAACAAGAGAAAGAGGGACGAAGTTGTCGATTCCGGCACCTCCAAAGCCGGCGCATCTCTTGCCGAAGAAGTTGTTCCTGATGCTGAAAGGACAACTTTCAATCCATATGAAGATGCTCTTGTCAGCTCGTAAGTTCTTATTGCTTTTTGTTGTTTGCTCCCGATGTTTTGTCTGCATTGTTTCTTATATTGTTGCCTTATTTATTGTAGTGGTGACGAGGATGAAAATCCACCTATAGACGCGACTGCTCGAACGAGTACGTCTCGTGCTTTAGTTATCTCTGAAGCTCATCCTGATGGGGATGAAACCTCGCCTCCTCAGCAAGACACACAGCATCCTACTCCAGTTACGAGCCCCCAAGCCTCTTCACCAAAGAGAGCTAGGATAGAATCAGCCAAGGAGCCTGCCATGTTAATTGGTGGTTCCACGACTCCTTTAATGGATGATGTAAGTTGTCTCTTCTTCTCTTTTTTTTTATATCCCGAATATTTCAATGCTTTGGACTCCCCTCTGGTTTTTGCTTGGTGCTGTCGAGCTTTCGCTTCCTATACTGATTTCTCTTTTCTGTGGTCTTCTCTTCAGCCTCTGATGACGGAATTTGTCCGCCTCGGTACCCAATTTATCGGGTATCGTGATTATGCCGCCAAGCTTGAAGGTACTACCTGCCTCTTCTGCTGAATATACTCTTTCATTATTTTGTCATGATATTTTACTGTCGTTTATTATGCCAGAGACTCTTGCGGAATCCAACAAACGCGCTAACGCTCTTGCTATCAAGTTAGAGCAAAGCGAAAGAGCTCGCAAGAAAGCTGAAGCAGATGTTGCCGCCATCGAAGATCTTCGAAAAAGACTTCATGACGCGGAAACTTCTCTGAGCGACAACATAGCTCACCAGTCTGCTCGCGAAAAAGAAATCCTTACTCTCTTGGAGTAGCAGAGTCGACGTTTTGTTAGTAAGTACTCAGATCCTTGCTATTTCTTCGGGTCGTCATATTTGTCCTTGCTTGCTTTTTCTTGACAAACTTCTTTTTACTCATTTAGGGAAAACGCAGCAAGATTATGATTTGGAAAATCCTGAAGGTGATCGCCTTCTTAACGCGCTTTCCCTCCTTGAAATCCATGGAGATGAGGCGCGCGAAGGCCTTGCCGAAGCCAGGACAGGTCTGTCGCGGCTTTTTCCCTATTTCTTCACGAAGAAGGAAGAACCCACGACTTTCACTGCTCTCGCTAAGTGCTTCAATTCTCAAGAAGATCTTGGGCTCAAACTTCGCCAAGAAGGTTTAAAAGTTGGTGTTGAAGGCACTATCGCCTTGGTTGCTAACAGCCAACAAAATGTCGACTGGGCGAGAGTTGGCGACACGAAGGAGATGGAGACGAAGAGGTGGCAGTCGTTGATTAAGGCTTCCAAGCCAAACTCAAAGAAAATCCTCGCCTACCTCGGATGCAAACCAACTCCCGCTCCTAGTTCATAGAAGCCGGAGGTCAAGTATACCACCTTGTCTTCTCTTTTGTTTTGTTTCTCTTTTGATGCTGTCGCCATAGTAGTTTTGGTGACAACTGCCCCATTAGTTCATTAGGAATCTTCCTTTTGTAATATCGATGTAAACACTTTGAAAATCAATGGAAATCTATTTTTGCTTGATGATTGATGGTGAAATTTTTATTTCCAGTTGGTTTTTGATAACTACACTTCAACTCCTCGCCCTTCCGGTGCTTTTCCTGCTTCGTCCTACTCGAAGAAAACGCCTGTCGATGATGAACTTATTGAAGATTCCTCGAGTAAAGGTGCAGTACAAGACTTGGAAGAACTTCGCCAACAGCTTCAGTCTATGAAGAAGCAAGCTCTTATAATAATGGAGCAGTCTCAAAAATCATCGGAGAGGGAAAAGGTTGCGCTTCAGCAGGCTCAGGATGCTATAGCTGTAAAAGAGGCCGCGGTTACTGAGGCTGCCAAAGCTTCTTCATGAGAGAATTACATGCTTCAACTGATGAATGATTCCAGCTTGGATATGATGGGTATACTTCGTTCCCTTAATCGTACTTGATTTTGTTTCTGCTGTTTTTCCTTCCTCTCTGATTCCTCCACTGAAAACAGGTTCTTTTTTGGATACCACTGCCGAAGATCAATGTGTTGAAGCTCGATCCAATGTGCTTCTCAGACTTGCATCGGAGCATGGTTCTAATTTTTGGGTCACGCCTGAACGTACCCGCCAAATCGTCAGATTTCAAGATCGCGCGAGTCAGGTCCGCGATTTTCTCGACTTCTGCACAAGGACACTGTCTTTAGTTTATGGCACCATGTTCCCGCGCAACAAGATGCCAGAAACCCTTCCTGCTCTGATGGACAAGTTTCGGGATGCCTCTCGAATCCATGGCTTTGTGCGGGCCCAATTATCTGTCGGCGCGAGATTTGCTATGATTATGATACAAATCTGCTATCCGAAGTTAAACATGAGTCGAATTGTTGCCAAGTGCCTGGCCAAGATGTCGAAAAGGAAGAGGGACATTGGCAAAATTGATGATGTTGTGACCCCTGTAGCAGAAGACATGATGGATGAACTGCTTCGGATGGACGCTGAGTTCTTCGTGAAGGGTAGCTATGCTGAACATAGTACTCGTGCTGCAAATAACGAGCGAATAACCATAGATGATATACTAGGCAGCAATTGAAAGCTTTTCCTTTATCTTGTCGAATTTTCTCAGTAATTGCATCTTGTATGTTGTGAACATAATCTATATTGTAAAGCCGCGGGATATATTTTTCTTATTTTTTCTCGTCAAGCCTCTGAGCGTTTCGGTAGCTGATGTCTATATTTTTATTTGTGTTTGCGAGGTTTTTAAACCAAAGCAAATAAATTGTTACTGAGTGTATTCTGTTTTTGCAGGTGATAGCCCCCGGGCGTGTCGTTGACCTGTAATTATCTTTTGTTTTGGCGAACTATTTTTCTGCCGAGGTAAATAACTGTATTGCGCCAGGAGATATATATTTTGTTTATGAGCCCCCGGGCTTGTCGACGATAAAAATATAGGTCATCAATATCTTTATTATATTGCAGCACCGTGAGCCCGCCTCATTAAAAACCTTTTCAGCCCCAATCGGTGCCCTGAAAAGGAAAAGAGTGCGTCTGAAAACTCGCGGGCGTTTCAGTACATTGTATGTTTACAAGGAAGACTATCTTTCAACTTCTAGGCATAGAAACGCCTGAGCTGCGCTACGTTCCAAGAGTTTGGCTCGGCAACTCCTGTTTTCTTGTCCTTGATTCTGTACGCTCCTCCTTCGATTACTTCTGTGACGATGTAAGGGCCAAGCCACGGCGACTCGAGTTTTTCATGGCTTTTTTGTGTCAGCCGAAGAACTAAGTCACCTACTTGGAAGGATCATGGTCGCAAACGTCGACTATGGTAATTTTTCAGGTCCTGCTGGTACTTGGTGACTCGTGACAGTACTTCGTCGCGAGCTTCATCGAGTGCATCGACATCGTCCTCCAAAGCTTGTCTTGAAGCTTCTTCCTCATATTCCGCTACTCTTGGAGAGTTATGCTATATTTCTATCGGCAACACGGCCTCAGCTCCATGGACCAGAAAGAATGGAGTTTCCTATGTCGCTGTATTTGGTGTTGTTCAAATACTCCATAACACACTGGGCAACTCTTCTGGCCAGGTGTGTCGAGCTTTTTCCAATGGTGCTAGCAGATGTTTCTTGATGCCATTGCATATGGTACCGTTGGCTTTCTCGACTTGACCATTAGTCTGTGGATGCGCAATGGAGGCAAAGTGTAGTTTGATGGCTACCTCCGCGCAGTATGCCTTGAATTCATTGGATGTGAAATTACTACCATTGTCCGTGACGATGCTGTTAGGGACTCCAAATCGAAAAATGATACTTTTCACGAACTTGACTGCTGATGCCGCATCTGGTGAATTTATCGGTTTGCTTCTATCCACTTCGTGAATTTATCGACAGCTACGAGCATATACTCGTATCCTCCTGGCGAAGCCTTGTGCAATTTTCCCACCATATCAAGACCCCATTGAGCGAAAGGCCATGACAGCGGTATTGGCATAAGCTCTGCTGCCGGAGAGTGAGGTTTTGCGGCAAACCTTTGGCACGCGTCACAAGTGCGTACTATGTCCTTTGCATCCTCAATTGCCGTTAACCAATAGAACCCTGCTTTGAAAGCCTTGGCTGCTATAGCTCGACTGCTTGCGTGGTGTCCGCACACTCCTTCGTGTACATCCTTCAGAATTAACCTCCCTTGCTCAGGTGTGACGCATCGTTGTAATACTCCTGAGATACTTCGTTTATACAACTCTCCTTTTACCACAGTAAAGGCTTTGGATCGCCTGATAACTCGCCTTGCTTCAACTGGATCATCGGGTAGTTCCTTTCTCAAAATATATGCTATGTACGCCTGCATCCATGGAATCTATATCATCATTACTACCTCATGTTCATCCTCTTCTCCTGATGATATTTCTTTAGCCCCCGAGGGTTTCTCTTCCTTCTCCTTCTTCTGATGTTTCTTCGGCTTGTTGGATCTCTCAGATATCTCTTCCCAGAACACACCAGGTGGTATTGCGAGACATTGCGACCCGATGTTTGCAAGAACATCGGCTTCGTCATTACTTAGCCTGCTGATGTGATTTACCTCGCATCCATCAAACAGCTTCTCGAGCTCATTATACACCTCCTTGTATGCTATCATGCTATCATTGACTACGTCGCATTGATTCATGACTTGTTGAGCCACCAATTGCGAGTCGCCAAAGATTTTTAATCGAGTTGCGCCACAAGCCTTCGCCATCTTCATCCCATGTATAAGAGCTTCATATTCTGCCTCGTTGTTAGACGCGTTTGGAAACGTCATCCGCAAAACATACTTCAATTTATCGCCTTGTGGTGATATCAATATCACGCCTGCTCCCGCTCCCTCTAATCTCTTGGACCCGTCGAAGTTCATAGTCCAGGTTCTCGATAAGTCCGGGGGTCCTGTATTTTGTAACTCCATCCACTCTGCGATGAAGTCTGGTACAATTTGCGACTTTATTGCTTTTCTTTTTTTGTACGTGATGTCCCGAGGGGAAAGCTCTATTCCCCACAGGGAGACACGACCCGTAGCTTCTGGATTGTTTATTATATTGGATAAGGGCGCCTCATTGACCACTATTATTGGATGCGCCGAAAAATAGTGCCGCAATTTTCTTGCGGTTGTAAACACTCCATATGCTAGCTTCTGGTACTGTGGGTACCGTTGTTTGGAAGGCGATAAAACTTTGCTGACGAAATATACCGGCCGTTGCACTCCATGGAGTTTTCCTTCTTCTTCTCTTTCAACCACAAGCACTATACTAACCACCTGAGGTGTGGCTGCAATATATAACAGGAGAGGTTCCTTTTCCTTAGGCGCCACCAAGATTGGTGGTGTCGAAATTGTGCGCTTGAGATCCTCGAAAGCTCTGTCTGCTTCTTCGTTCCATTGAAACTTCTCTCCTTGCTTGATCAACGCGTAGAACGGCAATGCCTTCTCTCCAAGCCTGGCGACGAATCTGCTCAAAGCTGCGACTCGCGCAGTCAGCTGTTGTATTTCTTTCAACTTTGTTGGCTTCCTCATTGTTACGATGGCTTGGATTTTCTCTAGATTGGCCTGGATCCCTCTTGCTGATACTAGGAACCCGAGAAGCTCTCCCGCAGGAACACCAAAGGAGCACTTTGTCGGGTTCAACTTAAGGCAGAACTTGTCAAGGTTGTCAAAAGTTTCCTTCAAATCCTCGATCAAAGTTGACCCCTTCTTTGTTGTTATGACGACATCATCAATATATACTTGTACGTTTTTACCAATCTGTGTTGCCAAACACTTTTGCATCATCCGCTGATATGTTGCTCCCACGTTTTTTAGACCAAAAGGCATTGTTCTGTAGCAGAACACACCATAAGGCGTTATAAAAGCAGTTTTGACCTCGTCGTCTTATTTTAGTCTGATCTGGTTGTAGCCAGAATATGCATCCAAGAAGGAAAGACGTTCACATCCTGCCGTGGAGTCGATAATTTGATCGATCCTCGGGAGGGGAAAGTGATCCTTTGGACAATGTTTATTTAGACACGTGAAGTCGACGCACATGCGAAGGACTTTCGTGTTTTTCTTCGGGACCAGCACTGGGTTAGCTACCCATGTAGCCTCCATGTGCAGTTCTTTGATAAAGCCAGCTTCTCTGAGTCGATTGATTTCGGACAGCATAGCCTTGCGGTTTGGTTCCGAAAAGCGCCGCAAAGGTTGTTTGACTGGTTTCGCTACTGGATCCAGATTGAGGTGGTGCTCGGCAAGTTCCTTGGGTACTCCTGGCATGTCAGCTGGACACCATGCGAAGATTTCCCAGCGCTCACGGAGGAACACGACGAGCGCGCTTTCCTATGCGAGATCCATGTTTGTTGCGATGGATGTCGTTTTCTTGGGATCTGTCGGGTGAATCTGGACTTCCTTAGAATCCTTAGTAGTGTCGAAGGTTGGTTCCCTGAGTGGCCTCCCTGAATCCGGCAACACATCATAGTCCGTTGTTAGCTTTGATTCCATGTACTCTGCCTGCATCCCGAAAGTTTCTGACAGTCGATGAAAGTCCTTGTCGCACTTATCAGCTAGCGCAAAACTGCCTTTTACTGTAATTGGTCCCTTGGGTCCACGGAGTCTCCATAGCAGGTACGTATAGTGTGGTACCGCCATAAACCTGGCGTACGCTGGTCTCCCCAATAAAGCGTGGTACTGTGAAGGGAAATCCACGACGTCGAACTCCAATCTCTCTATCCTATAATTTTCTCGGGTTCCAAACTGAACATCGAGATTGATTTTTCCCAGCGGATAATTTGGCTTATCTGGCGTGATTCCATGGAAACGCGTGTCAGTCGGTTTTAAGTTCGCCAGGGATATGTTCATCTTCCTTAGTGTATCCGCATACATAAGGTTTAAACTGCTGCCTCCATCGATGAATACTCGAGAAACGTCGAATCCTGCGATCACCGCTGGTAAGATAAGTGTTGATTGCCCTGGTCGAGGAACTTGTTGCGGGTGATCCGCTATTGTAAAGCCAATGTCCTGTCCCGACCAATTCAGGTACTTAATCGTAGGTGGAGGCATCTTCTCTGCCATGAACACTTGTCGTGAGATTACTTTCTGAGCCCTATTAGATGGCCTAGCTTTCTGAATCATCGAGACCGCGCCGTTGGAGTTAGGATCAACATATGGAGGTGGGTGTGGTGCTGTCGCTATTCTGAGCTGGTGCCGATTTTTGTCCGTAATTGCGGGAGGAGGTGGAAGGTGGATCTCACTCCTTGGCCCCTGAGGGTTTCTACTTGCTTGAGCATTAGCTTGCCCTGCAAATCTCAACATTGCTTGAAAATTTCGACAGTCCTTCTGTAGATGCCCTGACTGTCTCTTCCCGTTGTTATCAAGATAAAAATGCATCTGACATGGTCCATTCATCATATCTTCGGGAGACACATATGGTCTCTGGACCCTTGGTCCACTATTTTGTCTATTATTACGGGAATCACCTCTGTTGTCGCCTTGCTGCTCGCTACTTCTTTGATAATCATCTCGACTGTTTCCTCAAGTGTTTCCTCGGAACCCGGCCGATATTTGGCCAGGAGCATCATAACTCGAGAACTGTCGAGAGAATCGTCGTCTATTTTGGAAATTTCGACTGCGGTCCTCCTCTGGTGATCTATGTCGCTTGTTGTTGTAGGGATTCGTTGCATAGAAAACAAAAAAAATCCTACCGCGAGAACGCAATCCAAGCCAAGATGCAATCTAGAAGATGGGAGCAACGAGGGGATGGATTTCCAAAGCCTACAAGAGTAGGCTCTTGTTGCTGCGGTAGACGATCACTTGCCGCTTGCAAAAGCGCGTAGAAGATCTTGATCACGGTGCCACAATCGGGCAGCACCTCCGTACTCGGTCACACGTTCGGTGTTGATGAAGACGACGTCCTTCTCCCCGTTCCAGCGGGTAGTGGAAGTAGTAGATCCTCCTTAGAATTCCGGCAGCACGACGGCGTGGTGGCGGTGTTGGTGGAGATCTCCGACAGAGCTTCGCCTAAGCTATGTGGGAGAGAGAGGGAGGAGGGAACCGCTAGGGTTTCTAGGGAGAGGGGGCTCTTGGGGGGTGCGGCCATGGTGGTCTTGGTGTGGCCGGCCAGCCCCTCCCCTCCCCTCTTTATATAGGTGGAAGCCCCAAGGATTAGGTCAAAAGTCTCTGAATAAGACCCCAACATAAACCTTCCATATGACCAAACCTAGGGGAAGTGGGACTCCCCCCTTTCCTTTGGTGGGGTGGCCGGCCACCATGGGGAGGAGTCCACTTGGGACTCCTCCTCCCTTAGGCTGGCCGGCCAAGGTGGGTGGAGTCCCAGATTCCATGCTAATTTCTTCCGGACTCTTCTAGAACCTTCTAGAACCTTCCAGAAAAAAATACCGGATCATTTTCAAACCTAGAAAATGACTTCCTATATATGAATCTTATTCTCCGGACCATTCCGGAACTCCTCGTGATGTCTGGGATCCCATCCGAGACTCCGAACAAAACTTCGAACTCCATTCCATATTCAATATCTACAAATACGACATCAAACCTTAAGTGTGTCACCCTACGGTTCGTGAACTATGTGGACATGGTTGAGACCTCTCTCCGACCAATAACCAATAGCGGGATCTGGAGATCCATAATGGCTCCCACATATTCAACGATGACTTAGTGATCGAATGAACCATTCACATACGATACCAATTCCCTTTGTCACGCGATATTTTACTTGTCCGAGGTTTGATCATCGGTATCTCTATACCTTGTTCAACCTCGTCTCCTGACAAGTACTCTTTACTCGTACCGTGGTATGTGGTCTCTTATGAACCATTCATATGCTTGCAAGCTATTTTAGACGACATTCCACCGAGAGGGCCCAGAGTATATCTATCCGTCATCGGGATGGACAAATCCCACTGTTGATCCATATGTCTCAACTCATACTTTCCGGATACTTAATCCCACCTTTATAACCACCCATTTACGCAGTGGCGTTTGATGTAATCAAAGTACCTTTCCAGTATAAGTGATTTACATGATCTCATGGCCATAAGGACTAGGTAACTATGTATCGAAAGCTTATAGCAAATAACTTAATGACGTGATCTTATGCTACGCTTAATTGGGTGTGTCCATTACATCATTCATATAATGATATAACCTTGTTATTAATAACATCCAATGTCCATGATTATGAAACTAATCATCTATTAATCAACAAGCTAGTTAAGAGGCTTACTAGGGACTCATTGTTGTTTACATAACACACATGTATCAATGTTTCGGTTAATACAATTATAGCATGGTATATAAACATTTATCATAAACACAAAGATATATAATAACCACTTTTATTATTGCCTCTTGGGCATATCTCCAACAGTCTCCCACTTGCACTAGAGTCAATAATCTAGTTTACATTTGTAAAGATATAACACCTTGGCCTTCTGGTGCTTTATCATGTTTTGCTCACGGGAGAGGTTTTAGTCAACGATTCTGACACACTCAGAAACGTATGTATTTTGCAATTCATTAGCGTCTTCACGCATCACTCATTTTCCAAATGAGTCGGCATTAAATATGTTTGGTCTTCTGGTGGAACCTTAATTCCGCGGTCTGAAATATGTCACTAATATTGTCATACACAATATAGCTTCAAAGTTCTGACAATATCGGAACTACACCAAGTTCACAAAGAACTTCTTGACTTAACATCCTCAATCATTGTCAAAACAATGACATACTCTGCCTTCTTTTGTAGAATCCGTCACAATATTTTAGAACTCTTCTAAATCTAGCATTGTGCTACCTTTTAATCAACACTTAGCCTAATTGAGATTTGAAATTAATTTTATATGTGACCAAACAAATATCGGTGCAACACCTTACAGCGATTTGTTTGTCATTACCCCATATAAAACTATATATATATATCCTTGGTTCTTCGACTAATGAAATCAAAAATTCTTTGACTATTTCATCGAGTGAAGATTCCAACTCCGCGATACTCACTTCATCCAATTGAAGTTCGTATACCTATCTAGTATTCCACGGACTAGCAAAACAATTGATTGTATCTTGTATACACCTTTAATACACACTTCTGTTAAGTAATGTATTTTGCCATCCTACTATCATATCTCATGAAAGAAATATGTAGCGATTACTAGAATAATCCACATAGACTATAAGCATTGCTACGGAAGATCTAATTTTATCGTAGTCAACTCTTTGAACTTTGTCGTAAACAACTTTTCAACAAGTCGAGCTTATTCAAGGATATTCCATCCAAGTCCATCAATTTTATAGATCCATTTACTTTCAAAAAGTATTCATCTATCTTGGATTTCATGGCGTATAGCCATTTTAACGGAGTCAGGGCCCATCATAACTTCTTTGTATGTAGTTGGTTTATCATTGTTCAAAAAAAATCCTTTGTTCACAAATCATTTATTTGATCACAAAGTAAACCATACCTACAAGGTTCAATAAGTACTTCGATCTCCATGACTATAACATTTTGTAGACATGGGAGCCATGATCGTCGTGGCCGCTTCCGGAACCAATTCCGATGCTGCGCTACTCTGATCATTATGCTCAGGTTCATAAACCTTATCAAGTTATATTGTCCTCCCACTCAAATACTTCGCTAAAAAAAATTTCTTGGAAATAAGTAAGAAACATCGACAAACACTTTTGTCTTTGTCTCCATAGTGGAAAGAATTCCCAATCAGTTCTGTGGGATAACCAACAAAGACATTCATCCGATTTTGGTTGTAAACTTATTTACTTTATGCTATGCATTCCAAAATTTAAGAAAGGACTATTAGGGTTCATACCCATGCCATAACTCGTATGGTGTCATTTCAACGGATCATGATGATGCTCTATTCAGTGTAAAAGCAGTAGTCTCTAAAGCATAATCCACAAAAATGTAATGGCATCAATATTTTATCTCATCATTGATCCAACAAGGTTTGGATACGTCTCTCGGATACTTCATCATCACTATGGTACTCCAAGAAACGTGAGTTGTAGAACAACTTCATAACTCTCTTAGATGTTCGCTAATACTCGTAATTCAAATATTTCCACTATGATCCAATCATAGATATTTGACTTTTCTATTACGATGATTTCCACTTCATGCTGAAATTTATTTGAATCTATTCAAATGTTTCAAATTTCTTCCTTATCGAATATATCCACATATATATACTCAATTCATTGTTGGAAGTTTTCATGAAGTAGAAGAATCTCCCGCACACAACTATGCCCAGTGAACCACATATATCATCATGTATGTTTCCACTAAGTTAGTTGCCCGTTCAACTCTTGGACTATGAACGGTATTTTAGTCATTCTCTTTAGAAAATATTTGCAAGCGCCAAACGATTCAAAAATCAAATGACTCCAAAAATCCATTTGCATGGAGTTCCTTCATGCGTTCCTTTCTAAATAAGTGGAATTCAAATCATTTGCCTTATGGCATTTTAGCGTCAGTGTTATGTATGTGTATTTCACCATTAAGATTTATAATAACTTATCCATCGTACATGGCGTAATGTCATAATTTGAACAACTCATTGTTTTCATTTAACCAGAGCAAAATAACAATTATTAAGTTCTTTATTATAAATTATAAGGGCTAGGTAGAATGCCAACGGCAAGCATAATAACACTTTATTATGTTCCAGATTGTGCATTATTACCATATTCCTTATTAGTCACTTAGGCCATCATATTCTTGTATTGTGTTATATTGTATGACATCTCATACCAACCAATCTGGTACAAATACCCAACAATTTCATTATGTGACCAAACAAGGAATACATCCATAACATGTATGTCATTTATATACACCTGAGCTAGACTTTCTAGTCTTTTCTTTCTTTCTGCCAAAATATGTTTTGTAGTTTCTCTTTTAGCTTTCCTCATTCTCAAAAAATACTTCACCTTCAATAACTTCTATGTTTGTTGGTCAAATACCAATAACCTTGAGGTTCTTACTTTGAAGTTGATCATCATATGACAAGTGTTTCAGATTTCACTATTAGTAACTTTGTAATATGATGAACAATTTCACTCATAATTTTATCCATCATATCATGACGACTTTTCCGAGACCATGTCTGTACATGCTAGGCTCGTAAAGTTTAAACTCAGTATTTGCATGTGCAAACTGGCTTGCACCCGTTGTATGCACACGTAGAATCTATAACACCCGATCATCACGAGATGCTTCGAAACGACGAGTCTTAGCAACGGTGCATACTAAGGACGATCACTTCATGGATATGCGAATATCGTTAGTGCCCCAAAAGTTGGAGAATTGGGACGCCTGGCGTCTTCAACCTTCATACATTCCCATAAAACTTATGAGTTTATGTAGTCTCACCAAATTATATTCTATCATCTTGCAACAAGGTCTTAGATATCACATATATCTCATACCTCGCTTTTTTCTGAAAACTAAATTTTCAGCTCCTTACTTTTCAAACAGATTTGAACTTCAAATTTCACGGAGACAAGATAACTTTAGGTACTAATTGAAACCATAACTCTATGAATCAACAATGTGAGGTTTACTAAAAGTTTGCAATAGGACTTAATCATTTCTTGATTCTTTAACAATACGGTACCAATCCGTAAAGTTTCTTATCAGATTTTAACAGTATTTCAATCTCAATAACAAGACTAGCGCATGGTAGAAAAATGGATGCCAATCTACAAAATTAATTCAAAATACTACTCAGACTATGTTCATGATAATTAGTTCATGTTTTAATCTAATTACTAATGAACTCCCACTTAATACAACATCCCTCATAGTTGTTAAGTGGTACACGATCCAAATCCACTACACCAAAGCCGATCATCACGTGAGATGATGTAGCTTCAATAGTGAACATCAACATGTTGATCATATCATCCATATGACTCGTGTTCAACCTTTCGGTTTCCGTTGTCCCGAGGCCATGTCTGTACATGCTAGGCTCGTCAAGCAAACCCAAGTATTCCGCGTGTGCAACATGGCTTACACCCGTTGTATGTGAACGTTGAGTCTATCACATCCGATCATCACGAGATGCTTCGAAACGATGAACTGTGCAACGGTGCATACGAGGGGAGAACACTTTATTATCTTGATATTAATGTGAGGGATCATCTTATAATGCTACCGTCGCGTTCTAAGCAAAATAAGATGCATAAAGGATTAACATCACATGCAATTCATATGTGATATAATATGGCCCTTTAGTCTTTGCGCCTTCGATCTTCATCTCCAAAGCACGGACATGATCTCCATCATCAACGGACATGATATCCATCATCGTCGGCGTAGCGTCAAGGTCCATGGCGCCGTCTTCATGGTTGTTCACCTCATGTAGCAACTATTACAACTACTTTGAAATACTACTCAACATGAAATTTAAAGACAACCATAAGGCTCCTGCCGGTTGCCACAATACAATAATGATCATCTCATACATATTCATCATCACATTATGGCCATATCACATCACCAAACCCTGCAAAAACAAGTTAGACGTCTCTAATTTGGTTTGCATATTTTACGTGGTTTAGGGTTTTTGAGTAAGATCTAATCTACCTACGAACATGAACCACAACGGTGATACTAGTGTTGTCAATAGAAAGAGTAAATTGAATCTTCACTATGGTGGGAGAGACAGACACCCGCAAAGCCACTTATGCAATACAAGTTGCATGTCGAATGTGGAGCAAGTCTCATGAACGCGGTCATGTAAAGTTAGCCCGAGCCGCTTCATCCCACCATGCCACAAAGATGCAAAGTACTCGAACTAAAGACAACATAAGCATCAACGCCCACAAAACAATTGTGTTCTACTCGTGCAACCATCTATGCATAGACACGGCTCTGATACCACTGTAGGGATTCGTTGCATAGAAAACAAAAAAAATTCCTACCACGAGAACGCAATCCAAGCCAAGATGCAATCTAGAAGACGGGAGCAACGAGGGGATGATCGAGACTCACCCTTGAAGATTTCCAAAGCCTACAAGAGTAGGCTCTTGTTGCTGCAGTAGACGATCACTTGCCGCTTGCAAAAGCGCGTAGAAGATCTTGATCACGGTGCCACAATCGGGCAGCACCTCCGTACTCGGTCACACGTTCGGTGTTGATGAAGACGACGTCCTTCTCCCCGTTCCAGCGGGCAGCGGAAGTAGTAGATCCTCCTCAGAATCCCGGTAGCATGACGACGTGGTGGCGGTGTTGGTGGAGATCTCCGACAGAGCTTCGCCTAAGCTATGTGGGAGAGAGAGGGAGGAGGGAACCGCTAGGGTTTCTAGGGAGAGGGGGCTCTTGGGGGGTGCGGCCATGGTGGTCTTGGTCTGGCCGGCCAGCCCCTCCCCTCCCCTCTTTATATAGGTGGAAGCCCCAAGGATTAGGTCAAAAGTCTCCGAATAAGACCCCAACATAAACCTTCCATATGACCAAACCTAGGGGAAGTGGGACTCCCCCCTTTCCTTTGGTGGGGTGGCCGGCCACCATGGGGAGGAGTCCACTCCTCCCTTAGGCTGGCCGGCCAAGGTGGGTGGCGTCCCTCTGGGACTCCACCTTCCATGCTAATTTCTTCCGGACTCTTCTATAACCTTCTAGAACCTTCCAGAAAAAATACCAGATCATTTTCAAACCTAGAAAATGACTTCCTATATATGAATCTTATTCTCTGGACCATTCCGGAACTCCTCGTGATGTCTGGGATCCCATCCGAGACTCCGAACAAAACTTCGAACTCCATTCCATATTCAATATCTACTAATACGACATCAAACCTTAAGTGTGTCACCCTACGGTTTGCGAACTATGTGGACAAGGTTGAGACCTCTCTCCGACCAATAACCAATAGCGGGATCTGGAGATCCATAATGTCTCCCACATATTCAACGATGACTTAGTGATCGAATAAACTATTCACATACGATACCAATTCCCTTTGTCACGAGATATTTTACTTGTCCGAGGTTTGATCATCGGTATCTCTATACCTTGTTCAACCTCGTCTCCTGACAAGTACTCTTTACTCGTACCGTGGTATGTGGTCTCTTATGAACCATTCATATGCTTGCAAGCTATTTTAGACGACATTCCACCGAGAGGGCCCAGAGTATATCTATCCGTCATCGGGATGGACAAATCCCACTGTTGATCCATATGTCTCAACTCATACTTTCCGGATACTTAATCCCACCTTTATAACCACCCATTTACGCAGTGGCGTTTGATGTAATCAAAGTACCTTTCCAGTATAAGTGATTTACATGATCTCATGGTCATAAGGACTAGGTAACTATGTATCGAAAGCTTATAGCAAATAACTTAATGACGTGATCTTATGCTACGCTTAATTGGGTGTGTCCATTACATCATTCATATAATGATATAACCTTGTTATTAATAACATCCAATGTTCATGATTATGAAACTAATCATCTATTAATCAACAAGCTAGTTAAGAGGCTTACTAGGGACTCATTGTTGTTTACATAACACACATGTATCAATGTTTCGGTTAATACAATTATAGCATGGTATATAAACATTTATCATAAACACAAAGATATATAATAACCACTTTTATTATTGCCTCTTGGGCATATCTCCAACAGTCTCCCACTTGCACTAGAGTCAATAATCTAGTTTACATTTGTAAAGATATAACACCTTGGCCTTCTGGTGCTTTATCATGTTTTGCTCACGGGAGAGGTTTTAGTCAACGATTCTGACACACTCAGAAACGTATGTATTTTGCAATTCATTAGCGTCTTCACGCATCACTCATTTTCCAAATGAGTCGGCATTAAATATGTTTGGTCTTCTGGTGGAACCTTAATTCCGCGGTCTGAAATATGTCACTAATATTGTCATACACAATATAGCTTCAAAGTTCTGACACTATCGGAATTACACCAAGTTCACAAAGAACTTCTTAACTTAACATCCTCAATCATTGTCAAAACAATGACATACTCTGCCTTCTTTTGTAGAATCCGTCACAATATTTTAGAACTCTTCTAAATCTAGCATTGTCCTACCTTTTAATCAACACTTAGCCTAATTGAGATTTGAAATTAATTTTATATGTGACCAAACAAATATCGGTGCAACACCTTACAGCGATTTGTTTGTCATTACCCCATATAAAACTATATATATATCCTTGGTTCTTCTAAACCACACAGGGATATTCTTACTGTTTGTCCATTGATCATTGCATGTATCATTTTGGTATATGCTCCTAACTTTTTAGAACACAGGACATCTGATTGTGTACATATTATTCGTGATCTATAATCACTCATGTGTTTTTACTCATTGAGTGTCAGATACACTCAAGTCTTGTTAAACCTTCACATGACAAGAACATTTTCTTAATGTTTCTATATTGAACTACTTCAATATCCATTCTATGTACTTTGACTTAAACTTATTATGTGTCTCAATCTATCTTCATAGATCTTGAAAATAAATATGTTTCAGTCCATATCCTTTCATTGAAGTTAATTCTCAATGAAACCTTTTATAATCAAGTATATAATTACATCATTTATAACCAACTATATGTATCTACATAAAGTATTATAAATATGTCTCAGTGCTCCCACTTAATTTCTTGCAAATGCAAGCATCTTCATCGTTTCTGATGAAATCAAAAATTCTTTGACTATTTCATCGAGTGAAGATTCCAACTCCGCGATACTCACTTCATCCAATTGAAGTTCGTATACCTATCTAGTATTCCACGGACTAGCAAAACAATTGATTGTATCTTGTATACACCTTTAATACACACTTCTGTTAAGTAATGTATTTTGCCATCCTACTATCATATCTCATGAAAGAAATATGTAGCGATTACTAGAATAATCCACATAGACTATAAGCATTGCTACGGAAGATCTAATTTTATCGTAGTCAACTCTTTGAACTTTGTCGTAAACAACTTTTCGACAAGTCGAGCTTATTCAAGGATATTCCATCCAAGTCCATCAATTTTATAGATCCATTTACTTTCGAAAAGTATTCATCTATCTTGGATTTCATGGCGTATAGCCATTTTAACGGAGTCAGGGCCCATCATAACTTCTTTGTATGTAGTTGGTTTATCATTGTTCAAAAAAAATCCTTTGTTCACAAATCATTTATTTGATCACAAAGTAAACCATACCTACAAGGTTCAATAAGTACTTCGATCTCCATGACTATAACATTTTGTAGACATGGGAGCCATGATCGTCGTGGCTGCTTCCGGAACCAATTCCGATGCTGCGCTACTCTGATCATTATGCTCAGGTTCATAAATCTTATCAAGTTATATTGTCCTCCCACTCAAATACTTCGCTAAAAACAATTTCTTGGAAATAAGTAAGAAACATCGACAAACACTTTTGTCTTTGTCTCCATAGTGGAAAGAATTCCCAATCAATTCTGTGGGATAACCAACAAAGACATTCATCCGATTTTGGTTGTAAACTTATTTACTTTATGCTATGCATTCCAAAATTTAAGAAAGGACTATTAGGGTTCATACCCATGCCATAACTCGTATGGTGTCATTTCAACGGATCATGATGATGCTCTATTCAGTGTAAAAGCGGTAGTCTCTAAAGCATAATCCACAAAAATATAATGGTATCAATATTTTATCTCATCATTGTTCCAACAAGGTTTGGATACGTCTCTCGGATACTTCATCATCACTATGATACTCCAAGAAACGTGAGTTGTAGAACAACTTCATAACTCTCTTAGATGTTCGCTAATACTCGTAATTCAAATATTTCCACTATGATCCAATCATAGATATTTGACTTTTCTATTACGATGATTTCCACTTCATGCTGAAATTTATTTGAATCTATTCAAATGTTTCAAATTTCTTCCTTATCGAATATATCCACATATATATACTCAATTCATTGTTGGAAGTTTTCATGAAGTAGAAGAATCTCCCGCACACAACTATGCCCAGTGAACCACATATATCATCATGTATGTTTCCACTAAGTTAGTTGCCCGTTCAACTCTTGGACTATGAACGGTATTTTAGACATTCTCTTTAGAAAATATTTGCAAGCGCCAAACGATTCAAAAATCAAATGACTCCAAAAATCCATTTGCATGGAGTTCCTTCATGCGTTCCTTTCTAAATAAGTGGAATTCAAATCATTTGCCTTATGGCATTTTAGCGTCAGTGTTATGTATGTGTATTTCACCATTAAGATTTATAATAACTTATCCATCGTACATGGCGTAATGTCATAATTTGAACAACTCATTGTTTTCATTTAACCAGAGCAAAATAACAATTATTAAGTTCTTTATTATAAATTATAAGGGCTAGGTAGAATGCCAACGACAAGCATAATAACACTTTATTATGTTCCAGATTGTGCATTATTACCATATTCCTTATTAGTCACTTAGGCCATCATATTCTTGTATTGTGTTATATTGTATGACATCTCATACCAACCAATCTGGTACAAATACCCAACAATTTCATTATGTGACCAAACAAGGAATACATCCATAACATGTATGTCATTTATATACACCTGAGCTAGACTTTCTAGTCTTTTCTTTCTTTCTGCCAAAATATGTTTTGTAGTTTCTCTTTTAGCTTTCCTCATTCTCAAAAAATACTTCACCTTCAATAACTTCTAGGTTTGTTGGTCAAATACCAATAACCTTGAGGTTCTTACTTTGAAGTTGATCATCATATGACAAGTGTTTCAGATTTCACTATTAGTAACTTTGTAATATGATGAACAATTTCACTCATAATTTTATCCATCATATCATGACGACTTTTCTGAGACCATGTCTGTACATGCTAGGCTCGTAAAGTTTAAACTCAGTATTCGCATGTGCAAATCTGGCTTGCACCCGTTGTATGCACACGTAGAATCTATAACACCCGATCATCACGAGATGCTTCGAAACGACGAGTCTTAGCAACGGTGCATACTAAGGACGATCACTTCATGGATATGCGAATATCGTTAGTGCCCCAAAAGTTGGAGAATTGGGACGCCTGGCGTCTTCAACCTTCATACATTCCCATAAAACTTATGATTTTATGTAGTCTCACCAAATTATATTATATCATCTTGCAACAAGGTCTTAGATATCACATATATCTCATACCTCGCTTATTTCCGAAAACTAAATTTTCAGCTCCTTACTTTTCAAACAGATTTGAACTTCAAATTTCACGGAGACAAGATAACTTTAGGTACTAATTGAAACCATAACTCTGAATCAACAATGTGAGGTTTACTAAAAGTTTGCAATAGGACTTAATCATTTCTTGATTCTTTAACAATACGGTACCAATCCGTAAAGTTTCTTATCAGATTTTAACAGTATTTCTATCTCAATAACAAGACTAGTGCATGGTAGAAAAACGGATGCCAATCTACAAAATTAATTCAAAATACTACTCAGACTATGTTCATGATAATTAGTTCATGTTTTAATCTAATTACTAATGAACTCCCACTTAATACAACATCCCTCATAGTTGTTAAGTGGTACACGATCCAAATCCACTACACCAAAACCGATCATCACGTGAGATGATGTAGCTTCAATAGTGAACATCAACATGTTGATCATATCATCCATATGACTCGTGTTCAACCTTTCGGTTTCCGTTGTCCCGAGGCCATGTCTGTACATGCTAGGCTCGTCAAGCAAACCCAAGTATTCCGCGTGTGCAACATGGCTTACACCCGTTGTATGTGAACGTTGAGTCTATCACATCCGATCATCACGAGATGCTTCGAAATGACGAACTGTGCAACGGTGCATACGAGGGGTGATAACCCACAAGTATAGGGGATCGCGATAGTCTTCGAGGGTAGTATAACCCAATTTATTGATTCGACACAAGGGGAGGTAAAGAATACTTATAAGCCTTAACAACTGAGTTGTCAATTCAGCTGCACCTGGAAAAGCACTAGCAACAGGGGTGATGTGAAAGTAACAGTAATATGAGAGCAGTAGTAACAAGAATACAAAGCAAAGAATAGCAATATGAGAGCAATGGCACGAGAAGATAGTTGATACTACTTCCAATGACATGTAGAACAAGTATATTATGATGAGAGATGGACCGGGGTTCCCAGCGATCTACACTAGTGGTAACTCTCCAATAAGTGACAAGTGTTGGGTGAACAAATTACAGTTGGGCAATTGATAGGAATCAAAGCATTAAGAAAGAACATCAGGCTTATTAATTATGTAGGCATGTTTTCCGTATATAGTCGTACGTGCTCGCAATGAGAAACTTGCACAACATCTTTTGTCCTACCTGCCGGTGGCAGCCGGGCCTCAAGGGAAACTACTGGATATTAAGGTACTCCTTTTAATAGAGTACCGGAGCAAAGCATTAACACACCATGAAAACATGTGATCCTCACATCACTACCATCCCCTCCGGTTGTCCCGATTTCTGTCACTTCGGGGCCATTGGTTCCGGACAGTGACATGTGCATACAACTTGTAGATACAATCTAAGCAATAAGTATAGAGCTCAAATCTAAGATCATGCCACTCGGGCCCTAGTGACAAGCATTAAGCATAACAAGATTGCAGCAACAATAACTTCACAAACTTTATAGATAGACTAATCATAATGTATCATCCATCGGATCCCAACAAACACAACACCGATTACATCAGATGAATCTCAATCATGTAAGGCAGCTCATGAGACCATTGTATTGAAGTACATGGGGGAGAGTATACCGACATAGCTACTGCTAGAACCCGTAGTCCATGGGGAAACTACTCACGGAGCATGATGGAGGCGGTGGCGTTGATGGAGATGGCTTCCGGGGGCACTTCCCCGTTCCGGCAGGGTGCCGGAACAGTTCTCGTCCCCCCGAATTGAGTTTCGCGATGGCGGCGACGCCCCGGAGTCTTTCTCGGAGTTTCGTCAATTGGTATCGCGTTTTTAGGTCGAAAGGGATTTTATAGGCGAAGAGGCGGCGCAGGGGGCACTGGGGCGCCACACCATAGGGTGGCGCGGGCCTGTGCCAGGCCGCGCCGCCTTATGGTCCAGTGGCCCTCTCGGCCCCTCTCCGACTCCTCTTCGGTGTTCTGGATGCTTCCGGGAAAAATAGGAGGTTTGGCGTTGATTTCGTCCAATTCCGAGAATATTGCCCGAACAGCCTTTGGAACCAAAACAGCAGAAAACAGGAACTGGCACTGTGGCATCTCGTTAATAGGTTAGTTCCGGAAAATGCATGAAATCATCATAAAGTGCAAGCAAAACATGTAAGTATTGTCATAAAACAAGCATGGAACGACAGAAATTATGGATACGTCGGGGACGTATCAGCATCCCCAAGCTTAGTTCTCGCTCGTTCCGAGTGGTAAACGATAAAAAGAATAATTTCTGTAGTGACATGCTACTTACATAACCTTGATCATACTATTACAAAGCATATGAAATGAATGAAGTGACTCAAGGCAATGATCTATAGTTGCTAACAAGTAGATAACATATAGCAAAACTTTTCATAAAGAGTACTTTCAAGACAAGCATCAAAAGATTGCACAAGAGTTAACTCATAAAGCAATAAGTTCATAGTAAAGGCATCGAAGCAACACAAAGGAGGATATAAGTTTCAGCGGTTGCTTTCAACTTTCAACATGTATATCTCATGGATATTGTCAACATAGAGTAATATGATGAATGCAAATATGCAAGTATGTAAGAATCAATGCACGGTTGACACAAGTGTTTGCTTCTTGAGGTGGAGAGAAATAGGTGAACTGACTCAACATTAAAAGTAAAAGAATGGTCCTTCAAAGAGGAAAGCATCGATTGCTATATTTGTGCTAGAGCTTTGGTTTTGAAAACATATAGAGAGCATAAAAAGTAAAATTTTGAGAGGTGTTTGTTGTTGTCAACGAATGGTAATGGGTACACTAACTACCTCGCCAACCGGACTTTCAAGAGCGGCTCCCATTTTATTTAATTTTTGTGTGGCACTCCTTCCAACCTTTCTTTCACAAACCATGGCTAACCGAATCCTCGGGTGCCTGCCAACAATCTCATACCATGAAGGAGTGCCTTTTTATTTTAGTTTTATTATGATGACACTCCTCCCATCCTTTGCTTACACAAGCCATGGCTAACCGAATCCTTCGGGTGCCGTCCAACAATCACATACCATGGAGGAGTGTCTATTTAGTTTGATTAATTTGGGACTGGGAATCTCATTGCCAGCTCTTTTTGCAAAATTATTGGATAAGCGGATGTGCCACTAGTCCATATGAGAGTCCGTCAAAAGTAAATGACAAGGTTGAAAGCTAAACACCACATACTTCCTCATGAGCTATAAAACATTAACACAAATCAGAGGTAATAAATTTTGAATTGTTTAAAGGTAGCACTCAAGCAATTTACTTTGGAATGGCAGGAAATACCACATAGTAGGTAGGTATGGTGGACACAAATGGCATAGTGGTTGGCTCAAGTATTTTGGATGCATGAGAAGTATTCCCTCTCAATACAAGGTTTAGGCTAGCAAGGTTGTTTGAAGCAAACATAAGTATGAACTGACAAAAAACTTACATAAGAACATATTGCAAGCATTATAATACTCTACACTGTCTTCCTTGTTGCTCAAACACTTTTACTAGAAAATATCTAGACCTTAAGAGAGATCAATTACGCAAACCAATTTTAACAAGCTCTACAGTAGTTCTCCACTAATAGGTTTAAACTACATGAAAAAAAACTTAAACATGATCTACTTGAAAGCTCAAAACAATTGCCAAGTGTCAAATTATCCAAGACATATGAGGCATTTTCCTTTTCCAACCAAATAAAGATAAGTATTGTAGCTTCCAACTTTTATTCATTGAACATTAAAAGTAAAACGAAGAACAAGTGTTCATATGAAAAAGCGGAGCGTGTATCTCTCCCAAACAAGGATTGCTAGGATCCGAATTTATTCAAACACAAACAATAATAAAAACACACAGACGCTCCAAGTAAAGCACATATGATGTGACTGAATAAAAATATAGTTTCAGGGGAGGAACCTGATAAGTTGGTGAAGAAGGGGATGCCTTGGGCATCCCCAAGCTTAGACGCTTGAGTCTTCTTGAAATATGCAGGGATGAACCACGGGGGCATCCCCAAGCTTAGACTTTTCACTCTTCTTGATCATATATCATCCTCCTCTCTTGACCCTTGAAAACTTCCTTCACAACAAACTTCTCATAAACTTCATTAGAGGGGTTAGTACTCAAAAAATTTGAATCCACCTTGGTCCTGTAGTGGCACATTGCAAGAACTCAATAAAACATTAGCTACAGCTCTCTACGTCTAGAAAACCTCGCTCAAAGTCCACAAGAGACAATGCAAAAAACAGAGACAGAATCTGCCAAAACAGAACAGCCAATAAAGACGAATTTTAATAAAATACTTCCGTTGCTCAAATCAGAAAACTCAAAACTAATGAAAGTTGCGTACATATCTGAGGAACACGCACGTAAATTGGCATATTTTTCTGATTTTTTCTACAGAGGAAACAGCCCAGATTCGTGACAGATAGAAATCTGTTTCTGCGCAGAAATCCAAATCTAGTATCAACCTTCGATTAGAGGCTTCACTTGGCACAACAAAACACAAAACTAAGATAAGGAGAGGTTGCTACAGTAGTAAACAACTTCCAAGACACAAATATAAAATAAAGTACTATAGCAAAATAACACATGGGTTATCTCCCAAGAAGTTGCTTTCTTTATAGCCATTAAGATGGGCTCAGCAGTTTTAATGATGCACTCGCAAGAAATAGTATTTGAAGCAAAAGAGAGCATCAAGAGGCAAATCCAAAACACATTTAAGTCTAACATACTTCCTATGCAAAGGAATCTTGTAAATAAACAAGTTCATGAAAAGCAAAGTAACAAGCATAAGAAGATAGAACAAGTATAACTTCAAAATTTTAAGCATATAGAGAGGCGTATTAGTACTATGCAAATTTCTACAACCATGTTTTCCTCTCTCATAATAATTTTCAGTAGCTTCATGAACAAACTCAACAATATAGCTATCACATGCAGCATACTTTTCATGATCCACAAACATATAATTTTTATCAAGTTCAAGAATAGTGGATTTAATGCTTTCAAACTTACTTTTATTAATAATATAACAAGGTAGTTGATCATTCTCAAGAGATATGGGACTCATAGAATAAGTCAAGAACTCTCCAATCCCATTTTCATTAGTAGCACAATTAATATTATCAAGTAACATAGGACCATCATCTAGAGATTTATCATAAACATTTGCCAAGCAAAATTCTTTAGTACCATGCATTTCGACATCGTGCACAAACAAAGCATTATCATAAGATTTATCAAAGTAGCATGGATTATCATAAATAACAGTAGCATAATTATTCTCACAAGTATTACTCATAGGTACTATTTCAAGAGAATCCACAGGAACATAACATTCAACCTCTTCCGGTAAGCATGGAGGACAATCAAATAGTGTAAGGGATAAAGAGTTACTCTCATTAGAAGGTTGGCATGGGTAGCTAATCCATTCTTCCTCCTTTTGTTCGTCGCTCTCCTCTTCTTTTTCATCCAATGAGCTTTCAGGTTCATCAATTTCCTCCTCTTTTTCATCCAATGAGCTTTCAGGTTCATCAATTTCTTCTTCCACCGGTTCCTGCAAATTGTGAGTGCATTCTTGTGCATTAATGTGTCTCTCTTTATAATCAATGATATAAGGATTATTACCGAAGCATTCTATGCAACAATTAAGGATAGAAGAGACATAATCTTTAAGGTCCTTACAAACAACACAAGTTTCATAATTCTCAACCATGAAGGATTCGATCTCAGAGGCTCCCATAAACACGACAAATTGTTCTACCTCTTCGAACCCATAATGAATATAGCAATTCCGATTATAGTTCTTAATTAAAAATTCCTCACTAAAGCCACATTGAAATTTAAGATGTTTAGTATCCTGTTGAGAGCAACAGTTTATATCATGGCGTTTAAGCAAGATTTTAGCAATTGTATCCACTTTTTCTATCATAGCACTCATTATTTCACCAGCTCTTGATTTCCTATAATTATTATAACATTCTATGAGCTCCAAGTAGGTTGTTGGTTCTCCCATAACAGTAGTTTTTAATTTTTTTGGTTTTTCAAATTTTTATGGATTTTTGGGTATATGAGACAAATAAAACAAGACAAAAATAAACTAAGCAAAAGTAAACTACGCAAACTAATACTAGACAGAAATAAACTAAGCAAAAATAAACTAGACAAAAGTAAACTAAGCAAAACAAAATAAAATAAAACAGGGAAAGAGGTAGAGTGTACTCCCCAGGTGAACTTATGAGTAGAGCTATGCCTCCCCGGCAACGGCGCCTTAAAAGCTTGATCTTGATAACCCACAAGTATAGGGGATCGCGATAGTCTTCGAGGGTAGTATAACCCAATTTATTGATTCGACACAAGGGGAGGTAAAGAATACTTATAAGCCTTAACAACCGAGTTGTCAATTCAGCCGCACTGAAAAGCACTAGCAACAGGGGTGATGTGAAAGTAACAGTAATATGAGAGCAGTAGTAACAAAGAATACGTAAAGAATAGCAATATGAGAGCAATGGCACGAGAAGATAGTTGATACTACTTCCAATGACATGTAGAACAAGTATATTATGATGAGAGATGGACCGGGGTTCCCAGCGATCTACACTAGTGGTAACTCTCCAATAAGTGACAAGTGTTGGGTGAACAAATTACAGTTGGGCAATTGATAGGAATCAAAGCATTAAGAAAGAACATCAGGCTTATTAATTATGTAGGCATGTTTTCCGTATATAGTCGTACGTGCTCGCAATGAGAAACTTGCACAACATCTTTTGTCCTACCAGCCGGTGGCAGCCGGGCCTCAAGGGAAACTATCGGATATTAAGGTACTCCTTTTAATAGAGTACCGAGCAAAGCATTAACACACCATGAAAACATGTGATCCTCACATCACTACCATCCCCTCCGGTTGTCCCGATTGGCCACTTCGGGGCCATTGGTTCCGGATGATGACATGTGCATACAACTTGTAGATACAATCTAAGCAATAAGTATAGAGCTCAAATCTAAGATCATGCCACTCGGGCCCTAGTGACAAGCATTAAGCATAACAAGATTGCAGCAACAATAACTTCACAAACTTTATAGATAGACTAATCATAATGTATCATCCATCGGATCCCAACAAACACAACACCGATTACATCAGATGAATCTCAATCATGTAAGGCAGCTCATGAGACCATTGTATTGAAGTACATGGGGGAGAGTATACCGACATAGCTATCGCTAGAACCCGTAGTCCATGGGGAAACTACTCACGGAGCATGATGGAGGCGGTGGCGTTGATGGAGATGGCTTCCGGGGCACTTCCCGTTCGGCAGGTGCCGAATGCAGTTGTCCCCGAATTGGAGTTTCGCGATGGCGGCGGCGCCCGGAGTCTTTCTGGAGTTTCGTCAATTGGTATCGCGTTTTTAGGTCGAAAGGGATTTTATAGGCGAAGAGGCGGCGCGGGGGGCACTGGGGCGCCACACCATAGGGTGGCGCGGGCCCGTGCCAGGCCGCGCCGCCTTATGGTCCGGTGGCCCTCTCGGCCCCTCTCCGACTCCTCTTCGGTGTTCTGGATGCTTCCGGGAAAAATAGGAGGTTTGGCGTTGATTTCGTCCAATTCCGAGAATATGGCCCGCACAGCCTTTCGGAACCAAAAACAGCAGAAAACAGAACCGGCACCTTTGTGGCATCTCGTTAATAGGTTAGTTAGGAAAATGCATGAAATCATCATAAAGTGCAAGCAAAACATGTAAGTATTGTCATAAAACAAGCATGGAACGACAGAAATTATGGATACGTCGGGGACGTATCAGCATCCCCAAGCTTAGTTCTCGTCGTCCCGAGGTAAACGATAAAAAGAATAATTTTTGTAGTGACATGCTACTTACATAACCTTGATCATACTATTACAAAGCATATGAAATGAATGAAGTGACTCAAGGCAATGATCTATAGTTGCTAACAAGTAGATAACATATAGCAAAACTTTTCATAAAGAGTACTTTCAAGACAAGCATCAAAAGATTGCACAAGAGTTAACTCATAAAGCAATAAGTTCATAGTAAAGGCATCGAAGCAACACAAAGGAGGATATAAGTTTCAGCGGTTGCTTTCAACTTTCAACATGTATATCTCATGGATATTGTCAACATAGAGTAATATGATGAATGCAAATATGCAAGTATGTAAGAATCAATGCACGGTTGACACAAGTGTTTGCTTCTTGAGGTGGAGAGAAATAGGTGAACTGACTCAACATTAAAAGTAAAAGAATGGTCCTTCAAAGAGGAAAGCATCGATTGCTATATTTGTGCTAGAGCTTTGGTTTTGAAAACATATAGAGAGCATAAAAAGTAAAATTTTGAGAGGTGTTTGTTGTTGTCAACGAATGGTAATGGGTACACTAACTACCTCGCCAACCGGACTTTCAAGAGCGGCTCCCATTTTATTTAATTTTTGTGTGGCACTCCTTCCAACCTTTCTTTCACAAACCATGGCTAACCGAATCCTCGGGTGCCTGCCAACAATCTCATACCATGAAGGAGTGCCTTTTTATTTTAGTTTTATTATGATGACACTCCTCCCATCCTTTGCTTACACAAGCCATGGCTAACCGAATCCTTCGGGTGCCGTCCAACAATCACATACCATGGAGGAGTGTCTATTTAGTTTGATTAATTTGGGACTGGGAATCTCATTGCCAGCTCTTTTTGCAAAATTATTGGATAAGCGGATGTGCCACTAGTCCATATGAGAGTCCGTCAAAAGTAAATGACAAGGTTGAAAGCTAAACACCACATACTTCCTCATGAGCTATAAAACATTAACACAAATCAGAGGTAATAAATTTTGAATTGTTTAAAGGTAGCACTCAAGCAATTTACTTTGGAATGGCAGGAAATACCACATAGTAGGTAGGTATGGTGGACACAAATGGCATAGTGGTTGGCTCAAGTATTTTGGATGCATGAGAAGTATTCCCTCTCAATACAAGGTTTAGGCTAGCAAGGTTGTTTGAAGCAAACATAAGTATGAACCGGTACAGCAAAACTTACATAAGAACATATTGCAAGCATTATAATACTCTACACTGTCTTCCTTGTTGCTCAAACACTTTTACTAGAAAATATCTAGACCTTAAGAGAGATCAATTACGCAAACCAATTTTAACAAGCTCTACAGTAGTTCTCCACTAATAGGTTTAAACTACATGAAAAAAAACTTAAACATGATCTACTTGAAAGCTCAAAACAATTGCCAAGTGTCAAATTATCCAAGACATATGAGGCATTTTCCTTTTCCAACCAAATAAAGATAAGTATTGTAGCTTCCAACTTTTATTCATTGAACATTAAAAGTAAAACGAAGAACAAGTGTTCATATGAAAAAGCGGAGCGTGTATCTCTCCCAAACAAGGATTGCTAGGATCCGAATTTATTCAAACACAAACAATAATAAAAACACACAGACGCTCCAAGTAAAGCACATATGATGTGACTGAATAAAAATATAGTTTCAGGGGAGGAACCTGATAAGTTGGTGAAGAAGGGGATGCCTTGGGCATCCCCAAGCTTAGACGCTTGAGTCTTCTTGAAATATGCAGGGATGAACCACGGGGGCATCCCCAAGCTTAGACTTTTCACTCTTCTTGATCATATATCATCCTCCTCTCTTGACCCTTGAAAACTTCCTTCACAACAAACTTCTCATAAACTTCATTAGAGGGGTTAGTACTCAAAAAATTTGAATCCACCTTGGTCCTGTAGTGGCACATTGCAAGAACTCAATAAAACATTAGCTACAGCTCTCTACGTCTAGAAAACCTCGCTCAAAGTCCACAAGAGACAATGCAAAAAACAGAGACAGAATCTGCCAAAACAGAACAGCCAATAAAGACGAATTTTAATAAAATACTTCCGTTGCTCAAATCAGAAAACTCAAAACTAATGAAAGTTGCGTACATATCTGAGGAACACGCACGTAAATTGGCATATTTTTCTGATTTTTTCTACAGAGGAAACAGCCCAGATTCGTGACAGATAGAAATCTGTTTCTGCGCAGAAATCCAAATCTAGTATCAACCTTCGATTAGAGGCTTCACTTGGCACAACAAAACACAAAACTAAGATAAGGAGAGGTTGCTACAGTAGTAAACAACTTCCAAGACACAAATATAAAATAAAGTACTATAGCAAAATAACACATGGGTTATCTCCCAAGAAGTTGCTTTCTTTATAGCCATTAAGATGGGCTCAGCAGTTTTAATGATGCACTCGCAAGAAATAGTATTTGAAGCAAAAGAGAGCATCAAGAGGCAAATCCAAAACACATTTAAGTCTAACATACTTCCTATGCAAAGGAATCTTGTAAATAAACAAGTTCATGAAAAGCAAAGTAACAAGCATAAGAAGATAGAACAAGTATAACTTCAAAATTTTAAGCATATAGAGAGGCGTATTAGTACTATGCAAATTTCTACAACCATGTTTTCCTCTCTCATAATAATTTTCAGTAGCTTCATGAACAAACTCAACAATATAGCTATCACATGCAGCATACTTTTCATGATCCACAAACATATAATTTTTATCAAGTTCAAGAATAGTGGATTTAATGCTTTCAAACTTACTTTTATTAATAATATAACAAGGTAGTTGATCATTCTCAAGAGATATGGGACTCATAGAATAAGTCAAGAACTCTCCAATCCCATTTTCATTAGTAGCACAATTAATATTATCAAGTAACATAGGACCATCATCTAGAGATTTATCATAAACATTTGCCAAGCAAAATTCTTTAGTACCATGCATTTCGACATCAGGCACAAACAAAGCATTATCATAAGATTTATCAAAGTAGCATGGATTATCATAAATAACAGTAGCATAATTATTCTCACAAGTATTACTCATAGGTACTATTTCAAGAGAATCCACAGGAACATAACATTCAACCTCTTCCGGTAAGCATGGAGGACAATCAAATAGTGTAAGGGATAAAGAGTTACTCTCATTAGAAGGTTGGCATGGGTAGCTAATCCATTCTTCCTCCTTTTGTTCGTCGCTCTCCTCTTCTTTTTCATCCAATGAGCTTTCAGGTTCATCAATTTCCTCCTCTTTTTCATCCAATGAGCTTTCAGGTTCATCAATTTCTTCTTCCACCGGTTCCTGCAAATTGTGAGTGCATTCTTGTGCATTAATGTGTCTCTCTTTATAATCAATGATATAAGGATTATTACCGAAGCATTCTATGCAACAATTAAGGATAGAAGAGACATAATCTTTAAGGTCCTTACAAACAACACAAGTTTCATAATTCTCAACCATGAAGGATTCGATCTCGTAGGCTCCCATAAACACGACAAATTGTTCTACCTCTTCGAACCCATAATGAATATAGCAATTCCGATTATAGTTCTTAATTAAAAATTCCTCACTAAAGCCACATTGAAATTTAAGATGTTTAGTATCCTGTTGAGAGCAACAGTTTATATCATGGCGTTTAAGCAAGATTTTAGCAATTGTATCCACTTTTTCTATCATAGCACTCATTATTTCACCAGCTCTTGATTTCCTATAATTATTATAACATTCTATGAGCTCCAAGTAGGTTGTTGGTTCTCCCATAACAGTAGTTTTTAATTTTTTTGGTTTTTCAAATTTTTATGGATTTTTGGGTATATGAGACAAATAAAACAAGACAAAAATAAACTAAGCAAAAGTAAACTACGCAAACTAATACTAGACAGAAATAAACTAAGCAAAAATAAACTAGACAAAAGTAAACTAAGCAAAACAAAATAAAATAAAACAGAGAGAGAGGTAGAGTGTACTCCCTGTGAACTTATGAGTAGAGCTATGCCTCACTGCAAGAACGGCGCCAGAAAACAGTCTTGATAACCCACAAGTATAGGGGATCGCGATAGTCTTCGAGGGTAGTATAACCCAATTTATTGATTCGACACAAGGGGAGGTAAAGAATACTTATAAGCCTTAACAACTGAGTTGTCAATTCAGCTGCACCTGGAAAAGCACTAGCAACAGGGGTGATGTGAAAGTAACAGTAATATGAGAGCAGTAGTAACAAGAATACAAACAGCAGAATAGCAATATGAGAGCAATGGCACGAGAAGATAGTTGATACTACTTCCAATGACATGTAGAACAAGTATATTATGATGAGAGATGGACCGGGGTTCCCAGCGATCTACACTAGTGGTAACTCTCCAATAAGTGACAAGTGTTGGGTGAACAAATTACAGTTGGGCAATTGATAGGAATCAAAGCATTAAGAAAGAACATCAGGCTTATTAATTATGTAGGCATGTTTTCCGTATATAGTCATACGTGCTCGCAATGAGAAACTTGCACAACATCTTTTGTCCTACCAGCCGGTGGCAGCCGGGCCTCAAGGGAAACTACTGGATATTAAGGTACTCCTTTTAATAGAGTACCGGAGCAAAGCATTAACACACCATGAAAACATGTGATCCTCACATCACTACCATCCCCTCCGGTTGTCCCGATTTGTCACTGGGGCCATTGGTTCCTGACGATGACATGTGCATACAACTTGTAGATACAATCTAAGCAATAAGTATAGAGCTCAAATCTAAGATCATGCCACTCGGGCCCTAGTGACAAGCATTAAGCATAACAAGATTGCAGCAACAATAACTTCACAAACTTTATAGATAGACTAATCATAATGTATCATCCATCGGATCCCAACAAACACAACACCGATTACATCAGATGAATCTCAATCATGTAAGGCAGCTCATGAGACCATTGTATTGAAGTACATGGGGGAGAGTATACCGACATAGCTACTGCTAGAACCCGTAGTCCATGGGGAAACTACTCACGGAGCATGATGGAGGCGGTGGCGTTGATGGAGATGGCTTCCGGGGGCACTTCCCCGTTCCGGCAGGGTGCCGGAACAGAGTTCTGTCCCCCGAATTGGAGTTTCGCGATGGCGGCGGCGCCCCTGGAGTCTTTCTGGAGTTTCGTCAATTGGTATCGCGTTTTTAGGTCGAAAGGGATTTTATAGGCGAAGAGGCGGCGCAGGGGGGCACCTGGGGGCGCCACACCATAGGGTGGCGCGGGCCCAGGCCAGGCCGCGCCGCCTTATGGTCTGGTGGCCCTCTGGCCCCTCTCCGACTCCTCTTCGGTGTTCTGGATGCTTCCGGGAAAAATAGGAGGTTTGGCGTTGATTTCGTCCAATTCCGAGAATATTGCCCGAACAGCCTTTCTGGAACCAAAAACAGCAGAAAACAGGAACTGGCACTGTGGCATCTCGTTAATAGGTTAGTTCCGGAAAATGCATGAAATCATCATAAAGTGCAAGCAAAACATGTAAGTATTGTCATAAAACAAGCATGGAACGACAGAAATTATGGATACGTCGGGGACGTATCAAGGGGAGAACACTTTATTATCTTGATATTAATGTGAGGGATCATCTTATAATGCTACCGTCGCGTTCTAAGCAAAATAAGATGCATAAAGGATTAACATCACATGCAATTCATATGTGATATGATATGGCCCTTTAGTCTTTGCGTCTTCGATCTTCATCTCCAAAGCACGGACATGATCTCCATCATCAACGGACATGATATCCGGCGTCTCCGGCTCGACTTGTTTCTCCAATTGCATAGATCTGATGATATTTTGTATTTTGATTTTTGTCAGGATTGGTGACACCATCATGTAGATTGGTGAAGACATTTCCAACAACAATAGATCTGTCGATGAAATTGAAGCTGTCGATGTTGTATGAATCGCTGCTTATATCAGAGTCCGCAGACGACTCGAAGGACATGTCGCTGAAGATCTTGGCGAGCTTTTCGCTTGCCACGGTGTTGATGAAGCGTGGCGACGAAATCTCCTCTTCGCCTGACGAAAAGTCGGAATCGACCGCTGATAATCCCGACGAAATCGGAACTTCGAGACGATACGATCCTTCTTTCTCAACACAGAATCGGAACTTTCCGAACGTCATCTCCATGGGCTCCTCCAGATATGCATATGCATCCAAACAGGAGGGTGGGTGAGGTATAAAATCGACTAGATCAGTTTCGACCTGTTTACCTCGATCCAATGCGTTGCTTGCTACCGACGAAGTCGACGATCTTGAACGTGCCATCGAGATCAGCTCCGTGTCTCCTCTAGTCCCCACAGACGGCGCCAATTGACAAGGTATTAACTTGTCAATGCCTACGTATTGTAGACTAGGGTTTCGTTGGAAGTAGAGGGCAAGTAGATCTCGAAGGTTTCAGCCGAAAAGTACTCGACGATTATAAAACTAGGGTTAAGTTGACAATGGATTCGATCCTCTCTTTGTCCCTCGACTCCCCCTTATATAGGAGGCGGAGCTGAGGGATTCGTAATACACAAGTTACAGAGTCCGGGAGGGTTTCTAACCCGTCCCGTAAAATTACAAGTCTCTATATTTCTTAATACAACTCTAACTTTCTTTAATACTAACTGGGCTTCCGAACTTCATATTCTTCGACTTGTGGGCCTTCAGTAAACCCCGGGTACTATCTTCGGCAGGCCCATTGGGGATGCCTATGTCATATATGCACCAATAACAAGCTCTAGCGCTGACCGTAGATAACCAAAGATACTCACACAAGGCGATAAATGTGGCAAAGCAACTATATGGAGGAAAGGTTGCAATGCACTCGAGAGACACTAGCGAAGCTCAACGAAACATGCACAAGATTGCTCAACTACAGGTGCAGAAAAGAAAACTAGGCCTTCACTTGATCTTACTAGCACTTGACACTTTTTCTTTTTGGATTTTCTTTTTGTAACGCAGCTATGTAGCTCTTTTTGCTTTTTTTTTTTTGATTTTATAACACAACTCCTTGATAACATGGCCAACAAAGTATGCAAAGCACCAAAACCCTAATGAGCAGCATGTCGAGCGGTAAAACTAGTCTCTTCTAGGGAAGTTCCTAGTCACTTATATCGATAGGCTGTGTCTATGGTTGGGAACAAGCACACTGTACGCTATGTGGACTCGGAGTAACAAAACTGATACGATATGATAAACTAGACGATATAGAGACACAAACCCTAACAATTCTACTAGATGAAAGATAAAGATACGCAAAAACAACTACGAAAAGCAACTAAAACTAGAAATTAGTGCAACCTAAAGCTATGGCAAACCCTAACCCTAATATTTTTAGCTTTTTCTGGATAGGAAAACACTCACAACTCAACTATGGGGTGGATTGTGGATGGCTTACCGAGGAAACCCGTGAATCTGATACCAAGATGATAAGGGGTAGCCCGATCTTCTCAGTAAGCAACGGTGGTGATGATGATCACGGGATGATGGCAGCGGAGATAACTTGATGAAGTGGATGATAACTTGTATGACGCAACGAGATCTCTCGATTGGTCCCTGTCGCCAATGCAACAGCTCTCAACCCTGCAAGATATTCGCAACTCCACACACTTGCGCACGTAGCCGCCGACCACGAAGCGGTAAGTTGCAACCTTCTAATTCCCAATGGAACAACAGATCACACAAGACTTTTCACGGGTTCCACACCAAATCAATGCAATTGGATGTAGAGATTCAATAGAGTTGCAAAGCAATCAACTATGAACTAGGGTTTATCTTAAACATGGTCTAAAACAACTTTGGGGGTGTCCTGGGCACTTATATAGGGGTTCAGGACGACCTCAGGTCGAAAAAGCACGAAAATAACCGACCCAGAACAGATCTGGTCGAGACAGACTCGGACGCGGCCAGCCTGGGGGCCGGTCGACCGGGTCTGGGACCGGCCGGTCCGGTTCAAACCGGGCCTGGCGCCGGGTGGTGACCGGATGAGCCTTCCAGGCTTACTGGATAGCGCCCGATTGGCACAAGCGCCACAGCCGGTTTGGACCGGACGGACCCGGCGTGGGATCCGGTCGGACCGGGCCTGGGACCGGATGGTCCGGCGGCACGGCCGGTCGGACCAGATCTAGCACTGGCCTGGACAGCATCTTCTCCTCTCGCGCATGCCTCCCGCTCCTCCTGTCGAGGGTACTCCTCGCCAATGCCCACCGATAGGGGCTTAGGGTTGATGGAATCCTGTAGGCTGACACGAGACATCGGTTCACAGACAAGCGGGGAGAGCGATTTACCCAGGTTCGGGGCCCTCGATGAGGTAAAACCCTTACGTCCTGCCTGTCTGTTCTTTGATTATGATGAAAACAGGTTACAATGGGGTGCCGAATACTTCGGCTGAGATCTAGTCGAGATTGATGTTGCTAGGGTTGCCTAGCTCTAAGCTTTTCCTGGCTAAGGTTGCTAAGATTGTTCGTGTCCCTCGGCAGCCCCTCTCCTGGCCTTTATATAGGAGGCCAGGTGTCAAGGGTCCTAACCGAGGACGACTAAGTTTACAGTAGTTTTAGATCCAATCTTTCCTTGTTTGTTCGCTTCCTTGTCTTGCCTGTCAAGGAATCTTCTGATGCGCCGGCCTAGTGGCCCATCTAGCCTTCAGGTGTCTTCATGGGCCTCCAGTTGGTCAATACAGGATAGGGCAACGTCGGTTACTCGAAGGGTAATACCCACGTCAGTAGCCCCCGAGTGTCTAGCCGAAGATAATTCGGGTAGAGACTAATGCATGTCCTCTCATGATATTCTTCTCCTTCATTGTTCTTGTTCATCTTGATTCTACTCCATCTTCTTTTTATCGGGTGCGCGTCAGCGCTCCCGATGGGAGTAGCCCCCGAGTCTAGGTACAAATGCTTGCAATCTGTGCGTAGACTCAAGTTGTACTACTCGAATACTCTCCTCTGCCGAGTTTTTCGCAGGTCTTCGTAGGCCATTCGATACATTTTCTTTACGCAAAGGATAATGAGTAACGTGCCCAACTTTTGTTGGTTAACTGCCTGATGGCAAAACAACGTTACTCTACACAGAATCAAGTCCCCGGGCATGATCCTGGAGTACAAAAAACTTTTATTGGATGTACATCATGCGACCTTTTATTGGATGTACATCATGCGCTCCCGATGGGAGTGTCTAGGTGTAATCGCTTATAACCGAGAGCAGACTCAGTCCTTTTTTCCTTCGACCGCTTATTCTGTCGAGTCTTCCTTTTTATCGGGTGCGCGTCAGCACTCCCGATGGGAGTAGCCCCCGAGTCCAGGTTCGGATGCTTGCAATCCGTGCGTGGACTCAAATCCTTCATCCGATAACTTTTTATGTTTCCTTCGAATGCTTCCAAATTATGACGTCATTGCTGACGTGTAACTGTTGCAGGCTGATTTGACGGGCGCATCATGAAGAGCTAGCCCTAGCCCTGCTCAATCAGTGTTTTAGGGTTTGACCACTATACGCGTAACGACCGAGGTGGCTCCTCGATCTTCGCGCGATCGTGGGCGTAGTGGGCCGTCAGCTCCTTCCCTTCCTCAAGCGCCACGTGCTTACTTCAACTTTTCCTTAAAATCTCCAAGGGACAAAAAATTCTCAATTTTCTCCACGGTTCCCGCAGCATCTCCTCATTCTCCCTCTTCTTCCTTTTTTCGCCATTGTTGCGCCGCCGCCACAGTTTCAATCTTCCCCAGATCTCGCAATGGTGAAGAAGAAGAATACCGCCGCCGCTGCTAGCTCTACCAGCGGAGGTGCCGCTGCCAAGTCCTCCTCTTCTCTTCTGAAGGGGAGCGCTCCAAACGCCCCTCCCCCAGCTCTGGCGCCACCAGCGCCGTCGGGCTCGATGGCCAAACCTGGTGACTGGGTAGCTTCAACCGTCACCAAGCGCGACGAAAAGAGGTCTCGAAGCTTAGGATTGATATCCTCCGACGCGGGAGATGTGATCCTTCCAGGTGCGATCTCTCGGCCTGATCCTCCTGCTGGATTTTCTGTGATGTTCTTATCTTTTCTTCACCGAGGCCTTTCACTCCCCACTCATGGATTCCTCCTCCATCTCTTGCGGACGTATGAAATCCAATTGTGGCAACTTACTCCCAACTCAATCCTCCATGTTGTTGTGTTCATCACCCTTTGCGAGGCGTTTTTGGGTATTGAACCTCATTTCGGGCTGTGGAAGAAGATCTTCTATGTGAAAAGATACAGCAGTAGTAATGGGTACTTTGTCACCGGAGGAGTAGGTTTTGTTGCTCGCTCAGAAGTTAATTACTTTAATTTTCCAATGAGAGATACAGTGAAACGATGGAGGTTGAAATGGTTTTACGTTAAAGATTCCTCGTCACCCGAATGTCGACTCCCCTGCTATGCCGACGTTACTGAAGCCAAGCCCAAGGACTCTTGGAAGAACATCCTATCAGCCGACGAAAGGGCCTCAGCCGAAGAATTGTTTGCCAAATTCCTTCGAATCAAAGAGGCCGACGGCCAAACTATGATTGGTACCGAGGTGGCAGCAGTTTTCCTGAAGCGTCGAATCCAGCCAGTCATGGCCAGAGTTCACCCGATGTGGTTGTACTCAGGTCCAAAGGATGAGACCAGGATCAATGCTGCCGATCTATCAGAAAAAGAGTTGCTTGACGAAGTTCGTCGTCTTACTTCCTTCAACCAGGAAGATTCGATTCCGCTGATCTCTTCTTATGCTCCCCTTGACGTTGATCATCCACCATCAGGGGTATTTTCCTTTTTTCACATCTCTATTATAGCTCCTTGTTTAGCCGACATGATTACCTTTGTTCTTACTTGTCATTCTTCTTTGCCAGATCCCTATAGCTTCTGAAAATACACGTGATTCACCGGGTGATACCTACGAGGAAAGGCTCCTCAATCCCAGTAGATTTCCACACCATCGATCAAACAGGTTTAGAGGATGAATATAATGGTCCAATGAATCTTGAAGTTGCCCGCGCTGATCTTCCCTCCTCAGCCGATAATACTTGTATCGCAGATGGATCAGTGCGTAACGTCGACACTGATCGTGATACTTTTGTTGATGCAGCTGCGGATGGGGTCAGAGCTTCTCCTGCGAAGAGATCAACCGGCGGCTTTGCCGATGAAGATGATCTCTTCGACATGTAAGTAATTCCTTTCTGAAAGTTATACTGTGCCTTTTTTACCTTCCATACTCCTGTTATAATCACAGTCAACTGTTACTTTTGCAGTGACGAGGGCTTTATCGAGCCTCCTCCTAAAAAGGCCAAATCTGATGCTGTTTCGCCGGTCGTGGTGGCTTCCGAAGCTTCGGCTCCTAAGGCTGCCCCCATGGCTCAAGCATCGACTGCGTCTTCCCTTTCCAAAGGGAAGGATATTTATCCAACTGCTGCTACTGCGGCTCCTTTTTCTGTAAGTCCTCTTCTGATCTTAATACAAATTCCTTGGAGCGTGCCCTGTTTAATTGTTTTTCTTTCTCTCTTTAAGGACCTGCGTGGCGTTATCTCCTCTCTGGAGGTTTTCGCCTCCCAATTCACTTCTCTAGAAGCTGACAAAGTTCGGCTGCAAGAAGAAGTCGAATCTTCCTCCTCAAAACTGGATGGCGCAGTCAAGATAGCTGCCGCGGCTAGCCAAGAGATTGATTCTCTGAAGGAGGAGCTGGCCAGACTGAAAGGGAAGCTGAAGGAGGAAGAAGCATCCAGGCTGGCGGCTGAGGCTCGAGCAGCCGAAAAGGATGAAGTCCTTCGTCAATCTTCTTTGGCCTTGCTTGGTAATCTCTAACATACTTTTGTCGGGTGACGTTCTTATGGATTTAAACTTTTTGTCAATGACTGAATTTTTTCCTTCCTTCCTATTGCAGGGGCAGCAAACATTCCTGTCGATGCCCTGGAAAGAGTTCCAAATAACTCCCCAACGAATGCTGTGTCAACGATTCTCGCTTCTCACCAGCTTACTCAAGAGCTTCTCGTGAAGGGGAAAGGTGCTCTGGCGCGGATGCACTCGATGATCTTCCCCAAGATCAAGCAAGAGAAGACCCTGGGACAGTTGATCGATACCTTCGCGGTTGACACCAAGGAGGTCATCGAGGTATTCAAGCGTACATCGCGCACTTTTGGTGTTGTCCTTGCCTTCCAGCTCATGATGGGTTACGGCTTTAAGGGTGACATCGAGGAAATGACTAAGGGGCTTCCAAAAGGGCAAGACGGGCAGCCTGTTGATTTGAGCACCTTTAAGGCGTCTGCTCTTACTTGTGCCCGTCAGCTTCTTGAACTAGTTTCATCAAGGAAATCGTCGACTGGCCCTAGTTCATCGACTCAAACTCAGCTTCCTTGATTCTTGTAACAAACTTGTGCCTTGAGCTGATGCAAAACATTGCTCTGCCGCCAAACTCATGCTTTGTAATAAACTCTGTACTAGCATTGTTGTAGGCACACTTTTGCTATGATATCACTTTCTTGCACTTCTCCCGAAGGGAGTTATTTTGGACGTTGGGCTGTACCATATCCATCACTTCTTTATAACCAGTACTTTTTGCAGGTCTTCCCAGTACCCTCGTTTGCAGACAATTCGTTGGGTGCGCTTCCTGAAAGCGATCGGATCCAGCGCATGAAAGACCAGATGACACAGATGGAGAAGGATTTACGCAGCACTTATGCCTTAGCTGCCATCGTTAATAAAAAGAGCGAGATTGCAGCCAACGTGGAACGGTACATTCTTGGCGAGCTGCATAAGGCTACCGAAAGTTTAAACTGTAAGTTTCTTGATCCCTTTGCCTGCTTGCTAGCAACTTCTTGTCTGAGTCTTTTACTAATTCTTTTGGCACTCATAGCGTTGAATCCTGCGGAAGAGAACAAGCGGATACACGAGCGGGTGCATGCTTTGACTCAGCTTTCCTCATCCGAAGAGATTTTCTGGCGGGAACACTCGAAGGCTTCGGCCATCGTCAAATTTCAAGATCGAGTACAACAAGTCCACCAGTTCTTCGACAAGTGCTACAAGGCCATGAGGATAGTTTGGAAAACAATGTTTCCTCTCAATGCAGTTCCCCCTACCCTTTTGACTTTGATGTCTGAATTTGGAAGTGCCAAGAAGGTTCGGTAGCTAGTAAGATCTCAAGTCTTTGCAGGGGCCAAATGTACGCTTGCCCTTGTGCTTGCTTGTTATCCTTCAGCTTGCTTGCTGTCTATTGCCAACGCAGCTGGTGATTTCGAGGAGCTGTACCCGAAGGTTTTAGCTCCTGCTCATGTAATTGTCGACAGGCTTGAGGAGATGTCAAAGGTACCTGAGGAAAAGGAAACTCCGCAAGGGTGATGTAAAGGTGTAAAGTTACTTTTGTAAATTGTATTGGCTAATTCATCCGAGTGTTCGGGTTTTTTGGGCCAAAAACTTCTTATCTGGTTGGTACATGAATGTGTACTTTTACCATGCCGTTGGCAAATATTTAAAGGGGCGAAGCTTAATTGCCCGTTGGATGTATGAGTACTAGTTGGTTAGCAAATCATTATGAGTGATCAGCTCGTGTTGCAGGTTTTGCTAAACCTGTTGTATGCGCAACTTTGCTTTCAACCGTTTGTAAGTTTCGACAGTCATTCCCTAATTTTTCGGGTGTAATGGTTCTGCCGATGAACCCGTTGCTCTCTGATATTTCCATAAGTGAAATATCGAGCGTGGGTTGTGTGTAAGTTTTTCCAAACTCTTGCTTTATACGGCACTCGTAGAGGCATCTGAAGCAGAGGGAAAGGTGTCGTCATTCTAGCACTCGTAGAGGCTTTTTGGAGCACGATCTTCCGCCCTGTACTATGTTTGCATAGTGATGGGGCTTGTAGTTACTGCAATGCTTAAATAACAAGAATCGAAGCTTTAAGTTCTTATTAATAAGGTAAGCATGATGCTAGAGGGCGAAAATAGGGAGGCCCTGTTTATAATGAAGGGGAAAAAAAGTAAAGGCTGGTAAACTGCTCAGTCAAGGAAGGGGTTCTTCTCTTCTTCTGGCTTCTTCTCCGCGTTAGTGATTGCTGTAGTGTTGCTGGTTTCATCAGGGGTTTGAGCGGTGGTTGCCAGCGTCTTGCTTTCTCCTAAACCTTCTGTGCCATCAACTGCCGAACCCTTTGCTACCGAAGCTTCTGCTGCCGAAGCTTCTGCTGCCGAAGCTTTAAGGGCGAGAGCGGCTGGCTTTTTCTTTATTTCCCGGCCATCTTTTTCTTCCTTGATCTTTCGTAAAGACAGCTTGGGCGGAAGGTCGACGATTTCTCGCTGTGGCCCGAACTTTGCAGCAATCCTCTGAAAGTCGCGATCACAATTGTCTGAGCGTGAAAAACTTCCATAGACTGTGATGTTTGTCCCATTGTTCCCAGGCATTTTCAGCTTGAGGTATGCATAATGTGGCACAGCCATGAACTTGGCATACGCTGGTCTCCCGAGTATAGCGTGATACTGTGACTCCCAGTTCACCACTTCAAACTCGATTTTTTCCTTCCTGAAATTGTCGGCTCTACCGAAGATAACATTCAGGTAGACTTTGCCAAGAGAGTAGCCCGGTGCAGTTGGAAGGATCCCATGGAAGCAGGTGTCTATTTCTTCCAGCATACTCATGGTGATCCCCATGCTTCTGATTGTGTCGACGAATATCAGGTTTAGTCTGCTTCCACCATCCATGAAGACTTTGCTCATCTTGAACCCCCCAATCTGTGCTTCGACTACCAGGGCGGCGTGTCCTGGTTTTGGTATGGTCATCGGGTGATCTGCTCGACTAAACGTAATGTTCTGAGAAGACCAGTCGACGTATTCAGGGATATTTGCCATGATGCTTTCTGCCAAGTTGATCTCTCGGGTGAGCTTCTTCATCTCCCTTTTTGAAACACCTGTCGTGTGTATCTTGCTCATGGGCCCACGTGGTGGTGGAAACGCCTCGTTGGGTTGTTGGGTTTGAGCTTGGTGGACTTGATGCTGCGGTGGTGGTGGGGGTGGTGGTGGTAGGCATTGTTCTTTGGGCTGATTTATTTGGATAAGTTTGTGCATGTCAAGGAACTGCCGACAGTCCTTGAGCAGGTGACTTGACTTCGTCTTGCCATCTTTGGAATCGACATACGAATGTAGGTAACAGGGGGCGTTGACCTGTTCGGCGTAAGGTAGTTCGGGAGTTCTCTGCTGTCGTGGTTTATAGTTACCACGGTTCCCAGAGTTGTTCCGGTTACCATCGTGCCTGTCGTCTCGATCGTCCTGCCGATCGGAATACCCTGCGGCTACCAGATTGTTGTCATCGTAGTTGCGGTTTTTCCTTCTCTTGTGACGATCCCTTCGGCCACCCGAGTCGTGCTTCGGCTGGTCATCGTCTTCGTCATCACTACGCTGCCGTGGCCTTCGTACGTTATCCTCACCATCAGCCCAGCTGTTGGCGATTTCCATTAGCTTGGTTATGGTTTTTGGCTTTTTGCGCCCGAGTTCTTCTATGTAACTTTCCCGCTGAACGCCGTCGCTGAAAGCGTCGATTGCTCTGTCGACAGATACGTCTTCGGCGGCGTTGAGGAGCTTCGTGAATCTCCCGATGTATGAACGCATTGACTCCTTCGGCTTCTGCCGACAGTTCCGTAGCTCTTCGATCCCGACGGGCCTCTTGTATGTTGCTTGGAAATTGGCAACGAAGGCGTCTACTAGGTCGTCCCATGATTTGACAGAACCTTTCGGCAGCCCCCGTAGCCAGGCTCGTGCCGAGTCCTTCAAGTAAAGTTGTAAGCATTGCATTGCCGCTATCTGGTTTCCTTTGTGCAGGATCACTGTCTGCAGGTAGTCATCTATCCAGGATCTTGGCTCTTGCTGCCCATCATATTTGGCAGCGTCAGTAGGGGTAGGCTTAAACTTTTTGGGCGGCATTGCTTCGCGTATCTTGTAACTTAAACAATCGGCTCCCCTGAGTTCGCCGTCGTACTCCTGGTCTTCATCCGAAGAATCGCTGTCGTCGTCTTTCCTGGTGGCGCGTCGCCGTCTTGCTTTGTCGACCCTGCTCTGGGTGATCTCGTCCCGAGCGTCTCTCGCGTGATGTTTTGACCCACTACCTTGGACCATAGTGAAGGAGATATGCCCTAGAGGCAATAATAAAGTGGTTATTATTTATATATTTATGTTTATGATAAATGTTTATATATCATGCTATAATTGTATTAACCGAAACATTAGTACATGTGTGGTATGTAGACAAACAAGAAGTCCCTAGTATGCCTCTTAAACTAGCTTGTTGATTAATGGATGATTAGTTTCATAATCATGAACATTGGATGTTATTAATAACAAGGTTATATCATTATATGAATGATGTAATGGACACACCCAATTAAGCGTAGCATAAAGATCGCGTCATTAAGTTATTTGCTATAAGCTTTCGATACATAGTTACCTAGTCTTTATGACCATGAGATCATGTAAATCACTTATACTGGAAAGGTACTTTGATTACACCAAACACCACTGCGTAAATGGGTGGCTATAAAGGTGGGATTAAGTATCCGGAAAGTATGAGTTGAGGCATATGGATCAACAGTGGGATTTGTCCATCCCGATGACGGATAGATATACTCTGGGCCCTCTCGGTGGAATGTCGTCTAATGTCTTGCAAGCATATGAATGAGTTCATAAGAGACCACATACCACGGTACGAGTAAAGAGTACTTGTCAGGAGACGAGGTTGAACAAGGTATAGAGTGATACCGAAGATCAAACCTCGGACAATTAAAATATCGCGAGACAAAGGGAATTGGTATCGTATGTGAATGGTTCATTCGATCACTAAATTCATCGTTGAATATGTGGGAGCCATTATGGATCTCCAGATCCCGCTATTGGTTATTGGTCTGAGTGAGTACTCAACCATGTCCGCATAGTTCACGAACCGTAGGGTGACACACTTAAAGTTGGATGTTGAAATGGTAGAACTTGAATATGGAATGGAGTTCGAATATTTGTTCGGAGTCCCGGATGAGATCCCGGACATCACGAGGAGTTCTGGAATGGTCCGGAGAATAAGATTCATATATAGGATGTCATTTTATGTGAATTAAAATGTCACGGAAGGTTCTATGGAAGGTTCTAGAAGGTTCTAGAAAAGTCCGGAAGAAACCACCAAGGAAGGTGGAGTCCACATGGGACTCCACCTCCATGGCCGGCCAACCCTAGTGGGGGAGGAGTCCCAAGTGGACTCCCCCTTAGGGGGCCGGCCAACCCCCCCATATGGGAGGTGGAACTCCCACCTCTAGTGGGAGTCCTAGCTTGGCTAGGTTTCCCCCTCATATGGAAGGTTTTTGGTTCGGGTCTTATTCGAAGACTTAGACACCAACACTTGGGGATCCACCTATATAATGAGGGGCATAGGGGAGGGGGCCGGCCATCAAAAAGCCACAAGTTGGCCGCACCCCCTTGAGGCCGGCCACCCCCTCCCAAACCCTAGCCGCCCCCCTTCTCCTCCATATCTCCCGCGTAGCTTTAGCGAAGCTCCACCGGAGTTCTCCACCGCCACCGACACCACGCCGTCGTGCTGTAGGATTCAAGAGGAGCTACTACTTCCGTTGCCCGCTGGAACGGGGAGAAGGACGTCGTCTTCATCAACACCGAACGTGTGACCGAGTACGGAGGTGCTGCCCGATTGTGGCACCGTGATCAAGATCTTCTACGCGCTTTTGCAAGCGGCAAGTGTTAGTCTACCGCAGCAATAAGAGCCTACTCTTATAGGCTTTGGAAATCTTCAAGGGTTAGTCTTGATCATCTCCTCGTTGCTCCCGTCTTCTAGATTGCATCTTGGCTTGGATTGCGTTCTCGCGGTAGGAAATTTTTTGTTTTCTATGCAACGTTATCCTACAGTGGTATCAGAGCCGTGTCTATGCATAGATGGTTGCATGAGTAGAACACAATGGTTTTGTGGGCGTTGATGCTCTTGTTGTCTTTAGTTTGAGTACTTTGCATCTTTGTGGCATAGTGGGATGAAGCGGCTCGGACTAACTTTACATGACCGCGTTCATGAGACTTGTTCCTCGTTCGATATGCAACTTGTATTGCATAAGAGGCTTTGCGAGTGTCTGTCTCTCCTACTATAGTGAAGATTCAATTTACCCTTCTATTGACAACACTAGTATCACCGTTGTGGTTCATGTTCGTAGGTAGATTAGATCTTACTCGAAAACCCTAAACCACGTAAAATATGCAAACCAAATTAGAGACGTCTAACTTGTTTTTGCAGGGTTCGGTGATGTGATATGGCCATAATGTGATGATGAATATGTATGAGATGATCATTATTGTATTGTGGCAACCGGCAGGAGCCTTATGGTTGTCTTTAATTTTCATGTTGAGTAGTATTTCAAAGTAGTTGTAATAGTTGCTACATGAGGTGAACAACCATGAAGACGGCGCCATGGACCTTGACGCTACGCCGACGATGATGGAGATCATGCCCGTTGATGATGGAGATCATGTCCGTGCTTTGGAGATGAAGATCAAAGGCGCAAAGACAAAAAGGGCCATATCATATCACATATGAATTGCATGTGATGTTAATCCTTTATGCATCTTATTTTGCTTAGATCGCGACGGTAGCATTATAAGATGATCCCTCACATTAATATCAAGATAATAAAGTGTTCTCCCCTCGTATGCACCATTGTACAGTTCGTCGTTTCGAAGCATCTCGTGATGATCGGATGTGATAGACTCAACGTTCACATACAACGGGTGTAAGCCATGTTGCACACGCGGAATACTTGGGTTTGCTTGACGAGCCTAGCATGTACAGACATGGCCTCGGGACAACGGAAACCGAAAGGTTGAACACGAGTCATATGGATGATATGATCAACATGTTGATGTTCACCATTGAAGCTACATCATCTCACGTGATGATCGGTTTTGGTGTAGTGGATTTGGATCGTGTACCACTTAACAACTATGAGGGATGTTGTATTAAGTGGGAGTTCATTAATAATTAGATTAAAACATGAACTAATTATCATGAACTTAGTCTGAGTAGTATTTTGAATTAATTTTGTAGTATTGGCATCCGTTTTCTACCATGCGCTAGTCTTGTAATTGAGATAGAAATACTGTTAAAATCTGACAAGAAACTTTACGGATCGGTACCATATTGTTAAAGAATCAAGAATTTATTAAGTCCTATTGCAAACTTTTAGTAAACCTCACATTGTTGATTCAAAGAGCTATGGTTTCAATTAGTACCTAAAGTTATCTTGTCTCCGTAAAACTTGAAGTTCAAATCTGTTTGAAAAGTAAGGAGCTGAAAATTTAGTTTTCAGAAATTATCAAGGTATGAGATATATGTGATATCTAAGACCTTATTGCAAGATGATAGAATATAATTTGGTGAGACTACATGAACTCATAAGTTTTATGGGAATGTACGAAGGTTGAAGATGCAAGGCGTCACAATCCTCCAACTATTGGGGCACTAACGATATTCGCATATCCATGAAGTGACCATCCTTAATATGCACCGTTGCTAAGACTCGTCGTTTCGAAGCATCACGTGTTGATCGGGTGTGATAGATTCTATGTGTGCATACAACGGGTGAAAGCCAGATTTGCACATGCGAATACTAAGGTTAAACTTTATGAGCCTAGCATGTACAGACATGGTCTCAGAAAGTTGTCATGAATTGATGGATAAAATTATGAGTGAAATTGTTCATCGTATTACAAAGTTACTAATAGTGAAATCTAGAACACTTGTCATATGATGATCAACTTCAAAGTAAGAACCTCAAGGATATTGGTATTAGACCAACAAACCTAGAAGTTATTGATGTTGAAGTGTTTTTCTGAATAATGAGGAAAGCTAAAAGAGAAACTGCAAAAGATATTTTGGCAGAAAGAAAGAAAAGACTAGAAAGTCTAGCTCAGGTGTATATAAATGATATACAAGTTATGGTTGTATTCCTAGTTAGGTCACACTATGAAATTCTTGGGTATTAGTACTATATTGGTTGGTATGAAGTGTCATACAAAAACAACGCAATACAAGAATACAATGGCCTAAGTGACTGACAAGGAATATGATAGGAATGCACTTCTGGAACAAAATAAAGTGTTATTATGTTCGTCGTTGGCATTCTATCTAACCCTTAGAATTTATAATAAAGAACTTAATAATTGTTATTTTGCTCTGGTCAAAATGAAAACAATGAGTTGTTCAAATTATGACATTACTCCATGTACGATGGATAAGTTATTATAAATCTTAATGCTGAAACACACATACATAACACTGACGCTAAAATGCCATAAGGCAAATGATTTGAATTCCACTTATTTGTGGAACCGCCATTTAGGTCATGTTAGAAAGGAACGCATGAAGGAACTCCATGCAAATGGATTTTTGGAGTCATTTGATTTTTGAATCATTTGGTGCTTGCAAATATTTTCTAAAGAAAATGATTAAAATACCGTTCATAGGCCAAGAGTTGAACGGGCAACAAACTTAGTGGAAAAATACATAATGATGTATGTGGTTCACTGAGCATAGTTGTGTGCGGGAGATTCTTCTACTTCATGAAAACTTTCAACAATGAATTGAGTATATATATGTGGATATATTCAATAAGGAAGAAGTTTGAAACATTTGAATGGATTCAAATAAATTTCAGCATGAAGTAGAAATCATCGTAATAGAAAAGTCAAATATCTATGATTGGATCATGGTGGAAATATTTGAATTACGAGTTTTAGCGAACATCTAAGAGAGTCATGAAATTGTTCTACAACTCACATTTCTTGGAGTATCATAATGATGATATAGTATCCGAGAGATGTATCCAAAATTTGTTGGATTAATGATGAGATAAAATATTATGACGCCATTATATTTTTTGTGGATTATGCTTTAGTGACTACCGCTTTTACACTTAATAGAGCATCATCATGATCCGTTGAAATGACACCATACGAGTTATGGCATGGGTATGAATCCTAATAGTCTTTTCTTAAAATTTTGGTATGCATAGCATAAGTAAATAAGTTTACAACCAAAATCGGATGAATGTCTTTGTTGGTTATTCCAGAGAATTGATTGGGAATTCTTACCACTATGTAGACAAAGACAAAAGTGTTTGTCAATGTTTCTTATTTCTGAGAAATTGTTTCTAGTGAATTATTTGAGTGGGAGGACAATATAATTTGATAAGGTTTATGAACCTGAGCATAATGATCAGAGTAGCGCAGCATCGGAATTGGTTTCGGAAGCGGCCACGACGATCATGGCTCCCATGACTACAAAGTGTTTTAGCCATGGAGATCAAAGTACATATTGAACCTTGTAGGTATGGTTTACTTTGTGATCAAATAAATGATTTGTGGACAAAGGATTGATTTTGAACAATGATAAACCAACTACAAACAAAGAAGTTATGATGGGCCCTGACTCCGTTAAAATGGCTATACACCATGAAATCCAAGATAGATGAATATTTTTTAAATGGATCTATAAAATTGATGGACTTGGATGAAATATCCTTGAAGAAGCTTGACTTGTCGAAAAGTTGTTTACGACAAAGTTCAAAGAGTTGACTACGACAAGATTAGATCTTCCGTAGCAATGCTTAAAGTCTATATGGATTATTCTAGTAATCACTACATATTTCCTTTATGAGATATGCTAGTAGGATGGCAAAATACATTACTTATCAGAAGTATGTATTAAAGGTGTATACAAGATACAACCAAGAGTTTTGCTGGTCCATGGAATACTAGATAGGTATACAAACTTCAATTGAATGAAGTGAGTATCGCGGAGTTGAATCTTCACCAGATGAAATAGTCAAAGAGTTTTTGATTTCATCAGAGACGATGAAGAGGCTTGCATTTGCAAGAAATTAAGTGGGAGCGCTGAGACATATTCATAATACTTATGTAGAAGACATATAGTTGGTTATAAATAATGTAATTATATACTTGATATGGACTGAAACAAATTTTGTGTCAAGATCTATGAAGATAGATTGAAACACATAATATGTTCAAGTCAAAGTACATAGAATAGATATTGAAATAGTTCAATATAGAAATATTAAGAAAATGTTCTTGTCATGTGAAGGTTTAACAAGACTTGAGTGTATCTGACACTCAATGAGTAAAAACACATGAGTGATTATAGATCACGAATAATATGTACACAATCAGATGTCATATGCTATAAAGTGTTATGAGCATATACCAGAATGATTCATATGATGATCATTGGACGACAGTAAGAATATTCTTGAGTACTTTAGAAGAACTAAGGATATATGTATAGTTTTGTATGGGAAATGACAAACAAATCGCTGTAAGATGTTGCACCGATATTTGTTTTGTCACATATGAAAATAAAACTTCAATCTCTAATTAGACTAAGTGTTGTTTAAAAGGTAGCACAATGAGCTAGAAGTTGTTTATGCTAGATTTAGAAGAGTTCTAAATATTATGACGGATTCTACAAAAGAAGGCAGAATATGTCATTGTTTTGACAATGACAAAGGATGTTAAAGTCAAGAGGTTCTTTGAGAACTTGGTGTAGTTCCGACAGAGTCAGAACTTTGAAGACTATATTGTGTGTGACAATATTAGTAACATATTTCAGACCGCGGAATTAAGGTTCCACCAGAAGACCAAACATATTTAATGTCGACTCATTTGGAAATGAGTGATGCGTTGAGACGCAAATGAATTACAAAATACATACGTTTCTGAGCATGTCAGGTCCGTTGACTAAAACCTCTCCCGTGAGCAAAACATGATAAAACACCAGAAGGCCAAGGTGTTATATCTTTACAAATGTAAACTAGATTATTGACTCTAGTGCAAGTGGGAGACTGAAGGAGATATGCCCTAGAGGCAATAATAAAGTGGTTATTATTTATATCTTTATGTTTATGATAAATGTTTATATATCATGCTATAATTGTATTAACCGAAACATTAGTACATGTGTGATATGTAGACAAACAAGAAGTCCCTAGTATGCCTCTTAAACTAGCTTGTTGATTAATGGATGATTAGTTTCATAATCATGAACATTGGATGTTATTAATAACAAGGTTATATCATTATATGAATGATGTAATGGACACACCCAATTAAGCGTAGCATAAAGATCTCGTCATTAAGTTATTTGCTATAAGCTTTCGATACATAGTTACCTAGTCCTTATGACCATGAGATCATGTAAATCACTTATACCGGAAAGGTACTTTCATTACACCAAACACCACTGCGTAAATGGGTGGCTATAAAGGTGGGATTAAGTATCCGGAAAGTATGAGTTGAGGCATATGGATCAACAGTGGGATTTGTCCATCCCGATGATGGATAGATATACTCTGGGCCCTCTCGGTGGAATGTCGTCTAATGTCTTGCAAGCATATGAATGAGTTCATAAGAGACCACATACCACGGTACGAGTAAAGAGTACTTGTCAGGAGACGAGGTTGAACAAGGTATAGAGTGATACCGAAGATCAAACCTCGGACAAGTAAAATATCGCGAGACAAAGGGAATTGGTATCGTATGTGAATGGTTCATTCGATCACTAAAGTCATCGTTGAATATGTGGGAGCCATTATGGATCTCCAGATCCCGCTATTGGTTATTGGTCGGAGTGAGTACTCAACCATGTCCGCATAGTTCACGAACCGTAGGGTGACACACTTAAAGTTGGATGTTGAAATGGTAGAACTTGAATATGGAATGGAGTTCGAATATTTGTTCGGAGTCCCGGATGAGATCCCGGACATCACGAGGAGTTAGGAATGGTGGGAGAATAAGATTCATATATAGGATGTCATTTTATGTGAATTAAAATGTCGCGGAAGGTTCTATGGAAGGTTCTAGAAGGTTCTAGAAAAGTCCGGAAGAAACCACCAAGGAAGGTGGAGTCCACATGGGACTCCACCTCCATGGCCGGCCAACCCTAGTGGGGGAGGAGTCCCAAGTGGACTCCCCCTTAGGGGGCCGGCCAACCCCCCCATATGGGAGGTGGAACTCCCACCTCTAGTGGGAGTCCTAGCTTGGCTAGGTTTCCCCCTCATATGGAAGGTTTTTGGTTCGGGTCTTATTCGAAGACTTAGACACCAACACTTGGGGATCCACCTATATAATGAGGGGCATAGGGGAGGGGGCCGGCCATCAAAAATCCACAAGTTGGCCGCACCCCCTTGAGGCCGGCCACCTCCTCCCAAACCCTAGCCGCCCCCCTTCTCCTCCATATCTCCCGCGTAGCTTTAGCGAAGCTCCGCCGGAGTTCTCCACCGCCACCGACACCACGCCGTCGTGCTGTCGGATTCAAGAGGAGCTACTACTTCCGCTGCCCGCTGGAACGGGGAGAAGGATGTTGTCTTCATCAACACCGAACGTGTGACCGAGTACGGAGGTGCTGCCCGATTGTGGCACCGTGATCAAGATCTTCTACGCGCTTTTGCAAGCGGCAAGTGATCGTCTACCGCAGCAATAAGAGCCTACTCTTATAGGCTTTGGAAATCTTCAAGGGTTAGTCTTGATCATCTCCTCGTTGCTCCCGTCTTCTAGATTGCATCTTGGCTTGGATTGCGTTCTCGCGGTAGGAAACTTTTTGTTTTCTATGCAACGTTATCCTACACATAGTCCTTTCCTTTTGCGGGACTAGGTTGTTCCCCAATATCGCGAGACTTTCGAGGGCACCTCGGTGAGCTTGAGCCATAGATCCTTCGGGGCGCTGATTGATGAGGTAAGCGGCGAGGTTGGCCGTTGCTCCTGCAACGGTTTTCGGCCGTGGCATGCCCGCAGTATCCGTGGTCACAAAGGATTTAGTCAGATTCGATGTTATCTCTCTGGCGTCATCTTCCGAAAGCCTCGATATCCTTGACCGGTGCTTGTCTGCTCCCTGAGTGTTTCGGGAGGCACTCCCTTGTGAGCCCCTTCGTCGTTCGCTGGATCTATCCGCTGCAGATAAGCGTCTCTCGAGGGAGGCTTGCTCTTTTGAAAGGTGCTCCCGATTCTTCTCTAGTATGGAGCGGTAAGCATTGAGGGTTCCAACCGAAGTTCCCGCAGGGAGCGGCGTGTTGTTGAGTACTGCTGCCCTTGCTGCTGCCCACTCCTCATCCGCGATGGTGTAATCGCTGTCGCGGTTGCTGGCGCTATTCTCAAAACTCGCCCTTCTACTAGAACGGGGGGTATGATCCTCGTCACCTCTACGCCTTGTGTTTCCCGTGTTATTGGCGACATAAACCTGATGGTGTGCCGGTCTTCGGGTGATTCCCTGAATGGTGCTGTCGATACTGTCCTCTCCCGATGAATACTGGGCGTTGCAGATGAACGGCGTGTTGCTCGATCCCAGCCCGTGTCTAGTGTCGCAGTTCAGGCAGTAGTACGAGGTTAATTCCGAAGACGTGGGGTCATCGGACCCTACCGACATGGAGGACACCGAGCGGGGAGTCGAAGGTGCGGGTGAGCACGTCGATCCTGTCAGTCCAGTCGACAGATCGGGTGATGATGGTGCGCTAGAACTCATCGATTCAGAGGCGGCGGATTCCAGCAATCGTTGGATTCCTTCTGCATTGACGTTGTAGTGGACGCTGCCGAAGGTCATCTCCATGTTCCCTTGTAGATCTGAAAAGTTCGAACGGGAGGAATCGCTGTGTGGAGTAAACTCGTAGGAGCCGAATCGAATCGGGCTTCCCAGGATGGGCGACGATGGTGCTGACGAAGTTGCTGATGAAGTTGCTGGCAACGTTGCCGGCGGATTTGCCGGTGAAGCTGCCGATGCCATGATCGGATCTGCCGGTGCCTTGCCTTGTGCCAACAGGGTTCCCACAGACGGCGCCAATTGTCGAGGGTACTCCTCGCCAATGCCCACCGATAGGGGCTTAGGGTTGATGGAATCCTCTAGGCTGACACGAGACATCGGTTCACAGACAAGCGGGGAGAGCGATTTACCCAGGTTCGGGGCCCTCGATGAGGTAAAACCCTTACGTCCTGCCTGTCTGTTCTTTGATTATGATGAAAACAGGTTACAATGGGGTGCCGAATACTTCGGCTGAGATCTAGTCGAGATTGATGTTGCTAGGGTTGCCTAGCTCTAAGCTTTTCCTGGCTAAGGTTGCTAAGATTGTTCGTGTCCCTCGGCAGCCCCTCTCCTGGCCTTTATATAGGAGGCCAGGTCTCAAGGGTCCTAACCGAGGACGACTAAGTTTACAGTAGTTTTGATCCAATCTTTCCTTGTTTGTTCGCTTCCTTGTCTTGCCTGTCAAGGAATCTTCTGATGCGCCGGCCTAGTGGCCCATCTAGCCTTCAGGTGTCTTCATGGGCCTCCAGTTGGTCAATACAGGATAGGGCAACGTCGGTTACTCGAAGGGTAATACCCACGTCACCTCCCTCGCGCGTCCATGGGATGTCTTCATGTCCAGCTCCATGTCCAGCTTCACGTCCATCTTTTGGTCCAGCTGCTCCTCTCCTCCTCGTGCGATGCTTGGTTCCTCTTCATACCTGATCATACATAAGTAATACGACTTAGGCAGTATAAAGTTCTCATTGATCGAAATATCATTTAGGAACAGGTTCACCTGTTGTTTAAGTAGCTTCGCACGAGCTCGTGTCATTGGTCCAATCCTGACTTCACTGGACTTGAGCTTCACAGCAGGATCATCTTCAACTTGTAATGATGGAGGTAGTAGTGAGGTAGGGATGTCCTCATCATCTCCCCCCTTCAAAAGGCGTTGACCTCGACGCTCCAAGGTCTTCTCCGTCATAAGGTGTCAAATCAGCAACATTGAAAGAGTTACTGACACCAAACTCATCAACTGGAAGATCTATCGATTATGCATTATCATTGATCTTGGCAAGCACTTTGTAAGGACCAGCACCACGAGGAAGCAACTTGGACTTCCGCAGCTTCGGGAACCTATCCTTGCGAAAATGTACCCAGACCATATCACCAGGCTTGAACAATATTTCCTTACGCTTCTTATTCATCCTTGCAGCATTGTTCTTGCCTTTCTTCTCTATCAACTCTTTAGTCTTCATATGTATCTTCCGTACAAAATTTTCCCTCTTTGATGCCTCCATATTGACTCTCTCATGTATGGGCAACGACAACAAATCAAGTGGAGTAATGGGTTTGAAACCATACACCACCTCAAAAGGACACAGCTCTGTGGTAGAGTGTACCGCCCTGTTGTAAGCAAACTCCACATGCGGCAAACAATCTTCCCACTCCTTCAGGTTTGTTCTTTATCATGGATCTCAACAATTGTGACAATGTTCTGTTCACCACTTCAGTTTGACCATCAGTTTGGGGATGACAAGTAGTACTAAAAAGTAGCTTCGTCCCCAGCTTTCTCCACAGCGTCTTCCAGAAGTAGCTCATAAACTTCACGTCACGATCAGAAACAATAGTCTTCGGAACTCCATGTAGGCCCGACGGGAATGCAACATAGGACCCACGCTGGCCTGGCAGGCCCACCAAGATCTGACATACGGGCCCACCAAGCTCTGACATACGGTCCCACCCAGCTCTGGCACGCGAGGCCACGCATCCAGAATTGACACATCTCCATGTGGGCCCGATGGGAATGGCACCTGTGACCCATGTAGGACCGACAAAGTACATAGGCCCAGCAAGCACTGACATGCGGGCCCACCAAGCTCTAACATGCTGGACCCACCAAAGTTCTGACATGCGGGGCCACGCCACATCGCCATGTGGGCCCAACGGGAATGACACCTGGGACCCACGTAGGCCCGACATATTATGTAGGCCCACCAGGCTCTGACCTGCGGGGCCATGCGTCCAGAATTAACGGCAGGCAGACACTTGTGCTCGCACGTGCGCAATTTTTTTTTGCATGGCAACTGACATGTGGAGTCCATGTTGGTGGTACTAACAGGTCTGGTCCACTTCGCATGCCTGGAGGCTGTCGGGACGGGCGGCCCCACACAGGAGGGTCGTGTCGGTACCTAACATGCGGGTCTGAGTGCTGCAGGACACGTACATGTGTGCAGACAGTGGTTGTCTTCCCTTACAAATATGGGTCCCAGTGCTGCAGACCTTGGACTGTTGTGCGGGCAGACAGAAAAGTACGTGAACAGAATCGTGCAGAGTGTGGGTCAGGTGTGTCCACCGACCCGAAGCATAGTTGTTGTGACGACCCCCTGCTGACTCCGCGGTTCAGACCGCCCACCTCCCGCGATGCTCATTTCTGCATAATCGTTGACGTTTAGAGGTCGCACGTCACTATTTTTTGGGGCCGAGCGTGCCAAAACGCCACATGTGACGAGAAAACGCGCCACCGTCACAGAAAAAGACACTCGCTGACGGATTTCTCCAACGTTATCCCTAGACCGTGAGTGAAGCTCCAATTGTTACTAGTGGGCTCTCTTTTTAGTGTGTCTCCCTTCACATAACTTATAGGGTTTGACCTCGGGAAGGCTGCGACACCCAGTACGGGCGGGTGGTACGCGCGGGGCTTACACGTACCGGTGTGCGCTAAAGGGGTCGGCAACCGTGCCGCTCCCACTCCTTAGTTTTCCCCCGATGACTATATGCCGCGACAATCGAGGCATCGCCCCCTGTGGCAGTCACTTATAGCGTCCAAAGGAACTGGGCGATGTCCCAAAAAATTTCACCGACACTCATCGGGTTACACGTACGACCGAGTCTGTAGGTTTTACACGTGTACCCAAGGCCATGACATCGGGCCCCGTTTAGTGGTCCTTGCTCGTAGGGCATAGCCCCGACAGCATTGCAACCGCCGGAGCCCTGCCCCGGGGTTCTGTCGGTGTCGGGGAAAGCAGGGTTTCCCAGACAGACCGAGCGGCCCGCTAAACATGCCCTGTCAGCAAACATGGGACCATGCATAGAGGTCAAGATTGCCGCGGAGGATCATGGGAAGAGCCTAGGAAGGGAGAAATGATCTCGCCCTTCCGGGGGGGACAACACCAGCCATGGCGTCTCCTCTCATGCCTTGCATGAATACATCAACTAGTGACATAAATGTGTCTACTTTATGACCGTGACAAAACCCGATGAAACCAGACCATTCTGCACCTTGTGTATTCCCAAGGACGTGATGGATCACTAATGCATGTATAATGCATGCATGAACTTTGTAGTTTGTTGACATATTCCCACATATTTGCAACATATGATGTTATATCCATGTTTTATATTAATTTTTGGGGATTTAGCAACGATCTCCTTTATTTTGGTTATAACTCTGCAAGACAGGAAAACCCTGTTTTCTATATTTTTAGCTTTCAGGGACCTAAACGAACTCAAATGGAACTAGGACTTTGGGGGTGCCAATATTTCATCAAGAGAAGCGTCTGGAGCACTTGGACCTCACAAGATGGGCCAGGAGGGCCGAAAGAGGCATGGTGGCGCACCCAACTAGGGGGCACACCACCCATGCTCTTTCCCCTCTGGACCGCCCGATTCGCTTGATTCTTTCGCCCACGGACTCCGTCTGATCTAAAAAAAACCATATATAAGAGACTCACCGAGGATTCCTCGAGGAGAGCACCGCAGAAACACCAAAACAGAGCCAGAACCAACGGAGATTGGAAGGGGAAACTCCGCCGGAGCCGCCGCCGGAATGATCTCCACCTTCTCCAACGTCTCCATCATCATCACCAGAAGAGGGTGTAGTCCACCTCTGGACTATGGGTTTGTGGCAGTAGCTTGATCTATTTCTCGCTTGTTACGCATAGATGTAGTACCATATGAGCAGCCCAATATGATTATGGTCATATATGCAATTCCTATGTGGTGGATCTTTATTCTATGACATTGATATATGTGATTGGAACCTATTATGTATAATATGTATTGATAGATGCATATCATGTATCCCGTTCTTAAGTATTTTTTTTGGCCCAACTTGTATGCCAAAACATGTCCATGGAGAAGTGTGTATTAGATGGAGTAGCATGGTGGTAGTAATTGAATAGTGACAAAAAATTCAAGATCTACTATGTTTTTACCCTATTTTCGTTGTCTCACTAGGGATAAAGTGAATGCATGTGCTATTATTATCATGTGACATTGTGAAAATCTTGTTTGTTCGAGGTAGCATATTTGATATTCAAACAGGGGGATCCACTTTCACCTATTCTTTTTAATATTATCGCCAATATGCTGGCTATTTTGATAGCTCGGGCTAAAGAGGAGGGTCAAGTTGGAAGTCTTATTCCACATTTAGGCGATGGAGGGGTATCTGTTTTGCGATCTGTGACGATACCATCCTGTTTATGGAACATGATCTAGCTAAGGCTGTTAATATGAAACTCATTCTTTGTATTTTTGAGCAATTATCTGGTCTTAAAATCAATTTCCATAAGAGTGAGTTGTTTTGCTTTGGTAAAGCTGCAGAATTGGAACATCAATATAAGAACATTTTTGGATGTGCATCTGGAACATTACCTTTCCGATATTTAGGAATTCCCATTCATTATAGACGACTTCGCAATTCTGAGTGGAATCCGATGGAGATTCGTTTCGCCTCAAAATTAGGATGCTGGAAGGGTAAGATGTTGTCCTATGGGGATCGATTGGTGCTTGTAAATTCTGTACTTACGAGCTTACCTATGTTTATGTTGTCATTCTTAGAAATTCCTAAAGGGGTACGCAAGAGACTCGATTTTTATCGTTCTCGCTTCTTTTGGCAAGAGGAGGATGATAAGAAGAAATATAGATTATCTAAGTGGAATATAGTTTGTAGACCGAAGGACCAAGGGGGTTTGGGAATTGAGGTACTCGAACTCAAAAACATGTGTTTATTAAGTAAATGGCTTTTTAAATTGCTACAGGAAGAAGGGGCGTGGCAACAATTGCTCCATAATAAGTACATCAAAAATAAAACGTAGCACAAGTAGAGGTTAAACCCACTGATTCACTTTTTGGAAGGGGCTTATGCGGGTAAAGCCAGAGTTTTTTAATAGAGGAAGATTCAGAGTAGGTAATGGTATGACAGTGCGGTTTTGGGAGGACACCTGGCTTGGCGAACACCCTCTAGCTATACAATATCGGTCGCTATATAATATTATCCAACGGAAAAATGAGTTGGTTTCTACGGTATTGGCAAACCCACCGCTTAATATTGGATTTAGAAGAACTTTCAATGTTTACAAATACAATTTGTGGTTACATTTGTGCCAGCGATTAATGTCTGTCCAATTAACTAATGAACCTGACAATTTTGTATGGAACCTAAATGAATCTGGTTTATTTTCTGTTAAATCCATGTATCTTGATCTTATGAATGGTCATACTATATTTTTGCGGAAATACCTATGGAAGATTAAGGTTCCTCTAAAAATAAAGATTTTTATGTGGTTTAGTAATAGAGTGCTGCTTACTAAGGATAATTTGGCGAAGAGAAAATGGACAGGTTCTCAGAAATGTTGTTTTTGTAACAACAACGAAACGGTTGATCATCTGTTTCTTCATTGTCCTTTTGCAAAAATTATATGGCGAATGATATTCTTTACATACAATATTCCACCCCCGTCTAATGTAACTAATATGTTTGGTAATTGGCTAAATGGTGTCAATAAGAAGGATAAAGTTTATATTAGAATTGGTGTTTCGGCAATTTGTTGGTCGATTTGGACTAGCCGGAATGATATTATTTTTAACAAACAAAAGGGAACAAATTTCTTGCAGGTTATTCTTCGTGCGGCGCATTGGCTACAAACATGGGCATGTTTGCTCCCGGCAGACCAGCGGGATACCATGGCTACTGGATGCAACCGGCTCCTGGAGGTCACTCAGGACTGCTATTTCCAGGCTACTGGATGGCGACATATTAGTAGAATTTTAGATGGATAGTTTTTTTGTTCTACTCTCCATCGTTTGTGGTCGCTTCGAGTTTGGTTGTCTACTTTTCTTGAATTACCGGACTCCTTTTATGTAATAAGTACTTGACGTTTTTCGTTTTATTATCAATAAATGGCTGTATGCATCGATTGATGCAGAGGCCGGGGCTATGCTCCCATGTCTAAAAAAAAGAAAAGTCTATACTCTATTGATTCTTAATTCAAGATTGCATGAAGTTTTTCCTTTCTTGAGTATAAGAGGGATGTGTTGCATCATCTCTATGTTATGACGTAATGCCCATATAAATGATTATCAAACACATGTTGAAGTTCCACCAATAATATGTCACTGATGAATTGTTAGTGTCCACTACAACTTAAAAATAGTATATACAAGTGAACCCATGAACCCCGGTCGATTTTAAATCGCTAGAAATACCTTTCCAACATTTGACCTAACTTTATGTTTACTACTGTTATTTAATCCGAAAATACCAAAAATACTATCTCTACATACACACAAAACCCAAATACCACAAACCTTTATTTGCTTACATCTAGTTTACTTAGGTTGATTACTTTACATTACTTTACTTTATTTTTACACTTCTATTTCTACTTATACGAAACCTTGTGTTTGACAACCACACGATAAAGTTGGGGACACAAGGAAAGAACTTTATTTGCAGGTTCCTAGAAGAGGAGAGGAAGATTTCAATTTCTATGCCCATTCCCCGAGAGTTCGATATAAACTCTCGAGTCACCCTTGTAGGAAAATACGCTTTCTACAACACTCTGCACTTGAAGTCCCAACGAGTTGGTACACACGAAGTTGTTTCCATCAGATGCTCGGGGTAAGGGTAGGATAATAGATCCATGGTGCGTGCTATACGTAGGCCATGGTGTCATTTGGACCCATCTTCTCTTTACAGTGTGTATCTTATTATTACGTACATCACATAATCAAATTATTGGATCCGTGCTAGATGTCACTTTTCCCCCGGGCAAGTTACCTTATATTTATAATGCTTTGGTAGTTCAAAGTATAGACACTGCCAATAAGTAAATTAATGTGATTTGTGAGGTACAACAATTATTAGGAAATAATCGAGTTAGAGCCGTAGCTATGAGTGCTACAGACGGGAAAAATCACATATGTGCTTATTACTGTATTTATAATCCCATAACCATCTTTGCACGGCTAGTAAGTGAACTCTTGGTACTAGCCTAAACAAAAAAAAGGATCCAATGAAACAACAACTAAACAAGTCTCGAAGTCTTGTTTGCAGTGATCTTGCACCATTTGCATTCTTCCCGTGGATACGGTAAACCCAGGTCCTCTTAGGAAAAAGAAGAGTACCACAATACGATAATTCAGATCGAAGGTATTGACTAGTTTAGGATTTTGGTTGTTGCCATATTTTTGGTGTCCACGTCAATGGAGATGGTATCATCTGAAATAAGTGATATTGAATCCTTCACTCGACGCCACAATGGAGATGGTATCATCTGAAATAAGTGATATTGAATCCTTCACTCGACGCCGAGTTCTTCTCCCGTCAATGGTGGTGTTAGAAGGTTAATTTTATGTAGGTATAGTCCTTTGAATCTTACTCCGTCGTATCGATTTTGGGCTTTTTTCATGGTTGCCACAAGGAGGAATGGTCTTGCAATATTAGTCCCGTCTGCTGCGTCCCTGACAATGGTGGTTCGTATTCTCGGCTCTCTAGCGACATTGACCCGGCTGTCCGGTTACTTTTCCCTTAAATACTATTGTTGATACTCTTGGCGATGTTTGTTGATTACTTAATGGCTACGCGTGTGCATGTTGCTTTCGCATTGCGGCTGAAATTAAATTATGGGAGAACCGTCGTTGCTATTTACATGTTGTTCGTTTGATATCTATATATGTTGTTTTATATGGCCCTGTTCAGAAAATTACTCTTAGAAGAAGAAAGAGTTTAAATGTCTCAAAGATATACTTATTTTTTAGACTTAATTTTGTAATCGCTAGATGCATCTTGTACCACTATTTACCACTTAAAAGACTAAATTTCATATATGTGTTTATACTCCTGTAGGATTACAGGAGACTTGTTTCCACCATCTAAATCAATCTGAATTTATTACCTGTTATATCTTTGTTAATATTTCCTTTTTCCTTGCTGAGTATGTTAACATACTCACGGCCAGTCTCTTTTCTCTGGTATGCGCAGAGTGTGAGCAACATGAATTTGATGGGGATGGAGCGGAAGCATAGTAATGTCTAGCACATAGGGAAGGAGTGTTGGGATTAGGAGATTTACTCTGATCCTACATAAATATTGTTCAAATAAATGGCAGGGATGCATCGTGCATCTGTCAATGCATGCTCTAGTAGAAGTGGCTAGCTTGCTAACTAGCCTGGTGCTATACTTGTAAGCTATATTGTACTACTACTAAGGAATAAATGGAACCTGGTTCTCCTTGTGCTCTTAAGTTCATGATTACTACTTTTGCCTTGTATGCTTATGAGGTATTTATCTCATAAGGATACGGCGAGCTGTCACACTTAGTCCCTTCGTTTAGTTGGGGCGTGACACCTTAGAACCGTACTTGAGAGTTTCCTACCTCATAGGGCTCATAAATTGCTATGGCTTTATTCTGGTGTAACCAGTCCATTCCAAGTATTACGTCAAACTCTTGTATTTCTAATACGATAAGATCGGCCATGAATTTCCACCCACCAATCTCAATGGGACATGAGCTGCAAATTAATTTTGCACTTTGGCTCTCTAGGGGTGTCTCGACGTAAATAATTTCTTCTAGCAAGCTGCTAGGAATCTTATGCTCAGTCATGAATCTTGTGGAAATAAATGAATGTGTAGCACCAGAATCAAACAAAATTAAGCCTGTATGAGAATATATCGGAAATTTACTTGTCACCACGTTGTTTGATTCCTCTGCACTCCTCTGAGTTAGATTAAATACTCTAGCTCGGTTCCCTCCTCGAGGCTTCTCCCTATTATTTGGATGAGGTCCTGATGGTTGATTAGAAGCGGTGGCCTTCGCATACTGATTTGATCCATGATTGGTTGTCGGGGAAGGGCCAGTCAAATACAGTTGTTGAGGTGGCTGAGGCAACGCCATAGGCCTCGGTTGAGCGGAAAGCATAAAATTGTGTCTATTTGGACACTCATGCCTAGTGTGACCTGGTTTCCCGCATGTATAACATTTTCCCCAACGATCAGGACAAATATTTGGAGTATGGTTTCCCTTACATATTGGACATCTCCTTCCCAAGCTTCCCCGTGAATTTCCTGCAGTTCGTTCGGGGCGGCCACTTGATCTGAACCTTTCGTTATTCTGTTGATTATTATTGAACTTAAACTTCTTTGATGGGTGGTCCCCATCGACTCTTTCTTCTTGATATCCTTTTTCCAGAAGTTGTGCTTTACTCACTACATCTCGGAAAGTGCTTAGTTCAAAGGCTTCCACGCGCCGTCTAAGCGGTTGACGTAATCCACTTTCAAAGCGTCGCGCCTTAGAGCCATCAGTTTGGACAAACTCAGGAGCAAATCTTGCAAGTCTAGAGAATTCAATTTCATATTCGGTCACAGATTTATTTCCTTGTTTTAGCTCAAGGAATTCTCTTTCCTTCATGCGCTTCACACTTTCCGGGAAATATTTCTTGTAAAAAGCTCCCTTGAATAATTCCCATGATATTTCAGTATCTTCTGGGTAGGACTTTTTGTGTGCATCCCACCATTCAAAAGCACTTGATTGTAGCATATAGACTGCGTATACAACCTTCTCTTTATTGGTACATTCCATAGCGTCAAATGCTTTTTCCATGGCAGTTATCCAGTCTTCAGCTTCAAGTGGATTTGCTGTTCCAGAAAATGATGGTGGCTAAAGCTTTTGAAATTCCGCAAGTCCATTGCGGTGACTATCACTCTTCATGACACGCTCCAGGATATCCATTTGGCGTTCTTGAGTTTCCTGCTGTTTGCCCAGTATGTTGGCAAGCAGATTAGCTAACGCACTCTGGTCTCCCAATTCATGCATCATTAATCTGGCATTGTTATCGCTGGAGTTGCCCGTCTCATGGCTCGTGCCATTGTTGTGATCAGCCATCTATGTCTGAGCAAGAGTAGTCACATCAGAAAGAAGTAGTAATTTCTTGGATAGCTTCACACACTGCAATATCCTGAGATGATTAGAATGATCTTCTTCTGTCTTTGAGTATATAAGGATATCATCAATAAAAACAACTACAAATTGACCCAAATAAGGCTTGAATATCCGATTCATCAGATCCATAAATGCTGCAGGTGCATTAGTCAATCCAAATGGCATAACTAAATACTCGTAATGTCCGTACCGAGTGCGAAAGGCGGTCTTAGGAACATCACTTGGATTTATTTTTAGCTGATGATAACCAGATTGCAAATTAATCTTTGAGAAAACTTTGGATCCTTGTAGTTGGTCAAACGGGTCATCTATCCGGGGAAGAGGATATTTATTCCTAATGGTCACTTTATTTAGCTCCCGATAGTCAACGCACAACCTTAAACTTCCATCCTTCTTTTTCACAAATAAAATTGGAGCTCCCCACGGTGAAACACTTGGACGAATAAATCCTTTTTCCTCTAATTCTTTTAATTGCACTTTTAACTCTTTTAGCTCCATGGGCGCCATCCTATAGGGTGCCTTATGGATTGGCTTTGTACCAGGAATCAGTACGATCGCGAACTCAATTTCCCGGTCCGGTGGTAATCCAGGTAAATCTCTTGGAAAGACATCGGGAAATTCATTTACCACTGGAATCTCGTCTAACTTTATTTCCTTACTTTCCAACATCGCCATGAATGTTTTGAATAATTTTCTTCTATTGCTATGGTATACAATTTCTGTTTGGCCGAACGGTCTAAGTTTAACCGATTTTTCATGGCAATCAATGGTGGCTTTATTCTGGTGTAACCAGTCCATTCCAAGTATTACGTCAAACTCTTGTATTTCTAATACGATAAGATCGGCCATGAAAAGTTGAGAATAGGACTAAAGATACATGTACCCAGAGGCGTACCCGGAAGCATGCTAGCTACTCTCCAAGTCACATCAACCCTAGAGAAACGAATCATGGAAAAGCAGATGGCTGACTAGGACCTGGTATGACTAAAGGAAAGTATTAGTGAAGGAGGACAATCTGAGTTTAATATTGATTCTAGCGGGGCTATACGTTTTAGAGATAGAATGTGTGTGCCTAATGATCCAGAACTAAAAAGACATATTTTGGAAGAAGCACACTCTTCTCTATACACCATGCACCCAGGCAGTACTAAAATGTATCAGGATATTAAAAAGACATTTTGGTGGAATAATATGAAAAGAGAAATAGCAAAATTCAAAATTTGTAATGGAATGTGACACATGTCAGCGCGTAAAAGCAGAGCACCAAAGACCAGCTGGACTCCTAAAACCTTTGTCTATACCTCTTTGGAAGTGGGAAGAAATTAGTATGGACTTTATTGTGGGACTACCAAAGACACCATCTGGTCATGGTAGTATATGGGTGATAGTGGACCGACTAACAAAATCTGCACATTTGATACCAGTGAAGATTACCTTTTCTCTAGAGAAATCGGCCAAATTATACATCAAGGAAATAGTATCCCTCCATGGTGTTCCATTGCGCATCGCGTCAGATAGAGACCCCCGCTTTGTCTCAAAATTTTGGAAAAGTCTGCACAGAGCTTTAGGAACCAAACTGGATTTTAGCACAACATATCATCCGCAAAGCGATGGACAAACAGAGCGGGTAAATCAAATTTTAGAAGATATGCTCATAGCATGTGTTCTAGAATTTAAAGGAGCATGGGATGAGTATATGCCTTTAGCTGAATTCGCATATAATAATAGCTATCAGTCAAGTATTCAAATGGCTTCTTATGAGGCTTTATATGGAAGAAGGTGTCGCGCACCAATTTGCTGGGATGATGTTGGCGAAAGGAAAGTTCTAGGACCCGATCTAATCCAGGAGACCGAGGAGAAGGTGAAACTTATACGTGAGCGACTCCGAACTGCACAAAGTAGACAGAAAAGCTATGCGGACGGCAAAAGAAGAAACCTTCATTTTGAAGAAGGAGAACTAGTGTATTTAAAAGTATCACCAATGAAAGGGGTGAAACGGTTTGGACAAGGAAAGAAATTAAGCCCAAGGTATATTGGACCTTTCCATGTTACTAAACAAGTTGGGGAAGTCGCGTACCAACTAGAACTACCAGAATCTCTAGCAGGAGTACATAATGTGTTCCATGTTTCGTTACTTCGGAAATGCCTAAAACCACCACATCAACAAGTGGAGATGGAACTATCGGAGCTACAAAAAGATTTGTCATATGAAGAATATCCTGTTCGTATACTAGATATTAAAGACCGCGAGACAAGACGCAAAAATATACGATTTGTCAAAGTGCAATGGAGTAATCACAGCGAGGATGAAGCCACTTGGGAAAGGGAGGATGACTTAAAGAAAGACTACCCATACCTCTTCGACAAATAATGGTAAGAAAATTTCGAGGACGAAATTTTTATAAGGAGGGTAGGATGTAATATCCAAATATTTTTTTGTGCCTATGATAATAACCAGAAGTAAAATAGTTGATTCTTTATTTATTGCTTGGATTTTCGCATAAGACCGATCTGAAAATAAAGCAAGAGAAAAGATAAAGTAACTGCCAAGTAACCAAGGATAAATCATTTGAAGGCAAGGCTGTGCATACCAGTTTCTTCTAAAAATAAATCGTATTGATATTTAATTGTGATGCTTTATCAGTATAAATGCTTAGTTTTTATACATGTAATATGACGCTGATTATGGATGAATGTTTGAGGTGAATAAATGTTGTTCATAATTTACGTGAGAGCAATCGCCGTCGTAATCATGGTATGTATGGGATATCTAGCCCGAGACGGTCGATACCTGAAATAACGATACGCGGTCATGCCGGTATCAGTGTGAGATGGGTTTGCCTCACACAAGTAGGGGACTCGATGTCGTGATTCTCGGAGAGGGATATAGCCATTGGTGGAGGTTACGGCGGTTGTTAGCGTGTCTCTGCAGAGGTCACTATAATTAGGTTTGCGCTAACGGACTAAATTTCATATATGTGTTTATACTCCTGTAGGATTACAGGAGACTTGTTTCCACCATCTAAATCAATCTGAATTTATTACCTGTTATATCTTTGTTAATATTTCCTTTTTTCCTTGCTGAGTATATTCTCACGGCCAGTCTCTTTTCTCTGGTATGCGCAGAGTGTGAGCAACATGAATTTGATGGGGATGGAGCGGAAGCATAGTAATGTCTAGCACATAGGGAAGGAGTGTTGGGATTAGGAGATTTACTCTGATCCTACATAAATATTGTTCAAATAAATGGCAGGGATGCATCGTGCATCTGTCAATGCATGCTCTAGTAGAAGTGGCTAGCTTGATAACTAGCCTGGTGCTATACTTGTAAGCTATATTGTACTACTACTAAGGAATAAATGGAACCTGGTTCTCCTTGTGCTCTTAAGTTCATGATTACTACTTTTGCCTTGTATGCTTATGAGGTATTTATCTCATAAGGATACGGCGAGCTGTCACACTTAGTCCCTTCGTTTAGTTGGGGCGTGACACCTTAGAACCGTACTTGAGAGTTTCCTACCTCATAGGGCTCATAAATTGCTATGGCTTTATTCTGGTGTAACCAGTCCATTCCAAGTATTACGTCAAACTCTTGTATTTCTAATACGATAAGATCGGCCATGAATTTCCACCCACCAATCTCAATGGGACATGAGCTGCAAATTAATTTTGCACTTTGGCTCTCTAGGGGTGTCTCAACGTAAATAATTTCTTCTAGCAAGCTGCTAGGAATCTTATGCTCAGTCATGAATCTTGTGGAAATAAATGAATGTGTAGCACCAGAATCAAACAAAATTAAGCCTGTATGAGAATATATCGGAAATTTACTTGTCACCACGTTGTTTGATTCCTCTGCACTCCTCTGAGTTAGATTAAATACTCTAGCTCGGTTCCCTCCTCGAGGCTTCTCCCTATTATTTGGATGAGGTCCTGATGGTTAATTAGAAGCGGTGGCCTTCGCATACTGATTTGATCCATGATTGGTTGTCGGGGAAGGGCCAGTCAAATACAGTTGTTGAGGTGGCTGAGGCAACGCCATAGGCCTCGGTTGAGCGGAAAGCATAAAATTGTGTCTATTTGGACACTCATGCCTAGTGTGACCTGGTTTCCCGCATGTATAACATTTTCCCCAACGATCAGGACAAATATTTGGAGTATGGTTTCCCTTATATATTGGACATCTCCTTCCCAAGCTTCCCCGTGAATTTCCTGCAGTTCGTTCGGGGCGGCCACTTGATCTGAACCTTTCGTTATTCTGTTGATTATTATTGAACTTAAACTTCTTTGATGGGTGGTCCCCATCGGCTCTTTCTTCTTGATATCCTTTTTCCAGAAGTTGTGCTTTACTCACTACATCTCGGAAAGTGCTTAGTTCAAAGGCTTCCACGCGCCGTCTAAGTGGTTGACGTAATCCACTTTCAAAGCGTCGCGCCTTAGAGCCATCAGTTTGGACAAACTCAGGAGCAAATCTTGCAAGTCTAGAGAATTCAATTTCATATTCGGTCACAGATTTATTTCCTTGTTTTTGCTCAAGGAATTCTCTTTCCTTCATGCACTTCACACTTTCCGGGAAATATTTCTTGTAAAAAGCTCCCTTGAATAATTCCCATGATATTTCAGTATCTTCTGGGTAGGACTTTTTGTGTGCATCCCACCATTCAAAAGCACTTGATTGTAGCATATAGACTGCGTATACAACCTTCTCTTTATTGGTACATTCCATAGCGTCAAATGCTTTTTCCATGGCAGTTATCCAGTCTTCAGCTTCAAGTGGATTTGCTGTTACAGAAAATGATGGTGGCTTAAGCTTTTGAAATTCCGCAAGTCCATTGCGGTGACTATCACTCTTCATGACACGCTCCAGGATATCCATTTGGCGTTCTTGAGTTTCCTGCTGTTTGCCCAGTATGTTGGCAAGCAGATTAGCTAACGCACTCTGGTCTCCCAATTCATGCATCATTAATCTGGCATTGTTATCGCTGGAGTTGCCCGTCTCATGGCTCGTGCCATTGTTGTGATCAGCCATCTATGTCTGAGCAAGAGTAGTCACATCAGAAAGAAGTAGTAATTTCTTGGATAGCTTCACACACTGCAATATCCTGAGATGATTAGAATGATCTTCTTCTGTCTTTGAGTATATAAGGATATCATCAATAAAAACAACTACAAATTGACCCAAATAAGGCTTGAATATCCGATTCATCAGATCCATAAATGCTGCAGGTGCATTAGTCAATCCAAATGGCATAACTAAATACTCGTAATGTCCGTACCGAGTGCGAAAGGCGGTCTTAGGAACATCACTTGGATTTATTTTTAGCTGATGATAACCAGATTGCAAATTAATCTTTGAGAAAACTTTGGATCCTTGTAGTTGGTCAAACAGGTCATCTATCCGGGGAAGAGGATATTTATTCCTAATGGTCACTTTATTTAGCTCCCGATAGTCAACGCACAACCTTAAACTTCCATCCTTCTTTTTCACAAATAAAACTGGAGCTCCCCACGGTGAAACACTTGGACGAATAAATCCTTTTTCCTCTAATTCTTTTAATTGCACTTTTAACTCTTTTAGCTCCATGGGCGCCATCCTATAGGGTGCCTTATGGATTGGCTTTGTACCAGGAATCAGTACGACCGCGAACTCAATTTCCCGGTCCGGTGGTAATCCAGGTAAATCTCTTGGAAAGACATCGGGAAATTCATTTACCACTGGAATCTCGTCTAACTTTATTTCCTTACTTTCCAACATCGCCATGAATGTTTTGAATAATTTTCTTCTATTGCTATGGTATACAATTTCTGTTTGGCCGAACGGTCTAAGTTTAACCGATTTTTCATGGCAATCAATGGTGGCTTTATTCTGGTGTAACCAGTCCATTCCAAGTATTACGTCAAACTCTTGTATTTCTAATACGATAAGATCGGCCATGAAAAGTTGAGAATAGGACTAAAGATACATGTACCCAGAGGCGTACCCGGAAGCATGCTAGCTACTCTCCAAGTCACATCAATCCTAGAGAAACGAATCATGGAAAAGCAGATGGCTGACCAGGACCTGGTACGACTAAAGGAAAGTATTAGTGAAGGAGGACAATCTGAGTTTAATATTGATTCTAGCGGGGCTATACGTTTTAGAGATAGAATGTGTGTGCCTAATGATCCAGAACTAAAAAGACATATTTTGGAAGAAGCACACTCTTCTCTATACACCATGCACCCAGGCAGTACTAAAATGTATCAGGATATTAAAAAGACATTTTGGTGGAATAATATGAAAAGAGAAATAGCAAAATTTGTAATGGAATGTGACACATGTCAGCGCGTAAAAGCAGAGCACCAAAGACCAGCTGGACTCCTAAAACCTTTGTCTATACCTCTTTGGAAGTGGGAAGAAATTAGTATGGACTTTATTGTGGGACTACCAAAGACACCATCTGGTCATGGTAGTATATGGGTGATAGTGGACCGACTAACAAAATCTGCACATTTGATACCAGTGAAGATTACCTTTTCTCTAGAGAAATCGGCCAAATTATACATCAAGGAAATAGTATCCCTCCATGGTGTTCCATTGCGCATCGCGTCAGATAGAGACCCCCGCTTTGTCTCAAAATTTTGGAAAAGTCTGCACAGAGCTTTAGGAACCAAACTGGATTTTAGCACAACATATCATCCGCAAAGCGATGGACAAACAGAGCGGGTAAATCAAATTTTAGAAGATATGCTCATAGCATGTGTTCTAGAATTTAAAGGAGCATGGGATGAGTATATGCCTTTAGCTGAATTCGCATATAATAATAGCTATCAGTCAAGTATTCAAATGGCTTCTTATGAGGCTTTATATGGAAGAAGGTGTCGCGCACCAATTTGCTGGGATGATGTTGGCGAAAGGAAAGTTCTAGGACCCGATCTAATCCAGGAGACCGAGGAGAAGGTGAAACTTATACGTGAGCGACTCCGAACTGCACAAAGTAGACAGAAAAGCTATACGGACGGCAAAAGAAGAAACCTTCATTTTGAAGAAGGAGAACTAGTGTATTTAAAAGTATCACCAATGAAAGGGGTGAAACGGTTTGGACAAGGAAAGAAATTAAGCCCAAGGTATATTGGACCTTTCCATGTTACTAAACAAGTTGGGGAAGTCGCGTACCAACTAGAACTACCAGAATCTCTAGCAGGAGTACATAATGTGTTCCATGTTTCGTTACTTCGGAAATGCCTAAAACCACCACATCAACAAGTGGAGATGGAACTATCGGAGCTACAAAAAGATTTGTCATATGAAGAATATCCTGTTCGTATACTAGATATTAAAGACCGCGAGACAAGACGCAAAAATATACGATTTGTCAAAGTGCAATGGAGTAATCACAGCGAGGAGGGGGAGGTTTCTGGTTTCTGGTTCGGTCCCGAGCACGCACGGCCTGTCGTAAACTGTGGCCCAAGCGGCCTAGCTTAAGCTTCACCTTGTTTTGGAGCACAGTTCTTGAGTGGTGGTGTGGTTTGCCGACCCTCACGACACGGCGAGAGGCCCGTGCACCGGGTGAAGTTTCCACGGAGAAAAGCAGGCAGAGACACTTCCCGAGAGCGTCTCAAAAAAAAAGACACTTCCCGAGAGAAAAGCGAAAAAGATAAGCCGCCCAACCCACGCGCGCGTCCCCCACCACCACCACCATGGCCATGGCCCGGCCGGCAGCGGCACGCGGTGTCGCCGGCGCCTGCTATCAGCCAGCGATGGATGGGCCGGGACCCTGAGAGAGCCAGCCCATCGGATCGGAACGTCACTCCTATACTCCCACCGAAACTCGCTCCCCACACCTACACTACACTGCGCCTCGCCCTCGCCCCCGTCCGTCCCCCACCTCGCCTCATTCATTCCTCCCCACCCGCAAAAACCAGATCTGCACTCCGGCCTTGCCTCTTCTCTTCTTGGGCCGAGCCCTAGCTCACTCCCGGATCGCCACCACCATCTCCCCCGCCCTCACTCCTGCTCCTCCCGTAAGTAAACTTTCCAAATCCCTCTCCATTTCTGCACCGCGCGCGCCTAATCTCTTTCCTTTCCGGACGGAACAAACGCTCAGATCCGCGCGCCTTCGGACCCCGTCTGTGCTCGTTTCCGTCGGATCTACGCGCGCACTTCGAAAAAAATCTGGGCTTTTCCAGGGCGCCGCGCTTGATCGCGATTTCGCGCCGCCAGATTGGGCCAACGGTGGGCTCCGCGAGGGATTCCTCGGTTTTTGTTTGCTAATTTTTTTTTTACCGATGGGAGTTCGCTCCTGGCCCAGTTTCTTACTGATGTTGCAGCAGTTCGCGAGCGCGGTTGATTCCAAAGCTTGAATTTTTTTTAGCAACTAGTTAACCACGCAAGCGGGTAGGTTAGATTTGTAGTTTCAGCCTCTAGGGGAGACGCCATGGCTGCGTTATGGGGGAATCCGGAGAGGAATCAGCTTGATTCTTTTGGGTTTTGGAAACTACTACATGGCGGCGTTGAGCTCCTGCGTTTTGTTTGTTCCTTCATGATTGCGTTAGTAAGGTCTTGTGGTCGCATATGCATGTGAGACATAAATTTACATGCACAAGTTAGTGATTGCTGCTCAAATCATCTAGCTTGCACTAGCAATAAAGAAATTTGCTCTAAATGACAGTTGTTAATTTGTTCCCTCAAGATATATTTTTTTCCTATAAATGACGTGTTTTTAAGCATTTTGGCCCGGGCAGGGCGGCGACGCATACTTCTTTTAGAAGAGATATCAAGTCTGCAATTTACAATTGCTTAAGTTTGATATTTACTTCCTTGCATCATTGAAATCTAATCAGCAAGTTATTTAAATATTTCTCTAACTGTTTCTTATTTGTGAAATGCAAATGTGAACTAAGTACATCTGAATAACTTGTGGAAGTTTACGAATCATTAAATAATTCTGGTTATTTATGAGTCTAATGCCCAGGAGCAAAAGTATTCTACTGGTCTTGAGGATTTGCACCAGTACTGAATTAAAGCCCAAAGCTTTAGCCTTTGACATGTGCGCTAGTTAGTCCAATTAAACCATACTAAGTTGCTGCTTAATATTACATGTTGCTTTCCTAATATCTGTAATGTGGTCAGATATTGATTCCTTGCATGAATGAGCGCGTATATTAACTTTACTTCGCTTCCTTTGGGTCAAATAACATGTGCTCTGATATCTGACTTCACCATGTTATTTATGCCAGATTTTGCGACTCCCTGGTACTAGTCTACCAGCATGGCTGATGAAGCTGGCAATGACAGTCAGGTGGTCCAAGGTAATGAGACTGTTGACCCAAGTAATGAGGCAGGCCATGAGGATGAAATGATCCAAGGCAATGAGTTGGTCCAAGTTGATGAAATGACTCAAGGTGATGAGATGGGTCAAGGTGAGGAGTTGACACAGGGCGAAGAGTTGCTCCATGGGCATGAATTGGCCATCGCTGAGGTGGCCACCCCTCCAACCACGAGGCGCAGGAAAAAGAAGTCCCTAGTGTGGGAGCACTTCACTATTGAGGATGCTGCTGGAGGGGCCACTCGGGCATGCTGTAAACTGTGCAAGCAAACCTTTGCTTACAGCTCTGGTTCAAAAATTGCAGGGACCAGCCATCTCAAGAGGCACATCACCTTGGGTTCCTGTCCTAAGATAAAAAGCCAAGAGCATAAGATAGCACTGGCTTCAACAATTGGAACTGACAATGACGGTGATGGTACCGTGGAGAGGCGGTCTAAGAGGCGTTACAGATATACTGGTTATGCAAATGCGTCTTTTGATCAAGACCGCAGTTGTTCCTACCTGGCAAAGATGATCATTTTGCATGACTACCCACTCCACATTGTTCAGCAGCCAACCTTCACTGCTTTCATTGATAGTCTGCAGCCCCGTTTCAGGGTTGCTGATGTCGACACAATGGAGGTGGAGGTGTATGCTGTTTATCAAAAAGAAAAAGAGGGTCTCTTGCAAGCATTGAGCAGTATGCCTGGAAGGATCAGCCTCACTATTGGATTGTGGACAACTAGTCAAACTCTTGGCTATGTTTCACTTGCTGGGCAGTTCATTGACTCCGAATGGAAGTTACATAGAAGAATGCTTAACTTCATGATGGTGTCTTCTCCTCATTCAGAGAATGCACTCAGTGAAGCTATTAGTGCAAGTCTTACTGACTGGAGTATGAAGGATAAGCTATTTACCATCACATTGGATAATGATTGCTCATCGCATGATATCTACAGTGCGAATCTGAGAGACCATCTCTCCAGTAAGAATGACCTCTCGCTTAAGGGGCAGCTATTTGTTGTGAGGTGCTATGCCCACATCCTGAATGCAGTTGCACAAGATGTCATTGCTTCAATCCATGGTGTCATCTACAATATCCGCGAAAGCATAAAGTTCATAAAAGCTTCTCCTAATCGCGAGGAAAAGTTTGCTGAGATTGCTCTGCAGCTGGAGATCCCCAGTACCAAGACCCTTTGTCTGGATGTTACAACCCAGTGGAACACCACCTATTTGATGCTCTTGGCTGCCTTGGATTATAAGCAGGCTTTCACTCAACTAGAAACATGTGATGATAACTACAATGAAGCACCTTCATTTGAGGACTGGAAAAAAGTTGAGGCTGCCTGCAACTACTTGAGGCTGCTGTATGACTCAGCTCACAGCATAATGGCAGCGGGAAACCCAACCTCAAACATTTTTTTCCATGAAGCTTGGAAACTTCAGCTGGAGCTGGCAAATGCTTCAGGACATGAAGATCCAGTTTTCAGTACCATTGCCAAAGATATGCATGAGAGGTTTGACAAGTACTGGAAGGATTGCAACCTCGTGTTAGCTGTTGCTGTTGTGATGGATCCGCGTTTTAAGATGAAACTTGTTGAGTTCAGTTACTCAAAGATTTATGGCGTCGAGGCTGCAAAGTATGTTAAGGTGGTAAATGATGCAGTGCATGAGCTTTTTAAGGACTATGTAGCACAGCCACTCCCTGAGCAAGGAGCAACTAATCATGCAGCTGCCAATGGGAATAACACCCATGCAAATCATCCTTCAACTGGTGATGGTCTTCTAGACTTTGATATGTATCTTTCTGAGATTGCCACAAGCCAGCCCTCAAAATCTGAACTAGAGCAGTACCTGGATGAATCCCTCACTCCGCGTATCCAAGAGTTTGACATTCTGAACTGGTGGAAGCTTAACACACTCAAGTTCCCAACGCTCTCGAGGATGGCACGTGATATCTTGGCAATTCCCATGTCCATGGCGACCAACGGCAGCTCTATATTTTCTGCAGGAACAGGAACCCGCATGCTTGATGATTACAGAAGCTCGCTCCGTCCGGAAATCGTGGAGGCGCTTGTCTGCGCGAAGGACTGGCTTCCGTATTCGACCACTGCACCAGAGGCGCCAAGTTCTGGGCTGCTTGGCAAGATGGAGTAGGCTCGCTTCCTTGCTGGACATGCATATATTTCAGGTACCTATGGGTGGTCTTAACTGTAGGTGTATTTGGGCCAGAGTTTGTGAAGTGACTCTGATCAATGTCATTGGTTCTGTCCTAGAATGTAATTTGCTGTGTAGAACTCTGTTAACTCCTCCATGCTGTTATGTACCCTTTCCTGTGCTGTGTAACCTGTGTGTTGTAATATGTGACCTGAGATATTTATCTGCCGTTGCTTATGATTGGTCGTGTACAAGCAACGTAATGTATTAGCCTGTGGCATAAGATTGTGCTTTCGCTTTTGTGTCTGGTATAGAATTTTGTTAGTGGGCTATGTTCATTAGAGTGTAGTGTGGTGTATGTGTTGCTGCGGCGAGGTAGGTCACATATCTGGCATTTATATGTCTTGCACGCAGTTATTATTTCGTAGATTGCTCAGTTCCGTTGGGCGTTGGTGGCGAAATTCTGGAGAGTAATGCTACATTTACGGGGACATACCTACGGGATGAGGGTTCAGATTTTTCCCTTTCCTTGTAATCTAGCTTAGCTTAGCTTAGTTTTACTTTCTTTAAGTGCTCTTCTCCAGCACTTTGTACTTTTAACTTCATTCTTTATACCCAAAAATAATAAAATATACACAGTGAGGAAACTCACTGTATAGGCTTAAAAATAAAACCCAACCCGTAAGAATTTTCCCGTAGGTGTAAGATTATCGAATTCTGGCAGCGTGTTACTGTTTGGCTGTGCTGCCGACCTGATGCTTGCACAGTTGTATAGTTGGTAAAGATCGTCCTTTCAAATGGGAAATTGGATCTTGAAGATAATCGAGAAAAATCCCAGTGGTACAGATAGGAACATAACGCAGCACGAGTTCGTTTTCACCCCGGAAGTGAAGACGCAAAAGCTCGGAGGTTCTGGTTCCAATAACGACAAGATTTAATCTCAGAAATGTGAACGCTTGAAGGTACCAGATTATAATCACCTCGGTGGCACTTGATCGAACAAAACACCCTCATATTTGAGTTTGGATGAAAACTTCTGCTTGGAGGTGCCATATGGATTTTACTCACACCTATACAGAAAAAGGTCGGTTGTTCTGACTGCACACCATACTCATGAGTGTCGACATAAATAGACACTTTTAGGTTAGGCCTTGCCAGTCTCTCAAACTTTCATGGTCGGAGGTACCATGAAAAAAAGTTAGGAGATACCTGAGATATGTTTGGAGATTTTGAGTGGATTTTTAGGAAATACTTTGTGAGAGTTTTGCGGGACATTTTCCTCATGGTATGCACAAATGCCCCTCTCGATAGCATGACATGCTCATGACTGAAGAAATCAAAATTACATTGGGTAGGAGCCTATAAAATTTGAACTTTTTGAAGAGTCACCAAACATGATCCAATATTTGCAATATCCATGATCATAAGATAACATAACACCGACGCAGAGGGGGGCAACGTTCGCAACCCCCCCCCCCCCCCCCCCCCCAAAGTGAAGGAAGGGTGTTAGATGGGAAACATCAAATTTGTGATAGATCCGGCACTATAACATAAAATCTAATGATGACATGATCCTTATGGAGTAAACTATGAAAAAGTTTGCACAAATGGATTAGTTTCTTTATTTCCTTGTCAGGAATCTTCCAAAATCTCTTTAGGGATCCTAGATGTACTTGTAGCCGCAATGACGGTACCTTGAAAGGAACAAACATCCTCTTTAGGGATCCTAGATGTACTGGAGATTTCCGGCGTGCCGGTTTCCGAACCGGTCCAGCCTCGTGTGCTGGAGATTTTCGGCGGTGGTTTCGTTCAGCCGTTTGCTCGTTGGTCCATTCCGACGTGTGAACCGGCGGTGCCGGTTTTACCACCGGTACGGGTCACGAAAATTCCCCAAACGGTTAGTTTTCACCCTTGGATTATAAATAGTCCGTCCTCCTTGAGGAGGTAAGGTCAACCACACTATTTGCTCTCTCTCTCTCTCTCTCCTAGTCCATTGTTGAACCTCAAAAGCGTGCTTCCTCTCTATCCCTCCCATGATTCTTGCATCTTCTTGAGGGATTTGAAAGAGGAGCAATCTCCACCAATCAATTCCTCCTCTAAGGGCATCTCCAACGGGGCGACCCAAACAGACGTGTTTGGGCGTCCGATTTTAACCGGATGGGTCGCCCCGCGGATACGCGGATAGACCCAACGTCCGGGACTCGTTTTTATTCCCCAACGCGCTGCTGCGACCCATTCCTAGTACTAGTTCATCACAAAGAGTAAACTGTAGCTTCTTCACGGTGGACGGCGCGGCGTCGAGGTGCGGGCGCCTCTTCATGCGGGCGCGCAGGGCAGAGAGGTGTGGCTCGGCGCGGCGGTCGTCCGCATGCAGTGCGGACGCTATCGGCACGCTGCGAGGCGCGGCGACGAGGTGCCGGTGCAGCTTGTCGAGCGGCGCGGCGCCGGGGCAGCCCTGGTCGGACGCGGAGACCATGCGCGCGAGCACGAGGACCGCTGGACCAAGCTCCGCCGCGAGCAGCTCAAGGCCCGTCGCTCCCCGGCCCGCAAGACGAGCCGCCGCCGCCGGACCACGCGGCACGGAGGAGGTCGTCGGCGATGGCGTCCTCGGCGCGCGGCCGACGGAGGCACGCAGGGCCACGCAGCCGACCTCGTTCACGACCTTCGCGGCCGCGCCGCCGCCACGGGCGAGCGGGCGCAGGCGAGGGAGGCACGCGTCGCCGAGCTCAGGGCAAGGCCCGCCGCCCGCGTCACCGCGCTCCAGGAGCTCCGCTCCTCGCGGCCGCCCACCTGCCACCGTCAACGAGAGAGGCGCGGGCGGCGCGGCCGCCGTCGGCACGCAGCACCGCGAGGCGAGGCGCGGGGTAGAGAGGCCCCGGGCGCGCGGGGTAGCGCAGCGCGGGCTGGGCGCACGGGGCGGCGCGAGGTGGCGCGGCGAGGCACGACGCGGCGTGGTTGCGCGGGGCTGCGCAAGATGGGCCCGATCTCCCCGCCTTCTTCCGCTCCGTCCAGGCCTCCGCCGTTGTCTTCCTCGTCGGCATCGAGGCCGGCGGCCCGGAGCTCGTTTCGCCTCCAGCGACTTCCGGCAGGTGTGAAAAAAAGAGAGGCTGCGGCGACGGGGACCTCCATGTGTAGGCGACGGCGGCAGTCGACGAGGCGAGCCAAACTCCGGCGAATGTCCATGGAAGAAAGGAGATGGAAGAAAGGAGGACAAAGGAGAGAGAATGGTGCGGGGTCTACTAGTTATCTTTGTCTCTCTGTCAAATGGGCCAGAACGAGTGTCCGTCCGGACAAAATGGCCAGAGATGGGCGCCCGCCCGTGTCCGGCTCGCCCCAAAATGCACCCAAATTTGAGTCAGTTTTGGGTCAAACCGGACGCCGGGAGCATCCGCTTTTAGGATGGGTTGCCCCGCTGGGTACAGTTTTGACCCATCTGGACCCATCCGGAGTCCGTTTTTGGGTTTGGGTCTCCCGATTGGAGATGCCCTAAGTGCGGGGAATCTTGGGATCTAGATCTTAGAGTCATTTGTTGAATTCCTCTCTTGTTCTTCCTCTCTAGTTCCTCCATATCATTTGTTGCTTTGGTGGAATTGGAGTGTGAAGGATTCGACCACCTATGGTGTTCTTACTTTTGCATCCTTGCATAAGTGGTGAGCTCTCCATTATGATTTGTTTGAGTGGGAGACTGTGAGCTTGTTACTGTTGAAGGGGTTACCTCCTAGTTGGCTTTGCGTTTGATGCTCCGGTGACCTCTTTGTGAAATATTGTGAAGAGGCTCGGGCTTCTCCTTCAGGAGACCTTCGTGGTAGCCCTGCATCTCTCCAACGTGATGTACCTCACCTTGTGTGGGGAAACACGTGAATACATCTTCGTCTCCGCGTGCCTCAGTTATCTCTATGTCCGAGTTTACTTTCCTTGTGATAGCCATCGTGTTTGAAGTACTTATATCTTGCTATCTTGTGTTACATAATCTTGTGCTTATCTATCGAAGATTAATTGATTATTCATTTTGTTCCGTCGCCCATTTATCGGATTAAGTTTTTGTAAATCCTAATTTTCAGCACCAAAATTTTGATGCTCTGTAAGAAATAATAATATTAAAGCATTGAGCACAAGTATTCACTTGCTCCAGTTGACAACTGTGGCCACAACCAGGCCATGCGGATCTGAAACCCAAAAGCAGGCTCATACGCTTATCCACGCTAGAGTAATCGGACGGTCCAAATCGAAACCCTAGAAACCACAACGACGCCAGCCCAAACCCAAGACGACTCCCTCCTACGGACGCCGTAGCCTACCTAGAGGTCCGCGGTCCAGTCCCGATTTTCAGAATAAAAATATATATCAGCCCCTCCCGGAAAGGACGAGACAGAGTGCCCAAAATAGGCGGTCCACGCGGAGCAGCCCCACCCATGGCCCGCCTGCAGCCTCACAGGCGTGCCAGCGCGGCAGGCCCATGGCCGTGGGCCGCGAGCCCATAAATCCCCGCCCCACTGCTGCTTTCCCGTTCCCGGAAATTTGCCACCTCAGGTCCGTCTCCGTCCTCTCCCCTCCCGTGCGGCCGTGCCCCAAACCAGATCTAGGGTTTGGCCTTCGTTCTTCTTGGGCCGAGCCCTCATCCTGCACCGCCCCGCCCGCCCGCCCCGACTTGGATCTCCGCCCCTCACCTCCGTAAGCCCCCCAAACTCCAAATCCCCTTCTCCCTCCCTCCCTCCTCCGCGCCTCTACCCCTCGCCTCCTGCCCGCGCTGCTCGTAGCTCCGTGGATAGGATTTCTTCACATGTTTAGATCTGGCTGCGTTTGCTTTTTATACTAGTTCGTATGTATGTATCTGTGTGGAGTATGCGCTTCGTTCGATTATTTACGGGGCGGCTTCGTCGTATGGCTCTCTATATTTCACAAGATTTGCCGCGGGGGCTTTGGTCTCTGGAGCACGAAATTTGCCATCCATTTTCTTGTTTTCTTCATTTGCTTCGTGCGGGCTAATTATAGATAGGGGGTTTTGCGGGTGCAAACTCTGTCGTCAGTTCTTCCGGCTAGCAAAGGATTATTCAGCTGTCCTCGCTGTGGTACAAAGGAGCTAGTCAGTCACAATTGTTAGGGTTGATGGCTTACTTTCTGTGGTTAGTTTTAGCCATGTGAGAAGGCCTGACTGAGTTCAGCACTGACTTCTTGTTTGTGGGATTTCGTTGTAATACAGTTCTGGCTATGCTAGTCTGGTAAGGGGGAAATGGTATCGCCGCGTCATTTTGGACGCTGATATTTGGAATTTTTAGTGGTCCCTAGAAGCTGCACTTCTGCAGGAATATGGTTGTACAAGTATGGATATGCAATTCTATCAACTGAACATCCTTGTTTACCTTTTGTGTAGCCAGTGCCATTGATTCTTTGGTTGTTGATATGAGCCCAGCCATAGCTGCCATGTTTCCGGTACGGCGGAAACGGGTGACGGGAGTCGGAGGATGAAAAAAATAGGGTACAATAGGGCTACACACATCGCTAGATCGATTTTATTTTTTTCATTGGGGACACGATCCCATCAGTTCCGGTACGGTACTACGAAAACTGTAAAGTAGCCATGAACCACCAAACTAGAGATTAAGCCTGTAACTAGTTTAAACCTCAGAACAAGCAAAATCGGTGCAGATATTCAGTCATCGCCACAAACCAAAAAGAAAACAGTAAAATACGTGCATATAGCCAGGTGTAGGCGTTCCAGAACCTCAAGGCTGATCACCAGTTGCAGATAGCAGCAGCTTGTACAAAAGAGAGGAGAGAGATCTTCAAAGACTAAGGTCAAATCCATGGAACAAAACAGACTTGAAATCAGTAGGAACCACCATCACTTTCTAAATCAGGATCACAGGTGTTTACCTAGCAGCTTGTAGCTTGTGATTTGACTCCTCTGTGAGGGGAGAAATTCATCAGATGGGAGTACTTATAGAGGGTCAGAGAAATCCATGGAAAACTGAATTGTCTGCTCCCCAACGGGGAGATCAATTGATTAGCATGAGTCAATGACGAGTTCTCAAGAACGAGGAGTCTGGAAAACCATAGAGGAGGGGAAGAGAATGGATGGCGGTGCGCTGTTTACCAGCCCTGCAGTAATTGCAATTCGATAGTACCAGAGTCCAGGGACGGGACGCGTTTCTGGGCCGAATCGCATCGTACCGAGCCTCGTTTCCCACTCCGTTTCTGGGACGACGAATCGGGATCAAGGGACGGGCGACCGTTCCCCGTTTCCGGCTGCTATGAGCCCAGCTAGGTTCCTTCCATTAGGTTGTTATTGGCCCAGCTTAGCTTGTTCCTGGGAAGTAAATAGTCTATTTTGTTTTTTCCAAACGGTGAGAAGTTCATAGTCGCCTTTGTATGTCGGAAGCTATGTCAGGTGTTGTGGCCTCTAAATTTTGCAACTTATGTGCATATGCCAATGAAGTGCCAAATCAGGGCCACGCCCCTTTATTCCATAATAACTTAATTCTGTTTTCTGTTATGATGTTTAGCTAATTGAATGATCTTTTTATGGTGTTTTCCTGTCTTTTGATAGATCCACGGTTCCACTTTTTTCTTTCATGATATGTTCATACTTATGTAGAAACATCACGAGCATCTCTCTCTAACGCACAATATACTTATATTGTTATACTGTTAGACACATTTCTATTCAAGAGGTCACAGTGCCTGATGATTCAAGATGTCGTCATTAATATTGACAAACTTGCCACATTAAGAAACATCTCCTCTACTTGAAATCTCAAACATACAAATTTGAAGTTGTGGCTTTTGAATCTCATATGGAGAAAAACTATATGCATTGGGAGTGGTTTAGAAACACGATTTTATTTTAGTTAAAATGGTATGCAAGATTCGAGCCTATTTCCAAGTGCTCTGATTTGACTGCGATGCACCTGACATTTTTTTATTTGATCAATTGACAGGCTTTTTGGGTTCCATCAGATAATCTTTCCAGGATGGGTGAACCAAACGGCATTGAAAATGCAATGGTACATGACAATGAGATGGCTGTTGGTGAGGAGATGATACATGGCAATGAAATGGCTGATGGTAACGAGATGATCCATGGTGATGAGATGGTTCAAGGGAACGAGATGGTTCATGGAGACGAGATGATTCATGATGACGAGATGATCCATGGTAATGAGATGATTCAAGTCGAGGACATGATCCATGGCAATGAGATGATTCATGTTAACGACATGGTCAATGGCGATGAGATGGCCCATGGTCATGAGTTGGTCAGTGCTGAGGTGACTCCACCAACCTTAACAAGACGCCGGAGAAAGAAATCACTTGTGTGGGAGCACTTTACTATTGAACCTGTGCCTGGTGAGAGGGGATGCCAACGAGCATGCTGCAACCTATGCAAGGCAACCTTTGCATACAGTTCTGGTACAAAAATTGCAGGTACTAGCCATCTCAAGAGGCACATCACACTTGGTTCATGTCCCATGATAAAAAACCAAGAGAGGAAGATGGCTCTGAATTCAGCTGGAGGAATGACCGACAATGATGGTGAGGGTACCGCAGAACGTCCTACTAAGAGGCGTTACAGATACACTGGCTTTGCGAATGCTACATTTGATCAAGACCGTAGCAGCTCATATTTGGCGAAGCTGATCATTTTGCATGACTACCCACTTCATATTGTTCAACAGCCAGCCTTCACAGCTTTGACCGAGAGCCTGCAGCCACGTTTCAGGGTCGCAGACGTTGATACAATGGAGGGAGAGGTGTATGCTGTTTACCAGAAAGGAAAAGAAAGCCTACTGCAATCATTGAGCAGTATGCCTGGAAGGATCAGCCTCACCATAGGATTGTGGACAACTAGTCAGACTCTTGGCTATGTTTCACTTGCAGGGCAGTTTATTGACATGGACTGGAAAGTGCATCGAAGAATGCTCAACTTCATGATGGTGTCTTCTCCCCATTCAGAAAATGCACTTAGTGAAGCTATTAGCTCAAGCCTAACAGACTGGAATTTGAAGGACAAGCTATTCACCATCACATTGGATAATGATTGCTCATCCCATGATATCTACAGTGCAAATCTGAGAGATCATCTCTCCAATAAGAACAACCTCATGCTTAAGGGCCAGCTGTTTGTTGTGAGGTGCTATGCCAATATCCTCAATGCAGTTGCACATGATGTGATTGCTTCAATTCACGGTGTGATCTATAATATCCGCGAAAGCATAAAATTCATTAAAGCTTCTTCTGCCCGAGAGGAGAGGTTTGCTGAGATTGCTCTGCAGCTGGAGATCCCCAGCACCAAGACCCTGTGCCTTGATGTTACAACACAGTGGAATACCACTTACCTTATGCTGCTTGCTGCCTTGGATTATAGGCAGGCGTTCACCACACTAGAGACATGTGATGATAACTACAATGAGTCACCTTCTGCGGAGGACTGGAAGAGGGTGGAGGCTGCCTGCAACTATCTGAAGTTTCTCTATGATTCTGCACATAGCATCATGGCAGCAGCAAATCCAACTTCAAACTTATTTTTCCATGAGGCGTGGAAACTTCAGCTAGAACTTTCAAATGCCATAACCCATGAAGATCAAGTTTTTAGTAGCATCGCCAAAGAGATGCACGAGAGGTTTGACAAGTACTGGAAGGACTGCAACCTTGTTCTGGCTATTGCTGTTGTCATGGACCCTCGTTTCAAGATGAAACTTGTGGAGTTCAGCTACTCTAAAATCTATGGCGTGGAGGCAGCGAAGTATGTTAAGGTGGTGGATGATGCTCTTCATGACCTTTACAAGGATTATGTTGCACAGCCCCTTGCCTCGACAGGGGAAGCCAATAAAAATGCGCCTGCCAATAACAATACGGCAGCTGCACCTTCTACTGGGGATGGACTTCTAGACTTTGACATGTATCTTTCAGAGATTGCAATAAGCCAGCCCTCAAAATCTGAGCTGGAGCAGTACTTGGACGAAGCCCTGACGCCTCGCATCCAAGACTTTGAGATTGTGGACTGGTGGAAGCTTAACACCCTTAAGTTTCCGACGCTGTCGAAGATGGCCCGTGATATCCTGGCCATCCCTATGTCTATGGTGAGCAGCGGCGGCTCCATATTTTCAGCGGCGACGACAGGAAGCCGGATGCTTGATGACTATAGAAGCTCACTGCGTCCTGAAATTGTGGAGGCGCTGTTCTGTGCAAAAGACTGGCTACAGTATGCGCCGCCTCCTCCTGCAGAAGCTCCTGGATCTGCTGGGGTGAAGCTGGAGTAATAGGTTCATATAGTAGTAGTCTGTACCTGCCTTGTGAAGAAGGCTAGTTGGTGTTGAGCCTAGTTTGTGCTGCGGTGCTGTCGAACATAGGTTGTCGCTCGATAACGTTCTAAGCTGTTCCTTAGATGTAATTCGTACTCTAAATTATTCCTGCTATACTGATTGCGGGCTATCTCTTAGATGTGATTCGTCTGTCGTCTTGATTTGTACTTTTTTTGCTGTCCTGATTGTGCATCCAACCTCAAACTATGCTCTGATTATGCTCTGATTATTGTGCACTGAAGCCGTCTGAAGGCTGGTTTCATCGACACTGCTGTTTGGCAGTGTTAGAGCATCTCCAGCCGCGTCCCCCAAACCGCGCTGGATTGAGCGTTTGGGGGACGTGTTTTGTTCGTGCCGCCTTTGGGGGACGTCGCTCCCCAGTCGCGTCCCCCAAATAAAATTTTGGAAATTTTAAACTTAACGAGATTCGATTAGATTCGTCCAAACTTACATAGATTCGAACGAAATTTAACTAAATTTAAACTAAACCTAATCTAGAACCACTTGCGGCGGCCGGAGGCATTGTAGTACTGCTGGAAGTTGTACATGTCGTCGGTGACGACCTCCTGCTTGACGCGCTCCTCGACGGGCTCGTCCTTCACCAAGCCGCTTGGTCCTGCCTCGCCGTCGTCGGTGAGGTCCACCAGCGGCTTGCCGGAGTCGCGGATGGACATGGCGATCGCCGCGTCCAGGTCGCCCCTCCAGGCGTCCTTGTCGTTCATGGATGCCAAGAACGCTGCCCGCAGCCCTGGGCAGTCCTCGGGGTCGTCGCTGCTGGCGATGAGCCGCTGCTGCCGCTCGTACTCCGCCAGCAGCGCCGCCTTCGACGCTTCCTCCGGCTCCTCCTTCACCTCCGGCTTCGGGATGAGGAGGGCGTCGCCGCGCCTCCCTTGCTGCCGCCGGCTGCCGCTGCCGCCACGCCTCGTGTTGACGGGCGTCGCCGGCTCCTCCTTGACCTCCCGTTTGGGGACGGTGTAGGGCGCCGACCGGTACGACGAGGATGGCGTCGATCGCGCCGGTCCCGAGGAAGAAGAGTGCGAGGAGGAGGAGTACGTCGTCCTCCTCGGCTGCCATTGAGGAGACGGCGGCGGCGACGACGGCATCTCCAACCTTGGAGCGCCGTTGCGGATGCCGCGGATGACGTTGTCGAGGGTGCGCCCCGGAACGCCCCAGAACAGGGCGCGGCCGTCCTTGTTCCAGCTGTTGGGGCCGCCGACGAGGTTCTCGGTGCTGTGCATCTCGACGTCGTACTTCGACTTGAAGTACGTCGTCCACCAGGCGTCGTTGTTGGTGACCGCCCACGTTGGATCCAACCGCTCTACGGCGGTGAGTTGAGCCCGCCGGGCCTTGATGGCGTCCCTCCATTGATCCGTGTCCGGCTTCGGCGGCGGCGGGATGCCAATGCCGTTCACGACCATCTTCCAGCTGCCGCTGCTTGGCAGCCGCATGTCCGGCGGGACTGGATACCGGGCGTGGTACAGCGCCCACGCCTCCGGCACGGTGAGGCTGCCGCGGCCGAAGCCGTTCGCCGCGGCGATCTTGCGGGAGGACGAGCTCGACATTTTTGGAGCGGCGAGGAGAAGATCTGGGAGGGGGGAGGCGGCGGCGACGATAAGGATTGTGAGCGGCGAGAACTGTAGGGCGTCTTAAAACAGCGGCGGCAGCGGGTGGTTGCACGCAATAACTCCGGCGCGGACGACCACGCGGCCATGCACGACGAGACGCGTCCCTGCGTCGCCTGGGAAAACAGGGACACCATTAACGTCGCTTGACCAAAGGTAGGCGACGGGGTTTTAGCCTTCCGTGCCGCTGACGGGCCGGCGTCGCCACTCCCCGCCTCGCTTTTCGTTGTGTCCGGCGTGTCCGGTGCGTCCCTGTGGGACGGGGACGGGGTCGGTGCGCCGGACACCGTATGGGGGCGCGCCGGACAAAAATGGACTTTGGGGGACGCGGCTGGAACGGTTTTTTTGTCCGGCGCGCCCCAAATCTCTTTGAGAGAATTCCTTATTTGGCCCTGGCTGAAGTTTGCCTTCCTTTTTTGGCCCTGGTAATTTTTTCTTCCTTTCATGACCCACAAAGTTTGGTTGGTTCCTTATTTGGCCCTCAAGTACAATTTAAGCACTAAGATGACCATTTTGCCCCTGCTACAATATGCTCGCAAATTTTTGAGTTTCATGAAAATCTCAAATTTATTCCAGAAATATATGTATATGCTTGGGATGTACGTGCAATGTTTCTGGCACAAACTCTTTTTTATTTTGGGCTGTGAAAAAAAAACAAAAATCTGACATTATATAGGCGTATAGTGTACGTATAGTCTGTCAGAAATTTGTCTTTTTTGTATCTTCCAAAATACAATGTATTTTGGGCTGAAATTTCTGGCGTGCCTGCGGATTGTCTCTATGTTTGTGCCTATTTAATATCAATTTTTTTGAAGTTGTGGAAATACAAAAAAAATTGGAGTAATTTCGAGAATAAATTTGAGATTTTCCGGAATAAATTGCAGCAGGCGCAAAATGGTGCCAGCCACAGTGGAGGTCGTTTTCTTTAATAGCCAACTAGTATATAACAACTTTTTTAGTGCAATTTTGTCACATATTGCAGCAGGGGTAAAATGGTCATCTTAGTGTTTAAATTGTACTAGAGGGCCAAATAAGGAACCAACCAAACTTTGTGGGTCATGAAAGGAAGAAAAAATTTGCCAGGGCTAAAAAAGGAAGGCAAACTTCAGAGAGGGCCAAATAAGGAATTCTCTCAATCTCTTTGGGGGACGCTTTGGAGGATGCGGCTGGAGATGCTCTTAGGTTTAGATGTCTTTGCTGTACAGATCTTTAGGATCTCCATTTTTCCCCTGCTGTATTGATGAGTTGGCCAGGACCGAATCTCTGAAGAAAGTTTGCTGGATGTCGAAGTTGGCTGTTTTCTTCTGATCCACTGCTGGCACCATTGGGCAGAGTAGGGCTGATCTGGATTTCGTAGAGCACGTCTGCATTTTGCAACAGTTGTGATCTTCACAGCAAGTTGCATAGTATTCAAATAGCTTCACAAGATTGTGCACGCATCTTCACGGTGCTCGCCAAATCATCCTCGATCAGAACCATCAATCAACTTGGTCTTGGATCCCTCTGCACTTGGCGTCAATCTGTGTTGCTGCTATGTCCTACTCTCTCTCTTGTTCCCTCGGTAACCAGCAAGCTCTCCGATGCCGATGCGGCCGTTCGCCGCACCGGCCAGCACTGCCTGCGTCCGTCCAAGCTGCGGAACGTCGTGTCGATCATGATCTGGATCTCGACACGAGAAAAAATCTCATCAGATACGCGCCCAACAAAACCCCCAGATCTCGCCATGTTCCGCGCTCCACCACTTGCGATGCGAGCTGCGTGCGGGATCGAACGGCACACGACACTCACCCGGATACGAGCAATGGCGTCGAGTCCACGACGACAAGTACAAACAAGCTACAGGAGCGACTGCCGCGTAGCCATCGCTCGCTCCTGCCGGGTTTCTTAACTCGCTAGCGACGGCACTCACTCGCTCAGACACTTCAGTGCTCACTCAGTGCGCACTGCTCACTACTCGCCATTACTCGGCTCACCAACTCCAGATCTCATGGCTCCCCAGAGCCGCCACCGCGCGACGGCCGCGGCGTGCTTCCTCGTGCTCCTCGCTCTGTGTGCTGCGCCGGCCTACGGCGGCCGCGCGCTGCCGGCAGCAAGCAAGGGCGCGGCGAGCAAGGCGCAGGCGGCGGCCAACGCGACGGCGGGGGACGAGTTCCTGGCGCCGCACAACAAGGCGCGCGCGGCCGTCAGCGTGGCACCGCTGCGGTGGAGCGCCGACCTGGCGACGGCGGCGGCGACGACCACGTCCCAGCAGCAGCTGAACAAGAACTGCGCGTTCGCGGACATGGCCGCGAGCCCCTACGGCGCGAACCAGGGGTGGGCGAGCTACCGCGCGCGCCCGGCGGAGGTGGTGGCGTCGTGGGTGGACCAGGGGAGGTACTACACCCACGCCAACAACAGTTGCGTTGCCGGCAAGCAGTGCGGCACGTACACGCAGGTGGTGTGGCGGCGCACCGCCCAGCTCGGGTGCGCGCAGGCCAGCTGCGCCTCCGGCGCCACGCTCACGCTCTGCCTCTACGACCCGCACGGCAACGTGCAGGGACAGAGCCCCTACTAGCGGCAGCGCGCGCGGCAAGGCTGCCTGCCTGACAGCGGTGGTAGCGACGCTTGCATGGACGGAGGCGTTGCCGCCGGCCGGCGTCGGAGCATCGTTACTAGAAGCATAATAGTACGCTGTTGTAGCTTAAGGTTTTTCTTGTTCAGACACGGATGCATCTGTGTTACGTTGGTCGCTGCCGCGTAGAACTGTTCTTGGTGCTAATAACTGCTTTGGTGAGAAAGAAATGTGGTGACATGAAGTGTCAGCATGTCTATCATGTGAGGATGATGATGCTTGTCATGTTCTCGGTATTTTCCATGGGCGACACTCTTTTCGAATGCCGTGCCACTAGAGGTCTGATAATGTTTACGACGAATCTGAGTCCGGATCCATTTGAAGGTATCTATATCCGATTTTAAAAAAGCCGGTGGATAACGATATCCGATTCTAAAGGGACGTCCTAGATATGGTAGGACATGGTATAGCAAATAACATGTGAATATGAATTATTCAAAAATTGAATAGGATAATTTGAATATTTTAAATTGGATAATATGTTTTTCGAGTCAAAAGTCAAGACCAATCTCACATAGTTAGTAGTTATTGAGTGACCTAGTTCATTGTGCCAGCATATTTAGTTCTAACTTTGTACCATTGGTAGAGTGGTGGTTCAACAATTTAGTTTATATTTTATACCATCTCGTGAATGGTTATGTTTTAGTCTAAAATATGTCTCCATACTCTTATAAAATTGACTCATGCAAGGGTAAAAGGTTAAATCCCTCTCATGTTTTTCTACAATTACAGTTATGTGCCTATGAAAGTACATATATGATTATCTTTGTTTTCGTCCGAGTCTGCATCATTTCCTATTGGAATCGGCGGTCCGGTATAACTGCTTTTGAACCTGCAACCGGCCAAAAAATTGTAGTTCAATGTAATTTTATACTACTCCTATAGAATCACGTATGGCAGTGCGCACCGACTCCCCTCGCATGTGAGGCCTTGCTATTCTCGTATCTAGTTCAAGAACCCCTTGATTCAGAAAATTCCCCACTAATGTCGAGAATACAGGTGAGCCTGTTTCCTTGCTATAGCTCCTGAGGCTCCGCTCCTTGTATTTTCGATGAAGGACCCATGGAAGTTCATTTTTACCCATCCATGGTCAGGTCTGTTGCAGCTATGGACGGTAGCGGGCTGAAACTTGGACCCTGTGAATTAGTGAGACGAGGCAACCTATTTTTGAACATGCTTGACGCTTATTTGCTTGGTCTAGCACCCCCTAAATAATAACGATCCATTTGGGCACAACTGTCAGTCCGTTTCCCGGTGCCGCTTATTCCTAGACATGCAACTGAGATTAGTTTTTCAGTGATTACTTTGGGCTTTCGCATCATTGCTTTTGATTGACGATGGCCTCGTTGCAAGGAGTATATCTCCACAGGGTTGGGAGTATATATAGGGAGATGAGGAAGTGTTGAGATTCCATCATAGGTGAGTGTGAGTAGGAACACAAAATAAATTGCCCATTCATTAGCGAGTAGACATATGGTCTATACATGAAATGAATTTCCCATCCATTTGTCATTTAAGATTGAGTCATACACCATCTGCACACACAGGTCATGTATTTTCCGACACCACAAAAGTATCTTAGACATGTACAATAGTTATATCTTAGCAACGCCATCTACAGTACTTGATGAAAAAGGGTTGTCTTCTTTTAGCTAAGAGACCATCCCTTAGCAACAATCTTTCTCACATATTTAGAAATATCTCATTACTAGAGATAAGACAAAAGATCCACTATACATCATGTTTTTCTTATTATATCTAGAATAAGTGGCGAAATTAAGATAGGATGGTCATATCAACCATTGGTCATGCCCTTACGTTAGACCAAACGATTCCAAACGCACGTATTTGCTTTTATATGCTTCAGAGAATTGTAGGTCTAGTTCATCGAATGTAAAATGTACTTAGATGTGGAGAATTTGAGGAACAACATACAATCGGTTTCATCATGTGCTGATTGATGCCTTAATGCCAGTTTCCTGTGGTGCTTGTCTATTTGATGGTGCATAAATCAAAGCTCGCAACCAACTAGTTGTCGGCAAATAGTTTATTTGATGGTGCATCAAAAGAAACATTGAACAATACAAAGCAAACCAAATAGTTTATACGATGTACATGATGTTCCGAGCTCGTTTGTGTGTATGTTAAACGAGTGGTGGTGTCACCGGAGGTGCTACAGGTGACGATGATGTTGCTTGAGCCTTTCTTCTTGTTGGAGATATGCCCGAGAGGCAATAATAAAATAGTTATTGTTATATCTTAGTGTTCATGATAAATGTTTACACTCCATGCTATAATTGTATTAACCGGAAACAGTAATACATGTGTGTTGTGTAAACAACTAGAGTCCCTAGTAAGCCTCTCATTTAACTAGCTTGTTGATTAATAGGTGATCATGGTTTCCTGATCATGAACATTGGATGTTATTAATAACAAGATCATATCATTAGCTGAATGATGTGATGGACACACCCATAGTAAGCATAGCATGAGATCAAGTCATTAAGTTCAACTTGCTATAAGCTTTCGATACATAGTTACCTAGTCCTTCGACCATGAGATCATGTAAATCACTTACACCGGAAGGATGCTTTGATTACATCAAACGCAATTGCATAAATGGGTGGTTATAAAGATGGGATTAAGTATTCGAAAAGTGTGAGTTGAGGCATATGGATCAAGAGTGGGATTTGTCCATCCCGATGACGGATAGATATACTCTGGGCCCTCTCGGTGGAATGTCGTCTAATTAGCTTGCAATCATGTGACTAGGTCACAAGAGATGACATACCACAGTACGAGTAAAGAGTACTTGTCGGTAACGAGGTTGAACTAGGTATGGAGATACCGATGATCGAACCTCGGACGAGTAAAGTATCGCGTGACAAAGGGAATCGGTATCGTATGTGAATGGTTCTTTCGATCACGAAGTCATCGTTGAATATGTGGGAGCTATTTTGGATCTCCAGGTCCCGCTATTAGTTATTGATCGGAGAGGAGTCTCGATCATGTCCGCATAGTTCTCGAACCGTAGGGTGACACACTTAAGGTTTGATGTCGTTTTAAGTAGATATGGAATATGGAATGGAGTTCGAATGTTGTTCGGAGTCTCGGATGGGATCCAGGACATCACGAGGAGTTCCGAAATGGTCCGGAGAATAAGATTCATATATAGGCAGTCACATTCCAAGTTTGGGAGTGGTCCGGTGAATTTATGGAAGGTTATAGAAGTTTCTAGAATCATCCTGAATCAATCACTATGGAAGCAGGAGTCCCGGAGACACTCCACCAGCCCTAGCCAACCCACCAAGTGGGAACCAAGGTGGCCGGCTACACCACAAGGAAGGGGAGGAATCCCACCTTGTCTAGGTTTCCCAAATTTGGTAAGTTTTGGAGTTGGACTCCAATGTGGTTTTGGGGCAAACCCTAGGGATTTCCACCTATTTAAAGGGGAGGAGAGGGGAGGGGCTGCACACCTCTTGGCCGCACCATCAAGGGGCACCCAGGCCGGCACCCAGGCACCCCCTCTCCTAAACCCTAGCTACTCCCTCCTCCTTCTTCTCCCGCAGCGCTTACGGCGAAGCCCTGCCGGAGATCTCCACCACCACCGTCACCACGCCGTCGTGCTGGCGGGATTCCGAGGAGGATCGACTACATCCGTTGCCCGCTGTAACGGGGAGAAGGATATCGTCATCAACACTGAACGTGTGACCGAGTACGGAGGTGCTGCCCGACTGTGGCACCGTCAAGATCTTCTACGCGCTTTTGAAAGCGGCAAGTGATCGACTACATCAACCACGAGATCTAATCTCGTAGGCTTTGGAATCTTCGAGGGTTAGTCTCACATACATCTCGTTGCTACCATCTACTAGATTAGATCTTGGCTTGTTATTCGTTCTTGCGGTAGGAATTTTTTTGTTTTCTATGCTACAAATCCCATCGGTGGTATCAGAGCCGTGTCTATGCATAGATTGGTTGCATGAGTAGAACACAATGGTTTTTGTGGGCGTTGATGCTTTTGTTGTTTTTAGTTAGTGTACTTTTCATCTTGCAGGATGGTGGGATGAAGCGGCCTGGGCTAACTTTACATGCCGCGTTCATGGGACTTGCTCCACGTTCGACATGCAACTTGTATTGCATAAGTGGCTTTGCGGGTGTCTGTCTCTCCCACCATAGTGAAGATTCAATCTACTCTTTCTATTGATAACACTAGTATCACCATTGTGGTTCATGTTCGTAAGTAGATTGGATCTCACTCGAAAACCCTAAACCACGTAAAATATGCAAACCAAACTAGAGGCGTCTAACTTGTTTTTGCAGGGTTTGGTGATGTGATATGGCCATGATATGATGATGAATATGTATGAGATCATCATTATTGTATTGTGGCAACCGGCAGGAGCCTTATGATTGTCTTTATATTTCATGTTGAGGTATTATTTCAAAGTAGTTGTAATAGTTGCTACATGGGAGAACAATCATGAAGACGGCGCCATTGACCTTGACGCTACGCCGACGATGATGGAGATCATGTCCGTGCTTTGGAGATGAAAATCAAAGGCGCAAAGACTAAAGTGCCATATCATATCACATATGAATTGCATGTGATGTTAATCCTTTTATGCATCTTGTATTGCTTAGATCGCGACGGTAGCATTATAAGATGACCACTCTCACTAAATATCAAGATAATAAAGTGTTCATCCTTAGTATGCACGTTTTTAAGACTTGTCGTTTCGAAGCATCACATGATGATCGGGTGTGATAGATTCTACATGTGCATACAACGGGTGAAAGCCAATTTTGCACACGCGGATACTAAGGTTGCCTTGACGAGCCTAGCATGTACAGACATGGTCTCGGAACACGGGATACCGAAAGGTAGAGCATGAGTCATATGAATGATATGATGAACACTTTGAGTGTTTGCTTTTGAAGCTACATCTTTAATCGTGAAGATCGGAATTGGTGTAGTGGATTTGGTTCGTGTGATCACTAAGACAATGCGAGGGATGTTGTTTTGAGTGGGAGTTCACCTAGTTAATTTAAGAATTAATAGTAAACTCAAATTTATCCTGAACAAAGTCTAAATTGTATTTGAATTAAATTTTGTAGAATTGACATCCGTTTTCTACTTTGCGCTAGGCTTGTAATTGATATAGAAATACTATTAAGTCTGACAAGTAACTTTACAGACTGGTACCGTATCGTTAAAAAATCAAGAAATGATTAAGTCCTATAGCAAACTTTTGGTAATCCTAAAATTGCTGATCCGAAAAGCAATGGTTTCAATTAGTATCTAAAAATTATCTTGTCTCCGTGAAACTTGATGTTCAAATCCGTTTGAAATGTAAGGAGCTGAAAATTTTGTTTTCAGAATAAGCAAGGTGTGAGATATATGTGATATCTAAGACCTTAATACAAGATGATAGAGTATAATTTAGTGAGACTCCATAAACACATAAGTTTTATGGGAATGTACGAAGGTTGAAGACGTTAGGCATCCCGATTCTCCAACTAGTTGGGAACTAACGTTATTCACATATCCATGTAAGCCATAGTAGCTTCATCATGAAATTGTCATGATTTTATGGATAAAATTATGAGTGAAATTGTTCATCACATTAAAAAAATACTAATAGTGAAATCCGGAACACTTGTCATGTGATGATCAACTTCAAAGTGTGAACCTCAAGGTTATTGGCATTTGACCAACAAGCCTAGAAGTTATTGATGTTGAAGTGTTTTCAGAAATACGAGAAAAGTCGAAAGAGAAACTACAAAAGGATTTTGGCAGAAAGAAAGAAAAGACTAGAAAGTCTAGCTTAGGTGTATATAGATGTATTCTTTGATTGGTCACACAATGAAGTTCTTGGGTACTTGTACCATATTGGTTGGTATGAGATGTCATACAACACAACGCAATACAAGAATACAATGACCTAAGTGGCCGACAAGGAATATGGTAATAATGCACGTTTGGACAAAATAAAGTGTTATTATGTTCGTCGTTTGCATTCTACCTAGCCCTTCAGATATGTAATAAAGAACTTAATAGTTGTTATTTAGCTTTGATCAAATAAAAACAATGAGTTGTTCAAAGATATGACCGTACTCCATGTACGATGGATAAATTATTATAAATCTTAATGGTGAAACACACATGCATAACACTGACGCTAAAATGCCATAAGACAAATGATTTGAATTCCACTTATTTGTGGAACCGCCATTTAGGTCATGTTAGAAAGGAACGCATGAAGAAAATCCATGCAAATGGATTTTTGGAGTCATTTGATTTTTGAATCGTTTGGCACTTGCAAATCTTTTCTAAAGAAAATGACTGAAATACCGTTCATAGGCTAAGAGTTGAACGGACAACTAACTTAATGGAAACATACACGATGATATATGTGGTTCATTGGGCATAGTTTTGTGCGGAAGATTCTTCTACTTCATGAAAACTTCCAACAATGAATTGAATGTATATATATGGATATATTTATTCAATAAGGAAGAAGTTTAAAACATTTGAATAGATTCAAATAAATTTCAGCATGAAGTGGAAATCATTGTAATAGAAAAGTCAAATATCTATGATTGGATCATGGTGGAAATATTTGAATTACGATTTTTAGCGAACATCTAAGAGAGTTACGTAATTGTTCAACAACTTACGTTTCTCGGAACACCATAGTTATGATGGAGTGTTCGAGAGACATATCCAAACCTTGTTGGATTAATGATGATATAAAATGATGCCATTATATTTTTGTAGATTATGCTTTGGACTACCGCTTTTACACTAAATAGAGCATCATCATAATCCGATTGAAATGACACCATATGAGTTATGGCGTGGGTATAAACCCTAATAGAGCTTTCTTAAAGTTTGGTATGCATAGCATAATTAAATGAGTTTACAACCAAAATCGGATGAATGTCTTTGTTGGTTATCCCAGAGAACAAATTGGGAATTCTTTCCACTATGAAGTCAAAGACAAAAGTGTTTGTCGATGTGTCTTGCTTATTTTCAAGAAATTGTTTCTAGCGAAGTATTTGAGTGGGAGGACAATATAACTTGATAAGGTTGATAAACCTGAGCATGATGATCAGAGTAGCGCAACATCGGAAATAGTTCTAGAAGCGGCCACGATGATCATGGCTCCCATGTCTACAAAGTGTTATAGTCATGGAGATCGAAGTACCTATTAAACCTTGTAGGTATGGTTTACTTTGTGATCAAATAAATGATTTGTGAACCAAGGATTGATTTTTAACAATGATAAACCAACTACATACAAAGAAGTTATGATGGGCCCTAACTCCGTTAAAATGGCTATGCACCATGAAATCCAAGATAGGTGAATACTTTTTGAAAATAAATAGATCTATAAAATTGATGGACTTGGATGGAATATTCTTGAAGAAGCTCGACTTGTCAAAAGATTGTTTATGACAAAGTTCAATTAGTTGACTGCGATAAGATTAGATCTTCAGCAGCAATGCTTATAGTCTATGCGGATTGTTCTAGTGATCGCTACATATTTCTTTTATGAGATATACTAGTAGGATGGCAAAATACATTACTTAACAGAAGTGTGTATTAAAGTTGTATACAAGATACAACTGAGAGTTTTGCTAGTCCTTGGAATACTAAAAAGGTATACAAACTTCACTAGATGAAGTGAGTATCACGGAGTTGAAATCTTCACCGGATGAAATTATCAAGGAGTTATGATTTCATCAGAAACGATGAAGATGCTTGCGTTTGCAAGAAATTAAATGGGAGCGCTGAGACATAGTTATAATATTATATGTGGTAGACATATCATTGATTATAAATGATGTAATTATATACTTGATGTGATTAAAAGGTTTCATTGAGAATTAAGTTCAATGAAAGGATATGGACTGAAACATATTTAGTGTCAAGATCTATGAAGATAGATTGAAACACATAATAAGTTTAAGTTAAAGTACATAGAATGAATATTGAAGTAGTTCAATATAAAAATATTAAGAAGGTGTTCTTTTCCGTGTGAAGGTTTAACAAGACTTGAGTGTATTTGACACTCGATGAGTAAAAATACATGAGTGATTTCAGATCAGATGTCCTGTGCTCTAAAGTGTTAAGAGCATATACCAAAATGATTCATGTAATGATCATTGGACAATAGTAAGAATATCCCTGAGTGCTTTAGAAGAACCAATGATATATCTATAGTTTTATATGGGTAATGACAAACAAATCGTTGTAAGGTGTTGCACCGATATTAGTTTGGTCACATATAAAAAATAACGAAAGAAGCCTGATAACCGGGTGTATACGTGAGCACGTATCCAATGATCGACACGTGTCTGACGGTGTGGCTCGTCCGTTAACTGATAACGCAGCAGCTGATCTCCTTAAAAAAAGGTTGAAGCACAACCTTATCCTCTCACCTGCTCCACCTTCCCTACTTCCCCTCGCCGTGGCGCCCAGAAAAACCTCAATCTCCTCTGCAGCTGCTCTTTGGCGTGCTCCGTCGACGGTAGCTCGAGGGGCAGTGGCCAAAATCGAGCCTCTGGGGTCAAAAGGTGCTGGTGCCGGTCGAGGTGAGGTACCGCCACGCAGCAAGAACCCGCCGCCGCGTTCCTCGGCCTCGATTTCCACGACGACGACGAGGACGGGGTCATCGTGGGGGGCGGCGCCGGACGAGGTGGGCCTACCGCGCCGGACGAGGAGGCGCACCCCCAGCGGTGGGACGGCCTTGGGCTCAGCGACGCCGAGGAGTGGGAGCAGGTCGCCGCCGGTAGGGGGACGGCGAGTTCGAGCCCGCCGCGGTGCGCAGCCTCGAGTGGGAGGTGCTCCTCGCCGCCAACAGCCTCGGCAGCCTCCTGCTCGACGACGACGACGGCGCCGGCGTCGACACGTACTTCCTCGACGACGATGAGGACGCGCTGTTCGGGCAGCTCGCCGCGGAGGCAGAGCACGATCCCCCGGCCAAGGGCAGGCGGGCGGCGGCGATGGCCGCCGTGGAGGGCCTCCCGATGGTGGTGGTCGCCGAGTCCGGCGGCGCGGCGCAGTACGCGGTGTGCAAGGACGGCATCGAGGCCGGGGAGGCGGCCAGGAGGCTGCTGTGCGCGCACCTCTACCACGGCGCCTGAATCCTGCCCTGGCTCGCCATCCGCAACACGTGCCCGCTCTACCGCCACGAGCTGCCCACCGACGACGCCGAGTACGAGACGTGGAGGGCCAGGCGGGCCGCCGGCGACGACAGGTATGGGCATCGTCGCTCGTCGGGCTGAGGCTGCGGCGCTGAAACAGGGAGAGAGTGATTTGCTATTTTGCTTCACGAGCCGATGCGTTTGCAGTAGTTCAGTGTTGCTGCGAAAATTCATTTTGATCAGGAGTGAGGAAAAAGAGGTTGAAATCGATGTGAATTGGAGTATTTTTTTTCTTGTTTTTGCACAGAATGATATGAATAAGGTGCGTTTCAATTTGAATAATGGTGTATCTAGACGAGAGCAGGCTAGATTGTTCCTTTCTAAATCGAATGGAATGCAAAGAGAAGGGAGGAGAATCAGTGATGAGCCCACTCTGTTTCGAATGATTTCAGCCAACGGGCCAGGTCGGCGGCGCTCTGATGCTTGTCCGGCGGGGGAGTAGGCGGCGTTGAACAGGGCTCGGCGTCGGCGGTGATGGGGCTCCAGGCCGGCATTGGGGGAGCGATTTTTATTCCCATGTTTTAGCACTTAATCGCTGGGAGACCAACTCGGGTTACTATGACACACTGTGTGCGACGCGGACAAGCACGGATGCGATCGTCTGCAGCCAGATAAAATAGACTTGACGCCGTTTGGTTCTGTTTTGTGAGGCCAGCATCTTAAAGCAAATCCAACGGTAACGAACGCGTGCTCATGTGTATACCCGGTCACAGAATCCACTCTCTAAAAAATAAAATGTCAATCTCAATTAGGCTAAGTGTTGTTTAAAAGGTAGCACAATGAGCTAGAAGAAGTCTATGCTAGATTTAGATGAGTTCTAAATATTGTGATGGATTCTACAAACGAAGGCAGAGTATGTCATTGTTTTGACAATGACTGAGGAGTTTTAAGTCGAGGACTTCTTTGAGAACTTGGTGTAGTTCCGATAGTGTCAGAACTTTGAAACTATATTGTGACAATATTAGTGACATATTTCAGACCGCAGGATTAAGGTTCCACCAGAAGACTGAACATATAATGCCGACTCATTTGGAAAATGAGTGATGCGTTGAGACACAAATGAATTGCAAAATACATACGTTTCTGAGCGTGTCAGATCCGTTGACTGAAACCTCTCCCGTGAGCAAAACATGATAAGCACCAGAAGGCCAAGGTGTTATATCTTTATAAATGTAAACTAGATTATTGACTCTAGTGCAAGTGGGAGACTGTTGGAGATATGCCCGAGAGGCAATAATAAAATAGTTATTGTTATATCTTAGTGTTCATGATAAATATTTACACTCCATGCTATAATTTTTTTAATCGGAAACATTAATACATGTGTGTTGTGTAAACAACCAGAGTCCCTAGTAAGCATCTCATTTAACTAGCTTGTTGATTGATTGATGATCATGGTTTCCTGATCATGAACATCGGATGTTATTAATAACAAGATCATATCATTAGCTGAATGATGTGATGGACACACCCATAGTAAGCATAGCATGAGATCAAGTCATTAAGTTCGACTTGCTATAAGCTTTCGATACATAGTTACCTAGTCCTTCGACCATGAGATCATGTAAATCACTTACACCGGAAGGATGCTTTGATTACATCAAATGCCATTGCGTAAATGGGTGGTTATAAGACGGGATTAAGTATTCGTAAAGTGTGAGTTGAGGCATATGGATCAAGAGTGGGATTTGTCCATCCCGATGATGGATAGATATACTCTGGGCCCTCTCGGTGGAATGTCGTCTAATTAGCTTGCAAGCATGTGACTAGGTCACAAAAGATGACTTACCACAGTACGAGTAAAGAGTACTTGTCGGTAACGAGGTTGAACTAGGTATGGAGATACCGATGATCGAACCTCAGACAAGTATAGTATAACGTGACAAAGGGAATCAGTATCGTATGTGAATGGTTCTTTCGATCACGAAGTCATTGTTGAATATGTGGGAGCTATTATGGATCTCCAGGTCCCGCTATTAGTTATTGATCGGAGAGGAGTCTCGATCATGTCCGCATAGTTCTCAAACCGTAGGGTGACACACTTACGGTTTGATGTCGTTTTAAGTAGATATGGAATATGGAATGGAGTTCGAATGTTGTTCGGAGTCTCGGATGGGATCCAGGACATCACGAGGAGTTCCGAAATGGTCCGGAGAATAAGATTCATATATAGGAAGTCACATTCCAAGTTTGGGAGTGGTCCGGTGAATTTATGGAATGTTGTAGAAGTTTCTAGAATCATCTAGAATAAATCACTATGGAAGGAGGAGTCCCGGAGAGACTCCACCAGCCCTAGCCAACCCACCAAGTGGGAAGGTGGAGTCCATGGTGGACTCCACCAAGGTGGCCGTCCACACCACAAGGAAGGGGAGGAATCCCACCTTGTCTAGGTTTCCCAAATTTGGTAAGTTTTGGAGTTGGACTCCAATGTGGTTTTTGGGGTAAACCCTAGGGATTTCTACCTATTTAGGCCTTGTTTGGTAGTGGAGTATTAGTGGGGATAATCCGCTGGCGGATTGGGTGAAACCCCTACCTTCACCCAATCCCCACTAATACTCTCCCTTGCTAATCCCTAATCCCCTCCTTCCAAACCAACACATTTGGTAGACAAGGTTTAGTGGGGATAAAACCAACAACAAGCAATAGTGAAGACAATTTGCATAAATTACCAAAAAGATTCATTTTTTATGGAAACAAACAAAAATAAGCCAGTGAAGTCAACATCCAACAGTTATCAACATTCAAAAACACAAGAGTTTCAGTCACAGTTTGGCATAAATTACAAATTCCATACAACCATTCCCGACAAAATAATTTCTATCACAAAAGACGACTCTTGGAAACTATGTTGATTTATTTCATGCGATCTTCAACAAACACAAGTCAGGGATTGCCTGTAATCATATGCAAAGATCGATGTTAGATGTTGGTGCATAATCATGTTCAGGTGATGGATGACTGAAAGCATATAGATATCCATTGTATACACATGCAAGCCCTTTTGATTGCAGACCGCCTCCTCCTTAGCACACGTGAAGTGGGAAGGCCTATTGCTGTGGACGTGGAGTCCCTCGAGCACCCCAATGGCCCAATCAAGATGTCGTTTGGCTGCCAAGCCCCTGTGCAACTGCAAGAACACATCACCCTGTTTGTCAACATGCAAGGGTTCAGGATCCGCATTGTTCCTATCTCCAAGGACCTGGTGGAAGGTACAAACCACGACCCTCCTTCGCCGCCGGCCAAGAACGGTGAGGAAGACAAGGACGAAGACCAGGAAGAAACGGACGAGGACAGGTGGGATCATAGACGCAAGAAACACTCTGACAAGACCAAGAACACCCCGGCGTCGGCCCCGGCCGGGGGGAAGGACGGTTTTGCGAGAAAATCCGTTCCGCTGGCGGTGGCGGACGGACCTTGCCCACCGCCCGCCCTCGGTTCCAACAACTCCCAACAGCAGAAGATCACGCTACCTACCTCTGCCTTTAGCCAATACGGCTCGAATCTTACGGCCCAAGGAGACATCTTCCCCACCATGGCCAACATGATCAAACAAGTACTTGCCTCTCCACCTGTCTCGTCCCCTCGGCGCTCGGGACTGGAGCAACTGCAGCTTTCTACCTCCATGTCCTCCCTCAACGATGAAACCGATGAAGGACAATCGTACCTGACGCCAGGGAAGGCTCTGTCCTTGGGCGCGGAAGAAAAAGCTGAAATTGGGTGGAAGAGTTCGGCGTCTGGGGAATCCGCCGCATCAGCTCTGCGTGCTAGCGAGAGGCGCAGCAAAAGCAACCACGACCGTCCCTCCAGGAAACTCATGCTGGCAGCTGCTGGGTCACAACTCTTCACGGAGGAAGTGGACAATTCTGGGAAAGCAACGTTGAACTCCTCGCTTCACCAAGCTCCTGCCATCAAGGACAAGGCCTCGTCCTCTCAGGCCCTCCTGGACGAATGCCCCATCCCGGCCCTGGGGGCGACGGTGGCACGGGCGCCCCGCTCCAAGGCAAATCCTACCGAAGCTGTTAGGAAAAGCGCCCGCAGTGCGGGAGTTGCAGATGAACCGGTGCTGGCCAGAGCCATTCGTCTCGCCTCCGACAAGAACGCTACTTCCTCCGCCACTCCAGGTAACCCCGAACCGTCCAACTTTACTGCTTTTCAATCTGTTCCTATCGATAAGCTGCTCTCGGTGGCACAAGATAGCTGTGTCATTTTCCCCTCCGCCTCCCTGGGCCCTCCCGAGAAGATAATTTCCTTGATACAAGCTAGGGAGCTTGCTCAAGCTGATCTAGCAGAGGCAAGACACAAAGCCGAGCTCGAAAAGGCCAAGGCCCAGACCGCAGCGGCGGTTGCGGAGAAAGATCCCTTGGTACCACAAGAAGGGCTTGTGGTACACTGCAGGGAGGACACTCGCGACTCAAGTATCAAGGCCAAACCAGCTAAAAAGAGGAGGGTGACCAAGAAACAGTACCCTGTCGGCCCAAGACCGCTAACCCGCCAAGCACGGGCTCAAGGAAGAGTTTCCAAATGAGATGCCTCTTCTGGAATATTCGAGGGTTTGGTCGTAGGGGGCGACGAACCCTTTTGAAGGATTACCTCCGCGAGAACAACATCGACATAGTGATTCTGCAGGAAACCATCAAGCAGGACTTCACCGACTTGGAATTGCGCAGCTTGGAGGTCGGCGACAAGTTCTTTTGGTGCTGGCTCCCGGCTAACGGGCACTCCGGGGGCATGCTCATGGGCGTCCGTGACAGTACCTTTGAAGTGGGTGTGGTAGATATGGGCCAATTCTATCTTAGTACCTCCATCTTGCACCGGGCGACCAAGCGCATTGTGACGATCATTGGTATATATGGCCCTGCGGATCATGGGCGATCCAGGGCCTTCCTCGAGGAGGTCACAGCCAAGGTGGCTAGAACCAATACTCCCCTTCTCATGGGTGGATATTTCAATCTCATCCGAGCTGCGTGTGACAAGAACAACGACCACCTTAACTGGAGGCTCATAGACCTTTTCAATGAACACATTGCTGCTTGGGATCTTCGGGAGATCCCGCGCTCCGGAGCCCGGTTTACTTGGACAAACCGCCAGCTCAACCCTGTCCGCTCGGTCCTCGATCGAGTGTTTATCTCGCCGACCCTGGAAAGCTTCTTTCCTTTATGCACGCTTACTGCTGAAACGAGTTTGGGTTCCGATCATACCCCGCTCATCTTTAACTCCGGGGAAGGGCTGCCGGAACGAATTAACCACTTCTTCTTCGAAACTGGGTGGTTCGAACGCCAGGATTTCCTTCCCATGCTTCAAAACACCTGGTGTAATCTCTCCTCCAAAGTGGGAGGCCGAGATATCATAGACTGGTGGCAGTTTATGTCTGGTTGCCTGCGCCAACATCTTCGGGGTTGGGCCCGAAACCTTCGTGTGGACAGCAAACGAGAGAAAGAGAACCTGATGGCCCAAATTATGCAGCTCGACGTCCAGGCAGATTCTAGTGGCTTGGATGAGGAGGAGTGGGCACAAAGATACTATCTCGAAGACCAACTCCTGCAAATCGTTAGTTCGGAGGAGGAGTATTGGCGCCAAAGAGGAAGGGTCAAATGGGCGCTCCAGGGGGATGCGAATACGGCATACTTCCACGCGGTGGCTAACGGTAGGAGAAGAAAATGTACGATTTCTTCTCTCAACCTTGGGACCGAAACCACCAACGACCCCAGGAAGATTCAGCATGCGATTTATGAGTTCTACCGCGACCTTCTCGGAACGGCAGGGAGCCGTTCCTGCGGTCTGTCTCCTAGGACTTGGCCTCCCTCTGCTCAAGTTTCGCTAGATGATAACAATCACCTCATGATCACCTTCTCTGAAGAAGAATTGGATTCGGTCGTCTGGGAGATGAAATCCGATACGGCTCCTGGCCCTGATGGCTTCCCTGTCCTTTTCTTCAAACGCTTCTGGCCCAACGTCAGACTTGGGGTGCTCCACATCCTTAATGATTTCATGCTGGGTCACATTGACATCTCCCGGCTGAATTTCGCCATCCTCACCTTAATCCCCAAAGTCCCTGGGGCAGACTTAGTCTCGCAATTTCGCCCAATTGCGCTCATCAACGTGATCTTCAAAATCGTCTCCAAAGCGTTTGCGTACCGCCTGGACCCCATTGCTCATAAGACGATAAGTCTCAATCAAACGGCCTTCATTAAAGGGAGAAACTTGCTTGAAGGACCGCTGGCGCTCATCGAAATTGTTCACGAGCTGCGCTCCAAGAAGCTAGGAGGTATCCTCCTCAAGCTTGATTTTGAAAAGGCATACGACCGGGTCAACTGGGAGTTCCTGGGGGAAGTGCTTCGGTGCAAAGGGTTTGAAGAAGCTTACATCCACAGAGTGCTGCAGCTTGTCTCCGGTGGACAAACCGCCATATCCATTAACGGGGTTATCGGTCCATACTTCAGGAACAAAAGAGGGGTTCGCCAAGGGGATCCGCTATCCCCTCTCCTGTTTAATTTCATTGGTGAGGCGCTTTCTGGTATCCTTACTGCCGCGGGGGCGGCAGGCCACCTTGTAACACCCCAAATTTCAATGAAAAAAGAAAGTTAGAGAATTCCAGAAATACAAAATTTCAAACCAACAAAAACTTTTCTTTTGCATATAGTACCATGCATAGGACTTGTGCATTTGAGTGATATGCCATGATGATTGTTATTACTTGTTATTGATATGCTCTAAAACCCTAGAGTGATCATGTGGAGATCACCAACCAAATAAATCAAAAAGGGAAGAAATTCCCATAATTGAAAAACCCTAAAAACCCTCACATATGCCCTATGGCATTTTTCGAAATTTTAACCCTAGACCTATTTGGTCTTCACCATTAGTTGAATAATGTGGTGAAACACTTATTACAACTTTTGGAATCAAGGGTTCACCATTCAAATGAATTTCCAACACTTTTCCCACTCACATGTGATGATGACCAAATCTGCCAATTTCAGTCTGATCACCACTTTGAGCCCCTGCAATTCAATTTTCCCAAACCATTCTTTGCTAACTCCTTGCACCATTTCAAAGTCAACATCAAGGTGAACAACTTTGATGAAGACCACCCTGCCAAATTCATCTTTGATCACTAGCTATGCTCACCCAAAGTGGCAACTTTATATTGAGTTCAACAATCTTCACTTAGCCATTTTGGGCCATTTTTGAAATCCAATTTTTCCACCACCACCTCAACTCATCTCTGGTCAAATACAACTTATCTCAACTTTCACTTTTCAAAAACATTCACCATTTGAATTATTTCCATTTTTGATATTTTTGTATTTTCCAAATTTGAACCCTATTCATACACTATAGCAAATAGTGATCTACTCAAACTAACCTACTCTAACCAACCCCAAATGGTCCCCTGGTCCCCTCTCTCACTAACCCTAGCATAGAAACCCTAGGGAGGGAGAGAGAACATGCATGGCATGGCCATGCCGGCCACATGCCGGCCATGCCGCACCTCCCCCTCTCTCCTTCATCGCCGACCCTGGCCACCATGTCCCTGCACTCCACCTCACTCTACTGAGTCGCCTAGCATCGGCCGTTGTCGAGGAGGAGCCCTGCATTGGCCAGACCAGCACGCGTCCATGGCGCCCTGGACGCCGCTCGCGTCGAGCGCGTGCACGCCGCGGACACACCCTGGCCACGCGCCACGCCATGACCTCGAGCACCCCCTGGACCCCCGGCGAACACGTTGAGCCTCACCGTGACACCGCAGCGCGCCCAGACATGATCTCAACCACGACCCGTGCCCGCCGTCGCCGGAGAAGAGAACCCCGATCCGCCGCAGACGCGCCCGTCGCGGAAGCAACGCGACCAACCTAGCCACCGCCCGACCCCGTGGTCGCCGCCAATAGCATCGCCAGGAGCCGTAGAACACTGCCACCACCTCGCCTAGCTCGATAGCTCGCCGGAGGAGCCGCGCCATGGTCGACTTCCTCACGGCCCCGCAGCACCCTCGCGTCCCTATAAAAGGAGACCTCTCCTCGTCGATCTGAGCACACCATCACCTTCCCCTCTTCTCACTCGATCACCTGAGCCACTCCACTGCCTCGATTAGCCACTGACGCCGCCCAATTGAAGCCTCACTGCCCGTGGTCGCCGCCGAAGCTCGCCGTCGATTGGAGCCGCCCCAGGACGAGCCGCCGGTACCAGGAGCTTCGCCGTCGTCGACATCGTCACCACGCACACTGCCAACCCTAGCTGGAGCCACCGTAAGCGCTCCGACCCCCTGCCCTCGCCGCCAGAACCTCTGCTTCTCGCCGGAGAAGACGACGACCGTGCGCCGTTGGATCGTCTTCTAATCCAACGCGCCACGTCGCTCGTACCGTTTCGGGATTTAACAGCCACTGACGCGTGGACCCCACGCTGTCAGCACGCCGCGCGTCTGTGGACCGTGGTGGGCTGGAGTGGGCCGTTTTAATTCAAATCGGCCCAGCTTCGTTTTCCCGCCGGCCCTTTTATTCAAATTTGATTTAAACCATTTCCAAACTTTTCCAATACTGCCCAAACTTTGAAATTCCACCTTTTCCAATTGGCTAAACCAAATTTAGTGAATTTGACATTGTTAGAAAGCCACTGAAATTCTCTATCCAATGCCACTGGCCTCTTGGTCAAATTCTTTGTAGAATTAATGTGACAAAAATAACAAGCCAAGGACTTTTCCCTATTCAAATAATTCTTAAAAATCAACCAAAATAGATATTAAGTTAATTCCAACTCTAATAGCTCACTTTTGACTTACACTAATTGTTTAGGCAATAAAATGGTGTGGTCACTTTGCATGATCATGCCATGGTTTAATGAATGGATATTTTGACTAGTTTAACTAGTTGATATTATCCAAAACTATTAAAGTTAAATTGTGTGAAGTCTTACACTTCATTTAAACTTGTCTCACATGAATTCATGGGATGCTTGGACCCCTGGTTCCAAACTCTCTTATAGGAATTTCTTGAGATTTAAATCAAATATAGTGTTATTTAAATGGCATGAGGTGTTCCACCTCATTTAAATCATTCTACCAAATGATGATGATGATGAACATTTGATCTAGGTCAAGATGAGTTCATCCATGATTGTTGGAGAAATTAAATCTTAAGAAGATTTCAGTGAGAGGAAATTATTTCTCAAGAACCCTATGGAAACTATCATTTACATATAGAATACAAATCCTATTTAAATCCCACCACCCATGCACCCTAGTTTATTTATGTGTGTGCCTAGAGTAGTGGTGTGTTGATTTGTGATGTGTGGAATAGCCCTGGAATTAGTGAGTAATTATACTCGTATTCAAATTTAGACGGTAGCACCGGAGAGTACGCTGAAGAAGAAGGTTGCTACCAGGAGGAGGAAGAGGAACAGTTTGAGAACTACCAAGGCAAGCTAAATTACTATGCAAGCTTTTATTCTTGCCAAGTGCAAAGCCCCTTGGGGCAAGGCACCATGTCTTACCTTTTTTTTATGTGAACCCATCCCAAGTTTTTACTTGTTTTCCAAATGATTTCCTTTTATAGTTAACTTTGGTCAAAATACAAGTTGGTTTTTAGAGTAGTGAGTAGCCTTTTCCAAGCAAAGCAAGGTAGCACCTCTCATGAATTAGAGCTAGTGCTAATGAACTAAACTTAACTACTCTAGATGGGAACTTTGTGATTTTGAAAGGATTTTGAAACCTTGGAATGAAGATGCATTCCATTGAATGAGTTTTGAAGGTGAATATGACCAAGAGAAGATGGTGATTTTTGATAAAACATGATGTGGGTTTGAATGCGATACCTTTCCAATTCTCAAGTACCCCCACAATACCTGATTATGGGTAGGGCTTAACTGGAAGTTTATGCGTCTTAGTATGGGTTCCCTCTAAACAAGCGTCATCGGGGTTATGCCGAAAGCTGCCTCTACCACAAAAGAAACGATACGATATGATGCGAAATGAGGTGAATGTCCGGCCCAAGCCACTGTGCGGTTCCCGGGTTGACAGTTGGTCTTCTTTGGGAGGCCAAGCTCATGGGGAGAGGTGCTCATACTAGGATTCGTAAGTGAAAGGTTATGGTTGATGATCCGCGTACTGTGTTACGATTATTCGGGGAAATCCCGACGGATGAAATCAAATGTTGTGGCACAAGTGTGCAACCTCTGTAGAGTGTAAACCTATTCGAATAGCCGCGTCCATGGTTACGGACGGTTGGAAAGGCCATACAGTTTCCGATGTCATATCTTTGAAAATGATGTTGAAAGGTGATGGTGAATTGACTTGTGGTGAATTGAATTGAAATCACCACTTGAATGGTGGGAATGACACTAATGTTCCCCCTTGGGTTAGTTAGCACTTGAATAAGTTTTTCTCAAAACTTTGTGAACCAAAACTAGCTTTATGCAAATAAACTAGAGCTTAGCAAACCCTACTAGAATGTCTAGCACTTTTTCTTGAATTAGTTTGCGAGTACTCAACGTACTCACGGCTTTGTCCCTGGCTATTCAAATGGCCAGAGTATGAAGATGAACAAGGAGATGACCAGCAGGACGCCTACGACAACTAAGCGCCTTCCGACGTCAAGCGTTGGCCTGTGGACTAGAGAGTCCTTGTATCTTACGCTTCCGCTATGTTGAACTATGATCTTGTGTTTGTTCGTTGATTAATAGATCAACTATTCGTGTAATATGGATCATGTGATTCCAATTTGTAAGACTTATGGGTTGTAATGAATGATGACTGTGATACTTAACTATTATGCCTCGCAACAACAATATTCCTGGGATTGCGATGTATGACATAATAGGCATTCGGACTTAAAAATCCGGGTGTTGACAAGTTGGTATCAGAGCCATTGTTTGACCTTAGAAGACCTTAGTTAGAATGGGCGTTCTGAAAAATTTAACTTTGAAATCAAATGAAAGGACTTATTTGTGAAAATTTACTACACTCTTGCCTTTGAAACTTTGCCAAAATTTGATCATGTCTATCTTATTTAAATCAACTTAAAACCTTGCCACACTTTGCACTCTCTAACTTACTCATCCAATTCTCTTTCAGATGGAGCCGAATGAACCCCTCAACACCAAGTTCTATCAGCTTGGAAACGGAGGAAGCTTGATCTTCGAGCATGACCTCGACTCCCTGTCGGATCACCTTGGCCGCCCACACCCCGAGTTTCACGGGATTCAGGTGGACGACCAGCCGGGAGGGGAACTGCAGTGGATTATCACTGCCGACTTGAGGGGCAAGCTGGAGCCTCCCACCTCGGAGAGGATCCTTTTCTCTTTCAGGGAAAGCAACTGGCTCGACGGGCTTGCACGTGCTCTTCAGGAAGCACTTGCTCGTCTGTGCGGACAGAATACCGAAGCCCTTCATGAGGAACGCTTTGCGCATCTCGCACGGCATAACTCTGACGGAAGACCCATGGATGTGCCACTCCACCCCCAGTTGAGGCACCATGTGGATCACTTGGACTTCATGCTCTACCAGACTCAGAGGGACCTCGACGCCTCTCGCGCTTACGCGAACCAGACCCATGCTCACATCATCGAGCAGGGTGAGGCGATCAAGCTACTCAACAACGACCGCAGGAACCTTCGCCAGCAGCGTGCCAAGAAGGACGCTACGATTCGCCGCCTTCGCGACCGGATCGCGTCACTTGAGGCCACTGTCACGGCCCAGGAGGATCAGATTCGTCACATGGAGGAGGACGATGAAGGCATCGATATTCAGGGAGGAGACGCCTTTCTGAGCGATGACGATGACTTTGAGGAGGACGAGAACACCGAGGAGGAGGACTACGAGTTCCTGGAGGCCGGACAGGATGACTACGTCCCGATTGATATCGATGATGAGGAGTAGTTGCACTAGTTTCACTTATAGTAGGTGTGAGTTGTATCCCGTCCTTTGTATCGTAGCATGAGAATGGTTCTTAAAACCATTGGAGTATGTGTGTAGTTTGTACTATGTGTTGCATGAATGAATGAATGTTATGTTTGTCATGAAAAGATTACCAGTTTTCAAATGTTTTTCAAACTTAAATGAACCATAGAATGTTCCCTCTTATCTCATGATCTTCTATACCTTCAGATGGCCCCTCCGAATCGCACCAACGACGCGATGATGCAGCTTCTGCAAACCCTGCTTGCAGACCGGGAAACCGAGAGAGCCGAGCGCCAAGCCAACATCATCGCCTTGCAGAACATCGCCCAAGGCCATGGAAATCATGACCACCCCGGATCCAAGCTCAAGAACTTCCAGAACACCAACCCTCCGGTGTTTAGCAAGACCGAGGAGCCCCTCGACGCCGACGATTGGCTCCGGACTATGGAGAACAATCTGGAAGTAGCTGGAGTGGAAGCCAACGAGAAGGTGTTGTTCGCCACTCACTACCTCGGCTGGACCAGCTCGCGCTTGGTGGACAAGTACCCGTGCCATGAACGGAGGTCAATTCATGACTTGGGAGGATTTCAAACTCAAGTTCAGCAAGTACCATGTACCCCGGGTCTTATCAAGAAGATGAGGGATGAGTTCCGTGAACTGAAACAAGGTCGCATGACGGTGGTTGAGTACCGCGACAAGTTTCTCACCTTGTCAAGGTATGCCCACGATGAGACGGACACCGTTGAAAAGAGGAAGGAGAGATTCCTGAACGGGCTGCATGATGAGATGCAGACTGTCCTCGTCAACATCCCCTTCGCCGACCTCGAAGCCCTTGTTGACTCCGCCATCCAGGATGGAGGGCAAGTTGAACCAAGCCAATGAGAACCGCAAGCGCCGCATGGCAAATCAGAGTGGATCAAGCCACCCCCAAAAGTTTCGCCCTAGCTCAAGCGGAGGTTTCAATCCGAGACATAACAAACCCCCGATGCGAACTCTCGCCCGGTTATCGAACCGAAGTGGAGGAAACTCCAAGCCAGGAGGCTACAACCCCAACTACAACAACAACAACTACAACCGCGCTCCACCTCGAGCCCCGAACACCAACAACACCAACACCAACACCAACCCTAACCGGGAGCAATGCCATTCCCGTTGCGAACAAGCAGGACAAGAGCACTATCACTTGTTATGAGTGTGGTGTAGTGGGGCACTACTCCAACGAGTGTCCCAAGCGTCTTGCCAAGCTCGCCGGCAACACCGCTGCTCTGCTCAGCGACAACGCCGTGTCTCCACCGGCAAGAAGTTCGCCCCAACAACCCCAACAACCGCAACGGCCGCCTCTACCACATGAACGCCGAAGAAGCCCGGGAAGCCCCGGATGTGGTGCGGGTATGTTTTCTCAACCACACCCCTGCTAGAGTGTTGTTTGATTCAGGAGCATCGCATTCCTTTGTCACCGAAGATTTTTCATCAACAAGTAAAATTCTACCCCTCAGTTTGAAGCATGTTATGATAGTTCAAATACACGTATCAACCACCAAAGCCAGAAAATTTTGTAAAAATGTGCCAATCAAAATCCATGATGTTGATTTCTTTGCAAATCTCATCATACTTGGAACCAAAGGTTTGGAAGTTGTCCTAGGAATGGACTGGATGTCCAAACACAATGGATTGATAGACTGCGCCAAGAAAGCCATAACCATGACTAGCAGCACCGGGATCGTAGTTGAGCACGTCTCTGAAAAACTACCCAGAAAATTTACACAACCAAAGTGTATCCAAGCCTACTCTGGATCAAATCAGGGTCGTCTGTCGCTACTGATGTGTTTCCCGGATGATCTACCCGGTATGCCCCGGACCGGGATATCGAGTTTATCATCGAGTTAATCCCCGAGGCTGGACCCATCGCCCGGAGAGCCTACGGCATGAACGCAGCCGAGCTTGTGGAGCTGAAGAAGCAAATAGATGACATGTTAGCCAAAGGTTTGATCAGACCAAGTGCATCCCCCTGGAGATCCCACGTATTGTTTGTCGACAAGAAGGATGGTGCAAATCGTTTATGCACCGACTATCGTAAGCTTAACGATGTCACCATCAAAAACAAATACCCCTTACCCAAGATCGAAGACTTGTTCGACCAACTCACCGGATCCCGAGTTTTCTCGAAAATTGATCTTAGAACTGGATACCACCAACCGAAGATCCGAGCCACCGATATTCCAAAAGCTGCCTTTACCACCAGATATGGGTTGTATGAGTACAACGTCATTTCATTTGGATGGACCAAAGCGCCCGCTTATTTCATGAAACTCATGAATAAGATCTTCATGAACCTCTGGGACAAATTTGTCGTTGTTTTCATCGACGACAATTTGGTCTACTCCAAGTCCGAACAAGAACATGAACAGCATCTGAGATTGTTCTAGAAACCACGAGACGGCACCGGTTTGTACGCCAAGTTTAGCAAGTGTGAGTTTTGGTGGAAGAAGTTGGATTCCTCGGACACATCTTGTCTGCGGAGGAATTGCCGTAGATCCCGCCAAGATCAAAAGCTGTTATGGAATGGAAAGCCCCGACCACACAAACTGGGGTCGGTGCTTGTGTGGGATTAGCCGGATATTACCGGAGGTGTGTAGAGGGTTTTTCGAGCATCGCTCGACCAATGACCCAACTGCTGAAAAAGGACGAGAAAGTTTGAGTGGACCGACAAGTGTGAAGAGAGCTTTCAACAGCTCAAGAGTAGGCCGACAACAGCCCCAATCCCGATCATGCCGAGATATCGCAAAGCCCTTTGACGTATATTGCGACGCCTCCAAGGCTGGACTTGGATGCGTGCTTATGCAAGAAGGAAAGGTTGTATCCTACCTTTCTAGACAACTCAAGCAACATGAGCAGAACTACCCAACCCACGACCTCGAGCTTGCGTGCCGTGGTCTTAGCCTTGAAAGTTTGGCGTCATTACCTCATGGGTAATCGATGCGAGATTTACTCCGACCACAAAAGCCTCAAATACATTTTCACCCGAAGGAGTTAAACATGAGACAACGCCGATGGATCGAATTGATCAAGGATTACGACATGGAGATTCACTACCACCCCGGCAAGGCCAATGTGGTAGCGGATGCTTTGAGTCGATTGCCGTGCAGTTGAACTCCATGCTCGCAACCGAACAGCCCAGTTGCACCAAGAGTTTGAACAGATTCAGACTTGAACTTGTAAGTGAAGGATTCTAGCCAGCATCGAATCGCAACCCACCTTGATTGGTCGGATCAAGGAAGCCCGAAGGACAACGCTAGCATTGATGGAATCAAGAAAGCAGATAGCCGCAGGGAAAAGCCCCGGATTCACCATTGACGAAGCCGGAGTGCTTTGGTACAAAGAACGCCTCTGCGTACCATCGGACTACGACTGAAACAAGTCATCCTGCAAGAAGCCCATGACACCCTTTACTCAATCCACCCGGAGGTACCAAGATGTACCGGGACCTGAAAGAACAATTTTGGTGGCACGGAATGAAAAGAGAGATCGGTAGCTATATCGCTAAGTGTGACATCTGCCCGGCGAGTTAAGGCGAACACCAGAGACCCGCCGGACTGTTGCAACCCCTTGATTCCAGAATGGAAATGGGACTCCGTAGGAATGGACTTTATCACCGGACTGCCCAAATCCAGCAAAGGCAATGATTCCATATGGGTAGTGGTCGATAGATTGACCAAAGTCGCCCATTTCATCGCCGTCAAAACCACCTATCAAGGCCCCAAGTTAGCTGAACTCTACATCTCGAATAGTCGCTTTGCATGGAACCCCCAAATCGATAGTGTCGGATAGAGGATCACAGTTCACCTCAAGGTTACGGCAGAAAGTGCATGAAGGACTAGGCACTCGCCTAAATTTCAGCACCGCCTATCACCCTCGACCAGACGGACAGTGAGAGAGTAAACCAGATCTTGGAAGACATGCTTAGAGCATGCGTCTTGAATACGGATCCAAGTGGGAAGACTGCCTACCTTACGCAGAATTCTCATACAACAATAGTTATCAAGCCAGCCTACGGATGGCCCCCTTTGAAGCCTTGTACGGAAGGAAGTGCCGTACCCCGAACTGGTCGAAGTCGGAGAGAGTCAAGTTTTCGGCCCAGACGTTCTTCGTGAAGCCGAAGAGAAGGTTCACAAGATCCGTGAGTACCTCAAGACTGCGCAATCCGGACGGAAGAGCTACGCCGACAAGAGACGTCGGGAGATGACCTTTGAGATCGGAGATTTTGTCTATCTCAAAGTATCCCCCTTGAAAGGGATGCAAAGGTTTCAGCTGAAAGGAAAGCTTGCACCTCGCTACGTGGGACCTTTCCAAGTCCTCAGCCGCCGAGGTGAAGTATCTTATCAAGCGGAGTTGCACTGAAGAAATGTCGGCCGTGCACGACGTTTTTCACATCTCACTTCTCCGGAAATGTCTTGAAGTCCACGAGAAGACCGAAGTGTTCAAGAACATCGATCACCGATCGGTGGATATCAACAAGGATCTGACTTACCGCGAAGTGCCGATTCGCATCCTAGAAGAAGCATACAGAACCACCCGCACCGAAGCATCAAGTTTCTAAAGATCCAATGGAGCAATCATACCGAGGGATGAAGCCACACAGGAACGCGAAGACTTCATGAAGAAGGAGTACCCAGATCTCTTTAGTACCTAACTTTCTTTTTGATCTCGGGACGAGATCTTTTGTAAGGGGGAAGGGTTTGTAACACCCCAAATTTCAATGAAAAAAGAAAGTTAGAGAATTCCAGAAATACAAAATTTCAAACCAACAAAAACTTTTCTTTTGCATATAGTACCATGCATAGGACTTGTGCATTTGAGTGATATGCCATGATGATTGTTATTACTTGTTATTGATATGCTCTAAAACCCTAGAGTGATCATGTGGAGATCACCAACCAAATAAATCAAAAAGGGAAGAAATTCCCATAATTGAAAAACCCTAAAAACCCTCACATATGCCCTATGGCATTTTTCGAAATTTTAACCCTAGACCTATTTGGTCTTCACCATTAGTTGAATAATGTGGTGAAACACTTATTACAACTTTTGGAATCAAGGGTTCACCATTCAAATGAATTTCCAACACTTTTCCCACTCACATGTGATGATGACCAAATCTGCCAATTTCAGTCTGATCACCACTTTGAGCCCCTGCAATTCAATTTTCCCAAACCATTCTTTGCTAACTCCTTGCACCATTTCAAAGTCAACATCAAGGTGAACAACTTTGATGAAGACCACCCTGCCAAATTCATCTTTGATCACTAGCTATGCTCACCCAAAGTGGCAACTTTATATTGAGTTCAACAATCTTCACTTAGCCATTTTGGGCCATTTTTGAAATCCAATTTTTCCACCACCACCTCAACTCATCTCTGGTCAAATACAACTTATCTCAACTTTCACTTTTCAAAAACATTCACCATTTGAATTATTTCCATTTTTGATATTTTTGTATTTTCCAAATTTGAACCCTATTCATACACTATAGCAAATAGTGATCTACTCAAACTAACCTACTCTAACCAACCCCAAATGGTCCCCTGGTCCCCTCTCTCACTAACCCTAGCATAGAAACCCTAGGGAGGGAGAGAGAACATGCATGGCATGGCCATGCCGGCCACATGCCGCACCTCCCCCTCTCTCCTTCATCGCCGACCCTGGCCACCATGTCCCTGCACTCCACCTCACTCTACTGAGTCGCCTAGCATCGGCCGTTGTCGAGGAGGAGCCCTGCATTGGCCAGACCAGCACGCGTCCATGGCGCCCTGGACGCCGCTCGCGTCGAGCGCGTGCACGCCGCGGACACACCCTGGCCACGCGCCACGCCATGACCTCGAGCACCCCCTGGACCCCGGCGAACACGTTGAGCCTCACCGTGACACCGCAGCCGCGCCAGGACATGATCTCGACCACGACCCGTGCCCGCCGTCGCCGGAGAAGAGAACCCCGATCCGCCGCAGACGCGCCCGTCGCGGAAGCAACGCGACCAACCTAGCCACCGCCCGACCCCGTGGTCGCCGCCAATAGCATCGCCAGGAGCCGTAGAACACTGCCACCACCTCGCCTAGCTCGATAGCTCGCCGGAGGAGCCGCGCCATGGTCGACTTCCTCACGGCCCCGCAGCACCCTCGCGTCCCTATAAAAGGAGACCTCTCCTCGTCGATCTGAGCACACCATCACCTTCCCCTCTTCTCACTCGATCACCTGAGCCACTCCACTGCCTCGATTAGCCACTGACGCCGCCCAATTGAAGCCTCACTGCCCGTGGTCGCCGCCGAAGCTCGCCGTCGATTGGAGCCGCCCCAGGACGAGCCGCCGGTACCAGGAGCTTCGCCGTCGTCGACATCGTCACCACGCACACTGCCAACCCTAGCTGGAGCCACCGTAGCGCTCCGACCCCCTGCCCTCGCCGCGGAACCTCTCGCTTCGCCGGAGAAGACGACGACCGTGCGCCGTTGGATCGTCTTCTAATCCAACGCGCCACGTCGCTCGTACCGTTCGGGATTTAACAGCCACCGACGCGTGGACCCCACGCTGTCAGCACGCCGCGTGCGTCGTGGACCGTGGTGGGCTGGAGTGGGCCGTTTTAATTCAAATCGGCCCAGCTTCGTTTTCCCGCCGGCCCTTTTATTCAAATTTGATTTAAACCATTTCCAAACTTTTCCAATACTGCCCAAACTTTGAAATTCCACCTTTTCCAATTGGCTAAACCAAATTTAGTGAATTTGACATTGTTAGAAAGCCACTGAAATTCTCTATCCAATGCCACTGGCCTCTTGGTCAAATTCTTTGTAGAATTAATGTGACAAAAATAACAAGCCAAGGACTTTTCCCTATTCAAATAATTCTTAAAAATCAACCAAAATAGATATTAAGTTAATTCCAACTCTAATAGCTCACTTTTGACTTACACTAATTGTTTAGGCAATAAAATGGTGTGGTCACTTTGCATGATCATGCCATGGTTTAATGAATGGATATTTTGACTAGTTTAACTAGTTGATATTATCCAAAACTATTAAAGTTAAATTGTGTGAAGTCTTACACTTCATTTAAACTTGTCTCACATGAATTCATGGGATGCTTGGACCCCTGGTTCCAAACTCTCTTATAGGAATTTCTTGAGATTTAAATCAAATATAGTGTTATTTAAATGGCATGAGGTGTTCCACCTCATTTAAATCATTCTACCAAATGATGATGATGATGAACATTTGATCTAGGTCAAGATGAGTTCATCCATGATTGTTGGAGAAATTAAATCTTAAGAAGATTTCAATGAGAGGAAATTATTTCTCAAGAACCCTATGGAAACTATCATTTACATATAGAATACAAATCCTATTTAAATCCCACCACCCATGCACCCTAGTTTATTTATGTGTGTGCCTAGAGTAGTGGTGTGTTGATTTGTGATGTGTGGAATAGCCCTGGAATTAGTGAGTAATTATACTCGTATTCAAATTTAGACGGTAGCACCGGAGAGTACGCCGAAGAAGAAGGTTGCTACCAGGAGGAGGAAGAGGAACAGTTTGAGAACTACCAAGGCAAGCTAAATTACTATGCAAGCTTTTATTCTTGCCAAGTGCAAAGCCCCTTGGGGCAAGGCACCATGTCTTACCTTTTTTTTATGTGAACCCATCCCAAGTTTTTACTTGTTTTCCAAATGATTTCCTTTTATAGTTAACTTTGGTCAAAATACAAGTTGGTTTTTAGAGTAGTGAGTAGCCTTTTCCAAGCAAAGCAAGGTAGCACCTCTCATGAATTAGAGCTAGTGCTAATGAACTAAACTTAACTACTCTAGATGGGAACTTTGTGATTTTGAAAGGATTTTGAAACCTTGGAATGAAGATGCATTCCATTGAATGAGTTTTGAAGGTGAATATGACCAAGAGAAGATGGTGATTTTTGATAAAACATGATGTGGGTTTGAATGCGATACCTTTCCAATTCTCAAGTACCCCCACAATACCTGATTATGGGTAGGGCTTAACTGGAAGTTTATGCGTCTTAGTATGGGTTCCCTCTAAACAAGCGTCATCGGGGTTATGCCGAAAGCTGCCTCTACCACAAAAGAAACGATACGATATGATGCGAAATGAGGTGAATGTCCGGCCCAAGCCCTGTGCAGTTCCCAGGTTGACAGTTGGTCTTCACTGGGAGGCCAAGCTCATGGGGAGAGGTGCTCATACTAGGATTCGTAAGTGAAAGGTTATGGTTGATGATCCGCGTCTTTGTGTTACGATTATTCGGGGAAATCCCGACGGATGAAATCAAATGTTGTGGCACAAGTGTGCAACCTCTGCAGAGTGTAAACCTATTCGAATAGCCGCGTCCACGGTTACGGACGGTTGGAAAGGCCATACAGTTTCCGATGTCATATCTTTGAAAATGATGTTGAAAGGTGATGGTGAATTGACTTGTGGTGAATTGAATTAAAATCACCACTTGAATGGTGGGAATGACACTAATGTTCCCCCTTGGGTTAGTTAGCACTTGAATAAGTTTTTCTCAAAACTTTGTGAACTAAAACTAGCTTTATGCAAATAAACTAGAGCTTAGCAAACCCTACTAGAATGTCTAGCACTTTTTCTTGAATTAGTTTGCGAGTACTCAACGTACTCACGGCTTTGTCCCTGGCTATTCAAATGGCCAGAGTATGAAGATGAACAAGGAGATGACCAGCAGGACGCCTACGACAACTAAGCGCCTTCCGACGTCAAGCGTTGGCCTGTGGACTAGAGAGTCCTTGTATCTTACGCTTCCGCTATGTTGAACTATGATCTTGTGTTTGTTCGTTGATTAATAGATCAACTATTCGTGTAATATGGATCATGTGATTCCAATTTGTAAGACTTATGGGTTGTAATGAATGATGACTGTGATACTTAACTATTATGCCTCGCAACAACAATATTCCTGGGATTGCGATGTATGACATAATAGGCATTCGGACTTAAAAATCCGGGTGTTGACACACCTTCAGGGTGTGGTCCCCCACTTGATCCCTGGTGGGATCTCCCATCTCCAATACGCGGACGATACGCTCATCCTCGTCCAAAACTCGGAAGAAAACATCGCCAACCTCAAATTTTTGCTTATGTGCTTTGAAGACATGTCAGGCCTGAAGATCAACTATCATAAGAGTGAAGTAATTGTGATGGGCCAACCCCTGGAATAACAACAGCGCATTGCGAATAAGCTCAATTGTAAACGGGGAGCCTTTCCATTTATGTATCTGGGGCTCCCTATCTCGGACAGAAAGCTTCGCCTGGAACAGTGGCTGTTCATGGTCCGCAAGCTCGCCGGTAGAACTGAACCGTGGCTGAGTAAACTCCTCACTTCCGGGGGAAGATTGATTCTGGCAAACGCTTGCCTGGACAGCATTCCCATCTTCGCCATGGGCCTTTTTCTCCTGCATGACGGGATTCATGCTAGATTCGACTCGCACCGCTCCAAGTTTTTCTGGGAAGGAGCGGGTAATAAACGCAAGTACCATATGGTTAACTGGCCCTCGGTTTGCCGGCCGAAATCCTCGGGGGGGTTAGGTCTGCTTAACTCAAAAAAGATGAACATTGCCCTGCTATCCAAATGGATATGGAAGCTATATCAGGACGAGGCATCGATCTGGGCGACGATAATCAAAGCCAAATACTGCGACGCCGATAATCTGTTCGAGGGCTCAGGGCAAGGAGCCTCGCAATTCTGGAAAAGCTTGCATAAAATTAAGCATTTCTTCAAGCTCGGTGCGAAGCACATCATTGGTGATGGGCGACGCACGTTCTTCTGGACTGACTGGTGGTGCGGCAACCATCCTATCAAGGAACGCTTCCCTAAGCTGTTTAATATCTGTGATAACCCTAACCTCTCGGTGGCTGAGGCCTTGGAAGCTGGGGAGCTTCTTATCACCTTTCGGCGCTCTCTTAGTCCGGAAGGAAGACGGCAGTGGCTCGACCTGGTGTCACTCGTTCAGCCATTCACCCTCTCTAGCACTAATGACAAGGTGGTTTGGCACTTGGAACCCTCGGGTGTTTTCTCGGTGCAATCGTTGTATGCCAAGCTCTCTCAAGGGGCGACGGTTGCACATCATAAGGATGTTTGGTCAGCTAAGGTGCCCCTGAAGATCGCAGCTCATCATCGATAGACTACCGTCCAGCCAACAGATTGCAGCTCGCCATGGTCCTACCTCGGGTAATTGCGCCCTTTGCGGCAAGATGGAAGATGCTGGGCACATCTTCTTCTCTTGCTCCCTCGTTAGGTTTGCTTGGAGCGCCGTTAGACAAATCCTTAGTTGTAACTGGAATCCAGGGAATTTCCCACAATTTCATGCCATTCTCTCTAGCCTTGCGGGAAGGGCCCGTAGGCTAGTGTGGAATCTCTTTCTCGCCCAATCGTGGGCTTTGTGGAACATTCGTAATAAGCTTACTATTGAAAAAAAAGTCATTAACCATCCCGCTAATGTGATTTTCAAAACTGCCCTTTTTCTTCAGCTTTGGAGCGGCATGGCCAAGACAGGAGATCGGGAGGGCCTCCAGTGGCTGGAGAACAAGCTGAGGGAGCTGTACGCCGCCGTGAGACCAAGTCACTCAAGCCAATGAAGATCAAGTAGTCAGGCTTGCGGAGTTGCTTTGGCCTGTGTTCCTTATCTCGGTGCTTTGTTGGACCTATGTTTCTACCTCGTTTTCTCGTCTTGCCTTGGCTAAGCTGTATGCCGCAGCGTTTGTATAACCTTTTAAATCTCTGGGCTTTATTAATTTAAAGTCGGGCATGTTATTGCCTTTTATCTAAAAAACAAGCGACAGCAACGAGCCCATGCTATATCAGTCTATCTTCTCACTATGTCCGATTGAGCTTAGTCCAAGGAGGAACTATATACAACTTAATCCAGCGTGGTAGGTCCAATATACACAACCAACAGACTGCTTTCAATGTTTCAAGCAACAGAAAGAAACAAAAGCCAAGGAGGTACTATATACACTGGCTGGCTATGCATTAGTAGTGTGCAAACAGGAGCAATTGGTCAGGCTATGCATTTTGAGCATATTATTCACTGGCTGGCTAATACACTAGATGCAGACTGTATATCTTACTCTATTTTGAACTTTTGTTGCACGAGATTAAGCAGTTCTAAAAATGTAGAGTTAACTAAAACTGAACTTACCTCATGCTAGCTTGGCCATCTCACTGCGAAGCCAACTAAGCGCACTTCCATCTTTATCATCAACGGTGTTGTGGAAAATCCCAAGAAGGTGAGTCGTTACTGAATGAATTTATTAAAGAGAATGCCAGATTGACCCAATAACGACCAGCTTAATAACCAACTATGATGATTGTATCCAACTTGCACAACTTCCAGCAACACCAGCAAATTTACAGAAAATAGCTCAGCGGTAACAAAATAAAAGGCAACCTTTTCACCACAGATACATCGAGACCTCTACTTTACTGTCACGGGCATATAGGTTTTAATTGCTCAGTAAGCAACACATATACAAGCCATATCATAAGAAAATCCACATACCAGGCTGAATGTATCCAACTAGTATAACACTGTATCCAATAGTTTTCACAAGAGAACACAGATAGAAGCAGGGGATTTTTGGTTTTAGTTCCTCAGTAACCAACACGGATACAAGGTAGAAAATGCAACAGGGATAGCCAGGCAAAAGGGGAACAAATTGAAACTAGCTATGCTGCTCTTAACATGCAAATTCAGACCAAGCCAAATGGGGTGCAGAGCCTGCGCTTTCTGAATGTTTTAAGTAACAATGGTGGCATGCAAAAAAACATTATACTAATACTAATCTGCTAAGTCCTAAAATCTTCTAATCCCTGTGGAGTACTAGTAGTAGTAGTATTATCATGTTGGTACACTTGAGCAATTTGCATAACAATCTACTGGGACCAATCTTGCACCACAGACTCGCAGCAGCTAAAAGCAACGCGCCGACGAGATCCCAGCACTGGTCACTCCTAGCTAGCATTGCAATAAAGGGAGAGAAAGAAGGGGGTTATCTGAGAGGGAGAGAGAGAAGGGGAACGGCGGGTGGCGGCGTCGCCGGTCAGATTCCAAGAACAGCGGCGGCGAGGTGGAGCGGCGAGGCGGGATCCATGCTTGTCATCTTCGTGAGATGCTGGGGACTGATACGTCTCCAACGTATCGATAATTTCTTATGTTCCATGCCACTTTATTGATGATACCTACATGTTTTATGCATACTTTATGTCATATTTATGTATTTTCCGGCACTAACCTATTAACAAGATGCCGAAGAGCCAGTTGCTGTTTTCTGCTGTTTTTGGTTTCAGAAATCCTAGTAAGGAAATATTCTCGAAATTGGACGAAATCAACGCCCAGGATCTTATTTTTCCACGAAGCTTCCAGAAGTCCGGGGAGGAAACGAAGTGGGGCGACGAGGCGCCCACACGCTAGGGCGGCGCGGCCCAGGTCCTGGCCGCGCCGGCCTGTTGTGTGGGGCCCTCGTGGCGCCCCCTGACCTACCCTTCCGCCTACTTAAGCCTTCGTCAATAATAACTCCAGTAACGAGAGCCACGATACAGAAAACCTTCCAGAGACGCCGCCGCCGCCAATCCCATCTCGGGGATTCAGGAGATCGCCTCCGGCACCCTGCCGGAGAGGGGAATCATCTCCCGGAGGACTCTTCACCGCCATGGTCGCCTCCGGAGTGATGAGTGAGTAGTTCACCCCTGGATTATGGGTCCACAGCAGTAGCTAGATGGTCGTCTTCTCCTAATTGTGCTATCATTGTTGGATCTTGTGAGCTGCCTAACATGATCAAGATCATCTATCTGTAATGCTACATGTTGCGTTTGTTGGGATCCGATGAATAAGTGAATGCTATGTTATGTTGATTATCAATATCATCTATGTGTTGTTTATGATCTTGCATGCTCTCCGTTGCTAGTAGAGGCTCTGACCAAGTTGATACTTGTAACTCCAAGAGGGAGTATTTATGCTCGATAGTGGGTTCATGTCTCCATTAAATCTGGGGGAGTGACAGAAACCTCTAAGGTTGTGGATGTGCTGTTGCCACTAGGGATAAAACATCAATGCTATGTCTAAGGATATATTCGTTGATTATATTACGCACCATACTTAATGCAATTGTCTGCTGTTTGCAACTTAATACTGTAAGGGGTTCGGATGATAACCTGAAGGTGGACTTTTTAGGCATAGATGCATGCTGGATAGCGGTCTATGTACTTTGTCGTAATGCCCAATTAAATCTCACACTACTCATCATAACATGTATGTGCATGGTCATGCCCTCTTTATTTGTCAATTGCCCAACTGTAATTTGTTCACCCAACATGCTTATTCTTATGGGAGAGACGCCTCTAGTGAACTGTGGACCCCGGTCCATTCTTTTACATCGAATACAATCTACTGCAATACTCGTTCTACTGTTTTCTGCAAACATCATCATCCACACTATACATCTAATCCTTTGTTACAGCAAGCCGGTGAGATTGACAACCTCACTGTCACATTGGGGCAAAGTAATTTGGTTGTGTTGTGCAGGTTCCACGTTGGCGCCGGAATCTCTGGTGTTGCGCCGCACTACACTCCGCCGCCATCAACCTTCAACGTGCTTCTTGGCTCCTACTGGTTCGATAAACCTTGGTTTCTTACTGAGGGAAAACTTGCCGCTGTACGCATCACACCTTCCTCTTGGGGTTCCCAACGGACGCGTGCTGTACGCGTATCGAGCTCTTTTTCTGGCGCCGTTACCGGGGAGATCAAGACACGCTGCAAGGGGAGTCTCCCCCTCCAATCTCTTTACTTTGTTTTTGTCTTGCTTTATTTTATTTACTTCTTTGTTTGCTGCACTAAAACAAAACACAAAAAAAAATTAGTTGCTAGTTTTACTTTACTTGCTATCTTGTTCTCCATATTAAAAACACAAAAAATTAGTTACTTGCATTTACTTTATCTAGTTTGCTTTATTTACTATTGCTAAAATGAGTAATCCTGAAGTTGATGTTCGTTCGTTTAAGCAACAAGGGGGAGAATGTTTAAAAGATGCTTGGTATAGAATTAGTGATGCCGATAATAGGTGTACTAAGAAACACTCCACCACTATCCTACTCAGGAATTTTTATGTTGGTATCTCTAGCTGGAATAGGTATGTCCTTGATTGTCTCGCGGGAGGTAACTTCCTAGGTACTCCTGCCTTAGAAGCTAGTTGCATTATTGAGAGTCTATTTGGAATACCACCTGTTAATGAAGTTAAAATTGAAACCTCTCTTGAAGATGTCATGAAAAAGTTGGAAACCATAGAGCAAAATCTTCCAAGTATTGAGACTAATTTGGGAGCATTACTTGATAGCACTTATAAACTTGATAAATCTCTAGGCGGAACTAATGAGAGAATTGCCATCTTAGAAGCTTGTGCTATTCATGATAATCAAACCCAAAGGATTAGTGAACTTGAAGAAGCTATGGGAACCTTGGGTTCAACTTTTTCGTCTATTAAGTTTAGAGAGAAAGCTTATGTGGGTAAGGAGCAAAAGTTCATGTATGTCCCTAAGGTGCCTAAACCAAAAAACTATTATAGGCCTAAAATTGATAAAGCTATTAATACCATTATAGAAAAAGGAGCATCTAAGATACCTAATGGGATAAATTGTGACAATGATGTTGATGCTTCGTCTCTTGATAATACTTGATACACACTTTCTGCGCCTAGCTGAAAGGCGTTAAAGAAAAGCGCTTATGGGAGACAACCCATGATTTTACTACTGCACTTTTGTTTTATATTTGAGTCTTGGAAGTTGTTACTACTGTAGCAACCTCTCCTTCTCTTAGTTTTATTGCATTGTTGTGCCAAGTAAAGTCTTTGATAGTAAGGTTCATACTAGATTTGGATTACTGCGCAGAAACAGATTTCTTGCTGTTACGAATCTGGGCCTAATTCTCTGTAGGTAACTCAGAAAATTATGCCAATTTACGTGAGTGATCCTCAGATATGTACGCAACTTTCATTCAATTTGAGCATTTTCATTTGAGAAAGTCTGGTGCCTCTTAGAAATTCGTCTTTACAGACTGTTCTGTTTTTGACAGATTCTGCCTTTTATTTCGCATTGCCTGTTTTGCTATGCTTGATGGATTTTTCTATTCCATTAACTTTCAGTAGCTTTGTGCAATGTCCAGAAGTGTTAAGAATGATTATGTCACCTCTGAACATGTGAATTTTGATTGTGCACTAACCCTCTAATGAGTTGTTTTGAGTTTGGTGTGGAGGAAGTTTTCAAGGATCAAGAGAGGGAGATGATACAATATGATCAAGGAGAGTGAAAGCTCTAAGCTTGGGGATGCCCCGGTGGTTCACCCCTGCATATTTCAAGAAGACTCAAGCGTCTAAGCTTGGGGATGCCTTCATCGACAACATTATCAGGTTCCTCTAGTGAAACTATATTTTTTATTCCATCACATCTTGTGTACTTTGCTTGGAGCGTCTGTTTGCTTTTGTTTTTGTTTTGTTTGAATAAAGATGGATCCTAGCATTCATTGTGTGGGAGAGAGACACGCTCCGCTGTTGCATATGGACAAATATGTCCTTAGGCTTTACTCATAGTGTTCATGGCGAAGGTTGAATCTTCTTCGTTAAATTGTTATATGGTTGGAAACGGGAAATGCTACATGTAGTAATTGGTAGAATGTCTTGAATAATTTGATACTTGGCAATTGTTGTGCTCATGTTTAAGCTCTTGCATCATATACTTTGCACCTATTAATGAAGAAATACATAGAGCTTGCTAAAATTTGGTTTGCATAATTGGTCTCTCTAAGGTCTAGATAATTTCTAGTAAGGGTCGAACAACAAGGAAGACGGTATAGAGTCTTATAATGCTTACAATATGTCTTTTATGTGAGTTTTGCTGTACCGCTTCATACTTGTGTTTGTTTCAAATAGCCTTGCTAGCCTAAGCCTTGTATCGAGAGGGAATACTTCTCATGCATCCAAAATCCTTGAACCAACCACTATGCCACTTGTGTCCACCATACCTACCTACTACATGGTATTTCTCCGCCATTCCAAAGTAAATTGCTTGAGTGCTACCTTTAAATTTCTATCCTCTATCTTTGCAATATATAGCTCATGGGACAAATAGCCTAAAAACTATTGTGGTATTGAATATGTACTTATGCATTTTATTTCTTATAAGTTGCTTGTTGTGCGATAACCATGTTCCTGGGGACGCCATCAACTACTCTTTGTTGAATATCATGTGAGTTGCTATGCATGTCCGTCTTGTCTGAAGTAAGGGCGATTTACCATGAGTTGAATGGTTTGAGCATGCATACTGTTAGAGAAGAACATTGGGCCGCTAACTAAAGCCATGATCCATGGTGGAAGTTTCAGTTTTGGACAAATAACCTCAATCTCATATGAGAAATTTAATTGTTGTTGAATGCTTAAGCATTAAAGAGGAGTCCATTATCTGTTGTCTATGTTGTCCCGGTATGGATGTCTAAGTTGAGAATAATCAAAAGCGAGAAATCTAATGCAAGCTTTCTCCTTAGACCTTTGTACAGGCGGCATAGAGGTACCCCTTTGTGACACTTGGTTAAAACATATGTATTGCGGTGATAATCTAGGTAATCCGAGCTAATTAGGACAAGGTGCGGGCACTATTAGTATACTATGCATGAGGCTTGCAACTTGTAGGATATAATTTACATGATGCATATGCTTTATTACTACCGTTGACAAAATTGTTTCTTGTTTTCAAAACCAAAGCTCTAGCACAAATATAGCAATCAATGCTTCCCTCTGCGAAGGGCCTTTCTTCTACTTTTATGTTGAGTCAGTTCACCTATTTCTCTCTATCTCAAGAAGCAAACACTTGTGTGAACTGTGCATTGATTCCTACATACTTGCATATTGCACTTATTATATTACTTTATGTTGACAATATCCATGAGATATACATGTTACAAGTTGAAAGCAACCGCTGAAACTTAATCTTACTTTGTGTTGCTTCAATACCTTTACTTTGAAATTATTGCTTTATGAGTTAACTCTTATGCAAGACTTATTGATGCTTGTCTTGAAAGTACTATTCATGAAGAGTCTTTGATATATGATTCAATTGTTTAGTCATTACATTTACCGTTGCTTTGGATCGCTGCATTCATTACATGTGCTTACAATAGTATGATCAAGATTATGATAGCATGTCACTTCAGAAATTATCTTTGTTATCGCTTACCTACTCGGGACGAGCAGGAACTAAGCTTGGGGATGCTGATACGTCTCCAACGTATCGATAATTTCTTATGTTCCATGCCACTTTATTGATGATACCTACATGTTTTATGCATACTTTATGTCATATTTATGCATTTTCCGGCACTAACCTATTAACAAGATGCCGAAGAGCCAGTTGCTGTTTTCTGCTGTTTTTGGTTTCAGAAATCCTAGTAAGGAAATATTCTCGGAATTGGACGAAATCAACGCCCATGATCTTATTTTTCACGAAGCTTCCAGAAGTCCGGGGAGGAAACGAAGTGGGGCGACGAGGCGCCCACACGCTAGGGCGGCGCGGCCCAGGCCCTGGCCGCGCCGGCCTGTTGTGTGGGGCCCTCGTGGCGCCCCCTGACCTACCCTTCCGCCTACTTAAGCCTTCGTCGATAATAACTCCAGTACCGAGAGCCACGATACGGAAAACCTTCCAGAGACGCCGCCGCCGCCAATCCCATCTCGGGGGATTCAGGAGATCGCCTCCGGCACCCTGCCGGAGAGGGGAATCATCTCCCGGAGGACTCTTCACCGCCATGGTCGCCTCCGGAGTGGTGAGTGAGTAGTTCACCCCTGGACTATGGGTCCATAGCAGTAGCTAGATGGTCGTCTTCTCCTAATTGTGCTATCATTGTTGGATCTTGTGAGCTGCCTAACATGATCAAGATCATCTATCTGTAATGCTACATGTTGCGTTTGTTGGGATCCGATGAATAAGTGAATGCTATGTTATGTTGATTATCAATATCATCTATGTGTTGTTTATGATCTTGCATGCTCTCCGTTGCTAGTAGAGGCTCTGGCCAAGTTGATACTTGTAACTCCAAGAGGGAGTATTTATGCTCGATAGTGGGTTCATGTCTCCATTAAATCTGGGGGAGTGACAGAAACCTCTAAGGTTGTGGATGTGCTGTTGCCACTAGGGATAAAACATCAATGCTATGTCTAAGGATATATTCGTTGATTACATTACGCACCATACTTAATGCAATTGTCTGTTGTTTGCAACTTAATACTGGAGGGGGTTCGGATGATAACCTGAAGGTGGACTTTTTAGGCATAGATGCATGCTGGATAGCGGTCTATGTACTTTGTCGTAATGCCAATTAAATCTCACACTACTCATCATAACATGTATGTGCATGGTCATGCCCTCTTTATTTGTCAATTGCCCAACTGTAATTTGTTCTCCCAACATGCTTATTCTTATGGGAGAGACGCCTCTAGTGAACTGTGGACCCCGGTCCATTCTTTTACATCGAATACAATCTACTGCAATACTTGTTCTACTGTTTTCTGCAAACAATCATCATCCACACTATAATCCTTTGTTACAGCAAGCCGGTGAGATTGACAACCTCACTGTCACGTTGGGGCAAAGTAATTTGGTTGTGTTGTGCAGGTTCCACGTTGGCGCCGGAATCCCTGGTGTTGCGCCGCACTACACTCCGCCGCCATCAACCTTCAACGTGCTTCTTGGCTCCTACTGGTTCGATAAACCTTGGTTTCTTACTGAGGGAAAACTTGCCGCTGTACGCATCACACCTTCCTCTTGGGGTTCCCAACGGACGCGTGCTGTACGCGTATCAGGGACCAATCTGCCCTTTCTTTGTCCTTTCTCCGCCCCTCCCGCTTCTCTCACCGGTCCTCTCGCAGATGCCGCTCGCCGCTGCTCTCGACGGTGCTCTCGACGGCCGCCTCCCTCGCTGTGAGCTCTCGGGGACGATGACGGGGGTCGGGGACGGGGATAATACGCTAGGGTTGGGTCCGGGATTGCCTCGCTCGAGAAAAACTGTTCGGCCCGGGGATAGGCAGGGATGGGCGGGGATGGAACCGGCCCAAAACTCCAGAGCCAAACGGGCTTTCGGGGAAAACTGGGGATTCGAATATGGGCCGAGATAATACTCGCTGAACCCCGCTGATACTCTAGAACCAAACGAGGCCTTAAAGGGGAGGAGAGGGGAGGGGCTGCACACCTCTTGGCCGCACCATCAAGGGGCACCCAGGCCGGCGCCCAAGCACCCCCTCTCCCAAACCCTAGCTACTCATCCCTCCTCCTTCTTCTCCCGCAGCGCTTACGGTGAAGCCCTGCCGGAGATCTCCACCACCACCGTCACCACGCCGTCGTGCTGGCGGGATTCCGAGGAGGATCTACTACATCCGCTGCCCGCTGGAACGGGGAGAAGGACGTCGTCATCAACACCGAACGTGTGACCGAGTACGGAGGTGCTGCCCGACTATGGCACCGTCAAGATCTTCTACGCGCTTTTGAAAGCGGCAAGTGATCGACTACATCAACCACGAGATCTAATCTCGTAGGCTTTGGAATCTTCGAGGGTTAGTCTCACATACATCTCGTTGCTACCATGTACTAGATTAGATCTTGGCTTGTTATTCGTTCTTGCGGTAGGAATTTTTTTGTTTTCTATGCTACGAATCCCATCACTTCTTCCTCATGCTGGTGGATGATTGCGTGAAGAAGATGTTTTGCACATATTTTGGAAGTTTGATGTGAAATTGCTGTGAAACAATGTCACACATTGTCGCATTTGTCGTCATATTGTCCAATTTGATGTTTTTGGTGTTGGTTTGGAGTTCTCAAAACTGCAAAAACCGAATACCAGCCCAGTGAGCACATAATTTGTGTTTTCCACACCCTATACTCTCGTTTTTTGAGGTCACAAAATACAGGTTCTACTAGAGATGCTCTTAGTATATTAGATGTTGCATGATTGCAATTGTTCTTCTACTATGGTAAACTGATTTGTGTTGTAGGAGAAAGAAAACTCGTCTGATATGTCAGCAAATACAGTATTGTTGGTGCGGCCACTTGAATATCTTTCAGTGCTTGATAGGTGCTTCCCAATTGAGAATAAGAACATCATGACATGGCCACCTTCTCTATCCACCTTGGTCCCAACAGGGACTATGAGTTCATCGAGAATGGGGTTCCAATTGATAAGGGGTTCAACCAGAAGGACCTTCAATCTTCTGCAGAGGGTGTTTTCAAGTTTTTTGGGCATCGAGTTGCCGCGGAGCATCTACAACCATTTGAGGCATTGTAGAGCAAGGTGGGTTTGGGTCCTCAAGCTCAAAAGGCTTAAGGATGTGTGTTGGGCGGAGGAGATAAGAACAATTAGGATGGTGATTCGTGCATTTTGTATCACCAATTATACATCATATCATCCATGATTTACCCTCATATATGCATGATAATGAAGTTAGTTACCTTGTTTTAGAAGATTTTTACAGGTCTTTCTTACAAAGTTTCAGTATTTTGGTATTTACTTCTCGGAGGGGAAAAACCTTTTTTTTTTCTATTTAAGGGACCTTACGGAGTTCAATTAATTGGGGAAAAAAATACACATCAAGAATTCATAAAAATCAAGAGCACGAGCTTTGGAGGACCAAGAAGGTGGCCAGGAGGACCAAAGTGGGGCCCACAATATTGATGGACGTGTTGTGGGGGGTCCACTGATCGCGTACAAAAGCGCAACCAAACAAGCCCTAAATCGACAGTAGAAACATACATGGTCAAAACACGGCTTTCAATATCATCAACATGAGATGAGGCAACACAGTATGCTAGTATAGTTCTAGCGCAAACTTATACGTTCCCATGTGACCAACCTAATAATTTCCTGAATGGCATTTTGAGACTTTGATGTAGTATCCTCGGATTTTTATCAACGTTGTGTTGCATATTTTTTTCTTTCATTGATAGAGTTTCAAACATGCCCTAAATCGACAATAGAAACATACACTATCGAAACGCGATTTCAATATCGTCAACATGACACGAGTCAACACGGTGTGCATACCCAGTATAATTCTAGAACTGCTCATGCATTTTACTCTATCGGCAAGCTCATATGTTTCCATGTGACTATTGTAATAATTTCCTTTCCTAAATGGCATTTTGAGACTTTGATGTAGTATCCTCCGATTTTCATCAACGTTGTGGTGCATTTTTTTCCCTGATAGAGTTTCAAGAGGATAGAAGAAATGATCCTTGACCAACTACCTTCCTCTGAGCAGACGAACCGACTGTTTTGACCCAGAGGGAGGACTGCTCGAGCTGGTAAACATTATATGGTGTTCGTCCGTCGACAGAGGCTGGTCGGCGTAATCGTGAGAGCTCATCTCGAGGTTCGCCTTGACGGACGTGCTTGCCCTCGACGAGTCGTCGACGACAACATACTTTTCAATCGGATCGTAAGGCTGCACGTATATCGCCACAGGCATCCGAGGCGGAAGCCTGGGCAGCTTGGCGGCCTCGCCGGAGCGCAGCGCCTCGACTGCCTCCCTGATGCTCGGCCGCGCCGTTGCGTCGGGGTGTGCGCACCACAACCCGACCACCAACACGAGCTCCATCTCCTGGGCGTCGAACACCCCGCTTAGCGCCTCGTCGGCCGCGTGCAGCACCATGGCACGGCCATAGAGACCCCATACCCACTCCACCAGCCGGAAGATCCTCTTGTCGCCCGGCGGTGGAGGCGCCATGGGTCGCCTGCCGGTGGCGACCTCCAGAAGCACGACGCCGAAGCTGTACACGTCAGACTCGGCGCTGGCCTTCCCCGAGGCGAGGCACTCCGGGTCAAGGTATCCAGGCGTGCCGGCCACGGCGGTCATGGTCTGCAGGCCGACGCCATGGTCCATGAGCCGTGCGAGGCCGAAGTCGCCGAGCTTCGCGTCGAACGATTCGTCGAGCATAATGTTGCTCGGCTTTATGTCGCCGTGGATGACGCACTGCCCCCACTCCTCGTGCAGGTACAACACGGCAGCACCAAGCCCGAGAATGATCCTATGCCTCGCCAGCCATGGAAGCACCGCCGTCGCGCTGTGGAGGTGCCGGTCGAGGCTTCCGTTGGGCACGAGCTCGTAGACGAGCAGAAGCTTCTTGCGGCCGTCGCACCAGCCTATGAGATGCACCAGGTTGCGGTGCCGGAGACGGCTGATCACGGTGACCTCCGCGGTGTACTCCCGCTTCCCCTGCGCCGAGCCAGCCCTGGAGAACACCTTGATGGCGACGTCGAGCTCGTCGACGCGTCCGCGATACACGGACCCGGACGCTCCCTGTCCGAGCTTCTCCTTCTCGGCGAAGTTCCTCGTTGCCGCCGTCAGCTTACTCAGCTGGAACGGCCGCGGCCCCGACCCCGACTCGAGGTCCTCGTCGATCGACCACGGGTCGTCGTCGTCGTCGGTAGACTGTTCCTTCCGTCTGGACCGCCACATCATCACCCCGACAACCGTGCTTAGCAGGAGAGCCAGCACTGTTGCAGCCGTCACGCCGGCCACGAGCGATACGCCAGTGCGCCGCCGCTGTGATCCTTCAATTGACGTAGAGCTGAAGGACCAGGATAGCACGTAGTGCATCGCAGTCCGCTTCGAGTCGGTCGCCGCTGAAAAGCCGATGATTACCTTGTCCGGCAGCAGGGTTCGCAGGTCGACGTTGGCGCTGAGATTATAAGTGGCACCGTCGCTGCTGCCGTTGCGCAGAACGACACTTAGTTGTCCCGTGCCTCCGTCGTAGTCGATCTGTGCGGACATGACCCGGCCAACAAAGCTACCTTTCGGCAACGTCTGGCTGTAGTTACCGAACGAGGCGATGTTGTTAATATCGACTCCGATGTGATAGTCGCTAGGGTCCCACTGGTCCTTGAACGTGTCAAACTCGACGGCGACGACCTTCTCACCTCCGGTGGCTCCCGGACTAAAGAGGCCGAGGTAGCCGCCGTATGAATCCGGGGGTATGTTAGACGGGCCGTTGACTTGTGAGGTGAGGAAGAAGGCCATGCCGTGGCCGACCTTCTGCCCGGGCACGGCGTCGATGCCGAAGGAGAAGTTGGTTGTGAAGCTGGCCTTCTCGCCGGTGGCAGCGTCCCAGAGCTGCACCGGGCTGGGGAACACCAGCCGGCCACGGTTGTTGGCGTAGCTGTTGCTGCTTTCGCCTGTGAGGTCGGCCCTGATGTCGTTGATCTTGCAGTCGTCCCCGAGCGCGCCGAAGTCGGCCTTGTTGGCCGTGTTGATGGATTCGTAGCGGAAGGCGAGGGACTCGGCATGGTAGTACTGGTACAGGAGAGAGAGGAAGACAGCCCTTAGGAGACGACGCTGAGCCATTGCCATTTGCAAATTGCTATCGTGTCAAAGAGGAAGCAACTCCATGTACGTCTTTTATGTAGCAGCTAATTAAGATGATTTAGCGAGAATTTAGAACTGTGCAAGTGTGTAGGGGGACAAACAACCTCGCCCCGCTTGCTCCAATCACTAGACCAATCGGAATCCTATCTACCTTCTATGTTTCTTTTGTTCAAGCGTGGGTGAACAATGGTATTTTAGGGGAATTTCCAATGAATACTTCAGTGATGATTTCTTTTGTCACCTTGAGAGTAATTGGGTTTGACCCATACAACGGTTATAATGCAAGGAGATAGGAAGATTTCTGGCTCAAAATTTGAGTACAGTGTTAAAATAGGAAAAGACCTGGCCTGCACATTAGGTTTTTTTTTTTTTAACATGAAAGGCCTCGGGAGGCCTAGAAGCTGCAATTTAAATAGGCAGGTACATAATTATAAGGAGGCCCTCTGGCATCTATTGCATTACAAAACCTAGAATTTGAGAATAAGGCTTCCACCTTCACAGAAAGGACCCTAGCAAAATAAAAAAACATAGCAATCAGGTGCTCAAGATCCTTCTCCGCCGCTTGCCGGCGACCTAAAGATACAGACAACGCCAAGGTCCGTGAATAAGATGCTCGAGATGATCTCATTGCCGATGCAGAACCGAAACCGCCAACTACCTCGACGCTTCCACAGACGCACCACTTGGAGGCAAAGCGATGTCGAGCTCCGGCGATTGGCTCCAGAGAGTGCATTCGCAATGGAGGTAGAAGTCGGGCCGCCCTTTCGTCCAATGATCATGGAAGCAATCCAGGACGCCATGTGTTACGCACAAGGAGAAGAACAAGCAGCTTCAACACTTCCCCGACCCCCTCCAAATCTGCAGATCGCCACACCACACCACTACACCTCCTCGCCACCACGGCAGGCCTGGAAGAGAGGAAGTACGATAGTGCTCGCTCCAGATGAGGAGAAAGATCAAACTATCCCGTTTATTGAAGAAGACCTCACCAGATCTGCTACTCTCTTGCGTCCTTCACCTTGAAGGCTTGACGAGGAGCATCACCGGTGAGGTGACCACTCTGCACCATGCATGGGAGAGTGCCAGAGCAACCAGCCTCCAAAAGAACAAGAATACGACCTTATTTGTGGAGGTGCCTTGCTCCATCCTTCTCTTCTAGCACAACTCCCATCGCAAGACAAAGAAGAAGAACGAGCAGAGGACGCGCCCGATCCACATCCGACAACCTTCTCCAATACTCCACAAGGGCACTACATCTACAATAACATACCACGCTACCTAAGCTGGCACCTCGTCTCCACCATCTCCGAACAGCGGCGCTGCCACAGAAGGCTTCGGTATGGCCTGTGGCAGAGAAGATGATTCTCAAAGAACTGTAGCAGGAGAGAGAAGAGAAAAGGGGAAAATGAGAGCCGCCCGGCCTGCACATTAGGTGGTGTGCTATATAGTCAGCCAGATAGGTTCCTCTCCCAATTTCTCTAACTACTACTACCTTCGTTCTAATTAATTAACAATCTTTGTCTAAATATGGATATATCTAGACATATTTTAACGTGTAGATAGATCAGTATCTAGACAAGTAGCGTATCGCACTTAATCTGGAAAGTAACGAATACTTAAAAAAAGAAAACAAAAAATAAGAGAGTTTATCTAATAATTAAAACAAAAAGGCACCATACAGAAAAGTGAAAAATCAGGGTATATTTAAAAATATTCAGTCTTAAAAATTTACACAATGAGAAATATTCTAAAAATAAACAAGTGATCTTGGAGAAATGTTCTAGGAGAAGAAATAACATAGAACTTACATGTAATGAGAAACATCCACGGGCAAACAATAAATGTGTCAACCTTTTATTACTCCGTATGTTCATGCATTATGTTCAGGTTTCCTCGACCTCCTTAGTTTCCTGCATTAAGTCCCTATTTTAAGTTTTTAAACCATTTATTTCTAAATTATCACCTTTTCATTCCATTTTCTAAATTATTATCTTTTCTAAATATATACAATATATTTGATCCTAGAACCAAGTATATTAAGCAGCATGACCGTTTTCGTGCTGATGGTTTCACACATATAGCAGCCTAGTTTGTGAAAATCATACAAAATTATAAAACGTGAGTAAAAGATGGTATGGCAACTTGGCATGAGTTCTACTCGGTATTGTCACTTCGCAAGGACGTGGTCTGATGGAGTTCAAGCTATTCCTACTAGCTACTTGACCTTTAAAAATTGTAAATAATAACAAGTTAATTTTGATTTGTTGCTCCAGCGGCGTCACATGACGCGGTACATCACATTAGTCAATTATCTCAAACTGGGCATACGTCAGTAGTTGAGTTTTGTATGTAATGTATTTCGCGATTAGAAAGTCACAATGCTGACAATAATTTACTAATAGTAAATATTTTTGTGCAGTAGCCCTTGGTGAAGTAACATCCCGATATTGATCTGGTCAAATGGACAATCCAAAAACAAATTGTACCCACACGTCTTCTACCATTTTCGGATGGGGGATCCACTATTACATCCTTTTAAGGCCCTCCATCACACATAAAATGAATAATTGTGTGTTGTGCGGAAGATTGCTTACGGGCCACAAAATCGATCGTCACCCCGCAGCCCAGGCGTGCTCCTTCGCCTGCACATCGCACACAAAAGACAATTAAGGAACATGACTAACTCATCGCACCGTGGAAAATTAGATCGTTAGCGTATATCAATATTATCGCACACGATTTTTATACGGTAATTGTGTGAAATTTATTTGCTAAGATTCGCATATGTCAAGCGTTGCTGCTCCTTCGTGCCATCTCAGAGCGGTGGAAAATATTAGTAGTGTGTGTTCACGCTTCTCTCAGACTAAATATATTTCCGTCTTTTTGATGAAATGAATCGTAATGTGAATTCTTATGATGTTTATGTCATTTACGCTCGCCTATAAAATACCACACAAAATGTTCTAACCTAAGAAACTACTCTACGAGACTACTCTCGGTTACCTCGATTTCGTGACGTCTGATTCAGAGTAGGAGCAATCCTCGCGGAAGGATGCTGGGGCAGTGTCATCAACAGTGGCTAAGCCAGAAAAATAAACCATTGGTGCCATTCCTCAAAATTTACCGGTGTCATTTTGTATTATAAGAGCAGTGCTTCATTTTGGAAGGAGAATAGTAGAACTTCATTGGTGACATTTGACACCATTAAGTACATGATAGCTCCGCCCCTGGCCATCAACCCCGCGGGGCCAGATTCGGATGAGGAGCATCCTCCAGCGACTCCTGACACTCATTTCACGATGTCGGGTGTTAACTCAACAGATGAGGTAGACGGCGTGCAGGAGGAGGATCTATTGGAGCATATGGTGGGGACGGAGTCTATCGTGTCCACATGGCATGAGTATGAAACGATGTTTTGCATAGTGGAGGAGTCCTTCAAGCCTCTTCGCGATGACAGGGTGTGTGCATTGCTGCGCACCAAGAAGAAATGTAAGGAGGCAGCCTGCACAACAGCTGTAGTTTCCCGTCAGCATGTTCGATGAGATTGAGGGGATTTGGAGGCCTGGGATTCTGGCGCATCGTCGTGCTCCAGCAACCCTGTCGGCGACGATGCCGAGGCATCAAGCTAGAAGGGGCATGGACCAAAATTTTGGTACTGCAATATTGGAGTTAGTGGCACCCGCGGTCATACAACTTGTCTCACATGTGCACTTAAGTTACACATGTTGCAAAACAAACTAACCGGTCACACAAATTGCGAACGAGTACACCCCATGTCACAAAATGGTTTGATGTCCGTTTTTTGACAAAAACCGGTCACGCGCTAGGCACGTGAGGTGCACAGGTCAGTCAAAATTTACCTCCCCCCCTCCTAATTTTCTCTTCTCTGTTTGTTGCAATTCAGTTTAGTCATGTTTGACAGCAAATAAAAAAGGCATTTAACAGCCTGGGAACAATTGTGTTGAATAAACATGTTTCATGCATATCATCAATACAAGTACATTCAATTTTAAGAACAAATAGCAAAATTGCAGTTCCTCATTCCTCATATCCTGGAGCTCCTTGTGTTGACTGGAACTCCTCTTGGTTTTCTTTGTCTTGTGATCTTTTTTTTCCCGTTGTACTAGCTCTTCCAGATCCTCTTGCTCCCTTGCTCCTGTTGCAACTTTTGCTCCCCTTGCTTCTGTACAATAAGTTGTCATAATAATTAGTTTCTGCAAGTCTCAAAGCAAATTTCTTATATGTGACTGATCATACTTGCTCCTCTTCATCCTATAGCTCCTAGTGCTCTTCCGGATGTACTGACAAGTGGTCCTCTTGCTACAGTTATATATGCTCTATGTTCTACTACAAAAGAACTTTCTTCGGGCATTTCCTGTAATACAACGTAGGGAAAGTGTTTAGGGGTGAAACGCACACGTCCCTCATGGGGCTGGCGTTTATATTTATATTGATACATCAAGGGTTACAATAGGGATTTACAAACAGTAGTTACAATACAATACGTATTCTATCAGCCTCCCTCAATCTCAACTATGGGAAATATGTGGAATTGCGTTTGCACTCTTGAAACAAAGGAAGCGGCAGCGGTTTTGTGAAAATATCTGCTACTTGATCCTTTGAAGATATAAACCGAACTTGCATCGTCTTCTGAGCAACCCTTTCACGAACAAAGTGAAAATCAACTTCAATATGCTTTGTTCGTGCATGGAACACCGGATTGGAGGACAGATAAGTAGCACCGATGTTGTCACACCATAAAACAGGAGGAGAGTCCTGTCGAACACGAAGCTCTTTAAGCAAAGCTTCTACCCAAATCAACTCAGCAGTAGCATTAGCCACAGCCTTATACTCAGACTCTGTGCTCGACAGAGACACAGTAGCTTGTTTGCGAGCACTCCATGCAACCAGATTGTTACCAAAGAAGAGAGCATATCCCCCCGTGGATCGCCGATCCCCAACATCGCCTGCCCAATCAGCATCAGAGAACACAGAAAGAGAACTGGACACGGATGGTCGAAGAAGCAGACCATGATCAAGAGTGCCATTAATGTAGCGAAGAATCCTCTTGACTGCAGCCCAATGCTCTTCTGTTGGCGAGTGCAGAAACTGGCAAACACGATTAATAGCAAACGAAAGATCAGGTCTCGTGAGAGTAAGATACTGCAGTCCGCCCACAATACTTCTGTAAGTAGTAGCATCCTCCTCACTCAAGAAAGAACTATCAACAGGAAAAAGTTTAGTAGTGGCAGACATGGGTGTATCAGCAGACTTGCACTTGAGTAACCCGTCACGTCGAAGAAGATCAAGCGCATACTTGCGCTGTGTCAACGTAAGCCCACCGGCCCTGTGAGCAACCTCAATGCCAAGGAAATAGTGAAGAGCACCAAGATCCTTAACAGCAAATTCCTGACGAAGTCCATCAACTAAGCGATCAATAGCCTGTGAGGACGAACTAAGCACAATAATGTCATCGACATAAACCAGGAGATATATAGTCAAGCCAGGACGCTGAAGGACAAACAAAGAGGTGTCAGCAGTGGACTCAAGAAACCCATGTTGGCGCAAAACTGAGGCCAAACGAGCATGCCAAGCACGAGGGGCCTGTTTGAGACCATAGATCTCCTTGACCAGACGACATAAGTGATGAGGACGGGCAGGATCTTCGAAACCAGGTGGTTGGCGCATAAAAACTTCCTCTTCAAGAACACCATGAAGAAATGCATTCTGAACATCGAGCTGACGCAAGAATCAACCACGAGAAACTGCAAGTGAGAGGAGCAAACGAATGGTTGTAGGTTTCACAACCGGGCTGAAAGTATCTTCATAGTCCAGTCCATAGCGCTGTTTAAACCCTTTAGCAACCAACCGAGCTTTATACCTCTCAATCGTACCATTAGCATGTCGCTTGACCTTGAACACCCACTTGGAATCAATGATATTAATACCAGAATGAGGAGGAGTGAGATACCATGTACCATTACTTTGGAGAGCTTCAAATTCTGTCTCCATTGCTTCACGCCAGTGAGGAATCCCGAGAGCTGCACGAAAATGACGCGGCTCAGCAGATGGATCAGCAGCAGCCTGAGCCATACATGCGGACAACCAAGCAACAATGCCATCGGTGCGCTGTTCAGGTTGATGAATATCGTGTTGGCTGCGAGTAACAGGCCGCAAAGGATCAGCATCCACAACAGCCGGCGAGGGAGCTGGAGGTGACTGCACGGGCGACGAAGGCGCGGGCGACGAGGAGGGAGTCACCGGCTCAAACAGAAGCCGCGTCGGGCGCACAGGTGTGTTGGATGCATCCAACGTGGTGGAGCCGGCTGACGAGGATGCATGCAGGGAAGAATCCGCGGACAGCTGTCGATGAGCCGCCGGTGAACCAGGTGCACAAAGCGGCGAAGACAGCACATGCTGCTGCATGCGATCAGCTTCACTAACAGCCGATGGTGATGAATGATCTTCAAGAAGCTCAAGGCGCACACCACGTCCATGACCTGCACCATGATTAGGGAGCAACGACGGAGCATATGCATAATCTTCAAATTGGTCAGGCGAGAGAAGAAAATCCGAGGAAGTAGAGACTGACTCGGAAGATGGTAAATTGGAGAAAGGAAAAATGGTTTCATCAAAGACGACATCACGACTTATGTAGACACGATTAGAAAGAACATGGAGACACTTGTAGCCTTTATGAATGGGACTATACCCTAGGAACACACATTTTTTGGATCGAAATTCAAGCTTATGATTGTTGTAAGGGCGGAGGTTGGGCCAACAGGCACAACCAAAAACTTTGAACAAAGTATAATCAGGAATTTGCCCAAGCGCTCAAGTGGAGTTTGCATGTTGATGACACGAGTGGGCATGCGATTAATGAGAAAACAGGCTGTGGTAAAAGCATCACTCCAATACTGAAGAGGAACAGACGCATGAGCAAGTAAAGTGAGACCTGTTTCAACAATATGACGATGTTTGCGCTCAGCACTACCGTTCTGTTGATGAGTATGTGGGCAGGAAACACGATGAGAAATCCCAATTTTCTGAAAGAAGGCATCAAGTTTGATATACTCGCCACCCCAGTCAGATTGCACATGAACAATTTTGTGGTTGAGAAGACGTTCACCATGATTTTGAAATTGAATAAAGACATTGAAGACATCACTCTTGCGCTTAATAAGATATAACCAAGTAAAGCGACTATAAGCATCCACAAAACTAACATAATATTTATGACCACTGACAGAAATTCGGGCAGGGCCCCACACATCAGAATAAATAAGCTCTAAAGGAGCAGTTGGTACATGCTGAGACACAGGAAACGGTAACTGATGACTCTTGCCTTGTTGACAGGCATCACACACTAAAGTACTTTTATTGGACACTGAGAGAAGCTCATGACGACTAAGAATATGGTGAACAATCTGGGACGACGGATGACCTAGGCGAGCATGCCACTGAGCAGACGAAGCTTTAAGAGCGCTGAATACTTGCTTGACCGCAGGATCATCAAGAGCATATAGGCCACCACGCCAGCGACCACTAAGGATGATGGCTCGTATGAGAAGGTCCTTAACAAAAACACTGTTAGGATGAAACTCAACAAGAACATGATTATCATAAGCAAGTCTACGAGTGGACAGAAGATTTTTAGTAATGGCGGGAACATGAAGGACATTACGAAGACGAAGTGGTTTGGAGGAGGGAGTAGGAAGGAATGCTTGACCAACATGAATTATACGCATACCTGTACCGTCGGCCGTGTGAACATGCTCCTTGCCTTGATAGACCTCCTTCATGTGCAGCTTCTCCAGTTGATTCGTCATATGATCCGTGGCACCGGTATCCATGTACCAGGTAGGATCCGAATATGTGGGAGTGTGTCCTTGTGGTTCCATGGCCGGTCCAGAGACTTGATTAGCCATTGCTAGCTGACGGTCAAGGAAGCGACCATCGTTGTACATGCCCAGGTAGGACTTCTGAAAACGCTTGAAACAGCGAGCAGCAACGTGACCAACAGTATCGCATAGCTGGCACACGGTGGCAGCACCAGTACGAGAGCCACCAGGGCGACCATCAAAGCGACTGTCCGCACGGCCACCAGGTGCACCACCACCAGTAGCAGGAGCAGGCTTGGGCTGATGGCCAGAAGAAGGAGCTGGCGGTCCAGGGCGATAGTTGGATGCAGGCGCCCCGGAGGAGGGGCGATACGGCTTGCCGTTGAACTTGGCCGCATTGGCCAAGTGCGGCAACATGGCAGGCGACATGGCAGACGGGCGGCGATTAACAATGCGCTGCTCCGTCGAGTGAAGCCGGGAGTAGAGATCATGCGTCGGCATAGGATCATCACGATTGCGCACGGCCTCGACCACCGAATCATAGTCTTCATCCAGGCCATCTAGGACGAAGTTGGAGAATTCTTCAGGACGGAGAGGTTGACTAATGGAGGTGAGGGTGTCGGAGAGGGTCTTGATCTTGTTGTAGTAGACCGCAATCGAGGTGTCAAACTTTTCCATCTTGGCAAGTTGAGCTCGGATCTGCGAGGAGCGAGCCGAGATCTGCGCAGCAAAGGTGTGCTCGATGATAGTCCAGGCTTCAGCAGAAGTGGTGGCGAACATGATCATGGCGCCCACCGCAGGAGTCGACGTCGAGAGGAGTGCCGACAGGATAGCCTGGTCCTGTTGAACCCACGCCGCAAACAAAGGGTTGGGCGAGGTCTCAGTAGCGCCGTCCTTGGTGGAGGAGATGGTCGAAGCAGGGCACTGAAACGTGCCTTCAACGTAGCCATGGAGGAGATTACTCCGAAGCTGCGTGTAGACCTGAGCATGCCAGAGAAGATGAGTCTCGGCGGCCAGCTTGATGGTGATCTGGTTCCCAAAGTGAATCGGGCCAGATGAGGACGATCCGACAGAGACATTCAATGCCGACACCGGTGGAAGGAGACTAGCGAGGTCTTTGGCCGAAGGGGATGTGAGGGAAGGCGAGGAACCAGACGCAGCCGAGGAGGCGAACGACATGGCGGCGGTGGCAGCGGAAGGCAAAACCCTAGATCGATTTTCAGGCTGATACCATGTACGTAGGGAAAGTGTTTAGGGGTGAAACGCACACGTCCCTCATGGGGCTGGCGTTTATATTTATATTGATACATCAAGGGTTACAATACGGATTTACAAACAGTAGTTACAATACAATACGTATTCTATCATTTCCTCCATAATTAAAGGAATTTCTTGTCCTGCTCCCTATTTATCAACATAGAACAATCAGATAGCCAGTTAATCCAATTAAAATTCAGATAGTCAATTAATCAAATGAACTAGTATTTTCTGTGCCTCATGTCCTAGAATGTGAACCATAAAATCTTCTTGGTGTTGAGGATCTAGATCTATCCTCACTGGTTTTTGATTAATGTGAGATGAGGTGGATATAATAACTTAGTTAGATAGTGGATTGAGATGAAAACAAAATACCAGGAAAACACGAAGAATACTTACAGTTCTAATTACAGGGTAGTAAATATCACCTTTTTCATATATAACTTGCTTTGATTTATTCCTCCTTGCTATCTCTATAAGTTGCTCAACATGGTCCATCATCTTGGAACTCTGTTTTTTTTCCTCCCTCTTGATCTTGTATTTTTTTTGCTTCCACTTGAGTAGCTCGACTTTTTTTTCCTTTTGTTTCCATAGACGGCTGTTGTGCAACAGAATCTGCCGCACCTTGCTCGTCTTAGTGCACTGTGGGCTGAGGTGCATTCCCCTCCTCCTGATCCATATCATTTTCTCTTATTATTGCAGCTTTTAGATCACTACAGCCACCTCTATTATAGCTAGCTTTTTTTTGTAATATCCACAATGAATTATAGCATCTTGTATGTTTTCCCGTGACCAACAAAAAGACTACAAATCCTAGGCCAGTACAGATTCTGACGCTGTCTTTAGTAACCAACTGCCGATGCAGCCGGCATCGGGATCCAGATTCGTTGCCCTCCCGGAGGACGTTTCCTCGGACGAAGAAGCTCGGGAGATCGCGGAGGAAGTGGCATGGAAGGGTCTCGACCTTGAGCCCGACATGCCGCCACTCAGTCAATCGCCAGACCTTACCCGAGATGAAGTGCTTGCGGATTTTTGGGCGAAGATAGGCTTCCCGTTGCCGAAGTCGAGGCCTTCGGAAGTTCCAGGTTCGTCGTCTATGTGCTCTATGTTCTGCAGGTCGGCGATGCGGTCATCATCGGAGTCGCCTCCTTGCCGGAAGATGGAGGATCAGCACCGGGCGGCTTCCTCTTCGCCGGTGGGTCTGCGGACCCCCCGGGCGCCGCCGCGTATGAAGCCATGGAAGGGGCCTCTTCCACGTCGATGGATCACCCCGCCGCGGATCCTTGGTGATTTCTTCATCAAGGCGACGGTCAGCGGCCGGACTTCACCGGCGGCTGACGTAGCTGCCAGAGGAGGAGAGCGGGAAGTCCGGCGGTTCCGCTTTTCGCCCCGCGTGGGCTGGACCGCAGGCTTAATGGGCCAATCTAGGTCGAGCCATCCGGATGGCGCAATCGAGGCTAAACCCTACACACATAGCGGACGTCGTCCAGTTTACGTCGCCCTCGTCTACACCGAGTTCTTCCTCGACCTCGCCTATGCCCACTGATACGTCCATTTTGCATCACTATTTTATATCATAATTTGCTGTTATTCATTGATATATTTCATATTTGGAGATGATACTTATGTTATTTCATCTATTTTGCATGTTTCATGATTATTGGAGGATCGCGCACCGGAGTCAGGATTCTGCTGGAAAAAGCGCCGCCAGAATGCAATATTTCGGAAGATCAACAATTGACGGAATTTATATGAAAAATCCTATTTTTCCAGAAGATGACGAGAGCCAGAAGGAGGAGCCGAGGAGGGCCACCATGGGCCCCCCTCATAGGCTGGCGCGGGCCCTACCCTGGTCGCGCCGCCTTGTGGGGAGGGGGCCCACAGCCCCCTCTGGCCTCCTCTCCTTCGTGTACATCTTCGTCCCGAAAACCTAAGCTCCAGAGAATAGTCGCGAAGAGTCACAGCCGCCTCTGTGGGGCGGAAAACACCAGAGAGGAAAGAGCTCTCCGGCAGGCTGAGATCCGCCGGGGAAATTCCCTCCCGGAGGGGGAAATCGACGCCATCGTCACCGTCATCGAGCTGGACATCATCTCCATCACCATCACCATCATCTCCATCATCATCACCGCCGTCTCCACCGCTGCACCTCGTCACCGCTGTAACGATTTGGGTTGGATCTTGATTGTTTGATAGGGGAAACTCTCCCAGTATTGATTTCTACTTGTTATTGATGTTATTGAGTGAAACCATTGAACCAAGGTTTATGTTCAGATTGTTATTCATCATCATATCACCTCTGATCATGTTCCATATGATGTCTCGTGAGTAGTTCATTTAGTTCTTGAGGACATGGGTGAAGTCTAAATATTAGTAGTGAATTATGGTTGAGTAATATTCAATGTTATGATATTTAAGTTGTGGTGTTATTCTTCTAGTGGTGTCATGTGAACGTCGACTACATGATACTTCACCTTTATGGGCCTAGGGGAATACATCTTGTACTCGTTTGCTAATTGCGGGGTTGCCGGAGTGACAGAAACCTAAACCCCCGTTGGTATATCGATGCAGGAGGGATAGCAGGATCTCAGAGTTTAAGACTGTGGTTAGATTTATCTTAATTACTTTCTTGTAGTTGCGGATGCTTGCAAGGGGTATAATCACAAGTATGTATTAGTCCTAGGAAGGGCGGTGCATTAGCATAGGTTCACCCACACAACACTTATCAAAACAATGAAGATTAATTAGCTATATGATGCGAAAGCACTAGACTAAAATCCCGTGTGTCCTCAAGAACGTTTGGTCATTATAAGTAAACAAACCGGCTTGTCCTTTGTGCTAAAAAGGAGTGGGCCACTCGCTGCAATTGTTACTCTCGCATTTTACTTACTCGTACTTTATTCACCTGCTACATCAAAACCCCCTGAATACTTGTCTGTGAGCATTTACAGTGAATCCTTCATCGAAACTGCTTGTCAACACCTTCTGCTCCTCGTTGGGATCGACATTCTTACTTATCGAAAATACTACGATACACCCCATATACTTGTGGGTCATCACCCACGCACGCCGCCAGGTCGCCTTCAACCTCGTTGCCTCCACCCAAGTTCGTCGTCGTTCATCCCGCCCCTCCGCTCGTTCCTGGTTTCAGGGACGTGGTTACTAGGACTCAGCCGGCAGCGACGCAGCTGGCGGAGGGGGAGAGCGGGAAGTCCAGCGCTTCCGTTTTTCCTCCCGCGTGTGCTGGGCCGCAGGATTGCTGGGCCAATCTAGGTCGAGCCATCCGGACGGCGCAATCGAGGCTAAACCCTATGCACGTAGCGGACGTCGTCCATTTTACGTCGCCCTCGTCTTCACCGAGTTCTTCCTCGACCTCGCCTACGCCCGTGCACGCCGCCATGTTGCCTTCAACCTCGCCGCCTCCACCTGCAAGCTCTCTGTCCGGGCAAGCAAGTTCTTCGTTGTTCTTCCCGCCCCGCCGCTCGTTCCTGGACGTGGTTACTGGGACGCGGGCTCAGGTGGGGCGGCGGGAGACTCCGTGACGGTGAGGCCTTCTACATCGCCTACGTCATCACCTCTGTTATCAACGGCCCCCAGCCGCTTGTGTTTTCAGACCGTGTCTAGGGGGGTCTACGTCGCGTTCTACTCCCTCCTCGCATCGGTCGTTGATGCTTTTGGCTTTTTGGTGGAGTTTCCTCCCCCTGGCCCTCAGCCTACGCACCCTCCTCCTACTCATCAGTCGAAGCTAAGGAGGAGCGAGTGATATGCGACGGCTGAGGATGGGGCAGGGGCTACGGACAATGATATGATGCAGAGGGCGATGCGCCGTAAGGTGGCGAAGAACCTGGATGCGTCATGTACGAAAAGTTCCTCCACGTCTTTTACTAGTTTTTCAGATTCCAAAATTTCTTCTACATTGGGTAGTGTAGGCGTTTGTTTGGGTTGCATTTCGGTTTCGACCAACGTCTTGAGGCATTTGGAACATGACTATATCACGGTAATTCCGAAGGCTTCGGCGGGGGCTGAACTATCTTCTCTAGAGGAGGAGGAAGATGATGTCATCTCAGATGGTCATTTTCTTTCTACTATAGTAGGTGGTATTTTGGAGGTGGACTTGGAGCAGTCGGGGTTAGAGTCATTTTATGACATAAAAGCCTCTAGATGGTCTTCTAAGTCTTCTATGGAAAATAAGAAGAATCATAGGCCAGGTTTAGCTACAAAATCTAAGTTAGTTTCTAAATGAATGGCATGTTTAGGAATAGTAGAGGTCTTCGTGACTTGGCTAAGAATTCTCATATTGCCGATTTTTGTAAGGACTAAAATTTAGATTTTATTGCTATTTATGAAACGGGTAAGCGTGATTACTCTCAAAGTTTTTGAAACTGGTTATCTGATGGAATCGACTTTGAATGGTTTTCTCGCCCACCTAGAGGTAGGTCTGGTGGCTTGCTCATTGGAGTCCGAACAGATTCTATGGAAGTTTTGGCTAATTCTGATGGTGAGTATCATATCAAACTCACTATTCGGAATAGAGCTGATAATTTCATTTGGAGTCTGGTCTCCATTTATGGTGCGGCCCAGGACAACTTTAAGGCTGATTTTTTACGTGAGCTTGTGAATCTTTCAAAGGACGATCCATACCCTATTCTCATAGGGGGAGATTTCAACTTGCTGAGATCCCGCCATGAGAAAAGTAAAGGCCATTTTAATGACCACTGGCCTTTCTTGTTTAACGCTGTCAGAGATAACTTAGACTTGAGAGAGGTTGAGATGGCAGGCCGACAGTTTACATGGGCTAACAGTTTACCTGACCTAACATACGAAAAATTAGACCGCATGTTGATGGACACCAGGTGGGAGGATAAATATCCGATGGTGTCAGTCCATGCTCTAGAATGTATTAAAAACTATCGGACCATGCTCCCATAGTTTTAACTACTGGGCTAACAAGACCGCTGTCTAAGAAACCATTTAAGTTTGAACTTGGATGGTTGCAGTGGAAAGGTTTTCACGAGATGGTTAAAAATGTATGGGAAAGACCAGTGTATGCCAACAATCCGATTATAAGATGGAATAAAAAGATGCGAGCTATTCACAAACACCTTTCTGGATGGGCGAGTCATACAACATGTATTCTTAAAAAGAAGAAGCTTCGCTTATCGTCTATCATAGATGAGATAGATGCGCTTACTGAAGTGAGACCGCTAACGAGCATTGAATTGGATTTGAAAAATCAATCTAATACTCAATTAGCTGGTCTTCTTCGGGAAGAAGAGTTGAAATGGTACCAACATTTAAAAGCCCAATTCATTCTAGAAGAAGAATCAAATACTAGATATTTTCATGGGATTACCAATGGCTGTCACATGAAAAAAGTTTTACAATCTTTAGTACAAGATGAGGGTCTAATGAAGGCCATGAGCAACTCAAATCCTATATTACTAATTATTATAAGGGTCTATTTGGTCCGCCAGATGAGATTTCCTTCTCTCTGGATGAGTCCCAAATAGTAGATATACGGCCCCGGGTTCAGATGGTTTCCCTGCTGATTTTTATCAGAGTTTTTGGGATACAATCAAAGGCGACCTTCTAGAAATGTTCAGTGTTTTACACGCTGGACATCTATAATTATTCCGTCTAAATTTTGGCGAGGTTATCTTGTTACCCAAAGTTAAAGAGGCAGAAAGGATCCAACAATATAGACCCATCTGCCTCTTAAATGTAAGTTTCAAGATATTCACGAAAGTGCCCACCATTAGACTGAATATAGTGGTTGATCATGTGGTAAGGCCGTCACAAACCGCTTTTATGCAAGGATGCAATATCCTAGATGAGGTTGTGGTTCTACATGAGGCGGTTCATGAACTGCATACCAAAAAGATGAATGGGGTAATCTTAAAACTTGATTTCGAGAAAGCTTATGATAAAGTCAACTGGTCTTTTCTCCATCAGACACTCAGGATGAAAGGTTTTTCACCGGATTGGAGAGCGTTGATCGGTAATTTTATGTATGGAGAAAGTGTAGCAATTTGTGTCAATGGTGATACGAGACTCTTCTTCCAGACATGAAAAGGTTTATGCTAAGGCGACCCTCTATCACCACTTTTATTTAACATTGTGGCAGATATGCTTGCTATATTGATCGAACGAGCTAAATCTGATGGTCAAATTGAAGGAGTGATCCCACATATTGTAGATGGTGGTTTATCAATCCTTCAATACGCCGATGATACAATTTTATTTATGAAACATGATCTCGATAAAGCTCGAAATTTAAAGCTGATTTTGGCTGCTTTTGAGCATTTACCAGGACTCAAAATAAACTTCCATAAAAGTGAATTGTTCTGTTTTGGCGACGTTCAGGGCTCAGTCGCCGAATATTCAGAATTGTTTGGCTGTGAGTAAGGCCAGTTTCCGATCAACTATCTGGGCATCCCGATTCATTATCGGAGATTAACGATGGCCGAGTGGAAACTAGTTGAGAAAAGAATTCAGAAGAGACTTAGTAGTTGGAAAGGTAAAATGCTATCCCTTGGAGGAAGATTGGTTCTCATTAATTCAGTACTCACCAATATGGTGTTGTATATAATATCCTTCTTCATTTTGCTAAAAGGTGTATTACACAAGCTCGATTATTATAGATCGAGATTTTTTTGGCAAGGGGATAGTGAAAAACAGAAATATCGACTGGTCAAGTGATCTGTCGTATGCCGACCTAAAGATATGGGTGGGATAGGAGTTCACGACCTTGAGGTCAAGAACTCAGCCTTATTAGGTAAGTGAATTTTTAAGCTACTAACCGAAGAAGGCGTATGGCAGGCCATGGTTAGAAGAAAGTACATCGGTGACAAAGCGTTATCTGAGATCCTTTGGAAACCGGGAGACTCGCATTTTTAGGCTGTTCTAATGGCAACGAAGAAATTTTTCAGATATGGTACTTTCATTATTAAGGATGGATTGCAGATACGGTTCTGGGAGGATACATGGCTAGAGAATAGGCCTCTCTCTGAAAAATATCTAGCATTATACAACATTATTCGTCGCCAAAGTGATACCATTGCATTAGTAATGACAACCTCACCTCCGATAGTGACGTTTAGACGAGATTTAATCGGTCCGAGACTTCTTGCATGGAATTCCTTACTGTTGCGTTTGGAATCCATCCAGTTGTCTGAAGGGCAAGATGAATTTCGTTGGAACTTACAATCCAATGAAAAATTCTCTGTAAGTTCATTGTACAATGCCATTATCCAACCGGAAATACCAGTTGATAAAAACAAGAAGATTTGGAAGATGAAGATACCGCTCAAAATTAAGATTTTGGCTGATATTTGCGTCGAGGAGTAATCCTAACCAAAGATAATCTTGTGAAACGCAATTGACATGGGAGTAAGTAGTGTGTTTTTTTTGTCAACACAATGAGACAATTAAACACTTTTTCTTCCAATGCCGCTTTGCCAGATCTATATGATCATGCATCCGAATAGCTTCTGATCTGTATCCCCCGACTAGTGTGGCCAACATCTTCGGTAATTGGCTTCATGGGATCGATCATAGATTTAGAACGTTTATTAGGCTAGGGGCGCTTGCCATTATATGGTCGCTATGGCTGTGTAGAAATGACAAAGTTTTCAATGACAAGAATTGTTCTCTCTTGCAGGTTATCTACAGATGTACCGCTACTCTCCGTTCGTGGACTGCCCTGCAGAAGGTTGAGAACCGCGACCTGTTTACGGAGGTCTGTACACGGTTGGAGGACACGTCAAGGGATACTTTTTCCTTACATGGGTGGCAGCATAATATACATATTAGGCCTCCGCCTTCACCTTAGGCGTTTTACGTTTGCTCATGTCTGATATGTAATTCGCCTTTTTTAGCGCTCCAAACTTTTGGGACTTTTTGAACGACTGTGTGCATCTTAGCTATGCAGAGGTCGGGTGTAATTGCTTTTTATGAGTAATAAAGCATCCATTATCCAAAAAAACCAAGTGTACTCCCCTAACAATATCCTACATCTACTATGAGCAGCAGCGACATAATCAAAGCCAACCAGCTACGACAGAAGCCCAAACCCTAGCTATTGGGGAGGAATTAATCTTACCATGCAACGTTCTCTCCTTCCAATCCAGCCTGAGACGAGGAAGGTCATCAGCCAGCATCGTCTTCAGTCTTCACTGGTGTCCACGATGAGCTCGCCGCTAAGCGGCCACCTCCTCCATCACCGCCGCGGAGCAGCCAAAACGACCCGCTAGGTAAAGGCTTGACTGAAAATGGGTACATAGAAGAGAAAATTAGGGGCTTGTGTAAATCTTGACTGACCCGTGTACCTCACGTGTCCACGCGTGACCAGTTTTAGTTAAAAACTAGACATTAACCCGTTTTTTGACATAGGGTGATGTAGCCCCGCTCACCGACGACACTACACCAAGACCAACAAGTCCCCCAAGTGGACCAATGACGCGGGCTCGAGTTAAAGCGCTACATGATAAGGTGAACTCGCTCCTCACCACCCTTGATCTCGGTACACCTTTGGATGGAATGCTACCTCATGCCGATATGCTTTGTGTCATTAGGTACAAGGTGTGTCAAGACCCCGGAGAGGAGGACACACCATGGTCAAGGGAAGGAGAGGGGCAGCGGGACTTGAAGATGGGCATGAAGCTGGACCCGACGTCACTCGAAGCGCGCGAATGAAGAGAAGGAGCTGGCCAGCCCAGGACCCGGTCGACCGGCCCCACGATCGGACCACCCGGTCCCAAACTCGGTCAACCGGGCGGCACGCCGGACTCCCCTCGGTTTCGACCGGGCGTCGCACCGGGGCCAAACGGACGGAGATCTGCGACACTCCCGGTTGGCGCCCGGTCACCCGCCCGGTTTGGACCGGCCCCAGGCCCGGTCTGACCGGCCCCTGGACCGGATCTGACGAACTGGCTCCACCAAAACTGCCTAAGTTATCCACTTATGTACCTTTTCGCCCTGCGGGCCATGTAGACCTATATGAGCACCCTGGACGCCCCCTTTACCCCTTAGACATAATCTGAGCTTAAACACTTCTTTGAGCTTTGTCTCCCTAGGGTTAGCATCCCTTTGTAATCAAGGCACTCTTGTTGTGGATCTGGATATTTGTGAGTGAGATTCTAGTGCAACCCACTCTCTCTCCCTCACCAATCTCCGTCTCCAACACCAATCTCTCACCGGGAATTCTGCCTCGCGCCTCTTCCGGGTGATTCTATTGGCATGGTCCATCGAGCCACGGGGGTAAGTATCGGGTGTATCGGGTTGGTGTGCGTGTGTTCTTCTCGATATCTTATCGTGTTCTTCGCGCTCTTCACCTTCCCCGCCTTTTCCCCTTGGATTTTGGGTCAAATCGCAAGATCGGGCCAAACCCTAGATCTCAGATCTCATCATATGGTATCAGCAGCTTTTGGTTACCACGATTTTGACCCTCCACCCACCCAATTTTGTTTCTAGAATTTTTTTCCAAAAAATCCCCAAAAATAGCCCTATATTGCCTTTTGACGGATCTGCAATTTGGTTGCGTTTTGAGTGGTTTTGGTCCGTGGATTCAGTGTTGTTGTGCTTGATCTACTATTTCCCCAACTTTTAGCTTCCAATTCCATCGTTTCCCTTTGATTTGATCTTTTGGTTTTGGTTTGGGGAAGAATAAGAGAGAGAAACACGTCGATCCGGTTGAGCAGCCGGTCAACCGGCCCCCAGACCGGACCAGCCGGCCCAGCACCCGGCCGACCGGGCGCCAAACCGGACAAGCCGGCCCAGAGACCGGTCCAACCGGCTCTGATACGTCTCAAACGTATCTATAATTTCTTATGTTCCATGCTAGTTTTATGATAATACTCACATGTTTTATACACACTTTACATCATTTATAAGCATTTTCCGGCACTAACCTATTGACAAGATGCCGAAGCGCCAGTTCCTGTTTTGTGCTGTTTTTGGTTTCAGAAATCCTACACAGGAAATATTCTCGGAATTGGACGAAACAAACACCTAGGGTCTTATTTTTCCACGGAGCTTCCTGTCGGGGGGAAGACCCCGGGTAGGGCAATGGACGCGGAGCAGCCGGCTGGCCACTGGCCGGCTCGCGGCAAAGGCCGGCTGAGGTGCAGCCGGCTAGCGCCGTGGCCGGCTGGTCCGGAAGCCGGCTGGCTCTAAGTCCTAGTCGGCCTGGCTACGGCCACCAATGCTGTAGCTGGGCCGGCTTCTACAAGCCATATCCGACTGGGGGTTTGTACCTCAGACCGACTCGAGGCTGGCGAGTCTTGCACTGGAAGGAACCGGGTTGGTGATCCGGGTTCCCAAAGTCCACGCTGACTGCATCTTCCGTAAAGCGCGGGGCACTGTGGAGCAATAGTGCCACGCGCCGGACAGGCCATCATGGCTTATGACGATCCGTACTGGCTACAGTGGCTGACGGCGACAGGGACACCTCCTCTCCATACCGCTGACCTTGGCAGCCGGATGGGACATGCCACGACGCCTCAACGGCTCCTGACGTCACCACCTCGGGAAGGAGCGGAAGCCGAAGCCGGCCAAGCCGGCCAGTAAACTATAGGGTCTTATATGTAAAGTGTCGGTGCCTATATAAGCCGCACTACCCCCTCTCGTGCAGGGGATCGATGAATCATTCTCACTCCACCCTTAGCGCTGCCCTGTGAGAGAGACCATCGTCTCCCTTAGCCTCCCAGGAGCAGCCGGATACAGCTCTAGGAGCACCATTGTATTGTGTGATCATCATATACACTCATAGCAGGAGTAGAGGTGTTACCTCCATCGGAGGGCCTCGAACCTGGGTACGTCGCCGTGTCGCTCGTCCCCATACCCGTATCCGGATACCGCCGTGAGATCTCTCAGGAACCACTTCGATTAGCCACCCTATGGCATATGCCGTGACGATACCACGACATTTGGCGCCCACCGTGGGGCCTTCAGCGTCCTCGGCCGGTGTCTTCATCCGGACGGGCCTCACCATCACCACCGGCGAGCGAGTCGCTTGTGCTTGATCCGGAGATTCGGCTCCCTCGATGCGCGCGGCCGACAACGCTGGCTGCTTCGCCGACCGGCCCTTCCCAGCCGGCGGCAGCGTCATCTCCTTCGGCGGCCACGACGTCTACGTCGCCACCGTCGCACCGCTGCGCTACCCGCGGCAGGTGCTGCGCTGCGCAAGCCCTCCTCCGCGAGCCGGCAGCAGCGCTCACGCCACCCCCGCCGTCGTGCAAGTCATGATGGCTGGCGACGAGCTCCCCACCAAGAACCCGCGCACCCGCGGCCCCAACCTGGAGCGCAACATCGACCCCAACGCCTCCGGCTCGGGCGCGAAGGCGCCACCGCCACCGTCCCGGCTGGACGAAGTCCGGGCAAAGCTGAGCACGCCGCTCACGCCTGGCGGCGACCCCACTGCCATCGAGGCGGATTTGGAGGCGCACCGCCAGCTCCTCCTCAAGCAAACCGAAGAGCTGGCTGCTGCTAAGCGCCAGACGGAGATCACCCAGCGCGAGTACAACCGCGCCCACGGCCTCACTCCAGGCGGCGACGAGCCGAGCCGAGCCGGCCACATCCGCCGCAGGGGCCGCGACCTTGGCGCCGAGATCGCCCGCGACGGCGCTCCTTCGCCGGCTCCGTCCGCGGAGCTCCCCGTCTACAACACCCCCGACAAGAACATGCGCGCGGCACAAGCCGCCGCAGAAGAGCTGAACCGCCTCGAAGGCGAAGAGTTACGCCGCCAGACCAAGCGGGTGACTGAGCTGCTCAACGCAGCCACCAGGCAGGCGGCCGACCCCAGGTATGTCAATGCCCCCAGAGCCTCTCACGCTCGTGGAGCTGCAGGCAACGACAGGGAAGGTGCCAGGGACACGGCCGAGTCTGCCTCCCCAGCACCAAGCCGGCACCGTGACTCCCGGGCCACGCATGCAAGCTCGGGCCGGCCGAGCCACCAGCCGAGCGGCATCAGCCGCAGCCGGCCTCCTCCAAGCCGGAACCAGGAGCAAGACTCCGAGCCCCGCCGTCAGCACCGGCCGGCTCCAGAAGCAAGCTGCGCACGCCAGCCGGCACACTCCCAGCTGGGCCCGCGCATCGAGCCCGCCGACGCCCGAGATCGCCTCGACCGACTGGTCGAATCCCGCATTGCGGAAGAAGAAGCTCCAGCCGGCCCAAAGTGCTTCGGGCCCCGCATCGCCAACGAGCCCACGCTCGAAGGCTTCACGCTCCCCTGCGACACCCCCAAGTACGACGGCACCGCCAAGCCGGAGGACTGGCTGCAGGACTATTCCACCGCAGTTGGCATCGCCAAAGGCAACAAGCGCTGGGCTGTGCGCTACTCCCCCCTCATGCTGGTCGGCTCCGCCCGCACATGGCTCAACAACCTGCCAGCCGGCAGCATAAACGGCTGGCTGGACTTCGAAGCGGCCTTCATCAGCAACTTCACCGGCACTTACCGCCGGCCGGGTCGGCCCCAGCAGCTTGAGATGTGCAAGCAGGGCCCCGACGAGACGGATCGCGCGTACCTGACGCGCTGGTGCGAGATGCGCAACTCCTGCGAGGGCGTGCGCGAGATCCAGGCCATCAGCTTCTTCATGGGAGGCTGTCGGCCCAACACCATGCTGTGGCACAAGCTACGCCGCAGCGACCCCAAGTCGATGGCCACCTTGATGGCCATCGCCGACAAGTACGCGCTGGCTGAGGAAGCCGGCAAGGCCCCGGCTGACGTTTCGCCGGCCCCCGCCAGAAGGGACAACAACAAGCCGACCGAGGGTGCCTCGCATGGCAGCCGGCGGGACAACTACCGCGGCAAGCGTCACAGCGACCAGCCGGACCGCCGGTACGGCTCCGCCCACGTAGCCGCCGTGGCAGACAACGCGGCAGGCGGCAGCCGCCGCCAGAAGCAAGACCGGCAGTGGAAGCCGAAGTACACCTTCGAGCAGATGCTTGACTCGCCGTGCAAGTACCACAGCGGCAAGAACCCCTCCAACCACACCACCCGCGACTGCCACTTCATGAAGCGGCTGACAAGCGGTGAACCTCTCCCGCCTCCACCCCCGCCTCCACCAGCCGGCGGGCCGAGTGGCCAAGCCGGCGCAGAGAACGCCAACCTCGAGCACCACGAGGCTAACCAAGTGCACCATGGCGGCCGATATTTGGCCGAAGATGCTACCTACATCATCTTCACCTCCGAGCCCGAGGACAAGACGAGCCAGCAGAGCCGTTCCCTCGAGGTCAACGCGGTCATACCGCCGGTCCCCCAGTACCTAAACTGGTCCGAGCAGGCCATCACTTTTGATCGCCGCGACACACCGTCTGTCCTGCTAAAGCCGGGCAGCTACGCCATGGTCCTCGACCCCACCATCGGCACAACCCGGCGCAGCGTGCGCTTCTCGCGCGTCCTCATCGATGGCGGCAGCAGCATCAACATCTTCTACCGCGACACCGCCCGCAAGCTGGGCATCCAGGAGGCCGAGTTGCGCCCCACCCCCACCGTCTTCCATGGCATCATGCCAGGCCACTGCTGCCAGCCGATCGGCCGGATCACGCTGGAGGTGATGTTCGGGAAGCCGGATCATTTCCGCACCGAGAGAATCGAGTTCGAGGTGGTGGACCTCGTGAGTCCCTACCACGCGCTCCTAGGCAGGCCGGCCCTGACCAAGTTCATGGCGGTGCCCCACTACGGGTACCTGAAGATGAAGCTGCCTGGCCCCAAGGGGGTCATCACCATAGCCGGCGACTATCGCCGCTCCATGGACTGCGCCACGCAGAGCTCCAAGATGGCCCAGACGCTGGTCATCGCCACCGAGAAGCAGCTCATCCACAACGCCGTCGCCCTCGCCAAGGCCGCGCAGACAGACATGCCGGCTGCAGGCAACCCGGCTAGGACGACTCACTTCCAGCCGACCGACAACACCAAGAAGATCCTGCTGGACCCGGCGCAGCCGGACAAGTACGTCACCATCGGTGCCGGCTTGAGCAAGAAATAGGAAAGCGAGCTCACCAGCTTCCTCCGTGAGAATCGGGACATCTTCGCATGGACTCCAAGAGACATGCCGGGTGTGCCGAGGGAGTTGGCTGAGCACCACCTCCACGTCCGGCCTGAGGCCAAGCCGGTGAAGCAGCCTCTCAGGCGCTTCGCCGAAGAACGAAGGAAGGCCATCGGTGAAGAAATCGCCCGGCTCCTAGCTGCCGGCTTCATCATGGAAGTGCTGCACCCGGACTGGTTGGCGAACCCGGTCCTGGTTTTGAAGAAGAACGGCTCCTGGCGCATGTGTATCGACTACACCAGCTTGAACAAGGCGTGCCCGAAGGACCCCTTCCCCCTGCCGCGCATAGATCAAGTTATAGACTCGACTGCCGGCTGTGAACTGTTGTCTTTCCTAGATGCCTATTCAGGCTACCACCAGATTCCTTTGAATCCGGCTGATCAAATAAAGACTTCGTTCATTACCCCGTACGGGGCTTATTGCTACACGACTATGCCGTTCGGCTTGAAAAATGCAGGCGCAACCTACCAAAGGTGCATGCAAAAATGCTTGCAGGATCAAATCGGCAGAAACGTTCACGCATATGTGGATGATGTCGTTGTAAAGACCAAGGAGACGACTACCCTCCTTGATGACCTGAGAGAAACCTTCACCAATCTGAGAAGATTTCGGATGAAGCTCAACCCGGCCAAGTGCACATTTGGCGTGCCGTCTGGCCAGCTCCTCGGCTACCTCGTCTCTCAGCGAGGGATCGAAGCCAACCCGGACAAGATCAGTGCCCTGGAGAAGATGGAACTGCCGCAGTGCCTCAAGGACGTCCAGAAGTTCGCTGGCTGCCTGGCTTCCTTGAGCCGCTTCGTCAGCCGGCTGGGGGAGAAGGCACTGCCCCTGTATCAATTGATGAAGAAGGCGGACAAGTTCGTCTGGTCACCACAGGCGGAGGAAGCTTTCCGTGACTTGAAGCGCGTACTCTCAACCGCGCCAATCCTTGCAACGCCGGCCTCAATGGAGCCGATGCTGTTGTACATCGCAGCCACCAATCGAGTGGTTAGCGTTGTCCTGGTGGTGGAGCGCAAAGAAGACGGCAGGGAGCAGCTGGTCCAGCGTCCAGTCTACTACCTTAGCGAAGTGCTCTCCCAGTCGAAGCAAAACTACCCCCACTACCTGAAGGTCACCTACGGCGTCTACATGGCGGCCAAGAAGCTCAAGCACTACTTCCAAGAGCACCCCATCAAGGTGGTCGCCACAGCACCCTTGGCGGAAATCATCGGCAGCAAGGATGCCAACGGCCGGGTTGCCAAGTGGGCCCTGGAGCTAGCCGCCCACACCATCCTCTACGAGCCACGCACAGCCATCAAGTCGCAGATCCTCGCGGACTTCTTCGTCGACTGGGCTGAGATGCAATACCTGCCGCCTGTGCCAGATTCCACACACTGGAAGATGCACTTTGACGGCTCGAAGATGCGCAACGGCTTGGGAGCCGGCATCGTCATCACCTCTCCCAAGGGAGACCGGTTGGACTACGTCCTGCAGATCCACTTCGCCGCATCCAACAATGTGGCGGAATATGAAGCGCTCATTCATGGGCTGAAGCTGGCCAAGGAGATTGGCGTGCGTCGCATACTCTGCTTCGGCGACTCCGACTTGGTCATACAGCAAGCATCCGGCGGCGGGACGCGAAGGACGCCAACATGGCCTCATACCGCTTCCATGTCCAGCAGCTATCCGGCTTCTTCGACGGCTGCGAATTCCACCACGTGCCACGAGCAAACAACGAGGCGGCTGACGCCTTGTCCAAGATTGGCTCAACCCGGCAAGCCATTCCGCCGGGCATCGCCTTGGCGGTTCTCAAGAAGCCGTCCATCATACCGTCACCGGATTCGGATTCAATATTCGTGCCGGCTGACCCGGGGGCTGCTCAGCCGAACCCGGGGGCTTCATCGCCCAAGTCGGGGGCTAACAAGCCAAACCCGCCGGCTACCATGCCGAACCCGGGAACTTCTCAGTCCAACCCGGGGGCTTCATCGCCAAATTCGGGGGCTAGCAAGCCGAACCCGCCGGCTAGCAAGCCGAACCCGGCAACCATGCAGTCGAATCCGGAAGCTCCCACGCAGGAGGCCCTGTCGGTTAGCGTATTCGAGATAAGATGCGTACCTTCATGGGCACAAGAATTCCTCTCCTACCTCACCGACGGTGTGCTGCCTGATGACAGAGTCCAGGCCAGGCAGATTGAGAGAAGGGCCAAGGCCTATACAATCATCAACCACCAGCTGTACAAATGCAGCGTAAGTGGGGTGTTCCAGCGGTGCGTCGAGCCGGCTGAAGGGATTGAACTCCTACGGGAAATCCATCAAGGAGAGTGCGGACATCACGCCTCATCCAGAGCCATAGTGGCCAAAGCCTTCCGACACGGTTTTTACTGGCCGACTGCGCTCAGAGACGCAGAAGAGTTGGTGAAGAAGTGCAACGGCTGTCAGCGCTTCGCAAAGAAGAGACACCAGCCGGCCTCCACCTTGAAAACCATCCCCATCACATGGCCATTTGCCATATGGGGCTTGGATATGGTAGGCCCATTCAGAACGGCGCGAGGCGGCATGACACACCTCTTGGTGATGATTGACAAATTCACCAAGTGGATCGAAGCCAAGCCAATCAAGAAGCTGGACGGCTCCACAGCCGTCACATTCCTCAAGGAAATCATTGTGAGATTCGGCTACCCCCACAGCATCATCACCGACAACGGCAGCAACTTCTCCCAAGGCATCTTCTCTCGCTATTGCGGGGAAATGGGGATCCGGATGACCCTAGCCTCTGTGGCGCACCCAGAGTCCAATGGATAAGTGGAGAAGGCTAACGGCTTGGTCCTAGCCGGCATCCGGCCCCGGCTGGTAGAGCCGCTTGAGCGAGCAGCCGGCTGCTGGATTGAAGAACTGCCCAATGTGCTGTGGAGCCTACGCACAACGACAAACCGCTCAGTCGGCTTCACACCATTTTTCCTCGTATACGGGGCCGAAGCCGTCTTGCCGACTGATATCGAGCATGACGCGCCAAGGATCAAGCTCTACACAGAAGCCGAAGCCAAAGAAGCTCGCGAAGATGGAGTTGACTTGGTTGAAGAGGCCCGGCTGCTGGCTGCGTCCAGATCTACTATCTACCAGCAAAGCCTCCGACGCTATCACAGACGGAAGGTCCAGCCCTTAGCATTCCGAGGAGACCTAGTGCTCCGGCTGATCCAGCGGACAGCCGGACAGCATAAACTGTCATCCCCATGGGAGGGTCCCTTCATCGTGAGCAAGGCAGTAGGCAATGATTCCTACTATCTCATAGATGCCCAAGAGGCTAAGAAAAACAAGCCGGACAAGGCTGACGAGGAGACTAAACGTCCCTGGAATGTCAACTTACTCCGCCCATTTTACACATGAGAGCAGGAATGTATGTATCCCTTGTATCCCTTTTGTAAGCTATGAAAAAGCACGCGCCAAGAGCGCCGTTTCCGACAAGTTTTTCGCGTACTCTACCTTGTTTCACCAATTGGCTTGAACCCTCTCACGCGGTCGGCTCAGTAACGTGATCCGGTTTCTGACAGCCGGCTTCCGATCCAGCTACAGACCGCAACCCGGCTGTCCGGCTGGCGGGAGTAAGGCCTAGGGAGCCGGCACGCGAAAAACGACTAAGGGAAAGAGTAAAAGCGAGTTGACTTGCAACTTTTCATATAAGTGCCGGATTGCCGAATTCAGCTCGTTCGACCGAAATACTGTCGGCCTCACCCAGCGGCCCGCTCTTGATCCGGCGATGGATCGCAAGTCGGACGTACGACCGGCAAGAGCACAGCCAAAGAGTGGGGCAGATGGGAAAAAGCGAACGAGTCGAAAGAAAGCAACTCGGCACACAAATGATTAACAAACACATTAAAGTGTGACATAATTAAAGGACGATAATATTCATACATATGCACCCGGCATCCCGGGGATTTAATAAATTGTCTTGGCAAAAGAACAACTGAAAAGCAGGTAAACTAAGCCGGAGGGGCATCAGCGGAGCCGGCTGCCGGGTCGTCCTCGGGCGTGTCTTCCGCCTCCTCATCTTCCATGTAGTCCTCATCGGATGGAGGAGGGTTCGGGTCCGCGACGAAGACGCCCTTGTCGACGAAGTCGGCGATGGCGCTGGCTCGGGCAAGACGGGCGGTCTTGTGTTCAGCCGGGAGCTTGTCCTCCACGCCGGCTCGCCGATACTCGAGCTGCTCCAGGTCCACCTCGTTGTACCAGGAGAGGACGAAGGACAGCGCCATGTCGGCACCAGCGCGCGTGGCCGACTCCTTCCAGTCGAGGAAGCAATCCGGCGCCCGCTCCATCAGGGAGGTGAGACTGGAGATATCTTGCGGCACCGCCTCCTCAGGCCACAGCATCGGCACCAGCTCTTCAGCCGCCTTCCGGAGCTCCCAGCCAAGCTTGGTGATGGGCTCGACGCGGGCAGCCATGGACGCCATGTGGTCCTCCATGGAGAAGTACTCCGAGCTGCCCTCGCCGGTCTCCCGCCTCCTGGACTCGCGCGCAACGCCAACGGCTGCCAAAGCCGCGTCCTGCGTCTCCAGGAAGGCCGCTGCAAGAAGAAGCAAGTCAGAAATCATCGAAGCCGAAATAAGCTGAAAAATGCAAATTTTCGAAGTCCTAAGCCAAAAGGAAAAGCCTGGCGGCAGCCGGCAAGAACCGACTGCCACCAACCCGAAGATGGAGATAGCAAAGAAATCAGAAGTTTCTGCTGCCGGCTGCCAACGAAAGCCGGCAGCCGACAGCCGAAAGCCGGCAAAGGGAAAGGAACAGAGATGCACTCACCCGACAAGCCGCGATCAAGCGCGCTAATCTCGTCCGTCCAGCGCTTGGCGGTAGCCGTCAGCTCCGTGGACTTGGCGGTGACCTCCTCCTGCAGCGCAAGCCGCTGCTTCTCCACCTCCGTTAGCCGCCGGCTCAGATCCTCCACCTTCTCCTTCTCCGCCGTCCTGAGGGAGTTGAGCTCAGTGAGGTGGTTCTGCTCCAGCAGGCGCAGCCGCGTCAGCTCCTGCTCAGCCAGCTTGAGCTTGGCGGTGGCAGATCGGCCCGCCTCCTCGCTCTCGGCGCACTGGGCGCGAGCAGCCCAGAGATCCGACTCCAGCCACGGGACCTTGGCGGCTTCAACTGCGAGGCAGCCAGAAAGAAACGTCAGCCAACGAAGACTAAAAAAGAAAGAAGACATCGAGTCGGAATAAGCAAGAACTTACCCTTGACGGTTTCCAGCTCGCGGGCCAAGTCGGCCCGGTCCAGCTTGGCCTTGTGGTAATGGGTAACGGCGCGGTTGTACAGAGTGGTGCGCCGATCCATCACAGCCTAAGGAAAAAAGAAAGTCAGTCAGATAGGCGAAACCCGTGCCGGCTCCAAGCAGCCGGCCCATGCCTCGGAGGGCTACCAGGATGATAACCAAATCAAAAACAGATGAAGCTTACCTTGCCGGCTTCCTCCACCTTGGCAACGTTGGCCGCGGCCTCGGCAGCCCTGGCCTTAAGATTGGCCTGCAGGCTGGAGAAGAACATCTCCACCGATGCTTGGCCGGGGTTCCCCTCCCGGCTGGTCACCTCGTAGGAGTCGGCGCGGAGCCACGCCTGCTCCATGGTGGCAGCCGAGCCAAGGCTGGAGTCGGAGGCGGACGGCACCTGAAGAAGAAGAGCGCCCTTGGCCACATGCAGGCCCTGCTGCGGCGCCGATGGGGCTTCCGTCCTCACCAGCGCGCGCGAGTCGGCGCCCTCCGTGCGCACCGGCTCCCGCCTGGCCGGCTCCTCTATCGTCGGCTCCGGCGGTGGCGACGCTCCGGGCGCAGCAGATGGCCCAGCCGGCGCAGCTGTCTCCGGCGCCTGAGGTGCCCCCTCCGGGCTCTCATCCAGCACCACCACGCTTGGCGGGGTGCCGGCTCCGGTCGCAGGCGGCGCAGCCCTGCCGGCTCCGGCTCCAGTCGCGGACGGTGCAGCCCTTCCGGCTCCGGCTCCGGTTGAAGGCGGCATGCCCCGCCCGGCCCCAGCCGGCTGGGTCCGAGAAGGCGAGTCCGGCGCGGGAACATGTCGTCCAGCGTCGGCTGCCGCGTCGGCTCGGCCCGCGTGCTGCGATCAGGCGCTGAGGCCAGTGGCACGGCAAAGGAGGGCGCCCCTGCAGGAGGCGGAGTGCCCGCAGGCGGCGGCGGCGTAGGTGCGCGCGAGGAAGGCTGCGGCGTCGGCTCCCTCCTCTGGCGCGGAGGCGGCGAAACAACGCGCGGAGTCTGCCGGGAGCCGCCGCCCTGGGCAAACTTGATGGGGGCCCTAGCCGGATAAACAAAGAGAAAATAAGCATAAAGAGTAAGGAAAGAAAAGGAATCAAACAAGAAAGAGAAAAGAAAACTCACCCGGCCTGCTCCGGAACCTTCTTCGGCTGCTGCCGGCGGAGCTTCTTCGCCTTCGCCTCCAAGGCGGCAGTAGAGCGGAGGTCGCTGGCTCGCTTCGTGCCCTTGGGCGCCGAAGTCGCCGTGGTGCTTGGCGGCCTCGCGCGCAGAGGCACGGCGGGGATTGGCCCCGTGCCGGACGTCGCCGGCTCCTCGTCCTCCTGCTGCTCCGGTGAAGGGGGCGGATTGTGCTCCCCCTGGCCGCCTAGATCAGGCGCCTGCAGCAGGTCGTCGTCGCCGGCCTGGTCGCCGGCTTGGTCAGCCGGATCGACGTGATCCGGCGTCCACCTCCTCGTCGCCAGGTTGCCGTCCTCGGCGTTCTGGCGCTCAAAGAGCTAGAAAGACAAAAAAAAGCATGAGCGAACAACAAGCCGGAAGTTGGCAAAAGCAAAAGGAAGTCGGCCTCACAGCCGCAAGCCGGAAGCCGGTGAAAATACAAAACTTACCCGCTCGGGCGGGTGGTCTCTGTCGCGGGGCGCCAGCCCGTAGTTCCAGTCGTCCGGCATGTTTGCCTTGGTGATGTTATTCACCCGGCTGGCCACCTGGGCCTTGGAGAGCAGTGCCTTGGACGTCCGGTTCGGGTCGAACCGGCCGGACATGTGCCCGATCTTGTGGGTGCGCCTCTGGAGCGGCAGCACCCGGCGCTCAGCGATGGTGCAGAGGAGGTCCTCGGTAGTCAGCCCATTCTCGACGGCTGCCCCCAGGAAGTCCCAGAGCTGGTTCACCTCGGCGTCCGGATCCGACGTGCGGGCGTTGTAGCTCCAGTTGATCCGGCCGACTGGAGGAGCCGGGTTGAACTCCGGCAGGTTGATCCGGTCGACGAGCTGCTGTTATCACCGGAATTTGACCAAGTCAGAGGTGGGCCGCGATCAAGATGGGTTTTAAGATTATATACTGAAGAAATACGTGAATCGGCCTTATATGCGAAGTTGGGCTAGATTGCCCATGTATCTGTAATATAGTAGATCGCATCTTAGATAGAGTTTCACCCGTGCACAGTTAGGTGCACGCCTAAATTAGAAAGTCCCCTGGACTATAAATATGTATCTAGGGTTTATGGAATAAACAACAACCAACGTTCAACCAACCAAATCAATCTCGGCGCATCGCCAACTCCTTCGTCTCGAGGGTTTCTACCGGTAAGCAACATGCTGCCTAGATCGCATCTTGCGATCTAGGCAGCACAAGCTCCACGTTGTTCATGCGTTGCTCGTACTGAAGCCTTTTTGATGGCGAGCAACGTAGTTATCATAGATGTGTTAGGGTTAGCATAGTTCTTCGCGTAACATGCTATCGTAGTGCAACCCTTGCATGTCTAGCCGCCCTTACACCTATCTTAGGTGTAGGGGCGGCACCCCGCTTGATCATTATTTAGTAGATCTGATCCGTTACGGTTGCTCCTTGTTCATCAAGGATTAGTTTAATATCTGCAATAGTTAGGCCTTACAAAGGGCTGGAGGATCCAGCGGCACGTAGGGTGTCGTTCGCTAGTCCTAGACAGGATGTTCCGGGGATCAACCTCGTGTTGGTTTTTAGGCCTTGTCTAGGATCGGCTTACGATCACCGTGCGTGGCCGCGAGGCCCAATCCTGAGTAGGATGATCCGATTATGCGGTGAAAACCCTAAATCGTCGTAGATCTCATTAGCTTTATCTTGATCAAGCAGGACCACCATATATTCGTGCACCTCGTACGAATCATGGGTGGATCGGCTCCCTGAGCCGATTCACAGGATAACCTGAGAGCCGATCGAGGCTCGTATTTAATGTTTACGTGTATGCCATGCAGGAAACTAAGCGAGGCATCTCCATCACCTTCCTGACCAGGTATAGGTCAGGTGGCACGCCCTTGCATCAGCATCGGACGTGTGTACCAGAAGGCTTTGCGGGCCGTCGCTCGGAGGGACCTCGGCCAGCCGCAACCCTAGGTTGTTCCCGGCTCTACGGTGTTGCCCGTCGCTGCCCGCCGGTGGGTTTTGGCAGCAACACATTCTGGCACGCCCGGTGGGACAAGCTTCTACATCAACCACATCGCCATCTACATCTGAGATAGCGGATGGCACGCCAGTCACGTACGAGGATCTGACCGACGAGCTCAAGAAGAAGTATGACGAGATCAAAGTCATCCTCGAAGCCGACCTCATCGGCTCATATCACAGAACCCGTTCACATGGCATCAGGTGGAAGGGGTTCTCACCGGAAGGCGCGCTCGATGGAGTGGACCTATCTGTCCCGTCAGAAGAACGTACCAGGGCTGTGCGCCAGGAGATTAGCGGCATGGTGACTCACTCGTTGCATCGCCATTCTGAGAGCCTGGTGAATACTTTGGAGCATGTCGCCGTTCGGATGATCAAGGAGGTCATGAAGTATCAGCACTCTCTATTAGAACCAGCTCTCGGGACCTACCAAGGAAAAGTGCCACTTCAGTCCCGTCCACCGTCGTCATTCACATCGGCGGCACCAGAAGTGCCTAATTCACCGTCGTGCGCCGTTGACAGGGTTAACGACACTTGCGCTGGGAGGTGCCAGCCAAGATACTCGTTCAACATCAACATGATAGAACTGGGGCACCCCCCTGATGAGGGTAGAGGCGAGGGCAACTGCTCTCATAGCGGAGATAAGGAAGAAGCTGCTCCACGTGATCGGCCCCGACACTGCCGAAAGATCCTGGTGATGATCAAGATGGAAGCCGATTCTAGCGATCGGCCTGTATTATCCGTACCACCTGCTCTCCCAGTATATGGCGTTGACCTCACAGGGGACGGAAAGCTAGGGTATGGGTTTACATCGGCTGATGAGCTAGAGGAAGTCGACATTGGTCCTGGGGATAAGCCGCGACCAACTTTTATCAGCAAGAAGCTAGATCCACAGCTCAGGGGACAGATGATAGCTCTGTTAAAAGAATACCCAGATTGCTTTGCATGGGATTACACGGAGATGCCTGGGTTGGACAGGAGCATCATTGAACATCGGCTCCCCCTTAAGAAAGGTTTTCGGCCGTTCCAACAACGAGCACGTCAGATGAGGGCCGAAATTCTGGAAGAAGTCAAGAAAGAGATCGAGAAAATGTTGGCCGCCGGGTTCATCAGGCCATGCAGGTATGCTGAGTGGATCTCCAGTATCGTTCCTGTAGAGAAGAAGGACGGCCGATGGCGTGTGGCCATCGATTTCCGAGATCTCAATAGAGCCACCCCAAAGGACGAGTATCCGATGCCTGTGGCAGAAACGTTGATAAACGCCGCTGCTGGCCACAAGGTGCTGAGCTTCATGGATGGCAACGCCGGCTATAACCAGATCTTCATGGCTCCGGAAGATATACACAAGACCGCATTCAGAGTGCCAGGGGCAGTAGGCTTGTTTGAATATGTGGTCATGACCTTTGGGTTGAAGAATGCTGGTGCAACGTACCAACGAGCCATGAATTATATATTTCATGATCTGATCGGAAAGTTGGTGGAGATCTATATCGACGACGTGGTAGTCAAATCTGTCTCCATGGAGGGACACTTAGATGATTTACGGCGCGTCCTAGACCGAACTCGGAAATTCGGACTGAGAATGAATCCGAAGAAGTGTGCCTTTGGCGTGACGGCTGGTCAATTCCTAGGTTTTCTGGTTCATGAACGGGGAATTGAGATCGGCCTGAAAAGTCAGGAGGCGGTGCGTACCATGCAGCCGCCAACCACGAAGAAGGAGCTCCAACGTCTCATCGGCAAAATCAATTTCGTCCGACGATTCATCTCTAATCTGTCGGGGCGAATCGAGCCGTTCATGGCGCTGGTGAAAACTAAATCTGACGACGAGTTTCACTGGGGGGCAGAACAGCAACAGGCGTTTGATGAGATTAAGCGGTATCTGACGACGCCGCCTGTGCTAGTTCCGCCCCAGCAAGACAGGCCGTTCTACATCTACTTGTCAGTAGCTGACACATCCATCGCTTCGGTAGTGGTGCAACTCTACGAAGGCGTGGAAAAGGTCATTTTCTACCTTAGCAGAAGGATGCTGGACGCGGAGACAAGATATCCTGAGGTCGAGAAACTTTGCCTCTGCCGGTTCTTTACCTGCACCAAGCTTCATCACATCCTTTTGACGGCAGAGATCATCGTCATATGCAAGTCAGATGTTGTCAAGCACATGTTGTCGGCCCCTGTTTTGAAAGGCCGACTTGGTAAGTGGATGTTTGCGTTGTCAGAGTTCGATCTCCGGTATCAGCCTGCGAAAGCAGTCAAGGGACAAGCGTTGGCCGATCTTATCGCTGAACGGATCAGTACCAATATAGCAGCACTATCTATACGTGCATGGGCTATGTTCTTCGATGGATCGGCTTGCGACGATGGTTGTGGCATCGGCATACTGCTCGTGTCGCCCCGGGGGGCAGAATACTCCTTCTCCATCAGATTATCTACCCCTTGCACCAATAACGTAGCAGAATATGAGGCAATACGTAAGGGAATGGAGTTACTACTGGAAGCCGGGCAGAAGCAGTAGAGCTTTTTGGAGACTCCAAGTTGGTGATTAACCAGCTCACGGATGAATATAAGTGCGAGAGTGAATCGCTTTTCCCATATTGGATGGAATGCCGTGAGTTGATGACACAGTTTCGGTACATCAACTTTAATTGGGTCCCAAGATCCCGAAACACCGAGGCCAACAATCTCGCACAAATGGCGTCAGGCTACATAGATACAGCTGACGGGTCAGAAGTTCAGGTATAATTCCTGGAACAGGATGATTGGAGAGCCGAAATCTTCAATTACTTAAAAGATTCGGCTCGGGGGGCACCTAAACGGATAAGATACAAAGCCATGAAGTATGTCCTCATAGGAGACGACATGTTCTACAGGACGTTGGAAGGGTTGCTACTCAAGTGTCTGGGACCAACTGAGTCTAATCGGCTCTTACATGAGGTGCATGAAGGCGCCTGTGGAACGCATCAGTCGGCTCATAAGATGAAGTGGCTGATCAGACGGTCAGGGTTTTATTGGCCCACCATGCTTGAAGATTGCTTCAATTATTACAAGGGGTGCCAAGCGTGTCAGATGTTCGGGAAGATTCAGATGGTACCAGCATCAGCGATGAACCCCATCATCAAGCCTTGGCCGTTTCGGGGGTGGGGCATGGATATGATCGGCAAAATCCATCCGGCGTCGAGCAAAAAACACGAATGGATTTTGGTTATCACAGATTACTTCACCAAGTGGGTGGAAGCCGTCCCTATGAAGAAGGTGAAATCAGAAGATGTGATCAAGTTTGTGAAAGAACACGTCATTCATAGGTTCGGAATTCCCCAAACTATCACGACCGATGGAGGTTCGGTCTTTGTTTCTAAGGAATTCAGGAAGTTCTGCGATGACATGGGGGTTAAACTGATCCGATCATCTCCGTACTATGCTCAAGCTAATGGGCAAGCTGAAGCGTCCAATCAAAGCCTGATCAAGCTGATCAAGAGGAAAATTGACGAGAACCCTAGGGACTGGCATGAGAAGTTATCAGAAGCATTATGGGCCTACCACATGTCGTGCCATGGAGCTATAAAGACTTCGCCGTACCAGCTTGTCTATGGACAGGAAGCCGTATTACCTTGGGAAATTACGGCTGGATCAAGACGTGTCACGTTTCAGAATGATCTGACAGCTGAAGAATATGCAGCCTTGATGAGTGACACTATTGAGGACGCAACAGAACTTAGACTTTGGTCGTTGGAGAAGATTAAGGAGAACAAAGCCAGGGTGGCTCGTGCCTACAATAAGAAAGTTAGACCAAAGGAGTTTCAAATTGGTGATTTAGTATGGGAAGCTGTGTTGCCGTTGGGAACCAGGGACAAGGCGTATGGAAAATGGTCTCCTAATTGGCACGGTCCGTACAAAGTTGTCCAGGCCTTGAAGGGTAATGCATACATGCTGGAAGAGTTGAGCGGCGAGAAGTTCCCAGTGGCTGTCAATGGTCAACACCTCAAGAAGTATTTCCCAAGCATGTGGGATGATGGGCAGTAAGATGTGGGGGCCGATTTAAAATCGGCCAGTAAAAAAAAAATCACAGCCGATGCGCAGACATCGACTTGAGAAAACATATGGAGATAACAGTATGCAAATGCAGCCGATGCACGGGCATCGACTTCAGAATAACAAAGCCGATACACTGATATCGACTCTAGAGGAATAAGCTCAGATTAGCAAGTTAACGGAATCGGTTCAGACCAGAAATCATGATATGTGAGACGAATCTCCTAATGGTTGCTGAGGAGTTCAATCTGATGGTTTGGACGAGAATTAGGCCTACTGAGGCCTGTTGGACTGTGCGTTTAGGCAACAGTTTGGCCTCAGATCACCGTACGAGCCGATGTTTCGCTATCGGCTCTCTGTACAACAACTCCATTCAACAATCGACAAGGTTGACAAGGAAGCAAAGTTAATTAAAGGATATTTTCTTCATTAATAAGGGGATTTCTTACAAAGAAAGAGCCGATTGCTCAGGGAAGGAAAAGGGCAAAAGCCAACTACTACTACTGGTCCCTAATCTAGGGGCCGTTGCTGCCCTCGTCGTCGCTGCCTCCGGCGCAGCTGCTGGGAGGCTCCTCATCGGAGCTTCCGTAGCCTTCTACGGGAGCCTCATCTTCCTCATCGTCGTCATCGCTGTCATCGTCCCACCAGGTGCGGAGGCGCTTCGCTGGTGGGTAACCTTCGAGGGAGTCGTCGTCGTCGTCCTCCTCCTCCGCCTCTTCCTCGGAGGAAGTGAAATCATCCCAGGAGAAGCGGTCGTCCTCGCTCTCCGCCTCCTCTTCCCCCTCGACGAGGAATTGGAGGTCGCCCTCTCCGTCGGTCAGGGATTTGTCATCCTCAGACCAGATGGAGGAATCGTGTTCCTCTTTGTCCCATGTCGTTGGGGCGAGAATGTCGTGCGCCGCCAGCAAGCCCCACTCCGGTGTCGGCTCGCGGGATGAGGAGGAGTCAGAGAAGACCGATGAGGAAGAAGAGGAAGACATGGCTATGGGAGATTGGGGGTTTTTTGGGAGCCGATGGCCAGAACAGAGCAAGGTGATGAAGTGGCAAACTGCTCAGAGCGGTTAAATAAAGGGGCTATAGTAGAAATTCAATGCCACAGCAGTTTCCGAGGAGGTGGTGCCCAAAGACAACGGTCAAATCACGCGGAAAAGTTGAGAAGACAGGGCATCATGATGAAGAATGCTGCGATGGTTCTGCTCTGCCATGACATGACCCGACGAAGAAAAAACAGAGTGATTTTGGAATTATCAATTCCAAAACCAGGGGGGCATGTGTTATCACCGGAATTTGACCAAGTCAGAGGTGGGCCGCGATCAAGATGGGTTTTAAGATTATATACTGAAGAAATACGTGAATCGGCCTTATATGCGAAGTTGGGCTAGATTGCCCATGTATCTGTAATATAGTAGATCGCATCTTAGATAGAGTTTCACCCGTGCACGGTTAGGTGCACGCCTAAATTAGAAAGTCCCCTGGACTATAAATATGTATCTAGGGTTTATGGAATAAACAACAACCAACGTTCAACCAACCAAATCAATCTCGGTGCATCGCCAACTCCTTCGTCTCGAGGGTTTCTACCGGTAAGCAACATGCTGCCTAGATCGCATCTTGCGATCTAGGCAGCACAAGCTCCACGTTGTTCATGCGTTGCTCGTACTGAAGCCTTTTTGATGGCGAGCAACGTAGTTATCATAGATGTGTTAGGGTTAGCATAGTTCTTCGCGTAACATGCTATCGTAGTGCAACCCTTGCATGTCTAGCCGCCCTTACACCTATCTTAGGTGTAGGGGCGGCACCCCGCTTGATCATTATTTAGTAGATCTGATCCGTTACGGTTGCTCCTTGTTCATCAAGGATTAGTTTAATATCTGCAATAGTTAGGCCTTACAAAGGGCTGGAGGATCCAGCGGCACGTAGGGTGTCGTTCGCTAGTCCTAGACAGGATGTTCCGGGGATCAACCTCGTGTTGGTTTTTAGGCCTTGTCTAGGATCGGCTTACGATCACCGTGCGTGGCCGCGAGGCCCAATCCTGAGTAGGATGATCCGATTATGCGGTGAAAACCCTAAATCGTCGTAGATCTCATTAGCTTTATCTTGATCAAGCAGGACCACCATATATTCGTGCACCTCGTACGAATCATGGGTGGATCGGCTCCCTGAGCCGATTCACAGGATAACCTGAGAGCCGATCGAGGCTCGTATTTAATGTTTACGTGTATGCCATGCAGGAAACTAAGCGAGGCATCTCCATCACCTTCCTGACCAGGTATAGGTCAGGTGGCACGCCCTTGCATCAGCATCGGACGTGTGTACCAGAAGGCTTTGCGGGCCGTCGCTCGGAGGGACCTCGGCCAGCCGCAGCCCTAGGTTGTTCCCGGCTCTACGGTGTTGCCCGTCGCTGCCCGCCGGTGGGTTTTGGCAGCAACAGCTGCCCCTCGTTGCGCACATAGAAGAACGACATCTGCCAGTTCTTCACCGAGTCAACGGTGGGGATTTTGGGGAAAGGCGTACCGGGCCGAGTGTAGATCGAGGCGGCGCCGCAGGCCCGCAGACGGCCCTCGGTGGTTTGCGCCTTCAAGTAGAACAGCCGGCTCCAGAAGTCGATGTCTGGCCACAAGCCGGCGTAGGCCTCCATGAACGCCACGAAGCAGCTGAGGAGGACGCACGCGTTGGCCGGCAGGTGGTGCGGCTGCAGGCCGAAGTTGTCGAGGAACTGCCGGAAGAATGTGGAAGCCGGCAGGCCCAGCCCGCGATCAAGGTGCGCACCGAAGACGACGCGCTCGCCGGGCTGCGGCTCGGGCTCCGTCTCCTCGCCGGGCGCCCACCAGACCACCGCCGACGGGATCCGGCGGAGGCGCACCAGCCGCTCGATGTCGTCCTCCCGCATGTACGAGCCCCTCCACGATCCGCTGGCGGAGGCCATTGTCGAGGAAGAGGAAGAAGTTGACCACGAGAGGCGAAAGGGCGACGAAGAGCCTTGCGACGGCGGCGGCGACGACGGCGGCTGAGGACGCTCCGTGGAAACGCGCGGCCCCGTGGCGCCGGATTGGCGGAGTGGCGGCGGAGGCCTGGCGGATGAACGTCGGGGCAGCTGCCCGCCGGAGTTCGCCAGGGAAACGGCGGAGAAACTGCGCCGGAGTAGCGAAGAGCTCGAGCGAAGAGGGAGCAAAGCGGGAGCGCGAGGAGGAAGAAAGGGGCAAGTGGCCGCCTCGATGCCTCCCCCGCGGCATTTATAGCTTCCTGCCGCGGGCGGTTGGCCTCCACGTGGCGAACGTGGGCCACGTCCCCGGATTTACTGCGCCATAACTCCTCCCACGACTGCAGCGGTTACCGAAAACGGCCACATCACGTCCCCCACTACCGCACCGGATCCGGAGGAAACATTGATGTGACCAGACGAACCGACCGCAGAGCCAGGCGTCAGACCGGTCAAGTCGGGTGCAGAACCCGAGGCGGCGGAGACTCCGGCGCGCCGCAAGCCGGAGCCGGACAATAAGTTCAACTCGGACCAAAAGTCATCAACAAGGCGGAGACGCCACCAAAACTTGCGAGAAAGCAAAAGTTGCATAAGTGTAAAAAGCGGCCGGCTAGAAGCAGCCGGCGGGAACGAGCCGGATGAGGGCGCAGCCGGTTGAATGGAAATTCTCAGTCGGCCCCTCCAAGTGCCGTCAAATATATTCGAGAAGCCAGGAAAACCTGCCTAGGTCCTTCTAAATGCAGGACCTTGCCAGCTTCGGGGGCTAATGTCGGGGGGAAGACCCCGGGTAGGGCAATGGACGCGGAGCAGCCGGCTGGCCACTGGCCGGCTCGCGGCAAAGGCCGGCTGAGGTGCAGCCGGCTGGCGCCGTGGCCGGCTGGTCCGGAAGCCGGCTGGCTCTAAGTCCTAGTCGGCCTGGCTACGGCCACCAATGCTGTAGCTGGGCCGGCTTCTACAAGCCATATCCGACTGGGGGTTTGTACCTCAGACCGACTCGAGGCTGGCGAGTCTTGCACTGGAAGGAACCGGGTTGGTGATCCGGGTTCCCAAAGTCCACGCTGACTGCATCTTCCGTAAAGCGCGGGGCACTGTGGAGCAATAGTGCCACGCGCCGGACAGGCCATCATGGCTTACGACGATCCGTACTGGCTACAGTGGCTGACGGCGACAGGGACACCTCCTCTCCATACCGCTGACCTTGGCAGCCGGATGGGACAGGCCACGACGCCTCAACGGCTCCTGACGTCACCACCTCGGGAAGGAGCGGAAGCCGAAGCCGGCCAAGCCGGCCAGTAAACTATAGGGTCTTATATGTAAAGTGCCGGTGCCTATATAAGCCGCACTACCCCCTCTCGTGCAGGGGATCGATGAATCATTCTCACTCCACCCTTAGCGCTGCCCTGTGAGAGAGACCATCGTCTCCCTTAGCCTCCCAGGAGCAGCCGGATACAGCTCTAGGAGCACCATTGTATTGTGTGATCATCATATACACTCATAGCAGGAGTAGAGGTGTTACCTCCATCGGAGGGCCTCGAACCTGGGTACGTCGCCGTGTCGCTCGTCCCCATACCCGCATCCGGATACCGCCGTGAGATCTCTCAGGAACCACTTCGATTAGCCACCCTATGGCATATGCCGTGACGATACCACGACACTTCCAGAAGACCGAAGAGGATACGAAGTGGGGCCACGAGGCGTCGACACCACAGGGCCGCGCGGCCAAGGAGGGGCCCGTGCCGCCCTATGGTGTGGGGCCCCCGTGCCTCCTCCGACTCTGCCCTTCCGCCTACTTATACTCTCCGTCGTGAAAACCCTATTACCGAGAGCCACGATACGGAAAAAGTTCCAGAGACGCCGCCGCCGCCAATCCCATCTCGGGGGATTCAGGAGATCGCCTCCGGCACCCTACCGGAGAGGGGAATCATCTCCCGGAGGACTCTACATCACCATGATCGCCTCCGGACTAATGTGTGAGTAGTTCATCCTTGGACTATGGGTCCATAGCAATAGCTAGATGGTTGTCTTCTCCTCATTGTGCTATCATGTTAGATCTTGTGATCTGCCTATCATGATCAAGATCATCTATTTGTAATGCTACATGTTGTGTTTGTTGGCATCCGATGAATATGGAATACTATGTCAAGTTGATTATCAATCTATCATATATGTGTTGTTTATGATCTTGCATGCTCTCCGTTGCTAGTAGAGGCTCTGGCCAAGTTGATACTTGTGACTCCAAGAGGGAGTATTTATGCTCGATAGTGGGTTCATGCCTCCATTGAATCTGGGACAGTGACAGAAAGTTCTAAGGTTGTGGATGTGCTGTTGCCACTAGGGATAAAACATCAATGCATTGTCTAAGGATATTTGTGTTGATTACATTACGCACCATATTTAATGCAGTTGTCTATTGTTTGCAACTTAATACTGGAAGGGGTGCGGATGCTAACCCGAAGGTGGGCTGTTTAGGCATAGATGCATGCTGGATAGCGGTCTATGTACTTTGTCGTAATGTCCTAAGTAAATCTCATATTAGTCATCATGATATGTATGTGCATTGTTATGCCCTCTCTATTTGTCAATTGCCCAACTGTAATTTGTTCACCCAACATGCTATTTCTTATTGGAGAGACACCACTAGTGAACTGTGGACCCCGGTCCATTCTTTTACATCTGAATACAATCTACTGCAATCATTGTTCTCTGCTGCTCATTGCAAACAAACAACATTTTCCACACCATACGTTTAATCCTTTGTTTACAGCAAGCCGGTGAGATTGACAACCTCACTGTTAAGTTGGGGCAAAGTATTTTGATTGTGATGTGCAGGTTCCACGTTGGCGCCGGAATCCCTGGTGTTGCGCCGCACTACACTCCTTCACCAACAACCTTCACGTGGCCTTTGACTCCTACTGGTTCGATAACCTTGGTTTCTTACTGAGGGAAAACTTGCTGTTGTACGCATCACACCTTCCTCTTGGGGTTCCCAACGGTCGTGTGCTTCACGCGTTAACAAGATCTTTTTCTGGCGCCGTTGCCGGGGAGATCAAGATACGCTGCAAGGGGAGTCTCTCACATCCAATCTCTTTACTTTGTTTTTGTTTTGCTTTACTTTATTTTATTTTCTGTTTTGTTTGCTTTCTCTATATCAAAAACACAAAAAAATTAGATACTTGCTTTACTTTACTTACTGTCTTGTTTGCTTTTTTATATCAAAAACACAAAAAATTAGTTACTTGCATTTACTTTAATTAGTTTGCTTTATTTACTACTGCTAAAATGGGTACTCCTGAGAACACTAAGTTGTGTGACTTCACAAGCACAAATAATAATGATTTCTTATGCACACCTATTGCTCCACCTGCTGCTACAGCAGAGTTTTATGAAATTAAACCTTCTTTACTAAATCTTGTTATGAGAGAGAAATTTTCTGGTGGTAGTTCTGATGATGCTGCTGCCCATCTTAATAATTTTGTTGAACTTTGTGAAATGCAAAAGTATAAGGATGTAGATGGTGACATTATAAAATTGAAATTGTTTCCTTTCTCCTTAAGAGGAAGAGCTAAAGATTGGTTGCTATCTTTGCCTAAAAATAGTATTGACTCATGGACTAAATGTAAGGATGCTTTCATTGGTAGATATTATCCTCCTGCTAAAATTATATCTTTGAGAAGTAGCATAATGAATTTTAAGAAATTGGATAATGAGCATGTTGCCCAAGCATGGGAAAGAATGAAATCTTTGGTCAAGAATTGCCCTACCCATGGACTGACTACTTGGATGATCATCCAAACCTTTTATGCAGGACTGAATTTTTCTTCGCGGAACCTATTGGATTCAGCTGCTGGAGGTACTTTTATGTCCATCACTTTGGGTGCCGCAACAAAGCTTCTTGATGATATGATGATCAACTACTCTGAATGGCACACAGAAAGGACTCCACAAGGTAAGAAGGTAAATTCTGTTGAAGAAACCTCCTCCTTGAGTGATAAGATTGATGATATTATGTCTATGCTTGTGAATGGTAGATCTAATGTTGATCCTAATAATGTTCCTTTAGCTTCATTGGTTGCTCAAGAAGAGCATGTTGATGTGAACTTCATTAAAAATAATAATTTCAACAAAAATGCTTATAGGAATAATTCTGGTAACAACTATAGGCCATATCCTTCTAATAATAGTAATGGTTATGGTAATTCTTATGGTAATTCTTACAACAATAATAGGAGTGTACCCTCTGGTCTTGAAGTCATGCTTAAAGAATTTATTAGTACACAAACTGCTTCTAACAAATCTGTTGAAGAAAAGCTTGGTAAAATTGATGTTCTTGCTTCTAAGGTTGATAGTTTTGCTGCTGATGTTGATCTTTTAAAACTGAAAGTTACGCCTAATGAAACTAAAGATATTAAGTCATTTGCTACAGCAAACGCAATCCAAGTTCAAATTAATGAAAATATTAGATTGATGGCTGAATTGCATGCTAGGTGGGAAAGAGAAGAAAAACTTGTTAACGAGAATAATGTAGCTAAAGTTTGGACTATTACTACCACTAGTAATGTTGATGCTTCACATGTTGCTAAACCTCCTGCTGCTATCAATGGTAAAATAATTGGTGTTAGCAATGTTTCTACTGCTAATGCAAAGCGTGCAAAACTGTCTGAAACTGCTAAAACTGCTGAAACTACTTGTGATAAAACTGCTCAAATTTTTCAAAATATTGGGGACAATGATCCCATTGCTCTAGATCATAATGGTTTAGATTTTGATGATTGTCATATCTCTGAAGTTATAAAGTTCTTGCAAAAACTTGCTAGAAGACCTAATGCTAGCGCTATAAATTTGGCCTTTACAAAACATATTACAAATGCTCTCATTAAAGCTAGAGAAGAGAAATTAAAACTTGAAACTTCTATTCCCAGGAAGTTGGAAGATGGTTGGGAGCCCATCATTAAGATGAAGGTCAATGATTTTGATTGTAATTCTTTATGTGATCTTGGTGCAAGTATTTCTGTTATGCCTAAGAAACTCTATGATATGCTTGACTTGCCACCATTGAAAAATTGATATTTGGATGTTAATCTTGCTGATAATTCTATGAAGAAACCTTTGGGGAGGATTGATAATGTTCGCATTACGGTTTACAATAACCTTGTCCCCGTTGATTTTGTTGTCTTGGATATTGAATGCAATGCATCTTGTCCCATTATTTTGGGAAGACCTTTTCTTCGAACTGTTAGTGCTATTATTGATATGAAGGAAGGGAATATTAAGTATCAATTTCCTCTCAAGAAAGGTATGGAACACTTCCCTAGAAAGAGAATGAAGTTACCTTTTTATTCTATTATTAGAACAAATTATGATGTTGATGCTTCATCTCTTGATAATACTTGATACACACTTTCTGCGCCTAGCTGAAAGGCGTTAAAGAAAAGCGCTTATAGGAGACAACCCATTATTTTACTTCTGCACTTTTGTTTTATATTTGAGTCTTGGAAGTTGTTACTACTGTAGCAACCTCTCCTTATCTTTATTTTATTGCATTGTTGTGCCAAGTAAAGTCTTTGATAATAAGGTTGATACTAGATTTGGATTACTGCGCAGAAACATATTTCTTGCTGTCACGAATTTGAGTAGGCCTCTCTGTAGAAAACTCAGAAAAATCTGCCAATTTACGTGCGTGTTTCTCAGATTTGAGCATTTTCATCTGAGCAAGTTAAGTGCCTCTAAAAAATTCATCTTTACGGACTGTTCTGTTTTGACAGATTCTGCCTTTTATTTTGCATTGCCTATTTTGCTATGTTGGATGGATTTCTTTGTTCCATTAACTTTCAGTAGCTTTGTGCAATGTCCAGAAGTGTTAAGAATGATTATGTCACCTCTGAATATGTGAATTTTTGATTATGCACTAACCCTCTAATGAGTTTGTTTTGAGTTTGGTGTGGACGAAGTTTTCAAGGGTCAAGAGAGGAGGATGATACAATATGATCAAGAAGAGTGAAAAGTCTAAGCTTGGGGATGCCCCCGTGGTTCATCCCTGCATATTTCAAGAAGACTCAAGCATCTAAGTTTGGGGATGCCCAAGGCATCCCCTTCTTCATCGACAACTTATCAGGTCACCTCTAGTGAAACTATATTTTTATTCCGTCACATCTTATGTGCTTTACTTGGAGCGTCTGTATGTTTTTGTTTTTGTTTTTGTTTGAATAAAATCGGATCCTAGCATTCCTTGTATGGGAGAGAGACACGCTCCGCTGTTGCATAGTAACACTGGTGTTCTTAGCTTTACTTTTAATGTTCATGGCGAAGGTTGAAAACTGCTTCGTTCATTGCTATTTGGTTGGAAACAGAAAATGCTTCATGTGGTAATTGGTATATTGTCTTGAATAATTTGATACTTGGCAATTGTTTTGCTCAATAGATCATGTTTAAGCTCTTGCATCATGTACTTTGCACCTATTAATGAAGAACTACCATAGAGCTTGTTGAAATTTGGTTTGCATGATTGGTCTCTCTAAAGTCTAGATATTTTCTGGTGAAGTGTTTGAACAACAAGGAAGACAGTATAGAGTCTTATAATGCTTGCAATATGTTCTTATGTAAGTTTTGCTGTACCGGTTCATACTTGTGTTTGCTTCAAACAACCTTGCTAGCCAAAGCCTTGTACTGAGAGGGAATTCTTCTCGTGCATCCAAATCCTTGAGCCAAAAACTATGCTATTTGTGTCCACCATACCTACCTACTATGTGGTATTTCTCTGCCATTCCAAAGTAAATTGCTTGAGTGCTACCTTTAAAATTTCATTCCTTGTCTTTGCAATATATAGCTCATGGGAAAATAGCCTTAAAAACTATTGTGGTAAAGAATATGTAGCTTATGTATCTTATTTCTTATAAGTTGCTTGTTGAGCGGTAACCATGTTTCTGGGGACGCCATCAACTATTACACCTTTGTTGAATATCATGTGAGTTGATATGCATGTTCGTCTTGGCTGAAGTAAGGGTGATTTATCATGATCAAATGGTTTGAGTATGCATATTGTTAGAGAAGAACATTGGGCCGCCAACTAAAGCCATGTATTATGGTGGAAGTTTCAGTTTGGACATTAATCCTCAATCTCTCATGAGAATATTATCTATTGTTGAATGCTTATGCATTAAAGAGGAGTCCATTATTCTGTTTTCTATGTTGTCCCGGTATGGATGTCCTAAGTTGAGATCTATCAAAAACGAGAAATCAAATGCGATCTATCTCCTTGGACCTTTGTACAGGCGGCATAGAGGTACCCATTTGTGACACTTGGTTGAAACATATGTTATGCAATGATAATCCATGTAAATCCAAGCTAATTAGGACAAGGTGCGAGCACTATTGGTATTCTATGCATGAGGCTTGCAACTTATAGGATGTCTTATGCATAACACATATGAATTATTACTACCGTTGACAAAATTGTTTCTATGTTTTCAAAATAAAAGCTCTAGCACAAAAATAGCAATCCATGCTTCCCTCTGCGAAGGGCCTTTCTTTTACTTTGTGTTGAGTCAGTTTACCTACTTCTTTCTATCTTAGAAGCAAACACGTGTGTCAACTGTGTGCATTGATTCCTACATACTTGCTTATTTGCATTCATCATATTACTTTGTGTTAACAATTATCTATGAGATATACATGTTGAAGTTGAAAGCAACTTCTGAAACTTATATCTTCCTTTGTGTTGCTTCAAAACTTTCTACTAAGAATTTATTGCTTTATGAGTTAACTCATATGCAAGTCTTATTGATGCTTGTCTTGAAAGTACTATTCATGAAAAGTCTTTGTTATATGATTCAGTTGTTTAATCATTGTCTTTACTATTGCTTCGAATCACTTCATTCACCTCATATGCTTTACAATAGTATTGATCAAGATTATAATAGCATGTCACTTCAGAAATTATCCTTGTTATCGTTTACCTACTCGAGGGCGAGTAGAACTAAGCTTGGGGATGCTTGATACGTCTCAAACGTATCTATAATTTCTTATGTTCCATGCTAGTTTTATGACAATACTCACATGTTTTATACACACTTTACATCATTTATACGCATTTTCCGGCACTAACCTATTGACAAGATGCCGAAGCGCCAGTTCCTGTTTTGTGCTGTTTTTGGTTTCAGAAATCCTACATAGGAAATATTCTCGGAATTGGACGAAACAAACGCCCAGGGTCTTATTTTTCCACGGAGCTTCCAGAAGACCGAAGAGGATACGAAGTGGGACCACGAGGCACTGACACCATGGGGCCGCGCGGCCAAGGGAGGGCCCACGCCGCCCTATGCTGTGGGGCCCCCGTGCCTCCTCCGACTCTGCCCCTCCGCCTACTTATACTCTTCGTCGCGAAAACCCTATTACCGAGAGCCACGATACGGAAAAAGTTCCATAGACGCCGCCGCCAATCCCATCTCGGGGGATTCAGGAGATCGCCTCCGGCACCCTGCCGGATAGGGGAATCATCTCCCGGAGGACTCTTCACCGCCATGGTTGCCTCCGGAGTGATGTGTGAGTAGTTCATCCTTAGACTATGGGTCCATAGCAGTAGCTAGATGGTTGTCTTCTCCTCATTGTGCTATCATGTTAGATCTTGTGAGCTGCCTATCATGATAAGAATCATCTATTTGTAATGCTACATGTTGTGTTTGTTGGGATCCGATGAATATGGAATACTATGTCAAGTTGATTATCAATCTATCATATATGTGTGTGTTTATGATCTTGCATGCTCTCCGTTGCTAGTAGAGGCTCTGGCCAAGTTGATACTTGTGACTCCAAGAGGGAGTATTTATGCTCGATAGTGGGTTCATGCCTCCATTGAATCCGGGATAGTGACAGAAAGTTCTAAGGTTGTGGATGTGCTGTTGCCACTAGGGATAAAACATCAATGCTTTGTCTAAGGATATTTGTGTTGATTACATTACGCACCATACTTAATGCAATTGTCTGTTGTTTGCAACTTAATACTGGAAAGGGTGCGGATGCTAACCCGAAGGTGGACTTTTTAGGCATAGATGCATGCTGGATAGCGGTCTATGTACTTTGTCGTAATGCCCTAAGTAAATCTCATATTAGTCATCATGATATGTATGTGCATTGTTATGCCCTCTCTATTTGTCAATTGCCCAACTGTAATTTGTTCACCCAACATGCTATTTCTTATTGGAGAGACACCACTAGTGAACTATGGACCCCGGTCCATTCTTTTACATCTGAATACAATCTACTGCAATCATTGTTCTCTGCTGCTCATTGCAAAGAAACAACATTTTCCACACCATACATTTAATCCTTTGTTTACAGCAAGCTGGTGAGATTGACAACCTCACTGTTAAGTTGGGGCAAAGTATTTTGATTGTGTTGTGCAGGTTCCACGTTGGCGCCGGAATCGCTGGTGCTGCGCCACACTACACTCCTTCACCAACAACCTTCACGTGGCCTTTGACTCCTACTGGTTCGATAACCTTGGTTTCTTACTGAGGGAAAACTTGTTGCTGTACGCATCACACCTTCCTCTTGGGGTTCCCAACGGACGTGTGCTTCACGCGTTAACAGGCCCCCAGACCGGGCACCACTCCGCGCCCCCTCCGAGCTCGATTTCGGCTACCACCACCACCACCACCACCACCAACATCGCAGGTATAACTTGCAGTTTTCCCTTGTAGCCCTCTTCCTTTTGCGATCTATCCTATCAAGCATTGCTTATTTAGTGTTGCGAGACATTGCTCGTGGCCCCGATTGTAAGGTGTGTGTGTGTAGTGTGGAGTAAAGCTTCTAAGAAAACACTCGTGTGGCAAGATAGCAAAAGCAAGGCTAACGCTAACATAGTGTGAGAAAAGCCGCAAAAACACAAAAAGAGTGCAAGTCGCACCAAACAAACAAAAGAGTACAAGTGCCACCATAGATACAAAAGTGTGCAAGTGCCACCGTATACAAAAGAGTCATAAGCTTTTAAGCAAAAGAGAGAAGAGAAGAGAGGCCGCGTATGAATCTTGTTGTCTCTCCGCTGCAACCAAAGCTTTGCCTCTCCTTGTGTTAGTGTGACACCGAGCACCATTACATACACTTTTCCGCTCACTTTTGGTTGCACTAACCCCGCTTATCCCGTGTGTGCGTTCCACAACTTTTCCGTGTTTATAGTGATCTTCACTTTGACATTTGGATTTTTGGACCTCACCCACTTTTAACAACATACTTGGTTTCGGATTTCATCTTTTGGCTTTCCACCTTACTCACCTAACACCATATTTGCTAGCTTTTGCGTGTGGCTTTGCGTGTGTACCCGATACACTTGGTCTTGCTCTTGGCTTGGTTGATTGCCTCAATACTATCTTAACAAGGTAAGAGTGCGAGGTAGTCTCCTTCCACTAACATACACAACATAGTTCTTGTCTTTCCATCATGGATAGGAACGGAGATGAACCAAGGGATGGAGAAGTCCTCCCCAACACCGAGAGGTTGGCTACCCAACACAACCTATGGACGCAACGCCAAGAGTTCAAGGAGAAACTCACCCTCTTCGAGACACGCATCGACAAGCAATACGACGAAGTGGCACACAACTTCTCCGTTGTGAACCAAGACTTGGCTCTACTTCGCGAAGCTACGGACAACTTGAATGGCCAAATGGCGGCCAATGATGCGAACATGGAGCGGCGCATGGATAGCCTCGAGCGCGCCATCACCAACTTGGGTCGTCATCGCTGACACCGCTCTACTTCATCATCATCAAGCTCGTCACAAGATTACTACTCTAATGGTGGCCATTCGTCCTCAAGCTCCACCTCAAGGCATGAAGACCATCATCGACCTCTTCGCCCACATGCTCATCATGAAGACTCTCGCTCCAACTCTAGGCGAGGAGAATTCTATCGCCATGCTCGTCTACATGAACATCCTCCACAAGACCAAGTCCTACACCAAGCTCGTCATCAAGTGGAACGCCATGCCCACCATGGGCGTGACGACCAACCCCAAGACCAAGGTCGTCAAGATCAACCTCGGCGAGATCTCCGACGTCATCCTCGCCATGACCAACGTGGAAGAGGAGATCCACAACATGATCAAGATGAGAGGACCAACAATGAGCTTCGTCAACAACCTCGTCAAGATCTTCAACAACATCACCATCGTGAACGAAGTGAAGCTAGTGTCCAACTTCAACGCCAACCCAATGCTATGGTTGGCCGTGGAAGACCTCCTATATCACCTCAAGCCGCAAGAGATGAAGGCATACGTCCTCGCCGAAGAAATTTGGAGGATGAAGAGAACATGTTTGAAAGGCTCAAGTTCACCATGCCTAAGTTCAAGGGTGAAGAGGATGCCGAGGCCTACCTCTCATGGGCACTCAAGGTTGACAAGATATTCCGCATCCACAACTACTCCGGTGCCAAGAAAGTGGCCATGGCGTCTCTTGAGTTTGAGGATTATGCCAACACTTGGTGGGAGCAAGTTCTCACTCTAAGGGAAGAAAAGGGTGAACCTCCAATTGACACTTGGGAAGAGATGAAGGAAGAGATGCAAGCTCACTTTGTCCCAACACACTACATGACCGACCTCTTCAACAAGCTCCAAAAGTTGAAGCAAGGCACCAAGACCGTTGAGGAGTTCTTCAAGGAGATGGAGTTAACTATGATGCGAGCCAACATCCAAGAATCCGAGAACCAAACCATTGCTCGTTTCTTCAATGGCCTCAACTACCCCATCAAGAGGATTGTGGAGTTCCAACCATATTCCAACATGGTTTAGTTGGTTCACCAAGCGTCCAAGGCCGAGCGCCAAGTGAATGAGGACATCAAGTATGTAACATCCCAAATTTCAATAAAAAGAAAGTTAGAGAATTCCAGAGAGCAAAATTTCAAACCAACAAAAACTTTTTAAATTGCATATAGTGACATGCATAGGACTTGTGCATTTGATTGATATGCCATGATGATTGTTATTACTTGTATGTGCTATACTCTAAAACCCTAATGTGATCATATGAAGATCACCAACCAAAATCAAAGAGGAAGAAAATCCAATAAAGGAAAAACCCTAAAAACCCTCACATATGCCCTATGGCATTTTTATAAATTTTGACCTTGGACCCAATGGGTCTTCACCATTAGTTGAATAATGTTACTAAACACTTATTACAACTTTTGGAATCAAAGAATCACAATTCAAATAATTTTCAAATGCAAATCTTGCTCACATATGATAATGGTCAAAATTGACAATTATAGTCTGATCACTACTTTGAGCCATTGCCATTCAATTTTCTCAAACCAAATCTTGCTAACTCTTTGCACCATTTCAAAGTCAACATCAAGGTGAACACTTTTTGTAAAGATCACCATACCAAAAGCTTTCTTGATCAAGAGCTATGCTCATCCAAAGTTTCAACTTTTTAACATATGTAACAATCTCCCACTTATCAAATTTTGCAAAACTTTGAATTAAACCTTGCCACCACCACCTCTCATCATCTCTGGTCAAATACAACTTATCTAAACACACACAATTCAAATTGGCCAACTATTTGAATTAAACCAAATTTGGACAAAATTTGCAAATAGCATCTATGGCACTATTACACACTATTTGCTATAGTGATCTACTCCACCTAATCTACCCCAAATCTATTCTACATTGTCCCCTGGTCCCCTTAATCCCATTCAATGCCAAATAGCACACTAGGGAGAGAGAGAGCAAGGCTAGACATGGCCATGCCGGCCATGTCGCCCAACCCGACGCTCTCCCCTCTCCTCCTTGCTTCTCTGCCCTGGCCACCGCGCCACAGCACGCCACCGCACCTCCCTAGCACTTCCTAGCACCGCCACAGTCGAGCTCGACGCCGACCATCGCCGAAGATCGCGCGCCAAGATCAGCCCTGGACGCCGCTCGCGTCGCGCATGCACGTGCATGGACACGCCCTGGCCGCCGCTCGCCTGGCCACCTCGCCCGCGCCCTGAACCACCTAGCTGCGAGTTGAGCATCACCGCGTCACCACGCAGCTCCCAGACATCGCCACGACCACGACCCGTGCCCACCGCCGCCGGAGAAGGAGACCCCGATCCGCCGCGGACGCCGCCAGACATGGAAGCAACGCGAGCTGTTCCGACGTCGCCCGACCAAGCTGTCGCCGCCAATAGCATCGCTAGGAACCGTAGAACGCTGCCACCACCTCGCCTAGCTCGACCGCTCGCCGGAATCGCCGCGCCATGGTCGACCACCACCCTGCCCCGCAGCACACTCGCGCTGCTATAAAAGGAGACCTTCCCTGGACAATCTAAGCACACCACCGCACTCGCCATCTCTCACTGCCTCTCAACCACCTCACCACTCTCTCGATTCACGCTGGAGCAAGGCCAATTGGGAGCTCGCCGCCGCGGAAGCTCTGCAGCAATCGCCGGCGAACCAGACCACCTCAGGCGACGCCACCTGTACCTAGAGCTTCGCCGTCGTCCACATCTACCCCGAGCACACTGCCATCCCTTGCTGGAGCCGCCGTAAGCCCTCCGACCCCCTACCGCCGCCGCCAGAGCGTCGGGTTCTCGTCGGAGACGACGATGAACCACGGCCGTTGATCTTTGATCTAATCCAACGCCCCTGGTTACTCCATACCGCTTCGGGTTTAAATAGACGCTGACATGCGGGACCCTCTGTCAGGCAGCCCGCGCGTCTCTGGACCGTGGCTGGGCTGGCCTTGGGCCATTTTTAAATCTTTCAGCCCGTTTAGTTTTCCCGCCCGGCCTTTTAATTCAAATTCGTTTTAAACAATTACAAATGAATTTCAATACTGCCTCCACTTTGAAAATCAATAGATTTAAATTGGCTAAACCAAATTCAATGAATTTTATGTTGTTGGAAAGCTAATGAAATTATCTACCAAATGCCACTTGTCCCATGACCAGATTCATTGTAGAATTAATTTGATAAAAAGAATAAGGCAGGGACTTTTCCCTATTCAAATAATTATTAAAAATCAACCAAAATAGATATTAAGTTAATTCCAACTCTAATAGCTCACATTTGACTTACACTAATTGATTATGCAATAAAATGGAGTGGTCACTTTGCATGATCATGCCCTAGTTAAATTAATGGATAATATGGCTAGTTTAACTAGTTGATATTGTCCAAAACTATTAAAGTAAATTATGTGGAGTCTTATACTTCATTTAAACTTGTCTCACATGAATTCATGGGATGTTTGGACCCCTGGTCCAAACTCTCTTATATGAGTTACTTGAGATTTAAATCATATGTAGTGTATTTAAATGATATGAGGTGATCCACCTCATTTAAATCATCTTCTCAAATGATGATGATGAACATTTGACTTAGGTCAATATAAGTTCATAGATGATTGTTTGAGAAATTAAATCTTAAGAAGATTTCAATGAGAGGAAATTGTTTCTCAAGAACCCTATGGAAACTATCATTCACATATTAAATACAAAGAAGTGAATTATATTTAAATAACACAACCCATGCACCCTAGTTAAAATTATTTGTGTGCATAGAATAGTTTGTGTGTTTATATGTGATATATGGAATATCCATTGAATTAGTGAGTAATTATACTCATATTCAAATTTAGACGCTAGCACCGGAGAGTACACCGAAGAAGAAGGTTGCTACCAAGAGGAGGAGGAGGAACAGTTTGAGAACTACCAAGGCAAGCTAATATTCTTGCAAAGTGCAAAGCCCCTTGGGGCAAGGCACCATGAATCTTACCTTCTCTTACATAAGCCTACCCCAAGTTTATACTTTACAAGTTTTACTTGTTGTTTTTCAAGGGTTACTTTTATAGTTAACTTTGGTCAAAGTAAAGGGTGGTTACTAGAGTAGTGAAGTAGTCTCAATCAAGCAAAGCAAGATAGCACCCCTCATGATCTAGAGCTAGTGCCAATGAAATAAAATTTGACTACTCTAGATGGGAACAAAGTGAATTGAAATGAATTTGAAACCTTGGAATGATGAAGCATTCCATTGAATGAATTTTGAAGGTGGATATGACAAAGAGAAGATGGTGATTTTTGATAAAACATGATGTTGGTTTGAATGCGATACCTTTCCAATTATTAAGTACCCCCACAATACCTGATTATGGGTAGGGCTTAACTGGAAGTTTATGCATCTTAGTATGGGTTCCCTCTGAACACACGTCATTGGGGTTACGCTTGAGGCTGCCTCCGTTGTTGAGAAATGATGTGAAATTGAGGTGAATTGTACGGCCAAGCCCTGTGCAGTTCCCAGGTTGACAGTTGGTCTTCACTGGGAGGCCAAGCTCATGGGGAGAGGTGCTCATACTAGGATTTATAAGTGAAAGGTTGTGGTTGATGATCCGCGTACTGTGTTACGATGATTCGGGGTAATCCCGACGGATGAAATCAAATGTTGTGGCACAAGTGTGCAACCTCTGCAGAGTGTAAACCTATTCGAATAGCCGCGTCCACGGTTACGGACGGTTGGAAAGGCCATACAGTTTCCGATGTCATAACTTTGAAAATGATGTTGAAAGATGATGGTGAAATGACTTGTGGTGAATTGAATTGAAATCACCACTAGAATGGTGGGAATGACACTAATGTTCCCACTTGAGTTAGTTAGCATATGAACCAGCTTTTCTCAAATACTTGTGAACTAAATTTAGCTTTATGCAAATAAACTAGAGCTTAGCAAACCTTACTAGAATGTCTAGCACTTACTTTAGTATTAGTTTGCGAGTACTTAAAGTACTCACGGCTTTGTCCCTGGCTATTCAAATGGCCAGAGTATGAAGATGAACAAGGCGATGACCAGCAGGACGCCTACGACAACTAGGAGTCTTCCGACGTCAAGCGTTGGCCTGTGGACTAGAGAGTCCGTGTATCTTACGCTTCCGCTATGAACTATGAACTTGTGTTTGTTCATTGATCGATAGATCAACTATTCATGTAATATGGATCATGTGATTCCAAATTTGTAAGACTTATGGTTTGTAATGAATGATGACTGTGATACTTAACTATTATGCCTCGCAACAACAATATTCCTGGGATTGCGATGTATGACATAATAGGCATCCGGACTTAAAAAAAAATCCGGGTGTTGACAAGTTGGTATCAGAGCCATTGTTTGACCTTAGAAGACCTTAGTTAGAATGGGCGTTCTGAAAAACTTAACTTTGAAATCAAATGAAAGAAAATATTTGTGAAAATTTACTACACTCTTGTCTTTGAGACTTTGCCAAAATTTTATGAATCATGTTCTATCTTATTTGAATCAACTTAAAATTTTGCCACACTTTACACTCTCTAACTTACTCATCCAATTCTCTTTCAGATGGAGCCGAATGAACCCATCAACACCAAGTTTTACCAGCTTGGGAACGGAGGAAGCTTGATCTTCGAGCACGACCTCAACGCCGTCTCTGACTTCCTTGGGCGCCCACACTCCGAGTTTCACGGGGTTCAGCTGGACGACACGCCCGGAGGAGAGTTGCAGTGGGTGATCACTGCCGACTTGAGGGGCAAGATGGAGCCTCCCACCTCGGAGAGGATCCTCTTCTCCTTCCGCGAGAGCAACTGGCTCGACGGACTCGCACGTGGCCTTCAGGAGGCACTTGCGCGCCTCTGTGGACAGAACGTGGTGTGCATCCTTGCGTCACGCTACGCCCACCTTGTGAGGCGTGATGCTGCGGGAGTGCCCATGGAGATGCAGCCGCACCCGGAGTTGAGGCACCATGCTGAGCACCTGGACTTCATGCTCTACCAGACTCAGAGGGACCTCGACGCCACTCGCGCTTACGCGAACCAGACCCATGCTCACATCACCGAGCAAGGTGAGGCGATCAAGCTACTCAACAACGACCGCAAGAGCCTTCGTCAGCATCGTGCCAAGAAGGACGCTACGATTCGGCGCCTTCGCGCCAAGATAGCATCACTCGAGGCCACTGTCAAGGCCCAGGGGGATCAGATTCGTGAGCTGGAGGATGACGATGGAGGCATCGACATTCGGGGAGGAGACGCCTTCCTGAGCGACGACAACGACTTTGAGGAGGACGAGAACACCGAGGAGGAGGACTACGAGTTCCTAGAGGCAGGACCCGACGACTACGTCCCGATCGATGTCAAGGATGAGGAGTAGTTGCACTAGTCTCACTTATGTAGGTGTGAGTTGTATCCCGTCCCTTGTATCGTAGCATGAGAATGGTTCTTAAAACCATTGGAGTATGTGTGTTAGTTTGTACTAGGTGTTGAATGAATGAATGTTATGTTTGTCATGAAAAGATTACAAGTTTTCGAAGGTTTTTCAAACTTAACCAAAATGAACCATAGAATGTTCCCTCTTATCTCATGATCTTCTATATCTTCAGATGGCCCCTCTGATACGTCTCCGACGTATCGATAATTTCTTGTGTTCCATGCCACATTATTGATGTTATCTACATGTTTTATGCACACTTTATGTCATATTCGTGCATTTTCTGGAACTAACCTATTAACAAGATGCCGAAGTGCCAGTTGCTGTTTTCTGCTGTTTTTGGTTTCAGAAATCCTAGTAACGAAATATTCTCGGAATTGGACGAAATCAACGCCCAGGGTCCTATTTTGCCACGAAGCTTCCAGAAGACCGAAGAGGAGACGAAGTGGGGCCACGAGGTGGCCACACCCTAGGGCGGCGCGGCCCAAGCCCTGGCCGCGCCGACCTGTAGTGTGGGGCCCTCGTGTGGCCCCCTGACCTGCCCTTCCGCCTACTTAAAGCCTCCGTCGCGAAACCCCCAGTACCGAGAGCCACGATACGGAAAACCTTCCAGAGACGCCGCCGCCGCCAATCCCATCTCGGGGGATTCAGGAGATCGCCTCCGGCACCCTGCCGGAGAGGGGAATCATCTCCTGGAGGACTCTACGCCGCCATGGTCGCCTCCGGAGTGATGAGTGAGTAGTCTACCCCTGGACTATGGGTCCATAGCAGTAGCTAGATGGTTGTCTTCTCCCCATTGTGCTTAATTGTCGGGTCTTGTGAGCTGCCGAACATGATCAAGATCATCTATCTGTAATTCTATATGTTGTGTTTGTTGGGATCCGATGAATAGAGAATACTTGTTATGTTGATTATCAATTTATATCTATGTGTTGTTTATGATCTTGCATGCTCTCCGTTACTAGTAGATGCTCTGGCCAAGTAGATGCTTGTAACTCCAAGAGGGAGTATTTATGCTCGATAGTGGGTTCATGTCTCCGTGAATCTGGGGAAGTGACAGAAATCTCTAAGATTATGGATGTGCTGTTGCCACTAGGGATAAAACATTGGTGCTATGTTCGAGGATGTAGTTACTGATTACATTACGCGCAATACTTAATGCAATTGTCTGTTGTTAGCAACTTAATACTGGAGGGGTTCGGATGATAACTTTGAAGGTGGACTTTTTAGGCATAGATGCATGCTGGATAGCGGTCTATGTACTTTGTCGTAATGCCCAATTAAATCTCACTATACTCATCATAATATGTATGTGCATGGTCATGCCCTCTTTATTTGTCAATTGCCCAACTGTAATTTGTTCACCCAACATGCTGTTTATCTTATGGGAGAGACACCTCTAGTGAACTGTGGACCCCGGTCCAATTCTCTATACTGAAATACAATCTACTGCAATACTTGTTTTACTGTTTTCTGCAAACAATCATCTTCCACAAAATACGGTTAATCCTTTGTTACAGCAAGCCGGTGAGATTGACAACCTCACTGTTTCGTTGGGGCAAAGTACTTTGGTTGTGTTGTGCAGGTTCCACGTTGGCGCCGGAATCTCTGGTGTTGCGCCGCACTACATCCCGCCGCCATCAACCTTCAACGTGCTTCTTGACTCCTACTGGTTCGATTAAACCTTGGTTTCTTACTGAGGGAAACTTGCCGCTGTGCGCATCACACCTTCCTCTTGGGGTTCCCAACGGACGTGTCAACTACACGCATCAAGCAAATTTCTGGCGCCGTTGCCGGGGAGATCAAGATACGCTGCAAGGGGAGTCTCCACTTCCCAATCTCTTTACTTTGTTTTTGTCTTGCTTTATTTTATTTACTACTTTGTTTGCTGCACTAAATCAAAATACAAAAAAAAATTAGTTGCTAGTTTTACTTTATTTGCTATCTCGTTTGCTATATCAAAAACACAAAAAAATTAGTTACTTGCATTTACTTTATCTAGTTTGCTTTATTTACTACTGCTAAAATGGGTACCCCTGAAAATACTAAGTTGTGTGATTTCACAACCACAAATAATAATGATTTCTTATGCACACCTATTGCTCCACCTGCTACTACAGCAGAATTCTTTGAAATTAAACCTGCTTTACTGAATCTTGTTATGCGAGAGCAATTTTCTGGTGTTAGTTCTGATGATGCTGCTGCCCATCTTAATAATTTTGTTGAACTATGTGAAATGCAAAAATATAAAGATGTAGATGGTGACATTATAAAATTAAAATTGTTCCCTTTCTCATTAAGAGGAAGAGCTAAAGATTGGTTGCTATCTCTGCCTAAGAATAGTATTGATTCCTGGACTAAATGCAAGGATGCTTTTATTGGTGATATTATCCCCCTGCTAAAATTATATCTTTGAGAAGTAGCATAATGAATTTTAAACAATTAGATACTGAGCATGTTGCACAAGCATGGGAAAGAATGAAATCTTTGGTTAAAAATTGCCCAACCCATGGACTGACTACTTGGATGATCATCCAAACCTTCTATGCAGGACTAAATTTTTCTTCGCGGAATTTATTGGATTCAGCTGCTGGAGGTACCTTTATGTCCATCACTTTGGGGGCGGCTACAAAGCTTCTTGATGATATGATGATAAACTACTCTGAATGGCACACGGAAAGAGCTCCACAAGGTAAGAAGGTAAATTCTGTCGAAGAAACCTCTTCCTTGAGTGATAAGATTGATGCTATTATGTCTATGCTTGTGAATGATAGGACTAATGTTGATCCTAATAAAGTTCCGTTAGCTTCATTGGTTGCCCAAGAAGAACATGTTGATGTAAACTTCATTAAAAATAATAATTTCAACAACAATGCTTATCGGAACAATTCTAGTAATAACTATAGGCCATATCCTTATAATAATGGTAACGGTTATGCTAATTCTTATGGGAATTCTTACAATAATAATAGGAACACACCCCCTGGACTTGAAGCTATGCTTAAAGAATTTATTAGTACACAAACTGCCTTTAACAAATCTGTTGAGGAAAAACTCAATAAAATTGATATTCTCGCTTCTAAGGTTGATAGTCTTGCCTCTGATGTTGATCTTTTGAAATCGAAAGTTATGCCTAATAGGGATATTGAAAATAAAATTGTTACTACAGCAAATGCCATCCAAGTTAGAATTAATGAGAATATAAGATTAATGGCTGAATTGCGTGCTAGGTGGGATAGAGAAGAAAATGAAAAACTAGCTAAAGAGAAAAATGTAGCTAAAGTTTGGACTATTACCACCACAAGCAATGTTGATTCTTCACATGTTGCTGCACCTCCTACTATTAATGGTAAAATAATTGGTGTTGGCAATGTTTCTACTCCTAGTGCAAAGCGTACAAAACTGCCTGAAATTGGTAAAACAGCTGAAACTGCCTGTGATAAAGCTGCTGAAATTTTTTCCAACATTGGGGATGATGATCCTATTGATTTAGATTATAATGGTTTGAATTTTGATGATTGCCACATCTCTGAAGTTATAAAGTTCTTGCAAAAACTTGCTAAAAGTCCTAATGCTAGTGCTATAAATTTGGCTTTCACGCAACATATTACAAATGCTCTCATAAAAGCTAGAGAAGAGAAACTAGAGCGCGAAGCCTCTATTCCTAGAAAGCTAGAGGATGGTTGGGAGCCCATCATTAAGATGAAGGTTAAAGATTTTGATTGTAATGCTTTATGTGATCTTGGTGCAAGTATTTCTGTTATGCCTAAGAAAGTCTATGATATGCTTGACTTGCCACCATTGAAAAATTGTTATTTGGATGTTAATCTCGCTGATAATGCTAAAAAGAAACCTTTGGGGAGAGTTGATAATGTTCATATTACCGTTAACAATAACCTTGTCCCCGTTGATTTTGTTGTCTTGGATATTGAATGCAATGCATCTTGTCCCATTATATTGGGAAGACCTTTTCTTCGAACCGTTGGTGCTATCATTGATATGAAGGAAGGTAATATTAAATATCAATTTCCTCTCAAGAAAGGTATGGAACACTTCCCTAGAAAGAGAATGAAGTTACCTTTTGATTCTATTATTAGAACAAATTATGATGTTGACACTTCGTCTCTTGATAATACTTGATACACACTTTCTGCGCCTAGCTGAAAGGCGTTAAAGAAAAGCGCTTATGGGAGACAACCCATGGTTTTTACTACGGTACTTTGTTTTTATTTTGTGTCTTGGAAGTTGTTTACTACTGTAGCAAACTCTCCTTATCTTAGTTTAGTGTTTTATTGTGCCAAGTAAAGTCGTTGATAGTAAAGTTCATACTAGATTTGGATTACTGCGCAGAAACAGATTTCTTTGCTGTCACGAATCTGGGCTGTTTTCTCTGTAGGTAACTCAGAAAATTATGCCAATTTACGTGAGTGATCCTCAGATATGTACGCAACTTTCATTAAATTTGAGCATTTTCATTTGAGCAAGTCTGATGCCTCGATAAAATTCGTCAATACGAACTGTTCTGTTTTGACAGATTCTGCCTTTTATTTCGCATTGCCAGTTTTGTTATGTTCGATGGATATTTCGATTCCATTGACTTTCAGTAGCTTTGTGCAATGTCCAGAAGTGTTAAGAATGATTATGTCACCTCTGAATATGTATATTTTGATTGTGCACTAACCCTCTAATGAGTTGTTCTAAGTTTGGTGTGGAGGAAGTTTTCAAGGATCAAGAGAGGAGTATGATGCAATATGATCAAGGAGAGTGAAAGCTCTAAGCTTGGGGATGCCCCGGTGGTTCACCCCTGCATATTCTAAGAAGACTCAAGCGTCTAAGCTTGGGGATGCCCAAGGCATCCCCTTCTTCATCGACAACATTATCAGGTTCCTCCCCTGAAACTATATTTTTATTCCATCACATCTTATGTGCTTTTCTTGGAGCGTCGGTTTGTTTTTGTTTTTGTTTTTGCTTGAATAAATGGATCCTAGCATTCACTGTATGGGAGAGAGACACGCTCCGCTGTAGCATATGGACAAGTATGTCCTTAGGCTTTACTCATAGTATTCATGGTGAAGTTTCTTCTTCGTTAAATTGTTATATGGTTGGAATTGGAAAATGATACATGTAGTAAATTGCTAAAATGTCTTGGATAATGTGATACTTGGCAATTGTTGTGCTCATGTTTAAGCTCTTGCATCATATACTTTGCACCCATTAATGAAGAAATACATAGAGCATGCTAAAATTTGGTTTGCATATTTGGTCTCTCTAAGGTCTAGATAATTTCTAGTATTGAGTTTGAACAACAAGGAAGATGGTGTAGAGTCTTATAATGTTTTCAATATGTCTTTTATGTGAGTTTTGCTGCACCGGTTCATCCTTGTGTTTGTTTCAAATAGCCTTGCTAGCCTAAACCTTATATCGAGAGGGAATACTTCTCATGCATCCAAAATCCTTGAGCCAACCACTATGCCATTTGTGTCCACCATATCTACCTACTACATGGTATTTCTCCGCCATTCCAAAGTAAATTGCTTGAGTGCTACCTTTAAAATTCCATCATTCGCCTTTACAATATATAGCTCATGGGACAAATAGCTTAAAAACTATTGTGGTATTGAATATGTACTTATGCACTTTATCTCTTATTAAGTTGCTTGTTGTGCGATAACCATGTTTCTGGGGACGCCATCAACTATTCTTTGTTGAATATCATGTGAGTTGCTATGCATGTCCGTCTTGTCTGAAGTAAGAGAGATCTACCACCTTAATGGTTGGAGCATACATATTGTTAGAGAAGAACATTGGGCCGCTAACTAAAGCCATGATTCATGGTAGAAGTTTCAGTTTTGGACATATATCCTCAATCTCATATGAGAATAATAGTTGTTGCCACATGCTTACGCATTAAAGAGGAGTCCATTATCTGTTGTCCATGTTGTCCCGGTATGGATGTCTAAGTTGAGAATAATCAAAAGCGAGAAATCCAAAATGCGAGCTTTCTCCTTAGACCTTTGTACAGGCGGCATGGAGGTACCCCATTGTGACACTTGGTTAAAACATGTGTATTGCGATGATCCGGTAGTCCAAGCTAATTAGGACAAGGTGTGGGCACTATTAGTATACTATGCGTGAGGCTTGCAACTTGTAAGATATAATTTACATAACTCATATGCTTTATTACTACCGTTGACAAAATTGTTTCATGTTTTCAAAATAAAAGCTCTAGCACAAATATAGCAATCGATGCTTTCCTCTATGGAGGACCATTCTTTTACTTTTATTGTTGAGTCAGTTCACCTATTTCTCTCCACCTCAAGAAGCAAACACTTGTGTGAACTGTGCATTGATTCCTACATACTTGCATATTGCACTTATTATATTACTCTATGTTGACAATATCCATGAGATATACATGTTACAAGTTGAAAGCAACCGCTGAAACTTAATCTTCCTTTGTGTTGCTTCAATGCTTTTACTATGAATTATTGCTTTATGAGTTAACTCTTATGCAAGACTTATTAATGCTTGTCTTGAAGTACTATTCATGAAAAGTCTTTGCTATATGATTCACTTGTTTACTCATGTCATATACATTGTTTTGATCGCTGCATTAACTACATATGCTTTACAAATAGTATGATCAAGGTTATGATGGCATGTCACTCCAGAAATTATCTTTGTTATCGTTTTACCTGCTCGGGACGAGCAGAACTAAGCTTGGGGATGCTGATACGTCTCCGACGTATCGATAATTTCTTGTGTTCCATGCCACATTATTGATGTTATCTACATGTTTTATGCACACTTTATGTCATATTCGTGCATTTTCTGGAACTAACCTATTAACAAGATGCCGAAGTGCCGATTCTGTTTTCTGCTGTTTTTGGTTTCAGAAATCCTAGTAACGAAATATTCTCGGAATTGGACGAAATCAACGCCCAGGGTCCTATTTTGCCACGAAGCTTCCAGAAGACCGAAGAGGAGATGAAGTGGGGCCACGAGGTGGCCACACCCTAGGGCGGCGTGGCCCAAGCCCTGGCCGCGCCGACCTGTAGTGTGGGGCCCTCGTGTGGCCCCCTGACCTGCCCTTCCGCCTACTTAAAGCCTCCGTCGCGAAACCCCGGTGCGAGAGCCACGATACGGAAAACCTTCCAGAGACGCCGCCGCCGCCAATCCCATCTCGGGGGATTCAGGAGATCGCCTCCGGCACCCTGCCGGAGAGGGGAATCATCTCCCGGAGGACTCTACGCCCCATGGTCGCCTCCGGAGTGATGAGTGAGTAGTCTACCCCTAGACTATGGGTCCATAGCAGTAGCTAGATGGTTGTCTTCTCCCCATTGTGCTTAATTGTCGGGTCTTGTGAGCTGCCGAACATGATCAAGATCATCTATCTGTAATTCTATATGTTGTGTTTATTGGGATCCGATGAATAGAGAATACTTGTTATGTTGATTATCAATTTATATCTATGTGTTGTTTATGATCTTGCATGCTCTCCGTTACTAGTAGATGCTCTGGCCAAGTAGATGCTTGTAACTCCAAGAGGGAGTATTTATGCTCGATAGTGGGTTCATGTCTCTGTGAATGCGGGAAGTGAGAAATCTCTAAGATTATGGATGTGCTGTTGCCACTAGGGATAAAACATTGGTGCTATGTTCGAGGATGTAGTTACTGATTACATTACGCGCAATACTTAATGCAATTGTCTGTTGTTAGCAACTTAATACTGGAGGGGTTTCGGATGATAACCTGAAGGTGGACTTTTTAGGCATAGATGCATGCTGGATAGCGGTCTATGTACTTTGTCGTAATGCCCGGTTAAATCTCACTATACTCATCATAATATGTATGTGCATGGTCATGCCCTCTTTATTTGTCAATTGCCCAACTGTAATTTGTTTACCCAACATGCTGTTTATCTTATGGGAGAGACACCTCTAGTGAACTGTGGACCCCGGTCCAATTCTCTATACTGAAATACAATCTACTGCAATACTTGTTTCTTGTTTTACGCAAACAATCATCTTCCACACAATACGGTTAATCCTTTGTTACAGCAAGCCGGTGAGATTGACAACCCCACTGTTTCGTTGGGGCAAAGTACTTTGGTTGTGTTGTGCAGGTTCCACGTTGGCGTCGGAATCTCTGGTGTTGCGCCGCACTACATCCTGCCGCCATCAACCTTCAACGTGCTTCTTGACTCCTACTGGTTCGATTAAACCTTGGTTTCTTACTGAGGGAAACTTACCGCTGTGCGCATCACACCTTCCTCTTGGGGTTCCCAACGGACGTGTCAACTACACGCATCACCCTCCCAATCGCACCAACGACGCGATGTTGCAACTGCTGCAAACCATGCTTGCCGACAGGGAAACAGAAAGAGCTGAACGCCAAGCCAACCTCATTGCCTTGCAGAACATTGCCAACCAAGGCCATGGAAATCATGATCACCCTGGATCTAAGCTCAAGAACTTCCAGAATACCAATCCCCCGGTGTTTAGCAAGACCGAGGAACCCCTCGACGCCGATGATTGGCTCCAGACTATGGAGAACAATCTGGAGGTAGCCGGAGTGGAAGCCAACGAGAAAGTCTTGTTTGCCACCCACTATCTCGCTGGACCAGCCCACGCTTGGTGGACAAGCACCCGTGCCATGAACGGAGGTCAGTTCATGACTTGGGAGGATTTCAAGCTCAAGTTCAGCAAGTACCATGTACCCCCGGGTCTTATCAAAAAGATGAGGGATGAGTTCCGTGAACTGAAACAAGGTCGCATGACGGTGGTTGAATACCGCGACAAGTTTCTTACACTGTCAAGGTACGCCCCTGATGAGACCGACACCGTTGAGAAGAGGAAGGAGAGATTCCTGAACGGACTGCATGATGAGATGCAGACTGTCCTCGTCAACATCCCCTTCGCCGACCTCGAAGCCCTTGTCGACTCCGCCATCCAGATGGAGGGCAAGTTGAACCAAGCCAATGAGAACCGCAAGCGCCACATGGCGGATCAAGCCACCCCCAGAAGTTTCGCCCTAGCTCAAGCGGAGGTTTCACTCCGAGAAACAACAAACCCCCGATGCAGAACTCGCGCCCCGGTTATCAGAACCGGAGTGGAGGAAACTCCAAGCCAGGAGGCTACAACAACAACAACTACAAAAACAATAACAACTACAACCGCGCTCCGCCTAGAGCCCCCAACAACAACAACAACACCAACAACAACACCAACACCGCCCCCAGAACCGGAAGCAACGCCGTCCCCGTTGCGAACAAGCAGGACAAGACCACCATCACTTGTTATGAGTATGGTGTAGTGGGGCACTACTCCAACGAGTGTCCCAAGCGTCTCGCCAAGCTCGCCGGCAACACCGCTGCACCTGCTCAGTAGCAACGCCGTGTCTCCACCGGCAAGAAGTTCGCCCCCAACAACCCCAATAACCGCAACGTCCGCCTCTACCACATGAACGCCGAAGAAGCCCAGGAAGCACCAGATGTTGTACTGGGTATGTTTTCTGTCAACCACATCCCTGCCAGAGTGTTGTTTGATTCCGGAGCTTCTCATTCTTTTATCACCGAAGACTTTGCATCAACAAGTAAAATTCAACCCCTCAGTTTGAAGCATGTTATGATAGTTCAAATTCCCGGATCAACCACCAAAGCCAGAAAATTTTGCAAAAATGTACCAATCAAAATCCATGATGTAGATTTCTATGCCAATCTAATCATTCTTGGAACCAAAGGTTTGGAAGTTGTCCTAGGAATGGACTGGATGTCCAAACACAATGGATTGATAGACTGTGCCAAGAAAGCCATAACCATGACTAGCAGCACCGGTATCGTAGTAGAGCACGTCTCTGAAAAACTACCCAGAAAATTTACCTGCAACCAAAGTGTATCCAAGCCAACTTTGGATCAAATCAGGGTCGTTTGTCGCTACCCTGATGTGTTTCCGGATGATCTACCCGGTATGCCCCCGGATAGGGATATCGAGTTTATCATCGAGCTAATCCCCGGAACTGGACCCATAGCCCAGAGAGCCTACAGCATGAACGCAACTGAGCTTGTGGAGCTAAAGAAGCAAATAGATGATATGTTAGCCAAAGGTCTGATTAGACCGAGTGCATCCCCCTGGAGATCACCCGTCTTGTTTGTGGACAAGAAGGATGGTGCAAATCGTTTATGTACGGACTATCGTAAGCTTAACGATGTCACCATCAAACACAAATACCCCTACCCAAGATAGAAGACTTGTTTGATCAACTCACCGGAGCCAAAGTTTTCTCCAAGATAGACCTTAGAACTGGATACCATCAGCTAAAGATCCGAGCCACCGACATTCCAAAAACTGCCTTTACCACCAGATATGGGTTGTATGAGTACAACGCCATGTCGTTTGGACCGACCAATGCCCCCGCTTATTTCATGAATCTCATGAATAAGATCTTCATGAACTTTTTGGACAAGTTTGTCGTTGTCTTCATCGATGACATACTCGTCTACTCCAAGTCCGAAGAGGAACATGAACAACATTTGGAGACCGTCCTGGAAACCCTTAGACAGCACAAGTTGTATGCCAAGTTCAGCAAGTGTGAGTTTTGGTTGGAAGAAGTTGGATTCCTGGGATACATCTTGTCTGCAGGAGGAATTGCCGTAGATCCCGCCAAAATCAAAACCGTTATGGAATGGCAAGCCCCAACCACCCAAACCGAGGTCCGCGCTTTTCTTGGATTAGCCGGATACTACCGCAGATTTGTAGAAGGTTTTTCGAGCATCGCTGATGCGCGTGGTTGACGTATTGTTTTTCCGTTCGACACGCGTCCGTTGGGAACCCCAAGAGGAAGGTGTGATGCGCACAGCGGCAAGTTTCCCTCAGTAAGAAACCAAGGTTTATCGAACCAGTAGGAGTCAAGAAGCACGTGAAGGTTGATGGCGGCGAGATGTAGTGCGGCGCAACACCAGGGATTCCGGCGCCAACGTGGAACCTGCACAACACAAACCAAGTACTTTGCCCCAACGAAACAGCGAGGTTGTCAATCTCACCGGCTTGCTGTAACAAAGGATTAGATGTATAGTGTGGAAGATGATTGTTTGCAGAAAACAGTAGAACGAGTATTGCAGTAGATTGTATTTCAGTATAGAGAATTGGACCGGGGTCCACAGTTCACTAGAGGTGTCTCTCCCATAAGATAAATAGCATGTTGGGTGAACAAATTACAGTTGGGCAATTGACAAATAGAGAGGGCATGACCATGCACATACATATTATGATGAGTATTGTGAGATTTAATTGGGCATTACGACAAAGTACATAGACCGCTATCCAGCATGCATCTATGCCTAAAAAGTCCACCTTCAGGTTATCATCCGAACCCCTTCCAGTATTAAGTTGCTAACAACAGACAATTGCATTAAGTATTGCGCGTAATGTAATCAATAACTACATCCTCGGACATAGCATCAATGTTTTATCCCTAGTGGCAACAGCACATCCATAACCTTAGAGGTTTCTGTCACTCCCCCAGATTCACGGAGACATGAACCCACTATCGAGCATAAATACCCCCTCTTGGAGTTACTAGCAAAAACTTGGCCAGAGCCTCTACTAATAACGGAGAGCATGCAAGATCATAAACAACACATAGACATAAATTGATAATCAACATAACATAGTATTCTCTATTCATCGGATCCCAACAAACACAACATATAGCATTATAGATAGATGATCTTGATCATGTTAGGCAGCTCACAAGATCCGACAATGAAGCATAATGAGGAGAAGACAACCATCTAGCTACTGCTATGGACCCATAGTCCAGGGGTGAACTACTCACTCATCACTCCGGAGGCGACCATGGCGGTGTAGAGTCCTCCGGGAGATGATTCCCCTCTCCGGCAGGGTGCCGGAGGCGATCTCCTGAATCTCCCCGAGATGGGATTGGCGGCGGCGGCGTCTCTGGAAGGTTTTCCGTATCGTGGCTCTCGGTACTGGGGGTTTCGCGACGAAGACTATTTGTAGGAGGAAGGGCAGGTCAGGGGGCCACACGAGGGGCCCAGGAGACAGGCCGGCGCGGCCAAGGGCTGGGCCGCGCCGCCCTACCTCCTGGCCACCTCGTGGCCCCACTTCGTTGACTCTTCGGTCTTCTGGAAGCTTCGTGTGAAAATAGGCCCCTGGGCGTTGATTTCGTCCAATTCCGAGAATATTTCCTTACTAGGATTTCTGAAACCAAAAACAGCAGAAACGACAGAATCGGCTCTTCGGCATCTCGTCAATAGGTTAGTTCCAGAAAATGCATAAATATGACATAAAGTATGCATAAAACATGTAGATATCATCAATAATGTGGCATGGAACATAAGAAATTATCGATACGTCGGAGACGTATCAGCATCCCCAAGCTTAGTTTCTGATCGTCCCGAGCAGGTAAATGATAAACAAAGATAATTTCTGGAGTAACATGCCATCATAACCTTGATCATACTATTGTAAAGCATATGTAATGAATGCAGCGATCCAAACAATGTAAATGACATGAGTAAACAACTGAATCATATAGCAAAGACTTTTCATGAATAGTACTTCAAGACAAGCATCAATAAGTCTTGCATAAGAGTTAACTCATAAAGCAATAATTCAAAGTAGAGGTATTGAAGCAACACAAAGGAAGATTAAGTTTCAGCAGTTGCTTTCAACTTGTAACATGTATATCTCATGGATAGTTGTCAATGTAAAGTAATATAACAAGTGCAATATGCAAGTATGTAGGAATCAATGCACAGTTCACACAAGTGTTTGCTTCTTGAGGTGGAGAGAAATAGGTGAACTGACTCAACAATAAAAGTAAAAGAAAGGTCCTTCAAAGAGGAAAGCATCGATTGCTATATTTGTGCTAGAGCTTTGATTTTGAAAACAAGAAACAATTTTGTCAACGGTAGTAATAAAGCATATGTGTCATGTAAATTATATCTTACAAGTTGCAAGCCTCATGCATAGTATACTAATAGTGCCCGCACCTTGTCCTAATTAGCTCGGATTACCTGGATTATCATCGCAATGCACATGTTTTAACCAAGTGTCACAAAGGGGTACCTCTATGCCGCCTGTACAAAGGTCTAAGGAGAAAGCTCGTATTGGATTTCTCGCTATTGATTATTCTCAACTTAGACATCCATACCGGGACAACATAGACAACAGATAATGGACTCCTCTTATATGCATAAGTATGTAGCAACAATTAATTTTCTCATATGAGATTGAGGATATTTGTCCAAAACTGAAACTTCCACCATGGATCATGGCTTTAGTTAGCGGCCCAATGTTCTTCTCTAACATTATGCAATGCTCTAACCATTTTAGCGGTAAATCTCCCTTACTTCAGACAAGACGAACATGCATAGCAACTCACATGATATTCAACAAAGAGTAGTTGATGGCGTCCCCAGGAACATGGTTATCGCACAACAAGCAACTTAATAAGAGATAAAGTGCATAAGTACATATTCAATACCACAATAGTTTTTAGGCTATTTGTCCCATGAGCTATATATTGCAAAGGTAGAGGATAGAAATTTAAAGGTAGCACTCAAGCAATTTACTTTGGAATGGCGGAGAAATACCATGTAGTAGGTAGGTATGGTGGACACAAATGGCATAGTGTTTGGCTCAAGTATTTGGATGCATGAGAAGTATTCCCTCTCGATACAAGGTTTAGGCTAGCAAGGCTATTTGAAACAAACACAAGGATGAAGCGGTGCAGCAAAACTTACATAAAAGACATATTGAAAACATTATAAGACTCTACACTGTCTTCCTTGTTGTTCAAACTCAATACTAGAAATTATCTAGACTTTAGAGAGACCAAATATGCAAACCAAATTTTAGCATGCTCTATGTATTTCTTCATTAATAGGTGCAAAGTATATGATGCAAGAGCTTAAACATGAGCACAACAATTGCCAAGTATCAAATTATCCAAGACATTTTAGCAATTACTACATGTAGCATTTTCCAATTCCAACCATATAACAATTTAACGAAGAAGAAACTTCGCCATGAATATTATGAGTAAAGCCTAAGGACATACTTGTCCATATGCTACAGCGGAGCTTGTCTCTCTCCCACACAAAGAATGCTAGGATCCATTTTATTCAAACAAAACAAAAACAAAAAACAAACCGACGCTCCAAGCAAAGCACATAAGATGTGATGTAATAAAAATATAGTTTCAGGGGAGGAACCTGATAATGTTGTCGATGAAGAAGGGGATGCCTTGGGCATCCCCAAGCTTAGACGCTTGAGTCTTCTTGATATATTCAGGGGTGAACCACCGGGGCATCCCCAAGCTTAGAGCTTTCACTCTCCTTTATCATGTTGTATCATCTCCCTCTCTTGATCCTTGAAAACTTCCTCCACACCAAACTCAAAACAACTCATTAGAGAGTTAGTGCACAATCAAAATATACATGTTCAGAGGTGACATAATCATTCTTAACACTTCTGGACATTGCACAAATCTACTGAAAGTTAATGGAATCGAAATATCCATCGAACATAACAAAATAGGCAATGCGAAATAAAAGGCAGAATCTGTCAAAACATAACAGTTCATAAAGACGAATTTTATTGAGGCACCAGACTTGCTCAAATGAAAATTCTCAAATTGAATGAAAGTTGCGTACATATCTGAGGATCACTTACGTAAATTGGAATAATTTTCTGAGTTACCTACAGAGAATTTTGCCCAGATTCGTGACAGCAAAGAAATCTGTTTCTGCGCAGTAATCCAAATCTAGTATGAACCTTACTATCAACGACTTTACTTGGCACAACAAAACACTAAACTAAGATAAGGAGAGGTTGCTACAGTAGTAAACAACTTCCAAGACTGAAAATAAAAACAAAGTACTGTAGTAAAAACATGGGTTGTCTCCCATAAGCGCTTTTCTTTAACGCCTTTCAGCTAGGCGCAGAAAGTGTGCATCAAGTGTTATCAAGAGACGAAGTGTCAACATCATAATTTGTTCTAATAATAGAATCATAAGGTAACTTCATTCTCTTTCTAGGTAAGTGTTCCATACCTTTCTTGAGAGGAAATTGATATTTAATATTACCTTCCTTCATATCAATGATAGCACAAACAGTTCGAAGAAAAGATCTTCCCAATATAATGGGACAAGATGCATTGCATTCAATATCCAAGACAACAAAATCAACGGGGACAAGGTTATTGTTAACGGTAATGCGAACATTATCAACTTTCCCCAAAGGTTTCTTTGTAGAATGATCAGCAAGATTAACATCCAGATAACAATTTTTCAGTGGTGGCAAGTCAAGCATATTATAGATTTTCTTAGGCATAACAGAAATACTTGCACCAAGATCACATAAAGCATTACAATCAAAATCATTGACCTTAATCTTAATGATGGGCTCCCAACCATCCTCTAGCTTCCTAGGAATAGAAGCTTCGCGTTCTAATTTCTCTTCTCTAGCTTTTATGAGAGCATTTGTAATATGTTTCGTGAAAGCCAAATTTATAGCACTAGCATTAGGAGTTTTAGCAAGTTTTTGTAAGAACTTTATAACTTCAGAGATGTGGCAATCATCAAAATTCAAACCATTATAATCTAAAGCAATGGGATCATCATCACCAATGTTGGAAAAAATTTCAGCAGTTTTATCACAGGCAGTTTCAGCAGTTTTAACAGTTTTAGGCAGTTTTTCGCACTTTGCATTAGAAGTGGAAACATTGCTAACACCAATTCTTTTATTAGTAATAGTAGGAGGTGCAGCAACTTGTGTAGCATTAGCATTACTAGTGGTGGTAATAGTCCAAACTTTAGCTATATTATCTTCTTTTTCATTTTCTTCTCTTTCCCACCTAGCACGCAATTCGGCCATCAATCTTATATTCTCATTAATTCTAACTTGGATGGCATTTGCTGTAGTAACAATTTTATTATCTATATCCTCAGGTTTAGCAGCCATTTTATTAATTAAAGAAGATTGTGACGCAGACATGTATGAGATTCGGTTTTCAGCGTTCGCAAGTTTAGTTTGCAACCCAGAGACCTCCATATTCAAATTTTCAAGTTGATTTCCTATATTCTTCAACAAGATAGATTGCTCATTCATAGTTTTAGTAAACAATTTATTTTGCTCATATTGTGATTGCATAAAGTTCTTGGTGGATCTTTCAATTTCTAACATCTTTTCCTCATTAGGTGAAGCGTATCTACCATAAGAGTTACCATTAGCAGGATATGGCCTAGAATTATTATAATTGTTATTTTTAATGAAATTCACATCAACATATTCTTTTTGAGCACCCAATGACGCTAACGGAACATTATTAGGATCAACATTAGGCCTACCATTCACAAGCATAGACATAATAGCATCAATCTTATCACTCAAGGAAGAGGTTTTGTTCGACAGAATTTACCTTCTTACCTTGTGGAGCTCTTTCTGTGTGCCATTCAGAGTAATTAATCATCATATTATCAAGAAGATTTGTTGCTTCACCAAGAGTGATGGACATAAAGGTACCTCCAGCAGCTGAATCCAATAGGTTCCGCGAAGAAAAATTCAGTCCTGCATAAAAGGTTTGGATGATCATCCAAGTAGTCAGTCCATGGTTGGGCAATTTTTAACCAAAGATTTCATTCTTTCCCAAGCTTGTGCAACATGCTCAGTATCCAATTGTTTAAAATTCATTATGCTACTCCTCAAAGATATAATTTTAGCAGGGGGATAATATCTACCAATAAAAGCATCCTTGCATTTAGTCCATGAATCAATACTATTCTTAGGCAGAGATAGCAACCAATCTTTAGCTCTTCCTCTTAATGAGAAAGGGAACAATTTTAATTTTATAATGTCACCATCTACATCTTTATACTTTTGCATTTCACATAGTTCAACAAAATTATTGAGATGGGCAGCAGCATCATCAGAACTAACACCAGAAAATTGCTCTCGCATAACAAGATTCAGTAAAGCAGGTTTAATTTCAAAGAATTCTGCTGTAGTAGCAGGTGGAGCAATAGGTGTGCATAAGAAATCATTATTATTTGTGGTTGTGAAGTCACACAACTTAGTATTTTCAGGAGTACCCATTTTAGCAGTAGTAAATAAAGCAAACTAGATAAAGTAAATGCAAGTAACTAATTTTTTTGTGTTTTTGATATAGCAAAGCAAATAAAGTAAAACTATCTACTAATTTTTTTGTGTTTTGATTTAGTGCAGCAAACAAAGTAGTAAATAAAATAAAGCAAGACAAAAACAAAGTAAAGAGATTGCGATGTGGAGACTCCCCTTGCAGCGTGTCTTGATCTCCCTGGCAACGGCGCCAGAAATTTTGCTTGATGCGCGTGGTTGACGTATTGTCTTTCCGTTCGACACGCGTCCGTTGGGAACCCCAAGAGGAAGGTGTGATGCGCACAGCGGCAAGTTTCCCTCAGTAAGAAACCAAGGTTTATCGAACCAGTAGGAGTCAAGAAGCACGTGAAGGTTGATGGCGGCGAGATGTAGTGCGGCGCAACACCAGGGATTCCGGCGCCAACGTGGAACCTGCACAACACAAACCAAGTACTTTGCCCCAACGAAACAGCGAGGTTGTCAATCTCACCGGCTTGCTGTAACAAAGGATTAGATGTATAGTGTGGAAGATGATTGTTTGCAGAAAACAGTAGAACGAGTATTGCAGTAGATTGTATTTCAGTATAGAGAATTGGACCGGGGTCCACAGTTCACTAGAGGTGTCTCTCCCATAAGATAAATAGCATGTTGGGTGAACAAATTACAGTTGGGCAATTGACAAATAGAGAGGGCATGACCATGCACATACATATTATGATGAGTATTGTGAGATTTAATTGGGCATTACGACAAAGTACATAGACCGCTATCCAGCATGCATCTATGCCTAAAAAGTCCACTTTCCGGTTATCATCCGAACCGCTTCCAGTATTAAGTTGCTAACAATAGACAATTGCATTAAGTATTGCGCGTAATGTAATCAATAACTACATCCTCGGACATAGCATCAATGTTTTATCCCTAGTGGCAACAACACATCCATAACCTTAGAGGTTTCTGTCACTCCCCCAGATTCACGGAGACATGAACCCACTATCGAGCATAAATACCCCCTCTTGGAGTTACTAGCAAAAACTTGGCCAGAGCCTCTACTAATAACGGAGAGCATGCAAGATCATAAACAACACATAGACATAAATTGATAATCAACATAACATAGTATTCTCTATTCATCGGATCCCAACAAACACAACATATAGCATTACAGATAGATGATCTTGATCATGTTAGGCAGCTCACAAGATCCGACAATGAAGCATAATGAGGAGAAGACAACCATCTAGCTACTGCTATATATGGACACATAGTCCAGGGGTGAACTACTCACTCATCACTCCGGACGCGACCATGGCGGTGTAGAGTCCTCCGGGAGATGATTCCCCTCTCCGGCAGGGTGCCGGAGGCGATCTCCTGAATCCCCCGAGATGGGATTGGCGGCGGCGGCGTCTCTGGAAGGTTTTCCGTATCGTGGCTCTCGGTACTGGGGGTTTCGCGACGAAGACTATTTGTAGGCGGAAGGGCAGGTCAGGGGGCCACACGAGGGGCCCAGGAGACAGGCCGGCGCGGCCAAGGGCTGGGCCGCGCCGCCCTACCTCCTGGCCACCTCGTGGCCCCACTTCATTGACTCTTCGGTCTTCTGGAAGCTTCGTGTGAAAATAGGCCCCTGGGCGTTGATTTCGTCCAATTCCGAGAATATTTCCTTACTAGGATTTCTGAAACCAAAAACAGCAGAAAACATCAACTGGCTCTTCGGCATCTCGTCAATAGGTTAGTTCCAGAAAATGCATAACTATGACATAAAGTATGCATAAAACATGTAGATATCATCAATAATGTGGCATGGAACATAAGAAATTATCGATACGTCGGAGACGTATCAATCGCTCGACCAATGACCCAATTGCTGAAAAAGGACAGGAAGTTTGCGTGGACCGACAAATGTGAAGAGAGCTTTCAACAGCTCAAGAGTAGACTGACAACCGCCCCAATCCTGATCATGCCAGATATCGCAAAGCCCTTTGACGTATATTGCGACGCCTCCAAGACTGGACTTGGATGCGTGCTTATGCAAGAAGGCAAGGTTGTATCCTACCTTTCAAGACAGCTAAAGCAACATGAACAGAACTACCCAACCCATGACCTCGAGCTTGCAGCCGTGGTCTTAGCCTTGAAAGTTTGGCGTCATTACCTCATGGGTAATCGATGCGAGATCTACTCCGACCACAAGAGCCTCAAATACATATTCACCCAGAAGGAGCTAAACATGAGACAACGCCGATGGATCGAATTGATCAAGGATTATGACATGGAGATTCACTACCACCCCGGCAAGGCCAATGTGGTAGCGGATGCTTTGAGTCGACTGTCTTGCCAGTTGAACTCCATGCTCGCAACCGAACAGCCCAGCTTGCATCAAGAGTTTGAACAGTTCAGACTTGAACTTGTTAGTGAAGGATTCCTAGCCAGCATAGAACTGCAACCTACCTTGGTTAGCCAAATCAAGGAAGCCCAGAAGGACAACGCTAGCATCGACGGAATCAAGAAACAGATAGCCGCAGGAAAAGCCCCCGGATTCACCGTAGATGAAGCCGGAGTTCTTTGGTACAAAGAACGTCTCTGCGTACCATCGGACTCTGACTTGAAACAAGTCATCCTGCAAGAAGCCCATGACACCCTTTATTCAATCCACCCCGGAGGTACCAAGATGTACCAAGACCTGAAGGAACAATTTTGGTGGCACGGAATGAAGAGAGAAATCGGTAGCTATATCGCCAAGTGTGACATCTGTCAGAGAGTCAAGGCAGAACATCAACGACCCGCCGGACTATTACAACCGCTCCAGATTCCAGAATAGAAATGGGACTCCGTAGGAATGGACTTTATCACCGGACTGCCCAAATCCAGCAAAGGCAATGATTCCATATGGGTAGTTGTCGATAGATTGACCAAAGTCACCCATTTCATCGCCGTCAAAACCACTTACCAAGGCCCAAAGTTAGCTGAACTATACATCTCCAGAATAGTCGCCCTGCACGGAACCCCCAAATCGATAGTGTCAGATAGAGGATCACAGTTCACCTCAAGATTCTAGCAGAAAGTGCACGAAGGACTAGGAACCCGTCTGAATTTCAGCACCGCCTACCACCCTCAGACCGACGGACAGACTGAGAGAGTCAACCAGATACTGGAGGACATGCTGAGAGCATGTGTACTGGAATATGGATCCAAGTGGGAAGACTGCTTACCGTACGCAGAATTCTCTTACAACAACAACTACCAAGCTAGCCTACAGATGGCCCCCTTTGAAGCCTTGTACGGAAGGAAATGCCGTACCCCCTGAACTGGTCAGAAGTCGGAGAAAGCCAAGTTTTTGGCCCAGATGTTCTTCGTGAAGCCGAAGAGAAAGTCCACAAGATCCGAGAGTACCTCAAGACGGCGCAATCTAGACAGAAGAGCTACGCCGACAAGAGACGTCGGGAGATGACCTTCGAGATCGAAGACTTCGTCTATCTCAAGGTATCCCCCTTGAAAGGAATGCAAAGATTCCAGCTGAAAGGAAAGCTCGCACCCCGATATGTCGGACCTTTCAAAGTCCTCAGCCGCCGAGGTGAAGTATCTTATCAACTGGAGTTGCCAGAAGAAATGTCGGCTGTACACGACGTGTTTCACATCTCACTCCTCCGGAAGTGCCTTGAAGTCCCCGAGAAGACCGAAGTGTTCAAGAACATCGATCACCGATCGGCGGATATCAACAAGGATCTGACTTACCGCGAAGTGCCGATTCGCATCCTGGAGGAAGCTTACCGAACCACCCGCACCCGAAGCAACAAGTTTCTGAAGATCCAATGGAGCAATCATACCGAGGATGAAGCCACATGGGAACGCGAAGACTTCATGAAGAAGGAGTACCCAGATCTCTTTAGTACCTAACTTTCTTTTTCGATCTCGGGATGAGATCTTTTGTAAGGGGGAAGGGTTTGTAACATCCCAAATTTCAATAAAAAGAAAGTTAGAGAATTCCAGAGAGCAAAATTTCAAACCAACAAAAACTTTTTAAATTGCATATAGTGACATGCATAGGACTTGTGCATTTTATTGATATGCCATGATGATTGTTATTACTTGTATGTGCTATACTCTAAAACCCTAATGTGATCATATGAAGATCACCAACCAAATAAATCAAAGAGGAAGAAAATCCAATAAAGGAAAAACCCTAAAAACCCTCACATATGCCCTATGGCATTTTTATAAATTTTGACCTTGGACCCAATGGGTCTTCACCATTAGTTGAATAATGTTACTAAACACTTATTACAACTTTTGGAATCAAAGAATCACAATTCAAATAATTTTCAAATGCAAATCTTGCTCACATATGATAATGGTCAAAATTGACAATTATAGTCTGATCACTACTTTGAGCCATTCCCATTCAATTTTCTCAAACCAAATCTTGCTAACTCTTTGCACCATTTCAAAGTCAACATCAAGGTGAACACTTTTTGTAAAGATCACCATACCAAAAGCTTTCTTGATCAAGAGCTATGCTCATCCAAAGTTTCAACTTTTTAACATATGTAACAATCTCCCACTTATCAAATTTTGCAAAACTTTGAATTAAACCTTGCCACCACCACCTCTCATCATCTCTGGTCAAATACAACTTATCTAAACACACACAATTCAAATTGGCCAACTATTTGAATTAAACCAAATTTGGACAAAATTTGCAAATAGCATCTATGGCACTATTACACACTATTTGCTATAGTGATCTACTCCACCTAATCTACCCCAAATCTATTCTACATTGTCCCCTGGTCCCCTTAATCCCATTCAATGCCAAATAGCACACTAGGGAGAGAGAGAGCAAGGCTAGACATGGCCATGCCGGCCATGTCGCCCAACCCGACGCTCTCCCCTCTCCCCCTTGCTTCTCTGCCCTGGCCACCGCGCCACAGCACGCCACCGCACCTCCCTAGCACTTCCTAGCACCGCCACGGTCAAGCTCGACGCCGACCATCGCCGGAGATCGCGCGCCAAGATCAGCCCTGGACGCCGCTCGCGTCGCGCATGCACGTGCATGGACACGCCCTGGCCGCCGCTCGCCTGGCCACCTCGCACGCGCCCTGGACCACCTAGCTGCGAGTTGAGCATCACCGCGTCGCCACGCAGCTCCCAGACATCGCCACGACCATGACCCGTGCCCACCGCCGCCGGAGAAGGAGACCCCGATCCGCCGCGGACGCCGCCAGACATGGAAGCAACGCGAGCTGTTCCGACGTCGCCCGACCAAGCTGTCGCCGCCAATAGCATCGCTAGGAACCGTAGAACGCTGCCACCACCTCGCCTAGCTCGACCGCTCCCCGGAATCGCCGCGCCATGGTCGACCACCACCCTGCCCCGCAGCACACTCGCGCTGCTATAAAAGGAGACCTTCCCTGGACAATCTAAGCACACCACCGCACTCGCCATCTCTCACTGCCTCTCAACCACCTCACCACTCTCTCGATTCACGCCGGAGCAAGGCCAATCGGGAGCTCGCCGCCGCGGAAGCTCTGCAGCAATCGCCGGCGAACCAGACCACCTCAGGCGACGCCACCTGTACCCGGAGCTTCGCCGTCGTCCACATCTACCCCGAGCACACTGCCATCCCTTGCTGGAGCCGCCGTAAGCCCTCCGACCCCCTACCACCGCCGCCAGAGCGTCGGGTTCTCGTCGGAGACGACGATGAACCACGGCCGTTGATCTTTGATCTAATCCAACGCCCCTGGTTACTCCATACCGCTTCGGGTTTAAATAGACGCTGACATGCGGGACCCTCTGTCAGGCAGCCCGCGCGTCTCTGGACCGTGGCTGGGCTGGCCTTGGGCCGTTTTTAAATCTTTCAGCCCGTTTAGTTTTCCCGCCCGGCCTTTTAATTCAAATTCGTTTTAAACAATTACAAATGAATTTAAATACTGCCTCCACTTTGAAAATCAATAGATTTAAATTGGCTAAATCAAATTCAATGAATTTTATGTTGTTGGAAAGCTAATGAAATTATCTACCAAATGCCACTGGTCCCATGACTAGATTCATTGTAGAATTAATTTGATAAAAAGAATAAGGCAGGGACTTTTCCCTATTCAAATAATTATTAAAAATCAACCAAAATAGATATTAAGTTAATTCCAACTCTAATAGCTCACATTTGACTTACACTAATTGATTATGCAGTAAAATGGTGTGGTCACTTTGCATGATCATGCCCTAGTTAAATTAATGGATAATATGGCTAGTTTAACTAGTTGATATTGTCCAAAACTATTAAAGTAAATTATGTGGAGTCTTATACTTCATTTAAACTTGTCTCACATGAATTCATGGGATGTTTGGACCCCTGGTCCAAACTCTCTTATATGAGTTACTTGAGATTTAAATCATATGTAGTGTATTTAAATGATATGAGGTGATCCACCTCATTTAAATCATCTTCTCAAATGATGATGATGAACATTTGACTTAGGTCAATATAAGTTCATAGATGATTGTTTGAGAAATTAAATCTTAAGAAGATTTCAATGAGAGGAAATTGTTTCTCAAGAACCCTATGGAAACTATCATTTACATATTAAATACAAAGAAGTGAATTCTATTTAAATAACACAACCCATGCACCCTAGTTAAAATTATTTGTGTGCATAGAATAGTTTGTGTGTTTATATGTGATATATGGAATAGCCATTGAATTAGTGAGTAATTATACTCGTATTCAAATTTAGACGCTAGCACCGGAGAGTACACCGAAGAAGAAGGTTGCTACCAAGAGGAGGAGGAGGAACAGTTTGAGAACTACCAAGGCAAGCTAATATTCTTGCAAAGTGCAAAGCCCCTTGGGGCAAGGCACCATGAATCTTACCTTCTCTTACATAAGCCTACCCCAAGTTTATACTTTACAAGTTTTACTTGTTGTTTTTCAAGGGTTACTTTTATAGTTAACTTTGGTCAAAGTAAAGGGTGGTTACTAGAGTAGTGAAGTAGTCTCAATCAAGCAAAGCAAGATAGCACCCCTCATGATCTAGAGCTAGTGCTAATGAAATAAAACTTGACTACTCTAGATGGGAACAAAGTGAATTGAAATGAATTTGAAACCTTGGAATGATGAAGCATTCCATTGAATGAATTTTGAAGGTGGATATGACAAAGAGAAGATGGTGATTTTTGATAAAACATGATGTTGGTTTGAATGCGATACCTTTCCAATTATTAAGTCCCCCCACAATACCTGATTATGGGTAGGGCTTAACTGGAAGTTTATGCATCTTAGTATGGGTTCCCTCTGAACACACGTCATTGGGGTTACGCTTGAGGCTGCCTCCGTTGTTGAGAAATGATGTGAAATTGAGGTGAATTGTACGGCCAAGCCCTGTGCAGTTCCCAGGTTGACAGTTGGTCTTCACTGGGAGGCCAAGCTCATGGGGAGAGGTGCTCATACTAGGATTTATAAGTGAAAGGTTATGGTTGATGATCCGCATACTGTGTTACAATGATTCGGGGTAATCCCGACGGATGAAATCAAATGTTGTGGCACAAGTGTGCAACCTCTGCAGAGTGTAAACCTATTCGAATAGCCGCGTCCACGGTTACGGACGGTTGGAAAGGCCATACAGTTTCCGATGTCATAACTTTGAAAATGATGTTGAAAGATGATGGTGAAATGACTTGTGGTGAATTGAATTGAAATCACCACTTGAATGGTGGGAATGACACTAATGTTCCCACTTGAGTTAGTTAGCATATGAACCAGCTTTTCTCAAATACTTGTGAACTAAATTTAGCTTTATGCAAATAAACTAGAGCTTAGCAAACCTTACTAGAATGTCTAGCACTTACTTTAGTATTAGTTTGCGAGTACTTAAAGTACTCACGGCTTTGTCCCTGGCTATTCAAATGGCCAGAGTATGAAGATGAACAAGGCGATGACCAGCAGGACGCCTACGACAACTAGGAGTCTTCCGACGTCAAGCGTTGGCCTATGGACTAGAGAGTCCGTGTATCTTACGCTTCCGCTATGAACTATGAACTTGTGTTTGTTCGTTGATCGATAGATCAACTATTCGTGTAATATGGATCATGTGATTCCAAATTTGTAAGACTTATGGTTTGTAATGAATGATGACTGTGATACTTAACTATTATGCCTCGCAACAACAATATTCCTGGGATTGCGATGTATGACATAATAGGCATCTGGACTTAAAAAAAAATCCGGGTGTTGACAAAGTACTCCAAGTCCAAGTCATACTTCGCCTCCAAGCTTGCTACATCAACTCCTACAACAAGTGTCATGCCCGCCGTGTCCTCTACACCATCCAAGCAACCGACTATCCAAAGTCGCATGAAGCAAACGGTGTCCTCCACCGCCTCCTCAAAGGCATCTACGGGACCCTCTAATGTCACTTGTTTCAAGTGTGGCACCCAAGGCCACAAGTCTTTCGAGTGCAAGAACACCAAGGTCATGATCACCATGGAGAAAGGTGACATAGAGACGCTAAGTGAAGATGAATATGAAGCCCTTGTACAAGCCGCCATTGCCAATGAAGAAGCTTATGATGAAGAAAGTGGAGAAAACCCTCTCTTATGTGAGCATGACCCAAGCCCTTCACTTCTGGTCACAAGGGTGCTAACAACTCAACCTCAAGCTATGGAAGACCAAAGGTGCAACATCTTCCAAACCCATGCCGGTATTGGTAGCAAGTCGATCAAGGTCATCATCGATGGAGGAAGTTTCCATAACCTTGCAAGCACCGAATTGTGTGAGAAGCTCAACCTCACCCTCCGCAAGCATCCTCATCCTTACCATATCCAATGGTTGAGCGACAAGGGCAACGTCAAGATACAACATACCGTCACCGTCAACTTCAAGATTGGACCTTATGAAGACACTATTGAGTGTGACGTGGTGCCCATGACGGTGTGCCACATGTTGCTTGGCCGCCCTTGGCAATTTGACAAGAAGGCTATACATGATGGGAACTCCAATGCATACACCTTCAAGGTCAAGGATAAGAAGTTTGAGCTACGCCCGATGACTCCTAGCCAAATCATCGCGGACAATGCGAAGGCTTTAGCGAGGTCATAACATCGCACCCACCATAGTGAGTTGAGAGGAGAAGGAGCGACCCACCACAAAGATAGTGAGCGCCACAAGCCATATATGAGTGAGATAAAGAGTGTCCTACTAGCCACCAAAAGTGAGTGGAGAGAAGTGCAAGAGAACCCATCCACCATATTGCACTATGTGCTCATTTGCAAGGGACCATCGTCGGCAACTAACGACTTAACCAACATTCCTTCGTCTTTGTTGTCTCTTTTGAAGGAGTTTCAAGATGTCTTCCCCGATGAGCTCCCTCATGGGCTTCCACCGCTTCGAGGCATAGAGCACCGCATCGACCTCATACCCGGCGCTCCGCTCCCAAACCGTGCCGCCTACCGCACCAACCCCGAAGACACAAAGGAGATCCAACGCCAAATACAAGATCTCCTCGCTAAAGGGTACGTTCGCGAAAGCCTTAGTCCTTGTGCGGTTCCCGTGATTCTTGTGCCTAAACCGGATGAGACGCAACGAATGTGTATGGATTGTCGCCCCATCAATGCCATTACCGTTCGTTACCGCCATCCCATTCCGCGTTTAGATGACATGCTTGATGAGTTAAGTGGTGCCACGATTTTATCTAAAGTCGATTTGCGTAGTGGCTACCACCAAATCCGCATGGCAATTGGTGATGAATGGAAAACGACATTCAAGACCAAGCTTGGTCTCTATGAATGGCTAATGTCTACGCCTCCTCCTTTTCCTGTAGACAGTGTTGGGCCTCCAAGAGCAGAGGTTTGTAGAACAGCAGCAAGTTTCCCTTAAGTGGATCACCCAAGGTTTATCGAACTCAGGGAGGAAGAGGTCAAAGATATCCCTCTCATGCAACCCTGCAACCACAAAGCAAGAAGTCTCTTGTGTCCCCAACACACCTAATAGGTGCACTAGTTCGACGAAGAGATAGTGAAATACAGGTGGTATGAATAAATAGTAGCAGTAGCAACGGCACCAGAAAAGTGCTTTGCCCAGGACAGTAAACAAGCAGTAGTAACGTAGCAGTAGTAACGCAGTAAAACAGTAAACAAGCAGCGATAGCAGTATTTAGGAACAAGGCCTAGGGATCATACTTTCACTAGTGGACACTCTCAACATTGATCACATAACAGAATAGATAAATGCATACTCTACACTCTTGTTGGATGATGAACACCATTGCGTAGGATTACACGAACCCTCAATGCCGGAGTTAACAAGCTCCACAATTCAATGTTCATATTTAAATAACCTTAGAGTGCACGAAAGATCAACACGACTAAACCAAGTACTAACATAGCATGCACACTGTCACCTTCACACTATGTAGGAGGAATAGATCACATCAATACCATCATAGCAATAGTTAACTTCATAATCTACAAGAGATCATAATCATAGCCTACGCCAAGTACTAACACGGATGCACACACTGTCACCATTACACCGTGCAGGAGGAATAAAACTACTTTAATAACATCACTAGAGTAGCACATGGATAAATTGTGATACAAAACACATTGCAATCATAAAGAGATATAAATAAGCACTTCACTATGCCATTCATAACGGTGAATAAGTATTACATGAAATATAGCCTAAGAGACCCACACGGTGCACACACTGTCACCTTTACACACGTGGGACAAGGAGTCTCCGGAGATCACATAAGTAAAATTCACTTGACTAGCATAACGACATCTAGATTACAAGCATCATCATATGAATCTCAATCATGTAAGGCAGCTCATGAGATTATTGTATTGAAGTACATAGGAGAGAGATGAACCACATAGCTACCGGTACAGCCCCGAGCCTCGATGGAGAACTACTCCCTCCTCATGGGAGACAGCAGCGTTGATGAAGATGGCGGTGGTGTCGATGGAGGAGCCTTCCGGGGGCACTTCCCCGTCCCGGCGGCGTGCCGGAACAGAGACTCCTGTCCCCCAGATCTTGGCTTCGCGATGGCGGCGGCTCTGGATGGTTTCTCGTACCGTGGCTTTTTCGTCTCGAGGTTTTAGGTCCAGGGGCTTTATATAGGCGAAGAGGCGGCGTCAGGAGGTCAACAGGGCGACGACACTATAGGGGGGCGTGGGCCCCCCCTTGGCCGCGCCGGCCTAGGGTTTGGTGGGTCTGTGCCCCCTCTCTGGCGGTTCTCGTGTGTTCTGGATGCTTCCGGGCAAAATAGGAACCTGGGCGTTGATTTCGTCCGATTCCGAGAATATTTCTTTACTAGGATTTCTGAAACCAAAAAAAGCAGAAAACAACAACTGGCACTTCGACATCTCGTCAATAGGTTAGTTGCAGAAAATGCACAAATATGACATAAAGTGTGCATAAAACATGTAGATATCATCAATAATGTGGCATGGAACATAAGAAATTATCGATACGTCGGAGACGTATCAGCATCCCCAAGCTTAGTTTCTGCTCATCCCGAGCAGGTAAACGATAACAAAGATAATTTCTGGAGTGACATGCCATCATAACCTTGATCATAATATTGTAAACACATGTAATGAATGCAGCAATCCAAAACAATGGTAATGACATGAGTAAACAACTGAATCATAAAGCAAAGACTTTTCATGAATAGTACTTTCAAGACAAGCATCAATAAGTCTTGCATAAGAGTTAACTCATAAAGCAATAATTCAAAGTAAAGGCATTGAAGCAACACAATGGAAGATTAAGTTTCAGCGGTTGCTTTCAACTTGTAACATGTATATCTCATGGATAGTTGTCAATGTAAAGTAATATAACAAGTGCAATATGCAAGTATGTAGAAATCAATGCATAGTTCACACAAGTGTTTGCTTCTTGAGATGGAGAGAAATAGGTGAACTGACTCAGCATAAAAGTAGAAGAATGGTCCTTCAAAGAGGAAAAGCATCGATTGCTATATTTGTGCTAGAGCTTTGATTTTGAAAACAAGAAACAATTTTGTCAACGGTAGTAATAAAGCATATGTGTTATGTAAATTATATCTTACAAGTTGCAAGCCTCATGCATAGTATACTAATAGTGCCCGCACCTTGTCCTAATTAGCTTGGACTACCGGATCATCGCAATACACATGTTTTAACCAAGTGTCACAATGGGGTACCTCCATGCCGCCTGTACAAAGGTCTAAGGAGAAAGCTCGCATTTTGGATTTCTCGCTTTTGATTATTCTCAACTTAGACATCCATACCGGGACAACATGGACAACAGATAATGGACTCCTCTTTAATGCACAAGCATGTGGCAACAATTATTATTCTCATATGAGATTGAGGATATATGTCCAAAACTGAAACTTCCACCATGAATCATGGCTTTAGTTAGCGGCCCAATGTTCTTCTCTAACAATATGCATGCTTAACCATAAGGTGGTAGATCTCCCTTACTTCAGACAAGACGGACATGCATAGCAACTCACATGATATTCAACAAAGAATAGTTGATGGCGTCCCCAGTGGACATGGTTATCGCACAACAAGCAACTTAATAAGAGATAAAGTGCATAAGTACATATTCAATACCACAATAGTTTTTAAGCTATTTGTCCCATGAGCTATATATTGTAAAGGTGAAGAGTGGAAATTTAAAGGTAGCACTCAAGCAATATACTTTGGAATGGCGGAGAAATACCATGTAGTAGGTAGGTATGGTGGACACAAATGGCATAGTGGTTGGCTCAAGGATTTTGGATGCATGAGAAGTATTCCCTCTCGATACAAGGTTTAGGCTAGCAAGGTTATTTGAAACAAACACAAGGATGAACGGGTGCAGCAAAACTCACATAAAAGACATATTGTAAACATTATAAGACTCTACACCGTCTTCCTTGTTGTTCAAAACTCAATACTAGAAATTATCTAGACTTTAGAGAGACCAAATATGCAAACCAAATTAGCAAGCTCTAGGTGTTTCTTCATTAATGGGTGCAAAGTATATGATGCAAGAGCTTAAACATGAGCACAACAATTGCCAAGTATCACATTATCCAAGACATTTTAGCAATTTACTACATGTATCATTTTCCAATTCCAACCATATAACAATTTAACGAAGAAGAAACTTCACCATGAATACTATGAGTAAAGCCTAAGGACATACTTGTCCATATGCAACAGCGGAGCGTGTCTCTCTCCCATACAATGAATGCTAGGATCCATTTATTCAAACAAAAACAAAAACAAAAACAAACCGACGCTCCAAGCAAAGCACATAAGATGTGATGGAATAAAAATATAGTTTCAGGGGAGGAACCTGATAATGTTGTCGATGAAGAAGGGGATGCCTTGGGCATCCCCAAGCTTAGACGCTTGAGTCTTCTTGATATATGCAGGGGTGAACCACCGGGGCATCCCCAAGCTTAGAGCTTTCACTCTTCTTGATCATATTGTATCATCCTCCTCTCTTGACCCTTGAAAACTTCCTCCACACCAAACTCGAAACAACTCATTAGAGGGTTAATGCATAATCAAAAATTCACATGTTCAGAGGTGACACAATCATTCTTAACACTTCTGGACATTGCCTAAAGCTAATGGAAGTCAATGGAACAAAGAAATCCTTCCCACATAGCAAAAGAAGCAATGCGAAATAAAAGGCAGAATCTGTCAAAACAGAACAGTCCGTAAAGACGAATTTTATTGAGGCACCAGACTTGCTCAAATGAAAATGCTCAAATTGAATGAAAGTTGCGTACATATCTGAGGATCACTCACGTAAATTGGCATAATTTTCTGAGTTACCTACAGAGAATTTTGGCCAGATTCGTGACAGCAAAGAAATCTGTTTCTGCGCAGTAATCCAAATCTAGTATGAACCTTACTATCAACGACTTTACTTGGCACAACAAAACACAAAACTAAGATAAGGAGAGGTTTCTACGGTAGTAAACAACTTCCAAGACACAAATATAAAACAAAGTACTGTAGCAAAATAACACATGGGTTATCTCCCAAGAAGTTCTTTCTTTATAGCCATTAAGATGGGCTCAGCAGTTTTAATGATGCACTCGCAAGAAATAGTATTTGAAGCAAAAGAGAGCATCAAGAGGCAAATTAGAAACACATTTAAGTCTAACATGCTTCCTATGAAAAGGAATCTTGTAAATAAACAAGTTCATGAAGAGCAAAGTAACAAGCATAGGAAGATAGAACAAGTGTAGCTTCAAAAATTTCAGCACATAGAGAGGTGTTTTAGTAACATGAAAATTTCTACAACCATATTTTCCTCTCTCATAATAACTTTCAGTAGCATCATGAGCAAACTCAACAATATAACTATCACATAAAGCATTCTTATCATGAGTCTCATGCATAAAATTATTACTACCCACATAAGCATAATCAATTTTAGTAGTTGTAGTGGGAGCAAATTCAACAAAGTAGCTATCATCAAATATAGGAGGCATATTGTAATCATAATCAAATTTACTCTCCATAGTAGGCGGCAACAAAAGACTACTATCATTATAATCATCATAAATAGGAGGCAAAGTATCATCAAAGTAAATTTTCTCCTCCATGCTTGGGGGACTAAAAAGATCATGCTCATCAAAGCCAGCTTCCCCAAGCTTAGAATTTTCCATAGCATTAGCAACAATACTGTTCAAAGCATTCATATTAATAACATTCCCATTAGCATGCATATAAAGTTCCATGGGTTTTTTAATTCTCTCTTCAAACACATCATGTCCTAATTCAAGATAAAGTTCATAAAGATCTCTCATATTTTTGTTGTTTTCCATTATGCCTAACTAGTGTAAACAAGAAACAAAAAGATGCAATTGCAGGATCTAAAGGAAATAGCTTCGAGCACAAACACAATGGCGCCAGAAAAGTACTACCTGGAACCGAAGTATGAGTGCCTTTTACCTTTCCTCCCCGGCAACGGCGCCAGAAAATAGCTTGATGTCTACGCCTCCTCCTTTTCCTGTAGACAGTGTTGGGCCTCCAAGAGCAGAGGTTTGTAGAACAGCAGCAAGTTTCCCTTAAGTGGATCACCCAAGGTTTATCGAACTCAGGGAGGAAGAGGTCAAAGATATCCCTCTCATGCAACCCTGCAACCACAAAGCAAGAAGTCTCTTGTGTCCCCAACACACCTAATAGGTGCACTAGTTCGGCGAAGAGATAGTGAAATACAAGTGGTATGAATAAATAGTAGCAGTAGCAACGGCACCAGAAAAGTGCTTTGCCCAGGACAGTAAACAAGCAGTAGTAACGTAGCAGTAGTAACGCAGTAAAACAGTAAACAAGCAGCGATAGCAGTATTTAGGAACAAGGCCTAGGGATCATACTTTCACTAGTGGACACTCTCAACATTGATCACATAACAGAATAGATAAATGCATACTCTACACTCTTGTTGGATGATGAACACCATTGCGTAGGATTACACGAACCCTCAATGCCGGAGTTAACAAGCTCCACAATTCAATGTTCATATTTAAATAACCTTAGAGTGCACGAAAGATCAACACGACTAAACCAAGTACTAACATAGCATGCACACTGTCACCTTCACACTATGTAGGAGGAATAGATCACATCAATACCATCATAGCAATAGTTAACTTCATAATCTACAAGAGATCATAATCATAGCCTTCGCCAAGTACTAACACGGATGCACACACTGTCACCATTACACCGTGCAGGAGGAATAAAACTACTTTAATAACATCACTAGAGTAGCACACGGATAAATTGTGATACAAAACACATTGCAATCATAAAGAGATATAAATAAGCACTTCACTATGCCATTCATAACAGTGAATAAGTATTCTGTGAAATATAGCCTAAGAGACCCACACGGTGCACACACTGTCACCTTTACACACGTGGGACAAGGAGTCTCCGGAGATCACATAAGTAAAATTCACTTGACTAGCATAACGACATCTAGATTACAAGCATCATCATATGAATCTCAATCATGTAAGGCAGCTCATGAGATTATTGTATTGAAGTACATAGGAGAGAGATGAACCACATAGCTACCGGTACAGCCCCGAGCCTCGATGGAGAACTACTCCCTCCTCATGGGAGACAGCAGCGTTGATGAAGATGGCGGTGGTGTCGATGGAGGAGCCTTCCGGGGGCACTTCCCCGTCCCGGTGGCGTGCCGGAACAGAGACTCCTGTCCCCCAGATCTTGGCTTCGCGATGGCGGCGGCTCTGGATGGTTTCTCGTACCGTGGCTTTTTCGTCTCGAGGTTTTAGGTCCAGGGGCTTTATATAGGCGAAGAGGCGGCGTCAGGAGGTCAACAGGGCGACGACACTATAGGGGGGCGCGGGCCCCCCCTTGGCCGCGCCGGCCTAGGGTTTGGTGGGCCTGTGCCCCCTCTCTGGCGGTTCTCGTGTGTTCTGGATGCTTCCGGGCAAAATAGGAACCTGGGCGTTGATTTCGTCCGATTCCGAGAATATTTCTTTACTAGGATTTCTGAAACCAAAAAAAGCAGAAAACAGCAACTGGCACTTCGGCATCTCGTCAATAGGTTAGTTCCAGAAAATGCACAAATATGACATAAAGTGTGCATAAAACATGTAGATATCATCAATAATGTGGCATGGAACATAAGAAATTATCGATACGTCGGAGACGTATCAATGGCTCATTATGCCTTTTGGTCTTTCCAATGCTCCATCAACTTTTATGCGTCTTATGAATCACATATTGCGACCTCTCACTGGCAAGAGTGTGGTTGTATATTTCGATGATATTCTCTTTTATAGCAAAAATCTCGAGGACCATGTGCAACATGTGAGAGAAGTCTTATGCATCTTGCGTCATGAGAAGCTTTATGCCAACCTCCCCAAGTGCACCTTTGCTCAAAACAAGTTGGTTTTTCTTGGATTTGTGGTTTCCGCCAATGGAATTGAAGTTGATTCTTCAAAGGTGGAGGCCATCCACAATTGGCCTACTCCTACAAATGTTGGTCAAGTCCGAAGTTTTCATGGACTTTCCGGTTTCTACCGCCGCTTTGTGAAAGACTTTAGCACCATTGCTTGCCCTTTGAATGAGCTTACCAAAAAGAATGTTCCGTTTGTGTGGGGCAAAGCCCAACAAAATTCTTTTGATGAGTTGAAGAAACGCCTTACCGAAACTCCCCTTCTTGTCCTTCCAAACTTTGCAAAAACTTTTGAGATTGAGTGTGATGCGAGTGGACTTGGTATTGGTGGCGTTCTTATGCAAGATGGAAAACCCGTGACATATTATAGTGAGAAGTTGGATGGCGCACGCCTCAACTATCCTATTTATGATAAGGAGATCTATGCTTTGGTTCGTGTTCTTGAAGTTTGGCAACACTATCTTTGGCAAAAAGAGTTTATCATCCATTCCGACCATGAGTCTTTGAAGTATTTGAAAAGCCAACACAATTTGAACAAATGACATGCAAAATGGGTTGAGTTCATTGAGTCCTTCCCGTATGTAATCAAATACAAGAAGGGCAAGGACAATGTAGTGGTAGATGCTCTTTCCCGCAAAAACACCCTTTTGCTTACTCGCTTGGATTTTCATGTCTTGGGACTTGAGGAGATCAAAGAGCTCTATCCTTCCGATTCTTTCTTTGCACCGATATTTGAGAAGTGTTCTGTTGAACGAGGATTTGATGATTTCTATTTGCATGATAGCTACTTGTTCAAAGCTAACAAGATTTGCATACCCGAGTCTTCTCTTCGAAAGTTGCTTTTGCAAGAGTCACATGGAGGTGGCCTCATGGGACACTTTGGACGTGACAAGACACTCTCGATGCTATCCACTCATTACTATTGGCCAAAGATGAAGCGGGATGTGGAGCGCCTATGCAACCGTTGCACTACATGCCTTCAAGCTAAGTCCACCACCAACCCTTATGGTCTTTACACACCATTACCTATTCCATATGCGCCATGGACCGATATAAGCATGGATTTTGTACTAGGGTTGCCTCGCACCAAACATGGTCATGATTCGATCTTTGTGGTAGTGGATAGGTTCTCTAAGATGGCACATTTCATACCTTGCCATAAGACCAATGATGATTCACACATTGCTTCATTATTTTTCAGGGAAATTGTTCGCCTACACGGAATACCGGCAAGCATTGTGTCGGATCGCGACGTCAAGTTCATGAGCTATCTATGGAAGTCGCTCATGGCCAAGTTTGGAGTGAAGCTCTTGTTCTCATCATCATCCCACCCGCAAACGGACGGACAAACGGAAGTGGTCAATAGAAGCCTCTCCACTCTTCTACGCATACTCGTGAAGAAAAACTTGAAGTCATGGGAAGAGTGCCTTCCACACGCGGAGTTCGCCTACAATCGAGCCACGCACAAAACAACATCACGGAGTCCCTTCATGATCGTCTACAGTTTCGACCCTCCCACGGCACTCGACATCCTACCACTTCCCCTTCATGAGAGGACAAACATGGACTTCGACAAGCGCACCACCACCATGAAGAAACTACATGAAGAAACAAGAGCGACCATACAAGAACATGTGCTCCGTCAAGCTGCCCGCCTCAACGCCAAGAAGAAGGAAAGAATATTTGAAGAAGGAGACCTCGTTTGGATCCACCTCCGGAAGGAAAGATTCTCTCATGAGCGCAACTCAAAGCTCAAGCCAAGAGGAGATGGCCCCTTCAAGGTCCTCAAACGCATCAACAACAACGCCTACGTCATCGACATCCCGACCTCCAAGTACTTGGTGAGCAACATGTTCAACGTCTCGGACTTATCGCCATATCATGGAGAGGAGGAGAAGCACGAGTCGAGGACGACTCTTTCCCAAGGGGGGGAGATGATGTAGCCCCGCTCACCGACGACACTACACCAAGACCAACAAGTCCCCCAAGTGGACCAATGACGCGGGCTCGAGTTAAAGCGCTACATGATAAGGTGAACTCGCTCCTCACCACCCTTGATCTCGGTACACCTTTGGATGGAATGCTACCTCATGCCGATATGCTTTGTGTCATTAGGTACAAGGTGCGTCAAGACCCCGGAGAGGAGGACACACCATGGTCAAGGGATGGAGAGGGGCAGCGGGACTTGAAGATGGGCATGAAGCTGGACCCGACATCACTCGAAGCGCGTGAAGAAAGAGAAGGAGCTGGCCAGCCCAGGACCCGGTCGACCGGCCCCACGACCGGACCACCCAGTCCCCAACCCGGTCAACCGGGCGGCACGCCGGACTCCCCTCGGTTTCGACCGAGCGTCGCACCGGGGCCAAACAGACGGAGATCTGTAACACTCCCGGTTGGCGCCCGGTCACCCGCCCGGTTTGGACCGGCCCCAGGCCCGGTCTGACCGGCCCCTGGACCGGATCCGACGAACTGGCTCCACCAAAACTGCCTAAGTTATCCAGTTATGTACCTTTTCGCCCTGCGGGCCATGTAGACCTATATAAGCACCCTGGACGCCCCCTTTACCCCTTAGACATAATCTGAGCTTAAACACTTCTTTGAGCTTTGTCTCCCTAGGGTTAGCATCCCTTTGTAATCAAGGCACTCTTGTTGTGGATCTGGATATTTGTGAGATTCTAGTGCAACCCACTCTCTCTCCCTCACCAATCTCCGTCTCCAACTGTCGAGGATACTCCTCGGTGATGTCTACGGGTGCTTCTATTCTTGTAGACAGTGTTGGGCCTCCAAGAGCAGAGGTTTGTAGAATAGCAGCAAGTTTCCCTTAAGTGGATCACCCAAGGTTTATCGAACTCAGGGAGGAAGAGGTCAAAGATATCCCTCTCATGCAACCCTGCAACCACAAAGCAAGAAGTCTCTTGTGTCCCCAACACACCTAATACACTTGTCAGATGTATAGGTGCACTAGTTCGGCGAAGAGATAGTGAAATACAAGTGATATGAATATATATGAGCAGTAGTAACGGCGCCAGAAAAGTGCCTTGCTGTCCAGGACTGGCGTGTAGTTGATGGTGGTAATATTGCGGACAGTACAGATGCAGTAGAACAGTAAACAAGCAGCGATAGCAGTATTTGGAAACAAGGCCTAGGGATCATACTTTCACTAGTGGACACTCTCAACATTGATCACATAATAAAATAGATAAATGCTATACTCTACACTCTGTTCTTGGATGATGAACACCACTAATTGCGTAGGATTACATGAACCCTCAATGCCGGAGTTAACAAGCTCCACAATATTCGATATTCATGTTTAAATAACCTTAGAGTGCATGATAGATCATTGCAATTACACCAAGTACTAACATAGCATGCACACTGTCACCATCACACTATGAAGGAGGCATAGATCACATCAATACTATCATAGCAATAATTAACTTCATAATCTACAAGAGATTACAATCATAACCTACGCCAAGTACTACACGATGCACACACTGTCACCATTACACCATGCAGGAGGAATAGAGTACTTTAATAACATCACTAGAGTAGCACATAGATGAATAGTGATACAAAACTCATATGAATCTCAATCATGTAAGGCAGCTCATGAGATTATTGTATTGAAGTACATAGGAGAGAGATTAACCACATAGCTACCGGTATAGCCCCTTAGCCTCGATGGAGAACTACTCCCTCCTCATGGGAGACAGCAGCGGTGATGAAGATGGCGGTGGAGATGGCAGCGGTGTCGATGGAGAAGCCTTCCGGGGGCACTTCCCCGTCCCGGCGGCGTGCCGGAACAGAGACTCCTGTCCCCCAGATCTTGGCTTCGCGATGGCGGCGGCTCTGGATGGTTTCTCGTACCGTGGCTTTTTCGTATCGAAGACTTATGTCAGGGGCTTCTTATAGGCGAAGAGGCGGCGTCAGAAGGGGTCTGGGGCCACCAGACACTAGGGCGGCGCGCCCCCCCTGGGCCGCGCCGCCACCATGTGTGGGCCCCCTGTGGCCCCTCTCTGGTGGCTCTCGGGTGTTCTGGAAGCTTCATGCAATCCTAAGACTCTGGGCGTTGATTTCGTCCAATTCCGAGAATATTTCCTTACTAGGATTTCTGAAACCAAAAACAGCAAAAAACAGGAACTGGCACTTCGGCATCTCGTCAATAGGTTAGTTCCGGAAAACGCATAAATATGACATAAAGTATGCATAAAACATGTAGATATCATCAATAATGTGGCATGGAACATAAGAAATTATCGATACGTCGGAGACGTATCAGCATCCCCAAGCTTAGTTTCTGCTCGTCCCGAGCAGGTAAACGATAACAAAGATAATTTCTGGAGTGACATGCCATCATAACCTTGATCATACTATTGTAAACACATGTAATGAATGCAGCGATCAAAACAATGGTAAATGACATGAGTAAACAATTGAATCATATAGCAAAGACTTTTCATGAATAGTACCTTCAAGACAAGCATCAATAAGTCTTGCATGTAAGAGTTAACTCATAAAGCAATAAATTCAAAGTAAAGGCATTGAAGCAACACAAAGGAAGATTAAGTTTCAGCGGTTGCTTTCAACTTATAACATGTATATCTCATGGATAATTGTCAATGCAAAGTAATATAACAAGTGCAATATGCAAGTATGTAGGAATCAATGCACAGTTCACACAAGTGTTTGCTTCTTGAGATGGAGAGAAATAGGTGAACTGACTCAACATAAAAGTAAAAGAATGGCCCTTCGCAGAGAGAAGCATCGATTGCTATATTTGTGCTAGAGCTTTGATTTTGAAAAAATCAAGAGAGTATAAAAGTAAAGTTTTGAGAGGTGTTTGTTGGTGTCAATGAATGGTAGTGGGCACTCTAACCCCCTTGCCAGACAAACCTTCAAAGAGCGGCTCCCATTTTATTTTATTTTTGTGTGGCACTCCTTCCAACCTTTCTTTCACAAACCATGGCTAACCGAATCCTCGGGTGCCTGCCAACAATCTCATACCATGAAGGAGTGCCTTTTTATTTTAGTTTTGTTATGATGACACTCCTCCCCACCTTTGCTTTCTCAAGCCATGGCTAACCGAATCCTTCGGGTGCCGTCCAACAATCACATACCATGGAGGTGTGTCTATTTTTTTGTTAATTAATTTGGGACTGGGAATCCCATTGCTAGCTCTTTTTGCAAAATTATTGGATAAGCGGATGAAGCCACTAGTCCATTGGTGAAAGTTGCCCAACAAGATTGAAAGATAAACACCACATACTTCCTCATGAGCTATAAAACATTGACACAAATCAGAGGTAATAAATTTTGAATTGTTTAAAGATAGCACTCAAGCAATTTACTTTGGAATGGCGGAGAAATACCATGTAGTAGGTAGGTATGGTGGACACAAATGGCATAGTGGTTGGCTCAAGGATTTTGGATGCATGAGAAGTATTCCCTCTCGATACAAGGCTTAGGCTAGCAAGGTTATTTGAAACAAACACAAGTATGAAGCGGTGCAGCAAAACTCACATAATTGACATATTGTAAACATTATAAGACTCTACACCGTCTTCCTTGTTGTTCAAACTCTTACTAGAAATTATCTAGACCTTAGAGAGACCAATTATGCAAACCAAATTTAGCAAGCTCTATATATTTATTCATTAATAGGTGCAAAGTATATGATGCAAGAGCTTAAACATGAGCACAACAATTGCCAAGTATCAAATTATCCAAGACATTTTACCAATTACTACATGTAGCATTTCCCGTTTCCAACCATATAACAATTAACGAAGCAGTTTCAACCTTCGCCATGAAAATTAAAAGCTAAGAACACATGTGTTCATATGAACCAGCGGAGCGTGTCTCTCTCCCACACAAGCATTTATTCAAACAAAAGCAAAAACAAAAACACACAGACGCTCCAAGTAAAGTACATAAGATGTGACCGAATAAAAATATAGTTTCAAGAGAAGGAACCTGATAATTTGTCGATGAAGAAGGGGATGCCTTGGGCATCCCCAAGCTTAGACGCTTGAGTCTTCTTGAAATATGCAGGGATGAACCACTGGGGCATCCACAAGCTTAGAGCTTTCACTCTTCTTGATCACATTGTATCATCCTCCTCTCTTGACCCTTGAAAACTTCCTCTACACCAAACTCGAAACAACTCATTAGAGGGTTAGTGCATAATCAAAAACTCACATGTTCAGAGGTGACACAATCATTCTTAACACTTCTGGACATTGCCTAAAGCTACTGGAAGTCAATTGAACAAAGAAATCCATCCAACATAGCAAAAGAGGCAATGCGAAATAAAAGGCAGAATCTGTCAAAACAGAACAGTCCTTAAAGACGAATTTTATTGAGGCACCAGACTTGCTCAAATGAAAATGCTCAAATTGAATGAAAGTTGCGTACATATCTGAGGATCACTCACGTAAATTGGAAGAATTTTCTGAGTTACCTACAGAGAATTAGGCCCAGATTCGTGACAGCAAGAAATCTGTTTCTGCGCAGTAATCCAAATCTAGTATGAACCTTACTATCAAAGACTTTACTTGGCACAACAATGCAATAAAACTAAGATAAGGAGAGGTTGCTACAGTAGTAACAAATTCCAAGACACAAATATAAAACAAAGTTTCTGTAGTAAAATAAACACATGGGTTATCTTCCAAGAAGTTCTTTCTTTATAGCCATTAAGATGGGCTCAGGAGTTTTAATGATGCACTCGCAAGAAATAGTATTTGAAGCAAAAGAGAGCATCAAGAGGCAAATTCAAAACACATTTAAGCCTAACATGCTTCCTATGAAAAGGAATCTTGTAAATAAACAAGTTCATGAAGAACAAAGTAACAAGCATAGGAAGATAGAACAAGTGTAGCTTCAAAAATTTCAGCACATAGAGAGGTGTTTTAGTAACATGAAAATTTCTACAACCATATTTTCCTCTCTCATAATAACTTTCAGTAGCAACATGAGCAAACTCAACAATATAACTATCACATAAAGCATTCTTATCATGAGTCTCATGCATAAAATTATTACTCTCCACATAAGCATAATCAATTTTAGTAGTTGTAGTGGGAGCAAATTCAACAAAGTAGCTATCATTTTTATTCTCATCATCAAATATAGGAGGCATATTGTAATCATAATCAAATTTATCCTCCATAACAGGAGGTAACAAAAGACTACTATCATTATAATCATCATAAATAGGAGGCAAAGTATCATCAAAGTAAATTTTCTCCTCAATGCTTGGGGGACTAAAAAGATCATGCTCATCAAAGCCAGCTTCCCCAAGCTTAGAATTTTCCATATCATTAGCAACAATGGTGTTCAAAGCATTCATATTAATAACATTCCCATTAGCATGCATATAAAGTTCCATGGGTTTTTTAATTCTCTCTTCAAACACATCATGTCCTAATTCAAGATAAAGTTCATAAAGATCTCTCATATTTTTGTTGTTTTCCATTATGCCTAACTAGTGTAAAACAAGAAGCAAAAAGATGTAATTGCAGGATCTAAAGGAAATAGCTTCGAGTACTTACAACGGCGCCGGAAAATAGCTTAGTAGCCGAGATCCGGAGTGTGAGTACCTTTTAACTTTCCTCCCCGGCAACGGCGCTAGAAAAGTGCTTGATGTCTATGGGTGCTTCTATTCTTGTAGACAGTGTTGGGCCTCCAAGAGCAGAGGTTTGTAGAACAGCAGCAAGTTTCCCTTAAGTGGATCACCCAATGTTTATCGAACTCAGGGAGGAAGAGGTCAAAGATATCCCTCTCATGCAACCCTGCAACCACAAAGCAAGAAGTCTCTTGTGTCCCCAACACACCTAATACACTTGTCAGATGTATAGGTGCACTAGTTCGGCGAAGAGATAGTGAAATACAAGTGGTATGAATATATATGAGCAGTAGTAACGGCGCCAGAAAAGTGCCTTGCTGTCCAGGACTGGCGTGTGATTGATGGTGGTAATATTGCGGACAGTACAGATGCAGTAGAACAGTAAACAAGCAGCGATAACAGTATTTGGAAACAAGGCCTAGGGATCATACTTTCACTAGTGGACACTCTCAACATTGATCACATAATAAAATAGATAAATGCTATACTCTACACTCTGTTGTTGGATGATGAACACCACTAATTGCGTAGGATTACACGAACCCTCAATGCCGGAGTTAACAAGCTCCACAATATTCGATATTCATGTTTAAATAACCTTAGAGTGCATGATAGATCATTGCAATTACACCAAGTACTAACATAGCATGCACACTGTCACCATCACACTATGAAGGAGGCATAGATCACATCAATACTATCATAGCAATAGTTAACTTCATAATCTACAAGAGATTACAATCATAACCTACGCCAAGTACTACACGATGCACACACTGTCACCATTACACCGTGCAGGAGGAATAGAGTACTTTAATAACATCACTAGAGTAGCACATAGATGAATAGTGATACAAAACTCATATGAATCTCAATCATGTAAGGCAGCTCATGAGATTATTGTATTGAAGTACATACGAGAGAGATTAACCACATAGCTACCGGTACTGCCCCTTATCCTCGATGGAGAACTACTCCCTCCTCATGGGAGACAGCAGCGGTGAAGAAGATGGCGGTGGAGATGGCAGCGGTGTCGATGGAGAAGCCTTCCGGGGGCACTTCCCCGTCCCGGCGGCGTGCCAGAACAGAGACTCCTGTCCCCCAGATCTTGGCTTCGCGATGGCGGCGGCTCTGGATGGTTTCTCGTACCGTGGCTTTTTCGTATCGAAGACTTAGGTCAGGGGCTTCTTATAGGCGAAGAGGCGGCATCAGAAGGGGTCTGGGGCCACCAGACACTAGGGCGGCGCCCCCCCCTGGGCCGCGCCGCCACCATGTGTGGGCCCCCTGTGGCCCCTCTCTGGTGGCTCTCGGGTGTTCTGGAAGCTTCATGCAATCCTAAGACTCTGGGCGTTGATTTCGTCCAATTCCGAGAATATTTCCTTACTAGGATTTCTGAAACCAAAAACAGCAGAAAACAGGAACTGGCACTTCGGCATCTCGTCAATAGGTTAGTTCCGGAAAACGCATAAATATGACATAAAGTATGCATAAAACATGTAGATATCATCAATAATGTGGCATGGAACATAAGAAATTATCGATACGTCGGAGACGTATCACTCGGCAATGCCCTCCGATTGGGGCTTCGGGTTGATGGAATCCTGTAAGATGACACGAGACATCGGTTCACAGACAAGCGGGGAGAGCGATTTACCCAGGTTCGGGGCCCTCGATGAGGTAAAACCCTTACGTCCTGCCTGTCTGATCTTGATTATGAAGATATTGGGTTACAATGGGGTGCCGAATAGTTCGGCTGAGATCTCGTCGAGAGGCTAAGTGCTACGGTGACCTAGCTCTAGACTTTTGGTGGCTAAGATTGCTAAGATTGATTGTGTCCCTCGGCAGCCCCTCTCCTGGCCTTTATATAGGGAGCCAGGTCTCAAGATGTCTACCCGAGTACGACTAGGTTTACAGTAGTTTTAAATCTAAGCTTTCCTTTTTCGGCTGCTTCCTTGTCTTGTCCGCCAAGGAATCTTCTGGTGCACCATCCACGTGGCCCGCCTTGCCTTCAAGTGCCTTCATGGGCCTCCAACTAGATCATACAGGATAGGGCAATGTCGGTTACCCGAAGGGTAATGCCCACGTCAGTAGCCCCCGAGTGTCTAGCCGAACATAGTTCGGGTAGAGACTGAAGCATGCCTCCTCTTGATGTTCTTCTCCTTGATTGTTCTTGTTCATCTTGAATCAACATCATCTTCATCTGTTGGGTGCGCGTCAGCGCTCCCGATGGGAGTAGCCCCCGTGTCTAGGTACGGATGCTTGCAATCCGTGCGTACACTCAAGTTGTACCACTCGAACGTTTTGCTCTGCCGAAGTTTTTATGCAAGTCTTCATAAGTCATCCGATATACTTCCCACATGCAAGGGATAATGAGTAACGTGCCCAACTTTTGCTGGTTAACTACCGATGGCAAAACAACGTTACCCTACACAGAATCAAGTCCCCGGGCATGATCCTGCAGTGCAAAAAAGTTTTGTCGGGTGCGCGTCCAGCGCTCCCGATGGGAGTAGCCCCCAAGTCTGGGCACGGGTGCTTGCAACCGGGTGCAGACTCGAGCTGAGCAATCATCTTTTTCTTCAATCTTTTTTCTTCGAATCTCCATTTTGTCGGGTGCGCGTCCAGTGCTCCCGATGGGAGTAGCCCCCGAGTCTAAGTGCAGATGCTCGCAATCTGTGCATAGACTCAAGTTCGTCATCTGATACCTTTTTATTCCTTCGAATACTTCGAGCATTCCTCACGACGTCATTGATGATGTTTACTGACATCTTGATTTTGACTGATAAGACGCGACCCGCTAGGCCCTTTCTCTGTCTGGCCCTATTTTTAAGCAATATCCGCCCTTCTCGTACAGTTGCCAAGGCGCCTCCTCGATTTCCGCAATCATCAATGGAAAAAGGTCCCTGTAATGAGCTGGTAGCAACGACACGTGCCTACGCAGTCCTCAAGTTCTTCCCCTTAAAATCTCCAAAGGACGAAAATCTCTAATCTTCTCCCATATTTGTCGTAGCATCTTCTCGTCCTTCTTCTTCCTCTTTCGTTCGCAACCGCTGCGCCGCCACCACCGTTTTTCCGATCTTCCCCAGATCTCGCAATGGTGAAGAAGAAGAACCCTGCCGCCGCCGCCAGTTCCACGAGCGGTGGCGCCGCCGCCAAAGCCTCCTCGAATCTTCCGATGAGGAGAGTTCCAGATGCTCCTCCCCCAGCTCCGGCGCCGCCAGCGCCGCCAGGCTCGATAGCCAAACCCGGAGATTGGCTAGCGTCCTCCATCACAAAGCGTGATGAGAAGAGGGCCCGAAGCCTCGGGTTAATTTCCTCCGACGAGGGGAATGTGATTCTTCCAGGTGCGATTTCTCGGCCCAATCCTCCTGCTGGTTTTACCGTGGTGTTCCTGTCGTTCTTGTATCGAGGTCTCTCGCTTCCTGCCTACGAATTCCTTCATCGTCTTCTGCGGACTTACGAAATCCAACTGTAGCAACTCACCCCTAATTCAATCCTTCACGTTACTGTGTTCATCACCCTCTGCGAGGCATTCTTGGGCATTGAGCCTCACTTTGGGTTGTGGAAAAAGATCTTCTTTGTAAAGAGATACAACAGTAGTAATGGATCTTTTGTCATTGGAGGAGTGGGGTTTGTTGTCCGTTCAAAGGTTAACTATTTCAGTTTCCCAACGAGAGAATCTGTGCAAGGATGGAGACTGAAATGGTTTTATGTCAAGGATTCCTCAACAACCGAGTCCCAGCTTCCTTGCTTTGCCGACGTCCTCGAAGCCAAGCCTAAACATTCTTGGAAGAACATCCTCTCTCCCGACGAAAGGATAGCAGCCGACGAATTATTTTCCAAATTCCTTCGGATCAAAGAGGCCGATGGTCAAACTATGATCGGCACAGAGGTGGCAGCGGTGTTCTTGAAGCGTCGAGTCCAACCAGTCATGGCCAGAGTTCGTCCGATGTGGTTGTATTCGGGTCCAAAGGATGAAACCAGGATAAATATTGCTGAACTGTCGGAAAAGGAGCTGCTTGATGAAGTCCGTCGCCTTACTCTCTTTAGTCAAGAAGACTCGATCCCATTGATATCTTCTTATACTCCTATTGACGCCGATCATCCACCGTCAGAGGTAATTTTCCTTCTCATACTCTTATTACTCTGCTTCCACTTAGTCGGCATAATTACTATTGTTCTTATTCGTTCTTTTCTTCGACAGATCCCCATAGTTTCTGGAAACTTGCATGATTCGCCAGACGATACTTCTGAGGGAAGAGGCTCCTCAATCCATGTTGATTTTCATACTGTCGAGTATACGGGCCCAGAGAGCGAACACGATGATCCGATAGATTCCGAAGTTGTCCACACCGATCTTCCTTCCTCAGCCAATGACGCTTGCGACACAGAGGGATCAGTGTGTGATGATGACGCTGATCGTGATGCCTTTGTTAATGCAGTTGTGGAGGAGACCAGAGCTTCGCCCGTGAAGAGATCAACCGGCGGCTTTGCCGATGAAGATGATCTCTTCGACATGTAAACGCCTTCTTCCTTGAGTTCATATTTTGTCTTTTATTACTCGCATTTCTTTCATAATTCTTGTCATCCATTTCCTTTCGCAGTGACGAAGGTTTCATTGAGCCTCCGCCTAAGAAAGCCAAATCTGGCGCTGCTCCACTGGACGTCGCGGCTTCCGAAGCTTCGGCTCCTAAGGAAGCCCCCGCGGCTCAGGTATCGACTGCTTCCTCCCTCACTAAGGGGAAAGATGCTCCTTCAACTGCTGCCGCCACGACTCCTCCTTCTGTAAGTCTTTTTTTTATTACAACGTGAATTTCCTGGAGTGTGCCTTGTTTGATGATTCTTTGCCAAACATCCTCTTTCCTTAAGGACCTGCGGGGCGTCATATCCTCTTTGGAGGCCTTCGCCTCCCAATTTACTTCCCTGGAGGCAGACAAGGTTCGGCTGCAGAAGGAAGTTAAATCTTCTTATTCAAAGTTGGACGGCGCAGTCAAGATAGCCGCCGCAGCTCGCCAAGAGGTCGACTCCCTGAAGGAGGAACTGGGCAAGCTGAAGGAGAAGCTGAAAGAAGAGGAAGCGTCTAGGCTGGCCGCCGAGGCTCGGGCAGCTGAAAAAGATGAACTCCTTCACCAGTCTTCCTTAGCTTTGCTTGGTAATCTCTTTTATGCTTCTCTATCGATTGTTGCGCTTGATAATTTGATTCTTAGTCAGTAATCCTTCCTATTTCATTTTCTTGCAGAGGCTGCCGACATCCCCGCCAATGCTTTGGACAAGATTCCAAACAACTCTCCGGCGAACGGTGTGTCGATGACTCTCGCCTCCCACCAGCTTACTCGGAAGCTCCTTGAAAAGGCGAAAGGCGCCATGGCGCGGATGCATTCGATGATCTTCCCCAAGATCAGTCAAGATAAGACTCTGGGGCAGCTGATCGACGCTTTCGCAGTCGACACCAAGGAGGTTATCGAGGTATTCAAATGCACTTCGAGTACCTATGGTGCCTGATACGTCTCCGACGTATCGATAATTTCTTATGTTCCATGCCACATTATTGATGATATCTACATGTTTTATGCACACTTTATGTCATATTCGTGCATTTTCTGGAACTAACCTATTAACAAGATGCCGAAGAGCCAGTTGCTGTTTTCTGCTGTTTTTGGTTTCAGAAATCCTAGTAAAGAGATATTCTCGGAATTGGACGAAATCAACGCCCAGGGTCCTATTTTGCCACGAAGCTTCCAGAAGACCGAAGAGTCAACAAAGTGGGGCCACGAGGTGGCCAGGAGGGTAGGCGGCGCGGCCCCACCCTTGGCCGCGCCGACCTGTCTCCTGGGCCCCTCGCGACGCCCCCTGACCTACCCTTCCGCCTACAAATAGCCTTCGTCGCGAAACCCCCAGTACCGAGAGCCACGATACGGAAAACCTTACAGAGACGCCGCCGCCAATCCCATCTCGGGGGATTCAGGAGATCGCCTCCGGCACCCTGCCGGAGAGGGGAATCATCTCCCGGAGGACTCTACGCCGCCATGGTCGCCTCCGGAGTGATGTGTGAGTAGTCTACCCCTGGACTGTGGGTCCATAGCAGTAGCTAGATGGTTGTCTTCTCCCCATTGTGCTTAATTGTCGGGTCTTGTGAGCTGCCGAACATGATCAAGATCATCTATCTGTAATTCTATATGTTGTGTGATGACCCACAAGTATAGGGGGTGTATCGTAGTATTTTCGATAAGTAAGAATGTCGATCCCAACGAGGAGCAGAAGGTGTTGACAAGCAGTTTCGATGAAGGATTCACTGTAAATGCTCACAGACAAGTATTCAGGGGGTTTTGATGTAACAGTTGAATAAAGTACGAGTAAGTAAAGTGCGAGAGTAATAATTGCAGCGAGTGGCCCAATCCTTTTTAGCACAAAGGACAAGCCGATTTGTTTACTTATAATGACCAAACGTTCTCGAGGACACACGGGATTTTAGTCTAGTGCTTTCGCTACATACGGCTAAATAATCTTCATTGTTATGATAAGTGTTGTGTGGGTGAACCTATGCTAATGTACCGCCCTTCCTAGGACTAATACATACTTGTGATTATACCCCTTGCAAGCATCCGCAACTACAAGAAAGTAATTAAGAATAAATCTAACCATAGCCTTAAACTCTGAGATCCTGCAATCCCTCCTGCATCGATATACCAACGGGGGTTTAGGTTTATGTCACTCCGGCAACCCCGCAATTAGCAAACGAATACAAGATGCATTCCCCTAGGCCCATAAATGGTGAAGTGTCATGTAGTCGACGTTCACATGACACCACTAGAAGAATAACACCACAACTTAAACATCACACCATTGAATATTACTCAACCATAGTTCACTACTAACATTTAGACTTCACCCATGTCCTCAAGAACTAAACGAACTACTCACGAGACATCTTATGGAACATGATCAGAGGTGATATGATGATGAATAACAATCTGAACATAAACTTGGTTCAATGGTTTCACTCAATAGCATCAACAACAAGTAGAGATCGATACCGGGAGAGTTTCCCCTATCAAACAATCAAGATCAAACCCAAATTGCTACGGCGGTGACGGTGTCCAGCGGTGATGACGGCGGTGATGATGGTGGAGATGATGATGATGGTGATGGTGATGATGTCCAGCTCGATGACGGTGACGATGGCGTCGATTTCCCCCTCCCGGAGGGAGTTTCCCTGGCGGATTCCTGCCCGCCGGAGAGCTCTTTTCTCTCTGGTGTTCTCCGCCCCGCAGAGGCGGCTGTAACTCTTCGCGAGGTACCCTCTGTGGCTTAGGTTTTCGGGGCGAAGGATTTCGCGAAGAAAAGGAGGCGAAAGGGGTCATGGGCCCCCCAAACCACATGGCGGCGCGGCCAGGGCATGGGCTGCGCCGCCCTAGGGTGTGGGCCCATCCCTGGGTCCTCCTGGCCCCTCCTTCTGGCTTCCTTCGTCATCTTGAAAAATAGGATTTTTGGTATAATTTCCTTCCACAGTTGATCTTCCGAAATATTGCGTTCTGACGGTGCTTTTTCCAGCAGAATCCTGGCTCCGGTGCTTGATCCTCCAATAATGATGAAACATGCAAAATAGATGAAATAACATAAGTATTGTGTCCCAATATGAAATATATCAATGAATAACAGCAAATTATGATATAAAATAGTGATGCAAATTGGACGTATCAACTCCCCCCAAGCTTAGACTTCGCTTGTCCCCAAGCGAAACTGAACTCGATAGACAGGACCACATGTTTATGGAGTGAAGAGTCGATAAATAAAATACGGACAAGAAGCATCATATTCATTCACACAAGACATTATAGTAAACAACCTCTTATAACTCAACTTGAAACAAGTATAAGGTAATCACAAGTAAAGGTGCATAAGAAATCATAATTGGTGATGGCAAACTTCGTTCTTGGTCAGAGAACAATTAATAGATTATAATTATCTCCTTGAGCAGCGCTCTTATGTTAAAGTTTATAAGGCACAACTTGCATACTCAATCATAATGGTCTTTTCATGATCATTGATAACTTGCAAAGCTATATTCATTCAGATAAAACTTGTACTAAACAAGGAAGAATAAAAGACATGATGTAGCAAATCACAATATAATGGTTTGATCACAACTACTCAAATGCTTGCTTGAGATGGAGGGAAATAGGTTTACTGACTCAACATAAAGTAAAAGACAGGCCCTTCGCAGAGGGAAGCAGGGATTAAATCATGTGCTAGAGCTTTTTCAATTTTGAAATCATATAAAGAGAATAAAAGTAACATTTTGAGAGGTGTTTGTTGTTGTCAACGACTGGTAGCGGGTACTCTAACCCCCTTGCCAAACAACCTCCAAAGAGCGGCTCCCATATTATTTTCATTTTGTGTGGCACTCCTTCCAACCTTTTCTTTCACAAACCATGGCTAACCGAATCCTCGGGTGCCTGCCAACAATCTCATACCATGAAGGAGTGCCTTTTTATTTTAGTTTTATTATGATGCTGACACTCCCCCCAACCTTTGCTTACACAAGCCATGGCTAACCGAATCCTTCGGGTGCCGTCCATCAATCACATACCATGGAGGAGTGTCTATTTAGTTTAATTAATTTGGGACTGGGAATCCCATTGCCAGCTCTTTTTGCAAAATTATTGGATAAGCGGATGAAGCCACTAGTCCATTGGTGGAAGTTGCCCAACAAGATTGAAAGATAAAACACCACATACTTCCTCATGAGCTATGAAACATTGACACAAATAAGAGATACTAAGTTTTGAATTGTTTAAAGGTAGCACATGAAGTATTTACTTGGAATGGCAGAAAATACCATGTAGTAGGTAGGTATGGTGGACACAAATGACATAGGTTTGGGCTAAGGTTTGAATGCACGAGAAGTATTCCCTCTCAGTACAGGTCTTTGGCTAGCAAGGTTAATTAGCAAGCATAAGAGTCGAGGGAAACAAACAAATATACATATGATAGAAACAATCATGCATCTTCCTTGTAAGCACAAACAATCTTAACTTCAGAATAATAAGCTATGAGCTACCAAGAAAGAAAGACAATGAAACATTTATATGTATTTCTCTTTTCTAACTAAACTCAAAGTGTTGTTGCTATTGACCAATGCTAAGTTTGCCAAAACCAAATAGATTTATTCAATGCTCCCAAAGTGATACCAATACTAACAACAAGGTAAATCATATAGTAGAGATTGCAAACTAAAATAAGATGTGCAATATGTAAATGATAAGACTTCTCATTAATATTCCATAACGATAACTCACACCAAGGGATACATAGATAACCAACTAAAGGAGAGATACTTCCAAACGCAACCCATCTTATATGATAACTTCCCTACTCATGATATGACACTACTTGACAAATAAAAGTAAAAGGTAGTGATAATGTGATACCGCGGCATGATACGTCTCCGACGTATCGATAATTTCTTATGTTCCATGCCACATTATTGATGTTATCTACATGTTTTATGCACACTTTATGTCATATTCGTGCATTTTCTGGAACTAACCTATTAACAAGATGCCGAAGTGCCAGTTGCTGTTTTCTGCTATTTTTGGTTTCAGAAATCCTAGTAAGGAAATATTCTCGGAATTGGACGAAATCAAAGCCCAGGGGCCTATTTTCTCACGAAGCTTCCAGAAGTCCGAAGGAGAGACGAAGAGGGGCCACGGAGGGGCCACACCCTAGGGCGGCGCGGCCCCCCCCTTGGCCGCGCGGCCCTGTGGTGTGGGGCCCCCGTGCCGCCTCTTGACCTGCCCTTTCGCCTATAAAAAGTCTCCGTGACGAAAACCCCAGTACCGAGAACCACGATACGGAAAACCTTCCAGAGACGCCGCCGCCGCCGATCCCATCTCGGGGGATCCAGGAGATCGCCTCCGGCACCCTGCCGGAGAGGGGAATCATCTCCCGGAGGACTCTACGCCGCCATGGTCGCCTCCGGTGTGATGTGTGAGTAGTCTACCCCTGGACTATGGGTCCATAGCAGTAGCTAGATGGTTGTCTTCTCCCCATTGTGCTATCATTGTCGGATCTTGTGAGCTGCCTAACATGATCAAGATCATCTATCTGTAATTCTATATGTTGCGTTTGTTGGGATCCGATGAATAGAGAATACTTGTTATGTTGATTATCAAAGCTATGCTTATGTGTTGTTTATGATCTTGCATGCTCTCCGTTATTAGTAGATGCTCTGGCCAAGTTGATGCTAGTAACTCCAAGAGGGAGTATTTATGCTCGATAGTGGGTTCATGCCTACGTGAATGCGGAGGAGTGACAAGAACCACTAAGGTTATGGATGTGCTGTTGCCACTAGGGATAAAACATTAGTGCTATGTTCAAGGATGTAGTCACTAGTTACATTACGCGCAATACTTAATGCAATTGTCTGTTGTTAGCAACTTAATACTGGAGGGGGTTCGGATGATAACCTGAAGGTGGACTTTTTAGGCATAGATGCAGTTGGATGACGGTCTATGTACTTTGTCGTAATGCCCAATTAAATCTCACTATACTCATCATGATATGTATGTGCATGGTCATGCTCTCTTTATTTGTCAATTGCCCAACTGTAATTTGTTCACCCAACATGCTGTTCGTCTTATGGGAGAGACACCTCTAGTGAACTGTGGACCCCGGTCCAATTCTCTTTACTGAAATACAATCTACTGCAATACTGTTCTACTGTTTTCTGCAAACAATCATCTTCCACACAATATGGATAATCCTTTGTTACAGCAAGCCGGTGAGATTGACAACCTCACTGTTTCGTTGGGGCAAAGTACTTTGGTTGTGTTGTGCAGGTTCCACGTTGGCGCCGGAATCTCTGGTGTTGCGCCGCACTACATCCCGCCGCCATCAACCTTCAACGTGCTTCTTGGCTCCTCCTGGTTCGATAAACCTTGGTTTCTTTCTGAGGGAAAACTTGCTGCTGTGCGCATCATACCTTCCTCTTGGGGTTCCCAACGAACGTGTGAGTTACACGCCATCAAGCATATTTTCTGGTGCCGTTGCCGGGGAAATCAAGACACGCTGCAAGGGGAGTCTCCACTTCTCAATCTCTTTACTTTGTTTTTGTCTTGCTTAGTTTTATTTACTACTTTGTTTGCTGCACTAAATCAAAATACAAAAAAATTAGTTGCTAGTTTTACTTTATTTGTTATCTTGTTTGCTATATCAAAAACACAAAAAAATTAGTTTACTTGCATTTACTTTACTTATTTCATCATGTTTCCTTTTAATTTTACCACAAAAGACATACCGGTAGGACGTGGGTCTATAGTTGGGAGAAATAATATAGAAGAATTTTTCAATCATGTTAGTACTATTGAAAATTTTGAAGATAGACACTTGGTAGACCTTGCGCCTACTTATGAAATTGCTGCTGCACATTTAGTTCGCTTGTTGGAAACTAAATTTGTTAATCTTAATCCTATAATCCAACACATGTTCTTCACACTTGGCAATATGGAAGAAGGGGAAAAGAAAGATTTTGTATTAGAAACCCTTCTTAGAGAATTTGGTGGTTTAGCAAGAGAAGCTAGAAAGGTGTTTGCTAAATTCAATATGCTTGGTTCTCCTACTAATTTTGTTAGTCTCCTTGAAAAGATGGATATGGATAGAATGAGATTCACTAATAATATTGATGATAGAGGGGAGATCAAAGCACCAATACCATGTAAGCTCCTGGCTATGAATGATGCACTAGAAAATAACTATGCTTGGCTAGTTCCTGAAAATTTGTTTGATGAGAATAGCACGCCTAAGACTAATGAAAAGGGAGATGCTGAAACTTATGTATCCAATATACTATGCCTAGTTGAGAAAACCCCACACCCCGCTGTAGAAGTACCACCCTTCGATAATACTTGATACACACTTTCTGCGCCTAGCTGAAAGGCGTTAAAGAAAAGCGCTTATGGGAGACAACCCATGTTTTTACCTACAGTATTTTGTTTTTATTTTGTGTCTTGGAAGTTGTTTACTACTGTAGCAACCTCTCCTTATCTTAGTTTTGTGTTTTGTTGTGCCAAGTTAAGCCGTTGATAGAAAAGTAAGTACTAGATTTGGATTACTGCACAGTTCCAGATTTCTTTGCTGTCACGAATCTGGGTCCACCTCCCTGTAGGTAACTCAGAAAATTAAGCCAATTTACGTGCATGATCCACAGATATGTACGCAACTTTCATTCAATTTGAGCATTTTCATTTGAGCAAGTCTGGTGCCATTTTAAAATTCGTCAATACGAACTGTTCTGTTTTGACAGATTCTGCCTTTTATTTCGCATTGCCTCTTTCGCTATGTTGGATGAATTTCTTTGATCCACTAATGTCCAGTAGCATTATGCAATGTCCAGAAGTGTTAAGAATGATTGTGTCACCTCTGAATATGTCAATTTATAATGTGCACTAACCCTCTAATGAGTTGTTTCGAGTTTGGTGTGGAGGAAGTTTTCAAGGATCAAGAGAGGAGTATGATGCAACATGATCAAGGAGAGTGAAAGCTCTAAGCTTGGGGATGCACCCGGTGGTTCACCCCTGCATATATCAAGAAGACTCAAGCGTCTAAGCTTGGGGATGCCCAAGGCATCCCCTTCTTCATCGACAACATTATCAGGTTCCTCCCCTGAAACTATATTTTTATTCCATCACATCTTATGTGCTTTTTCTTGGAGCGTCGGTTTGTTTTTGTTTTTGTTTTGTTTGAATAAAATGGATCCTAGCATTCACTTTATGGGAGAGATACACGCTCCGCTGTAGCATATGGACAAGTATGTCATTGGTTTCTACTCATAGTATTCATGGCGAAGTTTCTCCTTCGTTAAATTGTTATATGGTTGGAATTGGAAAATGATACATGTAGTAATTGCTATAAATGTCTTGGGTAATGTGATACTTGGCAATTGTTGTGCTCATGATTAAGCTCTTGCATCATATGCTTTGCACCCATTAATGAAGAAATACATAGAGCATGCTAAAATTTGGTTTGCATATTTGGTTTCTCTAAGGTCTAGATAATTTCTAGTATTGAGTTTGAACAACAAGGAAGACGGTGTAGAGTCTTATAATGTTTTCAATATGTCTTTTATGTGAGTTTTGCTGCACCGGTTCATCCTTGTGTTTGTTTCAAATAAGCCTTGCTAGCCTAAACCTTGTATCGAGAGGGAATACTTCTCATGCATCCAAAATACTTGAGCCAACCACTATGCCATTTGTGTCCACCATACCTACCTACTACATGGTATTTTCCGCCATTCCAAAGTAAATTGCTTGAGTGCTACCTTTAAAATTCCATCATTCACCTTTGCAATATATAGCTCATGGGACAAATAGCTTTAAACTATTGTGGTATTGAATATGTAATTATGCACTTTATCTCTTATTAAGTTGCTTGTTGTGCGATAACCATGTTTACTGGGGACGCCATCAACTACTCTTTGTTGAATTTCATGTGAGTTGCTATGCATGTTCGTCTTGTCTGAAGTAAGAGAGATCTACCACCATAGGGTTAAGCATGCATATGTTAGAGAAGAACATTGGGCCGCTAACTAAAGCCATGTTCCATGGTGGAAGTTTCAGTTTTGGACAACAATCCTCAAATCTCAAATGAGAAAATTATTAATTGTTGTTATATGCTTATGCATAAAAGAGGAGTCCATTATCTGTTGTCTATGTTGTCCCGGTATGGATGTCTAAGTTGAAGAATAATCAATAGCGAGAAATCCAATGCGAGCTTTCTCCTTAGACCTTCGTACAGGCGGCATAGAGGTACCCCTTTGTGACACTTGGTAAAAACAATGCATTGTGATGATCCGGTAGTCCAAGCTAATTAGGACAAGGTGCGGGCACTATTAGTATACTATGCATGAGGCTTGCAACTTGTAAGATATAATTTACATGATACATATGCTTTATTACTACCGTTGACAAAATTGTTTCATGTTTTCAAAATCAAAGCTCTAGCACAAATATAGCAATCGATGCTTTTCCTCTATGGAGGACCATTCTTTTACTTTCAATGTTGAGTCAGTTCACCTATTTCTCTCCACCTCAAGAAGCAAACACTTGTGTGAACTATGCATTGATTCCTACATACTTGCTTATTGCACTTATTATATTACTCTATGTTGACAATATCCATGAGATATACATGTTACAAGTTGAAAGCAACCGCTGAAACTTAATCTTCTTTTGTGTTGCTTCAATACCTTTACTTTGAATTATTGCTTTATGAGTTAACTCTTATGCAAGACTTATTGATGCTTGTCTTGAAGTGCTATTCATAAAAAGTCTTTGCTATATGATTCACTTGTTTACTCATGTCATATACATTGTTTCGATCGCTGCATTCACTACATATGCTTTACAAATAGTATGATCAAGATTATGATGGCATGTCACTCCAGAAATTATCTGTGTTATCGTTTTACCTGCTCGGGACGAGCAGAACTAAGCTTGGGGATGCTGATACGTCTCCGACGTATCGATAATTTCTTATGTTCCATGCCACATTATTGATGTTATCTACATGTTTTATGCACACTTTATGTCATATTCGTGCATTTTATGGAACTAACCTATTAACAAGATGCCGAAGTGCCGATTCTTTGTTTTCTGCTGTTTTTGGTTCCAGAAATCCTAGTAAGGAAATATTCTCGGAATTGGACGAAATCAAAGCCCAGGGGCCTATTTTCTCACGAAGCTTCCAGAAGTCCGAAGGAGAGACGAAGAGGGGCCACGGAGGGGCCACACCCTAGGGCGGCGCGGCCCCCCCCTTGGCCGCGCGGCCCTGTGGTGTGGGGCCCCCGTGCCGCCTCTTGACCTGCCCTTTCGCCTATAAAAAGTCTCCGTGACGAAAACCCCAGTACCGAGAACCACGATACGGAAAACCTTCCAGAGACACCGCCGCCGCCGATCCCATCTCGGGGGATCCAGGAGATCGCCTCCGGCACCCTGCCGGAGAGGGGAATCATCTCCCGGAGGACTCTACGCCGCCATGGTCGCCTCCGGTGTGATGTGTGAGTAGTCTACCCCTGGACTATGGGTCCATAGCAGTAGCTAGATGGTTGTCTTCTCCCCATTGTGCTATCATTGTCGGATCTTGTGAGCTGCCTAACATGATCAAGATCATCTATCTGTAATTCTATATGTTGTGTTTGTTGGGATCCGATGAATAGAGAATACTTGTTATGTTGATTATCAAAGCTATGCTTATGTGTTGTTTATGATCTTGCATGCTCTCCGTTATTAGTAGATGCTCTGGCCAAGTTGATGCTAGTAACTCCAAGAGGGAGTATTTATGCTCGATAGTGGGTTCATGCCTCTGTGAATCTGGAGGAGTGACAAGAACCACTAAGGTTATGGATGTGCTGTTGCCACTAGGGATAAAACATTAGTGCTATGTTCAAGGATGTAGTCACTAGTTACATTACGCGCAATACTTAATGCAATTGTCTGTTGTTAGCAACTTAATACTGGAGGGGGTTCGGATGATAACCTGAAGGTGGACTTTTTAGGCATAGATGTAGTTGGATGACGGTCTATGTACTTTGTCGTAATGCCCAATTAAATCTCACTATACTCATCATGATATGTATGTGCATGGTCATGCTCTCTTTATTTGTCAATTGCCCAACTGTAATTTGTTCACCCAACATGCTGTTCGTCTTATGGGAGAGACACCTCTAGTGAACTGTGGACCCCGGTCCAATTCTCTTTACTGAAATACAATCTACTGCAATACTGTTCTACTGTTTTCTGCAAACAATCATCTTCCACACAATACGGTTAATCCTTTGTTACAGCAAGCCGGTGAGATTGACAACCTCACTGTTTCGTTGGGGCAAAGTACTTTGGTTGTGTTGTGCAGGTTCCACGTTGGCGCCGGAATCTCTGGTGTTGCGCCGCACTACATCCCGCCGCCATCAACCTTCAACGTGCTTCTTGGCTCCTCCTGGTTCGATAAACCTTGGTTTCTTTCTGAGGGAAAACTTGCTGCTGTGCGCATCATACCTTCCTCTTGGGGTTCCCAACGAACGTGTGAGTTACACGCCATCACGGCACTCCCCCAAGCTTGGAACAAACCAAGGGGATGCCAATACCGATGATGAATTACTCCTGCGGAGATGGTGGTGATGAATTCCCGTCATCAAACTTCCAAGGAAGAGGCTCTCCATCAAGAAACGACATCTTGGTCTCGGGGATCCTGAAACTAGCAGCACGGCTTATGTATTTAAACCTGTTTTCATACTCACAGTTCTGATTCTGAAAATCATAGAGTTGTGCTTGGAGCTTGTTGGTGGTGTCGTGAAGTGAGAGGATGTCGCTCCAAAGCTTTGCAGTTTCCTTCTCATGTTCAGAAATGAGTTCAGACACAATCCTGTGGAAGATATCCACCTCACGCTCAGCCATCTTCTTGTATTTGAAAACCTCTTGTTCTAGCTTCTCCATCCTGTCTTCCAGGCTTCCTTCTCCTTTAGGACCCTGGACATCCTTGACCTGCAGTTCTCCTTCAACGAGCAGCAACTCCTTGGGGTGCATCCTCAGCTCTTCCATGTACAAGTTCCCAACATCTTTGCTGGAGCTGTCCTTCGGAGTTTCCGACGAAGACATGATGGCTCTAGATCCGAAGCAAATCCTGGCAGAAACAACTCGAAACAAAACACGTCGAGAACACGATATACGGACCTCCAGGGGTCCGGGGGATTATATAGCAAAATTTTTCGCGACACAAGGAAAGTACCAGATCGAACCAGAGTCAGAAAGGAGCGACGGGGCGGCCAAACCATAGGGTGGCGCGGGCCCTGGCCAGGCCGCGCCGGCCTATGGTGCCACGCCCTCGTGCGTCCTTTCCACTCCGTTTTGAACTCGTAATTTTTCATATTTTCCAAAAACAGCAAAAATATTGTTCGGAAAGTAAATTGCGTACTTTTCATTACCAGTACTGTTACCTATTCAAAGTCGAGTTCTGGCGGACTGTCAATTTGCCCTTTGATGTAAGCTTCCGGTGTTTCCACTTGAATAATATCAACATCAACATTATAAGAATCACCTGAGATATAATGCTTGAGTCTTTGTCCATTCACCACTTGCGTAGCATTGCCTTGGAGAGAGCTAATTTTGATTGCTCCTGAACGATACACCTCCTCGACAACATATGGTCCTTCCCATTTCGAGAGTAATTTCCCTGCAAAGAATCTGAGACGAGACCGATACAATAGGACTTTATCCCCAATATTAAATTCTCTTTTGATAATCCTCCTATCATGCCATTTTTTAACTTTCTCTTTAAAGAGTTTAGCATTTTCATAAGCTTCACTTCTCCATTCATCTAGAGAACTCAATTGCAACAACCTCTTATCACCGGCAAGTTTAGGATCTTTATTTAATTCTCTAACAGCCCAATAAGCTTTGTGCTCTAGTTCTAAAGGTAAATGACAAGCTTTCCCATAAACCATTTTATAAGGTGACATTCCCATGGGATTTTTATAAGCAGTTCTATAAGCCCATAGTGCATCCTTCAATTTACTAGCCCAATTCTTTCTAGTTTTATTAACGGTCTTTCCCAAAATAGATTTAATCTCTCTATTTGATAATTCTACTTGACCACTAGTTTGAGGATGATAAGCAGAAGCAATTCTATGATTAATACCATACTTAGCAAGAGTTTTTCTAAAACCTCCATGAATAAAATGAGAACCTCCATCAGTCATAATATATCTAGGTACTCCAAATCTAGGAAAAATAATGTCTAAAAGCATTCTTAAAGAGGTCTCACCATCAGCACTTTTTGTAGGTATAGCTTCCACCCATTTAGTAACATAATCAACAGCAACAAGTATGTGAGTGTTACCTTCCGAAGACGGAAAAGGTCCCATGAAGTCAAATCCCCAACAATCAAACGGTTCAATAACAAGAGTATAATTCATAGGCATTTCATTGCGTCTGGAGATATTACCAACCCTTTGGCATTCATCACAAGATAAAATAAACTTTCTCGCATCCTTGAAGAGAGTTGGCCAATAAAAACCTGATTGTAGAACCTTTTGCGCGGTTCTTTCTCCGGCGTGATGTCCTCCATAAGCACTACCATGACATTTACTCAATATCTTCTGTTGTTCATATTCGGGAACACATCTTCGCATAATACCATCCACTCCTTCTTTATATAAGTGTGGGTCATCCCAGAAATAATGCCTCAAGTCATAAAAGAATTTCCTCCTTTGCTGAGCTGAAAAGGTTGGAGGCAAGTACTTGGAAACAATAAAGTTAGCATAATCAGCATACCAAGGACTGTCTCGCGAGTTCACCTTTATTACAGCCAATTGTTCATTTGGAAAACTATCATTAACAGGAACAGGATCATAAGCAATATTTTCCAATCTAGACAAGTTATCAGCAACAGGATTATCAGCACCTTTCCTATCTACAATATGTAAATCAAATTCTTGCAAAAGAAGTACCCATCTAATAAGCCTAGGCTTAGCATCTTTCTTTGTCATAAGGTATCGAATTGCAGCATGATCAGTATGAATAGTAACTTTTGAATCAACAATATAAGATCTAAATTTATCACAAGCAAAAACTACAGCTAATAATTCTTTTTCAGTTGTAGCATAATTTCGTTGAGCAGCATCAAGAGTTTTACTAGCATAATGAATAACATTCAGTTTTTTATCTACTCGCTGTCCAAGAACAGCGCCTACAGCAAAATCACTAGCATCACACATAATCTCAAAGGGTAAGTTCCAATCAGGAGGTTCAACTATAGGAGCAGTTGTCAAGGCTTTCTTAAGAGTTTCAAAAGCTTCCTTACAATCATCATCAAAAACAAATGGTACATCTTTTTGAAGAAGATTAGTAAGAGGCTTTGAAATCTTGGAGAAATCTTTAATAAATCTCCTATAAAACCCAGCATGACCAAGAACACTACGAATACCTTTAACGTCCCTCGGATAGGGCATCTTCTCAATTGCTTCAACTTTAGCTCTATCAACTTCAATACCTCTCTCAGAAATTTTATGTCCCAATACAATTCCTTCATTAACCATAAAGTGGCATTTCTCCCAATTAAGAACAAGGTTAGTTTCTTCACATCTCTGCAAAACTTTATCAAGGTTTCGCAAGCAACTATCAAAAGAATTCCCATAGACGGAAAAATCATCCATGAATACCTCTACAATACTTTCACAAAAACCATGAAAAATAGCAGACATGCATCTTTGAAAAGTAGCAGGAGCATTACATAAACCAAAGGGCATGCGTCTATAAGCATAAGTTCCATAAGGACAAGTAAAAGTGGTTTTCTCTTGATCTTTAGCTTTAACAGCAATTTGTGAAAACCCAGAATAACCATCAAGAAAGCAAAAATGAGTATTTTTAGACAATCTTTCTAGCATTTGATCAATAAATGGTAAAGGGTAATGATCTTTCTTAGTAACTTTATTAACTTTTCGAAAATCAATGCACATTCTATACCCTACAACTACTCTTTGAGGGATGAGCTCATCATTATCATTAGGCACAACAGTCATTCCTCCTTTCTTGGGAACGCAATGCACAGGACTAACCCATCTACTATCAGCAATAGGATATATAATACCAGCTTCAAGAAGTCTTAATACCTCATTCCTTACCACTTCCTTCATCTTCGGAATTAGACGACGCTGATGTTCAACAACAGGCTTTGCATCATCTTCCATATTAATAGCATGTTGGCAAATAGAAGGAGAAATCCCTTTCAAATCATCAAGAGTATAGCCAATAGCTCCTCGGTGTTTCTTCAATATTTCCAATAACCTTTCTTCCTCAATCTCTGAAAGCTTAGAACTAATAATAACAGGATATATTTTCTTATCATCAATATGAGCATATTTAAGATTATCAGGCAAAGACTTTAATTCAAAAACAGGATCTTCCTTTGGTGGAGGTGTTGTACCCAAATCTTCCACCGGTAAATCATGCTTGAGAATAGGTTGGCGAAGAAAAATTTCCTCAAGCTCATCTCTTTCTTTCCTAAAAACTTCACTCTCGCTATCCTCCAAATGTTGCTGCAAAGGATTGTTAGGAACAAGAACGATAGATGCACATTGCTCCATTTTAAAATCATTACTAGGCAAATCAGCTTTATAAGGAGTTTTAGTAAATTTAGAGAAGTTAAACTCATAAGATTCACCAGCAAATTTAGTCAAAATTTTCTCTTTCTTGCAATCTATAATAGCTCCACAAGTATTTAGAAAAGGTCTACCAAAAATAATAGGACAATAATCACTAGCAGCAGAACCAAGTACCAAAAAGTCAGCAGGATATTTAATCTTACCGCATAAAACTTCCACATCTTGAACAATACCAATTGGAGAAATAGTTTCTCTATTAGCCAGCTGAATAACCACATCAATATCTTCAAGTTCACAAGAATCAATTTCGTGCATAATCTCCGTGTAAAGCTCATAAGGAATAGCACTAACACTTGCACCAATATCACATAATCCATAATAGCAATGATCACCAATTCTAACAGATAGCATAGGAACACTAGCTTGTTTGGGTTTATTAGGATGTGAAACAATATTAGAAGCATCTTCACAGAAAATAATATGACCATCCTCCACATTTTCAGTCACAAGATCTTTAATTATTGCAACAAAGAGTTCAACTTTTATTTGTTCTTCAGGGTTCTACAGGTTTCTTTTCACTTTTATGAACCGCACTATTTATAACAGAGTACTCCTTCATTTTAGCAGGGAAAGGAGTTTTTTCAATATAAGCTTCGGGAATAACATGATCAGCAGTTTCAACTACAACGCATTTATTAATAGATGAATCAATTTTATCTTTATACGGTTCATGATACTTATCAAAATTCTTCTTTGGCAATTCATAATGAGAGGCAAAAGCTTTATAAAGATTTGCAGCAACTTGAGAATCAAGACCATATGTAGCACTCATATTACAAAATTTATCAGTATCCATAAAAGCTTCAATGCATTTATAATCATAAATTATACCTGATTCTCTATCCTTGTCGTTCTCCCAACCTTCAGTATTTTCTTGGATCCGATCAAGAAGGTCCCTTTTAAACTCTTCTTTGTTGCGTGTAAATGATCCAGAACAAGAAGTATCCAGCAAGGTCTTGTCTTGAAAAGAAAGTCTTGCATAGAAATTATCAATAATAACATTACCAGGAAGCTCATGAATGGGGCATTTGAGCATTAAAGACTTCAATCTCCCCAAGCTTGGGCAATACTCTCTCCATCATGAGGCCAAAAATTATATATGCGATTCCGATCCTTATGAATTTCACTTGGAGGATAGAACTTAGAATAAAACCGGGGCACAATATCATTCCATTCAAGAGAATCCCCATTATCCAGTAATTTATACCAATGCGCCACCTTACCAGACAGCGATAAAGAGAATAGTTTCTTCCTCACTTCATCCATAGCAATACCTGCACATTTGAATAACCCGCATAATTCATGCAAAAACAGTAAATGATCACCGGGATGGACAGTTCCATCCCCTTCATAGCGGTTATCCATAACACGTTCAATAATTTTCATAGGTATTTTATATGGTATCACTTCCTCACCTGGCGCCTCATCCACTACCGTTGCAGTAGTAGTAGATTTCCCAAATAAAAATTGAAGAGAAGATCTCTCCATAATGACTTATAGCAGCAGGCAGAAATAAAATCAGCACAACAGTAAAGGTTTTCCTTACCAATTCCACTTACCAATAGCGCTTCACTCCCCGGCAACGGCGCCGTAAAAATAGTCTTGATGACCCACAAGTATAGGGGGTGTATCGTAGTATTTTCGATAAGTAAGAATGTCGATCCCAACGAGGAGCAGAAGGTGTTGACAAGCAGTTTCGATGAAGGATTCACTGTAAATGCTCACAGACAAGTATTCAGGGGGTTTTGATGTAACAGTTGAATAAAGTACGAGTAAGTAAAGTGCGAGAGTAATAATTGCAGCGAGTGGCCCAATCCTTTTTAGCACAAAGGACAAGCCGATTTGTTTACTTATAATGACCAAACGTTCTCGAGGACACACGGGATTTTAGTCTAGTGCTTTCGCTACATACGGCTAAATAATCTTCATTGTTATGATAAGTGTTGTGTGGGTGAACCTATGCTAATGTACCGCCCTTCCTAGGACTAATACATACTTGTGATTATACCCCTTGCAAGCATCTGCAACTACAAGAAAGTAATTAAGAATAAATCTAACCACAGCCTTAAACTCTGAGATCCTGCGATCCCTCCTGCATCGATATACCAACGGGGGTTTAGGTTTCTGTCACTCCGGCAACCCCGCAATTAGCAAACGAATACAAGATGCATTCCCCTAGGCCCATAAATGGTGAAGTGTCATGTAGTCGACATTCACATGACACCACTAGAAGAATAACACCACAACTTAAACATCACACCATTGAATATTACTCAACCATAGTTCACTACTAACATTTAGACTTCACCCATGTCCTCAAGAACTAAACGAACTACTCACGAGACATCTTATGGAACATGATCAGAGGTGATATGATGATGAATAACAACCTGAACATAAACTTGGTTCAATGGTTTCACTCAATAGCATCAACAACAAGTAGAGATCGATACCGGGAGAGTTTCCCCTATCAAACAATCAAGATCAAACCCAAATTGCTACGGCGGTGACGGTGTCCAGCGGTGATGACGGCGGTGATGATGGTGGAGATGATGACGATGGTGATGGTGATGATGTCCAGCTCGATGACGGTGACGATGGCGTCGATTTCCCCCTCCCGGAGGGAGTTTCCCCGGCGGATTCCTGCCCGCCGGAGAGCTCTTTTCTCTCTGGTGTTCTCCGCCCCGCAGAGGCGGCTGTAACTCTTCGCGAGGTACCCTCTGTGGCTTAGGTTTTCGGGGCGAAGGATTTCGCGAAGAAAAGGAGGCGAAAGGGGTCGTGGGCCCCCCAAACCACATGGCAGCGCGGCCAGGGCATGGGCCGCGCCGCCCTAGGGTGTGGGCCCACCCTGGGTCCTCCTGGCCCCTCCTTCTGGCTTCCTTCGTCATCTTGAAAAATAGGATTTTTGGTATAATTTCCTTCCACAGTTGATCTTCCGAAATATTGCGTTCTGACGGTGCTTTTTCCAGCAGAATCCTGGCTCCGGTGCTTGATCCTCCAATAATGATGAAACATGCAAAATAGATGAAATAACATAAGTATTGTGTCCCAATATGAAATATATCAATGAATAACAGCAAATTATGATATAAAATAGTGATGCAAATTGGACGTATCATTGTGTTTGTTGGGATCCGATGAATAGAGAATACCATGTTATGTTGATTATCAATTTATATCTATGTGTTGTTTATGATCTTGCATGCTCTCTGTTACTAGTAGATGCTCTGGCCAAGTTGATGCTTGTAACTCCAAGAGGGAGTATTTATGCTCGATAGTGGGTTCATGTCTCCGTGAATCTGGGGGAGTGAGAGAAACCTCTAAGATTATGGATGTGTTGTTGCCACTAGGGATAAAACATTGATGCTATGTCCGAGGATGTAGTTATTGATTACATTACGCGCAATACTTAATGCAATTGTCTGTTGTTAGCAACTTAATACTGGAAGGGGTTCGGATGATAACCTGAAGGTGGACTTTTTAGGCATAGATGCATGCTGGATAGCGGTCTATGTACTTTGTCGTAATGCCCAATTAAATCTCACTATACTCATCATAATATGTATGTGCATGGTCATGCCCTCTCTATTTGTCAATTGCCCAACTGTAATTTGTTCAACCAACATGCTATTTATCTTATGGGAGAGACACCTCTAGTGAACTGTGGACCCCGGTCCAATTCTCTATACTGAAATACAATCTACTGCAATACTTGTTCTACTGTTTTCTGCAAACAATCATCATCCACACTATACATCTAATCCTTTGTTACAGCAAGCCGGTGAGATTGACAACCTCACTGTTTCGTTGGGGCAAAGTACTTGGTTTGTGTTGTGCATGTTCCACGTTGGCGCCGGAATCCCTGGTGTTGCGCCGCACTACATCTCGCCGCCATCAACCTTCAACGTGCTTCTTGGCTCCTACTGGTTCGATAAACCTTGTTTTCATACTGAGGGAAAACTTGCCGCTGTACGCATCATACCTTCCTCTTGGGGTTCCCAACGGACGCGTGCTGTACGCGTATCAAGCTCTTTTTCTGGCGCCGTTGCCGGGGAGATCAAGACACGCTGCAAGGGGAGTCTCCACATCCCAATCTCTTTACTTTGTTTTTGTCTTGCTTAGTTTTATTTACTACTTTGTTTGCTGCACTAAATCAAAATACAAAAAAATTAGTTGCTAGTTTTACTTTATTTGCTATCTTGTTTGCTATATCAAAAACACAAAAAAAAATTAGTTACTTGCATTTACTTTATCTAGTTTGCTTTATTTACTATTGCTAAAATGGGTACTCCTGAAAATACTAAGTTGTGTGACTTCACAACCACAAATAATAATGATTTCTTATGCACACCTATTGCTCCACCTGCTACTACAGCAGAATTCTTTGAAATTAAACCTGCTTTACTAAATCTTGTTATGCGAGAGCAATTTTCTGGTGTTAGTTCTGATGATGCTGCTGCCCATCTCAATAATTTTGTTGAATTATGTGAAATGCAAAAATATAAAGATGTAGATGGTGACATTATAAAATTAAAATTGTTCCCTTTCTCATTAAGAGGAAGAGCTAAAGATTGGTTGCTATCTCTGCCTAAGAATAGTATTGATTCATGGACTAAATGCAAGGATGCTTTTATTGGTAGATATTATCCCCCTGCTAAAATTATATCTTTAAGGAGTAGCATAATGAATTTTAAACAATTAGATAATGAGCATGTTGCACAAGCATGGGAAAGAATGAAATCTTTGGTTAAAAATTGCCCAACCCATGGACTGACTACTTGGATGATCATCCAAACCTTTTATGCAGGACTGAATTTTTCTTCGCGGAACCTATTGGATTCAGCTGCTGGAGGTACCTTTATGTCCATCACTCTTGGCGAGGCGACAAAGCTTCTTGATAATATGATGATCAATTACTCTGAATGGCACACGGAAAGAGCTCCACAAGGTAAGAAGGTAAATTATGTCGAAGAAACCTCTTCCTTGAGTGATAAGATTGATGCTATTATGTCTATGCTTGTGAATGATAGGACTAATATTGATCCTAATAATGTTCCGTTAGCTTCATTGGTTGCCCAAGAAGAACATGTTGATGTAAACTTCATTAAAAGTAATAATTTCAACAACAATGCTTACCGGAACAATTTTAGTAACAACTATAGGCCATATCCTTATTATAATGGCAATGGATATGGTAATTCTTATGTGAATTCTTACAACGATAATAGGAACACACCCCCTGGACTTGAAGCCATGCTTAAAGAATTTATTAGTACACAAACTGCTTTTAACAAATCTGTTGAAGAAAAGCTTGGGAAAATTGATATACTTGCTTCTAAAGTCGATAGTCTTGCTGCTGATGTTGATCTTTTGAAATCGAAAGTTATGCCTCATGAAAATCATAATAATAAAATTGTTACTACAGCAAATGCCATCCAAGTTAGAATTAATGAGAATATAAGATTAATGGCCGAATTGCGTGCTAGGTGGGAAAGAGAAGAAAATGAAAAAGAAGATAATATAGCTAAAGTTTGGACTATTACCACCACTAGCAATGCTAATGCTCCACAAGTTGCTGCACCTCCTACTATTAATAATAAAAGAATTGGTGTTAGCAATGTTTCCACTTCAAATGCAAAGCGCGAGAAACTGCCCGAAACTGCTAAAACTGCTGAAACTGCCTGTGATAAAGCTGCTGAAATATTTTCCAACATTGGGGATGATGATCCCATTGCTTTAGATTATAATGGTTTGAATTTTGATGATTGCCACATCTCTGAAGTTATAAATTTCTTACAAAAACTTGCTAAGAGTCCTAATGCTAGTGCTATAAATTTGACTTTCACGAAACATATTACAAATGCTCTCATAAAAGCTAGAGAAGAGAAATTAGAACGCGAAGCCTCTATTCCTAGGAAGCTCGAGGATGGTTGGGAGCCCATCATTAAGATGAAGGTCAATGACTTTGATTGTAATGCTTTATGTGATCTTGGTGCAAGTATTTCTGTTATGCCTAAGAAAATTTATAATATGCTTGACTTGCCACCATTGAAAAATTGTTATTTGGATGTTAATCTTGCTGATCATTCTACAAAGAAACCTTTGGGGAAAGTTGATAATGTTCGCATTATCAAGTAACAATAACCTTGTCCCCGTTGATTTTGTTGTCTTGGATATTGAATGCAATGCATCTTGTCCCATTATATTGGGAAGACCTTTTCTTCGAACCGTTGGTGCTATCATTGATATGAAGGAAGGTAATATTAAATATCAATTTCCTCTCAAGAAAGGTATGGAACACTTCCCTAGAAAGAGAATGAAGTTACCTTATGATTCTATTATTAGAACAAATTATGATATTGACACTTCGTCTCTTGATAATACTTGATGCACACTTTCTGCGCCTAGCTGAAAGGCGTTAAAGAAAAGCGCTTATGGGAGACAACCCATATTTTTACTACAATAATTTTATTTTTATTTTGAGTCTTGGAAGTTGTTTACTACTGTAGCAACCTCTCCTTATCTTAGTTTTGTGTTTTGTTGTGCCAAGTAAAGTCGTTGATAGTAAGGTTCATACTAGATTTGGATTACTGCGCAGAAACAGATTTCTTTGCTGTCACGAATCTGGGCCAAATTCTCTGTAGGTAAGTCAGAAAATTATGCCAATTTACATGAGTGATCCTCAGATATGTACGCAACTTTCATTCAATTTGAGAATTTTCATTTGAGCAAGTCTGGTGCCTCAATAAAATTCGTCATTACGAACTGTTCTGTTTTGACAGATTCTGCCTTTTATTTTGCATTGCCTGTTTTGTTATGTTCGATGGATATTTCGATTCCATTGACTTTCAGTAGCTTTGTGCAATGTCCAGAAGTGTTAAGAATGATTATGTCATCTCTGAACATGTATATTTTGATTGTGCACTAACCCTCTAATGAGTTGTTTTGAGTTTGGTGTGGAGGAAGTTTTCAAGGATCAAGAGAGGGAGATGATACAACATGATCAAGGAGAGTGAAAGCTCTAAGCTTGGGGATGCCCCGGTGGTTCACCCCTGCATATATCAAGAAGACTCAAGCGTCTAAGCTTGGGGATGCCCAAGGCATCCCCTTCTTCATCGACAACATTATCAGGTTCCTCCCCTGAAACTATATTTTTATTCCATCACATCTTATGTGCTTTGCTTGGAGCGTCGGTTTGTTTTTGTTTTTGTTTTGTTTGAATAAAATGGATCCTAGCATTCATTGTGTGGGAGAGAGACATGCTCCGCTGTTGCATATGGACAAATATGTCCTTAGGCTTTACTCATAGTATTCATGGCGAAGTTTCTTCTTCGTTAAATTGTTATATGGTTGGAATTGGAAAATGATACATGTAGTAATTTGCTATAATGTCTTGGATAATGTTATACTTGGCAATTGTTGTGCTCATGTTTAAGCTCTTGCATCATATACTTTGCACCTATTAATGAAGAAATACATAGAGCATGCTAAAATTTGGTTTGCATATTTGGTCTCTCTAAAGTCTAGATAATTTCTAGTATTGAGTTTGAACAACAAGGAAGACAGTGTAGAGTCTTATAATGTTTTCAATATGAATTTTATGTGAGTTTTGCTGCACCGGTTCATCCTTGTGTTTGTTTCAAATAGCCTTGCTAGCCTAAACCTTGTATCGAGAGGGAATACTTCTCATGCATCCAAAATCCTTGAGCCAACCACTATGCCATTTGTGTCCACCAAACCTACCTACTACACGGTATTTATCCGCCATTCCAAAGTAAATTGCTTGAGTGCTACCTTTAAAATTTCTATCCTCTACCTTTGCAATATATAGCTCATGGGACAAATAGCCTAAAAACTATTGTGGTATTGAATATGTACTTATGCACTTTATCTCTTATTAAGTTGCTTGTTGTGCGATAACCATGTTCCTGGGGACGCCATCAACTACTCTTTGTTGAATATCATGTGAGCTGCTATGCATGTTCGTCTTGTCTGAAGTAAGAGAGATTTACCGCTAGAATGGTTAGAGCATTGCATAATGTTAGAGAAGAACATTGGGCCGCTAACTAAAGCCATGATCCATGGTGGAAGTTTCAGTTTTGGACATATATCCTCAATCTCATATGAGAAAATTAATTGTTGCTACATGCTTATGCATTAAAGAGGAGTCCATTGTCTGTTGTCTATGTTGTCCCGGTATGGATGTCTAAGTTGAGAATAATCAATAGCGAGAAATCCGATGCGAGCTTTCTCCTTAGACCTTTGTACATGCGGCATAGAGGTACCCCTTTGTGACACTTGGTTAAAACATGTGCATTGCGATGATAATCCAGGTAATCCGAGCTAATTAGGACAAGGTGCGGGCACTATTAGTATACTATGCATGAGGCTTGCAACTTGTAAGATATAATTTACATAACACATATGCTTTATTTCTACCGTTGACAAAATTGTTTCTTGTTTTCAAAATCAAAGCTCTAGCACAAATATAGCAATCGATGCTTTGCTCTTTGAAGGACCTTTCTTTTACTTTTATTGTTGAGTCAGTTCACCTATCTCTCTCCACCTCAAGAAGCAAACATTTGTGTGAACTGTGCATTGATTCCTACATACTTGCATATTGCACTTGTTATATTACTTTGCATTGACAATTATCCATGAGATATACATGTTATAAGTTGAAAGCAACCACTGAAACTTAATCTTCATTTGTGTTGCTTCAATACCTCTACTATGAATTATTGCTTTATGAGTTAACTCTTATGCAAGACTTATTGATGCTTGTCTTGAAGTACTATTCATGAAAAGTCTTTGCTTTATGATTCAGTTGTTTACTCATGTCATTTACATTGTTTTGATCGCTGCATCCACTACATATGCTTACAATAGTATGATCAAGGTTATGATGGCATGTCACTCCAGAAATTATCTTTGTTTATCGTTTACCTGCTCGGGACGAGCAGAAACTAAGCTTGGGGATGCTGATACGTCTCCGACGTATCGATAATTTCTTATGTTCCATGCCACATTATTGATGATTTCTACATGTTTTATGCACACTTTATGTCATATTCGTGCATTTTCTGGAACTAACCTATTAACAAGATGCCGAAGAGCCGATTCTTTGTTTCTGCTGTTTTTGGTTTCAGAAATCCTAGTAAGGAAATATTCTCGGAATTGGACGAAATCAACGCCCAGGGTCCTATTTTGCCACGAAGCTTCCAGAAGACCGAAGAGTCAACGAAGTGGGGCCACGAGGTGGCCAGGAGGGTAGGCGGCGTGGCCCCACCCTTGGCCGCGCCGACCTGTCTCCTTGGCCCCTCGCGACGCCCCCCTGACCTACCCTTCCGCCTACAAATAGCCTTCGTCGCGAAACCCCCAGTACCGAGATCCACGATACGGAAAACCTTCCAGAGACGCCGCCGCCACCAATCCCATCTCGGGGGATTCAGGAGATCGCCTCCGGCACCCTGCCGGAGAGGGGAATCATCTCCCGGAGGACTCTACGCCGCCATGGTCGCCTCCAGAGTGATGTGTGAGTAGTCTACCCCTGGACTATGGGTCCATAGCAGTAGCTAGATGGTTGTCTTCTCCCCATTGTGCTTAATTGTCGGGTCTTGTGAGCTGCCGAACATGATCAAGATCATCTATCTGTAATTCTATATGTTGTGTTTGTTGGGATCCGATGAATAGAGAATACCATGTTATGTTGATTATCAATTTATATCTATGTGTTGTTTATGATCTTGCATGCTCTCCGTTACTAGTAGATGCTCTGGCCAAGTTGATGCTTGTAACTCCAAGAGGGAGTATTTATGCTCGATAGTGGGTTCATGTCTCCGTGAATCTGGGGGAGTGAGAGAAACCTCTAAGATTATGGATGTGCTGTTGCCACTAGGGATAAAACATTGATGCTATGTCCGAGGATGTAGTTATTGATTACATTACGCACAATACTTAATGCAATTGTCTGTTGTTAGCAACTTAATACTGGAAGGGGTTCGGATGATAACCTGAAGGTGGACTTTTTAGGCATAGATGCATGCTGGATAGCGGTCTATGTACTTTGTCGTAATGCCCAATTAAATCTCACTATACTCATCATAATATGTATGTGCATGGTCATGCCCTCTCTATTTGTCAATTGCCCAACTGTAATTTGTTCACCCAACATGCTATTTATCTTATGGGAGACACACCTCTAGTGAACTGTGGACCCCGGTCCAATTCTCTATACTGAAATACAATCTACTGCAATACTTGTTGTACTGTTTTCTGCAAACAATCATCATCCACACTATACATCTAATCCTTTGTTACAGCAAGCCGGTGAGATTGACAACCTCACTGTTTCGTTGGGGCAAAGTACTTGGTTTGTGTTGTGCAGGTTCCACGTTGGCGCCGGAATCCCTGGTGTTGCGCCGCACTACATCTCGCCGCCATCAACCTTCAACGTGCTTCTTGGCTCCTACTGGTTCGATAAACCTTGGTTTCATACTGAGGGAAAACTTGCCGCGGTACGCATCACACCTTCCTCTTGGGGTTCCCAACGGACGCGTGCTGTACGCGTATCAGTGCCCTCCTAGCCTTCCAACTTATGATGGGTCATGGCTTCAAGGCTGATATCGAAGAAATATCTAAGGAGCTGCCGAAAGAGCAAGATGGGCGGTTCATTGATTTAAGCGTCTTCAAAACGTCAGCCCTTAAATGTGCACGCCAGCTCCTTGAGCTAGTTTCATCAAGGAAGACATCGGCTGGCCCTAGTTTATCGACTCAGACCCAAGCCCTTTGATTTTTGTAACAAACTTCTCTTTGAGCTGATGTGAAACAATGTTCTGTTGCGAAACTTATGTTTGTAATAAACTCCGTGCTGGCAATGTTACTAGTACACCCTTGTTATGATATTTTCTCTTGCACTTCTCCCGATGGGAGTACCTTCTGATGCTGACGCGAAGAGATCCATCATGCTTTTGACGCTTTTCTTTGCAGGTGTTCCCAGTGCCTGCATTTGTTGACGATTCTTCGGGTGCTCTTTCTGAAGATGATCGAATCCAAAGTATGAAGGATCGGATCGTGCAGTTGGAAAAGGATCTGCGTAGCACCTATGCCTTGGCTGCCATTATCAAGAAGAAGGGCGAGATTGCAGCCGACGTAGAGCGCTATGCTCTTACTGAACTGCATAAGGCCACTGAAAGTTTAAACTGTAAGTTCCCTGATCCTTGTACTCATTGCTTTTTGTAAAAACGCATTGCCTGATCTCCCGTTGATTCATTAGCTAGTCATATCTCTGAACCGTGCTGAAGAGAACAAGCGGATTCACGAGCGTGTGAATGCTTTGACCCAGCTATCATCAGCCGAAGAGATTTTCTGGCGGGAGCACTCGAAGGCTTTGGCTGTCGCACAATTTCAGGATCGGGTCCAACAAGTCCACCATTTCTTCGACAAGTGCTACAAAGCCCTGAGGGTAATTTGGAGGACGATGTTCCCCTTGAACGCGGTCCCTCCTACGCTGCTGACTCTGATGTCTGAGTTTGGGAATACCAAGAAGATTCGAGACTTGTTGCGATCTCAGGTTTTTGCAGGGGCCAGATTTATGATACGCGTACAGCACGCGTCCGTTGGGAACCCCAAGAGGAAGGTGTGATGCGTACAGCGGCAAGTTTTCCCTCGGTATGAAACCAAGGTTTATCGAACCAGTAGGAGCCAAGAAGCACGTTGAAGGTTGATGGCGGCGAGATGTAGTGCGGCGCAACACCAGGGATTCCGGCGCCAACGTGGAACCTGCACAACACAAACCAAGTACTTTGCCCCAACGAAACAGTGAGGTTGTCAATCTCACCAGCTTGCTGTAACAAAGGATTAGATATATAGTGTGGATGATGATTGTTTGCAGAAAACAGTAGAACAAGTATTGCAGTAGATTGTATTTCAGTATAGAGAATTGGACCGGGGTCCACAGTTCACTAGAGGTGTCTCTCCCATAAGATAAACAGCATGTTGGGTGAACAAATTACAGTTGGGCAATTGACAAATAGAGAGGGAATGACCATGCACATACATATTATGATGAGTATAGTGAGATTTAATTGGGCATTGCGACAAAGTACATAGACCGCTATCCAGCATGCATCTATGCCTAAAAAGTCCACCTTCAGGTTATCGTCCAAACCCCTTCCAGTATTAAGTTGCTAACAACAGACAATTGCATTAAGTATTGCGCGTAATGTAATCAATAACTACATCCTCGGACATAGCATCAATGTTTTATCCCTAGTGGCAACAGCACATCCATAACCTTAGAGGTTTCTCTCACTCCCTGCATTCACGGAGACATGAACCCACTATCGAGCATAAATACTCCCTCTTGGAGTTACAAGCATCAACTTGGCCAGAGCATCTACTAGTAATGGAGAGCATGCAAGATCATAAACAACACATAGATATAAATTGATAATCAACATAACATGGTATTCTCTATTCATCGGATCCCAACAAACACAACATATAGAATTACAGATATAGATGATCTTGATCATGTTCGGCAGCTCACAAGACCCGACAATTAAGCACAATGAGGAGAAGACAACCATCTAGCTACTGCTTTGGACCCATAGTCCAGGGGTAGACTACTCACACATCACTCCGGAGGTGACCATGGCGGCGTAGAGTCCTCCGGGAGATGAATCCCCTCTCCGGTAGGGTGCCGGAGGCGATCTCCTGAATCCCCCGAGATGGGATTGGCGGCGGCGGCGTCTCTGGAAGGATTTCCGTATCGTGGCTCTCGGTACTGGGGGTTTCGCGACGAAGGCTATTTGTAGGCGGAAGGGTAGGTCAGGGGGCGTCGCGAGGCCCAGAGACAGTCGGCGCGGCCAAGGGTGGGGCCGCGCCGCCGTACCTCCTGGCCACAGCGTGGCCCCACTTCGTTGTCTCTTCGGTCTTCTGGAAGCTGCGTGGCAAAATAGGCCCCTGGGCGTTGATTTAGTCCAATTCCGAGAATATTTCCTTACTAGGATTTCTGAAACCAAAAACAGCAGAAAACAAAGAATCGGCTCTTCGGCATCTCGTTAATAGGTTAGTTCCAGAAAATGCATAAATATGACATAAAGTGTGCATAAAACATGTAGATATCATCAATAATGTGGCATGGAACATAAGAAATTATCGATACGTCGGAGACGTATCAGCATCCCCAAGCTTAGTTTCTGCTCGTCCTGTTGGTAAACGATAAACAAAGATAATTTCTGGAGTGACATGCCATCATAACCTTGATCATACTATTGTAAGCATATGTAATGAATGCAGCGATCAAAACAATGTAAATGACATGAGTAAACAAATGAATCATATAGCAAAGACTTTTCATGAATAGTACTTTCAAGACAAGCATCAATAAGTCTTGCATAAGAGTTAACTCATAGAGCAATAATTCAAAGTAGAGGTATTGAAGCAACACAAAGGAAGATGAAGTTTCAGCGGTTGCTTTCAACTTATAACATGTATATATCATGGATAGTTGTCAACATAGAGTAATATAACAAGTGCAATATGCAAGTATGTAGGAATCAATGCTCAGTTCACACAAGTGTTTGCTTCTTGGGGTGGAGAGAAATAGGTGAACTGACCCAACAATAAAAGTAAAAGAATGGTCCTTCAAAGAGGAAAGCATCGATTGCTATATTTGTGCTAGAGCTTTGATTTTGAAAACAAGAAACAATTTTGTCAACGGTAGTAATAAAGCATATGTGTTATGTAGATTATATCTTACAAGTTGCAAGCCTCATGCATAGTATACTAATAGTGCCCGCACCTTGTCCTAATTAGCTTGGATTACCTGGATTATCATCGCAATGCACATGTTTTAACCAAGTATCACAAAGGGGTACCTCTAAGCCGCCTGTACAAAGGTCTAAGGAGAAAGCTCGCATCGGATTTCTCGCTATTGATTATTCTCAACTTAGACATCCATACCGGGACAACATAGACAATAGATAATGGACTCCTCTTTTATGCATAAGCATGTAGCAACAATTAATTTTCTCATATGAGATTGAGGATATTTGTCCAAAACTGAAACTTCCACCATGGATCATGGCTTTAGTTAGCGGCCCAATGTTCTTCTCTAACATTATGCAATGCTCTAACCATTTTAGTGGTAAATCTCCCTTACTTCAGACAAGACGAACATGCATAGCAACTCACATGATATTCAACAAAGAGTAGTTGATGGCGTCCCCAGGAACATGGTTATCGCACAACAAGCAACTTAATAAGAGATAAAGTGCATAAGTACATATTCAATACCACAATAGTTTTTAGGCTATTTGTCCCATGAGCTATATATTGTAAAGGTAGAGGATAGAAATTTAAAGGTAGCACTCAAGCAATTTACTTTGGAATGGCGGAGAAATACCATGTAGTAGGTAGGTATGGTGGACACAAATGGCATAGTAGTTGGCTCAAGGATTTTGGATGCATGAGAAGTATTCCCTCTCGATACAAGGTTTAGGCTAGCAAGGCTATTTGAAACAAACACAAGGATGAACCGGTGCAGCAAAACTCACATAAAAGACATATTGAAAACATTATAAGACTCTACACCGTCTTCCTTGTTGTTCAAACTCAATACTAGAAATTATCTACACCTTAGAGAGACCAAATATGCAAACCAAATTTTAGCATGCTCTATGTATTTCTTCATTAATGGGTGCAAAGTATATGATGCAAGAGCTTAAACATGATCACAACAATTGCCAAGTATCACATTATCCAAAACATTATAGCAATTTACTACATGTAGCATTTTCCAATTCCAACCATATAACAATTTAACGAAGAAGAAACTTCGCCATGAATATTATGAGTAAAGCCTAAGGACATACTTGTCCATATGCAACAGCGGAGCGTGTCTCTCTCCCACACAAAGAATGCTAGGATCCATTTTATTCAAACAAAACAAAAACAAAAACAAACCGACGCTCCAAGCAAAGCACATAAGATGTGACGGAATAAAAATATAGTTTCAGGGGAGGAACCTGATATTGTTGTCGATGAAGAAGGGGATGCCTTGGGCATCCCCAAGTTTAGACGCTTGAGTCTTCTTGATATATGCAGGGTGAACCACCGGGGCATCCCCAAGCTTAGAGCTTTCACTCTCCTTGATCATGTTGTATCATCTCCCTGTCTTGATCCTTGAAAACTTCCTCCACACAAAACTCAAAACAACTCATTAGAGGGTTAGTGCACAATCAAAATATACATGTTCAGACTTGACATAATCATTCTTAACACTTCTGGACATTTCACAAAGCTACTGAAAGTCAAAGGAATCGAAAAATCCATCGAGCATATCAAAACAGGCAATGCGAAATAAAAGGCAGAATCTGTCAAAACAGAACAGTTCGTAATGACGAATTTTATTGAGGCATCAGACTTGCTCAAATGAAAATTCTCAAATTGAATGAAAGTTGCATACATATCTGAGGATCACTCACGTAAATTAGCATAATTTTCTGAGTTACTGACAGAGAATTTTGCCCAGATTCGTGACAGCAAAGAAATCTGTTTCTGCGCAGTAATCCAAATCTAGTATGAACCTTACTATCAACGACTTTACTTGGCACAACAAAACACTAAACTAAGATAAGGAGAGGTTGCTACAGTAGTAAACAACTTCCAAGACTCAAATATAAAACAAAATTACTGTAGTAAAAACATGGGTTGTCTCCCATAAGCGCTTTTCTTTAACGCCTTTCAGCTAGGCGCAGAAAGTGTGTATCAAGTATTATCAAGAGACGAAGTGTCAACATCATAATTTGTTCTAATAATAGAATCAAAGGGTAACTTCATTCTCTTTCTAGGGAAGTGTTCCATACATTTCTTGAGAGGAAATTGATATTTAATATTACCTTCCTTCATATCAATGATAGCACCAACAGTTCGAAGAAAAGGTCTTCCCAATATAATGGGACAAGATGCATTGCATTCAATATCCAAGACAACAAAATCAACGGGGACAACGTTATTGTTAACGGTAATGCGAACATTGTCAACTTTCCCCAAAGGTTTCTTTGTAGAATGATCAGCAAGATTAACATCCAGATAACAATTTTTCAGCGGTGGCAAGTCAAGCATATTATAAATTTTCTTAGGCATAACAGAAATACTTGCACCAAGATCACATAAAGCATTACAATCAAAGTCATTGACCTTCATTTTAATGATGGGCTCCCAACCATCCTCTAGCTTCCTAGGAATAGAAGCTTCGCGTTCTAGTTTCTCTTCTCTAGCTTTTATGAGAGCATTTGTAATATGTTTCGTGAAAGCCAAATTTATAGCACTAGCATTAGGACTCTTAGCAAGTTTTTGTAAGAACTTTATAACTTCAGAGATGTGGCAATCATCAAAATTCAAACCATTATAATCTAAAGCAATGGGATCATCATCCCCAATGTTGGAAAAAATTTCAGCAGTTTTATCACAGGCAGTTTCAGCAGTTTTAGCAGTTTCAGGCAGTTTTTCGCGCTTTTCATTTGAAGTGGAAACATTGCCAACACCAATTATTTTACAATTAATAGTAGGAGGTGCAGCAACATGTGTAGCATTAGCATTACTAGTGGTGGTAATATTCCAAACTTTAGCTATATTATCTTCTTTTTCATTTTCTTCTCTTTCCCACCTAGCACGCAATTCGGCCATCAATCTTATATTCTCATTAATTCTAACTTGGATGGCATTTGCTGTAGTAACAATTTTATTATCTATATCCTCAGGTTTAGCAGCCATTTTATTAATTAAAGAAGATTGTGATGCAGACATGTATGAGATTCGGTTTTCAGCATTTGCAAGTTTAGTTTGTAACCCAGAGATCTCCATATTCAAATTTTCAAGTTGATTTCCTATATTCTTCAACAAGGTAGATTGCTCATTCATAGTTTTAGTAAACAATTTATTTTGCTCATATTGTGATTGCATAAAGTTCTTGGTGGATCTTTCAATTTCTAACATCTTTTCCTCATTAGGTGAAGCGTATCTACCATAAGAGTTACCATTAGCAGGATATGGCCTAGAATTATTATAATTGTTATTTTTAATGAAATTCACATCAACATATTCTTTTTGAGCACCCCATGATGCTAACGGAACATTATTAGGATCAACATTAGGCCTACCGTTCACAAGCATAGACATAATAGCATCAATCTTATCACTCAAGGAAGAGGTTTCCTCGACAGAATTTACCTTCTTACCTTGTGGAGCTCTTTCCGTGTGCCATTCGGAGTAATTGATCATCATATTATCAAGAAGCTTTGTTGCTTCACCAAGAGTGATGGACATAAAGGTACCTCCAGCAGCTGAATCCAATAGGTTCCGTGAAGAAAAATTCAGTCCTGCATAAAAGGTTTGGATGATCATCCAAGTAGTCAGTCCATGGGTTGGGCAATTTTTAACCAAAGATTTCATTCTTTCCCATGCTTGTGCAACATGCTCAGTATCCAATTGTTTAAAATTCATTATGCTACTCCTCAAAGATATAATTTTAGCAGGGGGATAATATCTACCAATAAAAGCATCCTTGCATTTAGTCCATGAATCAATACTATTCTTAGGCAGAGATAGCAACCAATCTTTAGCTCTTCCTCTTAATGAGAAAGGGAACAATTTTAATTTTATAATGTCACCATCTACATCTTTATACTTTTGCATTTCACAAAGTTCAACAAAATTATTGAGATGGGCAGCAGCATCATCAGAACTAACACCAGAAAATTGCTCTCGCATAACAAGATTTAGTAAAGCAGGTTTAATTTCAAAGAATTCTGCTGTGGTAGCAGGTGGAGCAATAGGTGTGCATAAGAAATCATTATTATTTGTGGTTGTGAAGTCACACAACTTAGTATTTTCAGGAGTACCCATTTTAGCAGTAGTAAATAAAGTAAACTAGATAAAGTAAATGCAAGTAACTAATTTTTTTGTGTTTTTAATATAGCAAACAAGATAGCAAGTAAAGTAAAACTAGCAACTAATTTTTTTGTATTTTGATTTAGTGCAGCAAACAAAGTAGTAAATAAAACTAAGCAAGACAAAAACAAAGTAAACAGATTGGGATGTGGAGACTCCCCTTGCAGCGTGTCTTGATCTCCCCGGCAACGGCGCCAGAAAAAGAGCTTGATACGCGTACAGCACGCGTCCGTTGGGAACCCCAAGAGGAAGGTGTGATGCGTACAGTGGCAAGTTTTCCCTCAGTATGAAACCAAGGTTTATCGAACCAGTAGGAGCCAAGAAGCACGTTGAAGGTTGATGGCGGCGAGATGTAGTGCGGCGCAACACCAGGGATTCCGGCGCCAACGTGGAACCTGCACAACACAAACCAAGTACTTTGCCCCAACGAAACAGTGAGGTTGTCAATCTCACCGGCTTGCTGTAACAAAGGATTAGATGTATAGTGTGGATGATGATTGTTTGCAGAAAACAGTAGAACAAGTATTGCAGTAGATTGTATTTCAGTATAGAGAATTGGACCGGGGTCCACAGTTCACTAGAGGTGTCTCTCCCATAAGATAAACAGCATGTTGGGTGAACAAATTACAGTTGGGCAATTGACAAATAGAGAGGGCATGACCATGCACATACATATTATGATGAGTATAGTGAGATTTAATTGGGCATTACGACAAAGTACATAGACCGCTATCCAGCATGCATCTATGCCTAAAAAGTCCACCTTCAGGTTATCGTCCGAACCCCTTCCAGTATTAAGTTGCTAACAATAGACAATTGCATTAAGTATTGCGCGTAATGTAATCAATAACTACATCCTCGGACATAGCATCAATGTTTTATCCCTAGTGGCAACAGCACATCCATATCCTTAGAGGTTTCTCTCACTCCCCCAGATTCACGGAGACATGAACCCACTATCGAGCATAAATACTCCCTCTTGGAGTTACAAGCATCAACTTGGCCAGAGCATCTACTAGTAACGGAGAGCATGCAAGATCATAAACAACACATAGATATAAATTGATAATCAACATAACATGGTATTCTCTATTCATCGGATCCCAACAAACACAACATATAGAATTACAGATAGATGATCTTGATCATGTTCGGCAGCTCACAAGACCCGACAATTAAGCACAATGAGGAGAGACAACCATCTAGCTACTGCTATGGACCCATAGTCCAGGGGTAGACTACTCACACATCACTCCGGAGGCGACCATGGCGGCGTAGAGTCCTCCGGGAGATGAATCCCCTCTCCGGCAGGGTGCCGGAGGCGATCTCCTGAATCCCCCGAGATGGGATTGGCGGCGGCGGCGTCTCTGGAAGGTTTTCCGTATCGTGGCTCTCGTGCATCGGGGGTTTCGCGATGAAGGCTATTTGTAGGCGGAAGGGTAGGTCAGGGGGCGTCGCGAGGGGCCCAGGAGACAGGTCGGCGCGGCCAAGGGTGGGGCCGCGCCGCCCTACCTCCTGGCCACCTCGTGGCCCCACTTCGTTGACTCTTCGGTCTTCTGGAAGCTTCGTGGCAAAATAGGCCCCTGGGCGTTGATTTCGTCCAATTCCGAGAATATTTCCTTACTAGGATTTCTGAAACCAAAAACAGCAGAAAATAGCAACTGGCTCTTCGGCATCTCGTTAATAGGTTAGTTCTAGAAAATGCACGAATATGACATAAAGTGTGCATAAAACATGTAGATATCATCAATAATGTGGCATGGAACATAAGAAATTATCGATACGTCGGAGACGTATCAATTTACACTTGCCCTTGTCCTTGCACGTTATCCCTCAGCGAATCTGCTGACTATCGCCAATGCGGTTGGTGATTTGGAGGCGCTGTATCCGAAGGTTTTGTTGCCTGATACGTCTCCGACGTATCGATAATTTCTTATGTTCCATGCCACATTATTGATGATATCTACATGTTTATGCATACTTTATGTCATATTTATGCATTTTCCGGAACTAACCTATTGACGAGATGCCGAAGTGCCAGTTCCTGTTTTCTGCTGTTTTTGGTTACAGAAATCCTAGTAAGGAAATATTCTCGGAATTGGACGAAATCAACGCCCAGCATCTTAGAATCCCCGGAAGCATCCAGAACACCCGAGAGCCGCCAGAGGGGGGCCACAGGGGCCCCAGATGATAGGGTGGCGCGGCCAGGCCCCCTATTGTGTCATCGCCTCGTCGCCCCTCCGACGCCGCCTCTTCGCCTATAAGAAGCCCCTCGACCTAAAACCTCGAGACGAAAAAGCCACGGTACGAGAAACCATCCAGAGCCGCCGCCATCGCGAAGCCAAGATCTGGGGGACAGGAGTCTCTATTCCGGCACGCCGCCGGGATGGGGAAGTGCCCCCGGAAGGCTTCTCCATCGACACCACCGCCATCTTCATCAACGCTGCTGTCTCCCATGAGGAGGGAGTAGTTCTCCATCGAGGCTCGGGGCTGTACCGGTAGCTATGTGGTTCATCTCTCTCCTATGTACTTCAATACAATAATCTCATGAGCTGCCTTACATGATTGAGATTCATATGATGATGTTTGTAATCTAGATGTCGTTATGCTAGTCAAGTGAATTTTACTTATGTGATCTCCGGAGACTCCTTGTCCCACGTGTGTAAAGGTGACAGTGTGTGCACCGTGTGGGTCTCTTAGGCTATATTTCACAGAATACTTATTCACTGTTATGAATGGCATAGTGAAGTGCTTATTTATATCTCTTTATGATTGCAATGTGTTTTGTATCACAATTTATCTGTGTGCTACTCTAGTGATGTTATTAAAGTAGTTTATTCCTCCTGCACGGTGTAATGGTGACAGTGTGTGCATCGTGTAGTACTTGGCGTAGGCTATGATTGTGATCTCTTGTAGATTATGAAGTTAACTATTGCTATGATGGTATTGATGTGATCTATGCCTCCTTTCGTAGCGTGAAGGTGACAATGTGCATGCTATGTTAGTACTTGGTTTGGTTATGTTGATCTGTCATGCACTCTAAGGTTATTTAAATATGAACATCGAATATTGTGGAGCTTGTTAACTCCGGCATTGAGGGTTCGTGTAATCCTACACAGTTAGTGGTGTTCATCATCCAACAAGAGAGTGTAGAGTCTAGCATCTATTTATTTATTCTGTTATGTGATCAATGTTGAGAGTGTCCACTAGTGAATGTATGATCCCTAGGCCTTGTTCCTAAATACTGCTATTGATACGTATCCGACGTATCGATAATTTCTTGTGTTCCATGCCACATTATTGATGTTATCTACATGTTTTATGCACACTTTATGTCATATTCGTGCATTTTCTGGAACTAACCTATTAACAAGATGCCGAAGTGCCAGTTGCTGTTTTCTGCTGTTTTTGGTTTCAGAAATCCTAGTAACGAAATATTCTCGGAATTGGACGAAATCAACGCCCAGGGTCCTATTTTGCCACGAAGCTTCCAGAAGACCGAAGAGGAGACGAAGTGGGGCCACGAGGTGGCCACACCCTAGGGCGGCGCGGCCCAAGCCCTGGCCGCGCCGACCTGTAGTGTGGGGCCCTCGTGTGGCCCCCGACCTGCCCTTCCGCCTACTTAAAGCCTCCGTCGCGAAACCCCCGCATCCGAGAGCCACGATACGGAAAACCTTCCAGAGATGCCGCCGCCGCCAATCCCATCTCGGGGGATTCAGGAGATCGCCTCCGGCACCCTGCCGGAGAGGGGAATCATCTCCCGGAGGACTCTACGCCGCCATGGTCGCCCCCGGAGTGATGAGTGAGTAGTCTACCCCTGGACTATGGGTCCATAGCAGTAGCTAGATGGTTGTCTTCTCCCCATTGTGCTTAATTGTCGGGTCTTGTGAGCTGCCGAACATGATCAAGATCATCTATCTGTAATTCTATATGTTGTGTTTGTTGGGATCCGATGAATAGAGAATACTTGTTATGTTGATTATCAATTTATATCTATGTGTTGTTTATGATCTTGCATGCTCTCCGTTACTAGTAGATGCTCTGGCCAAGTAGATGCTTGTAACTCCAAGAGGGAGTATTTATGCTCGATAGTGGGTTCATGTCTCCGTGAATGCTGGGAAGTGACGAGAAATCTCTAAGATTATGGATGTCTTGTTGCCACTAGGGATAAAACATTGGTGCTATGTTCGAGGATGTAGTTACTGATTACATTACGCGCAATACTTAATGCAATTGTCTGTTGTTAGCAACTTAATACTGGAGGGGGTTCGGATGATAACCTGAAGGTGGACTTTTTAGGCATAGATGCATGCTGGATAGCGATCTATGTACTTTGTCGTAATGCCCAATTAAATCTCACTATACTCATCATAATATGTATGTGCATGGTCATGCCCTCTTTATTTGTCAATTGCCCAACTGTAATTTGTTCACCCAACATGCTGTTTATCTTATGGGAGAGACACCTCTAGTGAACTGTGGACCCCGGTCCAATTCTCTATACTGAAATACAATCTACTGCAATACTTGTTTTACTGTTTTCTGCAAACAATCATCTTCCACACAATACGGTTAATCCTTTGTTACAGCAAGCCGGTGAGATTGACAACCTCACTGTTTCGTTGGGGCAAAGTACTTTGGTTGTGTTGTGCAGGTTCCACGTTGGCGCCGGAATCTCTGGTGTTGCGCCGCACTACATCCCGCCGCCATCAACCTTCAACGTGCTTCTTGACTCCTACTGGTTCGATTAAACCTTGGTTTCTTACTGAGGGAAACTTGCCGCTGTGCGCATCACACCTTCCTCTTGGGGTTCCCAACGGACGTGTCAACTACACGCATCAAGCAAATTTCTGGCGCCGTTGCCGGGGAGATCAAGACACGCTGCAAGGGGAGTCTCCACTTCCCAATCTCTTTACTTTGTTTTTGTCTTGCTTTATTTTATTTACTACTTTGTTTGCTGCACTAAATCAAAATACAAAAAAAATTAGTTGCTAGTTTTACTTTATTTGCTATCTTGTTTGCTATATCAAAAACACAAAAAAATTAGTTACTTGCATTTACTAGTTTGCTTTATTTACTGTCTTGCACTTTATATTAAAAATACAAAAAAATTAGTTACTTTTGTTACCATGTCTAGCTCTGAACCTGTTACTTCTTCGCCTGAAGAATTAGTCTTCACTTTTAAAGAAGGGGATGAGGAGAGTTTTAAGGATGCTTGGTCTAGAATTTTTACTTCTTATCGTAAAACTGAACCTCAAATGACTCTAAGTTTGCTCCTTAGTAATTTTTATTTTGGTCTTATGATTCGTTATAGATATGCTTTGGATGCTTTAGTGGGAGGAGATTTCCTTCATTGCAATGGGGATCAAGCTTTTAATGCCATAAAGAAGTTGGTTGCATCACATGATTCAGCTAATAACTTTGATTCAGCCCTTATTAGCATTTATAATAGATTAAACAATCTCGAGATAAGTACATCTCGCTTGGATGACAACTATCACCATGTTCGTAATCGTCTTGAACAAGTTTTAGTGAAATCTAAACCTTCATTATGGGATCCTACTGTTAAAATTGTTATCGGTGATCAAACTCTTCGTGCCAACTGTGATATTATGTCTGAATTTTGCCTTATACCTGAGAGCATTTATAAATCTTTGAAACTTTGGGGAGTTGATGAAGGAGGAGAAGAAATAACTCTCATTGATAACTCTGTTATAATTCCTAAGGGAATAGCCGCAGGTGTGCATACAACCATTCTTGGAAGAACAATATCCATTGATTATCTTGTTATTGAATGTGTAGGGACAGGAAAAATCACACTCGGAAGATCCCTGCTAAAACTATTGGGAGCAGTCATAGATGTGGGAGAAGGCACCCTGGAATTCACCTCTATACCGGGGGGGAATCATATATTTCCTAAATCAAAGAGAAAGAAAAACAACAAGAAAGGTAAGGGTAAAGCCCAAGGTAAGGTTGATGCACCACCCTTCGATAATACTTGATACACACTTTCTGCGCCTAGCTGAAAGGCGTTAAAGAAAAGCGCTTATGGGAGACAACCCATGTTTTTACTACAGTACTTTGTTTTATATTTGAGTCTTGGAAGTTGTTTACTACTGTAGCAACCTCTTCTTATCTTAGTTTAGTGTTTTGTTGTGCCAAGTAAAGTCGTTGATAGTAAAGTTCATACTAGATTTGGATTACTGCGCAGAAACAGATTTCTTTGCTGTCACGAATCTGGGCTGTTTTCTCTGTAGGTAACTCAGAAAATTATGCCAATTTACGTGAGTGATCCTCAGATATGTACGCAACTTTCATTCAATTTGAGCATTTTCATTTGAGCAAGTCTGGTGCCTCGATAAAATTCGTCAATACGAACTGTTCTGTTTTGACAGATTCTGCCTTTTATTTCGCATTGCCAGTTTTGTTATGTTCGATGGATATTTCGATTCCATTGACTTTCAGTAGCTTTGTGCAATGTCCAGAAGTGTTAAGAATGATTATGTTACCTCTGAACATGTATATTTTGATTGTGCACTAACTCTCTAATGAGTTGTTCTAAGTTTGGTGTGGAGGAAGTTTTCAAGGATCAAGAGAGGAGTATGATGCAATATGATCAAGGAGAGTGAAAGCTCTAAGTTTGGGGATGCCCCGGTGGTTCACCCCTGCATATTCTAAGAACACTCAAGCGTCTAAGCTTGGGGATGCCCAAGGCATCCCCTTCTTCATCGACAACATTATCAGGTTCCTCCCCTGAAACTATATTTTTATTCCATCACATCTTATGTGCTTTTCTTGGAGCGTCGGTTTGTTTTTGTTTTTGTTTTTGCTTGAATAAATGGATCCTAGCATTCACTGTATGGGAGAGAGACACGCTCCGCTGTAGCATATGGACAAGTATGTCCTTAGGCTTTACTCATAGTATTCATGGCGAAGTTTCTTCTTTGTTAAATTGTTATATGGTTGGAATTGGAAAATGATACATGTAGTAAATTGCTAAAATGTCTTGGATAATGTGATACTTGGCAATTGTTGTGCTCATGTTTAAGCTCTTGCATCATATACTTTTCACCCATTAATGAAGAAATACATAGAGCATGCTAAAATTTGGTTTGCATATTTGGTCTCTCTAAGGTCTAGATAATTTCTAGTATTGAGTTTGAACAACAAGGAAGACGGTGTAGAGTCTTATAATGTTTTCAATATGTCTTTTATGTGAGTTTTGCTGCACCGCTTCACCCTTGTGTTTGTTTCAAATAGCCTTGCTAGCCTAAACCTTGTATCGAGAGGGAATACTTCTCATGCATCCAAAATCCTTGAGCCAACCACTATGCCATTTGTGTCCACCATATCTACCTACTACATGGTATTTCTCCGCCATTCCAAAGTAAATTGCTTGAGTGCTACCTTTAAAATTCCATCATTCGCCTTTGCAATATATAGCTCATGGGACAAATAGCTTAAAAACTATTGTGGTATTGAATATGTACTTATGCACTTTATCTCTTATTAAGTTGCTTGTTGTGCGATAACCATGTTTCTGGGGACGCCATCAACTATTCTTTGTTGAATATCATGTGAGTTGCTATGCATGTCCGTCTTGTCTGAAGTAAGAGAGATCTACCACCTTAATGGTTGGAGCATACATATTGTTAGAGAAGAACATTGGGCCGCTAACTAAAGCCATGATTCATGGTGGAAGTTTCAGTTTTGGACATATATCCTCAATCTCATATGAGAATAATAATTGTTGCCACATGCTTACGCATTAAAGAGGAGTCCATTATCTGTTGTCCATGTTGTCCCGGTATGGATGTCTAAGTTGAGAATAATCAAAAGCGAGAAATCCAAAATGCGAGCTTTCTCCTTAGACCTTTGTACAGGCGGCATGGAGGTACCCCATTGTGACACTTGGTTAAAACATGTGTATTGCGACGATCCGGTAGTCCAAGCTAATTAGGACAAGGTGCGGGCACTATTAGTATACTATGCATGAGGCTTGCAACTTGTAAGATATAATTTACATAACTCATATGCTTTATTACTACCGTTGACAAAATTGTTTCATGTTTTCAAAATAAAAGCTCTAGCACAAATATAGCAATCGATGCTTTTCCTCTATGGAGGACCATTCTTTTACTTTTATTGTTGAGTCAGTTCACCTATTTCTCTCCACCTCAAGAAGCAAACACTTGTGTGAACTGTGCATTGATTCCTACATACTTGCATATTGCACTTATTATATTACTCTATGTTGACAATATCCATGAGATATACATGTTACAAGTTGAAAGCAACCGCTGAAACTTAATCTTCCTTTGTGTTGCTTCAATGCTTTTACTATGAATTATTGCTTTATGAGTTAACTCTTATGCAAGACTTATTAATGCTTGTCTTGAAGTACTATTCATGAAAAGTCTTTGCTATATGATTCACTTGTTTACTCATGTCATATACATTGTTTTGATCGCTGCATTCACTACATATGCTTTACAAATAGTATGATCAAGGTTATGATGGCATGTCACTCCAGAAATTATCTTTGTTATCGTTTTACCTGCTCGGGACGAGCAGAACTAAGCTTGGGGATGCTGATACGTATCCGACGTATCGATAATTTCTTGTGTTCCATGCCACATTATTGATGTTATTGATACGTCCAATTTGCATCACTATTTTGTATCATAATTTGCTGTTATTCATTGATATATTTCATATTGGGACACAATACTTATGTTATTTCATCTATTTTGCATGTTTCATCATTATTGGAGGATCAAGCACCGGAGCCAGGATTCTGCTGGAAAAAGCACCGTCAGAACGCAATATTTCGGAAGATCAACTGTGGAAGGAAATTATACCAAAAATCCTATTTTTCAAGATGATGAAGGAAGCCAGAAGGAGGAGCCAGCTGGACCCAAGGTGGGCCCAGACCATAGGGCGGCGCGGCCCATGGCCTGGCCGCGCCACCATGTGGTGTGGGGGGCCCACAGCCCCTTTCGCCTCCTTTTCTTCGCGAAACCCTTTGTCCCGAAGACCTAAGCCACAGAGGGTACCTCACGAAGAGTTACAGCCGCCTCTGCGGGGCGGAGAACACCAGAGAGAAAAGAGCTCTCCGGCGGGCAGGAATCCGCCGGGGAAATTCCCTCCGGGAGGGGGAAATCGACGCCATCGTCACCGTCATCGAGCTGGACATCATCTCCATCACCATCATCATCATCTCCACCATCATCACCGCCGTCTCCACCGCTGGACACCATCACCGCCGTAGCAATTTGGGTTTGATCTTGATTGTTTGATAGGGAAAACTCTCCCGGTATCGATTTCTACTTGTTGTTGATGCTATTGAGTGAAACCATTGAACCAAGTTTATGTTCAGATTGTTATTCATCATCATATCACCTCTGATCATGTTCCATATGATGTCTTGTGAGTAGTTCGTTTAGTTCTTGAGGACATGGGTGAAGTCTAAATGTTAGTAGTGAACTATGGTTGAGTAATATTCAATGGTATGATATTTAAGTTGTGGTGTTATTCTTCTAGTGGTGTCATGTGAACGTCGACTACGAGACACTTCACCATTTATGGGCCTAGGGGAATGCATCTTGTATTCGTTTGCCAATTGCGGGGTTGCCGGAGTGACAGAAACCTAAACCCCCGTTGGTATATCGATGCAGGAGGGATCGCAGGATCTCAGAGTTTAAGGCTGTGGTTAGATTTATTCTTAATTACTTTCTTGTAGTTGCGGATGCTTGCAAGGGGTATAATCACAAGTATGTATTAGTCCTAGGAAGGGCGGTACATTAGCATAGGTTCACCCACACAACACTTATCATAACAATGAAGATTATTTAGCCGTATGTAGCGAAAGCACTAGACTAAAATCCCGTGTGTCCTCGAGAACGTTTGGTCATTATAAGTAAACAAACCAGCTTGTCCTTTGTGCTAAAAAGGATTGGACCACTCGCTGCAATTGTTACTCTCGCACTTTACTTACTCGTACTTTATTCAACTGTTACATCAAAACCCCCCGAATACTTGTCTGTGAGCATTTACAGGGAATCCTTCATCGAAACTGCTTGTCAACACCTTCTGCTCCTCGTTGGGATCGACATTCTTACTTATCGAAAATACTACGATACACCCCCTATACTTGTGGGTCATCAAGACTATTTTTCGGCGCCGTTCTTGCAGGGAGTGAAGCGCTATTGGTAAGTGGAATTGGTAAGGAAAATCTTTACTGTTTGTGCTGATTTTATTTCTGCCTGCTGCTATAAGTCATTATGGAGAGATCTTCTCTTCAATTTCTATTTGGGAAATCTACTACTACTGCAACGGTAGTGGATGAGGCGCCAGGTGAGGAAGTGATACCATATAAAATACCTATGAAAATTATTGAACGTGTTATGGATAACCGCTATGAAGGGGATGGAACTGTCCACCCTGGAGATCATTTATTGTTCTTGCATGAATTATGCGGTTTATTCAAGTTTGCAGGTATTGCTATGGATGAAGTGAGGAAGAAACTATTCTCTTTATTGTTGTCCTGCAGTAGGCGGCGCATTGGTATAAATTCTTGGATAATGGGGATTCTCTTGAATGGAATGATATTGTGCCCCGGTTTTATTCTAAGTTCTATCCTCCAAGTGAAATTCATAAGGATCGGAATCGCATATATAATTTTTTGGCCTCATGATGGAGAGAGTATTGCCCAAGCTTGGGGGAGATTGAAGTCTTTAATGCTCAAATGCCCCATTCATGAGCTTCCTGGTAATGTTATTATTGATAATTTCTATGCAAGACTTTCTTTTCAAGACAAGACCTTCTTTGGATACTTCTTGTTCAGGATCATTTACACGCAACAAAGAAGAGTTTAAGAGGGACCTTCTTGATCGGATCCAAGAAAATACTGAAGGTTGGGAGAACGACAAGGATAGAGAATCAGGTATAATTTATGATTATAAATGCATTGAAGCTTTTATGGATACTGATAAATTTCGTAATATGAGTGCTACATATGGTCTTGATTCTCAAGTTGCTGCAAATCTTTATAAAGCTTTTGCCTCTCATTATGAATTGCCAAAGAAGAATTTTGATAAGTATCATGAACCTTATAAAGATAAAATTGATTCATCTATTAATAAATGCGTTGTAGTTGAAACTGCTGATCATGTTATTCCTGAAGCTTATATTGAAAAAACTCCTTTCCCTGCTAAAATGAAGGAGTACTCTGTTATAAATAGTGCGGTTCATAAAAGTGAAAAGAAACCTGTAGAACCTGAAGAACAAATAAAAGTTGAACCTGCTGTTGCAATAGTTAAAGATCTTGTGACTGAAAATGTGGAGGATGGTCATATTATTTTCTGTGAAGATGCTTCTAATATTGTTTCACATCCTAATAAACCCAAACAAGTTAGTGTTCCTATGCTATCTGTTAGAATTGGTGATCATTGCTATTATGGATTATGTGATATTGGTGCAAGTGTTAGTGTTATTCCTTATGAGCTTTACACGGAGATTATGCACGAAATTGATTCTTGTGAACTTGAAGATATTGATGTGGTTATTCAGCTGGCTAATAGAGAAACTATTTCTCCAATTGGTATTGTTCGAGATGTGGAAGTTTTATGCGGTAAGATTAAATATCCTGCTGACTTTTTGGTACTTGGTTCTGCTGCTAGTGATTATTGTCCTATTATTTTTGGTATACCTTTTCTAAATACTTGTGGAGCTATTATAGATTGCAAGAAAGAGAATTTTTTGACTAAGTTTGCTGGTGAATCTTATGAGTTTAACTTCTCTAAATTTACCAAAACTCCTTATAAAGCTGATTTGCCTAATAATGATTTTAAAATGGAACAATGTGCATCTATTGTTCTTGTTCCTAATAATCCTTTGCAGCAACATTTGGAGGATAGCGAGAGTGAAGTTTTTAGGAAAGAAAGAGATGAGCTTGAGGAAATTTTTCTCCGCCAACCTATTCTCAAGCATGATTTACCGGTGGAAGATTTGGGTATAACACCGCCACCAAAGGAAGATCCTGTTTTTGAATTAAAGCCTTTGCCTGATAATCTTAAATATGCTCATATTGATGATAAGAAAATATATCCTGTTATTATTAGTTCTAAGCTTTCAGAGATTGAAGAAGAAAGGTTATTGGAAATATTGAAGAAACATCGAGGAGCTATTGGCTATACTCTTGATGATTTGAAAGGGATTTCTCCTTCTATTTGCCAACATGCTATTAATATGGAAGATGATGCAAAGCCTGTTGTTGAACATCAGCGTCGTCTAATTCCGAAGATGAAGGAAGTGGTAAGGAATGAGGTATTAAGACTTCTCGAAGCTGGTATTATATATCCTATTGCTGATAGTAGATGGGTTAGTCCTGTGCATTGCGTTCCCAAGAAAGGAGGAATGACTGTTGTGCCTAATGATAATGATGAGCTCATCCCTCAAAGAGTAGTTGTAGGGTATAGAATGTGCATTGATTTTTGAAAAGTTAATAAAGTTACTAAGAAAGATCATTACCCTTTACCATTTATTGATCAAATGCTAGAAGATTGTCTAAAAATACTCATTTTTGCTTTCTTGATGGTTATTCTGGGTTTTCACAAATTGCTGTTAAAACTAAAGATCAAGAGAAAACCACTTTTACTTGTCCCTATGGAACTTATGCTTATAGACGCATGCCTTTTGGTTTATGTAATGCTCCTGCTACTTTTCAAAGATGCATGTCTGCTATTTTTCATGGCTTTTGTGAGAGTATTGTGGAAGTATTCATGGATGATTTTTCCGTCTATGGGAATTCTTTTGATAGTTGCTTGCGAAACCTTGATAAAGTTTTGCAGAGATGTGAAGAAACTAACCTTGTTCTTAATTGGGAGAAATGCCACTTTATGGTTAATGAAGGAATTGTATTGGGACATAAAATTTCTGAGAGAGGTATTGAAGTTGATAGAGCCAAAGTTGAAGCAATTGAGAAGATGCCCTATCCGAGGGATGTTAAAGGTATTCGTAGTGTTCTTGGTCATGCTGGGTTTTATAGGAGATTTATTAAAGATTTCTCCAAGATTTCAAAGCCTCTTACTAATCTTCTTCAAAAAGATGTACCTTTTGTTTTTAATGATGATTGTAAGGAAGCTTTTGAAACTCTAAAGAAAGCCTTAACAACTGCTCCTATAGTTGAACCTCCTGATTGGAACTTACCATTTGAAATTATGTGTGATGCTAGTGATTTTGCTGTAGGCACTGTTCTTGGACAGCGGGTAAACAAAAAACTGAATGTTATTCATTATGCTAGTAAAACTCTTGATGCTGCTCAAAGAAATTATGCTACTACTGAAAAAGAATTATTAGCTGTAGTCTTTGCTTGTGATAAATTTAGATCTTATATTGTTGATTCAAAGGTTACGATTCATACTGATCATGCTGCAATTAGATACCTTATGACAAAGAAAGATGCTAAACCGAGGCTTATTAGATGGGTACTTCTTTTGCAAGAATTTGATTTACATATTGTAGATAGGAAAGGTGCTGATAATCTAGTTGCTGATAATTTGTCTAGATTGGAAAATATTGCTTATGATCCTGTTCCTGTTAATGATAGTTTTCCAAGTGAACAATTGGCTGTAATAAAGGTGAGCTCGCGAGACAGTCCTTGGTATGCTGATTATGCTAACTTTATTGTTTCCAAGTACTTGCCTCCAACTTTTTCAGCTCAGCAAAGGAGGAAATTCTTTTATGACTTGAGGCATTATTTCTGGGATGACCCACACTTATATAAAGAAGGAGTGGATGGTATTATGCGAAGATGTGTTCCCGAATATGAACAACAAGAGATATTGAGTAAATGTCATGGTAGTGCTTATGGAGGACATCACGCCGGAGAAAGAACCGCGCAAAAGGTTCTACAATCAGGTTTTTATTGGCCAACTCTCTTCAAGGATGCGAGAAAGTTTATTTTATCTTGTGATGAATGCCAAAGGGTTGGTAATATCTCCAGACGTAATGAAATGCCTATGAATTATATTCTTGTTATTGAACCGTTTGATTGTTGGGGATTTGACTTTATGGGACCTTTTCCGTCTTCAGAAGGTAACACTCATATACTTGTTGCTGTTGATTATGTTACTAAATGGGTGGAAGCCATACCTACAAAAAGTGCTGATGGTGAGACCTCTTTAAGAATGCTTCTAGACATTATTTTTCCTAGATTTGGAGTGCCTAGATATATTATGACTGATGGAGGTTCTCATTTTATTCATGGAGGTTTTAGAAAAACTCTTGCTAGGTATGGTATTAATCATAGAATTGCTTCCGCTTATCATCCTCAAACTAGTGGTCAAGTAGAATTATCAAATAGAGAGATTAAATCTATTTTGGGAAAGACTGTTAATAAAACTAGAAAGAATTGGGCTAGTAAGTTGAAGGATGCACTATGGGCCTATAGAACTGCTTATGAAAATCCCATGGGAATGTCACCTTATAAAATGGTTTATGGGAAAGCTTGTCATTTACCTTTAGAACTAGAGCACAAAGCTTATTGTGCTGTTAGAGAACTAAATAAAGATCCTAAACTAGCTGGTGATAAGAGGTTGTTGCAATTGAGTTCTCTAGATGAATGGAGAAGTGAAGCTTATGAAAATGCTAAACTCTTTAAAGAGAAAGTTAAAAAATGGCATGATAGAAGGATTATTAAAAGAGAATTTAATATTGGGGATAAAGTCCTATTGTATCGGTCTCGTCTCAGATTTTTGTAGGGAAATTACTCTCGAAATGGGAAGGACCATATGTTGTCGAGGAGGTGTATCGTTCAGGAGCAATCAAAATTAGCTCTCTCCAAGGGAATGCCACGCAAGTGGTGAATGGACAAAGACTCAAGCATTATATCTCAGGTGATTCTTATAATGTTGATGTTGATATTATTCAAGTGGAAACACCGGAGGCTTTCATTAAAGGACAAATTGATAGTCCGCCAGAACTCGACTTTGAATAGGTAACAGTACTGGTAATGAAAAGTACGCAATTTACTTTCCGAACAATATTTTTGCTGTTTTTGGAAAATATGAAAAATTACGAGTTCGAAACGGAGTGGAAAGGACGCACGAGGGCGTGCCACCATAGGCCGGCGCGGCCTGGCCTGGGCCCACGCCGCCCTATGGTCTGGCCGCCTCGTCGCCCCTTTCCGACTCTGGTTCGATCTGGTACTTTCCTTTTGTCGTGAAAATTTTTGCTATATAATCCCCCGGACCCTTGGAGGTCCGTATATCGTTTTCTCGACGTGTTTTGTTTCGAGCTGTTTCTGCCAGGATCTGTTTTCGATCTAGAAGCACCATGGCCTCCAACAACAAGGGCAAGGGGCTTTCGAAGGAAGAAGTGAAGAGGGTGCCATCAAGACAAGAGCAGCAAGCCGTTGGGAGCAAGCAAATCTTGGTGGGATCTGTTGACACTCGACGTTCTTTTTCTCATAACTTGCAGGGACCTTTACCACCCGCTCTTAGCCTCGACTCCTTCCCTGTGTTGGAAGAAGCTCTACGAACTACCGATGAGTTTTGTGATCAATATCGGGCTCTAAGAAGAGAAGTGGAGATACTCCAGGAGGAGAATTGCCGTCTCCAGAAGAATCTTTGGAATACCACTCGATTCACATCACAAGTTCATCATCGCCAACTTCAGATAACAATGAATCTCTTCGAGTCTTAGTGCAGAATTGCCAAGCTGAGAAACTGAAGCTGAAGGAGATCTGTAAGAAGCGTGGGAGGAGTTCATCACCATCATCGCCAAAGGAGTAATTCATCATCGGTATTGGAATCCCCTTGGTTTGTTCCAAGCTTGGGGGAGTGCCGCGGTATCACATCATCACTATCTTTTACTTTTTACTGTCAAGTAGTGTCATATCATGAGTAGGGAAGTTATCATATAAGATGGGTTGCAGTTTGGAAGTATCTCTCCTTTAGTTGGTTGTCTATGTATCCCTTGGTGTGAGTTATCATTATGGAATATTAATGAGAAGTCTTATCATTTACATATTGCACATCTTATTTTAGTTTGCAATCTCTATTATATGATTTACCTTGTTGTTAGTATTGGTATCACTTTGGGAGCATTAAATAAATCTATTTGGTTTTGGCAAACTTAGCATTGGTCAATAGCAACAACACTTTGAGGTTTAAGTAGAAAAGAGAAATACATGTAGTTGTTTCATTGTCTTCCTTTCTTGTTAGCTCATAGCTTATTATTCTGAAGTTAAAATTGTTTGTGCTTACAAGGAAGATGCATGATTGTTTTTATCACATGTATATTTGTTTGTTTCCCTCAACTCTTATGCTTGCTAATTAACCTTGCTAGCCAAAAACCCGTACTGAGAGGGAATACTTCTCGTGCATCCAAACCTTAGCCCAAACCTATGTCATTTGTGTCCACCATACCTACCTACTACATGGTATTTTCCGCCATTCCAAGTAAATACTTCATGTGCTACCTTTAAGCAATTCAAAACTTAGTATCTCTTATTTGTGTCAATGTTTCATAGCTCATGAGGAAGTATGTGGTGTTTTATCTTTCAATCTTGTTGGGAAACTTTCACCAATGGACTAGTGGCTTCATCCGCTTATCCAATAATTTTGCAAAAAGAGTTGGCAATGGGATTCCCAGTCCCAAATTAATTAAACTAAATAGACACTCCTCCATGGTATGTGATTGATGGACGGCACCCGAAGGATTCGGTTAGCCATGGCTTGTGTAAGCAAAGGTTGGGGGGAGCGTCATCATCATAATTAAACTAAAATAAAAAGGCACTCCTTCATGGTATGAGATTGTTGGCAGGCACCCGAGGATTCGGTTAGCCATGGTTTGTGAAAGAAAGGTTGGAAGGAGTGCCACATAAAATGAAAATAATATGGGAGCCGCTCTTTGAAGGTTTGTCTGGCAAGGGGGTTAGAGTACCCGCTACCAGTCGTTGACAACAACAAACACCTCTCAAAATGTTACTTTTATTATCTCTATATGATTTCAAAACTGAAAAAGCTCTAGCACATGATTTAATCCCTGCTTCCCTCTGCGAAGGGCCTGTCTTTTACTTTATGTTGAGTCAGTAAACCTATTTCCCTCCATCTCAAGCAAGCATTTGAGTAGTTGTGATCAAACCATTATATTGTGATTTGCTTCATCATGTCTTTTACTCTTCCTTGTTTAGTTCAAGTTTTATCTGAATGAATATAGCTTTGCAAGTTATCAATGATTATGAGGAGACCATTATGATTGAGTATGCAAGTTGTGCCTTATAAACTTTAACATGAGAGCGCTGCTCAATGAGATAAATATAATCTGTTAATTGTTCTCTGACCAAGAACGAAGTTTGCCATCACCAACTATGATTTCTTATGCACCTTTATTTGTGATTACTTTATACTTGTTTCAAGTTGAGTTATATGAGGAAGTTGTTTACTAGAATGTCTTGTGTGAATGAATATGATGCTTCTTGTCCGTATTCTATTTATCGACTCTTCACTCCATAAACATGTGGTCCTGTTTACTGAGTTCAGTTTCGCTTGGGGACAAGCGAAGTCTAAGCTTGGGGGGAGTTGATACGTCCAATTTGCATCACTATTTTGTATCATAATTTGCTGTTATTCATTGATATATTTCATATTGGGACACAATACTTATGTTATTTCATCTATTTTGCATGTTTCATCATTATTGGAGGATCAAGCACCGGAGCCAGGATTCTGCTGGAAAAAGCACCGTCAGAACGCAATATTTCGGAAGATCAACTGTGGAAGGAAATTATACCAAAAATCCTATTTTTCAAGACGACGAAGGAAGCCAGAAGGAGGAGCCAGCTAGACCCAAGGTGGGCCCAGACCATAGGGCGGCGCGGCCCATGGCCTGGCCGCGCCACCATGTGGTGTGGGGGGCCCACAGCCCCTTTCACCTCCTTTTCTTCGCGAAACCCTTCGTCCTGAAGACCTAAGCCACAGAGGGTACCTCACGAAGAGTTACAGCCGCCTCTGCGGGGCGGAGAACACCAGAGAGAAAAGAGCTCTCCGGCGGGCAGGAATCCGCCGGGGAAATTCCCTCCGGGAGGGGGAAATCGACGCCATCGTCACCGTCATCGAGCTGGACATCATCTCCATCACCATCATCATCATCTCCACCATCATCACCGCCGTCTCCACCGCTGGACACCATCACCGCCGTAGCAATTTGGGTTTGATCTTGATTGTTTGATAGGGGAAACTCTCCCGGTATCGATTTCTACTTGTTGTTGATGCTATTGAGTGAAACCATTGAACCAAGTTTATGTTCAGATTGTTATTCATCATCATATCACCTCTGATCATGTTCCATATGATGTCTTGTGAGTAGTTCGTTTAGTTCTTGAGGACATGGGTGAAGTCTAAATGTTAGTAGTGAACTATGGTTGAGTAATATTCAATGGTATGATATTTAAGTTGTGGTGTTATTCTTCTAGTGGTGTCATGTGAACGTCGACTACGTGACACTTCACCATTTATGGGCCTAGGGGAATGCATCTTGTATTCGTTTGCCAATTGCGGGGTTGCCGGAGTGACAGAAACCTAAACCCCCGTTGGTATATCGATGCAGGAGGGATCGCATGATCTCAGAGTTTAAGGCTGTGGTTAGATTTATTCTTAATTACTTTCTTGTAGTTGCGGATGCTTGCAAGGGGTATAATCACAAGTATGTATTAGTCCTAGGAAGGGCGGTCAATAGCATAGGTTCACCCACACAACACTTATCATAACAATGAAGATTATTTAGCCGTATGTAGCGAAAGCACTAGACTAAAATCCCGTGTGTCCTCGAGAACGTTTGGTCATTATAAGTAAACAAACCGGCTTGTCCTTTGTGCTAAAAAGGATTGGGCCACTCGCTGCAATTGTTACTCTCGCACTTTACTTACTCGTACTTTATTCAACTGTTACATCAAAACCCCCCGAATACTTGTCTGTGAGCATTTACAGGGAATCCTTCATCGAAACTGCTTGTCAACACCTTCTGCTCCTCGTTGGGATCGACATTCTTACTTATCGAAAATACTACGATACACCCCCTATACTTGTGGGTCATCAGTTATCTACATGTTTTATGCACACTTTATGTCATATTCGTGCATTTTCTGGAACTAACCTATTAACAAGATGCCGAAGTGTCAGTTGCTGTTTTCTGCTGTTTTTGGTTTCAGAAATCCTAGTAACGAAATATTCTCGGAATTGGACGAAATCAACGCCCAGGGTCCTATTTTGCCACGAAGCTTCCAGAAGACCGAAGAGGAGACGAAGTGGGGCCACGAGGTGGCCACACCCTAGGGCGGCGCGGCCCAAGCCCTGGCCGCGCCGACCTGTAGTGTGGGGCCCTCGTGTGGCCCCCTGACCTGCCCTTCCGCCTACTTAAAGCCTCTATCGCGAAACCCCCAGTACCGAGAGCCACGATACGAAAAACCTTCCAGAGACGCCGCCGCCGCCAATCCCATCTCGGGGGATTCAGGATATCGCCTCCGGCACCCTGCCGGAGAGGGAATCATCTCCCGGAGGACTCTACGCCACCATGGTCGCCTCCGGAGTGATGAGTGAGTAGTCTGCCCCTGGACTATGGGTCCATAGCAGTAGCTAGATGGTTGTCTTCTCCCCATTGTGCTTAATTGTCGGGTCTTGTGAGCTGCCGAACATGATCAAGATCATCTATCTGTAATTCTATATGTTGTGTTTGTTGGGATCCGATGAATAGAGAATACTTGTTATGTTGATTATCAATTTATATCTATGTGTTGTTTATGATCTTGGATGCTCTCCGTTACTAGTAGATGCTCTGGCCAAGTAGATGCTTGTAACTCCAAGAGGGAGTATTTATGCTCGATAGTGGGTTCATGTCTCCGTGAATGCTGGGAAGTGTGAAAGCTCTAAGATTATGGATGTCTTTGTTGCCACTAGGGATAAAACATTGGTGCTATGTTTGAGGATGCGATTCTTACGATTACATTACGCGCAATACTTAATGCAATTGTCTGTTGTTAGCAACTTAATGCGGAGGGGTTCGGATGATAACATGAAGGTGGACTTTTAGGCATAGATGCATCTTTGGATAGCGGTCTATGTACTTTGTCGTAATGCCCAATTAAATCTCACTATACTCATCATAATATGTATGTGCATGGTCATGCCCTCTTTATTTGTCAATTGCCCAACTGTAATTTGTTCACCCAACATGCTGTTTATCTTATGGGAGAGACACCTCTAGTGAACTGTGGACCCCGGTCCAATTCTCTATCTTGAAATACAATCTCTTGCAATACTTGTTTCTTGTTTTACGCAAACAATCATCTTCCACACAATACGGTTAATCCTTTGTTACAGCAAGCCGGTGAGATTGACAACCTCACTGTTTCGTTGCGGCAAAGTACTTTGGTTGTGTTGTGCAGGTTCCACGTTGGCGCCGGAATCTCTGGTGTTGCGCCGCACTACATCTCGCCGCCATCAACCCTCAACGTGCTTCTTGACTCCTACTGGTTCGATTAAACCTTGGTTTCTTACTGAGGGAAACTTGCCGCTGTGCGCATCACACCTTCAACTAGATCTGGTCTAGGAGGATTAGGAGGAATTATTTCTCTCAGACTGGTATAGAAGTGCTATACCAATATCATCACCGAGAAATTAAAAGCCACATAAAAGCATCTGTTCTTATCACAAGTTGTGCCTCAGCCTTTTTGCATCACTGGCAGGGCCAAGAAAACCAAACATATATCTGTTCTTATCAGTTGAAACTATCAAACGAGGGACAGCCAAATCCACCAATAAAAACCAACCTTGTAAAACAAATCATCTCTAGTTGCTACTTTGCAACTAGATCATATACTAGAAACTCAAAGATCACTTTGGGTTTTCCCACAACACTACTGTTCAAGATCATATATGCACAGGCTTTAATCACCACCATAAGCAACCAGTAATAATTCACACGTTACAGGGAACAACTTAGGGTCCAGGAATTCTTCCTAGGCCAACTAAGTAGAGCCAGTAAAGCAAGCAAAGCCACAAGCTAACCATCATATAAAGTATCCCTTTATAAGCAAAGATATCTGTCCAAGAAGATAATAAAGCATCACTTGTGCACTACAAAGACAATGTCCAGGATCATATATATACATATGCTTTAGCCATTATCATAAGCAAACAGTTAATAATCAACATATTACGTAAATCTACTTAGGGTCCGGAAAACAATCCCAGGCCAACCAAGTAGTACCATAATCGCAAAGATAGCACTGTAAGCATGCATATGAGCTCAAAATCAAACTACCAAGCCAATCATCAAGTAAATTGTCCTTTTGTAGCAACAATATCTGTATCTTATTGTCCGCACTCATATATGAGTTAAATAGGGTACCACACTATCACAGCAATCTCAAGTTAAAGATTAAGCCACACATAGCACAAGCCAGTGGGCAATTAAATCAGAGCATGGTCAGCCCGAACCACACCTCACAGAAAGCTATAACACATGCTGGGGTGAGCCATATAGAGGCATTGAATCAAGCACAAGGTACTGGATCATCTGGCAGCCTTACACACATATATATCACCAATATCACCTCATGACCACAAGCTTTCAATAGTCAATTGAATGAACTAGTACAACCACAAGCTAGTAGTAACCAGATAGCAGTAGCTATGAGCACAAAAAGAAAAGAGGAATAGCTCACAGTGTAGTAGGAGCGTAGTCGCAGCCGTCGATGCCGGGGTTGCGCCTACGGCACCGTCCAGCCGGCGTCGAGAACGAAGTAGCCGCCACGCCACCAGTTCACCGTCAACGTAGGCATCACGAGCGGCACCCCAACACCAACACCACCACCCCATGTCATCACATCTACACCGCCACCAATCCACCACCAAAGCAACCGACCAGTAGATGGAGGGCACCGGGGTTGCAGACACTGCCGACCGCCGGCGCCAGGTAGAGCACGACGAGGCAGCGGTAGATGGCAGGGAGATCCGTGGCAAAGTCACGCCGGGGAGCAGCGTTAGTGGAGGAGACCGGCGGCAGCCAAAAGACCACCAATGGCGACCTAGGGTTCCAGGTTGGAGGCGGACGAAAGCGGACTCGGAGAACAAATCGAACAATTCAGGGAGTAGAGAACACCAAGGCGGAGCTTCGCCGGCTGGCGGCGATGCCAGAGGTGGCCGGCGAGCGGCCGGAGCGGCGAGCCGAGCCACGGCAAGGGTTTGCTGCGGGGCGAGTAATCGGAGGTGTAGAGAAGAAACGCAGGTGGAGAGTTGATGGAGGAAACCAGGCCGAGCAGAGGAGGCGCACCGCAACGCTAAAGGGAGCCGACGACGGCCGAATCAAGCCGACGGCGACGTCGGGTTTCCAGAGTCGTGGGCGTGCGCGACGGGCGACGATAGATAAATCGAACTGGGGGTAAGGGGAGATCATCGAGAGGCGGACCAGCGCCATATGGCGGCGGCGCCGGAGACGGCGGCGACCGGCCGGAATCATCACGGCGGAGGCACAGACAGGAGGTCGCGTGAGCGCGGAGCGAAAGAGACGTGAAGACTGAACTGTCCTCGCGTGAGGGCCTCGTCCAGATGCGTATAGAGTACTCGTGCGTATATGACCCGGCTGTATACGTACCTATGTGCTAGTGGCCCAATCAATTTAATTAGTAGTATATTAGTGTGTACATTTGTGCTATTAAGTTAACTAGATCCAGCCCAAAGAATTAATCTACTAGAGTACTTGTGTGACTAGTTATAGATAATTCACATTAGAACAAAAGAATATGTTCCTATAATATAAACCGTTATATATATTAAAAAAAATATAGAAGTTGTATTTAAATTTCTATAAATGTTGTAAAACTTAACTCATAGCTTAGTAAAATTATTGAAATCAACCTTAACCATCATGACTTAGAAGAACAGAATCGAGGAGGGGGAAGTTGTAGATCACATCCAGGCGGTCCAGAGCCCCATCACGCCGGCGGTGGAGAGGGCCGGAGGCGGCCAGGAGAGAGCGGCGGCGCGGCCAGGCTATGGAGAGCTCGGGGTTCGCGTGTGTGAGGAAGAACGAGAGAAAGGAGAGGGGTGGACGCGAGGAGTTGGTCGGGCCTGGGTCTTGACCCGACCTAGGGCAGGCCGACCAAGCCAGTTGGGCCTGGTCTGGTTGGACCAGTTGGGCTCAGCCCAAATGGCCATTTAGTCCAATTTTTCTTTTTATTAGTCAAAATATTATAGAGTAAAAATAACTTCCTAAAGTTAAAATAATAATAACAAAATGGTAAGACCATTATTAACTTTATTTCCAAGTAATTAATAATTTTAACTCTATTGCCAATTATTGTTTTTGGAATTATATTACAAATAGGAAAAACTTAGTTCCATAATGAAATCATAACTTCATAATTTCTTGAGAATCATAAACCCTAAATCATATTTAAAACCCTAACTCTATTATCTTATGTGAAATCTAATTTACTTCTAACCCTAAAACCTTAGGATGATAAAGTATGATCATGATAAATTCCTTTGACTTATAGATCCATAATTAGCAACTAAGTACTTGTTCTTGTTTCCATAAAATAATAGCAGCCATAGAACTAATAAATTGGTAGTTTAAGTGTTCATACTAAATATAATCCAGTTAATCAAGTAAGTTCAACCAAGTGTAAACCCTAGTTCCTATTACCAAAGCCATCACCCTTATCTAACCATATTTAGTATCACACCAGGGTAATGAACCCTAATAGCAACCATATCTACTATTTTTTTTGCACTACATAAACTTGTTCCACTAAACCCTACTAGTATTAGATAATTATGAATCATCCTATTTAGGAACCAACCATTCCTTACTTAGTGAATTCAAATGTAAACCCTAGGCAACCTCAACCTTAATTGTAATACTTCTTATTACTTAAGAAGTATGTTCTTCAAAAGTTATTCTTTTGAAGAAAATAAGGAATCATCATCAATTCTGCCTAATAGGGCCTATAGCCAATAACCAGGTATCACCAGCAAGGTATACCAACCTTGATAACAATTAATTATAATAAATTGCTCAAGATGCTTAGGCTCAACTCAAACCCACAAGCTCTAGCTATTGATGAAACCAACATGGTTGGGATCCATCTAATACTGACCCTAGAAACTAGTTGAAAACCATAGTAAACCCTAGAACCCACAAACCTAATTATTATACTTGTTCTTCATTAAAGAACATGTTTTTCAAAAGTTATTCTTTTGAATTATATAATAAGTAATCATCAACCATGCATTATAGGACTTAAAATTGACAACTGCTCTTTACTTATTATACAACTACTATTCCTGGGTGTGTATGATTGTTACTATGCATTTTACCACCTGCCTATGATTCTAAAAACAGCACAACTCTGAATAAAGAATCTTGTTTGTGAATCACTCTAAAAATGCAACACACCCTGAACTAATCATTACCACTCACTAATCCGAAATCATCGGGGTTAGGTCACGCTTAGAGCGATTGCATCTCATACTTATGCATTATTGCATCCTTGCCAATCTTTTAAACATTGTCCTAACCGGACGATGATGCTATTTCAGAATTTGGAGTTACTGCGTATCGAAGACCTTGCCTGCATAATCTTGCAGTCAAGAAAGGCAAGTTCATCACTTGCTCATGTCATTTGAGTATCTTTATCAAATTACTTGCAAAGTACTATGATTATCACTATTGCATAAAAACCAAAACCACTATTTTCATAACTATGAATATGACTATGTGGTGGGCAATGGAACCATGGATTGTGTTGATATGGTGGAGGTTCCATTGCAAGGGTTTATATCCATCTAGGATTAAACAACAAATGTCTTGATGATTCTTGTGCCGTAATACCCGTGTTAACCATAAGATCTGGAGTGGGACGGAATAGTCAATTGTATTTCCACCTCTTGTACATCAATGGATGCGCTTTACCGTAGACCCTTGATCCAAGAGAGGACAAGTGGTACCCTTGATCCAAGAGAGGACAAGTGGTAGGGTGGGGGTCCCGATGAAGTCCCCGCGGTAATTGCGGTCTATGATGGGTTGCAGCTGCCGGCGAAGGAGTTCATGGTAGAGACCTGAACTGTTGTCGTGGTCGGGGTCCACCCGTAAGTGGGAATAATGGGACCGGCGAGGATCCAGGGTCGGAGTTTGCAACAACGGGTGGGTGTATGAGGTAGCGGAGGAATATGATTGGCTATGACCTTATACCGGGCCTCACACCAAAGGAAGTGTGGACGGGGAGTACGCCCGGTTGGCACCAAGGTTAAGATCTCTTATGGGTAAAGCAACACACCTCTGCAGAGTGTAAAGAACCGTGACCTGTCACTCCCTGTTCTGGGATATGGAACTGCGAACACGGCCGGAAAGGAGCTCCATGAAGTTCTAGTAAACCGGTGAAGGCTGACGGACATAGCTCTTCTGAATAAAAGCAACCTTTTGAAGAAATGATTATGAAAAACTGCATTGGTATTAGACTTTCTGGTCTAATGTTGTAGCTAGTGCATTAAACACCTCTTTCCTATAATGAACTTGTTGAGTACGCTCGTACTCATCCCACTCTTAAATCCCCTGCTTAGATATGGAGGCATCGAAGGAGGATCTACAGAGCAACTCGAAGACCGAGGAGTTAACAACTACTTCAAGAGACAGGACACTGTCAGAGGAGTCATATACCACATCCAACAAGGAGAAGACCTAGTTTAGCCATAGAAGGGAACTAGCTTCCTCGACCTAGCTCCTAGTTAGCTAGAATCTATTCTTAGCCTCTGTAGTTAGTTAAATACTCTACAAATAGAGTTCGTGTTAGGATTAGACTATGAGTCGTTCTTCTGGAGTTTAGTTGCAGATTTACCTCATTGTAAAGTAGGAGGCTGTGCTGATCTTATGTAACAGAGTCTGTATGTAATTCTATAGACATGCCTTGGACCCGCATATGTTTCTGTTGTACCACTCTGAGCGATATAATACTAGTGGAACGGTGTTTCATTGGTGTTATATCAGACTTGCATACTACACCATGCAGTGGTATGCCGGGTCACCACAGTTGGTATCAGAGCAAATGCTTTGACCCTAGGATTAAAACCCTTTAAAGGAGACCTATAGGATTGGTAGTGTCTATAGGTAGTGGTATTAGCTAAGTCAACTATGCTAAACTAAATATTCTTATGACTTGAGATGGGTATTTACTTGAGAATAACCCTGACACACTTGAGTCAACCTTTCTTACTTATCTTTCCTAAGTAAAGATAGTTAGCTAATCCTAAACATGTAGCACATCAATAAGTCCTTATAACAATAGATGAGTAGACCACAATTGGTATACAATACATGGTAGTCCAAAGAGAGGATACAACCATAAGGAAGATATCCTATTGGAAGATGTGTACCAATACATGTTATGATTAAATAAAATTATCCAAACTTGTGAAACATTTGATAGTAAGTGATGAATATAAGCTAGATAAAGTAGTATAGACCATGATGAGTCAATCATGGGAGGTAAGGAAGAGTGATATGAATAAAATATGCTTACTTACATGGTAGAGTTGTTAATTATATATGATTCACCTGATAATCGTTATGTGGTGGACTAGAACATCATAAATACTTAGGAGGAGTACAATAAGAAGTCAGGTGTTCAACAGTAGTGCAAGATTGGTGTTCCAACACTATGGGAAGTGTGCCAAGCACATCATGACCATATGTTTATGGGAGAAACACTTGGAAATATCGGAGCTATATTCCAATAGTTGTGTATTTAGAGTAGCTATGTTAGAATCCAGATATACCATGTGTAGTAGTCCTCAACATAATGGAAGCTAAGTTAGTGCTTTCAAAGAAAATTAGGTTAACCTTAACCATCCGAGACCACTTTGTTTCAAGTTTATCACATTGCAAATGTGCAATTACGGTAAATGTTGAGATAAATAGTAGAAACCCACATATTCGTGCTAAGTATCACGATATAAACCTATCTTATGTGGTGTTATATACTACACATCAGAGCCTGATGTTTAGAGATGTCTTACTCAACTATTATATTTAGGCTTATGATGGTGTGTATTATATGCACAAAGCTGATTCTTCTTGGATTTTAATGGATTTTCATTGTTTGACTAGATCCATACATGAAGTTTGACTTTGATATGCAAATGCATGTTGCAATATCAGGTTCTTACTTGATGCTATAGATCTAGAGGGTAATAGTATTCGTGTGAGGAAGCGACGAATTCGGGAAGATTCCGAAGACAAGATGAAGGTTCATCAGATAAAGGAAACAAAGTTGTGGGAAGCAACCACAATATTAAGAAGGAAGTACCAACCAAAACTCATGCTTTACCTCAACAGAGGAGTACTTTAGTACATGAGAAGCATGAAGGTGAGAAACCTTGTGATTATGGTGAAGCTGAAGCAGATCCATAGTCAACACAGAAGAAGGAATGCATGGGAAATCACTTAGGATACTATATTCATAGTGTCAGCCAGTGGTTTTCTTGCAAAATAAACCTGTATAAAGGAAGATGATATATGAAACCATAGCAGATATAAGAAGACCATAGTTGATATCAGAAGACCCCAATTGGTATAGAATCAATACTGCGAGATAAAGTAGAAGATGTCTCGTTCAGTTGATCAGGACCTATAATAGAATCCATTTTTAGATATCAAATAGCCACAATTGGTATCAAGTAGTCCACCATTGGATTATTGGTACCAAGAAATTGTGAACAAATAAAACTTTGTTAGCCAAATAACAATGACCTATAATCATTTAGTCGAAGGATTCACATTGGATGTCCACAATTGAGTGGATGCACCACAAACATTCTTCATGAGACCTTAGAAGAAGTACAAACCATAAGTTAGACCTAGACCAATATTTTAACCATAAGTCCAATGGTTGGAAGAAAAGGAGTTGAAGACCCTAAGAAAACCCTAAAGGGTAGAGTAAACATTGAGTTGGAAGTAAAAAAACTCAATATTTTGAGCAAGATAAATGATGAAGGTCTGAACTGAGAGGAAGTTCGATCTTATTTTCATAAGATTATTGGACACTACTTCCGGAAGGATGTCAGACCAGAAGCCGAGATTCATACCTCGAGGAAGTAAGAAGTGGACTATAACTTGAGAAAGTGAGTAATATTTAATCAGAAGTACGAAAGCTCAAGTAAAATAAGGATAATGAAGTTGGATGAAGGAAATACCATAGACCAAATACAGTTCAAAAAGGCCAAAGACCGAAGAAGATTGAACATACCAATACCAAAGACTGATAGAATGATTCCTTTCATGGAACCTAAATAACCCAAAATAGTTATAGGTATCAATTATTAACCATGATTGGATGGACTAAATTAGTCTAATCCATTCTTAGAGGAATAAACCATCATGATCATTTCTATGACAAGTACCTTACCAAGTACCATTATTGCACTTTTGGTGGTAAGGGAAACAAAGACCTATTTCACCAATTAGGAATAGTTGACTAGCAGCACCAGAAGAAGTCTCAATCATAGAATCTTCAATGAGAAAGGAAACAAGATTATGATATTGAAAGAAATCATGGAATTGAAGGAAGAAGCCATGGCTCAGAGACAGACACTATTTGATTCCAGGAAGAATCTGGACAAGGGATTCCAGGAAGAATCTGGACAAGGGATGTATTCAATGATATCCAGTAATATTTATACGGAATTCGAGAAAAGCCATAGTCTGCACACGCTAGATCCACACTCCGAAATGTGAGAGAGCTCAAACTTCGAGGACGAAGTTTAGTTTAAGGGGTAGAGACTGTAATATCCCAGGATTGGGGTTACATAAATAGAAGAAACAGATGTGTGCATTGCATTCATGCATAGAAAATCCGGGGAATTTTCGCGCGTTCGTTTAAAACACAAAGATGTCGAGGTTTCGCTTGTGTTGATGGGAATTGACTAAGGTCATCGACACAGGTGCGATAAACTTTGACATGACCTTTGTTGATTTCAGAAGTTGTGAGAAAGGCAATTGAAACTTGACTCAAATATAAATGACAACTATGCAAAAAATAATTGGAATCTGGGTTCCAAACAATCATATACAATAAAATATAAAAGAAATTCAAATAAGTATTTGAATTCAAATTTGAATTCAGATTATAGATTTCTAATAACAATTCCAACAATTGAAATAGGAATAAGACAAAAGAAGAAGTATTAAGAATAGGGAAATTACATTTTATTAATTAAATACACATTTACAAAGTCATTACAATATCCATAATATTACAAACTACAAGTATTACAAGAATCTAAAACAAAAAAGAAAAGCTAAGCTAAACCTATTTAAATATCTTCTATTCTTTCTTTCTTTGGTCACCTGCAAAACAAACATAGAAAACCACAAGAGAAGTAATGCCAAATGGCAGAGTCAAGAAAATAATATCAGATGGTTGGAGATATTTTCACTGTCATACTCATCCTCAAGGGGAGATGCACCCAGCCACGACTAGTAGCCATGCAGGCTAGTAGCTCACTCACCATGTATGTGTTGTCTCACACTCATAGCACACAGGCATAGCTGTCGGCCAAGCACATCTCCAAGGCATCATATAAAAGGCATATTCCTTGTAGCATATAGCTGTTTAGCCCAGTGCAAGACCAATCCATCGGCCATTCCAACAGTTCATCCCCAAACCACATCAGACCAGTACCATAGTCAAGATGATCAGATAGGAGAATAGTAGCTATAAGACAAGCACACCCACAGATGGCCATGGATGCTTAAAACCATCAGGAAGCAAACCAAACAGCTAGGAGGTGCAGGTTATCCACAAGGAGCGGGATTTATCAAGAATCCACAAGGTCAAGCAACTCTCCAACAACAGGTTATTAGGCAACAATTTAAGCATGTCATATGTTCTTAGTTTGCATAATCACGTAAAGTGAAATAAGAGGAAAAAAGCCTACAGCCACAAGATCCAACTACCCTGCAACTAGATCTGGTCTAGGAGGATTAGGAGGAATTATTTCTCTCAGACTGGTATAGAAGTGCTATACCAATATCATCACCGAGAAATTAAAAGCCACATAAAAGCATCTGTTCTTATCACAAGTTGTGCCTCAGCCTTTTTGCATCACTGGCAGGGCCAAGAAAACCAAACATATATCTGTTCTTATCAGTTGAAACTATCAAACAAGGGACAGCCAAATCCACCAATAAAAACCAACCTTGTAAAACAAATCATCTCTAGTTGCTACTTTGCAACTAGATCATATACTAGAAACTCAAAGATCACTTTGGGTTTTCCCACAACACTACTGTTCAAGATCATATATGCACAGGCTTTAATCACCACCATAAGCAACCAGTAATAATTCACATGTTACAGGGAACAACTTAGGGTCCAGGAATTCTTCCTAGGCCAACTAAGTAGAGCCAGTAAAGCAAGCAAAGCCACAAGCTAACCATCATATAAAGTATCCCTTTATAAGCAGCATATCTGTCCAAGAAGATAATAAAGCATCACTTGTGCACTACAGCACAATTCTGTCCAGGATCATATATATACATATGCTTTAGCCATTATCATAAGCAAACAGTTAATAATCAACATATTACAGAAATCTACTTAGGGTCCAGGAAAACAATCCCAGGCCAACCAAGTAGTACCATAATCGCAGCATAGCACTGTAAGCATGCATATGAGCTCAAAATCAAACTACCAAGCCAATCATCAAGTAAATTGTCCTTTTGTAGCAACAATATCTGTATCTTATTGTCCGCACTCATATATGAGTTAAATAGGGTACCACACTATCACAGCAATCTCAAGTTAAAGATTAAGCCACACATAGCACAAGCCAGTGGGCAATTAAATCAGAGCATGGTCAGCCCGAACCACACCTCACAGAAAGCTATAACACATGCCAGGGTGAGCCATATAGAGGCATTGAATCAAGCACAAGGTACTGGATCATCTGGCAGCCTTACACACATATATATCACCAATATCACCTCATGACCACAAGCTTTCAATAGTCAATTGAATGAACTAGTACAACCACAAGCTAGTAGTAACCAGATAGCAGTAGCTATGAGCACAAAAAGAAAAGAGGAATAGCTCACAGTGTAGTAGGAGCGTAGTCGCAGCCGTCGATGCCGGGGTTGCGCCTACGGCACCGTCCAGCCGGCGTCGAGAACGAAGTAGCCGCCACGCCACCAGTTCACCGTCAACGTAGGCATCACGAGCGGCACCCCAACACCAACACCACCACCCCATGTCATCACATCTACACCGCCACCAATCCACCACCAAAGCAACCGACCAGTAGATGGAGGGCACCGGGGTTGCAGACACTGCCAACCGCCGGCGCCAGGTAGAGCACGACGAGGCAGCGGTAGATGGCAGGGAGATCCGTGGCAAAGTCACGCCGGGGAACAGCGTTAGTGGAGGAGACCGGCGGCAGCCAAAAGACCACCAACGGCGACCTAGGGTTCCAGGTTGGAGGCGGACGAAAGCGGACTCGGAGAACAAATCGAACAATTCAGGGAGTAGAGAACACCAAGGCGGAGCTTCGCCGGCTGGCGGCGATGCCAGAGGTGGCCGGCGAGCGGCCGGAGCGGCGAGCCGAGCCACGGCAAGGGTTTGCTGCGGGGCGAGTAATCGGAGGTGTAGAGAAGAAACGCAGGTGGAGAGTTGATGGAGGAAACCAGGCCGAGCAGAGGAGGCGCACCGCAACGCTAAAGGGAGCCGACGACGGCCGAATCAAGCCGACGGCGACGTCGGGTTTCCAGAGTCGTGGGCGTGCGCGATGGGCGACGATAGATAAATCGAACTGGGGGTAAGGGGAGATCATCGAGAGGCGGACCAGCGCCATATGGCGGCGGCGCCGGAGACGGCGGCGACCGGCCGGAATCATCACGGCGGAGGCACAGACAGGAGGTCGCGTGAGCGCGGAGCGAAAGAGACGTGAAGACTGAACTGTCCTCGCGTGAGGGCCTCGTCCAGATGCGTATAGAGTACTCGTGCGTATATGACCCGGCTGTATACGTACCTATGTGCTAGTGGCCCAATCAATTTAATTAGTAGTATATTAGTGTGTACATTTGTGCTATTAAGTTAACTAGATCCAGCCCAAAGAATTAATCTACTAGAGTACTTGTGTGACTAGTTATAGATAATTCACATTAGAACAAAAGAATATGTTCCTATAATATAAACCGTTATATATATTAAAAAAAAAATAGAAGTTGTATTTAAATTTCTATAAATGTTGTAAAACTTAACTCATAGCTTAGTAAAATTATTGAAATCAACCTTAACCATCATGACTTAGAAGAACAGAATCGAGGAGGGGGAAGTTGTAGATCACATCCAGGCGGTCCAGAGCCCCATCACGCCGGCGGTGGAGAGGGCCGGAGGCGGCCAGGGAGAGAGAGCGGCGGCGCGGCCAGGCTATGGAGAGCTCGGGGTTCGCGTGTGTGAGGAAGAACGAGAGAAAGGAGAGGGGTGGACGCGAGGAGTTGGTCGGGCCCGGGTCTTGACCCGACCTAGGCAGCCGACCAAGCCGCTTGGGCCTCAATACGGTTGGACCGATTGGCTCAGCCCAAATGGCCATTTAGTCCAATTTTTCTTTTTATTAGTCAAAATATTATAGAGTAAAAATAACTTCCTAAAGTTAAAATAATAATAACAAAATGGTAAGACCATTATTAACTTTATTTCCAAGTAATTAATAATTTTAACTCTATTGCCAATTATTGTTTTTGGAATTATATTACAAATAGGAAAAACTTAGTTCCATAATGAAATCATAACTTCATAATTTCTTGAGAATCATAAACCCTAAATCATATTTAAAACCCTAACTCTATTATCTTATGTGAAATCTAATTTACTTCTAACCCTAAAACCTTAGGATGATAAAGTATGATCATGATAAATTCCTTTGACTTATAGATCCATAATTAGCAACTAAGTACTTGTTCTTGTTTCCATAAAATAATAGCAGCCATAGAACTAATAAATTGGTAGTTTAAGTGTTCATACTAAATATAATCCAGTTAATCAAGTAAGTTCAACCAAGTGTAAACCCTAGTTCCTATTACCAAAGCCATCACCCTTATCTAACCATATTTAGTATCACACCAGGGTAATGAACCCTAATAGCAACCATATCTACTATTTTTTTTGCACTACATAAACTTGTTCCACTAAACCCTACTAGTATTAGATAATTATGAATCATCCTATTTAGGAACCAACCATTCCTTACTTAGTGAATTCAAATGTAAACCCTAGGCAACCTCAACCTTAATTGTAATACTTCTTATTACTTAAGAAGTATGTTCTTCAAAAGTTATTCTTTTGAAGAAAATAAGGAATCATCATCAATTCTGCCTAATAGGGCCTATAGCCAATAACCAGGTATCACCAGCAAGGTATACCAACCTTGATAACAATTAATTATAATAAATTGCTCAAGATGCTTAGGCTCAACTCAAACCCACAAGCTCTAGCTATTGATGAAACCAACATGGTTGGGATCCATCTAATACTGACCCTAGAAACTAGTTGAAAACCATAGTAAACCCTAGAACCCACAAACCTAATTATTATACTTGTTCTTCATTAAAAAACATGTTTTTCAAAAGTTATTCTTTTGAATTATATAATAAGTAATCATCAACCATGCATTATAGGACTTAAAATTGACAACTGCTCTTTACTTATTATACAACTACTATTCCTGGGTGTGTATGATTGTTACTATGCATTTTACCACCTGCCTATGATTCTAAAAACAGCACAACTCTGAATAAAGAATCTTGTTTGTGAATCACTCTAAAAATGCAACACACCCTGAACTAATCATTACCACTCACTAATCCGAAATCATCGGGGTTAGGTCACGCTTAGAGCGATTGCATCTCATACTTATGCATTATTGCATCCTTGCCAATCTTTTAAACATCGTCCTTACCGGACGATGATGCTATTTCAGAATTTGGAGTTATCACAGATCGAAGACCTTGCCTGCATAATCTTGCAGTCAAGAAAGGCAAGTTCATCACTTGCTCATGTCATTTGAGTATCTTTATCAAATTACTTGCAAAGTACTATGATTATCACTATTGCATAAAAACCAAAACCACTATTTTCATAACTATGAATATGACTATGTGGTGGGCAATGGAACCATGGATTGTGTTGATATGGTGGAGGTTCCATTGCAAGGGTTTATATCCATCTAGGATTAAACAACAAATGTCGCCAGTGATTCTTGTGCCGTAATACCCGTGTTAACCATAAGATCTGGAGTGGGACGGAATAGTCAATTGTATTTCCACCTCTTGTACATCAACGGATGCGCTTTACCGTAGACCCTTGATCCAAGAGAGGACAAGTGGTACCCTTGATCCAAGAGAGGACAAGTGGTAGGGTGGGGGTCCCGATGAAGTCCCCACGGTAATTGCGGTCTATGATGGGTTGCAGCTGCCGGCGAAGGAGTTCATGGTAGAGACCTGAACTGTTGTCGTGGTCGGGGTCCACCCGTAAGTGGGAATAATGGGACCGGCGAGGATCCAGGGTCGGAGTTTGCAACAACGGGTGGGTGTATGAGGTAGCGGAGGAATATGATTGGCTATGACCTTATACCGGGCCTCACACCAAAGGAAGTGTGGATGGGGAGTACGCCCGGTTGGCACCAAGGTTAAGATCTCTTATGGGTAAAGCAACACACCTCTGCAGAGTGTAAAGAACCGTGACCTGTCACTCCCTGTTCCGGGATATGGAACTGCGAACGCGGCCGGAAAGGAGCTCCATGAAGTTCTAGTAAACCGGTGAAGGCTGACGGACATAGCTCTTCTGAATAAAAGCAACCTTTTGAAGAAATGATTATGAAAAACTGCATTGGTATTAGACTTTCTGGTCTAATGTTGTAGCTAGTGCATTAAACACCTCTTTCCTATAATGAACTTGTTGAGTACGCTCGTACTCATCCCACTCTTAAATCCCCTGCTTAGATATGGAGGCATCGAAGGAGGATCTACAGAGCAACTCGAAGACCGAGGTGTTAACAACTACTTCAAGAGACAGGACACTGTCAGAGGAGTCATATACCACATCCAACAAGGAGAAGACCTAGTTTAGCCATAGAAGGGAACTAGCTTCCTCGACCTAGCTCCTATTTAGCTAGAATCTATTCTTAGCCTCTGTAGTTAGTTAAATACTCTACAAATAGAGTTCGTGTTAGGATTAGACTATGAGTCGTTCTTCTGGAGTTTAGTTGCAGATTTACCTCATTGTAAAGTAGGAGGCTGTGCTGATCTTATGTAACAGAGTCTCGTATGTAATTCTATAGACATGCCTTGGACCCGCATATGTTTCGTTGTACCACTCTGAGCGATATAATACTAGTGGAACGGTGTTTCATTGGTGTTATATCAGACTTGCATACTACACCATGCAGTGGTATGCCGGGTCACCACAGTTGGTATCAGAGCAAATGCTTTGACCCTAGGATTAAAACCCTTTAAAGGAGACCTATAGGATTGGTAGTGTCTATAGGTAGTGGTATTAGCTAAGTCAACTATGCTAAACTAAATATTCTTATGACTTGAGATGGGTATTTACTTGAGAATAACCCTGACACACTTGAGTCAACCTTTCTTACTTATCTTTCCTAAGTAAAGATAGTTAGCTAATCCTAAACATGTAGCACATCAATAAGTCCTTATAACAATAGATGAGTAGACCACAATTGGTATACAATACATGGTAGTCCAAAGAGAGGATACAACCATAAGGAAGATATCCTATTGGAAGATGTGTACCAATACATGTTATGATTAAATAAAATTATCCAAACTTGTGAAACATTTGATAGTAAGTGATGAATATAAGCTAGATAAAGTAGTATAGACCATGATGAGTCAATCATGGGAGGTAAGGAAGAGTGATATGAATAAAATATGCTTACTTACATGGTAGAGTTGTTAATTATATATGATTCACCTGATAATCGTTATGTGGTGGACTAGAACATCATAAATACTTAGGAGGAGTACAATAAGAAGTCAGGTGTTCAACAGTAGTGCAAGATTGGTGTTCCAACACTATGGGAAGTGTGCCAAGCACATCATGACCATATGTTTATGGGAGAAACACTTGGAAATATCGGAGCTATATTCCAATAGTTGTGTATTTAGAGTAGCTATGTTAGAATCCAGATATACCATGTGTAGTAGTCCTCAACATAATGGAAGCTAAGTTAGTGCTTTCAAAGAAAATTAGGTTAACCTTAACCATCCGAGACCACTTTGTTTCAAGTTTATCACATTGCAAATGTGCAATTACGGTAAATGTTGAGATAAATAGTAGAAACCCACATATTCGTGCTAAGTATCACGATATAAACCTATCTTATGTGGTGTTATATACTACACATCAGAGCCTGATGTTTAGAGATGTCTTACTCAACTATTATATTTAGGCTTATGATGGTGTGTATTATATGCACAAAGCTGATTCTTCTTGGATTTTAATGGATTTTCATTGTTTGACTAGATCCATACATGAAGTTTGACTTTGATATGCAAATGCATGTTGCAATATCAGGTTCTTACTTGATGCTATAGATCTAGAGGGTAATAGTATTCGTGTGAGGAAGCGACGAATTCGGGAAGATTCCGAAGACAAGATGAAGGTTCATCAGATAAAGGAAACAAAGTTGTGGGAAGCAACCACAATATTAAGAAGGAAGTACCAACCAAAACTCATGCTTTACCTCAATAGAGGAGTACTTTAGTACATGAGAAGCATGAAGGTGAGAAACCTTGTGATTATGGTGAAGCTGAAGCAGATCCATAGTCAACACAGAAGAAGGAATGCATGGGAAATCACTTAGGATACTATATTCATAGTGTCAGCCAGTGGTTTTCTTGCAAAATAAACCTGTATAAAGGAAGATGGTATATGAAACCATAGCAGATATAAGAAGACCATAGTTGATATCAGAAGACCCCAATTGGTATAGAATCAATACTGCGAGATAAAGTAGAAGATGTCTCGTTCAGTTGATCAGGACCTATAATAGAATCCATTTTTAGATATCAAATAGCCACAATTGGTATCAAGTAGTCCACCATTGGATTATTTGTACCAAGAAATTGTGAACAAATAAAACTTTGTTAGCCAAATAACAATGACCTATAATCATTTAGTCGAAGGATTCACATTGGATGTCCACAATTGAGTGGATGCACCACAAACATTCTTCATGAGACCTTAGAAGAAGTACAAACCATAAGTTAGACCTAGACCAATATTTTAACCATAAGTCCAATGGTTGGAAGAAAAGGAGTTGAAGACCCTAAGAAAACCAATATTTATGCCAATTTACGTGAGTGATCCTCAGATATGTACGCAACTTTCATTCAATTTGAGCATTTTCATTTGAGCAAGTCTGGTGCCTCGATAAAATTCGTCAATACGAACTGTTCTGTTTTGATAGATTCTGCCTTTTATTTCGCATTGCTTCTTTTGCTATGTTGGATGGATTTCTTTGTTCCATTAACTTTCAGTAGCTTTGTGCAATGTCCAGAAGTTTTAAGAATGATTGTGTCACCTCTGAACATGTGAATTTTGATTATGCACTAACCCTCTAATGAGTTTGTTTCGAGTTTGGTGTGGAGGAAGTTTTCAAGGGTCAAGAGAGGAGGATGATACAATGTGATCAAGAAGAGTGAAAGCTCTAAGCTTGGGGATGCCCCGGTGGTTCATCCCTGCATATTTCAAAAAGACTCAAGCATCTAAGCTTGGGGATGCCCAAGGCATCCCCTTCTTCATCGACAAATTATCAGGTTCCTTCTCTTGAAACTATATTTTTATTCGGTCACATCTTATGTACTTTACTTGGAGCGTCTGTGTGCTTTTGTTTTCATTTTTGTTTTTTTTGAATAAATTCATACTTGTGTGGGAGAGAGACACGCTCCGCTGGTTCGTATGAACACATGTGTTCTTAGCTTTTAATGTTCATGGAGAAGGTTGAAACTGCTTCGTTAAATTGTTATATGGTTGGAAACGGGAAATGCTACATGTGGTAATTGGTAGAATGTCTTGAACAATGTGATACTTGGAAATTGTTGTGCTCATGTTTAAGCTCTTGCATCATATACTTTGCACCTATTAATGAAGAAATACATAGAGCTTGCTAAAATTTGGTTTGCATATTTGGTCTCTCTAAGGTCTAGATAATTTCTAGTATTGAGTTCGAACAACAAGGAAGACGGTGTAGAGTCTTATAATGTTTACAATATGTCTTTTATGTAAGTTTTGCTGCACCGGTTCATCCTTGTGTTTGTTTCAAATAACCTTGCTAGCCTAAGCCTTGTATCGAGAGGGAATACTTCTCATGCATCCAAATCCTTGAGCCAACCACTATGCCATTTGTGTCCACCATACCTACCTACTACATGGTATTTCTCCGCCATTCCAAAGTAAATTGCTTGAGTGATACCTTTAAATTTCTATCCTTTACCTTTGCAATATATAGCTCATGGGACAAATAGCCTAAAAACTATTGTGGTATTGAATATGTACTTATGCACTTTATCTCTTATTAAGTTGCTTGTTGAGCGATAACCATGTTCCTGGGGACGCCATCAACTACTCTTTGTTGAATATCATGTGAGTTGCTATGCATATCCGTCTTGTCTGAAGTAAGGGAGATTTACCGCTAGAATGGTTAGAGCATGCATAATGTTAGAGAAGAACATTGGACCGCTAACTAAAGCCATGATCCATGGTGGAAGTTTCAGTTTTGGACAAATATCCTCAATCTCATATGAGAAAATTAATTGTTGCTACATGCTTATGCATATAAGAGGAGTCCATTATCTGTTGTTTATGTTGTCCCGGTATGGATGTCTAAGTTGAGAATAATCAATAGCGAGAAATCCGATGCGAGCTTTCTCCTTAGACCTTTGTACAGGCGGCATAGAGGTACCCCTTTGTGACACTTGGTTAAAACATATGCATTGCAATGATAATCCAGGTAATCCGAGCTAATTAGGACAAGGTGCGGGCACTATTAGTATACTATGCATGAGTCTTGCAACTTGCAGGATATAATTTACATAACACATATGCTTTATTACTACCGTTGACAAAATTGTTTCTTGTTTTCAAAACCAAAGCTCTAGCACAAATATAGCAATCGATGCTTCCCTCTGCGAAGGGCCTTTCTTTTACCTTTTATGTTGCGTCAGTTCACCTATTTCTCTCCATCTCAAGAAGCAAACACTTGTGTGAACTGTGCATTGATTCCTACATACTTGCATATTGCACTTATTATATTGCTTTGCATTGACAATATCTATGAGATATACATGTTACAAGTTGAAAGCAACCGCTGAAACTTAATCTTCCTTTGAGTTGCTTCAATGCCTTTACTTTGAATTATTGCTTTATGAGTTAACTCTTATGCAAGACTTATTGATGCTTGTCTTGAAAGTACTATTCATGAAAAGTCTTTGCTATATGATTCATTTGTTTACTCATGTCATTTACCATTGCTTTGATCGCTGCATTCATTACATGTGCTTACAATAGTATGATCAAGGTTATGATGGCATGTCACTCCAGAAATTATCTTTGTTATCGTTTACCTGCTCGGGACGAGCAGAAACTAAGCTTGGGGATGCTGATACGTCTCCGACGTATCGATAATTTCTTATGTTCCATGCCACATTATTGATGATATCTACATGTTTTATGCATACTTGATGTCATATTTATGCGTTTTCCGGAACTAACCTATTGACGAGATGCCGAAGTGCCAGTTCCTGTTTTCTGCTGTTTTTGGTTTCAGAAATCCTAGTAAGGAAATATTCTCGGAATTGGACGAAATCAACGCCCAGCATCTTAGAATCCCCGGAAGCATCCAGAACACCCGAGAGCCGCCAGAGGGGGGCCACAGGGGCCCCAGATGACAGGGTGGCGCGGCCAGGGCCTAGGCCGCGCCCCCTATTGTGTCATCGCCTCGTCGCCCCTCCGACGCCGCCTCTTCGCCTATAAGAAGCCCCTCGACCTAAAACCTCGAGACGAAAAAGCCACGGTACGAGAAACCATCCAGAGCCACCACCATCGCGAAGCCAAGATCTGGGGGACAGGAGTCTCTGTTCCGGCACGCCGCCGGGACGGGGAAGTGCCCCCGGAAGGCTTCTCCATCGACACCACCGCCATCTTCATCAACGCTGTTGTCTCCCATGAGGAGGGAGTAGTTCTCCATCGAGGCTCGGGGCTATACCGGTAGCTATGTGGTTCATCTCTCTCCTATGTACTTCAATACAATAATCTCATGAGCTGCCTTACATGATTGAGATTCATATAATGATGTTTGTAATCTAGATGTCGTTATGCTAGTCAAGTGAATTTTACTTATGTGATCTCCGGAGACTCCTTGTCCCACGTGTGTAAAGGTGACAGTGTGTGCACCGTGTGGGTCTCTTAGGCTATATTTCACAGAATACTTATTCACTGTTATGAATGGCATAGTGAAGTGCTTATTTATATCTCTTTATGATTGCAATATGTTTTGTATCACAATTTATCTGTGTGCTACTCTAGTGATGTTATTAAAGTAGTTTATTCCTCCTGCACGGTGTAATGGTGACAGTGTGTGCATCGTGTAGTACTTGGCGTAGGCTATGATTGTGATCTCTTGTAGATTATGAAGTTAACTATTGCTATGATGGTATTGATGTGATCTATGCCTCCTTTCGTAGCGTGAAGGTGACAGTGTGCATGCTATGTTAGTACTTGGTTTGGTTATGTTGATCTGTCATGCACTCTAAGGTTATTTAAATATGAACATCGAATATTGTGGAGCTTGTTAACTCCGGCATTGAGGGTTCGTGTAATCCTACACAGTTAGTGGTGTTCATCATCCAACAAGAGAGTGTAGAGTCTAGCATCTATTTATTTATTCTGTTATGTGATCAATGTTGAGAGTGTCCACTAGTGAAAGTATGATCCCTAGGCCTTGTTCCTAAACATCGCTATCGCTGCTTGTTTCTTGTTCTCTTGCATCCGTCTGTCCGTAATATTACCACCATCAACTACACGCCAGCAAGCACTTTTCTGGCGCCGTTACTACTGCTCATACTTATTCATACCACCTGTATTTCACTATCTCTTCGCCGAACTAGTGCACCTATTACGTGTGTTGGGGACACAAGAGACTTCTTGCTTTGTGGTTGCAGGGTTGCATGAGAGGGATATCTTTGACCTCTTCCTCCCTGAGTTCGATAAACCTTAGGTGATCCACTTAAGGGAAACTTGCTGCTGTTCTACAAACCTCTGCTCTTGGAGGCCCAACACTGTCTACAAGAATAGAAGCACCCGTAGACATCATTACCCGCCAATATAATTGTCGACAAGCTTGAAAAGGATTCAAAGGTACCTGAGGAAAAAGAAACTCCGCAAGGGTGATTCAGGGTTAAGGTTGTTTTGTAAGGAGGTATTTTGGCTATTTCATCCAAGTGTTTGGATTGTTTAGCCGAGATTTCTTATTCGGTAGATACATGTATATGTACTTTTACCATGTTAATGCCGTTGGCGAATTTTGAAGGAGCAAATCTTAATTGCCCGCTTAGACGTATGTGTATTCGTTGGTCGGCAAATTATTTGAGTGATCAGCTCGTGTTGCGGGTTTTGCTAAACCCGTTGTATTGTGCAACATTGCTTTCAACCGATGTATGTTTTGACAGCAGCTTCCGAATATATTGGGTGCAATAACTCTGCCAATGAGCCCGTTGTTCTTTGATATTTCCATAAGTAAAATATCGAACATGGGTTGTATTTATATGTATTTCCGAACTCGTGCTATTTACGGCGCTCGTAGAGGCATCTATAGCAGAGGGAAGAGTTAGTGTCCTTGTTTATTTTGCATCCTGTAGCACTCGTAGAGGCTTATTCGGAGCACGATCTTTTGCCGCGCACTATGTTGTACCGTCGTCTGCCAAGGGGCATAAGCAAGGTTTTACAACGATGTGGTTTAGGTGCTCCGATTTACTGCAATGCTTTTCAAGGAATCAAAACTTAAGTTCTCATTAATAATAAAAATACGGGACTAAAAGGGCGAAAAAAAGGGGAGCCCTGCTTGGAAAGAAAGAGAAAGCTAAACACTAGTAGGTTGCTTAGGCAAGGAAGGGGTTCTTCTCATCTTCTGGCTTGTTCACCACGTTAGTGGTTTTCGAAGCTTCGTTGATTTCACCAGGGGTCTGGGCAGCGATTGTCAGTGTCTTGCTGTCTCCTATGTCTTCTGTGCCATCGGCTGCCGAAGCTTTTGCTGCTGAAGCTTTAGCTGCAGAAGTTTGTGCTGCCGAAGCTTCAAGAGCAAGGTCGGCTGGCTTCTTCTTCGCTCCTCTGACGCGTTCTTCTTCCTTATTATCGCGTGATGATGACTTGTAAGGGAGGTCAATAATTTCCTGCTTCAACCCAAACTTTGCAGCGATCCTCTGAAAGTCGCAATCACAATTGTCCGAGCGTGAGAAACTTCCATAGACTGTGATGTTTGTCCCGTTGCTCCCAGACATTTTCAGCTTGAGGTATGCGTAGTGCGGTACAGCCATGAACTTGGCATAAGCTGGCCTCCCGAGTATAGCGTGATACTGCTTCTCCCAGTTCACGACTTCGAACTCGATCTTTTCCTTCCTGAAGTTGTCGGGTTTGCCAAAGACGACGTTCAGGTAAACTTTGCCAAGAGAGTACGCCGGTGAGGTGGGGAGAATCCCATGAAAGCAGGTGTCCGTTTCTTCTAGCATTCTCATGGTGATCCACATACTCTTGATTGTGTCGAGAAATATCAGGTTTAATCCACTTCCACCATCCATGAAGACTTTGCTCATCTTGAACCCCCCGACCTGCGCCTCGACTACTAGGGCAGCGTGTCCTGGTTTTGGTATGGTCATCGGGTGATCCGCTCGGCTGAACGTAATATTCTGAGACGACCACTCGACATATTCAGGGATGTTTGCCATGACACTTTCTGCCAGATTGATTTCTCGAGTGAGCTTCTTCATTTCTCTTCTTGAAAACCTGTCCTGTGGATCATGCTCATCTGCCCACGTGGTGGTGGAAATGCCTCGTTGGGTTGATGAGGTTGAGCCTGCTGGACCTGGTGCTGCGGTGGAGGCGGTGGTGGTGGTGGTGGCGGTTGCTGCTGCTGGATGAGTTTATGCATGTCAATGAACTGCCGACAGTCTCTGAGCAAGTGGTTTGACTTCGTTTTGCCGTCCTTAGAATCGACATACGAGTGCAAGTAACAGGGAGCGTTGATCTGCTCAGCGTAGGGTAGTTCGGGAGTCCTCTGTTGTCGTGGTTTGTAATTGCCACGTTTCCCAGAGTTGTTCCGATTACCGTCCTGCCGGTCGTCTCGTCTGTCGTCATATCGATCGTCCTGCCGATCAGAGTACCCTGCGGCTACCAGGTTATTGTCGTCATAGCTGCGGTTCTTCCTTCTCTTGTGGCGATCCCTTCGTCCACCCGAGTCGTGCTTCGGCTGGTCGTCGTCTTCGTCGTCACTGCGCTGTCACGGCTTTCATACGTTGTCCTCGCCATCAGCCCAGCTGTTGGCGATTTCCATTAATTTGGATATGGTTTTTGGCTTTTTGCGCCCAAGTTCTTCTATGTAGCTCTCACGTCGGATGCCATCGCTGAAGGCGTCGATTGCTCTGTTGACAGATACATCTTCGGCAGCGTTTAGGAGCTTGGTGAATCTCCCGATGTATGCGCGCATCGATTCCTTCTGCTTTTGCTGGCAATGCCGTAGCTCCTTAATCCCGACGGGCCTTTTGTACGTTGCTTGGGAATTGGCAACGAAGGCGTCTACTAGATCGTCCCATGATTTGATGTAACCCTTCGGCAGACCTCTTAACCAGGCTCACGCTGAATCCTTTAGGTAAAGCTGCAAGCATTGCATTGCTGCTATTTGATTCCCCTTGTGCAGAATCACGGTCTGTAAGTAGTCGTCTATCCAGGACCTTGGCTCCTGCTGCCCATCGTATTTGGCGGCGTCAGTAGGGGTGGGTTTGAACTTTCTGGGTGGCATCGCCTCACGGATTTTGTAGCTTAGACAATCGGCTCCCCTTAGCTCGCCGTCGTTCTCCTGACTCTCATCCGAAGAGTCACTGTCATATTCCTCCCTGGCGGCGCGTCGTCGCCTTGCTTTGTCGATCCTGCTCTGGGTGATTTCATCCCGAGCGTCTCTCGCATGATGCTTTGAGCCACTAGCCTGCAACGTGGTCTTTTCCTTCCGCGGGACCAGATTGTCTCCCAGTATTGCGAGACTTTCTAGGGCACCTCGGTGGGCTTGGGCCATGGAACCTTCAGGGCGCTGATTGATGAGGTATGCAGCGAGGTTGGCGGTTGCTCCTGCGACGGTTTTTGGCCGTGGCATGCCTGCGGTGTCCGTGGTCATAAAGGACTTGGTCAGATTCGACGTTATTTCCCTGGCGTCGTCTTCCGAGAGCCTGGATAATCTTGATCGGTGCTTTCCTGCCCCTTGAGTGCTTCGAGAGGCGCTTCCTTGCGATCCTCTTCGTCGTTCACTGGATCGGTCTGCCGCGGATAGGCGTCTCTTGAGGGTGGCTTGTTCTTTGGATAGTCGTTCCCGGTTTTTCTCCAATATGGAGCGGTAAGCGTTGAGGGTGCCAACCGTGGTCCCTGCAGGGAGCGGTGTGTTGTTAAGCACAGCTGCCTTGGCTGCTACCCACTCCTCCTCTGCGATGGTGTAATCGCTATTGTTGTTACTGGCACTATTTTCAAAACTTGCTCGCCTGCTGGAACGGGGGGTGCGATCTCCGTCTCCCCTGTTCCTCGTGTTGTTGGCGACATAAACCTGGTGGTGCGCTGTTCCTCGGGTGGCACTTCGGACGATGCTGTCGACACTGTCCTCTCTCGATGAGTACTAGGCATTGCAGATGAACGGTGTGTCGCTTGATCCTAGCCCGTGCCTGGTGTCGCAGTTCAGGCAGTAGTACGAAGTCATCTCCGAAGATGTGGGACTGTCGGATCCAACCGACATGGAAGACGTCGAACGAGGAGTCGATGGCGCGGGCGAGCTCGTTGAGCCTGTCAGACCAGCCGAAAGGTCGACTGATGATGGCGTGCTTGGACCCGTCTATCCGGAGGTGGGTGGTTCCAGCAGCCGAAGGACTCCTTCCGAGTTGACGTTGTAGTGGACGCTGCCGAAGGTCATCTCCATGTTTCCTTGTAGATCGGAAAAGGTCGAGCGAGACGAGTCGCTGTGCGGGGTGAATTCGTAGGAGCCGAAGCGAATCGGGCTTCCCAGATTTGGCGATGAAGGTGTCGATGAAGCTGCTGATTACATGACTGGTTCTGCCGATGACCGATCTTGTGCCGACTGGGTTCCCACAGACGGCGCCAATTGTCGAGGGTACTCCTCGGCAATGCCCTCCAATTGGGGCTTAGGGTTGATGGAATCCTGTAAGCTGACACGAGACATCGGTTCACAGACAAGCGGGGAGAGCGATTTACCCAGGTCCGAGGCCCTCGATGAGGTAAAACCCTTACGTCCTGCCTGTCTGATCTTGATTATGAAGATATTGGGTTACAATGGGGTGCCGAATAGTTCGGCTGAGATCTCGTCGAGAGGCTAAGTGCTACGGTGACCTAGCTCTTGACTTTTGGTGGCTAAGATTGCTAAGATTGATTGTGTCCCTCGGCAGCCCCTATCCTGACCTTTATATAGGGGGCCAGGTCTCAAGAGGTCTACCCGAGTACGACTAGGTTTACAGCAGTTTTAAATCTAAGCTTTCCTTGTTCGGCTGCTTCCTTGTCTTGTCCGCCAAGGAATCTTCTGGTGCACCATCCACGTGGCCCGCCTTGCCTTCAAGTGCCTTCATGGGCCTCCAACTAGATCATACAGGATAGGGCAATGTCGGTTACCCGAAGGGTAATGCCCACGTCACCAACACCAATCTCTCACCGGGAATTCTGCCTCGCGCCTCTTCCGAGTGATTCTATTGGCGTGGTCCATCGAGCCACGGGGGTAAATACCGAGTGTATCGGGTTGGTGTGCGTGTGTTCTTCTCGATATCTTATCGTGTTCCTCACGCTCTTCACCTTCCCCTCCTTTTCCCCTTGGATTTTGGGTCAAATCGCGAGATCGGGCCAAACCCTAGATCTCAGATCTCATCATAGGGTGCACACGTTTGCAAGTTGCGTGACTAGTTAGTTTGCTTTGCAACATATGAGACTTAAATGCACATGCATGACAAGTTCTGTGACCGCGAGTGCCATTAACTCCGGAGAATTTCTTTGAGGTTTCATGTGGAGGTGATTCAGAAATTCAGACACATATGTTTAGTTGTCTACACGATGTCTTATTCAAGATGTTCTGATCCACTAGAAGATGATGACCATTAGAGAGGAGTATGACATGTATAATATGGTTATACCCTCGTAGTTATAACGGTCTCTTATGATGTCTGAACAAAGTCATATGCGCAAAAAGCAAAACCACCATAAAAAACAATCTAGAAATGAAGTAATGGAACTAAGTACTAATGATTTTTTAAAGGATGAGCTGTGTATAAATTAGGAAGGCAAACTGTTTGTATAGTGTTGCAAGACTAATCCAGTCACGCTGACATACGCATCCCCAATGGGCCTGCCGAAGATGGTACCCGGGATTTACCGAAGGCCCACGAGTCGAAAAATATGAAGTTGGGAAGCCCAAGTTATTAAGGAAAGTTAGAGTTGTATTAGAAAATATAGACTTGTAATTTTACGGGATGAGTTAGAAACCCTCACGGACTCTGTAAAGTTGTGTATTACGAATCCATCGGCTCCGCCTCCTATATAGGGGGGGGGGGGGGGTCGAGGGACAAAGAGATGATCGACTCATTGTTTCACGCAACCCTAGTTTCATAATCGTCGAGCACTTTTCGGCTGAAACCTTCGAGATCTACTTGCCCTCTACTTCCGACTAAAACCCTAGTCTACAATCTGTAGGCATTGATAAGTTAATCCCTTTTCACACGCAGAATGGTACACAATCTTGCATACCTCTAGAAAACTCGACAGGCCAACCTTGACAAGATTATGAGCTACCTCGTTAATCTTTCTACGAACATGCACTAGCTTGATCATCCTCCCTTCTGGCTTTAGCATATCGAAGCAATAGCTTCTACGAGTCACCTAGAGAGAAAACCTAGCAGAGCTTGAGTATGTGAGAAGGGAATGGAAAGGTGACTCCAGAGGCGTTTAGGTCTAGCCAGAAAAAGCTCCATCCAAGGATTCTCCACGCCGTCGTCGTCGTTGGCTCCGCCACGGCGGCGGCGGTGGTAGCCTGCCTTCGCCGTCCTCTTCCGGCCCTTGGGCACTTGAATTCTCGCGCGGCGCAGCAGGGACCTCTTCAGGCCCTTGGGCACTTGAGTTCTCGTGCATGCTTAGGTGAAAACTCCACAAGCCCAAATCTTTATATGGCTTGAAACAAGCACCTAAGCATGCACATCTTTTTCCCTCTCGGTGAATCGTGGAAGCTATTGCTTCAATTCTGGAGTCCGTTCGAGTTCAAGAAGGTTAGGTTGGGATCTCCTGTAAAATCCCTAATCTCTCTTGGTTCTAGCAGCGGTGGTATAAGGCACCTCGTTGTTCAACAGCGGGTGGAGGCGGCGGTGAGAATTCGGGCATGGTCTCGGTGATGATTGAAGGTTGCACCTCCATCACCTGGCGTGCTGTAAAATCTGTGTCAATTGGCTGATTCATCATGATTCCACCCGCACCGTCAACATAGGTGGGCAATGTTTAGTCAATTGCAAGGAACGCGGTGGAAATTACTCGTTGACTTGGTGGTGGTAGATCCAGGAGGTTGAAATTTCACAAGCACGGTATTCCCACATGTGTTGGCGGTGCGGGTTGCCATTAGTAGGATCATTACACTTGGCGTTGCACCTTTTGAGGAATAACTATCTTGCATTGAAACACTGCCATCCGCTTTCCCGGTGCGGATCATTCCTAGACATGCAACTAAGATTAGTTTTTCATTGATTACATGGGGCTTTCGCATCATTGCTTTTGATTGATGATCTCGTTGCAAGGTGTATATCTCTACAGGGTTGGGTTGTACCCACGTATATATAACGGATTAACGGGAGATGCTAGAAGTGGTGAGAGCCTACCGGTGGCTGTGAGTAGGAACAAAAAATAAATTGCCCATTCATTGGTGAGTAAACATATGGTTTACACTTGCCCGCAAAAAAAAGAAATAAATTTCCCATTCATTTGTCAGTTAGGATTGAGTCATACACCATCCACACACACATCATGTCTTTTCTGACTAGACAAAAGTACCTTACATTACACCAAACGATTCCAAATGCACGTGTCTACTTGTATATGTTTCACGAGGATTGTAGGTCTAGTTCATCGAACGTAAAATGTACTCACATGTGGAGAATTTGAGGAACAACATGCAAGCGGGTCATCACGTGCTGATTGATGCCTCGTTGTGGTGCTTGTCCATTTGGTGGCGCTGCGGTGGAGCGCCGACTTGGCAGCGGCGGCTTCGACCACGTCCCAGCAGCAGCTGCAGAAGAATTGTGCGTTCATAGACGCGATTTTTTTTAAAATAATACGAATTAATTATTTAATTCCAGAACTAGCACGCGTTTTCAAATATTTCCAAAAGTGTGACCCGGTCGGACTACCGCAGGCCGATCAGACATCTGTGGGCCAATCGGACTACAGCAGGCCGATTGCAGGTCGACGCAGTACCCGATCAGCCGACAGCACCCTGTCGGTCCGCAGCAGGCCGATCGGACGGTAGCGTCCAGACCTGTGCATGCCCGGACACGCGCGGGCGCATAACCTCCTTTCCTTTTCGACGCGCGGCGCAGTCCCTCGCCCGCTTCCTTTCCACGCGCCGCAGACACGGGCCGGCCTCCTTTTCTCTCTTCTTCCTCCTCTGTTCTTCCCTGCTCTCTTCCCTGCACGCAAGAACACAGCTCCAAACTTCACCATTTTTGCAGATCCCTAGTGATTTAGCCGATAAAACTTCACTATTTTGCTGCTATTAGTTGAGGGAAGCCCGATCTACAGATGGGTTAGGTTTTGGAGACGATTGGTGGTGCTATTTAGCAGCAATGGTGATGAAGTGGTGGAGGTTGGTGGTGGAGGTTGGTGGTGGTGTTAGGGGCTGAGCTGCTGCTGGTTCGTGGTGGTGCTGAGCTGCTGTGTGCTGTTCGTGCTGCTCGTGCTACTGCAGTTGGAGAGGCTGCTCACGCTACAAGGGTAAACCCTAATCTTTGCATAGTAGTGTTAACTGTGTAGGTTAATGTGGGGTGCTGTTGGTGTTAGTGTATTTATGTGCTGTGTAGTAGTTACGTTTGTTGACGCGGGCGGAATTTTTTTTAGGTGAGCAAAGATGAGAGATGTAGTGAAGATAGTATTTTACTATGGTATGGGTAGTGTCCGATCAAATGAAATGGGAGTTGATCTGAGTGAGTTCAAATATGTAGAGATGAATATGACTGCTCCTAGAACATGGACAATTGAGCAGGTGAAGGATTGGTTGACAGAATGTTTCGGGCTTAATCCTGAAGTGCACACAGTGGGTGTGCATGCATTATGGACTAAGTCGGTATCAAACATTTTATGGTATCTGAGGCCTGTAGATGATACCGCTAAGTGGGTGAGCTGGTTAAAAGGATCTGAAAGGAGAGTAACTAACCCTGTGGCATTAGTTCTTCCGGTGGCGAAGGAGGTAGCGCCTCCTGAAGGCGGTTATGGTGGAGGAGGTGGTTACGAATCAGGCCAAAGCAGTCAAGCACCCGGCGGTGGTGGTGGTTACGAGCCTGAACAGAGCAGCCATGCGGAAGATGTTTATAGTGGCCAGGGTGATAGTTACACAGGAGAAGACGGTGAGGTTGATGGTGACGAAGAAAATGGATACAGGCAGAATCAGATGGAAGAGGAAGATACAGAAGGTGAAACTGATGATGATGATTCCGATGAGTCTGATGATGGGGAGGAGGTGCCTATTCCTGGTAGATGGAATCACAACTTTTCGTCTGCAATGACAATCAATGATGGCCTTGATTCTAACTGGGAGTATCACCAGAACAATCTCGCCGTAGGGGCCATGTTTCCGTCGAAGCTCCATATGCAGGATGCAATAATTAAGTGGGCAATGGAGAGCCAGAGGGAGCTGAGAACAACCGTGTCATCTGGAAAATACCTGACGATGGAATGTGTGGACATCAATTGTCCCGGAAGGGTGCATGGGTATGTTCCTAAGTATGACACAATATGGCGTGTGAGCGACTTTGTGCCGCACAGTTGTGAGCTTGTAAGTATCCGCAATGATCATTGCAACCTGTCGTCTAATCTCATAGCCCGGCTGCTGTACACTGAAATAGTGGAAGGGCAAGCCATGAGAGTAAACGCCATACAGAAGAATGTTAAGAAGCATCATTTTTACACCATTTCTTATGGCAAGGCTTGGAGGGCTAAGCAGAGGGCGATGGAGATGAGGTTTGGTTCGTTTCGAGACGCATATGACGCTGTTGTTCATTTGCTGCAGACGCTGCAGGCGAGGAATCCAGGCACATATGTGAACATCCAGGACTTGTTTTTACCGGAGTTCCCATCTTACAGGGTTCTGCATAGAGTCTATTTCTCGTTCGGTGTATGCATCGAATCATTCGGTTTCTTGTCGACCCGTGTTATGTGTCGACAGCACGTTTCTGACCGGTCAGTACAAGGGTCAAATCTTGACCGCCATTGGAATGGACGGGAACAATCAAATCGTGCCACTCGCTTTTGCTTTCGTGGAGAGTGAGAACACCGAAAGCTGGTTATGGTTTTTCAGGCAGTTAAAGATTTCAATTGTAAAGGACAAGCCGAATGTTTGCATCCTTCATGACAGGCATGCAGGTATACTGAAAGCTATTAAGACACTGAAAGAGCCTGGGCAAGAAACTCCATGGATTGACATTGAGAGCCGTTGGTGCATGCGCCACCTGGGGGCCAATTTTTACACACAATTTAGGAAAAAGGACCTTATGAATGTCTTCAAGAGGCTGTGCATCCAGAACCAGCAGTGGAAGTATAATTTTTTGCGTACCAAACTGCAGGAGTTGACGAAGCAACAAGTTGTGGAGAGGAAAGCAGCTCGAGATGCAAACATAGCAGCACATATGCAGGCCGTTGCAGCAGGAACAACAGCGGGAGAAGCACCAGTTTATGAGGCACCCCAAGGTTTGTGCGACTTGCCCGGATTTGACCCGCCCGGAACAAGGAGAAGGCAGGGAAGGCAGATTAAAAACTTTGAGCAGTGGATAGAGCATGAGCCTAAGGAGAGGTGGTCTTTGTTGCACTATACACATGGAGCTAGATACGGCGTCATGACAACCAACCTCGCAGAGTCGTATAACTTTGTGCTGAGAGGCAATAGAGCTTTGCCACTTACAGCTATAGTAGAGGGTATTTTCATGGGCATAGTTAAATATTACAGAGATAGACGTGAGAAGGCTCGGATGCACATGGTGAACAAACCAGCCACTCCATATTGTTCGAAGATTATGGAGTACATGCATAAGAAGAAGGAGAAAGCTAAGCATCCCCCTGTTGTTCAAATTGGTAATGTGGAAAGAAGGTTCGAAGTATGCTTACCTACAGATAGGTTCGGGTGTGGGAATCCGCAGTGAACGCATGATGTGAAAATTGGCAATGAAGAAAGGCCAACTTGCGAGTGCACATGCAACATACCAAAGTTGCTTCATCTTCCTTTCTCACATGTGTTAGCTGTTTGTGGTGTCCTGGGGATGTCGGAAATCTCGTTCGTCTCTCCGTATTATCTTAAGGAGGCCATGCTCAACACCTGGACCGGTGAGCTGGAAGGATTTCGGTCAATGGGAAATTTCAACACTGTAAACCCTGGTGAAAGGCGATATATCCCAAACCCAACGCTACTGAGGACAGGCATCGGTAGACGGCCATCGCAGCGCATCCGGAATGATATGGATGAATCTGAAGCTGGAGGGCCAACGAGACAATGTTTCCTATGCAATCAATTTGGCCATTGGGACAGTAATTGTACAACATTCGGCACTGGCCCAGCAGGAAGGGGGCAGCGAGGCACAAGGGGACGTCGCGGGAGGGGAAGAAACTAGTTCGCAACTTTGTTGCAACTTTATGTAGTGAACAATGAATTTGTAATAAGTATGGAACTACTTTGCAATTTTAAATGTGAACCTATCGTATTGTACCTTTATGTATTGAACAATGAATTTGTAATAAGTATGGAACTACTTTGCAATTTTATTATGGTCATGTACGTTACAATAATTTATATCCGTATTATGTCATTTTGGTTTTGCAACTATGTTATCATTTGTAATGAGTAATAACGAATGTTTTGTTGTTTACAGAAATGGCAGGAAGATCATTGCTCAATAGGGACATTGAGCGGGCGCACCGTGCGGCCAAGCTAGAGGCCAACCCTAATAGCTTGTCACCAATGGTGACACGCGGGGGTAATCAAAATTGGCAGATACACCCCGGTTGGGTTCAGAGGTATGTGCGATTTATTTGGTATATTCAATTTGAAGTACTGGCACATACTAATTGGATTCTTATATGAATTTGTAGGTTGAAGTGGGTTGGACTTCTACCTTTTGCACGGTTGGTTGAGGCCACTAGGTCAGAGGTCATCGGTGAGCGAGTAGGCACACCGATCAAGCGCCTTCAGCAGAACCACTCCCTACTGACCAGCCTGGTGGATCGGTGGAGGCCCGAGACACACACGTTCCACTTTCGATGGGGAGAGATGGCCCCTACTCTCCAGGACGTGTCTTTCTTACTGGGCCTACCGTTGGCGGGTCAGCCCATAGGCCCGCTGGCAGAACCAGTGCGTTGGGATGATGAAATGTCTGCACGTTTTGAGGGAACTCGTGCGGGCCAGACTGAGTTTCTCTGTGAGGACCACGGTCCAAAGTGTGACTGGTTACTCAACTTCGAGGTAACCATTGTTATAACAAATTTATTTATGGTTATTGCGTTGTTCTAACTAACATCTTTTTTTCATGGTTGTAGGTTTCGCAGTTCACACCGCCGATGAGTGAGGCACAGATCACTAGGAGTCTCGAGGCGTACATATTGTGGCTGCTTGGAAAGGTCATGTTCACAGAGAACCATCAGACCACCATCAGCAGGCGCTTCATCCCCATTGCACTGGAGATAGCAGAGGCACAAACCGCCGACGACATCATACAGCGGAGTTGGGGTTCCGCGGTTCTAGCAGCCACATACCGAGGTTTGTGCAATGCTTGTACACTTGTCTCCCCCAAGTCTGGGATTCTTGGCTGCCCACTGTTCTTGCAGCTGTGGTCCTGGGAGAGGTTCCCGATTGGTCGGCCAGACATAGATGCTGAGCGCCCTTTCGGGGCAAACGAGTTGGATGATCCGGACCACATCGATATGCCTACTTTCGGCATACTTTGGACACGTCGCGAGGTATGTAGACTGTAGAACATAGTTCTTTCGTAATTTATAGTTTTGCACGAGTACTGACTATTTCTCTCCGCAGAGACGATTTGCTCGCGACCAGGTCAGGAACTGCTACCCTGCATTCACCGAGCAGTTCGACGTGCTCGATGATAGGGTGGTGATCTGGCAGCCCTATATGGCCGCCGCCGTGCATGCAAGGTACCCCGGCGGGATCTCTAACCTCTGCTATAGAGATTGTGCGTACTGGATGACACAGTCAAAGATCATCTTCGATGTGTCCGTGGAGATAATGTCCCAGCAGAGGATCATGAGGCAGTTCGGCTCTCGGCAGCTGGTCGATCCTCCACCACCGATAGCACCTCTCCCTGCCTACGTCCACAAGTAAGTTCTGAGCATCGCTAAGTTTAAGATTGTTCATCATGGTTCGGCTAACCGACACAATTATTTTCTGCAGGTACAACAGGAATGGTACTAGCCACTCCTCGACATGGTGGCTTCAGCGCGTTGGCTCGTATGTTGCTGAGTGGGATGGCGCGACAACACACGTCTGGCCGAACGATGAGCAGTTTGACCCACAGGAGTTTGACGCATATCTGCAGAGGTACACTGCAGCCACGTGAGTGCGCCTCATCCAGCCGACTGATCCAGCTGAGGCGCCACCTGCGTCTATGCACGATATGTACCCGATTCAGTCCACAGCCGGTAGTCAACAACAGGTACGTATAACTTTCTATTCCACCATCATACTTGTCTTTTATCTATTGGGTTCTACGATTTATATGCTACCATCATTTTTCAGGGTCAGCTGACTGCAGACTTACAGGATGAAGTCGCTCGGTACACACGTCAAGTGTCCAGTGCGCCTCTTCTGCAGCGTGACCAACATGTGTCATGGTTGAGACGACTCGAGGACAAGCTACGCGGGATCTACTCGGCTATCACGTGCAGCCGTAGTTCCGACGTCGTTCAGCACCACCTCCTTCCACCGCGACCCTCCACACAGCAGCAGCGACGGCCACATCTCACACCGACCGTGACACCCAGACCACCGCCTCCTGGCCGGGCAGGAGGTTCGTCGTGGCAGCAGCACACTCCTTCCGTCGACGACTATCAGTACCAGCAACACGGATCACGGCCTCGTCTCACGCCGACGGCGACACCAGAACCACCACCTCGACCAGGCAGGAGGTTCGTCGTGGCAGCAGCATCACACTCCTTCCTTCGACGACTTGCAGTACTATCAGCAGCACGCGGCTTTCGACCAGTGGCAGCACCCGCAAGCACCTTTAATGGGAGGAGCAGGATACACACAGGGTATGTAGTATTCTATATATTGTGTTCCATATAAACTATACTCCACTTAGTTTGACATCACTTATGTTTCGTGGCACGGGATACACGCAGCACACTGCGTCCAATCCTTCATGGGGAGCTAGTGATCAGGATCCTGAGCACATGGAGTATTACAGCACGCAGCAGAACTATGTCGGTATGCAGACTCCTCCACCAGAGCCCACACAGGAGATACAGTACGACCCCGAGTCCGGTTCCTGGATCCTTGCTCGCATAACCAGGGCTCCGGACAGGTTCGGTTGGACACCCCGTGCTACGCCGCCCCCACGAAACCCCAGACGCCGTCCATAATCTCAGATATTTATGTATCTATGTATCAGATATTTATGTATGCATTATGTATCAGACTTTATGTATGAACTATGTATCAGTACTCTCCTAACCCTAAGCGTGTGGTGCGAATGAAGAAAATAAATCCATACAATCAATCGGGCATTAGCAGTCCAGTTGGTTTGTAGCAGTCCAGTTGGTCTCTAGCAGTCCAGTTGGTCAGCTATCGACCAACGAGGCTGGCAGCCGACACCCAGTCGGTTTGCTGCTGTCCGATCGGCCTGCTACAGGCCGACCGAGTCACACTTTTGAAAAAATTTGAAAACACGCGCTATTCCTGCACTTAAATAAATTATTTGTATTATTTTTAAAAAATTCCCTTCATAGACATGGCATCATGGCCGCGAGCCCATATGGCGTTAACTAGGGGCAGGCGAGGTGGTGGCGTCGTGGGTGGACAGGGGCGGTACTACATCCACGCCAATAACAGCCACTGGTAGAAAAATAGGCTTCGGGTGAGCCCCATAAGTCGCGAAGCTGTAGGAACCGCGACTAATGGGACCTTTAGTCGCGGTTCGGGAGGCGAACCGCGACCAAAGGCCTGGGCCCAGGGTGCTCGGTGGCCAGCCGGTGCACGTGGGGGTCTTTAGTCCCGGTTGGCCTGGCCAACCGCGACTAAAGGTGCCCGAAGGCCTTTAGTCGCGGTTGGCCAGGCCAACCGGGACTAAAGCCCCCCCCCTATATATACCCATCCAGCAGCCAACACTTAGCCATTTGGTGCCATTCTCTTCACAAACTTCACAAGTGGGTGTTAGGTTTCCTTTTGGTTCCTCTTATGCACATAAGGTGTTTGATGAAATGCCCCAAGAGCATGAAACAAACATGATATGAAGTGTTGGAGCCACACTTGAGCTTTCTCATTTATTTTTTCCTCCTCGATCGCGGTTAGCAACTTGAACCTTTGATGTGTCGTTGATAAAATGTGCATGTGCATGTGTGTAGTTCATTGTTTAATTTATATTGTTTGTAGCTAGTTAGTTTAACAAATGCATGATGGTTAATTATATATTTTATATTATAATAATGCAGATGAATCGACAATGGATGTACGGTAACCGACTCTCCGGCGAGTTCAAGACGGGTTTGAAAGATTTCCTCGTAGTGGCTAATGCGAACAAGCAGGGGGTTTTGTTATCTCATTCCATGTGTTAACTGGAAGAATCAGACTGGTTACTCTTCCTCCAGAGATGTGCACATGCACCAGCTTCGGCACGGTTACAGGCCAAGCTATACTTGTTGGACCAAGCATGGAGAAAGAGGGGTTATAATGGAAGAAGATGAAGAAGGGGATGATTTCATCGATGAAAGCTATCTTGCTCATTTCGGTGATACTTTCATGGAGGATCTTTGAAGGTGAAGGGGAAGGTGAAGGGGAAGGTGAAGAAGAGGCACGTGATGATCCCGTTGATGATCTTGGTCGGACCATTGCTGATGCACGGAGACGCTGCGAAACTGAAAAAGAGAGGGAGAATTTGGATCGCATGTTAGAGGATCACAGGGAAGGCGCTGTACCCGGATGCGATGATGGTCTGAAAAAGCTGGGCTGCACACTGGATTTGCTGAGATGGAAGGCACAGCAGGTGTAGCTGACTCGGCATTTGAAAACTTGCTAAAAATGTTGAAGAATATGTTTCCAAAGAATAACGAGTTGCCCGCCACTACGTACGAAGCAAAGAAGGTTGTCTGCCCTCTAGGTTTAGAGGTTACGAAGATACATGCATGCATCAACGATCGCATCCTCTACCGCGGTGAATACGAGAATTTGAATGAATGCCCGGTATGCACCTTTGCATTGCGTTATAAGATCGAGGCGATGACCCTGGTGACGACGATGTTGAGGGCCGAAACCCAGGAAGAGGGTTCCCGCCAAGGTGATGTGGTATGCTCCTATAATACCACGGTTGAAACGTCTGTTCGGGAACAAAGAGCATGCCAAGTTGTTGCGATGGCACAAAGAGGACCGTAAGTCGGACGGGGAGTTGAGACACCCCGCAGATGGAACGCAATGGAGAAAGATCGACAGAGAGTTCAAAGATTTTGCAGCTGACGCAAGGAACATAAGATTTGGTCTAAGTACGGATGGCATGAATCCTTTTGGCGAGCGAGCTCCAGCCATAGTACCTGGCCCGTGACTCTATGCATCTACAACCTTCCTCCTTGGTTGTGCATGAAGCGGAAGTTCATTATGATGCCGTGCTCATCCAAGGTCCGAAGCAACCCGGCAACGACATCGATGTGTACCTAAGGCCATTAGTTGATGAACTTTTACAGCTGTGGGGCAGACCTGGTGTCCGTGTGTGGGATGAGCACAAAGAAGAGGAATTTGACCTACGAGCGTTGCTTTTCGTAACCATCAACGATTGGCCTGCTCTTAGTAACCTTTCGGGACTGTCAAATAAGGGATACAATGCATGCACGCACCGCTTACATGAGACTGAAAGTGTACATTTGCCAAATTGTAAGAAGAACGTGTACCTTGGGCATCGTCGATTTCTTCCGAAAGGTCATCCAAGAAGAAAGAAAGGCAAGCATTACAACGGCAAGGCAGATCACCGGCCGAAGCACACGGAACACACTCCTTGGTGCTGAGGTATTTGATATGGTCAAGGATTTGAAAGTCATCTTTGGAAAGGGTCGCGACGGACAATCACGTCCGAAGGGAGCTGACGGGCACGTAGCCATGTGGAATATGAAATCTATATTACGGGAGCTAGAATATTGGAAAGTCCTAGAAGTCCGCTCGCAATCGACGTGATGCACGTTACGAAGAATATTTGCGTGAACATCCTAAGCTTCTTGGGCGTGTATGGGAAGTCAAATGATACAAAGGAAGCACGGCGGGACCAGCAAAGTTTGAAAGACCACGATGACCGGCATCGGAACGGTTTCAAGGTCGTGCCGGCTACGCTACGACCAAAGAAGAGAAGGTCATCTTTTTTGAATGCTGAGCGGTATGAAGGTCCCGTCGGGATTCTCGTCCAATATAAAGGGAATAATAAACATGGCGGAGAAAAAGTTCCAAAACCTGAAGTCTCACGACCGCCACGTGATTATGACGCAATTGCTTCCGATTGCTTTGAGGGGCTCTGCCGGAAAATGTTCGAGTAGCCATTGTGAAGTTATGTGCATTCCTCAATGCAATCTCTCGAAGGTAATCAATCCGAAGTTCTACCACGGTTCTGAACGATGTGATCCAATGTCTTGTCGGTTTCGAGTTGGTGTTCCCGCCATCCTTCTTCAATATTATGACGCACCTCCTGGTTCACCTAGTCGATGAGATTTCCATTCTCGGTCTGTATTTCTACACAATATGTTCCCCTTCGAGAGGTTCATGGGAGTATTAAAGAAATATGTTCGTAACCGTGCTAGGCGAGAAGGAAGCATCGCCAAGGGCTATGGAAATGAGGAGGTAATTGAGTTTTGTGTTGACTTTGTTCGACCTTAAGCCGATTGGTCTTCCTCAATCGCGGCACGAGGGAGACTAAGTGGAAAAGGCACGATCGGAAGGAAATCAATGATATGTATGGACGGCCATTCTACGATTGAAGCACACCACACGCTTCGACCAATTCCAGCTTGGTGGCTCCGTACTTTGAGAAACACAAGAATATTTTACGCTCGGACAACCTGGGAAGCTCGAATCCTGGATTAGGAAGGCCCACATGGAGACTTTCGGCAGTTGGTTGAGAAAACATTTAATGAGTGACAATAAGGTTGTAGATCAATTGTACATGTTGGCCAAGACACCATCTTCGACTATAACGACTTTCCAAGGGTACGAGATAAATGGGAATACATTTTACACGATCGCCCAAGATAAAAAGAGCACCAACCAAAACAGTGGTGTCCGCTTTGATGCAAAGAACCGAGAATGGGCAAAAGGTCACATATTATGGTTACATAGAGGAGATATGGGAACTTGACTATGGACCCTCCTTTAGGGTCCCTTTGTTCGGTGCAAATGGTTCAAGCTAACAGGAGGTGGGGTAAAGGTGGACCAGCAATACGGAATGACAATGGTGGATTTCAACAATCTTGGTTACCTTGACGAACCATTCGTCCTAGCGAAAGATGTCGCTCAGGTTTTCTATGTGAAGGACATGAGTAGCAAACCGAGGAAACGGAAAGATAAGAAAACGATCGGTACATCATGCGATGATTCAAAGCGCCACATTGTTCTTTCAGGGAAAAGAAACATCGTGGGAGTGGAGGACAAGACAGACATGTCAGAAGATTATAATATGTTTGCTGAAATTCCGCCCTTCAAAGTGAACACCGACCCAAGCATTAAGTTAAATGATGAGGATGCTCTATGGATACGGCACAATCGTAAGCAAGCAGGGACACAAGGGAAGAAATGATGTGTAATAATTTATTGTACCAAACTTTGTTGAATGAATCATGTGAATTATATTACCCGTGATGTGTTTGGTGTCCATTTTCGAATGATTCAATTGACTCGAGATAGCACTGATGATACATGAAATTTGGAGTGACTAAGTCATACTCACGCATACATGAAATTTGGAGTGACTAAGTCATACTCCTGCATATAGGAAATTTGGAGTGACTAAGTCATACTCCTGCATACATGAAATTTGGAGTGATTTAGTCATACTCAGCCTAGGCGTATAATATGCATACTCGTAGTCTTCATAGCCGCCGCCGTTGTACCGGTAGTCGTCGCCTTCTAAGTTGCCGCGTCGTCGTCGCTGCTGTCGTCGGCTGTCGTCGGGCGGCGCTCGTGGCTCGAATCGAGGGTAGCGCAGGCGGGGATATCGCCGGCCGTGATGTAGTCCATGACGCTGCGCAGTCCGGCCGTACCACCATAGCCGACGGCCGGCCTCGTGGAAGTTTCCGGAGGCAGACCGTCCTCCTCATACCTGGCGAGCGCCCTCTCACGCCGATTGATGAAGAAGGCGTCCCAAGTATGCTGGTTATCGGGATGCCGGCGGGATTCATCCGCTGCTCCGGCGTGAGGTCGAGGTAGTAGTGGTTCGTGATGGCCGCCGGCGCGCAGTACTCGAGGGACGGGAGGGACCGGCACGCCGCCGGCGCTTAGGCTCCACCCGGCAGGACGCGGTGAGCCGGAGGGCAAGGGTAGTTCGAGGCGCAAAGCTCCTCCACATGCTGGTAGGTTAGAGTGGGTGCGGTGGAAGCCATGAGAGAGTGATGAGAGATTGTAGAGATGATAATGCTGGCCAAGCCGGGCTACCTATATGTAGTGACAAATGGCGGGAAAAATGGGAGCGGGAAGACAGGAGGCGGGAAGAAAGAGGCGGGGAGAAAGTGGCGGGAAGAAATTGGCGGGAAAAAATTGGCGGGAAGAAAGAGGCCGGAAGAAATTGGCGGGAAACAATTGGCGGGAAGAAAGAGGCGGGAAGACAGGGAAGAAATGGCGGGAAGACGAGGAGGGAAGAGGGGGTCGGAAAGAGGCGGGAAGAGGGGGCCAACGAACTTTTGAATTGAATTAGTTTTATTTTTATGAATTTTTGATAATTTGTATTTTTAAAATTTTGAATTGAATTAGTTTTATTTTTATGAATTTTTTGATATATTATATGTATTTTAAACATTTTGAATTGAATTAGTTTTATTTTTCTTAATTTTTTGATATATTATTTGTATTTTTAACATATTGAAATGAATTAGTTTTATTTTCCTGAATTTTTTCATACATTATTTGTATTTTTAACATTTAGAAATGAATTAGTTTTAATTTTCTGAATTTTTTGATATAATATTTGTATTTTTAAGATTTTGAATTGAATTAGTTTTATTTTTCTGAATTTATTGATATATTATATGTATTTTTCAGATTTTGAAATGAATTAGTTTTATTTTTCTTAATTTTTTGATATATTATTTGTATTTTTAACATATTGAAATGAATTTGTTTTATTTTTCTGATTTTTTTAATATATTATTTATATTTTTAAGATTTAGAAATGAATTAGTTTTATTTTCCTGAATTTTTTCATACATTATTTGTATTTTTAACATTTAGAAATGAATTAGTTTTAATTTTCTGAATTTTTTGATATAATATTTGTATTTTTAAGTTTTTGAATTGAATTAGTTTTATTTTTCTGAATTTATTGATATATTATATGTATTTTTCAGATTTTGAAATGAATTAGTTTTATTTTTATTTACTTTTTGATATATTATTTGTAATTTGAAAAAGAAAAGTAATTCGAAAAAGAAAAGTAATTTGAAAAAGAAAAGTAATTTGAAAAAATACCTTTAGTCGCGGTTGGCCTCGCCAACCGCGACTAAAGGGTATTTTTCCGCGGGAAACGAAAACCCGGCGAAAATACCCTTTAGTCGCGGTTGGTGTGGCCAACCGCGATTAAAGTACCCTTTAGTCGCGGGTCGCCTCCCCAACCGCGACTAAAGGGTGGTTACTATAAATACGCGCGCGGCGGCTCGGTGGCCAGTTCATCTTCTTCTCCGCGCGCGAACGACGAACTCGACGCTGCCCGAAGCCCTGCCCGCCGTCGCCGTCGCCTCCTGTCACGCCGCCGTCGCCGCGCCGCGAGCCGCCGCCGAACGCGCGCCGCTTCGTCTTCGCGCCGCCGTACGTCTCGCCGTCCCGCCCGTCGAACAATCGCGCGCGCCGATCGAATAACAACCGCCGCGCCCGCGGTCTTCGCGCATTTGCCGGCGCCACCGCGCGCCGCCCCACTCGCAGCGCCGCCGCCGCGCTTGCCCGCCGCTTGCCCGCCGCGCCGCCCGCGCGCTGCGCCCGGCCGGGAGAGAGAGAGAGAGAGATCGAGGGTGCGGGGAGAGAGAGAGAGAGACGGCCGGCGCCCCTGCCTCTCTCTTTTTTTTTTGTTTTTTTTTTGTTTTTTTAACTTAACTAAAAATTTGTATACTAACAAAATTTTGACTTAACAAAATTTAACAAATATGTAATATGTAACAAAATTTAACAAAAATTTACACATGTAATAGTATAATGTAACTAAAATTTTACTAAAATTTAGACTTAATGTAACTAAAATTTTACTTAACAAAATTTAGACTTAATGTAACTAAAATTTTACTTAAATTTAGACTTAATGTAACTAAAATTTTACTTAACAAAATTTAGACTTAATGTAACTAAAATTTTACTTAACAAAATTTAGACTTAATGATCAAAATTTTACTTAACAAAATTTAGACTTAATGATCAAAATTTTAACTTAAGAAAAATTTTACTTAACAAAATTTAGACTTAATGATCAAAATTTTAACTTAACAAAATTTAGACTTAATGATCAAAATTTTAACTTAAGAAAAAATTTACTTAACAAAATTTAGACTTAATGATCAAAATTTTAACTTAACAAAATTTACACTTAATGATCAAAATTTTAACTTAAGAAAAATTTTACTTAACAAAATTTAGACTTAATGATCAAAATTTTAACTTAACAAAATTTTATTTGGGATCGAGAGGGGGCGGCGAGGGTTATGTGTCCTCGGCACCGCCACCGCCTCTCTCGGTCACCGCCACACCGGTCTCTCGGTCACGCGGTCATCGCGTCCCCCTTTCGCCACCGCCACCGGTCTCTCGGTCACGCGGTCATCGCGTCCCCCTTTCGCCACCACCACCGTTCTCTCGGTCACGCGATCACTGCGTCCCCCCTCTCGCCTCCCTCGTCGCCCTCTCTCTTTATATGTAGAAGAGATATGATAATGCTGGCATATACACAATTAATTTGTTTTTACTACATGTTTTCAGATCGACATATGGCGGACGATAGAGCTGACCCGATTCTGGACAACTATGATCCGGACGCTGAAGACCATATGTTCGGCATCATAAAAGGCGATATTCTATATGTGCCGACCGGAGAAGAAGAAGATGATATCTCTTCTTATCTGAACCTTGAGGGTGAAGATGAAGGGCGCCGTCAGCAAGCAGATGATGCCGAAGAAACGTCGATAAACGACGATCTTCAATTGGAAGTAGCAACCACCTCCGGCGCCGAGGTATATATATATATACATATTGAGCGTCTGGTGATACAAACTAACTGATTTGAATAAATGTGTGTGTACTAACGCGCGCGACTCTCTTTCTTATTTTAGCCCTCGGCCGGATCGTCGAAAAAATCGAGTACGTCGTCAAAGCGTGGCGCAACCAAGACGATGAAACCAAACGAAACATGCACCATCGATGTTGTCGATGAAGAAACCGGCAGGACGCCGGAGCCCAGCAAGAACGCCACCAAGTTTGTCGCCAATGCGGAGCCGTTGTTAGAGACAACGTCTCGATCACCGTCCAGGAGTGGAATGAGCCAAAGAAGGCACGTCTTGGTTTCACTTTTGTCGATAAGTGAACAAAAAGATTGCTTCAAGAAGCTTATGGAACATTTCGTTCTACCTCCGGAATACCGCAGATACGATGAGGCGGGTAACAAGATTCAGGAAAACAAGGAGAGGTGCAAGCTAGTCAAACAGTTCGCTCTTTCTAAGATGGCCAACGCATTACGGAAATACAAGCAAAATCTAGCCCATGACTTTGTCAAGCAGGGCAAGACTCCGGATTTCACAGGACAATATGAGAAACTGCAACATGATTGGCCAGAATTTGTGAAGCAAAAGAAATCGGAGCAGTTCCTTGAAATATCCAAAAAAAATAAGGAGAATGCGGCCAAGAAGGAGTACAATCATATCATGGGGCCAGGAGGGTATCGCTTTTGGCAGCCTAAGTGGGAGAAGATGGAGAACGAGCTGAGGGCGAGGAATCCGTCCGTGCACGGAGGGATGGGACCCAAGGGCCAAAAGCTGGTGGTACGGGCATGGGGGATCGGCGAACCCGAGACAGGGGAGTGTGTTTATCAGGGCAAAATAATTACACCCACCCAAAAGCTTATTGAGGCAATGAGGGATGCTCAAGAGGGGAGGATCAAGTTCAACAGAGAGAACGACGCCCTGACAAAAGCCCTCGGGAATCCTGAACACGGAGGACGTGTACGAGGCATGGGGCCCATTCCGTGGAAAGTAGGGTTCCCCCAGAACGATGACCCGTACGATTACGTAAGCCGTAAGAGAAAGATGGATCGGGATGCAGATGTTGTGGCGAAGTTGGTAACGGAAATGGATGTGATGAAGAAAGCGTGAGTGTACTAGTAGCCGAAAGAGATGCAGCTCGGGCGCAGCATGAAGATCATCCAATGGATCTCGGAAGCCAGCAGCGGAGAAGAAGCAGCGTGGCTTCCACGGAGGCCTCACCGGCTGGTGCACCGACGATAGAAATTACTGCACCGGAGCCTCTGGTGGTCGAAATTACTGCACCGGAGCCTCCTCGCTACCCCGTGGACGATATAAAGGAGATGAAAGCATGTCATCTGTATTATCCTATCGGGAACATGTCCATGAAGGTAGCCATCGGCAGTGCTTTGCCACCTGGAGCACTCCACCACAACAACCCCATTCAAGATGGCTATGCTCGTGTCACGGTGGAGGAGATAGTCCAAGGGTTTGAGGACCTGGACATTGACATTGCTACACCTGAAGGGGTGAAAAGACTTGGAGATGTCAAGCGCCGATTCATTCTATGGCAGAAGAAATTTATCAAGTTTCTGTGCGAGGCGCCAACAAGTCCACCCCCGTACGGTGGTGGTGGTGGCGGTGGCGGTGGCGGTGGCGGTGACGGTGGCGGTGGCGGCGGTGGTGGTGGTGCTTCACCTACACCTCCTTCACGTCAGCCGACGCCGCCCCCCAATTCACCTCCGGCGGGTAAGCAGACGCCGCCCCCCAGTCCTCGTCCGGCGGGTGATCAGCAGACACCGCCCCCCAATCCACCTCCGGCGAAGAAGCAGAAGCAGTCCTGGGTTATTAACCTGGACCCTTATGTACCTAGAACCACAAAGATACCAGAGCCATCACTGAAGCCTCTCCCCACAAGGCCTTGGGAACGTAGTGCCGAGGAAGTCGACTCACGCGCGGCTGCTGAATATGAGAAATGGAAGGCGGACTGCAAGAAGAAAAGAGAGGGCGAGCCCAAGCCAGTATTTTCTGACAAGCAAAAGCAGTGGGCTAAGTCATTTTTGAACACACCGTCCCAAGCCGCGAAGAATCTGCCTGACGACTATTTACGTGAACTTCGTAGGCAAGCACTCGCGTTCAAGAGGAACCAAGAGTTGGCGGAGAAGAAAGCCTTGGAGGACGAGGCCGAGACAAAATTAGAAAGGGGGAAAGAAGTTGCCCAGCTCGGGGAACAAAGTAAACAATCGATCGCCCCGCTCATAGTGCAAGCCGCCGGTCCGGATATCATAGCAGCTGCGGCAGCACATGGATTGACTATAACGAGTGCCAGAGAACAAGCGGCCGACTTAGGTATCACTCTTCGTGCACTGTTAGGCCTTGATGAGGCGCCAATGAAGGACGTAGTATTTACATATGTGAAGAATGGCCCTCTCGTCGAGCCTGCGCAGGAAGAGGATCTACCTCGACAAATGAAAGGTCTGCTAAATTGGTACAAGGGTTACATAAAACATAAAAACGCCAAAGACTATATCTATGCGGAAGTTAGACATGAGCATCACTTCAAACATTACTATGTGCAAATTCATCTGAGTGAATTGTTCCAGCTGTTCAATCTGCGCGACCTCGACAAATCTATCATCAGTTGCTACGTTCTGTAAGTGATTTATTAATTTCTACCCCATCTCGTTCATTGCCTGCACTATATATATATATATATTGTCCTAACTATCTTGTTGTGTACGCTATTATGCAGAATGAAGAAGCGGGAAATGCGAATAAGGAACATCCATGATGTTGGGTTCATTGACCCACAAATCATTAATTCATATGTGTTAGAACACCACCCCGCCGACGTGGAGGATGACCTGTGGCGGTTTATTAGAAAACAGCAACAGAAAAGTGATATTCTATTTCCTTACCATTTTGGGTGAGTGTTTCTGTCTTGAGCACATTCTCTTTTGTTTACTCCATGCATGGTATGTGGCTAATCGATGAGTTATGCATGACTGTGCATGTATCGTGTCCGCAGGTTCCACTGGATTCTTATGGTAATTCAAGTTCAGACCTCCTCAGTTCTCGTCCACGACTCTCTGAATATGGATCCGGCGCTTTGGGGCGACATGAGAAAAATGATGCAAAAGTAATTATTTTCATTCATTTGCGCTCTATATCGATCGGCCTATTTCGTTCATCATTTCCTAATATCAAGTAACTAATTAATAACTCTCTTGTTCATTTAATTTTCTTTGCCTCGTAGGGTTTGGAGACGGTTCGTAGATACCAAGGTCGGTGAATTCAAAAAAGAGCTACATTTTAAAATGGCAGTGCGGACGACTGGGGATATTCAGCCACCGGGGACCAATCTATGTGGATACTATGTTTGTGAGAGGATCCGGAGATACTGCAATGAGCGGGACCAGCAGTGTGAGAACAACATCCTGAGGAATAACCTCCGGAAGACGCTTAGTCCAGAAGCTCGCTTCCGACCACTTCAAGAGGAACTAGCTGGATGGTTGGCGAGGGAAGTCATCGATCCTAGAGGAGAACACCATTACGATGACGTAGAACTTTTTATGCACTAAATTATGGATGGAAACTTGTTCAAAATTGTATATGGTCATCCGATATTGAATATATATTGTATATGGTCATCCGATATTGAATATATATTGTATATTCCTCTTGAATTCTTTTTGGTTCTAATTTCAAATTTGTTTGAAATTGTACATTCATATGCATGTATGTAGTACCGTAGAATATGTGAAACTCCTTCAAAATTAAAACCCAAAAGAAATAAAACAATACAAATTAAAAAGAAACCAGATTTAGGGGGAGGGGGGCTAAAACCCTAAACCCTGCGGAGGCCTTTAGTCACGGTTGGCCAGAAGAACCGCGACTAAAGGTCCTCCGCCCTGGCGCTCGCCTGCGGCCCACGTGGACGGGCCTTTAGTCGCGGTTCGTAAGGAACCGCGACTAAAGGGGGGGGCCTTTAGTCGCGCTACTTTGGTCGCGGTTGCGCCACCGCGACTAATGGCAGTTGCCAACCGCGACCAAAGCCCCTTTTTCCACCAGTGAGCTGCGTCGCTGGGAAATAGTACGACACTTACACGCAGGTGGTGTGGCGGCGCACCGCCCAGCTCGGGTGCGCGCAGGCCAGGTTACGTGGCTAGTCTGTAGATGTTGCTGCGGGTGCCGTGAGCTTCGTTGCTAGAGGCTTAAAAGCACGATGTAGCTTTTTCGTTTCCGTTGTTTGTGTTGTGTTGCTCACTGGCTGGTAGAACTGTTCGTGGTGTGAATAACTACTTTATTGGTAACCGGTTAGAAAGAAATATGGTGACATGAAGTGTCAGCATGTCCATGATTGTGTGGAGGATGATGCTTGTCATGTTCTCGGCATTTTCCGGGGGCAACACTCTTTTCGGGAAAACAAAACTGGGTTCACATCTACAAACGCCGTGTCACCATGTACGTGACAAGCATCCTCCTCCACACGATAACGTATACTTTCAGAAGAGAGCAGCGAGCTTGAGGCTTTCACCCATCTCTGCAGAAAAGCACTGTGGGATAATGTTCCATGCCTAGAACACAATATCGAGCCATCATGCTAACTTGTTATAGCTCCCTAGGCTCCGCTCCTTGTATTTTTCATGAAAAACGCACCAAAGTTTACTTTTACCCATCCTTGGTCAGGTGCTCTAGATTGCAGCGGGCTGAGAGAGTTGGACCCAGTGAATTAGTGAGACGAGGCAACCTATTCTTCAACATGCTTGACGCTTATTTACTTGGCTTAGCACCCTCTAAAGAATAACAATCTGTCATGTCAGAACTGTTATTCCGTTTCCCAGTGCCGATTATTCCTAGACATGCAACTGAGATTAGTTTTTCACTGAGTAGTTTGGGCTTTCACATCATTGCTTTTGATTGATGGCCTCGTTGCAAGGAGTAAATCTCCACAAGGTTGGGCTGTTACTAGAGTACTAGCAAAGGAGGGCGCGGCGGCACGCCGCGCCATGTAGTGGCTAAGTGATGGTAATTGTTAGCAGTGTTAAATGTTTTTGGGTTTAATTTTTTTATTTTTGGAATTGTGTTTGTTCTTTTTAGAATATGTGCTATGTATAATAAACCCAGTTGGGTGTGTACCGTCTTTGACGTGTTGTGTGAGTATTTTACTCTCTCTTCGTTATGTGGACTGCGTGTGTGGCTATTCTGAATAAAAAATTGTTGCTTTATTTTATTTTACAGTATGCACTGTATATGTAAGATTAACCAAGTTGTTAAATGAAACAAAAGTTGAGACAACAAAATGAATAAGAAAAATGAGATGGTGATCATATGTTAGGGTGGTTAAATTTCTTTTCTTTTGGTAAAGCATGGATGGATGTGCAACGCATGCTGGTACATGTGTCTGCTGCATGTGTTCTTTAAAACATGGTGCGTAGCTGCATTCTTTTCAGCAGGTGACTACCTAAATAAGGCGGCTACATATGTATCTATTCAATAGAGTGTTCTCCTCACTATGAACGGCGAGTTAATGGATATTTATGATCTTCTTGAGATGGTGCTCGCTTGGATGTCATGCTGACTCCTCGATTTCCTCCAGTGGTAAATTTCTTTCCACCGTGGTGATCAATTTTTCTTGCTGTTAGTATCTTCTTCGAATGTGGGGCTCATTTTTTTACATAAAATGTGCACACTCTTGAAGTTTCTTGTAAGGTTATATTGGATGAAGTGGTCAAGAAACTTCCATATATGTTTGATTCGATACGTAGTTATGGTGGGTTTTTTTAGCTATGTTCATGGTTCCGTGCAAGATTTGGAGGTTCTGTTAGGTGTTTACCTCAAGTGGGCAAGAGTATCGTACGATGAAGGGGGCTGAAGAGAAGGCAACGGAGTCGTTCATTAGGCTAACTTGAAAGGAAATTTAAGTTTAAAACTAAGGATCTCATTTGGTAGAATATACGGCGTTTTAACCACAATAGTTACAACTCTTGCAGTGGAAGAGAACCATGAATTGAGGGTGAGAGTAGAAGCACTGACAAATGGTCGATGCCGTACGGTTGGATGGTGCAGAAGTATTGTGCACTTGGAGTTGCTGAGCGTTTATATGAACAAATCGCTAATTTCGCTTTCATGATTGTCACTAATGGTATACCTGGGTTTGAGAAAATTGCTGAGAAGTATTAGGTAATGTTTTCACTTCTGCTATGTTAACGGTTGTATTGTAAGGAAGTGTCTTATGATGTGTAGCGTGTGTATGTTATGTTGTATAGAAGAAAAGTTGTTCAATGTCTAGTTTTGTAATGTCATCAGATTTGTGCATGTGCTTTTGTATGAATATTGTTGCCGGGTACACTCTTATAAAACATCGATAGACAAACATCGATAGACAGGTAGGCAATAAGTACTATGAATTAGAAATACTGGGAGCTAGAATTCGTGAAGAACAAAGTTGAACTTATAAACTTTGTTCTAGAATATGACGGAACAGTGTGTCCTTTATTTATACTTCTGAAATTGTACACCATTCATAGGTTACACAGAGGAGGAGACAACATGCCTGATAGAATAGGATACTTGGTAATTTCGTGTGGCCACAATAATCTATAATTCTCTTAGAAATACACGGTCGTAGATCGACATTGTTGATGGATCACTGAAAATCAGAGGAAGCAGCTTCACATGTATCCGCCAAGGAATTTTGCGCACATTTGCAGACAAACTGAGAAAGTGTAGGAGGACACAGCTCTGACGAATGCATTTGGTGAATCGTCAAGGGATGTTATATGCTCTTTCACCATACAAAAAGGACTGAGCACGTATTGAATCATGGCAGGTGGGAAAAGATTACACGGTAAGCCTGCCAGACGTAGCTCAGCTCTGCTTGTTATACCACTACCTGATAATCCGTAGCACTACAGAACCCAAAAATGCAGGGTGCTCTGCTAAGTCAACACAATTTTACCTCATCGACTACAGAAGCTGATGATGGTGCACTCTGTTGCGTGAGATCCATAGACGGTGGCGGAGTTGAAGTCTCACAAGGACCTTGAACCTGCTTTGGAGTTTGAGGAATAGGGAGACCCTCATTATTCTGACCTGCAGCCGAACCATCCATGCCTTGTCGCACAGTAACATTGGCACATACAATCGGCTCAGCAATCTGTAGTGTGCAACACATCCAATGATTCACGTCTTGGAGTGACAACAACACTGAATTCTCTTCCCACGATGGCAAGCAAATCCGGGGGCACGGTATTAGCCTACCCTCTGACACTTGACACAAGCCAATGCCTCCTTTCAAAGGACAATCTCTCCTCAAGGCTCAAACAAATATAAGTCTGCAAATTTGGCACGTCAAAAAATTTACACGTCAATTTTTTTTTCCAGTGTGAACATCTGTAGAGTTAGTGTAAATTTCTCGAATAATGAACCTATACCTGCTAATAAATAGCACAAGTGAGTAAGCATTTGTCACGAACAGGATAGATAAACACACAATAAATACAACGGAAAACAGAAGACATGGCAATCAGATGTGTGTACCTTGGCAGTGGTATAGCAGTAGCGCACGGAGGGCACTTGTATACTCCATCCTCTAACTCAAGATTCTTCCAGCATTCTTTGCATCTTATCTAATACCAGCCCTTTTCTGTGAGAACTTCGTTGATTCTAACAAATATCTTGTAGCGTACTCTGAGAATTACTGACCAATTGTAGACACCGAACATGCCATGCTATCATTTGGTTCAAATGTTGATATTTCCATGATTGTTGATACGGTCAGCTCAACACGAACCTAGTTTCCACTGTGCAGCTCGATGTGCCACCACATATGCTTCGACCTGTAGCATACGCAAGACACACATGTTACCGAACAAATAGTAACTTCAACACGCCGCCGGAACTAATCTCTTAGAAAACGAACCTATCCCAAACAGTAGCAATCTCTGGAATTGACATATTAACATGTCATCTTGTAGTAGATGTACCGTTGAAGGCCAATAAACATGTAGAATATCAAATATTATAGTTAGCATAAATCAGAAAGGAAAAAAGAACCGAATGGCAACAAAAAAGTAGAGTCGAGAGTGTATCACTTGAGTACTGTCTAACTGTCATGCCAACAAATAAGACGATGACGGGCTCTTAATTTGATGCATATCTAACTGTCATGCCAACAAATAAGACGATGACGGGCTCTTAATTTGATGCCTCCATCAATCCATCAGCATCAAATAATCAGCAAGCTCCCCCCACAGGGTAACAACAGCATGTTCGCCTCATGAATTAACGCATGTATGAATTAGATATTAATCAGAAGAAGCAAGTATTTGGTCTGAAAAATAAAACCAGAAACAGAAGCAATTCGGCACCTGCCATTTCTGGCTCCTAGCCTTGCCAGATGGAGGCAAAACATGTGACTTTTCTCACCAATCCAACAACATCTATAAATGTACACAAAGCAATTAAATTACCACAGCAGAAAACACAATTTGCTACGAATACAAAGGGTATAAAATAAATCAACAATCAAACCGGCCACATTTGTACCAGGTAAAAGTATAATTTTGTTGATGCGATCTGACAGCATGCTGAAAGGGGGAGCAGTATAGGCAAACATAGAAAAAATCTCTAGCGGTGGCTCCACCTCCATCAGAACAGTTCTCATAGTGAAGCAGATCCTCAAAGGATGGTACACTGATCTATATCCCCTTTTGGGATCATATAGATAAAACTTGTCAATGATGTATACAGACCCCTCCTTCAGCTAATCCCTAAATTGATCCACTCTATCACCAGGAAGTAAACCTTCCATTATGGATTTATGTAAATCACCCAGGAACAAAGAAGAAAAGAAAAATTCTAATCAGAGAGTAGAATAACATAGGGGGAAATTGAAAGAATGATCAAATCAATTAACTATGATAGGGATTGCCCAAATTAAGAAAAACACTTATCTCTCAACTCTGAATGGAATAAGGCATGTTAACTATGCGCACCAATCAAAGGATTAAGAAATTGAAAAACAAAATGAATACACACAAGCCACTACAAAGCGGGATAAAATGGCGTAAGGCTGCAGGACATCAATGAACAGATCGATAGATTACACCTGAACAACTTGACAAATAGAAAAGCAAAGAGAATAGATATAACCTGTTGGTCAACGATAATAAAATCAAGTGAGAAGAGAGTCCCCTGATCTGGACTCCTAAACTCACAGATCCCAGCAAATAGAACCATGATCTTCCATTGATATGAATTCCGAGACATATTCTTCAGGGGCATAAAACAACACGAAATCATGAGGGAGAGAAATCACATATGAGCTGTATATGCATTAGCAGCAAGAATCTGAAATAAGGAATGCAGGGAGTAAGAGACGAACCTTGTTAGGCAAGTGAGCAGGCAACAACAGAAAGACCGATGAGGCAAAAAACCATCACCACTTGCAGTACCATCGAAACGCACGGGCACCGAATGCAATGGACCGCGTTGCCTAGCAACACCGCCACCGCGCGCTGAAAGCATGCCACACGTGAAGAGAAAAGGGTATAAATTCTATTTGAATAGTACAATAGTGCCGGTAATACAGACTAAAACCAAAAATGGAAATTGTAGGGACATCACCATACATATGAATTCCTTCTCTGAATCAATTCAAAGTTGAAATATTCAGAAGCAGCAAAGAAAAATCTCTCTTGTAGCAAAAATATAGAATCAAATGACACAATTATGGCTGTTTGAAGATCTTTACATGATGAGTACTACATGTTATCGTTGATAAAGTAGAAAGCAAAGAATCAAAAATTTCTTGGAAAAACAATAACAATGTACCATGGTATCTGTCATTTTTCCCTTAATAAGTTGATCAAAGATGTTTGCAAGCTCATTATATTGATGATCACGTGGGTGTATAAAATGAAAATCACTTCTTTTACTGTAGCTTTGACAGGGGTACCAGCTGCTCCATGCATAGTCGTATTTTCTAAGATCTAGTTACCAAAATCATATCAATCTTCAAAGCAGCCAAAGTAAGTTCAATGCCAAATATTTTATCGTGCACACCCTTCAAAAAAATATCAGTGCATGGACAAAGCATCTGAGCATGGAGCAAGGTTTGAGACCAAAATAAATCAACTCCTTTTAACTACAGACTCGAGAGTCAAGAATGCCTAAATCTGCATCAACTAATCTGGATCGGATGGGGTAACTCTTGTTATTTCCGATGCTCTGCAGTAGGTGATCAATCTCACACAACACATTGAATAGACATAGACCTTTCAGAATTTGACAAAACCAAGAAAATAAGAGCAAGGACTGTTGTTTAACAACCCTGCACATGCTAAACTAAACATCAGCATATTCATGCAGATTCTGGATTTGTTAGGTACACTACAAACCCATTTAAGCATACCATTTCACAAAGATATTTCTAAAAAGAGAGGAATGAGTATCCAATCTACACATATAAAACATGAATATTACTGGGGAAAAACCTAAGACGGCCGAGACAATGCCAGGGACACTCTTTTAGGCTGTAGGTTTATAACCACAAAATTGGAGAAAGACAAAATCCCATCCAAACTCAAGCCCTAAATGAACAGTGTGGCGGTCAAGATTTTCTGAGATCAAATACATGTCAATATAACTGGTTATGCTTTATTAATAAAGAAGAGAGACCGTACCCTTTTAAATACATTTACTTTGTCTTTCATTGGACAATCTTCAAAATAAAAAATCCTAGATCTTCCGATACACGTTATGACAATAAGGTAAAGGTTGCCAAGCTGCATAATTTGAGCACCGAGTATTAGCAGGTTCTATCTTAATTAAAAATCTTCAAAAGCAAAAAACTTTTAGGAGCCATAAAGAGATATTTTGTGCCTTGAAACTTTTCTTGATACCCCAAAACAAACATGCATCAATAGAATTAACTGAGAAATTTCTTAATACTCAAGAATAAAAAAAGAAGCAACGGCATTATCTGTCCAACATAAATAAAAAGAGCATCAGTAGCTAAGGAGACTGTTATCTATATATCTATATATTCCTAGACGAAAGAGCTAGGAGATGATGCTGAACTCTTGACAGGTGGCCAGTGTTGATCGAAGGTTTGTCATCCTAGAATAGAAATTAAGCCCAAAAATTACATCTAATACATCTGAAGAACATGTCAGAATTATAGCAGATTATACTTGGCACAGAAAGCTCCAGCAAGATGTTTGGAATGTGCATCTTGTGTGCCATCGATTTCAGCATGACCAAAGAAATATGATCGACCCAGCAATCTTTTTACCTGCTAATCCAAATGGGCAACCATGGAACTTCCTTTGAACGGCAGCAGCCCCCATCTTTCGTGGGCGGTTGGGCCACTTCAGCGGAGAGATGCGCTGCCTCGGGTCACTTCGTGACAGACGTGGAGCATCTTCTTGCAAAACGTAATGGCAAGAGGACATGTGGGCTGTGGCGGCAAGCCGGTGAGAAGCTGCACATCTGGGGCACGCCGGCAGTTGGAGATATTCTCCCATGGGCAACGCTCAGAAACATGCGAGGGAGAAGCGGTGGCTGGCCATCCTCGCCGGGGTGTTGGCCGTCCGTCGCCCAGGTCACGTCGAGTCCCCAAATAGAGGGTCGGCTGCACCCCAACCTCCACAGCACCGCCGGAGCCTGGTCATCCTCGACGTGTTGCCGGCAGGTGAGCCTCTTGAGCTCGGCGAGCCCAAATGGAGGCAAGGGGAAGCAACGACCGAGAGGGAATCAGGCAGGTACGATCCGCCGAGCTCTGCGGCGGCGACCGGCGGTGCGGGGGGCGGAAAGTGTGGCGGCGCGTGGAGGAAGAAATGGCGGAGGATCGCGTGGGGGGAAGTAAAAAGGCTCGAGAGTTTTCCAGGCCGATGGTTGGAAGTTGGAACAAATGTACCTGGTCAAAGCGGTGGAACAATAATTAAGTACATGGGCCTACCAAACACACTGTTTTATCCATCACACAGCTACAGCCACACACAAATGGCCCAAACACCAACCGCATGAAGAAAGGCACATGGAATTGTGCTTGTGTCGGCAGCAAACAAATTCCCTCTTGAAAATAGCACAGACCACCTAAATTGCACACAGAATATTTCCGATGGAATGCAAACCATAAAAGAGAGTACGTGTCATCTGTAGGTTAATTCACAAATAGGCTCCAAAATCATGTAAAAAAAGAAGTTTGTTGCTCTTTAATATAGTAGTTATATATAAGGAGATGCAGGCGGTGAGAGCCTACCATAGGTGGGTATGAGTAGGAGCACAAAATAAATTTCCCATTCACTAGCCAGTAAAGATATGATCTAAACTTGAAATAAATCGTACATTCATTTGTCAGTTAAAATTGAGTCATGCATACAATGTTTTGCACCGGTGTCCCCCTCTTCAAACTTTTGATCTATGTGGATGTACATGATTTCCCGATACCCCTTCGACAGCGAACTTATCCCTTCAACTTTAGTGGTTGAGATGGAAAGAGGGAGGACACCGAAGCATACCTCATGCATACACCATGAGCACACGCATATTTTGCAATTTCTGACGAGAACAAAGTATCATATAGTGTTAAAGATATATTTGGTATAGATATATTAGGTAGTCTAGGATTTGTAATCTCTACCTACCATATCAGAGCTATCTTAGCCTCCAAGCCAGTACCACTATATATACTCGCTCAAGAGGCTCAATACAACATCCAACATATTTCGCATATCTCTCTCCCTCTCTATCCTTCTACATGGTATCAGAGCGGCGCCGATCCTAACCTAACCGCCGCCGCCCAAGCTTCCGCGCCGCGCCGCCCCCGGGGAGGTCGATCTCCATGATCTACTCCGGGGGCCGCGCAACCCGTATGAGGGTTCGTCCGCCGATCTGTTGATCCGCTGCCCTCAAGTCTTTTTTCTCCAGTCCGTAGATTGGTTTTCTTTTTGCGCCGCCGGTTGCTCGACCGGTGTTTTCTTTTTTTGGTTTTGCCGATCATAGATCGGATTGAGTCGCCCACCGCCACGTTCATCATGCGCCTCTACTCCAACCTCGGCGTCGACTTCGCACCGGCTCTCCTCCACCATCCGCCCTACGCCGGCCACTGCGGTCGACTCGCTGGCTGGCTGCAGCGCCTACCTTGGTAGGCTGCCGTGGCCGGCTCGCCCGCGTCGTCACCGCCTCGGCCGGTCTGCCTCCAACAACCGTGCGGCACGGCTTCACGCGGCGCACATGGGACGCCTTCTTCGTCGTAACCGGCTGCCTACGTCTGCACGGTCTCCATCGCCGGCCCGTCTTCGCCGCAATACGCCCGGGTCAACACCGACAAACAGCGCATCGATTTCGATCTGCGACGCCGTCCACGCCATGGCGCGTGCAACGCCGCCGTCGGTCTGATCAACCGACCACACGCACGTCTCCGCCAAGCACGCACCTACCACCGATCGAGCTACGGGCCGCAGCGCCGCCGCCTTTGGTCCACGCCACTGGCCTCCGACGCACCTTCCAAGGCGTGTACGTCGCTGGTGGCCTCCCGCCGCTGCATCGACTCGCGCCCTGCAGCTACGCCGCCCCCCCGGGCCGTGCCGTCCCCGCACGCGGTCACCTTCGCCGTCCCCCGCGCACCGACGTCCGAGGCCACCACAGCGCCGCCCCTTTGGCGCGGGTCACCTCCATCCGCGCATGGTCTTCGTCACGCCGCCGGGTTCTTCCTTGCCTACTTCGTGTACCGCCGCCGCGCCTCCACCTCAGGTCGCCGCTGAGCTCGCCAACCACTCCCGGTCGCGCTGGGCTCGCCGACCACCGCAACGCCCGTCTAGGCGTCCAGCATGACCACCCCAGGTCACCGCTGGGTTAGCCGCCTTCTACGTCTTCATACACTACAACTTTGCTGCCAGCGTCCTCGCCTGTTCCCCGACTACGCCACCTGCTCCTCTACTCCAACACCCGTCGTCGAGACCTCATTTGCTAGTCTACTCCGACATGGCGCACACTTTGTACTGTTCCTGCCCCCGCACGCCCGGTACTGGCAACACCGGTACATGCCTTCATCCCTGACGCGTCCCCGGGCCTGGCAAGCTCGGATCGGCGCCTCGCCTTCATCAACTTCATCTTTGTGTACTCTGTTCTGGCAAAACCGGAGTATGCCTTTGTCCCCGACGTGCGCCTAGTTCTGGCAAAACTAAGGCAGCACCTCATCCTCGACGGCTTAGACTGCATCGACTTCGGCATCGACCATCTCCACGACTGCCTCGGGGCGTCTCCGTCACTCTCCTCGCACACCACCTCGCCTGCGGCTACATCAACACCGGCACCCGGCCACGACATCGACCACGGCATCCCCTCGCGCGGCTACCCCGACCAAGGTTGCAGCACCCACGCTCTCGGCTACCTCGACATCGGTACAAGGGCTATCACCTCGCATGAGCACCTCGGCTTCTTCTACAGTCCAAGCATCTGCGACGCGACATCGTCCACGACGCTCACGCTACGACTGCGGGGGAGTGTCAGGTTCCTACCTTCGGCTTCTCTCCAGTCTGACCGTCCGCGACGCTACTGTTGTTCACGTCACTACCGCTACGACTGCGGGGAGTGTTAGAGATATATTTGGTATAGGTATATTAGGTAGTCTAGGATTTGTAATCTCTACCTACCATATCTCTAGGAGAGCTATCTTAGCCTCCAAGCCAGTACCACTATATATACTCGCCCAAGAGGCTCAATACAACATCCAACATATTTCGCATATCTCTCTCTCTGCCATGTTTGTATATGTTTGGCGAGGACTTTAGGTCTACTTCATTCGTACAATCATACGCACATGTGGAGAAGTTTTCCACTAGTACATACATGCGATATAATTGAGGAGAGTAACCGCCCGGGAGTGTTTTGAGGAGGAGAAGAGCCATGCTGCCTAATTAAATGGCCCATTAAAATCTAATTGAGCCTAATATTTTTAGTACCTTTCCAGTTTTATTAGACTGCTCATAGTGGGGTAACATAGGTGGTAACATCACACATCTCAAAGCATTTTGGTGACATGTCATACCAATAAATGAAGAAAGAGAGTGAGGTGGTAACTAGCTATGTTACCATAACATCACACATTTCAAAGCAATATGAGTCTACAACATAATTAATGACACATTGCATGACACCATATCTAAGTTATTACCCACTATGGAGGTAGTAACTTAGACTAGTAATATGACATATGTTACTAGTCCAAGTTACTCTCCACTATGAGCAGCCTTAGGAGCCCAATAAACCGGTATGGAGGGAGTAGTCTATCTTTCCAAACCACACACTGAGTAGACCTCCCGATTCACATCCCCATTACTGCAGCATTTAAACTCCCATGATTAAGGTCCCACTAACCCCTTTCTCTTCCATTATCGCATCCGCATACCACTACATCGATCTGGTTTCTTAATGCTTGGTTCTTCCACATCCTTTTAGGAAGCATCATCCTGCCACAATGAACTTTACATGATGCCATCACCACAATCTTAACGATCCCCATTTAGATATGGTAGAGGCCACTACCAACAAGAAGTTGAATCTAGAGACTATACACCACCATGGATAGGGGTTACGGTGCTGGCTTCCTTGCTCAGCCAGTTTCCACACGACTCTCTATTCTTGATTTTTCACTTGTCTCATTCTCTCCTGACTTCTTTTGTAGTATGGCATAAATTTTGACATGAGGAATCAGTGGAACATTTGTTTATTTCTTATCCTTTTGTTAGACTTATTTGGTGGGTGATTTTTGCTGCATATAATATTTCACCTCCAATCAATATCACAAATATGTTTGGGAATTGGCTTAATGAAACTGACAAATCTGATAAAGCTAGGATTCGCATTGGTGTTTCGGCTTTATGTTGGTCAATATGGAATTGCAGAAATGACATTGTTTTTAATAAAAAGGATTCCACTAATTTCTTGCAGGTTATCCACACTATGGTACACTGGATCCATTCATGATACTTCTTGCTCCCGGAGGACCAGCGGAAGTTCATGGTTTCTGGATGCAACCGCCTTCGAATGGTTGCTCATGATATTTTCTACCAGTCTACTTGGCGGCATGTTAAGAGATTACATGATGCTTAGGTTGCTTAGCAGTTTTCCTTTTTTCGGTGGTTGATATTTGTATCGACCCTCGTTGATCATTGAATTTTAAATTTTGAATATTCAGTTTTCAATAAAATGATGTGTGCATCAACCGATGCAGAGGGCCGGGGTGAATCCCATTTCGAAAAAAAATTGACCACCTCAAGTTTGTCCAATGTTATCTTGCCAAGAACACTTCTGAGTTCGCAAGCTGTTCAAGTGTCTAACTGTGCCGACACAACTCATAGAGGCTGATTCTCACATGGTGTTTGACCGCTGAATAATTTATTACATCTGCAAAGTGCTTTCGGTTCAAATCTTATGTGAAGTACATCATCGATTTTTACTCGCTGGCTGGCATCAGACACACCCTCTATATTATATATGTTCATGTTACAGGTTTGTACAGAAAGTTTAGGTATCCTTTTCCTTGGCCTTGACTGTTATCATATTAATGAACGTTCTACCTCATTGCTTGCATTAATTTATTGAATTTCTACTTATATTTTTGTTTCTTTTAGATTTTCCTAGATCGGCGGTGCCGTCGGTTTTGAGTTTCACCACCAGTCTTCTTCACTACAAAATCGGTACCTTGCCTAGATTCACACCATGATTTCTATGCTTAAGTGCCAAGGAGGGCTTCTCATCATGGATCAGTAGTCGGGCTGACCCCTAACCGATGCTCGCATATGGCCGGTTACTTTTCTATTGACGCCATAGTTTTCTCTTACTAATTTGTAAATCATGCAAGTTTTAGGGTGATTGGCATTTTTAATAACCATTTATCTGACCCGATCTAACGGTGATAATTAGACGGAACCAAACTGACGGAACCAAAATTGCGGAACCGGAACCAAATTCGGTGGGACCAGAACCTCAAATATATTTTGCGAATATTATAATAGACAAACATCATTTTAGACGCCAAATCATCTGATGATACTACACAAATCTTAAAGCAACAAAAAATTGATCATATATGCAAGGCTGGGCAAGCAGGAGTGCGGCAGCACCGCACATGGCCCCAAAATCTTCTGTAAGCTTTAGGGTTCACAGTACATCAGGCTGCACTGCCGCTGGGATTGGTGGGAACTATCACAGAGGCGAGTACGGGCGGCCGCCCCGACTGTCCCGGCGCGGAGTAGGGTATCCCGCTCAGCCCTTTGCCCCTTTGGTTTCTGTCGATGGGATTGAGAAGCGCCATTGACGAGACCTTCTCTCGAACAGTTACGTCTGGGAGGAAGAAGAAAGGAAAACTATGGGCTTGGACTAATGGGCTTTTATTGTAGAAGGCCCATTTACTTTTTTTTAGCACAACATTCACATCAGGCCTCTGTATGTTCTAAAAAAAAGCATGCACCTGTAGCTAGTACAATGTCCACGCTGGATCAAGTGATTTGATTGGGCGGCTCAAAAAAAAGTGGTTTGATTGGGGAAAGATCCCCGTATTGCAGCCTCACAAGCTTAGATTAACTCTATACTCTCGATATCTCAAAAAGAAAAACTCCATACCCCCCGGACCAATAGACGCCGTTGCGGCCGTTCAGAAAGTATGATCTAGCAGTATTTAGACAGTAACAAATGATAACAGGCAAAAATTTCCACTCAGCCAAAACAAGATGCTACAAGAAGCTCCAGCAGAAACAACATAACGTTCATGATTATCAATTAATGGACTTGTGCAAATCTGGTTATTACAGATCATGTGTTTCATGTAGAAAGCAAGCCATCCATGTTGAAAGATATCCTAGCAGTCAGCACCAATCTCCTTCATCTCAATATTCTGTCTCTTACACCCAAACTTCTCCTGGAGACATACATAGTCTACGCGCAGACTAAAGATATTCAGTGTTGTGAGCCTGCTCTGGAGTCTGAACTCTCTGAAATTTTTACAATGAACCAGTTGGTAATTATGTTCAAGCAAACATAAAACAAATTTAGAAGTGATGAACTAGCAAAACTTCTTGAAATTTCAATTCACGCAAGGTGCTTTTACCAGTCAAGAACAAATTTAGAAGTGATGAACTAGCATTCAGGCAAAAAATAAGGGATAGAAACTGAAGCAGACAAGAATAATACCTCGACGATCAAACTTCAAATGCACCCATCATAGAGCTTCTTCTTGCAGCTTGTTGTCCTACACAACTGAAACAATAATTCAGCAAATGTTTGAGCATCACCATCGGCAAATGTTTTCTGCTTGTACTGTTCATGGAACCCTTTCTGTTTTAATACTGCTATGGTAACCTCTCAGATTCTATTTTTTTAATCATCTCTATTTAAATGGACAATCTCAAAGCTGACCACATAGAGCTAATTGCAGGCGCAAGTTCAGAAGATGTATACAAACCTCAGGAGCTAAAGTCGCTTCATGCATTTGGTTTAAATACAAGAGCCGTGGCCATGGCCAGTGCTTTATTTTCTGTACGTTTTCTACCGATAGAAGGAGCATACAGCCAACGCTTAGCTTTCTGTACAATTTGAAGCAATAAGCTGAGAACTGCTTCATCTGACTTTTTATTGTGTGATACTGTGTATTGTACAAACATGTAAAAGGTAGTTTTCTCCTTCCTGTTTTTATCTGCTCTCTATTGTTGTTGACAGTACGTGCAACAGTACGCTGACGCTAGAGTTCAGCTCGCTGAATCTGCACCTCGCCACTGCCACCTTTCTAGCCCAAAGCTAGCCACATGGCCTAAAGCTGCCTAATAAATTTAGCTTAGAGATTCTAAATTAAGAAGACTATATTAGAGAGAATACCGATAGAGCAAATTACTCATGTGTTCCAACAGGCAGTGGGCTGCCGGATTTAGAAGTACTGCGTCTTCTTTCTTCAGTATTCAGTTACTAACCACACTACTAGGGAGTAGTTTCAGTAAAATAAACGAACTGACAATGTGCTTCAAAATATGACAGTACCAGCGTCCAGCGAGTAAGTTCCCCGAAATGCTTTGTGAGCAGGAGGGGGTCCATCGATGAATCGGAGCTTACCAACGATCGAAGGAGGCGACGTGGACGAGGAGTCAGTGACGCGTCCGTCAGGTAGGGGGTAGGGGCTGGATTCTCCCGGCGATCCCAGCAACACTCCGGCCGATTCCTTCGACAGACGGGACGTGCCTGTGAGTCTCCCGGCGATCCCCGTGACGGAGGGGAGGGAGGCTGCGACGGAGAGGGTGGTGGCGACACTGCGACGGAGGGTTGGGGCGCCGGAGGCTGGCGGCTGCGACGGAGGGAGGGGAGGCGGCGGCGTCTGGCGGCCGCGGCGGCTAGCGGCTGCGACGGAGGGAGGGCGGCGGCGGCTGGCGGCTGCGATGGAGGAGAGGGGTCGTCCGCGGCTTCTGGCGGCTCAGATGGAGGAGAGGGGGCGGCCGCGGCGGCCACAGAGGCTGGCGGCTGCGACGGAGGGAGGGGCGGCGGCGCTCGGCGGCTGCGATGGAGGACAGGAAGCGGTCGCGACGGCTGGTGGCTGTAATCGAGGAGAGGCGGTCGCTCCTGGGAAGAAAGGCTAGGACGTGTCTGCGAGTGATGAGATTTATTTTTTGTTTTTCTGATTATGATTTAATGAGTTACCTTCAAAACGTCCGTTTAGAACTGTTGAAATATTATAGAAGTTACATATCGATTTAATCAACGACTACGAAAAAATATATTAGACGGAACCCAAATCCAATTAGACGGAGCCAAAGTTCCGTGCCAATCACCGTAAAAGAGCTCGCAGTTGTTATATATGTTTTTTTTTCAAAACACACTGTTATGAGCAAGAATATTCTTTAAGCTTCTACAAATCTGGATCGCTCATGATCTTCTTTGAATTAGTGCACATAATATGGAGACTTGAAGAGTGCAAAAGATATTACTGACGGTTCATGTATAATAAACGTCTTGACTAATATCGCCACCATTATTTGCTTTGTAGATTCCAAAAAAATATTTACTGTGGTAGGTTGTAACTATTTATCTATGTTTTCTTTTGCAGTGGAAGAAAAATCATGTGGTAAGCGATCATAATTTTTTATAAAACACATTTTCATCCTTGCAGATGTAGAGAATATATAATCACAATGAAGAAATAGAATCTCCTGGATATTGGAGGTGTTCTTTTGATACGAAGGGAGATATGTTGAGCTAAACTCATTCTATGTTCTTTTTGTATGGACCTATGGTTGCGGAATCAAACATGATGTGATTTCTTATTTCAGAATATTAGGACAACTAGATTAGAAATGGATTTTAGATGCCATTCTTCTTTTTCTCTCGTGAGTATGCTAAAGATTAACAAACTGAAATATATAAATGACCTGCAGCAACGCGCAGGACATCATCTAGTTACGTAAAAAAATTTGCAACCACTTTACTTTGCTTTCAACATATAGTCAAAGATAGAGATAGTCGTCTTCAAAATACAGCCTATGACTAGAACATAAGCCACCAGGTAGTTGAATGGGACATCGCAATTATTGTTTTTTTAAACCTCAAACTAAATGATGAAAACACGTTATTACAATCATGTTTAATCATCTCTGGCCCTTCTTACTCCTACTAAACTGGGATAGAACATGAGGCAAACTTTTCTCAGCTTTAGGGATCTTTATGAACTTCACATCTGAAAATAGAGGAACTAGACCAAGAGCTTCACGCTGATCTATCCTCTAATGCAGAAGAAACAGTTCTGCCTTCCTAGATACCACAATTCCATTTTCTCTAAGATAGTTGATAATCGGTGTTTGTCGGTTGAACTTCACCACACGTAGATGGTGCAATAGATTCAGATAGTCACTTCGGTTTCAAGGAAGTGTTCCCTTTCCTGATGACGCTCATTCCCGAGGAGCATGTACATCAGCTGGGTGTTCTCTCTCCATCGTTCTAGACCGATGAATTTATCCATCATCACTATGTGTAGATGATTTTCAAAAGAAGAGAAAGCAGATGATTTCCAAGAGAGGAGAAAATTCTCTACCACACTTTTGTGTCTGCCACATTTGCCAAATTTTAGCTTGGCAAAATGTGGATGAGAACCAAACACCATCCATAGTGTCTGATGATGTACACTGCTACTCTATCTATATTATGGTTTAGATCAGGGGCGTACCTAGCGGGGGGGCCGGGGGGGCCTTGGCCCACCCAGAATTTCTGATTTTTTTTAGTACCCCTGGGAAAATAGCCCAACAAGCCCAATCTCAGTTCGTTCCAAGCGAGAGATGAGGTCACGAACACACGAACCACGGAACCAGATCGATTTCGGGAACCAGATCGATTTCGACTCATGACCGTGATTCCCCGCCGCCCCGGCACCGCCGTCGCTCGCCCCTCTCCGGCAACTCCTCGACGCTCTCTGCCTCTCCGGCGGCCGCTGTCCGCCCAGCGCTGCCCGGACTCCCTCAGTGGCTATGCGGCCACTCTTCCCGCCGGCCGCCGCTGTTGGGCTCGGCCGCCCCTTTTCCAGCCGGCTGGCATTCTCCCCGGCCAGTCTCTGCCTATTCCCGCCGGCCGCCACACGGCCTGGGCCACATCGTTGCACTCCAGCAGTCCAGCAGCTGGCAGCATGTACGCGTCCGCTGCTCGCCATTAACCATTGACTGCTATTTTCTGTTGCTATTTTCATTTGTTATTATTAAGTATTTAAGACATAAAATTGCCCCAACTATTTAGCTATTCTCTATGCTAATGTTAAAATTAGTAGTTTGGTAGTTGTAGAAATGAAGTCACTTAAATGTTTGAATGTTTCAATTGCGTAGAAATGAAGAGGAATAGCCAAATTACGTTACTTTTCGTGAAACGAGAATCAAAGAAGATTGCATCTTCTTCAACACCGTTGGTCGTAGACGATGAATAGAACGAAGATGGTAGTCTTTTGTGGGCGTACCTTAATTCCGCACCTCCAGTCCAACCCGATATCGAGATCCAACCCGATATCGCGAGTGAGATTGAAAATTTGTCTTACACAATTTGGTGTCTCCGCAGAGTGTGCATAGCCCGGTGGTTGGGATGGGCTGATACATCCTCGCTCGTCCAGGTTTAAGTCTCCGCACTCGCAATTTGGTGTCGTACACACAATCACTTCTAGCAAAAAACAGCGCTTTAGGTTTCTTCCCCTTAAAGCCAAATAACAAAATTTGTCTTATATATTGTTCATTATTTCATTTGGCAAACGTTTTCCACAATTTGGGAGGCGCAAATTTTTTTTTTGTTTTGAGGTGTGCCCCCCCTCCGATTCTTTCCTGCGTCCGCCACTGGTTTAGATGCATATTGCAGACAATGATGGATCTCTTGTCTCTGAATCGATCATCACTATAGTGTTGTGTTGAGCTTACTATATTGCCTTTTGGTGCATTCTATGTTCATATATGCACACAACCACCCTCATGTACCTGTGTGTGAGAGCGGGTATAATGGTGGGACAAACAAGTGAACACCCTCACGTGTATCTTATCAGAATAGATTTGTATATCTATTACATACTAAAATCACAATATTATTGATAAAAAGATAAGATAACCAACTCCCAACCAGGTGGCCACCTGCTCCACCAAACCATTCCCGTACAGTAACAAAGAACATGCATGTGATCAACTTCTCGTTATCGAAAAGGTGATTGATTTCTACATGCGAATACACCTAACAGTAGTACATAGCAACCCTCTGGACACGTGTCAAAATCCACATCGGTAATGGAGATAAGATCAGCCGCTGAAATCCTGTCATTGATGTGGAGGGCTAATTGTTTTTTCTTCAAAAAGGGGAACAAAGCCTCGGCCTTTGCATCAATGATGCACACAACCTTTCCTATACATAATGCAAAATCCAGCATCAAACCAGAAAAGAAAACCCAAGGTTGTATGCCTCGTGGCAGTAAGTCCACCAGGCAGTCACTAGCCCTATGGTGAAAGATATAAACAAACGAAAAATACGTAGCTCCTAGGCTTAGACTTCAAAAAGAAACTCAGTACTAGCCCTGATGGCGACGAGTCCAACCATAGGTTGATCTCAGGATTTTCATCCCCAATGTTGAGTTTCGATCCCTCACCTTTAGCAAAGACACGATGCAAGCACACATCGCCATAGCCTGGTCTTGTGTTTTTACCAGAGTGTGCATACTCGATGTTGATGTCGCTTCTATCATCATCACTTGTCCGGCTAATGACTCCTTAGTAACCAGATACCAATTGAGGAGCAACTGGAAGCCGATGATGTCCCATACCGCTATCGCACCACCTTCGATTGAACACCAACAAACACGACTTGGTGCCACCGGAAGCAACGTCATGTGTAGCACACTAGGATCAGACATGACTTGATGCCTCCTCATGAGGCAGTGTGCATAGCAACCATCCATTCATGACTTAGCACCTCCACCCGCTGAGTTGAATCGATCTGATCTGGATGTAGATGGGGCGTCCCACCACCGCCGCCCTTGAAACTCCATGTTCTTAGAAGATGATGTCCTGCCATCGACTGCAACACACATAGCTCTATACATCACATAATCGAAGATCCAGCCACCACGTCATCCACACAAACAAGATGCCCATTGCCGTTGAAATACCATGGCCGCCGCCCTAGCTTCGGTCTCATGCACCGCCATAAGATGACGTTGCAGCAAGCAGATCACGGTCAGATTACCTCCACTAGACATATGGTTGGCTATAGTGCTGCCACGCATCACCAGCCACCAGCAGCAACCTCTTCTCCACCGCAAACCACTTCAAGTCCCGCACCATAGGCCCTATGGCCCGAGAAACCAAGCCACACAGACGCTTGGCCCAATTTTTTTGTGGCCCCGCACAATTGAACATGCACATATATCCATTGCAGAGGTTGAACCGATTGGAAATGGGCAAGTGTAATCCTAAAGTTACAAAGGTGAGAGATTCTTTTCTACCATAGTTATGGCCATGTGTTCCCACTGTTAAATGGGCTCAACACACCATCATACCATTTGTCCCTACTGAATGCTCGATCCACAAAATCAGGGGTTTTCCGCATCCACCCATCTGTATATTAACACTTCCCTCTATGTCCAATATACATCCAACCACGGTCTTCACCCATACTAGACATTGCAAATAATAGACAATCTCCATAGTCATTGAATGATAGAAATACAAATATGTTGCAACATGAAATTAATTTTTAAACAAGATCTAACACAGTTCATCTTCAAAGCAAAGATGTTAATCACACACATCAGGGAAATTATACTCAATAGCAATTGAGCAGATATCTTAAAATTATCATGGTATCTCAAACTCGTCAAGAAAATTTTAATTTGCATATATGAGTAGAGAATAAAACTCAAGTGAACATACTATTCCTACTTGTTTTGAATCCCCTATTTTTGAAACCTAGGGGTAATTCTCAAGGTTAAATAGGCCCAGACACGACCAATTTCGGAAATAGGCAATGGGGGCATGCAAAGCTATTATTTCAACATGGAGAATCTGACCCATGATTTGTTTTCAAGAATGAACGACTGTTTAAATGCATCAACTCGTGGATTCACAATAATACATAATTCACACCCGTACTATTTGTCATAATCTTCAGGACGATTCCGCCTGTCGTCGGAGGTAACCAAATTTTAGGTGAAGATAAGATACATGCCCTGATTGTGAGAAGAATGGTTGTCCACATCTGCGTTTATATCCTCTTGTATACTTGTGAAGTAAAATCTAAACCTAGTGCTCTTGTGCGTGCGTGTGTGTGTGAAATCTGAACCTACTGAATGGAGCTTGTCTTGTGTGCGTGTGTGAAATCTGAACTTACTGGATCGTGGTTGTTTTACTTGGACATCCGTGTTGTCCACAACAAGTTTCTCAGCTTGGAGAACCTTCAGATTTTACTAGAGTACAACTTTCCATTAGCTAGTGTTGTGTAATACCTCTTTCCAAAAATAAGTGTCTTATTTTTGTCTAAATACAGATGTATAAATATATTTTTGTTATAGATACATCCATATCTAGGAAAAATTGTGACACTTACTTTCGGATAGAGGAAATAGTTTTGTCACTTTTTTACCTAGAACACATTTTGTCAGCTGATTATGTTGGTTGGCAATGGAAAATAAATTTCGTGGTGGGGGCAAAATCTGATAATGGCTTGCCTCAAGTTGGCATGACATTCAGAAGTGAGGATGAGGTACACCAATATGAACAAGTCTAATGGTATAGTAACCTCATGTAGATACGTTTGTGCCGAGTAAGGTATTTCAAAATAAGGACAACAAGAATCCATTTGGAAGTGTATTAGAGCTGAAACAGGCGCTAATTGTGAGGCTCGGATGACTCTTACATTTCATCGCAGTTCTGGAATTTTTGAAGTAACCAATTTAGTTCTTGAACACAATCACCTCCTTGACTTGCCACACACCCGTGACCGCATGGTGTCCCAAAAGAAAAATTTAGAATTTCAAGCTTCTTGAAATCAAAGTTGCGCATGATTATGGAATTATGCCTAAAGCTGCATATGAACTTGCTATTTGTTTTATTTGGTGGACCATTCAATAATTGCAAATATGTAAATGAGTTTTCCCTTGTTCCAGTTGCATGATGACAACAGTTTTTTCAAGTACCGACAACTAAAATTGTGCAAACAAATATGCTGAAATCATGCTAAAATGCAGCTAAATCTCAAATTTTATCAAAATTCGAACTTCGCGGATTTTTTTTTGAAAAAATCCAGTGTCCAGCGAACCAAATCTATTAATTTTAGTATTCTGGGAACGTTTCATTGAATTTCAATATACATAACTAAGAGCATTTCAAGTACTTCCATAAAATTTAAACTTTCCAGAAAAACTTGAAAACATTCTAGTAAATCGCACCTATTGGGTTATGTATTCTGGGAATGTTTCATTGAATTTCCATATAAGGTTTGTGAACAAACATAATTTGAAGCTTTGGTAACGTTTGGGTCAGTTCTTTGAGCTAGTGTTTTGCTCGATTTGGGTCAATTCTTGTGGCACACATTATACAGATTGAACAATTGTCAGTCTCCAGTAAGTACTTTGTGTACGTGCCACCCTGGGGCTTGCAATATTTAATCATGGAAACTCTCTAGGTTTTTTGAGCAGGTGTACCCTTGTAAACTTCTCTGAAGGTCACTCATAAAAAACCCAAACCAAGCACTCTTAAGAAGAGCTTCTAAAACACAAGATGCATCTTATTAGCATGAGTTGTCTATTAATCCTATTAAGTGGTGTCACAGTGTAGAAGACACTGCATCTCACTATACGACGTGTACATTCTAATACCGGGTTAAAACTAGGCACATGAAACTATTATGTGTGCATATGACGATTCTAGTAGTGCTTCTAAGAAGATTGTAGTGCTAAAGTACGAGTACTCCAATTCTTTTGTTCCTCTGTTCATTCATTTGATTTTTATTGATGTGTGTGTAAAATTTGTAACATGGGATTGTTTCTTCAGTTTATTCAAGTATAAATATCAAAGACACAAAATAGGCAGAAGCTTGCAACCAGAACTCTTGAGATTTTCTTCAATTAGCACAACTTTTGGGCAACATAGAACAATGCTCCTATCCTTCGTCTACCTTGGCCTACCAATTTCCGACCGAAAACTCACTATGGAACAATGGCTCTTCTTGGTTCGCAGGCTTGGAGGCAAGGTGGAGCCTTGGCTTAGCAAGCTCCTATTCTCGGGTGGACGGTTAATCTTGTCTAATGCCTGCCTTGACAACCTTCCTATCTTTGTGATGGGCCTCTTTTTGCTGCACGAGGGGACTCACGCCAAATTCGACTCCCTGCGTTCTAGGTTCTTTTGGGAAGGATCCGGAAAGAAATGTAAGTATCATCTTGTTAGTTGGCCGGTGGTTTGCCGCCCCAAGGCCATGGGGGGCCTGGGACTGCCCAATACCAAGCACATGAACGTAGCTCTCCTCCTTAAGTGGGTTTGGCGCCTTTTCCAAGACGATTCCGCGATTTGGGCCAAGATTCTTAGAGCCAAATATGTGTCTGCAGAAAACATTCTCATGGGCTCGGCCGGTGGGGGTTCCCCCTTTTGGAAAAGCTTGCATAAGATCAAACATCTCTTCAGCTTGGGGGCGAAGTTTGGGGTGAAAAATGGGAACCGTACTCGCTTCTGGTTTGATTGGTGTGTTGGGGATGCACCCGTTAAGGACTCTTTCCCTCAGCTTTTTGTTATCGCCTCAGAGCCCAACACGTCCGTAGCTCAGATGCTTCAGCGGGACGGGCTGGGAGTCCGTTTCCGCCGCTCTTTGGACAACAAGGGGTTGACCCAATGGCGGAGGTTGCAAACCTTGATGAATGAGGTAGAGCTTCAGGATGGATCGGACTCGGTACGTTGGCACCTTAGCTCTGATGGTTCTTTCTCCGTCAAGTCCATGTATTCCTTGTTAGCACATGGTGCGACGGTTGCTCACCATCGAGACATGTGGAGAGTTGCGGTGCCCCTAAAGATAAAGATCTTCTCCTGGCAATTGGCTCTGGATAAGCTACCCTCTAGTATGCAGATCGTGGTTCGTAATGGCCCCTCGGATCGGACCTATGCCTTGTGTGGCACTCAGGAAGACGCCTCCCACATTTTCTTCCGATGTTCCCTGGCTGGTTTTGATTGGGGTGTCCTCCGTCAGCTATTGGGTTGCGATTGGAGGCCCTCTAACTTCCCTCAGTTCCACCACACTCTTTCCAGCCTGCCCGGATCACCTAGAAGACTTCTGTGGATTCTTTTCCTTGTACAATCGTGGGCGTTGGGGCAGATCCGTAACAAATTAACAATCGAAAAGAAAGTTATTGCTCACCTAGCTGATGTTATTTTCAAAACCATGATCTTCTTGCAGCTGTGGAGTATCAACTCAAAGACTAGGGACAAGGCGGGCCTTTGCTGGATGATTAACGAACCGCGCGACATCTACTCCACCATGCGATCATCCCCCTGAAGCCTCCTCTGGCGGTGGCTGGATCATTCTACCTCCTGTGTTTACAGCCTTTTAGTTGTCGTTGTGTACTTTCGACTAAGCTGTGTGCCTCAGCGTTTGTATCGTGTGTTATGTGTTCCAAACCTCTCCAGGCATTATTAATTTAAAGTTGGGCATTATGATGTATTTTATCTAAAAAAACATAGAACAATGCACCACACTCTGAAGTATGGACATCTGTTGCAGTTGGGACCAAATGTCAGTTCGAATGAGGGCAAAGAGACTTCAGAGGGAAATACCTTGTAACACAAATTTAGAATCGGGTTTTGAGCATAAGGTTGATGGTTCCTAGTCCAGCTTCAAATGAATGAGTGATTATTAATGATGGCAATTAGTTGGAATTTTACTGTAGCCAGCCTTCAGGTTCTAACATGGCAGCGTCAGTTGCTTAGTCAGTTTTCTTTTGAAACAAGGCAAAAGATTTACCATTTTCATTAAAAAAGAAGAAATTTTAGAGTGTTACAAATCGAAAAGATCAAGGAAAGGACCCAAAACCCAAAACCCAAATCCTACTCTCGTGACATTATGATACCCAACGCTTTGGCCCTGTCCAAAGACCACATAGCCGCCTTGTCTTTGATTAGACACCACCATAGCCACGGTGGATGAATGATTTTGGAATACACGTGTGTTTCCCTCTTTCCACCCCCTCCCATGGCATGATCATATTAAGCGATGCCATCACTCTTTTTGATTGACCATTCTTTTGCACAAAGGACATCCACCAATCTCGGACGGTTTGAACTTCATGCCACGCTTCCGAGTTGACATTAGTGAGACCAACCTATTAGGACGGTAACCTCATGAGTGTCACTAGATCGTGAAAAGCAGCGGCTAGAACACCTAAAGAACATTAACACAGAGAGTGAGATCATCATTATGAATTCCTGCAGATGCCATCGTCGCCTGCTCATTGCAGGCGTGAAGCAGAGAGGCGGTGGTCGATGCAGGTGATTTGGAGATCCTCCTGATATATCCCCTTCGGTCTCTAGCGGCACTGTCCTGGCACCGGTGGAATATAGTCTGATCTTCCCGTTGTTCCTGGCCTCTCCTAATCTGTGGAGATGAGGGAATATGGGGGAACAACTTTTGCAGTTCGTGAACTCGTCGATCGATCGCTTCCGGGTTCCCCACCCCTTTTATATGGCGCAGTACAACGGGGGGCCAAACGATCGAGTTGGTTTTGGTGCCCCCAATTAGGGCGCGTAGGAAGAGGTCACGTACTGGAAAAGCTCCTGGACGTTGGTCATGTGGGCCTCCATTTTATATTAACGTTTTTAGCCTTTTGACTCTCTCCTATTAACTGAACCTGACAGTCATTTTCTGAACCTGACAGATCAACCAACATTCTCCCCCTTGATCGTTAGGTTTAACTTCATATGTCCATTCTCCATAGGAATAATAAACCAAAGTAAGGTGTTGCAACAACCAATGAAATGCTATTGAACCTCAACACTTATGGCATACCAGCCTCTCTCGAAATGGATAACATTTTTCTTATTGGGAGTGGTTTTCATAGTGGTCCCTTTATTTTAGAATCATAAGTCTTTCAGTAATCCCATGCCGGCAACATGCTCACGAAAAATACTGGGTGATAAGCCTTTCGTTAGCGGATCCGCAAGCATACGGGTCGTACTTATATGCTTAACATTAGTTGTTTGATCCTGGATCCTATGCTTCCCAACATGATACTTAATGTCAATGTGTTTGGCAGCATCACTTGACTTGTTGTTATTAGCATAGAAAACTGTGGGTTCATTAACACAGTACAATAGAAGTGGTTCTGAAATGATGTCGATCACTTTAAGTTCGGGAATAAAATTCTTTAGCCATACAGCCTGCCCAGTGGCCTAATAACATGCTACAAACTCAGCTTGCATCGTAGATGAAGCAACTATCGTTTGTTTGGATTTTTTCCACGATATAGCTCCTCTGGAAAGTGTGAATATATAACCTGACGTGGATTTCTTACTATCCACACAACCGGCATGATCAGAATCTAAATAACCAACAACTTGTAGGTTATCAGACCTTCTGTATGTAAGCATTGTAGGATAACGTTGCATAGAAAACAAAAATTTTCCTACCGCGAACACGCAATCCAAGCCAAGATGCAATCTAGAAGACGGTAGCAACGAGAGGGTATCGAGTCTCACCCTTGAAGAGATTCCAAAGCCTACAAGATGAGGCTCTTGTTGCTGCGGTAGACGTTCACTTGCCACTTGCAAAAGCGCGTAGAAGATACTTGATTACGATCGCTTCCGGCGCCACGAACGGGCAGCACCTCCGTACTCGGTCACACGTTCGGTTGTTGATGAAGACGACGTCCACCTCCCGTTCCAGCGGGCAGCGGAAGTAGTAGCTCCTCTTGAATCCGACAGCATGACGGCATGGTGTCGGTGGCGGTGGAGAACTCCAGCGGAGCTTCGCTAAAGCTACGCGGGAGATATGGAGGAGAGGGGGGCGGCTAGGGTTTGGGAGGGGGTGGCCGGCCACTTCAATGGGGCGGCCAGCTTGTGGTCTTGGGGTGGCCGGCCCCCTCCCTTGGCCCCTCATTATATAGGTGGAACCCCAAGTGTTGGACTCCAAGTCTTCGAATAAGACCCGAAACCAAAACCTTCCATATGAAAAGGAAACCTACCTAGGGTGGGAATCCCACTTGGGGTGGGATTCCCCCCTTCCATATGGGGGGTGGCCGGCCCCCTAAGGGGGAGTCCACTTGGGACTCCTCCCCCACTAGGGTTGGCCGGCCATGGAGGTGGAGTCCCACCGGGACTCCACCTTCCTTGGTGGTTTCTTCCGGACTTTTTCTAGAACCTTCTAGAACCTTCCATAGAACCTTCCGCATCATTTTAATTCACATAAAATGACATCCTATATATGAATCTTATTCTCCGGACCATTCCGGAACTCCTCGTGATGTCCGTGATCTCATCCGGGACTCCGAACAAATATTCGAACTCCATTCCATATTCAAGTTCTACCATTTCAACATCCAACTTTAAGTGTGTCACCCTACGGTTCGTGAACTATGCGGACATGGTTGAGTACTCACTCCGACCAATAACCAATAGCGGGATCTGGAGATCCATAATGGCTCCCACATATTCAACGATGACTTTAGTGATCGAATGAACCATTCACATACGATACCAATTCCCTTTGTCACGCGATATTTTACTTGTCCGAGGTTTGATCTTCGGTATCACTCTATACCTTGTTCAACCTCGTCTCCTGACAAGTACTCTTTACTCGTACCGTGGTATGTGGTCTCTTATGAACTCATTCATATGCTTGCAAGACATTACACGACATTCCACCGAGAGGGCCCAAAGTATATCTATCCGTCATCGGGATGGACAAATCCCACTGTTGATCCATATGCCTCAACTCATACTTTCCGGATACTTAATCCCACCTTTATAACCACCCATTTACGCAGTGGCGTTTGGTGTAATCAAAGTACCTTTCCGGCATAAGTGATTTACATGATCTCATGGTCATAAGGACTAGGTAACTATGTATCAAAAGTTTATAGCAAATAACTTAATGACGAGATCTTATGCTACGCTTAATTGGGTGTGTCCATTACATCATTCATACAATGATATAACCTTGTTATTAATAACATCCAATGTTCATGATTATGAAACTAATCATCCATTAATCAACAAGCTAGTTAAGAGGCATACTAGGGACTCTTTGTTGTTTACATATCACACATGTATCAATGTTTCGGTTAATACAATTATAGCATGATATATAAACATTTATCATAAACATAAAGATATATAATAACCACTTTTATTATTGCCTCTTGGGCATATCTCCTTCAGTCTCCCACTTGCACTAGAGTCAATAATCTAGTTTACATTTGTAAAGATATAACACCTTGGCCTTCTGGTGTTTTATCATGTTTTGCTCACGGGAGAGGTTTTAGTCAACGGATCTGACATGCTCAGAAATGTATGTATTTTGTAATTCAATTGCGTCTCAACGCATCACTCATTTCCAAATGAGTCGGCATTAAATATGTTTGGTCTTCTGGTGGAACCTTAATTCCGCGGTCTGAAATATGTTACTAGTATTGTCACACACAATATAGCTTCAAAGTTCTGACTCTGTCGGAATTACACCAAGTTCTCAAAGAACCTCTTGACTTTAACATCCTTTGTCATTGTCAAAACAATGACATATTCTGCCTTCTTTTGTAGAATCCGTCATAATATTTAGAACTCTTCTAAATCTAGCATAGACAACTTCTAGCTCATCGTGCTACCTTTAAAACAACACTTAGTCTAATTTGAGATTGAAATTCTATTTTTATACGTGACAAAACAAATATCGGTGTAATCACCTTACAGCGATTTGTTTGTCATTTCTCCATACAAAACTATATATATATCCTTGGTTTCTTCTAAAGTACTCAAGGATACTCTTACTGTCGTCCAATGATCATCATATGAATCATTCTGGTATATGCTCATAACACTTTATAGCACATGACATCTGATTGTGTACATATTATTCGTGATCTATAATCACTCATGTGTTTTTACTCATTGAGTGTCAGATACACTCAAATCTTGTTAAAACTTAACATGACAAGAATATTTTCTATATTGAACTATTTCAATATCTATTCTATGTAATTTGACTTAAACATATTATGTGTTTTAATCTATCTTTATAGATCTTGACACAAAATTTGTTTCTGTCTATATCCTTTCATTGAAGTTAATTTCTCAATGAAACCTTTTAATCAAGTATATAATTACATCATTTATAACCAACTATATGTCATCTACATAAGTATTATAAATATGTCTCAGCGCTCCCACTTAATTTCTTGCAAATGCAAGTCTCTTCATCGTCTCTGATGAAATCAAAAACTCTTTGACTATTTCATCTGGTGAAGATTCCAACTCCGTGATACTCACTTCATCCAATTGAAGTTCATATACCTATCTAGTATTCTACGGGCTAGCAAATCAATTGGTTGTATCTTGTATACACCTTTAATACACACTTCTGTTAAGTAGTGTATTTTTCCATCCTACTAGCATATCTCATAAAAGAAATATGTAGTGATTACTAGAATAATCCACATAGACTATAAGCATTGCTACGGAAGATATAATCTTATCGTAGTCAACTCTTTGAACTTTGTTGTAAACAACTTTTCAACAAGTCGAGATTCTTCAAGGATATTCCATCCAAGTCCATCAATTTTATAGATCCATTTACTTTCAAAAAGTATTCATCTATTTTGGATTTCATGGCGTATAGCCATTTTTAACGGAGTTAGGGCCCATCATAACTTCTTTGTTTGTAGTTGGTTTATCATTGTTTCAAAAACAATCCTTTGTCCACAAATCATTTATTTGATCACAAAGTAAACCATACCTACAAGGTTCAATATGTACTTCGATCTCCATGGCTAAAACACTTTGTAGTCATGGGAGCCATGATCGTCGTGGCCGCTTCCGAAACCAATTCCGATGCTGCGCTACTCTGATCATTATGCTCAGGTTCATAAACCTTATCTAATTATATTGTCCTCCCACTCAAATACTTCACTAGAAACAATTTTCTCGGAAATAAGAAACATTGACAAACATTTTTGTCTTTGTCTCGTGGGAAGAATTCCCAATTAAATCTCTGGGATAACCAACAAAGACATTCATCCGATTTTGGTTGTAAACTCTTAGACCAAAATTTAAAGAAAAGACTATTAGGGTTTATACCCATACCATAACTCGTATGGTGTCATTTCAACGGATCATGATGATGCTCTATTCAGTGTAAAAGCGGTAGTCACTAAAGCATAATCCACAAAATATAATGGCATCAATATTTTATCTCATCATTGATCCAACAAGGTTTGGATACATCTCTCAGATACTATATCATCATTATGATACTCCAAGAAATGTGAGTTGTAGAACAATTTCATGACTCTCTTAGATGTTCGCTAAAACTCGTAATTCAAATATTTCCACCATGATCCAATCATAGATATTTGACTTTTCTATTACGATGATTTCCACTTCATGCTGAAATTTATTTGAACCCATTCAAATGTTTCAAACTTCTTCCTTATCGAATATATCCACATATATATACTCAATTCATTGTTGAAAGTTTTCATGAACTAGAAGAATCTCCCGCACACAACTATGCTCAGTGAACCATATACATCATTATGTATTTTTCCACTAAGTTTGTTGCCCGTTCAACTCTTGGCCTATGAACGGTATTCTAATCATTCTCTTTAGAAAAGATTTGCAAGCGCCAAATGATTCAAAAATCAAATGACTCCAAAAATCCATTTGCATGAAGTTCCTTCATGCGTTCCTTTCTAACATGACCTAAATGGCGGTTCCACAAATAAGTGGAATTCAAATCATTTGCCTTATGGCATTTTAGCGTCAGTGTTATGTATGTGTGTTTCACCATTAAGATTTATAATAACTTATCCATCATACATGGAGTAATGTCATAATTTGAACAACTCATTGTTTTCCTTTGACCAGAGCAAAATAACAATTATTAAGTTCTTTATTATAAATTCTAAGGGCTAGATAGAATGCCAACGACGAACATAATAACACTTTATTTTGTTCTAGACGTGCATTCCTATCATATTCCTTGTCAGTCACTTAGGCCATTGTATTCTTGTATTGCGTTGTTTTGTATGACACTTCATACCAACCAATATAGTACTAATACCCAAGAATTTCATAGTGTGACCTAACTAGGAATACAACCATAACATGTATATCATTTATATACACCTGAGCTAGACTTTCTAGTCTTTTCTTTCTTCTTCGCCAAAATATCTTTTGCGCTTTCTCTTTTAGTTTTCCTCATTATTCAGAAAAACACTTCAACATCAATAACTTCTAGGTTTGTTGGTCTAATACCAATAACCTTGAGGTTCTTATTTTGAAGTTGATCATCATATGACAAGTGTTCTAGATTTCACTATTAGTAACTTTGTAATACGATGAACAATTTCACTCATAATTTTATCCATCAATTCATGACAACTTTCCGAGACCATGTCTTTACATGCTAGGCTCATAAAGTTTAACCTTAGTATTCGCATGTGCAAATCTGGCTTGCACCCGTTGTATGCACACGTAGAATCTATCACACCCGATCATCACGTGATGCTTCGATACGACGAGTCTTAGCAACGGTGCATACTAAGGATGATAACTTCATGGATATGCGAATATTATTAGTGCCCCAATAGTTGGAGGATTGTGACGCCTGGCGTCTTCAACCTTCATACATTCCCATAAAACTTATGAGTTTATGTAGTCTCACCAAATTTATATTCTATCATCTTGCAATAAGGTCTTAGATATCACATATATCTCATACCTTGATTATTTCTGAAAACTAAATTTTCAGCTCCTTACTTTTCAAACAGATTTGAACTTCAAGTTTCGCGGAGACAAGATAACTTTAGGTACTAATTGAAACCATAGCTCATTGAATCAACAATATGAGGTTTACTAAAAGTTTGCAATAGGACTTAATCAATTCTTGATTCTTTAACAATACGGTACCAATCCGTAAAGTTTCTTATCAGATTTTAACAATATTTCTATCTCAATTACAAGACTAGCGCATGGTAGAAAAACGGATGCCAATACTACAAAATAAATTCAAAATACTACTCAGACTATGTTTATGATAATTAGTTCATGTTTTAATCTAATTACTAATGAACTCCCACTTAATACAACATCCCTCATAGTTGTTAAGTGGTACACGATCCAAATCCACTACACCAAAACCGATCATCACGTGAGATGATGTAGTTTCAATGGTGAACATCAACATGTTGATCATATCATCCATATGACTCGTGTTTAACCTTTCGGCTTCCGTTGTCCTGAGGCCATGTCTGTACATGCTAGGCTCGTCAAGCAAACCCAAGTATTCCGCGTGTGCAACATGGCTTACACCCGTTGTATATGAACGTTGAATCTATCACATCCGATCTTCACGAGATGCTTCGAAACGACGAACTTTGGCAACGGTGCATACGAGGGGAGAACACTTTATTATCTTGATATTAATGTGAGGGATCATCTTATAATGCTACCATCGCAATCTAAGCAAAATAAGATGCATAAAGGATTAACATCACATGCAGTTCATATGTGATATGATATGACCCTTTTGTCTTTGCGCCTTTGATCTTCATCTCCAAAGCACGAACATGATCTCCATCATCAACGGGCATGATCTCCATCATCGTCGGCGTAGCGTCAAGGTTCATGGCGCTGTCTTCATGGTTGTTCACCTCATGTAGCAACTATTACAACTACTTTGAAATACTACTCAACATGAAATTTAAGGACAACCATAAGGCTCCTGCCGGTTGCCACAATACAATAATGATCATCTCATACATATTCATCATCACATTATGGCCATATCACATCACCAAACCCTGCAAAAACAGGTTAGACGTCTCTAATTTGGTTTGCATATTTTACGTGGTTTAGGGTTTTCGAGAGAGATCTAATCTACCTACGAACATGAACCACAACGTTGATACTAATGTTTTCAATAGAAGAGTAAGTTGAATCTTCACTATAGTAGGAGAGACAGACACCCGCAAAGCCTCTTATGCAATACAAGTTGCATGTCGAACGAGGAACAAGTCTCATGAACGCGGTCATGTAAAGTTAGTCCGGGCCGCTTCATCCCACTATGCCACAAAGATGCAAAGTACTCAAACTAAAGATAACAAGAGCATCAACGCCCACAAAACCATTGTGTTCTACTCGTGCAACCATCTATGCATAGACATGGCTCTGATACCACTGTAGGATAACGTTGCATAGAAAACAATTTTTTTCCTACCGCGAACACGCAATCCAAGCCAAGATGCAATCTAGAAGACAGTAGCAACGAGAGGGTATCGAGTCTCACCCTTTAAGAGATTCCAAAGCCTATAAGATGAGGCTCTTGTTGCTGCGGTAGACGTTCACTTGCTGCTTGCAAAAGCGCGTAGAAGATCTTGATTACGATCGCTTCCGGTGCCACGAACGGGCAGCACCTCCGTACTCGGTCACACGTTCGGTTGTTGATGAAGACGACGTCCACCTCCCGTTCCAGCGGGCAGCGGAAGTAGTAGCTCCTCTTGAATCCGACAGCACGACGGCGTGGTGGCGGTGGCGGTGGAGAACTCCGGCGGAGCTTCGCTAAAGCTACGCGGGAGATATGGAGGAGAGGGGGGCGGCTAGGGTTTGGGAGGGGGTGGCCGGCCACTTCAATGTGGCGGCCAGCTTGTGGTCTTGGGGTGGCCGGCCCCCTCCCTTGGCCCCTCATTATATAGGTGGAACCCCAAGTGTTGGACTCCAAGTCTTCGAATAAGACCCGAAACCAAAACCTTCCATATGAAAAGGAAACCTACCTAGGGTGGGAATCCCACTTGGGGTGGGATTCCCCCCTTCCATATGGGGTGGGTGGCCGGCCCCCTAAGGGGGAGTCCACTTGGGACTCCTCCCCCACTAGGGTTGGCCGGCCATGGAGGTGGAGTCCCACCGGGACTCCACCTTCCTTGGTGGTTTCTTCCGGACTTTTCTAGAACCTTCTAGAACCTTCCATAGAACCTTCCGCATCATTTTAATTCACATAAAATGACATCCTATATATGAATCTTATTCTCCGGACCATTCCGGAACTCCTCGTGATGTCCGGGATCTCATCCGGGACTCCGAACAAATATTCGAACTCCATTCCATATTCAAGTTCTACCATTTCAACATCCAACTTTAAGTGTGTCACCCTACGGTTCGTGAACTATGCGGACATGGTTGAGTACTCACTCCGACCAATAACCAATAGCGGGATCTGGAGATCCATAATGGCTCCCACATATTCAACGATGACTTTAGTGATCGAATGAACCATTCACATACGACACCAATTCCCTTTGTCACGCGATATTTTACTTGTCCGAGGTTTGATCTTCGGTATCACTCTATACCTTGTTCAATCTCGTCTCCTGACAAGTACTCTTTACTTGTACCGTGGTATGTGGTCTCTTATGAACTCATTCATATGCTTGCAAGACATTAGACGACATTCCACCGAGAGGGCCCAGAGTATATCTATCCGTCATCGGGATGGACAAATCCCACTGTTGATCCATATGCCTCAACTCATACTTTCCGGATACTTAATCCCACCTTTATAACCACCCATTTACGCAGTGGCGTTTGGTGTAATCAAAGTACCTTTCCGGCATAAGTGATTTACATGATCTCATGGTCATAAGGACTAGGTAACTATGTATCAAAAGCTTATAGCAAATAACTTAATGACGAGATCTTATGCTACGCTTAATTGGGTGTGTCCATTACATCATTCATACAATGATATAACCTTGTTATTAATAACATCCAATGTTCATGATTATGAAACTAATCATCTATTAATCAACAAGCTAGTTAAGAGGCATACTAGGGACTCTTTGTTGTTTACATATCACACATGTATCAATGTTTCGGTTAATACAATTATAGCATGATATATAAACATTTATCATAAACATAAAGATATATAATAACCACTTTTATTATTGCCTCTTGGGCATATCTCCTTCAAGCATGTACCCTTTTGTTTCTTGCATATAACGCAAGACTTTCTTTGCGGCCTTCTAGTGATCTAGTCCTGGATTTGATTAAAATATGCCAAGCATCCCAGTTACAAAAGCCAAGTCAGAGCGTGTACAAACTTGTGCATACATGATGCTTCCGACAACTGAAGCATAAGGAACCGACTTCATCTGATCAGTTTCAATTTGGTTCCTCGGACATTAAAATGTCCCAAACATATCGCCCTTGACTATTGGAGCAGGTGAGCCAGAGCACTTATGCATATTTAATTTCTTTAGTACTTGCTCAAAGTATGCCTTGTGATAGTCCCAACACACCTTGAGACATATCTCGATGAATCTCAATGCCGAGGACATATGAAGCTTCACTGAGATCTTTCATATCAAAATTGGAAGACGGAAAATTATTGATCTCGTGCAGCATATCCTTATCACTTCAGGCCAATAATATATCATCCACATACATGATTAATATTGCGAACCTACTTCCCTTAAACTTAACATAAATGCAGTTGTCCATAATATTTTTAGTAAAACCAAAATTTCTAATAATCTTATCGAACTTGAGGTACCACTGTCTTGAAGCTTTCTTCAAGCCATAGATGGATTTCTTCAGACGACATGCTAAATGTTCCTTTCCTTCCACAACAAAACCTTCCGGCCAAGCCATGTATACATTTTCATTAAGGTCACCATTTAGAAATGTCGTCTTAACGTCCATTTGATGCAATTCTAGGTCAAAATGAGCTACCAGAGCCATGACGATCATAAAACAATATTTAGATGACACAGGAGAGAAAGTCTCATTGTAATCGATTCCTTCTCTCCGCGTGAAACCTTTTGCCACAAGTCTAGCTTTGAAACTTTCGATGTTCCCTTTGAAGTCGTACTTGGTTTTGTAGACTCATTTGCAGCCTACTCGTTTCGCACCATTAGGAACTTCTACTAAGTCTCAAACATTATTTGAGGCCATAAATTTCAACTCGTCTTCCATGACAACTTGTCACTTGGACGAATTCAAACTCTTAATGGCGTCTTTGTATGAGGTTGGATCCTCCACCTTTCCTATATCATTTACATCCTCACTCATGTAGGTGATATAATCATCTGAGATGGATTTTATTCTTTCTTGATGTGATCTTCTCATAGGCGATGGTGGTGGAGGGGCATCAGTATTATGAGGATCTTCTTCATTATCCGATTGGTGATTTTCTGGACCTTCTGGATTTCCGTTATCATTAGTTTCAGGATCACCATCAGGTTGAGGACAAGAACTATGAGGTTCAGTCTCAACATGAGAAGTGATTCTCTTCTGCATTGGTAGAATAACCTCTTGGGTAATCGGGGATGGAGCACACACCCGCTTTTCCTCAAGATCGATCTTCCTTATTTTAGTAACTTCATTATCCTCAAAAAATACCGCTTGTCGGGTCTCCACGTACTTAGTGGTATGACCGGTGCAGAAACGACATCCCTTTCCCCTATGCGGGTATCCGACGAAGAAACTACTAACCGTTTTTGGATCTAAGTTTTTAAGTTGTGGATTGAAAATTCTAACTTTAGGCCCCACACACGTAAATAGTTCAACTCGGTTTCTTTCCCGTCCACATCTCGTGAGGTGTGTGCTGACTTAGTGGGAGCAAGATTTAAAATATGTGCATCCGTCTTCGATGCTTCCATCCATAAGCTTACTGGCAAACTTGCGTGACCGAGCATGCTACGCACCATATCCAAAAGTATGCGATTGCGACGCTCAACCACAGTATTTTGTTGAGGTTCACCAGGCATTGAATAATGGGCAACAATTCCATTCTCAGCTAGGAACTTAGCAAAAGGTCCTGGAATTTGCCCATAAGGAGCATGCCTACCGTAATACTCTCCCTCGCGATCAGATCGTACAACTTTAATTTTTGCATTCAGTTGGTTCTCAACTTCGGCTTTGAACACTTTGAATTTTTCCAAAACTTCTGATCGATCACGTATAGGGTAAATGTACCCATAATGGGAAAAGTCATCTGTGAAGGTGATGCATGAATCAAAATCATCTATAGACTTAATATTTAGAGGTCCGCATATGTCAGTATGTATGAGTTCGATGACACTCGTGGCTCTTACCGCTACTTTCTTAATCGTTTTTGCATATTTACTTTTGATGCAATCAACACATTTGTCCGCATCAGAGAAGTCTAATAGGAGGAGTACATCATTTTTAATAAGTCCTTCCATTCCCCCTAGAAACGTGGCCCAAACGACAGTGGCACAATTTCGAAGAAGTACTAGTACCCTTCCATTTCTTCTCAATATTTGAAACATTACACACATGCAAAACATAATCATTCATAGATAACATATATAGTTTGCCTTGTCTGACACCGAGGCCAACATCATTATTACAAAAGCTTAAAACAAATTATTTGTTACCAAACTTGCACTCGTACATGTTATCATCAAGACAAGAGACTGAAATTAAATTCCTATTTAAGGTAGGTACATAAAGAAGATTATTTAAATGAAGGTGCAAGCCGGTGTGGAGATCCAAGGTGAGTGACCCAACAACTTCAACATCAACTTCAATTCCATTTGCAACTTTAATTCGTCTTGCCCTGCTTGTTATGATTTGGATCATATTTAATCCCTGCATAGAATTAGTAACGTGAGCAGTTGCACCTAAATCAATCCGCCATGATGTACAAGAGAAATCAGTATATAGCATTTCATCAACAAAAGTGATTTCATTTGTACCTTTCTTCATCATCCACTTAAGGTATTCTGGACAGTCCTTCCTGTAATGGCCATCCTTCTTATAGTGGAAACAAATAAGACTGGCCATGTTCCTTTTCCTTTCCTTTAAACTTTGGTATATCCTTCTTGAAGTTCTTCTTTGGCAACTTAGAAGGGCCTGACCCGTCATGCTTTCTCTTTGAGGAGCTAACATGAAAATCATGATCCTTGTTTTGCCTTATCATTCTTTCTTCTTCCTGGACAATCCGAGGGGATATCTCAGCAAGTGTCCACTTCTCCTTAATGGAATTGTAGTTGATCTTGAACTGATCGAACTCTTCAGGGAGAGACTCCAAGATCATGATGATAAGAAGGTTATCACTAAGCTCACACTTTAGGTGTTTCAAATTATTTGAAGCATTTATCATTCTCAGTATGTGTCCCCTAACATCACCATCATTTTTATACTTGCCAAGTAGCTTGTGAGAAAGCTCATGAGCATAAACCTTTTCAAAGCCTTTGAATTGCTCCTCCTAGGATTCCATAAATTCTGGCAGTATCTTTCTTGGGGAGAGCCCCAATAATCTCAGGTGAAATGAAAGAATTTATCATGAGCATTGCAACGTGATTGGATTTGTCCCACTTCTCCATCTTGGAGTCATAAGTTTTATTTAGTTCATCATACCCCGTAGCAAATCAAACTCGTTGAAAACCAAACATAGCTCAATGGAATTCTTCATACGAGGAAAGTTACTGTCGGTCAGCTACTCGACAGTATCATAGCGCATCGTAGCGGAAGCTGAAAATTAACATGGACATTCATAAGTAAATTGCATGAATAAAATAAACATGCCATAAAATTCTTATTCTATGTCAAACACCGTTGGGCAGAAATGGCATGAATTAGAATAACATTAGGGGGTTGACATGCAGAAATAATACAACGTTGGTCAGAATTATTTTTTTTGCAGTCATGACATTCTCATAATTAAACATCAACATTAATCATTTAAGGAAATAACATATTGGATGTGTAATTTGATTGTTCAACATTAACCATACTAAATACTCTAAACAAAAAATCTTGTTGGTTCATTTCTGTTCAGAACAAATAGCATGTTTTCTGATCATATTATATAGGCAATTTAATTTATGTCCAAAAACAGTGCAAAAAATATTAAAACATGAACTTAATAATTAATCCTTTATTTGCACCGAAAAATAAAAACACAGAAACAGAAGACATTAAAACGTACAACAGCCCAAAACATCATGGGTTGTCGACAACCTGGGCCGAAGCCCATCTCCAGAATGAGCCCAAAAGGCCCCCCCCCCCCGGCCTGGCTCCCACCCCGCATTGATATGGACCGTCCACGCGATCGGACGGCCGAGATCGTGCGCGGCCAGAACAAAACCACAAAACCGACGCCATGACCGAAAACCCTAACCCTAAAGAACAATCTCCCCAGATTTTTCCGCTCTCGTCGGAGTGAGGCGGGCACGCCCGGCGGCGCGAGGAGCGCGTTCCTTCCCTGCATCATCCCGGCGCAGTCGTGGCGCTCGCCGGAGCAGCATGTGACGGACCTTATCCGGCGCGCTCCTCCGTCGAGCGTGGCTACTAGGATCGTTTCCTTGCGGGTCAGCGAGGAGGTGGTGCTCACCGGCAGGCCGACATCCATTAGGCGACGATGGAGGCAGATGACGTTGTGGCCACCGGCGTGTCCATCTGTTTCGCGCGTTACCGCGCGTCCATCCGTGTGCTCCTCCGTCGGGAGAGAGCGGCGACACGACAGCATCGCCCTCGCACATGGGTGGTGCTGTGTTGGCCCCGGAGGGAGAGGCGACGACGCGGCGGCATGAGGTATGTGTAGAAACAGTGGGGATTTAGGGTTAGGGTTCATAATTGCTTGCAGATGGTTCTATTTTGAAACAAAAATTAACCGATCTGAGAGCTAAACATGCATAATAGGGGCTAATCCGAGGCTAAGCATCAACATAATTGCCTAAAAAACTTGATCTTAATCATAAACAGGGTTCTACTGCTAGCATAATTAGGGCTCTGATACCATTGTTAGGCCGGTAACCTCATGAGTGTCACTAGATCGTGAAAAGCAACGGCTAGAACACCTAAAGAACATTAACAGAGAGAGTGAGATCATCATTACGAATTCCTGCAAATGCTATCGTCGCCTGCTCGTTGCAGGCGTGAAGCAAAGAGGCTATGGTCGATGCAGATGATCTGAACATCCTCCTGATCCCCTCTGGTCTCCAGCGGCACTGCCCTGGCACCGGTGGAGTATAGTCAGATTTTCCCGTTGTTCCTTGCCTCTCCTAATCGGTGGAGACGAGGGAATGTGGGGGAACAACTTTTGCAGATCATGAACTCGTCGGTCGATCGCTTCCGGGTTCCCTACCCCTTTTATATGGCGCAGTACAACGGGGGATCAAACCATCGCGTTGGTTTTGGTGCCCCCGATCAGGGCGCGTAGGAAGAGGTCACGTACTGGAAAAGCTCGTGGACGTTGGTCCTATGGGTCTCCATTTGATCTTAACGTTTTTATCCTTTTGACTCTCTCCTATTAACTGAACCTGACAGTCATTTTCTGAACCTGATAGATCAACCAACACAAGCCATCACTTTATATGTTTGGCCAAACTCTTCTGGTGATGCCGCTAGTGAAAAGGAGACGAGGGACGAAACCTTGGGATTGTTTGCAAAGTTTACAATTGCCATAATTTTGTCAAGCACGGCGTTTGAGCATATCCGTTGTCCAAACTCTATTTTTGTTATCATATTAATGCTCCTGGGTCATAAACCCTGTAGCCCTAATACTCCAGATTGGGGTAGATTATTCTCGTCTGCCCCAAAATTTAAGGTAAAAAAAGATCAAGAGTGGTGGTTTTCTGAAGTTTTTTTTTTTTTTTTTTGGAAAGGCTTTGGCCCCAATTATCATGGTTCCTTGAACCTTGATACATACTAGGACAGGAGCACAAATCGGTTTATTCAGATGGGGTGATTCTAGTTACTTGGGATGGAAATGCTTTTTAATAGTTTGCATTCTCTTGAGCTGCGCATGATTTGAAGAGTTGTACAAGAAGTTGATTTTGTTGTGTAAAATGTTGGCTACATCGGCATATTTTATCATGTGAATTGTTCATATATCTTCGTGCGCGAACGAGGATAAAGTACAGGTTGGCATGTTCAGTGTCAGACTCGCAAAGGGAAATGGCGAGGATAACTGAAGATGAAATCGGCGGCCATACGTGGGCGCCGCCGGGGATCAGTCGCTGGCAGGGTCGACATCTCCGGCGATAGTTCGCGAACGTGTTGCCGGCGGCCGTCGCCGTGAAGGAAGAAGCCAGACGGCGGGCACGCGAGAGATGATCGAGGGCTCGGGTTTGGATATGGACTAGGGGGCCAAGGCCGGACACGTCACGCGCGCGTTAGTTATTACCTTCCATATCGGCCTGCATGCATGCAGATCAGGAACAGATGTATCTCAACGAACTCTCGATCATCTCGGTTCGTCGATCTCAAACCCTAATTGAACCCCTCCATGCCTAGATTACGCTTCCACGTTTTATACTCCTCTGGCGGCGCTCGCACCTAGACAAGCGCCCACATATATGCACACATGCCGCCGGCTGTCGTGCCCGTCGGCGAAGACGGCGGCGGAGAAAAACAGCAGGCCGCGCCCCGCAGCTGCCATGTCGCGTGGTCGGCGTGGTGGTCCCGCGTCGGCCGGTGCCTCCTCGCCTCCACGCTCCAGCCGTGCCACGCTGCGCTGGGCCTCTCCCCGGCGGCGCCCTCCTCCCCGGCCGTCGTCCGTGGCACGCTCTTCCTCCCCTCCACCGGCGACCGCCGCGTCCGCCTCTTCCTTCACGAGCACGCGGCGCCCGTGGAGTCCGCGGTGCCGGCGCCGCTCCTCGTCCTCGACCTGCCGGCCGGCCTCGCGGGCACGGACATCGCCGCCGCCGGCAGGATCGTGCTGGAGTGCCAGCGAGAGTGGGCCGGAAGCGGAGGCGCTCTCCTCGAGTCGCCCAAGTGGCTGGTGTACTGCAACGGCGGGCGCGCGGGGTTCGCAACGAGGCGGGAGGCGCCGTCGGACGCGGAGGGGTGGGCGATGGAGAAGCTCTGGGCCGTGACGGCCGGCGCGGGGTGGCTGCCCGGCGGAGGGGTGGAGTACCTGCGTGGCAGGTTTGAGAGGATCGTTGGATCGTCCGATGCGGAGTCGTTCCACCTCGTGGAGCCTATCGGATGGTTGGGAGTGCATGGCGACGGCGGCCTTAGCATCTTCTTCCATCGGATTTAATCGGAGTATTTACATTGAGTTGTTGTTGCATAGCTGCAGGCGTCAGCATGTTACCATGTACTCGTAGAAACAAAATCTACGAACGCTTCTTTCCATTTCGATTCCGCTGTTAGAAACAAAATATACAAGAAGAGACAGTACCAAATTGAAGGGTACTAGAGATGATCAGGCTGGGAGCTGCCCCTCTCTGCGACCCAATCAGGCCCAACTTTTTTCATGAGCCTGTGGTTGTTTCCTGTATTAGGCGTCTGGCTGAGGTTCATCCAGAGCGGCAGCTGCCGGGTGGAGGCGCAGCGCCGTCGATCGGAACGGAGGGTAGCGCAGATCGTATCTGGCTGGCACCGATCGAAGCATGTTGTTTGAATCAAGGAATAAAACCATTTTTACACCTATATATCTAGTTTCCTTCAATGTTTCATGAGTATGAAAGATTGTGTTTGTATAGGTCGTCGTGCGGTACTAGTGCACTACTCCTATATGATTTTGGATGGAATGTTATAGCTGCTCGCTCTTGTCGCACCTGCAGGCTAGGTGATCTGACTCTGTGTTTTGGATGATCTACAGGCCGGGTTACAACTGTCAACTGGTTCAGATCCAGTGGAACTCAATTCGTCAATTGAATAATCTGACTCTGTGTTTTTCATGATCTAACAAGTAGGTTGTATTGATATATTCGATTTGTTTGGGTGGTTGGTCTCAACTCTCAATGTTCCATCACCTCTCATATATATAGGCGACCAGGGACGAAGCTAGAAAAAAAATTCACTAGGGGTCAGCCCTATATTTGCTCTAATTTATTGGTGCAGGGCCGGGCCGGCAAAATCTAGGACCCTGTGCGACATTTTAAAATGGGCCCTATTTCACTACATAAATATAAAATATTAAACAATTATAACATATATATGCCGTCGATGTACATTCAAACCCAATAACTACCCTCAACACCCCTATATTCTGAAGATCAAACCAACGGTCTAACCAAAAATATCTATGTCTAATAGGAGTAAAGCCTATGAGAGAAATAGGGTAATCCTATTATAAGAACTACCCTATGAGAGAAATGCAGTATCACAATATCAAATTTCAAACTTTCTGATATGTTTAAGACTTGAATTAGAAATTTGTACCCAAAGTAGATATGGTGTGATTTATAAAATTTGTCTCAAAAGTGGATATAGTGTGATTTATGCATCCACCAGGTAAGTTTTACTCGATACTAATAACTACCCTCAACACCCCTATATTCTGAAGATCAAACCAACGGTCTAACCAAAAATATCTATGTCTAATAGGAGTAAAGCCTATGAGAGAAATAGGGTAATCCTATTATAAGAACTACCCTATGAGAGAAATACAGTATCACAATATCAAATTTCAAACTTTCTGATATGTTTAAGACTTGAATTAGAAATTTGTACCCAAAGTAGATATGGTGTGATTTATAAAATTTGTCTCAAAAGTGGATATAGTGTGATTTATGCATCCACCAGGTAAGTTTTACTCAATACTAATAGAATGGATAATTAAGTATTTGTATCATAGGCATAGGCATCAACCAGAATAGGAAAATGTAAAAAAAAAAAGAATTGGAAAAGGTTGTTGGATTAGAAGGAAAAAAGAAGCACCAATGAAAATAGAGGAAATCAAAGTAACGTCCGGGTAAGGAAAAATAGAGGAAATCAAAGTAACGTCCGGGTAAGGAAACATACTTGGAGCCTCCACATTGGGCCGGATTTCATTACCCAGGGGTAAAGAAACAAAGTATCATGTCCAGGCATGAGAAACAAAGTAACAGCTAACGAAACTATTACAGTCACCGCCTAATGCTAACGACACACAACATAGAAGTTTTAGACTGGTCCAGAGGCTCAGAACCAGCAACACAAAATGAAAGCCAGGCGACAAACTAAAACCACTCCAGGTAAAAAGGAAAGAGGCCATCAATCTTGTTCCTCCAGGTCCATATCGACATCGCCAGTTTCCAGGTTTGCATCTCTGATCCGCAGCGGACGTTGTACTTGTCGAGGGTCGACTTGAGAAGCAGCAGCACCGAAGGTAGTCGCGCTAGCAAGCCGCAACATATATGGGCTGCTACGGGCGCCAGGCAGAAATCTCTGCCGCGGCAGAGAAATGGTCATTTTCTCTGCCGCGACAGCAGTGTAGGGCTCCTTCACAAGCTGACGGGCAGGGGTCCCAGGGGGGGCTAAGTTTCCTAGGTATATTGGGGGGGGGGGGGGGGCGCTGGCATCCCTCCCTGTTGGCGCCGGGGTTATCCCCATAGCCAGCTACGCCCGTCCCGCGGCAACGTTTACCGTTGCCGCGTGGCGTGTCCCGAAGAGAAAGTGCGCGTTCCCCGTCTATTGGCGGGGAACAAGCACCGTTGCCTTCAGAGAACATCCCGTTTAACGTTGCCGCGGCACCGCGGTGACACGGGTGCGCTCCGAATTTGAGAACAACCGTGAATAGGTGTTGCCTCTACCTCTCCACAGTTAGTGGTAGGATACGTAACATTTTGCGCTGATCCTCAATCAACAGATGTCGTTGCCTTAAGAGAACGTCGCCCTGCAACGTTACCGTTGCTGCGGTGCGCTGTGGACACTCAGGACGCCTACACAGAGCAATCCCACCGTGCTCACGTGTGGTGGGAGGCTCGGGATGGTTGACCGATGTTGGCTACATTTTCCATGAAAAAACAAACGATGGAGTTTTCTTTTTCAGATTTTCTTCGACTCGTGATACCATACGAAGAGAATAGCCACAATAGCACTAGTTAAAACCGAAAGTTCCAAAATAACACTGAAAAAACCAAACTTGCTAAAATGCCATTACAGTTTCAGTTTTTGTTGCCAGAATATCACTTCCGTTAGATGTCAAACTGCTCCCGTTAGTCAAACTGTGTAATCCTTGTTAGCATTTCTGGAATTCCTAAACAGCCCTCGTCTAAACCAAGCTGCGAGTGACCAGCCCGGAACCAAAGAATACTGTATCTACATGGCGGCGCCGTTGACAGCCAGCTCGCCGCACCGATATCGGCAGCCCCTACGACCCAACGAATTGTCCTCGCTTCTTCCCGTGTTTCCTCTGCTGTGTGTACTGTTCTTCATGGCAACGTGCAGCAAATTCAGAATCTACTTAGTTTGTTGTGTTTGTGTGTTTCAGCATTGATTCGATGGACAATTTTAGACTAGCAATAGATGTTCAGTTTCTCAAATCCTCTTGAAATGATGATGCCTGCTGGAATTAAGTGAAAATGCTACTGAAATACTTTTCAAGATCTTGCTGAAATCTTTTATGGAAGTCGTTGTGTGTGAAAACATAAACAGCAATGGTATTTAGGCAAGTTTGGTTTTTTCAGTGCTATTTTTGAACTTTTGGTTTTGACTTTTGACTAGTGGTATTGTGCCTATTCTCTCTACGAAGATTCGTCGATTCGTCGACCTGGTGGCGGCGGCGTTCGCCCTCGACGGCAGCGACCCCGGCGACGGCGCTCGCAGGTTCACCTCCCTCCCCGTCTCCCTTCCTCACCTCCCCCTCCCATGGCTGTCCTACCATCCCCGCCCCTATTCCCCCTGGCGCCCCCCTACCCTCCTCGGTCCAAACCCTAAATCGCGGGCAGAAGGGAGGTGCAGGGAACTTGCCTCCATCGGTCCATCCATGGATATGTACGAGCTTAGCTCCCAGGTCCCATAGCCACCATTAGGATATGCTTGCACAAGTACTGAAACTCGAGGAACTGATGTTTTTCCTGTAAGCAAGCATGGGCTCTTGGTTCAGTATGGTGCACTGTTCGAAATTGCCATATTGTTTGCAAAGATTGTATATCAGAACCATCTGTGTATGAGTAAATACTGCTGAGACTGAATCTGCCTTTTTCTTATATATTGCTTTAATTAATGGACAAGTATCCCTGTCTAATGCATAGACCAAGGTGTGCAATAAGCAAGCGGTAAGTTTCCATCTAATTACCCACAATATCTGGTGGGAACCTTGAGAGCATTAACAAAGTCTGAAACAGAGAAAACACAAAATATTTAAAGGCTGAAACAAACGGAAATGCATTCGTTTGTAGCAGAATGTCCATTCTGTATTTTCCATGCATGGTAAGGGTTTGTTAATGGTGTCAAGTGTAAGAACATTCGGCAGCTAATGGTGCAGTATAGGGGTGAGCATTGTTACTGTCATAGCATAGCTGCTGGGCATCATTGTTAATTACCGCTCTTGTTATCGCCTATGAATATCATCTTTCCAAACTGTTCAAATTTGAGCGGGACAGAAATCCCAGTTTATGTACAACAAGATCACCCAAATGGTTAACGCGTGTTGTAGTTCCCACCTTATTCTGATTATTTTAATGTTATTATGTGTGAAAAAATAATATATATATATATATATATACATTCTAGTATACACATGCTATTTTTTCGCCGCGCAACTCGCCTACCTCCAGCGCTGGATAGTTCCGCCCTGTCAGCGCACATCTGCCTCTGTCACTGCCCAGCTCCCCGCCGACGCCCAAGACCTGTGGCCGCGAAGCTCGTCCGAGGGCTAGTCGGAGGAGCCAGCAGAGGAGCACAAGAATGGCATGGCGGATGCTGCGAAGAAAGGTAGGGCTTCTCTTTTCTGGATTTTCATACATTTTCTCTTCCTCGAGCGCAGAGTTTAACAAGCATGATTTTCCCCTTGCCACATGGAACTAAATTGAAGATTCATCTCAGGATGTCCAAGCAGGCCTCATGAACTTGGCTTTCCGCACAGATCATGGTGGAATGAAGCATTTCTCCAGCGGAAATTTGGGGAAGCTGACGCGTAAGTGCAATTAATGTTATCCTTACTGCATAAGTTCATTTCAACTTTTTTACTTTCCCAACCATTGTCTTGCAAAGTAAAACCCTAACCTCTAGTAGAATGATTTTGTTGTTGAGTTCAGCATACTAAATTCTATGCCTCATGAAGTCTTTTTTTGGTCACATTTCTAGGAGCAAGTACTATGTTGTTTATTGGATACACCATAAGTCTATGATTTCATCCATTTTTAATCCCCAACTGCAGAGTTTGCCCATAGCAATAGACTCCAAGGTGGGATCTTTCAACACTACACTATCAGGTATGTTACTGTATGCTGCCCTGTTTCTCTGGTGACATCACTATTGTAATTACATCTACATATTCAACAAACTATGACACGTACTGGAAAAAGCACACTAAATTTGAGTCTTATACCACACAACTAAACTGAATCTTTATTTCTTTGGTGAAACTGCATCATGTTCATTTTCTGCTCACTAAATGATCTATCAACTCACGTGACTTGCAACGCATGGAGTCATGTTTTTACCTCTCATCTTATCTGAACTTCCTTGCGAAAGGCACTCAGTAGATTCTCAGCTCTTACACACACTCATTCTACTATTATTCTTGTTTAGTTTGTCTTCTGAAACTGTTCAGATTTTTTTTTTGTCTTTAAACCTCAAATTGTTGTTTTCTAGGGATGCTACTATCAGTGTATTGCTATTTGATGTGGATTTTAGCATTTACATTTTAGGTGACAATATTGTCTTCTTTATAGGAATGTTCATGCAGGTGTGTATATGTTAGCATGGAGCCGGAAAAAGGAGGATGTTGCAGGGCTAAAAGCACCAAAAAAGGAGAAGCGGGTGAAGAAAGAACCTAGGACTCAAGCTCCTGTAGAAGCGCCATATGTTGCACCAAAACCTAAGATTACCATTAAATCATCACCAGATAAACTTGTTGAAATTTTTGATGGGATGACATTGCATGACCTATCTAAGCGATCCGGTGCAGCTATTAGTGCACTTCAAAGCATACTTGCAGATCTTGGTGAAAGGGTTGAATCAGAATTCGACTCTATCGGCATTGATCTTGCTGAGTTAGTTGCTATGGTACGTATTTATAGTGTTCCTTTTTGAAACTTCTACATTCCTTGATGCTACTCTGAAGCATATTAGTAACTAGTCATACCAGCACATCTTATTTGTTGTGTTTTATCAGGTCATATGAGACTACAAGTCAATGTCATGATAGCTAAATTCACTCTGCATGTTGCTTTTGAACTCATCTAGCAAAAGAAATTTGTTGCAAGGTGTGATAGGATGATGCTGAAAAGTGTTCTTTATCTCTTTAAACTCTGCATTTTTTGTGAACTCTAGTTGCAAGTTAATCGATGCCACTGTGTTTTTTCCCTTCATCTTGCTGTAATTTATCTGTAACAGTTGTCGATTGAGAGAGGGGGGATGATTCCATTTGTGTTCAGTGGTGGATTTCCCTTTAACAAGTTATATCTTGTTTGTTGCCCGCATTTTTTCTCTCTTCATTTTTTTTCACTTTGTTATGTTCACAAAAAATGGCATTGCTACTGGTTTGATACTATTTTATTGGAGCAAACATATATGTTGTGACTTTAAGTATGTTGTTATTGTTTCTAATTATGTTTGCCATTGTCTCCAGTTTACACCTCAGCTTTGTCATCATGAAACATTTAAGCAGCTTTAGCGAAGCTTCTATTTTATGTGAATTGTGACATGAGCATATGTTTCTTGCTTGCTCCACAGGAAATTGGTGTTAATATCAGAAGAATGCACACAGGTGAAGGTGTGGTCGAACCACGGCCTGCTGTTGTAACTGTTATGGGTCATGTTGATCATGGTAAAACATCACTTCTGGATTCCCTACGGCAAACATCTGTTGCAGCTAAGGAAGCTGGCGGGATCACTCAGCATATAGGTGCCTTCGTTGTTGAGATGCAATCTGGAGCCTCTATCACATTTCTTGATACACCAGGGCATGCTGCATTTAGTGCTATGCGGGCCAGAGGTGCAGCTGTCACAGATATTGTAGTGCTTGTGGTTGCAGCAGATGATGGTGTTATGCCTCAAACCCTTGAAGCTATTTCACATGCAAAGGTAGCAAATGTTCCCATTGTAGTTGCCATAAACAAATGTGACAAATCTGGAGCTGATCCTGAGAGGGTGAGAATTCAGCTTGGTTCAGAAGGGTTGCTTTTGGAGGATATGGGTGGTGATGTACAGGTTGTTGAAATTTCTGCGTTATCAAAACTTGGTTTGGATAAACTGGAAGAAGCTTTATTTCTTCAGGCTGAGATAATGGACCTAAAAGCCAGAACAGATGGGCCTGCTCAAGCTTTTGTGGTGGAGGCAAAGGTGGACAGAGGCAGGGGACCACTTGCAACAGCTATAGTTAAGTCTGGCACATTAGTTAGTGGGCAGTACATTGTTGTGGGAGCAGAGTGGGGAAGAATTAGATCACTTAGAGACACCACAGGGAAAGTAACAGAGTCTGCAAAACCCGCAATGCCTATTGAGATTGAGGGGCTAAGGGGCCTTCCAATGGCTGGGGATGATGTAGTGGTTGTTGACTCGGAGGAAAGGGCAAGAATGCTTAGTCAAGGGCGGAAGAAGAAACAGGAGAAAGATAGGCTTCGGAAGATTGATGAGGACATGACTGAGGAGGCAGAAAATGCAGATGAGACTCCTGAAAGAGTTGAGATGCCCATTATTGTTAAAGCTGATGTACAGGGCAGTGTTCAAGCAGTTACAGACGCCTTAAGAAGTCTTAATAGTCCACAGGTTTTTTCTCGAGCACATTTGATACCTTATTTTTACTTGTATGGTCTCATAAATTTGACTACATGCACTCAAGCAGTGCCAAATTGCTGATAGCTGATACCGCCTTTTAGACTATATGCACAATTTTGTTTACAATATATCAGTATTTCGACTCATGACCGTGCCTATACTACCTTTTTTTAGGTGTTTGTGAATATTGTTCATGTTGGTGTCGGTCCAGTAAGTGAACATGACATTGATCTGGCACAAGCATGCCGAGCATACATAGTTGGTTTCAACGTTCGCAATCCACCAAGTGCAATCACTCAAGGAGCAACACAAGCCAACATTAAGGTACCATGCTTATTGTTTCTCCAATGCCTGTATTTTATTTTATTAAGTGCATCTTTGGTAGAAATCAAGTAATGTTCCTTGGAAACCGGTAGTGATTTTCATGTCATCTTTGGGTGGTGAGTGTAAAACATGGTAATACGTTATGGGCTACCATGCAGAGAAGCTAGATCTTATCGCACATAACGCTTTCTCTTTCACTGGTTTCTGGTGTTGCTTTATATCATGTACTCCCTCCGATTCATATTACTTGCCACTAGTATGGATGTACCTATGACTAAAATATGTCTAGATACATCTATATTAGTGGCAACTAAATACGAATCGGAGGGAGTAGTAGATATTAGGATATGTTATGGTGAATTTGGGAAGAATAAAGTAATTCAGCTCTGATGTGTGATGAATTGATGATATGGACTACCAACATGTTTTCGTCAATGAATACTGTATTTGAAATGTGATAATGAGAATTCAGATCAACCTCTATATCAATTTTGAATGTCGTACATGGAGTCAGTGTATTCTGCACTCTTCATTTTTCTTGAAGCATCTTTAGCTTTTGATGGTTGATCTGAGCCCTATAGATTCAGTTTAGTTTCCCTATGGCTAGTTTTCCGTATTCTGTTTGAAGGCTTGTCTCGTTCCCATCAGAAGAAAGTATACAATACAAATGTTAAGAGTTTCAAATGTGTTGGCTGATTTTTTTAGACTTTCTTACATAACTTGGAAACTGGAAAAATGAGTTTAGCTGCCTTGACCATGTCTGTTCTTCAGATTTTGCTGCACAAGGTGATTTACCATCTCCTTGAGGAAATGGGAAGGCTGATTGTGGAGAAGGCACCAGGGACTGCTGAAACCCAAATTTCAGGGGAGGCTGAGGTTTTGAACATATTCGAGCTGAAAGGGCGTAGCAAGTCAAAAGGGCCAGACATCAAGATTGCTGGCTGCCGGATTACCGATGGTCACTTTAGCAGATCCGGAACCATGAGACTGTTGAGAAGCGGAGATGTTGTCTTTGAAGGTCCATGCGCTTCTCTGAAACGAGAGAAGCAGGATGCTGACACGCTCGACAAGGGTGACTGTGGATTGGTGATAGAGGATTGCGATGACTTCCAGGTTGGGGATACCATCCAGTGCTTGGAGCAGGTGATGAGGAAGCCCAAGTTCATATCGACTCAAAGCGGTGCAGTCCGTATAGAGTGCTGATTGAGAATAATTGTTTGGTGCGGGCATGATCCCATATCTGTGAATTCAACCATTCGTTTTCAACTGACCAAAATTTTGGCTATATAGCGAGATAAAAACCAGGTTGGCATTGTGCATGGACGACTGTTCTGCAAGTTGCCACTTTTTCTTCTCGGTCTTGTGTTGTGTTGGTGTGTTTCTTTTTCTTTTTCTTCTTCACCCTTGTAACCCTTGTGTGTTCTGGTTCATTTGAACCCATCTTGTAGAGGCTGAAAACCTTCATAGGCAACTTGGCTGAATATATGAGGTTGGCTTATGCCCGCCGTAGTCATAGTAAAAAAAAAAATGGTTACTGTCTTGTACGCTGACATTGGTTACAGGCTCTTCTGACCAAAATACTAGTGTTACTATCTTTAGAATGATTGATACCACTACATTCAGGAAACTTTCACTTTTATAATCTGTTCTATGTGTTGTTGTTATCTTGTGTGCTGGGATAATTTTCCATGATGATGCATTGATACGTGCTCAGTGGATGCCATTACGTTTCCTGATACTAAAATTGAGAAATTTGGAGATGTCGGGTGTACATTCTGTTGCTCAGCTACTCCGTACATTATTTGTACTGCGAAGACTGATGAAGGTTGCAACCAGTCACTACTCTTGTCTATATTATCGGTTTTCCTCATCCCAAGGAATTAATCTAGTGTAAGATTTGTAATTGATATCTTTTTGTGAACTCCTTAGGTTATATGAAAGGCTAGCTCCAATACGAATGACAGCAAAATTTGCACTATATAAGTAGTACATGCCACTGTGAAATATAGAAATTTGTACATTTATGTTGCTGCAGAAGAAGAGTCACTATGTACAGACGCCATGTGCACTGCATGCAATACACCCGCTATTTGGGACGGAATAAGCCTTAATGCAGTTAATATCCATCTTCCCTGATCCATGCTCCTATTTCAGTGACATCATCCATTTCTGCGGTAAGTAAATTACATCTTGGCGACTTCACATGAAGTGGTACTTTGGTTAGTTCCATCCTGCAGTTGTGGTGTTAGTGTAGTTGTTTATGTTTAGCTTTTGCTGGCAGCCTGTTAGGGAGTCTGTTTTCTGCTAGATGTAGACTGTTGGAGTTGTTTTCTTTCATGTTGTTATGCACATGTGGGTGGCTGGGTGCAGTGTTCTTCTTTTCTTCCAGATATTGAATTCGAAGTATTTTATCAGTTTCAATAAAAGCAAATTAGCATGATGAACAAGTTATTGGCCAGGATGCATAGATATAACCTTACAATACAAGCATCGTACAACAAAGAGAAAAGAAAGGAGAGATGAAGACGAGCCTTCCCGTAGCAACGCACTGACTAACCGACATACATGGGCAAGAATACTTTCCAACAGTCTCCAACGTTGTTGGAAGGGGCTGTCTGAATTGTACTCCCTCCCTAATCCCCTTCTTTCATGCGCCTTCCAACCCCTCTCACCTCTCACGACTGCCTCTAACATGCCCGCCCCACCATCCCCTTCTTCTCTATATCTAACGAGCCGCTCCATCCTGCAACTACTTCTGGTTGAACCGCCGCCTCGCGTCTCCTGCAGTCTCTGTTTAAAATAGCCGGCTATAGCTGGGCTATAGCCCGGCTATAGCCTTTCGCGAGGCCTGCGGCTATAGCTAGAGGCTTTAGAGGCTAAAATAGAAATAGCCGCTAATAGCCCGGCTAAGGCTATTTAGCCTTAATTTAACCGCATAGCCGCTAACTTCTCGCTCAATGGGCCCAAAATTTTGGACCAAAAATTTTAGTCGACCGGCCCATTTGCTTGGCGAAATAGCCACCAAGTCGAGCGGCAAGCATAACTATGTCCTAAACTACATAATGATGTTGTAATATTTGGACAAAACTATGTATTTAACTATGTGTGAACTATTATGTGTATCTAGCATGTGTGAAGATGTTATTATGTTATTAATTTGTGAATTAATGATATATATATATATATGAATTTATGCTGCCCAATTTTTTTCATTATTTAGCAAATCGGCTATATGGCTATAGCAGGCTATAGCCCGGCTATAGCCTTTCATAGCTTCAAAAAAATTCGCGGCTATCGGCTATAGCCGACTATTTTAACCAGAGCCTGCAGTCGACGTGCTGCTGCACGCCTCACCTGGAGCTCCTCCTCCACCAGTCCATTATTGCTTCCGACCATCCCTCTAAGCCTCCCCACCTCTTCTCCAATGCTAGTGACCCGCACACTCACCCCACCCCGTAAGTCACGGTGACATGCACTCGCAAACCCTAAGGTTATTGCTCGCCTCCGTCAGGGCCATTGGTAGGATACGGAAGAGCACGTGGGGGATAAGGGAGAGCACGTGGTGGGCGCGTGGGGTGTAACCGTGAAAGGGATAACACGTGGTGGGTCTCACGTTGACGTGCCACACACAGTCAGAGTAGATGCGCGACGGGCGTCTTTCCGGCTTTTACATGGATCGACAATAGTGAATTTTGACAAGGATATAAGAGGTATTATTTTCTCGCAAGAAATTACATGGATGTGGCAGTGCCTAAAATGCAGGTAGGGGAAAAACACTGAATGGAATGGTACCTATGGAGGCAGGCAGCCTTGGGGCCGCTGGAAAACTGGCGAGTTCGCAAGGTGCGATCCGTCGGGAGCAATGAATTGCCTCATTCTAAACTGTCGGGGAGTGAGGAATAAACCGACAGTTCAAGAGATTGTTGGCCTTTCTAGGTCAACCAAGGCACATTTAGTTTTCCTCAGTGAGACGAGACACAAGGCAGAAAAGATGAAGAGGCTACGAGCAAGATTGGGTCTTAAGGGTTTTGTTGGTGTGGATAGTGATGGTAAAAGTGGAGGTCTAGCCTTCTTGAGTGAGCAAATTGTAGTTGATGTTCAGGAGGTGACAGATAGATATATTGACATGAATGTTCAGGTCTCTACAGGAGGTGATGCTCTGGCGCCTAACTTGTGTATATGGTGAACTAAGGGCGCTAAAACCCCGATCTGACCTGCCCTAGTGTGTTGTAGGTGATTTTAACGAAGCCATGTGGTCTTATGAACATCTCCCAGCAGTCAGAAAACCAAATGAAAGCATTTAGAGAAACTCTAGAAGTCTCTGAGCTTGTGGACTTGGGTTTTTCAGCTTATGCTTTTACTTACGACAACAAGAGAAGTGGGAGAGCAAAAATATTCAGGTCAGACTAGATAGAGTCATAGAGCGGTCGCGGATAATACTTGGCGAAATTTGTTTGTGGATGCTCGCCTAGTGCACAAGGTCACGCCGTGATCGGACCACTCACCAATCATCCTGGAATGTGTAAAAGAAGAATGGCAGAGTCGGCGACCAGCGAGACGATATTACGAAATTATGTGGGAGAGAGATGCTGGTCTTTCCGAGCATGTTGCTCAAGCATGGGAGGAGGATGGACCGAAAGCCTCTCTCGGTGATGTTCGAATGGGCTTGGAAAAAGTCATGGGCCGCTTGCAAGAGTGGAGTAAAGCAAAATTTGGAGCTATCAATAGGGAGAGGAAGTAGTATTTAAGTACTCAAGTCTAAAATTTTCCAAGGAGCTGTAATTTTTACCTAGTACTTGATAGGCAGTATACAGTAACATTTTCTGCTAACGTTGGCATGTAATACCTGAAAACAAGAGCGAAGAAATATATACACTAAAACCTGAGAGCAGATAATCTCACAAACAGTACAAATTTGGAGCTCAAGTCCCTTTCTTGTGATTCCACAAGGAAGACTTCGTGGTAATGGACAAGCAGTCTCTTATTGACTTCTCTGCATTTCTCCAACATGGAAAATGTTGCGTTGTGTACGTGTCAAAGAGTTCGTTGCTTCCACGGCAGGCTGTACAAAGGATCAAGAACAAAAGCGAACCACTAGAACAGCAAGAATAGGACAGCCATTCAACATCAAATCTGCACAAATTGTACTCTGACCAACCATCCAAATCAACTACGCACCTTCAGGGGTCCCTCGAAAGATTGCAGATTATATTGCACTACAAGTTGCATACCATTTGAAAAGAAAACAGTATGAACAGATGAGCCTTTGATCTCTCACGATTTGACCCTTTCCTCTCTCACAAAAGGAGAAACATGATTACAGAGCAGGAGACTCAACATTATGCAAACTTTACAATAATGAAGAACCTAAGAAGCTATTTGCGCAGGCGTATGAACCGTGAGTTTCACACAATCCTTCAGGCTCTGATACAGCACTGGAAATAGCTCAGGAACTTCTTCCTTCCCTAAAAATAGAAAGAGCAGCAAATGTAAGTTCAAGTGGAAAATGAAAACCTAAACAGCAGTCAATTTGTCATGTATATATGGTACTGTTGAAGCAAAAGTTAGACATGCAAGTTCTTATCTTGAAGGATTAATAGCTACTCTGTGAGTAGTTCATTGCTGCCATAATCCTTGATCAGGTAGTACACCGACAGTTAACAGTATCAAGATGCCGCAAAACTGCTGCACGTAATCAGGGCCAGCGAAAAACTAGCTTCACCTAAAACAGCACTTCTATAACCACCCATCAGTCACAATCTATCCAAACATTTGTCCTCGAAGCTGTTTCTTCCCTAACTGACATATAGATTTTCCGCAGGGTCATACCCATTTATCAACGAATTTTACAACCAATCCAAACAATGAACTGATCATACAGAGAGCAACGCTCTCCTTAACATTCCTGTTCTCCAATAATACATACTGTAATGCTGAAGCTACTAAAACCTGCCACTGATGGCATTGTACACCTTAAAGTACCAATAATTACTGTTTGCCCCCAACAGCCTTCTCACCACTCTAGTGGACAGTGACGTTGCCAACACGTCAGTACACCTAATAATAATCAAGAGGAATGCAGTTATAGAGCCTACAAATAAATATACTTAATGGGCATGTCCTGGTCATCCAAGTTGCGACAAGCACTACTACTGCTGCCCATTGCTATCTGCAATGGCCTCTTCCTCTTTCGGCCACTATTTCCATCTTCATCAACAGATGAGTCACCACACCACAGGTGGTTACACGTACTGCTCCAGAATTGCTGATTATGACAATTCTATGGATGTGATGCTACTCTGATGGACCACACACACGACGCATGTAAAAAAAACTAGATGATTATATTCTGTCTATCATTTCTAAATTCTGAAAAGATGAGGAGGATTTGTCCCTTGCTCTGCCCAGGATCAAACCTTTGTGCTGAATTGTGCACTTGAAAACAACACAAGCCTCCTGAATTTCTGACCACAATTTCCAAAGGTTTGATATACAGTGAGTGAGGCTAAGAGTTGTGATTCTCTAGTATAGCAAAACTAGCAGCTGCAATTAGTTCACTTGGATTTGAGTCATTTGACCATCCAAATTAATTTCGATTAGTCAATTCGGAGAAGGTGATAAAAGGCGCCACAGACAATGGAGTTAAGACGGCAGACAAGGCATGCATGTATGAGTTAAAGTGTCACGATGTAGTAGAATAGGTACTGTAAGTTTATCATGACTCTCACCGTGGGTGAATCGTCGTGTGCGGTGTGGAGCGGCCGGTGGTGGTCGTCGGCTGCCGGGGCGAATTCGGCGGCCTTGGCGGCCTGGGCCTGCGCCGCCTTGTGCTGCTGGGCGAGGAGGTCGTCGTCGCCGCCGAGGCTGGCCCGGGAGAGCTCGCGCTTGTTCTGCTTGCGCATCTCGCGGATCTTTGAGAAGTCCATGGAGTAGTCCGGCACGGGGCCGTTCTTCATGTCCCAGTCCCCGAAGGTCGGCACCGTCATCCACCCCACCGCTCCCCCATGCTGCTCCTGCAAGGAATCGGCCACGGGCAGCTTCTCAGAACGATCGATCTGGCCATGCAATCAATCTTCTCCGTCGCCCTCCTATTGCAAGCTACTGTGCCGAGAACTGCTCTGTTTCTTGGGGGAGATTCGGCTAAGCAAAAATACGTGCGCTCCGAGTGAAATTTCGTTCCACTTTTTCGGCGAACTCAAATTGGCCGGCCGAAGAAAATGAGCTACGGAGTACCACGGTTGCTCTCGGTTTATCCAGGCAAAAATAGCTCAAGAAACATAAGAAAGAAGCATAGACAAATAAGTATAGCTAGCTGTAGGAGGAAGCTCCTCGTACCTCCTTGCGGGAGTCCATGGATGCCGTACGCCTCTGCGTCCTGCTCTCGCCCCTTCTTGCAGTTTGCTCTGCTTCCTCTGCTGCCGTCGGGGGAATTCCTGCGAGTGGTGTTAAGCAGATAGAGAGCGGTGGTAATAAAAGGTCGAGGCGTGCTTTCTCCTTGTGCTCGTCGGCTAGCTCTGCTTCCAATCGTGGCTTTTAACGGGGAGGGGACATAGCTGGTGGTCACTGTGAAGCGGGTTCCACAGCATCTTGTGCGTGCGTGACCCGTTGGATCTTCTCTTCATTTTCTTGGGTTTCCCTGCTTGCTTTGTAGTGGGAGCACAAGGTGGGCCGTCCTTTTGTCTTTTCCAAGCACAAGGTGGGCCGGGCTAGTAGAAAGGTGAATAAAGCGGGAAGGTCGGCGGAAAGCGGCCGAGAAAAGGCCGCCGTCCAAGATTCATCCGTCAATGCTAGGCCTCTGCCGCTCGCGTGGACTTGGTAAACGCGTTACCGGCACGATTTTAGACGGAAACTATACATCGTCTATTTGTTGTGCTCGCGAGGAATGCATTTTACACTGCAACGTACTCGACAGTGCACCTAGACTAGCTGTAAAAAAAAGGCTAAAATAGAATGTATTATCTAATTACACATTGCATATATGTACAGCACATGTGTCTGTATCCATGTAAAACAATTCCGATTTTGTTGAAACTATTTCATTTATCAATTTTTTTAGCGGAGCTTCCTCGAGCTCGATGCACTCTAAAGCTTACCGACAAAACAACAATAAACTGTCACAAACACAAATGGAAAAAAATGTTGAATTGTATGTTTGCATATCTTCTTTGACTCTTTACCGAGAGAACCGGATAGCAAACTTTTCTTTTAAATTTTTTTATAAATAATATCAAAATATTCATACATGTAGGCATCGATGGAATACTTCAATTGGTAAATTTTCATTACAAAATACAACTTATGTATCCTATCCAAAAATTAACAATTTCCCTCAAATATTCATGTTTGACGCCTAACTAGACATTGTTTTCATGCTTCAACAATTCAACAGAGATAAACAACAATAAAAGACTAGTAGGGTTTCCTCAAGGAGAACAAGTACAGATTCCGATGATCACATACCGTTAGCACATTACATATTTAGATTCCACAAGGCACACAACCATGCATGTTGTAGTTATTGAACAACACAATGATTCGGGGGTTCCTTCGATATGGTAGTGTGATTGGCATGTACCACCTAGATGCAAAGCATGATAGGGTTACAACAACCTACAAAGACCTTTGATAAAGGCGGTGTACAATTCGCATACTTGAACTAGTCTTGGGAAGATATCGGCAACCAATGGCCTACTCCTATAGTGAGGACCCCGAACTATTCTTGGCAGCCCTCCGGAGTCTCCAAACTATTTCCGGTGAAGTTAGTGGGTTTGAATTTGGATTTTAGGTGTACATATGTGGGGTTAGTACTTGAGTGATACGGAACTTCAAAATATATGGTATAATTTGTTTTATGTTGTATTGTGTATTATGTCATTTACAATAATTGAGTCGCATTGTGTTTTTATCTAATTTATCATACGTAAGACATTGAAATATAACATTTCCATGCATAAATCATTTTTTTCGATAAAGGGAATATATTAATATCAAAATGATACCAATTACACCCAGCCTCTGCAATAACGCACCACCCTAATGACACTACGGATGCACACAGCCAAAAAAAGAAAAGAAAACTAAGAAACAAAAGTCCCGCTACAGTATCTCGGTCCTAACAACAGCAATACATCCAGCGCCAAGACAACACCTGAAATACAGAATCTCCAAAAATGACGCCTCCAAGAAGGGAACAGTGCGCGAACACCATCGTCGCCCGATCAACGATCTTAGGTTTTCACCCTGAAAATAGTCTCCGCTCTCAAAACAATGCCTCCAATAAGGTCGTTGCCAGGCACAACCAGTTAAGGCCAGACCTTGGGTTTTCATGCATAAATCATATGCGAACAAGAACCAGGAGACACCATTTTATCTTGTGTTTGGTATTGCATATCACAAACTATTAACTTTGTCCTCCGGTAGCATGTATTTTTGGCGGCACATATTTTGCGCTGACAATGATCTATCACAGAACAAGCCCTAAGTGTTGCAGAAACTCTTTCACAGTGGATGGTTAATCGCTGATCTAGTCTAGGCCGCGCCACGGAAAGTTTTCCATGGTGCTTTTTTTAGCCATCTAGGTCGGCGGATATTAGTGTCATGTTAGGCCAACTATGTTATAGCACTACTAAGCTTATCAGTAGCGTACCACTTTTAGCTATCAGTGGCGCACTAGTAGTGCGCCACTGATATCACGCCACTGCTAACTATTAGTAGTGATGCACCACTAGTGCGCCATTAGTATGGCACATAGCAGTGGCGCACCGCGTAATGCGCCATAAGTAGCATCAGCGTGCGCCACAAGTACAATCCAGGGGTGCGCCACTAAATCCTAAAATGTGCGCCATAGATACCAAGTCAGGGGTGCGCAAGTAGAATCATGCACGGTGCGCCACTACTAGTATGAGAAAAAAACAAAAAAAGAAAAGAACAGTAGCTCATACAGAGCTCTGCTGCTCTGATACTGTCTTGTATTCTACCGTGGGAAGAAAACAAAATACTCAACATTTATTATACAGAACAAAACACAACCGGTCTGTAACTTTGGAATTAAAACCTAAAAGAAAAACAAAAAAGCAATCAGGTCCCTGCTGTACAGGGACGGAGCATCCCTGCTGTACAGGGATGGAGCACGCCGGATTCTAGCACGTGCATGTCACCGGCGGAGGGAGGCGTCGTCGGCCGTCGGTGGAGCTAGAGCACGCGCATGTCGCCGATACGTCTCCAACGTATCTATAATTTCTGATGTTCCATGCTAGTTTTATGACAATACCTACATGTTTTGCTCACACTTTATAATGATTTTATGCATTTTCCGGAACTAACCTATTAACAAGATGCCACAGTGCCAGTTCCTGTTTTCTGCTGTTTTTGGTTCCAGAAAGGCTGTTCGGGCAATATTCTTGGAATTTGACGAAACAAAAGCCAAATATCTTAATTCACCGAGACGGACCAGAACACCGAAGGGGAGCCGGAGAGGAGGCCCAGAGCCTCCAGACCACAGGACGGCGCGGCCTGGAGGGGGGGCACGCCAGCCTATGGGGAGGGAGCCCCCTGGCTCCTCCGACTCCGCCTCTTCACCTATATAATCTCTCGTGACCTAAAAACCCGACACGAATTGACGAAACTCCAGAAAGACTCCAGGGACGCCGCCGCCATCGCGAAACTCCGTTTCGGGGGACAGAAGTCTCTATTCCGGCACGCCGCCGGGACGGGGAATTGCCCCCGGAGTCATCTCCATCGACACCACCACCATCTTCATCGCCATTGCTATCTCCCATGATGAGGAGGGAGTAGTTCTCCCCCGAGGCTGAGGGCTCTACCGGTAGCTATGTGGTTCATCTCTCTCTCCCATGTGATCTTTATGTGATCATGAGCTTTGTATCACTATTAATCTATGTGCTATTCTAGTGATGTTATTAAAGTAGTCTATTTGAAAGTGCATGGAGCCCCCATGTGTGGTTTTGGTAATTAATGACAATCCCTATGGACTAATGTTTGCATTGAGTTATATTTGTAGGAGTTGTCCATAGGCAATTCTTGAACCATATGTTGGCTTCAAGGTTGCAAGAAGAAGAATTTGATGAAGGATATCAAGTGTCAAGTATGTCTTGAAGATGAAGATGAAGTGAGCCCTCAAGTTACTTCAAGACATCAACATGATTAAGAATGAAGTGCAAGTTCAAGATGAGCCATCTCGAAGAGATTCTTTGCTTGAGTCTTGCCATCCACATGGTGGTCATGGTTAAGTGAAGATGCGCCGAAGAAGAAGCTCTCCCATGGTGGTTTATGGGGGAGCAATCTACAAGACTTCGTCAAGCAAGCACAAGCAAGAAAGGCGTTCCATCTTGTTGAGGTCAAGATCGTCGTCATCAAGCTCAAGTGGAATGCGCAAGTATAAGGTTTGCTCTTGATAGGGTTTCTTTCTACCGGTCTCATAGTGTAGTTGGAGACCGGTTTATAGTTTAGTTGCCGTACTATCAAGAGGGCTCTCGAGTGAGTAACTCGATCGTATCGTTCGGAGAGAGCTCAAACCTTTGCATCCTTGCATCATCTTTCTTGGTTGTTATTTGGACCTTATCCATGTGATTTTTTAGAGCTTGTGCTTACTCTCATGACAAGCTCTAGTTCATCGAAAACGGATTTCGCATAGATCACTTGTTGCGTTTTCGAGTTTGATTCATCATCTTTCTTGGTTGTTATTTGGATCTTATCCATGTGATGATTTAGAGCTTGTGCTTATTCTCATGACAAGCTCTAGTTCATCAAGAATGGTTTTTGCACGGGCAACTTGTTGCATTTTCGAGATTGGAGGTTTTACCGGTATGTCTTTTTTAGATAGGTCAAACCTTTCATCATTTGTTTCTATCCTCCCTTGTTGTACCATGATGGTTTCCTGCATGATCTTGTAGAGCTTGTTCCTATCTTCAAAACAAGCCCAAGATCATCAAAATCGGAGTCCGGATGCTAAAGTTATGCCCGTTTTAGTTTTGGTGTTTCTGCAGTTTTGCCAGGCCGGATTTTTCAGAAATATCCGGGCCGGATATTTCGGAAATATCCCCCCCCCCCCCGAAATCGGCTAAGGACCAGAAGAAAAGCAGCTCTGGATAGGGGCCGGATTTTTGGCCGGATTTTGACCAGGTTTTGTCCCTGAGGCCGGATAATCCGCCCCCCGGATAATCCGGCCCTTACTTAGGCCGGATTATCTGGCCCTGGTTTTGCCCAACGGCTCGATTTTCTTGGGGGGTATAAATACCCCCCTTCTTCCTCCTTGGGCTGTGCTTCTCTCACACTCTCTCTCCTCCATTGTTGAACTAGAGAAGCTTGCTCCATCTCTCAATCCCTCCATGATTCTTGCCCCCATTTGAGGGAAAAGAGAGAGGAGATCTAGATCTACATTTCTACCAATCAAATCCATCTCTTTGTGAGTGGAACTCTCTAGATCTTGATCTTGGTATTCTTTGTGAATTCCTTTGTTCTTCCTCTCTTATTCCCCCAATAGCTTTTGTAGCTTTGTTGGAATTTGAGAGAGAATGACTTGAGCATCTTTGTGGTGTTCTTGCCATTGCATTTGGTGCATCGGTTTGAGTTCTCCACGGTGATTCGTGGTGGTGAAAGCAAGAAGGTTGTTACTCTTGGGTTCTTGGAACCCTAGACGGATTCTAGGCCTTTGTGGCGGTTTGTTGGGAGCCTCCAATTAAGTTGTGGATGTGTGCCCCAATCTTTGTGTAAGGCCCGGTTTCCGCCTCGAAGGAAATCCCTTAGTGGAACCGTGACCTAGGCCTTTGTGGCGAGGGTCACCGGAGATTTATGTGAGGCGCCTTCGTGGCGTTCGGTGTGTGGTGTGAGTACCCCATCTTGGGGTGAGGCCTTTGTGGTGTTGGTGTGCATCGAGCAACCACACCTCAAGGTGAGCCTCTTGTGGAATTCGGGAGCACTAAGCCACCGCACCTCTCCAACGGAGATTAGCACTCGCAAGAGTGTGAACTTCGGGATAAATCTTCGTCTCCCGCGTGCCTCGGTTATCTCTATACCCGAGCTCTTTACTTATGCACTTTACCTTGTGATAGCCATCGTGCTTGAAGTTACATATATCTTGCTATCACATGCTTGCTTGTATTGCTTAGCATAAGTTGTTGGTGCACTTAGGTGAACCTTTGCTTAGAATAAGTTGTTGGTGCACATAGGTGAACCATAGTATATAGGCTTTGGGCTTGACAAAGTAAACGCTAGTTTTATTCCGCATTTGTTAAGCCCATCTCGTAAAAGTTTTAATCCGCCTATTCACCCCCCCTCTAGGCGACATCCGTATCCTTTCAATTGGTATCAGAGCAAGGTCTCTCATTCTTAGGCTTCACCGCCTTGAGAGTAAAGATGTCGGTTAGGGGATTAGCGCACAATAACTTGTTTATATTTGATGGCACAAATTATGATATATGGAAAATTTATGTGCTTAAAATCTTACGGGGAATGTCCCCGGACATGGAGCGATATCTTGGCATGGGTTTTTCTTCTCCTAAGGATCCTCAAAATTTATCTCTTGAGGAGGAGAAAAACTCTTGCCTCGATGCTCTTGCTTCTCATGTGTTTTCCATTGTTGTGAGCAATGTAGTTACTTCGTCAATCATGCCTTTTGGGAGCTCTCATGAATTATGGACAAAGCTTCAAGATAAATATGATGTGTCCAATATTATTGAGGATGATTGTATTGCTTCCACTTCCGGCCGTGATGAGTTCTCATCTTCATCCACTTCACCAAAGTGTGTCAAGACACAAGGTAATGATATGGTGAGTGGTGATGAAAATTGCAATGTTGATGTTCAGCATACTATTGATGATTCTTCATCTATATCTCATTGCAATGCTTCATCTACGGACTCAAACACATCTAGCACTAGAAATGATTTGCATGCTTGTGTTGATAGTCCTTGCATATCATGTGTAAGTTGCTTGAATAAATCTAATGATGATATGCTTGCTTTATCTTGTGACCATGATAAAAATGCTTCTATTTCCTCTAGTTGTTGTGTGTCTAACAATGTAGAGGAAACCAAAGATTCTATTGGTCAAGACAAGATCTTGAAAGGAGCCTCAAATAACTCCTCATCTTTATCTCACGGTCCTCATGTATGCCTTATGGCCAAGGGTTCCACGGTACCTCCTACCATGGAACCTAATATGTCTCGTGGTGATAAGGATGAGGATGAATATGAAGAAGAGGATTGGGTTGTCTCTCTACGCGACAAGGGTAAGAGTGTATTCAAGGTTCTTTGCAAAGATAAAATTGCTAGCACTCACTTCTTTGAAATCTTGACTACCGCTATTGAGAGCCAAAAACTTATTTGGATGCATGAGAACACCATTGATAAAATGGGTGCTCTTGAACGTGAGTACGCCAATGATGTGGCATCTCTAAAGGATGAACTTGAAGAAGAACAAACCACCAAGGAAGCTCTTGAGGAAACCTTTGCTCTAGAATTGTCTAGAGAAAAGGAAAACCATGATAAAGCTCTTGAGGTGGCAAATGAACTAAAGCTAAAAAATGATAAGCTTGTGTTTGTTAATGCTAAACTCCTTGAGGACTTTGAGCAACTCAAAAAGGGCTCAAGGGTTATTGAGAGTGCGCTCACCAAACTCACCGAGTCGCATGAGCAACTTAAAGCTTCTTATCTAAAAGAGCATGACAACTTGCCTTCTCCCATTTCTATTAATAATGATGCTTGTGCTACTAACTCTACTTCTTGTGAAGCATCTATCTTGAAGGAGAATGTTGAGCTAAGGGCTCAACTTAATTTGCTAACTAGCAATTATGGGAAATTGGAAGAAAATCATGGAAAACTTTCTAGCTCCTATGAGGATCTTCTAGCCTCTCATGATAGGCTAAAGTTAGCTCATGAGGCTATAATATCTAAGGCAACACCTTGTGAGCCTCATGTGGGTACTAGCACTATTACTCAAAATGTTATATTGCCATGTGCTAGTCCTAGTAATTCATCCACTCATAATATTGCTAAATCTTGTGATGAATTATCTTCCTTGCCTTGTTGCTCTAACGATGAAGGTACTACTTCCTCTAGTACTTGTGTTGTTACTAACCATGTAGAGGAAATCAAAGAGCTCAAGGCCCAAGTCTCTTCTTTGAAGAACGACTTGGTAAAGGGTCATGAAGGGAAATGCAAACTTGACAAGATGTTAAGTGTGCAACAATCCCCCAATGACAAGAGTGGACTTGGATTCAACTCCAACAACAAGAACAAGTCCAAGAACAACAAGATTAAGAAGGGCCAATTACAAGTCAAAGACTCGGCCAAGATTGTTTGCTTCAAGTGCAAAATTGAAGGGCATCATGTTAGATCTTGCCCTTTGAAGAAGAAGCAAAAAGGGAAGCGGCCTCAAGCTCAAACTCATATTCAACCTCAAGTTGAAGAAATGCCACTTCCCAAGAAGAATCAAGCCAATGCTCACATTGTGGAGAAATCTAGTGAGAAGAAGGAGAAGAAAAGAACTTGCTACATATGCCGTGAGAAGGGCCACATCTCCTCTTCTTGCACTATTGGTACCTCATCCAACTCTATCTCCATTGATGATGTTTATTCTCTTCGTAAGGATGAGGGTGGCAATGTGTTTGCCAAATATGTTGGTGCTCAAAGTGGTGTCAAGAAAAGAACCATTTGGGTTGCCAAGCCTATTGTGACTAACCTCTTAGGACCCAACTTAGTTGGGGACCAACAATCCAAAACTTGATCAATATGTGCTTGTTGGAGGGCATTGGAGACTTGGCTACATCATGAAGAATTAAGGGATCTTCATCATTTATATTATCTCAAGCCAAGTCTTGGTTATCTTGCTTATATCATATGATCAATGTTCCTCCTTGCGGTAACATGTGCTCAACTCATATATATTGAAAGTTACTCGCCCCTTTGCATGTGTTAGTTTTTGTTCCTAACATGTGTTTGTATATGTTGTGCTTCCTACTTGTTTTTCTTGAGAAATCAAGTCTATGCATGTTGGGTTGCACACCATGTATTTGTGTTTGTGTTGGAGCCTCTTTGCATCTTGTTGTATCTTATATGGCTCTTATGAGCGATTAATGGACTACCCCACTTTTGGGGGAGTGATATTCCTTTGGGAATTTCATGATCCTAAACAATGTGTGTACATGAGGAATATCACTTAGAATTGATATTGCGAGATTATCTAGTCGCTATGTGGTATGTCATCTTCATGAGAAATTCAAATTCTAATGTCCATTAATATCTCTAGTTGGATCTTATTTGCCTCTTGTGAAAATAAATTTCTTATCACATTACGGGGGAGTAATAAGCTTTGTGCATATTACAAGCCTAGAAAATGTGAACATTTGAGGTTGTGTCACATAGAATTGATACCGTAATTTATCTCTCTCCTGTGTGGCATGCTTGCTCAAACAAAGCTCCAATTTGCTTAAATGGCTTCATTGCTAATATCTTTGTGGATATTATTTGTGAAAGTTTTTCTTGGCATGGTTTTTCACAACGTGTCCCTCAATACATTTTTGGAAAACCATGTGCTTCAAGTCATACTATTAATTGCTTTGCATGTTGGTATGAATACTATTAATTGCTTTGCATGTTGGTATGAATACTATTAATTGCCTTGCATGTTGGTATGACTAAATGAAGCTATCAAGAAAACTTTCTTTGCATGATGGTTAACTTTTATCTTTTACCATATGCTTTGTTCGTTGTAAATATGATCTTATGTATACTTACAAACTACCACCGGAAAATATTTCCTAATACCTCTTGTCCTAGGACAATTGGTAATCAATTATGAGGTAGATATTTATTGATCATATCTACATTGGCTCTTGTGTTTAAAATTGCCTTATTTATTGCCATGAATTTGTTGTGCTTTGACTCCCATGTGTCTTCCTTGCATCTCATGGATCTAATTTGTCTATTCAAACTTTCTTAGCACTTTTAGTAGATATAGGTAGCGTGATGATCCTAGTTTTGTGCATTTTGTATCCATATTCTAAATCCTAGTTAATGCACTAATCTTGGGGGAGCTCTCCTATATTTGTTATAATGCTTAAACTTCTCTTGATCATTATCAAAAATTTGGTTTTGGGAGACATAAATTTTCTTTTTGGTACTTTGTGCCATCATAAAAAGTGTCGAGGGTTTGGTTTATTTGTTGGAACCTTGCTCTCTTGGGAGTTGGTTATCTCATTCCTTTGTGCCTAGGCCTAATTAGCTTCTTATAATGAGATAAGTCTTTGGAGTCAATCTTGTGTTGATTTGATTCTTTGATATAATTTGGGCAACCATTGTCTCTTGATTTATTTGGTGTTTTGTCCAAATTGTATCTTCCTTTGGTCCTTGAAAGTTTTGTGCATGCATATTTAATATATGTATATCTTATGGCATGTGTCAATTTCTTTGATCCAATATATTGGGTAAACTCCATCAAATCCTAATTTGGCTAAGATGTGCATGAAATTCAATTTCATATCTATATGCACATAAAATTGTGGAGTTTGTCCTATATTTTGTAGTGTGTCTAACTACTTCGGACCCAATTAGTTTGGGGACCATTTTGTACTTACCTTTTGTGTTAGGTACAATGGATATGCATTGGTTGCTTGTCTCACTCTTGGAAAGAAGTGGTGACTCAATGGTAACTTGAGGCAAGCTAGGATGGTCAACGAATACATATCTACAACATCCGCACCAATGCTATCTTGGTAACAAGTATCTTCTCATGCATACTTTTCTTGTATCCAACCTTATGGTTGCATCTTGGCATGAATCTCTTGATTTGCAAATATTGTGCTTTTTGCAAAAGTCTTAATGAAACCTCTTTATTGTGAATGTGAGTAATGTGAGATGAGTGCATTTGTTGGGAAGTATATTAAATCATGCTCATGATTCATCCATCCCAACTATGCCTATATATCTAGCAATTTTATTGCATATCAATTCCTCAAGGCTCTCACATGTGCAATATAGATGAAAGTGCAAATTTAGTTACTTCCTTTGGTATCCTCGTTTGTGATACTTGTTGCCTTTATCTAATGCATCCCAACTATCTTCTATCCCTTGTTGATATTTGTGATGTATTTTAGTTGTTTGTGGTTGAAGTTCATGAATGTACAATAAGATAAAATTGAGCCTTTGGCCATGCTATTAAGCAAAAATTCTTATTGGTATATTGCATGACTTCGTCTTGGATATCATGCTATATGTCTTGTGTGTCTATTTTGTGTGTGCATGTTTCTTTGTGGATAAATATCTTAGTGATTTTGTCCACTTAGAGAAACTTATACACATAAGAGATGATACATCTCCATTTGATATTTTATTTATTTATTGCGTGTTGATTGGTCATGCTAAGCAATATAATTCATTGAAGACTATGATGATGCTTTTTGCTCATCCTTGTAATATTCTTATAATATGCTTTATCATGCGTTTCACATATCCTCTTGGTTGAGCCTTTTATTATGGTGCCTCTTACTTGTTGCTCAACTATTTGTTTGTTGCAAGTGTTAAGCTTATTTTTCTATCTATGATCTATTGCAAATGTTTGTGTTTTAAATGGTAATGAGGGAGTGAGGATTCCATGTTATGCATATTGTATTCAAATACAACATTTTAATTTATGCATGTACCTTGGGGAGCTTCCTCATTTGATTTAGAGCACTATCTTTTGGTGATCATTAGAGTTTGATTCACTTGGTATATTTTGTTTTTGAATGATATTATGGGAGTGATGATTCCATGTTTGTGCACTTTATACTCCAATGCAAATTGTCTAGTTTTGTGCACAAACCTTGGGGAGCTTCCTCATATTATTTAGAGCAATCTTCTTGATCTTATCATAATATCTATATTTCTTTTGGTATCTTCTTTGTGGTTCATTTGGTTGATTGCTTCATTTGTTGAAGCTTCTTGACTTTGTTATCTTTTTGCAATCTTTGACCCTATCTATAGTGTGATTCCTTCCGAATATTCGTCATTGGATATGTGCATTTGATTCCACTCAAATTATGATAAATGCACACGCTATGGAGGAACTCTCACTATATTGGCCTTCTAAATTTTTCACCCATTTCGGCAATTGGTGCCAATGGGGGAGAAGTTTGGAGGGTTTAAGGGAATTTGGTTATGTCTTTGCTTTGTGCTTAAGCATGTGCCTTTATTGCATTGCATCTTGTTGCTTTGCATAGTTGAATATTTAGAGAAAACTCCACTAGGCTTTGAATGCCAATATATGCAATGAAAGTCAAGATCATTCACACATGCATATATTATGGGGGAGTTTGCTCTATATATCCAACTTATTTGTTACTTCAATTCCTTATATAAACCCTCTCAAAGAGATTGTCATCAATTACCAAAATGGGGGAGATTGAAAGTGCATGGAGCCCCCATGTGTGGTTTTGGTAATTAATGACAATCCCTATGGACTAATGTTTGCATTGAGTTATATTTGTAGGAGTTGTCCATAGGCAATTCTTGAACCATATGTTGCATTCAAGGTTGCAAGAAGAAGAATTTGATGAAGGATATCAAGTGTCAAGTATGTCTTGAAGATGAAGATGAAGTGAGCCCTCAAGTTACTTCAAGACATCAACATGATTAAGAATGAAGTGCAAGTTCAAGATGAGCCATCTCGAAGAGATTCTTTGCTTGAGTCTTGCCATCCACATGGTGGTCATGGTTAAGTGAAGATGCGCCGAAGAAGAAGCTCTCCCATGGTGGTTTATGGGGGAGCAATCTACAAGACTTCGTCAAGCAAGCACAAGCAAGAAAGGCGTTCCATCTTGTTGAGGTTAAGATCGTCGTCATCAAGCTCAAGTGGAATGCGCAAGTATAAGGTTTGCTCTTGATAGGGTTTCTTTCTCACCGGTCTCATAGTGTAGTTGGAGACCGGTTTATAGTTTAGTTGCCGTACTATCAAGAGGGCTCTCGAGTGAGTAACTCGATCGTATCGTTCGGAGAGAGCTCAAACCTTTGCATCCTTGCATCATCTTTCTTGGTTGTTATTTGGACCTTATCCATGTGATGTTTTAGAGCTTGTGCTTACTCTCATGACAAGCTCTAGTTCATCGAAAACGGATTTCGCATAGATCACTTGTTGCGTTTTCGAGTTTGATTCATCATCTTTCTTGGTTGTTATTTGGATCTTATCCATGTGATGATTTAGAGCTTGTGCTTATTCTCATGACAAGCTCTAGTTCATCAAGAATGGTTTTTTGCACGGGCAACTTGTTGCATTTTCGAGATTGGAGGTTTTACCGGTATGTCTTTTTTAGATAGGTCAAACCTTTCATCATTTGTTTCTATCCTCCCTTGTTGTACCATGATGGTTTCCTGCATGATCTTGTAGAGCTTGTTCCTAGCTTCAAAACAAGCCCAAGATCATCAAAATCGGAATCCGGATGCTAAAGTTATGCCCGTTTTAGTTTTGGTGTTTCTGTAGTTTTGCCAGGCCGGATTTTTCAGAAATATCCTGGCCGGATTATCCGGGCCGGATATTTCGGAAATATCCGCCCCCCCCCCCCCCGGAAATCGGCTAAGGACCAGAAGAAAAGCAGCTCTGGATAGGGGCCGGATTTTTGGCCGGATTTTGACCAGGTTTTGTCCCTGAGGCCGGATAATCCGCCCCCCGGATAATCCGGCCCTTACTTAGGCCGGATTATCCGGCCCTGGTTTTGCCCAACGGCTCGATTTTCTTGGGGGGGTATAAATACCCCCCTTCTTCCTCCTTGGGCTGTGCTTCTCTCACACTCTCTCTCCTCCATTGTTGAACTAGAGAAGCTTGCTCCATCTCTCAATCCCTCCATGATTCTTGCCCCCATTTGAGGGAAAAGAGAGAGGAGATCTAGATCTACATTTCTACCAATCAAATCCATCTCTTTGTGAGTGGAACTCTCTAGATCTTGATCTTGGTGTTCATTGTGAATTCCTTTGTTCTTCCTCTCTTATTCCCCCAATAGCTTTTGTAGCTTTGTTGGAATTTGAGAGAGAAGGACTTGAGCATCTTTGTGGTGTTCTTGCCATTGCATTTGGTGCATCGGTTTGAGTTCTCCACGGTGATTCGTGGTGGTGAAAGCAAGAAGGTTGTTACTCTTGGGTTCTTGGAACCCTAGACGGATTCTAGGCCTTTGTGGCGGTTTGTTGGGAGCCTCCAATTAAGTTGTGGATGTGTGCCCCAATCTTTGTGTAAGGCCCGGTTTCCGCCTCGAAGGAAATCCCTTAGTGGAACCGTGACCTAGGCCTTTGTGGCGAGGGTCACCGGAGATTTAGGTGAGGCGCCTTCGTGGCGTTCGGTGTGTGGTGTGAGTACCCCATCTTGGGGTGAGGCCTTTGTGGCGTTGGTGTGCATCGAGCAACCACACCTCAAGGTGAGCCTCTTGTGGCGTTCGGGAGCACTAAGCCACCGCACCTCTCCAACGGAGATTAGCACTCGCAAGAGTGTGAACTTCGGGATAAATCTTCGTCTCCCGTGTGCCTCGGTTATCTCTATACCCGAGCTCTTTACTTATGCACTTTACCTTGTGATAGCCATCGTGCTTGAAGTTACATATATCTTGCTATCACATGCTTGCTTGTATTGCTTAGCATAAGTTGTTGGTGCACTTAGGTGAACCTTTGCTTAGAATAAGTTGTTGGTGCACATAGGTGAACCATAGTATATAGACTTTGGGCTTGACAAAGTAAACGCTAGTTTTATTCCGTATTTGTTAAGCCCATCTCGTAAAAGTTTTAATCCGCCTATTCACCCCCCCTCTAGGCGTCATCCGTATCCTTTCACTATTCCTCCTCCATGATGTAATGTTGACAGTGTGTGCATCATGTAGTACTTGGCGTAGGTTATGATTGTAATCTCTTGTAGATTATGAAGTTAACTATTACTATGATAGTATTGATGCGATCTATTCCCCCTTTCATAGCTATTGTTGACAGTGTGTATGCTATGGTAGTACTCGGTCTAAATTGCAACGGTCTATTATGCACTCTAGAGGTTACTTTAATATGAACTCCGGATGTTGTGGAGCTTGTTTACTCCGGCTAGAGGTGTGCTTTTGTAACCCTACACAATGAATGGTGTTTGTTATCCAACAAGAGAGTGTTTAATAGTAGTACACGTGAAGAGAAGTTATTTATTTATGTGATCATTGTTGAGAGTGTCCACTAGTGAAAGTATGATCCCTAGGCCTTGTTTCCAAATATCGATTCACCGTTTATTTACTGTTCTACTGCATGTTTACTTGCTTCCATATTTATTTTAGATTGTTATTACCACTTATATTCATCCATATCACTTGCATCTTACTATCTCTTCGCTGAACTAGTGCACCTATACATCTGACAAGTGTATTAGGTGTGTTGGGGACACAAGAGACTTCTTGTATCGTAATTGCTGGGTTGCTTGAGAGGAATATCTTTGACCTCTACCTCCCTGAGTTCGATAAACCTTGGGTGATTCGCTTAAGGGAAACTTGCTGCTGTTCTACAAACCTCTGCTCTTGGAGGCCCAACACTGTCTACGGGAATAGAAGCGTGCATAGACATCAAGCTATTTTCTGGCGCCATTGCCGGGGAGGTAAGGTAAAAGGTATTCACATCCTCCGACTACTAAGCTATTTCCTAGCACTGTTGCCGGTGTGTGAGTGCTCGAAGCTATTTCCTTTAGATCCTGCAATTGCATCTTTTTGTTTCTTGTTTTTATTTCACTAGTTAGGCTTAATGGAAAACAACAAAAATATTAGAGATCTTTATAGTATTTATCTTGAGTTAGGACATGAGGTGTTTGAAGAGAAAATTAAAAAACCTATGGAACTTTATATGCATGCTAATGGTAATGTTCTTAGTATGAACGCTTTGAACACCATTGTTGCTAATGCTATGGAAAATTCTAAGCTTGGGGAAGCTGGTTTTGATGAGCATGGTATTTTTAGTCCCCCAAGCATGGAGGAGAAAATTTACTTTGATGATACTTTGCCTCCCATTTATGATGATTATAATGATAGTGGCATTTTGGTGTCACCTACTATGGAGGATAAAGTTTATTATGATTATAGTATGCCTCCTATATTTGATGATTATGGTGATGAGAATAATAATGATAGCTACTTTGTTGAATTTGCTCCCACTACAATTAATAAGAATGACTATGCTTATGTTGGGAGTAGTAATTATTTTATGCACGAGACTCATGATAAGAATGCTTTATGTGATAGTTATATTGTTGAGTTTGTTCATGATGCTACTGAAAGTTATTATGAGAGAGGGAAACATGGTTATATGCATCTTAATAATATTAAGTTTCCCCTCTTTATGTTGAGAATCTTGAAGTTGCGCGTGTCTAGTTTTCCTATGCTTATTGCATTATGCTTACATGACTTGTTTATTTACAAGATTCCTTTTCATAGGAAGTGGGTTAGGCTTAAATTTGTTTCATACTTGCTTTTTCATGCTTTCTTTGCTTCAACTCTCATTCTTATGTGAGGATCATTAAAATTGCTGAGCCCATCTTAATGGCTATAAAGAAAGCACTTCTTGGGAGATAACCCATGTTTTTATTTTTGCTACTGTTTTGTTGTGTCTTGGAAGTTGTTACTACTGTAGCAACCTCTCCTTATCTTTATTTTATTGCAATGTTGTGCCAAGTAAAGTCTCTAATAGAAGGTTGATGCTAGATTTGGATTTCTGCGCAGAAACAGATTTCTATCTGTCACGAATTTGAGCAGGGCTCTCTGTAGGAAACTCAGAAAAATCTGCCAATTTTCATGCGTGTTCCTCAGATATGTACGCAACTTTCATTAGTTTTGAGTTTTCTGATTTGAGTAACGCAAGTACCTCTTAAAAATTCGTCTTTACTGGCTGTTCTGTTTTGGCAGATTCTGTCTCTGTTTTTTGCATTGTCTCTTGTGCACTTTAAGCAAGGCTTTCTAGACTTGGAGAGCTGTAGCTAATGTTTTATTGAGTTCTTGCAATGTGTCACTACAGGACCAAAGTGGATTAAAGTTTTTTGAGTACTAACCCCTCTAATGAAGTTTATGAGAAGTTTGGTGTGGAGGAAGTTTTCAAGGGTCAAGAGAGGAGGATGGTATGATATGATCAAGAAAAGTGAAAAGTCTAAGCTTGGGGATGCCCCCATGATTCATCCCTGCATATTTCAAGAAGACTCAAGCATCTAAGCTTGGGGATGCCCAAGGCATCCCCTTCTTCATCAACAACTTATCAGGTCACCTCTAGTGAAACTATATTTTTATTCCGTCACATCTTATGTGCTTTACTTGGAGCGTCTGAGTGTTTTATTTTCGTTTTTTTATTTTCATTCTCTGAATAAATTCGGATACTAGCAATCCATGTGTGGGAGAGAGACACGCTCCGCTTTTTCATTTGAACACTTGTGTTCTTCGTTTTACTTTTAATGTTCATGGCAAAAGTTAAAAAGTGCTGCATTTATTGCTATTTGGTTGGAAACAGAAAATGCTTCATGTAGTAATTGGTATATGGTCTTGAATAATTTGATACTTGGCAATTGTTTTGAGTTCTCAAATAGATCATGTTTAAGCTCTTGCATCATGTACTTTGCACCTATTAGTGGAGAATTACTGTAGAGCTTGTTGAAATTTGGTTTGCATGATTGGTCTCTCTAAAGTCTAGATATTTCCTGGTGAAGTGTTTGAACAACAAGGAAGATAGTGCAGAGTCTTATAATGCTTGCAATATGTTCTTATGTAAGCTTTGCTGTACCGGTTCATACTTGTGTTTGCTTCAAACAACCTTGCTAGCCAAAGCCTTGTACTGAGAGGGAATTCTTCTCGTGCATCCAAAACCTTGAGCCAAAACATATGCCATTTGTGTCCACCATATCTACCTACTATGTGGTATTTCTCTGCCATTCCAAAGTAAATTGCTTGAGTGTTACCTTTAAAACTTCATTCCTTGTCTTTGCAATATATAGCTCATGTGAAAATAGCCTTAAAAACTATTGTGGTAAAGAATATGTAGCTTATGTATCTTATTTCTTATAAGTTGCTTGTTGAGCGGTAACCATGTTTCTGGGGACGCCATCAACTATTACACCTTTGTTGAATATCATGTGAGTTGCTATGCATGTTCGTCTTGTCTGAAGTAAGGGTGATTTATCTTGATTAAATGGTTTGAGTATGCATATTGTTAGAGAAGAACATTGGGCCGCTAACTAAAGCCATGTATCATGGTGGAAGTTTCAGTTTGGACATTAATCCTCAATCTCTTATGAGAATATTATCCGTTGTTGAATGCTTATGCATTAAAGAGGAGTCCATTATCTGTTTTCTATGTTGTCCCGGTATGGATGTCCTTAGTTGAGATCTATCAAAAACGAAAAATCAAATGTGATCTATCTCCTTGGACCTTTGTACAGGCGGCATAGAGGTACCCCTTTGTGACACTTGGTTGAAACATATGTAATGCAATGATAATTCATGGAAATCCAAGCTGATTAGGACAAGGTGCGAGCACTATTGGTATTCGATGCATGAGGCTTGCAACTTATAGGATATCTTATGCATAACACATATGAATTATTACTACCGTTGACAAAATTGTTTCTATGATTTCAAAATAAAAGCTCTAGCACAAAAATAGTAATCCATGCTTCCCTCTGCGAAGGGCCTTTCTTTTACTTTATGTTGAGCTTAGAAGCAAACACTTGTGTCAACTGTGTGCATTGATTCCTACATATTTGCTTATTTGCATCCATCATATTACTTTGTGTTGACAATTATCCATGAGATATACATGTTGAAGTTGAAAGCAACTGCTGAAACTTATATCTTCCTTTATGTTGCTTCAAAACTTTCTACTAAGAATCTATTGCTTTATGAGTTAACTCCTATGTAAGTCTTATTGATGCTTGTCTTGAAAGTACTATTCATGAAAAGTCTTTGCTATATGATTCAGTTGTTTAGTCATTGTCTTTACCATTGCTTCGAATCACTTCATTCATCTCATATGCTTTACAATAGTATTGATCAAGATTATGATAGCATGGCACTTCAAAAATTATCCTTGTTATCGTTTACCTACTCGAGGGCGAGTAGGAACTAAGCTTGGGGATGCTTGATACGTCTCCAACGTATCTATAATTTCTGATGTTCCATGCTAGTTTTATGACAATACCTACATGTTTTGCTCACACTTTATAATGATTTTATGCATTTTCCGGAACTAACCTATTAACAAGATGCCACAGTGCTAGTTCTTGTTTTCTGCTGTTTTTGGTTCCAGAAAGGCTGTTCGGGCAATATTCTCGGAATTGGACGAAACAAAAGCCAGATATCTTAATTCACCGAGACGGACCAGAACACCGAAGGGGAGCCGGAGAGGAGGCCCAGGGCCCCCAGACCACAGGGTGGCGCGGCCTGGAGGGGGGCGCGCCAGCCTATGGGGAGGGAGCCCCCTGGCTCCTCCGACTCTGCCTCTTCGCCTATATAATTTCTCGTGACCTAAAAACCCGACACGAATTGACGAAACTCCATAAAGACTCCAGGGATGCCGCCGCCATTGATGTCTACGCCCCCTCCTTTTCCTGTAGACAGTGTTGGGCCTCCAAGAGCAGAGGTTTGTAGAACAGCAGCAAGTTTTCCCTTAAGTGGATCACCCAAGGTTTATCGATCTCAGGGAGGAAGAGGTCAAAGATATCCCTCTCATGCAACCCTGCAACCACAAAGCAAGAAGTCTCTTGTGTCCCCAACACACCTAATAGGTGCACTAGTTCGGCGAAGAGATAGTGAAATACAGGTGGTATAAATAAGTAGTAGCAACAGCACCAGAAAAGTGCTTTGCCCAGGACAGTAAACAAGCAGTAGTAACGAAGCAGTAGTAACGCAGTAAAACAGTAAACAAGCAGCGATAGCAGTATTTAGGAACAAGGCCTAGGGATTAGACTTTCACTAGTGGACACTCTCAACTTTGATCACATAACAGAATAGATAAATGCATACTCTACACTCTCTTGTTGGATGATGAACACCATTGCGTAGGATTACACGAACCCTCAATGCCGGAGTTAACAAGCTCCACAATTCAATGTTCATAATTAAATAACCTTAGAGTGCATGAAAGATCAACACGACTAAACCAAGTACTAACATAGCATGCACACTGTCACCTTCACACTATGTAGGAGGAATAGATCACATCAATACCATCATAGCAATAATTAACTTCATAATCTACAAGAGATCATGATCATAGCCTACGCCAAGTACTAACACGGATGCACACACTGTCACCATTACACCGTGCAGGAGGAATAAAACTACTTTAATAACATCACTAGAGTAGCATGTAGATAAATTGTGATACAAAACACATTGCAATCATAAAGAGATATAAATAAGCACTTCACTATGCCATTCATAACAGTGAATAAGTATTCTGTGAAATATAGCCTAAGAGACCCACACGGTGCACACACTGTCACCTTTACACACGTGGGACAAGGAGTCTTCGGAGATCACATAAGTAAAATTCACTTGACTAGCATAACGACATCTAGATTACAAGCATCATCATATGAATCTCAATCATGTAAGGCAGCTCATGAGATTATTGTATTGAAGTTTATTGTATTGAAGTACATAGGAGAGAGATGAACCACATAGCTACCGGTACAGCCCCGAGCCTCGATGGAGAACTACTCCCTCCTCATGGGAGACAACAGCGTTGATGAAGATGGCGGTGGTGTCGATGGAGAAGCCTTCCGGGGGCACTTCCCCGTCCCGGCGGCGTGCCGGAACAGAGACTCCTGTCCCCCAGATCTTGGCTTCGCGATGGCGGCGGCTCTGGATGGTTTCTCGTACCGTGGCTTTTTCGTATCGAGGTTTTAGGTCCAGGGGCTTTATATAGGCGAAGAGGCGGCGTCAGAAGGTCGAAGGGGCGCCGACACTATAGGGGGGCGCGGGCCCCCCCTTGGCCGCGCCGGCCTAGGGTTTGGTGGGCCTGTGCCCCCTCTCTGGCGGTTCTCGTGTGTTCTGGATGCTTCCGGGCAAAATAGGAACCCGGGCGTTGATTTCGTCCAATTCCGAGAATATTTCTTTACTAGGATTTCTGAAACCAAAAACAGCAGAAACAAAGAATCGGCACTTCGGCATCTTGTTAATAGGTTAGTTCCAGAAAATGCACGAATATGACATAAAGTGTGCATAAAACATGTAGATATCATCAATAATGTGGCATGGAACATAAGAAATTATCGATACGTCGAAGACGTATCACCATCGCGAAACTCCGTTTCGGGGGACAGAAGTCTCTGTTCCGGCACGCCGCCGGGACGGGGAATTGCCCCCGGAGTCATCTCCATCGACACCACCGCCATCTTCATCGCCATTGTTGTCCCCCATGATGAGGAGGGAGTAGTTCTCCCCCGAGGCTGAGGGCTCTACCGGTAGCTATGTGGTTCATCTCTCTCTCCCATGTGATCTTTATGTGATCATGAGCTTTGTATCACTATTAATCTATGTGCTACTCTAGTGATGTTATTAAAGTAGTCTATTCCTCCTCCATGATGTAATGTTGACAGTGTGTGCATCATGTAGTACTTGGCGTAGGTTATGATTGTAATCTCTTGTATATTATGAAGTTAACTATTACTATGATAGTATTGATGCGATCTATTCCCCCTTTCATAGCTATTATTGACAGTGTGTATGCTATGTTAGTACTCGGTCTATTATGCACTCTAGAGGTTACTTTAATATGAACTCCGGATGTTGTGGAGCTTGTTTACTCCGGCTAGAGGTGTGCTTTTGTAGCCCTACACAATGAATGGTGTTTGTTATCCAACAAGAGAGTGTTTAAGAGTAGTACAAGTGAAGAGAAGTTATTTATTTATGTGATCATTGTTGAGAGTGTCCACTAGTGAAAATATGATCCCTAGGCCTTGTTTCCAAATATCGAATCACCGTTTATTTACTGTTCTACTGCATGTTTACTTGCTGCCATATTTATTTCAGATTGTTATTACCACTCATATTCATCCATATCACTTGCATCTTACTATCTCTTCGCCGAACTAGTGCACCATACATCTGACAAGTGTATTAGGTGTGTTGGGGACACAAGAGACTTCTTGTATCATAATTGCAGGGTTGCTTGAGAGGGATATCTTTGACCTCTACCTTCCTGAGTTCGATAAACCTTGGGTGATTCACTTAAGGGAAACTTGCTGCTGTTCTACAAACCTCTGCTCTTGGAGGCCCAACACTGTCTACACGAATAGAAGCGTGCGTAGACATCAGTCGCCGACGGAGGGAGGCGTGGACGACCGCCGGTGGAGCTGGAGCACGCGCATGTCGCCGGCGGAGGGAGGCGTGGACGGCCGCCGGTGGAGCCGGAGCACGCGCATGTCGCCGGCGGAGCAAGGGCGCGATTGACAAGGGATTAACTTGTCAATGCCTATGGATTGTAGGCTAGGGTTTAGTTAGAAGTAGAGGGCAAGTAGATCTCGAAGGTTTCAGCCGAAAAGTACTCGACGACTATGAAAACTAGGGTTTGCAGACAATGTTTCGATTGATTCTTTGTCCCTCGACTCCCCCTTATATATGAGGTGAAGCCGAGGGATTCGTGCTATACAAGTTTACAGAGTCCGGGACGGTTTCTAACTCATCCCTTGATTACAAACAACACTTCCTATTACAACTCTATCTTTCCTTAGTAAATCTTGGGCTCCCGAATCTTCTTATTCTTCGGGTATTGGGCTTCCAGTAAACCCCGGGTACCATCTTCGGCAGGCCCATTTGGGATGCCTATGTCAGTAGCCCCCGAGATTTTGCTTGAATCGTAGAGTCAGGGAAAATCTCCATTGTTTATTTTTACTCGAAAGCTTTAACCTTTTATATTTCTTCACATAAAATTCTATATTGTACAGGGATGCGGTAATTGGGGCTAGTTCATCCGACGGATCAGGTACTAGTTAACTGCTCTAGTGGCAATCCGCAAAAACCTACTTCAAAATCACGTCCCCGGACATGATCTCGGGATACGGGTGTAAACGTCGACGGAGTGCCGCTTAAGGTCTTACCATTCTGTCGAGTCCCGAGTCAAATTTATCGGGTACCTAACGCGTCCGTTAGGATTTTCTTCGTATCTGTTGATACGGATAAAAATGTGACGCAGTCTTTGGCGATGCCACGCCAGGCAGAACGGATCTGGGGTCTTACCTTCGCAAATTTGCAAAGATTCGTAAATTGATCGCAACTTCGGCGTTCTGAGAATATATTGTCGAGTGCTTTTCCGGCTGTTGGAATGGCACATTTTATCGAGTCATATATGACTTATATTGTTCTCCCGATGGGAGTATATGTAGAGTTAATTATAACTCGAAATATACTCTCTTGTTTTTCTATTTTTGTTAATTTCATCGGGCACGCGAACAGCGTTCCCGATGGGAGTAGTTTCGAGGCTACAACCAAGAACTTGTGCTTGGTTGTAGGCTCAACATTTTAGTCCACCTTGTCGCTATATTTTCATTACTTCCCAATATGATCTCTTTCTTCTTCTCTCTTTTTTTATCTCTCGGGTGCGCGAACAGCGCTCCCGATGGGAGTAGCCCCCGAGGCTACAGCCAAGGACTTGTGCTTGGTTGTAGGCTCCCGCAATTTCTATATTTGTCATACTCGAAAATTTACTTTTTTCTGAAGTAGCCCCCGAGCATTTGGGCAAAAACTTGTATTTGATCAAAGGCTCCCGAAGTATTGAATAATTCTTTCTGTCGCCACTTTTCTTTTATTTTTCTTGTCGACATACTTCCCTTAATCAAATTTACTTCATCCTTCTCGAATAGTCGTGAGTTCTCTGCCCTGTGGGTCCATTGCTTCGACCATGTTGACACGTCGTGCAAGTGGGGGACACACGTCCTCCGCTTTTCCTGGCGCACGTACGGTAACGCCTATCTCAATAAAAATACTGTTTTGCCCTTGTGTCTAGAAGATCTATTCTCACCACACGATTTCTTCATCCAACGGCACACTGCTTCACCTGATTCTTATATAAACCCTTCTTCAACCTCCGTTCATCCCCTTGCTTGCGCCGCTTACCTGTTCCTCTTCGCAAAACTTCCCCTGCGCCCAACTCTCTCCAATCTTCCGTACGCACATACATTGCTCTGCTCACTGCCGTTGATGCCACCGCGCACACGTCTGACTCGCCACAGCACGCCGGAATCCAAGATGGCCGCCGAGGATCTTGAGTGGGAGAGATCCAAAATCTCCAATCAAGACATCAACACGCTAAAGAGGCTCGGCCTCATGACGAAGGAGGACGCCATCCGCTTTCCTAGCGAAGAAAGCTACCCCAAGCCTCCAATGGAGTATCGGGTTAGTTTTGTTGATCACCTGATCCGCGGCCTTTCAACCCCAATCCACGATTTCCTCCGCGGCCTCCTTTTCGTTTATGGGATTCAACTGCACCAGTTGACTCCCAATTCCATCCTTCACATTTCTATTTTTATCACACTTTGCGAATGCTTCCTTGGAATCCCTCCCAATTGGGCTCTGTGGAAGCGCATTTTCTGCCTCCGCCGTAATGGCTCCCACAACGTCACTTATAACATAGGTGGCGTTGTTATCTGTGTTCGGACTGATGTCGATTATTTCGACGTCAAGTTTCTGATTCTCGTCCAAGGATGGCGCAAAAAGTGGCTCTACATCCACGAAGAAAGCGCCAATTCTGTGGAGCACAACATAGTTCCTTTTGACGGAAGTGCCGGGATTCAGCGTCGCCGTTCTGGGATGCCGAAGCTTCGAAGAAGAGAAAAAGGCGACGAGGCGCTCATGGCTCGTATCCGTCATCTTCAAAACACTCGAGGCAAAGAGCTATCTGGTGTTCAAATTATCGCCTACTTCCTTAGGATTAGAGTGCAGCCTCTTCAGGCTCGCAAAAATCCCCTTTGGACGTATTACGGTGAAAATGACGCCAACGAGAATCTCCGGTGATCTTTACGTAAAGGACTTGGAAAAATTGGTTCGAAGAATTTCTCGACTAGGCAAGAAGGATCCTATTCCCTCCTCCTGTCGAGTGGAACCATACGGTGCTTCCAATCCTCTTCCCGAGGTAATTTCTCTTCTCGAAGTTCTATCTTGTTACGAATCGTTCCTCGTATCTTATTGCAGTGGTATCTCACTTATTCTCTTTTGTCACTATTTCCTTGTAGAATCATCCTACTATGGCTTCCCTTCCTCCTCTTCCTGAGGATGGAGAGGTCGAAGAAAGAGCCGTTGTCGATGATGTCAGCCAGGAAACCCCTCTTTGTGAATGAACCCGCAGATTCTCGAAAATCTGCGGGATCTACCGAGAAGGATGCTGCCTCACGAAGATACAACATCAGCGCAATCTCCTCCTCCTGCTGTTTCTCCGAAGAGCAAAAGGAAAAGGAGCAATGCCGAAGATTCGGGACCTCGAAACCCGAAGAAAGCTGCTCTGCACCTCGAAAAGCAGCTTATGATCCATACATCGAGAGTATCATCAGCTCGTAGGTTCCTTGCTCTTTTCCTTTTTTATTTGAAGAATTTTATTTTGCCTTGCTTTTATGCTGCCACTATTTTGTCACAGTGATGATGAAGAAACACCAACTTTAGATGTGGCTGCTCGAACGAGCACGTCACATACTTTAGTTATTTCAGAAAAACCAGTTGAAGGGGAGGAATCGTCGCCTCCTCAACAAAATGTTGATACATCTACTCCTTCGAGCCCCGTGCCCCTTCACCAAAAAGGGCACGGGTTGAAAATATTGTTGATCCTGCCCCTCGGTTAGGCGATTCGTCGCCCCGCTCCTAGATGATGTAAGTTTGTCGACATCTATATTTTCTTTATTTTGTTTCTTCACATCTCTTCTTTTTTTTTTTTTTTTTTTATGCCGATGTTTCTCTTACTGTGTTCACGTTGAACAGCCTATGATCAAGGATCTTCTCCGCATCGGTTCCCAATTTATTGGGTACCGTGAATATGCTAATAGAGCCGAAGGTAACGACTTTCATACTTGTCGTTTTTCCTTAATTTGTCACTCCTGTTACTTGCCGCGATTTTTTGATCTTTCTTCTCTCTTTTTTCCATATCTCGACAGAGAAACTTGAAGAGGCTAACGAACGCGCCGGCCGACGCAGCGGCTCAAAAACTTGAGCAAAGTGAGGCGGCTCGCAAGAAAGCCGAACTCGCTGCTAGCAAAGCCAAGGTCGAAGGCGATGAAGCTAAGGCGAAAGCTGCGGTGTCGAGGAACTGCAGAAGAAACTTGAGGATGCGACAACTGCCTTGGATGAGCACAAAGCTGCACAAGCTTCTCGTGACGAAGGAATCCTCAAGCGTTTGAAGTCGCAAAGTCGACGTACTACGAGTAATATTATCAATCCCTTTTATTTTCTGCACTTCTGTTTCTTGGTTGTTGGTGATGTCTTGTCTCGTGTGGCAGCCCAAACAAACCAGGATTTTGATCTGGATAATCCTGTCAACGATCCTCTCCTTGACGCACTTTCTCTTCTGGAGTTTCACGGGCGCGAAATTCGTGAAGGCGTGGCGAATGCTAATGCAGGATTGTCAGCGTTGTTCCCTTACTTCTTCCCGAAGAAAGAAGAACCCGCGACTTTCCTTAATCTTGCCAAGATGTTCAATACGTCGGAAGACCTTGGACTAAAGGTGCGCCAAGAGAATATGAAGGTTGCCGTTGAGAGCACTGTCGCATTGGTTGCTGACAGTCAACAGTCTATTGACTGGATGAAAGTTGGCGACACCGAGCAGATAGAACAATCACGGTGGAGGTCGCTGATTAAGGCAGCCAAGCCCAACACAAAGAAGATCTTGGCCTATCTGGGGATCAAGCCAGCTTCGACTCCTAGCTCGTCAAGGCCGGAGGTCTAGTTGCATGCCTCTGTTTTTCTTTCTATTTCTTTTGATCTTGTCGCCAAAGTAGTCATTTTGGCGACACGTACTTCCTTAGCTCCACTGTAATGCCCTTGTAATTACTTCAAGAAATTAATGAAAACTTCTATCCTTGCTTGTTGTTTGATGTTGTCTTGTTTAAATTTCAGTTGATATTTGATAATTATACTCCATCTTCCGCTCCTTCGAATGTTTCGCCTTCTTCTTCCCACGCGAGGAGGGCTTTTGTTGATACCGCTCCTGTCGACGATACCTTGTCGCAAGAACTGGATGAACTTCGGCAGCAACTTCAGTATGCGAAGAAACAAACACTTGTGATGATGGAGCAATCTCGTAGGTCATCTGAAGCCGAAAAAGTTGCGCTTCAGCAAGCTCGCGAAGCCGTGGCTGCCAAAGAAATTGCTGCTTCTGAAGCTGAAAAGGCGACTACTCGAGAAAATTTCATGCTCGAATTAATGAATGAAGCCAGTGTAGATATGTCGGGTATGCCTGTTTCATCCTTTGATATGTTCCATCTTCATGCTACTGTCTTTTAAAGGTTTCCACTTCTTTGTTTTGATAGGTGCCTTTGCTGATGCTGCTGCCGAAGAAGAGAGGGTAAATGCTAGGACAACCCTCCTTGTTAATCTTTCCCTGGACCATGGTTCTTTGTTTTGGGCTACCCCGGAGAGGACCCGCCAAATTGTCAGATTTCAAGATCGCGCCTCTCAAACTCGCGATTTCCTTGACTTCTGTACCAAGTCCTTGTCCATGGTTTACAACTCCATGTTTCCTCGGAACGTCCAACCAAAAACTCTTCTGAATTGATGGAAAGGTTCAAGGATGCGCGCTTGATATCCATGATTTTGTCAAAGCCCAACTGGTAGCTGGCGCCAGATTTGCTCTTATCATGCTCCAGATCTGCCACTCGAAGCTTGACCTTACCCAGGTTGTCGAGAGGGTTCATCAAAAGGTAAAACGTCGGAGAGTTGGTATTGACAGGATTAACACAAAGGTTACGCCTATAGCCGAAGAAATGATTGAGGACCTGCTTCGGATGGATGCCGACTTTTTTGCCGATGGCCATTATGCCGATTTCCTTGGTGCCGCTCCTGAGGAAAACAGAATTACTCTTGATGACATATTGAATCAAGACTAGTTATTTTCTTCTTGTAGATATTTCTTCTTTGTAATCCATGACTATATTGTAAAGCAATCATTATATTTCTCTGTTTGTTTAGCCCCCGAGTGTTTCGGTGACTCTTTACTATATTTGTATGTTTGCGAGGTTTTGAACCAAGGCATTTATATTTTTAAGGCGAATATGATCCCCCGAGCTTTTTATTGAGTACTATTTTGTATTTTTGTTTACTCACGAGGTATCTGAATACCAAGGCAAGGTTTTTCTTTTGTCGATGAACTATATTGAAATTCGTCGGAGCGAAGACTTTGGTCATGTCGATAAAGAAGAAAAGTTATATTGTCACTATCTTTATTATATTGCAGCACCGCGAGCCCGCCTCATTAAAAACCTTCTCCGGCCCCACTCGGTGCCCCGAAAAAGGAAAAGAGTGCGTCTGAAGACTCGCGGGCGTTTCAGTACATTGAAGCTTTACAAAGACTATATTTTGACTCTAGGCGTAAAACGCCTAAGTTGCGCCACGTTCCGGGGTTTGGCTCCTCCACCCCTGTCTTCTTGTCCTTTATTCTGTATGCTCCTCCTCCGATTACTTCCGTGACGATGTAAGGGCCAAGCCACGGTGACTCGAGTTTTTCATGACTTTTTTGCGTGAGTCGAAGGACTAGGTCTCCCACCTGAAAAGATCTTGGCCGCAATCGTCGGCTGTGGTAATTTTTCAAGTCCTGCTGATATTTAGTTACCCGAGATAATACTTCATCTCGAGCTTCATCAAGTGCATCGACGTCATCTTCTAGCGCTCTTCTCGACGTTTCTTCATCATATTCAGCGACACGTGGAGAGTTGTGCTCTATCTCGATTGGTAATACTGCCTCTGCTCCATGAACCAGGAAAAACGGAGTTTCCCGCGTTGCTGTGTTTGGTGTTGTTCGGATGCTCCACAACACGCTTGGTAGTTCTTACGGCCGGGTATGTCGAGCTTTTTCCGAGTGGTCCTAACAAGCGCTTCTTGATACCATTGCGAGATGATGCCATTGGCTTTCTCGACTTGCCCATTGGTTTGAGGATGTGCAAGCGACGCAAAGTTCAGCTTAATACCCACCTCTTCGCAATAATCTTTGAATTCATGGGATGTGAAGTTGCTGCCGTTGTACGTGACGATCTTTGTGGGGCACTCCAAATCTGAAGACGAGGCCTTTTACGAATTTTCTGCGGATGCTCCATCGGTGAATTTATCGGCTTCGCTTCTATCCACTTTGTAAACTTATCGACGGCTACTAGCATGTACTCCTTTCCTCCTGGCCAGGATTTGTGTAACTTACCCACCATATCAAGTCCCCATTGAGCAAAGGGCCAAGACAATGGTATTGGTGCTAGCTCTGCCGCTTTGGAGAGTGAGGTTTTGCGGCGAACCTTTGACATGCGTCGCAAGTTCTTACTATGTCCTTGGCGTCCTCGATTGCTGTCAACCAGTAGAATCCTGCCCGAAAAACCTTGGCTGCGATAGCTCGACTACTTGCGTGGTGGCCACATATTCCTTCGTGTACGTCCTTCAGGATTATTCTTCCTTCTTCGGGTGTAACGCACCTTTGCAAAACGCCTGAAATACTTCGCTTATACAATTCTCCCTTGACCACCGTAAAAGCTTTGGAGCGTCGAATTACTCGCCTTGCTTCAACTGGATCATCGGGTATTTCTTTCCTCATGATGTATGATATGTACGGCTGCATCCACGGTATCTGTATCACCATGACCAAGTCCTGATCCTCTTCTTCGTCCTCTTGCTTTTCCTTGGCAGCCCCCGAGGGTTTCTTCTCCTTCTTTTTTGACTTTGTTGGCTTAGTGGATCTTTCTGTTATCTCTTCCCAGAATACACCTGGCGGGACTGGAAGGCACTGTGACCCGATGTTTGCAAGAACGTCGGCTTCGTCATTGCTCAACCTGCTAATATGATTTACTTCGCATCCGTCGAATAACTTCTCAAGCTCGTTGTACACCTCCTTGTATGCCATCATGCTATCATTGATTGCATCACATTGGTTCATAACTTGCTGAGCCACCAACTGTGAGTCGCCAAAGATTTTTACTCGAGTTGCTCCACAGGCTTTCGCCATCTTCATCCCGTGTATGAGAGCCTCATATTCTGCTTCATTGTTAGATGCGTTAAGGAACGTCATCCGGAGGATGTACTTCAATTTGTCGCCTTCAGGTGATATGAGTACTACTCTCGCGCTTGACTCCTTCTAGTCTCTTGGACCCATCAAAGTTCATGGTCCAAGTTCTCGATAAATCTGGAGGTCCTGTATTTTGTAACTCCATCCATTCTCGCGATGAAGTCCTGGCAGTATTTGCGACTTTATTGCTTTTCTTTTTCATACGTGATGTCCCGAGGGAAAGTTCTATTCCCCAAAGGGAGACACGACCGTAGCTTCGGGTTATTCGGTATATTTGACAAGGGAGCTTCATTGACCACTATGATCGGGTGTGCCGAAAAATAGTGGCGCAATTTTCGTGTCGTGAACACTCCATATGCTAGCTTTTGATACCGAGGGTACCTTTGTTTTGAAGGTGACAAGACTTCGCTCACGAAGTATCTTGGCCGCTGCACTCCATGGATTTTCCCTTCTTCCTCTCTTTCGACAACTAATACTTGTGCTAACCACTTGGGGCGTGGCTGCAATATACGACGGGAGAGGTTCCTTTTCCTTTGGAGCCACCAGGATTGGTGGTGTCGAGATTTTTCGCTTCAGATCCTCGAAAGCTCTGTCGGCCTCTTCGTTCCACTGGAATTTATCTCCTTGTTTTATCGGCGCATAAAATGGTAACGCTTTTCTCCTAACCCGGCGACGAACCTGCTCAAAGGCTGCGACTCGCTTGATTAGCTGCTGTATTTCTTTCAACTTTGTTGGCTTTCTCATTGTTACTATGGCTTGTATTTTGTCGGGATTTGCTTCAATCCCTCTTGCCGAAACTAGAAACCCCGAGAAGTTCTCCTGTTTGGGACGCCAAAAGAACACTTCGTCGGGTTCAGTTTGAGGCAGAATTTGTCGAGGTTGTCAAAAGTTTCTTTGAGATCCTCGATCAATGTTGTCCCCTTTTTGATGTTATGACGACATCATCGATGTATACTTGCACGTTTTTCCCGATCTGTGTTGCTAAACACTTACGCATCATCCTCGATATGTTGCTCCCGCATGTTTTAGACCAAAGGGCAGTGGCGTGTAGCAAAACACGCCGTAAGGTGTAATAAACGCTGTCTTGGCTTCATCATCTTCTTTTAATCTGATCTGGTTATAACCCGAGTATGCATCCAAGAAGGAAAGACGTTCGCAACCTGCCGTGGAGTCGATAATTTGATCGATCCTTGGGAGGGAAAGTGATCCTTAGGACAATGTTTATTGAGACACGTAAAGTCGACGCACATGCGAAGGACTGTCGTGTTTTTCTTCGGCACCATCACTTTGGGTTAGCTACCCATGTGGCTTACGTAGATATTTCTACGATAAAACCAGCTTCTTCGAGTCGATTTATTTCTGAAAGCATGGCTTTGCGGTTTGGTTCCGAAAACGCCGCAAAGGTTGTCGATTGGTTTATTTGTTGGATCCGAATTTAGGTGGTGCTCGGCAAGTTCCACAGGTACTCCTGGCATGTCAGCTGGACACCATGCAAAGATTTTCCGGTTCTCACGGAGGAACTTGACGAGCGCGCTTTCCTATGCGATATCCATATCGTTTGCGATAGATGTCGTCTTTTTGGATCTGTCGGGTGAATCTGCACCTCCTTAGAATTTTTCTCTGTGTTGAAAGTTGATTCTTTATTTGGCCTTCCAGTCGGCGCATGCGTCGTAATCAGTCATGCTTTTTGACGCCAAGTACTCGGCTTGCATCCCGAAAGTTTACGCCAACTTTGTGAAAATCCTTGTCGCACTTATCGGCTAAGGCAAAGCTTCCCTTGGCGTGATTGGTCCTCTTGGTCCGGGCAACCTCCACAACAGGTATGTATAGTGTGGTACGCCATAAATCTAGCATATGCTGGTCGTCCCAACAGAGCGTGGTATTGTGATGGAAAATCCACGACTTCAAATTCAAGCTTCTCGATTCTATAATTTTCTCGGGTCCCAAATTGAACATCGAGATTGATTTTTCCCAATGGATAACTTGGTTTCTCTGGTGTGATGCCGTGGAACCTTGTGTCTCGTTGGTTTCAAGTTTGCTAAGGATATGTTCATCTTCCTCAATGTATCTGCATACATGAGGTTCAAGCTGCTGCCGCCGTCTATGAACACTCGAGAGACATCAAATCCTGCGATAAGCTGGCGTGCAGAATAAGTGCTGACTGCCCTGGTCGAGGAACTTGCTGCGGATGATGCCGCTATTGTGAAGCCGATATCTTGTCCCGACCAATTAAGGTACTCAACTGTTGGTGGAGGCATTTTCTCTGCCATAAACACCTGTCGTGAGATTACTTTTTGAGCTCTATTGGACGGCCTTCCCTTACGAATCATCAACACTGCTCCGTTGGAGTTAGGATCAACATAGGGTGGTGGTGCAGGTGCTGCCGCTATTCTTAGCTGGTGTCGATTGTCCTCTGTAATCGCAGGAGGTGGCGGTAGATGAACCTCGCTCCTAGGCTCCCGAGGGTTTCTCTGTGCTGCTCGAGCGTGAGCATTTTCTCGCGTATCCGAACATTGCACGAAAATTTCGACGGTCTTCTGCAGGTGCCCGATTGTCTTTTCCCGTTCTTTGTCGAGGAAGAAGTGCATCCGGCACGGTCCGTTCAGCATTTCCTCGGGGGACACGAAAGGTCTTGGAAACCTCGGCCCACTATTTTGCCTGTTGCGTGAATCATCCCTATTATCACCTCGCTGTTCTTTGCTTCTCGGTAATCATCTCTCGTTGCCTCCTGTATTTGTCCGAAAACCTGCCGAAATTTGTCCCTGGGCGTCGTAGTTCCGGTACGTCCGAGGAAATCTTCGCCTCGGTTGATAGTTTCGACCACGGTCCTCCTGCGGCGACTGTGTCGTTTGTTGTGGACAGCGTCTTCTCCATCTGCCCATTTATTTGCTATCTCCATTAACGCGGATCTTGTCCTTGGATTGGTCCTTCCCAAATCCTCGACAAAGTCTCCACGCGACTCTGCGACAAACGCATCTATTGCTCTCTCGTCGGATATGTTTTCTGCCGAGTTTTTGATGATATTCCACCTCTGGATGTACTTTCTCATTGGCTCATCGGCTTTTGTCGACACGCTCTCAACTCCTCTAACGATGCGGGTTTTTTGCACGTGGATCTGAAGTTCTTGACGAACACGTCCTCGAAACTTTCCCAGTGTCGATGGATCTGGAGCGAGTTTCTTTATCCATGATCGTGCGGCACCACTCGGGTGCACCTGGATGCTTTGCATGGCTGTTGCTCTAGTTCCTCTGTCGGCTTCACCGTCTCCGGATAGTCGACTAGCCAATCCTCGGGATCTTGAAGGCCGTCGAATTTCGTGAAATTATCGGGTAACTTGACTCCTGAGGGACCTCGCGTGTTTCGGACTCTCCGCGGGAAGCTTGGTCAGCCGCTCAGAGCTTCGTCGTGGAGGTCTGGGGCTTGCCGCGGATCCCTTCTGCTTTGCCGCGCTCTGTCGACTCTTGCTTGTCTTCTTTGTGTCTCTTGCTCCACTTGGCCCTTCAGTCTTTGCCGCTGTTCTTCTTTGCGGGTCGCGGACTATTTTGCCTTGCCACTCCTTCGGGAGGCGTTGATATAAACGCTGTCCCCATATCTCCAACTCCTGCTACCGCCATATTGTACAGTGTTTCCCTTGGGTCACACGGAGGTGGTTTAGATGCAAGGATAAAGGCATGTGTCGCCATATACCCAGCCTCACGGTGTCTTAGGGATGATGTTTCCTCTTGTATCTATCGACATAAAGGACATGTCGAGGTTTTGAACCAAGTGTTCTCTTTCCGCTTCGGGTATGTGTTGCAATCTTGACCTTGCTCTGTTCCGCGCCTCCCGATGGCTATCACCCGTAGTTCTAGATTGTCGACTTAGATCTGCTCTTCTCCTGCTGGATGCAGAAGCTGCCTCCTTTCTCCTGTTCAACTCAGCTGTCTGTTTTTCCAATTCCCTGGCAGCTCGTGCGAGCCTATATTGATATGCTTGCAATTCTTCTGGTGTGGCTGTGGTAGCCATTGGTTACGTGCCGTTCATAGCTCTCGCAGCTCTGTCCCACGCTGCTTGTGAAAGTTGAACTCTATCTCGCGGCTGCGGCCCGACGTATTTGTTGCCCAAGCCTTGTCGCAGATTGGAGGGATCGACGTATGGATTTCCCAAGCTGTCGAAAGCCTCGAGATGTCTCTTCTTGATCTTCAATGGCGTAAATACTGATGATACTTTGTACTCAGATCTACGTTGGGTTTGGTGACATCATCGTTGAGATTGATGAAGACCTTGCCTTGTGAGAGATTTGTCGATGAAGTCATGACTGTCGACATCGCTTGAGCCATCGCTTATATACGAGTCCGAGATGACTCAAACGATATGTCGTTGAAGATCTTGGCGAGTTTCTCTCTTGCTCGATGTCGACGTAGCGTGTCGCCGAGGTTTCTTCTTCTCCTGACTCGTTTGACGATGCATAGCTTGAAAAATCGGAATCGGCCACTGATGATCCCGACGAAATCGGAATCTCGACACGGTACGATCCTTCCTTCTCGACGCGAAAGTGGAACCTTCCGAACGTCATCTCCATGGGCTCCGCCAGATACGCATATGCATCCAAACGGGAGGGTGGGTGAGGAACAAAATCGACAAGACCAGTAGCGATCTGTTTACCTCGATCCATTGTGTTGCTTGCGGTTGACGATGTCGAAGATCTTGAGCGTGCCATCGAGATCAGCTCCTTACGCCTCTAATTCCCACAGACGGCGCCAATTGACAAGGGATTAACTTGTCAATGCCTATGGATTGTAGGCTAGGGTTTAGTTAGAAGTAGAGGGCAAGTAGATCTCGAAGGTTTCAGCCGAAAAGTACTCGACGACTATGAAAACTAGGGTTTGCAGACAATGTTTCGATTGATTCTTTGTCCCTCGACTCCCCCTTATATATGAGGTGAAGCCGAGGGATTCGTGCTATACAAGTTTACAGAGTCCGGGACGGTTTCTAACTCATCCCGCCAGATTACAAACAACACTTCCTATTACAACTCTATCTTTCCTTAGTAAATCTTGGGCTCCCGAATCTTCTTATTCTTCGGGTATTGGGCTTCCAGTAAACCCCGGGTACCATCTTCGGCAGGCCCATTTGGGATGCCTATGTCAGCGATGGCGCAGAGGTCTGCGACGGTGCTCACCTCGCTCTCCATCGACCTCCCTGTCGTGGACGAGGACGACGCCGTCTCATACTGCGAAGGTCGGCGGATCAATCTCCTCCGTGAGCGCCTGGATCTTGAGGTCGAAGGCGCGGGACGGCGGCTCGAGGCGGCGGATGTAGAGGACTGCCATCCAACGATGTGCTGTTGTGCTTGTAGGCGTGGGGACCAAATTAGCCAGAGCCGTCCCCGCGTGCGCACCTGCCACGGGATCCAGGACCAGTAGAAGGCCGCTTCCTGGAGGACCAAGCCGACCGCTGCCGTGTGCGCACCTGCCACGGGATCCAGAACCAACAGAAGACGAGGAGGCCGGCATGGTGAAGAGTAGGCGCCCAAGCGCCCGCGCTGTCGTCCGTCTACACCTCTACGCCCACGCACGCCCAGGGCGGCATCGGGGACCCGCGGGCAGAGAGTGAGGTCGAGGCGGGCGGCGGAGGAGTAGCCTGCGAGCGCGGCGCGGAGGAGGTCCGCGCGGTAGGGGTGGAGCACGTGGCGGTGGCGCAACTTGGCGTCGTCGCGGCGGCGGCTGCCACGACCACGACCGTCCTCTCCGTGGCCATGGCAGGGGTGAGACGCGGCGGCGCTTGGAGAGGGTTGGAGAGAGGGCGCTTGGAGAGAGAAAGTAGATCGAGGTTCTGAGAGGGAGAGGAGTGGGTGTCGGTTCTGACTTCTGAGTGGGTGAGGGCGTGGGTGGGTGCGTGGCTATGTTGGGTGCGTGCGCGTGGGGTGGTGAGGGCGCACAGTGGTGCACCACGCGCAGATGCGCCATGGAGGTGTGTGATTTTGGCCAGCACAGTGGCGCACCACATATAGGTGCGCCATTGCTACGTTACATAGCATTGCACTAGTTTTCTATTACATCCATCTGTAGTCCAGCTGTAGTCCAGCTCAAGAATTAGTAGTGGCCTATCTCTGTACTAGTGCGCCATTGCTAATATGCTACTAGTGGAGCACCATTTTTTGGTGCGCCACTACTATATAGCAGTGGAGCACCAGTAAAGTGGTGCGCCACTAATACCATTCTTACGGCTAGACCTTTTTCTAGTAGTGTAGTGTATGGAGCTTTGCACTAGTTTTCTATTACAATTTATTTCTAAATTATTTAAATGTTTTGGCAACTATACGCATGGAGAGATGAGATTGATATTAATAGCATCGTTACTAGCTGATATGGATACCAAACGGGCACCCCAATGCAAAGACGGCCTAGGAGACAAGGAAGGCTCGTTGTTCGGCCGATCCTAGATTGGGCTTGCATAAGAGAAGACGTCGGTCAATAGGAGTCAGCGGCTAGGACGCCAAGTAGGTTTTTCATAGAAGAAGCTCCATGCTTAGCCGTAATAGAACTCTATGACACGTACCGATACGGGTTAAGCTCTGTGTTACACCCTTTATAAGGTAGCATAGGACGGTCCCTAGAGGAGAGATGAGCTAGTACAACTCGCCCTAGCGCTAGTCATAATAGTCTAGGCCGGCGAGTTCTCTTGCAATCATATACCACCAATAATAGCAGAAGTAACAATAGGGTTTTACCTCCAGAGCGAGCGGCCAAACCTGGGTACATCATTAACTGATCCCATCCTTGGTATTACTCGGTGACTTCTTCCCCCCGTAAGTCATCTCGTGATGGTATATGCGTGAGTTTCTCACAACACTGACTTTGCATATTGGAGTGTAAAAAGAAATTTTGAAGGTACTATATATTATTTTCCAGGATAATTTTTTATGCACTTCGTTATTTAAAGTCAAATTTTATTTATGCATTAATTGACTAGTTTTGACATGGATCTCCAAAATCACAGAACCATTATTGTGCCCTGGTAGCATGTACTTTTGGTAGCACCTATTTTGTGCCGACATTGATATATCGTGGAACAAACCACAAGTGTTGCAGAAACTAGATAATTTCCTGCACGTTGTTGCGGGGTAATAGGGTAATAAATAAAGATATTTTTCTAAGGAATAGACATACGAGGAGTGGAAAAGTAATTATAGTATACAATTTCTATGTTGTTGAACCAAACAAATATGAAAAAGTATGAACTACGCATAACATATGCAATAAACCAATGTTGGTGATGGCTAAACATTAATTCATGTTACAAACTGTAGAAACAAAATATATAATTTATTAAGTTAGTTTTACAAAGAATTGAAGATGCTGGTTTGCTTTAGATCGGCTCAAGTAAAAGCTGAAGATGCACTGCACAAGTTCACATGGAGAAAATTGTTGTTAATATTTTGATATTTGCATCTTAATATTTAAGGAATAAAATAGACTATGCGCATCCAAAGTGCACATAGGGAGTGGATTAAGAATTTTATTTACGATCTGGCAAATCCAAACCTGTGGTCATGTAAAGATATTATAGTAGGTAAAGTATGAACGTCCTATAAGGATATGCGCCATAAGGTTTTCTTGATTTTCTTCTGCAGGATTCTGTCTTGGTACTAACAAAATGTGCATCCACGATCCATGTTCAGACTTTAGAAACAATCAAATCTAAAAATATTTAAACATTAAAAACTAATTAGAAAACGTACAAATTTGAAAACATTTAAATTTGAAAATTTTAGATTAAAAAGTTTAAAAAACCTGACCGACGAAACCGAAAACCGGAGAAACAAGAAAAGGCGGAAGAAACAAAATAAAATCCAAAAACTGAAGAAAACCGACCATATATCGCTCGTTAATGGGCCGGCCCACGAGCCCAATCCCTTCAGGTGGGAGCGAAACGCTCCCGCACCGTGCGGAAAATAGACGTTTGTGTGATTGAAACGTTTAGAACAGCAAGCTGGCCTGATGCTAAACGAGATTTTCTAGGCCCATTTATATACACTTCGATCCCTTCTATCGCTGAAGGCAACCGACTCACGATGGCAACACGAGTGTTAACTGTGAAGCAATTAATCATCAGTTAAAAGAAGAAGAAATTTTCTCAAATAATATTATAACACGAGTACGCGAACACAATTTGCGTGTATAAGCATGTCTAATGATAATTCCGAAGCTGCCTCATGTCACATGGGGCTACGCTCCCCATTTTGAAAAAAAAGGCAGCACTGGCTCATGGCTCATCCTTTCCAGATACGTTTCCAACTATGGCTTACAACTTGCAATTTAGATTTCTTTCGATCAAACTTGCAATTTAGATGGGGAGATAAGGTAAGAGTATCAAATCTGTATGTGACTATTTTCGCAGTCGGGCAGTTATCGATCTTCAAGAACCATCCGAATCAAAGTCAAGTTGCTTAAACCAAAGATCGCCGCATGCAGTATAAAATTCGTTTAGCTTCCATTTGGAACAATTAATTAATAGCGAGATAAACATCAGATGTGATGATATTCATAGAATTTAGCTAAAAATTGATGTCTAAATAGAAAATTAATCGGTAGTATTGCCTTCGATGGAACCGGGTTGATGTCGGACTCTTCAACACACTCGAATAGCGGCACTGTTGGGCACTTGGAGCAAGACTAGACATGACGGAGGAACTGGGCAAGTTTTTCTTTGAGGCTGGGAACTAGGCAAGTATGGTAGAGGTCAGGGGTGAAGCAAGAGAGCGGCGGCGGCGGCGAGTCCTTCTTTCTTAAAGAATGTAGTGATCCAGCCACTTAAGTTGGTTTAATCATGTTTGATATACCTTCTTATGCATCATGCTTCTCATAACATGCATCATCATCATTGCTTTATCATGAAATTAAATAGAAGTTCAAACTTTTCTCATTATCTTTGTTATGTGAAAACTACACCTCATAATGGTGATTATGTTAAACCTTTCTAAAAAAAAATCCGTAATGCTTGGTCAGCACCTTACTGCTGCTAGGTTATCATATCCCAAATTATGAGATAATAGTAGCTCATTGCTATTTTTACTTTGCCATTGAGCTATTATGATCATATTGCCTTTTTCAACTTAATAAACTATTTGGATCATGTTGCCAATGTGGTTTAGATTATCTTGAAATGTACCCACTGTTATTTTACTTGAGGTACATCAAAATATCTTTATAGCTCTAGTTTTTCCACTCAAAATACTAGCTACATAATTCAGTTTTCAGGTTTTGTCAAATTCTGGCTGCACTGTTCTCAATTTTGTAAACCATTCAAATCAACTCCGTTTGAGCTGAAAATTTTACTAGATGCCAAAAATAGTTATATATTTTTTTGTAAAATTTTCAAAAATTTCTGAGCTCATTTGGTTGCCCAACTATGTTAAAACAGAGAGCAGTTTCAGAAAACAGCAAACAGTTTTTTTTTCAGTTTCAGAAAACGTGTGCGCAGCAGTCTTCTTCCCCGTGGCAGCCAATGACCGGGCAGTGAGGTCGGCGACGTGCTCGCCGTTCATCGACGCCCAGGCCTTCTTGGACATACCCTTGACCTTTATAAGTCTTCCTGGAGCCTCAGCCCCACTTCTCCCCTCTTCCCCAACCTCCTGTAGCCCTAGATCGAGAAGGCCGTCTCGACGCCATTGACGCCGGCAAGTTTTCCCGAGGCAAGATTCTGGAGCCCTGTTCATGTCATTTTGTACCCCTTGGCTTGGTTCTTCTCGGTGACCTTCTTTCCCCCTCCATCTCGCAGCAACGGAGGAGATCGGACATCATCTTCTCCAACTCCGACCGTACTCCGGCAACCTTTTTGACAGTTCCGGTGAGCCTCTGCTGAAACAGCCATGTCCTTAAGATTCTCTGTACCGTGGTGCATCCTTTTGATGTACGTGTTACTTCAGATGTTCACCTGCATCGAGCTGCCGCCGTGACCTGAACGACAGTGCCAACCTGCTGCCAACGACATTGACCACCGAAGCCTCTTCTTCCTTTCCCGACCATTTGCATTGAGTTTATGGTGAGATATCTACCCCCATTGCTTGTTATCCCCTTGAATTCCTGGTATGTAGCCATCCATGCATGTATATGCTGGTATGTTGGGTGTGTTGCCCTGCACGCTCCGGTGTGTGCTGCTGTTCAAGCATGCTTGCATCTCTTCTCAAGCGATATTTTGTCAATATGAGACTTCCTGTAGATGCCCTATGTTCCTAGCTTTCAAACGTAACAAACGGCTCGCGATTTAGTTCAGAAAACCGCTGGAAATCCACCTTTCTCTGCAGCTATGTTCTAAGTTCAGAGTTCACGAACTGAACTTCTTCGACCTCCTCTAAACAGAAAATAACAGCCAGCCACGTCTGCAAGTTTTGTTTATTTGTATATGCAACTTGTAAAAATCCTAGAAAATTCATACTAACTCCGTTTTGGGTGATTCAAATTGCTAGATTCGTAATTTTGAAAGATCTACACCGTGGTGTGAGTTTTGCTGCATGATCATGTCTGTAAAAACCCGAGAAGAGTTTGTGCCTTAATAAGTAGTAATTCAAATCATGCAAACTTGTAGATTCCATATCTTGAGATAGGAATCTCCAAAATGAGTGAATCAAATTGCTGTACTCATATTGTAACCCCATCTACACTGTGATGTTAGTTTTACCACTGTTGTACATATACTTGAAAATGCATGTATGCGATGGATCATTTGACTATTCTTATGATACCGCATTTGATTTTTGCTTGCTCGTGATGAACTCAAATTGATTGCTCTATATTATCATGGCATGTGCATCATGAAACCATCATCATGGCATTTCATTGATTTATGTACTGAGAACAAAACCATTGTTGAATGAGTGACCTATTTTCCTTCTATTTGGATTGCCATAGGTGATGAGGAGGGTGTGAATTGTGGGGACGACGGTTCACTGTACCAGCAGGGTGATAAAAGGCAAGCAGCCCTTAGGGTGTATCAACTTTACTATTTTGAATATGACATGCTTGGTGTGATGTCATGATTGTGTTGGAGACACTACCCTTGTGGTTCTAAATGATTGTTTACTACCGTTAATGTTGGTCATTAGCATGTGTAGGAGTTGTTTGTGGTAAACATGGGATTGGTATGCCATTGGTTTGGATATGATCCTAAGTTTGGGTATTTATGTTGTTGGGCTGTAAGCATCGGTCCTTGCTCTTTGGGTCTTGGGTGACTTGGTAACTTTGAGCATGGCATCGGGCTTAGCGGTTTACCTCCTTGGTTGAGAGTCATGACATGATCAGCGAGTGATGTCTCTGATTATGATAATTAAAATTGCAACTAAAATGAATCGACTGGAGTGGGTACCCTGATATTTGCTTCTTTATCCCACTTAAGTCACTTTAAGGATAAATTATTATGCATTTGATCCCAAGCTATATCGTACCACCGAGGCTTAGCATAGTAGCTGCAAATTTTTAGTTGGTATTTTCCTTGGTTGGATTTGGGGTTTCGGACATGGTGTCCTGTAAAAAGGACATGGTGTCTCTTTTCGTGCCCATCCTAGCTAGATGGCGCACAACCCGCAAACGAGGAACCATAACTGTACTTTGGGCTTCGACTGCAACCTATGGACCAGGTCAACGCTTTCTAGAAGCACCCTGGAGTGAACCTAGGGGCAGCTACTATGTTAGGGCGACTTGTTGGAAAGGTCTTATAGTGGTTCACCGACTTTCTTGTCCTCTGTAATAGAGGTCAGAATGCTTGGGTGAGGGTAAAATTATACACCACTGCAGGGTTAAATCTATTCGAGTAGCATTGTCCAGGGTCATGGACATGCTTGGTTAATTCACACATGAGATGTAAGTCACTAATGGTCAAGCGTCGGTCTCGGGATACATTTTGGAAATGTTGAACCCCTCATATATATGCTTTACTTACACCATTGTTATTTTGGTAATATAATTAACTGCTAGATGTCAACTCTATTGCTCATAGTCATGTTATGATATCCGTTGCTTATCCATGTTATACAATATTTGTATATGTTGCTGAATTCATTATACTTTAGGTCACTTGTGGGTGGATCCAATGATCCTCCGATTCCGGGGTTGTGATGCGATGAACATGAACCTAGAATGAGTGACTTTTTACCATGTATTAGATGTGTTTTATTGATGATTTTTCGTTCTGGACAATGGTGCAGAATTTTGTCATGTTTTGCTAATATTGATGTCATTGTCAATTGCTTATGTTTCTCTTGTTTCTCAAAAAAAAATTCCAGAACTGATGGGATATGGACATAGGTTCTTTTACTTGGTTATATGATGTATTTTAGAGTGGAAATCATGATGGTTTAGGTGCTGAACAAATGAGTTCAGATCTAAACATATGTTTGTTTTAGGAGACCTCATATGCAATTGTGTACTTTTGCTTTAACTTGATTAATATGCATGCTATGGAACTAATCTAAGATGGAGGAAAGTAAGTCTTGCTGAGTACCTTAAGTACTCACCCTTGCTGTTGTAATCTTTTTGCGGAGGATAAAACTTCACTTGGCAGCGAGTCCGAGTATGACCTCGACGAGTAGTTTGGTTCTACCTTCAGCAGCTTAGTCCCTTGGGTTGTTGGTGGGCGAACTGTGTCAACACCCGGATTTTTAAATTCAGATGCCTATTATGCCGTACCTCGCAATCCCAGAAATATTGTTTTTGCGAGACATAATAGATTGATATCACAACACATCATTCATTACATACCATAATCGTCTTACAAATAAAGGATCACATGATCCAGTCTTAATACAACATAGAGGATCTAGAGATCCTATTACAAAACACATAGCGAAAGCGAAGTAGCGGTTGTGGTCCATCTGTTCCACAGGCAACTGTTGATGTCAGGAGTGGTCCTAGTTGTCGTAGACGTCCTGCTGTCCTTCATCCTGTTACTGGGCTCATCTTCATAGTCTGGCCATTTGAATAGCCAGGGACACAGCCATGAGTAATTTAAAGTACTCGCAAACTAATACTAGTGTAAGCATTATCAACTATAGTAAGGGGGTTCTAAGCTCTAGGTTCATTTGCATAAAGCCAGTTTTATTTCATAAGCACTTTGAATAAAAAAAACTCTTCATTTGCCTAACTTAACTCAAGTGGGAACATTAATGTCATTCCCACAACTCTGTTGTGATTCAAAGTCAAAGTCACCTTTCAAACTCAAGTCACAAGTCACCATTCATATTTTGGAAAAGTTCTGATGACGGAACAATATGGCCTTTCCAACTGTCCATGACCGCGGACGCGGCTATTCGAATAGTTTTACACTCTGCAGAGGTTGCACACTTATGCCACAACATTTGATTCCATCCGTCAGGGATAACCCTGAATCATCGTAACTCAGTACGCGGATCATCAACCATAACCTTTTACTTACATACCCTAGTATAGGTACCTCTCCCCATGAGCTTGGCCTCCCAGTGAAGACAAACCGTCAGCCTGGGAACTGCACAGGGCTTGGACCGTACATTCACCTCATTTCACATCATTCCACATTCTACGGAGGCAGCCTCGGCATAACCCATATGATGCTTGTTCAGAGGGAACCCATACTAAGATGTATAAATTTCCAGTTAAGCCCTACCCATAATCAGGTATTGTGGGGGTACTTAAAATTGGAAAGGTATCGCATCCAAACCCAACATCAGGTTTTATCAACATTCACCATCTCATTCAGGTCATATTCACCTTCAAAGATCTTTCAATAGAATGACTCATCATTCCTAGATTTTCAAATTCATTTCAAATCACAAGTTCCCATCTAGAGTAGTCAATTTTATTTGTTAGCACTAGCACTAATCATGAGGGGTGCTATCTTGCTTATCCAGCTTGAGGCTAACTTTACTACTCTTGTAACACTCTATACTTAGACCAAAGTTAACTATAAAAGTAACCTTTGATAAATAAAGTAAAAGCTTGAGGGGTAAAAACTTGGGATAGGATCATTGCACATAAAGTAAAGGTAATTTTGCCTTGCTCAAATAGAGCTTTGCACTTGCAAGAATATTAGCTTGCCTTGGTTGGTGTACTGATCAATGTGGTCTTCCTCTTCCTGGAAGTAGACCTCCTCCTCCTGGTACTCCTCTGTACTAGCGTCTAAAACGGATACGAGGTAACAATCACCAATCAACTCTTAAGAGCTAGATTATGCACACATAATGGTTCAAACCATGCTAATCTATCATCACCACCTTACTAGCATGTTGGTTGACTTTGTTTTCTACTTAAGAGAAAAATAATTTCCTCTCATTACAAATATTGCTTTAGGGTTTCTCTTTAAGTCTTGGAGGAAATAATTTCCTCTCATTGAATCTTGTTAAGATTTAATCTCCTCAAATGAATAATATATGAACCAATGTTGACCAAGGTCAACCATTCATCATTATCATTTGGGGAAATGATTTAAATGAGGTAAGGTACCTCATGCAATTTAAACACTATTTGATTTACAATCCTCAAGTGAGCAAGTATGAGATCATGCAACAAGGGTCATCACATTACTTCCTAACACTTGGGAAGATGATTTAAATGAGGTGCTACACCTCATAGATTTGAAATCGTAAAGTTGAAAAGGCTTTAAATGGGCTAGTATTGACTACATAGCAAATTTTTGATTCTACCCATGATCACACAAAGTAACCATGTGATATTTTTTCATAAACAATTAGAGTTTTTAAAATGTGAATTATGAGAATTTGAATCACCTCAAAATTCATCATGGTTGATTTCTAAATTTCTTTGAAGTTGGAAAACCTTCTGAATTGTTATTTTTGTCACACAAATTCTTCACAAGATTTTGGTTTCAATCCAGTGTGGTTGGATAGAGCTTTTCATAAGATTTCCAACAATATAAAGTTTGTCAAATTTGGTTTAGTAGATTTTGTGTTATTCAAATTCAAAGAGGACACCAGTAAGCAAAATTACAGGATTTGATTTAAACTGGATTTGAATTAATGGGCCACGCGGGAAACTAAACGGGCCGCAGAGAGGGAAAAGGGACTGGGCTGGCCCAGCTATGCCCACGGTGCACGTGGGCCAACTGCCAGGGTGGGACCCAGCTGTCAGTGGAACTTAACAGCTGAATCGGTATGTTTCAACGCGTGCCATTGGATTAGAAAGGGATCGGACGAACGAGAAGCGTCGTTTTCTCCGGCGAGAGAGGATTCACTGGCGGCGAGGGTTTGATGCGGGCGAGCTCACCTGCGATCGGTGAGCCAGGGCGGCGACAGTGCTCGAGGTTGTCGACGACGACGAGTCGAACGGTGGTCGTGGGAGGAGCTGCGGTGGCGCCAATCGCCGTCTTCGTCTGTGGCGGTGCTGCGGGACTCCGGCGTGCGATTGGGTGGCTGTGGTGACCAATGTGGAGCGGAGAGGGTGCGAGGAGGCTCAGAGAGGAGAGGGGAGTGGAGTGGTGTGCTTAGATGAGGAAGGGAGGCTCCTTTTTTATAGGCGCGAGAGGTGCCCGTGGGGGTGCGACGAGGGCAAGCATGGCGACGGCGCTCTGGTGCTCAAAGGGGCAAGGGGAGGGCAGAGCTAGGTAGGCGGCATCCAGGCGACGCTAGGGAGCATGCTGGCTAGGATGGGGACGGTCGGGTTAGCGCTGGCGAGTGCGATGCCATGCGGCACGGTGGCGGAAACACGGCGACGATGTCGACGGCTCCGGCGCGTGCGCAGGCACGGGAGCGTGTCTCGCGGATCGCTGTCGTCGAGGTGAGTGGTGTGAGCAGGGAGAGGGCGAGAGGAGGGCTATGTTGACGGCGGTAGGCCGTGTACTGGCGTGTCCAGAGCGTGTCTGGCGTGCACTCTGGCCGTTCTGGGCGCGTCGGGGTGATACGCGTACAGCACGCGTCCGTTGGGAACCCCAAGAGGAAGGTGTGATGCGTACAGCGGCAAGTTTTCCCTCAGTAAGAAACCAAGGTTTATCGAACCAGTAGGAGCCAAGAAGCACGTTGAAGGTTGATGGCGGCGAGATGTAGTGCGGCGCAACACCAGGGATTCCGGCGCCAACGTGGAACCTGCACAACACAACCAAAGTACTTTGCCCCAACGAAACAGTGAGGTTGTCAATCTCACCGGCTTGCTGTAACAAAGGATTAGATGTATAGTGTGGATGATGATTGTTTGCAGAGAACAGTAGAACAAGTATTACAGTAGATTGTATTCGATTAAAAGAATGGACCGGGGTCCACAGTTCACTAGAGGTGTCTCTCCCATAAGATAAATAGCATGTTGGGTGAACAAATTACAGTTGGGCAATTGACAAATAGAGAGGGAATGACAATGCACATACATGATATGATGAGTATTGTGAGATTTAATTGGGCATTACGACAAAGTACATAGACCGCTATCCAGCATGCATCTATGCCTAAAAAGTCCACCTTCAGGTTATCATCCGAACCCCTTCCAGTATTAAGTTGAAAACAACAGACAATTGCATTAAGTATGGTGCGTAATGTAATCAATAACTACATCCTTAGATATAGCATCAATGTTTTATCCCTAGTGGCAACAGCACATCCACAACCTTAGAACTTTCTCATCCTTGTCCTGCATTTAATGGAGGCATGAACCCACTATCGAGCATAAATACTCCCTCTTGGAGTTAAGAGTAAAAACTTGGCCAGAGCCTCTACTAATAACGGAGAGCATGCAAGATCATAAACAACACATAGGTAATAGATTGATAATCAACATAACATAATATTCTCTATCCATCGGATCCCAACAAACACAACATATAGTATTACAGATAGATGATCTTGATCATGTTAGGCAGCTCACAAGACCCGACAATGAAGCACAATTAGGAGAAGACGACCATCTAGCTACTGCTATGGACCCATAGTCCAGGGGTGAACTACTCACTCATCACTCCGGAGGCGACCATGGCGGTGAAGAGTCCTCCGGGAGATGATTCCCCTCTCCGGCAGGGCGCCGGAGGCGATCTCCTGAATCCCTCGAGATGGGATTGGCGACGGCGGCGTCTCTGGAAGGTTTTCCGTATCGTGGCTCTCGGTACTAGGGGTTTCGCGACGAAGGCTATAAGTAGGTGGAGGAGATAGGTCAGGGGGCCACACGAGGGCCCCACACAACAGGCCGGCGCGGCCAAGGCCCAGGCCGCGCCGCCCTAGTGTGTCGCCAGCTCGTGGCCCCACTTCGTATCATCTTCGGTCTTCTGGAAGCTTCGTGTGAAAATAGGCCCCTGGGCGTTGATTTCGTCCAATTCCAAGAATATTTCCTTACTAGGATTTCTGAAACCAAAAACAACGAAACGACAAGCGGCTCTTCGGCATCTCGTTAATAGGTTAGTGCCGAAAAATGCATAAATATGACATAAAGTATGCATAAAACATGTAGATATCATCAATAATGTGGCATGGAACATAAGAAATTATCGATACGTCGGAGACGTATCAGCATCCCCAAGCTTAGTTTCTGCTCGTCCCGAGGAGGTAAACGATAACAAAGATAATTTCTAGAGTGACATGCCATCATAACCTTGATCATACTATTGTAATCATATGTAATGAATGCAGCGATCAAAACAATGTAAATGACATGAGTAAACAAATGAATCATATAGCAAAGACTTTTCATGAATAGTACTTCAAGACAAGCATCAATAAGTCTTGCATAAGAGTTAACTCATAAAGCAATAATTCAAAGTAAAGGTATTGAAGCAACACAAAGGAAGATTAAGTTTCAGCGGTTGCTTTCAACTTGTAACATGTATATATCATGGATAGTTGTCAATGTAAAGTAATATAACAAGTGCAATATGCAAGTATGTAGGAATCAATGCACAGTTCACACAAGTGTTTGCTTCTTGAGATGAAGAGAAATAGGTGAAGTGACTCAACATAAAAGTAAAGGAATGGCCCTTCGCAGAGGGAAGCATTGATTGCTATATTTGTGCTAGAGCTTTGGTTTTGAAAACAAGAAACAATTTTGTCAACGGTAGTAATAAAGCATATGTGTTATGTAAATTATATCTTACAAGTTGCAAGCCTCATGCATAGTATACTAATAGTGCCCGCACCTTGTCCTAATTAGCTCGGATTACCTGGATTATCATCGCAATACATATGTTTTAACCAAGTGTCACAAAGGGGTACCTCTATGCCGCCTGTACAAAGGTCTAAGGAGAAAGCTCGCATCGGATTTCTCGCTATTGATTATTCTCAACTTAGACATCCATACCGGGACAACATAGACAACAGATAATGGACTCCTCTTTTATGCATAAGCATTCAACAATTATTAATTTTCTCATATGAGATTGAGGATGTTTGTCCAAAACTGAAACTTCCACCATGGATCATGGCTTTAGTTAGCGGCCCAATGTTCTTCTCTAACATTATGCATGCTCTAACCATTCTAGCGGTAAATCTCCCTTACTTCAGACAAGACGGACATGCATAGCAACTCACATGATATTCAACAAAGAGTAGTTGATGGCGTCCCCAGGAACATGGTTATCGCACAACAAGCAACTTAATAAGAGATAAAGTGCATAAGTACATATTCAATACCACAATAGTTTTTAGGCTATTTGTCCCATGAGCTATATATTGCAAAGGTAAAAGATAGAAATTTAAAGGTAGCACTCAAGCAATTTACTTTGGAATGGCGGAGAAATACCATGTAGTAGGTAGGTATGGTGGACACAAATAGCATAGTGGTTGGCTCACGGATTTTGGATGCATGAGAAGTATCCCCTCTCGATACAAGGTTTAGGCTAGCAAGGTTTATTTGAAACAAACACGAGGATGAAGCGGTGCAGCAAAACTCACATAAAAGACATATTGTAAACATTATAAGACTCTACACCGTCTTCCTTGTTGTTCAAACTCAATACTAGAAATTATCTAGACCTTAGAGAGACCAATTATGCAAACCAAATTTTAGCAAGCTCTATCTATTTCTTCATTAATGGGTGCAAAGTATATGATGCAAGAGCTTAAACATGAGCACAACAATTGCCAAGTATCACATTATCCGAGACATTTTAGCAATTACTACATGTATCATTTTCCGTTTCCAACCATATAACAATTTAACGAAGAAGATTCAACCTTCGCCGTGAACACTATGAGTAAAGCCTAAGGACATATTTGTCCATATGCAACAGCGGAGCGTGTCTCTCTCCCACACAAAGAATGCTAGTATCCATTTTATTCAAACAAAACAAAAACAAAAACAAACCGACGCTCCAAGCAAAGTGCATAAGATGTGATGGAATAAAAATATAGTTTCACTAAAGGAACCTGATAATGTTGTCGATGAAGAAGGGGATGTCTTGGGCATCCCCAAGCTTAGACGCTTGAGTCTTCTTGAAATATGCAGGGATGAACCACCGGGGCATCCCCAAGCTTAGAGCTTTCACTCTCCTTGATCATATTGTATCATCTCCCTCTCTTGATCCTTGAAAACTTCCTCCACACCAAACTCAAAACAACTCATTAGAGGGTTAGTGCATAATCAAAACTTACATGTTCAGAGGTGACACAATCATTCTTAACACTTATGGACATTGCACAAAGCTACTGAAAGTTAATGGAATCGAAAAATCCATCAAGCATAGCAAAACAGGCAATGCGAAATAAAAGGCAGAATCTGTCAAAACAGAACAGTTCGTAAAGACAAATTTTATTGAGGCACCAGACTTGCTCAAATGAAAATGCTCAAATTGAATGAAAGTTGCATACATATCTGAGGATCACTCACGTAAATTGGCATAATTTTCTGAGTTACCTACAGAGAATTTGGCCCAGATTTGTGACAGCAAAGAAATATGTTTCTGCGCAGTAATCCAAATCTAGTATGAACCTTACTATCAACGACTTTACTTGGCACAACAATGCACAAAACTAAGATAAGGAGAGGTTGCTACAGTAGTAACAACTTCCAAGACTCAAATATAAAATAAAAGTGTAGAAGTAAAAACATGGGTTGTCTCCCATAAGCGCTTTTCTCCTTTCAGCTAGGCGCAGAAAGTGTGTATCAAGTATTATCAAGAGATGATGCATCTACAGCGGGGTTTGGAGTTTTCTCAACCATGCATTGTATTTTGGATACATAAGTTTCAGAATCTCCCTTTTCATTAGTCTTGGGCTTGCTACTCTCATCAAACAAATTTTCAGGAACAATCCAATCAAAATTCTTTTCTAGTGCCTCGCACATTCCCAAGAGCTTGCAAGGTATTGATGTTTTAATATCCCCCTCATAATTAACTTTATTAGTGTACTTTTGTCTATCTTTTTCCATCTTTTCAAGGGTGCTAGCAAAGTTTGTATAAGAGCCAAGCATATTATATTTAGTAAAGACCTTTCTAGCTTCTCTTGCTACATCACCAAATTCTTTAAGAAGGGTTTCTAGGACAAAATCTTTCTTTTCTCCTTCTTCCATATCACTTAGGGTAAGGAACATATGCTGCATTACAGGGTTGAGGTTAATAAATCTAGCTTCTAACATGTGTACTAAGGAAGCAGCAGCGATTTCATAAGTAGGAGCAAGTTCTACCAGGTGTCTATCTTCAAAATCTTCAACCGTACTAATATGAGTGAAAAAATCTTCTATATTATCTTTACCGAGGATAGACCCTCGGCCTACCGGTACATCCTTAAGAATAAACTTAGGAGGAAACATGATGAAATAAGTAAATGCAAGTAACTAATTTTTTGTGTGTTTTTGATATAGAGTGCAAACAAGACAGTAAATAAAGTAAAACTAGCAACTAATTTTTTTTTGTATTTTGATATAATGCAGTAAACAAAGTAGTAAATAAAATAAAGCAAGACAAAAACAAAGTAAAGAGATTGGAATGTGGAGACTCCCCTTGCAGCGTGTTTTGATCTCCCCGGCAACGGCGCCAGAAAAAGAGCTTGATACGCGTACAGCACGCGTCCGTTGGGAACCCCAAGAGGAAGGTGTGATGCGTACAGCGGCAAGTTTTCCCTCAGTAAGAAACCAAGGTTTATCGAACCAGTAGGAGCCAAGAAGCACGTTGAAGGTTGATGGCGGCGAGATGTAGTGCGGCGCAACACCAGGGATTCCGGCGCCAACGTGGAACCTGCACAACACAACCAAAGTACTTTGCCCCAACGAAACAGTGAGGTTGTCAATCTCACCGGCTTGCTGTAACAAAGGATTAGATGTATAGTGTGGATGATGATTGTTTGCAGAGAACAATAGAACAAGTATTACAGTAGATTGTATTCGATTAAAAGAATGGACCGGGGTCCACAGTTCACTAGAGGTGTCTCTCCCATAAGATAAATAGCATGTTGGGTGAACAAATTACAGTTGGTCAATTGACAAATAGAGAGGACGTGACAATGCACATACATGATATGATGAGTATTGTGAGATTTAATTGGGCATTACAACAAAGTACATAGACCGCTATCCAACATGCATCTATGCCTAAAAAGTCCACCTTCAGGCTATCATCCGAACCCCTTCCAGTATTAAGTTGAAAACAACAGACAATTGCATTAAGTATGGTGCGTAATGTAATCAATAACTACATCCTTAGACGTAGCATCAATGTTTTATCCCTAGTAGCAACAGCACATCCACAACCTTAGAACTTTCTCATCCTTGTCCCCATTTAATGGAGGCATGAACCCACTATCGAGCATAAATACTCCCTCTTGGAGTTAAGAGTAAAAACTTGGCCAGAGCCTCTACTAATAACGGAGAGCATGCAAGATCATAAACAACACATAGGTAATAGATTGATAATCAACATAACATAGTATTCTCTATCCATCGGATCCCAACAAACACAACATATAGTATTATAGATAGATGATCTTGATCATGTTAGGTAGCTCACAAGACCCGACAATGAAGCACAATTAGGAGAAGACGACCATCTAGATACTGCTATGGACCCATAGTACAGGGGTGAACTACTCACTCATCACTCCGGAGGCGACCATGGCGGTGAAGAGTCCTCCGGGAGATGATTCCCCTCTCCGGCAGGGTGCCGGAGGCGATCTCCTGAATCCCCCGAGATGGGATTGGCGGCGGCGGCGTCTCTGGAAGGTTTTCCGTATCGTGGCTCTCGGTACTGGGGGTTTCGCGACGAAGGCTATAAGTAGGCAGATGAGATAGGTCAGGGGGCCACACGAGGGCCCCACACAACAGGCCGGCGCGACCAAGGCCCAGGCCGCGCCGCCCTAGTGTGTCGCCAGCTCGTGGCCCCACTTCGTATCATCTTCGGTCTTCTGGAAGCTTCGTGTGAAAATAGGCCCCTGGAAGTTGATTTCGTCCAATTTCGAGAATATTTCCTTACTAGGATTTCTGAAACCAAAAACAGCAGAAAACAACAACTGGCTCTTCGGCATCTCGTTAAAAGGTTAGTGCCAGAAAATGCATAAATATGACATAAAGTATGCATAAAACATGTAGATATCATCAATAATGTGGCATGGAACATAAGAAATTATCAATACGTCGGAGACGTATCACGGGGCACGTTCCGTTCCCGGCGGTGCGGTGTCGTTCTTCGACGAGGGCTGGTGCAGGCAGGTTCACTAGGTCCTGGGGAAGCTAGAGGACAAGGTCGGATAGGCCAGAGGTGAGAGAGGGAGTGAGGTGGCAAGGGGAGGGCATGGCATGGTCGGCATGCCATTGGCATGGCCATGTGGCCTAGTTGCTAGGGTTACTATGTAGTGGTTTGGGTGAGAGGGGACCAGGGTGAAGGAGATATGCCCAAGAGGCAATAATAAAAGTGGTTATTATATATCTTTATGTTTATGATAAATGTTTAAATATCATGCTATAATTGTATTAACCGAAACATTAGTACATGTGTGATATGTAAACAACAAAGAGTCCCTAGTATGCTGATACGTCTCCGACGTATCGATAATTTCTTATGTTCCATGCCACATTATTGATGTTATCTACATGTTTTATGCACACTTTATGTCATATTCGTGCATTTTCTGGAACTAACCTATTAACAAGATGCCGAAGTGCCGATTCTTGTTTTCTGCTGTTTTTGGTTTCAGAAATCCTAGTAACGAAATATTCTTGGAATTGGACGAAATCAACGCCCAGGGTCCTATTTTGCCACGAAGCTTCCAGAAGTCCGAAGAGGAGACGAAGTGGGGCCACGAGGTGGCCACACCCTAGGGCAGCGCGGCCCCCCCTTGGCCGCGCGGCCCTGTGGTGTGGGGCCCTCGTGCCGCCTCCTGACCTGCCCTTCCGCCTACTTAAAGCCTCCGTTGCGAAACCCCCAGTACCGAGAGCCACAATACGGAAAACCTTCCAGAGACGCCGCCGCCGCCGATCCCATCTCGGGGGATCCAGGAGATCGCCTCCGGCACCCTGCCGGAGAGGGGAATCATCTCCCGGAGGACTCTACACCGCCATGGTCGCCTCCGAAGTGATGTGTGAGTAGTCTACCCCTGGACTATGGGTCCATAGCAGTAGCTAGATGGTTGTCTTCTCCCCATTGTGCTTCATTGTCGGATCTTGTGAGCTGCCTAACATGATCAAGATCATCTATCTGTAATTCTATATGTTGCGTTTGTTGGGATCCGATGAATAGAGAATACTTGTTATGTTGATTATCAAAGTTATGTCTATGTGTTGTTTATGATCTTGCATGCTCTCCGTTACTAGTAGATGCTCTGGCCAAGTAGATGCTTGTAACTCCAAGAGGGAGTATTTATGCTCGATAGTGGGTTCATGCCTCCATTGATATCTGGGACAGTGACAGAAAGTTCTAAGGTTGTGGATGTGCTATTGCCACTAGGGATAAAACATTAGTGCTATGTTCAAGGATGTAGTTACTAGTTACATTACGCGCAATACTTAATGCAATTGTCTGTTGTTAGCAACTTAATACTGGAGGGGTTCGGATGATAACTTTGAAGGTGGACTTTTTAGGCATAGATGCATGCCGGATGGCGGTCTATGTACTTTGTCGTAATGCCCAATTAAATCTCACTATACTCATCATAATATGTATGTGCATGGTCATGCCCTCTTTATTTGTCAATTGCCCAAGCTGTAATTTGTTCACCCAACATGCTGTTTATCTTATGGGAGAGACACCTCTAGTGAACTGTGGACCCGGTCCAATTCTTTATCTTGAAATACAATCATCGCAATCTTGTTCTCTTTGTTTTGCAAACAATCATCTTCCACACAATATGGTTAATCCTTTGTTACAGCAAGCCGGTGAGATTGACAACCTCACTTTGTTTCGTTGGGGCAAAGTACTTTGGTTGTGTTGTGCAGGTTCCACGTTGGCGCCGGAATCCCTGGTGTTGCGCCGCACTACATCCCGCCGCCATCAACTTTCAACGTGCTTCTTGGCTCCTCCTGGTTCGATAAACCTTGGTTTCTTTCTGAGGGAAAACTTGCTGCTGTGCACATCATACCTTCCTCTTGGGGTTCCCAACGAACGTGTGAGTTACACGCCATCAAGCTCTTTTTCTGGCGCCGTTGCCGGGGGAGATCAAGACACGCTGCAAGGGGAGTCTCCACTTCTCAATCTCTTTACTTTGTTTTTGTCTTGCTTAGTTTTATTTACTACTTTGTTTGTTGCACTAAATCAAAATACAAAAAAATTAGTTGCTAGTTTTACTTTATTTGCTATCTTGTTTGCTATATCAAAAACACAAAAAAATTAGTTACTTGCATTTACTTTATCTAGTTTGCTTTATTTACTGTTGCTAAAATGGCCAACCCTGAAAATACTAAGTTGTGTGACTTCACAACCACAAATAATAATGATTTCTTATGCACACCTATTGCTCCACCTGCTACTACAGCAGAATTCTTTGAAATTAAACCTGCTTTACTGAATCTTGTTATGCGAGAGCAATTTTCTGGTGTTAGTTCTGATGATGCTGCTGCCCATCTTAATAATTTTGTTGAACTATGTGAAATGCAAAGGTATAAAGATGTAGATGGTGACATTATAAAATTAAAATTGTTCCCTTTCTCATTAAGAGGAAGAGCTAAAGATTGGTTGCTATCTCTGCCTAAGAATAGTATTGATTCATGGACTAAATGCAAGGATGCTTTTATTGGTAGATATTATCCCCCTGATAAAATTATATCTTTGAGGAGTAGCATAATGAATTTTAAACAATTAGATACTGAACATGTTGCTCAAGCTTTGGAAAGAATGAAATCTCTGGTTAAAAATTGCCCAACCCATGGACTGACTACTTGGATGATCATCCAAACCTTCTATGCAGGACTAAATTTTTCTTCGCGGAATTTATTGGATTCAGCTGCTGGAGGTACCTTTATGTCCATCACTCTTGGTGAAGCAACAAAGCTTCTTGATAATATGATGATCAACTACTCTGAATGGCACACGGAAAGAGCTCCACAAGGTAAGAAGGTAAATTCTGTCGAAGAAACCTCTTCCTTGAGTGATAAGATTGATGCTATTATGTCTAAGCTTGTGAATGATAGGACTAATATTGATCCTAATAATGTTCCATTAGCTTCATTGGTTGCACAAGAAGAACATGTTGATGTAAACTTCATTAAAAATAATAATTTCAATAACAATGCTTACCGGAACAATTCTAGTAACAACTATAGGCCATATCCTTATAATAATGGCAACGGCTATGGGAATTCTTATGGGAATTCTTACAACAATAATAGGAGTTCACCCCTGGACTTGAAGCCATGCTTAAAGAATTTATTAGTACACAAACTGCTTTTAACAAATCTGTTGAAGAAAAGCTTGGGAAAATTGATATACTTGCTTCTAAAGTTGATAGTCTTGCTGCTGATGTTGATCTTTTGAAATCGAAAGTTATTCCTAATGAGAATCATCATAATAAAATTCTTACTACAGCAAATGCCATCCAATTCAGAATTAATGAGAATATAAGATTGATGGCTGAACTGCGTGCTAGGTGGGATAGAGAAGAAAATGAAAAACTAGCTAAAGAGAAGAATGTAGCTAAAGTTTGGACTATTACCACCACTAGTAATGCTAATGCTACACATGTTGCTGCACCTCCTACTATTAATAATAAAAGAATTGGTGTTAGCAATGTTTCCACTTCTAATGCAAAGCGCAAGAAAGCGCACAAAGCTGCTAAAGCTCATTAAATCGCTCGTGATAAAACTGCTGAAATTTTTTTCAACATTGGGGATGATGATCCCATTGCTTTAGATTATAATGGTTTGAATTTTGATGATTTCCACATCTCTGAAGTTATAAAGTTCTTGCAAAAACTTGCTAAAAGTCCTAATGCTAGTGCTATAAATTTGGCTTTCACACAACATATTACAAATGCTCTCATAAAAGCTAGAGAAGAGAAACTAGAGCGCGAAGCCTCTATTCCTAGAAAGCTAGAGGATGGTTGGGAGCCCATCATTAAGATGAAGGTTAAAGATTTTGATTGTAATGCTTTATGTGATCTTGGTGCAAGTATTTCCGTTATGCCTAAGAAAATTTATAATATGCTTGACTTGCCACCGCTGAAAAATTGTTATTTGGATGTTAATCTTGCTGATCATTCTACAAAGAAACCTTTGGGGAAAGTTGATAATGTTCGCATTACCGTTAACAATAACCTTGTCCCCGTTGATTTTGTTGTCTTGGATATTGAATGCAATGCATCTTGTCCCATTATATTGGGAAGACCTTTTCTTATTTGTTGGTGCTATCATTGATATGAAGGAAGGTAATATAAAATATCAATTTCCTCTCAAGAAAGGTATGGAACACTTCCCTAGAAAGAGAATGAAGTTACCTTTTGATTCTATTATGAGAACAAATTATGATGTTGACACTTCGTCTCTTGATAATACTTGATACACACTTTCTGCGCCTAGCTGAAAGGCGTTAAAGAAAAGCGCTTATGGGAGACAACCCATGTTTTTACCTACAGTACTTTGTTTTTATTTTGTGTCTTGGAAGTTGTTTACTACTGTAGCAACCTCTCCTTATCTTAGTTTAGTGTTTTGTTGTGCCAAGTAAAGTCGTTGATAGAAAAGTTCATACTAGATTTGGATTACTGCGCAGAAACAGATTTCTTTGCTGTCACGAATCTGGGCTGTTTTCCCTGTAGGTAACTCAGAAAATTATGCCAATTTACGTGAGTGATCCTCAGATATGTACGCAACTTTCATTCAATTTGAGCATTTTCATTTGAGCAAGTCTGGTGCCTCGATAAAATTCGTCAATACGAACTGTTCTATTTTGACAGATTCTGCCTTTTATTTCGCATTGCCTCTTTTGCTATGTTGGATGAATTTCTTTGATCCACTAATGTCCAGTAGCTTTATGCAATGTCCAGAAGTGTTAAGAATGATTGTGTCACCTCTGAACATGTTAATTTTTATTGTCGCTAACCATCTAATGAGTTGTTCTAAGTTTGGTGTGGAGGAAGTTTTCAAGGATCAAGAGAGGAGTATGATGCAACATGATCAAGGAGAGTGAAAGCTCTAAGCTTGGGGATGCCCCGGTGGTTCACCCCTGCATATACTAAGAAGACTCAAGCGTCTAAGCTTGGGGATTCCCAAGGCATCCCCTTCTTCATCGACAACATTATCAGGTTCCTCCCCTGAAACTATATTTTTATTCCATCACATCTTATGTGCTTTGCTTGGAGCGTCGGTTTGTTTTTGTTTTTGTTTTGTTTTGAATAAAATGGATCCTAGCATTCACTTTATGGGAGAGAGACACGCTCCTCTGTAGCATATGGACAAGTATGTCCTTAGTTTCTACTCATAGTATTCATGGCGAAGTTTCTTCTTCATTAAATTGTTATATGGTTGGAATTGGAAAATGATACATGTAGTAATTGCTATTAATGTCTTGGGTAATGTGATACTTGGCAATTGTTGTGCTCATGTTTAAGCTCTTGCATCATATACTTTGCACCCATTAATGAAGAAATACATAGAGCATGCTAAAATTTGGTTTGCATATTTGGTTTCTCTAAGGTCTAGATAATATCTAGTATTGAGTTTGAACAACAAGGAAGACGGTGTAGAGTCTTATAATGTTTTCAATATGTCTTTTATGTGAGTTTTGCTGCACCGGTTCATCCTTGTGTTTGTTTCAAATAAGCCTTGCTAGCCTAAACCTTGTATCGAGAGGGAATACTTCTCATGCATCCAAAATACTTGAGCCAACCACTATGCCATTTGTGTCCACCATACCTACCTACTACATGGTATTTTCCGCCATTCCAAAGTAAATTGCTTGAGTGCTACCTTTAAAATTCCATCATTCACCTTTGCAATATATAGCTCATGGGACAAATAGCTTAAAAACTATTGTGGTATTGAATATGTACTTATGCACTTTATCTCTTATTAAGTTGCTTGTTGTGCGATAACCATGTTCCTTTGGGAAAGCCATCAACTACTCTTTGTTGAATTTCATGTGAGTTGCTATGCATGTTCGTCTTGTCTGAAGTAAGAGAGATCTACCACCTTATGGTTAAGCATGCATATTGTTAGAGAAGAACATTGGGCCGCTAACTAAAGCCATGATCCATGGTGGAAGTTTCAGTTTTGGACATATATCCTCAATCTCATATGAGAAAATTATTAATTGTTGTTACATGCTTATGCATAAAAGAGGAGTCCATTATCTGTTGTCTATGTTGTCCCGGTATGGATGTCTAAGTTGAGAATAATCAATAGCGAGAAATCCAATGCGAGCTTTCTCCTTAGACCTTTGTACAGGTGGCATAGAGGTACCCCTTTGTGACACTTGGTTAAAACATGTGCATTGCGATGATCCGGTAGTCCAAGCTAATTAGGACAAGGTGCGGGCACTATTAGTACACTATGCATGAGGCTTGCAACTTGTAAGATATAATTTACATGATACATATGCTTTATTACTACCGTTGACAAAATTGTTTCATGTTTTCAAAATCAAAGCTCTAGCACAAATATAGCAATCGATGCTTTTCCTCTATGGAGGACCATTCTTTTACTTTCAATGTTGAGTCAGTTCACCTATTTCTCTCCACCTCAAGAAGCAAACACTTGTGTGAACTGTGCATTGATTCCTACATATTTTCTTATTGCACTTATTATATTACTCTATGTTGACAATATCCATGAGATATACATGTTACAAGTTGAAAGCAACCGCTGAAACTTAATCTTCCTTTGTGTTGCTTCAATACCTTTACTTTGAATTATTGCTTTATGAGTTAACTCTTATGCAAGACTTATTGATGCTTGTCTTGAAGTGCTATTCATGAAAAGTCTTTGCTATATGATTCACTTGTTTACTCATGTCATATACATTGTTTTGATCGCTGCATTCACTACATATGCTTTACAAATAGTATGATCAAGGTTATGATGGCATGTCACTCCGAGAAATTATACGTGTTATCGTTTTACTGCTCGGGACGAGCGAGAACTAAGCTTGGGGATGCTGATACGTCTCCGACGTATCGATAATTTCTTATGTTCCGTGCCACATTATTGATGTTATCTACATGTTTTATGCACACTTTATGTCATATTCGTGCATTTTACGGAACTAACCTATTAACAAGATGCCGAAGTGCCGATTCTTTGTTTCTGCTGTTTTTGGTTTCAGAAATCCTAGTAACGAAATATTCTCGGAATTGGACGAAATCAACGCCCAGGGTCCTATTTTGCCACGAAGCTTCCAGAGGTCCGAAGAGGAGACGAAGTGGGGCCACGAGGTGGCCACACCCTAGGGCGGCGCGGCCCCCCCTTGGCCGCGCGGCCCTGTGGTGTGGGGCCCTCGTGCCGCCTCCTGACCTGCCCTTCCGCCTACTTAAAGCCTCCGTTGCGAAACCCCCAGTACCGAGAGCCACAATACGGAAAACCTTCCAGAGACGCCGCCGCCGCCGATCCCATCTCGGGGGATCCAGGAGATCGCCTCCGGCACCCTGCCGGAGAGGGGAATCATCTCCCGGAGGACTCTACGCCGCCATGGTCGCCTCCAGAGTGATGTGTGAGTAGTCTACCCCTGGACTATGGGTCCATAGCAGTAGCTAGATGGTTGTCTTCTCCCCATTGTGCTTCATTGTCGGATCTTGTGAGCTGCCTAACATGATCAAGATCATCTATCTGTAATTCTATATGTTGCGTTTGTTGGGATCCGATGAATAGAGAATACTTGTTATGTTGATTATCAAAGTTATGTCTATGTGTTGTTTATGATCGATCTTGCATGCTCTCCGTTACTAGTAGATGCTCTGGCCAAGTAGATGCTTGTAACTCCAAGAGGGAGTATTTATGCTCGATAGTGGGTTCATGCCTCCATTGATATCTGGGACGTGTGAGAAAGTTCTAAGGTTGTGGATGTCTTGTTGCCACTAGGGATAAAACATTAGTGCTATGTTCAAGGATGTAGTTACTAGTTACATTACGCGCAATACTTAATGCAATTGTCTGTTGTTAGCAACTTAATACTGGAGGGGGTTCGGATGATAACCTGAAGGTGGACTTTTTAGGCATAGATGCATGCTGGATGGCGGTCTATGTACTTTGTCGTAATGCCCAATTAAATCTCACTATACTCATCATAATATGTATGTGCATGGTCATGCCCTCTTTATTTGTCAATTGCCCAACTGTAATTTGTTCACCCAACATGCTGTTTATCTTATGGGAGAGACACCTCTAGTGAACTATGGACCCCGGTCCAATTCTTTATACTGAAATACAATCTCTTGCAATCTTTGTTCTCTTGTTTTTACGCAAACAATCATCTTCCACACAATACGATTAATCCTTTGTTACAGCAAGCCGGTGAGATTGACAACCTCACTGTTTCGTTGGGGCAAAGTACTTTGGTTGTGTTGTGCAGGTTCCACGTTGGCGCCGGAATCCCTGGTGTTGCGCCGCACTACATCCCGCCGCCATCAACTTTCAACGTGCTTCTTGGCTCCTCCTGGTTCGATAAACCTTGGTTTCTTTCTGAGGGAAAACTTGCTGCTGTGCGCATCATACCTTCCTCTTGGGGTTCCCAACGAACGTGTGAGTTACACGCCATCATATGCCTCTTAACTAGCTTGTTGATTAATGGATGATTAGTTTCATAATCATGAACATTGGATGTTATTAATAACAAGGTTATATCATTGTCTGAATGATGTAATGGACACACCCAATTAAGCGTAGCATAAGATCACGTCATTAAGTTATTTGCTATAAGCTTTCGATACATAGTTACCTAGTCCTTATGACCATGAGATCATGTAAATCACTTATACCGGAAAGGTACTTTGATTACACCAAACGCCACTCCGTAAATGGGTGGTTATAAAGGTGGGATTAAGTATCCGGAAAGTATGAGTTGAGGCATATGGATCAACAGTGGGATTTGTCCATCCCGATGACGGATAGATATACTCTAGGCCCTCTCTGTGGAATGTCGTCTAATGTCTTGCAAGCATATGAATGAGTTCATAAGAGACCACATACCACGGTACGAGTAAAGAGTACTTGTCAGGAGACGAGGTTGAACAAGGTATTGTTATCACCGGAATTTGACCGAGCCAGAGGTGGGCCGCGATCAAGATGGACTTGAAGAATATACATGGAAGAATTACGTGAATCGGCATGTTATGCTGAGTTTGGGCTAGTTTGCCTTTGTATCTGTAACATATTAGGATACGTGTCGGTTAGTTAGAATTTTACCCGTGCACGGTTAGGTGCACGTCTAAGTTAGAAAGTCCCCTGGACTATAAATATGTATCTAGGGTTTATGGAATAAACAACAACCAACGTTCAACCAACCAAATCAATCTCGGCGCATCGCCAACTCCTTCGTCTCGAGGGTTTCTACCGGTAAGCAACATGCTGCCTAGATCGCATCTTGCGATCTAGGCAGCACAAGCTCCACGTTGTTCATGCGTTGCTCGTACTGAAGCCTTTTTGATGGCGAGCAACGTAGTTATCATAGATGTGTTAGGGTTAGCATAGTTCTTCGCGTAACATGCTATCGTAGTGCAACCCTTGCATGTCTAGCCGCCCTTACACCTATCTTAGGTGTAGGGGCGGCACCCCGCTTGATCATTATTTAGTAGATCTGGTCCGTTACGGTTGCTCCTTGTTCATCAAGGATTAGTTTAATATCTGCAATAGTTAGGCCTTACAAGGGGCTGGAGGATCCAGCGGCACGTAGGGTGTCGTTTGCTAGTCCTAGACAGGATGTTCCGGGGATCAACCTCGTGTTGGTTTTTAGGCCTTGTCTAGGATCGGCTTACGATCACCGTGCGTGGCCGCGAGGCCCAATCCTGAGTAGGATGATCCGATTATGCGGTGAAAACCCTAAATCGTCGTAGATCTCATTAGCTTTATCTTGATCAAGCAGGACCACCATATATTCGTGCATCTCGTACGAATCATGGGTGGATCGGCTCCTTGAGCCGATTCACAGGATAACCTGAGAGCCGATCGAGGCTCGTATTTAATGTTTACGTGTATGCCATGCAGGAAACTAAGCGAGGCATCCCCATCACCTTCCTGACCAGGTATAGGTCAGGTGGCACGCCCTTGCAATCAGCATCGGACGTGTGACCAGAAGGCTTTGCGGGCCGTCGCTCGGAGGGACCTCGGCCAGCCGCAGCCCTAGGTTGTTCCCGGCTCTACGGTGTTGCCCGTCGCTGCCCGCCGGTGGGTTTCGGACGTCAACACATTCTGGCACGCCCGGTGGGACCGGCTTCTACATCAACCACATCGCCATCTACATCTGAGATGGTGGACGGCACGCCAGTCACGTACGAGGATCTGACCGACGAGCTCAAGAAGAAGTATGGCGAGATCAAAGTCATCCTCGAAGCCGACCTCATCGGCTCTTTCCACAGAACCCGTTCACATGGCATCAGGTGGAAGGGGTTCTCGCCTAATGGTGCACTAGATGGGATAGACCTCTCTGCCCCATCGGAAGAACGCACCAGGTCCCTGCGGCAGGAGATCAACTACTTGGTGGCTCACTCGCTACACCGCCACTCTGAGAACCTGGTCAACACGTTGGAGCGTGTCGCTCTTCGCGTAATCCAGGAGATCATGAGGCACCAGTACTCGCCGTCAGGACCAGCTCTCGGGACGCATCAAGGAGAGTTGCCACTCCAGTCCCATCCACCGCTGCCATATGCGTTGGCAGCACCAGAAGTGCCGGCTTCACCGACATTCGTCGTCTACAAGATCGGTGGTGACCCTAGTGACTACCAGTTCTTGCCTGAGGCGCCTAAGGAGATCCCTCACGGGTACACGTGCACGTATGTGCCAGATTGTGGTAACTGGGCACTCACAAACCAGGCCACAACATCAGGGACTTCTGGGAAAACAGGAGGGACGTCAACAACAGAGCTTGAGAAGCAGACGTGGCTGACTAAATATGCCACCCCGACGAACCTCCAGAGCCCGACTCCTGCAGTCGGCTCAGAGCTGGAAAAGCAAGCATGGCTGGCTAAGTACGCCACCCCGGCGAATCTTCAGAGTTCAACTCCTGCAGCCAGCACAGCGGATCAAATCAGTACCATACTGAGAGACCAGTTCGGCATGGTGCCGAAAAGGAGGGCAATCGGCTATTCCAAGCCGTACCCTGACGACTACGAGATGATCCCGCTGCCACCCAAATATCGGCTCCCTGATTTCTCCAAATTCAGTGGATCAGATGGGTCCAGCTCCATCGAGCACGTAGGCCGATATTTGGCACAACTAGGACCGGCCTCAGTGTCGGATCCACTACGCGTGAGGTTCTTCTCACAGTCCCTCACGGGATCGGCTTTCGGGTGGTACACCTCTTTGCCACCAGACTCGATCCGGACTTGGAAGCAGTTGGAAGAGCAGTTCCATACGCAGTACCACTCAGAGGCTTCCGAGTCTGGCATTGCCGATCTAGCACAATTACGTCAGAAGCGCGGAGAAACGGTGACAGAATACATCCAGCGCTTCAGGAATCTTAGGAACCGATGTTATTCGGTTCGTATAACAGAAAAGGAAGCGATCGAGTTGGCGATGGCGGGCCTTGCAACACCGCTCAAGGACATGGCCTCCCAAGCGAGACTACCCCTCAGCAGCGCACATGGTTCGAAGCGTCGGCATATGAACGGCGCCACCAGGACTGTGCAGGATAAATTCAAACGTGCAGTGGTCCTGGTCGATGCAGAGGAAGACGAAGTTTCTGTGGGGGATCAAGAGGTAGCAGTGGCTGAATGGACTCGGGGAGGAACCCCTGTGTCCTGCAAATGGGTAAAGCCACCAGGCCCGCCCCGGGGGTTTGATTTTGACGTGACCAAAACTGAGCAAATCTTCGACCTCCTGCTCAAGGAGAAGCAGTTGACGATTCCTGAAGGTCTCAAATTCCCCACGGTGCAAGAGCTGAACGGAAAGCCATACTGCAAATGGCATAACTCGCTCTCCCATGCCACCAACGACTGCAGGGTATGGCGTCAGCACATCCAAGCGGCGATAGAAAAAGGGCGTCTGATTTTCAACCAGTACGCCATGAAGGTCGACACCCAGTCCTTCCCCGCCGTTAACATGGTAGAATGCACTTACCCTGAAGGTTGCCAGCCAGGATCCTCGTTTAGCATTAACATGGTAGGACCTGGGCACCACTCTGGCAAATATGGAGACGAGGGCAGCTGCTCTCGTAGCAAGGACACAGAGGAGGCCGCTCCACGCGATCGGCTCCATCATGATGGCAAGCGCTACGTCACAGAGGGAGAAGTGAAGAACATAAGATATCAGCGACCCCTCTCTGATCACCTCCTCAACAAGTATGTAAGTCAGTATGACCAACGCCGATGGTCCAGCTATGATGATGAAGGAGATCGTCTGGCTAGAGAAGCCAGAAGATGGCAACGACAGGCACTGGGACTGCCCCTTCTTCAGACACTGCTGGGATTCAGGAATGAGCCGATTGCCCACAATCGGCAATTGCCCAGAATGCAACCAGAAGAAGAAGGAGGCAGCCAACGTATCTGTGTTCAGGCGCTTAGGGCCTCTCCCGCCACAAAGCAAACGCGCTGAGTCCCCTCGGTGGGCAGATCTCGAGGATTCAGAAGACGAGGGACAGGAAGAAGAAGACAGGTACCACCGGCCAAGGTGGTGCCCTGATGGACTCAGCCGTTCACAAAAGCGCAGGGTTCAGCGATTGCGCGGCCTGGAGGAAGCCGAAAGGTTATACTTGCATACGTTAAGGAAGGCACGACCTGATCTGGCTGCGAAAGTTCAGCGAACCCTGGACGAAGAGGGTCGTCCACGGAAAATGGAGTGGCGCCCCAAGCAAAGGAAAGCCGATGATGAAACATCGGCTGGTACAAACATGGTGTTCATCCTCCCTTCGGAGTTCAGTGCTCCAGGATTAGACGAGGCACCTGTGGCACAACTTGACTGCGGCCCACGGCCGGTTATCTTTGAGAAGCCACGAGAAAGAAGCTACAGACATCTGAAGGCCCTGTACTTGCGAGGTTATATCGATGGGAGGCCTGTAAATAAGATGCTGGTAGACACCGGAGCGGCAGTCAACATCATGCCGTACTCTATGCTACGTCGGCTGGGACGCTCTAGCTCAGATCTAATCAAGACCAACGTGACATTGAGCGATTTCAACGGCCAAGCGTCTGACGTACAAGGTGTTCTGAACGTGGATCTGACCGTAGGAAGGAAAACTATCCCTACAACGTTCTTCATCGTCGATAGCACGAGCACTTATGCTGTTCTGCTAGGAAGAGATTGGATCCACGCCAACTGTTGCATTCCCTCCACGATGCACCAATGCATAATACAGTGGGATGGAGATGAGGTAGAGGTCGTCCAGGCCGATGACTCAGCCGAAATTTCAACGGCTGGCATGAACGCATGGGAAGCAGCAGGCCAAGAACCCCTCTCAGGGATCAATTTGGACGACTGCAAGCGCATCGACGTGACGAGGGGAAGGGTTAAGCTGGTTTTATCCACTGGCCTGACCATGTAGCTGAAGCAAAGCGATGAGCAAACGGGGCAAGGCTGATCCTTGTGATCGGCCCCAAAAATCTATGAAGGGACATTACAGAACCTTCAGTCAGCGATTCAATCATTATGGAGGCCAATCCCAGTAATCGGCCAAAATTATCCTCACCACATGTTCTGCTTGTGTTCGTCTTTGATCCTATCAGGAGCCGACGTGCGAATTACAGAGCCGACATCTGCCATTCCCTGACAGATTCGGCTCGGGGGGCACCTAAACACGATGAACATGGGAACAAGTGCAGGAGGACATGTGTGCAGTGAAATGTTGGGGGCCGATAGGAGAAAATCGGTCAGTAAAAAAAAATTTATACAGCCGATGCAAGGGTATCGACTTAGAACTAAACAAAGCCGATGCGCAGCCATCGACTCTAGTGCAATTATACGAGGCTTTGGTGCATCCTCTCTGACATTCTCGCCTCGAGTAAGGCTCGGGGGGCAGCAGGCCTGGTGGATGCTCTGTTTAAGAGCCGATTGGGGTACCATCGGCTGATCTTTCGTCGCAACCTTCTTCACAAAATGATGAGTGTTAAAAAGTCCATTAGGTTTGGTTGGAAGAATTCAAAGGCTTCCCTGAAGATTCTACATTATCAACCAGATTTCAAAATCATCAGTTGAAGAATGGAAGGGTAAATTTTAAAGAACTGATGCATTGCTATCGGCTCATTACGCATTGGCAAAGGGGACAAATCGGCAAGGTCAGTAGAAGAGGAAATCGGCTAAATTAAGCTCAGAGGAAATCGGCAAAATCAAATTGGGAAAAGTTCTTCATTGATAGGCGAGATTTCTTACATAAAGAGCTGATTGCTCTCAAAAGGAAGTACTAGGGGATACATTGCCCCATCTACTGCTACTGGCCCTATACTAGAGGTCCTATCTACGGGCCGTCGCTGCCCTCGTCGTCGCCGTCATCACCACTGTCGGCGCTGCTCCCGGCGGGCTCGTCGTCGCTCCAATGGCCGCCGACTGGGCCCTCATTGTCCTCGTCCTCTTCATCAGCGTCGTCGTCGTCGCTGTCGAAATCGCTGAGGTTGCCCGGCCAGGGGCAGAACTGCTTGGCCGGCGGCTCGTCGGAGGAGGTGTCGTCCTCCTCCTCCTCCTCTTCCTCCTCCTCCTCGGGGGAGGAGAAATCACAGGAGAAGCGATCGTCGTCGCTCTCCTCCTCTGTTTCCCCGTCGGCGAGGAAGCAGAGGTCGCTCTCCCCGTCGGTCAGGGACTGGTCGTCCTCCGACCAGATGGAGAAGTCATGGCTAGACTCCTCCCCGGCCTTAATGGCGCGGCGGGTGTTGGCTGCGTGAACCTCCGCCGGGTTCGGCTCCGGCGTCGGCTCGCGAGAGGAAGAGGACTGGGTGGAAAGATCCGATGAAGCAGAGGAGGAAGAAGACATGGTGGCGCAGGAGGGCTTTTGGAGTGCTAATGCGAAGAAGATGCGGAAATAAACTGTGCGGAACGGTTAAATAAAAGGGGATATAGTGGAAATTCAATGCCACAGCAGTTTCCGAGGAAGTGGTGCCTAAAAGAAAAAAAAACTGCCAGGTCACGCGGAGAAGTTGAGAAGGCAAGGCATCATGATGACGGATACTGCAACGGTTCTGCCACGACATGACCCGACGAAGGAAAAGCAGAGTGATTTTGGAATTACCAATTCCAAAACCAGGGGGGCATGTGTTATCACCGGAATTTGACCGAGCCAGAGGTGGGCCGCGATCAAGATGGACTTGAAGAATATACATGGAAGAATTACGTGAATCGGCCTGTTATGCTGAGTTTGGGCTAGTTTGCCTTTGTATCTGTAACATATTAGGATACGTGTCGGTTAGTTAGAATTTTACCCATGCACGGTTAGGTGCACGTCTAAGTTAGAAAGTCCCCTGGACTATAAATATGTATCTAGGGTTTATGGAATAAACAACAACCAACGTTCAACCAACCAAATCAATCTCGGCGCATCGCCAACTCCTTCGTCTCGAGGGTTTCTACCGGTAAGCAACATGCTGCCTAGATCGCATCTTGCGATCTAGGCAGCACAAGCTCCACGTTGTTCATGCGTTGCTCGTACTGAAGCCTTTTTGATGGCGAGCAACGTAGTTATCATAGATGTGTTAGGGTTAGCATAGTTCTTCGCGTAACATGCTATCGTAGTGCAACCCTTGCATGTCTAGCCGCCCTTACACCTATCTTAGGTGTAGGGGCGGCACCCCGCTTGATCATTATTTAGTAGATCTGGTCCGTTACGGTTGCTCCTTGTTCATCAAGGATTAGTTTAATATCTGCAATAGTTAGGCCTTACAAGGGGCTGGAGGATCCAGCGGCACGTAGGGTGTCGTTTGCTAGTCCTAGACAGGATGTTCCGGGGATCAACCTCGTGTTGGTTTTTAGGCCTTGTCTAGGATCGGCTTACGATCACCGTGCATGGCCGCGAGGCCCAATCCTGAGTAGGATGATCCGATTATGCGGTGAAAACCCTAAATCGTCGTAGATCTCATTAGCTTTATCTTGATCAAGCAGGACCACCATATATTCGTGCATCTCGTACGAATCATGGGTGGATCGGCTCCTTGAGCCGATTCACAGGATAACACGAGAACGATCGAGGCTCGTATTTAATGTTTACGTGTATGCCATGCAGGAAACTAAGCGAGGCATCCCCATCACCTTCCTGACCAGGTATAGGTCAGGTGGCACGCCCTTGCAATCAGCATCGGACGTGTGACCAGAAGGCTTTGCGGGCCGTCGCTCGGAGGGACCTCGGCCAGCCGCAGCCCTAGGTTGTTCCCGGCTCTACGGTGTTGCCCGTCGCTGCCCGCCGGTGGGTTTCGGACGTCAACAGGTATGAAGTGATACCGATGATCAAACCTCGGACAAGTAAAATATCGCGTGACAAAGGGAATTGGTATCGTATGTGAATGGTTCATTCGATCACTAAAGTCATCGTTGAATATGTGGGAGCCATTATGGATCTCCAGATCCCGCTATTGGTTATTGGTCGGAGTGAGTACTCAACCATGTCCGCATAGTTCCCGAACCGTAGGGTGACACACTTAAAGTTGGATGTTGAAATGGTAGAACTTGAATATGGAATGGAGTTCGAATATTTGTTCGGAGTCCCGGATGAGATCCCGGACATCACGAGGAGTTCCGGAATGGTCCGAAGAATAAGATTCATATATAGGAAGTCATTTTATGAGATTTAAAATGATCCGGAAGGTTCTATGGAAGGTTCTAGAAGGTTCTAGAAAAGTCCGGATGAAACCACTATGGAAGGCGGAGTCCCAAAGAGACTCCACCTCCATGGCCGGCCAACCCTAGAGGGGGAGGAGTCCCAAGTGGACTCCCCCTATGGGGGCCGGCCACCCCCCCACATGGAAGGGGGGAGTGGGATTCCCACCTTGGGTAGGTTTCCCTATCACATGGAAGGTTTTGGTTTCGGGTCTTATTCGGAGACTTGTAGTCCAACACTTGGGGCTTCCACCTATATAATGAGGGACAAGGGGAGGGGGCCGCCACCCCAAGAACCACCAAGGTGGCCGAACCCCTTTGTGGCTGGCGCCCCCCTCTCCCCAAACCCTAGCCGCCCCGCTCCTCCACTTCCCGCACGCTTAGCGAAGCTCCGCCGGATTTCTCCACCACCACCGACACCACGCCGTCGTGCTGTCAGATTCAAGAGGAGCTACTACTTCCGCTGCCCGCTGGAACGGGGAGGTGGACGTCGTCTTCATCAACAACCGAACGTGTGACCGAGTACGGAGGTGCTGCCCGTTCGTGGCGCCGTGATCAAGATCTTCTACGCGCTTTTGCAAGCGGCAAGTGAATGTCTACCGCAGCAACAAGAGCCTCATCTTGTAGGCTTTGGAATCTCTTCAAGGGTGAGACTCGATAATCCCCTCGTTGCTACCGTCTTCTAGATTGCATCTTGGCTTGGATTGCATGTTCGCGGTAGGAAAATTTTTGTTTTCTATGCAACGTTATCCTACAGTGGTATCAGAGCCGTGTCTATGCATAGATGGTTGCACGAGTAGAACACAATGGTTTTGTGGGTGTTGATCCTCTTGTTATCTTTAGTTTGAGTACTTTGCATCTTTGTGGCATAGTGGGATGAAGCGGCTCGGACTAACTTTCATGACCGCGTTCATGAGACTTATTCCTCGTTCGACATGCAACTTGTATTGCATAAGAGGCTTTGCGGGTGTCTGTCTCTCCTACTATAGTGAAGATTCAATTTACTCTTCTATTGACAACATTAGTATCAACGTTGTGGTTCATGTTCGTAGGTAGATTAGATCTCTCTCGAAAACCCTAAACCACGTAAAATATGCAAACCAAATTAGAGACGTCTAACTTGTTTTTGCAGGGTTTGGTGATGTGATATGGCCATAATGTGATGATGAATATGTATGAGATGATCATTATTGTATTGTGGCAACCGGCAGGAGCCTTATGGTTGTCTTTAAATTTCATGTTGAGTAGTATTTCAAAGTAGTTGTAATAGTTGCTACATGGAGGACAATCATGAAGACAGCGCCATTGACCTTGACGCTATGCCGACGATGATGGAGATCATGCCCGAAGATGATGGAGATCATGTCCGTGCTTTGGAGATGAAGATCAAAGGCGCAAAGACAAAAGGGCCATATCATATCACATATGAACTGCATGTGATGTTAATCCTTTTATGCATCTTATTTTGCTTAGATCGCGACGGTAGCATTATAAGATGATCCCTCACTAAAATCTCAAGATAATAAAGTGTTCATCCTTAGTAGCACCGTTGCCAAGACTTGTCGTTTCGAAGCATATCGTGATGATCGGGTGTGATAGAATCAACAAGTGCATACAACGGGTGCAAGACAGTTTTGCACATGCGGATACTAAGGTGGCCTTGACGAGCCTAGCATGTACAGACATGGTCTCGGAACACTTGATACCGAAAGGTAGAGCATGAATCATATGGTTGATATGATGAACACTTTGAGTGTTCGCCATTGAAATCACACCTTGTCTCGTGATGATCGGACTTAGGTGCGGTGGATTTGGTTCGTGTGATCACTAAGACAATGCGAGGGATATTGTTTTGAGTGGGAGTTCACCTAGATTTTTAATTATGTTGAATTAAAATTTGAACTCAATTTGTCATAAACTTAGTCTAAACTTTTGCAAATATATGTTGTAGAGATGGCATCCCCAATCAATTTTAACCAGTTCCTAGAGAAAGAAAAGCTTAAGAGCAACGGTAGCAACTTCACCGACTGGTTCCGTCATGTGAGGATCTTCCTCTCTGGCGGAAATCTGCAATTTGTGCTTGATGCACCGCTAGGTGACCCTCCTGCAGAAACTGAAACCGATGAAGTAAAAGTTGTTTACGCAACTCGGAAAGCTCGATACTCTCAAGTTTAGTGTGCCATCCTGTGCAGTCTGGAATCCGATCTTCAAAAACGTTTTGAGCACCACGATCCTCATGAGTTGATGAATGAGCTGAAAGCTATATTTGAAACTCATGCGGCCGTGGAATGCTATGAAGCATCGAAACATTTCTTCAGCTGTATGATGGAAGAAGGCAGCTCCGTTAGTGAGCACATGCTCGCCATGACCGGGCATGCGAAGAAACTCAGTGACTTGGGAATAGTGATTCCTAACAGACTGAGGATTAATCGTGTCCTTCAATCACTGCCACCAAGTTACAAGAACTTTGTGATGAACTACAATATGCAGAACATGAACAAGGAGTTACCTGAACTCTTTGGCATGCTAAAAGCTGCTGAGATTGAGATCAAGAAAGAACACCAAGTGTTGATGGTCAACAAGACCACCAGTTTCAAGAAACAGGGCAAGTCTAAGGGAAAATTCAAGAAGGGTGGCAAGAAAGCTGCCATGCCTCCTATGAAACCTAAGAACGGCCCTAAGCCTGATGCTGAGTGCTATTACTGCAAGGAGAAGGGACACTGGAAGCGTAATTGCTCCAAGTATCTGGCTGATCTGAAGAGCGGCCTTGTCAAGAAGAAGAAAGAAGGTATATCTGATATACATGTTATAGATGTTTATCTCACTGGTTCTCGTTCTAGTACCTGGGTATTTGATACTGGTTTGGTTGCTCATATTTGTAACTCGAAACAGGAACTAAAGAATAAACGAAGACTACTGAAAGATGAAGTGACGATGCGCGTTGGAAACGGATCCAAAGTCGATGTGATCGTTGTCGGCACACTTCCTCTACATCTACCTTCGGGATTAGTTTTAAGCCTAAATAATTGTTATTTTGTACCCGCGTTGAGCATGAACATTATATCTGGATCTTGTTTAATGCAAGATGGTTATTCATTCAAGTCTGAGAATAATGGTTGTTCTATTTTTATGAATAATATCTTTTATGGTCGAGCACCTGAAAAGAATGGCTTATTTCTATTAGATCTCGATAGTAGTGATACGCATATACATAACATTGATGCTAAGCGAATTAAATTGAATGATAATTCTACTTATATGTGGCACTGTCGTCTTGGTCATATTGGAGTGAAACGCATGAAGAAACTCCATACCGATGGATTACTTGAATCACTTGACTTTGAGTCACTTGATAGATGCGAAGCATGTCTAATGGGAAAAATGACTAAGACTCCATTTTCTGGTATAATGGAGCGAGCTACTGACTTATTGGAAATCATACATACCAATGTGTGCGGACCAATGAGTGTAGCATCGCGCGGCGGTTATCGTTATGTTCTAACCTTCACAGATGATCTGAGTAGATATGGGTATATCTATTTCATGAAACATAAATCCGAAACTTTCGAGAAGTTTAAGGAATTCCAAAGTGAAGTAGAAAATCAACGTAACAAGAAGATTAAATTTCTATGATCTGATCATGGAGGTGAATATCTGAGTTATGAGTTTGGCATGCATTTAAAGAAATGCGGAATACTTTCACAATTGACACCGCCAGGAACACCACAATGAAACGGTGTGTCCGAACGTCGTAATCGAACTCTCTTAGATATGGTTCGTTCTATGATGTCTCTTACTGATTTGCCGTTATCATTTTGGAGTTATGCATTAGAGACAGCCGCATTCACTTTAAATAGAGCACCATCAAAATCCGTAGAAACGACACCATATGAATTATGGTTTAATAAAAAACCTAAGCTGTCGTTCCTGAAAGTTTGGGGTTGCGAAGCCTATGTAAAGAAGTTACAACCGGACAAGTTAGAACCCAAAGCGGAGAAATGCGTCTTCATAGGATACCCTAAGGAAACTATAGGGTACACTTTCTATCACAAATCCGAAGGCAAAATCTTTGTTGCTAAGAACGGAACCTTTCTTGTGAAAGAATTTCTCACTAAAGAAGTGACTGGAAGAAAAGTAGAACTCGATGAGATTGATGAATCTATACTCGTTGATCAGAGTAGCGCGATGCGGAAGTTGTACCTGTACCGCCTACACCAGCAACAGAGGAAGCTAATGATAATGATCATGAAACTTCGAACGAGGAAACTACTGAACCTCGCAGATCGACAAGGGAACGTGCCACTCCTGATTGGTATGATCCTTGTCTAAATGTCATGATTGTGGATAACAATGATGAGGACCCTGCGACGTATGAAGAAGCGATGATGAGCCCAGATTCCAACAAATGGCAAGAAGCCATGAAATCCGAAATGGGATCCATGTATGATAACAAAGTATGGACTTTGGTAGACTTACCTGATAGCCGAAAGGCTGTCGAAAATAAATGGATCTTCAAGAGAAAAACAGATGCTGATGGTAATATTACTGTCTATAAAGCTCGACTTGTCGCAAAGGGTTTCCCACAAATTCAAGGAGTTGACTACGATGAGACTTTCTCACCTGTAGCGAAGCTAAAATCTGTAAGGATTTTGTTAGCAATAGCTGCATTTTTCGATTATGAGATTTGGCAGATGGATGTCAAAATGGCGTTCCTTAATGGAGACATTGAGGAAGAGTTGTATATGGTACAACCCAAAGGTTTTGTCGATCCTAAAAATGTTGACAAAGTATGCAAACTTCAGCGTTCAATCTATGGACTGAAGCAAGCATCAAGAAGTTGGAACCGACGCTTTGATAAGGTGATCAAAGACTTCGGGTTTATATGATGTCATGGAGAGGCCTGTATTTACAAGAAAGTGAGTGGGAGCTCTGTAGCATTCCTGATATTATATGTAGATGACATATTATTGATTGGGAATGATATAGAACTATTAAGCAGTGTAAAAGGTTATTTGAATAATAGTTTTTCAATGAAAGACCTTGGTGAAGCATCGTATATATTAGGCATCAAGATTTATAGAGATAGATCAAGACGCCTAATAGGGCTATCACAAGAGTACATACTGGACAAGATTCTAAAGAAGTTTAGAATGGACGAAAGCAAGAAAGGGTTCTTACCTATGTTACCGAGGCAAGGTCTTGAGTAAGACTCAAGGACCGCTACTACGAGAAGAAAGAGAAGGATGAGTAATATCCCCTATGCCTCGGCAGTAGGATCTATCATGTATGCCATGCTATGTACTAGACCGGATATAGCACATGCTGTTAGTTTGACTAGCAGATATCAAAGTGATCCAGGAATGGAACACTGGACAGCGGTCAAGAATATCCTGAAGTACTTGAAAAGAACTAAGGATATGTTTCTTTGTTATGGAGGTGACCAAGAGCTCGTTGTAAATGGTTACACCGATGCAAGTTGGAACACTGATCCTGATGACTCTAAGTCACAGTCTGGGTACGTGTTTATATTGAATGGTGCTGCAGTAAGCTGGGCAAGCTCGAAGCAGTGCACGGTGGCGAAGTCTTCAACAGAATCAGAGTACATAGCGGCTTCAGAGGCTTCATCAGAAGCGGTATGGATGAAGAGGTTCATTGTAGAGCTCGGTGTGGTTCCTAGTGCATTGGACCCATTAATCATTTACTGTGATAACATGGGTGCCATCGCCAATGCACAAGAGCCAAGGTCACACAAGAGGCTGAAGCATATCAAGCTGCGTTACCACTCGATTCGCGAGTACATCGAAGATGGAGAAGTAAATATTTGCAAAGTACATACTGATCTGAATGTAGCATATCCGTTGACTAAAGCTCTCCCTAGGGCAAAGCATGACCAACACCAGAATGCCATGGGTGTTAGGTATATTACAATGTAATCTAGATTATTGACTCTAGTGCAAGTGGGAGACTGAAGGAGATATGCCCAAGAGGCAATAATAAAAGTGGTTATTATATATCTTTATGTTTATGATAAATGTTTAAATATCATGCTATAATTGTATTAACCGAAACATTAGTACATGTGTGATATGTAAACAACAAAGAGTCCCTAGTATGCCTCTTAACTAGCTTGTTGATTAATGGATGATTAGTTTCATAATCATGAACATTGGATGTTATTAATAACAAGGTTATATCATTGTCTGAATGATGTAATGGACACACCCAATTAAGCGTAGCATAAGATCACATCATTAAGTTATTTGCTATAAGCTTTCGATACATAGTTACCTAGTCCTTATGACCATGAGATCATGTAAATCACTTATACCGGAAAGATACTTTGATTACACCAAACGCCACTGCGTAAATGGGTGGTTATAAAGGTGGGATTAAGTATCCGGAAAGTATGAGTTGATGAGGCATATGGATCAACAGTGGGATTTGTCCATCCCGATGATGGATAGATATACTCTGGGCCCTCTCTGTGGAATGTCGTCTAATGTCTTGCAAGCATATGAATGAGTTCATAAGAGACCACATACCACGGTACGAGTAAAGAGTACTTGTCAGGAGACGAGGTTGAACAAGGTATGAAGTGATACCGATGATCAAACCTCGGACAAGTAAAATATCGCGTGACAAAGGGAATTGGTATCGTATGTGAATGGTTCATTCGATCACTAAAGTCATCGTTGAATATGTGGGAGCCATTATGGATCTCCAGATCCCGCTATTGGTTATTGGTCGGAGTGAGTACTCAACCATGTCCGCATAGTTCGCGAACAGTAGGGTGACACACTTAAAGTTGGATGTTGAAATGGTAGAACTTGAATATGGAATGGAGTTCGAATATTTGTTCGGAGTCCCGGATGAGATCCCGGACATCACGAGGAGTTCCGGAATGGTCCGGAGAATAAGATTCATATATAGGAAGTCATTTTATGAGATTTAAAATGATCCGGAAGGTTCTATGGAAGGTTCTAGAAAAGTCCGGATGAAACCACTATGGAAGGCGGAGTCCCAAAGGGACTCCACCTCCATGGCCGGCCAACCCTAGAGGGGGAGGAGTCCCAAGTGGACTCCCCCTATGGGGGCCGGCCACCCCCCCACATGGAAGGGGGGAATCCCACCTCAAGTGGGATTCCCACCTTGGGTAGGTTTCCCTATCACATGGAAGGTTTTGGTTTCGGGTCTTATTCGGAGACTTGTAGTCCAACACTTGGGGCTTCCACCTATATAATGAGGGACAAGGGGAGGGGGCCAGCCACCCCAAGAACCACCAAGGTGGCCGCACCCCTTAGTGGCCGGCGCCCCCTCTCCCCAAACCCTAGCCGCCCCGCTCCTCCACTTCCCGCACGCTTAGCGAAGCTCCGCCGGATTTCTCCACCACCACCGACACCACGCCGTCGTGCTGTCAGATTCAAGAGGAGCTACTACTTCCACTGCCCGCTAGAACGGGGAGGTGGACGTCGTCTTCATCAACAACCGAACGTGTGACCGAGTACGGAGGTGCTGCCCGTTCGTGGCGCCGTGATCAAGATCTTCTACGCGCTTTTGCAAGCGGCAAGTGAACGTCTACCGCAGCAACAAGAGCCTCATCTTGTAGGCTTTGGAATCTCTTCAAGGGTGAGACTCGATAATCCCCTCGTTGCTACCGTCTTCTAGATTGCATCTTGGCTTGGATTGCGTGTTCGCGGTAGGAAATTTTTTGTTTTCTATGCAACGTTATCCTACACAGGGAACCAAGTGAGATCAAGTGGTGGCCAGACTTGGGCTAGGCACTATTTGGAAATAGTGAATTTGGATTTGGGTAAGATTTTCTCACAAAGTGTTTGCTCAAATGGCCGCATGAAATAATTTTTAATTTTTTTGAAAGAAACTTGATGGACTTGCTTCAATTGATCAAGCACTCACAAAGGCGGTGGTGGTTTTCAAAATTACAAAGAAATGCAAAATTTCAAAAAGGGGAGAAACTAGAATCTGATTCAAAGTCCCAACTTTGCTTGATCCTAGTTTGAATTTGGAAAGGAATTTGCAGGGGTGGTTTTGAGCAAAGTTGTTCACCTTGATGTGGTCTTGGATGAGGTGCAAAGGTTTGACAAAGTTTAGTTTAGAAAACTATTAATACAAGGGCTCAAAGTGAGTAAGATATTAAAAGGGGCACATATGACCATTATCATATGTGACTAGGTTTTTGATTTTCTCTTGATTTGATTTGGGTTTCTTTGGTTCAAAAAGTGTTTATAAGTGTTTAGTAACATTCTACAAACAATGACACAAGCCAAATTGGCCTAGATCAAAGTTTTGCAAAATGGCCATAAACACATGTGTGTGTGTTGTATTGGATTTTTCTTATTTTTCCATTTTGGTTCACTTGATCCATTTGATCATGGGTTAGGGTCTATTTAGGGTTAGATTGAGTTTGGTAAAGATTTTCAATCATTTGGGTAAGGTATAAGGGCATAGGGCAAGATTTGCTATTATGGCTATGTGCCACATATGCCTCTATATCTCAATTTAGTTTCTTTTTGTTTCACCAAGGATTTGGTTGGTAAGTGGTAGGGTGGTTTTGTTGGGGTATTCCAAACCATCTATACAAGGTAGACATGGCCTTGTTCACCATTTGCAAAAATAGCCATAGGCTTACATAGGCCTTTCTTTTTTAAATTAAAACCTTTTTATTTTGTTTTCTTTTGGAGGAAGAAAAGAAGGGTGAGCTTTAGGGTTTAGGAACAATTCAAAGTAATTCACATAAGGATGTTGGCAAACACAATTATCAAACATAAGCACTATATATAGTACCTTATTTAATAAAAGTTTTTGTTGGTTCCAAAATTTGGAAAAAGGGAAATTCATTTTCTCTTTAAAATTTGGGATGTTACAAACCCTTCCCCCTTAAACAAATCTCGTCCCGAGATTTTAAGAACAGTTAGGTTCCTAAGAGAGATTGAGCAATTGTGTTAACAGGAAAACATACTTGGCATGGCCTGAGGTGCTTCCGGTGCTTCTGTTGCCTTCATGTGGTAGAGGCGACCGTTGTGGTTGTTCTGGTTCCTTCTGGCTGCGAAACGACGTTGTTGCTGGGCAGATGCAGCAGGGTTGGTGGCAGTCTTGGCTAACCTTTTGGGGCACTCATTGGAGTAGTGTCCCACAACTCCGCATTCATAACAAGTTATGGTTGACTTGTCCTTGGGGGTGACGGGGATGGCATTGCTTCCAGTCCTCGGACCTGTGTTGTGGTTGTTGTTGTTCCCATTGTTGTTGTTGCTGTTGGGGTTGTTGTTGTTGGGATTGTTATTGTTGTTGCTCCCGGGCTTCAGGGGTCCTCCATGGTTGTTGGTGTAGTTTGGACGGTAATTCTGAGCAGGTGACCTGTTGTTTCTTGGGGCAAACCCTCCAGATGAATTGTTGCGGTACTTCTGGGCATTGCTGGACCCATTCTGGTTCATCATCCGGCGTTTGCGGTTCTCGTTGGCTTGGTGAAGCTTCCCTTCCATCTGGATGGCGGATTCCACCAGGGCTTCTAGGTCAGCAAAGGGAATGTTGACCAGCACTGTCTGCATCTCATCATGCAGTCCGTTTAGAAATCTCTCTTTCCTCTTCTCGTTGGTGTCGGTTTCGTCCGGGGCGTACCTTGACAGAGTGAGGAATCTCTCGCGGTATTCTACCACGGACATCCTTCCTTGTTTGAGTTCGCGAAACTCGTCTCTCATCTTCTTGATCAGTCCTTGGGGCACATGGTATTTGCTAAACTTGAGCTTGAAGTCCTCCCAGGTCATCATTTGTCCCGCATTCATTGCGCGGGCAGTTGTCTACCAGGCTCTTGCAGGTCCTGACAGGTAGTGGGTGGCGAACAGTACTTTCTATGCGGCTTCAACTCCCGCAACTTCCAGGTTGTTCTCCATGGTCTGGAGCCAGTCATCTGCCTTAAGTGGCTCTTCGGTCTTGTTGAACATCGGAGTGTTGGTGTTCTGAAAGTTCTTCAGCTTTGACCCAGGGTGGTCGTGGTTTCCATGTCCTTGGTTGTTCTGAGCAATCTGTTGCAGTGCAGTAATGTTGGCTTGTCGTTCAGCTCTCTCGGCTTCTCGGTCTGCCATCATCATCTGAAGCATCTGCATCATGGCGTCTTGGTTGGTGCTGCGGGTTGGTGGGGTCATCTGAACATTGAGGTAGATGAGAAGATAAGAGGGAAGTTTCTATGGTTTGTTTGGTTTAAAGTCAAAGAGTTCAAAACTTGAAAACTTGAGTAGTGTTGAGGGGGTAAAAACCAACAACACTTTTTCATTCATACCAAACATCACTCATTACAAAGCTAACACACCGTTGGTTTGAAGAACCATTCATTCGCTCTACGATACAAGGGAACCGATGCAAACTCACACCTACTCAAGTGCTTTAGTGATACTACTCTTCAGGGTGGATTCTTTGTCTTCACGGGTAATGTGCTTGCCGAAAGGTGAGGGCATTGTCCAACTCCTTGCGGGTCTTGTATAGCATGAAATCCAGATATGTCACATAGTGGTTCATCTCCGGGTGCGGTGGCATGGTTATTGGTCTTCCCATGGGGTCATGTCTTGGGTGGTAGATGAAGCGAGTGTTTCTGATCTTGTTCTCATTCTGTCCACACAGACGGGCAATTGCTTCTTCATAGCTCTGACTATTCCTTCCCTCCAAGTGTTTCCCGTTACAGAAAACCATATGGTTTCCCATATTGCGGATCCAAGCTTTCCTCTCAGATCTGCTGTAACTTCCCACCGAGGTGGTCCTCCTGACTGATTATTGAGTGGTATTCCGAAGAACTCGGGATACGGGTGACGTGGGCATTACCCTTCGGGTAACCGACATTGCCCTATCCTGTATTGACTAATTGGAGGCCCACGAAGTCACCTTGAGGCGAGATGGGCCACCTGGGCGGCGCACTAGAGGAATCCTTGACGGGCAAGACAAGGAAGCAGCCGAACAGGGAAGGATTAGATTCAAAACTACTGTAAACCTAGTCGTACTCGGTTATACCTCTTGAGACCTGGCCACCTATATAAAGGCCAGGAGAGGGGCTGCCGAGGGACACAATCAATCTTAGCAGCCTTAGCCACCAAAAAGTCTAGAGCTAGGTCACCGCAACACTTAGCCTCTCGACGAGATCTCAGCCGAACTATTCGGCACCCCATTGTAACCCATTATCTTCATAATCAAGAATAGACAGGCAGGACGTAAGGGTTTGACCTCATCGAGGGCCCCGAACCTGGGTAAATCGCTCTCCCCGCTTGTCTGTGAACCGATGTCTCGTGTCAGCTTGCAGGATTTCGTCAATCCTAAGCCCCAATCGGAGGGCATTGCCGAGGAGTACCCTCGACAATTGGCGCCGTCTGTGGGAAGCCTGTCGGCACCAGGCAAGTCATCGGCAGTACCAGTCACGTCCGCGGCGTTCGTACTCGAGTCGCCAACGCCAGCGGAACCAAGAGATTCGATCCGCTGCGGGTCCTTCGAGTTCGTGCCGCACCACGAAGCGCCTCACTTGATCCCTACAGGATCGACTGGCGATATGGATGCTACTTTCGGTGGTGTTCACTTCATCATCGACTCCGGAGGTTTCCTTCGCCTCCCTAGGACCAGCGCGTCCGGTCTGAAGGCCGCGGTTCCGGAAAGCGTTCCTCCAATGGCAACCCTGAAGATTCCACCCAGGAGCATTCAAGAGAGCCACCAAGGAAGTTTCGACGTTACAGCAGGGCAAAGGAAAAGACGAAGGGACTCGCACCGCGAGGAGGAAGGATGAACAGCACCTCACCTTCGGCAGTTCGAGCAAGGATACCACAACACGTTATCAATCAAGGGTCGCACCCGCTCACCGTATCTATCGGCTACAGAGCAACTCGAGGCACCATGTTACCTCCACTCTTACATCGATCCGAAGGATGGTCGAGAGAAGTCCAGTCACCTGTTAAGGAACTGTCGACATTTTCTGGAAATTTGGCAGTTCTGCGATGATCTCAGAGCCGAGGCCATGTCGAGAGTTCATGCAATGGAGAGAAGGGCAGGATCCCATAGTTATGCACCAGAGCCATACGTACCAGAACCATACGTACCAGAACCATACGTACCAGCAGGAGGAGACGAGCGTATATCGACTGAGGTGTTTCCGGAACCATGCGGGCAAGTCAACATGATCCATAAGACCAGCTTTTCAAAGAGAGAGATCAAGAAGTTCTCCCGGGAAGTAAAATATGCGGAAGTTGTCATGGTTGATACGCCCGACTTCATCGACTGGTCAGAGCAGAGTATTTCCTTCAGCAGGGCGGATCACCCGAAGGCTGTTCCGAGGCCTGGCCATGCAGCTCTTGTTCTTGAAGCACAGATTGGAGGATACAATATGAGCAAAGTATTCATGGATGGAGGAAGCGGCCTGAACTTATTATTCGCTAGCACCATGAGAGCAATGGGTTTAACAGTCTGCTAAGAGAATCTGACACAGGATTCCATGGCATTCTACCGACTCGCCCCGCTTATTCTCTTGGAAAAACATCACTGGACGTGGTCTTCGGCACGCCCAGCAATTTCAGGAAAGAGAAGATCGAGTTCGAAGTAGTCGACTGGGAGTCTCAGTATCACGCCATCCTCGGCAGGCCCGCGTTTGCCAAATTCATGGCCGTGCCTCACTATGCATACTTGAAACTGAAGATGCCAGGCAACAACGGGACCCCAATAACTGTCCATGGAAGCTTTGCTCGATCGGACAACTGCGACCGGGAGTTCCAGAAGATCGCCTCGAAGTTCGGAGTCAAGGAAGAGCTCAACGCAATTGACACCGTTACAGATCACACGCAACCACCAGCCGACAACCGAAACGTGAGATCCGACGAGTTTGACACTGCAAAGGAAACCAAGAAGCTGCATGTGCATCCCACTGACCCGAAGAAAACAGTCAATACGTCGGCTGACCTTACTGGCGCATAGGAAGGCACGCTCATCGAGTTCCTCCGTGAGCGCTGGGAGATATTTGCATGGGAACCATCCGACATGCCAGGTATCCCCAGGGAACTCGCTGAGCACGCCCTTAATGTTGACCTGACAGCCAAACCGGTGCAGCAGTCAATGCGCCAGTTTTTCGAACCAAAGAGGAGAGCAATTGGCGAAGAAATCAGTCAACTCTGTAAAGCAGGATTCATTCGGGAGCTCAAGGAAGCCGAGTGGGTGGCCAACCCCGTCATGGTACCTAAAAAGGACACCACCGCTCTACGCATGTGCATCGACTACACCAGCCTTAATAAACACTGTCCAAAAGACCACTTCCCGCTGCCTCGTATTGATCAGATAGTCGACTCTACAGCTGGATGCGATCACCTCTCCTTCCTTGATGCATACTCCGGGTACAACCAGATCAAGCTGAAGAAAGAAGACCAGGAGCTAACCGCGTTCATCACCCCCACACGGCATTTTCTGTTACAACGTCATGACCTTCGGGTTGAAAAACGCAGGAGCAACTTATCAACGTTGCATGCAGGCTTGCCTTGGAGAGAAGATTGGGAGGAACATCGAGGTTTACATCGACGACATCGTGGTGAAGACGAAGCATGCCGCCTCCCATCGATGACTTACGGGAAACTTTCGACAACTTAGACAAGTATAAAATCAAGCTGAATCCCAAAAAATGTTTCTTCGGAGTACCAGGAGGACAAGTACTCGGGTACTTCATTTCAGCCAGGGGGATTGAAGCCAATCCTTTGAAGATCAAAGCTATCCTCGACATGGAGCCGCCAAAGAATCTGCACCAAGTGCAGCAGTTGGCAGGACGACTGGCAGCGCTTAGTAGATTCATCGCCAAGCTGGGAGAAAAAGCTCTGCCTTTCTATAACCTGATGAAAAAGTCAGAAAAGCTCGAGTGGACAAAAGAGGCGCAGGAGTCCTTCGATAACCTGAAGAAAATCCTGTCGACATCCCCAGTCCTCGTCACCCCGCGCGAAAAAGAAACGCTACTTATGTACATAGCCGCAACAGCACAAGTCTTCAGCAGCGTTTTGGTCGTCGAGCGAGAAGAGGCAGGCAAAGTCCACGGTGTTCAAAGGCCCGTTTACTACCTCAGTGAAGTACTCACACCCGCAAATCAGAGATACCCTCATCAGAAGCTGGCGTATGCAGTATGGAAGTCGGCTCGCAAGCTGCGTCACTATTTCACGGAGCACCCGATTGTCGACGTAAGTGAAGCGTCATTGAAGAACATAATGACTAACCCAGAAGCCACAGGTCGGTGTCCCAATGGCCATCGAGATAGCGCCACACGACATAACTTACGTTAATCGAACGGCGATAAAGTCCCAAGTCCTCCCAGATTTCGTGGCAGATTGGATCCAGTCGCAGACACCAGCGGCACCCGACATGTCGGGATCATGGACAATGTACTTCGACGGGTCAAAATGGAGCACGGGCGTAGGAGCAGGAGTGATATTGATATCACCACAGGGAGATAAGATGAAGTACATACTACGTATGAATTTCTCCCTGCCGACGAACAATGAAGCAGAGTATGAAGCGCTGCTGCACGGGATGAGGATGGCAAAAGCATGCGGGGCAACTCGCCTAGAAATCTACGGAGATTCAAACTTGGTGGTGCAGCAGTCGATGAACCTATGTGACGCGGTCAGCGACAACATGATCGCTTATCGACAGTTGTATCAAAATATGGAAGCCAAGTTTGAAGGATGTGAGCTCAAACATATCGGCAGAGCCAGCAATGAAGAAGCCGACACTCTGGCGAATATCGGGTCCATGTGCTCCCCCATCCCAGACGGAGTGTTCTACGAAGTCATTGCCCATCGATCGATAAAGGAGAAAGCTTTGGCATCTTCAAAACCATCGACTGATGAATCAGCGGCGGGCCAGCAGCAAATTGTCGAAGAACCTTCACCTTCATCAGCGGAGCAAGTCCTCCTCCTTGAGCCGCTATGGACCAAACCATTACTAGCATACCTGACGAAGCAGGAGTTGCCGGAGGATCCTGTGGAAGCAAGGCGGATCGTCAGACGGTCGAAGGCCTTCACTGTGGTTAATGGCGAGCTCTACAAGCGTAGCATCTCGGGTATCCTCCAAAGGTGTATCGCCATTGACGATGGAAAAGCACTACTGCGTGAGATACATGAGGGAACCTGCGGACACCACGCAGGAAGCAGGGCCCTTGTAGCAAAAGCTTTCAGGGCAGGATTTTACTGGCCAACAGCAGCGTCGGATGCTCAAGATCTAGTCATGAAATGTGACCCCTGCCAGCGCTTTTCTCCAAAACCGCACGCCCCCGCAACAGATCTAATGACAATACCTCTAGCCTGGCCCTTTGCTCAGTGGGAACTCGACCAAGTTGGACCACTGCCGAGGTCGTTGCCTGGAGGACACACGTATTTACTGGTCGCAGTCAACAAGTTCACTAAGTGGATCGAGGAAGTGCCCGTTCGAAACCAAAAGGCCGAAACAGCAGTTCAGTTTTTCAGAGGAATAACTTGTCGGTTTGGCATGCCCCACAGTATCGTCACAGACAACGGATCTAACTTCGACTCCAAAGAGTTCCGAAAGTTCTGCGATGACGGAGGAATCAAATTGAAGTTTGCATCAGTAAGCCACCCACAGACCAATGGGCAGGTGGAAAGGATCAACGGTCTAATAGGGGATGGCCTCAAGAAACGCCTTACAGGCGCGGCTGGAGCCTGGGTCGAGAAGCTACCATCTGTGCTATGGAGCTTGCGCACTACGCCTAACAGGTCGACTCAGTACACCCCGTTCTTCTTGGTGCACGGAGCCGAAGTAGTTCTACCAGCCGATGTTCGGTTCGAAGCTCCTCGGGTGACAGCATACACAGAATCTTCTTCCAACATCGCGCTGCAGGACGCCGTGGACCTTCTCGATGAAGCACGAGACATTGCCTTGGCAAGAACGACGGTGTACCAACAGGCGTTGAGGAACTATCACAGCCGGCGAATACGCAGTCGAAGCTTTAATGTTGGGGATATGGTACTTCGGCTAAAGCAAGAAAGACCCCTGAAACTTGAATCCCCATGGGAAGGACCATACATCTTCACTGAAGTGATACCAGGAGGAGCATATCGGCTCAAAAACCCAGCTTCAGGAAAAGACATTGGGAATCCATGGAACATCGCACAGTTGCGACGGTTCTATACATAGGATACAATTGTTTTTACTTACTTGACTGCCCTTAAGGTTGCTTTTGCATTATGAATAAAGTTCTAATCAGGTTTTCTACCTTTTTCTTAATTCAGGCCCTACCACCCGAACATATCGTTTGGGGCCCCAAACCATCGCTCTTACTCCCATCGGGAGCGCTGGCCCGAGGAATACGCTTACACAGTGTCATTGATTAAATACTCTCAACGAGAGCTAAGATTAATGACGCACCAAAACAACCAATCCAAGCCTCGAAAAATACGCGAGTGATGCAGTCGATGGTTACATTATCTCAAAACAAGGCTCAAACCGGTGCACCGCGTGATGAAGCCAAGCGTCTAATTCCCTCGACTAAGTCGATGGGTCTCGCTCTTACAAAAACTTACATATCGACTTCGCAATAACATTGCAAAATTCAATGAAGTCGTCGAGAGAGCAGGTTGAATTGATCACTCAGCCGTCTTCGACAATAAATTATCAATCAAACTAATATAGCGTGTAGCGCACGCGGTAAATTTGTACAAAACAATCTTATGCAGGTACAAGGTTATTACATTCATGACTGGGCTCCCTGGTTCCCTTGACCCCTCATTTCCCTCTCAAGGCACGACTCCATCCGACGGACAATGGTATATGCAGGGCCTCTAGCAATATCATAATATTGGCCTAAACTCCTCTCAGTGTTTGCCACGGACCTCAAGTCTAAGGATGGATGACATGCCAATACCGAGGCAAAGACAAGTTCAGCACCAGCCAGAAGCTCTTTCCGCACCAACTGCCGAATCCTTTCGGGCGACTTGAATCGGGTGAACAGGGCAGACAAGGTTTCGGGTGCCTGATCCAGAGGAAACAAAGTCTTCCAAACCATCGTGAGATGGGCGTGGAACTTATCGAAGTAGTAATGCGCCTTCTCCACCCGATGCTCAAACTTCGCCATGATAACGGCCTTTGGACGATGCAGCCACAGATCGTGCTTTGGGTGAGCAGCATCAGTCATCGCCTCGACCTTCTCATGGATCTTCCTGTCCTCCTCGGATTTATCCGAAGATACAACTGGAAAGGAACGAATATCAGTTAAAAAGTACATTTGAGCTACGCCAGGAGTCAGAAGACGGGGAAAACATTTACAGCCCAAACTTTCGGTGGCAACATGGAGACCATCGAGAGCGTATTGCTCAATAGCAGTTGCTATTTCCCCCTTTTTCTTCACCAACACTGCCATGGCCCGAAGAGAAGTAATGTCTTTATTTAAACGAGACACTTGGTCACGTAAGCGGTGAACGAGGTCAGATTCATCGTTAGTCGAAGGATTCAAGAAAAGCTCGGCACGAGAAGAAGATGAAGGAATCTGCAGTACAATCTTCGATTCAGAAAGACATTAACATAAAACTCACATCGGGAGCGCTGGCATATATATTACATCCAAAAGGTTGTTTGAATTGGCAACAGAGCCGAAATAAATAGGACTAAGTCAAGTTACGATTGGTCTTATTTACAAATTAATGGAGCAACAAGTTTAAGGAGGCGCTGACGATGAGCCAGGGGCAGCTTCAGGAGTGGACTTGGCCTGTGCTTCGTCTACCAACTTCAGCAGTTGATTGGCACAAGTTACTGCCGATCTTTTGAAAGGTTCAAGGTCGACTAAGTGGTTGTCGTCATCCACAGGCAATGCCTTAGATAACTTCTCCAAGTCAGACCCCAGCCCATGACCCATTCGCAGCTGGAAAGTAAGAACCGCCCCAAACAATCGAGAACGGCGTTTCAATACCTCCACAGGCTCGGAAGAGTCGACAAGAAAAGCATCCGCCATCTCGCCGACGGTCTTGTCCTGCTTCATCTTCGGGAAGATCATCGAGTACAGCCTCGACAATGCTCCTCTAGTGTTTTGCAGAAGCCCAAGGACTTGGACATTAGACTCAGCAGCAAGCGACAGGGCATCGGATGTGGAGTCCTCCCGAAGCTGATGGCGTCGAGTGACGGTTATATTGGCGGCATCTGAAAGTGAGACAGATCAGTAGCCAGTAAGGAAATACCAAAAAAAGAAAACTATGTGTCGTGAATTTTACCCAATAAATCCTTGATGGATTCACGGAGGACGCCTTCCTTTTTATCGACTGCGACCGCTGCCGCACGTCTGGCGTCCTGCTCATCCTTCATTTGCTGCTTCAGCTTCGACAGCTCCTCCTTCAGCAAGGCATTTTTCTTCTTGGCATCGGTGGCAAGCCTGTTGGCCTCCAGCACCTGATCAGCCGAAGACTTGACAGTCTTCCGAAGCTGGGCGTTTTCAGCCTCCAGTCGGGTAAACTGCTCGGCGAAATATACCACAGCATCGACTGTGGCATAAATCGGCTGCGGCAAGGGAAATCAGGGAGACTCAGTCGACATGAAGAAAATTCAGCAAAACAAGGTAAAATAAATACTTACGTGATCACGAGAAGCCGACGAAGTAGGAGCATCGCCAGGAGGAATAACCTTCGACACTGGAATCTCCTCCACGGCCGTCCTCGTAGGAGGCGTCGACTTGGCAGGAGAGGGATTCGGTTCCTTAGCCGATGCCGCTCTCTCAGCAGATAATTTAGCCTTCTTTGCGAGGGGGACAAGATCATCATCAGAACTACTTTAGAAAAGAGAATGATTAGCATACAAAATGACAAAGGTCAAATTACGAAGGGGTGAAGATGCTCACAGTTCCAAGTCATCCTCGGCAGCGAAAAAGCCTGATGGCCCCTTGTTGGCAGGAGAAGGCGGAGAAGCTCCAACGGCATCATTATCTTGGTCGCTGGGACTAGATTCAGCCGTCGTGATAAAATCTTCGTCTATCTGCAAGCGACGCTTGCTCCTGGAGAAAGCAGCCTCCTCGACAGTCTCGCCCTCCTGGACATCGCTGTCCTCAAAGACCTACTGGGCGTCCTCGGTCCCTTCGGAATCATCATCATCATCTTCTAGTTCCACGCCGCTTTCCTGTGTGGGAGGATAGCATTGAACAACGGAGGAGGCCTATCAAGAAGAGAAAGGGAAGTTTGTAAAACACAACAAAGAAAAAGAGGTGAAAGCAAGCAAGGAGCAGTAAAGATTACCTCAGTCGGGAGATGGTCGAAATCGTAAGGAGGACGAGCCGATGTCAAGACGATGTTATCCTTCATACTGAGGCACGTCAGGCGACGAACCTCATCCCGAAGCTCATCTGCCGATAGGTCGGCAGAGCTGATCCTTGACTTGTCGCCCTTGCCGGTATAAAGCCATAACTGGTGGGGTCGAGACATTAGCGGCTGCACTCGATGTTGCAAGAACACTGAAACTACTTCAGTGCCGCACATCATCAAGCCTCCCGTGTTCTTCAAGACGACGACCCGCTCAAACAGTCTGTCGGATGTCGCCCTCTCTTCGGGAGAAAGGGCGTTTCGCCAAGACTTCTTCTTGTGAGCCACCAAGACGTCATCGAAGGGAGGGAGATTCGAGCGCCGCCCGGGCACTATGGGATCACGCAGGTAGAACCACTTGTTGCGCCAGCCCTGGACGGATTCCTTCATTGGATAATCGAAGTAGTCGACCACCTTCCTGACAACAAAGCCAACGCCACCGACGACGGGGGGGGGGGGCATTGTGTCATTGTGACGCTTCACGTAGAAGATCTTCCTCCAAAGACCCTAGTGAGGATCAATGCCAAGGAAGACCTCGCAAACAGTAATGAAGATGGAGAGATGGAGAATCGAGTTTGGGGTCAGCTGCCAGAGCTGGATCCCGTAGAAGAAAAGAAGAGAGCGAAGGAACTCGTGGGCCGGAAGAGAGAGACCACAGAACAAAAAGGCGACAAACATGACAGTGATGCCCTTCGGGGGCCTTGGGCGAGAGACCGCACCTGGAAGACGAATGTCCTCCTCAGATGCGGAGATGAAGCCGAGGGCGCGCAGCTTGTTGATGTCGCGATTGGAAATGGCGGAGGCAATCCAATCGCGGCTAACTTTTGCCGCGTCCGAGGTGCTGCCACTCTTCTTCTTGCCCATGGCGTGCGGAGCTTCTGACAAAGGAGCAGAGGAGGAAGGAAGGCTTGAGCGAGAAGATGAGCAGTAAGAGGTGTGAAAGGTAAAAACAAGGAGGCCCTCTATTTATGCCGTAAGAATTTGTGCGAGATCGTGGCCATAACTCTACAGGCGTCGTGGGAGGTGGAGCGGATCTGGCTGTACACGTGGCGCTTGAAGAAGGAACAACCGGCGGCCCATTATTCCCATGTTGTGAGAAAATCGAGGAGACGCCTCGGTCGCCGCGCGTGCACTGGTCAAGTCCTAAAAACTGCCCGCGCAGAGCTAGGGTGGGCCCGTCAGGTCAAGTCCTGTCAATCAAACCACAGCAGTCGCACGTCAACAGTGACGTCATAGGGATTGTTGCGAGCAGCCGAAGAAAAAATTGAAAAAGATATCGGATGGTGAACTTGAGTCTAAGCACAGATTGCGAAGCTTCTGCACTTAGACTCGGGGGCTACTCCCATCAGGGGCCCTGATGCGCACCCGATAGATTGAGGACTCGAAGAAAAAGGATGAAGAAAAAGATGATTGCTTAGCTCAAGTCTGCACCCAGTTGCAAGCACCCGTGCCCAGACTCGGGGGCTACTCCCATCGGGAGCGCTGGATGCACACCCGACAGAACTTTTTTGCACTCCAGGATCATGCCCGGGGATTTGATTCTGTGTAAGGTAACGTTGTTTTGCCATCGGTAGTTAACCAACAAAAGTTGGGCACGTTACTCATTATCCCTTGCAAGCAAAAATATATCGGATGACCTATGAAGACCTGCAGAAAACTTCGGCAGAGAAGAATGTTCGAGTGGTACAACTTGAGTCTACGCACGGATTGCAAGCATCCGTACCTAGACTCGGGGGCTACTCCCATCGGGAGTGCTGACGCGCACCCGACAAAAGAAGAACGATGCTGATTCAAGATGAACAAGAACAATCAAGGAGAGGAACATCAGAAGGAGACATGCTTCAGTCTCTACCTGAACAATGTTCGGCTAGACACTCGGGGGCTACTGACATGGGCATTAACCTTCGGGTAACCGACATTGCCCTATCCTGTATTGACTAATTGGAGGCCCACGAAGACACCTGGAGGCGAGATGGGCCACCTGGGCGGCGCACCAGAGGAATCCTTGACGGGCAAGACAAGGAAGCAGCCGAACAGGGAAGGATTAGATTCAAAACTACTGTAAACCTAGTCGTACTCGGTTAGACCTCTTGAGACCTGGCCACCTATATAAAGGCCAGGAGAGGGGCTGCCGAGGGACACAATCAATCTTAGCAGCCTTAGCCACCAAGAAGTCTAGAGCTAGGTCACCGCAGCACTTAGCCTCTCGACGAGATCTCAGCCGAACTATTCGGCACCCCATTGTAACCCATTATCTTCATAATCAAGAATAGACAGGCGGGACGTAAGGGTTTTACCTCATCGAGGGCCCCGAACCTGGGTAAATCGCTCTCCCCGCTTGTCTGTGAAGCGATGTCTCGTGTCAGCTTGTAGGATTCCGTCAGCCCCAATCGGAGGGCATTGCCGAGGAGTACCCTCGACAACGGGCGTCATAGATATTCAACTAGTTGCTTCAAATCCTTCTCAAACATCATGTCTCCTCCGTGGCCAAGCTGATAGGACTCACATTTGTACTCCATCTATGAACAATGAGGAGGAGTAAGTTAGAGAAGTAACCAAGTGTGCCAAATTTTATGTAGAATTTATAAAGAGAGGTAGAGTATGAATTTCGCTTTTGAAAAGATCTAAAGGATAAGAGTGAGAATAAGTTTTCATAAATATTCAATTCCTTTGGTTTGAAACTAAGTTTTCCAGACGTCCATTCTAACTAGGGTCTCCTAAGGTCAAACAATGACTCTGATACCAACTTGTCAACACCCGGATTTTTAAGTCCAGATGCCTATTATGCCGTACCTCGCAATCCCAGGAATATTGTTTTTGCGAGACATAATAGATTGATATCACAACACATCATTCATTACATACCATAACCGTCTTACAAATAAAGGATCACATGATCCAGTCTTAATACAACATAGAGGATCTAGAGATCCTATTACAAAACACATAGCGGAAGCGAAGTAACGGTTGTGGTCCATCTGTTCCAAAGGCAACTGTTGATGTCAGGAGTGGTCCTAGTTGTCGTAGACGTCCTGATGTTCTTCATCCTTGTACTGGGGCTCATCTTCATAGTCTGGCCATTTGAATTGCCAGGGACACAGCCATGAGTACTTTAAAGTACTCGCAAACTAATACTAGTGTAAGAATTATCAACTATAGTAAGGGGGTTCTAAGCTATAGGTTCATTTGCATAAAGCCAGTTTTATTTCATAAGCACTTTGAATATAAAAAACTCTTCATTTGCCTAACTTAACTCAAGTGGAACATTGGTGTCATTCCCACAACTCTGTTGTGATTCAAAGTCAAAGTCACCTTTCAAACTCAAGTCACAAGTCACCATTCATATTTTGGAAAAGTTCTGATGACGGAACAGTATGGCCTTTCCAACTGTCCATGACCGCGGACGCGGCTATTCGAACAATTTTACACTCTCCAGAGGTTGCACACTTGTGCCACAATATTTGATTCCATCCGTCAGGGATAACCTTGAATCATCGTAACTCAGTACGCGGATCATCAACCATAACCTTTTACTTACGTACCCTAGTATAGGTACCTCTCACCATGAGCTTGGCCTCCGAGTGAAGACAAACCGTCAGCCTGGGAACTGCACATGGCTTGGACTGTACATTCACCTCATTTCACATCATTCCACGTTCTACGGAGGCAGCCTCGGCATGACCCCTATGATGCTTGTTCAGAGGGAACCCATACTAAGATGTATAAATTTACAGTTAAGCCCTACCCATAATCAGGTATTGTGGGGGTACTTAAAATTGGAAAGGTATCGCATCCAAACCCAACATCAATTCTTATCAACATTCACCATCTCATTCAGGTCATATTCACCTTCAAAGATCTTTCAATAGAATGACTCATCATTCCAAGGTTTTCAAATTCATTTCAAATCACAAGTTCCCATCTAGAGTAGTCAATTTTATTTGTTAGCACTAGCACTAATCATGAGGGGGGTGCTATCTTGCTTATTCAGCTTGAGGCTAACTTTACTACTCTTGTAACACTCTATACTTAGACCAAAGTTAACTATAAAAGTAACCTTTGATAAATAAAGTAAAAGCTTGAGGGGTAAAAACTTGGGATAGGATAATTGCACATAAAGTAAAGGTAATTTTGCCTTGCTCAAATAGAGCTTTGCACTTGCAAGAATATTAGCTTGCCTTGGTTGGTGTACTGATCAAAGTGGTCTTCCTCTTCCTGGAAGTAGACCTCCTCCTCCTGGTACTCCTCTGTACTAGCGTCTAAAACGGATACGAGGTAACAATCACCAATCAACTCTTAAGAGCTAGATTATGCACACATAATGGTTCACACCATGCTAATCTATCATCACCACCTTACTAGCATGTTGGTTGACTTTGTTTTCTACTTAAGAGAAAAATAATTTCCTCTCATTACAAATATTGCTTTAGGGTTTCTCTTTAAGTCTTGGAGGAAATAATTTCCTCTCATTGAATCTTGTTAAGATTTAATCTCCTAAAATGAATAATATATGAACCAATGTTGACCAAGGTCAACCATTCATCATTATCATTTGGGAAAAATGATTTAAATGAGGTAAGGTACCTCATGCAATTTAAACACTATTTGATTTACAATTCTCAAGTGAGCAAGTATGAGACCATGCAACAAGGGTCATCACATTACTTCCTAACACTTGGGAAGATGATTTAAATGAGGTGCTACACCTCATAGATTTGAAATCCTAAAGTTGAAAAGGCTTTAAATGGGCTAGTATTGACTACATAGAAATTTTTTGATTCTATCCCATGATCATACAAAGTAACCATGTGATATTTTTGCATAAAAAATTAGAGTTTTTGAAATGTGAATTATGAGAATTTGAATCACCTCAAAATTCATCATGGTTGATTTTCTAAATTTCTTTGAAGTTGGAAAACCTTCTGACTTGTTATTTTTGTCACACAAATTCTACCCTAGATTTTGGTTTGAATCCAGTGTGGTTGGATAGAGCTTTTCATAAGCTTTCCAACAATATAAAGTTTGTCAAATTTGGTTTGGTAGATTTTGTGTTATTCAAATTCAAAGAGGACACCAGTAAGCAAAATTACAGGATTTGATTTAAACTGGATTTGAATTAATGGGCCACGCGTGAAACTAAACGGGCCGCAGAGAGGGAAAAGGGACTGGGCTAGCCCAGCTATGCCCACGGTGCACGCGAGCCAACTGCCAGGGTGGGACCCAGCTGTCAGTGGCACTTAACAGCCGAATCGGTACGTTTCAACGCGGGCCGTTGGATTAGAAAGGGATCGGACGAACGAGAAGCGTCGTCTTCTCCGGCGAGAGAGGACTCACTGGCGGCGAGGGTTTGATGCGGGTGAGCTCACCGGCGGTCGGCGAGGCAGGGCGGCGACGGTGCTCGAGGTTGTCGACGACGGCGAGTCGAGCGGTGGTCGTGGGAGGAGCTGCGGTGGCGCCAATCGCCGTCTTCACCTGCGGCGGTGCTGCGGGACTCCGGCGTGCGATTGGGTGGCTGTGGTGACCAATGTGGAGCGGAGAGGGTGCGAGGAGGCTCAGAGAGGAGAGGGGAGTGGAGTGGTGTGCTTAGATGAGGAAGGGGAGGCTCCTTTTTATAGGCGCGAGAGGTGCCCGTGGGGGTGCGACGAGGGCAAGCTTGGCGACGGCGCTCTGGTGCTCAAAGGGGCAAGGGAGGGCAGAGCTAGGTAGGCGGCATCCAGGCGACGCTAGGGAGCATGCTGGCTTGGATGGGGACGGTCGGGTTAGCGCTGGCGAGTGCGATGCCGTGCGGCACGGTGGCGGAAACACGGCGACGATGTCGACGGCTCCGGCGCGTGCGCAGGCACGGGAACGTGTCTGGCGGATCGCTGTCGTACAGGTGAGTGCATGTGAGCAGGGAGAGGGCGAGAGGAGGGCAGGCGACGATGTCGACGGCGGCAGGCGGTGTACTGGCGCGTCCAGAGTGTGTCTGGTGCGCACTCTGGCTGTTCTGGGCGCGTCGGGGCACGTTCCGTTCCCGGCGGTGCAGTGTCGTTCTTCGACGAGGGCTGGTGCAGGCAGGTTCAGTAGGTCCTGGGGAAGCTAGAGGACAAGGTCGGCTAGGCCAGAGGTGAGAGAGGGAGTGAGGTGGCAAGGGGAGGGCATGGCATGGCCGGCATGCCATTGGCATGGCCATGTGGCCTAGTTGCTACGGTTACTATGCAGTGGTTTGGGTGAGAGGGGACCAGGGAACCAAGTGAGATCAAGTGGTGGCCAGAATTGGGCTAGGCACTATTTGGAAATAGTGAATTTGGATTTGGGTAAGATTTGCTCACAAAGTGTTTGCTCAAATGGCCGCATGAAATAACTTTTAATTTTTTTGAAAGAAACTTGATGGATTTGCTTCAATTGATTAAGGACACACAAAGGTGGTGGTGGTTTTCAAAATTACAAAAAAATGCAAAATTTCAAAAAAGGGAGAAACTAGAATCTGATTCAAAGTCCCAACTTTGCTTGATCCTAGTTTGAAATTGGAAAGGAATTTGCAGGGGTGGTTTTTAGCAAAGTTGTTCACCTTGATGTGGTCTTGGATGAGGTGCAAAGGTTTGACAAAGTTTAGTTTAGAAAACTATTAATACAAGGGCTCAAAGTGAGTAATATATTAAAAGGGGCACATATGACCATTATCATATGTGACTAGGTTTTTTGATTTTATCTTGATTTGATTTGGGTTTCTTTGGTTCAAAAAGTGTTTATAAGTGTTTAGTAACATTCTACAAACAATGTCACAAACCAAATTGGCCTAGATCAAAGTTTTGCAAAATGGCCATAACACATGTGTGTGTGTTGAATTGGATTTTTCTTATTTTTCCATTTTGGTTCACTTGATCCATTTTATCATGGGTTAGGGTCTATTTAGGGTTAGATTGAGTTTGGTAAAGATTTTCAATCATTTGGGTAAGGTATGAGGGCATAGGGCAAGATTTTCTATTATGGCTATGTGCCACATATGCCTCTATGTCTCAATTTAGTTTCTTTTTGTTTCACCAAGGATTTGGTTGGTAAGTGGTAGGGTGGTTTTGTTGGGGTATTCCAAACCATCTATACAAGTTAGACATGGCCTTGTTCACCATTTGCAAAAATAGCCATAGGCTTACATAGGCCTTTCTTTTTTAAATTAAAACTTTTTTATTTTGTTTTCTTTTGGAGGAAGAAAAGAAGGGTGAGCTTTAGGCTTTAGGAACAATTCAAAGTAATTCACATAAGGATGTTGGCAAACAAAATTATCAAACATAAGTACTATGCATAGTACCTTATTTAATAAAAGTTTTTGTTGGTTCCAAAATTTGGAAAAAGGGAAATTCATTTTCTCTTTAAAATTTGGGATGTTACAAACTGCAAGGTTGTTATTTTGAAGCCATCTTATGGCATTGTGAACTTCTTCCGTTGTGTTTATTTGAATTGAACTTCTGGTTTGTATCATGTAACTTGAAGTTAAAAATTGAAGTCCTTGTGAACTATGTTGTATCGTGTTGTGCTTGTGGTATCAAATCTGGATATGTATGCATGTTGACTGATCCTTGGGAACATGTTTAGCATATCCCAGCTTTGGTTATGGTGTTGGATTATTTTTATGTTGAATTAAAATCATTGCTGAACCCAATGGTTGCTATGATCACCGGTCATGCCGGTTGAGCGTTGAATCGGGTTTGATTGCGGTAATGAGCTTAATTCAGCATAGGATTATGATAATGCATAGCCTGGCCTGTCACAAAGAATGTCAGCCGGGAGTCAAGGTTGGGACGGGATCGATCGTTTTAGTTACTTGGAGATGGGCCACTACATCCCTCGTTAAATTCCGCATGGTGGTCGTGGAGTGGGTGGGGTCAGCGTTGAGCCCCCATTTAGCGGCTGGCTATTTCTTAAACGGGAACAGACGAACCGCCCTGCAGATTGGCAACCCAAATAAGCTCAGACAAACGATGGGGTTCGATAATTTAATTGTTAATTAAAAATATATGTTATTACACAAAATAAATTTTACACTCAAATATTGCAGTGCCAATATTTATATCTGGATCTTACATGGTAATGGAAGTTATAGTATTTCTCATTTTTAAACATTTTTAATTTCATATATTTCCAGTATTCGCTATTCAACTTTTCTCCAGATAACTTTTCCGATAAGTCCTTAGGATTATGTTATACTCCCTTCATTATGATTTACTCTTCGTCCTAGAAATAATCACATAAATTAGTACTACATTATTAATACTACTTCAACCAATCAAAGATAAACAAAGAGCAGGACTACTTTATTTTCTATGATGTTGTTGATTACAAACCCAAAATATAGAAACAAGTGAGCCCAACTCATTTGGTTAGGTGATGTACAACATAACCAACCAAGTTCAAGTATGTAGGGAAGTAGATTTGAGTTCTTATTACTTTACAAAAATCACTGTAGGGGCTTCCTCTGCACTATTTCTTTTCAAAAAGCTAAAATATGGACATGCATTTTTGCACCCGGGAGCATTTGCTTCTGGATTTTAAAATGAATATCAAACGTATTATAAAATTTCAAAATATTCAGACAAAAATTTATACATCATTTGCAGCCCACAATCTTACGACCATGGGGTTATTCTAATAGCTTCCTTGTTTCATTATAATCGATTCCATCTTGTTATCGGAAGATTCGCTCGAATCATCTACATTTGTAGATGCATATGCATGTGCAATGGACATGGGACCATCATCCGCAAGATTCACAATGAAATCATCTCCAAAGAATTTTGTAATCCTTTGTATCTTGCTCCTTGTAGGAGATTCATTGCCATACTTCTCAAGTAGCACTACTAGAGAAAAAGCTATTTAGTGCCACACCAATTTTGCTTACCCCTGCGCCACTGCTATCACGCCATTGGTAACAACTAGCAGTGGCACACCTCTAGGTGCATGTAACATCCCAAGTTTCAACAACAATAAACAAGAAAGAGAAATTCCCCAAAACCCAAAATTTGCAATTAACAAAAACTTTTTCCATGCATATAGTGTCACTTATAGATATATGCATTTGAGTGATATTCTTTTGTGCAATTGCCATGATGAGTGTTAGTATGATTAAATATGGTTATGTGAACACTAAGCAAGATCACTAAACCCTAATTTGAGGGGAAATAGAGAAAATGAGAAAAACTCATTTCTCACTCACATACACAATATGCATTTTAGCAAATCCTCAACCAAGGCCAAGATTGCTTGCCCCTTTGCTTCTAAAATGCTTCAATGTGATAAACTAACACTTTTGCATCCTTGGATCAAGATTCAAATCAAAAGAAATCAAGATTTCATCATACATGTGATAATGGTCACTTAGCCCAAAATTATTTTCTTCACCACTTTACCCCTCTGTATTTCTCAAATCTTAAACTAAGCAAGGTCAACTAAAGCCAGGTCATCCAAGACCATGTCAAGGTGAGTAACTTTGATGTTGACCACCCTCCCTAAAGTTGACTAGGTTGACCAGAATAAGAGGGCAAAGAGGGAACCCGAGAGAGAGAAGAAGATCACCTCAAATTTGAAAAGTTGCAAATCACTTCCAAATTGAGTGCCACCACCACCAATACATCACAATAATTATATAAATGAGATTCACCAAAGAGATTTTCAAATTTCAAAATAAAATTTCATGCGGGCATTTTGTCGAACAGGTGGCAGGCAGCTTCTAGAATTGTTGTTACATGCTATTATCCACCAGATTTTGACCTAAACCACTTTTGGTTTGTGATCATCAGCCTCCCCTACACCCCCTGCCTCTAGCCCAGTACTTGCATGGCTGATTAAAGTGGAGGAGAAACCCTAAAACATGCCAAACAATGCCATGCCGGCCACCTTTGGCACTCCTCTCCCTGGCCTCTCCCTCGTCGTTTCTCCATGTCTGCGAGCATCTCTGATGCATAAGGACCAAGCCTGTACCCCTCACTCGATTGCCATTGCACGGCACTGCCCAGAACGCCCGCGTCCAAAACGTGCCAGGACGTGCCAGCCGGCGTGGTGATCACGCCCTGGACACGCAAGGACGCCACGCACTCGACCGCTACCGTCCTCGCCCTGCATCCCTATCACCGCGTCGAGCATCGCCTCTGCACCCTCTACAAGCTAGACGAACGCCCGTGCCTGCCCTGCACCGTCGCCGTCGCCCTAGACTAAAATGATGCCGCGCGCCCCATGATAGACATTGCCAGCGCTCGAGCTCTCCCATCACTCTTTTCTCTGTCTCGATACAGGTGGAGCATCTCCAGTACACCGGCTAGCCGTAGCCGTCCTTCGCTTGCCCTTTCGCTCGCTGGAAACGCCACGCCATGGCCGCGCCCTTGCAGCACCCCGCGGCACCCCTCGCCACTATAAATAGAGGCCCTCCCAGCAAGCTCTCCTCACACCAATCGACTCCCCTCTCACCACTGATCTTCCTCACCACCTTAGCTCGTTCGATTGCTGCCGGAGAAGAAGCAATTTCAAGATCAGAGCCGCCAGGGGACGCAGCTCACCGTCGACGATTGGCGCCACCCCGAGCCCCGCCGCTGCTCCCAAGCTCTTCCCCATCTACTACACCTTCACCGCGCATACTGCCTGAGTCCTGCATCGGCCTGGTAGGCTCTCCGACCCCCTACTGCCGCCGTGACCTCGTCGGAATCCCGTCGGTGACGACGACGCTCACCCGCCGTCGATCCTCCCTCTAATCCTACGGTCGAGATAGAAAATACCGTTTCGCCGTTTAAATAGGCGCCGACAGGTGGCCCCCACCTTGTCAGCGCGGCCTGAGCGCGCCAGACGCGTGTTGGGCTGCGAAGTGGGTTTCCTAACCGTTTCGGCCCATTAGATTTTCCCGCGTGGCCCAAAAATTCAAATAGGATTTAATCTATTTAGTTCAAATTCAATACTGAGGTTAACTTCAAAATTAAATATCTTGAGATCTACTACACCAAATTTACCCAATTTTATATATTTAGAAAGCTCATAAAATTATCTAAATAATGCCACTGGCCCCATCTCCATTTTCTTTGTAGATTTAATTTGACAAAAAAGACAAGACAGGGACTTTTGCACTTTCAAACTTTATTTAAAATTCAACCAGAATAGTTTTTGAAGTAATTCCAATTCTAATAAATCACAAATGATGTCCTCTAATTGATTATGCAATAACATAGCCCTGTTGTTTGTATGATCATGGACTAGATCAAATAAAATGGCTATGTAGTCATTTCTAGAGCATTTTAAAGTGGAATTCAAACTCAACCCCAATATGAGAATTACCTCTCATTTAAATTTTGATCCTAAGTACTAATAACCAGGGGGAATGACTTAGGCTAATGAACCCTTGAGAATTATTACTTAGAGATTTTAATTCATTTAAAGGTTAAGTTTTAAAACTATGTGAAGTATAGCACTTCAATTAAATTGAACTCACATATAATAGATATGAAATGTTGACTTTGGGTCAACCTATATTTCATACCTTATTATTATATGAAGAGATTAAATCTTAATAAGAGGTAATGAAAAGGAATGAATTCTTTTAAAGATCTACTTACCAAATTTAAGATTTAGGAATAATGAGAGGAAATTATTTTTCTCCTAAATAATAATTCATCAAATAACCCACCATGCCATGTTTGATTGATAATAGGACTAGAGTGTGAACTCTTTGAGTGTTTCTAGTCTAGTATGAAAGCTTGGTTTAGTATTTATACCTCGTATTCGTATATAGACGCTAGTACCGAGGAATACCAAGAGGAGGAGGGCTACTCTCAGGAAGAAGAAGAGAACTTCGATAACTACCCAGCTCAAGGCAAGCTAACCCTTGCTGAAAACAAGTGCTTAGCTCTACAAGAGCAAAGGCATCTTCACACTTTACTTTTAAGTATTACCTATCCCATGTTTTTACTTACTCTTGCTTTTGCTTATTTATTTTAAATTACTTTTTGATTTATGATTCCCTTGTCCAGAATAGAACAAGAGCATCAAAGTTAGCCTAAGCAAATAAAGCTAGGTAGCACCCCCTCATGACTAGTTGCTATTGCTAAGAACTAAAATTGACTACTCTAGATGGGAACATTTGTGAATTGAACTAAAGTGAAAGATTTTTGAAGGTGAATATGACCTTGAGGAGATGGTGATTTTTGATAAAATAGATGATGGAGTTTGAATGCGATACCCTTCCAATTATACAAGTACCCCCACAATACCTGATTATGGGTAGGGCTTAACTAGAAGCTTGTGTATTTTAGTATGGGTTCCCTCTGAACAAACATCATAGGGGTTACGCTGCGGCTGCCTCCGTTACTTGTGGATTGATGTTGAAATGAGGTGAATGTACGGCCCAAGCCCTGTGCAGTTCCCGGGTTAACTGCGGTTTCCACCGGGAGGCCAAGCTCATGGGGAGAGGTGCTCATACTAGCATATATAAGTGAAAGGTTTCGATTGATGATCCGCGTACTGTGTTACGATGATTCGAGGTTACCCTCGACGGATGTAATCAAAAGTTGTGGCACAAGAGTACAACCTCTGCAGAGTGTTAAACCTATTTGAATAGCCGTGTCCACGGTTATGGACGATTGGAAAGGCCATACTATCTCCGTTATCATTAAAATATTTTGGTTCTAGAAAAGAATGGTGGTTTGAAAGGTGACATTATGGTGATCCATAATGAGTTGTGGGAGTGACACTAATGTTCCCACTTGAGTTAGTCTAGCACATGATAAGGCTTTACCAAAGATTTATGAAACTAAAACTTGGCTTTATGCAAATAAACCTAGAGCTTAGCATCCCCTTACACTTGAGTTTTTATCTTAGAGTTAGTTTGCGAGTACTTTAAAAGTACTCATGGCTTTGCCCTGGCTATTCAAATGCCAGACTATGAAGGAGAGCACCAGTATCAGGATGACGGACAACAAGACGTCTACGATAACTAGGATCGTCTTCTAACGTCAAGCGTTGCCTGTGGAATAGCTCGTCCACTACTACTTCGCTTCCGCTACTATTTGTGATGTTGAACAATATATTCGTGTAATATTGGATCATGTGATCTATGGTTGTAAGACAATATGTGTTGTAATAAATGATGACTCTATGCTACTTACTATTATGTCTCGCAAAAACATTATTCCTGGGATTGCGATGTACGGCATAATAGGCATCTGGACTTAAAAATCCGGGTGTTGACAAGTTGGTATCAGAGCCATTGTTTGACCTTAGGAGACCCTAGTTAGAATGGACGTTCAAAAATTTAGCTTCAAATTCCATGATTTGACTAGTTATGAAAATCTTATTCACCTCCTTACCTTGAAGAGTCTTTTTCAAACTTTAAATTCATGCCCTTCTTCTAAGAGAATTAAAATTTGGAACACTTGCACTTATCTAACTTAATCATCTCATCTCTCTACAGATGGATCACGTCGTGGACGCGCAGCCCTTTCTCCAGACTGAGTTCTATCAGTTGGGGAACGGTGGAGAGATCATCTTCGAGAGGGACCTCTTCTCCCTCTCCGAGTTCCTCGGGCGCCCACCACCGGAAGTCTTTGGCGGAATGCTGAATGACCAACCCGGTGGTCAACTTCAGTGGGTGATCATGGTGGACCTTCGTGGAAGGTTCACGCTCCCAATGAGCGCAAGGATCCATTTCTCCTTCAGGGAGAACAACTGGGCGGATGGTCTCGCAAGGGGACTTCAGGAAGGACTCGCACGTCTGTGCGGGCAAAACTTCATGGACTTCACCGACAGTCGCTTTGTGCACTATGCAAGGCACAACTCACTCGGAGTGCCAATGAACCTGCCGTCACACCCGCAGCTTCGCCACCATGTTGATCATCTTGACTTCATGCTGAGCGAGACCCGCATCGACCTCGACAACTCCCGCGAATACGCCAACCACACTCACATCCAGTTGGCGCAGCAGGCGGAGACCATCAAGGTCATCGCCGGAGAACGCAGGGCACTTCGCCGTGCCAACCAGAAGAAGGATCACGCCATCAACCGCCTGAAGGCCAGGATCGCCACTCTGAAGGCGACCATCGCTGCACAAGCTGAGCAGATCCAGGAGCTGGAAGGCGAAGGTGAAGGGGAGAACATCCAGGGGGACGGCTACTCCTACGTCAGCAACGACGACGATTACGAGGAGGAGGAAGACGACGACCTGGAGTTCCACCCTTACGAGGATGGCCACGAGCACCTCGATGCCGGATAGACAATGTCTACCCTATCAACGTCGATGGCGAGTAGTCCCGTCTGAGCACTTGCGCCCCGTGTTATGTATTGGTCCTTTGTACCCGCCCCATGTATCGTAGTTTGTTGAAAGGGTTCTTAAAACCCTCCTGAACATTTGGCTTGTAATATGTGCTACCTCCATGACTATGTTTGTGTGTGTGTAATATTATTATTATTATGAATCAAGTTTAAGTTGTATTTTATCCCAAAATGAGCCATAGACATTTCCCTCTTATCTCATGATCCCTATCACTGTTCAGATGGCACCCCCAACTCGCAACATGACTCAGGAGGCAATGCTGCAGATGTTGCAACAGATGTTGGCTGATAGAGAAGTTGAGAGAGCTGAACAGCAAGCCAACCTAGCTGCACTTCAACAACTTGCTCAGGGAAATCAAGGCCACGGAAACCACGACCACCCAGGGTCAAAGCTGAAAAACTTCCAGAACACTAACCCACCTGTGTTCAACAAGACAGAGGAACCCCTCGACGCTGATGATTGGCTCCAGACTATGGAGAACAATCTCGAGGTTGCCGGAGTGGAGGACAACGAGAAGGTGTTGTTCGCCACCCACTATCTGGCTGGACCTGCACGTGCCTGGTGGACAAGTACCCGCGCCTTACATGCGGGGAACCTGATGACTTGGGAAGACTTCAAACTCAAGTTTAGCAAGTATCATATGCCCCCGGGTCTGATTAAAAATATGAGGGATGAGTTCAGGGAACTGAAGCAAGGCAGAATGACCGTGGTAGAATACCGCGACAAGTTCCTCACTTTGTCAAGGTACGCCCCGGATGAGACGGACACCGTCGAGAAGAGGAAGGAGAGGTTTCTGAATGGACTGCATGATGAGATGCGGTATGCGATCAACATCCCCTTTGCTGACTTAGAAGCACTCGTTGACTCCGCCATTCAGATGGAGGGGAAGATACACCAAGCCAATGAGAACCGCAAGTGCCGTATGATGAACCAGAATGGGCCCAGCAACAATCACAAGTATCGCCCCAACTCAGGTGGAGGGTTCGCCCCAAGAAACAACAAGCCCCCGATGCAAAATCCACGTCCGGGTTATCAGAACCGGAGTGGAGGAAACCCCAGGTCAGGAGGACACAACAACTACAACAACAACAGCAACTTCAACCGCGCCCCACCTCGTGCCCCCAACAACAACTCCAACACTGCTCCAAGGACTGGGAGCAACGCTGTTCCCATCACCCCCAAGGACAAGTCCACCTACAACTGCTACGAGTGCGGAGTAGCTGGGCACTTTTCCTATGAGTGCCCCAAGAAGCTCGCCAAGACTGCCGCCAACACCTCAGGCCCTGCGCAGCGTGCCAGTCGTGTCACCACCAACAAGAAGTTCGCCCCCAACAACCCGAACAACCGCAACGGCCGCCTCTACCACATGAATGCAGAAGAAGCTCAGGAAGCCCCAGACGTTGTGCTGGGTATGTTCTCTGTTAACTCAATACCCGCAAGAGTGCTGTTTGATTCTGGAGCATCGCATTCATTCATTACCGAAGATTTTGCATGCACTAGTAAGATTCAACCCATCAGTTTGAAGCATGTCATGATAGTTCAAATACCTGGATCAACCACTAAAGCTAGAAAAATTTGCAAAGATGTGCCAATCAGAATACATGAAATAGATTTCTATGCAAATTTGATTGTTCTGGGAGCCAAAGGAATGGAAGTAGTCCTGGGAATGGACTGGATGGCGAAACATCATGGACTGATTGATTGTGCCAAGAAGGCCATCACCATGACTAGTAGCACCGGAATAATAGTCGAACACATATCTGAAAAGATGCCCCGAAAGTTCACTTGTAACCAAAGCCTAGCCAAACCCACCTTGGATCAGATCAGGGTCGTCTGTCGATATCCTGATGTGTTCCCGGATGATCTACCCGGTATGCCCCCAGATCGGGATATCGAGTTTATCATCGAGTTAATCCCCGGAACCGGACCTATAGCCTGTAGAGCCTACAGCATGAACCCGGCAGAGTTAGTGGAACAGAAGAAGCAAATCGGATGATATGCTATTCAAAGGTCTGATTCAACCAAGTGCGTCACCTTGGAGATCGCCAGTTTTGTTTGTGGATAAAAAGGACGGTGCCACTCGTTTGGTTACGGACTATCGTAAGCTTAACGATGTCACCATCAAGAACAAGTATCCATTGCCCAAGATAGAAGATCTGTTTGACCAGCTGACCGGAGCCCGAGTATTCTCAAAGATTGATCTGCGGACAGGATACCATCAGTTGAAGATTCGTGCCACCGATATCCCCAAAACTGCCTTTACCACCAGATATGGATTGTATGAGTACAATGTCATGTCATTTGGATTGACCAATGCCCCCGCTTACTTCATGAATCTCATGAATAAGATCTTTATGAACTTCCTGGACAAGTTTGTGGTTGTCTTCATCGACGACATCCTCATATACTCCAAGTCCGAGGAAGAACATGAGCAACATTTGGAAGTGGTCCTAGATACCCTTCGGGAACATCAGTTGTATGCCAAGTTCAGCAAGTGTGAATTCTGGTTGAAAGAAGTAGGATTCTTGGGTCACATCTTGTCAGCCGGAGGAATTGCCGTTGACCCTGCAAAAATCAAGACTGTTGAAGAATGGAAAGCCCCCACCACTCAGACCGAAGTCCGTGCTTTTCTTGGATTGGCGGGATATTACCGCCGATTCGTTGAAGGGTTCTCGAGTATAGCCAGACCAATGACCCAATTGTTGAAGAAGGACCGGAAGTTCGAATGGACCGACAAGTGTGAAGAGAGCTTTCAACAGCTCAAGTTAAGATTGACAACAGCCCCAATATTGGTGATGCCGGATATTACCAAGCCCTTCGATGTGTACTGTGACGCCTCCAAGATTGGTCTTGGATGTGTGCTGATGCAAGAAGGCAAAGTGATATCTTACCTATCAAGACAGCTGAAGCCGCATGAACAGAACTACCCAACCCATGACTTAGAGCTAGCAGCAGTGGTGTTAGCGCTGAAAGTATGGCGTCATTACCTCATGGGTAATCGATGCGAGGTTTACTCGGATCACAAGAGCCTGAAGTATATATTCACGCAGAAGGAGCTGAATATGAGACAGCGCAGATGGATAGAATTAATCAAGGATTACGACATGGAAATCCACTATCACCCCGGCAAGGCCAACGTGGTAGCGGATGCTCTGAGTAGACTGCCGTGTCAGTTGAACTCCATGTTAGCAATTGAGCAACCTAGCCTGTTTGAAGAGTTTGAACAGTTTAGGCTTGAACTGGTTAGCGAAGGATACCTCGCCAGCATTGAACTCCAACCCACCCTGATTAGTCAGATCAAGGAAGCTCAGAAAGGAAATGCTAGCATTGACGGAATCAAGAACCAAATAGCCGCCGGAAAAACACCCGGATTCACCGTAGATGAAGAAGGAGTGCTATGGTATAACAAGCGCCTTTGCGTGCCGTCAGACTCAGAATTGAAGCAAGTTATTCTGAAAGAAGCTCACGACACCCTATACTCCATTCACCCCGGAGGAACCAAGATGTACCAGGATTTGAAGGAGCAATTCTGGTGGCATGGAATGAAGAGAGAAATTGGAAGCTACATCGCCAAGTGTGACATCTGTCAAAGAGTCAAAGCAGAACATCAACGCCCCGCAGGACTGTTGCAACCCCTACAGATTCCCGAATGGAAGTGGGATTCCGTAGGAATGGATTTCATCACCGGACTGCCCAACTCTAGTAAAGGAAATGATTCCATCTGGGTAGTGGTCGACAGACTGACCAAAGTCGCCCACTTCATCCCCGTCAAGACCACCTATCAAGGACCGAGACTCGCAGAGCTATATATCTCAAGGATAGTCAGCCTGCACGGAACCCCGAAGTCGATAGTATCCGACAGGGGATCCCAATTCACCTCTCGATTCTGGCAGAAAGTACATGAAGGACTCGGAACTCGCTTGAATTTCAGCACAGCCTATCACCCGCAGACAGATGGACAGACTGAACGAGTCAACCAGATACTAGAAGATATGTTAAGAGCATGTGTGCTAGAGTATGGATCTAAGTGGGAAGACTGCTTGCCGTACGCAGAATTCTCGTACAACAACAGCTACCAAGCCAGCTTGCAGATGGCCCCCTTCGAAGCACTGTATGGAAGGAAGTGCCGTACCCCTCTGAATTGGTCGGAAGTAGGAGAGAGTCAAATCTTTGGACCAGATATTCTCCGAGAAGCCGAAGAGAAGGTTCACAAGATTCGTGAGTACCTCAAGACAGCCCAATCAAGACAGAAGAGCTACGCCGACAAGAGACGCCGAGAGATGACCTTCGAGATCGGAGATTTCGTATATCTCAAAGTGTCCCCTCTTAAGGGAATGCAGAGATTTCAACTTCGAGGAAAGCTCGCACCCCGATATGTCGGACCTTTCAAGGTCCTGAGTCGCCGAGGAGAAGTATCCTATCAGCTGGAGTTACCGGAAGAAATGTCAGCGGTGCACAATGTGTTTCACATCTCGCTACTCCGGAAGTGTTTAGAAGTGCCTGAGAAGACCGAAGTTTTCAAGAATATCGACCATCGAGCTGTCGATATCAACTCAGATCTGACATACCGCGAAGTACCTATTCGCATCTTGGAAGAAGCTTTCAGAACCACCCGTACTCGAAGTATCAAGTTTCTGAAGATCCAATGGAGTAACCACACCGAAGAAGAAGCCACCTGGGAGAGAGAAGACTTTATGAGGACTGAGTACCCAGATCTCTTTAGTACCTAGTTTTCTCAGATCTCGGGACGAGATCTTTTGTAAGGGGGAAGGGTTTGTAACATCCCAAGTTTCAACAACAATAAACAAGAAAGAGAAATTCCCCAAAACCCAAAATTTGCAATTAACAAAAACTTTTTCCATGCATATAGTGTCACTTATAGATATATGCATTTGAGTGATATTCTTTTGTGCAATTGCCATGATGAGTGTTAGTATGATTAAATATGGTTATGTGAACACTAAGCAAGATCACTAAACCCTAATTTGAGGGGAAATAGAGAAAATGAGAAAAACTCATTTCTCACTCACATACACAATATGCATTTTAGCAAATCCTCAACCAAGGCCAAGATTGCTTGCCCCTTTGCTTCTAAAATGCTTCAATGTGATAAACTAACACTTTTGCATCCTTGGATCAAGATTCAAATCAAAAGAAATCAAGATTTCATCATACATGTGATAATGGTCACTTAGCCCAAAATTATTTTCTTCACCACTTTACCCCTCTGTATTTCTCAAATCTTAAACTAAGCAAGGTCAACTAAAGCCAGGTCATCCAAGACCATGTCAAGGTGAGTAACTTTGATGTTGACCACCCTCCCTAAAGTTGACTAGGTTGACCAGAATAAGAGGGCAAAGAGGGAACCCGAGAGAGAGAAGAAGATCACCTCAAATTTGAAAAGTTGCAAATCACTTCCAAATTGAGTGCCACCACCACCAATACATCACAATAATTATATAAATGAGATTCACCAAAGAGATTTTCAAATTTCAAAATAAAATTTCATGCGGGCATTTTGTCGAATGTGGCAGCTTCTAGAATTGTTGTTACATGTTATTATCCACCAGATTTTGACCTAAACCACTTTTGGTTTGTGATCATCAGCCTCCCCTACACCCCCTGCCTCTAGCCCAGTACTTGCATGGCTGATTAAAGTGGAGGAGAAACCCTAAAACATGCCAAACAATGCCATGCCGGCCACCTTTGGCACTCCTCTCCCTGGCCTCTCCCTCGTCGTTTCTCCATGTCTGCGAGCATCTCTGATGCATAAGGACCAAGCCTGTACCCCTCACTCGATCGCCATTGCACGGCACTGCCCAGAACGCCCGCGTCCAAAACGTGCCAGGACGTGCCAGCCGGCGTGGTGATCACGCCCTGGACGCGCAAGGACGCCACGCACTCGACCACTACCGTCCTCGCCCTGCATCCCTATCACCGTGTCGAGCATCGCCTCTGCACCCTCTACAAGCTAGACGAACGCCCGTGCCTGCCCTGCACCGTCGCCGTCGCCCTAGACTAAAATGATGCCGCGCGCCCCATGATAGACATTGCCAGCGCTCGAGCTCTCCCATCACTCTTTTCTCTGTCTCGATACAGGTTGAGCATCTCCAGTACACCGGCTAGCCGTAGCCGTCCTTCGCTTGCCCTTTCGCTCGCTGGAAACGCCACGCCATGGCCGCGCCCTTGCAGCACCCCGCGGCACCCCTCGCCACTATAAATAGAGGCCCTCCCAGCAAGCTCTCCTCACACCAATCGACTCCCCTCTCACCACTGATCTTCCTCACCACCTTAGCTCATTCGATTGCTGCCGGAGAAGAAGCAATTTCAAGATCGGAGCCGCCGGGGGACGCAGCTCACCGTCGACGATTGGCGCCACCCCGAGCCCCGCCGCTGCTCCCAAGCTCTTCCCCATCTACTACACCTTCACCGCGCATACTGCCTGAGTCCTGCATCGGCCTGGTAGGCTCTCCGACCCCCTACTGCCGCCGTGACCTCGTCGGAATCCCGTCGGTGACGACGACGCTCACCCGCCGTCGATCCTCCCTCTAATCCTACGGTCGAGATAGAAAATACCGTTTCGCCGTTTAAATAGGCGCCGACAGGTGGCCCCCACCTTGTCAGCGCGGCCCGAGCGCGCCAGACGCGTGTTGGGCTGCAAAGTGGGTTTCCTAACCGTTTCGGCCCATTAGATTTTCCCGCGTGGCCCAAAAATTCAAATAGGATTTAATCTATTTAGTTCAAATTCAATACTGAGGTTAACTTCAAAATTAAATATCTTGAGATCTACTACACCAAATTTACCCAATTTTATATATTTAGAAAGCTCATAAAATTATCTAAATAATGCCACTGGCCCCATCTCCATTTTCTTTGTAGATTTAATTCGACAAAAAAGACAAGACAGGGACTTTTGCACTTTCAAACTTTATTTAAAATTCAACCAGAATAGTTTTTGAAGTAATTCCAATTCTAATAAATCACAAATGATGTCCTCTAATTGATTATGCAATAACATAGCCCTATTGTTTGTATGATTATGGACTAGATCAAATAAAATGGCTATGTAGTCATTTCTAGAGCATTTTAAAGTGGAATTCAAACTCAACCCCAATATGAGAATTACCTCTCATTTAAATTTTGATCCTAAGTACTAATAACCAGGGGGAATGACTTAGGCTAATGAACCCTTGAGAATTATTACTTAGAGATTTTAATTCATTTAAAGGTTAAGTTTTAAAACTATGTGAAGTATAGCACTTCAATTAAATTGAACTCACATATAATAGATATGAAATGTTGACTTTGGGTCAACCTATATTTCATACCTTATTATTATATGAAGAGATTAAATCTTAATAAGAGGTAATGAAAAGGAATGAATTCTTTTAAAGATCTACTTACCAAATTTAAGATTTAGGAATAATGAGAGGAAATTATTTTTCTCCTAAATAATAATTCATCAAATAACCCACCATGCCATGTTTGATTGATAATAGGACTAGAGTGTGAACTCTTTGAGTGTTTCTAGTCTAGTATGAAAGCTTGGTTTAGTATTTATACCTCGTATTCGTATATAGACGCTAGTACCGAGGAATACCAAGAGGAGGAGGGCTACTCTCAGGAAGAAGAAGAGAACTTCGATAACTACCCAGCTCAAGGCAAGCTAACCCTTGCTGAAAACAAGTGCTTAGCTCTACAAGAGCAAAGGCATCTTCACACTTTACTTTTAAGTATTACCTATCCCATGTTTTTACTTACTCTTGCTTTTGCTTATTTATTTTAAATTACTTTTTGATTTATGATTCCCTTGTCCAGAATAGAACAAGAGCATCAAAGTTAGCCTAAGCAAATAAAGCTAGGTAGCACCCCCTCATGACTAGTTGCTATTGCTAAGAACTAAAATTGACTACTCTAGATGGGAACATTTGTGAATTGAACTAAAGTGAAAGATTTTTGAAGGTGAATATGACCTTGAGGAGATGGTGATTTTTGATAAAATAGATGATGGAGTTTGAATGCGATACCCTTCCAATTATACAAGTACCCCCACAATACCTGATTATGGGTAGGGCTTAACTAGAAGCTTGTGTATTTTAGTATGGGTTCCCTCTGAACAAACATCATAGGGGTTACGCTGCGGCTGCCTCCGTTACTTGTGGATTGATGTTGAAATGAGGTGAATGTACGGCCCAAGCCCTGTGCAGTTCCCGGGTTAACTGCGGTTTCCACCGGGAGGCCAAGCTCATGGGGAGAGGTGCTCATACTAGCATATATAAGTGAAAGGTTTCGATTGATGATCCGCGTACTGTGTTACGATGATTCGAGGTTACCCTCGACGGATGTAATCAAAAGTTGTGACACAAGAGTACAACCTCTGCAGAGTGTTAAACCTATTCGAATAGCCGTGTCCACGGTTACGGACGATTGGAAAGGCCATACTATCTCCGTTATCATTAAAATGTTTTGGTTCTAGAAATGAATGGTGGTTTGAAAGGTGACATTATGGTGATCCATAATGAGTTGTGGGAGTGACACTAATGTTCCCACTTGAGTTAGTCTAGCACATGATAAGGCTTTACCAAAGATTTATGAAACTAAAACTTGGCTTTATGCAAATAAACCTAGAGCTTAGCATCCCCTTACACTTAATGAGTTTTTATCTTAGAGTTAGTTTGCGAGTACTTTAAAAGTACTCATGGCTTTGCCCTGGCTATTCAAATGCCAGACTATGAAGGAGAGCACCAGTATCAGGATGACGGACAACAGGACGTCTACGATAACTAGGATCGTCTTCTAACGTCAAGCGTTGCCTGTGGAATAGCTCGTCCACTACTACTTCGCTTCCGCTACTATTTGTGATGTTGAACAATATATTCGTGTAATATTGGATCATGTGATCTATGGTTGTAAGACAATATGTGTTGTAATAAATGATGACTCTATGCTACTTACTATTATGTCTCGCAAAAACATTATTCCTGGGATTGCGATGTACGGCATAATAGGCATCTGGACTTAAAAATCCGGGTGTTGACAGTGCACCCCTAGTATCTAGGTAGCAATGGCGCACTAGTAGATGCTCCACTGGTAAGTTGCACATGTGCCATTGTTATATTTGAAGGGTGCGCCACTGCGGTATCTGTAGGATGCGCCACTGCTTGCTCTGTCAAGTAAAAAATAAAAAAGGCCACTTTCATGGTTGTCGCAGGCGGTGGATTGGTTGTGGAAGGTGGAGATCTGTCTTGTCCCATCCATAAAAAACCTTTTATTTTATTATCAATCTGATTTATTACATGACAAATAAATACAACCAAAATCAATCAGAGCTACGTCTCCTTCTTGCAAACTTTGCAACTAGGACCTAAAAAGAAAGAAAACACGCAATGAAGTCCGGTTGGCCCCAACACGGTCGTCGTAGAATGTCAATGTTGCGCGGCTGGTTAGCTCCTTCGCCGGTGGTGAGGATGAGCTCGGCCATGCAGGATGCTACGGAGCACGGTGGCAAGGATGGGCTCGTTCGCCTCGGTGTCGCGGTCGGAAAGCCGAAAGATGCGGCGTTTGAGAGGACTAGGGTTGAGGAGTTCGTCTGCGATGGCGGATGTGTCGACGAGTGCGCCGCCATTGCCTCCGTGTGTGGTGGCCGGTGGGATGCGTGGACGCGTGCGTGGTGGGGCTATGTGGACGCTTGTGTGGTGGCCGGTGGGAATTTCGTGGAGCACAGTGGCGCACCACATACATGTGCCCCATTGCTATTTGAGGTAGCAGATGTGTTCATAATGTCCTTTCACGAAAAAATGATATTTTTTGTGTCAAGATATTTCATTGTCTTTTTTACACATGATACAAAAAATATTGATTTTCCGCGAAACTTGGCATGCGTACGTATAATGTCGACATACACACACGAAATTATTGGTGGATCTTTCAGTGGTTGCTCATGAGGCGGATCTCCTTTTGCATCTCCTTCAGCAGGTTGTGTTTTATGCTTCAACGTATATTTATTTTGCAGGTTTTGAATCTCCTCCAAGAAATTGTGAGCACAAGTCTAACACTTTGTCCATTACAATGACATACCTCATTGAAACCTAAGAGCTCTCACTTCATAGACCTTCATCAATCAATTTTTTTTCTTGTGTTTGAGTAATTTAGGTTCTCTAAATTCCTTGGTCCATCGCTTGTCGATGTAATGATCTGGAATTTAATTTATGTTAAACTGTGTGAAGAGTCGTAAAACATGACAACACAGTATGCCATCTCGTTCAAACTTCCCGCAAATGCAATCAATCTGCTCTTTTGTTCTATCAACATGTACTCGGAATTCCTTCTAATAGAATTCTTGCCCTTTATAGCTGAAATTCTTCTTCAGGTTATAAATATTGTTTTCCTATATTACTTCAACCCCAAAGGCAGTTGCATTGTGCATTTCATCTTGGAGCTTGAAAAAAAATCCCCTTGTGTCGACCTTTCTAGCATGTCTTTCAACAAGGTTGTGACCCCAATATATTGGTTCGAGTCCAATCGATACAAACCCGTTCTCATTTTCTGCTTCTACGATTGTTTCTTGAAACAAGTCGTATTGTACAAGGAATGTTCCTAGCCTTGCACTTGACATAATTATTGAAGATTGAATTTATCCCTTCGTTGCGGCCTGTTGTACGGATCAAAGGGCGGAAAACTTTTCTGAAGCACGGGTACCCATTGTGTTCTGAACTTCCACATTAAGGGAAAATGTTTGCTACTGGTTGCATCATACTTCACAATCATGTTATTCTATTTTCTCTCAAATTCATGTATTGTAAGTGAGTATATGATGATCTTCTTCATTTCATCTTCCATCCCCTCTATAACAGCCATGAAACCCCCATCTTTTTTTGGCAGTTGTTCATTATATGCCATAAACAAAATATGTGCCATATTGAGGAAAAAACGTCATCTATCGCTGATTTAATTACCTTTTCTTGATCCTTCATGACAATTGATGGCTTCTTTCTGTGACATCCAAGAATGTTTCCAGAGCCCACTTGGAGCTTTCTGATGTTTGATCTTTTAGCAAAGCCCATGCGAAAACAATTGTTCGCCCTCGACTGTTGATGCCAACTAATGGGGCGAATGTCATGTTATTTATTCTTGCTAAAGGTGGTATAAAATGATAAGAAATCGCCATAAAGACCATAATCCATTTTTGAACGAGCATCAGTCAACAAAATGCTTTGGACTGTGTTGTCCCTCTCAATATCCATCTTCATCACAATTCCTTGTTTTTTTTGCCTATAGCTTCTCCACAAACTTTAGGGCATGTGCAGTGTCGGTGTTCTTATCTCTTTTCTCCTTCCGTTTGAGATTATGTGTTTTCTTCTTGGTGAACGAAAGCACTTTCCTACTCCCTTTAAATCGATGGAATATGCTCATAATCCTTTGCTGAGGAACCCTGCAGTCCTGGAGTATCATGAACAAGTTCTTATGTTCCTCCGACATGTTTTGGTGGTTTGAAAATAACGTTTTCAAGGATGGTGTGTTCAGACAATCATGGTTGTGTTCAAGATTTACTGATTAGAAATTCCACTTCCTGATGACCCACAAGTATAGGGGATCACAAGTCCTCGAGGGAAGTAAAACCAACATTTATTGATTCGACACAAGGGGAGGTAAAGAATACTTATAAGTCTTAACAACGAAGTTGTCAATTCAGCTGCACCTGGAAAAGCACTAGTAACAGGGGTGATGTGAAAGCAGCAGTAATATGAGAGCAATGGCAATAGTAACACAGCAGCAGTAGCACAGAGGAGATGACACCAGAAAATATTCCAATGCGTAGTTGACTGTAGAGCAATGATGGTGACAGAAGAACCGGGGTTCCCAGCTATCTTCACTAGTGGTAACTCTCCAAATAAATAATATATGTTGGGTGAAAAAATTACAGTTGGGCAATTGATAATTGTGAGGGCATGATAATGCATGCTATGATAAGATAAATGTTACTGTAGTATTTAATTGGGCATTACAACATAAGACATAGACCGTAATCCAACTGCGTCTATGACTAATAATCCACCTTGAGGTTATCATCCGAACTCCTTCCAGTATTAAGTTGCAAGCAACATATTATCGCATTAAGCAATGTGTGTAAAGTAAATAATAGAATTATCCTTAGACAAAACATTGTTGTTTTCTCCCTAGTAGCAACAACACATCTACAATCTTAGAAGTTATTGTCACTCTTCCAGAAAACTAGAGGCATGAACCCACTATCGAGCATAAGTACTCCCTCTTGGAGATACAGTCAACTACTTGATCAGGGTAACTACAAGTACCGGAGAGCATGCATGATCTTAAATAACAGTTGTATGGTAATATGATGAACAATCTGATCACAATTCCACAATTTATTGGATCCCAACAAACACAATACTGATTACATCATATGGATGTCAATCATATAAGGTAGCTCATGAGATCATTGTATTGAAGTACATGGGAGAGAGAGTACCAACTAGCTACAGCCGAGAACCCGTAGTCCAAGGGGGAACTACTCAAGAACCATCATGGGGTCAAAGTGGAGGCGGTGGAGTCGATGGAGATGGCTCTGGGGGTCAATCCCAATCCTGGCAGGGTGCCGGAACAGGAACTTCTGACCCCCGAAACTTGTCTGGACGATGGCGGCGGCGATAAAACTTTTCGTGGATGGAGACTGGTGTGTTTAGGGTTTTTGTGTCGAAGGCATTATATAGGCAGAAGGGCGAGGTCGGTAGGCGCCAGGAGGCCCCACACCGCCCCATGGTGCCGCCGGGGGGGGGGGGCGCCAAGGGATGGAGTGGCCTCCCTAGTGCCATCCCCCGTCTCTGCTCTGGACTCCGTCTTCGCGTCGGGAAAAATAGGAGGTTTGGCTTTCGTTTCGTCCAATTCCGAGAATATTTCCTATACAACTTTTCTGAAATACAAAAATAACAAAAAAAAACAGGAACTAACACTATGGCATCTTGCCAATAGGCTAGTTCCGGAAAATACATAAAAATATCATGAAGTGTAGACAAAACATATAGAAATTAGTGTAAAACAAACATGAAGCATCAAAAGTAATAGATACGTTTGCAACATATCAATTACTATTCAGTTCAATGAGTAGTACTTGTACCTAATGTGATTCCTGGCAGATACTTAGTTTACTTATGTGTACTTCATTTCATGTGTTCCGGAAAAAATGGAAAAATAGTGACAACAGTCCACGTGATTCCTTCATTTTATTGGAAAAGCATACAATAGCTGCCTACGTGACTACGTGAGAGGACGGACGTCAACGACGTTCTCCAGATTGGGTACATTCCGCGTATACATCTTCCCGTGTGAGCTCCGGAAGGCAACGAAATGAAATACTCCCTCCGTTCTCTTTTAATTGACTCAGATTTAGTACAACTTTATACTAAATTTAAGTCAATTAAAAAAGAACGGAGGGAGTAATAGTTAGAGAACGATCCTCCCGGGATTAATAGTCCCACGTCGGTAGTTGAGACAGTTTCTGTCCGGTTTATATACCGAACCACCTCCAATGTTAGCACGAGGAGCCTGAACGATAAAAAAATATGGCCTGCTCAATAAAACTCACGCGAAAGGAACCAGGCCGGGATCTACAAGGAACAAATGATGAAATGAAGCGTACATGCTCGGAACAACCGAATGGCAGAAACATCCATCTAAGTTGGGTCGAAAACAGAGGCCCAGATAAGAAAATCCTTCAGGCCTCGTTCGGTTTGTGGGACCCAATCCATTACGGGGTTGAATCCACCGAGGATTTGGGTGATCCCCACATGTCACCCGATCCCCCACTAATCCCTCTCCCTCTAATCTCTTCCCCCATGTGCGTTCGGTTACTCCCCAGAGATTGGTACATCCAGTGACAATAAAACGTATTCCAGCTAGGTACGGCGCACAGCAGGCATTAAAACGTATTTCATAGCAACTTTGAATCAATTAGCAGTGACAACCAAAACTAGATTTTAGTAAAAATGATATCCAGAACAAAAGCATCAAGTGCTTTGGAACATCAAGTGAAAGCATCAGTCTATTACAATACTACAAGCAGAAATATCAATTTATTCTATTTTGAAGCATCAACTTCAACTTCAAGTTCCTTGATCAAGTGATATCAAGCGAAAACATAACGATCTTTGATCCACGAAGTCCTTCTTGAACTCTTTAACTTAAAAAATGATTTGGCTCCTCAGCTCCTCATTCCTCTCCTTTTCTTAGCACTAATATGCACAAGACATGAAACCAAGCAGTAAGAATTGTGTCACAACATAATTCGATCTGAAGCATCATGGCATAATCTGAATGTAGTACTCTGATTCTATCAAGATGTCATGTGGTACAAAAAAAGTAGTTCCCACACAGGCAAGACAAACAAGTGCAAAGATGTAAACAATCATTCTCTGACGAGCATGCTACACAAATGCTTCATGCAACTACGTACAAACAAACTGAAATAGCAGTCACCATGTTAGCGTGTCTACCAAGCAAACCCAACACAAAGCACACATACGTTTTAACAGGTCTGGACTTGGAGCTCTACTGAAAGGAAGACTTGCCGTCCTTTTGGTGTTACTCAACACAGACCTCGATTTGTAGGTCACTCGTCAGAGAATGATTGTCATCTACAATGATTACTTCCAGCAAGATTGTCCACTAACATCTCAGTGCTGCAAGTGGCAAGAATGAACATGCGCAGCTATACTCTTGTCCGAATCAGAATTTTATTCAGACAGTCTAAGCAAAATAACTGTAACTCCATATAAACTCGGAGACACAAAATGATCAAAGGACTAGTTGCTAGCCACTCCAGGTGAACATTGCTATTTGGTAAAATAACAATGTACTACATCAATGAATGGCAGGAAGACTGTATTACATCAGGTGAACATTGCTATTTGGTAAAATTTGTTCTATGAAACATAAATGATCAAAGGACTAGTTGCTAGCCACTCTTACTAGTACAAAACAATCACTGGAGATTCAAGATAATTTAAGTGACTTTACCTGTAGAAAGAAACTAATGACAAAATAATTCTCACAACTAATGGCAAAACAATCACGTGTGCAGCACTACCAAACACCCACCACTATCTATCAACAAATATCTTAGTGCAAGTGTGTATATATGCACACAACTCTTCCTTTGTATAGTAGTTAACAACTGATCTGCTACAAGTAACATCTATCATCTACAGAATGAGGACGTTTTGGATAATCTAAAACAGAGAACCTTGCAATCAGAAAGAAGAAAAGTTCTCATGCAAACCTAAGACAATTATTGAGAAAAGCTTGAGCCTCTACCAATTATTGATATTAGCTACTGGACAACAATTCATCATGCTATTACATAAAATTAGGTAGTGTTATCACAATAACTAATGCAAGCTAGCATATCAGTGTAGAAAAGCATTAATATGAGCTAAAGTCCAAGGTAAGCTAGCATATCAGTGTAGAGAATGCATACAAGAAGAGAGTTTACCTTTCCTATGCCATTTCGCCTTGCAGCCACATGAGAGCAGTATCCATATCAACGCAAATGAAGAGCTCACGATTGTCAGCATTCTTAAAGACTTGTAGGGCTTTGACCTTCTCCTCTCGTGACAATCCCATTGTGTTTAGCCGAGCCACACAGTTCTTGATTGAGTACTCATCCACGTCCGCGATTTGCTTGCTCTCGACCTGCTTCGTCTTGATCTCAATGTACTTCTCCATCATAGCAGCAATATCTCCATTTGACCGGCGCTTCTTGGGTTTATTTTCAGTACTTGTTGATGGTGCAGTAGGTACAGTGGGCTGAGCCTCCCCGTTCCCAACAAAGTTCTCCATCATACTAGCCTCTTGCATCCCTCCTTGTGTATCATCCACCAAGGTCTCTACAATATCATGATGGGAATGTGTCGCCTCTACAGAATTGACCTCGGGATTGACCTCCACTTGTGTGTGCTGTGTTGGTTCAGTGGAAGTGAAGTTGTAGTTTCCCTCGGCAAGATGTCCATCATATAGCTCTCCCAAGGCATCAAAGAGGGGAAAAGCCTTGTTGCTACGGAACTTCCCGATCTTAGGAAATGACTGCACAATATAAAGGAACACATGAGTGATGCATATTGTTAAAAGGAATGAATATAAGCATGAAAGGAGCAATAGAAACTATCTTACAATGATGAGGTTGTCCCACAACTCTGGATCAGCTTCAATCATACACCGTTTCTCATTCCACGAAACCCCACTCTGCTGTCTAGCCTCCTTGAGCATCTTGTACTCTCTCTTCAACTCATTCTCCTTGTCTTGGATCTGACCCTTTGTGTAATTCCTGTATGGATGGTTATCATGGAATTTCTTGGTAATCCTATTCCAAACATTGGTGGACCATCCATTCTGCCCACGATATTGTGGAGTATTGTGCTCATGGAGCAAATCCACAAGAGCCTTCTCTAGGTCTGCATTCCAAGAGGCCCTAGCTATTTGAGAAAAAAGTCAAGTTCACAATAAGCTACACATTATAAAGAAGTCAAGTAGCATCAATCACATTAAAGGAACACATGCACTCACCTTTAGATGATGTTTCCCTCTTTTTTGTTACCCCACCACTGCCTTGCGTTCCCGTCAAAGTCACACACCACCATCACGTTCTGGCTGAGTGTTCCCTTCCTATTTCTAAATGGTGTGGCTATGTCACCATTAATGTTCATGGGAACATGAGTCCCACCAATAGCTCCAAGACAATTCTGCAAAGAACACCAACAGGGTATCATTTGCTATGTGAAAAAGAATATATTTTCATGGTTATATGATTTAGACTGAAGTAGTTTAGCAAAAACCTGAAAATAAGGAAAGTATCTTGGGTTGTTCCGGATCTTTGGGTGTACTTGAGCTGGATTGGGAGGCTTCAGATAGTGTTTGGATAGTGCAGGAACGATGTTGAAGAAGTTATTCATGATGTTATGGAAAGTGTCATTACTATGCTTGAACTGTACTTGGAGATCCTGGTATGAGGAATTATGGGACCGCATCCACAGAAAGGCTGCAAGTTTCTCTTCGACGCTAAGTCTGGTATCCCGCACCAAACTCTCGCGTCGAAGGAAACTAGCCAAAGCCCTGAAGATGTGGGCCTCCATCCTAAATGCTACCCGACAATTTTGTACGTGCCCTTCCAGCAAGTCCCTTACAACCTCCTCGCCTCTTATCGTCGATGTCTGGCGGGGCTTTTTTTCCCTTGGTTCACCCAGCAGATGCAGCATTGGTAAAAGAACTAGAATCATATCATCATCATCCTCCTCTTCCTCCTCCTCTTCTTCCTCCTCTCTCTTCCTAATCTGATCTGTAATTCTCAAAGCCATTCAAAAACTAAAGATAAAAAGGCCACCCGTTATTTAATGAACTGAATTTGCTTTTAATTAAAAACTTATAAGTACTGCTGTTATATATACTATCCTATATAGAGTAGGTTGCAATAGTTTGCTTGCTCTATCTAGGATAGTTGCAGTAGTAGTTTGATTGCAGTTTTAAATACCACAACAAATTCGAGATACTAAATAGGAACAAAGTGCAGGTTTAAATTGTTGAATGTAGATGGGCTGCAGCCCAGTAAGGCAGCCCATATAGTCTACAATTCCTGAAATCTCAAGGCCCATCACGTTGGCAGCTTGGGACAGCCTTGGGGGACAAAGTTTAGTCCCACATTGCTAGTTGGGAGAGAGTTGGAGTGGTATATAAGGGCTGCTGTTCTAGTCATTCCAAGTGAGTGAGAATAGAAAGAGCCCTCGCGCACTCCTCCTCCTCCGCCCGCCCCGCCTCGCCTCGTCACGCACGCACGTCGCGTTTCGTGACTCGAGTTCGAGTTCGAGACACACTCAAGGAAGCCTAAATTTTTGCTTGGTGCACCAACTGTGTTGGGTACGTGTCGACCTGCATGTGCATGCTCGCCGCGTGTCCCTGGCTTCCTACGCGTGTCAACGCGGTCGGGTCGGGTCGGCTTCCCAGGCTATACAAGGAGACAGATCAGATCTAGAGAATAACACAGTTCTCAGAACTCTCTAGTTCCTCTCTCTCGCGAAGTTCCTTTTGCTGCGCTACTCTCTAGTCTTCCCCATCCCGGCGTTTGCGTGCACAGCCGTCCGGGAGAGCAGGCCTCCGAAACTCCGTCCATTGAGATCCTGCACCGGGAGACGGGCGATAAGGTTTTTGGGGAGCATCTCGGCGCGACTGCTCGCTACTGTTCGTCTTCTTCTTCGACGACCCGGCTGCTTCATCGACAGATCCGACTACACCATGGGCGACATCAACAATACCCATGGTGGTGGTGGTGCTGCTGCTGGTGCGACCTTCCCGGTCGCGATGTACGTGCTTTTCCTCTCCTACCCTGCACTGCTACTTGTTCCATGTTCAGATCTGATGCATGTGCTTAGTCTGATGTGTATGGTTAAGTATGCTTGTGCATCTGTAATGTTGATTTCGGTAATTAAACTCACACGGAAATTGCCTAATAATCTAACAATCCAAAAACCTTATATGCTTAGGCAATTTTCACCGTCTGGTTTTGCTGCTGCGCTTAAACCGAGCCCGTTTACGGGTTCTCATTTCAAGAGATGGCAGAGTAAGACCCTCTTGTGGCTCACTTCTATGGGTGTGCATCGAGTTGCGGAAGGTACTCCCAGAGGTCCGCTTACTCCTGAAGAGGATAAAGCGTTCGGGGATGCCACTGTAATCTTTGTGGGTGCCGTCCTAAGTGTGCTTGGAGACAAGTTGGTTGATGCTTATCTGCACATCCGAAATGGGAAGGAACTGTGGGATGCACTAGACGCTAAGTTTGGTGCTGCCGATGCCGGAGGTGAACTGTATGCTATGGAGCAGTTCAATGACTACAGAATGGTTGAGAACCGATCTGTAGTAGAACAGGCTCATGAGATACAGATCATGGCAAAGGAACTTGAGCTCCTCAAGTGTGTGCTACCGGACAAGTTTGTCGCGGGATGCATTGTCGCTAAGCTTCCCCCTTCATGGAGGAACTTTGCCACTTCCCTGAAACATCAGAGGCATGAGTTTTCTGTTGAGAATATCATGGGCTCTCTGGATGTTGAGGAGAAGGCGAGGGCAAAAGACAAACACACTGGAGGAACCGAGGGACGTTCTGCTGCCAATATGGTGCAGAAAAATGCCCACAAGTCCAAGGTAAAGAACAAGGGAGTCTCCCAGACTACCAACTTCAAGAAGAAGGGGAAAACGGAGAAGAAAGATCCTTGCTGGGTGTGTGGCGAGACTGGCCATTGGGCCAATCGTTGTCCACAACGCAAAGGAAAGAAATGTCAGGCTGGACAGAACTCAAATTCTGTCAGCATGATCATTGGCAACACAGAGGAAGGAACTACAGGGTATGGTAATATGTTACCTACTGTTCTTTCGGTGTTTCAGCCCACGGAATGGTGGGTTGATACAGGTGCTAATGTTCATGTGTGTGCTGACATCTCCATGTTTACCTCTTATCAGGCTCGAGGTTCCTCAGTAATGATGGGGAATGGGTTACATGCTACTGTTCGTGGTGTTGGCACGGTAGATCCGAAGTTTACTTCGGGAAGGATCGTGCAACTGAAGAACGTGCTGCATGTCCCTTCCATCAAGAAGAATCTCGTTAGTGGCTCCCGTCTTATGAAAGATGGGTTTAAGTTGGTGTTTGAGTCCAATAAAGTTGTATTGTCTAAGTATGGAACTTTTGTTGGAAAGGGATATGAGTGTGAGGGAATGTTGCGTTTCTCTCTAGAAGACTTCTGTGATAATGTTGTGAACCATGTAAGCACTAGTGTTAATGAAACTAATGTTTGGCATTCACGACTTTGTCATGTTAATTTCGGTTGTATGACGCGGCTTGCTGATATGAGTTTAATTCCGAAATTCACCTTTGTCAAAGGCTCTAAGTGTCATGCTTGTGTGCAAGCAAAGCAGCCTCGCAAGCCTCACAAGCCTGCGAAGGAAAGAAACTTGGCACCACTAGAGCTCATACATTCAGATCTATGTGAGATGAATGGTGAGTTGACAAAAGGTGGAAAGAAATATTTCATGACTTTGATTGATGATTCCACTAGGTACTGTTATGTGTATCTCCTCAAAACTAAAGATGAGGCTCTTGATTTCTTTAAAATCTATAAGGCTGAAGTTGAGAATCAACTTGAAAGAAAGATAAAAAGGGTTCGGTCCGATCGTGGTGGAGAGTACTTTTCTAATGAGTTCAATTTATTACGTGCGAACATGGTATAATCCATGAGAGGACGCCTCCCAATTCCCCACAATCCAATGGGATTGCGGAAAGGAAAAACCGTACTCTAAAAGATTTGGTTAATGCCATGTTAGATGTTTCGGGTTTATCCAAGGAATGGTGGGGGGAGACTATATTGACTTCGTGTCATGTCCTAAATCGTGTTCCAACCAAGAATAAAGAGATTACCCCATATGAGGAATGGGAAAAGAAAAGACCAACACTCTCCTACCTACGAACTTGGGGTTGTTTGGCTAAAGTGAATTTGCCAATCACCAAAAAGCGAAAGCTTGGACCAAAAACCGTGGACTGTGTCTTTCTTGGCTATGCTGCCCATAGCATTGCTTATAGATTTCTTGTGGTGAAATCTGGAGTGGATGACATGAATGTTGGCACCATCTTTGAATCAAGAGATTCTACATTCTTTGAGGATATATTTCCTATGAGAGATATGCATGGCATGTCTAGTTGGGAATCTGATCCAATACATGAAACTCCTATGGAGTCTGATGAGGAATCTGATGATGAGAGTTCAGATTCTGATGAAGATGACAATGAAGCTCCCACAAGGAGTAAGAGACAAAGGACTGCAAAGTCTTTTGGTAATGATTTCATTGTGTATCTTGTGGATGATACTCCCACTACCATTTCAGAAGCTCTCGCATCTCCTGATGCGGACTCATTGGAAGGAAGCGGTTCAAAGCGAGATGGATTCCATCTTGGCTAATGGAACGTGGGAGTTAACTGAGCGTCCTTATGGGTGCAAACCTGTAGGATGTAAATGGGTATTTAAGAAGAAGCTTCGAGCTGATGGTACTATTGAGAAGTATAAAGCTCGACTTGTAGCCAAAGGCTATACCCAAAAGGAAGGCAAAGATTTCTTCGATACCTACTCACCTGTTGCGAGATTGACCACAATTCGAGTACTACTGTCATTGGCTGCCTCACACGGTCTTCTCGTTCATCAAATGGACGTTAAGACGGCTTTCCTAAATGGAGAGTTGGACGAGGAAATTTACATGGAACAGCCTGATGGTTTCGTACTGCAAGGTCAAGAAAGAATGGTGTGTAAATTAAAGAAATCTTTGTATGGCCTTAAACAAGCACCCAAACAATGGCATGAGAAGTTTGAAAGAACTTTGACATCTGTGGGCTTTGTTGTTAATGAAGCCGACAAATGTGTGTACTACCGCCATGGTGGGGGTGAGGGAGTTGTCCTATGCTTGTATGTGGATGACATACTAATTTTTGGGACAAGTCTCAAAGTGATTGAGGAGGTAAAAACCTTCCTATCTCAGTGTTTCGAGATGAAAGATCTTGGAGAAGCTGATGTTATATTGAACATCAAGCTATTGAGAGATGAGAATAATGGGATTACACTTGTGCAATCTCATTATGTTGAGAAGGTGTTGAGCAGATTTGGTTATGCTGATTGCAAATCTTCTCTCACACCTTATGATCCTAGTGTCTTGCTTCGAAAGAATGAAAAGGCAACTAAAGATCAATTGAGATTCTCTCAAATCATTGGTTCACTCATGTATTTAGCTTGCGCTACGAGGCCTGATATCTCGTTTGCTGTATGCAAACTTAGCCGGTTTGTGGCCAACCCGGGAGATGATCATTGGCATGCTCTTGAGAGAGTGATGCGCTATCTAAAAGGAACCATGAGTTATGGAATTCATTATACCGGGTATCCAAGAGGACTTGAAGGGTATAGTGATTCCAATTGGATTTCTGATGCTAAAATGAAGGCCACAAGTGAATATGTTTTCACTCTTGGTGGTGGCGCTGTTTCCTGGAAGTCTTGCAAGCAGACCATCTTAACGAGGTCAACTATGGAAGCAGAACTCACAGCATTAGATACAGCTACTGTCGAAGCGGAATGGCTTCGTGAGCTCTTGATGGACTTGCCTATGGTTGAAAAACCAATACCGGCTATCCTCATGAACTGTGATAATCAAACTGTGATTATCAAAGTGAAAAGTTCTAAGGATAATATGAAAAGTTCCAAACATATCAAGAGGAGACTGAAGTCTGTCAGAAAACTGAGAAACTCCGGAGTGATAGCATTGGATTATGTCCAAAGTGCTAAAAATCTGGCAGATCCTTTCACAAAAGGACTATCAAGAAACATGATAGACCTTGCATCGATGGAGATGGGTTTGAGACCCACTTGAGTTGCCGAGGGGGTAACCCAACCTATGTGATCGGAAATTCCGTGAAGTAGGACCTGGGAAAACAAACCGGAGTAACTGAGTTGAGAGAAAATATAATACTCCCACTCCGCTGCAGATGCAATTCTCTCATAGTTACTGTAAGGCAGGTTGACGATGTCTTAATGTGTTCTGAGCGGCTCTTAATGAGCGAAGACGCTGTCCTACAGGGCAATCTTTGAAGAACACACCTATATGAGTGACACTACTGGTCATAGTGTGGGAGATTTGGGTGAATCTCTAGTAAGCTCATGAAAGGCCGAGGAGTATGACTTATAAGCTCCACCCGAGGGGAAGGCTATGGCAGCCTAGTACCGTGCCGGCATTGAGCGAAACTTGCTGCACAAAGACTGACAATTCAAGGCATAGTCCATTCTTCAGTTGTAGTCAAGCGTAGCACCTTGCCTAGGTGGAAGTTCAACTTAACAGTCTCCACCGAAGTGCAGGTATATTAAACAGTGAACGGAACTAATGTGTCATCTGATGTGCATATGAGATCTGGTGGGGGATTGTTGAATGTAGATGGGTTGCAGCCCAATAAGGCAGCCCATATAGTCTACAATTCCTGAAATCTCAAGGCCCATCACGTTGGTAGCTTGGGACAGCCTTGGGGGACAAAGTTTAGTCCCACATTGCTAGTTGGGAGAGAGTTGGAGTGGTATATAAGGGCTGCTGTTCTAGTCATTCCAAGTGAGTGAGAATAGAAAGAGCCCTCGCGCACTCCTCCTCCTCCGCCCGCCCCGCCTCGCCTCGTCACGCACGCACGTCGCGTTTCGTGACTCGAGTTCGAGTTCGAGACATACTCAAGGAAGCCTAAATTTTTGCTTGGTGCACCAACTGTGTTGGGTACGTGTCGACCTGCATGTGCATGCTCGCCGCGTGTCCCTGGCTTCCTACGCATGTCAACGCGGTCGGGTCGGCTTCCCAGGCTATACAAGAAGACATATCAGATCTAGAGAAAAACACAGTTCTCAGAACTCTCTAGTTCCTCTCTCTCGCGAAGTTCCTTTTGCTGCGCTACTCTCTAGTCTTCCCCATCCCGGCGTTTGCGTGCACAGCCGTCCGGGAGAGCAGGCCTCCGAAACTCCGTCCGTTGAGATCCTGCACCGGGAGACGGGCGATAAGGTTTTTGAGGAGCGTCTCGGCGCGACTGCTCGCTACTGTTCGTCTTCTTCTTCGACGACCCGGCTGCTTCATCGACAGATCCGACTACACCATGGGCGACATCAACAATACCCATGGTGGTGGTGGTGCTGCTGCTGGTGCGACCTTTCCGGTCGCGATGTACGTGCTTTTCCTCTCCTACCCTGCACTGCTACTTGTTCCATGTTCAGATCTGATGCATGTGCTTAGTCTGATGTGTATGGTTAAGTATGCTTGTGCATCTGTAATGTTGATTTCGGTAATTAAACTCACACGGAAATTGCCTAATAATCTAACATAAATAGCACAAATAGAAAGAGAACACACAAAGTATAACTGCAGGTTTAATATGTACTCTGGATAATTGGTACTTGCTGAAAAGGATGCACTGGACAGTTGGTATGCAGCCAATAATTTACATTATGAACATTTCTGTATTGTGAGCGATATTTGAATTGGGGTGAACTGAATCCTCTGAGAGAGACTCTGCTAAAAGAATCCATCCTAGATCTTGATAACAAGAGAACTACATGAACTATATATATGTATTCCCGCTCAAGAATCGAACCAGGCCAACCAGGGGCAATGGCAAGATTGTCTTTTAAAGAGTTAGCGCTTTCATATTTGTAAAAGAGACCTCAAAATATAAATCATCAGGGCACACAACAAACTTTGGATCCGTTATAATCAAAGAAAAGACTGATGAACTTTGCGTATATTATTCCCTCGAAAAACAAAATATATATGCGAGTGCTTGCAGCCCTGCGTATGTATATTATCGAGGTCCAGCCAGATTAGTTACATGCAATCAATTTCCTCCCGAAGCAATGTGCTAATATGTATGAGGAGTATAGTTTTCTTCCAAAAAGAAATGAAAGAGTAAGCTGTAGTAGGTAGATTAACTAATATGACGGTACACGCACAGAAGAACGGAGAAATCTCTATTTTTCATACCCCGTAGCGAAAATTGTTCTACACTAGTTGAGCAAAGCATCAACATCTACCAGAACAAGGAACCATCCAGAATCCAGCACGAACCATCCAGAATCCAGCACACGGACGTTCCTGAACAAGATCCATGCCAGATCGAAACCAACCAACACGGACGCGACTGATCGGATTACCTTCTACCGGCTGGCGTTCTCTGCAACCGAACGAGGCCTTATACAAGAAGAGGTGGAGCGGAGGAGGAGGAGGAGGAGATGGTTTACGTTCTACCGGCCGGCGTCGGAGGCGGAGAAGGGCACGATCTTGAGCCTGCGGCTAGGGATTTGGTCGGGCTCCGTGGCGGCGTCCGTGTCGAGGAAGGGCGGCGTCCGCGTCGTCGAGGAGCTCTCCTCCTCCAGCCGGCCACCGTCGAGTCGCCGCCGCCGCCCCCTCCGCCCCTTCGTTCCAGTCACCGCTGCCGCCGCTATCGCGAGAGACGAGAGGGAGCGCCGCTTCGTCGCGCTCCGGATCCTATCCACGGGTCTAGTGGAGCGTTTCTAAAAACCGGCGAAATCGGCGGGTTTCGGGCAAAACCGGGTGGAGTAAAAAAAACCAGCGTGGTTTAACCGAACACGTCTCAGGCGCGGGCCGGTATCTAAACCCCGGGGGCCCAACACCAGTGTAACCACGTGGATTTCGGTCCAAAACCGGCCGGGTCAGGACCAACCGAACGAGGCCTCAGCGATAGGGAGGATGACCCAGGGACTTCTATACGCCGACCTGGTCGGCTCGTGTGGGGGTGCCGCACACCCCACCGACCAGGACCGGTAGGCTAGGCCTCGGCCCATTAGCCTCAGGTACGATTCTTTTGTTTTTCTTCTTCTTTGTTCTCTTACTAATATTTTATTTTTCAAAATCTAACATTTTTTTAAAAAACAAAATTTTGAGATTTTTTCAAAATATGAATATTTTATAATTTGAACAGTTTCAAAATTTGAACAGTTTAAAAAATGTACAGTTTTATATTTTGAGCATTTTTAGAAAATTATATTATTTTTCAAATTTTAAAGTTTAACAATTTGAAAAAATTTAAAACTCGAATTTTTTATAGACCTGAACAGTTTTAAATTTGAATGGAGTTTTAAAATCTGAATAGTTAAAAAATCATAATTTAAACAGTTTTTAAATCTGAACATTTTTTTAACAAACCAAATTTCAAATTTAAACATTTTTTCGATTTGAACAATTGTTAGATTTAAACAATTTTCAGATTTCAACAATTTTCTAATTTAAACAGAAAAAAAAAGAAACATAAATGAAAAAAAACAGAACATAAAAAATGATTAAAAAAGAAAACGGCCAACTGGTCTAACACCTGAACTGGGCCGGCCCGTATACGGCGCGTGGTATGCGTCGATCTGGTCGGTGTATAGGAAATCCGGGATGACCCTAGATACATCCTTGACTCTGAAATCCTACAAGCTACGGGCCCAAGTACATCTTCAGTTACATGGCGGGCTATCATAGCTGGGTAGGGAGGCCCATGGGTTAGCCATGCTTAAGCGCATTGACGATGGCCTCATTTACTGAAGAACAGATGTAGAAATCTGTCCAGTCTAAAAGAAAAGGATGTAGAAATCTGTCTCAAAGCTTAGTGTTGTGCCAAAGGTTGGAGTGTTCTGGTGGAGGGTGCTTCGAGGTATTCTTCCTACTGAAAGTACCCTAAAGCAGATATATACATTCTGCACAAACAAGCAGATGCAAGATTTGTCTAGTTAGCTGCAGATGAAGATATACTGCATGCAATTCTGTGCTCGCACGCAAGGAGCTACACCTGGACGGCATTCCCCTTAATTAGCTCTCGATCGTGCTCTTAGCACTCCGTCTCTCTCACCGTGGCACATTGTATCAACATATCCGTGCACAGATTCCAACGCCACAGCAGTACCAGCCCACCAGCGACAGCCTGAATGCTAGGAACAAAAGTGGAGCAAACGACAGCGCGAGTAGCTGCAGTGCCACCCGAATGAGACAGCTGCTTCATCCGATCGACGCATCCGGACAAACCCAAAGCCTGAACGTACCGACGAAGGCTCGGTCGGCCGGTCAGTCAGTCCCGCGCACCCAGAGATAGCTCGACAGCTCGATCGCCGTCCTCGGAAACAGCGCATTCCCTTTGCCCCATCCTGCCGCCGCAGCTAGCCGGCCGCCTGATCGACGCCGACGCGTGCAGACGCAGGTACGGCGCGCAGCGGCGGAGAGGCAGTGGCGGGCAGGCGCCTTGGATCCGCCGCTCGCACGCCGGACGCCGCAGTGGCGCGCCTTGGATCGACCGCGCGTCCGCGCCCCGCCTTTATTTCAAAAAACTCCAGAGAGCAGGGCAGGTTCAGCGAGGACGGCAGGTATGCGGACAAGCGCTGCAGCCGGATCTTTGGCTGCCCGTATCATCATCGCCTCATCATCGAGCAGAACTGCATGTGGAAAGACTGCCTACGTACCTAGCCAGACAAGGCGAACGCACCCAGGCCTAGTACGTCCTGCGCCGCGCTGCATCCGCCGGCCGGCCTGCCGCCGCGTGCTGTGCATCCCTTTTGTTTCGGCAGGCTGAGCAGCCAGGGCCAGGCTACGAACAAACAAACCCAAGCGGCGGACAGATTCCTCTGCGTCGCTGACAGCGCGAAAAACCACGCGCCTATCGTCCCTCGAAAACCGCTCATTCTAGTGCACTGAATGGCCTGATACTGACCCGGTAATTTCCCGTGAGGAAGTGCAGCGGCATATCATTGGACATTCATGACCGAAGGAAGAAGAAGGAGCCACTGCGGCAGGCATCATTGCTTTGCTCGCCACATCTGAACTTTTCTGATGCGTGCGTACGTAGCCCCGTAGGCTGTGCTCACCTCCGGTCGTCAATCTTCAGTTACAACGTAGAGCATTCCTTACAATGCCGAACCTGTACGTACACGAGAAGGACCGGCCGGCCGACTCGTTAGAAGATTGCAAAACCTATCTAGGGTTCTGCCCCCCTCTCCATTTCCGGTAGCCTTGGAGCCTTGAAGGTGTGGCAGACCATGAACCCACGTCAGCGGGATGATTCCTGTTCTTTGTTCAGTTTTTTTTAGCGTCTTCCTCGAGATGGTGAAGTGGTAGCTACATCTTGAAGTCAGAATAATGTCCTCTTCACCATATCCTATCTTTCCTGTGGTACGCCTAGCTTCGGCGGAGGGCACGTGGAGTGTGTGCCGCGAATGAATCTCCAAGGATCCAACTAGTTTTCATGTTCGCTTCTTTTGATCTACTAGTCTCGCCTTTAGTAATAGTTGTTGCTCTAGTGCGCTGGTTCTTTGTGGCCTTGGTACGACGACTTGCCGTTTGTCTATAACAATAATTTCTACAACGACAAGCTTTGCCCGACTTCGGTAATGGAGGAACGAGGAAGGCAACACGCCTTGGCCTCATGCTAGTGTGTAGTTGTGCTAGGTGGTCTAAAGATCTTCTTGTAATTTGATTACTTTTTGGGATTTTTGTTGGATTAGTATGGATGGGTGGACTTTTCAGCCAAGAAAACGTAGAGCATCCCTCATGGTAATATGGCATGCTATTACTGATAGCTGCTAACTGATATTGCAGGTATTTCTAGGGTAAACGGCAGGTGGATGATGGGCCTGCATCGGATGCCGCCCAAAGGTGCCAAATCAGGCCCACACACGCTCTACTACATTCCAGGCCCACTGCCCAAGAGGCCAGAGGATCGGAAAACAAGCACAGGAACCAGCTGTGTTAATTTGGCACATGCATACTAAGTTACGCGCGTATATCAATCAGTATAAGCAAACGTATACTACATGATTGCATTAGGTATTGTTCCATGGTGGCCTGGGTATTTCCGCATGGTCCCCTCGATCTCCAGCGCTCGGCTTAGCCGCACAGCTCAAAGCAGTTGTCCATCTCTTTGGGACGGGACCAGATACCCTCAACTCCAAGCTACACAGCCACAGCCATGCTGGTCCCGGCGGCCGGCCGGCTCCTCCTCCTCCTCCTCCTCCTCCTACCCGGTGAGTGAGCGAACCAACCAGAATCGCAACAGCAACTGGGCGATCTCCTGTGACAAGCCCTTCTGGCCTTCCCACCCGATTCCCTTAACTAATTAAACTCTCCTACAGCCTCTTGCATTGCAAGCACGCGAACACCAGGAGATGGTGGATTTTGACGGGGAACGGACGCGTTTAAATACGATCAATCAAGTACCCTCCCTTTTCTTCATCACGGGTACGGGCCATCGATCCCTTTTTTTTTTTGGACAAAGAGCATATGTTAATATCGCAAAGATATCAATTACAACCAACATCTGCAACAACGTATAGCCTAGAGGCGTTACTGATGCACACAGTTAAAAAAAGAATCACAATAAAATAAAAGTCCCAATACAATGATCAGTTCCTTGTAGTAGCAATAATAGCACCACCAAGACAACATCAGAAGTCCAGCTTCTGCAAAAGCGACGCCTCCAAGAAGGAAACAGTGCACAAGCGCCGTTGTCACCGGATTATGGATCTTATGTTTTCACCCTAGAGTAAGTCTTCGCTCTCAAAACAATTTCTTCAAGAAGGCCATTTCCAGACACAACCAATTAAGATCAAACCTTAGATTATCACCAAGATAAGACTTTAAACTTTTCATGTGTTGTCGCGCCGCTTAAGATGCCCCTACTCTAAGTCACTAGTCACCAAGCCAATTCCTCAGAGGCACAAGGACTCAAAGCACAATTGCTAGTCCCCAAGTGTCGGCTTTCATGACATTCTCCGCCAACTGACTTCACCATAGAACGAGAAAGTGTGACACATGATGGTAACAACCAACAGAACTTCGCAGCTCTCTCTGAAACAAAACGGTCAGAAGAAACCCGGGTGTGCTCGACCGAATCCCACCCGATCCAACAATCTCCAGAAATGAATCGTCTAGTGGAGTTCGCCGGTGCAGTTTTCCGGAACACGCCCCCACTCGCGCTAAGATGATGATCTCCACCAACTAGAAATGCACATATCCATTAAGCATGAGTATTAGGATTATTAATCTTTATTAAGATTAAAGCATAATCCTCAAGATAAATTGCATGAGTATCAGGACCGTTCTGAACCTCAAGTACAAATAGAAATCTAAATTCGCACCCGCGCCCTCTTCCCTAACCATGTAAGCTAGGCTCATAATTAATGGTTTTAATTTCTCGCATAACTCATAGTCTGGCTTCTAATTTCAGCCGAGAAAAAGAACCTGGCAACAACTAATACGGAACAGAAGTACAGTATCTCGCAAGTGCACATGATCGATATAAATTTCCTATACGTAGAGCTCCACTACTATATATCAATCGGTATACAGAAAACATCTACCAGCTGCTAGCTAGCTCCCACATGGAATGGAGGCAAGAAAAACAAGAGCTCTTGGTGCGGGAGCGCATGCATGGCGGCAGAGCGGCCCACGTCGACCAATCGGCTGTCGGCTTTAATAATTTATTATGACCAGTGCCGTTATGGGCCTGGCCGGCGGGCCTACCACGGCGGCAAGTTGTTGCACCGGTGGTGTGTACGTACGTGATTCCCCTTGTCCCGGCGCCCGGCCCTAGCGCCATAGCTTTCTTCTTCCTCCCTCTCCCTCTCTACACACACACATCGCTTTCTTATCTTTACTATTCTCCTCTGTTTTCCCCTGTGGAACCGCACAGCTGAGAGAGAGAGAGAGAGAGTGACAGCAAGATGTACTCTACTACTACTAGTATTTGGCAGAAGAGGGGAGTTAAAAGGAAATGGTGTGGGCAAGCTAGCTAGGCAGATGAAGGGGGTGATCGGTGGATGGGAATGTGGGCTGGGGCTGGGGGGCCATGCATGCATGCAAAAGGCCCAGGCCAGGAGGGGCATGTAGCCCTACTATTTGTCTTAAAAGGGCTAGGTGATAAGTGTACTACTCACTCTCTGAGGAAGAAAGTGACTAACTGGAGAAAGATGTTGGCCATTGCATGCAGGTGCCAATTGGAAATATACTTATAATCACCACAGTGATTGGTGTGGGGGATCTGGTTGGTCAGATCAGATGGATGGATGTGGCAAACTGTAGTGTTTGTACTGCTGGTCCTCTCGCAAATGCTACATGTAGCGAGCTACCTAGGGTGCCCACACTTGGGGTGGTAGTATCTGCCTATCTGCTATACATGTCCGATCTGCCCTACTACTCCCAGAATTGACCATTCAGAGCTCTACTTTACATGCTATAGTTCATGCCCTAGTTTTCGCTTTCAGTCCTCCCCTACATATATACCCCGGACCTGGCCCCTGCAGCGACCCTGAATTTATCTATAGGTATGTGATTTTTTTTTTTTACACTGACTAACTGTGTTAGCAACTAGCACTAGCATATAGTTCCTGAGAGTATCTAGCTATCCATTACCATGGTTGCATAGGTTAGGTGTATACTCCGTACCAACTTAGTATTATTAGATTTCCTTTATCGAAAAATGATATCCATCAGTTCTTGGGTTAATCAAAAACTGCTCTTGGCACAAATTACCCTTCTTCCAGAGTGCCGAATAATCGCCCGTATTGATTACTTTTACAATTTTTTCTTTCCAGATTGTTCAGGAGCACCAGATCGACCGACCGATCGACCGATCCAATATTCACTGCGATGAAATTATGAGGAAGAAGAGAAACAGTGACACGCCCTGAGTATGTGGACTAGAGCTGCACATGCAGCCTGAATATCTATCTAAAACCTGGAGAAACTGTCAATGTAGCTCCCTGGCCCGGCCGTCACATCGTGTCCCATGTGCCCGCAAATCTTGAGGAGCACACACATTCGCTGAGGCACACACGAACATATCCAAACAAGGTCGCCATCACCCGGTACGCGAAACGTTCGATCGATCTGGCCTCCGATTAAACAAGGAAGCATTCGATCATGTGTGTGGTTGTTCGCAGGAGGAGGGAGGAGAGGGCGTGTGTAATCGCCTAATATCCATATGCGGCATGACCACAGCGCTAGCTAGGTACGATACGATACGATGGAGCCTAGTTTAATCGGCAAGTGACATGTGCACCACGGACCTGCCCCTTTCTTTGCAAAGAAGGTTTCCCCAGCTCTCCAATCAGAGCCTGCTCGCCAGACGAACTAACGGATTATTTTTTTTTAGAAAACAGGCAGATAAGCCCGACTTTAACTTAATAAAGCCACACGATAGCCAGTTAGAATTACACACTGCTGGGCATTACAGCTTTGCCACCGGGACACGACCATGAGGTCCAACATAGTAACAGGCACAGCAAGACAAAGATAAAACTAGTGGGTCAGCCCACACCCAAGGACCGCAGCAGGAGAGGCTACTTCTTCACGCCGCCGTGGGCTTCAAGTGCACGTACAGCTCCCTTAGCTCTTGTGCCATCCAGTTTAGCCCCTCCTTTTCTCTTGCTTTGAACTTTAGGCTCCACAGCTGCAAAAGAATAATAATTTTGTAAATGATGTCAGCTGGGTTAGAGATAACTTTCTTTTCAATCGCAAGCTTATTTCGCGTGTTCCAAAGGGCCCAGGATTGTGCCAGGAAGAGCACCCACAGCAACTTCCTAGCATATCCAGAGAAACCAGAGAGGATAGCATGGAATTGGGCGAAGTTTGCCGGGCACCAGTTGCATCCCAAAGAATGGGCGTAGCACTGACCCAGCGAATGTAGCAAGCGAACAAGCGAAGAAAAAGTGGCTTGCATCCTCCGGGTCGCCACAAAGGGCGCAGAGTCCATTGGAAGGGCCGTGTCTAGTCACAAGTCAGTCCCGAGGGCAACTTGTCCAGCGCCAGCTGCCAGGAGAAGATCTTGATTTTAAGCGGCACTTTTGATTTCCACATGTCCTTGTGATGAGCAATAGTCGTGCCCTGGGAGAGTTGGGCGTACATAGATTTGACCGAGAAGGAACCACTCTGCTCGAGGTGCCATGTAACCTTATCCAGGCCGTCAGCAAGGGGCACCTGACTAACCAAGTCTTGCAGCTCATCCCATAGCTGCAGGCTTTCCTGATCCAGCGAACGGCGGAAACGGACTTGGAGGGAATCGCGATTTAGAGCATCCGCAACTGAGATGTCTTGGTCATCACAGATGGCGAAGAGCCGCGGAAAGGACTGCATGATGGGACCCCTCCCAATCCACCACCAGTCCTTCCAGAAGCTAGTGCGCCTCCCGTTCCTCACCAACATCAATCATGCATATAGACTGTATCGATCGTGTGCTTAATCTGTACGCACTTATACGCAGCAAAGAAAAAAACAGGGATGTATGGAGCTAAAGGAGAGAACTTTGGCCAAGAGATACTGTTGACTTAGCATTTTATAAGCTCTTATTTCTAATACTGTCCTCGCTGGATCGATTTCTTTCATTCTTTTTCTCCCCCTCTTTGCAGCTAGCTGCAGCTGCAGACGATCGGTGTGCAATGCATGCAGGAAAAGGCTCAGTTCCGCTGTGTGTTGTGCCGCACTAGTAGAAAAGGGGCGCTTTGATCCATTCGTGGGGTGCGATTAGATACGCTGATTAGGACATGGTGATCGATCGACGGTAGGCCTGGCAGTTGCCAAGGTTTTAAAAATGCAGGTATAAATAGTAGAGATGAAGTTTTTTACATGTCTACTTGCTCGATGATCTAGAAGGCCGACGTCTGCAAATTTAGCATTTGCTTCATTACGTGTCTGCGGTTCATACTTTATACCAGTAAGTACCTGCATGTGTGGAGCTGGCAGTGTCACTTTATTTGTTTTACTGGTGACAGTCTCTTCCTAATTCCTAAACTAGGCGAGGTGCCATTTTTTTGTACACCATATATCTGGTCCAGCCTAGCTAGCTTAGTGTAATGGCATTGTGTGGGGCATTAGTTCATATCAAGGTACAGTTAACAACAGTATCTTTTTCGTCCTTCGTTGACCCGAATGCGGTCAGCTTCATGCTACTTCTTTCCTCGGGAGAATTTTCCTCGGAAGAAGAACAATGGCGAAAGGGTTGGCTTGTCCGGATTACACGTCACTCTCGCGCTCGCGTGACATGATTGGGGCTGTGGAAAAACAATGAGCAAATTAGATCCTTTCAACGACCTTCCATTTCTTTATATGTCAGAAAAGTGTGAACTTGACTTCTATTGTACCTGTAGTAGTATCACGCGCGCGTTTGTCCGCTTCATTCAAGAACCATCTTTGCACCGCTGAACCATCGAAGTCCGGCCCTTGTGCTTCTGTACCAATTCAATCTGATATGTTTGTGGTTTTCACAACAGCGATGGTAGTACAAACCTACAAACATATCAGATTGCACCAATCGATGCAGAGGCTGGGACGTTGTCTCTTTTTCGACAAAAATGTACAACAATCCGATAGAAACATTGCGGCCGGTTATCAGAGAATTTGTGTCCTTGCTTGGTGACATTTCCATATATAAGTCTAAGTAGTGTATGATTCCTTATGTAAGTAGATTGCCACATATAGATCAATTCCGTACAAAGTGAGGTGTAATCGATTAGTGGTCATAATAATACAGCTTAAAAACATCTTCGAAAAGGGGAAGCTCGGGTCTCTACATTTGTCGATGCATACATCATATTTCTTGCCTTATTCGGTACATGAATCTACCAACAAAAAAACTAATCAAGAAAAGTCTAAGAATCAACATGATCGTATTATCAAGCCGCCCGCCGCATCGGTTGAACACAACGTCTGCAACCGTTTTTCGCACAGCTGCACCCATACTCCATGGTCGGACGTCTCCCTGGCTGTTGGAGATTGGGCCACGTATGGATCTAGCGCGTAGTCAAACGAATAACCTGCAATAAAGAAAGAGCTCTTTTTTCAAGAACACGCAAGATGTGTGTCTTCATATATTGAGAGAGAGAGAGAAATCAAAAGTACAAGGTTTTCTTCGGCGCCGAATCCATAGGAGATTCGTCCCTGGAAACTCCACACCTAGAACCCTACGCAATCTCTCCTAGGTTTCCACATAGTTTTTCTCTCTTCCACAGGTCGAAGTCAGCTCTAATCTTGGGGCACACCTCAGCTGGCATAGTGGCTAACTTGTCAAACACTCAACTGTTGTGCTGAAGCCAAAGAGAACGGGCAACAAGGATATCAAATTGAATTTCTTTCGATCCTTTCTTGGCACCGCATCGAATAACCTGCTCCATCAAGTGTGAGTGGTGGCTGATGCGTCGGGTGTGTATTGGTGTAACCTATATGCTAGCAGCAGCATCCATATCTGACGTGTGTAGGAGCATTGCAGAGTAAGATGAGCCACTGGCAGTCGCTCCTGGCAAAAAATGGGGCATTCACTCCGATGTTGCAATCCCCTTCTCTTCAGTCTGTCGGCTGTCCACAACCTGTTCTTCATTGGAAACCACAGATGCAGTTTGTGTGGTAAAGGCACGCCTGCCGTGGACACCGCCGTAGCCGTCAATGCACGCACCACGTCCACAAAGAATGTGTTGTACGCCGCTTTTGCCGAGTACACCCCAGTTGAAGTCATTACAACAGATGTGACATTATATGACGCTCATTCCTTGACGATTCGGTCAAAAAAAGTCACATATTGTGAAAATTTGACTATTTCCTGACATTTTTTCAGTGTATCATGGCATGAGCGTCATATAATGTCACATATTTTTTAGAACTTCCATGTCACCATATCATCCTGCTCTTGCTAATTCATGGCACTAATGATCTCCCAGATATCCATGAATTCCACAATTTGTGGAACAGACAGAGCACCCCTAATTTGAGTTACTCATCTATCATCCTGCAAGGCGATTTTTACTATCAGTTTTCTTGATGTTGACTTGAAAAAATTGATCAGGTACGGCGCGAGGTATTCCACGCTTCTTCCCTCAAGCCACTGATCCTTCCAAAAAAAAAATTCGTCAGCCATTGCCTACAACACACTTAGCGCAAGACAAAAATATCTCCTCAACCTCGTTTCTCATTGTCAATCATAGCCATCCACTTCCATCTCATACCCAAGGCGTGGGTCAGAAGCCTGGTTTTTTTAACTCCCAACCCCCCTCCCGATCCTTTGGAGTATAGACCATGTTCCAGGCCACCACACACTGTCCTCTCCTCGCCTCAGTAGTGGCGGACCAAGGGGAAAATTGAGAGAGAGCATGTGGTAGATCGGAGTCACGGACAATTTTCAGTTCAGATAGACCAACCTACCACTTTTCTTCTGTAGGGATGCCACCCATGTCGGCACATTCCCTGCAATCTTGTCAACCAAGAATTGTACCTATGTCTAAGAAAATCTGGTGAGAGGCAAGCGTAGTACAGGATAGTGGATCGGGAAGTTCTGAACTGGGAACCCCAACGCATCTAACGAGGGATACAAATCAATCCCCTCACAGCGAATTGGGGACACCGAACTATTGGCCATTTTATAGAAGAGGCATGAGGATGCACCAAAAAATCGCAGCAGTTCCACGGAAACCATGGCCTCCTTCACCGTCGGTTTAATCAGAAGCATCGCACCATCAGCGAAGAAAGACAACTTTTGTCGGGTATCAGTTGTTGCCAAAGTGGAGAAGGAACAAACATCCTTAGCATATTTTGAAAATTGCATTCAACACGTTGAACACCATGACAAAAACATTGGCGAACTAGGGTTCACCTGACGCACTCCACGACCGTGCCAAAAATGATCCCCTGCCAGCCCATTAACTAGAACTCGAGTTGAAGAAGAGGAGAGGATAAGTGAGACTCTAGCGATCCGGTTTAGGCCAAAACCTATTTTTTCAGAATCTCTAATAAGAAGTGCCACGCCAGTGAATCGAAAGCCTTAGCCACATCTAATTTCAACATGAGTGCAGGGTTGTGGCGCCTATGTAAACTCTGAATTGAGTTCTTGACCATGAAAAAATTATCATGTATTGCTCGTCCCTGAAGAAATGCACTATGACTTAGTCAAAAAGGCGAGGTAGATTTTTTCCAATCTTGTTGCCATCTCCTTGGAGATAATCTTCCCGAAATTGTGCACCAAGATAATGGGTCGGAACTCACCCACTTCCACCGGCCCTTATTTTGTGGGTATCAACGTTATGAACGCATCATTTACTTTCTCAAACCATCAGCCATCTGAAGTGTCAAACCAGTTCATCACCTTCATGACTGCCTCCTTGATCAAAGGCGAGCAAATCCTATAGAATCTAGTAGTAAATCCGTCCAGCCCTATCAGGTTGTTGCTTACATCCCAAATTTCTTCCTCTAAAAAGGGAAGTTCCAGATCCGTATTGTCAATGGCAGGTGAAGGCAACAACTCTGTGTGTACCAACTCGTTGGGACTCTAAGTGCAGAGTTTTGTAGCAAGTGTCTTTTCCCCGCAAGGGTGACTCGAGGGTTTATATCGAACTCCCTTAGAATTGCCTTAGAAGCTGAATTCTTCTTCTCCTCTTCTAGCAACCTGCAAAATAAAGTTCTTTTCCCCAACTTCACCGTGTGGTTGTCAAGCACAAGGTTTCATATTCATAATAGGAAATACAAGGATACCTTAAATTAAAGCAAAGTAAAAAAAACTAAGCAAGCTAAATAAAAATGGTAAAAGGCTAATGCTTTATTGGTTTTGTGTGTGTATATGTGGAGAAAGTATTTTTGTTATTTTCGGATGAATAAATAGCAGAAAATATGAAGTGCCGTAATGGTGTTGGAAAGGTGTTTCTAATGATTTAAAATGGATCGGGATTCATGGGTTCACTTGTCTACTCTATTTTTAAGTTCTAGTGGACACAAATAATTCATCAAAGACATAAAATTGGTTGAACTTCAACATTAGTTTGATAAGAAATCATATGGGCATCACGTGGTAACATAGAGATGATGCAACACATCTCTCTTATTCTCCTCAACAAAGGGAAAACTCTAAGCAATCTTGAATTAAGAATCAACTTAGTATAGCCTTAAGTAATTTGACATAGTGTTTGAATCAAAAATATGCTACCTTGTGTAGGATAACGTAGCATAGAAAACAAAAAATTTCCTACCGCGAACACGAAATCCAAGCCAAGATGCAATCTAGAAGACGGTAGCAACGAGGGGATTGTCGAGTCTCACCCTTGAAGAGATTCCAAAGCCTACAAGATGAGGCTCTTGTTGTTGCGGTAGACGTTCACTTGCCGCTTGCAAAAGCGCGTAGAAGATCTTGATCACGGCGCCACGAACGGGCAGCACCTCCGTACTCGGTCACACGTTCGGTTGTTGATGAAGATGACGTCCACCTCCCCATACCAGCGGGCAGCTGTTGTCGTCAGAAACCCACCGGCGGGCAGCGACGGGCAACACCGTAGAGCCGGGAACAACCTAGGGCTGCGGCTGGCCGAGGTCCCTCCGAGCGACGGCCCGCAAAGCCTTCTGGTCACACGTCCGATGCTGATTGCAAGGGCGTGCCACCTGACCTATACCTGGTCAGGAAGGTGATGGAGATGCCTCGTTTAGTTTCCTGCATGGCATACACGTAAACATTAAATACGAGCCTCGATCGGCTCTCAGGTTATCCTGTGAATTGGCTCAAGGAGCCGATCCACCCATGATTCGTACGGGGTGCACGAATATATGGTGGTCCTGCTTGATCAAGATAAAGCTAATTAGATCTACGACGATTTAGGGTTTTCACCGCATAATCGGAACATCCTACTCAGGATTGGGCCTCGCGGCCACGCACGGTGATCGTAAGTCGATCCTAGACAAGGCCTAAAAACCAACACGAGGTTGATCCCCGGAACATCCTGTCTAGGACTAACGAACGACACCCTACGTGCCGCTGGATCCTCCAGCCCCTTGTAAGGCCTAACTATTTGCAGATATTAAACTAATCCTTGATGAACAAGGAGCAATCGTAACGGATCAGATCTACTAAATAACGATCAAGCGGGGTGCCGCCCCCACACCTGAGACAGGTGTGAGGGCGGCTAGATATGCAAGGGTTGCACTACGATAGCATGTTTACGCGAAGAACTATGCTAACCCTAACACATCTATGATAACTACGTTGCTCGCCATCAACAAGGCTTCAGTACGAGCAACGCATGAACAACGTGGAGCTTGTGCTGCCTAGATCGCAAGATGCGATCTAGGCAGCATGTTGCTTACCGGTAGAAACCCTCGAGATGAAGGAGTTGGCGATGCGCCGAGATTGATTTGGTTGGTTGAACGTTGGTTGTTGTTTATTCCATAAACCCTAGATACATATTTATAGTCCAGGGGACTTTCTAATTCAGGCGTGCACCTAACCGTGCACGGGGCAAACTCTAACTCTTAATCTAAGATATAATCTACCATAATTAAAGATACACGGGCAGTCTAGCCCAAACTCTTCGCGCAAGGCCGCTTCAGAGATCTTCCACGTGTGATCTTCCAAGCCCATCTCTCTTACGGCCCACTTCCTGATTTGGCCAAAATCTGGTGATAACACATGCCCCCCTGGTTTTGGCAATGATAATTTCAAAACCACTCTGTTTTTCCTTCGAAGGGTCATGTCGTGGCAGAGCAGACCTGTCGCAGTATCCTTCATCATGATGCCCTGTCTTTCCAGCTTCTCTGCAAAATTCGATAGCTTTGGCATCACTTCCTCGGAAACTGCAATGGCATTAAATTTTCACCAGGCTTCTCATTATTTAACTGTGCCGATCGATTAGCTCTCTTCATCCCCTTCCTCTGTTCCAGCCATCGGCACCAAAAAAAACCCTCCCCCTGTAGCAATGTCTTCGTCCTCCTCTTCCCCCTCAAGCCTCCCCCTCCAATCATCGCCGAAGAACAAGAAAGAGGACGACCTCCACTCCGGGGCGAACCCCATCTCCTCTGACAAGGAGAAGAAAGAAGGAAAAGCAGAGAAGACCAAGGTCTCCCCCTCCGCCAGGCTCCCGCCGAAGAAACGCTCCCGCATGTGGGCGGACAGCGAGGACGATGATGACGACGAGGAGGAAGAGGAGGAGGATGAATCCTCCTCCTCCATCGGGTATCCGCCGACCAAGCGCTTCCGCTCCTGGGCGGACAGCGAGGATGATGATGATGACGAGGAAGACGAAGCTCCGGCCAAGGGCTGGGGTAGCAGCGACGAGGAGCTTCCTGGGAGCAGCGCCGACGACCTCGACGACGGCGATGATGAGGACAGCGACGACTAGTAGAGTAGGACTAGTAGTAGCAGTGCACTAGGCACCAGATCCCTCTTTTGAGAGCCATCGGCTCTTTCTTGTAAAGCCGCCCCTTTGAATTAATGAAATTGTTTCAATTAATCCAATTTCACTCCTTCCGCTAATCATACCAAGACCGATAGCAACGTATCGGATTCCTTTTCCTTTGGACGCCCGTGAAGCCGGACTCAAATGTCGATTATACCGCCAGTCAAGCACTTCTCAAATTCTGGCTGTGATTTAACATCTGACCATGATTTCTCGCAACCCTTAGCCGATGACTACTCATCGGCTATTTTGAGAATCGAGTCCCTTCCCTTTTCTTGCAGCGACAGGCCGGTCCAAAACCTGTAAAGCCGACGGCCTCCTTTTCCGGCTCCTCTCCGTAGCTTTAGCAGTTTTCCTTTGCAACACCTGAACTGCTTTCAGAGAAGATCACGATGCAGGGTCAGTCGATGCGACTCCAATCGGCTCCCAAAACAGAACATCTGCCAAGTTAGCTGCCCCCCGAGCCTTAATCAAGGCGAGAATGCCGGTGACGATGCACAGCTCATTGATCAGCTTTATTCCACTGAACGTCGATGTTGACGTGAACTCTGAGCACATAGCCAGTGGGTCTTGGTCGTACTAGAGTCGATGGCTGCGCATCGGCTGTCTGTTATAAAAAAAAAATTTTTACTGGCCGATTTTTCTCTAATCGGCCCCTAATGTTTCATTGTACACATGTTTGCTGCACATGTTCATCTGGCTATATGCCCCCCGAGCCGAATCTGCCAGGTGACTGCAGATATCGGCTTTTATGGTTAGCTAGGGCACTGCACTTGCACGTCGGCTCTGCAATGATTCGTGCTGACTTTCATCTGCCGACGTGGCCGCTGCCCAGTAGATTGACGTTGCATACAGGCAGAACATGTGATTAGGATAATTTTGGCCGATTGCTGGAATCGGCCTCCATATTGATTGAAGTGCTGACTGAAGGTTCTGTAATGCTCCTTCACAATTTTTGGGGCCGATCACAAGGATCAGCCTCGCCGCGTCTGCTCATCACTTTGCTTCAGCTACGCGGTCGGGCTGGTGGATAAAACCAGCCCAACCTCTGACTTGATGCGCCTGCTATCGTCCACCTTGAGTGCGTCGTAGAATCGTGGAGCACTAAGCTCCGTCGGAAGGACGAGCACCATGTTTGTACCAGCCGATGTTTCATCATCGGCTTTCCTTTGCTTGGGGCGCCACTCCATTTTCCGTGGACGACCCTCTTCGTCCAGGGTTCGCTGAACTTTCGCAGCCAGATCAGGTCGTGCCTTCCTTAATGTATGCAAGTATACCCTTTCGGCTTCCTCCAGACCGCGCAAACGCTGAACCCTGCGCTTTTGTGAACGGCTGAGTCCATCAGGGCACCACCTTGGCCGGTGGTACCTGTCTTCTTCTTCTTGTCCCTCGTCTTCTGAATCCTCGAGATCCGCCTACCGAGGGGACTCAGCGCATTTGCTCTGTGGTGGGAGAGGCCCTAAGCGCCTGAACACGGACACGTTGGCTGCCTCCTTCTTCTTTTGGTTGCATTCTGGGCAATTGCCGATTGTGGGCAATCGGCTCATTCCTGAATCCCAGCAGTGTCTGAAGAAGGGGCAGTCCCAGTGCCTGTCGTTGTCATCTTGCTCCCTTGATTCTTCTTTGGCACGGCGCTCGTGCTCCTCCTCATCGTGATCGTGCCGACGATGTCTTCTGGCTTCTCTAGCCAGACGATCTCTTTCATCATCATCGCTGGATCGTCGGCGTTGGTCATACTGACTCACATATTTGTTGAGGAGGTGATCAGAGAGGGGTCGCTGATATCTGATGTTCCTTACTTCTCCCTCTGTGACGTAGCGCTTGCCATCATGTCGGAGCCGATCGCGTGGAGCGGCTTCCTCTGTGTCCTTGCTACGAGAGCAGCTGCCCTCGTCTCCATCTTTGCCAGAGTGGTGCCCAGGTCCTACCATGTTGATGCTGAACGAGGATCCTGGCTGGCAACCTTCAGGGTAAGTGCATTCTACCATGTTAACGGCGGGGAAGGGCTGGGTGTCGACCTTCATGGAGTACTGGTTGAAAATCAGTCGTCCCTTCTCTATCGCTGCTTGGATGTGCTGACGCCACACCCTGCAGTCGTTGGTGGCATGGGAGAGCGAGTTATGCCATTTGCAGTATGGCTTTCCGTTCAGCTCTTGCACCGTGGGGAATTTGAGACCTTCAGGAATCGTCAACTGCTTCTCCTTGAGCAGGAGGTCGAAGATTTGCTCAGTCTTGGTCACGTCAAAATCAAATCCCAGGGCGGGCCTCGGTGGCTTTACCCATTTGCAGGACACGGGGTTCCTCCCCGAGCCCATTCAGCCACCGCTACCTCTTGGTCTCCCGCAGGGAACTTCGTCTTCCTCTGCATTGACCAGGACTACTGCACGCTTGAATTTGTCCTGGTACAGGTCCGGGTGGCGCTGTTCATATACCGACAGTTTCTGAACCATGTGCTCCAGTGAGGGATAATCTGCTTGGGAGGCCATGTCCTTGAGCGGTGTTGCGAGGCCTGCTACTGCCAACTCGACTGCTTCCTTTTCAGTTAACCGAACCGAATAACATCGGTTCCTAAGATTCCTGAAGCGCTGGATGTATTCTGTCACAGTTTCTCCACGCTTCTGACGTAGTTGTGCTAGATCGGCAATGCCGGACTCGGAAGCCTCTGAATGGTACTGCGTATGGAACTGCTCTTCCAACTGCTTCCAAGTCCGGATGGAGTCTGGTGGCAACGAGTTGTACCATCCGAAAGCCGATCCCGTGAGGGACTGTGAAAAGAGCCTCACGCGTAGTTGATCCGACACTGAAGCCGGTCCTAGTTGTGCCAAATATCGGCCCACGTGCTCGATGGAGCTGGAACCATCTGATCCACTGAATTTGGAGAAATCAGGGAGCCGATATTTGGGTGGTAGCGGGATCATCTCGTAGTCGTCGGGATACGGCTTGGAATAGCCGATTGCCCTCCTTTTCGGCACCATGCCGAACTGGTCTCTCGGTATAGTACTGATCTGATCCGCTGTGCTGGCTGCAGGAGTTGAACTCTGAAGATTCGCCGGGGTGGCGTACTTAGCCAACCATGTTTGCTTTTCCAGCTCTGAGCCAACTGCAGGAGCTGAGCTCTGGAGGTTCGTCGGGGTGGCGTACCTAGTTAGCCACGTCTGCTTCTCAAGCTCTGTCGCTGACGTCCCTCCTGTTTTCCCAGGAGTCCCTGATGTTGTGGCCTGGTTTGTGAGTGCCTGGGCCACCACAATCTGGCACATACGTGCACGTGTACCCGTGAGGGATCTCCTTAGGCGCCTCAGGCAAGAACTGGTAGTCACCAGGGTCACCACCGATCTTGTAGACGACGAATGCCGGTGAAGCCGGCACCTCTGGTGCTGCCAACGCATATGGCAGCGGTGGACGGGACTGGAGTGGCAACTCTCCTTGATGCGTCCCGAGAGCTGGTCCTGACGGCGAGTACTGGTGCCTCATGATCTCCTGGATCACGCGAAGAGCGACACGCTCCAACGTGTTGACCAGGTTCTCAGAGTGGCGGTGTAGCGAGTGAGCCACCAGGTAGTTGATCTCCTACCGCAGGGACCTGGTGCGTTCTTCCGATGGGGCAGAGAGGTCTATCCCATCTAGTGCGCCTTCCGGTGAGAACCCCTTCCACCTGACGCCATGTGAACGGGTCCTGTGATATGAGCCGATGAGGTCGGCTTCGAGGATGACTTTGATCTCGTCATACTTCTTCTTGAGTTCGTCGGTCAGATCCTCATACGTGACTGGCGTGACGTCCGCCATCTCAGATGTAGATGGCGATGTGGTCGATGTAGAAGCTTGTCCCACCGGGCGTGCCAGAATGTGTTGTCGTCAGAAACCCACCGGCGGGCAGCGACGGGCAACACCGTAGAGCCGGGAACAACCTAGGGCTGCGGCTGGCCGAGGTCCCTCCGAGCGACGGCCCGCAAAGCCTTCTTGTCACACGTCCGATGCTGATTGCAAGGGCGTGCCACCTGACCTATACCTGGTCAGGAAGGTGATGGAGATGCCTCGCTTAGTTTCCTGCATGGCATACACGTAAACATTAAATACGAGCCTCGATCGGCTCTCAGGTTATCCTGTGAATCGGCTCAAGGAGCCGATCCACCCATGATTCGTACGGGGTGCACGAATATATGGTGGTCCTGCTTGATCAAGATAAAGCTAATTAGATCTACGACGATTTAGGGTTTTCACCGCATAATCGGAACATCCTACTCAGGATTGGGCCTCGCGGCCACGCACGGTGATCGTAAGTCGATCCTAGACAAGGCCTAAAAACCAACACGAGGTTGATCCCCGGAACATCCTGTCTAGGACTAACGAACGACACCCTACGTGCCGCTGGATCCTCCAGCCCCTTGTAAGGCCTAACTATTTGCAGATATTAAACTAATCCTTGATGAACAAGGAGCAATCGTAATGGATCAGATCTACTAAATAACGATCAAGCGGGGTGCCGCCCCCACACCTGAGACAGGTGTGAGGGCGGCTAGATATGCAAGGGTTGCACTACGATAGCATGTTTACGCGAAGAACTATGCTAACCCTAACACATCTATGATAACTACGTTGCTCGCCATCAACAAGGCTTCAGTACGAGCAACGCATGAACAACGTGGAGCTTGTGCTGCCTAGATCGCAAGATGCGATCTAGGCAGCATGTTGCTTACCGGTAGAAACCCTCGAGATGAAGGAGTTGGCGATGCGCCGAGATTGATTTGGTTGGTTGAACGTTGGTTGTTGTTTATTCCATAAACCCTAGATACATATTTATAGTCCAGGGGACTTTCTAATTCAGGCGTGCACCTAACCGTGCACGGGGCAAACTCTAACTCTTAATCTAAGATATAATCTACCATAATTAAAGATACACGGGCAGTCTAGCCCAAACTCTTCGCGCAAGGCCGCTTCAGAGATCTTCCACGTGTGATCTTCCAAGCCCATCTCTCTTACGGCCCACTTCCTGATTTGGCCAAAATCTGGTGATAACAGCAGCGGAAGTAGTAGCTCCTCTTGAATCCGACAGCATGACGGCGTGGTGTCGGTGGCAGTGGAGAATCCCGGCGGAGCTTCGCTAAGCATGCGGGGAAGAAGGAGGAGTGGGGCGGCTAGGGTTTGGGGAGAGGGGGTGGCCGGCCTCTATGGGGTGCGGCCAGCTTATGGCTTTGTGGTGGTGAAAGAACATCTCTCATATTATGTTTTGAGTGTTTGATGTCAATATATGTGATACACTAATGGTTGTTTAAGTGGTACAGGGATTACATAGATACATTTGTATGTGTGTTGGATGTGGTCAGTGCTGTCAAAAAGCATTTGCAGAAATGTTCATCAGGCCGGATAATCCGGGTCGGATATTTCCAAAATATCCGGCCCCCAGAATTTCGGCTAAGGACTTGGGGAAATGAGGCTCAGTATAGGGGCCGGACATTTGCCCGGATTTTGTCCCGGTTTTGTCCCAGGGCCGGATAATCCGGGCCGGACATTTCAAGAATATCCGGCCCCCTCGAAAACGGCTAAGGACTTCAGGAAAAGCAGCTCAGTATAGGGGCCGGACATTTGCCCGGACATTGTCCTGGTTTTGTACCAGGAGGCCGGATTATCCGGGGGGGGGGGGGGGCGGATTATCCGGCCCTAACTTAGGCCGGATTATCCGGCCCCCCGAAAGGCACAACGGCTGGATTTTGGGGAGGGGTATTTATACCCCTCTTCTTCTTCCTTCCCCTTTTGCTCAATCATTACACAAGAAATCTGCCAAGCTTCACCTCCATTAGAGCCACCTCAAGAAACACAAGATTTGCAAGATCTCCTTCCTCCCCCAACCAAATCTCTTGATCTTTGGAGATTCGAAGGAGAAGCCACCGATCTACATCCTCACCGAAGCGATTTTCATTTCCCCCTCATTTGTTTGAGGGATCTCATGGTAGTGTTCCTATTTGGTTCCCTAGTTGATTTGTTGTTGATGTGTTGTTGTTGATTGTTGTATTGTTACAGATTTGGGAGCCTCCAATTCAGTTGTGGATGTGTGCCCCAAGAACCTTGTAAAGGCCCGGTTTCCGCCTCGAGGAAATCCCTTAGTGGAAGTGGGCTAGGCCTTTGTGGCGTTGCTCACAGGAGATCTGAGTGAAGCCTTCGTGGCTGTTGGTTTGGCTTGCGTAGCAACCACACTCCTCCAAACGTAGACGTACCTTCTTGCAAAGGAAGGGAACTACGGGAATCATCTCCGTGTCATCGCGTGCTCCACTCTCGGTTACCTCTATCCCATTCTATCTCCTATATATTGCGTAGCTATATCTTGCTTAGTTGATAATCTTGTCATATAGGTAAATTCACTTAGTTGCATATCTAGAGAATTTACCTTTGTGTCAAGCCTAAATTGAAAAAGAACTAAAAATTGGTTAGCACCTATTCACCCCCCCCTCTAGGTGCGGCATACGATCCTTTCAATTGGTATCAGAGCCTCGGCTCTTATTTCAGGCTTAACCGCCTAAGAGTATGCCGAACGAGGAGTCCTCGGAAGGGGCCGCCAAGACGGTCTCCATGGAAGACTTCAATTCGTTGAAGTCCTCCATGGAAGCCCAAATGGAAAGCATGAAAAAGATGATTGCCGAGCTTTTGGCTCCGGCCCTTCCCAAGGCTCCTAGTGTAGAGGTAAAGGACACGGGTGCGTTAGAAGAGGGTGAAGCTTCGGAATTACCCTCCTCAACCAAACCCGTGGAAGGTGATAACTTAAACACTATAAAAAATCCCATTGCATCTCCTAAGGGAACTAGTGGGGGTGAGAGCTACAATCGAGTACCTCCACCTTTTCTATCTCCCGATATACCGGTTCCCCATCCCCATTTGAACATTCGAGGCGACCCACCTAAGTTTTCCATTGATAATTTCGATACTTGGCAATTTGAGTTTCGCTCTCATGTTTGCAGTGCCTCCAATGAACTTTGGAGAATCATCTTGGAAGGCTTCAAGCCATACAACCCCGACAAGTTGACTAGAAGAGAAGCGGTTGATAGTCAACTCAACAACACCGCCTTGTACATGATTCAAACTAGCGTGGGGACAAAGGACTTGCATCGTGTTCGGAACTACACCACTGCCAAGGAAGCTTGGGATGGTTTGGCCGCGAGTTGCATTGGAAGTGAGAGCACAAGGAGGAACAAGTATAATGCTCTTAAGAATAAAGCCGAAGGGTTCATGAGGCTACCGGATGAAGATCATGAAGTCATGTATGGAAGACTTCTCACCGTTGCCGATGCCTTCCGGCTTTTTGGTGCCACCCACATCAATGACTCTTGGATCAAGGAGAAGTACATTGAATGCATGATACCATTTGTACCCATCGATGTCAAGACTCTTGTGGGGAGGGAATGCTATTCCTCTCTCACCTCTCAACAAGTCGTGCACGAGATGCAAGCTCTCAAAGTACTTGAGGAAACCTCTCATGATTCTCGCAATCGAGCTCTTGGGATGGCAAAAGGTTCCAACCTTGCCTTGGCGGTCAACTCCGTTGAAGAAGTGATTCCTCAAGAATCTTATAGGGCATCTTGGAGCATGTCCTATCCGGAAGATTTGCAATGCCACTACCATGACCACATGGCCTTCCATGCAAAGTCCTTTTGGATTGATCCTTCCAAGGCCAAGGAAGACAACATCAAGAGAAACAACAAAAGTGGGTTCACTAGCTTTGGTCCAAAGACAAGATCATGCTACAATTGTGATGACAAGCGCCACTTCATTGCCGAATGCCCTTATGAGAATAGAGAGCTTCATAATGGGAGGCTCATTCCCAAGGAAAAGAGCAAAGACACAAAGGGCAAATATTCAAAAGCCCCCAACAAGAAATTCTACAACAACAAGACCAAGAAGGGCAAGAGGCCCTCAAGAGTTGTGCTAGTAACAAGGGAAGAATATTCTTCCGATGAAGTGGGAAGCTCTAGTAGTGAGGAAGATGAAGAAAGCTCAAAGGAATTGGCCGCCATCGTCACCACCAACATTCCCTCTTCATCTCTCTTTGACTCTCCCAATGAGAATCCTCATATCAAGAATGCACATTGCTTCATGGCAAGGTCCTCCTTGGACACATCTATTGTGCTATCAACTAAAGAAGAGTATACCTCCGGAGATGATGATGTTGATGATGAAGAAGATGCAACCTCTAATGGATTGGTCGCTCTTGCCTCTCTCTCCACTAACCCTTCATCACCAAGTGAAACCCCCAATGAGGTCATTCATGTGGAGGAAGAAAGTTGCCTCATGGCTAAATCCTCCGAGGTATCATCCCCTAACCCCTCTATGCCTAACATATCTAGTGATCTAGGGGTTGATGATGCTAGTCTAAAAGTGAAACAAGAAATGCTTGTCGAGGGTGCTCCTCGGCAATGCCCTCCGTTAGGGGCTTAAGGTTGATGGAATCCTGCAAGCTGACACGAGACATCGGTACACAGACAAGCGGGGAGAGCGATTTACCCAGGTTCGGGGCCCTCGATGAGGTAAAACCCTTACGTCATGCCTGTCTGTTCTTTGATTATGATGAAAACAGGTTACAATGGGGTGCCGAATAGTTCGGCTGTGATCTCGTCGAGATGCTAGTTGCTAGGGTTACCTAGTTCTAAGCTTCTGTTGGCTATCGTTGCTAAGATTGATTGTATATATCGATAGCCCCTCTCCTGGCCTTTATATAGGTGGCCAGGTCCCGAGAGATATAATCGAGCACGAGTAGGTTTACAATAGATCTATCTCCAAACTTTCCTTGTTCGGCTCCTTCCTTGTCTTGTACTTCAAGTAATCTTCCGTCGCACCGCCCTAGTGGCCCATCTTGCCATCGGGTACCTTCATGGGCCTCCAATTGGGCCGTGCAGGGTAGAGCAACATTGGTTACCCGAAGGGTAATGCCCACGTCAGTAGCCCCCGAGTGTCTAGCCGAACATAGTTCGGGTAGAGACTAAAGCATGTCTCCTTCTGAAGTCCTTCTTGATCATTCTTGCATTTCTTCTGTCTTTTATTTTCTATCGGGTGCGCGTCAGCGCTCCCGATGGGAGTAGCCCCCGAGTCTAGGTATGGATGCTTGCAATCCGTGCGTCGACTCAAGTTGTACTACTCGAACATTTTCTTCACCCGAAGCTTTTTCCTGCAAGTCTTTGTAGTTCATCCGATACATTTTTCTTCATGCAAGGGATAACGAATAACGTGCCCAACTTCGGTTGGTTAACTGCCGATGGCAAAACATCGTTACCCTACGCAGAATCAAGTCCCCGGGCATGATCCTGGAGTGCGAAAAAAGTTTTATCGGGTGCGCGTTCAGCGCTCCCGATGGGAGTAGTCCCCGAGTCTGAGCACGTGCAGACTCGAGTCAAGCTTTTCCTTCGAACCTTTATTCTATCGAGTGCGTATCAGCACTCCAGATGGGAGTAGCCCCCGAGCCTAGGTGCGGATGCTCGCAATCCGTGTATAGGCTCAAGTCGATCACCCGATACTTTCTTATCTCTTCGTATGCAATCATTCTCCATGACGTCATTGATGACGTTTTTCTGTCCCCTTAATTCTGACTGATAAGACACGACCTGCCAGCCCTGTTTTCGAGCGATTCTGCTCCTCTTTATATGGTTAACGAGGCACCTCCTCGATTTCCGCAAACATTAACTGGAGAACAGGCCCATTAACAATATGAAGCCTTCCTTAAGTTCCCCAAGAGATAAAAATCCCTATCATTCTCCTTCATTCATCTCTTTGTCGTTCTCGCTCTCCTCTTGTTCACAATCGCTCGCGCCGCCACCACTGTCTTCCGATTTCTCCCAGATTTCGCGATGGTGAAGAAGAAGATCCCCAGCGCCGCCGCCAGCTCGACGAGCGGAAGCGTCGCCGCCAAACCTTCCTCGATCCTTTCGAAGGAAGGCGCCCCGAGCGTTCCTCCCCTAGCTCCGGCGCCGCCGGCGCCACCGAGCTCAGCAGCGAGGCCCGGTGATTGGATAGCCTCGACCGTCACCAAGCGTGACGAAAAGAGATCCCGAAGTCTGGGATTGATTTCCTCCGATGAGGGGAATGTGATCTTTCCAGGTGCGATTTCTCGACCTAACCCTCCTGCCGGTTTTACCGTGATGTTCCTGTCGTTCTTGTACCGAGGCCTTTCACTTCCTGTTCACGAATTCCTCCTCCATCTCCTGCGAACCTATGAAATCCAATTATGGCAACTCACTCCCAACTCAATCCTTCACGTTGCTGTGTTCATTACCCTCTGCGAAGCATATCTGGGCGTTGAGCCTCATTTTGGGTTATGGAAAAAGATCTTCTATGTGAAGAGATACAGCAGTAGCAATGGATCTTTTGTCACCGGAGGAGTAGGATTTGTAGCTCGTTCGGATGTCAATTACTTCAATTTCCCAATGAGAGAGTCCGTGCAAGGGTGGAGATTGAAGTGGTTCTATATCAAGGATTCCTCGTCACCCGAATCTCAGCTTCCCTGCTTTGTCGATGTCCTTGAGGCCAAGCCTAAGAATTCCTGGAAGAATGTTCTCTCTCCCGACGAAAAAGTAGCAGCCGACGAATTATTTGCCAGATTCCTTCGGATCAAGGAGGCTGACGGGCAAACCATGGTTGGCACCGAGGTAGCGGCAGTGTTTCTGAAACATCGGGTCCAACCAGTCATGGCTAGGGTTCGCCCAATGTGGTTGTACTCAGGTCTAAAGGATGAGACCAGAATTAATGCTGCCGAACTGTCGGAAAAAGAGCTGCTCGATGAAGTCCGTCGCCTCACTTTCTTTAGTCAAGAAGACTCGATCCCACTGATATCCCCGTATGCTCCTTTTGATGCCGATCATCCACCACCAAAGGTAATTTCCCTCCTTGAATTCCTGTTATACTGCTGTCGACATTTATCGCTATTATCCTCATTTGTCTTTTCTTCGACAGACTTGTAGCCTTCGAGGACTTACACGATTTGCCAAATGACACTTCCGAAGGAAGAGGCTCTTCAGAACCCGTTGACCTCCGTACTGTTGAGCATGCAAACCCATCAAGCGATCATGATGACCCGATAAATTCTGAAACTGCTGACACCAATCTCCCCCCGTCAGCCGATGACACTTGCGACACAGAGGGATCAGTGCGTGATGATGGCGCTGATCACGATACCTTTGTTAATGCAGCTGCGGAGGAGACCAGGGCTCCACCTACGAAGAGGTCAATCGGCGGTTTTGCCGATGAAGATGATCTCCTTGACATGTAAGTGTTTTTCTTCTTTTTACTACTTTCAGCTCCTTGGACTTTTTGCATTTGTCTCATAACTTAGTCGATCAAACCTTTCTTGCAGTGATGATGATTTAATTGAGCCTCCACCCAAGAGGGTCAGATCTGATGCTGTGTCGCCAACCGCCGCAGCTTCCGAAGCTTCGGCTCCCAAGACGACTCCTACGGCGCAAGCATCGACTGCCTCCTCCCTTTCCAAAGGGAAAAATGCTCCTGCTGCTGCCGCAGCTCCTCCTTCTGTAAGTCTTCATTGAGTCTAGCAAGAACCTTTTTGGAATGCGTCTTTGCTTAATGATTTTTGTAAAACATTCCCTTTCTTCAAGGATCTACGAGGTGTAATATCCTCTTTAGAGGCTTTTGCCTCTCAATTCACCTCTCTGGAGGCGGACAAAATTCGGCTGCAAGAGGAGGCTAAGTCTTCCTCTTCAAAGCTGGATGGCGCCATCAAAAAGGCCGCCATAGCCCGCCAGGAGGTCGACTCCCATTTTCTATGGATCTGTTTCTTCGTCAACGATTTCCTTTAATCTCTTTGCAGAAGCCGCCAGCATCCCTGCTACTGCCTTGGACAAAGTTTCAGGCAACTCCCCGGCAAATGGTGTGTCAATGGTTCTTGCCACCCACCAGCTTACCCGGGAGCTGCTTGACAAGGGAAAGGGTGCTCTGACGCGGATGCATTCAATGATATTCCCCAAGGCCAAGCAAGAGAAGACTCTGGGACAGCTGATTGATGCCTTCGCAGTCGACACCAAGGAGGTCATCGAGGTATTCAAGCGCACCTCACGTACCTATGGTGCCCTTCTTGCCTTCCAACTTATGATGGGTTACGGCTTTAAGGCTGACATCGAAGAAATGACCAAGGAGCTGCCGAAAGAGAAAGATGGGCGTCTTGTTAACTTAAGCGCTTTTACAGCGTCCGCCCGTACTTGTGCTCGCCAGCTCCTTGATTTAGTTTCGTCGGGAAAGGCATCGGCTGGCCCCAGCCTGTCGACTCAGACTCAGGCTCCTTGATTATTGTAACAATTTTATCGTTGGGCCAGTATGAAACATTATTCTGTTGCGAGAATTCAAGTTTGTAATGAACACTTGTGCTGGCAATATTGCCAACATACTTTTGTCATAATATCTTCATTTGTACTTCTCCTGATAGGAATTTCTTGTACCTCTCCCGATGGGAGTTATGTTGGATGCTTGATTTGTCCATGACCGTCATCCTTTTGACGTTGTTGCCTGCAGGTTTTCCCGGTGTCCTCGTTTGTTGATGACTCTTCGGGCGTTCTTCCCGAAGGTGATCGGGTCCAAGGAATGAAGGATCGGATCACACAGATGGAGAAGGACCTGCGCATCACTTACGCCTTGGCGGCAATTGTCAAAAAGAAGAGCGAGATTGCAGCCGACGTAGAGCGGTATGCTCTTACCGAGCTGCATAAGGCTACCGAGAGCTTGAACTGTGAGTCCTTTGATCGCTGCGCCCTTTGATTGATAGAATCTTAACTGATCCTTTGCTTACTTCTGTGCCAGTCATAGCTCTGAACCGTGCAGAGGAGAACAAACGGATTCACGAACGTGTGAATGCATTGACCCAGCTGTCCTCATCTGAAGAAATTTTCTGGCGGGAGCACTCGAAGGCTTCGGCTGTCGCGCGTTTTCAAGATCGGGTTCAGCAGGTTCATACCTTTTTTGACAAGTGCTATAAGGCTATGAGGATGGTTTGGAAGACAATGTTTCCCTTGAACGCAGTTCCTCCAACTCTCCTTGCTTTGATGTCTGAATTTGGTAACGCCAAGAAGGTCCGAGAGTTGGTACGCGCGCAAGTTTTTGCAGGAGCCAGGTTTACGCTTGCCCTTGTACTTGCCCGTTATCCTTCGGCAGGTTTGCTGTCGATTGCCAACTCTACTGGAGACCTGGAGGCGCTGTACCCGAAGGTATTGTTGCCTGCCAACATAGTTGTCGACAGACTCGAGGAAGACTCAAGGGTACCTGAAGAAAGAGGGACTCCACAAGAGTGATTTCAGGGTTTTAATGTCCGTTTTGTAAATAGAGAATTTGGCTACTTTATCCAAGTGTCTAGATTATGTAATGATGCCCTCTCGTTTGGTAGATACATGCATATGTACTTTTACCATGTTATTGCCGTTGGCAAGTTTTGAGCGAATCTTAGTTGCTCGTTTTAGATGTATGTATATTGGTTGGCTAGCAAATCATGTGAGTGATCAGCTCGTGTTGCAGGTCTTGCTAAACCTATTGTATGCGCAACTTCGCTTTCAACCGTTTTAAGTTTTGACAGGCACTCCCGAATATTTCGGGTTTAGTGATTCTGCCGATGAGCCCGTTGTTCTTTGATATTTCCATAAGTAAAATATCGAACGTGGGTTGTTGTTTATGTGTATTTCCACACTCTTGCTATTTTCGGCACTCGTAGAGGCATCTATAGCAGAGGGAAAGGTCAAGGTCGTTTTAGCACTCGTAGAGGCTTTTTGGAGCACGGTCTTCTGCCACGTACTATTTTTACATAGCGGTGAAGCTTTAGAAGTTTTGTAGTTACTGCAATGCTTGGCAAAGAGTCAAAGCTTGAGTTTTTATTAATAAAGGTAAGCACGATGCTAGAGGGCGAAAATTGGAAGGCCCTGTTTATAATGAAGGAAAAAGGAAAATAAAGGCTAGTAAACTGCTTAGTCAAGGAAGGGGTTCTTCTCTTCTTCTGGCTTCTTCTCCGTGTTAGTGATTGCTGCAGCGTTGCTGGTTTCATCAGGTGTTTGAGCGGTGGTTGCCATCGTCTTGCTTTCTCCTAAGCCTTCTGTGCCATCAACTGCCGAACCCTTTGTTGCCGAGGCTTCTGCAGCCGAAGCTTCTGCTGCCGAAGCTTTAAGGGCGAGAGCTGCTGGCTTCTTCTTGGTTTCCCAGCCATCTTTTTCTTCCTTTATCTCTCGTAAGGACAGTTTGGGAGGAGGGCCGATGATTTCTCGCTGTGTCCCAAACTTTGCAGCAATCCTCTGAAAGTCGCGATCACAATTATCCGAGCGTGAAAAACTTCCATAGACTGTGATGTTTGTCCCATTGTTCCCAGGCATTTTCAGTTTGAGGTATGCGTAATGTGGCACAGCCATGAACTTGGCATACGCTGGTCTCCCGAGTATAGCGTGATACTGTGATTCCCAGTTCACCACTTCAAACTCGATTTTTTCCTTCCTGAAATTATCGGCTCTACCGAAGATAACATTCAGGTAGACTTTGCCAAGAGAGTGGCCCGGTGCAGTTGGAAGGATCCCGTGGAAGCAAGTGTCTGTTTCTTCCAGCATATTCATGGTGATCCCCATACTCCTGATTGTGTCGACGAATATCAGGTTTAGCCCGCTTCCGCCATCCATGAAGACTTTGCTCATCTTGAACCCCCCAATCTGTGCTTCGACTACCAAGGCGGCGTGTCCTGGTTTTGGTATGGTCATCGGGTGATCTGCTCGACTAAACGTAATGTTCTGAGAAGACCAGTCGACGTATTCAGGGATATTTGCCATGATGCTTTCTGCCAAGTTGATCTCTCGGGTGAGCTTCTTCATCTCCCTTTTCGAAACACCTGTCCTGTGGATCATGCTCATCTGCCCACGTGGTGGTGGAAACGCCTCGTTGGGTTGATGGGGTTGAGCTTGCTGGACTTGATGCTGCGGTGGAGGTGGGGGTGGTGGTGGTAGCTGTTGCTGGCCTGACTGCTGGATGAGTTTGTGCATGTCAAGGAACTGCCGACAGTCCCTGAGCAGGTGACTTGACTTTGTTTTGCCGTCCTTGGAATCGATATAAGAATGTAGGTAACAGGGGGCGTTGACCTGTTCAGCGTAGGGTAGTTCGGGAGTCCTCTGCTGTCGTGGTTTATAATTACCACGGTTTCCAGAGTTATTCCGGTTACCATCGTGCCTGTCGTCTCGCTCATCCTGCCGATCGGAATACCCTGCGGCTACCAGATTGTTGTCATCATAGTTGCGGTTTTTCCTTCTCTTGTGACGATCCCTTCGGCCTCCCGAATCGTGCTTCGGCTGGTCATCGTCTTCGTCATCACTACGCTGCCGTGGCCTTCGTACGTTATCCTCAACATCAGCCCAGCTGTTGGCGATTTCCATTAGCTTGGTTATGGTTTTTGGCTTTTTGCGCCCGAGTTCTTCTATGTAACTTTCCCGCTGAACACCGTCGCTGAAAGCGTCGATTGCTCTGTCAACTGATACGTCTTCGGCAGCGTTCAGGAGCTTTGTGAATCTCCCGATGTATGAACGCATCGATTCCTTCTGCTTCTGCCGGCAATTTCGTAGCTCTTCGATCCCGACGGGCCTCTTATATGTTGCTTGGAAGTTGGCAACGAAGGCGTCTACTAGGTCGTCCCATGATTTGACAGAACCTTTCGGCAGCCCCCGTAGCCAGGCTCGTGCTGAATCCTTCAAGTAAAGTTGTAAGCATTGCATTGCCGCTATCTGGTTTCCTTTGTGCAGGATCACTGTCTGCAGGTAGTCATCTATCCAGGATCTTGGCTCTTGCTGCCCATCGTACTTGGCAGCGTCGGTAGGGGTAGGCTTAAACTTTTTGGGCGGCATTGCTTCGCGTATCTTGTAACTTAAACAATCGGCTCCCCTGAGTTCGCCGTCGTACTCCTGGTCTTCATCCGAAGAATCGTTGTCGTCGTCTTTCCTGGTGGCGCGTCGTCGTCTTGCTTTGTCGATCCTGCTCTGGGTGATCTCGTCCCGAGCGTCTCTCGCATGATGTTTTGACCCACTACCTTGGACCATAGTGCTTTCCTTTTGCGGGATTAGGTTGTTCCCCAATATCGCGAGACTTTCGAGGGCACCTCGGTGAGCTTGAGCCATAGATCCTTCGGGGCGCTGGTTGATGAGGTAAGCGACGAGGTTGGCCGTTGCTCCTGCAACGGTTTTCGGCCGTGGCATGCCCGCAGTATCCGTAGTCATAAAGGATTTAGTCAGATTCGATGTTATCTCTCTGGCGTCATCTTCCGAAAGCCTGGATATCCTTGACCGGTGCTTGCCTGCTCCCTGAGTGTTTCGGGAGGCACTCCCTTGTGAGCCCCTTCGTCGTTCGCTGGATCGATCTGCTGCAGATAAGCGTCTCTCGAGGGAGGCTTGCTCTTTTGACAGGTGCTCCCGATTCTTCTCTAGTATGGAGCGGTAAGCATTGAGGGTTCCAACCGAAGTCCCCGCAGGGAGCGGCGTGTTGTTGAGTACTGCTGCCCTTGCTGCTGCCCACTCCTCATCCGCGATGGTGTAATCGCTGTCGCGGTTGCTGGTGCTGTTCTCAAAACTCGCCCTTCTACTGGAACGGGGGGTATGATCCTCGTCACCTCTACGCCTTGTGTTTCCCGTGTTATTGGCGACATAAACCTGATGGTGTGCCGGTCTTCGGGTGATTCCCTGGACGGTGCCGTCGATACTGTCCTCTCCCGATGAATACTGGGCGTTGCAGATGAATGGCGTGTCGCTCGATCCTAGCCCGTGCCTGGTGTCGCAGTTCAGGCAGTAGTACGAGGTAAATTCCGAAGGCGTGGGGTCGTCAGACCCTACCGACATGGAGGACACCGAGCGGGGAGTCGAAGGCGCGGGTGAGCACGTCGATCGTGTCAGTCCAGCCAATAGATCGGGTGATGATGGTGCGCTAGAACTCGTCGATCCAGAGGCGGGGGATTCCAGCAATCGTAGGATTCCTTCTGCATTGACGTTGTAGTGGACGCTGCCGAAGGTCATCTCCATGTTCCCTTGTAGATCTGAAAAGTTCGAGCGGGAGGAATCGCTGTGTGGAGTAAACTCGTAGGAGCCGAATCGAATCGGGCTTCCCAGGATGGGCGATGATGGTGCCGACGAAGTTGCTGATGAAGTTGCTGATGAAGTTGCTGGCAACGTCGCCGGCGAATTTGCCGGTGAAGCTGCCGATGCCATGATCAGATCTGCCGATGCCTTGCCTTGTGCCAACAGGTTTCCCACAGACGGCGCCAATTGTCGAGGGTGCTCCTCGGCAATGCCCTCCGTTAGGGGCTTAAGGTTGATGGAATCCTGCAAGCTGACACGAGACATCGGTACACAGACAAGCGGGGAGAGCGATTTACCCAGGTTCGGGGCCCTCGATGAGGTAAAACCCTTACGTCCTGCCTGTCTGTTCTTTGATTATGATGAAAACAGGTTACAATGGGGTGCCGAATAGTTCGGCTGTGATCTCGTCGAGATGCTAGTTGCTAGGGTTACCTAGTTCTAAGCTTCTGTTGGCTATCGTTGCTAAGATTGATTGTATATCTCGATAGCCCCTCTCCTGGCCTTTATATAGGTGGCCAGGTCCCGAGAGATATAATCGAGTACCACTACAAGAAAAGTTGCCATGGCCGACGAAGTTGAAGTCGCGCCGTGGTTGCTGGTGTACCATGGCCGACGATTTTTGGTCCCTCCGTGGTGCATGTCAAAACTTTTTTTTCTCGTTTTTGAGGCCACCTAGCCCGACGAAAGCGGCCAAAACGTCGCGTATGGTGGCCCGGGACGTGGTGCATCTCGAAATCTCGGGTTCGCCGGCCGAGTCAACGCAAATCCGCACCGCCGAGGGATGTAGGGCCCAGATGGCAGCCTCTCTGGCATTGTTTTTTTTCTCGATCGCGCCATCTCGTTCAACGTTCTCCGATCGAGCCGTTTACGATGCAGGATCATGGGTCCCGCATGTCATCCTCTATGAACCAAAATTCTTTCTATTCTAGGATTTTTTTTGACCCCCTGATTTCTGGCTACTTCCTTTCTCTTTTGATCCCTTGCCGCCTTGGAAACGTTGAGACCGCTGCTACTAAATGGGACCCACATGTCATCCTCTATGTGCAATCAACTTTCTTTTCTTGGAGTTTTTTTGGCACCTCAAATTTGGTTACTTGCCTTTTTCTTTCGATCCCTTGCCGCCTCTCAAACGGTGATACCGCTGCTGCTAACTGGGACCCGCATGTCATCCTCTATGTACTATAAAACTTTCTTTTCTTGAATTATTTTTGGCACCACATATTTGGTCACTTACCTTTTTCTTTCGATCCCCTGCCGCCTCTCAAACGGTGATACCGCTGCTGCTAAATGGGACCCGCATGTCATCCTCTATGTACTATAAAACTTTTTTTCTTGAATTATTTTTGGCTCCTCATATTTTTTCACTTGCCTTTTTCTTTCGATCCCCTGCCGCCTCTCAAACGGTGATACCGCTGCTGCTAAATGGGACCCGCATGTCATCCTCTATGACTATAAAACTTTCTTTTCTTGAATTATTTTTGGCTCCTGATATTTTTTCACTTGCCTTTTTCTTTCGATCTCATGCCACGTTTGAAACGTTGAGGAACCTGCAGGCTCATGGGTCCCGCATGTCATCCTCTATGTACTATAAAAGTTCATTTTCTTGGTTTTTTTTTCACCCTCTGATTTTTGGCAATTTCTTTTTTCTTTTGATCCCCTGCCGCCTCTCAAACGGTGATACCGCTGCTGCTAAATGGGACCCGCATGTCATCCTCTATGTACTATAAAACTTTCTTTTCTTGAATTATTTTTGGCTCCTCATATTTGGTCACTTGCCTTTTTCTTTCGATCTCATGCCACGTTTGAAACGTTGAGGAACCTGCTGGCTCATGGGACCTGCATGTCATCCTCTATGTGCTATAAAAGTTTATTTTCTTTATTTTTTTTCACCCTTTGATTTTTGGCTATTTCCTTTTTCTTTTGATCCCCTGCCACCTTGGAAACGTTGGGTAAGCTGCTGACTCATGGGACCCGCATGTCATCCTCTATGTACAATCAACTTTCTTTTTCTTTTGATCTCAAGCCGCATTTGAAACGTTGAGACCGCTGTCGCTAAATGGGACCCGCATGTCATCCTCTACGTACAATAAAGTTTCTTTTCTTGGATTATCTTTGGCTCTGATATTTTGTCACTTGCCTTTTTCTTTCGATCTCATGCCGCCTTTGAAACGTTGAGTAAGCTTCTGGCTCATGGGTCCCGCATGTCATCCTCTACGAACAATAAACGTTTACTATCTTGGAGTTATTTTTTACCCCTAATTTCTGGCTATTTGCCTTTTTCTTTTGATCTCCGCCCCCTCTCGAAACGATGAGGACGTCATATGGTCGGTCCCACATGTCATCCTCTATGAACAATAAAAGTTTCCTTTGATGGATTTATTTTGATCCCCTAATTAATTTCTGGATATTTCCCCTGCCGCCTTGGAATCGTTGAGGATGCTGCTGCCTCATGGGTCCCGCATGTCATCCTCTCAGAACGGTAAATGTTTATTTTCTTGGATTTTGTTGACCAAATGATTTTTGGCTTATTTTTTCTTTCGATCACCTGCAGCCTTTAAAACGTTGAGGACGCCGCTGGCTCATGGGTCCCACATGTCAACCTCTATGAACACAAACGCCGAGGATGCCGCCGCCTCATGGGTCCCGCATGTCATCCTCTCGTAACGAAAATGTTTCTTTTCTTGGATTTTTTACCAACAGATTTTTGGTTTATTTTTTCTTTCCATCCCCCGCCGCCTTTAAAACGTTGGACGACGCCTATTTGTTGGCTCATGGGTCCCCGATGTCAGCCTCCCCGTACAAGAAACATATGATATCTTGATTATTTTGCAGACAATAAACAATGTATTGTGCTCTGAGCTATTTCAAACGGATAATTAAATATTTATTTTTACATAAACAAACTTATATGTTGAATCTCCTTGTTTTTTTGTCTTTGCGAAGCATAGGACTTTCCTGTTTTTTTAGAAAATTCGGAACTTTCCTGTTTTGGAGTGGGCTGAAATTGTACGAGTCAAAAGGCCAAGCAGGATAGTTCGAAAGCCCAGATGTCCAGATGCAGCCCAATTGAAATCTTTCTTCTTGGATTTTTTTCACCCCCTGATTTCTGGCTACGTCATTTTTCTTTTGGTTCTGTGCCGCCTTGGAAACGTTGAGACCGCTGCTGCAAAATGGGACCCGCATGTCATCCTCTACGTACAATAAAATTTCTTTTCTTGGATTATTTTTGGCTCCTGATATTTGGTCACTTGCCTTTTTCTTTCGATCCCGTGCAGCCTCTCAAACGGTGATACCGCTGCTGCTAATTGGGACCCGCATGTCATCCTCTATGTACAATCAAGTTTCTTTTCTTGAATTATTTTTGGCTCCTGATATTTGGTCACTTGCCTTTTTCTTTCGATCTCATGCCACGTTTGAAACGTTGCGGAACCTGATGCTAAATGGGACCCGCATGTCATCCTCTATGTACTATAAAACTTTCTTTTCTTGGATTATTTTTGGCACCTCATATTTGGTACTTGACTTTTTCTTTCGATCCCCTGCTGCCTCTCAAACGGTGATACCGCTGCTGCTAAATGGGACCCGCATGTCATCCTCTATGTACTATAAAACTTTCTTTTCTTGGATTATTTTTGGCTCCTGATATTTGGTCACTTGCGTTTTTTTCTTTCGATCTCATGCCACGTTTGAAACTTTGAGGAACCTGCTGGCTCATGGGACCCGCATGTCATCCTCTATGTGCTATAAAAGTTTATTTTCTATGGTTTTTTTTTCACTCTCTGATTTTTGTCTATTTCCTTTTTTCTTTTGATGCCCTGCCGCCTTGGAAACGTTGAGTAAGCTGCTTACACATGGGACCCGCATGTCATCCTCTATGTACAATCAAGTTTCTTTTCTTGAATTATTTTTGGCTCCTGATATTTTGTCACTTGCCTTTTTCTTTCGATCTCATGCCACGTTTGAAACGTTGAGGAACCTGCTGGCTCATGGGACCCGCATGTCATCCTCTATGTGCTATAAAAGTTTGTTTTCTTGGATTTTTTCACCCTCTAATTTTTGGCTATTTGCCTTTTACTTTTGATCCCCTGGCCCCTTTGAAACGTTGAGTAAGCTGCTCGCACATGGGACCCGCATGTCAACCTCTATGTCCATCAACTTTCTTTTCTTGGATTTTTTTGACCCCCTAATTTCTAGCTACTATCTTTTTCTTTTGATCTCAAGCCGCATTTCAAACATTGAGACCGCTGCTGCAAAATGGGACCCGCATGTCATCCTCTATGTACAATAAATCTTGGATTATTTTTGGCACCTCATATTTGGTCACTTGCGTTTTTTTCTTTCGATCTCATGCCGCCTTTGAAACATTGAGTAAGCTGCTGGCTCATGGGTCCCCCATGTCATCCTCTACGAACAATAAAAGTTTCCTTTCTTGGAGTTATTTTTGACCCCTAATTTTTGGCTATTTGCCTTTTTCTTTTGATCCCCTGCCCCCTTTGAAACGATGAGGACGCTGTTGGCAGGTCGGTCCCACATGTCATCCTCTATGAACAATAAAAGTTTCCTTTGGTGGATTTATTTTTTACCCCTAATTAATTTCTGGCTATTTCCTTTTTTTCTTTTGATCCCCTGTCGCCTTGGAAACGTTAGGATGCTGCTGCCTCATGGGTCCCGCATGTCATCCTCTCAGAACGATAAATGTTTTCTTTTCTTGGATTTTTTTACCAACTGATTTTTAGTTTTTTATTTTATTTTCGATCCCCTGCCGCCTTTGAAACGTTGACGACGCTGCTGGCTCATGGGTCCCCGATGTCAGCCTCCCCGTACAAGAACCATGTGATATCTTGATTATTTTCCAGGACAATAAATGTGTTGTATTTCGCTCCGAGCTATTGCAAACGGATAAATTAAATCGTCATTTTTACATAAACAAACTTATATGTTGAGTGTCCTTGTTTTTTGTTTTTGCGAAGCATAGGACTTTCCTGTTTTTTGAGAAAAACCGAACTTTCCTGCTTTTGGAGTGGGCTGAAATTGTACGAGTCAAAAGGCCCAAGCAGATAGTTCGAAGGCCTGCATGTCCAGATGCAGCCCAATTGAAATCTTTCTTTTCTTGGATTTTTTTCACCCCCGATTTCTCGGCTACTTCATTTTTCTTTTGGTCCCGTGCAAAATGGGTCCCACATGTCATCCTCTAGGTACGTAAATTTCTTTTCTTGGATTATTTTCGGGTCCCGATATTTGGTCACCTGCCTTTTTCTTTCGATCTCATGCCGCCTTTGAAACGTTGAGGAAGTCGCCGGCGCTTGGGTCCCGCATGTCATCCTCTATGAACAATAAAAGTTTCCTTTCTTGGAGTTATTTTTGACCCCTAATTTCTGGCTACTTCCTTTTTCTTTTGATCCCCTGCCGCCTTTGAAACGTTGAAAACTTTCTTTTCTTTGATTATTTTTGGCACCTCATATTTGGTCACTTGCCTTTTTCTTTCGATCCCCTGCCGCCTCTCAAACGGTGATACAGCTGCTGCAAAATGGGACCCGCATGTCATCCTCTATGTACTATAAAACTTTCTTTTCTTGGATTATTTTTGGCTCCTGATATTTGGTCACTTGCCTTTTCTTTCGACCTCCTGCCGCATCTCAAACATTGAGGAAGCTGCTGGCTCATGGGTCCCGCATATCATCCTCTATGAACAATAAAAGTTTCCATTGTTGGAGTTATTTTTTACCCCTAATTTCTGGCTACTTCCTTTTTCTTTTGATCCCCTGCAGCCTTTGAACGTTGAAGAATCTGCTCGCTAATGGGTCCCACATGTCAGCCTCTATGGACGATAAACCTTTCTTTTCTTGGAGTTATTTTGACCCCTAATTTCTGGCTATTTTGCCTTTTTTTGGATCCCGTGCTGCCTTGGAAACGTTGAGGATGCTGCTGCCACATGGGTCCCGCATGTCATCCTCTCAGAACGATAAATGTTTCTTTTCTTCGATTTTTTTACCAACTGATTTTTGATTTATTTTTTCTTTCGATCCCCTGCCGCCTTTAAAACTTTGACGACGCTGCTGGCTCATGGGTCCCGATGTCAGCCTCCCCGTACAAGAAACATCTGATATCTTGATTATTTTGCAGACAATAAAAAGTGTATTTCGCTCTGAGCTATTGCAAACGGATAAATTAAATCTTTACTTTTACATAAACGAACTAATATGAATCTCCTTGTTTTTGTTTTGTTTTTGCGAAGCATAGGACTTTCTTGTTTTGGAGTGGGCTGAAATTGTACGAGTCAAAAGACGTCCAGCAGGTTAGAAGGCCCAGATGGCCAGGCAGCCCCAATTTATATCTTCCTTATCTTGGATTATTTTTTGATCAAAAGGCCCAGCAGGGGTACATCCTTTTTCTTTTGGTCCTGTGTGCCGCCTTGGAAACGTTGAGGACGCTGCTGGCTCATGGGACCCGCATGTCATCCTCTATGAACTATGAACTCTAAAAGTTTCTTTTTTCTTGGATTTTTTTTTCACCCTCTCGATTTTTGGCTATTTCCTTTTTCTTTTGTTCCCCTGCCGCCTTGGGACCCGTATGTCATCCTCTATGTACAAAAAACTTTCTTTTCTTGGAGTTTTATTCCCCCTAATTTTGGGCTACTTTCGTTTTCTTTTGATCTCAAGCCGCATTTGAAACGTTGAGACCGGCGACCGCTGCTGCAAAATGGGACCCACATGTCATCCTCTATGTAAAATAAAAGTTTCTTTTCTTGGATTATTTTTCACGCTCTGATTTTTGGCTATTTCCTTTTTCTTTCGATCCCCTGCTGCTTGGAAACATTGAGGATGCTGCTGCCTCATGGGTCCCACATGTCATCCACTATGAACAATAAAAGTTTCTTTTCTTCGATTTTTTTCACCCTCTGCTTTTTGGCTATTTCTTTTTCATTTGATCCCCTGCCGCCTTGGAAACGTTGAGGATGCTGCAGCATCATGGGACCCGCATGTCATACTCTATGTACAATAAAAGTTTCTTTTCTAGGTTTTTGGCTCCTGATATTTGGTCACTTGCCTTTTTCTTTCAATCTCATGCCGACTCTCAAAGGTACAATAAAAGTTTCTTTTCTTGGATTATTTTTGGCTCCTGATATTTGGTCACTTGCCTTTTTTCTTTCGATCTCATGCCGTCTTTGAAACGTTCAGACCGCTGCTACAACATGGGACCCTATGTCATCCTCTATGTACAATGAAAGTTTCTTTTCATGGATTATTTTTTGCTCCTGATATTTGGTCACTATCCTTTTTCTTTCGATCTCATGCCGCCTCGGCCCTCTGAAACGATGAGTAAGTTGTTGGCTCATGGGACCCGCATGTCATCCTCTATGTACAATAAAGTTTTTTTCTTGGATTTTTACCCCCTGATTTTTGGTCACTTGCCTTTTTCTTTCGATCCTGTGCCGCCTTTGAAATTGTGGACGCTGCTGGCTCATGGGTCCCACATGCCAGCCTCTATGAACGATAATATTTCTTTTCTTGGATTTTTTTTACCCCTGATTTCTGGCTATTTGCCTTTTTCTTTGGATCCCCGACCGCCTTTGAAACGATGAGGACGCTGCTGGCGCATAGCTCCCACATGTCAGACTCTAAGAACAATAAACATTTCTTTTCTTGGATTTATTGTTGACCCCTAATTAATGGCTACTTCGCTTTTTTTTTCGATCCCCAGCCGCCTTAGAAACGTTGAGGACGTTGCTGGCTCATGGGTCCCATATGACAGCCTCTATGAAAAGTAAAACATTTACTTTCTTGGATTTATTTTTGACACCTAATTAATGACTACTTGGTTCTTTTCTTTTGATCCCGTGACGCCTTTGAAACGTTGAGGGCCCTGCTGGCTCATGGGTCCAACATGTCAGCCTCTATGAACAATAAGAGTTTCTATTGTTGCATTTATTTTTGACCCCTAATTTCTGGCTATTTGCCTTTTTTCCATTGCCTGCCACCTTAGAAACGTTGAGGATGCTGCTGGCTGGGTCCCACATGTCAGCCTCTTTGTACGATAAAAGTTTCCTTTGCTGGATTTTTGACCCCTAATTTCTGGCTATTTGCCTTTTTTCTTTCGAACTCCACCGCCTTTGAAACGTTGATGACGCTGCTGCAAACTGGGTACAATATGTCAGCCTCTTTGTGCGATAAACCTTTCCTTTCTTGGATTTTTTGGACACCTGATTTCGAGCTACTAGCCTTTTTCTTTCGATCTCCTGCCCCCTTTGAGAAACGTCGAGAACGATGCTGGTTCGTGGGTCCCACATGTCATCCTCTCTGAATGATAAATGTTGAGGCCGCGGCTGCAAGATACGTCCCACACGTCAGCCTGACTGTTGAATAAACGTTTCCTTTCTCGAATTTATATTTGACCCCTGATTTCTCGGCTACTTTGCCGTTTCTTTCGATCCCCCGCATGTCCGTTACTCCACCGAAAAACAGACCGGCATGTATTCATCACAATACTGGTAGCTAATTTAGGAAAAATGTGTTCATCACGGGATTCAAACAAAGATCTTCATCTCTGCTAAATTTTGATTTCACCAAAAACCGAACAGCGTGTGTTCATAACTTTAAGTTCACAAACACTATGGTTTCTCTATAAAATAAGGTCACCATCCGTTCCTTTATTGAAGGCATTTGCGAAAAGTGTCTTTGGCTAATGGGCACCAGTGCTCCTGCTGTTTAAAAAAAAATCAAATATCATACATATTTGTTTCAAAAAAATCTGAAAATGAATGTAGACATAATAAATAAAGTAACCTACAAGCGTGTAAAATTTTAATATGACATTCTTTATATTGTAGACTACACAAAAAAGACAAAATCTGTTGAAATTTGGAGATTTGAAATATGCATACCTAGATCCACACGTTTGTTACTTTTGTGTAGCCCAGAATTTTTTGTATTTGAAACTGAAATTTTGCACGTTTATGGGACAATTCATTAGCTACTCCATGATTTTTTTTCTAATTTTTTGAACAAATAAATATATTTTTTATTTTTTCTAAAATAGCAGGAGCACTGGTGCCCAAGAGCACCAAATCTCTTAATAGGCATTTGCGCCTAATAGCGTGAGCTTAGCTAATTTTTGAAGAAAAAAAAGATGTCCATTGTGGTATTCAGGACAAAGATCTTCATGTCTGCTACTGCACCAAACAACAAACCAGCATGTATTCATCACAATACGGGTAGCTAATTTGTGAAAAATATGTTCAGCACGGGATTCAAACAAAGATCTTCATCTCTGCAAAATTTTGATTTCAGCAAAAACCGAACAGCGAATGTTCATGAGGTTAAGTTCACGAACACTATGTTTTCTCTATAAAATAAGGTCACCATCTGTCTCTTATTTCTCAAGGAAAAACAGGTGGAAGTGTTGGGACGAACCACATGGGTGCTTCGGCTCTATGTTCAATCTTCGTTTTTTGTACTGCAATCTTGAGCCTATGGCAGGACCTCCATTGACGTGCATTCTGCACCAATTTGGCCTTGGACGTATCCATGTATCACGGGCGCGATTGTGGGTAGCAAAGACACAGTCAGGTTTGAACAATTGGAAATCTGGTTCTGCAGCCTCTGCATCGATTGGCGGGGGTAGCATGAAAATTGGGTGATTGAGTCCAAGAAATAAAGAATGCCCCTTCAAATTGTTCAATCTTTCCCACCTTGCCTCTTCTACAGGGTCCAAGGTATGGGCAGATCTCAAGAAAACGTAGCACCGTACCAAAGGATAAGACCTCAGCTTGTTACCCATATTTAATATTGAAGGACCGAGGATGGGCCGATAACCTTTAACCTGAATCCACGCGAGATCAGATTCACCAAGCAATGGACTCTGCTCTCATTGGTGCCAGGAACCAAGTGCGCTGGTCGAAAATCCAAGAAATACATCTTCATCTTCATAATTATGATTATCACCATCATCATCTAATTCTTCATCATCTAATTCTTCATCATCGAATTCGTCTTCTTCTAATTCTTCTTCTTCTAATTCTTCTTCATCAGCATCATTATCTTCATCGGCACCTCCATCGCCTTGAGCCACATTTGCTTCATCATCTTCCATGACAGCATCTCCCTCGATTTGAGCGAAAATTGCAGCCACTTCTGCTTCTTCATCTTCAATGACAGGGCCGTCAATGAGACGCGGGGCTGCAAGTGTCCCTGCAATGCACAAAGATCAACCACAATGCAGCAAGTAGGAACTACACTGAAAATTATCTCTTCTCTTCTATCTTCTATTTTCTACTACTATAAGGCACCAGTTTTTAACAAGACATGTAGCAGCAATTCCAACTGTTGGTGTCCAAAATCTAACGGTTGGGATTAGAGGTATTCGCGTGAAAAAAATACCACACCAGTGTCCACTGTTTCTAGAACCGTCATGTTTCCATTATGAAGAAAAATCAGAGCAGTCTCACACCGATATCACACGTCCCACTTGATAGTGATTAAGAAAGGTTCCAAATTTTTGTTCATATTTATAAACTGTATGCTCACACTTATTTTGATGGTATAACCAAATTATTATTTGTATTGAAAGTTTGAACAACATTTAGAACGCAACTTTTATACATCAGTATTGCGAATCGTAATTGGTCCAACATGTGCAGCATGCCATTTACTAGTTAAGACATAAAACAAAGACTCACCACAGGTATATGGTTCCCAAACCAGAACATCTCCATACGGATATGTAACTGCGTATACACGATGTAGGTGTGAACTTGTACCATATCCAGGAATGCCCATGGCATCGACATAGCTGTTTCTATCAAAGAATTCAGGGTTTCTCAGGATATTCCACTCCTTTTCTAGGGGCGCTTGTAGGATAGCGATCAATTCGTCAAATACAACGATTACCTCATAATGCCATGGCCCTGCTAGATCATCTTTGTACGGCCTCTTGACGATCCGTACTTTGAGCAGTTCCAAACTTTTATCTATTTTGTATTTGAACAGGAATGGTGGGCTGCCATGCCACCATTCACTAGTAGGGCCCAAAGAAATTCCTGCATCTTGCAGAGATGGAAGAGGTATAATAGTATCTGATATGTATATGTTGCGGATCGTCAAGTGCCCGTCCTGCTGGACAAATGCCACCCAGTCGCCGTTACAACCCACCCAGTGCTTGGGTCCATGTCCATCCAGTTCCTCCTTGGTATGGATAAATGCTGGAACTGTCGGCTTGTCTAATGGCATCAGCAACGCGTGAATGCCCTGCAAATAGGATTTGTTTCAAAATTGTCTATGCATGCAAGGTATTCGACGTAATGAAGAGCGGATTGTGTAGAACCGGCACGTATGTAATGGATAAATAAAGCAATTCCGAAGAGTACATGTGCATAGTGAAGGCAGCAAACCTTACAGTACTCCCAAATCAGGTGATGATGTTGAGTCTAAATTCATGCATGATGTTTGGCAATAAGAAAAGTTGATTGAAAAAACACAAGCTGAAACGAGATGAGTAAATAAATAAATACTCTGCGTATTGTCGCGGTCGTCTGGCCATGTCTCGGGGTCATAGTGGAGCAGGCTCGGTAAACCGAACGGAACCTTATGCGCTCCGCGGATGGCATGCCGCATGCCGATCATGCCTCGAGCGAGGCGACCAGTGCTGAGGATATCCGCTCGCTCGGCTATGTTCTCCACCAGTGGGTAGTGGAGGTTGCCCCACCCCATGGACTGGTGGTAGCAATCAGGAATCTCCTCAACCTTACGCTTCTGCTTCATTGGAGTCGGTAATCTAATGCAAGGGAGAGAGGGGTGAACGGGAGAAAGAGACAGAAGAGGGTTTTTTTTGGAGAAGATGCAGTAGTAGTACTACGATACTAGGAGGTGGAGATGCGGGGCATGTTTCCCGGGGAGAGGAACCACTATTTCCCTTTAAAAAAATAACAGCACTTGCGCATTAGAACTTGGGGCGGGGATATAGCGGTAAGAGGTATTGACCAACTTTCCCTCACCTTGACCCCACGTGGTTGTGAACCCGAGATAATTCTTTTTGATGAACCCGATATACTTATTATAGTACTAAAATAGTACAAGTATATACTTTGTACTCCTATATACTAACATTACTATTTTAAGGACTTTTGTTCCATGAGCAACAACTTCCCCCACTCCGCTCATCCGAAATCCTAGCCCCTCCAACTTCAAGGACCAATCAACATAGCTATGGCCTTCTAATTTGGCTCAAGTCGCCGCACACATAGTCCTCCCGCCGACAAGGAATAGGAGCATCAGCCCTTTCGTCGCTTGTTGTTATACATAATCATATACAGTACCATATGTATTTCAAATTTCCATATCAAAAAATAGTTCAAATCTGAATTTTAACATCTCAAGCTAAACCCTCGCTTGCTCTTAAACATAAGCATACCATAGTTCTACTTTTGTCTTCACCGAACAACAGAACACAATGTGTTCATCACAACATAGCCAACCGGAGTACCTATAATGTAACTAGAGAAGTGAACCTATAGTTGATCAAGCCTTCAACTTTAACACAATAATACCCCCACATTATGTGTTGAGGAGCCACACCCATATATTTAAGAGTACCATCATGTAGACCACAAATGCATCAATGAAGAGAGGGGTATACTTATAGACCACCTCTTTACAAAACAGTTGTAATTAGTAGACCACAATTGCCTCGTTCATTAGCTATGAAATTACATACTATCAGTAGCTACAATGGCTGCAGGCCCTGTTTCAGAATTAAACATCACACTTGTTCCAATCCGGGGCGTTGGCGAAGTTTGGGATGAACCAAAGCGGTGTCTTTGTCTTTACCAGGTACCTATCTTTTTTTGTTTTGCATGTTTTCTCCAAGGCGTTGGTTTGGAAACCAACGGCGCAATCTTCACGATTCAGACTGAATCGGCATATTTCAGGCAGTTGCGAATTGCGAAGCCATGCTTCATTCGGCAAGGTGTACACACAATTTCTTCTCGTCAGACATCCTGGGACAACATCTGCACCGCCTAATGGCAGCATAATCGGATAGTTCACTCCAAGGAAAAGAGAATATTCTCCAAGGTCATCAATCTTTTCCCATGGAATACCTTCATTTAACTTACTAGTGTCCTTCGTGGAACACCAGGCAACCAAACCTGTAAGCATAGTTGCCAACAAAGGCGACCATGATGAACACGACGATCGAAGCAAAGATGGCAAACTTTACAGGAATATTCCCTTTCATCAAGAATGCCCTGTATGGATCAGAAGAAGTCTAGAACCATCTATAGATCTTGCTAACCACCACATGCCATAATCGACCTCGTGATCATGGCCAAGAGCATCATCAAGTGCACACCGCCATTCAAACACAATGGGCGGTGGCTCTACGATCAGCGGAGGACCTGCTTGAAAATGAAATTACTGTTAAGAAGGGTATGTTTGGTTTGCACAAATCTAAAAACGTAAGAATTGGGAAAACGCATTAGGATTCAGATGGGATGATATAATGGCATTTCCATTCAATAATACAGCGTATTGGTGTATTTGAGTACATCACATGGGAAACCAAAGGATTCATTTCAAGAAGTTCAAGTAGAGGTCAAAATCCAACATAATTCAATCTGAGAATAAAACTCCTAATTATACAATCCTCAAATTTTTCTATGGTAATCATCTCGAATAAAAAGTCTAAATACCAATGAAATTTCATCCGAAGCAAATATGCCCCAAGCCTCCAAGTCAGATCAGTCAGGTTCGAAAATTAATAAGTTTGTGCATTAAAATTATCTTTACAGCCATGAATAATGAAGCTCATCATACACTACGTCCGGAGGAAAATTACCAGCTTGCTGAGGATTCCATGCGTGAACAGTGCCAGTATGAGTTGTGGCAAACACAAGCCCATTGTGGAGAATTGCATCGCTGTAATTGTAAAAGATGTGGGACTTGGGCTCTGTAAGAACTGTCCATCCAGAATCTTCGCCGCAAAGGAGGGCAACTCTGATGTCAAAAACAGCAACAAGAGAGAAATTTTTGTACCCCCAGAACTGTGGGAACTTGGCAAATATATATCTTGTGAAATATAATAGCACGAAGGTTGTGGTGGTATATATTTGGAATGTGGGTGGTTTCAAACGGCACAGGGAGAGGAATTTCACGGCGAGTGTAGACGTTGACAAGTTTCCATTTGCAAGCAGGAAAGCCAGTGTCAACCATGGCAACCCAATCTCCATTGGCACCTACCCACCGCTACCCGTACCGTCCGGCATCACAAATGGCGTCGGAGGAGAACCTGTCCAGCGGCGTCAGCTTGCAATCCCGTGCTACCTTCGTCGGGTGAGAATGAAGAACACATGGCAGGCCAAACGAGAGAGAAAAAGATAGAGTTGCACTATCATTTGCAGAGTCGAAAAATAGTTTGGATGAACCGACGAGGCTCGCGGCGGTGATGACGTCGCATCTTGTTACGAGTTCTTCAAGGGGACCTTCGGAAAAGACCTTCTGAAATAGTTCAGAGTCATCATTTTCCTTGTTCGCTGCCGCCATCGCAGGGCAGGGGGTGGGTCTATGAGGTTTGGGTTCAACTGATTGGAGTTTAATTTGGGTTCGATGGCGGCAGGTGGCGGGGAAGATGAAGAACGGAGGCTCTCAAACTGGGCGGTGGAATTGATTCTAAAGCTGCATGGCGGCACTGGCGCGTGCTATGGAAGGTGGTCGATTGGTGCGGGCGGGGGCGGAGGTAGACGATGGAGGTGAACCGAAATAGGGCAGGTGGGGGCGGGGCGCTTGACTTCGCTCCTCTACACTCTACAGCATCTCCTCCTGTTTCTTGGAAAGTGTATAGACCCATAATAAAAAGTCACTGTTCCCTCTGAAAAGGTGAAGAACAAGTCACTGGTCTAACGTGCAAATTTGGACATCCCAAGCTATGTGTTGTCATGTCAATTCAATGTCCATGGCAGTATTTTGAATTTTGCGTGACCAAAAGAAGTACGCCTTGGCCCTTCACAATCGGGGTTTCTTTAGAGCAAGAACAATAGAAGAGCCAACAGCTGGCAAAAGTACCACGTAGGCGGGCTATAAGCGCCCACTATTGTCCTACTTCCTCTTGGCGTGATACTCCCTCCGTCCACAAATAAGTGGACGTGCGGGATTTTCAAGGTAAATTAGTAAAAGGAAAGAAAAAAATGCATTGGAGCACTCGTATCTTAAGAAACACATGTACTCAACCACGGTTGTAGATTTTCTCGGCGCAAGACTTTTCCCCAGCAGTTGTGGCTTTCAGTTATTCGTGGGTGTGGGGAGGAGCTCTGCCGCATCGGTAGAAAGCAAAGAGGGACGGCGGCTCTCGATTCGGTGTACTCGTAAATCACGTGCGACCCATGCCCTAATAATTCACAATGCATTGATGAGGGCTATCACTTCATCATCCAATAAAATGTACTTAGTAACTATGGTAATAATATTGTCTTCTCGCAAAAACAAAATGGTAAAAATATTGTCTCTTAAGCCATGTACTAGTACAGTGCAAGATGCTTTAGAGAAATAAACCTATATTTTATTGCTACTCCGTAATACACATGGTTATTTATTCTAGGCAAATGCCTACCGAAAGATGTAGGAATAGGGAAATGTAGGATTGCAATGTCATGTCCACTCCAATCCTATAGGAATTCATAGAATCCAAACTTTGTTTGATTTCACCATAGGAAAAGTAAAGCATTCTTAAAAAGAGGCATGAGTAGATGTTTAATTTTCTGTGGAATCTGTGCAAAGAAATCCTTAGGAAAAATTCCTATCGGAAACAATCCTACAAATCAAACAGCCAAGGATTCAATTGTACCAATTTCCTATGCAAATCCTTGGTGTTCACCCAATCCTCTCGAATACTCATCCAAAAAATGCACTAATACTTTGATGGGGAGTTTTTGTATTCTAGGCAAGAATAGAGGGTTTGCGGGGATCACTTGAGAAGTGTATTAACCAAAGAAGGCATAAGTAATACACCAACACACACTAACATGCCCTTAATGGATGTATCTCCATAAACTCCCTCTGTTCTTTATTACTACTACTAGTTTATGTACTTCTTAACTAATATGGGATAATCATGAAATATATTTTCTAACATTCAGCCAAAATATAGTGTTTCGACTTTTTAAAATACTGAAAAACTAGTAATTATAAATATTTGAGCTATCAAATCTAGGAAGTTTGAAAATATTTTGTATTCCATCTGAAAGTTGTGTTACTTGGTGTAAGATTCACACAAAAATGATGAAAATATCAAACCTTCAAAAAAATTGTAGTAATTCAAACGTTATGTGCGTTTCATAATTTTGCAAAATCGATTCTATTTGCAATTAAAACTATAGTAGTTGGTGGTCCCCGATCATCTGATTTGCTCTTAAACAGCTCAATCCTAAATTTGAACCTCCCTGCAACAGAACACGGTAGTTGGTGGTTTGTGCGGAAAAAAATTACAGTTTAAAAAAGTGTTTTACGCAACGAAGGCAGTAATAAGCGGTAGTTTGTGCAATTTCCTCGTGTAAACAACATGTAGCGTCGAAGTAATAGTACTAGGAGTACAGAAATCTTGTGTAATTTCTAGTTCTACATATTACTAGTGTCCACTGTTTGAGAGTTGATGGTGAATGGGTCTAATTTTCAATCGAATGAGAATTAGCAAATTGATTTTTATGACAAAAGCATACAAAGGGAGTAAAACAACATACCCGCATTCGCCGGCTGCTACAAAGATGCGATGCCTCCACGAGTGCATTGACGGCTGCTGCAAATCCTCGGAAGGCATCTAGGTTTTGCAGATCGTCGATTGCCACTGTCCGGCTAAGCTTAACCAGCATAGCTGCCGCCAAGATATCTCGGATTTGGACCACAGGCAGAAGCTGATTGGGGTCGAAGGATTGCCTAATTCGGAATTTGAAGTACCAAGCCCTCGGCTCCGATGATGGAAGTTTGGAACTCGGCCCGGCCAGAACCTCCCAAATCTGTGTGTGGCATTGGATGCCCATCGGCATCCCCAATGCTGCCGACGCCGTGATGTGGTCGGTCACACTTTGGTCTCCACTAAAGGCTAGGGCTGCAGCACGTCGCCGCCGCCCCCAACGTCCCCACGACGGCAACACCATGGACCGAGGCGCTGAGTTTGTTGGCGAACCCGAAGCCCTGGATGGCAAGTGCTTCTTCACAATGGAAGCATCCTCACCCGGCGAGGTTCGCCTCCGGCGCATGCCTATGCTTCGACCAGCCCACTTTGCCGCTGCTGCCTGGGCTGCCGCCGATACCTGGGCCACCGCCGCTTCATGGGACCCCCCTCCCTCCTCTCCCTCTCCTAGATCAAAGGGCGCCAGGAGTCTAGCCACAGCAAGACACAGAGCCGCCTGCTTCATCGCACACCAATGGCACACAGACATTTGCGAGCTTTTAGCGCACACCCCTCCGAGGCTGAGTCGTGGAGCCTGGGTGCACGGGGCTATGGCTGGAGGAGTCGCCATGGGACGAGGGGTGTCGAGTGCTCGGGTAAGTACGGGAAAGGCGAAGTTTTGCATAACCTTATATGATCACATCAATGCTTCTCAAGGAGCCAAATACTGTATGAGAAACCGGAAAAGTTTGAACGTTTGAAAACTTTGCCGGCATAATGCATCCTTCCAATGCACGCCTACTAAGGTAGAAAGCCAACTCAATTGCTACTTTGTTGGCAAAATGTACCATGGCTCAATCTTAGGTCACACACCCATGAAGCCAAGTTAACACATCTATCAATTGGTATATTTTGGTCATATTAAAAAATTTACTTGAAACTTGTTGGTCATACCATTCTACTACTCGCCTAACACTTTTTCTACGCGGGAAGGAGGGGGGTATGATCTACCCTGAATTTTTATGCCCATTTGTATCTTGGTCAAATCCTAGGTTTGACCAAAATTTAAAACATGAAAATAAAAAATTAAGCCTGGATCCACTACAAGAAAAGTTGCCAAACTTTTCTTGTAGTGATCCTTCTTAATTAGTAACTTCAAAATGAAGCTTTTGGAAGGTTTTTGAAATTTCCATGTCTGAAACCCAAAACACCTCTTCATGATTGACTTCATAAGACAAATCGAGTTTAGGGTTAGGGGTAGATACATGATTTTTCTAGTTTGAATATGTCTAGACCTGGCTTATCAACTTGAATGCTTAGTATATGACATAAGAAGATGTACTATGTGCATTGGTTTTTCATTTATTTCATTTGTTCTGAATTTTTATGCCGAATCAAATTTTGGTCAAATCATAGGTTTAACCAAGATTTAAACAAGTTTAAAACATTAAAATGAAAAATTAAGCATGGATCCTTCTTAGTCACTCCAAAAAGAAGCTTTTGGGAGGCTTTTGAAATGTCTATGTTTGAAACCCAAAACCACTTCTCTTCATGCTTGACTTCATAAGACAGATGAGTTTAGGGTTAGGGGTAGATACATGATTTTTCTGGTTTGAATAGGTCTAGACCTTGTTATCAAGTTGAATGGCTTACTATGTGACATAAGAAGACTATGTGCTTTGGTTTTTCATTTTTGATTTTTTCGATTGTTTTTATGCCCATTTGAATCTTGGTCAAATCCTAGGTTTGAACAAGAATTTAAACAAGTTTAAAACATGAAAATGAAAAGGTAAGCATGGATCCTTCTTAGTCAGTCCGAAATGAAGCTTTTGGGCGGTTTTTGAAATTTCCATGTTTGAAAACCCAAACCACTTCTCTTCATGCTTGACTTCATAAGACAAATTTAGGGTTAGGGGTATAGATACATGATTTTTCTTATTTGATATGTCTAGATATTGTTTATCAACACTTGAATGCTTACAATATATGTGACGCAAGAAGACTATGTGTTATGGTTTTTCATTTTTGGGGGTTTTTTCGAATTTTTTATGCGCACTTGAATCTTGGTCAAATCCTAGCTAGCTAGGTTTGACCAAGCTTTAAACAAGTTTAAAACATGAAAATGAAAAAGTAAGCATGTATCCTTCTTAGTCACTCCATAATTAAGCTTTTCGGAGGTTTTTGAAATTTCCATCTTGTAAACCCAAAACCACGTATCTTCATGTTTGACTTCAAAAGACAGAGTTTAGGGTTAGGGGGTAGATACATGATTCTTCTTTTAATATGTTTAGATCTTGTTTTATCAACTTGAATGTTGACCGTATGACATAAGAAGACTATGTTTTTGAATTTTATGAATCTTGGTCAAATCCAAGGGTTGACCAAGATTTAAACAAGTTTAAAACAAGAAAAATGAAAATGTTTCAAGTTCACCTTTGGTTCGATCTTTCGGTAACCAGCGCATATATATATGGATGCAAATTGAGATAATTAATTCGTGAAACATTGGAAATGTCCATCGTGTGTCATGTTCCCCCTCACATGAAAATTGGATTGGTGGCAGACAAGTAAAAGCACATTTATGTGCGACAACCCAAAATGCACATATTTTGCTGAGTTTTCATGCATGCATTAAAAGTTGTGAATATATACATAAAATGCATGTGGGTCATGATTGAAAAGTTTGACATGTATATGGTTCTTGTGTAGTAGTACTATAGTAGGTACGCAAACTCCCAGCCATCTTCTTTGTCAAGAGAAGACGCGCACCAGGATGCGTAGTGGAAGTCGTCTCTCGGATCCTTCGTTGTCCCTCTCACGGAAAAGAAAAAGAAAAAAACATCTCTCTCATTCTCGGCCTCGCTCGACTCGCTCGCTCGCAGCCTCGCACCTCCCGCGCACCGACAAACGCGCTGCACAAGTCAACATCACCAGAAAAAAGATATACACCATAAATAATAAGAGGGGCCCCGTGACTGCTATCCCTTCTTCTCCTTCCGTGTGATCCCTCTTCCTCCGAGTTTCACTGGACGGGCAAACACACATGTGCTGCATAGTAATAATAAAAAAGTAAAAAATCGACCTATGAATCTATGATTAAATAGGTAAAATCCTGGGTTTTATCAAGGTTTAAACAAGTTTAAAACATGAAAATGAATAGGTAAACATGGATCCTTCTTAGTCACTCTAAAATGAAGCTTTCGCGAGGTTTTTGAAATTTCCATGTTTGAAACCCAAAACCACTTCTCTTCATGCTTCACTTCGTAAGACAGAGTTTAGGGTTAAGGGTAGATACATGCTTTTTCTGGTTTGAATATGTCTAGACCTTGTTTATCAACTTGAATGCTTACTATATGACATAAGAAGGCTATGTTCTTTGGTTTTTCATTTTTTCTGTTTTTTTCTGATTTTTTATGCCCATTTAAATCTTGGTCAAATCCTAGGTTTGACCAAGATTTAAACAAGTTTAAAACATGAAAATGAAAAGGTAAGCCTGGATCCTTCTTAGTCACTGTAAAATGAAGCTTTTGGGAGGTTTGTGAAATTTCCATGTTTGAAACCCAAAAGCACTTCTCTTCATGCTTGACTTCATAAGACAGAGTTTAGGGTTAGGGGGTTTAGATACATGATTTGTCTGGTTTGAATATGTCCAAATCTTATTTATCAACTTTTGAATGCATGCTACTCTCTCAAAGAAAAACTTTTGAATGCTTACTATATGACATAAGAAGACTATATGCTTTTAAAATTCAAACATATGGTAAGCATTCTTATGTCATATAGTAAGCATTCAAGTTGATAAACAAGCAAGGTTTGGACATATTCAAACCAGGCAAATCATGTATCTACCCCCTAACCCCTAATTAAATTGTCTTATGAAGTCTAGCATGAAGAGAAGTGGTTTTGGGTTTCAAACATGGAAATTTCAAAAACCTCCCAAAAACTTCATTTTAGAGTGACTAAGAAGGATATACAAGCTTCCCTTTTCATTTTCATGTTTTAAACTTGTTTAAATCTTGGTCAAACCTCTAGGATTTGACCAAAAGATTCAAATGGGCATGGAAATTCATAAAAAATCAAAAGAATGAAAAACCAAAGGACATAACATTATTATGTCATATATATATAGTAAGCATTCAAGTTGATAAACAAGGTCTAGACATATTCAAACCAGAAAATCATGTATATATCTACCCTAACCCTAAACTCTGTCTTATGAAGTCAAGCATGCATGAAGAGAAGTGGTTTTGGTTTCAAACATGGAAATTTCGAAAAACCCTCCCAAGAGCTACATTTTGGAGTGAGTAAGAAGGATATATAGATGCTTAATTTTTCATATTCATGATTTAAACTTGTTTAAACCATGTTCAAACCTAGGATTTGACCAAGATTCAAATGGGCATAAAATTTTAAAAAAATCAAAAAATAAAAAACAAGTCACATAGTATTCTTATGTCATATAGTAAGCATTCAATTAAGTTGATAAACAAGGTCTAGACATATTCAAACCAGGAAAATCATGCATCTACCCCTAACCCTAGCTAAACTCTGTCTTATGAAGTCAAGCATGCATGAAGAGAAGTGGTTTTTGGTTTCAAACGTTTAAGCCAAAAGCCCCTTTTCAAATATTTCAAACTTAGTCAAATTTGGTTCAAATATGAAAGACATACAAGTTATAGCACACATAGTGCATACATTTTCACACATACTGCACTAGATGCTAACCCTATAGTTTGAGGCCATTTGGATGACCTAGGTCGAAAAAATTCTTGGATTAGAATCGTGTTGTTCGAACCCCGTAGTTGGATTTTTTTGAACCCTTGATCTGTAGAACTGGGCAAAAACCCTAGTTTAACCTATTTAATTACAGATTCGTATATCGATTTTTCTACGAGTACTACCTTTTTATTATTACTATGCAGCACATGGGTGTTTGCCCGTCGAGTGAAACTTGGAGGAAGAGGGATCACTCGGAAGGAGAGAAGAAGGGAGAGCATTATGGTGTCTCCCCTTTTTCGGGTGATGATGTTGACTTTTGTGCAGGGTTTGTCAGTGAGCAGGAGGTGCGAGCGAGCGAGTCGAGCGAGGCCGAGAATGAGAGAGATTTGTTTTTTTTGTGAGAGGGACAACAGAAGGATCCAGAAGGACCCACATACTTCCAATACGCATCCTGATGCGTCTTCTCTTGACAAAGAAGATGGCTGGGAGTTTGCGTACCTATTGCACGTGACTTGTGCTCACTGAAGTGTGGGACCTCAAGCGTGGGCACCACACGTAAGTGACAGACCTGTTGGTCTAAAAACTCGATTGATTATTATAGTGCATTAGAACAAAGTTTCCTATGGATTCAAGGGTAGGAAATCCAAGTTAACTCATTTACATGACATTATTATTTCCATGAAGCAAAGTTAACACATCTATCGATTGGTACATTTTTGAGTGACTAAGAAGGATCCATGCTTACTTATTCGTTTTCACGTGTTAAACTTGTCTAAATCTTGGTCAAACCTAGGATTTGACCAAGATTCAAATGGGCGTAAAAATAAAATAAAAACAGAAAAATGAAAAACCAAATCACATAGTCATCTTATGTCATATAGTAAGCATTAAAGTTGATAAACAAGGTCTAGAAATATCAAACCATACAAATCATGTATCTACCCCCTAACCCCTAAACTATGTCTTATAAATTAAGTCAAGCATGAAGAGATGTGGTTTTGGGTTTCAAACATGGAAATTTCAAAAACCTCCCAAAAACTTCATTTTAGTGTGACTAAGAAGGATACACGCTTCCCTTTTCATATTCATGTTCTAAGCTTGTTTAAATTATCTTGGTCAAACCTAGGATTTGACAAGATTCAAATGGGCATCAATATTGAAAAAAATCAGAAAAAAAGAAAAACCAAAGGAAATAGTTTTCTTATGTCATATAGTAAGCATTAAAGTTGATAAACAAGGTCTAGACATATTCAAACTAGACAAATCATGTATCTACACCCCCTAACCCCTAAACTCTGTCTTATGAAGTCAAGCATGTGAAGAGGAAGTGGTTTTGGGTTGCAAACATGGAAATTTCAAAAACCTCCGAAAAACTTCATTTTAGAGTTTCTAAGAAGGATCCATGCTTACCTTTGCATTTTCATATTTTAAACTTGTTTAAATCATTATCAAGCCTCGCATTTGACCAATATACAAATGGGTGGGCACAAAATTCAAAAAAATCAGAAAAATGAAAAACAAATTAAAGCGCATAGTCTTCATATGTCATATCGTATGAATTCAAGTTGATAAACGAGGTCTAGGTATATCCAAACCAAACAAATCATGTATCTACCCCCTGTCGATCTTATGAAGTCTAGCATGAAGAGAGAAGTCGTTTTTGGTTTCAAACATGGAAATTTCAAGAACATCCCAAAAACTTCATTTTAGAGTGACTAAGAAGGATACATGCTTCCCTTTTCATTTTTATGTTTAAACTTGTTTAAATCTTGGTCAAACCTAGGATTTGACCAAGATTCAAATATATGGGCATAAAATTCAAAAAAAAAATAGAAAAATTTAAAACCAAGGCACGTAGTCTTCTTATGTCATATAGTAAACAATCAATTAATTAAGTTGATATACCAGGTCTAGACATATTCAAACCAGGAAAATCATGTATCTACCCCCTAACGCCCTAGCTAAACTCTGTCTTATGAAGTCAAGCATGCATGAAGAGAAGTGGTTTTTGGTTTCAAACGTTTAAGCCAAAAGGTAAGCATGGATCCTCCTTAATTAGTAACTGTAAAATGAAGCTTTTGGGAGGTTTGTGAAATTTCCATGTTTGAAACCCAAAAGCACTTCTCTTCATGCTTGACTTCATAAGACAGAGTTTAGGGTTAGGGGGTGTAGATACATGATTTGTCTGGTTTGAATATGTCTAAATCTTATTTATCAACTTTTGAATGCATGCTACTCTCTCAAAGAAAAACTTTTGAATGCTTATTATATATATGACATAAGAAGACTATATGCTTTTAAAATTCAAACATATGGTAAGCATTCTTATGTCATATAGTAAGCATTCAAGTTGATAAACAAGCAAGGTTTGGACATATTCAAACCAGACAAATCATGTATCTACCCCCTAACCCCTAATTAAATTGTCTTATGATGTCTAGCATGAAGAGAAGTGGTTTTGGGTTTCAAACATGGAAATTTCAAAAACCTCCCAAAAACTTCATTTTAGAGTGACTAAGAAGGATATAGAAGCTTCCCTTTTCATTTTCATGTTTTAAACTTGTTTAAATCTTGGTCAAACCTCTAGGATTTGACCAAAAGATTCAAATGGGCATAGAAATTCATAAAAAATCAAAATAATGAAAAACCAAAGGACATAACATTCTTATGTCATATATATATAGTAATTAAGCGTTCAAGTTGATAAACAAGGTCTAGACATATTCAAACCAGAAAATAATGTATATATCTACCCCTAACCCTAAACTCTGTCTTATGAAGTCAAGCATGCATGAAGAGAAGTGGTTTTTGGTTTCAAACATGGAAATTTCGAAAACCCTCCCAAGATCGAGCTACATTTTGGAGTGACTAAGAAGGATATATAGATGCTTAATTTTTCATATTCATGATTTAAACTTGTTTAAACCATGTTCAAACCTAGGATTTGACCAAGATTCAAATGGGCATAAAATTTTAAAAAAATAAAAAAATAAAAAAACAAGGCACATAGTATTCTTATGTCATATAGTAAGCATTCAATTAAGTTGATAAACAAGGTCTAGACATATTCAAACCAGGAAAATCATGCATCTACCCCCTAACCCTAGCTAAACTCTATCTTATGAAGTCAAGCATGCATGAAGAGAAGTGGTTTTTGGTTTCAAACGTTTAAGCCAAAAGCCCCTTTTCAAATATTTCAAACTTATTCAAATTTGGTTCAAATATGAAAGACATACAAGTTATAGCACACATAGTGCATACATTTTCACACATACTGCACTAGATGCTAACCCTATAGTTTGAGGCCATTTGGGTGACCTAGGTCGAAAAAATTCTTGGATTAGAATCGTGTTGTTCGAACCCCGTAGTTGGATTTTTTTGAACCCTTGATCTGTAGAACTGGGAAAAACCCTAGTTTAACCTATTTAATTACAGATTCGTATATCGATTTTTCTATGAGTACTACCTTTTTATTATTACTATGCAGCACAAGGGTGTTTGCCCATCGAGTGAAACTCGGAGGAAGAGGGATCACTCGGAAGGAGAGAAGAAGGGAGAGCATTATGGTGTCTCCCCTTTTTCGGGTGATGATGTTGACTGTTGTGCAGGGTTTGTCAGTGAGCAGGAGGTGCGAGCGAGCGAGCGAGCGAGTCGAGCGAGGCCGAGAATGAGAGAGATTTGTTTTTTGTGAGAGGGACAACCGAAGGATCCAGAAGGACCCACAGACTTCCAATATGTATCCTGATGCGTCTTCTCTTGACAAAGAAGATGGCTGGGAGTTTGCGTACCTATTGCACGTGACTTGTGCACACTGAAGTGTGGGACCTCAAGCGTGGGCACCACACGTAAGTGACAGACCTGTTGGTGTAAAAACTCGGTTGATTATAATAGTGCATTAGAACAAAGTTTCCTATGGATTCAAGGGTAGGAAATCCAAGTTAACTCATTTACATGACATTATTATTTCCATGAAGCAAAGTTAACACATCTATCGATTGGTACATTTTTGAGTGACTAAGAAGGATCCAGGCTTACTTATTCGTTTTCACGTGTTAAACTTGTCTAAATCTTGGTCAAACCTAGGATTTGACCAAGATTCAAATGGGCAGAAAAATAAAATAAAAAACAGAAAAATGAAAAACCAAATCACATAGTCATCTTATGTCATATAGTAAGCATTAAAGTTGATAAACAAGGTCTAGAAATATCAAACCATACAAATCATGTATCTACCCCCTAACCCCTAAACTATGTCTTATAAATTAAGTCAAGCATGAAGAGATGTGTTTTTGGGTTTCAAACATGGAAATTTCAAAAACCTCCCAAAAACTACATTTTAGGGTGACTAAGAAGGATACATGCTTCCCTTTTCATATTCATGTTTTAAGCTTGTTTAAATTATCTCGGTCAAACCTAGGATTTGACAAAGATTCAAATGGGCATCAAAATTGAAAAAAATCAGGAAAAAGAAAAACCAAAGCAAATAGTTTTCTTATGTCATATAGTAAGCCAATTAAGTTGATAAACAAGGTCTAGACATATTCAAACTAGACAAATCATGTATCTATACCCCCTAACCCCTGAACTCTGTCTTATGAAGTCAAGCATATGAAGAGAAGTGGTTTTGGGTTTCAAACATGGAAATTTGAAAAACCCCCCAGAAACTTCATTTTAGAGTGACAAAGAAGGATACATGCTTCCCTTTTCATATTCATGTTTTAAGCTTGTTTAAATTATCTCGGTCAAACCTAGGATTTGACAAAGATTCAAATGGGCATCAAAATTGAAAAAAATCAGGAAAAAGAAAAACCAAAGCAAATAGTTTTCTTATGTCATATAGTAAGCCAATTAAGTTGATAAACAATGTCTAGACATATTCAAACTGGACAAATCATGTATCTATACCCCCTAACCCCTAAACTCCGTCTTATGAAGTCAAGCATATGAAGAGAAGTGGTTTTGCTCCCAAAAGCTTCATTTTAGAGTGACTAATTACGAAGGATCCATGCTTACCTTTGCATTTTCATATTTTAATCTTGTTTAAATCATTATCAAGCCTAGGATTTGACCAAGATACAAATGGGTGGGCACAAAATTCAAAAAAATCAGAATAATAAAAAACAAAAGCACGTATAGTACGTCTTCTTATGTCATATCGTATGCATTCAAGTTAAACGAGGTCTAGGTATATCCAAACCAGACAAATCATGTATCTACCCCCTGTTGATCTTATGAAGTCTAGCATGAAGGAGAAGTCGTTTTGGGTTTCAAACATGGAAATTTCAAGAACATCCCAAAAGCTTCATTTTAGAGTGACTAAGAAGGATACATGCTTCCCTTTTCATTTTCATGTTTTAAAATTGTTTAAATCTTGGTCAAACCTAGGATTTGACCAAGATTCAAATATATGAGCATAAAATTCAAAAAAAAAAATGAAAACCAAGGCACGTAGTCTTCTTATGTCATATAGTAAGCAATCAATTAAGTTGATAAACAAGGTCTAGACATATTCAAACCAGGAAAATCATGTATCTACACCCCCTAACGTACCCTAGCTAAACTCTGTCTTATGAAGTCAAGCATGCATGAAGAGAAGTGGTTTTTGGTTTCAAACGTTTAAGCCAAAAGGTAAGCATGGATCCTCCTTAGTCACTGTAAAATGAAGCTTTTGGGAGGTTTGTGAAATTTCCATGTTTGAAACCCAAAACCACTTAAGACAGAGTTTATGGTTAGGTGTAGATACATGATTTTTCTTGTTTGAATATGTCTAGACCTTGTTTATCAACTTGAATTTTTTACTATATGATATATGAAGGCTATATATATGTGCTTTGGTTTTTCATTTTTTGATTTCTTTCGATTTTTTTATGCCTATTTAAATCTTGGTCAAATCCTAGGTTTAAACAAGTTTAAAACATGAAAATGAAACGGTAAGCATGAATCCTTCCTTACTCACTCTAAAATGAAGGTACATGAAAATTTTATGTTTGAAACCCAAAACCCCAGTTCTCTTCATATGTTTGACTTCATAAGACAGAGTTTAGGGTTAGGGGTAGATATGATACATGATATTTCTGCTTTGAATATGTCTAGACCTTGTTTATCAACTTGAATGCTTACTATATGACATAAGAAGGCTATATATGTGCTTTGGTTTTTCATTTTTTTTTGAATTTTTCTGAATTTTTACTCCCATTTGAATCTTGGTCAAATCCTAGGTTTGACGAAGGTTAAAACAAGTTTAAAACATGGCAATGAAAAGGTAAGCATGGATCATTCTTAGTCTCTCTAAAATGAAGCTTTTGGGAGGTTTTTGAAGTTTCCATGTTTGAAACCCAAAATCACTTCTCTTCATATGCTTGGCTTCATAAGACAAAGATTAGGGTTTAGGGGTAGATATATACATGTTTTGGGAGGTCTTTGAAATTTCCATGTTTGAAACCCAAATCCACTTCTCTTCATCCTTGACGTCTTCATAAGACAAAAGTATAGGGTTATATATATATGCATGGGTAGATACATGTTTTTTTCTGGTTTGAATATGTATAGACCTTGTTTAAAATTATCAACTTAATTGAATGCTTACTATATATATGACATAAGAAGGCTATATATGTGCTTTGTTTTTTCATTTTTTCATTTTTTCCTGATTTTTTATGCCCATTTGAATCTTGGTCAAATCCTAGGTTTGATCAAGATTTAAACAAGCAGTTTAAAAAATGAAAATGAAAAGGTAAGCTTGGATCCTTCTTAATTAGTCATTTGTAAAATGAAGCTTTTGGGAGGTTTGTGAAATTTCCATGTTTGAAACCCAAAGCACTTCTCTTCATGCTTGACTTCATAAGACAGAGTTTAGGGTTAGGGGGTGTAGATACATGATTTGTCTGGTTTGAATATGTACAAATCTTATTTATCAACTTTTGAATGCATGCTACTCTCTCAAAGAAAAACTTTTGAATGCTTACTATATGACATAAGAAGACTATATGCTTTTAAAATTCAAACATATGGTAAGCATTCTTATGTCATATAGTAAGCATTCAAGTTGATAAACAAGCAAGGTTTGGACATATTCAAACCAGACAAATCATGTATCTACCCCCTAACCCCTAATTAAATTGTCTTATGAAGTCTAGCATGAAGAGAAGTGGTTTTGGGTTTCAAACATGGAAATTTCAAAAAACTCCCAAAAACTTCATTTTAGAGTGACTAAGAAGGATATACAAGCTTCCCTTTTCATTTTCATGTTTTAAACTTGTTTCAATCTTGGTCAAACCTCTAGGATTTGACCAAAAGATTCAAATGGGCATGGAAATTCATAAAAAATCAAAAGAATGAAAAAACAAAGGACATAACATTCTTATGTCATATATATATAGTAAGCATTCAAGTTGATAAACAAGGCCTAGACATATTCAAACCAGAAAATCATGTATATATCTACCCCTAACCCTAAACTCTGTCTTATGAAGTCAAGCATGCATGAAGAGAAGTGGTTTTGGTTTCAAACATGGAAATTTCGAAAAACCATCCCAAGAGCTACATTTTGGAGTGAGTAAGAAGGATATATAGATGCTTAATTTTTCATATTCATGATTTAAACTTGTTTAAACCATGTTCAAACCTAGGATTTGACCAAGATTCAAATGGGCATAAAAATTTTAAAAAATCAAAAAATAAAAAACAAGTCACATAGTATTCTTATGTCATATAGTAAGCATTCAATTAAGTTGATAAACAAGGTCTAGACATATTCAAACCAGGAAAATCATGCATCTACCCCCTAACCCTAGCTAAACTCTGTCTTATGAAGTCAAGCATGCATGAAGAGAAGTGGTTTTTGGTTTCAAACGTTTAAGCCAAAAGCCCCTTTTCAAATATTTCAAACTTATTCAAATTTGGTTCAAATATGAAAGACATACAAGTTATAGCACACATAGTGCATACATTTTCACACATACTGCACTAGATGCTAACCCTATAGTTTGAGGCCATTTGGGTGACCTAGGTCGAAAAAATTCTTGGATTAGAATCGTGTTGTTCGAACCCCGTAGTTGGATTTTTTTGAACCCTTGATCTGTAGAACTGGGCAAAACCCTAGTTTAACCTATTTAATTACAGATTCGTATATCGATTTTTCTACGAGTACTACCTTTTTATTATTACTATGCAGCACATGGGTGTTTGCCCGTCGAGTGAAACTCGGAGGAAGAGGGATCACTCGGAAGGAGAGAAGAAGGGAGAGCATTATGGTGTCTTCCCTTTTTCGGGTGATGATGTTGACTTTTGTGCAGGGTTTGTCAGTGAGCAGGAGGTGCGAGCGAGCGAGCGAGCGAGTCGAGCGAGGCCGAGAATGAGAGAGATTTGTTTTTTTGTGAGAGGGACAACGGAAGGATCCAGAAGGACCCATAGACTTCCAATACGCATCCTGATGCGTCTTCTCTTGACAAAGAAGATGGCTGGGAGTTTGCGTACCTATTGCACGTGACTTGTGCTCACTGAAGTGTGGGACCTCAAGCGTGGGCACCACACGTAAGTGACAGACCTGTTGGTGTAAAAACTCGGTTGATTATAATAGTGCATTAGAACAAAGTTTCCTATGGATTCAAGGGTAGGAAATCCAAGTTAACTCATTTACGTGTTAAACTTGTGTAAATCTTGGTCAAACCTAGGATTTGACCAAGATTCAAATGGGCAGAAAAATAAAAAACAGAAAAATGAAAAACCAAATCACATAGTCTTCTTATGTCATATAGTAAGCATTAAAGTTGATAAACAAGGTCTAGACATATTAAACCAGACAAATCATGTATCTATACCCCTAACCCCTAAACTCTGTCTTATGAAGTCAAGCATGTGAAGAGAAGTGGTTTTGGGTTTCAAACATGGAAATTTCAAAAACCTCCCAAAAACTACATTTTAGAGTGACTAAGAAGGATACATGCTCCCCTTTTCATATTCATGTTTTAAGCTTGTTTAAATTATCTTGGTCAAACCTAGGATTTGACAAGATTCAAATGGGCATCAAAATTGAAAAAAAAGTCAGAAAAAAGAAAACCAAAGCAAATAGTTTTCTTATGTCATATAGTAAGCATTAAAGTTGATAAACAAGGTCTAGACATATTCAAACTAGACAAATCATGTATCTATACCCCCTAACCCCTGAACTCTGTCTTATGAAGTCAAGCATATGAAGAGAAGTGGTTTTGGGTTTCAAACATGGAAATTTGAAAAACCTCCCAAAAACTTCATTTTAGAGTGGCAAAGAAGGATACATGCTTCCCTTTTCATATTCATGTTTTAAGCTTGTTTAAATTATCTCGGTCAAACCTAGGATTTGACAAGATTCAAATGGGCATCAAAATTGAAAAAAACAGGAAAAAGAAAAACCAAAGCAAATAGTTTTCTTATGTCATATAGTAAGCTAATTAAGTTGATAAACAAGGTCTAGACATATTCAAACTAGACAAATCATGTAGCTATACCCCCTAACCCCTAAACTCCGTCTTATGAAGTCAAGCATATGAAGAGAAGTGGTTTTGCTCCCAAAAGCTTCATTTTAGAGTGACTAAGAAGGATCCATGCTTACCTTTGCATTTTCATATTTTAATCTTGTTTAAATCATTATCAAGCCTAGGATTTGACCAAGATACAAATGGGTGGGCACAAAATTCAAAAAAATCAGAATAATGAAAAACAAAAGCACGTAGTCTTCTTATGTCATATCGTATGCATTCAAGTTAAACGAGGTCTAGGTATATCCAAACCAGACAAATCATGTATCTACCCCCTGTTGATCTTATGAAGTCTAGCATGAAGAGAAGTCGTTTTGGGTTTCAAACATGGAAATTTCAAGAACATCCCAAAAGCTTCATTTTAGAGTGACTAAGAAGGATACATGCTTCCCTTTTCATTTCCATGTTTTAAACTTGTTTAAATCTTGGTCAAACCTAAGATTTGACCAAGATTCAAATATATGAGCATAAAATTCAAAAAAACAAAAAAAAATGAAAACCAAGGCACGTAGTCTTCTTATGTCATATAGTAAGCAATCAATTAAGTTGAAAAACAAGGTCTAGACATATTCAAACCAGGAAATCATGTATCTACCCCCTAACCCTAGCTAAACTCTGTCTTATGAAGTCAAGCATGCATGAAGAGAAGTGGTTTTTGGTTTCAAACGTCTAATCCAAAAGGTAAGCATGGATCCTCCTTAGTCACTGTAAAATGAAGCTTTTGGGAGGTTTGTGAAATTTCCATGTTTGAAACCCAAAACCACTTAAGATAGAGTTTATGGTTAGGTGTAGATACATGATTTTTCTTGTTTGAATATGTCTAGACCTTGTTTATCAACTTGAATTTTTTACTATATGATATAAGAAGGCTATATATATGTGCTTTGGTTTTTCATTTTTTGATTTCTTTCGATTTTTTTATGCCTACTTAAATCTTGGTCAAATCCTAGGTTTAAACAAGTTTAAAACATGAAAATGAAATGGTAAGCATGAATCCTTCCTTACTCACTCTAAAATGAAGGTACTTGAAAATTTTATGTTTGAAACCCAAAACCCCAGTTCTCTTCATATGTTTGACTTCATAAGACAGAGTTTAGAATTAGGGGTAGATATGATACATGATATTTCTGCTTTGAATATGTCTAGACCTTGTTTATCAAGTTGAATGCTTACTATATGACATAAGAAGGCTATATATGTGCTTTGGTTTTTCATTTTTTTTTTGAATTTTTCTGAATTTTTACTCCCATTTGAATCTTGGTAAAATCCTAGGTTTGACCAAGGTTAAAACAAGTTTAAAACATGGCAATGAAAAGCTAAGCATGGATCATTCTTAGTCTCTCTAAAATGAACCTTTTGGGAGGTTTTTGAAGTTTCCATGTTTGAAACCCAAAATCACTTCTCTTCATATGCTTGGCTTCATAAGACAAAGATTAGGGTTTAGGGGTAGATATATACATGTTTTGGGAGGTTTTTGAAATTTCCATGTTTGAAACCCAAATCCACTTCTCTTCATCCTTGACGTCTTCATAAGACAAAAGTATAGGGTTATATATATATGCATGGGTAGATATATGCTTTTTTCTGGTTTGAATATGTATAGACCTTGTTTAAAATTATCAACTTAATTGAATGCTTACTATATATATGACATATATATGTGCTTTGTTTTTTCATTTTTTCATTTTTTCCTGATTTTTTATGCCCATTTGAATCTTGGTCAAATCCTAGGTTTGATCAAGATTTAAACAAGCAGTTTAAAAAATGAAAATGAAAAGGTAAGCCTGGATCCTTCTTAATTAGTCATCGTAAAATGAGCTTGTGGGAGGTTTGTGAAATTTCCATGTTTGAAACCCAAAAGCACTTCTCTTCATGCTTGACTTCATAAGGCAGAGTTTAGGGTTAGGGGGTGTAGATACATCATTTGTCTGGTTTGAATATGTACAAATCTTATTTATCAACTTTTGAATGCATGCTACTCTCTCAAAGAAAAACTTTTGAATGCTTACTATATGACATAAGAAGACTATATGCTTTTAAAATTCAAACATATGGTAAGCATTCTTATGTCATATAGTAAGCATTCAAGTTGATAAACAAGCAAGGTTTGGACATATTCAAACCAGACAAATCATGTATCTACCCCCTAACCCCTAATTAAATTGTCTTATGAAGTCTAGCATGAAGAGAAGTGGTTTTGGGTTTCAAACATGGAAATTTCAAAAACCTCCCAAAAACTTCATTTTAGAGTGACTAAGAAGGATATACAAGCTTCCCTTTTCATTTTCATGTTTTAAACTTGTTTCAATCTTGGTCAAACCTCTAGGATTTGACCAAAAGATTCAAATGGGCATGGAAATTCATAAAAAATCAAAAGAATGAAAAAACAAAGGACATAACATTCTTACGTCATATATATATAGTAAGCATTCAAGTTGATAAACAAGGCCTAGACATATTCAAACCAGAAAATCATGTATATATCTACCCCTAACCCTAAACTCTGTCTTATGAAGTCAAGCATGCATGAAGAGAAGTGGTTTTGGTTTCAAACATGGAAATTTCAAAAAACCCTCCCAAGAGCTACATTTTGGAGTGAGTAAGAAGGATATATAGATGCTTAATTTTTCATATTCATGATTTAAACTTGTTTAAACCATGTTCAAACCTAGGATTTGACCAAGATTCAAATGGGCATAAAATTTTAAAAAAATTAAAAAATAAAAAACAAGTCACATAGTATTCTTATGTCATATAGTAAGCATTCAATTAAGTTGATAAACAAGGTCTAGACATATTCAAACCAGGAAAATCATGCATCTACCCCCTAACCCTAGCTAAACTCTGTCTTATGAAGTCAAGCATGCATGAAGAGAAGTGGTTTTTGGTTTCAAACGTTTAAGCCAAAAGCCCCTTTTCAAATATTTCAAACTTATTCAAATTTGGTTCAAATATGAAAGACATACAAGTTATAGCACACATAGTGCATACATTTTCACACATACTGCACTAGATGCTAACCCTATAGTTTGAGGCCATTTGGGTGACCTAGGTCGAAAAATTCTTGGATTAGAATCGTGTTGTTCGAACCCCGTAGTTGGATTTTTTTGAACCCTTGATCTGTAGAACTGGGCAAAACCCTAGTTTAACCTATTTAATTACAGATTCGTATATCGATTTTTCTATGAGTACTACCTTTTTATTATTACTATGCAGCACATGGGTGTTTGCCCGTCGAGTGAAACTCGGAGGAAGAGGGATCACTCGAAAGGAGAGAAGAAGGGAGAGCATTATGGTGTCTCCCCTTTTTCGGGTGATGATGTTGACTTTTGTGCAGGGTTTGTCAGTGAGCAGGAGGTGCGAGCGAGCGAGCGAGCGAGTCGAGCGAGGCCGAGAATGAGAGAGATTTGTTTTTTTGTGAGAGGGACAACGGAAGGATCCAGAAGGACCCACAGACTTCCAATACGCATCCTGATGCGTCTTCTCTTAACAAAGAAGATGGCTGGGAGTTTGCGTACCTATTGCACGTGACTTGTGCTCACTGAAGTGTGGGACCTCAAGCGTGGGCACCACACGTAAGTGACAGACCTGTTGGTGTAAAAACTCGGTTGATTATAATAGTGCATTAGAACAAAGTTTCCTATGGATTCAAGGGTAGGAAATCCAAGTTAACTCATTTACGTGTTAAACTTGTCTAAATCTTGGTCAAACCTAGGATTTGACCAAGATTCAAATGGGCAGAAAAATAAAAAACAGAAAAATGAAAAACCAAATCACATAGTCTTCTTATGTCATATAGTAAGCATTAAAGTTGATAAACAAGGTCTAGACATATTAAACCAGACAAATCATGTATCTATACCCCTAACCCCTAAACTCTGTCTTATGAAGTCAAGCATGTGAAGAGAAGTGGTTTTGGGTTTCAAACATGGAAATTTCAAAAACCTCCCAAAAACTACATTTTAGAGTGACTAAGAAGGATACATGCTCCCCTTTTCATATTCATGTTTTAAGCTTGTTTAAATTATCTTGGTCAAACCTAGGATTTGACAAGATTCAAATGGGCATCAAAATTGAAAAAAAGTCAGAAAAAAGAAAACCAAAGCAAATAGTTTTCTTATGTCATATAGTAAGCATTAAAGTTGATAAACAAGGTCTAGACATATTCAAACTAGACAAATCATGTATCTATACCCCCTAACCCCTGAACTCTGTCTTATGAAGTCAAGCATATGAAGAGAAGTGGTTTTGGGTTTCAAACATGGAAATTTGAAAAACCTCCCAAAAACTTCATTTTAGAGTGACAAAGAAGGATACAGGCTTCCCTTTTCATATTCATGTTTTAAGCTTGTTTAAATTATCTCGGTCAAACCTAGGATTTGACAAGATTCAAATGGGCATCAAAATTGAAAAAATCAGGAAAAAGAAAAACCAAAGCAAATAGTTTTCTTATGTCATATAGTAAGCCAATTAAGTTGATAAACAAGGTCTAGACATATTCAAACTAGACAAATCATGTATCTATACCCCCTAACCCCTAAACTCTGTCTTATGAAGTCAAGCATATGAAGAGAAGTGGTTTTGCTCCCAAAAGCTTCATTTTAGAGTGACTAAGAAGGATCCATGCTTACCTTTGCATTTTCATATTTTAATCTTGTTTAAATCATTATCAAGCCTAGGATTTGACCAAGATACAAATGGGTGGGCACAAAATTCAAAAAATCAGAATAATGAAAAACAAAAGCACGTAGTCTTCTTATGTCATATCGTATGCATTCAAGTTAAACGAGGTCTAGGTATATCCAAACCAGACAAATCATGTATCTACCCCCTGTTGATCTTATGAAGTCTAGCATGAAGAGAAGTCGTTTTGGGTTTCAAACATGGAAATTTCAAGAACATCCCAAAAGCTTCATTTTAGAGTGACTAAGAAGGATACATGCTTCCCTTTTCATTTTCATGTTTTAGACTTGTTTAAATCTTGGTCAAACCTAAGATTTGACCAAGATTCAAATATATGAGCATAAAATTCAAAAAAAACAAAAAAAATGAAAACCAAGGCACGTAGTCTTCTTATGTCATATAGTAAGCAATCAATTAAGTTGATAAACAAGGTCTAGACATATTCAAACCAGGAAATCATGTATCTACCCCCTAACCCTAGCTAAACTCTGTCTTATGAAGTCAAGCATGCATGAAGAGAAGTGGTTTTTGGTTTCAAACGTTTAATCCAAAAGGTAAGCATGGATCCTCCTTAGTCACTGTAAAATGAAGCTTTTGGGAGGTTTGTGAAATTTCCATGTTTGAAACCCAAAACCACTTAAGATAGAGTTTATGGTTAGGTGTAGATACATGATTTTTCTTGTTTGAATATGTCTAGACCTTGTTTATCAACTTGAATTTTTTACTATATGATATAAGAAGGCTATATATATGTGCTTTGGTTTTTCATTTTTTGATTTCTTTCGATTTTTTTATGCCTATTTAAATCTTGGTCAAATCCTAGGTTTAAACAAGTTTAAAACATGAAAATGAAACGGTAAGCATGAATCCTTCCTTACTCACTCTAAAATGAAGGTACTTGAAAATTTTATGTTTGAAACCCAAAACCCCAGTTCTCTTCATATGTTTGACTTCATAAGACAGAGTTTAGGGTTAGGGGTAGATATGATACATGATATTTCTGCTTTGAATATGTCTAGACCTTGTTTATCAACTTGAATGCTTACTATATGACATAAGAAGGCTATATATGTGCTTTGGTTTTTCATTTTTTTTTTGAATTTTTCTGAATTTTTACTCCCATTTGAATCTTGGTAAAATCCTAGGTTTGACCAAGGTTAAAACAAGTTTAAAACATGGCAAAGAAAAGGTAAGCATGGATCATTCTTAGTCTCTCTAAAATGAACCTTTTGGGAGGTTTTTGAATTTTCCATGTTTGAAACCCAAAATCACTTCTCTTCATATGCTTGGCTTCATAAGACAAAGATTAGGGTTTAGGGGTAGATATATACATGTTTTGGGAGGTTTTTGAAATTTCCATGTTTGAAACCCAAATCCACTTCTCTTCATCCTTGACGTCTTCATAAGACAAAAGTATAGGGTTATATATATATGCATGGGTAGATATATGCTTTTTTCTGGTTTGAATATGTATAGACCTTGTTTAAAATTATCAACTTAATTGAATGCTTACTATATATATGACATATATATGTGCTTTGTTTTTTCATTTTTTCATTTTTTCCTGATTTTTTATGCCCATTTGAATCTTGGTCAAATCCTAGGTTTGATCAAGATTTAAACAAGCAGTTTAAAAAATGAAAATGAAAAGGTAAGCCTGGATCCTTCTTAATTAGTCACTGTAAAATGAAGCTTTTGGGAGGTTTGTGAAATTTCCATGTTTGAAACCCAAAAGCACTTCTCTTCATGCTTGACTTCATAAGGCAGAGTTTAGGGTTAGGGGGTGTAGATACATCATTTGTCTGGTTTGAATATGTACAAATCTTATTTATCAACTTTTGAATGCATGCTACTCTCTCAAAGAAAAACTTTTGAATGCTTACTATATGACATAAGAAGACTATATGCTTTTAAAATTCAAACATATGGTAAGCATTCTTATGTCATATAGTAAGCATTCAAGTTGATAAACAAGCAAGGTTTGGACATATTCAAACCAGACAAATCATGTATCTACCCCTAACCCCTAATTAAATTGTCTTATGAAGTCTAGCATGAAGAGAAGTGGTTTTGGGTTTCAAACATGGAAATTTCAAAAACCTCCCAAAAACTTCATTTTAGAGTGACTAAGAAGGATATACAAGCTTCCCTTTTCATTTTCATGTTTTAAACTTGTTTCAATCTTGGTCAAACCTCTAGGATTTGACCAAAAGATTCAAATGGGCATGGAAATTCATAAAAAATCAAAAGAATGAAAAAACAAAGGACATAACATTCTTACGTCATATATATATAGTAAGCATTCAAGTTGATAAACAAGGCCTAGACATATTCAAACCAGAAAATCATGTATATATCTACCCCTAACCCTAAACTCTGTCTTATGAAGTCAAGCATGCATGAAGAGAAGTGGTTTTGGTTTCAAACATGGAAATTTCAAAAAACCCTCCCAAGAGCTACATTTTGGAGTGAGTAAGAAGGATATATAGATGCTTAATTTTTCATATTCATGATTTAAACTTGTTTAAACCATGTTCAAACCTAGGATTTGACCAAGATTCAAATGGGCATAAAATTTTAAAAAAATCAAAAAATAAAAAACAAGTCACATAGTATTCTTATGTCATATAGTAAGCATTCAATTAAGTTGATAAACAAGGTCTAGACATATTCAAACCAGGAAAATCATGCATCTACCCCTAACCCTAGCTAAACTCTGTCTTATGAAGTCAAGCATGCATGAAGAGAAGTGGTTTTTGGTTTCAAACGTTTAAGCCAAAAGCCCCTTTTCAAATATTTCAAACTTATTCAAATTTGGTTCAAATATGAAAGACATACAAGTTATAGCACACATAGTGCATACATTTTCACACATACTGCACTAGATGCTAACCCTATAGTTTGAGGCCATTTGGGTGACCTAGGTCGAAAAAATTCTTGGATTAGAATCGTGTTGTTCGAACCCCGTAGTTCGATTTTTTTGAACCCTTGATCTGTAGAACTGGGCAAAACCCTAGTTTAACCTATTTAATTACAGATTCGTATATCGATTTTTCTACGAGTACTACCTTTTTATTATTACTATGCAGCACATGGGTGTTTGCCCATCGAGTGAAACTCGGAGGAAGAGGGATCACTCGGAAGGAGAGAAGAAGGGAGAGCATTATGGTGTCTCCCCTTTTTCGGGTGATGATGTTGACTTTTGTGCAGGGTTTGTCAGTGAGCAGGAGGTGCGAGCGAGCGAGCGAGCGAGTCGAGCGAGGCCGAGAATGAGAGAGATTTGTTTTTTTTGTGAGAGGGACAACGGAAGGATCCAGAAGGACCCACAGACTTCCAGTCCGCATCCTGATGCGTCTTCTCTTAACAAAGAAGATGGCTGGGAGTTTGCGTACCTATTGCACGTGACTTGTGCTCACTGAAGTGTGGGACCTCAAGCGTGGGCACCACACGTAAGTGACAGACCTGTTGGTGTAAAAACTCGGTTGATTATAATAGTGCATTAGAACAAAGTTTCCTATGGATTCAAGGGTAGGAAATCCAAGTTAACTCATTTACGTGTTAAACTTGTCTAAATCTTGGTCAAACCTAGGATTTGACCAAGATTCAAATGGGCAGAAAAATAAAAAACAGAAAAATGAAAAACCAAATCACATAGTCTTCTTATGTCATATAGTAAGCATTAAAGTTGATAAACAAGGTCTAGACATATTAAACCAGACAAATCATGTATCTATACCCCTAACCCCTAAACTCTGTCTTATGAAGTCAAGCATGTGAAGAGAAGTGGTTTTGGGTTTCAAACATGGAAATTTCAAAAACCTCCCAAAAACTACATTTTAGAGTGACTAAGAAGGATACATGCTCCCCTTTTCATATTCATGTTTTAAGCTTGTTTAAATTATCTTGGTCAAACCTAGGATTTGACAAGATTCAAATGGGCATCAAAATTGAAAAAAAGTCAGAAAAAAGAAAACCAAAGCAAATAGTTTTCTTATGTCATATAGTAAGCATTAAAGTTGATAAACAAGGTCTAGACATATTCAAACTAGACAAATCATGTATCTATATCCCCTAACCCCTGAACTCTGTCTTATGAAGTCAAGCATATGAAGAGAAGTGGTTTTGGGTTTCAAACATGGAAATTTGAAAAACCTCCCAAAAACTTCATTTTAGAGTGACAAAGAAGGATACATGCTTCCCTTTTCATATTCATGTTTTAAGCTTGTTTAAATTATCTCGGTCAAACCTAGGATTTGACAAGATTCAAATGGGCATCAAAATTGAAAAAAATAGGAAAAAGAAAAACCAAAGCAAATAGTTTTCTTATGTCATATAGTAAGCCAATTAAGTTGATAAACAAGGTCTAGACATATTCAAACTAGAAAAATCATGTATCTATACCCCCCTAACCCCTAAACTCTGTCTTATGAAGTCAAGCATATGAAGAGAAGTGGTTTTGCTCCCAAAAGCTTCATTTTAGAGTGACTAAGAAGGATCCATGCTTACCTTTGCATTTTCATATTTTAATCTTGTTTAAATCATTATCAAGCCTAGGATTTGACCAAGATACAAATGGGTGGGCACAAAATTCAAAAAAATCAGAATAATGAAAAACAAAAGCACGTAGTCTTCTTATGTCATATCGTATGCATTCAAGTTAAACGAGGTCTAGGTATATCCAAACCAGACAAATCATGTATCTACCCCCTGTTGATCTTATGAAGTCTAGCATGAAGAGAAGTCGTTTTGGGTTTCAAACATGGAAATTTCAAGAACATCCCAAAAGCTTCATTTTAGAGTGACTAAGAAGGATACATGCTTCCCTTTTCATTTTCATGTTTTAGACTTGTTTAAATCTTGGTCAAACCTAAGATTTGACCAAGATTCAAATATATGAGCATAAAATTCAAAAAAAACAAAAAAAATGAAAACCAAGGCACGTAGTCTTCTTATGTCATATAGTAAGCAATCAATTAAGTTGATAAACAAGGTCTAGACATATTCAAACCAGGAAATCATGTATCTACCCCCTAACCCTAGCTAAACTCTGTCTTATGAAGTCAAGCATGCATGAAGAGAAGTGGTTTTTGGTTTCAAACGTTTAATCCAAAAGGTAAGCATGGATCCTCCTTAGTCACTGTAAAATGAAGCTTTTGGGAGGTTTGTGAAATTTCCATGTTTGAAACCCAAAACCACTTAAGATAGAGTTTATGGTTAGGTGTAGATACATGATTTTTCTTGTTTGAATATGTCTAGACCTTGTTTATCAACTTGAATTTTTTACTATATGATATAAGAAGGCTATATATATGTGCTTTGGTTTTTCATTTTTTGATTTCTTTCGATTTTTTATGCCTATTTAAATCTTGGTCAAATCCTAGGTTTAAACAAGTTTAAAACATGAAAATGAAACGGTAAGCATGAATCCTTCCTTACTCACTCTAAAATGAAGGTACTTGAAAATTTTATGTTTGAAACCCAAAACCCCAGTTCTCTTCATATGTTTGACTTCATAAGACAGAGTTTAGGGTTAGGGGTAGATATGATACATGATATTTCTGCTTTGAATATATCTAGACCTTGTTTATCAACTTGAATGCTTACTATATGACATAAGAAGGCTATATATGTGCTTTGGTTTTTCATTTTTTTTGAATTTTTCTGAATTTTTACTCCCATTTGAATCTTGGTCAAATCCTAGGTTTAACCAAGGTTAAAACAAGTTTAAAACATGGAAATGAAAAGGTAAGCATGGATCATTCTTAGTCTCTCTAAAATGAAGCTTTTGGGAGGTTTTTGAAGTTTCCATGTTTGAAACCCAAAATCACTTCTCTTCATATGCTTGGCTTCATAAGACAAAGATTAGGGTTTGGGGGTAGATATATACATGTTTTGGGAGGTTTTTGAAATTTCCATGTTTGAAACCCAAATCCACTTCTCTTCATCCTTGACGTCTTCATAAGACAAAAGTATAGGGTTATATATATATGCATGGGTAGATACATGCTTTTTTCTGGTTTGAATATGTATAGACCTTGTTTAAAATTATCAACTTAATTGAATGCTTACTATATATATGACATAAGAAGGCTATATATGTGCTTTGTTTTTTCATTTTTTCATTTTTTCCTGATTTTTTATGCCCATTTGAATCTTGGTCAAATCCTAGGTTTGATCAAGATTTAAACAAAGCAGTTTAAAAAATGAAAATGAAAAGGTAAGCCTGGATCCTTCTTAATTAGTCACTGTAAAATGAAGCTTTTGGGAGGTTTGTGAAATTTCCATGTTTGAAACCCAAAAGCACTTCTCTTCATGCTTGACTTCATAAGACAGAGTTTAGGGTTAGGGGGTGTAGATACATGATTTGTCTGGTTTGAATATGTACAAATCTTATTTATCAACTTTTGAATGCATGCTACTCTCTCAAAGAAAAACTTTTGAATGCTTACTATATGACATAAGAAGACTATATGCTTTTAAAATTCAAACATATGGTAAGCATTCTTATGTCATATAGTAAGCATTCAAGTTGATAAACAAGCAAGGTTTGGACATATTCAAACCAGACAAATCATGTATCTACCCCTAACCCCTAATTAAATTGTCTTATGAAGTCTAGCATGAAGAGAAGTGGTTTTGGGTTTCAAACATGGAAATTTCAAAAACCTCCCAAAAACTTCATTTTAGAGTGACTAAGAAGGATATACAAGCTTCCCTTTTCATTTTCATGTTTTAAACTTGTTTCAATCTTGGTCAAACCTCTAGGATTTGACCAAAAGATTCAAATGGGCATGGAAATTCATAAAAAATCAAAAGAATGAAAAAACAAAGGACATAACATTCTTATGTCATATATATATATAGTAAGCATTCAAGTTGATAAACAAGGCCTAGACATATTCAAACCAGAAAATCATGTATATATCTACCCCTAACCCTAAACTCTGTCTTATGAAGTCAAGCATGCATGAAGAGAAGTGGTTTTGGTTTCAAACATGGAAATTTCGAAAAACCCTCCCAAGAGCTACATTTTGGAGTGAGTAAGAAGGATATATAGATGCTTAATTTTTCATATTCATGATTTAAACTTGTTTAAACCATGTTCAAACCTAGGATTTGACCAAGATTCAAATGGGCATAAAATTTTAAAAAAATCAAAAAATAAAAAACAAGTCACATAGTATTCTTATGTCATATAGTAAGCATTCAATTAAGTTGATAAACAAGGTCTAGACATATTCAAACCAGGAAAATCATGCATCTACCCCCTAACCCTAGCTAAACTCTGTCTTATGAAGTCAAGCATGCATGAAGAGAAGTGGTTTTTGGTTTCAAACGTTTAAGCCAAAAGCCCCTTTTCAAATATTTCAAACTTATTCAAATTTGGTTCAAATATGAAAGACATACAAGTTATAGCACACATAGTGCATACATTTTCACACATACTGCACTAGATGCTAACCCTATAGTTTGAGGCCATTTGGGTGACCTAGGTCGAAAAAATTCTTGGATTAGAATCGTGTTGTTCGAACCCCGTAGTTGGATTTTTTTGAACCCTTGATCTGTAGAACTGGGCAAAACCCTAGTTTAACCTATTTAATTACAGATTCGTATATCGATTTTTCTACGAGTACTACCTTTTTATTATTACTATGCAACACATGGGTGTTTTCCCATCGAGTGAAACTCAGAGGAAGAGGGATCACTCGGAAGGAGAGAAGAAGGGAGAGCATTATGGTGTCTCCCCTTTTTCGGGTGATGATGTTGACTTTTGTGCAGGGTTTGTCAGTGAGCAGGAGGTGCGAGCGAGCGAGCGAGTCGAGCGAGTCCGAGAATGAGAGAGATTTGTTTTTTTTGTGAGAGGGACAACGGAAGGATCCAGAAGGACCCACAGACTTCCAATACGCATCCTGATGCGTCTTCTCTTGACAAAGAAGATGGCTGGGAGTTTGCGTACCTATTGCACGTGACTTGTGCTCACTGAAGTGTGGGACCTCAAGCGTGGGCACCACACGTAAGTGACAGACCTGTTGGTGTAAAAACTCGGTTGATTATAATAGTGCATTAGAACAAAGTTTCCTATGGATTCAAGGGTAGGAAATCCAAGTTAAGTCATTTACATGTTAAACTTGTCTAAATCTTGGTCAAACCTAGGATTTGACCAAGATTCAAATGGGCAGAAAAATAAAAAACAGAAAAATGAAAAACCAAATCACATAGTCTTCTTATGTCATATAGTATGCATTAAAGTTGATAAACAAGGTCTAGACATATTAAACCAGACAAATCATGTATCTATACCCCTAACCCCTAAACTCTGTCTTATGAAGTCAAGCATGTGAAGAGAAGTGGTTTTGGGTTTCAAACATGGAAATTTCAAAAACCTCCCGAAAACTACATTTTAGAGTGACTAAGAAGGATACATGCTCCCCTTTTCATATTCATGTTTTAAGCTTGTTTAAATTATCTTGGTCCAACCTAGGATTTGACAAGATTCAAATGGGCATCAAAATTGAAAAAAAAGTCAGAAAAAAGAAAACCAAAGCAAATAGTTTTCTTATGTCATATAGTAAGCATTAAAGTTGATAAACAAGGTCTAGACATATTCAAACTAGACAAATCATGTATCTATACCCCTAACCCCTGAACTCTGTCTTATGAAGTCAAGCATATGAAGAGAAGTGGTTTTGGGTTTCAAACATGGAAATTTGAAAAACCTCCCAAAAACTTCATTTTAGAGTGACAAAGAAGGATACATGCTTCCCTTTTCATATTCATGTTTTAAGCTTGTTTAAATTATCTTGGTCAAACCTAGGATTTGACAAGATTCAAATGGGCATCAAAATTGAAAAAAATCAGGAAAAAGAAAAACCAAAGCAAATAGTTTTCTTATGTCATATATTAAGCCAATTAAGTTGATAAACAAGGTCTAGACATATTCAAACTAGACAAATCATGTATCTATACCCCCTAACCCCTAAACTCCGTCTTATGAAGTCAAGCATATGAAGAGAAGTGGTTTTGCTCCCAAAAGCTTCATTTTAGAGTGACTAAGAAGGATCCATGCTTACCTTTGCATTTTCATATTTTAATCTTGTTTAAATCATTATCAAGCCTAGGATTTGACCAAGATACAAATGGGTGGGCACAAAATTCAAAAAAATCAGAATAATGAAAAACAAAAGCACGTAGTGTTCTTATGTCATATCGTATGCATTCAAGTTAAACGAGGTCTAGGTATATCCAAACCAGACAAATCATGTATCTACCCCCTGTTGATCTTATGAAGTCTAGCATGAAGAGAAGTCGTTTTGGGTTTCAAACATGGAAATTTCAAAATCATCCCAAAAGCTTCATTTTAGAGTGACTAAGAAGGATACATGCTTCCCTTTTCATTTTCATGTTTTAAACTTGTTTAAATCTTGGTCAAACCTAAGATTTGACCAAGATTCAAATATATGAGCATAAAATTCAAAAAAAAAAACAAAAAAAAATGAAAACCAAGGCACGTAGTCTTCTTATGTCATATAGTAAGCAATCAATTAAGTTGATAAACAAGGTCTAGACATATTCAAACCAGGAAAATCATGTATCTACCCCCTAACCCTAGCTAAACTCTGTCTTATGAAGTCAAGCATGCATGAAGAGAAGTGGTTTTTGGTTTCAAACGTTTAAGCCAAAAGGTAAGCATGGATCCTCCTTAGTCACTGTAAAATGAAGCTTTTGGGAGGTTTGTGAAATTTCCATGTTTGAAACCCAAAACCACTTAAGACAGAGTTTATGGTTAGGTGTAGATACATGATTTTTCTTGTTTGAATATGTCTAGACCTTGTTTATCAACTTGAATTGTTTACTATATGATATAAGAAGGCTATATATGTGCTTTGGTTTTTCATTTTTTGATTTCTTTCGAATTTTTTATGCTCATTTAAATCTTGGTCAAATCCTAGGTTTAAACAAGTTTAAAACATGAAAATGAAACGGTAAGCATGAATCCTTCCTTACTCACTCTAAAATGAAGGTACTTGAAAATTTTATGTTTGAAACCCAAAACCCCAGTTCTCTTCATATGTTTGACTTCATAAGACAGAGTTTAGGGTTAGGGGTAGATATGATACATGATATTTCTGCTTTGAATATGTCTAGACCTTGTTTATCAACTTGAATGCTTACTATATGACATAAGAAGGCTATATATGTGCTTTGGTTTTTCATTTTTTTTGAATTTTTCTGAATTTTTACTCCCATTTGAATCTTGGTCAAATCCTAGGTTTGACCAAGGTTAAAACAAGTTTAAAACATGGCAATGAAAAGGTAAGCATGGATCCTTCTTAGTCACTCTAAAATGAAGCTTTTGGGAGGTTTTTGAAATTTCCATGTTTGAAACCCAAAATCACTTCTCTTCATGCTTGACTTCATAAGGCAGAGTTTAGGGTTAGGGGGTAGATACATGATTTGTTTGGTTTGAATATGTCTAGACCTTGTTTATCAACTTGAATGCTTACTATATGACATCAGAAGACTATGTTCTTTGGTTTTTTTCCGTTTTTTTTTGAATTGTTATACCCATTTGAATCTTGGTCAAATCCTAGGTTTGACCAAGATTTAAACAAGTTAAGAAATTGAAAATGAAAAAGGTAAGCCTGGATCCTTCTTAGTCACTTTAGAATGAAGCTTTTGGGAGGTTTGTGAAATTTCCATGTTTGAAACCCAAAACCAGTTCTCTTCATATGTTTGACTTCATAAGACAGAGTTTTTATCAACTCCAGTGCTTACTATATGATATAAGAAGGCTATATATGTGCTTTGGTTTATCATTTTTTGATTTTTTCTGAATTTTTATGCCCATTTAAATCTTGGTCAAATCCTAGGTTTGACCAAGGTTTAAACAAGTTTAAAACATGAAAAGAAAAGGTAAGAATGGATCCTTCTTAGTCATTCTAAAATGAATGAAGCTTTTGGGATGTTCTCACAAATCGATCTAGTCTACATGACTTTGATAAATTTTAATTAAGAAGCAGCAACTTAACAATAATTACCCAAAATCTAACAATTTGGTTCGACAACAACACGGACGTTACGCTAAAATGAACTACGAAAACAACGAACGGCACTTTTGTAGCATCGTACTCGGTACTCCGTACTTGCTCGAGATAATCCCCATTGCTTCACTACTACGGTAGTCTTTGTACTACCCCGGCTCGCATTCATTGTTTCCCCGACTATTCAGAGCTTTGGACGTCCATCGAGTTGTACTCCAGTACAAAGATCGCTAGCTTGATTAATGGCGTGCTATAAAATTCTATACTAGCCGACAGATGTCCATTCCTCGGGTTGCGCGCCAGAGCCTTCGAAGAGAAGGTAGCCGCTCTGTCCCGTTGATTTACGGTGGACGGACAGGATACTCCGGACCGCTCTCGATTCATTTGCTTCTCGCTCCCGCGTCGACCCTTCGGACTGAGATCCAGTGACTTCACTAAGAGAAGTCACCATGCGACTTTACACACGTGAGCCATTCGATCAAGATCCAACGCTCGCGGTTGATCCAAATTTCGAACTTAAACTAAACTAATATTTTAAATGGACTGGAACTTTCCGAGAATCCGTCTTAATGTAAAGTTTTTCTGTTTTTTTCTGAGCTACATAAATTTTAATTTCAAATTTTAGATCGACCATGTTCGTTGGATCTTAACCTGATGGCTCGTATAGGTAAAGTTCATGGTAACTTCTGTTGGGTAAAGTCACTGGATCTCAGTTCGCAAGGGAGCCCCCTCTCGGCCGTTGATTTAGGATGGGCGGACCAGGTTGCTCGAAGCGAGGGCAGGAGACGGTTGTCTGGTTTTAATAGGGGGGACCGGGGGAGTACTTCTTCCATCCCCTTCTTGCTTCACTTCCAGTCTCCTTCCACTTCCAGCGATGCCTCCGAAGTCAAGGCCACCATCTCGCTTGAAGAAGCACCATCTAGTGTTGACCAAGGACGCGGAGAGTTCCCGCCGGCGGTCTATCCAGATGCTGGCCGCGAGAAAGGGCCCGCCAGAAAACGAAGGCCCTGCTTCGCGCTCGTCTCGGAACGGCGTCAGTCGTGCGGTCGAAGATTCCTGGTTGGTTTCCATCGCCATGTTTCTTGATTCTTCCTAGCCCGGAGGTCCCAACTCTTTATTCCGTATTAATCCTTTTTATACATATCTCAGTGCCCCACGACGCACCCTGACATCTTCTCATGATGACTTCAACCCCTATCTCCTGCGCTTAGAGGTTACCACTGATTGGACATTTTCGTCTTCCTCTCGTCACTTTGTTTCGGTACTGATGATATTGCCATGCAGGAAGCATCGGCGTGTTTCAGAGATGAGCTTAAAACTCTCGTGGAACTCGCCTCCAACTTTCACGATGATGTCGATACTTTGAAGGACGAGGTCACCGGCCGGGGCAAGCTGCATGATGTGAGCATTCCATCAAGTGAGGAAACGAACTCTGTCATCAAGAAGCTCAAGGGCGAGAATTTGATGCTTAAGATCGAGTGCGGCTTTCTTCGCGAAGAAAACGTCGAGCTATCAAATAGGTGCGTTCAAGCTCTCAACGGGAGCCTCAACACCCAACATGATGCGGTGAAGAAGATGATGGATGACAGCATCTTGAAGAAAAACAATATGGTGGAGGACACGCGCGGGATGGTCGATCCAATCCAGGCACCGCAGAAGGAAGTCGATGCGCTCCGAGTCCAGCCACCTTTGCGTAGGTCGCCGAGGCGCCCTCGCGCAGGTCACTGAGGAGCGCACGTCGCCGAGTAGGCTGGGGGATAAGGAATTCCAACGAGAGAAGCGGAATCACCACCTGTCCTGATGGAGGGCCACTCCGCCAAGTAGGCTGGGGGAGAGAAACACTGCCTATCATTGTTCTTTAGCTAGTCCTCCGATCCATATTACTTGATGTTAAAATGGATGTATCTACAACTGAAATATGTCTAGATACATATATTTTAGTATCACAAAGTAAGTATCAACGTTTATATTGCCCAAGTCTTATTATCCATCCCTAAGGTGGGTCGCTTTTGTAACTACTGATTGCAGATTCGACTCTTCTGCATCGAAAGATTTTTAGAGTGACTAAGAATGATTCATGCTTAGCTTTCCATTTTCATGTTTTAAACTTGTTTAAATCTTGCTCAAACCTAGGATTTGACCAAGATTCAAATGGGTTTAACAATTAAAAAAATCAGAAAAATGAAAAACCAAAGCACATAGTATTCTTATGTCATATAGTAAGCATTCAAGTTGATAAACAAGGTCTAGACATATTCAAACCACACAAAACATGTATCTACCCCCTAACCCTAAACTCTGTCTTATGAAGTTAAGTATGAGGAGAAGTGATTTTGGGTTTCAAACATGGAAATTTCACAAACCTCCCAAAAGCTTCATTTTAGAGTGACTAAGAAGGATCAATGCTTACCTTTTCATTGCCATGTTTTAAACTTGTTTTAACCTTGGTCAAACCTAGGATTTGACCAAGATTCAAACGGGCGTAAAAATTCAAAAAAAAAATGAAAAACCAAAGCACATATATAGCCTTCTTATGTCATATAGTAAGCATTCAAGTTGATAAACAAGGTCTAGACATATTCAAACCAGAAATATCATGTATCATATCTACCCCTAACCCTAAACTCTGTCTTATGAAGTCAAACATATGAAGAGAATCGGGTTTTGTGTTTCAAACATAAAAATTTCAAGTACCTTCATTTTAGAGTGACTAAGAAAGGATTCATGCTTACCTTTTCATTGTCATGTTTTAAACTTGATTAAACCTTGGTCAAACCTAGGATTTGACCAATATTTAAATGGGCATAAAAATGAAAAAAATGGAAAATCAAAGCACATATATAGCCTTCTTATGTCATAAGCATTCAAGTTGATAAACAAGGTCTAGACATATTCAAACAAGAAAAATCATGTATCTACACCTAACCAAAAACTCTGTCTTAAGTGGTTTTGGGTTTCAAACATGGAAATTTCAAGAACATCCCAAAAGCTTCATTTTAGACTGACTAAGAAGGATACACACTTCCCATTTCATTTTCATGTTTTAAACTTGTTTAAATCTTGGTCAAACCTAGGATTTGACCAAGATTCAAATAAGTAAGAACATGAAAATGAAAAGGTAAGCATCGATCCTTATTAGTCGCTCTAAAATGAAGCTTTTGGGAGGTTTTTGAAATTTTCATGTTTGAAACCCAAAACCACTTCTCTTCATGCATGCTTGACTTCATAAGACATAGTTTAGGGTTAGGGGTAGATACATGATTTTTCTGGTTTGAACATGTCTAGACCTTGTTTATCAATTTGAATGCTTACTATATGACATAAGAAGGCTATGTGCTTTGGTTTTCATTCTTACGATTTTTTTCTTAATTTTTATGCCCATTCGAATCTTGGTCAAATCCCAGGTTTGACCAAGATTTAAACAAGTTTAAAACATGACAATGAAAAGGTAATCAATCCTGGATCCTTCATAATTAATAAGTTAGTCTATTTAAAATGAAGCTTTTGGGAGGTTTTTGAAATTTTCGTGTTTGAAACCAAAAACCACTTCTCTTCATGCTTGACTTCATAAGATAGAGTTTAGGGTTAGGGGTAGATACATGATTTGTATTATTTGAATTGTCTAGACCTTATTTATCATCTTTTAAATGCTTACTATATATATGACATAAGAAGACTATGTGCTTTAGTTTTTCATTTTTCTGATTTTTTAATTTTATGCCCATTTGAATCTTGGTCAAATCCTAGGTTTGACAATGATTTAAACAAGTTTAAAATATGAAAATGAAAAGATAAGCATGGATCCTTCTTAGTCACTCTAAAATAAAGCTTTTGGGTGGTTTTTGAAATTTCCATGTTTGAAACCCAAAAGCACTTCTCTTCATGCTTGACTACATAAGACAGAGTTTAGGGTTAGGGGGTAGACACATGATTTTTCTTGTTTGAATATGTCTAGACCTTGTTTATCAACTTTAATGCTTACTATATGACATAAGAAAACTATGTGCTTTGTTTTTTCATTTTTCTGATTTTTTTGGAATTTGATGCACATTTGAATCTTGGTAAAATCCTAGGTTTGACCAAGATTTAAACAAGTATATAACATGAAAATGAAAAGGGAAGCATGTATCCTTCTTAGTCACTCTAAAATGAATTTTTTGGGAGTTTTTTGAAATTTCCATGTTTGAAACCCAAAACCATGCACTTCTCTTCATGCTTGACTTCATAAGATAGAGTTTAGGGGTTTGCGGATAGATACATGATTTGTCTAGTTTGAATAAGTCTAGACCTTGTTTATCAACTTTAATGCTTACTATATGACATAAGAAGACTATGTGCTTTGGTTTTTCATTTTTCTATTTTTTTATTTTATGCCCATTTGAATCTTGGTCAAATCCTAGATTTAACCAGGATTTAAACAAGTTTAAAACATGAAAATGAAAAGGTAAGCCTTGATCCTTCTTAGTCACACTAAAATGAAGCTTTTGGGATGTTCTTGAAATTTCCATGTTTGAACCCAAAACGACTTCTCTTCATGCTAGACTTCATAAGACAGAGTTTAGGGGTTAGCGGGTAGATACATGATTTGTCTAGTTTGAATAAGACTAGACCTTGTTTATCAACTTTAATGCTTACTATATGACATAAGAAGACTATGTGCTTTGGTTTTTCATTTTTCTATAATTTTATTTTATGCCCATTTGAATCTTGGCCAAACCTATATTTGACCAGGATTTAAACAAGTTTAAAACATGAAAATGAAAAGGTAAGCCTTGATCCTTCTTAGTCACACTAAAATGAAGCTTTTGGGATGTTCTTGAAATTTCCATGTTTGAAACCCAAAACGACTTCTCTTCATGCTAGACTTCATAAGACATAGTTTAAGGTTTAGGGGTATAGATACATGATTTGTCTGGTTTAAATATGTATAGACCTTGTTTATCAACTTGAATGCTTACTATATGGCATAAGAAAACTATGTGCTTTGGTTTTTCATTTTTCTGATTTTTTTAAATTTTGATGCCCATTTGAATCTTGGTCAAATCCTAGGTTTGACCAAGATTTAAACAAGTTCAAAACATGAAAATGAAAAGGGAAGCATGCACTACAAGAAAATTTCTGATAGACAACGTCTCAAAATCGTCCGCTAAGGGGTATTTTTCGTCGCCTATGGGCCTAACCCGATGATATGGGTTCTGTTGTGGAAACTGCGTCAGGCAAAGTCCTACGACGATTTTTTCGGTCCGTCGCGCTTGGGCGCCCTTCCGCCACGGAAAATCGGACCGTTGCCCAAGTGTTTCCGGGAGCCCGTTGACTGCTGACGTCATGCAACCGACACGTGGCGTACGCCAGATTAGCGCGATTAACGGCGTTAACCGGCTGAAACCCCGTGGTAGATGGTAGGCCCACACGAGGCCTGCCACGTCTTAAGCGGGCCGGGCCAGCTGACATAGTTTGACCGGTCAACTATATAGCTGGGCTGGTCCATTAGTTACGTGGGCCGGGCCTAACCTCTAAGGTTGACTGGTCAAAACTTAAATGGGCCGGCCCATTTAACATGTGGGGTCCACCTTACAGCAACTAGGCTGGCCCAAGAAGCAAGTGGGCCGGGCCAAAACACAGGTGGGTCCCACTTTCCTGTTAAAGGGCCGGCCCATTTAGTGTGTGGGGTCCACCATATAGCAAGTGGGCCGGGCCAAAAACACAGGTGGGTCCCACTTTCCAGTTAAAGGGTCGGCCCATTTAGTATGTGGGGTCCACCATATAGCAAGTGGGCCGGCCCAACAAGATAGTTGGGTGGGCCAAAAACACAGTGGGTCCCACTTTCCTGTTAAAGGGCCGGCCCATTTGGTGTGTGGGGTCCACCATATAGCAAGTGGGCCGGCCCAACAAGATAGTGGGCCGGGCCAAAAGCACAGGTGGGTCCCACCTTCCTGTTAAAAGGCCGACCCATTTAGTATGTGGGGTCCACCATATAGCAAGTGGGCCGGCCCAACAAGATAGTGGGCCGGGCCAAAAACACAAATGGGTCCCACTTTCCAGTTAAAAGGCCGGCCCATTTAGTATGTGGGGTCCACCATATAGCAAGTGGGCCGGCCCAACAAGATAGTGGGCCGGGCCAAAAACACAGGTGGGTCCCACCTTCCTGTTAAAGGGCCGGCCCATTTACCATGTGGGACCACCATATAGCAAATAGGCTGGCCCAACAAGATAGTGGGCCGGCCCAATAAGCATGTGGATCCCACTATCGTGTAACAGGTCCGGCCTACTAAAGAAGTGGGCTGGCCCAAAATGAAAGTGGGTCCCACACTACTGTAAGTGGGCCGGCCCAATCTGTTGTAGTGCCCTACTTGTTTGACTAGTCAACTTGCATTACATTTCATGAGCCTAAAATCTGATATCAATGATACACACAATTACATACACAAATAAAACAGGTAGGAAAATTACAAGGCAATTAATGTGCCCAAACAAAAAAATTACATAGAATCATTGAGGACTTCTATTAGAATCATCAATAACACGTTGACATTTGGCAATCGCCTTGATTGAATCTTGTGTACTCTTTGTCAACATATCAGCTCTGAGATCTTAAAGCGACAATACCATGTCTTTTATAAAGTACAGCCTTGAGATATTCTTGTTTGATGAAAGCAATGGTCTAGGTTGACGGCTATGAGAAGATGCATCGAAGAAATATCAGAACTTTTTGTGGGCCTCACTTCTAATGAAGATTGCTTCATCACAACCGCATTACGATAATAATGCAAAAAGAGTTAAACGATGAACTATGCAAACATTTATTATGCAATGTAGATATAAGATAATAACAAGTTGCATACATAAGACAATGTATGGAACTTGTACTAAGCACAAACTTACATCATAATGTTGCACAGGGTCGCTACAGATCCTTTTTTGGCGACTATCTTCTAATGATGACTGCTTCATTAAATCGCATTACAGTAACATTGCAAACATAGTTACAACAATTAACTATTCAAACATGTATTACGCAATGTAGAGATCGGATAATGACATGTAGCAGAAATAAGCACAAGATAAGATAAGATGCATGTACTAAGCACATCTTGGCTCATTGCAGGTCCTTCTCTTGCGTGCACTAGTCGTGGTCAACATGCCTGTCATTTTAGGTTCAGCCATCAAGTGAAATGCTAATCCTCCTGCTCCATTGTCCTTAATATGTGTTTAGATATCACATTTAAGACCAAGTCAGCTGGTTTCAAATAACAAAAAACTTGAGCTGCCAAATGAATAAGCCAATATTTACCAGATATCAGATTAAAACCAACTAGATGTTGCTTTGCATGAGATACGAATTTCGGACATTCAGATTTAGAGTAGGGTAATGCCAAGGTTTTCCACATAAAGTAAATCGGCATTAAGAATGACCAAATGTCAGGTTCAAATCACCTTCACAGTTTCTCCAAGACAAGCATATCAAATAGGCAGAAACATAGTAAAGCATGAATGGCATTGCTATGGCAGGGTTCCAAGTGTTAATCTCTTGCATAAGGAACAATGCATATAGGTTATAGATAATAACGGAAGTAAACTGCCAAAATTACCAACCAAGAACTCGAGATTCCAACCTTCCCTAGCGTCCCCAACTCGTTAATGTTGGATGTTCTAATAAGTGGTTCGCATGATCAATCCCTAGGAAAAATAACATTGACAAGTCAGTCTACGATAATACAAAGACCAGACATGCACGCAGCAATAACTATATAAGCTAATGACGAGGTATAAGAGCAAGCAGATTGGAAATGCACATAGCATGATTATAAAAGCAGTGTGAGAATAGCAGACATGAGAAAACAGCTAGCAGCTAGCGGTGAGCTAATGACGTGGTATAAGAACAAGCAGATTGGAAATGCCCATAGCATGACTATAAAAGCAGTGCGACAATAGCATGCAGTACAAAAACAAAAGAGGGCAGCAAATGAATGGGTATAAGGCTATAAATATGTGGATGCACACAGTGTCGATAGAATGAACAGGATGGTAGCGACCGGATAATGCTTTTGTACTGTACAATATTTAAACAAACTTCATGCGAAGCAACACATCAAGAAAGTTAACGGCATATGAGATCTGCAAATAACTACACAAAACATGGCTAAAGAAACACCGCGATCTAACGGGCCAGCGTACTAACCAAGCTGCGGCGGGGTGGACGGGGGCGGCAACTTGCATTCCAGCGGCGGCGAACGCGGGAGACGATGAATCGACCCTGTTTCAGTAGAAGCGGGCGTTAGTGAAACAGATCTGGTTGGCTGGCAAGGGATTCGGTGAAGTTGATACAGCCGCTGCGCCGAGGTAGTCGGTGGCGAGGTCGGCGGTGAAGCAGATCCGTCGGTGGCGAGGTCGGCGGTGAAGCAGATCCGTCGGTGGCGAGGTCGGCGGTGAAGCAGATCCGTCGGTGGCGAGGTCGGCGGTGAAGCAGATCCGTCGGTGGCGAGGTCGGCGGTGAAGCAGATCCGTCGGTGACGAGGGCGGCGGGGGAGCGGATCAGGTGGGTGGACAGCCAACACGATCAAGGCTACGCCGTGGAGGAGTATGCCGGCGGCGAAATAGATCTAGTACTGTAGAGAGTCAGAGCTTTGGCGTGTGAGAGTATTTTTGAGCTAATGGGGCGAATGGTTGGTGGGTGGGTGTGGGCCTGTGGGGAGGGTTCGGGATCTAGGCAAGATATTTCATTGTTACCGAATGAGCCCTCCATGGTCGGTGGGTTGTAGCTTCCGGACCAGGGTTAAAAGGGTAAAACTGGTCACGGGATTTTCGAACGGATGCGGCGGGATGATTTGGCGTGCGGCCGAAATTTTCAGTTTCAAGCTACGAGCAGAACAACAAAAATAATGTTCTTCCCCAGGGAGCTCTCATTTCTTCCTCTTCTCTTTCTCTCTCGAGTCTCTCCCACTCCCCCGGCTCCTCTCCCCCTTCTCTCCGGCGGCCTTCTCTCTGTATATTGTACACCCTCCGAACTAAATTAATTGATTCAACTTTCCTTAGACGTGTATGTATCTAGAGTAAAAACATGTGTGGATACATCCATATTTAGATAAGCAAAGTTGAGTCAGCTAATTTGGATCCGAGGGAGTTAGTGTTGTTGTAAGCTTAGATCCAGTGTTTCCCATGAGCAGAATGGCGCAATGGAGTCGGGGATCTCGTCATCGGCTTCAGATCTGGCCTATGGTGAATCTGGCGGATCTTGCCGGCCAAACCCCGATCTGGTGCCATCAATGTGATGGCGCTAACGGTGAGGCTTGCTTTGGTCAGTGCTTCAGATCTGGTCAATGGGGAAGTCAAGCTGCTAAAGTTCACAAGCTCGGGGCATACGACGGCGTCATCCGTCTTGCCCGTGCACATCTTGGCCTTTCAGCGGCCCTTCTCAGAGCCAATATGCCGTTGCTGAGGCCCTTCTTCTCCTTTTTAGAGATCTGATGTGCGGTCGAGAAGGACTCGATTGATTTTCTTCTATATGTTTTGGGGTCCTTTTTGTAAAGTTGCAGGTTCTATTAGTGATTGTCTAGTACTTTTGGTCCTCTATGTAATTTTTTGGACTAGTTTCCATTGGCACTGATAAACTTGAATTTTGACAAGTTCACAGGGAAAAAAAATCCTTTGCACATATGGCCTATCATGTATAAACATTCTTGAGATTTAAACTATATGTAATGTGCCATGCATTAACCCTAAACCATATATATGTAACTAACCCTAGCTGATCAAACCCAACTTAATTAAAACAAATAACCCTAAACTATACGCATGCACTTTATGCGCATAGGCGCGGGTGCCTCTAATAATGTGTGTGCGCACTCGATCGATGATCCCTAAACCTTATACAACCATCAAACCCTAATCCCTAATCCCTAAACCCTAAACACCCTAAACACTAAACCCTATACCCTAAACCCTAACCCTAACCCTAAACCCTAATTAAACCCTATATATAGGCCAACGACACTTAATTGTGCATCAAGCAGGCCAGGGGTGCCTCGCGGTCCTCTAATTAAATTAAATGTGCCATGCATTAACCCTAAACCATATATATGTAACTAACCATAGCTAATCAACCCTACTTAATGAAAACACATAACCCTAAAGTATACTAGCTATAACCCGATCTAATAAAAACATGCTCTATATATAGCAGCTAGCTAGCAAACCTTAGATTAACACCAATTAATATATACATGGCCTATATCGATCATGTTGTATAACATATCCCTGAGATTCATTAATTAATTATATAATTATCGTGATAAATTAATTAACTCTAATTTTGACAAGTTCTCTCGAATGAAAACACATTTGATTAAGTTGCCTCATAATATATATATAATTAGTGTGCATGCATGGCCTACCATGCATTCGTGCATATATTTTAATGTATATTTGAACATATTCTTGGGGATTTCAATCTCTCTCTCTCGATCATCTATATATCGTTGGTGGCCAAAAAAACACACATATATATGCATGCAATTTATGCGTAAAGGCGCGGGTGCCTCTAATAATGTGTGTGCGCACTCGATCGATGATCCCTAAACCTTAAACAACCCTAAAACCTTAAATCTCTAATCCCTAATCCCTAAACCTAAACACCCTAAACACTAAACCCTAAACCCTAGACCCTAAACCCTAACCCTAAACCCTAGCTAACCCTAAACCCTATTTAAACCCTATGTATAGGCCAACGACACTTTAATTGTGCATCGAGCAGGCCAGGGGTGCCTCGCGGTCCTCTCTATGCATTAACCCTAAACCATATATATGTAACTAACCCTAGCTAATCAACCCTACTTAATTAAAACACATAACCCTAAACTATACTAGCTAGCTATAACCCGATCTAATAAAAACATGCTCTATATATAGCAGCTAGCTAGCAAACCGTAGATTAACACCAATTAAAATATACATGGCCTATATCGATCATGTTGTATAACATATCCCTGAGATTCATTAATTAATTATATAATTATCGTGATAAATTAATTAACTTGAATTTTGACAAGCTCTCTCGAATGAAAACACATTTGATTAAGTTGCCTCATAATATATATATAATTAGTGTGCATGCATAGCCTACAATGCATTCGTGCATATATTTTAATGTATATTTGAACATATTCTTGGGGATTTCAATCTCTCTCTCGATCATCTATATATCGTTGGTGGCCCAAAAAACACACATATATACGTATGCACTTTATGCGTAAAGGCGCGGGTGCCTCGATCTAATAATGTGTGTGCGCACTCGATCGATGATCCCTAAACCTTAAACAACCCTAAAACCCGAAATCCCTAATCCCTAATCCCTAAACCCTAAACACCCTAAACACTAAACCCAAGACCCTAGACCCTAAACCCTAACCCTAACCCTAACCATCTGCCCTAGCTAACCCTAAACCCTAATTAAACCCTATGTATAGGCCAACGACACTTAATTGTGCATCGAGCAGCGACCCGGGGTGCCTCGCGGTCCTCTAATTAAATTAATTAAATGCGCCATGCATTAACCCTAAACCATATATATGTAAATAACCCTAGCTAATCAACCCTACTTAATTAAAACACATAACCCTAAACTATACTAGATATAACCCGATCTAATAAAAACATGCTAGCTCTATATATAGCAGCTAGCTAGCAAACTGTAGATTGACGCCAATTAAAATATACATGGCCTATATCGATCATGTTGTATAACATATCCCTGAGATTCATTAATTAATTATATAATTATCGTGATAAATTAATTAACTTGAATTTTGACAAGTTCTCTCGAATGAAAACACATTTGATTAAGTTGCCCCATAATATATATATAATCAGTGTGCATGCATGGCCTACAATGCATTCGTGCATATATTTTAATGTATATTTGAACATATATATTCTTGGGGATTTCAATCTCGATCTCTCTCTCTCGATCATCTATATATCGTTGGTGGCCCAAAAAACACACATATATACGCATGCACTTTATGCGTAAAGGCGCGCGGGTGCCTCTAATAATGTGTGTGCGCACTCGATCGATGATCCCTAAACCTTAAACAACCCCTAAAACCTTAAATCCCTAATCCCTAATAATCCCTAGCTAATCCCTAAACCCTAAACACCCTAAACACTAAACCCTAAACCCTAAACCCTAACCCTAACCCTAACCCTAAACCTAAACCCTAGCTAACCCTAAACCCTAAACCCTAGACCCTAAACCCTAGACCCTAAACCCTAACCCTAATTAACCCTAAACCCTAGCTTACCCCTAAAACCCTAATTAAACCCTATGTATAGGCCAACGACACTTAATTGTACGTGCATCGAGCAGGCCAGGGGTGCCTCGTGGTCCTATAATTAAATTAAATGTGCCATGCATTAACCCTAAACCATATATATGTAACTAACCCTAGCTAGCTAATCAACCCTCCTACTTAATTAAAACACATAACCCTAAACTATACTAGCTAGCTATAACCCGAGATCTAATAAAAACATGCTCTATATGTAGCAGCTAGCTAGCAAACCGTAGATTGACACCAATTAAAATATACATGGCCTATATATCGATCATGTTGTATAACATATCCCTGAGATTCATTAATTAATTATATAATTATCGTGATAAATTAATTAACTTGAATTTTGACAAGTTCTCTCGAATGAAAACACATTTGATTAAGTTGCCTCATAATATATATATATATAATTAGTGTGCATGCATGGCCTACAATGCATTCGTGCATATATTTTAATGTATATTTGAACATATTCTTGGGGATTTCAATCTCTCTCTCGATCATCTATATATCGTTGGTGGCCCAAAAAACACACATATATACGCATGCACTTTATGCGTAAAGGCGCGGGTGCCTCGATCTAATAATGTGTGTGCGCATTCGATCGATGATCCCTAAACCTTAAACAACCCTAAAACCCTAAATCCCTAATCCCTAATCCCTAAACCCTAAACACCCTAAACACTAAAACCTAGACCCTAGACCCTAAACCCTAACCCTAACCCTAACCCTAACCATCTGCCCTAGCTAACCCTAAACCCTAATTAAACCCTATGTATAGGCCAACGACACTTAATTAATTAAATTAATTAAATGCGCCATGCATTAACCCTAAACCATATATATGTAACTAACCCTAGCTAATCAACCCTACTTAATTAAAACACATAACCCTAAATTATACTAGATATAACCCGATCTAATAAAACCATGCTCTATATATAGCAGCTAGCTAGCTAGCAAACCGTAGATTAACACCAATTAAAATATACATGGCCTATATCGATCATGTTGTATAACATATCCCTGACATTCATTAATTAATTATATAATTATCGTGATAAATTAATTAACTTGAATTTTGACAAGTTCTCTCGAATGAAAACACATTTGATTAAGTTGCCTCATAATATATATATAATTAGTGTGCATGCATGGCCTACAATGCATTCGTGCATATATTTTAATGTATATTTGAACATATATATTCTTGGGGATTTCAATCTCGATCTCTCTCTCTCGATCATCTATATATCGTTGGTGGCCCAAAAAACACACATATATACGCATGCACTTTATGCGTAAAGGCGCGCGCGGGTGCCTCTAATAATGTGTGTGCGCACTCGATCGATGATCCCTAAACCTTAAACAACCCCTAAAACCTTAAATCCCTAATCCCTAATAATCCCTAGCTAATCCCTAAACCCTAAACACCTTAAACACTAAACCCTAAACCCTAAACCCTAACCCTAACCCTAACCCTAAACCCTAGCTAACCCTAAACCCTAAACCCTAGACCCTAAACCCTAGACCCTAAACCCTAACCCTAATTAACCCTAAACCCTAGCTTACCCCTAAAACCCTAATTAAACCCTATGTGTATAGGCCAACCACACTTAATTGTACGTGCATCGAGCAGGCCAGGGGGTGCCTCGCGGTCCTCTAATTAAATTAAATGTGCCATGCATTAACCCTAAACCATATATATGTAACTAACCCTAGCTAGCTAATCAACCCTATTTAATTAAAACACATAACCCTAAACTATACTAGCTAGCTATAACCCGATCTAATAAAAACATGCTCTATATGTAGCAGCTAGCTAGCAAACCGTAGATTAACACCAATTAAAATATACATGGCCTATATCGATCATGTTGTATAACATATCCCCGAGATTCATTAATTAATTATATAATTATCGTGATAAATTAATTAACTTGAATTTTGACAAGTTCTCTCGAATGAAAACACATTTGATTAAGTTGCCTCATAATATATATATAATCAGTGTGCATGCATGGCCTACAATGCATTCGTGCATATATTTTAATGTATATTTGAACATATATATTCTTGGGGATTTCAATCTCGATCTCTCTCTCTCGATCATCTATATATCGTTGGTGGCCCAAAAAACACACATATATACGCATGCACTTTATGCGTAAAGGCGCGGGTGCCTCTAATAATGTGTGTGCGCACTCGATCGATGATCCCTAAACCTTAAACTTAACAACCCCTAAAACCTTAAATCCCTAATCCCTAATAATCCCTAATCCCTAAACCCTAAACACCCTAAACACTAAACCCTAAACCCTAGACCCTAAACCCTAACCCTAACCCTAACCCTAACCCTAAACCCTAGCTAACCCTAAACCCTAAACCCTAGACCCTAAACCACTCTAGACCCTAAACCCTAACCTAACCCTAACCCTAACCCTAACCCTAAACCCTAGCTAACCCTAAGCCCTAATTAAACCCTATGTATAGGCCAACGACACTTAATTGTGCATCGAGCGGGCCAGGGGGTGCCTCGCGGTCCTCTAATTAAATTAAATGTGCCATGAATTAACCCTAAACCATATATATGTAATAACTAACCCTAGCTAATCAACCCTACTTAATTAAAACACATAACTCTAAACTGTACTAGCTAGCTATATATAACCCGATCTAATAAAAACATGCTCGATCTATATATAGCAGCTAGCTAGCAAATTAAACGGTAGATTAACACCAATTAATATATACGACATGGCCTATATCGATCATATGTTGTATAACATCTCCCTGAGATTCATTAATTAATTATATAATTATCGATGATAAATTAATTAACTTGAATTTGGACAAGTTCTCTCGAATGAAAACACATTTGATTAAGTTTCCTCATAATATATATATATATAATTAGTGTGCGCACTCGATCGATGATCCCTAAACCTTAAACAACCCTAAAACTCCCCTAAACCCTAAACACCCTAAACACTAAACCCTAGACCCTAAACACCCTAAACACTAAACCCTAAACCCTAGACCCTAAACACCGTAAACACTAAACCCTAAACCCTAAACCCTAAACACCCTAAACACTAATTAAACCCTAAACCCTAGACCCTAAACACCCTAAACTAAACCCTAGACCCTAGCTAAACACCCTAAACACTAAACCCTAAAACCTAAACCCTAGCTAACCCTAAACCCTAATTAAACCCTATATATAGGCCAACGACACTTAATTGTGCATCAAGCAGGCCAGGGGTGCCTAGCTCGCGGTCCTCTAGTTAAATTAAATGTGCCATGCATTAACCCTAAACCATATATATAACTAACCCCTAGCTAATCAAACCCTAGTTCATTAAAACACATAACCCTAAACTATACTAGCTAGCTATAACCCGATCTAATAAAAACATGCTCGATCTATATATAGCAGCTAGCTAGCAAATTAAACGGTAGATTAACACCAATTAATATATACGACATGGCCTATATCGATCATATGTTGTATAACATCTCCCTGAGATTCATTAATTAATTATATAATTATCGATGATAAATTAATTAACTTAAATTTTGACAAGTTCTCTCGAATGAAAACACATTTGATTAAGTTTCCTCATAATATATATATATATATATAATTAGTGTGCATGCATGGCCTACCATGCATGCATTCGTGCATATATTTTAATATATATTTGATCGAACATATTCTTGGGGATTTCAATCTCTCTCTCTTGATCATCTATATATCGTTGTTGGCCAAAAAAACACACACATATACACATGCACTTTATGCGCAAAGGCGCGTGTGCCTCTAATAATGTGTGTGTGCGCACTCGATCGATGATCCATAAACCTTAAACCCTAATTCAATAAACCCTAATCCCTAATCCCTAAACCCCTAAACACCATAAACATTAAACCCTAGACCCTAGACCCTAAACCCTAACCTCCTAACCCTAAACCCTAATTAAACCCTATATATAGGCCAATGACACTTAATTGTGCATCAAGCAGGCCAGGGGTGCCTTAGCTCGCGGTCCTCTAATTAAATTAAATGTGCCATGCATATATATATGTGTTTAATTTGGGGATTTCAATCGCTCTCTCGTATGTAGATCTCTCTCTACCTCTCTCTCTCTCTGTCTCTCTCTCTCTCGTTAATTGGTGGCCAACAACACACACATGCACTTTGTGCGCAAAGGCATGCGCCTCTAATAATGTGTGCGCAGTCGATCAATCTAGTTTTGATTAATCATAGCACACAAATAAAGAAGTTGTATTTGAATCCACACAACCTAATCTAAAACACATAACCCCTAACATGGCCTAATTAATTAACTCCTTCTCTCTACCTAATTAGTGGAAATTGCACAAAATCAAAAGGGGTCCCTCACTAATTGTGCATATCTGCTAGATTGTGATAAACTTTTGCCCCATATATATTTGGTGGATGGGTGCATCTTGGCATGTAAAACAATTAGTGTTTGCAAATGGCGTTGTCAAAATTTATGTACAAATGATTTCTTTCCATCCAAAGTGCATAAAATGGGAGTTTTAATGAAGAAAGTACAAATAAAACAGCTCAACATGCTTCCACACGAAGTAGAGCATATTTAAAGGATAATTCCAGAGTTTTACTATTTTTCAAGCAACTTTGCTAATTTTCCCCCACTCACATGACTTTATGTCGATTTAACGAAAATATGGCGAATTTAAACTACATGGGCGGGATAGTTTGAATTGTGCGCGCGGCAAAGGGAACCGCCTATTCCTCAACCTTGTGCACGACAAATTACACACGCAACTCCATTAAACGCCACCTACCGACCTTAATTATCACCCCGGCGGCCCGGCCGCATGACCCCCCACCCACCCCTACACAACTTATCCCCGTCCGTGCGAAGAGCTTCCCCTCCCCGTCCCGTCCGTGCGAAGAAGAAGCTTCCCCTCCCCGTCGTTCTTCTCGAGACGCACCGGCGGTCAAGTTGATCCACGGTAGGGCTGCTATCTCTAGCTCAATCATGTATCGGGCAAGACGGCCTAACGATTTATATTTTCTTGATGCTGCTAAAAAAATTCGTCAGTATGCTCGAACTAATTGGCACTTTATAGTTTTCCGCTCGATTTGTCATCGATCAATTTGTTCATTTGCGTGGGCATATAGAGTCAGTTCTGCACTCGATCCGTTAATTTGCTGAAATGCCATGGCAGAGTTTTGTACACGATCTGTTTGCTAAAATGTCGATGGGCATTTTTTGTTTTGTACTCGACATGATTGCTGAAATGCATAATCATGTAGTATAGTTTTGTACTCGATGGATATACATTTCCTACTTCGCCTTAAATTAATCACCAACCACCGTATCTCATAATTAAACGGATGGACAGAACTTGGATACTTGCATGGACACTTATGTCCCCCTTCATATATAAATGGTGTTCAACCCTTTATGGGGTTTATTAGAGCTCATGAAGGTCACAACCTGGACGTGTATTGCCCGCGCTGCACATGTATGAATGGTGAGAAGAGGCCTCACCTGTAGTGGCGAGATCATTTACACATTTTTGGGATGGACCGCACATATGTTAGGCGGGTTTAGCATGGTGAACCATATAATGATCCTTTAGCGGGAGAAGCAGATCTTGCTCACACCGTATGTGTCTTTGGCATATGTAGTTAATTATTTATATTGATGCTGCCATTGTTTCAATCAATAGTTTGCATTGCTGTGCAAGGTTACGTACTCAAATTTAACTTGTTGCAGATGGATGGACGGGAAGGAGAGAAAAAGCGCTTGCTTCAGAAACGGGTTTCAGCTACGGGACATGTCTTTGTGCCAGGATGAGAAGGTAAATATGTAAAACGGCATTTGTTCAGGTTGCATCCCTTAGATGTTTGTCTAATCGGTTGATGTACTAATTGCGAAGCATAGAGTTGAAGAGGTCTCTCAGTTTGATGGGAGATTTGAAGATGAATCTCAGTTTGATGCACCTGTGGATGGTACTAATGACGAGCCTTTCATAGACGAAGGTCCTGCACCTGAGATTATCCAGCCTACAGAAGGAGGCCGTGGACCGAGTACATAGCTTTGCGTTGAAGTGGATGCACGCCCGGAGATCATCAGGGGCGTCCGGGTAGTCTCAAGACCACCCAGCCATGATGCACTGTGGATGGTACTGCGATGACGAGCCTCTCATAGACGAAGGTCCTGCACCTGAGATTATCCAGCCTACGAAGGAGGCCGTGGACCGAGTACACAGCTTTGCGTTGAAGAGGATGCACACCCGGAGATCATCGGGCGTCCCGGTAGTCTCGGGACCACCCAGCCACGATGCAAAATGTTGAGCTACTTTATGATGCGTACTCTTATGTTCTGGTGCTGTAGTATGTTATGATTTGTACGCCTTTGGCGCTAGATTAAGCATTCAGTGGATGATCGCGTTGCAAAATTCGACACCCACACAATCAGTTCATCGTATGAGTAGTAGCACAATTACTTCTACAGCGATTCCTGCCAGCGCATTAGTTGGTAGCATGAAACACTTTCAGGTACTCCCCTCTGATTCATATTAATTGACTCAATTCTGTCTAGATATGGATGTATCTAGATGCATTTGTTAACTAGACTAACAAACTTGAGTCAGTTAATATGAATCCGTGTAAACCGCCCAGTCCTCGAGCAGCTAGTTTATTGACTCTGGACTCCAAGCCTCTCGCGGCAAGCCATCGACGAAGCTTTGACCAGATCTTGGCCCGCAATTTTTTGTGTGTGGCGAATAGCAAAGCTTTGACCAGTTCCTCTCGGGATGCAAGCACGCCGGTGAGCTTGCACGGTTGCCATGAGCACTTTCCGGCGGAACTTCCTCTTCAGCGCCCTCAAGCCGGCTGCTGCGAGACAACACGCGGTGCCTCGAGGTGGACGGAATTCTGGATCTCGGGCGGGGGGTCCGCATCGTCCGGAACGATCTCCGGCGGGTTAACGAGGACATGCATGGCGGCCGGGGATTTTTTTTTTGGTTTGAGCTTGGGATTTGGGGTGTTTTCGGATAGGGGAGGAGGAACCGAGGAAGAGGAAGGAACAGCCGCGTGCTTGGCGCGTGGCGGTGTGCTTGAATTTCGAATTTTTGTGAAATGTTTCATTTCCCCGCTACAATTCGGGGGTTTCTTGACGCGCCAATGCGTCCCGCCGGGCAGCTTCAAGTGAATTTGGGGTGCCACGCTATGGGCCCTAGTTTCAGTGAGACATGTAATGACTATAGTCACATCAGTAAGTTCACTTTGTAATAAAATATGTTACCCCTCCCCTTTATGTAGCAACCCTTCTCTCCCGATCGAGTGCCGATTGACGACGTAGGCAAGCCGCTCGCGCGATCCCCTCCTTTCGCCTCCACCGTCCGGGCATCCAGCTTGGAGGGGCAAGCTGCATCTAGACCAAGCGGATTAGGTAGGACTAGTAATGTTCTTTCCTTTCTCGAGATCGGTTCTTTTTCCTCTCCTCGATATCTTGCGCATCTCTTTCCTATTCCGGGCGAAGGGGTGTCTTTACGGTCACCCTCGAGCTGGGAGTGATTGATGGGGGTGGGGGCGGGGGCTACCTTTGCTTGGATTGGGGTGTTCTTCCTTTATTTGTCGACATTTGCAACCTTTGTAGTTTCTGCTGATCCTCACTGTATCTTTTGTCAGCTTGTCCAGGAAAGGTAAGACCTCGGCGGTGGGGGCAATGGAGCGTAAGGCCACCACGCATGTGGGCGGTTGGCTGAGCCTGAGCTGCATCCCCAGCCCCGCGGCAGGTACTCCGTTTGCTTATCCACTCTTTACCTTTTAAGTGTCTCTCTCGCATCCTCAATCTGTTCCTGTTGGAATATGCTTAAAGTAGCACATGTCTTCAGGTGTTTGTGCATAAAGCCTCTGTGACACCATGCTCTATATTCTCTCGTATCAGGTTGGTACCTCCAGGTTCCGTGCGAGGCTATGGGGAACGAGAATAGCGTCCCACCTGCTGCAGGAGCATGGCCCGATCTGCAAAGACAAGAAGCGAAATGCCATCGCCGAGCTGGGCAGGGACCGCCCGAGGGTAATTTTTTTAACCAACTTACCATGATGTAGTCTGAATCTGATAATCCCTCGGATCCAAATTAATTGACTCAACTATCTCAGATACGGATGTATCTAGATGTGTTTTAGCTCTAGATACTATCGCCTCCATCCCAAAGCTTTGGGCTTATATTATTTTTAGAAAGTCAAACTATACCATGTTTGACTAAGCTTTTACCAAAAATCAGTAACATGCAAAATACAAAATTAATATCATTAAATAGATAATAAAATATATTTTCCTACGGTATCTACATAGTATTATATTTGTTGATAGAATGTTCTAAAATTTTGGTCAAACTTTGCTTGTTTTGATTTCTCAAAAATAAATAAGGCTTAAGCTTTTGGATGGTGGTAGTACATTCATATCTAGACAAAGCTGAGTTAACTAGTTTTTTGTCTGTCCATAGCTAGTGTTCACGCTGCAAAAGGCTAAGAGCATCCACTATATGCATCAGTCTATCTCATACAGTAATTCAATATCACTGCTGAGGTCTGCCTTTTGTTTTGCTATTCATATGCAGACTGAACTTTAGGGCCTTTACTCAAAAGGAAGATCAAAACTGCGGCTGATCAGGCTGCCAGTATGTTGATGCCGCCCCCATCTTCTAAATGCCTCTACAAGCACAAGGCCACGCGCCAGCTGGGTGGTGATCTTTTAATGATGGTATATTTTCTTAATCCACAAAACATGCCTTGATTTTTCTCTGTTTATTGTCGGTTTTTTCTATGCTTGCCAAAAGTTTACAACAACAACAACAACAACCAAGCCTTTCAGTCCCAAACAAGTTGGGGTAGGCTAGAGTTGAAACCCATAAGATCTCGAAGCCAAAAGTTTAGAAACACCAAATTCGTTTGCTTACAATCATCATACAGTAATGTTCATCTACTCCAGTTCCCCTAACCCAACAAAAAATTATGGTAATTACGATTTTTAGATTAAAAGAGCACCATTAGGCGCTGTTAATTACGACTTTGGGATTAAAATGTCATTTGCAATTGTTAATTACAATTTTGAGACAAATGGTTAGTTTAACCTCGATCTCTTCTGCTCTCCATTTATGCCAACCGAACAAAAATTTAACCATTCCATTCCTCTGAAATGGAACCATTCCATTCCATTCCACGCTGTTTCAGAACCGAACACACCCTTGCATTGTTGTGAACTGTTGTCCATACACGGCCATACCCTTCCACTTACATCCAGCACTATATGCATCAGTCTGTCTCAGAGTCATTCAATATCACTGCTGAGATCTGTTCCCATTCTTATGCAGGCTGAAACTGCTGCGCCTTTACTCAAGTGGATGCAAAATGAGGCTAATGAGGCTGCTGTGAGGACGATGGTGCCGGCACCATCTTCCGAAAACCTCTACAAGCACGAGGCCATGGGCCAGCTGGGTGGTGACCTTTTAATGAATCTGGTATATTTTCTTAATCCACATACATGATTTCATTATTATCTGTTTAATTACTGTTGGCTTTGTCTAATGCTTACCAAAAGTTCAGAAACACTGCGTTTGCTTACAATCATCATACACTAATTTTTCACTTTTCAGTCTGTCTCATCCAGTATATAAACTGTTGATTTCCATTGGCTTGTTTTGTAATCATTTGCATTGTTGTCGACTGTTCTCTATGCACAACCCTATTCTTCCACTTACACCCGCACTATTTGCATCAGTCTATCTCATAGATTTATTAAATATCAATGATGAGTTCTGTTGCTATTCATATGCAGGATGAAACTTCTGTGCCTCTACTCAAATGGATAAAAAATGATCCTGATGAGGCTGCTGTGAAGACGATGGTGCCGCCACCATCTTCTGAAAACCTCCTCAAGCACAAGGCCACGGGCCAGCTGGGTGGTACCCTTTTCAGTAAGCAGGTATATTTTGTTAATCCTCATACATGATTTGATTTTTGTCTATTTATTGCCGGCTTTGTCTAATGCTTACCAATAGTTCAGAAACACACACACCTATTCTTACACTTACATCCAGCACTATATGCATCAGTGTCTCATAGATTCATTTTATATATCACTGTGATGTCCGTTGCTCTTCAATTTTCATATGCGGACTGAAACTGCTAACCCTTCATTGGTCAAAAGGATTGCAAGCTGCTGCCGATGAGGCATCTGCAGAGGCTGCCACCAAGTTCTTGTCAGCCCCACCTTACGGATGCTTATATAAGCTCAAGTCCAAGGACCAGTAGCCGTAACCATCCAAGGGTTCGGGTATATTTTCTTAAGCCACATATACATGCCATGATTTATGTCTGATATTATCACCGGCTCTGTCTAATGCTTTTTGGAATTCGGAAACACCAAATTAGCATGCTTATATTCATCATACACTAATTTTTCAGGTTGTAACATAGTGTTATGCACTCGCTTGTCAACATTTGCATTGCTCTGAACTATGCACTTTACACAACCTAATTCTTCCACTTACATTCAGCGCTACGCACCAGTAGTACCTCCCATGTTTCCTTCACCATCCCGATGCCGAGCTTGCGGGAATATGGCGGGCCCATGTACATACCCCGCATATAACACCTCCTATGGCTCTATCTACCTTTCTAGTAGCTCCTTCACAGAGTTACAGGTATGTATTCTCAGTGGTTTAGCATGAATTGGCATATAGTAAAGTCTTGTTTTTAGTCTTCCTGCTTCTTACATTTGTATCAATTTTCACATGCAGACTGTACCTTGTGAACTTCGTCCAATGATTAACCAGATGTGTCCGCATGAAGGGTCTTTCACTATGCATGGCAATGGCAAATTGATGAACACCTACACGGTCTATGAGGTGTATGTCTACAAGACGCAGGCCATCACATATTTGTATGGACATGATTGGAGAAAGTTTGCTTTTGACTACGGTCTGAAGAAGGGCGACGAGCTGAGGATCAGAAACTCAAACGGGCAGATATACGTAACTGCTTACAGAGTTGGAGACACTTCCAAATATAACTTTTTTCTACTCATATCTTTTGATAATCGTTACGAGCGGTTGTTCTAAACCATTCCCTCTATTCTAGCTTGCTGGGTTTAACATGATCAAAGCTGCAGATCCCCTGATGGAACATGAGCGGATGTCACAAAGGGCAACCACACCAGCACCGGCACCGGCTTCCCACTCTCTGCATCGCACCGGTTCTGTACTCAGCTCCGTTCTTGCATCTACCCAGCAGTCCCCTACATCAGCATTGGTTCTGTAGAGGCCCCATATACTACACCTGCCCGAAGCTCCTGCATCAGCACCGGTTCCTCTAGCTGCACCGTTCTTGCACCTGCCCAACAGTCTCCTGCATCAGCACCGGTTCCTCTAGAGGCACCGTTTATCGCACCTGCCCGGCAGTCTCCTGCATCGCACCAGCTCGTGTACCAGCCTGTGCTCCCCGCACTCGCCCCACCGGATCACCGAGGTCTCGGCTCATTGCCGTGGCCACCCGTGTGGTGACCAGGACGCATCTCGAAGGCTATGTTCGTGAGTATATGACAAAGATAACTGCTCTTATCTTGATGTCTTCTCTGCTCAAAGTCTCACATGGTTCGGTGCATTGGTGCCATTGACTAATTTTTGGTGGTATCTCTTGCTTTGAATCAGAAATTGCCTAAAAGTATCTCCAAGGATCTCAATGCTGGCCGAAGGGGCAAGATATCCCTCGTCATGGAGAGTGAAGGTCTCACCGTGGAGGGACGGTACTCCGTCAGTCCACAGATGGCCGCTTGGCTGTTACTTCCAGGTGGAAAAAGTTCATTGACGGTGCCAAACTTCGCATTAGATCAAAGTTGAAGGTCAAGATCTTTCGATGCCACTGTGACATGCTGGTCATAAAGTTCGCGGTTGTCTAGTTCTGTTGCCCCATGAGCCCTTAGCAAATGCATTTGTAGTTATACTTATATAAGGTTATCTTATCTGAACCGCTAATTAATTTTGTGGGTGGTAAAACTCGGCAAGCTTTTGCTCTTAGCAAGTATGTATGTATGATCAGCTATTATGATAACTAATGTTTGTGTTCATCTTAATTTGCATTTCCGTTTTAGAAAAAAACTTAATTTCTATTTTGGCTGACCTGTTAGAGAACTATCAGATTGAACCCACAACATGATTCAAATAGATTCATTACACCGAGCCACATGTCTTGACCTTGCTATACACTACTTCCATTAATCGGTGCAAGAAGGCTTACCCGAAATGCCCGAACCATGGCAGATTCGAATCCACCTTATCTATCTAGAAATACAACCTTTGCAGAAAGAGGATTTGCAGTATGGGGAGGCTGACATTGGGGACCCATGAGCCAGCAGCGTCGTCAACGTTTTAAAGGTGGCAGGAGATCGAAAGGAAAAATAAGCCAAAAATCAGTTGGTAAACAAATTCAAGAAAAGAAACATTTACCTTTCTGAGAGGATGACATGCGGGACCCATGAGGCAGCAGCATCCTCAACTATTTCAAGGCGGCAGGGGATCAAAAGAAAAAAGGAAATAGCCAGAAATTAATTAGGGTCAAAAATAAATCCATCAAAGGAAACTTTTATTGTTCATAGAGGATGACATGTGGAACCGACTTGCCAGCTGCGTCGTCATCGTTTCAAAGGGGGCAGGGGATCAAAAGAAAAAGGCAAATAGCCAGAAATTAGGGGAAAAAAATAAATCCAACAAAGGAAACTTTTATTGTTCATAGAGGATGACATGCGGGACCCATGAGCCAGCAGCGTCGTCAACGTTTCAAAGGCGGCAGGGGATCGAAAGAAAAGGCAAGTGACATAATATCGGGAGCCAAAAATAATCCAAGAAAAGAAACTTTATTGTACATAGAGGATGACAGCGGGTCCCATTTTGTAGCGGTGGTCTCAACGCTTCCAAGGCGGCACGGGACCGAATGAAAAATGAAGTAGCCGAGAAATCGGGGTGTGAAAAAATCCAAGAAAAGAAAGATTTCAATTGGGTCGTATCTGGACATCTGGGCCTTCGAACTATCTGCTGGGCCTTTTGACTCGTACAATTTCAGCCCACTCCAAAAGCAGAAAGGTCGGATTTTTCTCAAAAAAAAACAGGAAAGTCCTATGCTTCGCAAAAACAAAAAACAAGGAGATTCAACATATAAGTTTGTTTATGTAGATATAAAGATTTAATTTATCCGTTTGCAATAGCTCAGAGCGAAATACAACATTTATTGTCTGCAAAATAAAATATCACATGTTTCTTGTACGGGGAGGCTGACATCGGGGACCCATGAGCCAGCAGCGTCGTCAACGTTTCAAAGGCGGCAGGGGACCGAAAATAAAAAAAAGCCAAAAATCAGTTGGTAAAAAAATACAAGAAAAGAAAACATTTATCGTTCTGAGAGGATGACATGTGGGACCCATGAGGCAGCAGCATCCTCAACGTTCAAAGTCGGCATGAGATTGAAAGAAAAAGGCAAGTGACATAATATCAGGAGCCAAAAATAATCCAAGAAAAGAAACTTTATTGTACATAGAGGATGACATGCGGGTCCCAGTTTGTAGCAGCGGTCTCAACGCTTCCAAGGCGGCACAGGACCGCAAGAAAAAGGAAGTAGCCAAAAATCAGGGTGTGAAAAAAAATCCAAGAAAAGAAAGATTTCAATTGGGCTGTATCTCGACATCTGGGCCTTCGAACTATCCTGCTGGGCCTTTTGACTCGTACAATTTCAGCCCACTCCAAAACAGGAAAGGTCGGATTTTTCTCAAAAAAAAAACAGGAAAGTCCCATGCTTCGCAAAAACAAAAAACAAGGAGATTCAACATATAAGTTTGTTTATGTAGATATAAAGATTTAATTTATCCGTTTGCAATAGCTCAGAGCGAAATACAACGTTTATTGTCTGCAAAATAAAATATCACATGTTTCTTGTACGGGGAGGCTGACATCGGGGACCCATGAGCCAGCAGCGTCGTCAACGTTTCAAAGGCGGCAGGGGACCGAAAATAAAAAAAAAGCCAAAAATCAGTTGGTAAAAAAATACAAGAAAAGAAAACATTTATCGTTCTGAGAGGATGACATGCGGGACCCATGAGGCAGCAAAGCATCCTCAACGTTTCAAAGTCGGCATGAGATAGAAAGAAAAAGCCAAGTGACATAATATCAGGAGCCAAAAATAATCCAAGAAAAAAACTTTATTGTACATAGAGGATGACATGCGGGTCCCATTTTGTAGCAGCGGTCTCAACGTTTCCAAGGCGGCACAGGACCAAAAGAAAAATGAGGCAGCAGCATTCTCAACAATTCCAAGGCGGCAGGGGATCAAAAGAAAAAAAGGAAATAGCCAGAAATTTATTAGGGGTCAAAAATAAATCCACCAAAGGAAACTTTTATTGTTCATAGAGGATGACATGTGGGACCGACCTGCCAACAGCGTCCTCATCGTTTCAAAGGGGGCAGGGGATCAAAAGAAAAAGGCAAATAGCCAGAAATTAGGGGTCAAAAATAACTCCAAGAAAGGAAACTTTTATTGTTCGTAGAGGATGACATGCGGGTCCCATTTAGCTGCAGCGTTCTCAAGGTTTGAGAGGCGGCAGGGGATCGAAAGAAAAAGGCAAGTGACCAAATATCAGGAGCCAAAAATAATCCAAGATTTATTGTACATAGAGGATGACATATGGGTCCCATTTTGCAGCAGCGGTCTCAATGTTTGTAATGCGGCTTGAGATCAAAAGAAAAAGAAAGTAGCTAGTAATTAGGGGGTGAAAAAAAATCCAAGAAAAGAAAGTTGATGGACATAGAGGATGACATGCGGGTCCCTTGAACCAACAACTTACTCAACGTTTCAAAGGGGGCAGGTGATCAAAATAAAAAGGCAAGCCAAAAATCAGAGGGTGAAAAAAAATCCAACAAAGGAAACTTTTATAGCACATAGAGGATGACATGCGGGTCCCATGAGCCAGCAGGTTCCTCAATGTTTCAAACGTGGCATGAGATCGAAAGAAAAAGGCAAGTGAAAAAATATGAGGAGCCAAAAATAATTCAAGAAAAGAAACTTTTATAGCACATAGAGGATGACATGCGGGTCCCATGAGCCAGCAGGTTCCTCAACGTTTCAAACGTGGCATGAGATCGAAAGAAAAAGGCAAGTGCCCAAATATGAGGTGCCAAAAAAACTCCAAGAAAAGAAAGTTGATTGCTCATAAAGGATGACATGCGGGTCCCATTTAGCTGCAGCGGTCTCACTGTTTGAGAGGCGGCAGGGGATCGAAAGAAAAAGGCAAGTGACCAAATATCAGGAGCCAAAAATAATTCAAGAAAAGAAAGTTTTATAGTACATAGAGGATGACATGCGGGTCCCATTTAGCAGCAGCGGTATCACCGTTTGAGAGGCGGCAGGGGATCGAAAGAAAAAGGCAAGTGACCAAATATGAGGTGCCAAAAAAAATCCAAGAAAAGAAAGTTTTATAGTACATAGAGGATGACATGCGGGTCCCATTTAGCAGCAGCGGTATCACCGTTTGAGAGGCGGCAGGGGATCGAAAAAAAAGGCAACTGACCAAATATGAGGTGCCAAAAAAAACTCCAAGAAAAGAAAGTTGATTGCACATAGAGGATGACATGCGGGTCCCATTTAGCAGCAGCGGTCTCGACGTTTCCAAGGCGGCAAGGGATCAAAAGAAAAAGGAAGTAGCCAGAAATCAGGGGGTCAAAAAAAAATCCAAGAATAGAAAGAATTTTGGTTCATAGAGGATGACATGCGGGACACATGATCCTGCATCGTAAATGGCTCGATCGGAGAACGTTGAACGAGATGGCGCGATCGAGAAAAAAAACAATGCCAGAGAGGCTGCCATCTGGGCCCTACATCCCTCGGCGGTGCGGATTTGCGTTGACTCGGCCGGCGAACCCGAGATTTCGAGATGCACCACGTCCCGGGCCACCATACGCGACGTTTTGGCCGCTTTCGTCGGGCTAGGTGGCCTCAAAAACGAGAAAAAAAAAGTTTTGACATGCACCACAGAGGGACCCAAAATCGTCGGCCATGGTACACCAGCAACCATGGCGCGACTTCAACTTCGTCGGCCATGGCAACTTTTCTTGTAGTGATGTATCCTTCTTAGTCACTCTAAAATGAAGTTTTTGGGAGGTTTTTGAAATTTCCATGTTTGAAACCCAAAACCAGTTCTCTTCATGCTTGACTTCATAAGACAGAGTTTAGGGGTTAGGGGGTAGATACATGATTTGTATGGTTTGAATATGTCTAGACCTTGTTTATCAACTTTAATGCTTACTATATGACATAAGAACACTATGTGCTTTGGTTTTTCATTTTTCTGATTTTTAAATTTTAATGCCCATTTGAATCTTGGTTAAATCCTAGGTTTGACCAAGATTTAAACAAGTTTAAAACATGAAAATGAAAAGGGAAGCATGTATCCTTCTTAGTCACTCTAAAATGAAGTTTTTGGGAGGTTTTTGAAATTTCCATGTTTGAAACCCAAAACCACTTCTCTTCATGCTTGACTTCATAAGACAGAGTTTAGGGGTTAGGGGGTAGATACATGATTTGTATGGTTTGAATATGTCTAGACCTTGTTTATCACCTTTAATGCTTACTATATGACATAAGAAGACTATGTGCTTTGGTTTTTCATTTTTCTGTTTTTTTTTTATTTTCTGCCCATTTGAATCTTTGTCAAATCCTAGGTTTGACCAATATTTAGACAAGTTTAACACGTGAAAACGAACTGATAAACCCATTTGTTGACTCATTTAACTAGTTAATCCCATTTGTTGACTCTCTGTTGACCAGACACTTGAGGTAAAACTGAGTATATTGCACTAGCCAGTATTGGTACTCAAGGGGAAAACTGAGCACACAAAAAATGCTATAGTATAAGACTCGAGAGTATATCTAAATTTCCAGGGTTAGACTCGAGTACGCGTGTTGCGGTGCAGAAGTGGAAGACGTGCAATTGTTGACGGCAGTGCGACGCGAGTCGCGGTGCAGAAGTCGAAGACGTGCAATCGTGGACGCGTGTCGCGTTGCAGAAGCCCAAGACGTGCAGACGTTAAATGGTGGACGCGTAGGACGCGGGTCGCATTAACCACCCCTCGCCTTTATAGACGCCTCCTCGCACTATCTCTGTCACTCTCACTCGCTCATGCAACGCCGCCTCTCACGTCCCATCATCTTCTCCAAAGCAAAAAACCCTCTCCCTCCCTGCAGGCGAGATGGACATGGAGAATGCGAATCCCATCGTTCATGACGCCGTCGGCTCCAAGCGCGACGCCTCCCTCTTCGACGTCGTCCCCTCAAAGGTCGTCGCCGCCGCCGGTGGCGGTCGTATCCCGCCGGGATGGGACCCCTATGAGCCGGTGCCGTACATCTCGCCTCCGAACCCCTACGACACCTGCATGGACGACCCATGGAACGAGGTAACTATGGTTTGCTCCCTTTTTTGTTCCCCATTCCTTTTTGAACCCTATTTTTGATGGTTCCCTAGTAACTATTAGTGCCGATCTGTAGATGGTTGAGTATTGGGTTAATATTTGCGCCGATTTTATTCCATTTTGCTTTGATCCCTTCTTGATTTCGTTTAAGATTTGGAGTTCGGCCGTTCGGTTAATTTATGCAAGTAATAATGGGATCTCAATCAGTTAATTTATGGGATCTCAGTCAGTTATTTTATGCACGAATCAAAAGATATCAACCGTTTAATTTTGCAAATATTCTGGAATCTATTCAAAATCAGATCTGGAATCTGTTTCTTTGCCTATGATGAATCGTTGGGCACAAATTTTTACAGAGTGGGTTCAGCGAACCATTGCTGTGTACAAATCTGTTGTGCATGAGCTATGGTTCGCTAACACCATCCCTGTAGACATATAATCGTGTCCACTCTAACTGAGGCTGGCTCTGTTTTTCCTTACTTTGTTATCATGCACGTTCCGTTTGATATGGATCAGCTGTCTGGCAGCGACGTCGGCAGCGACGACGAGCACCATGACGTCAAGACTCGCCAGGTGCTGCGGAGGCTGCAGGTCGGCCAGTACGTCTCCTACTTCGCCAAGGGTGTCTACAGGTGCCCCTTCTGCACTAGGAGGCTCGGCCGCACTGACTTCAACTGCCTCCTCACGCATGCCGAGAACATCGGCAACACCAACCCCAAGGTCGGCGCCTCGGTGAACCCCCACTCCTTCCGCGCCAAGCACATGGCGCTCAGCATGCACCTCCGCAGCATCCAGCGGGTGGAGATCTCCGCCGGGCGCATGCCTCCGCTCAAGCCCAAGGCTCCCAAGGGGAGCAACAAGTGGAGGCAGAGGCAGATGGGGTAGGCGGAGTCCTGGACATGTCTTGCCGCCGCAGCGGCTTCTGTTTTGTTGTTAGCTAGGGATCCCTTGTTGTTATGTTGTTAGTATGATGGTGTTGTGAAGAACCTCGAACCTGTTGGCTGCTGTGTATGCAGCTTATTATCTAGGGAGGGATCCCTATTATCTATCCCTATTCTACTGGAGTATATTTTGTTGGCCCTACTTTGTTTTCTCGATTTACTATTACTGTGAATTTGTCGTACGGAGTACATTACCCTGGAGATTTGCTTCTAGATTTAACTACATACATATGGACCAGAGGGAGTACTAGATTTGCTGCCATATTGGGCAAACAACGAGGGCCAAAAGGCACAAATAATTGAAGAAAGACAGAAATGCAAGCTTCTCTAGATTTGATACTAATTTGGTTAATAAAGACAAAGAGACAGAGGGGGAAAAGGTGCTCTTAAAAATGCCAATTCACGCCGAGAGAGACAGAACCCAGCTCCTGCTCACGTACAACCAAACGCGGTCTCGTCCTGTCCCACGTGGTACCTTTCTACTAGCCCCACACGTCAGCACGGAACGGTCAACTAAACTGGAATCCTCCCGTCTGAGCTCCTTCTGCGGGTTACAAATAAGGGCTTGGCGAAAACTGAGGAAAAACATAAGGCAATCTTATTGACTAATATAGCTGCTTAATTAATAAAAGGATTAGCTACAACGTGCTCAGTTTGCCCATTTATTAAGGTATAAGACTGGCAGGAGAGAAAGTAATCGCTAGTTTCCTCATTTTGCCCCTGCATGCTCGCACGATTAAATCTCCTTCCGCACGCGCTTGACTCCTCGTTTCCTTAAACCTCCTCGTTTCTCGGGATAGACCAACAGTTTTTCAGGATCTTGGGGGTTTTTTTTTTTTGACAATCAATACCACATATATTCATAGCAACAAATAGTACATGGTAGAGATACATGAACTGACTCCAACGATTACAAAATAAAGTCTAAAAGATAGTAACAAATCTTCGAGGTCTTCAATTTTTTCTTCTTCCAGAACACAATCTTGTACTTTTCTGAAGGCAGCCAAAAATAGATAACTAACCATAGACCTGTAGATACCGATGAAAGTTCTCCCATAATTTTTTGAGCCGCAATGCCAAAGCTGCGTGCACGCACGCAACCATTAAAGCAGTCATACAACATCGGCAAGAGTACCAACACCAGTATATCAGGGAATAATAACCGACTAGCTTTGTCATCGTCGATGGAGAGCCGAGAGTACGAATCACCATTGTCGAGGACGTAGCAGCCGGGACAAAAACTGCGAGGATAATCCTCCCCACGACAACAAAGACAAAAGATCCAAAATCGATCTAGCGAAGCAAGATCCAAAGGCCCATACCTAGAAAATTGTGATCGTTCAAGACCACCATTGACGCCGGGAAGAAGATCTCGTCGCCGAATGAAAGGCCGAAGATCACTTATTGCAGACGATGCCATCTCCATTGAGGGGAAACCAACAAGAAGGCGGCTACAAAAATCCTAACATAATCTAATATAATCTAATGAAAACAATACTTTTATTCGAAACTCCACGCATAGATCGGGTTCCCCACTCCTCCTGACGCCGGCGAAGCCAACCGGAGGAGGGGGAACCAATCTATGGAGGAGGAAGAACTGGAGGCGGCTAGGGTTGAGGCGGCGGCTTCAGGATCTTGGGTTAATGTGGCCAGGTTTCGACTTTCGACTAGTGGAAACGGGAAAGCAGGTGCAAATTAGGGAGATAACTGAACCACAACCACCCGCGCCTTATGCATCGAGTAATATCGGGGAAAATGCGCCTTTTGGCTATGATTACGATTTGACAAGGGCTCCCATCAGTATGGGGTGAACAAGCCCTCCCATCAGTATATCAGAGGAATTTGACAAGGGCTACATGATGACTAGATACATCACCAAAAAAGGTGATGCATGTCTCCTTCACCAAAACCGCTGAAACAAGTACATGAACGCAAGTACACCACCATAATAATACTACTACATTAACACAAGTACGAGTAATAAAGTAAGAGTACTACTCCCTCTAATCTAATTTAAACCAAAATAAAACTTAAACTTCATCCTAAATTTGAACTAGTGCCTCGTCCTCGTTCTTCGCTCATTTTCTGATCCAAGACGGCGCAGAGTGCCAGAGTGCATGGCACGGAACTCTTCATCCGTGGCATGCCATGGGCATGTCACCGGATGCATGATTTTTTTTGCAATATTTTGAATTTGAATTTAGGCCGCATGTCACACGGTGACATGCAAAAGGTGCATGTCACCTGGTGGTGGTAGGCAACTACCCTCATTTACGGCGGCGTAGGCAACTGGACGCCGCGTGGCCAAACGCTGCCTCGTGGCCGCCTCGGTTTCCACGCGGGAGACCATTAAACGCCGACGACCAACCTTCCTGCGTCACGGTTAGCGACTATGACTATAAGGGCAAAACGCTAAACTCTCTCGTTCCATTCACTTTCTTCCTCTCTCCACCTAACAAACATTTGTTCGTCGCTCTCTCCTCCAGCAATGTCTTCAAAATTCAGGTCGTCGGCGGTCAAGTACGCGGAGAAAAAACGTCGGCTCGAAATTTCGAGAGACGCTTCCAGAAACCAAGTGGGCTCGCCGCCACCGCCGCCGAAACGCGTCCGTGTTGTGCTCACCGGGTTAGTTTCCTTCGCCATGTACTTTCGTTTCTTTCGTCGCTCTCTCCTCCAGCAATTAATGTGTTCAAACTTTAGGTCGCCGGCGGTCAAGTACGCGGATAAAAAACGCCGGCTCGAAATTTTGAGAGACGGTTCCAGAAACCAAGTGGGCTCACCGTCGCCGTCGCCGCCGCTGCCGCCGTCGCCGAAACGCGTCCGTGCTGTGCTCACCGGGTTAGTTTCCTTCGCCATGTACTTTCGTTTCTTCTTGCCCGGGCTCAAGCTCTTTAAGAGTCTCTATGGTTATACATCTTAAAGGGTTGGAAGTTCCAATGACGCCCGTACTGCACCAACTTCCACGACCAAGGAATCATCATCGTCCGATGATTTCAACCCGGCCCTACCCCGGCGAAATGAGGTAGCACCAAGCACTGTGTAGTTATCTTCTTCTTCTTCTTCTTCCTTTGCGCTTACTTGCTACCGATGATTTCGCCCTGAAGGAAGCGGCGCCGACTATCGACACCACTGCCGCCATCTTGATGGAAAAAAACGAGGAGCTCAGCTTAGAGTGTGATCGCCTCCGAGACGATTTGGCTGCCAAGAAGAAGAATTCGAAAACTCTTGTGGAGCTCATTTGCAGCCTTCGCAATGAGCGCGATATGTTGAAGAACGAGCTGATTAAGCAGAAAGAGAGGAACATTGCATCAGCGGAGAAAGCCAGCAGCATACTCAAGACTGTGTGCCTCGAAAGAGACAAGTCTGATATAGAGTACAAAATCCTTCTTCAGGATAAAGTACAGCTCCAAAAGTTGAACCTTGAATATGCTGACATCGCCATCCTTGCCCTTCTCGAGAGGCAGAAGGCACAAGATAAGTTGATGCACCTGATGTTGGAGAGCTGCAGTGAAAGAGAAGAGACATTGAAAGAAGTGAGCAGTTTGGTGGGATACATGAGTAACGTCGGGCGAACTTCGCAGAATCCGCCCCGGCTGAGCTCAAATTCTAGCGGAACCAGCTTTCAGCAATGCATGTTATGCGCACTAATAGTAGTACTGTACTAATAGTTGTACTACTTAATATGTACCTTTTTGTAAAATAATTTCTTACATGTATTAGAAACTACCCCTCTCGTTTCTGGATGCACCCGGGACATTGTCATCCGGCCCTCTTCTGGACAAACCCCCTCGGGAAGGACGGTATATTTTGCACATTTCGCTACTAGTACTTCTAATTCCACCGCTTATTTTTCTAATCCGTTAAATCGTTAATTGGATGACCAACTGATGGAAGCTGCGATAGATTAGACCAACAAGTGGTGAATTGTGCAAAAGATATGTCCGTGTTTTATGCAAAAGAGTGATATGGGGATCTGGTGGAATCTTGAATTTCCTCTTCAGTGGTAGGCATGCTTCACTTATAGCTGGAGTACATTGCGGACCTGGTGCATTTAAATCGATCTCGATCAGCTATTTTTGCTTATCCGGGAAGAAAAGGTAGTACTAGCCTTTTACGTGAGATGTCTTTTCGGTGCTACGGAGTTGTCTCGTTCACCGCTTGCTTTGTCTGTCGGTGACTTTGCCAAGCTGACTTTGCCATGACTTTGGGTGATCGATATGTGGACCACGATTGTAAGTGACTCAAAGTCACCGACTTTGGGGACTCTGAATGCTTCGTATATTTACGACGGTTTCTGAATTATGTACTCTGTACAACTTTTGTAATATTGGTCAAACTAGTTTTGACCAGGGTTTGTGTAGGGTGGTTTTTTTTTGGTTGGTCCAAATGGTGTTGTGTGGTCCAAATGTGATGTATCATCACACCACCATGTGCCCCCGCCCCCCCCCCCACCCCGAGGGTTTGGGAATGCCATTCTGATACATGCTTCTTAGAAGGAGTACATTTTTTCCGTTAGGGCATGACAATTTTGAAAAATTCAAAAAAAAGGGAAGACAGAATGGTAACATCATTTTCCATGTGATGATGCACCCCTGTGCCAAATTTTGGTTCATTTTAAGAATGTAAGGTGACAAATTACTCGAGGATGCTAGTTGGAGTAGACGGGCATGATCGGATTGGCATAGGGGATTTATTTTTTGAAGGATGTTATTTTTCATAGACAATATCTGACACAAAAAATAAAATGTTAAGGTCTCATATTATTCTGAATGATTTTGAATTACTTATGACATTTGGAAGTATTGGTATACATGAGTCCCACATGAAGTTAAATGGTCCAAAAAAAAAGTTTCGTACACGTCTCCCAGAAAGTGGAAAGTCGAGTACATGCATGACTTCACGCGTCCACTACTGGATACAGAGAGTCAGAGGCTATAACATAATCGGCCTCATCATCTCTCGCGAGCTCGTCCTCTCCACTCCCCCAACTTGCCTCCCCCACACTGTGAAAACCCCCCATCCACTCACCGCACCTCTGAGGCGTCGACTTTCCCGTTTCCAACCGCAGCAGCATGAAGATAGGTATTGCATACGAGGTGGAGCAATAGGCGACCGCTGATGACCCACAAGTATAGGGGATCGCAACAGTCTTCGAGGGAAGTAAAACCCAATTTATTGATTCGACACAAGGGGAGACAAAGAACACTTGGAAGCCTTAACAGCGGAGTTGTCAATTCAGCTGCACCTGGAAACAGACTTGCTCGCAAGGGTTTATCAGTAGTAACAGTTTTATAGCAGTAGCAGTAGTGAAATAACAGCAGCAGAGTAACAAAGACAGCAGTAGTGATTTTAGTAAACAGCAGGATTAAAATACTGTAGGCACGGGGACGGATGTCGGGCGTTGCATGGATGAGAGAAACTCATGTAACAATCATAGCAGGGCATTTGCAGATAATAATAAAACGGTGTCTAAGTACAAAGCAATCAATAGGCATGTGTTCCATATATAGTCGTGCGTGCTCGCAATGAGAAACTTGCACAACATCTTTTGTCCTACCAGCCGGTGGCAGCCGGGCCTCAAGGGAAACTACTGGATATTAAGGTACTCCTTTTAATAGAGTACCGGAGCAAAGCATTAACACTCCGTGAACACATGTGATCCTCACATCGCTACCATTCCCTCCGGTTGTCCCGATTTCTGTCACTTCGGGGCCATCGGTTCCGGACAGCGACATGTGTATACAACTTATAGGTAAGACCATAAACAATGAATATCTTGATGAAGCAATAACATGTTCAGATCTGAGATCATGGCACTCGGGCCCTAGTGACAAGCATTAAGCATAACAAGTTGCAACAATATCATCAAAGTACCAATTACGGACACTAGGCACTATGCCCTAACAATCTTATGCTATTACATGACCAATCTCATCCAATCCCTACCATCCCCTTCAGCCTACAGCGGGGGAATTACTCACACATGGATGGGGGAAACATGGCTGGTTGATGTAGAGGCGTTGGCGGTGATGGCGGTGATGATCTCCTCCAATTCCCCGTCCCGGCGGAGTGCCAGAACGGAGACTTCTGGCTCCCGCGACGGAGTTTCGCGATGTGGCGGCGTTCTGGAGGGTTTCCTCGGCGACTTCGACTTCTCTCCGTGCGTTTTTAGGTCGAGGCCGATAAGTAGTCCGAAGGAGGGCGTCGGAGGCCGGCCGAGGGGGCCACACCACAGGGCCGCGCGGGCCCCCCCTGGGCCGCGCCGCCCTATGGTGTGGGGCCCTCGGGCCTCCACCTCAATTGTCCTTCTGGCTCCGTTAGTTTCCTGGGAAAATAGGGCCTTCTGCATAAATTCCGAGGATTTTCCCGAAAGTTGGATTTCTGCACAAAAACGAGACACCAGAGCAGTTTTGCTGAAAACAGCGTTAGTCCGTGTTAGTTGCATCCAAAATACACAAACTAGAGGCAAAACAATAGCAAAAGTGTTCGGGAAAGTAGATACATTTTGGACGTATCAACTCCCCCCCAAGCTTAGCTTATTGCTTGTCCTCAAGCAATTCAGTTAACAACTGAGCGATAAAAGAACTTTCACGAACACATTTGCTCATATGATGTATATATTCTCATGCTATGGCTAATACTTAAGCAGTTCATAATGAAATACATGCAAATAAAATCATCTAACAGCTATGCCAAACATGGAGAGGTACCAACAATTAATAATAAGCATCATGAATCATGTATATAAGCAGGATTGCAATGTTCATAAGAGAGTATGATAAAGTGGTATCTCGCTTGCCTGTATTTGATTGGCAAAACATAAATGCCCGGGCACCTCTGGAGTTCATAGAAAGACTAGAAGTAGTGATTGTCAAAAGATAAATGCATCAAAGTTATGCCACAATCAATCATATTTTGAGACAAGCATATTATACTAAGAATGACAGTTGTGCTCTCAAGATAGTGCTCAAAGAAATAATGGAGACACAACATAAAAGTAAAAGATTGACCCTTCGCAGAGGGAAGTAGGGATTAACATGCGCTAGAGCTTTTTGTTTTTATAAATCAGGAGTAAAATTATTTTGAGAGGTGTTTGTTGTTGTCAACGAATGGCAATGGGTACACTAACTACCTCGCCAACCGGACTTTCAAGAGCGGCTCCCATGAATTATTGTATATTTATATGGCACTCCTTCCAACCTTTCTTACACAAACCATGGCTAACCGAATCCTCGGGTGCCTGCCAACAATCTCATACCATGAAGGAGTGCCTTTTTATTTTATTTTTATTATGATGATGACACTCCCCCCAACCTTTGCTTTCACAAGCCATGGCTAACCGAATCCTTCGGGTGCCGTCCAACAATCACAAACCATGGAGGAGTGTCTATTTAAATTAATTAATTTGGGACTGGGAATCCCATTGCCAGCTCTTTTTGCAAAGTTATTGGATATGCGGATGTGCCACTAGTCCATATGAGAGTCTGTCAAAAGTAAATGACAAGGTTGAAAGCTAAACACCACATACTTCCTCATGAGCTATGAAACATAAACACAAATTGAGAAGCATTTTGAAGGTTTTAAAGGTAGCGCACGAGAATTTACTTGGAATGGTTTGAAATGCCATGTATAGGTATTTATGGTGGACACTTTTGGAACAACTTGGTTTTCAGGTGTTTGGAAGCACGAGCAGCGTTCCCGCTCAGTACAAGTGAAGGCTAGCAATAGACTAGGGAGCGACAAATCAAGAGAGCAGTAACTGTCATAATCATGCTTGCGGCAAAATAAATTAACGGAGGCATAAAAGTGATACAAGAACTCTGAAGCAATATAGATCATCGAGGCTTAATTGACTTTTTGTTCAGTCATATGCATGCGTGAGCATGTGCCAAGTCGATATAAATGAATTATTCAGAGGAGGATACCACAATGCCATACTTACTTATGAATAAAACAATGCAAGCAAACATCCATGACATGCTACTCATATTAATAAATTGGAGCTAAACATGAGAGATCATAAACTACTAGACTTTCTTAAATAACATATACCTCACATGAACCAACTAATCATGCTCACATGGATGAGTATATGTACAAAAATGAAAACAAATAGAGTTCATACCAGCCTCTCACCACAATCAGACTGTCGTAGATCGTCATTATTGCCCTTTCACTTGTGTAGCTTGGATAATATGAAATGAAAACCACGCTCCAGCCACCGAAGACCATTGAACTCATAAAGAACTTTACAAACCAGAGAAGAACAGCAAATGTTTTTGGTGTTTTTGAATTTGAGAATAAGAACAAGAGGAAACAAGCAAACAAAGCAAAATCTTTTTGGGTTTTCTTATAGCAAACTAGCAATAGCAAATAAAGCGAAACAAATGCAAGAAACCAAAGCAAACAAATGGTGAAGAGAAACAACAGAAATATTTTTGGTCTTTTTGTGTTTTGGAAAGGAAACAAAGCAAAAACAAGAAATAGCAAACTAAAAGAAACAAATAAAAGCGAGATGGCAGAAATCTGCCAAAACCTGACAGCAGTACAGAAATCGATTTTTACAAAAATCTTACGTTGCTCAAATCGAAAAGTGTTCAACTAATGAAAGTTAGATAACAACCTGGGGAACCTGCACAAAAATTGGCAGCTCAAAATAACGCTCTGGCTGTGCGTACGAATTTTTCTAGTAACAGTCCAGAATCTGTTTTCAGGCAGCACTTCCCCAAATATCATCTTCCTCTCATTAGAAAACCACTCAAACGAACAAAACAAGTATGTACAAGTATCCAGCAACCATAATATGCAAAGAATGAGTGATGCCGGTATACCTCCCCCCAAGCTTAGGCTTTTGGCCTAAGTGGAGTTCAATCCCATCGATCCCATGAGGTAGTGTCTCCGTAGTATGACGAAGATGGATCGTATTCCGGGTATGTGCTAGAAGAAGCACCCGGATACGTGATGGTGTGGTCGTAGGAGGCCCCGGCGTCCTCGGAGTCATGTTGCTGGTGGAAGTCTTTTATCTTCAAATGTTCATCCACTTCCTCCTTAGTGCACGACCATGATTGCCTGTCAATACTGAACAAACCTGGTTGGGGAAGAGGAATTTCCTTCTCATCCCCGTCAGAAAACAACATTCTATAGACCATATTATCTAAAGTAGAATCAGCGGTAACAAAATGATGACTCTTCATAGCAGCAATATCAAGTTTCCTAGGGGCCAATGGCACATCATTAGGATCAATAGGAAGATTTAGATATGTTAAAACACGCAGTGCAATAGTTCCTCCAAAAATAGGCCCCCTGTTAGTCAGGCGGCGAGCAATAAGAGCACCAAGGTGATAAGATGTCTGACCAGTAAGTGCAATACTCAAGAAAGCAAGATGGTAACTAGAAATGTTGCTAGTGTTCTCCCTACCAAGAATGCTAGTAGCAATGTAGTATGCAAAATATTTAATGGCGGGGAGTTGAATGTTCCTTATCTTGCCCCGCTGAATGGTGCGGCAATCATCATCGGTGATCCCTCGATAGAGCTCCAACAAGTCCCGGGGGTTGTCATCAATCCTGCTTGCTGTACCTACAGGGACAATATCCAATGCACGACAAAAATCCTCCAATTTCATAGTAACAGGATTACCATAGATCCTGAATGCAACCGTTGGCTCATATTGTTTGTTGTCGAACTTGAAACTCTCGACGAAGATTTTGGTGAGCATGTAGTATTGCTCCCTTTCATCTCCCACATAGGTGGTTAACCCTGCCCTGTTGACAAGGGCGAAGAAATCCTCCAATATCCCTGCATTCCTAAGAAAATCATAGCATGGAAAAGACGAAGCATTAGGAGCCCCGTTGTCCTCTTCGGGCGCGAAGCTAGGCGCGATGATGTCTTCATTGTATGATCGCCTAATCCGGGTGGCGGCCCTAGAAGGCCTCCCGGTGCTGGTTGTCCCTTTCTTGAACAACTCTCCAAAGTTGAACTTCTTCATAGCTTCTCTGAAATTTTCAACAAGTGATATAAAATTTGGTTTGGTGACATATAATTGAGGGAAACTATCATAGGAACTTGCTAGAGTACTAATCATGCATCAAAACAAGTTTATATATCTTAGAACAAGCATGCAAGCTCACTAAACATGTTACCTACAGCAGCAAAATATTCAAGATATACTCAACCAAACAAAATTCTACTTGGATGGGTGGAGGAGTCACATACCGAAGAGCAAATGTGCCAAATTTCAGACAGAAATCTGAGCTGAGCAAAGAGATCGAGAAATCTGGAGCTCTGGAGCAAAAACGCGAGAGAGAGGAACTTGGTACGAGTTTTTTCGGGAGAGAGAAGGTGCTGTGAGAAAGAGATGACAAAGTGGGGCAAAGGGGGGCCCACACCACATGGTGGCGCGGCCACCTCCCTGGCCGCGCCGGCCTATGGTCTGGCGCCCTCTGGTGCCCCACAGGTCATCCTCTGGTGCTCCCAGGTGCCTCGTCGAAAAATAGGACCAACGGTATAATTTTTGTGAATTTTTGAAAACTTTGAAAAATGCACATTTCTGGGTATTTAGTTTATTATTACTGGCCAGGAATTTTTTTTGAAATCTTCAATTAGCTAAGGAACTTTGCAAATTAAAAGTGCTACAGCAACTAGAGCAAGTAGAGGAAGAAAGAAATGTTGTTTACCTCCTCTATGCATATAAAAGGTATTTGTTAACAAGGTTGATCAAGTCTTGCCACCAAATAAATTTTACATAGCATAAGAAGAAATAAACCTCAAATCAATCATGTTACCTTGAATTGTATTGATATGGATCCAATCACGAGAGTTTGATATTCTTCTTTAGGCTCATATATAGGACAATCAATAGTTCCCACTTTAATACTTCTCACATTAGTAATAGTATTGACTCCACATACTTTATCAATCTTCTTGGGGAAATAGACGGTATGCTCCTTATCATCAACATTAAAAGTAACCTTTCCTTTATTGCAATCAATAACAGCCCCTGCGGTGTTAAGAAAAGGTCTCCCAAGAATAATAGACATATTATCATCTTCAGGCATTTCCAACACAACAAAATCAGTTAATATCAAGCAGTTAGTAGTAACTTGAACAGGAACATTCTCACATATACCAACAGGAATAGCAGTAGATTTATCAGCCATTTGTAAGGATATATCAGTAGGTATCAACTTATCTAAGTAAAGTCTCTTATAAAGAGAAAAAGGCATAACACTAACACCGTGCTCCCAAGTCACATAGAGCAGTTTTAACATAATTATTCTTAATAGAACAAGGAATAGTAGGTATACCTGGGTCGCCCAACTTCTTTGGAATTTTGCCATTGAAAGAGTAATTAGCAAGCATAGTGGAAATTTCCTCATTGGGGATTTTCCTTTTGTTAGTAACAATATCTTTCATATACTTTGAATAAGGAGGCAATTTAATAGCATCAGTCAAAGGGATTTGTAAGAATAAAGGTTTCATCCAATCACAAAATTTATTATAGTGTTCTTCTTCCTTTGATTTTAGTTTCTTAGCAGGAAAAGGCATTTGCTTTTGCACCCAAGGTTCTCTTTCATTACCATGTTTCTCAGCAATAAAATCTTCTTTAGTGTACCTTTTATTTTTAACATGCTTTTCAGGTTCTTCTTCAACCTCTTCTTTATCAGGAGTATTATTCTTATCATTATCATTATCATGTTCATTACCACTTTCAGTTTCAGCATCAGAAATAGAAATACTATTAGGATCATTAACAGGCTCAGAGGATTCTACAACATTTTTATGTTTCTTCTTCTTTTTCTTCTTAGAATGAGCACTAGGTTCAATGCGTTGAGAATCTTGTTCAATTCTTTTGGGGTGCCCTTCAGGATATAGAGGATCCTGGGTAGAGACACCACCTCTAGTTGTTACTTCATAAGCATGTTTCTCTTTAGAATTATTCCCTAACAAGTCATTTTGCACTTTAGTGAGTTGATCAATTTGAGTTTGAATCATATGAAAATGTTTAACAAGCATCTTAACATCATTGGAGGTTCTCTCCACAATACCATGCAATTCACGAATAGCTCAAGAATTTTCCATTAAATGATTCTCTACTCTCATATTAAAATTTTCTTGCTTAACAATATAATTATCAAACTCATCTAAGCATTGTGCAGGAGGCTTCGAATACGGAATATCTTCCCTAGTAAAGCGTTGAAGGGAGTTTACCTCAATCAGGGATGAAGGGGGAATTATCTCACATATATCTTCTATGGGAGGAAGGTTCTTCACATCTTCAGATTTAATACCTTTCTCCTTGAGAGACTTCTTGGCTTCCCTCATATCTTCATCATTCAATTTAATCATACCCCTCTTCTTCAATATTGGCGTTGGAGTTGGTTCAGGTGTAGTCCAATCATCATGATTCCGGCTTATTTTAGCCAATAATTCTTCAGCGTCGTCTGGAGTTCTTTTCCTGAAAACACAACCAGCACAACTATCCAGGTATGCCCTAGACTCAATGGTTAGTCCACTATAAAATATATCAAGTAAATCATGCTTTTCCAGATCATGCTCAGGCCGAGCTCTAATAAGAGAGCAAAATCTCGCCCAAGCCTCAGGCAATTTCTCTTCATCTCCCTAGTCAAAATTATAAATTCTCTGCAAAGCAATATGTTGAGCACTAGCAGGGAAGTATTTGCGGAAGAAAACATCAAGCAATTCTTTCGGACTTTTAATAGAATTAGGTTGCAAATTATTATACCAAGTTTTAGCGTCATCCTTTAATGAGAATGGAAAGATTTTAGCAACAAAGTAAGTACGCATCTTGACATCATCAGAAAACAAGCTACTTAGAGTAGATAACTCAGTCATGTGTTCAACAGCACTTTCTTTTTCAGTACCACAAAAGGGTGTTTTCTCAACAATAGCTATAGAAGATAGATCAAGAGAAAAATCATAATCTTTATCCCTAATGTTTATAGGAGATGTGGCAAATTTAGGATCAGGAGACAGTTTATATCTAACAGCATGTTCTGCAAGCAACTTTTTAATTTTTCTTGCATCAGTAGTAGCATTGTATTTTTCAATAAAATCATCATTAAGCTCCACATAATCTTCCTCAGGATCATCACTAAAATAATCAAGTTCAGGTGAATTAACAGGTGTAGTAGCATTAGGAGTTTCAGTATTTTCAATTTGTCTAGACCTAGCAATCGTAGCATCTAGAAAGGATCCCAATGAACCACTATCATCAAGCACAGCAGAAATATTATCAATATTATGAGAATTTTCAGATTCAGCAGAAGTACCCGCATGTGAAGCATGTGGCGGTGAAACAAGTTTATCAATCACAGATGGTGAATCAAGAGCAGCAGAGGTACTCAGAGTTGTACCTTTTCTTGTAGTGGATGGTAATATGGCGACCTTAGTATCGCGAGGTTTACCCATGATGGAGAATTTGCAGCGAACAATATTAATCCAAGTGAACTTCCAAATAAAGCTATGCTCCCCGGCAACGGCGCCAGAAAATAGTCTTGATGACCCACAAGTATAGGGGATCGCAACAGTCTTCGAGGGAAGTAAAACCCAATTTATTGATTCGACACAAGGGGAGACAAAGAACACTTGGAAGCCTTAACAAATGGAGTTGTCAATTCAGCTGCACTGGAAACAGACTTGCTCGCAAGGGTTTATCGGTAACAGTTTTATAGCGATAGAGTAGTGAAATAACAGCAGCAGAGTAACAAAGACAGCAGTAGTGATTTTAGTAAACAGCAGGATTAAAATACTGTAGGCACGGGGACGGATGTCGGGCGTTGCATGGATGAGAGAAACTCATGTAACAATCATAGCAGGGCATTTGCAGATAATAATAAAACGGTGTCTAAGTACAAAGCAATCAATAGGCATGTGTTCCATATATAGTCGTGCGTGCTCGCAATGAGAAACTTGCACAACATCTTTTGTCCTACCAGCCGGTGGCAGCCGGGCCTCAAGGGAAACTACTGGATATTAAGGTACTCCTTTTAATAGAGTACCGGAGCAAAGCATTAACACTCCGTGAACACATGTGATCCTCACATCGCTACCATTCCCTCCGGTTGTCCCGATTTCTGTCACTTCGGGGCCATCGGTTCCGGACAGCGACATGTGTATACAACTTATAGGTAAGACCATAAACAATGAATATCTTGATGAAGCAATAACATGTTCAGATCTGAGATCATGGTACTCGGGCCCTAGTGACAAGCATTAAGCATAACAAGTTGCAACAATATCATCAAAGTACCAATTACGGACACTAGGCACTATGCCCTAACAATCTTATGCTATTACATGACCAATCTCATCCAATCCCTACCATCCCCTTCAGCCTACAGCGGGGGAATTACTCACACATGGATGGGGAAACATGGCTGGTTGATGTAGAGGCGTTGGCGGTGATGGCGGTGATGATCTCCTCCAATTCCCCATCCCGGCGGAGTGCCAGAACGGAGACTTCTGGCTCCCGCGACGGAGTTTCGCGATGTGGCGGCGTTCTGGAGGGTTTCTGGCGACTTCGACTTCTCTCCGTGCGTTTTTAGGTCGAGGCCGATAAGTAGTCCGAAGGAGGGCGTCGGAGGCCGGCCGAGGGGGCCACACCACAGGCCGCGCGGCCCCCACAGGCCGCGCCGCCCTATGGTGTGGGGCCCTCGGGCCACCACCTCAATTGTCCTTCTGGCTCCGTTAGTTTCCTGGGAAAATAGGGCCTTCTGCATAAATTCCGAGGATTTTCCCGAAAGTTGGATTTCTGCACAAAAACGAGACACCAGAGCAGTTCTGCTGAAAACAGCGTTAGTCCGTGTTAGTTGCATCCAAAATACACAAATTAGAGGCAAAACAATAGCAAAAGTGTTCGGGAAAGTAGATACGTTTTGGACGTATCAACCGCCCACGCAGAGGATGCCTCTACGGTAGTGGCCGTCGCGGTGGGTGAGGCTTCACCGGGCACCCAGGCCGCTCGTCTCCTCTGCTTGTCGGATTCTTCGACCTCGGTCGAAATGGGCGTCCTGGCCGTCACGACGGGTGAGGCTTCACCGGGCACCCATGCCGCTCGTCTCCTCTGCTTGTCTGGTTCTTCGACCTCGGTCGAAACGGGCGTCCGGGCCATCGAGCAGAAGGTGGATACCAATGTTGTTTATCCCGCCGAAGATGTGCACGGCGTTGCAGGCCACCACGGCGAGGTCTTCCTAGGCCCGATGCTGGACGCGAACCTCGACCCCTTCGACGATTTCGGCCCAAACGTTCAGTTCCAGGAGGATGTTGAGGGTGATGACGAGGAGGTACTTCTCTTTTACCGAAACTGTCCCAACCCTCTTTGTGTCATATTGCTGTTCACATGGTTTGCACGAGCCTGGTTCTTGATTGATTTGATATCCTACCTTGTTCTTGTAGATGTAATTGATTCTACGATTCGTAAGATCAGATTCTAGTTTAATTTCGACTAATCTGCCATGTAGTCATATAATCAATTTATGTGTTCATACTTAGTGGACTTGCAATTGTTGTGGCTTATGTTCATGGTTGTTCATAGGGTTTCTCATGATTTATTACGATTTCTTCTGCCATTTACTTGTTCTACACATTTAATTTTAGGGTTTCTAAGGTTTGATTATGTTAGTGGAGTATTTATTCGATCTGTCATAAAAAACCTGATTATGTAGTACTTAATAATTCATAGGAGTATTCTGATGACATGGACAACAACAAGGTGCGCAGGGACCGGAAAAGCCGCTATGTTCTCAAGCGGCTGAAGGGTTTCTGCATGCGCGGGGAGCTATTTTGCCCATTATGTGGCAAATTTCTCTAGAAGGACATCCACAGCCTGATCCAACATGCGATGGGTGTAGGCCTAAGTACATAGGGGGAAACACCGCCCTGCAACCAAGGCCAAGCACGCATCATATGGCCTCTTCCTCCAGAATTACGTCTTGCCTAGCTTGCTCCACGTCAACGCCCCTGCTGCTGGCCCTCATGCTCCTGGTCATGTTTAAAGTTCATATGTGTAATCTTAATCCCTTTGGAAGTTCAGCATTAAACTCTACTAGTACAACCGTGGTGGTCTTGTGATGTAGTACTCTTTTGATGCATTTGTGATGTAGTAGTACTTTTTTTGAAATGATATAGTACTATCTAAGAAAAGTACTCCCTCCGATTCACATTCATTTCACATCAAGAAATATGGATCAGAGCGAGGGAGTAAATTAAACATGGCATCTCGTGCATGAAGCTTGACATATCAATCAGGTTGGCTAGAATAGCAATACAATGCTGCTCATTAGGCAAATGCATGCCATGTACGATAGTATACATCCAGTAAAGAAGTCTATACTGACATAAAAAAACTACTTTGGGGATGAGAGTCAATTGGGGCATCTACAATATAGAAAATCTTGCTCGTAGATGATTTTGGCTAAGAGGGTTTTACTCACATTACACGTGCCACTTTCCTTGTCTGCAAAACAAGTTCCAATAAAGGGAGAGGAAAGAAGAGGGTATTGTGGGCGAGATTGAACACCTTTTTTATGTGTTAAGCTGAGGCCTCGTTTAGATGAGGATTTCGACTTATGCCTAACAGCTCAACACACCCACAAATAATTCTGCTTGCGCGCACCACCGTTCATTAAAATAACAATATTAGCTCGCAAGATTAAGAATGAAGTGAATTTAAGTAACTTGGTAAGCTTTTCAAGCAATATATTCAGAGAAAGAGCACACATGTTCGGCTCAAAATAATCATAAGAGAAGAACAATAAATCTAAGGCACCACATGGATTCATACCTTGAGTCGACGCTGGCTCGTAGAAGGGCGGCCGCGCCTCGAGGATGCCGGGGACGTCTCCACCTCGGTCTCACATGTGACTGCTTATCGGCGGGTGGTGCGCCGCGCCATGTAGAAGATCTATCAAGAGAGGAGAGCCCGATGACGCTACCGACGCCTCAACCTTGATAGCACCGACCTGTTGCTCCGCACCGAGATGCGCCACGTGCAAGATTTAGCAGATGCACCAATTTTAGAGATATGTCATGATCATTGTAACAAATTTCAACGTGATGATGATTTGATCTTGTACTCGGCCTTGAACATAAGAACTAGTACAATCTCACATTTTTTTTATCATTATCCTTTGCGATATTTAGCGGATGCGCCAAATTCAGAGAAATATCATGATCATGGTAACACAATTTTCAATGCAATGATGATTTGATGTTGCACTCGACCTTGAACATAAGTACTAGTACGGTCTCACAAATTTGTATCATTATACTTTGCAAGTTTTAGTGGATGCGCCCATTTTCAGAGGTAGATCATGATCACGGTAAGTTGGTAACAAATTTTCAACGTGATGATGATTTGATTTTGCACTCGGCCTTGAACAGAGGTACTAGTACGGTCTCACAATTTTTTATCATTATACTTGGACGGTGGCCAAATTCAAAATCTCATAGCGGCAAAACTTCCCGCCCACAAAATACAAAAATTTCACACGCTTCCAAATTCCCATTCTACCCCTGTGGAGATGGCAGCAAAGTCGGTTGGTGGGGGGGTCTACCCGTCATTTTTTGGATCACCACCTCCCTAGCCCGGAAACCCTCCCAAAAAAATACATTTCCTTCAGACCACCCACCGGAACTTCCCAAGTCCCTCTCTCCCACCTCCACGACCACCGCACCGGAACATCCCCGCCGGACTTCCCTGGCCTACCCGAGCCCTCGCGATCCTCGTCATCCGGCTGCCTGCCGGAGCCGCTTCATCGATGCCGTCATCAACCGGACCGGATCATCCCTGCCGTACCTCGAAACCATATGCTCATCCAGCAGTCTACCGCAGTCGCTTCAGCTGCGGTATCGTCCACCCCGCCGGAGCCGCTTCGCCGGAACCGTCGGCCACCGCCACGGATCGTGCTCACCGACACCGCCGGGCATGAACCGGATCTGCTTCACCGGCGCCTTGCATGATCTAAACTCTTCTACTGTCGCTTTTCTATTGCTTGCACCCGCAAGTTCTTGTTTAATCTTGGGGAACTTTGTTTGTGCTAACGACGCGCCGTTACGTTTTTGCAGATGAGATGAGTAACCATGAAGTGTAATGGCCGTCTCTCCAACCCCAAGTAGCACATGTAGCGTACTTCATCACCGGATCTATCAACCCCAGGAAGATCTGCTGTGACTCCCACAGAGTGCTTCTCCTAATGTAAGTCCCTTGTTTTAGCGCCATGTTCTCGGGTTCAGATGCTTGTTTGTCGAAGCTCTTTTAGTTCATACCTAGATATGACCGTAACACGTTGCTATTTTCTACTTCATTGCTAACTTTAAGAGATTGAACATTTTGGTTTGCATTCCCTGCTCTGTAGATGTAGCCATCATAACTTCTATCTTGCTCAGTCGTTGTTACAAAAATTATAGGTATTATAGTAACATCCTGCTATTATTTAGTTCATGGCCAATTTTAAGTAATTGCACATGTTGGTTCGCATTCCACTGCTCTATAGCTTTTGGCATCGTAACTTCTATATTTGGTTTACATTCCCTGCTCTGTAGATCTAGCCATCATAACTTTATCTTGCTCGATCGTTGTTACAAAAATTATGGCCTGCTACTATGTTGTTTGTGCCAATTTTTTACTCCATGAACATGTTGGCTTGCATTCCTCGTACTACAGGTGATGCCATTTTTTGTATCTAGTTCATTGTAAGCTAACAAAGTAAGGACTTAGTTTGGCATGCTATCACTCGCTATCTAGCCCGTAGTACAAATAAACTTGTCATACTACTAGATAATAATTTTGCGTGCCATCTTGTTCTTCAAAAGCTGCATTATTGACTTGTTTCTCTGACTTGGCATGACGCTCACATATGGAAAGCTGAACATATTGGTTTGCATTCCCTCTTATACAAGTTCACAGGTAATCCCACTATATTACGTATCTGGTCCATCCTAAGCTCCGGCATTAACTATCCTCTATGTGTTGCTCATTACAAGTTTATATCCCGAAACATCTTGATTTGCATCCCCTTCACTATAAGTTCAGGAGTATTATTTAGTTCATGGCCAAAATGAAGTAATTGCACTTGGCACATGTTGGTTCACATTCCCTCCTCTTTAGCTTTTGCCATCGTAACTTCTATTTTTGGTTTACATTCCTGCTCGTAGATGTAGCCATCATAACTTCATCTTGCTCGATCGTTGTTACAAAATTTATAGCTTTGCTACTATGTTGTTCATGCCAATTTTGTACTCCCCGAACATGTTGGTTTGCATGGGACTCGGCGTAGTAAGTCCGCTGTTTCATTCTAACATGCTTTCGTTATATTGTTTGTTGGTATGCGGCATGCACTCTTTGTTTGCTTATTGTGCGCATTACAATGATCTTGTTATAACGACGAAATGATGAGTTCCAAATTCTTTGGCAAACAATATTGCGAGTGTCTTTGCGTTTCCATTGTTGCTATCTTAACTTGTAATGTCTTTGTTTCAGATATAGGTGCCGCATGGACAACTTAAAAGATTGCCGGATCGCTTCATTGTATTGCTAGGTTTAATTACCATTCAATTTCTCTGGGTTACGTAATATTTTTCAAAGCCTTGCACTGATGTAATATTTAGTTAGTTTTTATAGTTCTTTCGCGCATTTTTCTTTGGTGCTTGTGGTAAGTGAGGCTATCCGACGTAAATCAATGCTTTGCGTAAATATTCTCGATATCTAAATCACGAATTCCTATCCCTTAAACGGCCCAATTAAGCGAAATCACATACGTGCGACCCGCAAAATCCTAAAGCGCCTTTTACGCCGGCATATAAACAGCAACTAAACGGGCTGGCCCACTTACTTATTGGGCCAGCCCACTTGATTTACTGTGGACCCCACACTCTAATTGGGCCGGCCCACTTGCTTTAAGGTGGACCCCACCCACTACTGGGCCGGCCCACTAACTAGTTGGGCCAGCCCAATTGCTTTTGCGGTGGACCCCGCATACTAAATGGGCTGGCCCTTTAACAGGAAAGTGGGACCCACCGGTGCTTTTGGCCCGGCCCACTCGCTTGTTGGGCCCGCCCAGTTGCTCTATGGTGGACCCCACTTACTAAATGGGCCGCCCTTTAAGAGTAAAGTGGGACCCACTGTGTTTTTGGCCCGCCCACTAGCGTGTTGGGCCGGCCACTTGCTATATGGTGGACCCCACATACTAAATGGGCGGCCCTTTAACAGAAAGTGGGACCCACGGTGTTTTGGCCCGACCCACTATCTTGTTGGGCCGGCCCACTTGCTATATGGTGGACCCCACATACTAAATGGGCCAGCCCTTTAACCGGAAAGTGGGACCCACTGTGTTTTTGGCCCGCCCACTATCTTGTTGGGCCGGCCCACTTGCTATATGGTGGACCCCACATACTAAATGGGTGGCCCTTTAACAGAAAGTGGGACCCACCGTGCTTTTGGCCCGGCTCATCGGCTTGTTGGGCCAGCCCATTTGATCAAATGTGGACCCCACGTACTAAATGGGCCTACAGATAGCAGGAAAGTGGGACCCACATGCTAATTGGGCCGGCCCAATAACTTCTTGGGCCGGCCCAGTTGCTTTAATGTGGACCCCACTTTGTAAATGGGCCGGTCCGATACCAGGAAAGTGGGTCCCACATGTCTTGTGGGCCGGCCCTTTTGCCTGTTGACCGGTCAAACGAGTGCATTCGGCCCGGCCCACATGCTTAGTGGGCCGGCCCATTAAAGTTTTGACCAGTCAACCTTAGAGGTTAGGCCCGGCCCACGTAACTAATGGACCAGCCCAGCTATATAGTTGACCGGTCAAACTAAGTCAGCTGGCCCGGCCCGCAAACTTAATGGGCCGGCCCGCTTAAGACGTGGCAGGCCTCGTGTGGGCCTACCATCTACCACGGGGTTTCAGCCGGTTAACGCCGTTAACTGCCAGTTAACGGCGTCTGCCACGTGTCAGTTTGCATGACGTCAGCAGTCAACGGGCTCCCGGAAACACTTGGGCAACGGTCCGATTTTCCGTGGCGGAAGGGCGCACAAGCGCGACGGACCGAAAAAATCGTCGTAGGACTTTGCCTGACGCAGTTTCCACAACAGAACCCATATCGTCGGGTTAGGCCCATAGGCGACGAAAAATACCCCTTAGCGGACGATTTTGAGACGTTGTCTATCAGAACTTTTCTTGTAGTGTACGAGTAGGTTTACAATAGATCTATCTCCAAACTTTCCTTGTTCGGCTCCTTCCTTGTCTTGTACTTCAAGTAATCTTCCGTCGCACCGCCCTAGTGGCCCATCTTGCCATCGGGTACCTTCATGGGCCTCCAATTGGGCTGTGCAGGGTAGAGCAACGTTGGTTACCCGAAGGGTAATGCCCACGTCAATGCTAGAGTTTGATGATTTCATTCTCAACCTACAAGGTAACACTAAAAAGCATGTTTCAAATCTCATGGTTCGTATAGCTCAATAAAATGATATTCTTGAGAAAAAGGGTCAAATAGAGAGAGAAGACTCTCTTGAAATCTATGCTCTTAAAAATGCTCTTGAGGAAAGTCAAGAAACTATAGCTTCTCTTGAGGAGAGGCTAGAAACTCTTGAAGAGCCTCCAGATAAAATTAACAAGCTCACAAAAGCTAGAGATCTTGCTAGGGCTAAGTCTAAAGTGCTTAAAAAGGAAAAGGCCCAATTTGAGGTTGATCATGAGAAACTTGTGAAAGATCTAGATGAACTAGACAAAGCTCACAAAGCTTTGAAGAGTGAATACACTCTCCTATCCAAGTCTTATGATCAACTTCAAATTAGGCTTGCTTCATATGATGTGCCTAGTACCTCTACTCCTTCATGTGATCATGCAAATGTTATTGAGGAAAATGCTAGGTTGAAGGATGAACTTGCTAAGGCCTCCTCACCCCAAAGTAAACTTTCGTTGGATGATCTTTTGAGTAAGCAAAGATCTAACAATGGGAAGGAGGGCCTTGGTTATGGGGCCAAGGCAAAGAAGGCAAACAAGCAAAAGGCCAAGCCCGCACAAGAGAAGGAGAAAGATATCACTAATGGTGAAGCCCCTAAGGGCAAAACCATTAATGATGATGATGCGGGAAATGCTAACCCTCACTATGTTTTATTTAAAGATTATTATGGTGATGTTTATGCTAAATATGTTGGCCCATATGATGGTTATGTTGCTTGGTCTATTTGGGTCCCAAAGACCCTTGTTGCTAACAAAAGAGGACCCATTGTGAAATGGGTACCTAAATCCAAGAATTGATCTCATGTAGGACTATGCCGCCGGAGGGTCAAAATGGGTACTTGATAGTGGATGTACAAGTCATATGACCGGCGGCAAGAACCTCGTCAAGGAGTTGAGGCCCAATATAAATAATATCACCGTCTCCTTTGGCGATAGTTCTACATCCGAGGTAATGGGTTTTGGCAAGGTTGTGGTTGCACACAACATTACTCTTGTGGATGTCATGCTTGTCAAAACCCTTGGTTACAATTTGCTTTCCGTTTCCGCCCTTGGCAAGATGGGTTTCGCCGTCTTTATTGATAATGATATTGTGGTCCTCTTGTGGAGCAAGACTCTAAAAGTCGCTTTTGTTGGGTATCGCGAACATAACTTGTATGTGGTGGACTTTTCGGGGACCACCACTTCAAGTGCGATGTGCCTATTCGGAAAGGCGGACGTGGGTTGGTTGTGGCACCGCCGCTTAGCCCATATCAACATGAGAACTTTGCAAAGTCTTCACAAGGGGAACCATATTGTGGGACTAATGGAAAATGTTTCTTTTGCCAAAGATCGTGTTTGTAGGGCTTGTGTTGAAGGCAAAATGCATGACTCTCCGCATCCAAGCAAGACTATCATCTCTTCCAAGAGGATCTTGGAGCTCCTTCATGTGGATCTCTTTGGTCCCGTTACTCATGCAAGTCTTGGTGCGAAGAAACATTGCTTGGTGATTGTTGATGATTACTCAAGATATACTTGGGTCTACTTTCTCAAGACGAAAGATGAGACTCAACAAATATTCATTGACTTTGCTACCGAGGTGCAACGCCAACACAACCTCCTCATTATGGCAATAAGAAGTGACAACGGCTCCGAGTTCAAGAACTATACACTCAATGATTTTCTTAGTGATGAGGGGATACATCATCAATATTCCGCTGCTTACACCCCTCAACAAAATGGTGTTGCGGAGAGGAAGAACCGGACTCTTATGGATGTGGCAAGATCTATGATGGCGGAGTATAAATCCCGCTATAACTTTTGGGCCGAAGCCATCTCCACTGCTTGCCACTCTTCTAACCGGCTCTATCTCCGCAAGGGATTGAACAAGACTCCATATGAAATACTCACCGGCAACAAGCCCAATATCTCATACTTCAAGGTGTTCGGTTGTAAGTGTTTCTACAAAATCAAAGGAGTTCGTTTGTCTAAATTTGCTCCTAAAGCTTTGGAGGGTATATTTGTTGGTTACGGTGCCGAATCTCACACTTATAGAGTCTTTGATGTATCCTCCGGGATTATCATTGAATCTTGTAGTGTGAAGTTCGAAGAAAATGATGGCTCCAAAGTGGGGCAAGTTGATGTATGTGCAGGTGATGAAATACCTCAAGATGCCATAGTAAGAATGGGTGTGGGATTTTTCCGCCCCATTGAGGGACACGGTGTGGCGTCTCGGGAAGAACTATGCTTTACCACGGTGGAGCCCTCATCCTCTCAACATCAACAAACCCCTTCTCTTGAAGCTAATGATGCACCAACCCAAGAACAAGAAGAAAACCCTCCCTCTCATGAACAAGATCAAGGACAAGATCAACCAAGAATTTATGATGATATTTGCGCTTCACCAAATATTGTCCAAGATCAAGCACATGAGGATGAGCAACCTCAAGAAATTGAGGAAGCTCAAGTTGAAGGTCAAGATGGGGACCCAAACGATCAAGTTGATCAAGTGACACCTCCAAGGCCAAGAAGAACCAAGGAGGAGATCGAGGCCCGTCGTTTAGCAAGAAGAGATAGGACCCTTGAAATTCGTGGACACACTCATGACAAGGTCCTTGGTGATGTTCGAGCAAAAGTCTCCACAAGAAGGCAATTGGCTAACTTTAGCAATCATCATGCTTATATCTCCGTAGTGGAACCCAAGAAAGTGTTTGAAGCCCTTGAAGATTCGGATTGGGTGGAAGCTATGCACGAGGAACTCAACAACTTCAAGCGCAACAAAGTGTGGACCTTAGTAAAGAAGCCAAAGGAGTGCCGCAATGTTATAGGCACTAAATGGATATTCAAGAACAAGCAAGATGAGTTTGGAAATATTGTGAGGAACAAGGCAAGATTGGTGGCTCAAGGTTTCTCTCAAGTTGAAGGATTTGACTTTGGAGAGACCTATGCTCCCGTGGCTCGCCTTGAGTCCATCTGTATCCTTCTTGCTTATGCATCGCATCATAACTTTAAGTTACAACAAATGGATGTGAAAAGTGCTTTTCTTAATGGTCCTTTGCATGAAGAGGTGTATGTTAAGCAACCCCCGGGGTTCGAGGATCTCAACTTTCCTAACCATGTCTACAAGCTTGATAAAGCACTTTATGGTCTCAAACAAGCTCCTAGAGCTTGGTACGAGCACCTTAAGGAATTGTTGGTAGACCGTGGGTTTGATGTTGGGCTAATCGACCCCACTCTTTTTACTAAGAGGGTCAATGGGGAGCTTTTAGTTTGCCAATTATATGTTGATGATATTATATTTGGCTCTACTAACAAAGCTTTCAATGATGAATTCTCAAAGCTTATGACCGATAGGTTTGAGATGTCTATGATGGGAGAGATGAAGTTCTTCCTCGGTTTTGAGATCAAGCAATTGAGGGAAGGAACCTTCATCAATCAAGCAAAATATCTCCAAGACATGCTCAAGAGGTTCAAGATGACCGAGATGAAAGGTGTGGCCACTCCTATGGTTACCAAATGTCATCTTGCTCTTGATCCCAATGGTAAAGAGGTGGATCAAAAGGTATATCGCTCCATGATTGGATCCTTGCTTTACCTTTGTGCATCTAGACCGGACATAGTGTTGAGTGTTGGTGTGTGTGCAAGGTATCAAGCTTCTCCTAAGGAGAGCCACATGATGGCTCTCAAAAGAATCTTTCGATATTTGGTTGATACCCCAAGATATGGTATTTGGTACCCCAAAGGCTCAAGTTTTATTCTCAATGGATATACCGATGCGGATTGGGCGGGTGACAAGGATGATAGGAAATCAACTTCCGGGGCTTGCCAATTCCTTGGTAGGTCCTTGGTGTGTTGGTCTTCTAAGAAGCAAAATTGTATATCTCTCTCCACCGCCGAAGCCGAATATGTTGCCGCCGCAAGTGGATGCACTCAATTGTTATGGATGAGGCAAACTTTAAAGGAATACGGTGTCATTTGTTACAAAGTGCCTCTATTATGTGACAATGAAAGTGCCATCAAGATTGCCTATAATCCGGTGCAACATTCAAGAACGAAGCATATTGAGATCCGGAATCATTTCATTAGGGATCATGTTGCCCGTGGTGATATTGAGCTTATCTATGTTCCAACCAAAGATCAACTTGCCGATATATTCACGAAGCCTCTTGATGAAGCAAGGTTCACTTATTTGAGGAATGAGCTAAATATCATTGATTCAAGGAGTATAGCTTGACCATCTTGCAAACACACCTTTGTCTCAAAACTTTATTTGGTTTAGATGTGGGCATGGAAATAGGGGGAGTGCGGTTTAAATTATTGAGCTATCCCTCCCCCCATAATGCCAACATTAAGAAATCATTCTCTTAATATCATATGTTGATATGTGAGCTTCAATGATGAGTAGTGGCTTGGACCCAAGATATATCTTCGCGGTTCCATGTCACAACACTCATATATGGTGGCCTAGGCCACCACACTCTTCCTTGTGAAGAGTTGGAGTTAATTGGACCTTATCGCCTCTTATTTGACATCTCCATGTTCTTATGGGAAATCACTCTAGTTTGGCCTTATTTGCTCATATCTTGCAAACTTGAGTTATCATGTACCATTAACAGTTTGAGTTTTCTAAACCTAAGCCTACACTCATCTATAAGCCATTTCCATCTTGCTCATCTGTCATGTTTGGTAAAAACTTGGAGTTTGAGGTTTCTCGGTCGGATGATCTAGGTTGCCCCATCTTATTGGTAAATATGCATCTTATATGTGAGGTGATAGTTTATTGCACCACATATGGGCACGCAAATAACCGACTAAAGATAGGCGGGATTAACGGTGTTCCGGAATTTCCAGAACACCGGATAATCCGCCCCCCAGGCGACCCGGAAAATCCGGCCCGGCCGGATTATCTGCCCTAAACTAGGGCCGGATTATCCGGCCTGGGCTGATCTTGAAAGGGCTGAGGACGAGGCCGCGGGGGGGAAACGGTTCTTTCCACCCCCCACGCGCCTCTCTCTCCTCTCTCTCCTCTCAAGTTCGCCGGAGCTTCTCCTCCTCGCCGGAGTCGCCCCGTCCACTCCCTCCCGGAGTTTTTGGGTGGATCGGGTGCCCCTCCCTCCTAGCTACCTTCTCCTCCAAGCGGCTTTCGCAATGGATGCGGGTATGACTCACAATCCCTAACCCTAGGGGTTGTGATTTGTATGTGCTATTTTCTTGGTGGATTTGGTGTCTAGTTGTTCCAAATTGCTTGTAGTGTACTCCTCTTGCATGCTATAAGGCCGATCTGTCCCAAGACAAGCTGTTGTTTGCAAAATCTGCTAGATTCACAGGGCCGGATTATCCGGCCCCCGCGAGGACCGGATTATCCGGTCTGGCCGGATTATCCGCCCCCTTGGGGCACCGGATTATCTGGCCTGGAGCTTCATCGCCACTGCAGTTCTGCTACAATCTATCTTGTTTTAGACTTGTACCAGCTTATAGTATGTTTCTAGAGTGCATTCCTGTATCATACATGACTTATGAGCATTATCTTCTCTTTGCTATCCATCTTTGCTATTCACAGGTCGTACTTCTCGGGGTACTTCTCGGAGACGCCCAAGGGCTGATCGGTCAAGTGATGAGTTCGTGTCCAACGCTCCTCGCAAGTCAACCTCATCTAGGCACAAGAACAAGGCATCAAGGGAAAACTACAAGACCATGGACCCTATTTCTTATTCTGCTATCCGCATGAAGAACTGGTATGAAGACCTCCCAAGGGATGAAGAAACAGAGGGCAAGAAATTCTGGTGCATGGAACAGGAGCCCATGAAGAAAGTATGTCCCATGCAAGCTATCGATGTGGACGTTCTGGCAGTCAACGATCACTTTGCAGATGCCATCTGGGTGGCTGGTAGGATGGGCTTGAAGGATTTGATGAAGATTCGATGTGACTATAGTCCAAAGTTGGTGAAGCAGTTCTTTGCTACATTGGCCATCCAGAAAGATGATGACCGTACTATGGAATGGATGTCTGGCTCCACTCCTCAGACCGACACCTTGCGCCGTTTCTTGCTATTCTTGGAGTTCCTGCAGAAGGAGGCCGTCGTCTCCATGGACCTCAGAAGGCAGATAAGAATGCACTGTTTGACCTCTATACATCTGCTGGAAAAGTGGGAGAGACCAAGGGGCTGCTTAGCATTTATAGTCAGTTACTCAGGTTCTTTCGGTCCACCATCGCTCCTAGTGGTGGTAACAATGATGCTCTCCGGGGAACTCTTGTGGATCTCATGTACCTCAGCTTTCGGTGTGCTCGTGATGAGAATGAGGAACGTAACTACACTATTGATATCATGGACTACATCTTCCATGAGATTCATGATGCCATGATCTCCCGCACCACTATACCTTATGCGCCCTACATCCAGCTCCTCATCAACAACACTGCGGGCGTGAGTGGTGAAGACTTGAGCAGGTACCCTATGATGAATCACTCTGTCAAGAAGGCCTACAAGCTTAAGCATGTCTCGTCTACTGTACCTCCACCTGACTCATTCATGGGTGATGCTCGTTCTAGTGGATTTGCTTCTGCTCGCCATCCTGACCTCCCTGCTATGAAGAAACAAGTGAACATGCTCAGTTGGTTTCAGCGTTACGTCCTTTGCATGAACATTGAGATCCATAAGGAGAACTATGCGGCCAGCCGGGAGCGTTCTGAGATTAAGCATACTCAGGCGGTTATTCTGCACAAGCTCAGTGGTGAGCAAGGACCCCCTCCTCAGCCTCCAGCTCACCCAGGTTACAGTGGGTGGCATTCTGCACAGGTTCCGTGGAGTGATCTTGATAGTTGCATTCAGAGGTCCAGTCTCACTCGCCGTTCTCCGGATGCACCTGACACTGATGAAGAAGCAGAAGAAGAAGAAGAAGAAGAAGAAGAAGAAGAAGAAGAAGAAGAAGAAGAAGAAGAAGAAGAAGAAGAAGAAGAAGAAGAAGAAGAAGAAGAAGAAGAAGAAGAAGAAGAAGAGGCGCAAGAGTCCGATGATGATGATGCCTCCGAGTGATCCCCATGGGGCGAGTAGCATCGCGCTTGTCCCCTTTTTGGCGTCTCGATGCCAAAGGGGGAGAAGCATTCTATTAGGAACTCTCTCGGGGATTTGCATGGTTTGGGCACAAGCATATGCGTTTATCATTCCTTTATTGCTTGTGTTCCCTCTTATTTGATCTATTTGCTTTGGTTGTGTCCCGTTTAAAACTATGTGCTATGTGGTGTGAGACATTGTTATGGTTTTCGGATTTCTATATGTTGAGATCAAGGATACTATATTATGTGTGATGCTATATCTCCGTATCTTATATCTACACATGGGTATGATTTCTTGCATCCTATCTCAACTTCATATTTGTATATGTCTCTTGTTAGAACTCATGATGGATACCTCTTGTGTTGAGGCACCTCAATCCTATGTGTTGTGTATTTGTATTCAAATGCAAATTACATATATGCACACATGTAGGGGGAGTGCCTCTATGTTTTTGCCATCATGTTTGCCTCTATAGTTATTCTTTTGCAAATCCGTATATTGTCATCAAACACCAAAAAGGGGAGATTGAAAGAACATCTCTCATATTATGTTTTGAGTGTTTGATGTCAATATATGTGATACACTAATGGTTGTTTAAGTGGTACAGGGATTACATAGATACATTGTATGTGTGTTGGATGTGGTCAGTGCTGTCAAAAAGCATTTGCAGAAATGTTCATCAGGCCGGATAATCCGGGCCGGATATTTCCAAAATATCCGGCCCCCGGAATTTCGGCTAAGGACTTGGGGAAATGAGGCTCAGTATAGGGGCCATACATTTGCCCGGATTTTGTCCCGGTTTTGTCCCAGGGCCGGATAATCCGGGCCGGACATTTCAAGAATATCCGGCCCCCTCGAAAACGGCTAAGGACTTCAGGAAAAGCAGCTCAGTATAGGGGCCGGACATTTTCCCGGACATTGTCCTGGTTTTGTACCAGGAGGCCGGATTATCCGGGGGGGCGGATTATCCGGCCCTAACTTAGGCCGGATTATCCGGCCCCCCGGAAGGCACAACGGCTGGATTTTCGGGAGGGGTATTTATACCCCTCTTCTTCTTCCTTCCCCTTTTGCTCAATCATTACACAAGAAATCTGCCAAGCTTCACCTCCATTAGAGCCACCTCAAGAAACACAAGATTTGCAAGATCTCCTTCCTCCCCCAACCAAATCTCTTGATCTTTGGAGATTCGAAGGAGAAGCCACCGATCTACATCCTCACCGAAGCGATTTTCATTTCCCCCTCATTTGTTTGAGGGATCTCATGCTAGTGTTCCGATTTGGTTCCCTAGTTGATTTGTTGTTGATGTGTTGTTGTTGATTGTTGTATTGTTACAGATTTGGGAGCCTCCAATTCAGTTGTGGATGTGTGCCCCAAGAACCTTGTAAAGGCCCGGTTTCCGCCTCGAGGAAATCCCTTAGTGGAAGTGGGCTAGGCCTTCGTGGCGTTGCTCACAGGAGATCTGAGTGAAGCCTTCGTGGCTGTTGGTTTGGCTTGCGTAGCAACCACACTCCTCCAAACGTAGACATACCTTCTTGCAAAGGATGGGAACTATGGGAATCATCTCCGTGTCATCGCGTGCTCCACTCTCGGTTACCTCTATCCCATTCTATCTCCTATATATTGCGTAGCTATATCTTGCTTAGTTGATAATCTTGTCATATAGGTAAATTCACTTAGTTGCATATCTAGAGAATTTACCTTTGTGTCAAGCCTAAATTGAAAAAGAACTAAAAATTGGTTAGCACCTATTCACCCCCCCTCTAGGTGCGGCATACGATCCTTTCAGGTGGCCGGCCCCCTCCCCTTGGCCCTCATTATATAGGTGGAACACCCAAGAGTTGGTCTACAAGTCTTCGAATAAGACCCCAAACCAAAACCTTCCATATCACATGAAACCTACCCAAGCTAGGACTCCCACTAGAGGTGGGATTCCCACCTTCCCTTGGGAGGGGGTGGCCGGCCACCTTAGGTGGAGTCCACCTGGGACTCCACCCCCTAGGGTTGGCCGGCCATGGTGGTGGAGTCCCTTCGGGACTCCGCCTTCCAAAGTGACTTTCTTCCGGATTTTTCTAGAACCTTCTAGAACCTTCCATAAATGCACCGGATCATTTTCAAAACACATAAAATGACATCCTATATATGAATCTTATTCTCCGGACCATTCCGGAACTCCTCGTGATGTCCGGGATCTCATCCGGGACTTCGAACAAATATTCGAACTCCATTCCATATTCAAGTTCTACCATTTCAACATCCAACTTTAAGTGTGTCACCCTACGGTTCGCGAACTATGCGGACATGGTTGAGTACTCACTCCGACCAATAACCAATAGCGGGATCTGGAGATCCATAATGGCTCCCACATATTCAACGATGACTTAGTGATCGAATGAACCATTCACATACGATACCAATTCCCTTTGTCACGCGATATTTTACTTGTCCGAGGTTTGATCATCGGTATCACTCTATACCTTGTTCAACCTCGTCTCCTGACAAGTACTCTTTACTCGTACCGTGGTATGTGGTCTCTTATGAACTTATTCATATGCTTGCAAGACATTAGACGACATTCCACCGAGAGGGCCCAGAGTATATCTATCCGTCATCGGGATGGACAAATCCCACTATTGATCCATATGCCTCAACTCATACTTTCCGGATACTTAATCCCACCTTTATAACCACACATTTACGCAGTGGTGTTTGATGTAATCAAAGTACCTTTCCGGCATAAGTGATTTACATGATCTCATGGTCATAAGGACTAGGTAACAATGTATCGAAAGCTTATAGCAAATAACTTAATGACGTGATCTTATGCTACGCTTAATTTGGGTGTGTCCATTACATCATTCATATAATGATATAACCTTGTCATTAATAACATCCAATGTTCATGATTATGAAACTAATCATCTATTAATCAACAAGCTAGTTAAGAGGCTTACTAGGGACTCATTTGTTTGTTTACATAACACACATGTATCAATGTTTCGGTTAATACAATTATAGCATGGTATATAAACATTTATCATAAACATAAAGATATATAATAACCACTTTTATTATTGCCTCTTGGGCATATCTCCAACAGTCTCCCACTTGCACTAGAGTCAATAATCTAGATTACATTGTAAGGTACCTAACACCCATGGCATTCTGGTGTTGGTCATGCTTTGCCCTAGGGAGAGCTTTAGTCAACGGATCTGCGACATTCAGATCAGTGTGTACTTTGCAAATCTTTACTTCTCCATCTTCGATGTATTCGCGAATCGAATGATAACGCAGCTTGATATGCTTCAGCCTCTTGTGTGACCTTGGTTCTTGTGCATTGGCGATGGCACCCATGTTGTCACAGTAGATGACTAGTGGGTCCAATGCACTAGGAACCACACCGAGCTCTATAATGAACCTCTTCATCCATACCGCTTCGATGAAGCCTCCGAAGCCGCTATGTACTCCGATTCTGTTGAGGATTTCGCCACCGTGCAATCGCTTCGAGCTTGCCCGACCATCGCAGCACCATTCAATATAAACACATACCCAGACTGTGACTTAGAGTCATCACGATCAGTGTTCCAACTTGCATCGGTGTAACTTGTTACAACGAGCTCTTGGTCACCTCCATAACAAAGAAACATATCCTTAGTTCTTTTCAAGTACTTCAGGATATTCTTGACCGCTGTCCAGTGTTCCATTCCTGGATCACTTTGATATCTGCTAGTCAAACTAACAGCATGTGCTATATCCGGTCTTGTACATAGCATGGCATACATGATAGAGCCTACTGCCGAGGCATAGGGGATTTGACTCATCCTTTCTCTTTCTTCTGCCGTAGCCGGACCTTGAGTCTTACTCAAGACCTTGCACAGTAACATAGGTAAGAATCCTTTCTTACTTTCGTCCATTCTAAACTTCTTTAGAATCTTGTCCGTGATATGTACTCTGTGATAGCCCTATTAGACGTCTTGATCTATCTCTATAAATCTTGATGCCTAATATATATGATGCTTCACCAAGGTCTTTCATTGAAAAACTATTATTCAAATAACCTTTTACACTGCTTAATAGTTCTATATCATTCCCAATCAATAATATGTCATCTACATATAATATCAGGAATGCTACAGAGATCCCACTCACTTTCTTGTAAATACAGGCCTCTCCATGACACTGTATAAACCCGAAGTCTTTGATTACCTTATCAAAACATCGGTTCCAACTTCTCGATGCTTGCTTCAGTCCATAGATTGAACGCTGAAGTTTGCATACTTTGTCAGCATTTTTAGGATCGACAAAACCTTTGGGTTGTACCATATACAACTCTTCCTCAATGTCTCCATTAAGGAATGCCGTTTTGACATCCATCTGCCAAATCTCATAATCGAAAAATGCAGCTATTGCTAACAAAATCCTCACAGATTTTAGCTTCGCTACAGGTGAGAAAGTCTCATCGTAGTCAACACCTTGAATTTGTCGGAAACCCTTTGCGACAAGTCGAGCTTTATAGACAGTAATATTACCATCAGCATCTGTTTTTCTCTTGAAGATCCATTTATTCTCGATAGCCTTTCGGCTATCAGGTAAGTCTACCAAAGTCCATACTTTGTTATCATACATGGATCCCATTTCGGATTTCATGGCTTCTTGCCATTTGTTGGAATCTGGGCTCATCATCGCTTCTTCATACGTCGCAGGGTCTTCATCATTGTTATCCACAATCATGACATTTAGACAAGGATCATACCATTCAGGAGTGGCACGTTCCCTTGTCGATCTGCGAGGTTCAGTAGTTGTCTCATTTGAAGTTTCATGATCATTATTATTAGCTTCCTCTGTTGTCTGTGTAGGCGGCACAGGAACATCTTCGATGCGCTATTCTGATCAACGAGCAGAGATTCTTCAATCTCATCGAGTTCTACTTTTCTTCCAGTCACTTCTTTAGTGAGAAATTCTTTCTCAAGAAAGGTTCCGTTCTTAGCAACAAAGATCTTGCCTTCGGATCTGTGATAGAAAGTGTACCCTATAGTTTCCTTAGGGTATCCTATGAACACGCATTTCTCCGCTTTGGGTTCTAGCTTGTCCGGTTGTAACTTTTTTACATAGGCTCGCAACCCCTAACTTTCAGGAACGACAGCTTAGGTTTATTATTAAACCATAATTCATACGGTGTCGTTTCAACGGATTTTGATGGTGCTCTATTTAAAGTGAATGCGGCTGTCTCTAATGCATAACTCCAAAATGATAACGGCAAATCAGTAAGAGACATCATAGAACGAACCATATCTAAGAGAGTTCGATTACGACGTTCGGACACACCGTTTCGTTGTGGTGTTCCCGGCGGTGTCAATTGTGAAAGTATTCCGCATTTCTTTAAATGCATGCCAAACTCATAACTCAGATATTCACCTCCGCGGTCAGATCGTAGAAATTTAATCTTCTTGTTACGTTGATTTTCTACTTCACTTTGGAATTCCTTAAACTTCTCAAAAGTTTCGGATTTATGTTTCATGAAATAGATATACCCATATCTACTCAGATCATCTGTGAAGGTTAGAACATAACGATAACCACCGCGCGATGCTACACTCATTGGTCCGCACACATCGGTATGTATGATTTCCAATAAGTCAGTAACTCGCTCCATAATACCAGAGAATGGAGTCTTAGTCATTTTTCCCATTAGACATGTTTCGCATCTATCAAGTGACTCAAAGTCAAGTGATTCAAGTAATCCATCGGTATGGAGTTTCTTCATGCGTTTCACTCAAATATGACCAAGACGACAGTGCCACATATAAGTAGAATTATCATTCAATTTAATTCGTTTAGCATCAATGTTATGTATATGTGTATCACTACTATCGAGATCTAACAGAAATAAGCCATTCTTTTCAGGTGCTCGACCATAAAAGATATTATTCATAAAAATAGAACAACCATTATTCTCAGACTTGAATGAATAACCGTCTTGCATTAAACAAGATCCAGATAAAATGTTCATGCTCAACGCGGGTACAAAATAACAATTATTGAGGCTTAAAACTAATCCCGAAGGTAGATGTAGAGGAAGTGTGCCGACAGCGATCACATCGACTTTGGATCCATTTCCAACGCGCATGGTCACTTCATCCTTTAGTAGTCTTCGTTTATTCTTTAGTTCCTGTTTCAAGTTACAAATATGAGCAACCGAACCAGTATCAAATACCCAGGTACTAGTACGAGAACCAGTAAGATAAACATCTATAACATGTATATCAGATATACCTTCTTTCTTCTTCTTGACAAGGCCGCTCTTCAGATCCGCCAAATACTTGGAGCAATTACGCTTCCGTGTCCCTTCTCCTTGCAAAGAATAGCACTTCGGCATCAGGCTTAGGGCCAGTCTTAGGTTTCACAGGAGGCGTGGCAGCTTTCTTGCCACCCTTCTTGAATTTTCCCTTAGACTTGCCCTGTTTCTTGAAACTGGTGGTTTTGTTGACCATCAACACTTGGTGCTCTTTCTTGATTTCAATCTCAGCAGATTTCAGCATGGAGAAGAGTTCAGGTAACTCTTTGTTCATGTTCTGCATATTGTAGTTCATCACAAAGTTCTTGTAACTAGGTGGCAGTGATTGAAGGACACGATTAATCCCCAGTCTGTTAGGAATCACTATTCCCAAGTCACTGAGTTTCTTCGCATGCCCGGTCATGGCGAGCATGTGCTCACTAACGGAGCTGCCTTCTTCCATCATGCAGCTGAAGAAGTGTTTCGATGCTTCATAGCATTCCATGGCCGCATGAGTTTCAAAGATAGTCTTCAACTCATTGATTAACTCATGTGGATCGTGGTGCTCAAAACGTTTTTGAAGATCGGCTTCCAGACTGCATAGGATGGCACACTGAACTTGAGAGTACCGAGTTTTCCGAGTCGCGTAAACATTCTTTACTTCATCGGTTTCAGTTTCTGCAGGAGGGTCACCTAGCGGTGCATCAAGCACATATTGCAGATTTCCGCCATTGAGGAAGATCCTCACATGACGGAACCAGTCGGTGAAGTTGCTACCGTTGCTCTTAAGTTTTTCTTTCTCTAGGAACTGGTTAAAATTGATTGAGGACGCCATATCTACAACATATTTGCAATAGTTTAGACTAATGTTTATGACAAATTGAGTTAAAATTTTAATTCAACATAATTAAAAAACTAGGTGAACTCCCACTCAAAACAATATCCCTCGCATTGTCTTAGTGATCACACGAACCAAATCCACCACACCAAGTCCGATCATCACGAGACAAGATGTAACTTCAATGGCGAACACTCAAAGTGTTCATCATATCAATCATATGATTCATGCTCTACCTTTCGGTATCACGTGTTCCGAGACCATGTCTGTACATGCTAGGCTTGTCAAGGCCACCTTAGTATCCGCATGTGCAAAACTGTCTTGCACCCGTTGTATGCACTTGTTGAATCTATCACACCCGATCATCACGAGATGCTTCGAAACGACAAGTCTTGGCAACGGTGCTACTAAGGATGAACACTTTATTATCTTGATATTTTAGTGAGAGGGATCATCTTATAATGCTACCGTCGCGATCTAAGCAAAATAAGATGCATAAAAGGATTAACATCACATGCAGTTCATATGTGATATGATATGGCCCTTTTGTCTTTGCGCCTTTGATCTTCATCTCCAAAGCACGGACATGATCTCCATCAACAACGGGCATGATCTCCATCATCGTCGGCGAAGCACCAAGGTCAATGGCGCCGTCTTCATGATTTTCCTCCATGTAGCAACTATTACAACTACTTTGAAATACTACTCAACATGAAATTTAAAGACAACCATAAGGCTCCTGCCGGTTGCCACAATACAATAATGATCATCTCATACATAGTCATCATCACATTATGGCCATATCAAATCACCAAACCCTGCAAAAACAAGTTAGACGTTCTCTAATTTGGTTTGCATATTTTACGTGGTTTAGGGTTTTCGAGTAAGATCCAATCTACCTACGAACATGAACCACAACGGTGATACTAGTGTTGTCAATAGAAGAGTAAATTGAATCTTCACTATAGTAGGAGAGACAGACACCCGCAAAGCCACTTATGCAATACAAGTTGCATGTCGAGCGTGGAGCAAATCTCATGAACGCGGTCATGTAAAGTTAGCCCGAGCCGCTTCATCCCACTATGCCACAAAGATGCAAAGTAATCAAACTAAAGATAACAAAAGCATCAACGCCCACAAAACCATTGTGTTCTACTCGTGCAACCATCTATGCATAGACACGGCTCTGATACCACTGTAGGATAACGTAGCATAGAAAACAAAAAATTTCCTACCGCGAACACGAAATCCAAGCCAAGATGCAATCTAGAAGACGGTAGCAACGAGGGAATTGTCGAGTCTCACCCTTGAAGAGATTCCAAAGCCTACAAGATGAGGCTCTTGTTGCTGCGGTAGACGTTCACTTTCCGCTTGCAAAAGCGCGTAGAAGATCTTGATCACGGCGCCACGAACGGGCAGCACCTCCGTACTCGGTCACACGTTCGGTTGTTGATGAAGACGATGTCCACCTCCCCGTTCCAGCGGGCAGCAGAAGTAGTAGCTCCTCTTGAATCCGACAGCACGACGGCGTGGTGTCGGTGGCGGTGGAGAATCCCGGCGGAGCTTCGCTAAGCGTGCGGGGAAGAAGGAGGAGTGGGGCGGCTAGGGTTTGGGGAGAGGGGGTGGCCGGCCTCTATGGGGTGCGGCCAGCTTGTGGCTTTGTGGTGGCCGGCCCCCTCCCCTTGGCCCTCATTATATAGGTGGAACACCCAAGAGTTGGTCTACAAGTCTTCGAATAAGACCCCCAACCAAAACCTTCCATATCACATGAAACCTACCCAAGCTAGGACTCCCACTAGAGGTGGGATTCCCACCTTCCCTTGGGAGGGGGTGGCTGGCCACCTTAGGTGGAGTCCACCTGGGACTCCAACCCCTAGGGTTGGCCGGCCATGGTGGTGGAGTCCCTTCGGGACTCCGCCTTCCAAAGTGACTTTCTTCCGGATTTTTCTAGAACCTTCTAGAACCTTCCATAAATGCACCGGATCATTTTCAAAACACATAAAATGACATCCTATATATGAATCTTATTCTCCGGACCATTCCGGAACTCCTCGTCATGTCCGGGATCTCATCCGGGACTTCGAACAAATATTCGAACTCCATTCCATATTCAAGTTCTACCATTTCAACATCCAACTTTAAGTGTGTCACCCTACGGTTCGCGAACTATGCAGATATGGTTGAGTACTCACTCCGACCAATAACCAATAGCGGGATCTGGAGATCCATAATGGCTCCCACATATTCAACGATGACTTAATGATCGAATGAACCATTCACATACGATACCAATTCCCTTTGTCACGCGATATTTTACTTGTCCGAGGTTTGATCATCGGTATCACTCTATACCTTGTTCAACCTCGTCTCCTGACAAGTACTCTTTACTCGTACCGTGGTATGTGGTCTCTTATGAACTTATTCATATGCTTGCAAGACATTAGACGACATTCCACCGAGAGGGCCCAGAGTATATCTATCCGTCATCGGGATGGACAAATCCCACTATTGATCCATATGCCTCAACTCATACTTTCCCGATACTTAATCCCACCTTTATAACCACCCATTTACGCAGTGGTGTTTGATGTAATCAAAGTACCTTTCCGGCATAAGTGATTTACATGATCTCATGGTCATAAGGACTAGGTAACAATGTATCGAAAGCTTATAGCAAATAACTTAATGACGTGATCTTATGCTACGCTTAATTTGGGTGTGTCCATTACATCATTCATATAATGATATAACCTTGTCATTAATAACATCCAATGTTCATGATTATGAAACTAATCATCTATTAATCAACAAGCTAGTTAAGAGGCTTACTAGGGACTCATTTGTTTGTTTACATAACACACATGTATCAATGTTTCGGTTAATACAATTATAGCATGGTATATAAACATTTATCATAAACATAAATATATATAATAACCACTTTTATTATTGCCTCTTGGGCATATCTCCAACACCTTAACCAAACAAGATTATCAAGTTGTCACATGATAATTATAGCACATGAATTCACTTCATCCCTAGTGAGACAACAAAAGAAAGGTAAATACTATAGTAGATCTTGACCAAACAAGATTATCAAGTTGTCACTATTCAATCACTACCACCATGATACTCCATCTAATACACAGTTCTCCCCACACATGCTCTTGCATACAAGTTGGACCAGAAAAAATGCTTAAGAACGGGGTATATGATATGTTGTGATGATGGTGGAGACGTTGGAGAAGATAGAGATTTCTTTGGCAGCGGCTCCGGTGGAGTTTCCCCCTCCAATCTTCGCTGGTTTTTCTTTTCTTTTGGTGTTTCGGTGTTTCTACGATGCCCTCCTCGAGGAATCATCGGGAAGTCCTTCATATAGAGGTTTTTAGGTCATGACAGAGTCCGTGGGCGAAAGAATCAAGCGAATTGGATGGATGAGGAGGAAAATAGCAGGGGTTGTGTGCCCACCCTAACTGGGCAGGCCACCTAGGTTCTTTTGGCCCTCGTGGCCCTTCTGGTGAGTTCCAAGTGCTCCAGTGCTTCTTTTGATGTAATATTGACATCCCCAGAATCTTAGCTCCATTTCACTTCGTTTAGGTTCTTGAAAGCAAAAAAATACACAAAACCGGGTTTTCCTGTCCTGGGTGGTTATAACCAAAATAAAAGGTATCATTAGTAAATCCCAAAAAAAACAATATAAAACGTGAATATATCATCATATATGTTAAAAATATGTGAGAATATGTGTCAACAAACTACAAAGTTCATGCATGCATTTTACATGCATCAGCAGGTAGATTCGGCATATCCAGATTCAAGGCATGATCCCTCAAAATTGGCATGCCCAACAACTCCACAAAGTGCCCCATAGCCAGAACACACATGGCCTCTAGCTTAGTTTCTGTGTCCCCTCCTCTCCTAAGTCTAAAATATGACTATTGAATCGCCTAGCGCTCACATGCAAGTGAAATAACATCGTTCTTGCATCCCTTCCTAAAGCAATGATATTATGCAGTGTTGCCGAGCTATCACATGTTCAAGGGATGCCAAGCCCAAAACCTTCTTTTTTTCAATTGGCCATGTACCCATCTCTCATCCAGGTTGAATCGTCTTCTATATATCCATAGCCTTGTCTAGCTAACTACAGAATCACCTCGTTGACCACTAGGATTTTCTCCTTGATATTTTGGCCCATTCTTTGACTCCATCGTGTTAGCAGCTTAGGTGTTTCCCATAAGTGATTGCGCGAGTTCACGGAAGGATCATGGTGCTCCTCCACCGCAAACCACAAGGTTGAGGCTGCTTTGTGAAACCTATCAATTGCAGGCAAGAACGACTAGAATTAAAATCGCGATCGTCTTCTGAAGAATATGTTCATGGACATCATGATTGCGTAGTGGTCAACAAAGATGAGGAAAGGGCTTGTAGCAGACATTCATGATGGCCCTCATCCCAATCCAGCGTGCAAAACCATTTTGTTGAGTTTCTCCATTGAACGTGCCTTTCTTTCATTGCTACACGTGTATATGCGTCCAACAAGGTTCTGCTCCTTGAGTTCCACATCATTCGGCAAGCACCTGGAATGACACACCATCCTTCGGTGCAAATTTTGGTTGTTTTTGTCCGACACCTCCAGAATCAAGTTAAATTCCTGGGTCACTTCCCAACAAACCAGTAGGCAAGCCCTTATCGCTCGCATCTCATCAAGAGAAGCAACTTTGAGGTGCTCTTGCTTAGTGACCACGGTTCCCCTCCTTCAAACTTGAGTGTGATGGTAGCCGAAAAGGAATCCACCTAATAATGTTACCTAAACCTGGCTAGATTGCCAAGCTATGATGATGCCACCGGCAATGCCAACACCCGACAGCGCCAAAAACCCATGAGCTACCCTAATATGCCCATGACAGTGAACCTATTCACCGTAGCCAGCTTCGACTCCACCATACACACTATAGAGGCATCCGCATCATCCACCACAGGTTTGGCCACCAAGCCCCTATTGGGGAAATTTAATCACCAAGGATTCCACAATACTATATTATGGTTTATTAAATCCATAAAAACATCCTTTTACAAGCGTCCACGAATGCAAACAACGTCAAACCTCGCTATCAACTGGCAATGACTTAGCATCAAGGAATAAGAGCTTTACCAATGCCTCTATCCTTGTTGATAGATCCTCAAATATCGCTCGAGACAATCCACTGGTGGCTCCTCATCAATCTCGCATATGCCCACTTCGTTCATGACCAACACTTGAGCTTTATTTACGTACATGGTGGTTTTCTTTCCCTTTGCCATGTGAGAAATATGAGTGCTTCAATGCCTTTCATTCTCAGGAACAAAGATCCTCTTCCGGTGGCCATGTTGCACAACAGGTAGCGGCAACACATCTGCAACAATGTTCCACCTAAGCTAGGAGAGCATGACCACTAGGAGAGATCATCTCTGCCACTCAAACCATGAGCTGTAATTGTGGAAAAACCATCAATTGGAGAAGTAGGTGACGCGATCTCGGTGGAGTGGCAAGCACAATGAGCTGCTACCGAACTCAGCGTGTAGCATGGCAGCGGAGTCCGCGATGTCCACGGGGGGACGAGTACCAGTGATAGCCACCACAACCCGCCATTCTCAGTTGCTCCTCCATGTGCCCCATATCCCTGGAGTACTCAAGGAAGAAGGAGCTCTTATTTTTTTTAAAACAAAATCGTTAGGAACATGTCACATGTCCGAACACAAAGAGCAAACTTCGATGCAAATTTGATCCATATTTTCTTATCAATCCATTCAACCAATTTATAAACATCTCTATAATATTAATTGGAGGTGATAAACAAAATATGGATGATCTACCACATTAGTCTAGAAAAATATATTTTGGAGATGAAGATTCCACACTTCTTGTTGCCCTCCCAGTTCCCCTTAGCCAATTTATGTCCACATCAAAATCTTTATTTTCAGTGGAATCTTCATCCCTAAAATATATTTATAGAGAAATATATATAGCGTTCTTGTTCATGAGGTCCTGATACATAGACTTTAGCTTCAAAGAGCCATATGTTGTGAAACTGCAAGTGGAAGTGTCTTGTTGATCCGGTATCTTGATACTCAGCAACCTTTGAACTAAGTGCAACCCAAGTTTCCACTTATACTTGTTTAAGGCTCGTATAAAAGCTATATTTAGGGGGTTCCGTCATAACACTTGCCAACAAAACATTTTTTTGTAATGTATAAAGAGATGGATATTAATACAAGAGCGTCATGTCAGCCATATATCCTCCAAAAAGAGAGTGCTCAACCCATTACCGACCACAAAGGAACCTTACTAAAGAAATCGTATTTAACTCCCATGAGCCCTTCTAGAAGGGCACGTGTGTTGGTTTTAGTTCAACTTCAGATAAGGCATCAGATTGTAATTACTTGTTTTCAAGCATCTCTTGCCAAGCCCCTTTCCCATTGAGAAAATTAAATTGCCACTTGCTAAGTGAAAATTTGTTTTTTAGGTCTAAAACCACAATTCATTTAACCCCTTGATATTTTGGCCTATAGATTATATTTCATTTACTTAGTTAATTATAGAGCAAATTATGTGGTTTCAATACTATAGGCCCTCTTAAAAGTTAAGATAACTACTTTTCTATTCGGGTATGATTCCTAGTTAATAGATGAACAGTTGAGTGATAAGTATCATATACTCTTTCATAGTTGCTAGTCTCAAGACACCACAATTGAAAAGCCATGGGAGAAAATTTATATCCAACTTTTTGGAAAAAAAATGCAACCTACATTGTTGTCGCATTGGGAAAATATCGTTGAGAAAGCTGATATTATTCATTTGAATAGTGTCAACTATGGTCTAGTCTCTTACAAAAATGGACAAATTCTTTTGCTAAGTCTATGTACCAATTACTTTAAAATAATCTTTCTAGGGAACATAACAAGTAGAACTGGAAGGCTACAATCCATTTAAAGATCAAGAGTTTCCTTAAGCAACTTATTTGATCAGAAAGCCATTCTCACAAGAAAAAGATAGGAGGAAGAGAATATGGACCGTCTCATGCTAGTTCTTTCTGCAACCAGATTGAAACTTCTCATCATCTCTTGTTCACTTGCAAAGTGTGTCTTACGTACTTTGGGGTGTATGGGTTCCTTACTAGGGACTTCCTCTTGCCCAAATTCTCTTTGGTTGACCATATGCCTAGTTTCATGCCTTTTTCTTCATGGTAACGGTAAGTTATATATGCTTGCTATTGATGGAATTTGTTTAGCTATTTGGACAGTCGAGAACATGGTCATGTTATAGAAGCATCATGTCAAATCCACGGTGAGACTGTCTTCACACTTTTCTTGTTTGTGAATTACAAGGCAAGTTTATATAAATAATAAGATGGGGATTTTCTTTGTGAAGGTAATCAAAAATTTATGAAGAAGACATCCGAGCTTGTTGGCAAAGTTTCTGATGATGAGTATATGATGGAGTCGTCCACATGTCGAAGTTTTGGTTGTTTGGCTCGTGGATTTTTGTTTAATTTTATTTGCATAAGAGTTATTGTTCATTCCTAAGGTTTGATTTTAATCTTTGTTCTCGTTTGACAATTTGGTGTGATCCTGGATTTGCAGCTCATGGAACAACCATAAAGTAGCCGGCTGTTGTTTGGTTGTCACCACACAAGGTGGTATGGTAATCTCTTAATGCAAGTGGTGAGGTTACAATACTGAAACGGTAATCATTAGTACCAAACCTAACATACTACTTAACTTAGCAGAGTGTCATATTAGAACGACAAGGTTACACACATGACAAAACGTAGTTTGTGTTATGCCGACATTAAACACTAGGTGTGTCACTCTCAATATTGCTCTTCGATGATCCTCCTAGTGGCATCTCCATGGTCAAGACACTTTATCATCACCTCGCAACATGAGTAGTTGAACATGCCACTCAGAAGATGCCTATTACTTGCATTGGACACATTGCAAGAAAATCGACATAAATTGAACATATTTTAGGCCTTGTACTTACATTCGACACAAATATATCAAAGGTGGAGCTAGCAACCCAAGTAAAATGTAGACGATTTATGTATGTACAATGCACATGCATGATTCAAAAGCACCATCCCTTGATCACATTGTCCAAGATCAATCATCATCCAAATTCAGTAATGTCCACGACAAACAATGTGGGACTTATAGGAACATAGCACACAACAATCACAGAGATAGTCCGCCACTTAGTAAATACCATGGACAACCATTGTGGTTGTACACAACACATGCTAAATGGGGTTTATTCCAGTGTTCTTACATATTGGCAACTTGTAATCATTGGCCAATAATGCAACACATTATGAACAAGCAATGTTGGCCTCATAATAACATAGCTCACATGCCTCACAGAGATAATTTAGCAAGTACCAATCACTACCACAGTGGTAGTACACACAACACTTGACGAATGCTGATTATCCCAGTCTACTAACAAAGTATAATCTTGTAATCATCTGAACACAACAAGCACCACGCTTGTTCTAGATCATCCACTACTGGTCGACAAATGGTTAACAAAAAATCCTAACTCTAGTAACCGTGAATGGTAAATATAGTTCATTCAACTTGCGCAATTGATGTGCAATCAAACAATATGGCGTGCATGCGAGCCCTAACTAGTAAATCGAACTACCACAACACGGAATTTCCAAATGTTTTACCGCAATGTCTGAAATCTTGATGCCATGCTAGTAATCTACTAATTGAAACTACCTAAGAGGTTACCCTAACAGATCTATAATGCATGTCATCAGAATCACTAACACTACTTACGTACATTCAGATCGACGATACCAAAACAACGGAGAAGATAGTACTAGGGCTTATCGCCATTGGAGACGGTCGTTCAAGGTCAAGCTGCAGGTCGACAAAGCCCTCGCTCTTTGTCCGGTCGTAGTCGTTGTCGCCTTGCGCTCAGGGTCCACTCCCGCTGTTCCTCTTCGCGACAAATCACTAGATGCGTTGGGGATAGTGCAATTGTCAACATGATGTAACAGGTGGACTGGTGAGAGTGAGAAGGGGAGAGTGCAGTGGGCGGTGAGGGGATTTTATGGTGTGTGTTCTTGAAGGGACGCGACGTCGCCTTCTGATTCCCCTCGAGTTCAACCGAGGTGACGCGTTGCGCTCCAACGGGCCTAACTCCATAAAAATTGTCGATTCGACAGTTTCTATAGGGCTAGGCCCGGAGATGCTTTGAAACCCGCACTGGCCACAACGCGGATGGAGCCCAGATAAACGAATAGTCGATTTTCATCTCCCTAGGGCCTGGCTAGAAGATGTGCGGCTACCAAACACGCCTTTAATGTTGCGAGTGCCATCTTTCCGGCACCTCAGTATTATAATTTCAATTTGTGAAAAGTCCACCAATTTGTTGATATTCATTCATACTAGTAAAAATCCTAAAAAATAATAATAATTGCAAATAGGTCTTTAGACTACCTAGCGACGACTATACACACTAGCACGAGACGAAGGGGTGCCGCTGTTCTCGCCCCTCCATCATCAGAGCCAATCAAACCTTATCGTAGTAGAACTTGTTTTAAGAAACAAATGAAAAATTGTTGTGCTATAAGAACCCAAAGAATCAATGCACCAACCGTTGTCAAATAATTTCTGGTAAATACTACATGTCAAGAGGGCTAGTCTTGAGTACTGCTATTGTTCTTCGAAACGAGAACATAGAAATTGCTCAAACCAAACAACCAACCAAAAACGTGCTGTTTCATTGCTGGCTGCTGCTGTTGTTCATTAAATATCCTCCGGTCACTACGGGAGAGATGTTGTATGCCGACGGCCGCCAGCCGTCGGCATAGCCTAGAAGACCGTCGGCACAGGCTGTGCTGACGGTGACCGTCGGCATAGCGTCGTCGGCATAGTTTTGGTCGGGGACTGCCCGATCACCGTCGGCACAGACTGGCCGTCGGCATAGATTGTTGTGCCGACGGTAAAACCGTCGGCATAGTATTTCAAAATTTTCAAATTTATTTTCGAAAAAATATTCAAAAAAAAAAATTGAATTTTTTTTAACTTTTCTTCTTCTACTACTTTTTTACTTGTTAATCTTTCACAATCACACTTAGTACACTTAATATTAGGTCAAATTGCACTTATGGTCAAACTTCCCAATTGGTCACCCATCCTCACACTACTCCCGCCCCGGCACGCTTAACTTCTTGGTTCTCTTCGGATGAGCTTCCCTGAAAGAAATGATACCTTGATGTTAATATTACCATATCTATCATATTAACCCTTTGACCGTGATGTCACACCTCTATATTTTTAAATTCTAAACAATTATTTAAGTAAACAACAATGAATATATAAAACTAATAATAATATAGAATTTGAAAAACAATTAAATGATTTTATTTTTTGTTTTTATTTAATAAGGAATAATTAATATCAGTAAATGCGAATTTGGCAAATAATATGTCTAAATTGATCAGAAAAATGAGAGGAATACAAATATGGCATCCATTTCATCTTTTGAACCTACAAAGTTAACTTACCCAAAAATCATGAGCATTAGATCAAGTACCTCTAGTTTAAATTTGACTGACTTTATCGAAAATGAGGTGGGAAACGGCCTCGGCATGGCATAGTTTGCCGAAACAAGGTCATATTTGGCACGTGTGTGGATCCTAGGATGGGAAGTAAGACCCCGGGCGCGCATTTCAAATCCGATCCACGGTCGGCCATCTTTTCATTTTTAGTGTGCCCAAACGGTTTTTATTTGTGAAGCAGCTACATGGGGCGCATTTTAGTATGAAGTGAAACCTCCGTGCGATGATAGTAGACCACCTACGCACCACCTATCACATGACATGTGCACGCGTTAGATTTTTGGGAACCCATGCTGCTTCCGGCGGTGTCCCGCCGTATCCGCTGGAAACTGACCGGATTTGAACTAGGGGTTAACTATCCGTCGCTCTAGAAATTCCGGAAAATTGTTTTTAGTTCAACGACGCATCATTATATGTGCTATTTTTTGTCCGTTTAGTTTGTTCGGGAATGGGTGCACCCGCACGCCCGGTACGGCGATACCGCATGTCTCGGGGGTTCTGTTTTAGCCAGATGGCAATTTGAATGAAGTCAAAAAAATCCCACAGAGTCGCCTGACGTCATTTTATATGTCATAGTAACTATTCCGTTTGTTAAAACTGGGATACGGCAATTATTTTGAAAACCCTTCACGAAAAGGGCTATCACGTCCGGAGTTCTATGGATTTCAAGGGAAATGAGGTGGGAAACGGCCTCGGCATGGCATAGTTTGCCGAAACGAGATCATATTTGGCACGTGTGTGGGCCCTAGGATGGGAAGTAACACCCCGGACGCGCATTTCTAATCCGATCCACGGCCGACGGCCAGACTGGTCCTGTGCCGACGGCCAGAACTGTGCCGACGGTGACCGTCGGCACAACCGGCTTGTGCCGGCGGCCATTTTAACGCCGACGGCCATCTTTGTTGCCGCGGTCCGGATGCTTCTGTGCCGACGGCCCCGATATTTGGCCGTCGGCACACACGGCGGCCGTCGGCACATCTGTGCTCTCCCGTAGTGGGTGCAGCCTAATTTAGTACGGTACTATTTTTTTAAATCAATACCATATATATTCATAGTACAAATAGTACATGGTAGTGATACATGAGCTGTCTCCAGCGATTACAAAATAAAGTCTAAAAAAACTAGCAAATCTTCGAGGTCTTCAAGTCTTTTTTCTTCCATGATACAATTTTGTATTTTTCTAAAGGCAGTCGAACGTAGAAACCAAACAAACCTGTAGATATTAATGAAGGTTCTCCCATAATTTTATGAGCCGCAATGCCAAGGCTAGATGCACGAACGCAACCATTAAAGTAATCAACCAACATTGGCAGGAGCACCAACACCAATATTTCAGAGAACAATAACCAAATTGCCTTGTCAATATCATTGGGGAGATGATTATACGAACAACCATAGTCGAAGACGTAGCATCCGGGAAAAAAGTTGCGACGACCATCCTCCTCTTGACAAACCTTTATAGAAAATCCAAAATCAATCCGACGAAGTAAGATGTGAAAGACCATACCTATGAAACTTTATCTTCCAACACTATCGTCAACGTCACGAAGGAGATCTCTTCGTCGAACAAAAGGAAGAAGATTACTTATTATAGATGATGTCATCTCCATTGAGATGAGAAAATAAAGGAGTATATCTGTAGTGATCGATCGGCCGAGGACGCCGGCCGATGGGCCGGAGACCGATCCCGATTCTACCGTAGATGTAGAAAATGCAAAATCCACCAGTCGTGTAGGTATTAGCCAGGTGGACGCGCCATCAGAATCGAAAGAACCGACGCAGGTAGACCTAAACCGCGCGTGATGCCGTACTACACACTATCCGTACGAGTTCAATGTGCGACCCGATCGGTTAGATCCTCAACTACCCATGCTACGTTAGACTTTGAACAAGGCTTTTAAGGCGCGCTAATTAACTTAGGTGGTTGTTTTCAAAAAAAAAATTGAACTTAGGTGGTACTGGCACTTCAGTTTGTAGTGAGCACGTGCAGAAAATTAACCAGTCTCTACCTCCACAGATAGGTGTACATGTCAAGACATAACTTAAGTTCGACTACCACTAAGTTTCCGATACACATTTACGAATGGGCTTTGCTTTTTGTAGCCTTCTGACAATGAGGAGTATCACAAGTATATACTACTATCATTATCATGCATATGGTACGGAGGAGGTGTTTCGGCGCATCGGTGCATACGAACCTATTATACAAAATACAACAAAATTTCAAAATGTTAAAAAGTTCTGAGATAAAATTTCACGTGTATCTCTGGACATTCGATGTCCGCACACATGTTTTCAGGGAAAACGAACATTTTATGTGCCATGTGTAAAAAAGACAAAAAATATCCAGTAAATAGTAATGTTAGAACATAAAAAAATGCATTTTTACACCAGACACAAAAAATGTTTCTTCTTTCTGAAAACTTGTGTGTGAACATAGAAGATCTAGATGTACATGCAAAATTTTATTTTAGAATTTTTTGATATTCTAAAATATGTTTCCACACGGTGGGTTCATATGCACCCGCAAACCCAAATGGATATCCCAGATGATAATAGTTATATAGTAGGGTATGGGGTCGAGATTTTTGGCTGATGGTCTCTAGTGATCCTGCTGTTTTAAAAAGGAAATCAAAATTCACATTTACGTGTTTTAAAATAATCTTAAAAATGAATGTAGCTAATGATGTATCACAAACATGGAAAATATCAATTTCAAATATTTTGTATTCTGAACTACAACAAAATGCCAAAAGTTTGAATCTGAGTATGCATGTTTTGTTGTCATTTGAATGTATCAAAAAATACACAAAATTTTGAATTGCAATGTTGCATGATTGTAGGTTACATTGTTGACTATGTCCAGATTTCTTTTCCTTTTTTTGAAACTTGTAAATATGATTTCCAAATAAAATCAAATTATGAGATCACTCGAGCTCGGGAGACAAAAACACTTTTCGTACCGTATGACACTATATCTATAGTGTCTAGATATATCAAAATTTAGACAAATCAAAGACATCCTTTATGGGACGGAGTGAGTACTATATAGTAGTATCATTATATTATATTGTTTATTTATAAGAATACTCCCCCTATATTGATTTATTAGTCTTACATGGGTACCAAGATCGCCAATTTGATCTATATAATGCAAAACAATAACATTAGAAAATATAACATCTAAAATTTCTAGTGATATATTTTTTTGCGATATATACATCATATTAAATTGGTCAAACTAATAACCTAGGGCTACGTGTAGGACTAATAAACTGATAAAGAGGGGGTACCAGAAATATGTGTACAAGATTTATTTGCCACTACAAAATGTAGTTATACATGTTACTATGATATTGTTTCATACTGGCTCTATATCTTAAACTATGTGTTCGCCTAATAAACCGGTAGGAATGGGTACCACTATCATCTCTATTTTTATTGATTGTACTGCCACACCATCTTTTGATGATATTGATTCATGATATTAACTACTACCTCGTTCCAATGAATAAGATTTTTTTTCTAAAAATCTAACTACGTAATGTTTGACCAAGTGTTTAGAAAAAATATATTAATATGTACAATACAAAATCAATACAATAGATATACTATAAAATAAATTTTCATATAAAGTCTATACAATCTTACAGTTTTTGATAGTTTTTTTTAAGTTTGATCAAACTTTAGTTACCTTGACATTTTAGAAGAAATATATGGCTTAAGCATATTGGAAGGGAGTAAGTATGATACTGGCACTATAGGTAGCCTTAGAGAAGCAGACATACGTTTTGAAGGTTGGTTGGATTAAACTAAAATAAAACAAAATCTAGGCTGCATATGGGATTGTTCAATTCGAGCTCTCAATTCTGGTTGGGCCCCTCAAGATTTCTGGTTGGGACCTACCCGACCCGTCCATGGAGTTGGACACCGTCTAAAGCTGGGAATATCAGCTGGTGAGTGATTGAGCGAGTGCTGGTTGAGCTGACCAACGGCAGGCTTGATTAAGGGGCAGGTTAATTGGTTGCTTGAAAGAGCGGGGAGAGCTGAGCCGATGCTGACGGTGATGGAGGCCTATACGCGCACGCGGGGGATGCGGCTCCTCACGTGATCGGCCGGGCCGCATCAAAGGACAGTGGTGGGCAACGCTCTTGGATGCTGTTGGCCCTGTGGTCCTCTTCTCTTCATTTTTTCTCTTCTCTATTTCCTGCTCCTCTTGGCGAAATTATAGGGCCAACCATAAAACCACACGTCACGCTTTCTTGTTCTTTATAAGAAAAAACATATAGAAACGTGTGTCATTTTTTTAATCTTGTTATTAGTAGATGTTTAATAGTCCTACTAATATATACTACTTGTCCCTAGCTAGGTGTCAACTCATGAACGCTTTTGTGTTGGTGAGATGGATTGTTCTCTAATTTTAATCGTCAAATCAGGCGTCCTCAAGAGGCGTGATGGCACCCTGAAGACCTAAGTCAACGAGATGGTAAACATCAGGCGAAGCTAGCTAGGCTCCATATGCGTACCAATCCGAGTACTTGAATCAGAATGCGTGCCCATGCCGGGAGGGCATCTCATTCGGCCGCGAGCGACCGCACTGCCTCCGTCAAGCCGCACTGTTGCCTTTTAGCGCCACTAGTAACTTTCAGCTCGTAGGAACGGATCGCGCGCTCGATCTCTCTCCTCCTTAAATGAATCCTAAGACTGCCATTCATAGATGCCGAGCTGATTGGACCTGCTGCTGTTTCACAGAATCTATCCTTCCTTCTTTCTTCTTCTTCCTCTGCCTCTCGCCGCCGCGGCAGGGTCAACCACAAAAAATATCATGCCCTCTGCCGCCAGTCTAGCTACAGTTTACACTGCATTGAGAGAACAGGCGCATCAGCTCGACCGGATCGATGCGTGACTGTGTTCTTTGGACTTTGGTTTGGACAAGCCATCGCGACAGTACTGGTAGTAGTCACCATCTCTCACATATAGGTGTGCACCACTAGTCGATGTAGGTGCTAAAAGTTTTACGAGTACTTTTCAGCGTGGGAATTGTCTCCTCTCGTTTTCAGGCCAATCAGCTCTGAAAATCGTCTCCATGACTGTCATGTTTTACTGAAGATTGTGTCCAGATAAATTCTCATCGGCTGCAAGAAACAGGGAGATGACACAAAGCAGTGAATTACACGCTGCTCCCCTCAAGTCAAGCAGCCGAATTTACATCCCAGGGTCATTTCATTGGGAGAGGGGAATCAATTTATAAAGTAACGCGGGAAAGGAAAGAAAGAAAAAGAGAAAGAAAAGAAAAGAAAAGAAAGCAACAGGAGGTCCCCGTGTGAAAGGGCGACGAGAAAGAGGAATAACCAAAAAGCGCTCTTGATTTGAAGAGCCAGATTACTCTTGCGATCAATCGGAGACGAAGGCATGCAGCGCTAAGCTGGTAGCCATGGCGGATCATCTCGGTCTTGTGGGGCCCACGCCACGGGCGGGAAGATAGCCGCATGCATGATCACTGTGCGCGACTAGGATCGAGTTTGGTGCCGGGTCCAAATCACAGCGGCCCAATTATTGATCGGGACGCCACTGGAAGCAAACGGGCGCTCACCCGCTGCCAGCGGCCGACAAGGCCCGCTCCTGTGGCTCGCTGGACCACCGCCACGCCCGCCGCACGATCCGCATCCGACGGCCACGGCGACGCGATAGAGACAGACCGGCAAAAGAAAGCAGCACGCGCTCGAGGTAGAAGCAAGCCTTCTCCGGCCCTGGCACCTTATCTTCTCTTTTAAGCCGGAGACGAGCATCACAGGCCAAACCTCGCCGATGGAACATGACTAACCTGTCCTTCTTCTCCGTATTGCCACGGAGAAAAGTCAGACATGTCCAGGACAAATGTGGCTTACTCCGTTGTGTTTGTTCTTTTCGAAATGGAGGTTGAACTCTGGTCTCTGCGTTCAAAATGATGCATGCAAATTTTTTATTTAGATTATTCGATAGATTTTCGTAAAAAGCACAAAGATCAGCTCAAAATCAAGGGTGAAGCTCTACAGGTTCACATGCATCAGGGTCAAATAATATGTTTAGTACTCTCCAATTCATATCTAGACATATTTTAACTGTATATCAGTGGCGAATCTAGGATTTTACGCTAGGGGGGCAACTAAATATTTTTTTCTTCCGAATACCACAAATATGGCATGAAAAAGTACAAGCATATAAATTTACACACAATTACAATAGAAGTTGATTCATATGTTCGTAAAAGTAGATAAATTCAGTTATTACTTCTAAAATTTGCATATAGTAATATTTTCACAAAATACATGTTTTCGAAAAGAGATGCAATGCATCCGTTCCTCTTCATTTTTAACACTTTAACGATGCAAAAATACAAAGGAATCTATCAATTGTCTAATTAGTCCCTAACGAATTGATGTCTTAATTCTACCATGAAAAAGCAGCCCACAATTAAAAAAGAAGAGATGCATGGGGGTAGAACGTAGCACCTCACCTGACCAAAGAGAGGGCTCAAAGATTAGAAGATGCGAGGAAACTGTGTGTCGGTAGTGTGGCCCTTGAATGCGTATGTCGTGCCCGTCGCCGGCGGCCGGCGGCATAGCTCGCTGCGCCTGTGGCTGCAGACTGTGGCTGCAGACTGATGCACCTGCCTACCATCGCCCTTCCTTAATCGTGTGATGCCTCGCCTTCTAGTTCTTTGTTTTTTTTTCTAGCGCCATCAATCGGATCAGGCGACGAGATTCCGAGATAGGTCGAGAGTCAACTTGGGGTATTGGGATTTGATGAAAGCAGTGCAATCGTGGTAGGTTTTTCACTGCATGGGCTAATCCTAACTAGATTTTTTTTCGTCCAGATGAAATCTATGTGGGCTAATGGGCTGAATTCTTAGGGTGGGGCGTTCCACCTTGTTGGATCCACCCATGCGTAATATGGGTCGGAGGGAGTAGTATTTGTAGGCTCAATGAGGATAATAGTGCAACAATGGAGTATAATTTCAACTGGCAAAGGCTACAAGCTTGAACATGCATTAAGGAAATTGCTCCTCTCCTGACATCACATGGACACACATCATCTTACTGATCGTGTCGCATCACCTACAAGCTCGATGAGGGGGTGATCGTGTTGGGGTCATGCGCCCTGACCTCAGACGGACACATGCCATCTTAAACCCGGATGTCTCACCAAACCGTTTGTTGTGGTATTGTCAACATGCACACCGTAGGTGGTACCTTACGACGTATGGATATGTAGGGTGCTAGGCGACATGAAGATCGAGACAGTGATACTCACACTTTACCCAGGTTCGGGACCATGTCGGTGGAGGGTCCGTACTCCTGCTATAAATCACTATAATGGAAAAAGTGCATAGGTTACAATGATCAGATTCATTCTGCCCTTAGGCTACCCCGGGGCCAGATTATATATACTACGACGGGCTTAGGGTTTTCACGAAAGTCTCCACCGACAATTATACTAAGTCCTAAGGCGGCACATGGTCCAAGTCATGTTTTCCAAGTTCCTGATTTGCTTAGCCATACACCGTCTTGGACTATTTTAGCCGGACTCCATCTTTGGCTCCCATTCTGTTGGGCCTCCATCTTGGCCCTTGGAAGACAGACCTCCTAGTGGGCTTTATAGCCTCACCTCTTGTGGGCCACCCTATTCCATAAGTATATACAACCACTTCACATATATACCCATTTCGTATATCCACAACACCGTCAAACACCGATCTGGGAGCAGAAATCGGTACAGGTACAACATACCCTCATCACACACCGTTGCACACGCTCGAGGAGTCGGCGACGTAGTCTCTGCCGACCCATCTTCATGACATGGATCAAAAGCATTGACATTGCCAGGCCCGCCGTCGATGCTGCCATGACGCTAGACATTGCTACCACACTGCGCATATGCATCATCAAGCTCCTTCCACTGAGACCTTGCTAAACCATGTCATCGAGACCCACCACCGTCGACCCGGTAGATGAAACACCGCCCCACCAGCAGACCCTTCTAGGCATCACTTGTTCCAATATGATGCCCCAAAAAGGGAAAGTGACACTGAAAGTGTTGTCATCGTCCGATCGTGGAGACCCAGATCTAGGGTTTCCCTGGAACATCTTGGCCGGAGGCAGGAGATCGTAGCAACGATACCTCCAACAAGATAACAACGCCTGAGATCGCTACCATCATCGGCTTCGACCGCATCGACGCCTGACTCTCACCGGCCAATTGTCTTGCTTCCATCCCGCGAAGAAGCCACAAGGGATGTGTTGCATGCCGTTGATTTGGCCGGGGAGGTGACCACGATGTCCACCACGTCACGCCACTCCTATGCCATAAGGCATCATCGAGTAGACTGTCGGGCGTGGGGGTGGGCAACCGTGTTCGCCCATCAACCACTGTTCTAGGGCCATCACCCCGGAGATCCAACTCCGCCTCACACGTCCGCCATCTAGGGACCAACCGCCGCACTCGACCCGAGGTCCCCGGCACGAGGAGGGGAAAGGAGAGGAAGGTTCACCATCCTCCACATGCAGCTTTTCCCACCGGCTTCCTCCGATGTCCGCTGAAGGTAGGGAAGATGGGGGTGGCGGCAGCTAGGGTTTCACCGGAGCCAACCCTAGAAGCGACACGGGCGTCTCTTCAAATTCCTCCGTTGTGTTTGTGATCAAGCTGTCTCTCTCGTACTCCATCTTTCCCAACTGCCTCTTAATTGCTCTACTGTTAGCGCAACAAGATGAAGCTAGGCATTTAAAGGCTTAACAGCACGTTTAGCAACTTCATCGAGTCAACACGGAAATGGGCAATATGAAAAAACGCTCGGTCTTTTAATTAGTTAGTTCGCACGGGCTGTTAGGGAGACGGATTAATTAGGCCGGCATGCAAACTGCATTGTGAATTTGAAGCTAAGAGATCGAGGGTTCAGGGTTTCTCCACGTACGCGAGCGTGCGTATGTAATGGAGCCGCGAATTTCTTTGCTCGATCGGTTGGAGAAAATTCTAAAAGAAATAACCTAAGCGGAGAGTGACAGCTAGCTATATTTCTTTTCCTGTCTTTTTTTTCCAACAATAAAAAGGAGGAATGGTATGGAATGTGACATACGGCGCCCGTTTTAAGGCACATGAAATTTGCCAAGGGTCAATTTGCTCCTGGCCCCGGGCGTGTCGAGTGCTAGTCAATTTCGAAATGAAAAAGAAAAGTCTGGAAAGATACAGAGAGGGACTCCTCCAGCCTCCTCGCTTTCTTTTCCCATCCATCGCCCGCCCCCCTCTCTGCTTTACCGATTTATTTCTGCCGGATGATGCAGAACATCTTGATGAACATATCTGTCTATCAAGCGTTCTAGCCACTGATATGTGTTTCATACATAATTTTATTTTAGTTCATGTGTCCATATATAGTGAACACGCAGTTGTAAGAAAACAGAGGATGTCGTATTACTAGTAACGATCAAGAACAAGAGCGCCCCCCTCAGCAATGCCGTTTTTCATCAGACGCTCACCCCGCCATGTCGGCGATGGTAGAGAAAAGAACCCATATTTCGTCCCTCTCCTCGCTCACCCGCCAAATCGACGCCAGCGTCACCCCTCTCCGCCTCCGCCATTTCCCACAGTTGGAGAAGGCCGGGCCACCGAGCAAACACCACCCAGATCTGCTTCGCCGTCGATCGTCCAGAGGCATCCACCAACAGTTTCGGGGGCCTCGCAGACTCGCAGCCATCCTGCCCGCGAGGTGTTAGGTGTTTTGCCTGGATATAGACAACGAGGAGATGGTCACCGCTCAGCTGGAGGAAGAGGCCGATGATGTTGCTGATGGCAAGAACTTCATGTTTACCAACTCCTTGGGACTCCAAGTACAGAGTGTTGCAGCAAGTGTCTTTTTCCCACAAGGGTGACTCGAAGGTTGTTATCACCAGATTTTGGCCAAATCAGGAGGTGGGCCGTAAGGGAGATGGGCTTGGAAGATTACGCGTGGAAGATCTCTGAAGCGGCCTTGCACGAAGAAGTTTGGGCTAGATTGCCCGTGTACCTTTAATTATAGTAGATTGCATCGTAGATTAAAAGTTAGAGTTTGTCTCGTGCACGGTGGGGATTATTCCCACGATAGAAAGTCCCCTGGACTATAAATATGTATCTAGGGTTTATGGAATAAACAACAACCAACGTTCAACCAACAAATCAATCTCGGCGCATCGCCAACTCCTTCGTCTCGAGGGTTTCTACCGGTAAGCAACATGCTGCCTAGATCGCATCTTGCGATCTAGGCAGCACAAGCTTTATGTTGTTCATGCGTTGCTCGTACTGAAGCCTTTTTGATGGCGAGCAACGTAGTTATCATAGATGTGTCAGGGTTAGCATAGTTCTTCGTATAACATGCTATCGTAGTGCAACCCTTGCATATCTAGCCGCCCTTACACCTATCTTAGGTGTAGGGGCGGCACCCCGCTTGATCATTATTTAGTAGATCCGATCCGTTACGGTTGCTCCTTGTTCTACAAGGATTAGTTTAATATCTGCAATAGTTAGGCCTTACAAAGGGTTGGAGGATCCAGCGGCACGTAGGGTGTCGTTCGCTAGTCCTAGACAGGATGTTCCGGGGATCAACCTCGTGTTGGTTTTTAGGCCTTGTCTAGGATCGGCTTACGATCACCGTGCGTGGCCGCGAGGCCCAATCGTGAGTAGGATGATCCGATTATGCGGTGAAAACCCTAAATTGTCGTAGATTGAATTAGCTTTATCTTGATCAAGCAGGACCACCATATATTCGTGCACCTCGTACGAATCATGGGTGGATCGGCTCCTTGAGCCGATTCACAGGATAACCTGAGAGCCGATCGAGGCTCGTATTTAATGTTTACGTGTATGCCATGCAGGAAACTAAGCGAGGCATCTCCATCACCTTCCTGACCAGGTATAGGTCAGGTGGCACGCCCTTGCATCAGCATCGGACGTGTGTACCAGAGGCTTTGCGGGCCGTCGCTCGGAGGGACCTGGGCCAGCCGCAACCCTAGGTTGTTCCCGGCTCTACTGTGTTGCCCGTCGCTGCCCGCCGGTGGGTTTTGACCGCAACACATTCTGGCACGCCCGGTGGGACAAGCTTCGTCATCGACCACAATCGCCATCTACATCTGAGATGGCGGACGGCACTCCAGTCACGTACGAGGATCTGACCGACGAGCTCAAGAAGAAGTATGACGAGGACAAAGCCATCCTCGAAGCCGACCTCATCGGCTCTTTCCACAGAACCCGTTCACATGGCATCAGGTGGAAGGGGTTCTCGCCTGACGGTGCACTCGATGGGATAGACCTCTCTGCCCCGTCAGAAGAACGCACTAGGTCCCTGCTGCAGGAGATGAACTTCTTGGTGGCTCACTCGCTACACCGCCACTCTGAGAACCTGGTAAACACGTTGGAGCGTGTCGCTCTTCGGGTGATCCAGGAGATCATGAGGCACCAGTACTCGCCGTCAGGACCAGCTCTTGGGACGCATCAAGGAGAGTTGCCACTCCAGTCCCGTCCACCGCTGCCATTTGCATTGGCAGCACCAGAAGTGCCGAATTCACCGGCATTCGTCGTCTACAAGATCGGTGGTGACCCGAGTGACTGCCAGTTCTTGCATGAGGCGCCTAAGGAGATCCCTCACGGATACACGTGCACGTATGTGCCAGATTGCGGTAACTGGGCGCTCACAAACCAGGCCACAACATCAGGGACTTCTGGGAAAACAGGAGAGACGTCAGCAACAGATCTTGAGAAGCAGACGTGGCTAACTAAGTACGCCACCCCGACGAACCTCCAGAGCCCAGCTCCTGCATTTGGCTCAGAGCTGGAAAAGCAAACATGGCTGGCTAAGTACGCCACCCCGGCGAATCTTCAGAGTTCAACTCCTGCAGCCAGCACAGCGGATCAGATCAGCACCATGCGAGAGACCAGTTTGGCATGGTGCCGAAAAGGAGGGCAATCGGCTATTCCAAGCCGTACCACGGCGACTACGAGTTGATCCCGCTACCACCTAAATATCGGCTCTCTGATTTCTCCAAATTCAGTGGATCAGATGGTTCCAGCTCCATCGAGCATGTGGGCCGATATTTGGCACAGCTAGGAACGGCCTCAGTGTCGGATTCACTACGCGTGAGGTTCTTCTCACAGTCCCTCACGGGATCGGCTTTCGGGTGGTACACCTCGTTGCCACCAGACTCGATCCGGACTTGGAAGCAGTTGGAAGAACAGTTTCATATGCAGTACCACTCAGAGGCTTCCGAGTCTGGCCTTGCCGATCTAGCACAAATACGTCAGAAGCATGGAGAAACTGTGACAGAATACATCCAGCGCTTCAGGAATCTTAGGAACCGATGTTATTCGGTTCGTGTGGACTGAAAAGGAAACGATCGAGTTGGCGATGGCGGGCCTCGCAACACCGCTCAAGGACATGGCCTCCCAAGCAGACTACCCCTCACCGGCGCACATGGTTCAGAAGCGTCGGCATATGAACAGCGCCACCGGACTGTGCTAGGACAAATTCAAGCGTGCGGTAGTCTGGTCGAGGCAGAGGAAGACGAAGTTTCTGCGGGAGATCAAGAGGTAGCGGTGGCTGAGTGGACTCGGGGGGCAACCCCCGTGTCCTGCAAATGGGTAAAGCCACCAGGCCCGCCCAGGGGGTTTGATTTTGACGTGACCAAAACTGAGCAAATCTTCGACCTCCTGCTCAAGGAGAAGCAGTTGACGATTCCCGAAGGTCTCAAATTCCCCACGGTACAAGAGCTGAACGGAAAGCCATACTGCAAATGGCATAACTCGCTCTCCCATGCCACCAACGACTGCATGGTTTGGCGTCAGCAGATCCAAATGGCGATAGAAAAAGGACGTCTGATTTTCAACCAGTACGCCATGAAGGTCGACACCCAACCCTTCCCCGCCGTTAACATGGTGGAATGCACTTACCCTGAAGGTTGCCAGCCAGGATCCTCGTTCAGCATCAACATGGTAGGACTTGGCCACCACGCTGGCAAGGATGGAGACGAGGGCAGTTGCTCTCGTAGCAAGGACACAGAGGAGGCCGCTCCACGCGATCGGCTCCGTCATGATGGCAAGCGCTACGTCACAGAGGGAGAAGTGAAGAACATAAGATATCAGCGACCCCTCTCTGATCACCTCCTCAACAAGTATGTGAGTCAGTATGACCAACGCCGACGATCCAGCGATGATGATGATAAAGATCGTCTGGCTAGAGAAGCCAGAAGACATCGTCGGCATGATCGCGATGAGGAGGAGCACGAGCGCCGTGCCAAAGGAGAATCAAGGGAGCAAGTCGACAACGATAGGCACTGGGACTGCCCCTTCTTCAGACACTGCTGGGATTCAGGAATGAGCCGATTGCCCACAATCGGCAATTGCCCAGAATGCAACCAGAAGAAGAAGGAGGCAGCCAACGTGTCCGTGTTCAAGCGCTTAGGGCCTCTCCCGCCACAAAGCAAACGCGCTGAGTCCCCTCGATGGGAAGATCTCGAGGATTCAGAAGACGAGGGACAAGAAGAAGAAGAAGAAGAAGAAGACAGGTACCACCGGCCAAGGTGGTGCCCTGATGGGCTCAGCCGTTCCCAAAAGCGCAGGGTTCAGCGATTGCGCGGCCTGGAGGAAGCCGAAAGGTTATACTTGCATACGCTAAGGAAGGCACGACCTGATCTGGCTGCGAAAGTTCAGCGAACCCTGGACGAAGAGGGCCGTCCATGGAAAATGGAGTGGCGCCCCAAGCAAAGGAAAGCCGATGATGAAACATCGGCTGGTACAAACATGGTGCTCGTCCTTCCGACGGAGCTTAGTGCTCCACGATTACACGATGCACTCAAGGTGGACGACAGCAAGCGCATCAACATGATAAAGTCAGAGGTTGGGCTGGTTTTATCCACCAGCCTGACCGAGTAGCAAGAACAAACCGATGAGCAAACGGGGCGAGGCTGATCCTTGTGATCGGCCCCAAAAATTATGAAGGGGCATTACAGAACCTTCAGTCAGCGCTTCAATCGATATGGAGGCCGATTCCAGCAATCGGCCAAAATTATCTTCACCACATGTTCTGCTTGTGTTCAACATCGATCTACTGGGCAGCGGCCACGTCGGCGGATGAAAGTCAGCACGAATCCTCGCAGAGCCGACGTGCAAGTACAGTGCCTTGGCTAACCACAAAGCCGATATCTGCAGTCACCTGGCAGATTCGGCTCGGGGGGCATATAGTCAGATGAACATGTGTAGATAAACATGTGTAAACATGTGCAGTGTAAACATGTGCAGATAAACATGTGTAAACATGTGTGCAGTGAAACATTGGGGGCCGATTAGGAAAAATCAGCCAGTAAAAAAAAAATTTATATCAACATACAGCCGATGCAAGGGCATCGACTTCAGAATTAAGAAGCGAAGCCGGCCATCGACTCTAGTACAGTTACACAAGACCAAGACCTACTGGCTATGTGCTCAAGGTTCACAACAACATCGGTGTTCAGTGGAAGAAAGCTGATCAATGACCTGTGCATCCTCGCCGGTATTCTCGCCTTGATTAAGGCTCGGGGGGCAGCTAACTTGGTAGATGTTCTGTTTTGGGAGCCGATTGGAGTCGCATCGACTGACCCTGCATCGTGATCTTCTCTGAAAGCAGTTCAGGTGTTGCAAAAGAAAACTGCTAAAGCTACGGAGAGGAACCGGAAAAGGAGGCCGTCGGCTTTACAGGTTTTGGACCGTCCTGTTGCTGCAAGAAATGGAAAGGGACTGGATTCTCAAAATAGCCGATGAGTAGTCATCGGCTAAGGGATTGCGAAAATTTTTGGTCAGATATCAAATCGCAGCCTGAATTTGAGAAGTGCTTGACTGACGGTCTAATCGACATTTGAGTCCGGCTTCACGGGCGTCCAAAGGAAAAAGAATCCGATATGTTGCTATCGGTCTTGGTATGACAAGCGGGAGGAGTGAAATTGGATTAATTGAAAGATGAATTGAAAGAACAATTTTCATTAATTCGAAGGAGCGGCTTTACAAGAAAGAGCCGATGGCTCTCAAAAGAGGGATCTGGTGCCTAGTGCACTGCTACTACTAGTTCTACTCTACTAGTTGTCGCTGTCCTCATCGTCGCCGTCGTCGATGTCGTCGGCGCTGCTCCCAGGAAGCTCCTCGTCGCTGCTACCCCAGCCCTTGGCCGGATCTTCGTCTTCCTCGTCATCATCATCATCCTCGCTGTCCGCCCAGGAGCGGAAGCGCTTGGTCGGCGGATACCCGATGGAGGAGGAGGATTCATCCTCCTCCTCTTCCTCCTCGTCATCATCATCGTCTTCGCTGTCCGCCCAAGTGCGGAATCGCTTGGCCGGCAGAAGCTTAGCGGGGGAAGAGAGGCCGCCCTCCTCTTTTTCTTCCTCTTCCTCTACTTCTTCCCCCTTCCCGTTGGGGGAGGTGGGTTTCGCCCAGGGATGGAGGTCGTCTTCACTTTCGCTTATCAGCTCCCCATCGATGAGGAACTTGAGGTCCTCTTCCCCATCGGTCAGAGGCAGGTCGCCCTCTGGCGCATGATCGGAGTTCCACTCCGGCTCGCTTGAAGAGAAGGATTGGAGGGAGAGGCCGGAGGAGACAGAGGAAGAGGAAGACATCGCTACAGGGGAAGAGGGTTTTTTGGTGCCGATTGCTGGAACAGAGGAAGGAGATGAAGTGGGCTAATCAATCGGCACGGTTAAATAATAAGGAGCCTAGTGGAAATTTATTGCTCAGGCAGTTTCCGAGGGGATGGAGCCAAAATTGTCAAATCGTGCAGAGGAGTTGAGAAGGCAGGTCATCATGATGAAGAATACTGCGACAGTTCTGCTCTGCCACGACATGACCCTTTGAAGGAAAAACAGAGTGGTTTTGAAATTATCATTGCCAAAACCAGGGGGGCATGTGTTATCACCAGATTTTGGCCAAATCAGGAGGTGGGCCGTAAGGGAGATGGGCTTGGAAGATTACGCATGGAAGATCTCTGAAGCGGCCTTGCACGAAGAAGTTTGGGCTAGATTGCCCGTGTATCTTTAATTATAGTAGATTGCATCGTAGATTAAAAGTTAGAGTTTGTCTCGTGCACGGTGGGGATTATTCCCACGATAGAAAGTCCCCTGGACTATAAATATGTATCTAGGGTTTATGGAATAAACAACAACCAATGTTCAACCAACAAATCAATCTCGGCGCATCGCCAACTCCTTCGTCTCGAGGGTTTCTACCGGTAAGCAACATGCTGCCTAGATCGCATCTTGCGATCTAGGCAGCACAAGCTTTATGTTGTTCATGCGTTGCTCGTACTGAAGCCTTTTTGATGGCGAGCAACGTAGTTATCATAGATGTGTTAGGGTTAGCATAGTTCTTCGTATAACATGCTATCGTAGTGCAACCCTTGCATATCTAGCCGCCCTTACACCTATCTTAGGTGTAGGGGCGGCACCCCGCTTGATCATTATTTAGTAGATCCGATCCGTTACGGTTGCTCCTTGTTCTACAAGGATTAGTTTAATATCTGCAATAGTTAGGCCTTACAAAGGGTTGGAGGATCCAGCGGCACGTAGGGTGTCGTTCGCTAGTCCTAGACAGGATGTTCCGGGGATCAACCTCGTGTTGGTTTTTAGGCCTTGTCTAGGATCGGCTTACGATCACCGTGCGTGGCCGCGAGGCCCAATCGTGAGTAGGATGATCCGATTATGCGGTGAAACCCTAAATCGTCGTAGATTGAATTAGCTTTATCTTGATCAAGCAGGACCACCATATATTCGTGCACCTCGTACGAATCATGGGTGGATCGGCTCCTTGAGCCGATTCACAGGATAACCTGAGAGCCGATCGAGGCTCGTATTTAATGTTTACGTGTATGCCATGCAGGAAACTAAGCGAGGCATCTCCATCACCTTCCTGACCAGGTATAGGTCAGGTGGCACGCCCTTGCATCAGCATCGGACGTGTGTACCAGAGGCTTTGCGGGCCGTCGCTCGGAGGGACCTGGGCCAGCCGCAGCCCTAGGTTGTTCCCGGCTCTACTGTGTTGCCCGTCGCTGCCCGCCGGTGGGTTTTGACCGCAACAAAGGTTTATATCGAACTCTCAGGGAGTTGGCTAGAGGCTGATTTCTTCTTCTCCTCTTCTAGCAACCTGCAAAGCAAAGTTTTTGTCTTGTGTCCCCAACTCCACCGTGTGGTTGTAAAACACAAGGTTTCATATTAGTAATATGAAATATAAATATAAAGCAAAGTAAAATAAAGCAAGTAAACTAAGCAATCAAGATAAAGGCAACGAAGAGATAGTTGTTTTGGGGTTTTATGTGTTTGTATTTTTGTATTTTCGGATTAATAAATTGAAGAAAATATTAAGTGTGATAATTGTGTAGGAAAGGTGTTTCTAATTATTTAAAATGGACCGAGGTTCATGGGTTCACTTGTCTACTCTCTTTTTAAGTTGTAGTGGACACGAACAATTCACCGAAGACATAATATTGGTGGAATTTTAACATGTGTTTAATAAGCATTCATGTAGGCATTACGTCCTAACATAGATATTGATGCAACACATCTCTCTTACACTCCTCAAGAAAGGAAAAACTCCAAGCAATCCTGAATTGGAATCAACAAAGTAAAGCCCTAAGCAATTTGACATAATGTTTGAATCACAAATATGCTACTTTGAACAAACAAGATTATGAAGTTGTGATGACGTTGGGACTCCAAGTGCAGAGTGTTATGTCAGCAGAGTATTTTCCCCACAAGGGTGACTCGAGGGTTATATCGAACTCTCGGGGAATGGAGTAAAGTGGTACCTCTTCCTCTCTTCTTCTAGCAATCCTGCAAAATAAAATAAAGCCTTGTGTCCCTAACTCTTTTGTGTGGTTTTCAAGTACAAGGTTTCGTGTAAGTAGAAGTAAAATAGAGTAGCAACTAAAGTAAATTAAGATATATGAGTAAAGTAAACTAAGTAAAAACACTAAAGGTTTGTTTGTTTGGGGTTTGGAGTGCAAATAAGATAACTAATTTTTTTATATTTAAGGATAAAAATAGTTCTGCAAACAAAAAGTTAGATAAATGCACTGGAAAGGTGTTTTTTGTGATAAAAATTGGACCGGGTTCATGGGTTCACTTGGTTATTCTTTCTTTTAAGTTGTAGTGGACAATTACAATTAATCAATATAAAGAATATAACTTCAACATGTGTAAGATACACATTTATATGGGCATCACGTCCTAACATAGAGATGATGCAACACATCTCTCTTATACCACAAGACAGGATAAACTCCATGCAATCTTGTATTAAGAATTAACAGAGTATAGCTATATTTAAGTACTTTGACATGATGTTTGAATATCAAATATGTTACCTTGAATAAACAAGATCATCACTTTTGTCACGTGACAAACATAGCACATGCATTCACTTTATCCCTAGTGATATAGGAAAACAAAAGGCAAAGACATAATAGATCATCAATTTTTGTCACTATCACATCACTAAAACCATGCTATTCCATCTAACACACATCACCCCACACACGTTATTGCATACAAGTTGGATTAGAACAAATACTTAAGAACGGGGTACATCATATGCATATATCAATGCATCTTACACAAAGTAGAGTTAAATCTCATAGCATAATATCATAGAATAAAGATCCACCACATAGGTACTACATATATGACCATAATCATGTTGGGAAGCTCATATGACACTAAGAACTATGAAGAACATGAGAGAAATAGATCAAACTACTACAATATCCAGGGGGTGATGATGATGAAGACATTGGAGAAGGTGGAGATCTCTCTGGCGGTGGCTCCGGCGGAGTTTCCCCCTCCAATCTTCTCTGCTGCAGTCTCCATTTTCGTGTTTCTGTGTTTCTGCCGCGCTCTCCTCCAGAGAACCCTCGGGGTCATATACATAGTGGTTTTTAGGTCAATATACGTCGATTCATGAAAGTAAAATGAATCGATCATGAAGTCATAACTCTTACATTCTACAAAGCATGCATAATAGTAAATAGCATTGTAAGCAAATGAATGATAAGTATTATGAATCATAAAGCATGCTTTGGAAAATCCTATAGAGATTGTTTGGAAGACTCTTTTTTCCTCTCTTTTGATTCTTTTTATAATCTTCACTCTTGAACACAAGAAAGTAAGTAGGGAATATATATGTGCTAGATCTCCAACAAAACAAAAAGGTAAAGAGAGCATAGAACAAGGTTTTGAGATAAGCAGTTCATGTCAATAATACTCATAAGGATGGGGTACCATGTATCTCCTAGTTATAGAGACACCTATGATTCATGTGTTTGACTTCTTATAAGTAAGTATTGCCTTCAAGCCCCATCACTTAGATAACCACACCTCGTATTTCTCAACTTTAGATTATCACAGACCTTTCACATATTGTTTTAACCAAGAATAACACAATGGGGTACCTCCATGATGCCTGTAAAATAACAAAAGGAAACTTAGAGTCTCAACTTAAGCCATCCAAAATGGGACAAGAAGGACAACAGTCTTGTGAGCATGCTCTCTAACTCTCTCTCACTTTTTTCTCTCTATTTTCTCTCTGTCTTTCTTTTTTCCACTCTCTTTTTTTCCACTCTTCCTATTTGAGGATGTTTGTGCTGAAACTTTCACCATGATTAGGCATGGCTTCTGTTAGTTCCCAATGCACTTCTCTAACTTATATGCATAGTCTAGTCTTTATTTGATAACCCCCTTTATTTCATCCGAGATGGCCACCAATTACTAGATACAAGATGATCAACTTAAATGTAAGTGCAATATTGAAAGGTATTTCTCATTAAAGAATGGTTCCAACCTAGCTCATCAATCATAATCAGTCAAACACATGACATGCATAGTGGTGTTTTCCTTCCACACCTTACTTTCCTATGTGCTTTAAATTACACAAAAAGGAATATTTTGAAATGGTTGGAGGAATAACACATATATTATACTTGTAATAGTGATGTCTCAAAATTTATCACTATTTTACTGAGATTTTTAAGTATACTATTACTCATATTGTTACTCATTTCATGCTCCAGCTAGATACACAGGTGCCTATTTTGCATTCTTACGAGTTCTTGTTCATTTTCATATGAGCTTCGCATATTTAGTATTTTTAGTAGGATTTTATTATGCTTCCCTTGTATTTGATGTGTATTTATTAGGTGTTATTGGCAATCATGGAAAAATGGAGCAAAAGGAACCAAGAGGGTACAAGATGGGAGAATTACAAGCACCTTACTTAGCCATATGAGGTGTAGGAAAGGTGATATTTTCCAACATCTTATATTTAAGATCTAATTCCATGGTGTTGTAGCCCTCGTCCATACGAGTTCAACGAGCCGAACAACACCCAAATCAGAGTTCGTATGAAGAAATGTCGTCCAGAATACGAAAGCATCGAGTAACTTTAGCGACCATGGATACAGGCAGACCTGCTCGTACCGTACGGTCGTACCGGGATCCGTTGGGTACGTTTCATCAAACGAAACAACATTTATGAAGGCCCAATGGGCATATTTGGCCCCAGGCTCCGTCGGTTCACGAAACCGACCTCCAAAGTGCTATTTAAGGAGGGGAGGAGCCAAGGAGGAGAGCATCATTCATCCACACCCTAAGGGGTAGAGCCCTGATGCTCCGCCACCGCCGCCGCCTCCACAGCCGCCGCCTCCATTACAATCTCCACCAACACAGAAGATGATGATGAGTCTAGGATCTTCAAAGGAAACACATCAATCTCCATCATCATCATCATCATCATCATCATCATCATCAACAACGTCTCCATCATCGACCCCCTTTGTCTACTTGGTTGTGATCCGAACTCTATTAGTATTTACACTTTACATGATATTGATGCCCTTCATGTATGAGTAGTTCCTTTGTTCTTGGGGAGATATGAAGAAACCCTAGTAATATTATGATGTGAAATAAAGAAGTATTATACCTTTGATCTATGAATGTGTGTTAGTTCTCCTCTTGATGTTAAGTGAAGTGCGCCACATAATATTTGCCTTACGGACAAGGAGGGAACTACCCTTTGAAGTGTGGTAGAGTGAACGGCGGGAAGTGACATTACCGTATCGGTGCTTTAACACCTGGATGAGGGGGATAAGGAGGGATTCACTAAGCTCATATCGATAACCATGGGGTAAAACCCTTAATAGAAATAGTCAATATGTGGCTTGAAGAAGACTAGCTGTTGTGGTTATTTAGAGATGCGATGACTGATGGCTTTCTGGGCGCATCTTATTACGGAGCTCTCCCCACACATAGCATAGCAAAGATATTGTTCATTCTAATCATAAGTAATAGCAATACTAGTGGTGAAACCTACACTCCTTGAGAACCCCTCAACCATATCACAAAAACACTCTCAATACTATCTTGTTTTAGTTTACATTTGTTATTTACTTTGCTCTTAGTTACTTAGAACTCTAAAATATTTGCCATCTTAGCAACCTATAGTATAGACTATTTCCAAACCACGGTTTGGGTGTGAACATGGATGCGCCTGACAATGCAATTGTGGGATTGTGTTTATTGCCATTTGCAAAGCTCCTTTGGGACGAACTTCTAATAAATAGTTGTCGCTACTGCAACAACCATGTTGTTGGACGCAGGAACCCAGTCATGGAACCCAGTCATCAAATACAAAGTGCTATGTAGGTAGATATGATAGACACTTGGGTTTGAGTGGAATTGGAAAGAAGTCTATGCTTGTGGAAGAATTCATTTCTTTGGGCTAGCAAAAGATGTAGAAGCATGCAATAGTATCTATAAAGCCATGCATTCATCATCAAACAATGATACTTTATGTTAAACATCTATGTATACTAGTGATAAGTAGCACTAAATAAGGCACATAGCACATCATTACTGAATAAAGCATTTGAAACTAGTAGTACCATGCACAATATAAATTTCAGCTTTAAATTTTGCATCCCTCTTCATCTTTTAATAGTATCCAAATCATTTTTATTGAGAAATTAATGAATGGATAGTTTCGTCCAGTAGCTCATTCATAAGCATGAAAAGTATTTAATGTGATGGTCTTCTTAAATTTAAAACCAAATTAGACACAAAACAAATAAAGGACACTCCAAATATTAGCAAGAATTCTATGTTGCTAAAAAAAATAGTTAGAAGTGTGCAAACCGAGAGTTTGAATATATGTCTAGTTGGCTGCCTTGGGCATACCCAAGTGATAGCTCAAAATTTAGCACTATTTTACTGAGGTTTTTAAGTATACTATTACTCATATTGTCGCTGATTTCATTCTCCAGCTAGGTACACCTAAGCCTATTTTGCATACTTACGAGTTCTTGTTCATTTTCATATGAACATCACATATTTAATATTTTTAGTAGGATTTTATTATGTTTACTTTCTATTTTACATGTTTGTAGGTGTTATTGACAACTATGTATAAAGCAAGGAAAAAAGGGGTCAAGAGAGGGAAATATGGAAGAGCTGCAGGCACCAGACTTGGTCATTTGAGGAGTGAAAAAGTGACATTTTTTCATCATCTCAAAATAAATATCTAATATCATGGTGTTGTAGCCCTCATCCATACGAGTTCAACGAGCTAAAGAACACCTAAATCAGAGTTAGTATGAGGAAATAGCGGCCAAATACGAAAAGCATCTGCAAGTTTAGCGACCATCGGTACGGGCGGGTCCACCCGTACCACGGGCCTAGACGTGCGGAAAAGGCCTTTCTAAACGCGTTTCTTCACAGATTCCGTCCCCATTTGTTCCTAGACCTTCCTTAGGTCATAGCGTGGGAAGGGCTATTGGAGACCCCCTAGGCCTATATAAAGAGGAGATGAGCCAAGGGAGAGTCACCCCATCACCACATACCTCACGGTGGAGCCCTGCCGCCTTGAAGACTCCATATCCGCCGCCTCCAAAAGATCTCATCCATCACACCACTCAAGAGGAGAAGGGACTTGGATCTTGAAGGCTTCAACACCGATCTACATCATCATAAATCCCCTTTGTTTACTCGGTTGTAATCCAATCCCTAGTGATGATTTCATCTTGTATTAAATTGTATTACCATACGCCATTCATATGTTTGAGATCATGTTGATTTCCTTCATTTCTTAGTAGTTCCTTTGTTCTTGGGGATAGATGGAGAAACCCTAGCTATATTATGATATGAATAAAGATGATTTATGACTTTGTACTATGATTGTGTGTTAGTTTTCTCTTGTGATATTATATGATGTTGACCATATAATATTTTCCTTTGGTCATGAAAGGAAACTACCTTTGGAAGTGTGGTAGTGCATACGACGGGAAGTGACATCCCGTGTGTGGTGCACTATTGTATGGAAGAAGGGGATAAGAAGGGACGTGCAATTCTTAACAAATAACCACAGGGTAATCCCTTAATTGTGATGGATCAATAAGTGTCTTGCCGAAGGTCATTGCGGTGTTTATTCAGGGATATGTTATGAGATACATATTCCAACTTCGAGCCTTTCCCACATACAACGAAAACAAAGATATAGATTATCTAGTTTGTGTTCTTAGTTAATGCTAGTGGTGGAACCAACAATCCCCGACAACACCTTAGCCATATTGTCATTCCCACAATCATACTTGCTTCTCTTAGTTACATTAGTTTATTTCTTTGTTCTTGTTTACTTTTGATCTCAACACAAAACAACCTTTATATACTTTATCTTGGAATTAGAATAACTTGCAATTACTCTCTAGATAATAGTAGCGAGGGTCATAAAGACCTCTACAAGCAGCTCTCTGTGGTTCGATGCTCTTGCTTCGAAACTAGTTACAGTTGGTTTGTGCACTTGCAGTCATCACCAAGCTTATGGTATTCAATATTCTTGGATTTCTCTTGGTGTGGTGTTCCTCCATTTCTGCGAAAAACTTCAACACAAAACTTTCTTCCCATTCTTTTCTATGGGGTTACATTATTGGTACAAGGATATCATGTTTTTTGTTATTTTATTCATAAATAAAATTATCTCTTCATGAAACAGAGATAACATAATGTTCTCCTTGTTCTAGTATATCAAAAGTTTCAAGCAAAAATCATTATGATACTTAGAATAATGGTTCTAACATTAGGAGACATAATCTGTCTAGAATTTTTGCTGCAGCAAAACTAAATTTTTTCGACCACTTATACATGTGAGGAATTTTATCCAATTTTTGTGCAATAGGATGAAAAGTTATAGCTACTATGAATTTATAAGGATTTTAGTAGTTACCACAAAAATCATAAAAAGTGTGGTAACTACTAAAATGGGTAAAACCTTTTAGAACTTTTTTCCAGTAGTTACCACAAATCTGCTTTTTTCATCCAGTAGTTACCACAAATACCAAGGTTGTAATCCAATCTGATTTTTTGTTGAATCATCATCAAGTAAAAGATCTATAGAGCATTTTTTCCATGTTTATAAGATTAAGCAAATCACATAGATCTTTAGATATAACTGAGACATTAGATCCTAAATGTAGAATAGTTTGGTGTGTCTCTTTGTCTATAGCAATTAAAATCTTGGGGGTCCAAAAATACCTCAAGCCTCTCCAGGTCTGGTCCAAAAGCCCATCTTGCTTCTTCTGGTGAAGAAATGACGCCCCAAAAATTCTAGCTCAATTTAACTCTGTATAGGTCTCTAAAAGTGACAAATACACAAAACAAGCTTTTTTCTGTTCTAAAGAGTTATAAACCAAATAAAGGGGATTATTGGTAAATCCCCATAAATCAATATAAAATATGGTATTATCATCATATATGCTGCAAATATGTGGGAATTCATGTCAATAAAGTACAAAGTTAATGTATGCATTTTACAAGCATCAAGCTGTCACATGATAATTATAGCACATGAATTCACTTTATCCCTAGTGAGGCAGCAAAATAAAGGTAAATACCATTGCAGATCTTAATTAGTTGTCACTATTCAATCACTAACATCATGCTACTATATCTAATACACATTTCTCCCTACACATGATTTTGCATACAAGTTGGATCAGAACAAGTACTTCGGAATGGGGTACATGATATGCATCTATTAATACATCTTACACATAATAGGTTCTAATCATATATATCGAATCATAGAATAAATATCCACCACATAGGAATTACATATATGACCATAATCATGTTGGGCAGCTCATATGGTACTAGATCTATGAATAATAAGAGAGAAATAGATCAAGCTACTCCCACAAAATCATATTCTAGAGGTGTACTACTCCCTCTTCATCATGGGGATGATGGTAGAGACGTTGGAGAAGGTAGAGACCCCTGTGGTGGCGGCTCCGATTGAGTTTGCTGCTCTAATCTTCGTTGTTTCTAGCTCTGTTTTGGTGTTTCGGTGTTTCTATGACACTCTTCTGGAGGAAGCCTCGAGAAGATATAGAGGTTTTTAGGCTAGACGGAATCCATGGGCGAAAGAATCAAGCGAATCAGACGGCCGAGTAGGGAAAGAGCTGGGGTGGCGCACCCACCTTAACTGGGTGCATCACGTGACCTCTTTTGGCCCTCCTGGCCCATCTCGTGAGGTCCAAGTGCTCCAGACGCTTCTCTTGATGAAATACTAACATCCTCAAATTCCTAGCTGCATTTGACTTCGTTTAGGACCCTCAAAGCTAAAAATGAACAAACTAGGGTTTTCCTGTCCTACATGGTTATAACCAAAATAAAGGGGTGTTGGTGCTCCAGCGGTGGCAGTGGTGGAAGCGATTGGGAAACCCCAAGAGGAAGGTATGATGAGCACAGTAGCAAGTTTTTCCTCGGTACGAAACCAAGGTTTAACCGACCCATAGGAGAAAGGCGTGACTTCTGAAGGTGTTGCTGGCTGACTAGTGGCAGGGCGCACTACCGGCGTCAGCAACAACGTGGAACCTGCACACAACACAACCAAAGTATTTTGCCCCAACTTACAGTGAGGTTGTCAATCTCACCGGTTTACTGAACACAAATGATTAGACGTATCGAGTGGAAGGAGATGTTTGCAGAAAGTAAACATAACAGGATTGTAGTTGAATTTATCAGTAAATGAAATAGGACCGGGGTCCACAGTTCCCTAGAGGTGTCTCTCCATAAATAAATAGCATGTTGGGTGAAAAATTACAGCTGGGCAATTAACAGAATATCGATCAATACATGACAAGATGATTACTATGAGATTTGATATGGGTACTACAACATAATACATAGACCGTAATCCAATTGCGTCTATGACTAATAATCCACCTTCCAGTTAGCGTCCGCACCCCTTTCAGTATTAAGTTGCAAGCTACAGATTATCACATTAAGAAATGTGTGTAAAGTAAACAATAAAATTACCCTCAGATAAAACATTGTTGTTTTCTCCCCAGTAACAAAAGCACATCTACAATCTTAGAAGTTATAAAGTCACTCTCCCAGAAAACTAGAGGCATGAACCTACTATCGAGCATAAATACGTCATCTTGGAGTCACAAGTGTCCACTTGGCCAGAGTTTCTACTAGCAATGGAGCGCATCCAAGATCACAAATAACATATGACATGAATATATAATCAATCTCAACATAGTATACAATATTCATTGGATCCCAGCCAACCAAACTTATAGGATTACATAATGATGATCTTGATCATGTAGGACAGCTCACAAGATCGATACATGAAGCACAAAGTGGAGAACACAACCATCTAGCTACTGCTATGGACCCATAGTCCAAGGATGAACTACTCACGCATCACTTCGGTGGCGGGCATGGCGATGTAGATGCCTCCGGCGATGATTTCCCCCTCCGGTAGGGTGCCGGGAAGAGTTTCAGAACCCCCCGAGATGGGTTCTGCAATGGCGGCCGCGATGGAACTTTTCGTGGATGGAGGCTCTGGTATCCAAGGTTTTCCCGAGAAGATGTATAAATAGGCAGAGAATTTAGGTCGGTTGGGCGCCTGGTGGGCCCAGACCACCCTAAGCGCGGGCCAGGTCCAGGCCGCGCCTAGGGTAGGTCTGGCCGCCCTGCTGCGCCTCATCGACCCCCCTCTGGACTTCATCTTCGTTTCGTTAAAATATTAACTTTGGCTTTTGTTTCGTCCAATTCTGAGAATATTTCCCGTACAACTTTTCTGAAATACAAAAACGGCAGAAAACATGGAACTGGCACTATGACATCATGTTAATAGGTTAGTGCCAAAAATCATGTAAAAGTGCAACGAAGTGTAAACAAAACATATATGAATTGGTGTAAAACAAGCATGGAGCTTAAAAAAATTATAGATACGTTTTTGACGTATCAAGCATCTCCAAGCTTAATCCTTCTCGTCCTCGAGCAGGTAAGTGATAACAAAATAATTTTTGAGGTGACATGAAGCCAACACAATCTTGATCAAGCATGTAAAGCATTGTGAGATGGGATCTAAGTACTCTAACATAGGCATAATAGGTATGATTCAATTGAACTTAGCAACTATGTTATAACATGAAGAGTAACTCAAACAAAGGATCATGAATAATAGTGCATTGAAAGCAACTGTATGTTTATGATCATAGAGTAAACATAATAAAGTTATACTCAACATGTCCTTATGGAATAGCAAAACATAAATGCAATGACACCTTCAAAGTTCAGAAGGTGACTAGATACAAGTAATTTAAGAACAAGCAATATCACAATCATGAATCAATCAATAATAATTTTAGAACTATGCACATTGCACTAAGAATGACAACTATGCTCTCTTAATTGGTGCATAAAGTAGAAGGTGAAGACTCAACATAAAAGTAAAAGAGAGACTCTTCGCAGAGTAAGAAAGATAAACAAGTTTTATAAACCTTCCAAAAAGTATGGTACTTATTAGCTTTGAGGTCTCATTGCCCCTATCATAAGCATCTTGAATGGTTAAAGTTAATGTGAGTCAAAAATGAGCTATATGCTTGCAAATCACAAGTAGAAAATCTCACGCCCCTTGAATGCGAGTACCTAAACCTCATGCTACTTAACTTAGGTCCCAAATAAGTTCTTGTCATTGTAAGTATACATGTTTCATTGAGAACCACCAACCAGGTACCTATTGTCCGATGATATGGAGGTACTCTTGGGGGGAAATTCCATGCCAAAATGACAAGACAAACAAACAGTGAGCACCTCAGCAATTTTTTATTTACTATTGGTATAGCTTTTTATTGCAAATGTTTCATAGAATGCTCACTATGGCTTAGCTGTAAATTTCCACCATGAATGATGCATGGCTTAGATTAGCGGCCCAGGCGTTTCCCTAACTCATATACAAACTCCATGGACTTATAAGATTCCATTTTATTTCGCACCGCTAGGCATCCATAGACAAAAGAACATGACATCAACTAAATATAAGTGCAATATCAAAAGTGTTCCCCATGAAAGCATGGTTCCACTAACTCCCAACTCATAATTTGCAAACATATAAACTTTATAAGATAGGCATAATGATCAAATTTATTAAGTGAAAGAAAAGTAAATGTGCCATCAAGTCCGTGAGAGCTTTACTGACTAATTTTCTCATGCCAAGATTTAATTTGGAGGATAAAAATATGATGAATTACTTGGAATAACAATAATGCTACTAGGTAGATATGGTGGACACAATTGGCAAACTTTTTTTCATGGTGGTTGAATGCACTAGTAGAGATCATACTCAGCACGGGCGAAGTCTAGCAAAAGAATGGGAGCAACCAACTAAGAGAGCAAAAAATGGGCATAATCATGCATAGCGACAAAATATTATCAATTAAAGCATAAAGTGATATTACAAGTCAAAAAATAAATAATCATAGAGGCTTTAGTTGACTGGTTATAGTCATAATATGGTGTAAGCATGCGCCAAGTCAAACCAATAAAGAATCAAAGGAGAATACCACCATATTATGCTTTTATGATAGAAAAAACACATGATTCTTTCAATGACAGATTATGCAATCTCAGCCATTTGAAACAAGTCATGCTAAAACAATAAATACTAAGAATATGACAATAATAACATCCAACATGACATGCCAAAGTCTATGCCACAGTCTATACAAGCTTCCTTTTGCATAACTATAGTCATGAAATATTTTACTCGAATCCAACACCAATCAACTTATTTAAAATAACTCTCAGATATGAAATACAATATGGACCAGAGATCTAATCATACACAAATAAAGAATACTAACGTGCTCTGAACAAAATTCAAGTTAAAGAACAAGAGTTAAATGCAGTACCAGAAAACTAGAACACTCGCAGAACAATAACAACGAAAACTAGACCATTCTATGCAATTAAAAAGGAGTGGGTCTTTCTCCAAAAAAAAATGCCGGGATCCAACATATGCACAGAAAACAAAATATAACAAAAAGAAAAAATATATAAAGATGCTCCAAGAACAACACATAGCATATGAAGCAATAAAAATATAGCGCATAGAGAGATGACCTTTTGCTTTGTTGATGAAGAGGGGATGCCTTGAACCTTGTACCTCTTGAATATGTCTTGGGGTGCAGGGACATCTGACAAGGGATTAACTTATCAATGCCTACAAGTTGTAGACTAGGGTTTTAGTCAGAAGTAGAGGGCAAGTAAATCTCGAAGGTTTCAGCCGAAAAGTGCTCGACGATATGAAAACTAGGGTTTCGTGAGACAATGAATCGATGCTTTCTTTGTCCCTTGACTCCCCCTTTTATAGGAGGCGGAGCCGAGGGATTCGTAATACACAAGTTACAGAGTCCGGGAGGGTTTCCAACTCATCCCGCAAGATTACAAGTATTACTTCCTAATACAACTCTAGCTTTCCTTAATAGTATCTTGGGCTTCCGATTCTTCTTATTCTTCGAGTTGTGGGCCTTCAGTAAACCCCGGGTACCATCTTCGGCAGGCCCATTGGGGATGCCTATGTCAGTAGCCTCCGAGATTTTGCTTGAATCGCAGAATCAGGGAAAATCTCCAACTTTATATTCATTCAATAGCTCTGCCGAATTTTATCATATATCTTTGGATACGTAATTATATATTGCACAGGGATAACGGTAGTTGGGGCTAGTTCATCTGATGGATCAGGTACTAGTTAATGTTGGAGATATGCCCAAGAGGCAATAATAAAATAGTTATTATAATATCTTTGAGTTTATGATAATGCACTACAAGAAAAGTTCTGATAGGCAACGTCTCAAAATCGTCCGCTAAGGGGTGTTTTTTGTCGCCTATGGGCCTAACCCGACGATATGGGTTCTATTGTCGAAACTGCGTCAGGCAAAGTCCTACCACGTATTTTTCGGTCCGTGGCGCTTGGGCGCCCTTCCGCCACGGAAAATCGGACCGTTGCAGAAGTGTTTCCGGGAGCCCGTTGACTGCTGACGTCATGCAAACTGACACGTGGCAGACACCGTTAGCGCGATTAACGGCGTTAACCGGCGAAACCCCGTGGTAGATGGTAGGCCCACACGAGGCCTGCCACGTCTTAAGCGGGCCGGCCCATTAAGTTTGCGAGTCGGGCAGTGACTTAGTTTGACCGGTCAACTATATAGGTGGGCTGGTCCATTAGTTACGTGGTGGGCCTAACCTCTAAGGTTGATTGGTCAAAAGATTAATGGGCCGGCCCACTAAGCATGTGGGCGGGCCGAATGCACTCGTTTGACCGGTCAACAGGCAAAAGGGCCGGCCCACAAAAACATGTGGGACCCACTTTCATGTTATCGGGCCGGCCCATTTACCAAGTGGGGTCCACCTTAAAGCAAGTGGGCCGGCCCAAGAAGTTATTGGGCCGGCCCAATAAGCATGTGGGTCCCACTTTCCTGCTATCGGGCCGGCCCATTCAGTACGTGGGGTCCACATTAGATCAAATGGGCCGGGCCAAAAGCACAGGTGGGTCCCACTTTCCTGTTAAAGGGCCGGCCCATTTAGTATGTGGGGTCCACCATATAGCAAGTGGGCCGGCCAAAGAAGATAGCGGGCCGGGCCAAAAGCACAGGTGGGACCCACTTTCCTGTTAAAGGGCCGACCCATTTAGTATGTGGGGTCCACCATATAGCAAGTGGGCCGGCCCAACACGCTAGTGGGCCGGGCCAAAACCACAGGTGGGTCCCACTTTCCTCTTACAGGGCCAGCCCATTTAGTATGTGGGGTCCACCATGTAGCAAGTGGGCCGGCCCAACAAGATAGTGGGCCGGGCCAAAAGCACAGGTGGGTCCCACTTTCCTGGACGGCCCATTTAGAACGTAGGGTCCACCATATAGCAAGTGGGCCGGCCCAACAAGATAGTGGGCCGGGCCAAAAGCACAGGTGGGTCCCACTTTCCTCTTAAAGGGCCGGCCCATTTAGTATGTGGGGTCCACCACAAAAGCAATTGGGCTGGCCCAACTAGTTAGTGGGTCGGCCCAGTAGTTTGTGGGGTCCACCTTATAGTAAGTGGGCCGGCCCAATTAGTGTGTGGGGTCCTCCATAAATCAAGTGGGCTGGCCCAATAAGTAAGTGGGCCAGCCCGTTTAGTTGCTGTTTATATGCCGGCATAATAGGCGCTTTAGGATTTTGCGGGCCGGCACATATGTGATTTCGCTTAATTGGGCCGTTTAAGGGATGGGAATTCGTTATTTAGATACTTAGAATATTTACGCGTCATTGATTTCTGTCGGATAGCCTCACTTACCACAAGCACCAAAGAAAAAATGCGCGAAAGAACTATAAAAACTAACTAAATATTACATCAGCTGCAAGGCTTTGAAAAAATATTACAGAACCCAGCGAAATTGAATGGTAATTAAACCTAGCAATACAATGAAGCGATCCGGCAATCTTTTAAGTTGTCCATGCAGCACCTATATCTGAAACAAAGACATTACAAGTTAAGACAGCAACAATGGAAAGGCAAATACACTACAATATTGTTTGCCAAAGAATTTGGAAGTCATCGTTTCGTCGTTATAACAAGATCATTGTAATGCGCACAATAAGCAAACAAAGAGTGCATGCCGCATACCAACAGCCAATATAACAGAGCATGTTAGAATGAAACAGCAGACTTACTACTGTCGAGTCCCATGCAAACCAACATGTTCAGGGAGTACAAAATTGGCATGAACAACATAGTAGCAGGCTATAAATTTTGTAACAACGACTGAGCAAGATGAAGTTATGATGGCTACATCTACAGAGCAGGGAATGTAAACCAAACATAGTAGCAGGCTATAAATTTTGTAACAACGACTGAGCAAGATGAAGTTACGATGGCAAAAGCTAAAGAGGAGGGAATGTGAACCAACATGTGCCAAGTGCAATTACTTCATTTTGGCCGTGAACTAAATAATACTCCTGAACTTATAGTGAAGGGGATGCAAATCAAGATGTTTCGGGATATAAACTTGTAATGAGCAACACATAGAGGATAGTTAATGTTGGAGCTTAGGATGGACCAGATACAGAATATAGTGGGATCACCTGTGAACTTGTATAAGAGGGAATGCAAACCAATATGTTCAGCATTCCATATGTGAGCGTCATGCCAAGTCAGAGAAACAAGTCAATAATGCAGCTTTTGAAGAACAAGATGGCACGCAAAATTATTATCTAGTAATATGACAAGTTTATTTGTACTACAGGCTAGATAGCAGAGTGATAGCATGCCAAACTAAGTCCTTACTTTGTTAGCTTACAATGAAGTAGATACAAAACAATGGCATCACCTGTAGTACAGGGAATGCAAGCCAACATGTTCATGGAGTAAAAAATTGGCACAAACAACATAGTAGCAGGCCATAATTTTTGTAACAACGACTGAGCAAGATAACGTTATGATGGCTAGATCTATGATACGCGTACAGCACGCGACCGTTGGGAACCCCAAGAGGAAGGTGTGATGCGTACAGCGGTAAGTTTTCCCTCAGTATGAAACCAAGGTTTAATCGAACCAGTAGGAGCCAAGAAGCACGTTGAAGGTTGATGGCGACGAGATGTAGTGCGGCGCAACACCAGGGATTTCGGCGCCAACGTGGAACCTGCACAACACAAACCAAGTACTTTGCCCCAACGAAACAGCGAGGTTGTCAATCTCACCGGCTTGCTGTAACAAAGGATTAGATGTATAGTGTGGAAGATGATTGTTTGAAGAAAACAGTAGAACAAAGATTGCGAGAGATTGTATTTCAGTATAGAGAATTGGACCGGGGTCCACAGTTCACTAGAGGTGTCTCTCCCATAAGATAAACAGCATGTTGGGTGAACAAATTACAGTTGGGCAATTGACAAATAAAGAGGGCATGACCATGCACATACATATTATGATGAGTATAGTGAGATTTAATTGGGCATTACGACAAAGTACATAGACCGCTATCCAGCATGCATCTATGCCTAAAAAGTCCACCTTCAGGTTATCATCCGAACCCCCTCCAGTATTAAGTTGCTAACAACAGACAATTGCATTAAGTATTGCGCGTAATGTAATCAATAACTACATCCTCGGACATAGCATCAATGTTTTATCCCTAGTGGCAACAGCACATCCATAATCTTAGAGATTTCTGTCACTTCCCCAGATTCACGGAGACGTGAACCCACTATCGAGCATAAATACCCCCTCTTGGAGTTAAGAGTAAAAACTTGGCCAGAGCCTCTACTAATAACAGAGAGCATGCAAGATCATAAACAACACATAGATATAAATTGATAATCAACATAACATGGTATTCTCTATTCATCGGATCCCAACAAACACAACATATAGAATTACAGATAGATGATCTTGATCATGTTCGGCAGCTCACAAGACCCGACAATTAAGCACAATGAGGAGAAGACAACCATCTAGCTACTGCTATGGACCCATAGTCCAGGGGTAGACTACTCACACATCACTCTGGAGGCGACCATGGCGGCGTAGAGTCCTCCGGGAGATGATTCCCCTCTCCGGCAGGGTGCCGGAGGCGATCTCCTGAATCCCCCGAGATGGGATTGGCGGCGGCGGCGTCTCTGGAAGGTTTTCCGTATCGTGGCTCTCGGTACTGGGGGTTTCGCGACGAAGGCTATTTGTAGGCGGAAGGGTAGGTCAAGGGGCGTCGCAAGGGGCCCAGGAGACAGGGTGGCGCGGCCAGGGCTTGGGCCGCGCCGCCCTATCACCTGGCCACCTCGTGGCCCCACTTCATTGACTCTTCGGTCTTCTGGAAGCTTCGTGTGAAAATAGGCCCCTGGGCGTTGATTTCGTCCAATTCCGAGAATATTTCCTTACTAGGATTTCTGAAACCAAAAACAGCAGAAAACAAAGAATGGCTCTTCGGCATCTTGTTAATAGGTTAGTTCCAGAAAATGCATAAATATGATGTAAAGTATGCATAAAACATGTAGATATCATCAATAATGTGGCATGGAACATAAGAAATTATCGATACGTCGGAGACGTATCAATCTACAGAGCAGGCAATGTAAACCAATTATAGAAGTTACGATGCCAAAAGCTATAGAGCAGGAAATGCGAACCAACATGTGCAATTACTTAAAATTGGCCATGAACTAAATAATAGCAGGATGTTACTATAATACCTATAATTTTTGTAACAACGACTAAGCAAGATAGAAGTTATGATGGCTACATCTACAGAGCAGGGAATGCAAACCAAAATGTTCAATCGCTTAAAGTTAGCAATGAACTAGAAAATAGCAAGGTGTTACGGTCATAGCTAGGAATGAACTAAAAGAGCTTCAGACAAACAAGCATCTGAACCCAGAACATGGCGCTAAAACAAGGGACTTACATTAGGAGAAGCACTCTGTGGGAGTCACAGCAGATCTTCCTGGGGTTGATAGATCCGGTGATGAAGTACGCTACATGTGCTACTTGGGGTTGGAGAGACGGCCATTACACTTCATGGTTACTCATCTCATCTGCAAAAACGTAACGGCGCGTCGTTAGCACAAACAGGTTCCCGCAAGATTAAACAAGAACTTGCAGGCAAGCAATAGAAAAGCGACAGTAGAAGAGTTTAGATCATGCAAGGCGCCGGTGAAGCAGATCCGGTTCATGCACAGCGGTGTGGGTGAGCAAGATCTGATGCGGTGGAAGACGGATCCGGCGAAGCGGCTCAGCTGAAGCGACTGCGGTAGACTGCTGGATGAGCATATGGTTTCGAGGTACGGCGGGGATGATCCGGTCCGGTTGATGACGGCGTCGATGAAGCGGCTCCGGCAGGCAGCCGGATGACGAGGATCGCGAGGGCTCGGGTAGGCCAGGGAAGTCCGGCGGGGATGTTCCGGTGCGGTGGTCGTGGAGGTGGGAGAGAGGGACTTGGGAAGTTCCGGTGGGTGGTCTGAGGGAAATGAATTTTTCTGGGAGGGTTTCCGGGCTAGGGAGGTGGTGATCCAAAAATGACGTGCATACCCCCACCAACCGACCTTCTTTGTCATCTCCACAGGGGTAGAATGGGAATTTGGAAGCGTGTGAAATTTTTGTATTTTGTGGGCGGGAAGTTTTGCCGCTACGAGATTTTGAATTTGGCTAAGGTCCAACTATAATGATAAAAAAATGTGAGACCGTACTAGTACCTCTGTTCAAGGCCGAGTGCAAAATCAAATCATCATCACATTAAATACCGATTACTACCATGATCATCAAAAAATGTGAGACCGTACTAGTACCTCTGTTCAAGGCCGAAATTGGCTCATCCGCTAGATCTTGCAAATTATAATGATAAAAAATTGTGAGACCGTACTTGTATTTCAGTTCAAGGCCGAGTGCAACATCAAAACATCATCACGTTGAAAATTTGTTACCATGATCATGATCTATCTCTGAAATTGGTGCATCCGTTGCAAAGTATAATGCTAAAATTTTGAGTGACCGTACTAGTACTTCTGTTCAAGCCCGAGTGCAACATCAAATCATCATCATGTTGAAAATTTGTTACCATGATCATGATCGATGTCTGAATTTGGCGCATCTGCTAAATGTTGCAAAGTATAATGATTAAAAAAATTGTGAGACCGTACTAGTACTTATGTTCAAGGTCGAGTGCAACATCAAATCATCATCACGTTGACGATTTTTTCTGTTACCATGATCATTATCTATCTATAAGAGCATCTCCACCGGCACAACATCCTCTATTTGGGGACGCTGCTCCCACACCGGCGGCCCCAAAACGGCAGCCCCGATAGATTTTAAAATTTAAATTGACATCTAAAAACCCAAATTCATACGAAATTTATACCAAAGTTGCTCGAATTTAAACATAACTAAACATAAACTTAATCTGGTCTACTGGCCGTCGGTAGGGGCGCTCGACGGCCCTGCCTCGTCGTTGTTCTTCGCCATTGCCGCCTGCTTCCGTGCCCGCCTCTCCTCCGTTGCTTCGCGCATCTGGCGGTGGAGCATGGCGGCCGGGGTCGCAGGGGCTTGCCGGCGGCGCTGTCCCCGCGCTTCCAGCCTTTCCCGAGAAGCTTCGATCTCTGCGCGCCTCGCCTGCTGGCGAGCGAACGCGTCGTAGTGGCGATGAGCGTTGATCTCTGCGAGCTTCTGTCGCTCCGCCTCCATGAGGCGGCGTCCCGCCTCCTCCGTGGCCGCTCGCTGGCGCGATATCTCGAGGACGTGCTCGAGGTTCGCGTCGTTGACGAACTCGCGCTCCTCCTCCCTCAACCGCTGGTATCGTTGTGCGTTCAGCGACGCGAGGATCCCCGCCTGCTCCGGGTCGGCGGGGGCCTGCGGCGGCTCGCCCGACTGCGCTGCCTCCTCCGCCACCTCTGCTTCCGCTTCTGCTACGTAGACATCGTGCCACGCCTCGAACCGTGGGCCCTCGTCCTCGTCGGAGCTGTGCTCGTCGTCGGCCTGCGGCTGCGATGGTGCTGGAGGCAGTGCGCGGCCGTTGAGGCCAACCATCGAGTAGGTCGTCTTCAGACGGCGGGCATCTTGATGTGGAGAGTAGAGAATGGAGCGGCGGTGGTGGACGGCGTACGTCCTATCTAGCGGTAGCAACTTCCCACATTTAAGGCGACTGGACGCCGCATGGCCGCCGCCGCCCTCGTGGCCACCAACGCCTCGGTTTCCGCGCCACATGTACATTGATTTAGACGGATGTTGTCTGTAATACTACTCCATGTCATCTACGGAGTATAGACAATGCTATAGACAGTGTATACAATAGTCTATCTGTAAGTTATCTAGTCATAGCTATATATGAGTATAAGTTATAGGCACCCTTCATACAACAACAAAAATGGTGTCTGTAAGCTGTCTGTAGACAGTCTGTAGGCGACTGTCTGTAACTTTAGACCATGCACTATGTGTATCAAAAGCGAACCAAAACGTCCATTGAATCGGTTCCGCACATAACAGAGCATTGATGCATAGGTTCTGACAGGAAAAGCGAACCAACAATTTTGTTCAACTCATCTGTGATGGAAATTGATACTCCACATTGAAGTCAATTAATATGAATCGGAGGTAATGTGCATGGCTTGGTGAAGTGGGCCACTTGCTTTAGGATAAGTAAAATATGCATGTCATATTTCTGCTGCGTCCCACTTGTACTGCTTGATCCGGTTTCTTTGAATCGGCACCACATAGTCCTTCTCTCTCCTCATTCTTTTTCCTCCACATCACCAAAATCACATACGAGTACTATAAGTACCTCTTACATGACCTTAAACGCCGACGACCAACCTTTCCGCGTCGCGGCCGATGCGAACCGTCGTGTCCTCTCGCGGACAAGGCGCCCCCACCAGAGAAAACCGTCGTTCCGCAAAGGCAACCGGGGTGCCCGATTCGCGCCCTTGTCAAAGGGGCCGGCATGGGATGCCGGCGATTCTATTGGGCTCGACAAATGACAGGCGCCGTTTGGAGCGCACCGGTGCAAGCCCTAAATCGATGCAGGCCCCCAAATCGCTATCGGGGCCGCCGGTGGAGATGCACTGAATTTGGGGCATCCGCTAAATCTTGCAAAGTATAATGATAAAAAATTGTGAGACCATACTAGTAGTTCTGTTTAAGGCCGAGCGCAAGATCAAATAATCATTACATTGAAATTTTGTTACAATGATTGCAAACTATAGCAATAACAGGAAAAAAGCTCAAGATCAAATAATCATTACATTGAAAATTTGTTACAATTATTGCAAACTATAGCAATAACATGAAAAAAGCTCAAGTGTTACAATAACAGGAAAAATTCTCAAATACCACAACAAGTCGAAATAACCCAAATGATACAAGCCATACAAATGGCATCATCGGCAAAACTGCATTTATTTTAGGTAGAATTCATCGGAGTGCAAGTAACAGCTGGCTTTCCATTAGATCTGCAGAGTAGATTATTAAGGATCTGCTCAATCCAAGCTTGCCTATTTTTCAATTCATGTATCTCATTGACTGTTATGTCGATTTTTGAATCTCTTTCATCTCTTTGCTGCTGCATTATATCAATTGATTCGTGTGCAAAGGCAGCGATTGTTTGCGCTGGAATGGCTGGGATAGTAGATATCATCTGAATATCAGATGAATTGGCATTGTCATGGTTGTGCTATGGAAAGACCTGGACACTTGATGTACATGCCCTGCCATCTGCCTTCCTTGCTCTATTCAGGGGCTGAAAACAAGACAGTGCAGGTTACAGAACCATACAATTTGAGAAAACAACCATATTAGTTGTCACAGATTTTTGCAAAGCATCAAAACAGATGGCAGATTTTCACAAAGCATAAGGCATAATATAACAAAGCAAGCTATCAACCCCATTGCAACAGGCAGAGCAACCGGATGGCAAATATGAACAAAATAAATCAAGTAACTAGACAGTCTGTGCCTAATAAAATAAGCCAGGAAACTGCATAACAGAAGTTTGTCAATTAAAATTGACACTTGGAAGGGGTGCTTCAGATCCCTTAAGTTCCACAAAAGTGGTCATGTGGACAAAACTAGCCAGACATTGTGCAGTTGGAGAATCTCCAACCCCCTAAATTTCATTATTTTCATCATCGGCCAGCCATGGGAATGCCTCAGATAAACGAGAAATATATCCATTTGGTGCCAAATATAAACGAGCAGGACCAATTAAGACAGATTAGACAGCAACCATTCTGGGATTCATATAAACTGGCATATTATTTCAATGTTTAACCCATGAGCCCAATATAAGGGAAGGAGAAACAAACAAATGAACCATTTTGTGCCTAAAAATAAAAGATGGGTCAGCCAAAAAGAAACAACATATCTTATTTATGATACCCATTGAAGGTGGATTTCCAACCAGAGAAGGTGGCATTGGATTAATCAACAGTGAAATCAAAAAAAAAATCTTACAAAAAACAAATATGCTCATCATATCCCACAACAAGCATGCCAGAAAGTGCCAAGGTTTATATGTTTTAATCATCAGTCAACTCAATGAATCAAGGACTAATAACCAATTGAATCATCATCTGACTCATATTCACCAAGCAAAACATTCTTATCATGTATGGATGAAATCCAGAAGACATAACGGTATGAGGAAGTGCAAGAGCAATCAAACATTATGTGGCTGGAATAAAATGCCAGATCATTTAAGTTAAGCAGAACAATTAAATTGGTTTAATCATGATCAAACAAAAAAAAGATTAGACAGGCAATAGAACAAGTTTGAGAAGCTAGCAGGAAAATGAACGAAAACGTGCAGTCATATAAATAGCATGATTTATTTCAAACCAGTTATCCTATCTATATGGAGAGTAAATGTGTTAAACACAAACTGGTTCCCAGCACGATAAGCATATCAATACAAAAATGAAAGGTACTTACTGGATTATAGGGGTGATTCACTCCACGATTTGCTGTGTTCCATGTGATAGTGCAACATGAAATTACAGCAAAGAGTTAGGGTTGCAGCTCTTGAAGAACCAAAACAATGAAGAATTTAAATGTACCAGAGCAATGAGTTCACACATGTACTACAGGATGGCAAAAGGATAGCAGAAAGGAAATAGTAATTGGCATTTACCGTCATTGTTTACAACAAAACAGATGGAAATTATAATTTAAAACCTTGTGAACACAGAAGAGCACAGAATGGCGGAATATAAAACAACATTTTGCAACGAACAAAACAGACGGCGGCTATGGTCCCAGCACACAACCTGACACCTGAGAATAAGAAAAGCAAACAAACATGTAGGTTTCCTAACAAAAATAGATGAATTACATAGCATGCAATTACTGTTCTAACATTGGGACGAACTAGATAGATATTATAGGGGTGTTTCTTGAGAGTTTATAGAGCAGAGAACGTTTTGCTAGTCTTAGTATGAACAAGATAAAAATTAATACTATTTTTTGCAACACACAGTACAATCATAGACGCTCACATGTACATGCATACACTCATCACTCACGCACACACACTCTACCCCTTCGAGCACATCCAGGAAAATGCATCCAAGAAACTGATCCAACGGGTATTGAGATTGACGAAGTCACCACTATCACCACAATGTCATCGGGAATGCCGCATCCCACACAAGAATATTCCTCCATTTTTGAGACACCAAAGCGTCAAATCTGGGGGTGCCACTGCCTCCTAACCATCCAACCACAGGTTGGTTCTCAGTGATTTGGTACTTGAAATGCACTACATGATATCTAATATGAAGTCGGTGTGAGGCTAACAAGCAGGGTGCGGCGGCGTTTCTTGACGTGAGTCGGTGTGATGCCATCACAAGATGAAGTGCATGGTCCATGTGATATGGATTAGGGGATACTAGCATAATACCCGTGTGTTGCAACGGGTTAATAACGAAAGACCGCTCTCTCCAAAAATAGAATAAATGGAATATAATCACAATGTCTATGTCCAGGATGTGTGGCCACATGGTCCTCATTTTTCTTTACAATCTGTGGTACGTCAGTCTTATACAATGTGCATTATTTTTTGTCACCACAGAGACAACTCTGATGCTCGATCGACCGATCCGAGTTGATCAATCGACCGATCTAATTGACATGTTTGAACAAACGATCGAATAATTCATAGTATTTATTGAATGATACTCCGTCCGTGCCAAAAATAAGGCGTCTAAGGATTAGTTAAAAGTATGTTTTTAAAATTTGACCAAGTTTATACAAAAAAATATAAATATTTACAATACTAAATCATTATCAATAGATTCACCCTAAAGTATATTTTCTTAATATGTCAATTTGATATTGTAGATGTAAATATTTTTTAAATATTTGGTCAATGTTTGTAAGGTTTGACTTTTGACCAATCCTTAGACCCCTTACATTTTGGGACGGAGGGAGTATATCGTAAAAGGTGCCCTTTCACACCATCTTTTTTTACAAAACACGGTACAATATAAATGCTCACTAAGTACATACACTCACTTCTATGAACGCACAAATGCACATGCTACCTCTGTGAACACCTTCGAGATACTTTGTCTGAGAAACTGATTCATCGAGAACACACGTCGAAACGTGGCCCCAACTGAACAGAAATTTCTCTTTACTAATCAGATATTTCTCTTTATTAATGAAACACCCACGCGTGAAACATGGTTTTTTAGCGAGAATGTCACTGCGCTCCTAAACATTTGGTTGATTCTTGTCACTAACCTCTTAAATGCTGCAGGGTCTGAAAGTTTTGTTTCTAAAGGATTTTTAGTTGCATAAGTGTTGAGATTTGTATGTCCTATGAATTTTAAATGGAAAATGCATGCACGTGCAAAAATTAGGAAAAGAAACCTAGAGTCATATAAGTTGTCACTGTAAGTTTGCGAATGAAAGAAAAGTTAGAAAATTTAAAGTTGCACGGCAAGAGGAGCCTAATCAATGGGTCTCTTTTGGCTTTTTTCTTTTTTGCCGATCGTGCCGATCTAACCGGGATTGTCGAACACGCGTTGATGAACCACGGCAGAGGAGAAAGGACGGATCACCTGCTGATATAAAGATTCACCAGTACAAAAGCCATCTCCATCAATCTACGCTCATTAAGGAGAGGGTTCCTTAGAGAATAAAAAGGGGAGTGAACGAAAAAGATGTGTGGCTGAACCGATCTATGCTTGTTTTAGCGATTAGAATTAGGAAAGGGGTGCTGATTTTGCTACCTAGTGCTACGGATTGGATTTTGGTCGTGACCTAACTAATCCTGATAAGAACTCCTCATGGAGCCGGTCACGCTGACCTTACTTTTTATGTTCGGGTGAGTTGTATACACGTTTGATGTACCATCACCAACCACCGCGGCCTGTTTTAAATTTAATACGTAGTAAAGATAGTTTATATGACAAGATTATGGGGGAGATTGTTAGTAGTAATCTTATCAATGTGGTTGGCTAGTAAAGGAGCTAGCTTTGTCATGAAGTATCCAAGGTATGTAGAGAGAATTGTAGAATGGGGAATGTTCTAGAGTAAGATATTTACGAGTAGTATGAAATATCTAGAGTTTGTAGAGTATTCTAGAAGTATGGTATAGGGTTTGGATTCTGGCACATGGCAACAATCTAAAGGGTCATGTACAAGCTTCCTAGTATTATAAGCCATGTGTGTGAAGCACATCAAGGTGTGTGAAGCACATCAAGACAGAGAGCTCGAGGAGTGGCATGGGAAAATGCGCAGGTTTCTGCCATCTGCCACGCGCATTGAGAGCAGGGCGGAGCTGGATCTATGGGACTTCTCTGTCAATGCTTTTTTAGACGGACGAATCAGTATTAACTCGCGGGGGGCATAGGTGTAATTTTTGGAAATTTATGGGTAGTTTGAAGTTGGACGAAAATTTTGCCTTAGTTTCTTTATTATTATATATTATTAGGTATAGATATAGATTGACACGGGTTTAACTAGATTGGATTGCATGACAGTAAACCAATTCTAGATACTTACATGCTAATATAAATCTCAGTTATGACTAGATTCAGATGTATATAGACACATTCTAGTTGACCAAGACATGCTTGAACCTTCTATGGTAACATCCCAAAACGTGTAGGGGGGAGGGGGTCTGGTTACCTCGACGGCGGCTTCGTGTAGTCATACTCGGCATCCTTGCGGGTCACGTCGACGATGGCGGGGGTGCTGCGGTTGCGGTGGGCGTCGGCGTCGAGGAAGCAGATCTGGGGCGGTCGATGATGGTTTTGGGGAAGCAGATCTGAAATGAGGGAGTCAGTGAAGCAGATCCGGTGCAGTGCACGGCGTCGTTGGTGAAGCGAATCAGGTACGGCAGACGAGGGAGTCGGTGAACTCAGATAGTGCAGTGCACGGCGGCGTTGGTGAAGCGGATCTGGTGCTGCGGACGAAGCAGTCGGTGAAGCAGATCCGATGCAGTACACGGCGGCGTTGGTGAAGCGGATCTGGTGCTACGGACGAGGGAGTCGGTAACCTCAGGTAGGTGAGGTGGTAGGCCGGCTAAGTACGGCCGGGATATTCCGGTGAGGTGGTCCGGCAGGTGAGAGATGATGGGCCTGGAGTATTGCGACAGATTTTTGGCGGAAATGGGGAAGACGAAAGGAAGGCGTAGACTATATATATCAGAGGGGATGTGTAAATTACGAACGAGACCCCAACCCACGCTGGCTTCACTTGTTTGCCATTGCGTCATTGGTAATAGGGGTCGAATGGGAATTCGAAATATGTGTATGGAGGCGGGAGTTTTGGCGCTCAACTCGTATTTTGAATCTCCCTGGTGTATAAGCAGTACATTATACTAGATATTGAATCATAGACCAGGGAAGACAAGTACAGTAGTACAAAAATACTGTAATGTCTACATTGCATGATGCTGATCTACCTTGCGTTAGTATTTGTAGTGGTAGCTAAGTGGTGCAAGGAAGACATATTTGTAATTTCTACAACTAAGATATGTCTATATACATCTGTATTAGACAAAACTAAGACACCTCCTTTTAGACGAAGGTAATACTATTACTTTTGAATCTCTTTGTACTAATGCTGATGATTTAGATCCTCAGAGTTTCGTACGGAGTAGTAGAAAAAAACTAGGCTCCTCTCGAGAAACAAATAAGCATCCAATTAATTAGGTACGTGGGCGGTTATTATTATTTTAACAAGGAAACTGCATTCATGCCCTATGGCCCGTCATCTTCAAAACCGTCCAAAATGCATGCATCTAGCGGTTTCCAGGCCCTGGCATGGCGGTTAACATTCGTCTTCCTCATTTCGTCTTCTCCCTGACACTCTCGCATGTGCCCCTCTCGCTACCCTCCATGGAAGCGTTCTACCACGGGCACACTTTCCTCGCTCATGGAACAACCACCATTACGGCCAACTATACCAATATGGCGTCTAAGGTGGAGGAACACATCAACAAAATCGAGTTGATCTTGGAGAAAGAAGACTCGTACAAAATTGTTGGCCTGGACGTAGAGTACACCTATGGGCCTGAACAGAAGGCTGCCCTCATACAGTTGTGCATGGGCACGGACTGCCTCCTGTACCAGATTTCCTCGGCCGACCAGCTATGCCCCAAACTCGCTGACTTTCTTGGCAAGGCTGACGTAACATTTGCAGGTGTTGACATCGGCAACGACATTACCAGGCTTGGGCGTTGCAACCTCTCAGTGGCGAACTTCATGGACATCCAGAAAAGGTGGAAGCCTGCCGATTCCACTAGTAACAATAAGGATTCGTTGCCTGACTATGCTGCGGCCATTATAGACAGCCAGTACAAATCTATCATGAAAAAACTTACGCATGAGGAACACAAGCTGTGGAAGCAGGTGCCCTTGTCCATGAAGCATATCATGTATGCAAGCATCGACGCATACGCGACATATGAGGTATACAGGCGAATAGTGAACTTTGAGAAGGGTCAACAAAAATTGGCGGAATTCCAGGACAGCGGGAGTAAGAAGAAGAAGAAGAAGAAGAAGAAGAGCAGCATGGTACAGGCTGTGGAAGCTGAAGAGGAAGATCACTGAAAAGGATAGCCTAGTGTTAAAAGTAGTACAGTACAGTACTAGTATGTATACGATCGTGTGTGTATGCACTAATGCACCCAGTGATAAGTAGTTCTGTACATCCAGCTATATTTTATCTTGCAAGTTGTGTTAAAAGCGATGCAGATTACTCGTAGTATGTACGATCGTGTGTGTGTATGCTCCCAGTGTCGTGAGTACATAACTGATAAGTATAAAATAAGATTCGCAAAAAAGTATATAATAATAATATGTATGGTAGATCTTTTTTTATCTTGCATACTCCCTACGATCCATAATAAGTGTGCCGTTTCACTCTAACAACATGCACTGTGTTGTCCACAACAACTATCCTGATCCACAAGCAATAAGTGTAGTCCATGCCCATATATATAGTGGACACGTACAAGCTTTTGGTTGCTCATAAGTAAATAGTAGAGTAATTATTTTACTCTATGCTCTATCTTGCATGTGTGTACTTCTAACAAATATGTGCGTCCCAGCGTGTGCCAAAGTTAACCTTATACTGAGTATACTGTATTGTATTACTCCCTCCGATCCACATTACTTGATGCTAAAATGGAAGTGTCTATAGCTACAATATGTCTAGATACATCTACACTAGCGTCAAGTAAAATGTACATAGTTGCTGTTTCAGTAATCTTTTGGTTCCCATAGGTGTTGCCTTAAATGACAAAAGTCGTGGCCATATCAAAACCATGATTAAGCCGAACCTCTGCCCCAAGACATGACATCTCTTCTAGAATGCTCTCCGTCCATAATAAAATAATCAATGGATGGGACTGGATACCTTCGTTGGGAAGGTATCGTCACCTGCCGAGTAGGGTGTATGTAGGCATCCTATCACGTCAGGACAGCTATCCAGTAGTAATATCCATCTCCCAGTTACCCAGTCTATCAATGGACATGGCACCTATCGAGGTACTGCTGATGATTTTGTACGTATATTTATATGAGCACGATGCTTTGTACTCCGTACAAAGTTGTCCCTGTCACCTCAAGGTTGCATTAGCAGGACGAAAAACAGTTACGGAGTACTCCCTTTCTTGTTCTTTTTCTTTTGTTGTCACAGATTTGAAACCAATAAGTTCAAGTTATGTTCCCGATGATGTTACCCAACAATAGAAGCGAAACTGAAATAATAGTACAACTCAGACAGTGTTAGTACTAGTACTTTACTAGAGGTTACATCCGCATTAGCACTATACTAGTACGTATCATCATATGGAGTAGGAGTACTTATTTTGAGGATTAATTGTTCTCCTTCTCGATGCGAATGTAGAAACGCAGCAGCTTGGAAGGTCCACCAAGCACCAGGTACAGCGGCGGCACCGAGAGGAACGACGTGATTTCATCAAACGCGACGTCGCCCGGCAAGGCGCAGCTCGACGCCTCCAAAGACACACTCACGGTGTCCGCCCTGCTCCTCGCGTGCTCCAACGAGCACGACGTCGGCCCATTCGCCCACATCTTTGCCGTGTACAGAGGCCACACGCACGCGGCCGCCCTAACGCACACGGTAGACATGATGGTGGTCGAAGTCGAACCGAGTACGCCGATGATCAGGACGAACACGCCGCCGTCCTCCCCTTCGGCGATGATCCGCAGGCACGGCGAACCCGGCACCGGCACCGGCACCTGGAACACTTTGGTCGTGTTGTACGGCGGTAGCTTGTGCACTTGGATCGAGTGGGCCGCTGCGAAGTGGGCGACGAGCGCTGTTGGCGGGGCGGCGAAGTCGTAGCCGGGCTCCGTGCAAGCGCAAGGGGCGTGCGGGCATGCAATCTTGTGGTCGTGGACCTGGTGGTAGGCCACCAAGCTCCCGCAGCTGCTGTGGGGGCACTCAACCGTCGCCGCTGATATGACGGCGTCCATTGCCGGGTCCTGCTCGAATCCGCCGCGGGGTTCCACGCACCTATGGCACCGGTTCCCGGGAAGCTCGCTGAGGCAGCGGCCGCAGGCCAAATGGTTACCCTTGCACTGCACAAATCAAAGTTCGTGGATTCCCATTTTTGCAGTAGTGAACCCACAAAAGAAACATCAATGGAGTGTGGGAGGGAAAGGGATCGACCTTGAAGACGGGGGGCTTGAGGGGCTGGGAGCAGAAAATGCAGTGAAGCACGGTGGAGTCCATCTTCAGGGTAACGGCGACAGTTTCCAGCATTGCAAGCGCGCGAGGAGTATGGCATATCGATGGCCTCTCTTATCTCCTAGCCTCGAGGCTGGAGTACTCTATTTAAGGGGATGGGAAGGGATTTTGCTTAAGATGAGGAAAACCCAATATAGTACCTCCATCTCAAAGCTTAAGGCTTATACTCCCTATTATTTTTAGAAAGTCAAATTATGTGAAAATTGACTAAGCATTTTCCGAAAATCATGGTAGTTAAAAAATGTGTATCTCCGCCATCATACTATTTGAGACTATATTTGTGATGGTAATAGGCACAACTACATACATAAAAATTGACATCATCTGATTATTAGTTATTTGTACTGCGGGATGAACTCTTTGGAACTGTGCATTAAGCACCGGTAACCACTTAGGGCTTCTTTGATTCATAGGATTGACATAGGAATTATGTTGGATTTGATTCCTATGGGAAAATTTCAATCCTACACCTTTCCTATTTCTACACTCTCCACATTCCTTTGATTGAAAGCAGCCCTTATAGTGCTTCTTTGTTTTTTATAGTAAGTGAAAGGACATCTAAAAAACAGGAGAAATGATCTGGAAGTGCAGATAGTTTTATACCCCTCTGTCTCGGTTCACAGGGCGTAATCTGAACAAATATTTGTCCCATATTACCTCTCATCTAGGCCTGCATGCCTTTAAATTAGAAGTACAATAACCTTCTCGAATTAGTCTCCACCTTCCCTTTTCTCCTTTTTCTATTCTCTGGGAACAACCTTGTGCATGCTGGTGGAGTGTGAAACCAAACAAGTTTGCATGGGGGCATGTGATCGGCTGCATGCACGCTTTGTACACCATTAGTGGAGTATTAGGGCATGTACAATGGTGATATTTTAGCAGTTCCACGTAGGATAAACGCTGATGTGGAAGAAAGAGAAAGATGAAAAAAGACTTTGCCTTCTCTTAGCTAAGAGATCATCTCTTAGCATAAATCTCTCTCACCACAGATTTAGGATGTCTCGTTACCAAAGATAAGACTAAAAAACAACCCATTGTACATCATGTTTTATTGTCATCCGGAGGAGGCAGCGCTCCGGAGAGTTTTCGTCATCCAATGAAACAATGCCTTGGTCCTGCTGCAAAATAAACCAAGCCCTCTAAATCGAGACGGAGGGAGTAAATCAGATGGAGGGGTTACAATTACATATAGTAGTTGGAGTATTCACTTCCGATTCACAAAAAAAAGAGTATTCACTTCCACGCTGCATCATTATTAAGTATAAGTACTACTACAAACAGTTCAGCACAAATATGAAACAAAGACCCCATAAAAAAATAGCAGCCCTACGAACACTCTAGTACTTTACAAATTGACAGTTTTTTCAACTACGCAAAGTAGCAGTAGCTACATCTGCTTGCATAAGCGAATGTAGAAACGCAGCTCCTTGGACGATCCAGCACCAACGAGGTATGGCCCCGGCACAACGAGGAACGACGTGAGCTCCTCAAACACGAGCGCGCCGGCGACGCATTGCAGAAGCATCGGCAGAGACATCTTCACGACATCCCGCTGCAGTCCGATTTCGAGGACGGCGGTGGGCCGTGCGCCCAGATCTTCACTCCTGTAGAGCGGCCACACGGATGTGGGCGACTCCGACGCATACCAAAGACAAGACAATGGCCGGGCCGAGCGCGTCGATGTACGGGACGAACACGGAGCCGTCATCCCCTTCGACGACGAGCCGCACGCACGGCGAGCACGGGTGCGTCATGGTCACCGGAACTCTATGGACTTGCCATCCTCTAACCTGTGCACCTGAATCGAGTGGGCCTCTGCGAGGTGAACGAGGAGCGCCGACGGTGGGGCGGCGGGTCGCAGCCCTGCTCCGTGCAGTTGCACCGGTCGTGCGGGCATGCGATCTGGTGTCTTAGGGACTCGTGGTAGCTGACGTTGACCCCGCAGCCGTCGTGGGAGCACATGACCTGCGCCGTTCAAGCGATGTTGTACGCGATGGCCTCCAAATTCGTAGCGTTTATTTCCATGGTGCCGTCCATCGCCGCCGGCCTCGTGGTTGAATCCGGAGCCGCGCTACTCTTCTTCTGGCACCGTTTACTTGGAACCTCGTCGACGGTGGCAGGCGGCAGGCCTCATACCACGCTGCAACTCCGATCAATATTAATTGATGGTAAAATGGATGTATCTACAACTAAAATGTGTCTAGATACATCTATATTACCATCAAGTAATATGAATCGAAGGGAGTACAAGGAATGACACTTTAGCACAAGTGACACCAGCAAATAAAAGTCAATGGACTCTCAGAGGAAAAGGGAGCGACCTTGTTGAACTTGGGGCAAATCAATGGAGTCTGAGAGACAAATGATGCGATATCTAAAGCCGGTTAGAGAGAGAGAGAGAGAGAGAGGAGTGTGTGTGTGTGTGGCGGGGGGGGGGGGGGGTTGTTCACTTCTTCTTGGTTTAAAACGAGGATTCGTACAAGGTAATAGAGCCCGCATGCTCGGCTGGGTAGATAGCCAGAAGCCTAGAAGTGAACCCCAACATGGTCGTGCCACAAGGATTCATATTTAAATTTGGGGGGGGGGGGTAGCAGAATGGCATGGCCAACAAGTTTCAAGTAAATTTTGTTCATAGTGGAAGTATGTAAACCACGAATTATATGACTCCATCATTTCTTTCGACCTTTTTATATCGAGCCCCACAATAACTTTGGCTTGTTTACAAATTTAGGTCGATCAATCTCACGACGCCCCTTTATAACAAAATAAGTTGAACTAGTATTCCAATAAAAATCATTTTCGCATGCATTGTTCGGTACTTTTCATAACTGAAGTGCTTACTCCCTCCGTTAGGGATTATAATGTCAGCGTGCATCCCTATATCATTAATTTGATTACAACATAATATGAATTTTATGGTACAAAAATTATATCATTACAAACTAGATGTCCATTTTAACTTTTTAATCGAATATTTTGGGTAATATATATATATATATTGTGTATTATGTTGCTCAATTTTACAACATAGGTATACTTGTCAGCCTTGTAATATCCTAATGGACATATAGTACATCACAAATTTGTAACTTCATGCTTTGTTTTGCCATTTTACGATTTTTCGAACCACCTTCGGCTTGATTTCAAATTTAGGTCAAACTATCGGTGCATGCTATGTGTTATACTTGGATGCACCGCACATGTTTGGCCATTGTTTTAGGCTTCCACATCTTGGGGGCATGTCATGTATTTACCTAGTTTTTTAATTCTAATTCATGTACCCTTCCTTCCAATTACATTTGAAATAAAACTTTTAGCCCAGAAATAATTCAGTATATGGTTGCACACAAAGATAATCCGTGGATCGTTGGAAATTGCCATCGTACGTAGCTACCATGTCTCTTATGCAGATTCGTGAAAATTGGATTGGTGGTAGTGTGTACACTTCATTCGGTAGGCACTTCATAGAAAACACCCATTTAATATATTTTTTCTCCTTTGGGCAGTAATCAAGAGAAGAAAAAACACATGATTCAAAAGTTTTAACATATGCATGGTTCTTGTGTAGTGGTACCAAGCTCACGTGTGGGAGGAAAATACTCCCACGAGCTTCATTTTGTAGTGACTAAGAAGGATCCATGCATGCTTACTTTTTCATATTCATGTTTTTAACTTGTTTCAATCTTGGTCAAACCTAAGATTTGACCAAAATTCAAATGGGCATAAAAATTCAGAAAAATGAAAAAAAATGAAAACCAAAGCACATAGCCTTCTTAATTATGTCATAGAGTAAGCATTCAAGTTGATAAACAAGATCTAGACATATTTGAACCAGAAAAATCATGTATCTACCCCTAACCCTAAACTTTGTCTTGTGAAGTCAAGCATGAAGAGAAGTGGTCTTTGGTTTCAAACATAGAAATTTTAATAACCTCCCAAGTGCTTCATTTTGGAGTGACTAAAAAGGATATATGCTTACTTTTTCATATTCATGTTTTAAACTTGTTTACCTCTTGGTCAAACCTACGATTTGACCAAGATTCAAATGGGCGGAAAATTCAAAAAAAACATAAAAATGAAAAACCAAAGCACATAGTCTTTTTATGTCAAACCTAGGATTTAATCAAGCATGGAGAGAAGTGGTTTTGGGTTTCAAACATGAAGAGAAGTGGTTTTGGGTGTCAAACATGGAAATTTCAAAAACCTCATAAAATGACATAAGAAGACTATGTGCCTTGGTTTATCATTTTTTGATTTTTTTTAAAAAATTATGCCCATTTGAATCTTTGTCGAATCCTAGGTTTGACCATGGTTTAAACAAGTTTAAATCATGAATATGAATAATTAAGCATCTATCCTTCTTAGTCACTCCAAAATGTAGCTCTTGGGAGGGTTTTTGAAATTTCCATGTTTGAAACCAAAAACCACTTTTCTTCATGCATGCTTGACTTCATAAGAATGCTTACCATATGTTTGAATTTTAAAAGCATATAGTCTTCTTATGTCATATAGTAAGCATTCAAGTTCATAAAAAATGTTTGGACATATTCAAACCAGACAAATCATGTATCTACCCCCTAACCCTAATCTCGGTCGATTTTATGAAAGTCAAGCATGACGAGAAGTGGTTTTTGGTTTCAAACATGGAAATTTCAAAAACCCTCCCAAGAGTTACATTTTGGAGTGACTTAAGAAGGATAGATGCTTAATTTTTCATATTCATGTTTTAAACTCGTATAAATCATGGTCAAACCTAGGATTTGACCAAGATTCAAATGGACAGAAAACAAAAAAACAGCAAAATGAAAAACCAAAGTACATAGTCTTCTTATGTCATGTAGCTAGTAAGCATTCAATTTGATAAACAAGGTCTAGACATATTCAAACTAGACAAACCATGTATCTACCCCTAACCCCTAAATTCTGTCTTATGAAGTCAAGCATGAAAAGAAGTCGTTTTGGGTTTCAAACATGGAAATTTCAAGAACATCCCAAAAGCTTCATTTTAGAGTGACTAAGAAGGATCCATGATTACCTTTTCATTTTCTTGTTTTAAACTTGTTTAAATATTGGTCAAACCTAGGATTTGACCAAAAGATTCAAATGGGCATAAAAAATCAGAAAAAAATCAAGAGAATGAAAAAACAAAGTACATAGCATTCTTATGTCATATATATAGTAAGCATTCAAGTTGATAAACAAGGTATAGACATATTCAAACCAGAAAATCATGTATATATCTACCCCTAACCCTAAACTCTGTCTTATGAAGTCAAGCATGCATGAAGAGAAGTGTTTTTGGTTTCAAACATGGAAATTTCAAAAACCCTCCCAAGAGTTTTGGAGTGACTAAGAAGGATAGATGCTTAATTTTTCATATTCATGATTTAAACTTGCAAATACGAGCGATGCATCCAAAAGAAATACTCGTCCCCTCCCCGCATGATTTTGCCCTACCTAAATTTGAAGTCAAGCCAAAGGTGGTTCAAAAAAGGCAATCAAAAGGCATGGATTGTTCATCATTTTCTACATAGCTAGGGAAAATACCATACTGCCATACTAGTGTTTTAGAAAATAGCCCTTCAAATAGTTTGGTGATAACCCACAAGTATAGGGGATCGCAGCAGTCTTCGAGGGAAGTAAAACCCAAATTTATTGATTCGACACAAGGGGAGGTAAAGAATACTTATAAGCCTTAACAACTGAGTTGTCAATTCAGCTGCACCTGGAAAAGCACTAGCAACAGGGGTGATGTGAAAGTAGCAGTAATATGAGAACAGTAGTAACAATGAATAAAGAAACGGTAATAGCAATATGAGAGCGATGGCACCAGAAAATAGTTGATACTACTTCCAATGACATGTAGAACAAGTATATTATGATGAGAGATGGACCGGGGTTCCCAGCGATCTACACTAGTGGTAACTCTCCAATAAGCGACAAGTGTTGGGTGAACAAATTACAGTTGGGCAATTGACAGGAATCAAAGCATTAAGATAGAACATCCAGATTATTAATTATGTAGGCATGTTTTCCAATTATAGTCGTACGTGCTCGCAATGAGAAACTTGCACAACATCTTTTGTCCTACCAGCCGGTGGCAGCCGGGCCTCAAGGGAATCTACTGGATATTAAGGTACTCCTTTTAATAGAGCACCGGAGCAAAGCATTAACACTCCGTGAAAACATGTGTCCCTCACATCACCGCCATCCCCTCCGGTTGTCCCGATTCTTGTCACTTCAGGGCCATTGGTTCCGGACAGCGACATGTGCATACAACTTGTAGATACAATCTAAGCAATAAGTATAGATCTTAAATCTAAGATCATGCCACTCGGGCCCTAGTGACAAGCATTAAGAATAACAAGATTGCAGCAACAATAACTTCACAAACTTTATAGATAGACTAATCATAATGTATCATCCATCGGATCCCAACAAACACAACACCGATTACATCAGATGAATCTCAATCATGTAAGGCAGCTCATGAGACCATTGTATTGAAGTACATGGGGGAGAGTATACCGACATAGCTACTGCTAGAACCCGTAGTCCATGGGGGAACTACTCACGGAGCATGGCGGAGGCGGTGGCGTTGATGGAGATGGCTTCCGGGGGCACTTCCCCGTCCCGGCAGGGTGCCGGAATAGAGAGTTCTGTCCCCCGAATTGGAGTTTCGCGATGGCGGCGGCGCCCCTGGAGTCTTTCTGGAGTTTCGTCAATTGGTACTGCGTTTTTAGGTCGAAAGGGATTTTATAGGCGAAGAGGCGGCGCAGGGGGGCACCTGGGGGCGCCTCACCCTAGGCCGGCGCGGCCAGGGTCTGGCCCGCGCCGCCTTATGGTGTGGTGGCCCCCTGGCCCCTCTCCGACTCTTCTTCGGTGTTCTGGAGCCTTCCGGGAAAAATAGGAGGTTTGGCGTTGATTTCGTCCAATTCCGAGAATATTGCCCGAACATCCTTTCTGGAACCAAAAACAGCAGAAAACAGGAACTGGCACTGTGGCATCTCGTTAATAGGTTAGTTCCGGAAAATGCATGAAATCATCATAAAGTGCAAGCAAAACATGTAAGTATTGTCATAAAACAAGCATGGAACGACAGAAATTATGGATACGTCGGGGACGTATCAGCATCCCCAAGCTTAGTTCCTGCTCGTCCCGAGCAGGTAAACGATAAAAAGAATAATTTCTGTAGTGACATGCTACTTACATAACCTTGATCATACTATTACAAAGCATATGAAATGAATGAAGTGACTCAAGGCAATGATCTATAGTTGCTAACAAATAGATAACATATAGCAAAACTTTTCGTGAATAGTACTTTCAAGACAAGCATCAAAAGATTGCACAAGAGTTAACTCATAAAGCAATAGATTGAAAGTAAAGGCATCGAAGCAACACAAAGGAAGATATAAGTTTCAGCGGTCACTTTCAACTTGTAACATGTATATCTCATGGATATTGTCAACATAGAGTAATATGATGAATGCAAATATGCAAGTATGTAAGAATCAATGCACAGTTAACACAAGTGTTTGCTTCTAAGGTGGAAGGAAGTAGGTAAACTGACTCAACATAAAAGTAGAAGAATGGCCCTTCTACGAGGGAAGCATCGATTGCTATATTTGTGCTAGAGCTTTGGTTTTGAAAACATAAAGAGAGCATAAAAAGTAAAATTTTGAGAGGTGTTTGTTGTTGTCAATGAATGGTAGTGGGCACTCTAACCCCCTTGCCAGACAAACCTTCAAAGAGCGGCTCCCATTTTATTTTATTTTTGGGTGGCACTCCTTCCAACCTTTCTTTCACAAACCATGGCTAACCGAATCCTCGGGCGCCTGCCAACAATCTCATACCATGAAGGAGTGCCTTTTTATTTTAGTTTTATTATGATGACACTCCTCCCAACCTTTGCTTACACAAGCCATGGCTAACCGAATCCTTCGGGTGCCGTCCAACAATCATATACCATGGAGGAGTGTCTATTTTTGTTAATTAATTTGGGACTGGGAATCCCATTGCCAGCTCTTTTTGCAAAATTATTGGATAAGCGGATGAAGCCACTAGTCCGTTGGTGAAAGTTGCCCAACAAGATTGAAAGATAAACACCACATGCTTCCTCATGAGCTATAAAACATTAACACAAATTGAGAAGCATTTTGAATTGTTTAAAGATAGCACTCAAGCAATTTACTTTGGAATGGCAGGAAATACCACATAGTAGGTAGGTATGGTGGACACAAATGGCATAGGTTTTGGCTCAAGGTTTTGGATGCACGAGAAGCATTTCCTCTCAGTACAAGGCTTAGGCTAGCAAGGTTGTTTGAAGCAAACACAAGTATGAACCGGTACAACAAAACTTACATAAGAACATATTGCAAGCATTATAATACTCTACACTGTCTTCCTTGTTGCTCAAACACTTTTACCAGAAAATATCTAGACCTTAAGAGAGATCAATTATGCAAACCAATTTTAACAAGCTTTACGGTAGTTCTCCACTAATAGGTTTAAACTACATGCAAAAACTTATGATCTACTTGAGAGCTCAAAACAATTGCCAAGTATCAAATTATCCAAGACATATGAGGCATTTTCTGCTTCCAACCAAATAAAGATAAGTATTGTAGCTTCCAACTTTTATCATTGAACATTAAAAGTAAAACGAAGAACAAGTGTTCATATGAAAAAGCGGAGCGTGTATCTCTCCCAAAGAAGGATTGCTAGGATCCGAACTTATTCAAACAAAAATAAAAATAAAACATACAGACGCTCCAAGTAAAGCGCATATGATGTGACCGAATAAAAATATAGTTTCAATAGAAGAAACCTGATAAGTTGATGAAGAAGGGGATGCCTTGGGCATCCCCAAGCTTAGACGCTTGAGTCTTCTTGAAATATGCAGGGATGAACCACGGGGGCATCCCCAAGCTTAGACTTTTCACTCTTCTTGATCATATATCATCCTCCTCTCTTGACCCTTGAAAACTTCCTTCACACCAAACTTCTCATAAACTTCATTAGAGGGGTTAGTACTCAAAAAATTTGAATCCACCTTGGTCCTGTAGTGGCACATTGCAAGAACTCAATAAAACATTAGCTACAGTCCTCTACGTCTAGAAAAGCTCGCTTAAAGTCCACAAGAGACAATGCAAAAAACAGAGACAGAATCTGCCAAAACAGAACAGCCAATAAATACGAATTTTAATAAAATACTTCCGTTGCTCAAATCAGAAAACTCAAAACTAATGAAAGTTGCGTACATATCTGAGGAACACGCACGTAAATTTGCATATTTTTCTGATTTTCCTACAGAGAAAACAGCCCAGATTCGTGACAGATAGAAATCTGTTTCTGCGCAGAAATCCAAATCTAGTATCAACCTTCGATTAGAGACTTCACTTGGCACAACAAAACACAAAACTAAGATAAGGAGAGGTTGCTACAGTAGTAAACAACTTCCAAGACACAAATATAAAATAAAATACTGTAGCAAAATAACACATGGGTTATCTCCCAAGAAGTTGCTTTCTTTATAGCCATTAAGATGGGCTCAGCAGTTTTAATGATGCACTCGCAAGAAATAGTATTTGAAGCAAAAGAGAGCATCAAGAGGCAAATCCAAAACACATTTAAGTCTAACATGCTTCCTATGCAAAGGAATCTTGTACACAAATAAATTCACGAAGAACAAAGTGACAAGCATAAGAAGATAGAACAAGTGTAACTTCAACAATTTCAGCATATAGAGAGGTGTATTAGTATCATGAAAATTTCTACCACCATATTTTCCTCTCTCATAATAATTTTCAGTAGCTTCATGAATAAACTCAACAATATAACTATCACATGCAGCATAATTTCCATGATTTCCAAACACATAATTTTTATCAAGTTCAAGAATAGTGGAATTAAAACTTTCAAACTTACTTTTATTAATAATATAGCAAGGTAGTTGATCAATCTCAAGAGATATGGGACACATAGATAATGTCAAGACTTCTCCAATCCCATTTTCATTAGTAGTACAATTAATATTATCAAGTAACATAGGACCATCATCCAAAGCTTTATCATAAACATTTGCCAAGCAAAATTCTTTAGTACCATGCATTTCGACATCAGGCACAAACAAAGCATTATCATAAGATTTATCAAAATAGCATGGATTATCATAGATAACAGTAGCATAATTATTTTCACAAGTTTTACTCATAGGGACTATTTCAAGAGAATCCACAGGAACATAACATTCAACCTCTTTCGGTAAGCATGGAGGACAATCAAATAGTGTAAGAGATGAAGAGTTACTCTCATTAGAAGGTTGGCATGGGTAGCTAATCCATTCTTCCTCCTTTTGTTCGTCGCTCTCCTCTTCTTTTTCATCCAATGAGCTTTCAGGTTCATCAATTTCCTCCTCTTTTTCATCCAATGAGCTTTCAGGTTCATCAATTTCTTCTTCCACCGGTTCCTGCAAATTGTGAGTGCATTCTTGTGCATTAATGTGTCTCTCTTTATAATCAAGGATATAAGGATTCCTACTGTAGCATTCTATGCAAGAATTAAGGATAGTAGAGACATAATCTTTAAGGTCCTTACAAATAGCACAAGTTTCATAATTCTCAACCATGAAGGATTCTATCTCGGAGGCTCCCATAAATAAGACAAATTGTTCTACCTCTTCGAACCCATAATGAATATAGCAATTCCGATTATAGTTCTTAATTAAAAATTCCTCACTAAAGCCACATTGAAATTTAAGATGTTTAGTATCCTGTTGAGAGTAACAGTTTATATCATGGCGTCTAAGCAAGATTCTAGCCATTGTATTCAATTTTTCTATCATAGCACTCATTATTTTACCAGTTCTTGATTCTCTATAATTATTATAACATTCTATGAGCTCCAAGTAGGTTGTAGGTTCTCCCATAATAGCAGTTTTTAATTTTTCGGTTTTTCAAATTTTTATGGGTTTTTGGGTATATGAGACAAATAAAACAAGACAAAAATAAACTAAGCAAAAGTAAACTACGCAAAATAATACTAGACAGAAATAAACTAAGCACAAATAAACTAGGCAAAAAGTAAACTAAGCAAAACAAAATAAAATAAAACAGAGAGAGAGGTAGAGTGTACTCCCCAGGTGAACTTATGAGTAGAGCTATGCCTCCCCGGCAACGGCGCCAGAAAACAGTCTTGATAACCCACAAGTATAGGGGATCGCAGCAGTCTTCGAGGGAAGTAAAACCCAAATTTATTGATTCGACATAAGGGGAGGTAAAGTATACTTATAAGCCTTAACAACTGAGTTGTCAATTCAGCTGCACCTGGAAAAGCACTAGCAACAGGGGTGATGTGAAAGTAGCAGTAATATGAGAACAGTAGTAACAGTAACATAGCAGCAGTAATAGCAATATGAGAGCGATGGCACCAGAAAATAGTTGATACTACTTCCAATGACATGTAGAACAAGTATATTATGATGAGAGATGGACCGGGGTTCCCAGCGATCTACACTAGTGGTAACTCTCCAATAAGTGACAAGTGTTGGGTGAACAAATTACAGTTGGGCAATTGACAGGAATCAAAGCATTAAGATAGAACATCCAGATTATTAATTATGTAGGCATGTTTTCCAATTATAGTCGTACGTGCTCGCAATGAGAAACTTGCACAACATCTTTTGTCCTACCAACCGGTGGCAGCCGGGCCTCAAGGGAATCTACTGGATATTAAGGTACTCCTTTTAATAGAGCACCGGAGCAAAGCATTAACACTCCGTGAAAACATGTGTCCCTCACATCACCGCCATCCCCTCCGGTTGTCCCAATTCTTGTCACTTCGGGGCCATTGGTTCCGGACAGCGACATGTGCATACAACTTGTAGATACAATCTAAGCAATAAGTATAGATCTTAAATCTAAGATCATGCCACTCGGGCCCTAGTGACAAGCATTGAGAATAACAAGATTGCAGCAACAATAACTTCACAAACTTTATAGATAGACTAATCATAATGTATCATCCATCGGATCCCAACAAACACAACACCGATTACATCAGATGAATCTCAATCATGTAAGGCAGCTCATGAGACCATTGTATTGAAGTACATGGGGGAGAGTATACCGACATAGCTACTGCTAGAACCCGTAGTCCATGGGGGAACTACTCACGGAGCATGGCGGAGGCGGTGGCGTTGATGGAGATGGCTTCCGGGGGCACTTCCCCGTCCCGGCAGGGTGCCGGAATAGAGAGTTCTGTCCCCCGAATTGGAGTTTCGCGATGGCGGCGGCGCCCCTGGAGTCTTTCTGGAGTTTCGTCAATTGGTACTGCGTTTTTAGGTCGAAAGGGATTTTATAGGCGAAGAGGCGGCGCAGGGGGGCACCTGGGGGCGCCTCACCCTAGGCCGGCGCGGCCAGTGGTGCAGCCCACGCCGCCTTATGGTGTGGTGGCCCCCTGGCCCCTCTCCGACTCTTCTTCGGTGTTCTGGAGCCTTCCGGGAAAAATAGGAGGTTTGGCGTTGATTTCGTCCAATTCCGAGAATATTGCCCGAACAGCCTTTCTGGAACCAAAAACAGCAGAAAACAGGAACTGGCACTGTGGCATCTCGTTAATAGGTTAGTTTCGGAAAATGCATGAAATCATCATAAAGTGCAAGCAAAACATGTAAGTATTGTCATAAAACAAGCATGGAACGACAGAAATTATGGATACGTCGGGGACGTATCATTTGGCAACATGTTTATCAACTTTAATGCTTACTATGTGACATAAGAAAACTATTTGATTTGGTTTTTCATTTTTCTGTTTTTTTTATTTTTCTGCCCATTTGAATCTTGGTCAAATCCTTGGTTTGACCAAGATTTAGACAAGTTTAACACGTGAAAACGAATAAGTAAGCATGGATGCTTCTTAGTCACTCCAAAATGTACCAACTGATAGATATGTTAACTTTGCTTCATGGATGTAAATGAGTTAACTTGGATTTCCTACCCTTTGAATCCATAGGAAACTTTGTTCTAATGCACTATAATAATCAATCGAGTTTTTACACCAACAGGTCTGTCACTTACGTGTGGTGCCCATGCGTGAGGTCCCACACTTCAGTGAGCACAAGTCACGTGCAATAGGTACGCAAACTCCCAGCCATCTTCTTTGTCAAGAGAAGACGCATCAGGAATTCAGGATGCGTCTTTGGACGTCTCTGGGTCCTTCAGGATCCTTCGGTTGTCCCTCTCATAAAAAAAAATCTCTCTCATTCTCGGCCTTGCTCGAGCGCTCGCTCGCACCTCCTGCTCACTGACAAACCCTGCACAACAGTCAACATCATCACCCGAAAAAGGGGAGACACCATAATGCTCTCCCTTCTTCTCTCCTTCCGAGCGATCCCTCTTCCTCCGAGTTTCACTCGACGGGCAAACACACATGTGAAGCATAGTAATAATAAAAAGGTACTGTAGAAAAATCGATATACGAATCTATAATTAAATAGGTTAAACTACGGGGTTCTATAGATCAAGGTTCAAAAAAAATCCAACTACGGGGTTCTAACAACACGATTCTAATCCAAGATTTTTTCGACCTCATCCAAATGGCCTCAAACTATAGGGTTAGCATCAAGTGCAGTATGTGTGAAAATGTATGCACTATGTGTGCTATAACTTGTATGTCTTTCAAATTTGAACCAAATTTGAATAAGTTTGAAATATTTGAAAAGGGGCTTTTGGCTTAAACGTTTGAAACCAAAAACCACTTCTCTTCATGCATGCTTGACTTCATAAGACATAGTTTAGCTAGGGTTAGGGGGTAGATACATGATTTTCCTGGTTTGAATATGTCTAGACCTTGTTTATCAACTTAATTGAATGCTTACTATATGACATAAGAAGACTATGTGCCTTGGTTTTTCATTTTTTGATTTTTTTAAATTATGTCCATTTGAATCTTGGTCAAATCCTTGGTTTGACCATGGTTTAAACAAGTTTAAATCATGAATATGAAAAATTAAGCATCTATCCTTCTTAGTCACTCCAAAATGTAGCTCTAGGGGAGGGTTTTTGAAATATCCATGTTTGAAACCAAAAACCACTTCTCTTCATGCATGCTTGACTTCATAAGACAGAGTTTAGGGTTAGGGGTAGATATATACATGATTTTCTGGTTTGAATATGTCTAGACCTTGTTTATCAACTTGAATGCTTACTATATATATGACATGAGAATGCTATGTCCTTTGGGTTTTTCATTCTTTTGATTTTTTTTCTGAATTTCTATGCCCATTTGAATCTTTTGGTCAAATCCTAGGTTTGGCCAAGATTTAAACAAGTTTAAAACATGAAAATGAAAAGGGAAGCTTGTATCCTTCTTAGTCACTCTAAAATGAAGATTTTGGGAGGTTTTTGAAATTTCCATGTTTGAAACCCAAAACCACTTCTCTTCATGCTAGACTTCATAAGACAGAGTTTAGGGGTTAGGGGGTAGATACTGGTTTGTCTAGTTTGAATATGTCTAGACCTTTTTTATCAACTTGAATGCTTACTACATGACATAAGAAGACTATATACTTTGGTTTTTCATTTTTCTGATTTTTTTTTAAATTTTCTACCCATTTGAATCTAGGTCAAATCCTAGGTGTTTGACCATGATTTAAACAAGTTTAAAACATGAATATGAAAAATTAAGCATCTATCCTTCTTAAGTCACTCCAAAATCTAACTCTTGGGAGTTTTTTTTTTGAAATTTCCATGTTTGAAACCAAAAACCACTTCTCTTCATGCTAGACTTTCATAAAATCGACCGAGCTAGTTGAGGGTTAGGTGGTAGATCGATACATGATTTTTCTGGTTTGAATATGTCCAAACCTTGTTTATCAACTTGAATGCTTACTATATGACATAAGAATGCTTACCATATGTTTGAATTTTAAAAGCATATAGTCTTCTTATGTCATATAGTAAGCATTCAAGTTCATAAATAATGTTTGGACATATTCAAACCAGACAAATCATGTATCTACCCCCTAACCCTAATCTCGGTCGATTTTATGAAAGTCAAGCATGACGAGAAGTGGTTTTTGGTTTCAAACATGGAAATTTCAAAAACCCTCCCAAGAGTTACATTTTGGAGTGACTTAAGAAGGATAAATGCTTAATTTTTCATATTCATGTTTTAAACTTGTTTAAATCATGGTCAAACCTAGGATTTGACCAAGATTCAAATGGGCAGAAAATTTAAAAACATAGAAAATGAAAAACCAAAGTACATAGTCTTCTTATTATGTCATGTAGCTAGTAAGCATTCAATTTGATAAACAAGGTCTAGACATATTCAAACTAGACAAACCATGTATCTACCCCCTAACCCCTAAACTTTGTCTTATGAAGTCTAGCATGAAGAGAAGTGGTTTTGGGTTTCAAACATGGAAATTTCAAAAACCTCCCAAAAAAGTTCCATTTTCGAGTGACTAAGAAGGATACAAGCTTCCCTTTTCATTTTCATGTTTTAAACTTATTTAAATTATCTTGGTCAAATCACATAGTCTTCTTATGTCATATAGTAAGCAAAGCACATAGTCTTCTTATGTCATATAGTAAGCATTAAAATTGATAAACAATGTCTAGACATATTCAAACTAGACAAATCATGTATCTACCCCTAACCCCTAAATTCTGTCTTATGAAGTCAAGCATGAAAAGAAAGTCGTTTTGGGTTTCAAACATGTAAATTTCAAGAACATCCCAAAAGCTTCATTTTAGAGTGACTAAGAAGGATCCATGATTACCTTTTCATTTTCTTGTTTTAAACTTGTTTAAATATTGGTCAAACCTAGGATTTGACCAAAAGATTCAAATGGGCATAAAAAATCAGAAAAAAATCAAGAGAATGAAAAAACAAAGGACATAGCATTCTTATGTCATATATATAGTAAGCATTCAAGTTGATAAACAAGGCCTATACATATTCAAACCAGAAAATCATGTATATATCTACCCCTAACTTAACCCTAATTAAACTCTGTCTTATGAAGTCAAGCATGCATGAAGAGAAGTGGTTTTGGTCTCAAACATGCTTGACTCTTATGTCATATAGTAAGCATTCAAGTTGATAAACAATGTTTGGACGTATTCAAACCAGACAAATCATGTATCTACGCCCTAACCCTAATCTCGGTCGATTTTATGAGAGTCAAGCATGAAGAGAAGTGGTTTTTGGTTTCAAACATGGAAATTTCAAAAACCCTCCCAAGAGTTACATTTTGGAGTGACTTAAGAATGATAGATGCTTAATTTTTCATATTCATGTTTTAAACTTGCTTAAATCATGGTCAAACCTAGGATTTGACCAAGATTCAAATGGGCAGAAAATTTATAAAAATAGAAAATGAAAAACCAAAGTACATAGTCTTCTTATTATGTCATGTAGCTAGTAAGCATTCAATTTGATAAACAAGGTCTAGACATATTCAAACTAGACAAACCATGTATCTACCCCCTAACCCCTAAACGTTGTCTTATGAAGTCTAGCATGAAGAGAAGTGGTTTTGGGTTTCAAACATGGAAATTTCAAAAACCTCCCAAAAAAGTTCCATTTTCGAGTGACTAAGAAGGATACAAGCTTCCCTTTTCATTTTCATGTTTTAAAATTATTTAAATTATCTTGGTCAAATCACTTAGTCTTCTTATGTCATATAGTAAGCAAAGCACATAGTCTTCTTATGTCATATAGTAAGCATTCAAGTTGATAAACAAGGTCTAGACATATTCAAACTAGACAAATCATGTATCTACCCCTAACCACTAAATTCTATCTTATGAAGTCAAGCATGAAGAGAAGTGGTTTTGGGTTTCAAACATGTAAATTTCAAGAACATCCCAAAAGGTTCATTTTAGAGTGACTAAGAAGGATCCATGGTTACCTTTTCATTTTCTTGTTTTAAACTTGTTTAAATATTGGTCAAACCTAGGATTTGACCAAAAGATTCAAATGGGCATAAAAATCAGAAAAAAATGAAGAGAATGAAAAAACAAAGGACATAGCATTCTTATGTCATATATATAGTAAGCATTCAAGTTGATAAACAAGGCCTATACATATTCAAACCAGAAAATCATGTATACATCTATCCCTAACTTAACCCCAATTAAACTCTGTCTTATGAAGTCAAGCATGCATGAAGAGAAGTGGTTTTGGTCTCAAACATGCTTGAATCTTGTGTCATATAGTAAGCATTCAAGTTGATAAACAATGTTTGGACGTATTCAAACCAGACAAATCATGTATCTACGCCCAAACCCTAATCTCGGTCGATTTTATGAGAGTCAAGCATGAAGAGAAGTGGTTTTTGGTTTCAAACATGGAAATTTCAAAAACCCTCCCAAGAGTTACATTTTGGAGTGACTTAAGAATGATAGATGCTTAATTTTTCATATTCATGTTTTAAACTTGTTTAAATCATGGTGAAACCTAGGATTTGACCAAGATTCAAATGGGCAGAAAATTTATAAAAATAGAAAATGAAAAACCAAAGTACATAGTCTTCTTATTATGTCATGTAGCTAGTAAGCATTCAATTTGATAAACAAGGTCTAGACATATTCAAACTAGACAAACCATGTATCTACCCCCTAACCCCTAAACTTTGTCTTATGAAGTCTAGCATGAAGAGAAGTGGTTTTGGGTTTCAAACATGGAAATTTCAAAAACCTTCCAAAAAAGTTCCATTTCCGAGTGACTAAGAAGGATACAAGCTTCCCTTTTCATTTTCATGTTTTAAACTTATTTAAATTATCTTGGTCAAATCACATAGTCTTCTTATGTCATATAGTAAGCAAAGCACATAGTCTTCTTATGTCATATAGTAAGCATTCAAGTTGATAAACAAGGTCTAGACATATTCAAACTAGACAAATCATGTATCTACCCCTAACCGCTAAATTCAATCTTATGAAGTCAAGCATGAAGAGAAGTGGTTTTGGGTTTCAAACATGTAAATTTCAAGAACATCCCAAAAGCTTCATTTTAGAGTGACTAAGAAGGATCCATGGTTACCTTTTCATTTTCTTGTTTTAAACTTGTTTAAATATTGGTCAAACCTAGGATTTGACCAAAAGATTCAAATGGGCATAAAAAATCAGAAAAAAAATCAAGAGAACGAAAAAACAAAGGACATAGCATTCTTATGTCATATATATAGTAAACATTCAAGTTGATAAACAAGGTCTAGACATATTCAAACTAGAAAATCATGTATATATCTACCCCTAACCCTAAACTCTGTCTTATGAAGTCAAGCATGCATGAAGAGAAGTGTTTTTGGTTTCAAACATGGAAATTTCAAAAACCCTCCCAAGAGTTTTGGAGTGACTAAGAAGGATAGATGCTTAATTTTTCATATTGATGATTTAAACTTGCAAATACGAGCGATGCATCCAAAAGAAACACTCGTCCCCTCCCCGCATGATTTTGCCCTACCTAAATTTGAAGTCAAGCCAAAGGTGGTTCAAAAAAGGCAATCAAAAGGCATGGATTGTTCATAATTTTCTACATAGCTAGGGAAAATACCATACTGCCATACTAGTGTTTTAGAAAATAGCCCTTCAAATAGTTTGGCAACATGTTTATCAACTTTAATGCTTACTATGTGACATAAGAAAACTATTTGATTTGGTTTTTCATTTTTCTATTTTTTTATTTTATTTTTCTGCCCATTTGAATCTTGGTCAAATCCTTGGTTTGACCAAGATTTAGACAAGTTTAACACGTGAAAATGAATAAGTAAGCATGGATGCTTCTTAGTCACTCCAAAATGTACCAACTGATAGATATGTTAACTTTGCTTCATGGATGTAAATGAGTTAACTTGGATTTCATACCCTTTGAATCCATAGGAAACTTTGTTCTAATGCACTATAATAATCAATCGAGTTTTTACACCAACAGGTCTGTCACTTACGTATGGTGCCCATGCGTGAGGTCCAACACTTCAGTGAGCACAAGTCACGTGCAATAGGTACGCAAACTCCCAGCCATCTTCTTTGTCAAGAGAAGACGCATCAGGAATTCAGGATGCGTACTGGACGTCTCTGGGTTCTTCAGGATCCTTCGGTTGTCCCTCTCATAAAAAAAATCTCTCTCATTCTCGGCCTCGCTCGAGCGCTCGCTCGCTCGCACCTCCTGCTCACTGACAAACCACACAACGATCAACATCATCACCCGAAAAAGGGGAGACACCATAATGCTCTCCCTTCTTCTCTCCTTCCGAGCGATCCCTCTTCCTCCGAGTTTCACTCGACGGGCAAACACACATGTGCTGCATAGTAATAATAAAAAGGTACTGTAGAAAAATCGATATACGAATCTATAATTAAATAGGTTAAACTAGGGTTTTGCCCAGTTCTATAGATCAAGGTTCAAAAAAAAATCCAACTACGGGGTTCGAACAACACGATTCTAATCCAAGATTTTTTTCGACCTCATCCAAATGGCCTCAAACTATAGGGTTAGCATCAAGTGCGGTATGTGTGAAAATGTATGCACTATGTGTGCTATAACTTGTATGTCTTTCAAATTTGAACCAAATTTGAATAAGTTTGAAATATTTGAAAAGGGGCTTTTGGCTTAAACGTTTGAAACCAAAAACCACTTCTCTTCATGCATGCTTGACTTCATAAGACATAGTTTAGCTAGGGTTAGGGGGTAGATACATGATTTTCCTGGTTTGAATATGTCTAGACCTTGTTTATCAACTTAATTGAATGCTTACTATATGACATAAGAAGACTATGTGCCTTGGTTTTTCATTTTTTGATTTTTTTAAATTATGTCCATTTGAATCTTGGTCAAATCCTAGGTTTGACCATGGTTTAAACAAGTTTAAATCGTGAATATGAAAAATTAAGCATCTATCCTTCTTAGTCACTCCAAAATGTAACTCTTGGGAGTTTTTTTGAAATTTCCATGTTTGAAACCAAAAACCACTTCTCTTCATGCTAGACTTTCATAAAATCGACCGAGCTAGTTGAGGGTTAGGTGGTAGATACATGATTTGTCTGGTTTGAATATGTCCAAACCTTGTTTATCAACTTGAATGCTTACTATATGACATAAGAATGCTTACCATATGTTTGAATTTTAAAAGCATATAGTCTTCTTATGTAATATAGTAAGCATTCAAGTTCATAAACAATGTTTGGACATATTCAAACCAGACAAATCATGTATCTAACCCCTAACCCTAATCTCGGTCGATTTTATGAAAGTCAAGCATGCATGACGAGAAGTGGTTTTTGGTTTCAAACATGGAAATTTCAAAAACCCTCCCAAGTGTTACATTTTGGAGTGACTTAAGAAGGATAGATGATTAATTTTTCATATTCATGTTTTAAACTTGTATAAATCATGGTCAAAACCTAGGATTTAACCAAGATTCAGATGGATAGAAAATGAACAAACAGCAAAATGAAAAACCAAAGTACATAGTCTTCTTATGTCATGTAGCTAGTAAGCATTCAATTTGATAAACAAGGTCTAGACATATTGAAACTAGACAAACCATGTATCTACCCCCTAACCCCTAAACTCTGTCTTATGAAGTCTAGCATGAAGAGAAGTGGTTTTGGGTTTCAAACATGGAATTTCAAAAACCTCCCAAAAAACTTCATTTTCGAGTGACTAAGAAGGATACAAGCTTCCCTTTTCATTTTCATGTTTTAAACTTGTTTAAATTATCTTGGTCAAATCACATAGTCTTCTTATGTCATATAGTAAGCAAAGCACATATAGTCTTCTTATGTCATATAGTAAGCATTAAAATTGATAAGTAAGGTCTAGACATATTCAAACTAGACAAATCATGTATCTACCCCTAACCGCTAAATTCTGTCTTATGAAGTCAAGCATGAAGAGAAGTCGTTTTGGGTTTCAAACATGTAAATTTCAAGAACATCCCAAAAGCTTCATTTTAGAGTGACTAAGAAGGATCCGTGATTACCTTTTCATTTTCTTGTTTTAAACTTATTTAAATATTGGTCAAACCAATGATTTGACCAAAAGATTCAAATGGGCATAACAATTCAAAAAAAATCAAGAGAATGAAAAAACAAAGGACATAGCATTCTTATGTCATATATATAGTAAGCATCCAAGTTGATAAACAAGGCCTATACATATTCAAACCAGAAAATCATGTATATATCTACCCCTAATTTAACCCTAATTAAACTCTGTCTTATGAAGTCAAGCATGCATGAAGAGAAGTGGTTTTGGTCTCAAAATGGAAATTTCAAAAACCCTCCCAAGAGTTTTGGAGTGACTAAGAAGGATAGATGCTTAATTTTTCATATTCATGATTTAAACTTGTTCAAATCTTGGCCAAACCTAGAATTTGACCAAGATTCAAATGGGCATAAAAATTCAAAAAATCAAAAAAATATGAAAAACCAAGGTCTTATTATGTCATATATATAGTAATCATAAACGAGGTCTCTAAACATATTCAAAACATACAAATCATGTATCTACCACCTCTAACCCTAATCTCTATCTTATGAACTCAAGCATGAAGAGAAGTGGTTTTGGGTTTCAAACATGGGAATTTCAAAAACCTCCCAAAAACTTCATTTTAGAGTGACTAAGAAGGATACAAGCTTCCCTTTTCATTTTCATGTTTTAAACTTGTTTAAATCTAGGCCAAACCTAGGATTTGACCAAAAGATTCAAATGGGCATAAAAATTCAGAAAAAAATCAAAAGAATGAAAAACAAAGGACATAGCATTCTTATGTCATATATATAGTAAGCATTATTCAAGTTGATAAACAAGGTCTAGACATATTCAAACCATAAAATCATGTATATATCTACCCCTAACCCTAAACTCTGTCTTATGAAGGCAAGCATGCAGGAAGAGAAGTTGTTTTTGGTTTCAAACATGGAAATTTCAAAAACCCTCCCAACAAGAGCTACATTTTAGAGTGACTGAGAAGCATACATGCTCACTTTTTCATATTCATGTTTTAAACTTATTCAAATCTTGATGAAACCTAGGATTTGACCAAGATTCAAATGGGTATAAAAATTCAAATACTGGTTTGTCTAGTTTGAATATACGGACCTTGTTTATCAACTTGAATGCTTACTACATGACATAAGAAGACTATATAATTTGTTTTTTATTTTTCTGATTTTTTTAATTTTTCTACCCATTTGAATCTTGGTCAAATCCTAGGTGTCTGACCATGATTTAAACAAGTTTAAAACATGAATATGAAAAATTAAGCATCTATCCTTCTTAAGTCACTCCAAAAGGTAACTCTTGGGAGGTTTTTTGAAATTTCCATGTTGAAACAAAAAACCACTTCTCTTCATGCTAGACTTTCATAAAATTGACCGAGTTTAGGGTTAGGTGGTAGATACATGATTTGTCTTGTTTGAATATGTCCAAACCTTGTTTATCAACTTGAATGCTTATTATATGACATAAGAATGCTTACCATATGTTTGAATTTTAAAAGCATATAGTCTTCTTATGTCATACAGTAAGCATTCAAGTTGATAAACAATGTTTGGACGTATTCAAACCAGACAAATCATGTATCTATGCCCTAACCCTAATCTCGGTCGATTTTATGAGAGTCAAGCATGAAGAGAAGTGGTTTTTGGTTTCAAACATGGAAATTTCAAAAACCCTCCCAAGAGTTACATTTTGGAGTGACTTAAGAATGATAGATTCTTAATTTTGCATATTCATGTTTTAAACTTGTTTAAATCATGGTCAAACCTAGGATTTGACCAAGATTCAAATGGGCAGAAAATTTAAAAAAAATAGAAAATGAAAAACCAAAGTACATAGTCTTCTTATTATGTCATGTAGCTAGTAATTAAGCATTCAATTTGATAAACAAGGTCTAGACATATTCAAACTAGACAAACCATGTATCTACCCCCTAACACCCCTAAACTTTGTCTTATGAAGTCTAGCATGAAGAGAAGTGGTTTTGGGTTTCAAACATGGAAATTTCAAAAACCTCCCAAAAAAGTTCCATTTTCGAGTGACTAAGAAGGATACAAGCTTCCCTTTTCATTTTCATGTTTTAAACTTATTTAAATTATCTTGGTCAAAACACATAGTCTTCTTATGTCATATAGTAAGCAAAGCACATAGTCTTCTTATGTCATATAGTAAGCATTAAAATTGATAAACAATGTCTAGACATATTCAAACTAGACAAATCATGTATCTACCCCTAACCCCTAAATTCTGTCTTATGAAGTCAAGCATGAAAAGAAGTCATTTTGGGTTTCAAACATGGAAATTTCAAGAACATCCCAAAAGCTTCATTTTAGAGTGACTAAGAAGGATCCATGATTACCTTTTCATTTTCTTGTTTTAAACTTGTTTAAATATTGGTCAAACCTATGATTTGAACAAAAGATTCAAATGGGCATAACAATTAAAAAAAATCTAGAGAATGTAAAAACAAAGGACATAGCATTCTTATGTCATATATATAGTAAGCATTCAAGTTGATAAACAAGGTCTAGACATATTCAAACCAGAAAATCATGTATATATCTACCCCTAACCCTAAACTCTGTCTTATGAAGTCAAGCATGCATGAAGAGAAGTGTTTTTGGTTTCAAACATGGAAATTTCAAAAACCCTCCCAAGAGTTTTGGAGTGACTAAGAAGGATAGATGCTTAATTTTTCATATTGATGATTTAAACTTGCAAATACGAGCGATGCATCCAAAAGAAACACTCGTCCCCTCCCCGCATGATTTTGCCCTACCTAAATTTGAAGTCAAGCCAAAGGTGGTTCAAAAAAGGCAATCAAAAGGCATGGATTGTTCATAATTTTCTACATAGCTAGGGAAAATACCATACTGCCATACTAGTGTTTTAGAAAATAGCCCTTCAAATAGTTTGGCAACATGTTTATCAACTTTAATGCTTACTATGTGACATAAGAAAACTATTTGATTTGGTTTTTCATTTTTCTATTTTTTTATTTTATTTTTCTGCCCATTTGAATCTTGGTCAAATCCTTGGTTTGACCAAGATTTAGACAAGTTTAACACGTGAAAATGAATAAGTAAGCATGGATGCTTCTTAGTCACTCCAAAATGTACCAACTGATAGATATGTTAACTTTGCTTCATGGATGTAAATGAGTTAACTTGGATTTCATACCCTTTGAATCCATAGGAAACTTTGTTCTAATGCACTATAATAATCAATCGAGTTTTTACACCAACAGGTCTGTCACTTACGTATGGTGCCCATGCGTGAGGTCCAACACTTCAGTGAGCACAAGTCACGTGCAATAGGTACGCAAACTCCCAGCCATCTTCTTTGTCAAGAGAAGACGCATCAGGAATTCAGGATGCGTACTGGACGTCTCTGGGTTCTTCAGGATCCTTCGGTTGTCCCTCTCATAAAAAAAATCTCTCTCATTCTCGGCCTCGCTCGAGCGCTCGCTCGCTCGCACCTCCTGCTCACTGACAAACCCTGCACAACAGTCAACATCATCACCCGAAAAAGGGGAGACACCATAATGCTCTCCCTTCTTCTCTCCTTCCGAGCGATCCCTCTTCCTCCGAGTTTCACTCGACGGGCAAACACACATGTGCTGCATAGTAATAATAAAAAGGTACTGTAGAAAAATCGATATACGAATCTATAATTAAATAGGTTAAACTAGGGTTTTGCCCAGTTCTATAGATCAAGGTTCAAAAAAAAATCCAACTACGGGGTTCGAACAACACGATTCTAATCCAAGATTTTTTTCGACCTCATCCAAATGGCCTCAAACTATAGGGTTAGCATCAAGTGCGGTATGTGTGAAAATGTATGCACTATGTGTGCTATAACTTGTATGTCTTTCAAATTTGAACCAAATTTGAATAAGTTTGAAATATTTGAAAAGGGGCTTTTGGCTTAAACGTTTGAAACCAAAAACCACTTCTCTTCATGCATGCTTGACTTCATAAGACATAGTTTAGCTAGGGTTAGGGGGTAGATACATGATTTTCCTGGTTTGAATATGTCTAGACCTTGTTTATCAACTTAATTGAATGCTTACTATATGACATAAGAAGACTATGTGCCTTGGTTTTTCATTTTTTGATTTTTTTAAATTATGTCCATTTGAATCTTGGTCAAATCCTAGGTTTGACCATGGTTTAAACAAGTTTAAATCGTGAATATGAAAAATTAAGCATCTATCCTTCTTAGTCACTCCAAAATGTAACTCTTGGGAGTTTTTTTGAAATTTCCATGTTTGAAACCAAAAACCACTTCTCTTCATGCTAGACTTTCATAAAATCGACCGAGCTAGTTGAGGGTTAGGTGGTAGATACATGATTTGTCTGGTTTGAATATGTCCAAACCTTGTTTATCAACTTGAATGCTTACTATATGACATAAGAATGCTTACCATATGTTTGAATTTTAAAAGCATATAGTCTTCTTATGTAATATAGTAAGCATTCAAGTTCATAAACAATGTTTGGACATATTCAAACCAGACAAATCATGTATCTAACCCCTAACCCTAATCTCGGTCGATTTTATGAAAGTCAAGCATGCATGACGAGAAGTGGTTTTTGGTTTCAAACATGGAAATTTCAAAAACCCTCCCAAGTGTTACATTTTGGAGTGACTTAAGAAGGATAGATGATTAATTTTTCATATTCATGTTTTAAACTTGTATAAATCATGGTCAAAACCTAGGATTTAACCAAGATTCAGATGGATAGAAAATGAACAAACGACAAAATGAAAAACCAAAGTACATAGTCTTCTTATGTCATGTAGCTAGTAAGCATTCAATTTGATAAACAAGGTCTAGACATATTGAAACTAGACAAACCATGTATCTACCCCCTAACCCCTAAACTCTGTCTTATGAAGTCTAGCATGAAGAGAAGTGGTTTTGGGTTTCAAACATGGAATTTCAAAAACCTCCCAAAAAACTTCATTTTCGAGTGACTAAGAAGGATACAAGCTTCCCTTTTCATTTTCATGTTTTAAACTTGTTTAAATTATCTTGGTCAAATCACATAGTCTTCTTATGTCATATAGTAAGCAAAGCACATATAGTCTTCTTATGTCATATAGTAAGCATTAAAATTGATAAGTAAGGTCTAGACATATTCAAACTAGACAAATCATGTATCTACCCCTAACCGCTAAATTCTGTCTTATGAAGTCAAGCATGAAGAGAAGTCGTTTTGGGTTTCAAACATGTAAATTTCAAGAACATCCCAAAAGCTTCATTTTAGAGTGACTAAGAAGGATCCGTGATTACCTTTTCATTTTCTTGTTTTAAACTTATTTAAATATTGGTCAAACCAATGATTTGACCAAAAGATTCAAATGGGCATAACAATTCAAAAAAAATCAAGAGAATGAAAAAACAAAGGACATAGCATTCTTATGTCATATATATAGTAAGCATCCAAGTTGATAAACAAGGCCTATACATATTCAAACCAGAAAATCATGTATATATCTACCCCTAATTTAACCCTAATTAAACTCTGTCTTATGAAGTCAAGCATGCATGAAGAGAAGTGGTTTTGGTCTCAAAATGGAAATTTCAAAAACCCTCCCAAGAGTTTTGGAGTGACTAAGAAGGATAGATGCTTAATTTTTCATATTCATGATTTAAACTTGTTCAAATCTTGGCCAAACCTAGAATTTGACCAAGATTCAAATGGGCATAAAAATTCAAAAAATCAAAAAAATATGAAAAACCAAGGTCTTATTATGTCATATATATAGTAATCATAAACGAGGTCTCTAAACATATTCAAAACATACAAATCATGTATCTACCACCTCTAACCCTAATCTCTATCTTATGAACTCAAGCATGAAGAGAAGTGGTTTTGGGTTTCAAACATGGGAATTTCAAAAACCTCCCAAAAACTTCATTTTAGAGTGACTAAGAAGGATACAAGCTTCCCTTTTCATTTTCATGTTTTAAACTTGTTTAAATCTAGGCCAAACCTAGGATTTGACCAAAAGATTCAAATGGGCATAAAAATTCAGAAAAAAATCAAAAGAATGAAAAACAAAGGACATAGCATTCTTATGTCATATATATAGTAAGCATTATTCAAGTTGATAAACAAGGTCTAGACATATTCAAACCATAAAATCATGTATATATCTACCCCTAACCCTAAACTTCTGTCTTATGAAGGCAAGCATGCGGGAAGAGAAGTTGTTTTTGGTTTCAAACATGGAAATTTCAAAAACCCTCCCAACAAGAGCTACATTTTAGAGTGACTGAGAAGCATACATGCTCACTTTTTCATATTCATGTTTTAAACTTATTCAAATCTTGATGAAACCTAGGATTTGACCAAGATTCAAATGGGTATAAAAATTCAAATACTGGTTTGTCTAGTTTGAATATGTCTGGACCTTGTTTATCAACTTGAATGCTTACTACATGACATAAGAAGACTATATAATTTGTTTTTTATTTTTCTGATTTTTTTAATTTTTCTACCCATTTGAATCTTGGTCAAATCCTAGGTGTCTGACCATGATTTAAACAAGTTTAAAACATGAATATGAAAAATTAAGCATCTATCCTTCTTAAGTCACTCCAAAAGGTAACTCTTGGGAGGTTTTTTGAAATTTCCATGTTGAAACAAAAAACCACTTCTCTTCATGCTAGACTTTCATAAAATTGACCGAGTTTAGGGTTAGGTGGTAGATACATGATTTGTCTTGTTTGAATATGTCCAAACCTTGTTTATCAACTTGAATGCTTATTATATGACATAAGAATGCTTACCATATGTTTGAATTTTAAAAGCATATAGTCTTCTTATGTCATACAGTAAGCATTCAAGTTGATAAACAATGTTTGGACGTATTCAAACCAGACAAATCATGTATCTATGCCCTAACCCTAATCTCGGTCGATTTTATGAGAGTCAAGCATGAAGAGAAGTGGTTTTTGGTTTCAAACATGGAAATTTCAAAAACCCTCCCAAGAGTTACATTTTGGAGTGACTTAAGAATGATAGATTCTTAATTTTGCATATTCATGTTTTAAACTTGTTTAAATCATGGTCAAACCTAGGATTTGACCAAGATTCAAATGGGCAGAAAATTTAAAAAAAATAGAAAATGAAAAACCAAAGTACATAGTCTTCTTATTATGTCATGTAGCTAGTAATTAAGCATTCAATTTGATAAACAAGGTCTAGACATATTCAAACTAGACAAACCATGTATCTACCCCCTAACACCCCTAAACTTTGTCTTATGAAGTCTAGCATGAAGAGAAGTGGTTTTGGGTTTCAAACATGGAAATTTCAAAAACCTCCCAAAAAAGTTCCATTTTCGAGTGACTAAGAAGGATACAAGCTTCCCTTTTCATTTTCATGTTTTAAACTTATTTAAATTATCTTGGTCAAAACACATAGTCTTCTTATGTCATATAGTAAGCAAAGCACATAGTCTTCTTATGTCATATAGTAAGCATTAAAATTGATAAACAATGTCTAGACATATTCAAACTAGACAAATCATGTATCTACCCCTAACCCCTAAATTCTGTCTTATGAAGTCAAGCATGAAAAGAAGTCATTTTGGGTTTCAAACATGGAAATTTCAAGAACATCCCAAAAGCTTCATTTTAGAGTGACTAAGAAGGATCCATGATTACCTTTTCATTTTCTTGTTTTAAACTTGTTTAAATATTGGTCAAACCTATGATTTGAACAAAAGATTCAAATGGGCATAACAATTAAAAAAAATCTAGAGAATGTAAAAACAAAGGACATAGCATTCTTATGTCATATATATAGTAAGCATTCAAGTTGATAAACAAGGTCTAGACATATTCAAACCAGAAAATCATGTATATATCTACCCCTAACCCTAAACTCTGTCTTATGAAGTCAAGCATGCATGAAGAGAAGTGTTTTTGGTTTCAAACATGGAAATTTCAAAAACCCTCCCAAGAGTTTTGGAGTGACTAAGAAGGATAGATGCTTAATTTTTCATATTCATGATTTAAACTTGCAAATACGAGCGATGCATCCAAAAGAAACACTCGTCCCCTCCCCGCATGATTTTGCCCTACCTAAATTTGAAGTCAAGCCAAAGGTGGTTCAAAAAACGCAATCAAAAGGCATGGATTGTTCATCATTTTCTACATAGCTAGGGAAAATACCATACTGCCATACTAGTGTTTTAGAAAATAGCCCTTCAAATAGTTTGGCAACATGTTTATCAACTTTAATGCTTACTATGTGACATAAGAAAACTATTTGATTTGGTTTTTCATTTTTCTGTTTTTTTTTATTTTTCTGCCCATTTGAATCTTGGTCAAATCCTTGGTTTGACACAGATTTAGACAAGTTTAACACGTGAAAACTAATAAGTAAGCATGGATGCTTCTTAGTCACTCCAAAATGTACCAACTGATAGATATGTTAACTTTGCTTCATGGATGTAAATGAGTTAACTTGGATTTCCTACCCTTTGAATCCATAGGAAACTTTGTTCTAATGCACTATAATAATCAATCGAGTTTTTACACCAACAGGTCTGTCACTTACGTGTGGTGCCCATGCGTGAGGTCCCACACTTCAGTGAGCACAAGTCACGTGCAATAGGTACGCAAACTCCCAGCCATCTTCTTTGTCAAGAGAAGACGCATCAGGAATTCAGGATGCGTACTGGATGTCTCTGGGTCCTTCAGGATCCTTCGGTTGTCCCTCTCATAAAAAAAATCTCTCTCATTCTCGGCCTCGCTTGAGCGCTCGCTCGCTCGCACCTCCTGCTCACTAACAAACCCTGCACAACAGTCAACATCATCACCCGAAAAAGGGAGACACCATAATGCTCTCCCTTCTTCTCTCCTTCCGAGCGATCCCTCTTCCTCCGAGTTTCACTCGACGGGAAAACACACATGTGCTGCATAGTAATAATAAAAAGGTACTGTAGAAAAATCGATATATGAATCTATAATTAAATAGGTTAAACTAGGGTTTTGCCCAGTTCTATAGATCAAGGTTCAAAAAAAATCCAACTACGGGGTTCGAACAACACGATTCTAATCCAAGATTTTTTTCGACCTCATCCAAATGGCCTCAAACTATAGGGTTAGCATCAAGTGCAGTATGTGTGAAAATGTATGCACTATGTGTGCTATAACTTGTATGTCTTTCAAATTTGAACCAAATTTGAATAAGTTTGAAATATTTGAAAAGGGGCTTTTGGCTTAAACGTTTGAAACCAAAAACCACTTCTCTTCATGCATGCTTGACTTCATAATACATAGTTTAGCTAGGGTTAGGGGGTAGATACATGATTTTCCTGGTTTGAATATGTCTAGACCTTGTTTATCAACTTAATTGAATGCTTACTATATGACATAAGAAGACTATGTGCCTTGGTTTTTCATTTTTTGATTTTTTTTAAACTATGTCCATTTGAATCTTGGTCAAATCCTAGGTTTGACCATGGTTTAAACAAGTTTAAATCATGAATATGAAAAATTAATCATCTATCCTTCTTAGTCACTCCAAAATGTAGCTCTAGGGAGGGTTTTTGAAATATCCATGTTTGAAACCAAAAACCACTTCTCTTCATGCATGCTTGACTTCATAAGACAGAGTTTAGGGTTAGGGGTAGATATATACATGATTTTCTGGTTTGAATATGTCTAGACCTTGTTTATCAACTTGAATGCTTACTATATACTATATGACATGAGAATGCTATGTCCTTTGGGTTTTTCATTCTTTTGATTTTTTTCTGAATTTCTATGCCCATTTGAATCTTTTGGTCAAATCCTAGGTTTGGCCAAGATTTAAACAAGTTTAAAACATGAAAATGAAAAGGGAAGCTTGTATCCTTCTTAGTCACTCTAAAATGAAGATTTTGGGAGGTTTTTGAAATTTCCATGTTTGAAACCCAAAACCACTTCTCTTCATGCTAGACTTCATAAGACAGAGTTTAGGGGTTAGGGGTAGATACTGGTTTGTCTAGTTTGAATATGTCTAGACCTTGTTTATCAACTTGAATGCTTACTACATGACATAAGAAGACTATATACTTTGGTTTTTCATTTTTCTGATTTTTTTTAAATTTTCTACCCATTTGAATCTAGGTCAAATCCTAGGTGTTTGACCATGATTTAAACAAGTTTAAAACATGAATATGAAAAATTAAGCATCTATCCTTCTTAAGTCACTCCAAAATGTAACTCTTGGGAGTTTTTTTTTGAAATTTCCATGTTTGAAACCAAAAACCACTTCTCTTCATGCTAGACTTTCATAAAATCGACCGAGCTAGTTGAGGGTTAGGTGGTAGATACATGATTTGTCTGGTTTGAATATGTCCAAACCTTGTTTATCAACTTGAATGCTTACTATATGACATAAGAATGCTTACCATATGTTTGAATTTTAAAAGCATATAGTCTTCTTATGTCATATAGTAAACATTCAAGTTCATAAATAATGTTTGGACATATTCAAACCAGACAAATCATGTATCTACCCCCTAACCCTAATCTCGGTCGATTTTATGAAAGTCAAGCATGACGAGAAGTGGTTTTTGGTTTCAAACATGGAAATTTCAAAAACCCTCCCAAGAGTTACATTTTGGAGTGACTTAAGAAGGATAGATGCTTAATTTTTCATATTCATGTTTTAAACTTGTTTAAATCATGGTCAGACACCTAGGATTTGACCAAGATTTAAAAGGGGCAGAAAATTAAAAAAAATAGAAAATGAAAAACCAAAGTACATAGTCTTCTTATTATGTCATGTAGCTAGTAAGCATTCAATTTGATAAACAAGGTCTAGACATATTCAAACTAGACAAACCATGTATCTACCCCCTAACCCCTAAACTTTGTCTTATGAAGTCTAGCATGAAGAGAAGTGGTTTTGGGTTTCAAACATGGAAATTTCAAAAACCTCACAAAAAAGTTCCATTTTCGAGTGACTAAGAAGGATACAAGCTTCCCTTTTCATTTTCATGTTTTAAACTTATTTAAATTGTCTTGGTCAAATCACATAGTCTTCTTATGTCATATAGTAAGAAAAGCACATATAGTCTTCTTATGTCATATAGTAAGCATTAAAATTGATAAACAAGGTCTAGACATATTCAAACTAGACAAATCATATATCTACCCCTAACCGCTAAATTCTGTCTTATGAAGTCAAGCATGAAGAGAAGTCGTTTTGGGTTTCAAACATGTAAATTTCAAGAACATCCCAAAAGCTTCATTTTAGAGTGACTAAGAAGGATCCGTGATTACCTTTTCATTTTCTTGTTTTAAACTTGTTTAAATATTGGTCAAACCTATGATTTGACCAAAAGATTCAAATGGGCATAACAATTCAAAAAAAATCAAGAGAATGAAAAAACAAAGGACATAGCATTCTTATGTCATATATATAGTAAGCATTCAAGTTGATAAACTAGGCCTATACATATTCAAACCAGAAAATCATGTATATATCTACCCCTAACTTAACCCTAATTAAACTCTGTCTTATGAAGTCAAGCATGCATGAAGAGAAGTGGTTTTGGTCTCAAACATGGAAATTTCAAAAACCCTCCCAAGAGTTTTGGAGTGACTAAGAAGGATAGATGCTTAATTTTTCATATTCATGATTTAAACTTGTTTAAATCTTGGCCAAACCTAGAATTTGACCAAGATTCAAATGGGCATAAAAATTCAAAAAATCAAAAAAATATGAAAAACCAAGGTCTTATTATGTCATATATATAGTAATCATAAACAAGGTCTCTAGACATATTCAAAACATACAAATCATGTATCTACCAGCTCTAACCCTAATCTCTGTCTTATGAACTCAAGCATGAAGAGAAGTGGTTTTGGGTTTCAAACATGGAAATTTCAAAAACCTCCCAAAAACTTCATTTTAGAGTGACTAAGAAGGATACAAGCTTCCCTTTTCATTTTCATGTTTTAAACTTGTTTAAATCTAGGTCAAACCTAGGATTTGACCAAAAGTTCAAATGGGCATAAAAATTCAGAAAAAAATCAAAAGAATGAAAAACAAAGGACATAGCATTCTTATGTCATATATATAGTAAGCATTATTCAAGTTGATAAACAAGGTCTAGACATATTCGATCAAACCATAAAATCATATATATATCTACCCCTAACCCTAAACTCTGTCTTATGAAGGCAAGCATGCAGGAAGAGAAGTTGTTTTTGGTTTCAAACATGGAAATTCAAAAACCTCCCACGAGCTTCATTTTGGAGTGACTAATTAAGAAGGATACATGCTTACTTTTTCATATACATGTTTTAAACGTGTTTAACTCTTGGTCAAATTAACCTAGATTTTGACCAAAATTCAAATGGGCATAAAAATAAAAAAATGAAAAATGAAAAACCAAAGCACATAGTCTTCTTATGTTATACATTAAGCATTCAAGTTGATAAACGTACAAAGGTCGATCTAGACATATTCAAACCAGAAAAATCATGTATCTACCCCCTAACCGTAAACTCTGTCTTAATTAATTATGAAGTCAAGCATGAAGAGAAGTGGTATTGGGTTTCAAACATGTAAATTCCAAAAACCTCCCGACCACGAGCTTCATTTTGGAGTGACTAAGAATGATTGATTTTACTTAGGTATGTAGTATTGTACATCACAAATGTGAAATGAAACAGATGATGTCAATATCTATAAACCCTAAACCCTAATTATATTAAACCCCTAGACCCTAACACAAAACCTTGTATATAAACCATAAACCTATATATCACTACCAAAAAATGAGTCATGCGATTCAAATGTTTGGCATTGTTTTCTCGTAGCATGCAATGCTCCCACACACACTTATGGGTAAGCGAGGCCTCAAACACATGGTGCAAAAAAATATGCAGGGTTCTTGTCTTAGAAATAGAAGTGTATATATGCCATGTTTATTTGGTATTATCCATAGAGGTATTATGAACCACACATGATATGACTATGCATGCTTTGTTTCGATCTTTTCTATCAAGCCCCACAATAACTTATTAATTCGGCTTGTTTTGAAATTTAGATACGTCGAGCAATCTCATGATGCTCTCGCCCTTCTTGTTTTAATTTGTTCTAGTAGGAGGGTGCAGTGCATGTGTTTGGCCATTATTATATAAAATGTACTTGGCTCGATCCACACATTCAGGTCACACACCCATGTATTTTTTAAATTATTAGTTTGATCTGTACTTCATCTACACACTGTATCAAATTTGCATTTTATCGGATTTAGCCCAAGAAATTGTATATATATGGATGCACATTGAGATAATTCATGAAACCTTGGAAATGGTCATCCTGTCATGCATGTTTCCCCGCGAATGAAAACTTGATTGGTGGTAGACAAGCAAAAACACATTTACGGGCGACAACCCAAAATGCACATATTTTGCAAAGTATTCATGCGTGCATGATGAAAAGTTCAAATACATACATAAAATTGGGCCATGATTCAAAAGTCTAGCATGGTTCTTGTGTAGTGGTACGAAGCTCACATGCATGTGGGAGGAAATTTAGTTGGACGAAGTCCAACATGGTGCCAATCTAATTGAGGGTTCTTCTCTAAAACAACTTTGGTATGGCATGTTTGGTATTTTCCCTATATATATGTACAAAATGATGAATAATCCATGTTTTTAGATTGCCTTTTTGAATCACGTGTGCCTTGATTTCAAATCTAGGTCAAATCACTTTGGGGAGGGGGATGAATGTGTTTCTTTTTGATGCATCGCTCGTATTTACGAGTTTTTTTGGGTCCCACAAATTCAGGGTAGCATCACCCCCCCTCCCTTCCCGCAATAAAAGTTTTAAGCGAGTAGTAGAATGGCATGACCAACTAGTTTCAAGTAAAAGTTTGAATATAACCAAAATATACCAATTGATTGATGAGTTAACTTGGCTTCATGGAAAAAATAATGTCTTGTAAATGAGATAACTTGGCTTTCCTACCCTTGGATCCATAGGAAACTATGGAGTACTAATACATTATAATAATCACCCGAGTACACCAAGTCTGGTACATCACTTACGTGTGGTTCCCATGCGTGAGGTCGCACATTTCGGTGAGCACGAGGTCATGTGTCCACCGGTCTAGAGGCTCCGAGTTAAAGAAGAGCCCTCTATAAAGAAACATCAATCTCCATAAACATCAATCTCCCATCTCGGTTCTCAGCTTTTCTTGCTCCCCCTCGCTTGCGCCGCCGCCGCCACAACCCCCGCGCCCCTTTCCGATCCCTCATCGGATCTTAGACTATGGAGTTGCACTGTCTTGAAGAAGCAGCCTACGAAGCCGACGATCCGATTGCATCAACGGCTGGTGCGGGAGGAGTTCCCTTACAACGAGGAAGACAAGCACATGATGGCGTGCCCGCACGGCTCTTGCTTCGCACGCACCCGGCTGCGGGTCGCCGATTCGCAGGTACCGTTCATCCTACACCTCAGAGAAGCCCATTTGACCGTTGTGGATAGGTTCCCGTACGACGAGGACTTCGGATTGGTTCATCTGAAGGTGCCAGCACCGGGCTCGCCAAAACAACATTTCATCGGCTACGGGACGGATGGCGCAGTGTTCGCCTTGCACATCCACCCTTGCGGCATGGACACCGCGGTATCCTTCGTGTGCGTCAGGCCGGCGGCGTGCAACTTGGCCCGGTATAGGGTGACGATGTGGGCGAACGGCCCGCCGATGCCGGGGCTGCGTAAGCTTACCGGGGAACACTTGTTTGACGTGGTGAAGGCGGTATTAGAGCCGACGAGCAGCCTGACTCCGGGCACAGTTTCTTTGGGAGATGTCACTTCGTTCCTCTCGGTGCCGCCGCGGTACATGTGCGGCAATGAATCATCGAAGCAGCTGACTATCTATTTGCGCATCGATAAGGAGTGAGTGAACATAACACTACCCTCAATCTTATTGGGACGATGCTAATGCGGATTTAAGTAATGCTGAATTAATTTGTTTTTCTTGTGACAGGGCGATTAGCAAGGAGAAGAGGATCTCCGTGCACAGCTAGCGACCTATATCTCGGCGTCCACCAAGTGTCCCTGAGTTGGAGATCTTGTTCTGCCTCTTCTTTTGATGTTTATATTGCTTCATCACCGTAACAGGAAGGGTGTGTCTGGGGCTTCCGGCTTCAAAGTACTCAGTACAAGGACTAAAAGAGACGTTTTGCTGATGGTTCTTGTCAGGACGGTCGTAGTGTTGGAGGTGGTCATCTACTTCGGTGGGGAAGGACCTGATTGATGTTCCAATCTTTACTACTTAGACCTTTATCTAAAAATGTTGAGGGATTGGATGTATTTTATGTTTACCATGAATTAGTCTATGTAATATGTAACCCAATTCGCCGATTAATGCAACTCTGGATCCTTCACTATCATACGACTACTAAAACAAAATAAATAAACAGGCATTTTAAGTTTAATGCACATTTAATCAAGCCACATAATGTTGGCGTACTTGGAAGCAATCAGGTTTACTATTGTTGGCATGTGTGGTACAATTTCATGGGGCCATACCCAATCTAGCTTGTTCAATTACATTACATGAAGTAATTAAAATATGGATGCCTAGAATCATTCACTTCCGTACATTGCGATGGCTTATAGCGGTTTCTATGACCAATCTACATCACAAATCTAGTTTAAATTTGATCTATTTTTATGAACAAAATTGGAAACTCTACTTGGCATTTTCGTTTATTATGACCAGATGCACATATGTAGTGATTCATTTTCTTTTCAAATCGCCATACCATTTCCTCGTCAACTCTTCATCTTTTTTTAGTTTTAATGAATTTCCTTTGGTTGCATTCAATTTGCTTCAAATTCACCGGCTTCGCCATTTGTACAAATTGTTCATCTTTTCTTTGTAGTTTTGTCATGCATGGAGCATAACACCCTCCCATGGTAAAATCTGCATATTTTCTACCAAAACTCATGCCGAACTTTAAAGAACATGCAATTTTAAATTGACCAAAATTGGTTAAAACTCAACATAAGCCCACATATATTACAAACTCGAGAAATAATCAACATATATATCACCTAAATGGTCATCTTATGAAGTATGCCATGTTTCGAAATTGTTACCTTGAAAATTTGGCCCTTCTCTCAGGTAGCCACTTCACAATAAAGCTCACATAAAGCTCTTATTTTACACTAATAAAGTAGAATGTATTTTTGTGTGAAATGAAGTTGAATAAAATATATGTGAACGGTAAGATGGACATTGCTGCCAAAATTGGGGATAATTATTAGTAAGTTCATACTAATGTACAATGCAATCAACATGACCACACATGTGTAAGCAAGAAAATAAATCTTTTTTAAATTACCTTAAGGTTGTAAGTTTGTTATTTGTATAGCAATTTTATCTCATACGATGACTCAAGCTAGCACATTTTTTTTTGAATTAGCTTCAATATTCTAGGACCCACCACATTCGTAAAATGGTAGTGCACAAAACACACACACACACACACACACACACACATATATATATATATATATATATATATATATATATATATATGCACACTTATTTCAATATTTAAACTATATTTTCTTCATTCAAATTTTCCGACCTGGCAATTTGAACATGTAGTTGAATTTTGAGTAAAACCGCTCACACGTCAAACATGAATCCAAATACGGTACAATTCAAGAAAATCTACACATCACATTTTGGCCAATATATATGGTATAATGCTTGTGAAAATGTAGACTATGAAACAGTCAACGTCATTTTTTTAGGTCATGGATGTCTTGGAGTTAGCCTCCCTTTAGTATATGAATTTGGATCACAATACAACAAATGCACCTACGGACCTGTCAGTGTTTCCCTTGTTATCTTTTCTTTTTACACATACTGTAACCATTGTTCAACGCGCAGTCCATCGGCTTGGGTGCTAGATGCTTCCTCGGGAAGGTACCCTATCTTGCCCATTTGAGAACACACGTCTCCATAATTGCTCAGAAGCCCCGCGAGGGCACGATGGTCTTTTCTGGGTGTATGTAAGATTTAGCCTTGACCAGCCCTCCACGCTCCACCGTTCTTCTCTTTCTGTTGTCCTGGTAGCTAGTAACTAGCCTTCACCAGCCCTCCACCCTAACTAGTAAAGTACCTCGCAAGCCATGGCTCCATTGAGCCGGGCGGCCCGGCGGCAGGATATCCTAGGGAAGACGATGAGGACTAGGACCGCCGAGAAAAACTTGACATCTAGCCAGCTAGCGCGTCGTTGTATGGCCACTTATGATCGCCTGAGCATTCTCGCAGAGCAGTCTATCCTCTATTCGATGGAGAGCGAGCCAGTGGGCGAGGGTTCGTCCGGGTAGGTTTCTAGCGGCGTGTCCTCCAGTTCATTCTTATTTTCTAACTATTTTTTCCATTTATTTACATCTCACAGGGCCGGTGGTTCAAACGTCTCCCCGGTAACCACCACGACGGTGGCGCCCCAAGTCCGGTCGTCGGAAGCTGAGTTTGGCCCCGTTTCACGGCCAAGCCAGGTAGGCTGTATGCTTGTTTTTTTTATACTCCCTCCAATCCATTTTAATAGACTCAGATTAAGTACTCCCTCCGATCCATTTTATTTGACTCAAATTTAATACTAGTATAACTTTGTACTAAATCCGAGTCAACTAAAAGGGATCAGAGGGAGAATACAACTTTACTAAATCCGTGTTAACTACTACTACGGAGTACTAAAAGGGATCGGATGGAGTAGTTTATGTAATCACGGCTTTCCTTTTAATTATGTGTTGATGAACATTGTGCTATTTGTGGAGCGTCCAAGTGATGTCCATTCCTGTATCAAGATCTGTGCTAGAAATTAGTAGTACTCCTATTTTTTTGCGTGCAATTACTCATATATGAATTGGTTGGATTCTTTTTTTTTTCATACAATGATCGTGCCAGCAAATGGAGGTGAACATGGCCCACATAGGCAGCCAGCTGGGGAATGAACTCTCCCTCACCCCGGAGTTTGAGCCTGTTCACATAGATTTGGCATCCGAGAACAAGATCTGCCTTTATCTTCAGCAAGGCATCAATACCTTTACTGCCGAGCTTGACAGGCTTAATGAGCAGAACCGCATTTGTGTGGAACTGCATAACCAGAGCGTCACATTGATGAATGATGATGATGCAAAAACCACCATCAAGGGCGAGGGTTCGTCCGGGTAAGTTTCTAGCGGGGTGTCCTTCAGTTGATTCTTATTTTCTAACCGTTTTTACATTTATTTACATCTCACAGGGCCGGCGGTTCAAATGTCTCCCCGGTAACCACAACGACGGTGGCGCCCCAAGTTCGGCCGTCCGAAGCTAAGTTCGGCCCCGTTTCCCGGCCAAGCCAGGTAGGCTGTATGCCTCTGTCCACTTGTTTTTTTATAGTTTATGTAATCACTGCTTTCCGATTAATTATGTGTTGATGAACCCTGTGGTATTTTTGGAGCGTCCGAGTGTTGTCCATTCCTTTATCAATATCCATGCTAGAAATTAGTAATCCTATTGTTTGCGGGTAATTAATACTCATATATGAATGGGTTGATTTCTTTTTTTTTCATACAATGATTGTTGTAGCAAAAGGAGGAGAACAAGGCCCACATAGGCAGCCAGCTGGAGAATGAACACACCCTCACCCTGGAGTGTGATCGTCTTCACAGAGTTTTGGCGTTGGAGAAGGAGATCTCCTTTTATCTTGCGCGATACGTCGACATGCTTAAGCGACGGAACGCCTCTTGGGTGGGCCCGAACAACAAGAGCGTCACATGGATGGATACTGGAAGCAACCTCATCAAGTATCTCATGGAACAGAGGTTGAAATTAAAGCTCAAGAGGTAGATCTCGAGGGTGCTAATGCGCGGACAAACCGCCATCCTTAAGGCGATTATCAAGGAGAAGGAGGATCTCCGTGCACAGCTAGCGACCTATATCTCAGCGTCCAGCAAGAGTTCCCCTGAGTAGGAGATCTTGTTCTGCCTCTTCTTTTGATGTTTATATTGCTTCATCACCTTAATATCGCCATGTGCTCGTAAAACTGCGAGTTAACTTTCTGTTGGTATGTTACACATTTGATTTGAACTTTGTGTTTTGCAATGCAACATTGATCAACTACTAATAAGTGTATATTAAAATGGCGGGATACTCTTTTTAGTGGCGAAAATTTTCCATTTGTTGCTATTGTAGCGAAGCTAAGCCCTTCAGAATCTTCCCTAACGTCAAGAAAACTTTCCAAAAACATAAGCATTTTGGAGGGCAACCTTGATGATATAGGCTATGAGGATGATCCTGGGTTGTGGTTCTTAGCGTGATCTGTAAATGGAAATGCTTCTTGTTCATACCTGAGGCTTTACTGAGGCTGCAAGATGTTCTCTAAGGACAACTTTGTCGATTATGTTCAGATAAGCTAGGGAAGAGATTACTGGTCTTGGAGCATATTGTCTTTTCGTGGGATTGAATTATCCACTCAACATTGCAGTAAATCATGCATATTTCGATTTATATTTTGGTGGAGTTTCATTCGATTTGAATCATAGGTTTGTGAGCAAATATATATTTAGTTTAAACTAGTGCTCGAATACGTAACAAGCTATTTAATCACAAGCTAGTCGTCCGAATGGGATGAAATATTCATACTGTAGATTTTAAAACAAGGCATCTACATATTACTGGATTTTTTTCAAAATTTTCTGAATACTTTTTCTTTTTTAGCTTTGAAATAACAGATAGTTTGGAACGTTGGATCATGAATGGATGGTAGATAGTGGCACCTAGTCACAATGAGACTTGGAAGCATCAAGTCACTGAAGCTCCGTCCGGTTTCCAAACCAAGCTAGGAATGCATTGAAAATGAAGTTCTGCTCTAAAACATCTCTAATTTCATTTTGGTGTTCACGCGGTTGCATGCTGCCCACGTGCTAAGGTACGTGTCTCTGGCATAGAGTAATACAATTATCGGCGCGCTAAATATATCGTATTGGAAACTGTAAAAAAAAACCTTTCTGCTCAAGCTGATGTGACGAGACATCACTGCACCAAAAGTCGTCGCAAATTTATAGATGGGTGGCGTGCTAGTCTACCATCTACCAACTGTCAAATTGGCGCCCAGTCGCAGCAGCAGCAGCCTAGAGTACTGCCTAGGTTTTGCCCCGTGCATGTCTATCATCTTTTTCTTCACCCTCCCAGAATCACGCGCACGCGCAGGATCTCGATCCCCACCACGCCGCATCACTAGTACTATATCTTTCTCTCCTCACCCCAGCCGGCCGCGGCGCGCATTGTTCCTTCCATAGCGCTCGCCCTCTCCTCCGAAAACCCCAAGCGCAGTTGCATCCGCCATCCACCTAAATCCATCTTCACGTGATGGAATATTCAAGGCTTTGCCGGGGCGGTGGGGACGGCCACTTGGAGGCTCTCACCGGTGACAACATTGACCTCATCGCTGCGCATCTGGACGTTACCTACACCGTCCGACTTGCCGCATGTTCCAGGGAGCTCTACGACCAGATCAGCAATGATGAAGGTAAGATGCACCATTGGGATGAACCCTGCCTGCTGATGCCTCTGCCTGCTTATTGGTTCGATGAACACTGGTTCGTGGCGACAGCATCTCGTCTGCATGTTACCGTGTACGACCTGGTGCCCCTCGACCATCCTCGCCGTTCTGTCACCCTGCCGTTCATGCACGACAGAAAATGGCTTGGCGCGAACGGCGACTGGATCGCCGCCGCCGATCATCGTGGGTGCCAGTGGTGCCTTGTGTACGTCTACACCGAGCGACATGTCCCCCTTCCATCCCCACCTGATCCGAAGATTGGTCATGGTGTTACATATCAACCTGCTACTAAAGATTGGTTATACTATCTTTGCTGGAGCCGAGCAATTAATTTGTTGAAGATTGTAATCTGCCAAGTGCCCACAAAAGGTGGGAGGTACGCAGATTACAAGCTCATCGCCTTGTTCGACAAAAGGATTTTCTACCTTGAAGGGGGTGGCGACTGGAGAATGCTGAAGAACCCTACACCTGAACAAATTGTGCCGGCGTTCTGTGATGCCATTGAACTAGGTGGCCAAGGTTTTGCGGTGGACGAAATTAGGGGCTGGACGTACTGCTGGGACACCCCAAATGGTATTTTTTCAGTCCTTATGTTGCATTGCATGATACACTGCCTTAATCAATGAAGTTATTCATGAACTACCTTGTTTATATTTTACCTTTCATAAATGACTTAATGATCACACCGCCTTTTGCTGAATATGAATGAACCGTTGCTTGCAATGAATTAGTACTAATTAGTCACCAACAAACATAGTATGCTCAGTATGTGATTGCATTCCTGAATTAGTAATTCTACGCCACTGCAGAATATGGATGTAATTAACCAGTATCTCAAAAGATAAGGTAGCACTATGAAGGCACCCTTTTTGATAACCTTTTACACCCATTGTTTCATATATAACTAATTGATTTTTGCTCCAAAAGGAGGACGAGAGACCCCCGCCATCTGCATCAGAGAGATGCATAAGGACTTTCATAAGTATATGACTTAACGATCACATCCTTTATCTGAATATGAATGAACCGTTGCTTGCAACGAATTAGTACTAATCAGTCATCAGCAAACATAGTATACTCCGTATGTGAATGCAATCCTGAATTAGTAACTCTATCCTTTGAGAATATGGATGTAATTAACAAGTATCTCAAATGTTAACGTAGCACAATGAAGGCACCCTTCTTGATTAACTTTTACACCCATTGTTTCATATAACTAGTTGATTTTTGCTCGAAATAGAGGGCGAGGTACCCCGGCCTCTGCATCGAAGAGATGCATATGGCCGTTATTTAGTACTCCATCTCATGAAACATGTTATAACTATTTCTTACTTTTGATTTACTCCCTCCGTCCCACCAAAAGTGTCTTGAATATCTGCCTTCTCCTTTTTTCCCTTAGAAAAGTAACTCAATCAAAATCCAATTATTTACTAAACAAGAATGAAATACTTGTTATGCCTAATTTACTTAGTTTAACTTTGTACCTTTTATAATTCTGTTCTTTATCAGGCTATATTTTACTTTGCCAACTTGCCCGAAGCTTATGCATATTTCAACCCCATCGTGGATGTTATGCCTATCATACCTCTATTTTTTTCTATTAGCCTTTGTTTGGCAAGCTGCTTTAAGTTTCCCATGAAATGTTTAGTACTCTATCTACCAAATTGAATGTTGTATTCATTCCAAAAAATCAACAAAATGTGTACAAGGCGAGAACTTTTATATTTTTATATTACTAGTATGTATGCACGTCAAACTATTAAAGATTCTGTTTGATAATCAAAAGAATATTTATAGCATGCCTTTCGCAAGGTTTGAAAGAATATATAGAAAATCTAAAAAAAATAGATGTAGAGAATGTATTATTCTACCAGAGTGTAAAATCTGAAATTGAGATACCCTATATTCGGGCCGCACAAAAATGACAGAATCTGATAGATTTTGAAGTTACAAAATGTTGGAAAATATATATCAGATTTTTTTGTTGTTGCAAAACCTTAAATATAAGATATTTTGATTTGGACATTTGAATGTTGGTAGAACACAACATTGTTGACACCCATATTTAATCTCCGTTTTCTTTGGAACTTCAAAATGCAGCTCTCAAAATTTTCAAAAACCATGCTACATGTAGCTCGAGCTATATTCATGGTTTTCGAAAGAAAATATTGCCAACAATGCATATATAAAATACGAAAACAAGAGTGGTCCTACAAAAAATGATGTTTCTTCCCATCAGTCGGCAAACGAAGGGAACAAATAAAAAATTAAAAATATGTGTACATCTAACACTCACTCATTTCTTATCTACCTTTTCCTTTGATGTTTCCTTGAGAGTTGAGACCGTAAGAACCTTCCATTGATCCATGTAGCAGTGCTGAATAGCGATTTCTTTGAACGGGGTTATTCCTATGATTCAGGGGTTTCAGATATTTGGTCATTTTTTGGGGTAGACCCAAGGTTCACGTGATGGTTCTAAAATATTGTAGAGTTAGCTATGTGCACTCTTCACAGAGAATCCTGCTGTTGTGCACCGTTAGATTTAGCACTTCAAGGGTCATGATTGAAGCTCTATACTCGATTTAAAAGCTGGACCAACTGGTAGATTGTCTGTACTCCTATATTGTATACAAATATCTAATCATATACACCGTTGGATCACTTAAGACAAAGGGAATTAACTACAACACAGGACTTAAACTGAAGATGATATATTTGTCAAAATTTGAATGTATCTATATGCTTTCACTGTCTAGATACATCTGAATTTGGACAAATCTCAGACACTTTCGGTGGGACAGAGGTAGTATATAACTGTGTATGCCAAAACTAGTGTCTAGTTTTGGCGAAGTTAAGACTAGTTTCGTGGGATGCATGCAGTATAACTGATATATTGGACACTCGATTTGAACACATGAATGACCAATGTCCTTAGCTTACATAGTCGTATTTATATTGTGAGCATGAACGATGAACAGTCTTCTTTGTTTGAATATGGTTGCCGGTAACACCCTATTCGTCTCCATTTCTAATATTGCAGAAAACCCGATGTCCATGTTCGTAATCCCGCCACCGGTGGTGGATGATCAGCAGTACGCGTGGTTCCTCGCTCCAACTGCTGATGGCAAGCGATTGATGATCATCCTTACAGTAAACAACATTGGGATTGTGAATGCTGAAGTACCTCCTGACATTCCCTATGCTGCTAATGGGCTTCAACTACGGCAGTATCCTCCTGTTGCCACCTACGTCTTTGAGCAGGATCCCATATCTCTGTTCGTTGCAGCACGTGCACGGGACTTTCATTGGAGGCAGGTTAACAGCCTCGGCGACCACTCTCTGTTCCTCGGACTAAATTACCCGATCATTGCCAACCTGAAGAAGCGTGAATCCAAAGCTCCTGATGGCAGATTGGTTCCATTCATGGGGAAAAACTGCGTCTACACAGCATACCGGAAGTATCTTCATAATCAATACCCTAAAATTATGCGCTGCAACCTCCAGCCAGATGAAGGTGAGACTGTGGGAGTTATCAGCCTTCCCAGAGATAGTTGGTGTAGTGTCCGACAAGCGGCTATGTGGTTTAAGCCTGCTTTAAACATTGCCCGTTCGGTGTTACCTTTAAAAAAACACTGACACACTTTTTTATTATGCTTGAAGTGTTGAGAAGTAGTACACTGTTTTTAGTATGTACTAGTTTGAATCAATTTATTTGAACACTGCCCTGCTTTTGTATTTCGTGTTGCCTTCATATTATAACCCATGCATGGCTGTTTTAGTATTGACTTTATTTCAGCACTATAATTACAATGTGTGTACGTCCTTTATAATATAGCCACCTCTTGTTGATCATAGTCATGAGAGGACCATTCCTATTTTTTTCGCTGCTAAAGGGTAAAGTACGTCCCTGGGGGCAGCGATTCTTGCTGCAGGCCACTAAACATGCATCAACTATGAGCAAAGAAGTTGATGTGCGACCTAGGTGACTGTGCGGACCCCACATGTTAACCAAAGAAACAAACATGTCAATACGGAACTAATATACATACGACAAGGACAAGGATTTTGTGCACATGGGAGTCAGTGCTCCCTTCACTTTTGGATTTTTGAAAATTTCAGATTCTCATATTTCTCTGCTTTCAAGAATTATAACTTTAAATATGTAGATAGATGTGTATACGAGGATTGGGATTAAAAAAGTCTCGTCAAAAAATACGTTATATTTTTGGAGATGCAAAAAAGACAAATTCCAAACTACAAAGTATTTTTTAATGGGACTTTTTTGAATACACTCCTCGTGTCTAAATCTATCTACATATTTAATGCCATAATTTTTGAAAACATAAAAGAGCGAGGTTTTAAAAAATTTCAAAAATCCAAAAAGTCCAAGGAGCACTTGTGCTCATGTGCACATGGTACTTTCCGCATACGACAACTCCTATATGATATGTGTACGATTGAGCATCTGGAGGTGTGCTGCCACTTGCTTCCTCACACGTTGGGTTTGATCTTGTGTTGCGTACATGGATCGGACTGAAATTGTCGTGTGCATAGCAAGGTTCATGTCAATAAGGCTGAGTGCCTGAGTTTGGCATCTAAGTCTAGGAAACAAATACTTTTGGGTTCCAACGGCCATCTACATGGTATTTGCTATAGGCCTACTTGCTCAGGCTGTCGAAGCCCAATAACTAGAAATGGGCTTTTCTGCTCATGCAATTTCGGCCCTTTTCTAATGAACCATAGATCCTATGATGGCAAAAAACAAAAACCCGGAGATTCTACATAAAAGTTGTTTTTATTTATTTAGAATTATCCGGTTGCAATTTTTGAAACTGCTCATGGCCAATATGAAAATCCTTGATCGCTCCATACCCACACGGATCACGGTATTTTTAAAAAATTCATAAAGTGGATTTGAAATTTAAAACATATCCTGATAATTCCATGATTTATTCTATGAACTTGCAAGACCTTGGAGCGAAAGAGCTTGTATTAGACTGCAAAAATAATACAGAAAAACCTGTCATTAACAAGAAATGAAGGTTTATCGTCCAAAGAGGATGCCATGTGGGACCCATGAGCCAGCAGCGTCCTCAACATTTCAAAGGCGGTAGGAGATCCAAAAAAAAAAGCAAGTATCTCGAAAATAGGGGTCAAAAATAAATCATAGAAAGGAATCATTTATAGTTCAGAGTGGCTGACATGTGGGACAGAATCGCCACAGCATCCTCATCATTTCAAAGTCGGCAGAGGATCAAAAGAAAAAAAAGGCAAATAGCCAGAAATTAGGGGTCGAAAGTAAATCCAACAAAGGAAATTTTTATTATTCATAGAAGAAGACATGTGGGACCGACCTGCCAGCATCGTCCTCATCGTTTTAAAGGCCCCATGGGATCAAAAGAAAAAGGCAAATAGCCAGAAATTAGGGGTAACAAATAAATCCAACAAAGGAAAGGTTTATTGTTCATAGAGGCTGACCTGTGGGACCCATGAGCCAGCAGCCTACTCAATTTCAAAGGCGGCATAGGATCGAAAGAAAAAGGCAAGTGACCAAAAATCAGGGGGGGAAAATCCAAGAAAAGAAACTTTACTGTACATAGAAGATGACATGCGGGTCCCATGAGCCAGCACCTTACTCCACGTTTCAGAGGCGGCATGAGATCGAAAGAAAAAGGAAAGTGACCAAATATCAGGAGCAAAAAATAATCCAAGAAAAGAAACTTTTAATGTACATAGAGGATGACATATGGGTCCCATGTTGTAGCAGCGGTCTGAACGTTTCAAAGACGGCATGAGATCGAAAGAAAAAGGCAAGTGACCAAATATCAGGAGCCAAAAATAATCCAAGAAAAGAAACTTTCATTGTACATAGAGGATGACATATGGGTCCCATGTTGTAGCAGCGGTCTGAACGTTTCAAAGACGGCATGAGAACGAAAGAAAAATGCAAGTGACCAAATATCATGAGCCAAAAATAATCCAAGAAAAGAAAATTTATTGTACATAGTTAATGACATGCGGGTCCCATGAGCCAGCAGCTTACTCAACGTTTGAGAGGCGGCATGAGATTGAAAGAAAAAGGCAAGTCACCAAATATCAGGAGCCAAAAATAATCCAAAAAAATAAACTTTTATTGTACATAGAGTATGACATGCGGGTCCCATTAGGAAGCAGCATCATGAACGTTTCCAAGGCGGCATGGGATCAAAAGAAAAAGGAAATAGCCAAAAAGCAGAGGGTGAAAAAATCGAAGAAAAGAAACTTTTATTGTTCATAGTGGATGACATGTGGGACCCATGAGGCAGCAGCATCCTCAACGTTTCCAAGGCAGCAGGGGATCGAAAGAAAAAAGGAAATAGCCAAAAATCAGAGGGTGAAAATAATCCAAGAAAAGAAACTTTTATTTTACATTGGGGATGACATGTGGGTCCTAATTTGCAGGAGCGGTCTCAACGTTTCAAATACGGCTTGAGAGTTGAGATCAAAAGAAAAAGAAAGTAGCCACGAAAAGAAAGTTGATTGTACATAGAGGATGACATGCGGGTCCCATTTTGCAGCAGCTTACTCGACGTTTCCAAGGCGGCAGGGGATCAAAAGAAAAAGGAAATAGCAAAAAATCAAAGGGTGAAAAAACCCCAAGAAAATGAACTTTTATAGTACATAGAGGATGACATGCGGGTCCCATGAGCCTGCAGGTTCCTCAACGTTTCAAACATGGCATGAGATCGAAAGAAAAAGACAAGTGACCAAATATCAGGAGCCAAAAATAATCCAAGAAAAGTAATTTTTATTGTACATAGAGGATGACATGCGGGTCCCATTTTGCAGCAGCGTTCTCAACGTTTCCAAAAAAAAGGAAGTAGCCAGAAATCATGGGCTCAAAAAAATCCAAGAAAAGAAAGATTTCAATTGGGCTGCATCTGGCCGTTCGGGCTTCGAACTATCCTGCTGGACGCTTTTGGACTCGTACAATTTGAGCCCACTCCAAAACAGGAAAGTCCTATGCTTCGCGAAAACAAAAAACAAGGAGATTCAACATATAAGTTTGTTTATTTAAAAATAAAGATTTATTTTTTTCCGTTTGCAATAGCTCAGAGCGAAATACACTGTTTATTGTCTGCAAAATAATCAAGATATCACATATTTCTCGTACGGGGAGGCTGACATCGGGTACCCATGAGCCAACAGCATCGTCAACGTTTTTAAAGACGGCAGAGGATCGGAAAAAAAATCAGTTGGTAAAAAAATCCAAAAAAAGAAACATTTATCGTTCTGAGAGGATGACATGCGGGACCCATGAGGCAGCAGCATTCTCAACGTTTCCAAGGCAACACAGGATTTTAAAAAAGGCGAAATAGCCAGAAATTAGAGGTAAAAATAACTCCAAGAAAGGAAAGGTTTATTGTTCATAGAGGCTGACATGTGGGACCCATGAGCCAGCAGAATCCTCAACGTTTCAAAGGCGGTAGGGGATCAAAAGAAAAAGGAAGTAGCGAAAAATTAGGGGTAAAAAATAATTCCAAGAAAGGAAACTTTTATTGTTCGTAGATGATGACATGCGGGACCCATGAGCCAGCAGCTTACTCAACATTTCAAAGGCGGCATGAGATCGAAAGCAAAAGGCAAGTGACAAAATATCAGGAGCCAAAGATAATCCAAGAAAAGAAACTTTATTATGCATAGAGGATGACATGCGGGTCCCATTTAGCGACGGTCTCAAGGTTTTATATGCGGATTGAGATCAAAAGAAACAAATGTTGATTGTTCATAGAGGATGACATGCGGGTCCCATGAGTCAGCAGCTTACTCAACGTTTCCAAGGCGGTAGGGGATCAAAAGAAAAAGGCAAGTGACCAAAAATGAGGGTGAAAAATAATCCAAGAAAAGCAACTTTTATTGTACATGGAGAATTGCATGCGGGTCCCATTTTGGTGCCAGCGGTCCCAACGTTTCAAATGCGGCTTGAGATCAAAAGAAAAAGAAAGTAGCCAGAAATTAGGGGGTAAAAAAACTCCAAGAAAAGAAAGTTGATGGACATAGAGGATGACATGCGGGTCCCATGAGCCAGCAGTTTAGTCAACGTTTCCAAGGCGGCAGGGGATCAAAAGAAAAAAGAAATAGCCAAAAATCAGAGGGTGAAAAAAATCAAAGAAAAGAAATTTTATAGTACATAGAGGATGACATGCGGGACCCATTTTGCAGCAGCTGTCCCAACGTTTCAAATGCGGCTTGTGATCAAAAGAAAAAGAAAGTAGCCAGAAATTAGGGGGCCAAAAAAACTCCAAGAAAGGAAAGCTTTATCATTCATACAGGCTGACATGTGGGACATATGAGGCAGCAGAGTCCTCAAATTTCAAAGGCGGCAGGGGATCAAAAGAAATAGGAAATAGCCAAAAATCAGAGGGTGAAAAAAAACCAAGAAAATGAACTTTTGTAGTACATAGAGGATGACATGCGGGTCCCATGAGCCAGCAGGTTCCTCAACGTTTCAAACGTGGCATGAGATCGAAAGAAATAGGCAAGTGACCAAATATCAGGATCCAAAAATAATTCAAGAAAAGAAACTTGATTGTACAGAGAGAATGACATGCGGGTCCCATTAATGGAGCAGCGGTATCACCGTTTGAGAGGCGGCAGGGGATCGAAAGAAAAAGGCAACTGACCAAATATGATGTGCCAAAAAAATCCAAGAAAAGAAAGTTTTATTGTACATAGAGGATGACATGCGGGTCCCATGAGCTGCGGGTTCCTCAACGTTTCCAAACGTGGCATGAGATCGCAAGAAAAAGGCAAGTGACCAAATATCGGGAGCCATGTGAGAAACTTTTAATGTTCATAGAGGATGACATGTGGGACCGACCTGCCAACAGCGTCCTCATCGTTTCAAAGGGGGCAGGAGATCAAAAGAAAAAGGCAAATAGCCAGAAATTAGGGGTCAAAAATAACTCCAAGAAAGAAAACTTTTATTATTCGTAGAGGATGACATGCGGGACCCATGAGCCAGCAGCTTACTCAACGTTTCTTAGGCGGCATGAGATCGAAAGAAAAAGGCAAGTGACAAAATATCAGGAGCCAAAGATAATCCAAGAAAAGAAACTTTATTGTACATAGAGGATGACATGCGGGTCCCATTTAGCAGCAGCGGTCTCAACGTTTCAAATGCGTCTTGAGATCAAAAGAAAAAGAAAGTTGAGTGTACATAGAGGATGACATGCGGGTCCCATGAGTCAGCAGCTTACCCAACGTTTCCAAGGCAGCAGGGGATCAAAAGAAAAAGGAAATAGACAAAAATCGAGAGGGTGAAAAAATAAAGAAAATAAACTTTTATAGCACATAGAGGATGACATGCGGGTCCCATGAGCCAGCAGGTTCCTCAACGTTTCAAACATGGCATGAGATCGAAACAAAAAGGCAAGTGACCAAATATCAGGATCCAAAAATAATTCAAGAGAAGAAACTTGATTGTACATAGAGGATGACATGCTGGTCCCATGAGTCAGCAGCTTACTCAACGTTTCCAAGGCGGCAGGGGATCAAAAGAAAAAGGAAATAGCCAAAAATCAGAGGGTGAAAAAAAATCCAAGAAAATAAACTTTTATAGCACATAGAGGATGACATGCGGGTCCTATGAGCCAGCAGGTTCCTCAACGTTTCAAACGTGGCATGAGATCGAAAGAAAAAGGCAAGTGACCAAATATCAGGAGCCAAAAATAATTCAAGAAAAGAAACTTGATTGTACATAGAGGATGACATGCGGGTCCCATTTAACAGCCGCGGTCTCACCGTTTGAGAGGCTGCACGGGATCGAAAGAAAAAGGCAAGTGACCAAATATCAGGAGCCAAAAATAATCCAAAAAAAAGAAAGTTTTATAGTACATAGAGGATGACATGCGGGTCCCATTTTGCAGCAGCGGTCTCAACGTTTTCAAGGCGGCACAAGACCAAAAGAAAAATGAAGTAGCCAGAAATCAGGGGGTGAAAAAAATCCAAAAAGAAAGATTTCAATTGGGCTGCATCTGGACATCTTGGCCTTCGAACTATCCTGCTTGGCCTTTTGACTCGTACAATTTCAGCCCACTCCAAAACAGGAAAGTTCGGAATTTTCTAAAAAAAACAGGAAAGTCCTATGCTTCGCAAAAACAAAAAAAAACAAGGAGATTCAACATATAAGTTTGTTTATGTAAAAATAAAGATTTATTTTATCCGTTTGAAATAGCTCGAGCGCAATACTGCATTTTATTGTCTGCAAAATAATCAAGATATCACATGTTTGTTGTACGGGGAGGCTGACATCGGGGACCCATGAGCCAGCAGCGTCGTCAACGTTTTAAAGGCGGCATGGGATGGAAAGAAAAAATAAACTAAAAATCTGTTGGTAAAAAATCCAAGAAAAGAAACATTTTCATTCTAAGAGGATGACATGCGGGACCCATGAGGCAGCAGCATCCTCAACGTTTATTGTTCATAGAGGCTGACATATGGGACCCGTGAGCCAGCAGCGTCCTCAACGTTTTAAAGGCTGCAGGAGATCGAAAGAAAAAATAAGCCAAAAATCGTTTGGTCAACAAAATCCAAGAAAAGAAAACATTTACCGTTCTGAGAGGATGACATGCGGGACCCATGAGGCAGCAGCATCCTCAGCGATGTCAAGGCGGCAGGGGATCAAAAGAAAAAAGGAAATATCCGAGAAATTGATTAGGGGTTCAAAATAAATCCATCAAAGGAAACTTTTATTGTTCATAGAGGATGACATGTGGGACCGACCTGCCAATGACGTCCTCATCGTTGCGAGAGGGCGGGGAGATCAAAAGGAAAAGGCAAATAGCCAGAAATTAGGGGTCAAAAATAACTCCAAGAAAGAAAACTTTTATTGTCGTAGAGGATGACATGCGGGACCCATGAGCCAGCAGCTTAGTCAATGTTTCAAAGGTGGCATGAGATCGAAAGAAAAAGGCAAGTGACCAAATATGAGGTGCCAAAAAGAATCCAAGAAAAGAAAGTTTTATAGTACATAGAGGATGACATGCGGGTCCCATGAGCCTGCAGGGTCCTCAACGTGGCATGAGATCGAAAGAAAAATGCAAGTGACCAAATATCAGGAGCCAAAATAATTCAAGAAAAGAAACTTGATTGTACATAGAGGATGACATGCGGGCCCCATTTAGCAGCAGCGGTATGACCGTTTGAGAGGCTGCACGGGATCGAAAGAAAAAGGCAAGTGACCAAATATGAGGTTCCAAAAAAATTCCAAGAAAAGAAAGTTTTATAGTACATAGAGGATGACATGCGGGTCCCATTTAGCAGCAGCGGTATCACCGTTTGAGAGGCTGCACGGGATCGAAAGAAAAAGGCAAGTGACCAAATATGACGTGCCAAAAAAATCCAAGAAAAAAAAGTTTTATAGTACATAGAGGATGACATGCGGGTCCCATTTAGCAGCAGCGGTATCACCGTTTGAGAGGCGGCAGGGGATCGAAAGAAAAAGGCAAGTGACCAAATATGAGGTGCCAAAAAAAACTCCAAGAAAAGAAAGTTGATTGCACATAGAGGATGACATGCGGGTCCCATTTAGCAGCAGCAGTGTCAACGTTTCCAAGGCGGCAAGGGATCAAAAGAAAAAGGAAGTAGCCAGAAATCAGGGTGTCAAAAAAATCCAAGAATAGAAATAATTTTGGTTCATAGAGGATGACATGTGGGACCCATGATCCTGCATCGTAAACGGCTCGATCGGAGAGCGTTGAACGAGATGGCGCGATCGAGAAAAAAAACAATGCCAGAGAGGCTGCCATCTGGGCCCTACATCCCTCGGCGGTGTGGATTTGCGTTGACTCGGCCGGCGAACCCGAGAATTCGAGATGCACCACGTCCCGGGCCACCATACGCAACGTTTTGGCCGGTTTCGTCGGGCTAGGTGGCCTCAAAAACGAGAAAAAAAATGTTTTGACATGCACAACGGACAGACCCAAAATCGTCGGCCATGGTACACCAGCAACCACGGCGCGACTTCAACTTCGTCGGCCATGGAAACTTTTCTTGTGGTGATGTTTACATACCATGCTATAATTGTATTAACCGAAACATTGATACATGTGTGTTATGTGAACAACAAGGAGTCCCTAGTAAGCCTCTTGTATAACTAGCTTATTGATTAATAGATGATCATCGTTTCATGATCATGAACATTGGATGTTATTAGTAACAAGGTTATGTCATTATGTGAATGATATAATGGACACACCCAATTAAGCGTAGCATAAGATCACGTCATTAAGTTATTTGCTATAAGCTTTCGATACATAGTTACCTAGTCCTTATGACCATGAGATCATATAAATCACTTATACCGGAAAGGTACTTTGATTACATCAAACGCTACTGCGTAAATAGGTAGTTATAAAGGTGGGATTAAGTATCCGGAAAGTATGAGTTGAGGCATATGGATCAACAGTGGGATTTGTCCATCCCGATGACGGATAGATATACTCTGGGCCCTCTCGGTGGAATGTCGTCTAATGTCTTGCAAGCATATGAATGAGTTCATAAGAGACCACATACCACGGTACGAGTAAAGAGTACTTGTCAGGAGACGAGGTTGAACAAGGTATAGAGTGATACCGATGATCAAACCTCGGACAAGTAAAATATTGCGTGACAAAGGGAATTGGTATCGTATGTGAATGGTTCATTCGATCACTAAAGTCATCATTGAATATGTGGGAGCCATTATGGATCTCCAGATCCCGCTATTGGTTATTGGTCGGAGAGAAGTCTCAACCATGTCTAAATAGTTCGCGAACCGTAGGGTGACACACTTAAGGTTTGATGTCGTTTAAGTAGATATGGAATATGGAATGGAGTTCGAAGTTTTGTTCGGAGTCTCGGATGGGATCCAAGACATCAAGAGGAGTTCCGTAATGGTTCGGAGAATAAGATTCATATATAGGAAGTCACTTTCCAAGTTTGGAAATGATCCGGTGAATTTATGGAAGGTGGTTTCTAGAATTATCCGGAAATAAATTACTATGGAAGGAGGAGTCCCGGAGGGACTCCACAAACCCTAACCATCCAACCAAGTGGGAGGGTGGAGTCCATGGTGGACTCCACCTCCTTGGCCGGCCAAGAAAAGGGGGAAGGGGAGAGTCCCTGTCCCTCTAGGTTTCGTCCATAAGGCAGTTTTTCTGTTGGGGTCTTATTCGAAGACTTTGGGCAAACCCTTGGGGTTCCACCTATATAATGAGGAGGAGAGGGAGGGGGCAGTGACAAGGGATTAACTTGTCAATACCTACGAGTTGTAGACTAGGGATTAGTTGGAAGTAGAGGGCAAGTAGACCTCGAAGGTTTCAGCCGAAAAGTACTCGACGATTATGAAAACTAGGGTTTGAGAGACAATGATTCGATGCTTTCTTTGTCCCTCGACTCCCCCTTATATAGGAGGTGGAGTCGAGGGATTCGTATTGTACAAGTTACAGAGTCCGGGAGGGTTTCTAACCCATCCCGCAAGATTACAACCATCGTCTTTTAATACAACTCTAACTTTCCTAAATATCAACTTGGGCTTCCGAATCTTCATATTCTTCGGGTCGTGGGCCTTCAGTAAACCCCGGGTACTATATTTGGCAGGCCCATTTGGGATGCCTATGTCAGTAGCCCCCGAGATTTTGCTTGAATCATAGAGTCAGGAAAAATCTCCACTGTTTATTTTTACTCGACAACTTAAAACTTCTCTATATTTCTTCATATGAATTTCTATATTGTACAGGGATAATGGTAGTTGGGGCTAGTTCATCTGACAGATCAGGTACTAGTTAACTGCTCTAGTGAAATCCGCAAAAACCTACTTCAAGATCACGTCCCTGGACATGATCTCGGGATACTGGTGTAAACTTCGACAGGTGTCGCTTAAGGTCTTACCATTCTGTCGAGTCCCAGTCATATTTATCGGGTACCTAACGCGTCCGTTAGGATTTTTCTTCATATCTGTTGATACGGATAAAAGTAGCAAACCGACGTCAGAGACGGCGCCACGCCACACAGGACGGATCTGGGGTCTTACCTTCGCAAATTTGCGGCATTCAGAAATTGTTCGCAACTTTGGCGTTCTGAGAATATATTGTCGAGTGCTTATTCGGCTGTTGGAATGCCACATTTTATTGAGTCAACGGATGACTTATATTGCTTTCCCGATGGGAGTATATGTAGAGTTAAGTATATAACTCGAAATATGCTCACTTTTTCTTCTTATTTTTCTCCATCTCTCTCTTTTTTTTTTATAATTTCATCGGGCACGCGAACAGCGTTCCCGATGGGAGTAGCCCCCGAGGCTACAGCCAAGGACTTGTGCTTGGGTGTAGGCTCCACGCCTTATGTCGCTATATTTCCTCCTGTCACATATTTTGTCAAAATCTCTCGGGTGCGCGAACAGCGCTCCCGATGGGAGTAGCCCCCGAGGCTATGAGCAAATACTTGTATTTGATCATAGGCTCTTGCCATTTCTATTTTGTCTTTCTCGAATTTTTCACTTTTCCAAAGTAGCCCCCGAGCATTTGATCAAAAACTTGTATTTGATCAAAGGCTCTCCAATATTTTTTACCGTCGCCACTTTTACGAAGCTGTTGAGTCGAATTTTTTTCTTGCTAAAGTGATGTCATTGCTGACGATAGCCACGACCTTAATTCCTGGAAATCGCGAGATGCTCCCTCTCGCTGCCTTGCGGGCCCAATTTTCGCATTGTATTGACACGTCGTGGAAGTGGGGGACACACGTTCTCCACTTTTCCTGGCGCACGCACTGTAACTCCATCAGGGTGAAATTACTTTTTACCCCTGTTCCACGTGTACATCATCTGCCACATACTTTTTCCATCCAACGGTGCGCCGCTTCGCCGCACCTCTATATAAGATCCCCTTCTTCTTCCTCGAGCACTTCCGCTCGCGCCGTTCTCCTGCTCTCCTCTGCAAAAACTCCTCTTGCGCCCCACAGCTCCCTGAGCTCATCTTCTCCCAAGCTGCATTCCTGCGCCATTGTTGATGCCACCGCGTAGATTGACCAGACACAGCACGCCAGAATCGACGATGGCTTCCGTGGATCTGGGAAGCGCCGAGTGGGAGAGATCCAAAATCTCCACCCAAGACATCAACCTCCTGAAGAAACTGGGGATCAGCAAGAAGCCCAAAGCGATGTGCTTCCCCAGCGAAGAAAGCTACCCAGCCCCTCCAATGGAGTATCGGGTTAGTTTTGTCGACCACCTCATCCGCGGCCTTTCTGCCCCCATTCACCCTTTCCTTCGAGGATTGCTTTTTGTTTACGGTCTGCAACTTCACCACCTCACGCCCAATTCTATCCTCCACATTTCCATTTTCATCACCCTCTGCGAAGCCTTCCTTGGCGTCCAGCCTAACTGGGCGCTATGGAAGCGCATTTTCTTTTGTCGCCGTAATGGCTCTCCCAATGTCGCCTATAATATAGGCGGCGTTGTTATCTGCGTTCGCCCCGATGTCGAGTATTTCGACATCAAATTCCCTGACTCGGTTCAAGGGTGGCGCAAGAAGTGGCTGTACATCCATGAGGAGAACCATGGATGTGCTGAAGACAATATTCCTCCTTTTGACGGTGCCGAGAAAATCTATCGCCGCCGCTCTTGGGATGTAGAGGCTACCGAGGAAGAAAAAACGGCGACAGAGGCATTGATGACTCGCATCCACGAGTTACAAAACACTCGCGTCAAAGAGCTATCAGGTATCCAAATCACAGCATATTTCCTTAGAATCAGAGTGCAGCCTCTTCAGGCTCGCAAATACCCTCTCTGGAAATATGCTGGCGACAAGGATGCGGATCGGTTGTCAGTGGATTTAGAGGTCAAGGACTTAGAGAAACTTGTCCGAAAAATCTCCTCCCTCAGCAAAAAAGATCCTGTCCCTTCTTCTTGTCGCGTAAAACCATACTGCGCCACCAATGCGCTCCCCGAGGTAACCTTTGTCGACTTTACTCATTTTGATTTGCCATCCTTTGCATAACTCTTTTGCTGACATCCCCCCTTGTTTTCATATAGAACCATCCAGATCTTGTCTCGCTTCCTCCCCTGCCTGAAGGTGGAGAAGTCGAAGAACGAGCTGTTGTCATTGAAGACAACCAAGATGCTCCTGTCCCTGATAATGAACCCGCAGGTTCTCGAAAATCTGCGGGATCCTCTGAAAAGGAAGCTGAATCCGAGGGTACCACGTCGGCATAGTCTCCTCCTCCTGATGTTTCTCCAAAGAACAAAAGGAAAACGGCTGATGTCGAAGATTCCGGCACCTCCAAAGCCGAAGAAACTGCTCCTTCACGTCGGAAAGCAGCTTTTGATCCATACCTTGAAGCCCTCGTCAGCTCGTAAGTTAACTTTTTGTTTCTCCTTGTTTTGCTACTCGGAGATTTTTGTCTATCATGCTTTTTTATACTGCCGCCATTTAATCGCAGTGGTGACGAGGAAGAAATTCCAGCTACTGATGCGACTGCTCGAACGAGTACGTCGCATACTCTAGTTGTTTCCGAGGTGCAAGTTGAAGGAGAAGAATCTTCGCCTCCTCAACAAAACATCGACGCTCCTACTCCTCCTGCAAGCCCCCTTATCCCTTCTCCAAAAAGGACAAGGGTTGAAACAATCCCAGAGCCTACCCTACAATTGGGTAGCTCCTCGAGTCCTCTTTTGGATGATGTAAGTCCTTAATTGCTTTTTGTCATTGTCTATATTTTCTCTGTTTGCTTCTTTGTGCCATCATGTTTTTTCCCATACCGACGCTCTCTGTCTTTATCCTTCTTTGATAGCCTATGATCAAAGAACTTATTCGCATCGGTGCCCAATTCGTTGGGTACCGCGAGTATGCTAGCAAGACCAAAGGTAATGACTCCCTGCTTGCCTTTGTTCATGACTTCTTGCTCCCGTGTTATCGCAATTTTGACTATTTTTAACTATTTTGGCAGAAAAACTTGCGGAGGCCAACAAACTTGTCGACACGCTTGCTCAGAAATTAGAGCAGAGTGAGGCGGCTCGCAAGAAGGCCGAATCTGATGCTGGCAAAGCTAAGGCAGAGGCTGATAAGGCCAAGGCAGAAGCTGCTGGTGTCGAAGATCTTGAGAAGAGACTTCATGATGCCAAAACTTCCTTGAGCGAGCATAAAGCCGCGTAGGCTACTCGTGAAAAAGCGATCCTCAAGCGCTTGAACTCGCAGAATCGGCGCTTTGTCAGTAAGTTTTTCGATCTATTTTGTCTTCTTTAGATTTGCTTTTCTTTACTTGCTTGTCGACCAACATATATTTTCCTCGATAGATAAAACAAACCAAGAATTTGAGCTTGAAGATCCCGACAACGATCCTCTTCTCGACGCACTCTCTGTCCTTGAGTTTCATGGAACAGAAACTCGTGAAGGCATTGAACAGGCCGAAACAGGATTGTCGCGGCTATTCCCTTACTTCTTTCCAAAGAAAAAGGAACCCGCTAATTTCCTTGCTCTTGCCAAGGAGTTCAATCCACCAGAAGATCTTGGACTGAAGATGCGCCAAGAGAATATGAAGATTGCTGTCGAAAGCACTGTCGCCTTAATTGCAGACAGCCAGCAAACCATCGACTGGACTAAAGTGGGCGACACACAAGAGATGGAGACCACTAAGTGGCGATCACTTATCAAGGCTGCGAAGCCCAACACGAAGAAAACCCTTGCCTATCTTGGAATCAAGCCAACTTCAACTCCTAGCTCGTCGAAGCCGGAGGTCTAGTTGAATGTCCTGTCTTTTCCTTTCTGTATTTTCTATTTCTTTAGATATTGTCGCCACAGTAGCTTTGGCGACAATAGTCGTAGTAGTCCTTTTGAAGAAGTCCTGTAATATCCTTGTAAATTTCCTGAAGATCAATGGAATTCTTATCTTGCGCGATCATTTGATGTTGAAATTTTATTTTCCAGTTGATATTTGATAACTACTCCGCCAATCCTTGTCCTGCCGATACTTCGCCTGCTTCTTCCTTCTCGAAGAAAACCCTTGTCGATGACAACCTTATCGAAGGTTCTTTAAGCAAACACTTGTCACCAGATTTGCAAGAACTTCGCCAACAACTTCAATCCATGAAAAAACAAACTCTGGCGATGATGGAGCAATCTCGAAAAGCATCTGAAAGAGAGAAGATTGCTCTTCAACAAGCTAAAGAAGCCATAGCTGCTAAGGACGCTGCTGTTTCGGAAGCTGAGAAAGCAACTACTCGAGAAAATAGTATGCTCGAGCTAATGACTGAAGCTAGTGTGGATATGTTAGGTATGTTTTTCCAACTTAGCACTGCTTCTGCTTTTTGTTGTACCTCTCTTTAAATTTCTTGCTCTGTCGTTCAATAGGTTCGGTTCTCAACGCTGCTGCTGAAGATGAGAGAGTGAATGTGAGAACGAACCTCCTCGTCAATCTTTCACTTAACCATGGCTGTCTGTTCTGGGCCACTCCCGAGCGAACCCAACAAATTGTCAGGTTTCAAGATCGCACCTGTCAGGTTCGCGAATTTCTTAACTTCTGCACGAGAACCTTGACCCTTGTTTACAAGACTCTGTTCCCTCGAGATGAGGCTCCCGAAACTCTTCTTGGATTGATGGAGAAATTCAGAGATGCCCCCCGTATTAATAACTTTGTGCGAGCTCAGTTAACTGCTGGAGCAAGATTCGCCATGATCATGATACATATTTGCCATCCCAAATTGGACCTGACGAAGATTGTCGCTGACTGCTTGGCCAAGAAATCGCGTCGAAAAAATAACATTGACGCAATCAATGACATGGTGACTCCTGTGGATGAGGCGATGATGGATGAACTTCTTCGGATGGATTCAGAATTCTTTGTCAAGGGGGCCTATGCTGAACACAAGACAGCCAAAGGTTTATCCATAGATAGTATATTAGGCCTTGACTGAGTTGTACTATATTGCGAGACGTTATGTCTATATTTTTGTCGAACTCTTTTGTATTGATGAAGTTGTTTATATTGTAAAGTGTAGTCTATGTTGTGAAGCCCCTGAGCCTTTGGCTGGAGCTAATACTATTTTGTTATCTTGAAGATTTTTCTTTGTTGCGAGAATACATATATTTTGCTGTCGATGGGTTATGAGCCCTCGAGTGTCTTGGTGGCGATGTTCTATATTTTTGTTGCGAGGTTTTCAGACCAAAGCAATAGAATTTGAACGAGTATTCTATATTTATGGGTGTTAACCCCTGATTTTCTATTTGGCGAGGTATTTTGTACCAAGGCGGAATATTTTTGTAAGTCTAGTTCATCTATATTGTTTATATTTTCTAACCTTGAAGGCATTTAGCCCCCGAGCATGTCGAAGAACAAGAAGTATATCTCCACTATTTTTATTATATTGCAGCACCGCGAGCCCGCCTCATTAAAAACCTTTCCAGCCCCACTCGGTGCCCTGAAAAGGAAAAGAGTGCGTCTGAAAACTCGCGGGCGTTTCAGTACATTGTATTTTTACAAGGGAGGACTATATTTTTAGCTCTAAGCGTAGAACCGCCTGAGCTGCGCCACGTTCCAGGGGTTTTTCTCGGGAACCCCTGTTTTCTTGTCCTTGATCCTGTACGCTCCTCCTTCGATTACTTCTGTGACGACGTAAGGGCCTAGCCATGGCGACTCGAGCTTTTCAGTACTTTTTTGATTTAGCCGTAAGACCAAATCTCCGACCTGGAAAGATCTTGGCCTTAATCGTCGACTATGGTAGTTTTTGAGATCCTGTTGGTACTTGGTAACTCGTGAGAGTACTTCATCTCGAGCTTCATCGAGTGCATCTACGTCGTCCTCCAAAGCTTTTCTTGAAGTTTCCTCGTCATACTCTGTCACTCTTGGGGAATCATGCTCTATCTCAATTGGTAGTACTGCCTCAGCTCCGTGGACAAGGAAGAACGGAGTTTCTTGTGTCACCGTATTTGGTGTTGTTCGGATACTCCACAAAACACTTGGCAATTCTTCTGGCCAGGTATGTCGAGCCTTTTCAAGTGGTCCTAGCAGACGTTTTTTGATACCGTTGCAGATGATACCATTGGCTTTCTCGACTTGGCCATTGGTTTGCGGGTGCCCAACTGACGCGAAGTGCAATTTGATGCCTACTTCCGCGCAGTATTCCTTGAATTCCTTGGACGTAAAGTTACTGCCATTGTCTGTGACGATGCTGTGAGGTACTCCAAATCGAAAAACGATGCCCTTCACGAATTTGACTGCTGATTCTCCATCTGGTGAATTTATCGGCTTTGCTTCTATCCACTTGGTGAATTTATCGACAGCAACCAACATGTACTCGTATCCTCCTGGCGAAGCTTTGTGCAACTTTCCCACCATATCGAGTCCCCATTGGGCAAACGGCCAAGACAATGGTATTGGCATCAGCTCTGCCGCCCGAGAGTGGGGTTTTGCGGCAAATCTTTGGCACGCGTCGCAGGTTCGTACTATCTCTTTTGCATCCTCGATTGTTGACAACCAGTAAAATCCAGCCCGAAAGACCTTGGCTGCAATAGCTCGACTGCTCGCGTGGTGACTGATGACCCACAAGTATAGGGGATCGCAACAGTCTTCGAGGGAAGTAAAACCCAATTTATTGATTCGACACAAGGGGAGACAAAGAACACTTGGAAGCCTTAACAGCAGAGTTGTCAATTCAGCTGCACTGAAACAGAACTTGCTCGCAAGGGTTTATCGGTAATAACGGTTTTATAGCGTAGCGGTAGTGAAATAACAGCGACGAGTAACGAGAGACAGCAGTAGTGATTTTAGTAAACAGCAGGATTAAAATACTGTAGGCACGGGGACGGATGACGGGCGTTGCATGGATGAGAGAAACTCATGTAACAATCATAGCAGGGCATTTGCAGATAATAATAAAACGGTGTCCAAGTACAAAGCAATCAATAGGCATGTGTTCCATATATAGTCGTGCGTGCTCGCAATGAGAAACTTGCACAACATCTTTTGTCCTACCAGCCGGTGGCAGCCGGGCCTCAAGGGAAACTACTGGATATTAAGGTACTCCTTTTAATAGAGTACCGGAGCAAAGCATTAACACTCCGTGAACACATGTGATCCTCACATCGCTACCATCCCCTCCGGTTGTCCCAATTCTTGTCACTTCGGGGCCATTGGTTCCGGACAGCGACATGTGTATACAACTTATAGGTAAGACCATAAACAATGATTATCTTGATGAAACAATAACATGTTCAGATCTGAGATCATGGCACTCGGGCCCTAGTGACAAGCATTAAGCATAACAAGTTGCAACAATATCATCAAAGTACCAATTACGGACACTAGGCACTATGCCCTAACAATCTTATGCTATTACATGACCAATCTCATCCAATCCCTACCATCCCCTTCGGCCTACAGCGGGGAATTACTCACACATGGATGGGGAAACATGGCTGGTTGATGTAGAGGCGTTGGCGGTGATGGCGGCGATGATCTCCTCCAATTCCCCGTCCGGCGGAGTGCCAGAACGGAGACTTCGGCTCCCGCGACGGAGTTTCGCGATGTGGCGGCGTTACGGAGGGTTTACGGCGACTTCGACTTCTCCCCGTGCGTTTTTAGGTCGAGGCCGATAAATAGTCCGAAGGAGGGCGTCGGAGGCCGGCCGAGGGGCCACACCACGGGCCGCGTGGGCCCCCCCGGGCCGCGCCGCCCTATGGTGTGGGGCCCTCGGGCCTCCACTTCAATTGCCCTTACGGCTCCGTTAGTTTCTGGGAAAATAGGGCCTTGCATAAATTCCGAGGTTTTTCCCGAAAGTTGGATTTCTGCACAAAAACGAGACACGAGCGATTCTGCAGAAAACGGTGTTAGTCCGTGTTAGTTGTATCCAAAATGCACAAATTAGAGGCAAAACAATAGCAAAAGTGTTCGGGAAAGTAGATACGTTTTGGACGTATCAACTCCCCCAAGCTTAGCTTATTGCTTGTCCTCAAGCAATTCAGTTAACAAGCGAGCGATAAAAGAACTTTCACGAACACATTTGCTCATATGATGTATATATTCTCATGCTATGGCTAATACTTAAGCAATTCATAATGAGATACATGTAAATAAGATCATCTAACAGCTATGTCAATCATGGAGAGGTACCAACAATTAATAATAAGCATCATGAATCATGTATATAAGCAGGATTGCAATGTTCATAAGAGAGTATATAAAGTGGTATCTCGCTTGCCTGTATTTGGTTGGCAAAACATAAATGCCCGGGCACCTCTGGAGTTCATAGAAAGACTAGAAGTAGTGATTGTCAAAAGATAAATGCATCAAAGTTATACCACAATCAATCATATTTTGAGACAAGCATATTATACTAAGAATGACAGTTGTGCTCTCAAGATAGTGCTCAAAGAAATAATGGAGACACAACATAAAAGTAAAAGATTGACCCTTCGCGAGAGGGAAGGGGATTAACATGCGCTAGAGCTTTTCATTTTTATAAAGACAGGAGTAAAATTATTTTGAGAGGTGTTTGTTGTTGTCAACGAATGGTAATGGGTACACTAACTACCTCGCCAACCGGACTTTCAAGAGCGGCTCCCATGAATTATTGCATATTTATTTGGCACTCCTTCCAACCTTTCTTTCACAAACCATGGCTAACCGAATCCTCGGGTGCCTGCCGACAATCTCATACCATGAAGGAGTGCCTTTTTATTTTAGTTTTATTATGATGATGACACTCCCCCCAACCTTTGCTTACACAAGCCATGGCTAACCGAATCCTTCGGGTGCCGTCCAACAATCACAAACCATGGAGGAGTGTCTATTTAAGTTAATTAATTCGGGACTGGGAATCCCATTGCCAGCTCTTTTTGCAAAATTATTGGATAAGCGGATGTGCCACTAGTCCATATGAGAGTCCGTCAAAAGTAAATGACAAGGTTGAAAGCTAAACACCACATACTTCCTCATGAGCTATGAAACATAAACACAAATTGAGAAGCATTTTGAAGGTTTTAAAGGTAGCGCATGAGAATTTACTTGGAATGGTTTGAAATGCCATGCATAGGTATTTATGGTGGACACTCTGGAATAACTTGGTTTTCATGTGTTTGGAAGTACGAGCAGCGTTCCCGCTCAGTACAAGTGAAGGCTAGCAATAGACTAGGGAGCGACAAATCAAGAGAGCGATGCTTGTCATAATCATGCTTGCGGCAAAATAAATTAACGGAGGCATAAAAGTGATACAAGAACTCTGAAACAATATAAATCATCGAGGCTTAATTGACTTTTTGTTCAGTCATATGCATGCGTGAGCATGTGCCAAGTCGATATAAATGAATTATTCAGAGGAGGATACCACAATGCCATACTTACTTATGAATAAAACAATGCAAGCAAACATCCATGACATGCTACTCATATTAATAGATTGGAGCTAATCATGAGAGATCATAAACTACTAGACTTTCTCAAATAACATATACCTCACACGAACCAACTAAGCATGCTCACATGGATGAGTATATGTGCAAAAATGAAAGCAAATAGAGTTCATACCAGCCTCTCACCACAATCAGATTGTCGTAGATCGTCATTATTGCCTTTTCACTTGTGCAGCTTGGATAATATGAAATGAAAACCACGCTCCAGCCACCGAAGACCATTGAACTCATAAAGAACTTTACAAACCAGAGAAGAACAGCAAATATTTTTGGTGTTTTCGAATTTAGAAACAAGAACAAGAGGAAACAAGCAAACAAAGCAAAATCTTTTTGGGTTTTCTTATAGCAAACTAGCAATAGCAAATAAAGTGAAACAAATGCAAGAAACTAAAGCAAACAAATGGTGAAGAGAGATAACAGAAATATTTTTGGTCTTTTTGTGTTTTGGGAAGGAAACAAAGCGAAATCAAGAAATAGCAAACTGAAAGAAACACAGAAAGGCGAGATGGCAGAAATCTGCCAAAACCTGACAGCAGTACAGAAATCGATTTTAACAAAAATCTTACGTTGCTCAGATCGAAAAGTGTTCAACTAATGAAAGTTAGATAACAACCTGGGGAACCTGCACAAAAATTGGCAGCTCAAAATGACGCTCTGGCTATTTTTGAGAATTTTTACGGTAACGTTCCAGAATCTGTTTTCAGGCAGCACTTCCCCAAATATTATCTTTCTCTCATTAGAAAACCACTCAATCGAACAAAACAAGTATGTACAAGTATCCAGCAACCATAATATGTAAAGAATGAGTGATGCTGGTATACCTCCCCCCAAGCTTAGGCTTTTGGCCTAAGTGGAGTTCAATCCCATCGATCCCATGAAGTAGTGTCTCCGTAATATGAAGATGGGTCGTATTCCGGGTATGTGCTAGAAGAAGCACCCGGATATGTGACGGTGTGGTCGTAGGAGGTCCCGACATCCTCGGAGTCATGTTGCTGGTGGAAGTCTCTTATCTTCAAATGTTCATCCACCTCCTCCTTAGTGCACGACCATGACTGCCTGTCAATACTCAACAAACTAGGTTGGGGAAGAGGGATTTCCTTCTCCTCCCCGTCAGAAAACAACATTCTATACACCATACTATCTAAAGTAGAGTCAGTAGTAACAAAATGATGACTCTTCATAGCAGTAATATCAAGTCTCCTAGGGGCCAATGGCACATCATTAGGATCAATAGGAAGATTAAGATATGTTAAAACGCGCAGTGCAATGGTTCCTCCAAAAATAGGCCCCCTGGTAGTCAGGCGGCGAGCAATAAGAGCACCAAGGTGATAGGAGGTTTGACCAGTAAGTGCAATATTCAGGAAAGCAAGATGGTAGCTAGAGATATTACTAGTGTTCTCCCTACCAAGAATGCTAGTAGCAATGTAGTATGCAAAATATTTAATGGCGGGGAGTTGAATGTTCCTTATCTTGCCCCGCTGAATGGTGCGACAATCATCGTCGGTGATCCCACGGTAGAGCTCCAGCAAGTCCCGTGGGTTGTCATCAATCCTACTTGCTGTACCTACAGGGGCAATATCCAAGGCACAACAAAAATCCTTCAATGGCATAGTCACGGTATTACCATAAATCCTGAACGCATAGCTGTTGGCTCATAGTGTTTGTTGTTGAGCTGGAAACTCTCGACGAAGATTTTGGTGAGCAAGTAGTATTGCTCCCTTTCATCGCCCATATAAGTGGTTAACCCTGCCCTGTTGACAAGGGTTAAGAAATCCTCCAGTATCCCTGCATTCCTTAGAAAATCATAACATGGAAAAGTAGAAGCATTAGGAGGACCGTTGTCCTCTTGTGCGCGAAGCTAGGCGCGAGGATGTCTTCATTATATGATTGCCTAATCCGGGTGGCGGCCCTAGAAGGCCTCCGGTGCTGGTTGTCCCCTTCTTGAACAACTCTCCAAAGCTAAACTTCTTCATAGCTTCTCTGAAATTTTCAACAAATGACATAAGAATTTTGATTTGGTGACATATAATTGAGGGAAACTACCATAGGAACTTGCTAGAGTACTAATCATGCATCAAAACTAGTTTCTACCACTTAGAACAAGCATGCAAGCTCACTAAACATGTTACCTACAGCAGCAAAATATTCAAGATATACTCAACCAAACGAAATTCTACTTGGATGGGTGGAGGAGTCACATACCGAAGAGCAAATGTGCCAAATTTCGGGCAAATCTGGGCTGAGCAAAGAGATCGAAAAATCCGGAGCTCTGGAGCAAAAACGCGAGTGAGAGGAACTTGGTACGAGTTTTTTCGGGAGAGAGACTGTTCTGGGCGAAAGAGATGACAAAGTGGGGCAGAGGGGGGCCCACACCACATGGTGGCGCGGCCACCTCCTTGGCCGCGCCGGCCTGTGGTCTGGCGCCCTCTGGTGCCCCACAGGTCATCCTCTGGTGTTCCCAGGTGCCTCGTCGAAAAATAGGACCAACGGTATAATTTTTGTGAATTTTTGAAAACTTTGAAAAACGCACATTTCTGGGTGTTTAGTTTATTATTACTGGCCAGAAAAATTTGAAATCTTCAAATAACTAAAGAACTTTGCAAATTAAAAGTGCTACAGCAACTAGAGCAAGTGGAGGAAGAAAGAGATGTTGTTTACCTCCTCTATGCATATAAAAAGTATTCGTTAACAAGGTTGATCAAGTCTTGCCACCAAATAAATTTTACATAGCATAAGAAGAAATAAACCTCAAATCAATCATGTTACCTTGAATTGTATTGATATGGATCCAATCACGAGAGTTTGATATTCTTCTTTAGGCTCATATATAGGACAATCAATAGTTCCCACTTTGATAATTCTCACATTAGAAATAGTATTAACTCCACACGCTTTCTCAATCTTCTTGGGAAAATAAACGGTATGCTCCCTATCATCAACATTGAAAGTAACCTTTCCTTTATTGCAATCAATAACAGCCCTTGCGGTGTTAAGAAAAGGTCTCCCAAGAATAATAGACATATTATCATCTTCAGGCATTTCCAACACAACAAAATCAGTTAATATCAAGCAGTTAGTAGCAACTTGAACAGGAACATTCTCACATATACCAACAGGAATAGCAGTAGATTTATCAGCCATTTGCAAAGATATATCAGTAGGTATCAACTTATCTAAGTAAAGTCTCTTATAAAGAGAAAAAGGCATAACACTAACACCGGCTCCCAAGTCACATAGAGCAGTTTTAACATAATTATTCTTGATAGAACAAGGAATAGTAGGTATACAGGTCGCCCAACTTCTTCGGAACTTTGCCATTGAAAGAGTAATTAGCAAGCATAGTGGAAATTTCCTCATTGGGGATTTTCCTTTTGTTAGTAACAATATCTTTCATATACTTTGAATAAGGAGGCAATTTAATAGCATCAGTCAAAGGGATTTGCAAGAATAAAGGTTTCATCCAATCGCAAAATTTATTATAGTGTTCTTCTTCCTTTGATTTTAATTTCTTAGCAGGAAAAGGCATTTGCTTTTGCACCCAAGGTTCTCTTTCATTACCATGTTTCTCAGCAATAAAATCTTCTTTAGTGTACTTTTTATTTTTAGCATGCTTTTCAGGTTCTTCTTCAACCTCTTCTTTATCAGGAGTATCATTCTTATCATTATCATTATCATTATCATGTTCATTACCACTTTCAGTTTCAGCATCAGAAATAGAAATACTATTAGGATCATTAACAGGTTCAGAGGATTCTACAACATTTTTATGTTTCTTCTTCTTTTTCTTCCTAGAATGAGCACTAGGTTCAATGCGTTGAGAATCTTGTTCAACTCTTTTGGGATGCCCTTCAGGATATAGAGGATCCTGGGTAGAGACACCACCTCTAGTTGTTACTTCATAAGCATGTTTCTCTTTAGAATTATTCCCTAACAAGTCATTTTGCACTTTAGTGAGTTGATCAATTTGAGTTTGAATCATTTGAAAATGTTTAACAAGCATCTTAACATCATTGGAGGTTCTCTCCACAATATCATGCAATTCACTAATAGCTTGAGAATTTTCCATTAAATGATTCTCTACTCTCATATTAAAATTTTCTTGCTTAACAATATAATTATCAAACTCATCTAAGCATTGTGCAGGAGGTTTCGAATACGGAATATCTTCCCTAGTAAAGCGTTGAAGGAGTTTACCTCAATCATGGATGAAGGGGAATTATCTCACATATATCTTCAATAGGAGGTAGATTCTTCACATCTTGATTTAATACCTTTCTCCTTGAGAGACTTCTTGGCTTCCCTCATATCTTCATCATTCAATTTAATTAAACCCCGCTTCTTCAATATTGGAGTTGGAGTCGGTTCGGGCGTAGTCCAATCATCATGATTCCGGCTTATTTTAGCCAATAATTCTTCGAGCGTCGTGCGGAGTTCTTTTCCTGAAAACACAACCAGCACAACTATCCAGGTATGCCCTAGACTCAATGGTTAGTCCACTATAAAATATATCAAGTAAATCATGCTTTTCCAAATCATGCTCAGGTCGAGCTCTAATAAGAGAGCAGAATCTCGACCAAGCCTCAGGCAATTTCTCTTCATCTCCCTGATTAAAATTATAAATTCTCTGCAAAGCAATATGTTGAGCACTAGCAGGAAAGTATTTGCGGAAGAAAACATCAAGCAATTCTTTCGGACTTTTAATAGAATTAGGTGGCAAATTATTATACCAAGTTTTAGCGTCATCCTTTAATGAGAATGGAAATATTTTAGCAACAAAGTAAGTACGCATCTTAACATCATCGAGAAAACAAGCTACTAAGAGTAGATAGCTCAGTCATGTGTTCAACAGCACTTTCTTTTTCAGTACCACAAAAGGGTGTTTTCTCAACAATAGCTATATGAGATAGATCAAGAGAAAAATCATAATCTTTATCCCTAATGTTTATAGGAGATGTGGCAAACTTAGGATCGAGAGACGGTTTATATCTAACGGCATGTTACGCAAGCAACTTTTTAATTTTTCTTGCATCAGTAGTAGCATTGCATTTTTCAATAAAATCATCATTAAGCTCCACATAATCTTCCTCAGGATCATCACTAAAATAACCAAGTTCGGGTGAACTAACGGGTGTAGTAGCATTAGGAGTTTCGGTATTTTCAATTTGTCTAGACCTAGCAATTGTAGCATCTAGAAAAGATCCCAATGAACCACTATCATCAAGCACAGCAGAAACATTATCAATATTATGAGAGTGTTCAGATTCAGCGAGATGTACCCGCATGCGAAGCATGTGGCGGTGAAACAAGTTTATCAATCACGAGATGGTGAATCAAGAGCAGCAGAGGTATTCAGAATTGTACCTTTTCTTGTAGTGGATGGTAATATGGCGATCTTAGTATCGCGAGGTTTACCCATGATGGAGAATTTGCAGCGAACAATATTAATCCAAGTGAACTTCCAAATAAAGCTATGCTCCCCGGCAACGGCGCCAGAAAATAGTCTTGATGACCCACAAGTATAGGGGATCGCAACAGTCTTCGATGGAAGACCAACCCAATTTATTGATTCGACACAAGGGGAGACAAAGAACACTTGGAAGCCTTAACCGGAGTTGTCAATTCAGCTGCACTGGAAACAGACTTGCTCGCAAGGGTTTATCAAGAGTAACAGCTTTATAGCAGTAGCGATAGTGAAATAACAGCAGAGTAACGAGAGACAGCGGTAGTGATTTTAGTAAACAGCAGGATTAAAATACGTAGGCACGGGGACGGATGACGGGCGTTGCATGGATGAGAGAAACTCATGTAACAATCATAGCAGGGCATTTGCGAGATAATAATAAAACGGTGTCCAAGTACAAAGCAATCAATAGGCATGTGTTCCATATATAGTCGTGCGTGCTCGCAATGAGAAACTTGCACAACATCTTTTGTCCTACCAGCCGGTGGCAGCCGGGCCTCAAGGGAAACTACTGGATATTAAGGTACTCCTTTTAATAGAGTACCGGAGCAAAGCATTAACACTCCGTGAACACATGTGATCCTCACATCGCTACCATCCCCTCCGGTTGTCCCAATTCTTGTCACTTCGGGGCCATTGGTTCCGGACAGCGACATGTGTATACAACTTATAGGTAAGACCATAAACAATGATTATCTTGATGAAACAATAACATGTTCAGATCTGAGATCATGGCACTCGGGCCCTAGTGACAAGCATTAAGCATAACAAGTTGCAACAATATCATCAAAGTACCAATTACGGACACTAGGCACTATGCCCTAACAATCTTATGCTATTACATGACCAATCTCATCCAATCCCTACCATCCCCTTCGGCCTACAGCGGGGGAATTACTCACACATGGATGGGGGAAACATGGCTGGTTGATGTAGAGGCGTTGGCGGTGATGGCGGCGATGATCTCCTCCAATTCCCCGTCCCGGCGGAGTGCCAGAACGGAGACTTCTGGCTCCCGCGACGGAGTTTCGCGATGTGGCGGCGTTCTGGAGGGTTTCTGGCGACTTCGACTTCTCCCCGTGCGTTTTTAGGTCGAGGCTGATAAATAGTCCGAAGGAGGGCGTCGGAGGCCGGCCGAGGGGGCCACACCACAGGGCCGCGCGGGCCCCCCCTGGGCCGCGCCGCCCTATGGTGTGGGGCCCTCGGGCCTCCACTTCAATTGCCCTTCTGGCTCCGTTAGTTTCCTGGGAAAATAGGGCCTTCTGCATAAATTCCGAGGTTTTTCCCGAAAGTTGGATTTCTGCACAAAAACGAGACACCAGAGCAGTTCTGCTGAAAACAGCGTTAGTCCGTGTTAGTTGTATCCAAAATGCACAAATTAGAGGCAAAACAATAGCAAAAGTGTTCGGGAAAGTAGATACGTTTTGGACGTATCAGTGACCACATATTCCCTCATGTACGTCTTTTAGGATTTTCCTTCTTCGGGTGTAACGCACCTTTGCAGCACGCCCGAAATACTTCGCTTGTATAACTCCCCTTTGACCACTGTGAAGGCTTTGGATCGTCGAATAACTCGCCTTGCTTCAACTGGATCTTCGGGTATTTCTTTCCTTAGGATATACGATATGTACGCTTGCATCCATGGAACTTCTACCATCATCACCAGCTCCTGGTCCTCTTCTTCGTCTAGAGCTTCTTTGAGAGGCGCCAAAGTTTTCTCCTCCTTCGTTTTCTTCTGCGCCTTCTTTGGCTTCGTGGATCTCTCAGCTATTTCTTCCCAAAACACTCCTGGCGGTATTGCAAGGCACTGCGACCCGATGTTTGCAAGAACATCGGCTTCGTCGTTGCTCAGCCTGCTGATGTGATTTACTTCGCATCCATCAAACAGCTTCTCGAGTTCGTTGTATACCTCCTTGTATGCCACCATACTGTCGTTGACTGCATCACATTGGTTCATAACCTGCTGAGCTACCAATTGTGAGTCGCCGAAGATTTTTAGTTGAGTTGCGCCACAAGCTTTCGCCATCTTCATCCCGTGTATAAGGGCTTCATATTCTGCTTCATTGTTAGATGCGTTCGGGAATGTCACCCGTAGGACGTACTTTAATTTGTCGCCTTCAGGTGATATGAGTATCACCCTTGTACTAGCTCCTTCTACTCTCTTGGATCCGTCGAAATTCATGGTCCAGGTTCTCGATAAATCTGGGGGTCCTGTATTTTGTAGCTCCATCCACTCTGCAATGAAATCTGGCAGAATTTGCGACTTGATTGCTTTTCTTTTTTCATACGTGATGTCCCGAGGGGAGAGTTCTATTCCCCAAAGGGAGACACGTCCTGTAGCTTCTGGATTATTCAGTATATGTGATAGAGGTGCTTCATTGACCACTATGATCGGGTGTGCCGAAAAATAGTGGCGCAATTTTCTTGCTGTCGTGAATACTCCATATGCTAACTTCTGGTACTACGGGTACCGCTGTTTTGAAGGAGATAAAACTTCACTGATAAAATATACCGGCCTTTGCACTCCATGGAGTTTTCCTTCTTCTTCTCTTTCAATGACTAGCACCATGCTAACCACCTGGGGTCTGGCTGCGATGTATAGCAGGAGAGGTTCCTTCTCTTTCGGCGCCACCATGATTGGTGGTGTCGAAATTGTTCGCTTCAAATCCTCGAAAGCTCCATCGGCCTCTTCGTTCCACTGGAATTTCTCTCCTTGCTTGATTAAAGCATAGAACGGTAGCGCTTTTTCTCCCAACCTGGCGATAAATCTGCTTAAAGCTGCGACTCGCCCAGTTAGTTGCTGTATTTCCTTTAACATTGTTGGCTTCCTCATAGTTACGATCGCTTGGATTTTTTCGGGATTTGCTTCAATTCCTCTTGCTGAAACTAGAAAACCAAGAAGTTCTCCTGCAGGGACGCCAAAAGGACACTTCGTCGGGTTCAACTTGAGGCAGAATTTGTCGAGGTTATCGAAAGTTTCCTTCAGATCCTCAATTAACGTTGTTCCCTTCTTTGATGTTATGACGACATCGTCGATGTACACTTGTACATTTTTCCCAATTTGTGTCGCCAAGCACTTTTGCATCATCCTCTGGTATGTTGCTCCCGCGTTTTTCAGACCAAAAGGCATTGTTCTGTAGCAAAACACGCCGTAAGGTGTGATGAACGCTGTTTTGACCTCATCTTCTTCTTTCAATCTGATCTGGTTATAACCAGAGTATGCATCCAAGAAGGAAAGACGTTCACATCCTGCAGTGGAGTCGATGATTTGATCGATCCTCGGGAGGGGAAAGTGATCCTTTGGACAATGTTTGTTGAGACACGTAAAATCGACGCACATGCGAAGGACTTTAGTGTTTTTCTTCGGCACCAACACTGGATTTGCTACCCATGTGGCCTCTGTATGCAGCTCTTTTATAAAACCAGCTTCTCTTAGTCGATCTATTTCTGACAGCATAGCTTTGCGGTTTAGCTCCAAAAAACTCCGCAAAGGTTGTTTGATTGGTCTCGCTAGTGGATCCAAATTTAGGTGGTGCTCGGCAAGTTCCCTGGGTACTTCTGGCATGTCAGCTGGACACCATGCGAAGATTTTCCAGTTCTCACGGAGGACCTCGACGAGCGCTCCTATGCGAGGTCCATATCTTTTGCGATGGACGTCGTTTTCTTCGGGTCTGTCGGGTGAATCTGCACCTCCTTAGAATTTTTCTCAGTGTTGAAAGTTGATTCTTTGTTTGGCCTTCCTACATCTGGCAGCACATCATAGTCAGTCGTGAGTCTTGACGCCATATATTCTGCTTGCATCCCGAAAGTTTCTGACAGTCGATGAAAATCCTTATCGCACTTATCGGCTAGCGCAAAGCTTCCTTTGACTGTGATTGGTCCCTTAGGCCCAGGCATCCTCCACAACAAGTACGTGTAGTGTGGTACCGCCATAAACCTAGCATATGCTGGTCGTCCCAACAAAGCGTGGTATTGTGATGGAAAATCCACGACTTCGAATTCCAGCCTTTCTATTCTGTAATTTTCTCGGGTGCCAAACTGAACATCAAGGTTAATCTTCCCGAGCGGATAACTTGGCTTCTCTGGTGTAATACCATGGAATCGTGTGTCGGTTGGTTTTAGATTTGCTAGAGATATGTTCATCTTCCTTAATGTATCTGCATACATAAGGTCAAACTGCTGCCGCCATCTATGAACACTCGAGATACGTCGAATCCTGCAATTACTGCTGGTAAGATGAGTGCTGATTGCCCTGGTCGAGGAACTTGCTGTGGATAATCCGCTATTGTGAACCCAATATATTGCCCTAACCAATTAAGATACTCGACTGTTGGTGGAGGCATCTTCTCTGCCATGAACACCTGTCGCGAGATTACTTTCTGAGCTCTATTGGATGGCCTGCCTTTCTGAATCATCGAGACCGCTCCATTGGAACTGGGATCAACGTAAGGTGGTGGTGCAGGTGCTGCCGCAATTCTGAGCTGGTGTCGATTATCGTCCGTGATTGCGGGAGGGGGTGGTAGGTGAATTTCACTCCTGGCCCCTGAGGATCTCTAGGTGCTGCCTGAGCATTGGCATGCCCAGCCCATCGTAACATTGCCTGAAAATTTCGGCAATCCTTCTGCAAGTGTCCCGACTGTCTTTTTCCATTGTTGTCAAGATAAAAATGCATTTGACACGGCCCATTCATCATCTCCTCAGGAGACACGAAAGGCCTCTGGAACCTCGACCCAGTGTTTTGCCTGTTGTTTTGAGAGTCATCTCTATTGTCGCCTCGCTGCTCGTTGCTCCTCTGGTACTCATCTCTATTGTTTCCTCCAGCGCTTGCTCGTAAGCCAGCCGAAATTTTCCCCGGTGTATCATAACCCGAGTACTGCCGAGGAAATCGTCGCCTATTTTGATAATTTCGGCCGCGGTCTTCCTCTGGTGACCTATGCCGTTTGTTGTGAACAGCATCTTCTCCATCTGCCCATCTGTTTGCTATCTCCATCAATGCTGATACTGTCTTTGGATTGGTTCTCCCCAAATCCTCGACAAAATCTCCTCGCCTGATTCCTGCGACAAACGCATCTATCGCTCTCTCATCAGATATATTCTCTGCCGAGTTTTTGATGATATTCCACCTCTGGATATATTTTCTCATTGATTCGTCTGGCTTCTGTCGACATGCTCGCAATTCCTCTAGCGATGCGGGTTTTTTGCAGGTGGACCGGAAATTCTTGACTAATATGTCCTCGAAGCTATCCCAGCTGTCGATAGATCCTGGAGGAAGCTTCTTGATCCAAGATCGCGCAGCTCCACTTAAATGCACCTGGATGCTTTGCATAGCTGTTGCTCTGGTCCCTCCAGTTAGTTTCACCGTCTCGAGGTAATCAACTAGCCAATCCTCTGGATCTTGCAGGCCGTCGAATTTCTTGAAGTTATCAGGCAACTTGAATCCCGAAGGGACTCGAGTTTTTCGTACTCTCCTTGTGAAGCATGGCAAACCGCACATATCCTCGTCGTTTAGTTCTGGGGAGTGCCGATGTTCCCTTCTGCTTTGCCGTGCTCTGTCCACCCTTGCTTGTGGTGCCGTGTCTCTTGCTCCACTTGTTCCTTCGGGAGTCGCTGCTGTTGCTGCCGCAGGTCGTGGACTATTTTGCCTTGCTGTTCCTTCGGGAGGTGTTGATGCAAACGCCGTTCCCATGGCTCCAACTCCTGCCATTGCCATGTTGTACAGTGCCTCCCTTGGATCTCCTGGAGGTGGCCTGGACGCAAGGATAAAGGCTTGTGTCGCCATATACCCAGCTTCTGGTGTCTTGGGGATAATATTCCCTCTCGTGTCTATCGACATAAAAGACATGTCGAGGTTTTGAACCAAGTGCTCTCTTTCTCCTTCGGGTATATGTTGCAACCTTGACCTTGCTCTATTTCGAGCTTCCCTGTGGCTATCTCCCGAGGTTCCAGATTGTCGACTCAGCTCCGCCCTTCGCACCTTGCTTGAAGCTGCCTCCTTTCTTCTGTTCAGGGCAGCTGTCTGTTTTTCCAATTCCCTCGCGGCTCGTGCGAGCCTATATTGATATGCTTGCAACTCTTCTGGCGTAGCTGTTGTGGACATTGGTTCTGAGCCATCCATAGCTCTTGCGGCTCTATCCCATGCTGCTTGCGGGAGCTGAACTCTATCACGAGGCTCAGACCCGATATATTTGTTGCCTAGACCTCGTCGTAAATCAGAGGGATCGACATATGGATTTCCCAAATCGTCGAAAGCCTCAGATGTTTCCTCCTGATCGCGGCTTGGCTCTCCGATGGCATAAATCTGATGGTATTTTGTATTCAGATCTGTGCTGGGTTTGGTGACACCATCATAAAGATTGGTGAAGACCTTGCCCACTGTAGTGGATTTGTCGATGAAGTTGAAGCTGTCGACACTGCTCGAGTCATCGCTTATATAGGAGTCTGCAGATGACTCGAAGGACATGTCGCTGAAGATCTTGGCGAGCTTTTCGCTTGCCCTGGTGCTGATGAAGCATGGCGATGAAGTCTCCTCCTCGCCTGACTCGATCGACGACGTTGAGTTCGAAAAATCGGAATCGACCGCCGACAATCCCGACGATATCGGAATTTCAAGACGATACGTTCCCTCTTTCTCGATGCGAAAGTGAAATCTTCTGAACGTCATCTCCATAGGCTCCTCCAGATACGCATATGCATCCAAACGGGAGGGCGGGTAAGGAACAAAATCGACAGGACCAGTTGCGATCTGTTTACCTCGATCCATCGCGTTGCTTGCTGTTGATGAAGTCGACGATCTTGAACGTGCCATCGAGACCAGATCCTTGACGCCTCTAATTCCCACAGACGGCACCAATTGACAAGGGATTAACTTGTCAATGCCTACGAGTTGTAGACTAGGGTTTAGTTGGAAGTAGAGGGCAAGTAGACCTCGAAGGTTTCAGCCGAAAAGTACTCGACGATTATGAAAACTAGGGTTTGAGAGACAATGATTCGATGCTTTCTTTGTCCCTCGACTCCCCCTTATATAGGAGGTGGAGTCGAGGGATTCGTATTGTACAAGTTACAGAGTCCGGGAGGGTTTCTAACCCATCCCGCAAGATTACAACCATCGTCTTTTAATACAACTCTAACTTTCCTAAATATCAACTTGGGCTTCCGAATCTTCATATTCTTCGGGTCGTGGGCCTTCAGTAAACCCCGGGCACTATATTCGGTGGGCCCATTTGGGATGCCTATGTCAGGCAGCCCATGGCCTGGCCGCACCACCCCTGCCCCCTTGAGGCCGGCGCCCATGGCACCCCCTCTCCCCAAACCCTAGCACCCCTCCTCCACTACTTCTCCCGCATATGCTTAGCGAAGCTCCGCCGGAGATCTCCATCGACACCGCCACCACGCCGTCGTGCTGCCGGAATTCCGAGGAGGATCTACTACTTCCGCTGCCCGCTGGAACGGGGAGAAGGACGTCGTCATCAACACCGAACGTGTGATCGAGTACGGAGGTGCTGCCCGATCGTGGCACCGTGATCAAGATCTTCTACGCGCTTTTGCAAGCGGCAAGTGATCGTCTACCGCAGCAATAAGAGCCTACTCTTATAGGCTTTGGAAATCTTCAAGGGTTAGTCTCGTTTCATCCCCTCGTTGCTCCCATCTTCTAGATTGCATCTTGGCTTGGATTGCGTTCTCGCGGTAGGAAATTTTTTGTTTTCTATGCAACGAATCCCTACAGTGTTATCAGAGCCGTGTCTATGCATAGATGGTTGCACAAGTAGAACACAATGGTTTTGTGGGCGTTGATGCTCTTGTTGTCTTTAGTTTGAGTACTTTGCATCTTTGTGGCATAGTGGGATGAAGCGGCCCAGACTAACTTTATATGACCGCGTTCATGAGACTTGTTCCTCGTTCGACATGCAACTTATTGCATAAGAGGCTTTGCGGGTGTCTGTCTCTCCTACTATAATGAAGATTCAATTTACTCTTCTATTGACAACATTAGTATCACCGTTGTGGTTCATGTTCGTAGGTAGATTAGATCTCTCTCGAAAACCCTAAACCATGTAAAATATGCAAACCAAATTAGAGACGTCTAACTTGTTTTTGCAGGGTTTGGTGATGTGATATGGCCATAATGTGATGATGAATATGTATGAGATGATCATTATTGTATTGTGGCAACCGGTAGGAGCCTTATGGTTGTCTTTAATTTTCATGTTGAGTAGTATTTCAAATTAGTTGTAATAGTTGCTACATGAGGTGAACAACCATGAAGACGGCGCCATGGACCTTGACGCTACACTGACGATGATGGAGATCATGCCCGTTGATGATGGAGATCATGTCCGTGCTTTGGAGATGAAGATCAAAGGCGCAAAGACAAAAGGGCCATATCATATCACATATGAATTGCATGTGATGTTAATCCTTTATGCATCTTATTTTGCTTAGAACGCGACGGTAGCATTATAAGATGATCCCTCACATTAATATCAAGATAATAAAGTGTTCTCCCCTCGTATGCACCGTTGCCAAAGTTCATCGTTTCAAAGCATCTCGTGATGATCGGATGTGATAGATTCAACGTTCATATACAACGGGTGTAAGCCATGTTGCACACGCGGAATACTTGGGTTTGCTTGACGAGCCTAGCATGTACAGACATGGCCTCGGGACAACAGAAACCGAAAGGTTGAACACGAGTCATATGGATGATATGATCTACATGTTGATGTTCACCATTGAAGCTACATCATCTCACGTGATGATCGGTTTTGGTGTAGTGGATTTGGATCGTGTACCACTTAACAACTATGAGGGATGTTGTATTAAATGGGAGTTCATTAGTAATTAGATTAAAACATGAACTAATTATCATAAACATAGTCTGAGTAGTATTTTGAATTAATTTTGTAGTATTAGCATCCGTTTTTCTACCATGCGCTAGTCTTGTTATTGAGATAGAAATACTGTTAAAATCTGACAAGAAACTTTACGGACTGGTACCGTATTGTTAAAATCAAGAAGTGATTAAGTCCTATAGCAAACTTTTAGTAAACCTCACATTCTTGATTCAAAGAGCTATGGTTTCAATTAGTACATAAAGTTATCTTGTCTCCGTGAAACTCGAAGTTCAAATCTGTTTGAAAAGTAAGGAGCTGAAAATTTAGTTTTCAGAAATAATCAAGGTATGAGATATATATGATATCTAAGACCTTATTGCAAGATGATAGAATATAATTTGGTGAGACTACATAAACTCATAAGTTTTATGGGAATGTACGAAGGTTGAAGACGCAAGGCGTCCCAATCCTCCAACTATTGGGGCACTAACAATATTCGCATATCCATGAAGTTATCATCCTTAGTATGCACCGTTGCTAAGACTCGTCGTATCGAAGCATCACGTGATGATCGGGTGTTATAGATTCTACGTGTGCATACAACGGGTACAAGCCAGATTTGCATATGCGAATACTAAGGTTAAAACTTTACGAGCCTAGCATGTACAGACATGGTCTCAGAAAGTCATCATGATACAATGGATAAAATTATGAGTGAAATTGTTCATCATATTACAAGGTTACTAATAGTGAAATCCGGAACACTTGACATATGATGATCAACTTCAAAGTAAGAACCTCAAGGTTATTGGTATTTGACCAACAAACCAAGAAGTTATTGAAGTTGATGTGTTTTTCTGAATAATGAGGAAAGCTAAAAGAGAAACTACAAAAGATTATTGGCAGAAAGAAAGAAAAGACTAGAATGTCTAGCTCAGGTGTATATAAATGATATACATGTTATGGTTGTATTCCTAGTTAGGTCTCACAATGAAATTCTTGGGTATTTGTACCATATTGGTTGGTATGAAGTGTCATACAAAACAAATACAAGAATACAATGGCCTAAGTGACTGACAAGGAATATGATAGGAATGCACGTCTGGAACAGAAATAAAGTGTTATTATGTTCGTCGTTGGCATTATATCTAGCCCTTAGAATTTATAATAAAGAACTTAATAATTGTTATTTTGCTCTGGTCAAATAAAAACAATGAGTTGTTCAAATTATGACATTACTCCATATACGATGGATAAGTTATTATAAATCTTAATGGTGAAACACACACACATAATATTGACGCTAAAATGCCATAAGGCAAATGATTTGAATTCCACTTATTTGTGGAACCGCCATTTAGGTCATATTAGAAAGGAACGCATGAAGGAACTCCATGCAAATGGATTTTTGGAGTCATTTGATTTGTTGAATCGTTTGGTGCTTGCAAAATCTTTTCTAAAAAGTAATGACTGAAATACCGTTCATAGGCCAAGAGTTGAACGGGCAACTAACTTAGTGAAAACATACATAATGATATATGTGGTTCACTGGGCATAGTTGTGTGCGGGAGATTCTTCTACTTCATGAAAACTTTCAACAATGAATTGAGTATATATGTGGATATATTCAATAAGGAAGAAGTTTGAAACATTTGAATGGATTCAAATAAATTTCAGCATGAAGTGGAAATCATCGTAATAGAAAAGTCAAATATCTATGATTGGATCATGGTGAAAATATTTGAATTACGAGTTTTAGCAAACATCTAAGAGAGTCATGAAATTGTTCTACTACTCACATTTCTTGGAGTATCATAATGATGATATAGTATCCGAGAGATGTATCCAAACCTTGTTGGATTAATGATGAGATAAAATATTATGATGCCATTATATTTTTGTGGATTATGCTTTAGTGACTACCGCTTTTACACTGAATAGAGCATCATCATGATCCGTAGAAATGACACCATACGAGTTATGCCATGGGTATGAATCCTAATAGTCCTTTCTTAAATTTTGGTATGCATAGCATAAGTAAATAAGTTTACAACCAAAATCGGATGAATGTCTTTGTTGGTTATCCCAGAGAATTGATTGGGAATTCTTCCCACTATGGAGACAAAGACAAAAGTGTTTGTCAATGTTTCTTATTTCCAAGAAATTGTTTCTAGCGAAATTTTTGAGTGGGAGGACAATAGAACTTGATAAAGTTTATGAACCTGAGCATAATGATCAGAGTAGCGCAGCATCGGAATTGGTTCCGGAAGCGGCCACGACGATCATGGCTCCCATGACTACAAAGTGTTTTAGCCATGGAGATCGAAGTACATATTGAACCTGCTTGTAGGTATGGTTTACTTTGTGATCAAATAAATGATTTGTGGACAAAGGATTGATTTTGAACAATGATAAACCAACTACAAAACAAAGAAGTTATGATGGGCCCTGACTCCGTTAAAATGGCTATACGCCATGAAATCCAAGATAGATAAATACTTTTTGAAAGTAAATAGATCTATAAAATTGATGGACTTGGATGAAATATCCTTGAAGAAGCTCGACTTGTCAAAAAGTTTTTTACGAACAAAGTTCAAAGAGTTGACTATGATAAGATTAGATCTTCCGTAATAATGCTTATAGTCTATGTGGATTATTCTAGTAATCACTACATATTTCTTTTATGAGATATGCTAGTAGGATGGCAAAATACATTACTTATCAGACGTGTGTATTAAAGGTGTATACAAGATACAACCAATTGTTTTGCTAGTCCGTGGAATACTAGATAGGTATACAAACTTCAATTGGATGAAGTGAGTATCACGGAGTTGGAATCTTCACCAGATGAAATAGTCAAACAGTTTTTGATTTCATCAGAAACGATGAAGAGGCTTGCATTTGCAAGAAATTAAGTGGGAGCGCTGAGACATATTTATAATACTTTATGTAGATGACATATAGTTGGTTATAAATGATGTAATTATATACTTGATTAAAAAGGTTTCATTGAGAAATTAACTTCAATGAAAGGATATGGACTGAAACAAATTTAGTGTCAAGATCTATGAAGATAGATTGAAACACATAATAAGTTTAAGTCAAAGTACATAGAATGGATATTGAAGTAGTTCAATATAGAAATATTAAGAAACTGTTCTTGTCATGTGAAGGTTTAACAAGACTTGAGTGTATCTGACACTCGATGAGTAAAAACACATGAGTGATTTTAGATCATGAATAATATGTACATAATCAGATATCTTGTGCTCTAAAAAGTTAGGAGCATATACCAGAATGATTCATGTGATGATCATTGAAAAACAGTAAGAATATTCTTGAGTACTTAAGAAGAACCAAGAATATATATATATAGTTTTTGTATGAAGAAAAGACAAACAAATCGCTGTAAAGTGTTGCACCGATATTTGTTTTGTCACATATGAAAATAAAATTTCAATTTCAAATTAGACTAAGTGTTGTTTAAAAGGTAGCACAATGAGCTAGAAGTTGCCTATGCTAGATTTAGAAGAGTTCTAAATATTGTGACGGAATCTACAAAAGAAGGCAGAGTATGTCATTGTTTTGACAATGACAAAGGATGTTAAGTCAAGAGGTTCTTTTAGAACTTGGTGTAGTTCAAATGAGTCGAACTTTGAAGCTATATTGTGTGTGACAATATTAGTGACATATTTCAGACCGCGGAATTAAGGTTCCACCAGAAGACCAAACATATTTAATGCCGACTCATTTGGAAATGAGTGATGCGTTGAGACGCAAATGAATTACAAAATACATACGGTTCTGAGCATGTCAGATCCGTTGACTAAAACCTCTCTCGTGAGCAAAACATGATAAAGCACCGGAAGGCCAAGGTGTTATATCTTTACAAATGTAAACTAGATTATTGACTCTAGTGCAAGTGGGAGACTGTTGGAGATATGCCCAAGAGGCAATAATAAAATAGTTATTATAATATCTTTGAGTTTATGATAATGTTTACATACCATGCTATAATTGTATTAACCAAAACATTGATACATGTGTGTTATGTGAACAACAAGGAGTCCCTAGTAAGCCTCTTGTATAACTAGCTTGTTGATTAATAGATGATCATCGTTTCATGATCATGAACATTGGATGTTATTAATAACAAGGTTATGTCATTATGTGAATGATATAATGGACACACCCAATTAAGCGTAGCATAAGATCACGTCATTAAGTTATTTGCTATAAGCTTTCGATACATAGTTACCTAGTCCTTATGACCATGAGATCATATAAATCACTTATACCGGAAAGGTACTTTGATTACATCAAACGCTACTGCGTAAATGGGTAGTTATAAAGGTGGGATTAAGTATCCGGAAAGTATGAGTTGAGGCATATGGATCAACAGTGGGATTTGTCCATCCCGATGACGGATAGATATACTCTGGGCCCTCTCAGTGGAATGTCGTCTAATGTCTTGCAAGCATATGAATAAGTTCATAAGAGACCTCATACCACGGTACGAGTAAAGAGTACTTGTCAGGAGACGAGGTTGAACAAGGTATAGAGTGATACCGATGATCAAACCTCGGACAAGTAAAATATCGCGTGACAAAGGGAATTGGTATCGTATGTGAATGGTTCATTCGATCACTAAAGTCATCGTTGAATATGTGGGAGCCATTATGGATCTCCAGATCCCGCTATTGGTTATTGGTCGGAGAGAAGTCTCAACCATGTCTACATAGTTCGCGAACCGTAGGGTGACACACTTAAGGTTTGATGTCGTTTAAGTAGATATGGAATATGGAATGGAGTTCGAAGTTTTGTTCGGAGTCTTGGATGGGATCCAGGACATCACGAGGAGTTCCGGAATGGTCCGGAGAATAAGATTCATATATAGGAAGTCACTTTCCAAGTTTGGAAATGATCCGGTGAATTTATGGAAGGTGGTTTCTAGAATTATCCGGAAATAAATTACTATGGAAGGAGGAGTCCCGGAGGGACTCCACAAACCCTAACCAGCCAACCAAGTGGGAGGGTGGAGTCCATGGTGGACTCCACCTCCTTGGCCGGCCAAGAAAAGGGGGAAGGGGAGAGTCCCTGTCCCTCTAGGTTTCGTCCATGAGGCAGTTTTTCTGTTGGGGTCTTATTCGAAGACTTTGGGCAAACCCTTGGGGTTCCACCTATATAATGAGGAGGAGAGGGAGGGGGCAGCCCATGGCTTGGCCGCACCACCCCTGCCCCCTTGAGGCCGGCGCCCATGGCACCCCCTCTCCCCAAACCCTAGCACCCCTCCTCCACTACTTCTCCCGCATATGCTTAGCGAAGCTCCGCCGGAGATCTCCATCAACACCGCCACCACGCCATCGTGCTGCCGGGATTCCGAGGAGGATCTACTACTTCCGCTGCCCGCTGAAACGGGGAGAAGGACGTCGTCATCAACACCGAACGTGTGACCGAGTACGGAGGTGCTGCCCGATCGTGGCACCGTGATCAAGATCTTCTACGCGCTTTTGCAAGCGGCAAGTGATCGTCTACCGCAGCAATAAGAGCCTACTCTTATAGGCTTTGGAAATCTTCAAGGGTTAGTCTCGTTTCATCCCCTCGTTGCTCCCATCTTCTAGATTGCATCTTGGCTTGGATTGCGTTCTCGCGGTAGGAAAATTTTTGTTTTCTATGCAACGAATCCCTACAGTTAACTGCTCTAGTGGCAATCCGCAAAAACCTACTTCAAAATCACGTCCCTGGACATGATCTCGGGATACTGGTGTAAACTTCGACAGGTGCCGCTTAAGGTCTTACCATTATGTCGAGTCCCAGTCATATTTTATCGGGTACCTAACGCGTCCGTTAGGATTTTTCTTCGTATCTGTTGATACGGGAAAAAGTAGCAAACCGACGTCAGAGACGGCGCCACGCCACTCAGAACGGATCTGGGGTCTTACCTTCGCAAAGTTTTTGCGACATTCAGAGATTGTTCGCAACTTTGGCGCTCTGAGAATATATTGTCGAGTGCTTTTTCGGCTGTTGGAATAGCACATTTTATTGAGTCAACGGATGACTTATTTTGCCCTCCCGATGGGAGTATATGTAGAGTTATTTATATAACTCGAGATGTTTTAAAGTAACCATCCTATTATTAGGAAGAAGAGCAAAACCTGGTATATTCTTTACTTCTCTAGCTAGTCACATGTCCTTTAACACCCGGAAACCCTATACCACATTTCCAATTTTATTTGGGCTTCAATTGGAAAGCATAAGAGAAACCCTAGTACTAAATCCAACACCCAAATCCAAGTTGTAAGATGAATTACTCATATTTGGAATTAAAGCTAAGCCATGAACCGAGACCAACTCAACCCTATCTTACAAATTATAGGATTTAACTAAAACTCTTTATTAGAATTTTGTTTCAACTTGTAAGACAAGTAAATAAACACCTCTAGGAGGCAAAGAGCACATCTCTTGCATTATTAATGACTTGGAACATCACTAAAACTAAATTCTAAATCTTTAGAAATAATTAAGCCATCAACCATGCCATGAGATTATCTCCTTAAAAACAAATCAAGTAAAAAAGCTTACCTAGTAGTTCATCACAAGGTTATACAAAATAAAACCTTTCTATATCACTAATTAATTAAACAAGTCTTCAGAAAATACATTAAAACTAAAATTAGCATTTTAATTGTCATTATTAGAATATCTATTTTGTCATATTCAAAACTATAAATACATAATGGTACACAACAACTTTTTAGTACAAAACAGGGCCTAATAATATTTATATTATGAGGAAGTCACAAATTTCAAATAGTTCAAATAGAGTTGAATAAAATAAAACATAAACACATACCTTTTTGTGGTTTTGAATAAAACTCACAATAATAACATTATAGCCAAATCTTAAATATTTCAACACTAGGAAATTATCTTGTGGTCATCTCTAGTAAATTTTAATAGAATTAAATTAGGCCAAAAACCTGCAAAAAATAAAGGAATTCAAAGTTGAATGCAAACCAGAAATATAAAACAGAAAATGAAAAAAGAAAACGGGAAAGAGAGGACTTACCTGGCGGACCACAGTGGCCCAGCAGGAACCGAAGCCGTAGCCCAGCACCATCCCCACGCATGAACCCGACCCGTCCCAAATATTGTTTCGGTATAAAATCAAAGTCAAATGTCTTCGACTTCCTCGCGATGCTCAACAACGTGACGCCAATCCTCCGCCACGATAAGCACGACCACGGATGCTAGAGACAAGCTCAGAGCCTCGCCCAGCCCTTCTTGCATCTGTCCTATCCGAAAACATCAAGATTCTTGCCCAAAACCCTCACCGGCATCACTGTGCATCCCGACTAGACATAACCGTCGTGACGTCGTCCATTGTGCTTGCCTTGACCTATAAATATGCCGGAAGGTCCTCCGTGCAACCCTAGAACTGATCTGCCACTTCTCGTTCTTTCACCCATCTTGTATCTCTCGTTTTGTTCCTAGCACCACTGAGACAACCGTCGAAGAAAACTCCGACTAGCCGTCGATGGGAGGGGGGCAGAGTGGAGATAGAGAGAGGGCCTTGTCGCTTTCTTTCCCCATCCTTCCCCTAGCCCCCTTCTTTGCTTTACCGATTTATTTCTGCCGAATAATGCACAACATCTTGATGAACATATCTATCTAGCATTGTAGGTACTGATATATATACTTCATACATAATTTTATTTTAGTTCATGTATCCATATATAGTGAACATGGAGTTGCACTAAAAACAGAGGATGCAATATTATTAGTAACGATCGAGAGTAAGACAGTAGCTAGTAGAGAGTGGGAAAAGGGAAGGGGGAGAAAGCAAGGGGAGACAAAGAAAAACAAGGGTACGACATCAGCAGCACCAGCAATAATAAGTTAACCCTAGCACACAACAACGACGCCGATTATTAAACGCAGAGGGAAATTAGAAAGAATAAAAGTGAGGGGGGGTGATACCAAAGGAGTGAGGTGAGAGAGCGACGTTTTCCTAGCTAGTACCCCCCTTTGGGTTGGGCTCTGTCCAATTCCGATATCAGCAGCAGCAGGCAGGAGGGATCAGCAGCAGAGCAGCAGCACACAAACTGAGAGTTTTTTTTTCTTCAAGTGCCACCACGCAGTACGGGACTGTATATTAGCCTCCCCGCCCTCCCCCTTTGCGTCGCTCTTCCCTTTCAGAAGGCGATTGCACAAGGCGACCAAGAACTGCTGCTGCTCCCGACCGGACAAAGGAGGGAGGAGAAAAATATAGAGTTAGTCACTCTTCATAGCCGAGAGAGAGAGATAAAGAGATTTCGAGAGGGAGAGAGGGAGACAAGAGAAGACAGAGATGGAGAGGAGGAGGTCTCTCGGAGCTGGCAAGCCTTTCACTCCCTCGCCGAGATAACGATGTGCTCCGACTCATAGGTAAACGCCCGACGGAAAAATAGCTATGCTATATCTGCTAGCTATAGCTAGCTACTACTTTGATTCAGTTCAATTCAAGCTGTTCATCCGTGATTGCCAAGTCGCGGGAGTTGGAGAGATCGGAATCTTTTTTTAAATTTCTCCTCCGGTTTCCGATTCTTAATTATTGTTAGGTTCTTCTTTTCTGATGCCGTGGTTGTTGTTGCCCATGACTTTCTCAGGTTGCTGCGGAAGGAGTGGGGATCCGTTTTCTTGGCGCCGACGACGATGATGACAGTGGCGTCGCCAGCATGGGAATAGCGGCGCCACCGTGTCAGACGACCGCGCACGTGAGCCAGCCGAAGAGCACTGCGGCGATCCACGACGGCCGCCGGCCGGCCACCGCGAGTTCTATGTCCCACTCCCAGGGGTTCCACAGCGGCGTCTACGGCTTCTCCTCCGATGGCTTCGACCGGGCGGGATCCAGCCAGCAGGACCAGCAGCAGCAAGAGCAGCAGCACCACGTGGCGCAGCAGAGTCGGCGCGACAAGCTGAGGGTCCAGGGTTTCGACCCGGCCGCCGCCGGGCTGCTCCCCATCGACGGCGACGACCACGGCGCCGAGCCCGGCGCCATGTACGACCACGCGGCGGCCGCGGGCGCATCCAACATGCTCGCCGAGATGTTCAACTTCTCCGCGCAGACGCCGGCGGGACCCTCCGCCACCGAGCTTCTCGCCAGCCAGATGAACGCAAACTACCGCTACGGGTTCCGGCAGGCGCCGGGAGGGGTAGTAGCCGGCTTGGCGTCCGGCGACGGCGGCGGCTGGTTCGGCAGCGGTGGCCCCGGCGGGGCCAATTTGTTAGGTGAGACGTCATCGCCCAAGCAACCAGGCGGCATCGCGGGCCTCGCCACCGACCCGGCCGCCGCGATGCAGCTGTTTCTGATGAACCCTCAGCATCAGCATCAGCAGTCGAGGTCATCGCCGCCGACGTCGCCTCCGCCGTCGGACGCGCAGTCCGCCATCCAACACCACGAGGCCTTCCAGGCGTACGGCGCGGGCTCGTTCGGCGGCGGAGTGGTGGAAGGGCAGGGCCTGTCTCTCTCGCTGTCGCCGTCGCTGCAGCAGCTGGAGATGGCGAAGCAGGCCGAGGAGCTACGGGTAAGGGACGGCGTGCTCTACTTCAACCGTCAGCAGCAGCAGGCGCCGTCGGTGCAGCAGCAGCTCCCGATAGCATTGCACGGCCAGGTGGGCTCGCTGGGGCAGCAGCTCCACGTCGGGTACGGCCCCGCCGGCGTGGCGGGCGTGCTGCGCAACTCCAAGTACACTCGCGCGGCGCAGGAGCTCCTCGACGAGTTCTGCAGCGTTGGGCGCGGGCAGACGATCAAGGGCGGCGGCGGGCGCGGCGCTGGCGCCGGTGGGTCGGCGTCGAACCCTAACAAGGGCGGCGCGTCCAGCTCCGGCGCCGCCCAGTCGCCTTCGTCGGCGTCCAAGGAGCCGCCGCAGCTTTCCCCCGCCGACCGGTTCGAGCAGCAGCGCAAGAAGGCCAAGCTCATCTCCATGCTCGACGAGGCACGTACCCCACAAACACACACGCCTGTTCTCACTCTCCCGATCTCTTTCTTTCTCATGCATGCATGGTGTCCATAGCTAGCTCCCGCCGGCGACGCGGTGGCGCTTGCCGGCGTAGTTCAGGTAGGTGTGCAACGGACGGTAGGTAGCCCGTAGCATGGTAGGGTTAGCCAGCTCGTACGGCCGTCCAAGTGTCCAACTCCAGAACAAGCGAACTGGCTCTTGTGAGTTTTTTTACCAAGCAGGTGAGTTGCATGGCATGCACAGAGGGATCGAGGAGGCGGCTGCCAACGGCATGCACTGCAGTGGCTGCGGCAGGAGCAGAGCTTTTGGGTGGGATCGTCACGACGCAAACTCCAAGGGGGATATTGGATCTCCAATCATAGTAACATCCCATTTCTTTTTGTGCGGTTGTTGCCGTGATAGCTGCTGTTGCCGCAGCATTCATCGCCTCCCCATATTTCTTTATGTTTTTTTTTTCTGTGCACTCTCTCTTTCCATATCTTCTTCCCCACAAAGGGAAAGAAAGTACGGCCACCAGTTTATATTGTTATATTTCCATCGATCCATCAACACATATACATAGTATATGATTTCTGTCACGTCATGAAAGTTTTCTTGATCATAGTATATATATTAGTGGTTAGTGTTGTGTGAAAGAGGCTATGATTCTAGTCTAGTAAATTTATCTGGCTGGTTCAAGCAAGTGCTCCAAGCAAGCATTCAGCTAGCCCAAGTGAGCTCAGGTAGGTTAGTGTGGGGATCCGATCTGTTAGTTAGAATAGGCACAGTTCAGTGACAAAGTACGAGAGAGAGGTAGCAGTCACATGTCCGTGGAGATACTATATATTACTCCTCCTCCTACATAATTGGCAAGAGATCAGCGATCGCACAGGAACAAATCAGCACATGCAAGCTAGCCGCATGGCTTTGCTGTTGCCGTGGGCCTGCTGCATGCGCCTCCGCTCGTTCGATCTTTCCACCCCCATTTCTCATAATTGTGCCAGCGACACATGATACGCCACGCCCGTGCCTTAATTGCCCGCAACCAAAGTTTGTTTCTTGCGTGTAGTAACTTTGAGTTTTAATTTCCTTTGAAAAAGATGCATGGTGATCGATCATAGTGGGGTAAAACTGTTGATTTTGCATGCAGGTGGATCGTCGTTACAACCACTACTGCGACCAGATGCAGATGGTGGTGAACTTCTTCGACTCGGTGATGGGGTTCGGCGCCGCCACGCCGTACACGGCGCTGGCGCAGAAGGCCATGTCGCGGCACTTCCGGTGCCTCAAGGACGCCATCGCGGGGCAGCTCCGGCAGAGCTGCGAGCTGCTGGGGGAGAAGGACGCCGGCACGGGGTCGGGCCTGACCAAGGGGGAGACGCCGCGGCTGCGCGCCATCGACCAGAGCCTCCGGCAGCAGCGCGCCTTCCACCACATGGGGATGATGGAGCAGGAGGCGTGGCGGCCCCAGCGCGGCCTCCCCGAGCGCTCCGTCTCCATCCTCCGATCATGGCTCTTCGAGCACTTCCTACACCCGTACGTGTACTCAACCTGTTCGTCCGTTTGCATGCATCAGACGTACTACTGTTCCTTCTTCTATCTCTAGGTTCTTCTAGCCTGGCTTGGACTTTGCATTATGCTTTGTGCATGGGATCGATCTGTCGACATGGTGTTGTAGGGGCAGCAGCTTCTGCTTTGTTCCTGCGCTATCTTTCTCTTCCCTCTTTCTTGTTTTCTGCTGCATTGCTTTAGCTAAAGCTGTAATTTTTTCGAGATCCACGCTAAAACCAACCGGCCGGCAGGGGCAGGGGCCATCAGCCATGCCGGGGACTGTGCATATTCCTCCCCTTTTGCCCCTCCTGCTCCAGGATTACTTTCCCATCATTGCAGAAATTCAACTTTCTCCACTAATTTTACTGCGGCTAGTGGCTGCAGCAGGGCTGGATATACTGCCTGTCAGTGAACGTAGTAGCAGCAGCAGGAATTCTGCTCCTCTTTTGTTCAAGCTTTTCACGCGCGCGCAAAAGCTTACATATATAGCTGCTCCACGTACGCTGCCTTCGCCTGCAATTATCCATTCATTCCTAGTAGGAGCCTTTTCTGGCTTCTGCATGCATGTAGTATCAGCATGGGCGAGTGGTAGTAACCTTTACGTTGCAAGTCTATCCCGGCCATTGCCATGCTCTCTGCGAGAGATCAAAGTTCAGAGGATAATTTATCTAGGAATCCGCTTCAGTTTGTCCTGCTTGGCTGCATCCAACTGCATGTGATTCATTGTATGACCATCGCACGTATAATTCGTATATGATTGCTGAATAGTGCACTGCCCGTGCTGCTTGTGCTGTTCCTCCTGCTGCTTGTGCAGTAAGGCCTCAGGCTGGCAGGGATGCATGCAGCCTTAACGAACGTGTGTCCCTTTTGCATCTTGTATGCATGCTGATCCCTTGTTTGCCGTGTCTGCATGCAGGTACCCGAGCGACGCCGATAAGCACCTGTTGGCGAGGCAGACGGGGCTGTCCAGGAACCAGGTTTGTGCCACTTTCCCTGCATGCACAGTATGCACGCATTGCATATACACCGTAGATATACATGCATGCATGGTGTCGTCCGTAGCACTGTTGACCTTACCCGATTGTGCTGTTTGCATGGTCTATGATTGGGTGGCCATGCAGTATTCCTTTTGGCATCAATCTCCAAATAGAGCTGCTGCATGCAGCGTCAGTCTTAACTACTACTACTATCTCCTTTGATCTTGGGAGTATCTAAAGATGGATGCTGATTATAGCATCTAGTATACATTTTTAGTTGGTTTATGAGCAAGCATGCAACAAATAGTACAAAAATTGAAGCTGAGAAAAACTGATAATAGTTGCCGCGTAAATATATTTTATTATCCCTAAATGCTACCAACTACTTAGACGCATTGCAACCGAATACAGTACCAGCTTAACAAATTGTGTACCACAAAAGCATTTAACATATCTTGAACACATATAAACATTAATAAATATTTAGTAATGTAGCGTCTCGTCGTAATCAGCTTAAAAGGAGCATATGGAGAACATGGTGGGCGTTTTTGTTTGTAAAAATAAAATAAGAATGAACAACATTCCTGCAAAAGAGCACTCGAAGTGTTATTCTACACGTTCTCTCTAAATAAAACATATTGTCTCTATACACTGGCCCCAGTGATAAGACTTTCGTGAGCTACGTGCCAGATGGCCGTCATCATGCCTACTCTAAATGGTGCGGGGCTCTACAAGTCAGCAACGACCAAACTTCTACTTTTGCCCGCTTTTCCGACGCTATCAACCGCTTGGGCATCTCATGACCTATTGCCCTTGGGCACAAATTATTTGTTCCCGAGTTGGCCACAACCTAGCTAGCCTTCACTCCTTCTAACCTAGATTGTATCCAGATCAAAACACTCTTTCCAACTGCCTTTCAAGCCGCTTGACACCCCTACCTTGTGACTGCAAGGGCCCGAAGTTCATGAAAAAAATTGACAGCGGGTGATGAGCTTGGTTGTTGGCGGCTCATCGACATCTAACCGTGCGAGCGAATGGTTAGTGTAGGGCCAGTGGGTAACAATTATGTCACCCATAGTATCGCTCTTCGTGTGGATTTTTGTTTTGGTTGTTCCTTCTAGTTAAACCCATTTCCTCTCTTACTAATGAAATTCATGGATCTCATGGGTGCATCACTACCCTTTATCGACCATCCCCGTATGGGTACTTAAACCACTACACTAGTGTGTTCAACTCGAGTGAGTGACTTCTTGTTAGTGGGTGTTCTAGCTCCACTGCTAGGTGGTCGTCAGTGGAAAGGGAGCACCACCAACTAATGTTGCATGCCCGTCCATGGAGACCCGCCTAGGGTAGGCTAGAAATCCATGCTAAAGGATATTCACTAACTTGTGGATTATGTGCCCATCTACAAATACTATGTCCTATGACGACGGGCTTTCCTTACAGTTCATGGGCGAAGTATGTCACATGAAGATTTATGACTCGACTTCGGTTGATGCCTTAACTTGCCAGTTGGTAGTTAGATCTTTGTGGGGGCTAATTGTATCCTTCTTTTTTAGCCTAGAAAAATCATAAATATAAATATGAAACATCACTATTCTTACATATTCAACACAAATCACAACTAAAATTGGGACTTTTATATATACATACTCAGCAAAAGGTTAGAAAGAACACAATGTGGATTTATCAACATGGGTGTAGAATTGAAAAAAATCAGTGTGCCTCCTTTCCAAAACAATAAGTATTATTTCCTCTACAAAAATATATTATATTTTGTTGTAAAGTGGCTTTAAAAAATTTATTATTTTTTTGGTGGTATTTGTAGTAATTTATACAACATATTGATACAAACAAAATTCACCACTACATAGGTAAAATCTATATGGTGGTCCGAATAATGCTAGTAAAATATCTCATAGTTTTCAAATATTAAATTATTAACTGTAATGCATATCGGATTGATTTTAAAATGTAGGCTACAAGAGCATCATAGTGTCATGGTTGGAGCTAGCGTTCTCCCGCTCCCAACCAACAAACATTTTTTCCTTCGAAAGGGCTTCTAGTAGTTGCCTGTCTAGGATTTCCTTTAGTGTCATGTGTGCTTTGTTTTGGTTTTGGTATCACCATCCCAATTAATGATTTTAAGAAAATTAGTAGATATTCTATTTAAAAACAACATGTATATTATAATTTAAGATAAGTGCATGTTTGTAATTGTACTACAAATGCACATACTTCAAGATCCACGCAATCCCTGTCTTTAATAAAGCAAAAACCCCACCAATTCGTTAATGATAGTCTATCTCTACATGCATGCTATCCATATTATCCATTTTTTTAGCCTTCATATTATCTATGCCATCTCGCTAATAATAGTCTACCTATAAATTCAAGCTAGCCACATGCATCATCATTTTTTAGCCATCCATTTTTTCGATAATGGTGCTTTTCAGCCATCCAATTGTCCACACATATTAGAGTTAAAGAAATTATCGCAACGCACTTTCGACGGTGCAGGCATATCCACATATTGGAAGCGTACACTAGCTATTCGTATATCTGCTTTCGTATTTCTGTTTTTTAGGTATCTGTCTATCTTTCTGTTCATCTCTCACTTTTGTACCTTTGATAGACGTGGTCCCTTCACAGGTACCCCTCATGCATGTCCTAAATTAACCCATGCCCCTCTCTAGCCTGTTAGTACAAACTTTTCCTTAGCTGTTTGCCCAATGCGACAACGCAAGCCCTGTCCATCTTCAGCTCCTTGTCGCGTGATATCTCTTCCGGGACTCGTGAACAAACTCCACAGGCATGCATGTGTGTGGTCGATGGCTCGATGCTACCTATAGGCCACAAGAAAAACCCTTCATCCGGAGATAATCTACACCCGCTCGGCTCTGTGAACATATATTCTTCGTATCTCAGCTCAACAACAGTTGGTAGCCTTAACTAACATTATAAAACATATTTAGTATTTTTTAGGATGGTGCCTCTGTCAAACTAAACATCATTTAAAATTAGCCTATGAGCTGTGTGTCACGGTAACTTTGATAAGGAAAATATACTTCACAACTTATGATGATGAATTACAGCTAGCAGTATGTCTTCGGTAGAGCTTATTTAGAATGTAATTAACCTTCTCCCCTCGTTAGCACCGTAGTTTTATTGAGTCTATCCTGTAGGTACAGGCCCGTTTATTCCAAGCTAACCATCCAACTTTTTTTTACGTATATATAGCTACAAATTGACTAGTGAACCTACCTGATTTGATTCAGGCGGAGAATCCCTGCTTCTAATTCATGATCTGGTCCAACTATCTTAACCAACTGTTGATTTCATAAGGCTTTGATTACATCAACATTGTGGTAATCGTGTATGCGTCCGCAAACTCTCTATGCAACCCGATGGTATCTTCTATGCAACCAACTACATGTGCCTTGATTTTGAATCAGCATAATTAATCTATTCTCTTTTAGTTTATCTGACTGATGTGTGCCACCTAGTTACCTTCGTTCACAAAAATCTCTGTGCAAATAATTTAAGCACCTAGGAGCTAGCCTTGGGGGTACTAAACAATCATTTTCTAATATAGAAAAACTGTTTTCGCTTTGGTGTTAACTATGTGAACAAAAAATCAAAGTTAGTATAATATTATTTTTTCACATGACCAATATCGATCATTTTCCAAAAAACAAGAATAAACTTCAAGACTGGGGAATGTAATTTCAAGGAGCTAAAAAAAGAAAACAGGAATTGATTTTAAGATATTCTAAAAATGATTTTTAGGAGGATGGAACAAATTGTTTGCAAACAATAAAAACAATAAAATTCTTAAATCATCTTTGCATGGAAAATTGCTTTTATATCCGTACATTTCAGTTCTACCGAGTTAATTGACATTTTTTGTGTTCATCTTGTTTCTCCAGTAGAAATTCTTCCTTGAACTAATCGGATTCAAATTAGTGTATATGTGTAAACTTAATGGGATTCAAATTAGTGTACATGTGTATAGGTTGACTTGGTTTCTTAAACCCCCAAAGCAATCAAGTCAACTTATACACATATACACTAATTTGGTAAAAATAGATAAATGCAGAAAAAATTGAAGCTTAATGCAGCAAAAAATAGGTACACCATTTTTTGATCATGATATTACATATGATGTCCAATTTCCGTATGAACAACTTGCTCATCATGGTTAGTATAAACTATCATGTATCAGGAGTTAGCCAGTAAGGAATATTTAAGGATGTAATACACGATTATTTTGTGAACCAACATACATGCCCACGAGGCCTTACATAATTCAAATCTAAGTTAGTGTGAGCATCCTTGCCCTTTTGAACTCATTTCAGGTACTAGCTAAAAGATTTGATACACGTGCCATTGCGTTGGCTGCTAATTAAACTACATATAAAATTATAATAATAAAAATACTAACACAATTAACTATTTATTCTGTATTTTATTTATTAGATTGATCATTTCATATTATGATCTACTACTAAGAATCGTTGCTCTTATGTTTGTTTGCTTTAGAATCTTACTTTAATTAATTTTAAATTTAGGTATATACTTAGTTTATGGTTCAACACATTTTGTCTGATAATAATGGTTTATTGTTGCTGCTGCTTTTTCATTCAACACACCAAATTATTCTAGGAGGCCATATAAAGTACTTCCTAACAAATTAATTAGGATGAATGTCGTACACGCGAAGAAATTTAGTTTTCAGTGTTATATGTATCTTATTCTTATGTAAATATTTTTCAGTGACATCTTTGCAACGGAACATGGTAGGAGGCCTGGCAGTTATTTTTGCGGATAAAGAGCCAGGATAATGTCAATTTAATTACATTTACCATTTAATCATGAGCAACGAGCCAGAGACGCATACATAAACATCTAACCTGACGTTCATAATAGTGGAAAGGAACTACTAATTGAAAACGAAAGCATAGGACACAAGCGAAACAGGACAAATAAGCGTGGTAAAACCGAAAATGACAGCTAGGACTGCTGAACTAAGGTAGCTAGCTGCCCTACACGTCCCTGCAAACATGCATGCATGCATGCACGCATGGCGCCATTGCTCTATGGACCCGTCCTATGCCTGCAATAATTCCTTTGATTTACCTTTGGATCCACTCCAGGTATCGAATTGGTTCATCAACGCCCGAGTCCGGCTATGGAAGCCCATGATCGAGGAGATGTACCAGCAGGAGACGAAGGAGCTCGAGGGCTCTTCCGCCGGCGGTGGGGCGGGCGGACCAGAGTCCGGCAATGACCCCTCCGGCGCCGACGACATGCACTCCCCCACGACCACCGGCGCGATGCAGCACTCACACTTGCAGCCGCAAGGAGTAGTAATGCAGCACGGCGGCGGCAGGTATGGCATCCAGCAAGAACACGGTATGCCTGGCATCCACCCCCACAAGCTCGACCCCGGCGCAGCGGGGCCCTCGGCGGCGGACGCCGCCTTCGTCGGCCTCGACCCGGTCGAGCTCCTCGGCGGCGACGCGCACGTCGGTGCCGCGGACGACTTGTACGGGAGGTTCGAGCCCGGGGTCAGGATGAGGTACGGGCCCGCCACCACAGGGGCGGCCACCGGCGACGTGTCACTCACGCTTGGCCTGCAGCACGCCGGCGCCGGCAACCCGGGGCCGGACGCCAGCGGCCGGTTCTCCTTGAGAGACTACAATGGTTGCTGATGCCTACACATATCTTGATTATTCATTCATGGCTCACGCACATGCATTGCATCATCCGGAGTAGCATGCATTGAGGAGATCAAAAGGGGGAGAAGAAAGCAACAAGAGAAGAGAGTGATCGATCGGGATTTAGAGAGATAAACTTTCATGGTGCCTGGAGAGTGATGCATGGGATGGGCTATATTAATATGAGACAAGTCTTCGTCATCTTCATTTTCTTCTTCTTATTCTTCCTCCTCACATGATTCTTAATTTAGCTAGGTTAATTGCTTTTGTTAGGCATTATTGTTGGGGGGCTAAGCAAAATCTGTATACAGGAAAAGAAAGATAGGAAGTGTATGTTAGTTGTAGTCACACCTTTTTTGTTCTCCTGTTCTGTTCCATGTTGTGTTTTTTGTCCCTTTTTTAGTCTTGGTGTACCTATTTTTTTCTCCTTTCTTCCATCTGTAACTGAACATAAGAGAAACATACATACATATACATGCATATATTGGGGGGACATAAACCTATGTGTACACATGGCTACGGCCTACGGGCTAAAACAAGAGTAGATGTGCATACATACACTCCAGTACAAGTGTGGTCACGGCTGGCTGGCATGTACCTGCAACTTGTGCGTGGCTCCTTTGATTTTGCCCCACCTTTTGGGGAATCCAATTGATGCCCATGTCGGGGCAAGTTTCTCGTCTCCGATCGCTGCTGAAAACAGCACGTAGTACCAACAACTGCTACTAGTTTTTACAGTAGAATTCATTAACAGGCCTGATTGGACTATGGTCGGGCCTATCAATCAATGAATCAATCAGTCGTCAGTGTAGTACGTAAGTAGCTAGGCGAAGTAATGCAACTCCAAGAGCTAATTAACTCTTTCCTCAGTTAATTTGCAAAAAAAAAACTCTTTCCTCAGTCGATGAACAGAGCTTAGCTTGGCTAGTTCTGCTAGTTTTGCAAAATAGAGTTTGAACATCGGACCAATTGGCTAGAAGAGGATGGCCAAATTGTGGGAATTGTTCGCTTCGCAATCAAGTTCAAGAGTCCGTATCTCACCTTATCTTCAAGTGTCACTTCTCCTAAGAATTTGGAATGCCATTCTTCTTTGGTGTGGGCAACTAGACATTCATACGGCGCTTTGGGCTAACGAGGAAAGTGTTTTTGATTGCTGGATGGAGATGGCCTTGGGACATGGAAACTCCTGAAAGGCTATGGCCTCACTTCTTATGCTTGTGTCTTGGGTGATTTAGAAAGAACGAAATGCAAGAGTTTTCAGTCATCACGCTTGGCTGGCTCACATTGTAATCACAAAGATCAAATGACGAGGCCAAAATGTGGAGCATCGCCGATGCGGAATTCTTGACGATCCCGGAAGAGTAATGTTGTATGTCAAGTTCTTGGCGTCAACAAGGCATTTGTCCTAAAAACCTTGTCCTTGATTAATGGAAGTGGCAAATCTTTTGCATTATTTAAAAAAAAAACTTTGTTCATATTAACGTTGCTGATCGATCACAGCAAGCAACGATGGAAAGGACACCCAATGGGTCTGGCAACCAAAACGGTAGTTGGGTACGCCAGGACGAAATCTTTCCCCGTGAGGACGGAGAATAGTGCAGAAATATCTGAAAGGAAGAGCAGCGTAGCTCGTCAGTTGTACGCTCAGGTGGAGCTAGCAAGTTCAGATAAAAATGTTGACGTATATGCCCTGGGAGGTCGGCCGCCGTCGGCTCTGCGAGTGGCAGAAGCAGTGTCGGGGCCGTCGCCGGCGGCCGGCTGCCATGGCGTGCAGCCCCATTGTACGTCGGCGGAGGCAACATGATTGAGATTGAGCGGGCCCATTAATGTGAGAAATTGTGGTTGATTGATGGGCAGCAGCAGCACGGACGACAGGGACGCACACGCTTGGTAGATTTGGTTGCCAGAGGAAGGAAGGAAGCAGGCGGATCAATCCGTCACTCAATGCGCTCGTCCACCGGTCCAAGAAACCATCGCCCATCTCCTCCGGTACTGGCCGGAAAGGACAGCCGTATATCGATCAATCAATGGCGGACTCTCCGGTTAATTTAGCCGCTCGTGTGATGCCTTCGACGGTGCTGCTAGAGAGGTTGGTGTCAAACTGCAACAAGAGGAAACTGTTTCAGTCAGTACAGAGTTCGACCTGATTGGGCCGACCAAAGAGGAGATACCAGCCTAGCACGATCTTTCAGACTATTTTTCCCTTTCTGAAGTGAAGCTTTCCGACAGCCGACTGGATTTACAGTCATCATTGACATGCCAATTTATAAGCTTCAAACTTAACTTACGTGCTCCAGGTGTTGGGCACAGGGTGATGTCAACTTCTGGTTGCAGCATGCGACACAGTGATGAGGTCACCTGGGAAAGGCCTGGAACCTTAACCTACAGTACCTTAACTACCTAACAGTTCAGAAAAGTCTTATTCTAGCTTTGAGCCTTCGACGCCCCAACTCTGAAGATCGAAGAACATGGCGACCCTGCTTCCAGGCTCTCCGTTGTTCCAGCAATACCGCTCTTACAACGGTCAACCGCCAGCATGTCAGGTCTTGTTCATGTCATCTTAGTATTATGAGCACCTTTGCTGCTCAAAACTGCGTTATGGTTGCTTTTCGAACCTAAAATTGTGTGATGATTGCAGCCCTAACTGAAACCAACAGCTTCAAAGGACAGTTATCATGGCCTGGATTGCTATGTGACCATGGGAATCAACTGATGCGAGCGGTTCAGTCTACTAGCTGTCTGCTATGCCAAACATCAGGTTCTTCCTTTCCAGCTTTGCCACCAAACCTTTGAGGTACATCTGCTGCCCCTACTTCTCCACCAATAGTAGGATCAATGTACCAACCATTTTGATCATCTGTTGGAGGTCGCCTCTATCAAACTCAAGCGGCCAGGTTTTCCATTATGAGTTGATGTTAGGCAAGCAGTCGGTTAAACATGACCCACGCATAAAGAACGACATGCAGGACACTCATGTATGGAGTTCTGTAACAACATTGCACGAAAAGTTCATGAAACACAGTTGTGCAGATTACAATATGAAGTTATGAGCATGTATAATAAAATCCATATTCATGGCAACTATGGGCCAGGGGCCTCCAATCAGTTGACTGATGAATTCAATAAAAAAAACAGAAATACGAACATGATGAGCATTTTTAATTCCATAAGTATATGTGCAATGAAACAGAAATCACTGAGCTGGATTTGTTCATAATGCAGGCCATTGTGAACCAGAAACCGGACCTTCTTGTTTCACGTGCAAATAAATTTTTAGGGGGCAGTATCTACTCCATAGTACCAATGTGGAAGGCCCACGATGGTTTCCCCATACTAAAATAGATATCGAAGTGTTGAATTGACTGTTGAAAATAAGAACAATTTAGTAGATGATGAAACTATGCTTCATGCTAGCCAAGCAGTTGGTTAAACATGATACACACGTAAAAATAATATGCAAGACACCCAACGTATGGATGATTGTCCGAACAGTTCACGAACCACAGCTTCAAAGTTGAATATGGATGATTGTACTAACATTTTGGGGCAATACCCAGTCTACAGCAACGAAACGGAAGGCCTATATGGCAGTTTTCTAAAACTGAAGATATTAAAGTGTTGGGTTGACTGCTAAAAACAAAATCATTTACTTGTAAGAATCACTCCACAGAAATAACATATCACATCAGCTGCACTGGATAGACGTTCACACATCAAAGGCTTTAAAGTGAGCTCTAGATATTTAGGTTCTCACGAGGATTATAGCTGTCAAATGGTTGCTTCATTCTATTTTGCATCTACACAAACCTCAGAATACTTCTCCAGAAATGAAAACATATTTGGCATGCATACATTTATGAGCTACTACAGATCTCTATGACTCAGCATGGGTAGAACCAGTAGACAGTTATATTTGTCATGCACAAGGATCATAGCTTTGACAAAGGTTATATCATGCACAAAACATAATGATTTCAGTGATCCTTTGGCTTATCCTTGGGAATCTCTGCATCCAATTTCTTGGGAGGCGGTACAGCTTCTTTTGCAGACCTGCAGCATTATTCAATTTAATGATGAGTTAAAACAAACAGGAAATATAGTGTTGTTCATAAACAACAGGAGTATAACAAGTGTTGTCAATGTCAACATTCATCATGGCCCCTAGATTCTCAGATTGTCCCTAGCCACTAAAATTCATATCCACCAGTCAATCAGCTTTCCCACAGTTGCCTCAAGAATATCAACGAATTATAGTCCACCATAAAAAATATTGACATATGTAGAGTGTATAGTTTACACTGGTAAAGACCGAACTGAGAAGTGAGAATATATAGGGGACTACACATTACAACAGGTTTATGATTACAAAAAGGTGTTCAGTACTATCATATATATATACCTAACTTTTCACTTTTTATGTACTCACTCCGTCCCATGAAACTTGTCTTAACTTTGTCCAAAACTCCAAATTTAGGTGCATCTAGACACTATTTATTTGGACAAAGTCAAGACGAGTTTCATGGGACGGAGAGAGTATGATATATGGAGTTAATTTGAAACCATAACTTATGAAGCAGAAGGGGATAAAATCTTAATTGCTAACAATTGGATTGTGAAGGCAGACATATTTCAGGTGATAATATAGGAACTTTCACGGCGCGTCGTTTCTTTATAAATGTAACATGAGACCGAGTGTCCCTTTTTCTAGGTACAAACAAGCATTTAGCATGATTTGGTAACTATAGCAAGAGTAACATGACATTTGATCAAAGCCCTGGGCTAACCGGCAACACAAATCCCTCCAAGCTTTACCTAGTTACGCCCAATCGGGCCTGAACAACCTTGAGAAGTGGTCTCAACCCAGGTCAAGCTCGGATGTTCAAACAATGAAATGGGGTTAACATGTTAATCGTAGCTAATTAGATGATGTGGCAAAATATGCATGTAAACTTAAGAAGAAAGCGTACTCTAGACTTCATTCAACAGCAATATATCCAAATATATAATAGGTTTCATTACCTAAAGCGTTTATTTGACTATTTCCCTTAGGCCATTAACACATCAACTTCAAATACATTGGACCAACTAGCAAAATCGCTCGAAGAGCATAGCTTGCTAGGACGACAACTAACACAAGTGCATCAAAATGTCTTAGAACATGCTACCATTGATATCTTCTTTGCTTTGCTCTAAGATTCGGGTTCAGAAACTTAACCCTGCACTTCTCAAACCATGCTTAAAAATATGCTTTTGTTTTTCATGAAAGAAGTAAATTCTTTGGCTGGATCAAGCCAAATTCATCCAATCCAATTTGGTCCCTAGCTCATCATAATGTTCCTAGCTACTCACAATTTATATCCAGCACCACCAGTCAAACAGCTTTCCCACGGTTGCCTTGAGAGACTGCAGTAGTGTATTAGCATTAAGCACTCGCTCAAAAACAAAAACAAAAAAATCAACCAACCATATTAGAATCCACCACTCAAATAGCTACTGTAAAAAACGTTAAAATCGCAATTTCGAATAGCTACTCCTAAATTTTGCCTCCGATTACAAAACGACTCCTAAGCTTAAACCTAGATATTGATCCCCGATGAAGAGGCGTGCTAAAACTAGCATCCACATCTAACAACCTAACTTGAGCAAGAACAGCAGACAGGCAGGCAAAAGGAAGCAGGGGTACGGGAGGGGGCAGTTTGGCGGCGTTACTTGGATGCGGCGGACGCGGTGTCCTCCTCGAGCCAGTGCCGGATTTGGCGGGCGTTGCGGCGGAAGACGGCGCCGGACTTGCGGACGTCGGTGGTGAAGAGGAGCACCGCCGCGCCAACCGCCGCCACCGTCACGATGAAGTTGGTGAGCGCCATCGCCGTCTCTCGCTCTCGTCGGTCGGGGTGTCGCGGCGGCGGCGGCGACCGGAGCTCCAACTCCCTCTGCCTGCACTTCGTGGATCCTGGAGAGTCTATCCTTCAGTTTCTGGGAATGGTGCAACTCGGCCCGGCCCACCTAGTTGACGCTCGACGCGCACGTTAGTGCGCCGACGCCTGAAGGAGGCTCCCGGGGGGCCGGCCCAATTAGCTCGCATACTATGACTAGACACTCAAATAAATTTGGGATCAACATATCCAGAGAGTCATTCAAGTGTCCAGAAGCTTAAGTGATAAAGGAATTTATAAAGAATACCTCATATAACTCAAACAAGTCACAAAAACAACATAGGACAAAATCTGTCTAAAATTGCAACAATTGAAAGATGATTTTTGAAACGCCACTTAGGAAAATCCGAATAATCTGAGAAAAAATATGCGCGTGCAGACGATGAAAAGATGCATTTAGGATAAATAGCACATATCATTTCAAGTTACGTGGATTTCTGGTGATTTTTTAACGGTAAATAGCGGCATGCAGGAAACCGCAACTTGAGCATTTGTAACCATCTCTTAACATGAAAGAAGAAAATAAAAAATAACCTATAACTCTACAAAAAAAATCACAAAGCAAAAAAAAACTCGATGAAAAATAACCGGGTTACCTCTCATAAAACACTTTCTTTAAAGCCATATAGCTAGGCTTTGTACCTTTTTATTCAAGAAGGGCTCCAATCATGGGAGCATTTTTTCTTTGATCCCTCCTTTCTTGGAAAGTGCTCCAACAAATTCTTGTGTGAACTGGAATTTCACATTCCCTTCCTTCGAATCAATCATTGCACATGTCTTTCTAAGAAAAGGTGTTCCATGGGATTTTAGTCTCCGTGTAATAAAATCAATGTGGAGATAAGTCATATGAAATTCAACCATGGCATTATCAACTCTACCTAAAGCATTTCTTGTAGAGCGATCAGAAAGTTTTAAATTAGTATTGCATTTTTTCATAATACCAATGTTGATTGAATCATATAATGTTTTTGGAATATCACTCAGACTAGATCTGAAATAGGCATAGTTGTGCATTTAATCTTTCCTATAGTGACATGTATTTTTGGCTCCCATATATCCCCAATCTTAGATGGTATCATAGCCCTATTTTTATACCTATTTATTTTCTCTTTAAACACAAGATCAATGATACAAGATCCAAAACCTGTTTGACACATATTAGTAGAAGAATAACTAGCATATTTTTGCAACATTGTTAATAATTCATGCAAAGACCATTTTGAAAGATTTAGTGGACGATCATTAGGAATATCATTAAGAATTTTAATCTCCTCAACTTGTTTAATATCATCTTGTTTCTTACTCGCTTCCTTGGGATAATCAGTGATATCTTTAGCAAAGTTCAAAAATTTGCTCATGTAGGATATCCTATTATGAGCATATATTAGAGTGAAATCCTTAGTTTTCACATAAAGTTCCAAGGAGTTAATTTCATTAGACAGTTTAACCATGAGATCATTTGTATTCTTATGCCTTAAGCATGTATGAGAGCAAGCATGATCAATACAACTTCGGATAGGAGCATCTCCTACCACATCATTTAATTTCTTTACCACATCTACTAAATAGAGTTTTAACTTTTCAATTCCCTTTTCTTATTTAGTTTGTGTGGGATTTCCAAACAAACTAATTAGCACATAAATAACATAATCCTAATTTGCATTAACAAAGATATATGGGTTAAAGAATCAAGGAAAACTCTTGACCATGTGTCTAGCCCATTCGAAAAGCTTGTTAATATATGGATTTGTGCATGAGGATAAAAACTTTATTTGTTAATTTCATTCATTCTAAACCATACTTCCATCAAAGATTCTCTAGGATATTGTGCAAAGTTGTTAACATCATCATTAGGACATGGACTATACTTGAGGTAGAGATATCAATGATAGTTGATTTCTATGTTTTTTTCAATTTTAAACAAGAAAGAAAAACAAGATTAACACAAACTAAAAACTATAACAAAAAGTAAATTAATACAATTAAGAAAACTGAAAACTAAAACAACGAACAAGTCTAAAAGGATGAAGAAATTCTTACAACCGAGCATATATAGAGATGTAGTCCTCCCCATGCTTAGAAGGCAGTAAGTTGTTGCTCCAACTGTTATGAACAAGATTGCAATGAAACCAACTTTTTCGCTAGCAATGGCGCCAAACAATACTTTCTTGACGGCAATATAACTACATGTTTTCTCCATCTTGTTGGGACTCAAAGTGTAGAGTGATGCAACAAGGGTGATTTTCCCCACAAGGGTGACTCGAGGATTTATATCAAACTCTCAGGGAAAAAGTCATGTTCTTCCTTCAATCATTTTCAAACAACATGTCAAGTAATAGAAACAATTTTGTATCCCCAACTCCACCGAAGTGTTTGTCAAGTGCAAAAAGGTGTAAGTAACACAAAACTTAAATAAATTAAGAAATTAAAGTGGTTATTTCTGTATTTTTGAAATAATAATGTGCTACAAGTAAAAGTGCAACTAAATCAAGTTTAAATGTATTTCTTATGGTTTTAAATGGAGCAGGGTTTACAGTTTTCTTGATCTCTCTCATAAATATGATGATGTGAATATAGCACTTAATAACATCCGACAAGTGATATCAAGTAATATTGTGTAATTGATGCATCAAGGCGTAGCATAGGGATGATGCAACACATCTCACTAATATTTCCTTGGAAGGAGATCCTCTCGGACGAAGTTCAAAACTAAACAGAGTATTGCCTGAAATATTTTAACATGAAGTGGATGTAATCTTACTATATTCAGTAAACATTGTATTGTAACTAGATGAACAGTAGCATACACAATCATTTTATCCCTATAGAGGTAACCAATGGAAAGTAAAAAACCTACTAGCACACAAAGTATTGTTGCAACGGCATGTGTACCACTAAGTTACTCTATATAATACAGACACATCTCCTAGATAGGTTCTTGATACAAGTTTTATCTTAACATAACATACATGAACGGGATAATATATGCATCTACCAATACATCACGCATATAATACTACCAATACATCAAACACATAATACTTCATTGCACCTCATAACTCATCTTATTACAAAAGATCCACTATCAAAGCATTAGATAGATGATCACAATCATATAGGAAGCTCATGTTATACCAATTAGTAAAGAACATATGGAGAGATGATATAAGGCACTTCCACAACCCATAGTCCAAAGGTGGACTACTCTCTCTTCATATTGGTGGCGGCGATTGACGAGGGATCACCTCGGCAATGCCTACGTATTGTAGACTTGGGTTTCGGAAGAGAGCGACGATGGAGATTCCGGGAGCGAGATTAGGCACACGACGTACCCAGATTCAGGTCCCCTCGGTGGAGGATCCCTACGTGCTGCTAGCAATCTAGTATATGATCATATGTTTGTTTACAAGGTGCTGCCGTAGGCGGAGCTATGTTGTTTATGTGTTGGCCTCCTCTCTATCGGGTGCCCTGGCTGGCTTTATATATGCAACCAGCCTAGGGTTTTACAAAAGTCCTAGTCGACTACTTCTTCGAGTTGCCTTGTTGGGCGTTCTCCATATTGGGCCGAGCCAGGTATACTAATAATGGGTACCCGAAGGGTATACCCATGTCAGTAGCCCCCGAGTGTCTTGGGAAGTCGAAGACTTGCGTAGAGACTCCAAGCATAACCATCTCCAAAGTCGAAGAAATACAAGGCGAGGTCCATATCGAAGATCATGTGTAGCGTAGATGATGTCTCGAAATTATTTTTCTATCGGGTGCGCGGCAGCGCTCCCAATGGGAGTAACCCTCGAGTCTATGGGAAAGTGCTTGCACTTGGGCATAGACTCAAGTTCTACTACTCGATGAAGAACTTGACCATATTTCTGGGCGCAACATCTCTTTTTATCGACTCATGTTAGAAGACTTAACAAAATCCAGCGCTCCCGATGGGAGTAGGCTCCACTCGACTCGCAGAGTCGAGTTGAGTCTACAAACCTTTATTTAACTAGAAGACAAAAACACGAAAAACTCAGGTCAAGTAAACTATTTTTCTATTTTGTCTTATTTTGATATACATTTTTCTTCATGAAGCTGAAGCTTTGGGTAAACAACTTTGCTATATTTATTTGAGTCGCAGAATTGGATGAAATCGGAAGAAATCTCCAGACTTCATTTCTTTATTTTTCATATATTTAGAGTGCATGGAAACACTATATTTTTCTCGACTTCTATATTGCACAGGGATATTGGTAAATAGGGTTGGTTCATCCGAAAGCTCGGGTACCAGTTAATGCACTTGTGGCAATCCGTATAAACCTACTTCAAACTCGCGTCCCCGGACATGAATTCGGGATACTGGCGTAATTCGACATGTGCCGCTTAAGGTCTTACCAGCTGTTATCACCAGAATTTGACCAAGTCAGAGGTGGGCCGCGATCAAGATGGGCTTAAAGATTATATACGGAAGAAATACGTGAATCGGCCTTGTATGCAAAGTTGGGCTAGATTACCCATATATCTGTAATATAGTAGATCGCATCTTAGATAGAGTTTTACCCGTGCACGGTTAGGTGCACGCCTAAATTAGAAAGTCCCCTGGACTATAAATATGTATCTAGGGTTTATGAAATAAACAACAACCAACGTTCAACCAACAAATCAATCTCGGCGCATCGCCAACTCCTTCGTCTCGAGGGTTTCTACCGGTAAGCATCATGCTATCTTGCGATCTAGGCAGCACAAGCTTTATGTTGTTCATGCGTTGCTCGTACTGAAGCCTTTTTGATGGCGAGCAACTTAGTTATCTTAGATATGTTAGGGTTAGTATTGTTCTTCGTATAACATGCTATCGTAGTGCAACCCTTGCATATCTAGCCGCCCTTACACCTATCTTAGGTGTAGGGGCGGCACCCCGCTTGATCATTATTTAGTAGATCCGATCCATTACGGTTGCTCCTTGTTCTTCAAGGATTAGTTTAATATCTACAATAGTTAGGCCTTACAAAGGGTTGGAGGATCCAGCGGCACGTAGGGTGTCGTTTGCTAGTCCTAGACAGGATGTTCCGGGGATCAACCTCGTGTTGGTTTTTAGGCCTTGTCTAGGATCGGCTTACGATAACCGTGCGTGGCCGCGAGGCCCAATCATGAGTAGGATGATCCGATTATGCGGTGAAAACCCTAAATCGTCGTAGATCGTTTTAGCTTTATCTTGATCAAGCAGGACCACCATATATTCGTGCACCTCGTACGAATCATGGGTGGATCGGCTCCTTGAGCCGATTCACAGGATAACCTGAGAGCCGATCGAGGCTCGTATTTAATGTTTACGTGTATGCCATGCAGGAAACTAAGCGAGGCATCTCCATCACCTTCCTGACCAGGTATAGGTCAGGTGGCACGCCCTTGCATCAGCATCGGACGTGTGTACCAGAGGCTTTGCGGGCCGTCGCTCGGAGGGACCAGGGCCAGCCGCAGCCCTAAGTTGTTCCCGGCTCTACTGTGTTGCCCGTCGCTGCCCGCCGGTGGGTTTTGACCGCAACACATTCTGGCACGCCCGGTGGGACAAGCTTCGTCATCAACCACATCGCCATCTACATCTGAGATGGCGGACGGCACTCCAGTCACGTACGAGGACCTGACCGACGAGCTCAAGAAGAAGTATGACGAGGTCAAAGCCATCCTCGAAGCCGACCTCATCGGCTCGTTTCACAGAACCCGTTCACATGGCATCAGGTGGAAGGGGTTCTCATCGGAAGGCGCGCTCGATGGAGTGGACCGATCCGTCCTGTCAGAAGAACGTACCAGGTCCCTGCGCCAGGAGATTAGCTGCATGGTGACTCACTCGCTGCATCGCCATTCTGAGAGCCTGGTGAATACTTTGGAGCATGTCGCCTTTCGGATGATCCAGGAGGTCATGAAGTATCAGCACTCTCTATTAGGACCAGCTCTCGGGACCTACCAAGGAGAAGTGCCACTTCAGTCTCGTCTACCGTCGTCATTCGCATTGGCGGCACCAGAAGTGCCTAATTCACCGTCATGCGCTGTTGACAGGGTTGGAGACGCTTACCCTGGGAGGTGCCAGGCAAGATACTCGTTCAGCATCAACATGGTAGAACTGGGGCACCGCTCTGATGAGGGTAGAGATGAGGGCAGCTGCTCTCACAGCGAAGATAAGGAAGAAGCTGCTCCACGCGATCGGCCCCGACACTGCCAAAAGATCCTGGTGATGATCAAGGTGGAAGCCGATTCTAGCGATCGGCCCGTATTATCCGTACCACCTGCTCTCCCAGTATGTGGCGTCGACCTCACAGGGGACGGAAAGCTAGGGTATGGGTTTACATCGGCTGATGAGCTAGAGGAAGTCGACATTGGTCCTGGGGATAAGCCGCGACCGACTTTTATCAGCAAGAAGTTAGATCCACAGCTCAGGGGACAGATGATAGCTCTGTTAAAGGAATACCCAGATTGCTTTGCATGGGATTACACGGAGATGCCTGGGTTGGACAGGAGCATCATTGAACATCGGCTCCCCCTTAAGAAAGGATTTCGGCCGTTCCAACAACGAGCACGTCAGATGAGGGCCGAAATTCTGGAAGAAGTCAAGAAAGAGATCGAGAAAATGTTGGCCGCCGGGTTCATCAGGCCATGCAGGTATGCTGAGTGGATCTCCAGTATCGTTCCTGTAGAGAAGAAGGACGGCCGATGGCGCATGGCCATCGATTTCCGAGATCTCAATAGAGCCACTCCAAAGGACGAATATCCGATGCCTGTGGCAGAAACGTTGATAAATGCCGCTGCTGGCCACAAGGTGTTGAGCTTCATGGATGGCAACGCCGGCTATAACCAGATCTTCATGGCTCCAGAAGATATACACAAGACCGCATTCAGAGTACCAGGGGCAGTAGGCTTGTTTGAATATGTGGTCATGACCTTTGGGTTGAAGAATGCTGGTGCAACGTACCAACGAGCCATGAATTATATATTTCATGATCTGATCGGTAAGTTGGTGGAGATCTATATCGACGATGTGGTAGTCAAATCTGTCTCCATGGAGGGACACTTGGATGATTTACGGCGCGTCCTAGACCGAACTCGGAAATTCGGACTGAGAATGAATCCGAAGAAGTGTGCCTTCGGCGTGACGGCTGGTCAATTCCTAGGTTTTCTGGTTCATGAACGGGGAATTGAGATCGGCCTGGAAAGTCAGGAGGCGGTGCGTACCATGCAGCCGCCAACCACGAAGAAGGAGCTCCAACGTCTCATCGGCAAGATCAATTTTGTCCGACGATTCATCTCTAATCTGTCAGGGCGAATCGAGCCGTTCATGGCGCTGGTGAAGACTAAATCTGATGACGAGTTTCACTGGGGGGCAGAACAGCAACAGGCGTTTGATGAGATTAAGCGGTATCTGACGACGCCGCCTGTGCTAGTTCCGCCCCAGCAAGACAGGCCGTTCTACATCTACTTGTCAGTAGCTGACACATCCATCGCTTCGGTAGTGGTGCAACTCTACGAGGGCGTTGAAAAGGTCGTTTTCTACCTCAGCAGAAGGATGCTGGACGCGGAGACAAGATATCCTGAGGTCGAGAAACTTTGCCTCTGCCTGTTCTTTACCTGCACCAAGCTGCATCACATCCTTTTGACGGCAGAGATCATCGTCATATGCAAGTCAGATGTCGTCAAGCACATGTTGTCGGCCCCTGTTCTGAAAGGCCGACTTGGTAAGTGGATGTTTGCGTTGTCAGAGTTCGATCTCCGGTATCAGCCTGCGAAAGCAGTCAAGGGACAAGCGTTGGCCGATCTTATTGCTGAACGGATCAGTACCAATATAGCAGCACTATCTATACGTGCATGGGCTATGTTCTTCGATGGATCGGCTTGCGACGATGGTTGTGGCATCGGCATTCTGCTCGTGTCGCCTCGGGGGGCAGAATACTCCTTCTCCATCAGATTATCTACCCCTTGCACCAACAACGTAGCAGAATATGAGGCAATACGTAAGGGAATGGAGTTGCTACTGGATGCCGGGGCAGAAGCAGTAGAGCTTTTTGGAGACTCCAAGTTGGTGATTAACCAGCTCACGGATGAATATAAGTGTGAAAGTGAATCGCTTTTCCCATATTGGATGGAATGCCGTGAGTTGATGACGCAGTTTCGATACATCAACTTTAATTGGGTCCCAAGATCCCAAAATACCGAGGCCAACAATCTCGCACAAATGGCGTCAGGCTATATAGATATATCTGACGGGACGGAAGTTCAGGTACAATTCCTGGAACAGGGTGATTGGAGAGCCGAAATCTTCAATTATTTAAAAGATTCGGCTCGGGGGGCACCTAAACGGATAAGGTACAAAGCCATGAAGTATGTCCTCATAGGAGACGATATGTTCTACAGGACGTTGGAAGGGTTACTACTCAAGTGCCTGGGACCAACTGAGTCTAATCGGCTCTTACATGAGGTGCATGAAGGCGCCTGTGGAACTCATCAGTCGGCTCATAAGATGAAGTGGCTAACCAGGCGATCAGGGTTTTATTGGCCCACCATGCTTGAAGATTGCTTCAATTATTACAAGGGGTGCCAAGCGTGCCAGATGTTCGGGAAGATTCAGATGGTACCAGCATCAGCGATGAACCCTATCATCAAGCCTTGGCCGTTTCGGGGGTGGGGCATGGATATGATCGGCAAAATCCATCCGGCGTCGAGCAAAAAACATGAATGGATTTTGGTTATCACAGATTACTTCACCAAGTGGGTGGAGGCCGTCCCTATGAAGAAGGTGAAATCAGAAGATGTGATCAAGTTTGTGAAAGAACACGTCATTCATAGGTTCGGGATTCCCCAAACTATCACGACCGATGGAGGTTCGGTCTTTGTTTCTAAAGAATTCAGGAAGTTCTGCGATGACATGGGGATTAAACTGATCCGATCATCTCCGTACTATGCTCAAGCTAATGGGCAAGCTGAAGCGTCCAATCAGAGTCTAATCAAGCTAATCAAGAGGAAAATTGACGAGAACCCTAGGGATTGGCATGAGAAGCTATCAGAAGCGTTATGGGCCTACCGCATGTCGTGCCATGGAGCTATAAAGACTTCGCCGTACCAGCTTGTCTATGGACAGGAAGCCGTATTGCCTTGGGAAATTACGGCTGGATCAAGACGTGTCACGTTTCAGAATGATCTGACAGCTGAAGAATATGCAGCCTTGATGAGTGACACTATTGAGGACGCAACAGAACTTAGGCTTTGGTCGTTGGAGAAGATTAAGGAGAACAAAGCCAGGGTGGCTCGTGCCTACAATAAAAAGGTTAGACCAAAGGAGTTTCAAGTTGGTGATCTAGTATGGGAAGCTGTGTTGCCGTTAGGAACCAGGGACAAGGCATATGGCAAATGGTCTCCTAATTGGCACGGTCCGTACAAAGTTGTCCAGGCCTTGAAGGGTAATGCATACATGTTGGAAGAGTTGGACGGCGAGAAGTTCCCAGTAGCTGTCAATGGTCAACACCTCAAGAAGTATTTCCCAAGCATGTGGGATGACGGGCAGTAAGATGTGGGGGCCGATTTTAATCGGCCAGTAAAAAAAAAATCACAGCCGATGCGCAGGCATCGACTTGAGAAAACATATGGAGATAACAGTATGCAAATACAGCCGATGCACGGGCATCGACTTCAGAATAACAAAGCCGATACGCTGATATCGACTCTAGAGGAATAAGCTCAAATTAGCAAGTTAACGGAATCGGTTCAGACCAGAAATCATGATGCGTGAGACGAATCTCCTAGTGGGTTGCTGAGGAGTTCAATCTGATGGTTTGGACGAGAATTAGGCCTATTGAGGCCTGTTGAACTGCGTGTTTAGGCAACAGCTTGGCCTCAGATCGCAATGCGAGCCGATGTTCTGCTATCGGCTCTCTGAACGGCAACTCCATTCGACGATCGGCAAAGTTGACAAGGAAGCGAAATTAATTGAGGGATATTTTCTTCATTAATGGAGGGATTTCTTACAAAGAAAGAGCCGATTGCTCAGGGAAGAAGAGGGCAAAAGCCAACTACTACTACTGATCCCTAATCTAGGGGCCGTTGCTGCCCTCGTCGTCGCTGCCTCCGGCGCAGCTGCTGGGTGGCTCTTCATCAGAGCTTCCGTAGCCTTCTACGGGAGCCTCATCTTCCTCATCGTCGTCATCGCTGTCGTCGTCCCACCAGGTGCGGAGGCGCTTCGCTGGTGGGTAACCTTCGAGGGAGTCGTCGTCGTCCTCCTCCGCCTCTTCCTCGGAGGAGGTGAAATCGTCCCAGGAGAAGCGGTCGTCCTCGCTCTCCGCCTCCTCTTCCCTTCGACGAGGAATTGAAGGTCGCCCTCTCCGTCGGTCAGGGATTTGTCATCCTCAGACCAGATGGAGGAATCGTGTTCCTCCTTGTCCCACGTCGTTGGGGCGAGAATGTCGTGCGCCGCCAACGAGCCCCACTCCGGCGTCGGCTCGCGAGATGAGGAGGAGTCAGAGAAGACCGACGAGGTGGAAGAGGAAGAAGAGGAAGACATGGCTATGGGAGATTGGGGGTTTTTTGGGTGCCGATGGCCAGAACGGAGCAAGGTGATGAAATGGCAAACTGCTCAGAGCGGTTAAATAAAGGGGCTATATTAGAAATTCAATGCCATAGCAGTTTCCGAGGAGGCGGTGCCCAAAGACAACGGTCAAATCACGAGGAATAGTTGAGAGGGCAGGGCATCATGATGAAGAATGCTGCGACGGTTCTGGTCTGCCATGACATGACCCGACGAAGAAAAAACAGAGTGATTTTGGAATTGTTAATTCCAAAACCAGGGGGGCATGTGTTATCACCAGAATTTGACCAAGTCAGAGGTGGGCCGCGATCAAGATGGGCTTAAAGATTATATACGGAAGAAATACGTGAATTGGCCTTGTATGCAAAGTTGGGCTAGATTGCCCATATATCTGTAATATAGTAGATCGCATCTTAGATAGAGTTTTACCCGTGCACGGTTAGGTGCACGCCTAAATTAGAAAGTCCCCTGAACTATAAATATGTATCTAGGGTTTATGAAATAAACAACAACCAACGTTCAACCAACAAATCAATCTCGGCGCATCGCCAACCCCTTCGTCTCGAGGGTTTCTACCGGTAAGCATCATGCTGCCTAGATCGCATCTTGCGATCTAGTCAGCACAAGCTTTATGTTGTTCATGCGTTGCTCGTACTGAAGCCTTTTTGATGGCGAGCAACGTAGTTATCTTAGATATGTTAGGGTTAGCATTGTTCTTCGTATAACATGCTATCGTAGTGCAACCCTTGCATATCTAGCCGCCCTTACACCTATCTTAGGTGTAGGGGCGGCACCCCGCTTGATCATTATTTAGTAGATCCGATCCGTTACGGTTGCTCCTTGTTCTTCAAGGATTAGTTTAATATCTGCAATAGTTAGGCCTTACAAAGGGTTGGAGGATCCAGCAGCACGTAGGGTGTCGTTTGCTAGTCCTAGACAGGATGTTCCGGGGATCAACCTCGTGTTGGTTTTTAGGCCTTGTCTAGGATCGGCTTACGATCACCGTGCGTGGCCGCGAGGCCCAATCGTGAGTAGGATGATCCGATTATGCGGTGAAAACCCTAAATCGTCGTAGATCGTTTTAGCTTTATCTTGATCAAGCAGGACCACCATATATTCGTGCACCTCGTACGAATCATGGGTGGATCGGCTCCTTGAGCCGATTCATAGGATAACCTGAGAGCCGATTGAGGCTCGTATTTAATGTTTACGTGTATGCCATGCAGGAAACTAAGCGAGGCATCTCCATCACCTTCCTGACCAAGTATAGGTCAGGTGGCACGCCCTTGCATCAGCATCGGACGTGTGTACCAGAGGCTTTGCGGGCCGTCGCTCGGAGGGACCAGGGCCAGCCACAGCCCTAAGTTGTTCCTGGCTCTACTGTGTTGCCCGTCGCTGCCCGCCGGTGGGTTTTGACCGCAACACCAGCTGCCGAATTCAGTCATGTTTTATTGGGTACCTAACGCGTCCGTTAGGATTTTTCTTCGTATCTGTTGATACGGAAAAAAGTAGCAAAGCGCCGTCAGAGGCGGTGCCACGCCACGCAGGACGGATCCTGGGGACTTACCTTCGCAAATTATTGCGGCATTCAGAGATTAATTCGCGACTGTGGCGCTCTGAAAATATATTGTCGAGTACCTTTTGTTCGGCTAATGGAATGCTCTATTTCTTCGGGTTGAACCGTTTTTCCGGGTTGCTATATTTTTTCGAATAGGATCTTGAAGCTCCTTCTGTATTGACTTGCTATATTGATTTCAGTTCTTCAGGTGAGCGACCAGCGCTCCCGATGGGAGTAGCCCCCGAGGCTACAGCCGAGTGTTTGCACTTGGGTGTAGGCTCAACTTTCTTTATCAACTTTCTTGATGTATGTTTTTTAGTTCCTCCTTGAAGAAACTTTCTTCGGGTCCTCCTTGAAGAAGATTTTGTCGAGTCCTCCCTGAAAAAGATTTTTCGGGTTCTCTCTTGAAGACAATTTCGTCGGGTCCTTTCTGAAGAAGATTTCTTCGAGTTCTCTCTTGAAGACAATTTCGTCGAGTCCTCCCTGAAGAATATTTTTTCGGGTTCTCTCTTGAAGAAATTTTTGTAGGCACTGTTCTTCTTTTGTCAACCTGAGATGTAGAGTGAATTTATTAGGTACGACGGGGTGAACGGAGATATGTCGTGCATCGAAGTCGATGAAGCCTTGGAGTACAACGAAAAAGTCGAGCCGAAGTAGAAACCACAAAATAACGAAAATAGATGGCACCAAATTGTTGATGAAAAAATAGCCGAGCCCCCAAGCTTTGCTGGGGTGACATCATGATTGTTGCTTAGACGTCGTGTCGCAGTTGTTACTCGGGGCGAAGTTGTTGTCGAGCCCCCGAGTATTATCCGTGTCGCCGAAAGAAGGTCATTAAGGATGAAATATTGAAGATGAAATCCAAGATGAAGTACTTGAGATGAATCCATATTAAAGATTACACCATCAAATATGAATCATATATTGAAGATGAACCCGCCGATATCATAGAGGATGAGTCCATTGACCCGAAGAATCCAGTAATAACCATAGAAGATGAATCCGTTGATATTATAAAGGATGAATCCATTGACCCGAAGAAAATAGTTCCAGTAATAACCATAAAAGATGAATCCGTTGATATTATAGAGGATGAATCCATTGACCCGAAGAAAATAGTTCCAGTAATAACCATAGAAGATGAATCCATTGATCCGGAAACGCATCGGGTAATATTGTATAAGTGAACCAATTATTAACCAAAGAGAATCAATTCAGTAATCCGAAGAAATTAAATCCACCGAGCCGAATTAGATAAAGCCACTAAGTCGAAGAAAATAATTCCACTGAGCCGAAGAAAATAATTTCATTGAGCCGGAGAAGATATATCCAGAGCCGAGGAAAAGAAATTCACCAAGTAATCGAGTATATTTATGGTAACGAAGTAATGGCACAACCCCCAGTGTTGGGTGAATTTGCTCTAATGATGTAATGGTGCAGCCCCCGATTATTCGGGTGTAGCGAAAGTAAACAATAATTAACACTCGAAAGAGGAACACTTAGCTTTTTTTATCGTGTGCGATGGAGTCAACGTGGAAGTAGGCCAGCCGGCATACAAAGTCGATGTAACGAACGCAGCCGATGCAGCGGAGCCGTGCGACGTTTAGCCAAAAAATATTCGACAAGGTGGAAGTAGTCGGCATGGAGGAGAGAATCGTCGAATTCGCGGCGGACGAGCCCCCGGACGAGGCGAGTGCACGATGTCTAATGCGCGAGCAGACGCGTGATGGCGAAAACACGGTCAACATAGCAAAGTAGTCGAAGCTTATTCTTGATCTGCAGTTATATTACGGTGCAAAAAACTACGCGCAAATAAAAGTACGAGCCAAAAAATATTTGGCGAAATATTCTTTGCGTAATTGAAAATATAGCCCCCGGTCCTCCGTCCTTGTATCTGATGAGCAGCATAAATACGCGGGTTCTCCAACGTACCGGATGCGTGACCATTGAATCTCATAGATGCGTAGCAGCTCCACTTTATTTGTGCATGCTCCAAAAAATTTCTTCATCCGCCCACTCTTTGCATAATGCACGTTTGCTCCTGATTGCTTTATTTCCTCGTAACTTGAGCACGTGAGTAGCAGGCGTGTCGCCAGCTGATGTCGGCATGTGGTGCCTTGGATTTCTGTTGACATCTCGAATACATGTAATGGACCTTGCGCTTTTACTGAAGAACCCTGTATATCAACCGATTGGACAGCCGCGTTAGCTAAAAAAGAAGTAAAAAATTCCACGCTACCACCTGTAGTGTCCATGAGAGATCGTATTCGTCGACTACTCCAATTTGGAGTATTCTTGTGCCCGAAACTTGCTCCTTCGCTGTTTTTGCCTATATTCGGCTCCATGTGAGCGCCTCGCCAAGCGACCACGCGACTCTGATGGCTTCATGCATGCTAGGCGATCTCCTTCTAGCTGCGTGCCGCTTCCGCGCAACGTCATTGCTGATCATTGTTGATGATGGATCCCGCCCGAATAAAGAAATTCAGTCGTCGCGATCCCCACGATCGGCGCCAATTGACGAGGGATCACCTCGGCAATGCCTACGTATTGTAGACTTGCGTTTCGGGAGAGAGCGACGATGGAGATTCCGGGAGCGAGATTAAGCACACGACGTACCCAGCTTCGGGTCCCCTTGGTGGAGGATCCTTACGTGCTGCTAGCAATCCAGTATATGATCATATGTTTGTTTACAAGGTGCCACCGTAGGCGGAGCTATATTGTTTATGTGTTGGTCTCCTCTCTATCGGGTGCCCTGGCTGGCTTTATATATGCAACCAGCCTAGGGTTTTACAAGAGTCCTAGTCGACTACTTCTTCGAGTTGCCTTGTTGGGCCTTCTCCATATTAGGTTTTCTCCATATTGGGCCGAGCCAGGTATACTAATAATGGGTACCCCAAGGGTATACCCATGTCAGCGATGGTGATGTTTATGGAAGCGGAGGAGCAACCACAGGCGATTGCGGTGGCATTTCTCCTCTCAATCTTCACATGACTTCTCTATTTTTTGTTTTCTCTACTTATAGCCGCCTCTTTGTGAATCGGTCGATGGCAGCATATATATAGGTTTTTAGGGCAAAAACCCATCGAATGACTTCGAAACCAAGACGAAAGGCTGATCGAGGGCCAACATGGGCCCCACATCACGGGCCAGGGGTGGCCTCTCCATGGGCCCTCTCTAGTGTCCCACAAGCCTCCTCTTGTCCTCCTCCTTTTCATTTTTTTGATAAATCCCAAAAAATGAGGTGGTACAAAATCAAGCTCAATTTGATATGTGTAAGGTCCGTGAAACTCAAAATTATGCAAAGAGGGGATTCATGTATTGTAGTGTCAAATATCAATGAAAGGGGACTTCTTTCAAATCCCATAAAACAATGTAAAACAACTAAGGAACCTCACATATCATGCATATATCATAAAATGTCATATCTCATATACAAAAGTTCATGGATACATTTTACATGTATTCGAAATTATCACCAAAGTGAAAGGAGCATCCTTCTACAGAAGGTTAGTCAAGTTTGGATACTTAAGAAATCTTTATAAAACGTTATACAAAAGTATGCGTGCATGCCCAAGAAAACTTCTAATTCTTTTCACATCTCGTTGTTTTATCTACCTCTATGCCTTCACCGGAACTTTGTGACCATGTATATATTATACCTTCGGTTACCATAAAATGGCATTTCTTCCAGTTGAGAACAAGATTAGTATCCTCGCGTGTCTTGAAAATCTTATTAATTTCGTATAGGAAACCATCAAAAGAAGTTTCATATATGGAGACATAAATACTTCTACCATATCCCAATCAAAATTATCACATATAGTAGTTATACATCCTTGAAAAGTAGCGTGTGCATTACACAAACGAAATGAGTCTCTACGTTAAGCATACACACCATACAAACATGTGAATATTGTCTCATTTTGGTCTTCTAGATGAACGACTATTTGAGAGAAACTTGAATACCCATCTAAGTAGCAAAAGTAACATAGTGATCCTTATGTGGATCCTTGATCAATTTCATGTAATAAGTGCACATTCCATAGCCAACAATACCTCCAGTAGGGTTTCACTCATTACTTTTATTAGGCACAACTACAAATCCTACTTTTTTAGGAACACGTTGAACTACACTAACCAACTTGCTACCAAAGATAGGATAAATGACATCGAGTAGTTGTGTTATCTCTTTTCTTACCACCTCTCTCTCATTCGAGGATGTAACCTCCTTTCATGATCACAAATGGTTTAACACCATCATCCATAAATATGTTGTAAGTGGATATGGACAGAATTATACCTTTCAAGTCATCCCTAGAATATCTAAAATCATTACGGTAAACTTTGAGAACCCCCATGAGTTTATTTATTCAGTATATGACAGGCTAGAACTTAAAATACTATGAAACTTGGTTGTTTCATCTTAAAATTCATACCATAGTTCTTCTGGCAAAGGTTTTAGCTCTGCTGGTTGAAGTTCTTCGTGTCTCCTCCTGTCTGCTACCTCATAGGTTTCATTCATATGAGACTCTACTATTGGAGTGGTGTCATGGTACATGTCAAGCTCCTCTTTCTCAGGTATTTTGATCATGGTTAACCAAGCTTCTTTTGAGTTCATCCTTTTATAGTACCAAAGTAACTAGTAGACATCCCGGGGATGGTTTTTCCTCCCTTCGCTTGAAGTTATTTATGATACAGAACTTGTATAAGCGGAGTTTAACTTCTTCCTCCGCAAACTTGAGAGCGAAATTCTCCTTCTTGCGTTCAATATTTCTCCTGTAGTGTTCAAGAAAGATTTCTGGATATAATGGGACACAATAATGATTCACATGACATATCTACAATGGCAAGGATCATTAAGATAACATGGGGATTGAAAATAGCATAAAAATTAGAAGAATGCCATATGGAGTCTTAAGATATCTATCTGCAAGTTTGATAGTCATATCAGTTGACTTAATTTCTAGGATAAATATCATCACAAATTTATTTGTACAAAGAATAAGGAATGTCATTAATTGATGAGTCAACATCACATAAACCACATTCATAAATTCCTCCAAGAGAACTGTCAAAAATGACTTAATTACCTATCCTCACCTTTAACTTTAACTTGGATAGGATATGATGATTCATTTTCAATTTGGACTATGTTGTCAGTTGGAGGTTCATGTGCAACAGATTCTTTGACCACATCAATACTTGGTTTAGCGACACATTAGCTTAGATCTACCAATTTCACTCGTTTCTTTGCAACATATGCCATTAGATTAGATTGATAGACCAAAATGGAGATGGACTAAATATGGATTTTTTTAGGAAAATCAATGTATGCTAAACTCTCAAGCAATGGAACGGACATGAAGTTTGAACACTTGTGAAAAGGTGGAATTCCTTCAAAGATCAAGATTTGGTTGTGGCTTATCTGGCATAATGTGATAGCCACAAAGGATAATGTGACCAAGAGAAAATGGGTAGGTAACACAATGTGCTAGTTTTGTTCTTTGTGTGCTCAGAACAAAAATATGTGTGAAGTGTGGCTGCCAAAACAATTGGCGCCAATACTAGGCTTGGTTCCTTTTTCACGGAATGTGCAAATTAGGCCTCTTCGGTGGTTTGCTTGGCAACCTGGAAGAAACAAAGTGTGCTTTGAAACAAAAAATAATTAATTCCCATGTTGATCTAATTTGTTACGCATGTGTTAATGGAAGATTAGACAGGGTTGCATGTTGCTAATTTGCAGAAGCTAGTGAGAGTTGGGACAGATACATTGCAAAAGGAATGGGGACCTTGTGATGTGCACAAGCTAGTGAGAGTTGGCTACTACTACTATTCCTTCGTCTCAAGAAATATGTCCCTCCAATCGTGTTGTCAGAGATGATGAAGATGACGTTGGAGAAATAGATATCCCATGAACTGGAGGTGTGAAGAATGTGAAGACCTGATGCAGAAGTAAAAGAAAGAGAAGAGTAGATGTGATGCTAGTGAAGATATGTTTGGAGCTTCTGGCACCGTCAATCTTTTAGATGTTTGCAATTGTTTGGGAACCTTGTGATGTTGCTTTTTGTTCCGTAAATATGCCCCCAAAAACTATATCTGCGGTAATACGCGGGGTTCTAGCTGTAGTTTTACTTTGTGCATGCACTTTTTTTTCGCGAGTACGCCGAAGGCGTACCATATCTTTATAGAAGGCAGAAAATAGAATACAAGAAGACTACAGCTCGCTGCAAACAACAAGCATAGCATGAACTCACTCTACCCCACACCGGCTAGTCCGAAGACAGCCACCACAGACACAACAACAAAACCTAGAAGAGCCTGACCTAAGCCAAACTACAAAGCCACGTCATGACCAACATAGAACGCTACCGAAGAACAAACCCTCCAAAAAGGACACTCCTTGTCGACACACCATCTGAAGAGTTTGACGGCGGGACTCGGACAACCCTAGGAAGCCTTACCAAGGACTCACCGACGATGGTGTCCATAGCGCCCCTGAAGAACAACCTTGGACAGCGGCGAGCACCGGAGGAGCGCAACCTAGGACCTCCAAACCGTGTCTCCAAACGCGATACTCCCAACAGAGGAACAACGCCGAGGATGCTGATACGTCTCAAACGTATCTATAATTTCTTATGTTCCATGCTACTTTTATGATGATACTCACATGTTTTATACACACTTTATGTCATTATTATGCTTTTTCCAGCACTAACCTATTAACGAGATGCCAAAGAGCCAGTTGTTGTTTTCTGCTGTTTTTGGTTTCAGAAATCCTACAAAGGAAATAGGGATTTCTATTTTCGTGCCCTCAGGTCCTTAGTTGTGCTCAGTTTTCCCCAGCTCGTTAGTTTTTCCTCAGTTTTCCCCTCCCTCTAGTTTGAAACCCCTCGCAGACGCTCGGACGGGAGGGTTGCCGTCAGGTCAGAGGCCTTACAGTTACCGTTAATCTGACGGGTGGGGCTGCACAGAGGGCAGTTCCTCTCTGACCCGTCTCGTGCTGATAAATGGGGCCGCTCTATTGGGCTGCCGCAGCCAATGACCAGTGGGGTGATACGTCTCTAACGTATCGATAATTTCTTATGTTCCATGCCACATTATTGATGTTATCTACATGTTTTATGCACACTTTATGTCATATTCGTGCATTTTCTGGAACTAACCTATTAACAAGATGCCGAAGTGCCGATTCTTTGTTTTCATTGTTTTTGGTTTCAGAAATCCTAGTAAGGAAATATTCTCGGAATTGGACGAAATCAACGCCCAGGGGCCTATTTTGCCACGAAGCTTCCAGAAGTCCGAAGACGAAACGAAGTGGGGCCACGGGGTGCCCAAACCCTAGGGCGGCGCGGCCCCCCCCTTGGCCACGCCGGCCTATGGTGTGGGGCCCCTGTGCCCCCTCCTGACTTGCCCTTCCGCCTACAAATAGCCTCCGTGACGAAACCCCCAGTACCGAGAGCCACGATACGGAAAACCTTCCAGAGACGCCGCCAACGCCGATCCCATCTTGGGGGATCCAGGAGATTGCCTCCGGCACCCTGCCGGAGAGGGGAATCATCTCCCGGAGGACTCTACGCCGCCATGGTCGCCTCCGGAGTGATGTGTGAGTAGTCTACCCCTGGACTATGGATCCATAGCAGTAGCTAGATGGTTGTCTTCTCCCCATTGTGCTATCATTGTCAGATCTTGTGAGCTGCCTAACATGATCAAGATCGTCTATCTGTAATTCTATATGTTGCGTTTGTTGGGATCCGATGAATAGAGAATACTTGTTATGTTGATTATCAAAGCTATGTCTATGTGTTGTTTATGATCTTGCATGCTCTCCGTTATTAGTAGATGCTCTGGCCAAGTTGATGCTAGTAACTCCAAGAGGGAGTATTTATGCTCGATAGTGGGTTCATGTCTCCGTGAATCTGGAGGGGTGACAAGAACCTCTAAGGTTATGGATGTGCTGTTGCCACTAGGGATAAAACATTGGTGCTATGTTCAAGGATGTAGTTACTAGTTACATTACGCGCAATACTTAATGCAATTGTCTGTTGTTAGCAACTTAATACTGGAGGGGGTTCGGATGATAACCTGAAGGTGGACTTTTTAGGCATAGATGCATGCTGGATGGCGGTCTATGTACTTTGTCGTAATGCCCAATTAAATCTCACTATACTCATCATGATATGTATGTGCATGGTCATGCCCTCTTTATTTGTCAATTGCCCAACTGTAATTTGTTCACCCAACATGCTGTTTATCTTATGGGAGAGACACCTCTAGTGAACTGTGGACCCCGGTCCAATTCTCTTTCTTGAAATACAATCTACTGCAATCTTTGTTCTCTTGTTTTCTGCAAACAATCATCTTCCACACAATACGGTTAATCCTTTGTTACTGACAAGCCGGTGAGATTGACAACCTCACTGTTTCGTTGGGACAAAGTACTTTGGTTGTGTTGTGCAGGTTCCACATTGGCGCCGGAATCCCTGGTGTTGCGCCGCACTACATCCCGCCGCCATCAACCTTCAACGTGCTTCTTGGCTCCTCCTGGTTCGATAAACCTTGGTTTCTTTTTGAGGGAAAACTTGCTGCTGTGCGCATCATACCTTCCTCTTGGGGTTCCCAACGAACGTGTGAGTTACATGCCATCAAGCTAAATTTCTGGCGCCGTTGCCGGGGAGATCAAGACACGCTGCAAGGGGAGTCTCCACTTCTCAATCTCTTTACTTTGTTTTTGTCTTGCTTAGTTTTATTTACTACTTTGTTTGCTGCACTAAATCAAAATACAAAAAAATTAGTTGCTAGTTTTACTTTATTTGCTATCTTGTTTGCTATATCAAAAACACAAAAAAATTAGTTACTTGCATTTACTTTATCTAGTTTGCTTTATTTACTGTTGCTAAAATGGCCAACCCTGAAAATACTAAGTTGTGTGACTTCACAACCACAAATAATAATGATTTCTTATGCACACCTATTGCTCCACCTGCTACTTCAGCAGAATTCTTTGAAATTAAACCTGCTTTACTGAATCTTGTTATGCGAGAGCAATTTTCTGGTGTTAGTTCTGATGATGCTGCTGCCCATCTTAATAATTTTGTTGAACTATGTGAAATGCAAAAATATAAAGATGTAGATGGTGACATTATAAAACTAAAATTGTTCCCTTTCTCATTAAGAGGAAGAGCTAAAGATTGGTTGCTATCTCTGCCTAAGAATAGTATTGATTCATGGACTAAATGCAAGGATGCTTTTATTGGTAGATATTATCCCCCTGCTAAAATTATATCTTTGAGGAGTAGCATAATGAATTTTAAACAATTAGATACTGAACATGTTGCTCAAGCTTGGGAAAGAATGAAATCTCTGTTAAAAATTGCCCAACCCATGGACTGACTACTTGGATGATCATCCAAACCTTCTATGCAGGACTAAATTTTTCTTCGCGGAATTTATTGGATTCAGCTGCTGGAGGTACCTTTATGTCCATCACTCTTGGTGAAGCAACAAAGCTTCTTGATAATATGATGATCAACTACTCTTAATGGCACACGGAAAGAGCTCCACAAGGTAAGAAGGTAAATTCTGTCGAAGAAACCTCTTCCTTGAGTGATAAGATTGATGCTATTATGTCTATGCTTGTGAATGATAGGACTAATATTGATCCTAATAATGTTCCATTAGCTTCATTGGTTGCACAAGAAGAACATGTTGATGTAAACTTCATTAAAAATAGTAATTTCAACAACAATGCTTACCGGAACAATTCTAGTAACAACTATAGGCCATATCCTTATAATAATGGCAACGGCTATGGTAATTCTTATGGGAATTCTTACAACAATAATAGGAGTTCACCCCCTGGACTTGAAGCCATGCTTAAAGAATTTATTAGTACGCAAACTGCTTTTAACAAATCTGTTGAAGAAAAGCTTGGGAAAATTGATATACTTGCTTCTAAAGTCGATAGTCTTGCTGCTGATGTTGATCTTTTAAAATCGAAAGTTATGCCTAATGAAAATCATCATAATAAAATTGTTACTACAGCAAATGCCATCCAAGTTAGAATTAATGAGAATATAAGATTAATGGCTGAACTGCGTGCTAGGTGGGATAGAGAAGAAAATGAAAAACTAGCTAAAGAGAAGAATGTAGCTAAAGTTTGGACTATTACCACCACTAGTAATGCTAATGCTACACATGTTGCTGCACCTCCTACTAATACTAATAAAAGAATTGGTGTTAGCAATGTTTCCACTTCTAATGCAAAGCGCGAGAAACTGCTAAATCGCTAAATCAAAGCTTTGTGATAAAGCTGCTGAAATTTTTTCCAACATTGGGGATGATGATCCCATTGCTTTAGATTATAATGGTTTGAATTTTGATGATTTCCACATCTCTGAAGTTATAAAGTTCTTGCAAAAACTTGCTAAAAGTCCTAATGCTAGTGCTATAAATTTGGCTTTCACGCAACATATTACAAATGCTCTCATAAAAGCTAGAGAAGAGAAACTAGAGCGTGAAGCCTCTATTCCTAAAAAGCTAGAGGATGGTTGGGAGCCCATCATTAAGATGAAGGTTAAAGATTTTGATTGTAATGCTTTATGTGATCTTGGTGCAAGTATTTCTGTTATGCCTAAGAAAATTTATGATATGCTTGACTTGCCACCACTGAAAAATTGTTATTTGGATGTTAATCTTGCTGATCATTCTACAAAGAAACCTTTGGGGAAAGTTGATAATGTTCGCATTACCGTTAACAATAACCTTGTCCCCGTTGATTTTGTTGTCTTGGATATTGAATGCAATGCATCTTGTCCCATTATATTGGAAAGACCTTTTCTTCGAACTATTGGTGCTATCATTGATATGAAGGAAGGTAATATTAAATATCAATTTCCTCTCAAGAAAGGTATGGAACACTTCCCTAGAAAGAGAATGAAGTTACCTTTTGATTCTATTATGAGAACAAATTATGATGCTGACACTTCGTCTCTCGATAATACTTGATACACACTTTCTGCGCCTAGCTGAAAGGCGTTAAAGAAAAGCGCTTATGGGAGACAACCCATGTTTTTACCTACAGTACTTTGTTTTTATTTTGTGTCTTGGAAGTTGTTTACTACTGTAGCAACCTCTCCTTATCTTAGTTTTGTGTTTTGTTGTGCCAAGTTAAGCCGTTGATAGAAAAGTTCATACTAGATTTGGATTACTGCGCAGAAACAGATTTCTTTGCTGTCACGAATCTGGCTCTTTTCCCCTGTAGGTAACTCAGAAAATTATGCCAATTTACGTGAGTGATCCTCAGATACGTACGCAACTTTCATTCAATTTGAGCATTTTCATTTGAGCAAGTCTGGTGCCATTTTAAAATTCGTCAATACGAACTGTTCTGTTTTGACAGATTCTGCCTTTTATTTCGCATTGCCTCTTTTGCTATGTTGGATGAATTTCTTTGATCCATTAATGTCCAGTAGCTTTATGCAATGTCCAGAAGTGTTAAGAATGATTGTGTCACCTCTGAATATGTTAATTTTTATTGTGCACTAACCCTCTAATGAGTTGTTCTAAGTTTGGTGTGGAGGAAGTTTTCAAGGATCAAGAGAGGAGTATGATGCAACATGATCAAGGAGAGTGAAAGCTCTAAGCTTGGGGATGCCCCGGTGGTTCACCCCTGCATATTCTAAGAAGACTCAAGCGTCTAAGCTTGGGGATGCCCAAGGCATCCCCTTCTTCATCGACAACATTATCAGGTTCCTCCCCTGAAACTATATTTTTATTCCATCACATCTTATGTGCTTTTCTTGGAGCGTCGGTTTGTTTTTGTTTTTTGTTTTGTTTGAATAAAATGGATCCTAGCATTCACTTTATGGGAGAAAGACACACTCTGCTGTAGCATATGGACAAGTATGTCCTTGGTTTCTACTCATAGTATTCATGGCGAAGTTTCTTCTTCGTTAAATTGTTATATGGTTGGAATTGGAAAATGATACATGTAGTAATTGCTATTAATGTCTTGGGTAATGTGATACTTGGCAATTGTTGTGCTCATGATTAAGCTCTTGCATCATATGCTTTGCACCCATTAATGAAGAAATACATAGAGCATGCTAAAATTTGGTTTGCATATTTGGTTTCTCTAAGGTCTAGATAATTTCTAGTATTGAGTTTGAACAACAAGGAAGACGGTGTAGAGTCTTATAATGTTTTTAATATGTCTTTTATGTGAGTTTTGCTGCACCGGTTCATCCTTGTGTTTGTTTCAAATAAGCCTTGCTAGCCTAAACCTTGTATCGAGAGGGAATACTTCTCATGCATCCAAAATACTTGAGCCAACCACTATGCCATTTGTGTCCACTATACCTACCTACTACATGGTATTTTCCGCCATTCCAAAGTAAATTGCTTGAGTGCTACCTTTAAAATTCCATCATTCACCTTTGCAATATATAGCTCATGGGATAAATAGCTTAAAAACTATTGTGGTATTGAATATGTAATTATGCACTTTATCTCTTAATAAGTTGCTTGTTGTGCGATAACCATGTTCACTGGGGACGCCATCAACTATTCATTGTTGAATTTCATGTGAGTTGCTATGCATGTCCGTCTTGTCTGAAGTAAGAGAGATCTACCACCCTATGGTTAAGCATGCATATTGTTAGAGAAGAACATTGGGCCGCTAACTAAAGCCATGATCCATGGTGGAAGTTTCAGTTTTGGACATATATCCTCAATCTCAAATGAGAAAATTATTAATTGTTGTTACATGCTTATGCATAAAAGAGGAGTCCATTATCTGTTGTCTATGTTGTCCCGGTATGGATGTCTAAGTTGAAGAATAATCAATAGCGAGAAATCCAATGCGAGCTTTCTCCTTAGACCTTTGTACAGGCGGCATAGAGGTACCCCTTTGTGACACTTGGTCAAAACATGTGCATTGTGATGATCCGGTAGTCCAAGCTAATTAGGACAAGGTGCGGGCACTATTAGTACACTATGCATGAGGCTTGCAACTTGTAAGATATAATTTACATGATACATATGCTTTATTACTACCGTTGACAAAATTGTTTCATGTTTTCAAAATCAAAGCACTAGCACAAATATAGCAATCGATGCTTTTCCTCTATGGAGGACCATTCTTTTACTTTCAATGTTGAGTCAGTTCACCTATTTCTCTCCACCTCAAGAAGCAAACACTTGTGTGAACTGTGCATTGATTCCTACATACTTGCTTATTGCACTTATTATATTACTCTATGTTGACAATATCCATGAGATATACATGTTACAAGTTGAAAGCAACCGCTGAAACTTAATCTTCTTTTGTGTTGCTTCAATACCTTTACTTTGAATTATTGCTTTATGAGTTAACTCTTATGCAAGACTTATTGATGCTTGTCTTGAAGTGCTATTCATGAAAAGTCTTTGCTTTATGATTCACTTGTTTACTCATGTCATATACATTGTTTTGATCGCTGCATTCACTACATATGCGTTACAAATAGTATGATCAAGATTATGATGGCATGTCACTCCGTAAAATTATACGTATTTATCGTTTTACCTGCTCGGGACGAGCAGAACTAAGCTTGGGGATGCTGATACGTCTCCAACGTATCGATAATTTCTTATGTTCCATGCCACATTATTGATGTTATCTACATGTTTTATGCACACTTTATGTCATATTCGTGCATTTTCTGGAACTAACCTATTAACAAGATGCCGAAGTGCCGATTCTTTGTTTTCTGCTGTTTTTGGTTTCAGAAATCCTAGTAAGGAAATATTCTCGGAATTGGACGAAATCAACGCCCAGGGGCCTATTTTGCCACGAAGCTTCCAGAAGTCCGAAGACGAAACGAAGTGGGGCCACGGGGTGCCCAAACCCTAGGGCGGCGCGGCCCCCCCTTGGCCGCGCCGGCCTATGGTGTGGGGCCCCCGTGCCCCCTCCTGACTTTCCCTTCCGCCTACAAATAGCCTCCGTGACGAAACCCCCAGTACCGAGAGCCACGATACGGAAAACCTTCCAGAGACGCCGCCAACGCCGATCCCATCTCGGGGGATCCAGGAGATCGCCTCCGGCACCCTGCCGGAGAGGGGAATCATCTCCCGGAGGACTCTACGCCGCCATGGTCGCCTCCGGAGTGATGTGTGAGTAGTCTACCCCTGGACTATGGGTCCATAGCAGTAGCTAGATGGTTGTCTTCTCCCCATTGTGCTATCATTGTCGGATCTTGTGAGCTGCCTAACATGATCAAGATCGTCTATCTGTAATTCTATATGTTGCGTTTGTTGGGATCTGATGAATAGAGAATACTTGTTATGTTGATTATCAAAGCTATGTCTATGTGTTGTTTATGATCTTGCATGCTCTCCGTTATTAGTAGATGCTCTGGCCAAGTTGATGCTAGTAACTCCAAGAGGGAGTATTTATGCTCGATAGTGGGTTCATGTCTCCGTGAATCTGGAGGGGTGACAAGAACCTCTAAGGTTATGGATGTGCTGTTGCCACTAGGGATAAAACATTGGTGCTATGTTCAAGGATGTAGTCACTAGTTACATTACGCGCAATACTTAATGCAATTGTCTGTTGTTAGCAACTTAATACTGGAGGGGGCTCGGATGATAACCTGAAGGTGGACTTTTTAGGCATAGATGCATGCTGGATGGCGGTCTATGTACTTTGTCGTAATGCCCAATTAAATCTCACTATACTCATCATGATATGTATGTGCATGGTCATGCCCTCTTTATTTGTCAATTGCCCAACTGTAATTTGTTCACCCAACATGCTATTTATCTTATGGGAGAGACACCTCTAGTGAACTGTGGACCCCGGTCCAATTCTCTTTACTGAAATACAATCTACTGCAATCATTGTTCTACTGTTTTCTGCAAACAATCATCTTCCACACAATACGGTTAATCCTTTGTTACAGCAAGCCGGTGAGATTGACAACCTCACTGTTTCGTTGGGACAAAGTACTTTGGTTGTGTTGTGCAGGTTCCACGTTGGCGCCGGAATCCCATGTGTTGCGCCGCACTACATCCCGCCGCCATCAACCTTCAACGTGCTTCTTGGCTCCTCCTGGTTCGATAAACCTTGGTTTCTTTCTGAGGGAAAACTTGCTGCTGTGCGCATCATACCTTCCTCTTGGGGTTCCCAACGAACGTGTGAGTTACACGCCATCATGGGGTCATCTATTTTTCAGGAAAAGTCATATATTGCCGCTCTGAGGGGCTGCCGCAGCCAATGACCAGTGGGGTCGTCTATTTTTCAGGAAAAGACATATATTTGCCGCTCTGTGGGGCTGCCGCGGCCAATGACCAGTGGGGTCGTCTATTTATTTATAGAAAATCATATATTGCCGCTCTGTGGGGCCTCCGCAGCCAATGACCGCTGGGGTTGTCTATTTATTTAGAGAATATAATATAGAGCCGCTCTGTGGGGCCGCCTCAGCCCATGGCAGGTGACTATTTTCGTAGCTTAATTTAAAGTGACTCTTATGCTAAACATTGTGCATAATATATAGAAAATAGCTAGATCTCTAAATATATAGAAAATAGCTAGATCTCTAAAGGGGATGGATGCATGGCTTCACGTCGTCGTCACTTTCATCGTCAGTATCTTCGTCGTCTGAGTAGTAGTACTTCCTGCACATTGTTCCGTCGAACACCTTCACTGTGAGCACATCATCGCCTTCATATTTGAAGTGTACGTAGCAGCCGAAATCCACACCGTGCGCGATGGCGAAATTCTCCCAGCCCTTGTCGAGATACATCCGGCATTATCCGTCAAATAGGACCTCCACGGTCCAGAGACGAGGACCGCAGTCAGCTGCTCGCAGATACACCTTAGCTGGCTCCTGGCCGTCAAGATAGTCCGCAAACTTTTATGGGAGTGCCTGCAAAGAGATCGAGCGCCGATCGTTTGAAATTAAAGGTTTTTTAGAACATGCCCATAATTAATCACATGCATCATATATGTGGGAACGCATACGTACCTTCTTGACCAAAGGGTCTTCATAGATGACGATGAAGAACTCCTCTATGATCAATGGCAGTGTTGACGACGGTGGTGGTGGCAATGATGATGATCCACCACCCCGGCCGCCCCTTCCCCTTCCCCTTCCCCTTCCCCTTCCCCTTCCCCTTCCCCTTCCGTTCCGCGTCCGAGACGTGGAAGCAATGGCAATGGATGATCAAGTGTATGTGAACGAAGAAGAGAGAGGCAGAACCTATTGACACAAGGGATGGCCGTTGTGGGTGTTTATAAGGGAGAGATGACCGTTGTAGGGGTTTACACAATAAATTAAGGAGGAGGTGACCGTTGTGGGGGTTTACACAATAATTTAAGGAGGAGATGACCGTTGTGGGGGTATATATCTCAACAAAAAAGTAATGCGGACTATCTTGACGGAAATGGAACTTCGTGATATAGTTTATCATTTTACCGTGAAAAGTAATGCCTAAAAGAAATGGTAATTCGTGATAGTTTATCATTTACCGTAATGGCTACAACAAATCGTTGATGGTTTATCATTTTTTGCGTGAAAAGTAATGGCTACAAGAAATGGGTGATGGTGTATCATTTTTTGCGTGAAAAGTAATGGCTACAACAAAATCGGTGATGGTTTATCGTTTTTTGCGTGAAAAGTAATGGCTACAAGAAATGGGTGATGGTGTATCATTTTTGCGTGAAAAGTAATGGCTACAACAAAATCGGTGATGGTTTATCGTTTTTTGCGTGAAAAGTAATGGGTACACGAAATGGGTGATGGTGTATCATTTTTTTGCGTGAAAAGTAATGGCTACAACAAATCGGTGATGGTTTATCATTTTTTGCGTGAAAAGTAATGCCTAAAAAGAGTTTATAATTTAGCTCGTGAAAAATAATGCAGAAAACCAAACTTTGCGTGAAGATAACCGACGACAGAGAGAGAGAGAGGGTGGTGGCCCCGACCAGAGAGAGAGATAGGGGTTATCCTGCCCGTTAGATCATACGATCAACGGTCGGCGGGCACGATCCGCGTGACATGGGCTAGACCAATCAGGGCAATGTTGGGCGTCTATGAGAGTTTGTGAAGGGAGAGGGCAAAACTGAGTAGTATCAAGAAACCAAGGGCAAGTGAGTAGTAAACAGACTAAGGGATTCAAATATGAGATTTAAAAAATGGAAAATGCGTGTTTTGTACAATGAAACCCATCTTGGCCTACCTCAAACTATTTGCAATACAAATCTACATGAGTGTGAAAATTATGGCCTCATTCAGACAAAGTATGTTTTGGGGAAAGCTGTTTTGGGTAGGGCTTATTATGGAAAACCATGCACCTTCATAGCTACTAGGTGATTTGAGAAGTGGCAATTTGTGGTGAAACTTGATTTATCTAGGATTTATCTATGATTTGAGAAGTGGCAATTTGTGGTAAAGACTCCATGAGTAAGTGCCACTCTTTTTCGGAATTTTTTGCATATTAAATAACTCATTTAACTAGTTAATCCCATTTGTTGACTCTCTGTTGACCAGCCACTTGAGGGTAAAACTGAGTATATTACACTAGCCAGTATTAGCACTCAAGGCGAAAACTGAGCACACGAAAAATGCTAGTATATGACTCGGGGGTATACCTGAGTATATCTAAATTTCCAGGGTTAGACCCGAGGACGCGTGTTGCGGTGCAGAAGTGGTAGACGTGCCTTTGTTGACGCGTGTCGCGGTGCAGACGTGCAAATAGTGGACGCGTAGGACGCCGGTCGCATTTAGGACGCGTAAGCCCCTCCCTCCCTCTCGCACACGATCGTCTCATTCTCGCTCACGCACGAAACCACCCCTCTCACGTCCCATCAACTTCTCCAAATCGAAAAAACCCCAACCGCCGTACGCACGCTACCCTGCCGGCGATGGAGAAGAAGAATGCGCCGGCGGCCGTCGCCTCCGAGCCCGTCGCCTCCGCGCCCGTCGCCTCCGAGCCCGTCGCCGCCGAGCGCGTCGCCGCCGAGCGCGTCGCCACCGAGGGCGGCGCATCCAAGCGCGGCGCCTCCGTGAACTGGGCCTCTCTCTCGGCTGATGGACCACTTCACAAGATCGGCAAATGCTTACTGGCGAACGAGGAGTACGCCGACACCTACTCTGCTATGAGGCAAGTCTGTAGAAATTGGCGCTCAGGTTTGCCTGAGCCCGACGTGCATCTGGACGAATGGATCATGCTAGACCACGCCCTTCCACGCGTCGCTGAGTTCACCTTCCTCCAACTCGGCACATCACGCTACGTCACCATAGATCTATCGGAAGTTCATACAAGGTTCAAATTCCTCCATATCTATCTTTTTATTTTCAATCTTAAACATCTTAGTGCTGAATGTTATCTTTATCAATATATTTTAGATACTACTTCGTCGGCTTTTGCCGTGGCGTCATCGTGCTTGCCCAGAAGAACCCGCCGCACAAGATACGGCTTCTGAACCCACTCACAAAGAAATCGAACACTATGTTTGAGGCGCAGATGCCATCTATTTTTCTGAATTCAGTCGCTGTAATCAAATCCCCGACTATGATCTTCGTTGCCGCACATTACCCGCCAGAAATTGGTTGGGTCGATGAGAGCACTCCAACTAAGGATATATATGAAGATTGGGGAGAAGGAAGATTTTCGATCAAGAACCATTGTCTGCGTTGTATTACCCCGTTCAATGGTGAACTGTATGCAGTAGCTACGGACAATTTTGAGTCCGGAAGAATAGTGTGCACCAATGTACATTTGCAGCAGCGCGGCGAAACCTTGTCAAGATGGAGACACTAATTTCATTTCCAGAACTTGGACATCAGAAGTTCTACCTTGTGAAGTCGGATGGTGATCTGCTGCTTGTGTTGTTGGTCAGCGTGGCATTGGCGGGCAAACCATTGGTGTACCGTGTGGACACTCAGAGCCGCTCTCTCCATCCGGTCAGTAACATTGGCAGTAATGCCTTCTTCGTGAATTATACCCGGTGTATCTCCGTCGACACCAGAGTGTATCCGACACTTTGACCTGGCTGCATCTACTACACGGATTTGGGTTATATCAGAGAGTACTCTCATGATACAAAGGCCTGGGATGAGTGGCCACTACGTGTGGATAGAATAGGAAACTACGGTATGAGAAATGAACACAGGCCATACCGTTTGGAGGATGTATTGGCCTCACACTGCAGACGGAAGGAGTTCAATGAATATTTGCTTGGGGTAATGCACGGCTGGAGCGACGGAGAAATATATGAGGAGGAATGAAGAACAAATTCATTCATACTGGGGTATCCTAATCTTCTTGTTGTCCATACATTGCGTGCGTCTTGTATATTTTTCAGCTTAGTTTGTCGTGAACATTAACAATGTTATTGGCTGCTTTTGGCTGCTGTATGCAGTTTATGTATTATACTTAGTTTTCTGATTATGCTGTTGTGAATTTATCATATACTAGCTTCTAGATTTGCTGCCATATTGGGCAAAAAACGAGGGCCAAAAGGTATAAATAACCCCAGAGATTTGCTACTAGATTTGCTACTAGATTTGCTGCCATATTGAAGAAAGACAGAAATAGAAGCTTCTCTAGATTTGATACTAATTTGGTGAAAAAGACAGAGAGAGAAAGAGGGGAAAAGGTGCTCTTAAAAATGCCAATTTGGGCCGAGAGAGACAAAACCCAGCTCCTGCTCACGTGCAACCAAACGCTTCTCGTCCTGTCCCACGCGGTCCCTTTCTACCAGCCCTACACGACGCGGCCCCACAGACGACGCAGCGCAACACGTCAGCACAGAACGTCCAAATAAACGGATTCCTTCCGTCTGAGCTCCTTCTGCGGGTCTTCAGACAAAGGCTAGGGTAAAACTGAGGAAAAACTAAGGGGCTGGGGAAAACTGAGTACAACTAAGGACCCGAGGGAACGAAAATAGAAATCCCAAGGAAATATTCTCGGAATTGGACGAAATCAACGCCCAGGGTCTTATTTTTCCACGAAGCTTCCAGAAGACCGAAGGGAATACGAAGTGGGGCCACGAGGGCCCGTAACCATAGGGCGGCGCAGCCTGCATGGGGCCCGCTCCGGCCTATGGTGTGGGGCCCCTGCGCTGCCTCCGACTCTGCCCTTCCGCCTACTTATAGCCTCCGTCACGAAAACCCCTGTACCGAGAGCCACGATACGGAAAACCTTCCAGAGACGCCGCCGCCGCCAATCCCATCTCGGGGGATTCAGGAGATCGCCTCCGGCACCCTGCCGGAGAGGGGAATCATCTCCCGGAGGTCTCTTCATCACCATGATCGCCTCCGGACTGATGTGTGAGTAGTTCACCCCTGGACTATGGGTCCATAGCAGTAGCTAGATGGTTGTCTTCTCCTCATGTGCTATCATTGTTAGATCTTGTGAGCTGCCTATCATGATCAAGATCATCTATTTGTAATGCTACATGTTGTGTTTGTTGGAATCCGATGAATATGGAATACTATGTCAAGTTGATTATCAATCTATCATATGTGTTGTTTATGATCTTGCATGCTCTCCGTTGCTAGTAGAGGCTCTGGCCAAGTTGATACTTGTAACTCCAAGAGGGAGTATTTATGCTCGATAGTGGGTTCATGCCTCCATTGAATCTGGGACAGTGACAGAAAGTTCTAAGGTTGTGGATGTGCTGTTGCCACTAGGGATAAAACATCAATGCTTTGTCTAAGGATATTTGTGTTGATTACATTACGCACCATACTTAATGCAATTGTCTGTTGTTTGCAACTTAATACTGGAAGGGGTGCGGATGCTAACACGAAGGTGGACTTTTTAGGCATAGATGCATGCTGGATAGCGGTCTATGTACTTTGTCGTAATGCCCGATTAAATCTCATAGTAGTCATCATGATATGTATGTGCATTGTTATGCCCTCTTTATTTGTCAATTTGCCAACTGTAATTTGTTCACCCAATGATGTCTACTCACGCTTCTTTTCCTGTAGACAGTGTTGGGCCTCCAAGAGCAGAGGTTTGTAGAACAGCAGCAAGCTTTCCCTTAAGTGGATCACCCAAGGTTTATCGAACTCAGGGAGGAAGAGGTCAAAGATATCCCTCTCAAGCAACCCTGCGATCACAATGCAAGAAGTCTCTTGTGTCCCCAACACACCTAATACACTTGTCAGATGTATAGGTGCACTAGTTCAGCGAAGAGATAGTGAGATGCAAGTAATATGGATGTATATGAGTGGTAATAGCAATCTGAATAAAATATGGCAGCGAGTAAACATGTGACAAAACAGTAAACAAACGGAGATTCGATGCTTCTAAGCAAGGCCTAGGGATCCTGCTTTCACTAGTGGACACTCTCAACAATGATCACATAATAGAACCACTCTACACTCTCTTGTTGGATGATGAACACCACTAGTTGTGTAGGGCTACAAGAGCACCTCAATGCCGGAGTTAACAAGCTCCACAACATTCGATATTCATATTTAAATAACCTTAGAGTGCATGATAGATCAACACAATTATACCGAGTACTAACATAGCATGCACACCGTCACCGACAGACTATGAAAGGGGGAATAAATTGCATCAATGCCATCATAGTAATAGTCAACTTCATAATCTACAAGAGATCACAATCATAGCATATACCAAGTACTACATGATGCACACACTGTCACCATTACATCATGGAGGAGGAATAGACTACTTTAATAACATCACTAGAGTAGCACATAGATGATATTCAACTAGATCACAAAGAGAGAGAGAGATGAACCACATAGCTACAGCGGAGCCCTCAGACCTTGGGGTGAATTACTCCCTCCTCATCATGGAGACAGCGATGGCGGTGAAGATGGCGGTGGAGATGGCGGTGGAGATGACTCCGGGGGCAATTCCCCGTCCCGGCAGGGTGCTGGAACAGAGACTTCTGTCCCCCGAATTGGAGTTTCGCGATGGCGGCGGCTCTGGAAGTTTTTCTCGGGTTTCGTCAATCGGTGTCAAAGTTTTAGGTCAGGGAGGCCTAAATAGGCGAAGAGGCGGAGTCGGAGGGGCCACGGGGGACTGATACGTCTCCGACGTATCGATAATTTCTTATGTTCCATGCCACATTATTGATGATATCTACATGTTTTATGCATACTTTATGTCATATTTATGCATTTTCTGGCACTAACCTATTAACGAGATGCCGAAGAGCCAGTTGCTGTTTTCTGCTATTTTTGGTTTCAGAAATCCTAGTAAGGAAATATTCTCGGAATTGGACGAAATCAATGCCCAGGGGCCTATTTTCACACGAAGCTTCCAGAAGACCGAAGAGGAGACGAAGTGGGGCCACGAGGTGGCCAGACAACAGGGCGGCGCGGCCCAAGCCTTGATCGCGCGGCCCTGGCGTCTAGGCCCCTCGTGTGGCCCCCTGACCTGCCCTTCCGCCTACTTATAGCCTTCGTCGCGAAACCCCCAGTACCGAGAGCCACGATACGGAAAACCTTCCAGAGACGCCGCCGCCGCCAATCCCATCTCGGGGGATTCAGGAGATCGCCTCCGGCACCCTGCCGGAGAGGGGATTCATCTCCCGGAGGACTCTACACCGCCATGGTCGCCTCCGGAGTGATGAGTGAGTAGTTCACCCCTGGACTATGGGTCCATAGCAGTAGCTAGATGGTTGTCTTCTCCTTATGTGCTTCATTGTCGGATCTTGTGAGCTGCCTAACATGATCAAGATCATCTATCTGTAATGCTATATGTTGTGTTTGTTGGGATCCGATGAATAGAGAATACTATGTTATGTTGATTATCAATCTATGTGTTGTTTATGATCTTGCATGCTCTCTGTTACTAGTAGATGCTTTGGCCAAGTTGATGCTTGTAACTCCAAGAGGGAGTATTTATGCTCGATAGTGGGTTCATGTCTCTGTGAATCTGGGGAGTGAGATAAACCTCTAAGGTTATGGATGTGCTGTTGCCACTAGGGATAAAACATTGATGCTATGTCCGAGGATGTAGTTATTGATTACATTACGCACCATACTTAATGCAATTGTCTGTTGTTTGCAACTTAATACTGGAAAGGGTTCGGATGATAACCTGAAGGTGGACTTTTTAGGCATAGATGCATGCTGGATAGCGGTCTATGTACTTTGTCGTAATGCCCAATTAAATCTCACAATACTCATCATATCATGTATATGCATGGTCATGCCCTCTCTATTTGTCAATTGCCCAACTGTAATTTGTTCACCCAACATGCTATTTATCTTATGGGAGAGACACCACTAGTGAACTGTGGACCTCGGTCCATTCTTTTACATCGAATACAATCTACTGCAATTGTTCTTTACTGTTCTCTGCAAACAATCATCATCCACACTATACATCTAATCCTTTGTTACAGCAAGCCGGTGAGATTGACAACCTCACTGTTTCGTTGGGGCAAAGTACTTGGGTTGCGTTGTGCAGGTTCCACGTTGGCGCCGGAATCCCTGGTGTTGCGCCGCACTACATTTCGCCGCCATCAACCTTCAACGTGCTTCTTGGCTCCTACTGGTTCGATAAACCTTGGTTTCTTACTGAGGGAAAACTTGCCGCTGTACGCATCACACCTTCCTCTTGGGGTTCCCAACGGACGCGTGTTGTACGCGTATCAAGCAGATTTTCTGGCGCCGTTGCCGGGGAGATCAAGATACGCTGCAAGGGGAGTATCCACATCCCAATCTCTTTACTTTGTTTTTGTCTTGCTTTATTTTATTTACTACTTTGTTTGCTGCACTAAATCAAAATACAAAAAAATTAGTTGCTAGTTTTACTTTATTTGCTATCTTGTTTGCGATCTCTATATCAAAAAAACACAAAAAAATTAGTTACTTGCATTTGCTTTACTTATTTCAACATGTTTCCTCCTAAGTTTGTTCTTAAAGATGTACCGGTAGGTCAAGGGTCTATCCTTGGGAAAAATAATATAGAATTTTTTTTCACTCATATTAGTACGGTTGAGGATTTTAAAGATAGACACCTGGTAGAACTTGCTCCTACTTATGAAATTGCTGTTGCTTCTTTAGTACACGCGTTAGAAGCTAGATTTGTTAATCTTAATCCTGTGATTCAACATATGTTTCTTACACTCAGTGATATGGAAGAAGGAGAAAAGAAAGATTTTGTATTAGAAACCCTACTTAAAGAATTTGGGGGAATAGCAAGAGAAGCTAGAAAAGTCTTCACTAAATATAATATGCTAGGCTCTTATACCAACTTTGCCAGTACCCTTGAAAAGACTGAAAAAGATAGACAAAAGTACACTAATAAAGTTAATTATGAGGGGGATATTAAAACATCAATACCTTGCAAACTCTTGGGAATGTGCGAGGCACTAGAAAAGAATTTTGATTGGATTGTTCCTGAAGATTTGTTTGATGAGAGTAGCAAGCCTAAGGGTAATAAAAGGGGAGCCTCTGAAACTTACATAGATAAGATACAATGCATAGTTGAGAAAACTCCAAACCCCGCTGTAGAGACATCATCTCTTGATAACACTTGATACACACTTTCTGCGCCTAGCTGAAAGGCGTTAAAGAAAAGCGCTTATGGGAGACAACCCATGTTTTTACGATAGTACTTTTATTTTATATTTGAGTCTTGGAAGTTGTTACTACTGTAGCAACCTCTCCTTATCTTAGTTTTGTGCATTGTTGTGCCAAGTAAAGTCGTTGATAGTAAGGTTCATACTAGATTTGGATTACTGCGCAGAAACAGATTTCTTTGCTGTCACGAATCTGGGCCTAATTCTCTGTAGGTAACTCAGAAAATTATGCCAATTTACGTGAGTGATCCTCAGATATGTATGCAACTTTCATTCAATTTGAGCATTTTCATTTGAGCAAGTCTGGTGCCTCAATAAAATTCGTCTTTACGAACTTTTCTGTTTTGACAGATTCTGCCTTTTATTTCGCATTGCCTGTTTTGCTATGCTTGATGGATTTTTCGATTCCATTGACTTTCAGTAGCTTTGTGCAATGTCCAGAAGTAGTAAGAATGATTATGTCACCTCTGAACATGTAAATTTTAATTGTGCACTAACCCTCTAATGAATTGTTTTGAGTTTGGTGTGGAGGAAGTTTTCAAGGATCAAGAGAGGGAGATGATACAACATGATCAAGGAGAGTGAAAGCTCTAAGCTTGGGGATGCCCCGGTGGTTCACCCCTGCATATATCAAGAAGACTCAAGTGTCTAAGCTTGGGGATGCCCAAGGCATCCCCTTCTTCATCGACAACATTATCAGGTTCCTCCCCTGAAATTATATTTTTATTCCATCACATCTTATGTACTTTGCTTGGAGCGCCGGTTTGTTTTTGTTTTTGTTTTTGTTTTGTTTGAATAAAATGGATCCTAGCATTTATTGTGTGGGAGAGAGACACGCTCCGCTGTTGCATATGGACAAATATGTCCTTAGGCTTTACTCATAGTATTCATGGCGAAGTTTCTTCTTCGTTAAATTGTTATATGGTTGGAATTGGAAAATGATACATGTAGTAATTGCTATAATGTCTTGGATAATGTGATACTTGGCAATTGTTGTGCTCATGTTTAAGCTCTTGCATCATATACTTTGCACCCATTAATGAAGAAATACATAGAGCATGCTAAAATTTGGTTTGCATAATTGGTCTCTCTAAGGTCTAGATAATTTCTAGTATTGAGTTTGAACAACAAGGAAGACAGTGTAGAGTCTTATAATGTTTACAATATGTCTTTTATGTGAGTTTTGCTGCACCGGTTCATCCTTGTGTTTGTTTCAAATAGCCTTGCTAGCCTAAACCTTGTATCGAGAGGGAATACTTCTCATGCATCCAAATCCTTGAGCCAACCACTATGCCATTTGTGTCCACCATACCTACCTACTACATGGTATTCCTCCGCCATTCCAAAGTAAATTGCTTGAGTGCTACCTTTAAATTTCTATTCTCTACCTTTACAATATATAGCTCATGGGACAAATAGCCTAAAAACTATTGTGGTATTGAATATGTAATTATGCACTTTATCTCTTATTAAGTTGCTTGTTGTGCGATAACCATGTTCCTGGGGACGCCATCAACTACTCTTTGTTGAAAATCATGTGAGTTGCTATGCATGTTCGTCTTGTCTGAAGTAAGGGAGATTTACTGCTAGAATGGTTAGAGCATTGCATAATGTTAGAGAAGAACATTGGGCCGCTAACTAAAGCCATGATCCATGGTGGAAGTTTCAGTTTTGGACAAATATCCTTAATCTCATATGAGAAAATTAATTGTTGCTACATGCTTATGCATAAAAGAGGAGTCCATTATCTGTTGTCTATGTTGTCCCGGTATGGATGTCTAAGTTGAGAATAATCAATAGCGAGAAATCCGATGCGAGCTTTCTCCTTAGACCTTTGTACAGGCGGCATAGAGGTACCCCTTTGTGACACTTGGTTAAAATATGTGCATTGCGATGATAATCCAGGTAATCCGAGCTAATTAGGACAAGGTGCGGGCACTATTAGTATACTATGCATGAGGCTTGCAACTTGTAAGATATAATTTACATAACACATATGCTTTATTACTACCGTTGACAAAATTGTTTCTTGTTTTCAAAATCAAAGCTCTAGCACAAATATAGCAATCGATGCTTTCCTCTTTGAAGGATCTTTCTTTTACTTTTATGTTGAGTCAGTTCACCTATCTCTCTCCACCTCAAGAAGCAAACACTTGTGTGAACTGTGCATTGATTCCTACATACTTGCATATTGCACTTGTTATATTACTCTATGTTGACAATATCCATGAGATATACATGTTATAAGTTGAAAGCAACCGCTGAAACTTCATCTTCCTTTGTGTTGCTTCAATACCTTTACTTTGATTTATTGCTTTATGAGTTAACTTTTATGCAAGACTTATTGATGCTTGTCTTGAAGTACCATTCATGAAAAGTCTTTGCTATATGATTCAGTTGTTTACTCATGTCATTTACATTGTTTGGATCGCTGCATTCATTACATATGCTTACAATAGTATGATCAAGGTTATGATGGCATGTCACTCCAGAAATTATCTTTGTTATCGTTTACCTGCTCGGGACGAGCAGAAACTAAGCTTGGGGATGCTGATACGTCTCCGACGTATCGATAATTTCTTATGTTCCATGCCACATTATTGATGATATCTACATGTTTTATGCATACTTTATGTCATATTTATGCATTTTCTGGCACTAACCTATTAACGAGATGCCGAAGAGCCAGTTGTTATTTTCTGCTGTTTTTGGTTTCAGAAATCCTAGTAAGGAAATATTCTCGGAATTGGACGAAACCAACGCCCAGGGGCCTATTTTCACACGAAGCTTCCAGAAGACCGAAGAGGAGACGAAGTGGGGCCACGAGGTGGCCAGACAACAGGGCGGCGCGGCCCAAGCCTTGGCCGCGCGGCCCTGGCGTCTGGGCCCCTCGTGTGGCCCCCTGACCTGCCCTTCCGCCTACTTATAGCCTTCGTCGCGAAACCCCCCAGTACCGAGAGCCACGATACGGAAAACCTTCCAGAGACGCCGCCACCGCCAATCCCATCTCGGGGGATTGAGGAGATCGCCTCCGGCACCCTGACGGAGAGGGGATTCATCTCCCGGAGGACTCTACACCGCCATGGTCGCCTCCGGAGTGATGAGTGAGTAGTTCACCCCTGGACTATGGGTCCATAGCAGTAGCTAGATGGTTGTCTTCTCCTTATGTGCTTCATTGTCGGATCTTGTGAGCTGCCTAACATGATCAAGATCATCTATCTGTAATGCTATATGTTGTGTTTGTTGGGATCCGATGAATAGAGAATACTATGTTATGTTGATTATCAATCTATGTGTTGTTTATGATCTTGCATGCTCTCCGTTACTAGTAGATGCTTTGGCCAAGTTGATGCTTGTAACTCCAAGAGGGAGTATTTATGCTCGATAGTGGGTTCATGTCTCCGTGAATCTGGTGGAGTGAGAGAAACCTCTAAGTTTATGGATGTGCTGTTGCCACTAGGGATAAAACATTGATGCTTTGTCCGAGGATGTAGTTATTGATTACATTACGCACCATACTTAATGCAATTGTCTGTTGTTTGCAACTTAATACTGGAAGGGGTTCGGATGATAACCTGAAGGTGGACTTTTTAGGCATAGATGCATGCTGGATAGCGGTCTATGTACTTTGTCGTAATGCCCAATTAAATCTCACAATACTCATCATATCATGTATGTGCATGGTCATGCCCTCTCTATTTGTCAATTGCCCAACTGTAATTTGTTCACCCAACATGCTATTTATCTTATGGGAGAGACACCACTAGTGAACTGTGGACCCCGGTCCATTCTTTTACATCGAATACAATCTACTGCAATTGTTCTTTACTGTTCTCTGCAAACAATCATCATCCACACTATACATCTAATCCTTTGTTACAGCAAGCCGGTGAGATTGACAACCTCACTGTTTCGTTGGGGCAAAGTACTTGGGTTGTGTTGTGCAGGTTCCACGTTGGCGCCGGAATCCCTGGTGTTGCGCCGCACTACATTTCGTCGCCATCAACCTTCAACGTGCTTCTTGGCTCCTACTGGTTCGATAAACCTTGGTTTCTTACTGAGGGAAAACTTGCCGCTGTACGCATCACACCTTCCTCTTGGGGTTCCCAACGGACGCGTGCTGTACGCGTATCAGGGACCCACACACTAGGGGGCGCGCCCCCCCTGGCCGCGCCGCCCTGTGGGGTGGGCCCCCTGGCTCCCCTCTGGCCTCTCTTCGGTGCTCTGGAAGCTTCCGGGAAAAATAAGATATTGGGCGTTGATTTCGTCCGATTCCGAGAATATTTCCTTTGTACGATTTCTGAAACCAAAAACAGCAGAAAACAGCAACTGGCCCTTCGGCATCTCGTCAATAGGTTAGTTCCGGAAAACGCATAAAAACGATATAAAGTGTGAACAAAACATGTAGGTATTGTCATAAAACAAGCATGGAACATCATAAATTATAGATACGTTGGAGACGTATCAGTATCCCCAAGCTTAGTTCCTACTCGTCCTCGAGTAGGTAAATGATAAAAGATAATTTCTTAAGTGACATGCTACCAACATAATCTTGATCATACTATTGAAAAGCATATGAGATGAATGCAGCGATTCAAAGCAATGGTAAATACAATGGTTAAACAATTGAATTATATAGCAAAGACTTTTCATGAATAGTACTTTCGAGACAAGCATCGATAAGTCTTGCATAAGAGTTAACTCATAAAGCAATAAATTCAAAGTAAAGGCATTGAAGCAACACAAAGGAAGATTAAGTTTCAGCGGTTGATTTCAACTTGTAACATATATATCGCATGGATATTGTCAACATAAAGTAATATAATAAGTGCAATATGCCAGTATGTAGGAATCAATGCACAGTTAACACAAGTGTTTGCTTCTAAGACAGAAGGAGATGGGTAAACTGACTCAACATGAAAGTAGAAGAAAGGCCCTTCGCAGAGGGAAGTATTGATTGCTATATTTGTGCTAGAGCTTTTATTTTGAAAACAAGAAACAATTTTGTCAACGGTAGTAATAAAGCATATGTATTATGTAAATTATATCCTACAAGTTGCAAGCCTCATGCATAGTATACCAATAGTGCCCGCACCTTGTCCTAATTAGCTCGGATTACCTGGATTATCATCGCAATACATATGTTTTAACCAAGTATCACAAAGGGGTACCTCTATGCCGCCTGTACAAAGGTCTAAGGAGAAAGCTCGCATGGGATTTCTCGCTTTTGATTATTCTCAACTTAGACATCCATACCGGGACAACATAGACAACAGATAATGGACTCCTCTTTAATGCATAAGCATTTAGCAACAAATAATTTTCTCATATGAGATTGAGGATAGTTGTCCAAAACTGAAACTTCCACCATGGATCATGGCTTTAGTTAGCGGCCCAATGTTCTTCTCTAACAATATGCATGCTCAAACCATTCAACTCATGGTAAATCGCCCTTATTTCAGACAAGACTAACATGATATTCAACAAAGGGTAGTTGATGGTGATACGTCTCCGACGTATCGATAATTTCTTATGTTCCATGCCACATTATTGATGTTATCTACATGTTTTATGCACACTTTATGTCATATTCGTGCATTTTCTGGAACTAACCTATTAACAAGATGCCGAAGTGCCAGTTGCTGTTTTCTGCTGTTTTTGGTTTCAGAAATCCTAGTAAGGAAATATTCTCGGAATTGGACGAAATCAAAGCCCAGGGGCCTATTTTCTCACGAAGCTTCCAGAAGTCCGAAGGAGAGACGAAGAGGGGCCACGGAGTGGCCACACTATAGGGCGGCGCGGCCCCCCCCTTGGCCGCGCGGCCCTGTGGTGTGGGGCCCCCGTGCCGCCTCTTGACCTGCCCTTTCGCCTATAAAAAGTCTCCGTGACGAAAACCCCAGTACCGAGAACCACGATACGGAAAACCTTCCAGAGACGCCGCCGCCGCCGATCCCATCTCGGGGGATCCAGGAGATCGCCTCCGGCACCCTGCCGGAGAGGGGAATCATCTCCCGGAGGACTCTACGCCGCCATGGTCGCCTCCGGTGTGATGTGTGAGTAGTCTACCCCTGGACTATGGGTCCATAGCAGTAGCTAGATGGTTGTCTTCTCCCCATTGTGCTATCATTGTCGGATCTTGTGAGCTGCCTAACATGATCAAGATCATCTATCTGTAATTCTATATGTTGCGTTTGTTGGGATCCGATGAATAGAGAATACTTGTTATGTTGATTATCAAAGCTATGCTTATGTGTTGTTTATGATCTTGCATGCTCTCCGTTATTAGTAGATGCTCTGGCCAAGTTGATGCTAGTAACTCCAAGAGGGAGTATTTATGCTCGATAGTGGGTTCATGCCTACGTGAATGCGGAGGAGTGACAAGAACCACTAAGGTTATGGATGAGCTGTTGCCACTAGGGATAAAACATTAGTGCTATGTTCAAGGATGTAGTCACTAGTTACATTACGCGCAATACTTAATGCAATTGTCATTGTTAGCAACTTAATACCGGGAGGGGTTCGGATGATAACCTGAAGGTGGACTTTTTAGGCATAGATGCAGTTGGATGACGGTCTATGTACTTTGTCGTAATGCCCAATTAAATCTCACTATACTCATCATGATATGTATGTGCATGGTCATGCTCTCTTTATTTGTCAATTGCCCAACTGTAATTTGTTCACCCAACATGCTGTTCGTCTTATGGGAGAGACACCTCTAGTGAACTGTGGACCCCGGTCCAATTCTCTTTACTGAAATACAATCTACTGCAATACTTGTTCTACTGTTTTCTGCAAACAATCATCTTCCACACAATACGGTTAATCCTTTGTTACAGCAAGCCGGTGAGATTGACAACCTCACTGTTTCGTTGGGGCAAAGTACTTTGGTTGTGTTGTGCAGGTTCCACGTTGGCGCCGGAATCTCTGGTGTTGCGCCGCACTACATCCCGCCGCCATCAACCTTCAACGTGCTTCTTGGCTCCTCCTGGTTCGATAAACCTTGGTTTCTTTCTGAGGGAAAACTTGCTGCTGTGCGCATCATACCTTCCTCTTGGGGTTCCCAACGAACGTGTGAAATACACGCCATCAAGCATATTTTACGGCGCCGTTGCCGGGGAGATCAAGACACGCTGCAAGGGGAGTCTCCACTTCTCAATCTCTTTACTTTGTTTTTGTCTTGCTTAGTTTTATTTACTACTTTGTTTGCTGCACTAAATCAAAATACAAAAAAATTAGTTGCTAGTTTTACTTTATTTGTTATCTTGTTTACTATATCAAAAACACAAAAAAAATTAGTTTACTTGCATTTACTTTACTTATTTCATCATGTTTCCTTTTAATTTTACCACAAAAGACATACCGGTAGGACGTGGGTCTATAGTTGGGAGAAATAATATAGAAGAATTTTTCAATCATGTTAGTACTATTGAAAATTTTGAAGATAGACACTTGGTAGACCTTGCGCCTACTTATGAAATTGCTGCTGCACATTTAGTTCGCTTGTTGGAAACTAAATTTGTTAATCTTAATCCTATAATCCAACACATGTTCTTCACACTTGGCGATATGGAAGAAGGGGAAAAGAAAGATTTTGTATTAGAAACCCTTCTTAGAGAATTTGGTGGTTTAGCAAGAGAAGCTAGAAAGGTGTTTGCTAAATTCAATATGCTTGGTTCTCCTACTAATTTTGTTAGTCTCCTTGAAAAGATGGATATGGATAGAATAAGATTCACTAATAATATTGATGATAGAGGGGAGATCAAAGCACCAATACCATGTAAGCTCCTGGCTATGAATGATGCACTAGAAAATAACTATGCTTGGCTAGTTCCTGAAAATTTGTTTGATGAGAATAGCACGCCTAAGACTAATGAAAAGGGAGATGCTGAAACTTATGTATCCAATATACTATGCCTAGTTGAGAAAACCCCACACCCCGCTGTAGAAGTACCACCCTTCGATAATACTTGATACACACTTTCTGCGCCTAGCTGAAAGGCGTTAAAGAAAAGCGCTTATGGGAGACAACCCATGTTTTTACCTACAGTACTTTGTTTTTATTTTGTGTCTTGGAAGTTGTTTACTACTGTAGCAACCTCTCCTTATCTTAGTTTTGTGTTTTGTTGTGCCAAGTTAAGCCGTTGATAGAAAAGTAAGTACTAGATTTGGATTACTGCACAGTTCCAGATTTCTTTGCTGTCACGAATCTGGGTCCACCTCCCTGTAGGTAACTCAGAAAATTAAGCCAATTTACGTGCATGATCCTCAGATATGTACGCAACTTTCATTCAATTTGAGCATTTTCATTTGAGCAAGTCTGGTGCCATTTTAAAATTCGTCAATACGAACTGTTCTGTTTTGACAGATTCTGCCTTTTATTTCGCATTGCCTCTTTCGCTATGTTGGATGAATTTCTTTGATCCACTAATGTCCAGTAGCATTATGCAATGTCCAGAAGTGTTAAGAATGATTGTGTCACCTCTGAATATGTCAATTTATATTGTGCACTAACCCTCTAATGAGTTGTTTCGAGTTTGGTGTGGAGGAAGTTTTCAAGGATCAAGAGAGGAGTATGATGCAACATGATCAAGGAGAGTGAAAGCTCTAAGCTTGGGGATGCACCCGGTGGTTCACCCCTGCATATATCAAGAAGACTCAAGCGTCTAAGCTTGGGGATGCCCAAGGCATCCCCTTCTTCATCGACAACATTATCAGGTTCCTCCCCTGAAACTATATTTTTATTCCATCACATCTTATGTGCTTTTTCTTGGAGCGTCGGTTTGTTTTTTTGTTTTGTTTGAATAAAATGGATCCTAGCATTCACTTTATGGGAGAGATACACGCTCCGCTGTAGCATATGGACAAGTATGTCCTTGGTTTCTACTCATAGTATTCATGGCGAAGTTTCTCCTTCGTTAAATTGTTATATGGTTGGAATTGGAAAATGATACATGTAGTAATTGCTATAAATGTCTTGGGTAATGTGATACTTGGCAATTGTTGTGCTCATGATTAAGCTCTTGCATCATATGCTTTGCACCCATTAATGAAGAAATACATAGAGCATGCTAAAATTTGGTTTGCATATTTGGTTTCTCTAAGGTCTAGATAATTTCTAGTATTGAGTTTGAACAACAAGGAAGACGGTGTAGAGTCTTATAATGTTTTCAATATGTCTTTTATGTGAGTTTTGCTGCACCGGTTCATCCTTGTGTTTGTTTCAAATAAGCCTTGCTAGCCTAAACCTTGTATCGAGAGGGAATACTTCTCATGCATCCAAAATACTTGAGCCAACCACTATGCCATTTGTGTCCACCATACCTACCTACTACATGGTATTTCTCCGCCATTCCAAAGTAAATTGCTTGAGTGCTACCTTTAAACAATTCAAAATTTATCACCTCTGATTTGTGTCAATGTTTTATAGCTCATGAGGAAGTATGTGGTGTTTATCTTTCAATCTTGTTGGGCAACTTTCACCAATGGACTAGTGGCTTCATCCGCTTATCCAATAATTTTGCAAAAAGAGCTGGCAATGGGATTCCCAGTCCCAAATTAATTAACAAAAATAGACACTCCTCCATGGTATGTGATTGTTGGATGGCACCCGAAGGATTCGGTTAGCCATGGCTTGTGTAAGCAAAGGTTGGGAGGAGTGTCATCATAATAAAACTAAAATAAAAAGGCACTCCTTCATGGTATGAGATTGTTGGCAGGCACCCGAGGATTCGGTTAGCCATGGTTTGTGAAAGAAAGGTTGGAAGGAGTGCCACCCAAAATAAAATAAAATGGGAGCCGCTCTTTGAAGGTTTGTCTGGCAAGGGGGTTAGAGTACCCGCTACCATTCGTTGACAACAACATACACCTCTCAAAACTTTATTTTTATGCTCTCTTTATGTTTTCAAAATCAAAGCTCTAGCACAAATATAGCAATCGATGCTTTTCCTCTATGGAGGACCATTCTTTTACTTTCAATGTTGAGTCAGTTCACCTATTTCTCTCCACCTCAAGAAGCAAACACTTGTGTGAATTATGCATTGATTCCTACATACTTGCTTATTGCACTTATTATATTACTCTATGTTGACAATATCCATGAGATATACATGTTACAAGTTGAAAGCAACCGCTGAAACTTAATCTTCTTTTGTGTTGCTTCAATACCTTTACTTTGAATTATTGCTTTATGAGTTAACTCTTATGCAAGACTTATTGATGCTTGTCTTGAAGTGCTATTCATGAAAAGTCTTTGCTTTATGATTCACTTGTTTACTCATGTCATATACATTGTTTTGATCGCTGCATTCACTACATATGCTTTACAAATAGTATGATCAAGATTATGATGGCATGTCACTCCAGAAATTATCTGTGTTATCATTTTACCTGCTCGGGACGAGCAGAACTAAGCTTGGGGATGCTGATACGTCTCCGACGTATCGATAATTTCTTATGTTCCATGCCACATTATTGATGTTATCTACATGTTTTATGCACACTTTATGTCATATTCGTGCATTTTCTGGAACTAACCTATTAACAAGATGCCGAAGTGCCGATTCTTTGTTTACGCTGTTTTTGGTTTCAGAAATCCTAGTAAGGAAATATTCTCGGAATTGGACGAAATCAAAGCCCAGGGGCCTATTTTCTCACGAAGCTTCCAGAAGTCCGAAGGAGAGACGAAGAGGGGCCACGGAGGGGCCACACTATAGGGCGGCGCGGCCCCCCCCCCCCTTGGCCGCGCGGCCCTGTGGTGTGGGGCCCCCGTGCCGCCTCTTGACCTGCCCTTTCGCCTATAAAAAGTCTCCGTGACGAAAACCCCAGTACCGAGAACCACGATACGGAAAACCTTCCAGAGACGCCGCCGCCGCCGATCCCATCTCGGGGGATCCAGGAGATCGCCTCCGGCACCCTGCCGGAGAGGGGAATCATCTCCCGGAGGACTCTACGCCGCCATGGTCGCCTCCGGTGTGATGTGTGAGTAGTCTACCCCTGGACTATGGGTCCATAGCAGTAGCTAGATGGTTGTCTTCTCCCCATTGTGCTATCATTGTCGGATCTTGTGAGCTGCCTAACATGATCAAGATCATCTATCTGTAATTCTATATGTTGCGTTTGTTGGGATCCGATGAATAGAGAATACTTGTTATGTTGATTATCAAAGCTATGCTTATGTGTTGTTTATGATCTTGCATGCTCTCCGTTATTAGTAGATGCTCTGGCCAAGTTGATGCTAGTAACTCCAAGAGGGAGTATTTATGCTCGATAGTGGGTTCATGCCTCTGTGAATCTGGAGGAGTGACAAGAACCACTAAGGTTATGGATGAGCTGTTGCCACTAGGGATAAAACATTAGTGCTATGTTCAAGGATGTAGTCACTAGTTACATTACGCGCAATACTTAATGCAATTGTCTGTTGTTAGCAACTTAATACTGGAGGGGGTTCGGATGATAACCTGAAGGTGGACTTTTTAGGCATAGATGCAGTTGGATGACGGTCTATGTACTTTGTCGTAATGCCCAATTAAATCTCACTATACTCATCATGATATGTATGTGCATGGTCATGCTCTCTTTATTTGTCAATTGCCCAACTGTAATTTGTTCACCCAACATGCTGTTCGTCTTATGGGAGAGACACCTCTAGTGAACTGTGGACCCCGGTCCAATTCTCTTTACTGAAATACAATCTACTGCAATACTTGTTCTACTGTTTTCTGCAAACAATCATCTTCCATACAATACGGTTAATCCTTTGTTACAGCAAGCCGGTGAGATTGACAACCTCACTGTTTCGTTGGGGCAAAGTACTTTGGTTGTGTTGTGCAGGTTCCACGTTGGCGCCGGAATCTCTGGTGTTGCGCCGCACTACATCCCGCCGCCATCAACCTTCAACGTGCTTCTTGGCTCCTCCTGGTTCGATAAACCTTGGTTTCTTTCTGAGGGAAAACTTGCTGCTGTGCGCACCATACCTTCCTCTTGGGGTTCCCAACGAACGTGTGAAATACACGCCATCAATGGCGTCCACAGGAACATGGTTATCGCTCAACAAGCAACTTATAAGAAATAAAATGCATAAGTACATATTCAATACCACAATAGTTTTTAGGCTATTTGTCCCATGAGCTATATATTTCAAAGATAAAGGATAGAAATTTAAAGGTAGCATGATACGTCTCCGACGTATCGATAATTTCTTATGTTCCATGCCACATTATTGATGATATCTACATGTTTTATGCATACTTTATGTCATATTTATGCATTTTCCGGCACTAACCTATTAACGAGATGCCGAAGAGCCGATTCTTTGTTTTCTGCTGTTTTTGGTTTCAGAAATCCTAGTAAGGAAATATTCTCGGAATTGGACGAAATCAACGCCCAGGGGCCTATTTTCACACGAAGCTTCCAGAAGTCCGAGGGAGAGACGAAGTGGGGCCACGGGGCGCCGCGGCGCGGCCCAGGGGGGCCCGCGCGGCCCTAGCGTGTGGGCCCCCCGTGACGCCTCCTGACCTATCTCCTCCGCCTACTTATAGCCTTCGTCGCGAAACCCCCACTACCGAGAGCCACGATACAGAAAACCTTCCAGAGACGCCGCCGCCAATCCCATCTCGGGGGATTCAGGAGATCGCCTCCGGCACCCTGCCGGAGAGGGGAATCATCTCCCGGAGGACTCTTCACCGCCATGGTCGCCTCCGGAGTGATGAGCGAGTAGTTCACCCCTGGACTATGGGTCCATAGTAGTAGCTAGATGGTCGTCTTCTCCTAATTGTGCTATCATTGTCGGATCTTGTGAGCTGCCTAACATGATCAAGATCATCTATCTGTAATGCTATATGTTGTGTTTGTTGGGATCCGATGGATAGAGAATACTATGCTATGTTGATTATCAATCTATTACCTATGTGTTGTTTATGATCATGCATGCTCTCCGTTATTAGTAGAGGCTCTGGCCAAGTTTTTACTCTTAACTCCAAGAGGGAGTACTTATGCTCGATAGTGGGTTCATGCCTCCATTAAATCTGGGACAGTGACAGAAAGTTCTAAGGTTGTGGATGTGCTGTTGCCACTAGGGATAAAACATTGATGCTATGTCTGAGGATGTAGTTATTGATTACATTACACACCATACTTAATGCAATTGTCTGTTGTTTTCAACTTAATACTGGAAGGGGTTCGGATGATAACCTGAAGGTGGACTTTTTAGGCATAGATGCATGCTGGATAGCGGTCTATGTACTTTGTCGTAATGCCCAATTAAATCTCACAATACTCATCATATCATGTATGTGCATTGTCATGCCATCTCTATTTGTCAATTGCCCAACTGTAATTTGTTCACCCAACATGCTATTTATCTTATGGGAGAGACACCTCTAGTGAACTGTGGACCCCGGTCCATTCTTAACATCGAATACAATCTACTGCAATACTGTTCTACTGTTTTCTGCAAACAATCATCATCCATACTATACATCTAATCCTTTGTTACAGCAAGCCGGTGAGATTGACAACCTCACTGTTTCGTTGGGGCAAAGTACTTTGGTTGTGTTGTGCAGGTTCCACGTTGGCGCCGGAATCCCTGGTGTTGCGCCGCACTACATCTCGCCGCCATCAACCTTCAACGTGCTTCTTGGCTCCTACTAATTCGATAAACCTTGGTTTCTTACTGAGGGAAAACTTGCCGCTGTACGCATCACACCTTCCTCTTGGGGTTCCCAACGGACGCATGCTGTACGCGTATCATAGCACTCAAGCAATTTACTTTGGAATGGCGAAGAAATACCGTGTAGTAGGTAGGTATGGTGGACACAAGTGGCATAGTGTTTGGCTCAAGGATTTTGGATGCATGAGAAGTATTCCCTCTCGATACAAGGTTTAGGCTAGCAAGGTTATTTGAAACAAACACAAGTATGAACCGGTACAACAAAACTCACATAAAAACATATTGCAAGCATTATAAGACTCTACACCGTCTTCCTTGTTGTTCGACCCTTACTAGAAAATATCTAGACCTTAGAGAGACCAATCATGCAAACCAAATTTTAACGAGCTCTATGTATTTCTTCATTAGTAGGTGCAAAGTATATGATGCAAGAGCTTAAACATGAGCACAACAATTGCCAAGTATCACATTATTCAAGACATTCTACCAATTACCACATGTAGCATTTCCCATTTCCAACCATATAACAGTTAATGAAGCAGTTTCAACCTTCGCCATGAAAATTAAAAGCTAAGAACACATGTGTTCATATGAACCAGCGGAGCGTGTCTCTCTCCCACACAAGGATGCTAGGATCCAACTTTATTCAAACAAAACAAAAACAAAAACAAACAGACGCTCCAAGTAAAGTACATAAGATGTGATGGAATAAAAATATAGTTTCACTAGAGGAACCTGATAATGTTGTCGATGAAGAAGGGGATGCCTTGGGCATCCCCAAGCTTAGATGCTTGAGTCTTCTTGAAATATGCAGGGATGAACCACCGGGGCATCCCCAAGCTTAGAGCTTTCACTCTTCTTGATCATATTGTATCATCCTCCTCTATTGACCCTTGAAAAATTCCTCCACACCAAACTCAAAACAAACTCATTAGAGGGTTAGTGCATAATCAAAAATTCACATGTTCAGAGGTGACACAATCATTCTTAACACTTCTGGACATTGCTCAAAGATACTGGAAGTTAATGGAACAAAAAAATCCATCCAACACAGCAAAAGAGGCAATGCGAAATAAAAGGCAGAATCTGTCAAAACAGAACAGTCCGTAAAGACGAATTTCTAAGAGGCACCAGACTTGCTCAAATGAAAATGCTCAAATTTAATGAAAGTTGCGTACATATCTGAGGATCACTCACATAAATTGGCAGAATTTTCTGAGTTACCTACAGAGAATTTGACCCAAATTCGTAACAGCAAGAAATCTGTTTCTGTGCAGTAATCCAAATCTAGTATGAACCTTACTATCAAAGACTTTACTTGGCACAACAATGCAACAAAATTAAGATAAGGAGAGGTTGCTACAGTTATAAAAACTTCCAAGACACAAATATAAAACAAAGTTGCTGTAGTAAAATAAACACATGGGTTATCTCCCAAGAAGTGTTTTCTTTATAGCCATTAAGATGGGCTCAGTAATTTCAATGATGCACTCCCAAGAAATAAGCGTTGAAGCAAAAGAGAGCATCAAGAAGCAAATTCAAAACACATTTAAGTCTAACCCACTTCCTATGCAAAGGAATCTTGTACACAAATGAATTCATGAAGAACAAAGTGACAAGCATAGGAAGATAAAACACGAGTAACTTCAAGATTCTCAACATAGAGAGGGGAAACTTGATATTATTAAAATGCATATAACCATGTTTCCCTCTCTCATAATAACTTTCAGTAGCATCATTGATGAAATCCACAATATACCCATCAATTAAAACATTCTTATCATGGTTCATATGCATAGAAGTATCATTAATTTTGGCATAAGAAGAGTTCTTCTCATTAATAGTAATTGGAGCAAGATTATTATCAAGAATTTGAACATGGTAAACAAGTTGCATATTAAGGGAATTGTTTTTGGCAATCCAATCATAACTATGACAAGTTTCATAAGGATAGTTATAACATATATCATAGCATTCTTTATAATAATCATCAAAGATTGGAGGCATAGTGTCATCATAAGAAATAGAATAGTTATCTTTCACAGTAGGTTCATTTGTGACCATACCATCATTGTTACTAGAAGGAGATGTATCAAACACATAATGATAAGTAGCAAAAGGATTTTCAAACACCTCTTCCCCAAGCTTAGAGCTTTCTATATCATTATGGGAGGAAGCATGGATAGCACTGATACTATGGCAATTATTATCATCATCATTTTCAGAATTAGTTTCCCAGAGATTTGCAATATCAAAAGTAGTGTGCTCTTTCAAATCATGATCACTAATGTATGTAAAGGGCATAGGAAGATCATTTTTTTCAGATTCATTATCATAATAATCATTAGGAGCAACATACTTACGGTTACCTAGCGTTATCTCATTCACGCGGGGATATGTCGTTACCTCTTTCTCTTTATTCTCCTTCTTCTTCTGCTTCTTCTTATTCGTTCCCTTCTTCTTCTTCTTCTTCTTCTTCTTCTCTTCCTTCTCCTCGTTCCCTTCTTTGGGAGGAAGAGGCTTGAAGGGTGGCTTGTCCGCATAACCTGATTTACTTTCAGAAACAATAGAAGAAACTTGGGAGGATTCCTCCTTTTCATTAATTAGTTCAAAACACACAGCGGTCCTATCATATTTTATCAAGGTCTCATCTTCTAAAATATTTTGTATGTAAGTATTTGTATGGCTATTATCAATGCAATAAGAAAAACACCCATGCAGGACATCATCAATATCAAGATCACTCATATGTAACAAAGAGATTTTTCTTGATAGCTCTTCACACCACAAAAATAAAGTAAGTTCATCATGCTGATTAGGAGTAATTTCATCATCACAATACAAATTTGCAGCACTCATGGGGTTCGAATTATCATTGGAGGAGCATTGAAAATTAAAATGACCCACTCTATGGCAAACTTCACAAATAAAAGGATAGAGGGCACAAACTTTTTTACCAAGATCATCTAGAGCCCTAGCCCACTTTCTAGTTTTTTCATTAATATGATGGATACAATATTCATCTTTGATTTGATTAATTCCACAAGGTCTATGCATTCCACAAAAATTAACATGCTTATAGGAAATAGCAGTCTTAGGAGTTTGAGCATGTTTATTGCAATCATTAACAACAATTTCATTCTTCATGCAAGCCTCTTTAAAAGGTTCATGATACTTATCGAAATTCTTCTTAGGCAATTAAAAATGAGAAGCAAAGGCTTTATAAAGATTTGCAGCAACTTGAGAGTCAAGACCATAAGTAGCGCTCATATTTCGAAATTTATCAGTATCCATAAAGGCTTCAATGCATTCATAATCATAATTTATACCTGACTCTTTACCTTTGTTGTTCTCCCATCCTTCAGCGTTCTCCTCAATCCGATCAAGAAGATCCCACCTAGCTTCAACCTCCTTGGTTGTGAAAGATCCCTCCGAACAGGCATCTAGATAGTCCTTGTGATGTCCTGAAAGCCTCGCATAAAAATTATTAATAATAACATTACGGGGAAGCTCATGAATGGGACATTTGAGCATTAGTGACTTCAATCTCCCCCATGCTTGGGAAATACTCTCTCCATCACGAGGATAAAAGTTATAAATGTAATTCCTATCAATATGCACTTCATGAGGAGGATAAAATATAGAATAAAAGAGAGATACAATTTCCTCCCAACCAAGAGAATGACTATTCTTCAGCAATTTATACCAATGCGCCGCTTTACCAGACAGCGAAATAGAGAATAGCTTTTTCCTCACTTCACCCATAGAGATACCTGCACACTTGAATAACCCACATAATTCATGCAAAAACAGTAAATGATCTCCAGGATGGACAGTTCCATCCCCTTCATAACGGTTATCTATAACACGTTCAATAATTTTCATGGGTATCTCGAAAGCAGTAGGTGGATTTAAAATATCACAAGCATCATTAAAGTTATCGCATATGGGAGATAAAATATTATCAGAGCAAATTTTCTCCCCTAAAGATGGGAAGCTAAAAAGATCATAAAAACTAGCTTCCCCAAGCTTAGACTTCTCCATAGCATTAGCAGTGATTGCGTTCATACTAATAACATTGCTACTAGCATGCAAATGAGGTTCCATAGGTTCTTTAATTTTCGCATCACACAATTCATGTCTTAACTTAGGGAATAAATTAAAAAGCTCATAGTTGTTTTCCATTATGCCTTACTAGTGTAAAACAAGAAACAAAAAGATTCAATTGCAGGATCTAAAGGAAATAGCTTCGAGTACTTACAACGGCGCCGGAAAATAGCTTAGTAGCCGAGATCCGGAGTGTGAGTACCTTTTACCTTTCCTCCCCGGCAACGGCGCCAGAAAATTGCTTGATGTCTACTCACGCTTCTTTTCCCGTAGACAGTGTTGGGCCTCCAAGAGCAGAGGTTTGTAGAACAGCAGCAAGTTTTCCCTTAAGTGGATCACCCAAGGTTTATCGAACTCAGGGAGGAAGAGGTCAAAGATATCCCTCTCAAGCAACCCTGCGATCACAATGCAAGAAGTCTCTTGTGTCCCCAACACACCTAATACACTTGTCAGATGTATAGGTGCACTAGTTCGGCAAAGAGATAGTGAGATGCAAGTAATATGGATGTATATGAGTGGTAATAGCAATCTGAATAAAATATGGCAGCGAGTAAACATGCAACAAAACAGTAAACAAACGGAGATTCGATGCTTGGAAGCAAGGCCTAGGGATCCTGCTTTCACTAGTGGACACTCTCAACAATGATCACATAATAGAACCACTCTACACTCTCTTGTTGGATGATGAACACCACTAGTTGTGTAGGGCTACAAGAGCACCTCAATGCCGGAGTTAACAAGCTCCACAACATTCGATATTCATATTTAAATAACCTTAGAGTGCATGATAGATCAACACAATTATACCGAGTACTAACATAGCATGCACACCGTCACCGACAGACTATGAAAGGGGGAATAAATTGCATCAATACCATCATAGTAATAGTTAACTTCATAATCTACAAGAGATCACAATCATAGCATATACCAAGTACTACATGATGCACACACTGTCACCATTACATCAGGGAGGAGGAATAGACTACTTTAATAACATCACTAGAGTAGCACATAGATGATATTCAACTAGATCACAAAGAGAGAGAGAGATGAACCACATAGCTACAGCGGAGCCCTCAGCCCCGGGGGTGAATTACTCCCTCCTCATCATGGAGACAGCGATGGCGGTGAAGATGGCGGTGGAGATGGCAGTGGAGATGACTCCGGGGGCAATTCCCCGTCCCGGCAGGGTGCCGGAACAGAGACTTCTGTCCCCCGAATTGGAGTTTCGCGATGGCGGTGGCTCTGGAAGGTTTTCTCGTGTTTCGTCAATCGGTGTCGAAGTTTTAGGTCAGGGAGGCCTAAATAGGCGAAGAGGCGGAGTCGGAGGGGCCACGGGGGACCCACACACTAGGGGGGCGCCCCCCCTTGGCCGCGCCGCCCTGTGGGGTGGGGCCCCCTGGCTCCCCTCTGGCCTCTCTTCGGTGCTCTGGAAGCTTCCGGGAAAAATAAGATATTGGGCGTTGATTTCGTCCGATTCCGAGAATATTTCCTTTGTAGGATTTCTGAAACCAAAAACAGCAGAAAACAACAACTGGCCCTTCGGCATCTCGTCAATAGGTTAGTTCCGAAAAACGCATAAAAACGATATAAAGTGTGAACAAAACATGTAGGTATTGTCATAAAACATGCATGGAACATCAGAAATTATAGATACATTGGAGACGTATCACCCAACATGCTATTTCTTATTGGAGAGACACCACTAGTGAACTGTGGACCCCGGTCCATTCTTTTACATCTGAAATACAATCAACTGCAATCATTGAACTTTACTGTTCTTTGCAAACAAACATCATTTTCCACACCATACGATTAATCCTTTGTTTACAGCAAGCCGGCGAGATTGACAACCTCACTGTTAAGTTGGGGCAAAGTATTTGGATTGTGTTGTGCAGGTTCCACGTTGGCGCCGGAATCCCTGGTGTTGCGCCGCACTACACTCCGCCACCAACAACCTTCACGTGCTCCTTGACTCCTACTGGTTCGATAACCTTGGTTTCTTACTGAGGGAAAACTTGCTGATGTATGCATCACACCTTCCTCTTGGGGTTCCCAACGGGCGTGTGCTTGACGCGTCATCAAGACTGTTTTCTGGCGCCATTGCCGGGGAGATCAAGACACGCTGCAAGGGGAGTCTCCCACTTCCAATCTCTTTACTTTGTTTTTGTCTTGCTTTACTTTATTTTATTTATTGCTTTGTTTGCTTTCTTATATTAAAATACAAAAAAATTAGTTACTTGCATTACTTTATTTACTGTCTTGTTTGCGTTCTCTATATTAAAAACACAAAAAATTAGTTACTTGCATTTATTTTATTTAGTTTGCTTTATTTACTACTGCTAAAATGGGTACACCTGAGAATACTAAGTTGTGTGACTTCACTAGCACAAATAATAATGATTTCCTATGCACACCTATTGCTCCACCTGCTGCTACAGCAGAATTTCATGAAATTAAACCTGCTTTACTAAATCTTGTTATGAGAGAGCAATTTTCTGGTGTTAGTTCTGATGATGCTGCTGCCCATCTTAATAATTTTGTTGAACTTTGTGAAATGCAAAAGTATAAGGATGTAGATGGTGACATTATAAAATTGAAATTGTTTCCTTTCTCCTTGAGGAAGAGCTAAAGATTGGTTGCTATCTTTGCCTAAAAATAGTATTGATTCATGGACTAAATGTAAGGATGCTTTCATTGGTAGATATTATCCTCCCGCTAAAATTATATCTTTGAGAAGTAGCATAATGAATTTTAAGCAATTGGATAATGAGGATGTTGCCCAAGCATGGGAAAGAATGAAATCTTTGGTGAAAAATTGCCCTACCCATGGACTGACTACTTGGATGATCATCCAAACCTTTTATGCACGATTGAATTTTTATTCGCGGAACTTATTGGATTCAGCTGCTGGAGGTACCTTTATGTCCATCACTTTAGGCGCCGCAACTAAGCTTCTTGATGATATGATGATTAATTACTCTGAATGGCACACTGAAAGAGCTCCACAAGATAAGAAGGTAAATTCTGTTGAAGAAACCTCTTCCTTGAGTGATAAGATTGATGCTATTATGTCTATGCTTGTGAATGGTAGATCTAATGTTGATCCTAATAATGTTCATTTAGCCTCATTGGTTGCTCAAGAAGAGCATGTTGATGTGAACTTCATTAAAAATAATAATTTCAACAACAATGCTTATAGGAATAATTCTGGTAACAACTATAGGCCATATCCTTCTAATAATAGTAACGGTTATGGTAATTCTTATAGGAATTCTTACAACAATAATAGGAATGTACCCCCTGGTCTTGAAGCTATGCTTAAAGAATTTATTAGTACACAAACTGCTTTTAACAAATCTGTTGAAGAAAAGCTTGGTAAAATTGATATTCTTGCTTTTAAAGTTGACACTCTTGCCGCTGATATTGATCTTTTAAAATTTAAAGTTATGCCTAATGAAACTAAAGATATTAAGTCATTTGCTACAGCAAATGCCATCCAAGTTCGACTTAATGAAAATATTAGATTGATGGCTGAATTGCATGCTAGGTGGGAAAAAGAGGAAAAATTTGCTAAAGAGAATAATGTAACTAAAGTTTGGACTATTACCACCCCTAGTAATGTTGATGCTTCACATGTTGCTACACCTCCTACTATCAATGGTAAAATAATTGGTGTTGGCAATGTTTCTACTCCTAATGCAAAGCGTGCAAAACTGCCTGAAACTGCTAAAACTGCTGAAACTGTTTGTGATAAAACTGCCAAAATTTTTCTAAATATTGGGGACAATGATCCCATTGCTTTAGATCACAATGGTTTAGATTTTGATGATTGTCACATCTCTGAAGTTATTAAGTTCTTACAAAAACTTGCTAAAAGTCCTAATGCTAGTGCTATAAATTTGGCCTTTACAAAACATATTACAAATGCTCTCATTAAAGCTAGAGAAGAGAAACTAAAACTTGAAACATCTATTCCTAGGAAGTTGGAAGATGGTTGGGAGCCCATCATTAAGATGAAGGTCAATGATTTTGATTGTAATGCTTTATGTGATCTTGGTGCAAGTATTTCTGTTATGCCTAAGAAAATCTATAATATGCTTGACTTGCCACCATTGAAAAACTGTTATTTGGATGTTAATCTTGCTGATAATTCTATAAAGAAACCCTTGGAGAGGATTGATAATGTTTGCATTACGGTTAACGATAACCTTGTCCCCGTTGACTTTGTTGTCTTGGATATTGAATGCAATGCATCTTGTCCCATTATTTTGGGAAGACCTTTTCTTCGAACTGTTGGTGCTATTATTGATATGAAGGAATGTAATATTAAATATCAATTTCCTCTCAAGAAAGGTATGGAACACTTCCCTAGAAATAGAATGAAGTTACATTTTCATTCTATTATTAGAAATAATTATGATGTTGATGCTTCATCTCTTGATAATACTTGATTCACACTTTCTGTGCCTAGCTGAAAGGCGTTAAAGAAAAGCGCTTATGGGAGACAACCCATCATTTTACTTCTGCACTTTTGTTTTATATTTGAGTCTTGGAAGTTGTTACTACTGTACAAACCTCTCCTTATCTTTATTTTATCGCATTGTTGTGCCAAGTAAAGTCTTTGATAGTAATGTTGATACTAGATTTGGATTACTGCAAAGAAACAGAATTCTTACTGTCACGAATTTGAGCCGCCCTTTCTGTAGGTAACTCATAAAAATCTGCCAATTTACGTGCGTGATCCTCAGATATGTACGCAACTTTCATTCAATTTGAACTTTTTCATCTGAGCAAGTCCAGTGCCTCTAAAAAATTCGTGTTTACGTACTGTTCTGTTTTGACAGATTCTGCCTTTTATTTCGCATTGCCTGTTTTGCTATGTTTGATGGATTTCTTTGTTCCATTAACTTTCAGTAGATTTGTGCAATGTCCAGAAGTGTTAATAATGATTATGTCACCTCTGAATATGTGAATTTTTGATTATGCACTAACCCTCTAATGAGTTTGCTTTGAGTTTGGTGTGGAGGAAGTTTTCAAGGATCAAGAGAGGAGGATGATACAATATGATCAAGAAGAGTGAAAAATCTAAGCTTGGGGATGCCCCCGTGGTTCATCCCTGCATATTTCAAGAAGACTCAAGCATCTAAGGTTGGGGATGCCCAAGGCATCCCCTTCTTCATCGACCACTTATCAGGTCACCTCTAGTGAAACTATATTTTTATTCTGTCACATCTTATGTGCTTTACTTGGAGCGTCTGTATGTTTTTATTTTTGTTTTTGTTTGAATAAAATCGGATCCTAGCATTCTTTGTGTGGGAGAGAGACACGCTCCGCTGTTGCATTATGAACACATGTGTTCTTAGCTTTACTCTTAATGTTCATGGCGAAGGTTGAAACTGCTTCGTTCATTGTTATATGGTTGGAAACAGAAAATGCTCCATGTGGTAATTGGTACAATGTCTTGAATAATTTGATACTTGGCAATTTTTGTGCTCAAATAGATCATGTTTAAGCTCTTGCATCATGTACTTTGCACCTATTAATGAAGAACTACCATAGAGCTTGTTGAAATTTGGTTTGCATGATTGGTCTCTCTAAAGTCTAGATATTTTCTGGTGAGGGTTTGAACGACAAGGAAGACAGTGTAGAGTCTTATAATGCTTGCAATATGTTCTTATGTAAGTTTTGCAGTACCGGTTCATACTTGTGTTTGCTTCAAACAACCTTGCTAGCCTAAGCCTTGTATTGAGAGGGATTACTTCTCGTGCATCCAAAAACCTTGAGCCAAAAACTATGCCATTTGTATTCACCATACCTACCTACTACATGGTATTTCTCTGCCATTCCAAAGTAAATTGCTTGAGTGCTACCTTTAAAATTCCATTCTTTGTCTTTGCAATATATAGCTCATGGGAAAAATAGCTTAAAAACTATTGTGGTGTTGAATATGTCGCTTATGTATCTTATTTCTTATAAGTTGATTGTTAAGCGGTAACCATGTTTCTGGGGACGCCATCAACTATTTCACCTTTGTTGAATATCATGTGAGTTGCTATGCATGTTCGTCTTGTCTGAACTAAGGGTGATTTATCATGATCAAATGGTTTGAGTATGCATATTGTTAGAGAAGAACATTGGGCCGCTAACTAAAGCCATGATCCATGGTGGAAGTTTCAGTTTGGACAACAATCCTCAATCTCTTATGAGAATATTATCTGTTGTTGAATGCTTATGCATCAAAGAAGAGTCCATTATCTGTTTTCTATGTTGTCCCGGTATGGATGTCTAAGTTGAGAACAATCAAAAGCGAGAAATCCAATGCGAACTTTCTCCTTAGACCTTTGTACAGGCGGCATAGAGGTACCCCTTTGTGACACTTGGTTGAAACATATGCTATGCAATGATAATCCATGTAAATCCAAGCTAATTAGGACAAGGTGCGGACACTATTGGTATTCTATGCATGAGGCTTGCAACTTATAAGATGTCTTATACATAACACATATGAATTATTACTACCGTTGACAAAATTGTTTCTATGTTTTCAAAATAAAAGCTCTAGCACAAATATAGCAATCCATGCTTCCCTCTGCGAAGGGCCATTCTTTTACTTTATGTTGAGTCAGTTTACCTACCTCTTTCTGTCTTAGAAGCAAACACTTGTGTCAACCGTGTGCATTGATTCCTACATATTTGCTTATTTGCATTCATCATATTACTTTGTGTTGACAATTATCCATGAGATAAACATGTTGAAGTTGAAAGCAACTGCTGAAACTTATATCTTCCTTTGTGTTGCTTCAAAACTTTCTACTAAGAATCTATTTCTTTATGAGTTAACTCCTATGCAAGACTTATTGATGCTTGTCTTGAAAGTACTATTCATGAAAAGTCTTTCCTATATGATTCAGTTGTTTAATCATTATCTTTACCATTGCTTCGAATCACTTCATTCATCTCATATGCTTTACAATAGTATTGATCAAGATTATGATAGCATGTCACTTCAGAAATTATCCTTGTTATCGTTTACCTACTCGAGGGCGAGTAGGAACTAAGATTGGGATGCTTGATACGTCTCAAACGTATCTATAATTTCTTATGTTCCATGCTACTTTTATGATGATACTCACATGTTTTATACACACTTTATGTCATTATTATGCATTTTCCGGCACTAACCTATTAACGAGATGCCAAAGAGCCAGTTGCTGTTTTCTGCTGTTTTTGGTTTCAGAAATCCTACAAAGGAAATATTCTCGGATTTGGAAGAAATCAACGCCCAGGGTCTTATTTTTCCACGAAGCTTCCAGAACACCGAAGGGAATACGAAGTGGGGCCACGAGGGCCCGTAACCATAGGGCGGCGCGGCCTGCATGGGTCCCGCGCCGGCCTATGTTGTGGGGCCCCTGCGCCGCCTCCGACTCTGCCCTTCCGCCTACTTATAGCCTCCGTCGCGAAAACCCCTGTACCGAGAGCCACGATACGGAAAACCTTACAGAGACGCCGCCGCCAATCCCATCTCGGGGGATTCAGGAGATCGCCTCTGGCACCCTGCCGGAGAGGGGAATCATCTCCCGGAGGTCTCTTCATCACCATGATCGCCTCCGGACTGATGTGTGAGTAGTTCACCCCTGGACTATGGGTCCATAGCAGTAGCTAGATGGTTGTCTTCTCCTCATGTGCTATCATTGTTAGATCTTGTGAGCTGCCTATCATGATCAAGATCATCTATTTGTAATGCTACATGTTGTGTTTGTTGGGATGCGATGAATATGGAATACTATGTCAAGTTGATTATCAATCTATCATATGTGTTGTTTATGATCTTGCATGCTCTCCGTTGCTAGTAGAGGCTCTGGCCAAGTTGATACTTGTAACTCCAGGAGGGAGTATTTATGCTCGATACTGGGTTCATGCCTCCATTGAATCTGGGACAGTGACAGAAAGTTTTAAGGTTGTGGATGTGCTGTTACCACTAGGGATAAAACATCAATGCTTTGTCTCAGGATATTTGTGTTGATTACATTACGCACCATACTTAATGCAATTGTCTGTTGTTTGCAACTTAATACTGGAAGGGGTGCAGATGCTAACCCAAAGGTGGACTTTTTAGGCATAGATGCATGCTGGATAGCGGTCTATGTACTTTGTCGTAATGCCCGATTAAATCTCATAGTAGTCATCATGATATGTATGTGCATTGTTATGCCCTCTTTATTTGTCAATTGCCCAACTGTAATTTGTTCACCCAACATGCTATTTCTTATTGGAGAGACACCACTAGTGAACTGTGGATCCCGGTCCATTCTTTTACATCTGAAATACAATCTACTGCAATCATTGTTCTTTACTGTTCTTTGCAAACAAACATCATTTTCCACACCATACGATTAATCCTTTGTTTACAGCAAGCCGGTGAGATTGACAACCTCACTGTTAAGTTGGGGCAAAGTATTTGGATTGTGTTGTGCAGGTTCCACGTTGGCGCCGGAATCCCTGGTGTTGCGCCGCACTACACTCCGCCACCAACAACCTTCACGTGCTCCTTGACTCCTACTGGTTCGATAACCTTGGTTTCTTACTGAGGGAAAACTTGCTGCTGTACGCATCACATCTTCCTCTTGGGGTTCCCAACGGGCGTGTGCTTGACGCGTCATCAGACGCCGCTATCACGCCGATCCAACTCCGAATCTGGGCTTTCGCCCGGAGACAACACCAACACCACGAGAGAGCGCAGAAGATGTCGAAGCCCCTCGACGACGCCTCCAACGAGGAAAAAACGACACCCGTGGGTGCCGTCGCGCCGGCCCGACCAAGATCGGGCGAGATTTTCATCCGTGCCATCGCGCATCCCGCACCTCCGAGGGTTGGACCACGCCGTCCAAGAAGCCTCGCACCGCCGTCACCGTAGCTCCTTCCCGGTGTTGTTGCAGATCCGTGGACTCCGACACACCACACGGCCAAGGACATGGTCCATCTTCCACCTCCAACTCCGACTCAGCAAGGAGAAGACAGTCTCCCTCTCCACCGGCACGGGGCAGAACCGCCCGCCGAGGCTGTCGCCAACTCCAGCCAGACAACCCATAGCAGCAGCAACTCCTACCACCAGCCAGATCCGGGCCTGCTAGCCCATATTGGACCCGCAGAAGCCTAGATCAGGCCCGCACCCACTCCTCCAGCCTCCCCGACGGTCGCCACCGGGGGCAGCCGACGCATGCCCGCACCATCAGGCGGCCGGCCTCTGCTCGCCTGGACTCTTCCTGGCTGAGCTTTCTCGCCGCCGCCACGACCACCTGGTGCTCGCTCCGCCGCCACCAACTCACGCCATCGCTCCATGCCGCAGCCTGCTTCCTGATAACGCGTGAAGCACACGTCCGTTGGGAACCCCAAGAGGAAGGTGTGATGCGTATAGCAGCAAGTTTTCCCTTAGTAAGAAACCAAGGTTATCGAACCAGTAGGAGATGAAGGCCACGTGAAGGTTGTTGGTGAAGGAGTGTAGTGCGGAGCAACACCAGGGATTCCGGCGCCAACGTGGAACCTACACAACACAATCAAAATACTTTGCCCCAACTTAACAGTGAGGTTGTAAATCTCACCGGCTTGTTGTAAACAAAGGATTAAACGTATGGTGTGGAGAATGATGTTTGTTTGCAAAGAACAGCAGAGAACAATGTTTGCAGTAGATTGTATTCAGATGTAAAAGAATGGACCGGGGTCCACAGTTCACTAGTGGTGTCTCTCCAATAAGAAATAGCATGTTGGGTGAACAAATTACAGTTGGGCAATTGACAAATAGAGAGGGCATAACAATGCACATACATATCATGATGACGAATATGATATTTACTTAAGGCATTACGACAAAGAACATAGACCGCTATCCAGCATGCATCTATGCCTAAAAAGTCCACCTTCGGGTTAGCATCCGCACCCCTTCCAGTATTAAGTTGCAAACAACAAACAATTGCATTAAGTACTGTGCGTAATGTAAACAATACAAATATCCTTAGACAAAGCATTGTTGTTTTATCCCTAGTGGCAACATCACATCCATAACCTTAGAACTTTCTATCACTGTCCCAGATTCAATGGAGGCATGAACCCACTATCGAGCATAAATACTCCCTCTTGGAGTCACAAGTATCAACTTGGCCAGAGCCTCTACTAGCAACGGAGAGCTGCAAGATCATAAACAACACATATATGATAGATCGATAATCAACTTGACATAGTATTCCATATTCATCGGATCCCAACAAACACAACATGTAGCATTACAAATAGATGATCTTGATCATGATAGGCCGCTCACCAGATCTAAACATGATAGCACAAGAGGAGAAGACAACCATCTAGCTACTGCTATGGACCCATAGTCCAAGGATGAACTACTCACGCATCAGTCCGGAGGCGGGCATGGTGATGTAGAGTCCTCCGGGTAATGATTCCCCTCTCCGGCAGGGTGCCGGAGGCGATCCCCTGAATCCCCCCGAGATGGGATTGGCGGCGGCGGCGTCTCTGGAACTTTTCTCGTATCGTGGCTCTCGGTAATAGGGTTTTCGCGACGGAGAGATTAAATAGGCGAAGGGGCAGAGTCGGGAGGTGCTCGAGGGGCCCACCCTATAGGGCGGCGCGCCCCCCCTCTTGGCCGCGCCGCCAAGGGGTGTGGGGCCCCCTCGGCTCCTCTCCGTCTCTCCTTCGGTGTTCTGGAACAATCCGTGGAAAATAAGGCCGTGGGCTTTTGTTTCGTCCAATTCCGAGAATATTTCCTGTGTAGGATTTCGGAAACCAAAAACAGCAGAAAACAGGAACTGGCGCTTCGGCATCTTGTTAATAGGTTAGTGCCGGAAAATGCATAATAATGATATAAAGTGTATATAAAACATGTGAGTATTGTCATAAAACTAGCATGGAACATAAGAAATTATAGATACGTTTGAGACGTATCAAGCATCCCCAAGCTTAGTTCCTACTCGCCCTCGAGTAGGTAAACGATAACAAGGATAATTTCTGAAGTGACATGCTACTATCATAATCTTGATCAATACTATTGTAAAGCATATGCGATGAATGAAGTGATTCAAAGCAATGGTAAAGACAATGACTAAACAACTGAATCATATAGCAAAGACTTTTCATGAATAGTACTTTCAAGACAAACATCAATAAGTCTTGCATAAGAGTTAACTCATAAAGCAATAAATTCTTAATAGAAGGTTTTGAAGCAATACAAAGGAAGATATAAGTTTCAGCAGTTGCTTTCAACTTCAACATGTATATCTCATGGATAATTGCCAACACAAAGTAATATGATGAGTGCAAATAAGAAAGTATGTAAGAATCAATGCACACAGTTGACACAAGTGTTTGCTTCTACGATAGAAAGAAGTAGGTAAACTGACTCAACATAAAGTAAAAGAAAGGACCTTCGCAGAGGGAAGCAGAGATTACTCTTTGTGCTAGAGCTTTTTATTTTGAAAACATGGAAACACTTTTGTCAACGGTAGTAATAATTCATATGTGTTATGCATAAAACATCCTATAAGTTGCAAGCCTCATGCATCGAATACCAATATTGCTCGCACCTTGTCCTAATTAGCTTGGATTTACATGGATTATCATTGCATTACATATGTTTCAACCAAGTGTCACAAAGGGGTACCTCTATGCCGCCTGTACAAAGGTCCAAGGAGATAGATCGCATTTGATTTCTCGTTTTTTGATAGATCTCAACTCGAGGACATCCATACCAGGACAACATAGAAAACAGATTATGGACTCCTCTTTAATGCTTAAAGCATTCAAAAAACAGATAATATTCTCATAAGAGATTGAGGATTAATGTCCAAACTGAAACTTCCACCATGATACATGGCTTTGGTTGGCGGCCCAATGTTCTTCTCTAACAATATGCATACTCAAACCATTTAATCATGACAAATCACCCTTACTTCAGACAAGACGAACATGCATAGCAACTCACATGATATTCAAAAAAAGTGTAACAGTTGATGGCGTCCCCAGAAACATGGTTATCGCTCAACAAGCAACTTATAAGAAATAAGATACATAAGCTACATATTATTTACCACAATAGTTTTTAAGCTACTTTCCCATGAGCTATTGATACGTCTCCGACATATCGATAATTTCTTATGTTCCATGCCACATTATTGATGATATCTACATGTTTTATGCACACTTTATGTCATATTTGTGCATTTTCTGGAACTAACCTATTAACAAGATGCCGAAGTGCCGATTCTTTGTTTCTGCTGTTTTTGGTTTCAGAAATTCTAGTAAGGAAATATTCTCGGAATTGGACGAAATCAACGCCCAGGGTCCTATTTTGCCACGAAGCTTCCAGAAGACCGAAGAGTCAACGAAGTGGGGCCACGAGGTGGCCAGGAGGGTAGGCGGCGCGGCCCCACCCTTGGCCGCGCTGACCTGTCTCCTGGACCCCTCGCGATGCCCCCTGACCTACCCTTCCGCCTACAAATAGCCTTCATTGCGAAACCCCCAGTACCGAGAGCCACGATACGGAAAACCTTCCAGAGACGCCGTCGCCGCCAATCCCATCTTGGGGGATTCAGGAGATCGCCTCCGGCACCCTGCCGGAGAGGGGAATCATCTCCCGGAGGACTCTACGCCGCCATGGTCGCCTCCGGAGTGATGTGTGAGTAGTCTACCCCTGGACTATGGGTCCATAGCAGTAGCTAGATGGTTGTCTTCTCCTCATTGTGCTTAATTGTCGGGTCTTGTGAGCTGCCGAACATGATCAAGATCATCTATCTGTAATTCTATATGTTGTGTTTGTTGGGATCCGATGAATAGAGAATACCATGTTATATTGATTATCAATTTATATCTATGTGTTGTTTATGATCTTGCATGCTCTCCGTTATTAGTAGATGCTTTGGCCAAGTTGATGCTAGTAACTCCAAGAGGGAGTATTTATGCTCGATAGTGGGTTCATGTCTCCGTGAATCTGGGGGAGTGACAAAAACCCCTAAGGTTATGGATGTGCTGTTGCCACAAGGGATAAAACATTGATGCTATGTCCGAGGATGTAGTTATTGATTACATTACGCGCAATACTTAATGCAATTATCTGTTGTTAGCAACTTAATACTGGAAGGGGTTCGGATGATAACCTGAAGGTGGACTTTTTAGGCATAGATGCATGCTGGATAGCGGTCTATGTACTTTGTCGTAATGCCCAATTAAATCTCACTATACTCATCATAATATGTATGTGCATGGTCATGCCCTCTCTATTTGTCAATTGCCCAACTGTAATTTGTTCACCCAACATGCTATTTATCTTATGGGAGAGACACCTCTAGTGAACTGTGGACCCCGGTCCAATTCTCTATACTGAAATACAATCTACTGCAATACTTGTTCTACTGTTTTCTGCAAACAATCATCATCCACACTATACATCTAATCCTTTGTTACAGCAAGCCGGTGAGATTGACAACCTCACTGTTTCGTTGAGGCAAAGTACTTGGTTTGTGTTGTGCAGGTTCCACGTTGGCGCCGGAATCCCTGGTGTTGCGCCGCACTACATCTCGCCGCCATCAACCTTCAACGTGCTTCTTGGCTCCTACTGGTTCGGTAAACCTTGGTTTCATACTGAGGGAAAACTTGCCGCTGTACGCATCACACCTTCCTCTTGGGGTTCCCAACGGACGCGTGCTGTACGCGTATCAAGCTCTTTTTCTGGCGCCATTGCCGGGGAGATCAAGACACGCTGCAAGGGGAGTCTCCACATCCCAATCTCTGTACTTTGTTTTTGTCTTGCTTAGTTTTATTTACTACTTTGTTTGCTGCACTAAATCAAAATACAAAAAAATTAGTTGCTAGTTTTACTTTATTTACTATCTTGTTTGCTATATCAAAAACACAAAAAAAAATTAGTTACTTGCATTTACTTTATCTAGTTTGCTTTATTTACTATTGCTAAAATGGGTACTCCTGAAAATACTAAGTTGTGTGACTTCACAACCACAAATAATAATGATTTCTTATGCACACCTATTGCTCCACGTGCTACTACAGCAGAATTCTTTGAAATTAAACCTGCTTTACTAAATCTTGTTATGCGAGAGCAATTTTCTGGTGTTAGTTCTGATGATGTTGCTACCCATCTCAATAATTTTGTTGAACTTTGTGAAATGCAAAAGTATAAAGATGTAGATGGTGACATTATAAAATTAAAATTGTTCCCTTTCTCATTAAGAGGAAGAGCTAAAGATTGGTTGCTATCTCTTCCTAAGAATAGTATTGATTCATGGACTAAATGCAAGGATGCTTTTATTGGTAGATATTATCCCCCTTCTAAAATTATATCTTTGAGGAGTAGCATAATGAATTTTAAACAATTGGATACTGAGCATGTTGCACAAGCATGGGAAAGAATGAAATCTTTGGTTAAAAATTGCCCAACCCATGGACTGACTACTTGGATGATCATCCAAACCTTTTATGCATGACTGAATTTTTCTTCGCGGAACCTATTGGATTCAGCTGCTGGAGGTACCTTTATGTCCATCACTCTTGGCGAGGCGACAAAGCTTCTTGATAATATGATGATCAACTACTCTGAATGGCACACGGAAAGAGCTCCACAAGGTAAGAAGGTAAATTCTGTCGAAGAAACCTCTTCCTTGAGTGATAAGATTGATGCTATTATGTCTATGCTTGTGAATGATAGGACTAATGTTGATCCTAATAATGTTCCGTTAGCTTCATTGGTTGCTCAAGAAGAACATGTTGATGTAAACTTCATTAAAATTAATAATTTCAACAACAATGCTTACCGGAACAATTCTAGTAACAACTATAGGCCATATCCTTATAATAATGGCAACGGCTATGGTAATTCTTATGGGAATTCTTACAACAATAATAGGAACACACCCCCTGGACTTGAAGCCATGCTTAAAGAATTCATTAGTACACAAACTGCTTTTAACAAATCTGTTGAAGAAAAGCTTGGGAAAATTAATATACTTGCTTCTAAAGTCGATAGTCTTGTTGCTGATGTTGATCTTTTGAAATCGAAAGTTATGCCTAATGAAAATCATCATAATAAAATTGTTACTACAGCAAATGCCATCCAAGTTAGAATTAATGAGAATATAAGATTGATGGCCGAATTGCGTGCTAGGTGGGAAAAAGAAGAAAATGAGAAAGAAGATAATATAGTTAAAGTTTGGACTATTACCACCACTAGCAATGCTATTGCTACACATGTTGCTGCACCTCCTACTAATAATGGTAAAAGAATTGGTGTTAGCAATGTTTCCACATCAAATGCAAAGCGCGAAAAATCGCCTGAAACTGCTAAAACTGCTGAAACTGCCTGTGATAAAGCTGCTGAAATTTTTTCCAACATTGGGGATGATGATCCCATTGCTTTAGATTATAATGGTTTGAATTTTGATGATTGCCACATCTCTGAAGTTATAAAATTCTTACAAAAACTTGCTAAAAGTCCTAATGCTAGTGCTATAAACTTGGCTTTCACGAAACATATTACAAATGCTCTCATAAAAGCTAGAGAAGAGAAATTAGAACGCAAAGCTTCTATTCCTAGGAAGCTCGAGGATGGTTGGGAGCCCATCATTAATATGAAGGTCAATGACTTTGATTGTAATGCTTTATGTGATCTTGGTGCAAGTATTTCTGTTATGCCTAAGAAAATCTATAATATGCTTGACTTGCCACCATTGAAAAATTGTTATTTGGATGTTAATCTTGCTGATCATTCTACAAAGAAACCTTTGGGGAAAGTTGATAATGTTCGCATTAACATTAACAATAACCTTGTCCCCGTTGATTTTGTTGTCTTGGATATTGAATGCAATGCATCTTGTCCCATTATATTGGGAAGACCTTTTCTTCGAACTGTTGGTGCTATCATTGATATGAAGTAAGGTAATATTAAATATCAATTTCCTCTCAAGAAAGGTATGGAACACTTACCTAGAAAGAGAATGAAGTTACCTTTTGATTCTATTATTAGAACAAATTATGATGTTGACACTTCGTCTCTTGATAATACTTGATACACACTTTCTGCGCCTAGCTGAAAGGCGTTAAAGAAATGCGCTTATGGGAGACAACCCATGTTTTTACTACAGTACTTTATTTTTATTTTGAGTCTTGGAAGTTATTTACTACTGTAGCAACCTCTCCTTATCTTAGTTTAGTGTTTTGTTGTGCCAAGTAAAGTCGTTGATAGTAAGGTTCATACTAGATTTGGATTACTGCGCAGAAACAGATTTCTTTGCTGTCACGAATCTGGGCAAAATTCTCTGTAGGTAACTCAGAAAATTATGCCAATTTACGTGAGTGATCCTCAGATATGTACGCAACTTTCATTAAATTTGAGCATTTTCATTTGAGCAAGTCTGGTGCCTCAATAAAATTCGTCATTACGAACTGTTCTGTTTTGACAGATTCTGCCTTTTATTTCGCATTGCCTGTTTTGTTATGTTCGATGGATATTTCGATTCCATTGACTTTCAGTAGCTTTGTGCAATGTCCAGAAGTGTTAAGAATGATTATGTCACCTCTGAACATGTATATTTTGATTGTGCACTAACCCTCTAATGAGTTGTTTTGAGTTTGGTGTGGAGGAAGTTTTCAAGGATCAAGAGAGGGAGATGATACGACATGATCAAGGAGAGTGAAAGCTCTAAGCTTGGGGATGCCCCGGTGGTTCACCCCTGCATATATTAATAAGACTCAAGCGTCTAAGCTTGGGGATGCCCAAGGCATCCCCTTCTTCATCGACAACATTATCAGGTTCCTCCCCTGAAACTATATTTTTATTCCATCACATCTTATGTGCTTTGCTTGGAGCGTCGGTTTGTTTTTGTTTTTGTTTTGTTTGAATAAAATGGATCCTAGCATTCTTTGTGTGGGAGAGAGACACGCTCCGCTGTTGCATATGGATAAGTATGTCCTTAGGCTTTACTCATAATATTCATGGCGAAGTTTCTTCTTCGTTAAATTGTTATATGGTTGGAATTGGAAAATGATACATGTAGTAATTGCTAAAATGTCTTGGATAATGTGATACTTGGCAATTGTTGTGCTCATGTTTAAGCTCTTGCATCATATACTTTGCACCTATTAATGAAGAAATACATAGAGCATGCTAAAATTTGGTTTGCATATTTGGTCTCTCTAAAGTCTAGATAATTTCTAGTATTGAGTTTGAACAACAAGGAAGACGGTGTAGAGTCTTATAATGTTTACAATATGTCTTTTATGTGAGTTTTGCTGCACCGCTTCATCCTTGTGTTTATTTCAAATAGCCTTGCTAGCCTAAACCTTGTATCGAGAGGGAATACTTCTCATGCATCCAAAATCCTTGAGCCAACCACTATGCCATTTGTGTCCACCAAACCTACCTACTACATGGTATTTATCCGCCATTCCAAAGTAAATTGCTTGAGTGCTACCTTCAAAATTTCTATCCTCTACCTTTGCAATATATAGCTCATGGGACAAATAGCCTAAAAACTATTGTGGTATTGAATATGTACTTATGCACTTTATCTCTTATTAAGTTGCTTGTTGTGCGATAACCATGTTCCTGGGGACGCCATCAACTACTCTTTGTTGAATATCATATGAGTTGCTATGCATGTTCGTCTTGTCTGAAGTAAGAGATATTTACCGCTAGAATGGTTAGAGCATTGCATAATGTTAGAGAAGAACATTGGGACGCTAACTAAAGCCATGATCCATGGTGGAAGTTTCAGTTTTGGACATATATCCTCAATCTCATATGAGAAAATTAATTGTTGCTACATGCTTATGCATTAAAGAGGAGTCCATTATCTGTTGTCTATGTTGTCCCGGTATGGATGTCTAAGTTGAGAATAATCAATAGCGAGAAATCCGATGCGAGCTTTCTCCTTAGACCTTTGTACAGGCGGCATAGAGGTACCCCTTTGTGACACTTGGTTAAAACATGTGCATTGCGATGATAATCCAGGTAATCCGAGCTAATTAGGACAAGGTGCGGGCACTATTAGTATACTATGCATGAGGCTTGCAACTTGTAAGATATAATTTACATAACACATATGCTTTATTACTACCGTTGACAAAATTGTTTCTTGTTTTCAAAATCAAAGCTCTAGCACAAATATAGCAATCGATGCTTTCCTCTTTGAAGTACCTTTCTTTTACTTTTATTGTTGAGTCAGTTCACCTATCTCTCTCCACCTCAAGAAGCAAACACTTGTGTGAACTGTGCATTGATTTCTACATACTTGCATATTGCACTTGTTATATTACTCTATGTTGACAATATCCATGAGATATACATGTTATAAGTTGAAAGCAACCGCTGAAACTTCATCTTCCTTTGTGTTGCTTCAATACCTTTACTTTGAATTATTGCTTTATGAGTTAACACTTATGCAAGACTTATTGATGCTTGTCTTGAAGTGCTATTCATGAAAAGTCTTTGCTATATGATTCATTTGTTTACTCATGTCATTTACATTGTTTTGATCGCTGCATTCACTACATATGCTTACAATAGTATGATCAAGGTTATGATGGCATGTCACTCCAGAAATTATCTTTGTTTATCGTTTACCTGCTCGGGACGAGCAGAAACTAAGCTTGGGGATGCTGATACGTCTCCGACGTATCGATAATTTCTTATGTTCCATGCCACATTATTGATGATATCTACATGTTTTATGCACACTTTATGTCATATTTGTGCATTTTCTGGAACTAACCTATTAACAAGATGCCGAAGTGCCAGTTGCTGTTTTCTACTGTTTTTGGTTTCAGAAATCCTAGTAAGGAAATATTCTCGGAATTGGACGAAATCAACGCCCAGGGTCCTATTTTGCCACGAAGCTTCCAGAAGACCGAAGAGTCAACGAAGTGGGGCCACGAGGTGGCCAGGAGGGTAGGCGGCGCGGCCCCACCCTTGGCCACACCGACCTGTCTCCTGGGCCCCTCGCGACGCCCCCTTACCTACCCTTCCGCCTACAAATAGCCTTCGTTGCGAAACCCCCAGTACCGAGAGCCACGATACGGAAAACCTTCCAGAGACGCCGCCGCCGCCAATCCCATCTCGGGGGATTCAGGAGATCGCCTCCGGCACCCTGGCGGAGAGGGGAATCATCTCCCGGAGGACTCTACGCCGCCATGGTCGCCTCCGGAGTGATGTGTGAGTAGTCTACCCCTGGACTATGGGTCCATAGCAGTAGCTAGATGGTTGTCTTCTCCTCATTGTGCTTAATTGTCGGGTCTTGTGAGCTGCCGAACATGATCAAGATCATCTATCTGTAATTCTATATGTTGTGTTTGTTGGGATCCGATGAATAGAGAATACCATGTTATGTTGATTATCAATTTATATCTATGTGTTGTTTATGATCTTGCATGCTCTCCGTTATTAGTAGATGCTCTGGCCAAGTTGATGCTAGTAACTCCAAGAGGGAGTATTTATGCTCGATAGTGGGTTCATGTCTCCGTGAATCTGGGGGAGTGACAGAAACCCCTAAGGTTATGGATGTGCTGTTGCCACTAGGGATAAAACATTGATGCTATGTCCGAGGATGTAGTTATTGATTACATTACGCGCAATACTTAATGCAATTGTCTATTGTTAGCAACTTAATACTGGAAGGGGTTCGGATGATAACCTGAAGGTGGACTTTTTAGGCATAGATGCATGCTGGATAGCGGTCTATGTACTTTGTCGTAATGCCCAATTAAATCTCACTATACTCATCATAATATGTATGTGCATGGTCATGCCCTCTCTATTTGTCAATTGCCCAACTGTAATTTGTTCACCCAACATGCTATTTATCTTATGGGAGAGACACCTCTAGTGAACTGTGGACCCCGGTCCAATTCTCTATACTGAAATACAATCTACTGCAATACTTGTTCTACTGTTTTCTGCAAACAATCATCATCCACACTATACATCTAATCCTTTGTTACAGCAAGCCGGTGAGATTGACAACCTCACTGTTTCGTTGGGGCAAAGTACTTGGTTTGTGTTGTGCAGGTTCCACGTTGGCGCCGGAATCCCTGGTGTTGCGCCGCACTACATCTCGCCGCCATCAACCTTCAACGTGCTTCTTGGCTCCTACTGGTTCGATAAACCTTGGTTTCATACTGAGGGAAAACTTGCCACTGTACGCATCACACCTTCCTCTTGGGGTTCCCAACGGACGCGTGCTGTACGCGTATCAGCTATATATTGCAAAGACAAGGAATGAAATTTTAAAGGTAGCACGCAAGCAATTTACTTTGGAATGGCGGAGAAATACCACATAGTAGGTAGTTATGGTGGACACAAATGGCATAGGTTTTGGCTCAAGGTTTAGGATGCACGAGAAGCATTCCCTCTCAGTACAAGGCTTTGGCTAGCAAGGTTGTTTGAAGCAAACACAAGTATGAACCGGTACAGCAAAACTTACATAAGAACATATGACAAGCATTATAAGACTCTACACTGTCTTCCTTGTTGTTCAAACACTTTTAACAGAAAATATCTAGACTTTAGAGTGACCAATCATGCAAACCAAATTTCAACAAGCTCTACAGTAATTCTCCACTAATAGGTTCAAACTACATGATGCAAGAGCTTAAACATGATCTATTTGAGAGCTCAAAACAATTGCCAAGTATCAAATTATTCAAGACCATATACCAATTACCACATGAAGCATTTTCTGTTTCCAACCAAATAGCCATGAACGAAGCGGTTTTCAACCTTCGCCATGAACATTAAAAGTAAAGCTAAGAACACCAGTGTTCATATGAACAAGCGGAGCGTGTCTTTATCCCACACAAGGAATGCTAGGATCCGAATTTATTCAAACAAAAACAAAAATAAAAACATACAGACGCTCCAAGTAAAGCACATAAGATGTGACGGAATAAAAATATAGTTTCACTAGAGGTGACGTGATAAGTTGTCGATGAAGAAGGAGATGCCTTGGGCATTGATACGCGTACAGCACGCGTCCGTTGGGAACCCCAAGAGGAAGGTGTGATGCGTACAGCGGCAAGTTTTCCCTCAGTAAGAAACCAAGGTTTATCGAACCAGTAGGAGCCAAGAAGCACGTTGAAGGTTGATGGCGGCGGAGTGTAGTGCGGCGCAACACCAGGGATTCCGGCGCCAACGTGGAACCTGCACAACACAATCAAGATACTTTGTCCCAACGTAACAGTGAGGTTGTCAATCTCACCGGCTTGCTGTAACAAAGGATTATATGTATAGTGTGGATGATGATGTTTGCAGAGAACAGTAGAACGAGTATTGCAGTAGATTGTATTCGATGTAAAAGAATGGACCGGGGTCCACAGTTCACTAGTGGTGTCTCTCCGATAAGAATAAGCATGTTGGGTGAACAAATTACAGTTGAGCAATTGACAAATAAAGAGGGCATGACCATGCACATACATGTTATGATGAGTATTGTGAGATTTAATTGGGCATTACGAAAAAGTACATAGACCGCTATCCAGCATGCATCTATGCCTAAAAAGTCCACCTTCAGGTTATCATCCGAAGCCCCTCCAGTATTAAGTTGTAAACAGCAGACAATTGCATTAAGTATGGTGCGTAATGTAATCAACAAATATATCCTTGGACATAGCATTGATGTTTTATCCCTAGTGGCAACATCACATCCACAACCTTAGGGGTTGCTGTCACTCCCCCAGATTTAATGGAGACATGAACCCACTATCGAGCATAAATACTCCCTCTTGGAGTTACAAGTATCAACTTGGCCAGAGCCTCTACTAGCAACGGAGAGCATGAAAGATCATAAACAACACATAAATGATATTGATAATCAACATAACATAGCATTCACTTATTCATCGGATCCCAACAAACGCAACATGTAGCATTAAATATAGATGATCTTGATCATGTTAGGCAGCTCACAAGATCCAACAATGATAGCACAATTAGGAGAAGACGACCATCTAGCTACTGCTATGGACCCATAGTCCAGGGGTGAACTACTCACTCATCACTCCGAAGGCGACCATGGCGGTGAAGAGTCCTCCGGGAGATGATTCCCCTCTCCGGCAGGGTGCCGGAGGCGATCTCCTGAATCCCCCGAGATGGGATTGGCGGCGGCGGCGTCTCTGGAAAGGTTTTCCGTATCGTAGCTCTCGGTACTGGAGTTATTCTCGACGAAGGCTTAAGTAGGAGGAAGGGTAGGTCAGGCGGCGTCACGAGGGGCCCACACCACAGGCCGGGCGCCGCCCTGGTGTGTGGCTGCCTCGTCGCCCCACTTCGTTTCCTCTCCGGACTTCTGGAAGCTTCGTGGAAAAATAAGATCCTGGGCGTTGATTTCGTCCAATTCCGAGAATATTTCCTTACTAGGATTTCTAAAACCAAAAACAGCAGAAAACAGCAACTGACTCTTCGGCATCTCGTTAATAGGTTAGTGCCGGAAAATGCATAAATATGACATAAAGTGTGCATAAAACATGTAGATATCATCAATAAAGTAGCATGGAACATAAGAAATTATCGATACGTTGGAGACGTATCAGGCATCCCCAAGCTTAGATGCTTGAGTCTTCTTGAAATATGCAGGGATGATCCACGAGGGCATCCCCAAGCTTAGACTTTTCACTCTTCTTGATCATATTATATCATCCTCCTCTCTTGACCCTTGAAAACTTCCTCCACACCAAACTCAAAACAATCTCATTAGAGGGTTAGTGCATAATCAAAAATTCACATGTTCAGAGAGGACACAATCATTCCTAACACTTCCGGTCATTACCCAAAGCTACTGAAAGTTAATGGAGCAAAGAAATCCATTCAACACAGTAAAAGAGGCAATGTGAAATAAAAGGCAGAATCTGTCAAAACAGAACAGTCCGTAAAGACGAATTTTTTAGAGGCACTTAACATGCTCAGATGAAGAAGCTCAAATTGAATGAAAGTTGCGTACATATCTGAGGATCACTCATGATTTTTCGCAGATTTTTCTGAGTTTTCTACAGAGAGATCTACTCAAATTCGTGACAGCTAGAAATCTGTTTCTACGCAGAAATCCAAATCTAGTATCAACCTTACTATCAAAGACTTTACTTGGCACAACAATGCAATAAAGTAAAGATAAGGAGAGGTTGCTACAGTAGTAAGAACTTCCAAGACACAAATATAAAACAAAAATTACAGAAGAAAAATAATGGGTTGTCTCCCATAAGCGCTTTTCTTTAACGTCTTTCAGCTAGGCGCAGAAAGTGTAAATCAAGTAACATCTAGAGAAGAAGCATCAACATCATAATTTGTTCTAATAATAGAATCAAAAGGTAACTTCATTCTCTTTCTAGGGAAGTGTTCCATACCTTTCTTAAGAGGGAATTGATACTTAATATTCCCTTCCTTCATATCAATAATAGCACCAACAGTTCGAAGAAAGGTCTTCCCAAAATAATAGGACAAGATGCATTGCATTCAATATCCAAGACAACAAAATCAACGGGGACAAGGTTATTGTTAACCGTAATGTGAACATTGTCAATCCTCCCAAAGGTTTCTTTATAGAATTATCAGCAAAATTAACATCCAAATAACAATATTTCAATGGTGGCAAGTCAAGCATATCATAGAGTTTCTTAGGCATAACATAAATACTTGCACCAAGATCACATAAAGCATTACAATCAAAATCATTGACCTTCATTTTAATGATGGGCTCCCAACCATCTTCCAACTTCCTAGGAATAGAAGTTTCAAGTTTTAATTTCTCTTCTCTAGCTTTAATGAGAGCATTTGTAATATGTTTTGTAAAGGCCAAGTTTATAGCACTAGCATTAGGACTTCTAGAAAGTTTTTGCAAGAACTTAATAACTTCAGAGATATGACAATTATCAAAGTCTAAACCATTATGATCTAAAGCAATGGGATCATTGTCCCCAATATTCTGTAAAATTTCAGCACTCTTATCACAAACAGTTTCAGCAGTTTCAGGCAATTTTGCACGCTTTGTATTAGGAGTAGAAACATTGCCAACACCGATTATTTTACCATTGATAGTAGGAGGTTTAGCAACATGTGAAGCATTAACATTACTAGTGGTGGTGATAGTCCAAACTTTAGCTACATTACTCTCTTTAGCAAGTTTTTCTTCTCTTTCCCACCTAGCATGCAATTCAACCATCAATCTAACATTGTAATTAATTCGAACTTGTATAGCGTTTATTGTAGTAAGATTTTTTTTATCATTATCCTCAGGTTTAGCAGCCATTTTATTAATTAAAGAAGCTTGTGACTCAGACATGTATGAGATTCGGTTTTCAGCATTTGAAAGTTTAGTTCGCAAACCCGAAATTTTCATATTCAAATTTTCAAGTTGATTCCCTATATTTTTCAACAAGGTAGATTTTTCATTCATAGTTTTAGTAAACAATTGATTTTGCTCATACAGTGATTGCATAAAGCTCTTAGTAGCTCTTTCGATTTCTAGCATCTTTTCCTCACTAGGCAAAACAGATCTACCATAAGAATTACCACTATTAGAAGGGTATGGCCTATAGTTGTTACCAAAATTATTCCTATAAGCATTGTTGTTGAAATTATTATTTGTAATGAAGTTCACATCAACATGCTCTTCTTGAGCAACCAATGAAGCTAAAGGAACATTATTAGGATTAACATTAGATCTACCATTAACAAGCATAGACATAATAACATCAATCTTATCACTCAAGGAGGAGGTTTCTTCAAAAAAAACTTACCTTCTTACCTTGTGGAGTCCTTTCAGTGTGCCATTCAGAGTAGTTGATCATCATATCATCAAGAAGCTTTGTCGCGGCACCCAAAGTGATGGACATAAAAGTACCTCCAGCAACTGAATCCAATAGGTTCCTTGAAGAAAAATTCAGTCCTGCATAAAAGGTTTGGATGATCATCCAAGTAGTCAGTCCATGAGTAGGGCAATTCTTTACCAAAGATTTCGTTCTTTCCCATGCTTGGGTAACATGTTCATTATCCAATTGCTTAAAATTCAGTATGCTACTTCTCAAAGACATAATTTTAGCAGGAGGATAATATCTACCAATGAAAGCATCTTTACATTTAGTCCATGAATCAATACTATTCTTAGGCAAAGATAGCAACCAATCTTTAGCTCTTCCACTTAAGGAGAAAGGAAACAATTTCAGTTTTATAATATCCCCATCTACATCCTTATACTTTTGCATTTCACAAAGTTCAAAAAAATTATTAAGATGGGCAGCAGCATCATCAGAACTAACACCAAAAAATTGCTCTCTCATAACAAGATTTAGTAAAGCAGGTTTAATTTCATAAAATTCTGCTGTAGCAGCAGGTGGAGCAATATGTGTGCATATGAAATCATTATTATTTGTGCTAGTGAAGTCACACAACTTAGTGTTCTCAGGAGTACTCATTTTAGCAGTAATTAAAATAAACTAAGCAAACTAAATTAAGTAAAGTAAAACAAGTAACTATTTTTTTGTGTTTTTAATATAAAGAAAGCAAACAAAACAGAAAATAAAATAAAGTAAAGCAAGACAATAAACAAAGTAAAGAGATTGGATGTGAGAGACTCCCCTTGTAGCGTGTCTTGATCTCCCTGGCAACGGCGCCAGAAAAAGAGCTTGATAACGCATGAAGCACACGTCCGTTGGGAACCCCAAGAGGAAGGTGTGATGCATACAGCAGCAAGTTTTCCCTCAGTAAGAAACCAAGGTTATCGAACCAGTAGGAGATGAAGACCACGTGAAGGTTGTTGGTGAAGGAGTGTAGTGCGGCGCAACACCAGGGATTCCGGCGCCAACGTGGAACCTGCACAACACAATCAAAATACTTTGCCCCAACTTAACAGTGAGGTTGTCAATCTCACCGGCTTGCTGTAAACAAAGGATTAAACATATGGTGTGGAGAATGATGTTTGTTTGCAAAGAACAGCAGAGAACAATGTTTGCAGTAGATTGTATTCAGATGTAAAAGAATGGACCGGGATCCACAGTTCACTAGTGGTGTCTGTCCAATAATAAATATCATGTTGGGTGAACAAATTACAGTTGGGCAATTGACAAATAGAGAGAGCATAACAATGCACATACATATCATGATGACTAATATGGGGAAAATACACGATAACCCCCCCAGTTCGCGCGCCTTCCATCATATGCCCTCCTTTGTGTCGCTGACATGTGGGGTCTGGTCCCACATGTCAGTGACACAAGGGGGGCATATGATGGAAGGCGCGCCAACTTGGGGGGGGGGGGGGGGTTATCGTGGATTGCCCCACTAATATGATATTTACTTAGGGCATTACGACAAAGAACATAGACCGCTATCCAGCATGCATCTATGCCTAAGAAGTCCACCTTCGGGTTAGCATCTGCACCCCTTCCAGTATTAAGTTGCAAACAACAGACAATTACATTAAGTATTGTGCGTAATGTAAACAATATAAATATCCTTAGACAAAGCATTGTTGTTTTATCCCTAGTGGCAACAGCACATCCATAACCTTAGAACTTTCTGTCACTGTCCCAGATTCAATTGAGGCATGAACCCACTATCGAGCATAAATACTCCCTCTTGGAGTCACAAGTATCAACTTGGCCAGAGCCTCTACTAGCAACGGAGAGCATGCAAGATCATAAACAACACATATATGATAGATCGATAATCAACTTGACATAGTATTCCATATTCATCGGATCCCAACAAACACAATATGTAGCATTACAAATAGATGATCTTGATCATGATAGGCAGCTCACAAGATCTAAACATGATAGTACAAGAGGAGAAGACAACCATCTAGCTACTGCTATGGACCCATAGTCCAAGGATGAACTACTCACGCATCAGCCGGAGGCGGGCATGATGATGTAGAGTCCTCCGGGTGATGATTCCCCTCTCCGGCAGGGTGCCGGAGGCGATCTCCTGAATCCCCCGAGATGGGATTGGCGGCGGCGGCGTCTCTGGAACTTTCTCGTATCGTGGCTCTCGGTAATAGGGTTTTCGCGACGGAGAGATTAAATAGGCGAAGGGGCAGAGTCGGGAAGTGCTCGAGGGGCCCACCCCATAGGGCGGCGCCCCCCTCTTGCCGCGCCACCAAGGGGTGTGGGGCCCCCTCGGCTCCTCTCCGTCTCTCCTTCGGTGTTCTGGAACAATCCGTGGAAAATAAGGCCGTGGGCTTTTGTTTCGTCCAATTCCAAGAATATTTCCTGTGTAGGATTTCTGAAACAAAAAACAGCAGAAAACAGGAACTGGCGCTTCGGCATCTTGTTAATAGGTTAGTGCCGGAAAATGCATAATAATGATATAAAATGTATATAAAACATGTGAGTATTGTCATAAAACTAGCATGGAACATAAGAAATTATAGATACGTTTGAGACGTATCACTTCCCACCTCGCTGAGACCTCCTCCTACGAACCTCCATGCCCCTAGCCGTGTGCCGGCAAGCGCCGCCGGACACACCCACCACCCGCGCCGCCCGGGTGACGTCCCGCCTCCGCGCGTAGGGGAACCGTCGGGCGTGCTGCTCTCGCCCGCCGCCTTCGACGGCCGGGCACGGCCGCCACCGCCAGCTCCGGCGGCGGCAGCGGCCTGGGGAGGGGGGATTTGGGTGGTTTCTGCCTAGGGTTTGGTCGCCCCTGGAGCCGCCCGCGCGAGGCGGCCCGAGGGCCAACGTTTGCTGGTTTTTGACGATACCGTGCATGCACTTCTGAACATTATAACTCTTGTTACGTTTTTTTTTCTTGTTACGTTATCCTCAATAATGGAACTCGACCCTGTTGTCGGGTTGTATGAAAAAAAGGTAAATCAAGCCATGACAATACGCGTTACCCAGCTAAGTTCCTCTATAATTCAGATTCGGATCTTCGATCAGCCCCTTCGAGATAAGACCCTGAAGTGGAACACCGCTGCACGTCTGCCTGCCTGGATCATGCAAGAACAGGGTAGCATCTTCCCACCCTTGGCGCCTCTCTTCTCCGAATCCAAACTTTGGCCAGTTGCACAAGCGACTTATCGTTTCTTTAATCTTGTTGGTACGTACCAACATATATGTATGCACTAATTGGCACTAGTATAACCCGACGTACAACAAAATTAGTTCAACAATCTCCACCTAGCCTTTTCCGTGCGTGTCCTTTTTCATTCGTTCGGATCATGGTGATGCACCCACGAATTATTTCTTAAACCAGCACATTCTCCATGGCGTTTTTCTTTAGTCTCGAGCTAATTAACGTCAATCGAATCGTCGCATTGATCAGGGGTCGTTGGCAATCGTTTGGTTACCATTCTAGGTCTAGAGTTTTTGACTGGTTTTGATGCGTTCACGTTTTAGGTTACTGTTTGGTATTGATACCCGATTGCTATATATCCATTTCAAAGGTTCTGTGGCGACTTCAAGTTTTCTGCAACGTGACCATCCTAATCCTATCCTATGCTAGCTATAGAGATTCGTCAAGGACGGTCATGGGCACTCCGAATCGAGCATGGTGCGTGGTTTCACGTACTGCTGTCGAAGAATCACAAACAGGAAATTGTACGCCTCGTAATTGTATTTGTACCTTGTGTAGATTCAGATAGTGTCCGATAACAGCGACTGGTATACATGTGCACGTGTGTGGTCTACGAATTTTACTACAGCGTTGAGAGATCAAAGGTGTACTATTACCCAAAGTTACTTGTTCCGTTTCTGGCCTGACGAACGAATGCCATGATCCATGAACTCTTGATGTCATATGACCGAAACATCCAGCATCAAGCGGGCAGTTGGAGATGTCAACCGCAGCGTAGTTTAAGCTATCGCGCCAGCTCTGAGAACCGTCGAACGATGCTTTTCCATGATACGGGTCATCACTCATGCATCAACTCCTTGTCTGTCTATGAATTTGCCGCCGTGGCTCTGTCGCATAGCTAGCCTAGCTAGAGCCAGCTCCCAAGTCCCAACCGAACCTAACAGATCACGACTCACAAGCAACGTACGCCTGGCTGCAAAGAAGCGGTCAACTCAGCCGCGCCCGCAACCTGTTCGACCGAGCACACACACTCGTTTCAGACTGAATATTTACAGGCGAAACCTGGACGTTTGGTTAGACGCATGGCAATGACGACATAGACGCGTATAAACGAGCTGTCCAGTTCAGGCCGGCAGGGCAGGGCGGCACGTATTGGTAGGCGGCTGGCCGAGCTAGCTAGCTGCCGCCAGTCGTCAGCCACAACCACTACCACCAGACCGGAGGAAAGAGAGACGTACGTACGCACCGGCGAGTCATTGGCCGGCCTCGGCGCGGGCTGACGTACTTGCGTCTCTCTGCCTCGCAATTTGCATTTGTAATTCCGGCTGCGTGGTGCATGCTTGCTTCCTTCGCGGGAGAGATATCGACGTCTCAACCATCTCTCCGTTTTTCTTCTCCATGGTTGCCGCCTATTAATTCAGCTCCATCTTCCATTCCGATGGCAACCAGTCAAGTCAAGGTTTTCGATCTCCTGGGTTTACATTTGGGATATTGGGTCCATGGAAGGAGGCAGGCTGCTATATATACGATGGTGTGTTTAATTCGCATCCCGGAGAGCTAGCTATGCTTGCTTGCTTGCCTCTCCGAGGAGGATTACTGGCTTGTAGAGTGCGATGTTGGCATGGTTCAATCAACAATCGAGTGGTCTCTGCATAGCTTCCTTGCTAGCGTGGTGGCATGCTGCTTTGCTTCATCTGATTGAGCCGTGCCAATATCGCAAGCTTCCTGCCTAGCGCGCGGCCTATGCTGTGAGGAAATACTTGCTTCTTAATAAAGGTATGGACTTCTGAATGTTTGTGTGGATTACTCGATTTACACGACTTTTAGGCCCAAACTACTCACTTGGGATTTTCTTATTCAAAGGATTTTCATAGAAGTTTTGCAGGACTAATTTCAATCATTTGATTTGTAGGTTTGAATGCTACATGATTTTTCTTACAGTAGTATTTCCTAGCACGGCATTTCGAAGGAAATTCTCCACCCATTCAGATTTCTTACAAATAATCCTTTCTTTTTCATGTTGTTCCATCAAACAATCTTCGGTAAAAAAAAAAATCCAGTGATCATGACACTACCTGGTTTTATCTATTTATATGCATCTTTGACATCTTGTGTATCAAAGAGGCATACCTAGGATCCTTGGTGTGGGCTACCCTCCATTCCACAGTTCATTTCATATATGTTTTTAGAACTCGTGGGGCACCTCTTTCCCGCATCTCCCAATGTTAATTCTAATAGATTGTGCTGCTTCCCAATATAATCTATGGCAATGCATGAGGTTATTATTTTCGTAATCTTGTTTGCGCATGTTATAATCTTTATAATCTGGTATGAATATGTTGCCTTCCCCTAAACCGTAACTTTGTTAGCTGAACTGAAATATCTTATGGCTATAGACTACTCTATATAAGATGCATACGCAATCTATGAACTCCATTTTAAATAGCTTGCTCGCGAGCAAAGAAAAATCCCCACGAGATATTTGGGAATTCTCACGAAAAATTGTTGAGGAAATGTTAGAAAAATGTATGAGCAGCTGGAAATTAAGGAAAACTCTTGTCTGTTGAAGGACGATTAGTTTTCATAAACTCTGTCCTCAACATCATGTTATTATATATGCTATCTATCTTTCAAGTTTCGAACGGATTACTCCATCATCTGTATTATTTCGGATCTAGGTTCTTCTAGCAGAGAGATAGTGAAAAAATATATAGACTGGCTAAATGGAATGTTGTGTGCCATCCTAATGACCGGGGAGCTCATGGAATCCAAGATCTAGAGGCCAAGAATACCACACTCCTTAGTTAATGACTATATAAGGTATTTGCTGGGGAAATGGTATGGCAAAATGTCCTCAGAAGAAAATATGTGGGCTCAAGAGATGTCTCCTAACTTTATTGGAAACCGGAGAATTCACACTTTTCGGTAGGTCTAATGGCAACAAGTGCTCCGGTGCTTTCTAAAAGTTTTTTTTACACGACTTTTAAAGCAAAGAGCAAAGGCTGTGATTAGAGGAACTAATCCACATGCTTTCATTAACAAATGGACAATCTGTGCAACTACCCAGTACCCACGATCGACGCACTGCCAAACAAAGTTGTCCGGCCGTTGTCGGTGTCCGGATGCTCTGGTGACTGGAGATGACTAGAGTCTAGACCAGTTCCACCCCTCGCTGGCCGTGAAGTCCAGATGAGAAAGCGCGGCCACCGTCTCATTATCCGTTTGCATGAAGACCAACGAATGAATTCTAATCAGCCAACCGAGTTTATCTCCTATAGGTCCGCCCACCGGCAGCGGATCGGCTTTGACTTGATTTGGCAGCCATGGGGACGACCGGATGAGTACTAGATGAGAAGTGCTGCTAGGTCGTGGGACGTGGGTAGTTGCACGCAGCAGTTTCGGATGTGATATGGTGTGGATATTTTAATTACTAATAGTAATACATCCGTTTCAAGGAATAAGAGATCCGCGTTTTACGTGTTTTTTGTTTGACTAAAAATTACTTCAAATAGATAAAGTTTTTTCGTATGAAATTAGTATCATTAAAAAGTTTTTTCAAAATGAATCCAACGATGCTAATTACATATAATATAATCAAGATTTTGTTGCTTAATTTTATGGTCAAATTTTGTCTTGAAATACGCGTGCGTCTTATTCTTTGAAACGAAGGTAGTAATTATTAAAACTCAGGTGTATTAGCTTCCTTAATCACAACCATTAGCCTGCTTTGGAAAGCATGCAAAAAGGAGTCAGAAGGCACCGGAGCACTCGGCTGGAAGCAAGGCCACTCTTCTTTCGCTATGGATCTTTCCGCATTAAGGACGGTTCGTTTATGACAGAATTCAAGGTTTGGAATCACCCCTCATATACAATCACTAAGGTGCTCAGAACTTCTCCACCAAACATGTCATTTAGGCTGGTTCTTATCGGTGCGAGACTTGCAGCATGGCACAGTCTACAAGAGCGGCTAGCTTTGCTCCAATTATCGCAAGGATACGCTGAATTCAGATGTAATCTACATGATAATGGTATTTTTTAGTGGACTTCATGTACAAAGCATTGGCCCATTCTCATAATAAACCAATTTGGAAAATAAAATACCTCTTAAAATTAAAATCTTTATCTTGTATCTTTGTCGAGCTGTTATCCTAACCAAATACAACCTTGTAAAACACAACTGGTAATGAAGCACAAAGTGTTGCTTTTGTCATCATGATGAGAATATAAAACACTCATTCATCCAATGCAAGTTTGCCTGCTCTATATGGTTAGTCATTCAAGCGGTCTCGAGAATGTTTCCACCATGCATTGTTGCTCATATTTTTGGTAACTGGTTGCACAATAATATATATCACAATTGTAGGATCCTCATATGGATGGGAGTGGTTGCTTTATTATAGTCTATGTGGCTTTGTAGAAATGACAAAGTATTAATTCTAAAAATTCTTCTCATTTATAGGTTATTTTTCAGGTGCTGACTATCTTTGGTCGTGGTCTACCCTTTAGAAATTGGAACACCGTGCCATGTTTATGCAGGTGTGCTCTCGTTGGAGCAGGTGGCATTCCGTGTGGGTGAAGATATAGTCTACAGATTTGTTCACCTTCATCGAGATTTATCCATTGTCCTTTTTTGCCATTCATTTTTTTCTAATGAGTTCTCTTTCTTCCATGTTCATTCTACTTCTCCTTCTTTGCTGTTGTGCGAGCTACTACTATGCATAGACTGGGTGGGGGATCTTAGATTGTATCTTCTTGATGTAATCATTTGGGTCTAAAAAATGCGCCCTTCATAAAAAAACAAGAACATGCATTTGTCCATTTTTCTTGTATTTTTGGAAGTGATTTCTTTCTCTACTTCGAGGAAGGGCTATGATATAAGTTCATATTTACTCCTTCCGATACCGGGGTAGGAATATTTGAAGTTTCGGTTACTGGTTGTATATTTTTATTTAGGTTCGGCGTGTGATCACGATCCGATGGGCTAACAACCTTGTACACATACGATATATACAAGTTTAGGCCCCGGATTATCCTTGGTAAATGCCCCATGTCCTGGTGTGGATGTATAGTCGAGCGTGGAAAGTGCTCATAATGCATGTTACAATGGTGGGGTGATCGGCTAGTGACGAGGGTGATCCTCGGCAATTCCCACCATGAGGGGCTTAGGGTTGACGGAATCCTGCAGGCTAGCACGATACATCGAATACCAAACAAATGGGGAGAAATATTTACCCAGGTTCAGGGCCCTCGGTGAGGTAAAACTCTTAATTCCAGCTGATCTTGATTATCGAATATATCGGGTTACAATGGGGTAGCCGATAGGTTGTTCTGGTTGACTCGCCAAAAGGCAAGGATTCTAGGTTCCTAGCTCTAACTTGCGGTGGTTCTACGTATTGAAGTTGTATCTCGACAAGCCCTCTCCTTGCCTTTATATAGCAGGCCAGGTCCCGAGAGTTTTGTTCGAACTCGACTAGGTTACAATGAGATCTATTCTAATCTTTCCTTGTACGGTGTCTTCTTGCCTTGTTCATCAAGAATCCATCTTCTGATAGGTCCCCTTTGCTGGAACCGACGTATAGGCCCACCATGGCTGTTGGGAAATCTTCATGGGCCCCTAGTTGGGCCGGAGGAGGTAGACTAATGTCGGGTACCCGAAGGGTAATGCCCACGTCAGCTAGCCTATGAAGTCGGTCTGATAAGCCTGTCCTTTTCTAAGGGAGAAACTGTATGTGGATATGGTGAAGGAATGGACTCTAAGAGCTTGTGGATGAACGAGATACTAGATCTCCCGGGCTCTCGCTGTGCGAGTGTATGGAAACTTGGATTATTGTGAGGATGCCTCCTCCTAGAGAGCGGGTTGTCTTTTATAGTAACTGCTATAGCAATATGGCTATGGAGTCTTCGTCCTCTCCGATGGGACTTTAGCAGGGCATGACAGTGTGGCTACGCTCGGTTGCGTGGCCATAAGATGGTAGGTTCATGGAGCACTATTTATGAAGTCATACGGTAACCTCGAGGTTATTTAAAATGGTCACTCCCCTACTGATTGCTCGAGATGGTACGTGATGTGGGGAGCGGACCTCCTTTTGTCTTGTCTCGGTACGACCGATGAGCAACAGACCGAGCGGTCATGTTAACCAATACACTCATCTTCGCCCATGCCCCAAGTGTAACTTTGGGACATGCATATAACCTATTCCTTTGGCCTTAGCCGGCTTGAGATCCAAACCGGTTGTACGGAGCAAAGTTGGCTCCTAACCGGCACGCTAATCATAGCCATCCTCTAGGCACTTGGTATCCATGAACCCATCCGTAGCCTCCAAGCTTTGTGCGGTTAGAAGAGGCGTACGGAGGGTCAAAAATAAAATGGTCTTGATAATCCCTTCACCTATATATGTAGCCGGTATAAGCAAAAATGTGGTTGTATTACTTTGTTGCTACGGTAAGAGAAAGAAAGAAGGAAAAGATGTGCAAAACCTTATGGGCCATTGGTGGTAGCTGGAAAGGAAGTTCGTTTATATTGTATGTTGACCGATTTTTTTTGTACCATTATAACACTTTTTTGACATATATTTTTTTCAAAAAATCAACACAAATATTTAAACCATATAAATAGTAACCAGGTTTTAAAATTAGACTGAATTGCTAAACCAGGGATTTGAATTTGGATTTGATTTGGAACAAGCTTTGAGACCTGCAAAAATCTTGGGAATTTCAGGAAAAATCAGAATTATTTCATCTAAAAATATCATCAAATTTAAACAAATATGAAACTCATTTGAATTTCCACGTAATCTAATAGAAGGCTTCCACGATATATCTAATTTGAATCTACCCATTGTATTGTATTGTGATCCAAATTCATTCTATAAGGAGGCTAACTTCTGACAAGCGGAGCGAGGCCCGTCGCCGGTACGGATCATTGACACCGCCTATATATACATCTTGTAAGCCGGATAGGGTTTATCAGATTATAAGATAACCAACGGCGTTTGTAAACACTCCACAATATAGTGGAGTATTTGTTGGCTGGTGCCCGTGATTTCCCCCCTTCTATGTTGGAAGACGTTTTCCTTTATCGTTCTTTGTTATTTGCTTGTCGCGTTTATAACACCCACCTAAATTACCAAAAATTTAGAATCTTCTTTGAAATTTGATGGAATTGGAAACCCCGTCATTGAGAGAAAGCAACAAACCCCGCTAGGGTTCCAGAGTCCAGACGGTGCCCCTACGGGTCCTGCCGCTTCGCCGGCGGTGCGCATGGCCAGCCTCCACTCCGCCCACGTTCTGGTCTTCCCCTATTCCCTTCCGGGCCCCCCCCCCTTCCAGGCCCAGCCCTTACCCGCACGATCGCCTCCCGTGACCTCCCACCACCGGCGGCCCAACGCTAGCCAGAGCACCAAGTCTCCGTCGTCCCCAATGTCTTCCGTGCCCTTCCATCCTTCCCCTCTCTCTGAATTTTCTGGTTCCTGCTTACCTTGCTTTTCATCCAATGCTGAAGGTCGATGCACAGATTATGTATTCTGATTGTCTAATGTTGATTTTGACATCCACGCTATTCGAGTCCACGGCTGAAGTATGCACTGGATATCCCTGCACTGTACTTCTTGGAATGCATGTTAACAGATAATTCTAGGACTAGTCATGGGTTACTATTGGACTGAATAATCTGTCGTTAAATTCACAATCACTGAAATATTGGATAAAAAATGTATCGACTAATTCATCATTCATATGTATTTTGTAATAATTTCTGGACATCACCTTAAATCATATATACTATATATATATATATATATATATAGGTCTGGTTCGAGAATAGCTATTCTCGAACTTCTCACGTAATGTTTAGCGAACTTCGGACCCACCTCTACCAAGCATCGGGCCGGCAGCCCGGCACACACCATTGCTCGATGGCCCCGAGCGCCTCCGCGGCCTTGCCCACCAATGGTCCACTGGCCTCTCTCTCAGCGTGCTGCCCCCAACCTACCACCACAGTGCCGCCCAAGGCCACCCCTACCTACCAACGGCGGACGGCGCGGACGGCCTACTTCCTGCATAAGGCGACCGCAGCTATGATATGAGGCTCGGTCTGCATATACATCGCGCGCCGCCGGCCTGCCTGCACATCGCGCGCCGCCGGCCTGCCTCTACATCGCGCGCCACCGGCTGCTCTGCAAGAACCATCCGCACCGTCTCGTCCCTTTTCTGGATCTCCGGCGCCGCGCCCGTCGGGGGGCAGGTGGAGGAGAGCTGATCCTCCCGTGAACAACCGCGTGTGCCGATCCTGTCTCCAGCACACTCTGGTGTGAAACCGCGCTGGCGTTGCTGCTACTGGAATCTGTCGGCCGCCAGCAACGGACTACCACGACGCGTCATCTGAACTTCAGGACAGAGACACAAAGAGCAACCCCGCCTCCCCATATTTCTCGGCAGTCCAGTGCATGAATTCCACGGGAAAACGATACAGTGAGCACCGCCGCCCGCGAGAGTCCAACTGCGTCTTCCTGGAGTTCACTTGACTTGGCTACTACGAGCAGAACGACGATGGATTGGACGTCTGCACTCCCTCTGCGAGTGGGTGTGGCCATTCTCATCGTGATCCCATGCGGCGTTATTCTGAACCTCCCTCGAGGGCTTCACCCGCGGGCGACCAGCACTGGCGTAAAGTTCAGTGAGCGCCTGGCGTGAACTCCCGTGAGTACCAGCGTGGACTCGGGCAAGCGCCGCTCTAGACTCCCATGCGCACCAGGTTCAGACAGCGCTTGAGTAGAAGGTCACGCGGATGCTAATACTGAACGGCTGCAAGTTTCAGCGATGAACTGTTTCCTGTCTTCGTTCTGGACTGTTGTCAACTGTGGTTTACTATATTTGGATGAGTTCATTTTCTATGGTGATAGGTCGTCGCAGGCTTGCAGCTCATTCCAGTCCGCTCTGCTTTAGCCACTGCCTCTTTCTTATTTTTTGTGTGAAAAAGATATTAGCATGTAAATTACATAGTCAACTTCTTAAGCTCTAAGTGTGGACTTCGAATTTGCTATTTTTTTATATAAAGTTAACTGTTTTTGTAGTAAAAAAGATGAAATTTTGGTTGTGTAATGCAGCGGACTACTGAGCTCTAAAGGTTTCTATCATCTTGTTATTGTGAACCTATTAACTGTACCAGTAATGATTAATAGTCCTCCTTTCTTCGTTTTTTAAACATCAATCTGCCAAAATTCAGCAGGTTGAGTTTTTACAGTTTGGAGAGTGAACTTCTGATATACACATGCTTGTTTAATTAACGTCTTTTATTTCTTTTAATATTTAAATTGTTTACTACAGACTCCCCCTACAGGACAACCTAGACTGTTGGCTCAAGAATTTTGTAGACAAAAAAAACCTCTCGTGTTCCAGTTGGATACTAAAATAAGTGGGGTGGAAATAAACTTCCCATAATTTCCCATTCATACCAAACAAACTTACTGACAAAGACCGAGTTTTCGGACTGAAGAAGTGAACTCACAGATTTCATAAAATGAACTGCCTCCATTTTATACAATGATCCACTTACATTCGCTCGCGATGTTGGCAAACCACCATCAGCCCAAGGGAAACAAAATAATAGGAAACAAATCCAGCTCACACCACTAATTTAATTTCTAAACCAAAACAAAAATTGACCTCTCTAAACTACATAGCTCTTGCTCCCCGGACTTCACAAATCTTCCCTGGGCAACACGTGCTCCCACAAGGCACATCTGTACTGTAAAAGGAAGGGGCGGATTGCAGTTGGTCAAGCTTGCAGCAACGCCCGATCGATGCAGCAGTAGCGAGCTCCCATGACAATGGACACATTTCTTATCCCAAACTATGAACATCGCACACGAAACTGCAATAGGAAAAGAACAACATCAGGTTGATTTGCACCATACAAATATCTATGCTGGTAAACCAAATATTTCCTATTATAAAATAGTTTGGAGATGTCATTTCATCTATTCCAAACTGGATAATATCAGGCTTGTATCAGATCTCAATTAGGCATTATAGATCAAACACCTACAAGGATAACACAGCCAAAAACAAATCATGCCATTTGGCTAGTTGATTCACATCATATATTTTGAGTTTCAGCACATCATAGAAAACAAGAGAACTTCCACACATAGAAAAGTGAACTTTACCCGGTTAATTAGGGTAGGGGCCTGCTAAAAGCAGAGCTAGAAGAAAATAAAAACATATCACTATGTGCTCAGTTCAATTACTTATACTGTAATAATGTCATGTTTTGGATTCGGTCGAATATCCCTTTTCCTTGAGAACCGGTGATCCATCTACAAGTATGAAGTGTTTCCAGATGACCATGTATGACTCATTACTACACAAACAGATCACAAGGATCAAGCCTATTAGTTGGTTCTAAATTTCGAATACTGGGCATCTGCAGAATCTTAACTAAAAGGATCTGAATATTTCACAAGAATGAACTGTCACTTCATATATGAAAAAGGAAATCAAGCCAATGCAACAATAAGCATGTGATTATTCCGCCCTTAATTTGGCTCCATGAATCAATATATTCTTGTTTCTCACGTGCCAAGAAAACCAGGCTAGAGAATTCAGTAGTAGTAGATGCAAGGAATAAACCGAAAGCATACACACATATAGGGTACCAGCAAGGATGCAAAAAAGGAAGAGGAGACTACACCAACATTAGTTCAGAAGGACTACACCACTGACAACAATTCTAAAATCAACCAGCAGAAACTCGTTTTGCCAAATGATAAAGAACAAAAACAGTAGTGCACAAAGGCAAACTCCCATGCAAAATAAAGGCTAACTCCCCCCACAAGACAAATGCACACCGTGCAGCAAAAGATGTGCTGAATTTCTGTCGCACAATGGATCAGAAGATGTGAACTCCACATTATTAGAAATGAACTCCACAGATATATGAACTCTCCAGTAAACTTCCTGAGAAGGAAAAGTGAACTTCTCGAACACAAATAGTTACCCTAGACATTTTGTTGGACAACTAAGTAATGCTTAATTCATTTTGATCATACATTTTGTCAAATTAAATGAACTTCACAATTATATGAACTCTCCAGCAATAAGAAATGAACTACTGCAAGAGGAAACTATTCTTGCAAGACAAATCGAACAATTTTTCATGATGTTTTTTTTAGAATGGACTTGACTAGATAAAATGGGTGAACTCCCAAAGAGGAAAAGGTAAATTTGTAAGAGAATTAAAGTGAATTTCTTATCCATTTGTTTCGCATAAAAATGAAACAAGAGAATCTAGAGATGTCATTGTATCTAGACATTTGCTATTAACTATTTTTATCTGACGAAACAAGATGTCAGTCACTATCAGAGAACTCTATACTAATAACTATTTTGTTTGCAAACATAAATTATTCGAGTTTATATTTTAATAGCTCAATTTGGAACTTAAGACTCGGAGCATACCATGTTAGATTCAAATAGGAAATATAGCGTACATATGAGTCAAGATATTTAAAGTTCAGACCATTGAGTGTGCACTTGTATTAGTTCAGAGGAGGTGACAGAAAGATCAAAACAAACCTTGAACGTAAACGCGGATGGACTACATTCCCTAACTATATAAAGCTGAACTTTCACACCGAGAAAAAGTGAACTTCCACTGTGCTTTTGACCGACAAAATAGTCGATGAAGCAAACTCCTGGTAGAAAAGAGACAAACTTCCCTCAAATCAGTTTCCGGCGGGGATGATGCTTAAGGGCTACTGAAGCAGAGGTAGAAGAAAATAACAACATATAACTAGGAGCTCAATTCAATTACTTATACCGTAATAGTGCCATGTTTTGGGGTGTACTTCCGCCACGAAAGATGTACTTCCTGTTGGAGCGCACTTGACTGCCAGAGGAGCCACATTTGGACCTCCCAGCGACACACCCTAGACTGCCGAAAGGCGGTCATGTGCTGGACTCCATCGAGAAGCCCTCTTGACTGTCGAGGATACGCGAGTGAAACCCCAGTGTAGCTGCATTTATGTACATGGAGCTTTAAACTATCAAAAAGAAATGAAATAATAGTTCATCTAGGAAGAATATCTGAACTAAAGTAGCAGGAGATGTGAACTTCACGAATTAGGAGAAATGAACTCCACGGATTATGAAAAGTGAGCTCTTCATCTCCACATCTTTATTCATGTTGTGCACTTGTGCTTGGCTGCTTCATCCAAACGCAATGAAGAGCATGACTTGCAGTGACAACCGTGGGAGCCAGCCGCAAAGAACTCCCAGCTCGTTGCAATGCTGCTTGTGGGTACTGTGATGATAGTTAAGTCATATAAAAAAGCAAACTTCACATATGATATAAGGTGTACTACGCCATCAAGTAATGTGAACTTCAAAAAAGAAATTCCATACAATCTTATCGGCATTAAAATCACAAAAAATAGATCATCCACAAGCTACAATGCATTTTCTAGATTAACATGCATGATTCATTCTACACAAACAGATCACAGGGATCAAGTCTATTAGTTGCATCTAAATTTCAAAGAAGAAAAAAAATTTCTTCTATCAAGCATAAACACAAACACTTACAAGCCACAAATATAGTGTATCTCTAAAACCTGATGTACCAGAAAATAATATTTCACTAAAAGATTAATTATTGAAATAAATAAAGATAAATCATAAACACAAGCAATGATAGACTTGGATGCAATAAGATAAATAAAGATTTAGCTTAAGGGAAGTTACATATTCACATCATACTCTCTATTTTGTATATGCGCATCAAGAACGAAATGCAGGGAGCTTCCTAGAGCAGTTTTGAATGTGAGAAGATAATAGCTCCGCTATTATTGTGAACAGCAGGACAACATGGGTCTCAATTACCTTTTGATGCTGGGACCCCCCATCTGAACTTCTAATGGACTCAACAAATAGAGAATTGTTTGGTGCTTCCCAAATTCCTAGAAATATAAAAGTGAACTTGTCAATAGAAAAAAGTGAATTTATATTCCCTTTCTATCAGCCACACATCAATAACAACAGAACGCATAAAACGAACTCCCCAAAATAAAAAGTAAACTTGCCATTTTACACAAAGTGAACTGCAGGTAAATTGATGACCCACAAGTATAGGGGGTGTATCGCAGTATCTTCGATAAGTAAGAGTGTTGAACCCAACGAGGAGCAGAAGGTGTTGACAAGCAGTTTCGATGAAGGATTCACTGTAAATGCTCACAGACAAGTATTCAGGGGGTTTTGATGTAACAGATGAACAAAGTACGAGTAAGCAAAGTGCGAGAGTAACAATTGCAGCGAGTGGCCCAATCCTTTTTAGCACAAAGGACAAGCCGGTTTGTTTACTTATAATGACCAAACGTTCTCGAGGACACACGGGATTTTAGTCTAGTGCTTTCGCTACATACGGCTAATTAATCTTCATTGTTTTGATAAGTGTTGTGTGGGTGAACCTGTGCTAATGTACCGCCCTTCCTAGGACTAATACATACTTGTGATTATACCCCTTGCAAGCATCCGCAACTACAAGAAAGTAATTAAGATAAATCTAACCACAGCCTTAAACTCTGAGATCCTGCTATCCCTCCTGCATCGATATACCAACGGGGGCTTAGGTTTCTGTCACTCCGGCAACCCCGCAATTGGCAAACGAGTACAAGATGCATTCCCCTAGGCCCATAAAGGTGAAGTGTCGTGTAGTCGACGTTCACACGACACCACTAGAAGAATAACACCACAACTTAAATATCATAACATTGAATATTACTCAACCATACTTCACTACTAACATTTAGATTTCACCCATGTCCTCAAGAACTAAACGAACTACTCACGAGACATCATATGGAACATGATCAGAGGTGATATGATGATGGATAACAATCTGAACATAAACCTTGGTCCAACGGTTTCACTCAATAGCATCAATAACAAGTAGAAATCAATACCGGGAGAGTTTCCCCTATCAAACAATCAAGATCAAACCCAAATTGCTACGGCGGTGACGATGTCCAGCGGTGGAGACGGCGGTGATGATGATGAAGATGATGATGATGGTGATGGAGATGATGTCCAACTTGATGGCGGTGACGATGGCGTCGATTTACCCCTCCCGGAGGGAATTTCCCCGGCGGATCTCAGCCCGCCGGAGAGCTCTTTTCTCTCTGGTCTTCTCCGCCCCGCAGAGGAGGCTGTAACTCTTCGCGAGGTACCCTCTGGAGCTTAGGTCTTCGGGACGAAGGATTTCGCGAAGAAAAGGAGGCGAGAGGGGCTGTGGGCCCCCCTCCTCATAGGGCGGCGCGGCCAGGCCTTGGGCCGCGCCGGCCTATGGGGTGGGCCCACCTCGGGTCCCCTCAACTCCCCCTTCTGGCTCACTTCCTCATCTGGAAAAATAGGATTTTTGGTATAATTTCCGTCAGCTGTTGATCTTCCGAAATATTGCATTCTGACGGTGCTTTTTCCAGCAGAATCCTGGCTCCGGTGCTCAATCCTCCAATAATCATGAAACATGCAAAATAGATGAAATAACATAAGTATTATGTCCAAATACGAAATATATCAATGAATAACAGCAAATTATGATATAAAATAGTGATGCAAATTGGACGTATCAACTCCCCCCAAGCTTAGACTTCGCTTGTCCCCAAGCGAAAATGAACTCCGTAAACAGGACCACATGTTTATGGAGTGAAGAGTCGATAAATAAAATACGGACAAGAAGCATCATATTCATTCACACAAGACATTCTAGTAAACAACTCCTTCATATAATTCAACTTGAAACAAGTATAAGGTAATCACAAATAAAAGGTGCATAAGAAATCATAGTTGGTGATGGCAAACTTCGTTCTTGGTCAGAGAACAATTAACAATTATACTTATCTCATTGAGCAGCGCTCTCATGTTAAAGTTTATATGGCACAACTTGCATACTCAATCATAATAGTCTCCTCATGATCATTGATAACTTGCAAAGCTATATTCATTCAGATAAAACTTGTACTAAACAAGGAAAAGTAAAAGACACGATGAAGCAAATCACAATATAATGGTTTGATCACAACTACTCAAATGCTTGCTTGAGATGGAGGGAAATAGGTTTACTGACTCAACATAAAGTAAAAGACAGGCCCTTCGCAGAGGGAAGCAGGGATTAAATCATGTGCTAGAGCTTTTTCAGTTTTGAAATCATATAAAGAGAATAAAAGTAACATTTTGGGAGGTGTTTGTTGTTGTCAACGACTGGTAGCGGGTACTCTAACCCCCTTGCCAGACAACCTTCAAAGAGCGGCTCCCATTTTATTTTTATTTTGTATGGCACTCCTTCCAACCTTTCTTTCACAAACCATGGCTAACCGAATCCTCGGGTGCCTACCAACAATCTCATACCATGAAGGAGTGCCTTTTTATTTTAGTTTTATTATGATGACACTCCCCCCAACCTTTGCTTACACAAGCCATGGCTAACCGAATCCTTCGGGTGTCGTCCATCAATCACATACCATGGAGGAGTGTCTATTTAGTTTAGTTAATTTGGGACTGGGAATCCCATTGCCAGCTCTTTTTGCAAAATTATTGGATAAGCGGATGAAGCCACTAGTCCATTGGTGAAAGTTGCCCAACAAGATTGAAAGATAAAACACCACATACTTCCTCATGAGCTATAAAACATTGACACAAATAAGAGATAGTAAATTTTGAATTGTTTAAAGGTAGCACACGAAGTATTTACTTAGAAAGGCAGGAAATACCATGTAGTAGGTAGTTATGGTGGACACAAATGACATAGGTTTGGGTTAAGTTTTGGATGCACAAGAAGTATTCCTTCTCAGTACAGGTCTTTGGCTAGCAAGGTTAATTAGCAAGCATAAGAGTTGAAGGAAACAAACAAATATACATGTGATAGAAACAATCATGCATCTTCCTCGTAAGCACAAACAATTTTAACTTCAGAATAATAAGCTATGAGCTAACAAGAAAGAAAGACAATGAAACAACTACATGTATTTCTCTTTTCTACTTAAACCTCAAAGTGTTGTTGCTATTGACCAATGCTAAGTTTGCCAAAACCAAATAGATTTATTTAATGCTCCCAAAGTGATACCGATACTAATAACAAGATCAATCATATAGTAGAGATTGCAAACTAAAATAAGATGTGCACTATGTAAATGATAAGACTTCTCATTAATATTCCATAACGAAAACTCACACCAAGGGATACATAGACAACTAACTAAAGGAGAGATACTTCCAAACTGCAACCCATCTTATATGATAACTTCCCTACTCATGATATGACACTACTTGACAGTAAAAAGTAAAAGGTAGTGATGATGTGATACCGCGGCACTCCCCCAAGCTTGGAACAAACCAAGGGGATGCCAATACCGATGATGAATTACTCCTTCGGCGATGGTGGTGATGAACTCCTCCCGCGCTTCTTACAGATCTCCTTCAGCTTCAATTTCTCAGCTTGGCAATTCTGCACTAAGACTCGAAGAGATTCATTGTTATCTGAAGTTGGCGATGATGACCTTGTGATGGGAATCGAGTAGTATTCCAGCATTCTACGGAGACGGTAATTCTCCTCCTGGAGTATCTCCACTTCTCTTCTTAGAGCCCGATATTGATCACAAAACTCATCGGTAGTCCGTAGAGCTTCTTCCAACGCGGGGAAAGAATCGAGGCTAAGAGCAGGTGGTAAGGGTCCCTGCAAGTTATGAGAAAAGGAACGTCGAGCATCAACAGATCCCACCAAGATTTGCTTACTCCCAACGGTTTGTTGCTCTTGTCTTGATGACACCCTTTTCACTTCTTCCTCCGAAAGCCCCTTGCCCTTGTTGTTGGAGGCCATGGTTATTCTAGACTGAAAACAGATCCTGGCAGAAACAGCTCGAAACAAAACACGTCGAGAAAACGATATACGGACCTCCAGGGGTCCGGGGGATTATATAGCAAAAAATTTCACGACAAAAGGAAAGTACAGGGTCGAACCAGAGTCGGAAAGGGGCGACGAGGCGGCCAGCTCATAGGGCGGCGCGGCCTGGCTGGGGCCTGCGCCGGCCTATGGGGGCACGCCCTCGTGCGTCTCCTCCACTCCGTTTCGATCTCGTAATTTTTCATATTTTCCAAAAACAGCAAAAATATTGTTCGGAAAGTAAATTGCGAACTTTTCATTACCAGTACTGTTACCTATTCAAAGTTGAGTTCTGGCGAACTGTCAATTTGTCCTTTGATGAAGGCCTCCGGTGTTTCCACTCGAATAATATCAACATCTATATTATAAGAATCACCTGAGATATAATGCTTGAGTCTTTGTCCATTCACCACTTGCGTGGCATTGCCTTGGAGAGAGCTAATTTTAATTGCTCCTGAACGATACACCTCCTCAACAACATATGGTCCTTCCCATTTTGAGAGTAATTTCCCTGCAAAGAATCTGAGACGAGACCGATACAATAGGACTTTATCCCCAATATTAAATTCTCTTTTGATAATCCTTCTATCATGCCATTTCTTAACTTTCTCTTTAAAGAGTTTAGCATTTTCATAAGCTTCGCTTCTCCATTCATCTAGAGAACTCAATTGCAACAACCTCTTATTACCGGCAAGTTTAGGATCTTTATTTAATTCTCTAACTGCCCAATAAGCTTTGTGCTCTAGTTCTAAAGGTAAATGACAAGCTTTCCCATAAACCATTTTATAAGGTGACATTCCCATGGGATTTTTATAAGCAGTTCTATAAGCCCATAGTGCATCCTTCAATTTACTAGCCCAATTCTTTCTAGTTTTATTAACAGTCTTTTGCAAGATAGATTTAATCTCTCTATTTGATAATTCTACTTGCCCACTAGTTTGAGGATGATAAGCGGAAGCAATTCTATGATTAATACCATATTTAGCAAGAGTTTTTCTAAAACCACCATGAATAAAATGAGAACCTCCATCAGTCATAATATATCTAGGAACTCCAAATCTAGGAAAAATAATATCTAAAAGCATTCTTAAAGAGGTCTCACCATCAACACTTTTTGTAGGTATGGCTTCCACCCATTTAGTAACATAATCAACAACAACAAGTATATGAGTGTTACCTTCTGAAGAGGGAAAAGGCCCCATGAAGTCAAATCCCCAACAATCGAACGGTTCAATAACAAGAGTATAATTCATAGGCATTTCATTACGTCTGGAGATATTACCAACCCTTTGGCATTCATCACAAGATAAAATAAACTTTCTTGCATCTTTGAAGAGAGTTGGTCAATAAAAACCTGATTGTAGAACCTTTTGCGCGGTTCTATCTCCGGCGTGATGTCCTCCATAGACACTACCATGACATTTACTCAGTATCTCTTGTTGTTCATATTCGGGAACACATCTTCGCAGAATACCATCCACTCCTTCTTTATATAAGTGTGGGTCATCCCAGAAATAATGCCTCAAGTCATAAAAGAATTTCCTCCTTTGCTGAGCTGAAAAGGTTGGAGGCAAGTACTTGGAAACAATAAAGTTAGCATAATCAGCATACCAAGGACTGTCTCGCGAGCTCACCTTTACTACAGCCAATTGCTCATTTGGAAAACTATCATTAACAGGAACAAGATCATAAGCAATATTTTCCAATCTAGACAAATTATCAGCAACAGGATTATCAGCACCTTTCCTATCTACAATATGTAAATCAAATTCTTGCAACAGAAGTATCCATCTAATAAGCCTTGGCTTAGCATCTTTCTTTTGCATAAGGTATCTGATTGCAGCATGATCAGTATGTATAGTAACTTTTGAATCAACAATATAAGACCTAAACTTATCACAAGCAAAGACTACAGCTAACAATTCTTTTTCAGTAGTAGCATAATTTCTTTGAGCAGCATCAAGAGTTTTACTAGCATAATGAATAACATTCAATTTTTTATCTACTCGCTGTCCAAGAACAGCGCCTACAGCAAAATCACTAGCATCACACATAATTTCAAATGGTAAGTTCCAATCAGGAGGTTCAACTATAGGAGCAGTTGTTAAGGCTTTCTTTAGAGTTTCAAAAGCTTCCTTACAATCATCATCAAAAACAAAAGGTACATCTTTTTGAAGAAGATTAGTAAGAGGTTTTGAAATCTTGGAGAAGTCTTTAATAAACCTCCTATAAAACCCAGCATGACCAAGAACACTACGAATACCTTTAACATCCCTAGGATAGGGCATCTTCTCAATTGCTTCAACTTTAGCTCTATCAACTTCAATACCCCTCTCGGAAATTTTATGTCCCAATACAATTCCTTCATTAACCATAAAGTGGCATTTCTCCCAATTAAGAACAAGGTTAGTTTCTTCACATCTCTGCAAAACTTTATCAAGGTTCCGCAAGCAATTATCAAAAGAATTCCCATAGACAAATAAAAAAAATCATCCATGAATACCTCTACAATACTCTCGCAAAAGCCATGAAAAATAGCAGACATGCATCTTTGAAAAGTAGCAGGAGCATTACATAAACCAAAAGGCATACGTCTATAAGCATAAGTTCCATAGGGACAAGTGAAAGTGGTTTTCTCTTGATCCTTAGTTTTAACAGCAATTCGTGAAAACCCAGAATAACCATCAAGAAAACAAAAGTGAGTATTTTTAGATAACCTTTCTAACATTTGATCAATAAAAGGTAAAGGGTAATGATCTTTTTTAGTAACCTTATTAACTTTTCGATAATCAATGCACATTCTATACCTTACAACTACTCTTTGAGGTATGAGATCATCATTATCATTAGGCACAACAGTCATTCCTCCTTTCTTAGGAACACAATGCACATGACTAACCCATCTACTATCAGCAATAGGATATATAATACCAGCTTCAAGAAGTCTTAATACCTCATTTCTTACCACATCCTTCATCTTGGGAATTAGACGACGCTGAGGTTCAACAACAGGCTTTGCATCATCTTCCATATTAATGGCGTGTTGGCAAATAGAGGGAGAAATCCCCTTCAAGTCATCAAGAGTGTAGCCAATAGCACCTCGGTGTTTCTTCAATATTTCCAATAACCTTTCTTCTTCAAACTCTGAAAGTTTAGAACTAATAATAACAGGATATATTTTCTTATCATCAATATGAGCATATTTAAGATTATCAGGCAAAGGTTTTAAATCAAAGACAGGATCTTCCTTTGGTGGCGGTGTTGTACCCAGATCTTCCACCGGTAAATCATGCTTAAGAATAGGTTGGCGAAGAAAAATTTCATCAAGCTCATCTCTTTCTTTCCTAAAAACTTCACTCTCGCTATTCTCCAAATGTTGCTGCAAAGGATTATTAGGAACAAGAACAATAGATGCACACTGTTCCATTTTAAAATCATCATTAGGCGGATCAATTTTATAAGGAGTTTTGGTAAATTTAGAGAAGTTAAACTCATAAGATTCACCAGCAAATTCAGTCAAAATTTTCTCTTTCTTGCAATCTATAATAGCTCCACAAGTATTTAGAAAAGGTCTACCAAAAATGATAGGACAATATTCACTAGCAGCAGAACCAAGTACCAAAAAGTCAGCAGGATATTTAATCTTACCACATAGAACTTCCACATCTTGAACAATACCAATTGGAGAAATAGTTTCTCTATTAGCCAGCTGAATAACCACATCAATATCTTCAAGTTCGCAAGAACCAATTTCGTGCATAATCTCCGTGTAAAGCTCATAAGGAATAGCACTAATACTTGCACCAATATCACATAAACCATAATAGCAATGATCACCAATTCTAACAGATAGCATAGGAACACTAGCTTGTTTGGGTTTATTAGGATGTGAAACAATATTGGAAGCATCTTCACAGAAAATAATATGACCATCCTCCACATTTTCAGTCACAAGATCTTTAACAATTGCAACAAAGAGTTCAACTTTTATTTGTTCTTCAGGTTCTATAGGTTTCTTTTCACTTTTATGAACCGCACTATTTATAACAGAGTACTCCTTCATTTTAGCAGGGAAAGGAGTTTTTTCAATATAAGCTTGAGGAATAACATGATCAACAGTTTCAACTACAACGCATTTATTAATAGATGAATCAATTTTATCTTTATACGGTTCATGATACTTATCAAAATTCTTCTTAGGCAATTCACAATGAGAGGCAAAAGCTTTATAAAGATTTGCAGCAACTTGAGAATCAAGACCATAAGTAGCACTCATATTACGAAATTTATCAGTATCCATAAAAGCTTCAATGCATTTATAATCATAATTTATACCTGATTCTCTATCTTTGTCGTTCTCCCATCCTTCAGTATTTTCCTGGATCCGATTGAGAAGGTCCCTTTTAAACTCTTCCTTGTTGCGCGTGAATGATCCAGAACAAGAAGTATCCAGCAAGGTCTTGTCTTCAAAAGAAAGTCTTGCATAGAAATTATCAATAATAACATTACCAGGAAGCTCATGAATGGGGCATTTGAGCATTAAAGACTTCAATCTCCCCCAAGCTTGGGCAATACTCTCTCCATCATGAGGCCAAAAATTATATATGCGATTCCGATCCTTGTGAATTTCACTTGGAGGATAGAACTTAGAATAAAACCGGGGCACAATATCATTCCATTCAAGAGAATCCCCATTATCCAGTAATTTATACCAATGCGCCGCTTTACTGCAGCGATATAGAGAATAGTTTCTTCCTTACTTCATCCATAGCAATACCTGCACACTTGAATAAACCGCATAATTCATGCAAGAACAGTAAATGATCTCCAGGGTGGACAGTTCCATCCCCTGTATAACGGTTACCCACTACGTGTTCAATAATTTTCATAGGTATTTTGTATGGTATCTCTTCCTTACCTGGTGCCTCATCCACTACCTTTGCAGTAGTAGCAGATTTTCCAAATAAACATTCAAGAGGGGATCTCTCCATAATGAATTATGGCAGCAGGCAGAAATAAAATCAGCACAAACAGTAGAAATTTCCCTTACCAATTCCACTTACCAATAGCGCTTCACTCCCCGGCAACGGCGCCAGAAAATAGTCTTGATGACCCACAAGTATAGGGGGTGTATCGCAGTATCTTCGATAAGTAAGAGTGTCGAACCCAACGAGGAGCAGAAGGTGTTGACAAGCAGTTTCGATGAAGGATTCACTGTAAATGCTCACAGACAAGTATTCAGGGGGTTTTGATGTAACAGATGAACAAAGTACGAGTAAGTAAAGTGCGAGAGTAACAATTGCAGCGAGTGGCCCAATCCTTTTTAGCACAAAGGACAAGCCGGTTTGTTTACTTATAATGACCAAACATTCTCGAGGACACACGGGATTTTAGTCTAGTGCTTTCGCTACATATGGCTAATTAATCTTCATTGTTTTGATAAGTGTTGTGTGGGTGAACCTGTGCTAATGTACCGTCCTTCCTAGGACTAATACATACTTGTGATTATACCCCTTGCAAGCATCCGCAACTACAAGAAAGTAATTAAGATAAATCTAACCACAGCCTTAAACTCTGAGATCCTGCTATCCCTCCTGCATCGATATACCAACGGGGGCTTAGGTTTCTGTCACTCCGGCAACCCCGCAATTGGCAAACGAGTACAAGATGCATTCCCCTAGGCCCATAAAGGTGAAGTGTCGTGTAGTCGACGTTCACACGACACCACTAGAAGAATAACACCACAACTTAAATATCATAACATTGAATATTACTCAACCATACTTCACTACTAACATTTAGACTTCACCCATGTCCTCAAGAACTAAACGAACTACTCACGAGACATCATATGGAACATGATCAGAGGTGATATGATGATGGATAACAATCTGAACATAAACCTTGGTCCAACGGTTTCACTCAATAGCATCAATAACAAGTAGAAATCAATACCGGGAGAGTTTCCCCTATCAAACAATCAAGATCAAACCCAAATTGCTACGGCGGTGATGATGTCCAGCGGTGGAGACGGCGGTGATGATGATGAAGATGATGATGATGGTGTTGGAGATGATATCCAACTTGATGGCGGTGACGATGGCGTCGATTTCCCCCTCCCGGAGGGAATTTCCCCGGCGGATCTCAGCCCGCCGGAGAGCTCTTTTCTCTCTGGTCTTCTCCGCCCCGTAGAGGCGGCTGTAACTCTTCGCGAGGTATCCTCTGGAGCTTAGGTCTTCGGGACGAAGGATTTCGCGAAGAAAAGGAGGCGAGAGGGGCTGTGGGCCCCCTTCCTCATAGGGCGGCGCGGCCAGGCCTTGGGCCGCGCCGGCCTATGGGGTGGGCCCACCTCGGGTCCCCTCAACTCCCCCTTCTGGCTCACTTCCTCATCTGGAAAAATAGGATTTTTGGTATAATTTCCGTCAGCTGTTGATCTTCCGAAATATTGCATTCTGACGGTGCTTTTTCCAGCAGAATCCTGGCTCCGGTGCTCGATCCTCCAATAATCATGAAACATGCAAAATAGATGAAATAACATAAGTATTATGTCCAAATACGAAATATATCAATGAATAACAGCAAATTATGATATAAAATAGCGATGCAAATTGGACGTATCATAAATCTGGCACAAAGATATAAAATATTGGTATATTGTTCTATCCAAACATGTGCTAAAAGCAGGTTGTGGTACTAAATACTTGGCAGCATAGCAACATTCCATGTTTACTACAACCTCATCATAGTTACAATCAAGCTTGATTACACCATACAATTTGAGACATCAAAGAAAAATGCAAGTGACATTAACAGTGGGTAATTCAATTAGTACCATGCAGAAGTATATGCTGACAAACTACACTTCCTGACACGATAAAACTAAATTTTCACATAGAGAATAGGTGAACTTCCTCACGAGGGCGATGTGAACTTGCTGACAAAATAATTGACGAGGCGAATTCACGGGAAAGAAGAGGCGAGCTTGACAATATAGTTGATGTGAACTTCTACCATGTTCACCAACAAAACAATAAATTGTGAACTACAGTTTGTCTGCTTATGTTATCTCTGCAAATTCTACATATATAAATAGTGAACTTTCAAGCGGAAATGCAGTTTGGCTCCCGGGACTATCTACTCCCGTTTCCTAGACCAATGCATCTGTGCCAGGTGGAAGCGCGTGTGAGTATACTGCTGCGTATTTGACTTAGTATCCGAAATATTAAACAGTGTCACTAGCGCACGGACGTTTCGGCAATGCCGGTACAGTTTCTGGGCGGACGTCCTGGACCAACTTAGCTCGTTCAGTACCGTGTCTGCTCTCGTCCCATTGACACACTTCCGGGTACCAAGTGCTGCTAGTACTTCAGAAGGAGCTACAGTGGATCATTGTGTCTGCAACGGTCTATTTTTAGGGCATCTCCAGCGGGCGCGACGCATTTTAGCGTCCGCGCGTGTCCGTTTGCTTCGGCTGAAATGGTCGAAATCGACCGCGCGTCCGTTTGCGTCGGGGGTGATTCCAACGGTACGATGAATTTTTTTTGGCCGAATCATTTTTCTAATACATGAAACATAATTTACATAGTTAAAACATGGAAAAAAAATCCTAACGCCTACTGTTGCTCCTCGTCGCTGTCGAGCAGGATGAGCTCCGGTATCACCCACGGCCAGTTGCCATCCGGGGGAGCGTACGCCGGGCGCGCCGGCGGTGCTGGAGGTGGAGAAGGCGCCCAGGGCTGCGGCGGTGGAGGCGCCCAGGGATATGGTTGTGGCGGCGGTGGAGGAGGCGCCCAGGGCTGCGGCTGTGGCGGCGGTGGAGGAGGCGCCCAGGGCTGCGGTTGTGGCGCCGCCGAGTCCTGTAGTGCCAGTCGAAAGGCTTCATCCTCTGACAGGCCCGGCGGCATGACGCCAGTGGCGTAGCGGGGCAGCAGCGGCTGCACAGACGCGTCGTTCTCGGAGAGGGGGACGCCGAGCTTCGCCTTCTCGTCGCCAGTCATGTTCTCCGGGAACTCGAAAACGCGGCCCTCCGCCGCCTGCTGCCATTCGTGGAAGACGGCCACGACGTAGTCGTCGCTGTCGTCCTTCACCTCCTCGTTATGGTATGACATCGCCTCGATGTATTTGTCTTCGTCGTCGTATGCGGCGTAGGCATCGTCGTCGCGGTCGTCGTCGTCGTCGTTGTGCCGCGCGCGCATCGCCGCCTGCTGACGACGCCTCGGCACCTCCTGTCTTCGTGGACGAGTCGGCGGTGAAGCCCGAAGGGAAAATCCTTGTCGCCCATGAAGCCCGCCCTTCTTCTCTTATCCGTCTCGGTCGACAGATACGTACGCCAGCTGTCGGAGTCGATGGCGTGCGCCGGATCAGCGAGGAGGTCCGGCGGCAGGTACCACCTCCTTCGCCGGAACTCCGCGGTCCGGTCAGGCTCGCAGGCAGGGACTGGAGGGATGGGCAGCCGGCGGCAGCTAAGCCGTAAGGCAGTTGCACGCCGGACCAGGCCTCGCACGACAACCATTTGCCGTGCATTAGCCTCCACAGCGTGACGGGGAGCGGCACCCTCTTGCTGCCGCTGCCGGAGGCCTCGAAGTCGTTCTTCTTCCCCATGGCGCTGCGGCGGTGGTTGTGCGAGTGGAGGTGTGGGGGAAGGAGGAACGCGGCTGGTGGTCTTTTAGGCGGCCGGGCGCGGGATACGATGCTATTGAAGGTGGCGTAGAAGCCCAGCCGCCGCCCGCCAGTGAGCGTGCAGAACAGGCAGCCGCGCCATTGATGGCGAAGGTTGCGGCGCAGACGCGGAAGCGCTGACCGCCGAAGCGATGCCCTCGATGCAGACTCGCTGCCAGGCGGGCCCGGTGGGGAAGCGAGCGGACACTTTGCGCGTCCGCCGAGCGTCCGCAGAGACGCAAACTTGGCGCATATTTGAGCCAGGTTTGCGTCTCCGCGAACGGTCCGATCACTTTGTATCGCCTCGCTGGAGGTGGTGCCAAACACATTTCCTGTCCACGCGGACGCAAACGATCGTCCGTTTGCGTCGCGCCGCTGGAGATGCCCTAAACCTAAATTTAGTCTGCGAATCCGTCACCGCGGACACGGCTGCAGACATGGTAGTGACTGCGCGTGTTAGTGTCATTTTCCGTGAGCCCACCTATCAGTGCTCCGTGCCCACTTCACCTTCTTCACGCAAAGTACTGGCGGGCAGCGTTGATGTGTCCTTCACGCCGCGTTAGTGGTCCTCACTTCGGCTTCTATGCGCTATTGCTAGTGGGCGGCGTTGGGCTTCCGTGTCAGGCATCGAAGGGGAGGCGTGCACCCATGCTTTCTGAGGCGAGTGACCGCGCACATTTTCATCCCTGCCATTGCCACCTCCCCCATGTTCACCTCCACAGACTATAGACCAAGCGCCACCATGGGCAAGTCCTAGCCATTTTGGAGGACGAACAACGACCACGAGGCGGGCTCATTGCGCGGAAGCCGCTGGAAGGAGAGGGACCAACGTTACGTCCCCATTGGCTATGATCGCAAGTTGTACGAGGAAGAGCTCCCAGTGCCGTGGACGAACGTCAACCTGCCCGGAGGTTGGCTGCTCAACTCACGGTTGGTGCCCTCGCGTGGAACGATGAGATCCATCGCTGCCGATTTCTCCCTCCCAATCTACGAGACCCATCGGCACTTCGGGGTTTGACCCACGGCGCAGAGCGGGGTGACGTGGGCTACCCGAGCCATGGCTACGGCGGTGGCCACGACAACATCGACGATCATAGCCGGAACCCCTGCAAGGACATTTAAAGTTTTCATTTGTGGGCTCTGTCCATCCAATGCAAGGGACATAAATGAAGAAAAAAAATCTACACCATCATCACCTGCGTTTGCATTGGCAGCCATCGCCACCAGCGCTTGCTGCAGACAGTGATGAAAAAATGATAGTCAGCGCTAGCCATCTCAAATTCATACTAAAATTTGTAATCAAGACATATGTATATTATATCTATATTGTGTGAGGAGAACTCACATGGTTTTTTGAACATCCTAGTAGAATGAAGCTGTAATCAACTAATCATCTTATCCTAGGATCACTTCATCTGCGTCATGTTCACCACGCATGCAAACATGTTCTTCTGCCTCCTCCATTGGCTGCTTCCTTTTGTCTGACTGCAAATTAGCCGAACATCCTGGCCTTGCAGCAGCCCTGCTGCTACCTGCAGCATTCGTTGCCCCTCTCTCTGCCCTGATGATCCCAATCCGGCATGAACATCTCGTGTATCACCATCAGCTGTGGGCAACAACACAAAATTTTAGTAGCAGGACAAAGCTGAACAAAAACCACCTAGAAAATGTACAATGTACGGCACGACAATAGAAATATCTTTTTTTTTCACCTCTAGATGGGTATAAACACGCCACAAGTTTCTGCAGCAGTTCTTTTTTCTGTGCCCCCACACCTTCCATAATATCATCTAGGATAGTTGCTTTGTGTTCCTCATTCAGACTGGCCTCACCAAGAGGCACATTCATCTCCAAGATCGCTTGGATCAAGGCGTCCTGTTTCCTTGCTCCAACCTCCTCATCAATCAGCTCTCTTAACCTCTGGTATCCCTATGGAACACATTGCCCCTCTGGATTATGCACCCACTCATATGTTTCGTGCATGCCCCGCTGTTATACGTGATCTGACATCTTGCCTGCCTAAGAGCATCTTCAGTCGCATCCCCCAAACGACGTTCGGCAATAGTGCTGAATTTTCGTTTGGAGGACGTCCGGACGAAATTTTCGTTTGGAGGAGGTCTCTTTCCTAGCCACGTCCCCCAAACGCGACCTCCAAACAAAAAGCAAGTGTAAAAATCGTGTCCGGCGTCCCCGATGAAGCCTCTATACACAGGGGATAGGCTAGGGACGCCGGACAATATTTGAGGGACGTCCGGAGCGAAGCGGCCTTTGGGGCATACGACTGGGACGTTTTTTTGGCCGGCGTCCCCCAAATCCTTTTGGGGGACGCTTTGGGGGACGCGGCTGGAGATGCTCTAACAAAGCCTACAAGCAACAGATGTTGTCTTTCCTGGAGCCCTTCCATCTGCTCGTAAGGCCTAGTCCTTTGGTGCAAAAACAGATATTTTTTAAAAGAGCACGCACACCATACCTACAAAGAGAATCATAAATCATGATTATGCAGCCATCATCCATGTTTGCATAAAGCTCTGTCTAGACTGTATTTTTAGTAGCAATCACATTCACATTTATTTAATTATCTACTGATGTGTCCAAATCATGATAGTAAATTGGTTATCAACATTCAGACAATCAAACATCACCATGCCCTGATTCTTACAAATACCCAAATGTAATGATTCAGATGTACCTTGTACCACGGCAATGATTTATGACATTGTGGCCTAACTTTTCTGCGTAGACATATCGACTTCTCAAGGGAACTCCAAGGACACCGTCCCAGTCTGGCGGTCCTTGACCCACCCGTTACCCTGTGCCAACAAAATAGCAAGTACCAAGTTTTTAATTGTGGCTAATTTTTCTTCAGAGCACTACACTAATTCTTTCAGCATTTTTACTACTGCAGCGACATCTAATATGTGATCCTTTTTTTCCAATCATCTATACAGGCACTTCAAATTTATGCCCACGTGTTTCTTCAGTGAGTTAGTCTGACATTTTTTGTCCAGCTAGTTTTAAGCAGCAACTGAGCATTTTCATTTTTATTCACCAATTCATTACCCGGAAGAGTAAAACCTATGTGACAATACAGCCATTCGTAAAAACATTTTCTAACTATAAAGCAGTATATTGTTAGTACTAAACTTGACAGGCCTTAATCATTTTCTCGGCACCAAAAATCATTTGATCTACATAGCACGATCCTGGGTTTTCACTGACTTCCTAGGTCTGCTACCCTGTTTTCCATCTGATTGATAATTTCACTCTACTAAATTCACACTACGGGCCTACATCACACTAATCGCCTCCATTATCAGCACGCACAGTCTAGAAGTCATGTCCCAAGATGTCACAGCGCAAAAAAATTACGACAACTTTTGAGAAGCAATTTTTTAGCTCTTGCTTCAGTCTTATTCACATTGCACTACGCTGAGTCAATCAGCCTGCCTTCACCATCTCCGTCGCGGGCAGCAGCTACTGCACGGATGCATCAGGTTCCAACGACCCGACATGGCTGCACGCACCATCTCCCGCCGCTGCATCACTGCTTGCGGAAGCATCGTTGGTGCCCTTATAGATTTGCCACAATACAATGACAAACAGAAATCATCCCGCTCGCAATCCGGGACAAATTTAACATCCTCAGTTTCGAATCAGAGTAAATCTCATTCACTTACCGAAAGCCCATAGCCGTCGTTGGGGGGTTGCCGTTAGCTGTTGCAGATCAAAGGTCCGGCCACCATTCGCCCAGTCGCCTGCACTGCACGCCCAACCGCCGGGTGAGTCGCCGGAATCAAGAACACGGAGAGGAATCGAATTGCTTCTGGAGTGATCTACTCCTGCCCTCCAAATCGCCTTTTCTGTCCAGCCATCCAGTTAAATCCTTTCAGATTTGTTCCGTGCGTCCAGCTCCTCCGAGGCAAACTCGCCGTCGCCCGGTCGTTACTGTATCGTGGGCCATGGCGTACGATCGTAGGCTGGTCCATCAGCGTATACCTGTTTTCCTGCAGTTTGCTTGTCAGAGTATTGACCTGAAACACCAATCTCCAACCACTTCACAATGGTCCAGATAACAGGAGCAAATGCACCCGGGAGCCAAAACTGTACAGATTGAACTTCATAGTAAAACAAAGAGTAAAATACATGGTAAGTACTTCAACTTGTCGGCCGGGTTCAATTTCATCACCGTACACCCATAATACCAAATTACGGTCACTAAAGACAAGGAAAGTGCTCACATACGGTCACTGGATCGAGGACCTAGGGGTATTTGCTGATCTGGCGCACGTAGGACCCACTTGCCAGGCCTGGCAGGTTCTAGCTATGCAATTAATTTTGCAAAAAAACCCCGGCACTGATTTTCCGTCTTTTTTTTTCTCCTTCCTCCTTTCTCACCTAAATCCGATCTGAATCGCCGCCGGCCAGCTCCTCCGTGCACCACCCCTGATGCACTGGGGCAGGCCACCCCCGCGTCTGTTAACCCCCACAGTCCAACGCGAGCCTCGTCGCCGCTATCGGGCTCCTCTGCCAGGAAGTCGATCCCTCCACTGTCGAGCCCCGACCTCCACTGCCATCGGGCTCCTCTGCATACGCGTGTCGCGGTTGCCCTCTGCTCCAGTCAGCGCACTCCCAAGGGCGACGCGCGCCTCCTCTGCAGTAGCACCACCGAGGTCGACCGCGCATTCACCGAGCAAGAGGTCTCCGTCGCAGGCCTCAGGCGCTGCGTGACGATGCGAACCCAGGGGACGCCCCCCGCGGCAGCAACCTCAGCGGGCGCCTCGATCAGACCCTGCTGGGCCACGGCGGTGGTGCCGGCCAGGGGCTTGCCGTCCTCTCGCCCGAGCAGGTCGCCCAGCTGGAGCTCCCGGCAGACGCCAACCCGTTCCGCCCGTGTCGAGGTTAGCTACTTCACGCTGCGGCTGCTCTAGCGAGAAATCCACGGCGTCTGCTCCAGCAAGATGGAAGCCGACGGCGCCGGTGAGGTGGGATGGGACTATGGGAGGAGTGGGTGATGGCGGAGGCATGCTGCTGCGCCGCGCGCCCCTGCCGCTTGGAGCGATGGTGATCTTGCGCGACCACCAGCCGATCTTGCGCGGCCTCGTGCGCCGACGTCCTCGATACAGCATGCATCCAGGACGGTGGAGGAGGACGTTGGTTGTTGCGTGCCGCGTCGCCAGGGAAAGCTCCAGGCCAGGACGGACGGATTTGGTGCGGGAAGAGACTAGGAGAGGAAAGGGGATAATTAGGTTATTTCTGCACATCCCTAAACTTTAGGGGGTCTTTTTGCAAAACGAAATTCACTGCTGGAACCCATGTGTGCTAACTGGTGGATCCTACACGTGCCACATGAGCGAATACGGCTAGCTCCTAAACTCAGTGACCGTATGTGAGCGTGTTCCTCATGTTTAGTGACCGTAATTTGGTATTATGAGTGTACGGTGATCAGATCGAACCCCACCGACAAGTTCAGGTACCCTTCATGTATTTTACTCTAAAACAAATACAAAATCCATGTGCGGCCAGAACTTCCTTTAAAGAATGAACTCCTAGTGAATACCAAACAAACATCCAAGATGTTGAACTCTTTGGACTGAAGAAAATAAACTTACAAAATGGAGCCCACTTTTTTTTTTACATATAATGAACTGGCTATTTTTCTCGTATGTGCACTTCCGGACAAATATACTTTCTATTAGTTTCTCTATAGAGTAGAACTAAAAAGAGTGAACTTTTTTTTACAAGAAAATGAACTTCACTCTTATATTCGCGACGAAATAAAAATAGCAAACTTCCAGTGTCAAAACCCTTGTATAGTTAACATGTCGTCACTTGTCAGAACAAGCATCAACAGATAAATGAATAACCGAACTCCTAGGCTAGAAAAAACGAACTTCCATGCCATTTTATGTATTCATACAAAACAAAAAGGGAAAGTGAAAAATAAAAAGGCAGCCCAAGGCAGGTCCTATCAGCGGTTTAGAGCAGCGCCTATTTTTAACTTCCCTGCAGATTGGTTTTGCTTTGTTAATTTTTGAACTACAGTTTTCTGTTTTTACATGGTAAACTCTAATGCATTCTTGGATTAGTATTCGATCACTTTGGAGAAGCAAACTTTTTTCATATTAAAAACATTTACTGAGCACAAATTATTTTTATAAGTTCTGGAAAAATGCTAAAAATGCTTTTGCCATCAGGAGCCCCAAAGGTCCTGCCATACAGATGATACAATTTATTATCTAGGGCTCATTGTAGTGACCTCAAAAGGCAATGGAATAGCATAAAGTTAGATACAGTATTACACTCGCAGAACAACATAGGTATGAACGTTGATTCACAAGATACATTTGAGTTTGAGCACATTATAAAAAGTAAGTGAACTTCACCTCATAGACGAACTGAACTTTTACCAATTAAAATAGCGAACCTCAGAACTTTATTAATTAACTAGAATTTCTTGTACTTGACTGAACTCTGTGGTAGGGAGGAAGTGAACTTCAGACTAGAAAATATTTTAACTTCCAATTGTGTGTTATTACATCATCATGAACACATGATTGAAAATTTTGTTGGTCTTTGCCTAAGAAGCGGTGACAGAAAAGAAAACTTGGCTGAGAAAGACAACAACGCATTCCTAGACGCGCTCCAGGGAACAATCCACTCTTTTCCGTCATCTACTGCCAACAACACCAGGAGGAACTGCCATCGACCACCACGACGAGCGTATTTGAGGTGCAGAACATGAAGTGAAGTGAAACATGAATGGTGAGCTTCCAGGTTGTAAGCAAGTGGACCTCCGGACATGCAATTTTATAATGGTTATTTTTAGTGGCAGATAAACTTTTGTTTTTCGTTTAGAACAAAGAGTGATCTTCCTTAGCTATTAAAAAGCCAACTTTTTGTAAAAAATCCACCAGAAATATGAAAACTTCCTATGTGAACTAATCAAACCTCTCCAGCCAAAATAAATATTACTCCTCCGTAGGTTCAAGTGAACTCCACAACAGATAAGATTGAACATCAGAGAGTGTTTAAATTCATCTCGCATAGGCCTAACAACAGATAAGAAGTATACTAACATAATGGCCTGCATCACTGTACCAAACTAAACTTCTATTTTTTTCTATCAGGCACAGAGCAACAACAACATACGTGTATTTCAATTATCAGCAAGAAATAAGAATCAAAGTAGAGTAGAGCAATGCAGTTCGCTCATATCAGCATACATGTTTGCATCAGCAAGCGAGCCAGCAGTAGTGAGCTAGCCAAGGGTAGCACGCAAGAGAGATGCCTTCTGACTGGTGAAATGCCAGAGCAGCGCGGGGTGAACTTTCGGGGTCGCGAATGTCGGATTCTTGGGGCCGCGCGCATGAACTTACTAGCGAGGCGCTGCCAGACCCAGACTCGCGTGGATGCAGGGGAAGGATGGAGTCCAAGGTGCCACCGGTGTTGAAGGAGGTGGTGGGGCGTCGCCGGAGAGGAGGTGGTGGGGCGCCAACGGGGAGGAGGTCTTGGGGCGTTGATATCTACGCACGCTTCAATTCCTGTAGACAGTGTTGGGCCTCCAAGAGCAGAGGTTTGTAGAACAACAGCAAGTTTCCCTTAAGTGAATCACCCAAGGTTTATCGAACTCAGGGAGGTAGAGGTCAAAGATATCCCTCTCAAGCAACCCTGCAATTAAGATACAAGAAGTCTCTTGTGTCCCCAATACACCTAATACACTTGTCAGATGTATAGGTGCACTAGTTCGACGAAGAGATAGTGAAATACAAGTAATATGGATGATTATAAGTAGTAATTGCAATCTGAAATAAAATGGCAGCAAGCGAACATGTAGCAGAACTTGTTGGAAACGGTGTTTCAATGCTTAGAAACAAGGCCTAGGGATCATACTTTCACTAGTGGACTCTCTCAACAATGATCACATAACTGAATAAATAAATAGTACTCTCAAACACTCTCTTGTTGGATAACAAACACCATTCATTGTGTAGGGCTGCAAAAGCACACCTCAAGCCGGAGTAAACAAGCTCCACAACTTCATAAAGGAATCACACACGATGCGCACACTGTCACCATCACACCGTGGAGAGTGACTCCGGAGTTCATATTAAAGTAACCTCTAGAGTGCATAATAGACAAGAGCAACATCTACATATTCAACTAGATTACAAAGCTCATGATCACATAAAGATCACACCATGGGAGAGAGAGAGATGAACCACATAGCTACCGGTAGAGCCCTCAGCCTCGGGGAGAACTACTCCCTCCTCATCATGGGAGACAGCAACGGTGATGAAGATGGCGATGGAGTCGATGGAGATGGATTCCGGGGGCACTTCCCCGTCCTGGCGGCGTGCCGGAACAGAGACTTCTGTCCCCCAAACTTGGCTTCGCGATGGCGGCGGCTACGTAACTTTTTGTGGCAGAAGACCGATCGTGCTAGGGTTTTTGGAGACGAAGGATTATATAGGCAAAGGGGCAGCGTCGGGGGAGTCCCGAGGGGCCCACCCCATATGGCGGCGCGGCCAGGGGTGGGGCCACGCCCCCCTATGGTGTGGGAGCCCCTTGGCCCCCCTCTGGCCCTTCTCTGGCTCTCTGGGTCCGTCTCGGCAAAGTATTGACTTCTGTCTTCGTGGGGTCCAATTTCGAGAATATTTCCTGTGTAGGATTTCTGAAACCAAAAACAGCAGAAAACATGAACTGGCGCTTCGGCTTCTTGTTAATAGGTTAGTGCCAGAAAATGCATAAAAATGATATAAAGTATGAATAAAACATGTAGGTATTGTCATAAAACTAGCATGGAACATAAGAAAATTATTGAGAGTGGATTTGGTGTTCAGGGGGGTACGTGAGCACCCCCTAGCCACCGTTGGATCAACGTTGAGATTCAATTTCTCACTCACGGCCACCATACGGCGTTAGCATCTTTTTTAGCTGTTATCTGCATCTTGGGGATATCCCCAAATCGAGTGCCCCCACAGCGGCCCCTTGCTGGCCCCGGCCGTCCCCACGCCCTGGTAGTGCTCGTCCTTCTCCATCCTCAGCTGGATGAGCGCCTCGACCTCCTCCTTGGGCCACCGGGACATCCCCCCGCTGCCCTCTCCTCCTGCCCGGCCGCCCACTTCCGCCTTGGGCGGCGGCGCGACCACCAGCTGCAGCGAGCTGATACGTCTCCAACGTATCTATAATTTCTGATGTTCCATGCTTGTTTTATGACAATACCTACATGTTTTGCTCACACTTTATGATGATTTCATGCGTTTTCCGGAACTAACCTATTAACAAGATGCCACAGTGCCAGTTCCTGTTTTCTGTTGTTTTTGGTTCCAGAAAGGCTGTTCGGGCAATATTCTCGGAATTCGACGAAACGAAGACCAAATATCTTATTTTTCCCGGAAGGCTCCAGAACACCGAAGGGGAGTCGGAGGTGGGCCAGGGGGCCACCACACCATAAGGCGGCGCGGGCCCAGGCCTGGCCTCGCCAGCCTATGGTGAGGAGGTCCCAGACGCCTCCTTGCGCCGCCTCTTCGCCTATAAGACCCCTTTCGACCTAAAAACGTGATACGGATTGACAAAACTCCAGAAAGACTCCAGGGGCGCCGCCGCCATCGTGAAACTCCAATTCGGGGGACAGAATCTCTGTTCCGGCACGCCGCCGGAACGGGGAAGTGCCCCCGGAAGCCATCTCCATCAACGCCACCGCCTCCATCATGCTCCGTGAGTAGTTCCCCCATGGACTACGGGTTCTAGCAGTAGCTAGTTGATACGTCCAAAACGTATCTACTTTCCCGAACACTTTTGCTATTGTTTTGCCTCTAATTTGTGTATTTTGGGTGCAACTAACACGGACTAACGCTGTTTTCAGCAGAACTGCTCTGGTGTCTCGTTTTTGTGCAGAAATCCAACTTTCGGGAAAATCCTCGGAATTTATGCAGAAGGCCCTATTTTTCCAGAGAACTGACGGAGCCAGAAGGACAAACCAGGTGGAGGCCCGAGGGCCCCACACCATAGGGCGGCGCGGCCCAGGGGGGGCCCGCGCGGCCATGTGGTGTGGCCCCCTCGGCTGGCCTCCGACGCCCTCCTTCGGACTATTTATCGGCCTCGACCTAAAAACGTACGGAGGGAAGTCGAAGTCGCCAGAAACCCTCCAGAACGCCGCCACATCGCGAAACTCCGTCGCGGGAGCCAGAAGTCTCCGTTCTGGCACTCCGCCGGGACGGGGAATTGGAGGAGATCATCGCCGCCATCACCGCCAACGCTTCTACATCAACCAGCCATGTTTCCCCCATCCATGTGTGAGTAATTCCCCCGCTGTAGGCCGAAGGGGATGGTAGGGATTGGATGAGATTGGTCATGTAATAGCATAAGATTGTTAGGGCATAGTGCCTAGTGTCCGTAATTGGTACTTTGATGATATTGTTGCAACTTGTTATGCTTAATGCTTGTCACTAGGGCCCGAGTGCCATGATCTCAGATCTGAACATGTTATTGTTTCATCAAGATAATCATTGTTTATGGTCTTACCTATAAGTTGTATACACATGTCGCTGTCCGGAACCGATGGCCCCGAAGTGACAGAAATCGGGACAACCGGAGGGAATGGTAGCGATGTGAGGATCACATGTGTTCACGGAGTGTTAATGCTTTGCTCCGGTACTCTATTAAAAGGAGTACCTTAATATCCAGTAGTTTCCCTTGAGGCCCGGCTGCCACCGGCTGGTAGGACAAAAGATGTTGTGCAAGTTTCTCATTGCGAGCACGCACGACTATATATGGAACACATGCCTATTGATTGCTTTGTACTTGGACACCGTTTTATTATTATCTGCAAATGCCCTGCTATGATTGTTACATGAGTTTCTCTCATCCATGCAACGCCCGTCATCCGTCCCCGTGCCTACGTATTTTAATCCCGCTGTTTACTATAATCATTATCGCTGTCTTTGTTACTCGTCGTTATTTCACCATCGCCATCGCTATAAACCGTTTACTCTTGATAAACTCTTGCGAGCAAGTCTGTTTCAGTGCAGCTGAATTGACAACTCCGCTGTTAAGGCTTCCAAGTGTTCTTTGTCTCCCCTTGTGTCGAATCAATAAATTGGGTTTTACTTCCCTCGAAGACCGTTGCGATCCCCTATACTTGTGGGTCATCAAGAATATTTTCTCGGCGCCGTTGCCGGGGAGCATAGCTTTATTTGGAAGTTCACTTGGATTAATATTGTTCGCTGCAAATTCTCCATCATGGGTAAACCTCGCGATACTAAGGTCGCCATATTACCATCCACTACAAGAAAAGGTACAATTCTGAATACCTCCGCTACACTTGATTCACCATCTCGTGATTGATAAACTTGTTTCACCGCCACATGCTTCACATGCGGGTACTTCTGCTGAATCTGAAAACTCTCATAATATTGATAATATTTCTGCTGTGCTTGATGATAGTGGTTCTTTGGGATCCTTTCTAGATGCTACAATTGCTAGGTCTAGACATATTTAAATTGTTTAAACTCCTTTTGCTACTACTACTGTTAATTCACCTGAACTTGATAATTTTAGTGATTATCCTTGTGAAGATTATGTGGAGCTTAATGATGATTTTATTGAAAAATGCAATGCTACTACTGATGCAAGAAAAATTAAAAAGTTGCTTGCAGAACATCTCGTTAGATATAAACCTGTCTCGATCCTAAATTTGCCACATCTCCTATAAACATTAAGGATAAAGATTATGATTTTTCTCTTGATCTATCTCATATAGCTATTGTTGAGAAAACACCCTTTTGTGGTACTGAAAAAGAAAGTGCTGTTGAACACATGACTGAGTTATCTACTCTAAGTAGCTTGTTTTCTGATGATGTCAAGATGCGTACTTACTTTGTTGCTAAAATCTTTCCATTCTCATTAAAGGATGACGCTAAAACTTGGTATAATAATTTGCCACCTAATTCTATTAAAAGTCCAAAAGAATTGCTTGATGTTTTCTTCCGTAAATACTTTCCTGCTAGTGCTCAACATATTGCTTTGCAGAGAATTTATAATTTTGACCAGGAAGATGGAGAGAAATTGCCTGAGGCTTGGGCGAGATTTTGCTCTCTTATTAGAGCTCGGCCTGATCATGATTTGGAAAAGCATGATTTACTTGATATATTTTATAGCGGACTAACCATTGAGTCTAGGGCATACCTGGATAGTTGTGCTGGTTGTGTTTTCAGGAAAAGAACTCCAGACGACGCTGAAGAATTATTGGCTAAAATAGGCCGGAATCATGATGATTGGACTACGCCTGAACCAACTCCAACGCCAATATTGAAGAAGAGGGGTATGATTAAATTGAATGATGAAGATATGAGGGAAGCCAAGAAGTCTCTCAAGGAGAAAGGTATTAAACCTGAAGATGTGAAGAATCTTCCTCCCATAGAAGATATATGTGAGATAATTCCCCCTTCATCCATGATTGAGGTAAACTCCCTTCAACGCTTTACTAGGGAAGATATTCCGTATTCGAAACCTCCTGCACAATGCTTAGATGAGTTTGATAATTATATTGTTAAACAAGAAAATTTTAATATGATAATAGAGAATCATTTAATGGAAAATTCTCGAGCTATTAGTGAATTGCATGATATTGTAGAGAGAACCTCCAATGATGTTAAGATGCTTGTTAAACATTTTCATATGGTTCAAACTCAAATTGATCAACTCACTAAAGTGCAAAATGACTTGTTAGGGAATAATTCTAAAGAAAAACATGCTTATGAAGTAACAACTAGAGGTGGTGTCTCTACCCAGGATCCTCTATATCCTGAAGGGCATCCCAAAAGAATTGAACAAGATTCTCAACGCATTGAACCTAGTGCTCCTTCTAAGAAGAAAAAGAAGAAGAAACATAAAAATGTTGTAGAATCCTCTGAACCTGCTAATGATCCTAATAGTATTTCTATTTACGATCTTTGGCCCGAAAGTGGTAATGAACATGATAAAGATAATGATAAGAATGATGCTCCTGATAAAGAAGAGGTTGAAGAAGAACCTGAAAAGCATGCTAAAAATAAAAAGTACACTAAAGAAGATTTTATTGCTGAGAAACATGGTAATGAAAGAGAACCTTGGGTGCAAAAGCAAATGCCTTTTCCTGCTAAGAAACTAAAATCAAAGGAAGAAGAACACTATAATAAATTTTGCGATTGGATGAAACCTTTATTCTTGCAAATCCCTTTGACTGATGCTATTAAATTGCCTCCTTATTCAAAGTATATGAAAAATATTGTTACTAACAAAAGGAAAATCCCCAATGAGGAAATTTCCACTATGCTTGCTAATTACTCTTTCAATGGCAAAGTGCCAAAGAAGTTGGGCGACCCAGGTATACCTACTATTCCTTGTTCTATCAAGAATAATTATGTTAAAACTGCTCTATGTGACTTGGGAGCCGGTGTTAGTGTTATGCCTTTTTCTCTTTATAAGAGACTTTACTTAGATAAGATGATACCTACTGATATATCTTTACAAATGGCTGATAAATCTACTGCTATTCCTGTTGGTATATGTGAGGATGTTCCTGTTCAAGTTACTACTAACTGCTTAATATTAACTGATTTTGTTGTGTTGGAAATGCCTGAAGATGATAATATGTCTATTATTCTTGGGAGACCTTTTCTTAACACCGCAGGGGCTGTTATTGATTGCAATAAAGGAAAGGTTACTTTCAATGTTGATGATAGGGAGCATACCGTTTATTTTCCCAAGAGGATTGAGAAAGCGTGTGGAGTTAATACTATTTCTAATGTGAGAACTATCAAAGTGGGAACTATTGATTGTCCTATATATGAGCCTAAGGAAGAATATCAAACTCTCGTGATTGGATCCATATCAATACAATTCAAGGTAACATGATTGATTTGAGGTTTATTTCTTCTTATGCTATGTAAAATTTATTTGGTGGCAAGACTTGATCAACCTTGTTAACAAATACCTTTTATATGCATAGAGGAGGTAAACAACATCTCTTTCTTCCTCCACTTGCTCTAGTTGCTGTAACACTTTTAATTTGCAAAGTTCCTTAGTTAATCGGAGATTTCAAAATTTTTCCTGGCCAGTAATAATAAATTAAATACCCAGAAATGTGCATTTTTCAAAGTTTTCAAAAATTCACAAAAATTATACCGTTTGTCCTATTTTTCGACGAGGCACCTGGGAGCACCAGAGGATGACCTGTGGGGCACCAGAGGGTGCCACACCATAGGCCAGCGCGGCCAAGGAGGGGGGCGCACCACCCTGTGGTGTGGGCCCCTCCTTGCCCCACTTTGCCATCTCTTTCTCCCAGCACCTTCTCTCTCCCGAAAAAACTCGTACCAAGTTCCTCTCACTCGCGTTTTTGCTCCAGAGCTCCAGATTTCTCGATCTCTTTGCTCAGCCCAGATTTCTTGCTGAAATTTGGCACATTTGCTCCTTGGTATGTGACTCCTCCACCCATCCAAGTAGAATTTTGTTTGGTTGAGTATATCTTGAATATTTTGCTGCTGTAGGTAACATGTTTAGTGAGCTTGCATGCTTGTTCTAAGTGGTAGAAACTAGTTTTGATGCATGATTAGTACTCTAGCAAGTTCCTATGGTAGTTCCCCTTGATTATATGTCACCAAATCAAATTTTTATATTGTTTGTTGAAATTTCAGAAAATGGAGTGGAATAGATATCAATTGAACCAACAAGAATTGGAAGTCCAACAAGTTATGAGGGTGAACCGTGAAGAGGGAGTATACCCCTCTTACTACCCGTGCGCGGATTTCATGAGAAGCGCGGGAATATTTGAAGATGTTCAAAGTCTAATTTCTCGTGCAGGGCTGAGTGACTTTGTTGAAGGAGAGCCAAGACAATATGCAAAATTAACTATGTCTTTTGTGCAGGACTTTAAGTTCAATTGGTCGCGATCTAACCCTACGGTCCAAAGATAAAATTTACAATAAAGCTGTCAACTTGCCATTCAGTGATTTTTGTGCAGCAATTAGAGTACCGCAATGGGGGTCATGCGAGAAGATAAGGGGATCGCCGCAAGAACTCTTGGACCTCTTCAAGATGATTTGCTATGGAAGGAGTTTCTCAGAGGATAGTGGTAAAATCACTAGCATTCAGCTCCCGGCTATCCGCTACTTTGCCTATTTTATTACCAAATGCGTTCTTGCTAAAAAGATTGGTGGTAAACTTTCTATCCCGGATTTGGCTTTTCTAGGCTGCGGCCTTTGCAAAGTAGTAGGACTTATAATTTGGGGGCATTGATAGCTTATAGACTTGCTACTAACCGTGAGAAAGGTGGAATTTGTGGAGGTCTCATCGCCTCTCGTTTACTAGCTTTTCATAATGGAGAACCTCATCATTTTGATATTCCATTCCCCATAGAAAAACTTGACATAGCCTCTATGATTAAACATGAATTCGTTTTTGATTCCTCCAACTTGGGTAACCTGTTTTACAAGATGACATTTTATAAGAAAGTCTGGAGAATAACTAAGAAAACTGAGAAATTAGTAAGATTGCCTGCGCCTGTTCTGTCTAACCTTGATTCCAGGGGAGATTGGTCGGTCACAGAAGGTGCACTGGATGCACACATAGAGAAAGGAGGTCAACATGCAAGAGACGACACGGAGGTCGAGGAGCACCTCGACTCATCATCCGATGCAGCAAGTTCCTCGCATCAACATGTTGGACATGTGGAGCCTCCACGCTTTTCTTCTGCACAGGAACTTTACTATGACTACTCCATGAATTACCCACCGGCGAGGAACAACGATCCTCGTTGGGGTTGAACTCCACTTAGGCCAAAAGCCTAAGCTTGGGGGGAGGTATACCGGCATCACTCATTCTTTGCATATTATGGTTGCTGGATACTTGTACATATTTGTTTTGTTCGTTTGAGTGGTTTTCTAATGAGAGGAAGATGATATTTGGGGAAGTGCTGCCTGAAAACAGATTCTGGACTGTTACTAGAAAAATTCGTGCGCACAGCCAGAGCGTTATTTTGAGCTGCCAATTTTTGTGCAGGTTCCCCAGGTTGTTATCTAACTTTCATTAGTTGAACACTTTTCGAGCTGAGCAACGTAAGATTTTTGTAAAAATTGATTTCTGTACTGCTGTCAGGTTTTGGCAGATTTCTGCCATCTCGCTTTTCTGTGTTTCTTTTAGTTTGCTATTTCTTGTTTTTTGCTTTGTTTCCTTCCCAAAACACAAAAAGACCAAAAATATTTCTGTTGTTTCTCTTCACCATTTGTTTGCTTTGGTTTCTTGCATTTGTTTCGCTTTATTTGCTATTGCTAGTTTGCTACAAGAAAACCCAAAAAGATTTTGCTTTGTTTGCTTGTTTCCTTTTGTTCTTGTTTCTAATTCGAAAACACCAAAAATATTTACTGTTCTTCTTTGGTTTGTAAAGTTCTTTATGAGTTCAATGGTCTTCGGTGGCTGGAGCGTGGTTTTCATTTCATATTATCCAAGCTACACAAGTGAAAATGCAATAATGACGATCTACGACAATCTGATTATGGTGAGAGGCTGGTATGAACTCTATTTGTTTTCATTTTTGTACATATACTCATCCATGTGAGCATGCTTAGTTGGTTCATGTGAGGTATATGTTATTTGAGAAAGTCTAGTAGTTTATGATCTCTCATGTTTAGCTCCAATTTATTAATATGAGTAGCATGTCATGGATGTTTGCTTGCATTGTTTTATTCATAAGTAAGTATGGCATTGTGGTATCCTCCTCTGAATAATTCATTTATATCGACTTGGCACATGCTCACGCATGCATATGACTGAACCAAAGTTAATTAAGCCTCGATGATTTATATCGCTTCAGAGTTCTTGTATCACTTTTATGCCCCCGTTAATTTATTTTGCCGCAAGCATGATTATGACAGTTACTGCTCTCTTGATTTGTCGCTCCCTAGTCTATTGCTAGCCTTCACTTGTACTGAGCGGGAACGCTGCTCGTGCTTCCAAACACATGAAAACCAAGTTGTTCCGAAAGTGTCCACCATAAATACCTATGCATGGCATTTCAAACCATTCCAAGTAAATTCTCATGCGCTACCTTTAAAACCTTCAAAATGCTTCTCAATTTGTGTTTAAGTTTCATAGCTCATGAGGAAGTATGTGGTGTTTAGCTTTCAACCTTGTCATTTACTTTTGACGGACTCTCATATGGACTAGTGGCACATCCGCTTATCCAATAATTTTGCAAAAAGAGCTGGCAATGGGATTCCCAGTCCCGAATTAATTAACTTAAATAGACACTCCTCCATGGTTTGTGATTGTTGGACGGCACCCGAAGGATTCGGTTAGCCATAGCTTGTGTAAGCAAAGGTTGGGGGGAGTGTCATCATCATAATAAAAATAAAATAAAAAGGCACTCCTTCATGGTATGAGATTGTTGGCAGGCACCCGAGGATTCGGTTAGCCATGGTTTGTGTAAGAAAGGTTGGAAGGAGTGCCAAATAAATATGCAAATAATTCATGGGAGCCGCTCTTGGAAGTCCGGTTGGCGAGGTAGTTAGTGTACCCATTACCATTCGTTGACAACAACAAACACCTCTCAAAATAATTTTACTCCTGATTTCAAAAATGAAAAGCTCTAGCGCATGTTAATCCCTGCTTCCCTCTGCGAAGGGTCAATCTTTTACTTTTATGTTGTATCTCCATTATTTCTTTGAGCACTATCTTGAGAGCACAACTGTCATTCTTAGTATAATATGCTTGTCTCAAAATATGATTGATTGTGGTATAACTTTGATGCTTTTATCTTTGACAATCACTACTTCTAGTCTTTCTATGAACTCCAGAGGTGCCCGGGCATTTATGTTTTGCCAATCAAATACAGGCAAGCGAGATACCACTTTATCATGCTCTCTTATGAACATTGCAATCCTGCCTATATACATGATTCATGATGCTTATTATTAATTGTTGGTACCTCTTCATGATTGACATAGCTGTTAGATGATCTTATTTGCATGTATCTCATTATGAACTGCTTAAGTATTAGCCATAGCATGAGAATATATACATCATATGAGAAAATGTGTTCGTGAAAGTTCTTTTATCGCTCAGTTGTTAACTGAATTGCTTGAGGACAAGCAATAAGCTAAGCTTGGGGGGAGTTGATACGTCCAAAACGTATCTACTTTCCCGAACACTTTTGCTATTGTTTTGCCTCTAATTTGTGTATTTTGGATGCAACTAACACGGACTAACGCTGTTTTCAGCAGAACTGCTCTGGTGTCTCGTTTTTGTGCAGAAATCCAACTTTCGGGAAAATCCTCGGAATTTATGCAGAAGGCCCTATTTTCCCAGAGAACTGACGGAGCCAGAAGGACAAACCAGGTGGAGGCCCGAGGGCCCCACACCATAGGGCGGCGCGGCCCAGGGGGGCCCGCAAGGCCATGTGGTGTGGCCCCCTCGGCTGGCCTCCGACGCCCTCCTTCGGACTATTTATCGGCCTCGACCTAAAAACGCACGGAGGGAAGTCGAAGTCGCTAGAAACCCTCCAGAACGCCGCCACATCGCGAAACTCCATCGCGGGAGCCAGAAGTCTCCGTTCTGGCACTCCGCCGGGACGGGGAATTGGAGGAGATCATCGCCGCCATCACCGCCAACGCCTCTACATCAACCAGCCATGTTTCCCCCATCCATGTGTGAGTAATTCCCCCGCTGTAGGCCGAAGGGGATGGTAGGGATTGGATGAGATTGGTCATGTAATAGCATAAGATTGTTAGGGCATAGTGCCTAGTGTCCGTAATTGGTACTTTGATGATATTGTTGCAACTTGTTATGCTTAATGCTTGTCACTAGGGCCCGAGTGCCATGATCTCAGATCTGAACATGTTATTGTTTCATCAAGATAATCATTGTTTATGGTCTTACCTATAAGTTGTATACACATGTCGCTGTCCGGAACCGATGGCCCCGAAGTGACAGAAATCGGGACAACCGGAGGGAATGGTAGCGATGTGAGGATCACATGTGTTCACGGAGTGTTAATGCTTTGCTCCGGTACTCTATTAAAAGGAGTACCTTAATATCCAGTAGTTTCCCTTGAGGCCCGGCTGCCACCGGCTGGTAGGACAAAAGATGTTGTGCAGGTTTCTCATTGCGAGCACGCACGACTATATATGGAACACATGCCTATTGATTGCTTTGTACTTGGACACCGTTTTATTATTATCTGCAAATGCCCTGCTATGATTGTTACATGAGTTTCTCTCATCCATGCAACGCCCGTCATCCGTCCCCGTGCCTACAGTATTTTAATCCTGCTGTTTACTATAATCACTACTGCTGTCTTTGTTACTCTGCTGCTGTTATTTCACTATCTCTTGCTATAAAACTGTTACTACTGATAAACTCTTGCGAGCAAGTCTGTTTCCAGGTGCAGCTGAATTGACAACTCCGCTGTTAAGGCTTCCAAGTGTTCTTTGTCTCCCCTTGTGTCGAATCAATAAATTGGGTTTTACTTCCCTCGAAGACTGTTGCGATCCCCTATACTTGTGGGTCATCACTAGTTGGTACTCTCTATCCCATGTACTTCAATACAATGATCTCATGAGCTGCCTTACATGATTGAGATTCATCTGATGTAATCGGTGTTGTGTTTGTTGGGATCCGATGGATTGTTACATTATGATTAGTCTATCTATAAAGTTTGTGAAGTTATTGTTGCTGCAATCTTGTTGTGTTTAATTCTTGTCACTAGTGCACGAGTAGCATGATCTTAGATTTAAGCTCTATAATTATTGCTTAGATTGTATCTACAAGTTGTTTGCACATATTGCTGTCCGGAACCCGGGGCCCCAAAGTGACATAAATTGGGACAACCGGAGGGGAAGACTGTGATATGAGGATCACATGTTTTCACCAAGTGTTAATGCTTTGCTCCGGTGCTCTATTAAAAGGAGTACCTTAATCGCCAGTAGATTCCCTTGAGGCCCGGCTGCCACCGGCTGGTAGGATAAAAGATGTTGTGCAAGTTTCTCATTGCGAGCACGTACGACTATATATGGAAAACATGCCTACATGATTAATAATCTTGATGTTCTGTCTTAATGCTATTTCAATCCTATCAATTGCCCAACTGTAATTTGTTCACCCAACACTTGTCACTTGTTATTGGAGAGTTACCACTAGTGTAGATAGCTGGGAACCCCGGTCCATCTCTCATCATTATATACTCGTTCCTCTATATGACATTGGAAGTAGTATCAACTATTTTATGGTGCCATTGCCTCTGTGTCACTGCTACTGCTGCTTTGTTACTGTCACTATTGCTCTCATATTACTACTGCTTTCACATCACCCTGTCACTAGTGCTTTTCCAGGTGCAGCTGAATTGACAACTCAGTTGTTAAGGCTTATAAGTATTCTTTACCTCCCCTTGTGTCGAATCAATAAATTTGGGTTTTACTTCCCTCGAAGACTATTGCGATCCCCTATACTTGTGGGTTATCACGAGCCGACGTGAGCAGGCGGCGCGTGGACCGGCGGCATTGCCGACGGCAGCAGGGAGGTCCCGTGGACGCGCTTGAGGAAGGCAATGAGCGCGGCGTCGCGGGTGGCCGAGGCAGCCCGCTCCCGTGCGTGCTGCTCCCGTTTGCTGCTGATGCACGGCCATGACTGGTGCGATTCAGGCGCTGCGCATGGCCGCCACCTCCCGTCCGATTTAGGTCACCGGCCGTTCGATTCAGGCCGCCGCCATCGCGGCCGTCCGCCGCTGCCCCGGCCGTCCGATTCTGGCTGCCTGTTATCTCCGGGCCGCCTCCATCTCGACTGTTTGTCGCCGTCCCGGCCGTCCGTTTACGGCCGCCGCCCCAACCGTCCGATGCCGCTGGTCCTCTCCTGGCCGTGCGCCACCCGCGTCCCGGTTCCAAACCTGCATACACCGGCAAACCAGCCCGCACCAACCCGCTGTATGACCTCCTAACTAAACAGTGTAAACCAAACCAATCCAATTAAACCTGCCACTGACGGGCTGGTTTGAGGAACCAGTCTAAACCATTCTAAACCGGGAATGCTCAGGTTGATTGCTGTTGCTCTTTCTCCACTTGCTGCTGCTGTTGCGCGATGCAGGTTGAGCGTCTCGCCTCCAGTGATGCAGCGGCAATGGCGGCGCTTAGCAGGCGAGGCTAAGTTGCGGGCGAACAGTGCAGGGGCAAGAGTAGGATGGACGACGCGTAGCTAGGGAGGATAAAGGAAGACAACAATGGAGGAGGAGGGGGCGTGGTGGTGGGGCACTGTGGAGGAGGACCTAGTGCTAACGGATTAATTGACGGCGTTAGACACGTGTCGAGCAGCTAGGGGATGCTCACGTACCCCCCTGATCACCGAGCTTCATCCGTAAAATTATTACTCTCCACATAAGCATAGTCATTACTATTAATTGGAGTGGGAGCAAATTCAATGAAATAGCTATCATTATTATTCTCATCACCATAATCATCATATATAGGAGGTAAAGTATCATCAAAGTAAATTTTCTCCTCCATGCATGGGGGACTAAAAATATCATGCTCATCAAAACCAGCTTCCCCAAGCTTAGAATTTTCCATAGCATTAGCAACAATGGTGTTCAAAGCATTCATACTAATAACATTGCCATTAGCATTCATATAAAGTTCCATAGGTTTTTTAATTTTCTCTTCAAACACCTCATGTCCTAACTCAAGATAAATACTATAAAGATCTCTAATATTTTTTTGTTTTCCATTAAGCCTAACTAGTGAAATAAAAACAAGAAACAAAAGTAATAATTGCAGAATCTAAAGGAGATACCTTCGAGCACTCACACACCGGCAACAGTGCTAGGAAATAGCTTAGTAGTCGGAGGATGTGAATACCTTTTACCTTACCTCCCCGGCAACAGCGCCAGAAAATATTTGCTGGTGTGCAGTTGACATGGGAGTTAGAAATCGCTGTGGTGTAATTTCCTTCACGTCCCCGGCAACGGCGCCAGAAAATAGCTTGATGTCTACGCACGCTTCTATTCCTGTAGACAGTGTTGGGCCTCCAAGAGCAGAGGTTTGTAGAACAGCAGCAAGTTTCCCTTAAGTGAATCACCCAAGGTTTATCGAACTCAGGGAGGTAGAGGTCAAAGATATCCCTCTCAAGCAACCCTGCAATTAAGATACAAGAAGTCTCTTGTGTCCCCAACACACCTAATACACTTGTCACATCTATAGGTGCACTAGTTCGGCGAAGAGATAGTGTAATACGAGTAATATGGATGATTATAAGTAGTAATTGCAATCTGAAATAAAAATGGCAGCAAACGAACATGTAGCAGAACTTGTTGAAAACGGTGTTTCAATGCTTAGAAATAAGGCCTAGGGATCATACTTTCACTAGTGGACTCTCTCAACAATGATCACATAACTAAATAAATAAATACTACTCTCAAACACTCTCTTGTTGGATAACAAACACCATTCATTGTGTAGGGTTGCAAAAGCACACCTCAAGCCGGAGTAAACAAGCTCCACAACTTCATAAAGGAATCACAAACGATGCGCACACTGTCACCATCACACCGTGGAGAGTGACTCCGGAGTTCATATTAAAGTAACCTCTAGAGTGCATAATAGACAAGAGCAACATCTACATATTCAACTAGATTACAAAGCTCATGATCACATAAAGATCACACCATGGGAGAGAGAGATGAACCACATAGCTACCGGTAGAGCCCTCAGCCTCGAGGGAGAACTACTCCCTCCTCATCATGGGAGACAACAACGGCGATGAACATGGCGATGGAGTCGATGGAGATGTATTCCGGGGGGCACTTCCCCGTCCCGGCGGCGTGCCGGAACAGAGACTTCTGTCCCCCGAACTTGGCTTCGCGATGGCGGCGGCTACATAACTTTTCGTGGCGGAAGACCGATCGTGCTAGGGTTTTCGGAGACGAAGGATTATATAGGCGAAGGGGCAGCGTCGGGGGAGTCCCGAGGGGCCCACCCCATATGGCGGCGCGGCCAGGGGTGGGGCCGCGGCCCCCTATGGTGTGGGAGCCCCTTGGCCCCCCTCTGGCCCTTCTCTGGATCTCTGGGTCCGTCTCGGAAAAGTATTGACTTCTATCTTCGTGGGGTCCAATTCCAAGAATATTTCCTGTGTAGGATTTCTGAAACCAAAAACAGCAGAAAACATGAACTGGCGCTTCGGCATCTTGTTAATAGGTTAGTGCCGGAAAATGCATAAAAATGATATAAAGTATGAATAAAACATGTAGGTATTGTCATAAAACTAGCATGGAACATAAGAAATTATAGATACGTTTGAGACGTATCAGGCGTCGCCGGGCAGGAGGAGGTGGGGCGCCGCCGGGGGAAGGTGGTGGGGCACCGCCGGGGGAAGGTAGTGGGGCGCCGCCAGGGAGGAGGTGGAGGGCCCCCGCCGGGGGAAGGTGGTGGGGCGCCTCCGGGGGAAGGTAGTGGGGCGCCGCCGGGGAGGAGGTGGAGGGCCCCCGCCGGGGGAAGGTGGTGGGGCGCCACCGGGGGAAGGTGGTGGGGCGCCTCCGGGGGAAGGTAGTGGGGCGCCTCCGAGAGGAGGTGGAGGGCCCCCGCCGGGGGAAGGTGGTGGGGCGCCGCAAGGAAGGAGGTGGTGTGGCGCCGCTGGGGCGGAGGGGTGGTGGGGCGCCGCTGGGGAGGTAGGAGGTGGGGATTTTTGGGGTGAGTCGGTGCAGTTTTTTGGGTGGGGATTTTTGGGGTGGGTCGATGGGACGACGAAGTTCACAAACGTGCGGGATAGATGAGTTCACGGGCGGTTCGGTTCGGGACGTGGTTCGGTTCGGGACCATGATGCCCATGCACCATACATCATGACCGTACAATTACATCGTGGGTGCTAGATTGCATCATAGGTGTACAAAGGAGAGAAAAACACTTTCCAAATATTAACAGCAGAGAGAATGCACTTTCCAATTATCAGAAACAAAGATAAATCACTTCCCAGTTTGTTGTGCATGTTTCCTTTTATAATTCATGGTGCCCAGGCACCATGGTGCACCAGTTAGTTTACCTATATATATATTTATATATCGGTTGTGTACAGTCAAACAGAACCTGAACCATGGTGGACAATTTGTACCGAATCCACAGTTTCACAGTTGTTCCAACCAAACGACTTCTGACTTTCTCACAGTTGTCTGCTCACATTTTTTTCACAGCTCACAATTCACAACAGATTTTCCAGAATCTACAGCTGAACCAAACAAATGAGTTCACACATGCGCGTCAGAGCTTTGCACTTGTACCCGTCTGCATATGCATGAAGTTAAACATGGCTAGTTTAGCCAACTGGCTGGCCGATGATTGCACCTATTATATCTGCCAGGAAGTATTGAGAGAAAAATCGAAATCGTTACCGAGAAGAGCGGCGAGTCTTCCGATCGATAGGTTTTAAATTCATCCAGGTGGAGTCGGGAGCTCGTGATCAGCGGAGGCCGGGTTACCTAGCCTAGGTAGTAATGAAGCATGGGCTGTAAATCCGGCAGCTCAAGTAGCTGGATAGCCAACGGCCCACCATCTATGCTCCCAGCCCGCCTAAGAATTCCAGATTCGTGTGGTGATGGAAGGAGTATAAAAAGTCGATCTGCTTTGTTAGCGGTAAATCTGGCATAGATTGATCGACGACGCCCACAGGGAAGCCCAAGCGCCGTCTGTCCATCTCTCCCTCCGCCGCCGCCGGCAGCTCTGACCACACGCCCTTATGGGAATCTCTGCACGCGGATTTGGTCCGCCTCGTTGTCTCGCTAGAGACCTGCTAGAATATGTCTGCTTCCGCACCGTGTGCATGCATTGGCGGTCTAGCACCGTTTGCCCGTGTGGGCGTGGCATCATTGATCCGCGCTTCCACCCCAGGAGGTGGATGCTCTTGCCCGAGGGCCATGGTCTCCACCCTGACGGCGACAAGAAACGCTTCTTCAATCGCTCAACGGGAGCCACCGCCTGCCCTCTGCTACCTCTACTCGGTGGTTATGGCGTCCTTGACTATGTCGCCGACCTGTTCCTTATGTACCAACAACAAAAAGACCATGACAAAATTTGTCTCCTGCACCCCTTCACCGGTGACATTGCCGAGCTCCCTCCGCTCACTTCAATCGTGGTAAGCTAAGGAGAAGAGTTCAGTTTGCGTGTGACACATTTTCATGTGCTACCTGGCTACTTGACCCATTCCTTGAGCGTAAGCGAGGATGGAGTCGTCACGGTCATGATCGTGCCTTTATGGATGCCGCATGTCTTCTTTGCTACCACCAAAGACAAGGAATGGAGTGTGTCGTCGTGGACGTTCCTTCGCTACGACAGGTGCACATTATCATCTCAAGGAGAGATGTACATGTTGAAGTACCTCCCACCTAGCCGCCAACTACAGGTTTTCCAGATCGACCCTCCCCACCATAGGCATGGTTCATCTTTGTCGTTGCTGATGCCACCAAAGTTGATTGCCACATTTCCACCCAGCGATGGCAATGACTACATCATTTATGACCTAGCAGAATGCGACTCGGATGTCCTTGTGATATTTATCATAGGTATCACACACTTCGAAGTCTATAGGGTTGCTGATCTCATCCAAGGCAGGATTGTCGCGGTGAAAAGCATCGGCGGCGGTGCTATCTTCGTCTTTAATAAAATGTGTCTGGGTCTGAGTCATGGGGCGGTTCCTGCTATCGCGGGTGACACCGTTGTTCGCTATACAATGGATCGTCCTTTGCAGTACCACCTTGGTAGTGGCACTTGGTTGCCATTAGAGGATGGCTGGGGTCCTTGCAGCTTCATTCACCACATCTACAACTCCTGCCGTTGTGATAAAACCCTATCGTCACCATCTACCTAAGTTTGATAATGAGCTAGCTTAGGATATGATCTTGTCAAAGGATTGGAGCTGCTGCAACTTTGAGGGGAGGTTCATTCAAGAATGGAGGGCAAGAATTGATAACGAGCTAGGTTGGGTTAGGTTGGGTATATATGTACCTAGTTTCCTTATGGATCCTCTTATGCATTATATTGAAATCAAACAAAAGGAAAATTTTGCGCAAAATTAACACTTTTTGGAAAAAAAAAATGGCAATGGTACATTATCAATTTGTGGAAATAGACATTTGGTAATGGGATGAGGGCGTAACTAATTGCGAATATTCGCTCTCGTGGAAATATTCATTTTTAAAAAACATAAGGCATCAAGCCCGGATTTATATATAAGGCCCCACACAACAAATGGTTCAGTGCAACTCCACACCCATAAAGTTCGAAATAAACATTGTACACATCCAACCCATGGATACAGAAAAGGTACACACAAAGTCGACAACGAGAACTAAATGATGTGTAGAAGGCGCTCAGAGCTCCGTTGGTAAAGTCCTGGATCTCTCATGTAGCCACCTAACCTTGTCCAATGGCTCTTCCAGCAGCGGCCGATCCCTCCGTCTAGCCAGAATCCTCCAAGACTGCATAAGTAATGACATTTGGAAAAAAAACGTATCAGCAGGTTGCCTGAGATTTTTCCTTCAATAGTTAGTTTGCTACGTATAAGACACAATGTCTAGCATTGCCCTGCAAAATTAAACCAAACTATTCTAAGGCAAGAAAATCGCCTCCCCCCATAGGATTCCAATCATAGTGGAGGAGTTCCCTAATTCCGGCCCACGTAAACTTGTCCATCAGGCAAGTGAAGAAGAGATAATTACAATACTTGATATCACCACATAGCGAGAATAACCCATTGGAGGGCCCTTGTAGTTCCGCCACTTGCTCGCTCGATGGCAACCATCCCCTGATCACTTGCTAAAGGAATACTTTAATCTTCGGCTGGACCTGCGTACACACCTCAGCGAAACTGCTGATTGCGGCACCATGAGATAAAGAACGGTAAACAAAGTTGGTCCAGAAGGCTGTCGATGCCTCAATCGACCAGGTAATGATGTCATCCTCTCCGGAGATATGTAAGGCCTGGATTTTCTCTATACAAATTATCCCATTCCACTGCCCATCCCGCCCGAACTTTCTTCTAAACCCGATCCTCCATTCCCCTTGGAGAATCTCCCCTTCATGAACCCCCTTCTCGTTTTGGACTCAACCAAGAAGGATCCATCGACACCAATTAGCACACTCCCGCTTCCCTATTTGCATTTCAGTGGGTTGGTCTCCAAGAAGATGTTTCTCTTCTGAGCATTACCATGCAAACTCCTCATATCACCGGTTAGGTTTTTGTACGATTCGAGTGGTAGGATAAGTTCACCCGCCACATGATATGCCCACGCATTCGGGGGGGGGGGGGGGGGTGTTGTCCTGAACCTGGATCGTCCCCCAAGAATTCCGTCGGGCAAAGGCCCCGCGGAGCCTGTGGCGCTAGGACTTCAATCACCCATGCGCTAGGGGGCTACATGGGACTGATGCATTTGGCGATGGTGCAAACATGGTGGTGTGGTGGAGGATTGATCGGTGATGGCGCGACCTTCCCTGGACGTTGTGTCGGTAGTGCTCATGTGCGGAAGAGTTTGGTTACAGCCGCGGTGGTTGCTTTGGTTCGGTGATGCAGTGGCGACACCTTCCATGGCGGAAGATGGCAAGACATGGCGGGGGTTGAGACAGTGGTGGCGGGGATAGAAAGAGGCTGCACCGACGAAGGAGGCAACCTTGACGCAACAGTGGGGCTAATCGGGTCTGATCTAGGCCTGATCGACCTTGTTGTTGTGTTTGTATAGTTTCCTCCTCGGGAGGTGGAGGGTAAATCCCCTCCCTTTGGTTACAACATGTCCCGCTAGTTGCAGGTTTTGGTGTTGCCCGATCCTCGTCTGAGCTGTTATCCCCACGATGAGTTGTCGGTTGCTTATGGGCTCGAGCTCGTGGATGTCAGGGTGGCGGGTGGCCTTGGAATGTGGACCACGGGGTGTCTCTTCACGGGGAAACGTGGCAGTGGTGATGGTCTTGTTCTTTGGTCATGTGGGTGGCGAGGAGCAGACGACAAGGAATCCTAGTTGTACAACAATATGATTTGGGGAACCGGCACTACTCCAAAGGGAGAGGGCTATCTCATATATATATGGGTATACAAGATACATATACAAGTGTCTATACCACATACGGTATGACATATACATATACGGACTACTATACATGTCTAACACCCTCCCTCAATCTTAGCCACTTCATAGAGAATCAAGAAGGGTAAGATTGCGCCTGCAAGCCTCAAACTGTGGTAGAGGTAATGGCTTTGTGAAGATGTCAGCAAGTTGATCCTTAGAGGAGATGAACTTGATTTGTAGTAGCCGTTTTGCAACACGTTCCCTCACAAAATGAAAGTCAACTTCGATGTGCTTTGTACGGGCATGGAATACCGGATTCGCAGAGAGGTATGTAGCACCGATGTTATCACACCAAAGAATAGGAGGTCTAGGTTGGGGAATGCCCAACTCCTTAATCAGCGACTGTACCCAAATGAGCTCAGCAGTAGCATTACCAACAGCCTTGTATTCTGCTTCAGTACTACTCCGAGAAACTGTCGCCTGTTTGCGAGCACTCCAGGCAATCAAGGTAGAGCCAAAGAATACTGCATAACCCCCCGTGGATCGCCTGTCATCAGGATTGTCTGCCCAATCAGCATCAGAATAAGCCGAGAGCACAACAGAGGAACTCGGCCGGATATGTAGACCATGGGACACTGTAAGACGCACGTAGCGCAAAATGCGCTTAACAACGGACCAATGAGTGTCACGAGGCTCATGAAGATATTGACAAACTCGATTGACAGCAAAAGAAATATCTGGGCGAGTAAGCGTCAGGTACTGAAGACCACCAACAATGCTTCTGTATTCAGTGGCATCAGCAGAAGAAAGGAGCTCACCATCTACAACAGTTATCTTGTCAGTGGAAGACATGGGAGTCGCAACTGTCTTACACTTCAACATCCCAGCACGCTGCAAAAGGTCCAAAGAATACTTCTTCTGTGTCAGAACCAGACCACGGTCACGAGGAGTGACTTACAAACCAAGGAAGAAATGAAGCGGACCAAGATCTTTGACAGCAAAGTCAGCACCCAAGGATGTAATAAGAGCAGCTGCAGCGGAAGAAGATGAACTGACAAGAATAATGTCATCCACATAAACCAAGAAGTACATAGTAACCTCAGGCTTCTGAAGAATAAATAAGGACGTATCAGCTGTAGAAGGCACAAAACCATGAGCACGGAGCGCAGTAGCAAGACGCGCATACCTTCAGACCATAGAGAGCTTTGGTGAGTCGACAGAGATAATCTGGACGAGCGGAATCAACAAAGCCTGGGGGCTGACGCATATAAACCTCCTCCTCCAAGACACCATGAAGGAATGCATTCTGCACATCTAACTGACGCATCGACCAACCTCGAGTAACTGCAACAAAGAGAAGTAACCTGATGGTAGTAGGCTTGATCACAGGACTGAAGGTATCTTCATAATCAAGGCCATAGCGCTGCCGAAAACCACGGGCAGCAAGACGCGCTTTGTAGCGCTCAATAGATCCATCAGCATGTTTCTTCACTTTGAAAACCCATTTGGAGTCAATGACATTTACCCGAGGCGGTGGAGGAACAAGAGTCCAAGTCTCATTACGAAGCAATGCTTGATATTCCAGTTCCATAGCTGCTCGCCAATGAGGGACAGCCATGGCAGCCTGATAATTGCGAGGTTCAACAGACGGATCAGAAAGGGCAACAGCCAAGCAAGCAACATACCAGGCGACTGTACCATCCGTGCGGTGAAGCGGTCGAACAATGCCACTGCGACTGCGTGTGTGTGGTCGTAGAGCCACAGCAGCAACCGCCACAGGAGGAACAACCGGTGAGTCTCGCGGAGCAGGCGACGGGCTGTCCGCTGGAGAGGGATCAGCCACGGGCGAGGCGGTCGGAGAAGAAGCCACGGGCGAGGCGGGCGGAGTGAGCACCGGGGCCGGGGACCCGCGCACGGGCGACGCACGCGCAGGTGACGCGAGCGGATCGACGTCAGGGACGCCAGACCGTGCATGAGTACGGGCGTCGAGGCCATGCAGGGGGCGATCGACGAGAGGAGGCGCTGCTGCATGGGCACGCTCTTCAAGGCCATGCACGGGCTGTGGCGACGACGTTGTTGGCGATGAAGATGGCTGATGAACATGCGCAGCCGTATCTGAATGGACACGGCCATCAAGACCATGCGGAGGAGCACCACGATCAGCTGTATCCATAGCTGAGGAAGAGGAAGACAGGAATGGGGGCGCGACGTCCTCGAGCAATTCCAGCCGTGCACCACGAGTCCACGACCGATCCCTGCACCATGATTAGGCAACAACATAGGGGAGTATGCAACATCATCAAATTGATCAGCAGGAACATGAGTGGCAGGAGGTGGAGATGACTCGACGGTGGAGGACGGTAGGTTGGCAAAAGGAAATAGGTTTTCATCAAACACGACATCCCTATAGATATAAACACGATTTGTAGGAACATGAAGACATTTGTAGCCCTTATGAAGAGAGTTATACCCAAGAAAAACACACTTTTTAGAGCGAAATTCCAATTTACGTTTATTATAGGGGCGCAAGTGAGGCCAACATGCACACCCAAACACCTTGAGAAAGGTATAGTCAGGAACTTCATGCAAGAGTAATTCAATGGGTGTCTTCATGTCAAGAACTCTAGTGGGAGTACGATTTATGAGAAAACAAGCGGTGGAGAAGGCATCACTCTAGAACCGAAAAGGAACAGATGCATGAGCTAGCAAAGTGAGGCTAGTTTCAACAATATGATGATGCTTACGTTCAACAGTGCCATTCTGCTGATGTGTATGAGGACATGCTAAACGGTGAGAGATCCCAAGCTTTTGAAAGAAGGTGTTGAGATTGCGATACTCGCCACCCCAATCCGATTGAACATGAATAATTTTGTGCTTGAGAAGCCGTTCAACATGGGTTTGAAACTGACATAATATTTATGACCGCTGACAGAAGTATCAGCTGGACCCCACACATCTGAAAACACAATTTCTAGAGGATTCTTAACTTCTCGACTAGATGAGAAAAAAGAAAGTTGATGACTCTTGCCCTGCTGACATGCATCACACACTGCAGGATCTTTATTACTAGACAAACTAGGAAGCTCATGGCGATGGAGAATATGGCGAACAATAGGTGTGGCTGGATGACCAAAGCGTGCATGCCACTGTGACGACAAAGTGCGAACTCCACTGAAGACCTGAGATACACGTGGCGACTCCAACCGATAGAGACCTTGACATAGGCGCCCACTAAGAAGAATGTCCCTCGTGGCTCGGTCCTTGACAAAAAGATCAAAAGGGTGAAATTCACAAAACACATTATTATCATAGGTGAGTTTCGGAACAGAAAGGAGACTACGTGTCACAGAGGGAACTCTAAGAACATTACGAAGGTGGAGATTCCTATTGGCACGTCTAGTAAGAAGAGATGCTTGACCAATATGAGAGAAGTGCATACCTGCCCCATTGGCGGTGTGAACCTTGTCGGAACCATGGTAGACATCACGGGAATTGAGCTTGCCCAACTCGCTCGTCAGATGATCCGTAGCACCGGTGTCCATGTACCAGTGAGGATCAACATAGGTCTGAGTGTGCCCCTGCTGACCCTGAGGAGCGGGGCGATCGGCCATGGCAGCTTGACGGGCATTGTTGCGGGTGTCCTTGCCATCATTGCCGATGCCGAGGAAGCTGCGCTGAAACCGGCGATGACACTTGGAGGCGAGATGACCGTCACGCCCACAGAGCTGGCACACACGTGTGGGACGGCCTCCGCCTGAGTGATCCGGTGCAGAAGGCGCAGGTGGCTTGGGGGCGCCGGATTTCCCGGAGCCATTGGTCGGCGTGGGACGAAAACCCCCCTTGTTGGCGGCGAGGGCCGAGGAGTCGCCGTGACCCCGATGTCCTGGATGAGCCTCCACACGCTGCTCAGTATTGAGCAAGTGCTGGTACAGCTCATGAGCGGGCATAGGCGAAGTAGCTGCGCACTCATTGACCACCTCCACTAGACCGTCATACTCCTCATCGAGGCCGTTGACGACGTAAGAGGTGAATTCGGAGTCACGAAGAGGCTGGCCAATGGAGGCCAGCGTGTCGGCGAGTTCCCGGACCTTGTTGTAGTAGTCCGTGACGCTCAGGTCAAGCTTCTCACACTCGCCAAGTTGACGGCGGAGAGCGTTGGCGCGCGCCTGAGATTGTGCCGAGAAAGTCCGCTCGAGGATGCTCCATGCCTCGTGCGAGGTCTTGGCGAAGACGACGAGACCAACAACCCCCGATGTGAGGGAGCCCTGGATCGAGGAGAGATTGGCTTGATCTTGCCCCGTCCAAACGCGATGAGCTGGGTTGATCACCGGTCCGTGCACGCCATCCACCAGCGCAGGAGGACACGGGAGAGAACCATCGACGTATCCCATCAGATAATGACTCCGAAGGAGGTGGAGGACCTGCGCACGCCAGAAAATATAATTATCCGGCGAGAGCTTGATGGTGATGTGGTTGCCAAAGTGGTATGGCGGCGGGATGAGGCCAGATGCATCCGTTGTGGGTGCAGATGAGGGCGCCGCCAATGGCGTAACCGTCACAGGGGCAACCATGGCAGGCGCCGAGCCAGCACTCTGCGGCTCCATCATGGCGGAGGACGAGGGAGACAGGAGAGTCGCGATCTGCAGCGCTGTCGTGGCTGCGGACGAAAGATCCGTCGAGGCGGTCGACGGCGGATGAGAGAACAGGGAGCCGACGCTCACAGTCCCGATCGCAGGCGCCGCCATGGCAGCGTGATCAAGGGGCTTGTTGAGGAGCGCAGCAAGGGAAGCCGGAAGGAGGCCGGCGGAGGTGAGGCCGGTCATCGAGGACGTGCTCGACATGGCGGCGGCGGAAGCGGAGGATCGGGCGGCGGCGCACCTGGTTAGGGTTTAGGCACCGACTCGCTCTGATACCATGTACGACAATATGATTTGGGGAACCGGCACTACTCCAAAGGGAGAGGCCTATCTCATATATATATGGGTATACAAGATACATATACAAATGTCTATACCACATACGGTATGACATATACATATACAGACTACTATACATGTCTAACACTAGTGGTGGCAGCGCTTCGACAATGGCATCTCCCACATCACGATTTGAAGGCCAGGCTCGGGGTCAGCGAGCGGTCCGAGGGTAGGTGTGTGCGACGGTTTTTCCGAGCGAAAAATCCATGTTTTGACGCCAATGACGGCTATGCCTACGGGTGATATAACCCTCTTGGGGCACCGTTGCGGGTACCTTCTCCGCTTTATGGCTTCGAGTGAAAACTCTTGGCCTATGGTCCCATCGATGGCAGCACGGTGTGTCATTAACCTTTTGGAGGCGGCGTCGTGGACCCCTTTTCTCCTTGGTCTCGCTCAGATGCTGCTGGTGGCAAGTTTTGATTATTTATGTTCTTTATTGTTTTTATTTGATACATAGAGTGTAAGTAGGTTTACTCATCACATTGTATCGGTTCAATTGTATGTGGTTTTTATTTATAAAGGCATTTGAAACCCTGTTTCGGGGAGGAGGGTGTAGGAAGCAACTTGGCTGGTACTGTCCTACACACCCAAAACAAGTCTCGGGTGCCATTGTGCATCCGTTTTTCTATGCACATGTCTCTCAGTCCGTTTCACGTGTTTTTCCTTTTGTGAAGTACGTACGGTCAATTTCACGTGTTGCGCGACTTCAACGCCCGTAAGGTTGGCTTTGCAGTTTGCACCCAGATGCACACCACTTTGGCAGCCGGCGTGGATTCATGGCTGGAAGAGAGTCGTACACATGGTTTGACCATAATAAGAGCCGGTACATACGCATGCGCCAGTTACCGGAAGTCAGCATCCTAGCAAACCACATTATCGTATGGCCCGCGCTCCAGTGATGTTGCTCCAACCACGAAACACGTATCAGTATTGGAGTGGCATTGGCATGACAGTACACAGCAACCAGCCACGACCAGCAAAAGAAGAAAAGAAAAAGAAACACCAACATTTTGTTGTCAGTGGTAGCTTGACTGCCGAGCAATCTCTCTTTCACCGCCCACAAAAATTCGGACACGTTTCCGTGGTGTCAAAACGACAGCTCCAACTCTAAGATACAAAATTGAGCTGTGAAATTGTTCAGGGCCGAGCGCTCGATCTAGTCCTCAGAAATTTGGCGGTCAGGGAAGCGTGGAGCTCGTGTATTTTCGACGATCGTTCTGGAGAATTTTCACCTGCTGGTGGCTGCTGAGTGCTGAGTGCTGACCGTTGCTTACCGGCCGGGACAGTTCTGACGCAGACCGCGCAAGAGGACAGGACGAGAGCCTCCCGGAGTCACAACTCGTGTGTGACGGAATATGCCTTGCTTTCATGGCTACTTCGGTGTTTTCGTTTCTTGCAGCCAGGTCCTCCTATTTCTGAGTTTGATGTTTAACTTCAGGATGTCTGTACAATATTATCTCTGTTCAGAAATGCTAAAAAGTTTACGGCTCCGTTTGGTGGCAAAGTATTTTTGAAGTATTTAAGCAATACCACATTTTTTTTTAAATACCACGGTTTCAAATACTTTGATGTGTTCGTCTGTGACTAAAAACTGCAGTATTGATACTTTAGCATCCCTTAACCTTTAAATGTGGTATTTTCAAAGTATTCGAAAAACAACCCCTCTGATCAGGCCTTCTTTTGAGAATCGGAGAAGCGATAGAAAAGTTCCCAGCTTGTTTAGCTGCCGTCGCTGCGTCTGTATTCTCAAGATGGGATAGTGGTCAGCCACGAACAAACAACAAAGATGTTTATCTTTCATCTGTTATTTATTTCCTGTTAATTTGATTCAGCGCGTTCGAACGGCGAGGGAGTCTATGAGGACTAGCATGCTTTTTCTAGGTTGGCTTTCACTTCCTAAAGTCCGTATGTTAATTAGGGAGTGAGCACGATCATATTTTACCAATCAAAAAGTCGGTCAAAGGGGCTGTAAAACAACACTTCCTAAACGTTGTGTAGTTTTTGTCAAAATTGAGAAATACTAAAGTATCCAGAAACTGATGTATTGTCTACCATGCACATAAATACTTCATCAGTTTCATAATACTTCAGTTTTAAAAAAAAACTTTGTTGCCAAACTGGGCCTACATTTCCAGGTATAAAATCATTCAGAAAGTGAGTAATATAATGAACAACATCAAATGGGAGAAGAGCCACCACACTAACCAGATTACATTTTTTAAAACCCAACACTGTCAATGTCAGCAAACCATTTCCATTGGTTCACATAGCTTCATTCATATCTCACTTGATTCTTATGAATGAAAGAAGGTCCAAAAGAACGATTGTCACAAATAAACATGAAGGGCTCACTGCAGAGCGTTGAACGGTAAAAACTAGGTTGGATAATCCGGTTATCGCCGTATCATGTTTAGGGAGGGCTGATATTCAATGTGTTACATTTTTGCTGCAAATCACGCGCTTCAACTTGAGGACCACAATCCGTGAAATTCACAATTACTGTCATGCCTACTCCTTCCAATCCTTTGATTGAGTCTATTTCAACCGTTTTCCACACATCGGCGGATGATTGGCAAAGATCGCATCGCCTTATAGCGTTGTATGTATGACACGTGTGGGTTTAATAACTAAGAAACAATGTTAAATAATTCTTTAAGGCCTCGTTCGGCAGACTTGGATTGTCGTGTTTTATCTCAAGTGTTTTGGGCGATTGTGGCGTGGATTAACGTGTTTTCACCTGAATCGGTTTGGTCCAGGGAGCTTTCCCTGTCGTGGGCTGTTGGTTTCCAGCATGCAAGGCCTTCAACGATTGCTGTTGGGAAGAGTAACAAACACCCGAAGGCCCCGCCGTTCCTGATCGCCGGCAGCCAGGAGAGCCCGCTGTTTCCGATATACGACGGCAATTTCGCGAGAGAAAAACGCGAGGGGTACTTAGCGTTTCGATTCACACGTGTCTTGGCTGGTTTTTCGGTAATACTTGGGGCTAGACCCTTTCAAACCGCTGCAAACCACGCCTACCGAACAGTTCAGCGGTTGTTTGCGGTGATTTTGTGCTGGTCTGAAAAAATTATACACTCCAATCCCCTAAAAAACCTCCGTGCCGAACGAGGCCTAACATGAAAAGGACAAAAACATGTAGCAGAACCTCTGATCCGATTTAATTGTTCAAACTTGAGGCAAATACTTGCCTAAACTACGACAATTAAACTGGATCAAAGGGAGTATTTTAGTTGTTTCGCTTGATTTAAAATTTAGTTTGCCAAATCGTTTTATTGAAGTCATTTTTTTCCAAAGGATCTTGTTATCTATAACCTTTGGCCCAAATGTTTTTCTTTTTGACTATATGCACTCCTCAAAGTTTATGTGGTCAAAGCATTAAACTTTTGACCAAAATCGTCCAACATGTGTTTCTTCGTACTTGACTTGCAAAGCGTTTCTATTTGTGAATACTCACGAACCAGAGGGTTACTTTCTCCAAATTTCAACAGGACAAAACGCGAGGTCGAGGGATAAGGTGATCACAAGGGAAGTGGATCCCCCATTCCAAACCCAGCCCAGCTATCCCCATTGCGTTCCTAGTCGCGGGCACTTGGCGTCGTCCGCCTACTCTGCTCAGCTCCACACGCCCCGCGACGATGGCGACCATCACCACGCAGCTCCGGTCCGCGCTCCTCTCCGCGGCCGCCTCCTCCTCCTCCTCCCCGCGCCGCGGCGGCCGGCGCGCGCCCTCCTCCGTCCGCTGCGACGCCTCTCCGCCGGCGGCGTCCGCGTCGGCCTCGCTCGATCCCGACTTCGACAAGAAGGCCTTCCGCCACAACCTCACCCGCAGCGACAACTACAACCGCAAGGGCTTCGGCCACAAGAAGGAGACCCTGGAGCTCATGAGCCAGGAGTACACCAGTAAGCGCCAGCAAACCAGTACTAGCTTAACTTTCTTGCGATTTCATCGTCCTGAAACGTTCTCTAATCGACGGGGGAGGAATTTGCGCGCAGGCGATGTGATAAAGACGCTCAAGGACAACGGGAACGAGTACACCTGGGGCCCGGTCACGGTGAAGCTGGCCGAGGCCTACGGCTTCTGCTGGGGCGTCGAGCGCGCCGTGCAGATCGCATACGAGGCGCGCAAGCAGTTCCCCGAGGAGCGCATCTGGATCACAAACGAGATCATCCACAACCCAACAGTCAACAAGGTACTGTACTACTATATTCAACCCAACTAAGTTCGCGTCACTGTTTGGCATCAGCTCGTGGGGATAAGTGCCCTGTTCATGCATGACTTTTTGGAAAAATCTGATTTTTCTGCACGCCAAAGGATAAATTATGGAGCGGTTTCATGATGCCCGCACAATTTTAGTGTACATTTAATGTGTTTTAAGCAAAGTCAGTGATAGGAAGTAGAATTCTAGCAAGTGTTCGTACTGAACAATCGATAAAGGTTCCCTTTGTGCTTCAGCTACTCAAGTAGTCAGTACTCAAACAGTTATCTTGTGTTTGTGTATACATCTTGTGAGCAAAGCAAAAGGAAAGGAGAAAAAAAGCTTCATCATTCATGCCTAACTGTGTTCATTTCGGGTCATGTCTGTCCATTGGCTCTGGATTTTACATGTACTGAATTTCCTGTGGTTTTTCATGCAGAGATTGGAGGACATGGGCGTCAAAGATATTCCTGTTAACGCTGGCATTAAGGATTTTGATGTTATTGAACAAGGCGATGTCGTCGTCTTGCCTGCCTTTGGAGCTGCGGTGGATGAGATGTACACACTGAACGAGAAGAATGTGCAGATCGTTGATACAACATGCCCTTGGGTTTCAAAGGTACCTTTTCCCTGTCGAAACCACCTTGCTCTTTCAAGAGTCAAAGCATATGTCAGGCTAATGATACGTGCAACTTCTTATAGGTGTGGAACATGGTTGAAAAGCATAAGAAGGGTGACTATACTTCTATTATTCACGGAAAATATTCCCATGAAGAGACTGTTGCCACTGCTTCTTTTGCAGGGAAGTATGTCATCGTGAAGAATATGGGCGAGGTACATCTAACGGTTTTATATTTTGCTATCGTTTTGAATCCAATCTCTGGCTTAGGACAAAATAATAATATCAATTGAAACAGGCAATGTACGTATGTGATTATATACTTGGTGGCCAACTTGATGGGTCTAGCTCAACAAGAGAGGAATTTCTTGAGGTACACTTTTCTTTCTCAAATTATCTTTTCACTGCCATGTTGGGAATAAATGCTGATGTTTAATGGAACTGTTTGGCCAACATTTGCAGAAATTCAAGAACGCTATTTCTCCGGAATTCGATCCTGATCTTGACTTGGAAAAAGTTGGTATTGCAAATCAAACAACAATGCTTAAAGGAGAAACTGAAGAAATTGGTGTGTTTTACTAACAGATTTTAATACCTTTATGGTCATGTGATTTTGTACAGTACAAATTTGGTACTAATTCAATTTTGACTATAATGCTTTATGATTGACAGGAAAACTTGTTGAGAAGACTATGTTGCGTAAGTTCGGAGTTGAGAATGCCAATGACCACTTCGTTGCTTTCAACACTATTTGTGATGCCACACAGGTAATTTTCTTTTGACCATATCCATTATTTGACAGAGATTTTGCACAACATGACTGCATGCTGTCACTAATCACTTTACCACCACGTATGATAAGTCCGACGAGATTAAAGGAGCATTCTTGTCATATGACATTCTTTAATTTGTGTTGTCACCCTAAAAACATAGATCTTTAAGGATGGTGGGACAGTTGCACATTATTCACATTGTAGTCGCATAGTAAAGGGAAATATAGGGTTAATGATTGCTGTGACAGTCATTTATGTCCCCAATGCAATCCAGGTGGGTGGTTATGAAGCCCCATGAAATTAAATCACTACAACTTTCTTGAATGGAGCATAATCATTTTTATCGTGAAAACCTCTTACACTTGGATGCTGGGTGTATTTTACTGTGTTTTGGTGTCTACAAAAAATGTTTCCTTAGGAGTTGGGACAGATTCATTTACTCACTTGAACATATGCAATATTGATGACACTGTCAACTTCATATCTCAGGAAAGACAAGATGCAATGTATCAACTGGTGAAGGACAAAGTTGACCTAATTCTAGTTGTTGGGGGATGGAACTCCAGTAACACCTCTCATTTGCAAGAGATTGGGGAACTCAGTGGAATCCCATCCTACTGGATTGACAGTGAAGTAAGGATTGGACCAGGAAACAGGATCAGCTACAAGCTAAACGTACTTTCTGATACCTCTAGATATTTGTCTCATTCTGAATTAATTAGTCTATTATATTTAGAAAATGGTACTGAATCTTATTGATAGAAGAGGTTTAGCAACAATTCACAGAGATTTTTTTAATTTTTTATTTACAACGGATCGAGACAATTTAACTGAAATGTGAACTGTTTCACAGCATGGTGAGCTTATCGAGGCAGAGAACTGGCTACCACAAGGGCCTATCACAATTGGAGTTACTTCTGGTGCATCAACTCCGGACAAGGTAATGTAGTTCACCCACTTTTGGTCCTTCTTTTGCACGTAGACTGCACTGGCCCACATACACATCAGATAAGCTGAAAACTGCATAACCATAATGCTTACTTTGATTTCTTCTTGTTCAGGTTGTTGAGGATGCGCTACACAGGGTATTTGAGATCAAGCGCCAAGAACTTTTGCAGGTTGCATAAATTTTCAGCAAAAATGGTCAGGGGATAATAGATAATGCAGATTATGGCCCAGCAAAGGTTGGTGGAACCATCGCACATCCTATTCTTGTACAGTAGCGAAGAATGTAATGCTATAGGCACATACTGTCGGGAGCATATCTGTGCTGGGTTACATGTATGTTGTGATCACCTGTACCAGAAACAGTTGTATACTTGTATCAGCTGTTATAACTCTTCGCCCCGCAAAAAAGGCTTTTATAGGCTGCGTAGATATCACCATGGCAGTTAGTTTGTTGCTGGATAGAGTTGAAATGCAGGATTCCTGCATATAAAGTGCAATAAATGCAGTGTTTGTGTATCTTAAATGTCAGTTCAATCCTCCGTCATATGAAATTTGTTGTACTAATACAATTTCACTTTTCTTTCTCTTTATATCAATTTCGTATGATCGGTATGTTACATTCTTACGCTACTCCATCATCTGTTGTGACTTTGTTACTTTTGTAACTATGGGAGCACTATGATATAAGATATTTATTGTTGAAGTTCAACATCGGATAATATGGGCTCTTTCTATAGATTGAGAGCTTACATAGTACTGGAGAAACTGCCGACCTTCTATCATTACTTTTACCTTAATGGATCAACAAAACAGGTAGTTAAAAATATCAATTTCCTATTAAGAGAGTCATGCTTTTTTGTACAGTTGTCGTGAACATCTGTGTGGTCTGCTGATTACTACCTACTAGCAGTCAGGTAAACTAGTAAGTACAACACTACGGCAGAAACGAGAGAAGCGAGAGGGAAAACCTCCATGACGGCATCCTCGCGTCTCACCTCCACGACTTGGCGCACTCCGAGTGCGCCGGCCACCTGAGCTCCGTCGTCCTGTTGAGCCGCCTGGCGGCGTCTAGCACGGCCTTCAGGTCGGCGACCTTGGCCCGCATCGTCCGGCAGCAGTTGGCGTGCACGGTGGTCACCTGCCGGGCGTCCCGGCTGTCCTGGCAGAAGCCGCTGAAGCGCGCCGTGTCCAGGACGCGCGTCCTCACGCCGAGCCGGGCGAACGCGCCTCGCCGCTTCATCTGGTTCAGCACGTCCTGCTCCTTCATGCCCGCCGACTGGTTCCTCGCCGCGTGCCACTCGTCGAAGAGCGCCACCGTCCGGTTGCTCGTGGCCACGAAGAAGAAGCCGGTGTTGAGCTCGTTGCCCAGGTAGTCGTCCGGCCGGCCGTTGAACCGGTCGGAGCTGATCAGGAGGTCTTCATCCCGGGTGCGGTTCAGGCTCGGGAAGGGGTTCTTCAGCCATATCACATCCAAATCCTGGCAAATCATCACATTGTGTGAGATTCTACTCCAGCCATGTAGTATATATACAAAGCACAAAGTTCATCTGACCAATTTCTGAGTTCGACGAAAGTACCGTGAACGCGAAGCTGTAACCGTGCCTGAGCACGTCACCGAGGAGGCGAATGCGGCGCCACATCATGCGTATGAAGCCGCCCGACATGTACATCTGCTCCGACGAGAGGTCGTCGGTGCCGTTCGTGGCGGCGGCCGGGAGCCGGTAGCACCGGACGCCGCCGAGGCTCCTGCACCGGCGGAAGGCCGGCCTGTCCATGGCCACGAGGAGGACGTGGCGGAGGAGCCTCTGCGTGCCCTCCCCTTGCTTCAGGCCCTCCACGAAGAGGTCGAGCAGGCCGTCCTCCTCGGCGTACGCCTTGTTCAGCACGCTCAGGATCACCGTCCTGTTCGCGTCGGCCGCGCCGCGCAGCGCCGCCTCCAGATCATCATCGTCCGCACCAGCCTGCTTCGGCGGTTAAATCTCCCGAGAAGTTAGGATAAATTCAGACGTGCTTCGTCAACAATCAATTTTCTGCTATAAAATCATGGAATTATAATCACTTCAAAGATCACGAGATTCTACTTGCCGATGATCGACGCCGCCATATGTTGAAGAACCGCCGCTCCGTCTCGCCGTGGGCGTCGGCCGGAGACCATACCGTGCAGTACGTGCCGGCCACGAGGAGGAGGCAGACGGCGGCGACGGCCACGAAGCGGGCCAATGCGCAGTGCTCCCGCGCGAAGGGCGGCCAGTGTGGGCATGGTGGCCATTGGATCGAACTCCGTGCCTGTTTTGCTCCGATCACCATGGGATCGGGTGATGGTGGTGGTGCGTCGGGCTTGGACAAGAAGGCGCGCGCAGTATCTCATGGACACGGAGTTTGTTACTAGTTCAGTTGTGATTTTTAGTAAAGATAAAGAGAGATATACATGCACAGGTAAACGAGGTAAGTTAGTCATGAGAAATTTGCAGCAAACCTACCGACCTGCCGCACGGCTGAGTTCTTGCAAACACAAACAATTGATGGCGAATGGTGTACATCGAATTTCTTTTTGCGAATAATGTATATCGATTAATTTCTGGGTTTTCCCCCGGTTCAAAATAATTTCCCAAAAATAAATGCACCTACTAAAAATAGTAGAAAAAGCGCGCGCTGACAAGTGGAGCAATCTACTGCGTCTTGCCCCCGCCCCCACCCGACCCCACAACCCAAACTTTCCTTCTTCATATCCATAGGAGTAGGACTAATTTGATCTGAATTAACATGCACAATATAAATAGGTGGTATCCATTTTAAATAATGACTTACAATCAAAAGTATGACCTACTATTTTTTAACTCTAGAAGATTTATATGAACAGTAAATACCTAAATAGTTGCTACAGTACTAGACTTAGAGTCTTTGCTACAATGTGCTGACTTTGCTTCTTCATTGTACACTAGCTCAACAGTGTAGCTCCCCTTGCTTTGCTCTTTCACGCTAGAGGATCAACCAGCGCGAAGTATGTTGTTGTGTGGTCTTTTTCATAGATTTGAATAAAAAAAAGGGGCGTGCTGAGCGTGAGCGTCCCCCGGGGATCAAATCCCCGGATCCCCCGGGTCGCCAGCCGTCCGTTGCCATGCATCCAAACCGTACATCCTGATTTACTGCTCCCGCACCTTTAAAAAAAAAGAAAAAAACATCGCACGAAGCCACGACTGAAGAACTCCAACCGCGCCTCCTGGAACTGCGGCCGCTGCCGACGAAGTGTTGCACCCGCGCTTCCCGGAACTGCCGCCGCCGTCGACGAAGCACCGCGCCCGCCCGAAAGCACCTCCGCTCGCATCGGCAGCCTCACCGGCGACGTCGACTCCTTGGGTAGCACAACCTTCGTTCCTTGGTAGCAAATCCATCGTTCGTTGGTAGCACCTTCGCTCCGAACTCCGGCGAGACCTCCGCCTTGCAGCATCCCACCTCCGGCAAGCAGAAAACACCGCAACCTATGGTAGCAGCGATGCCTTTCTTCTGTAGCATCTCTGCTCGCCTATGGTAGCACCACCACCTCCCATGGTAGCACCGGTGACCTTCTTTGGTAGCAGCTCGGACCACCGGACGTAGCAGACACCGCCGCCACTTGGAGCAGAGCCGCCGACCTTTAGTAGCAACGCCCCTGCCCGAACGTAGCAGCCGTCGCTGTTTGCAACAGAGCCGCCGGCCAGACGTAGAAGGCTTCGCCGCCGCTTGCAGCAGCGTCGCCGGCCTTTGGTAGCAGCCCCGTCGGCCGGACATAGCAGGCGTTGCCCCCGCTTGCAGCAGCGCCGCCGGCCTTTGGTAGCAGCGCCACTGGGGGGATGTAGCAGACGCCTCCGCCTTCGGTAGCATCGCCGTCGAGGCTGGCCATAGCTAGTTATGGCGGCCAGAGGAGCTCGGCCCCGTGGTGGCTGTGCGGTAGCGGACAATGGTGGCAGTGAAAGGTAGCCCATGGCCAGGAGGCGGTTATGGTGGAGGATCAGGCGAAGAGGGAGAAGAGGCGATGCGATCATTACGATGGGTGTGGAAGAAGGCAACCTTTGGGCAGAGAAAGGATAAAGACTATGCACGTGGTGGGCCCTCAACCATCCCAATCTCTCCAGATTCTCTAGTCCTAGCGACAGCCGGTGCCAGCAAGGCGGACGATCGCTTCGCGCGATCCCCGGGGGAAGGAGAGCGTTTTCCTAAAAAAAATGTAGTATTTTACAAACCGAGTATCCAAATAAATATCTGTTTTCTGTGTTAGTCGTGCTAAGATCTTCAAAATTAGGTCTGATAGGTTTTGATGAAAGTTTTTATGCATTGCCTTCGTCCCAAGGTTGCACGACCTCATGTTCTGCAGTGCAAGGAATGGTGCGGTGCGCTGCATTGTCTTGCAATGCCTCTCTATCCTGCATTGCACTGCCTTTGGTAACACTACACGGGGTTGCACACTGCCATGGCACTGCCCAGGCTATGCACTGCTCATGCGCTGCCTTTTCCCCCATTGAACTATCTTCGATCGAAATGCACGGGACGGATGCAGTGCACACTGCTCGGGCTGTGCACCGCTTATGCACTTCCTTCCCTTTTTCATCGCATTGTCTTTAGTCGCAATGCAGGGATAAATGTAGTGCACTGCACCGTCGTGCACTACACCGTCATACACTGCACCGTCATGTACTGCACTGCTTTCTCACCGCTCGTGCAATTCCTTTTCATCCTTGTTGCACAGGACGGTTCAATGGACGCGCATTTCCAGATCACTGCCTTCTCTATTCGTGTTGCACTTCCTTCGGTCGTAGATCACTGCCTTCTCTTTATATTTTCTCTTTTTTGTGGCATACTGCCTTCGGTGTATTTGCTGGTCCCAATTTTTTCCTTTGTCTTAAGCACTAGGACACTACAACTACCTCAGCTAGTTATGTGGGAATGCACAAGACACGTTCCTGGGTGTGTACCTCAATGCCCTCCTGCATGCATGCCACGTGTCAACCCGTAGGGGACCGAGGCGCCGCTCACTCGATCCCTCGTGTGCTTTTACACATTCATTTTTTAAATAATTAATTGAACCGGAGGGAGTACTGATTGTCTTAGGACAAATGTCTCTCTCCTCTTTTGTCAAAACTATTTTTTTAGGATAATCAAAAGGAAAATGTTTGAGAAAATATGGAAGTATATGGGGCCTGCCCCCAAGCTTTTTCTCTTTGGCTTGAAGATGCCAATATTATACTACCTCCGTTCAAATAAATACGACTTAAATTATTTTCCAAAAGTCAAACCATTTAAATTTTGATTCATTTTTTAGAAAAAATATTAATATGTATACAATCCAAAATCGACACTCTTTCATGCATCATGAAATATATTATCAAATAATATCTATACAATATCATAATTCTTCATAACCTTATCTAATAAAACCAGTCAAACTTTACTTAGCTCGACTTTAAAAAAAAATTTGGTCTTACTCATTAGAAGAGGTATTTGAAAATAGAATGCAACAAAATCTTGGAAGAGCTCGATGCTCCCTAAAATTAAGGAGTTGTGTAGCAAGAGCCGACATTTTTCTTTTGACATGAGAAGTAACCTACATTTGATGCGGAACAAAACCTGCACGACACTGGTTTAATGATGAAAACAGTCGCCTCCACCCCCGTCCTGAATGTTTCATCTCTAGGTTGTCGAGTAGTGACGCTGCCGACCTCCTCCACCTTTCACTACTAGGAAAAGCCTTATTGCCGGCGCACCAAAAACGGCTATTGCCGGCGCACCAGAGCCCGCGGGTGGGAACATGCCGGTGGTAATGAGTTACCGCCGGCGCACCAGCAGGTGCGCCAATAGTAACATGAATTATCCCCGGCGAACCAGGCCAGGTGCACCGGCGGTATGATTTTCAATTTTTTTAAAAAGGCCGATCTAGATCTAGCTCGGGTTCGTCCTCTAAAACCATGAAAGTGGGCCTGTCGTTGTTGCGCCGAGGTAGGAGTAGGAGGAGGTGTAGGAGGCCGGAGGTGGAGGTGGAGGAGGAGGTGACCGGAGGTGGTGGAGGAGGAGGATGTCACCGGAGGGTGGATGTCACCGGAGTAGGAGGAGGAGGTGGAGGAGGAGGAGGTGGAGGAGGAGGCCCGAGGTGTAGTATGAGGAGGAGGAGGAGGAGGAGGAGGAGGAGGAGGAGGAGTATGTCACCGGAGGGAGGATGTTACCAGAGTAGGAGGAGGAGGATGTCACCGGAGGAGGAGGCCCGAGATTGAGGAGGAGGAGGCCCGAGGTTGAGGTAGCCGGAGGAGGCTGATGTCTACGGGTGCTTCTATTCTTGTAGACAGTGTTGGGCCTCCAAGAGCAGAGGTTTGTAGAACAACAGCAAGTTTCCCTTAAGTGGATCACCCAAGGTTTATCGATCTCAGGGAGGAAGAGGTCAAAGATATCCCTCTCATGCAACCCTGCAACCACAAAGCAAGAAGTCTCTTGTGTCCCCAACACACCTAATAGGTGCACTAGTTCGGCGAAGAGATAGTGAAATACAGGTGGTATGAATAAGTATGAGCAGTAGTAACGGCACCAGAAAAGTGCTTGCTGGCGTGTAGTTGATGGTGGTAATATTGCAGGCAGTAGAAACGCAGTAAAACAGTAAACAAGCAGCGATAGCAGTATTTAGGAACAAGGCCTAGGGATTATACTTTCACTAGTGGACACTCTCAACATTGATCACATAACAGAATAGATAAATGCTATACTCTACACTCTCTTGTTGGATGATGAACACCACTAATTGTGTAGGATTACACGAACCCTCAATGCCGGAGTTAACAAGCTCCACAATATTCGATGTTCATATTTAAATAACCTTAGAGTGCACGACAGATCAACACAACTAAACCAAGTACTAACATAGCATGCACACTGTGACCATCACACTATGAAAGGAGGAATAGATCACATCAATACCATCATAGTAATAATTAACTTCATAATCTACAAGAGATCACAATCATAGCATATACCAAGTACTTCATGATGCACACACTGTCAATATTACATCATGGAGGAGGAATAGACTACTTTAATAACATCACTAGAGTAGCACATAGATGAATTGTGATACAAAACTCATATGAATCTCAATCATGTAAGGCAGCTCATGAGATCATTGTATTGAAGTACATAGGAGAGAGATTAACCACATAGCTACCGGTACAGCCCTTAGCCTCGATGGAGAACTACTCCCTCCTCATGGGAGACATCAGCGTTGATGAAGATGGCGGTGGAGATGGCAGCGGTGTCGATGGAGAAGCCTTCCGGGGGCACTTCCCCGTCCCGGCGGCGTGCCGGAACAGAGACTTCTGTCCCCCAGATCTTGGCTTCGCGATGGCGGCGGCTCTGGAAGGTTTCTCGTACCATGGCTTTTTCGTATTGATGTTTTAGGTCAGGGACCTTTATATAGGCGAAGAGGCGGCGTCAGAAGGTCAACGAGGCGACGACACAACAGGGGGGCGCGGCCCCCCCTTGGCCGCGCCAGGGTGTCATCTGGTGGCCCTGTGGCCCCTCTCTGGCGACTCTCGGGTGTTCTGGAAGCTTCGTGCAATCCTAAGATGCTGGGCGTTGATTTCGTTCGATTCCGAGAATATTTCCTTACTAGGATTTCTGAAACCAAAAACAGCAGAAAACAGCAACTGGCCCTTCGGCATCTCGTCAATAGGTTAGTTCCAGAAAATGCATAAATATGACATAAAGTATGCATAAAACATGTAGATATCATCAATAATGTGGCATGGAACATAAGAAATTATCGATACGTCGGAGACGTATCAGCATCCCCAAGCTTAGTTTCTGCTCGTCCTGAGCAGGTAAACGATAACAAAGATAATTTCTGGAGTGACATGCCATCATAACCTTGATCATACTATTGTAAGCATATGTAATGAATGCAGCGATCAAAACAATGGTAATGCAATGAGTAAACAAATGAATCATAAAGCAAAGACTTTTCATGAATAGTACTTCAAGACAAGCATCAATAAGTCTTGCATAAGAGTTAACTCATAAAGCAATAATTCAAAGTAAAGATGTTGAAGCAACACAAAGGAAGATTAAGTTTCAGCGGTTGCTTTCAACTTGTAACATGTATATCTCATGGATAGTTGTCAACATAGAGTAATATAATAAGTGCAATATGCAAGTATGTAGGAATCAATGCACAGTTCACACAAGTGTTTGCTTCTTGAGATGGAGAGAAATAGGTGAACTGACTCAACATAAAAGTAAAAGAAAGGCCCTTCGCAGAGGGAAGCATCGATTGCTATATTTGTGCTAGAGCTTTGGTTTTGAAAACGAGAAACAATTTTGTCAACGGTAGTAATAAAGCATATGTGTTATGTAAATTATATCCTACAAGTTGCAAGCCTCATGCATAGTATACTAATAGTGCCCGCACCTTGTCCTAATTAGCTCGGATTACCTGGATTATCATCGCAATGCATATGTTTTAACCAAGTGTCACAAAGGGGTACCTCTATGCCGCCTGTACAAAGGTCTAAGGAGAAAGCTCGCATCGGATTTCTCGCTATTGATTATTCTCAACTTAGACATCCATACCGGGACAACATAGACAACAGATAATGGACTCCTCTTTTATGCATAAGCATTTAGCAACAATTAATTTTCTCATATGAGATTGAGGATATTTGTCCAAAACTGAAACTTCCACCATGGATCATGGCTTTAGTTAGCGGCCCAATGTTCTTCTCTAACATTATGCATGCTCTAACCATTCTATCGGTAAATCTCCCTTACTTCAGACAAGACGAACATGCATAGCAACTCACATGATATTCAACAAAGAGTAGTTGATGGCGTCCCCAGGAACATGGTTATCGCTCAACAAGCAACTTAATAAGAGATAAAGTGCATAAGTACATATTCAATACCACAATAGTTTTTAGGCTATTTGTCCCATGAGCTATATATTGCAAAGATAAAGGATAGAAATTTTAAAGGTAGCACTCAAGCAATTTACTTTGGAATAGCGGAGAAATACCATGTAGTAGGTAGGTATGGTGGACACAAGTGGCATAGTGGTTGGCTCAAGGATTTTGGATGCATGAGAAGTATTCCCTCTCGATACAAGGCTTAGGCTAGCAAGGATATTTGAAACAAACACAAGGATGAACCGGTGCAGCAAAACTCACATAAAAGACATATTGTAAACATTATAAGACTCTACACCGTCTTCCTTGTTGTTCAAACTCTTTACTAGAAATTATCTAGACCTTAGAGAGACCAATTATGCAAACCAAATTTAGCAAGCTCTATGTATCTCTTCATTAATAGGTGCAAAGTATATGACGCAAGAGCTTAAACATGAGCACAACAATTGCCAAGTATCACATTGTTCAAGACATCATACCAATTACTACATATAGCATTTCCCGTTTCCAGCCATATAACAATTAACGAAGCAGTTTCAACCTTCGCCATGAAAATTAAAAGCTAAGAACACATGTGTTCATACGAACCAGCGGAGCGTGTCTCTCTCCCACACAAGCATTTATTCAAACAAAAAAAAAATGAAAACAAAAGCACACAGACGCTCCAAGTAAAGTACATAAGATGTGACCGAATAAAAATATAGTTTCAAGAGAAGGAACCTGATAATTTGTCGATGAAGAAGGGGATGCCTTGGGCGTCCCCAAGCTTAGATGCTTGAGTCCTCTTGAAATATGCAGGGATGAACCACCGGGGCATCCCCAAGCTTAGAGCTTTCACTCTCCTTGATCATAGTATATCATCCTCCTCTCTTGACCCTTGAAAACTTCCTTCACACCAAGCTCGAAACAAACTCATTAGAGGGTTAGTGCATAATCAAAAATTCACATGTTCAGAGGTGACACAATAATTCTTAACACTTCTGGACATTGCTCAAAGCTACTGGAAGTTAATGGAACAAAGAAATCCATCCCACATAACAAAAGAGGCAATGCGAAATAAAAGGCAGAATCTGTCAAAACAGAACAGTTCGTAAAGACGAATTTTATTGAGGCACCAGACTTGCTCAAATGAAAATGCTCAAATTTAATGAAAGTTGCGTACATATCTGAGGATCACTCACGTAAATTGGCATAATTTTCTGATTTATCTACAGAGAATTAGGCCCAGATTCGTGACAGCAAAGAAATCTGTTTCTGCGCAGTAATTCAAATCTAGTATGAATCTTACTATCAACGACTTTACTTGGCACAACAATGCAACAAAACTAAGATAAGGAGAGGTTGCTACAGTAGTATCAACATCCAAGACACAAATATAAATTAAAATTACTGTAGCAAAATAAACACATGGGTTATCTCCCAAGAAGTTCTTTCTTTATAGCCATTAAGATGGGCTCAGCAGTTTTAATGATGCACTCGCAAGAAATAGTATTTGAAGCAAAAGGGAGCATCAAGAGGCAAATTCAAAACACATTTAAGTCTAACATGCTTCCTATAAAAAGGAATCTTGTAAATAAATAAATTTAAGAAGCATAATGCAACAAGGATAGAAAGATAAAACAAGTGCAGCTTCAAGATTTTCAGCAAAAAGAGAGGTGTTTTAGTAACATGAAAATTTTTACAACCATATTTTCCTCTCTCATAATAATATCCAGTAGCATCATGAGCAAACTCAACAATATAACTATCACATAAAGCATTCTTATCATGAGTCTCATGCATAAAATTATTACTCTCCACATAAACATAATCAATTTTATTAGTTGTAGTGGGAGCAAATTCAACAAAGTAGCTATCATTATTATTCTTATCATCAAATATAGGAGGCATATTGTATTCATAATCAAATTTATCCTCCATAACAGGCGGCACCAAAAGACTACTATCATTATAATCATCATAAATAGGAGGCAAAGTATCATCAAAGAAAATTTTCTCCTCAATGCTTGGGGGACTAAAAATATCATGCTCATCAAAGCCAGCTTCCCCAAGCTTAGAATTTTCCATATCTTTAGCAACAATAGTGTTCAAAGCATTCATATTAATAACATTCCCATTAGCATGCATATAAAGTTCCATGGTTTTTTTAATTTTCGGATCAAACCATCCATGTCTTAAATCAGGAAATAGAATAAGAAGCTCATTGTTGTCCATTATGCCTTACTAGTGTAAACAAGAAACAAAAATATGCAATTGCAGGATCTAAAGGAAATAGCTTCGAGCACACACACAATGGCGCCAGAAAAGTACTTAGTTACCTGGAACCGGAGTATGAGTGCCTTTTACCTTTCCTCCCCGGCAACGGCGCCAGAAAAGTGCTTGATGTCTACGGGTGCTTCTATTCTTGTAGACAGTGTTGGGCCTCCAAGAGCAGAGGTTTGTAGAACAGTAGCAAGTTTCCCTTAAGTGGATCACCCAAGGTTTATCGATCTCAGGGAGGAAGAGGTCAAAGATATCCCTCTCATGCAACCCTGCAACCACAAAGCAAGAAGTCTCTTGTGTCCCCAACACACCTAATAGGTGCACTAGTTCGGCAAAGAGATAGTGAAATACAGGTGATATGAATAAGTATGAGCAGTAGTAACGGCACTAGAAAAGTGCTTGCTGGCGTGTAGTTGATGGTGGTAATATTGCAGGCAGTAGAAACGCAGTAAAACAGTAAACAAGCAGAGATAGCAGTATTTAGGAACAAGGCCTAGGGATTATACTTTCACTAGTGGACACTCTCAACATTGATCACATAACAGAATAGATAAATGCTATACTCTACACTCTCTTGTTGGATGATGAACATCACTAATTGTGTAGGATTACACGAACCCTCAATGCCGGAGTTAACAAGCTCCACAATATTCGATGTTCATATTTAAATAACCTTAGAGTGCACGACAGATCAACACAACTAAACCAAGTACTAACATAGCATGCACACTGTGACCATCACACTATGAAAGGAGGAATAGATCACATCAATACCATCATAGTAATAATTAACTTCATAATCTACAAGAGATCACAATCATAGCATATACCAAGTACTTCATGATGCACACACTGTCAATATTACATCATGGAGGAGGAATAGACTACTTTAATAACATCACTAGAGTAGCACATAGATGAATTGTGATACAAAACTCATATGAATCTCAATCATGTAAGGCAGCTCATGAGATCATTGTATTGAAGTACATAGGAGAGAGATTAACCACATAGCTACCGGTACATCCCTTAGCCTCGATGGAGAACTACTCCCTCCTCATGGGAGACAGCAGCGTTGATGAAGATGGCGGTGGAGATGGCAGCGGTGTCGATGGAGAAGCCTTCCGGGGGCACTTCCCCGTCCCGGCGGCGTGCCGGAACAGAGACTCCTGTCCCCCAGATCTTGGCTTCGCGATGGCGGCGGCTCTGGAAGGTTTCTCGTACCGTGGCTTTTTCGTATTGATGTTTTAGGTCAGGGACCTTTATATAGGCGAAGAGGCGGCGTCAGAAAGTCAACGAGGCGACGACACAACAGGGGGGCGCGGCCCCCCCTTGGCCGCGCCAGGGTGTCATCTGGTGGCCCTGTGTCCCCTCTCTGGCGACTCTCGGGTGTTCTGGAAGCTTCGTGCAATCCTAAGATGCTGGGCGTTGATTTCGTCCGATTCCGAGAATATTTCCTTACTAGGATTTCTGAAACCAAAAACAGCAGAAAACAACAACTGGCCCTTCGGCATCTCGTCAATAGGTTAGTTCCGGAAAATGCATAAATATGACATAAAGTATGCATAAAACATGTAGATATCATCAATAATGTGGCATGGAACATAAGAAATTATCGATACGTCGGAGACGTATCAGAGGCCCGAGTTTGAGGTCGCCGGAGGAGGTTGTCGTTGTCGGAGGAGGAGGGGGAGCAGGAGGAGCCCGTCAGGTAGGAGAAAAGGAGGAAGGGGAAGAGGAGGAGGAGGAGAGGAGGAGGAGAAGTGGAAGAGGAGGAGGAGGAGACTAGTCTACGCCTATATAGTAGAGGTTACTGCCGGCGCACCTAGTATGGTGGTGCGCCGGGGGTACTTTTTAATTTTTTTCATCCAAATCTAAAACCTCAAAAAACTCCGTTTTCCTGTAATGTCCCAGGTTTAGAGACGATCGAGGGGTAGATTTTAGAAAGGGATGTGCATTGCATTGTAAATTACGGGGAAATTTCGCGCTTTTAAAACAAAACTGCATCGAAGGGGAACAGGTTTCTCTCTCGACATCCTACAGGGTTAGGGTTTCGAGAGTGCGATGAACTTGTTCCTACTTATCTAAATTAGGGTTTTGAGAAGAGAGAAGAGATATTGCATTGAAATCTTAAGTTGCATGATTGAATTCTAATTAAGTTGTATGATTGAATTCAAACCAAATTTGAATTTGAATTTCAAATTCAAACATCAAATGGATATCATATAATTCAAACTTGAGATAATTTAATAAACAATTATCATTAATCAAGATTATAAATAATACAACAATTATGTAAAGCTCATTAAGGAAAATGGGAGCTTTATTGATAATCACACATAATACATTGTCAATTACAATATCCAGAATTGAATTATGATACATTACAACACATTACACAAATTGGAAAATATAGAAAATGAAAATAAAAGAAAGATACAGGTTATGATTCTATCTTAAATACTACAAGATCATCTTCACTTGATCTTGGACTTGGTGATCTTCTGGATCATCTTGATCATTTGTTTGAAACCTGCACATAACAAAGCAAAGCAAATAGTTATGCCAAGTGGCATTGCCACTTGGCAGGTTAGCAAAGAAATGGAATAGGGAGGATATGCACAGAGATCAGCCGAGCTGATCCTCTCCAAGTCCAAATACACAGCACCAGGCTACACACACACACAGCCTGCTCACATGGCTGTGTGCATGCAGCACACACACACAGTGAGTCACCAAAGGGGAAAGGTGGAGCTGTCGACCAGAGAAACAAAGGCCAACCATATAAAACCTTTCCACAGTAAACCCTAGTTCAGTCATCGACCAACCAGCAGGGTAAGCCACCAGGAACCAAGAACAGTCAAGAACACCAAGAACAGGTGAACAGCTAGAGCTGTTTCATCTATTCACAATTACCAGAAATAAACCAAGATCACAAGTTCACCAGGAGGAGCAGGACAAGCACCAGATCATCACTGAAGCAATGCTCTACACCAACCCTATTTCTAGGAGCTGGAGTGAGGTATACACAAGAATCATGAGCAAGCATCTCTCTTGCTCATAAATAAGCATATGCATCAATCACACACAAGCAAAAGGGTGAGAGTACCCTATTTGTGTCATCATCTGGCTACCAAGCCATATGGTGCAAGCAAATGTAGTAAAGGCCATTAGGAAATCATCTTATGGGAACAGCAGCTATGAAAATTAATGCATAACTGAAGAAATCCAGCAAGAGATGAAGACACAGCTAGCCTAGCCACATACTTAGCACCCATAGCTACTGATGCCATCAGACTGATAGACACTCTGTGTCTATCTATATTTGTCAACACCAAAGTCCACTGGGAATCCATCAAGGGATTAGCCAGTGAGCATCTATTCACCACAGAAAGCCAATATAGGTGGGAGCTACCCTAACAGCCAAGAATTACTGTCAGGGCCACCTCAACCACTTTACCAAATCCCACAGATAAGCTAAGCACATATATCATTACCCAGAAGGGGTTCAAATGAAGCTAGGGTTCCCAATATCTTATTGGCATCCCTCTAGCTCTACTAAATCAACTCATATGATCATCACTGCAAGGCAGTTCACATCATTTATCTATTTAATGAATCAAAACTACACAGATAAATGAAACAGAGAGGTAAACTATGCACCAGGCCTTGTAGATGATCCAATGGATCATTGCAGATAGGCACAGGCAATGAGCAAGCATGCAAGTAACAAGCAAGTGGTGATCAATTGATCACCAGAGCCTGCTAGAGCATGCCAAGGCATGCTAGAATCAATCACTAGCATCACACAGGAATTGTATGAATTAAACAGCCACAGTTAATCAAGAGATGCTTCACCGATAATCAAATAATAACTCATGATTGTATCCAGAGCACATCAAAGGCATGATGAGCCACTGGATCAAGGTGCACAAGCAAGGCACACATCAAAGCATAATTGAATAACACTGTAAGCTCACAGTAATGCTCAATTGAGCACAATCCTAATTCTGAGCACTAGAATAAGCCACCATGGCTCTGGCACTTGCAAATTTGCAAGAATTGCACACTACAATTAAGCCAGAGAATCATACATGAACACACTTGAACTCTGGCAAGTATAGCAACTAGAACAGAGGCACAAAACAGGAATTCAGCAAGAATAACAAGCATTAAGCATGGCCAGGGCAACATATATGAATATACTGGAGTAACTAGCAAGAATAGCATCAAGAACAGGAGCACGACCCGGCCAAGCATGGCAGGGCAAAGACAGTGGAAGCAGATGCACAAGCACAGCATCAATGGAGTAAGTCCACAGGAGCATAGCCACAGTAGTACGTCTACACGGCAAGTTTCTACACAGGGAGAGCAAGCCAGCGGCGGAGCTAGACGAGAAGGAGAAGGAGGTGGCACAGATAGCAGAGAAGGGGAGTAGAGGAGCACTTACCGGTGACTCAGGCGAAGCAGAGACGCGCGACCATGGCGGCATGGCGGCACACGCCGGGCGAACGGCGGCGCCAGGCCATGGCCAAGCCAAGCCAGCTCGTCGCCAGGCGCATGGGCCCCAGCATCATCACGGCGTGGCACACGGCCACGCCACGCCACCAGAACAACGGCGGCGACGAGGTCACCGTGGATCACCCGACCAGGTCACAGAGATGTTGGGGAAGAACGATAGCGGCGAGGAAAAGTAGATCGAAGCGGATCAATCGGAGCGCCGTTGAGCGGCGGTTCGATTGATACCAATCTCGCCGGCGGGGATGGCCAGTGGCGGCCGGAACATTTCGGCGAAGGCGGCGGCGACCATGGCGTCGCGAGAGAGAAAGGGGGATTAGGGTTCTGCGCGAGGAAGAAAGGGGCGAGTGCGCCGACCGAGCCCATGTGTGGCTCGGGTTAGGGTTAACCCACTGGGCCACCCTGACAGGTGGGCCCAGGGGTAAATATGACATTTCACATTTTCAAATAAACCAGAAACTTTGAAAATTAATAGAAAATGATTCAAAGCTCTAAAAAAATAAATAAATATATGAAAATTGACCAGCATAAAATTCTCTATCTAAATAAAATATCAAAGAGAATTTTTGAAGACAATTAAGAATAAGTCTTAATTTGATGATTTAAATAATTATTTAAATCACACATATTATTTTCAATAATGAAAAATAAGTCCATTAATGCAATTGGACTTTAAAAACACCTTGACAATATTTCAAGGTTGTATTTACCCTAAATAGAGTATCTCCAAATCTATCTTAGTATTAACCTCTTACATGAAATAATAATGTCATCGGAAGGGGGAACTAACCCTAAAACTGGAATCATGCATAATTGCTTCTTTAACCATTGCCCTTATCGGACAATGATGCTATTTTTTAGAAACAGAGGACAAGGGTCAGTCCACACCATCCAACTGCAAAAATTTGCAGTGTTCAGGCAAGTTCATCACTTGCTCATGTCATTTGAGTATTTCTATCAAATTACTTGCAAAGTACTATGGTTATCACTATTACATAAAAACCAAAACCACTATTTTCATAACTATGAATATGACTATGTGGTTGGCAATGGAACCATGGATTGTGTTGATATGGTGGAGGTTCCATTGCAAGGGTTTATATCCATCTAGGATTAAACAACAAATGTCGCCAGTGATTCTTGTGCCGTAATACCCGTGTTAACCATAAGATCTGGAGTGGGACGGAATAGTCAACCGTATTTCCACCTCTTGTACATCAACGGATGCGCTTACCATAGACGGTTGTATCTTGCGGAGCAATTGGTGCGTGGGGAGCCCCTTCTAATTCCCCACGGTATAGCTGTTGCTTACCGTAGTGGTTGCTGCTTGCGGAACAATTGGTGGGTGGGGATCCCCTTCTAATTCCCCACGGTAATGTGGTCTATGATGGGTTGCAGCTGCCGGCGAAGGAGTTTGGTTCGATCCCAGACTGTCGTCGTGGTCGGGGTCCACCCTGAAATTACGGGAATAATGGGACCGGCGAGGACCCAGGGTCGGGGTTTGCAACAAAGGGTGGGTATGCGAGGTAGCGGAGGAATATAGTTGGCTATGACCTTATACCGGGCCTCACACCGAAGGAAGTGTGGACGGGAAAGCTGCCCGGTTGGCACCAAGGTTAAGATCTCTTATGGGTAAAGCAACACACCTCTGCAGAGTGTAAAGAACCGTGACCTGTCACTCCCTGTTCCGGGATATGGAACTGCGAACGCGGCCGGAAAGGAGCTCCATGAAGTTCTAGTAAACCGGTGAAGGCTGACGGACATAGCTCTTTGAAATAAAAGCAACCTCTTGAAGAAATGTTTATCAAAACCTGCATTGGTATTAGACTTTCTGGTCTAATATCGTAGCTAGTGCATTAAACACCTCTTATCTATAATGAACTTGTTGAGTACGCTCGTACTCATCCCACTCTTAAATCCCTTGCTTAGATTGTCTGAATCGTCTGGAGGAGGACTACGACAACCCTGAAGGAGTCGAGATCATCGGCTATGAAGAACCAGACCTCTCTGGAGGTATTGAAGGCGTAGACTACCTCATAGTCTACGGGACCGGGGAGGCTTCCGGAGGAGATCAAGCCTAGAAGCATCGAGTAGTAGTAGTAGCCGAGCAGCCCGAGCTCTTAATACTTAGCTGCTCGAGAGAATAAATGTATAACTTAATGAGACTTCTATATTGTAAGCTAAGTTGGGTTCGCCTCGAACCCAGGAGTATTCCTCTTAGGACCCAAGAGGAGCTCCGAGACGATATGTGTATTATGTTTGTAATAATAAATGAATGAGTTATGGACCTGCTATGTTCTGTTGTACTACTCTGAGGGATGTAATATTTGCGGAATGGTACTTCGTGAATGTTATATCAACGACTGGCATACTACAACATGAAGTGGTATGCAGGGTCACCACAGTTGGTATCAGAGCAAAAGCTTTGACCTTAGGTTGGAACCTAGTAAATGGGACCGAACGTTAGGAGTCAAATAGGACTAGTAAAGAATTCTCTAAAAATATGGTGTATATTCAATTGAGAATACAACAATCATATCTTTTAGTGCGATAATTCTTTATTATCTCTATTATGATGCATTATTACTAATCTTATATTCTTTCTATTTCTACAGCCAACAATGGCAAGCTCACGTCCGGGATGAAACGTGAAAGTGATGGATTCCACACTAAGTGAATATGAAGGAGGACTCGCAGATATTCTTCGTGCCATGTTACTTGAATTTGGGTAAGATCCCCAGATCCAAGTAAAGAAATACATGTACTACGATGGTACTGTATTGGCAAAGTGTAGGGTAGGACTGCGACTTCCCGAATCTTTGGGAATGAGCGTAGTAATGCCAGCAGGTGAAGCCAGAACTATCAACACAGCCTACCATATAGCCGTTATGAGAGCCATCACCGATATTCGGGAACATAAGACAAAAGAGCTTATGGGTTCCAAATTCACCCACATTCCTCATATGGAGGAGGAAGATGATCCCATGCTCAACCACTTCAAATATGCAAAACGCAAACCAGCAGAAGCTGCAAAATACATGGACAATAGTCGCAACTTACTATCATTGTTCTTTCAGTTGAACCGTCATTTGACGGGAGCAATTGATACAATGCTAGAGGAGTTTACTGAAACCAAGGAGGAGACTAGGGGGAAAGAACCCATGGTGAATGAGGTGCACACACCAGTCTACTCAGCTGGTGACTACATTAGTATTGACCACCCTGACCGAGAAACTACACCTGTTACACCTGGGAACTATTTTAATAGTTCCTATAGAGGATATGAGGGTGGAGAGGAATCCGGAAACAATCAGCGTTCCGAGACTCCTATAGAAAACTCCACGGGTTGGCGTTGGGGGTCTGATACTGGAACTCATAGTACTTCAGTGTATTATGACGGGGAGATGAATGAGGACGCCACGACCCAGCACCAGAGTTATCCGTGGAATGGGGAAGAAGATGGAGGGTATCCGACACAGGTTGAGTCAAATACGAATGTTGGAAACACCTATGGTGGAGCTACAGGGGAGTACACCCGATGGGTGGACTATGATGCACTGAATGACCAGTTTGTGAACACTGATTTCTCCCTAGGATCATCATCTGATTCCGACTACCAGCCGACGGGGAGACCTTATGTTCCAGGTTCTATCAGGAGGACGACACGTTCGACCGGATGGAAGCCTGGGATGTACCGGGAGTGAAGATCGACTAGAGTCCACCAAGGAAGGCGGGACTACAATACACAAGTACCACGTGTATTGTAGTGTGTAATAATTGTAGAAATTTGTACATATACTTTAATAAGTGAGTTTGCATACTCACATCGACTTGAGTATTGTAATAAGACCACTCAAGTATGTATATACATGGTATATGTTTTGTATGATTTGGATTTGCTTCTTGATTTCCATTGCGTGACTAGTTCTGTGCACAAAGTTGAGCTCAGAAAACTTGCGCATGGAGTAATTATGAGTATCATCTTGTGTTGCAGAACTAGGGGGTTATGTCGGGACCGGTAGGAGAGGAGACAGAAGCGCAGCGCATGGAGCGCGAGGCGAAGCAAAAGGAAGAGGCTGACGAAGCAGCTAGGAATCAGTTTCCACCACCACCACCACCCATGACGCAACAGAATTTCGTCCAGTATATGCAAATGATGGAAGAGAGACAACGGGTAACGTTGGAGCAGTAGAATAAATTCTTCCAGGAGCTGCTGCAACAGAACCGGGTGGAGAGACCCGAGAATCAGGGAGTCACCTTATCAGACTTCCAGAACACCAAGCCTATATCTTTCGCATACGCGCCTGAGCCAATGGACGTGGAAGACTGGCTTATGGACACTGAGCGAAAGCTCAATACTGTTGGTTGCAACGACCGGGAGAAGGTTCGTTATGCTACACACTTGTTGTGTGGACCTGCCGCATCATGGTGGGACAACATTGTAGCCGTTTATCCGGCTGGAAAAGTATTCACCTGGGAGGAGTTTGCAAGGAAGTTCAGGGAATCCAATGTCCCTGAAAGCATTGTGGAACTGAAGCGTCGAGAATTTGAAAGTCTCGAGCAGAAGGATAAGGCCATCCTGACTTATGTCAGGGAATTCTCAAAGCTGTCCCGGTACGCTGTTGAAGAAGTCAACACCGAGGACAAGAAAAAGAAGAGGTTCTTGAGGGGGTTAAGTCCCCAGTACAAGGTACAGCTCCGAATGATGAGAGCAACTGAGTTCCAAGAGTTGGTGGATGCAGCCATCACTCTTGACGATGATTTCAAGCAACTGCAAGAAGAGAAGAGGAAGAAGGCCAAGTTTGAGCCTAAGAGGTTTGTTAGTAACAAGCCCAATACCAGCTTGAGTTTCAAGCCAAGGTACAACAACAACAACAACAATAATAGGAGGAACCAAGGAAACCAAGCCGCAAACCAGATTGTTTGCCGCATTTGTGGGTTTAGAGGGCATCTTTCACAAGATTGCCGGAAACCCAAGATAATATGCTTTGGGTGCCGTCAGGAGGGGCACATGCTGAAGGACTGCCCCAAGAGAAATACTGGAGGAGGTCAGTCAGGAGGAGGAGGAAGCCGTGGAGGAAACACCGGAGGGAACTGGAAGAACAAGAAACCCTTCGGCAAACTGAACTGCACCAGCCTGGAGGAGGTGGTTAACTCCGATCAAGCGGTGATAGGTACGCTCCAGATACTCACTCATCCTGGCAAAGTACTTTTTGATACCGGTGCAACTACATCATTCATTTCTCAGCAATTCATCATCAAACATGGGATTAGTTGCACTAAGTTAGATACACCCATAACTATACTTTCCGCGGGGGGAACGATAGTAGTAACCCATACCAAACAAAAACAAGTCATCATGATCAATAAGTGCGCGTTTGACGCAGACCTGTTCATTTTACCAATGAAGGACATTGATGTCATTCTTGGTATGAACTGGTTAGAAGCTAACGGAGCATTGATCGACTGTGTAAACAAGACTGTGTCTTTGAAAAGCCCCGATGGTAGTAGAATGATCTACCAAGGAGACAAGCATACACAGATTGAAGTCGAGCTACAGCTGAACAGCATGAAGGAGGTAAAGTTGGAGGATATACCGGTAGTAAATGAATTCCAGGATGTATTTCCTAAGGAATTACCAGGAATGCCACCAGATAGGGAGATAGAATTCACTATCGACCTAATTCCAGGAACAGCTCCGATTGCTAAAGCACTATATAAGATGGGGCCTAAGGAGTTGAAAGAACTTAAGGAGCAATTGGATGACTTGGAACAGAAAGGATTCATACAAGAGAGTGTTTCACCAAGGGGATCACCTGTGATCTTCGTAGATAAAAGAGATGGAGGAAGAAGGATGTGCGGAGACTACAGGAATTTGAACAATGTGACAATCAAGAACAAGTATCCACTTCCAAGAATACAAGATCTATTCAATCAAGTTAGAGGCGCGGGAGTCTTTTCCAAAATTGATCTAAGATCCGGTTATCACCAGATAAAGATCAAGAAGGAAGACGTTCCGAAAACAGCCTTTGTCTCAAGGTATGGACATCATGAATACCTTGTAGTGCCTTTTGGATTAACCAATGCCCCAGCAATTTTTATGAATCTCATGAATAAGATTTTCATGCCATATCTAGACAAGTTTGTCATCGTATTCATTGATGATATCTTGATCTATTCCAAAGACAAAGCCGAACATGCTGAACATCTGAGGTTAGTGTTGCAAACACTGAGAGAACATCAACTCTATGCCAAATTCAGCAAGTGTGAATTTTGGCTAGATCAAGTGGAATTTCTTGGTCATGTCATTAGCAAAGATGGAATAGCTGTTAACCCGAGCAAGGTAGCAGCAGTTCTAGAATGGGAAGCACCCAAGACTGTCAAGGAAATCTGAGGATTCCTAGGAATGGCAGGATATTATCGGAGATTCATTGAAGGATTCTCCAAGATAGCAGGACCAATGACGAAGCTGTTAAGAAAGAACACACCATTCGTGTGGTCAGAGGAGTGTGATAAGAGTTTTCAAACTCTGAAAGAGAAACTCACCACGACACCGGTGTTAGCAGTTCTTGAAGTTGGCAAGGATTACACCGTGTACTGTGACGCATCCAAGCATGGATTGGGTTGCATACTCATGCAGGATCGGAAGGTAATATCTTATGGATCAAGGCAACTCAGACCTCATGAAGTGAACTATCCAACACATGACTTAGAATTAGCAGCAGTTGTATTTGCACTCAAAACTTGGAGACATTTTCTCTATGGAGCCAAGTGTGAGCTCTATACGGATCATAAGAGTCTCAAATACTTCTTCACTCAAAAGGAACTCAATATGAGGCAGAAAAGATGGCTTGAACTGATCAAGGATTATGATTTGACCATCAACTATACTCCAGGAAAGGCCAATGTTGTAGCAGATGCCTTGAGTAGGAAGAGCACCGGAGGAGTGGAACAAGAGATATCACCAGAATTGAGGAAGGAAATAAGCCAAGCCCAAATACAACTTTGGGAGAAGGAAGCTCATGAAGGACTATCGGCTTTGCAAGTAGCCGATGAGCTAAATGTTAACCTGAAGAATGAGATAATGATGGGTCAGTTGGATGATCCATTCATCGTGGAGGAGATGAGAAGGATAGATGAAGGTAGACCATCCGAATTTCATCGAGGAGAATCAGGATCACTATGGTTTCAGAAGAGGATTTGTGTTCCGGATATTGCTGAAATCAAAGAAGTAATACTCCGGGAAGCTCATCAAACACCATATTCCATACATCCGGGAAGTACAAAGATGTACATGGATCTAAAGGAGCTATTCTGGTGGAACAACATGAAGAGAGAGATAGCACAATATGTGGCGGAATGCCATACCTGCCAAAGAGTGAAGGCTGAACACCAGAGTCCGGCAGGAAAGTTACAACCTTTACCCATTCCAGAATGGAAATGGGAGGAGATAGGAATGGATTTCATCACCGGACTACCCATGACCAATAAAAAGAAGGACATGATATGGGTAATCGTGGACCGGTTGACGAAAAGTGCACACTTCTTAGCAGTAAACCAGCAAGATAAAGGAGAGAAACTCATCGATCTTTACATCAAAGAGATCGTGAGTAAACATGGAGTTCCCAAGAAGATCGTGTCGGATCGAGGATCCGTGTTCACGTCAGCATTTTGGAAGCAATTACACGAAGCTTTAGGATCCAAGTTGGACTATAGTACCACCTATCATCCCCAGACAGGTGGACAAACCGAGAGAACTAACCAGATCTTAGAGGATATGCTTAGGGCTTGTGCCCTAGACTTCGGAGGATCATGGGAGGAGCACCTGCCATTAGCAGAGTTTTCATACAATAATAGCTATCAAAGCAGCATCAAGATGGCACCGTTCGAAGCTCTGTATGGAAGGAAGTGTAGATCACCCATATGTTGGTATGAAGCTGGAGCAAGCAAAGAGTTCAATCCTGATTATGTCAAGGAAAAGCAACAAATCATCGACATCATAAGAGATAGGTTGAAGATAGCTCAAAGTCGGCAAAAGAGTTATGCCGATCAGAAGAGAAGAACATGGGAGCCACAAGTTGGAGACATGGTATATCTCAAGGTGAGCCCGATAAAAGGACTTCAGAGATTTGGAGTAAAGGGAAAGTTAAGCCCTAGATACATCAGACCCTTTAAGATTCTGAGTCAAAATCGAGGGTTAGCCTTTGAATTGGAACTACCAGGAAGGTTATCTCAGGTTCACAACGTATTCCATGTATCGCAACTCAGAAAGTGTTTGAAGACCCCAGATGAACCAATATCACATGAAGAGCTCGAGTTACAATCAGATTTGACCTACATCGAGAAGCCAGCGAAGATTCTCGAGGAGAACTGGAAACAACTCAGGAATCGAGCCATAAAATACTGCAAGATACAATGGAAGCATCATCCCGAGAGGGAAGCCACCTGGGAAAAGGAGGAAGATCTGAGGAAAACATACCCCGAACTCTTCAGGTATTACAACCACAACTTCGGGACGAAGTTTTCTTTAAGAGGGAAAGGCTGTAATGTCCCAGGTTTAGAGACGATCGAGGGGTAGATTTTAGAAAGGGATGTGCATTGCATTGTAAATTACGGGGAAATTTCGCGCTTTTAAAACAAAACTGCATCGAAGGGGAACAGGTTTCTCTCTCGACATCCTACAGGGTTAGGGTTTCGAGAGTGCGATGAACTTGTTCCTACTTATCTAAATTAGGGTTTTGAGAAGAGAGAAGAGATATTGCATTGAAATCTTAAGTTGCATGATTGAATTCTAATTAAGTTGTATGATTGAATTCAAATCAAATTTGAATTTGAATTTCAAATTCAAACATCAAATGGATATCATATAATTCAAACTTGAGATAATTTAATAAACAATTATCATTAATCAAGATTATAAATAATACAACAATTATGTAAAGCTCATTAAGGAAAATGGGAGCTTTATTGATAATCACACATAATACATTGTCAATTACAATATCCAGAATTGAATTATGATACATTACAACACATTACACAAATTGGAAAATATAGAAAATGAAAATAAAAGAAAGATACAGGTTATGATTCTATCTTAAATACTACAAGATCATCTTCACTTGATCTTGGACTTGGTGATCTTCTGGATCATCTTGATCATTTGTTTGAAACCTGCACATAACAAAGCAAAGCAAATAGTTATGCCAAGTGGCATTGCCACTTGGCAGGTTAGCAAAGAAATGGAATAGGGAGGATATGCACAGAGATCAGCCGAGCTGATCCTCTCCAAGTCCAAATACACAGCACCAGGCTACACACACACACAGCCTGCTCACATGGCTGTGTGCATGCAGCACACACACACAGTGAGTCACCAAAGGGGAAAGGTGGAGCTGTCGACTAGAGAAACAAAGGCCAACCATATAAAACCTTTCCACAGTAAACCCTAGTTTAGTCATCGACCAACCAGCAGGGTAAGCCACCAGGAACCAAGAACAGTCAAGAACACCAAGAATAGGTGAACAGCTAGAGCTGTTTCATCTATTCACAATTACCAGAAATAAACCAAGATCACAAGTTCACCAGGAGGAGCAGGACAAGCACCAGATCATCACTGAAGCAATGCTCTACACCAACCCTATTTCTAGGAGCTGGAGTGAGGTATACACAAGAATCATGAGCAAGCATCTGTCTTGCTCATAAATAAGCATATGCATCAATCACACACAAGCAAAAGGGTGAGAGTACCCTATTTGTGTCATCATCTGGCTACTAAGCCATATGGTGCAAGCAAAGGTAGTAAAGGCCATTAGGAAATCATCTTATGGGAACAGCAGCTATGAAAATTAATGCATAACTGAAGAAATCCAGCAAGAGATGAAGACACAGCTAGCCTAGCCACATACTTAGCACCCATAGCTACTGATGCCATCAGACTGATAGACACTCTGTGTCTATCCATATTTGTCAACACCAAAGTCCACTGGGAATCCATCAAGGGATTAGCCAGTGAGCATCTATTCACCACAGAAAGCCAATATAGGTGGGAGCTACCCTAACAGCCAAGAATTACTGTCAGGGCCACCTCAACCACTTTACCAAATCCCACAGATAAGCTAAGCACATATATCATTACCCAGAAGGGGTTCAAATGAAGCTAGGGTTCCCAATATCTTATTGGCATCCCTCTAGCTCTACTAAATCAACTCATATGATCATCACTGCAAGGCAGTTCACATCATTTATCTATTTAATGAATCAAAACTACACAGATAAATGAAACAGAGAGGTAAACTATGCACCAGGCCTTGCATATGATCCAATGGATCATTGCAGATAGGCACAGGCAATGAGCAAGCATGCAAGTAACAAGCAAGTGGTGATCAATTGATCACCAGAGCCTGCTAGAGCATGCCAAGGCATGCTAGAATCAATCACTAGCATCACACAGGAATTGTATGAATTAAACAGCCACAGTTAATCAAGAGATGCTTCACAGATAATCAAATAATAACTCATGATTGTATCCAGAGCACATCAAAGGCATGATGAGCCACTGGATCAAGGTGCACAAGCAAGGCACACATCAAAGCATAATTGAATAACACTGTAAGCTCACAGTAATGCTCAATTGAGCACAATCCTAATTCTGAGCACTAGAATAAGCCACCATGGCTCTGGCACTTGCAAATTTGCAAGAATTGCACACTGCAATTAAGCCAGCGAATCATACATGAACACACTTGAACTCTGGCAAGTATAGCAACTAGAACAGAGGCACAAAACAGGAATTCGGCAAGAATAACAAGCATTAAGCATGGCCAGGGCAACATATATGAATATACTGGAGTAACTAGCAAGAATAGCATCAAGAACAGGAGCACAGCCAGCAAGCATGGCAGTAGCAGCACAGGGAAGCAGATGCACAAGCACAGCAGCAATGGAGTAAGTCCACAGGAGCATAGCCACAGTAGTACGTCTACACGGCAAGTTTCTCCACAGGGAGAGCAAGCCAGCGGCGGAGCTAGACGAGAAGGAGAAGGAGGTGGCATAGATAGCAGAGAAGGGGAGTAGAGGAGCACTTACCGGTGACTCAGGCGAAGCAGAGACGCGCGGCCATGGCGGCATGGCGGCACACGCCGGGCGAACGGCGGTGCCAGGCCATGGCCAAGCCAAGCCAGCTCGTCGCCAGGCGCATGGTCCCCAGCATCATCACGGCGTGGCACACGGCCACGCCACGCCACCAGAACAACGGCGGCGACGAGGTCGCCGTGGATCACCCGACCAGGTCACAGAGATGTTGGGGAAGAACGATAGCGGCGAGGAAAAGTAGATCGACGCGGATCAATCGGAGCGCCGTTGAGCGGCAGTTCGATTGATACCAATCTCGCCGGCGGGGATGGCCGGTGGCGGCCGGAACATTTCGGCGAAGGCGGCGGCGACCACGGCGTCGCGAGAGAGAAAGGGGGATTAGGGTTCTGCGCGAGGAAGAAAGGGGCGAGTGGGCCGACCGAGCCCAAGTGTGGCTCGGGTTAGGGTTAACCCACTGGGCCACCCTAACAGGTGGGCCCAGGGGTAAATATGACATTTCTCATTTTCAAATAAACCAGAAATTTGAAAATTAATAGAAAATGATTCAAAGCTCTAAAAAAATAAATAAAAATATGAAAATTGATCAGCATAAAATTCTCTATCTAAATAAAATATCAAAGAGAATTTTTGAAGACAATTAAGAATAAGTCTTAATTTGATGATTTAAATAATAATTTAAATCACACATATTATTTTCAATAATGAAAATAAGTCCATTAATGCAATTGGACTTTAAAAACACCTTGACAATATTTCAAGGTTGTATTTAACCTAAATAGAGTATCTCCAAATCTATCTTAGTATTAACCTCTTACATGAAATAATAATGTCATCGGAAGGGGGGAACTAACCCTAAAACTGGAATCATGCATAATTGCTTCTTTAACCATTGCCCTTATCGGACAATGATGCTATTTTTCAGAAACAGAGGACAAGGGTCAATCCACACCATCCAACTGCAAAACTTTGCAGTTTTCAGGCAAGTTCATCACTTGCTCATGTCATTTGAGTATTTCTATCAAATTACTTGCAAAGTACTATGGTTATCACTATTGCATAAAAACCAAAACCACTATTTTCATAACTATGAATATGACTATGTGGTTGGCAATGGAACCATGGATTGTGTTGATATGGTGGAGGTTCCATTGCAAGGGTTTATATCCATCTAGGATTAAACAACAAATGTCGCCGGTGATTCTTGTGCCGTAATACCCGTGTTAACCATAAGATCTGGAGTGGGACGGAATAGTCAACCGTATTTCCACCTCTTGTACATCAACGGATGCGCTTACCGTAGACGGTTGTATCTTGCGGAGCAATTGGTGGGTGGGGAGCCCCTTCTAATTCCCCACGGTATAGCTGTTGCTTACCGTAGCGGTTGCTGCTTGCGGAACAATTGGTGGGTGGGGATCCCCTTCTAATTCCCCACGGTAATGTGGTCTATGATGGGTTGCAGCTGCCGGCGAAGGAGTTTGGTTCGATCCCAGACTGTCGTCGTGGTCGGGGTCCACCCTGAAATTACGGGAATAATGGGACCGGCGAGGACCCAGGGTCGGGGTTTGCAACAAAGGGTGGGTGTGCGAGGTAGCGGAGGAATATAGTTGGCTATGACCTTATATCGGGCCTCACACCGAAGGAAGTGTGGACGGGAAAGCTGCCCGGTTGGCACCAAGGTTAAGATCTCTTATGGGTAAAGCAACACACCTCTGCAGAGTGTAAAGAACCGTGACCTGTCACTCCCTGTTCCGGGATATGGAACTGCGAACGCGGCCGGAAAGGAGCTCCATAAAGTTCTAGTAAACCGGTGAAGGCTAACGGACATAGCTCTTTGAAATAAAAGCAACCTCTTGAAGAAATGTTTATCAAAACCTGCATTGGTATTAGACTTTCTGGTCTAATATCGCAGCTAGTGCATTAAACACCTCTTATCTATAATGAACTTGTTGAGTACGCTCGTACTCATCCCACTCTTAAATCCCTTGCTTAGATTGTCTGAATCGTCTGGAGGAGGACTACGACAACCCTGAAGGAGCCGAGATCATCGGCTATGAAGAACCAGACCTCTCTGGAGGTATTGAAGGCGTAGACTACCTCATAGTCTACGGGACCGGGGAGGCTTCCGGAGGAGATCAAGCCTAGAAGCATCGAGTAGTAGTAGTAGTAGCCGAGCAGCCCGAGCTCTTAATACTTAGCTGCTCGAGAGAATAAATGTATAACTTAATGAGACTTCTATATTGTAAGCTAAGTTGGGTTCGCCTCGAACCCAGGAGTATTCCTCTTAGGACCCAAGAGGAGCTCCGAGACGATATGTGTATTATGTTTGTAATAATAAATGAATGAGTTATGGACCTGCTATGTTCTGTTGTACTACTTTGAGGGATGTAATATTTGCGGAATGGTACTTCGTGAATGTTATATCAACGACTGTCATACTACAACATGCAGTGGTATGCAGGGTCACCACATTTCCTTTTCAAATTTTGGGAATCAAAAAAATCGCTAAACCGCCGTAGGCCGTTGAATTTGGATAGGAAATTTTGCGTAGATAGATTTTGATATAAAAAAGTTTTTCATCGGAGGTCGTATGCAACCAGAAATCCCGTTTTACCGAAAAATGACGCCATTTTGCATAATATATCGAAATTCGTTTTTTCAAATTTTCATTAAAGCTAGATTACATAATACATGGGCAGTTCAAAGGATTATATTTTTTGAATTTTCTATCATTTTCTTTATTTTTTTCAAAACAGAAAAGGCGGTTCGGGGGGGGGGGGGGTGGGGAGGGAAAATCATGGCAGCCCTTACCGCCGGCGCACCATCATGCTGCAGTGCCGGTGGTAAGAAACTTACCACCGGCGCACCAAGGGCTCAATTTTTTTTGATCTGGTCTGGTCCCCTTCGAACTTCATCGCTGGCGCATCTTTTTTGCGTGTGCGCCGGTGGTAAGACACCATCGCCGGCGCGGCGACATGTTGGTGCGCCGGCACTATTTTCCACCGGCGCATGGATTTGCTGGTGTGCCGGCGTAGTGCTATTTCCATCTATAGGCCTTTTCCTAGTAGTGTTTCCCGTCCTTCAGGTGAGTCGTCGTATACTTCTAAGTAAGTTCCCTGCATACTTCGGAAATAGGCGTATACGACTCCTTCAGACTGAGTCGTCATATACTTCTGAGTAAGTTCCATGTATTGCTTGGACACGTCAAATTATTACTCTGTTGGAAGTGTACACCGAGTTCCACACCGACTCTGATGGAAAAAAAGAAAATATAAGTCAAGCCCTCTCCCAGTCTCCTCTCCATTATGAGTTTCTCCCAACTTTATTTTTCTTTGAACGGGACACTAGTGAGGACCCTAAAAAAAGAAGAAATTCTAACATGACCATCACAATTTAGTAAAAGGACCTCAGAAAAACATGTGGAAAAGTAATCTACAACCCCCATCCCCCCGCAACAAGGCATCGAAGCTTGGAGTCAACCTCATCACCAAGGATGAGACCACTTGGGGCATGGTTGCCGGCGCTGCGAAGCTGAAGCCGGAGAAGATCCTCAGTGTGGCCACCAAGGCCTGGAGGAAGAGACTCAGGTGCTCCTTAGTCCTTAGTGTGGCTGCCAAGGCCTGTAGGAAGAGACTCGGAAATGGCTAGAGGGAGGTATGCAAGTCTCAAATGTCATACTCCACATGGATATTACAAAGGAGGATGCCCGACCGCCTCTCCACAACCATCTCCAAGAGGTAGAGTGCAAACAAGGAGGGTAGAATTGCCACATGGAGGTATGCTCTCTTTCCTTGTACCTTGGTGGAAACCTAGGTGGATTGGGATTGCTCTCTTTCCTTGTACCTTGGCCGGCCAAGGTGGTGGATTCCACCATGGACTCCACCTTCCCTCTTGGTTGGCCGGCTAGGGTTGGTGGAGTCCATCCGGGACTCCACCTTCCATAGTGATTTATTCTGGAAGCTTCTAGAACTTCTAGTCCCTTCCATAAATGCACTGGATCATTTTCAAACTTGTAAAGTGACTTCCTATATATGAATCTTATTCTCAGGACCATTCAGGAACTCCTCGTGATGTCCTAGATCCCATCCAAGACTCCGAACAATATTCGAACTCCATTCCATATTCCATATCTATTAAAACGACATCAAACCTTAAGTTTGTCACCCTACGGTTCGAGAACTATGCGGACATGATCGAGAGTCTTCTCCGATCAATAACTAATAGCGGGACCTGGATATACCTAATAGCTCCCACATATTCAACGATGACTTCGTGATTGAAAGAACCATTTACATAAAATACCAATTCCCTTTGTCTCGCGATATTTTACTTATCCAAAGTTTGATCGTCGGTATCTCCATACCTAGTTCAACCTCGTTACCGATAAGTACTCTTTACTCGTACTGTGATATGACATCCCTCGTGAGCCAGTCACATGCTTACAAGCTAATTGGATGACATTCCACCGAGAGGGCCCAGAGTATATCTATCCGTCATTTGGATGGACGAATCCCACTCTTGATCCACGTGCGTCAACCCTATACTTTCCGAGCACTTAATGCCACCTTTATAACAACCCATTTACGAAGTAGTGTTTGGTGTCATCAAATCATCCATCTGGTGTAGGTGATTAACATGATCTCATGGTCGAAGGATTAGGCTACTATGTATCTTAAAGCTTAAAGCACAACGAACTTAATGACTTGATCATATGCTACGCTTACTATGGGTGTATGTCCATCACATCATTCACCTAATGATATGATCTTATTATTAATAACATCCAATGTTCATGATCAGGAAACCATGATCATCTCTTAATCAACAAGCTAGTTTAACAAGAGGCTTACTAGAGAATCATTTATGTTTACAAAGCACACAAGTATTAATGTTTCCGTTTAATACAATTATAGCATGGGATGTAAACATTTATCATGAACACTAAGATATAACAATAAACACTTTTATTATTGCCTCATGGGCATATCTCCAACAGTCTCCCACTTGCACTAGAGTCAATAATCTAGTTTACATTTGTAATGATCTAACACCTTGGCCTTCTGGTACTTATCATGTTTGCTTATGGGAGAGATTTCAGTCAACGAATCTGACATGCTCAGAAACGTATGTATTTTGCAATTTATTTGCGTCTCTACACATCACTCAGTTTTTCAAATGAGTCGGCATTAATCGTATATGTTTGGTCTTCTGGTGGAACCTTCATTCCGCGGTCTGAAATACCAATATTGTCACATACAATATAGCTTCATAGTTCTGATACTACCGGAACTACGCCAACTTCTCAAAGAACTCCTCGACTCAAACACCCTCTGTCATTGTCAAAACCATGAGATACTCTACCTTCGTTTGTAGAATCCGTCACCATATTTAGAACTCATCTAAATCAAGCATATACTCTTTCTAGCCCATTGTGATACCTTTTAATGAACACATTAGCCTAATTGAAATTCATTTTTATATGTGACCAAACTAATATCGGTGTAACACCTTACAACGATTTTTTATCATTACCCATATAAAACTATATATATTTATATCCTCGGCTCTAACAAAGCACTCAAGGATATTTTTACTGTTGTCCAATGATCATCTTATGAATTATTCTGATATATGCTCGTAACACCTTAGAGCATAGAACATCTGATTGTGTACATATTATTCGTGATCTAAAATCACTTCACGTGTTTTTACTCATTGAGTGTCAAATACACTCAAGTCTTGTTTAAACCTCCACATGGAAAATAACACCTTCTTGACATTTTCGTATTGAACTACTTCAATATTTATTATATGTACTTTGACTTAAACTTATTATGCGCTTCAATCTATCTTCATAGATCTTGACGCTAAATATGTTTTTAGTCCATATCCTTTCATTGAAGTTAATTTTCAATGAAACATTTTAATCATATGAAGTTCATAATTAACGATATGTAATCTATATTAAGTATTAAAATATGTCTCAGCGCTCCCACTTAATTTCTTGTAAATGCAAGCATCTTCATCGTTTCTTATGAAATCAAAAAATCTTTGATTATTTCATCCGGTGACAAGGTATGGACTTGTCAATGCCTACAGATTGTAGACTAGGGTTTTCGTAAAGAGTAGAGGGCAAGTAGATCTCGAAGGTTCAGCCGGAAAAGTACTCAACTGCTAGAAAACTAGGGTTGTGTTGACAATGAAATCGATGCCTTCTTCGTCCCTCGACTTCCCCTTATATAGGAGGCAGAGCCGAGGGTTTCGTATTACACACGGTTATATATTCCGGGAGACTCTTTGAGTTCAACCCGTAGATTTACAAGTCATTATTCCTAATACAACTCTATATTTCCAAACTATCTCTTAGCTGGGCTTCCGGGCTTCATAAAACTTCGGGTTGTGGGCCTTCGGCAAACCCCGGGTACTATCTTCGGCAGGCCCATTGGGGATGCCTATGTCAGTAGACCCCGAGATTTTGCTTGAATCGAAGAATCAGGGAAAATCTCCACCTTTACAGTGAACACTTGATTTCTTCGGAATATCAGATATTTTTTATGAATTTGTCTTATATTGTACATGGATAATGATAATTGGGGCTGGTTCATCTGACGGATCAGGTACCAGTTAACTGCTCTCGTGGCAATCCCACAAATATCTACTTCAAGATCAAGTCCCTGGACCTGATCTCGGTATACTAGCGTAGTTTCAACATGTGCCGCTTAAGGTATTACCATATGCCAAACTCCAGTCGCGTTTTATCGAGTACCTAACGCGTCCGTTAGGATTTTTCTTCGCATATGTTGATACGGAAAAAAGTAGCAGAGCGCATTCTGGTGCGATGCCACGCCGCGCAGGACGGATCCTGGGGTCTTACCTTCGCAAAGTATTTGCGGCATTCAGAGATTAAATTGCGACTGCGGCGCTCTGAGAATATTTTGTCGAGTGTCTTTTTCGGCTGCTGGAATAGCACATTTGCTCGAGTCATCTGATGACTTATGTTTTTTTATTGTCTTCCCGATGGGAGTATATGAAGATTTATATCATAACTCGAAATATGCTCCTCATGAATTCATAAATTTCATCGGGTACGCGACCAGCGTTCCGGATGGGAGTAGCCCCCGAGGCTACAACCAAGTGCTTGTACTTGGTTGTAGGGTCACCTTTTTAGTAACCCTGTCGCTATATTGTCAATCTTTTTAGTAGCTTTATCGGGTGCGCGACCAGCGCTCCCGATGGGAGTAGCCCCCGAGCATTTGAGCAAAAACTTGTATTTGATCAAAGGCTCCCGAAATTTTCAATAACACTTGTCTGTCGCCAAAACTCCAAGCACTCGAGCCGAAATTTTTCTGCTATTGTGACATCAGCACTGACGATAGCCACGATCGCTGTATTGGGAAGGCATGGAGGATGTCGTGTCGCTGACCTGTGGACCTAGAACTCTGCGGTTTCTGACACGTTCCGCAAGTGGGGAACACACGTCCTCCACTTTTTCTGGTATGCGCACTGTAGCGCCTGTCCAGTTCCCTCACAGTAAAAAGACGTTTTTACCCCTAGAAACACGTGTAGGGCATGAAATCCATTCTCCCACCATCCAACGCCACGGCCTTTTGTTGGCTTGGTATAAATAGTCATATTCTTCCTCCTGTTATCCCCTTCGCTGCGCCGCGCTCATATCCTCTCTCTGTCCAAAAACTTGCCATTGCCACCAAACAAGCTCCCGCGCTCGTCCTCATCCTCAATATCTCCAGCACCAAGGTTGATGCCACCGCGGGCGAGGCTCACAAAGCACACCGCCCCAAAAGCAAGCATGGCGACACAAGATCTGGAGGTTTCCGAGTGGGAGAGATCCAAGATCTCAAACCAAGATGCGAACCTGATGAAGAAGCTTGGCTTGATGAAGGAGGGAGTGCTGGTCTTCCCCAGTGAAGAAAGCTTCCTGACGCCCCCCATCCAACATCGGGTAACCTTCGTTGACCACCTTATCCGCGGTCTCTCCGCTCCTATCCATGAATTCCTTCGTGGATTGCTCTTTGTGTATGGGCTGCAGCTTCACCAGCTCACTCCCAATTTTATCCTCCATATTTCTATTTTCATCACGCTCTGCGAGTGCTTTCTCGGGACCCAACCAAATTGGGCCCTGTGGAAACGCATTTTCTGCATTCGCCGCAACAGCTCCTACAACATCGCCTACAATATAGGTGGTGTTGTTATCTGCGTTCATCCTGACGTTGATTATTTCGACGTTAAATTCTCCGACTCCGTCCAAGGGTGGCGCAGGAGATGGCTATGCGTCCGCGAGGAATGCTCTAACTCGCAAGAATACAACACCGCACCCTTTGATGGTAGCGCAAAAATTCTTCGGCACCGATCCTGGGATGCAGAAGCCACCGAAGAAGAAAAAACGGCGATAGATGCGCTGATGAAGCGCATCCATGAGCTGCAGAATACCAGAGGCAAAGAATTGTCGGGTATTGAGATTACTGCGCATTTCCTTAGGATTAGGGTGCAGCCTCTACAATCTCGCAAAAACCCTCTATGGATGTATGCTGGCGAGAAAGACGTCGACTGCATATCCAAAGATCTCTCTGTGAAGGATTTGGAAAAGCTTGTCCGTCGTGTTTCGTCGCTAAGCAAGAAAGATTCAGTTCCATCTTCTTGCCGAGTAGAGCCTTACACCAGCGCCAATCCCCTTCCCAAGGTAAATGATTTGGCCTCTCGCGATTATGATTTTTTCGACTGCCATCTTGCACAAATTGTCTTCCGAGTTTTTATTGTTTCGACTACTATCTTGATAAACTTTCTGTTGGTGATTTTCTTTTTTAGAAACATCAAGTTTCATCTTCCCTGCCTCCCCTTCCTGAAGGTGGGGAGGTCGACGAACGTACCGTCGTTAATGACGATACGCAGGGTACTTCTCGTCCTGAGAGTGAACTCGTAGGATCTCACAAATCCACGACTTCCTCTGAAAGAGAAACTGAATCGGAGGCTTCCGGGTCAGTGCCTTCTCTCCCTTTCACTGCTTCCCCCAGAAACAAGAAGAAAAGGGGTGATGTCGAAGACTCCGGCACCTCCAAACTCGGCAGATCACCTGCCGAGGAAACCACTCCTGAGGAGGAGACCTTCAATCCTGACGAGGATGCCCTCGTTAGCTCGTAAGCTACCCTACCTTCTTTTTATTTTTGCATATTGCTTGTGCATTTTCTCATACTATCTTTTGTGGACAGTGGTGAGGAAGAAGAAGAAACCGCTGCTGATGTGACGGCTCCCACGAGCACGTCATGAACTTTGGTTCTTTCGGAAACTCCCCGCGCAGCGGAGGAAACCTCGCCTCCTCCACAAGATCTAGAAATGCCGACTCCTGTCGCCAGCCCCTGAGACCCCTCGCCGAAGAGAGCAAGGGTTGAACTTGGCAAAGAGCAGGGCCTCCTAGCCGGGAGCTCGACGACTCCTTCTTTGGATGACGTAAGTACCCTTGCAACTATTTTGTCTTTTGTCGAGTTTTTTCTCCTCTTAACCTTTCTTGCAAATTTATTTTGGTTAGCCTCTGATGAAGGAATTCATCCGGCTTGGTACTCAATTCATTGGTTACCGCGACACTGTTGATAGTTTGAAAGGTATATTTGTCTTTAGACTCTCCTTTTTTTATCGAGTAGACTATATTGCTATCTTTATCTTGACCCTTGTTGTGTTTCCTTCTGCTAGAGGCTCTCTCCAAATCTAACAAGTGTGCCGATGACATTGCCTTCAAACTTGAGCAAAGTGAAAAGGCTCGGGAGAAGGCCAAACACAATGCTGCCTCTGTCGGAGATCTTCGGAAAAGACTCCACCAGGCTGAAACTGCCTTGAGCGAGAACATAACTCAACAAAATGCTCGTGAAGAAGATGTCATTGGCCGCCTGGAGTCGCAGAATCGGCACTTTGTCAGTAAGTTCACAAATCCCTTTGCTCGAGTCCCTGATGTCTACGGGTGCTTCTATTCTTGTAGACAGTGTTGGGCCTCCAAGAGCAGAGGTTTGTAGAACAGCAGCAAGTTTCCCTTAAGTGGATCACCCAAGGTTTATCGAACTCAGGGAGGAAGAGGTCAAAGATATCCCTCTCAAGCAACCCTGCAATCACGATACAAGAAGTCTCTTGTGTCCCCAACACACCAAATACACTTGTCAGATGTATAGGTGCACTAGTTCGGCGAAGAGATAGTGAAATACAAGTAATATGGATGTATATGAGTGGTAATAGCAATCTGAATAAAATATGGCAGCGAGTAAACATGCAACAAAACAGTAAACAAACGGAGATTCGATGCTTGGAAGCAAGGCCCAGGGATCCTGCTTTCACTAGTGGACACTCTCAACAATGATCACATAATAGGACTACTCTACACCCTCTTGTTGGATGATGAACACCACTAATTGTGTAGGATTACACGAACCCTCAATGCCGGAGTTAACAAGCTCCACAATATTCAATGTTCATATTTAAATAACCTTAGAGTGCAAGATAGATCAACACAATTACACCGAGAACTAACATAGCATGCACACTGTCACCATCACACTATGAAGGAGGCATAGATCACATCAATACTATCATAGCAATAGTTAACTTCATAATCTACAAGAGATTACAATCATAACCTACGCCAAGTACTACACGATGCATACACTGTCACCATTACACCGTGCAGGAGGAATATAGTACTTTAATAACATCACTAGAATAGCACATAGATGATATTCAACTAGATCACATAAAGAGAGAGATGAACCACATAGCTACAGCGGAGCCCTCAGCCCCGGGGGTGAATTACTCCCTCCTCATCATGGAGACAGCGATGGCGGTGAAGATGGCGGTGGAGACGGCGGTGGAGATGACTCCGGGGGCAATTCCCCGTCCCGGCGGCGTGCCGGAACAGAGATTTCTGTCCCCCGAATTGGAGTTTCGCGATGGCGGCGGCTCTGGATGGTTTTCTCTGATTTCGTCGAACGCGCTCGAGGATTTAGGTCAGGGACGACTAAATAGGCGAAGAGGCGGAGTCGGAGGGGCCACAGGGGGCCCACACACTAGGGGGGCGCCCCCCCTTGGCCGCGCCGCCCTGTGGGGTGGGGCCCCCCTGGCATGCAGCGACCCAGGAAAAACCCTAACATGAGATTTTATTCGTTGCTTGTTTTTCGCATCGTTTTGGCGTCATCATGCATGCATCATATCATCTACATGTTGTTGTCAAACTAAAATTATTTGAATAAACTTATTTTTTTCTCTTTCTCATATGGTTTTATAAAACCTCCTCTCCTTTTTCTTATTTGGAAATAAAACTAAAACCAAAATATTTTCAGAATTATATGAAAACTTGTTTGAATAAAAATATAGTTTTAAGAAATGTTTGTAAACCCCTCCATCTCCTATCTAAAAGTTTCCAGTGAGACAGATAAGAATAAGAAGAAGAAATGAAGCGAAGAGAAGAAGTCAGCAGGCTAATCTGGCCAATCGTGGCATGTTCTTTCTTTAAGCCCAATTGCACCTCGTTGCATGCATGCAGGGTGCAGCCCACCTCCTTTGTTCTCTCTCCATCGAACCAGCAGGCCACCTCCTTTCTTCTTTCCATCGAATCCAGGCCCAAGTACCGATCCATCTACCTAGTGTTGCTTTCTTCTTCGTACGGCCGAAGATCGGGAGCTCCACGTCGCCTCTGAGCGTGATGGGACGGCATTGGCGGCGTTGGGGGTATGCACCTGTATTCAGGTGAATACCAAAGAATCTGAGCAAAATAAAATTTTATACATCTATCCATATGGCAGCCTACTAGCCCATGCGGCCAACCCGCACACGATCGGCTCACACGAACTCAGGTCGCCCCACGCACGCACACACGGCAGCAGGCGGGCGGTAGCGCGGCAGGCCCAGGCGAGTAGCGGCACGGCGATCGGCAGGAAGCGGCGGAGCACCGGCCAGCGGAGCATGCTGCAGGCGCCGCTGACGTTAACTGCCAGGACGCCACTCCCCACGTAATCTTCAGTCTTCACCTCTTATTCCCCTGATTCCCTCCCTATCGCATCAGTCTGGTTGATTAGTACTTAGCAACCATATTAGTTGTTTTGGAGAGTAGTAGACTAGCACTAGAAGTAGCATATATAATTTCTTAGATGCAGCTTATAATTTATTAATATTCCTAAATTTCTTCCTTATTTCCTCGTGTAAATCCTGGAGCCGCCACTGTGGGACGGACGAGCTGTCTCGGTTCCCTCCTATAAAACCAACCTCGGCTCTACCCTGCAACCCTAGCGTCCCTCCTTCCTTTTCCCCTAGCGCCGCCACTCCTCTTTTCCTTCTTTCTCCGCACCCGCTCGTTCCCCCGCAAGCAGGCAGCTTGCTGCTCCCACGCGCCTCCGCCCTCGTCGCCCCGCACACGCGATCAAGCAGCGCCGCGCCGAGCTCATCCCGGCCTCCTCTGTCCCGGCGCTCGACCACGCCTCAAGCCCGCTCCGTGACCATCAGCTTCGTCCGCGCCATCAAGAACACCAGTCGTGTTTCGTCGCCCATCTCCGGCTATTTCGGCGCCCAGCTGCATGTCCCCGTGGCCGCGGGCGTCCACCTCCAACGTGTGCTGCGCGCGGGACTCCAACCCGGCCAGACCGTGCTCAGCCCCATGTCCATCTCCGCTTCCAAGCGCTGCCCCGACGTGTCCCTCCGAACTCCATCTTCCTTCGCTCATACAAGGCCTGCACCGCGCGTCCGCGACGCCTCCATGTCCGCCGGCGGGCGGCGCCACCTCCTGTACACGAGCGCAGCACCGCATGTCTTCTCCGTCCGCCTCCGGTGGCAGCACCTGTTCTCGTCAACGTCCATCAGGTCGAGGCGCGACCTGCTGCTACTTCAAGTTGCCGCGCGCCCGTTTCCAGTAAAGATCCTTTGATCAGCTAGACTGGTTCGTTTCTTGTACTGCCTGTGTGTGATCCTGTGTTCAATCTCCAAGCCATGCAAAGCCACCCTTTTTACTTATTTAGTCCTTTGCTGCCTCCGCCAGTGACCTCCGGTGACACATCTACAGCAGATCCTAGACAGTGCATGGTCAGCAGCACCCACTCCCGCGTGTCGGCCACTGCATCTTGGTGAGAACAGTCCCCGTTCGTCTCCTGTTTTATAAATCTAAATGACATAAATAATATATCTATTTTATTGTGTACAATCTAAATATGCCATCCATGTTTGCTGTTGCCTCATGCATCATATAATTTCGTGATAGTTTGCATCATCACCTAATAGATAACATATGGAATATGTGGGATATTATATATGTGTTGTCCCAGTTCCATTTAACTTTGATGTAGCTCACCCCTGCCATGTTTGCTACACTAATCCACCCTTAAGTTTGTCGGTAGAAAATGCAACTCCAACCTAATTTGTGTATCCGGGGTTCCGACTCCCATTAAATTGGATAAGTGCATCGCATCATATCTGCCATGTCATGCATGCATATCATTTTGATCATGCCGGTTCTTCTTCCGTAGTTATAAGCTTTGCATCCGATGTTTGTTGTAGCATTTGCTTCTTCCCGAATAGGATCGCGAAGTGGTGTTGTGAGATACGATAAGTTCTTCGGATGTCCCTCGGCAAGCTTTAACAGGCAAGCATTTTCCCCTATACTTCTGCCCCTGCAGAAGTCACTCACCTATTTTATTTTGCCTTCTCCCTCATGCTATCCTTGAGTCGCGTTCTTGTCACGTGTCCCTTCCACTTGTTACCTCAAGCAGCTAATATTGCCACCATCACCTCCTACAGCTATTGTTTGGTTATCGGGTCTGCCTTGCGAGTCGTAGTGCATGCTAGTGCTTTTATATCTCGTTACCATTATTGCTATCTTATCGGGATATCTGTTGGGGATCATGACACATGCTACATGGTTATATCTGTTGAGGGTATCATGGTTACTTGTTAATAATTGTTAAGCGGAGGCATCGGTGGGTCAGCTGATCGTTTTGTGATGGCTCACTTGTGTTTCTTTAAAGCTTAGGACCCGAGTTCCTGTTATCTGTTCCGAGACTGAGCGCTCTAACCACACGTGGGTATGCCTATGGGTCTCCCCTCGACCACTGCCGGAATCTACAGCTTTGTCCAGTGGCCACAACTAGTTCGTAATGTTATACCATTTGTTATTGCGTGCATGCCAGCTTGTTACTTATTTACTTTGGGAAGCCCCTGGGTGCCTTGTATCCCTTGTTTCTGGTATGCACGTATAGGATGCGGTACGTTCGTTCATCGATGCTGAAGCGGGTCATTCGCCCCAGTGTGTGTTTTGACCATGGTTTTAAATAGCCGGCTATAGCCTGGCTATAGCCCGGCTATAGCCTTTCAGGAGACCTGCCGCTGCGGCTATGCTCTTTGTAGGCTAAATGAGAAAAAACCCCTAATAGGCTGCTATAGCTTAATTTAGCCCTGGTTTAGCCTCTAATTTAGCCGCTAAACCTCCTGTATTTTGAATTTATCTTCTCTTTTATTTTTTATTTCTTGTTTTCCGAATTTGCGTTCAGTATAATTAGATAGAACTTGTGAGTTGAATATCTGAATACTTGTTTACCTTCAATAGTTAAATGAGTTGTATCACAAATCGTATTTGAGTCATAGTTTTTCTCTTCTTTTGGTAAGATATGATAAAAATATTTCAAAATTTTGAAAAAAGGCTAAATGGAATAGCCCGCTATAACCCGGCTATAGCCTTTTATAGCCTCTAAAAATATTGCGGCTAAATGAGATAGCCCGCTATTTTAAACTATGGTTTTGACCCTCGGAAGCCGTAGGCGCAAACAACTAGGTCTGTCTCGGAGATTCGGCCGGACTTCGATTCGGGTTCAACTTAGTTAGGTGGCTTCCTGGACATTGTTGTAGTGAAGGAGAGTGAGAGTCGTGATATCTTTCCCTCGCCAGGTTGGGTTGATCGTGCGTGTGGGCATATTTGGGCACCCCTGCATGGTTACATCTTATCGATAAGCCGCGTCCGCGGTTATGGACGACTTGGAGCTGTATGACTCGACCATAGACAACTTACACATGTTGTTTCATTACTAATAACTTGTGTAGTAAGATAGAACAATTTAAATAATAACTGGTTAAAACTTGTCAACCGTGTGAGTGCCCTTGTAAGTACTTCCTTGCGAGGGGGGAACGCATCGGCTGTGTTATGTTTGCAGAGTATAGAACTGTTAGTTTATGCGCTCTCTCACCTTCTTTGATTAGACGAATGTAGTAGAGTGTCTCTATAGGTTTTTAGTGCATGCGCGCTGCCGCTTAACCCCACCATATTGCCTATGATGTTCCTCTTGCGTCCTCTAAGTCCCCTGTGTGCCTCAAGTACAAAGGACGACTGGTTGACGAATGCTTATACGTCTTGAAGTCTTGTTAAGTACGAACCCGTACTTATTGCTGCTTCTACGGGATATAAACGGGCAGGTATGAAGATATGTTCGATGAAGACGACGCTAGCAAGGTTACCCTTCCGGCTTGGCCTGGGCAGGGTTATGGACGCCACTGGTTATCTTCAGGACTCTTAGTCCAAATTTGTATCTTGTCCGTACTCGGACGTATTTGATCTTCTGTATGATTTGGATCTTTGTATTGTATATTTGTATCTTGACTCGTTGGAGTCGTTGTTGTAATATATATATGTATCTTGTGGGCTCTATTGTAAACCTGTTGTAATGTAACCGCTCGTGATTGATTCCACCCGCATCGCGTGCATGCTTCGGCGTGTACGAGGCGCTTGGTGGTGCGTCTCCTAGAATCGATATCGTGCGGATTTCGGCGGGTTCGCTGGAATCCTCATGGTACCGGTTTTGGGGCGTCACATGGCACCCCTCTGGCCCTTCTTCGGTGCTCTGGAAGCTTCCGGGAATTTTAAGATCTTCGGTGTTGATTTCGTCCGATTCCGAGAATATTTCCTTACTAGGATTTCTGAAACCAAAAACAGCAGAAAACAACAACTGGCCCTTCGGCATCTCGTCAATAGGTTAGTTCCGGAAAACGCATAAATATGACTTAAAGTATGCATAAAACATGTAGATATCATCAATAATGTGGCATGGAACATAAGAAATTATCGATACGTCGGAGACGTATCAGCATCCCCAAGCTTAGTTCCTGCTCGTCCCGAGTAGGTAAACGATAACAAAGATAATTTCTGGAGTGACATGCCATCATAATCTTGATCATACTATTGTAGGCACATGTAATGAATGCAGCGATCCAAGACAATGGTAAATGACATGAGTAAGCAACTGAATCATAAAGCAAAGACTTTTCATGAATAGTACTTTCAAGACAAGCATCAATAAGTCTTGCATAAGAGTTAACTCATAAAGCAATAAATCAAAGTAAAGGTATTGAAGCAACACAAAGGAAGATTAAGTTTCAGCGGTTGCTTTCAACTTGTAACATGTATATCTCATGGATATTGTCAATGTAAAGTAATATAACAAGTGCAATATGCAAGTATGTAGGAATCAATGCATAGTTCACACAAGTGTTTGCTTCTTGAGATGGAGAGAAATAGGTGAACTGACTTAACATAAAAGGTAAAAGAAAGGCCCTTCGCAGAGGGAAGCATCGATTGCTATATTTGTGCTAGAGCTTTGGTTTTGAAAACATAAAGAGAGCATAAAAGTAAAATTTTGAGAGGTGTTTGTTGTTGTCAACGAATGGTAGTGGGCACTCTAACCCCCTTGCCAGACAAACCTTCAAAGAGCGGCTCCCATGAATTATTTTTATTTTTGGGTGGCACTCCTTCCAACCTTTCTTTCACAAACCATGGCTAACCGAATCCTCGGGTGCCTGCCAACAATCTCATACCATGAAGGAGTGTCTTTTTATTTTACTTTTATTATGATGACACTCCTCCCCACCTTTGCTTTCTCAAGCCATGGCTAACCGAATCCTTCGGGTGCCGTCCAACAATCACATACCATGGAGGAGTGTCTATTTTTGTTAATTAATTTGGGACTGGGAATCCCATTGCCAGCTCTTTTTGCAAAATTATTGAATAAGCGGATGAAGCCACTAGTCCATTGGTGAAAGTTGCCCAACAAGATTGAAAGATAAACACCACATACTTCCTCATGAGCTATAAAACATTGACACAAATCAGAGGTGATAAATTTTGAATTGTTTAAAGGTAGCACTCAAGCAATTTACTTTGGAATGGCGGAGAAATACCATGTAGTAGGTAGGTATGGTGGACACAAATGGCATAGTGGTTGGCTCAAGGATTTGGATGCATGAGAAGTATTCCCTCTCGATACAAGGTTTAGGCTAGCAAGGTTATTTGAAACAAACACAAGTATGAAGCGGTACAGCAAAACTTACATAAAAGACATATTGTAAACATTATAAGACTCTACACCGTCTTCCTTGTTGTTCAAACTCTTACTAGAAATTATCTAGACCTTAGAGAGACCAATTATGCAAACCAAATTTTAGCAAGCTCTATGTATTTCTTCATTAATAGGTGCAAAGTATATGATGCAAGAGCTTAAACATGAGCACAACAATTGCCAAGTATCAATTTATTCAAGACATCATACCAATTACCACATGTAGCATTTTCTGTTTCCAACCATATAACAATTAACGAAGCAGTTTCAACCTTCGCCATGAAAATTAAAAGCTAAGAACACATGTGTTCATACGAACTAGCGGAGCGTGTCTCTCTCCCACACAAGCATTTATTCAAACAAAAACAAAAACAAAAACAAACAGACGCTCCAAGTAAAGTACATATGATGTGACCGAATAAAAATATAGTTTCAAGAGAAGGAACCTGATAATTTGTCGATGAAGAAGGGGATGCCTTGGGCATCCCCAAGCTTAGACGCTTGAGTCTTCTTGGAATATGCAGGGATGAACCACCGGGGCATCCCCAAGCTTAGATCTTTCACTCTTCTTGATCATATTGCATCATCCTCCTCTCTTGACCCTTGAAAACATCCTCCACACCAAACTCGAAACAAACTCATTAGAGGGTTAGTGCATAATCAAAAACTCACATGTTCAGAGGTGACACAATCACTCTTAACACTTCTGGACATTACTCAAAGCTACTGGAAGTTAATGGAACAAAGAAATCCATCCCACATAGCAAAAGAAGCAATGCGAAATAAAAGGCAGAATCTGTCAAAACAGAACAGTCCGTAAAGACGAATTTTAAAGAGGCACCAGACTTGCTCAAATGAAAATTCTCAAATTGAATGAAAGTTGCGTACATATCTGAGGATCACTCACGTAAATTGGCATAATTTTCTGAGTTACCTACAGAGAATTAGGCCCAGATTCGTGACAGCAAGAAATCTGTTTCTGCGCAGTAATCCAAATCTAGTATGAACCTTACTATCAAAGACTTTACTTGGCACAACAATGCAACAAAACTAAGATAAGGAGAGGTTGCTACAGTAGTAACAACTTCCAAGACTCAAATATAAAACAAAATACTGTAGTAAAATAAACACATGGGTTATCTCCCAAGAAGTTCTTTCTTTATAGCCATTAAGATGGGCTCAGCAGTTTTAATGATGCACTCGCAAGAAATAGTATTTGAAGCAAAAAGAGAGCATCAAGAGGCAAATTCAAAACACATTTAAGTCTAACCCACTTCCTATGCAAAGGAATCTTGTACACAAATGAATTCATGAAGAACAAAGTGACAAGCATAAGAGGATAAGACACGAGTAACTTCAAGATTCTCAACATAAAGAGGGGAAACTTAATATTATTAAGATGCATATAACCATGTTTCCCTCTCTCATAATAACTTTCAGTAGCATCATTGATGAAATCCACAATATACCCATCACTTAAAACATTCTTATCATGGTTCATATGCATAGAAGTATCATTAATTTTGGCATAAGAAGAGTTCTTCTCATTAATAGTAATTGGAGCAAGATTATTATCAAGAATTTGAACATGGTAAACAAGTTACATATTAAGGGAATTGTTTTTGGTAATCCAATCATGACTATGACAAGTTTCATAAGGATAGTTATAACCTATATCATAGCATTCTTTATAATAATCATCAAAGGTCGGAGGCACACTGTCATCATAAGAAATAGAATAGTTATCTTTCACAGTCGGTTTATCTGTGACCATACCATCATTGTTATTAGACTGAGATGTATCAAACACATAATGATCAGTAAGAAAAGGATTTTCAAACACCTCTTCCCCAAGCTTAGAGCTTTCTATATCATTATGGGAGGAAGCATGGATAGCACTGATACTATGGCAATTATTATCATCATCATTTTCAGAATTAGTTTCCCAGAGATTTGCAATATCAAAAGTAGTGTGCTCATTCAAATAATGATCACTAATGTATGTAAAGGGCATAGGAAGATCATTGTATTCAGATTCATTATCATAATAATTATTAGGAGCAACATACTTACGGTTACCTAGCGTTATCTCATTCACGCGGGGATATGCCGTTACCTCTTTCTCTTTATTCTCCTTCTTCTTCTTCTTCTTCGTTCCCTTCTTCTTCTTCTTCTTCTTCTTCTTCTTCTCTTCCTTCTCTTCGTTCCCTTCTTTAGGAGGAAGAGGCTTGAAGGGTGGCTTGTCCGCATAACCTGATTTACTTTCAGAAACAATAGAAGAAACTTGGGAGGATTCCTCCTTTTCGTTAATTAGTTCAAAACACACAACGGTCCTATCATATTTTGGCAAGGTGTCATCTTCTAAAATATTTTGTATGTAAGTATTTGTATGGCTATTATCAATGCAATAAGAAAAACACCCATGCGGGACGTCATCAATATCAAGATCACTCATATGTAACAAAGAGATTTTTCTTGAGAGCTCTTCACACCACAAAAATAAAGTAAGTTCATCATGCTGATTAGGAGTAATTTCATCATCACAATACCAATTTGTAGCACTCATGGGTTTCAAATTATCATTGGAGGAGCATTGAAAATTAAAATGACCCACTCCATGGCAAAGTTCACAAATAAAAGGATAGAGGGCACACACTTTTTTACCAAGATCATCTAGAGCCCTAAACCACTTTCTAGTTTTTTCATTAATATGATGGATACAATATTCATCTTTGATTTGATTAATTCCACAAGGTCTATGCATTCCACAAAAATTAACATGCTTATAGGAAATAGCATTCTTAGGAGTTTGAGCATGCTTATTGCAATCATTAACAACAATTTCATTCTTCATGCAAGCCTCTTTAAAAGGTTCATGATACTTATCAAAATTCTTCTTAGGCAATTCAAAATGAGAAGCAAAGGCTTTATAAAGATTTGCAGCAACTTGAGAGTCAAGACCATAAGTAGCACTCATATCTCGAAATTTATCAGTATCCATAAAAGCTTCAATGCATTCATAATCATAATTTATACCTGACTCTTCACCTTTGTTATTCTCCCATCCTTCAGCGTTCTCCTCAATCCGATCAAGAAGATCCCACCTAGCTTCAACCTCCTTGCTTGTGAAAGATCCCTCCGAACAGGCATCCAGATAGTCCTTGTGTTGTCCTGAAAGCCTCGCATAAAAATTGTTAACAATAACATTACGGGGGAGCTCATGAATGGGACATTTGAGCATTAGTGACTTCAATCTGCCCCACGCTTGAGAAATACTCTCTCCATCACGAGGATAAAAGTTATAAATATAATTCCTATCAATATGCACTTCATAAGGAGGATAAAATTTAGAATAAAAGAGTGATACAATTTCCTCCCAACCAAGAGAATGACTATTCTTCAACAATTTATACCAATGCGCCGCTTTACCAGACAGCGAAACAGAGAATAGCTTCTTCCTTACATCATCCATAGAGATACCTGCACACTTGAATAACCCGCATAATTCATGCAAAAACAGTAAATGATCTCCAGGATGGACAGTTCCATCCCCTTCATAGCGGTTATCTATAACACGTTCAATAATTTTCATGGGTATCTTGAAAGCAGTACTTGCAGTAGGTGGATTTAAAATATCACAAGCATTATTAGAATTATCGCATATGGGAGATAAAGCATTATCAGAACAAATTTCTCCCCTAAAGATGGGAAGCTAAAAAGATCACAGAAACTAGCTTCCCCAAGCTTAGACTTATCCATAGCATTAGCAGTGATTGCGTTCATACCAATAACATTGCTACTAGCATGCAAATGAGGTTCCATAGGTTCTTTAATTTTCGCATCACACAATTCATGTCTTAACTTAGGAAATAAATTAAAAAGCTCATAGTTGTTTTCCATTATGCCTTACTAGTGTAAAACAAGAAACAAAAAGATGCAATTGCAGGATCTAAAGGAAATAGCTTCGAGTACTTACAATGGCGCCGGAAAATAGCTTAGTAGCCGAGATCCGGAGTGTGAGTACCTTTTACCTTTCCTCCCCGGCAACGGCGCCAGAAAAGTGCTTGATGTCTACGGGTGCTTCTATTCTTGTAGACAGTGTTGGGCCTCCAAGAGCAGAGGTTTGTAGAACAGCAACAAGTTTCCCTTAAGTGGATCACCCAAGGTTTATCGAACTCAGGGAGGAAGAGGTCAAAGATATCCCTCTCAAGCAACCCTACAATCACGATACAAGAAGTCTCTTGTGTCCCCAACACACCAAATACACTTGTCAGATGTATAGGTGCACTAGTTCGGCGAAGAGATAGTGAAATACAAGTAATATGGATGTATATGAGTGGTAATAGCAATCTGAATAAAATATGGCAGCGAGTAAACATGCAACAAAACAGTAAACAAACGGAGATTCGATGCTTGGAAGCAAGGCCCAGGGATCCTGCTTTCACTAGTGGACACTCTCAACAATGATCACATAATAGGACTACTCTACACCCTCTTGTTGGATGATGAACACCACTAATTGTGTAGGATTACACGAACCCTCAATGTCGGAGTTAACAAGCTCCACAATATTCAATGTTCATATTTAAATAACCTTAGAGTGCAAGATAGATCAACACAATTACACCGAGAACTAACATAGCATGCACACTATCACCATCACACTATGAAGGAGGCATAGATCACATCAATACTATCATAGCAATAGTTAACTTCATAATCTACAAGAGATTACAATCATAACCTACGCCAAGTACTACACGATGCACACACTGTCACCATTACACCGTGCAGGAGGAATAGAGTACTTTAATAACATCACTAGAGTAGCACATAGATGATATTCAACTAGATCACATAAAGAGAGAGATGAACCACATAGCTACAGCGGAGCCCTCAGCCCCGGGGGTGAATTACTCCCTCCTCATCATGGAGACAGCGATGGCGGTGAAGATGGCGGTGGAGACGGCGGTGGAGATGACTCCGGGGGCAATTCCCCATCCCGGCGGCGTGCCGGAACAGAGACTTCTGTCCCCCGAATTGGAGTTTCGCGATGGCGGCGGCTCTGGATGGTTTTCTCTGGTTTCGTCGAACGCGCTCGAGGATTTAGGTCAGGGACGACTAAATAGGCGAAGAGGCGGAGTCGGAGGGGCCACAGGGGGCCCACACACTAGGGGGGCGCCCCCCTTGGCCACGCCGCCCTGTGGGGTGGGGCCCCCCTGGCACCCCTCTGGCCCTTCTTCGGTGCTCTGGAAGCTTCCGGGAATTTTAAGATCTTCGGTGTTGATTTCGTCCGATTCCGAGAATATTTCCTTAATAGGATTTCTGAAACCAAAAACAGCAGAAAACAGCAACTGGCCCTTCGGCATCTCGTCAATAGGTTAGTTCCGGAAAACGCATAAATATGACTTAAAGTATGCATAAAACATGTAGATATCATCAATAATGTGGCATGGAACATAAGAAATTATCGATACGTCGGAGACGTATCAGTCCCTTCCAAGATTAGCTCTCCTTATACTTGTTGATAACCCAAAATTTGTTTCAGCAGGAAAAATGGTCCAAGATTTTGAACTTGAAAGGCCTGAAGGGGATCGTCTTCTCGACACCCTTTCTCTCCTTGAAACTGATGGTGATCTGGCGCGTCACAGTATTGCTGACGCGCGGACCGCATTTACGCGCCTGTTCCCCTACTTCTTCCCGAAGAAAAGCGCGTCAGACACCTTTTCCGAGCTTGCTAAGTGCTTTGTTCCTGAAGAAGATCTTGGGTTGGCTTTCCGACAGGAAAACCTGAAGATTGGCATTGAAGGCACCATAGCTTTGGTTGCCAAGAGCCAGCAAGGCGTCGACTGGGCGAGAGCTGGTGACACGAAGAAGATCAACAAGGAGAGGTGGCAATCTTTGATCAAGGCTGCCTAGCCACACTCGAAGAAGATCCTCTCCTTCCTCGGATACAAGCCAGCTACTCCCTCCAGTTCTGTCAAGCCGGAGGTCAAGTAGACCAACTTACACCTTCGTTTGCTATTTTTCTTTTGGTAGATGTCGATATCTCTATGATATATGACTATTTTCATCGACTCATTAGGAGTTGACCTTTTGTAATGGGGCATCACTTTTGTAAATATCCCAACTTATCAATGAGAAGGAATGATCCAATGCTTACTTATTGATGTCGACCTTTTCTTTCTTCCAGTTGATATTTGACAACTACTCTAAGACTGCTGGAAATCCGCCTGCTTCAGCTGCTACCTCTTACTCGAACCGGATTCCTGCCGACGTTTCCCTTGACTACTCTTCATATGCCAATTTGGACCAATCCAAAATTGAATGAACTTCGGCAACAGCTCCAAACTTTGAAAAAACAATCCCTTATTGTTATGGAACAATCCCGCAAATCGTCAGAACGAGAAAAATAGCTCTCCAACAAGCCCAGGAAGCTTTTACATTGAAAGAAACTGCAACTTCCGAAGCTACGCAAGTTGTATCTCGAGAAAATTATATGCTTGAATTGATGGCTGCCGCGAGTTTGGAAATGGCAGGTATGTTTTGCAATTCTTGCTCTCCTCTTGCTCATCGTTATCTTTTCATCTTATTGTGCCCTGTCCTCCGAACAGGCTCTTTCTTGGACACCGCTGCCGAAGATCAACGAGTTGAAGCCAGATCCACTGTCCTTGTTAATCTTGCCTTGGATAATAACTCCAGTTTTTGGTATTCTCCGGATCGGACCCGAAAAATTGTCAGATTTCAAGATCACGCGGGTCAAGTTCGAGAATATCTCGCGTTTTGTACCAAGGCTCTAGCCAGAGTTTACAATGCCATGTTTCCTCGGAACCCTCAACCAAAAACTCTTCCAGAATTAATGACTAAGTTCAAGGATACGAATCAGATCCATGGTTTTGTTAAACAACAGTTGCTTGCTGGTGCCCGGTTTGCCATGATTATGTTGCCAATATGCCATCCGAAGTTTGACATATCCAATACTGTCGAACGTTGTCATGCCAAATTGAAGAAGCGGAGGAGAAACATCGACAAGATCAACGATGAGGTGACACCTATAGCCGAGGAAATGATCACAGATCTTCTCCGTATGGATACTGAGTTTTTCTCTTATGGTCATTATGCCGATGCTCCTGAAGGCAAATGGGTACAAATAGATGATCTTGTATGAGGAGAATATCTCCTGCCCATAAAAACTTACTTGTATATTGCGAGAAGTATGTATATTGCGAAGACTGTTTGTTTTTCCTCTTGCTCTAGCCCCCGAGTATTTGGATAGGCATATGTACACTTATTACTCGCGAGGTGTTGTAACCAAGGCAAATAATTTGTGTTTAATATATTGTATAACTCAAGTTTATTGAGTGATACCGGCGTATCCCTCCATGAAAGCAGCAAAATAAGAAAGGTAGAAGATGGAGTTGCCCGGAAGATGATGGGGCTGGAGTTCAAAAAAGTAGAGAAAGCTCCGGAAGAAGTCCGAAGCCGGAAGGCCTAAACCGCGTTCAAAATGAGCGGTGAAGACAACGTGTTCATCGGGCTCCGGCTCAGGTTGCCGCTCCTTGCCCGGAATACGGCACCAGACCCCTTGTGGTATTCTCCGGGATTGGTAAAGCCAATCGATTTCAGCCTCTGTCACATCGGAGCCCATCCAGGCCCCGCGCGTATAAGATTCGAGATTAGCGGCAGATTGGCCGGCAGCGCTCTGGCTGGAGCTGCCGGTTTCCTTTCCTAGGTTACCGATAGCCTGAGCGGAGCTACCGGTATCTTCTTCAGTCCGGGCAAGGTCCGCCTCGAGCCCATCGAAGGTGTCCTCAGCCGGAGTCCCCTCCCTGGAAGAGGTGGTGGGGGTCTCACTGTGATGACTGCTGGCGGAGGATTCTGTTAGGTACTCTTCGGAAAACATACCGGTCTAAAATTCCAAAATCTACCCACAAACAGATTTCCCTGAATCTAGCCTCTCGCGAAGATCTACGAGTAAGAGAAAAAGCAAAAGAAAAGGAAGGGTAAATACACTACCGGCCCAAGAACAAGGAGGCAAAGGGAAAAGAGTGTAGAGACATCGAGGCTAACCTGGAGCGGCGGAGAACGATGAAGACGACGGCCGCCAGAGTTGGGCGAGCTAGCAGAGGGCGGCGGATGAAGGAGAAGAAGAAGAGAGTGCCGTGGCGGCGCTCTGGGGAGAAGATGCGAGGAGGCAATGAGGAACCTCGGCGGGGCAGGGCCCTGCAGAGCTTCTTGGAGGAGTTCGCCGGAGAGCGGAGTCTTGGCGGCGAACGGCGGCGAAGGGAGCGCAAAGGGCAAGGGCTAAGAAGAGCTCTGGAACTTGGTGAATGCGGGAAGAAGAGGATGTGGAACCGCAACGCCCTTAAATAGAGGAGGAGTTCGTGGGCCAGAAACTGCTGGGCCGCGGCGTTTCGCCTCGTGGGCCGCCATGTGGCGCGGACATACACGCGCGAAAAATAAGATGCCACAGGGAGGCCACATGGATCCGGAACGGCAGCAAGGATCCGGTGTGGCACCATAAATGCTAGCGCAGAAGTAGAAGGGAAGTGACCCCTGACACTGCTGCGTCACAAACAGTGCGCATGTCTCTGACGGGCACTGTTTCCAAGATATTCTTGACTTCGTCGAGGAGAGTTTAATGGCAAAGCTACCGGAAAATATCGGTACGTTGAGGTGGATCCAGCAGAGATGCCGGAAGGTTTTAAACCGGTACGGTGAATAGAGGAACCTAGCATGGTCCGTTGGATAGAATCCGCCGGACTATACCAGCTTCGGGGACTAATGTTGGGGGGATGACCCCCGGTAGGCCAAAGGCATGCCGAACTGGCCTTGTTAAAGCTATCGAGGTACCGTTTTAAAGATTATTCCGGACAATGGAGTTAAGCTTGTGGCCAAGTGAGTCTATGCCGGTATCCCAGGAGGGGTATACCGGAATAAGCTAAGAAGGTACCGGACTACCGGTACAAGCTACACTGTAGCACGTCGGCAAGCTGGTCAAAGATTCTCTCAGAAGCTAGAGGACAAAGATGAGCGAAGCACTTCAGCTTTAATCGAAGCTCTGAGGCCAAAGGCAGAAGATGACGCAAAAGATACCGGGAGAGGTCACCACCTCCTGATTAAAGTCATAACCGGTGTCACCTGGGCCAAAGTGGCTTTGTAAAGTAGTTTGTCTAGTCAAAGATGCCATTAGGGTTTCTTGCTCTGTAAGCCACCCTCTCCCCTATATAAGGAGAGGGGGTACACCCTAACACGGGTACGTGCTATTTGGTATCTGAAAGCCAGTAACCTGATTCGAGCATGGAATAGAGAGATCCAAAGTTGAGTTAGAGCTAGTGTTCTTCTTCTTCAACCTCTGTCCAAGGCCAAGTTCTTCAGGAAACATACCGGTAATCCATCCGAAATTCATCCCGTAGTTACCAAAACCCTCCCCCGAATCCTCTAGCGCATATTCGGCCCCAACTTAAGCCATCCCATGGCATCTGTCTGTTCACCACGACGACAGCGGGCCTGGTGCAGCGGTAGAGCCTCACCGCCTGTGACCGAGAGGTCCTAGGTTCGAGTCACGGTCTCCTCACATTGCACTTCGTGAGGGTAAGGCTTGCCACTAACACCTTCCCCAGACCCCGCACAATGCGGGAGCTCTCAGCACTGGGTACGTCCATTTTATATATTTGCACGATATCGATCTATGTTGCGAAATTCTTAAATAGCATTTGATTAACTAAACTATGTCCAAAACAATACTTATTTTTTGACTGGAGGGAGCAAGATATTATCTTCCTTTTTGCGGGGAAAGTAATTAATATGATAACTGTCATCAAATCTCAAAGTAAAAGTATGGACTCATCCGTATAATGTACCATACCAACGTACATCAATCATGTACCCGCTTAATTCTTGATCCATGGAAGACCAGCAAGTAAGCTCCCTTTGTACACACCGGCGAAGGCATAGCATGGCATCTCAACACTACCTGTACAAATGTTTGTCCTCGGATCGTAGACCCACAGCGAATGTACTCTGTGTGTTCGATCGTAAATCCAGTACTGCGATATCCAGAAGACAATCTTACCATCATCGAGTACCCACAAGGGATAACGTACCGTGACTTGCGTCACACGGACTCCAGCAACTTTGGTATGGGATGGTGACGGTGTGCCGTTTTGACCAGAGAACCTTCTCAGTGTCCGTGAGAAACCACAAATCAATGGAAGCGTTGCTTTTGGTAGGGCGGTAGTCGACTGCAACCAGGCAGTCACTCAGCTCAACCAAGGTGACGGTCCTTTGGATTGACAGTGGGAGGTAAAGAAGACCCGGCCGCCATTTCTCCATGTCGAGGTCGTGCGGCAATGTGATCGAAGCGGGAGCCGGTGTAGCCCAGAAAATAGAGGACCCCCTTAACAAGGGCCGTACACCTAGGGAAAGTTGTAAATGATGACGAGGGGCAACCTGTCTTCCTCCACTCGCCGGCGCCGCCAAGGGTGAGGATCATTCAGGAATGCTACGTTGAGCTCAAATGGCAGCAGGCATATTGATTTGGATTTAAATTTTCCGTGAATTCTCATTAGACCGAGGACTTTTGCATTCTGCTTGATGTGGATATAAATAAAAGAAGAATTTTGGATCCATGATGTTTTTATTGTACCACTCTTTGGATGTAATGTTTATGGAACGGTGTTCGACGAGTGTTATGCCAATGACTTACACACCACAACCGCACTTTTACCTATGCCCACAATACAAATATTGACAGCGCCTTCTTACCCTCATTTAGTTGGCATTGTTTTTATGGGTGGAAACGACAATAACAAACACAATGTTCTCAGATCCAAAGATCATCAAGACCAAGCTACGCAACAAGATGTATGTGATGGTTTTTCATGACTAATGATATGCAGGATTCGTTGTAGAGGTTTCAAATGTCTTGATCGATAAAATTACCGGAAGATATTTAAGAAAAAAAATGATAAAACAATGCCATTCCGAGGACTTGAGTATGCCATTACATCTTCAATCTATACCTAATAATAAGAGGGAGGATTGTTTCCGTCGTCCAACACTTTTTTGGACAGGTTTACCCTCCCACCAAAATACATAATACATACAATGCCATGGTACCTCTTCGTTCCTAAGTCACCTAACATAACGGTTGGTTTTTTTCCCTTATGACCCTTCGTCCGTCAAGTCTCTGGGCGTCTCCGCTGAAATAGGAAAAAGTTATGTATTAGGTCCGGTCTCTATACAAACTCTCATATATATGGCGCTATTCATCGATCAAGACGATCAACACGTCTTCGCCGGCGACTCGGTCAACTTTTGCTAGGATATGTGTCGAGGTTCCGATCTGAGAGGATGACTTTTGCAAAAATCTGTGGAGATCCGATCGAGACGACGATCGAATTTTTGTGAGGCTTTCTCGAGGATCAACAAAATACGACTACTGCAGCGATCAACCACAGAGCAACCCTAGCAGCCATAGCGTTGGTGTCGTCGTCTGGATTGGCCAGCTCGTGGGTTCGGGCTGCCGGTGGCCTAGCGGCATGGCCTGGCACAAGGAGGGTCGGTGTTCGCTCCCAGGTCGTACCGGCCCTCACGCCCGCCAAGGCTATCAACGCTCTTGGACTCGCTGCTCCGCTTCGATGACCTCATCCTCACGACACTCGAGTCTGGGAAGGCCGACAGCAGCTTCCTCGCCAAGTCTCGCACTCCGCTGGCCGTCTGCCGCATCAACAAGGACCTGATACGCGGCGTTGTCCTGGCCGCCCTCATGGTGGAGGACGATGAGCACGGCAAGCAGATCGAACGGTACAAACTTGCGGCTCAGTTTGAGACTCTGTGGGGCTGGTTCCCATCCAGGTGTGGCGAAGTTTCCCTCTACATGCTCGCCATCTCAGCTTTTCTTCGGTGATCCTTGGAGCTCAGCACATACCAACCGGCATGGCACAGATCGAGCAATACCAGAAGCTTCACCACAGAGCCATGGCGCCATTACGTGGAACATGCATCTCTACCTTGGAGCTCCAGTGCATGGCACGATTGTGTAACTATTAAAGCTGCTCTATTCCTAAAGCAGATTTGCCCGAGAAAGGGCCAGTCTGAATATTCAGATTTTGGTGTCGGTGAGCTGACATACTCAATGACAATCATGGCAATGGCATCGATATCTTCCCATTGCGGCAGCCCGTCCTTCAACTATGTCGTACCAATTACAACAATGGAGCTTAGCGTGGTGTTGCGGGTAATTATGTACACGAGAATAAGGAGGAATGCTTTGTGTACGGATTAGATCAAATATAAAGGTAATGATAACTAAGTATATTAAAACTAATACTAGCACAAATGAAAACATATTTGGATTGATAATTATTTAATATTATGTACTTTTTATCCACTACTATATGAAGTATTATTAATTGTGTCTGTAGTTGGTTGTGTTATATTGATTTGGTAGCTACAGGAAATTAGAGAAATATAGATCAATGAAGTATATAGTGTGAGAATTAGAGAGTCCATCAGAATGTCATTACAAATCAAAGTGGTAAATTTACATAGAGCTCTCCATGTTAACATATAGACATCTAAATTTGTCGATTTACTTAAATTTGGCTATAAGGAGAGAAACCACACTCATACTATGGTCAACGAGAGAATTTGTTTATATGTTAATCAGAATTTGGCGCAGACACCAAGCAAGCCAAGCTAGCCAAGCCAACCAATACTGCATCGGTGCATGTCCAGATCAACCAGCATGCTTTCTTAGCTAGCTTGGACGTACCTGCAAATTGCTTGATGTCAATTCATGAAGGTTAATTTAATGTTACTAAATGTTAGCCTCGATGGCTTCGAATCCTTCGATGATCTTGCCTTTCCCGACTGCGGTGTCATCAAGTATGATCTCCACCACCGAGATCGACGCTGCCGTAAATACCCGTTATTACTACGAGGCGGAGACCGACAAGGTAGGCCACGACTGAGGTATAACCAGAATGCATAGGGCGCCCGGCGGGCACAAGCAGTTTGCAGTTTCGATAATCATAGTGATGTGTATCATTGTACAAAACTTTCTTTTCGATCACGTGAGTGCTAGCTTAATTTTCAGAACATCTTTTTTTTTGTAATCATGTGTCTCCTTTCTAAAACTGTTTTTTTATTATGCTTGGTTTCTCCAGAGCAGAATATAGATCGGACCAAATATAAATGGAAAACTGAGAAATTAGTTTGAATTTTTTTGCCAGCTGTCAGAGCGACCACGAGTTTACAACCATGGTGATCGAAATTTTACCAGGGAGGCGGTTAGTGGCGGCGCAATGAGTCACGAGTACGGACTTTTTTTCCACAGTGGCATCCCTCACACACGTTGCAGCTCCGCAATCGGCGATGGTCCTCGATACTACAATCGTGCACAATCTTATCTAGGGAAATTATCTAGGTACATTTTTTATTCCGTTGCAACGCACGGGTATTGTGCTAGTATACTCCTAAAAAAGCTTCCTTATTGATATGTTTATAGTTCATAATGTATCTATTTATAATGTAGTGATTGTGCAAGACTCATACATATTGTACTAACATCTCAGGATTATTTTGTTTTTTTTCATCATTTTCTAGAGTTCACCCTACCTCGAATTCTTTCCATCCTTCGCCACTAGCCAAGTATCCTAAAGAGTTTGGACTTCATATTCGACAGAGTAACTATGTAAGTGAGCTATTGTTTAATGGACGACTCTACAACTCGGTCTTTACTATTAAAGTGAAAGATGCAATGTCACACTACCAATGATGTCACACTTCCTCCTATTTACTGTTGAAATATTGGGTCCACTTTTAATGGCCCATATTAGATTTCAGATTTCCCTATAAATCTCAAAGCCCACATTGTGGCAGTCCAAGTGGGTGACAGCTCACTAGGGAGTGGCAAGAGGTGAGAAGTTTAGTCTCACATAAAAAGTTGGAAGGAAGTTAGACCATCTTATAAGGTGGGTTGTTCCAGCACCAAGAGATGGGAAGGTTTTGCATGCAGGTATACGATGATCCTACATGAGATAATGCACAGGAGTACCAATCTCTTATTCTCTTCCAGGAGGCGATTTTCAGTCATGAACACAGGGTTCAAATGTATAGCTCATAATTTAGCAAAGGTTGTTTCTTCTCTTCAAGAGGGGTGTCCGCCATCAAGCATGCACCGGTGTGCGGCACCGCCATGGTGCCAGGTCTAAAAAGCCAATCGGGACCTAATTCGGTCAGCATCCATAGGTGTTGAACTTCCCTTTTATTGGCTAAAATTTACATATGAATTATATGTTTATACCAGGATTTGAGTACAAAAGTGTTGTGATCTAAAACAAACATAGATTTAATTGATGAAGTTTTAGGATATGGGAATTAAATACTTCTTGACATAAGTTTATAAATTTATTTCAATTTTCCATTATCATATTCGCAACGATATTGGTGTTTAGTTCCTTAAATATTTGACAAAGCTATATACAAAACAAACACTGTACTTTGAAGTGGAGGGAGAGTAAGATGATATCCGGAAAAAAAAAAAGATGATGTCTACCATTAAATCTCAAAGTATGCAGCCATCCCTGTAATTTACAATGGCAGTCAAAAAGTACTTATATACCCGCTTGATTCCTGGTCCATGGATGACCAGCAAGTAAGCTGCCTTTGTACACACCGAAAAAGGTATAGCCAGGCATGTCTGCCCCATCCGTGTAAGTGTTTGTCGGGGGATCGTACACCCGCAAAAAATGCACTACTCGCACGTCACCACCATTCAGGTACAGCGACACCCAGAAGACAATCTTCCCATCATCCAGTTTCCACAAGGGAAAACAATCTGCCCATCTTCCCATCATCCTGTCAAACGTCTTTGGGTAAGGCATGGTGATCGTGTATCGCTTCGACCAGAGAAGCTTCTCAGCGTCCGTGAGGAACCACAAATCCTTGGAAATATGGCTATCAACGTTACGGTTGTAGACTGCAACCAAGTTATCGCTCAGCTCAGCCAAGGAAACGTGGCATCGGACTGGGAGCGGCAAGTGCACGAGATCCGGCCGCCATTGCTCCGTCTGGAGGTCGTATGCTGCAATGTGATCGGGGTAGCAGTTTGTATAGCCCAAGAAATAGAGGACCCCCTTGGCAAGGGCCACACACCTAGGAGTAGTTGCAAGTTTAGTCATGGGGCAACCTGTCTCCCTCCACTCTCCGGCGCCACCGAGGGTGAGGACCTTGCAGCAACGGACTGTCGTGAGGCTTGCAGTGATGGCCAGCACCTTGGTCTCCCCGGTTGAGGAGGCCCAGCCGAACCCAAATCTGGTGGTGTGCTTGTTATGGTTGAACTCTGGGTCATCGGGCAATAGGGAGATGACACCGGTGGCTGGGTCGATCAGGCGGGGGCGCTCGTCCGCACCAAAGCGGCAGATCACGTCAAGGTTGCTGCACGCCACGATCCAGGAGTAACTTTGAAACCCAGTCTCGAAACGTATATGCCTGACGGTGTTGCCGGACCTGTCTAGGATGTGGATGCCTGCCGGCTGGCCCGGCTCCCACTTGAAGGAGGCGACGAGCGGTCCGTGGAGGGTATTGTGGGCGATAACGAAGGACGAGTCGGAGAGGAGGGACCGCCATGACCGGCAGACGGCACGGAGGCGGCAAAGCGTCTTCGCCGGCACTAGTAGAAAAAGGGGCAATAGGCCCGGTCTATTTGGGCCTTTAGACCCGGTTCCCGAACCGGGACCAATTAGGCGGGACTAAAGGGGTACCCTTTAGTCCCGGTTCAAAGATTAACCGGGCCTAAAGGCCTCGACACGTGGTGCCGCCAGGGAGCTCGCGGTGGAAGGCCTTTGGTCCCGGTTCGTGGTACGAACCGGGCCTAGGTTTCTACCAGCGTTTCTCTGCCGCGGCAGAGTTTCAGCAATGCATATATATCATTCAAGAAACCACAAAAAATCGTCATGAATATATATAGACATCGTCAACAGTACACGACATAGTCAACACAGTACACGTAATGCATGCATATTTACAATACAACACCTCCTCGACGAATTTCCTCCGCCGCACGATCTTCCGATAGTGCTCTCCACCTGGGGTAAGGACCTCGGTAATAAAGAATCCCGCGATTTCCTCTTGAATTGCTTTTATTTGATCCGCTGTTATGAGAGTGTCCCGCAGGCGTGTCATCTATATTTAAAAAAGGAGATCAATATATGAATGGAACTCAATACAATAGATGGTACTAATTAAGATTAATTGTGAAAATTTGTTATCGTACACGAGTGTGGTGTATTTGGGCATCCCCACCCTTGGGACAGGACATGTCACGCATGAAGGTGCAGACGTAGTATCCACATAAGTTATTCCCTTGTTCCTGCCTCATACACTTTACGAAAAAATAGTTCGATCAAACTAATAATCAAGCATCGTATTGAAAGTAAATATCATATATAAAGTTTCACGGACATAGCTATATATATAGTACTACTTACAGGGTAATCTTCAAATGTAAGCTCTGGTTTCCATTTACCCGGAACAGTATTGATGAACCGTTTCCAAGCCCTGTCCGGCAAAAAATAATGAGTAAATGAGTAATTGATTAGTTGATGATATCTTCGAATTAGAACAGATGAAGATGCCAATACGAAATTGATTGAAACTACCTCTGGAGGATGGCAGCCATGTCCGCCCATTCCGCATATTCTTTACGTTTCGAGTCCATGACTTTTACAACTCCAAGGGGAAGATCAATGATTAGGAGAATAAAGTGGAATCTGCACAAGCATAGCTCAATGATTACGAGAATAAAGTGGAAGGTGCACAAGCATAATGTATGTTATATATAACACTCACTTGAAGTTGTAGGGAAAGAATATATCCTCTTTGTCTGCTTGCTTCTCTAAAAACATTACGATGTTGTCCTCTGTGTCCTTGGGGTACTGTCGAACCGTAACTTCATGAACTGTGTTTGAGTCTATGAACCCCAGCGGTAGGAGCTTGCCTCTTTTGTATTCCAGCTTCTTCATTCTGCATAATTAAATGTATAGCGTACACAAAGAATATAATGAGGATAATTGTTAGTGCAAATGAATGAGCTACAAACTTAATTACACAAATAAATCACTTACAGGCAGTAGCAACTGATGACAGCTTTGTCGAGGGCGTCTTGATTGAATAACTGAAACAGTTCTTCTAACTCAAGGTTTATCTCGTCTTCCCCCCGGAAGTAATGCTCATCTCTAAGATACACCGTGAGGTAGCTTTCACATCTTTGACAGGCTTTCAGGTACCAGTCATGCAACCTTCGCATCTGAGTCCCTAGACGCGCGAGCTCGCCAGGTTTGACGAGATCAGATCCGTATCTATACTTGTTTACCACTTGAGCCGTTGGATAGTAATCTTCGTACTCAACTGATGCTCCCTGAGCTCTAGCCGCCCGTTCGATCATCGATGCCGTCTCTGGATCATGATAGGGCTCCACGATGAAGTGGGGTACGGCCTGAATGTCCTGCTGTCCAAGCTGGGCGACTTTTTTTGCTTCTTTGCTCGCTCTAGAGGACTGTCCAAGAGAGCGGTCATAATCAGCTCTCAGCTCAGGTCTCTTCATTCTCGTCTCGGCAAAGTGCTTCACTGTCTGCGGTGGAATAAACATCTTCTTCGGCGCAAGAAACGCTTTTTGCTCTTCAGTCTGCTCATGTGGTAACAACTCTGGAGTCTGTGCCCTCATTGGAGTTGATGATCTCTTCGGAGCTGTAGGAGGTGCCGCGGACCGCTTCCTCTTTTGCTTAGGTGGAGGCGGCGGAGTCTCCTGACGAGGAGGAGGAGGCGGCGGAGTATTTTCACGCGGAGGAGACTGGTCATGGATAGGGGAATCATCATCGCGCAGAGGAGAATCATCACGCGGAGGAGACTGCACAGGTGGCGGAGGAGGCGGAGGTGGCCTGCTTGTTGGCTTCTCACCTGGAAACACAATGTTCTCCTTCCGCCATTGCACGGTGGTTCTACGGGCTTCTCCCAGTTCTTTGATTTCCCCATCTTCACCTGCAGGGTGCTCAAGCACCAACCCCTCATACTCTCTCAACACTTCATCCACCATCACAACAGCAAAGTCGTCTTGGACCGGACGGCAATGGTAAGACCTTGTAGGTAAGAGGATGCCGACCGCCGCCTTGAAGGATAGGTTGAAAACTTTAACATGCAGCTCACAAGGACGGCTCTCAGTGAGATCATCCACGGGGGGGGGGGGGGTAGCGAGGAGGCTCGACCACCTGGTCATCATCATCATTATCCACCTGATTCGAGGAAGCCACGCTGCTTTACCGGTGTGGTTGAGATTGCAGCGGGGCGAGGGCATTGAGCAGTGCAGGATCTACAGCCTGCCCCGAGCCATCTGAGATGTAAGTACTTGGGTTACCATGGTTAATTGGGCTTTCATGGTGCTCATACCCTCCTCTAAGTTAGCCAGGCGGTCTGTTTCCCTTGCCTTCCTCCTCTCATGGCTTTTATCAGGAAATCTCTTCCTTTCCGCAGGAAAGCCATACTTCCACGGAACGGAGCCTTCTGTGCCTCGTGTTCGTCCGCCGTGTTCTTTGTTCCCAAGGGCGCGTGTCAGCTCATCGTTCTCTCTTTCGGGCTGGAACAACCCCGCCTCCACGTCCCTATGTGCTTGTTCCAGGGCATCAATGGGAACCTTCAGATGAGCTTTCTTATAGATGCACTTCCCTGTTTCTGGATCCAACGTTCCCCCAATCCCGTAGAACCACTCCTTGCACCGTTCGATCCAACCGTGTGTCCCTAATCTGATCCCTTTATCGGTCAGTTCCGCCTCAACTGCTCGCCACTTAGGACGGTTAGCCCCGTATCCACGGACCCGAGAATTTGGTGATATAGCTTCAACGCAGCATTTGCCTTATTTATTTCCGACCTTCTCTTAAATTCTTCGACTCCGTGCTTTGTACTTCACGAATTCGTCCAGTGATTTTTTACCTTCTCACCGTCCGGAGTCTTCTTTAACTTGATAAGGCGGCGCAATCTTTTCTTGTGGCTCTTGAATAGTTCGGCCATCTTCTTCTTGCCAAACTCGCGGAGGGCCTGCTCCATCTTGGCCTTTTCAGCGTCACCCCCCTCTTCGGGTACTATGTTGAAATGTGACATGAGCTTGTTCATAATGCTGTTTTTGGCTACATCATCGATATAAAGACCTTGAGCTTCTTCCTCTGCAGACAGCACTAGTCCCTTCGGCTTGTGCCATTCTTGAACGGTGATCGGGACGTGGTCCCTAACAAGCACTCCGCATTGAGCTATAAATGCCTTTGCACCTTTCTCTGGAGCAATCGGTTTACCATCCTTTTCGATGTGGGTGATGTCGTGCCTAACACCGTCATCCAACTTTTTGGCCGGGCCTCGCTTCCTCGACTTTCTGAGAAGAAGTGCTCGATCCGGAGGGCTAAAAAGAAATAGTTCATAGTCAGTACAATTTAATTAGTTAATGCATCTAGTCGATCAACAGCGGCTTAATTAATTTATATACCTCGGTGATAACTACAGTTCGGGAGCCATTATGATGATCTTGTTCCTCACCGGCGCCACTAGGATCTTCTTCCTCAATATTCTCCGCTCCCTCACCGGAGTCATTCAAATAAGTTGCGGTGACATCGTCACCGCCATCATCTGGAATAACGTCGTCGTCGCGATCATCCAGTACCGTTTGCTATGAGTTCCTCCATGAAATTTTCTTGAATTTCATCTCTGTCCATGCTTTCTACAACGACCTGCAAGCTATACATAGGAACCATCATATGATCAAATTAAGGATAATGCAGAAAACTGAAAATGGAGTTACATATGTAGTTCTTAACTAAGGATCGATAATATAGTGCTGAAAGCAGATACTGCAGTTACATGCATACATAGATCGGGTTCATGTTTATTTAACCCTAATACATATCAATCACTACTACAACCACTCAACCGCGCAGACCGGGTCCTAGAGGGCGCCGACCGGGTCCTGAGCCGCGCTGGGTGTACCCCCAAAGCCACGGAACAACAACGGGAGCATAGCTAACATGAGATCCCCGCATAACGCTCCATCCGGTCCTATACATGTTGTCTAACGCGTACATGTAACGGCGAACGTGCTAGTCCTCCGCTTCAATGCGCTGAGCTACCTCCTCCGGCGGGGCCGGCTCCCTCTGAAACGACCGTGGCCCATAAGACCTCCACCAAAGAATATCCGGGTCGACAACGGGACCCGGATTCCGCACCAAGGTGCGCGACCCGGAAGCTAAGACCTCCCAGTGCCACCCCGGCGGAGCCCAGTCCCGGACCTCCCCCATCTGCTCCATCTCCTCTAGAAGAGTCAGACCACGGCGCGGCGGCTGTCGCGGCATCGTAGCTACGAAAACAAATCATATATATATGTACCAACGTTAACATAAATTAAAAAATAACTTCACTACTTTTATGTTAGTCGGCGCCGGCACTACCATTTGGGGGGCGCCGGCACTACATACTCTATTTTGGGGGCGCCGGCAGGGGCGTCGGCACTACCGTATTTGGGGGGCGCCATCGCGAGCGTAGCGGTTACCGGCGCGGCGGCCCTCATAACTATTTTTGTAACAGTAACACTAACTAAATTTCTAACTATTTTAACTAAATTTTACTAACTTTTTTTCTAAATTTCTAACTATTTTAACTAAATTTCTAACTATTGTTTTAACTAAATTTCTAACTATTTTACTAACTAATTTTACTAACTTTTTTTCTAACTATTGTTTTAACTAATTTTCTAACTAATTTTACTAACTTTTTTTCTAACTAAATTTCTAACTAATTGTACTAACTTTTTTTCTAACTATTGTTTCTATATAATTAACCTAACAAATTAACTAATCTAAAAAATAAAAAAAAAGAGAAGACGGCGGTGCTTACCGCGGCGGAGGTGGGCGTGGCCGGCAGCCGGCAGGTGGCGGGGGCGCGGCGGACGGCGAGGAGGCGGCCGCGGGCGGTGGCGGCGCGGCGACGCGGTGGCGGACGGCGCGATGGCGGGCAGCGCGGTGGCGGACGGCGCGGGCGACGCGGTGACGGCACGGTGGCGGAGGCGGTGGCGCCCGGCAGCGGCGGAGACGGCGGCGAGGCGGTGGCGCGAGGCGGCAGCGATAAGCGCGGGAGGGCGGTGGCGATGACGGCGGCGGCCGGCGGCGATTTCGGCAGCTGGCGGCACAAGCGCGCCGTCTCCGCGGGATTGATCTCCGCGGAGACGAAGTGTTTTCTTTTATACTGCCCCCCTTTGGACCCGGTTCGTGTTACAAACCGGGACCAAAACCCCTTCGACCGGTTTGTAATACAAACCGGGACTAAAGGCCATTTTTGCTGCGTTTTCGCTGCGCGCGCAAAAAAGGCCTTTAGTCCCGGTTTGTAATACAAACCGGGTCCAAAGGCCACTTTTTTAAAAAAGTTTCATTCCCGCCTTATTTCAAATGAAAAAAAAGCCACCGCACTGCCCCACGTGTCCACCGCCGCCACCGCCATGCATGTACAGGCCACCGTCGCCACCGCCGTGTACTGGCCATCGTCGCCACCGCCACCGCCTGGCCACCACCGTCACCGCCATGTACGGGCCACCGCCGTGTACTGCCCACCACCGCCACCGCCATGTACTGGCCACCACCGCCACCGCCACACGTGTCACTTCCCCGTGCCACGTGTCGCCGCCGCTTCCACGTGCCTCGCCCCGCCGCCACCGCCGTGCGACGTGTAGATCCCGCTTCCACGTCCCACGCCCGCCGCTTCCGCGCCACGTGTCGCCGCCGCTTCCACGTGCCACGCCCCGCCGCTTCCCCGCGCCACCTGTCGCCAAACTTGCCGCGTCGCTGTGCTATAAAGCGCCGCGTGCGCGCGGAACCACACGTCGTCGTCGCCTCCGTTCATTCGTCGCCGAGATGCCGCCGCGCCGTCGCGGCTCGTCCGGCTTCCGTGGCGTCCGAGCGCGGCCGAACGGTAGGTTCTACGCCGAGATGCGCGCCGGTGGCTTCCGGCTCACCCTCGGCACGTACAACACCCCGGAGCTGGCGGCGCGCGCTTACGACGCGGCCGCATGGTGATTTCGGCGGCCACGGTGCGACATGAACTTCCCAGACGTCGAATCGCTAGAGGAGGCGGAGTTCCTCGCGCCGACGCCGTGCCTCGTCGACGACGAGGACCGTCGCCGCCACCGCCAGGTGCAGCGCCGGATCGCAATCGCCGAGCACGACGAGGAGTTGATGCGCCAGTGGAGGGCGCAGTTCCCCAACGACGTCGACAACACCGCCGCGTTCTTCGCTGACCTCCGGGCACAACGCAGGTCCAACAGGCGCCACCGTCGGGCCGTCGCCGTGTTCGAGCTCGATAACCCGAATACAACTTGGGCCAACAACGACTCTCGGTGGGACGACATTTGGACCGAGACAACCTCCGACGACGAGTAGATCGACTAGACTAGTTGTTTATCTATTTTATTGTATTTTCAATAAAGTCGTTGTGGCAGACGCTGATGATGAGAAAAGTTTCCCGCCAGATTACATGTGGAATTAAAGTACAGAACTCAACTGAAAATTAATTAAGATACATGGCCAGATAGTACTCGTGCCTAGCCCTATAGTACTCGTGCCTAGCTCAACTGAAAATTAATTAAGATACATGGCCAGATTCGACCGTTCGAGTCATTCAGTCATACTCGTGCCTAGCCCTATAGTACTCGCCACTGTAGTCGTCGTAGTCGCCGTCATCATCGTCGCTGGCATCGGGGTCGCGGTAGTCAAACCTCGGCGGGAGAGCACGCGTGGGCTGGGACTGAGGGTAGCGCAGGCGGGGGCCACGGTGGGCCATGACGCCCTGGAGAGTTCGGTCGCGCCACCACAGCCGACGGCCGGCCTCGTTGAAGTTCGAAGGAGGCGGGCCGCCCTCCTCGTGCCTGGCGAGCGCCCTCTCACGCCGATTGATGAAGAAGCTTTCCCAAGTCGGGCTGTAGTCGGGATGCCACTGGGGATTCCTCCGCTGCTCTGGCGTGAGCTCGAAGTAGTAGTGGTTCGTGATGGCCATCTCGCGCGCCACACCTAGAGGGACAGGAGGGACCGGTACCCCTCCGACGCTCAGCAACCAGCCGGTAGGGACGCGGTAGCCCGGCGGGCAGGGGTAGTTCGACGCGCAAAGCGCCTCCGCCTCCCGGAGGGTTAGAGATACGATGGAAGCCATGTGACCTGGTGATGAGGTTTGCAGATATGAGTCTAGATGTGATATGTAAATGGAGGCCAAGCCAACATATATATAGTGAAAAAATGGCGGGAGGACGGAGGCGGGAAGCAGTGGAAAGCGCGGGAAGAAAAATAGGCGGGAACGCAGTGGCGCCAAAAACTGTCGGTGGGATAAGGACGTGTGGGTAACCTTTAGTCCCGGCTGGTGGGTACAACTGGGACTAAAGATCCTTTTTTGTGTCATCTAACAAAACTGTCGGTGGGATAAGGACGTGTGGGTAACCTTTAGTCCCGGCTGGTCGGTACAATCGGGACTAAAGATGTCGGCAGGATAAGAACGCATGGGTGGACGCACTGCTCGATGAGATAAAGCATGTAGCGCACGACGCCCTGTCGAAGGAACAAGACAAAGTAGAAGAGGTGCCGTGCCTATAAAAGGAGCATCGATACGCCTTGCCAAGCAGATCAACAAGCCAAGCAGAGTTTCATTCCCATGGATGAAGGGAAGGGTTGGGAAATCTCCCGTGGCGCAGCTTCTCGAAGATGTCGTTGGTGCACACGCCCTACGACATCTTCGGAAGCTGCTCCTCGGAATTTTTCCCTGCAAGCCCCTAAACGACTACATCTCATCTAACAGTGTTGGGGAAAGGGTTGGGAAATCTCCCGTGGCGCAGTTTCTCGAAGATGTCGTTGGTGCACACGCCCTACGGCATCTTCAGAAACTGCGCCTTGGAATTTTTTCCTGCAAGCCCCTGAACGACTACATCTCATCTAACAGTGTTGGGGAAAGGGTTGGGAAATCTCCCGTGGCGCAGTTTCTCGAAGATGTCGTTGGTGCACACGCCCTACGGCATCTTCAGAAACTGCGCCTTGGAATTTTTTCCTGCAAGCCCCTGAACGACTACATCTCATCTAACAGTGTTGGGGAAAGGGTTGGGAAATCTCCCGTGGCGCATCTCCACTTTTAATATCTTACATACAGTTACATGATTACACAAAAATAAATGGGAAATTGATTGCCATGTTGAGATACTCATTTGTGCCATGAACATTCTTCAATTAACTTGATGATGGAGCATCTTCATCATTTAATTAATCTTCTTCGGCCGTAACCATGGAGCATCTTCATCATTTAACTTGATGCTTGGATCAATGTTCACTCTGAAGGGTGGAATTTCATCAAACTGATTATAATCTTCTGACATGTCTGTCTTGTCCTCCACTCCCACGATGTTTCTTTTTCCAGAAAGAACTATGTGACGCTTTGGCTCATCGTTTGATGTATTTGTTTCCTTATGTTTCCTTTTTCTTGGTTTGGTAGACATATCCTTCACATAGAAAACCTGGGCCACATCCTTGGCTAGGACGAATGGTTCGTCTCTATACCCAAGATTGTTGAGATCCACTGTTGTCATTCCATACAACTTGTCTACCTGAACCCCGCCTCTGTTTTGTTGACCCATTTGCACCTAAACAAAGGGACCTTAAAAGAAGGTCCATAGTCAAGTTCCCATATATCCTCTATGTAACCATAATATGTGTCATTTGGGCCTTCATTCATTATTGCATCAAACCAGACACCACTGTTTTGGTTGGTGCTCTTTTTATCTTGGGCGATCGTGTAAAATGTATTCCCATTTATCTCGTACCCTTGGAAAGTCACTACAGTCGAAGATGGTGTCTGGGCCAGCAAGTACAACTGATCTTCAATATGTTTGTTATTCAGGAGATGTTTTTGCAACCAACCGCCGAAAGTCGACATGTGTTCACGTCTAATCCAATCGTTCGACTGCCCCGGGTTCTGGGAGCGTAGAAAGTTCTTGTGGTCACCGATATACGGAGCCACCAAGGTGGAACTTTGTAGAACTGTGTAGTGTGCTTGAGTCAAAGAAATCCCGTCCCTACATATCATTGATTTCCTTCCTAGCGTGCCTTTTCCACTTAGTCTCCCTTCATGCCGCGATTCAGGAACACCAATCGGCTTAAGGTCAGGAATAAAGTCAACACAGAATTCAATGACCTCCTCTATTCCATAGCCCTTGGAGATGCTTCCTTCTGGCCTAGCACGGTTATGAACATATTTCTTCAAGACTCCCATGAACCTCTCGAAGGGGAACATATTGTGTAGAAACACAGGACCGAGAATGGAAATCTCATCGACCAGGTGAACGAGGAGATGTGTCATAATATTGAAGAAGGATGGTGGGAACACTAGCTCAAAACTAACGAGACATTGGACCACATCATTACGCAACCTCGGTAGAATTTCTGGATTTATTACCTTCTGAGAAATTGCATTGAGGAATGCACATAGCTTCACAATGGGCAGTCGAACATTTTCCGGTAGAAGCCCCCTCAATGCAATCGGAAGCAACTGTGTCATTATCACGTGACAGTCATGAGACTTCAGGTTCTGGAATGTTTTCTTCTCCATATTTATTATTCCCTTTATATTGGAGGAGAAGCCAGACGGGACCTTGATACTGCTAAGACATTCAAAAAATATTTCCTTCTCTGCTTTTGTAAGAGCGTAGCTGGATAAATGACGTCCTTTAACTCTCTCATGCAGCTTTTTGGGGTCTTTCCAACGTTGCTGGTCCTCCCGTGCTTCGGTGTATCTTTTGTCTTCCCGTACACACCCGTAAAGCCTAGCGAGTTCACGCAAAGATTCTTCGTCACGTGCATCACATCGATTGAAGAGCGGACCTCTAAGACTTCCCAATAGGGTAGATCCCAAAATATAGATTTCTTCTTCCACATGGGCGCGTGTCCGGCATCGTCATTCGGAACAGACCGTCCGCCAGGACCCTTTCCAAATATTACATATAGATCCTTGACCATACCAAATATATCAACACCATCACGATGGGGAGGCTTCCTCCGGTGATCAGCCTCACCGTTGTAATGCTTGCCTTTCTTTCTTACGGGATGGGTAATCCTAAGAAATCGACGATGCCCTGTGTACACGACCTTCGACCTTTTCCAAATAATCACCTTCGAGCTCATGTAAACAGTGTGTGCATGCATTGTATCCCTTGTTTGACTGTCTGAAATGTTACCAAGAGCAGGCCAGTCATTGATGGTTACGAAAAGCATCGCTCTTAGGTCAAATTCCTCCTGCTTGTGCTCGTCCCACACACGTACACCTGCTAGGGACCACAACTGTAGAAGTTCTTGGACTAATGGCTTCAGGTACACATCAATGTCGTTCCCGGGTTGCTTCGGGCCTTGTATGAGCACTGGCATCATAATGAACTTCCGCTTCATGCACAACCAAGGAGGAAGGTTATATATACAAAGAGTCACATGCCAGGTGCTATGGCTGCAGCTCTGCTCTCCAAAAGGATTCATGCCATCTGTACTTAGACCAAACCGTAAGTTCCTTGCATCCTGTGCAAAGTTTGGGAACTCTCTATCGATTTTTCTCCATTGGGAGCCATCAGCAGGGTGCCTCAACATCACGTCTTTCTTACGGTCTTCTTTGTGCCATCGCAACAACCTAGCATGCTCTTTATTTACGAACAAGCGTTTCAGCCGTGGTATTATAGGAGCATACCACATAACCTTGGCAGAACCCTCTTCTGGGGCGCTCGCCCTCAACATCACCAGGGTCATCTCGTCGATCTTATACCGCAATGCAAAGGTGCACACCGGACATGCATCCAAATTCTCGTACTCATCGCGGTAGAGGATGCAGTCATTAATGCATGCATGTATCTTTTGCACATCTAATCCTAGAGGGCAGACAATCTTCTTCGCTTCGTACGTACTGGCGGGCAATTCGTTACCCCTTGGAAGCTTCCTCTTAATTATTGTCAGCAACTTTCCAAATCCCGAGTCAGTGACACCGTTCTGCGCCTTCCATTGCAACAATTCCAGTGTCTTTGGCTAGCTTTTTATGGCCAGCTTCGCAAGTTGGGTATAACAATTTGTTGTGATCTTCTATCATCTTGTCGAAGGCCAACCTTTCCTTTTCAGTTTCACATTCTCTCCTTGCATCAGCAATGGCCCGGCCAAGATCATCATCAGCAGGTTCATCTGGTGCCTCTTGATCTTCTACTTCATTGTCTTCATTGCCTTCTGCAGTATCATCGTATTCAGGGAAATTGGGATAACCGTCATCATCCTCTTCCTCTTCGTCATTGTCTTCCATCATAACCCCTCTTTCTCCGTGCTTGGTCCAACAATAGTAATGCTTGGGCATGAAACCGGATCGCGAAGGTGGCTGTGAATGAGACTCGAGTGAGCGTAATTTACGGTATTCTTGCAGTCCACACATGGACAATACATGAAGCCACCATGTTTGTTTGCCTCCGCCACAGCCATAAAATTATCCAGGCCCGCAGTGAACTCGTCAAACCGTCGGTCAATGTACATCCATTGCCGATTCATCTGCATGATATAATTAAGCTGATCAAAACCATTACAGAACATCACGATGTATATATACACATGCATTTTATCAATTGCAGATGAAAAGGATAAAGTTGTTAACCTCGATGAAGAAGAAAAAAGCAAGTTAAGTGTGGCTTGATTTGTGTAAACTCAAGTGGCAAATCCTCTTAAGCATTTCATCGAACACCTCTTGTGCATGTGAAGAAGAGAGGAGAGCAATACACCCCTCTTGTGAAGAAAGTGAAAAAAATGGCCAAGTGTGGCTCACACTTGGGCAGGGGCAAGGTTATATAGCCAGAGGCGGGGCCTATGGACCCGGGTTGTATTACAAACCGGGACTAAAGGGTTCCCCACGACTGACACGGCCTGCGGCGCCCTGCGGTGGACCCTTTAGTCTCGGTTTGTAATACAAACCGGGTCCAAAGGCCACTACAGGACAGGCGCCAGCGGGTGGGGTCGTCCTGGGCAGAAACGAACCGGGACCAATGCCCCCATTGAACCCGGTTTGGTTCAGCACTGGGACATTTGCTTGGAACCAAAGGCCTCTTCTCCACTAGTGCGGGATGCGCACCAGGATCTCGTAGAGCAAATCCTGGGGCAGGACGCTGCCGTTGGCAGTGGAGACGAGAGGAGCGGTGCTGCTGCTGCTGTTGCCTTTGGCTTGCCTTGCTGTTGGACGGAGCGACGCCGCCATTGCCGAGAGTTGAGACATCTAGGTTTTACGACTAGGATAATACCCTGATGCTAGCTCTGCTTTTGGATCTACCTGTTCTCCTTTATTTCAGGGACATCAGCTTGTCCGACTTGGACTTGCCGTCAGGAACACATAGGAGTTCGATTCGATTTCCATGTAGCATTAGCAACCCGTCTGGCTCGGGCCTACACAATTATGCGCTGCAGCCTGCTGCACGGAGATATCTGAATAGCTGCAACACGATGGCATCCCTGCAAGGATTATTCGCGGACGGCGTCTGCAAATCAAGTGTGCACATATGGAAGTAATCCAATTACTGCTGATGCATGCAGAAGCAACTGAACAATCTGTCGGTGAGGAGGCCCTGCGGAACGCAAGAGTGGTGGGGAGTGGCCGCTATGGTTGAAATCTGAGTCATCCGGAAACCTTCAAGATCTCGTACGTAATTATCTTGGACACTCAGCCTCTTTTCTTTCTTAGTCACGCAATGCGGGAGCCTTTTGGAGACCGACTGCGGGGTTGTATTCAGAATTTCAGACGGCCGGGAAGAGCTTCCAAGACACATGGGACTTAGAGCATCTCCATTCGTCTCCCCGACGAGACCCCAAAACGCTTTTTTTTAATCCAGATGGACGAAAACGGTCCAGTTGTACCTCCGGTTTCTCGTCTTCGTCCGGATGGGCTTTCATCCATCCGGGGAGCCCAGGTCATCCCTGGCCCCCCGGGGAGTGCTCGGGGACTCCGGACAAAACTTTAGCGCGGGAATCATCTCGTGGCCCCACCTTGTCAGCGACAAAGGTCGATCTTCGTCCTCCTCACATCGTCTTCCCGAGATACGGCGTGCATGTGATTTGGGGGAAGTTTTTAATTTACTAGATAGAAGAAAGTTGTAGGCGAGCACAAATTACATATAAATACTTCGGAAAAACATGAATATATAAAAACTTTGGAAAAAAACTACTTCTTGCATGATGGCCCCGCGTCATCGTCCTCACGCTGGCACTTCTGGCTTGTCACCTCCTCCGAAGAGTCGGTGTCGGTCGACGCGTCGGAGGAACTCCTGTCCTCCTCATCGTCGAAGGTGCACGCCGGCTGCGCCTTCGCCTTCGCGTCCTCCTTCGCCTGGCCGCTGCTTCCTCCTCCTCCTCCTCCTCCTCCTCCTCCTCCTCAGCCTCTTCCTCGTCCCGCTCCTCAGCCTCTTCCTCATTCTCGCTGTCCAGCGGCAGGGAATCGTCGCTGTCCGGCGGCAGGGAATCGTCGCTGTCCGGCGGCAGGGTATAGTCGCTTTCCGGCGGCGGGGAATCGTCGCTGCTAGACGTTGCAGCTCGGTCCCACCAATGGCGCCATCCAGGCGATTCCCCTCGTTGTCTGTGTCCGATGGCAAAGAGAGACTGCTTTGCTGAAGTGTCCGACGACAGAGGATGGTGAAGAGATGAATGGCACCGGCCGGTAGATCGTTTATGTAGTGGTCTGCCGACGAAGAGAGTGGCGGTTGCTCTTCCGCGGAGTTACTGCTCCGGCGGTTCGCTCCTCGAGGCCACTTCGCGGTCCATTACGGTGGTTCAATACGGCGATGGACGCGGTTGCCACCGGATGGTTCCCCTTCCCGGCGACTGGACCGTCGCTTTTTACGGGGTGGTTGAGCGTCGCACGCGACCCTGGGCTTGCCGCTGGGAAAATGGGTCTCCCCAGGCCAAAAATGACATCCATCAGGCGCTAAATAGCGCCGGATTTCTGTGTGAGGAGCCCAACGGGTGTAGATGCTCTTAAGCGACACAGGAAGGGTGGATGGAAAGAGGTAGTGCCTGGATGTATTGCACGTGCTGTCAAATGCATGCATCGCTCACACAGTCGATCGATCGCTAACCATGGCGCCTGCAAATCAAGGGTGGTCAGAGTGCATGCACGTCGCTACCGTTGACCACATATGGGAATATCAAATTATTGATGCATGCAGAAGCAACATAAGAACATCGAGGAGTTATTTTGGCAAAAATGGCGGCCGATTGAATGATAATCATCTGTATGGTAGCACAAAGAATAAAAAAAAAGTGATAAGAAGCACAAATAGATCTTTAGACCATCCAGTGATGACTAGAGACATTAGCACGAGACGAAGGTCCTTGTCTCTTCATCACCGTAGCAGGCAAACCTTATCATTAGGGTATTATACGGTGCTGCAGAAACCTAGTCACTATAGGAAAGGCCATGTACGGCCATCGGCGTACTGCCCGGCCAGCCTAGCCGCTCAACGATCCCATCGGCGTATAGGCCCCCTCGGCATATATATGACATGCTATGCCGAGGGTGGCCCTCGGCGTACTCCTAGCCCTCGGCATAGGTTGAGGGTGGCACCCCGGCCCGTCGCCCCACGGTCGCGCCCTGGCGGAACCCTCACGGCGTCAAGCATATGCCGAGGGCCACCGTCGGCATAGCTGACGCCCATTTCTCCCGCCCATTCCTCCCACCCCTCCAGCCAAAATGACGTCAGCTGCCTAGCCTATGCCGAGGGGCACCGTCGGCATAGCCTCCATCTGTTTTTCCTTTTTCCCGCCCATTTCTCCCGCCCATTCTCTCCCGCCAAGTTTTTCCGCCGTTTTTTCCCGTCGACACTCCCGTCAACTTTTCCTGCCGTTTCAGCCCCTCGCCTCCCTATATATACCCATGTGTTCTTCTCCAACACAACACCACCACCAGCACAGTGGGGTGTTGTTTTTCCAATGTTGTACCCCCGGGGCCTTCCGGCTACACGCACATGCGCTGACGGCACTTAGGTCTGTCCTGGACGTATAGGGCGGAACTCAACGGTGGGGTAAACCGGAGGGAAACTTGAGATAGCATGGATCCATACTTGCCACCACATGTCCCCGTGACCTAACAAAGCTCAAGGGAAGGCACAGTGCCACCGCGGCACCACCGCTGGGGAGTAGTCAATGTTATAGACCGTGCGGTCAACGGATTAGGGTTTCCCTGGAAATCGAGCCTCGGGGGGTGGGAATGACCCAGAAAAATTTGTGTGAGCACATGGTGTGTACACTAGCACGGTGGAGTGTTGTTTGTCCAATGTTGTACCATCGGGGCTTTCCGGCTACACGCACATGCGCTGACGGCACTTTGGCATGTCCTGAACGTATAGGGCGGAACTCACCAGTGGGGTGAACCGGAGGGAAACTTGAGATAGCATGGATCCATACTTGCCACTACATGTCCGTGAAAAATGTTTTTAGATCTACGACGCGCTATTTTATGTGCTAAATGTTTTCCGTTTAGCGCGTTGGCGGACAGGTGCACTCGCGCGCCCGGTACGGCCATACCGCATGTCCCGGCGGCCTCGTTTTGCATATTTGGCAAAGTAAACGAAGTCAAAAAATCGCGCTGAGCCGCGTGGCATCATTTTATGTGTCCTAGTAACCACTACAAAAGATGGAATTGGGATACGACAATTATCTTGAAAAACTCTTCCCATATAATGTTATTTTTACGATATTAATGTATTCTCTTTATTCACAAAACCTCACAAGTATGTTTCGCATACACCTACTTTAACGTTTGCAGATCCCGATGCGCGCTAGCACTGCAGTTCATCTATGTGTCCAACGTCGATGACAACCCTCCCCATATAATGTTATTTCACTGCAACATGTATGGAACCGGCCATGACTAATATATATACTGTCTTGGGAAATACTTCTTGACACAAATCTATACATATAATTTTCAAATTTCAATTTAACGATTCACAACGATATTGATGGTCAAATTCTTAAATATTTGACAAAGCTATGTACTACCTACATTTCTAAAACAGAAGGCGATAGTTTTCCACAAGTCAAAATTCATAAAGTTTAAGAAAATTTCTATAACAAAAATACACTAACGTCTACACAATACAAGCATCATGAAATATATTCCCATGTGATATTTACATATTACTAGTAGGTGTTGATTTGTTTGACCTGTGCAAACAAAAAAAATCATAGACCTTATTTTCGGGTACGGATGGAGTACAAAACTTTGAGGGAATAAGTTGATGTATGTCATTGAATCTCAAAGTGTGGACCTATCCGTATAAAGTACCATCAAACAATAATCACATATATATATCCTCTTAATTCCTGATCCATGGAACACGAGCAAGTAAACTCCCTCTATACACACCGGCAAGTTCACAGTCTGGCATCTCAACACTACTCATACAAGTGTTTGTTCTCATATCGTACACCCGCAGCGAATGTATTGTAACCTGTCTTCCATCGCCCCTCCTCGAGTACATCCTCACCCAGAAGACAATCTTACCATCATCAAGTTCCCACAAGGGATGTCCGTACCCGTAACTTGCGTCGCCCTGCCTCCAGCAACCATGGTACGGCATGGTGATGGCGTAACGTTTCGACCAGATAACCTTCTCAGAGTCCGTAAGGAACCAAAAGTCAATGCAGAGATCGCTGCCGTTACGATATGTATGGTCGTTGTTACGGCGGTAGACCGCAACCAAGGTGTCGCTCAGCTCAGCAAAGGGGATGGCCTCCTGGATTGGCAGTGGGAGGTGTAGAAGATCCTGCCGCCATTTCTCCGTCTCGAGGTCGTATGCAGCAATGTGATCGATGCGGTAGTTGTTGTCGTAGGCCCAGAAATAGAGGGCCCCCTTGACAAGGGGCACGCACCTAGAAGAAGTTGCAAGCAGAGTTGGGGGGCAACCCGTATCCCTCCAGCACTCGCCGGCTCCACCGAAGATGAGGACCTTGCAGGAGGTAACTTTTCAGTGCTTTGCGGTGATGGCTAGAACCTTGGTCTCTCCTGTTGAGGGGGCCGTGCTGAACATGAGACTGGTGGTGTGGCCGTCATAGTAGAGTTCTTGGTTGTCATTGGACAAAGGGGAGACGACGCCGGTGGCTGGGTTGAGAACGCCGGGGGAGCATGTCCTCCCCGTCGAGGCAGAACATATCAAGGTTGGTGCACGCCGATTTGGCGAACTGATGTTGAGGGCAATCCTCGACAAGTATCTGCCTCACGGTTTGGCCGGATATGTCCAGGATGTCGATGCCCTCAGGTGCCTGCTTGAAGGCGGCGACGAGCGGTCTTTGGCAGGCACTGTGGGTGGCAACGAAGGACGAGTCGGAGAGGAGGGACCACCATGACCGGCAGACGGTGCGGAGGCGGCAGAGCGGCTTCACTGAGACGCGCAGGAGGATCTCGTGGAGCAACTCCTCAGGCAGGACGTTGCCGTTGACGGCGGAGAGTAGAGGAGTTGTACTGCTGTTGTTGGCGCCGTTGGCTCGCCTTTTTCTTTGATGGGGCGACGCCGCCATTGCCGAGACAGTAGAGTATGTGGGTTTTACGAGTGGGAGAAGATCGCAGGTGCTCTTCTAGGGATCTGCTTGCTGTCCTTTATTTTTTTCGAAATGGGAGCATAGCCCCCGCCTCAACATTCACACAACTTTTCTTTATTAGATTATTCGCAAAGCCTTACAAGGAAGATACAAAGATCAACTTGAAGCCACCTTTAGAGCGACAACTTGCTATACCTGCAAAAGTGATGAAGGGGGCGACCATGAACATGACCATTACCTTGATAATTGTTAAGCTTCATGTACTAACCAACTATTTCAAAAGACCGATCTTATGAAAAGAGCTAGACAATCCACTTATAGTTTAACATCCCTCTCACGTGTGACGCGACGGAGACAAGTCAACACGTGTAAACAAAGACGTATGGCTCTAGAGGCTAGTACGTAGACAGGAGGGGGATAACAACAATTTATAGAGTAAATTGTGAAAACCAGGACTCGAACTCGAGACCCTGGCTCTGATACCATATTAATCTTCATGTACTAACCAACTATTCCAAAAGACCGATCTTATGAAAAAATCCAGACAATCCACTTATAATTTAACAATAATACACCAACATACATCATCTAAAACCGAGTGCTTTCCCAAACTCGCTATACGTGCAAAAGCCTGATGTGCTTTATATTAGAGGGACAGGAGCTTGTCCGACTTGCCATGCGGAGCACATCGGAGTTGGACTCGATTTCCAAGTAGACCACCGTCTAGCTCGGGCCTATTCGGATTATGCGCTGCAGTACATACTGAATCCCTGCAAGGATGGTATGAATCGCTGTGCCGCTCCCTGATCAATCGCTGACGGCGGCGCCTGAAAATCAAGGATGGTATGAATGCACGGACGTCGTTACCATTGATCATGTATGGGAATATCGAATTACTGGTACATTTTTTCGCTAAAGAGTATATATTAATATCGCGGAGATACCAATTACACCCAGCCTCTGCAATAACGCATTGCCCTAGCGGCATTGCGGATGCACACAGTCCAAAACATAAAGAAGAATTACAAAAAAAAAAGTCCCGCTACAGCAATCTATTCCTTGAAACAACGGCACTAACACTACCAAGACAGCACCAGAAGTTCAACTTCTCCAAAAGCGATGCCTCCAAGAAGGAAACAGTGCACAAGCGTCATCGTCGCCCGATCATAGATCTTGGGTTTTCACCCTGAAGAAAAATCATCACTCTCAAAACAATGCATTTAACAAGGAGCACAACCAATTAAGGCTAGACCTTGGATTTTCACCCTGAGAAGTAAAACTTTGAACTTCTCTTATGTAGTCGCCCCCACTTAATTACATACCGCTGCTTCAAGTCACGAATCACCAAGCCAACTCCTCATCGCCACCTAGACTCGAATCACCATAGCTAGTCAACAGATCTTGACTTCCCTGACATTCTCCGCCAGCACCACAGAACGAAAACGTGCTCCATGATATTAACAGCCAGCTGAACTTCGAAGTGCTCCCTCTGAAACCAAACGGCCAGAGAAAAAAACATGGGTGCACACGACCGAATCTCACCCGATCCAGCAATCTCTGGGCATGAATTGCCCAATGAAGCGCCAGCTGAGTCTTCCAGAACACGACACTTCCGTCGGAACAATGGGAACAGGCACCGGTAGATCTTGATCTTGGTGCGAGAAAGAATCCTAGGACCACCACCTTTTATGGGTGCACAAGAGAATTACTGGTACATGTGTAAGCAATAGAAGAATCTGTGCATCCAGTAATATAAACAATGAATATTTAGGATTTATCTAATAAATACTCGGTATTATAGGTGTTAAAATTGGTGTTTGATTAATACGAGTAGTATAGAAGTTGCTCCGGCCGGTGCCGTAGGGAGTCATAGGAATTAAACCCTAGTGCATATGCAAATGTCGCTTGCTTATGTGAAGCATCGTATGATATTATGGGTTAAAAATTACATAAATGTTGTTGAACGATGTTGCACATGTGCTTTCTTTGGTTAGACCGAAACAATGGAGGATCCGGAGGTATCGAATGAGTACACTACGATATAGTGCAAGGGGTGGAAGAAGAAGCGGCAGAACCGGAGACATAGATTTGTTGGAATAAGTTAGACGAGTCGATCAACATAGAATGCTACTAAATAAGTTGTTGAGCTCAAATGGTAGCAGGCATAGCTACGCCATTTTGCTTCAAGCTAATTGATTTATATTTTGAATTTTCCGTGAATTCTCATTAGACCGAGGAGGACCTCGAATCTTTTGCATTCTTCTTGATGTGGATATAAATAAAAGAAGAATTTTGGATCCATGATGTTTTTATTGTACCACCTGTTGGATGTAATGTTTATAGAATGGTGTTCGACGAGTGTTATGCCAATGACTTACTCACCACAACCGCACTTTTACCTATGCCCACAATACAAATATTGACAGCGCCTTTTTGCCCTCATTTAGTTGGCATTGTTTTTATGGGTGGAAACGACAATAACAAACACAATGTTCTCAGATCCAAAGATCATCAAGACCAAGCTACGCATCAAGATGTATGTGATGGTTTTTCATGACTAATTATATGCATGATCAATGGAGAGGTTTCAAATGTCTTGATCGATAAAATTACCGGAAGATATTTAAGAAAAGATGATAAAATTATGCCATTCCGACGACTCGAGTATGCCATTACATCCTCAATATACTCCTAAAAAAAGCTTCCTTATTGATATGTTTTTAGTTCTACTTATAGTTCATAATGTATCTATTTATAATGTACTAAGTGATTGTGCAAGACTCATACATATTGTACTAACATCTCAGGATTATTTTGTTTTTTTTTTGCATCATTTCTAGAGTTCGCCCTACCTCGAATTATTTCCATCCTTCACCACTAGCCAAGTATCCTAAAGAGTTTGGACTTCATATTCAACAGAGTGACTATGTAAGTGAGCTATTGTTTCATGGACAAACTCTACAACTCAGTCTTTACTATTAAAATGAAAGATGCAATGTCACACTACCAATGATGTCACACTTCCTCCTATTTACTGTTGAAATATTGGGTCCACTTTTAGTGGTCCACATTAGATTTTAGATTTCTCTATAAATCTCAAAGCTCACATTGTGGCAGCCCATGTGAGTTTGAGCCCAAGTGGATGGCAGCTCGCTAGGGAGTGGCAAAAGGTGGAAAGTTTAGTTTCACATGTAAAATTGGGAGAAAGTTAAACCACCTTGTAAGGTGGGTTGTTCCACTACCAAGAGGTGGGAAGGTTCTGCATGCAGGTATACGATGATCCTACATGAGATAATGCACAGGAGTATACCAATCTCTTCCAGGAGGCGATTTTCAGTCATGAACACAGGGTTTCAAATGTAGATGCTCATAATTTAGCAAAGGCTGTTTCTTCTCTTCAAGAGGGGTGTCCGCCGTCAAGCATGCACCGGCGTGCGGCACCGCCGTGGTGCCAGGTCCAAAATGCCAATCCGGACCTAATTCAGTTAGCATCCATAGGTGTTGAACTTCTCTTTTATTGGCTAAAATTTACATATGAATTATACGTTTATACCAGGATTTGAGTACAAACGTGCTGTGATCTAAAACAAACATAGATTTAATTGATGAAGTTTTAGGATATGGGAATTAAATACTTCTTTTTCACATAAGTTTATAAATTTATTTCAATTTTCCATTATCATATTCGCAACGATATTGGTGTTTAGTTCTTAAATATTTGACAAAGCTATATACAAAACAAACACTGTACTTTGAAGTGGAGGGAGTAAGATGATATCCGGAAAAAAAAAGATGATGTCTACCATTAAATCTCAAAGTATGCAGCCATCCCTGTAATTTACAATGGCAGTCAAAAAGTACTTATATACCCGCTTGATTCCTGGTCCATGGATGACCAGCAAGTAAGCTGCCTTTGTACACACCGAAAAAGGTATAGCCAGGCATGTCTGCCCCATCCGTGTAAGTGTTTGTCGGGGGATCGTACACCCGCAAAAAATGCACTACTCGCACGTCACCACCATTCAGGTACAGCGACACCCAGAAGACAATCTTCCCATCATCCAGTTTCCACAAGGGAAAACAATCTGCCCATCTTCCCATCATCCTGTCAAACGTCTTTGGGTAAGGCATGGTGATCGTGTATCGCTTCGACCAGAGAAGCTTCTCAGCGTCCGTGAGGAACCACAAATCCTTGGAAATATGGCTATCAACGTTACGGTTGTAGACTGCAACCAAGTTATCGCTCAGCTCAGCCAAGGAAACGTGGCATCGGACTGGGAGCGGCAAGTGCACGAGATCCGGCCGCCATTGCTCCGTCTGGAGGTCGTATGCTGCAATGTGATCGGGGTAGCAGTTTGTATAGCCCAAGAAATAGAGGACCCCCTTGGCAAGGGCCACACACCTAGGAGTAGTTGCAAGTTTAGTCATGGGGCAACCTGTCTCCCTCCACTCTCCGGCGCCACCGAGGGTGAGGACCTTGCAGCAACGGACTGTCGTGAGGCTTGCAGTGATGGCCAGCACCTTGGTCTCCCCGGTTGAGGAGGCCCAGCCGAACCCAAATCTGGTGGTGTGCTTGTTATGGTTGAACTCTGGGTCATCGGGCAATAGGGAGATGACACCGGTGGCTGGGTCGATCAGGCGGGGGCGCTCGTCCGCACCAAAGCGGCAGATCACGTCAAGGTTGCTGCACGCCACGATCCAGGAGTAACTTTGAAACCCAGTCTCGAAACGTATATGCCTGACGGTGTTGCCGGACCTGTCTAGGATGTGGATGCCTGCCGGCTGGCCCGGCTCCCACTTGAAGGAGGCGACGAGCGGTCCGTGGAGGGTATTGTGGGCGGTAACGAAGGACGAGTCGGAGAGGAGGGACCGCCATGACCGGCAGACGGCACGGAGGCGGCAAAGCGTCTTCGCCGGGATGCGCACCAGGATCTCGTAGAGCAAATCCTGGGGCAGGACGCTGCCGTTGGCAGTGGAGACGAGAGGAGCGGTGCTGCTGCTGCTGTTGCCTTTGGCTTGCCTTGCTGTTGGACGGAGCGACGCCGCCATTGCCGAGAGTTGAGACATCTAGGTTTTACGACTAGGATAATACCCTGATGCTAGCTCTGCTTTTGGATCTACCTGTTGTTTATTTCAGGGACATCCGAAAACTCATTTTTAAAGGCAACTGTATGTGTAGGAGTGTCATCTACCACAGATTAGCCTTGAGATTGGTGAGACTACTTATATCCTTTTTAACAAAACTGAAACATAATTGAAACAGATTTGAATAGTAGAAAACGTTTCACAAGTTTCATAAATAGGTGTGCAATACTTGTGAAACTTTGTGAAACATACTTTGAATAGTAAATATTTTTTACAAGTTTCAAACATGTTTCACAAATTTTAGACATATTTCATAAATTTTTAGAAACTAAATCAACACGTGGATGACGTCAACATGACGTCATCACTGCTGTACCTACCGGCGCCGGTAAATTCGCTGCGTTCCAGGGACATCAGCTTGTCCGACTTGGACTTGCCGTCAGGAACACACAGGAGTTCGATTCGATTTCCATGTAGCATTAGCAACCCGTCTGGCTCGGGCCTACTCAATTATGCGGTGCAGCCTGCTGCACGGAGATATCTGAATAGCTGCAACGATGGCATCCTGCAAGGATTATTCGCAGACGGCGTCTGCAAATCAAGTGTGCACGAACGACCATTGCGCACATATGGAAGTAATCCAATTACTGCTGATGCATGCAGAAGCAACTGAAGAATCTGTCGGTGAGGAGGCCCTGCCGAACGCAAGACTGGTGGGGTGGAGTGGCCGTTATGGTTGAACTCTGAGTCATCCGGAAACCTTCAAGATCTCGTACGTAATTATCTTGGACACTCGCCTCTTTTTCTTCTTAGTCACACAATGCGGGAGCCTCTTGGAGACCGACTGCGGGGTTGTAGAATTTCAGACGGCCGGCAAGAGCTTCCGAGGCACATGGGACTTAAGCGACACAGGACGGGTGGATGGAAAGAGGTAGTGCCTGGATGTATTGCACGTGCTGTCAAATGCGTGCATCGCTCACACAGTGGATCGATCGCTAATCATGGCGCCTGCAAATCAAGGGTGGTCAGAGTGCATGCACGTCGCTACGTTGACCACATATGGGAATATCGAATTACAGATGCATGCAGAAACATAAGAACATTGAGGAGTTATTTTGGCAAGGTATGAGCTTTCTTCTAAATTACATTTTGAAGAATTTTGAGTTACTTTCCCCCGAAAAAAACTGTTCGCTCGCTCGCCCCCCCCCCCCCGCGGGCGACGGGCGAACCCTAGCCGCCGCCACCCCCCAGTCCTCCTCCTCTCCCTTCCCCCGGCTGTCACCGCCGGCGTGGGCCCGCCGGGAATTGCCCACGCGGTGCGGGCGGCGGCGGGGCTGACCTTACCTGTGGCGCGGGGGCTCCTTGGAGGCGCGGTCTTGCTCGGGCGCGGTCCGGCGCGGCGGCGTGAGACCCGCGCCGGGTGGGAGAAGGGACGGCGGCGCTGCTACTTGGCGGCGGAGCAACGAAGGCGGGCGGCGCGGGCGGGGCCTGCTCGGCCTAGATCTGGCCCAGGCAGGGCCCAGATGGGCTGGGCGGGCTGCCTGCGTCTTCGGCGCACCGGCGGTGCTCCCTGGCGGCGGAGATGGTGCGGCGGCGGTGGATGGGTGGTGGCGGCGCTTCGGCTGGCCTGCTGCAGCTTGGCAGTAGCGCTTTACGGGCCATTTTGGGCCCGGCCGGGCCAGTTTCGGCCTGGTGTGCCCTCGTTGCCATGTCTGGTCAACGACCGCGAAAGCGGTGGAGGTAGTTCCCTCCCGCCCGGTTGTGGTCCCGCTACCCCCGTCCCTGCTGCTTGTCGTCTCTCCCTCTAGGCTATGTTCCGGTGACCACAGTGCGACGGCGAGGGTGACTACAAGACCGTGGTGGTGTGTGCTGGTTGGTGGCATGTTTGGTGGAGCACGTCGGGGCGTTCAGGGTGGTGGGTTTGGTGGTCAGGAGAAATCTGTGTCGGCATGTCCGACTCTGACGCGGCGACGCCTACAGGTGCCGCCTTCCTTCCTGAAGGGCGTCGGATGTATTCCTCCCCAATCCCTTTCGCGTACCGGGGGAAACCCTAGGCCTAGTCCGGGCAGCAGCGTCATCGTCATCATTCCCTTGTTGAAGGTGTTGCTTGGTATGCGGCATCTCGGCGTGCTAGGAGCGTGGTGGTACTTCTCCGGAGGGCGCAGCGGTTGCGGAGTCATCCTCGTTTTCGTCAATCTGCCGGTGTCGGCATTAGTTTCTTTTTCTTTTTGTTCGGGCTCGGTTGTGCTGCGGCCTCAGCTTGTTTCGTTTTATCGGTCGGTTGCTATATTAATATAACGGGGCGAAAACCTATTTCGAGGAGTTATTTTGGCAAAAAAAATGGTGGCCGATTTAATGATAATCATCTATACGTACGGTAGCACAAGAAATAAAAAAAAAAGTGATAAGAAGCACAAATAGATCTTTAGACCATCTAGTCATGACTAGAGACATTAGCACGAGACGAAGGTCCTTGTCTCTTCATCACCCTAGCCGGGCAAACCTTATCATTAGGGTATTATACGTTGCTGCAGAAATCTGGTGAAATTTATATTTTTGATATTAATGTATTCTCTTTATTCACAAAACCTCACAAGTATGTTTCGCATACACCTACTTTAACGTTTGCAGATCCCGATGCGCGCTAGCACTGCAGTTCATCTATGTGACCAACCCTCCCCATATAATGTTATTTCACTGCAACATGTATGGAACCGGCCATGACTAATACATATATACTGTCTTGGGAAATACTTCTTGACACAAAGCTATACATATATTTTTCAGATTTCAATTAAAGTATTCACAACGATATTGATGGTCAAATTCTTAAATATTTGACAAAGCTATGTACTACCTACATTTCTAAAACAGAAGGCGCACTAGTGGAAAACAGGGCTTTTGTTCCGGGTGGTAAGGGCCTTTTGTCGCGGATCGCCATCCGCGACAAAAGAGTCGCGATAAAAGGGTCCACCTTTTGTCGCGGGTCGCTTACCACCCGCGACATATAGTCCACCACGTGGCAGGCGCCTGGCGCGCAGGGGACAGGCCCTTTTGTCGCGGGCGGTATTACCACCCGCGACAAAAGGCCCTTTACGTGGCGCGCGCACAACGCTGCTGCTTTAGGGTTTGAGAGGTGCAGCACCCCCCCCCCCCCCCGCCACCGACCCCCTTTTATTTCATTTTTTGAAAATAAAAGTTGCATATATTTGTACGCTACTAGAAGTGGTACACGTTCATTCATTATATATATATAGATCGATCAAACAAATATTGGAAGCAAAAGTCGATTCCCCTTACACATATTCGTAGATTCCCTATATATATACATGGAGCTCACGATCGACAAGCGGTACTAACGACCGTCTATTTGGAGGTAGAGCATCTATTTGGACTAAACAAGCCTTTGTTGTTTATTACTTCTCTAACCAAAAGTCCCGCCAGTTCCTCCGCGATTCCTAGTAGGTGTTCCTTTGGTTGGAGTCTGTCCCGCATGAAGTCGACCTATATACGAAAATGAGATGAGTATGACTATATCAGTCTTGATAACGAAATATTGATGATAATAAATAAAGTTGTGAATGTTATTGCTTACGTCGAATTTATTTTTGTTCTGCTTCTCAGTGGTTAACATGCGAATGGACTCGCAAACGTAGTATCCACATAGATTCGTCCCTTGTGGCTGCTGGGGGCACGGTATAGGAGTAAATGTTAGCTTCTTTGCCCAGGTAATCTCCTTATGATGATTCTTCAAAGCTTGTCAAGCCCTGCCAGGCAAAAGAATGATTGAATGAGTGGATAATTAATTGATATCTCACGAAAGATAAAGCGCGGCGATGAAGGAAATTACACTTGGAGCAACTTCTGCAAGTCGTGGAACCCGTCCACGCCTCTACTCAGTGGGTCTCTTACTTCAACTATTCCCTTATCAGGTTGAATGTCTATTAGAATCCAGTGGAAGCTGCACATGTTATGCATATACATCAGGAATTACACTTAACATCGAGTAAGAAAAATTGAATGTGCATAAAAGATCATTAAGACTCTCACTCGTAGTTGTAAGGAAACAATATTAAATCACAGAAATATTGCTCCCCCAAAAACCTTAGTAGCTTTCCCCCCGTTTCTTCGCGTTTATGCTTTACCGTTTCAGCATGTATTTTATCTGGGTCAATAAACCCAACATTGATAATATTATTACTTTTGCATTCACTGATCTTCAGTCTGCATAAGAGAACACATAAGATATAATGAGTATATGCAATGAAAACGAACATGAACTGAATGAAAATGAACTTATATGTAGTTAACAACTTACAAGCAATAGCAACTCATGAGAGATTTGTCGAGGGCATCTGGATTGAATAACTGCCAGAGTTCATTCATCTCAATATGGATCTCCTCCTTTCGGTAGTAATATTCCCATGGTATACTCGCCACGATGTACATTATGTTCTCCTTGCATGCATCAAGGTACCACTGATGCAAATTCCGCATATGTGTTGGCAGTTTATGCAGCTGCTCTCTGCTGACCAAGTCGGCCCCGTAGACAAATTTAGGAGCTATATCAGCAGTGGGTAGTGCAGCATCTGCTGCAGACATCAATTCCTCCACGGTAACTGAACAGGAAGCCGCTAGCCTTGCAGCTTCTTCCATATCGAGACCACCATGTTCCTGGTACACCTTGGGAACATTAAACACTTTGAGTGCTGGGATCGATTGTTTGGGCTGATCTCCGAGGAGGGGAACTTCCTTTCTCTTTCTGCCTTTTGTCGTTTGCTTGGCCTTGAGGGGTGCACTTGTTGAACTTGACTTTTTCTCGGCTGCACTTCTAGCTGATGATTTGCTCGTGCCAGCAATGTCCTTCTCCTTAGCCTTTTCATCCTTCTTATGGTCAATTACCTTCGCAAGAGTGCGTGTATAGTCATCCTTCTTCTCGTGTAACTCATACTGCGATGGTGTGTTCAGAAAACTAGTAGCATATTCTATTTGCTTCTCTGTGTATGGCTCTGGCGCTGGAGGTTTTGGCTTATGAAAAAAATGATAATTGTATTTCTTAACAATGGCATCATTTTCCTCCTCAGTACGATCGTAAGGACGGGGGGGAGGAACCTTTGGTACTTTTGGGAGGGGCGACATCTTGCGGACAGGACTCTTGAAACGCTTCCGGCTGGGTGCATTCCGAGTCTTAGTGGGCGGAGGCGGCGGTGCTGGAGATGGAGATGGACTACCGATGTCGTGGTCGACGTCGTACCCACGGGGTGATGGTGGCGACATGTGATCAGTAGGAGGAGGTGATGGTGGCCTGCGATCACCTGGAGGAGGTGATGGTGACCTGCTGGGATGACTGGTACTAGGGGCTACCCAGCCTGGCAGCCTGATGTTCTTCTTTTCCCAGAGAATGATTTCTCCCAGCACCTCTCTGAGTGTAAGCCCCCCATCACCTCCAGGGATTTCGAGCTCCAATGTCTCCCACGACGGGACAACTGAATCCACCCCGACACGAGCATAGCCAGCTGGAATCGGATTACCATGCCATGTTGCCGGCTCACCTTCAGGTCCAAATGCCGGTAAGACATAGCCGACCGCCACCTTAACAGACACCTTCCTGAACACCTCATGGAGATCACAAGGTGTTTGCTCCTTGATTCCATCCAAGGGGTCGCCAGGACCGGCATCTATCATCATCCGTGTAGGAGGGGCCTCCGAGTCGGCCACGCTGCTGTCTCGTCGCTGAGATATGCCAGCGGTATTATCTGGCGGGCGTTGTCCTTTTAGTTCATTTATCTCCCGCTGCTGCTGCTGAAGCTCCCGCTGCTGCTGGTCAAGTCGGCGTTGGAACTCGGCCATCCGGTCATTCTGCACCTCCAGCTGGCGTTGTTTAGCTCTCGGTCGGCTTCTATAAGTCTCCGCGTCGGCCGGAAACCCAAGCGACCACGGAACACTAGGGCCGAAGCCTCTTGTTCGTCCTCCCTTCTCAGGATTACCGAGGACAAGCGTCAGCAAGTCTTTCTCTCTATCGGGAGCAAACTTTAGTTTTCCCGCCTTTATATCTGTCGTCACTTCAATCCATTTTTTCCTGGGTACCCTAACCCTGCTGTCACTTTCAACAATGTTCCCTGTCTTCATGTCATACTCACAACCATGCGCGAGGAACCAATTTCGAGCCCTAATGTCTCATCCTTCTCGCGTGGGTTCTGGAGTGATCCCATTCAGCTCCATCTCAGCCTCTTGTGCATCCCACTTAGGCATGGCTACTCCGTAGCCCCCTCGCCCCGTATGATGGTGATATTTCTTTTCGCTTGCATTCTTCTTGTTTTTCTTGGACAGGTTCACAGTCTCCTCTGATTGTTTGTACTCCACAAATTCTTCCCAATGATGCTCCTGCTTCTCTAGATAGTTCTCGAATAATGGAGGCTTCTTGTCTTTCTTATAATTTTTCCATAACCGGTTCTTATACGCCCGGAAAAGTTCCCCCATCTTCTTAAGAGCCCATTTCTTCACTAGCGCCCTCTGCTTAGCATTCTCGGACTCCGATCCCAAATCTGGCAAAGTGAAATGTGCCATGAGGTCGCCGAAAAGTGTGTCTTTGTACCTATCGGTAACCTGATTTTCGGACACATTCTTGGTCTTGTTCCATTCTCTGATAGTGATCGGGAGACGATCTCTAACCACAACTCCGCACTAATTTTTAAATGTCACTCCGACACTCGCGGGTACCACCGGTTGGCCTTCCGGTGATATAGCTTCAATTGTGAAGTGGTCTTTTTTGCCCAACTTCTTTGCCGGGCCTCGTTTCTCTGTCTTATCTTCGGAGGCCTAAGAGAATACATATAGAATTCCATTAATGCCTCTATACTAATGCCTCTATACTAATGCCTCTATACATATGTACATATAGAATTCCATTAATACCTCATCATGACCAGAGCCGTCGGCTTCTCCGTCACCGGAGCCGTCGGCTTCTCCATGACCGGAGCCGCGGGCTTCTCCATCACCGGAGTCGCGGGCTTCTCCATCACCGGAGTCGCGGTCTTCTCGGTCGGCTTCTGTACCATCGCGGATTAAGTCCGCGAAAATGTCTTCCTGTTCCAAGTCCCGTTCGAATGGATCCATTGTTTCTGCAAAAGAATTAAATCGATAAGTACATGTTCTAACCCTAACCCTAATCAAACACTAACCAAACCCTAACCCTAATCAAACACTAACCAAACCCTAACCCTAATCGGCGACACGTGTTTGCGAGAGGGAGAGGGTGTCGGCGACGCGTGTTTGCGAGAGGGAGAGGGTGTCGGCGACGCTTGTTTGCGAAAGGGAGAGGGTGTCGGCGACGCGTGTTTGCGAGAGGCTCGGGTATTCGCGAGAGGTAGAGGAGAGGGAGAGAGAGGGGAGTTGCGGCGTCGAGTGATCGCGAGAGGGAGAGGGAGCACGGGACAAGGGCGATTGCGCGAGAGGGAGAGGAGAGGGCCGGTGTCGGCGTCGGGGGTGTTCGCGAGAGGTAGAGGAGAGGGAGAGAGAGGGGAGTTGCGGCGTCGAGTGATCGCGAGAGGGAGAGGGAGCACGGGACGAGGGCGATTGCGCGAGAGGGAGAGGAGAGGGCCGGTGTCGGCGTCGGGGGTGTTCGCGAGAGGGAGTCGTCCGCTAGGGCTATGTACTATAACTAAATACACTAAATAACTAACTAAATACATATACTAAAAAACTAAAAAAGTAACTAACAAATTAACTATTAAACTAACTACTAATTACATAAAAACTAAAACAACTAAAACATTAACTAATTAACTAACTAAACCTAAAAACTATACTAACTAAAACTATACTAACCTAAAATAATTACAGAATCTAAAAGAAACTAAAACATTTACAGAAACTAAAAAACTAAAACAATTACAGAAACAAAAAAACTAAAACAATTACAGAAATTAAAAAAACTAAAAAAAACCGAGCTCGATCGGCGGCCAACGCGCTACCTCTTCTTGCAGCGGGCGAGGCGGCGGCCGGAGGCGCGGCGGCGCGTAGAAGTAGGCGACGGCCGAGGCGCGGTGCGGCCCGAGAGGCAGAGGAGGGCGGCGGCGAAGCCCGAGGCGAGGAGCGCGGCCGCGCGCAGAGGCGGCGCCGAGGCGGGGCGGCGCAGAGGGTGGCGGCCGGAGGCGAGGAAGACGGCGGCGGCGGCGCGAAATTTCGGCAGCCTGGCGGCGCGATGCGATAGGGTTTGGCCTCCGGGTGTTGCGGGTGGGCGGCCGGCCCGCGACGCGCGGGTTATATACGTACCCCCCTTTTGTCGCGGGTCGTGGCTCAACCCGCGGCAAAAGGCCCCCCTTTAATCGTGACCCGTGGCACGACCCACGACAAAAGGGGGGGTCTTTTGTCGTGGGTTGAGCCACCACCCGTGACAAAAGGCCCTTTTGGCTGATCCGTGGCACTGCGCATCCAACGGCTCCGGCCGTTTGAATCCAACGGCCTGGAGCCGTTGGACACGGATCAGCCTCTGTTTTTTTTTCTTTTTTCTTTTTTTTCTTTTTTGTTTTTTCTTATTTCAATAACTTTTAAATGGTAAATGAAATAGAAAAGTGTTATATATGAAAATTTGTCAGAAAAATACAATGAACATGAATATGACATCCATATAACTATTTGCATCTCACAATGAACATAGTCGTGTATGTTTCACCCCTAATGATATGCGGAGTGACACCGAGTAAGGTTTCACCTCGCCATGTGTCGTCGCCGCTTCCACGTGCCTCGCACCGTCGCTGCCGGCGTGCGACGTTTGTAGCCGTGGCTTACACGTGCCTCGCCACGTGTCGCCGCCTCTTCCACGCGCCTCGCCCCGTCGCTGCCGGCGTGCGACGTGTGTAGCTGTGGCTTACACGTGCCTCGCCACGTGTCGCCGCCGCTTCCACGTGCCTCGCCCCGTCGCTGCCCGCGTGCGACGTGTGTAGCCGTAGCTTACACGTGCCTCGCCACGTGTCACCGCCGCTTCCACGTGCCTCGCCCCGTCGCTGCCCGCGTGCGCTATATAGAGCGACGAGTGCGGGCGCAACCACACGTCTCCACCGCCTCTGCTCATTCATCTCCGGGATGCCTCCACGTCGTCGAGGGGCGTCCGGTTTCCGTGGCGTTCGAGTGCGTCCAAGCGGTAGGTTCTATGCCGAGATACGCGCCGGTGGCTTCCGCCTTACCCTCGGCACGTACAACACGCCGGAGCTGGCGGCGCGCGCTTACGACGCGGCGGCGTGGCGTTTTCGGCGGCCACGGCGCGACATGAACTTCCCGGATGTTGAATCTCTAGAGGAGGTAGAGTTCCTCGCGCCACCGTCGTGCCTCGTCGACGACGAGGACCGTCGCCGGCACCGCCAGGTGCAGCGCAGGATCGCCATCGCCGAGCACGATGAGCAGTTGATGCGCCAGTGGAGGGCGCAGTTCCCCAACGACGTCGACAACACCGATGCATTCTTCGCTATCCTTAGGGCAGAACGCAGGTCCAACAGGCGCCACCATCGGGCCGTCGCCACCTTCGAGCTCGAGAACTCGAATACAACTTGGACCGAAAACGACCCTCGGTGGGATGACATTTGGACGGAGACAACCTCCGACGATGAGTAGAGACTAGACTAGTAATTTATCTATTTTATTGTAATTTCAATAAAGTCGTTGTCGGTTCTATTAGTTTAAATTTAGTTTATAAAGTCGTTGATGGTTGTTTTTGTTCAATAAAGTGGTTGACACGAAATTTATTACGACTGAACTGAAATTAAAGTACAGAGCTCAACTGAAAATTAAGATACATGGCCAGATTCAAATGTTGGAGTCATTCAATCATAGTCGTGCCTAGCCCTATAATAGTCGCCACTGTAGTCATCATAGTCGCCGACATCATCGTCGCTAGCATCGGGGTCGCGGTTGTCCAACCTCGGCGGGTGAGCACGCGTGGGCTGGGATTGAGGGTAGCGCAGGCGGGGGCCACGATAGGCCATGACGCTCTGGAGAGTCCGGCCATGCCACCACATCCGATGGCCGGCCTCGTTGAAGTTTGAAGGAGGCGGGCCGTCCTCCTCGTACCTGGCAACCGCCCTCTCACGCCGATTGATGAAGAAGCTGTCCCAAGTCGGGCTGTAGTCGGGATGCCACTGGGGATTCCACTGCTGCTCAGGCGTGAGCTCGAAATAATAGTGGTTCCTGATGGCCATCTCGCGTGGCACACCAAGAGGGATAGGAGGGACCGGTACGCCTCCGACGCTCAGCAACCAGCCTGTCGGGACGCGGTAGCCGGGCGGGCAGGGGTAGTTCGAGGCGCAAAGTGCCTCCGCCTACCGGGGTGTTAGACATACGATGGAAGCCATGGGAGAGAGTGATGAGGTTTGCAGATATGAGTCCAAGCCTACATATATTAGTGGAAAAATGGCGGGAATGTGGGAAGAAAATAGGCGGGAATTAACGAAGTGGCGCGCGAAACTTTCATCCCGGGTGGAGGCTCAAACCGGGACAAAAGACTGGGGGAGGCTTATCTAGGAGGGCCTTTTGTCACGGTTGGTGGCTGCAACCGCGACTAAAGCTGTCGGCAGGATAAGGACGCGTGGGTGGATGCACTGCTCGATGAGATAAAGCATGTAGCGCACGACACCCTGTCGAAGGAATAAGACAAAGTAGAAGCGGTGTCGTGCCTATAAAAGGAGCATCGATACGCCTTGCCAAGAAAATCAACAAGCCAAGCACAGTTTCATTCCCATGGATGAAGGAAAGGGTTCTCATTATTACATAAATGTAGAGATTGTCTTGGGAACTATATATGAAGAATACATTATTACATCGCCATCTAGTGTTGTGATCTTCTACGCCGTAGCCATGGAGAATCTTCATCATTTAGCAAGATGCTTGGGTCAATTTTCACCGTGAAGGGCGGAATTTCTTTAAACTTATTATAATCTTCTGACATGTCTGTCTTGTCATCCACTCCCACGATGTTTCTTTTCCCCGAAAGAACTATGTGACGCTTTGGCTGCTCGGTTGATGTATTCTTTTGTTGATTTCTTTTTCTTAATTTGCTAGACATGTTCTTCACGTAGAAAACTTGAGCCACCTCGCTGGCTAGGACAAAAGGCTCGTCCAGGTACGCAAGATTGTTGGGATCCACTGCTATCATACCGTACTTATCGTCAATATGTATAGCGCTGAGCTTCACCCATTTGCACCGAAACAAAGGGACCTTAAAAGTGGGACCATAGTCAAGTTCCCATATCTCCTCTATGTATCCATAATATGTGGTGGTCTGCCCATTCTCGTCTTTTGCATCGAAGCGGACACCGCTGTTTTGGTTGTGTTATCACCAGAATTTGACCGAGTCAGAGGTGGGCCACGATTGAGAAAGACTTGAAGATATACATGGAAGGAAAAACAAGAATTGGCCTTATACACGAAGTTGGGCTGAATTGCCCATTGTATCTGTAATTTAGTGGATCGTATCTTTAGATTAAAAGTTAGAGTTTTACTCGTGCACGGTTAGGTGCACGTCCGAATTAGAAAGTCCGCCGGACTATAAATATGTATCTAGGGTTTATGGAATAAACAACAACACAACGTTCACCCCAAAACAAACCAATCTCGGCGCATCGCCAACTCCTTCGTCTCGAGGGTTTCAATCAGGTAAGCGACATGCTGCCTAGATCGCATCTTGCGATCTAGGCAGCATAAGCCCCACGTTGTTCATGCGTTGCCCGTTCTGAAGCGTCTTTGATGGCGGGCAACGTAGTTATCATAGATGTGTTAGGGTTAGCATAGCTCTTCGTATAAACATGCTTACGTAGTGCAACCCTCGCATGTCTAGCCGCCCTCACGCCTATCTCAGGCGTGGGGCGGCACCTACTTGTTCATCATCTAGTAGATCTGATCCGTTACGATTGCTCCTTGCTCGCAAGGATTAGTTTAATATCTGCAATAGTTAGGCCTTACGAAGGGGGGGAGGATCCAGCGGCACGTAGGGTGGCGTTCGCAAGTCCTAAACAGGATGTTCCGATGATCAACGTCACGTTGGTTGTGTGGCCTTGTTTAGGATCGGCTTACGAGCACCGTGCGTGGCCGCGAGGCCCAACCTGGAGTAGGATGATCCGATTATGCGGTGAAAGCCCTAAATCGTCGTAGATCTCATTAGCTTTATCTTGATCAAGCAGGATCACCAAGTATTCGTGCACCCCGTACGGATCATGGGTGGATCGGCTCTTTGAGCCGATTCACAGGATAGCCTGAGAGCCGATCGAGGCTCTGATTTAATGTTTACGTGTATGCCATGCAGGAACTAAGCGAGGCATCCCTATCACCTTCCTGACCAGGTATAGGTCAGGTGGCACGCCCTTGCACTTCGCATCGCCGCGTGTGACCAGAAGAGCATTGCGGGCCGTCGCTCGGAGGGGTCTCAGCCAGCCGCAGCTCTAGGCTCTTCCCGGCTCTACCGTGTTGACAGGCCGCTGCCCGCCGGTGGGTTTTGGCGATCAACACATTCTGGCACGCCCGGTGGGACAATCATCTACATCAACCACATCGCCATCTACATCTGAGATGGCGGCGGACGGCACGCCAGTCACCTACGAGGAGCTGCCTGCTGAGCTCAAGAAGAAACATGACGAGATCAAGGCCACCCTCGAAGCCGACCTCATCGGCTCTTTTCAGAGAACCCGTACCCATGGCATCAGATGGAAGGGGTTCTCACCACGAGGTGCACTCGATGGGATAGATCTCTCTGCCCCGTCGGAGGAACGCACCAGGGCCCTTCGGCAGGAGATCAACTACTTGGTGGCTCACTCGCTACACCGCCACTCTGAAAACTTGGTCAACGTGTTGGAGCGTCTCGCTCTGCGCGTGATCCAGGAGATCATGAGCCACCAGTACTCGCCGTCAGGACCAGCTCTCGGGACGCACCAAGGAGAGTTGCCACTCCAGTCCCGTCCACCACTGCCATACGCGTTGGCAGCACCAGCTGAAGTGCCGGCTACACCGGCATTCGTCGTTTACAAGATCGGTGGTGACCCTAGTGACTACCGGTTCTTGGCTGAGGCGCCCAAGGAGATCCCTCAAGGATACGCGTGCACGTATGTGCCAGATTGTGGCAATTGGCCACTCTCAAACCAGGCCGCAACGTCAGGGACTCCGGCGCAAATAGGAGGAACGTCAGCAACGGAGCTTGAGAAGCAGACGTGGCTAACTAAGTACGCCACCCCGACGAAACTCCCGAGCCCAGCTCCTGCAGTTGGCTCAGAGCTGGAAAAGCAAACATGGCTGGCTAAGTACGCCACCCCGGCGAATCTTCAGAATACATCTCCTGCAGCCAGCACGGTGGATCAGATCAGTACCATACTGAGAGACCAGTTCGGCATTATGCCGAAAAGGAGGGCAATCGGCTATTCCAAGCCGTACCCCGACGAGTACGAGATGATCCCGCTGCCACCTAAATATCGGCTCCCTGACTTCTCCAAATTCAGTGGATCGGATGGCTCCAGCTCCATCGAGCACATCGGCCGATATTTGGCGCAACTAGGACCGGCTTCAGTGTCGGATCAGCTACGCGTGAGGCTCTTTTCACAGTCCCTCACAGGATCGGCTTTTGGATGGTATACCTCTTTGCCAGCAAACTCCATCCAGTCTTGGAAGCAATTGGAAGAACAGTTCCATACGCAATACCATTCAGAAGCTTCCGAGTCTAGCATTGCCGATCTAGCACAACTACGTCAGAAGCGCGGAGAAACGGTGACAGAGTACATCCAGCGCTTCAGGAATCTTAGGAACCGATGTTATTCGGTTCGTATAACTGAAAAGGAAGCAGTCGAATTGGCAGTAGCTGGCCTTGCAACACAGCTCAAGGACATGGCCTCCCAAGCAGATTATCCCTCGCTGGCGCACATGGTTCAGAAACTATCAGCATATGAACAGCGCCACCCAGACTGTACCAAGACAAGTTCAAGCGTGCGGTAGTCATGGTCGATACGAGAGGAAGGTGAAGTGCTGCGGGAGACCAAGAAATAGCAGTGGCTGAGTGGACTCGGGGAGGAACCCCCGTATCCTGCAAATGGGTAAAGCCACCAGGGCCGCCCAGGGGATTTGATTTTGACGTGACCAAGACTGAACAAATCTTCGACCTCCTGCTTAAGGAGAAACAGTTGACGATTCCTGAAGGTCTCAAGTTCCCTACGGCGCAAGAGCTAAACGGAAAGCCGTACTGCAAATTCCACAACTCGCTTTCCCATGCCACCAACGACTGCAGGGTGTGGCGTCAGCACATCCAAGCGGCGATAGAGAAGGGGCGTTTAATTTTCAACCAGTACGCCATGAAGGTAGACACCCAGCCCTTCCCCGCCGTTAACATGGTAGAAGTCATCTACCCCGAGGGCTGCCAGCCAGGTCCCACGTTCAGCATCAACATGGTGGGGCCTGGGAACCACTCTGGCAAAGATGGAGATGAGGGCAGCTGCTCTCATAGCAAGGACACAGAAGAGGCCGCTCCACGCGATCGGCTCCATCATGATGGCAAGCGCTACGTCACAGAGGGAGAAGTGAAGAACATAAGATATCAGCGACCTCTCTCTGATCACCTCCTCAACAAATATGTGAGTCAGTATGACCAACGCCGACGGTCCAACTATGATGATGAAGGAGATCGTCTGGCTAGAGAAGCCAGAAGACATCGTCGGCAGGATCGCGATGTGGAGGAGCACGAGCGCCGTGCCGCGGATGGGCCAAGGGAGCAAGATGACAACGCCAGACACTGGGATTGCCCTTTCTTCAGACACTGCTGGGATTCAGGAATGAGCCGATTGCCCACAATCGGCAATTGCCCAGAATGCAACAAGAAGAAGAAGGAGGCAGCCAACGTGTCTGTGTTTGAGCGCTTAGGGCCTCTCCCACCACCAAGCAAACGCGCTGAGTCACCTCGTTGGGCAGATCTTGAGGATTCAGAAGACGAGGGACTAGAAGAAGAAGAAGACAGGTACCACCGTCCAAGGTGGTGCCCTGACGGACTCAGCCGTTCACAGAAACGCAGGGTTCAGCGGTTGCGCGGCCTGGAGGAAGCCGAAAGGTTATACTTGCATACGCTATGGAAGGCACGGCCTGATCTGGCTGCAAAGGTTCAGCGAGCCCTGAATGAAGAGGGTCGTCCACGGAGAATGGAGTGGCGCCCCAAACAAAGGAGAGCCGATGATGAAACATCGGCTGGCACGAACATGGTGTTCATCCTCCCTTCAGAGTTCAGTGCTCCAGGGTCAGATGAGACATCCGTGGCACAACTTGACTGCGGCCCACGGCCGGTTATCTTTGAGAAGCCACAAGATAAGAGCTACAGGCATTTGAAGGCCCTGTATTTGCGAGGATATATCGATGGGAGGCCTGTGAACAAGATGCTGGTAGACACCGGAGCGGCAGTTAACATCATGCCGTATTCTATGTTACGTCGGCTGGGACGCTCTAGCTCGGATTTAATCAAGACCAATGTAACATTGAGCGATTTCAACGGCCAAGCGTCTGAGGCACAGGGAGTTCTGAACGTGGATCTGACCGTAGGAAGGAAAACTATCCCTACAACGTTCTTCATCGTCGATAGCACGAGCAGTTATGCTGTGCTATTGGGAAGGGATTGGATCCACGCCAACTGCTGTATTCCCTCCACGATGCACCAATGCATAATACAGTGGGATGGAGATGAGGTAGAAGTCGTCCAGGCCGATGATTCAGTTGAAGTTTCAACGGCTGGCATGAACGCATGGGAAGCAGCAGGCCAAGAACCCCTCTCAGGCATCAACTTAGACGACTGTGAACGCATCGATGTGACAAAGGGAAGGGTTAAGCTGGTTTTATCCACCGGCCTGACCATGTAGTCAAAGCAAAGCGACGTGTAACTTGGCGAGGCTGATCCTTGTGATCGGCCCCAAAGGTCTATGAAGGGACATTACAGAACCTTCAGTCAGCGCTCTAATCATTATGGAGGCCGATCCCAGCAATCGGCCAAAATTATCCTCACCACATGTTCTGCTTGTGTTCACCTTTGACCCTATCAGGAGCCGACGTGGGAGTTACAGAGCCGATATCCGCCATTCTTTAACAGATTCGGCTCGGGGGGCACCTGAATACTGGAACAGATGCAGGGGTACATGTGTGCAATGAATACTGGGGGCTGATAGGAGAAAATCGGCCAGTAAAAAAAAAGAAAAAAAAAATTTACAGCCGATGCAAGAGCCTCGACTTTAGAATTGAAAGACAGCCGATGCACAACCATCGACTTTAGTAGAAATTAGGTAATGTCTATCGAGTCTCCACCAGATCCAGGCCAACGGTGGTACCTTCTGTTGCCTCGAGTGAGTAAAACAATGGAAGCTTCTTCAGCTACTTCGAGCCGATCCGGGTTCCTGAACCCCGTTGTCAAGGATTGCCAATCTTTGGGGCTAGTTCAGCTGAGACGAAAGATTATCGGCTGACGGAGGAAGGAAAAGGATCGGCTTTGGCGCATTCTCTCTGACATTCTCGCCTCGAGTAAGGCTCGGGGGGCAGCAGGCCTGGTGGATGCTCTCTTTTGCTCTGTTTAAAGAGCCGATTGGGGATACTATCGGCTGATCCTTCATTGCAACCTTCTTCACGATGATGAGTACTGAAGAGGATTATTGGGTTTGGTTAGAAAGTTCAAAGGCTTTCTGAAAGATCTGCATCGATTGAGGAAGGGAAGGGTGAAATTCAAAGGACCGATGTGGTACTATCGGCTCATTACGCATTGGCAAAGGGGACGGATCGGCAAGGTCAGTAGAAGGAGGAATCGGCTAAATTAAACTCAAAGGAAATCGGCAAGATCAAATTGGGGAAAGTTCTTCATTGATTAGATTTCTTACATAAAAGAGCTGATTGCTCTCAAAAGGAAGTACTAGGGGATACATTGCCCCATCTACTACTACTGGCCCTATTCTAGAAGTCCTATCTACGGGCCATCACTGCCCTCGTCGTCGCCGTCGCCGCCGCTGTCGGCACTGCTCCCGGCGGGCTCGTCGTCGCTCCAATGGCCGCCGACCGGGTCCTCGTTGTCTTCATCCTCTTCGTCAGCGTCGTCCTCGTCGCTGTCGAAGTCGCTAAGATTGCCCGGCCAAGGGCAGAACCGCTTGGCCGGCGGCTCGTCGGAGGAGCTCTCGTTGTCGTCCTCCTCCTCCTCTTCCTGCTCCTCCTCCTCACCGGAAGAGGTGAAGTCGCAGGAGAAGCTGTCGTCGTCGCTCTCTTCCTCCGTTGCCCCAACGGTGAGGAAGCGGAGGTCGCTCTCCCCGTCCGTCGAGGACTGGTCGTCCTCGGACCAGATGGAGAAGTCGTGGTCTGGCTCCTCCCCGGCCGCAATGGCGCGGCGGATGTTCGCTGCATGGACCTCTGCCGGATTGTACTCCGGCGTCGGCTCACGGGATGCGGAGGACTGGCTGGAAGGACCCGATGGAGCAGAGGAGGAAGAGGACATGGTGGCAGGAGGGCTTTTGGAGTGCTAGTGCGATGGAGATACGGAGGAGAACTGTGCGTAGCGGTTAAATAAAAGGGGATATAGTGGAAATTCAATGCCACAGCAGTTTCCGAGGAAGAGGCGCCTAAGAAAAAAAAAAACTGCCAAATCACGCGGAGAAGTTGAGGAGGCAGGGCATCATGATGAAAGATACTGCGACGGTTTTGCCACGACATGACCCGACGAAGGAAAACAGAGTGATTTTGGAATTACCAATTCCAAAACCAGGGGGGCATGTGTTATCACCAGAATTTGACCGAGTCAGAGGTGGGCCACGATTGAGAAAGACTTGAAGATATACATGGAAGGAAAAACAAGAATTGGCCTTATACACGAAGTTGGGCTGAATTGCCCATTGTATCTGTAATTTAGTGGATCGTATCTTTAGATTAAAAGTTAGAGTTTTACTCGTGCACGGTTAGGTGCACGTCCGAATTAGAAAGTCCGCCGGACTATAAATATGTATCTAGGGTTTATGGAATAAACAACAACACAACGTTCACCCCAAAACAAACCAATCTCGGCGCATCGCCAACTCCTTCGTCTCGAGGGTTTCAATCAGGTAAGCGACATGCTGCCTAGATCGCATCTTGCGATCTAGGCAGCATAAGCCCCACGTTGTTCATGCGTTGCCCGTTCTGAAGCGTCTTTGATGGCGGGCAACGTAGTTATCATAGATGTGTTAGGGTTAGCATAGCTCTTCGTATAAACATGCTTACGTAGTGCAACCCTCGCATGTCTAGCCGCCCTCACGCCTATCTCGGGCGTGGGGCGGCACCGCTTGTTCATCATCTAGTAGATCTGATCCGTTACGATTGCTCCTTGCTCTGCAAGGATTAGTTTAATATCTGCAATAGTTAGGCCTTACGAAGGGGGGGAGGATCCAGCGGCACGTAGGGTGGCGTTCGCAAGTCCTAAACAGGATGTTCCGATGATCAACGTCACGTTGGTTGTGTGGCCTTGTTTAGGATCGGCTTACGAGCACCGTGCGTGGCCGCGAGGCCCAACCTGGAGTAGGATGATCCGATTATGCGGTGAAAGCCCTAAATCGTCGTAGATCTCATTAGCTTTATCTTGATCAAGCAGGATCACCAAGTATTCGTGCACCCCGTACGGATCATGGGTGGATCGGCTCTTTGAGCCGATTCACAGGATAGCCTGAGAGCCGATCGAGGCTCTGATTTAATGTTTACGTGTATGCCATGCAGGAACTAAGCGAGGCATCCCTATCACCTTCCTGACCAGGTATAGGTCAGGTGGCACGCCCTTGCACTTCGCATCGCCGCGTGTGACCAGAAGAGCATTGCGGGCCGTCGCTCGGAGGGGTCTCAGCCAGCCGCAGCTCTAGGCTCTTCCCGGCTCTACCGTGTTGACAGGCCGCTGCCCGCCGGTGGGTTTTGGCGATCAACAGGTTGGTGCTCTTTTTATCTTGGTCGATCGTGTAAAATGTATTCCCATTTATCTCGTACCCTTGGAATGTACATATGTCTGAAGATGGTAACCTGGCCAACAAGTACACCTGCTCCACAACATATGGGTCATTAATGAGATGTCTTTGCAACCAACTGCCGAAGGTATTCATGTGTTGACGTGTAATCAAGGACTCGGGCTGGCCCGAGTTTATTTCTCGTAAAACATTCTTATGTTTCTCGATGTATGGAGCCACCAAGCTGGAATTGTATAGAACTGTGTAGTGTGCTTGATTGAAAGAAATCTTATCCCTACACACCGTTGCTTTCCTTCCTAGTGTGCCTTTTCCAGTCAGCCTCCCCTCATACCGAGATTCAGGAACACCAATCGGCTTAAGGTCAGGAAGAAAGTCAACACAAAACTCAATGACCTCCTCAGTTCCGTAGCCCTTTGAGATACTTCCTTCCGGCCTAGCTCGGTTATGAACATATTTCTTTAAGACTCCCATGAACCTCTCGAAGGGGAACATATTGTGTAGAAATACAGGACCGAGAATTCTAATCTCTTCAACTAGGTGAACGAGGAGGTTGATACGTCTCCGACGTATCGATAATTTCTTGTGTTCCATGCCACATTATTGATAATATCTACATGTTTTATGCACACTTTATGTCATATTCGTGCATTTTCTGGAACTAACCTATTAACAAGATGCCGAAGAGCCAGTTGTTGTTTTCTGCTGTTTTTGGTTTCAGAAATCCTAGTAACGAAATATTCTCGGAATTGGACGAAATCAACGCCCAGGGTCCTATTTTGCCACGAAGCTTTCAGAAGACCGAAGAGGAGACGAAGTGGGGCCACGAGGTGGCCAAACCATAGGGCGGCGCGGCCTGGCCCTTGGCCGCGCCGACCTATGGTGTGGGCCCCTCGTGACGCCCCCTGACCTGCCCTTCCGCCTACTTAAAGCCTCCGTCGCGAAACCCCCAGTACCGAGAGCCACGATACGGAAAACCTTACTGAGACGCCGCCGCCGCCAATCCCATCTCGGGGGATTCTGGAGATCTCCTCCGGCACCCTGCCGGAGAGGGGATTCATCTCCCGGAGGACTCTTCACCGCCATGGTCGCCTCCGGAGTGATGAGTGAGTAGTTCACCCCTGGACTATGGGTCCATAGCAGTAGCTAGATGGTTGTCTTCTCCTCATTGTGCTTAATTGTCGGGTCTTGTGAGCTGCCGAACATGATCAAGATCATCTATCTGTAATTCTATATGTTGCGTTTGTTGGGATCCGATGAATAGAGAATACTTGTTATGTTGATTATCAAAGTTATGTCTATGTGTTGTTTATGATCTTGCATGCTCTCCGTTATTAGTAGATGCTCTGGCCAAGTTGATGCTAGTAACTCCAAGAGGGAGTATTTATGCTCGATAGTGGGTTCATGTCTCCGTGAATCTGGGGGAGTGAGAGAAACCTCTAAGATTATGGATGTGCTGTTGCCACTAGGGATAAAACATTGGTGCTATGTTCGAGGATGTAGTCACTGATTACATTACGCGCAATACTTAATGCAATTGTCTGTTGTTAGCAACTTAATACTGGAGGGGGTTCGGATGATAACCTGAAGGTGGACTTTTTAGGCATAGATGCATGCTGGATAGCGGTCTATGTACTTTGTCGTAATGCCCAATTAAATCTCACAATACTCATCATAATATGTATGTGCATTGTTATGCCCTCTCTATTTGTCAATTGCCCAACTGTAATTTGTTCACCCAACATGCTGTTTATCTTATGGGAGAGACACCTCTAGTGAACTGTGGACCCCGGTCCTATTCTTTACATCGCATACAATCTACTGCAATACTTGTTTTCCTGTTTTCTGCAAACAATCATCTTCCACACAATACGGTTAATCCTTTGTTACAGCAAGCCGGTGAGATTGACAACCTCACTGTTTCGTTGGGGTAAAGTACTTTGGTTGTGTTGTGCAGGTTCCACGTTGGCGCCGGAATCTCTGGTGTTGCGCCGCACTACATCCCGCCGCCATCAACCTTCAACGTGCTTCTTGACTCCTACTGGTTCGATTAAACCTTGGTTTCTTACTGAGGGAAACTTGCCGCTGTGCGCATCACACATTCCTCTTGGGGTTCCCAACGGACGTGTCAACTACACGCATCAAGCTAATTTCTGGCGCCGTTGCCGGGGAGATCAAGACACGCTGCAAGGGGAGTCTCCACATCCCAATCTCTTTACTTTGTTTTTGTCTTGTTTATTTTATTTACTACTTTGTTTGCTGCACTATATCAAAATACAAAAAAATTAGTTGCTAGTTTTACTTTATTTTACTGTCTTGTTTGCACTCTATATCAAAAACCCAAAAAAAAAATTATTAGTTACTCGCATTTACTTTATTATTATGTCTAGTCCCGTAGTTGTTACTCTATCACCTGAGGAATCAATCTTCACTTTTAAACAAGGAGGTGAAGAGAATTTTAAAGAAGCATGGTCTAGAATTTTTGATTCTTATAGTAAAACTGAACCTAAAATGACCTTGAGTTTGCTTCTTAGTAATTTCTATTTTGGGCTTATTCTTCGCTATAGATATGCCTTAGATGCTGTAGTGGGAGGAGATTTCCTTCATTGTGATGGGGATCAAGCTTTTAATGCTATAAGGAAATTTATTACATCATTTAGCTCTGATAATAATTTTGATCCATCTCATGCTAGCATGCATAATAGATTAAACACTATTGAAACAAATATATCCTGTTTAAAAGAAGTGTATAACCGAATTCGCGAATACTATGATTATGTTCCATTAAGCTTCGAACCTTCAATGTGGGTGCCTACCGTTAAAGCTACTATTGGTGGTGAAACTTTTCTTGCTCGTTGTGATATTATGTCTGAGTTTTGCCTTATGCCTGAAAGTATTTATGAATCTTTGACACTTTGGAAACTTACTGAAGGGGGAGAAGAAATAACTCTTACGGATAACTCTGTTGTAATACCTAAGGGTATAGCTGAAGGTGTTTTCACAACCTTCCTTGGAAGGACGGTATCCACTGATTATCTCGTTATTGAATGTGTAGGGGCAGGACAAATCACGCTTGGAAGATCCCTGCTGAAACTCATGGGACCAGTCATAGATGTTGGGAAAGGCACTCTAAATTTTACCTCTACACCTGGATGCGGTCATGTATTCCCTAGACCAAAGAGTAGGAATAAGAGTAAGAAAGGTAAGAGCAACACCCCTGGTAAGAATGCCAATGCATCACCTCTTGATAATACTTGATATACACTTTCTGCGCCTAGCTGAAAGGCGTTAAAGAAAAGCGCTTATGGGAGACAACCCATGTTTTTACTACAGTATTTTTGTTTTTATTTTGTGTCTTGGAAGTTGTTTACTACTGTAGCAACCTCTCCTTATCTTAGTTTAGTGTTTTATTGTGCCAAGTAAAGTCGTTGATAGAAAAGTTCATACTAGATTTGGATTACTGCGCAGAAACAGATTTCTTTGCTGTCACGAATCTGGGCAAAATTCTCTGTAGGTAACTCAGAAAATTAAGCCAATTTACGTGAGTGATTATCAGATATGTACGCAACTTTCATTCAATTTGAGCATTTTCATTTGAGCAAGTCTGGTGCCTCAATAAAATTCGTCAATACGAACTGTTCTGTTTTTGACAGATTCTGCCTTTTATTTCGCATTGCCTCTTTTGCTATGTTGGATGAATTTCTTTGATCCATTAATGTCCAGTAGCTTTATGCAATGTCCAGAAGTGTTAAGAATGATTGTGTCACCTCTGAACATGTTAATTTTTATTGTCCACTAACCCTCTAATGAGTTGTTTCGAGTTTGGTGTGGAGGAAGTTTTCAAGGATCAAGAGAGGAGTATGATGCAATATGATCAAGGAGAGTGAAAGCTCTAAGCTTGGGGATGCCCCGGTGGTTCACCCCTGCATATTCTAAGAAGACTCAAGCATCTAAGCTTGGGGATGCCCAAGGCATCCCCTTCTTCATCGACAACATTATCAGGTTCCTCCCCTGAAACTATATTTTTATTCCGTCACATCTTATGTGCTTTGCTTGGAGCGTCGGTTTGTTTTTGTTTTTGTTTTTGTTTTTGCTTGAATAAATGGATCCTAGCATTCACTGTATGGGAGAGAGACACGCTCCGCTGTTGCATATGGACAAGTATGTCCTTAGGCTTTACTCATAATATTCATGGCGAAGTTTCTTCTTCGTTAAATTGTTATATGGTTGGAATTGGAAAATGATACATGTAGTAATTTCTATAATGTCTTGAATAATTTGATACTTGGCAATTGTTGTGCTCATGTTTAAGCTCTTGTATCATATACTTTGCACCCATTAATGAAGAAATACATAGAGCTTGCTAATTTGGTTTGCATATTTGGTCTCTCTAAAGTCTAGATAATATCTAGTATTGAGTTTTGAACAACAAGGAAGACGGTGTAGATTCTTATAATGTCTACAATATGTCTTTTATGTGAGTTTTGCTGCACCGTTCATCCTTGTGTTTGTTTCAAATAACCTTGCTAGCCTAAACCTTGTATCGAGAGGGAATACTTCTCATGCATCCAAAATCCTTGAGCCAACCACTATGCCATTTGTGTCCACCATACCTACCTACTACATGGTATTTCTCCGCCATTCCAAAGTAAATTGCTTGAGTGCTACCTTTAAAATTCCATCATTCACCTTTGCAATATATAGCTCATGGGACAAATAGCTTAAAAACTATTGTGGTATTGAATATGTACTTATGCACTTTATCTCTTATTAAGTTGCTTGTTGTGCGATAACCATGTTTCTGGGGACGCCATCAACTATTCTTTGTTGAATATCATGTGAGTTGCTATGCATGTTCGTCTTGTATGAAGTAAGGGAGATCTACCACCTTATGGTTAAGCATGCATATTGTTAGAGAAGAACATTGGGCCGCCAACTAAAGCCATGATTCATGGTGGAAGTTTCAGTTTTGGACATATATCCTCAATCTCATATGAGAATAATAATTGTTGCCACATGCTTACGCATTAAAGAGGAGTCCATTATCTGTTATCCATGTTGTCCTGGTATGGATGTCTAAGTTGAGAATAATCAAAAGCGAGAAATCCAAAATGCGAGCTTTCTCCTTAGACCTTTGTACAGGCGGCATGGAGGTACCCCATTGTGACACTTGGTTAAAACATGTGTATTGCGATGATCCGGTAGTCCAAGCTAATTAGGACAAGGTGCGGGCACTATTAGTATACTATGCATGAGGCTTGCAACTTGTAAGATATAATTTACATAACTCATATGCTTTATTACTACCGTTGACAAAATTGTTTCATGTTTTCAAAATAAAAGCTCTAGCACAAATATAGCAATCGATGCTTTCCTCTTTGAAGGGCCATTCTTTTTACTTTTATGTTGAGTCAGTTCACCTATTTCTCTCCACCTCAAGAAGCAAACACTTGTGTGAACTGTGCATTGATTCCTACATACTTGCATATTGCACTTATTATATTACTCTATGTTGACGATTATCCATGAGATATACATGTTATAAGTTGAAAGCAACCGCTGAAACTTAATCTTCCTTTGTGTTGCTTCAATACCTTTACTTTGATTTATTGCTTTATGAGTTAACTCTTATGCAAGACTTATTGATGCTTGTCTTGAAGTACTATTCATGAAAAGTCTTTGCTTTATGATTCACTTGTTTACTCATGTCATTACCATTGTTTTGATCGCTGCATTCATTACATATGTTTACAAATAGTATGATCAAGGTTATGATGGCATGTCACTCCAGAAATTATCTTTGTTATCGTTTTACCTGCTCGGGACGAGCAGAACTAAGCTTGGGGATGCTGATACGTCTCCGACGTATCGATAATTTCTTGTGTTCCATGCCACATTATTGATAATATCTACATGTTTTATGCACACTTTATGTCATATTCGTGCATTTTCTGGAACTAACCTATTAACAAGATGCCGAAAGCCGATTCTTTGTTTCTGCTGTTTTTGGTTTCAGAAATCCTAGTAACGAAATATTCTCGGAATTGGACGAAATCAGCGCCCAGGGTCCTATTTTGCCACGAAGCTTCCAGAAGACCGAAGAGGAGACGAAGTGGGGCCACGAGGTGGCCAAACCATAGGGCGGCGCGGCCTGGCCCTTGGCCGCGCCGACCTATGGTGTGGGCCCCTCGTGACGCCCCCTGACCTGCCCTTCCGCCTACTTAAAGCCTCCGTCGCGAAACCCCCAGTACCGAGAGCCACGATACGGAAAACCTTACTGAGACGCCGCCGCCGCCAATCCCATCTCGGGGGATTCTGGAGATCTCCTCCGGCACCCTGCCGGAGAGGGGATTCATCTCCCGGAGGACTCTTCACCGCCATGGTCGCCTCCGGAGTGATGAGTGAGTAGTTCACCCTGGACTATGGGTCCATAGCAGTAGCTAGATGGTTGTCTTCTCCTCATTGTGCTTAATTGTCGGGTCTTGTGAGCTGCCGAATATGATCAAGATCATCTATCTGTAATTCTATATGTTGCGTTTGTTGGGATCCGATGAATAGAGAATACTTGTTATGTTGATTATCAAAGTTATGTCTATGTGTTGTTTATGATCTTGCATGCTCTCCGTTATTAGTAGATGCTCTGGCCAAGTTGATGCTAGTAACTCCAAGAGGGAGTATTTATGCTCGATAGTGGGTTCATGTCTCCGTGAATCTGGGGGAGTGAGAGAAACCTCTAAGATTATGGATGTCTTTATTGCCACTAGGGATAAAACATTGGTGCTATGTTCGAGGATGTAGTCACTGATTACATTACGCGCAATACTTAATGCAATTGTCTGTTGTTAGCAACTTAATACTGGAGGGGGTTCGGATGATAACCTGAAGGTGGACTTTTTAGGCATAGATGCATGCTGGATAGCGGTCTATGTACTTTGTCGTAATGCCCAATTAAATCTCACAGTACTCATCATAATATGTATGTGCATTGTTATGCCCTCTCTATTTGTCAATTGCCCAACTATAATTTGTTCACCCAACATGCTGTTTATCTTATGGGAGAGACACCTCTAGTGAACTGTGGACCCCGGTCCTATTCTTTACATCGCATACAATCTACTGCAATACTTGTTTTACTGTTTTCTGCAAACAATCATCTTCCACACAATACGGTTAATCCTTTGTTACAGCAAGCCGGTGAGATTGACAACCTCACTGTTTCGTTGGGGCAAAGTACTTTGATTGTGTTGTGCAGGTTCCACGTTGGCGCCGGAATCTCTGGTGTTGCGCCGCACTACATCCCGCCGCCATCAACCTTCAACGTGCTTCTTGACTCCTACTGGTTCGATTAAACCTTGGTTTCTTACTGAGGGAAACTTGCCGCTGTGCGCATCACACCTTCCTCTTGGGGTTCCCAACGGACGTGTCAACTACACACATCAGAGGTGCGTCATAATATTGAAGAAGGATGGTGGGAACAACAACTCGAAGCTGACAAGACATTCGACCACATCTTCCTATAATCCTGACAAAGTTTCTGGATCCATTACCTTCTGAGAAATTGCGTTGAGGAATGCACATATCTTCACAATGGCTAGTCGAACATTTTCTAGTAGAAGTCCCCTCAATGCAACCGGAAGCAATTGTGTCATAAGCACGTGACAGTCATGGGACTTCAGGTTCTGGAATTTTTTCTCCTTCATATTTACTATCTGATACGTCTCCGACGTATCGATAATTTCTTATGTTCCATGCCACATTATTAATGATATCTACATGTTTTATGTACACTTTATGTCATAATTATGCGTTTTCCGGAACTAACCTATTGACGAGATGCCGAAGGGCCAGTTGCTGTTTTCTGCTGTTTTTGGTTTCAGAAATCCTAGTAAGGAATTATTCTCGGAATCGGACGAAATCAACGCCGAAGATCTTAGAATCCCCAGAAGCATCCAGAACACCCGAGAGTCGCCAGAGGGGGGCCACAGGCCCACCAGACCATAGGCCGGCGCGGCCAAGGGGGGGCCCGCGCCCCCCTATGGTGTCGTCGCCTCGTTGACCTTCTGACGCCGCCTCTTCGCCTCTTTAAGGGTCCTCGACCTAAAACTTCGAGACGGAAAAGCCACGGTACGAGAAACCATCCAGAGCCGCCGCCATCGCGAAGCCAAGATCTGGGGGACAGGAGTCTCTGTTCCGGCACGCCGCCGGGACGAGGAAGTGCCCCCGGAAGGCTCCTCCATCGACACCACCGCCATCTTCATCAACGCTGTTGTCTCCCATGAGGAGGGAGTAGTTCTCCATCGAGGCTCGGGGCTGTACCGGTAGCTATGTGGTTCATCTCTCTCCCTATGTACTTCAATACAATAATCTCATGAGCTGCCTTACATGATTGAGATTCATATGATGATGCTTGTAATCTAGATGTCGTTATGCTAGTCAAGTGAATTTTACTTATGTGATCTCCGGAGACTCCTTGTCCCACGTGTGTAAAGGTGACAGTGTGTGCACCGTGTGGGTCTCTTAGGCTATATTTCACAGAATACTTATTCACTGTTATGAATGGCATAGTGAAGTGCTTATTTATATCTCTTTATGATTGCAATGTGTTTTGTATCACAATTTATCTATGTGCTACTCTAGTGATGTTATTAAAGTAGTTTTATTCCTCCTGCACGGTGTAATGGTGACAGTGTGTGCATCCGTGTTAGTACTTGGCGTATGCTATGATCGTGATCTCTTGTAGATTGTGAAGTTAACTATTGCTATGATAGTATTGATGTGATCTATTCCTCCTACATAGTGTGAAGGTGACAGTGTGCATGCTATGTTAGTACTTGGTTTAGTTGTGTTGATCTATCTTACACTCTAAGGTTATTTAAATATGAACATTGAATATTGTGGAGCTTGTTAACTCCGGCATTGAGGGTTCGTGTAATCCTACGCAATTAGTGGTATTCATTATCCAACAAGAGAGTGTAGAGTATGCATTTATCTATTCTGTTATGTGATCAAAGTTGAGAGTGTCCACTAGTGAAAGTATGATCCCTAGGCCTTGTTCCTAAATACTGCTATCACTGCTTGTTTACTGTTTTACTGCGTTACTATTGCTGCGTTACTACTGCTTGTTTACTGTCCTGGGCAAAGCACTTTTCTGGTGCCATTGCTACTGCTACTATTTATTCATACCACCTGTATTTCACTATCTCTTCGCCGAACTAGTGCACCTATTAGGTGTGTTGGGGACACAAGAGACTTCTTGCTTTGTGGTTGCAGGGTTGCATGAGAGGGATATCTTTGACCTCTTCCTCCCTGAGATCGATAAACCTTGGGTGATCCACTTAAGGGAAAACTTGCTGCTGTTCTACAAACCTCTGCTCTTGGAGGCCCAACACTGTCTACAGGAAAAGGAGGGGGCGTAGACATCAAGCTATTTTCTGGCACCGTTGCCGGGGAGGAAAGGTAAAAAGGCACTCATACTTCGGTTCCAGGTAAGTACTCTTCTGGCGCCATTGTGTTTGTGCTCGAAGCTATTTCCTTTAGATCCTGCAATTGCAACTTTTTGTTTCTTGTTTACACTAGTTAGGCATAATGGAAAACAACAAAAATATGAGAGATCTTTATGAACTTTATCTTGAATTAGGACATGATGTGTTTGAAGAGAGAATTAAAAAACCCATGGAACTTTATATGCATGCTAATGGGAATGTTATTAATATGAATGCTTTGAACACTATTGTTGCTAATGCTATGGAAAATTCTAAGCTTGGGGAAGCTGGCTTTGATGAGCATGATCTTTTTAGTCCCCCAAGCATTGAGGAGAAAATTTACTTTGATGATACTTTGCCTCCTATTTATGATGATTATAATGATAGTAGTCTTTTGTTGCCACCTACATGGAGAGTAAATTTGATTATGATTACAATATGCCTCCTACACTTGATGAGAATAATAATGATAGCTACTTTGTTGAATTTGCTCCCACTACAACTAATAAAATTGACTATGCTTATGTGGAGAGTAATTATTTTATGCATGAGACTCATGATAAGAATGCTTTATGTGATAGTTATATTGTTGAGTTTGCTCATGATGCTACTGAAAGTTATTATGAGAGAGGAAAATATGGTTGTAGAAATTTTCATGTTACTAAAACACTTCTCTATATGCTTAAAATTTTGAAGTTGAGCTTGTCTAGTTTTCCTATGCTTATTGCATTATGCCTACATAACTTGTTTATTTACAAGATTCCTTTTCATAGGAAGCATGTTAGACTTAAATGTGTTTTGAATTTTCCTCTTGATGCTCTCTTTTGCTTCAAATACTATTTCTTGCGAGTGCATCATTAAAACTGCTGAGCCCATCTTAATGGCTATAAAGAAAGCAACTTCTTGGGAGATAACCCATGTGTTATTTTGCTACAGTACTTTGTTTTATATTTGTGTCTTGAAAGTTGTTTACTACTGTAGCAACCTCTCCTTATCTTAGTTTTGTGTTTTGTTGTGCCAAGTAAAGTCGTTGATAGTAAAGTTCATACTAGATTTGGATTACTGCGCAGAAACAGATTTCTTTGCTGTCACGAATCTGGGCAAAATTCTCTGTAGGTAACTCAGAAAATTATGCCAATTTACGTGAGTGATCCTCAGATATGTACGCAACTTTCATTCAATTTGAGAATTTTCATTTGAGCAAGTCTGGTGCCTCAATAAAATTCGTCTTTACGGACTGTTCTGTTTTGACATATTCTGCCTTTTATTTCGCATTGCCTCGTTTGCTAAGTGGGATGAATTTCTTTGTTCCATTGACTTCCAGTAGCTTTGAGCAATGTCCAGAAGTGTTAAGAATGATTGTGTTACCTCTGAACATGTGAGTTTTTGATTATGCACTAACCCTCTAATGAGTTTGTTTCGAGTTTGGTGTGGAGGAAGTTTTCAAGGGTCAAGAGAGGAGGATGATATACTATGATCAAGAAGAGTGAAAAGCTCTAAGCTTGGGGATGCCCCAGTGTTTCACCTCTGCATACATCAAGAAGACTCAAGCGTCTAAGCTTGGGGATGCCCAAGGCATCCCCTTCTTCATCGACAAATTATCAGGTTCCTCCCCTGAAACTATATTTTTATTCGGTCACATCTTATGTACTTTACTTGGAGCGTCTGTGTGCTTTTGTTTTTGTTTTGTTTGAATAAAATGGATCCTAGCATTCTTTGTGTGGGAGAGAGACACGCTCCGCTGTTGCATATGGACAAGTATGTCCTTAGGTTTTACTCATAATTTTCATGGCGAAGGTTGAAACTGCTTCGTTAATTTGTTATATGGTTGGAAACGGGAAATGCTACATGTAGTAATTGGTAAAATGTCTTGGATAATGTGATACTTGGCAATTGTTGTGCTCATGTTTAAGCTCTTGCATCATATACTTTTCACCTATTAATGAAGAAATACATAGAGCTTGCTAAATTTGGTTTGCATAATTGGTCTCTCTAAGGTCTAGATAATTTCTAGTATTGGTTTGAACAATAAGGAAGACAGTGTAGAGTCTTATAATGTTTGCAATATGTCTTTTATGTGAGTTTTGCTGCACCGCTTCATCCTTGTGTTTGTTTCAAATAGCCTTGCTAGCCTAAACCTTGTATCGAGAGGGAATACTTCTCATGCATCCAAAATACTTGAGCCAACCACTATGCCATTTGTGTCCACCATACCTGCCTACTACATGGTATTTCTCCGCCATTCCAAAGTAAATTGCTTGAGTGCTACCTTTAAATTTCCATTCTTCACCTTTACAATATATAGCTCATGGGACAAATAGCCTAAAAACTATTGTGGTATTGAATATGTACTTATGCACTTTATCTCTTATTAAGTTGCTTGTTGTGCGATAACCATGTTCACTGGGGACGCCATCAACTACTCTTTGTTGAATATCATGTGAGTTGCTATGCATGTTCGTCTTGTCTGAAGTAAGAGCGATCTACCACCTTATGGTTAGAGCATGCATATTGTTAGAGAGGAACATTGGGCCGCTAACTAAAGCCATGATCCATGGTGGAAGTTTCAGTTTTGGACATATATCCTCAATCTCAAATGAGAAAATTAATTGTTGTTACATGCTTATGCATAAAAGAGGAGTCCATTAGCTATTGTCTATGTTGTCCCAGTATGGATGTCTAAGTTGAGAATAATCAATAGCGAGAAATCCGATGCGAGCTTTCTCCTTAGACCTTTGTACAGGCGGCATAGAGGTACCCCTTTGTGACACTTGGTTAAAACATGTGCATTGCGATGATCCCGGTAGTCCGAGCTAATTAGGACAAGGTGCGGGCACTATTAGTATACTATGCATGAGGCTTGCAACTTGTAAGATATAATTTACATGATACATATGCTTTATTACTACCGTTGACAAAATTGTTTCTTGTTTTCAAAATCAAAGCTCTAGCACAAATATAGCAATCGATGCTTTTCCTCTTTGAAGGACCATTCTTTTACTTTTGTTGTTAAGTCAGTTCACCTATTTCTCTCCATCTCAAGAAGCAAACACTTGTGTGAACTGTGCATTGATTCTTACATACTTGCATATTGCACTTGTTATATTGCTTTGCATTGACAAATATCCATGAGATATACATGTTACAAGTTGAAAGCAACCGCTGAAACTTAATTTTCCATTGTGTTGCTTCAATGCCTTTACTTTGAAGGGATTTCTATTTTCATGCCCTCGGTTCCTTAGTTGTGCTCAGTTTTCCCCAGCCCCTTAGTTTTTCCTCAGTTTTCCCCAAGTCCTTGTTTGAAACCCGCAGAAGCAGCTCAGACGGCAGGATTCCCGTTAAGTTGACCGTTTCGTGATGTGCTGACGTGTGGGGCCGCGTCGTGTGGGCCCTCGTCGCGTGGAGCTGGTAGAAAGGGACCGCGTGGGACAGGACGAGATAGCGTTTGGTTGCACGTGAGCAGGAGCTCAGTTTTGTCTCTCTCGGCCCAAATTGGCATTTTCCCTTTTAAGAGCACATTTTCCCCTCTTTCTCTCTCTGTCTTTTTTACCAAATTAGTATCAAATCTAGAGAAGCTTCTCTATTTCTGCCTTTTGACCCTCGTTTTTTGCCCAATATGGCAGCAAATCTAGAAGCTAGTATATGATAAATTCACAACAGCATAATCAGAAAACGTATAATACATAAACTGCATACAGCAGCCAAAAGCAGCCAATAACATTGTTAATGTTCACGACAAACTAAGATGAAAAAAAATACAAGACGCACGCAATGTATGACCAGCTAGAAGATTCCTCATTGCTCATATATTTCTTCGTCGTCCCATCCGTGCATTATCCCAAGGAAATATTCATTGAACTCCTTCCGTCTGCAGTATGCGGCCAATACATCCTCCAGACGGTATGGCCTGTGTTCATTTCTCAGACCGTAGTTTTCCATTCTATTCACATATCGTGGCCACTCATCCCAGGCCTTTGTATCATGAATGTACTCTCTGATATAACCCAAATCGGCGTAGTAGATGCAGCCAGATAGAAGTGCCGGGTGCACTGTGGTGTCGATGGAGATACACCGGATATAATGCACGAAGAAGGCATGACTGCCAATGTTACTGACCGGATGGAGAGAGCGGCTCTGAGTGTCCACACGGTACACCAATGGTTGGTCCTCCAAAAGCATGTTGTCCAACAACACAAGCAGCAGATCACCATCCGACTTCACAAGATAGAACTTGTCATTTCCAAGTTGTGGAAATGAAATTAGTGTCTCCATCTTGATAGTGCTCGCGCGCTGCTGCAACTGTACATTGGTGCACACTATTCTTCCGGACTTAAAATTATCCACAGCTATTGCATACAGTTCACCATTGAACGGGGTAATGCAACGCAAACTATGGTTCTCCATCGAAAAACTACCATCTCCCCAATCTTCATATATATCCTTAGTTGGAGTGCTCTCATCGACCCAACTAATTTCGTTCGGGTAATGTGAGCAAACTAAGACCATAGTCGGGGATTTGATCACAGCGATTGAATTCACAAAAACAGATGGCATCTGCGCTTCAAACATAGTGTTCGATGCCTTTGTGAGTGGGTTCAGAAGCCGTATCTTGTGCGGCGGGTTCTTCTGGGCAAGCACGATGACACCACGGCAAAAGCCGACGAAGTAGTATCTAAAATATATTGATGAAGATAACATTCAACACTAAGATTGAAAATAAGAATATATTAACCCTATAGATATGGAGGAATTTGGAGGAATTTGAACCTTGCACGAACTTCCGATAGATCTATGGTAACGTAGCGGGATGTGCCGAGTTGGAGGAAGGTGAACTCAGCGGCGCGTGGAAGGGCGTGGTCTACCATGATCCATTCGTGCAGGTGCACGTCGGGCTCAGGTAAACCTGAGCGCCAATTTCTACAGACTTGCCTCATAGCAGAGTAGGCGTCCACGTACTCCTCATTCGCCAGTAAGCATTCGCCGATCTTGTGAAGTGGTCCGTCACCCACGAGAGAGGCCCAGCTCACGGAGGCGCCGCGCTTCGATGCGCCGCCCTCGGCGGCGACGGGCTCGGCGGCGACGGGCTCTGAGGCGCCGGGCTCGGCGGCGACGGGCTCGGCGGCGACGGGCTTGGAGGCGACGGGCTCGGCGGCGACGGGCTCGGAGGCGACGGGCTCGGCGGCGACGGGCTCGGCGGCGACGGGCTCGGATGCGACGGGCTCAGATGCGACGGGCTCGGCGGCGACGGGCTCGGATGCGACGGGCTCGGAGGCGACGGGCTCGGGGGCGATGGCCGCCGGCGCATTCTTCTTCTCCATCGCCGGCAGGGCTCGTACGGCGGTTGGGGTTTTTCCTTCGATTTGGAGAAGTTGATGGGACGTGAGAGGCGTGGTTTCGTGCGTGAGCGAGAATGAGACGTACTGTGTGCAGAGGGAGGGAGAGAGAGGCTTACGCGTCCTAAATGCGACCCGCGTGCACTAGTGCACGTTTGCACCGCGACACGCGTCAACAATGGCACGGCTTCCACTTCTGCACCGCAACACGTCCTCGAGTCTAACCTTGGAAATTTAGATATACTCAGGTATACCCTCGAGTCATATACTAGCATTTTTTGTGTGCTCAGTTTTCCCCTTGGGTGCTAATACTGGCTAGTGCAATATACTCAGTTTTACCCTCAAGTGGCTGGTCAACAGAGAGTCAACAAATGGGATTAACCAGTTAAATGAGTTATTTAATGTGCAAAAAATTACGAAAAAGAGTGGCACTTACTCATGGAGTCTTTACCACAAGTTGCCACTTCTCAAATCATAGATAAATCGTAGATAAATCATGTTTTACCACAAATTACCACTTCTCAAATCACCTAGTAGCTATGAAGGTGCATGGTTTTCCACAATAAGCCCTACCCAAAACAGCTTTCCCCAAAACATACTATATGAGGCCATAATTTTCACACTCATGTATATTTGTATTGCAAATAATTTGAGGTAGGCCAAGATGGGTTTCATTGTACAAAACACGCATTTTTCATTTTTTAAATCTCATATTTGAATTCCTTAGTCTGTTTACTACTCACTTGCCCTTGGTTTCTTGATACTACTCAGTTTTGCCCTCTCCCTTCACAAATTCTCACAGACGCCCAACATTGCCCTAATTGGTCTAGCCCATGTCACGCGGATCGTGCCCGCCGACCGTCGATCGTATGATTTAACGGGCAGGATAACCCCTATCTCTCTCTAGTCGGGGCCACCATCCTCTCTCTCTCTCTCTGTCGGCGGTTAGCTTCCACCCTCTATGTATGCTAAAGGGCGGTTACCCAGTACGCTAAAGTTTGGTTTTCTGCATTATTTTTCACAAGATAAATTATAAACTCTTTTAGGTATTATTTTTCACGCAAAAAATGATAAACCATCACCGATTTGTACTTTTCACGCAAAAAATGATACGCCATCACCCATTTGTTGTAGCCATTACTTTTCACGCAAAAAATGATACACCATCACCAATTTATTGTAGCCATTACTTTCCACGGTAAAATGATGAACAATCACCCATTTCTTGTAGCCATTACGGTAAAATGATAAACTATCATGAATTACCATTTCTTTTAGGCATTACTTTTCACGGTAAAATGATGAACAATCACCCATTTCTTGTAGCCATTACGGCAAAATGATAAACTATCATGAATTACCATTTGAAGGGATCTCGGGATACTAAATTAGTGTCATAAATGCTACTACTTTTTCCTATATATGTGGTCAAAGTTTAAAGGGAAGTTTGACGAAACACAAAACCTAGATGACTACCCCCACAACGATCATGTCCTCCTTAGGCTGGCCATAGTGCTAGTATCTAAATAGATCTTGTACACACATTTTGTATTGAGATTCTACAAAACAATAAATTTAGAAGATTATGATATTACCCTATAATACCACCCACTATAGTGATAGTATCATGGGAGGCAAATACCATATGCATGATACAACAATATGATACTATGCACTATGACTAGCCTTAATTTATTGTGTAAACCCCCACAAGGCCACAACGGTCACCTCCTCCTTAATTTATTGTGTAAACCCCTACAACGGTCATCTCTCCCTTATAAACACCCACAACGGTCATCCCTTGTGTCAGTAGGTTCTGCCTCTCTCTTCTTCGTTCACATACACTTGATCCATTGCCATGGCTTCCACGTGGATTATCATCATTGCCACCACCACCGTCACCACTGCCATTGATCATAGAGGAGTTCTTCATCGTCGTCTATGAAGATCATTTGGTCAAGAAGGTACGTCCGCGTTCCGACATATATGATGCATGTGATTAATTATGGGGGCTACATGTATTTCGCCCTCCGTTTCGTTTCAGGACTATGTTACTATTGCATAATATCGGTGGCGGAGCTAATAACTAATAACCATGGTGCCAACACATATGGTGAACATTTGCTATTTTGCAAATAAAACAAAAATTACCACCCCGCAGGTTGCACCTGCATCGGATCTGCCAGTGCATAATACCAGACACTATGATAGCCTTAGACATCTTGCATGAAAATTCCACCTAAATTTTTCCATGAAAGAATTAGGCAATAAATGGACTCTATTAATATTACATGTACTACTACTCGGACGACGAAGATACTGACGATGAAAGCGACGACGACGTGAAGCCATGCATCCATCCCCTTTAGATAAGGGAATTATGACCAAGAATATATATGTAGCTTCATATGCATCGATTTAGAGATCTAGCTATATATTATGCATTTAAAAAATTATATCGCAATTTCCACCATGATTCGAGCACCACAGCCTCCAAACGATGCCGATATCGGCATGGTCAGAACGGCTATGCTAGCCGCCACTGCTAGGTCACCGTCGGGAAGCACCATGTTTAGCCTAAGATTCACTTTAGATTAAGCTGTGAAAATAGTCACCTGCCATTGGCTGAGGCGGCCCCACAGAGCGGCTCTATATGATATTCTCTAAATAAATAGACGACCCCAGCGGTTATTGGCTGCGGAGGCCCCACAGATCGGGAATATATAATTTTTTCTAAATAAATAGAAGACCCCACTGGTCATTGGCTGCGGCAGCCCCACAGAGCGGTAATATATGTCTTTTCCTGAAAAATAGACGACCCCACTGGTCATTGGCTGCGGCAGCCACACAGAGTGGTTATATATGTATTTTCTTGAAAAATAGACGACCCCACTGGTCATTGGCTGCGGCAGCCCTATAGAGCGGCCCCATTTGTTATTGGCAGCACCGCGTATACAATCAGGAAATAAAACGGCCCACGCGTCAGCGACAAATGGATGGCTACCCGTCAGCACGAGACGGTCAGAGAAGAACTGCCCTCTGTGCAGCCCCACCTCGATCTGTGCAGCCCCACCCGTCAGAACGGTAACGGTAAGGCCTCTGACCTGACGGCAACCCTCCCGTCCGAGGGGTTTCAAACTAGAGGAAGGAGAAAACTGAGGAAAAGTTAAGAGGCTGGGGAAAACTGAGCACAACTAAGGAACGAGGGGCACGAAAATAGAAATCCCTACTTTGAATTATTGCTTTATGAGTTAACTCTTATGCAAGACTTATTGATGCTTGTCTTGAAAGTACTATTCATGAAAAGTCTTTGCTATATGATTCACTTGTTTACTCATGTCATTACCATTGTTTTGATCGCTGTATTCATTACATATGCTTACAATAGTATGATCAAGTTTATGATGGCATGTCACTCCAGAAATTATCTTTGTTATTGTTTACCTGCTCGGGACGAGCAGAAACTAAGCTTGGGGATGCTGATACATCTCCGACGTATCGATAATTTCTTATGTTCCATTCCACATTATTGATGATATCTACATGTTTTATGTACACTTTATGTCATAATTATGCGTTTTCCGGAACTAACCTATTGACGAGATGCCGAAGGGCCAGTTGCTGTTTTCTGCTATTTTTGGTTTCAGAAATCCTAGTAAGGAAATATTCTCGGAATCGGACGAAATCAACGCCGAAGATCTTAGAATCCCCGGAAGCATCCAGAACACCCGAGAGTCGCCAGAGGGGGGCCACAGGCCCACCAGACCATAGGCCGGCGCGGCCAAGGGGGGCCCGCGCCCCCCTATGGTGTCATCGCCTCGTTGACCTTCTGACGCCGCCTCTTCGCCTATTTAAGGGTCCACGACCTAAAACTTCGAGACGGAAAAGCCACGGTACGAGAAACCATCCAGAGCCGCCGCCATCGCGAAGCCAAGATCTGGGGGACAGGAGTCTCTGTTCCGGCACGCCGCCGGGACGGGGAAGTGCCCCCGGAAGGCTCCTCCATCGACACCACCGCCATCTTCATCAACGCTGCTGTCTCCCATGAGGAGGGAGTAGTTCTCCATCGAGGCTCGGGGCTGTACCGGTAGCTATGTGGTTCATCTCTCTCCCTATGTACTTCAATACAATAATCTCATGAGCTGCCTTACATGATTGAGATTCATATGATGATGCTTGTAATCTAGATGTCGTTATGCTAGTCAAGTGAATTTTACTTATGTGATCTCCGGAGACTCCTTGTCCCACGTGTGTAAAGGTGACAGTGTGTGCACCGTGTGGGTCTCTTAGGCTATATTTCACAGAATACTTATTCACTGTTATGAATGGCATAGTGAAGTGCTTATTTATATCTCTTTATGATTGCAATGTGTTTTGTATCACAATTTATCTATGTGCTACTCTAGTGATGTTATTAAAGTAGTTTTATTCCTCCTGCACGGTGTAATGGTGACAGTGTGTGCATCCGTGTTAGTACTTGGCGTATGCTATGATCGTGATCACTTGTAGATTGTGAAGTTAACTATTGCTATGATAGTATTGATGTGATCTATTCCTCCTACATAGTTGAAGGTGACAGTGTGCATGCTATATTAGTACTTGGTTTAGTTGTGTTGATCTATCTTACACTCTAAGGTTATTTAAATATGAACATTGAATATTGTGGAGCTTGTTAACTCCGGCATTGAGGGTTCGTGTAATCCTACGCAATTAGTGGTGTTCATCATCCAACAAGAGAGTGTAGAGTATGCATTTATCTATTCTGTTATGTGATCAAAGTTGAGAGTGTCCACTAGTGAAAGTATGATCCCTAGGCCTTGTTCCTAAATACTGCTATCGCTGCTTGTTTACTGTTTTACTGCGTTACTATTGCTGCATTACTACTGCTTGTTTACTGTCCTGGGCAAAGCACTTTTCTGGTGCCATTGCTACTGCTACTATTTATTCATACCACCTGTATTTCACTATCTCTTCGCCGAACTAGTGCACCGGCCTATTAGGTGTGTTGGGGACACAAGAGACTTCTTGCTTTGTGGTTGCAGGGTTGCATGAGAGGGATATCTTTGACCTCTTCCTCCCTGAGATCGATAAACCTTGGGTGATCCACTTAAGGGAAAACTTGCTGCTGTTCTACAAACCTCTGCTCTTGGAGGCCCAACACTGTCTACAGGAAAAGGAGGGGGCGTAGACATCACTATCCCCTTTATATTCGACGAGAAACCAGACGGAACCTTGATACTGAATAGGGCTTCAAAAAAGATCTCCTTCTCTTGTTTGGTAAGAGCGTAGCTGGCAGGCCCTACAAACTGCCCTGGATGATTGTCGTTTCGTCCTTTATGAAGTTCCTGGTCCTCCCGTGCTTCTGGTGTATCTTTTGTCTTTCCATACACGCCCAGAAAACCTATAATATTCACACAAAGATTCTTGGTCAGGTGCATCACGTCGATTGCAGAGCGGACTTCCAGGACTTTCCAATATTCTAGCTCCCAAAAAATAGATTTCTTCTTCCACATGGGCGCGTGTCCGTCATCGTCTTTCGGAACAGGTCGACTGCCTGGACCCTTTCCAAAGATAACATTTAAATCCTTGACCATGTCAAATATATCAGCACCACTACGGGGGACAGGCTTCGGACGGCGGTCTGCCTCGCCATCGAAATGCTTGCCTTTTTTCCTTAAGGGATGCTTGCGCGGAAGGAAACGACGATTGAACGGGTACACAACTTTTCTGCTTTTTCCCAAATATTTACTTTCAGTCTCATCTAAACAGTGTGTGCATGCATTGTATCCTTTGTTCATCTGTCCTGAAATGTTACTGAGAGCAGGCCAATCATTGATGGTTACGAATAGCAACGCTCGTAGGTCAAATTCTTGCTCCGTGTGCTCATCCCACACACGTACACCTGGTTTGGCCCACAACTCCAAAAGTTCATCGACTAATGGCCATAGGTACACATCAATGTCGTTGCCCGGTTGCTTTGGGCCTTGGATAAGCACTGGCATCATAATGAACTTCCGCTTCATGCACAACCAAGAAGGAAGGTTGTAGATACATAGAGTCACGGGCCAGGTGCTGTGACTGCAGCTCTGCTCCCCAAAAGGATTCATGCCATCTGTACTTAGACCAAACTATAAGTTCCTTGCCTCACCTGCAAAATCCGGGAACTCTCTCCCGATGTTTCTCCACTGCCGACCATCAGCGGGGTGCCTCAACATCGTGTCTTTCTTACGTTCTTCCATGTGCCATCGCAACAACTTGGCATGCTCTTTATTTCTGAACAAACGTTTTAACCGTGGTATTATTGGAGCATACCACATCACCTTCGCAGGAACCCCCTTCCTGGGTGGCTCGCCCTCAACATCACCAGGGTCATCTTTTCTGATCTTATACCGCAATGCACCACATATCGGACATTTATTCAAATTCTCGTACTTCTCACCGCGGTAGAGGATACAGTCATTAATACATGCATGTATCTTCTGCACATCTAATCCTAGAGGGCAGACAAGCTTCTTTGCTTCATATGTACTGACGGGAAATTCATTATTTCTTGGAAACAGCTTCTTTAATATTATCATCAATTTCTCAAATCCCGAATCAGTCACACCGACCTCTGCCTTCCATTTCAGCAATTTCAATATGCTACCCAGCTTTCTATGCCCATCTTCACAACCTGGGTACAACAATTTGTGGTGGTCCTCTAACATCTTGTCGAACTGCAACCTCTCCTTATCCGTGCCACAGTCTCTTCTTGCATCAGAAATGGCCCGACGAAGATCATCATCAACAGGATCATCTGATGCCTGTTCTTCACCTCCTTCTTCTTCATTGTCGTCCATTGCGGTATCATCGCATTCAGAGAACATAGATCGGTACTGCTCATCATTATCTTCTTCTTCATCACCGTCTTCCATCATAACCCCTTCTTCTCCGTGCTTGGTCCAAATATTATAGCTGGACATAAATCCAAACCGAAGCAGGTGGCTCTTAATGTCTCTTGAGCAAGAGTAATCCTTCTCGTTCTTACATTTTAGACATGGACAGCACATAAAACCTTGCTTCGACTTGTTGGCATCGGCCACAAGCAGGAAAGAATTCACGCCATCTCTGAAAGCGGGAGCACATCGGTTACCGTACATCCATGGATGACTCATCTGCATCATAAGTACAATTATATATGTATCAGATGCAATCACCTTGCTAAAATTAGTATTGTACGGACTATGCATATATATATATATAGTCGAGAAAATAGTTGCTAACCTTTTAGGATCAAAAAGAGGAGAAATCTTATCAAATAAACCAAGTGGCATACCTCTCACAAGCATTCCATCAAACACCTCTTGTGCACATGTAGAAAAAATGAGCTAGCATACACCTCCACCTTCACCACCAAGGAAAAAATGAGGTGGGGTGGCTGGCTGCTTGTCTACATATATAGGCATGGCCATTTTGTCGCGGGCCGTATTACGACCCGCGACAAAAGGGGTGTACGGCCCGCGACAAAAGGCCGCGACAAAAGCCTCTACCGGATTTGGAGCGACGTGGCCACCCCATTTGTCGCGGGTGCAGCGCGCCCGCGACAAATGGCTCCCACGGAAGCCCTATTTTCCACTAGTGGCGATAGTTTTCCACAAGTCAAAATTCATAAAGTTTAAGCAAATTTCTATAATAAAAATACACTAACGTGTACAATACAAGCATCATGAAATATATTCTCATGTGATATTTACATATTACTAGTAGGTGTTGATTTGTTTGACTTGTGCAAACAGAAAAATCATAGACCTTATTTTCGGGTACGGATGGAGTACAGAACTTTGAAGTGGAGGGAATAAGTTGATGTCTGTCACTGAATCTCAAAGTGTGGACCTATCCGTATAAAGTACCATCAAACAATAATCACATATATCCTCTTAATTTCCTGATCCATGGAACACGAGCAAGTAAACTCCCTCTGTACACACCGGCAAGTTCACAGTCTGGCATCTCAAGACTACTCATACAAGTGTTTGTTCTCGTATCGTACACCCGCAGCGAATTTATTCTAACATGTCTTCCGTCGCCCCTCCTCCAGTCTAGCGTCACCCAGAAGACGATCTTACCATCATCGAGCGCGGACAAGGGATGGCCGTACCCGTAACTTGTGTCGCACTCGCACGGCCTCCAGCAACCATGGTACGGCATGACGATGGTGTAACTTTTCGACCATAGAACCTTCTCAGAGTCCGTGAGGAACCACAAGTCAATGCAGAGATCATTGCAGTTACGATATGTATGCTTTGTTGTTACGGCGGTAGACCGCAACCAAGGTGTCGCTCAGCTCAGCCAAGGGGATGGCCTCGTGGATTGGCAGCGGTAAATGTAGAAGATCCTGCCGCCATTTCTCCGTGTCGAGGTTGTAGAACGATAGAGGGAGAGAAATATGCGGAATATGTTGGATGTATTATTGAGCCTCATGGGCGAGTATATATAGGAGTACAAGGGACCGACTTGGAGTAGAGGACAAGAAACAAATCTATGTTGGATGTATTATTGAGCCTCATGGGCGAGTATATATAGGAGTACAAGGGACCGACTTGGAGTAGAGGACAAGAAACAAATCTATCCCTACCTAATCTATCCCTAACCGTACGTATACCAAATATATCTCTAACACTCCCCCGCAGTCGTAGCGGTAGTGACGTGAACAACAGTAGCGTCGCGGACGGTCAGACTGGAGATAAACCGAAGTGAACCCCAGAAGGCTGACACTCCCCCGCAGTCACAGCGGGAGCGTCGTGGACGGAGTTGCGTCGCGGATGCTTGGACTGTAGAGGAAGCTGGTGAGGCGCAGGCGAGGTGGTAGCCCTTTGTGCCGATGTCGAGGTAGCCGAGAGCGTGGGTGCTGCAACCTTGGTCGAGGGAGCCGCGCGAGGGATTGCCGTGGTCGATGTCGTGGGCGGGTGCCGGTGTCGATGTAGCCACAAGCGCGTAGTGCGCGAGGAGAGTGACGGAGACGCGTCGAGGCAGTCGTGGAGGTTGTCGATGCCGAAGTCGATGCAGTCCGAGCCGTCGAGGACGACGTGCGGCCCTAGTTTTGCCAGAACCAGGCGCACGTCGGGGACGAAGGCATACTTCGGTTTTGCCAGAACCGAGTACACATAGAAGAATTCGGTGACGCGGTCGAGGCAGTCGTAGAGGCGATGCCGAAGAAGACGTTGTCGAAGCCGATGAAGACGAGACGTCCGGCGCGAGTTTGCCAGACTCGGGAACGTGTCGGGGACGAAGGCACTTCCGGTGTTGCCAGTACCGGGCATGCGAGGGTAGGGAACATTACAAAGTGCGCGCCATGTCGGAGTAGACTAGTAGAGGAGGTCTCGACGACGGGTGTCGGAGAAGAGGAGCAGGTGGTGTAGTCGGGGAAGAGGCGAGTCTCGACGACGGGTGTCGGAGTAGAGTAGCAGGTGACGTAGTCGGGGAAGAGGCGAGGACGCTGGCGGCGAAGCTGTAGTGTACGAAGACGTAGAAGGCGGCTAACCCAGCGGTGACCAGGGGTGGTCATGCTGGACGCCTAGACGGGCGTTGCGGTGGTCGTCGAGCTCAGCGCGACCTGAAGTGGTTGGCTAGCCCAGCGGCGACCTGGGGTGGGGGCACGGCGGCGGTACACGAAGTAGGTGAGGAAGACCCAGCGGCGTGACGAAGACCATGCGCGGATGGAGGCGACCCGCGCCGAAGGGGCGGCGCTGTGGTGGCCTCGGACATCGACGCGCGGGGGACGGCGAAGGCGACCGCGTGCGGCGACGCCACGGCCCGAGGGGCCGGCGTAGCTGCAGGGCGCGAGTCGGTGCAGCGGCGGGACGCCACCAGCGACGTACGTGCCTCAGAAGGCGCGTCGTTGGCTAGCAGCGTGGACCAAAGGTGGCGGCGCTGCGACCCGAAGGGGCGACGCAGCGGCAACCCGATGCTCAATCGGTGGTATGCGCGTGCTCGGGGACGTGCTTGGCGGAGACGTGTGCGGGGTCGGTTGATCAGACCGACGGCGGCGCTACACGTGCCATGGCGTAGACTACGCGCCGCAGGCCGGAGTCGTTGGCGACGTTGTCGTTGATGTCCTGGACGATGACGGCGAAGACGAACCGGCGATGGAGACCGTGCAGGCGAAGGCGGCCGGCTGCGACGCAAACGGCGTCCCATGTGCATCGCGTGCAGCCGTGCCGCACGGTCGATGGAGGCGGTGCCAGGCCCGGTCAACCGGCTCTACGACCGGCCCGGTCGGCCCTGGTCCCGGTCAGACCGGCTGTTGGACCGGACCAGCCGGCCACAGTCCCGGTCAGACCGGTTGCTGGACCGGACCAGCCGGCCACAGTCCCGGTCAGACCGGCTGCTGGGCCGGACCAGCCGAGGCGGAGACGACGCGGGCGAGCCGGCCGCGGCAGCCTGCCAAGGCAGGCGCTACAGCCAGCCAGCGAGTCGACCGCGGTGGCCGGCGTAGGGCGGATGATGGAGGAGAGCCGGTGCAGAGTCGACGCCGAGGTTGGAGTAGAGGCGCGTTATGACGGCGGCGGTGGGCGACTCAATCCGATCGATGATCGGTAAAACCAAAAAGAAAACGCCAGTCGAGCGACCGGCGGAGCAAAAAGAAAACCAATCTACAGATTGGAAAAAAAAGACTCGAGGGCAGCGGATCAACGGATCGGCGAACGAACCCTCATACGGGTTGCGCGCCCCCGGAGTAGGCCATGGAGATTGACCTCCCCAGGGGCGGCGCGGGCGGAAGCGCGTGCGGCGGCTAGGTCAAGGTCGGCGCCGCTCTGATACCATGTAGAACGATAGAGGGAGAGAAATATGCGGAATATGTTGGATGTATTATTGAGCCTCATGGGCGAGTATATATAGGAGTACAAGGGACCGACTTGGAGTAGAGGACAAGAAACAAATCTATCCCTACCTAATCTATCCCTAACCGTACGTATACCAAATATATCTCTAACAGAGGTCATATGCAGCAATGTGATCGATGCGGTAGTTGTTGTCGTAGGCCGAGAAATAGAGGACCCCCTTGATAAGGGGCGCGCACCTAGAGGAAGTTGCAAGCAGAGTTGGGGGGCAACCCGTATCCCTCCAACACTCGCCGACTCCACCGAAGGTGAGGACCTTGCAGGAGGTAACTTTCCGGTGCTTTGCGGTGATGGCCAGAACCTTGGTCTCTCCCGTTGAGGGGGCCGTGCCGAACGCGAGACTGGTGGTGTAGCCGTCATAGTAGAGTTTTTGGTTGTCATTGGACAAAGGGGAGACGACGCCGGTGGCCGGGTCGAGAATGCGGGGGAGCAAGTCCTCCCCGACGAGGCAGAACACATTAAGGTTGGTGCATGCCACGTTCGCGAATTGATGTTGAGGGCAATCGTCGACAAGTATCCGCCTCACGGTTTGGCCGGATATGTCCAGGATGTCGACGCCCTCTGGTGTTTGCTTGAAGGCGGCGACGAGGGGTCCGTGGCGGGCACTGTGGGCGACGACGAAGGACGAGTCGGAGAGGAGGGACCGCCATGACCGGCAGACGGTGCGGAGGCGGCAGAGCGGCTTCACCGGGACTCGCAGGAGGATCTCGTAGAGCAACTCATCGGGCAGGACGCTGCCGTTGTCGGTGGCACTAGTGGAGAAGAGGCCTTTGGACCCAAGCAAATGACCCACTGCTGAACCAAACCGGGTCCAATGCCCCCATTGGACCCGGTTCGTTTCTGCCCAGGACGACCCCACCCGCTGTTGCCTGTCCTGTAGCGGCCTTTGGACCCGGTTTGTATGACAAACCGGGACCAAAGGTCCACCCGCAGGGCGCGCCAGGCCGTGTCAGCCTGGGGAAGCCTTTAGTCCCGGTTTGTCATACAAACCGGGTCCAAAGGCCCCCCTCTGGCTATATAACCTTGCCCCTGCCCAAGTGTGAGCCACACTTAGCCATTTTTTCACTACCTTCACAAGAGGGTGTATTGCTCTCCTCTCTTCTTCACATGCACAAGAGGTGTTTGATGAAATGCTTAAGAGGATTTGCCACTTGAGTTTACACAAATCAAGCCACACTTAACTTGCTTTTTTCTTCTTCATCGAGGTTAACAACTTTATCCTTTCCATCTGCAATTGATAAAATGCATGTGTATATATACATCGTGATGTTCTGTAATGGTTTTGATCAGCTTAATTATATCATGCAGATGAATCGGCAATGGATGTACATTGACCGACGGTTTGACGAGTTCACTGCGGGCCTGGATAATTTTATGGCCGTGGCGGAGGCAAACAAACATGGTGGCTTCATGTATTGTCCATGTGTGGACTGCAAGAATACCGTAAATTACGCTCGCTCGAGTCTCATTCACAGCCACCTTCTGCGATCCGGTTTCATGCCCAGTTACTATTGTTGGACCAAGCACGGAGAAATAGGGGTTATGATGGAAGACAATGACGAAGAGGAAGAGGATGATGACGGTTATCCCAATTTCCCTGAATACGATGATACTGCAGAAGGCAATGAAGACAATGAAGTAGAAGATCAAGAGGCACCAGATGAGCTCGCCGATGATGATCTTGGCCGGGCCATTGCTGATGCAAGGAGAGAATGTGAAACTGAAAAGGAAAGGTTGGCCTTCGACAAGATGATAGAAGATCACAACAAATTGTTATACCCAACTTGCGAAGATGGCCATAAAAAGCTAGGAAGCACACTGGAATTGTTGCAATGGAAGGCAGAGAACGGTGTCACTGACTCAGGATTTGGAAAGTTGCTGACAATAATTAAGAGGAAGCTTCCAAGGGGTAACGAATTGCCCGCCAGTACGTACGAAGCGAAGAAGATTGTCTGCCCTCTAGGATTAGATGTGCAAAAGATACATGCATGCATTAATGACTCGCATCCTCTACCGCGATGAGTACGAGAATTTGGATGCATGTCCGGTGTGCACTTTGCATTGCGGTATAAGATCAGACGAGATGACCCTGGTGATGTTGAGGGCGAGCGCCCCAGAAGAGGGTTCTGCCAAGGTTATGTGGTATGCTCCTATAAGACCACGGCTGAAACGCTTTTTCAGAAATAAAGAGCATGCTAGGTTGTTGCGATGGCACAAAGAAGACCGTAAGAAAGACGTGATGTTGAGGCACCTGCTGATGGCTCCCAATGGAGAAAAATCGATAGAGAGTTCCCAAACTTTGCACAGGATGCAAGGAACTTACGGTTTGGTCTCGAAGAGGATGGCATGAATCCTTTTGGAGAGCAGAGCTGCAGCCATAGCACCTGGCTGTGACTCTTTGTATATATAACCTTCCTCCTTGGTTGTGCATGAAGCGGAAGTTCATTATGATGCCAGTGCTCATACAAGGCCCGAAGCAACCCGGGAACGACATTGATGTGTACCTGAAGCCATTAGTCGAAGAACTTCTACAGCTGTGGTCCCTAGCAGGTGTACGTGTGTGGGACGAGCACAAGCAGGAGGAATTTGACCTAAGAGCGCTGCTTTTCAGAACCATCAATGACTGGCCTGCTCTTGGTCACATTTCAGGACAGTCAAACACGGGATACAATGCATGCACACTTTGTTTACATGAGCTCGAAGGTGATTATTTGGAAAAAGGTCAGAAGGTCGTGTACCTGGGGCATCGTCGATTTCTTAGGCTTACCCATCCCGTAAGAAAGAAAGGCAAGCATTACAACGGTGAGGCTGATCACCGGAGGAAGCCTCCCCATCGTGATGGTGTTGATATATTTGGTATGGTCAAGGATCTAGATGTAATATTTGGAAAGGGTCTGGCGGACGGTCTGTTCCGAATGACGATGCCGGACACGCGCCCATGTGGAAGAAGAAATCTATATTTTGGGATCTACCCTATTGGGAAGTCTTAGAGGTCCGCTCTTCAATCGATGTGATGCACGTGACGAAGAATCTTTGCGTGAACCTGCTAGGCTTTTTGGGTGTGTACGGGAAGACAAAAGATACACCGAAGCACGGGAGGACCAGCAACGTTGGAAAGACCCCAAAAAGCTGCATGAGAGAGTTAAAGGACGTCATTTATCCAGCTACGCTCTTACAAAAGGAGAGAAGGAAATATTTTTTGAATGTCTTAGCAGTATCAAGGTCCCGTCTGGCTTCTCCTCCAATATAAAGGGAATAATAAATATGGAGAAGAAAACATTCCAGAACTTGAAGTCTCATGACCGTCACGTGATAATGACACAGTTGCTTCCGATTGCATTGAGGGGGCTTCTACCGGAAAATGTTCGACTGCCCATTGTGAAGCTATGTGCATTCCTCAATGCAATTTCTCAGAAGGTAATAAATCCAGAAATTCTACCGAGGTTGCAGAATGATGTGGTCCAATGTCTCGTTAGTTTTGAGCTGGTGTTCCCACCATCCTTCTTCAATATTATGACACATCTCCTCGTTCACCTGGTCGATGAGATTTCCATTCTCGGTCTGTGTTTCTACACAATATGTTCCCCTTCGAGAGGTTCATGGGAGTCTTGAAGAAATATGTTCATAACCGTGCTAGGCCGTAAGGAAGCATCTCCAAGGGCTATGGAGCAGAGGAGGTCATTGAATTCTGTGTTGACTTTATTCCTGACCTTAAGCCGATTGGTGTTCCTGAATCGCGGCATGAAGGGAGACTAAGTGGAAAAGGCACGCTAGGGAAGGAAATCAATGATATGTAGGGACGGGATTTCTTTGACTCAAGCACACTACACAGTCCTACAAAGTTCCACATTGGTGGCTCCGTATATCGGTGACCACAAGAACTTTCTACGCTCCTAACCCGGGCGATCGAACGATTGGATTAGACGTGAACACATGTCGACTTTCGGCGGTTGGTTGCAAAAACATCTCTGAATAACGAACATATTGAAGATCAGTTGTACTTGCTGGCCCAGACACCATCTTCGATCGTAGTGACTTTCCAAGGGTACGAGATAAATGGGAATACATTTTACACGATCGCCCAAGATAAAAGAGCACCAACCAAAACAGTGGTGTCCGCTTTGATGCAATAATGAATGAAGGCCCAAATGACACATATTATGGTTACATAGAGGATATATGGGAACTTGAGTATGGACCTTCTTTTAAGGTCCCTTTGTTTAGGTGCAAATGGGTCAACAAAACAGGAGGCGGGGTTCAGGTAGACAAGTTGTATGGAATGACAACAGTGGATCTCAACAATCTTGGGTATAGAGACGAACCATTCGTCCTAGCCAAGGATGTGGCCCAGGTTTTCTATGTGAAGGATATGTCTACCAAACCAAGAAAAAGGAAACATAAGGAAACAAATACATCAAACGATGAGCCAAAGCGCCACATAGTTCTTTCTGGAAAAAGAAACATCGTGGGAGTGGAGGACAAGACAGACATGTCAGAAGATTATAATCAGTTTGATGAAATTCCACCCTTCGTAGTGAACATTGATCCAAGCATCAAGTTAAATGATGAAGATGCTCCATGGTTACGGCCGAAGAAGATTAATTAAATGATGAAGATGCTCCATCATCAAGTTAATTGAAGAATGTTCATGGCACAAATGAGTATGTCAACATGGCAATCAATTTCCCATTTATTTTTGTGTAATCATGTAATCGTATGTAAGATATTAAAAGTGGAGATGCGCCACGGAGATTTCCCAACCCTTTCCCCAACACCGTTAGATGAGATGTAGTCGTTCGGGGCTTGGCAAGGCGTATCGATGCTCCTTTTATAGGCACGGCACCTCTTCTACTTTGTCTTGTTCCTTCGACGGGCGTCGTGCGCTACATGCTTTATCTCATCGAGCAAGGCGTCCACCCATGCGTTCTTATCTCGCCGACATCTTTAGTCCCGGTTGTACCCACCAGCCGGGACTAAAGGTTACCCACACGTCCTTATCCCACCGACAGTTTTGTTAGATGACACACCCAAGGAGCTGTAGTCCCGGTTGTCCCCACCCGCCGGGACTACAGGGGACCCACACGACCCTCTCCCACCGACAGGTTGGGGCGCCACCGCGTTCCCGCCTATTTTTCTTCCCGCGCGTTCCCCCGCTCCCCGCCTCCGTCCGCCCGCCATTTTTCCACTATAGATCGCGTGGCTTGGCCTCCATTTACATATCACATCTAGACTCATAACTGCAAACCTCATCTCCTGGTCAGATGGCGTCCAGCGTATCTCTAACCCTCCGGGAGGCGGAGGCGCTTGCGCGTCGAACTACCCCTGCCCGCCGGGCTACCGCGTCCCTACCGGCTGGTTGCCGAGCGTCGGAGGGGTACCGGTCCCTCCTGTCCCTCTAGGTGTGGCGCGCGAGATGGCCATCACGAACCACTACTACTTCGAGCTCACGCCGAGCAGCGGAGGAATCCCCGGTGGCATCCCGACTACAGCCCGACTTGGGAGAGCTTCTTCATCAATCGGCGTGAGAGGGCGCTCGCCGTGCACGAGGAGGGCGGCCCGCCTCCTTCGAACTTCAACGAGGCCGGCCGTCGGCTGTGGTGGCGCGACCGAACTCTCCAGGGCGTCATGGCCCACCGTGGCCCCCGCTGCGCTACCCTCGGTCCCAGCCCACGCGTGCTCTCCCGCCGAGGTTTGACTACCGTGACCCCGATGCCGCCGACGATGATGACGGCGACTACGACGACTACAGTGGCGAGTACTATAGGGCTAGGCACGAGTATGACTGAATGACTCGAACAGTCGAATCTGGCCATGTATCTTAATTAATTTTCAGTTGAGCTAGGCACGAGTACTATAGGGCTAGGCACGAGTACTATCTGGCCATGTATCTTAATTAATTTTCAGTTGAGTTCTGTACTTTAATTCCACATGTAATCTGGCGGGAAACTTTTCTCATCATCAGCGTACGCCACAACGACTTTATTGAAAATACAATAAAATAGATAAACAACTAGTCTAGTCGATCTACTCGTCGTCGGAGGTTGTCTCGGTCCAAATGTCGTCCCACCGAGGGTCGTTGTCGGCGCGTCGTAAGCGCGCGCCGCCAGCTCCGGGGTGTTGTACGTGCCGAGGGTGAGCCGGAAGCCACCGGCACGCATCTCGGCGTAGAACCTACCGTTCGGCCGCGCTCGGACGCCACGGAAACCGGACGAGCCGCGACGGCGCGGCGGCATCCCGGCGACGAATGAACGGAGGCGACGGCGACGTGTGGTTCCGCGCGCACGCGGCGCTTTATAGCACAGCGACGCGGCAAGTTTGGCGACAGGTGGCGCGGGGAAGCGGCGGGGCGTGGCACGTGGAAGCGGCGGCGACAGGTGGCGCGGGGAAGCGGCGGGGCGTGGCACGTGGAAGCGGCGGCGACAGTGGCGCGGGAAGCGGCGGGGCGTGGCACGTGGAAGCGGGATCTACGTCGCACGGCGGTGGCGGCGGGGCGAGGCACGTGGAAGCGGCGGCGACACGTGGCACGGGGAAGGGACACGTGTGGCGGTGGCGGTGGTGGGCAGTACACGGCGGTGGCCCGTACATGGCGGTGACGGTGGTGGCCAGGCGGTGGCGGTGGCGGTGGTGGGCAGTACACGGCGGTGCCGACGGTGGCCAGTACACGGCGGTGGCGGTGGTGGGCAGGCGGTGGCGACAGTGGCCACTACACGGCGGTGACGGTGGTGGCCAGGCGGTGGCGGTGGCGGTGGTGGGCAGTACACGGCGGTGCCGACGGTGGCCAGTACACGGCGGTGGCGGTGGTGGGCAGGCGGTGGCGGTGGCGACAGTGGCCACTACACGGCGGTGACGGTGGTGGCCAGGCGGTGGCGGTGCGCTGGCTTTTTTTCATTTGAAATAAGGCGGGATTGAAATTTTTTAAAAAATTTGGCCTTTGGACCCGGTTTGTATTACAAACCGGGACTAAAGTTGATTTTTGCGGGCTCAGAGAAAACGCAGAAAAAATGGCCTTTAGTCCCGGTTTGTATTACAAACCGGGTCCAAAGGTGGGTCTTTGGACCCGGTTTGTAAAACGCACCGGGTCAAAAGGGGGGTATAAAGCGACACTTCGTCTCCGCGGAGATCAATCGCCCGCAGACGACGGAAACCACGCCGCCAGGCTGCCCCGCTCGCCACCGCCGCCCACCGCGCCGCCGCCACCGCTGCTGCCGTCGCGCCGCTGGCGGCGCCGTCCGCCGTCCGCCGTCCGCACACCGCGCCGCCGCCCACCGCCACGCCCGCTACGCGCCAGCGTATTTGTCCGCGCCGTCCGCCCGCGCGCGTTCGCCCGCCGCCGTCCGCCCGCCGCCCGCCGCCGTCCGCCCGACCGCCGCTGCCCGCCGCCGTCTGTGCCGCTGCGCCAAGCGCCTCCTCTCCGCCATTAGGCGCTAAGGTGAGCGGCTGCCACCATTTTTTTTAAGTTTTAAGATTTTTAGATTTTTGTTTTTATATATGTTAGATTAATTAGTTTAGTGTTAGATAGAAAATTAGTGTTAGATTAATTAGATTTTTGTTTAGTGTTAGATTTTTAGATTTTTGTTTTTATATATGTTAGATTTTTAGATTTTTAGTGTTTAGTGTTAGATTTTTAGATTTTTGTTTTTATATATGTTAGATTAATTAGTTTAGTGTTAGATAGAAAATTAGTGTTAGATTAATTAGATTTTTGTTTAGTGTTAGATTTTTAGATTTTTGTTTTTATATATGTTAGATTTTTAGATTTTTAGTGTTTAATTAGTGTTAGATTTTAGATTTTTGTTTTTATATATGTTAGATTAATTAGTTAGTGTTAGATAGAAAATTAGTTAGTTTGTTAGTGTTAGTGTTAGTGTTAGTTTGTTAGTGTTAGTGTTAATAGTGTTAGAAAATTAGTTAGTTTGTTAGTGTTAGTGTTAGTGAAAAAGTTAGTGTTAGTGTTAGTGAAAAAGTTAGTGTTAGAGTTAGTGTTAGTGAAAAATTAGTTATATAGTTAGTGTTAGTGTTAGTTAGTGAGTATGTAGTGCCACCGCGAACCAGGCACAAAATAAACTATGTAGTGCCGGCGCCCCCCAAACGGTAGTGCCGGCGCCGACTAAGTAGTGAATTTATTTTTTAATTTATGTTAACGTTGGTACATATATATATGATTTGTTTCCGTAGCTACGATGCCGCGACAGCGACAGCCGGCGGGCCGTGGTCTGACTCTCACCGAGGAGATGGAGCAGATGGGGGAGGTCCGGGACTGGGCTCCGCCGGGGTGGCACTGGGAGGTCTTAGCTTCCGGGTCGCGGACCTTGGTGCGGAATCCGGGTCCCGTTGTCGACCCGGATATTCTTTGGTGGAGGTCTTATGGGCCACGGTCGTTTCAGAGGAGCCGGCCCCGCCGGAGGAGGTAGCTCAGCGCATTGAAGCGGAGGACCAGCACGTTCGCCGTTACATGTACGCGTTAGACAACATGTATAGGACCGGATGGAGCGTTATGCGGGGATCTCATGTTAGCTATGCTCCCGTTGTTGTTCCGTGGCTTTGGGGGCACACCCAGCGCGGCTCAGGACCCGGTCGGCGCCCTCTAGGACCCGGTCTGCGCGGTTGAGTGGTTGTAGTAGTGATTGATATGTATTAGGGTTAAATAAACATGAACCCGATCTATGTATGCATGTAACTGCAGATTCTGCTTTCAGCACTATATTATCGATCCTTAGTTAAGAACTACACATATGTAACTCCATTTTCAGTTTTCTGCATTATCCTTAATTTGATCATATGATGGTTCCTATGTATAGCTTGCAGGTCGTTGTAGAAAGCATGGAGAGAGATGAAATTCAAGAAAATTTCATGGAGGAACTCATAGCAAACGGTACTACGGATGATCGCGACGACGACGTTATTCCAGATGATGGCGGTGACGATGTCACCGCAACTTATTTGAATGCCTCCGGTGAGGGAGCGGAGGATATTGAGGAAGAAGATCCTAGTGGCGCCGGTGAGGAACAAGATCATCATAATGGCTCCCGAACTGTAGTTATCACCGAGGTATATAAATTAATTAAGCCGCTGTTGATCGACTAGATGCATTAACTAATGAAATTGTACTGACTATGAACTATTTCTTTTTTAGCCCTCCGGATCGAGCACTTCTTCTGTAAAGTCGAGGAAGCGAGGCCCGGCCAAAAAGTTGGATGACGGTGTTAGGCACGACATCACCCACATCGAGAATGATGGTAAACCGATTGCTCCAGAAAGGTGCAAAGGCATTTATAGCTCAATGCGGAGTGCTTGTTAGGGACCACGTCCCGATCACCGTTCGAGAATGGCACAAGCCGAAGGGACTAGTGCTGTCTGCAGAGGAAGAAGCTCAAGGTCTTTATATCGATGATGTAGCCAAAAACAGCATTATGAACAAGCTCATGGCACATTTCAACATAGTACCCGAAGAGGGGGTGACGCCGAGAAGGCCAAGATGGAGCAGGCCCTCCGCGAGTTTGGCAAGAAGAAGATGGCCGAACTATTCAAGAGCCACAAGAAAAGATTGCGCCGCCTTATCAAGTTAAAGAAGACTCCGGACGGTGAGAAGGTAAAAAGTCACCGGGACGAATTCGTGAAGTACAAAGCACGGAGTCGAAGAATTTTTGAGAAGGTCGGAAATAAATAAGGCAAATGCTGCGTTGAAGCTATATCACCAAATTCTCGGGTCCAGGTGGATACAGGTGGCTAACCGTCCTAAGTGGGAGGCAATGAGGCGGAACCGACCAAGAAAGGGATCAGATTAGGGACACACGGTTGGATCGAACGGTGCAAGGAGTGGTTCTACGGGATTGGGGGAACGTTGGATCCGTAAACAGGGAAGTGCATCTATAAGAAAGCTCATCTGAAGGTTCCCATTGATGCCCTGGAAAAGGCACATAGGGACGTGGAGGCGGGGTTGTTCCAGCCCGAAAGAGAGAACGATGAGCTGACACGCGCCCTTGGGAACAAAGAACACGGCGGACGAACACGAGGCACGGCAGGCTCCGTTCCGTGGAAGTATGGCTTTCCTGCGGAAAGGAAGAGATTTCCGATAAAAGCCATGAGAGGAGGAAGGCAAGGGAAACAGACCGCTGGCTAACTTAGAGGAGGGTATGAGCACCATGCAAGCCCAATTAACCATGGTAAGCCAAGTACTTACATCTCAGTTGGCTCGGGGCAGGCTGTAGATCCCGCACCGCTCAATGCCATCGCCCGCCGCAATCTCAACCACACCGGAAAAGCAGCGTGGCTTCCTCTCAGCAGGTGGATAATGATGATGCCGATGACCAGGTGGTCGAGCCTCCTCGCTACCCCCGTGGATGATCTCACCGAGAGCCGTCCTTGTGAGCTGCATGTTAAAGTTTTCAACCTATCCTTCAAGGCGGCGGTCGGCATCCTCTTACCTACAAGGTCTTACCATTGCCGTCCGGTCCAAGACGACTTTCTTGTTGTGATGGTGGATGAAGTGTTGAGAGAGTATGAGGGGTTGCTTGAGCACCCTGCAGTGAAGATGGGGAAATCAAAGAATCGGGAGAAGCCCGTAGAACCACCGTGCAATGGCGGAAGGAGAACATTGTGTTTCCAGGTGAGAAGCCAACAAGCAGGCCACCTCCGCCTCCTCCGCCACCTCGCCTCCTCCGCGTGATGATTCTCCTCTCGCGCGATGATGATTCCCCTATCCATGACCAGTCTCCTCCGCGTGAAAATACTCCGCCGCCTCCTCCTCCTCGTCAGGGAGACTCCGCCGCTTCCACCTAAGCAAAAGAGGAAGCGGTCCGCGGCACCTCCTACAGCTCCGAAGAGATCATCAACTCCAATGAGGAACAGACTCCGAGTTGTTGCCACATGAGCAGATCGAAGAGCAAAAGGCGTTTCTTGCAACCGCGCCGAAGAAGATGTTTATTCCACCGCAGACAGCTGAAGCACTTTGCCGAGACGAGAATGAAGAGACCTGAGCCGAGAGCTGATTATGACCGCTCTCTTGGACAGTCCTCTAGAGCGATGAAAGAAGCAAAAAGTCGCCCAGCCTTGGACAGCGAGACATTCAGGCCGCACCCCACTTCATCGTGGAGCCATATCATGATCCAGAGACGGCATCGATGATCGAACGGGCGGCTAGAGCTCAGGGAGCATCAGTTGAGTACGAAGATTACTATCCGACGGCTCAAATGGTAAACAAGTATAGATACGGATCTGATCTCGTCAAACCTGGCGAGCTCGCGCGTCTAGGGAGTCTGATGCGAAGGTTGCATGACTGGTACCTGAAAGCCTGTCGAAGATGTGAAAGCTACATCACGGTGTATCTTAGAGATGAGCATTACTTCCGGGGGGAAGACGAGATAAACCTTGAGTTAGAAGAACTGTTTCAGTTATTCAATCAAGACGCCCTCGACAAAGCTGTCATCGCTTGCTACCGCTCGTAAGTGATTTATTTGTGTAATTAAGTTTGTAGCTCATTCATTTGCACTAACAATTATCCTCATTATATTCTTTGTGTACGCTATACATTTAATTATGCAGAATGAAGAAGCTGGAATACAAAAGAGGCAAGCTCCTACCGCTGGGGTTCATAGACCCAAACACAGTTCATGAAGTTACGGTTCGACGGTACCCCAAGGACACAGAGGACAACATCGTAATGTTTTTAGAGAAGCAAGCAGACAAAGAGGATATATTCTTTCCCTACAACTTTAAGTGAGTGTTATATATAACATACATTATGCTTGTGCACCTTCCACTTTATTCTCGTAATCATTAAGCTATGCTTGTGCAGTTTCCACTTTATTCTCCTAATCATTGATCTTCACCTTGGAGTCGTAAACGTTATGGACTCGAAACGTAAAGAATATGCGGAATGGGCGGACATGGCTGCCATCCTCCAGAGGTAGTTTCAATCAATTTCGTATTGGCATCTTCATCTGCTCTAATTCGAAGATATCATCAACTAATCAATTACTCATTTACTCATTATTTTTTATCGGGCAGGGCTTGGAAACGGTTCATCAATACTGTTCCGGGTGAATGGAAACCGGAGCTTACATTTAGAGATTACCCTGTAAGTAGTACTATATATATAGCTATGTCCGTGAAACTTTATATATGATATTTACTTTCAATACGATGCTTGATTATTAGTTTGATCGAACTATTTTTTCGTAAAGTGTATGAGGCAGGAAAAAGGGAATAACTTATGTGGATACTACGTCTGCACCTTCATGCGTGACATGTCCTGTCCCAAGGGTGGGGATGCCCAAATACACCACACTCGTGTACGATAACAAATTTTCACAATTAATCTTAATTAGTACCATCTATTGTATTGAGTTCCATTCATATATTGATCTCCTTTTTTAAATATAGATGACACGCCTGCGGGACACTCTCATAACAGCGGATCAAATAAAAGCAATTCAAGAGGAAATCGCGGGATTCTTTATTACCGAGGTCCTTACCCCAGGTGGAGAGCACTATCGGAAGATCGTGACGTCGGACGATATTCGTTCAGGAAAAGTTGTATTGTAAATATGCATGCATTACGTGGTACGCGTGTTGACTATGTCGTGTACTGTTGACGATGTCTATATATATTCATGACGATTTTTTGTGGTTTCTTGAATGATATATATATGCATTGCTGAAACTCTGCCGCGGCAAGGGAAACAGACTGTTTCTCTGCCGCGGCAGAGAAACGCTGGTACAGCCGAAATCTGTGCCGCGGCAGAGAAATAGCAATTCTCTGCCGCGGCAGAGAAACATAGGCCCGGTTCGTACCACGAACCGGGACCAAAGCCCTTCCACCGCGAGCTCCCTGGCCGCACCACGTGTCGAGGCCTTTAGGCCCGGTTTATGTTTGAACCGGGACTAAAGGGTACCCCCTTTAGTCCCGCCTTGTTGGTCCCGGTTCGGGAACCGGGTCTAAAGGCCCAAATGGACCGGGCCTATTGCCCCGTTTTCCACTAGTGTGGAGAGTAGAGGAGCTGTAGTGCTGCTGTTGGCGCCATTGGCTCGCCTTTTTGTTTGACGGAGCGACGGCGCCATTGCCGATACGCGAGACTATCTGGGTTTTACGATTGCGAGAAGATCGCAGTGATCTGCTATGGATCTGCCTGTTCTGCTTTATTAGTGGGACAGCAGCTTGTCCGACTGGACTTGCCATCCGGAGCACATCGGAGTTGTATTCGATTTCCAAGTAGACCACCGTCTGGCTCGGGCCTACTCGGATTATGCGCTGCAGTACATACTGAATCCCTGCAAGGTTGCATCGCTGTGCTCCTTGATCAATCGCTGACGGCGGCGCCTGAAAATCAAGGATGGTAATGCACAGACGTCGTTACCATTGATCATATATGGGAATATCGAATTACTGGTACATGTGTAAGCAATAGAAGAATCTGTGCATCGAGTAAACAACGAATATTTAGGATTTATCTAATAAATACTTGGTATTGTAAGTGTTGAAATTGGTGTTTGATTAATGGACGGGACTACGCGACGGCACCGCACGCGTACCCTTTCCGTGCGACGGTTTGCCAGCTAGTCGTTTCCGCCCAAGTTAAGTGTTATGATGGACACGGACCACATTGCATGCACCCGCACACACCACCGCACACATGCACCTGGCTACATGTGAGTATTAAAAACAAGCTCAAAAAGGTGCATACAACTATAGCTCTTACAAATTACGAGTAGAGATTTTAAAGTCACAATTCACAACCACAATTATTTTGGCGGCAATACATCAGAAATCTGGTAGCTAGGTGCTGTTAATCTGGCAGCTATGACGACATGCGAATCTGTCAGCTAGGCGCTGGGAATCTGGCAGCCCTAACACAATACTACCTCCGTTTCAAGGAATAAGGCGTCCTCGTTTTACGAGTTTTTTGTTTGACCAAGAATTACTTTAAATAGATAAATATTATTTGTATGAAATTAGTATCATTAAAAAGTGCTTTTCAATACGAATCAAACGATACTATATAGATATAATATAATCAAGATTTTGTTGCTTAATTTTTATGGTCAAAATTCGTCTTAAAATACGCGTGCGCCTTATTCCTTGAAACGGAGGTAGTAGTACTAACAAGTCACTAGTCAATGATCATTTAGCAGCTAGGCATTATAACCTGGCAGCCATAAAAAATAATTCGGCAGTCAATCAAGATGAACTTGGCAATTAGGTACCAATTAACTTTAGCTATATATGCACGTCTCATTTTTTTTTTTTTTTGCAATAGTACCGTAGCAAAAAAAATGCTAGCTAGAATTAGTACCTAATTACCAGGTTAATTTCACCAAGTAGCCAAATTTGTATTGCATGATTTCCTAAATTGTCATTGTCACTGACTAGTTAGTGTACCGGTATTATATTGATAGTAGTATTTGACAAATTCTAGCGGTATAGCTCCCAAATTCCTAATGTGTAGCTGCCAGATTTGAATGCGTAGATGCCAACAAATTCTCTATTGAAATTGAGATGAATTCTTTGTCCCCAAATTTTTTTTGGAAACCATGCAACAAGGGAATACTCACAGAATATTATACAAAAAAAGCCTTCACCAGAATCTCAGCAGAAAAATCAGCAAAACAAGATGTAGTACGAGGGGAAAAATCCGGGTCCATGAGACTCTTGTCGGCGTGCTCATCGTCGGTGTCGTGCTCACCGCTCTGTGATTATGCACCTCCTCTTTAGCACTTGCCAGGTTCGCGCCCGTCAACGGCGGCCTGGCGGAACCCTGCCCCCATCGGTGTGTTCCCGACAGCGGCGGCCTCCGCCAGCGCGTTCCCGACGGCGGCAGCCTCGCCCGTGCACGACGACAGCGGCCTCGAAGCCAGCCGGAGGCGGCCTCCAGAGGCGAGTTCCCGGCGGCGGTGGCCTCCCTCGACGCCAGCGCGATGGCGGCGGCTGATGTCTACTCACGCTTCTTTTCCTGTAGACAGTGTTGGGCCTCCAAGAGCAGAGGTTTGTAGAACAGCAGCAAGTTTTCCCTTAAGTGAATCACCCAAGGTTTATCGAACTCAGGGAGGAAGAGGTCAAAGATATCCCTCTCAAGCAACCCTGCAATCACGATACAAGAAGTCTCTTGTGTCCCCAACACACCCAATACACTTGTCAGATGTATAGGTGCACTAGTTCGGCGAAGAGATAGTGAAATACAAGTAATATGGATGGATATGAGTGGTAATAGCAATCTGAATAAAATATGACAGCAAGCAAACATGTAGCAAAACAGTAAATAAACGGAGATTCGATGTTTGGAAACAAGGCCTAGAGATCATACTTTCACTAGTGGACACTCTCAACATTGATCACATAACTGAAACTACTCTACACTCTCTTCTTGGATAACAAACACCATTCATTGTGTAGGGCTACAAGAGCACCTCAATGCCGGAGTTAACAAGCTCCACAACATCCGGAGTTTATATTTAAGTAACCTTAGAGTGCATGATAGACCATTGCAATTATAACGAGTACTAACATAGCATACACACTGTCAATAATAGCTATGAAAGGGGGAATATATCGCATCAATACTATCATAGTAATAGTTAACTTCATAATCTACAATAGATCACAATCATAGCTTATACCAAGTACTACATGATGCACACACTGTCAACATTACATCATGGAGTAGGAATAGACTACTTTAATAACATCACTAGAGCAGCACATAGATGATATTCAACTAGATCACAAAGAGAGAGATGAACCACATAGCTACGGTAGAGCCCTCAGCCTCGGGGGAGAACTACTCCCTCCTCATCATGGGAAGCAGCTATGGCGATGAAGATGGCGGTGGTGTCGATGGAGATGACCCCGGGGGCAATTTCCCGTCCCGGCAGCATGCCGGAACAGAGACTTCTGTCCCCCGAATCTTGTCTTCGCGATGGCGGCGGCTCTGGAACTTTTCTCGTATCGTGGCTTATTCGTCTCGATGTTTTAGGTCGGGAAGGCTTAAATAGGCGAAGAGTCGGAGTCGGAGGGGCCACGGGGGCTCCACACACCAGGGGGCGCCCCCCCTTGGCCGCGCCACCACCACGTGTGGGGCCTCCAGGGCTCCCCTCTGGTCCCTCTCTGGTGCTCTGGAAGCCTCCTTGAAATATAAGATCATGGGCGTTGATTTCGTCCAATTCCGAGAATATTTCCTGACTAGGATTTCTGAAACCAAAAACAGCAGAAAACAGGAACTGGCACTTCGGCATCTCGTTAATAGGTTAGTTCCGGAAAATGCATCAAAATGATATAAAGTGTGAACAAAACATGTAGGTATTGTCATAAAATAAGCATGGAACATCAGAAATTATAGATACGTTGGAGACGTATCAGCATCCCCAAGCTTAGTTCCTACTCGTGCTCGAGTAGGTAAATGATAACAAATATAATTTCTGAAGTGACATGCTACCAACATAATCTTGATCATACTATTGTAAAGCATATGAGATGAATGCAGCGATTCAAATCAATGGTAAAGACAATGAGTAAACAACTGAACCATATAGCAAAGACTTTTCATGAATAGTACTTTCAAGACAAGCATCAATAAGTCTTGCATAAGAGTTAACTCATAAAGCAATAAATTCAAAGTAAAGGCATCGAAGCAACACAAAGGAAGATATAAGTTTCAGCAGTTGCTTTCAACTTCAACATGTATATCTCATGGATAATTGTCAACACAAAGTAATATAATAAGTACAATAAGCAAGCATGTAAGAATCAATGCACAGTTGACACAAGTGTTTGCTTCTAAGATGGAAGGAAGTAGGTAAACTGACTCAACATAAAAAAGTAGAAGAATGGCCCTTCGCAAAGGGAAGCATGGATTGCTATATTTGTGCTAGAGCTTTTATTTTGAAAACAAGAAACAATTTTGTCAATGGTTGTAATAAAGCATATGTGTTATGTATAAGATATCATATAAGTTGCAAGCCTCATGCATAGATTACCAATAGTGCCCGCACCTTGTCCTATTAGCTTGGATTTACATGGATTATCATTGCATAACATATGTTTTAACCAAGTACCACAAAGGGGTACCTCTATGCCGCCTGTACAAAGGTCTAAGGAGAAAGCTCGCATTGGATTTCTCGCTTTTGATTATTCTCAACTTAGACATCCATACCGGGACAACATAGACAACAGATAATGGACTCCTCTTTAATGCATAAGCATTCAACAACAAATAATATTCTCATAAGAGATTGAGGATTGTTGTCCAAACTGAAACTTCCACCATGGATCATGGCTTTAGTTAGCGGCCCAATGTTCTTCTCTAACAATATGCATACTCAAACCATTCAACTCATGATAAATCAACCTTACTTCAGACAAGACGAACATGCATAACAACTCACATGATATTCAACAGAGGTGAAATAGTTGATGGCGTCCCCAGAAACATGGTTATCGCTCAACAAGAAACTTATTAGGAAATAAGATACATAAGTACATATTCAATACCACAATAGTTTTTAAGCTATTTTCCCCATGAGCTATATATTGCAAAGACAAAGAATGAAATTTTAAAGGTAGCACTCAAGCAATTTACTTTGGAATGGCAGAGAAATACCATGTAGTAGGTAGTATGGTGGACACAAATGGCATAGTTTTTGGCTCAAGGATTTTGGATGCATGAGAAGTAATCCCTCTCAATACAAGGCTTAGGCTAGCAAGGTTGTTTGAAGCAAACACAAGTATGAACCGGTACAGCAAAACTTACATAAGAACATATTGCAAGCATTATAAGACTCTACACTGTCTTCTTTGTTGTTCAAACCCTTACCAGAAAATATCTAGACGTTAGAGAGACCAATCATGCAAACCAAATGTCAACAAGCTCTACGGTATTTCTTCACTAATAGGTGCAAAGTACATGATGCAAGAGCTTAAACATGATCTATATGAGCACAACAATTGCCAAGTACCAAATTATTCAAGACATTATACCAATTACCACATGTAGCATTTTCTGTTTCCAACCATATAACAATTAACGAAGCAGTTTTAACCTTCGCCATGAACATTAAGAATAAAGCTAAGAACATATGTGTTCATATGCAAAAGCGGAGCGTGTCTCTCTCCCACACAATGAATGCTAGGATCCAATTTTATCCAAACAAAAAAAAACAAGAACATAAAGACGCTCCAAGTAAAGCACATAAGATGTGATGGAATAAAAATATAGTTTCACTAGAGGTGATCTGATAATTTGTCGATGAAGAAGGGGATGCATTGGGCATCCCCAAGCTTAGACGCTTGAGTCTTCTTGAAATATAAAGGGATGAACCACGGGGGCATCCCCAAGCTTAGACTTTTCACTCTTCTTGATCATATTGTATCATCCTCCTCTTTATAGGGTTAGTGCATAATCAAAAATTCACATGTTCAGAGGTGACACAATCATTCTTAACACTTCTGGACATTGCCCAAAGCTACTGAAAGTTAATGGAACAAAGGAATCCATCCAACATAGCAAAAGAGGCAATGCGAAATAAAAGGCAGAATCTGTCAAAACAGAATAGTCCGTAAAGACGAATTTTTCTAGGGCACTAAACTTGCTCAGATGAGAAAACTCAAAACTAATTAAAGTTCCGTACATATCTGAGGATCACGCACGTAAATTGGCAAATTTTTCTGAGTTACCTACAGAGAACCCTGCCCAAATTCGTGACAGCAAGAAATCTGTTTCTGCGCAGTAATCCAAATCTAGTATCAACCTTCTATTAGAGACTTCACTTGGCACAACAATGCAATAAAATAAAGATAAGGAGAGGTTGCTACAGTAGTAACAACTTCCAAGACACAACAAAACAGTAGCAAAATAAAAACATGGGTTATCTCCCAAGAAGTGCTTTCTTTATAGCCATTAAGATGGGCTCAGTAATTTTAATGATGCACTCGCAAGAAATAAGAGTTGAAGTAAAAGAGAGCATCAAAAAGCAAATTCAAAAAAAATTTAAGCCTAACCCACTTCCTATGAAAAGGAATCTTGTAAATAAACAAATTCATGAAGAACAAAGTGACAAGCATAGGAAGATAAAACACGAGTAACTTCAAGATTCTCAACATAAAGACATGAAACTTAATATTATTAAGATGCATACAACCATGTTTCCCTCTCTCATAATAACTTTCAGTAGTATCATGAGCAAACTCAATAATATAACTATCACATAAAGCATTCTTATCATGAGTCTCATGCATAAAATAATTACTACTCCCAACATAAGCATAGTCATTCGTATTAATTGTAGTGGGAGCAAATTCAACAAAGTAGCTATCATTATTATTCTCATCATCAAATATAGGAGGCATATTGTAATCCCTAATTAAATTTATCCTCCATAGTAGATGGCACCAAAATACCACTATCATTATAATTATCATAAATAGGAGGCAAAGTATCATCAAAGAAAATTTTCTCCTCCATGCTTGGGGGACTAAAAATATCATGCTCATCAAACCCAGCTTCCCCAAGCTTAGAATTTTCCATAGTATTAGCAACAATGGTGTTCAAAGCGTTCATACTAATATCATTGCTACTAGCATGCAAATAAGGTTCCATAGGTTTTTAAATTTTCGCATCAAACAATCCATGTCTTAACTCAGGAAATAGATTAAAAAGCTCACAGTTATTTTCCATTATGCCTAACTAGTGAAAAACAAGAAACAAAAAGATGCAATTGCAGGATCTAAAGGAAATAGCTTCGATCACTCACACACCGGCAACAATGCTAGGAAATAGCTTAGTAGTCGGAGGATGTGAATACCTTTTACCTTACCTCCCCGACAACGGCGCCAGAAAATAGCTTAGTTGTCGGGGACCGGAGTGTGAGTGCCTTTTACCTATCCTCCCCGGCAACGGCGCCAGAAAATAGCTTGATGTCTACTCACGCTTCTTTTCCTGTAGACAGTGTTGGGCCTCCAAGAGCAGAGGTTTGTAGAACAGCAGCAAGTTTTCCCTTAATTGAATCACCCAAGGTTTATCGAACTCAGGGAGGAAGAGGTCAAAGATATCCCTCTCAAGCAACCCTGCAATCATGATACAAGAAGTCTCTTGTGTCCCCAACACACCCAATACACTTGTCAGATGTATAGGTGTGATACGTCTCCGACGTATCGATAATTTCTTATGTTCCATGCCACATTATTGATGATATCTACATGTTTTATGCATACTTTATGTCATTATTATGCATTTTCCGGAACTAACCTATTGACGAGATGCCGAAGGGCCAGTTGATGTTTTCTGCTGCTTTTGGTTTCAGAAATCCTAGTAAGGAAATATTCTCGGAATCGGACGAAATCAACGCTGAAGATCTTAGAATCCCCGGAAGCATCCAGAACACACGAGAGAGGCCAGAGGGGGGCCACAGGCCCACCAGAGCATAGGCTGGCGCGGCCTAGGGGTGGCCCACGCCCACCTATGGTGTCGCCGCCTCTTCGACCCTCCGACTCCGCATCTTCGCCTATATAAAGGTCCCAGACCTAAAACCTCGAGACGGAAAAGCCACGGTACGAGAAACCTTCCAGAGCCGCCGCCATCGCGAAGCCAAGATCTGGGGGACAGGAGTCTCTGTTTCGGCACGCCGCCGGGACGGGGAAGTGCCCCCGGAAGGCTCCTCCATCGACACCACCGCCATCTTCATCAACTCTGCTGTCTCCCATGAGGAGGGAGTAGTTCTCCATCGAGGCTCGGGGCTGTACCGGTAGCTATGTGGTTCATCTCTCTCTTATGTACTTTAATACAATAATCTCATGAGCTGCCTTACATGATTGAGATTCATATGATGATGCTTGTAATCTAGATGTCGTTATGCTAGTCAAGTGAATTTTACTTATGTGATCTCCGGAGACTCCTTGTCCCACGTGTGTAAAGGTGACAGTGTGTGCACCGTGTGGGTCTCTTAGGCTATATTTCACAGAATACTTATTCACTGTTATGAATGGCATAGTGAAGTGCTTATTTATATCTCTTTATGATTGCAATGTGTTTTGTATCACAATTTATCTATGTGCTACTCTAGTGATGTTATTAAAGTAGTTTATTCCTCTTGCACGGTGTAATGGTGACAGTGTGTGCATCCGTGTTAGTACTTGGCGTATGCTATGATCGTGATCTCTTGTAGATTGTGAAGTTAACTATTGCTATGATAGTATTGATGTGATCTATGCCTCCTTTCATAGCGTGAAGGTGACAGTGTGCATGCTATGTTAGTACTTGGTTTAGTCGTATTGATCTTTCATGCACTCTAAGGTTATTTAAATATGAACATTGAATTGTGGAGCTTGTTAACTCCGGCATTGAGGGTTCGTGTAATCCTACGCAATGGTGTTCATCATCCAACAAGAGAGTGTAGAGTATGCATTTATCTATTCTGTTATGTGATCAATGTTGAGAGTGTCCACTAGTGAAAGTATGATCCCTAGGCCTTGTTCCTAAATACTGCTATAGCTGCTTGTTTACTGTTTTACTGCGTTACTACTGCTGCGTTACTACTGCTTGTTTACTGTCCTGGGCAAAGCACTTTTCTGGTGCCGTTGCTACTGCTCATACTTATTCATACCACCTGTATTTCACTATCTCTTCGCCGAACTAGTGCACCTATTAGGTGTGTTGGGGACACAAGAGACTTCTTGCTTTGTGGTTGCAGGGTTGCATGAGAGGGATATCTTTGACCTCTTCCTCCCTGAGATCGATAAACCTTGGGTGATCCACTTAAGGGAAACTTGCTGCTGTTCTACAAACCTCTGCTCTTGGAGGCCCAACACTGTCTACAAGAATAGAAGCTCCCGTAGACATCAAGTACTTTTCTGGCGCCGTTGCCGGGGAGGAAAGGTAAAAGGCACTCATACTTCGGTTCCAGGTAACAGTACTTTTCTGGCGCCATTGTGTTTGTGCTCGAATCTATTTCCTTTAGATCCTGCAATTGCAACTTTTTGTTTCTTGTTTACACTAGTAAGGCATAATGGAAAACAACAAAATTATGAGAGAGCTTTATGAACTTTATCTTGAATTAGGACATGATGTGTTTGAAGAGAGAATTAAAAAAACCATGGAACTTTATATGCATGCTAATGGGAATGTTATTAATATGAATGCTTTGAACACTATTGTTGCTAATGCTATGGAAAATTCTAAGCTTGGGGAAGCTGGTTTTGATGAGCATGATCTTTTTAGTCCCCCAAGCATTGAGGAGAAAATTTACTTTGATGATACTTTGCCTCCTATTTATGATGATTATAATGATAGTAGTCTTTCGTTGCCGCCTGTTATGGAGGATAAATTTGATTATGATTACAATATACCTCCTATATTTGATGATGAGAATAATAATGATAGCTACTTTGTTGAATTTGCTCCCGCTATTACTAATAAAATTGATTATGCTTATGTGAAGAGTAACAATTTTATGCATGAGACTCGTGATAAGAATGCTTTATGTGATAGTTATATTATTGAGTTTGCTCATGTTGCTACTGAAAGTTATTACGAGAGAGGAAAATATGGTTGTAGAAATTTTCATGTTACTAAAACACCTCTCTTTTTGCTGAAAATCTTGAAGCTGCACTTGTTTTATCTTTCTATGCTTGTTGCATTATGCTTCTTGAACTTGTTTATTTACAAGATTCCTTTTCATAGGAAGCATGTTAGGCTTAAATTTGTTTTGAGTTTGCCTCTTGATGCTCTCTTTTGCTTCAAATACTATTTCTTGCGAGTGCATCATTAAAATTGCTGAGTCCATCTTAATGGCTATAAAGAAAGAACTTCTTGGGAGATAACCCATGTGTTATTTTGCTACAGTACTTTGTTTTATATTTGTGTCTTGGAAGTTGTTCACTACTGTAGCAACCTCTCCTTATCTTAGTTTAGTGTTTTGTTGTGCCAAGTAAAGTCGTTGATAGTAAGGTTCATACTAGATTTGGATTACTGCGCAGAAATAGATTTCTTTGCTGTCACGAATCTGGGCAAAATTCTCTGTAGGTAACTCAGAAAATTATGCCAATTTACGTGAGTGATCCTCAGATATGTACGCAACTTTCATTCAATTTGAGCATTTTCATTTGAGCAAGTCTGGTGCCTCAATAAAATTCGTCAATACGAACTGTTCTGTTTTGACAGATTCTGCCTTTTATTTCGCATTGCCTGTTTTGATATGTTTGATGGATTTTTCGATTCCATTGACTTTCAGTAGCTTTGTGCAATGTCCAGAAGTGTTAAGAATGATTATGTCACCTCTGAACATGTATATTTTGATTGTGCACTAACCCTCTAATGAGTTGTTCTAAGTTTGGTGTGGAGGAAGTTTTCAAGGATCAAGAGAGGGAGATGATATACTATGATCAAGAAAAGTGAAGAGTCTAAGCTTGGGGATGCCCCGGTGGTTCACCCCTGCATATTTCAAGAAGAGTCAAGCATCTAACCTTGGGGATGCCCAAGGCATCCCCTTCTTCATCGACAAATTATCAGGTTCCTTCTCTTGAAACTATATTTTTATTCGGTCACATCTTATGTACTTTACTTGGAGCGTCTGTATGTTTCTTGTTTTTGTTTTTGTTTGAATAAATACTTGTGTGGGAGAGAGACACGCTCCGCTGGTTCGTATGAACACATGTGTTCTTAGCTTTTAATGTTCATGGCGAAGGTTGAAACTGCTTCGTTAATTGTTATATGGTTGGAAACGGAAAATGCTACATGTAGTAATTGGTATGATGTCTTGAATAATGTGATACTTGGCAATTTTTGTGCTCATGTTTAAGCTCTTGCATCATATACTTTGCACCCATTAATGAATAAATACATAGAGCATGCTAAAATTTGGTTTGCATAATTGGTCTCTCTAAGGTCTAGATAATTTCTAGTATTAAGTTTGAACAACAAGGAAGACGGTGTAGAGTCTTATAATGTTTACGATATGTCTTTTATGTGAGTTTTGCTGCACCGGTTCATCCTTGTGTTTGTTTCAAATAGCCTTGCTAGCCTAAGCCTTGTATCGAGAGGGAATACTTCTCATGCATCCAAATCCTTGAGCCAACCACTATGCCATTTGTGTCCACCATACCTACCTACTACATGGTATTTCTCCGCCATTCCAAAGTAAATTGCTTGAGTGCTACCTTTAAATTTCTATCCTTCATCTTTACAATACATAGCTCATGGGACAAATAGCCTAAAAACTATTGTGGTATTGAATATGTACTTATGCACTTTATCTCTTATTAAGTTGCTTGTTGTGCGATAACCATGTTCCTGGGGACGCCATCAACTACTCTTTGTTGAATATCATGTGAGTTGCTATGCATGTCCGTCTTGTCTGAAGTAAGGGAGATTTACCGCTAGAATGGTTAGAGCATGCATAATGTTAGAGAAGAACATTGGGCCGCTAACTAAAGCCATGATCCGTGGTGGAAGTTTCAGTTTTGGACAAATATCCTCAATCTCATATGAGAAAATTAATTGTTGTTGAATGCTTATGCATATAAGAGGAGTCCATTATCTGTTGTCTATGTTGTCCCGGTATGGATGTCTAAGTTGAGAATAATCAATAGCGAGAAATCCGATGCGAGCTTTCTCCTTAGACCTTTGTACAGGCGGCATAGAGGTACCCTTTGTGACACTTGGTTAAAACATGTGCATTGCGATGATAATCCAGGTAATCCGAGCTAATTAGGACAAGGTGCGGGCACTATTAGTATACTATGCATGAGGCTTGCAACTTGTAGGATATAATTTACATAACACATATGTTTTATTACTACCATTGACAAAATTATTTCTTGTTTTCAAAATCAAAGCTCTAGCACAAATATAGCAATCGATGCTTTCCTCTTTGAAGGACCTTTCTTTTACTTGTATTGTTGAGTCAGTTCACCTATTTCTCTCCACCTCAAGAAGCAAACACTTGTGTGAACTTTGCATTGATTCCTACATACTTGCATATTGCACTTGTTATATTACTTTACATTGACAATATCCATGAGATATACATGTTATGAGTTGAAAGCAACCGCTGAAACTTAATCTTCCTTTGTGTTGCTTCAATATCTTTACTTTGAATTATTGCTTTATGAGTTAACTCTTATGTAAGACTTATTGATGCTTGTCTTGAAGTACTATTCATGAAAAGTCTTTGCTATATGATTCATTTGTTTACTCATGTCATTACCATTGTTTGGATCGCTGCATTCATTACATGTGCTTACAATAGTATGATCAAGGTTATGATGGCATGTCACTCCAGAAATTATCTTTGTTATCGTTTACCTGCTCGGGACGAGCAGAAACTAAGCTTGGGGATGCTGATACGTCTCCGACGTATCGATAATTTCTTATGTTCCATGCCACATTATTGATGATATCTACATGTTTTATGCATACTTTATGTCATTATTATGCATTTTCCGGAACTAACTTATTGACGAGATGCCGAAGGGCCAGTTGCTGTTTTCTGCTGTTTTTGGTTTCAGAAATCCTAGTAAGGAAATATTCTCGGAATCGGACGAAATCAACGCCGAAGATCTTAGAATCCCCGGAAGCATCCAGAACACACGAGAGAGGCCAGAGGGGGGCCACAGGCCCACCAGAGCATAGGCTGGCGCGGCCTAGGGGTGGCCCGCGCCCCCCTATGGTGTCGTCGCCTCTTCGACCCTCCGACTCCGCCTCTTCGCCTATATAAAGGTCCCAGACCTAAAACCTCGAGACGGAAAAGCCACGGTACGAGAAACCTTCCAGAGCCGCCGCCATCGCGAAGCCAAGATTTGGGGGACAGGAGTCTCTGTTCCGGCACGCCGCCGGGACGGGGAAGTGCCCCCGGAAGGCTCCTCCATCGACACCACCGCCATCTTCATCAACTCTGCTGTCTCCCATGAGGAGGGAGTAGTTCTCCATCGAGGCTCGGGGCTGTACCGGTAGCTATGTGGTTCATCTCTCTCCTATGTACTTCAATACAATAATCTCATGAGCTGCCTTACATAATTGAGATTCATATGATGATGCTTGTAATCTAGATGTCGTTATGCTAGTCTAGTGAATTTTACTTATGTGATCTCCGGAGACTCCTTGTCCCACGTGTGTAAAGGTGACAGTGTGTGCACCGTGTGGGTCTCTTAGGCTATATTTCACAGAATACTTATTCACTGTTATGAATGGCATAGTGAAGTGCTTATTTTATATCTCTTTATGATTGCAATGTGTTTTGTATCACAATTTATCTATGTGCTACTCTAGTGATGTTATTAAAGTAGTTTATTCCTCCTGCACGATGTAATGGTGACAGTGTGTGCATCCGTGTTAGTACTTGGCGTATGCTATGATCGTGATCTCTTGTAGATTGTGAAGTTAACTATTGCTATGATAGTATTGATGTGATCTATGCCTCCTTTCATGGCGTGAAGGTGACAGTGTGCATGCTATGTTAGTACTTGGTTTAGTCGTATTGATCTTTCATGCACTCTAAGGTTATTTAAATATGAACATTGAATTGTGGAGCTTGTTAACTCCGGCATTGAGGGTTCGTGTAATCCTACGCAATGGTGTTCATCATCCAACAAGAGAGTGTAGAGTATGCATTTATCTATTCTGTTATGTGATCAATGTTGAGAGTGTCCACTAGTGAAAGTATGATCCCTAGGCCTTGTTCCTAAATACTGCTATCGCTGCTTGTTTATCGTTTTTTGCGTTACATTACCGATGCGTTACTACGCTTGTTTACTTGTCTGGGCAAAGCACTTTTCTGGTGCCGTTGCTACTGCTCATACTTATTCATACCACCTGTATTTCACTATCTCTTCGCCGAACTAGTGCACCTATTAGGTGTGTTGGGGACACAAGAGACTTCTTGCTTTGTGGTTGCAGGGTTGCATGAGAGAGATATCTTTGACCTCTTCCTCCCTGAGATCGATAAACCTTGGGTGATCCACTTAAGGGAAACTTGCTGCTGTTTTACAAACCTCTGCTCTTGGAGGCCCAACACTGTCTACAAGAATAGAAGCTCCCATAGACATCAAGGTGCACTAATTCGGCGAAGAGATAGTGAAATACAAGTAATATGGATGGATATGAGTGGTAATAGCAATCTGAATAAAATATGGCAGCAAGCAAACATGTAGCAAAACAGTAAATAAACGGAGATTCGATATTTGGAAACAAAGCCTAGGGATCATACTTTCACTAGTGGACACTCTCAACATTGACCACATAACTGAAACTACTCTACACTCTCTTCTTGGATAACAAACACCATTCATTGTGTAGGGATACAAGAGCACCTCAATGCCGGAGTTAACAAGCTCCACAACATCCGGAGTTTATATTTAAGTAACCTTAGAGTGCATGATAGACCATTGCAATTATACCGAGTACTAACATAGCATACACACTGTCAACAATAGCTATGAAAGGAGGAATAGATCGCATCAATACTATCATAGTAATAGTTAACTTCATAATCTACAAGAGATCACAATCATAGCTTATACCAAGTACTACATGATGCACACACTGTCAACATTACATCATGGAGGAGGAATAGACTACTTTAATAACATCACTAGAGCAGCACATAGATGATATTCAACTAGATCACAAAGAGAGAGATGAACCACATAGCTACGGTAGAGCCCTCAGCCTCGGGGGAGAACTACTCCCTCCTCATCATGGGAAGCAGCGATGGTGATGAAGATGGCGGTGGTGTCGATGGAGATGACTCCAGGGGCAATTCCCCGTCCCGGCAGCGTGCCGGAATAGAGACTTTTGTCCCCCGAATCTTGGCTTCGCGATGGCGGCGGCTCTGGAACTTTTCTCGTATCGTGGCTTATTCGTCTAGATGTTTTAGGTCAGAAAGGCTTAAATAGGCGAAGAGTCGGAGTCGGAGGGGCCACGGGGGCTCCACACACCAGGGGGCGCCCCCCTTGGCCACGCCGCCACCACGTGTGGGGCCTCCAGGGCTCCCCTCTGGTCCCTCTCTGGTGCTCTAGAAGCTTCCTTGAAATATAAGATCGTGGGCGTTGATTTCGTCCCATTCCGAGAATATTTCCTTACTAGGATTTCTGAAACCAAAAACAGCAGAAAACAGGAACTGGCACTTCGGCATCTCGTTAATAGGTTAGTTCCGGAAAATGCATCAAAACGATATAAAGTGTGAACAAAATATGTAGGTATTGTCATAAAACAAGCATGGAACATCAGAAATTATGGATACGTTGGAGACGTATCAGCGGCCTCCCCCGGCGTGTGTTCCCGGCGGCGGCGGCCTTGAACCCAACTCGACGGTGGTGTGCTCGGCCTCCGCTGACGCGCGCAGCGGCGTGCTTGGCCTCGCCGGCCTCCCCTTACAAGCGCTTCTCGGCGGCGGCTTCCCCGGCGTATGCTCGGCCTCGGAGGCGTCGGCCTCCCCTGACCACGCTTCTCGGCGGCGGCTTCCCTGGCGTGTGGTCGACCTCGTCGGCGACCTCACGACAGGCGCATCCTCCTCGCGTGCTCCGCGGTGGCGGCGCCCAACCCCGATGCGTGGTGAGTTCCTCCTTCCTTGCCGCTCCGGCACGGCCCTCCTCGAACGTTCCGGCCAGGCTTTGACCGGTGGTTTTGATGAGAAAGAGAGAGAGAGAGAGAGAGAGCGAGATATTTTGCGTGGCTGATAGCACAGGGGTGAGCAGCTGATTTGACTGGTCATGTTATCCTTCGCGCGCCCTTTTGATGCAGCCGCGCAAATCTTGACGCTGTTGTGAAGTGTATATGTGGATTGCCTAGCCCTTTCCATCAGTTCGGACTTTTGGTTCAAGTGGCTAGTGCATGAAGCTTAACATGGTATCAGAGCCCCAGGTCTCGAGTTCAAATCCTAGCTTTCACATGGTTTTCGCAATTAAGCCTAAAAATTGTTGTTGCCCCCCTCTTTAGGCACCACTGTTTCGGTGTGCTCTTCTTCTTTCACGTGTTGACTTTCTCTTCTCTCGTCACACGCGAGTGGGGGTGTTGTGAAGTGTATATGTGGATTGCCTAGCCCTTTCCATCAGTTCGACTTTTGGTTCAAGTGGTAGTGCATGAAGCTTAACAGACGCAACCGTCGTGCGTTCGGCGCTTTCCAGTATCATTTCCCTTGATTAATACTAGTAGTAGTATAGAAGTTGCTCCGGGAGGTGCCGTAGGGAGTCATAGGAATTAAACCATAGTGCATATGAAAATGTCGCTTGCTTATGTGAAGCATCGTATGATATTATAGGGTAAAAATTACATAAATGTTGTTGAACGATGTTGCACATGTGCTTCCTTTGGTTAAACCGAAACAATGGAGGATCCGGAGGCATCGAATGAGTACACTACAATATAGTGCATGGAACGGAAGAAGAAGCGGCAAAACCTGAGACATAGATTTATTGGAATAAGTTAGACGAGTCGAGCAACATAGAATGCTACTAAATAAGTTGCTAAGCTCAGATGTCAACAGGCATAGCTACGCCATTTTTCTCCAAGCTAATTGTTTTGGATTTTGAATTTTCTATGAATTCTCATGGGACCGAGGAGGACCTCGAATCTTTTGCATTCTTCTTGATGTGGATATAAATAAAAGAACAATTTTGGATCCATGGTGTTTTTGTTGTACCACTTGTTGGGTGTAATATTATGGAACGGTGTTCGACGAGTGTTATGCCAATGACTTACGCACTACAACATGCAATGGTCTGTTGGGTCACCGCACTTTTACCTATGCCCACAATACAACTATTGACAGTGCCTTCTTGCCCTCATTTAGTTGGCATTGTTTTTACGGGTGGAAACGAAAATAACCAAAACAGTGTTCTCAGATCCAAAGATCATCAAGACCAAGCTACGTAACAAGATGTATGTGTTGGTTTTTCATGACTAATGATATGCGGGATTAATCGAGAGGTTTCAAATGTCTTGATCAATAAAATTACCGGAAGATATTTAAGAAAAAATGATAAAACGTTGACATTCCCGACGACTCAGTATGCCATTGCATCTTCAATATACTCCTTAAAAAAGTTTCATTATTGATTTGTTTTTAGTTCTGTTTATAGTTCATAATGTTTCTATTTATATTGTATACTATGTGATTGTGCAAGACTCATACATATTGTATTAACATCTCAGGATTATTTTGTTTTTTGCATCATTTTCTAGAGTCCCCCCTACCTCGAATTCTTTTCATCCTTCGCCACCAGCCAAGTATACTAATGATTTTGGACTTCATATTCGATAGAGTGACTATGCAAGTGAGCTATTGTTTAATGGATAAACTCTACAACTAAGTAAATACTAAATATGCTTTATTAGCTTTGATGTTTCGGATAAATAAAAACCATCGAATAACTCTAAATAATTTTCAGATACAAATATCTAGGTGTTATTTGACATACAATATCTTATACCGGAATCGGATATCCTTATGCCTTGGATTCAACCAAATATGAATTCTTTAATAAAGGTTCGAAAACAAATTCGGTGAGGAAAATATCATATATGTTTACACCCTCTATGCAGTACATGCTAGAAGTTATTGGGTTAGCCCAGCTTTTATAACTAGTTGCGAACTCTAGGTTCGTCACCGGGTTGTACATGCTAGGAGTTATTTGGTTAGCCTAGCTTATGTAACTAGTTACCGAGTCTAGCCTCGTCAATGGGTTGTACTATAAGTTTGATGCACTAGCCAATTATTCTAAAAGTCTGAACTGATGGAAGGAGGCTATGTTGTATATTTAGTCCTTAGCGTGGGTTCGATGTATGTTGCCTGATCTTTTTTCTTTGTTTCTAATACTGATGGGAAGAGACTAGGAAGTATGTTTATATTTAAAACTCCGCGATACCCTCTTCTGGCGCGACCGTTGGATCAATGGTTTCACGGTTGGGGAGTTGGCACCGGAGGTGAACGCCAAAGTACCGACAAGGCATAAAAATACCAGGACAGTTGCGGAGGCTATGGCAAACAATCAGTGGCTCAATGACATTTCGGAGGAGCTCACCTTGGAGGGAGGAGCCCAGTGCATTAGACTATGGGAGGCGGTGGATACGGTTCAGACCGATGATACCATGCCGAACCTCATAAGGTGGAAGGAGTCGGCCACTGGGGACTACTCCTCCAAGAGCACATACGAGATGCTATGCAGGGGGAACACGAGTTGGTGTATGAGCTCACCGGTGTGGAAATCTTTTGCCCCTGCTAAATGCAAGATTTTCTCTTGGCTAGCGCTGAAATATAGGATTTGGACCTCGGATCGGAGAGCGAGGCACGGTCTCCAGGACCACCCCGACCCATGCTACACATGTCTACAGGAGGAGGATACGGTGGACCACATACTCACACAATGCCCATATGCGAGACAGGTATGGTTCGATGTGCTATGCAGCGCGGGCTTGAACATACAAGAGTCGGGGCTTGATTCTAACTTGGAGAGGTGGTGGACCGAGGCGAGGAAGAGAGTGAGGAAGCTGGACAGGAAGAGGTTTGACTCTATGATCATCATCACGGCATGGACTCTATGGAAGCAACGGAACGTGAGGGCGTTTGGAAATGCACGGAAGCAGAAGGATCCCACACAGATTTTGGCGGCCATCAAAGAGGAGTTTCATTTGTGGGAGCTAGCTAGGAGAGGAGGGAGCGCACAGATAGCGCGAGAGTAGGCTTTAGTAGGAGGGAGGGGTAGGATAAAAGTGTGAGTGGGTCTGAGCACTGATGTTTGTATAAGTGGCTTATCTTGTATATGATGTTTTCTTCTTCTATAAAGACTAGCTAATTACCCGTGCATTGCTACGGGTCTTATAAAGAATTATTGTCATGCATATGAAATACGTAACGTAACACATATATTAAATTCAAACTTCTTATGAAACGCGGCGCTGCGGGTCACCAAACCTGAACCTCGTGGCCATAGTGTTAAACCCGATGAAACCTACGTCCACATAGATCTGCATATGATTGCTACCCACGGGTTGACCGCGTTGCAGTTGGTCGTGATAGTGGCGAGTTGTGCTCATGCGTTCCGATGGATTGATCTTTATTGAATATTTTGTTGCTTGGAGAATTTAACAACTAATATTTTTTTCTTGAAGGGACTAAGCTTTTAGTCCATGGATAATTTTTGTACCCAAAATATATTTTTCCTTGATGGGACGAACTTTTTAGGCCATGGAAAAATTCAGTACTGCCGAAAATCAATTTTTACAAGATGAATGTATTTAAATTTACAGATACAATAAACTACTTTTGAGATATCTCAAATAATCAATCGCCCTGAGCACATACTTCTTTTCATATATAACATCTGTGAAATTATTACACACAAACCTAAATATCAGGATATCAAATAAATCTTTATAGATGTCCTTTTATTTTTCATAATCACGAGACATCACACGAATGCATACGTATATGCATTTGTCTCAGTCATGTACTTTGTACGAACTACCACTAGTGGAAAACGGGGCTATAGGCCCGGTTCATTTGGGCCTTTAGTCCCGGTTTCCAAACCGGGACCAATTAGGCGGGACTAAAGGTCCCCCCCTTTAGTCCCGGTTGTAAAACAAACCGGGACTAAAGGTCCCGCCACGTGGGCTGCTGGCGCGCGTCGAGAAAAAAACCCTTTAGTCCCGGTTTGTAACACGAACCGGGACTAAAGGTTATTTCGTTATTTTTTTTTATCTATTTGGTTCCCAATTATTTTTCGCTCCTCTTTTTTTTCCTATTTTTTCAGAATTTCTAGTATTTCAGTTATTTAACTAGTTTAGTTTCTAACTCCAGTTAATCTCTAACTACCCTTAATCTCTAGTCAAATTACTTACTCGTGGTCCAACTTCCCGCTCGGTCACCCATCCTCCCACTACTCCAGCACTAGCACGCTTAACTTCCAAGTTCCTTTCCCATCCCGCTTCCAAGTGCTTCGCGCGCATGTTGTGATACTAGTATCATATCAATCCTATTAACATGTTGGTCGATGTCACACTTACTTATTATTCAAATTCCAAATAATTATTTTAATAAACAAAACTAATAACGTACATGTTGTGGTAATGGTATTATAATTATAATTTTTAAATTTGTATTATAATTGTTTTTTTAATTAATTATTTTTTAATATTTTTTTGCCAAACTTGAAAATTTGAAAATCTAAAAAATTGGCTAACTTTATGGTTAAGTAATAGTAATCTTTATGCATGATGTAATTATTATTTTAAAAAAATTTAAAAAATAAAATTCCGAATTTATGGCAAAAACTAAAATCTTCCTGCTTTCATATTTTCATTTGGAATTTTGAGAATCTAAAAATTGGCTAACCGGGTAAACCCTGGTGAATTCGGATGTAACTTTTTCTCAGGATTTTTTTGATATATTATACGTTTTTTTCCGACGTCGTATGCAAAAGTTATTGCGGTTTTACCATTTTTTTAACTTTTTTTGCAAAAAAAGTGAAAATTCGAATTTCTTAATTTCTCCGAATAGTAGGTTGCATAACATACAAGAATCTGAAAAGATTTTATTTTTTGAATTTTGTATCATTTTCTTTTCTATTTTACAGTGCTAAAAAAGGCGATCCACGGGGGGGGGGGGGGGGGGGGGTGGAGGGGCAGTGGGCGGCAAAAAAACCTTTAGTACCCCTAAGTGTTAAGAACCGGGACTAAAGGGTAGACCTTTAGTCCCGGTTGGTAATACGAAGGGGACTAAAGGGTTTTGCCTCAGACCACCCTTTAGTCCCGGTTCGTAATACGAAGGGGGACTAAAGGGTCCAAACGAACCGGGACTAAAGGGTTTTCATGATGAACCGGGACCAATACCCCCTATTGGTCCCGGTTTGGTTCAAAACGGGGACTAAAGGGTGGGACGAAAGGCCTCTTTTCGACTAGTGTACACCACAAAAGGGGAAGGGCATCTCACAGAAATTGGTCTAGAATGAATCGGTGATTATCGTACAAGCTCAGTATGAATTTAAGCAATCCTGTCATGGGACTCCGTGGCCACGTTGCCTGGAGTTACCTAGTGCCCTTTCTGCAAAGTACTGAGATACCATTTTAGAAAAGCGATCGATCGAGTCATCCCAATCTGTGTGCTCTTTTCTTCACATCTTCTCAACTCCCTCGTCCTTAACCTCGCCTAACCCACTCGTGCGAGCCCCAGGTCCGTGCAGCTCTTCCTCCCATACGTCGCCCGCGAGAGAGCACCACCCCGGCCACGGTCACATCTCTTCCTCCTCGCATGGCGCCGGCACGTATTCAAATCCTGGATGCCGACGCGACGACCTCCCTCAAGCGCTGCCTCCCTTTCCCTCTCATCTCGCCGCTCTCTCTCAACCCTGAAGGCCTGCCTGCGTCCTCCGTAAGAAGACCTCGTCTGGGTCTTTTTTCTTTTCCATGGAAGAGAACATGGAATCGGTATTTTGACTTTGCGGTGGCAAAGCTTGTAACATTAGATCATGGTTTTCCTGACGTACCCTTCGCTGGTTTTTCTTCATCGGTTTTATTGGTCTAGCCAGCTTTAGCGTGGGAACGCAAGATGAGGCAGCGTTCGTTCCGGTTTTCTTGGGGTTGGCTGGCTTCCGGATTTTTCTGACGTACGAAGGGGAGGCTGGTTTTTTTAACGAACGACCACCACCGATTGGTATTTAATAGTAATGATAAGGCACGCTTTCCGCGTGCTCTCGAAAAAAAAAACTCCGCGATCGGCCTCACATCTAGGCTATTTAATCCTTAGTGTGAGTTCGGTGTAGGCCAACAAACACAGCCAAAGACTCTAAGAGACTCATTGTTGAGTTATGTATGAAAGAGACGCTCAACTGGAGTATCAACGTTTATCACCTTGCTAGGAAGCAAGTTTACGAGGAAAGTAGCTATGAGAAAAGTTTCATCCTAAATCTTGAGAGGCATATTAGCATTTGCAAGAAAAGCCAGACCTACTTCAACAATGCGGCCATGTTTGCATTTGGCAGAACCATTCTGTTGTTGGAGATATGCCCAAGAGGCAATAATAAAGTGGTTATTATATATCTTTATGTTTATGATAAATGTTTGCATACCATGCTATAATTGTGTTAACCGAAAGATTGATACATGTGTGTTATGTAAAAAAACAAGGAGTCCCTAGTAAGCCTCTTGTATAACTAGCTTGTTGATTAATAGATGATCATAGTTTCATGATCATGAACATTGGATGTTATTAATAACAAGGTTATGTCATTAGATGAATGATGTAATGGACACACCCAATTAAGCGTAGCATAAGATCACGTCATTAAGTTCAAATTGCTATAAGCTTTCGATACATAGTTACCTAGTCCTTCGACCATGAGATCATGTAAATCACTTATACTGGAAGGGTACTTTGATTACATCAAACGCCACTGCGTAAATGGGTGGTTATAAAGGTGGGATTAGGTATTCGGAAAGTATGAGTTGAGCCATATGGATCAAGAGTGGGATATTGTCCATCCCGATGACGGATAGATATACTCTGGCCCTCTCGGTGGAATGTCTTCTAATTAGCTTGCAAGCATATGAATGGTTCATAAGAGATGACATACCACGGTACGAGTAAAGAGTACTAGTCGGAGATGAGGTTGAACAAGGTATGGAGATACCGATGATCAAACCTCGGACAAGTAAAATATCGCGTAACAAAGGGAATCGGTATCGTATGTAAATGGTTCAATCGATCACTAAGTTATCGTTGAATATGTGGGAGCAATTATGGATCTCCAGATCCCGCTATTGGTTATTGGTCGGAGAAGAGTCTCAACCATGTCTGCATAGTTCGCGAACCGTAGGGTGACACACTTAAGGTTTGATGTCGTTTTAAGTAGATATGGAATATGGAATGGAGTTCGAAGTTTTGTTCGGAGTCTCAGATGGGATCCAGGACATCACGAGGAGGTCCGGAATGGTCCGTAGAATAAAATTCATATATAGGAAGTCATTTTCTAAGTTTGAAAATGATCCGGTGTATTTATGGAAGGTTCTAGAAGGTTCTAGAAAAGTTCGGAAGAAATCACCATGGAAGGTGGAGTCAACCATTTTCCATAACCTTCCATAAATATAGGTGGAAGCCCCAAGGGTTTGCCCAAAGTCTTCGAATAATACCCCAATTCAAAACTGCCATATGGACGAATCCTATTTGGGATGGGACTCTCCCCTTTTCCTTGGGGAGAGGAGTCCCAGGTCCATATGGCAGTTTTGAATTGGGGTCTTATTCGAAGACTTTGGGCAAACCCTTGGGGCTTCCACCTATATAATGAGGGACAAGGGGAGGGGGCTGGACACACCCAAGCCACCTTGGCCGCACCCCATAGAGGTCGGCGCCCCCCTCTCCCCAAACCCTAGCCGCCCTCCTCACACCTCTCCCGCAAACTCTTAGGCGAATCCCTGCCGGAGATCTCCACCACCACCGCCACCACACCGTCGTGCTGTCGGGATTTGGAGGAGGATCTACCACTTCCGCTGCCCGCTGGAACGGGGAGAAGGACGTCTTCATCAACACCGTACGTGTGACCGAGTACGGAGGTGCTGCCCGACTGTGGCACCATCAAGATCTTCTACGCGTTTTTGAAAGCGGCAAGCGATCATCTTCTGCAACAACGAGATCTAATCTCGTAGGCTTTGGAAATCTTCGAGGGCTAGTCTCATGATCTTCTCGTTGGTCCCATCTTCTAGATTGCATCTTGGCTTGGTTTTCGTTCTTGCAGTAGGAAATTTTTTGTTTTCTATGCTACGAATCCCATCAGTGGTATCAAAGCCGTGTCTATGCATAGATTGGTTGCACGAGTAGAACACAATTGTTTTGTGGGCATTGATGCTTTGTTGTCTTTAATTCGTGTACTTTGCATGTTGCGGGATGGTGGGATGAAGCGGCTCGGGCTAACTTTACATGACCGCGTTCATGAGATTTGCTCCACGCTCGACATGCAACTTGTATTGCATAAGTAGTTTTGCGGGTCTCTGTCTCTCCCACCATAGTGAAGATTCAATTTACTCTTTCTATTGACAACACTAGTATCACCATTGTGGTTCATGTTCGTAGGTAGATTGGATCTTACTCGAAAACCCTGAACCACGTAAAATATGCAAACCAAATTAGAGGCATCTAACTTGTTTTTGCAGGGTTTGGTGATGTGATATGGTCATGATGTGATGATGAATATGGATGAGATGATCATTATTGTATTGTGGCAACCGGCAGGAGCCTTATGGTTGTCTTTAAATTTCATGTTGATGTATTATTTAAAAATAGTTGTAATAGTTGCTACATGGAGGAACAACCATGAAGACGGCACCATTGACCTTGACGCTACGCCGACGATGATGGAGATCATGCCCGTTGATGATGGAGATCATGTCCGTGCTTTGGAGATGAAGATCAAAGGCGCAAAGAAAAAAGGGCCATATCATATCACATATGAATTGCATGTGATGTTAATCCTTTATGCATCTTATATTGCTTAGATCACGACGGTAGCATTATAAGATGATCCCTCTCACTAAATATCAAGATAATAAAGTGTTCATCCTTAGTATGCACTGTTGCTAAGACTTGTCATTTTGAAGCATCACGTGATGATCGGATGTGATAGATTCTACATGTGCATACAATGGGTGCAAGCCAGATTTGCACACACGGATACTAAGGTTGCCTTGACGAGCCTAGCATGTATAGACATGGTCTCGGAACACGGGATACCGAAAGGTAGAGCATGAGAAATATGATTGATATGATGAACACTTTGAGTGTTCGCCTTTGAAGTTACATCTTGTCTCATGATGATCGGACTTGGTGTAGTGGATTTGGTTCGTGTGATCACTAAGACAATGCGAGGGATATAGTTTTGACTGGGAGTTCACCTAGTTTAATTTTGTTGAATAAAAATTTGAACTCAATTTATCATAAACTTAGTCTAAACTCTTTGCAAATATGTTGTAGATCATGGCGTCCCCATCAATCAATTTTAACTAGTTCCTAGAGAAAGAAAAGCTTAAAAGCAATGGTAGCAACTTCACCGACTGGTTCTGTCATGTGAGGATTTTCCTCAATGGTGGAAAATTGCAATATGTGCTCGATGCACCGCTAGGTCCCCCACCACCACCTGCAGTATCCGAGGATGAAAAGAATGTTTACGAGACTCGGGTGACTTGGTACTCTCAAGTTCAGTGTGCCATCCTGTGCAGCCTAGAGGCGGAGCTCCAAAAGCGTGTTGAGCACCACGACCCTTATGAGCTGGTCAATGAGTTGAAAACGATATTTCAAACTCATGAGGCCGTGGAAATCTATGAGGCCTCGAAACACTTCTTTGGCTGTATGATGGAAGAGGGCAGCTCTGTTAGTGAGCACGTGCTCGCTATGTCCGGGCATGCGAAGAAGCTCAGTGACTTGGGGATAGTGATTCCTAACCAGCTGGGTATTCATCGTGTCCTCCAATCACTGCCACCAAGTTACAAGAACTTCGTGATTAACTACAACATGCAGAACATGAACAAGGAGTTACCTGAACTCTTCTCCATGCTGAAATCTGCTGAGATTGAGATACAGAAAGAGCACCAAGTGTTGATGGTCAACAAGACCACCAGTTTCAAGAAGCAAGGAAAACCTAAGAAGGGCAACTTCAAGAAGGGCGGCAAGAAAGCCGCCGCGCCTCCTGAGAAGCCTAAGGCTGGCCCTAAACCTGATACTGAGTGCTATTACTGCAATGGGAAGGGGCACTGGAAGTGTAATTGCCCCAAGTACTTGGCTGATCTGAAGAGCGGCCTTGTCAAGAAAAAGAAAGGTATATTTGATATACATGTTATAGATGTCTATCTTACTGGTTCTCGTACTAGTGCCTGGGTATTGGATACTGGTTCGGTTGCTCACATTTGTAACTCGAAACAGGAACTACGGAATAAACGAAGCCTAGCGAGGGACGAGGTGACGATGCGCGTTGGAAATGGATCCAAGGTCGATGTGATCGCTGTAGGCACGCTCCCTCTACATCTACCTTCGGGATTTGTTTTAAACCTCAATAATTGTTATTTGGTGCCTGCGTTGAGCATGAACATTATATCTGGATCTTATTTAATGCAAGAAGGTTATTCATTTAAGTCAGAGAATAATGGTTGTTCTATTTTTATGAATAATATCTTTTATGGTCATGCGCCTGAGACGAATGGTTTATTCTTGTTAAATCTCGATAGTAGTGATACACATGTTCATAACATTGATGCTAAAAGAATTAAATTGAATGATAATTCTACTTATATGTGGCACTGTCGTCTTGGTCATATTGGAGTGAAGCGCATGAAGAAACTCCATTCCGATGGACTTCTTGAGTCACTTGACTTTGAGTCACTTGATAGATGCGAAGCATGTCTAATGGGAAAAATGACTAAGACTCTATTCTCTGGTATAATGGAGCGAGCTACAGACTTATTGGAAATCATACATACCGATGTGTGCGGACCAATGAGTGTAGCCTCGCGCGGTGGTTATCGTTATGTTCTAACCTTCACGGATGATCTGAGTAGATATGGGTATATCTATTTCATGAAACATAAGTCCGAAACTTTTTAGAATTTTAAGGAATTCCAAAATGAAGTAGAAAATCAACGTAACAAGAAGATTAAGTTTCTGCGTTCTGATCGCGGAGGCGAATATCTGAGTTATGAGTTTGGCATGCATTTAAAGAAATGCGGAATACTTTCACAGTTGACACCGCCGGGAACACCACAGCGCAATGGTGTGTCCGAACGTCGTAATAGAACTCTCTTAGATATGGTTCGTTCTATGATGTCTCTTACTGATTTGCCGTTATCGTTTTGGGGTTATGCATTAGAGACAGCTGCATTCACTTTAAATAGGGCACCATCTAAATCCGTTGAAACGACACCGTATGAATTGTGGTTCCAGAGGAAACCTAAGCTGTCGTTCCTTAAAGTTTGGGGTTGCGAAGCTTATGTAAAAAAGTTATAACCTGACAAGCTAGAACCCAAAGCGGAGAAATGCGTCTTCATAGGATACCCTAAAGAAACTATTGGGTATACTTTCTATCACAAATCCAAAGGTAAAATCTTTGTTGCTAAGAACGGAACCTTTCTTGAGAAGGAGTTTCTCACTAAAGATGTGACTGGAAGGAAAGTAGAAATCGATGAGGTTGTTGAACCTTCTCTCGTAGATCAGAGTAGCGCATTACCGGAAGATGTTCCTGTACAGCCTACACCGATAAGAGAGGAATCAAATGATAATGATCATGAAACTTCGAACGAGGTAGCTACTGAACCTCACAGATCGACAAGAGAGCGTACCACTCCTAATTGGTATGATCCTTGTCTAAATGTCATGATTGTGGACAACAATGATGAAGACCCTGCGACGTATGAAGAAGCGATGATGAGCCCAGATTCCAACAAATGGCATGAAGCCATGAAATCCGAAATGGGATCCATGTATGATAACAAAGTATGGAATTTGGCAGACTTACCTGATAGCCGCAAGGCTGTCGAAAATAAATGGATCTTCAAGAGAAAAACATATGCTGATGGTAATGTTACTTTCTATAAAGCTCGACTTGTCGCAAAGGGTTTCCGACAAATTCAAGGAGTTGACTACGATGAGACTTTCTCACCCGTAGCGAAGCTAAAGTCTGTGAGGATTTTGTTAGCAATAGCTGCATTTTTCGATTATGAGATTTGGCAGATGGATGTCAAAACGGCGTTCCTTAATGGTGACATTGAGGAAGAGTTGTATATGGTACAACCCAAAGGTTTTGTCGATCCTAAAAATGCTGGCAAGGTATGCAAACTGTAGCGTTCCATTTATGTACTGAAGCAAGCATCACGAAGTTGAAACCGACGCTTTGATAAGGTGATCAAAGACTTCGGATTTATACAGTGTCATGGAGAGGTCTGTATTTACAAGAAAGTGAGTGGGGGTTCTGTAGCATTTCTGATATTATATGTAGATGACATATTATTGATTGGGAATGATATATAACTATTAGACAGTGTAAAAAAGTTATTTGAATAAGTGTTTTTCAATGAAAGACCTTGGTGAAGCAGCGTACATTTTAGGCATCAAGATTTATAGAGATAGATCAAGACGCCTAATAGGGCTTTCACAGGGTACATACCTGGACAAGATTCTAAAGAAGTTTAGAATGGATGAAAGTAAGAAAGGGTTCTTACCTATGTTGCCAGGTAAGGTCTTGAGTAAGACTCAAGGTCCGGCTACGGCAGAAGAAAGAGAGAGGATGAATCAGATCCCCTATGCCTCGGCAGTAGGCTCTATCATGTATGCCATGCTATGTACTAGACCGGATATCGCACATGCTGTTAGTTTGACCAACAGATATCAAAGTGATCCAGAAATGGAACAAGGGACAGCGGTCAAGAATATCCTGAAGTACTTGAAAAGGACTAAGGATATGTTTCTTTGTTATGGCGGTGACCAAGAGCTCGTTGTAACCAGTTACACCGATGCAAGTTGGAACACTGATCCTGATGACTCTAAGTCTCAGTCTGGGTACGTGTTTATATTGAATGGTGCTGCAGTAAGCTAGTGTAGCTCCAAGCAGTGCACGGTGGTGAAGTCTTCAACTGAATCGGAATACATAGCGGCTTCAGAGGCTTCATCGGAAGCGATATGGATGAAGAGGTTCATTGTTGAGCTTGGTGTGGTTCCTAGTGCATTGGACCCACTAGTCATCTATTGTGACAACATGGGTGCCATCGTCAATGCACAAGAACCAAGGTCACACAAGAAGTTGAAGCATATCAAGCTGCGTTTTCATTCGATTCGCGAGTACATCGAGGATGGAGAAGTAAAGATTTGCAAAGTACACACAGATCTGAATGTGGCAGATCCGTTGACTAAAGCTCTCCCTAGGGAAAAGCATGACCAACACCAGAATGCCATGGGTGTTAGGTACCTTACAATGTAATCTAGATTATTGACTCTAGTGCAAGTGGGAGACTGTTGGAGATATGCCCAAGAGACAATAATAAAGTGGTTATTATATATCTTTATGTTTATGATAAATGTTTGCATACCATGCTATAATTGTATTAACCGAAACATTGATACATGTGTGTTATGTAAACAACAAGGAGTCCCTAGTAAGCCTCTTGTATAACTAGCTTGTTGATTAATAGATGATCATAGTTTCATGATCATGAACATTGGATGTTATTAATAACAAGGTTATATCATTAGATGAATGATGTAATGGACACACCCAATTAAGTGTAGCATAAGATCACTTCATTAAGTTCAAATTGCTATAAGCTTTCGATACATAGTTACCTAGTCCTTCGACCATGAGATCATGTAAATCACTTATACTGGAAGGGTACTTTGATTACATCAAACACCATGATACGTCCAATTTGCATCACTATTTTATATCATAATTTGCTGTTATTCATTGATATATTTCATATTGGGACACAATACTTATGTTATTTCATCTATATTTCATGTTTCATCATTATTGGAGGATCAAGCACCGGAGCCAGGATTCTGCTGGAAAAAGCACCGTCAGAACGCAATATTTCGGAAGATCAACTGTGGAAGGAAATTATACCAAAAATCCTATTTTTCAAGATGACGAAGGAAGCCAGAAGGAGGAGCCAGCTGGACCCAGGGTGGGCCCACACCATAGGGCGGCGCGGCCCATGGCCTGGCCGCGCCACCATGTGGTGTGGGGGCCCCACAGCCCCTTTCGCCTCCTTTTCTTCGCGAAATCCTTCGTCCCGAAAACCTAAGCCACAGAGGGTACCTCGCGAAGAGTTACAGCTGCCTCTGCGGGGCGGAGAACACCAGAGAGAAAAGAGCTCTCCGGCGGGCAGGAATCCGCCGGGGAAATTCAATCCCGGAGGGGGAAATCGACGCCATCGTCACCGTCATTGAGCTGGACATCATCTCCATCACCATCATCATCATCTCCACCATCATCACCGCCGTCTCCACCGCTGGACACCGTCACCGCCGTAGCAATTTGGGTTTGATCTTGATTGTTTGATAGGGGAAACTCTCCCGGTATCGATCTCTACTTGTTGTTGATGCTATTGAGTGAAACCATTGAACCAAGTTTATGTTCAGATTGTTATTCATCATCATATCACCTCTGATCATGTTCCATATGATGTCTCGTGAGTAGTTCATTTAGTTCTTGAGGACATGGGTGAAGTCTAAATGTTAGTAGTGAACTATGGTTGAGTAATATTCAATGGTATGATATTTAAGTTGTGGTGTTATTCTTCTAGTGGTGTCATGTGAACGTCGACTACATGACACTTCACCATTTATGGGCCTAGGGGAATGCATCTTGTATTCGTTTGCCAATTGCGGGGTTGCCGGAGTGACAGAAACCTAAACCCCCGTTGGTATATCGATGCAGGAGGGATAGCAGGATCTCAGAGTTTAAGGCTGTGGTTAGATTTATTCTTAATTACTTTCTTGTAGTTGCGGATGCTTGCAAGGGGTATAATCACAAGTATGTATTAGTCCTAGGAAGGGCGGTACATTAGCATAGGTTCACCCACACAACACTTATCATAACAATGAAGATTATTTAGCCGTATGTAGCGAAAGCACTAGACTAAAATCCCGTGTGTCCTCGAGAACGTTTGGTCAATATAAGTAAACAAACCGGCTTGTCCTTTGTGCTAAAAAGGATTGGGCCACTCGCTGCAATTGTTACTCTCGCACTTTACTTACTCGTACTTTATTCAACTGTTACATCAAAAACCCCTGAATACTTGTCTGTGAGCATTTACAGTGAATCCTTCATCGAAACTGCTTGTCAACACCTTCTACTCCTCGTTGGGATCGACATTCTTACTTATCGAAAATACTACGATACACCCCCTATACTTGTGGGTCATCAAGACTATTTTCTGGCGCCGTTGCCGGGGAATTAAGCGCTATTGGTAAGTGGAATTGGTAAGGAAAACCTTTACTGTTTGTGCTGATTTTATTTCTGCCTGCTGCTATAAGTCATTATGGAGAGATCTTCTCTTCAATTTTTATTTGGGAAATCTACTACTACTGCAACGGTAGTGGATGAGGCGCCAGGTGAGGAAGTGATACCATATAAAATACCTATGAAAATTATTGAACGTGTTATGGATAACCGCTATGAAGGGGATGGAACTGTCCACCCTAGAGATCATTTATTGTTCTTACATGAATTATGCGGTTTATTCAAGTGTGCAGGTATTGCTATGGATGAAGTGAGGAAGAAACTATTCTCTTTATCGCTGTCTGGTAAAGCGGCGCATTGGTATAAATTACTAGATAATGGGGATTCTCTTGAATGGAATGATATTGTGCCCCGGTTTTATTCTAAGTTCTATCCTCCAAGTGAAATTCACAAGGATCGGAATCGCATATATAATTTTTGGCCTCATGATGGAGAGAGTATTGCCCAAGCTTGGGGGAGATTGAAGTCTTTAATGCTCAAATGCCCCATTCATGAGCTTCCTGGTAATGTTATTATTGATAATTTCTATGCAAGACTTTCTTTTCAAGACAAGACCTTGCTGGATACTTCTTGTTCTGGATCATTTACACGCAACAAAGAAGAGTTTAAAAGGGACCTTCTTGATCGGATCCAAGAAAATACTGAAGGTTGGGAGAACGACAAGGATAGAGAATCAGGTATAATTTATGATTATAAATGCATTGAAGCTTTTATGGATACTGATAAATTTCGTAATATGAGTGCTACATATGGTCTTGATTCTCAAGTTGCTGCAAATCTTTATAAAGCTTTTGCCTCTCATTATGAATTGCCAAAGAAGAATTTTGATAAGTATCATGAACCTTATAAAGATAAAATTGATTCATCTATTGAAAAAACTCCTTTCCCTGCTAAAATGAAGGAGTACTCTGTTATAAATAGTGCGGTTCATAAAAGTGAAAAGAAACCTGTAGAACCTGAAGAACAAATAAAAGTTGAACCTGCTGTTGCAATAGTTAAAGATCTTGTGACTGAAAATGTGGAGGATGGTCATATTATTTTCTGTGAAGATGCTTCTAATATTGTTTCACATCCTAATAAACCCAAACAAGCTAGTGTTCCTATGCTATCTGTTAGAATTGGTGATCATTGCTATTATGGTTTATGTGATATTGGTGCAAGCGTTAGTGCTATTCCTTATGAGCTTTATACGGAGATTATGCACGAAATTGATTCTTGTGAACTTGAAGATATTGATGTGGTTATTCAGCTGGCTAATAGAGAAACTATTTCTCCAATTGGTATTGTTCGAGATGTGGAAGTTTTATGCGGTAAGATTAAATATCCTGCTGACTTTTTGGTACTTGGTTCTGCTGCTAGTGATTATTGTCCTATTATTTTTGGTAGACCTTTTCTAAATACTTGTGGAGCTATTATAGATTGCAAGAAAGAGAAAATTTTGACTAAATTTGCTGGTGAATCTTATGAGTTTAACTTCTCTAAATTTACCAAAACTCCTTATAAAGCTGATTTGCCTAGTGATGATTTTAAAATGGAGCAATGTGCATCTATTGTTCTTGTTCCTAACAATCCTTTGCAGCAACATTTGGAGGATAGCGAGAGTGAAGTTTTTAGGAAAGAAAGAGATGTGTTGGGGGGATAACCCCCGGTATGCCAAAGGCATGCCAAACCGGATGGTTTGAGCCATCGAGATACCGGTTTAATATTCTTACCGGAAAGTAAGGTAGGAGTTTGGGCTAAGTGAAGCTAAGCCGGCATCCCTAAGGGGGTATGCCGGAACCCGGTCAAGAAGATACCGGACTGAAGGGCCTGTCGGCAGGACTGGTCAAAGATTCTCTTCAGAGCAAGAAGACAAGGATGAGCTAAGCAAAGTGGCTTTAATCAGAGCCCTGGCGCCAAAGAGAGAGATGACGCTAAAGGAAGCCGGAGGACATCAGCAGCCCTGATTAAAGAGGACCCCGGCGTCATCTGTGATTAAAGTAGCTTTGTAAAGTAGTTTGTCCAGTCAAAGATGCCATTAGGGTTTCTTGCTTTGTAAGCCACCCTCTCCCCTATATAAGGAGAGGGGGCAGCCCTCCTTACGGGCATGCACGCACGGTAGTAGGAAGGCTCGAAGCACAAACTTGTAACCATGTTGAGATTAATGAAACCAGCGATCTAGTAAGGAGTTCTTCCTCTTGTCTCTCTTCTTGTATACCGGCCTTTGGTTGTGTTCTTGAGGAAAGCATCCGGAAGTTCTTCCCATCTAATCGCAAACCCTCCCCCGAATCCTCTAGCGTCCATTCGGCCCCAATCTAAGCCATCCTATGGCATCTGCTCGTTCACCACGACGACAGTTGGCGCCCACCGTGGGGCATGAAGTGGCGCTTGCTGGAGTTCACATTCGGGCGGGCATCCTCGACGTCGCCGGTCAGCGTACGGTCTCCGCGTTGGTGCAGCGCATCTACGCCATGGACTTCATCAACGACAACGCGGGCTGCTTCGCCAACGGCGGCATCTTCCCCAAGAACGGCCGCATCATCGAGTTCGGCAGCCACCGCATCTACTTCGGCACCGTTCCTGTGCGCCACTGCCTCTCGCCGGTGCTGGTGGCGCCGGATCCGCCAAGATGGCTACATGCGGGCCGCGCTCCAGGGAGCGTGGAGGTGATGATGGTAGGCGCGGTCGACGCCGGCAAAGAAGCTGTGGGTGAAGGCGCTGGGCGTGCGGTTTCGACCCGTGCGGCCAAGCCACCGCTGGAGCGAGGCGCAGGCGCAGCGGGAGCATCATCCGCACCACCGGAGACACCGCTCCAAGTGGCAATGAACGTCCTCGCCACCCCCATCGCGCAGAACATCGACCCGGCAGCGGCTCAGGCGGAGCTGGAGGCGCAGCGCCAGAAGATACTCGAGAGCGGCAAGGACGTCGTCAGGGCGCAGCGCGAGCTGAACCTAACCGTACGTGAGTATAACGCTGCCCATGGCTTTGCTTCTGTTAGCGCGCATGCTGCTAGGATACCGGAGAACCGGCTAAAAGCTCGCAACCTAGATCAGGATTTGCGCAAAGAGATTCATGCCGGCAAAAGTACCTCTGCATCTGTTGGCATCGTGGAAAAACCTAAGTACAGTAGCCCGGATAAAACTATAAAAGCTGCTAAAGCTGCAGTAGAGTTGTGCGAGTCGCTTTCCGGAGATGCTTTGGCAAAACAGCAAGAGCGTGTTAGAGAGCTGCTGGAAACTATTGAGCAGCAGAACGCTGAGCAGCTGGCTAAGCTAAACAAGGCCGCGGCCTCGAAATCCGTGCGTTCAACAAAGAATGCCGGAAGCAAGTCCCATGGGCAGGCATCATCCCCCCATCCGGACAGAAGAAGAGAAAAAGACATGAACGCACAGCAGATGACTGTGTACGATCCGGTTCTTGCCGGAAAACAACAAGCCGGGCAACATGATGCCGGTAGAAAAAGCCAAGGGGCAGAACGAGGCTACGCCAGAGGCGGCTATGCCGGAAACAATCATGCCGGTAGATACGAGACCGGGCAAAATTATCGACCTGCAAGGGCAGCGTATGAGGAGGAGGAAATAGATCCCCCGAAGTACCGGCAGGCAAGGGCCGCGGTACCGGAATGTTATGATGAAGCTGATTCTGCAAGACCGGCAGCTTTCCGGAACGCATTGGGAGAACGCCTGGGAGAGAGATACTTACTGGAACGGGATGCGAGGCACCGTCTGGATAGAGTGTACTTGTCTGAAATGGTCGAGGAGGAAGGTCCCCCAGGCCCAAAGTGCTTTGGCCCAAGGATCATGAAAGAAAGACCACCAGTGCGCAACTTTATGTTGCCCCGTGACACAAAAACATACGATGGCACTACGAAGCCGGAAGACTGGCTCGCGGATTACGTAACCGCGGTATACGTCGCAGGCGGTGGAGGAACCGTAGCGGGAGGAGGAAATCGGCGTTGGGCCGTAAGGATCATACCATCGTTTTTGGTTGGACCGGCAAGAATCTGGCTAAACAACTTGCCGGCAGGAAGCATAAATGGCTGGCTGGATTTTGAGGAGGCTTTTGTGAGCAATTTCAGCAGCACCTATCAAAGGCCAAATAGGCCGCAGCAACTCGCTCTGTGCGTACAGCGCCCAAACGAAACAGACCGGGATTATCTGGCCCGGTGGAACACTACAAGGAACTCCTGTGAAGGGGTAATCGAGGCACAGGCCATTGCTTGGTTTAGCAGTGGGTGCAGAAGAGGTTCACCGTTGTGGCAAAAGCTGCAGCAAAACATGCCGACAACGTTGGCAGAGATGATACGTGTGGCGGATAGCTATGCGTTGGGAGACCCAACGCAGCCGGCAGTGCAACCTGAGCCGGAGCAGCTGCGCCACGAACAACACCGGGATAACCGGAATAACAAAAGAAGAGAAGATTTTCCGGATCGAAGGTACGGTCCGCAGCAAGTTGCTGTCAGGCAGGAAAACTCTGAGGCCAGCGGCAGTCAGAGGCAAAGAACCGGATCGCAGCCGTGGGCGGGTCCTAAGAAACAATGGGTGGAAAAGAAACCCTGGGTCCAGAAAAGAAACTGGCAAGAACCCGCAAAGTACACTATGGAAGCTGCCATGGACCAACCTTGCCGGTGGCACACACCGAATCCGGCACACCCGTCAAACCATCTGACGAAGGATTGTACCTGGACCAAGTACTTAATGCAAAAGGGAACAGTAAATGATGCACAACCACCACAAGACATGCCGCGGCAGCAACAGCTACCACCACCACCGCCACTTACCGGGGCAAACGCCTTACCGGTGCAGCCAAACCGGCAGCAGTATCAGCAAGTTAACCGGGTGGAGCAAGATGATGATCAACCACCTCCACCGGCACCTTTAGGCCGGAATGTTTACGAAGGCCCGCATATGTGCTGTGTTGTCTTTGTCACTGAGCCAACAGATAGGCAAAGTGTACACCGCCGCTCCATGGAGGTCAATGCCGTGATGCCGGCAGTCCCCAAGTACATGCTGTGGTCAGATCAGGAAATTACCTGGTCATTCAAGGATCACCCTAAAATCATGCCGAATCCAGGTGGATACGCTCTTGTTGTGGACCCAATCATGAAAGGGCCACAAACTCGAGTAAAGTTCAGCAAGGTGCTGATAGATAACGGCAGCAGCATAAACATCATGCACAAGCATACCATGCATACGCTGGGCATAACAGAAAACATGCTTCAGCCAACACGTACAACGTTCCACGGAATCGTTCCGGGCTTGTCCTGTGCCCCGATAGGAAAAGTTCGGGTGGACGTAGCATTTGGAGGACGTGACAATTGCCGGGTTGAAAATGTTGAGTTTGAGGTGGTGGATCTAGACAGTCCTTACCATGCGTTGATGGGAAGACCAGCATTGGCAGCTTTCATGGCTACCACTCATACGGCTTACCTCAAGATGAAGATGTCGGCACCTCGTGGACCCTTGACTGTGGTGGGGAACTATAAAGTCTCACTGGAAACTGCATCTGCCGGATCAAACCTAGCGGAATCGCTGGTGATCGCGGAGGAAAAGAAAAGGATGCAAACAGCGGTTGCGCTAGCTCAGTCCTCACAGTTGAGCTTAGTGGCAATGAGTGGAAACTTGGGCTCACCGGCATTCAAGCCGACAAATGAAACAAAGGACATTGTGCTAGATCCGGCTTACCCAGAGCGCACCGTTCGCATTGGTACCGGACTCGATCAAGCATAGGAAAGCGCGCTCATCAGCTTCCTCCGTGAGAATCGGAATATCTTTGCCTGGTCAACTGATGATTTGGTAGGTGTTCCGAGGGAGCTAGCTGAGCACTCTTTAAACGTCCGGAAGGATGCCAAGCCGGTGCGACAACCCTTGCGCCGGTTCGCTGAAGATAGAAGGAAAATCATAGGAGAAGAGGTAACCAAACTGCTCGTTGCCGGATTCATTGTGGAGGTCACGCACACAGAGTGGCTGGCCAATCCGGTAATGGTTGAAAAGAAAAAAGATGAGAACCTGGAAGCAAAAGCTCCAAAGGTGTGGCGCATGTGCATCGACTACACCAACCTAAACAAGGCTTGCCCAAGAGACCCGTTTCCTTTACCACGGATCGATCAAGTGATTGATTCAACTGCTGGGTGTGAGTTGTTGTCCTTCCTGGATGCCTATTCCGGTTTCCACCAAATTCCCTTGAAAAAGGAAGATCGAATAAAAACTGCGTTCATTACCCCGCACGGGGCTTATTGCTATGTCACTATGCCCTTTGGTTTGCGCAACGCTGGTGCAACGTACCAGCGCTGTATGCAAAAATGCTTGTTTGATCAGATTGGAAAGAATGTGCAAGTCTATGTAGACGACATTGTGATAAAAACTAAGGTAAAGAACACCTTAATCGATGACATCCGACAAACATTCGATAACCTAAGACGGTTCCGGATGAAGCTTAATCCGGCAAAATGTACTTTCGGTGTCCCTGCCGGCAAGCTGCTCGGTTTCCTTGTATCAAGCCGGGGCATAGAAGTCAATCCGGTAAAAATTCGGGCAATAGAAAGAATGACTGTCCCTCGAGAGCTAAAAGATGTGCAAAAGTTTACCGGAAGCTTGGCATCGCTAAGCCGGTTCGTGAGCAGGTTGGGAGAAAAAGCTCTGCCACTCTATGCTCTGATGAAAAAATCCGACAAGTTCGTCTGGACCCCTCAGGCAGACGCAGCGTTCAAAGAACTAAAAGCAATGCTGGCCACAGCACCTATACTGGCTTCACCTCTAGAAAGGGAGCCTATGCTATTATACATAGCGGCAACAAACCGGGTTGTGAGCGTAGTGGTTGTAGTTGAAAGAGAAGAGGAAGGAAAAACCGTCCAGAGGCCGGTATACTACCTGAGCGAGGTGCTCTCCCTCTCAAAACAAAACTACCCTCACTTCCAAAAGATGACTTATGGCGTGTACATGGCCGCCACAAAACTCAAGCACTACTTTGAAGAGCATCCTATGAAGGTGGTGAGTGAAGCACCAATCTCTGATATCATGTGCAACAAGGACGCTAGCGGAAGGATTGCAAAATGGGCAATCCAGATATCACCATATGTACCAGCGTACGAAAGAAGGGACGCCATAAAATCACAGGCTTTGGCTGACTTCCTCGTTGATTGGGCGGAAATGCAATACAAACCACCAGATCAGAGGATAGAATACTGGAAAATGCACTTTGATGGATCCAAGCTCAAAGAGGGTCTAGGTGCCGGTGTGGTGCTCACCTCACCAAAAGGAGATCACCTCTGGTATGTTTTGCAAGTACATTTCAGGGCATCGAATAATGTCGCTGAATATGAGGCTTTGATCCATGGGCTTAAGGTCGCAAAAGAAATCGGTGCACACCGGATCATTTGCTATGGAGATTCAGATCTTGTGGTACAGCAGTGTTCCGGGGATTGGGATGCAAAAGATGCCAACATGGCCTCGCATGCGGTTTCACGTGCAAAAGATTGCCGGATTCTTCGAAGGGTGTGAGTTTCACCATGTGCCGCGCGCAGAAAATGAAGCCGCGGATGCTTTGTCCAAGCTGGGCTCATCCAGGCAAGAAATTCCTCCCGGAATAGCTTTGGCTCACTTAAGAGCACCGTCGATCAAACCAAGCCCAGAATCAGAATCAATTTTTGTACCGGAATCACATGTAGTACCCATGGATATTGATGAAGGAAACCCGGGGACTGCTCCGGCAAGCTCGGGGACTGCTGTACCCATACCGGGAGAAATGATGCTGGTAGATAGCATGGAGATAGATGCACCGGTGTTTTTGGTTCGAGAGACACCGTCGTGGGTTAAACCTATTAAGGAATTCCTGATCAACGGCACCTTGCCGGATGACGAAAATGAGTCAAGAAGAATACAAAGAAGGTCCAAGGCATATACATTCATCAATGGTGAGGTGTATAAGAGAAGCGTCACCGGTGTCCTTCAAAGATGTGTGGAACCGGAAGAAGGGAAAGAAATGCTTGAGGAAATTCACCAAGGAGAATGTGGGCATCATGCTTCATCAAGGGCGTTGGTAGCAAAAGTATTCCGGCATGGGTTCTATTGGCCCACTGCTTTGGAAAACGCTGAGGATTTGGTAAGAAAATGCAACGGGTGCTAGAGGTACGCCAAGCAAAATCATACCCCAGCGTCTGGTTTAAAGACAATACCGTTAACATGGCCGTTTGCCATTAGGTGCCTCGATATGGTTGGCCCATTCAAAACTGCTAGGAGCAGCATGACTCACATCTTGGTAATGGTGGATAAATTCACCAAATGGCTAGAAGTGAAACCTATCGCAAAGTGTGATGGGCGCACAGCGGTGAAGTTCTTGAAAGATGTCATTTTGCGGTATGGATACCCGCACAGCATCATCACTGACAATGGAACCAACTTTGCTCAAGGTGAGTTCAAAAGGTTCTGTGAGGACAACAACATCCGGCTGGATTTGTGCTCAGTGGCACACCCACAAGGCAATGGCCAAGTGGAAAGAATGAATGCCTTGGTACTTTCCGGTATCAAACCGAGACTCATTGATGCAGTGGAAAAGTCACCGGGATGTTGGCTCGATGAGCTACCGTCAGTACTGTGGAGCATAAGAACAACTCCAAACCGGTCTACCGGATACACTCCGTTCTTCATGGTTTATGGAGCAGAAGCAGTCATACCAACTGACATCATTCATGATTCACCAAGGGTACAGCTCTATACTGAGCAAGAGGTCAAAGAGGCCAGAGAAAATGATGTGGACTTGCTAGAAGAAGCAAGAGAGCTGGCTTTGGCAAGAACAGCCATCTACCAGCAGAACCTCAGACGCTATCATAGCCGGAAGGTTAACCCGAGAGTTTTCCGGGAAGGAGATCTGGTGCTACGCCTAGTGCAGCGCACTGAAGGCCGGCACAAGCTCTTACCACCATGGGAAGGTCCCTTCATTGTAAGCAAGGTGCTTCACAATGATGCATATTACCTGATCGATGCACAGGAGTGGAAAAAAGGAAAGGCGGACAGGTCCGGAGAAGAGAGCAAGCGTCCATGGAACGTAGCTCTGTTGCGTCCTTTCTACTCTTGAAGTTGTGGTGTAAGAAGTTCCTTTTTGTACCTTACATGCTATGAATAAAAGATGTCGGAACCTAGAATGAGTCTCGGGGACTACCCCAATAAGGTTGCATGGAACTTGTTTATTTTTTTAGTTCACCGGTTGCTTATTGAACGTTTTTTCTTTCCAGTTTAGTAGTGTGCTAAATCCTACCGGAGTCTTCGACTTTGCTGCTGTCCGCAACCAGGCTTCATGGCAAGCAAGATAAACCGGTAGGAGATAAGCACATGAACTGCGAAGAGGGAGAGCAGGAAAGAACAATCCGGAAAATTTAACTAACCCCGGTTTAACCGGTTTTTTGCAAAATTTCGAAGTTATTTCTAAGTTCAAGAAAATGCTTGTTTGGTGAAAGAACCTTGTGCTCATACGCCAAAGAACGCCCAGAGAAGGCAGGCAGAGCCAAGGCAAAAGAACCAAGTGTGCATCGAATTGGATGCGGAAACAATTTGGAAATCTTTGCAGTGCAGGATAAAAGCAAAACCAAAAGCAAATATGCTAAGACAAACTTAAGATAATTAGCAACCGGTATAACTTACCGGCATAAAATGTTGTACGGCAACCACAAGCAGACTTAAAGTTTTACATCATAAGCCCCGGCATACCGGGGCAGAATTTAACGAGCATTGTTTTAAGACAAACAGGACCAACAGACATATCACAGGCAAACATTCAGTAGAAGATCATCAGGCAGCAGGGGCTTCCGGAGGGGCATCGCCAGCACCAGCGTCGTCCAGAGGCTCCTCCTCGGCTTCATCCTCCTCCTCATCAAGATAATCTTTGACGTCAGGAGGGGGAGGAATGAAGGTGCGCATGTCGGCGTACTCCGCGATGTGGTACGCGCGATCCTGCCGCTTAGCGGAGAGAATCGGGTCCAGATCGGTTTCCGCGCCTTCGCGCACTCCGGTAAGGGCATCCAGGTTGAGCTCCGGGTACCAGGAACAAGCGACGCGGAGAGCAGAGTCCGCTCCAGCGCGGGCAGCAGAGCACTGCCACTCGCGGATCCTCTTGCCGGCGCCCATGAGACGATCGCTGATGAGGGAGAAAGTATCCGGCACCTCCTCGCCAGGCCACAGAATCCTGAAGAGCTGGGTAGCTACATCAGGGATATCAGATAAATTGCGATCTATGGCGCGCATGTGAGACACCCGCGCGTTCAGCGCGACCAGGTGGTCATAGGGCGTCCATGGCACGGCGAGATTCGCTTGGCCTTGGGCAGTGCGGCGCTCGTCAACTTTCTTGACAGCATATCTCTGAGAGTCCGGAAAGAGGCCTGTGTAAAGAAAGAAAAAGGCTAGGGAAAGGAATCCGGAAAAAGATGCAACCGGAAGGAAATGCAACCGGAATGAAAAATGCAACCGGAAGAAAATGCAGTTGGAAGAAAAAAGGCTCGTATGCGGTAGTCAAAGAATGCAAAAGGAAAGGAATTACGGTAGGCAAGTGTATCAGTTTGCAGGATCAACTGGTTGCACCCCTTCTGCTCCTCCTCCAGGCGCGCAGCTCTCTCCTCGGCACCCTTCCGGGCCTTGGCCAGCTCCTCCAGCTCAGCGCGCAACACCACAGTGGCATTGCTGGCATCTTCCAGAGCCTCATTCATCTTGGCCGCTGCATCAGCTTCAGCGGTTTTGATGGCCTTGGCATGGTCGAGCCCCAGCTGGATGAGCTGGGACTTGAGCTCCTGGTAGCTGGTTTTCTGGGCGCTGAGCTCTTCCTGATGCCGCCGGATGAGCTCGTCCTTCTCCCCTGCAACCCGAAAAAGAAGATGTTAACACGGTTGTGCTGGTAAAGATGAAAAGAAAAACAAGTTAACAGGAGAAAAGAGAAAGTTGTACGTTGGGCCGCAGCGAGCTGCTCCTTGAGAGCCTCGATGGAAGCTTCCGGGATCACTGTTAAGCAAAGATTATAAATGTCAGAAGGAAAAAGGTTTCCGGTAAAAAGATGCCGGTTGTACAAAATTACCTTGGCACTTATCGTGTGCCTCAGCGAGCTCCCGATGCTCCCATAGAAGCTCCTCAAAGAGGGCCTTCCGAGCGTCAGCCGTGAGCTGTTCAAGAAAAAGAAATGAGTTAAGTTTTGCGATAAGAACAAAGTTCTTAACCCGAGACTCGGGGACTGGCAGTGCCGGTTTCGCGTATTTCTAAGATAAGTTTTGCGCTAAGAACAAAGTTCTTAACCCGAAACTCGGGGACTGGCAATGCCGGTTTTGCGCGTTTCTAAGATAAGTTTTGCGCTAAGAACAAAGTTCTTAACCCGAAACTCGGGGACTGGCAGTGCCGGTTTTGCGCGTTTCTAAGATAAGTTTTGCGCTAAGAACAAAGTTCTTAACCCGAAACTCGGATCGGCAGTGCCGGTTTTGCGCGTTTCTAAGATAAGTTTTGCGCTAAGAACAAAGTTCTTAACCCGAAACTCGGGGACTGGCAGTGCCGGTTTTGCGCGTTTCTAAGATAAGTTGTGCGCTAAGAAGAAGGTGTTTAACCCGAAACTCGGGGACTGGCAGTGCCGGTTTCACGCTAAGTTTTTAAATTAAGTTTTGCGCTAAAAGCTGCGCTCTCACCACAAAACTCGGGGACTGGGAAGATAGACAAGAGAGAAACCGGCATGAACTAAAAATAGAGCAAAGCCGGAAGCAAGGAAACCGGTAAAAATTGAAAAAAGTTAGTAGAACGTACCATCAAGTTGTTCGTGGAATCGTACCACGCGCTGTCGAGCTCCTTCACGGCGCTGCGAAGCCGCATGAAGTGCTCCTCGGAAGACCGGTCCCCGACAGGGTCAGGTGCCGGCAGCCTGTCCTTGCCCAAGCCGCGGGTCGCCGGAGTCATGTCCGCGGCGTTCCACTTTTGGGCGTAGGGCAGAAGATGCCCCAGGTCCTGGCCTTTGCGCTGGAACTCAGTAATACGGCCAAGGAGGCCGGTGGCCTTCGTGGCGGTATCCTTGGCGGCCTTGGCGACGTGCAGCACCAGGGGCTGCTGGCCGCCGGAAGGGGCGCTGGAGGCTGTCGCCTTCCCCTTGATCAGCTTGGAGGCCTTGGGCGGCGGCGCAGTCGGAGCAGCCCTGGAAGGCTTGGTGCGAGGAGCATCTGGAGGCGGCATGAGAATGGTTCGTGGAGAAGGGGGAGCGCTAGGCGCGGCACCCAGGTTGGAGCCTTCCGGTGCGGAAGATTCCGGCGCGGAAGTTGTCATCTTTTCAAGGACGGGAGGAGCCGGAGGCTCCGCCCGCCCGGCAGCTTCTTCTTCTTCGGCGCCGATGTTGTTGGCGCCGGTGTCTTGGTTCTCTGGAGGAAAGGAAAGATCCTCCTCTGTGCGGTGATCTGATGATGAAGGGGCCGCACGCCCCGAATTTTTTGTGCCCCCCGAGAGGGAGGCAGAGGTGTTGCCGGCACCAGATGGTGCCGGGCCTGAGTGAGGAGGAGGGGTTGAGGTCCTTGCGGAACCTTCAGAGCCCGATGGCCTTGGGCCAAGCTTGAGAGCAGGGCTGAGAAAAAGAGAAGACAAATAGTTGGAAAAAAGCAACCGGAAAAAGAACTTGGCAAAAAAGAGGCAAGCCAGAAAATGAAAAACTTACCCGGAAGCAGTCGGCATCGCCTTGCGCCCGTAGCGGCGCACGCCCACTTGCTTCTCCCCCAAGGGCTCAGTCCGGAAGCGCTTGGAGGGAGGGGCCTGGCTGGGACCGGCATCAGATGCCGGCAGCTTGTTCTTTTGGCCTTGGGCCATGAGTTTGTCCACAAACTCCTGGCCGGCCTCAGCGCGCAGGGGCGGCGCGCGCTCGTGGATCTGTAAGTTGAACGTAGCTAAGGAAAAATTCGCAACGAAGCAATAACGGTAAAGTACAGGAAACCGGAAAAGAAAGTACCTCGAGCATGGTCAGGTCATCGGAGGACCCGGTTGGCTCCGGCGGGTCCCGGCCAAGGCGCGTGGCCGGAGTCTTGCCCATCTTCAGATCCTTCCAAAAAATGTAGGGATCTGGGTCGAAGGAGTCAAGGGCGCGCTTCACTGGAATCCCGCGTCGCTCTGCCTCGATGAGGGGGAAGCGGTCCTTGGCCTGAAACACGAAAAAAGGAAAGTTAACAAAAGGAGAAAGTTACCGGCAAAAACTACCCCAATTGCGTAATCCCTTACTTCTTGGGTCGGAGGGTTAGTAGTGCTGAGGGGAAGGAGGCCCCATTCCCATTCAAATGGCATAGCAGTTTGGCAAATCTGCTTAGCCTTGCGAACAACATCCTTCTTGCTAAGAGGATGGCTTGTGATCTTGGTAGGATCGCCAGGGCCGTACATCTCGCTCATCCTATGCGCGCGGCGCTTCAGAGGAAGCACCCGGCGCGATATAAAGGTGCGGATGATATCATCAGAGCAGATGTTGGTCTCCTTCTTCAAAGAGGCCAAGAAGCGTACTACCCGGTTGGTTTCGGCGTGATCCGTCTTCGGGTTGTAGCTCCAGTTGGTTCTGCTAGGAGGCCCCGCTTGGAACGGAGGAAGATCAATAAGATTGGCACGGCCCTCGTTCTTCACATAGAAAAAGGTTCCTTGCCAGGCGCGGCAGGACTCGAGGCCGGCAAACTTAAGGAAAGTGCTCCCTTGGCGGGAGCCAACGATGCAAGATCCGCACTCCACAGGCGGTTTGGGCTTAGGGATTTCCTTGCCCTGGACGGAGTTAATCCTCAAACAAAAGAAGCGGGCAAACGTCTCACGAGTGGTACGAATGCCGATATAAGCCTCCATGAAGGTGGCATAGCAAGAGAGGTAGAAGATGGCGTTGCCAGGAAGGTGGTGAGGTTGGAGCTTATAGAAATCTAAAAACTCCCGGAAAAAAGGGGAGGCAGGAAGGCCGAAGCCACGCTCAAAGTGAGCGAGAAAAACAACATGTTCACCGGGCTCGGGGTCCGGTTCGGTTTCGTCACCGGGAATCCGGCAGACTACTCCTTCCGGAATCCTGCGAGACCGGTATAACCAATCGATCTCATACTCAGTGACATTGGAGCCCATCCAGGCTCCGCGAGTGATTGGGGAAGGCTCTGCGCCGGATGATTGGCTAGAGCTACTAGAGGCTTGGCCAGAGCTACTCGCTTCTTGGCTGCCGGAAGCCTGGCTAAAGCTACCGGATTCTAGATGGCCACCAGAGTCTTGGCGGCTACCGGATTCCCGCTGGTTGCCGGAATCGGTGTCCATCGGATCTGAAGCCGTAGATTCACCGGGAGATTGTCTACGGTGCTTAACGGAAAAAGAAGAAGAAGATGCGGAGGAAGATTCCTCGTCAGACATTGGTTGGCTAGGCGAGAAAACAGAAATCCCAGACTTGAACCCCGCGCGAAGATCTACGAGTAAGAAGAAAACCAAGGAAAAAGAAGAAATAAGAACACCGTAGACCCAAGATCTGAAAAGCAAGCAGACGGCAAGCAAAGTAAGATTGCTACCAACCTTGAGCGGCGCGATCGCTGAGGAAGACTTCCGCCGGCGAAGGAGAGGGCCTGCGGTCGCCAACAACCACCGTCGACGGCGAGGCGGAGAAGCTCGCGGAGAAGCACGAATGCAGCGGGCGCGGCGAAGGTGCTGCTAAAGATTCCCGCACAGCGAGGTCCGGCGGAAGCACGGCGTGAGTTCACCGGGCGCCGGAGCTTGAACGAGCGACGACGGACGGAGAGCGGCGGAAGCGCAAAGGCGAGGAGCACTGTGCGCGAAGGATGAGGAATGCGAAGAAGATGAAGAAGAAGGGGCGGTTGTGCTTATAAAGGAGAGAGAAGGTGGGCCGAAAACCGCTGGGCCGCGGCGGTTCGCCTCGCGGGCCGCGGTGGTTCGCACCACGGGCCGCCACGTGGCGAGGAGATACACGCGAGAAAATGGACGCCACACGGAGGCACACACGGGATCCAAAACGGCTAGTGGGATCTGCAGTGGGGCATTTAATGACCGCGCGGGAGTCGAAGCGAAGTGACAACTGACACTGGCGTGGCAGTTAACAGTGCGCATGTCACTGACAGGCGCAGGGCCCAAAATATTCTCGACTTCGCCGAGGAAGGAGTAAATGCAAATGATGCCGGAAAAGAGAGATGCCGGAAGATGCCTTGCAAAGAGAGAAGACAAAAAAAAAGGGCAAAGATGCCGGATCCAAGCTCGTGCCGGAGAGATTAAACCGGTATCCTGGAAAGATGAAAACCTGGCATGGTCTGTAGGATAGAATCCACCAGACTATACCAGCTTCGGGGACTAATGTTGGGGGGATAACCCCCGGTATGCCAAAGGCATGCCAAACCGGATGGTTTGAGCCATCGAGATACCGGTTTAATATTCTTACCGGAAAGTAAGGTAGGAGTTTGGGCTAAGTGAAGCTAAGCCGGCATCCCTAAGGGGGTATGCCGGAACCCGGTCAAGAAGATACCGGACTGAAGGGCCTGTCGGCAGGACTGGTCAAAGATTCTCTTCAGAGCAAGAAGACAAGGATGAGCTAAGCAAAGTGGCTTTAATTAGAGCCCTGGCGCCAAAGAGAGAGATGACGCTAAAGGAAGCCGGAGGACATCAGCAGCCCTGATTAAAGAGGACCCCGGCGTCATCTGTGATTAAAGTAGCTTTGTAAAGTAGTTTGTCCAGTCAAAGATGCCATTAGGGTTTCTTGCTTTGTAAGCCACCCTCTCCCCTATATAAGGAGAGGGGGCAGCCCTCCTTACGGGCATGCACGCACGGTAGTAGGAAGGCTCGAAGCACAAACTTGTAACCATGTTGAGATTAATGAAACTAGCGATCTAGTAAGGAGTTCTTCCTCTTGTCTCTCTTCTTGTATACCGGCCTTTGGTTGTGTTCTTGAGGAAAGCATCCGGAAGTTCTTCCCATCTAATCGCAAACCCTCCCCCGAATCCTCTAGCGTCCATTCGGCCCCAATCTAAGCCATCCTATGGCATCTGCTCGTTCACCACGACGACAAGATGAGCTTGAGGAAATTTTTCTTCGCCAACCTATTCTCAAGCATGATTTACCGGTGGAAGATTTGGGTACAACACCGCCACCAAAGGAAGATCCTGTTTTTGAATTAAAGCCTTTGCCTGATAATCTTAAATATGCTCATATTGATGATAAGAAAATATATCCTGTTATTATTAGTTCTAAGCTTTCAGAGATTGAGGAAGAAAGGTTATTGGAAATATTGAAGAAACACCGAGGAGCTATTGGCTATACTCTTGATGATTTGAAAGGGATTTCTCCTTCTATTTGCCAACATGCTATTAATATGGAAGATGATGCAAAGCCTGTTGTTGAACATCAGCGTCGTCTAATTCCGAAGATGAAGGAAGTGGTAAGTAATGAGGTATTAAGACTTCTTGAAGCTGGTATTATATATCCTATTGCTGATAGTAGATGGGTTAGTCCTGTGCATTGCGTTCCCAAGAAAGGAGGAATGACTGTTGTGCCTAATGGTAATGATGAGCTCATCCCTCAAAGAGTAGTTGTAGGGTATAGAATGTGCATTGATTTTCGAAAAGTTAATAAAGTTACTAAGAAAGATCATTACCCTTTACCATTTATTGATCAAATGCTAGAAAGATTGTCTAAAAATACTCATTTTTGTTTTCTTGATGGTTATTACGGTTTTCACAAATTGCTGTTAAAGCTAAAGATCAAGAGAAAACCACTTTCACTTGTCCCTATGGAACTTATGCTTATAGACGTATGCCTTTTGGTTTATGTAATGCTCCTCCTACTTTTCAAAGATGCATGTCTGCTATTTTTCATGGTTTTTGTGAGAGTATTGTAGAGGTATTCATGGATGATTTTTCCGTCTATGGGAATTCTTTTGATAGTTGCTTGCGAAACCTTGATAAAGTTTTGCAGAGATGTGAAGAAACTAACCTTGTTCTTAATTGGGAGAAATGCCACTTTATGGTTAATGAAGGAATTGTATTGGGACATAAAATTTCTGAGAGAGGTATTGAAGTTGATAGAGCTAAAGTTGAAGCAATTGAGAAGATGCCCTATCCGAGGGATGTTAAAGGTATTCGTAGTGTTCTTGGTCATGCTGGGTTTTATAGGAGATTTATTAAAGATTTCTCCAAGATTTCAAAGCCTCTTACTAATCTTCTTCAAAAAGATGTACCATTTGTTTTTGATGATGATTGTAAGGAAGCTTTTGAAACTCTAAAGAAAGCCTTAACAACTGCTCCTATAGTTGAACCTCCTGATTGGAACTTACCATTTGAAATTATGTGTGATGCTAGTGATTTTGCTGTAGGCGCTGTTCTTGGACAGCGAGTAGATAAAAAACTGAATGTTATTCATTATGCTAGTAAAACTCTTGATGCTGCTCAAAGAAATTATGCTACAACTGAAAAAGAATTATTAGCTGTAGTCTTTGCTTGTGATAAATTTAGATCTTATATTGTTGATTCAAAAGTTACCATTCATACTGATCATGCTGCAATTAGATACCTTATGACAAAGAAAGATGCTAAGCCGAGGCTTATTAGATGGGTACTTCTTTTGCAAGAATTTGATTTACATATTGTAGATAGGAAAGGTGCTGATAATCCTGTTGCTGATAATTTGTCTAGATTGGAAAATATTGCTTATGATCCTGTTCCTGTTAATGATAGTTTTCCAAATGAACAATTGGCTGTAATAAAGGTGAGCTCGCGAGACAGTCCTTGGTATGCTGATTATGCTAACTTTATTGTTTCCAAGTACTTGCCTCCAACCTTTTCAGCTCAGCAAAGGAGGAAATTCTTTTATGACTTGAGGCATTATTTCTGGGATGACCCACACTTATACAAAGAAGGAGTGGATGGTATTATGCGAAGATGTGTTCCCGAATATGAACAACAAGAGATATTGAGTAAATGTCATGGTAGTGCTTATGGAGGACATCACGCCGGAGAAAGAACCGTGCAAAAGGTTCTACAATCAGGTTTTTATTGGCCAACTCTCTTCAAGGATGCGAGAAAGTTTATTTTATCTTGTGATGAATGACAAAGGGTTGGTAATATCTCCAGACGTAATGAAATGCCGATGAATTATACTCTTGTTATTGAACCGTTCGATTGTTGGGGATTTGACTTCATGGGACCTTTTCCCTCTTCAGAAGGTAACACTCACATACTTGTTGCTGTTGATTATGTTACTAAATGGGTGGAAGCAATACCTACAAAAAGTGCTGATGGTGAGACCTCTTTAAGAATGCTTTTAGACATTATTTTTCCTAGATTTGGAGTGCCTAGATATATTATGACTGATGGAGGTTCTCATTTTATTCATGGAGGTTTTAGAAAAACTCTTGCTAAGTATGGTATTAATCATAGAATTGCTTCCGCTTATCATCCTCAAACTAGTGGTCAAGTAGAATTATCAAATAGAGAGATTAAATCTATTTTGGGAAAGACTGTTAATAAAACTAGAAAGAATTGGGCTAGTAAATTGAAGGGTGCACTATGGGCTTATAGAACTGCTTATAAAAATCCCATGGGAATGTCACCTTATAAAATGGTTTATGGGAAAGCTTGTCATTTACCTTTAGAACTAGAGCACAAAGCTTATTGGGCTGTTAGAGAATTAAATAAAGATCCTAAACTTGCCGGTGATAAGAGGTTGTTGCAATTAAGTTCTCTAGATGAATGGAGAAGTGAAGCTTATGAAAATGCTAAACTCTTTAAAGAGAAAGTTAAAAAATGGCATGATAGAAGGATTATCAAAAGAGAATTTAATATTGGGGATAAAGTCCTATTGTATCGGTCTCGTCTCAGATTCTTTGCAGGGAAATTACTCTCGAAATGGGAAGGACCATATGTTGTCGAGGAGGTGTATTGTTCAGGAGCAATTAAAATTAGCTCTCTCCAAGGCAATGCTACGCAAGTGGTGAATGGACAAAGACTCAAGCATTATATCTCAGGTGATTCCTATAATGTTGATGTTGATATTATTCAAGTGGAAACACCGGAGGCTTTCATCAAAGGGCAAATTGACAGTCCGCCAGAACTCGACTTTGAATAGGTAACAGTACTGGTAATGAAAAGTACGCAATTTACTTTCCGAACAATATTTTTGCTGTTTTTGGAAAATATGAAAAATTATGAGTTCGAAATGGAGTGGAAAGGACGCACGAGGGCGTGCCACCATAGGCCGGCGCGGCCTGGCCTGGGCCCGCGCCGACCTATGGTCTGGCTGCCTCGTCGCCCCTTTCCGACTCTGGTTCGATCTGGTACTTTCCTTTTGTCGTGAAAATTTTTGCTATATAATTCCCCGGACCCCTGGAGGTCCGTATATCGTTTTCTCGACGTGTTTTGTTTCGAGCTGTTTCTGCCAGGATCTGTTTTCAGTCTAGAAGCACCATGGCCTCCAACAACAAGGGCAAGGGGCTTTCGGAGGAAGAAGTGAAGAGGGTGCCATCAAGACAAGAGCAGCAAGCCGTTGGGAGCAAGCAAATCTTGGTGGGATCTGTTGACACTCGATGTTCTTTTTCTCATAACTTGCAGGGACCTTTACCACCCGCTCTTAGCCTCGACTCCTTCCCTGTGTTGGAAGAAGTTCTACGAACTACCGATGAGTTTTGTGATCAATATCGGGCTCTAAGAAGAGAAGTGGAGATACTCCAGGAGGAGAATTGCCGCCTCCGAAGAATGCTGGAATACCACTCGATTCACATCACAAGGTCATCATCGCCAACTTCAGATAACAATGAATCTCTTCGAGTCTTAGTGCAGAATTGCCAAGCTGAGAAACTGAAGTTGAAAGAGTTCTGTAAGAAGCGCGGGAGGAGTTCATCACCACCATCGCCAAAGGAGTAATTCATCATCGGTATTGGCATCCCCTTGGTTTGTTCCAAGCTTGGGGGAGTGCCGCGGTATCACATTATCACTACCTTTTACTTTTTATTGTCAAGTAGTGTCATATCATGAGTAGGGAAGTTATCGTATAAGATGGGTTGCAGTTTGGAAGTATCTCTCCTTTAGTTGGTTGTCTATGTATCCCTTGGTGTGAGTTATCGTTATGGAATATTAATGAGAAGTCTTATCATTTACCTATTGCACATCTTATTTTAGTTTGCAATCTCTATTATATGATTTATCTTGTCATTAGTATTGGTATCACTTTGGGAGCATTGAATAAATCTATTTGGTTTTGGCAAACTTAGCATTGGTCAATAGCAACAACACTTTGAGGTTTAAGTAGAAAAGAGAAATACATGTAGTTGTTTCATTGTCTTTCTTTCTTGTTAGCTCATAGCTTATTATTCTGAAGTTAAAATTGTTTGTGCTTACAAGGAAGATGCATGATTGTTTCTATCACATGTATATTTGTGTGTTTCCCTCAACTCTTATGCTTGCTAATTAACCTTGCTAGCCAAAGACCTGTACTGAGAGGGAATACTTCTCGTGCATCCAAACCTTAGCCCAAACCTATGTCATTTGTGTCCACCATACCTACCTACTACATGGTATTTTCCACCATTCCAAGTAAATACTTCATGTGCTACCTTTAAACAATTCAAAACTTAGTATCTCTTATTTGTGTCAATGTTTTATAGCTCATGAGGAAGTATGTGGTGTTTTATCTTTCAATCTTGTTGGGCAACTTTCACCAATGGACTAGTGGCTTCATCCGCTTATCCAATAATTTTGCAAAAAGAGCCGGCAATGGGATTCCCAGTCCCAAATTAACTAAACTAAATAGAAACTCCTCCATGGTATGTGATTGATGGACGGCACCCGAACGATTCGGTTAGCCATGGCTTGTGTAAGCAAAGGTTGGGGGGAGTGTCATCATCATAATAAAACTAAAATAAAAAAGGCACTCCTTCATGGTATGAGATTGTTGGCAGGCACCCGAGGATTCGGTTAGCCATGGTTTGTGAAAGAAAGGTTGGAAGGAGTGCCACATAAAATGAAAATAATATGGGAGCCGCTCTTTGAAGGTTGTCTGGCAAGGGGGTTAGAGTACCCGCTACCAGTCGTTGACAACAACAAACACCTCTCAAAATGTTACTTTTATTCTCTTTATATGATTTCAAAACTGAAAAAGCTCTAGCACATGATTTAATCCCTGCTTCCCTCTGCGAAGGGCCTGTCTTTTACTTTATGTTGAGTCAGTAAACCTATTTCCCTCCATCTCAAGCAAGCATTTGAGTAGTTGTGATCAAACCATTATATTGTGATTTGCTTCATCATGTCTTTTATTCTTCTTTGTTTAGTACAAGTTTTATCTGAATGAATATAACTTTGCAAGTCATCAATGATTACGAGGAGACCATTATGATTGAGTATGCAAGTTGTGCCATATAAACTTTAACATGAGAGCGCTGCTCAATGAGATAAATATAATCTGTTAATTGTTCTCTGACCAAAAACGAAGTTTGCCATCACCAACTATGATTTCTTATGCACCTTTATTTGTGATTACCTTATACTTGTTTCAAGTTGAGTTATATGAGGAAGTTGTCTACTATAATGTCTTGTGCGAATGAATATGATGCTTCTTGTCCGTATTTTATTTATCGACTCTTCACTCCATAAACATGTGGTCCTGTTTACCGAGCTCAGTTTCGCTTGGGGACAAGCGAAGTCTAAGCTTGGGGGGAGTTGATACGTCCAATTTGCATCACTATTTTATATCATAATTTGCTGTTATTCATTGATATATTTCATATTGGGACACAATACTTATGTTATTTCATCTATTTTGCATGTTTCATCATTATTGGAGGATCAAGCACCGGAGCCAGGATTCTGCTGGAAAAAGCACCATCAGAACGCAATATTTCGGAAGATCAACTGTGGAAGGAAATTATACCAAAAATCCTATTTTTCAAGATGACGAAGGAAGGCAGAAGGAGGAGCCAGCTGGACCCAGGGTGGGCCCACACCATAGGGTGGCGCGGCCCATGGCCTGGCCGCGCCACCATGTGGTGTGGGGGCCCCACAGCCCCTTTCGCCTCCTTTTCTTCGCGAAATCCTTCGCCCCGAAAACCTAAGCCACAGAGGGTACCTCGCGAAGAGTTACAGCCGCCTCTGCGGGGCGGAGAACACCAGAGAGAAAAGAGCTCTCCGGCGGGCAGGAATCCGCCGGGGAAATTCCCTCCCGGAGGGGGAAATCGACGCCATCGTCACCGTCATCGAGCTGGACATCATCTCCATCACCATCATCATCATCTCCACCATCATCACCGCCGTCTCCACCGCTGGACACCGTCACCGCCGTAGCAATTTGGGTTTGATCTTGATTGTTTGATAGGGGAAACTCTCCCGGTATCGATCTCTACTTGTTGTTGATGCTATTGAGTGAAACCATTGAACCAAGTTTATGTTCAGATTGTTATTCATCATCATATCACCTCTGATCATGTTCCATATGATGTCTCGTGAGTAGTTCGTTTAGTTCTTGAGGACATGGGTGAAGTCTAAATGTTAGTAGTGAACTATGGTTGAGTAATATTCAATGGTATGATATTTAAGTTGTGGTGTTATTCTTCTAGTGGTGTCATGTGAACGTCGACTACATGACACTTCACCATTTATGGGCCTAGGGGAATGCATCTTGTATTCGTTTGCCAATTGCGGGGTTGCCGGAGTGACAGAAACCTAAACCCCCGTTGGTATATCGATGCAGGAGGGATAGCAGGATCTCAGAGTTTAAGGCTGTGGTTAGATTTTTTCTTAATTACTTTCTTGTAGTTGCGGATACTTGCAAGGGGTATAATCACAAGTATGTATTAGTCCTAGGAAGGGCGGTACATTAGCATAGGTTCACCCACACAACACTTATCATAACAATGAAGATTATTTAGCCGTATGTAGCGAAAGCACTAGACTAAAATCCCGTGTGTCCTCGAGAATGTTTGATCAATATAAGTAAACAAACCGGCTTGTCCTTTGTGCTAAAAAGGATTGGGCCACTCGCTGCAATTTTTACTCTCGCACTTTACTTACTCGTACTTTATTCAACTGTTACATCAAAACCCCCTGAATACTTGTCTGTGAGCATTTACAGTGAATCCTTCATCGAAACTGCTTGTCAACACTTTCTGCTCCTCGTTGGGATCGACATTCTTACTTATCGAAAATACTACGATACACCCCCTATACTTGTGGGTCATCACACCACTGCGTAAATGGGTGGTTATAAAGGTGGGATTAGGTATTCGGAAAGTATGAGTTGAGCCATATGGATCAAGAGTGGGATATTGTCCATCCCGATGACGGATAGATATACTCTGGGCACTATCGGTGTAATGTCGTCTAATTAGTTTGCAAGCATATGAATGGTTCATAAGAGATGACATACCACGGTACGAGTAAAGAGTACTTGTCGGAGACGAGGTTGAACAAGGTATGGAGATACCGATGATCAAACCTCGGACAAGTAAAATATCACGTGACAAAGGGAATCAGTATCGTATGTAAATGGTTCAATCGTTCTCTAAGTTATCGTTGAATATGTGGGAGCCATTATGGATCTCCAGATCCCGCTATTGGTTATTGGTCGGAGAAGTGTCTCAACCATGTCTGCATAGTTCGCGAACCGTAGGGTGACACACTTAAGGTTTGATGTCGTTTTAAGTAGATGTGGAATATGGAATGGAGTTCGAAGTTTTGTTCGGAGTCTCAGATGGGATCCAGGACATCACGAGGAGGTCCGGAATGGTCCGGAGAATAAGATTCATATATAGGAAGTCATTTTCTAAGTTTGAAAATGATCCGGTGTATTTATGGAAGGTTCTAGAAGGTTCTAGAAAAGTCTAGAAGAAATCACCATGGAAGGTGGAGTCTAGCTTGGTCGGCCAACCAAAGGGGGAGGAGTCCTAGGTAGACTCCACCATAGGGGGGCGGCCACCCCACGAAGGAAAAGGGGAGAGTCCCACCCCAAGTAGGATTCGTCCATATGGCAGTTTTGAATTGGGGTCTTATTCGAAGACTTTGGGCAAACCCTTGGGGCTTCCACCTATATAATGAGGGACAAGTGGAGGGGGCCGGACACACCCAAGCCACCATGTCCGCACCCCATAGAGGTCGTAGCCCCCCTCTTCCCAAACCCTAGCCGCCCTCCTCCTCACACCTCTCCCGCAAACGCTTAGGCGAAGCCCTGCCGGAGATCTCCACCACCACTGCCACCACGCTGTCGTGCTGTCGGGATTCCGAGGAGGATCTACTTCTTTCGTTGTCCGCTGGAACAGGGAGAAGGACGTCTTCATCAACACCGTACGTGTGACCGAGTACAGAGGTGCTGCCCGACTGTGGCGCCGTCAAGATCTTCTACGCGCTTTTGAAAACGGCAAGTGATCATCTTCTGCAACAACGAGATCTAATCACGTAGGCTTTGGAAATCTTCGAGGGTTAGTCTCATGATCTTCTCGTTGCTCCCATCTTCTAGATTGCATCTTGGCTTTATTTTCAATCTTGCGGTAGGAAAAAAATTTGTTTTCTATGCTACGAATCCCATCATCTGTTGACGTGCATGCGGGTAAGAGATATAATGAGTAATACCTACTTTTTAAAAGAAACCATGAAATTTTCATATTCACCACCCTAATCAGTTTGCATAGTAATGATTTTGCTATCAAATTTTATTTCAACAAGTTGGTGGAAATTAAGGCAAACATGATAAACTTTAGAACGCTTCTTAAGAAAATAGATCCAAGAAAATTTACTGAAATCATCAATAAAGCTTACATAATATGAATGATTGCCTACAGAAGTAGGTGTTGGTCCCCATACATCAGAACACCTGCTTTAAAGGAACACCGGAAACACTAGTAGAGAAATGATATGCTAGATGATGACTCTTAGCTAGTTGACAAGGATCCTAAATGTATGGGTTTATTTCAGGTGAATAAGGAATATGATGCTTCCTAAGAATTTTCTGCACAAAAATAATGATGGATGTCCTAAGCAATGATGACATCTAGGAGACGACAACTCTATTGTAATGAAGACTTGCTTGGAAGACCCGGTAGACAAAGGCACCAGCGGGTAGAAACCATCATGATATGGACCCCTAAGAAGAATTCTCCTTGTGACATGACCCTTGATCAAAAGTAAAAAAGGGATGAAATTCAATAAAAATATTATTATCAAGTCTAAGTTTAGTGGACTGAAAGAAGATTTTTAAATACATGCATGTGAAACATGAAGAATATCCTTGAGATGTAAATAACTATGGGAAGTGTGCAACATTAAATGACCAATATGAGAAATTTGTATATCGTTACCATTGGTCGTGTGAACTTATGTCATGTGTCCTTCTCCTGGGTGGAAAACTTTCTCGGCTCATGGGTGATGTGGCTTGTAACTCATGGGTGATGTGGCTTGTAACACCAGTGTCAGAGTACCAGTTGGTGTCCACACCATAAGATGCCATGTGAGCGCCCTTGTCGCCTGAATCACCATCATCATCACGGTGGTCCTTATGGAACCTCCACCAACAATCACTAGTAGGATGACTTTGTATCTTACATATCTGATATGTCACATTTACATAAGGGGTAGGTGCACGACCACGAGGCTGACCATCATCATCTTGGCGCCGCACCCCATCATCACGACCACCATAATCTTGGCGTCGCCCCCATCATCACGGCGGTCATCAAAATGGCGACGAGGGCGATCATCATAGATTCGTAGTGACGGTCACGGAAGTCATCGTAGCATCCTCCACCATCACGGCGGCCATAATAGAGTCCTCCACGATCATGGCAGTCATCATGGCGATTGCGGCGCCCACGATCATCCGGGCATCCTCCACCTCCACGTGGTGGAGGGTCATTTCCACGGTGTGCCATATTAGCAGACGAAATGAAAACTCCACCATCATCCACCTTGTGAAGCTGGTCAAATGCATGAAGATGGCTAAATAAGTTTGTCAGCGTAGTATTGGGGTTGGCACTGAAAGCAAAAGGTGGCGCCTATGTGGCCTCTGTCGGGGTGGTGGGCCCACTGGTGCCCTTCTAGAACCTTCTAGAAGCTCCGGTCAAAACACCGGACTTTTTCCCGAACCCCGGAAAATGACTTCCCTTATATGAATCTTATTCTCCGGACCATTCCGGACCTCCTCGTGATGTCCTGGATCCCATCCGAGACTCCGAACAAAAACTTTGGACTCCATTTCATATTCTGAATCTACTTATGCAACATCGAACCTTAAGCGCGTCACCCTACGGTTCGCGAACTATGCAGACATGGTCGAGACTCCTCTCCGAGCAATAACCAATAGCGGGATCTGGAGATCCATAATGGCTCCCACATATTCAGTGATGAGTTTAGTGATCGATTGAACCATTTACATACGATGCTGATTCCCTTTGTCTCGCGATATTTTACTTGTGCAAGGTTCGATCATCGGTATCTCCATACCTTGTTCAACCTCGTTACCGACAAGTACTCTTTACTCGTACCGTGGTATGTCATCTCTTATGATCCAATCATATGCTTGCAAGCTAATCAGACGACATTCCACCGATAGGGCCCAGAGCTAGTATATCTATCCGTCATCAGGATGGACAAATCCCACTATTGATCCATATGCCTCAACTCACACTTTCCGAATACTTAATCCCATCTTTATAACCACCCATTTACACAATGGCGTTTGATGTAATCAAAGTACCCTTCCGGTGTAAGTGATTTACATGATCTCATGGTCGAAGGACTAAGGCAACTATGTATTGAAAGCTTATAGAAAATTGAACTTAATGACTTGATCTTATGCTACGCTCATTTGGGTGTGTGTCCATTATATCATTCAACCAATGACATAACCGTGTTATTAATAACATCCAATGTTCATGATCACGAAACCATGATCATCCATTAATCAACAAGCTAGTTATACAAGAGGCTTACTAGGGACTCCTTGTTATTTACATAACACACATGTATCAATGTTTCAGTTAATACAATTATAGCATGGTATGCAAACATTTATCATAAACACAAAGTATTATAATAACCACTTTATTATTGCCTCTTGGGCATATCTCCAACAGTCTCCCACTTGCACTAGAGTCAATAATCTAGATTACATTGTAAGGTACCTAACACCCATGGCATTCTGATGTTGGTCATGCTTTGCCCTAGGGAGAGCTTTAGTCAACGGATCCGCAACATTCAGATCTGTGTGTACTTTGCAAATCTCTACTTCACCATCTTTGATGTACTCGCGAATCGAATAAAAACGCAGCTTGATATGCTTTAGCTTCTTGTGTGACCTTGGTTCTTTTGTATTGGCGATGGCACCCGTGCTGTCACAATAAATAAATAACGGGTCCAATGCACTAGGAACCACACCAAGCTCAACAATGAACCTCTTCATCCATACTGCTTCCAATGAAGCCTCTGAAGCTGCAATATATTCAGATTTTGTTGAAGATTTCGCCACCGTGCACTGCTTGGAACTACTCCAGCTTACTGCCGCACCATTCAATATAAACACGTACCCAGACTGAGACTTAGAGTCATCAGGATCAGTGTTCCAACTTGCATCAGTGTAACTGGTTACAACGAACTCTTGGTCACAGCCATAACAAAGAAACATATCCTTAGTCCTTTTCAAGTACTTCAGGATATTCTTGACCGTTGTCTAGTGTTCCATTCCTGGTTCACTTTGATATTTGCTGGTCAAACTAACAGCATGTGCGATATCCGGTCTAGTACACAGCATGGCATACATGATAGAGCCTACTGCCGTGGCATAGGGGATCTTGCTCATCCTCTCTCTTTCATCCGCCGTAGCCGGACCTTGAGTCTTACTCAAGACCTTACCTGGCAACATAGGCAAGAACCTTTCTTGCTTTCATCCATTCTAAACTTCTTTAGAATCTTGTCCAGGTATGTACTCTGTGAAAGGCCTATTAGGCGTCTTGATCTATCTCTATAAATCTTGATGCCTAAAATGTACGCTGCTTCACCTAGGTCTTTCATTGAAAAAGACTTATTTAGATAACCTTTAACGCTGCTTAATAGTTCTATGTCATTCCCAATCAATAATATGCCATCTACATATAATATCAGGAACGCTACAGAGCTCCCACTCACTTTCTTGTAAATACAGGCCTCACCATGAGTCTGTATAAACCCGAAGTCTCTGATCACCGTATCAAAGCGTCGGTTCCAACTCCGGGATGCTTGCTTCAGTCCATAAATGGAACGCTGAAGTTTGCATACCTTGTCAGCATTTTTAGGATCGACAAAACCTTTGGGTTGTACCATATACAACTCTTCCTCAATGTCACCATTAAGGAACGCCGTTTTGACATCCATCTGCCAAATCTCATAATCGAAAAATTCAACTATTGCTAACAAAATCCTCACGGACTTTAGCTTCGCTACAGGTGAGAAAGTCTCATCGTAGTCAACTCCTTGAATTTGTTGGAAACCCTAAGTCGAGCTTTATAGACAGTAATATTACCATCAGCATATGTTTTTCTCTTGAAGATCCATCTATTCTCGACGGCCTTGCGGCTATCAGGTAAGTCTATCAAAGTCCATACTTTGTTATCATACATGGATCCCATTTCGGATCTCATGGCTTCTTGCCATTTGTTGGAATCTGGGCTCACCATTGCTTCTTCATACGTCGCAGGGTCCTCGTCATTAATCATGACATTTAGACAGGGATCATACCAATCAGGAGTGGTACGCTCCCTCGTCGATCTGCGAGGTTCAGTAGCTTCCTCGTTCGAAATTTCATGATCATCATCATTAGCTTCCTCTCCTATCGGTGCAGGCTGCGCAGGAACATCTTCCGGCACTGCGCTACTCTGATCTACGAGAGAAGGTTCATCAACCTCGTCGAGTTCTACTTTCCTTCCAGTCACTTCTTTCGTGAGAAACTCCTTCTCAAGAAAGGATCCGTTCTTGGCAAAAAAGATTTTGCCTTCGGATGTGTGATAGAAAGTGTACCCAATTGTTTCTTTAGGGTATCGTATGAAGACGCATTTCTCCGCTTTGAGTTGTAGCTTGTCAGGCTGTAACTTCTTTACGTAAGCTTCGCAACCCCAAACATTAAGGAACGACAGCTTAGGTTTCTTCCCAAACCATAATTCATACGGTGTCGTTTCAACAGATTTAGATGGTGCCCTATTTAAAGTGAATGCGGCTGTCTCTAATGCATAACCCCAAAACAATAACGGCAAATCGGTAAGAGACATCATAGACCGAACCATATCTAAGAGAGTTCGATTACGACGTTCGGACACACCATTACGCTGTGGTGTTCCCGGCGGTGTCAACTGTGAAAGTATTCCGCATTTCTTTAAATGCATGGCAAACTCATAACTCAGATATTCGCCTCCGTGATCAGAACGCAGAAACTTAATCTTCTTGTTACGTTGATTTTCTACTTCACTTCGGAATTTCTTGAACTTCTTGAAAGTCTCGGACTTATGTTTCATAAAGTAAATATACCCATATCAACTCAGATCATCCGTGAAGGTTGGAACATAACGATAACCACCACGCGATGCTACACTCATTGGTCCGCACACATCGGTATGTATGATTTCCAATAAGTCTGTAGCTCGCTCCATTGTACCAGAAAATGGAGTCTTAGTCATTTTTCCCATTATACATGCTTCACATCTGTCAAGTGACTCAAGAAGTCCGTCGGAATGGAGTTTCTTCATGCGCTTCACTCCAATATGACCAAGACGACAGTGCCACATATAAGTAGAATTATCATTCAAAATAATTCTCTTAGCATCAATGTTATGAACATGTGTATCACTACTATCGAGATTTAACAAGAATAAACCATTCATCTCAGGTGCATGGCCATAAAAGACATTACTCATATAAATCGAACAACCATTATTCTCAGACTTAAACGAATAACCGTCTTGCATTAAACAAGATCCATATATAATGTTCATGCTCAACGCAGGTACCAAATAACAATTATTGAGGTTTAAAACTAATCCCGAAGGTAGATGTACAGGGAGCGTGCCGACGGCGATCACATCGACCTTGGATCCATTTCCAACGCGCATCGTCACCTCGTCCCTCGCCAGGCTTCGTTTGTTCTGCAGTTCCTATTTCGAGTTACAAATGTGAGCAACCGAACCAGTATCAAATACCCAGGCACTACTACGAGAACCAGTAAGATAGACATCAATAACATGTATATCAAATAGGGATTTCTATTTTCATGCCCTCGGTTCCTTAGTTGTGCTCAGTTTTCTCCAGCTCCTTAGTTTTTCCTCAGTTTTCCCCAATACCTTGTCTGAAACCATCACAGGTGCTGTAACGGCCGGTTGCCCGATGGTTGACCGTTATCTTCTGACTAGTGGGGCCACGTAGAGCCCGCAAAGACACGTCAGACCATCCATCTTTGTTTGACCGTAAGCATCGTTGTATCCCTGACCAAAACGCGCACGAGTGGGGCTTCGATATATCGAATAACAAGTGGGCCATGGCGCTGATACAAGGGGCAATACATGGGTAGGAATAGATTTTTAAATGGAGCTCTACAGCGATGGCACAGAGGAGGTGGCCTGCGGGGTGCCGAGATGAGATCGACGTCCACAAAGAACTGCATGAGGCGAGACCAAACGCATTAGATAGATATGAACTAGACGCGTTTAACCATGCAAAGAAGAGAAGAAATGGTCGATGACATCGACGACTACCTCAAAACTTTGACTGACCGTGTCCGACACTTACGCGAGCAATGTAGAGAAAACTAGTGTCTCTCCTTTCTGGCGTGTATAGATGGGTGCTAGAAGAGTGTGGTGGCAAAGGGAAAGACCTCGCGGTGGTCTGTGGCGTCCAGCATAGCGGGGCGGCGTGGCCGTGCCCGCAGCGGCGTGCATGCATGTTCGGCATTGGCATCAGCATGTACGTTCGGCATTGGCCTCGGCGGTATCTCTGGTGTGTCAGTGATCGAATGTGGGGACGGGATTGAGGGTGCATCCCGATGGTGACCTAGCAGTGGCGGCGAGCATAGCCGTTCTGACCATGCCGATATCGGCATCGGCATCGTTTGGAGGCTGTGGTGCTCGAATCAAGGTGGGATTTGTTTCTTGTACGCCAAAAGTGATTTGAAACAAGTTTCGTGTTGAAGGTTAGGTAACGAAAGTTTGTAACTAAGCCCAAAATTATACTAGCGCCATGGCGAGGTTCTTTTTGATAGAGCTATACGGTTGGGCAAACTTTTTTGACACTATTTAGATGGGGTTCCTTGTTGTTACACGTATGGCATCATGTATGGAAAATTTGGGGTCATTTGGAGATGTTCGAAAAAATTACTTTGCTTAAACGCATGCCGTTTCATCTCACTGAAACCAGCTTTTCTAACAAGGTGATTTATTCTACCTTCTCTAAATAACCTCAAATTTCATACAGCTGATCTTCTATACATAGATAGATAGATTGTTTCGTTTTTATATTTTTCGAACTTTTTATTTCCCTTTATAATACCCAATTGATTTTCAGGTCAAAACCTCGAAAAACAGCATCATGTATGGCATCATTTTTGCCCTAAATTTCAAATTTTGTGAAACTTTCCCTTTTAGATATTCCTTGTTGTTATAGATATGGCATAATGTATGCCAAATTTGGTTAGGTCTCACTGAAACCAGCTTTTGTAACAAGTTAGGTTTTTTTGACCTTCTCAAAAGGGATTTTTTTCTACCTTCTCTAAATGACCTCAAAAATCATACAGACGATCTTCTATACAAAGATAGGTAGATTGTTTCGTTTTTACATTTTTTTGAACTTTTATTTCCCTTTATAATACCCATTTGTTTTCAGGTCAAAACCTCGAAAGTTAACATAAGTAGATGGTGAACCCTTCCAAACTTCAAATACAGAGATAGATAGATTGGTTCGTTTCTCATTTTTACCATGAATAGTAATGGCTACAAGAAATCGGTGATGGTTTATCATTTTTTGCGTGAAAAGTAATGGATACAACAAATCGGTGATGATTTATCATTTTTTTCATGAAAATTAATGGCTACAACAAATCGGTGATGGTTTATCATTTTTTTCGTGAAAATTAATGGCTACAACAAATCGGTGATGGTTTATCATTTTTTGCGTGAAAATTAATGGCTACAACAAATCGGTGATGGTTTATCATTTTTTTCGTGAAAAGTAATGCCTAAAAGAGTTTATAATTTTTAGCGCATGAAAATGAATACAGAAAACCGCCCTTTAGCATACTTAGAGAGTGGAAGGTAACCGCCGACAGAGAGAGAGGGGTTATCCTGCCCGTTAGATCATACGATCAACGGTCGGCGGGCACGATCCGCGTGACATGGGCTAGACCAATCAGGGCAATGTTGCACGTGTGAGAGAATTTGTGGAGGGAGAGGGCAAAACTGAGGAGTATCAAGAAACCAAGGGCACCTATGTAATAAACAGACTAAGGGATTCAAATATGAGATTTAAAAATGGAAAATGCGTGTTTTGTACAATGAAACCCATCTTGGCCTATCTCAAACTATTTGCAATACAAATATACATGAGTGTGAGAATTGTGGCCTCATTTAGACAAAGTATGTTTTGGGGAAAGCTGTTTTGGGAAGGGCTTATTGTGGAAAACCATGCACCTTCATAGCTACTAGGTGATTTGAGAAGGCCTTTGAGAAGTGGCAAATTGTGGTAAAACTTGATTTATCTATGACTTATCTATGTTTTGAGAACTGGCAATTTGTGGTAAAGACTCCATGAGTATGTGCCACTATTTTTCGGAATTTTTTGCACATTAAATGTCTCATTTAACTAGTTAATCCCATTTGTTGACTGTCTGTTGATCAGCTACTTGAGGGTAAAACTGAGCATATTGCACTAGCCAGTATTAGCACTCAAGGGGAAAACTGAGCACACAAAAAATGCTAGTATAATACTTGAGGTTATACCTGAGTATATCTAAATTTCCAGGGTTAGACTCGAGGACGCGTGTTGCGGTGCAGAAATGGAGGACGTGCAATTGTTGACGCATAGATGCGAGTCGCGGTGCAGAAGTCGAAGACGTGCAATCGTGGACGCGTGTCGCATTGCAGAAGTCCAAGACGTGCAGACGTGCAGCAGTGGAAGCGTAGGACGCGGGTCGCATTAACCACCCCTTGCCTTTATAGACGCCTCCTCCCACTATCTCTGTCACTCTCACTCGCCTACGCAACGCCGCCTCTCTCACGTCCCATCATCTTCTCCAAAGCAAAAAACCCCTCTCCCTCTCCCTCTGCTCTGCTGGCGAGATGGACAAGGAGAATGCCAATCCCATCGTCAACGGCGCCATCGGTTCCAAGCGCGACACCTCCCTTTTCAACACCGTCCCCTCAACGGACGTCGCCGCCGTCCCCTCAACGGATGTCGCCACCTCCTCCGCCGGTGCATCGGAAGCTGCTACCGCCGGTCGCGGTCAGATCCCGCCGGGATATGACCCCTACGAGTATGTGTCGTACGTCCCGCCCCCGAACCCCTACGACACCTCCTTGGAGGACCCATGGAACGAGGTAACTATAGTTTGCTTCCTTTTTTGTTCCCCATTCCTTCTTGAACCCTATTTTTGCTGGTGTAGATGGATCTGTGGATGGATGAGTATTGGGCTAATATTTGCGCCGATTTTATTCCATTTTGCTTTGATCCCTCCTTGATTTCGTTTAAGATTTAGGGTTCGGCCGTTCGGTTAATTTATGCAAGTAATAATGGGATCTCAGTCAGTTAATTTATGCAAGTAATCATAGGATCTCAATCAGTTATTTTATGCACGAATCAAAAGATATCAACCGTTTAATTTTGCAAATAATCTGGAATGTGTTCAAATTCAGATCTGGAATCTGTTTCTTTGCCTATGATGAATCGGTGGGCACAGATTTTTACAGGGAGGGTTCAGCGAACCGTTTATGTGTACAAATCTGTTGTGCATGAGCTTTGGTTTGCTTACACTGTCCCTGTAGACATATAATCGTGTCCACTCTAACTGAGGCTGCCTCTGTTTTTCCTAACTTTGTTATCATGCACGTTAGTCATCGTTGCAACTCATTCACTAATAGTTCCCGTTTGATATGGATCAGCTGTCTGGCAGCGACGTCGGCAGCGACGACGAGCACCATGACATCAAGACTCGCCAGGTGCTGCGGAGGCTGCAGGTCGGCCAGTACGTCTCCTACTTCGCCAAGGGTGTCTACAGGTGCCCCTTCTGCACTAGGACGCTCGGCGGCACTGACTTCAACTGCCTCCTCATGCATGCCGAGAACATCGGCAACACCAACCCCAAGATCGGCGCGCCGGTGAACCCCCACTCCTTCCGCGCCAAGCACATGGCGCTCGGCATGCACCTCCGCAGCATCCAGCGGGTGGAGATCTCCGACGGGCGCATCCTCCGCTCAAGCCCAAGGCTCCCAAGGGGAGCAACAAGTGGAGGCAGAGGCAGATGGGGTAGGCGGAGTCCTGGACGTGTGCTGCTGCTGCCTCCTCCATTTTGTTGTTGGGATCCCTTTGTTGTTAGCTAGGGATCCCTCGTTGTTATGTTGTTAGTATGATGGTGCTGTGAAGAACCTCGAACCCTACTATGTTTGGCTGCTGAATGCAGCTTATTATCTAGGGAGGGATCCCTATTATCTATCCCTATTCTACTATATGACCTTGTGAATTTATCGTACATTCCCTGTAGATTTGCTTCTAGATTTAACTACATACATATGGACCAGATGGAGTACTAGATTGGGCTCCCTACTAGATTGCTGCCATATTGGGCAAACAACGAGGGCCAAAAGGCACAAATAATAATTGAAGAAAGACAGAAATGCAAGCTTCTCTAGATTTGATACTAATTAGGTGAAAAAAGGCAGAGAGAAGGAGGCAGAAATGGTACTCTTGAAAGGGAAATGCCAATGGCCGAGAGAGACAAAACCCAGCTCCTGCTCACGTGCAACCAAACGCTATCTCGTCCTGTCCCACGCGGTCCCTTTCTTCCAGCCCCACGCGACGCGGGCCCACACGACGCGGCCCCACACGTCAGCACGGAACGGTCAACTTAACGGGAATCCTGCCGTCTGAGCTGCTTCTGCGCGTTTCAAATAAGGACTTGGGGAAAACTGAGGAAAAACTAAGGAGCTGGGGAAAACTAAGCACAACTAAGGAACCGAGGGCACGAAAATAGAAATCCCTATCAAATATACCTTTCTTCTTGACGTGGCCGCTCTTCAGATCGGCCAAGAATTTGGAGCAATTAAGCTTCCAGTGCCCCTTCCCCTGGCAGTAATAGCACATAGTCTCACGCTTAGGACCAGCTTTAGGCTTCTCAGGAGGCGCCGCAACTTTCTTGCCGCCCTTCTTGAAGTTGCCCTTGTTAGGCTTGCCCTGCTTCTTGAAACTGGTGATCTTGTTGACCATCAACACTTGGTTCTCCTTCCGTATTTCTACTTCAGCAGATTTCAGCATGGAGAAGAGTTCACGTAAATCTTTTTTCATGTTCTGCATGTTGTAGTTCATCACGAAGTTCTTGTAACTTGGTGGCAGTGATTGAAGGACACGATGAATACCCAGCTGGTTAGGGATCATCATCCTCAAGTCACTGAGCTTCTTCGCGTGTCCGGACATGGTGAACATGTGCTCACTAACGGAGCTGCCCTCTTCCATCATACAGCCAAAGAACTATTTCGAGGCCTCATAGCTCTCCACGGCCGCATGAGTTTCAAAAATAACCTTGACCTCACGCATCATCTCAAAAGGGTCGTGGTGCCCAAAATGCTTTTGGAGCTCTTCCTCTAGGCTACACAGGATGGCACACTAAATTTCGGAGTACCGCGTCACCCGAGTCTCGTAAACATTCTTTACGCCCTCGGATACTGCAGGAGGTGGTGAGGGACCTAGCTGTGCATCGAGCACATATTGCAGGCTTCCACCAGTGAGGAAAATCCTCACTACAGCAAGTCCGATCTTCACGAGAAAAGATGTAGCTTCAAAGGCGAACACTCAAATTGTTCATCATATCATTCATATGACTCATGCTCTACCTTTTGGTATCCCGTGTTCCGAGACCATGTCTGTACATGCTAGGCTCGTCAAGGCAACCTTAGTATCCGCGTGTGCAAATCTGGCTTGCACCCGTTGTATGCACATGTAGAGTCTATCACACCCGATCATCACTAGATGCTTCGAAACGACAAGTCTTAGCAACGGTGCATACTAAGTATGAACACTTTATTATCTTGATATTTAGTGAGAGGGATCATCTTATAATGCTACCGTCGCGATCTAAGCAAAATAAGATGCATAAAAGGATTAACATCACATGCAATTCATAATGTGTGATATGATATGGCCTTTCTTCTTGTGCTTTTGATCTCCATCTCCAAAGCACGGACATGATCTCCATCATCACCAGCATGGCGTCAAGGTCAGTGGCGCCGCTTCATGGTTGTCCATCACTTATAGCTACTATAACAACTACTTGAAATAAAGATATTACATGATGAATAGACACGCAGGTCTTTAATAAAAATTAAAGACAACCATTAGGCTCCTGCCGGTTGCCATAATACAAAAATGAACATCTCATACATCAATTATAATCATCATCACATTATGGCCATATCACATCACCAACCCTGCAAAAACAAGTTAGACGCCTCTAATTTGGTTAGCATATTTTACGTACGTGGTTTAGGGTTTTCGAGTAAGATCCAATCTACCTACGAACATGAACCACAACGGTGATACTAGTGTTGACAATAGAAAGTGAAAATTGGAATCTTCACTATGGTGGGAGAGATAGACACCCGCAAAGCCACTTATGCAATACAAGTTGCATGTCAAGTGTGGAGCAAGTATCATGAGACGCGGTCATGTAAAGTTAGCCCGAGCCGCTTCATCCCACCATCCCGCAAGATGCAAAGTACACAAACTAAAGCAACAAAAGCATCAACGCCCACAAAACCATTGTGTTCTACTCGTGCAACAGATCTATGCATAGACATGGCTCTGATACCACTGATGGGTTCGTTGCATGGAAAACAAAAAAAATCCTACCGCAAAGACGAATAAATCCAAGATCTAATCTATGGAAAAGCCAAGATCTAATCTACAAGATCGGAGCAACGAGATGGAGATGAGACTAACCCTTGAAGATTCCAAAGCCTACGAGATTAATCTCGTTGTTGGTGTAGACGATCGTTCCGGTGCTGCAATCCGGCAGCACTTCTGTACTCGGTCGCGCGTACGGTGTCGATGAAGCCCTTTCCTCTCCCCGTTCCAGTGGGCAGCGGAGGTGTGGTAGATCTCCACGGAATCCTAGCAGCATGATGGCGTGGTGGTGGTGGAGAAGAATTACTCCAGGGCTTCGCCTAAGCCTGAGCAGCGTATGGAGGAGGAAGAGAGGGGGCGGCTAGGGTTGGAAGGATGGGTGTGGTGGCCGGCCACCCCCTCCTCTCTTTATATAGGGGGAGGGGTCGGCCTAGGGTTCCCCCTTGGCCCCACCTATCCCTTGGCTGGCGCATGAGGGGGGGGGGGACTTTTCTTCCCCCTCAAGCCTTCCCCTTATCTCTTCATTTAAACACTTTATTTTCGAGATAGATCTTATCTCTAGATTTAAACCATTTAAATTTAGAGATAGATCTTATCTCTAATGGGTAGGCCGGCCTGGGCCCACATGCCATAGTGGGCAGGCCCCACCATTCCATGTGGCGCCTATGTGGCCTCTCCCGGGGTGGTGGGCCCACTGCTGGCCCTCTAGAACCTTCTAGAAGCTCCGGTCAAAACACCGGACTTTTTCCCGAACCCCGGAAAATGACTTCCCTTATATGAATCTTATTCTCCGGACCATTCCGGACCTCCTCGTGATGTCCTGGATCCCATCCGAGACTCCGAACAAAAACTTAGGACTCCGTCTCATATTCTGAACCTACTTATGCGACATCGAACCTTAAGCGCGTCACCCTATGGTTCGCGAACTATGCAGACATGGTCGAGACTCCTCTCCGAGCAATAACCAATAGCGGGATCTGGAGATCCATAATGGCTCCCACATATTCAACGATGACTTTAGTGATCAATTGAACCATTTACATACGATGTCGATTCCCTTTGTCTCGCGATATAGTACTTGTCCGAGGTTCGATCATCGATATCTCCATACCTAGTTTAACCTCGTTACCGACAAGTACTCTTTACTCGTACCGTGGTATGTCATCTCTTATGATCCAATCATATGCTTGCAAGCTAATCAGATGACATTCCACCGAGAGGGCCCAGGGTATATCTATCCGTCATCAGGATGGACAAATCCCACTATTTATCCATATGCCTCAACTCACACTTTCCGAATACTTAATCCCATCTTTATAACCACCCATTTACGCAATGGCGTTTGATGTAATCAAAGTACCCTTCCGGTGTAAGTGATTTACATGATCTCATGGTCGAAGGACTAAGGCAACTATGTATCAAAAGCTTATTGCAAATTCTGTAGGGATTCGTTGCATGGAAAACAAAAAATTTCCTACCGCGAGAACGCAATCCAAGCCAAGATGCAATCTAGAAGACGGGAGCAACGAGGGGATGAACGAGACTCACCCTTGAATATTTCCAAAGCATACAAGATGAGGCTCTTGTTGCTGCGGTAGACGATCACTTGCCGCTTTCAAAAGCGCGTAGAAGATCTTGACGGTGCCACAATCGGGCAGCACCTCCGTACTCGGTCACACGTTCGGTGTTGATGAAGACGACGTCCTTCTCCCCGTTGCAGCGGGCAGCGGAAGTAGTAGCTCCTCCTTGAATCCGGTAGCACGACGGCGTGGTGGCGGTGGCGATGGAGATCTCCGGCGGAGCTTCGCTAAGCGTTGCGGGAGAGGGGGAGGAGTGGGGCGGCTAGGGTTTGGGGAGAGGGGGTGGCCGGCCTCTATGGGGTGCGGCCAAGCTATTGGCTTGTGGTGGTCGGCCCCCTCCCCTTGGCCCCTCATTATATAGGTGGAACCCCCAAGTGTTGGACTACAAGTCTTCGAATAAGACCCCAACCCAAAACCTTCCATGTTGTAGGGAAACCTACCCAAGGTGGGACTCCCAGCTCAAGTGGGATTCCCACCCTCCCATGAGGGGGGGGTGGCCGGCCCCCTTGGTGGAGTCCACCTTGGACTCCCCCCTCTAGGGTTGGCCGGCCATGGGTGGTGGAGTCCCTTCGGGACTCCGCCTTCCAAAGTGAATTCTTCCGGACTTTTCTAGAACCTTCTAGAACCTTCCATAAATTCACCGGATCATTTTCAAACTTATAAAATGACTTCCTATATATGAATCTTATTCTCCGGACCATTCCGGAACTCCTCGTGATGTCCGGGATCCCATCCGAGACTCCGAACAAAACTTCGAACTCCATTCCATATTCAAGTTCTACTATTACAACATCAAACCTTAAGTGTGTCACCCTACGGTTCGCGAACTATGTGGACATGGGTGAGAACTCTCTCCGGCCAATAACCAATAGCGGGATCTGGAGATCCATAATGGCTCCCACATATTCAACGATGACTTAGTGATCGAATGAACCATTCACATACGATACCAATTCCCTTTGTCACGCGATATTTTACTGGTCCGAGGTTTGATCATCGGTATCTCTCTATACCTTGTTCAACCTCGTCTCCTGACAAGTACTCTTTACTCGTACCATGGTATGTGGTCTCTTATGAACTTATTCATATGCTTGCAAGACATTTAGACGACATTCCACCGAGAGGGCCCAGAGTATATCTATCCATCATCGGGATGGACAAATCCCACTGTTGATCCATATGCCTCAACTCATACTTTCCGGATACTTAATCCCACCTTTATAACCACACATTTACGTAGTGGAGTTTGATGTAATCAAAGTACCTTTCCGGTATAAGTGATTTATATGATTTCATGGTCGAAAGGACTAGGTAACTATGTATCGAAATCTTATAGCAAATAACTTAATGACGTGATCTTATGCTACGCTTAATTGGGTGTGTCCATTACATCATTCATATAATGACATAACCTTGTTATTAATAACATCCAATGTTCATGATTATGAAACTAATCATCTATTAATCAACAAGCTAGTTAAGAGGCTTACTAGGGACTCATAGTTGTTTACATAACACACATGTATCAATGTTTCGGTTAATACAATTATAGCATGGTATATAAACATTTATCATAAACATAAAGATATATAATAACCACTTTTATTATTGCCTCTTGGGCATATCTCCAACAGTCTCCCACTTTCACTAGAGTCAATAATCTAGATTACATTGTAAGGTACCTAACACCCATGGCATTCTGGTGTTGGTCATGCTTTGCCCTAGGGAGAGCTTTAGTCAACGGATTTGCTACATTCAGATCAGTGTGTACTTTGCAAATCTTTACTTCTCCATCTTCGATGTATTCGCGAATCGAGTGATAACATAGCTTGATATGCTTCAGCCTCTTGTGTGACCTTGGTTCTTGTGCATTAGCGATGGCACCCATGTTGTCACAGTAGATGACTAGTAGGTCCAATGCACTAGGAACCACACCGAGCTCTACAATGAACCTCTTCATCCATACCGCTTCTGATGAAGCCTCTGAAGCCGCTATGTACTCTGATTCTGTTGAAGACTTCGCCACCGTGCACTGCTTCGAACTTGCCCAGCTTACTGCAGCACCATTCAATATAAACACGTACCAGACTGAGACTTAGAGTCATCAGGATCAGTGTTCCAACTTGCATCGGTGTAACTTGTTACAACGAGCTCTTGGTCACCTCCATAACAAAGAAACATATCCTTAGTTCTTTTCAAGTACTTCAGGATATTCTTGACCGCTGTCCAGTGTTCCATTCCTGGATCACTTTGATATCTGCTAGTAAAACTAACAACATGTGCTATATCCGGTCTAGTACATAGCATGGCATACATAATAGAGCCTACTGTCGAAGCATAGGGGATCTGACTCATCCTTTCTCTTTCTTCTGCCATAGCCGGACCTTGAGTCTTACTCAAGACCTTGCCTGGTAACATAGGTAAGAATCCTTTCTTACTTTCGTCCATTCTAAACTTCTTTAGAATCTTGTCCAGGTATGTACTCTGTGATAGCCCTATTAGACGTCTTGATCTATATCTATAAATCTTGATGCCTAATATATACGATGCTTCACCAAGGTCTTTCATTGAAAAACTATTATTCAAATAACCTTTTACACTGCTTAATAGTTCTATATCATTCCCAATCAATAATATGTCATCTACATATAATATCAGGAACGCTACAGAGCTCCCACTCACTTTCTTGTAAATACAGGCCTCTCCATGACACTGTATAAACCCGAAGTCTTTGATCACCTTATCAAAGCGTCGGTTCCAACTTCTCGATGCTTGCTTCAGTCCATAAATTGAACACTGAAGTTTGCACACCTTGTCAGCATTTTTAGGATCGACAAAACCTTTGGGTTGTACCATATACAACTCTTCCTCAATGTCTCCATTAAGGAACGCCGTTTTGACATCCATCTGCCAAATCTCATAACCGAAAAATGCAGCTATTGCTAACAAAATCCTCACAGACTTTAGCTTCGCTACAGGTGAGGAAGTCTCATCGTAGTCAACACCTTGAATTTGTCGGAAACCCTTTGCGACAAGTCGAGCTTTATAGACAGTAATATTACCATCAGCATCTGTTTTTCTTTTGAAGATCCATTTATTCTCGACAGTCTTGCGGCTATCAGGTAAGTCTACCAAAGTCCATACTTTGTTATCATACATGGATCCCATTTCGGATTTCATGGCTTCTTTCCATTTGTTGGAATCTGGGCTCATCATCGCTTCTTCATACGTCGCAGGGTCTTCATCATTGTTGTCCACAATCATGACATTTAGACAAGGATCATACCAATCAGGAGTGGCACGTTCACTTGTCGATCTGCGAGGTTCAGTAGCTATCTCGTTTGAAGTTTCATGATCATTATCATTAGCTTCCTCTGTTTCCGTTGTAGACGACACAGGAACAACTTCCGGTACTGCGCTACTCTGATCAACAAGTGAAGATTCATCAAACTCATCGAGTTCTACTTTTCTTCCAGTCACTTCTTTAGTGAGAAATTCTTTCTCAAGAAAGGTTTCGTTCTTAGCAACAAAGATCTTGCCTTCGGATCTGTGATAGAAAGTGTACCCTATAGTTTCCTTAGGGTATCCTATGAAGACGCATTTCTCCGCTTTGGGTTCTAGCTTGTCCGATTGTAACTTTTTTACATAGGCTTCGCAACCCCAAACTTTAAGGAACGACAGCTTAGGTTTCTTATTAAACCATAATTCATACGATGTCGTTTCAACGGATTTTGATGGTGCTCTATTTAAAGTGAATGCGGCTGTCTCTAATGCATAACTCCAAAATGATAACGGCAAATCAGTAAGAGACATCATAGAACGAACCATATCTAAGAGAGTTCGATTACGACGTTCGGACACACCGTTTCGTTGTGGTGTTCCCGGCGGTGTCAATTGTGAAAGTATTCCGCATTTCTTTAAATGCATGCCTAACTCATAACTCAGATATTCACCTCCGCGATCAGATTGTAGAAATTTAATCTTCTTGTTACGTTGATTTTCTACTTCACTTTGGAATTCCTTAAACTTCTCGAAAGTTTTGGATTTATGTTTCATGAAATAGATATACCCATATCCACTCAGATCGTCTGTGAAGGTTAGAACATAACGATAACCACCGCGCGAGGCTACACTCATTGGTCCACACACATCGGTATGTATGATTTCCAATAAGTCTGTAGCTCGCTCCATAATACCAGAGAATGGAGTCTTAGTCATTTTTTCCATCAGACATGCTTCGCATCTATCAAGTGACTCAAAGTCAAGTGATTCAAGTAATCCATCGGTATGGAGTTTCTTCATGCGTTTCACTACAATATGACCAAGACGACAGTGCCACATATAAGTAGAATTATCATTCAATCTAATTCGCTTAGCATCAATGTTATGTATATGTGTATCACTACTATCGAGATCTAACAGAAATAAACCATTCTTTTTAGGTGCTCGACCATAAAAGATATTATTCATAAAAATAGAACAACCATTATTCTCAGACTTAAATGAATAACCGTCTTGCATTAAACAAGATCCAGATATAATGTTCATGCTCAACGCGGGTACAAAATAACAATTATTGAGGTTTAAAACTAATCCCGAAGGTAGATGTAGAGGAAGTGTGCCGACAGCGATCACATCGACTTTGGATCCATTTCCAATGCGCATTGTCACTTCATCCTTCAATAGTCTTCGTTTATTCTTCAGTTCCTGTTTCGAGTTACAAATATGAGCAACCGAACCAGTATCAAATACCCAGGTACTAGTACGAGAACCAGTAAGATAAACATCTATAACATGTATATCAGATATACCTTCTTTCTTCTTCTTGACAAGGCCGTTCTTCAGATCAGCCAAATACTTGGAGCAATTACGCTTCCAGTGTCCCTTCTCCTTGCAGTAATAGCACTCAGCATCAGGCTTAGGGCCAGTCTTAGGTTTCACAGGAGGCGTGGCAGCTTTCTTGCCACCCTTCTTGAATTTTCCTTTAGACTTGCCTGATTCTTGAAACTGGTGGTCTTGTTGACCATAAACACTTGGTGCTCTTTCTTGATCTCAATCTCAGCAGATTTCAGCATGGCGAAGAGTTCAGGTAACTCTTTGTTCATGTTCTGCATATTGTAGTTCATCACAAAGTTCTTGTAACTAGGTGGCAGTGATTGAAGGACACGATTAATCCCCAGTCTGTTAGGAATCACTATTCTTAAGTCACTGAGTTTCTTCGCATGCCCGGTCATGGTGAGCATGTGCTCACTAACGGAGCTGCCTTCCTCCATCATGCAGCTGAAGAAGTGTTTCGATGCTTCATAGCATTCCACAGCCGCATGAGTTTCAAATATAGCTTTCAGCTCATTGACCAACTCATGAGGATCGTGGTGCTCAAAACATTTTTGAAGATCGGCTTCCAGACTGCACAGGATGGCACACTGAACTTGAGAGTACCGAGTTTTCCGAGTCTCGTAAACATTCTTTACTTCATCGGTTTCAGTTTCTGCAGGAGGGTCACCTAGCGGTGCATCAAGCACATATTGCAGGTTTCCACCAGCGAGGAAAATCCTCACATGACGGAACCAGTCGGTGAAGTTGCTACCGTTGCTCTTAAGCTTTTCTTTCTCTAGGAACTGGTTAAAATTGATTGGGGACGCCATATCTACAACATATATTTGCAATAGTTTAGACTAAGTTTATGACAAATTGAGTTCAAATTTTAATTCAACATAATTAAAAACTAGGTGAACTCCCACTAAAAACAATATCCCTCGAATTGTCTTAGTGATCACACGAACCAAATCCACCACACCAAGTCCGATCATCACGAGACAAGATGTAACTTCAATGGCGAACATTCAAAGTGTTCATCATATCAATCATATGATTCGTGCTCTACCTTTCGGTATCACGTGTTCCGAGACCATGTCTGTACATGCTAGGCTCGTCAAGGCCACCTTAGTATCCGCATGTGCAAAACTGGCTTGCACCCGTTGTATGCACTTGTTGAGTCTATCACACCCGATCATCACGAGATGCTTCGAAACGACAAGTCTTGGCAACGGTGCTACTAAGGATGAACACTTTATTATCTTGATATTTTAGTGAGAGGGATCATCTTATAATGCTACCGTCGCGATCTAAGCAAAATAAGATGCATAAAAGGATTAACATCACATGCAGTTCATATGTGACATGATATGGCCCTTTTGTCTTTGTGCCTTTGATCTTCATCTCCAAAGCACGGACATGATCTCCATCATCAACGGGCATGATCTCCATCATCGTCGGCGTAGCGTCAAGGTCAATGGCGCCGTCTTCATGATTGTTCTCCCATGTAGCAACTATTACAACTTTTTTGAAATACTACTCAACATGAAATTTAAAGACAACCATAAGGCTCCTGCCGGTTGCCACAATACAATAATGGTCATCTCATACATATTCATCATCACATTATGGCCATATCACATCACCAAACCCTGTAAAAACAAGTTAGACGTTTCTAATTTGGTTTGCATATTTTACGTGGTTTAGGGTTTTCGAGTGAGATCTAATCTACCTACGAACATGAACCACAACGGTGATACTAGTGTTGTCAATAGAAGAGTAAATTGAATCTTCACTATAGTAGGAGAGACAGACACCCGCAAAGCCTCTTATGCAATACAAGTTGCATGTCGAACGAGGAGCAAGTCTCATGAACGCGGTCATGTAAAGTTAGCCCGAGCCGCTTCATCCCACTATGCCACAAAGATGCAAAGTACTCAAACTAAAGACAACATAAGCATCAACACCCACAAAACCATTGTGTTCTACTCGTGCAACCATCTATGCATAGACACGGCTCTGATACCACTGTAGGGATTCGTTGCATAGAAAACAAAAAAATTCCTACCGCGAGAACGCAATCCAAGCCAAGATGCAATCTAGAAGACGGGAGCAACGAGGGGATGAACGAGACTCACCCTTGAATATTTCCAAAGCCTACAAGATGAGGCTCTTGTTGCTGCGGTAGACGATCACTTGCCGCTTTCAAAAGCGCGTAGAAGATCTTGACGGTGCCACAATCGGGCAGCACCTCCGTACTCGGTCACACGTTCGGTGTTGATGAAGACGACGTCCTTCTCCCCGTTCCAGCGGGCAGCGGAAGTAGTAGTTCCTCCTTGAATCCGGCAGCACGACGGCGTGGTGGCGGTGGCGATGGAGATCTCCGGCGGAGCTTCGCTAAGCGTTGCGGGAGAGGGGGGGAGTGGGGCGGCTAGGGTTTGGGGAGAGGGGGTGGCCGGCCTCTATGGGGTGCGGCCAAGCTATTGGCTTGTGGTGGCCGGCTGATGTCTACTTCCCCCTCCTTTTCCTGTAGACAGTGTTGGGCCTCCAAGAGCAGAGGTTTGTAGAACAGCAGCAAGTTTTCCCTTAAGTGGATCACCCAAGGTTTATCGAACTCAGGGAGGAAGAGGTCAAAGATATCCCTCTCATGCAACCCTGCAACCACAAAGCAAGAAGTCTCTTGTGTCCCCAACACACCTAATAGGTGCACTAGTTCGGCGAAGAGATAGTGAAATACAGGTGGTATGAATATATATGAGCAGTAGAGCAACGGTGCCGTAAAAATAGCTTGCTGGCGTGTAGTTGATGGTGGTAGTATTGCAGCAGTAGTAACACGGTTGAAACATTAAACAAGCGAGTAACGCAGCAGTATTTAGGAACAAGGCCTAGGGATTAGACTTTCACTAGTGGACACTCTCAACATTGATCACATAACAGAATAGATAAATGCATACTCTACACTCTTGTTGGATGATGAACACCATTGCGTAGGATTACACGAACCCTCAATGCCGGAGTTAACAAGCTCCACAATTAAATGTTCATATTTAAGTAACCTTTGAGTGTAAGATAGATCAAAAGACTAAACCAAGTACTAACATAGCATGCACACTGTCACCTTCATGCATATGTAGGAGGCATAGATCACATCAATACTATCATAGCAATAGTTAACTTCGCAATCTACAAGAGATCATGATCATAGCATAAACCAAGTACTAACACGGATGCACACACTGTCACCATTACACCGTGCAGGAGGAATAAAACTACTTTAATAACATTGCTAGAGTAGCACATAGAATAGTAGTGATACAAATACATTGCAATCATAAAGAGATATAAATAAGCACTTCACTATGCCATTCAATAGTGAATAAGTATTCTGTGAAATATAGCCTAAGAGACCCACACGGTGCACACACTGTCACCTTTACACACGTGGGACAAGGAGTCTCCGGAGATCACATAAGTAAAACTCACTTGACTAGCATAATGACATCTAGATTACAAGCATCATCATATGAATCTCAATCATGTAAGGCAGCTCATGAGATTATTGTATTGAAGTACATAGGAGAGAGATGAACCACATAGCTACCGGTACAGCCCCGAGCCTCGATGGAGAACTACTCCCTCCTCATGGGAGCAGCAGCGGTGATGAAGATGGCGGTGGAGATGGCAGCGGTGTCGATGGAGGAGCCTTCCGGGGGCACTTCCCCGTTCCGGCGGTGTGCCGGAACAGAGACTCCTGTCCCCTAGATCTTGGCGTCGCGATGGCGGCGGCTCTGGAAGGTTTCTGTGGGTTTCATCCAATGTATCAGGGTTTTCGATCCAGGGGCTTTATATAGGCGAAGAGGCAGCGCAGGAGGGTCGAAGGGGCGACGACACCATAGGGCGGCGCGGCCAGGGCCTGGGCCGCGCCGGCCTATGGTCTGGGGGCCCAGTGCCCCCCCTCTGGTCCTTCCCGGGTGTTCTGGATGCTTCCGGTGAAAATAGGAACTTGGGCGTTGATTTCGTCCGATTCCGAGAATATTTCGTTACTAGGATTTCTGAAACCAAAAACAGCAGAAACAGAGAACCGGCACTTCGGCATCTTGTTAATAGGTTAGTTCCAGAAAATGCACGAATATGACATAAAGTGTGCATAAAACATGTAGATAACATCAATAATGTGGCATGGAACATAAGAAATTATCGATACGTTGGAGACGTATCAGCATCCCCAAGCTTAGTTCTGCTCGTCCCGAGCAGGTAAAACGATAACACAGATAATTTCCGGAGTGACATGCCATCATAACCTTGATCATACTATTTGTAAAGCATATGTAGTGAATGCAGCGATCAAAACAATGTATATGACATGAGTAAACAAGTGAATCATAAAGCAAAGACTTTTCATGAATAGTTCTTCAAGACAAGCATCAATAAGTCTTGCATAAGAGTTAACTCATAAAGCAATAAATCAAAGTAAAGGTATTGAAGCAACACAAAGGAAGATTAAGTTTCAGCGGTTGCTTTCAACTCATAACATGTATATCTCATGGATATTGTCAACATAGAGTAATATAATAAGTGCAATATGCAAATATGTAGGAATCAATGCACAGTTCACACAAGTGTTTGCTTCTTGAGGTGGAGAGAAATAGGTGAACTGACTCAACATTAAAAGTAAAAGAATGGTCCTCCATAGAGGAAAAGCATCGATTGCTATATTTGTGCTAGAGCTTTGATTTTGAAAACATAAAGAGAGCATAAAAATAAAGTTTTGAGAGGTGTATGTTGTTGTCAACGAATGGTAGCGGGTACTCTAACCCCCTTGCCAGACAAACCTTCAAAGAGCGGCTCCCATTTTATTTTATTTTGGGTGGCACTCCTTCCAACCTTTCTTTCACAAACCATGGCTAACCGAATCCTCGGTGCACATGCCAACAATCTCATACCATGAAGGAGTGCCTTTTTATTTTAGTTTTATTATGATGATGACACTCCCCCCAACCTTTGCTTACACAAGCCATGGCTAACCGAATCCTTCGGGTGCCGTCCAACAATCACATACCATGGAGGAGTGTCTATTTTTGTTAATTAATTTGGGACTGGGAATCCCATTGCCAGCTCTTTTTGCAAAATTATTGGATAAGCGGATGAAGCCACTAGTCCATTGGTGAAAGTTGCCCAACAAGATTGAAAGATAAACACCACATACTTCCTCATGAGCTATAAAACATTGACACAAATCAGAGGTGATAAATTTTGAATTGTTTAAAGGTAGCACTCAAGCAATTTACTTTGGAATGGCGGAGAAATACCATGTAGTAGGTAGGTATGGTGGACACAAATGGCATAGTGGTTGGCTCAAGTATTTGGATGCATGAGAAGTATTCCCTCTCGATACAAGATTTAGGCTAGCAAGGCTATTTGAAACAAACACAAGGATGAACCGGTGCAGCAAAACTCACATAAAAGACATATTGAAAACATTATAAGACTCTACACCGTCTTCCTTGTTGTTCAAACTCAATACTAGAAATTATCTAGACCTTAGAGAAACCAAATATGCAAACCAAATTTTAGCATGCTCTATGTATTTCTTCATTAATGGGTGCAAAGCATATGATGCAAGAGCTTAAACATGAGCACAACAATTGCCAAGTATCACATTACCCAAGACATTAATAGCAATTACTACATGTATCATTTTCCAATTCCAACCATATAACAATTTAACGAAGAAGAAACTTCGCCATGAATATTATGAGTAGAAGCTAAGGACATACTTGTCCATATGCTACAGCGGAGCGTGTCTCTCTCCCATAAAGTGAATGCTAGGATCCATTTTATTCAAACAAAACAAAAACAAAAACAAACCGACGCTCCAAGAAAAGCACATAAGATGTGATGGAATAAAAATATAGTTTCAGGGGAGGAACCTGATAATGTTGTCGATGAAGAAGGGGATGCCTTGGGCATCCCCAAGCTTAGACGCTTGAGTCTTCTTGATATATGCAGGGGTGAACCACCGGGGCATCCCCAAGCTTAGAGCTTTCACTCTTCTTGATCATAGTATATCATCCTCCTCTCTTGACCCTTGAAAACTTCCTTCACACCAAACTTCTCATAAACTTCATTAGAGGGGTTAGTACATAATCAAAAACTCACATGTTCAGAGGCGACACAATCATTCTTAACACTTCTGGACATTGCTCAAAGCTACTGGAAGGTAATGGAACAAAGAAATCCACCCGACACAGCGAAAGAAGCAATGCGAAATAAAAGGCAGAATCTGTCAAAACAGAACAGTCCGTAAAGACGAATTTTTAATAAATACTTCCGTTGCTCAGATCAGAAAACTCAAAACTAATGAAAGTTGCGTACATATCTGAGGAACAGGCACGTAAATTGGCATATTTTTCTGATATTTTTACAGAGAAAACAGCCCAGATTCGTGACAGATAGAAATCTGTTTCTGCGCAGAAATCCAAATCTAGTATCAACCTTCGATTAGAGGCTTCACTTGGCACAACAAAACACAATACTAAGATAAGGAGAGGTTGCTACAGTAGTAAACAACTTCCAAGACACAAATATAAAACAAAATACTGTAGCAAAATAACACATGGGTTATCTCCCAAGAAGTTCTTTCTTTATAGCCATTAAGATGGGCTCAGCAGTTTTAATGATACACTCACAAGAAATAGTATTTGAAGCAAAAGAGAGCATCAAGAGGCAAATTCAAAACACATTTAAGTCTAACATGCTTCCTATGCATAGGAATCTTGTAAATAAACAAGTTCATGAAGAGCAAAGTAACAAGCATAGGAAGATAAAACAAGTGTAGTTTCAAAAATTTCAGCACATAGAGAGGCATTTTAGTAACATGAAAATTTCTACAACCATATTTTCCTCTCTCATAATAACTTTCAGTAGCATCATGAGCAAACTCAACAATATAACTATCACATAAAGCATTCTTATCATGAGTCTCATGCATAAAATTATTACTCTCCACATAAGCACAATCAATTTTATTAGTAGTTGTAGTGGGAGCAAATTCAACAAAGTAGCTATCATCAAATATAGGAGGCATATTGTAATCATAATCAAATTCACTCTCCATAGTAGGTGGAACCAAAAGACCACTATCATTATAATCATCATAAATAGGAGGTAAAGTATCATCAAAGAAAATTTTCTCCTCAATGCTTGGGGGACTAAATAGATCATGAAAACCAGCTTCCCCAAGCTTAGAACTTTCTATATCATTATCAACAATGGTGTTCAAAGCGTTCATACTAATATTACTACCAGCATGCAAATAAGATTCCATAGGTTTTTTAATTTTCGCATCAAACAATCCATGTTTTAAATCAGGAAATAGCAGAAGAAGCTCATTCTTGTCCATTATGCCAAACTAGTGTAAACAAGAAACAAAAAGATGCAATTGCAGGATCTAAAGGAAATAGCTTTGAGTACTTACGACGACGGAAAATAGCTTGGTAGCCGAGGTCCGGAGTGTGAGTACCTTTTACCTTTCCTCCCCGGCAACGGCGCCAGAAAATAGCTTGATGTCTACTTCCCCCTCCTTTTCCTGTAGACAGTGTTGGGCCTCCAAGAGCAGAGGTTTGTAGAACAGCAGCAAGTTTTCCCTTAAGTGGATCACCCAAGGTTTATCGAACTCAGGGAGGAAGAGGTCAAAGATATCCCTCTCATGCAACCCTGCAACCACAAAGCAAGAAGTCTCTTGTGTCCCCAACACACCTAATAGGTGCACTAGTTCGGCGAAGAGATAGTGAAATACAGGTGGTATGAATATATATGAGCAGTAGAAACGGTGCCAGAAAATAGCTTGCTGGCGTGTAGTTGATGGTGGTAGTATTGCAGCAGTAGTAACACAGTGAAACAGTAAACAAGCAGTAGTAACGCAGCAGTATTTAGGAACAAGGCCTAGGGATTAGACTTTCACTAGTGGACACTCTCAACATTGATCACATAACAGAATAGATAAATGCATACTCTACACTCTTGTTGGATGATGAACACCATTGCGTAGGATTACACGAACCCTCAATGCCGGAGTTAACAAGCTCCACAATTAAATGTTCATATTTAAGTAACCTTTGAGTGTAAGATAGATCAAAAGACTAAACCAAGTACTAACATAGCATGCACACTGTCACCTTCATGCATATGTAGGAGGCATAGATCACATCAATACTATCATAGCAATAGTTAACTTCGCAATCTACAAGAGATCATGATCATAGCATAAACCAAGTACTAACACGGATGCACACACTGTCACCATTACACCGTGCAGGAGGAATAAAACTACTTTAATAACATTGCTAGAGTAGCACATAGAATAGTAGTGATACAAATACATTGCAATCATAAAGAGATATAAATAAGCACTTCACTATGCCATTCAACAGTGAATAAGTATTCTGTGAAATATAGCCTAAGAGACCCACACGGTGCACACACTGTCACCTTTACACGCGTGGGACAAGGAGTCTCCGGAGATCACATAAGTAAAACTCACTTGACTAGCATAATGACATCTAGATTACAAGCATCATCATATGAATCTCAATCATGTAAGGCAGCTCATGAGATTATTGTATTGAAGTACATAGGAGAGAGATGAACCACATAGCTACCGGTACAGCCCCGAGCCTCGATGGAGAACTACTCCCTCCTCATGGGAGCAGCAGCGGTGATGAAGATGGCGGTGGAGATGGCAGCGGTGTCGATGGAGGAGCCTTCCGGGGGCACTTCCCCGTTCCGGCGGCGTGCCGGAACAGAGACTCTGTCCCGGATCTTGGCGTCGCGATGGCGGCGGCTCGGAAGGTTTCGTGGGTTTCGTCCAACGTATCGGGTTTTCGATCCAGGGGCTTTATATAGGCGAAGAGGCAGCGCGGAGGGTCGAAGGGCGACGACACCATAGGGCGGCGCGGCCAGGGGCCTGGGCCGCGCCGGCCTATGGTCTGGGGGCCCAGTGCCCCCTCCGGTCCTTCCCGGGTGTTACGGATGCTTCCGGTGAAAATAGGAACTTGGGCGAAGATTTCGTCCTATTCAGAGAAAATTTTGATAATAGGATTTCTGAAACCAAAAACAGCAGAAAACAGGAACTGGCACTTCGGCATCTTGTTAATAGGTTAGTTCCAGAAAATGCACGAATATGACATAAAGTGTGCATAAAACATGTAGATAACATCAATAATGTGGCATGGAACATAAGAAATTATCGATACGTTGGAGACGTATCACCGGCCCCCTCCCCTTGGCCCCTCATTATATAGGTGGAACCCCCAAGTGTTGGACTACAAGTCTTCGAATAAGACCCCAACCCAAAACCTTCCATGTTGTAGGGAAACCTACCCAAGGTGGGACTCCCACCTCAAGTGGGATTCCCAGCCTTCCATGAGGGGGGTGGCCGGCCCCCTTGGTGGAGTCCACCTTGGACTACCCCCTCTAGGGTTGGTCGGCCATGGGTGGTGGAGTCCCTTCGGGACTCCGCCTTCCAAAGGGAATTCTTCCGGACTTTTCTAGAACCTTCTAGAACCTTCCATAAATTCACCGGATCATTTTCAAACTTATAAAATGACTTCCTATATATGAATCTTATTCTCCGGACCATTCCGGAAATCCTCGTGATGTCCGGGATCCCATCTGAAACTCCGAAAAAAACTTCGAACTCCATTCCATATTCAAGTTCTACTATTACAACATCAAACCTTAAGTGTGTCACCCTACGGTTCGCGAACTATGTGGACATGGGTGAGAACTCTCTCCGACCAATAACCAATAGCGGGATCTGGAGATCCATAATGGCTCCCACATATTCAACGATGACTTAGTGATCGAATGAACCATTCACATACGATACCAATTCCCTTTGTCACGCGATATTTTACTTGTCCGAGGTTTGATCATCGGTATCTCTCTATACCTTGTTCAACCTCGTCTCCTGACAAGTACTCTTTACACGTACCGTGGTATGTGGTATCTTATGAACTTATTCATATGCTTGCAAGACATTTAGACGACATTCCACCGAGAGGGCCCAGAGTATATCTATCCGTCATCGGGATGGACAAATCCCACTGTTGATCCATATGCCTCAACTCATACTTTCCGGATACTCAATCCCACCTTTATAACCACCCATTTACGAAGTGGCGTTTGATGTAATCAAACTACCTTTCCGGTATAAGTGATTTATATGATCTCATGGTCGAAAGGACTAGGTAACTATGTATCGAAAGCTTATAGGAAATAACTTAATGATGTGATCTTATGCTACGCTTAATTGGGTGTGTCCATTACATCATTCATATAATGACATAACCTTGTTATTAATAACATCCAATGTTCATGATTATGAAACTAATCATCTATTAATCAACAAGCTAGTTAAGAGGCTTACTAGGGACTCATAGTTGTTTACATAACACACATGTATCAATGTTTCGGTTAATACAATTATAGCATGGTATATAAACATTTATCATAAACATAAAGATATATAATAACCACTTTTATTATTGCCTCTTGGGCATATCTCCAACAAATTGAACTTAATGACTTGATCTTATGCTACGCTCATTTGGGTGTGTTTCCATTATATCATTCAACCAATGACATAACCTTGTTATTAATAACATCCAATGTTCATGATCACGAAACCATGATCATCCATTAATCAACAAGCTAGTTATACAAGAGGCTTACTAGGGACTCCTTGTTGTTTACATAACACACATGTATCAATGTTTCGATTAATATAATTATAGCATGGTATGCAAACATTTATCATAAACACAAAGATATTATAATAACCATTTTATTATTGCCTCTTGGGCATATCTCCAACAGTCTCCCACCTGCACTAGAGTCAATAATCTAGATTACATTGTAAGGTACCTAACACCCATGGCATTCTGGTGTTGGTCATGCTTTGCCCTAGGGAGAGCTTTAGTCGACGGATCTGCAACATTCAGATCTCTGTGTACTTTGCAAATCTCTACTTCACCATCTTCGATGTACTCGCGAATCGAATGAAAATGCAGCTTGATATGCTTTACCTTCTTGTGTGACCTTGGTTCCTTTGCATTGGCGATGGCACCCGTGTTGTCACAATAAATGACTAACGGGTCCAATGCACTAGGAACCACACCAAGCTCAACAATGAACCTCTTCATCCATACCGCTTCCGATGAAGACTCTGAAGCCGCTATATATTCAGATTATGTTGAAGATTTCGCCATCGTGCACTGCTTGGAACTACTCCAGCTTACTGCCACACCATTCAATATAAACACGTACCCAGACTGAGACTTAGAGTCATCAGGATCGGTGTTCCAACTTTCATCGGTGTAACTGGTTACAACGAGCTCTTGGTCACCGCCATAACAAAGAAACATATCCTTAGTCCTTTTCAAGTACTTCAGGATATTCTTGACCGCTGTCCAGTGTTCCATTCCTGGATCACTTTGATATCTGCTGGTCAAACTAACAGCATGTGCGATATCCGGTCTAGTACACAGCATGGCATACATGATAGAGCCTACTGCCGAGGCATAGGGAATCTTGCTCATCCTCTCTCTTTCATCTGCCGTAGCCGGACCTTGAGTCTTACTCAAGACCTTACCTGGCAACATAGGCAAGAACCGTTTCTTGCTTTCGTCCATTCTAAACTTCTTTAGAATCTTGTCCAGGTATGTACTCTATGAAAGGCCTATTAGGCGTCTTGATCTATCTCTATAAATCTTGATGCCTAAAATGTACATTGCTTCACCTAGGTCTTTCATTGAAAAAGACTTATTCAAATAACCATTAACGCTGCTTAATAGTTCTATATCATTCCCAATTAATAATATGTCATCTACATATAATATCAGGAACGCTACAAAGCTCCCACTCACTTTCTTGTAAATACAAGACTCAACATGAGTCCGTATAAACCCGAAGTCTCTGATCACCTTATCAAAGCGTCGGTTCCAACTCCGGGATGCTTGCTTCAGTCCATAAATGGAACGCTGAAGTTTGCATACCTTGTCAGCATTTTTTGGATCGACAAAACCTTTGGGTTGTACCATATACAACTCTTCCTCAATGTCACCATTAAGGAACGCCGTTTTGACATCCATCTGCCAAATCTCATAATCGAAAAATGCAGCTATTGCTAACATAATCCTCACGGACTTTAGCTTCGCTACAGGTGAGAAAGTCTCATCATAGTCAACTCCTTGAATTTTTCGGAAACCCTTTGCGACAAGTCGAGCTTTATAGACAGTAATATTACCATCAGCATCTGTTTTTCTCTTGAAGATCCATTTATTCTCGATGGCCTTGCGGCTATCAGGTAAGTCTACCAAAGTCCATATTTTGTTATCATACATGGAACCCATTTCGGATTCCATGGCTTCTTGCCATTTTTTGGAATCTGGGCTCACCATTGCTTCTTCATACGTCGCAGGGTCCTCATCATTGTTATCCACAATCATGACATTTAGACAGGGATCATACCAATCAGGAGTGGTACGTTCCCTCGTCGATCTGCGATGTTCGGTAGCTTCCTCATTCGAAGTTTCATGATCATCATCATTAGATTCCTCTCCTATTGGTGCAGGCTGCGCAGGAACATCTTCCGGCACTGCGCTACTCTGATCTACGAGAGAAGGTTCATCAACCTCGTCGAGTTCTACTTTCCTTCCAGTCACTTCTTTCGTGAGAAACTCCTTCTCAAGAAAGGATCCGTTCTTGGAAAAAAAATATTTTGCCTTCGGATCTGTGATAGAAAGTGTACCCAATTGTTTCTTTAGGGTATCCTATGAAGACGCATTTCTTCGCTTTGGGTTCTAGCTTGTCAGGCTGTAACTTCTTTACGTAAGCTTCGCAACCCCAAACTTTAAGGAAAGACAGCTTAGGTTTCTTCCCAAACCATAATTCATATGGTTTCGTTTCAACGGATTTAGATGGTGCCCTATTTAAAGTGAATGTGGCTATCTCTAATGCATAACCCCAAAACGATAACGGCAAATCAGTAAGAGACATCATAGACCGAACCATATCTAAGAGAGTTCGATTACGACGTTCGGACACACCATTACGCTGTGGTGTTCCCGGCGGTGTCAACTGTGAAAGTATTCCGCATTTCTTTAAATGCATGCCAAACTCATAACTTAGATATTCGCCTCCACGATCAGAACGCAGAAACTTAATCTTCTTGTTACGTTGATTTTCTACTTCACTTTGGAATTCCTTGAACTTCTCAAAAGTCTCGGACTTATGTTTCATAAAGTAAATATACCCATATCTACTAGAATCATCCGTGAAGGTTGGAACATAACGATAACCACCACGCAATGCTACACTCATTGGTCCGCGCACATCGGTATGTATGATTTCCAATAAGTCTGTAGCTCGCTCCATTGTACCAGAAAATGGAGTCTTCGTCATTTTTCCCATTAGACATGCTTCGCATCTGTCAAGTGACTCAAGAAGTCCATCGGAATGGAGTTTCTTCATGCGCTTCACTCCAATATGACCAAGACGACAGTGCCACATATAAGTAGAATTATCATTCAATTTAATTCGCTTAGCATCAATGTTATGAACATGTGTATCACTACTATCGAGATTTAACAAGAATAAACCATTCATCTCAGGTGCATGGCCATAAAAGGCATTACTCATATAAATTGAACAACCATTATTCTCAGACTTAAACGAATAACCGTCTTGCATTAAACAAGATCCAGATATAATGTTCATGCTCAACGCAGGTACCAAATAACAATTATTGAGGTTTAAAATTAATCCTGAAGGTACATGTAGAGGGAGCGTGCCGAAGGCGATCACATCGACCTTGGATCCATTTCCAACGTGCATCGTCACCTCGTCCCTCGTCAGGCTTCGTTTATTCCGCAGTTCCTGTTTCGAGTTACAAATGTGAGCAACTGAACCAGTATCAAATACCCAGGCACTACTACGAGAACCAGTAAGATAGACATCAATAACATGTATATCAAATATACCTTTCTTCTTGACGTGGCCGCTCTTTAGATCGGCCAAGTATTTGGAGCAATTACGCTTCCAGTGCCCCTTCCCCTGGCAGTAATAGCACACAGTCTCAGGCTTAGGACCAGCTTTAGGCTTCTCAGGAGGCGCCGCAACTTTCTTGCCGCCCTTCTTGAAGTTGCCCTTGTTAGGCTTGCCCTGCTTCTTGAAACTGGTGGTCTTGTTGACCATCAACACTTGGTTCTCCTTCCGTATTTCTACTTCAGCAGATTTTAGCATGGAGAAGAGTTCAGGTAAATCTTTGTTCATGTTATGCATGTTGTAGTTCATCACGAAGTTCTTGTAATTTGGTGGCAGTGATTGAAGGACACGATGAATACCCACCTGGTTAGGGATCATCATCCCCAAGTCACTGAGCTTCTTCGCGTGTACGTACATGGCGAACACGTGCTCACTAACGGAACTGCCCTCTTCCATCATACAGCCAAAGAACTGTTTCGAGGCCTCATAGCTCTCCACGGCCGCATGAGTTTCAAAGATAACCTTGAGCTCACGCATCCTCTCTCAAGGGTCGTGGTGCTCAAAACGCTTTTGGAGCTCTGCCTCTAGGCTGCACAGGATGGCACACTGAACTTCGAAGTACCGAGTCACTTGAGTCTCGTAAACATTCTTTACGTCCTCGGATACAGCAGGAGGTGGTGGGGGACCTAGCGGTGCATCGAGCACATATTGCAGGTTTCCACCAGTGAGGAAAATCCTCACGGTACGGAACCAGCCGATCAGTGAAGTTGCTACCATTGCTCTTAAGCTTTTCTTTCTCTAGGAACTGGTTAAAATTGATGGAGGGGGGCGCCATGATCTACAACATATTTGCAAAAAATTTAGACTAAGTTTATGATAAAATGAGTTCAATTTTAATTCTTAAATTAACTAGGTGAACTCCCACTCAAAACAACATCCCTCACATTGTCTTGGTGATTACACAAACCAAATCCACTACACCAAGTCCAATCTTCACGAGAAAAGATGTAGCTTCAAAGGCGAACACTCAAAGTGTTCATCATATCATTCATATGACTCATGCTCTACCTTTTGGTATCCCGTTACCCGAGACCATGTCTGTAGATGCTAGGCTCGTCAAGGCAACTTTAGTATCCGCGTGTGCAAATCTGGCTTGCACCCGTTGTATGCACATGTAGAGTCTATCACACCCGATCATCACGAGATGCTTCGAAACGACAAGTCTTAGCAACGGTGCATACTAAGGATGAACACTTTATTATCTTGATATTTAGTGAGAGGGATCATCTTATAATGCTACCGTCGCGATCTAAGCAAAATAAGATGCATAAAAGGATTAACATCACATGCAATTCATAATGTGTGATATGATATGGCCTTTCTTCTTGTGCTTTTGATCTCCATCTCCAAAGCACGGACATGATCTCCATCATCACCAGCATGGCGTCAAGGTCAGTGGCACCGCTTCATGGTTGTCCATCACTTATAGCTACTATAACAACTACTTGAAATAAAGCTATTACATGATGAATAGACACGCAGGTCTTTAACAAAAATTAAAAAAACCATTAGGCTCCTGCCGGTTGCCATAATACAAAAATGAACATCTCATACATCAAATATAATCATCATCACATTATGGCCATATCACATCACCAACCCTGCAAAAACAAGTAGACGCCTCTAATTTGGTTTGCTTATTTTACGTGGTTTAGGGTTTTCGAGTAAGATCCAATCTACCTACGAACATGAACCACAACGGTGATACTAGTGTTGACAATAGAAAGTGCAAATTGGAATTTTCACTATGGTGGGAGAGACAGACACCCGCAAAGCCACTTATGCAATACAAGTTGCATGTCAAGCGTGGAGCAAGTCTCATGAAACGCGGTCATGTAAAGTTAGCCCGGGCCGCTTCATCCCACCATCCCGCAAGATGCAAAGTACACAAACTAAAGAAACAAAAGCATCAAAGCTCACAAAACCATTGTGTTCTACTCGTGCAACAGATCTATGCATAGACATGGCTCTGATACCACTGATGGGTTCGTTGCATGGAAAACAAAAAAATTCCTACCGCAAAGACGAATAAATCCAAGATCTATGAAGACGCATTTCTTTGCTTTGGGTTCTAGCTTGTCAGGCTGTAACTTCTTTACGTAAGCTTCGCAACCCCAAACTTTAAGGAACGACAGCTTAGGTTTCTTCCCAAACCATAATTCATATGGTTTCGTTTCAACGGATTTAGATGGTGCCCTATTTAAAGTGAATGTGGCTATCTCTAATGCATAACCCCAAAACGATAACGGCAAATCGGTAAGAGACATCATAGACCGAACCATATCTAAGAGAGTTCGATTACGACGTTCAGACACACCATTACGCTGTGGTGTTCCCGGCGGTGTCAACTGTGAAAGTATTCCGCATTTCTTTAAATGCATGCCAAACTCATAACTTAGATATTCGCCTCCGCGATCAGAACGCAGAAACTTAATCTTCTTGTTACGTTGATTTTCTACTTCACTTTGGAATTCCTTGAACTTCTCAAAAGTCTCGGACTTATGTTTCATAAAGTAAATATACCCATATCTACTAGAATCATCCGTGAAGGTTGGAACATAACGATAACCACCACGCAATGCTACACTCATTGGTCCACGCACATCGGTATGTATGATTTCCAATAAGTCTGTAGCTCGCTCCATTGTACCAGAAAATGGAGTCTTCGTCATTTTTTCCATTAGACATGCTTCGCATCTGTCAAGTGACTCAAAGTCAAGTGACTCAAGAAGTCCATCGGAATGGAGTTTCTTCATGCGCTTCACTCCAATATGACCAAGACGACAGTGCCACATATAAGTAGAATTATCATTCAATTTAATTCGCTTAGCATCAATGTTATGAACATGTGTATCACTACTATCGAGATTTAACAATAATAAACCATTCATCTCAGGTGCATGGCCATAAAAGGCATTACTCATATAAATCGAACAACCATTTTTCTCAGACTTAAACGAATAACCGTCTTGCATTAAACAAGATCCAGATATAATGTTCATGCTCAACGCAGGTACCAAATAACAATTATTGAGGTTTAAAATTAATCCCGAAGGTACATGTAGAGGGAGCGTGCCGACGGCGATCACATCGACCTTGGATCCATTTCCAACGTGCATCGTCACCTCGTCCCTCGCCAGGCTTCGTTTATTCCGCAGTTCCTGTTTCGAGTTACAAATGTGAGCAACTGAACCAGTATCAAATACCCAGGCACTACTACGAGAACTAGTAAGATAGACATCAATAACATGTATATCAAATATACCTTTCTTCTTGACGTGGCCGCTCTTTAGATCGGCCAAGTATTTGGAGCAATTACGCTTCCAGTGCCCCTTCCCCTGGCAGTAATAGCACACAGTCTCAGGCTTAGGACCAGCTTTAGGCTTCTCAGGAGGCGCCGCAACTTTCTTGCCGCCCTTCTTGAAGTTGCCCTTGTTAGGCTTGCCCTGCTTCTTGAAACTGGTGGTCTTGTTGACCATCAACACTTGGTTCTCCTTCCATATTTCTACTTCAGCAGATTTTAGCATGGAGAAGAGTTCAGGTAAATCTTTGTTCATGTTATGCATGTTGTAGTTCATCACGAAGTTCTTGTAATTTGGTGGCAGTGATTGAAGGACACGATGAATACCCAGCTGGTTAGGGATCATCATCCCCAAGTCACTGAGCTTCTTCGCGTGTACGTACATGGCGAACACGTGCTCACTAACGGAGCTGCCCTCTTCCATCATACAGCCAAAGAACTGTTTCGAGGCCTCATAGCTCTCCATGGCCGCATGAGTTTCAAAGATAACCTTGAGCTCACGCATCCTCTCTCAAGGGTCGTGGTGCTCAAAACGCTTTTGGAGCTCTGCCTCTAGGCTGCACAGGATGGCACACTGAACTTCGGAGTACCGAGTCACTCGAGTCTCGTAAACATTCTTTACGTCCTCGGATACTGCAGGAGGTGGTGGGGGACCTAGCGGTGCATCGAGCACATATTGCAGGTTTCCACCAGTGAGGAAAATCCTCACGGTACCGAACCAGCCGATCAGTGAAGTTGCTACCATTGCTCTTAAGCTTTTCTTTCTCTAGGAACTGGTTAAAATTGATGGAGGGGGGCGCCATGATCTACAACATATTTGCAAAAAGTTTAGACTAAGTTTCTGATAAAATGAGTTCAATTTTAATTCTTAAATTAACTAGGTGAACTCCCACTCAAAACAACATCCCTCGCATTGTCTTGGTGATTACACAAACCAAATCCACTACACCAAGTCCAATCTTCACGAGAAAAGATGTAGCTTCAAAGGCGAACACTCAAAGTGTTCATCATATCATTCATATGACTCATGCTCTACCTTTCGGTATCCCGTTACCCGAGACCATGTCTGTAGATGCTAGGCTCGTCAAGGCAACTTTAGTATCCGCGTGTGCAAATCTGGCTTGCACCCGTTGTATGCACATGTAGAGTCTATCACACCCGATCATCACGAGATGCTTCGAAACGACAAGTCTTAGCAACGGTGCATACTAAGGATGAACACTTTATTATCTTGATATTTAGTGAGAGGGATCATCTTATAATGCTACCGTCGCGATCTAAGCAAAATAAGATGCATAAAAGGATTAACATCACATGCAATTCATAATGTGTGATATGATATGGCCTCTCTTCTTGTGCTTTTGATCTCCATCTCCAAAGCACGGACATGATCTCCATCATCACCAGCATGGCATCAAGGTTAGTGGCACCGCTTCATGGTTGTCCATCACTTATAGCTACTATTTTTTTTTGACCAAGAACTGTAGGGCAAAACCCCCACAGCAATTTATTAAAGCTTTTAACTGTACATAGACAAACTATTTACAAACAGAAAGGAGAAAAAGAAAGATTACAACAAAGAGTCAATCCATGATTTGAAAGAAGCAGAATGCTTATCCTTGACTCTATGCACATGCAAAGAGGCTTCATGCACAAACTGTGCCTTCCAAGATCCAAAAGAAGGTCTAATGTGCTCAAAAATTTTGCTGTTCCTTTGCTTCCAAATAAGCCAGCATGCCAGAATAACCACTTCTGCAAAGAAAGGTTTAGCAAACTCCTTCCTGGCTTGAAAAAACATGCCTTCAATGGTGTCTCCTTGTGGCCAATCCACCTTTAGATAGGACCAAACTCTTCTGCTAAAATTACAGTCGAAAAACAAATGAATCCAATCTTCTGTCTGGTTAGCATGGCACAGAACACATGTATAATCATTAGTGACATGCCAGTTCCTTCTTCTCAACATATCACGTGTATTCAGCCTATCACTTATCAGCAGCCAAGCAAAAACCTTTATCCTTAGGACTACCTTACTCCTCCAGATCCAGCAATGTAGTTTACTGTTTGGTATATGAGAGAAACAGTACTGATAATATAAATGTGAAGTAAAAACTCCCTCCTTCCAGATAGTTTTCCAAACATCTTTCCCATCCTCAGCAATCTGTACTGTATCCAAAAAGTCTTGCATAGCAATGTATTCTCCATAAGCCTGCTGTGATAATGGAAGATAAAAGAGAGATGACCTATCTTCACAAAGCTTCACTTCCTTTACTGATAGCAGTGGGTTGAGAGCAAAAGAGTGTAATCTTGGAAACTGCTTTGAAGGCACAATGCCATTCCAATTATCATTCCAGAAAAGAACAGAGTCACCACATCCAACAGAAACAGTACAAACTTCTCTATATTTATCCACCAACTTCATAATATCTCTCCACCAAAAGGAACCACATAAATTTGTTGCCTGTGGGACTCCATTTGGATAATAGTTCCAAACCAATTTCACCCATGGAATTTCCTCTTTATTATAAAACTTGTGTAAATGCTTCATAAGAAGAGCATCATTTTGTTTCTCAAAATCCATAATTCCCAGACCACCCTTTTCTTTTGGCTTACAGATCATGTCCCAAGCAGCAAGTGATTTCCCTTTTGAATCAGATTTCCTATCACTCCATAGACAGTGTCTAATTATTCTGTTCAACTGTTTTATGATTCCAGGTGGTATATCAAGAGAGCATAGGAAGAAAATGGGCATTGAGCTCAAGCAAGATCTTATCAACTGCAATCATCCTCCATATGCTAGAAAAGTAGATGTAGCTACCAACCTCCTTTCTAGTCTATCCACCAGAGGCATTAAATCTTGAATCTTTGGCCTAGTTGTTCCCAAAGGGAGCCCAAGATATGTAAATGGCATTCCCTGGACAGTACAACCAAAAACCTGAGCCAGACTACTTGCCTGATCATCTGAGATATTTATAGGCAGCAAACAAGATTTATGGTAATTCACATATAGACCTGTTGATTTACTGAAATCATTCAAAGCCTCTTTAAGAACCAGTAACTGTGCCTCATCTGCTTGCATAATTAACAAAGTGTCATCAGCATACTGCAGGATGGGAAAATCAGGATCCCCAGTAATTATAGGAAGTTGGATCAAATTATTGTGCAACAGATTATTGACCACTGACTGCAAGACATCTCCCCCCAAGACATACAGAAGTGGGGAAAGAGGATCCCCCTGTCTGACACCCCTTTTACATTTAAACTGCTTCCCAGGCACACCATTAAGCAAAACAGAGGAAGAACCAGAGGTAAGAAAATCTTTGACCCATCTTAACCATTGTTCATTAAACCCCTTATGCCTCAAAATCTGCAACAGAGCTTCATGCTCAATAGTATCAAAAGCCTTCTCAAAATCCAATTTCAGAATTATGCAAGGAGCACCAGTAGATTTACACTGGTAAATATATTCAAAAGCCCAAGCCACACAATCATGAATAGTCCTATTCTTGATGAAACCATACTGATTTTTATGTAAGCATTGGATAATGACATCTTGCAATCTATCAGCTGCCATTTTGGTGAGAAACTTCAGACAGCAGTTTGTTAAAGAAATAGGTCTATAATCATTGATCTTCTCAGGGCTATGACATTTTGGGATCAAAGTAATGTAAGAAGTATTTATAACAACTATAACAACTACTTGAAATAAAGCTATTACATGATGAATAGACATGCAGGTCTTTAACAAAAATTAAAAACAACCATTAGGCTCCTGCCAGTTGCCATAATACAAAAATGAACATCTCATACATCAAATATAATCATCATCACATTATGGCCATATCACATCACCAACCCTGCAAAAACAAGTAGACGCCTCTAATTTGGTTTGCATATTTTATGTGGTTTAGGGTTTTCGAGTAAGATCCAATCTACCTACGAACATGAACCACAACGGTGATACTAGTGTTGACAATAGAAAGTGCAAATTGGAATCTTCACTATGGTGGGAGAGACAGACACCCGCAAAGCCACTTATGCAATACAAGTTGCATGTCAAGCGTGGAGCAAGTCTCATGAAACGCGGTCATGTAAAGTTAGCCCGGGCCGCTTCATCCCACCATCCCGCAAGATGCAAAGTACACAAACTAAAGCAACAAAAGCATCAAAGCCCACAAAACCATTGTGTTCTACTCGTGCAACAGATCTATGCATAGACATGGCTCTGATACCACTGATGGGTTCGTTGCATGGAAAACAAAAAATTTCCTACCGCAAAGACGAATAAATCCAAGATCTAATCTATGGAAAAGCCAAGATCTAATCTACAAGATCGGAGCAACGAGATGGAGATGAGACTAACCCTTGAAGATTCCAAATCCTACGAGATTAATCTCGTTATTGGAGTAGACGATCATTCCGGTGCTGCAATCCGGCAGCACTTCCGTACTCTGTCGCGCGTACGGTGTCGATGAAGCCCCTTCCTCTCCCCGTTCCAATGGGCAGCGGAGGTGTGGTAGATCTCCACGGAATCCCAGCAGCACGACGGCGTGGTGGTGGTGGTGGAGAAGAATTACTTCAGGGCTTCGCCTAAGCCTGAGCAGCGTATGGAGGAGGAAGAGAGGGGGGCGGCTAGGGTTGGAAGGATGGGTGTGGTGGCCGGCCACCCCCTCCCCTATTTATATAGGGGGAGGGGTCATCCTAGGGTTCCCCCTTGGCCCCACCTATCCCTTGGCCGGCGCATGAGGGGGGGACTTTTCTTCCCCCTCAAGCCTTCCCCTTATCTCTTCATTTAAACACTTTATTTTAGAGATAGATCTTATCTCTAGATTTAAACCATTTAAATTTAGAGATGGATCTTATCTCTAATGGGTAGGCCGGCCTGGGCCCACATGTCATAGTGGGCAGGCCCCACCATGCCATGTGGTGCCTATGTGGCCTCTCCCGGGGTGGTGGGCCCACTTGTGGCCCTCTAGAACCTTCTAGAAGCTCCGGTCGAAACACCGGACTTTTTCCCGAACCCCGGAAAATGACTTCCCTTATATGAATCTTATTCTCCGGACCATTCCGGACCTCTTCGTGATATCCTGGATCCCATCCGAGACTCCGAACAAAAACTTCGGACTCCATCTCATATTCCGAATCTACTTATGAGACATCGAACCTTAAGCGCGTCACCCTACGGTTCGCGAACTATGCAGACATGGTCGAGACTCCTCTCCGAGCAATAAACAATAGCGAGATCTGGAGATCCATATTGGCTCCCACATATTCAACGATGACTTTAGTGATCGATTGAACCATTTACATATGATGTCGATTCCCTTTGTCTCGCGATATTTTACTTGTCCGAGGTTCGATCATCGGTATCTCCATACCTTGTTCAACCTCGTTACCGACAAGTACTCTTTACTCGTACCGTGGTATGTCATCTCTTATGATCCAATCATATGCTTGCAAGCTAATCAGACGACATTCCACCGAGAGGGCCCAGAGTATATCTATCTGTCATCGGGATGGACAACTCCCACTATTGATCCATATGCCTCAACTCACACTTTCCGAATACTTAATCCCATCTTTATAACCACCCATTTACGCAATGGCATTTGATGTAATCAAAGTACCCTTCCGGTGTAAGTGATTTACATGATCTCATGGTCGAAGGACTAAGGCAACTATGTATCGAAAGCTTATAGCAAATTGAACTTAATGACTTGATCTTATGCTACACTCATTTGGGTGTGTGTCCATTATATCATTCAACCAATGACATAACCTTGTTATTAATAACATCCAATGTTCATGATCACGAAACCATGATCATCCATTAATCAACAAGCTAGTTATACAAGAGGCTTACTAGGGACTCCTTGTTGTTTACATAACACACATGTATCAATGTTTCGGTTAATACAATTCTAGCATGGTATGCAAACATTTGTCATAAACACAAAGATATTATAATAACCACTTTATTATTGCCTCTTGGGCATATCTCCAACAGTAGCGTGGTAGAAAAGAATCTGCACTATATCCCGGGCCCTCCAGGGCCGTTTGGGGTGCGAGAAATTTAACCTATGCCTCACTGTTGTGGGTATACTTTATGGGTATATCAACGACATGGCCTAGACCCGGCAAGCCCGGGTGGCCCACAGACGGTGATGTGGCATGTGGCCCATCGGGCGGCCCAGTTGATGTAGATCATGATGGATGAAGACATGAAGTCCAGCCGAGGAATCAGGAGCCGGATCTTAACCGACCTACGAAGGAGGCCGGATCCGTGAAGGCCCATGAAGTGTCCGGATCCAGTACGACAGTAAGGGAAGGCGGATCCTTGACATGCACGGCAATGTAATATTCCGTAGTTAGGCAACTTGTATTCCGGCTAGGACTCTCCGTGTAAACCCTAGATCCGAGTGCCTTTATAAGCTAGATCCTGGGAGCCCTAGAGGGACAACCACAACTCATTGTAACAACGCGAAAGCGCCCAGATAATTCCAGACAAGCAGCAGTAGGCGCTATCATCGTGTAGGTGTTCCGAAGCTGGGTAACTCGCGTACCACCATCCCGAGGACCCTCCGCCCAATGGGTAACGACAATAACGGACCGCTCGGGTCGTTCCTGTAACATCCAAAGTTTTAAACAAACAAAGAAGAAAATGAATTTCCCTTTTTCCAAAAATTGGAGCCAACAAAAACTTTAATTGCATTACTTGGTGTGCATGGTGATCATGCATATATGTAGTGCTTTTCCATGTTTGTTGTGTGAAATGTTTGGAAATGATCTTAAACCCTAAACCTTGCTCTTTGGAGTCAAAAAGAAACAAAGCAAAAGAAAAATACAAAAAAGGCATATGTGAGATTATGGCTATTTTTGCAAATAATGACCTATGCCATATTTACTTTACCAAAATGGTTGTTAACCATTATTAAACTAAACCTAACACTCAATGAACCCAAAACAATGACCTTTGGTCAAAGAAAAAGAAAATAAAATAAAAAAATGGAATTCACATATGAGCCTATGGACACTTTTGCAAATCTTAACCTAGGCCATTTTACTTTGTGTTGATGGTTTGGAAACAATACTAAACTCAAAATAATAACATTTGAATCAAAAAAATGCAAAACAAATCAAAAGAAAAATCAAAATCAAGTCACATATGATAATGGTCATATGTGACAATTTTAACATGTTACCCACTTTGGGCCCCTGTGGTTATTCATTTCTAAACCAAAATTGCTCAACTCTTTGAACCTCATCCAATACCTCATCAAGGTGAACACTTTTGGTGTTGACCAACCTTGCAAATTCATTTTCAAATTCTTATTATAAGCAACCAAAGTGACAACATTGAATCAGATTCTAGATCACCTCACATTTGAATTTCACCAAAACACTTCTAAAATTCAAACCAAGGCGAGCAAGAGGTGCCAAATATTAATTGAATCACACCCATAAAAGATTTTGTCCAAATTCAAAGTTGAATTTCTTGGGGCCATTTCATCGAACACATGGTGTGCACCAATCTGCCAACTCAATACATCTCTTTATCCAATGGATTTTTGACTAAACCATCTGTGCTTAGGTCACCACTCACTCCCTCTTGGACCTCCTGGACAATGCCAAGCCTTTACAACCACTGTTCCTTGAAAGAAATGACCATGCCAACCTATGTCATGCACTCATGTCAACCCTCTCTCCACTCCTCTCTAGCCTCACCAACCATGTCAAATAGACAGCACACACTCCCCTGGTCATGCTCATGCACGCCATTGGCCAAGGAGAGCACCACATCGCCCTGGCCAGGACGTGCCCACGACGCCCAGACGAGCCAAGACGCGCACGGACACGTCCCTGGACACGCCAGAGCGTTGCCTCGCCCCGTTGACTCCGTCCTCCCCTCGCCCTCTCCTCTCGGCCACGCCATCACCATGACACCAGCAACCGCCCAGACATCCCCATTGGGCCGCGCGAGCCCTGTAGCCGCCGTCACCGTCGACGATCTTCGCCACGGTACATCACGGCCGCATGACGATGACGACCGCCACCGTCCACCATTTTCGATGCCATGACGCATGTCCTGCTCGCCATGACACCCTGAACAGCTCTGCGTCCTCGCCCGAGCCTCTCCGCCGCTGTGGCATCATCGACGACGGCGACCTGCCTGTGCCGCCCTGCCCTCTCGCTCGCTATAAATAGAGGCATCCTCAGCACGATTTCTTCACGCCCTCTCACTCACCACTCCTCACTGAGCCTCCTCCACTCCTCGCGCCTCCACATTGCCCTCTCCCTCGCTGGAATTTCATCGGAGACCGCCGCACTAGTAGCAAGACGGAGACGACGATTCCGTCCACCCCCGGAGCTGCCACGACCACCGTTGGCTTCCTCATCGTCCGCAACGTCGCCCTGCTTCATCGCCGACGATCGCCGGAGCTCCGGTGAGTCTCCGACCCCCTAGGCTCGCCGCGGCCAGGGTTGGATCTCGTCGGAGACGACGACGACCGTGCGTCGTTCGATCCCCTTCTAATCATGCGGCTCACCTCGCGAGTACCGTTTCGGTGTGTTAAGAGTCGCTGACAGGTGGAGCCCCTTGTCAGGCGGCCCGTGCGCATGAGACGCGTAGTTGGGCCGGCCTGCTCCTCTTTTTTCTCTTTGGCCCATTAACGTCCCGCCGAAGCCCACCGTTTGAATTTCGTTTAATTCGATTTATTCAAATCCAATATTGGTGCTGTGTTTGAAATTGAATAAAAACAAATCTACTGATCCAATTGAGTTGATTCAAATTGTGTGTGAAAGTAGATGAAAAGATCTAGCCAACCCCACTGGTCTCAACCCTTGTTTCGTTATAGATCACTTGCAATAAAAATGACAAGGCAGTACCTTTTCAAAATTCAAACATTTATTTAAAATCAACCATAAATTATTTTGAGTTAATTCCAACTCTCATAAATCACATTTCAAAAAATCTAATTGTTTATGCAAAAATATGACATAGTTATTTCATCTGAACATGGGCTAGATTCAAATAATGGCCATGTGGCCATTTCTAGCTCATTTAAATTATTTCAAAAATAGTATTTAAATTCTATGGGATATAGCATCTCATTTAAATCACTTTCACAAGTAACTCAATGTGAGGTGATGACATTAGTCTTCACGACCCCATATGTTACTACTTGAGAAAATTAAATCATTTCCAAAGTGGTATTTAAATGGTATGAGATGTAGTATCTCATTTAAATCATTTTCCCAAATGGTAAATATGAAGTGTTGACTTTGGTCAACATGATCTCATACTTATTATTTGAGGATATTAAATCTTAATAATATTCAATGAGAGGAAATTATTTCTCAAAGGAAATAAATAGAAACCCTAATAAATATTTCAATGAGAGGAAAATATTTTTCTTAAAAGGAAACAAAGCCAACCACCATGTTAATAATGTTGCGATGCTAGATTAGCTTGTATGATCCCTTTGAGTGTTAAGTCTAGTACTTAAGTATTGTTTGGTGATTGTTACCTCGTATCCGTTTATAGACGCTAGTACCGAAGGCTACAAGGAAGAGGAGGTCTTCTACGAAGAAGAAGAGGAACACTTCTACAACTATACCACTCAAGGCAAGCTATTACCAATACAAGATCCCATACTACAAGCTATACCTTTGCAAGATACTCTTGCAATATTATGGTGTTTCTGGATTTATCCAAGCCCAAGTTTTTATCTTGCAATCATTTACTTTGTTTACCAAGGCTTTTGTCTTATAGTTGATTTGGTCTAGAGATGGAATACTACAAGAGCATCACATTTAGCCTAGCTGAAATTTAGTTAGCACCCCTCATGACTAGTTGCTAGTGCTAAGGACAAAATCTTGATCACTCTGGATGGGAACACTTGAGTCAAATGATTTTTGAAAACCTTGGAATGATGAGTCATTCTATTGAAAGTTTTGGAAGGTGAATATGACTTTTGGTGAACGAGGTGACTCTTTGACAAAAACTGATGGTTGGGTTCGGATGCGATACCATTCCAATTTTTAAGTACCCCCACAATACCTGAATCTGGGTAGGGCTTAACTGGAAACTTATGTATGTTAGTACGGGTTCCCTCTGAACAAGCGTCATAGGGGTTATGCCGAGGCTGCCTCCGTTGAAAGTGAAATGACGTGAAATAAGGTGAATGTCCTACCCAAGCCCTTTGCAGTTCCCAGGATGGCGGTTTGCCATGGCTGGGAGGCCAAACTCATAGGGAGAGGTGCCTATACTAGGGTATGTAATTGAAAGGTTATGATTGGTAGTCCACACACTGAGTGTGATAAATCAGGGCCAGTTACCCCTGACGGATTATTGCAATTATTGTGGCAAAAGTGGGCGACCTCTGCAGAGTGTTAAACTATTCGAATAGCCGTGTCCGCGGTCATGGACAGTTGGAAAGGCCATACTGTTCCGTCATCAAAACTTTTCAAAACATGACTGGTGACTTGTGACTTGAACTTGAATTGTGACTTTGACTTGACTACCACCAAGTTGTGGGAATGACACTAATGTTCCCACTTGAGTAATTTTTGACAAGTAAGGAGTCTTTGACTATCAAAGTGTTTGAGAAATAAAACTGGCTTTATGAAAATAAACCTAGAAGCTTAGAACCATGATTAGAGCTATTAGTACTTCTATTAGTGATAGTTTGCGAGTACTTTAAAAGTACTCACGGCTTTGTCCTTGGCTATTCAAATGGCCAGACTATGAAGAGGAGAACCAGTACCAGGAGGATGGACAGCAGGACGTCTATGATAACTAGGACTACTTCCTGACGTCAGCGTTGTATGTGGAATAGATGGGCCGCTACTACGTTTCTTCCGCTATGTGCTATGTATTTGAACTTTAGATCAATTGTTGTATCAAGACTGGATCATGTGATCCTTTGGTGTAAGACTATGATGGTTTGTAATGAATGATGTTCTGTGATATCAATCTATTATGTCTCGCAAAAACAATATTCCTGGGATTGCGATGTATGGCATAATAGGCATCTGGACTTAGAAATCCGGGTGTTGACAGTTCCCCTCCAGGGCGACTCGGGGCGGAACCCTAGCCCCCACCGCCGCCGTCTTCCCCTCCCCCTCCTCCCCCTCCACGTCCCCGGAGGCTGCTGCCGGCGAAGCCGGGCGCGACCGGTGATGGGGGCGGCGGGGATCCTCACGTGGACCCCTGGTGCGGCGGATGGAGGCTCGCCTCCGCACTGGGGGGTGGCCCCAACACTTGGAGGATGATGGCGGCGCGGCCCTCTCGCCAGGCGGGCGGCGATGGCGGCGGTGGCGTGGCCCTGGTATCTGGTGGCGCAGCTTCTCCTCACTTCCTCGCCGACGGGCGGGCGGTGATAGGGCGGCGGCGCGGTCGTCTCCTTTCGTCCTCGCTTCGGTATCGCTGGGCAGGCGGTGATGGGGACGGATCTCGTACTACTCCTCCTCAAGGTCTGGGACCACGACACCAAGGGCGGCGGCCCTCGATGGCGGGGACGGCGTCGACCTGGTGGCAGGTGGCGGGCGTTTGGTGCCACTGATCGTGGCACCGCGGTGGTGGTCTTCTCTCTCGCCGAAGGAGATCGGCTAGTTGTGTGGATAGCTGTGGCGGATCGCGATCCGTCGCCTAGGTCCCGATGGCGAGGCGCAGCTGCCGGTGAAAGCCGGCCCGGACTTCGGTCATGGCGGATGATGGCGGCGTGTTTCGTCGTTACCTTGTTGAAGGCATTGTCTCTGCAGTCTGCATTCTTCGCATGAGCCGCTCCAAGGGAAACCCTAGATCCGGGTCTCCTAGATCGGAAGATGGCGGTGCGCAACGCTGTTCTTCCTGTTGGGGGCATCGTTTTTGGAGCAGACAACGGATGGCGGTGGTGCTGAGGTGGAGCGGTGTGCTTTTGCTGTGTCGGCGTCGCCGTGTCGCCACGACATGGTGTAGTGGTGTCTCGGGACAAATGCAGTGTGATGGACTCGCACAGGATGGTGGAGTCGTCTGGCGTCGTGGCGGCATCGATGGCAGGCCTGGCATGGTCAATGCGATGATCTCTCTTGAAGATGGAGTCGAGGAAGACGGCAGTAGCAACTTCTATGGCGTGTGCGTTGGCGTATGCAGATAGTCTGCTTGACTGAATGTGCTTCTCATCTGCTATTGGACGGCCTGGGAAGCCATTTGGTTTTTGGTTGATGTGAGTTGGTGAACTGTCACCCCCTTCATCCCTCTGTAGGTTTAGCGAGGTGGCTTCGAGTTTGATTTTTTGTATTGCTCTTGTAAGGTGTTGTGAATAATCTAATAAAAAAGCTGTGTGCATCCCTTGGATGCAGAAGCTGGGGCGATATTTTCCCCATTTCGGAAAAAAAAACTATATCCCTGGCCCTGGCAGTGGCACTAGGTAATAAAATAATATTAAAAAAATCGGGTCAAAATGTTTGGAAACATTGACTCGTCCTTATCCTCTCAAGTACAGTAAAGGTAAGAAATATTTGGACAATATACATAGATACTCTGAATAAATCTTCATCTCGGGAGTATTTTCATTGACGATGATACAAAAGGAAGGAACATTAATCAACTATACGCAAATATAGTGTAAGTTTCCAAAAGAATGTATATAGATTGCGTTTCCTGCCTATTCCCCGTACCAGGTTGTCTTCCCACCAACAACGCCAGTTATAACATTCTATATCTAGAGGAACTAGATAGACCAGGTAGTATGCACCTTTTTCTGCACCTAGTCACAAAATAGAACAGGTAGGCAAAATTTACAAGTATATATATATATGTCTCATATGCAATTATCTCTTCCAAATATCCATTCAGCCAACAAGCAAACAAATACCTCTTCTTACTAAGTCCCCTAGCCTACCACCGCACCCATATCCCACAACTTCGTGAAATCTTGTCTTCGTAATGGAGAATGTCGTCGTGTTGATTGTTGGTGCGGGTCCTGCAGGCCTCGCAACAGCAGCGTGCCTAACCCAATTCTCCATTCCTTACGTAATCGTCGAGCGTGAGGACTGCAGCGCGTCACTTTGGCGCAACCGCGCATACGACCGCTTGAAGCTGCATCTCGCAAAGGAGTTCTGTGAGTTACCACGCATGTCATATCCACCAGATGCACCAACATACATACCAAAAGCCCTATTTCTGAAGTACTTGGATGAATATATGGAGCGTTTCAATATTCAACCAAAGTATCTCACTAGCGTGGAGTCATCCAAATATGACGACGATAAGAAGTATTGGTCCATTGTGGCTCGTGACATGGTGGAGGGCACAACAATAAATTTTATTGCAAAGTTCCTTGTTGTGGCGAGTGGTGAGAATAGTGCAGAGAATATTCCTGAGATCCCTGAACTTCATAGTTTTCCGGGTGAGGTCATCCACTCGTCAAGATACAAGTCAGGCAAAAGCTTCTCAGGTAAGAGCGTGTTGGTCATTGGATCTGGCAACTCTGGGATGGAAATCGCTTACGACCTTGCGACACATGGTGCCAATACTTCGATTGTTATACGAAGCCCGGTATGTGCACTATATAATTTCAATTGGTCATAGGGATATAATTTCTTAGTATTATTACTACTAGAATGATATTTTATTTCTAGCATATTGTATCAGATGTGTGACAGTATTTTGTGGCTGCAGATTCATGTAATGACAAAGGAACTAATCCGGTTGGGGATGACACTAGCCCAGCATCTTCCCCTGAATCTAGTGGATAGCCTCCTTGTTATGGCGACAAAATACATATTTGGGGACCTATCAAGGCATGGCATCAGAATGCCAAAAATGGGTCCAATGACCCTCAAGTCAAAAACTGGCCGATCTGCTGTGATTGATGTTGGGACTGTCGGGTTAATAAAAAGAGGCATCATCAAAGTAAGTATATTTTGGAACATATATTTTGATTAACTATGCCAGTTTATTAATATTTACTTTACCTATTGCAGGTTGAAGGAAGCATTATTAAGATCATGGGCAACATAGTAAAATGTCAATCTGGGAATGAACCCCCATTTGATGCAATTGTGTTTGCAACTGGGTACAAGAGCACAACAAATATGTGGCTCAAGGTACTAACATAAACTTTTGAATTTTCCCAAGTCATATTTATATTTTTGCAACAATTATTAAATCTCCTAATCGAGCAATATATTATTTTTGAGCGCAGAATGGTGAGAGCATGTTAAATGATAATGGACTGCCAACCAAAGAATATCCAAATCACTGGAAAGGTGAAAATAGACTCTACTGTGCTGGGTTGGCAAGGAGAGGATTGGCTGGTATTGCTGCAGATGCTAAGAATATCGCTGATGACATTAAATCTGTTATACGCTCTATGTGCGGCTAAATTAGCTTTTATATGTAGTATAGCAGGCAAGTGCATTAGACTATTATACCTGTGAGACATGTTCATGTTAAGGCTCATATGTAGTAAGCTCTGCTCTTGGATATTATGGACAAGGGCATTCTAGTTCTATACTTGTTGTGTAAAAGGGCTTCATAACATTTGTTAAACTTACGATTGTCACATGTGTTCTAGTTACTGGAAAAAAATTATATATGCAAAAGTCCTGCGATGGTTTCTTTATGAAAGTTTCAGTGCCATGTTTATCCCCAACAGTGAACCTAGAGATAAACAAATCAGCCTCAACTCTACTGCATTATTCCCTAGAATCCATTTCAGGTACTGTGCTACTATTCATCATTCTTAAAATGACACAACATGATAAGAGTTATATACTGTATGAAAGCAGAATAGCAAGTGCATTACACTATTTATGCCTCCGAGACATTTTCATGTCAAGGCTCATATGTGCTAGGAGTAAGTTCCGCTCTTGTACATTATCATGAGGGATTTCTAGTTCTATACTCGTTCAGTAAAAGAGCTTCATAACTTGCGTTGAACTTACGGTTGTCAACCGTATTATATTTAGTTGGATTTATATATACAGAAGTCCTGTGATAAGTAGCGCGGTTTCTGTATTAAAAAAATTGGTTTCGTGTTTATCCCGATAACGAACCAGGAGGTACACATATCGGCCTCGACTCAACCGCATTATTCTCTACAATCCACTTCGGGTACTACACTGCTATTCATCAGTCTTAAAATGACGCTACGTGATGAGAGTTATTGTATGAAAGTAGAAGGGCCGTTGATTGTGGTAACTGTAAAATCCAATGTTAGAAGCTTCTACAAAAAATAATTTTAGGTATATCCTAGAATAAACAATTGTTGCACAAAATAACTAGTTCTTGAAGATGAATGCAACTCCTCATTTCGTCAATATGACATGCCCACCAATGCAAAGCTAGTTCTAGGAGAACTGAATTTTGACGTCACATAAATCAGTTTCTATATGTAGTTTAACATGGCCAGGTGTGGTTGTTGTTGATTACCCTTAGAAAGTGTGGTTGTTGATATCTTTGGGACACCTTCATGTCAAGGCGCATATGTGCTAGGCAGCTAGGGAGTAAGATCTGCTCATGTATACTATCGATAAGGGCCTTGTAGTAGTGCTCTCGCTGTGTAAAAGATATTCCTAATTTTTATTGAACTTACAGTTCTCTACCGTATTCTTTTTAATCCAACTTGTATATGCAGAAGTCCTTGGACCAGTATTGTATTAGAGCAAGTTCAACCCCAGTAGCTATATGGGTCACCAAATCGACATTTGATGACTAACCAGTCACCAACCACGAGGAAAAAAAGAGAATCACCAAAACCCTACCCGCAAAAAAACCCCTCCCCGTGCGAGACAAATTTGCAAACCTGTAAAAAGGTAGGAAGATCGCAAAGCTGGTCAGGCCGTTCCATCCCACGCTGCTCGGAAGGAGAAGTCGTGAGAGGTTTCCTCCTTTTTCTATACTGCGCCGCTGCAGCCAGAAAGAAAGAAAACTCCCAAGTCTTCCCTCTTTTTCTCTTCCTTGTGCCGTGTCCAATCTGGACAAAATGGAGCGCACCGAGGGGGAGGTTAAATGACAATGGACTACCGAACAAAGAATATCCAAATCACTGCAAAGGTGAAAATAGGCTCTACTGTGCTGGGTTGGTGATGAGAGGGTTTGTTCGTATTGCTGCGGATCCTAAGAATATCACCAATGACATTAAATCTATGATAGGCTCTATGTGCGGCTAAATTAGCTTTTATATGTAGTTCAACAGGCAAGTGCATTATACTATTTATGCCTCCGGGACATATTCATGTCAAGGCTCATATGTGCTAGGAGTAAGCTCTGCTCTTGTATATTTTCAACAAGGGCTTTCTAGTTCTATACTCATTCAGTAAAAGAGCTTCATAACTTGTGTTGAACTTACTTGAATTTAGGTATGCAAAAGTCATGTAATCAGTAGTGTGGTTTCTGTATAAAAATTTTGGTGCCATTTTTATCCCAATAGTGAACCAGGAGGTGATCATATCAGCCTCGAATCAGCCGCATTATTCGGTAGCACCCATGTTAATATGTTTCGAGAAACTTTTTTTCGGGCTAAAAGTTATCAACCCTCTCTGTTTGAATAATCAACCCCTCCGTACTTAAGTGATCAAGAGTGAATGTATAAAATTATCAACCTGATGCAGGCTATTGAGAAAAAGTTCTGCATGCATGCACAAAATAGATGAATTTGCTGATGTCAGCGAAATCTTTCCAAATTTGAAAATTCAAAACATTTTAACTTTCAAACGACAACTCAAAATTAAGATCCGCTTTCACCAATAAAATCGTCTCGACGAGATCTTCAAAACTAGCACTCATGTTGATATGTTTCGAGAAACTTTTTTTCGGGCTAAAAGTTATCAACCCTCTCTGTTTGAATAATCAACCCCTTCGTACTTAAGTGATCAACGGTGAATGTATAAAATTATCAACCTGGTGCAGGCTATTGAGGGGAAAGTTCTACATGCATGCACAAAAAGACGAATCTGCTGATGTCAGCGGAATATTTCCCAAATTTGAAAATTCAAAACGTTTTAACTTTTAAACAACAGCTCCAAATTAAGATTCGCTTTCACTAATAAATCCGTCTCAACGAGATGTTCAAAACTAGCACTCATGTTGATATGTTTCGAGAAACTTTTTTCGGGCTAAAAGTTATCAACCCTCTCTGTTTGAATAATCAACCCCTCCGTAATTAAGTGATCAACGGTGAATGTATAAAATTATCAACCTGGTGCAGGCTATTGAGGGAAAGTTCTGCATGCGTGCAAAAAAGACGAATCTGCTGATGTCAGCGGAATGTTTCCCAAATTTGAAAATTTAAAACATTTTAACTTTTAAACAACAACTCCAAATTAAGATTCGCTTTCACCAATAAATCCGCCTCGACGACATCTTCAAAAGTAGCACCAATGTTGATATGTTTCGAGAAACTTTTTTTCGGGCTAAAAGTTATCAATCCTCTCTATTTAAATAATCAACCCTCCGTACTCGAGTGATCAACGGTAAAATGTATAAAATTATTAACCCCAAAGTTAATTTTATTTTAAATATTTTAGCGAATCTTTTTTAGTTTAGAAGCTATCAACCCGGTGTCATATTATTTATCAACAGTAAATATGAATAACTACCAAACCAAAAAATCTAATTTAATTTTGAATATTTTAGCGACACTTTTTAGTTTACAATTTATCAATCCGGTGCCCGTTATTTATCGATGGTAAATATAAATAACTACCAACCCTAAAAAGTATTTTATTTAGAATATTTTAGCAAACATTTTTTATTTTACAAGCTATCAACCTGGTGCCTCATTATTTATCAACGGTAAATATAAATAAATAATAACCCTAAAAAGTATTTCATTTAGAATATTTTAGCGACTCTCTTTTAATTTACAAGCTATCAACCTGGTGACCCGCTATTTATCAATGGTAAGTATAAATAAATATCAACCCTAAAATTTTAATTTTATTTAAAATATGTAGCGACTCTTTTTTTATTTACAAGTTATCAACCCAGTGCCCCGTTATTTATCAACGGTAAATATAAATACCTAGTAACCCTGAAAAGTAATTTTCATTTAGAATATTTTAGCAACTTTTTTTAGCTTACAACTTAAAACAGTAGTTAATTTGAGTAGCAAGTGGTAGTTCATTTGAGTTGCAAGTGGATCTACCCACCCGTTATTTTCCCCCTTAAAAACCACTGGCCCGAAAAAGGGAATTATAAAATTAAACCAAAAAAACATGAATTACCGTACGAAATAACAACATAAAGGGAATTGCAAAAAAAGAGAATTGTCAAAAGGGAATTGCAAATAAAGAGAATTGAAAGTATGCGTCGTGCTGAAAAAGAGAGCGAGATGCTCTGTGCATGCATGCAACAACTTGTGAGAGCTAGCCTCATGCTAAAAAGTTGGCTCATTAAATGCAAACCCATGAGATACTTTATGCATGCATGCAGTGTAAACGCTCTTGGTTGTATGCAACTTGCAAGTGGGAGCGTGAGCTGTTAGTGTGAACACAAAGCTACATGTGAACGTAATTAAACACTACGAGACAAAAAAGAAATTGACTTCGCGCATGACGCGAGCGCTACCGCGCAAAAAAACAGATCGCTCGAGCGATCGATTGCTGAGGGAATTCGTCAATAAGGGCCTTCTAGTAGTTATCTCGCTGTGCTTCCTATTTTTTATTGAACTTACAGTTTTCTACCGCATTCTATTTAATACAATTTATATATGCAGAAGTCCTGGGACCAGCAGTGTATTAGAGAAACTGGGGAAGTTGAACCTAGTAGCTATCTTTTTTCGCGAAAATCCAAAAGCTTTGTGTTTCGATGCATTGTGATAGATAAAAAGAGTTTATGTACAAGTCTGAGGACGGACGTATCACGCCGTACAACTCGACCTAAGAAAAGGAAGAAAAAAATTAAACTAGAGGAGTAACTAGCGCACACCCCGGGCTCCCGCGTCCGCCCATTGCCACACCTCGGCCACGATGTTGTTGAACAAGGATATCACCGAAGGCCGTGCATTGTCGAAGACCACCGCGTTCCGGTGTTTCTAAATCCACCATGCCGTAAGCATGATAATCGACGAAGTGCCCTTACGCAGTTGGCGAGGGGCGTTACGCACCACTAGCGACCCCCAACCTAGTAGCTATCAGTTTCACCAAATCGACAGTCAACGGATCTTGAATTTGTGCAGGGTAAAAAAGTTATCACTTAACTATGAAATAAAAGAAAGAAAAAGAAATCAGGTCTCCACTCTCCAGTCTCCACCAGTGCCGACCTTCTCCTCTATTAGCCGCGGTCGCTCGTGGTTCTCGACGTCCAGGACGGGCGCCGGGTTGAGGACAATGCGCGCCCGACGTAGAGACCTATGCAGGGGCAGGGTGGAAGTGGCGGCGGGGTGGCTGTGACGCCTGTTGTGGATATACTTCATGGTTATACCAATGATGTAATCCCCAATACCTCCAAGTTGGGGTGGCTCACAGATGGTGGTTCGGCCTATGTCCCAGAGAAGCCGTGATCACTACACGATTTTTCCAATCGGCAACATCCACATCTTCATCAGCGAGATCGCTGATATGACCTCAAGCCCCACACTGACCGCCTACGAGCTGAACACGTTCGCGGAAGATCAATCTAGGCAGGAGTTTCCTCTGAAAAATTCCGCCTTCGATTTGAATAATTCAGGGCCCACCCAAATCGCCCTATTGCATGAGTTAATGGTGGAAGACTAGCGCAGATCCGCCTCGCTCACCCAGGCGTTTGAGAAGCGGAGGTATCACTTCGTTAGGCAAGTTACTTCTAGTTCAAATTCCGGCTCCACACTGGGGCCGAAAAAGCGGACGAATCTAACCTAGAGGCCCTTGACAATACGCCGGAGAACTTGGATACTGGAGCAATGAGCGATGATGATTTCTGCACTGCCATAGAAAATGTCACCGCAAGACTCAAAACAAACCATCAACACCACCGCCCACCAACCAACATGTCTACGCAACCATGAAGGAGGTTTGAGACGACGGCGCAAACGCTCAAGAGCTCGTAGATTTGGCAGCGGCCGAAACGGATCCGGGCGTGAGAGGTCCAACAGCTCTTGCCACCAGATCCAGCCGGCCAATGGGAGTCATGATAAGAATATGCCCTTTAACACACCCGTGTTTCAACTTAGAGCATCTCTAGCAGTAACCGTAAAACACGCCGCAACCGATCTTTCCTGACCAGTTTACGGTTCGGACCGAAAGTGGCCCAGAGCAGTGCTTGAACTCGCAGCCTAGCTCGTAAACTGATTTCAGGGGCCCGAGAAAAATCTTGCCCGCCCCTTATTTAACTAGGGCGGGAAGGGAAGATCGGTTCCGAAACCCTACTCCCCTCCACCGCAAAAAAGCCTCCCACTCCAGCGAGGAATTCCCGCCGCTCAATCGCTCAATCCGCTCTGCCTCGACCTCCGCTCTGTTCCCCATGGCTGGCGCAGGAAGATCTGGTATGGGAGGAGGGCATATTGGCGGAGGAGTCTCGCCGCCTCATCCGTCATATTTCCACTCAGAAGCGGAGCGCGCGAAGTGGGTGCGCTCCGAGGGAGCGCACAAGCGGTCCGCGCGGAGGTGGACGAACTGGGGGCTCACGCCCCCGGGGAAACTCGCGTGCTACGCGAATAGCGGCGAGGGGTCTTCCGTTGGCGGCTCGTGCCACCCGCCGCTCCCTGACAGCAGCAACGACGACGAGAAAGACACGCTGCCGCTTCGCCTCAGAAGCGAGGATTACGTCCACGACGAGACAGAGGAGGCGACAGCGATCCAACAGATTACCGTCATTTCGGAGGTGGAGGCATGCACGCTCTTCCGCCGCGAGGAGCAGGAGAACGTGTGTCGGGTCATGGAGTACGAGGCGGAGGCGCGCGTCCTCCGTGTCGAGCTCGAGGTTTTCACCCTCGACGAGGAGTAAGACTCCTCCCGCCTCCACCTCCGCCGCGCCTACCGCCGCCTAGCCGTTCTCCGCCGCGCGTAGAGGCCCCGGTGACTATCCCGGGGCCAAATTTTGGTCAAAGTAGTCACGCGGCAGAGGATTAGTAGTTAAATTTATGTTTTACATGTAAATTAAGTTTGTATGTAAGCTCAATCGGAGCATCGAACTGTTACATTTTGCAAGCCCTAAAATTTCCCGCAAAAGTTTGATTTCGTTTTTCAGTTCGTCTATTCGATTTGTATTATGTGCCTGACCTAAAATTAACGAAACCATAAAGTTCGGGAGACTGGACTCGCCGTTTTCAGTTTCGGCGAGTTCAGACACTACTAGAGATGCGCTTACTAGGCGTCATGAGGAAGTGCCGGCCGGAATCTCAACCCTCCCTCTTCCCCAAGCATGGGCGATGTCGAAAAGTATGGAGAGCTCCTCGCAACTCAATACACTCTATAGTGGTGTGTTACTTTTTCCATAAGATATTTTTATCCTTGCTGCCGATCAGCGACATTTTCCGTCCACACTTTCTTGGTGTGGAGCCTAGTATAAGATTCAAGCCAATCACCATCCTTCTTCGTGACCCCGCATATCCACCCTTTTGTAAACCACCGACTTCTGGTTTATTCTCTTATCAAGCCCCGAGTTGGCTTGATATATAATTCATCATAGACAACTAGAACAAACATTTGTTCCCCTCGAGGATCTACCAGGCGGGGAGTTAAAAAGTATTCCTACCAGCTAGGCCTCTCTTGACACACAGCCAGGTTTTAATGTCCGTTGATATGAAAAGGAAGAAGATATAACTAACTTCCTCATAGTTGTTATAGATCTCGTGGTTAACGCTTAAGATACAACGCAAGAATCACGTACTAGGCGACATTTGTTGTTAGTTCTATGTAAACTAGATGCTACCCCGCGCGTTGCTGCGGGATTTATAGAAATATTATTGTGCATACAATATTTATGAAGCCCTCTTGAGAAGATAAGTATGGTCGATCTATTTCTTAAACTGTTGATAAGTTGGATGAGCAAGGAGTGATGCAATGATTGTTATGAACTTAGGAAAATTGATAGAGAACTCCTCAGAACCAAATACAACTGCGGATCATCTGAGAAACAGCGACAACATTGCAGAAGTAGCATCAGCTAGCACAATGGCTAAAATACATAGGATGCAACTTTCTGTCTCCATCTGGATTACAATTGAAGGAAATCAACCTAGTAATCAGTAAATCTTTATGTAAGCGACAAAACTAATTTTAGGTAGGAGCAAATGGAGCTATTGGTTGTTTCCATGAGTGGTCATGTGGGTACAAAAACTATTAGAAAGGTCTTGTGTAGTAGTTATCTTACATGTAATATACTCAAAATTTTGATATTGTTATGATATGAGATTAATGATACCTGGGTGTTGATCCTCTTGCCTTTCTTAGATGACTGTGCAACATTGTTGTCAGCCATGTTGTTTGAGGATAAACATGTAAACGTGAAAGTAATATTTGACATGTGATATGAGGAAGGGTACATACTTTTGCTTATGTCGTCTGACATTCTAAATTTGAAGTTCTCCAGCTCGAAGATTCATATCTTTTTCACCATGCTATGTAAAAAATTGCATTTGTGATAAGATGCATCGTGCGCTGATTTTTTTATTACTTTTTGTACCTTTCTTTGTTTGTTGTTTCAAGTTCTCTAAATAAATCGACATGTATGTCTATACACTAATAAAAAAATTATAGGGACATATGATCCCAACTAACCTCTATTCTTTGGCTGCTCACAACGGTGTCGGCATCCATGAGTCCACGACTGCATGAGACGGATTGTCTACCATGATGGACCACACAGAATTTTCAGAACTTTCAAGAGTATCCATCTTTGCAAACTGCACACACCAAGGAAGCAGGCAGTTGTTATTTTGATATCTAGTCAATCTGGTTTAACGATCATCTATAAAAAAATCTGGTTTAACGATTGCACTTGATGGAAGATTCTAGGGAGGTAAATTCCATGTAATAAATAAATTTCAGGCAGGATTCAAACGGAACAAATACTACATGCGACCGAGCAAGAAGATAGAAGATACCTATGCTGATTCAATGTACACTAAAAGTGAAGAATAAGAGGTGAGAGTCTGTACGTACCAATGGAGGCAGCATGTCCAGCGTTCATAAGCTGAGACGTGATGATAGCTGCTTCCTCCTTGCTTGAGCGACCAGTACGTAAAATTCAATTAAATCAGGGTGGGATTGAGTGAGTAGCAGGAACAATCCAAGGAAAATCTAACCAAATCGCGGGGGAGGCAAAACGTCGAGCGGGTTTGGAGCCGGCACACAACCTAACAGATTGAAAAACATGAGGAAGGGGATAGTAAAAAAATGAACTGGAGAAAGAAATCTAGAGTGGAGAGCAGAGTCGCTTGCATCGCTGGAGGCTGGTTCCAGCAATGGAGTCACGAGCAGGCTGGTTGTTGACGGGTAGCTATTTAAACGTGAGGATGGAGGCGACGGCTGAGTTCATTGCAACAGTTTCTTGCGTATTTGCCGGCAATAATGATGATGGTGGGCTGCATCGGCTATTTTTAGGAGCATTTGTGGCGAGGAGGCAGGTCGCTCAGCATTCGTGGCCTTGATGGCCATCAAGGCTTAGGTCGCGGCAGCGGGCAGCAGTCCAGGTCAGGAAGACGAAGAGCGGATCTTTTTTTTCTAGGCGAACAGGGACCAACCTGAAGAGAAATTCCGTCTGGCGTACAGCTGGGAATTAAGCAGGAAGGTGAAGACTTATCTGGTTTAACGATCATCTATAAAAAAATCTGGTTTAACGATTGCACTTGATGGAAGATTCTAGGGAGGTAAATTCCATGTAATAAATAAATTTCAGGCAGGATTCAAACGGAACAAATACTACATGCGACCGAGCAAGAAGATAGAAGATACCTATGCTGATTCAATGTACACTAAAAGTGAAGAATAAGAGGTGAGAGTCTGTACGTACCAATGGAGGCAGCATGTCCAGCGTTCATAAGCTGAGACGTGATGATAGCTTCTTCCTCCTTGCTTGAGCGACCAGTACGCAAAATTCAATTAAATCAGGGTGGGATTGAGTGAGTAGAAGGAACAATCCAAGGAAAATCCAACCAAATCGCGGGGGAGGCAAAACGTCGAGCGGGTTTGGAGCCGGCACACAACCTAACAGATTGAAAAACATGAGGAAGGGGATAATAAAAAAATGAACTGGAGAAAGAAATCTAGAGTGGAGAGCAGAGTCGCTTGCATCGCTGGAGGCTGGTTCCAGCAATGGAGTCACGAGCAGGCTGGTTGTTGATGGGTAGCTATTTAAACGTGAGGATGGAGGCGACGGCTGAGTTCATTGCAACAGTTTCTTGCGTATTTGCCGGCAATAATGATGATGGTGGGCTGCATCGGCTATTTTTAGGAGCATTTGTGGCGAGGAGGCAGGTCGCTCAGCATTCGTGGCCTTGATGGCCATCAAAACTTAGGTCGCGGCAGCGGGCAGCAGTCCAGGTCAAGAAGACGAAGAGCGGATCTTTTTTTTCTAGGCGAACAGGGACCAACCTGAAGAGAAATTCCGTCTGGCGAGCAGACTGGTGCCGTACAGCTGGGAACTAAGCAGGAAGGTGAAGACTTCTAATCCAGTGACGTGGCTTGCTGTGAGATCAGCAAATTGGGGCCATCTATTAAGAAAGAGAAGATATAAACCCAGTTGCAATAAAACCTCCACCATCAACTCAAACCATGGTTCCATTACCCACCACATAGTTATATTTATAGTTGTAAAAGTGTCATTTTGCTTTCAACTATAGGAATGATACGAATAGTATTTTGCAAGTAATTTGATAAAATAATCAATAGCATGAGAAAACGTTGAATTTGCCTCGTTGATTGCAAGATTATGCAAACAAAAGTTTCGATACGTCATAACTCTAAATAATAAAAATGACATCATCATCCGGTAAGAACAATACACACCTTCCCTGAGCTAGGTGAGACCGAGAAAAGAAACAAAAGGCCATGCAAGATGCTAACACACAATTGGAAAGTCTAATGCGTAACCTATTCATGTATTAGTCTCTGCGCAAGATCGTCCATGCCCATCCTAGCGGGAAGATAAAGGAGGAGGACGAAGGCGAGAGCGCCTTGGAGGCGAAACAGGGTTACAACCCCCCTTCCAAAAGCACGCACCTATTTTACAGGTATATAAGCTAAGTGTCATGTCATCTATAGTCAATTTAGAGCCAACATATACAATAGTGAGCTATAAAAATGTAGTACTTTATCAATATATAACCCTCCTTTCACTCTCACAAAGTACCTATGAGCACGTGCTAGAGCTGACTCTTGCATAAGAGTCCACTCTCCTTCTCTCTCCTCATCTCTCTCCTCCAACTAAGCAATAATATACTATTTTAATCCTTATAGCCAGCTGACTAGAACTTATTGTACTTGCTCTCACTGGATATGGATACTCATTAGAACTAAAAGTCTCTTGCTATGTCAATTTCAATGTGAATCAATAAATCACTACTCCCTCTGTCCCAAATATATTGCGTATGAGTTTTAGTTAAAGTTATTTTCTTAAAATTAGGCAGATTATATAGCAAACATTATTATTATCAATGATAGAAAATCAATATAATATGAATATATACTTCACCATGTTCTGATAATACTAATATTACATTATAAAGTGGTATATTTTCCTATATAATTGATCAAACTTTACTGAGCTTGACTTTCACGCAAAATTATGCGGAACATCAACTGAGAGAGGGATTACTGGTCATATCGGTGGATCTTGGCCAAAAATATACTATTTTTCATCACTTACTTGCTAGGTCTATTCCTTCGTAAATCACCAAATTAAGTGCAGCTTGTAAACCATCTCCGTGGTATAAATAGAACTTGAAATTACAACCGAATTTGGGTGCATATAGTTCAAAAAAATTCGAAAAGCATTGCTTCGCCCCTGCTATGCTTTTGGTCACGCTCCGCCACTGGGCGAGAGGGTGTATGGCTGGCAAGCTCGACAATAATAGTGACAACTGACAACGGCCTAGAAGCCTAAGTGAACCGGCACAACAGACACTGCAAGAAATCTGCTAACATATGACCCTTCATTTTTGTCACCGAATCGTCACAATAGTTTGTCTATGACGATATTTTGACGAAAATGTGATCGTCAAAAGTTGACCATCAGTAATGAACTATAATGACGTTCTCTGTGAAATCTTCATAACCTCGCCTACTTCTCGCACTGCGTCATCTAGTGGCAAAGCCGAACGCGCACCGACGGTCGACGCCACTGATGAAAATGGCAGTGGCGTTGTATCGAACGGGTCAGGCTGAGGCAACTTGTCCACCATCGACGAGTGGTGGAGGGGAGGCTAAGCGACGGTGGTAGGCGGCGGAGTGGGCGGCTGCAGGGGAGAGACAAGGGTTAGGGTTCGGTAGAGGAGACGCGGTGGGTTGGGATATTTTCCTCAATTGGGATTATATTTGGGTGGGGTTTTCAATGATGATTTCACCAAAATGTCCCTAGGTGCGGGTCATTTGAGTGGGATTTGAGTCATTTCACGTCTAAATATTTGGCCATTTGGGAGGCGCGAGAAATAGGAGTATAGCACTGGGAGGGAGAATTTTGGATGGGGGGAGGGAAAGTTGGTCAATAGGACATCCTATCCGTCAAAGACACATCGTAAAAAATACCAGAATGACATGTGCTCGCACTTGTCATTGATACCTAGTCATTTCCTAATAGAATGTCAGATTGAGCTAGGCCCCACACGTCGGTGGTAGGTGCCAAGCTAGTGCTATATAGGCATTACATGACACGTAGGCAAAACTTGACACACGGATATGACACCACTAGTGGAAAATGGGGCATCCATCTAAGCCATTGGTACCGGTTCCCTTACGAACCGGTGCCAATGGGGCAATCTGCACCGGTTCGGGGGCTCAGGCGGGCGAGGAGCAATGGCACCGGTTCGTGAGGGGCTTTCGTACCGGTTCGTGTTAGGAACCGGTACGAAAGGTCTTCGGCCATTTGTCAGACGCGTGGTGGGGCTCGGGTAGGACCTTTGGTACCGGTTTTTAACACGAACCGGTACCAAAGGGTGCCCCCTATATTATCATCAAGTCTCGAGCCCGTCCCCTGGCCGGCTCTTCTCTTCATCTCATTTTTCTCTTCTTCCTCTCACACACAAAATTTTTGCACCTCTCACACTCCAATAAATCTCTATTTTTTCTCCACCATTTTAACAAGATTAACGGCATGCATCTATCCAAGGGTTAGCAATATCATCCTTTCTTCCGGCGTTCCTAATTTAGCTCATTTCTTTGGTAGTTTAACTCGTACTATTTTTCTAGTGCTAGCAAGGTGTTTGATGAAATGCCTAAGTTAGGGATTTTACTTTTTTTATAATCAATTTGAGCTGAAATTATGGTATATTTTGTAGGTTTTAATTAGTATCATCCCCGTCCTCACCGCCGTCGATCGCTAGCGTCGTCCCCTAGCCGGCACCGTACAACCTCGGTGAGCCTCTTCTTTTTTATAAAAAAACTTAGTTTTATGTGATGAACTTGAATATTAATTAAGTTGGTCACTCATATATCCATGATGTTGTGTACTTAATGATTTTTGATATACATATAAAATGCAGATGAGTCGACAATGGATGTACGGTGACCGGGTCCATCCCGAGTTCATTACTGGCATGCATTATTTTCTCAACGTGGCTGAGGCAAACAGGCAGTCGAATGGTTTCATGTATTGTCCATGTAGTTCTGTAAGAATATGAAGGATTACTCTACCTCGAAGACCCTTCACGTCCACCTGCTGGAGAATGGTTTCATGCCCAGCTATAATTGTTGGACCAAGCACGGAGAAAGAGGGGTTATATTGGAAGACAACGAAGAAGAAGAGGATAGTGACAACTATCCCTTATTCACTGAAGACGGTGGTAGTAGAATAGGGGAAGACGAAGCTGAAGAAGAGCCCATTTTCGATGAGCCGATTTTTGATGACCCGGATGACGATTTGGGTCGGGCCATTCTTGATGCGAAGATGAACTGCGGAAATGAAAAGGAGAGGTTGAAGTTGGAGAAAATGTTAGAGGATCACAACAAACTGTTGTACCCAAATTGCGAAAATGGTCAGAAAAAGCTGGGTACCACGCTGGAATTCTTTGCGATGGAAGGCAGAGAATGGTACTTCGACAAGGGATTTGAAAAGTTGCTGAAAATAATAAAGAAGATGCTTCCAGGGGAGAACGTGTTGCCCTCTAGCACGTACGAAGCAAAGAAGGTTGTCTGCCCTCTAGGATTAGAGGTGCGAAGATACATGCATGCATCAATGACTGCATCCTCTACCGCGGGAGTACGAGAATTTGAATGCATGCCCGGTATGTAGTGCATTGAGGTATAAGATCAGGCGAGATGACCCTGGCGATGTTGAGGGTGAGTCCACCCCAGGAAGAGGGTTACTTCGAATGTGATGTGGTATGCTCCTATAATACCACGGTTGAAACGTTTGTTCCGGAACAAAGAGCATGCCAAGTTGTTGCGATGGCACAAAGAGGACCGTAAGAAAGATGTGATCTTTGAGACACCCCACGACGGGTCGCAGTGGAGAAAAATCGACAGAGAGTTCAAGTCATTTTCAGATGACGCAAGGAACTTAAGATTTGGTCTAAGTACAGATGGCTTTAATCCTTTCGGGGAGCGAGCTCCGATCATAGCACCTGGCCGGTGACTCTATGTATCTATAACCTTCCTCCTTGGTTGTGCATGAAGCGGAAGTTCATTATGATGCCGTGCTCATCCAGGGCCCGAAGCAACCCGGCAACGACATTGATGTGTACACGAGGCCATTGGTTGAAGAACTTTTAGAGTTGTGGCGTGACGAAGGTGTACCTGTGTGGGATGAGCACGAACAAAAGGAATTTAACCTACGAGCGTTGTTATTTGTAACCATCAATGATTGGCCTGCTCTTGGTAACATTTCGGGCAGTCAAACAAGGGATACAATGCATGCACACCTTTGTTTAGGTGAGACTGATAGTATTTATTTGGGAAACAAGAATGTGTACCTGGGCATCGTCGATTTCTTCCAAAACAACATCACGTAAGAAAGAGAGGAAAGCATTTCGGAGGTGAGGCAGATAACCGAACCAAGCCTACCCGCCCTAATGGGGAAGTTATATATGATATGGTCAAGGATTTAGAAGTGATCTTTGGAAAGGGTCCCGGCGGACAATCTGTTCCGCATGATGTTGACGGACACGTACCCATGTGGAAGAAGAAGTCGAAATTTTGGGAGCTACCCTACTGGAAATTCTTAGAGGTTCACTACTGCAATCGACGTGATGCACGTGACGAAAAATCTTTGCGTGAACCTGCTAAACTTCTTGGGCGTGTATGGGAAGACAAAAGATACACCGGATGCACGGCAGGACCAGCAAAGTATCCACGAAGGAAACAACCTGAATCCAGAGAAGTATCAAGGTCCTGCCAGCTATGCTCTTACCAAAGAGGAGAAGGAGATCTTTTTGAAGTCCTGAGTAGCATCAAGGTCCCGTCGGCTTCTCGTCGAATATAAAGGGAATAATAAACATGTCGGAGAAAAAGTTTCAAAACCTAAAGTCTCATGACTGCCACGTGATTATGACACAATTACTTCCGGTTGCATTGAGGGGCTTACGCCGGAAAATGTTCGAGTACCCATTGTGAAGCTATGTGCGTTCCTCAATGCAATTTCTCGAAGGTGATCAATCCACTTACTCTACAAAATTTACTGAAGGATGTGGTCCAATGTCTAGTCAGCTTCGAGTTGGTGTTCCCACCATCCTTCTTCAATATTATGACACATCTCCTAGTTCACCTGGTCGAAGAGATTGGCGTTCTCGGTCCTGTATTTCTACACAACATGTTCCCCTTTGAGAGATTCATGGGAGTCTTAAAGAAGTACGTTCATAACCGTGCTAGGCCGTAAGGAAGCATCTCCAAGGGCTATGGAGCAGAGGAGGTCATTGAGTTTTGTGTTGACTTTATTCACGACCTTAAGCCGATCGGTGTTCCTGAATCGCGCTATGAGGGGAGGCTGCGTGGAAAAGGCACGCTAGGAAAGAAATCAGCAACGTGTATGGACGGACATTCTTTCACTCAAGCACACTACACAGTTCTACTTAATTCCATCTTGGTGGCTCCGTACAAAGAGGAACACAAGGAGATCTTACGCTCTAAATACCGAGCAACGTGAAGATTGGATTGATGGAGAACACATGAAGACTTTCGGCGGTTGGTTGCAAACACGTCTCATGAATGTCACCGATGACGAGCAGCTGTACTTGTTGGCCAAGCAACCATCTTCTACTATATCGACTTTTCAAGGGTACGAGATTAATGGGAACACATTTTACACTTTGGCCCAAGACAAAAAGAGCACCAACCAAATCCCTGGTGTCCGCTTTGATGCAGAAGATGGCAATGGGAACAAGGTCACATATTATGGGTACATAGAGGAGATATGGGAACTTGACTATGGACCTAATTTCAAGGTCCCTTTGTTCCGGTGTAAATGGTTCAACCTGAAAGACGGGGTACAGGTAGACCCGCAGTACGGAATGACTACAGTGGATTTCAAGAATCTTGGGTACGACACCGAACCATTCGTCCTAGCCAGTGAAGTGGCTCAGGTTTTTTATGTGAAGGATATGTCTAGCAAACCGAAAAAAAGAAAAGAAAGGCAAGAGGACACATCATACGATGAGCCAAAGCGGCACATAGTTCTTTCAGGAAAAAGAAACATCGTGGGAGTAGAGGACAAGACAGACATGTCAGAAGATTATAATAAGTTTGACGATATTCCACCCTTCAAGGTAAAAATTGACCCAAGCATCATCTTAAACAATGAAGATTGTCCATGGTTGCGTCGCAGTAAGAAGAAAGGGAAACGAGCGAAGAAAACTCAGAAGACTAGCTAGCTACATATAGGGATCATAACTTGTGTATCTCAATATGGAAATCACTTTTGTGTAATGATGTTACTGTATGTAAGATATTAACAATGGAGATGGTTGGCTTGTTTTACTAGTTAAGTCACGGGCTTGTATGTAAGATATTAATATAGGGCATGTGCACCAAGGGCATATTCGAGAAGTTCCGCCACGGGAGATTTCCCACCGACAGGGCGTCGTGCGCTACATACTTTATCTCATCGAGCAGAGCGTTCTTATCCTGCCGACAGCTTTAGTACCGGTTGCACCCACCAACCGGTACTAAAGGTTACCCACGCGTCCTTATCCCACCGACAGGGCGTCGTGCGCTACATACTTTATCTCATCGAGCAGGGCGTCCTTATCCTGCCGACAGCTTTAGTACCGGTTGCACCCACCAACCGGTACTAAAGGTTTGCCTCGATCTGTCTTCCGCCTATTTTCTTCCCGCGCTTTCCACCGGTTCCCGCCTCTGTCTTCCCGCCATTTTTTCACTATATATATGTAGGCTTGGCCACCATTTACATATCACATCTAGACTCATATCTGCAAACCTCATCATTCTCTCCCATGGCTTCCATCGCATCTCTAACCCCCCGGGAGGCGGAGGCGCTTTGCGCCTCGAACTACCCCTGCCCGCCGGGCTACCGCGTCCCGACCGGCTGGTTGCTAAGCGTCGGAGGCGTACCGGTCCCTCCGGTGCCTCTAGGTGTGGCGCGCGAGATGGCCATCACGAACCACTACTACTTCGAGCTCACGCCAGAGCAGCGGAGGAATCCCCAGTGGCATCCCGACTACAGCCCGACTTGGGAAAGCTTCTTCATCAATCGGCGTGAGAGGGCGCTTGCCAGGCACGAGGAGGGCGGCCCGCCTCCTCCGAACTTCAACGAGGCCGGCCGTCGGCTGTGGTGGCGCGGCCGGACTCTCCAGGGCGTCATGGCCTACCGTGGCCCCCGCCTGCGCTACCCTCAGTCCCAGCCCACGCGTGCTCACCCGCCGACGTTCGAGTACCGCGACCCCGATGCCGCCGACGATGATGACGGCGACTACGACGACTACGGTGGCGAGTACTACAGGGCTAGGCAGGAGTATGACTGAATGACTCCCCAGTAGAATTTGGTCATGTATCTTTAATTTTCAGTTAAGCTATGTACTTTTAATTCGAGTTCAATCGTAATAAAATTTCATTCCCGCCCTTTCTTTCCCGCCTTTTTTCTCCCACGCGCGGCGTCGTGGCGGGAAAGTTTCCCGCGCGACGTCGTACGTGGCGGGAAACTTTCCCGCGCGGACGGCGTCATGGCGGGAGTAAAGAAAAGAAATAGAAAAGAAACAGAAAAAGAAAAGAAAAGGAAAAAATAAATAGAAAATAAAAGAAAAGGAAAAAGTAAAAGAAAAGAAAAGAAAAAGAAAAGAAAAAGAAAAGCAATAGAAAAAATAAAAGCAATAGAAAAGAAAAGAAAAAATAAAAGCAATAGAAAATATAAATAGAAAAGAAAATAAAAGAAAATAATAAATTGAAAAGAAAAGAAAAGAAAAGAAACAGAGAAGAAAAAATAAACAGAAAAGAAAAAGAAACAAAGAAAAAGAAAAGAAAACAGAAAAAGAAAAAAGAAAAACAAAAAAACCTTTGGCACCGGTTGGTGCCACCAACCCGTACGAAAGGCCTTTCGTACCGGTTGGTGGCACCAACCGTGCCAAAGGTCGTTCCTGAGCATTTTGACTTAGCCGCGCGGCCAAATCTCCCCCAAATCCCCCAAAATCTTCACAAGATCGTCGCGCGCGCTCGCCGTCGTCCACGCCGTCGAGCACCACGACGCCGCCGCCGTCGAGCACCACGCCGTCGAACTCCGCGCCGTCGCCGTTGCCATCGTCCGCGCGCTCGCCGTCGTCCACGCCGTCGAGCACCGCGCCGTCGAACTCCTCTCTCTCTCGCGCGCGCCGGCAGGTACGTACGTCCTCCACGCCGGCCGCCGCACCATGGCGCCGTCGGCGTCCCTCTCCTTGTCCTGCCCTCGCCCGCGCGCTGCACGCTGCCTCGCTGCTGCTCCGTCTAGGTCGGCGTCTCGCTGTGCGCTCCGGCCTCCGCCTCGGCGCCGGCCAGGTCACGCCCGCGGGGTGTTCGACCCAATGCCGAGCCGCGCGTGCGCGGTGGTGGAGGCCGTGCGCCCGGGAGATCGAGGGAGGCCGTGCTCCGTCTAGGTCCGCGTCGGCACCCCGTCAGCGGTCGAGCTGGTAGACGAGGTCGTGGGGATGCGGAGCGGCACGAGCTTGCCGCCGGAGAAGAGCTGGTCGGCGGGGAGAATGGTGGACACCGCGGAGCACCCGGCGAGGAAGAACTCGAAGTCGGCGCTGGCCTTGCCCGGTCCCGCTCCCGCGGCCATGGACGCGTCCCTCCCGCCGCCGGCGTCGTCGAGGCTGAAGGAGACGCCGTTGAGTTTGAAGAGTTAAAAGGGGCAGCGAATATTAGAGTACCTATTTTCCTAAGTCAATGTAAAAGAAAAGAGTAGTATGTGTTCTCGAAAAAATAAATATTTTTTGACAAACATGCATTAGTATTAATTCCGGAGAAAACAATCGATGAACAACGAAACATTTTTTAGAAATATAGAGTGGTGGAAGAACACATGCAAATGTGGGCCATTTGAAAATAAAATTGAGGAGTTACTGATGAAGTGCGGTAGGGGCGGACGCGGCCGACGAGCGCGTTCTGGATGTGGAGGCTGCGCACCCGCACGCCGGAGCACGAGTCGATGGTCACCGCCGTCGTAGATTTAGGGAAAGAAAAATAGGACCACCGTAGTAGATTAAGAGAAAGAAGAGCGAGAGGAGGAACACCGAGTCCATGGAGGAACACCGAGTCCATGGAGGAACGCCGAGTCCGTGGGTTAGGGTTAGGGTTATTGCTTTCTTCATTTCAATTGTTATCCATCTAGCAATCTGTTATATGATCATGACAAGATGAATGAAATATAATTGCTTTCTTAATTTTGTAGTGACATTGAGCTATGGCGGACGGCACCTTCGTCCGAGATGAGGAGGGGGAAGAAGCGGTGCAGAAATTGATATATGAGAGTGCCCGTGGGGCTGATGGAGATGAAACAGATTTTGCCGACTTTACGAATGATTTCGGCGAGGGACTTGAGTCCGAACAAGTTAGAAGAGACAACGAAGTTTCCATAACAAACTCCGCCGAGGTGTATATTTATGTATCAAGTCTATGTTCATATCACTAGATGCATTCATTTATTTGTATTTCACTTATTAACGAATAATTTTTCTATTAGCCTTCTGGAACATCGAGCAAGTCTGTTAAAACAAAACGAGGCCCGACGCGAGTTCTAAAGGGCGAGGGTAGGTTAGCCCTCACGGCATTTAAGGATAATGGTGAACCGGTGCATCCCAAAGATCATCGCACCAAATTTACAAGTCAAGCTGGAGTTCTTGTTAGGGACCATGTACCGATCAGCATTCGAGAGTGGCATAAGCCGAAGAAAGCGGACAATGAAGCTAGTTATGTCAACGACGCGATGAAAAAGTTTCTTTGGGAAACTCACGACACGCTTCAGCCTACCGGAAGACATGACGGAAGGGTAAGAATAAAGTCAAGGAATGGACTCTCAAGAAGATGGCCATACAATTCCAGACTTGGAAGAAAAATTTATGGGACAAATATAAGAATGAAGATCCAGTATTCGATGATAATCTAGTGAAGATAAAGGATCACTGGCAAGAATTTAAGAGGTATAAGCAATCGTCTACTTTTGTGTCTCGATCGGTCACAAATAAGAAAAATGCTGCAAAGAAGACAATTTGGCATCATATGGGGTCAGGTGGCTACAAGACTGCCATTCCGAGGTGGATAGCGTATGAAAATGAACTGATGGCTGCAGGAATCACTCCACAGACATGGGACTGGCCCGAACGGTCCAAGTTCTGGTTGTTCGCGCATGGGGCAGGGTTGGACCCAAAGACAGGGCTGATCGTTGCGGAGGGAAAATGGAAGGAAAAGATTGAGCAAATCGTACCGAAGCTTGTAGCTGCAATTGAACAGGTTCGAAAGGGAGAGTACATTCCCGATAGAGAGAATGACGAGCTGACACTCGCTCTGGGGAATCCTGAACACGTTGGACGGGTACGAGCTCGCCCAGGTCTCACCATGAAGGAAGCGTTCCCAGAGTCCGCTGACACTTATAGAAGCCGTTCGCGGAAGAAGAAGAAGGATGCCGACATTGTAACGGAATTGTTAACTAGGGTGGAGGCGCTTGAGAAAAATCAGAGGCCACCTGACCAGCCGATGTTCCTACAGGATCCTCAAGCCGATGCCGCCCCATCTCGGCGAAGAAGCGGTGTGGGTTCCACGCATCTTGACGGATGTGGAGGAAGCTACCCGTGGATTATGTCACGGAGAAGACAGATTGCGAGCTCTATATGTTATTCGAACCGCGTCTCGTTAAGGTGGCGGTCGGTTATGTTTACCCAAGTGAAGAAGGAGCAACGCACCACCATATGCCCATTCCACCTGGTCGTGTTCGTGTCGGGGTGGATGAAGTTGTTCCGCTTTTGAATCGGTGGAGCTTGATATTCCTAGAGGTGACGATGAGAGGACACTTGCCGATGTCAAGCACGGTTTCGCCCTATGGCCGAAGAAGTACGTCGTCCTTACGCAAAGGCCACCGACTCCTCATAGCAGTCCACATGAGCATCAAAGGCCTTCGACTCCTCCTCCTAGCAGTCCACATGAGCAGCAAAGTCCATACCTACCGAGAGGGACCCCGCATGAGTCCACCACCTCGAGATCCTCCGCGTAAGACAGCGCACGGTAAGCGGAATGGTACGCCGCCTAAGACGAGATCTAGAAAGGAGAAACCACAGCCGCCTATTGAGACGTTACCTTGGGAAAAAACTCCCGAGGAAAACCAGGAAGCCGTTGAGTCCCAGCGGAGGGCCTTTTTTGCTAAGAAAGAGCCAGAGATACCTTTTGAGAAGACACTAGATCCGGTGAAGGTTTATCGTACAGTCGAGAATCTGTATAACCCTGAACCATCGCCGCCATCTGACTATAGGCGTTCTATTGAAAGGTCGTACGACCAAATGATGGAGGCGAAAAACCCCACTACCAGCTCGGGTATCAGGGAGATAAAAGGGATACACCAAGTCTACCAGCTCGGAGAACAACCCGTTAAATCGGTCCCCCCTCTAAAGGTGTTTGACGAGAAGGCCGTTCAAAGTTCTCGACAAATCTCAACCGATTACGCCATGGCTAAGGTAGTATATCAATATGTTCAAGGGAAAGATTTGGTCGAGAATCTCAGCAAGCTACCAACAAGTATGCGTAACTTGCATACGTGGTACGGTGTTGCCGCAAAGGGAGGGATGGAGACTATCATGGTGCGAGTTAAGGAAGAGCACTACTTCCAAGAATACTCGTGAGCGTTGACTTCTCCGAGCTTTTCCAGTTATACAATCTTCGGGCCCTCGACAAATCTATCGTCGGTTGCTATTGTACGTAAGTGATTTATTTATGTAATTTGAGAAGTCTTTAGCTCAGCTCCTTGATTATCTGCAAATTATAATCTTTTGTGCGCTATGTTATGCAGATTGAAGATGCTCGAATGCAAAAGGGATGAAATCAAGGACATTGGGTTCATTGACCCGGACACAATGCATGTCAAGACCATAGAAGAACCCCTCTATAACAGGGATACACCGGAGACTTTGCTAAGGTTTTTGAAGCGACAACGTGACAAAAAGACAATACTTTGGCCTTACAACTTCCATGAGTGTTACTCTCTTATAACACATTCTATTTTGCTCACTTATATATATGACACTACATATTTAAACGTGCGCAGGTTTCACTTTATTCTTATCGTCATTAAAATGTACGAAGGAGAAGTTGAAGTCTTTGACTCACTAACCAAAGAGCCTATACAATACAAGTCTTGTTTTCTTATGCTCAAAAGGTAATTCAAATTCTTATCGGTTTTTTTGTTAGTTTCCGATATCAACCGATTGATAACTCTTTTGTGCATTTTCTTTTGTCGGGCAGCGTATGGGAAACTTTCATCAAGGAAGATCAGTCCCATGATTGGAAACCGAAGCTGATATGGCGTGCGAACAAAGTAAGTAGTACTACCTAGGTCCACACACCTTTATCATACTTCATTATTGTTTGACTGAATTATATTCTTGTACAGAAATGCGCAAAACAACCACCGGGGACTAATCTATGTGGATACTACGTTTGCGAGTACATCCACAGAATTGTCAGCGAGAGAGCGAATAATGAAAGAAATAGAGAGGTACGAAAATAATATTCACAAATTTATTTTCTTACCATAAGTTGTGCTGAGTTTCAGTAATAATTGTTTGATTTGTGATTTGATATAACACACATAGCTCATGTATTCATCTTATTCTTTTACAGTTGAGAAGAAAGCGGGAGAAGATCGGAATCGAGGAGCGCTTCAAAGCAATCGGCGATGAATTGGCGGGATTTTTCCTTCGGGAAGTCATACCACCATCCGGAGAGTACCACTATGCATAAAGATCTTCTCCAGCTCCTCGATTGCTTTGTGTGTATATATAGTTTGACTCGGAGTGTACCACTATGGTACATGTGTGTAATAGATCGATCTTCATGCTTGTACTATGGTGCATCGACTTGATTTGCATCGGAGAGTACTACTTATGCAATTACATGTGTGTTATATTATATGCACCAACTTTATATGCATCACCTTGATCTTCATGTACTACGTAAACCCAAACGCATTTCCGGTGCATCGACGCGATATGAAACGCTCCGATACCCCTAAACCCCTACAGAAACCCTAAACCCTGAATTCTCTGCCGCGGCAGAGATTCTCGAATTTTTCCTGCCGAGGCAGCCTACCTTTGCCACCGGTTTGTAGTACAAACCGGTACGAAAGGTCCATCGACGTGCGCTCTCCTGGGCGCCCACGTGGAGGGCCATCTATACCGGTTCGTAAGGAACCGGTAGGAAAGGGGGGGGGCCTTTTGCACCGGATATTTTATACCGGTTGCTAAACCGGTGCAAATGGCCCTCTGGAACCGGTATTGATCAGCGTTTTTCCACTAGTGCACGTATGCAAAATTGTTGAGGTGGCCGTCCTGTTCGTCCGAACACATCACATATCAGCAATCACGACGATCCAAATTTGTCACAATCGTCCAGACATAAGGTCGTACGCTATGTTTTCTCCATTTTTACCTAGTGAAATTACGACAATTTTTACCTAAATCGTCGCAATTTTCTAGTGGTTTGACCCCTTAGACAGCTTACGATGATATGGTGCAAAATCGTCATAGATCTATGACGTTTTCACCACGGTCACTATCAAAAGGCCACAAATCAACACATTGCTTGTAATGAGATGAAGAAGTACCAGCGAGAGAGGGGTGGCGGAGTGATCGGAGAGAAGGGGATGAGGTGCCGGTGAAGTATGATGGAGATAGACAATGCGAGGTATGAGCGTCTGTTCTTTTTTTTAACGCAAGAACACATATATTATAATAAGCAGCAGGCCGCCTCATTAAAAACCTTCCAGTCCCCTTAGGTACCCTGGTAAGAAAAAGAGTGCGTAAGAAACCTCCTGCCCCGAGATTACATAGTGTTCATACAATCCGCAGTGATCAAGTCCCGGACGCAGTCAGGGATTGAGTCACTCATACAACCCGAGAAACCAGACTTTCCTAATTGGGCCAATACATGAGCAACACCATTATGATTCCGATCCACTTTAGATAATGAGATGTCACTGAAGATCTTTAAGAGTTCCCGGGCCTCTAAAATCGTTGCCCAGTCCGGGGCATGCACCGCAGCATCATCCATTATCACATGCACCGCCTAAGCACAATCAGGTTCCAAGAAGGCAGGCCAACGCCGAATAGCAATCAGATGTCGAAGACCTTCTAGACATGCAATGACTTCCGCCTCTTCTGCACTCCCACAGCCCGTAAGTGGCTTCCAATCAGCAAGGATAGGATGTGCCAGATGATCGCGAATAATGATACCGATGTCCGCGCTTTTTGACGTAGAATCCCACCCTGTATCAACATTAACCTTGATAGAACCAATTGGTGGGGGTGACCAGGATACCGCCTGAATCAGCGCATCATCCCCACCTCCAGTAAAAGAGCGATGGTAATTCACTAGGTACGGTATGAGCGTCTGTTCGATGGCAGGTATATCGTCTTTTTATTTTTTGCTATAAATGAGAGGATACGAAAGGATGCTATACCGAGTAAGCAACATGATTGAGTTGGAAGCATTGCAAGCTTGCAAGCAACTTGATCTGGATGAAAAATGTTGCACACAATGCAACAACCGTCACAGACTCAATGTCACAATCCGTCATCCATGGTGACCTATTAATAAACAAGAGAAATACAGATAAGCAATGCGGTTTGTTTCACTCACTCTAGCGACTAGACTTTTGATGTCCACCTTCAGAATGTCGAGATTTATCTTACCATGTTCGGACTGAATTAAATCAATTCCAAGAAAAATATCTGCGTTTAGAAGAACTTGGTTATAGTTTATTTGCCAAGCAATTGGGTTTAGTACAGTACGTGGTTTTCATTTACGGCAATACCATGCACAAAATCCGCTAGCTTATGTGTACGCCTCGTTTTATACAGTTACACGGTGGCGTGCTTCACGAAATCGATAGCACTACAGAAGGAACTTCTAAAAGGAAACTTGTTTTTTGAGTTGTTCTACTAGACAAGAATTAGAGCATCTTCAGACGCCGTCTCTCAGAGTGATCTCCAAAGGTATTCAGGACGCATTAGACAAAATTCCGTTTCCAGCCGCACGCCCTAAAGGCTCTTGGTCCAATATGGTGTCCAGCGCCCTGAGCTCGTCCTCGCTCCACACGAGACGCTCCGGGCATGCCAGACACAATGAAATGCGAGGCGAGGAGACGTGGGCCCGACGTGTTAGCGACACGGAAGTCTAAAACCCCATCGCTTACCTCTGGTCAAGCGACCCTAATGGCGCCCAGCTTTCCCAGGCGACGCAATGACGCGCCTCGTCGTGCATGGCCGTGTGGCCATCCGCGCCGGCGTTTATTGCATCCAACGCCCCCGCTGCCGCTTTGCCTGCCGCCGATGTACAATAAGAGCGCCTCTCCTTCCTTCCCCATTCCAATCTCGCCGCACCCAACCTCTCGCCGCACTCCCCAGCCGCTCCAATCTCGCCACAATGGCGTCCTCCCGAAAAGCGTCGCGGAGAACGACTTCGGCCGCGGCAGCCTCACCGTGGCGGAGGCTTGGGCGTTGTACCGCGCGGGTATCTTGTCCCGCCGGACATGCGCCTGCCAAGCAGCGGCGGGTAGAGGATGGTCGTCAACGTGATCGGCGTCCCGTCGCCGCCGCCGCAGGGCACGGAGCGCTGGAGGAACGCGATCAGGACCTGACGGGCTCGCCTCACCGCCGAGGAGCGAGCCGATCCGCCCTGGGTGCCCACCGATAACAACGACTTGTGGGCGGACTACTTCTAGGCGCAGCATGACGCCGAGAAGAACAGCACCGTCGGCCTCATCGGCCGGAGGAACACCTGGAACAGGGAGGGGTGCATCCGCTTCTGGGGCGTTCCCGGGCGCACCCTGGAACACGTCGTCGACGACATCCAGAACGGCGCCCCCAGGCTGGAGATGTCGCCATCGCCGCCACCATCTCCTTCGCCCGCAGCACGCTAGCAGCCGAGGAGGACGTACTTGTCCTCCTCGAACTCTTCGTCGTCAGGGCCGGCCTGATCGGCACCTTCGTCGCACAGCGCCACGCCCTACATTGTGCCTAAGCGTGAGGTGAAGGACGAGCCGGAGTTCGCGACGCCGCTCGTCAATCCGAGGCGCGACGGCAACTGCGTCAGCCGGCAGCAGCACAGGCGCGCCGGCGGTGCCCTCCTCATCCCGAAGCCGATGTGAAGGAGGAGCAGGACAACGAGGAAGCCGCAGGTGGCGGAGTACGAGCGCCAACAACGCCTCATCGCCAGCAGCGACGACCCCGACTACTGTCCAGGGTTGCACGCGGCGTTCGCGGTGTTGTTGAACGACAAGGACACCTGGAGGGGCGACCTCGACGCAGCGATCGCAATGTCCATCCGCCACACCGGGAAGCCACTCGTCGACCTCACCGAAGACGGCGAGGCTGGACCAAGCGGCGCGGTGAAGGACAAGCCTGTCGACGAGCCCGACGAGTGCGGGAAGCAGGACGTCATCGTCAACGATATGTACAACTTCTACCAGTACTACAACCCGTCTAGCCGCCGCAAGTACTATTAGGATTTAGGTTTAAATATCATCGAATTTCATAATATATAGCAAGTTTGAATGAATTGAACCGTTTTTATTAAATTTAAAAAATCTTAAATTATGTTTGGGAAACGCGGCTGGAAGCAAGGTCACCCAAACGCGGCACAAATAAAACGCCTCCCCAAAACGCTAAATCTGGCGCCGTTGGGATGCGGCTGGAGATGCACTTAGCCGGTCAATGCTAATGTCAAAATTTGTCTAGGCAAACTGGATTATCATAATCTAGGGCAAATACCAGGCACAAGATGCGCTAGGTGTTGCTTATGTGCACGGCTCGATTTATACGGTGGCGTGCTTCATGAAACCGATAGCATTATTATGCTACTCCTAAAAATAAATAAACTCCCACTACTAGTACATTGAAGCAACGGCAACGTATGGGCGAATCTTGAATATTTAACTGCTCCGTAGTTGGTTCCGGCGTGGCCGCACTCGCGATGCTTCACGCAAGGAAGCGCGATTGGCCAGGAAACGGAACGGAACGGAACCATGGCCGCCCGCGTCACTTCCAAGGCAGAGAGAGAAGAAAGATCGGTGGTCACCGTCGTCATCGCCACCGTATCGTAGCCTGACTGACAGCCGAACCGTAGGCCGTAGCGTCTGCGCCCGCCTCACCTCACCACCATCCCGGGAGCCAATAAAATAGGCCGCGAGGTCGGGGTGGAGAAGCAAGGCAGCAACCCGGCAGCTACTCCTCCTGCTAGCTAGCTTGCTTCGTCCCTCCTCCATCCTTCCGTTGCCGATCGGGGAAGATGAGGGGCGCCTCGCTTCTGCTGCTCGTCGTCCTCTCCGCGGCCGCCGCTGCTGCCCCGCAGGTTCCCATCGCCAACTCTGCTCGTTACTTACTCAGCTAGTGCTCATGCTTTGGGAAGTCAAACTCTTCGCAAAAAGATCCCGATTTGTCCGTTACCTTGTTCGCGGAAATTAGTTCGGTTGCCGAGATTTTGAGGATCGCTAGCTCTAGTTCTCTTTCTCTCTAGTTAGTCTGGAGCTTCGAATCTTGGAAGCTTAATGCGCGGCGACCGACCTCGCGGAAGCGCGAATCGACCCCGGTCGCGCGCAGGCTGCCCTCCGGCACCGGATGCGGGTCACGACGACGCTAGGACGCGCAGAGGAGGGGCTCCAGCGCGGTGCTGCTGGCTCGATGGCTAGCCAACCGGGGAGCGCCTCTCTCGGATGAGCTTGTTGCGACACTGAAAATCGTAGCTCTGAAGTAGAGTTCGACCCCTTTTTAGGCTAAAACAGAAATCCGAATAAATAGAACAAATAGGTAAACCGTTTTAGTCTTTGATGAATTGAAAATAGGGTGTGTCTAACGATCAGTCGACTAAGACTTAATTTATGTCTCAGTCGAATTACATCAGTGTGTTTTGATGTGGGCCTAAACAAAGTATAAACAGCAGAAAGCACGAATCTTCAAGCAGAAACAAAATCTAAGGATAGAGCACGTGACTAAGACATAAGCTACGTCTTAGCTAGCTGAAACTTAGCAATTCCGTTGAAAATATGCCCACCCCATGATGATATTAAGCAGTTGGGCTGAATCACATCTATATTTGCTTCAACATACGATACGGATAACACATGTACGAATCGCATCTATATTTTCTTAAGCATACGAATAACATGTGTATGTATGTATGTACACGCAGCTCGTTGGAGCAGCAAACGGAGACTTGAAAATTCTACAGGTCAGTTTAATCACCTCTCAAGTTCGCATCATCTTTATGTCTACTCCTTCGCATTTTCTGTTGTTACTAACCATTGTAGTATGGTATGCTGTTGTACTGTCACAGAAAGACATCATAGAGACGATCAACAAGCATCCCAATGCCGGGTGGACTGCTGGGCACAATCCCGCCTTGGCGGACTATACTGTAAATATCAACACCCTCTTGCTGCTCTCATTAACGAACCATTTTTCTTCTCTGTTTGCTCACCTCAAAATCATCCTCTTGTGTACAGGTTGAGCAATTCAAGCATATCCTGGGAGTGAAGCCAACACCTCCGGGCTTGCTTGCTGGTGTTCCAACCAAAACTTACCCAAGGTCAGAGGTGCTCCCCAAGGAGTTCGACGCCAGAACTAAGTGGTCTAGTTGCAGCACAATTGGGAACATACTTGGTATGTTCAACTACATAACTTAATGTTGACCCACTTTCAAACATAATAAATTGGTTCTACATTGTTTTGATTACACCGACTCACTTCATTTCCTCTGGGTTTGTTCCCAATGCCTTGGAAAACGCTGATTTTCGTGAGCAGATCAAGTAAGTCTACGCACACTACCTTACATCATTAGCTCCATGTGTACTTTCTAAAATATTGAAGATGCTCAAGGTAGTATGTATTGGTTGACAATGGCAGGGTCACTGTGGTTCCTGCTGGGCTTTTGGTGCTGTGGAGTGTCTGCAAGATCGTTTCTGCATTCATCAGAACATTGTGAGTACATACATATATGGACGATCTGCATATTCTCAGGTCTATTTTTCAAACAGGCATATTTGGTCCTTCCTCGCATAACCCACCTGCTATTTCTATTCCTTGCAGAACATTTCACTTTCTGCCAACGACCTAGTGGCTTGCTGTGGTTTTATGTGTGGTGATGGTTGTGATGGAGGATATCCTATCAGCGCATGGCGATACTTCGTTAAGGAGGGTGTGGTTACTGAGGAGGTATAGCTTACTCTCTAGTTTCTACCACTTCAATGTTCTGATCCCCCAAAAGCAGTCATATTGTTACAAATAACTTTTCTGTGCTCTAACTACAATAGTTGGTATTACTGAATATATCAAAAACGTATAATGAAAATTTGTTATTAAATTAATTATAAATGCACTCTACAAATTAAATTCCTTTGTATGTTAAGAAATTTAACAGTTGAGTTAGTGCATGCTAAAAGTGTATATTTAAACCCCCAAATCAGGGACTAGAGCATATCATAGTCTTCAGTGTTTCCTGACTTAATTGCTAATTGATTCCAACTTGGTTCAGGATAGTTTATTTTTGGAACAAAGCTCCACAAACAATGCTTGGCTTTATCGAAAAAATAAACAATGCTTGGGGTGTGGTCATTTTTGGGCCTGTACATATTTTCTTCTACAATGCATAGTGAGGCAACGCTTTTGAGTTTTCTTGAAAATATGTTGATTTGTTTAGGAGATAATACAACTGCCACTGTTTCGAATTTGGGAAAAAAATTTGTAGCTTAGAACACAGCATGAAGTAGATGAACGATCATAAAGGCTTCTGCTAGATCTTTAAAAAAGTTCCTCTGAAAACATTGAAAACCTAGCTGAAAGTTGGAGTATCTCCACCTATGGGGCAGCTTTGTCAAGCTATAATTTTCCAAATTTTATCTTTTCTCTTCCAAACTCCACGTTTTTTCATATTATTTAATTATAGGTTTGTTTAACTAGGGCTTTCCCCTAATATTTCTTGTAAAAAAGACTCAGCTCAACATACCACTAACCATTATAAGAATTGCTGTCTTGCAGTGCGATCCATACTTTGATCAGGAGGGCTGCCAACATCCTGGTTGTGAACCTGCTTACCCTACACCCGCATGTGAAAAGAAATGCAAGGTGCAGAACCAAATTTGGGAGCAAAAGAAACATTTCAGCGTCAATGCATACAGAGTAAAGTCTGATCCACATGACATCATGGCAGAGGTCTACAAGAATGGCCCTGTAGAAGTTGCTTTCACAGTTTATGAGGTAAATTTGATTTGATATTGGCCTAGTTCTGATGTTGGCGTGTATTTTACTAAGGCTATCACAATGTTGGTTAGCAGAAGACATGGTTGAGTATGGGTCCAAATTAGTTACTGCTGTTACTTTGAAATGCATAGACAGATTATAAAAAAAAAAAGCTTTGAAAGCTGTAAGTCTGAATAAAACCTTGGAAAGAACACAATAGTAGAAAAGAGAGAAACAAAACATGCATACTCTACTCTAGTAAGTCTAGTGAGCATACTCAAATATGACATATTGTTGTTATCTTGCAAGGTTCGAAGTTGTTCCAGTTACTAACTAGTATGCTTCGTGGTTATATGTAGACTACAGACTGTATCATCAAAAGTAAAATGATATATTTTGTATCTTGGAGTGCTGATTTAATTCTGCATTTCCTTCAGGACTTTGCACACTACAAATCAGGAGTATACAAGCACGTCACAGGTGACGAGATGGGAGGTCATGCTGTCAAGTTGATTGGATGGGGAACCAGTGATGCGGGCGAGGATTACTGGGTATCTTGTTAATCCTCTATAGTACACTGTTTACTAACCAATGATCAAGTCCTAATATGTTTCCTTCCGTCTTCTGCTTTTCAGCTCCTTGCAAACCAGTGGAACAGAGGCTGGGGTGATGTGAGTGTGACAAATACCCTCTATTCTGAAGTGCAAGAGTGAATACTAGCAACGTGTGTTTTGCTAATTAATAAATTTTTCTTTGTGGCGCATTGCAGGATGGCTACTTCAAGATCATAAGAGGCACGAACGAATGTGGCATCGAAGAAGATGTTGTTGCTGGCATGCCGTCGACAAAGAACACCGCCGGAGACCATGGCAGCAGCGGTTTTGGAACTGCTATCCTTTGAAGTTTGAACAGCACCTTGACCTCGGATGCTGGTGGAATTAGTTATCTGCATGCCAAATGTAGCTGGTAAAAGTTAGCTGTGGTGATGGTTCCAGGATTGTGTATTCGGTACCGTGCCACACGTTCCAATGCTTGATATGTTGTTGAAATCACAACACTTGTCCTGAAAGAAAAAGAAAAAAGCAATAATATCAATAAAAACATACTGCTGCCATTTCCTTGGAAACTCTATGTTCAGTTTTTGGTTTGCCAAATTCATCTGCAATTAGATTTGAGAGCCAGTACTGTGAAAAGGAAGAATCCACTTTCAGGCCTGTGCACATATGCTATGATTGAAATCGGTGCAATTTGATCTGCAGACTGCATTTTCAGTTTACATCTGCAGCACGCATGTACTTGCTGTAGTGCAGAGTATAACAATCATCGTTACCAACCTTCAAATTGGCGAAGTCTTATTAAATCCCTCACTGCACATACCCTTGTTGCTTGTGGATACAAAAGGCAGCGTGGTCGGGCTGGAGAAGCAAAGCAGCTACTCCTCCTGCTTGCTTCTACTCCTCTGATTCCTCCCTCACTCCGTTGCCGATCGGGGAAGATGAGGGGCGCCTCGCTTCTGCTGCTCGTCGTCCTGTCAGCCGCCGCTGCTTCTTCTCCGCAGGTTCGGTTCTTCTCCAGTTCTCCATTTCCGATCCCATCTCCGCCTCTGCTCGTCTCGTCAGTCAGTTAAGTGTCACAAACTCGTCGCAAAGATCCGGATTGGTTCCTTATGTAATTCGCAGAAATTAGCTCGTAACGTATTTCGGTTTGCTGAAATTTTGAGGATCGCCAGCGCTAGTTGCCCCTAGTCTGGAGCTTCGAATCTCGAAGTTTAATGTGTGTCGAACGTTGATGGAGAAGCGCGAACCGGCCACAGTCGCGCGCATGCTGCCCTCCGGCACCGGATGCCGGTGTTGCGACGGCGCTGGGACCCGCAGCGCGGCAGAGGACTCCCTTGCCGTGCTGGAGCTCGATGACGAGCCAACAAGGAGTGCCTCCTCTGATGAGCTTGATGCCAACACTGAAAATCGAATAGCTCTGAAATAAGTTCCACCCCTTTATTTTTCGGCGCAGAACAAAAAAGAAAAGAAATCCTAACACTGAAAACCGTACAAATTATAGACCTAGACCTAATAGCTCTGTTTTTCGGCTTGGGTGAAAATAAGCTCACTCGTATTTATTTTTTCGAACGCACACCAAAGCGTGTGTCACATAATATATTAGAAGAGACGTCGAGAAGACTTTAACTGTGCAAGGCAAAGGCCAAAGGAAAACCAGAAGAACTAAAAAAAGAACTGTACATGGCCAGCACCCACTAGCTCACTCCTAAATTCCTAATAGCATTAAAGAACCAATAATGATGTTACGAAGTTGACTGAATCGCATCTATATTTGCTTCAACATACGAATAACATATAGAGTATGTCTGTATGTACATGCAGCTGGTTGGAGCAGTGAGTAGAGACAATTCCCTAAGAATCATCCAGGTCACTCTTAATCCTCCTCAAATTGACATCATATTTCTGTCTACTTCCCATCCTCTATTGTTTGCATTAATCATCATGGTATGGTATGGTGTTGTGCTGTCACAGGAAGACATCATAGAGACGGTCAACAAGCATCCCAATGCTGGGTGGACTGCTGGACACAATCCCTCCTTGGCCAACTATACTGTAAACATCAACGCCCTCTTGTTGTTGTCATCAAGGAACAATTTTGTTCTCTGTTTGCTGACCTCAGAATCATCCTCGTGTGTGCAGATTGAGCAATTTAAGCATATCCTGGGAGCGAAGCCCACACCTCCAGGTTTACGAGCTGGTGTTCCAACCAAAACTTATTCAAAATCAAAGGAGCTCCCAAAGGAGTTCGACGCCAGATCTAAATGGTCTGGTTGCAGCACAATTGGGAACATACTTGGTAAGCTCAACTAGATAACTTTATGTTGACCCAATTTCAACCAAATATCGGTTCTACTTCGTTGTGATTACACTGACTCGCTTCATTGCCTTGGCTTTTCTTTCCAACGCCTCGGAAACGGTGATTCTCATGAGCAGATCAAGTAAGTCTATACCCACACTACCTTTACATCATTTGCTCCATGTGTTCTTACCGAAAGATTGAAGATGCTCAAGATAGTATGTATTGGTTAACAATGGCAGGGTCACTGTGGTGCCTGTTGGGCTTTTGGTGCTGTAGAGTGTCTGCAAGATCGTTTCTGCATTCATCAAAGCATAGTGAGTGCCAATGGACGATCTGCCTATTATCATGACTTAAAAATAAGACAGGCATGTTTGATCCTTTCCTTACATAACCAACCTGCTATTTGTACTCCTTGCAGAACATTTCACTTTCTGTCAATGACCTAGTGGCTTGCTGTGGGTTTTTGTGTGGCGATGGTTGTGATGGAGGATATCCTATCAGCGCATGGCAATACTTCGTTGAGAATGGTGTTGTTACCGACGAGGTATAGCTCACGCTCTAGTACTTTTTACCACTTCAATGTTCTGATCCTCCAAGAGCAGTCCTATTATTATGAATAACTTTTCTGTGTTCTAAGTTCTAACTTCAATGGCTGGTGTTACTGAATGTGTCAAAACAGTATAATTGAAACCGGAGGTTATATTAATTATTAATTCACTCTGTAAATGATATTTTTTCTGGTTCCGGAGACTTAATGGTAAAGTGAGTGCTAAATTCCAACAGTGTTCGATTTTAACACAAAAATCAAGGAGTAGCAGGAGCATCTTATAGTCTTCAGTATTTCCTTACTAATTGCAAATTCACCCCAACTTAGTTCAAGCACAGCATAATATGTGTTTTTGGGTGACAATATAAGTGGCTCTTTTTCAAATTTTGGAAATTTGTTCGTAGCTTAGCGCACAACATGAAGTAGACGAACTATCATAAAGATCTCTGCTTGATTTTCAAGAAAGTTCTTGTAAAAATTGTAGAAAACTTATCTGGAAGTTAAAAGTGACTCCACCTATGGGGTGACTTTGTCAAGCTAGAATTTTTAGAATTTCTCTTTTCTCTTCCTAACTATGTAGTTCTTCAGTATTTCCTTACTAATTGCAAATTCACCCCAACTTAGTTCAAGCACAGCATAATATGTGTTTTTGGGTGACAATACAAGTGGCTCTTTTTCAAATTTTGGAAATTTGTTCGTAGCTTAGCGCACAACATGAAGTAGACGAACTATCATAAAGATCTCTGCTTGATTTTCAAGTAAGTTCTTGTAAAAATTGTAGAAAACCTATCTGAAAGTTAAAAGTGACTCCATCTATGGGGTGACTTTGTCAAGCTAGAATTTTTAGAATTTCTCTTTTCTCTTCCTAACTATGTAGTTCTTTCATATTATGTAGTTATATTTTTTATTTAACTAGGGCTCTTCCCTAATGTTTCTTGTAAAGAAGACTCAGCTGAGCATACCACTAATCCTTATAAAAATCACTGTCTTGCAGTGCGATCCATACTTTGACCAGGTTGGCTGCAAGCATCCTGGATGCGAACCTAATTATCCTACACCTGCATGTGAAAAGAAATGCAAGGTGCAGAACCAAGTTTGGCAGGAAAAGAAACATTTCAGCTTGGATGGATACTTTGTAAACTCTGATCCACATGACATCATGGCAGAGGTCTATGAAAATGGGCCCGTGGAAGTTGCTTTCACAGTTTATGAGGTAACTTTGATTCGATATTAGATGTTTGATGTGCATTTTACCAGGGCTGTAAAAATGTATGTTAGCAGAAGATATGGTGGACTATGGGTCAAAATTTCTGCTCTTACTTTGAAATGTATTTTAACAGAGTATAGCAACGCTTTAAAAAAGCTGAATCTGAATAAAACCTTAGAAATAACATAACAGTACGAGAAGTCATCTGTGTCTAGGCACTGTTGCCGGTGATTAGATGTGACAGCAGGATTTAGGGATCGAGAGAACCCAGAGGGATCAGGAAGAGCACGTAGAAGATACGGGATTGTTATTGTTGGCCCTAAAACACACGGGATACACATTCTCTTATAGGAGATCTAGGCGCCAGAAACCTGGTGCACAAACCGACTCCAAGACTTGCAGTACACAACTACTACCTTTGACTCTGTCACAAACTAACTCTGGTTGCCCTATTTTCCCTAATTGTTTAATAAGGCCCCTATTTGTTTAATCTGGCTGGCAATTGCTATGCTATCAATGCCAGAACACATACATACTCTAATGAGCATACTTAATATAAAATACTATATTATTCTTTCACGCTTTGCTATCATCTAGTAATGCACATCTCATATGCTCTGTGATTACTTTCATAAGACTACAAATTCCATCATCTACTCAAATTGCTGATTTACTTCTGCAATTTCCTCTAGGACTTGGCACACTACAAAACAGGAGTATACAAGCACATCACAGGTGTTGTGGTGGGAGGTCATGCCGTCAAGTTGATTGGATGGGGAACCAGTGATGCTGGCGAGGATTACTGGGTGGGTATCCTATTAATTCTCTACAGCACACTATTTATTAACCCATGATCAAGTCCTAATATGCTTTCTTTCGTCTTCTGCTTTTCAGCTTCTTGCAAATCAGTGGAATAGAGGCTGGGGTGATGTGAGTGCAATAAACACATAGTTTTTTTCTTCAATAAAGCGCATGTATATGGGTAATTAATATATTTTGGCATTGTAGGATGGGTACTTCAAGATCATAAGGGGCAAGAATGAATGTGGCATTGAACAAGAGGTTGTTGCTGGTATGCCGTCGACAAAGAACATCGTCGGAAATCGTGGCAGCACAGTTGGAACTGCTATACTCTGAAGTTTGAACAGCGCATTGGCCTCAGATGTGGAAATTGATATTTGCATGTCAAATGAAGCGGGCAAATTATCAGCTTAGATGGTTCCAGGATTTGTGTATTTGGTACTCCGTTGGAGTACAGTAGCACACGTTCACAATGCTGATACTATGTTGTTGAAATCACAGCACTTGTTCAGAAACATGATGCAATAATATCAATTAAAACTTGCTGCTGCCATTTCTTCCAAAACTCTATCTTCATCTTTGGTTTGCCAAACTCAAGACCTACCAATGGCAAGGCTATCCATAAAAATCTCCCTTTTTTGAGAAATAGTTAAATGGCGTTGAAGGTTAATGTCAGGAGATTAGGAGGGTATAGCACCCCACGTCTTGTTTTCTAGTGAGAAACCTGTGTTTTTTTTGTGCCTTGTTCAACTGAATGCTTATCAGAATGTATCCGACTACTTTTTTCAAGTCTGAATCCACCCGTTTCTGATTATATCGAGTTTCATTCAGCTTTGAATCCAAGAAAAAAAATTACTCACGTACCCTCCCTTTTTGGAGGTGTGCACACTTTTCAAATTTTAACTTTTTGACCAAGAATTAGACCTTACTTCTTTCGAGAGGTTCATATTTAGAAGTTTCGAATGGTAGGGCAAATTTTATGGCACATACCAACGTTTTATTAGCCAATTTAGTACTCCTTGTATTCCAATGAATTTGGCTTATAAATTTACTCAAAAGTCAACGACATCTAACTTTGACCAATGCCATAGACAAAAATATGAACATTTATGATGCCAAATTAATATCAATAGATTTACCATTAAATATATTTTCATAATATATCTATTCAATATTATATATGTTAATATATGTTTTGTCTATGTATTCAGTTAAACTTACCACGATTTAATTTTTGACTAAATTTATACGGCTTATTCATTGGAACGGAACGAAGGTAGCACTACCTGCGTCCCGGTGTGTAGGTCCTACACGTACACCCTCAGCTTATAATTAGATTGTGGTTTAGGTTTAGTCCAAGTCAAACTTTGTAAAATTTAAACTAATGTTTAAAAAAATATTAACATCTGTAATTTAAAATCTATAGTTTTTTTTTAACAAAGGACGGGTCCAAAGGACCCAGGCTGCTTATATATCAGCGGTGGGATTACAAATTACAAGAAGGTCCACAAAGTAAAAGATAACACAACCAGGACCTGTACTTTTACAGAAAGGACCCCTAAAAGAAAATATAAAAAGCAATCGGATCCTTGAAGCCCTTCTCCACCGCAGCATCACGACGAGCTCGACGCCAAGAGCAGCGACACCATCGCCGGGGACGAACCACTTGGGATGGCAGCACCGATGAATCTCCAGCTGGAGCTCAAGAGCCTCCGAGATGGCATGAGGCCAGGAGGTTGAGATGCCACTAGAACGTGGCCTTGGAGAGCCGCCAATCGGCCATGAAGAGCAGAGGCAAGACGGACCTCGACGTCGCACGTCCTCTGCTGGTGAACTCCAGATCGAAGCAGCAATAGATCCGGGCTTATTGAAGGAGATGTCGACGACGCCTTGCTTCTCCGCCTCCGACTCCAACCATGGGAGCAGCACGAGGAAGAAGACAGCCACCGAACGCCGGACGCGGCCCGCAAGCACCGGCGATGCACTCCAAACTGGCATAGAGCCAAACTCAGGCATAAAGCCAAACTCAAAACCAAACACAAGCGGTAGACCTAATCTACAGCAGTACAGGGGAGGGTCCCTCGCCCATCTCAGCGTCGGCCATAGCCAGAGAAGAGCGGGGAGGGGCCTGGCGGCCCAAGATCTGGTGGAGGTCAAGGAGAGCAGGAGGGGTCGGGAGAGAAGAGAAATCTATAGTATTGGAATCATCGTAAACTATAATTTTATATTATATGAATTCGGTATTACGGTTGTTGATATTTTTTGTTATATTCTTGGTCAAACTTTAAAAAATCATTTTAATTAAATCTAGAATGCAAAGTAAATAAAAAAGGAAGGGAGTATTAATTTTGTCGTTGTTCTTTCTAGGTGGTATAATTTTTATGTTGTGCAGTTTATATTGTGTTTGACAAATTGAACACATATGCATGCGCAGGACCTATACACGCTGAGTTGTATCAAATTTAGTTAGGCCTTGTGGATTGAAAGGTACTGAGCCATATTTAATGCCAAGTCAAAATACATCTCAATCCACGCTAATACCCTTACGCAGGAGATTAACCGAACAAGCCCTTGTTGTAATTAGTATATGTCACACGTATATGCAGCGAGATTTGCCGGGAACCGAACGGGGCGGCGAGCATCACTAGTCCCAACTCTCGTCAGAAAATATCCATCCATCGTGTCGTAGTCAGACTGGTGTAGCGTCCGGGAACCAATAAAGAAGGCAGCGTAGGCGGGCGGGATTGTGCTTCAGTGACTTTGTCATCCCACAAAGTCACTGACTTTGTGTCACTTACAAGTGGGGCCATATGGGGTTCATATAATGAAGGATTCCACTTGACCCCACTTGTAAGTGACACAAAGTCAGTGATTTTGTGGGCTGACAAAGTCACTGAAGCACAATCCAGGCGGGCGAGGAGAAAGAGAAGCAAAGCAACCAACCAGCGACTCCCGCTGCTTGCTTTTCGCCGAGTTCCCCTCTGCCTCCGTTGCCGATCGAGGAAGAAGATGGGGCGCGTCTCCCTCGCGCTCTCGCTGGCGCTGCTCGTCGTCCTCTCCGCCGTAGCTGGCCCGCAGGTTCGGCTCTTCTCCTCCGATCCCATCGCCACCTCTGCTCATTACTCTGTTACTAACTGCTTCTCCCTTCACAAGTCAAACGCGTGAATTTCTTGTACGGATTTGGTTAGTTTGCGGAAATTAGTTGGTGCAAACGGTTTTCGGTTTGCCCGAATTTTGAGGATCGCGAGCTCTGGTAGCCTGGAGCCTCGAATCTCTGAAGCTTAGCGTGTGCCGGCCGTCCTCTGACAAGCTTGGTTTCAACACTGAAAATCGCATAGCTCTCAAATAACGTGCAATCCTTTTTTTTCTTTGGCAATCCTAACAAGTAGTAAAACACAATAAATAGATATAGATTCCGTTGGTTTTTAGTTCCGGTGAAAATATGCCCACTACTGGTAGCGTTAATGAATCAATCCAGATGTCGTTACCCACTTTGTGTAACAAAATATGAAATAACATCTGTGTGTACATGCAGCTAGCTGGAGCTGCCAAGGGAGACGGTTCTCTAAGAATCATCCAGGTCAATTTCAACCACATACTCAAATTGACATCATCTTTCTATCCACTCCGCATCTTCTATTTACTCATCAGGGTATGGTGTTCTACTATCGCAGAAAGACATCATTCAGACGATCAACGAGCATCCCAATGCTGGGTGGACTGCTGGACACAACCCCTACTTCGCGGATTATACTGTAAAACATCAACGCCCTCTTGCTGTTGTTGTCATCAAGGCGCCATTTTTTCTTCTCTGTTTGCTGACCTCAGAATCATCCTCTTGTGTGCAGATTGAGCAGTTTAAGCATATCCTGGGGGTGAAGCCCACACCTCCAGCTTTGCTAGCTGGTGTTCCAACCAAAACTCATTCAAAGTCAATAGATCTCCCAAAGGAGTTTGACGCTAGATCTCAATGGCCTGCTTGCAGCACAATTGGGAACATACTTGGTAAGTTTAACTAGGTATTTCAATGTTGTTCCAACCAGAAACCGGTTCTGCATCGTTTTGTATACTTTTACCGACTACATTTCCTCTCTTTTTTGCAATACCTTGGAATCCGATGATTTGTCATGAACAGATCAAGTAAGTCTATTCACACTACCTTAAATTGTTGGCTCCATGGATGCTTACCGAACGTTGCGAGATGCTCAAGTTATTGTGCATTGGTTGATGATGACAGGGTCACTGTGGTTCTTGTTGGGCCTTTGGCGCTGTGGAATGTCTCCAGGATCGTTTCTGCATTCATCTCAACGTGGTGAGAGCATATGAATCGATGTACCTGTTCTTAGACTACTTTTAAACAGGCATGTTTGGTCCTTCTTCTTACATGACCATCCTGCTGTTTGTGCACTCCTTGCAGAACATCTCACTTTCAGTCAATGACCTAGTGTCTTGCTGTGGTTTTCTGTGTGGTCAAGGCTGTAATGGAGGATACCCTATCAGCGCGTGGCGCTACTTCCGTCGGAGTGGTGTTGTGACTGACGAGGTATATGTTACTCTTCTACTTGGTACCTCTTGAATGTTCTGATCCTCCAAGAATAACTTTTCTGTGTTACTACAATGATAGTGGTTTCGCACGCCCCCGCGTCGTCCTCGCTCGGGCGACACGGGAGGCGATTAGGGTTCCCTCACCAGCGCCGCCTCCTCCCTGCGCCCCTTCCTCGCCGCCGCCGCCGGCAGCCGCCGGCCGGCCTGCGGTGGCGGCAGGCCTCCTTCGCCTCCTTCAGCCTCCAGCCTGCTTCCCCTCTCCTCACCTCTCCTCCCAACTGCAGCGAATCGACCTTCTATCTGTGCTTCATGGTGGTGCTGGAGGTCGGGTTTCGTCCTGGTGGTGCCATCTCCGACGCCGGAGCCCGCGAGTTGGGCCTTCCTCTCGTTGGCTTGGGCCTGGTAGGTGGCAAGCCGCCGGTTCTGACATGGGCCAGTCCGCGGCCAGATCTGACCAGGGGGTCGATCTGCGGCCATGATTCTTGACCTCCGAGCTAGTTTGTTGGGCGTGGACTCTCTTGTTCACGCAGATCTGTGCGGAGCTCAACTCGCTAAAGTTTGGAGGGTGGTGTTGGGGGCGGCAGGTGCCGGTGGTGCGTTCGTGCGGCAGTGGGGTCGGCCGACTGCGCTCGTGCGGTTCGTTCTCCAGAGGGAGACGGGCTAGGTTGGCTCTTTGGAATTCCGAGCGGCGGCTCCTTATGGTGGGCACGGCGGCGCCTGGCGGCGGGTGCCTTTGTGCGGGTGTTGGTCGGCAGTCTCGGCTGTGTGGGCAGCGGGATGGTCCGCGTGGAAGGCTCTCGTGGTGCAGGAGCTTCTCTTGCTCCTTCCCAGATCTTGGCGTTTTCCGTGGGACGGTGGTCGCTATTCGGGCGAAAGCCCTGCCCGACGATGTCGGTGCCAGTGACGTCGACGCTCTTGAGCGCCGAGGCCCTCCTTGGAGGCGTCATTGAGGATGGTGCTCCTCCACCATTGGCTCCGGGTGAAAATCCTCAGTCTGGTTCGCCGGACGGGGCAGCGACGACGCCTTGGCGCCGCTTCCTTCTTGAAGGCGCTGCCTTTGGAGCCACTGGTCCATGTCAACTGGTGGTTGCGATGTGGTTCTTTGGATTCGACTGAGTGGCTTTCGGAATGGCGGTCTCCCCCATGGAGAGAAGGCTCAGAATCTCTTCTTTCTCGGTTGCCTGACTATCGGCTACAACTCGAGCTCTAGGGTGAGCGTTCCATCGTCTGACGGTACGGCGCCCTCGAACCTGGGCGAGGGGGCAGGGGCCCTCTTCGGCGATGGACGGGTTTTCCCGTGATGCAATGTGTCCGTGTTTGGAGCAGATGAAGGCATTCTCTTCCGTTGGTGTGGCGTCCTCCTCCTCCGCTTCGCTTCCTCTACCTTGGTCAGCGTTTGTTTCGACATCTGAAGAGCTAGGCGTTTGCAGGCTGTGTTTCTTGTTTCTTTTTATGGTGCCCTGTAATGGTTCTGGTTTTTCGTTGTTGTTCTCCTCAACACCATGTAATTCTAGCCGTGTGTGGCTTTATTAATTTAAAGCTGGGCGTAATGCCTTCTGTTTAAAAACTACAATGATAGTTATTTGGTGTTAAAATATGCAATGAAAACTGGATATATCATCAGTTATTAATTCACGTTGTAATGAAATTCTGCAGTTTGTGAAGAAAGTTTACAGTTGAGTTAGTGCATATGTATCTCATGGCGCTAAATGCCAGCTAGTAGCCTAGTAGGAGCATATTTTAGTCTTCGGTGTCTCGTTTATAAATGAAAATGCATCCCTACTTTGTTTGAGGGGGACAAGACAAGTATTTCTGTTCAAAATTTGGAAATTTTCTTGCATCTTAGCACAAATATGAAATAGATGGACCATTATGAAAATTTCCGCTTGATCTTCGTGAAAAGTCATGTCAATGAACATATTTGACTTTTCTTTGCTGACTTAGAATGGCTGAAAGTTCTCAACCTATGGTGACTGCTTTGTTAGCTAGACTTTTTTAGATTTCTCTTCTTTCGTATTAAGTAATAGTACTTTCTATGTAAGTACGGCTTCCCTACTGTATGTTGTACAAGTACACTGATTGGCATACCACTTAACCCTTAGTCTTTCTCACTGTTTTGCAGTGTGATCCATATTTTGATCAAGATGGTTGCCAGCATCCCGGATGTGAACCTGCTTATAGTACACCAAAATGTGAAAAGAAATGCAAGGTGCAGAACCAAGTGTGGAAGCAAGAGAAGCATTTCAGTGTTAATGCATACAAAGTAAAATCTAATCCACATGACATCATGGCGGAGGTCTACACAAATGGCCCTGTAGAAGTTGCTTTCACAGTTTATGAGGTAGTTTCTAGTATTTTCAGTATGTTCCTACTGCTGAGTTTTAATTTTATTTTACGAAGGTAGTAAGAGATGTTGCTTAGCAGAAATAATGGGGTGCCATGGGTTGCAGATACTGCTATTATGTTGAAATGGACAGAGTATGTTCAATAATAGAGGGCTCCTGTAGTTCTAACAAAACTGAAAGGACATGGTAGTAAGACAGGAACAAATAAATACTGGCACTTGATAGACAGCTAGTCATTTATGAGCAAACTGGAATATATAATACTGTTGTAATGTTCTCTGAATTTGTTCCAGTTAGCTAGTCATTTGATATATACGTGATTATGTATAAGCTTACAAAGAGTCAGAAGTCAGTATTTTATTTCTCGGGTTGTTTGATTTAATTCTGCAATTTCGTCCAGGACTTTGCACACTACAAATCAGGAGTATACAAGCACATCACAGGTGGCGTGATGGGAGGTCATGCCGTCAAGTTGATTGGATGGGGAACCAGTGATGCTGGCGAGGATTACTGGGTATCTTGTTGATTCTCTATATTACACTAGTTATTATCAACCAATGATCAAGTCCTAATATGTTTTTTGCGTCTTCTGCTTTTCAGCTTCTTGCAAATCAGTGGAACAGAGGCTGGGGTGATGTGAGTGTGCCAAATATTGTACTGTTGAAGTGATACAGTAAATTTAAATGTTAGTAACATTTGTTCAGCTAATTATAACTTTTGGTTTGCAGGACGGGTACTTCAAGATCATAAGGGGTACGAATGAATGTGGCATTGAAGGAGAAGTCGTTGCTGGTATGCCCTCGACAAAGAACATGGATATAACCTACGACGGCGGCTCTGGAACGGCTACACTTTGAACAGCGCCCTGGTCTCAGATGCAGGTGGAATTACTAGCTATTTGCATGTCAAATGAAGCGTTTAAATTAGCTTTGATGGTTCCTGGATTGTGTATTGTGTAGTCTGTACAGTAGCACATGATCCCAATGCTGATATGTTGTAACACTTGCTCAGAAACAAAATGGATTAATATCAATAAAAATATGTTCCTCTTTGGTTTTCCAAGTTGATCTGGACTGTTTTAAGGAACATTTAAGATGCATCTCAGCTGACAATAATTCTCGTCTGCTTTCAGTCGTGAGAAGCTTGACCATACTTTGTGAATCTTTTGGTCACTAATAAGATGAGGTGATACAAGCAATAATAGAACATACAGCATGCACACAAACTATTGTAAGAAAGTACAAATGAATATGCGACTCAGCATTAAATAGTTAAAAAAATCGATAAGGGGGGCCCCACCCTCTGCATCGATCAATGCATACAGCCATTTATTATTAAATAGTTAAATTCAATAAGAAAACAAGCGGTCTGCAATTACAGGACAAATCAGAATTTCAAATACATTGCTTAAAAGTAATGAAAACTGAAATATGCTACAAAGGTTGGCCTAACCTCAAGGGAATACTTGTGTATTTGGAAGTACAAAGGTACCCACCTTGCAAATGCCATTGCAAAGAAGCAAAATATTGTTTTCTCACTGCCAATTAAATTTCTCCAGAATACCCTCCATCGTTTCTTCTCCGTCCTCCCAACATCATTCCTTTTGTTAATGTGATATATACTTCTCATGTATTATCCGCGTACTATCCCCATTGTATAAGGGATTTAGGAGATTTTCTGCATGTTACCACACATGTACGTGTATGTATCATTACAAGTTAGGAAAATAGTTATGCTTTTCTATGGGTGTTCAAGAAAAATCAAGGTGTCCCCAGTAACAGGACGAGATGTAACTGTTCCTGTCCAGATTGACGTTGTGCAGTAATTTAGATCTTTGATCTGGTCTATTAGTTATGAATGTTTAACACTCCATTTTGATATTATTTTCACTCTATTTTTGTATCATCTTCCATGAGATTTACTAGGCTTTAGTTTCATTCTCTCTGATGTCAAAGAGGACCAAAAGTCTTCTCATTCTTTCTTTCTCCTTAATCTTTTTCTCTCTTTTTCTGTCTAATATCATTTAGGTGTAATACAATTTGATTGTTTTCTCTCTTGTCAACAAGGATTCTCTCCCTTGTGTCCCTCTAACTTGTCACTCCATTTAGTTTCCATCTCTGGCTTGTATCATGTCCTTGCTTTGTCGGCCCTCGTTTCAGTCTCTCTCTGCTTATTGCATTAATTTTAGAATATTTATCTTTTGTCTATTCGGAATCGGACGTGCAGTCGCAGAGTAGTCCTCTTTCTTTCTGCCAGACATGTATCAGTAAATAGGTATTTTCATGGTTTTGCGTGGGATATTTGGTTCTGAAATGATTTTCCTATCTACCAGTAGGCTGATGTTTTGCCTTCTTTTTGAACAGTAGGATTTTTTTGCATGCCTTGCTTAACTTAAAATCAGTTTTTAGTAAACTATTGTTGTTGTAATTAATTGAACAGTCATTTCATATTTACGATGGGATTTTCCGTGCTTAGTTCTCCACACATGATTCTTGTTGGATCTACAGCTTGCTATTCTTGAAACATGAACTTATTTTCTCTGCATGATATTTACAAACAGGCAATGCAGTCCATGGCGCAGGTTCTTACTAATAATGTCTTTCAGTTACTAAATACCAGCTTGCAATGTCCCTGTAGACGATTCCAGTTTTTACTAAGTATATCCAGTTTCTTTCTCGGGTCACTTCATCATCTTTTTTTCATTTCCACGTGTTGTTCAGCCTGTCATTTCCATTCGTTAGTGCTTTTAATTTTCTGTTTACAGAATACTTGTTATTTTATAACTTTTTCTTCAGTCTATTTTACTTATTTGTTCAGTCTTCATTCTCAGATCGAAGACTTTGATTGTAGCCCAGGAGAGATTGAGATATAAAAAGGGAGCCGCTTCGACTGCGGCTCGAAGAGGAGGATGCATATATACTACTCCTCCATCCATAAAAGGATATCGAAATGTTGGTCTAAATTTAAATGTATCTATGCACTAAAAAGTGTCTCAATGCATTTGAATTTAGGCAAAATTTTAACATTCTTTATGGATAGAGGTAGTACATAGCAATGCTAACGGGCACAATTTGTCATTTGCAGTTGGCGTGTACTTCGTGTAGTTCAGTTGTATCTACTGGATCTGGGCGCTGTAGCTTTAGTCTCCCAGGGCATTTTGACTTCAGCTCCTTCCTATCAGGTTCCAACCTTACACAAACAAGACCGAACACTTGCGTATCAATAATCAGCTTCCATAACATGAAATGCAAAATAAATTACAGGCAAATTCCGAACCACCCTGCCATAAGGCAGCCTGTTGACAACTTTGTATTATGAGCAAACAATGTAACATGCATTTGTGCTGAATCTGATTTTTTACCATAAGAGTAACCTGTTGTGACTGTATGAATGTACTACGTATATACATATAAACACTAATCACAAGATACAGCACAAGGCTCTTCTCTCATTGAAATGCTCTGTTAAGATCGTAATCCTGGATTACAACACACATCAGCCTTTACATTTCCTCCACTATTTCTGAAACAACGAAAAAGAAAATCTACCATCCACCCCCCACCAGCCTCCCACTCCCTTCCACCACTCCAGTCAGACTAGCCTTCTAAACAAAGAGCCGACCCAAATGCTGCTTATACACCAGGCACCCATCTTCAGGTGCCTAGGCGAAATGGGCCTCTACTTTCCGTATCCTACAATTGGAAAGTATCGGCTAAAAAAGGAAAATGAATATGGATAGGGCATTGCCACTTATACTTTACACCTCTGAGCTTTCAGCCAGAGTTAATAAGGGGAAGAAGTGTTATAGCCAGAAGGACTTCTTCTCGCCATATCCTGTGCATGGAACGCCCTTCTCCTCTTCTTCCCTCTTGCTAAAAAGGGTCTGGTCCGAGCAATCAAGACCTGCCCCACATGCCGTATTGTACAGCTCGCATGCAGAGTAGCATACCCGAAGCCTGTTGTCCCCGTCTTCGTCGCATCTTTGAATTGAGATCTGGTAAAGAAAGTTTAATACAAAAAATAAGTTTATCCATTACTTTATGGTTAATTTGCCTAGAACGCAATTTCCACCTTAACAGTCAAACTAGAAACCTACATAAAGAACAAAAGCATGGCCGATAAAACTGTCGATTAGTTTAAACAGCACCACTAATTGATATAATGTACATAGTACTATCTGTTTATGTATATACGCTTCTCCAGATAGCATTTATTGTTCCATTTGAGGTGAGTTTTGCGCATTGATCTATCCGGCTTGTTTTAAAGCAGTAACGAAAAAGAAACTTACTATTATGAGTAATCTTGCAGGCAAGCAAGTGGGTTAAAACATTTTGAAATAATATCAAAAGAAGTTCATGCCATGGAAAATAGAGGAATGGTTAGGGGGAACCGTACCCAGCAGGCCAGCCGCTTTGCCGCTGCTGCACAATTGGCAGTGTTGAAAAAGTTAAGGAATGTCCGCCCACTAGGCATCAATCTATTGTAATTTGGCACAAGAACTACTGCTTCGAGCTGTTGTAGTATACTGAGTTCACTTGGTGCACAATGCTGCCCGTCAGCATCCCTAACAAGCACATCATGACACATGGACAGGCTAGGAAGGATTGTCGAACCCTTTTGACAAGTGTAGCCCGCATAGTCTGAACAACGGAACTCACATTTACCATTATCACAAACACCTCCATGCAAACTACACTGCTCGTCACAAACCGCTGCATAAAATGGAAACAAGGTGTTACTTCTTGCTTGCTTGAATAAGTACTGTGAGTTCTGAATGTTGATCGCATCCAACATGCAAACAATACAGATGTTGCAAAGCATATTTTTCATCTCAATTCTGCATTTGTACAACATATACGGAAGTTGGCAAAGGAAATATTACGGGCCCTCACCACGCCCCTAAAATTCATGAATGCAATCCACAGTAACAGATGTGTGCAGCTATAGAAGAAACTTTCAGTGGTTGTTAAGCTTCACCTGTTGAGCAGTCAATCCCAGTCCAGCCACTTTCGCATTCACAGATCCCATTAGCTTTGCATATCCCATGACTGCTGCACTTGTCTGGGCAAGATCCTGTTGACCCAAACCATCACAGGTTAGTGAACCCAATGAGCACTTCGATGTATCAGGAAGGTGATCATGACGATTTTAATGGGACAGTAAGTGCACATTCTTCGTACTATTGATAATATTGCAGATATGTACTACATGTTGGCTAGTAGCTTCATCCTGATTGCAATTCACATGAAGCAGAACAATATAAAAGCTGCATGGGATGTTTGGCAAGTTGGCAACAAAACTGTTGGTTACAAAAAATGCTTCACTTCAGCATCCATATTATTCATTATCATTTTTAGGATACAAGACTAGAGAATTTAGTGCTGAAAATTAGATGATTTGGAAACAAAATGATCATGGAAGGCAGTATTAGCGTATAGTTGATAAAACTAAAGGATAGTAGTGTGTAGCTTATACTCACTTCTGCTGCAGTCATGATCATGAAACCCAGGGAAGCAGTGGCAGGTTCCAGCAACGCAGTCACCATTAAAACTACACGACTTGGGACACTGGCCACTTACTTGGACCGGTACAGCGTCGCACAATTCATGATATGCCGGGCAAATCAAATCCCCTTCAGCACAAAATTAACTTGTTTAAGAATAAGAACTAAAGAAGAGGCAGAACTCAATCTAATACACCTTAAATAACAAAACCCACCATTGAACCCTGGGAACTGCACTGGGCCACCAGATTCTGGGCATGACTTCCAGACGCCATCAACAGCAACCTACCAAAGTTCAACAGCATTTCAAAACCGATATTAGAAACATAATTCATAGCTCATTACTTGAAAAACCACGATGCAGCCAACAATGGAAACAGCATAAGAATGTCATTCAAAAATACTTGGAAGGGGCCACGCAAAGCATACTTAGTGCAAAGAGATAAAATTAACGAAATGGTACTCACCTCCAAGGAGTTATTTGTGCAGCGATGCTGATAACAGCCATTTCCCTGGGTCATAGATCCACGGACGAACCCAGTTCGCACTAGTGTTGAGGCCATACACCTGTTCATTCATGAATTTCCAAAAATTAAACTTGCAAGTTTCAAAACAAGCATATATCCAAATTATTGTATGTGCTCTCACCTTGAGTTACCTCCCCGTACTTCGCCTAACATTCTATCAGGCGCTCGTGCACTATTTACATCCGTGCACGAGCCATCAGAATAAGCAACAAAATAAGTGCAGTAATCAGCTAATGAAGACTGGCCACCTACAGATATAAATAAAAATTAGGTATCAGATATGAGAAACTTTGCAATACAAGATGCTGGCTTACAGAAAAGTACTTAAGAGAAGAGAGGATGAAGAAGGTTGGAGGATCACTTTGCAGTTGTCGTGCTATGCTATAATTTAATTAGCTAGGTGAATGTTACAAATGGGCTGACTCTAATAATATCTTTCTGTTACAGCAGACAAAGAAAGGTGCTTTCAACCAATTGAGACATCCAAAAGCACTTTCGACAAGCCACAACAATGCCAACAAACATTGAGACTGAACGAAAAAAGATATTTTGGTAAAGTATAAGGTGAACCTCAACGATAGTTCCATACTGATTCTATGTGCATTTGGTACGGAAAAAACATTAAGATAAACATAATTCCTTAAAGGTTCTCGCAAATCATTTCAACGATCTGTATAATGTCCGAAAAGGGGTGATGTATCCCACCTTTATTTGCTTGAGGGAAATACTGAGCCCATTTGGGCAAGTCCCCGCTATAGCTTACTATAGGGCAGTAACCTTCTGCCTCCCTATTGTATGTGCAGCCTGATAATTGAGTTGTGTTGCAGCGGTATGCGCCTTTCCAGGAATTGCAGGGGGAGATCGCAAACTCTGTTCCTTGATTTCGACCCCAATCTAAATGTTCAGCCATGCTATAATTAGCTTGATACCATCCACTGTCCTCCAATAATGCCAAAGTCATCTTTGAAACCACTGATCTTGTATCCACTGACCCAGTCATGATCTCATTCATTAAGAGTCTTTTCTCCCAATGGGAACCTGTTAAGAGTGGCAAATGTTAGTTGAGGGAAGAAATAATACACAATCGGCGGGATCCTCAAAAAGTCAAAACCATGTAATTGCTAACGATGGCAGCAAATGCAAACATCAAATTGTTATGGATGTACCTGAGGTACCCCTGCCTCCGCCATCTTCCAATTCTAACCCACTAAAGTTCTTGGAAAATGCCTAACACAAATAAAGTAATTTATCAATTAACATGAAGCAGCTTTTTCAAACAAGTAGCATAAAAATAGACAAGTGCTAAACAGTGGCAATCAAATGAATAATCCGGTCTGCCAAAGCTCCCAGATCTTCAGTTACAACTTACTCCATAATGATGCCTAGAGTGCATGACAACTCGAGGAAGGACAACACGTGTAACCATTCTTCCGAGCTTTTCATCCAAAGCCTGAACAGTGACCTGGAAAGAGAAATAGGTAGAGATTAAGATCACTGTGCAAAGCATGAAGAAGAGAAGCATAATCGTTTAAAAAAGATATGATGGAAGTACTTGCTCATAGTTTTTTAGACTATGCTATTAATGATTGCAATGAACAGAGAATATGCTTTTGACTGGGGAACTGACTAGTTATCTGAGTGGCAGTGCAAATATGGAATAAGCTATGGCTGCATGTATTCTTCACAAAGCTCTTGGCCCTGAAAATGTCGAGGTATGCCAAGTATGCTCCTTTGCATTGATCGCCCCCCCCCCCAAACAAATGAACAATATTATACTGGCCTTTCAAAGAGGACCAAGCCTAGTTCCATTGCCAAGGTGGTGTTGAGACCACCCACGTTTGAGGCTTGTTTCCATGGTATGTGCTCATATTTAGGTGAACCTAAAAGGCCTGGTGACGATAAAAGAATACTGGTCTTCAAAATTACGGCAGTTAATGATATGACCATGTTTCTTCTTTAGGAAAAGATACAGGAATTTTCAATATAATGCCTCAACTTAATCCTTCATGTGACAGGAAAGAGGAGCTACACCCTCAAATTAATTTTCATGAGATCACTGAAAGATGAGCATCAAACAATTGTGACCCAGCTGTATTTGTGCCAAACTAAAATGGACTCAGAATCCGCTGCTGCGCGGCTCAATTACCAAAAGAGGATGATCCCAGTGTGCTCCAGCACAAGTTCAGCATGAGCACCAAATGCGGGAATCAGGCCGTTTGTGGGCCAAAATCCACTAGATTTTTGCATTATATTAAGCAAATAGAGCTGTCTATAGCCTATAAACCGAATCACTAAAAGGTTTTTTTAGTGAAAAGGAGGACAGTTGAATCTGGTGTTCTTCTTTAGAAAAAAAACACACTCCTCTGGAGTCAACATGAAAAAAAAAAACCAGGAGAAAAAGGAGAGGAAGAAAGAGAAAGGTTAGCCGCTGAGGATGATTTCTCAAAGTCCAATCGGGTGCACCTTCAGTGTGTATAGTTGTTGGGTACTGTCACTGAAGTGTTTAAAACTTTCACTTATAATGTGTGCTCCAGAATGTCCAGCTGGCCTACACAAGAGGGCATAGAGTGTCTGGTTATTAGACCACAACCTGTTGTCCAATTCATTCACCTCATTTACGAAGTTGTTGTGTGGGTTTGTTTCCAACAAGTGGTTGGGCAAGAGGATCACTGCCTCTTTCGTCACGTCATTTAGGACACTCTTTTCTATCATTCTACTTCATATGACATGAATACCGACCCACTTTGTACACTCGTTAGCTAGGCGTGCACGCATCAGTTGTCACACCAGCCTAATAATCCCTATCACACGTAGACAAGGCTTTAGCACAAATATCAAAGGTGTGCCGTCATAGATTCTAAAGTATCAACAAGTATTACATTGCATCAGGGGACTAAACCTTACACACATGTACCAAGGTTTGCCTGGTTCCTTTATATGCCGCAGAAACTCACAGGAATATCTGATTGCAACTAATAATAATATCATAACTCATAAGCCAGGTCATTGTTTACAGCATATATGCCCAACACTATATAGACTCAGTTCTTAAGATGTGCAATTACATACAACTTGTAACCATTTGCAAAGATTGGAAATATTTAGTCTTCTAAGATCGAACCTATAAGTTATCATATTAGGCTGATGTTGTAACTACCATGTAAGTCTGCTCAATAATCAACTGTTAAGTGCTTTGGTCAAAAACATTCAAAGCTAGAGTTTTCCTTTTGACAGATCAGGTTGCTAGCATTGCAGTCCACAGTAGCAGAAGAAAACATTACACCAATAAGGGGAAATATATTGTTGATTACCTGACCACGCCGCCTTTTCCTTTCATCACGAAAATGTGTGAAGGCATGGGGATCAAAGCCAAGAACATGCATGACCTCATGTATCAAAGTAGCCGAAAGTAATGTTTCCGCTTCAGCGGTCAAATGACGAGGGGCCACATTAACATGTCCTAAATACAAAAGCATTAATAGCATTATACTCTGTCACATGTGAATACTTTCATGCGAATGTGAGGGGGTTAACAAACCTGCAATTGCACGACCCCATTGGTCCCGTTCACATGCTACAGCCCATGCAAGGGTGTTGCCTGTTGTTGGCCTAGTCGTTACTAGGAGTACTAAATCAGCATTGGCAACACCATCTGCAGTTCAGGTAAGTTTGTATGAGTGTGACAATGGAAAAGAAATACTATAGAACAAAAGTGTGTCTTTGCAACTGCAAATTACCTTCGATATATGCATGCGGAAGCTGTACACCTCCATCCTGACCACAAGCAGAGTAACCACTGAGCCGCAGGTTCCCCTTGACAGGTTCAACAGCTAAAGCTTTTCTGAACCACTCTACTGTTTGTCCGAGTGCCTGCCAGTGATCAAATTTAGCAATCAGCATACAGAACAACATGACAATAGCATGCTAGTAGCATCATTATATCTTTCCATTGTGGTAGAGCTTGTTAGCAAATCGTCTTTATATATATTTTTATTAATGTATGACAATTTTGAGAACCAGTGAGAGGCAGAACCACTAAAAGCAGAGAACTGCACCTTTCGAAGCCGTTGCTTCTTGTCATCCCCAGCTATATCCTCGAAGGTGCAATTGTACCAGCAATCTCCCACCAACGGTGGGTCGCCATGAGGAGCACAGAGCGGCGTTCCCGGCGCCGATGGTACTGGCGGTTCGCCAAGCTAACAAAAGCAAACAAACAACTCAGCACTACTACCACGAGAGTAAAGCAGTCGTTTTCATCAGCAAAGCCTAACCGTGAGAAAACCCACCTTGACGATATCGCCGACACTTTTGCAATCCCGGTCAGGCGAGTGCCCAACGGCGTCGTAGTTGAGGTATATCCGTATCGGCTTCTTGACGTTACTCCTTGGAGCACGCCAGGACGACACCCCCAACAGCTGCCTTCCTCTGAGCCGCTCGGCCCTGTCCTGGGCCACGTGGTAGACCTGCGGCATGACAGAGTACTCCTTGCGCCCGGCCCGGCGCCGCTGATGCAGTATCTCGTCGTGGATGCAGGAGTGGCTGAGGTAGGCATCCTTCTCCCCTCCGGAGTCCGCGGGTTCCAGGGATAGCGCTTTGTCAGAGTGCGCGCTTGTTCCGCTGGACCAGACTAGAATCAACACGATCTGTAGCAGAGCAAGAATCGAAAGAAATCAGTTACTGGTATGAATAGGAGTGCGGTTCATTGGAATGGGACAGGAATTATGACTTTCCTAGTATAAACTGAACATGTGAACGGGAAGTAATTCAACCCAAAAATAGTAGGTTTTGATCTAACTTCTCCACTTCTGGTTTCAATTGGCCAAGAATAGGTACGTGAGAAGAGAATCATTCCCTTCCCTTCCCAAGAAAGTTTCTTGGGCGCGGAACAGTTAAACCCTACACGCGCCGGAGTAACCCAAAATCCCTCGAATCGAGATGAAATGCGAGTCAATTCCCCAAGGGAAGCAAGACTAATCCTCGGGCCCTGAATTCCCCTACCATTTCGCCCTGAATCGAGTGAACCCGGGGAATACAGAGTCCCCCACACCGGATCGAGGAGGCGGGGAGCTGACCTTGAGTCCGACGAGGCAGAGCACCCTCCCGCCGCACCCGCCGCCGGCGGTGGAGGCCCTTGCATCCATGTGGCGTATAGCTCGGCCCCGCAGCGTCCCGCCGCTCCCATTCACCGCCGCGCGGGAGCCGCCCCCGGCTCCGCCAGCCGCCGCATCATCCTCCTCCGTACCAAATCAACGCCTCCCGCTGGTCCTCGGTGACGCCGCTCGACGCCTCCGCCGGGACGCCGGCCCCGACCTCTGCCGCCGCAGGGAACCGCGGGGACCCGCGCAACCACCAGCGAGCAGTCGCGGCTGGGCGGCCGCGGGACGCGCGGATCGAGGTAGGCAGGCAGGCGACCCCCCGGCCCTTCCCGAATGATTAGGGTTTGGTGGAGGCAGCCGGAGAGGGGGAGGAGGGAGACGACGCGGGTGGGGAAGGAAGGGGAGTGGTGGTGGATTTAGTCGTGAAGGCTACTCACTTGTTTGGTGTTCTGCCACTGTTGGGAAGGGGGTCCAGACAGATTGAGCGAGAGAGAGAATTTAACCGAATTTTATCTCGATGAAGATCGCTCGTCTCGTCTCGTCTCGTCTCGTCTCCCTTTTCGTGTCTCGCTCGCCTTCCCCCACGACCAGGATCGCTGCGCCGCACCGCACGGACTTTTTATGCCGGAACGGAAAGGAGTTGCGTTTATTTACGGCCGCCTGCCACCCGGAGGGCAGTTGGGCTAGCCGCGCTCTGTGGGGCCGGAGCCGTTCCGCGATACGGATTTCCCGTTCTGCTTTTGTACTGTACCGTTGTGCTGGCCTTAAACTCTCTGTTTCATTTGAAAATTAAGTTAAACTCCCGTTTGACGGCTTCTGTCTGGTGGTGTCGTCCACGCGATTTACGCGAGTTTGAATTCGAATAAATTTGACGAGCACGTGTCCGTAACTAGTTACTCGTACCCAGTCGTGTGCTTCGCTCAAGGGTTTCCCTCCCTCCAGACTTCCTGCACCGGGAACATGAATCCGTCACGTGTCGTCCAGAAAAAGAAGGAAAGGAACTTGCATCAAATGAGAGCGCGCAATGATGCGCATCAGCGCTCGCCATCACGGCTCGCGCCAGCCTGACACCTACGGGACATCACGATGATGGGTCTTCGTTTGCTTCCGTGTACTACTACCAGGATGACCGCACTTAATTTTAGATTCACGGCTCAGCTAACCCCAGCTAACCACTCCCGCCTCGTCAAACCCACCGCCGCCAAATGTCGCCGGCACTAGCGGGCATGCAGCGACACCTTGCCCTACAATGGAATTGTTTTATGGAGCCTGGGCGATCCACGCGCGCACGGGACTAGTGCAAGAGGAACACAAACTTGATCCAGATCGCTGTTGGCTCGCCTCACGTGGCCCACTTAACCGCCTTATCCGGCAAAGTGGCTGGCTGGGGGCTGCTCCAACCTGATGGCCAACGATCGGGTCGACTCGACGTGTTTGGTCGGTTCCCATATGACGTGCGCATGTATTGCAAGTCAAACTTCTGATGATGATGCAGGCGGCCTACCGGTGGATGCCTCTGCTCAGACTGCTCTCACTGTCGTGCATGATGTGTCGCTATCAAGGTTTAAAATAACGCGCTATTTCTCCGTTAATACCACGCAATAGCATATTTGGAGGGTCTACGCTAAATTTTAGTAATTTAACTCGCTATGACGATATTTGTGAAATAGCATGATATATCGTGCTAAAACTTCATAGCGTTAGCGCGCTATTTTTTCAAGCAAAGTTGCGTTCACTTTTTCGTGATGATGAAGTGCAATATGTTGGTTCCTCTTCTAGATTATAACTTAATATCGCTAATGCTGATGATTCTTAATAAATAATGTATACTATGTTGTTGCCTTATGGAATACTGATGTTAGCCTTCTGAAAAATTCGAGATCTATTTGTTGTATGTGGATATGTATGTACGCGATTCAGTCATTTTCTGGACTAAATATCCAAACTTTTTAGAGAAATCCTTTATTTTTAGACTACATTTGATATTTTTTTCAAAACGTATTTGAAATATAGCATGAAAATTAGCACGATATAGCGTCCGTAGCCTTTAAAGGAGACCGGCGCTATTTCATTTAGCACGCTATTTTAAACCTTGGTCGCTATATGTAAACGATGGATTTCACCACCGGCGGACCGGCCGTGTGTCCAGAATGGTATGATGTATTCTCCGATTTCAGTTTCATGTATATTTACATTTTGTGTCTAGTGCAATAGCTTTCCAAAATATAACGCGTGAATTATGATCGCGCCTGCGACACAGGCGAGACTGCGGTGATAGAAAATTCGAAAAAGAAAAGGAGCGAGCCAAACGTCTTCTACATGCACAATTTCTTGGTATTTCGGTGAGAATTTCTTGACTTTCCATACATACAAGGACATAGACTATAGGCATGTTTGGTTCCCAGCCACACTGTACCAAGCCTAATTTTGGCAAGTGTGGCAGCCACAAAAGTGTGGCTAAGATTTTGGAAACCACAAAGTGTGGCAAAAGTTGGCAAAAAAATATTCACTCTATCACAAGTGGGCCATGTTGATAGTGAAGTGTGGCAGGTCTAAAATGTGGCAAGAATCAAACACATGCCAAATTTCCAAAGTTTGGTGTGGCAAAGTGTGGCTGGGAACCAAACAGGCTCTAAATGACATCTCTTGTGTTAACAAAGTGGTGAATGTTAAATGATAGGAAAGTGCTACCAAGTGAAACAGAATAAAATAGAGTTATTTTTTTGGCTTCCCTATGAATGAAACGAGGCATGGAAGGCAGCCACCACTAAGAAATTCCCCAAGTTGCAAGGGCCCACATACAAATAAGAAATTTCCGAAGTTGCCAAGGCACACATACAAATTTCCATCGCAACTTCTTCGGACAGTCTTGTGCGCAATCCTGGAGCGATGTAAGTAAGGATTCTTACCGGATTAGCTGGATGAATTCGGTTGGTGTAAATCTGCTAGCCTTCCGTGAATTCACGGTTGCACTTTCTATCCAATCTCCACGGAATCCCGTAGGTTCCATCCCGTAACAATATATTTGTAGATGTAGCATTGCTCGTCTTGAGTGGGGCTGTTTTTGGCACATTCACACCCTACAATGGTGCTTGAAATTTAGATATAGGACACTTGAGAATCGAACTATGAACTGAATGGATTCGTAGCATAGAAAACAAAAAAATTCCTACCGCAAGAACGAAAACCAAGCCAAGATGCAATCTAGAAGATGGTATCAACGAGGGGATCACGAGACTAACCCTTGAAGATTTCCAAAGCCTACGAGATTAGATCTCGTTGTTGCAGAAGATGATCACTTGCCGCTTTCAAAAGCGCGTAGAAGATCTTGACGGTGCCACAAACGGGCAGCACCACCGTACTCGGTCACACGTTCGGTGTTGATGAAGACGACGTCCTTCTCCCCGTTCAAGCAGGCAGCGGAAGTAGTAGATCCTCCTCGGAATCCCGGCAGCACGACGGCGTGGTGGCGGTGGTGGCGGAGATCTCCGGCAGGGCTTCGCCAAAGCGTATGCGGGAGAGGTGGAGGAGGAGGGTGGCTAGGGTTTGGGGAGAGGGGGCGCCGGCTTGGGCAGCCTTGAGGGGTGCGGCCAACTTGGTGGAAAGAAGTGGCCGGCCCCCTCCCCTTGTCCCTCATTATATAGGTGGAATCCATAGGGTTTGCCCAAAGTCTTCGAATAAGACCCCAATTCAAAAACTGACATATGGACGAAACCTAGAGGGACAGGGACTCTCCCCTTCCCCCCTTTCTTTGGCCGGCCAAGGAGGTGGAGTCCACCATGGACTCCACCCTCCCACTTGGTTGGCTGGTTAGGGTTGATGGAGTCCCTCCGGGACTCCTCCTTCCATAGTGATTTATTTCGGATAATTGTAGAAACCACCTTCCATAAATTCACCGGATCATTTTCGAACTTGGAAATTGACTTCCTGTATATGAATCTTATTCTCTGGACCATTCCGAACCTCCTCGTGATGTCCTGGATCCCATCCGAGACTCCGAACAAAACTTCAAACTCCGTTCCATATTCCATATCTACTTAAAACGACATCAAACCTTAAGTGTGTCACCCTACGGTTCGTGAACTATGCAGACATGGTTGAGACTTCTCTCCGACCAATAACCAATAGCGGGATCTGGAGATCCATGATGGCTCCCACATATTCAACGATAACTTAGTGATCGATTGAACCATTTACATACGATACTGATTCCCTTTGTCTCACGATATTTTACTTGTCCGAGGTTTGATCATCGGTATCTCTATACCTCCTTCAACCTCGTCTCCGACAAGTACTCTTTACTCGTACCGTGGTATGTCATCTCTTATGAACCATTCATATGCTTGCAAGGTAATTAGACGACATTCCACCGAGAGGGCCCAGAGTATATCTATCCGTCATCGGGATGGACAATATCCCACTCTTGATCCATATGCCTCAACTCATACTTTCCGAATACTTAATCCCACCTTTATAACCATCCATTTACGCAGTGGCTTTTGATGTAATCAAAGTACCCTTCCTGCATAAGTGATTAACATGAGCTCATGGTCGAAGGACTAGGTAACTATGTATCAAAAACTTACATCAAATGAACTTAATGACGTGATCTTATGCTACGCTTAATTGGGTGTGTCCATTACATCATTCATCAATGACATAATCTTGTTATTAATAACATCAAATGTTCATGATCACGAAACCATGATCATCTATTAATCAAGAAGCTAGTTATTCAAGAGGCTTACTAGGGACTCCTTGTTGTTTACATAACACACATGTATCAATGTTTCGGTTAATACAATTATAGCATGGTATGCAAACATTATCATAAATACAAAGATATATTATAATAACCATTTTATTATTGCCTCTTGGTATTGATACGTATGCCACATTATCGATAATTTCTTATGTTCCATGCCACATTATTGATGATATCTACATGTTTTATGCACACTTTATGTCATATTTGTGCATTTTCTGGAACTAACCTATTAACAAGATGCCGAAGTGCCAGTTGCTGTTTTCTGCTGTTTTTGGTTTCAGAAATCCTAGTAAGGAAATATTCTCGGAATTGGACGAAATCAACGCCCAGGGTCCTATTTTGCCACGAAGCTTCCAGAAGACCGAAGAGTCAACGAAGTGGGGCCACGAGGTGGCCAGGAGGGCAGGCGGCGCGGCCCCACCCTTGGCCGCACCGACCTGTCTCCTGGGCCCCTCGCGACGCCCCCTGACCTACCCTTTCGCCTACTTAAAGCCTTCGTCGCGAAACCCCCAGTACCGAGAGCCACGATACGGAAAACCTTCCAGAGACGTCGCCGCCGCCAATCCCATCTCGGGGGATTCAGGAGATCGCCTCCGGCACCCTGCCGGAGAGGGGAATCATCTCCCGGAGGACTCTACGCCGCCATGGTCGCCTCCGGAGTGATGTGTGAGTAGTCTACCCCTGGACTATGGGTCCATAGCAGTAGCTAGATGGTTGTCTTCTCCTCATTGTGCTTAATTGTTGGGTCTTGTGAGCTGCCGAACATGATCAAGATCATCTATCTGTAATTCTATATGTTGTGTTTGTTGGGATCCGATGAATAGAGAATACTATGTTATGTTGATTATCAATTTATATCTATGTGTTGTTTATGATCTTGCATGCTCTCCGTTATTAGTAGAGGCTCTGGCCAAGTTTTTGCTAGTAACTCCAAGAGGGGGTATTTATGCTCGATAGTGGGTTCATGTCTCCGTGAATCTGGGGAAGTGACAGGAATCTCTAAGGTTATGGATGTGCTGTTGCCACTAGGGGTAAAACATTGATGCTATGTCCGAGGCTGTAGTTATTGATTACATTACGCGCAATACTTAATGCAATTGTCTGTTGTTAGCAACTTAATACTGGAAGGGGTTCGGATGATAACCTGAAGGTGGACTTTTTAGGCATAGATGCATGCTGGATAGCGGTCTATGTACTTTGTCGTAATGCCCAATTAAATCTCACTATACTCATCATAATATGTATGTGCATGGTCATGCCCTCTTTATTTGTCAATTGCCCAACTGTAATTTGTTCACCCAACATGTTGTTTATCTTATGGGAGAGACACCTCTAGTGAACTGTGGACCCCGGTCCAATTCTCTTTACTGAAATACAATCTACTGCAATACTTGTTCTCTTGCTTTCGCAAACAATCATCATCCACACTATACATCTAATCCTTTGTTACAGCAAGCCGGTGAGATTGACAACCTCGCTGTTTCGTTGGGGCAAAGTACTTGGTTTGTGTTGTGCAGGTTCCACGTTGGCGCCGGAATCCCTGGTGTTGCGCCGCACTACATCTCGCCGCCATCAACCTTCAACGTGCTTCTTGGCTCCTACTGGTTCGATAAACCTTGGTTTCATACTGAGGGAAAACTTGCCGCTGTACGCATCACACCTTCCTCTTGGGGTTCCCAACGGACGCGTGTTGTACGCGTATCAAGCAGATTTTTCTGGCGCCGTTGCCGGGGAGATCAAGACACGCTGCAAGGGGAGTCTCCACATCGCAATCTCTTTACTTTGTTTTTTGTCTTGCTTAGTTTCATTTACTACTTTGTTTGCTGCACTAAATCGAAATACAAAAAAATTAGTTGCTAGTTTTACTTTATTTGCTATCTTGTTTGCTATATCAAAAACACAAAAAAATTAGTTACTTGCATTTACTTTATCTAGTTTGCTTTATTTACTACTGCTAAAATGGGTACTCCTGAAAACACTAAGTTGTGTGACTTCACAACCACAAATAATAATGATTTCTTATGCACACCTATTGCTCCACCTGCTACTACAGCAGAATTCTTTGAAATTAAACCTGCTTTACTGAATCTTGTTATGCGAGAGCAATTTTCAGTGTTAGTTGATGATGCTGCTGCCCATCTCAATAATTTTGTTGAATTGTGTGAAATGCAAAAATATAAAGATGTAGATGGTGACATAATAAAATTAAAATTGTTCCCTTTCTCATTAAGAGGAAGAGCTAAAGATTGGTTGCTATCTCTGCCTAAGAATAGTATTGATTCATGGACTAAATGCAAGGATGCTTTTATTGGTAGATATTATCCCCCTGCTAAAATTATATCTTTGAGGAGTAGCATAATGAATTTTAAACAATTAGATACTGAACATGTTGCACAAGCATGGGAAAGAATGAAATCTTTGGTTAAAAATTGCCCAACCCATGGACTGACTACTTGGATGATCATCCAAACCTTTTATGCAGGACTGAATTTTTCTTCGCGGAAACTATTGGATTCAGCTGCTGGAGGTACCTTTATGTCCATCACTCTTGGTGAAGCAACAAAGCTTCTTGATAATATGATGATTAATTACTTTGAATGGCACACGGAAAGAGCTCCACAAGGTAAGAAGGTAAATTCTGTCGAAGAAACCTCTTCATTGAGTGATAAGATTGATGCTATTATGTCTATGCTTGTGAATGATAGGACTAATGTTGATCCTAATAATGTTCCGTTAGCTTCATTGGTAGCTCAAGAAGAACATGTTGATGTAAACTTCATTAAAAATAATAATTTCAACAACAATGCTTACCGGAACAATTCTAGTAACAACTATAGGCCATATCCTTATAATAATGGCAACGGCTATGGTAATTCTTATGGGAATTCTTACAACAATAATAGGAACACACCCCCTGGACTTGAAGCCATGCTTAAAGAATTTATTAGTACACAAACTGCTTTTAACAAATCTGTTGAAGAAAAGCTTGGGAAAATTGATATACTTGCTTCTAAAGTCGATAGTCTTGCTGCTGATGTTGATCTTTTGAAATCGAAAGTTATGCCTAATGAAAATCATCATAATAAAATTGTTACTACAGCAAATTCCATCCAAGTTAGAATTAATGAGAATATAAGATTGATGGCTAAATTGCGTGCTAGGTGGGAAAGAGAAGAAAATGAAAAAGAAGATAATATAGCTAAAGTTTGGACTATAACCACCACTAGTAATGCTAATGCTACACAAGTTGCTGCACCTCCTACTAATAATAACAAAAGAATTGGTGTTAGCAATGTTTCCACTTCTAATGCAAAGCGCGAGAACCGCTAAACTGCTAAATCATTAAATCACTGTGATAAACTCGCTGAAATTTTTTCCAACATTGGGGATGATGATCCCATTGCTTTAGATTATAATGGTTTGAATTTTGATGATTGCCACATCTCTGAAGTTATAAAGTTCTTGCAAAAACTTGCTAAGAGTCCTAATGCTAGTGCTATAAATTTGGCTTTCACAAAACATATTACAAATGCTCTCATAAAAGCTAGAGAAGAGAAATTAGAGCGCGAAGCTTCTATTCCTAGAAAGTTAGAGGATGGTTGGGAGCCCATCATTAAGATGAAGGTCAATGACTTTGATTGTAATGCTTTATGTGATCTTGGTGCAAGTATTTCTGTTATGCCTAAGAAAATCTATAATATGCTTGACTTGCCACCGCTGAAAAATTGTTATTTGGATATTAATCTTGCTGATCATTCTACAAAGAAACCTTTGGGGAAAGTTGATAATGTTCACATTACTGTTAACAATAACCTTGTCCCCATTGATTTTGTTGTCTTGGATATTGAATGCAATGCATCTTGTCCCACTATATTGGGAAGACCTTTTCTTCGAACTGTTGGTGCTATCATTGATATGAAGGAAGGTAATATTAAATATCAATTTCCTCTCAAGAAAGGTATGGAACATTTCCCTAGAAAGATAATGAAGTTACCTTTTGATTCTATTATTAGAACAAATTATGATGTTGACACTTCGTCTCTTGATAATACTTGATACACACTTTCTGCGCCTAGCTGAAAGGCGTTAAAGAAAAGCGCTTATGGGAGACAACCCATGTTTTTACTACAGTACCTCTATTTTATTTTGTGTCTTGGAAGTTGTTTACTACTGTAGCAACCTCTCCTTATCTTAGTTTTGTGTTTTGTTGTGCCAAGTAAAGTCGTTGATAGTAAGGTTCATACTAGATTTGGATTACTGCGCAGAAACAGATTTCTTTGCTGTCACGAATCTGGGCAAAATTCTCTGTAGGTAACTCAGAAAATTATGCCAATTTACGTGAGTGATCCTCAGATATGTACGCAACTTTCATTCAATTTGAGCATTTTCATTTGAGCAAGTCTGGTGCCCCAATAAAATTCGTCAATACGAACTGTTCTGTTTTGACAGATTCTGCCTTTTATTTCGCATTGCCTATTTTGCTATGCTTGATGGATATTTCGATTCCATTGACTTTCAGTAGCTTTGTGCAATGTCCAGAAGTGTTAAGAATGATTATGTCACCTCTGAACATGTATATTTTGATTGTGCACTAACCCTCTAATGAGTTGTTTTGAGTTTGGTGTGGAGGAAGTTTTCAAGGATCAAGAGAGGGAGATGATACAACATGATCAAGGAGAGTGAAAGCTCTAAGCTTGGGGATGCCCCGGTGGTTCACCCCTGCATATATCAAGAAGACTCAAGCGTCTAAGCTTGGGGATGCCCAAGGCATCCCCTTCTTCATCGACAACATTATCAGGTTCCTCCCCTGAAACTATATTTTTATTCCATCACATCTTATGTGCTTTGCTTGGAGCGTCGGTTTGTTTTTGTTTTTGTTTTGTTTGAATAAAATGGATCCTAGCATTCTTTGTGTGGGAGAGAGACACGCTCCACTGTTGCATATGGACAAGTATGTCCTTAGGCTTTACTCATAATATTCATGGCGAAGTTTCTTCTTCGTTAAATTGTTATATGGTTGGAATTGGAAAATGATACATGTAGTAATTGCTATAATGTCTTGGATAATGTGATACTTGGCAATTGTTGTGCTCATGTTTAAGCTCTTGCATCATATACTTTGCACCTATTAATGAAGAAATACATAGAGCATGCTAAAATTTGGTTTGCATATTTAGTCTCTCTAAAGTCTAGATAATTTCTAGTATTGAGTTTGAACAACAAGGAAGATGGTGTAGAGTCTTATAATGTTTACAATATGTCTTTTATGTAAGTTTTGCTGCACCGGTTCATACTTGTGTTTTCTTCAAACAACCTTGCTAGCCTAAGCCTTGTACTGAGAGGGAATACTTCTCGTGCATCCAAAATCCTTGAGCCAAACACTATGCCATTTGTGTCCACCATACCTACCTACTACATGGTATTTCCCGCCATTTCAAGTAAATTGCTTCATGTGCTACCTTTAAACCTTCAAAATGTTTCTCAATTTGTGTTAATGTTTTCATGAGGAAGTATGTGGTGTTTATCTTTCAACCTTGTCATTTACTCTTGACAGACTTTCATAATGGACTAGTGGCACATCCGCTTATCCAATAATTTTGCAAAAAGAGCTGGCAATGGGGTTCCCAGCCCCGATTAATTAACTTCATTAATAATTCTCTTCACATGTTTTGCTCTGACTCATCAGTAAGCAACTTAATTTTGCAAATAGACACTCCTCCATGGTATGAGATTGATGGTAGGCACCCGAGGATTCGGTTAGCCATGGCTTGTGTAAGCAAAGGTTGGGGGGAGTGTCACTCATAATAAAAACTAAAGTACATGTGTAAACAAAAGAGAAGAGGGATGATCTACCTTGCTTGTACAGATAACGTCCTTCATGGGAGCCGCTCTTGAAAGTCTGGTTGGCGAGGTAGTTGGAGTACCCATTACCATTCGTTGACAACAACAAACACCTCTCAAAATTTTACTTTTATGCTCTCTTTATGATTTCAAAACTTAAAAAGCTCTAGCACATGATTTAATCCCTGCTTCCCTCTGCGAAGGGCCATTCTTTTACTTTTATTGTTGAGTCAGTTCACCTATCTCTCTCCACCTTAAGAAGCAAACACTTGTGTGAACTGTGCATTGATTCCTACATACTTGCTTATTGCATTTGTTATACTACTTTGCATTGACAAATATCCATGAGATATACATGTTATAAGTTGAAAGCAACCGCTAAAACTTCATCTTCCTTTGTGTTGCTTCAATGCTTTTACTTTGAATTATTGCTTTAGGAGTTAACTCTTATGCAAGACTTATTGATGCTTGTCTTGAAGTACTATTCATGAAAAGTCTTTGCTTTATGATTCACTTGTTTACTCATGTCATTTACATTGTTTTGATCGCTGCATTCACTACATATGCTTACAATAGTATGATCAAGGTTATGATGGCATGTCACTCCAGAAATTATCTTTGTTATCGTTTACCTGCTCGGGACGAGCAGGAACTAAGCTTGGGGATGCTGATACGTCTCCGACGTATCGATAATTTCTTATGTTCCATGCCACATTATTGATGATATCTACATGTTTTATGCACACTTTATGTCATATTTGTGCATTTTCTGGAACTAACCTATTAACAAGATGCCGAAGTGCCGATTCTTTGTCTGTTGTTTTTGGTTTCAGAAATCCTAGTAAGGAAATATTCTCGGAATTGGACGAAATCAACGCCCAGGGTCCTATTTTGCCACGAAGCTTCCAGAAGACCGAAGAGTCAACGAAGTGGGGCCACGAGGTGGCCAGGAGGGCAGGCGGCGCGGCCCCACCCTTGGTCGCGCCGACCTGTCTCCTGGGCCCCTCGCGTCGCCCCCTGACCTACCATTCCGCCTACTTAAAGCCTTCGTCGCGAAACCCCCAGTACCGAGAGCCACGATACGGAAAACCTTCCAGAGACGCCGCCGCCGTCAATCCCATCTCGGGGGATTCAGGAGATCGCCTCCGGCACCCTGCCGGAGAGGGGAATCATCTCCCGGAGGACTCTACGCCGCCATGGTCGCCTCCGGAGTGATGTGTGAGTAGTCTACCCCTGGACTATGGGTCCATAGCAGTAGCTAGATGGTTGTCTTCTCCTCATTGTGCTTAATTGTCGGGTCTTGTGAGCTGCCGAACATGATCAAGATCATCTATCTGTAATTCTATATGTTGTGTTTGTTGGGATCCGATGAATAGAGAATACTATGTTATGTTGATTATCAATTTATATCTATGTGTTGTTTATGATCTTGCATGCTCTCCGTTATTAGTAGAGGCTCTGGCCAAGTTTTTGCTAGTAACTCCAAGAGGGGGTATTTATGCTCGATAGTGGGTTCATGTCTCCGTGAATCTGGGAAGTGAGAAATCTCTAAGGTTATGGATGTGCTGTTGCCACTAGGGGTAAAACATTGATGCTATGTCCGAGGATGTAGTTATTGATTACATTACGCGCAATACTTAATGCAATTGTCTGTTGTTAGCAACTTAATACTGGAAGGGGTTCGGATGATAACCTGAAGGTGGACTTTTTAGGCATAGATGCATGCTGGATAGCGGTCTATGTACTTTGTCGTAATGCCCAATTAAATCTCACTATACTCATCATAATATGTATGTGCATGGTCATGCCCTCTTTATTTGTCAATTGCCCAACTGTAATTTGTTCACCCAACATGATGTTTATCTTATGGGGGAGACACCTCTAGTGAACTGTGGACCCCGGTCCAATTCTCTTTACTGAAATACAATCTACTGCAATACTTGTTCTACTGTTTTCTGCAAACAATCATCATCCACACTATACATCTAATCCTTTGTTACAGCAAGCCGGTGAGATTGACAACCTCGCTGTTTCGTTGGGGCAAAGTACTTGGTTTGTGTTGTGCAGGTTCCACGTTGGCGCCGGAATCCCTGGTGTTGCGCCGCACTACATCTCGCCGCCATCAACCTTCAACGTGCTTCTTGGCTCCTACTGGTTCGATAAACCTTGGTTTCATACTGAGGGAAAACTTGCCGCTGTACGCATCACACCTTCCTCTTGGGGTTCCCAACGGACGCGTGCTGTACGCGTATCAGGTATCTCCAACATGAACATCACACGTGTGTTTTCGGTCACAAACACAAGCTACTTATGGATTGGCTAGACTAGAAACAACAAATTACTCAAAACATAGTGCTAGTCAACATAGCATCCGAGAGAATAAAAGCCAACGTGGGGTAGATGCTGAGTATGTGTCCAACATTATGTACGAGTTGAGTTATGTTTGGACTCTGAGTTGTAATAGATGTGGATAGGGCACGAGCATTGTTCTATTCAGACTCGAGTAAACTCCTATATAAGATGAGGGGTGCCACACAATGTATGCTATGACGACTTGATAGCAAGCACGCATGGGAGTTTGTGGCTTGTGTCGGCGCCTAGGGAGGCTATGTGTTGCGGTACCAATTGGGAGGAACGCCTGTGGCTGTAATCATACCTCATATTGTAGGTGAGTTCGCCAAACTGCGTTAACAAATCTCGATGTAGTTGATACGCGTATAGCACGCGACCGTTGGGAACCCCAAAAGGAAGGTGTGATGCGTACAGCGGCAAGTTTTCCCTCAGTAAGAAACCAAGGTTTAATCGAACCAGTAGGAGCCAAGAAGCACGTTGAAGGTTGATGGCGGCGAGATGTAGTGCGGCGCAACACCAGGGATTCCGGCGCCAACGTGGAACCTGCACAACACAACCAAGATACTTTGCCCCAACGAAACAGTGAGGTTGTCAATCTCACCGGCTTGCTGTAACAAAGGATTAGATGTATAGTGTGGATGATGATTGTTTGCAGAGAACAGTAGAACAATTGCAGTAGATTGTATTTCAGATGTAAAGAATTGGACCGGGGTCCACAGTTCACTAGAGGTGTCTCTCCCATAAGAATAAGCATGTTGGGTGAACAAATTACAGTTGGGCAATTGACAAATAGAGAGGGCATGACCATGCACATACATGATATGATGAGTATAGTGAGATTTAATTGGGCATTACGACAAAGTACATAGACCGCTATCCAGCATGCATCTATGCCTAAAAAGTCCACCTTCAGGTTATCATCCGAACCCCTTCCAGTATTAAGTTGCAAACAACAGACAATTGCATTAAGTATGGTACGTAATGTAATCAATAACTACATCCTCGGACATAGCATCAATGTTTTATCCCTAGTGGCAACAGCACATCCATAACCTTAGGGGTTTCTGTCACTCCCCCAGATTCACGGAGACATGAACCCACTATCGAGCATAAATACTCCGTCTTGGAGTTAAGAGTAAAAACTTGGCCAGAGCCTCTACTAATAACGGAGAGCATGCAAGATCATAAACAACACATAGATATAAATTGATAATCAACATAACATAGTATTCTCTATTCATCGGATCCCAACAAACACAACATGTAGCATTACAGATAGATGATCTTGATCATGTTAGGCAGCTCACAAGATCCGACAATTAAGCATAATGAGGAGAAGACAACCATCTAGCTACTGCTATGGACCCATAGTCCAGGGGTGAACTACTCACTCATCACTCCGGAGGCGACCATGGCGGTGTAGAGTCCTCCGGAGATGAATCCCCTCTCCGGCAGGGTGCCGGAGGCGATCTCCTGAATCCCCCGAGATGGGATTGGTGGCGGCGGCGTCTCTGGAAGGTTTTCCGTATCGTGGCTCTCGGTACCGGGGGTTTCGCGACGAAGGCTATTTGTAGGCGGAAGGGCAGAGTCGGGAGAGTCACGAGGGGCCCACACGCTAGGGCGGCGCGGCCAGGGCTTGGGCCGCGCCGCCCTAGTGTGGCGCCGCCTCGTGGCCCCACTTCGTCTTCTCTCCGGTGTTCTGGAAGCTTCGTGTGAAAATAGGCCCCTGGGCGTTGATTTCGTCCAATTCTGAGAATATTTCCTTACTAGGATTTCTGAAACCAAAAACAGCAGAAAACAGCAACTGGCTCTTCGGCATCTTGTTAATAGGTTAGTTCCAGAAAATGCATAAATATGACATAAAGTATGCATAAAACATGTAGGTATCATCAATAATGTGGCATGGAACATAAGAAATTATCGATATGTCGGAGACGTATCAGCATCCCCAAGCTTAGTTTTTGCTCGTCCCGAGCAGGTAAACGATAACAAAGATAATTTCTGGAGTGACATGCCATCATAACCTCGATCATACTATTGTAAGCATATGTAATGAATGCAGCGATCAAAACAATGTAAATGACATGAGTAAACAACTGAATCATAAAGCAAAGACTTTTCATGAATAGTACTTCAAGACGAGCATCAATAAGTCTTGCATAAGAGTTAACTCATAAAGCAATAAATCAAAGTAAAGATATTGAAGCAACACAAAGGAAGATGAAGTTTCAGCGGTTGCTTTCAACTTATAACATGTATATCTCATGTATATTGTCAATGTAAAGTAATATAACAAGTGCAATATGCAAGTATGTAGGAATCAATGCACAGTTCACACAAGTGTTTGCTTCTTGAGGTGGAGAGAGATAGGTGAACTGACTCAACAATAAAAGTAAAAGAATGGCCCTTCGCAGAGGGAAGCATTGATTGCTATATTTGTGCTAGAGCTTTGGTTTTGAAAACAAGAAACAATTTTGTCAACGGTAGTAATAAAGCATATGTGTTATGTAAATTATATCTTACAAGTTGCAAGCCTCATGCATAGTATACTAATAGTGCCCGCACCTTGTCCTAATTAGCTTGGATTACCGGGATTGTCATCGCAATGCACATGTTTCAACCAAGTGTCACAAAGGGGTACCTCTATGCCGCCTGTACAAAGGTCTAAGGAGAAAGCTCGCATTGGATTTCTCGCTTTTGATTATTCTCAACTTAGACATCCATACCGGGACAACATAGACAACAGATAATGGACTCCTCTTTAATGCATAAGTGACACGCGTACAGCACGCGACCGTTGGGAACCCCAAGTGGAAGGTGTGATGCGTACAGCAGTAAGTTTCCCTCAGTTAGAAACCAAGGTTTATCGAACCAGTAGGAGTCAAAAGCACGTTGAAGGTTGATGGCGGCGAGATGTAGTGCGGCGCAACACCAGGGATTCCGGCGCCAACGTGGAACCTGCACAACACAAACCAAGTACTTTGCCCCAACGAAACAGCGAGGTTGTCAATCTCACCGGCTTGCTGTAACAAAGGATTAGATGTATAGTGTGGATGATGATTGTTTGCAGAAAACAGTAGAACGAGTATTGCAGTAGATTGTATTTCAGTATAGAGAATTGGACTGGGGTCCACAGTTCACTAGAGGTGTCTCTCCCATAAGATAAACAGCATGTTGGGTGAACAAATTACAGTTGGGCAATTGACAAATAAAGAGGGCATGACCATGCACATACATATTATGATGAGTATAGTGAGATTTAATTGGGCATTACGACAAAGTACATAGACCGCTATCCAGCATGCATCTATGCCTAAAAAGTCCACCTTCAGGTTATCATCCGAACCCCTTCCAGTATTAAGTTGCTAACAACAGACAATTGCATTAAGTATTGCGCGTAATGTAATCAATAACTACATCCTCGGACATAGCATCAATGTTTTACCCCTAGTGGCAACAACACATCCATAACCTTGGGGATTTCTGTCACTTCCCCAGATTCACGGAGACATGAACCCACTATCGAGCATAAATACCCCCTCTTGGAGTTACTAGCAAAAACTTGGCCAGAGCCTCTACTAATAATGGAGAGCATGCAAGATCATAAACAACACATAGACATGAATTGATAATCAACATAACATAGTATTCTCTATTCATCGGATCCCAACAAACACAACATATAGAATGACAGATAGATGATCTTGATCATGTTCGGCAGCTCACAAGACCCGACAATTAAGCACAATGAGGAGAAGACAACCATCTAGCTACTGCTATGGACCCATAGTCCAGGGGTAAACTACTCACACATCACTCCGGAGGCGACCATGGCGGCGTAGAGTCCTCCGGGAGATGATTCCCCTCTCCGGCAGGGTGCCGGAGGCGATCTCCTGAATCCCCCGAGATGGGATTGGCGGCGGCGGCATCTCTGGAAGGTTTTCCGTATCGTGGCTCTCGGTACTGGGGGTTTCGCAATGAAGGCTATTTGTAGGCGGAAGGGTAGGTCAGGGGGCGTCGCGAGGGGCCCAGGAGCCAGGTCGGCGCGGCCAAGGGTGGGGCCGCGCCGCCTGCCCTCCTGGCCCCCTCGTGGCCCCACTTCGTTGACTCTTCGGTCTTCTGGAAGCTTCGTGGCAAAATAGGACCCTGGGCGTTGATTTCGTCCAATTCCGAGAATATTTCCTTACTAGGATTTCTGAAACCAAAAACAGCAGAAACAAAGAATCGGCACTTCGGCATCTTGTTAATAGGTTAGTTCCAGAAAATGCACAAATATGACATAAAGTGTGCATAAAACATGTAGATATCATCAATAATGTGGCATGAAACATAAGAAATTATCGATACGTCGGAGACGTATCAGCATCCCCAAGCTTAGTTTCTGCTCGTCCCGAGCAGGTAAACGATAAACAAAGATAATTTCTGGAGTGACATGCCATCATAACCTTGATCATACTATTGTAAGCATATGTAGTGAATGCAGTGATCAAAACAATGTAAATGACATGAGTAAACAACTGAATCATATAGCAAAGACTTTTCATGAATAGTACTTCAAGACAAGCATCAATAAGTCTTGCATAAGAGTTAACTCATAAAGCAATAATTCATAGTAAAGGCATTGAAGCAACACAAAGGAAGATTAAGTTTCAGCGGTTGCTTTCAACTTGTAACATGTATATCTCATGGATATTGTCAATGTAAAGTAATATAACAAGTGCAATATGCAAGTATGTAAGAATCAATGCACAGTTCACACAAGTGTTTGCTTCTTGAGATGGAGAGAGATAGGTGAACTGACTCAACAATAAAAGTAAAAGAAAGGTCCTTCAAAGAGGAAAGCATCGATTGCTATATTTGTGCTAGAGCTTTGATTTTGAAAACAAGAAACAATTTTGTCAACGGTAGTAATAAAGCATATGTATCATGTAAATTATATCTTACAAGTTGCAAGCCTCATGCATAGTAACTAATAGTGCCCGCACCTTGTCCTAATTAGCTTGGATTACCGGGATTATCGCAATGCACATGTTTTAACCAAGTGTCACAAAGGGGTACCTCTATGCCGCCTGTACAAAGGTCTAAGGAGAAAGCTCGCATTGGATTTCTCGCTATTGATTATTCTCAACTTAGACATCCATACCGGGACAACATAGACAACAGATAATGGACTCTTCTTTTATGCATAAGCATGTAGCAACAATTAATTTTCTCATATGAGATTGAGGATATATGTCCAAATCTGAAACTTCCACCATGGATCATGGCTTTAGTTAGCGGCCCAATGTTCTTCTCTAACAATATGCACGCTCTAACCATTAAGGTGATAAATCGCCCTTACTTCAGACAAGACGAACATGCATAGCAACTCACATGATATTCAACAAAGAGTAGTTGATGGCGTCCCCAGGAACATGGTTATCGCACAACGAGCAACTTAATAAGAGATAAAGTGCATAAGTACATATTCAATACCACAATAGTTTTTAAGCTATTTGTCCCATGAGCTATATATTGTAAAGGTATGATGGCGTGTAACTCACACGTTCGTTGGGAACCCCAAGAGGAAGGTATGATGCGCACAACAGCAAGTTTTCCCTCAGAAAGAAACCAAGGTTTATCGAACCAGGAGGAGCCAAGAAGCACGTTGAAGGTTGATGGCGGCGGGATGTAGTGCGGCGCAACACCAGGGATTCTGGCGCCAACGTGGAACCTGCACAACACAACCAAAGTACTTTGCCCCAACGAAACAGTGAGGTTGTCAATCTCACCGGCTTGCTGTAACAAAGGATTAACCGTATTGTGTGGAAGATGATTGTTTGCAGAAAACAGTAGAACAAGTATTGCAGTAGATTGTATTTCAGTAAAGAGAATTGTGGAGCGCTGATACGCGTACAGCACGCGTCCGTTGGGAACCCCAAGAGGAAGGTGTGATGCGTACAGCGGCAAGTTTTCCCTCAGTAAGAAACCAAGGTTTATCGAACCAGTAGGAGCCAAGAAGCACGTTGAAGGTTGATGGCGGCGAGATGTAGTGCGGCGCAACACCAGGGATTCCGGCGCCAACGTGGAACCTGCACAACACAACCAAAGTACTTTGCCCCAACGAAACAGCGAGGTTGTCAATCTCATCGGCTTGCTGTAACAAAGGATTAGATGTATAGTGTGGATGATGATTGTTTGCAGAGAACAATAGAACAAGTATTGCAGTAGATTGTATTCGATTAAAAAGAATGGACCGGGGTCCACAGTTCACTAGAGGTGTCTCTCCCATAAGACAAACAGCATGTTGGGTGAACAAATTACAGTTGGGCAATTGACAAATAAAGAGGGCATGACCATGCACATACATATCATGATGAGTATAGTGAGATTTAATTGGGCATTACGACAAAGTACATAGACCGCCATCCAACTGCATCTATGCCTAAAAAGTCCACCTTCAAAGTTATCATCGAACCCCTTCCAAAGTATTAAGTTGCAAAGCAATGCACAATTGCATTAAGTATGGTGCGTAATGTAATCAACAACTACATCCTTAGACATAGCATCAATGTTTTATCCCTAGTGGCAACAGCACAACACAACCTTAGAACTTTCTCACATCGTCCTGTGTCAATGCAGGCATGAACCCACTATCGAGCATAAATACTCCCTCTTGGAGTTACAAGCATCTACTTGGCCAGAGCATCTACTAGTAACGGAAAGCATGCAAGATCATAAACAACACATAGATATAACTTTGATAATCAACATAACAAGTATTCTCTATTCATCGGATCCCAACAAACGCAACATATAGAATTACAGATAGATGATCTTGATCATGTTAGGCAGCTCACAAGATCCGACAATGATAGCACAATGGGGAGAAGACAACCATCTAGCTACTGCTATGGACCCATAGTCCAGGGGTAGACTACTCACACATCACACCGGAGGCGACCATGGCGGCGTAGAGTCCTCCGGGAGATGATTCCCCTCTCCGGCAGGTGCCGGAGGCGATCTCTGGATCCCCGAGATGGGATCGGCGTTGGCGGCGTCTCGGAAGGTTTTCCATATCGTGGCTCTCGATCGGGGGTTTCGTCACGGAGGCTTTAAGTAGGCGGAAGGGCAAGTCGGGAGGGGCACGGGGCCCCACACCATAGGCCGGCGCGGCCGGGGGCCGCGCCGCGCCCTAGGGTTTGGGCACCCCTGTGGCCCCACTTCGTTTCATCTTCGGACTTCGGAAGCTTCGTGGCAAAATAGGCCCCCGGGCGTTGATTTCGTCCAATTCCGAGAATATTTCCTTACTAGGATTTCTGAAACCAAAAACAGCAGAAACAAAGAATCGGCACTTCGGCATCTTGTTAATAGGTTAGTTCCAGAAAATGCACGAATATGACATAAAGTGTGCATAAAACATGTAGATAACATCAATAATGTGGCATGGAACATAAGAAATTATCGATACGTCGAGACGTATCAGCATCCCCAAGCTTAGTTCTGCTCGTCCCGAGGTAAAACGATAGCACAGATAATTTCTGGAGTGACATGCCATCATAATCTTGATCATACTATTTGTAAAGCATATGTAGTGAATGCAGCGATCAAAACAATGTATATGACATGAGTAAACAAGTGAATCATATAGCAAAGACTTTTCATGAATAGCACTTCAAGACAAGCATCAATAAGTCTTGCATAAGAGTTAACTCATAAAGCAATAATTCATAGTAAAAGCATTGAAGCAACACAAAAGAAGATTAAGTTTCAGCGGTTGCTTTCAACTTGTAACATGTATATCTCATGGATATTGTCAACATAGAGTAATATAATAAGTGCAATAAGCAAATATGTAGGAATCAATGCACAGTTCACACAAGTGTTTGCTTCTTGAGGTGGAGAGAAATAGGTGAACTGACTCAACATTGAAAGTAAAAGAATTGTCCTCCATAGAGGAAAAGCATCGATTGCTATATTTGTGCTAGAGCTTTGATTTTGAAAACATGAAACAATTTTGTCAACGGTAGTAATAAAGCATATGTATCATGTAAATTATATCTTACAAGTTGCAAGCCTCATGCATAGTGTACTAATAGTGCCCGCACCTTGTCCTAATTAGCTTGGACTACCGGATCATCACAATGCACATGTTTTGACCAAGTGTCACAAAGGGGTACCTCTATGCCGCCTGTACAAAGGTCTAAGGAGAAAGCTCGCATTTGGATTTCTCGCTATTGATTATTCTCAACTTAGACATCCATACCGGGACAACATAGACAACAGATAATGGACTCCTCTTTATGCATAAGCATGTAACAACAATTAATAATTTTCTCATTTGAGATTGAGGATATATGTCCAAAACTGAAACTTCCACCATGGATCATTGCTTTAGTTAGCGGCCCAATGCTCTTCTCTAACAATATGCATGCTTAACCATAAGGTGGTAGATCTCTCTTACTTCAGACAAGACGGACATGCATAGCAACTCACATGAAATTCAACAATGAATAGTTGATGGCGTCCCCAGTGAACATGGTTATCGCACAACAAGCAACTTAATAAGAGATAAAGTGCATAATTACATATTCAATACCACAATAGTTTTTAAGCTATTTGTCCCATGAGCTATATATTGCAAAGGTGAATGATGGAATTTTAAAGGTAGCACTCAAGCAATTTACTTTGGAATGGTGGAAAATACCATGTAGTAGGTAGGTATGGTGGACACAAATGGCATAGTGGTTGGCTCAAGTATTTTGGATGCATGAGAAGTATTCCCTCTCGATACAAGGTTTAGGCTAGCAAGGCTTATTTGAAACAAACACAAGGATGAACCGGTGCAGCAAAACTCACATAAAAGACATACTGAAAACATTATAAGACTCTACACTGTCTTCCTTGTTGTTCAAACTCAATACTAGAAATTATCTAGACCTTAGAGAAACCAAATATGCAAACCAAATTTTAGCATGCTCTATGTATTTCTTCATTAATGGGTGCAAAGTATATGATGCAAGAGCTTAATCATGAGCACAACAATTGCCAAGTATCACATTACCCAAGACATTAATAGCAATTACTACATGTATCATTTTCCAATTCCAACCATATAACAATTTAACGAAGGAGAAACTTCGCCATGAATACTATGAGTAGAAACTAAGGACATACTTGTCCATATGCTACAGCGGAGCGTGTCTCTCTCCCATAAAGTGAATGCTAGGATCCATTTTATTCAAACAAAACAAAAAACAAAAACAAACCGACGCTCCAAGCAAAGCACATAAGATGTGATGGAATAAAAATATAGTTTCAGGGGAGGAACCTGATAATGTTGTCGATGAAGAAGGGGATGCCTTGGGCATCCCCAAGCTTAGACGCTTGAGTCTTCTTAGAATATGCAGGGGTGAACCACCGGGGCATCCCCAAGCTTAGAGCTTTCACTCTCCTTGATCATGTTGCATCATACTCCTCTCTTGATCCTTGAAAACTTCCTCCACACCAAACTCGAAACAACGCATTAGAGGGTTAGTGCACAATAAAAATTAATATATTCAGAGGTGACACAATCATTCTTAACACTTATGGACATTGCATAATGCTACTGGACATTAGTGGATCAAAGAAATTCATCCAACATAGCAAAAGAGGCAATGCGAAATAAAAGGCAGAATCTGTCAAAACAGAACAGTTCGTATTGACGAATTTTAAAATGGCACCAGACTTGCTCAAATGAAAATGCTCAAATTGAATGAAAGTTGCGTACATATCTGGGGATCATGCACGTAAATTGGCTTAATTTTCTGAGTTACCTACAGGGAGGTGGACCCAGATTCGTGACAGCAAAGAAATCTGGAACTGCGCAGTAATCCAAATCTAGTACTTACTTTTCTATCAACGGCTTAACTTGGCACATCAAAACACTAAACTAAGATAAGGAGAGGTTGATACAGTAGTAAACAACTTCCAAGACACAAAATAAAAACAAAGTACTGTAGGTAAAAACATGGGTTGTCTCCCATAAGCGCTTTTCTTTAACGCCTTTCAGCTAGGCGCAGAAAGTGTGCATCAAGTATTACCGAGAGACGAAGTGTCAACATCATAATTTGTTCTCATAATAGAATCAAAAGGTAACTTCATTCTCTTTCTAGGGAAGTGTTCCATACCTTTCTTGAGAGGAAATTGATATTTTATATTACCTTCCTTCATATCAATGATAGCACCAACAGTTCGAAGAAAAGGTCTTCCCAATATAATGGGACAAGATGCATTGCATTCAATATCCAAGACAACAAAATCAACGGGGACAAGGTTATTGTTAACGGTAATGCGAACATTATCAACTTTCCCCAAAGGTTTCTTTGTAGAATGATCAGCAAGATTAACATCCAAATAACAATTTTTCAGCGGTGGCAAGTCAAGCATATTATAAATTTTCTTAGGCATAACAGAAATACTTGCACCAAGATCACATAAAGCATTATAATCAAAATCTTTAACCTTCATCTTAATGATGGGCTCCCAACCATCCTCTAGCTTTCTAGGAATAGAGGCTTCGCGCTCTAGTTTCTCTTCTCTAGCTTTTATGAGAGCATTTGTAATATGATGTGTGAAAGCCAAATTTATAGCACTAGCATTAGGACTTTTAGCAAGTTTTTGCAAGAACTTTATAACTTCAGAGATGTGGCAATCATAAAAATTCAAACCATTATAATCTAAAGCAATGGGATCATCATCCCCAATGTTGGAAACAATTTCAGCAGCTTTATCAAAGGCGATTTAGCGATTTTAGCGATTTGAGGCAGTTTCTTGCGCTTTGCATTAGAAGTGGAAACATTGCTAACACCAATTCTTTTATTATTATTAGTAGGAGGTGCAGCAACATGTGTAGCATTAGCATTACTAGTGGTGGTAATAGTCCAAACTTTAGCTACATTCTTCTCTTTAGCTAGTTTTTCATTTTCTTCTCTATCTCACCTAGCACGCAGTTCAGCCATTAATCTTATATTCTCATTAATTCTAACTTGGATGGCATTTGCTGTAGTAACAATTTTATTATGATGATTTTCATTAGGCATAACTTTCGATTTCAAAAGATCAACATCAGCAGCAAGACTATCGACTTTAGAAGCAAGTATATCAATTTTCCCAAGCTTTTCTTCAACAGATTTGTTAAAAGCAGTTTGCGTACTAATAAATTCTTTAAGCATGGCTTCAAGTCCAGGGGGTGAATTCCTATTATTGTTGTAAGAATTCCCATAAGAATTACCATAGCCGTTGCCATTATTATAAGGATATGGCCTATAGTTGTTACTAGAATTGTTCCGGTAAGCATTGTTGTTGAAATTATTATTTTTAATGAAGTTTACATCAACATGTTCTTCTTGTGCAACCAATGAAGCTAATGGAACGTTATTAGGATCAATATTAGTCCTATCATTCACAAGCATAGACATAATAGCATCAATCTTATCACTCAAGGAAGAGGTTTCTTCGACAGAATTTACCTTCTTACCTTGTGGAGCTCTTTCCGTGTGCCATTCAGAGTAGTTGATCATCATATTATCAAGAAGCTTTGTTGCTTCACCAAGAGTGATGGACATAAAGGTACCTCCAGCAGCTGAATCCAATAAATTCCGTGAAGAAAAATTTAGTCTGCATAGAAGGTTTGGATGATCATCCAAGTAGTCACCCATGGGTTGGGCAATTTTTAACCAGAGATTTCATTCTTTCCCAAGCTTGAGCAACATGTTCAGTATCTAATTGTTTAAAATTCATTATGCTACTCCTCAAAGATATAATTTTAGCAGGGGGATAATATCTACCAATAAAAGCATCCTTGCATTTAGTCCATGAATCAATACTATTCTTAGGCAGAGATAGCAACCAATCTTTAGCTCTTCCTCTTAATGAGAAAAGGAACAATTTTAATTTTATAATGTCACCATCTACATCTTTATATTTTTGCATTTCACATAGTTCAACAAAATTATTAAGATGGGCAGCAGCATCATCAGAACTAACACCAGAAAATTGCTCTCGCATAACAAGATTCAAGAAAGCAGGTTTAATTTCAAAGAATTCTGCATGTAGTAGCAGGTGGAGCAATAGGTGTGCATAAGAAATCATTATTATTTGTGGTTGTGAAGTCACACAACTTAGTATTTTCAGGGTTGGCCATTTTAGCAACAGTAAATAAAGCAAACTAGATAAAGTAAATGCAAGTAACTAATTTTTTTGTGTTTTTGATATAGCAAACAAGATAGCAAATAAAGTAAAACTAGCAACTAATTTTTTTGTATTTTGATTTAGTGCAGCAAACAAAGTAGTAAATAAAACTAAGCAAGACAAAAACAAAGTAAAGAGATTGAGAAGTGGAGACTCCCCTTGCAGCGTGTCTTGATCTCCCGGCAACGGCGCCGCGAAAAAGAGCTTGATGGCGTGTAACTCACACGTTCGTTGGGAACCCCAAGAGGAAGGTATGATGCGCACAGCAGCAAGTTTTCCTCGTAAAAGAAACCAAGGTTTATCGAACCAGGAGGAGCCAAGAAGCACGTTGAAGGTTGATGGCGGCGGGATGTTGTGCGGCGCAACACCAGGGATTCCGGCGCCAACGTGGAACCTGCACAACACAACCAAAGTACTTTGCCCCAACGAAACAGTGAGGTTGTCAATCTCACCGGCTTGCTATAACAAAGGATTAACCGTATTGTGTGGAAGATTATTGTTTGCAGAAAACAGTAGAACAAGTATTGCAGTAGATTGTATTTCAAGAAAGAGAATTGGACCGGGGTCCACAGGTTCACTAGAGGTGTCTCTCCCATAAGACAAACGACATGTTGGGTGAACAAATTACAGTTGGGCAATTGACAAATAAAGAGGGCATGACCATGCACATACATATCATGATGAGTATAGTGAGATTTAATTGGGCATTACGACAAAGTACATAGACCGCCATCCAACTGCATCTATGCCTAAAAAGTCCACCTTCAGGTTATCATCCGAACCCCTTCCAGTATTAAGTTGCAAAGCAACAGACAATTGCATTAAGTATGGTGCGTAATGTAATCAACAACTACATCCTTAGACATAGCATCAATGTTTTATCCCTAGTGGCAACAGCACAACACAACCTTAGAACTTTCATCATCGTCCTGTGTCAATGCAGGCATGAACCCACTATCGAGCATAAATACTCCCTCTTGGAGTTACAAGCATCTACTTGGCCAGAGCATCTACTAGTAACGGAAAGCATGCAAGATCATAAACAACACATAGATATAACTTTGATAATCAACATAACAAGTATTCTCTATTCATCGGATCCCAACAAACGCAACATATAGAATTACAGATAGATGATCTTGATCATGTTAGGCAGCTCACAAGATCCGACAATGATAGCACAATGGGGAGAAGACAACCATCTAGCTACTGCTATGGACCCATAGTCCAGGGGTAGACTACTCACACATCACACCGGAGGCGACCATAGCGGCGTAGAGTCCTCCGGGAGATGATTCCCCTCTCCGGCAGGGTGCCGGAGGCGATCTCCTGGATCCCCCGAGATGGGATCGGCGTTGGCGGCGTCTCTGGAAGGTTTTCCGTATCGTGGCTCTCAGATCGGGGGTTTCGTCACGGAGGCTTTAAGTAGGCGGAAGGGCAAGTCAGGAGGGGGCACAGGGGCCCCACACCATAGGCCGGCGCGGCCAGGGGGGGCCGCGCCGCCCTAGGGTTTGGGCACCCTGTGGCCCCACTTCGTTTCATCTTCGGACTTCTGGAAGCTTCGTGGCAAAATAGGCCCCTGGGCGTTGATTTCGTCAAATTCCGAGAATATTTCCTTACTAGGATTTCTGAAACCAAAAACAGCAGAAAACAGCAACTGGCACTTTGGCATCTTGTTAATAGGTTAGTTCCAGAAAATGCACGAATATGACATAAAGTGTGCATAAAACATGTAGATAACATCAATAATGTGGCATGGAACATAAGAAATTGTCGATACGTCGGAGACGTATCAAGGTAGAGGATTAGAATTTTAAAGGTAGCACTCAAGCAATTTATTTTGGAATGGCGGAGAAATACCATGTAGTAGGTAGGTATGGTGGACACAAATGGCATAGTGGTTGGCTCAAGTATTTGGATGCATGAGAAGTATTCCCTCTCGATACAAGGTTTAGGCTAGCAAGGCTATTTGAAACAAACACAAGGATGAAGCGGTGCAGCAAAACTTACATAAAAGACATATTGAAAACATTATAAGACCCTACACCGTCTTCCTTGTTGTTCAAACTCAATACTAGAAATTATCTAGACTTTAGAGAGACCAAATATGCAAACCAAATTTTAGCAAGCTCTATGTATTTCTTCATTAATAGGTGCAAAGCATATGATGCAAGAGCTTAAACATGAGCACAACAATTGCCAAGTATCACATTATCCAAGATATTATAGCAATTACTACATGTAGCATTTTCCAATTCCAACCATATAACAATTTAACGAAGAAGAAACTTCGCCATGAATATTATGAGTAGAGCCTAAGGACATACTTGTCCATATGCAACAGCGGAGCGTGTCTCTCTCCCACACAAAGAATGCTAGGATCCATTTTATTCAAACAAAACAAAAAAAAACCGACGCTCCAAGCAAAGCACATAAGATGTGACGGAATAAAAATATAGTTTCAGGGGAGGAACCTGATAATGTTGTCGATGAAGAAGGGGATGCCTTGGGCATCCCCAAGCTTAGACGCTTGATTCTTCTTGATATATGCAGGGGTGAACCACCGGGGCATCCCCAAGCTTAGAGCTTTCACTCTCCTTGATCATGTTGTATCATCTCCCTCTCTTGATCCTTGAAAACTTCCTCCACACCAAACTCAAAACAACTCATTAGAGGGTTAGTGCATGATACGTCTCCAACGTATCTATAATTTCTGATGTTCCATGCTTGTTTTATGACAATACCAACATGTTTTGTTCACACTTTATATCATTTTTATGCGTTTTCCGGAACTAACCTATTGACGAGATGCCGAAAGGCCAGTTGCTGTTTTCTGCTGTTTTTGGTTTCAGAAATCCTAGTAAGGAAATATTTTCGGAATCGGACGAAATCAACACCGAAAGTCTTAAAATTCCCGGAAGCTTCCGGAACACCGAAGGGGAGTCGGAGGCGGGCAGCAGGGGGCCCACACCATAAGGCGGCGCGGGTGGCCCCCTGGGCGCGCCAGCCTATGGTGTGGGGGCCCCAGCCGCCTCCTTGCGCCGCCTCTCCGCCTATATAATCGTCCCTGACCTAAAAACCTCGACAAGTTCAACGGAAACAGAGAAAACCATCCAGAGCCGCCGCCATCGCGAAAGTCCAATTCGGGGGACAGAAGTCGCTGTTCCGGCACCCTGCCGGGACGGGGAATTACCCCCGGAGCCATCTCCACCGCCGTCTTCACCGCCATCTTCACCGCCATCGCTGCCTCCATGATGAGGAGGGTGTAATTCACCCCCGAGGCTGAGGGCTCCGCTGTAGCTATGTGGTTCATCTCTCTCCCATGTACCTCAATACAATAATCTCATGAGCTGCTTTACATGATTGAGATTCATATGAGTTTTGTATCACTATTTATCTATGTGCTACTCTAGTGATGTTATTAAAGTAGTCTATTCCTCCTACACGGTGTAATGGTGATGGTGTGTGCATCCGTGTTAGTACTTGGTTTATGCTATGATTATGATCTCTTGTAGATTATGAAGTTAACTATTGCTATGATGGTATTGATGTGATCTATTCCTCCTTTCATAGCTAATGTTGACAGGCGCATGCTATGTTAGTACTTGGTTTAGTCTTATTGATCTATCTTACACTCTAAGGTTATTTAAATATGAACATTGAATTGTGGAGCTTGTTAACTCCGGCATTGAGGGTTCGTGTAATCCTACGCAATGTGTTCATCATCCAACAAGAGTGTAGAGTATGCATTTATCTATTCTGTTATGTGATCAATGTTGAGAGTGTCCACTAGTGAAAGTCTGATCCCTAGGCCTTGTTCCTAAATACTGCTATCGCTGCTTGTTTACTGTTTTACTGCGTTACTACTGCTGCGTTACTACGCTTGTTTATCGTCTGGGCAAAGCACTTTTCTGGTGCCGTTGCTACTACTTATTTATACCACATGTATTTCACTATCTCTTCGCCGAACTAGTGCACCTATTAGGTGTGTTGGGGACACAAGAGACTTCTTGCTTTGTGGTTGCAGGGTTACATGAGAGGGATATCTTTGACCTCTTCCTCCCTGAGTTCGATAAACCTTGGGTGATCCACTTAAGGAAAAACTTGCTGCTGTTCTACAAACCTCTGCTCTTGGAGGCCCAACACTGTCTACAGGAAAAGGAGGGGGCGCAGACATCAAGCTATTTTCTGGCGCCGTTGCCGGGGAGGAAAGGTAAAAGGTACTCACACTCCGGATCCCGGCTACTAAGCTATTTTCCGGCGCCGTTGTAAGTACTCGAAGCTATTTCCTTTAGATCCTGCAATTGCAACTTTTTGTTTCTTGTTTACACTAGTTAGGCATAATGGAAAACAACAAAAAAATTGGTGAGCTTTTTAATCTTTTTCCTGATTTAGAATTGTTTGATGCGAAAATTAAAAAACCTATGGAACCTTATTTGCATGCTAGTAGCGATGTTATTAGTATGAACGCAATTACTGCTAATGCTATGGATAAGTCTAAGCTTGGGGAAGCTAGTTTATATAAAAATAATCTTTTTTGCTCCTCAGCTTTGGAAGAAATATTTTGCTCTGATAATGCTTTATCTCCCATATGCGATAACTCTAATGATGCTTCTGATATTTTAAATCCACCTGCTGAAAGTATTCCGTATAAAATACCTATGAAAATTATTGAACGTGTTATGGATAACCACTATAAAGGGGATGGAACTGTCCATCCTAAAGATCATTTACTGTTTTTGCATGAATTATGCGGGTTATTCAAGTGTGCAGGTATCTCTATGGATGAAGTGAGGAAGAAGCTATTCTCTGTTTCGCTGTCTAGTAAAGCGGCGCATTGGTATAAATTGTTGGAGAATAGTCATTCTCTTGGTTGGGAGGAAATTGCATCTCTCTTTTATTCTAAATTTTATCCTCCTCATGAAGTGCATATTGATAGGAATTATATTTATAACTTTTATCCTCGTGATGGAGAGAGTATTTCTCAAGCGTGGGGGAGATTGAAGTCACTAATGCTCAAATGTCCCATTCATGAGCTCCCCCGTAATGTTATTGTTAACAATTTTTATGCGAGACTTTCAGTGGCAACACAAGGACTATCTGGATGCCTGTTCGGAAGGATCTTTCACAAGCAAGGAGATTGAAGCTAGGTGGGATCTTCTTGATCGGATTGAGGACAACGCTGAAGGATGGGAGAACAATGAAGGTAAAGAGTCAGGTATAAATTATGATTATGAATGCATTGAAGCTTTTATGGATACCGATAAATTTCGAAATATGAGTGCTACTTATGGTCTTGACTCTCAAGTTGCTGTAAATCTTTATAAAGCCTTTGCTTCTCATTTTGAATTGCCTAAAAAGAATTTTGATAAGTATCATGAACCTTTTAAAGAGGCTTGCATGAAGAATGAAATTGTTGATAATTATTGCAATAAGCATGCTCAAACTCCTAAGAATGCTATTTCCTATAAGCATGTTAATTTTTGTGGAATGCATAGACCTTGTGGAATTAATCAAGTCAAAGATGAATATTGCATCCATCATATTAATGAAAAAACTAGAAAGTGGTTTAGGGCTCTAGATGATCTTGGTAAAAAGGTTTGTGCCCTCTATCCTTTTATTTGTGAAGTTTGCCATGAAGTGGGTCATTTTAATTTTCAATGCTCCTCCGATGATAATTTGAACCCAATGAGTGCTGCAAATTTGTATTGTGATGATGAAATTACTCCTAATCATCATGATGAACTTACTTTATTTTTGGGGTGTGAAGAACTGTCGAGAAAAATCTCTTTGTTACATATGAGTGATCTTGATATTGATGATGTCCTGCATGGGTGTTTTTCTTATTGCATTGATAATAGCCATACAAATACTTACATACAAAATATTTTAGAAGACGACACCTTGCCAAAATATGATAGGACCGCCATGTGTTTTGAACTAATTAATGAAAAGGAGGAATCCTCCCAAGTTTCTTCTATTGTTTCTAAAAGTAAATCAGGTTATGCGGACAAGCCACCCTTCAAGCCTCTTCCTCCTAAAGAAGGAAATGAAGAGAAGGAAGAGAAGAAGAAGAAGAAGGGAACGAAGAAGAAGAAGAGGAAGAAGAAGGAGAATAAAAAGAAAGAGGTAACGGCGTATCCCCGCGTGAATGAGATAACGCTAAGTAACCGTAAGTATGTTGCTCCTAATGATTATTGTGATAATGAATCTAAATATGATGATCTTCCTATGCCCTTTACATACATTAGAGATCATGATTTGAATGAGCACACTACTTTTGATATTGCAAATCTCTGGGAAACTAATTCTGAAAATGATGATGATAATAATTGCCATAGTGTCAGTGCTATCCATGCTTCCTCCCATAATGATATAGAAAGCTCTAAACTTGGGGAAGAGGCGTTTGAAAATCCTTTTGCTACTGATCATTATGTGTTTGATACATCTCCTTCTAATAACAACGATGGTATGGTCATAGATAAACCGACTGTGAAAGATAACTATTCTATTACTTATGATGACACTGTGCCTCCGATCTTTGATGATTATTATAAAGAATGCTATGTGTAAGGGTACATTGCCCCTATGTGTGGTTTTGGTAATTAATGACAACCCCTATGGACTAATGTTTTCATTGAGTTTATATGAAGGAATATTCCATAGGATCTACTTGCTCTCCATGTGTTGGATTCAAGTATGGATGCCATGAAGATAAATATATACCTTGTGATTTGGCATCAAGATCATCGGTATGAAGATATATATGTGATATGATCAAGAAGAAGAAATGAAGATGGAGTTCTTATGTGGAACTCAATATTAGCCATGCTCTATCTCAAGTGAGTATGAGAAGATACAAGGTTGAGTTGGGCAAGTTCAAGATGAGCATCTTGAGTGGATCACATGCTTGAAGCTTGCCGTCCATTTGGTGATAGTGGACATGTGAAGATGTGCATCAATGAAGCTTTCCCATCATTGTGTATGGGGGAGCATTTGTGAGTATACACGAAGCGACAATGATCAAGTGATGGGATACGCAAGGCAAAGGTATGACCTTGATAGGTTTTCCTTTTACCGGTCTCGAGGTGGTTGATGGGAGACCGGATTATAGGATAGATAGCCGCACTATTAAGAGGGGCTTTCGGTTGGTTAACTTGATCACATCGTCTTAGGGAGCTCAATCCTTGCATGCGTTGCATATTCTTATTGCTTCTTGGTATTTCTCGGTGTGAGGTTCTTGAGCTTGTTGCTAGCTTTACAACAAGCCCAAGTTCATCGAAAACGGAGTTCGCATGCATCTTCTATTGCGTTTTCGAGGTTGGGTGATTTTACCGGTTATTCATGATATAAGGTTCTACCTTTTATATTCATGATAAAATCCCCTCCTACATATTCTTGGGTTTTCACTTTCTATAAGATAGCATTTGTTGTTATCTTCCAAACAAAATTGGTTTCATTCGAATCGGAGTTCGGGAGCATTTGTTATTAAAGAAAAGATAAAAAGGGAAAAGAATAAAAAGGAAAAAGAATAAAAAAAGGAAAAAGAAAAAGAAAGGGGAGGGGCAGCCGGCCGGGCGTCCGGCCTGCCGGCCCACAAGCCGGCCCACCCGGCCAAAACCGGCTTGGGCGCTTGTGCCTGCCGGGCGGGGTCCAGTGGGCCTCGCGGCCTAGTCCGGCCCAGGCGCCGGTTCCCTACCGGGCCGCCGGCCGCCTCCCCGGCCACGGGATTCCTCTCGGACCGCGTGCCGCATGCTTATCCGCCGCCCGCTGCAGCCGCCGGCTGCTTGGGCTGTCCGGCCGGACGGGCCACCGGCGGCTCATTAAATCCGGCGGCCGGCTCGTACTGGGGCCACTTTTTAGAGCTGTTTTTTGCCCGTTTTTCTTGTCTTTTTCCCCCCCAATAGTTTTATTTGCTCCTACCTATAAATAGACCCTTCTTCCACCTTGAGCAACTAGTTCTTCCCATTCTCTCACCTCCATTGTTGCTATTTGAAGAACTTGCTCTCCCCCTTGATTCCTCCAACCATTCTTGCTCATATTTGAGGAATTGAGAGAGGAGATCTAGATCTACACTTCCACCAAACCATTTCTTCTCTAAGTGAGGGAATCTCTTGGGATCTAGATCTTGGAGTCTTTGGTTGACTTTCCCCCTTGTTCTTCCTCTCCAATCTCATCCTAGCATTCGTTGCTTTGGTGGGATTTGAGTGTGAAGGACTTGAACACCTCTGGTGTTCTTGCTTTGCATCATTGCATAGTGTTGAGCTCTCCACCACGATTTGTTCGAGTGAGAGACCGTGAGCTTGTTACTCTTGGAGGGTGACCTCCTAGTTGGCTTGGTGATTGGTGCTCCGGTGATCTCTTCAAGAAGATTGTGAAGAGGCCCGGGCTTCTCCTTCGTGGAGCTTGTGAAGTGGTTGTGGAGCTTGCCATCTCCGGAGCGGAGGAAAAGCTAACCATAAGGAAAGGGCCATTATCCTTCGTGGGTGTGGTTCGGAGAATAGGGTGAGCCTTCGTGGCGCGGGGAATCCTTCGTGGGACCTCCACTCCTCCAAACGTGACGTACCTTGTTGCAAAGCAAGGGAACACGGGAATACATCCTCGTCTCCGCGTGCCTCGGTTATTTCTATACCCGAGCTCTCTTTCCTTGTGATAGCCATCGTGCTTGAAGTACATATATCTTGCTATCACTTGTGCTACATATATCTTGTGCCTATCTTGCTTAGCTCTAGTTACTATTGTTACACTTAGTTGAGCTTAGCATATTTAGGGTTTGTGCTTGTAAACTAAACGATAGTTTAATTCCGCATTCATACAAGACAAATCCGCAAGAGTTTGTAATTGCCTATTCACCCCCCCCCTCTAGGCGACATCTCGATCTTTCAATTGGTATCAGAGCAAGGTCTCTCCTTGTTTAAGGCTTCACCGCCTTGAGAGTAAAGATGTCGGCTAGTATAGTGCACAATGACACAATTGTCTTTAATGGCACAAATTATCTTTTGTGGAGAAATTGCTTGCTTTGTAAGCTTCGGACCTTGTGTCCACATATAGAGCAATTTCTAGATGTCGGTTTTTCTCCTCCGATGGATTCTCAAAATCTATCTTTAGAGGATGAGAAAAACTTACATCTTGAAGCTCAAGTATCTAATGAGCTTTTATTCTCTTTGAGACCCGATTTTCGTAGGTTCTTGATATATATAAAGCGAAAATCGTCTCATGAGATGTGGATCAAGCTTAAGGAAATGTTTGGTGGATCCACTTCTCAATTGGTCGGTGGTGACTCCGAGGAGCTCTCTTCCCCTTCACATCATGAAGAGCTCCAAGTTGCTTCCACCTCCGGTCGTGATGAGTTATCATCTTCTTCCACTTCACCAACGTGTTGCAAGACACAAGGTAATGATATGGTGAGTGGTGAGGGAAATTGCAATGTTGATATTGTGCTCAATAGTGATGACTCTTCATCCCTATCTCATTGCAATGTTTCCTCTTTGGACTTAAACACATCTTGCATTGAAAATAATCTACATGCTTGTGTTGATAGTCCTTGCATATCATGTGTAAATTGCTTACATAGATCTCATGAGGATATGCTTGCCTTGTCTTGCTCCCATAATCAAAATGTTTCTATTTCCTCTAGTTGCTTGTTGACTAACAATGTAGAGGAAACCGAACACTCTATGGATCAAGACATGATTTCAAATGAGGATTCAAGAATATCTTCATCTTCATCCTCCGGTATGCACATGTGCCTTATGGCAAATGGACCAAAGGTATCTCCTACTTTGACTCCTAACACATCCTCTAATGATGAGAGTGATGATGATGATAATGATGAAGAACATAATATCTTGGTGCATGATATGGCAATGGTATATGCTTCTCTTCGTGGTAATAAAGAAGCTCGTGCTTATCTCGAACACTCTATGGATACCTTGAATAAATATAGGGAAACCATAGTGGAGTTGGAGTCCCATGTTGAAAATGGGGAAATGAGATTCACTCTCCTCAAGCATGAGCTAAAAGATGAGAAGCATGCTAATTTCATGCTTACACAAAAAATTGAATCCTATATGCATGAAAATGAGAAAACTATTATTGATGCTTGTGCTACTAACTCTAATTCTTGTGAAGCATCGACCTTAAAGGAGAATGTTGAGCTAAGGGCTCAACTTGAGATGCTAACTAGCAATTATAGGGAATTAGAAGAAAGTCATAAAAAGCTCTCAAGCTCTCATGATGATCTTCTAATTTCCTATGATGGGCTAAAGTTAGCTCATGAGGCAAGTATCACTAAGGTAACATCTTGTGAGCCTCATATGGATGTTAGCACAATCTCTACTACAAATGTTATATTGCCATGTGCTAGTCCTTGTAATCCATCTAGTCAAACTAGTGATACACCTTGTGTTGGATTACTCACTTTGCCTTGTTGCTCTAACAATAAAGCTTCTACTTCCTCTAGTACTTGTATTTCTACTAACCATGTAGAGGAAATAAAAGAGCTCGAGGCTCAAGTCCTTTCTTTGAAGAAAGACTTGGAAAAGCGTCATGAAGGGAAATCCGCACTTGACAAGATGCTAAGTGTGCAACAATCCCCCAATGACAAAAGTGGACTTGGATTCAACTCCAATAACAAGAACAAGTCCAAGAGCAAGAGCAACAAGAAGAAGGGCCAAGACAAAGTCAAGGATCCGGCCAAGTTGGTTTGCTTCAAGTGCAAGGTTGAAGGGCATCATGTTAGATCATGCCCATTGAAGAAGAAGCACTTGAGTGAGAAACAACAAGGGAAACGGCCACAAGGTCAAGGTCAAGCTCATGCTCGACCTCAAGTTGAAGATAGGGCACTTCCCAAGAAGAATCAAGATATTGTTCCCCAAGAGAAGAAATCAATAAAGAAGAGAAAGGGGAACACTTGCTACTTATGTCGTGAGAAGGGGAACTTTGCTTCTTCTTGCTTGGGTGGTACCTTATCTAACCCTATAATTGTTGATAATGATTATTCTCTAGGGAAGGATAAGGATGGCAATGTGTTTGCCAAGTTTGTTGGAACTCAAAGTGGTTTCAAGAAAAGAACCATTTGGGTTGCCAAGCCTACTGTGACTAATCTCTTAGGACCCAACTTGGTTGGGGACCAACAATCTCAAACTTGATCAATAGGTGCATGTGGAGGACATTGGAGATTTGGCTACTTCATGAAGAATTAAGGGATCTTCATATATTGTATTTTTACCAAGCCAAGTCGTATGGATTATCATCTATATCTTATATCCAATGTTCCTCTTTGCGGTAACTTATACTTCAACTCTTCATGTTTATTGTAAGTTACTTGCCCCTTTGCATGTTTGGTTTTGTACCAAATATGTGTATGTATGTGTTGTGTCTTACTTGCTTATCTTGTGTATTCAAGTATGTTTGTTTGACTCATCATATACTTATGTATTGTTTTGAGCCTAATGCATCTTGATGATATCTTATTTGGCTCTCTTTGAAGTGATTAATGGAACATCCCATTTTGGGGGAGTGATATGCTTTGTGCATCTCTCTTTCCTTAAAATGTGTGTACATGGGTACCACCACTTAGTATTGATATTGCAAGATTATCTAGTCACTATGTGGTGTGCCATACTCATGAGAAATTCAAATTCTAAATATCCATTAATCATCTCTAGTTGAATTTTAGTTGCCTCTTATTTAGAAGAAATGTTTTATCACATTATGGGGGAGTAATATGTTTTGTACATATCACAAGCTTAGAAAATGTGAACATATGAGGTTATGCCACTTAGAGTTGATGCTCTTAATTATCTTGTTCCTAGGTGGCATGTTTGCTCAAACAAGCTCCATTCCTAATAAAATATTTTATTACTCACCTTGTGGGCTTTTGTTTGAATATGAAATTCTTGGTGCGGTTTTTCCTCAAATACATATCTCTATATCTTATTTGGGACACCGTTTGCTTCAAGTTATTCTAATCATTGCCGTGCGTGATTGTGTGACTAGTTGAAGCTATCAAGAATCTTCATCCGTGCATAGTGCTCAATTCTATATACTTATCCTATGCCTTTTATTGTGAAGTTGATCCTTTCTAACATTGTCAATACTCCACCGGAAATTATTTCCAATATACTCATTGTCTTTGACAATTGATAACCTTGTATGTGGTTGAATTTTTGGATCATCTTCACCTTGGATTGTTTCTTATTGCCTTATTTTACTTCCAACAAATCTTTGTTGCTCCCATGTGTCTTCCTTGTCCCTTTGAAAAATCTTTTGATAAATTCTCTTGATTCATATCAAGTGTTTGTTTTGGAAGACAAACCTTTTCCTTACGGTACATTGTGCCATTGTGAAAAGTGTAGTGGGTTTGGTTTATTTGTTCGAACCTTGCTCCTTTGGGAGTTTTGCTATCTCATTCCTTCTTCTATGCTTTATATGTTGAATGAGATAAGATCTTTGAGCGTGTTTGCTTTATTTCATCCTTTATGCTCAATGGTCTCTTCTTAGTTCATTTGTTGAACTTTGTTGAACAATTCTTTTGTGATTTGCTTCTTAGATATAATTTGGACAACAAATTTGTTTTGTGACACCTCTATGCCTTATTTAATTCCTTTGGTGTTTTGTCCAAAGTATATCTTTCTTGGATCTTTAAAAGTTTTGGTGCATGCTTATATGTAATTTGCTTATACTTGTAGCATGCTTGCTTTCTTTCGATCCATTATGTAGGATATACTCCATCAAATCCTAAATGGCTAAGATGTGCATGAAATTCAAACTTCATCTAAATATGCACATGTTTATATGGAGTGTGTCCTATATATTGTGGTTAGTCTAACCATGTTGGACCCAATAAGTTTGGGGACCAAGATGTACTTGAATAATGTTTTAGGTACATTGGAGATGCAATGGAGGCTTGTCTCATCTATAAGGAAGGTGTTGTCACCATATGAGAATTGGAGTCAAGCTAGGATGATCGATGAACTCTTATCTACTACATCAAGTCATTGCTATCTCGGTAACAAGTATCTTATTCATGCACTCTCATATAGCATCCAACCTCTTGTAGGTTGTATCTTGGCATGAAATTATTTATTTCGAAAATATTGCGGTTCTTAAAAAAAACCCTTTTAAAGTAAAACTTCTTATTGAACATTTGAGTAATTTGAGAAGATGCATATGATAGGTTATATATATATCATATTTTATGATTCACCTATCACAAATATGCCCTCTAGCAATTTATTGCATATCAATTCCTCAAAGAGCTCTTGTGTGCAATATTGATGAATTTGTGAAATAAATCCGTATTTGTGATACTTGTTGCTTTTCTCAAAACACTCCAACTAGCTCTACTTCCCTTATTGTTAGTTGTGTTGTTTTTGAGGTTTAACTTGGTTGAAGTTCATTCATATACCATAAGTGAAAATTGGAGCCATAGGCTATATATGCTTCTTAAGGAAACATCTTTTGGTATATTTTATGACTTCATCTTGGATATCTCGTCTTATCTATTTTGTTAACCTCTTGTGTGTGCATGTTTCTTTATGGATCACTTTGTCCACTTTAGAAACTCATATACATAAGAGCGTTAATCCATCACCTTGATATCCTTGTTCTTTGCCAACTATCTTCTTATCCTCTTGATTTTAGTGTTATTGGTAAAGAAGATTTATGAGTGCTTGGTTTATTTGTTTCTCTTCATGCACTCATATCTCGTAATTGTTGGACTCAAATTGTTCTTGATAAGCATATTCTCTTTATCTTTGTTGTGTTCTAAATGGTATATAGGGAGTGAGGATTCCATGTTTGTGCATATTGTATTCAAATGCAAACATTATAAATTGTGCACGAACCTTGGGGAGCTTTCTTATTTTTAGAGCACTATATCTTTCTTATCATGATATCTTTGTTTGTCCAATTGGATCTTTGATTGCTTGCTTTATTTGTTGAAGCTCACTTCACCGTGTTATCTTTATGCAATCTTTGATCCTCAATATAATTTGATTTCCTTCAAGTATTCATCATTGGATATGTGCACTTGATTGCACTCAAATTATGAGAAGTGCACACTTTGGGGAGGAACTCACATTATATTGGCCTTCTAAATTTTTCACCCATTTTGACAATCGATGCCAATGGGGGAGAAGTTTAGAGGGTTTAAGGGAATGGTTTTATACTTAAGCTTGGTTTGTGCTTAAGTGTTTTGCCTCTCATGCATTCCATATTTATATGTCTTGCATGGTTGTATATATATAGTGGAAACTATCCCAAAGGTTAATCTTGACAATGTATGCAATGAATTCATGTTCATCACACGTGCATACATTGTGGGGGAGTTTTCTCTATATATATTGGTTCTACTCACATCCATTGCATTTGTTGTAGTTGTGTGAGTAGAGCCGGTTTTGATATGGACTAGTTGCTTTGTGTTACTTGACCATATCAAATACAACCTCTTGTATACAACTTATTCTCGGATAAGTTGCGTACTTGTCACTAATATTCATTATATAAACCCTCTTATTGTGGTTGTCATCAATTACCAAAATGGGGGAGATTGTAAGGGTACATTGCCCCTATGTGTGGTTTTGGTAATTAATGACAACCCCTATGGACTAATGTTTTCATTGAGTTTATATGAAGGAATATTCCATAGGATCTACTTGCTCTCCATGTGTTGGATTCAAGTATGGATGCCATGAAGATAAATATATACCTTGTGATTTGGCATCAAGATCATCGGTATGAAGATATATATGTGATATGATCAAGAAGAAGAAATGAAGATGGAGTTCTTATGTGGAACTCAATATTAGCCATGATCTATCTCAAGTGAGTATGAGAAGATACAAGGTTGAGTTGGGCAAGTTCAAGATGAGCATCTTGAGTGGATCACATGCTTGAAGCTTGCCGTCCATTTGGTGATAGTGGACATGTGAAGATGTGCATCAATGAAGCTTTCCCATCATTGTGTATGGGGGAGCATTTGTGAGTATACACGAAGCGACAATGATCAAGTGATGGGATGCGCAAGGCAAAGGTATGACCTTGATAGGTTTTCCTTTTACCGGTCTCGAGGTGGTTGATGGGAGACCGGATTATAGGATAGATAGCCGCACTATTAAGAGGGGCTTTCGGTTGGTTAACTTGATCACATCGTCTTAGGGAGCTCAATCCTTGCATGCGTTGCATATTCTTATTGCTTCTTGGTATTTCTCGGTGTGAGGTTCTTGAGCTTGTTGCTAGCTTTACAACAAGCCCAAGTTCATCGAAAATGGAGTTCGCATGCATCTTCTATTGCGTTTTCGAGGTTGGGTGATTTTACCGGTTATTCATGATATAAGGTTCTACCTTTTATATTCATGATAAAATCCCCTCCTACATATTTTTGGGTTTTCACTTTCTATGAGATAGCATTTGTTGTTATCTTCCAAACAAAATTGGTTTCATTCGAATCGGAGTTCGGGAGCATTTGTTATTAAAGAAAAGATAAAAAGGGAAAAGAATAAAAAGGAAAAATAATAAAAAAAGGAAAAAGAAAAAGAAAGGGGAGGGGCAGCCGGCGGGCGTCCGGCTGCCGGCCACAAGCCGCCCACCCGGCCAAAACCGGCTTGGCGCTTGTGCACTGCCGGGCGGGGTCCCGATGGGCCTCGCGGCCTAGTCCGGCCCAGCGCCGGTTCCCTACGGGCCGCCGGCCGCCTCCCGGCCCAGCCGGATTCCTCTCCGGACCGCGCGCCGCATGCTTATCCGCCGCCGCGCGCGTCGCTGTGACCGCCGCTCTTTGGGCCGGACGGGCCACCGGCCGGCTCAGCGCCAAATCCGGCCGGCCGGCCTGGCAGCCGGCTGGGCCACTTTTTAGAGCTGTTTTTTGCCCGTTTTTCTTGTCTTTTTCCCCCAACAGTTTTATTTGCTCCTACCTATAAATAGACCCTTCTTCCACCTTGAGCAACTAGTTCTTCCCATTCTCTCACCTCCATTGTTGCTATTTGAAGAACTTGCTCTCCCCCTTGATTCCTCCAACCATTCTTGCTCATATTTGAGGAATTGAGAGAGGAGATCTAGATCTACACTTCCACCAAACCATTTCTTCTCTAAGTGAGGGAATCTCTTGGGATCTAGATCTTGGAGTCTTTGGTTGACTTTCCCCCTTGTTCTTCCTCTCCAATCTCATCCTAGCATTCGTTGCTTTGGTGGGATTTGAGTGTGAAGGACTTGAACACCTCCGGTGTTCTTGCTTTGCATCATTGCATAGTGTTGAGCTCTCCACCACGATTTGTTCGAGTGAGAGACCGTGAGCTTGTTACTCTTGGAGGGTGACCTCCTAGTTGGCTTGGTGATTGGTGCTCCGGTGATCTATTCAAGAAGATTGTGAAGAGGCCCGGGCTTCTCCTTCGTGGAGCTTGTGAAGTGGTTGTGGAGCTTGCCATCTCCGGAGCGGAGGAAAAGCTAACCATAAGGAAAGGGCCATTATCCTTCGTGGGTGTGGTTCGGAGAATAGGGTGAGCCTTCATGGCGCGGGGAATCCTTCGTGGGACCTCCACTCCTCCAAACGTGACGTACCTTGTTGCAAAGCAAGGGAACACGGGAATACATCCTCGTCTCCGCGTGCCTCGGTTATTTCTATACCCGAGCTCTCTTTCCTTGTGATAGCCATCGTGCTTGAAGTACATATATCTTGCTATCACTTGTGCTACATATATCTTGTGCCTATCTTGCTTAGCTCTAGTTGCTATTGTTACACTTAGTTGAGCTTAGCATATTTAGGGTTTGTGCTTGTAAACTAAACGATAGTTTAATTCCGCATTCATACAAGACAAATCCGCAAGAGTTTGTAATTGCCTATTCACCCCCCCTCTAGGCGACATCTCGATCTTTCACTATGATATAGGTTATAACTACCCTTATGAAACTTGTCATAGTCATGATTGGGTTACCAAAAACGATTCCCTTAATATGCAACTTGTTTACCATGTTCAAATTCTTGATAATAATCCTGCTCCAATTACTATTAATGAGAAGAACTCTTCTTATGCCAAAATTAATGATACTTCTATGCATATGAACCATGATAAGAATGTTTTAAGTGATGGGTATATTGTGGATTTCATCAATGATGCTACTGAAAGTTATTATGAGAGAGGGAAATATGGTTGTATGCATCTTAATAATATTAAGTTTCCCCTCTTTATGTTGAGAATCTTGAAGTTACTCGTGTTTTATCCTCTTATGCTTGTCACTTTGTTCTTCATGAATTCATTTGTGTATAAGATTCCTCTTCATAGGAAGCATGTTAGACTTAAATTTGTTTTGAATTTGCCTCTTGAAGCTCTCTTTTGCTTCGAATACTATTTCCTGCGAGTGGATCATTAAAACTGCTGAGCCCATCTTAATGGCTATAAAGAAAGAACTTCTTGGGAGATAACCCATGTGTTATTTTGCTACAGTACTTTGTTTTATATTTGTGTCTTGGAAGTTGTTTACTACTGTAGCAACCCCTCCTTATCTTAGTTTTGTGTTTTGTTGTGCCAAGTGAAGCCTCTAATCGAAGGTTGATACTAGATTTGGATTTCTGCACAGAAACAGATTTCTATCTGTCACGAATCTGGGCTGTTTTCTCTGTAGAAAAATCAGAAAAATATGCCAATTTACGTGCGTGTTCCTCAGATATGTACGCAACTTTCATTAGTTTTGAGTTTTCTGATCTGAGCAATGGAAGTATTTATTAAAAATTCGTCTTTACGGACTGTTCTGTTTTGACAGATTCTGCCTTTTATTTCGCATTGCTTCTTTCGCTGTGTTGGGTGGATTTCTTTGTTCCATTACCTTCCAGTAGCTTTGAGCAATGTCCAGAAGTGTTAAGAATTATTGTGTCACCTCTGAACATATGAGTTTTTGATTATGTACTAACCCCTCTAATGAAGTTTATGAGAAGTTTGGTGTGAAGGAAGTTTTCAAGGGTCAAGAGAGGAGGATGATATACTATGATCAAGAAGAGTGAAAGCTCTAAGCTTGGGGATGCCCCGGTGGTTCACCCCTGCATATTTCAAGAAGACTCAAGCGTCTAAGCTTGGGGATGCCCAAGGCATCCCCTTCTTCATCGACAACATTATCAGGTTCCTTCTCTTGAAACTATATTTTTATTCAGTCACATCTTATGTGCTTTACTTGGAGCGTCTGTTTGTTTGTTTCTATTTTTGTTTTTGTTTGAATAAATGCTTGTGTGGGAGAGAGACATGCTCCGCTGGTTCATATGAACACATGTGTTCTTATCTTTTAATTTTCATGGCGAAGGTTGAAACTGCTTCGTTAATTGTTATATGGTTTGAAACGGAAAATGCTACATGTAGTAATTGGTATGATGTCTTGAATAACTTGATATTTGGCAATTGTTGTGCTCTTGTTTAAGCTCTTGCATCATATACTTTGCACCTATTAGTGAAGAAATACATAGAGCTTGTTAAAATTTGGATTGCATGAGTGGTTTCTCTAGAGTCTAGATATTTTCTAGTGAGGTGTTTGAACAACAAGGAAGACGACGTATAGTCTTATAATACTTGTAATATGTCTTTTATGTAAGTTTTGATGTACTAGTTTATGCTTGTGTTTGCTTCAAACAACCTTGCTAGCCTAAGCCTTGTATCGAGAAGGATTACTTCTCATGCATCCCAAATACTTGAGCCAACCACTATGCCATTTGTGTCCACCATACATACCTACTACATGGTATTTCTCCGCCATTCCAAAGTAAATTGCTTGAGTGCTACCTTTAAATTTCTATTCTCCACCTTTGCAATATATAGCTCATGGGACAAATAGCTTAAAAACTATTGTGGTATTGAATATGTACTTATGCATTTTATTTCTTATAAGTTGCTTGTTGTGCGATAACCATGTTCCTGGGGACGCCATCAACTACCCTTTGTTGAATATCATGTGAGTTGCTATGCATGTTCGTCTTGTCTGAAGTAAGGGAGATCTACCACCTTATGGTTAAGCATGCATATTGTTAGAGAAGAACATTGGGCCGCTAACTAAAGCCATGATCCATGGTGGAAGTTTCAGTTTTGGACAATATCCTCAATCTCATATGAGAAAATTATTAATTGTTGTTACATGCTTATGCATAAAAGAGGAGTCCATTATCTGTTGTCTATGTTGTCCCGGTATGGATGTCTAAGTTGAGAATAATCAATAGCGAGAAATCCAATGCGAGCTTTCTCCTTAGACCTTTGTACAGGCGGCATAGAGGTACCCCTTTGTGACACTTGGTTAAAACATGTGCATTGCGATGATCCGGTAGTCCAAGCTAATTAGGACACGGTGCGGGCACTATTAGTATACTATGCATGAGGCTTGCAACTTGTAAGATATAATTTACATGATACATATGCTTTATTACTACCGTTGACAAAATTGTTTCTTGTTTTCAAAATCAAAGCTCTAGCACAAATATAGCAATCGATACTTTCCTCTTTGGAGGACCATTCTTTTACTTTTAATGTTGAGTCAGTTCACCTATCTCTCTCCACCTCAAGAAGCAAACACTTGTGTGAACTGTGCATTGATTCCTACATATTTGCATATTGCACTTATTATATTACTCTATGTTGACAATATCCATGAGATATACATGTTACAAGTTGAAAGCAACCGCTGAAACTTAATCTTCCATTGTGTTGCTTCAATGTCTTTACTAAGAATTTTTTGCTTTATGAGTTAACCCTTATGCAAGACTTATTGATGCTTGTCTTGAAAGTACTATTTATGAAAAGTCTTTGCTATATGATTCAGTTGTTTACTCATTGCATTTACATTGTTTCGAATCGCTGCATTCTCTCATATGCTTTACAATAGTATGATTAAGATTATGTTGGTAGCATGTCACCTCAGAAATTATCTTTTATCGTTTACCTACTCGAGGACGAGTAGGAACTAAGCTTGGGGATGCTGATACGTCTCCAACGTATCTATAATTTCTGATGTTCCATGCTTGTTTTATGACAATACCAACATGTTTTGTTCACACTTTATATCATTTTTATGCGTTTTCCGGAACTAACCTATTGACGAGATGCCGAAAGGCCGATTCTTTGTTCTGCTGTTTTTGGTTTCAGAAATCCTAGTAAGGAAATATTTTCGGAATCGGACGAAATCAACACCGAAAGTCTTAAAATTCCCGGAAGCTTCCGGAACACCGAAGGGGAGTCGGAGGCGGGCAGCAGGGGGCCCACACCATAAGGCGGCGCGGGTGGCCCCCTGGGCGCGCCAGCCTATGGTGTGGGGGCCCCAGCCGCCTCCTTGCGCCGCCTCTCCGCCTATATAATCGTCCCTGACCTAAAAACCTCGACAAGTTCGACGGAAACAGAGAAAACCATCCAGAGCCGCCGCCATCGCGAAAGTCCAATTCGGGGGACAGAAGTCGCTGTTCCGGCACCCTGCCGGGATGGGGAATTACCCCCGGAGCCATCTCCACCGCCGTCTTCACCGCCATCTTCACCGCCATCGCTGCCTCCATGATGAGGAGGGTGTAATTCACCCCCGAGGCTGAGGGCTCCGCTGTAGCTATGTGGTTCATCTCTCTCCCATGTACCTCAATACAATAATCTCATGAGCTGCTTTACATGATTGAGATTCATATGAGTTTTGTATCACTATTTATCTATGTGCTACTCTAGTGATGTTATTAAAGTAGTCTATTCCTCCTACACGGTGTAATGGTGATGGTGTGTGCATCCGTGTTAGTACTTGGTTTATGCTATGATTATGATCTCTTGTAGATTATGAAGTTAACTATTGCTATGATGGTATTGATGTGATCTATTCCTCCTTTCATAGCTAATGTTGACAGGCGCATGCTATGTTAGTACTTGGTTTAGTCTTATTGATCTATCTTACACTCTAAGGTTATTTAAATATGAACATTGAATTGTGGAGCTTGTTAACTCCGGCATTGAGGGTTCGTGTAATCCTACGCAATGTGTTCATCATCCAACAAGAGTGTAGAGTATGCATTTATCTATTCTGTTATGTGATCAATGTTGAGAGTGTCCACTAGTGAAAGTCTGATCCCTAGGCCTTGTTCCTAAATACTGCTATCGCTGCTTGTTTACTGTTTTACTGCGTTACTACTGCTGCGTTACTACTGCTTGTTTACTGTCCTGGGCAAAGCACTTTTCTGGTGCCGTTGCTACTACTTATTTATACCACCTGTATTTCACTATCTTTTCGCCGAACTAGTGCACCTATTAGGTGTGTTGGGGACACAAGAGACTTCTTGCTTTGTGGTTGCAGGGTTGCATGAGAGGGATATCTTTGACCTCTTCCTCCCTGAGTTCGATAAACCTTGGGTGATCCACTTAAGGAAAAACTTGCTGCTGTTCTACAAACCTCTGCTCTTGGAGGCCCAACACTGTCTACAGGAAAAGGAGGGGGCGTAGACATCAGTGCACAATCAAAATATACATGTTCAGAGGTGACATAATCATTCTTAACACTTCTGGGCATTGCAAAAAGCTACTTAAAGTCAATGGAATCGAAATATCCATCGAACATAGCAAAATAGGCAATGCGAAATAAAAGGCAGAATCTGTCAAAACAGAACAGTTCGTATTGACGAATTTTATTGAGGCACCAGACTTGCTCAAATGAAAATGCTCAAATTGAATGAAAGTTGCGTACATATCTGAGGATCACTCACGTAAATTAGCATAATTTTCTGAGTTACCTACAGAGAATTTTGCCCAGATTTGTGACAGCAAAGAAATCTGTTTCTGCGCAGTAATCCAAATCTAGTATGAACCTTACTATCAACGACTTTACTTGGCACAACAAAACACAAAACTAAGATAAGGAGAGGTTGCTACAGTAGTAAACAACTTCCAAGACACAAAATAAAATAGAGGTACTGTAGTAAAAACATGGGTTGTCTCCCATAAGCGCTTTTCTTTAACGCCTTTCAGCTAGGCGTAGAAAGTGTGTATCAAGTATTATCAAGAGATGGAGCATCGTTATCATAAGCTCCCTCATCTGTAGTGGTACTAAGGGCTTTGTCAATTTTAGGCCTATAATAATATTTTTTTGGTTTAGGCACTTTAGAGACATACATAAACTTTTGCTCCTTACCCACATAAGCTTTCTCCTTACATTTAAGAGAAGAAAAGGTTGAACCCAAGGTTCCCATAGCTTTTTCAAGTTCACCAATCCTATTGGTTTGATTATCATGGACAACACAAGTTCCTAGGACACTAATTCTTTCATCAATTCCTCCTAAGGATTTATCAAGTTCATCAGTTTTATCAAGTAATATTTCCAATTTAGTTTCAATACTTGGAAATTTTTTCTCTATGGTTTCCAATTTTTTCATAACATCTTCAAGTGAGATTTCAATTTTAACTTCATCAACAGGGGGTATTCCAAATAGACTCTCAATAATGCAGCTAGCTTCTAATGCAGGAGTACTTAGGAAATTACCTTTCGCGAGACAATCAAGAACATACCTATTCCAGCTAGAGACACCAACATAAAAATTCCTGAGTAGGATAGTGGTGGAGTGTTTCTTAGTGCACCTATTATGGGCATCACTAATTCTATACCAAGATTCTCTTAAACATTCTCCCCCTCGTTGCTTAAACGAACGAACTTCAACTTCAGGATTACTCATTTTAGCAATAGTAAATAAAACAAACTAGATAAAGTAAATGCAAGTAACTAATTTTTTTGTGTTTTTGATATAACAAACAAGATAGCAAATAAAGTAAAACTAGCAACTAATTTTTTTGTATTTTGATTTAGTGCAGCAAACAAAGTAGTAAATAAAATAAAGCAAGACAAAAACAAAGTAAAGAGATTGCGATGTGGAGACTCCCCTTGCAGCGTGTCTTGATCTCCCCGGCAACGGCGCCAGAAATTTACTTGCTGGCGTGTAGTTGACGTGGGAGTTAGAGATCTTTGCGGTCTGGCTTTTCTTCAGATCCCCGGCAACGGCGCCAGAAATTTAGCTTGACACGCGTACATCACGCGACCGTTGGGAACCCCAAGTGGAAGGTGTGATGCGTACAGCAGTAAGTTTCCCTCAGTTAGAAACCAAGGTTTATCGAACCAGTAGGAGTCAAGAAGCACATTGAAGGTTGATGGCGGCGAGATGTAGTGCGGCGCAACACCAGGGATTCCAGCGCCAACGTGGAACCTGCACAACACAAACCAAGTACTTTGCCCCAAAGAAACAGCGAGGTTGTCAATCTCACCGGCTTGCTGTAACAAAGGATTAGATGTATAGTGTGGATGATGATTGTTTGCAGAAAACAGTAGAACGAGTATTGCAGTAGATTGTATTTCAGTATAGAGAATTGGACCGGGGTCCACAGTTCACTAGAGGTGTCTCTCCCATAAGATAAACAGCATGTTGGGTGAACAAATTACAGTTGGGCAATTGACAAACAAAGAGGGCTGATGTCTACGCCCCCTCCTTTTCCTGTAGACAGTGTTGGGCCTCCAAGAGCAGAGGTTTGTAGAACAGCAGCAAGCTTTCCCTTAAGTGGATCACCCAAGGTTTATCGAACTCAGGGAGGAAGAGGTCAAAGATATCCCTCTCATGCAACCCTGCAACCACAAAGCAAGAAGTCTCTTGTGTCCCCAACACACCTAATAGGTGCACTAGTTCGGCGAAGAGATAGTGAAATACAGGTGGTATAAATATATATGAGCCGTAGCAACGACACCAGAAAAGTGCTTTGCCCAGGACAGTAAACAAGCAGTAGTAACGCAGCAGTAGTAACGCAGCATTGATAGCAGTATTTAGGAACAAGGCCTAGTGTTGTGGGTATACTTTATGGGTATATCAATGGCATGGCCTAGATCCGGCAAGCCCGGGTAGCCCATAGTTGGTGGTGAGGCATGTGGCCCATCGGGCGGCCCAGTTGCTGTTGATCGTGAAGGATGAAGTCCAGCCCAGGAACGAGGAGCCGGATCCTAACCGATCTACGAAGGAGGCCGGATCCGTGGAGGCCCATATAGTATCCGGATCCAGCACGGCCTAGAAGGAAGGCGGATCCTTGACGTACACGGCAGGATATTGTACCGTAGTTAGGTAACTTGTATTCCGGCTAGGACTCTCCATGTAAACCCTAGATCCGTACGCCTATATAAGCCGGATCCTGGGAGCCCTAGAGGGACAACCACAACTCATTGTAACAACGCGAAAGCGCCCAGATAATTCCAGACAAGCAGCAGTAGGCCCTGTCATCGTGCAGGTGTTCCGAAGCTGGGTAAATCGCGTACCACCGTCCCGAGAGCACTCCGCCCTATGGCCCCTACTTCTTCTCCCCCTCGTGAGGATCCCTCCTCCGGGGTACCGTCGATTAGGCAACGACAGTTGGCGCCCACCGTGGGGCCTGTGGCGTCTGGAGGCCGGAACCGGGAGGGTTCCGCCATGGGAAGCTACGACGACACCATCGCCGTGGGGCGCGTCCTCTACGCCGGAAATCTGCCGATCGTCCCTCCGGATGAGTGTTGGATTCCGGCTAGGACAAACCCCGTCAAGCTCTCCATCGTCCCAATTGGCGGCATACACATCTTCATCGGGGAAACCGTCGATTCCGACGGAAACCCACTGGTAAGTAACGCAGACACGACCGCCGCAGAGCTGGACGCTGTCGCGAAGATCCGATCTGAGACGCAGGAGCTTCCCAAGGAAGATTCCGCCTCGGATCTGGAATTTTCAAAGCCCACCCAATCCGCCCCTGAGCAGGAAACAACGGTGGAAGACCAATGCAGATCCGCCTGGGTCTCCCAGGTGTTAGAAAAGCAGAGGTGCCACTTCGTACACTTCTTGGCCCATACCGCCGGAACCGCCCCTCAAGAAGACGGAGCTGGTCCTGAGCAGGTAGAGGCACCGGAAAACTACGCGGATCCGGATCAGGCTGAGCCTGTCGGAGAAAGCGAAACTCCGGTTGAAGAGTCAATTTTGGGCAATCTGAGCCCAATTTCCGGAGATACCCTCCATGGATACCGACGAGTTTAACCGCAAGCTAGGGAGTACGGTTTAGGTGATCAGCCAGAAGTCGACACCGCCCAGCCCTAAGCAGGTTCTCGCAACCGTAGGCATTGGGACAACCTGGATCAGAAGAGGCAACCAACCAATCTGACCCTCAGCCATCCCGCCAAGGATCTCCAATGTCACGGGAGCGACCCCGCAGGGATTCTTCCTCGGAGGAACTCCTGTCACCTGAAGAGATGGTTGCACGAGCAGTTCTTAACAAACCTATAACTTCGGGCGACGCCGCAGATCCGGAGGCTCTAGAGGCCACTAGAAAGGAAATGCTGGCCACAGCCAAGAAGCTCGCCAATACGGCAGCCGCATTAAGGGATGAAAGGGCAGAAGCTGCAAGTTTGATGGACCACTTCGACAGACAGGATCGCGAAATTGCCGACACGCTCGAGCATGTCAAGAGCATGAGGCAAGAATGGGAAGTAAAGATGACTTATGCGCAGGCGGAGGCTGATCGAATCGTTAGAGAAGCAATTCCGCCTCGCAGAATCAACTTCGCCACGCCCGCAGAGCAGCAGCCACTGGAAACCCCAAAGGACAACATGCTAAAAGCTGCGGAGCTATTGAAGAAGAAGGACGAAGATGTTGATATCAACTACCTCCGCAAACTTGTCGCTTCAGCAATGCAGCAGCAAAGCAAGGCGGATACCTCGCGCAGGTTAGAATCCAATCCAGATAACTGTGTATCTACCGCGCAGAAGGACGCTCGCGCCGATCGGCATCCCGACGATGAATCACACACCGGATCCTCGGAGCGCAGAAGAAAAACCAGGGAACACCCAAATCCGATCCCCGTTCCGTCAAAGACGCCTTCGTCAGATCCAAGAAAGGGAAAGGATGCAATGTACTCTGGACGAGACAAATATCCCAACCCTTCTCCTCCGCCTAATGGTTACCTGCGACCCCCTCGCCGCCGTAGTCCAGCCGGAAACACCAGGCCCCCAGGGCATGGTGGGATTGTTATCCACGACAACGTGCTGTCAAGAAACAGAAACAGGGAGCGCTCGCCGGAACCTCGCCGGAACCAGAACAACGATCGCGAGCTCGAGCCCAGGAGGAGTCGGAATGAGGAGCGCGACCCAGAGCCTCGCCGGAGCCGCGACCCGGAGCCTCGCCGGAGCCGGAATGACCAGGGCGGCCAGCGCCATGGCGAAGGCAGCCACAGAAGCCGGAGCCAGCACCGGGAAGGCCGAGGAGAATCGGAAGGCGGAAGCAAGAAATCGGACCGACCACCTCGCAGGTCTCCCTCACCACCACCTAGCGGTGGCGGCGGAGGTGGAGGCGGAGGCGACGGCCGGAGATCTCGCTCTCGCTCACAATCTCCTCGCCACGGCCCGCGCGATGCGCGGGAACGCCTTAACGAATACAGAACCGACTACATTGGTCCGAAGTGCTTTGGCAGGATGATTCGAGAGGAACCAAAGCCAAGGATGAACCTCAAGCTACCCGGAAACCTGAAGCATTATGATGGCACCGAAAGGCCGGATACCTGGATTGAGGATTACTATAATGCAGTAACCTTTGCCGGAGGAACCCCTAACATCGCCTGCCGCATGCTCTAGTTGTACCTTGTAGGTCCAGCCCGGATCTGGCTCAGTGACCTCGAGAAGAACTCCATCTTTTGCTGGTTCGACCTGAAGACCGCTTTCGAGAAACACTTCAGAGGCACGTACAAAAGACCTGCCACGGCAAGCGACCTGCAAGCCTGCATCCAGAAGAAGGGAGAAACCTCAAGAAACTACCTCACACGATGGTTGGCATGCAGGAACGAGTGCGAAAACGTCGACCACACCACCGCCATGTACGCCTTCATTGGTGGACTGCAGAGGGGAGGATTGCTGAGGCATACGCTCACTCGTTTGGCTAACTCAAACAAGCTGACTTTGGATGAAATGATCTCCATTGCCAGTGATCATACTGCCGCCGATGATGATGCAGGCGGTGATCTCGCAGCTACAAGAATCCCCCTACATCAACAAAAGAAGAACCGTGATAACGGCAACAGCAGCAGCCATAAGCGCAAGAACCCCGATGACCGTAAGAGTGGCGGATCCGAGATGGTCGCCATGGCGTTTCAACGCGGAGGTTCGGGAGGCGGAAGAGGACGCGCCGTGGAGGCGGAGCCGGTAGGGGTCAGCAGCATGCCACCGAGGTCACGGGCGGATCCCGCGCCCGTGCACCTACGAGGAGTACAGAGACATGCCCTGCCTGGCCCACCGGATCCGGTTACAGGGAAGTCAACTCACACCAACCGCAACTGCAAGTGGGTCAATGATCTAAAGAACGACCCGGAGGCAGGGTACAAGCGAGCCCGGAAGCACCGCCCACGCGGCAAGGGAGGCAAGGGCAAGAACAAGGACAAAGAGGAAGATAGTTCCGAGGCGATGGATGAGGATGATAACTCGCCGGATCCCAAGGTAGGATCCGCAGGTAAATCCAACCCATTCGAGAAAAAAAGCGTGGGGGCTTACCACACTTTCCTCGGAACCCCAACAGTCCGCGCTGCCAAGTCAGCTACCCGGATCCTGAACGCCATACGCTCCGCCCGTGCCGCAAGATGTCGTGGTCGGAAGTCCCGTGCACATTTGATAGGGAGGATCACCCTGCCATTGTGCCAAAAGAATGCTACGCCTTGGTTGTAAGTCCCCGCATAGACGGGTATGACTTCTCCAAGTGCCTCATGGATGGTGGAGCCAGCCTGAACATCATGTACCTGGAGACTCTAGAGCGGATGAACCTCACCAAGGAACAGCTCAAACACAGCAACACTGAGTTTCATGGCGTGGTTCCGGGTAAGAAGGCGAATTCCCTCGGCAGCATCACACTTCCCGTGGCTTTTGGCGATGTTCATAATTTCCGCGAAGAGAAGATCACGTTTGAAGTTGTGCCCTTCAAGAGCTCCTACCACGTCATCTTCGGCAGGCCCACCTACCACAAGTTCCACGCGAGAGCGTGCTACATCTACAACAAGCTCAAGATTCCGGGTCCTAAGGGTATGATTACCGTATCCGGAGACTACAAAAAGGCTCATGCGTGCGAGTTAGGCGAAGCCGCCTTCGCAGAGTCTGTGATATCTGGAGAGGAGCTGCAAGGCTACAGAGCCGCGGTGGATCCGACTGAGATGTAGACCACCAAGAAGCAGATCTCCGAACAGAAAACCTCCTTCAAGGCCGCGATAGAAACCAAGAAGCACGACCTCATCAAAGGCGACCCTTCCAAGCAGGTTTCAGTCGGAGCCAACATGGACCCCAAATAGGAAGATGCGCTCGTCGAGTTCCTCCGCGCTAACTTGGATATCTTCGCATGGCAACCTTCTCACATGTCCGGAGTACCAAGGGAACTCGCCGAGCACTACCTCAACATAAACCCGGGGGCTAAACCGGTGAAGCAATCTATGCGACGCTTTGGAGATAAGAAGCGCCGCGCCATAGGAATGGAACTAGCTAAGTTACTAGAGGCAGGTTTTGTAATAGAAGTTATCCACACCGATTGGGTCGCAAATCCCGTCCTTGTACCCAAAAAGAACACTGAAATACTAAGAATGTGCATCGATTACTCCGGCTTGAACAAGCATTGCCCGAAGGATCCGTTCCCCTTGTCGCGCATTGACCAAGTCATTGATTCGACGGCGGGGGCGGAACTTCTGTGTTTTCTTGATGCGTATTCCGGGTATCATCAGATCCGGATGAAGGAGTCCGACCAAAAGGCAACTTCATTCATTACCCCGTTTGGTACTTACTGCTATGTTACTATGCCTTTTGGTTTGAAAAACGCAGGTGCCACCTACCAACGTACGATGCAGCGGTGCCTGAAGGACCAAATCGGCCGGAACGTGCACGCTTACGTCGACGACATCGCGGTCATGACCCGGAAAGGATCCGACTTGATCAGCGACCTCACAGAAACCTTCGACAACCTCCGCAGGTACAAGATGATGTTGAATCCGCTGAAGTGCGTCTTTGGCGTTCCAGCCGGAAAACTCCTTGGCTTCATAGTCTCTCACAGAGGCATTGAGGTTAACCCGGAAAAAATCAAGGCAATCCTGTGTATCAAACGGCCAACTTGTCTTAAAGATGTGCAACGACTAACTGGTTGCGTCGCAGCAATCAGTAGGTTTGTTAGCCGTCTTGGCGAGAAGGCGCTACCTTTGTACAAGCTGCTGAAGAAAACAGACAAATTCGTCTGGGACGACGCAGCCGACGCAGCCCTTCGGGGGTTGAAGGAAATACTCACCTCCCCACCTATCTTGGCAGCCCCAGCAGAGTCAGAGCCAATGCTCCTTTATCTGGCAGCTACCAACAAAGTGATCAGCCTCGTCATCGTGGTGGAGCGAAAGGAAGAAGGTCATGAATATGACGTCCAAAGACCTGTCTATTACATTAGCGAAGTCTTCGACGGAGTCAAAGCAAAGATACCCTCACTTTCAGAAGCTGGCTTATGGAGTGTTCCTAGGCAGCCGGAAGCTGAGACATTACTTCCAAGAGCACCCAGTAATAGTTGTGAGCAAGGCTCCGCTGTCAACAATTCTCAACAACGCTGACGCAACAGGGCGTACGGCTAAATGGGGCATCGAATTATCCGCCTTCGACATCGCTTACAAGCCTAGGACTGCGGTTAAATCCCAAGTCTTGGCAGATTTTGTCGCAGATTGGACAGAAGCTCCGGATGCAAGTCTGGAGCCGGAACCAGAAACATGGGTCATGCACTTCGATGGATCCAAGCAGCATCAAGGCTCAGGAGCCGGAGTCACCACAAGTCCCCTACCGGAGAAGAACCGCAGTATGTTCGCGAGATCCACTTCGAGGCTACAAACAACATGGCGGAATACGAGGCTCTACTACACGGTCTGCGCATCGCTAAGGAAATCGGGATCAAGCACATCATATGCGTGGAGATTCCGACCTGGTGGCACAACAAGTAGCCGGAACTCCGGAACGCCGAAACTCCGTCATGGCGGCCTACAGACGAAGTTGATGAGATTGCCAAGTGCTTCCTCGGATACGAAGTCAAGTACATCGGAGAGACGATAACACGGCGGCAGACATGCTATCCAAGCTCGGATCCGGCAGAAGCAAATTCCGCCTGGTATTTTCCTGGAGCACCTACGGATACCCTCGATTAAGGGCGCTAACCCGGAAAACCCGCAGGTGGCAGTATCTCTGGCAAAGGAAGTGATGGTTATCATTCCGGCTTGGACCCAGCCTTTCCTGGACTACCTCATCGATCAGAAGTTGCCAGAGGACGAGGTCCTTGCGCGACAGATCGTCAGACGAGCAAGATCCTACACAATTGTTGATGGACAGCTCTACAAACGAAGTGCAACAGGGGTATTTCTCAAATGCGTCTCCAATCAAGATGGCATTGAAATCCTCAGAGAGATCCATGCAGGGGACTGCGGGCATCATGCCGCCTCCAGGTCACTCTTTGCAAAAGCTTTTCGGCTAGGTTTTTACTGGCTCACAGCTAAAGAAGATGCTGACAAAATAGTCAAGACCTGCCGAGGTTGTCAGTACTACGCTACTCAACCAAACGCTCCAGCCCAAGAGCTGAAGACCATACCTATCACCTGGCCATTCGCGGTCTGGGGGCTCGATATGGTTGGTAAGTTAAAAAGATCATCTCCTGGCGGTTTTGAATACCTTCTGGTCGCTGTTGACAAATTCAGCAAGTGGATCGAGGCAAAGCCAGTGAGGAAAGCTGATGGTGCTACGGCACTAAAATTTGTCTGCAGCCTCGTGATGAGATTCGGCATCCCACACAGCATAATCACAGATAATGGCACAAACTTCGCTCAGGGAGAATTGAAGGATTACTGTGAGACAGTAGGGATTCGACTGGACCTTGCATCTGTGGCTCATCCACAGTCAAATGGTCAGGTTGAAAGGGCTAACGGCCTAATATTATCAGGAATTAAACCGCGCCTTGAAGAACCGCTGCGACGAGCAGCCGGAGCTTGGGCTGACAAGTTGGAAGCTGTTTTGTGGAGCTTACGGACTACCCCTAACAGATCAACAGGGTTTACCCCATTTTTCCTGGTATACAGATCTGAAGCCGTGCTTCCCTCCGACATCATCCACGATTCGCCGTGAGTTTCCGCTTACAATGAAGAAACAGCTGACGAGGCCAGACAGCTATCTGTGGACCTGATCGAGGAAGCTCGGAACCTAGCTGACCAGCGCTCCGCCATCTACCAGCAGAAGCTCCGACGCTATCACAGTCGTCGAGTTCGGAATCGCTCCTTCATGGCAGGAGACCTGGTCCTCCGCCTTCGACAGGTGAAAGACCATAAGCTGCAATCTCCCTGGGAAGGACCCTTCGTCGTTAGCAAAGTGCTTCATAACGGGTCGTACTACCTTGTTGATTTCCGCGAGCTGAAGGATAGACCTGCTAATTGGCACCGGAAACGCAAGCGTGAGGATCCGGATGATACCTATGACGAGACAGATCGCCCTTGGAACATCGCACAGCTACGTCCTTTCTACACTTAGCATATTTTTTCCGAGTTACAAACTCTGTAATAGTTATACATGATCAATGAAATAAAGCTTATGGTTCACTCTTTGAGTCTTTTACCTCCTTTACTTGTTCATTTTAGATCGTGTATGTTTTTTCCGACTAAAACCGCAGAGCTGGATGTTTCCGCCTAGGCGTGTATGAAAGTTGTGATTTTCGAAATCGTCCTTTAGGACGTAAGCCTAAGTTTTCTGGTGGAAATTTTTTTCGTTGCGAACTCGTGGATTCCTGGTAGCGACTTCCGGCACCTAGGCTAGGGGCTTGTTTCCGCGGTTATGGACGGACGCCATTGGGTTTCGTCACCGCAGGCGAGCGTTTCCGGCCAAAGGTTTTCCGGCTCGTGGAAGGTCAAACGAGTAAGCCGGAAAATTAACAAACCAGCACTTGCTTTTAACAAACGAAACATGCAAATAATTCTAACGGATAGCAGGATAAGTTTTCCGCCCACGCATAATTGTTTCGTCCCTAGATACTTAAGAATTAAAGTTATATTACAAACCCTCGCTGGGGCCAAAATGATGCATTGTTTTTCCGCAGGACTAAGTTTTTACTTCTCTTCAACCGGAGAAGTTTCCACGTTGGCATCAGCTCCCCCTGCGTCAGTCGGAGTTTCCTTCTCTACGTCTTTGGCAGGCGAAGAGACATCTTCATCTTCTTCCGCTCCAGCTGCAGTCGGAGAAGCAGCGCCACCTTGGTTCTTTGAGCTTGTCCATGTATACTGGCTTCCGGATTGGGCGGGCCTGTTTTCCGCTTCGCGATCCTCCAAATGCTCAGCTTCGAGAGGTTCGTCAGCAGGAAGAACCACCTTCTCATAAAATTCATCATGGCGGATCCTCCGAGCAATGCGTGTATCATAGCCGCTAACCGCGTCAAGCAGCGCATTGACATCACATTCCGGAGGAACGCCAGAAGTCACCAGGTCCAGGTTCAAACTCGGATTATGCGCTAAGCACATAGCCAAGGACATGGCAGCTGCACCCCGCGCTGAAGAGGATTGCAGGTCCACAACCAGCTCCGGAAGCAAATCCATCCTCTTGATGAGCTTGCGCACATCGCAGATTCGGCTCTTCTTAATGTTGAGGTTGTGACAGATTTTCCTGGAGGCGGAGATGAGATCCTTGCAGTCTTCTCCGGCCAGCTGAAGCAGGTCATCACGCGGAAACTGGCTCCGACGTTCCTCGTCATATCCGAGTGGATCTGGAAGACGCAAATTTTGTTAAAAACAACAAGCTACACACATGCTGTCGTACAAGTTTCGAGGACGTACCCATGACGTCGGAGTTGAGCAGGTCCCAGCAGCTCTCTGCTGTTTCCATATATTTGCGAAGACCTCCAATTTCTTTTTGCTGCTTGTGGATGATGTCGCTGTCAGTTTGTCTTTTCAGCTCAAACTCACCAGTTTTCCGAATAAGCTCCGAGTTCTTCTCAGAAATTTTCTGTTCTGCCACTGTGAGTTTTGCTTCGAGATTCTTGTGTGCAGCACGTAGAGTCTCCAACTCGGAGGAAGCTGCAGCGAGAGAAGAGGAGGCACCTGCTCATAGTTTTATAAAGCGTCAAAGTCGGAAAGTGCGGGACATAACCAACAATCGTCAGATGATCGGAAACCAACCTTGAGCTTCTGAAAGTTGTTTCTTCAGAGCCGCATTCTCCGCCTGAAAGTGCTGGATTTTCTCCGCCTGGCTGATGGTCACTGATACGTCCAATTTGCATCACTATTTTATATCATAATTTGCTGTTATTCATTGATATATTTCATATTGGGACACAATACTTATGTTATTTCATCTATTTTGCATGTTTCATCATTATTGGAGGATCAAGCACCGGAGCCAGGATTCTGCTGGAAAAAGCACCGTCAGAACGCGATATTTCGGAAGATCAACTGTGGAAGGAAATTATACCAAAAATCCTATTTTCCAAGATGACGAAGGAAGCCAGAAGGGGGAGCCAGGACCCTGGCCGCGCCGCCATGTGGTTTGGGGGGCCCACGGCCCCTTTCGCCTCCTTTTCTTCACGAAATCCTTCGTCCCGAAAACCTAAGCCACAGAGGGTATCTCGCGAAGAGTTACAGCCGCCTCTGCGGGGCGGAGAACACCAGAGAGAAAAGAGCTCTCCGGCGGGCAGGAATCCGCCGGGGAAATTCCCTCCGGGAGGGGGAAATCGACGCCATCGTCACCGTCATCGAGCTGGACATCATCTCCATCACCATCATCATCATCTCCACCATCATCACCGCCATCTCCACCGCTGGACACCGTCACCGCCGTAGCAATTTGGGTTTGATCTTGATTGTTTGATAGGGGAAACTCTCCCGGTATCGATCTCTACTTGTTGTTGATGCTATTGAGTGAAACCATTGAACCAAGTTTATGTTCAGATTGTTATTCATCATCATATCACCTCTGATCATGTTCCATATGATGTCTCGTGAGTAGTTCGTTTAGTTCTTGAGGACATGGGTGAAGTCTAAATGTTAGTAGTGAACTATGGTTGAGTAATATTCAATGGTATGATATTTAAGTTGTGGTGTTATTCTTCTAGTGGTGTCATGTGAACGTCGACTACATGACACTTCACCATTTATGGGCCTAGGGGAATGCATCTTGTATTCGTTTGCTAATTGCGGGGTTGCCGGAGTGACAGAAACCTAAACCCCCGTTGGTATATCGATGCAGGAGGGATAGCAGGATCTCAGAGTTTAAGGCTGTGGTTAGATTTATTCTTAATTACTTTCTTGTAGTTGCGGATGCTTGCAAGGGGTATAATCACAAGTATGTATTAGTCCTAGGAAGGGCGGTACATTAGCATAGGTTCACCCACACAACACTTATCATAACAATGAAGATTATTTAGCCGTATGTAGCGAAAGCACTAGACTAAAATCCCGTGTGTCCTCGAGAACGTTTGGTCATTATAAGTAAACAAACCGGCTTGTCCTTTGTGCTAAAAAGGATTGGGCCACTCGCTGCAATTGTTACTCTCGCACTTTACTTACTCGTACTTTATTCAACTGTTACATCAAAACCCCACGAATACTTGTCTGTGAGCATTTACGGTGAATCCTTCATCGAAACCGCTTGTCAACACCTTCGCTCCTCGTTGGGATCGACATTCTTACTTATCGAAGATACTACGATACACCCCCTATACTTGTGGGTCATCAAGACTATTTTAAAGCGCCGTTGCCGGGAGTGAAGCGCTATTGGTAAGTGGAATTGGTAAGGAAAACCTTTACTTTGTTTGTGCTGATTTTATTTCTTTCTCGCTATAAGTCATTATGGAGAGATCTTCTCTTCAATTTTTATTTGGGAAATCTACTACTACTGCAACGGTAGTGGATGAGGCGCCAGGTGAGGAAGTGATACCATATAAAATACCTATGAAAATTATTGAACGTGTTATGGATAACCGCTATGAAGGGGATGGAACTGTCCATCCCGGTGATCATTTACTGTTTTTGCATGAATTATGCGGTTTATTCAAATGTGCAGGTATTGCTATGGATGAAGTGAGGAAGAAACTATTCTCTTTATCGCTGTCTGGTAAAGCGGCGCATTGGTATAAATTCTTGGATAATGGGGATTCTCTTGAATGGAATGATATTGTGCCCGGTTTTATTCTAAGTTCTATCCTCCAAGTGAAATTCACAAGGATCGGAATCGCATATATAATTTTTGGCCTCATGATGGAGAGAGTATTGCCCAAGCTTGGGGGAGATTAAAGTCTTTAATGCTCAAATGCCCCATTCATGAGCTTCCTGGTAATGTTATTATTGATAATTTCTATGCAAGACTTTCTTTTCAAGACAAGACCTTGCTGGATACTTCTTGTTCTGGATCATTTACACGCAACAAAGAAGAGTTTAAAAGGGACCTTCTTGATCTGATCCAAGAAAATACGAAGGTTGGGAGAACGACAAGGATAGAGAATCGTATAATTTATGATTATAAATGCATTGAAGCTTTTATGGATACTGATAAATTTCGTAATATGAGTGCTATATATGGTCTTGATTCTCAAGTTGCTGCAAATCTTTATAAAGCTTTTGCCTCTCATTATGAATTGCCAAAGAAGAATTTTGATAAGTATCATGAACCGTATAAAGATAAAATTGATTCATCTATTAATAAATGCGTTGTAGTTGAAACTGATCATGTTATTCCTGAAGCTTATATTGAAAAAACTCCTTTCCCTGCTAAAATGAAGGAGTACTCTGTTATAAATAGTGTGGTTCATAAAAGTGAAAAGAAACCTGTAGAACACGAAGAACAAATAAAAGTTGAACCTCTTTGTTGCAATAGTTAAAGATCTTGTGACTGAAAATGTGGAGGATGGTCATATTATTTTTTGTGAAGATGCTTCTAATATTGTTTCACATCCTAATAAACCCAAACAAGCTAGTGTTCCTATGCTATCTGTTAGAATTGGTGATCATTGCTATTATGGATTATGTGATATTGGTGCAAGTGTTAGTGCTATTCCTTATGAGCTTTACATGGAGATTATGCACGAAATTGATTCTTGTGAACTTGAAGATATTGATGTGGTTATTCAGCTGGCTAATAGAGAAACTATTTCTCCAATTGGTATTGTTCGAGATGTGGAAGTTTTATGCGGTAAGATTAAATATCCTACTGACTTTTTGGTACTTGGTTATAACGCTAGCGATTATTGTCCTATTATTTTTGGTAGACCTTTTCTAAATACTTGTGGAGCTATTATAGATTGCAAGAAAGAGAAAATTTTGACTAAATTTGCTGGTGAATCTTATGAGTTTAACTTCTCTAAATTTACCAAAACTCCTTATAAAGCTGATTTGCCTAGTGATGATTTTAAAATGGAACAGTGTGCATCTATTGTTCTTGTTCCTAACAATCCTTTGCAGCAACATTTGGAGGATAGCGAGAGTGAAGTTTTTAGGAAAGAAAGAGATGAGCTGGAGGAAATTTTTCTTCGCCAACCTATTCTCAAGCATGATTTACCGGTGGAAGATTTGGGTACAACACCGCCACCTAAGGAAGATCCTGTTTTTGATTTAAAGCCTTTGCCTGATAATCTTAAATATGCTCATATTGATGATAAGAAAATATATCCTGTTATTATTAGTTCTAAGCTTTCAGAGATTGAGGAAGAAAGGTTATTGGAAATATTGAAGAAGCACCGAGGAGCTATTGGCTACACTCTTGATGATTTGAAAGGGATTTCTCCTTCTATTTGCCAACATGCTATTAATATGGAAGATGATGCAAAGCCTGTTGTTGAACATCAGCGTCGTCTAATTCCGAAGATGAAGGAAGTGGTAAGGAATGAGGTATTAAGACTTCTTGAAGCTGGTATTATATATCCTATTGCTGATAGTAGATGGGTTAGTCCTGTGCATTGCGTTCCCAAGAAAGGAGGAATGACTGTTGTGCCTAATGATAATGATGAGCTCATCCCTCAAAGAGTAGTTGTAGGGTATAGAATGTGCATTGATTTTCGAAAAGTTAATAAAGTTACTAAGAAAGATCATTACCCTTTACCATTTATTGATCAAATGCTAGAAAGATTGTCTAAAAATACTCATTTTTTGCTTTCTTGATGGTTATTCTGGGTTTTCACAAATTGCTGTTAAAGCTAAAGATCAAGAGAAAACCACTTTTACTTGTCCCTATGGAACTTATGCTTATAGACGCATGCCTTTTGGTTTATGTAATGCTCCTGCTACTTTTCAAAGATGCATGTCTACTATTTTTCATGGTTTTTGTGAGAGTATTGTAGAGGTATTCATGGATGATTTTTCCGTCTATGGGAATTCTTTTAATAGTTGCTTGCGAAACCTTGATAAAGTTTTGCAGAGATGTGAAGAAACTAACCTTGTTCTTAATTGGGAGAAATGCCACTTTATGGTTAATGAAGGAATTGTATTGGGACATAAAATTTCTGAGAGAGGTATTGAAGTTGATAGAGCTAAAGTTGAAGCAATTGAGAAGATGCCCTATCCGAGGGATGTTAAAGGTATTCGTAGTGTTCTTGGTCATGCTGGGTTTTATAGGAGATTTATTAAAGATTTCTCAAAGATTTCAAAGCCTCTTACTAATCTTCTTCAAAAAGATGTACCATTTGTTTTTGATGATGATTGTAAGGAAGCTTTTGAAACTCTTAAGAAAGCCTTAACAACTGCTCCTATAGTTGAACCTCCTGATTGGAACTTACCCTTTGAGATTATGTGTGATGCTAGTGATTTCTTTGTAGGCGCTGTTCTTGGACTGAGTAGATAAAAAACTGAATGTTATTCATTATGCTAGTAAAACTCTTGATGCTGCTCAAAGAAATTATGCTACAACTGAAAAAGAATTATTAGCTGTAGTCTTTGCTTGTGATAAATTTAGATCTTATATTGTTGATTCAAAAGTTACTATTCATACTGATCATGCTGCAATTAGATACCTTATGACAAAGAAAGATGCTAAGCCTAGGCTTATTAGATGGGTACTTCTTTTGCAAGAATTTGATTTACATATAGTGGATAGGAAAGGTGCTGATAATCCTGTTGCTGATAATTTGTCTAGATTGGAAAATATTGCTTATGATCCTGTTCCTGTTAATGATAGTTTTCCAAATGAACAATTGGCTGTAATAAAGGTGAGCTCGCGAGACAGTCCTTGGTATCTTGATTACGCTAACTTTATTGTTTCCAAGTACTTGCCTCCAACCTTTTCAGCTCAAAGAAAGGAGGAAGTTCTTTTATGACTTGAGGCATTATTTCTGGGATGACCCACACTTATATAAAGAAGGAGTGGATGGTATTATGCGAAGATGTGTTCCCGAATATGAACAACAAGAGATATTGAGTAAATGTCATGGTAGTGCTTATGGAGGACATCACGCCGGAGAAAGAACCGCGCAAAAGGTTCTACAATCAGGTTTTTATTGGCCAACTCTCTTCAAGGATGCGAGAAAGTTTATTTTATCTTGTGATGAATGCCAAAGGGTTGGTAATATCTCCAGACGTAATGAAATGCCTATGAATTATACTCTTGTTATTGAACCATTTGATTGTTGGGGATTTGACTTCATGGGACCTTTTCCGTCTTCAGAAGGTAACACTCACATACTTGTTGCTGTTGATTATGTTACTAAATGGGTGGAAGCTATACCTACAAAAAGTGCTGATGGTGAGACCTCTTTAAGAATGCTTTTAGATATTATTTTTCCTAGATTTGGAGTACCTAGATATATTATGACTGATGGAGGTTCTCATTTTATTTATGGAGGTTTTAGAAAAACTCTTGCTAAGTATGGTATTAATCATAGAATTGCTTCCGCTTATCATCCTCAAACTAGTGGTCAAGTAGAATTATCAAATAGAGAGATTAAATCTATTTTGGGAAAGACCGTTAATAAAACTAGAAAGAATTGGGCTAGTAAATTGAAGGATGCACTATGGGCTTATAGAACTGCTTATAAAAATCCCATGGGAATGTCACCTTATAAAATGGTTTATGGGAAAGCTTGTCATTTACCTTTAGAACTAGAGCACAAAGCTTATTGGGCTGTTAGAGAATTAAATAAAGATCCTAAACTTGCCGGTGATAAGAGGTTGTTGCAATTAAGTTCTCTAGATGAATGGAGAAGTGAAGCTTATGAAAATGCTAAACTCTTTAAAGAGAAAGTTAAAAAATGGCATGATAGAAGGATTATCAAAAGAGAATTTAATATTGGGGATAAAGTCCTATTGTATCGGTCTCGTCTCAGATTCTTTGCAGGGAAATTACTCTCGAAATGGGAAGGACCATATATTGTCGAGGAGGTGTATCGTTCAGGAGCAATCAAAATTAGCTCTCTCCAAGGCAATGCCACGCAAGTGGTGAATGGACAAAGACTCAAGCATTATATCTCGGGTGATTCTTATAATGTTGATGTTGATATTATTCAAGTGGAAACACCGGAGGCTTTCATTAAAGGTCAAATTGACAGTCCGCCAGAACTCGACTTTGAATAGGTAACAGTACTGGTAAAGAAAAGTACGCAATTTACTTTCCGAGCAATATTTTTGCTGTTTTTGGAAAATATGAAAAATTACGAGTTCGAAACGGAGTGGAAAGGACGCACGAGGGGGCGCCACCATAGGCCGGCGCGGCCAAGCCTGGGCCCGCGCCGACCTATGGTTTGGCCGCCTCGTCGCCCCTTTCCGACTCTAGTTCGATCTGGTACTTTCCTTATGTCGCGAAAATTTTTGCTATATAATCCCCCAGACCCCTGGAGGTCCGTATATCGTGTTCTCGATGTGTTTTGTTTCGAGCTGTTTCTGCCAGGAATTATTTCGGATCTAGAGCCATCATGTCTTCGTCGGAAACTCCGAAGGACAGCTCCGGCAAGGATGTTGGCAACTTGTACATGGAGGAGCTGAGGATGCACCCCAAGGAGTTGCTGCTCGTTGAAGGAGAACTGCAGGTCAAGGATGTCCAGGGTCCTAAAGGAGAAGGAAGCTTGGAAGACAGGATGGAGAAGTTAGAACAAGAGGTTTTCAAGTACAAGAAGATGGCTGAGCGTGAGGTGGATATCTTCCACAGGATTGTGTCTGAACTCATTGCCGAACATGAGAAGGAGACTGCAAAGCTTTGGAGTGACATCCTCTCACTTCACGACACCACCAACAAGCTCCAAGCACAACTCTATGACGTTCAGAATCAGAACTGTGAGTATGAAAACAGGTTTAAATACATAAGCCGTGCTGCTAGTTTCAGGATTCCTGAGACCAAGATGTCGTTTCTTGATGGAGAGCCTCTTCCTTGGAAGTCTGATGACGGGAATTCATCACCACCATCGCCGCAGGAGTAATTCATCATCGGTATTGGCATCCCCTTGGTTTGTTCCAAGCTTGGGGGAGTGCCGCGGTATCACATTATCACTACCTTTTACTTTTATTGTCAAGTAGTGTCATATCATGAGTAGGGAAGTTATCATATAAGATGGGTTGCGTTTGGAAGTATCTCTCCTTTAGTTGGTTATCTATGTATCCCTTGGTGTGAGTTATCGTTATGGAATATTAATGAGAAGTCTTATCATTTACATATTGCACATCTTATTCTAGTTTGCAATCTCTATCATATGATTTACTTTGTTGTTAGTATTGGTATCACTTTGGGAGAATTGAATAAATCTATTTGGTTTTGGCAAACTTAGCATTGGTCAATAGCAACAACACTTTGAGGTTTAAGTAGAAAAGAGAAATACATGTAGATGTTTCATTGTCTTTCTTTCTTGTTAGCTCATAGCTTATTATTCTGAAGATTAAAATTGTTTGTGCTTACAAGGAAGATGCATGATTGTTTCTATCACATGTATATTTGTTTGTTTCCCTCGACTCTTATGCTTGCTAATTAACCTTGCTAGCCAAAGACCAGATCGAGAGGGAATACTTCTCGTGCATCCAAACCTTAACCCAAACCTATGCCATTTGTGTCCACCATACCTACCTACTACATGGTATTTTCTGCCATTCCAAGTAAATACTTCATGTGCTACCTTTAAACAATTCAAAACTTGTTATCTCTTATTTGTGTCAATGTTTCATAGCTCATGAGGAAGTATGTGGCGTTTTATCTTTCAATCTTGTTGGGCAACTTCCACCAATGGACTAGTGGCTTCATCCGCTTATCCAATAATTTTGCAAAAAGAGCTGGCAATGGGATTCCCAGTCCCAAATTAATTAAATTAAATAGACACTCCTCCATGGTATGTGATTGATGGACGGCACCCGAAGGATTCGGTTAGCCATGGCTTGTGTAAGCAAAGGTTGGGGGGAGTGTCATCATCATAATAAAGCTAAGATAAAAAGGCACTCCTTCATGGTATGAGATTGTTGGCAGGCACCCGAGGATTCGGTTAGCCATGGTTTGTGAAAGAAAAGGTTGGAAGGAGTGCCACACAAAATGAAAATAATATGGGAGCCGCTCTTTGGAGGTTGTTTGGCAAGGGGGTTAGAGTACCCGCTACCAGTCGTTGACAACAACAAACACCTCTCAAAATGTTACTTTTATTCTCTTTATATGATTGCAAAACTGAAAAAGCTCTAGCACATGATTTAATCCCTGCTTCCCTCTGTGAAGGGCCTGTCTTTTACTTTATGTTGAGTCAGTAAACCTATTTCCCTCCATCTCAAGCAAGCATTTGAGTAGTTGTGATCAAACCATTATATTGTGATTTGCTTCATCGTGTCTTTTATTCTTCTTTGTTTAGTACAAGTTTTATCTGAATGAATATAGCTTTGCACGTTATCAATAATTATGAAGAGACCATTATGATTGAGTATGCAAGTTGTGCCTTATAAACTTTAACATGAGAGCGCTGCTCAATGAGGTAAGTATAATCCGTTAATTGTTCTCCGACCAAGAACGAGTTTGCCATCACCAATTATGATTTCTTATGCACCTTTACTTGTGATTACCTTATACTTGTTTCAAGTTGAGTTATAAGAGGTTGTTTACTATGATGTCTTGTGTGAATGAATATGATGCTTCTTGTCCGTATTTTATTTATCGACTCTTCGCTCCATAAACATGTGGTCCTGTCTATCGAGCTCAGTTTCGCTTGGGGACAAGCGAAGTCTAAGCTTGGGGGGAGTTGATACGTCCAATTTGCATCACTATTTTATATCATAATTTGTTGTTATTCATTGATATATTTCATATTGGGACACAATACTTATGTTATTTCATCTATTTTGCATGTTTCATCATTATTGGAGGATCAAGCACCGGAGCCAGGATTCTGCTGGAAAAAGCACCGTCAGAACGCGATATTTCGGAAGATCAACTGTGGAAGGAAATTATACCAAAAATCCTATTTTTCAAGATGACGAAGGAAGCCAGAAGGGGGAGCTAGGAGGACCCAGGGTGGGCCCACACCCTAGGGCGGCGCGGCCCATGCCCTGGCCGCGCCGCCATGTGGTTTGGGGGGCCCACGGCCCCTTTCGCCTCCTTTTCTTCGCGAAATCCTTCGTCCCGAAAACCTAAGCCACAGAGGGTACCTCGCGAAGAGTTACAGCCGCCTCTGCGGGGCGGAGAACACCAGAGAGAAAAGAGCTCTCCGGCGGGCAGGAATCCGCCGGGGAAATTCCCTCCGGAGGGGGAAATCGACGCCATCGTCACCGTCATCGAGCTGGACATCATCTCCATCACCATCATCATCATCTCCACCATCATCACCGCCGTCTCCACCGCTGGACACCGTCACCGCCGTAGCAATTTGGGTTTGATCTTGATTGTTTGATAGGGGAAACTCTCCCGGTATCGATCTCTACTTGTTGTTGATGCTATTGAGTGAAACCATTGAACCAAGTTTATGTTCAGATTGTTATTCATCATCATATCACCTCTGATCATGTTCCATATGATGTCTCGTGAGTAGTTCGTTTAGTTCTTGAGGACATGGGTGAAGTCTAAATGTTAGTAGTGAACTATGGTTGAGTAATATTCAATGGTATGATATTTAAGTTGTGGTGTTATTCTTCTAGTGGTGTCATGTGAACGTCGACTACATGACACTTCACCATTTATGGGCCTAGGGGAATGCATCTTGTATTCGTTTGCTAATTGCGGGGTTGCCGGAGTGACAGAAACCTAAACCCCCGTTGGTATATCGATGCAGGAGGGATAGCAGGATCTCAGAGTTTAAGGCTGTGGTTAGATTTATTCTTAATTACTTTCTTGTAGTTGCGGATGCTTGCAAGGGGTATAATCACAAGTATGTATTAGTCCTAGGAAGGGCGGTACATTAGCATAGGTTCACCCACACAACACTTATCATAACAATGAAGATTATTTAGCCGTATGTAGCGAAAGCACTAGACTAAAATCCCGTGTGTCCTCGAGAACGTTTGGTCATTATAAGTAAACAAACCGGCTTGTCCTTTGTGCTAAAAAGGATTGGGCCACTCGCTGCAATTGTTACTCTCGCACTTTACTTACTCGTACTTTATTCAACTGTTACATCAAAACCCCCTGAATACTTGTCTGTGAGCATTTACAGTGAATCCTTCATCGAAACTGCTTGTCAACACCTTCTGCTCCTCGTTGGGATCGACATTCTTACTTATCGAAGATACTACGATACACCCCCTATACTTGTGGGTCATCAGTCACATGACGCTGCAGCGCAATGTTTTTGTGCAACTCGTAATGCAGGGCTTTTTGTTCCTGCAAACACAGTCAGAAATGGAGTGAGTTCCGCCATCATGGTTCTGTCGCTGGAAATTTTTTCCGCCATCATGCTTGAGGGCTACCACGACATTTCAAACTTTCCTTTCAGATTAAGTTCTCTAAAAGTATTCAGACGCTAACTGATAAAGTTTCCGCCTAAATACTTGGGGGCTACTGGGGAGTTACCTTTTGCTTGCAAACAAGCTTGTCGAAGAATTCGCCAATGTTTTTCTTGACGTCCTGGATCTCCGACGTTTCAACGTCCGGTTTGCCCCAGGCATTGTTCAGCATAGCATTGAGCAAATCTTGCTCCAGCTCCCACTTCTCCGCCTCCGTTAGTTTGTTAAAAAACTTCGTGGCATAAGCTTTCGGGGTGGAAGTAAGATCAGCCGGATCTCCAAAGTTTTTGGGGAAAACGACCATATCACCTGTGGTGGCTTCAGCTTTGCCAGAAGAATTAACTTCTGCATCCCCCTGTTTTCGTCCTTCAGTTTCGTCATAGATGTGACCCTTGCCGCCGGAACCATCTCCGCTCGCTCTGTCGCTGCTAACCGGAATTACTTCCGGTGGAGTGGGTGCGGCAGGAGTCGGAGATTGGTCCGCGGGAGGAGGAGAAGGCTGCAGGGGGGCTTGTGGAGCGCTCGGCGGAACTGGCGTCGAAGGACCAACGGCGGGAGATTTCTTCTGCATATACTTAGTGATATGCTCCTGAACATTGGTCTGCGCGGTGGTAGGGTTCGGATTCCTGTGAGCAAGTAAAAGGAAAGTATACATAACACAGCTTACCAAGATAAACAGCGCATGTTACTCGGAAGCTTACGCTGCGCCCGGAATGTTGGGACGTGAGGGTCTCCCTGCTGTCGAAAGCATCTTCAGGCGCTGGCGCTCCGCCTTCCTGGAGTCAAGCGGAGGTGGTTTGACCACCCTGGGTTTCTTGGCGGAAGCCTCACCGCTGCCTCCGGCGTCGGAGCCAGAGACTTTGGCGCGGGGACGCTTGAAGGTCGAGGAGCAGCCTTTCGGGGCACTCGTTCTTCTTCCTCCTCAGGGTCTTCCGGATCCTCTTCCACCGAGTCACCGCTAACGGGAACTCGGAGTATGGTGCGTAGGTTTTCTTCCGCCAAAGAGTCAAGCTGCGAAAAGGGTGAGCAGAACAAGTTAAACACTTAGAAATTTGTGAAAGGATAAAGGAATGCGAAGGATTAAGTGCTTACCGGAGGACATTTGTCATGTGTGCTAATATCCTTGATCAGTTCCGGGACCTGTTGGCCCCTAGGAATTTTCACCAACGTCTTGAACCTTCTCTTGAGGGAGTCGGCCGGAAGATCGTGGCGAGTGACTCGGAGGAGATCGTCCGCCCCAGTGTAAGCGCACATCAGGCGTGCGTTGTAGCGCAGGGGCTGGATCCTCCGGGTAAACCAGCTGAGGGTGAGCTGGGCCCCGGTTAGTCCATCATGAACTAACCAGGAAATCCTCCGCGCGGCCTCCTCCAGTATGGGTGTTTGGGCAAGCGTGGGGATGAAGCTCCAGCTCGCCAATTCTTTCGGAGGCGTGTTGCTGAAGGGCGGGAGTCCATCGTGGACGTTCGGAACTGACGCGTTCTTCACATAAAACCATCCGGCGTTCCAGTACCGGACAGACTCGTGGGAATCGTGAGGCGGATACATACGGCCAGGTCGGAGCATGAAAGTCATGCTCCCGCAGTTCAGCATGGCCTTGTCCTTCGTCTCCTTCTTCACTCGGAAAAAGAACTGCCACAGCTTGACATCAGGTCGGATCCCTAGATGCCCTTCGCAGAGAGTTGCGAAGTTCGAGAGCAGGAGGTAGGAGTTGGGGCAGATGTTGTGGGGCTGGAGCCCGTACGTGTCGAGGACGGAGAGGAAGAACTCCGAGCAAGGGAGTGATAATCCGCGCTCGACCCACGCCTTTGTCATGACGCGTTCGTCCGCGTCGGGATTGGGAATGTCGGAGTCGCGCGTGAAACTCCAATGCTCGGAGATCATGCCTTCGTTTTGAAGCTCCCGGAGCTCCGTGTCAGTTGTCTCGCAGGGCCACCATTGACCCCGCACCCCCTCACGGCTCCGGGCCTTGGAAGCTTTCTTGTTTTCCACCTCTTGTACTTTGGCTGCCATTCTAGCTTGGCCTTGTAGCTCCTCTTCGAGCTCTTGGGCTGTTGGGATCCAGCCTAGTAAAGTACTGGAAGAGGCGGAGAACGGTTGAGCAAGCCTAACGTCGGAAACATATGGTGGTAGATACGCAATGGGATCCGGGCAAAATGGTTCCACGGCACTGGGATCCGGGCTACTCGGAGAACTACCAGTGCAGTGAGGAGAACCGTGAGACATGCTTCCGGCTGCACCCATGCGAGCTAAGTTGAGTAACCGGAAAATCTACGCTACAGCTACTTCTTCTTCTACAAGACCGGTGCACGTACCGGCAATGGCGCGACGGTCCGGTGAAGTTCCGGCGAAGTAGAGGTCGACGAACTGGCGGTTTTGAGCCTCCGATGACCACGAATCGGCGGCGGAGTTGATTTCTTGATCAACCGTGGCAATCTTGGTTGGAGGAGAGGCTTGAGGCGGTGGCGCGTGAAGCTCCCGTGAGGAAGGTTCGCCGGAGTTGAGATCCGTCGGGCGGCGCGGCGCGAGGAAGAAGATGAAGTGGTGAGATGCGGTGAAACAATGAAGAATTACCGAGCCGTGGGGTATTTATAGGCCACTCGCGGAGATTCGGGATTTGGATCCAATGGTGGAAATGGAACGGTCGCACCGTTGGATGGATGACACGTGTCCTAGGTCAAGTGCGGTAAAACGACGTGGAGGTAACTTAACCATGCACTCCCGAAAGTTCCGACTAGAGATTTGCATCTGCGAAAATTTAGCGCGGGAAATAAGGAGGTTGTACGCGGGAAAAGCGGAATCTCCGTTGCAATACCCAATCTGAAGATGAAGGATTTTCGAGTGAATGAACCCGGAATCAAGTAAAAGTTTTGAAGCTCTTCAAGATTCTCTTCGGATCCGAGCTGAATGAAGTCGGAGGAATGATGAATCTCGGAGAACTTCGGGGGCTACTGTTGTGGGTATACTTTATGGGTATATCAACGGCATGGCCTAGATCCGGCAAGCCCGGGTGGCCCATAGTTGGTGGTGAGGCATGTGGCCCATCGGGCGGCCCAGTTGCTGTTGATCGTGAAGGATGAAGTCCAGCCCAGGAACGAGGAGCCGGATCCTAACCGATCTACGAAGGAGGCCGGATCCGTGGAGGCCCGTATAGTATCCGGATCCAGCACGGCCTAGAAGGAAGGCGGATCCTTGACGTACACGGCAGGATATTGTACCGTAGTTAGGTAACTTGTATTCCGGCTAGGACTCTCCATGTAAACCCTAGATCCGTACGCCTATATAAGCCGGATCCTGGGAGCCCTAGAGGGACAACCACAACTCATTGTAACAACGCGAAAGCGCCCAGATAATTCCAGACAAGCAGCAGTAGGCCCTGTCATCGTGCAGGTGTTCCGAAGCTGGGTAAATCGCGTACCACCGTCCCGAGAGCACTCCGCCCTATGGCCCCTACTTCTTCTCCCCCTCGTGAGGATCCCTCCTCCGGGGTACCGTCGATTAGGCAACGACACCTAGGGATCATACTTTCACTAGTGTACACTCTCAACATTGATCACATAACAGAATAGATAAATGCATACTCTACACTCTCTTGTTGGATGATGAACACCACTAATTGCATAGGATTACACGAACCCTCAATGCCGGAGTTAACAAGCTCCACAATATTCAATGTTCATATTTAAATAACCTTAGAGTGCATGAAAGATCAACACGACTAAACCAAGTACTAACATAGCATGCACATTGTCACCTTCACGCTATGAAAGGAGGCATAGATCACATCAATACTATCATAGCAATAGTTAACTTCATAATCTACAAGAGATCATAATCATAGCCTACGCCAAGTACTAACACGGATGCACACACTGTCACCATTACACCGTGCAGGAGGAATAAAACTACTTTAATAACATCACTAGAGTAGCACATAGATAAATTGTGATACAAAACACATTGCAATCATAAAGAGATATAAATAAGCACTTCATTATGCCATTCATAACAGTGAATAAGTATTCTGTGAAATATAGCCTAAGAGACCCACACGGTGCACACACTGTCACCTTTACACACGTGGGACAAGGAGTCTCCGGAGATCACATAAGTAAAATTCACTTGACTAGCATAACGACATCCAGATTACAAACATCATCATATGAATCTCAATCATGTAAGGCAGCTCATGAGATTATTGTATTGAAGTACATAGGAGAGAGATGAACCACATAGCTACCGGTACAGACCCGAGCCTCGATGGAGAACTACTCCCTCCTCATGGGAGACAGCAGCGTTGATGAAGATGGCAGTGGTGTCGATGGAGGAGCCTTCCGGGGGCACTTCCCCGTCCCGGCGGCGTGCCGGAACAAAGACTCCTGTCCCCCAGATCTTGGCTTCGCGATGGCGGCGGCTCTGGAAGGTTTCTCGTACCGTGGCTTTTCCGTATCGAGGTTTTAGGTCGAGGGGCTTCTTATAGGCGAAGAGGCGGCGTCAGAAGGTCAACGAGGCGACGACACCATAGGGCGGCGCGGCCAGGGCCTGGGCCGCGCCGGCCTATCATCTGGGGCCTGTGTGGCCCTCCTCTGGCGAATCTCGGGTGTTCTGGATGCTTCCGGTGAAAATAGGCCCCTGGGCGTTGATTTCGTCCAATTCCGAGAATATTTCCTTACTAGGATTTCTGAAACCAAAAACAGCAGAAAATAACAACTGGCACTTCGGCATCTTGTTAATAGGTTAGTTCCAGAAAATGCACAAATATGACATAAAGTGTGCATAAAACATGTAGATATCATCAATAATGTGGCATGGAACATAACAAATTATCGATACGTCGGAGACGTATCAGCATCCCCAAGCTTAGTTTCTGCTCGTCCCGAGCAGGTAAACGATAAACAAAGATAATTTCTGGAGTGACATGCCATCATAACCTTGATCATACTATTGTAAGCATATGTAATGAATGCAGCGATCCAAGACAATGGTAATGACATGAGTAAACAAATGAATCATAAAGCAAAGACTTTTCATGAATAGTACTTCCAAGACAAGCATCAATAAGTCTTGCATAAGAGTTAACTCATAAAGCAATAATTCAAAGTAAAGGCATTGAAGCAACATAATGGAAAATTAAGTTTCAACGGTTGCTTTCAACTTGTAACATGTATATCTCGTGGATAGTTGTCAATGCAAAGTAATATAACAAATGCAATATGCAAGTATGTAGGAATCAATGCACAGTTCACACAAGTGTTTGCTTCTTGAGGTGGAGAGAGATAGGTGAACTGACTCAACAATAAAAATAAAAGAATGGCCCTTCGTAGAGGGAAGCATTGATTGCTATATTTGTGCTAGAGCTTTTATTTTGAAAACATAAAGAGAGCATAAAAATAAAGTTTTGAGAGGTGTATGTTGTTGTCAACGAATGGTAGCGGGTACTCTAACCCCCTTGCCAGACAAACCTTCAAAGAGCGGCTCCCATTTTATTTTATTTTTGGGTGGCACTCCTTCCAACCTTTCTTTCACAAACCATGGCTAACCGAATCCTTCGGGTGCCTGCCAACAATCTCATACCATGAAGGAGTGCCTTTTTATTTTAGTTTTATTATGATGACACTCCTCCCCACCTTTGCGTTCTCAAGTCATGGCTAACCGAATCCTTCGGGTGCTGTCCAACAATCACATACCATGGAGGAGCGTCTATTTTTGTTAATTAATTTGGGACTGGGAATCCCATTGCCAGCTCTTTTTGCAAAATTATTGGATAAGCGGATGAAGCCACTAGTCCATTGGTGAAAGTTGCCCAACAAGATTGAAAGATAAACACCACATACTTCCTCATGAGCTATAAAACATTGACACAAATCAGAGGTGATAAATTTTGAATTGTTTAAAGGTAGCACTCAAGCAATTTACTTTGGAATGGCGGAGAAATACCATGTAGTAGGTAGGTATGGTGGACACAAATGGCATAGTGGTTGGCTCAAGTATTTTGGATGCATGAGAAGTATTCCCTCTCGATACAAGGTTTAGGCTAGCAAGGCTATTTGAAACAAACACAAGGATGAAGCGGTGCAGCAAAACTCACATAAAAGACACATTGTAAACATTATAAGACTCTACACCGTCTTCCTTGTTGTTCAAACTCAATACTAGAAATTATCTAGACTTTAGAGAGACCAAATATGCAAACCAAATTTTAGCATGCTCTATGTATTTCTTCACTAATAGGTGCAAAGTATATGATGCAAGAGCTTAAGCATGAGCACAACAATTGCCAAGTATCACATTATCCAAGACATTCTACCAATTACTACATGTAGCATTTTCCGTTTCCAACCATATAATAATTAACGAAGCAGTTTCAACCTTCGCCATGAAAATTAAAAGCTAAGAACACATGTGTTCATACGAACCAGCGGAGCGTGTCTCTCTCCCACACAAGCATTTATTCAAACAAAAACAAAAACAAAAGCACACAGACGCTCCAAGTAAAGTACATAAGATGTGACCGAATAAAAATATAGTTTCAAGGGAGGAACCTGATAAATTTGTCGACGAAGAAGGGGATGCCTTGGGCATCCCCAAGCTTAGACGCTTGAGTCTTCTTGATATATGCAGGGGTGAACCACCGGGGCATCCCCAAGCTTAGAGCTTTCACTCTCCTTGATCATGTTGTATCATCTCCCTCTCTTGACCCTTGAAAACTTCCTCCACACCAAACTCGAAACAAACTCATTAGAGGGTTAGTGCATAATCAAAAATTCACATGTTCAGATGTGACACAATCATTCTTAACACTTCTGGACATTGCCCAAAGCTACTGGAAGTCAATGGAACAAAGAAATCCATCCCACATAGCAAAAGAAGCAATGCGAAATAAAAGGCAGAATCTGTCAAAACAGAACAGTCCGTAAAGACGAATTTTATTGAGGCAGCAGACTTGCTCAAATGAAAGTGCTCAAATTTAATGAAAGTTGCGTACATATCTGAGGATCACTCACGTAAATTGGCATAATTTTCTGAGTTACCTACAGAGAATTTTGCCCAGATTTGTGACAGCAAAGAAATCTGTTTCTGCGCAGTAATCCAAATCTAGTATGAACTTTACTATCAACGACTTTACTTGGCACAACAAAACATAAACTAAGATAAGGAGAGGTTGCTACAGTAGTAAACAACTTCGAAGACACAAATATAAAACAAAGTACTGTAGCAAAATAAGACATGGGTTATCTCCCAAGAAGTTCTTTCTTTATAGCCATTAAGATGGGCTCAGCAGTTTTAATGATGCACTCGTACGAAATAGTATTTGAAGCAAAAGAGAGCATCAAGAGGCAAATTCAAAACACATTTAAGTCCAACATGCTTCCTATGAAAAGGAATCTTGTAAATAAACAAATTCATGAAGCATAATGCAACAAGCATATAAAGATAAAACAAGTGTAGCTTCAAAAATTTCAGCACATAGAGAGGTGTTTTAGTAACATGAAAATTTCTACAACCATATTTTCCTCTCTCATAATAACTTTCAGTAGCATCATGAGCAAACTCAACAATATAACTATCACATAAAGCATTCTTATCATGAGTCTCATGCATAAAATTATTACTCTCCACACAAACATAATCAATTTTATTAGTAATAGTGGGAGCAAATTCAACAAAGTAGCTATCATCAAATATAGGAGGCATATTGTAATTGTAATCAAATTCACTCTCCATAACAGGTGGCAACAAAAGACTACTATCATTATAGTCATCATAAATTGGAGGCAAAGTATCATCAAAGTAAATTTCCTCCTCAATGCTTGCGGGACTAAAAAGATCATGCTCATCAAAACCAGCTTCCCCAAGCTTAGAATTTTCCATAGCATTAGCAACAATAGTGTTCAAAGCATTCATATTAATAACATTCCCATTAGCATGCATATAAAGTTCCATGGGTTTTTTAATTCTCTCTTCAAACACATCATGTCCTAATTCAAGATAAAGTTCATAAAGATCTCTCATATTTTTGTTGTTTTCCATTATGCCTAACTAGTGTAAACAAGAAACAAAAAGATGCAATTGCAGGATCTAAAGGAAATAGCTTCGAGCACAAACACAATGGCGCCGTAAAAGCATCATTACTGGAACCGGAGTATGAGTGCCTTTTACCTTTCCTCCTGCAAGAACGGCGCCGTAAAAATAGCTTGATGTCTACGCCCCCTTCTTTTCATGTAGACAGTGTTGGGCCTCCAAGAGCAGAGGTTTGTAGAACAGCAGCAAGTTTTCCCTTAAGTGGATCACCCAAGGTTTATCGAACTCAGGGAGGAAGAGGTCAAAGATATCCCTCTCATGCAACCCTGCAACCACAAAGCAAGAAGTCTCTTGTGTCCCCAACACACCTAATAGGTGCACTAGTTCGGCGAAGAGATAGTGAAATACAGGTGGTATAAATATATATGAGCCGTAGCAACGGCACCAGAAAAGTGCTTTGCCCAGGACAGTAAACAAGCAGTAGTAACGCAGCAGTAGTAACGCAGCAGTGATAGCAGTATTTAGGAACAAGGCCTAGGGATCATACTTTCACTAGTGGACACTCTCAACATTGATCACATAACAGAATAGATAAATGCATACTCTACACTCTCTTGTTGGATGATGAACACCACTAATTGCGTAGGATTACACGAACCCTCAATGCCGGAGTTAACAAGCTCCACAATATTCAATGTTCATATTTAAATAACCTTAGAGTGCATGAAAGATCAACACGACTAAACCAAGTACTAACATAGCATGCACACTGTCACCTTCACGCTATGAAAGGAGGCATAGATCACATCAATACTATCATAGCAATAGTTAACTTCATAATCTACAAGAGATCATAATCATAGCCTACGCCAAGTACTAACACGGATGCACACACTGTCACCATTACACCGTGCAGGAGGAATAAAACTACTTTAATAACATCACTAGAGTAGCACATAGATAAATTGTGATACAAAACACATTGCAATCATAAAGAGATATAAATAAGCACTTCATTATGCCATTCATAACAGTGAATAAGTATTCTGTGAAATATAGCCTAAGAGACCCACACGGTGCACACACTGTCACCTTTACACACGTGGGACAAGGAGTCTCCGGAGATCACATAAGTAAAATTCACTTGACTAGCATAACGACATCTAGATTACAAGCATCATCATATGAATCTCAATCATGTAAGGCAGCTCATGAGATTATTGTATTGAAGTACATAGGAGAGAGATGAACCACATAGCTACCGGTACAGCCCCGAGCCTCGATGGAGAACTACTCCCTCCTCATGGGAGACAACAGCGTTGATGAAGATGGCGGTGGTGTCGATGGAGGAGCCTTCCGGGGGCACTTCCCCGTCCCGGCGGCGTGCCGGAACAGAGACTCCTGTCCCCCAGATCTTGGCTTCGCGATGGCGGCGGCTCTGGAAGGTTTCTCGGACCGTGGCTTTTCCGTATCGAGGTTTTAGGTCGAGGGGCTTCTTATAGGCGAAGAGGCGGCGTCAGAAGGTCAACGAGGCGACGACACCATAGGGCGGCGCGGCCAGGGCCTGGGCCGCGCCGGCCTATCATCTGGGGCCTGTGTGGCCCTCCTCTGGCGACTCTCGGGTGTTCTGGATGCTTCCGGTGAAAATAGGCCACTGGGCATTGATTTCGTCCAATTCCGAGAATATTTCCTTACTAGGATTTCTGAAACCAAAAACAGCAGAAAACAGCAACTGGCACTTCGGCATCTTGTTAATAGGTTAGTTCCAGAAAATGCACAAATATGACATAAAGTGTGCATAAAACATGTAGATATCATCAATAATGTGGCATGGAACATAAGAAATTATCGATACGTCGGAGACGTATCAAGGGCATGACCATGCACATACATATTATGATGAGTATAGTGAGATTTAATTGGGCATTACGACAAAGTACATAGACCGCTATCCAGCATGCATCTATGCCTAAAAAGTCCACCTTCAGGTTATCATCCGAACCCCTTCCAGTATTAAGTTGCTAACAACGGACAATTGCATTAAGTATTGCGCGTAATGTAATCAATAACTACATCCTCGGACATAGCATCAATGTTTTACCCCTAGTGGCAACAGCACATCCATAACCTTAGAGATTTCTGTCACTTCCCCAGATTCATGGAGACATGAACCCACTATCGAGCATAAATACCCCCTCTTGGAGTTACTAGCAAAAACTTGGCCAGAGCCTCTACTAATAACGGAGAGCATGCAAGATCATAAACAACACATAGACATGAATTGATAATCAACATAACATAGTAGTCTCTATTCATCGGATCCCAACAAACACAACATATAGAATTACAGATAGATGATCTTGATCATGTTCGGCAGCTCACAAGACCCGACAATCAAGCACAATGAGGAGAAGACAACCATCTAGCTACTGCTATGGACCCATAGTCCAGGGGTAAACTACTCACACATCACTCCGGAGGCGACCATGGCGGCGTAGAGTCCTCCGGGAGATGATTCCCCTCTCCGGCAGGGTGCCGGAGGCGATCTCCTGAATCCCCCGAGATGGGATTGGCGGCGGCGGCGTCTCTGGAAGGTTTTCTGTATCGTGGCTCTCGGTACTGGGGGTTTCGCAACAAAGGCTATTTGTAGGCGGAAGGGTAGGTCAGGGGGGCGTCGCGAGGGGCCCAGGAGCCAGGTCGGCGCGGCCAAGGGTGGGGCCGCGCCGCTGATGTCTACTTCCCCCTCCTTTTCCTGTAGACAGTGTTGGGCCTCCAAGAGCAGAGGTTTGTAGAATAGCAGCAAGTTTTCCCTTAAGTGGATCACCCAAGGTTTATCGAACTCAGGGAGGAAGAGGTCAAAGATATCCCTCTCATGCAACCCTGCAACCACAAAGCAAGAAGTCTCTTGTGTCCCCAACACACCTAATAGGTGCACTAGTTCGGCGAAGAGATAGTGAAATACAGGTGGTATGAATAAGTAGTAGCAACGGTGCCAGAAAATAGCTTGCTGGCGTGTAGTTGATGGTGGTAGTATTGCAGCAGTAGTAACACAGTAAAACAGTAAACAAGCAGTAGTAACTTAGCAGTATTTAGGAACAAGGCCTAGGGATTACACTTTCACTAGTGGACACTCTCAACATTGATCACATAACAGAACAGATAAATGCATACTCTACACTCTTGTTGGATGATGAACGCATTGCGTAGGATTACACGAACCCTCAATGCCGGAGTTAACAAGCTCCACAATTTGTTCATGTTTAAGTAACCTTATAGTGTAAGATAGATCAATAGACTAAACCAAGTACTAACATAGCATGCACACTGTCACCTTCATGCATATGTAGGAGGAATAGATCACATCAATATTATCATAGCAATAGTTAACTTCGCAATCTACAAGAGATCATGATCATAGCATAAACCAAGTACTAACACGGTGCACACACTGTCACCTTTACACACGTGCAGGAGGAATAGAACTACTTTAATAACTTTGCTAGAGTAGCACATAGATAAATTGTGATACAAACTCATATGAATCTCAATCATGTAAAGCAGCTCATGAGATCATTGTATTGAGGTACATGGGAGAGAGATGAACCACATAGCTACCGGTACAGCCCCGAGCCTCGATGGAGAACTACTCCCTCCTCATGGGAGCAAGAATGGTGATGAAGATGGCGGTGGAGATGGCAGCGGTGTCGATGGAGAAGCCTTCCGGGGGCACTTCCCCGCTCCGGCAGCGTGCCGGAACAGAGATTCCTGTCCCCCAGATCTTGGCCTCGCGATGGCGGCGGCTCTGGAAGGTTTCTATAGTTTTCGTCGAACGTATCAGGGTTTTCGATCCAGGGGCTTTAAATAGGCGAAGAGGCAGCGCAGGAGGGTCGAAGGGGCGACGACACCATAGGGCGGCGCGGCCAGGGCCTGGGCCGCGCCGGCCTATGGTCTGGGGGCCCAGTGCCCCCTCCGGTCCTTCCCGGTGTTCGGATGCTTCCGGTGAAAATAGGAACTTGGGCGTTGATTTCGTCCGATTCCGAGAATATTTCGTTACTAGGATTTCTGAAACCAAAAACAGCGTAAAACAGAACCGGCACTTCGGCATCTTGTTAATAGGTTAGTTCCGAAAATGCACGAATATGACATAAAGTGTGCATAAAACATGTAGATAACATCAATAATGTGGCATGGAACATAAGAAATTATCGATACGTCGAGACGTATCAGCATCCCTGCTTAGTTCTGCTCGTCCCAGGTGTAAAACGATAACACAGATAATTTCTGGAGTGACATGCCATCATAACCTTGATCATACTATTTGTAAAGCATATGTAGTGAATGCAGCGATCAAAACAATGTATATGACATGAGTAAACAATTGAATCATATAGCAAAGACTTTTCATGAATAGCACTTCAAGACAAGCATCAGTAAGTCTTGCATAAGAGTTAACTCATAAAGCAATAATTCATAGTAAAAGCATTGAAGCAACACAAAAGAAGATTAAGTTTCAGCGGTTGCTTTCAACTCATAACATGTATATCTCATGGATATTGTCAACATAGAGTAATATAACAAATGCAATATGCAAGTATGTAGGAATCAATGCACAGTTCACACAGGTGTTTGCTTCTTGAGGTGGAGAGAAATAGGTGAACTGACTCAACATTGAAAGTAAAAGAATGGTCCTTCAAAGAGGAAAAGCATCGATTGCTATATTTGTGCTAGAGCTTTGATTTTGAAAACATAAAGAGAGCATAAAAGTAAAATTTTGAGAGGTGCTTGTTGTTGTCAACGAATGGTAGCGGGTACTCTAACCCCCTTGCCAGACAAACCTTCAAAGAGCGGCTCCCATTTTATTTTATTTTTGGGTGGCACTCCTTCCAACCTTTCTTTCACAAACCATGGCTAACCGAATCCTCGGGTGCCTGCCAACAATCTCATACCATGAAGGAGTGCCTTTTTATTTTAGTTTTATTATGATGACACTCCTCCCAACCTTTGCTTACACAAGCCATGGCTAACCGAATCCTTCGGGTGCCGTCCAATAATCACATACCATGGAGGAGTGTCTATTTAGATTAATTAATTTGGGACTGGGAATCCCATTGCCAGCTCTTTTTGCAAAATTATTGGATAAGCGGATGAAGCCACTAGTCCATTGGTGAAAGTTGCCCAACAAGATTGAAAGATAAACACCACATACTTCCTCATGAGCTATAAAACATTGACACAAATCAGAGGTGATAAATTTTGAATTGTTTAAAGGTAGCACTCAAGCAATTTACTTTGGAATGGCGGAAAATACCATGTAGTAGGTAGGTATGGTGGACACAAATGGCATAGTGGCTGGCTCAAGTATTTTGGATGCATGAGAAGTATTCCCTCTCGATACAAGGTTTAGGCTAGCAAGGCTTATTTGAAACAAACACAAGGATGAACCGGTGCAGCAAAACTCACATAAAAGACATATTGTAAACATTATAAGACTCTACACCATCTTCCGTGTTGTTCAAACTCAATACTAGAAATTATCTAGACCTTAGAGAGACCAATTATGCAAACCAAATTTTAGCAAGCTCTATGTATTTCTTCATTAATGGGTGCAAAGTATATGATGCAAGAGCTTAAACATGAGCACAACAATTGCCAAGTATCACATTACCCAAGACATTAATAGCAATTACTACATGTATCATTTTCCAATTCCAACCATATAACAATTTAACGAAGAAGAAACTTCGCCATGAATATTAAAAGCTAAGAACACATGTGTTCATATGCAACAGCGGAGCGTGTCTCTCTCCCACACAAGCATGATGTAATCCAATTTATTCAAACACAACAAAAAACAAAAACAAACCGACGCTCCAAGCAAAGCACATAAGATGTGATGGAATAAAAATATAGTTTCAGGGGAGGAACCTGATAATGTTGTCGATGAAGAAGGGGATGCCTTGGGCATCCCCAAGCTTAGACGCTTGAGTCTTCTTAGAATATGCAGGGGTGAACCACCGGGGCATCCCCAAGCTTAGAGCTTTCACTCTCCTTGATCATGTTGCATCATACTCCTCTCTTGATCCTTGAAAACTTCCTCCACACCAAACTCGAAACAACTCATTAGAGGGTTAGTGCACAATAAAAATTAACATATTCAGAGGTGACATAATCATTCTTAACAGTTCTGGACATTGCATAATGCTACTGGACATTAATGGATCAAAGAAATTTATCCAACATAGCAAAAGAGGCAATGCGAAATAAAAGACAGAATCTGTCAAAACAGAACAGTTCGTATTGACGAATTTTAAAATGGCACCAGACTTGCTCAAATGAAAATGCTCAAATTGAATGAAAGTTGCGTACATATCTGAGGATCATGCACGTAAATTGGCTTAATTTTCTGAGCTACCTACAGGGAGGTAGACCCAGATTCGTGACAGCAAAGAAATCTGGAACTGCGCAGTAATCCAAATCTAGTACTTACTTTTCTATCAACGGCTTTACTTGGCACAATAAAACACAAAACTAAGATAAGGAGAGGTTGCTACAGTAGTAAACAACTTCCAAGACACAAATAAAAACAAAGTACTATAGCAAAATAACACATGGGTTATCTCCCAAGAAGTTCTTTTCTTTATAGCCATTAAGATGGGCTCAGCAGTTTTAATGATGCACTCGCAAGAAATAGTATTTGAAGCAAAAGAGAGCATCAAGAGGCAAATTCAAAACACATTTAAGTCTAACATGCTTCCTATGCATAGGAATCTTGTAAATAAACAAGTTCATGAAGAGCAAAGTAACAAGCATAGGAAGATAAAACAAGTGTAGCTTCAAAAATTTCAGCACATAGAGAGGTATTTTAGTAACATGAAAATTTCTACAACCATATTTTCCTCTCTCATAATAACTTTCAGTAGCAACATGAGCAAACTCAACAATATAACCATCACATAAAGCATTCTTATCATGAGTCTCATGCATAAAATTATTACTCTCCACATAAGCATAATCAATTTTATTAGTAATAGTGGGAGCAAATTCAACAAAGTAGCTATCATAAATAGGAGGCATATTGTAATCATAATCAAATTTCCCCTCCATAACAGGTGGTAACAAAAGACTACTATCATCATAATCATCATATATGGGAGGCAAAGTATCATCAAAGAAAATTTTCTCCTCAATGCTTGGGGGACTAAAAAGATCATGAAAACCAGCTTCCCCAAGCTTAGAACTTTCTATATCATTATCAACAATGGTGTTCAAAGCGTTCATACTAATATTACTACCAGCATGCAAATAAGATTCCATAGGTTTTTTAATTTTCGCATCAAACAATCCATGTTTTAAATCAGGAAATAGAATAAGAAGATCATTCTTGTCCATTATGCCAAACTAGTGTAAACAAGAAACAAAAAGATGCAATTGCAGAATCTAAAGGAAATAGCTTCGAGTACTTACAACGGCGGAAAATAGCTTGGTAGCCGAGGTCCGGAGTGTGAGTACCTTTTACCTTTCCTCCCCGGCAACGGCGCCAGAAAATAAGCTTGATGTCTACTTCCCCTTCCTTTTCCTGTAGACAGTGTTGGGCCTCCAAGAGCAGAGGTTTGTAGAACAGCAGCAAGTTTTCCCTTAAGTGGATCACCCAAGGTTTATCGAACTCAGGGAGGAAGAGGTCAAAGATATCCCTCTCATGCAACCCTGCAACCACAAAGCAAGAAGTCTCTTGTGTCCCCAACACACCTAATAGGTGCACTAGTTCGGCGAAGAGATAGTGAAATACAGGTGGTATGAATAAGCAGTAGCAACGGTGCCAGAAAATAGCTTGCTGGCGTGTAGTTGATGGTGGTAGTATTGCAGCAAAGAGTAACACAAGAAACAGTAAACAAGCAGTAGTAACTTAGCAGTATTTAGGAACAAGGCCTAGGGATTACACTTTCACTAGTGGACACTCTCAACATTGATCACATAACAGAACAGATAAATGCATACTCTACACTCTTGTTGGATGATGAACGCATTGCGTAGGATTACACGAACCCTCAATGCCGGAGTTAACAAGCTCCACAATTTGTTCATGTTTAAGTAACCTTGTAGTGTAAGATAGATCAATAGACTAAACCAAGTACTAACATAGCATGCACACTGTCACCTTCATGCATATGTAGGAGGAATAGATCACATCAATATTATCATAGCAATAGTTAACTTCGCAATCTACAAGAGATCATGATCATAGCATAAACCAAGTACTAACACGGTGCACACACTGTCACCTTTACACACGTGCAGGAGGAATAGGACTACTTTAATAACTTTGCTAGAGTAGCACATAGATAAATTGTGATACAAACTCATATGAATCTCAATCATGTAAAGCAGCTCATGAGATCATTGTATTGAGGTACATGGGAGAGAGATGAACCACATAGCTACCGGTACAGCCCCGAGCCTCGATGGAGAACTACTCCCTCCTCATGGGAGCAGCAGCGGTGATGAAGATGGCGGTGGAGATGGTAGCGGTGTCGATGGAGAAGCCTTCCGGGGGCACTTCCCCGCTCCGGCAGCATGCCGGAACAGAGATTCCTGTCCCCCAGATCTTGGCCTCGCGATGGCGGCGGATCTGGAAGGTTTCTGTGGTTTTCGTCGAACGTATCAGGGTTTTCGATCCAGGGGCTTTAAATAGGCGAAGAGGCGGCGCAGGAGGGTCGAAGGGGCGACGACACCATAGGGCGGCGCGGCCAGGGCCTGGGCCGCGCCGGCCTATGGTCTGGGGGCCCAGTGCCCCCTCCGGTCCTTCCCGGTGTTCTGGATGCTTCCGGTGAAAATAGGAACTTGGGCGTTGATTTCGTCCGATTCCGAGAATATTTCGTTACTAGGATTTCGAAACCAAAAACAGAAAACAGAACCGGCACTTCGGCATCTTGTTAATAGGTTAGTTCCAGAAAATGCACGAATATGACATAAAGTGTGCATAAAACATGTAGATAACATCAATAATGTGGCATGGAACATAAGAAATTATCGATACGTCGGAGACGTATCAGCCGCCTGCCCTCCTGGCCACCTCGTGGCCCCACTTCGTTGACTCTTCGGTCTTCTAGAAGCTTCGTGGCAAAATAGGACCCTGTGCGTTGATTTCGTCCAATTCCGAGAATATTTCCTTACTAGGATTTCTGAAACCAAAAACAGCAGAAAACAGCAACTGGCACTTCGGCATCTTGTTAATAGGTTAGTTCCAGAAAATGCACAAATATGACATAAAGTGTGCATAAAACATGTAGATATCATCAATAATGTGGCATGGAACATAAGAAATTATCGATACGTCGGAGACGTATCAATAAGCATGTAGCAACAATCAATTTTCTCATATGAGATTGAGGATATATGTCCAAAACTGAAACTTCCACCATGATTCATGGCTTTAGTTAGCGGCCCAATGTTCTTCTCTAACAATATGCATGTTCTAACCATTAAATGAGTGGTAAATCTCCCTTACTTCAGACAAGACGGACATGCATAGCAACTCACATGACATTCAACAAAGAGGGTAGTTGATGGCGTCCCCAGGAACATGGTTATCGCACAACAAGCAACTTAATAAGAGATAAAGTGCATAAGTACATATTCAATACCACAATAGTTTTTATGCTATTTACTTTGGAATGGCGGAGAAATACCATGTAGTAGGTAGGTATGGTGGACACAAATGGCATAGTGGTTGGCTCAACGTTTTTGGATGCATGAGAAGTATTCCCTCTCGATACAAGGTTTAGGCTAGCAAGGTTATTTGAAACAAACACAAGGATGAAACGGTGCAGCAAAACTCACATAAAAGACATATTGAAAACATTATAAGACTCTACACCGTCTTCCTTGTTGTTCAAACTCAATACTAGAAATTATCTAGACTTTAGAGAGACCAAATATGCAAACCAAATTTTAGCAAGCTCTATGTATTTCTTCCTTAATGGGTGCAAAGTATATGATGCAAGAGCTTAAACATGAGCACAACAATTGCCAAGTATCACATTATCCAAGACATTTTAGCAATTACTACATGTAGCATTTTCCAATTCCAACCATATAACAATTTAACGAAGAAGAAACTTCGCCATGAATACTATGAGTAAAGCCTAAGGACATACTTGTCCATATGCAACAGCGGAGCGTGTCTCTCTCCCACACAAAAAATGCTAGGATCCATTTTATTCAAACAAAAACAAAAACAAAAACAAACCGACGCTCCAAGCAAAGCACATAAGATGTGACGGAATAAAAATATAGTTTCAGGGGAGGAACCTGATAATGTTGTCGATGAAGAAGGGGATGCCTTGGGCATCCCCAAGCTTAGACGCTTGAGTCTTCTTGATATATGCAGGGGTGAACCACCGGGGCATCCCCAAGCTTAGAGCTTTCACTCTCCTTGATCATGTTGTATCATCCTCCTCTCTTGATCCTTGAAAACTTCCTCCACACCAAACTCAAAACAACTCATTAGAGGGTTAGTGCACAATCAAAATTTACATGTTCAGAGGTGACATAATCATTCTTAACACTTCTGGACATTTGTAATATCCCAGGTTTAGAGGCAATAAAATGAGAGAACACCAAAGTGTGCATGGCATTCATGCATAGAAAATCCGGGGAATTTTCGCGCTTCAAATAAAACTTACCACAGTAACTGAAGTTTCACTTGACTTGCTGGAATTGAAGTAGATCATCAAGTCAAGCGCTATAAACTTCACTGTGATCTTTGCTAAAACCTTGTTTTGGGTAGAGATGATTTGATCTATGGATTAGATCAAATAGAATTAGATTTATATCAACACATTCTTTAAGAATCAAACCCTAACTTATTAACACTTAAAAGTTAGCAACTACCTTTGTGTGTAAATTAATTCACTTCTAAACTTATTACCAAATAAGGTACACCACAGGGTCTAAAGTGCATAAAAGCCACACATTCTTATTTAAATCATAACTTATTAAGTATATGGAATATCATAAAACTAAATCCATTTACATTACGATTTATAGTTCAAACTATTTGAATCAAACTGACTATGAGTGTTTTGAAACTCATATGATCATGCCTTGGTGAAATCAAAACCAACTATCCAAATTTGAGGAATAACCTTCAACCTTGATCTTTTGATCAATATTATAATGTAAATCCAATCCAATATGATATAGTGACTCATCCACAATAATGAAATCATCCACAAGATATTTAGTAACAAATGCCACTTGGCTAACCAAAAATAAATCATATGAGAGGATAATGATCTTGCCACATAGGATGAAAATATCTACATGACTTGCTTTCCAAGCTATGCCACCTCATGCTCAAAGGATTGCTATGGATAAGGGCATGACAACCAAGCACCTTAGTCATCTAACCAACACAAGAGTCACCACCTATGTGTCATGATGCTAGAGCTTGCCCAAGCCTATAAATAGAGCCACACCCTTCATCCATTTGCTCATCAAGTACCATGTTACATGGGAACAAACACATAGAGCCACTCCATGTGAATTAGCTAGGATCAAGATGAAGAAGCTAGGAGGTGGAGGCATACCACAAGATGCAGGTTTATCAGATTTCCTGAAGAACAAGCTACATAATATTGCAAGGTAGAATCCCTAGGCAAACCATATATTTAGAGGATCATATCATCGTATCTTGAGTAGGACCTTAGGCTATTACAAGACATTTAGAAGTGAGAGAGATTATAGATGCTAACCATAGCCATGTCTATCCTAGAGAATTTTAGAGTAGTATTACATCCTACTTGTTTAAACCAACCTTTAATCTTGTAGATGAGAGCCATGTTCTATTAGTGAAACATAACCAAAGCTTATGCTCATATTATAATCCTAGTTGTGTATCACATTGGTGATCACTACTTAAACCCTAAATTACATTTGAATTCCAACCCATGGATTAACTTGGATTATAATTAGAACCCTGCCATACCTCATGCCTATTTATACTTCAATTTAGTGAAGCTTATGCAAAACCCTAAACCTTTCACCTAGGAATTACTTCACATAAAATATTGAACTCTACTTTTCCATCCTAGTAGACCAAATGAAGTAGTGTTCTATCAATTAAACCATCATTAGCAAATGCATTGCTAATTATAAACATAGGATCTATCTTAATTAGTTCAAGCTTAAGTTTACTACAATCAGATTTGTGATTATAGAATTTTCTTAGCCATCTTCTTAAAACCATAGGAATAATTCCTCACATACAATCATAACACACTTCCAACCTCATTACCAATAATATGAAACTCTAACCTTAATTAAAATATATGTGAACCTCACTATTGTTAAGCACTTTCAAAATAGAATATGTTCATAATTCACATTTCAAATGATTTACACAGATTTAGTTCCTAAGTAAAAAGGAATAAACATTTAAACCATATCCATTTTCAATTTAAAATGCACTTCATAATAACACCAAGTTAATCATATATAATTCAATAGTTGTTTAAACAAAAGAATTATACAGAGAGTAATATCAAGAAGTGATATTGATATTCAAATAGTTTTGAAACTGCAAAACAAAATAGAAATCAAAACTGAATTCAAATAGAAATATCAAACATAAAATAAAAAAACAGAAAATAGAAATTTGAAATAAGAAAGGAGGGAAACTTACCTCAGCAGGCCGCAGCAGCCCAGGACCAGCACCACCTCGTCAGCCCAGTACCTCTTCGGCCGAAGCCCAGCACTGGCCCAGCCCAGCAACAAAGCCACCCAGTCCACCGTACTGCTTTCGGCGAGGAAGAAAAGAAGTTTCTTCTTCTTCCCCGCAGACGACACGGCGACGGCGAGCTCGGCCACGTCCCCGCCGACGATAAGTCTGACCCCGGACGCCAGAGATCCTCTCAGAGGCACCTCCAAGCTCGTTCGCATCCGAGCCTATCCAAAACCATCAAGATTCGCGCTCAGAACAAGCTCCAACCTCGCTGTGCATCCCGACCATCTCCGACGTCGAGCCGGCGTTGCCGACCACCATTTGTCCTATAAATATGCACAGAGCTTCGCCAGGAAACCCTAATGCTCCGCCGCTCACTCTCTGGCTTCCTCCATCTCTCTATCTCTCACTGGAAACACCGCCATGGCCGGCCAGTTCTCCGGCTAGCCGTCGATGGAGACCACCCCGGCGTCTACCCAGTGGCTCGTTGGAAGCGCCTGGCCGCGTACAACACCCTGGAGGAGTCTAGCATCAAGGGAAGCCAAGAGGAGGAAGAATTTCGCCGTTCCCTTTTATTCGGGTTCGTCGGGAAACCATCAATCGCCGTCATCTCCGGCGGCAATCGTCGTCGCCGACCACACCAGCAAGTTCACGGTGAGCTTGCGCATCTCTGGACTCCAATATTGTTTCCTGGAACCATCTATAGCTCCGTTTAGCCATTTCGCCGGAGTGAACCGCCGCGGGACATGAACGTCGGCGTAGCTCCGATGATCCCCTCGCCAAGCCATCGCCACCATCAACTTCAGTGAGTCAAGGAGAGTCAGAAAAACCTATTCGCGCGTCCCGGGGGGCCATAAAACGGCGGCACCGTCCTCAGCAGACCGCCGGCGGTTAAACGCCGGTGAGGTCAAACCCGTGGTCAAGGTTGACTGGACCTTGCCGCGTGGCTGCTGAGATGGCACGCATGCCCCACTAGTCAGTCTCTGCGAGTATAAGTGAACCGGTACACTTAGTAATTTTTACTTTATTTCAAATTCCAGATAATAGCTGAAACTTTACAGAAATAGATTAAATTCATTTCAACTCAGAAAAATATGAATAATATATCAAAATGCTCACAAAAATAAACTCTATTCAAATAAAATATAAAACAAAAATGTGTATCAAAATAAAATTTCACTTATTATTAACCTTATTAATTATGCCATTTCAATTATTTAAAAATACAATTTGAATTCAATAAATTGTTAAGTGTAAAAAAAAAATTTAAATTTTAACTATTCAGTAACTAAGTAAAATGTTAGGATTAATTTTATTTACCATATTTGCATTAACTTAATTATTAGTGGTAATTTATAAACCCTAATTGCAAATTACTATTTTCTATTTTCTTTAAATAAGTAATAACTCAAGAAAATATTATAAACCAATATTATTTTGGTAAATACAAAACTTATTTACTTAAACATCTTTAGTTAACAAGTTAATTATTTTAAACCCTAATAACAATTATTAAACCCTGATTCTAAATTAAACCTAAATAAGAATTGCCTAATTATTAATTCTTGTGGAAAATTAATAAAATGTTAAACCATTACTAATTATGATTCAAAGTAATTAGTTACCACACCTCTATTATCAATTATCATTTTAGGAGTTGTGCCATAATTTAGAAACCCTAGTTTCAATTTAAGTAAGACATTGATCTCATTATTTCATGTGTTCATCCATAGTAGTTGCCAACCTAAAACCCTAAGGATTTAACCCATGTGATCATTACACTTTAGTAGTAACTCTAAAACCCTAGTTGCTTATCACATCTGATCATGTGAACTTCAACTTTAATTGTAGAACCTTGATAAGTAGCTAATTAATGCTTAATCAGGATCCATCAACATAAAAACCAATTCACATGAGCTTGTCATTTCATGTTCTGGTTCTTAATTAAAACCTATATGATTCACTAGCATCACTTAGGTATAAACCCTAGCCTGTTACCACTTGTTAGCACCATTGATCATCAATCCTATATACCATACCATTAGAATCAACCTCAACCATCAAACCCTAGTAGAACCATAAGATGAACCCTAGTATCAACCTTGTGTAATAATTCACCACACATGTTCCTATCCCACTCAACCTTACTTAGTAAATGATAAACCACTTAGCTTGGCAACCATTGGAGATGATTTAGTTAAGTAGTTATGAAATCATAGTAAACCTAAACCATAGTAAACCCTAATAGCTACTTATAGAACCATCTTAATAACTATTCTTTGATATGATGCCATAATCAACCATAGTAATAAACCTACCAATACTCGTTGTATATAGAACCAATTCTGTTTTAGAACCCAACTAGTTTCTATTAGTATAACTAAATGAAACCATTAGTAAACCCTAAAAGCCATAGCTCCTATTTAAAGTAGTCCTTATTCTTATTAACCTGTTCTTCAAAAGTTATTCTTTTGAAGTACAAATCGTCAACCAAACCATAGAAACCCAAAGTTCTTATTTAAAATACTTATTAAATCTTAATCAACATGTTCTTCAAAAGTTATTCTTTTGAGGTATAATATAAGTAATCATCAACCATGTCCTGTAAAACTTAAAATTGACAACTGTTCTTCACATATTATTCCACTACTATTCTTTAGGTGTATGATTGTTATGATGTCTTATATCACTTGATTATGATGCTAATATAACCAAACCCTAATAAGAACCTTGTTTGAGAACCATTCTAAAAGTGCAACCAACCCTAAAGAAATCTTTACAACTCATACATCCTAAATCATCGAGGTTAGGTTACGCTCGGGACGATTGCATCTCATACTATGCATTATAGCATCTTTGCTCGTTCTTTAAACATTGTCCTTACCGGACGATGATGGTATTTCAGAATTTGGAGTTATCACGTATCGAAGCTTTTGCCTGCATAATCTTGCAGTCAAGAAAGGCAAGTTCATCGCTTGCTCATGTCATTTGATTATTTTTATCAAACTATATGCAAAGTACTATACTTATCACTCATGCATTGAAAAGCAAATATTATTTTACAATTATGAATATGACTATGTGGTGGGCAATGGAACCATGGTATGTGTTGATATGGTGGAGGTTCCATTGCAATGGGTTATATCACCCTAGGATTAATTACCAATGCCGTCCATTGATTCTAGCGCCGTACATATCGCGTTATCCATAAGATCTATAATGGCTCTGGGGAAGTCACCGTATCTTTTCCCTTCGCACGCCAACGGATCGAGAGACGGTGGGGTGCCGGAGGCACCGCCGCAATAGGTTGGGAAATCCTTTTAAATCCCCATCCATTGGTGATGTTAATCTCTTCCGATCTATGAAGGATTGTCCAAAGTACACCATGAGTAAAGCCGTATTATCGGGGAAAGTCTACCGGAGGTGTGCGGGTGGACAAAAGGGTGGGTTTGCAACATGAGAAGGCAGTGATTGGCTTGGATCTTATACTGGGCCTCACACCAAAGGAAGTGTGGACGAGTTGAGGACATACTCTCAGCCGGCAACATGGTTAAGATCTCTTGTGGGGTAAAGTAACGCACCTCTGCAGAGGGTATCAAGAATTGTGACTGTCACTCCCTGTTCCGGGAAGGGAACTGCAAACGCGGCAGGAAAGGAACTCCACGAAGTTCTAGTCAACCTGTGAAGACTGACGGGCATAGTTTTTAGAATAAAATAAACCTTTTGAAGAAATGTTTATGAAAACTTGCATTGGCCTATGACTTTCTGGTCTATGGCTGTAGCTAGTGCATGATACACATATTTCCTAATATGAACTTGCTGAGTACGCTCGTACTCATTCTATCTCGTTTGAACCCCCTTCTTAGAGCAATGCACCGAAGGAGAAACTACCGTGGAACTCGAAGACAAAAGAGTCAACTGCAACAAGATGAAGAATCCAATCAAAGAAGTCAATGGAGTCAACTCCTGCATCAGTTATAATGGAAACCTAGACTAGTAATAGAAGGGAATCTTTCCCTAATCCTAGCACCTAAGTAGCTAGATTTCTATAGCAAGCCAAGTAGCTCTTGAACTTGAGTTAGCAATAAGATAGATTACGAGTCGTTCTTCTGGAGCTTTATTTGAAGTTTTACCTCACTGTAAAGTAGGAGGTTGTGTGGATCTTATGTAAACTGTTCGTGTGTACTTCTATAGACATACCTTGGACTCGCATATGTTTCTGTTGTACCACTCTGAGAGATGTAATATGGGTGGAACGGTGTTTCACTTGTGTTATGTCAACGACTTGTGTACTACACCATGCAGTGGTACGCTGGGTCATCACAACATTGCACAAAGCTACTGAAAGTTAATGGAATCGAAATATCCATCGAACATATCAAAACAGGCAATGCGAAATAAAAGGCAGAATCTGTCAAAACAGAACAGTTCGTAAAGATGAATTTTATTGAGGCACTAGACTTGCTCAAATGAAAATGCTCAAATTGAATGAAAGTTGCGTACATATCTGAGGATCACTCACATAAATTGGCATAATTTTCTGAGTTATCTACAGAGAATTTTGCCCAGATTCGTGACAGCAAAGAAATCTGTTTCTGCGCAGTAATCCAAATCTAGTATGAACCTTACTATCAACGACTTTACTTGGCACAAAAAAACACAAAACTAAGATAAGGAGAGGTTGCTACAGTAGTAAACAACTTCCAAGACTCAAATATAAAACAAAATTACTGTAGTAAAAACATGGGTTGTCTCACATAAGCGCTTTTCTTTAACGCCTTTCAGCTAGGCGCAGAAAGTGTATATCAAGTATTATCAAGAGATGAAGTATCAATATCATAATTTGTTCTAATAATAGAATCAAAAGGTAACTTCATTCTCTTTCTAGGGAAGTGTTCCATACCTTTCTTGAGAGGAAATTGATATTTAATATTACCTTCCTTCATATGAATGATAGCACCAACGGTTCGAAGAAAAGGTCTTCCCAATATAATGGGACAAGATGCATTGCATTAAATATCCAAGACAACAAAATCAACGGGGACAAGGTTATTGTTAATGGTAATGCGAACATTATCAACTCTCCCCAAAGGTTTCTTTATAGAATGATCAGCAAGATTAACATCCAAATAACGATTTTTCAATGGTGGCAAGTCAAGCATATTATAGATTTTCTTAGGCATAACGGAAATACTTGCACCAAGATCACATAAAGCATTACTATCAAAGTCATTGACCTTCATCTTAATGATGGGCTCCCAACCATCCTCGAGCTTCCTAGGAATAGAAGCTTCACGTTCTAGTTTCTCTTCTCTAGCTTTTACGAGAGCATTTGTAATATGTTTCGTGAAAGCCAAGTTTATAGCACTAGCATTAGGACACTTAGCAAGTTTTTGTAAGAACTTTATAACTTCAGAGATGTGGCAATCATCAAAATCTAAACCATTATAATCTAAAGCAATGGGATCATCATCCCCAATGTTGGAAAAAATTTCAGCAGTTTTATCACAGGCAATTTCAAATAGCTTTTAGCTTTAGCAGCTTTCTCGCGCTTTGCATTTAAAGTGGAAACATTGCTAACACCAATTCTTTTATTATTAATAGTAGGAGGTGCAGCAACATGTGGAGCATTAGCATTGCTAGTGGTGGTAATAGTCCAAACTTTAGCTATATTATCTTCTTTTTCATTTTCTTCTCTTTCCCACCTAGCACGCAATTCGGCCATCAATCTTATATTCTCATTAATTCTAACTTGGATGGCATTTGCTGTAGTAACAATTTTATTATCAATATTCTCAGGTTTAGCAGCCATTTTATTAATTAAAGAAGATTGTGACGCAGACATGTATGAGATTCGGTTTTCAGCATTTGCAAGTTTAGTTTGTAGCCCAGAGATCTCCATATTCAAATTTTCAAGTTGATTTCCTATATTCTTCAACAGGGTAGATTGTTCATTCATAGTTTTAGTAAACAATTTATTTTTCTCATATTGTGATTGCATAAAGCTCTTGGTGGATCTTTCAATTTCTAACATCTTTTCCTCATTAGGTGGAACATATCTACCATAAGAGTTACCATTAGCAGGATATGGGCTAGAATCATTGTAATTGTTATTTTTAATGAAATTCACATCAACATATTCTTTTGAGCAACCAATGACGCTAACGGAACATTATTAGGATCAACATTAGTCCTACCATTCACAAGCATAGACATAATAGCATCAATCTTATCACTCAAGGAAGAGGTTTCTTCGACATAATTTACCTTCTTAACTTGTGGAGCTCTTTCCGTGTGCCATTCGGAGTAATTGATCATCATATTATCAAGAAGCTTTGTTACTTCACCAAGAGTGATGGACTGATACGTCTCCGACGTATCGATAATTTCTTATGTTCCATGCCACATTATTGATGATATCTACATGTTTTATGCACACTTTATGTCATATTTGTGCATTTTCTGGAACTAACCTATTAACAAGATGCCGAAGAGCCAGTTGCTGTTTTCTGCTGTTTTTTGTTTCAGAAATCCTAGTAAGGAAATATTCTCGAAATTGGACGAAATCAACGCCCAGGGGCCTATTTTGCCACGAAGCTTCCAGAAGACCGGAGAGTCAATGAAGTGGGGCCACGAGGTGGCCAGGAGGTAGGGCGGCGCGGCCCCACCCTTGGCCGCGCCGGCCTGTCTCCTGGGCCCCTCGTGATGCCCCCTGACCTACCCTTCCGCCTACAAATAGCCTTCGTTGCGAAACCCCCAGTACCGAGAGCCACGATACGGAAAACCTTCCAGAGACGCCGCCGCCGCCAATCCCATCTCGGGGGATTCAGGAGATCGCCTCCGGCACCCTGCCGGAGAGGGGAATCATCTCCCGGAGGACTCTACACCGCCATGGTCGCCTCCGTTGTGATGTGTGAGTAGTCTACCCCTGGACTATGGGTCCATAGCAGTAGCTAGATGGTTGTCTTCTCCTCATTGTGCTTAATTGTCGGGTCTTGTGAGCTGCCGAACATGATCAAGATCATCTATCTGTAATGCTATATGTTGTGTTTGTTGGGATCCGATGAATAGAGAATACTATGTTATGTTGATTATCAATTTATATCTATGTGTTGTTTATGATCTTGCATGCTCTCCGTTATTAGTAGAGGCTCTGGCCAAGTTTTTGCTAGTAACTCCAAGAGGGAGTATTTATGCTCGATAGTGGGTTCATGTCTCCGTGAATCTGGGGGAGTGACAGAAACCTCTAAGGTTATGGATGTGCTGTTGCCACTAGGGATAAAACATTGATGCTATGTCCGAGGATGTAGTTATTGATTACATTACGCACAATACTTAATGCAATTGTCTGTTGTTAGCAACTTAATACTGGAAGGGGTTCGGATGATAACCTGAAGGTGGACTTTTTAGGCATAGATGCATGCTGGATAGCGGTCTATGTACTTTGTCGTAATGCCCAATTAAATCTCACTATACTCATCATAATATGTATGTGCATGGTCATGCCCTCTTTATTTGTCAATTGCCCAACTGTAATTTGTTCACCCAACATGCTATTTATCTTATGGGAGAGACACCTCTAGTGAACTGTGGATCCCGGTCCAATTCTCTATACTGAAATACAATCTACTGCAATTGTTCTACTGTTTTCTGCAAACAATCATCTTCCACACTATACATCTAATCCTTTGTTACAGCAAGCCGGTGAGATTGACAACCTCGTTGTTTCGTTGGGGCAAAGTACTTTGGTTGTGTTGTGCAGGTTCCACGTTGGCGCCGAAATCCCTGGTGTTGCGCCGCACTACATCTCGCCGCCATCAACCTTCAACGTGCTTCTTGGCTCCTACTGGTTCGATAAACCTTGGTTTCATACTGAGGGAAAACTTGCCGCTGTACGCATCACACCTTCCTCTTGGGGTTCCCAACGGACGCGTGCTGTACGCGTATCAAGCTCTTTTTCTGGCGCCGTTGCCGGGGAGATCAAGACACGCTGCAAGGGGAGTCTCCACATCCCAATCTCTTTACTTTATTTTTGTCTTGCTTTACTTTTATTTACTATTTTGTTTGCTGCACTAAATCAAAATACAAAAAAATTAGTTGCTAGTTTTACTTTACCTGCTATTTTGTTTGCTATATCAAAAACACAAAAAAAAATAGTTACTTATATTTGCTTTACTTATTTTAACATGTTTCCTTTTAATTTTACCGTAAAAGACATACCGGTAGGACGTGGGTCTATAATTAGAAGAAATAATATAGAAGAATTTTTCAACCATGTTAGTACCATTGAAGATTTTGAAGATAGACACTTGGTAGAACTTGCTCCTACTTATGAAATTGCTGCTGCTGCTTTAGTTCGCATGTTGGAAACTAAATTTGTTAATCTCAACCCTACAATCCAACACATGTTTCTTACACTCGGTGATATGGAAGAAGGGGAAAAGAAAGATTTTGTTTTAGAAACCCTTCTTAGAGAATTTGGTGGTATAGCAAGAGAGGCTAGAAAGGTCTTTATTAAATATAAAATGCTTGGTTCTTATACCAATTTTGTTAGTCTCCTTGAAAAGATGGACATGGAGAGAGTAAGGTACACTAATAATATTAATGATGGTGGGGAGATCAAAGCACCAATACCATGTAAGCTCCTAGCGATGAATGACGCACTAGAAAATAACTATGCTTGGCTTGTTCCTGAAAATTTGTTTGATGAGAGTAGCAAGCCCAAGACTAATGAAAAGGGAGCCGCTAAAACTTATGTATCCAATATACTATGCATGGTTGAGAAAACTCCACACCCCGCTGAAGATGCATCACCTCTTGATAATACTTGATATACACTTTCTGCGCCTAGCTGAAAGGCGTTAAAGAAAAGCGCTTATGGGAAACAACCCATGTTTTTACTACAGTACTTTGTTTTATATTTGTGTCTTGGAAGTTGTTTACTACTGTAGCAACCTCTCCTTATCTTAGTTTTGAGTTTTGTTGTGCCAAGTAAAGTCGTTGATAGTAAGGTTCATACTAGATTTGGATTACTGCGCAGAAACAGATTTCTTTGCTGTCACGAATCTGGGCAAAATTCTCTGTAGGTAACTCATAAAATTATGCCAATTTACGTGAGTGATCCTCAGATATGTACACAACTTTCATTCGATTTGAGCATTTTCATTTGAGCACTTCTGGTGCCTCAATAAAATTCGTCTTTACGAACTGTTCTGTTTTGACAGATTCTGCCTTTTATTTCGTATTGCCTATTTTGCTATGTTCGATGGATATTTCGATTCCATTGACTTTCAGTAGCTTTGTGCAATGTCCAGAAGTGTTAAGAATGATTATGTCACCTCTGAACATGTATATTTTGATTGTGCGCTAACTCTCTAATGAGTTGTTTTGAGTTTGGTGTGGAGGAAGTTTTCAAGGATCAAGAGAGGGAGATGATACAACATGATCAAAGAGAGTGAAAGCTCTAAGCTTGGGGATGCCCCGGTGGTTCACCCCTGCATATATCAAGAAGACTCAAGCGTCTAAGCTTGGGGATGCCCAAGGCATCCCATTCTTCATCGACAACATTATCAGGTTCCTCCCCTGAAACTATATTTTTATTCCATCACATCTTATGCACTTTGCTTGGAGCGTCGGTTTGTTTTTATTTTTGTTTTGTTTGAATAAAATGGATCCTAGCATTCTTTGTGTGGGAGAGAGACACGCTCCGCTGTTTCATATGGACAAGTATGTCCTTAGGCTTTACTCATAGTATTCATGGCGAAGTTTCTTCTTCGTTAAATTGTTATATGGTTGGAATTGGAAAATGCTACATGTAGTTATTGCTAAAATGTCTTGGATAATGTGATACTTGGCAATTGTTGTGCTCATGTTTAAGCTCTTGCATCATATACTTTGCACCTATTAATGAAGAAATACATAGAGCATGCTAAAATTTGGTTTGCATATTTGGTCTCTCTAAAGTCTAGATAATTTCTAGTATTGAGTTTGAACAACAAGGAAGACGGTGTAGAGGCTTATAATGTTTACAATATGTCTTTTATGTGAGTTTTGCTGCACCGCTTCATCCTTGTGTTTGTTTCAAATAGCCTTGCTAGCCTAAACCTTGTATCGAGAGGGAATACTTCTCATGCATCCAAAATACTTGAGCCAACCACTATGCCATTTGTGTCCACCATACCTACCTACTACATGGTATTTCTCCGCCATTCCAAAGTAAATTGCTTGAGTGCTACCTTTAAAATTTCTAATCCTCTACCTTTACAATATATAGCTCATGGGACAAATAGCCTAAAAACTATTGTGGTATTGAATATGTACTTATGCACTTTATCTCTTATTAAGTTGCTTGTTGTGCGATAACCATGTTCCTGGGGACGCCATCAACTACTCTTTGTTGAATATCATGTGAGTTGCTATGCATGTTCGTCTTGTCTGAAGTAAGGGAGATTTACCACCTTTAATGGTTAGAGCGTGCATATTGTTAGAGAAGAACATTGGGCCGCTAACTAAAGCCATGAATCATGGTGGAAGTTTCAGTTTTGGACATATATCCTCAATCTCATATGAGAAAATTAATTGTTGTTACATGCTTATGCATAAAAGAGGAGTCCATTATATGTTGTCTATGTTGTCCCGGTATGGATGTCTAAGTTGAGAATAATCAATAGCGAGAAATCCAATGCGAGCTTCTGATGCGTGTGGTTGACACGTCCGTTGGGAACCCCAAGAGGAAGGTGTGATGCGCACAGCGGCAAGTTTCCCTCAGTAAGAAACCAAGGTTTAATCGAACCAGTAGGAGTCAAGAAGCACGTTGAAGGTTGATGGCGGCGGGATGTAGTGCGGCGCAACACCAGAGATTCCGGCGCCAACGTGGAACCTGCACAACACAACCAAAGTACTTTGCCCCAACGAAACAGTGAGGTTGTCAATCTCACCGGCTTGCTGTAACAAAGGATTAACCGTATTGTGTGGAAGATGATTGTTTGCGAAAACAAGAGAACAAGATTGCAAGAGATTGTATTTCAAGATAGAGAATTGGACCGGGGTCCACAGATTCACTAGAGGTGTCTCTCCCATAAGATAAACAAAGATGTTGGGTGAACAAATTACAGTTGGGCAATTGACAAATAAAGAGGGCATGACCATGCACATACATATTATGATGAGTATAGTGAGATTTAATTGGGCATTACGACAAAGTACATAGACCGCCATCCAACTGCATCTATGCCTAAAAAGTCCACCTTCAGGTTATCATCCGAACCCCCTCCAGTATTAAGTTGCAAAGCAACAGACAATTGCATTAAGTATGGTGCGTAATGTAATCAACAACTACATCCTTAGACATAGCATCAATGTTTTATCCCTAGTGGCAACAACGCAACACAACCTTAGAACTTTCTGTCACTGTCCCAGGTGTCAATGCAGGCATGAACCCACTATCGAGCATAAATACTCCCTCTTGGAGTTACAAGCATCTACTTGGCCAGAGCATCTACTAGTAACGCAGAGCATGCAAGATCATAAACAACACATAGACATAACTTTGATAATCAACATAACAAGTATTCTCTATTCATCGGATCCCAACAAACGCAACATATAGAATTACAGATAGATGATCTTGATCATGTTAGGCAGCTCACAAGATCCGACAATGATAGCACAATGGGGAGAAGACAACCATCTAGCTACTGCTATGGACCCATAGTCCAGGGGTAGACTACTCACACATCACTCCGGAGGCGACCATGGCGGCGTAGAGTCCTCCGGGAGATGAATCCCCTCTCCGGCAGGGTGCCGGAGGCGATCTCCTGGATCCCCCGAGATGGGATCGGCGGCGGCGGCGTCTCTGGAAGGTTTTCCGTATCGTGGCTCTCGATACTGGGGGTTTCGCGACGGAGGCTTTAAGTAGGCGGAAGGGCAGGTCAAGAGGCGGCACGAGGGCCCCACACCACAGGGCCGCGCGGCCAAGGGGGGGGGGGCGCCGCCCTAGGGTGTGGCCCCCTCGTGGCCCCTCTTCGTCTCCTCTTCGGACTTCTGGAAGCTTCGTGGCAAAATAGGACCCTGGGCGTTGATTTCGTCCAATTCCGAGAATATTTCGTTACTAGGATTTCTGAAACCAAAAACAGCAGAAACAAAGAATCGGCACTTCGGCATCTTGTTAATAGGTTAGTTCCAGAAAATGCACGAATATGACATAAAGTGTGCATAAAACATGTAGATAACATCAATAATGTGGCATGGAACATAAGAAATTATCGATACGTCGGAGACGTATCAGCTTTCTCCTTAGACCTTTGTATAGGCGGCATAGAGGTACCCCTTTGTGACACTTGGTTAAAACATGTGCATTGCGATAATCCCGGTAATCCAAGCTAATTAGGACAAGGTGCGGGCACTATTAGTATACTATGCATGAGGCTTGCAACTTGTAAGATATAATTTACATAACACATATGCTTTATTACTACCGTTGACAAAATTGTTTCTTGTTTTCAAAATCAAAGCTCTAGCACAAATATAGCAATCGATGCTTTCCTCTTTGAAGGACCATTCTTTTACTTTTATGTTGAGTCAGTTCACCTATTTCTCTCCTCCCAAGAAGCAAACACTTGTGTGAACTGTGCATTGATTCCTACATACTTGCATATTGCACTTGTTATATTACTTTACATTGACAATATCCATGAGATATACATGTTACAAGTTGAAAGCAACCACTGAAACTTCATCTTACTTTGTGTTGCTTCAATGTCTTTACTTTGATTTATTGCTTTATGAGTTAACTCTTATGCAAGACTTATTGATGCTCGTCTTGAAGTACTATTCATGAAAAGTCTTTGCTATATGATTCATTTGTTTACTCATGTCATTTACATTGTTTTGATCGCTGCATTCATTACATATGCTTACAATAGTATGATCAAGGTTATGATGGCATGTCACTCCAGAAATTATCTTTGTTTATCGTTTACCTGCTCGGGACGAGCAGAAACTAAGCTTAGGGATGCTGATACGTCTCCGACGTATCGATAATTTCTTATGTTCCATGCCACATTATTGATGATATCTACATGTTTTATGCACACTTTATGTCATATTTGTGCATTTTCTGGAACTAACCTATTAACAAGATGCCGAAGAGCCGATTCTTTGTTTTCTGCTGTTTTTGGTTTCAGAAATCCTAGTAAGGAAATATTCTCGGAATTGGACGAAATCAACGCCCAGGGGCCTATTTTGCCACGAAGCTTCCAGAAGACCGGAGAGTCAACGAAGTGGGGCCACGAGGTGGCCAGGAGGTAGGGCGGCGCGGCCCCACCCTTGGCCGCGCCGGCCTGTCTCCTGGGCCCCTCGTGACGCCCCCTGACCTACCCTTCCGCCTACAAATAGCCTTCGTTGCGAAACCCCCAGTACCAAGAGCCACGATACGGAAAACCTTCCAGAGACGCCGTCGCCGCCAATCCCATCTCGGGGGATTCAGGAGATCGCCTCCGGCACCCTGCCGGAGAGGGGAATCATCTCCCGGAGGACTCTACACCGCCATGGTCGCCTCCGGAGTGATGTGTGAGTAGTCTACCCCTGGACTATGGGTCCATAGCAATAGCTAGATGGTTGTCTTCTCCTCATTGTGCTTAATTGTCGGGTCTTGTGAGCTGCCGAACATGATCAAGATCATCTATCTGTAATGCTATATGTTGTGTTTGTTGGGATCCGATGAATAGAGAATACTATGTTATGTTGATTATCAATTTATATCTATGTGTTGTTTATGATCTTGCATGCTCTCCGTTATTAGTAGAGGCTCTGGCCAAGTTTTTGCTAGTAACTCCAAGAGGGAGTATTTATGCTCGATAGTGGATTCATGTCTCCGTGAATCTGGGAGTGACAAACCTCTAAGGTTATGGATGTGCTGTTGCCACTAGGGATAAAACATTGATGCTATGTCCGAGGATGTAGTTATTGATTACATTACGCGCAATACTTAATGCAATTGTCTGTTGTTAGCAACTTAATACTGGAAGGGGTTCGGATGATAACCTGAAGGTGGACTTTTTAGGCATAGATGCATGCTGGATAGCGGTCTATGTACTTTGTCGTAATGCCCAATTAAATCTCACTATACTCATCATAATATGTATGTGCATGGTCATGCCCTCTTTATTTGTCAATTGCCCAACTGTAATTTATTCACCCAACATGCTATTTATCTTATGGGAGAGACACCTCTAGTGAACTGTGGACCCCGGTCCAATTCTCTATACTGAAATACAATCTACTGCAATTGTTCTACTGTTTTCTGCAAACAATCATCTTCACATTATACATCTAATCCTTTGTTACAGCAAGCCGGTGAGATTGACAACCTCGCTGTTTCGTTGGGCAAAGTACTTTGGTTGTGTTGTGCAGGTTCCACGTTGGCGCCGGAATCCCTGGTGTTGTGCCACACTACATCTCGCCGCCATCAACCTTCAACGTGCTTCTTGGCTCCTACTGGTTCGATAAACCTTGGTTTCATACTGAGGGAAAACTTGCCGATGTACGCATCACACCTTCCTCTTGGGGTTCCCAACGGACGCGTGCTGTACGCGTATCATGGACATAAAAGTACCTCCAGCAGCTGAATCCAATAGGTTCCGCGAAGAAAAATTCAGTCCTGCATAAAAGGTTTGGATGATCATCCAAGTAGTCAGTCCATGGGTTGGGCAATTTATAACCAAAGATTTCATTCTTTCCCATGCTTGTGCAACATGCTCATTATCCAATTGTTTGAAATTCATTATGCTACTCCTCAAAGATATAATTTTAGCAAGGGGATAATATCTACCAATAAAAGCATCCTTACATTTAGTCCATGAATCAATACTATTCTTAGGCAGAGATTGCAACCAATCTTTAGCTCTTCCTCTTAGTGAGAAAGGAAACAATTTTAATTTAATAATGTCACCATCTACATCTTTATACTTTTGCATTTCGCATAATTCAACAAAATTATTGAGATGGGCAGCAACATCATCAGAACTAACACCAGAAAATTGCTCTCGCATAACAAGATTTAGTAAAGCAGGTTTAATTTCGAAGAATTCTGCTGTAGTAGCAGGTGGAGCAATAGGTGTGCATAAGAAATCATTATTATTTGTGGTTGTGAAGTCACACAACTTAGTATTTTCAGGAGTACCCATTTTAGCAATAGTAAATAAAATAAACTAGATAAAGTAAATGTAAGTAACTAATTTTTGTGTGTTTTTGATATAGCAAACAAGATAGTGAGTAAAGTAAAACTAGCAACTAATTTTTATTTATTTTGATTTAATGCAGCAAACAAAGTAGTAAATAAAATAAAGCAAGACAAAAACAAAGTAAAGAGATTGCGATGAGGAGACTCCCCTTGCAGCGTGTCTTGATCTCCCCGGCAACGGCGCCAGAAAACAGTCTTGATACGCGTACAACACGCGACCGTTGGGAACCCCCAGAGGAAGGTGTGATGCGTACAGCGGCAAGTTTTCCCTCAGTAAGAAACCAAGATTTAATCGAACCAGTAGGAGCCAAGAAGCACGTTGAAGGTTGATGGCGGCGAGATGTAGTGCGGCGCAACACCAGGGATTCAGGCGCCAACGTGGAACCTGCACAACACAACCAAGATACTTTGCCCCAACGAAACAGTGAGGTTGTCAATCTCACCGGCTTGCTGTAATAAAGGATTAGATGTATAGTGTGGATGATGATTGTTTGCAGAGAACAGTAGAACAATTGCAGTAGATTGTATTTCAGATGTAAAGAATTGGACCGGGGTCCACAGTTCACTAGAGGTGTCTCTCCCATAAGAATAAGCATGTTGGGTGAACAAATTACAGTTGGGCAATTGACAAATAGAGAGGGCATGACCATGCACATACATGATATGATGAGTATAGTGAGATTTAATTGGGCATTACGACAAAGTACATAGACCGCTATCCAGCATGCATCTATGCCTAAAAAGTCCACCTTCAGGTTATCATCCGAACCCCTTCCAGTATTAAGTTGCAAACAATAGACAATTGCATTAAGTATGGTGCGTAATGTAATCAATAACTACATCCTCGGACATAGCATCAATGTTTTATCCCTAGTGGCAACATCACATCCATAACCTTAGGGGTTTCTGTCACTCCCCCAGATTCACGGAGACATGAACCCACTATCGAGCATAAATACTCCCTCTTGGAGTTAAGAGTAAAAACTTGGCCAGAGCCTCTACTAATAACGGAGAGCATGCAAGATCATAAACAACATATAGATATAAATTGATAATCAACATAACATAGTATTCTCTATTCATCGGATCCCAACAAACACAACATGTAGCATTACAGATAGATGATCTTGATCATGTTAGGCAGCTCACAAGATCCGACAATTAAGCATAATGAGGAGAAGACAACCATCTAGCTACTGCTATGGACCCATAGTCCAGGGGTGAACTACTCACTCATCACTCCGGAGGCGACCATGGCGGTGTAGAGTCCTCCGGGAGATGAATCCCCTCTCCGGCAGGGTGCCGGAGGCGATCTCCTGAATCCCCCGAGATCGGATTGGCGGTGGCGGCGTCTCTGGAAGGTTTTCCGTATCGTGGCTCTCGGTACTGGGGGTTTCGCGACGAAGGCTATTTGTAGGCGGAAGGGCAGAGTCGGGAGAGTCACGAGGGGCCCACACGCTAGGGTGGCGCGGCCAGGGCTTGGGCCGCGCCGCCCTAGTGTGGCGCCGCCTCGTGGCCCCACTTCGTCTTCTCTCCGGTGTTCTGGAAGCTTCGTGTGAAAATAGGCCCCTGGGCGTTGATTTCGTCCAATTCCGAGAATATTTCCTTACTAGGATTTCTGAAACCAAAAACAGCAGAAAACAGCAACTGGCTCTTCGGCATCTTGTTAATAGGTTAGTTCCAGAAAATGCATAAATATGACATAAAGTATGCATAAAACATGTAGGTATCATCAATAATGTGGCATGGAACATAAGAAATTATCGATACGTCGGAGACGTATCAGTAGTCACTGTCTTGTCATTGCTTGGTTCCTTCATTGATTGATTGTGTGTACTCTGCGACGATAACAATGCACATTAAAGCGGCGCGGCTATGGTGAAGTTGGAGCCCATCGAGTATGGCCTAGGGCCGACACCTAGCAGCGGCGTGGTTGTGTCCCCTTCTTCTTCTTTTCTCTCCTCTCACGATGAATGTGTTTGAAAGGATAGAGATGATAATCTACATGGGTGAATAGGTTCTACAAAATTTTAGTTCGCCAGCAGTCAATCAAGTTCCTAGTTAAAAAATTATCGGGAGACCTAGTATCTAATCTAAAGGTATAAACGATGCCCCCCATAGGGGGCTTCACAGCGATTTGAGATTCTGGCCATCGGATTGGATTCATTGAGTGCATCTCGGCCGTTCATTTTTTCACCACATCATATAAAAAGGACACCCCATAGTGAAAACCCTAGCCGCATCTCTCCACTCCCCCCAATCCCTGGGGCTGCATCCTTTTCTCTACCCAATCCCCACGTTCCTCTCTCTCCCCCAATCTTCTCAAGACACATACCATTTGATGGTTTCCTCCATGGCTAGGGCAGGGGAGAAGGAAAGCATGGTGGAATCGTTGAGGAGGCGGAGACCAACATGGAGAAGAACCTGCTGCTCTCTCTCCCTTTACTCCCTGCCATGCCCTAGCTCATCCTTTCCCACAACAAAAAGGATTTCTGATTTAGATACTGGAGGAAGAAGAAGAGGTGGCAAGAAGAGGAGCAAGAGGAGGAGAAGGAAGAAGAGAAGATCCCCACCTTTACTGTATGATTCCTCTTGATCCAGATCCAAGGGTAAGTTTCCCACCCTCCATGATCCTATTAGGTTCTGTAAATTGTAAATGGTTGTTTCTAGGTTATTATGGCAGGGGATTAGGAATATCAAGTGAAAACTAGAGGAAATATGTTTCTATATTCCCGTTTCTGGACATACAGGTTCAGAGATTGTCAGTTTCGAGTAGCCAATTGGACGAATCAGAGGAAGCTTATATAGAATGTTTTGTACGTCTCGTTCCTGCGATCGTTTTGAGTGGTCATTCACTCAATTTGGTTCAACGGTTTAGCTGCAGCGATGAAAACAAGTTTCTGGTCTGTTTTTCCAAAAACAGTATTTTAATAGCTTTTATTTAAAGTTTTTCATGTTATTCCATGGTAGATTAAATTTTGTTTCACCATGCTATAGCTAGTGGTACCTTGTAATTCATTCATAGACCAAATATATTTACCTAATTCCCATGAGTAGGTGCCTCAACAGGTAACTGCCCGGAGCAAAGTCGATGGGGTGAAGTTGTCGAGAAAGGTGTGAAGTCATGTTGCAGACGTGGATTTTCCATCCCAGGTGTCTCAGCAACACGTTTGGGATGATGTATTTGCCATCGTCGCACCACATTTAGGTATTTGAGCCATCCTTGCCTTGGCTCCCCACGCCCTTCATTCAACATCTCTTCCTAATTTTACTATACCTTTTTTCCTCACCCATTGCGAGGTTGCAGGTGTGTGCATAAGCCATTTGTGTAAATGCATAAGGGCAAAGACCGTTCAGGGAAGAATACTAACACCTCAACTTGGATTTGTAAGTTGTGTGTTCTCATAGATGCATTCTTATTCATAATTTATATGTGTTTCAATATGGATTCCTTGGTTCATATTAATTGCAGGTTATGCTATTGTCATGAACTTCAAGCAATGAATGTTTTTTATTTTACTTTCTTGTTTTTGTGAATGTCAATTTCATGTACTTCACTGGCATTAAAGGAAAATATTCATATCTTACTGGTATTATATATTCTGTATTTAGAGGGCATAGCTAATTTTCTTGCTGGTTTTTTAGTTTTACATGTGTTGTTGCCTGACCGACAAAGATTATGCCGATGTCACGAGAAGCTTATCATAATAAATTTGTGGGATGGAGCTTCAGGAGTTTGCTGATTTTTCTTTACAGGTTTGTTGCTTTGAGTACAGCTAAAACCGATAGACACAAATTTTCTTTAGTTTATGAGAATTTGTATGACTTTTGAGTTTTGATTATCAATCTGAATCGATGCTAGGAGTAGCTACATTTTTAGCCACATTTGTGTTTTGTGTTAATGAAAACATACGCAATTTGCATCAAACAAATATATTTTGTTGTTCTGCATTTTTTGTGGACTAATGAACGCTGCCTAAACGACGCCGCTTTTCAGTTTTTTAATGGATTAAAGCTGTTTCTTTGCTATTTTATTCATAATTGAATTTTCTTTATTATGACAGCTTATGGACTTGCTAAGAAGGAATGTAAAGTGGAGGCATCAGAGCTTGCTCTCTCAAATCTTGGTCTGGTCAGTTATATAGGCTATTGGACTAGAGTACTTTTGGAATTTCTGAAGAACCATAAGAACAATTTATTTATCAATGTTAGCAGTGTCTTCCTTTCCTTCTATCCTACTTTATTGCTTTAGATTTTGTATTATCCTTTTTTTCTCGAGAAGAATGCAGAATACTTACATCTCAATTGAAAGGTAGAAACGAGGGCAGAATACATGAAACAAACAACAAACGAAAATACAGATCAATGTTCATTCCAATCCTTTGGTAGAGCAGTGTGCAAATCTAGAGCCCCTGAACGATTCCCCTTATTTGTACTGTTTTCAACAGCTGATCCAACTGTGATGTAGTAGCCAGCACCTTTTTCTTTTATCGGATCCATATGATGAATTCGATCTACTTTATCCAATTTGTCTGCTGTTATTCCTTTCAATGTCAAGCAAAACTAGGCTTTGTAATTTATCATTTATAGTTGACTTATTGCCTTATTATCATTTATAGTTGACTTATTGAAAAACGATGAATATATTCTCATGGATATGTTACATAACCTTTTCTAATGATGCACATCGGCTTCACGCTTCCAATCTTCTATCTAGGGTAACCGAACATGGTTCACTTGAAACTGTTTTGTAATGATGAGAATATTTTGCTCCCTTCTGGTTTTGGTAGTTAAGATATATGCAACCAAATAATGTCAGATGGTGGTCAGAAACTGATAGTTTAAACCTTGAATACTGTTTGTATTTTCCCTTTATGCTTATAGCAGTTACCTATTCTACAATGCTCTCAAAGATTTTCTTCACTGTAGAAGAGCCGCATTCATTTGATGGCTTCTTTTATGTATGATTCCCTTATATATTGTTTTAGCTTCTTATGCATTTCAAAAGTAGCTATATGCATAGAGATAGGGCAAGGGTGTGCAAGAAGTTGTTGTATGATCTGAAACATTATAATATTATTATCACATTCTCTCTGTAAGAGGCGTTTGTGAGGTTGCAACCTATATATTAGATACCCTGTCTGTTGTACTGTTTTAAATTCAATTTGCAAATCAGCCAACACATTGCACAACCAAACCACATAGATATATGCAATCTACTGGTGTTACTACTGTGATTTCTTTGCAACTGAATAATTTGCTTTTGTTTTATTAACTTAGGCCAGTCAACCATTTATTAAGGTGGCACCACTATAAAGTGTCGACAAGAAAGAGCATGGGTCGCTGCAGGCACATCGTACATGAGCACGACTCCGGCCGACGGACAATGAGAGGTAACGTTAGTTCACTGATGAACTGTTTTTACTTTCAGCATATGATTATTCGACCAAATACTGTCAACATACTATTGTCCTGCTCGCCAAGTATTCCCAACATAAGAACATAGCTGATAAATTTGCTACTCGAGCCGTAACTACTCAAACATTAACTTTAATTAGTGTTTTTGTTTTCCTTTTGAGGTTTATTATCAGGTCTGTAGATGCATGATGTTGCATAATGCATCCCATGCTTTGCTTAATCTGTTGTTATGCTACTCGTGTTCTAAGCCAAATGCTTCTTTAGATGTGTTCTAAGCCAAATTCTTCTTTAAATGTGTTCTAAGACAAAGGTGTTTCTATTATTGACCCTCATGTTAAATTTTGTCGCTTTGAATGTATAATTAGTGGTAATTAATTGCATGGTGATAGCATTATGATAAAATTGAATTTGGAATAAATAATTTGTGTCACTTTTAAATGTATAACAATTTAGAACAAATTTCTTCGCGCAAGAATGGTTAGAATAACTGAATCTCTACTAATAAAACGTCAATACGGCCGTGGTAGGTCGTCGCCCTTTTTACTATTGTACCCTCCGACCGAATTCGTTCTCCGACAAATGATACTCCTGATACCGGTTTGGTTTCGTGTTTTCCTTGCTCTGTATCACGTCGTATTTCCCCTGCTCTACCTCACGCAGTCACGCCGCTGCGAGACGGCATCCCGGCATGGCAATCCAATCTGGGCCGGGCCAGCAGCGGAGAGGGAGCTTGCGGGGGCGATCTAGACGACGAGGCGTCTCGTGGCTTCAATCTGCTGGCGGAGAGGGAGCTTGTGGGGCGACTTAGACGACGAGGCAGAGGAATTCGGGGAAGCGCTGCTCCAGGCCGGCGTCGGATTGTTGTGGAGGCGCTGCTTAGTCGGAGCCACCGAATTGCCGCTGGAGCCTGGGGCCGCGCGGTCAGGAGGGAGCCAGGGCGGAGGTCGTCGCTGGAGCAGTGGGATCAGGGACGCGCGAAGGTAGAGAAGAGGCGGCTCTCCGACTCGGGGTACAAACTGCCGTTCTGTGTGCCTGGAGGTCGATGCCCATGAGGGGATGCGCCATGACCGTCTAAGCGCGGCTGCTGCTCGCGGGGACATGTCCGTCTAGGCGCGGCGGAGGCTGACACACAGCAGGACGACACTCGCGTCCCCAGCACGGCCGACTACCGAGGTGGCCGCCCTCGGCCCCAACGGTCCTACTCCCACCAGGCAATCGATGCTTATATCTTTCATTTTGGGGAAGAACGACGGCCATTTTCTTTTCCATCTGAACTCTGAAGAACCAGACAAATACTTTCTGAAGAAGTGCAGCGGAGGACTATGGGATTGGGGCATCTTATCGCTTGCCACCTTCCATTTTTTGTCCTTCCACTTTCTGATATTCACGGCTACGCTCATGCAGTTTACTAAACCCAATTTTGTTAGTATTGGCGTGCATTATTAGGGTGGTTATATTGCCCCCTCGAAATTAGGGCTCCACTTTGACTATAAATTAAACATGTTCAATGCAAATTATATGTTATATAAATTATACTACTAGGTTCATATTTGAAGAAGTTTCCAAATGTATAATTTTATCGCAAATGAATTAGATTTTGTTAGTTAATTTTATGGTTAAAGTTGGGCTTAAATTTCAAGGGGGGGGGGGGGGGGGGGGTTATAGTAGTAATTCATAATGGAGGTAGTACTATTTTTCAAATTTTGTGTAAAAGTCGATTAGACTGATAAAGGTATGAAAGAGTCTATTTCTAAAGTTATTGACTTGGCATAATGTGGTGCATCCAAGCGGCTGCACACAATGAATCATATGTGTCTGCTTTTAGAAAATTTATTATTGGTAATGACTAAATATATGTAGTTATGTTTAATTAAGATATGTATGTACAATACACATTACACATTTAACTATCTTCTATTATGATGTACTACATAACATTTGTACTAGGAAGGATAATCAAAATTTATCACCACTTCCGATGTCACACCGTCACTATGGTGACCAGAACATATTTTCTCCCCAAATATGTTCCCTCTTCTATGACCCATATATTTTTTTCCCAGCTCGTAGCAACGCACGGGCATTATGCTAGTTATGGTAAAATTGATAATGTGTCCTTGTGAATGCCGTACTAAGACATTTCAGATTGGGTCACCTATGCCCTTCATGTTCCTCTGTTTCGCTATCTTTGTTGATAGCTCAATATATCCATGCCATTGTTGAGGCAAGGGTAGCGTCTATCCTGATCGTTTATAGCATGTTTATTTGACACTTATCCATTAGTAATGTATCATGTATATTTCTCTTGTGATCTATACGAATTTATCACACAAATTCCTCTAGGTAATCTTCCTGTTTGTGGAGAATATTTCTCTTGCAGGCCAATGAGGTGCTGAGATAAGTGCTCAGGTTTACCTTGAAACATATAGTCTCTGAGTTGATTGACCTGGATATTTGAGAAAATGAGGTATGTTACCATGGCGTTAGTTTTCGTTATTACTTGCATCTCCTTATTAACCATCTGCTACATGTGTTTGCCTCATGAAATTATTTTCTTTGCAGCATACCAGATTTTTTTGTAATGTTTTCCTGACCAAGCTTAGCACTGCACCTCGTCTTCGTTTATTGCCACAAATCTTTGGCCCCCTTATGGTATTGGATATAGGTGATTTAATCCAGAGTGCGCAGGTACCATTGGAATGCCCATGTAATTACATTTGAAACTTCTAGCTATTTTATGTGAGATCTGCAAGTTTCCCAGTCTTCTTAGTATGTCTTTTGTCGGTCGACTGAACATAAGGGAGAAGCTAGCTTTTCTTTCAAATGCCAGACTTGGTTATATATCTGGCTAATTGGTTCCTTGATATACTGTTTTACATGGAATTCATTTGTCCTAAATAGGCGGATGCTTTGGTGTCCACACATGCGTCTATTGCCTAATTTTCAAATTCAATGTCAGATCCACGAAAACAAAAGCTGGTTCGGTTCCAATGAAATGTATTTACTTTCATGAAAATATGAGATGTTACTGATTTTTAAATTTGTAACTTTTACTACATAATGTACCCAATGACAACACTTTCTAGACTTCTACCTTTATGTAAAGGATAGGAAAATATTTCTGACTTGTAGTGATCCTGAACACTGTGTGTTCAATTTTAATTCGACAGGATAAGTAGGCCCCTCTTTAATTTTTTAGAAACGAACTCAGAAACTTTGACAGTTCGAAGTTTTGCATGCTTGCTAATTAAAGAAGATGCCTATAGAAAGCAAAATACGCAAAGAAACTCCCTGTAGTTTAGTTGCCCATTTCGAAGGAAATATCTGCCGTTTGACGCTCAAACTGTTACGCTTAGCCATTACATCAGTGCATAAGTTACTTGGCGGTAAGGTATTCTTTCCCTCATGAACATTTGTATTGAAGAAATTGTTCTTTCTTCTTATGATAATTATATATACATATCATACCCTTTTGCTCTGTTTATTTTATTATGCCCACCCAAGGGCATGCTACAGTGTTCCCCTTTTTACTTCGATGGACTCTTATTGGTGATGAAATGAGAGAGTTGTGATTTTGTGTGTGTATAATATAGCTGGGCGGAATTGGCTGCGGATCGGTCCAAAGTTCCTGTATTCAGGCGCTACTTGCCGCAAGTAGGCCTCGGATGTGATTTTTCTGATCTTAGAAAAGAACTCCATTTGAAGAAACTGACTTATTTGGTTCATAAATTCGTGCATACATTGCTTCCCAGTCATCTACGTAAAAAGAGTTTATACACATTATGGATTCTATTTCTGTTGATGCAGGTTTATTAATAGTTGTCATCTACGTACTTAATTATCATGGGTCGATTCTCTTCCTAGCTTCTTTGTCATGTAAGCTTTAGTAAAACAAATGGCTCCGAGATGTGTAACTGTTAGTGCTTAACATCAAGATTTGTCTATGCCACATAAGAGGTGGCCTGGCCTATCTGTGCTTAAAATTTTGGGCATGAATTTTCCCCTTGATACCAGACTCTACTAATGTATCGGGCTGTCTACTATTTTCATAATCTTTACAAGGTTTGGCTTGAATCATTGTGTAAATACTACTAGCACTTTTAGAATCAGCCAAGGACATTATATATGTTTCTCCTTTTTGTGTGTGTGTAAATTCAATCATGTCTAGCCCGATCATAGCCCATTAGCTTGCATATATACTAGTTTTGTACCATACAATACTTTCTCTTCATATATTTATATTTAGTGTTAGCTTTGTGTTATCACCAGATTTTGACCACATTAGAGATGGGCCGTGATTTAAATGGGCTTAGAGAATATGCACGAAAAATGTTCCTGAATCGGCCTCGTACAAGAGTTTGGGCTAGATTGCCCGTGTATCTGTAAATTATAGTAGGTTACGTGTCGGTTAGAATTAAGAGATAGAGTTTAACTCGTACACAGTTGGGTTTATTCCCAAGTTAGAAAGTCTACGGACTATAAATATGTATCTAGGGTTATTGAGAAAGGAGGACGATCACGTTCGCAACAAACCAATCAGGGCGCATCGCCACCCCTTGTTTCGAGGGTTTCTTCCGGGTAAGCGCCATGCTGCCTAGATCGCATCTTGCGATCTAGGCAGTATCAAGTTTATTCGTTGTTCATGCGTTGCTCGTACTGAAGCCTTGTTGATGGCGAGCAACGCCGTTATCATAGATATGTTAGGGTTAGCATCGATACTTTCGTGATGTATTCGCTTAGTTATGCTATCCCTAGATATCTAGCTGCCTTTACACCTGTTTTAGGTGTAGGTGCAGCACCTTGCTTAGTCTTTATTTAGTAGATTTGATCTGTTATGGTCGTTCCTTTTTTCCCAAGGATTAGTTTGATATCTGCATAGTTAGGCCTTGCAAACGGGTTGAATGATCCAGTAGTGCGTAAGGTATAGTTTGCTGGTCCTAGAGGGGATGTTCCGGGAATCAACTCTACGTTAGTTTTTAGGCCTTGTCTAGGGCTGGTTTTCTATTATCTTTCGTATCTGCCAGGCTCAACTACGTGTAGGATGTTCCGGTTATGCGGTGAAAACCCTAGATCGTCGTAGATCGCTTTAACTTAATATTGATCAAGCAGGACCACCATGATATCGTAGATCCAATACGAATCATGGGTGGATCGGCTCCTTGAGCCGATTCACAGGATAACCTGAGAGCCGATCGAGGCTCGTATTTAATGTTTACGTGTATGCCATGCAGGAAACTAGTCGAAGCAATCCATCACCTTCTTGACCAGGTATAGGTCAGGTGGCACGCCCTTGCACCAGCTTGGACGTGTGCCGGAGCATTGCGGGCCATCGCCCGAGGGACCAGGGCCCACCAGCAGTCCTGGGAGCCTCCCGGCTCTCCGTGTTGCCCGTCGCTGCTCGCCGGTGGGTTTTGGCAGGCAACACATTCTGGCACGCACGGTGGGACTTTCTTCTACATCAACTGCATCAACATCTGCATCAGAGATGGCGGAAGACCCAGTCACGTACGAAGATCTGACTGAGGAGCGTAAGAAGAAGTATAATGAGCTTAAAGCTCTCTTCGAAGCCGACCTCATCGGCTCTTTCAAGAGGACCCGCACACATGGCATTAGGTGGAAAGGGTTCTCAGCTGAAGGCGCTCTCGATGAAGTGGATCTGTCTACTTCTTCAGAAGAACGCACCAGAGCTCTGCGCCAGGAAATTAATTACATGGTGGCTCATTCGCTACACCGTCATTCTGAGAGCCTGGTGAACGCTTTAGAGCGCGTTGCGCTTCGCGTGGTCCAGGAAATCATGAAGCATCAGTACTCTCCGTCAGGACCTACCCTAGGGACTCACCAAGGAGAAATACCGTTCCAGACCAGGCCGCAACTGCCATTCGCGCTAGCATCTCCAGAGCCGCCGGGTTCGCCGGCATACGTCATCTACAAGATCGGAGGCGATCCTAGCGATTACCAGTTCCTGTATGAACCACCTAAGGAAATCCCGCACGGATACATGTGCACATACGTGCCGGACTGCAATAACTTGGCGCGCACGAACCAGATTACAACAGGAGGGATTTCTGGAGCAGCAGGAGGGATTTCTGGAGCGGATCCTGAGAAGCAGGTGTGGCTAGCTAAATATGCCACCGCAACGAGTCATCAAAGCTCGGCCCCTGCAACTAACACCGTGGACCAGATCAGTGCAATCTTGAGAGACCAGTTCGGCATGGTGCCAAAGAGGAGGGCAATCGGCTATTCCAAGCCGTACCCCAACGAGTATGATTTGATTCCCCTACCGCCCAAGTATCGGCTCCCTGAGTTCTCAAAGTTTAGTGGATCAGAAGGGTCTAGTTCAATTGAGCATGTGAGCCGATATTTGGCGTAGTTGGGCATGATTTCAGCATCAGACCAGTTACGTGTAAGGTTTTTTGCGCAATCTCTCACAGGATCAGCTTTTCGGTGGTACACTTCGCTGCCGCCAGATTCAATCCGGACGTGGAAGCAGATGGAAGAGCAGTTCCACATGCAATATCACTCAGAAGCTACCGAGGCTGGCATTGCCGATCTGGCGCAAGTACGACAGAAGCGTGGAGAGACGGTATCGGAATACATTCAGCGCTTCAGGACCGTCAGGAACCGATGTTATTCGGCTCGTTTGAATGAGAAAGAAGCAGTCGATCTGGCAGTGTTGGGTCTCGTGTCGCCGATCAAGGACATAGCTTTCCAAGCGGAATACACTTCACTGGCGCATATGGTTCAGAAACTATCGTTGTATGAGCAGCGCCACCCAGAATTGTACCAGGACAAATTCAAACGCCCGGTAAGCCTGGTTGAGACAGAAGAGGATGAAGACTCCGCAGGAGACCAGGAGGTAGCTGTGGCTGAATGGGCTCGGGGGGCAAACCCTGTGTCCTGCAAATGGGTGAAACCACAAGGTCCTGCAAAGGGTTTTGACTTCGACGTAAGCAAATCTGAGCAGATTTTCGATCTATTGCTTAAGGAGAAGCAGCTGAAGTTACCCGAATGCCATAAAATCCCTACGGCGCAAAAGATGAACGGAAGGCCATACTGCAAGTGGCATCACTCGTTCACCCATACCACCAGCGACTGCAAAGTGTTGCATCAGCAAATCCAAATAGCGATAGAACAAGGCCGTCTGATTTTCAGCCAGTATGCCCTGAAAGTGGACACGCAACCGTTTCCTGCCGTTAACATGGTGGAGTGCAATCACCCCATGAGACGCCAGCCAGATTTCTCGTTCAGTATTAACATGGCAGGGCCTGTATACCACCCTGGTAGGGACAAAGAAGAGAGCAGCCGCTTTGTTTTATATTTGTGTCTTGCAAGTTGTTTACTACTGTAGCAACCTCTCCTTATCTTAGTTTTGTGTTTTGTTGTGCCAAGTGAAGCCTCTAATCGAAGGTTGATACTAGATTTAGATTTCTGCGCAGAAACAGATTTCTATCTGTCACGAATCTGGGCTGTTTTCTCTGTAGAAAAATCAGAAAAATATGCCAATTTACGTGCGTGTTCCTCAGATATGTACACAACTTTCATTAGTTTTGAGTTTTCTGATTTGAGCAAGTCTGGTGCCCCAATAAAATTCGTCTTTACGGACTGTTCTGTTTTGACAGATTCTGCCTTTTATTTCGCATTGCCTCTTTTGCTATGTGGGATGGATTTCTTTGTTCCATTAAACTCCAGTAGCTTTGGGCAATGTCCAGAAGTGTTAAGAATGATTGTGTCACCTCTGAACATATGAGTTTTTGATTATGCACTAACCCTCTAATGAAGTTTATGAGAAGTTTGGTGTGAAGGAAGTTTTCAAGGGTCAAGAGAGGAGGATGATATATGATCAAGAAGAGTGAAAAGTCTAAGCTTGGGGATGCCCCCTTGGTTCATCCCTGCATATTTCAAGAAGACTCAAGCGTCTAAGCTTGGGGATGCCCAAGGCATCCCCTTCTTCATCAACTTATCAGGTTTCTTCTATTGAAACTATATTTTTATTCGGTCACATCTTATGTGCTTTACTTGGAGCGTCTGTGTGTTTTTATTTTTGTTTGTGTTTGAATAAATTCGGATCCTAGCAATCCTTGTTTGGGAGAGATACACGCTCCGCTTTTTCATATGAACACTTGTTCTTCGTTTTACTTTTAATGTTCAATGATAAAAGTTGGAAGCTACAATACTTATCTTTATTTGGTTGGAAGCAGAAAATGCCTCATATGTCTTGGATAATTTGATACTTGGCAATTGTTTTGAGCTCTCAAGTAGATCATAAGTTTTTGCATGTAGTTTAAACCTATTAGTGGAGAACTACCGTAAAGCTTGTTAAAATTGGTTTGCATAATTGATCTCTCTTAAGGTCTAGATATTTTCTGGTAAAGTGTTTGAGCAACAAGGAAGACAGTGTAGAGTATTATAATGCTTGCAATATGTTCTTATGAAAGTCTTGCTGTACCGGTTCATACTTGTGTTTGCTTCAAACAACCTTGCTAGCCTAAGCCTTGTACTGAGAGGAAATGCTTCTCGTGCATTCAAAACCCTGAGCCAAAACCTATGCCATTTGTGTCCACCATACCTACCTACTATGTGGTATTTCCTACCATTCCAAAGTAAATTGCTTGAGTGCTACCTTTAAACAATTCAAAATCTATTACCTCTGATTTGTGTCAATGTTTTATAGCTCATGAGGAAGTATGTGGTGTTTATCTTTCAATTTTGTTGGGCAACTTTCACCAATGGACTAGTGGCTTCATCCGCTTATCCAATAATTTTGCAAAAAGAGCTGGCAATGGGATTCCCAGTCCCAAATTAATTAACAAAAATAGACACTCCTCCATGGTATGTGATTGTTGGACAGCACCCGAAGGATTCGGTTAGCCATGGCTTGAGAAAGCAAAGGTGGGGAGGAGTGTCATCATAATAAAACTAAAATAAAAAAAGGCACTCCTTCATGGTATGAGATTGTTGGCAGGCACCCGAGGATTTGGTTAGCCATGGTTTGTGAAAGAAAGGTTGGAAGGAGTGCCACCCAAAAATAAAAATAAAATGGGAGCCGCTCTTTGAAGGTTTGTCTGGCAAGGGGGTTAGAGTGCCCACTACCATTCGTTGACAACAACAAACACCTCTCAAAACTTTACTTTTGTGCTCTCTTTATGTTTTCAAAACCAAAGCTCTAGCACAAATATAGCAATCAATGCTTCCCTCTGCGAAGGGCCATTCTTTTACTTTATGTTGAGTCAGTATACCTACTTCCTTCCATCTTAGAAGCAAACACTTGTGTTAACTGTGCATTGATTCTTACATACTTGCATATTTGCATTCATCATATTACTTTGTGTTGACAATTATCCATGAGGTATGCATGTTGAAAGTTGAAAGCAACCGCTAAAACTTATATCTTCCTTTATGTTGCTTCGATGCCTTTACTTTGAATCTATTGCTTTATGAGTTAACTCTTGTGCAAGACTTTTGATGCTTGTCTTGAAAGTACTATTCATGAAAAGTTTTGCTATATGTTATCTACTTGTTAGCAACTATAGATCATTGCCTTGAGTCACTTCATTCATTTCATATGCTTTGTAATAGTATGATCAAGGTTATGTAAGTAGCATGTCACTACAGAAATTATTCTTTTTATCGTTTACCTGCTCGGGACGAGCAGGAACTAAGCTTGGGGATGCTGATACGTCTCCAACGTATCCATAATTTCTGTCGTTCCATGCTTGTTTTATGACAATAATTACATGTTTTGCTTGCACTTTATGATGATTTCATGCATTTTCCGGAACTAACCTATTAACGAGATGCCACAGTGCGGTTCTGTTTGCTGTTTTTGGTTCCAGAAAGGCTGTTCGGGTAATATTCTCGGAATTGGACGAAATCAACGCCAAACCTCCTATTTTTCCCGGAAGGCTCCAGACCACCGAAGAAGAGTCAGAGAGGGGCCAGGGGGCCACCACACCACAAGGCGGCGCGGGCCAGACCCTGGCCGCGCCGGCCTAGGGTGTGGCGCCCCCAGGTGCCCCCCTGCGCCGCCTCTTCGCCTATAAAACCCCTTTCGACCTAAAAACGCAGTACCAATTGACGAAACTCCAGAAAGACTCCAGGGGTGCCGCCATCGTCGCGAAACTCCAATTCGGGGGACAGAACTCTGTTCCGGCACCCTGCCGGAACGGGGAAGTGCCCCCGGAAGCCATCTCCATCAACGCCATCGCCTCCGCCATGCTCCGTGAGTAGTTCCCCCATGGACTACGGGTTCTAGCAGTAGCTATGTCGGTATACTCTCCCCCATGTACTTCAATACAATGGTCTCATGAGCTGCCTTACATGATTGAGATTCATATGATGTAATCGGTGTTGTGTTTGTTGGGATCCGATGGATGATACATTATGATTAGTCTATCTATAAAGTTTGTGAAGTTATTGTTGCTGCAATCTTGTTATGCTTAATGCTTGTCACTAGGGCCCGAGTGGCATGATCTTAGATTTGAGCTCTATACTTGTTGCTTAGATTGTATCTACAAGTTGTATGCACATGTCACTGTCCGGAACCAAAGGCCCCGAAGTGACAGAAATCGGGACAACCGGAGGGGATGGCGGTGATGTGAGGGACACATGTTTTCACGGAGTGTTAATGCTTTGCTCCGGTGCTCTATTAAAAGGAGTACCTTAATATCCAGTAGTTTCCTTTGAGGCCCGGCTGCCACCGGCTGGTAGGACAAAAGATGTTGTGCAAGTTTCTCATTGCGAGCACGTACGACTATAATTGGAAAACATGCCTACATAATTAATAATCTTGATGTTCTATCTTAATGCTTTGATTCCTATCAATTGCCCAACTGTAATTTGTTCACCCAACACTTGTCACTTATTGGAGAGTTACCACTAGTGTAGATCGCTGGGAACCCCGGTCCATCTCTCATCATTACATACTCGTTCTATATGTCATTGGAAGTAGTATCAACTATTTTCTGGTGCCATCGCTCTCATATTGCTATTACTGCTGCTGTGTTACTGTTACTACTGCTCTCATATTACTGCTACTTTCACATCACCCCTGTTGCTAGTGCTTTTCCAGGTGCAGCTGAATTGACAACTCAATTGTTAAGGCTTATAAGTATTCTTTACCTCCCCTTGTGTCGAATCAATAAATTTAGGTTATACTACCCTCGAAGACTATCGCGATCCCCTATACTTGTGGGTCATCAAGACTGTTTTCTGGCGCCGTTGCCGGGGAGGCATAGCTCTACTCATAAGTTCACCTGGGGAGTACACTCTACCTCTCTCTCTGTTTTTATTTTGTTTTTGTTTTGCTTAGTTTACTTTTGCCTAGTTTATTTGTGCTTAGTTTATTTCCGTCTAGTTTTATTTTGCCTAGTTTACTTTGCTTAGTTTACTTTTGTCTAGTTTATTTCAGTTTTGTTTTATTTTCCTCATATACCCAAAAATCCATAAAAATTTGAAAAACCAAAAAATTAAAAACTGCTGTTATGGGAGAACCTACAACCTACTTGGAGCTTATAGAATGTTATAATAATTATAGAGAATCAAGAACTGGTAAAATAATGAGTGCTATGATAGAGAAATTAAATACAATTGCTAGAATCTTGCTTAGACGCCATGATATAAACTGTTGCTCTCAACAGGATACTAAACATCTTAAATTTCAATGTGGCTTTAGTGAGGAATTTTTTATTAAGAACTATAACCGGAATTGCTATATTCATTATGGGTTCGAAGAGGTAGAACAATTTGTCTTATTTATGGGAGCCTCCGAGATAGAATCCTTCATGGTTGAGAATTATGAAACTTGTGCTATTTGTAAGGACCTTAAAGATTATGTCTCTACTATCCTTAATTCTTGCATAGAATGCTACAGTAGGAATCCTTATATCCTTGATTATAAAGAGAGACACATTAATGCACAAGAATGCACTCACAATTTGCAGGAACCGGTGGAAGAAGAAATTGATGAACCTGAAAGCTCATTGGATGAAAAAGAGGAGGAAATTGATGAACCTGAAAGCTCATTGGATGAAAAAGAAGAGGAGAGCGACGAACAAAAGGGGAAAGAATGGATTAGCTACCCATGCCAACCTTCTAATGAGAGTAACTCTTTATCTCTTACACTATTTGATTGTCCTCCATGCTTACCGAAAGAGGTTGAATGTTGTGTTCCTGTTGATTCTCTTGAAATATTACCTATGAGTAAAACTTGTGAAAATAATTATGCTACTATTATATATGATAATCCATGCTACTTTGATAAATCTTATGATAATGCTTTGTTTGTGCCTGATGTCGAAATGCATGGTACTAAAGAATTTTGCATGGCAAATGTTTATGATAAAGCTCTAGATGATGGTCCTATGTTACTTGATACTATTAATTGTACTACTAATGAAAATGGGATTGGAGAGTTCTTGACTTATTCTATGAGTCCCATATCTCTTGAGATTGATCAATCATCATGTTATACTATTGATAAAAGTGAGTTTGAAAGTTTTAATTCCACTATTCTTGAACTTGATAAAAATTATGTGTTTGGAAATTATGAAAAGTATGCTGCATGTGATAGTATATTGTTGAGTTTGTTCATGAAGCTACTGAAAATTATTATGAGAGAGGAAAATATGGTTGTAGAAATTTGCATGGTACTAAAACACCTCTCTATGTGCTTAAAATCTTGAAATTACACTTGTTCTATCTTCCTATGCTTGTTACTTTGCTTTTCATGAACTTGTTTATGTACAAGATTCCTATGCATAGGAAGCATGTTAGAATTAAATGTGTTTTGGATTTGCCTCTTGATGCTCTCTTTTGCTTCAAATACTATTTCTTGTGAGTGCATCATTAAAACTGCTGAGCCCATCTTAATGGCTATAAAGAAAACAACTTCTTGGGAGATAACCCATGTGTTATTTTGCTACAGTACTTTGTTTTATATTTGTGTCTTGGAAGTTGTTTACTACTGTAGCAACCTCTCCTTATCTTAGTTTTGTGTTTTGTTGTGCCAAGTGAAGCCTCTAATCGAAGGTTGATACTAGATTTGGATTTCTGCGCAGAAACAGATTTCTATCTGTCACGAATCTGGGCTGTTTTCTCTGTAGAAAAATCAGAAAAATATGCCAATTTACGTGCGTGTTCCTCAGATATGTACGCAACTTTCATTAGTTTTGAGTTTTCTGATTTGAGCAAGTCTGGTGCCCCAATAAAATTCGTCTTTACGGACTGTTCTGTTTTGACAGATTCTGTCTTTTATTTCGCATTGCCTCTTTTGCTATGTGGGATGGATTTCTTTGTTCCATTAAACTCCAGTAGCTTTGGGCAATGTCCAGAAGTGTTAAGAATGATTGTGTCACCTCTGAACATATGAGTTTTTGATTATGCACTAACCCTCTAATGAAGTTTATGAGAAGTTTGGTGTGAAGGAAGTTTTCAAGGGTCAAGAGAGGAGGATGATATATGATCAAGAAGAGTGAAAAGTCTAAGCTTGGGGATGCCCCCGTGGTTCATCCCTGCATATTTCAAGAAGACTCAAGCGTCTAAGCTTGGGGATGCCCAAGGCATCCCCTTCTTCATCAACTTATCAGGTTTCTTCTATTGAAACTATATTTTTATTCGGTCACATCTTATGTGCTTTACTTGGAGCGTCTGTGTGTTTTTATTTTTGTTTGTGTTTGAATAAATTCGGATCCTAGCAATCCTTGTTTGGGAGAGATACACGCTCCGCTTTTTCATATGAACACTTGTTCTTCGTTTTACTTTTAATGTTCAATGATAAAAGTTGGAAGCTACAATACTTATCTTTATTTGGTTGGAAGCAGAAAATGCCTCATATGTCTTGGATAATTTGATACTTGGCAATTGTTTTGAGCTCTCAAGTAGATCATAAGTTTTTGCATGTAGTTTAAACCTATTAGTGGAGAACTACCGTAAAGCTTGTTAAAATTGGTTTGCATAATTGATCTCTCTTAAGGTCTAGATATTTTCTGGTAAAGTGTTTGAGCAACAAGGAAGACAGTGTAGAGTATTATAATGCTTGCAATATGTTCTTATGAAAGTCTTGCTGTACCGGTTCATACTTGTGTTTGCTTCAAACAACCTTGCTAGCCTAAGCCTTGTACTGAGAGGAAATGCTTCTCGTGCATTCAAAACCCTGAGCCAAAACCTATGCCATTTGTGTCCACCATACCTACCTACTATGTGGTATTTCCTACCATTCCAAAGTAAATTGCTTGAGTGCTACCTTTAAACAATTCAAAATCTATTACCTCTGATTTGTGTCAATGTTTTATAGCTCATGAGGAAGTATGTGGTGTTTATCTTTCAATTTTGTTGGGCAACTTTCACCAATGGACTAGTGGCTTCATCCGCTTATCCAATAATTTTGCAAAAAGAGCTGGCAATGGGATTCCCAGTCCCAAATTAATTAACAAAAATAGACACTCCTCCATGGTATGTGATTGTTGGACGGCACCCGAAGGATTCGGTTAGCCATGGCTTGAGAAAGCAAAGGTGGGGAGGAGTGTCATCATAATAAAACTAAAATAAAAAAGGCACTCCTTCATGGTATGAGATTGTTGGCAGGCACCCGAGGATTCGGTTAGCCATGGTTTGTGAAAGAAAGGTTGGAAGGAGTGCCACCCAAAAATAAAAATAAAATGGGAGCCGCTCTTTGAAGGTTTGTCTGGCAAGGGGGTTAGAGTGCCCACTACCATTCGTTGACAACAACAAACACCTCTCAAAACTTTACTTTTGTGCTCTCTTTATGTTTTCAAAACCAAAGCTCTAGCACAAATATAGCAATCAATGCTTCCCTCTGCGAAGGGCCATTCTTTTACTTTATGTTGAGTCAGTATACCTACTTCCTTCCATCTTAGAAGCAAACACTTGTGTTAACTGTGCATTGATTCTTACATACTTGCATATTTGCATTCATCATATTACTTTGTGTTGACAATTATCCATGAGGTATGCATGTTGAAAGTTGAAAGCAACCGCTAAAACTTATATCTTCCTTTGTGTTGCTTCGATGCCTTTACTTTGAATCTATTGCTTTATGAGTTAACTCTTGTGCAAGACTTTTGATGCTTGTCTTGAAAGTACTATTCATGAAAAGTTTTGCTATATGTTATCTACTTGTTAGCAACTATAGATCATTGCCTTGAGTCACTTCATTCATTTCATATGCTTTGTAATAGTATGATCAAGGTTATGTAAGTAGCATGTCACTACAGAAATTATTCTTTTTATCGTTTACCTGCTCGGGACGAGCAGGAACTAAGCTTGGGGATGCTGATACGTCTCCAACGTATCCATAATTTCTGTCGTTCCATGCTTGTTTTATGACAATACTTACATGTTTTGCTTGCACTTTATGATGATTTCATGCATTTTCCGGAACTAACCTATTAACGAGATGCCACAGTGCCAGTTCCTGTTTTCTGCTGTTTTTGGTTCTAGAAAGGCTGTTCGGGCAATATTCTCGGAATTGGACGAAATCAACGCCAAACCTCCTATTTTTCCCGGAAGGCTCCAGAACACCGAAGAAGAGTCGGAGAGGGGCCAGGGGGCCACCACACCACAAGGCGGCGCGGGCCAGACCCTGGCCGCGCCGGCCTAGGGTGTGGCGCCCTGTGTGCCCCCTGCGCCGCCTCTTCGCCTATAAAACCCCTTTCGACCTAAAAACGCAGTACCAATTGACGAAACTCCAGAAAGACTCCAGGGGCGCCGCCACCATCGCGAAACTCCAATTCGGGGGACAGAACTCTGTTCCGGCACCCTGCCGGAACGGGGAAGTGCCCCCGGAAGCCATCTCCATCAACGCCATCGCCTCCGCCATGCTCCGTGAGTAGTTCCCCCATGGACTACGGGTTCTAGCAGTAGCTATGTCGGTATACTCTCCCCCATGTACTTCAATACAATGGTCTCATGAGCTTCCTTACATGATTGAGATTCATATGATGTAATCGGTGTTGTGTTTGTTGGGATCCGATGGATGATACATTATGATTAGTCTATCTATAAAGTTTGTGAAGTTATTGTTGCTGCAATCTTGTTATGCTTAATGCTTGTCACTAGGGCCCGAGTGGCATGATCTTAGATTTGAGCTCTATACTTGTTGCTTAGATTGTATCTACAAGTTGTATGCACATGTCACTGTCCGGAACCAAAGGCCCCGAAGTGACAGAAATCGGGACAACCGGTGGGGATGGCGGTGATGTGAGGGACACATGTTTTCACGGAGTGTTAATGCTTTGCTCCGGTGCTCTATTAAAAGGAGTACCTTAATATCCAGTAGTTTCCTTTGAGGCCCGGCTGCCACCGGCTGGTAGGACAAAAGATGTTGTGCAAGTTTCTCATTGCGAGCACGTACGACTATAATTGGAAAACATGCCTACATAATTAATAATCTTGATGTTCTATCTTAATGCTTTGATTCCTATCAATTGCCCAACTGTAATTTGTTCACCCAACACTTGTCACTTATTGGAGAGTTACCACTAGTGTAGATCGCTGGGAACCCCGGTCCATCTCTCATCATTACATACTCGTTCTATATGTCATTGGAAGTAGTATCAACTATTTTCTGGTGCCATCGCTCTCATATTGCTAGTACTGCGTCTTTGTATTACATTACTGCTCTCATATTACTGCTACTTTCACATCACCCCTGTTGCTAGTGCTTTTCCAGGTGCAGCTGAATTGACAACTCAATTGTTAAGGCTTATAAGTATTCTTTACCTCCCCTTGTGTCGAATCAATAAATTTGGGTTATACTACCCTCGAAGACTATCGCGATCCCCTATACTTGTGGGTCATCAACGGCCAGTTATCTTTGAAAAGCCAAGAGAAAAGAGCTACAGAGATCTGAAGGCCCTGTACTTGAGAGGTTATATCAACGGGCAGCCTGTCAACAAGATGTTGGTTGACACGGGAGCGGCAGTCAATATAATGCCATACTCCATGCTACGACGTCTGGGACGCTCTAGCGCAGATCTGATCAAAACCAACGTCACATTGAGCGACTTCAACGGCCAAGCATCAGAAGCGCAAGGCGTTCTGAGCGTGGATCTAACTATAGGCTGAAAAACCATCCCTACGTCATTCTTCATCATCGACAGCAAAAGCACCTACGCTGTCCTGCTAGGGAGAGATTGGATTCACGCCAACTGCTGCATTCCATCCACAATGCACCAATGCTTGATACAGTGGGATGGAGATGAAGTAGAGGTCGTCTATGCAGATGACTCAGCCGAGATCTCAACGGCCGGCATGAACATTTGGGAAGCGGAAGACCAAGAGCTACTCTCTGGAGTCAGTTTGGACGGCTGTGAGCGCATCGAAGTGACAAAAAACGGGGTGAGGCTGGTCTTATCCACCGGCCTAACAGTGTAGCAAGAGCAAAGTCAATGGACGTACGTGCAAGGCCGATCCCTGCGATCGGCCCCAAAAAAAAAAAAGTAATGATCTCGCCTCAAGCATGTCACGTAGTCGTAGTAACGGGACTCATTCCCGTAGTAAAGCACGAACAAGTTGTAAACCTTCATTGAGCAATGCAATCAAAATGGGGGCCGATTCCAGCAATCGGCCCATATTATCCTTGCCATACGTTTTGCCTATATTTAGCATCGATCTAGCAGGCGACAGAAAGCTAGGGTATGGGTTTACATCGGCTGATGAGCTAGAATAGGTTGACATTGGTCCAGGGGATAAGCCACGACCAACTTTTATCAGCAAAAAGTTAGATCCGCATCTGAGGAGCCTGATGATAGCTCTGTTGAAAGAATACCCAGATTGCTTTGCATGGGATTACACAGAAATGCCTGGGTTAGACAGGAGCATCATTGAGTATCGGCTCCCTCTCAAGAAAGGATTTTGGCCATTCCAGCAACGAGCACGACAGACGAAGGCCGAGATTCTAGAAGAAGTCAAGAAAGAGATCGAGAAAATGTTGGACGCCGGGTTCATCAGGCCATGCAGGTATGCTGAATGAATTTCTAGTATCGTACATGTACAGAAAAAGGACGGCCGATGGCGTGTCGCCATAGATTTTCGAGATCTCAACAGAGCTACTCCAAAGGATGAGTATCCAATGCCGGTGGCAGAAACATTGATCAATGCAGCTGCTGGTCATAAGGTGTTAAGTTTCATGGATGGTAATGCCGGCTACAACCAAATTTTCATGGCTCCTATTCAGGTACAGTTCCTGGAACAGGATGACTGGAGAGGCGATATCTTCAATTACTTGAAAGATTCGGCTCGGGGGGCACCTAAACGGATAAGGTACAAGGCCATGAAATATGTCCTTATAGGAGATGACATGTTCTACAGGACTTTGGAGGGGTTACTTCTCAAATGCCTGGGACCAGCCAAGTCGAATCGGCTCTTACACGAGGTACACGAAGGCGCCTGTGGAACTCACCAGTCGGCTGCATACATGCTCGAGCAGCTGGACGGTGTTAAATTCCCAGTAGCTGTCAATGGTCAACATCTCAAGAAATATTTCCCAAACATGTGGGATGACAGACAGTGAAATATGGGGGCCGATGCATAAAATCGGCCGGTAAAAAAAATGTACATACAAATCACAGCCGATGCACAGACATCGACTTTAGAAAAATACACAAAGCAACAGGGCACAAGTACAGCCGATGCAGAGACATCGACTTCAGACTAAAAAGCCGATGCACAGCCATCGACTCTAGAGGTACAAGCTCAATTGAGCAGTTATCAGATTACATATAGAGACTCTACTGAAGGGATGCCTCGAGGGTATGAAGGATGCGGCAGCAGAATGTCTGATACCTAGAAATTAATGATGGAATGAGACATTAATTCAGATGTTTGCTGTTAATTCTAACACTATGCTCGGATCGCGAGGAGCGGTTGAGGATTACCTTCAGGCCGGAGACCGTAGCGTTGGCATTGGATGATTCCGCCATCAGATTCGTTGCGGAGTTGAATTGGCGCGGTTGAGATCTGAGGTTCGCGTGGCCGTGAGTTGGATCTGTTCGAGCGGCGATTGGGGGATCTGAGTGCACTCTTTCAGATAAGGGTTGCAGGTTACCATTTGAATAGGCAACTGATTTGGCCTTATTAGCGTTTTTTGGTAAAGGCCGATGCGCTGCCATCGGCTCTTTGAGCGTTGACTTACTTTGACTATCGGCAAAATCAATTGAAAGCATTTTTCATTGATAAAAGGGATTTCTTACAAAGAAGAGCCGATTGCTCAAGAAAAGAAGAACAAAAGAGGAGCCGATTGCTACTACTAGTCATATGCTAGTAGTCCCTAGTAGTCCCTAATCTAAGGGCCGTCGCTGCCCTCGTCGTCGCCATCGTAGCTGCCATCAGCGCTGCTGCCGGCGAGCTCCTCGTCGCTGCTGCCGTAGCCCTCGGCAGGGGCTTCTTCCTCGTCGTTGTCGTCATCCGACCCGGCGCGGAAGCGCTTCGCCGGCGGGTACTCGTCGGAGGAGTCGTCGTCCTCCTCTTCTTCCCCCTCGTCGGAGGAGGTGAAGTCATCCCAGGAGAAGAGGTCATCCTCGCTCTCCGCCTCTAGCTCCCCGTTGACGAGGAACTGGAAGTCGTCTTCTCCGTTGGTCAAGGACTTGTCATCCTCGGACCAGACGAAGGAATCATGATCCTCCTGGTCCCACTTCATTGGGGCGCGGATATCGTACGCCGCCAGCGAGTCCCACTCCGACGTCGGCTCGCGAGAGGAAGAAGATAAGGAGGAGAGACCCGATGAGGCAGAGGAGGAGGAGGAGGAAGACATGGCTGCAGAGGAGGTTTTTTTTTGCCGATGGCTAGTACGGAGCAAGGGGATGAAGAGGCGAACTGCTCGACGCGGTTAAATAAAGGGGATATAGTGGAGATTTAGTGCTACAGCGGTTTCCGAGAAAGTGGTGCCAAAAAACTGTCAAATCGTGCAGAGAAGTTGAGAAGGCAAGGCATCATGATGAAGGATACTGTGACGGTTCTGCTCTGCCACGGCGTGACCCTACGAAGGAAAAAAAACAGAGTGGTTTTGAAATTATCATTGCCAAAACCAGGGGGGCATGTGTTATCACCAGATTTTGACCACATTAGAGATGGGCCGTGATTTAAATGGGCTTAGAGAATATACACGGAAAATGTTCCTGAATCGGCCTCGTACAAGAGTTTGGGCTAGATTGCCCGTGTATCTGTAAATTATAGTAGGTTACGTGTCGGTTAGAATTAAGAGATAGAGTTTAACTCGTACACAGTTGGGTTTATTCCCAAGTTAGAAAGTCTACGGACTATAAATATGTATCTAGGGTTATTGAGAAAGGAGGACGATCACGTTCGCAACAAACCAATCTAGGCGCATCGCCACCCCTTGTTTCGAGGGTTTCTTCCGGGTAAGCGCCATGCTGCCTAGATCGCATCTTGCGATCTAGGCAGTATCAAGTTTATTCGTTGTTCATGCGTTGCTCGTACTGAAGCCTTGTTGATGGCGAGCAACGCCGTTATCATAGATATGTTAGGGTTAGCATCGATACTTTCGTGATGTATTCGCTTAGTTATGCTATCCCTAGATATCTAGCTGCCTTTACACCTGTTTTAGGTGTAGGGGTAGCACCTTGCTTAGTCTTTATTTAGTAGATTTGATTTGTTATGGTCGTTCCTGGTTTCCCAAGGATTAGTTTGATATCTGCATAGTTAGGCCTTGCAAACGGGTTGAATGATCCAGTAGTGCGTAAGGTATAGTTTGCTGGTCCTAGAGGGGATGTTCCGGGAATCAACTCTACGTTGGTTTTTAGGCCTTGTCTAGGGCTGGTTTTCTATTATCTTTCGTATCTGCCAGACTCAACTACGTGTAGGATGTTCCGGTTATGCGGTGAAAACCCTAGATCGTCGTAGATCGCTTTAACTTAATATTGATCAAGCAGGACCACCATGCTATCGTAGATCCAATAGATAACCTGAGAGCCGATCGAGGCTCGTATTTAATGTTTACGTGTATGCCATGCAGGAAACTAGTCGAAGCAATCCATCACCTTCCTGAACAGGTATAGGTCAGGTGGCACGCCCTTGCACCAGCTTGGACGTGTGCCGGAGCATTGCGGGCCGTCGCCCGAGGGACCAGGGCCCACCAGCAGTCCTGGGAGCCTCCCGGCTCTCCGTGTTGCCCGTCGCTGCTCGCCGGTGGGTTTTGGCAGGCAACACTTTGTCAATTTTTGCAGACGTTGCCGAGGTTCTTGATAATGCAAATAACAAGGTCAAAACTAAGGCTTAATTGGCACCGATATATTTTCATATAGTCTGGTTCCTTTTAATAATAACGTTTGTTTTCAGAAGGTACTGATATTGGATTTGTTCTTTATTGGTGCATATATGAAATTTCAGATGCATCAGACGTGTTACTTCTACCAGTATGCCCATAACTCATTTGTTTTAGAGAAACCAAATTTCAGCACATGCACAATTCAGGTTAGTCAGTGTATTTTTCTTATGTTAGCATTCAGGTTAGCCAATGATCATAAATCAACCGTGTCAGATTAACAATGTTCGGGTATAACCGTTGAAGATCAATCATAGGGGTAGATAACGCCTTAGTCCCCATAATTTTTCTGTAATATTCTGCCAGACATTTTTTGCTTAGCCTCCTGGGCGTAATGCGGTAGTCCATCATGTTGAATAATTTTTTATTTTATTTGTTCTAAGCCTTGATGGCACTCTTGCATGATAGAAGCTTATATCCTCTTCCCCTAGAATGCGCCAGATTACCTTCCCATGCTGTCTTGCTTCACGAGCAATGGAGTGAACTGAACTTTCAATTTTTTGCTTAACCATATCCGTGAAGAAGCCCTCTAATTTTGTTAGGGGTCTACCTTCCTCAAGCCAATCCATAAAGGCCCCCCAAGGTAAACTTGTTTGCATCCAGAGCTTTTCTGTCAGGTTTCAAAATTTTCCTTCACCTCCCAATATTTATTCTGGCTGTTTTAGATTTCAGCTAATCCATTTCCTTGTGTCTTTATCCATGGGCATGTAACTCCAGGTTACAGTGACCAAGTCGATAAAGCCATTTTTGAACTTCCAATTATTGTTTTACTAGAAAATCTTTGATTTTGGGACAGTTGTCGAAGCTTCAATTTTCAAAGGAGACAATGATCGGTATGGGAGGATCTCGAATATTGGATTAAGTGAAGTCTTGAATCTGCAAGTCTCTAATTGCATAATTTAGCTGGCTTGTTTCAAACAATGCAGCTGTCCTCACCTGATCGGAATGTGCTAAAATCACCAGCGGCAATCCAAGGACCATCAATAAATGGTTGTATATGTCTGATTTTATGAAAGAATTCATCATGTTCTGCATCCACTGTTGGCACATAAACATTAGTTGCCCAGAGATGGAAATCTGAATTATCAGATTCCAAGTGAACCGTGAGTGATCTTTTATTGGCTAATTGTATTGCAGCATTTAAAATTTCTTGAGTTCATATTGTTAGAATTTCACCAGTTGTACCCACCGCATCCATATGCTCAAATTTGTCATGCATAGCAGGAAGGAAAGCAGACTTTTTGAAGCAAGAAATGGACTGCAAATTTGTCTCTTGTAGGAAACCAGCGAGTCATAAACTAACTCACTTTAAACTGTGTTGGGGCTTATAGCACAGGTAACATAGACCTTGACCAACAGTCTTACCTTGACCGACAATGAGACAAAGACACTGGCGAAACTGACGAACTGATAACTGCTACCGCAAAGTGATGCCAAGCAACTGCAAACTGAAAAACAAAAACAACCACGCTGGGAAATAAAAAAACAGCAACGAGACCATCTTAGCTCTGTCCTCCATCGAGACGAAGAAGGACTGAAGGATGCCATCACGGAAGCTGCTCCTGCCTTTTCCAGTGCCAGAGAAAGAGACCATCGTTATCCACTCCGAAAAGGAGGGCAACTATGCGGATCATGCAGTAGAACCAAACCAGAACTCATACAACATGCGCCAACTCTATCCCTCTATCGCCGTCTGGCTTAGTCCTATAGAAACGTGTGCTAGCGTCAACATTATCTGCCATGTATTCCAATGTAAATATATCTACTAGCCTACTAGGCCTGCAACTTCGTTATTAGTTCTTATATTTCCTATCTTACCTCACGTCTAACGAATATTCAAGTCTTCCTTACATTGCCTATCTTATCTGACATCTAACAAATATCTAAGTCGATGCCACTATCGTGAAAACTTCATCTACCAAATTAATCGACTATAAAATATATACATTCCAAGCAACTAACACACACAAAATTATACTAAAAAGGCATCTTCGGTAACCCAACTTGGTGCAGGTTTTATTTAAAAGATGCATCAAATTTCTATAAAGTACTATAGTTAGTTTATCCTAATTTCATCCAGGGAACATCGTTTCCTGAAACATAAGAAGTATGATCATGTTGGCAGTTAATTTTTATCGCCGTTATACATTGTGTACATTGACACGAACTCCACGGGATCGTGCGCCAAGGCGCACATTTAAATCTAGTACATAAATTTTCGGGCTAGTACCGAGCAACCAAAAAATCGCTTATATGTAAAAGAGAATGCAATCGGTGGATGCCTGCTCTCACTCTCATGCGTGATGTGTCGCTGTAGATGATGGATTTCTCCACCGGCCGTGTGTCCAAAATGGTAAAATGTATTGTGCGCTTTTAGTTTCATATATATTCATATTTTGTGTCTAGTGCAAAAACTTCCCAAAATATAACGCGTGAATTATGCTCACGCTCGCGCCGCAGCGAGACGGCACATGCACTGGTAGCAGATAAATACCTTCTGCACTGATGGAAAATTCGAAAAAAGGAAAAGCGCAAGCTGAAAATTTTCTACGTGTCTCAATATTTCGATGAAAATTTCTTGACTTTCCGTAAATAGAAAGAGATAGGCTATAAATGACATATCTTCTACATCTATCTATCTACACTACCTAAAAAGAATGAAGGTGTTCCTTATTCTGCCAAAACCCCAATACGGCAAAAACTTTCGTCGTACCTTCGTCGCTCCACCTCTCCCGAATGCGCCGACAAGTGGGCCAGTCCCCCACAATTCTCTCTCCCGACGAGATTTCCTCCACCCTCTCCCTCTCTCGTCGGCTAGGGTTCCGTCCTCCGCTGCCGCTCCCTTGCCTCGCCGCGCCGCGCCATCGTTGACCTCAAAATCGGGATACCCGCACCACGCCATGGAAGCCCCATCACCTAAAGACCGAGCTCCGCATTTTCGTGCCCGACTCCGCATCTTCTCCGCCGCCGCTCTGCGCCCTCTCTCTCGTGCTCGTCGCGAACCGCCGCTGCTTTTCCCTCCCTCTATCCCTGCCCGCCACCTCTCCCCTCTCATTCCATGCCCCTGCAGATCATTGTCTTGTCTCGTCGCCCTTCTTCATCGTCGACAGCGTCGCCACAAAGGAGAAGGGGGTCGGGATGAGGAAAAGAGGGGTAGCCACCGACGACACGTTGTTCAGTTCGTCCCACAACTGCAGGCGAAGCAAGGGCAATGCTCTTCGTCCGCCGTTGTGACGGACCTCGGGTGAGCCTCGAGTTCGACTTCCGACGACACCCGCCCCAAAGTATCTTCCCCGGTAAGATCTGTAGGTACCTACCGCCATACATTCTTATCCGCAACGCCGTATCCCTCTGCCATTTGGGGGGGATTGATTGCCTCCGAGGGCAACAGAAGGAGTTCTTCACATATCACCAGCCTCTTCTTCATTGATCGATGCTAGGGGTGGGGTGTACCAGAATATTTGTTGCAACCAAAGTCCAGAAGGAGGATGGACATGCTCGTTACACAAGTGTCAACAGTAGATGCGCCTGCACTATAGCAAATAGGGCAACTGCTCTAATCTTCCTAGGTATCTGCATCTCTACGTTTTCTTATCCAAATCTGACTGCTTAAGAATTCCTCAATAATACAGAGTTCTGCCCGAGCTCACTTTTTTCTCTACACTTTTCAAAATTTTATGTAGCATATACCAAGGTAAAGGTTTCGTTTGCACTATAGAAATGCTATTGTTTGCTGCTTCGGATACAACAAATTCTAGAATAATTATTAGTACATATATCACAGTCTGGAATGATTTTGTTTAGTGGTATAATGTGGTGTTCTAATTTATCATGTGTCATTGAACTTAGTTGCACCATTTCCATTTTGGTGCGGCTTATACAACATGTGTACTAAGAGATGGCACCTTTTTTGTCCTCATTTTGTCTTTGCGTTTGCTAAACCAGCTATGATTTGGTTTCTTACGTCAGATGAACATGTTCGCTTTTCATTTACAAGTCATTCGAACTATCAAGGTCTAATCTGAACTGGTGAGAAAGAAAGTAGTAACTGCTTATAAAATGTGGTTTTTATTGTTGGTTTGGAATCCTATTCTTATGAAAAGTGTTTATTTGTTCAGGTTTAATAGTATTGCTGCTGGAGTGGTTTTGTTTCTTTGGATTTCAGCATCTACTGATATTGGTAAGTACCTTGCACTTGTTCTTGTTTGATTAATTAGGTAATCCTCTGGATTTCCGGTGCCATGTTTTTGTGTACTAGGTGCATTTCTTTGCTTGGTTATAGTGGTGTCTCAAACTTTCTGCTTAAATATAGTATTTCTTTTCTTGATGCCTTCACTGGTTGTGAATTTGTGAGCTTCCCTCAATAGGGTGAATAATGAATTAATACTTGTGACCTTGTGATGTAGTGCTCAACAAGATGTTTAGATACAGTAGACTAGCAGAGTATATAATATATACATCAATGTATGGCTAAGTCTGACCAAGGTTATTGTGACATCTGAATCCCGTGCCATAGGTCATAGGTGGTTGTTACCGGTGGAAAATAGGATGACCTTTATTCTTTTGGTATACTGGAAGTAACAGGTAAAATTATTCTTGGCCCATTTCAGTCTGAGCTTATCCCACGTGCCTTTTAGGGTAAAGAACAGACAAAATTAGTTCTTATATACCTTGGAAGGCTCTCCTCAAATACTATTGGGTAGTAGCTTATAAAATTCATCCTAGGTGCATCACCCAATAAATTTGCAGCGAATTTCAACCATGCTTGTAGAAAAATTACGCTACTATACTTGTAATGACATTATTTCAGCATTGGGAAATGATATCTGGACTTTTGTCGTACTTGCAGCTTGATTAGGGTCACTGTTACAAGTGCATTTGGTGGCTGGGGAAAGGATCAGAAATCTTGGTTGGTTTATCTTGCTGGAAAAGCTGTTTTGAGTTTGTCAGTATTGCATATTCCTGCCAATGTATGCTTGCTTCAAATGATTTCTCTTCTGTGTTTTGCCTTGGTGATGTTGCAGTTAGCATGAAAAATGGCCACCTCAGATTCAGAGATGTCTGTCAAGGTATCTAATCTACTTGATTGCTCAGTTCTAGATTGGTTGTTAATACAATTTGGTTCTTATACTTTGACTTATGAAGTTTCGACTATCAAGAATCATGCCAATCTATATCAGTCAAGGTGTAACTGAACATTTTTTTTCATAATACTATGCTGTATATGCAAACTTGTCCTTTAAGGTGCAGCGATTTATTCTTTAATTCAGGACAATTTCACTGAGTTAATTAAAATCTTGTTTTTTCATGAAAAGTTGTACTGTGACACAAATTGACTTTAGTGGTAAATAATATATATCGATGCGAACACTTTCCTTAATGATCAAATAATTTGCATATGATCGATTAAGTATCTGGACAAATCAACTCTTAAAGAATCCTTAGTTTTCAGGGTAGTTATTCTCATAATTTTTGTCTACAGAAATTAGCTCTCTCTCTCTCGTCGTCGGCCCGTTGGAGGAGAACGGGATGGGGAACCACGCCGGGATGCAGAGAAGCGGGAGCTGGCGGAGGCGCTTGTTGAACAGGAGGGTGGCCACGAACACCCATGTCAGCCTGCTTTGCGCAGTCAGAAGGAGTTGCCAACGAGGACCAACGTGCCTCTCAAGTAAGGACTCAACTTTCCCCTCTCTTTCTTCAGTAATTTTGGTCAAAATAATTTGTGGGCACGATCTGGTGCTGGTTTTGGCGTGAGCAACTACGATTTGGGGCCAGATCCGTCGGTGGATTGTTGGATTAGGAGGGATTCCAGGGTGGATTGTGGAAAAATTACGTTGCTATAAAAACTTGCAGCAATTACCTGCCACAATCAAGGCCATTTTTCTTTCGAATGAATCGGATTTGGGTCAGCATTTAAGTATTTTTAAGATAATTAGTACGTGCTCATATTTGGCAGGAGTTGCTCTCGAAAAAGTTGTTTTTTTGTCAAATGGGTTCTTCTCTCGTGTCGTAGTGTCGGGACTGTTTATGATCTATGAACCAGTACATATTCTGTGCATTTTGATTGACACATGGTAGCTGAATTAGAATTGGTAATCAAGCTCAGACTGCCTGCCAAGTCTCAAAACAGGAAGCATTTCCGAGGGATGAAAGTAATTCATGATGCTATCTAGAACTTACGAACTTAGCATAGCCTTTGTTCTAATTTAAACATGGGTACCATTTATTTTCTCGGAAGACTGAGCTTATCACTTCAAGATCTATGAATCTATAATCATTACCCAACTTCAGGTCCTTGCTATGTTCGTTTCAGCTTTGAGAAATAGTTGTTGCTCTATTTGAGCTACTAAATCGAGTCCTTGCTATGTTTGTTTCATGTATTGCTCGATAGATTACTGCTTAATGTTCCATTGCTTAGTGACATGCTCCGTATCTACTTATTATCTACATTTTAGAATCATTTGCGTGTCCCATTATAATGACTGATATTTGTTTCCTTGACTACAGAATCTAAGTTGGTTTAAATTATTGGCTTGATTACAAAATCTGTGGCGATAGCAGTTGTGTCACCACACACCACTTGTAGCTGATTTTCTCTCCCTCAAAAACGACATTAACAGTGTGCCTGCCTGATACCACAAAATGTGTTTTCTCTTTGGTTACTTTAAAATATGTCAATTAGTTTTCATTTTGGTTCATGCTCATGCTACATATGTATGCTGCTCTGATATGAATTGCAGATAATTCATTTTACTGATCCATTTTGATGTTATGTGTGATGATAATATTGGACCCTTGATCGGCTCATTTCAGGTGTGAAAGAGCGCCAACACCATCTGCCTAGTCTATGCTACCGATGCCCTTCCGAGCAACTGGAGGATTAAACATGTATTTCCATGGTTTTCCTGATCGCTTATAATTGTGACAACGCAGTATGGCTCCAGTTCAAAGTATATCATCCTGATATGTTTAGATTATTGTCAGATGTAGTAGAAAATTTAAATGATGGATAAATAAGAGGTTCAGTTTCTTCTTTTCCAATTGCAGTTTTGCATGCTGATTATCAGGCCGTGTAGATATAGTGGTGGGAGGACTACTCCCATATATGGGTATTAGACTTTTTTCTGGTTAGTATTTTCAGTTGCTCCAACAAAACTATGCAAGTTTCTTTGGTTGGTGTTAAATGGTTGTGCTAATGTAGTATATGTGTATTACATTTTAACTTAATTCTACCTGGAGTTTTGTATACATTTGTTGTACGCTTGCAACTTAGTTGCATCCTTTGGGGCAATGAGTCACGCACACACTGATTGTCACCGCTGCGCCTGTCCTCCCGCTGAATGTGTCCTCCCTGTCGATGATGCAGTCGCACAGGTCTAGCGCCGCCAGACGCCGATAACAGGCTTACAGTTTACCGTCGTTCTTGATTCAGGCCTTCGATCAGTGGATGTTGTGTTGATAGTCGCCGGCTAGGTCGCCCGGTCGCCCCGCTTCTGCATCGTGTTAGTCGGCATATACTACCAAACCATGGAGATGGATAATGCCCGCTTCCGGCCAGACCTGCATCACTTCAACAATTTCCATCCGGTTTTGTTTTGTATTGCAAATTTCCGTATATTGATGACATAAATTTTTCAGCAATGCATTGTTTGTCCTACAAGCTAATATTTCTTTTGTGGTGTAACCTCATATTTTGAGCCCTGGAAAGAACAAGATCCAACCATAAATGATGGCTTAGTTGGATCAAGATCATAAACTAAGGTAAATCAATACCCTTAGCAAGCTATTTTCTCCTTTTCTTTTCCATATTGCACTATTCGTACATACATGTATTTCCACTGTCTAGATAGTTTGTGCTTTTTCCTTCCATCGTTTGTTCATATATGATAGCTCTGATTATGAAAGGATATAAAAGTTAATATCCCCATTTTTGAGCTGTTGCAACAACCTACTTTTTGTAATTCAGGATTCAATTCATGAATTTACAAACATAACATGTACCTACAGAAGTATGGAACACATCATCAGGCCAAGCGCTCTACCTAAATGGAGACCTACCTAAGCGGAGACCGATCTGTAGTTTTGAAAAGTAGAGCGTATTGGCAATCTCCTGAATCCAGTTAGCCGACTTTGAGAAGAGATGAGAGATAATAATTAAACAAGAGTAGCTAGGCTACTGTAAGAACCTGCCTTAGATTCCTTGAAATACAAAATGGTAGGAAAAATTAAGATGGTTTTTATGGGAGGCATACGGGACTTCTAAAGTACAATGGTGTACCTAAAAATACAACACCAGTATCCTTTAAAAAAATGTTTCCTAAAGTCTTCCAGAGCACATAAGAAAATTCAAGTTAAATCCTTAAGGTACTACTCCAGTTACAAAATAGAGAAGTCAAATGTGAGAACTTTGGCTAGGACTGGTCCAAGTTACCACTATTTGACAATACATTTCAAGTTACCACTATTTGCACCAACTACTCAAAACATCCAAAATAATAAATTATTTAATCAGCTTTAGCTCAAACAGTGTCTACTATTTGAAGCAATCACAGAACAAGATCAAATGTAAGTATTTTCTATGTGACAGATCATATGACAAGAAGCTACTACGTATTACTGGAAATTCAGGATTAGTGTGAAAGCATGTACCTAGCCCTACCAATGGCAGGAACCATGAAAAGCTTTCAACCGGAAAAATTGGAGTCTGACATATTTGTAACTAGGTGACACCCCGCGCGTTGCTGCGGTGATTTTATAGCACATATTGCTAAATACTTAGATAAAATCTTAACCAAATTATTTGAGGCAAAATAAATAAGAAATTTTGGGTTGCCTGAAACATGATGAGACAGAAAAAAGGTAGCTTCTAAACGTAATTTACTACTAAGGACCAGGAACATATAAGATTTTTAGTTAGCAAGCCCCAACAAAATTGTCTGTTATTGGCTCATTGCTCCAGTGAGCAAAGACTGAACCGAAACGACTGTTATTTGTTAACACTATTGATGAAAACATATCTTATGATTTTTGTGTTGCCTTCTTTCGAAAATGTAGCCACAACATACGCGTTTGTGTTAAATGTTTGGTACGCACGCGGCTGTGAGAATCATCCAAAGAATATTGAAAGCTGACAAAATAGGTCAAAATCTCTAAGACGCCGGATAGAATAAGGTCTTTATCTCTGTGATCTATCATTTTGATGGAAAAATATGACAATAGGTGCAATCCGACTGAAAATATTCAGTAAATAGAAGAAGCCAAATAGTAGAAAGATGCACTATGCCTTGCGTTTGCATGCATGTGGGACATCCATCGACTGCAAACAATTCAGCACAATGACTGATGGTGCCCTAGAAGATGACATGGGTAGTAACTTCATGACAAATAAGAGTGGGAAGATACAAAGGGGAATCACTCAATCACCACATGGTTCTCCATGACGGCTTCTAAGAGGCCCCTCCCCCGACGGTGGTGTAGCATATGGCGATGCGGCCTCTGTGCATGAAGAGTGGCTCGAAGCCACGAAGCAGTCATTCTACTTGGCCTAGTTTTGCCACCAGCTTGGAGCGGCGGTCGGCGGCATCGGCTGGATCATGCGTCGAGGTCGAGCTAGAGCAGACGTTGTTGCGCGCTTCGGTGGATCCTCGTCAGCCCAGCGGCGCAACACATAAATCCTGGAGCGGCGGTACGGAGGCACGTCCAAACGGTGGCGAGATGACCGGTGTGTAGTGGATCTACCAAGTGATGAAGCTGGCGGATTGGAGGTTGTGGAAGCCCAGCTTCCCGCTGGCGGTAGATGTTCCGGCAAGCAGCTGGGCGCTCGTCGCGCACTTGCAGGTCCCTGGACCCTGATTCTGCATGGGAAGAGAAGGAAAGAAAAAGGAGTAGAGACAGCATGGCACTGTGGTTCGAAGGCCGATGAGAAAGCACTCGGGCTCCAGAGTGTGGATTTGAGAAAGAGAGAGAACCCAAGTATTGTTGACGGATCAATGGCAGAGGATTGGAGAAAGGAATATATAGAGTGGGAAGGAGAGGAGATCGACTGAAGATGGCAGCTGACCAATGGCATTCAAATCTAATCTTGCCGAAGATGAGAAGCCGCTTAAATGAATAGCAGCAGTCCTCATGGGAGATATCTGGACAGCGGGAATTACTATCCAATAGGGTGAGGAGTAAAAGCGCCAGCTACCCGGAAGATTGGAAGTCATCCTGCCATTTCCGGTGGTGGCAACGTAAGTGATGATACGTCGAACGACAAGTTTTTGTTTTGTTTATTACTTTGTGCTGCATGTTAGAATATACGTATGACTTGTGTACGTATAGGTATAGGACTCTGTACTTGTACCTCATATATAATAAAACGATCCCTACCCGACGAGGCACGTCGGGTCAGCGCAATCTCTCTTTCCCTAGTTACGTTTTCATGGTATCAGAGCAACGCTCTTGACCTAGGTCGGTCGATCCGCCGTCCTCTCGCTTCCGCCTCCGTCGGCCTCCGCCGCCGCGTACTTCTTCACAACGATGGCGTCGAGCGCCAATGGCAACGCTCCCTGCATCGAGTGACTCTTCATCGCCCGCGCTTGTTCCTGCAGCTGCGCCCGCGGTCTCCCAGATCGCATCGACGGGCGAGTCCTCGACACGCGGTGACGTCCCGCCGCCGATCCCTCCGTCGCCCGCCTTGGTGCCGCCGTCGACGCCCGGGTCTGTGCCGCCTGCTGCGGTGCCGCCCGGCTCTGCTCCGCCAGGTTTCTCTCCGCACCTGGCTGCGCACAATCTCGCCCTCGCAGCTCCGACGGACTCTACTATGGTGACCGCCATGACTGGCTCTGGTTATGGTCCGGCCACAGGGGGCCTTCCACCACCGCCATATGGCTACCCTGGTTACGGTGGCTACGGCGGATATGGTGGCCACGGTGCTGCTGGCGGCTTTCCGCCACCGTATGGGTACCCCAACTATCAGGGCTACCCGGGCTATCCCATGCTAGGGTTACCAGGGCTCGGTGCTCCGTCACTGAACGCCAATGGCTCTACCTCAACATCGCCATCGTCTGGATCTGTTCAGCTGTCCACGCCGACACCCGCAACTCAGCCAGGTCTCTTCCCAAGCCAGGGAGTTCCACCGGTGGTGAATATTGCCTCGGCGATTACTATACGCCTGACGAGTGACAACTACTTGTTCTGGCGTGCACAAGTTGGACCTCTACTCCGCAGTCATCTTCTGATGGGATATGTAGATGGTACCATTGTGTGTCCTGACCCTCAGGTTGCGGTGCCTTATGCTGGTGGTGTTCATCATATACCAAACCCGGCACACCAACATTGGACACAACAGGATCAAGCTATTCTGTCAGGGTTTGTCTCCTCCATGACTGAAGGTGTTCTTGGGATGATTATGTTCTCCGGCACCTCTCGTGAAGCTTGGGAGACTTTGAGTGGAGCTTTTGCCTCTACCTCCATCGCCAGATCCTCTGCTATTCGACAGGAGATGGCTGAGCTCAAGAAGGGAACCAAGACTGTCAACACATACTTTCACCAGATGAAGGCGCTCTCGGATTCCCTCACTAGCATTGGCGAGCCTCTGCGTGATGCAGAGTTTGTCTCATATATTCTTGCTGGACTTGACGAGGAATATGATGCTTTGTACCAAGTGGTGACTAATCGCACTGTGCCCATACCAATCCGTGATCTATTCTCACAACTTCAGGCAACGGAGCAGCGGAAACTGGCCCAGCGTCGCTCAGGCAACTCGATGCACTACCCTGCTGCTCATGCCGCTGCTGTCTCTCCAGTCGCCTATGGCGCGATTCGCGGTGGACCCCAGCCTCCTGCACCAGCGCCATCGACCATGCCATCGGCCAAACAGGCGCCTCCGGCCACCTCCTCCAAAACTAGCCGAGGTCCGGTTGTTTGCCAACTCTGTGGCATCCCGCGGCATGTGGCGTCCAAGTGCTATAAAAGATTTAATCGTGAATTTCTTGGCCTTGGCAATGATGGGAGCAACACGGAGAAACAGCTAGCCATGGCGATGACCGCCTCTCATGGTCCTCAAGGCACCACCTCGACGACTGTTGATCCAGCTTGGTATGCGGATTCTGGCGCTACGCACCACATCACCCATGAGCTCGACAAGCTCACTACACGCGAGCCCTACCACGGCACCGACCAGGTTCACACAGCTAATGGTTCAGGTATGCGCATTCATAATATTGGTCAAGCTACTCTTGCTACTCCGTCTTCTAGGTCTCTAGCTCTTAAAGACGTCCTCCATGTTCCTAAAGCCACTCGTAATTTATTGTCTATGAGTAAACTTTCACATGACAATAATGTCTTTATTGAACTCCATCCTTATGATCTTTTTGTTAAGGACCTGGACACGAGAGCACCCATCCTTAGAGGACGTTGCAGCGGCGGTCTCTATGAGATTAAAGCACATGTCATCAAGCAAGCCCTTTCCAGTGTCAAGGTGTCTCGTGATATGTGGCATCGTCATCTAGGACATCCAGCATTACAAGTCGTTCAGCATGTTCTTCGTAGTCATGAGTTACCATCTACACATGAGTCCAATAAAATTGAGTCAGTTTGTGATGCTTGTCAACAAAGAAAGAGTCATCAGTTACTCTTTTCCTTGTCTACTCGTGTAACAAAATTTCCATTAGAGATCATTTACTCTGATGTGTGGGGCCCTGCCCAAACTTCTGTCAGTGGACATCGTTTTTATGTCAGTTTTGTTGATGCTTATAGTCGTTTTACTTGGCTCTACTTGCTCAAACATAAATCTGATGTCTATGATGTGTTTATTCAGTTTCAGAAACATGTTGAACGCCTCCTAAATCGTAAGATTATTCATGTCCAAACTGATTGGGGTGGAGAATATGAAAAACTTCATCCCTTCTTTCACAACTTGGGTGTCTCACATCGTGTGTCCTGTCCTCACACACATCAACAGAATGGTACTGTCGAACGTAAGCACCGGCATATTGTTGAAACTGGTCTTACTTTGCTTGCCCATGCATCTGTTCCTCTATGCTACTGGAATGATGCCTTTGCTACAGCTTGTTTTCTTATTAACCGGCTCCCTAGTCGCACCATTAATATGAAGACTCCTCTTCAGCGGCTCCTTAATGAAACACCTGACTACACCTTTTTTAAGGTTTTTGGGTGCGCTTGCTGGCCACATCTTCGACCCTATAATAGTCATAAACTTGATTTTCGCTTGAAGAAGTGTGTGTTTCTGGGCTATAGTTCTCTTCACAAGGGATACAAATGTCTACATGTTCCATCTAATCGTGTCTATATCTCTAGGGATGTTGTCTTTGATGAACATGTATTTCCCTTCGTTAATATGCCAAACTCTCATAATCTACCACCTATCTCGGAGTCATCCTTACTTCTAGCTGACCAATTTATGGATGTTGCAAATTCCTCGCATTTGCTTGCTAACCATGGTGCAGGTATTGGTCGCGGCAGTCGCCTTGAGGTTTACGTCGATCCGGTGCAGCCTGTGCATGGCTCTGCCTCGGGCTGCGGGCAGCCATGCAGCGAGCTTCCTGCTCCTTCAGCCTCGGGCTCCGTTCGGCTTGAGCCGTTCACAGAGCTGCCGGCTGCCTCCGCCTCGGGCTTTGACCCCGACAGTGTGGGCGCCACGCGCCTGGACGCCACGCCTGACTCGCCTCGCACACCTGCGCCTCCTGCATGCAGCGAGGGATCCTTGATGTCCCCTGTCGCCACTGCTCCATCGGGTGGTACACCGGTGCTGCTGTCCCCTGCTGCGCCGGTCGGGAGTAGGTCTGTGTCCCCAGCTCCGACAGCGTCACCACCTTCCTCGCCTGCTCCTGCCTCGCCTGCTCCGACTCCATCACCGTCTTCGACATCAGCACCTCCACCGCCACCACCAGCTCCTCCAACTGGTCCTGTCACTCATTTGCGTCGCGGTATTTCGCAGCCTAAACAACGAACTGATGGTACAGTGGCCTGGTCTTGTGTGCTTGCTGCTCATGCTGCTCTTAAGCATACTCATGAACCTCGTGACTACAAGGAAGCTCTGCGTACTCCTCATTGGCGTGAAGCTATGGAAGCTGAGTTTTCTGCGTTACAGGCTAATGGTACATGGAATCTTGTACCTCCTATTGCTGGTGTCAACTTGATTGATTCACGGTGGGTGTTCAAGGTGAAACTTCATGCGGATGGTTCTGTTGAGAGATACAAGGCAAGACTTGTTGCTAAAGGCTTCAAACATCGTTATGGTCTGGATTATGATGAGACTTTTAGCCCTGTGGTCAAGCCTGCTACTATTCGTCTGTTGCTCTCTATGGCTCTCTCTCGGCGTTGGCACATTCGACAGCTTGATATTCAGAATGCCTTTCTGAATGGCTTCTTGGATGAGGAGGTATACATGAGACAACCTCCTGGTTTTGTTGATTCTGATAAGCCTGGTCATTACTGCAAGCTTGTTAGATCTTTATATGGACTGAAGCAGGCACCTCGTGCTTGGCATGCTCGTCTCAGTTCTGTGTTAGGCTCTTTGGGGTTCTCTCCTTCAGTGGCCGATACATCTTTGTTTATTCTGCGCCGCAAGGAGGTTACGATCTATCTCTTGGTCTATGTTGATGACATCATTGTTCTCAGTTCTGTGTCAGTTGCTATTCCTCGCCTGATCAGTCAACTCCGGTCTGAGTTCTCTGTCAAGGATCTCGGTGTTCTGCACTATTTTCTTGGGATTGAGGTGTCTTCGCCTACTTCTGGTAGTCTGGTTCTTCGACAACGCAAGTATGCTCTTGATCTTCTTGCACAAGCTGGTATGTTGAAGTGTACACCTGTGACTACTCCCATGGCGTCTTCTGAGCGCTTATGCAGCACTGATGGTGATCCGCTTTCTTCTGAGGAGGCTACTCAGTACCGTAGTATTGTTGGCGGTCTACAGTATCTTACAGTCACACGTCCTGATCTGTCATTTGTGGTGAACAAGGTGTGTCAGTATCTTCATGAGCCTCGTACACCCCATTGGTCTGCTGTCAAGCGTGTTCTACGTTATGTGAGGTATACTGTGGACACTGGTTTGCATCTCCGATCCTCCTCCTCTACTCTACTTTCAGCCTTCTCTGATGCTGACTGGGCTGGAAATATTGATGATCGGCGATCCACCGGGGGACATGCTATCTTTTATGGAGGAAATCTCATTGCCTGGAGTGCTCGTAAGCAGTCTACAGTTTCCAGGTCAAGCACTGAGTCTGAGTACAAGGCCCTTGCAAATGCTACTGCTGAGCTTGTTTGGGTACAGTCTTTGCTTCGTGAACTTGGTGTTCCTCAAGGTCGGCCTCCAGTTTTGTGGTGTGACAATATTGGTGCTACATACTTGTCAGCCAATCCAGTTTTTCATGCTCGGACGAAGCATATTGAAGTGGACTTTCACTTTGTTCGTGAGCGTGTTTCTCGGAAGCAACTTCAGATCCGGTTCATCTCTTCAAAGGATCAAGTTGCTGACATTTTTACTAAACCTCTTCCGTTACCGTTGTTTGAACATTGTAAACGCAATCTCAATCTTTCACTAGTTGAGATTGAGGGAGGGTGTTAGAATATACGTATGACTTGTGTACGTATAGGTATAGGACTCTGTACTTGTATCTCATATATAATAAAACGATCCCTACCCGACGAGGCACGTCGGGTCAGCGCAATCTCTCTTTCCCTAGTTACGTTTTCACTGCAGGTTGAGACGGGCCGGACGCTTTCTTTTCTTTAGCTGTTGGGAGACGTTTTCTAATATGTGACCAAGCGAGTCAGGAAAGTGGACATCACATAAGATAGCAAATGAAACTATGAAAGTGACGTGGATAGTGTGCATGTTAAGCTTGCAAACATTAAAGACAGTTAGTGGGGATGAACTTTATAGATATTATAGATTCATGATAAACCAATTGGTAAAATAACAGTAATATATATCCATGCATACTTACTTTTCGCTACTCCGTCGAAATAGTTAGTTATTTTCAGCAACGAAGGCTATTTTTCTTGGAGAGCGTGCAAGTCCTGAATTTATAATTTGATAATATTTGGCGAGAGCTGATCCAACATGGTATTATTATTAATAATTTGTTCTTTTATGAATTTGTATGCTGATGTTTATGTATTTCATTGAAAGGTGTATGCTGCTTAGTTTCCAGTTGAGTTCTCCATTGTGGCGAGAGCTGATCCAACGCTGCTAATGATTTGTCTCATGGAGAACCCATTGATTTTGTCTTCTCTATCATGTTATACTACTATATGACAGGAGACATCAAATTGTTATATATGACAGGAGACATCAAATTGCTGGAGATGTTAATAGTTTAATACGTGTGCCAACGTTGTACCTATGGACTCATATATCTATATATGTGATGTCTTCCAGATAGTTGAAGAGAACAACCGCCTCTTTACACTTATCTTTTGGTTTGTTGCTTTTGAAAGGTTGGTTGTTCCGGTTCAGCTACAAGATCTCTAAGATGAAGTGGTACATTTTTTTTTGCTAATATCATACCAGAACGTTTATTGAATTGACATGATTTAAAATATCAAGTTTGTGACTAGCATACTGCCAGTTATATGTGATTTAAAATATGGGACGTGATATTAACTTGTTATACAAGTAGGTATCAGTTCTCAAAAAAATAATACAAGTAGGTATGATCAAATTGCACAATATTATTATTCTATTCCTTTATTTGTGATAACTCTTATCGATGGTGGTCTTACGCTGGATGAGCAGCTAGGCGAAAAACTTGGTTTTAGACAACAAACAGTCCCAAGACAACAACGTTAACATGAGATGATATGAATTGAAAGGGTTTAGGGAAACCCAGAGGATGGTCTGCTGGGTTGCCAACTTGCCTTGCCGGTGGCGGCTCTCTTATCTTCACACGTATTACTTTTATATATTGTGGCAACTAAAGATACTTTGAGTCCTGTGGCAACGCACGGGCATTTGTACTAGTGTGTTAATAAGAACAAAGTGGTGAATGTTAAATAGTAGAAAAATGCTAGGAAGTGAAATAGAATAAAATACAGTTATTTTTGGCTTCCCTATGAATGAAACGAGGCATGGAAGGGAGCCACTACTAAGAAATTCCCGAAGTTGCAAGGCCCCACATATAAATAAGAAATTTCTGAAGTTGCCAAGGCCCACATACAATTTTGCATACAACTTCTTCGTGCAGTCTTGTGCGTAATCCTAGAGTTAAGTAAGTAAGGATTTTACAGGAAAGACTTACGGGATTAGCTGGATGAATTTGGTTCGTGTAAATCTGCTAGCCTTCCGTCAATTTAGAAGTTGTAGTTTACGTCCAACCTTCACCTCCACGTAATCCCATAGGTTACATCCCACAACAATATGTCCGTAGATGTAGCATTGCTCGTCTTGCTGTTTTTGGCACATTTAGGCCCTACAATGTTCCTTCAAATGTGGATATAGGACACTTGAGAATCGAACTGTGAACATCACATGTGCTTTTTTTTATCACACGGAAGAACTAAACACAAGCTACTTACGGATTGGCTGGACTAGAAACAACATATTACTGAACATAGTGCTAGTCAACACAGCATGGTGGAGAATAAAACCCAACGTGGGATACATGTTGAGTGTGTCCAAAATTATGTATGAGTTGAGTTACGTTTGGACTCTGAGTTGTATTAGATGTGGATATGGTACGAGCATTGTTCTATTCAGATTCTAGTGGACTCTTATATAAGATGAGGGGTGTCACATAATTAGTTAACAGTATAATGGAACTACTAGGGCCTCACCACAGCTAGCGTCACAAGATGCTTTCTATATATTTCTTTTATTCTGTTTGAGTTGAGGATATTGAGTTGAGGATATAATGATCTGTTTGAATTGTGTTGCCATGGATTTTCTGGGATGTTCCTCCTACTTAAGTGCTCAGTGACGATACACCTACAGAATTTAACAATGAGAAAATAAATATTAGTTTGAAGACCAATGTTCATGCTAAACAATACTATTACCGAAGAAAGTGCTTACCAGCTTTGCTGCAACCCTTGCGAAATTCAGATAAACCTCCACGGGTAACAGAATTTCTCCTATAAATGATGCTAGACTACCCAGCCATCCAGGCCACCTGAGAGGGGCAAAACAATCTGAACCGTCCGTTTCGCTAGCTACAGTAAATTCCAATCCCGCTTTTCACCTCAGCCGTCGGATGTGGTAAGTTTTTTATCACCTTTTGCTTGTCCTATCGAGTCCATGACAGACGGGACCTTATACGTGCGGGGGCCATCGGTCATAGGCAGCCACACAGGCTCGTTCATGTCACCCTTCTCGTCTGGGGCAGTGAAAACCTAGACGGGGCCAGTCTCTCCTCCCCCAATCCTCACCTCCTCTCCCGTCCCCCAACCCGTGCCGCCGCCTCTCCTCCATGCCAAGCAGGATGCAACCGCATCGGGCGGGAGGTGATGGTCACCGCCGGTCGCGGGCGTCGCCGTGCGAAGAGCAGGTGGGGCCGCATCAGCCTTCGTCTTGGGTCCTGCCGTTCCTCCCCAATCGCCCGCCTCGACGTGTAGAGGGGTCGAAGCTGTGGGGGACGCAACATTGGCGGCGGGCTTTCGCTGGAGGAGCGCGTCCTGGAGGAGGGTGGCGGCGTTCCAGCGAGAGGCCCTGGGTTGGGAGGAGAGGACGCGGGAGGAGGACGAGAAGGGGTGAGGGCGCTCGACCCCGCCGCCCAGCAACGCCGACGGCCAACATCTACAGCGACGCCGGTGACCAACACCTCCTCTTCTCCCTTCTTCCACCCCTCTCTGGATTTTCGCCTCTAATTTAATTTGGATTTCGCTGCTAGGGTTGGGCGACACCTCCATCGGAGATCCCTATCGAAGCTTGCACAGGCTCCGTGTAGCCGCCGCCAGCGCCTCCTCGTTGCTGTGGGCAGTGCCATCAAGGACATCTTCCCCAAGCCTGGTCTCCACCAGCAGCGCCCCCTGGCGCTCGCACGGGAACCGGCTGGCACGTCCGTCTTCACCAGGCCAAGAAAGATTAGGTAAGCACAATGTCATCTCCTTCCTTATCCATGTGTATTAGTTTAGCCTCCATTCCTTAAGTCCGTGCCTCCGTTCCTAATTCCATGCCAAGATTTGATTCAGAAAATAGTCTGTTTCGAGAGTGTGCAGTTGGAGAATTTGTTCAGATTGGTATGGTTGTTGTTCGTGCTCCACCTGAGCATTTCTGCATTCTTCTCCCTTTATCATATTTCTGGCCCTCCCCACGCGAGCTTCCTCATCTGATTCCTCTAATTTAATTTTTATTTTGTATCTAGGGTTTGGGTGTCCAGGAGATTCACCGACAGCAGCACCAGCCATCATTGCTTTTTATGGACTCCATGGCTGTTGTAGGTATGCTTATCCTACTAAGATATATTTCTCTCTCTCTCTCTTCCACGGTATCATTCAATCTTTCTCGCTTTGTTGCTTGTCACTTTTTCTCCGGTGGAGGTGTTTGTTACAATTTTTATACTGCCTTAATGCTTTCCCATCTTAGATCGATCTAATAATGCATCTCTATGTTTGGTGGAACAGGAATGGAGCAAAAGGGTGATTTTTTTGGAGGGTCTGATCGTTGTTGTTCTGCTTGATTACCACAACAATAGGGTTGCTCCCTCCTGCAAAGTATCGACCACATCTATGCCTCCCTCCACATCATCTCCTCTATTTATATCTACAGATTTTTGCAGCAATTTTAGCTAGAGCAATATATTTAAAGTCATAGATAATAGTGTTGATTGTAAAATTTCTTATCCCCAGGCCATATAATAAAAGGTGAAGAGCGGCGGTAGGGAACCACGCCTACGAGCATGCTCATGGTGGTACCTAGATCCCAGCAATGCATGGTTACGGATGTCCTCAGCCAGAGCTAGGCTTCCTTGTCGATGACTTGCGATCTACAGCATCTGTGTGTATACAAACTCTTTCTTGTCTCTTTGATTTTCAGTGACATCGCTTTGGTTTATGCTTGATTCGGTGTGCATTGTGATTTTTATCTTTTTAGGATTGTTGCTTGGTTGGATATAGAAACAAATGAAGATGTGGAAAGGTGCGGATTCGACAATGATATATAGTAGCTGTTAATTTTTCTGCTTGGTGTTGTTCCCTACTAAAAAGAAAAGCTCTATATGATTATGACAGGATAATTGTGAGGATATGAGGCTTCAAGAAATAACCGTCAAATTAAGTCTGAAACTTTTGTCTACATCCCCAACTTAGTGTCATCTGTTTAAAAATTCTACAAGTTTGGTGATGAATTTTATCTCATTTGATAGTACTAGGTGCATCAATCACTGGCCTCTTCATTCCCCCTGTTTCCTTTGGATTCTAATCGTCTTGTCCATGTAGGATTCTTGAGGGGAACAGTTCATCACGGGGCGCTATTTCCAGGGCCAAATTGCGGTGTTGGTGTTGCTTCACAGGTTTGGTGAGATACTTCATGTGTTACTGTTATCATTGTTGTGCATTGCCCATGTTAAACTTTTGCTCTTTTACGCCGAGGGGTTGCCGTGGGAACCGCATCGGCCTCTGTTTTCTGCTTATTGTGTGTGCTCTGTTGACCACATAGTGGCTGCTTCATTTCTTCTTCTGTTCCTTGACATGTGCGGTGATCGGTTTGCTTTGTGTGTTGTCCAATCTGTTCTAGCTATCAAGTTTGATTACCGGTGATATGTAATACCCAATTGGTCTATAGCCAAATATTTCTTCTTATAAAGGCTGCAAGCCAACCCGGCCAACCAGATGGTCTGAAGGGGAACTTTAATCTGATTCGTCCATTTCACCACGTACAGTAAAATCTGTCTCCCGCTTTTCACCCCTGACCGTTCGATCTGTAGATTTTTTTGGCACTTCCTCATGTAGAGGTGAGCTGCTCCCAAATCCCAATCCCAATATGTAGAGTATATTATGGCTTTCTTCCTATCCATATATAGGAAAGCTATTTTTAGATACCTTATGTGACCGCACTCATGCATCATTCCAATTGCTTTTACAATAATATTTTGTTATTGCAATGTACTCCGTATAAACTTTACTCAGTTTTGCTTTTTTCGCATCTGTACATTTTGAAATAACTGTATACATCTTATTGCTACATTGACAGCTTTGCTCATGCTGAAAAAAAGGTTGACAACTTATATTCCATTCCGTTGAGCAGACTACCATGATTATCTTCTACCAGTGTATTTTGTCGGGGTTAAAGTATTTTGGTTCAGTTATCTATTGAATTGATGCATTGATGGTAGGCTAGCAAACAATAGTTTACCTAAGAAGATTTAGAAACTGTGGTACCGGCTAAATTATGCATCTCTGAGATTTACACCTGAAACTAAGATTTGGTTAAGCCAAAAATTAGGATACTTCGCCATTGTCCAGCTGGTGGTAAACAAGCTCTTTTATGCCGAGGTGCTTATTTCCTTCTTCTCTTCTCAGTGGGCTTTAGAGATATGAATGGCAACCTTTTCCTCCTTACTGAAGATGTTTTTTCTGACGAACTACCTATATGTGCCACTCACAGGACCAAAAGAAGACCCTACAATAGACCGATTACTTTAACAAATAGGTTGCTCCAAAGGAGCTTGCTGATGAAATTAAGGTAGTTAGCCACCTCGTGGATTTTTAGTGTTACCATCTCATTAATAAATTGAGATTCATTTTCTCGAGTTGGGTCCTTCATGAATGAGTTTATGATTACAGTTATGTTGAATGCTCTGCAGAAATGTCCTAGGAAACTAGCTCCATTTATTCTAGGAAAAATTATAACTTTGTAGATATCCCTTCGCGTTGTAATTTTTGTAATTGGTACAATCTCATATCCCTTTTTTACACTCATTTGGTCTTCATTTTTATTATGTTTGGTGTCCAACTAGGCTGGAAAAATTCCCCGATAACCTCCTTCCGCTGTGCTGACTCATGTAGGACTTTTGGCCTGCATGATCTTCTTGCACAGGTACTTTATCGACGATGCGTGTCACTAAAGGTTCCCGTGCGCATACAAGCTACCATATCTTTGTTTTGGGTTCATTCCCTCATTTCTTTTACCGTAGTACCATGGCTGATATGCCTTTGTGTACCTTATTTTTGTTCCTGTTGATTTTGAAATTGCATTAAAGTAGGACCGCAGAAAATTATATGTTCCCAGTAGCCCTTGTTCTTTTGGTGTAATTGGACTAGAGGTCTCCTAATTGCCTCCTCATTTTAGTCATAATAATGGTGCTTCATTAATACAAGTGGCATAGTTGAATCAATTTTTCTTTCAACGGACAAAGTTTTCTGGGCCTGCATTATTAAGGGGATTAAAATTTTGGTACCGGTGGTTTGGATCAGCTGTACAGTGGTGAATTAGCGCAAATTGGTTTGGTCGCTGAGTTCACATTGTAGGTATAGGTGGAATCACTTTCTTGATTAGGATTGTCTGCTTTCATGTATGTTTCTAATTGAAAGCCTTTTTTTCTAATGTATGAAAGTTGCATGATGCTTCAGTTATCTAATTGGCTACGGTGTAGGGTTTTTAGTGTTTTGTTGTGCACCCGCTATGTATGCATGTGTTTTATCACATCTCCCTTTGAATTCTCGGTTTTTAATTTTCCAAAGAATACGTACAACATTCTGACTCAAAACTAGCAGCGTGAGGGGGAGGGTGACCTCAGGTATGGATTACCATGCTCTTCACATGGAAACAAATCCAATGGTCTTCTATGTATTATTAGTTAGCCATACAAATGGTATTTCTTTTCTAATCCAAGTTCTCACATCTAACGGTAAGATCCTACTGAAGGGTGGGAAGGGAGCAGTAGGTTCGGCTGTCGATTTGTGCAAGTGTCCGAGCTGTAAATGCATTATGATGTTGGACTCATTAGGGAGATGTTGATATTGTTAGCGATTGGGTGCTTGTCAATCTTGTAGATTATTTTGTGTACAAACTTCCAGCCATGAGCTAAAATAGTACATGGTAGAAGCTTTTAAATAGTACATGGTAGAAGCTTTTTTTCAGTCTCTTTTCGCCATCAGGATTATTGGACGTTACTTATATTCAGTGCTTAGTCCAGCTGGTTGACTCTGAACACGATAGAATATATCACTTATTTACTTTTGGATTTTCTTTCTTTACATTAGATCATTTTTTGTGTATTTTTCACTGTGTATTCTTGTTTCTGCAGGTACAAGAAGTGAGGATAGGAAGTGGCTTGTTCGGTTGGGTATGTCTAAACTAAAGGAGTTGTAAGTGACCCTGCAATATGTAATTTTGGCCATGTCAAGATTGTCTCAACTAATGACTGAACTTTATCTTGTCATTTTGCAGCTTGGATTTTCCATTAAGCTTGGTGAAGTATATTATGTTAGTGGACGAACAGAATACCATGGATGTCTTTGCTACTTTGGAGGCAATTCTTTTTGTGGGTTCACCTCTTGTGATTATCTATATGAGACATGCGTAGTAAGTTTTTTCACACAGTACAGAGCTGCTATTCAGAACATCAGGAAGCTTATGATTTCCAATTCTGAGTTATGAGCTCTCTCACTTTGAATAGGTATTTTGGTAGATCCAATTGTTACAGAAAAAAAGGATATTTTGGCAGTATTTCTTCAGCTCCATTGAATAGGTATGGTTATTTTAAAATTTCGCAGTGACAACATTTTTTGTCCTTTTTATGGTTAAGAGTAACCTATTTGTTCACTTTCTTGACAGAGTGAGAAATTTGAATTTTTTTCTCGTCATGTGCTTGATGAATTGCTTACAAATGCATAAAAGAAAATATTAACAGATCCCAGATCACCTTAAGTACTTAGTATGCTTAGACTATACGGCTACTCTTAATAACTACTGTTAAGTAGAAGGCCTACATGTGATCCTCGTGTTATAGAAAAGGTGGTTACTACATCTGTAGCTTTGTGCTTAATCATTTAGGTCAGTGCCATTTTCTTGTGGTTTTGCATCTTTCTTCTCCCCCTTCTTAAATTTCATAGTGATAATATCCATTGCTCATGTTATGTCTAGCAGCAAGGCGTCGGTGTAGGCCTGCAACGGCGGTGACAGAAGGAAGACTGTGATTGATCTTGAGATTGCCTTGACCCCTGTGTCGTTTCGGCTGCTGAATAGAAGAGCTCTATCTTGAGAATTCAAGGACCCCTGGGTTGATGAGGACTCGGCCAGGGAATGCATTCGTTGCTGGTGCGTGTGCTATGGTCCCTTCTCCAACTTTCGTTTTGGAAGCATTTGCAAGTAATTAAGCCAAATATTAACAATGTTCATCTTGTCTCCTTCGGGATACTCATAAATTTGGATTAACCTTTATTTTTTTATTCATAGAATATTTGGCTTCTAATACCTTCTAGAAAAAAATGTTTATCTATTGTGGCATGTGAAGTGAGAGCACGTGCACCCCTCTGAAACTCAACTATATTCTTTGTTCATTTCCAGATTTCACCATACCAATTTATATACCCAATTATATACTTTGTGCACTACTTGGGTTACTGTTTTGGGAATATATCACTAACTTTTCTTTTGCCTGACTAGCTTTTCTGCGAACAAAAGGGGACTATAGAGCTTGAGTTGCTGTTTTTATTTAGAAAGAAAATAAATATGATAAGATCAGCCAGCTTTAATTATATGAATCAATTCCGAGCATTGTCGCTGTGTTTTTATTTTATCACACATGGAGGAAGCGTAACACCCCAGAAATTATTATTTGTTTCCAGGAGTGGCGCTCATGGACTGCCAGGTTGCAGGTAGCTAAACTTTACTGATTCATTCTTCCTCCTTGTAGGAAGCTACTATTTAACAGGGACACAAGTAACAACAGGATTCCACATGTGAATAAGGATTGGAACGTGAATGTCGACGCGAGCTCAATACACTATGATCTGACCATCTACAACATCCAACCGTGTTTGACCCTTCCAGGTTCAATGTACGCATTGCAAGCCTGAAGAAATTAGTACCATAGATATAGCTTTGTGACTAGACTGATGGTACATTTGGTTTTCCAGCTGCAGAACATGCGCGAGAAAAATAATCCAGGAAAAAGAAGTGCTTAACATTGTTCTAACAGCAACTCAGCCAATTTTACAATACCTGGTTGGTCACAGGACTAATTTAGTTCTATAGTGGGCGACAAACCCTCTTAGTTATTAAATATTATGCATTTGATATTTCGCATGTTTGGTGCTCACTGATATACAATATTTCATATTTAGAGGCAAGAAAGTCGGGTTGGTTCTAATTTTAATTTTTGTTTTCAGGCTGGCTCATCAGATCCCAAGCAACTCCCCTTCATTTTAGCCGGGAACAAGGTTTATGTAGACACTGGAAGAAGACGAGTGGTTAGTTTCTGGAACACTCAGCTTTTTTTTTACCACAAACACTCTACAATTAATTCTGGTAGAAATGAAAAACTCAATTGTTTACACATGTCCAGCTTTGCGTGGCGACGTATTTGACCTCTAAAAAATTTCTTCGCTTATTGATTGAAAATGAGGATGGTACATGTGGTTAATTACAATCTCCTCCATTTGAATGATAGCATTTACTAATTGTTTTATCATGAAACTGGTTCTGTCGGAGCCAAGGTCCAGTTCATTTTTGGTTTGCGGGATATAGATGTTTGTCACACATGGCCAGCTTTGCGTGTGTATAAAATAACCTCGTACAATTGCCAAGGGAAACTGAATATTACTATAATTTCTGATCTTCTTATGCTGCAGTATCTTGAAAAGCCAATCAAGGTATAGTAACATGTTTCACATGATATGTCTCTGGTTATGTTAAACAGGAAAAAATGAAAGAGAAAAGAGAATGGGCAATTATGACAGAAGCACGGACATCGTGAATCAATGCATAAGGCAGGTTGTATCACTTTTCTTGATCTGGTTGATGGTTAGTATTCTCTTGTTAGAAGTCGCATCTTTGATGTCGGGGCCTGGGATTTTTTTTTAATATGCTAATGGTCAGCCTGGAAGTCCGTGACATGTTTTCATAGACTGTGGTAGACCAGTTATTAAGTGGCATACTTTCTTCCTTGGTTTCTATTTTAGTTCTCAGATGTCCTCAATATTGCTTTGCTTCGCCATATCGGCTCACACTCTTGATGCTCGAAAGCTATTATTTCAAAACTATGCTCTATCTTCAAAAGTTCAGATGTTTGTTTATGCTTTCTGTTTCTTCTGTTTTGGCAGGAAGCTATTTTAATCGTTTCTTTTGCAACAACAAGTTAAAAACTTTGTTCTTTATAAAATTGACCAGGATTTGTAAACCAATACATTATTAACAGTAGTTGGTGGGACCTGAAATGTAGTATACCTAATTCTGCTCTGAAGATAAATATTTTAAGTCACTTATTGCGCTCTGTTACCTGTTTCCAACAAATTGCGAAGATGGTGAACTCATTATTATATTTTACTTTAGTGAATAAATTCATAATTGTTTCCCATCTTTGGATTTTTCCTTCAAAAATTCAGATAGTTTGGTTATGCTTATCTTGGTCAGACAAATATTACTCCTCTTTTTTCCGGAATACAAATAAAAAACATTCATGAAGGGAGCAAGCTTTACAAAACAACAGTGTTACTGTTAGTTCATGGGCCATGTAGCAGAGCATGGCTTACCCCATTTCAAATGTAGGTATTTTGAAAGCATCTACAGGTTTGGAAAAATAGCAGGGCTTGTGAACTCGCTATTATCATCAAAGGCCGGTTTGAGATTCAGAATTGTTTCTCTTTTATGTGCTTTGCCTTCAAAAGTGTGGATACCTTATTATGTTTTCAGTTCCTTCTTTGGTTTTTACAGTTCATTTTGAAGCTAAAATGTTTGTTGCTTTCGTTTCCAAAATAAAATACAGTGATTATGAGAAGTGGAGGCTTTCACAAATTGTTTAAAAAATAGTATTTCAAGATTGTGTTATCGCGTGCATGTGTTCCCGCATGAAAGTAACTGTTCAGTTCCAGTACTTTAGCTGCCTACCTGGGTACGCTGCTGAAACTGATGAATAAAATACTGACTCATTATTGCAAAAGTTTCGAATCGGTAGACCATACTTCTAAGTGTACCATTTCCATCAATACTATATAGTGGTTACATTTTATTCAAACAGAGCTTGCAGTGTGTCTTATACAGGCTACTAATTTTACATCCGTTTGCATTGTAAGTGTGTACTATACTGCTGCGTGAAACAACCGGCCAAGGTTCCCTTGTTCCTATGACTATTTCTGGAGTCAAGTCTATGGATATCACCGCTATGGACACACCGTTGCTATAGCAGATACATGGAGAATGCAGCTAATTTGGTGGTCAAGGATTTGAACTACCGCTGGTTAATGCAAATACAAGAAGAGAACGGACATATTAGGAGTCAGCTCACATATATCGCTGTTCGGGAACACACCGCTGATGTAGCAGTTATTATCGTGTATGCAGCACCATTGTTTTGTGAAACCAAAATGGATCCAGAGCAAGGAGAAATTGTGCTATTACATTGATGAAATGCTATAGCACAGGTGGTGATCTGGAAGCACATGATTAGCAAATTTGCGAAATTATCTGAGATCTTCAACCATTCCATGCTGTCTTATGCAGTGTTGTTGGCTTCAGGTGTTATTGGACATAGTTAAATTTTTGTAGAATGTACACATGAATTCCACCGGCTATGTTCTGTAATATAACTATTTCAATATTAGACTTAGATGAAACAATACTTGTTTCTATCTATCGATGTTGGAATATATATTATGTGTAATGTACGCATGAATTCTGCCAGCTATGTTTCCTACTATACTTGTGATAATATTAGACTTAGATGAAAAAATACTTGTTTCTATCTATAGATATTGGAATCTATGCTATGCGTACCTCAGGGAGACCTTGATGAGCCTCACAGTTTAAAGCCAATAAATCTCAATCATATACTGTCTCACTTTTATCCTTGTGCTGGGGCACAACGGGACCTACCGAAACATGGGGGCTTCAATTTGTTCTGCATTTGTTTGTTGTCTGGCTCGGGTTAACTGCAATTGTTATCCGAATTGAACTACTAACCAAAATATGATTGCGGATCCCTGTAGCGGCAATGATGCTAAGCGGGTCTAAGGGGTCGGAAGAAGAAGAGGAGGACGTAGAAGAGGTGGAAGGAGACGTCGAATGGGAGGCAGAGGGAGTAGCCAAAGGAGGGCGGAGGAGCTGTCCGACATTTTCTCCAATGCACGTTGTTGGATGCCGATGGAGCTTAGCCTGGATAGCCAGCCAACTCGGCTGCCCTCCCTTTGACCTACGTTATGCTACCACAGGACACCGGGTAGAACTTCCATTCCTTGGTAAATTTTAACCATTTATAGTGTGTGACATCTTTAAATATAGGTACAGAACAACGTTATTTTCTGGCATTTGCTAAAACACACCGTCCGATTATGTTTTTGTCAGGTATCATTACAATTTTGTGTCACATTTGCCAGAACACACCACCAGCCTGAAAACGGAAAGTTTTGCACTTTAGCTTGTGATGACTGGTTTTAAAGACAAAGTGCAAAACTTTCCCTTTTAGTTAGGTGGTGTGTTCTGGCAAATATGCCACCGAATTGTAATGGTACCTGATAAATACACAATCGAGCGGTGTGTTTTAGAAAACGCCAAAAAATAATGGTGTCATGTGGCAAATTTTTCCAAAAAAATATGAGTGATTGAGGGAGTGACACCGGTATGTTTTTGTTCTGGATCCACAACTAGGCGGAGGGAGGGTTAGAGCTCCGCTCCAAGCGTCCGATACTTAAGCAGTTTACGTGCTAATTTTTAATACTATAATAAGCTACAACTTATGCTTTAATTTCCGATTTAATTCTGCTATTTGCGCGACCCTTCAGGTATTAGTCCTGGTAAGCCCACTCCCAACAAAAATTTATTTCAAAGTTATTAAAACGCCCTGCATAGGTAAACTTAGACAGAGCTACGAGATTCTAATATTCCATTGCCATCGGTTGATAAAAGTCTTCAGTTGTTATGCAATCAATTGACCAAAAAATGAAGTTGTTATGCAATCAATTGACCAAAAAATGAAGTTGTTATGCAATACACCAAATTCAACTACGAGTAGCTCCAATGCTCTGCTTCCCGAGTGTGTCTAACATGTTGAAAGAGGAAGAGGCAAATGTACAAGTGACCGAAGAAGAAATCGCAGCCAATTAACCATAATATTCCCCAGTTACCGCTCGAGTGGTAGCAAGTGGAGTATCCAAAGGAGAGTGGAAGGGAGATCGAGGGCATTTTCTCCAGCCTACCCCATCGATTATAACTCAACCGAAGCAAACGGAGTAGCCAAACAAGAGTAAAAGGGCCGTTGAGGGCATTTCCTCCAACGAAACACGCCGAATATTACTATAGCTCACCATGGATGGCCATTTCACCTAATACTCCCCCTTTGCTACTGCTATGATGATGGCGGTCGAAAGAGCTACACTTCGCGCTCCCGAGCCTCCGGTATTGAAATAAACCAAGACTTATGGTGAGTAAACGCAGTAACCAGAGAAGAGCTCCAACACACCCCGTCGGATACTACTATAGCTCAAACTGGATGCCCATTTAACCCTAAAACCCCCTTTACTCGGCGGAAGAGCTCCGCTACAACCTCTGGTACTAAAATAAGCCAAACCTTATGGTTAGCCTCCGCCATTTGCGCGATAGCGCAACCGGTCATCTAGTAACATTAACAGTTGCAATAAGGTTCGCTCCGGGCGCCTCTAGCATAGTTCACAAAATATGAATCAATCTAATCAATTTCCGTTGTATTGTATTATTTAATATATTTCTTGATAGAGAAAATATCATTTCCCGACCCGGCATTTTATATGAAATCCAACATAACAATGTTCAGCTATTACTATTATTTAATAATTAGGAGAACACATTGTTATTATCAACTATCCATTTGTAAAACATTAAGCTGCCGAAAGTGATCAAGCTTTTTAGAACAGTTATTTGTCAGATTATGATAAATCCGTTTAAGTCGTGTACATTGTTGCTTCGGACTGAAAATACCGGCATGGAACATTCCAACATAATACATGCCACACAGGATTAGACCTAGCAGATAAACCATGGTTCAACCTAGATGAAAACGAGCGGTTCAAGAGCGAGGACATAGCAAAGTCTCACAGCAAGTAAATAGGAATTTATTAAGAAAACACTGAAAACTACTCCGGGCGATCCTGCAGGAGGCGAGCTTCAGTGAGTTCTTCAGGAGCAATGTGACAGCGCTCAATGCCCAGACGCTGCATCTCAGCAATTTGTAGCACTCTGCAGGAGTTCATGCCTTCTTCACCTTTTGGTAGCTTTACGCACTATTGGCCCATCAGGCAGTGACATCTGTCTGTACCCTTGTTATTATTACTGGTGCAACGCTTCACTTGATCGATGACGAGAGGTGTATCTGCCTTGCAAGGACGCCCACGGAGACGAGGAGGCGCCAGAGAGGAAACTTCTTCCATTAACCCCTCAGAAGAGGTAGAGTCCATATCTGAAACCATACTCGAACTGAGAGCAGACAAGTCACTATCTTCCACCCAAAGCACCTGCCCCTCACCATGAAGCTGGATATGACGGAAATCACGGAATAGCCAAGACCCCTTCGCAGGAAAACCCATCCTTATAAATGCTAGACTTTCAGCAGCATCTATAAGAGAATGAGAGCCTAAAAACTGGGTAATGTGCAACAGAAGATAAAGTGCCCACTCTTGTGTGATATTCACGTTGTTTCTTGAAAATATTGGCAGGCAAAATGCATGATAAATTAAGCATAGGAAACAACAATTTCATGTACAACACAAGAGACGAAAATCAAATATGCCGGTGACAGGAAGCTGCAAAAGAAACAAACACTGTAGCCAGCCAAGCCGACAAAAGAGGCTAAAGCCTTCACATAATTTTTGGACTGTGAAATGCTCACTGCACGTAGTACTAATGAACATGTATCGAACACAAACATGCAGTCTTACCGATAAACCCAAATAAAATCCTAAAACGATTATTGAACATGATACAATGTTATCTTTTCAAAGAGTAATCATACTACTAGAATGAGTGCCCATACAGGGACCCAACACGTACACAAACCCTGAATTACACAAATAAACCTACGAGGAGGGAATTACTAGATGACAGCATAACAAATGAGACAGGAAGGCAGAGCACTGACGTAACATTATCCATTTAGAGAACACACTTGATGGCGTCATCCCCGAAGGTATAACGTACGCACTTGTGCTTGACCACCTTAACGCTGTGATCATCACCAACACCAGCCATCATCTCTATGCCGGTTAACACAGCAAACTGCTCAAGGGTTTCTTCTATCTCAAATATCCTAGCGATGAGAAACTTGCCATCGCCCAGGTTGACAAGCTCGAGATATACTGGAACCCAGTACTCTTTGTCAGGTAGGTTCAGATCTTGCCCAACTTGCAGGGCCGTGGGTGGCTGTTCACCGTCTATTGCAGAGAGGTCCACAGCAGACAGGTGGCTAGGGCTGAAGTCAGAGAAGCCAAACCATAGGTCGAACTCAGGGACGTACTGAGCTCTGCCATCAAAGGGCAGCGTCCATGCCCCGACGTAGCTCCACTCCTCCGAGGGGCTCCATCCTAGATGGCTCCGAGGGTCAGGCCGTGCCGTCTCGAACTTGTAGGTGCCGATTCCGCCAGCAAATGATACGTAGATGGAGGAACAGCCGTTGACGTCGACTACTGTGGTGTAGGCAGTAATGGAGGAGGGCATGTACCCAGATTCATGGATAAATGGAGGTGGTGGAAGAAGCCGCCAACGCCAGTCCGGCCACCCACAGTTGCTTCTCAATCCAGACGGGTTGGGCATAGGCTCAAGGACCTCGAAGCATCGACCATTGGCCCTCCCAGGGGAACCGTCGAGGACATACATGTTGTCTTTGTTGGTGCCAGGATGCGGCAACATGGACAGGCACATGGGACTTGTTCCCTTAGGCTCGTTGAGGACGCTCAGGGTGCTGTGTACATGTTTGTCGGCGTCGTACAGCCCGGCCTCGCCGATCCTGTTGAAATAGACAAGTCTGCCTTCGCAAGTGGCCCGGGGCCGGGGCCTGAAGAGCGCGAACATATCCATGGTGCCTCCACAGTCTGATGCAGTGAAGTTCATGACTGAGCGCGGCAGCTCCAGGGTATGCAACCCTGGAACAGATTGTTTCATGGCTGCTTCATCTGCTGCATCAATTGCGGCTTTTGCTGACTGGTAGAAGAACTGCTTGTAAGGATCCATGCGGCGCACTGAATAAGCGCGTTCGATCCAGTTAATCGTCACCAGATTCACAAAACCCCTCATCATCTTCGTCACCGGTGGCGCAGTGCGCGCGGGAGCTGGGCGGCGATTGGGGCGGCGGCGGAGAATGGAATTGGGGCGTGTCGGGGTGAGGGCATGAGCGCGTGCGGCCTTTTTTTGTTGCTGGGCCGTCCAACGCAGCAGTGGCGCGCGCGCGAGGGTTACTTGGGTAGTTGGGTCACGGGGCGCGGCGTGCAGCGGTGGTAGATGGGTGAACCGGAGTGGAGGAGGGCGATTTTGATAAAATTTACCCTTTTGCAAAAGCATTGTACAAAATAACCTCCCGAGTTCAGACGAAACTATTTTAGTCTACTTTTGTATGGCGTCTATACAAGTGGCGCCATACTTCACTATATGACGTCTATGCACATCTTGCCTACATGTCGTGCACATCCGTGTGTGACCTACAACTGACAACGGGGAAGGTATGTGTGGCGCCTAAGTTTTGTGTTATGTCAATTCTAGACAAACACTATGTATTGAACAATATAAGGTCGGTTTACATGTTATGGAAACATACTACGATGTCTAGTACAATTCTTAAAATTAAAACAAGTGTTTTTTTTTTTGAAACCAAGGACTGCGAGGCAAAGAGCCCCACAACATTTTATTATATTAAAAACTCAAAACCAAAGTCCAAAATAAATACAACTAAAAAAGACGAAAAAAGAAAAAGATATATACAACAACCAGAGCAGGAGAGGACACTAAGGCAGGGACCTAATCCAACTCAAAAGATTGTCCTTGAACTTGGCCTTGATCCTGTATTGCAGCATAGTCATATCATGAATGAATTGGCGTTCGCTTTTGCTGTGGAACGGAACCAGCTCATTCCCCAAAAGCGAATATTCGCTCAATATTCGGAATACACCCGTCCGGCCGAATCGGTCGGACGAGGTGGAACGGGTCGCTGTCTTCTCCCTAACCACACTCACCTCTCGCTAACCACACGCGATGGCTGGACGGCCTCTCGGGCGCGCCGCTGCTCCGCGCGCTCCCTCGCCGCCGGCCTGCTCGACGCGCTGCGCCCGTCGTCCCAGCCGCGGAACCTCGCCGCCCGGCCCACCGCCTCGCCCTCCTCGACACGCTCCTCCTCCACCACGACAACGCGGCGCCGCCCGCTTCTCCGACGCGGCCGACCTCTCGCTTCCGGGAGCTCTCCGCGCCGAGCTGCTCGCTTCCTACGTCGCCTCCGCCGGCCGCGCCGGGCGCTGATCCGCGGCCCGCACCTCGCCGCCTCCTTCCGCGACCTCGACGCCGAGCTTGCCGTCGTGCTCGACGTGCTCCCCGCGGCCTCCCTCCGCCTCTCCCCGACGCGGCGGACCACCTCGACCTCCTCCGCGCCCATCGCCGCCGCCGCGCGCCGGCGCAGTACCACGACCGGGACGAGGCCGCGCTGCGGGACCGCCTCCTGGCCGCGCTCCACCACTTGGAGGCCGCCGTCCCCACGCCTAATTAGCCTCTAATTAGGCTGTAATTAATAATGTTTAGATTAATTAGGCTCTAATTAATTAAATTTTAGATTAACTCCATGTGGTTCCATTCCCTCCTTTCCAGATCAACCGAACGCAAGTATGAAGTGGAATGGAATGGAGTGGAATGGAATGGAATGGTTCCATTCCATTCCACTTCATCCTAAAAACGAACACATCCTTAGTGAATGAGCTTCTCTCCTGCCTAAAGATCTTGGCATTTCTGACTAGCCAAATATTTCAACATGTTGTAATAAACACTTCCATAAAGAAAGGCTGCCGAAAACTCCTCCTGGCGTGGTGTACTATAGATTGTATATCTCCCAAAGGCTGCCAGTCAATCTGAAGATATGCCCAAATCCGAACACTGAAATTGCATTCAAAGAATAAATGCACTCTATCTTCATATGCTCTTAGTAAACATAGCTCACAGTGTTTATCATCAGTGACCTTCCAATTTCTCCTCTGTAACAGGTCCCTAGTGTTCAATCTATCAGAGAGTAACAACCAGGCAAATACCTTGGTTTTCATTATACAACAAGATTTCCACAACCACTGATACACATTGTGTGTATGTATATGATCATAGAATTTTTTTGCAGAGTAACTTTTCCCCCAACAGTAATTCCACTCATCATTCTGATGCAACAAAGGATTACCCTGCATAATAATCTCCAGATTTTGTAATTCTTGATAAGCTGGCTGAGACATAGGCAGATAAAACAAAGAATGCAAATCCTCCATCTGATATACAACAGAAATAGAAATGGCTTGTTGTAAAGCATAGGAATGCAATCTTGGAAACCTGATACACATTGGCAGGGCAGAATGCGCTATATCCCAATTATCAGTCCAGAAAGAAATAGTATCCCCCTTGCCATGTGTAACCACAACCACTCCTCTAAAATTATCAACTTGCCTTAGCACATCTCTCCACCAAAAAGAGCCAACCATATTTGATACGTCTCCGACGTATCGATAATTTCTTATGTTTTATGCCACATTATTGATGATATCTACATGTTTTATGCATACTTTATGTCATATTTATGCGTTTTCCAGAACTAACCTATTGACGAGATGCCGAAGGGCCAGTTCCTGTTTTCTGCTGTTTTTGGTTTCAGAAATCCTAGTAAGGAAATATTCTCGGAATCGGACGAAATCAACGCCCAGCATCTTAGAATCCCCGGAAGCATCCAGAACACCCGAGAGAGGCCAGAGGGGGGCCACAGGCCCACCACACATGACCCTGGCGCGGCCAAGGGGGGCCCGCGCCCCCCTAGTGTGTCATCGCCTCGTTGACCTTCTGACGCCGCCTCTTCGCCTATAAAAAGGTCCCTGACCTAAAACTTCGATACGGAAAAGCCACGGTACGAGAAACCATCCAGAGCCGCCGCCATCGCGAAGCCAAGATCTGGGGGACAGGAGTCTCTGTTCCGGCACGCCGCCGGGACGGGGAAGTGCCCCCGGAAGGCTTCTCCATCGACTCCACCGCCATCTTCATCAACGCTGCTGTCTCCCATGAGGAGGGAGTAGTTCTCCATCGAGGCTAAGGGCTGTACCGGTAGCTATGTGGTTAATCTCTCTCCTATGTACTTCAATACAATGATCTCATGAGCTGCCTTACATGATTGAGATTCATATGAGTTTTGTATCACAATTCATCTATGTGCTACTCTAGTGATGTTATTAAAGTAGTCTATTCCTCCTCCATGATGTAGTGTTGGCAGTGTGTGCATCATGAAGTACTTGGTTTATGTTATGATTGTGATCTCTTGTAGATTATGAAGTTAACTATTACTATGATGGTATTGATGTGATCTATTCCTCCTTTCATAGTGTGATGGTCACAGTGTGCATGCTATGTTAGTACTTGGTTTGGTTGTGTTGATCTATCTTGCACTCTAAGGTTATTTAAATATGAATATTGAATATTGTGGAGCTTGTTAACTCCGGCATTGAGGGTTTTTGTAGCCCTACGCAATTAGTGGTGTTCATCATCCAACAAGAGAGTGTAGAGTCTAGCATCTATCTTTTTATTCTGTTATGTGATCGATGTTGAGAGTGTCCACTAGTGAAAGTATGATCCCTAGGCCTTGTTTCCAATACTGCAATTATAGCTGCTTGTTTACTGTTCTACTGCATCTGTACTGTCCGCAATATTACCACCATCAACCACACGCCAGTCCTGGACAGCAAAGCACTTTTCTGGTGCCGTTGCTACTGCTCATACTTATTCATACCACATGTATTTCACTATCTCTTCGCCGAACTAGTGCACCTATTAGGTGTGCTGGGGACACAAGAGACTTCTTGCTTTGTGGTTGCAGGGTTGCTTGAGAGGGATATCTTTGACCTCTTCCTCCCTGAGTTCGATAAACCTTGGGTGATCCACTTAAGGGAAAACTTGCTGCTGTTCTACAAACCTCTGCTCTTGGAGGCCCAACACTGTCTACAGGAAAAGAAGCGTGAGTAGACATCAATATTTTCCTCATGGGGCATTTTCCCAGGATAGTGAGCGGACCAAATTAATTGGATCCAAGAGATATCCTTTTTGTTGTAAAAATTTTCCAGGAACTTAATTAAGAGAGCAGCATTCTTCTTCTGAAAATTTATTATCCCTAGTCCCCCCTTTTTCTTTGGCTTACAAACCATTTCCCAAGTAGCTAAAGACTATTTTGGTACCCCATCTTGGTCCCTCCACAAACACTGTCTAAGAATTCTGTCTAATTGGTTTGTGAGCCCTGGTCGCAGCTAAGGTGCAAAGAAAATGCAATGGCATAGAAGATAGGGCCGAATTTATAAGTTGTAACCTTGCACCTTGAGACAGAAAACTAGAGCTTGAGCTAAGTTTCCTTTCAAGCCTACACACTAGAGGGGAGAGCTCAACAATTGTTGGCCTTGTAGTCCCTAATGGTAACCCAAGGTAGGTAAAAGGCATCTGCCCTATCTGGCAACAAAACTCCACTGCTAACTCCTTAACCAAACCATCCTCAACATTAATAGGAACCATCTGAGATTTATGAAAGTTAATTCTCAACCCAGTAGACAGAGAAAATTTCCTGAGAGTTGCTTTGAGCTCAATTAGCTGCAATTTATCAGCTGGCATGATCAGCAATGTATCATCAGCATATTGGATTATTGGAAAATCCACCTCATTTGTGATAATTGGCAAAGAAAGAGTCCCTTGGACCACCATGTCATTCACTGCAGACTGCAAAAAATCCGACCCAAAAAGATAAAAAAGGGGGGCGGGAATTGGGTCACCCTGTCTCACTCCTCGCTTACATTCAAACTGCTTCCCAGGAATGCCATTCAACAAAACTGAGGAGGTACCAGCAGATAGAATGATCTTTGCCCAATTAATCCATTTGTTGTTAAACCCCTTATGCCTCATCACTTGCAGTATTGCTTCATGCTCTATAGTATCGAAGGCTTTAACAAAATTCATTTTAAGAATAATAATTGGCTTTTTGGATTGTTGGCAAAGAAACAAGTATTCAAAAGCCCAGGCCAAACAATCCTGTATAGTCCTACTTTCAAGAAACCATACTGATTTTTGTGAATACAAGAAAAAATTCTCCCTTGAAGCCTATTAGCAGCCAATTTTGTCAAGAATTTGACACACACATTAGTCAGAGAAATTGGCCGAAAATCATTTACAAGAACCGGGCTTTGCTTTTTGGGTACCAGAGTTATATAGGATCCATTTATATTTTTGAGTTGAATAGTCTCATTATGAAAATCAGCAGCCAACTGGTAAAAATCATGCTTGATAATAGAGCAACATTTTTTAACAAAAAGCCCATTAAACCCATCCGGCCCAGGAGCTCTGTCCACATGCATCTCCTTGATGACATCATCCATTTCCTTGCTATTGGGCTTCTTATATTTATTAGTACCATGTCTAATAAAAGTGAAGCGCTATGATCACATTTTCCCTGAAATTCTTGTCAGTGAAAAAGTAGTTCGGTAATTTCACCAAGGTAAAAAATTGTAAGAAGAAACCTGTTGGACAAGGTTACATTTCTGAAGAAACGAGATGAGAATATCCATGACCATGAGAACACCTCCAAAGTACGGAAAGATTAATTCTTTTACCCGAAAGATTGGAATTTATAAGTATGTTTCTCATACTTTTATGAAAAATCCAAAGCAAAACTATGTGTCTTGTCCAGCATCATTACCCACATAAAAAGCACAACTTTGATTTGAATCCGTAAATGTGCAACTGACTGCCGACGCCGTCATTGCTACAACTATTAACTGTGATGTAGTGTCCCCCGTGGTGCACTCTCTGTTCCCCTCCTATCCAAATTCATGACACTTGTTCTCTCCATTTCCAAAACCTGATCAAGTGTGCCGTTTCATGGTCAAATTTTGTGTCACTCGCAAAGAAATATACTGCATACCATATATATGCTTATATTTTATGCTTTAGAGTTCTTCTCTTCCTCACTCAAGGAGCAATCATACCCAATATACGCCGCAGCCTATTTAGAAGGAATAACAAGATGCAGATCTATGTTACAAATATTTTTTTCCAAGATGTCAGACTAAGTGTACTTATTTTCACTTAAAAACTCAATGACGTACCTTTTCATATCTCTTGCAAACCTTGGCATAGTTCCCCAATCTTAATGACTTAACCCACACATTCGTTTTTTTTTTCTAGCAGCTGATTCAATCTTCTCAGTAGTGCGACATGTGCCTATCGATTATTTCCCCTTAGAAAGATAAATACACACTGTAATATCTGATCAATAGCAGCAGCAGAGATGGACATGTGCCCATCGACATCGCATCGGGATGGAGGTTTTGCTTGCTTGTAATTGTAGATAACAGTTCAGGTTTGTCCTCCGTACTGGAGTACGTCGAGTAGTGCGACTGAACACAATAACAACATAAAAACGAATCAATGGCATACAGCAGCTTTGCAGATGTATGATTAAACACACATACTCACATAGTGTTCAGTTGTAAAGAATTCAATGACAATAGTCCTAATGCATGCCACTATGATGGTGCCAAAAGCATCTGGGGGCATTCGGCATTCCGACAGATCCTTTGAGGTATCTTTGCGCAAAGAAATAGGATCCTCGAAGGAACCATGTAGAACACTTTTCCACAACCGAAATCCAGATTGAAAATACATAACAAGTGCTTCAAGATGCACATTTTCCTCCACCAAAAAACACACTATTTTCAGAACGTCATTAAAAATGTTTCCCCTTTCTCATTGTATACGCAGCCAGTCTAGAGAGAAATGGATCCCTAATTAATTGGTCCTATTGTGTCATCGCCTCGTTGACCTTCTGACGCCGCCTCTTCGCCTATAAAAAGGTCCCTGGCCTAAAACTTCGATACGGAAAAGCCACGGTACGAGAAACCATCCAGAGCCACCGCCATCGCGAAGCCAAGATCTGGGGGACAGGAGTCTCTGTTCTGGCACGCCGCCGGGACGGGGAAGTGCCCCCGGAAGGCTTCTCCATCGACTCCACCGCCATCTTCATCAACGCTGCTGTCTCCCATGAGGAGGGAGTAGTTCTCCATCGAGGCTAAGGGCTGTACCGGTAGCTATGTGGTTAATCTCTCTCCTATGTACTTCAATACAATGATCTCATGAGCTGCCTTACATGATTGAGATTCATATGAGTTTTGTATCATAATTCATCTATGTGCTACTCTAGTGATGTTATTAAAGTAGTCTATTCCTCCTCCATGATGTAATGTTGGCAGTGTGTGCATCATGAAGTACTTGGTTTATGCTATGATTGTGATCTCTTGTAGATTATGAAGTTAACTATTACTATGATGGTATTGATGTGATCTATTCCTCCTTTCATAGTGTGATGGTCACAGTGTGCATGCTATGTTAGTACTTGGTTTGGTTGTGTTGATCTATCTTGCACTCTAAGATTATTTAAATATGAACATTGAATATTGTGGAGCTTGTTAACTCCGGCATTGAGGGTTCTTGTAGCCCTACGCAATTAGTGGTGTTCATCATCCAACAAGAGAGTGTAGAGTCTAGCATCTATCTATTTATTCTGTTATGTGATCGATGTTAAGAGTGTCCACTAGTGAAAGTATGATCCCTAGGCCTTGTTTCCAATACTGCAACTATATCTGCTTGTTTACTGTTCTACTGCATCTGTACTGTTCGCAATATTACCACCATCAACCACACGCCAGTCCTGGATAGCAAAGCACTTTTCTGGTGCCGTTGCTACTGCTCATACTTATTCATACCACCTGTATTTCACTATCTCTTCGCCGAACTAGTGCACCTATTAGGTGTGTTGGGGACACAAGAGACTTCTTGCTTTGTGGTTGCAGGGTTGCTTGAGAGGGATATCTTTCACCTCTTCCTCCCTGAGTTCGATAAACCTTGGGTGATCCACTTAAGGGAAAACTTGCTGCTGTTCTACAATCCTCTGCTCTTGGAGGCCCAACACTGTCTACAGGAAAAGAAGCGTGAGTAGACATCAAGCACTTTTCTGGCGCCGTTGCCGGGGAGGAAAGGTAAAAGGCACTCGTACTCCGGTTCCAGGTAACAGTACTTTTCTGGCGCCATTGTGTGTGTGCTCGAAGCTATTTCCTTTAGATCCTGCAATTGCATCTTTTTGTTTCTTGTTTTACACTAGTTAGGCATAATGGAATACAACTATGAGCTTTTTAATTTATTTCCTAAGTGAAGACATGAATTGTGTGATGCGAAAATTAAAGAACCTATGGAGCCTCAATTGCATGCTAGTAGCAATGTTATTAGTATGAACACTTTGAACACCATTGTTGCTAATGATATGGAAAATTCTAAGATTGGGGAAGCTGGTTTTGATGAGCATGATCTTTTTAGTCCCCCAAGCATTGAGGAGAAAATTTACTTTGATGATACTTTGCCTCCTATTTATGATGATTATAATGATAGTAGCCTTTTGGTTCCGCCTGTTATGGAGGATAAATTTGACTATGATTACAATATGCCTCCTATATTTGATGATGAGAATAATAATGATAGCTACTCTGTTGAATTTGCTCCCACTACAATTAACAAGAATGACTATGCTTATGTGGAGAGTAATAATTTTATGCATGAGACTCATGATAAGAATGCTTTATGTGATAGTTATATTGTTGAGTTTGCTCATGATGCTACTGAAAGTTATTATGAGAGAGGAAAATATGGTTGTAATTTTCATGTTACTAAAACACCTCTCTATGTGCTGAAATTTTTGAAGCTACACTTGTTCCATCTTCCTATGCTTGTTACTTTGCTCTTCATGAACTTGTTTATTTACAAGATTCCTTTTCATAGGAAGCATGTTAGGCTTAAATGTGTTTTGAATTTGCCTCTTGATGCTCTCTTTTTGCTTCAAATACTATTTCTTGCGAGTGCATCATTAAAACTGCTGAGCCCATCTTAATGGCTATAAAGAAAGAACTTCTTGGGAGATAACCCATGTGTTTATTTTACTACAGTAATTTTGTTTTATATTTGTGTCTTGGAAGTTGTTACTACTGTAGCAACCTCTCCTTATCTTAGTTTTGTTGCATTGTTGTGCCAAGTAAAGTCTTTGATAGTAAGGTTCATACTAGATTTGGATTACTGCACAGAAACAGATTTCTTGCTGTCACGAATCTGGGCCTAATTCTTTGTAGGGAACTCAGAAAATTATGCTAATTTACGTGAGTGATCCTCAGATATGTACGCAACTTTCATTCAATTTTAGCATTTTCATTTGAGTAAGTCTGGTGCCTCTTTAAAATTCGTCTTTACGGACTGTTCTGTTTTGACAGATTCTGCATTTTATTTCGCATTGCTTCTTTTGCTATGTGGGATGGATTTCTTTGTTCCATTAACTTCCAGTAGCTTTGGGCAATGTCCAGAAGTGTTAAGAATGAATGTGTCACCTCTGAACATGTAAGTTTTTGATTATGCACTAACCCTCTAATGAGTTTGTTTCGAGTTTGGTGTGGAGGAAGTTTTCAAGGGTCAAGAGAGGAGGATGATACAATATGATCAAGAAGAGTGAAAGCTCTAAGCTTGGGGATGCCCCGGTGGTTCATCCCTGCATATTTCAAGAAGACTCAAGCATCTAAGCTTGGGGATGCCCAAGGCATCCCCTTCTTCATCGACAAATTATCAGGTTCCTTCTCTTGAAACTATATTTTTATTCGGTCACATCTTATGTACTTTACTTGGAGCGTCTGTATGCTTTTGTTTTTGTTTGAATAAATAATTGTGTGGGAGAGAGACACGCTCCGCTGGTTCGTATGAACACATGTGTTCTTAGCTTTTAATGTTCATGGCGAAGGTTGAAACTGCTTCGTTAATTGTTATATGGTTGGAATCGGGAAATGCTACATGTAGTAATTCTAAAATGTCTTGGATAATGTGATACTTGGAAATTGTTGTGCTCATGTTTAAGCTCTTGCATCATATACTTTGCACCTATTAATGAAGAAATACATAGAGCTTGCTAAAATTTGGTTTGCATAATTGGTCTCTCTAAGGTCTAGATAATTTCTAGTAAAGTGTTTGAACAACGAGGAAGACGGTGTAGAGTCTTATAATGTTTACGATATGTCTTTTATGTGAGTTTTGCTGCACCGGTTCATCCTTGTGTTTGTTTCAAATAGCCTTGCTAGCCTAAGCCTTGTATCGAGAGGGAATACTTCTCATGCATCCAAATCCTTGAGCCAACCACTATGCCATTTGTGTCCACCATACCTACCTACTACATGGTATTTCTCCGCCATTCCAAAGTAAATTGCTTGAGTGCTACCTTTAAAATTTCTATCCTCTACCTTTGCAATATATAGCTCATGGGACAAATAGCCTAAAAACTATTGTGGTATTGAATATGTACTTATGCACTTTATCTCTTATTAAGTTGCTTGTTGTGCGATAACCATGTTCCTGGGGACGCCATCAACTACTCTTTGTTGAATATCATGTGAGTTGCTATGCAAGTCCGTCTTGTCTGAAGTAAGGGAGATTTACCACTAGAATGGTTAGAGCATGCATAATGTTAGAGAAGAACATTGGGCCGCTAACTAAAGCCATGATCCATGGTGGAAGTTTCAGTTTTGGACAAATATCCTCAATCTCATATGAGAAAATTAATAATTGTTGAATGCTTATGCATAAAAGAGGAGTCCATTATCTGTTGTCTATGTTGTCCCGGTATGGATGTCTAAGTAGAGAATAATCAATAGCGAGAAATCCGATGCGAGCTTTCTCCTTAGACCTTTGTACAGGCGGCATAGAGGTACCCCTTTGTGACACTTGGTTAAAACATGTGCATTGCGATGATAATCCAGGTAATCCGAGCTAATTAGGACAAGGTGCGGGCACTATTAGTATACTATGCACGAGGCTTGCAACTTGTAGGATATAATTTACATAACACATATGCTTTATTACTACCGTTGACAAAATTGTTTCTTGTTTTCAAAATCAAAGCTCTAGCACAAATATAGCAATCGATGCTTTCCTCTTTGGAGGACCTTTCTTTTACTTTATTTGTTGAGTCAGTTCACCTATTTCTCTCCACCTCAAGAAGCAAACACTTGTGTGAACTGTGCATTGATTCCTACATACTTGCATATTGCACTTGTTATATTACTCTATGTTGACAATATCCATGAGATATATATGTTACAAGTTGAAAGCAACCGCTGAAACTTAATCTTCCTTTGTGTTGCTTCAATACCTCTACTATGAATTATTGCTTTATGAGTTAACTCTTATGCAAGACTTATTGATGCTTGTCTTGAAGTACTATTCATGAAAAGTCTTTGCTATATGATTCAGTTGTTTACTCATGTCATTTACATTGTTTGGATCGCTGCATTCATTACATATGCTTACAATACTATGATCAAGGTTATGATGGCATGTCACTCCAGAAATTATCTTTGTTTATCGTTTACCTACTCGGGACGAGCAGAAACTAAGCTTGGGGATGCTGATACGTCTCCGACGTATCGATAATTTCTTATGTTCCATGCCACATTATTGATGATATCTACATGTTTTATGCATACTTTATGTCATATTTATGCGTTTTCCGGAACTAACCTATTGACGAGATGCCGAAGGGCCAGTTCCTGTTTTCTGCTGTTTTTGGTTTCAGAAATCCTAGTAAGGAAATATTCTCGGAATCGGACGAAGTCAACGCCTAGCATCTTAGAATCCCCGGAAGCATCCAGAACACCCGAGAGAGGCCAGAGGGGGGCCACAGGCCCACCACACATGACCCTGGCGCGGCCAAGGGGGGCCCGCGCCCCCCTAGTGTGTCATCGCCTCGTTGACCATCTGACGCCGCCTCTTCGCCTATAAAAAGGTCCCTGACCTAAAACTTCGATACGGAAAAGCCACGGTACGAGAAACCATCCAGAGCCGCCGCCATCGCGAAGCCAAGATCTGGGGGACAGGAGTCTCTGTTCCGGCACGCCGCCGGGACGGGGAAGTGCCCCCGGAAGGCTTCTCCATCGACTCCACCGCCATCTTCATCAACGCTGCTGTCTCCCATGAGGAGGGAGTAGTTCTCCATCGAGGCTAAGGGCTGTACCGGTAGCTATGTGGTTAATCTCTCTCCTATGTACTTCAATACAATGATCTCATGAGCTGCCTTACATGATTGAGATTCATATGAGTTTTGTATCACAATTTATCTATGTGCTACTCTAGTGATGTTATTAAAGTAGTCTATTCCTCCTCCATGATGTAATGTTGGCAGTGTGTGCATCATGAAGTACTTGGTTTATGCTATGATTGTGATCTCTTGTAGATTATGAAGTTAACTATTACTATGATGGTATTGATGTGATCTATTCCTCCTTTCATAGTGTGATGGTCACAGTGTGCATGCTATGTTAGTACTTGGTTTGGTTGTGTTGATCTATCTTGCACTCTAAGGTTATTTAAATATGAATATTGAATATTGTGGAGCTTGTTAACTCCGGCATTGAGGGTTTTTGTAGCCCTACGCAATTATTGGTGTTCATCATCCAACAAGAGAGTGTAGAGTCTAGCATCTATCTATTTATTCTGTTATGTGATCGATGTTGAGAGTGTCCACTAGTGAAAGTATGATCCCTAGGCCTTGTTTTCAATACTGCAATTATAGCTGCTTGTTTACTGTTCTACTGCATCTGTACTGTCCGCAATATTACCACCATCAACCACACGCCAGTCCTGGACAGCAAAGCACTTTTCTGGTGCCGTTGCTACTGCTCATACTTATTCATACCACATGTATTTCACTATCTCTTCGCCGAACTAGTGCACCTATTAGGTGTGCTGGGGACACAAGAGACTTCTTGCTTTGTGGTTGCAGGGTTGCTTGAGAGGGATATCTTTGACCTCTTCCTCCCTGAGTTCGATAAACCTTGGGTGATCCACTTAAGGGAAAACTTGCTGCTGTTCTACAAACCTCTGCTCTTGGAGGCCCAACACTGTCTACAGGAAAAGAAGCGTGAGTAGACATCAATATTTTCCTCATGGGGCATTTTCCCAGGATAGTGAGCGGACCAAATTAATTGGATCCAAGAGATATCCTTTTTGTTGTAAAATTTTTCCAGGAACTTAATTAAGAGAGCAGCATTCTTCTTCTGAAAATTTATTATCCCTAGTCCCCCCCTTTTTCTTTGGCTTACAAACCATTTCCCAAGTAGCTAAAGACTATTTTGGTACCCCATCTTGGTCCCTCCACAAACACTATCTAAGAATTCTATCTAATTGGTTTGTGAGCCCTGGTCGCAGCTAAGGTGCAAAGAAAATGCAATGGCATAGAAGATAGGGCCGAATTTATAAGTTGTAACCTTGCACCTTGAGACAGAAAACTAGAGCTTGAGCTAAGTTTCCTTTCAAGCCTACACACTAGAGGGGAGAGCTCAACAATTGTTGGCCTTGTAGTCCCTAATGGTAACCCAAGGTAGGTAAAAGGCATCTGCCCTATCTGGCAACAAAACTCCACTGCTAACTCCTTAACCAAACCATCCTCAACATTAATAGGAACCATCTGAGATTTATGAAAGTTAATTCTCAACCCAGTAGACAGAGAAAATTTCCTGAGAGTTGCTTTGAGCTCAATTAGCTGCAATTTATCAGCTGGCATGATCAGCAATGTATCATCAGCATATTGGATTATTGGAAAATCCACCTCATTTGTGATAATTGGCAAAGAAAGAGTCCCTTGGACCACCATGTCATTCACTGCAGACTGCAAAAAATCCGACCCAAAAAGATAAAAAAGGGGCCGGGAATTGGGTCACCCTGTCTCACTCCTCGCTTACATTCAAACTGCTTCCCAGGAATGCCATTCAACAAAACTGAGGAGGTACCAGCAGATAGAATGATCTTTGCCCAATTAATCCATTTGTTGTTAAACCCCTTATGCCTCATCACTTGCAGTATTGCTTCATGCTCTATAGTATCGAAGGCTTTAACAAAATTCATTTTAAGAATAATAATTGGCTTTTTGGATTGTTGGCAAAGAAACAAGTATTCAAAAGCCCAGGCCAAACAATCCTGTATAGTCCTACTTTCAAGAAACCATACTGATTTTTGTGAATACAAGAAAAAATTCTCCCTTGAAGCCTATTAGCAGCCAATTTTGTCAAGAATTTGACACACACATTAGTCAAAGAAATTGGCCGAAAATCATTTACAAGAACTGGGCTGCTTTTTGGGTACCAGAGTTATATAGGATCCATTTATATTTTTGAGTTGAATAGTCTCATTATGAAAATCAGCAGCCAACTGGTAAAAATCATGCTTGATAATAGAGCAACATTTTTTAACAAAAAGCCCATTAAACCCATCCGGCCCAGGAGCTCTGTCCACATGCATCTCCTTGATGACATCATCCATTTCCTTGCTATTGGGCTTCTTATATTTATTAGTACCATGTCTAATAAAAGTGAAGCGCTATGATCACATTTTCCCTGAAATTCTTGTCAGTGAAAAAGTAGTTCGGTAATTTCACCAAGGTAAAAAATTGTAAGAAGAAACCTGTTGGACAAGGTTACATTTCTGAAGAAACGAGATGAGAATATCCATGACCATGAGAACACCTCCAAAGTACGGAAAGATTAATTCTTTTACCCGAAAGATTGGAATTTATAAGTATGTTTCTCATACTTTTATGAAAAATCCAAAGCAAAACTATGTGTCTTGTCCAGCATCATTACCCACATAAAAAGCACAACTTTGATTTGAATCCGTAAATGTGCAACTGACTGCCGACGCCGTCATTGCTACAACTATTAACTGTGATGTAGTGTCCCCCGTGGTGCACTCTCTGTTCCCCTCCTATCCAAATTCATGACACTTGTTCTCTCCATTTCCAAAACCTGATCAAGTGTGCCGTTTCATGGTCAAATTTTGTGTCACTCGCAAAGAAATATACTGCATACCATATATATGCTTATATTTTATGCTTTAGAGTTCTTCTCTTCCTCACTCAAGGAGCAATCATACCCAATATACGCCGCAGCCTATTTAGAAGGAATAACAAGATGCAGATCTATGTTACAAATATTTTTTTCCAAGATGTCAGACTAAGTGTACTTATTTTCACTTAAAAACTCAATGACGTACCTTTTCATATCTCTTGCAAACCTTGGCATAGTTCCCCAATCTTAATGACTTAACCCACACATTCGTTTTTTTTTCTAGCAGCTGATTCAATCTTCTCAGTAGTGCGACATGTGCCTATCGATTATTTCCCCTTAGAAAGATAAATACACACTGTAATATCTGATCAATAGCAGCAGCAGAGATGGACATGTGCCCATCGATTACTGCATCAGGGATGGAGGTTTTGCTTGCTTGTAATTGTAGATAACAGTTCAGGTTTGTCCTCCGTACTGGAGTACGTCGAGTAGTGCGACTGAACACAATAACAACATAAAAACGAATCAATGGCATACAGCAGCTTTGCAGATGTATGATTAAACACACATACTCACATAGTGTTCAGTTGTAAAGAATTCAATGACAATAGTCCTAATGCATGCCACTATGATGGTGCCAAAAGCATCTGGGGGCATTCGGCATTCCGACAGATCCTTTGAGGTATCTTTGCGCAAAGAAATAGGATCCTCGAAGGAACCATGTAGAACACTTTTCCACAACCGAAATCCAGATTGAAAATACATAACAAGTGCTTCAAGATGCACATTTTCCTCCACCAAAAAACACACTATTTTCAGAACGTCATTAAAAATGTTTCCCCTTTCTCATTGTATACGCAGCCAGTCTAGAGAGAAATGGATCCCTAATTAATTGGTCTTATTTAAATTTGCATGAGGTGGGAATTACCACGGATATTTCTTTCCTTTTGGGCGAGAGGAAAAAAAAGGAAATTATCCCTCGGAAGGTTGGTTGCATTGTCTTTGACGGCATTGTTTAGATAAGATACATCAAGAAGGTCAGCCATCAGCTACGGCTACAGGATGAAAGATGGAATCTGTTTTAACCTGCTTTTAGAGTTGGTTTTGCGTACCGGATGTTTTTATCTTTGTACCTTTCTGTATCATTGTAATGGCATATCGTGCCGAAAACACGGTGGTGAACCTGCGGATGCACCCACCCTAAATCCCACCCTCCATTGAGCATCGGCGTCAGTTCGCATTAAATGTATTCTTATTCATTTTGATGTCGTATTCTGGCTGTATCCTCATTAAATCCATAAAATATACTGGGCCCACAATCTGATGTCGGCAGGAGACCTTGACCCGCGCATTTATAGCAGCAACGGCCGCATGTGCAAGGGCCACCATAATGCAATCTGTCCATGCACTGGTCAGCTTCTCCATCCCCAAAACCCATCGTCCTTCCCAAATTATCATCGTTCATCTCCTTTAGTTTTGTGCCAACAGATGGAGCACTCACCTTATCCCCTTTCAAGCCTCTCCAGTTCTTGGAACCAACTATTCTGCTTTGTCGTCCTCTCAATTTCAGATCCTAATAAGCACATCTACGGATTTGCTTGTCCATGTAAAATACTCCATAGATTTTGAGAAGTGCATATAATAATCTAAGAAGGCAAAGTTTATGTGATCTTTATTTCCTCTAAGGATTTTCCTTTCACCATGTCTCCACTGATCTCTCGCTCCTCTTCTTTTTCACAACTCGTGATGAATAAAAATCGGGAGGAGGACGATGGTGCTGTTCCAGCCCCGCATTAAACATAAATCCATTAATGCCCTAGGCCCAATTAAAAAGAGGAGGCTCATTAAATGCTTAGCAGATGTGTAGTACTAGTAGTATCCAGGACGTATTCTCAATTACTTCTGCTTTTACGATATAGTAATGTTACCTTATGCACAGATCACAAAGCAACTAATAAACGTGCAGATATAGGGTGGGAGAGTATATGAGAGCCAAAAGTCCGGGTCACACATCGTGCTCTTATGTCTTAATTGAATGGTTGGCAGTTCTAGTTAAGTTAAAAAAAAGCATGCAGATTTGTTATGTCCATACAGAAAGTAGAAGCCATGGCATACCAAAGGTAAGGGAAGCTCCAAATATTCTAACTTCAGGTTAAAGACATTTTTTTGGCTTCAAGTGCTTGATTTTGTTGACAAGTTCAAAATTCTGTTGCAACCCGCAAACCTTAAACCCTTAGAGCATCCCCACTCGTTTGGGCTCCCCACGCCCAAATCCGGGTGAATTTAGCGCCGGATGGATGTAGTTTTTGGCCTGGGGAGGCCCATTTTTCCAGCCGCGAGCCCATGGACGCGCACCCACCGCGTGCAAAGCGACGGCGCAGTCACCGGGAAGGGCAATCGTCGGAGTTCCCTCGACGCATTGAACCGTCGCGAAGTGGACTGGAGAGCCGGAACGACTCGTCGGGAAAGGTCGAAGTGGCCTCGATGCGAGAACCGCCGTAATGGAGCACGAACTCCGCGGAAGAGCAACCGGCGCTCTCTGTCGTCGAGAGACCTACATATACGGTTTTCGACGGGCGGCGCCATTCATCTGTTCTCTCGTCACCATCCTCCGTCAACCATGAGCGATATCTCTTGGCCATCGGACACCGACAGCGAGGGGAAGCCGCCTGGATGGCGCCATTGGTGGGAACCAGCTGCATCGTCCAGCAGCGACGATTCCCCCCCGCCGGCCAGCGAGGACGAGTGGGACGACGAGGAGGAGGACGAAGAGGCCGTGGAGCAGGCCGAGGAGCAGGCCGAGGAAGAGGCCGAGGAAGAGGAGGAGGAGCAGGAGCAGGAGGAGGAGCAGGAGGAGGAGGACGAAGAAGCTGATGAGGACGACGACGAGGACTCAACTTCCTCCGACGAGGAGGTGGCGAGCCGGAAGCGTCGCCGCGACGACGATGAGGCGGGGCCTTCTAAGAAGAAGAAGAAGTAGTTTAGTTTTAAAGTTTTTATATGTAATTTTTATGTTTATTCGAATTATATTCGAAATATATATATAATCTATCTATGTTGCACCACTTGAGAGTTCAAAGCTTTCGTTCGACGAGGGTATTGCCGTAGATCGGGAAGACGAGGGTTTTGCCGTAGATCGGGAAGACGAGGGTTTTGCCGTAGATCGGAGGCCATTGTCGCCGACAAGTTGGGGCCACGCGCGCTTTCGTTTCGTCCGGAGTCCCCGAGCGCTCCCCGGGGGGCCGGGGATGTCGTGGGATCGCCGGATGGATTTAGGCCCAAATCCGGACGAAAACGAGGAACCGGGGGCGCGACTGGACCGAATTACGCCGTCCGGATGGAAAAAACGCTCGCCGGGGGCCTGTTCGGGGGGACGAGTGGAGATGCTCTTAAGGTACCTAGTTTTCGTAGCAAGTACTAGTACTAATGAACATGGTCTGAATAAAAACAATGCAGTCTTAACGGTCAAGACAAACAAAATCCTAAAACCAATCAACCATGATTATTGAACATAATACAATGTTCTTTTTAGAAAGAGTAAAGATGCTAGTATCAGAATGAGTGCCCATACACAGACCCAACACACAAACCCTGAATTATGAAAATAAACCTACCAAGGAGGGAAATAGATAACAGCATAGCGAATGCGACAGGCACTCACGCAACATTAGGGATTCCCAACATTATTATCCATTCAGAGCACCCACTCGATGCTTTCATTCCCGAAGCCATAATGTGCGCACTTGTGCTTGACCATCTTAAGGCTCTGGTCACCAGCAATCATCTCTATGCCGGTGAGCACAGCAAATTGCTCACAAGTCTCTCCTAATTCAAATATCTTTGCGGTGAGAAACTTGCCATCGCCCAGGTGGACAAGCTTGAGATACGTTGGAAGCCACTCCTGTCCCTCAGGTGGGTTCAGATCTTGCCAATTTTGCAGCACTGTGGGTGGTCGTTCACTGTCTATGGCAGAGAGGTCGACAGCACAAAGGTGGTTGGGGCCGAACTCTAAGAAGCCAAACCATAGGTTGAACTCAGAGACGTACTGAGCTCTACCAACAAAGGGAAGCTTCCATGCCCCAACGTAACTCCATTCCTCTGAGGGACTCCATCCTTGACGGCAACTAGGGTCATGGCGTGCCGTCTCAAATCTGTAGGTGCCAATTCCGCCACCACATGACACGTAGATGGTGGAACAGCCCTTGCCGTCATCTACTGCGGTGTAGGCGGTGATAGAGGAGGGTTGGTACCCAGGTTTGCTGACGAAGGGAGGCGGTGGAAGAAGTCGCCAACGCCAGGTAGACTTGAAGTTGGATAAGTCACGGCGACCGCTGGACACGGACTCAAGGACCTCGAAGCATCTACTATCTGCCTTCCCCGGGAACATGTCCAGGACATACATGCTGTCTTGGTTGGCGCCAGGATGCGGCGCCGTGGACAGGCACATTGGTCTTGTTCCCTTAGGAACGTTAAAGACGCCCAGGGTGCTGTGTACATGTTTGTCGGCGTCGTACAGCCCAGCCTCGCCCATCGCATTGGCATAGACAATTCTGCCTTCACTGGTGGCGCGGGGACTGAAGAGCGAGAACATATCCAGGGTGCCTCCAGAGTCTGTTGCAGTGAAGTTCATGGCTGGGTTCGGCAGCTGCAGGGTCTGCAACGCTGGAAAAGGTTCCTTGATGTTTGCTTCATCTGCTGCTTCAATTGCAGCTTTTGCTGATTCGTAGAAGAGCTCCTTGTAAGGATTCATGCGTCGCACTGAATAAACGCGTTCGGCCCAGTTCAGCGTCACCAGATTCACAAACCGCCTCATCATCTTCGTCACCGGTGGCGCAGTGCGGCAGCTGGGCGGCGATTGGGGCGGCGGCGGAGAATGGAATTGGGGCGTGTCAGGGTGAGGGCATGAGCGCGTGCGGCCTTTTTTTGTTGGTGGGCCGTCCAACGCAGCAGTGGCGCGCGCGCGAGGGTTACTCGGGTAGTTGGGTCACGGGGCGGGCAATTCCTATACACCGACCAGGTCGGTGTATACCCAGCGCCGCACACCCTGTATGGGCCGGGCCCAATTCGCATTTTCGGGAATTTTCCCCCTTTCGTTTCCTGTTTTCTTTTTTTCTTTTTTTCTCTGTTGGTTTTTCTGTTTTCTTTCTGTTTCAGATTCAAAAAATGTTATGATTCAAAAATTATTAAAATTCGAAAATATTCAAACTTAAAACCGGTCAGATTCAAAAATTATGGAAATTCGAAAAATACTAAGATTTGAAATTGTTCAAAATCAAAATTTGTTGAAATTCGAAAATCCTTCAAAATATTAAAATTCGAAATTTGTTCAGCTTTGAAATTTGTTCAAATTAGAAAATTGTTCAACTTCGAAATTTGTTCAAACTCGAAATTTGTTCAACTTTGAAATTTGTTCAAATTCAAAAATTGTTCAAAATACTAAAATTTGAAATTTGTTCAACCTTGAAATTTGTTCAACTTTTGAATTTGTTCAAATTTTAAATTTGTTTCAATTTTGAGAAAAGTCCAGATTTCAAATTTGTTCAAATTTGAAAAAAGTTCAGATCCAAAATTCGTTCAAAATATTTTCAAACTCGAAAATTATTGAAATTCGAAAAAATGTTTAGATTCGAATTTTTTCTAATTTTTAAAAAGTTCAGATTCAATTTTTTATAAAATCCGAAAATTGTTTAAATTGTTCATATTCTAGCAGAAACATAAATGAAACAGGAGAGATTATTGGGCCGGCCCAACACTAGGGTGTGCGGTGTCTGCTAGGGGCCGACCAGGGTGGCATATAGCACCACCCCACGGGGCGAGGCGTGCAGCGGTGGTAGATAGGTGAACCGGAGTGGAGGAGGGCGATTTTGATAAAATTAACCCTTTTGCAAAAGCATTGTACAAAATAACCTCCCGAGTTCAGACGAAACTATTTTAGTCTACTTTTTTATGGCGTCTATACAAGTGGCGCCATACTTCACTATATGACGTCTATGCACATCTTGCCTACATGTCGTGCACGTCCGTGTGTGGCCTACAACTGCCAACGGGGAAGGTATGTGTGGCGCCTAAGTTTTGTGTTATGTCAATTCTAGACAAACACTATATATTGAACAATATAAGGCCGGTTTCCATGTTATGGAAACATACTACGATGTCTAGTACAATTCTTAAAATTAAAACATGTGTTGTGGGGGTTCTAACTCAAGGCCAACAAAGATTTCATCCAGCTGATCTACCATAATGTTCCGTCAACTCTAGACAAACATTATATATAAAGAGTAGTGTGGCTTCTTTGGCTTAGGCGCTACACATGTCTTCCGCGTTGGCAGTTGCAAGCCATGCACGTGAACGCCACACATGCAAAATGTGTAGCGCCGATCGCACGGTGATGTCTACGTTCCCCCTCCTTTCCTGTAGACAGTGTTGGGCCTCCAAGAGCAGAGGTTTGTAGAACAGCAGCAAGTTTTCCCTTAAGTGGATCACCCAAGGTTTATCGAACTCAGGGAGGAAGAGGTCAAAGATATCCCTCTCATGCAACCCTGCAACCACAAAGCAAGAAGTCTCTTGTGTCCCCAACACACCAAATAGGTGCACTAGTTCGGTGAAGAGATAGTGAAATATAGGTGGTATGAATAAGTATGAGCAGTAGCAACGGTGCCAGAAAATAGCTTGCTGGCGTGTAGTTGATGGTGGTAGTATTGCAGCAGTAGTAACGCAGTAAAACAGTAAACAAGCAGTAGTAACTCAGCAGTATTTAGGAACAAGGCCTAGGGATTACACTTTCACTAGTGGACACTCTCAACATTGATCACATAACAGAATAGATAAATGCATACTCTACACTTTTGTTGGATGATGAACGCATTGCGTAGGATTACACGAACCCTCAATGCCGGAGTTAACAAGCTCCACAATTTGTTCATATTTAAGTAACCTTATAGTGTAAGATAGATCAACATAACCAGATAGATCACATCAATACCATCATAATGATAATTAACTCCATAATCTACAAGAGATCATGATCATAGCCTACGACAAGAACCACACGGTGCACACACTAGTCACCTTTACACACGTGCAGGAGGAATAGGACTACTTTAATAACATCACTAGAGTAGCACATAGATGAATTGTGATACAAAACTCATATGAATCTCAATCATGTAAAGCAGCTCATGAGATCATTGTATTGAAGTACATGGAGAGAGATTAACCACATAGCTACCGGTACAGCCCCGAGCCTCGATGGAGAACTACTCCCTCCTCATGGGAGCAAAGAATGGTGATGAAGATGGCGGTGGAGATGGCAGCGGTGTCGATGGAGAAGCCTTCCGGGGCACTTCCCCGCTCCGGCAGCTGCGTGTCGAACAGAGACTCTGTCCCCTGCATCTTGGCGTCGCGATGGCGGCGGCTCGGAAGGTTTCGTGGGTTTCGTCGAACGCATCGTGGTTTTCGATCCAGGGGCTTTATATAGGCGAAGAGGCGGCGCAGAGGGCTTCTCGGGGGCCCACACCATAGGGCGGCGCGGCCCCTCCGGCCGCGCCTGTGGTGTGGGGCCCCCAGGGCTCCCCTCTGGCGGCTCTCGGGTGTTCTGGATGGTTCCGGGAAAAATAGGAACCTGGGCGTTGATTTCGTCCGATTCCGAGAATATTTCGTTACTAGGATTTCTGAACCCAAAAACAGCAGAAAACAGGACCTGGCACTGCGGCAGCGTGTTAAGAGGTTAGTTCCGTAAAATGCACGAATATGACATAAAGTGTGCATAAAACATGTAGAAATCATCAATAATGTGGCATGGAACACAAGAAATTATCGATACGTCGAGACGTATCGCATCCCCAAGCTTAGTTCTGCTCGTCCCGATGGTAAAACGATAACACGTATAATTTCGGAGTGACATGCCATCATAAACTTGATCATACTATTTGTAAAGCATATGTAGTGAATGCAGCGATCAAAACAATGGTAATGACATGAGTAAACAACTGAATCATAAAGCAAAGACTTTTCATGAATAGCACTTCAAGACAAGCATCAATAAGTCTTGCATAAGAGTTAACTCATAAAGCAATAATTCAAAGTAAAGGCATTGAAGCAACACAAAAGAAGATTAAGTTTCAGCGGTTGCTTTCAACTTGTAACATGTATATCTCATGGATATTGTCAACATAGAGTAATATAATAAGTGCAATAAGCAAGTATGTAGGAATCAATGCACAGTTCACACAAGTGTTTGCTTCTTGAAGTGGAGAGAAATAGGTGAACTGACTCAACATTGAAAGTAAAAGAATGGTCCTCCAAAGAGGAAAGCATCGATTGCTATATTTGTGCTAGAGCTTTGATTTTGAAAACATAAAGAGAGCATAAAAATAAAGTTTTGAGAGGTGTATGTTGTTGTCAACGAATGGTAGCGGGTACTCTAACCCCCTTGCCAGACAAACCTTCAAAGAGCGGCTCCCATTTTATTTTATTTTTGGGTGGCACTCCTTCCAACCTTTCTTTCACAAACCATGGCTAACCGAATCCTCGGGTGCCTGCCAACAATCTCATACCATGAAGGAGTGCTTTTTATTTTAGTTTTATTATGATGACACTCCTCCCAACCTTTGCTTACACAAGCCATGGCTAACCGAATCCTTCGGGTGCCGTCCAACAATCACATACCATGGAGGAGTGTCTATTTTTGTTAATTAATTTGGGACTGGGAATCCCATTGCCAGCTCTTTTTGCAAAATTATTGGATAAGCGGATGAAGCCACTAGTCCATTGGTGAAAGTTGCCCAACAAGATTGAAAGATAAACACCACATACTTCCTCATGAGCTATAAAACATTGACACAAATCAGAGGTGATAAATTTTGAATTGTTTAAAGGTAGCACTCAAGCAATTTACTTTGGAATGGCGGAGAAATACCATGTAGTGGGTAGGTATGGTGGACACAAATGGCATAGTGGTTGGCTCAAGTATTTTGGATGCATGAGAAGTATTCCCTCTCGATACAAGGTTTAGGCTAGCAAGGTTATTTGAAACAAACACAAGGATGAACCGGTGCAGCAAAACTTACATAAAAGACATATTGAAAACATTATAAGACTCTACACCGTCTTCCTTGTTGTTCAAACTCAATACTAGAAATTATCTAGACCTTAGAGAGACCAAATATGCAAACCAAATTTTAGCATGCTCTATGTATTTCTTCATTAATGGGTGCAAAGCATATGATGCAAGAGCTTAATCATGAGCACAACAATTGCCAAGTATCACATTACCCAAGACATTAATAGCAATTACTACATGTATCATTTTCCAATTCCAACCATATAACAATTTAACGAAGGAGAAACTTCGCCATGAATACTATGAGCTAAGAACACATGTGTTCATATGAACCAGCGGAGCGTGTCTCTCTCCCATACAAGCATGATATAATCCAATTTATTCAAACACAAACAAAAACAAAAGCACACAGACGCTCCAAGAAAAGCACATAAGATGTGATGGAATAAAAATATAGTTTCAGGGGAGGAACCTGATAATGTTGTCGATGAAGAAAGGGATGCCTTGGGCATCCCCAAGCTTAGACGCTTGAGTCTTCTTAGAATATGCAGGGGTGAACCACTGGGGCATCCCCAAGCTTAGAGCTTTCACTCTTCTTGATCATAGTATATCATCCTCCTCTCTTGATCCTTGAAAACTTCCTCCACACCAAACTTAGAACAACTCATTAGAGGGTTAGTGACAATAAAAATTAACATATTCAGAGGTGACACAATCATTCTTAACACTTCTGGACATTGCATAAAGCTACTGGACATTAGTGGATCAAAGAAATTCATCCAACATAGCAAAAGAGGCAATGCGAAATAAAAGGCAGAATCTGTCAAAACAGAACAGTTCGTATTGACGAATTTTATTAGGCCACCAGACTTGCTCAAATGAAAATGCTCAAATTGAATGAAAGTTGCGTACATATCTGAGGATCATGCACGTAAATTGGCTTAATTTTCTGAGCTACCTACAGGGAGGTGGACCCAGATTCGTGACAGCAAAGAAATCTGGAACTGCGCAGTAATCCAAATCTAGTACTTACTTTTCTATCAACGGCTTTACTTGGCACAACAAAACACAAAACTAAGATAAGGAGAGGTTGCTACAGTAGTAAACAACTTCCAAGACACAAATATAAAACAAAATACTGTAGCAAAATAACACATGGGTTATCTCCCAAGAAGTTCTTTCTTTATAGCCATTAAGATGGGCTCAGCAGTTTTAATGATGCACTCGCAAGAAATAGTATTTGAAGCAAAAGAGAGCATCATGAGGCAAATTCATAACACATTTAAGTCTAACATGCTTCCTATGCATAGGAATCTTGTAAATAAACAAGTTCATGAAGAGCAAAGTAACAAGCATAGGAAGATAAAACAAGTGTAGCTTAAAAAATTTCAGCACATAGAGAGGTGTTTTAGTAACATGAAAATTTCCACAACCATATTTTCCTCTCTCATAATAACTTTCAGTAGTGACATGAGCAAACTCAACAATATAACTATCACATAAAGCATTCTTATCATGAGTCTCATGCATAAAATTATTACTACTCCCAACATAAGCATAGTCAATTTTATTAGTTGTAGTGGGAGCAAATTCAACAAAGTAGCTATCATTATTATTCTCATAAAGTGTTGGAGGCATAGTATAATCACAACAAAATTTACTCTCCATAGTAGGTGGTACCAAAAGACCACTATCATTATAATCATCATAAATAGGAGGCAAAGTATCATCAAAGAAAATTTTCTCCTCAATGCTTGGGGGACTAAAAATATCATGCTCATCAAAGCCAGCTTCCCCAAGCTTAGAATTTTCCATATCATTAGCAACAATGGTGTTCAAAGCGTTCATACTAATATCATTGCTACTAGCATGCAAATAAGATTCCATGGGTTTTTTAATTTTCGCATTAAACCATTCATGTCTTGACTCAGGAAATAGAATAAAAAGCTCACATATGTTGTCCATTATGCCTTACTAGTGTAAACAAGAAACAAAAAGATGCAATTGCAGGATCTAAAGGAAATAGCTTCGAGCACAAACACAATGGCGCCAGAAAAGTACTTTACCTGGAACCGGAGTATGAGTGCCTTTTACCTTTCCTCACTGCAAGAACGGCGCCTTAGAAAAGTGCTTGATGTCTACGTTCCCCTCCTTTCTCAGAGATGTGTTGGGCCTCCAAGAGCAGAGGTTTGTAGAACAAAGAAGCAAGTTTTCCCTTAAGTGGATCACCCAAGGTTTATCGAACTCAGGGAGGAAGAGGTCAAAGATATCCCTCTCATGCAACCCTGCAACCACAAAGCAAGAAGTCTCTTGTGTCCCCAACACACCAAATAGGTGCACTAGTTCGGTGAAGAGATAGTGAAATATAGGTGGTATGAATAAGTATGAGCAAGAGTAACGGTGCGTAAAAATAGCTTGTCGGCGTGTAGTTGATGGTGGTAGTATTGCAGCAGAGTAACGCAAGAAAACAAGAAACAAGCAGTAGTAACTCAGCAGTATTTAGGAACAAGGCCTAGGGATTACACTTTCACTAGTGGACACTCTCAACATTGATCACATAACAGAATAGATAAATGCATACTCTACACTTTTGTTGGATGATGAACGCATTGCGTAGGATTACACGAACCCTCAATGCCGGAGTTAACAAGCTCCACAATTTGTTCATATTTAAGTAACCTTATAGTGTAAGATAGATCAACATAACCAGATAGATCACATCAATACCATCATAATGATAATTAACTCCATAATCTACAAGAGATCATGATCATAGCCTACGACAAGAACCACACGGTGCACACACTAGTCACCTTTACACACGTGCAGGAGGAATAGGACTACTTTAATAACATCACTAGAGTAGCACATAGATGAATTGTGATACAAAACTCATATGAATCTCAATCATGTAAAGCAGCTCATGAGATCATTGTATTGAAGTACATGGAGAGAGATTAACCACATAGCTACCGGTACAGCCCCGAGCCTCGATGGAGAACTACTCCCTCCTCATGGGAGCAGCAGCGGTGATGAAGATGGCGGTGGAGATGGCAGCGGTGTCGATGGAGAAGCCTTCCGGGGGCACTTCCCCGCTCCGGCAGCGTGCCGGAACAGAGACTCCTGTCCCCCAGATCTTGGCGTCGCGATGGCGGCGGCTCGGAAGGTTTCGTGGGTTTCGTCGAACGCATCGTGGTTTTCGATCCAGGGGCTTTATATAGGCGAAGAGGCGGCGCAGAGGGCTTACGGGGGGCCCACACCATAGGGCGGCGCGGCCCCCTCCGGCCGCGCTGTGTGGTGTGGGGCCCCTGTGGCTCCTCCGGCGGCTCTCGGGTGTTCTGGATGGTTCCGGGAAAAATAGGAACCTGGGCGTTGATTTCGTCCGATTCCGAGAATATTTCGTTACTAGGATTTCTGAAACCAAAAACAGCAGAAAACAGGAACTGGCACTTCGGCATCTTGTTAATAGGTTAGTTCCAGAAAATGCACGAATATGACATAAAGTGTGCATAAAACATGTAGAAATCATCAATAATGTGGCATGGAACACAAGAAATTATCGATACGTCGGAGACGTATCACACGGGCACCACACAATGAAGTGTGACGCCGCTAGACGCCACACAAAAGGGTTAGCGGACTAAAATAGTTTCGATAGGGGGTCATTTTGTGAAATACTTTCACAAAAGGGTTAATTTTGTCAAAATCGCCATCGAGGAGGCGGTCGTGCGTTGACCAGGAGCAGGGATCGGGACGAGGTGGTTGGTCGATGGAAAATACGAGGTGGTCGGGAAGAACACGCCGATGAACTGGACATAAAAATGAGGTCAAATTTCCCGAGATTTGGCAAGAAATACAAGGAATTGGGCAGCGAAAATTTCAGGAAGTGTAGATTAACACCAATAACACTAGATCTATGGATCAAAATCACAAAAAAAAACTTACCAAATCCAGAGCTCAAATTTCAAGCTATTTTTTAGAATTTTTTTTGGGTGAAATTGGAGCGGGTGGGGGTCAGATTCGTGGGAAATATAAGCTCTGGTACCATATGATAAGGACTAAGCTCACAAATTGACCAAGGAAAAGGCGAGGAGAGGAAGAACATGACGAACACACGCAATACACACACTCAACCCGATACAATTCTGACAGCCTGAACCACGCCCCGATAAAATCTCTCGAGAGAAAGACACAAGGTTGAATCCCCGAGAGAAAGATCGGTATACGATTGGTAGAGTCACACGTGTGAGAGACCGCGGTAGAATCACAAGTGTGAAAGACTAATCATATAAAAAAGCCTTGATACAACTCTTAGCTGAACTAAAGAGAAGTCATTGATTACCTAAGGGAAAAGGCATACATGCCTTGTTCATCTCAATTCTATCATGTTCCTAGCAAGAGCTCGTATGGGAGCTCATATAGCCAATTCAACTTAAGGGTATTTTAGGAATTACATCAAAAATAAGTCACAACCATACATCAGGCAATCAGCTGTTTCGATCACGATAGTACCGCTAGGGTTGGAGCGGTGGTACTCGCCCACCCGTAGCGGTGGTACCGCTTGGTCTGCCTCGAGCGCGCATGGGCGTGGCCTTGGCTTTCTTGGCCATGTCCCTCACGGTAGTACTACTCCAAGGCTAGAGGTAGTAACTTCCCAAGGATAGAGGTGGTACCTCCCCAAGGGTAGAGGTAGTACCTCTAGGCACGTGCTTTTCCTCCTTCTTTCCACCCTTCAACTCGACGATCTCGTCCTTCTCTTCTTTGTGCGTCCAAGCTTCCCTCTCTTCTCTTCGCGTCCATCGATGTATCCCTACCATTCACATACAACGGATTATGAAGTAGCACATAGTTCATGAGGGCAAGAAATGGACTCGCACAAAGGATTGAATTCACCTTTACTTTACGTGATGGCGTTGATGCACATGATGTGGTCAAGACCGAAGGTTGAGATACATCACGAGCACTAGCTCCCTTGTGCGCGCTGGCCTAGGAGTGGTTGCCTCCCTTGTATACCTAGCATCGGTCAGGCCAGGCCAGTCGAGTAAAGCCCGACGCAGAAAATCTAGGCTCTGGCCTGGCCTAGCCAAAAATCCCATCAGGGCGGCGGGCCACGGGCCCGGCTGCTTCCTTATTTGCATTTTCGTGCTACCTAGGCCTGGCCTGGCCATCGGCCGATTTTTCTAGGCCCAGGTTCAGGAATTTCGAGCTAGGCTTCGGGCCGGGCTTCCCATGGCCAGGCATACTCCCTTGACTTGAGCATGCGCACGGACCTCGAACAATACATGGCTGGCCACCTCTCCCTTTTTTCTCCTTTTTGTTTCTTCTTTGGCCTTCTTATTTCAGAGTTTGCCTATATAAGCCCTTTAGTTAGCCCATTAGCGAGAACCTCTTGTGTGCTACTTTTAGCCTCATATTTATTTCTACTAAATAAATATATATACACATATATTAATTCAGTTAATAAACAAATCATTAATACTCTTCCCGGAATAATTTCGAAGCTCTCCGAAACACTTTCTTTAATCCTAAAACTACCCTTAGCGACACCAAAACTTTAAGTGTGACACCCTATGATCCCACCCTTGATTCAAATAACCCAACAAGCACTTTCTGAGATACCCAAAGACATCTATATGACCACCCATTTATGAAGTGACGCTTGATACCCTCAAAGTATTCTTCCCGTGTTAGGGGGTGACATAATCTTATGGTCTAAGGAATTGGGTTAGAAGACGAATGAAAGCTCCGACAATTTAAACTAAGTGACTGGATCTAATTGCTTTGATAACTTGGATGTGTCCATCACATCATTCTTCTAATGATTTGACCTTGTTATTAATTTAGCAACTCATGTCTATAGTCAGGAAACCATGGTTATCATTTAATCAACGAGCTAGTCAAGTAGAGGCTCGATATCCGTGTTTGTTTATTGAACCATGCAAGTATTCTATTTCCGGTTAATACAATTCTAACATGGGGCATAATAATTTATCATGAACAAGAAAATATGATAATTACAAAATTATTATTGTTTCTAAGGACAAGGCATTTCTGAACCCGGGTGTAGATACTCCTGGTTGAATAAATATTTTTGAATAAAATAGAAAATAAATTCAAAAAAATCTGAAATTTTTGTACAATGAACATGAATAAATGTTCTAATTGCACACCAAAAATCTCCACGAAAAGACATATGTACTGGTCTGTGCAAAAAAGACAATGTTCTAAACAGCACAACATTTGTTTTTGCACAGACCACTGTATATGTCTTTCTCGGAGATTTTTGGTGTGCAGTTGGAACCCCTGATCATGTTCATTGTGCAAAAATTTCATATTTTTTGAATTTGTTTTCTATTTTATCGATTTGTTTTATTCAACCAGGAGCATCTACACCCGGGTTCAGAACTGATTTTTCGTTGTTTCTAGGGGAAATTTCCAACGGCTTTCCCATGGCGCCCGGGGGGGGGGAGGGTGCCGTGGTGGGGATTCGTTATGTTTGCTTCTCCCACCAAGTGTGGCTCAAGGAGAAGGCTAGCATGTGGCATTGTAGCTTGTACCAGCTGACATCCGCTCTCCGTGTCCTGGATGATGCTTGCGGAACACCTTCACTCGCCCGTGCCGGAGCAGCAGAGGGCCACGGCTCGCTGCCCCTCGCGATTTTCATCGGCCGAATCTATTCAGCGCGTGCGGCCGAAACAGCTGCAGGCAGCAACTCGTTGGCCACCTCCGTTCACGCGCCGGCCTGCCTCCTCGTCGCCCCTCGCGCTTGTCCGCGACTACACGCAGCAACTCGCGGCGCTCGCTGGCCGCTTCCAACAGGCGGGCACGAGTCACCGCGTCTAGGGGCGTGGGAAGCCAAGCACACGTGAGCAGCGGTGGCTAGGAACTGATACGAGCGCGTGGGAACTTCAGCGGCCTAGCTCCGGCCAAGCGCGGCCCAAGAGCTACGACCAGGGCCGGGCGAGCTCCGAGCACCGGCCAAGCGCGGCCAAAGAGCTGCGACCAGGGCCGGGCGCAGTTGAGGCAGCGGGGACAACCTACTTTGACTTTTTAAAGTATTATTTTTAGATTCTTTAATTTGGTCTGACATATGGGACACCCTACTATTGGTGGGCCCATTTTTTTAACGTTCCATCAAATAGTGTGAAGATTAGGAGGCCACGTCATCTCTTACAGTGGGCTACCCTTGTCAGAAACACGGATAGATAATCAATGCTTCATGCAACTATGTTATTCAAAACTAGTGGGTTTTTTGGGAAAGAAAATTGAAAACCATCAACTTTTTATTACAATGTCATCAATTGTGGTGGTTTTTTTTTTGCAATTGTCTTTTAATTGCCGGCAATAGAGCGTGGATTTGATGTGGGGTTTTCCATGGGTGTACCTCGACGCGGGCGAGTGCAAAGGGAGGTGGCGGAACGCTGCAGTGATCGGGTGTGCGGTTGGGGGATTGCCTCGTCCATGGCATCAATGGATGGAGGTAAGGGATGACATGCCATGTGGGACCACGCTGACTGGTGAACTCCACATATATTTTAACGGCTCACTCAACTGTTAGTGAATTTCGGTGCCACATCATCACATACAACGGGTCACATCTGTGAGAAATGGCATCAAACAAGTTTAGGAATGAGTCTATGTTATTTGTGCCGCCCTGCCACAAGACTGGTGAAGATTTGCGACAAACCTGAACACTGATGATATTTTTTAGTAGCTTCCTCGAATGTGATGATTTTTCGCAATTTTCTCAACTTAATTGGTTCAGTAAAATCGGCGCATCATAATGCAACATTATCCTACAAGATACTCTGAAGACAACTATGTCAACGCATTATCACTTAAGGGGCAGTATGCAAATAAGCTTGAATTTTCTATAATGATTTTGGGCTTGACACTTAAACTTATAATATAGTCAATTTGACAAACTTAATGCGGGTTGATATTATAAAAGATATAATAAGTACTCCCTCCGTTCCTTTCTGTAATGCCTATTGTTTTTTCGCATTTGTTTCGGAATATAAGAGTAAATCTATGTTTTTTTTGCAAAGAACCCCTTCCACCGATCAGGTCAAGTCCAGAAAATCTGGAAACCGATCTGGTCATATATTTCTGAGATCGGTTTTCTGTTTCCTATTTTGTCTGTGATATCGCTTGGCTCGCGCTAATTTTCGTGCAAAAATAATAGGCACTATAGAAAGGAACGGAAGGAGTATGTTACAATAAATAAGACGTATGGATTTACTCAAGAGTCAATATCCTCTGCGCTTGACCAAATTTGTAAACAAATTTTTAAGCAATGATGATACCAAACTAATATCAGCAGACACGCCATAAAATATATTTTCATAATATATTTATTAGTTGATGTCAACATTTTCTTCACTAAATTTATTCAAATGTAGTAAGATTTGACTTTTGGCTAAATTTACGACTTATTCATTGGAACAGAGGATGTATTATTAGAAATTTGAGATGCTATATTGTGTAATGGTATAATATATGTGTCATACAATTTATAATTGACGATATAGGATGGAGCCATGGAGGTAACCCCTCCAGCATGCACTTAGTTCAATGAAAACTCGCTCCACCAAATTCGTCAACAAAATATAAGATATGTCATAAAAGATAGTACAATATTGGATTCATATAAAAAGAAATTTTCAATGGTATATTTTTATGACATATTGTTGACAAAATTAATGGTCAAAGTTTTTCATAAACTAGTATATGTGCATGTCTATTAAATTAAACCCGAGGGATAATAATAAGGATGTCTCCAATGCTCGTTTCTTGGCACAAATTTATAGATGAATTGCTGACATGGCACTGTACTTAATTGAGAGAGAGAAGGGCGATGTTGCTACAAGGATTAAGAGAGAGCAAGTACAATAAGTTCTAATCAGCTGGTTATAAGGATTAAACTAATATATTTATGTCTAGTTGGAAGAGGGAGAATAGGAGAGAGAATGTAAGTGAACTCTTATGCAAAAGCTAGCTCTAGCACGTGCTCCTAGACAAATTGTGTGAATGAAAGGTGGGTCATCCATTGAGAAAGTAGTACTTCCTTATAGACAACTAGTGTACTTGTTGGCTACATGTAGCCAACAAGTAATATTTGGCTATAAAAATATACTACTTTCTCAATGGATGATCCACCTTTCATTCACACAACTTACCTAGGAGCACGTGCTAGAGCTATCTCTTGCATAAGAGGCTAAGAGCAAGTATAATAAGTCCTAGTCAGCTGGCTATAAGGGTTAAAATAATTTATGCATGCTTAGTTGGAGGAGAGAGGAAGAGAGAGAAGTGGAGTGGGCTCTCATGCAAGAGCCAGCTCTAGCACGTGCTCATAGGCACTTTGTGAGAGTGAAATGTGGGTCATCCATTGATAAAGTAGTACGTGATTATAGCTCACTATTATACATGTTGGCTCTATGTTAGCTACAAATGACATGACACATGGCTTATAGCCAACAGCTGGCTATATTATTAAACTTGCTCTAAGAGCCTAATTACATTCTCTCTCTTCTTCTCTCCTCCAACTAGACATAAATATATTATTTTAATCCTTATAGCCAGCTGACTAGAACTTATGGTACTTCCTCCGTCTCAGTTTAATAGGCGCGCACGGAACCCAAAAATTTACTTTGATCATTATTTTGGTCAATAAAATACGAAATATATGTTAATTTTTTTTATATCATTTGGAACCTCTTTTCAATATGAATCTAATGGTATAAATTTTGTAGACAAATAATTTATATTTTGTTGACCAAATTAATGGTTAAACTTTGTCTTAAATCGCGTGCGTGCCTGTTAAACCGGGACGGAGGAAGTACTTGCTTTTAGAGCAACTCCAATAATATAGCCGGTTATTGGCTATAAGCAAGATGGCATGTCATTGATACGCGTGAAGCACATGTCCGTTGGGAACCCCAAGAGGAAGGTGTGATGCGTACATCAGCAAGTTTTCCCTCAGTAAGAAACCAAGGTTTATCGAACTAGTAGGAGTCAAGGAACATGTGAAGGTCGTTGGTGACGGAGTGTAGTGCGGCGCAACACCAGGGATTCCGACGCCAACGTGGAACCTGCACAACACAATCAAAATAATTTGCCCCAACATAACAGTGAGGTTGTCAATCTCATCGGCTTGCTGTAAACAAAGGATTAGATGTATAGTGTGGAAGATGATGTTTGTTTGCGAAAAACAGTAGAGAACAATGTTTGCAGTAGATGGTATTTCAGATGTAAAAGAATGGACCGGGGTCCACAGTTCACTAGTGGTGTCTCTCCAATAAGAAATAACATGTTGGGTGAACAAATTACAGTTGGGAAATTGACAAATAAAGAGGGCATAACAATGCACATACATATCACGATGACTACTATGAGATTTAATCAGGGCATTACGACAAAGTACATAGACCGCTATCCAGCATGCATCTATGCCAAAAAAGTCCACCTTCGGGTTAGCATCCGCACCCCTTCCAGTATTAAGTTGCAAACAACAAACAATTGCATTAAGTATGGTGCGTAATGTAATCAACACAAATATCCTTAGACAAAGCATCGATGTTTTATCCCTAGTGGCAACAGCACATCCACAACCTTAGAACTTTCTCGTCACATCGTCCTGCATTCAATGGAGGCATGAACCCACTATCGAGCATAAATACTCCCTCTTGGAGTTACAAGTATCAACTTGGTCAGAGCCTCTACTAGCAATGGAGAGCATGCAAGAACATAAACAACACATATATGATAGATTGATAATCAACTTGACATAGTATTCCATATTCATCGGATCCCAACAAACACAACATGTAGCATTACAAATAGATGACTTGATCATGATTGGCAGCTCACAAGATCTAACATGATAGCACAATTAGGAGAAGACAACCATCTAGCTACTGCTATGGATCCATAGTCCAAGGCTGGACTACTCACACATCAATCCGGAGGCGATCATGGTGATGAAGAGTCCTCCGGGAGATGATTCCCCTCTCCGGCAGGGTACCGGAGGCGATCTCCTGAATCCCCCGAGATGGGATTGGCGCGGCTGCGTCTCTGGAAGGTTTTCCGTATCGTGGCTCTCGGTACAGGGGTTTTCGCGACGGAGGCTATAAGTAGGCGGAAGGGTAGGGTTGGAGGAGTCACGAGGGGCCCACACACTAGGGTGGCGCGGGGCCCACCCTGGCCGCGCGGCCCTGTGGTGTCGGCGCCTCGTCGCCCCACTTCGTATCCCCTTCGGTCTTCTGGAAACTCCGTGGAGAATTAAGACCCTGGGCGTTGATTTCGTCCAATTCCGAGAATATTTCCTTTGTAGGATTTCTGAAACCAAAAACAGCAGAAAACAACAACTGGCTCTTCGGCATCTCGTCAATAGGTTAGTGCCGGAAAATGCATATAAATGATGTAAAGTGTGTATAAAACATGTGAGTATCATCATAAAAGTAGCATGGAACATAAGAAATTATAGATACGTTTGAGACGTATCAAGCATCCCCAAGCTTAGTTCCTACTCGCCCTTGAGTAGGTAAACGATAACAAAGATAATTTCTGAAGTGACATGCTATCATAATCTTGATCAATACTATTGTAAAGCACATGAGGTTGAATGCAGTGATTCGAAGCAATGGTAAAGGCAATGATTTAAACAACTGAATCATATAGCAAAGACTTTTCATGAATAGTACTTTCAAGACAAGCATCAATAAGACTTGCATAGGAGTTAACTCATAAAGCAATAAATTCATAGTAGAAAGCTTTGAAGCAACACAAAGGAAGATATAAGTTTCAGCGGTTGCTTTCAACTTCAACATGTATAACTCATGGATAATTGTCAACACAAAGTAATATGATGAATGCAAATAAGCAAGTATGTAGGAATCAATGCACACAGTTGACACAAGTGTTTGCTTCTAAGATAGAAAGAAATAGGTAAACTGACTCAACATAAAGTAAAAGAAAGGCCCCTTCGCAGAGGGAAGCATGGATTACTATTTTTGTGCTAGAGCTTTTATTTTGAAAACATAGAAACAATTTTGTCAACGGTAGTAATAAATCATATGTGTTATGCATAAGACATCCTATAAGTTGCAAGCCTCATGCATATATTACCAATAGTGCTCGCACCTTGTCCTAATTAGCTTGGATTTACATGGATTATCATTGCATAACATATGTTTCAACCAAGTGTCACAAAGGGGTACCTCTATGCCGCATGTACAAAGGTCTAAGGAGAAGGTTCGCATTGGATTTCTCGCTTTTGATTATTCTCAACTTAGACATCCATACCGGGACAACATAGAAAACAGATAATGGACTCCTCTTTAATGCATAAGCATTCAACAACAGATAATATTCTCATAAGAGATTGAGGATTGATGTCCAAACTGAAACTTCCACCATGATTCATGGCTTTAGTTAGCGGCCCAGTGTTCTTCTCTAACAATATGCATACTAAAACCATTTGATCATGATAAATCACCCTTACTTCAGACAAGACGAACATGCATAGCAACTCACATGATATTCAACAAAGGTGTAATAATTGATGGCGTCCCCAGAAACATGGTTACCGCTCAACAAGCAACTTATAAGAAATAAGATACATAAGTTACATATTCAATACCACAATAGTTTTTAAGCTATTTTCCCATGAGCTATATATTGCAAAGACAGAGAATGGAATTTTAAAGGTAGCACTCAAGTAATTTACTTTGGAATGGCAGAGAAATACCATGTAGTAGGTAGGTATGGTGGACACAAATGGCATAGTTCTTGGCTCAAGGATTTGGATGCACGAGAAGTATTCCCTCTCAATACAAGGCTTAGGCTAGCAAGGTTGTTTGAAGCAAACACAAGTATGAACCGGTACAGCAAAACTTAGATAAGATCATATTGAAAGCATTATAAGACTCTACATTGTCTTCCTTATTGTTCAAACACCTCACCAGAAAATATCTAGACTCTAGAGAGACCAATAATGCAAACCAAATTTTAACAAGCTCTATGTAGTTCTTCATTAATAGGTGCAAAGTATATGATGCAAGAGCTTAAACATGATCTATATGAGCACAACAATTGCCAAGTATCAAATTATTCAAGACATTATACCAATTACCACATGAAGCATTTTCCGTTTCCAACCATAATAATGAACGAAGCAGTTTCATCCTTCGCCATGAACATTAAAAGTAAAGCTAAGAACACATGTCTTCATATGCAACAGCGGAGCGTGTCTCTCTCCCACACAAAGAATGCTAGGATCCGATTTTATTCAAACAAAAACAAAAATAAAAACAAACAGACGCTCCAAGTAAAGCACATAAGATGTGACGGAATAAAAATATAGTTTCACTAGAGGTGACCTGATAAGTTGTCGATGAAGAAGGGATGCCTTGGGCATCCCCAAGCTTAGATGCTTGAGTCTTCTTAAAATATGCAGGGATGAACCACGGGGGCATCCCCAAGTTTAGACCTTTCACTCTTCTTGATCATATTGTATCATCCTCCTCTCTTGACCCTTGAAAACTTCCTCCACACCAAACTCAAAACAAACTCATTAGAGGGTTAGTGCATAATCAAAAATTCACATATTCAGAGTTGACATAATCATTCTTAACACTTCTGGACATTGTACAAAGCTACTGAAAGTTAATGGAACAAAGAAATCCATCAAACATAGCAAAACAGGCAATGCGAAATAAAAGGCAGAATCTGTCAAAACAGAACAGTCTGTAAAGACGAATTTTTCTGGGGCACTTAACTTGCTCAGTTGAAAGAGCTCTAATTGAATGAAAGTTGCGTACATATCTGAAGATCACGCACGTAAATTAGCAGATTTGTCTAAATTATCTACAGACGGGGCTGCTCAATTTCGTGACAGTAAGAAATCTGTTTCTGCGCAGTAATCCAAATCTAGTATCAACCCTACTATCAAAGACTTTACTTGGCACAAGAATGCAATAAAATAAAGATAAGGAGATGTTGCTACAGTAGTAACAACTTCCAAGACTCAAATATAAAACAAAAGTGCAGAAGTAAAATAATGGGTTGTCTCCCATAAGCGCTTTTCTTTAACGTTTCAGCTAGGCGCAGAAAGTGTGAATCAAGTATTATCAAGAGATGAAGCATTAGCATCATAATTTTCACAATTTGTCACAATAGGTATATTAGATGCTCCATTATCCATAGTGGTATTAAGGGCTTTGTCAATTTTAGGCCTATAATAGTTTTTTTTGGCTTAGGCACCTTAGAGACATACATGAACTTTTGCTCCTTACTGATGTCTACGGGTGCTTCTATTCTTGTAGACAGTGTTGGGCCTCCAAGAGCAGAAGTTTGTAGAACAGCAACAGTTTTCCCTTAAGTGGATCACCCAAGGTTTATCGATCTCACGGAGGAAGAGGTCAAAGATATCCCTCTCATGCAACCCTGCAACCACAAAGCAAGAAGTCTCTTGTGTCCCCAACACACCTAATAGGTGCACTAGTTCGGCGAAGAGATAGTGAAATACAGGTGGTATGAATAAGTATGAGCAGTAGTAACGGCGCCAGAAAAGTGCTTGCTGGCGTGTAGTTGATGGTGGTATTATTGCGGACAGTACAGATGCAGTAGAACAGTAAACAAGCAGCGATAGCAGTATTTAGGAACAAGGCCTAGGGATCATACTTTCACTAGTGGACACTCTCAACATTGATCACATACCAGAATAAATAGATAGATGCTAGACTCTACACCCTCTTGTTGGATGATGAACACCACTAACTGTGTAGGATTACACAAACCCTCAATGCCGGAGCTAACAAGCTCCACAATATTTGATGTTCATATTTAAATAACCTTAGAGTGCATGACAGATCAACATAACCAAACCAAGTACTAACATAGCATGCACACTGTCACCTTCACGCTACGAAAGGAGGCATAGATCACACCAATACTATCATAGCAATAGTTAACTTCATAATCTACAAGAGATCACAATCATAGCCTACGCCAAGTACTAACACGATGCACACACTGTCACCATTACACCGTGCAGGAGGAATAAACTACTTTAATAACATCACTAGAGTAGCACACAGATAAATTGTGATACAAAGCACATTGCAATCATAAAGAGATATAAATAAGCACTTCACTATGCTATTCATAACAGTGAATAAGTATTCTGTGAAATATAGCCTAAGAGACCCACACGGTGCACACACTGTCACCTTTACACACGTGGGACAAGGAGTCTCCGGAGATCACATAAGTAAAATCCACTTGACTAGCATAATGACATCTAGATTACAAGCATCATCATATGAATCTCAATCATGTAAGGCAGCTCATGAGATTATTGTATTGAAGTACATAGGAAGAGAGATTAACCACATAGCTACCGGTACAGCCCCGAGCCTCGATGGAGAACTACTCCCTCCTCATGGGAGACAGCAGCGTTGATGGAGATGGCGGTGGTGTCGATGGAGGAGCCTTCCGGGGGCACTTCCCCGTCCCGGCGGCGTGCCGGAACAGAGAGTTCTGTCCCCCAGATCTTGGCTTCGCGATGGCGGCGGCTCTGGAAGGTTTCTCGTACCGTTGCTTTTTCGTATCGAGGTTTTAGGTCGAGGACCTTTATATAGGCGAAGAGGCGGAGTCGGAGGGTCGAAGAGGCGGTGAGAGGGTAAGGCGGCGCGGCCAGGGCCTGGGCCGCGCCGGCCTACCTCCTGGGCCCACCAGGGCTCCCCTCTGGCGACTCTCGGGTGTTCTGGAAGCTTCGTGGAAAAATAGGATGCTGGGCGTTGATTTCGTCCGATTCCGAGAATATTTCCTTACTAGGATTTCTGAAACCAAAAACAGCAGAAAACAAAGAATCTGGCCCTTCGGCATCTCGTCAATAGGTTAGTTCCGGAAAACGCATAAATATGACATAAAGTATGCATAAAACATGTAGATATCATCAATAATGTGGCATGGAACATAAGAAATTATCGATACGTCGGAGACGTATCAGCATCCCCAAGCTTAGTTTCTGCTCGTCCCGAGCAGGTAAACGATAACAAAGATAATTTCTGGAGTGACATGCCATCATAACCTTGATCATACTATTGTAAAGCATATGTAATGAATGCAGCGATCAAAACAATGGTAATGCAATGAGTAAACAAATGAATCATATAGCAAAGACTTTTCATGAATAGTACTTTCAAGACAAGCATCAATAAGTCTTGCATAAGAATTAACTCATAAAGCAATAATTCAAAGTAAAGGCATTGAAGCAACACAAAGGAAGATTAAGTTTCAGCGGTTGCTTTCAACTTGTAACATGTATATCTCATGGATAGTTGTCAATGCAAAGTAATATAACAAGTGCAATATGCAAGTGTGTAGGAATCAATGCACAGTTCACACAAGTGTTTGCTTCTTGAGGTGGAGAGAAATAGGTGAACTGACTCAACAATAAAAGTAGAAGAAAGGCCCTTCGCAGAGGGAAGCATCGATTGCTATATTTGTGCTAGAACTTTGGTTTTGAAAACATAGAGAGCATAAAAGTAAAATTTTAAGAGGTGTTTGTTGTTGTCAACGAATGGTAGTGGGCACTCTAACCCCCTTGCCAGACAAACCTTCAAAGAGCGGCTCCCATTTTATTTTATTTTTGTGTGGCACTCCTTCCAACCTTTCTTTCACAAACCATGGCTAACCGAATCCTTCGGGTGCCTGCCAACAATCTCATACCATGAAGGAGTGCCTTTTTATTTTAGTTTTATTATGATGACACTCCTCCCCACCTTTGCTTTCTCAAGCCATGGCTAACCGAATCCTTCGGGTGCCGTCCAACAATCACATACCATGGAGGAGTGTCTATTTAGGTTAATTAATTTGGGACTGGGAATCCCATTGCCAGCTCTTTTTGCAAAATTATTGGATAAGCGGATGAAGCCACTAGTCCATTGGTGAAAGTTGCCCAACAAGATTGAAAGATAAACACCACATACTTCCTCATGAGCTATAAAACATTGACACAAATCATAGATAATAAATTTTGAATTGTTTAAAGGTAGCACTCAAGCAATTTACTTTGGAATGGCGGAGAAATACCATGTAGTAGGTAGGTATGGTGGACACAAATGGCATAGTGGTTGGCTCAAGTATTTTGGATGCATGAGAAGTATTCCCTCTCGATACAAGGTTTAGGCTAGCAAGGCTTATTTGAAACAAACACAAGGATGAAACGGTGCAGCAAAACTCACATAAAAGACATATTGTAAACATTATAAGACTCTACACCGTCTTCCTTGTTGTTCAAACTTAATACTAGAAATTATCTAGACTTTAGAGAGACCAAATATGCAAACCAAATTTTAGCATGCTCTATGTATTTCTTCATTAATAGGTGCAAAGTATATGATGCAAGAGATTAAACATGAGCACAACAATTGCCAAGTATCACATTATCCAAGAGATTATAGCAAATTACTACATGTATCATTTTCCAATTCCAACCATATAATAATTTAACGAAGAAGAAACTTCGCCATGAATATTATGAGCTAAGAACACATGTGTTCATATGAACCAGCGGAGCGTGTCTCTCTCCCACACCAGAATTTATTCAAACAAAAACAAAAACAAACAGACGCTCCAAGCAAAGTACATAAGATGTGGCCGAATAAAAATATAGTTTCAAGAGAAGGAACCTGATAATTTGTCGATGAAGAAGGGGATGCCTTGGGCATCCCCAAGCTTAGACGCTTGAGTCTTCTTTGAATATGCAGGGGTGAACCACCGGGGCATCCCCAAGCTTAGAGCTTTCACTCTTCTTGATCATATTGTATCATCCTCCTCTCTTGACCCTTGAAAACTTCCTCCACACCAAACTCAAAACAACTCATTAGAGGGTTAGTGTATAATCAAAATTCACATGTTCAGAGGTGACACAATCATTCTTAACACTTCTGGACATTGCTCAAAGCTACTGGAAGTTAATGGAACAAAGAAATCCATCCAACATAGCAAAAGAAGCAATGCGAAATAAAAGGCAGAATCTGTCAAAACAGAACAGTCCGTAAAGACGAATTTTATTGAGGCACCAGACTTGCTCAAATGAAAATGCTCAAATTGAATGAAAGTTGCGTACATATCTGAGAATCACTCACGTAAATTGGCATAATTTTCTGAGCTACCTACAGAGAATTTGGCCCAGATTCGTGACAGCAAAGAAATCTATTTCTGCGCAGTAATCCAAATCTAGTATGAACCTTACTATCAACGACTTTACTTGGCACAACAAAGCACAAAACTAAGATAAGGAGAGGTTGCTACAGTAGTAAACAACTTCCAAGACTCAAATATAAAACAAAATTACTGTAGCAAAATAAACACATGGGTTATCTCCCAAGAAGTTCTTTCTTTATAGCCATTAAGATGGGCTCAGCAGTTTTAATGATGCACTCGCAAGAAATAGTAGTTGAAGCAAAAGAGAGCATCAAGAGGCAAATTCAAAACACATTTAAGTCTAACATGCTTCCTATGCATAGGAATCTTGTAAATAAACAAGTTCATGAAGAGCAAAGTGACAAGCATAGGAAGATAAAACAAGTATAGCTTCAAAAATTTCAGTACATAGAGAGGCATTTTAGTAACATGAAAATTTCTACAACCATATTTTCCTCTCTCATAATAACTTTCAGTAGCAACATGAGCAAACTCAACAATATAACTATCACATAAAGCATTCTTATCATGAGTCTCATGCATAAAATTATTACTTTCCACATAAGCATAATCAATTTTATTAGTTGTAGTGGGAGCAAATTCAACAAAGTAGCTATCATTATTATTCTCATCATCAAATATAGGAGGCATATTGTAATCATAGTCAAATTTATCCTCCATAACAGGTGGCACCAAAAGACCACTATCATTATAATCATCATAAATAGGAGGCAAAGTATCATCAAAGTAAATTTTCTCCTCAATACCCGGAGGGCTAAAGAGATCATTTTCATCAAAACCGACCTCCCCAAGCTTAGAATTTTCCATAGCATTAGCAACAATAGTGTTCAAAGCATTCATATTAATAACATTCCCATTAGCATGCATATAAAGTTCCATGGGTTTTTTAATTCTCTCTTCAAACACATCATGTCCTAATTCAAGATAAAGTTCATAAAGATCTCTCATATTTTTGTTGTTTTCCATTATGCCTAACTAGTGTAAACAAGAAACAAAAAGATGCAATTGCAGGATCTAAAGGAAATAGCTTCGAGCACACACACAACGGCGCCAGAAAAGTACTATTACCTGGAACCGAAGTATGAGTGCCTTTTACCTTTCCTCCCCGGCAACGGCGCCAGAAAAGTGCTTGATGTCTACGGGTGCTTCTATTCTTGTAGATAGTGTTGGGCCTCCAAGAGCAGAGGTTTGTAGAACAGCAGCAAGTTTCCCTTAAGTGGATCACCCAAGGTTTATCGATCTCAGGGAGGAAGAGGTCAAAGATATCCCTCTCATGCAACCCTACAACCACAAAGCAAGAAGTCTCTTGTGTCCCCAACACACCTAATAGGTGCACTAGTTCGGCGAAGAGATAGTGAAATACAGGTGGTATGAATAAGTATGAGCAGTAGTAACGGCGCCAGAAAAGTGCTTGCTGGCGTGTAGTTGATGGTGGTATTATTGCGGACAGTACAGATGCAGTAGAACAGTAAACAAGCAAATGATAGCAGTATTTAGGAACAAGGCCTAGGGATCATACTTTCACTAGTGGACACTCAACATTGATCACATACCAGAATAAATAGATAGATGCTAGACTCTACACCCTCTTGTTGGATGATGAACACCACTAACTGTGTAGGATTACACGAACCCTCAATGCCGGAGTTAACAAGCTCCACAATATTCGATGTTCATATTTAAATAACCTTAGAGTGCATGACAGATCAACATAACCAAACCAAGTACTAACATAGCATGCACACTGTCACCTTCACGCTACGAAAGGAGGCATATATCACATCAATACTATCATAGCAATAGTTAACTTCATAATCTACAAGAGATCACAATCATAGCCTACGCCAAGTACTAACACGATGCACACACTGTCACCATTACACCGTGCATGAGGAATAAACTACTTTAATAACATCACTAGAGTAGCACACAGATAAATTGTGATACAAAGCACATTGCAATCATAAAGAGATATAAATAAGCACTTCACTATGCCATTCATAACAGTGAATAAGTATTCTGTGAAATATAGCCTAAGAGACCCACACGGTGCACACACTGTCACCTTTACACACGTGGGACAAGGAGTCTCCGGAGATCACATAAGTAAAATCCACTTGACTAGCATAATGACATCTAGATTACAAGCATCATCATATGAATCTCAATCATGTAAGGCAGCTCATGAGATTATTGTATTGAAGTACATAGGAAGAGAGATTAACCACATAGCTACCGGTACAGCCCCGAACCTCGATGGAGAACTACTCCCTCCTCATGGGAGACAGCAGCGTTGATGGAGATGGCGGTGGTGTCGATGGAGGAGCCTTCCGGGGGCACTTCCCCGTCCCGGCGGCGTGCCGGAACAGAGAGTTCTATCCCCCAGATCTTGGCTTCGCGATGGCGGCGGCTCTGGAAGGTTTCTCGTACCGTGGCTTTTCCGTATCGAGGTTTTAGGTCGAGGACCTTTATATAGGCGAAGAGGCAGAGTCGGAGGGTCGAAGAGGCGGTGAGAGGGTAAGGCGGCGCGGCCAGGGCCTGGGCCGCGCCGGCCTACCTCCTGGGCCCACCAGGGCTCCCCTCTGGCGACTCTCGGGTGTTCTGGAAGCTTCGTGGAAAAATAGGATGCTGGGCGTTGATTTCGTCCGATTCCGAGAATATTTCCTTACTAGGATTTCTGAAACCAAAAACAGCAGAAAACAACAACTGGCCCTTCGGCATCTCGTCAATAGGTTAGTTCTGGAAAACGCATAAATATGACATAAAGTATGCATAAAACATGTACTCCCTCCGGTCGGATTTAATCGACGCGCCGGAAAATTTACAAAAAACCCCTTACCTTGTTCTGCTCCCTACCCGCCCGTCCACATCCTCACGAGACATGTCCCCAGGCCCCGACCCCCAAACCTAGCGCTCCCCTGGCACTCTCGACCGCGTCCCCGCCGCCGGCACTGCATCGCCGTCGCCGCCGCTCCCCTTCTCCTCCTCCTTGCTGCCTTCTTCCCACCCGTAGCCGATGCACCCAGTCCCCGTTCCCTTCTCCTCCTCGCCTCCTTTTCATGCTGCATCTCAGTCTCCACTTCTCAGATGGATCCTGCAAAAAGATTCGATTTTTTTGACGGATCCGGTGGCGGAGATCGGAGCGGAGATCGGAGATCCGGTGGCGGAGATCGGAGATCCGTGCGCCGCCTGCTGGACGACGCCGAGGCGTTCGGCTCCACCGCGGCGCTCGTCGCCGCGCAGACGGAGGCCGGGGAGTCCGCGCTCTACGTCGCGGCGGAGGCCGGCGCGCTCGAGGTCGTCCGCCTCCTCCTCCCGCTCGCGTGCTCGCGCCGCCGCCGGCGACGCGACCGCTCCGCCTCCCCGCCACCAGGTAACACCCACACACTCCCTCTCCGATCCGACGATCTCGTGACACTAGTCTGCTTCCGTCTCCTCCAGCCACGGCCGATGCGAACGTCGCCGGTCCGGAGTACGACCTGAGCGAGCCGACCATGGCGGAGAAGCTCGCGGCTCTGAACCTGCCCACCGACGACGTGGACGGCGCCGCTGATGAGGAGGACCAGGCGGCGGCAGCAGCCACGGTGGTGCCGCCCAGCGCGGACTCGGTCCACGTCCTGCTCAGGCAGGCTCTGAGGGCCGACGACCGCGCCGCGCTGCTCGGCTGCCTCTGCAACAGGGACGACAAGGTGCGCGCGAGCAAGCTCCCTTTTTTTCGTTCTCTGTCTCGCTATCTTCGTATCTGCAATGCTCGCATTGGTTGCTTACAGTTTTATTCAACTATTCTCCCTGTCGGGCCTTGGAGTATTCGATTTGATGTCTCGGTTCCACTGCGTTGAGTTGCTGATTATAGGTGAGCGCATCTGCAGCTGCCTTTCGCCTTAGCTAGATCAAAGTTGATCCAGGGTAGCTTCATGAGTTGCTTGATTTGTAGACTTTGCAGTTCGATCGATTGGGCTACATGTATGTATTGCCAGCATATATGCAATGCGAGCATATATTCCTAGTGGAGTTATGTTTGGTAATCGAAAGAAAATGGTAACATTGGTGCGTTTAATTTGGCTAATATTCCTTACGGATCTTAGAGTAGTACTGCATCTTGGTTAAATGAAAATTGTTCTTAGGACACACTTATGCTTGGAGTAGTAATCCTCTCCAGGAATGCATGTACGGTGTATCCTTCCATGCCAATGGCATACAAAATGCACTATTATATGCTCTAAAGATATCATACTCGATCTCTTTGGAGTACTGAAAAGGAACAATATGTGGTACGATTTACACTTACAGATCAAATCTATAGCTAACATAGAGCATTACATCCATTGTCTTTCATTGTCATGAAATGTTACCACCACCTGATTATGGACAGAATTGAAGCTTAATATTTATACTACAACCTGTTTAGTGTTTACTCAAGAATTTTCTTTGACTATCCTTTTGTGTTGTTGCTCTACTATCCTTTTCTTATGATGTTGCTTGCTCTACTATCCTTTTGTGCTTCTGCTTGCTCTTGTGCTGTTGCTTGCTCTGCTATGATCTTGTGCTGCTGCTTTCTCTTGTGCTGCTGCTTTCTCTCGCTTCTTTGCTGCTTCTAAGAACAACTGCTTGAGCTGCTCTGCCTTTTCTTCTTTGTTGCTGCTACTGCTATCAATTGCTTGTGCTTCTCCTATAAGTTTTAATGTATCTGCAACTAGCTCAGCTTTACAATTCAGGGCGATAGGGAGTCTTCCTTCTTTCAGCCTTTTATCTTTACCCATGTGCGGGATTTCATAGCCAATCTCTCCTTGGAACTTCATAGTCTCTCTCAGCTGTAATGTCACAAAGCTTTTAGCTAGTTTATCCACCTCATAATTTTGAAATTCTTGCTCCACGGCTTCAATCAGTTCTCTGATATTTTTAGGCGCCCTGCAGTCGGTGAGAGACTGAATAGACCGGAAGAAGCATAGGTCTAGAACGTTCATATCAGGACTATTAGGAGGTTGTTGGATCAACTGAATGTTGAGGTCAGTCTGTGCTATAACCTGTAGAAAAACAGGGTCATTAGGCCGAATGTGAGGTGTAGCGTTGTCTTGTTGGATATAGATTGTTCTTCCTGCATCTTCGTCCGGCCACAGGTCCAGGATAGCAGGAATCACTTTGTGACACATAAAATCCCTCATGACTTCTCGATTAACTTTGAGTGATTTGAGTTCAAGTGTCCCCCTTTCCCTGTTTTCACTCCTTCTAACAGCCGCAGTCTCTGTCACGAAGGCCCAGGTTCCTATTTTCCCATCAAATGTGCAAACCCTTTCGCCATCAATAGTTGCAAACCTTGGCTTAGCGACAGCGGTTAAAAACATCACCTTTCCAATACTGTTCTTATTTTGCACTGTGCAGAAGGGGGTAGCTTCTCCAGGGACTAGGTAGTAGGTGTTGTTTTTTTGTGTCATGTTAAACCACTTCTCATCGATGTGGACAAAATTGTCCATTTCGTTGAAGTAATGATCACCATCTGTGATTGAGTTCTCATCGAGCATAGACATACAGAACTTCAATCTTTCAATTTTGTTAGCTGGCTTTAGAAAAGGCTTCAAAGTGTTTGTGCAACGCTCGAGCTCACCCCACTGGAACCTGTTGTATAAGGTTGTTTTGCTGACATCCAATTCCCTTGCTAGAGCTCTTAGTGTCTTCCTTCTGTTGAATGGGATCGTGGTTACCCTCGACAGATCAAGATCTTTTCGCATTCGGCCAACTCTGCCTTTTTTCTTGGATGCAACGTCAACTTCTTCACCTGCTGCAATTTGTTCCCGTGCATCTTTCCATATTTTCTCAACTGTTCTTATACTTGTCTTTAATAGACCAGCAACAAGCACCTTGTCTTTTTTATCTACTTTTCCATCCCTGTTTTGTAGAAATTGCAAAGCAAAATAGGCAGCAAATCTGGCTTTATCTGACAGGTCTTTTCCTGATGGCTTCCCAACGCCATCTGCATCATTGACTACTTGGCCATCATTTTCATCATTTTCTTGGAGTACTTCAACTTCAACCATGATGGAACTGCATGATAAGAAAATCAGAGAAGGACCGTAACTTACTTAAATATGCAAAGATGAATCTTAAGATGAATAACAGTGTACATTTGAATTGTTATGCATGTCAAGCCTCCAGCTAGTCGAACTGCAGCTCATTCATTTGTGCTATTTTGAATTTCTGTTTGTAAATGTTCATATTTTTGTAACTTAAGATGAATCACAGTGTACATTTGAATTTGTATGAGTTGTGTTTTCTGCAACTCCTTAGTTTTCGCTGTTCATTTCACAAGATTATGTAGTCTTGCTCACAGTATGTTGTTCTTTCCAGGATTGACTTCAAGGATAAATAGAAGCCGGTGGCTTCTGAGGGCCATCTTGATCTGAACAAAGTGCCCAGCATCACTTGCACAGGCATACAAACTGGAACATACCAAGGACTGCTCAGGGTTCCTAGCTCTTCGTATCATAACAATTGCACAACCGCTTACTCCTTATGAATCAGTGGTTGATGGTTCTGCTGGATCTCGCAGAACACGTATGACATACTCGTCAACAAGTGATTGCCGTTAATGAAGGTGATTCCTGCAACTCTGTCCATTTCGCTCTGCATGTAGACTTTCAGCTATATGTGTCGACGGCTAAACTCATTTGTGGTGTGCCCGCAGATCACGGTGAATCGTCACGCGAAGGACGACGCCGAGATGATGATGCACTGGGACAACATCGGCCTCCATGCTGGCACAACTGACGTGGCAATGGAAGATTCGTACCTGATGCTGGAGTTGCCGGAGGTTGGAGACGACGGACCCGGAGTAGGTAGCGGGCAAGCTGGCATGGTGGCACATCCGACACCTTGGCGGCGGGAAGCGGGAGCTTCGGCACCTTGGCGGCGGGAAGCAGCGGCTCTGGCAACTCCAACAGCGACAGCTCCGGTACCTTGGTGGCCGGAAGAGGTAGCTTCGGCACCTTGGCGGCGGGAAGCGGGAGCTTTGGCACCTTGGCTGCGGGAAGCGGCGGCTCCAGCAACTCCAACAGCGACAGCTCCAGTACCTTGGTGGCCGGAAAAGGTAGCTCCGGCACCTTGGCGGCGGGAAGCGGGAGCTTCGGCACCTTGGCTGCGGGAAGCGGCGGCTCCAGCAACTCCAACAACGACAGCTCCAGTACCTTTGTGGCCGGAAGAGGCAGCTCCAGCACCTTGGCAGCGGGAATCGGCGGCTCCGGCAACTCCGGCTCCGGCTCCGGCTCCGGCAACAGCGCCGCCGGCAGTTCCGGCAACCTGGCGGCCAGAAGCGGCAGCTCCGGCAACTTGGTCGGCAACTCCAGCAGCGCGCGCAGGCAGGTGGCGAATCACTGGCGCTGCTCGATCGATCGATCCAGCCGACCAGTGCTGGGATCGATCCATCCAGTGGAGCGCTGCTCGATCGATCGATCCAGCCGACCAGTGCTGGGATCGATCCATCCAGTGGAGCGGGCGGAGCTAAGGCGGAATAGATCTCGTGGACTGGATCGATGGGATTAGGGGGTGCGTTGATAGATTTTGAAATACTTAGGATGAAAATGTAAAATTTAACTTCTGAAACGTTTTTCTCCCCACGCGTCGATTAAACATGACCGGAGGGAGTAGATATCATCAATAATGTGGCATGGAACATAAGAAATTATCGATACGTCGGAGACGTATCACTTACCCACATAAGCTTTCTCCTTAAATTTAAGAGAAGAAAAAGTTGAACCCAAGGTTCCCATAGCTTCTTCAAGTTCACTAATCCTATGGGTTTGATTATCATGAGTAGCACAAGTTTCTAAGACGGCAATTCTCTCATTAATTCCACGTAGAGATTTATCAAGTTTATCAGTGCTATTAAGTAATATTCCCAATTTGGTCTTAATACTTGGAAGATTTTGCTCTATGGTCTCCAACTTTTTCATGACATCTTCAAGAGAGATTTCAATTTTAACTTCATTAACAGGTGGTATTCCAACTAGACTCTCAATAATGCAAATAACTTCTAAAGCCGGAGTGCCTAGGAAATTACCTCCTGCAAGAGTATCAAGAACATACCTATTACAGCTAGAGATACCAACATAAAAGTTCCTAAGTAGGATAATAGTGGAGTGTTTCTTAGTGCACCTATTATGAGCATCACTAATTCTATACCAAGCATCTTTTAAACATTCTCCCCCTTGTTGCTTAAACGAACGAATTTCAACTTCAGGATTACTCATTTTAGCAATAGTAAATAAATCAAACTAAATAAAGTAAATGCAAGTAACTAATTTTTTTGTGTTTTTAATATAAAGAACGCAAACAAGATAGTAAATAAAGTAAATCAAGTAACTAATTTTTTTGTATTTTTGATATAAAGAAAGCAAACAAAGCAGTAAATAAAGTAAAGTAAAGCAAGACAAAAACAAAGTAAAGAGATTGGATGTGGGAGACTGCCCTTGCAGCGTGTCTTGATCTCTCCGGCAACGTCACCAGAAAACTGTCTTGATACGCGTGAAACACACGTCCGTTGGAAACCCCAAGAGGAAGGTGTGATGCGTACAGCAGCAAGTTTTCCCTCAGTAAGAAACCAAGGTTTATCGAACCAGTAGGAGTCAAGGAACATGTGAAGGTCGTTGGTGACGGAGTGTAGTGCGGCGCAACACCAGGGATTCCGGCGCCAACGTAGAACCTGCACAACACAATCAAAATACTGAAGGAGATATGCCCTAGAAGCAATAATAAAGTGGTTATTATTTATATCTTTATGTTTATGATAAATGTTTATATATCATGCTATAATTGTATTAACCGAAACATTAGTACATGTGTGATATGTAGACAACAAAAAGTCCCTAGTATGCCTCTTAAACTAGCTTGTTGATTAATGGATGATTAGTTTCATAATCATGAACATTGGATGTTATTAATAACAAGGTTATATCATTATATGAATGATGTAATGGACACACCCAATTAAGCGTAGCATAAGATCTCGTCATTAAGTTATTTGCTATAAGCTTTCGATACATAGTTACCTAGTCCTTATGACCATGAGATCATGTAAATCACTTATACCGGAAAGGTACTTTGATTACACCAAACGCCATTGCGTAAATGGGTGGTTATAAAGGTGGGATTAAATATCCGGAAAGTATGAGTTGAGGCATATGGATCAACAGTGGGATTTGTCCATCCCGATGACGGATAGATATACTCTGGGCCCTCTCGGTGGAATGTCGTCTAATGTCTTGCAAGCATATGAATGAGTTCATAAGAGACCACATACCACGGTACGAGTAAAGAGTACTTGTCAGGAGACGAGGTTGAACAAGGTATAGAGTGATACCGAAGATCAAACCGCGGACAAGTAAAATATCGCGTGACAAAGGGAATTGGTATTGTATGTGAATGGTTCATTCGATCACTAAAGTCATCGTTGAATATGTGGGAGCCATTATGGATCTCCAGATCCCGCTATTGGTTATTGGTCGGAGTGAGTACTCAACCATGTCCGCATAGTTCACGAACCGTAGGGTGACACACTTAAAGTTGGATGTTGAAATGGTAGAACTTGAATATGGAATGGAGTTCGAATATTTGTTCGGAGTCCCGGATGAGATCCCGGACATCACAAGGAGTTTCGGAATGGTCCGGAGAATAAGATTCATATATAGGAAGTCATATTCCAAATTTGGAAATGATCCGGTGCATTTATGGCAGGTTCTAGAAGGTTCTAGAAAAGTCCGGAAGAAATCACCATGGAAAGTAGAGTCCCGGAGGGACTCCACATTGCATGACCAGCCAACCCTAAAGGGGAGGAGTCCAAGGTGGACTCCCCTAGGGTGGCCGGCCAACCCACCTCAAGGAAAGGTGGGAGTCCCACCTTGGGTAGGACTCCCTCCTTGAGTAGGTTTCCCACATATGTGAGGTTTTAGTGTTGGGGTCTTATTCGAAGACTTGGACTAGAACTCTTGGGGCTTCCACCTATATAATGAGGGGCATAGGAGAGGGGGCTAAACACAACAAGCCTCAGCCTTGGCCGCACCCCTTAGAGGGCCGGCGCCCAACCCCCCTCTCTCCCCAAACCCTAGCGGCCTCTCTCCTCCACCACATCCCGCACGCTTAGCGAAGCTTCGCCGGATTTCTCCACCACCACCGACACCACGCCATCGTGCTGTCGGATTCAAGAGGAGCTACTACTTCCGCTGCCCGCTGGAACGGGGAGGTGGACGTCGTCTTCATCAACAACCGAATGTGTGACCGAGTACGGAGGTGCTGCCCGTTCGTGGCGCCGGAAGCGATCGTGATCAAGATCTTCTACGCGCTTTTGCAAGCGGCAAGTGAACGTCTACCGCAGCAACAAGAGCCTCATCTTGTAGGCTTTGGAATCTCTTCAAGGGTTAGTCTTGATCTTCCCCTCGTTGCTCCCATCTTCTAGATTGCATCTTGGCTTGGATTGCGTGTTCGCGGTAGGAATTTTTTTGTTTTCTATGCAACGTTATCCTAAAGTGGTATCAGAGCCGTGTCTATGCATAGATGGTTGCACGAGTAGAACACAATGGTTTTGTGGGCGTTGATGCTCTTGTTATCTTTAGTTTGAGTACTTTGCATCTTTGTGGCATAGTGGGATGAAGCGGCCCGGACTAACTTTACATGACCGCGTTCATGAGACTTGTTCCTCGTTCGACATGCAACTTGTATTGCGTAAGAAGCTTTGCGGGTGTCTGTCTCTCCTACTATAGTGAAGATTCAATTTACTCTTCTATTGACAACATTAGTATCACCGTTGTGGTTCATGTTCGTAGGTAGATTAGATCTCTCTCGAAAACCCTAAACCACGTAAAAAATGCAAACCAAATTAGAGACGTCTAACTTGTTTTTGCAGGGTTTGGTGATGTGATATGGCCATAATGTGATGATGAATATGTATGAGATGATCATTATTGTATTCTGGCAACCGGCAGGAGCCTTATGGTTGTCTTTATATTTCATGTTGAGAGGTATTTCAAATTAGTTGTAATAGTTGCTACATGAGGTGAACAACCATGAAGACGGCGCCATGGACCTTGACGCTACGCCGACGATGATGGAGATCATGCCCGAAGATGATGGAGATCATGTCCGTGCTTTGGAGATGAAGATCAAAGGCGCAAAGACAAAAGGGCCATATCATATCACATATGAACTGCATGTGATGTTAATCCTTTATGCATCTTATTTTGCTTAGATCGCGACGGTAGCATTATAAGATGATCCCTCACATTAATATCAAGATAATAAAGTGTTCTCCCCTCGTATGCACCGTTGTAACAGTTCGTCGTTTCGAAGCATCTCGTGATGATCGGATGTGATAGATTCAACGATTCACATACAACGGGTGTAAGCCATGTTGCACACGCGGAATACTTGGGTTTGCTTGACGAGCCTAGCATGTACAGACATGGCCTCGGGACAACGGAAACCGAAAGGTTGAACACGAGTCATATGGATGATATGATCAACATGTTGATGTTCACCATTGAAGCTACATCATCTCACGTGATGATCGGTTTTTGATGTAGTGAATTTGGATCGTGTACCACTTAACAACTATGAGGGATGTTGTATTAAGTGGGAGTTCATTAGTAATTAGATTAAAACATGAACTAATTATCATAAACATAGTCTGAGTAGTATTTTGAATTAATTTTGTAGTATTGGCATCCGTTTTCTACCATGCGCTGGTCTTGTTATTGAGATAGAAATACTGTTAAAATCTGACAAGAAACTTTACGGATTGGTACCGTATTGTTAAAGAATCAAGAATTGATTAAGTCCTATTGCAAACTTTTAGTAAACCTCACATTGTTGATTCAAAGAGCTATGGTTTCAATTAGTACCTAAAGTTATCTTGTCTCCGTAAAACTTGAAGTTCAAATCTGTTTGAAAAGTAAGGAGCTGAAAATTTAGTTTTCAGAAATAATCAAGGTATGAGATATATGTGATATCTAAGACCTTATTGCAAGATGATAGAATATATTTTGGTGAGACTACATAAACTCATAAGTTTTATGGGAATGTACGAAGGTTGAAGACGCAAGGCGTCACAATCCTCCAACTATTGGGGCACTAACAATATTCGCATATCCATGAAGTGACCATCCTTAATATGCACCGTTATTAAGACTCGTCGTTTCGAAGCATCACGTGATGATCGGGTGTGATAGATTCTACGAGTGCATACAACGGGTGCAAGCTAGATTTACACATGCAAATACCAAGGTTAAAACTTTACGAGCCTAGCATGTACAGACATGGTCTCGGAAAGTCGTCATGATATGATGGATAAAATTATGAGTGAAATTGTTCATCATATTACAAAGTTACTAATAGTGAAATCTGGAACACTTGTCATATGATGATCAACTTCAAAGTAAGAACCTCAAGGTTATTGATATTTGACCAACAAACCGAGAAGTTATTGAAGTTGATGTGTTTCTCTGAATAATGAGGAAAGCTAAAAGAGAAACTGCAAAAGGTATTTTGGCAAAAAGAAAAGAAAAGACTAGAAAGTCTAGCTCAGGTGTATATAAATGATATACATGTTATGGTTGTATTCCTAGTTAAGTCACACTATGAAATTCTTGGGTATTAGTACTATATTAGTTGGTATGAAGTGTCATACAAAACAACGCAATACAAGAATACAATGGCCTAAGTGACTGACAAGGAATATGATAAGAATGCACGCCTGGAACAAAATAAAGTGTTATTATGTTCGTTAGCATTCTATCTAGCCCTTAGAATTTATAATAAAGAACTTAATAATTGTTATTTTGCTCTAGTCAAATGAAAACAATGAGTTGTTTAAATTATGACATTACTCCATGTACGATGGATAAGTTATTATAAATCTTAATGGTGAAACACACATACATAACACTGACGCTAAAAATGCCATAAGGCAAATGATTTGAATATCACTTATTTGTGGAACCGCCACTTAGGTCATGTTAGAAAGGAACGCATGAAGGAACTCCATGCAAATGGATTTTTGGAGTCATTTGATTTTTGAATCATTTGGCGCTTGTAAATCTTTTCTAAAGAGAATGATTAAAATACCGTTCATAGGCCAAGAGTTGAACGGGCAACAAACTTAGTGGAAAAATACATGATGATGTATGTGATGTGGTTCACTGGGCATAGTTGTGTGCGGGAGATTCTTCTACTTCATAAAAACTTCCAACAATGAATTGAGTATATATATGTGGATATATTCAATAAGGAAGAAGTTTGAAACATTTGAATGGATTCAAATAAATTTCAGCATGAAGTGGAAATCATCGTAATAGAAAAGTCAAATATCTATGATTGGATCATGGTGGAAATATTTGAATTACGAGTTTTAGCGAACATCTAAGAGAGTTATGAAATTGTTCTACAACTCACGTTTCTTGGAGTATCATAGTGATGATGAAGTATCCAAGAGATGTATCCAAACCTTGTTGGGTCAATGATGAGATAAAATATTATGACGCCATTATATTTTTGTGGATTATGCTTTAGTGACTACCGCTTTTACACTGAATAGAGCATCATCATGATCCGATGAAATGACACCATACAAGTTATGGCATGGGTATAAACCCTAATAGTCTTTTCTTTAAATTTTGGTCTAAGAGTTTACAACCAAAATCGGATGAATGTCTTTGTTGGTTATCCCAGAGATTTAATTGGGAATTCTTCCCACGAGACAAAGACAAAAGTATTTGTCAATGTTTCTTATTTCCAAGAAATTGTTTCTAGCGAAGTATTTGAGTGGGAGGACAATAGAACTTGATAAGGTTTATGAACCTGAGCATAATGATCAGAGTAGCGCAGCATCGGAAATTGGTTCCGGAAGCGACCGCGACGATCATGGCTCCCATGACTACAAAGTGTTTTTAGCCATGGAGATCGAAGTACATATTGAACCTTGTAGGTATGGTTTACTTTGTGATCAAATAAATGATTTGTGGACAAAGGATTGATTTTGAACAATGATAAACCAACTACAAACAAAGAAGTTATGATGGGCCCTGACTCCGTTAAAATGGCCATGCGCCATGAAATCCATAATAGATGAATACTTTTTGAAAGTAAATGGATCTATAGACTTGGATGAAATATCCTTGAAGAAGCTCGACTTGTCGAAAAATTGTTTACGACAAAGTTCAAAGAGTTGACTACGATAAGATTAGATCTTCCGTAGCAATGCATATAGTCTATGTGGATTATTCTAATAATCACTACATATTTCTTTTATGAGATATGTGATGGCGTGTAACTCACACGTTCGTTGGGAACCCCAAGAGGAAGGTATGATGCGCACAGTAGCAAGTTTTCCCTCAGAAAGAAACCAAGGTTTATCGAACCAGGAGGAGCCAAGAAGCACGTTGAAGGTTGATGGCGGCGGGATGTAGTGCGGCGCAACACCAGGGATTCCGGCGCCAACGTGGAACCTGCACAACACAACCAAAGTACTTTGCCCCAACGAAACAGTGAGGTTGTCAATCTCACCGGCTTGCTGTAACAAAGGATTAACCGTATTGTGTGGAAGATGATTGTTTGCAGAAAACAGTAAAACAAGTATTGCAGTAGATTGTATGCGATGTAAAGAATAGGACCGGGGTCCACAGTTCACTAGAGGTGTCTCTCCCATAAGATAAAAGCATGTTGGGTGAACAAATTACAGTCGGGCAATTGACAAATAGAGAGAGCATAACAATGCACATACATGTCATGATAAATATAGTGATATTTAATTGGGCATTACGACAAAGTACATAGACCGCTATCCAGCATGCATCTATGCCTAAAAAGTCCACCTTCAGGTTATCATCCGAACCCCCTCCAGTATTAAGTTGCTAACAACAGACAATTGCATTAAGTATTGCGCGTAATGTAATCAAGTGACTACATCCTTGAACATAGCACCAATGTTTTATCCCTAGTGGCAACAAAGACATCCATAACCTTAGAGGTTCTTGTCACCCCTCCAGATTCACGGAGACATGAACCCACTATCGAGCATAAATACTCCCTCTTGGAGTTACTAGCATCAACTTGGCCAGAGCCTCTACTAATAACGGAGAGCATGCAAGATCATAAACAACACATAGGTAATAACTTGATAATTAACATAACATAGTATTCTCTATCCATCGGATCCCGACAAACACAACATATAGAATTACAGATAGATGATCTTGATCATGTTAGGCAGCTCACAAGATCCAACAATGAAGCACAATGAGGAGAAGACAACCATCTAGCTACTGCTATGGACCCATAGTCCAGGGGTGAACTACTCACTCATCACTCCGGAGGCGACCATGGCGGTGAAGAGTCCTCCGGGAGATGAATCCCCTCTCCGGCAGGGTGCCGGAGGAGATCTCCAGAATCCCCCGAGATGGGATTGGCGGCGGCGGCGTCTCAGTAAGGTTTTCTGTATCGTGGCTCTCAGTACTGGGGGTTTCGCGGCGGAGGCTATTTGTAGGCGGAAGGGCAGGTAAAGAGGCGGCACGAGGGGCCCACACTATAGGTCGGCGCGGCCAGGGCCTGGGCCGCGCCGCCCTAGGGTGTGGCCACCTCGTGGCCCCACTTCGTCTCCTCTTCGGTCTTCTGGAAGCTTCGTGGCAAAATAGGACCCTGGGCGTTGATTTCGTCCAATTCCGAGAATATTTCGTTACTAGGATTTCTGAAACCAAAACAGAAAACAAAGAATCGGCACTTCGGCATCTTGTTAATAGGTTAGTTCCGTAAAATGCACGAATATGACATAAAGTGTGCATAAAACATGTAGATATCATCAATAATGTGGCATGGAACACAAGAAATTATCGATACGTCGGAGACGTATCAGCATCCCCAAGCTTAGTTCTGCTCGTCCCGAAGGTGTAAAACGATAACAAAGATAATTTCTGGAGTGACATGCCATCATAACCTTGATCATACTATTTGTAAACATATGTAATGAATGCAGCGATCAAAACAATGGTAATGACATAAGTAAACAAGTGAATCATAAAGCAAAGACTTTTCATGAATAGTACTTCAAGACAAGCATCAATAAGTCTTGCATAAGAGTTAACTCATAAAGCAATAAATCAAAGTAAAGGTATTGAAGCAACACAAAGGAAGATTAAGTTTCAGCGGTTGCTTTCAACTTATAACATGTATATCTCATGGATAATTGTCAACATAGAGTAATATAATAAGTGCAATATGCAAGTATGTAGGAATCAATGCACAGTTCACACAAGTGTTTGCTTCTTGAGGTGGAGAGAAATAGGTGAACTGACTCAACATTAAAAGTAAAAGAAAGGTCCTTCAACGAGGAAAGCATCGATTGCTATATTTGTGCTAGAGCTTTTATTTTGAAAACATGAAACAATTTTGTCAACGGTAGTAATAAAGCATATGAGTTATGTAAATTATATCTTACAAGTTGCAAGCCTCATGCATAGTATACTAATAGTGCCCGCACCTTGTCCTAATTAGCTTGGACTACCGGATCATCGCAATACACATGTTTTAACCAAGTGTCACAATGGGGTACCTCCATGCCGCCTGTACAAAGGTCTAAGGAGAAAGCTCGCATTTTGGATTTATCGCTTTTGATTATTCTCAACTTAGACATCCATACCGGGACAACATGGACAACAGATAATGGACTCCTCTTTAATGCATAAGCATGTGGCAACAATTATTATTCTCATATGAGATTGAGGATATATGTCCAAAACTGAAACTTCCACCATGAATCATGGCTTTAGTTAGCGGCCCAATGTTCTTCTCTAACAATATGCATGCTTAACCATAAGGTGGTAGATCTCCCTTACTTCAGACAAGACAAACATGCATAGCAACTCACATGATATTCAACAAAGAATAGTTGATGGCGTTCCCAGAAACATGGTTATCGCACAACAAGCAACTTAATAAGAGATAAAGTGCATAAGTACATATTCAATACCACAATAGTTTTTAAGCTATTTGTCCCATGAGCTATATATTGCAAAGGTATGATGGAATTTAAAGGTAGCACTCAAGCAATTTACTTTGGAATGGCGGAGAAATACCATGTAGTAGGTAGGTATGGTGGACACAAATGGCATAGTGGTTGGCTCAAGGATTTTGGATGCATGAGAAGTATTCCCTCTCGATACAAGGTTTAGGCTAGCAAGGTTATTTGAAACAAATACAAGGATGAACGGTGCAGCAAAACTCACATAAAAGACATATTGTAAACATTATAAGAATCTACACCGTCTTCCTTGTTGTTCAAAACTCAATACTAGATATTATCTAGACTTTAGAGAGACCAAATATGCAAACCAAATTAGCAAGCTCTAGGTGTTTCTTCATTAATGGGTGCAAAGCATATGATGCAAGAGCTTAAACATGAGCACAACAATTGCCAAGTATCACATTATCCAAGACATTATAGCAATTACTACATGTATCATTTTCCAATTCCAACCATATAACAATTTAACGAAGAAGAAACTTCGCCATGAATACTATGAGTAGAAACTAAGGACATACTTGTCCATATGCAACAGCGGAGCGTGTCTCTCTCCCATACAGCGAATGCTAGGATCCATTTATTCAAACAAAAACAAAAACAAACCGACGCTCCAAGCAAAGCACATAAGATGTGACGGAATAAAAATATAGTTTCAGGGGAGGAACCTGATAATGTTGTCGATGAAGAAGGGGATGCCTTGGGCATCCCCAAGCTTAGACGCTTGAGTCTTCTTAGAATATGCAGGGGTGAACCGCCGGGGTATCCCCAAGCTTAGAGCTTTCACTCTCCTTGATCATATTGCATCATACTCCTCTCTTGATCCTTGAAAACTTCCTCCACACCAAACTCGAAACAACTCATTAGAGGGTTAGTGCACAATAAAAATTAACATGTTCAGAGGTAGCACAATCATTCTTAACACTTCTGGACATTGCATAAAGCTACTGGACATTAATGGATCAAAGAAATTCATCCAACATAGCAAAAGAGGCAATGCGAAATAAAAGGCAGAATCTGTCAAAACAGAACAGTTCGTAAAGACGAATTTTAAAATGGCACCAGACTTGCTCAAATGAAAATGCTCAAATTGAATGAAAGTTGCGTACATATCTGAGGATCACGCACGTAAATTGGCATATTTTTTTGAGCTACCTACAGAGAGGCAGGTCGAAATTCGTGACAGCAAAGAAATCTGAAACTGCGCAGTAATCCAAATCTAGTATGAACTTTACTATCAAAGACTTTACTTGGCACAATAAAACACTAAACTAAGATAAGGAGAGGTTGCTACAGTAGTAAACAACTTCCAAGACACAAAATAAAAACCAAGTACTGTAGTAAAAACATGGGTTGTCTCCCATAAGCGCTTTTCTTTAACGCCTTTCAGCTAGGCGCAGAAAGTGTAAATCAAGTAACATCAAGAGACGAAGCATCAACATCATAATTTGTTCTAATAATAGAATCATAAGGTAACTTCATTCTCTTTCTAGGGAAGTGTTCCATACCTTTCTTGAGAGGAAATTGATATTTAATATTACCTTCCTTCATATCAATAGTAGCACCAAAGGTTCGAAGAAAAGGTCTTCCCAATATAATGGGGCAAGATGCATTGCATTCAATATCCAAGACAACAAAATCAACGGGGACAAGATTGTTAACCATAATATGAACATTATCAACTCTCCCCAAAGGTTTCTTTTTAGCATTATCAGCGAGATTAACATCCAAATAACAATTTTTCAATGGTGGCAAGTCAAGCATATCATAGACTTTCTTAGGCATAACAGAAATACTTGCACCAAGATCACATAAAGCATTACAATCAAAATCATTGACCCTCATTTTAATGATGGGTTCCCAACCATCCTCTAACTTTCTAGGAATAGAAGTTTCAAGTTTTAGTTTCTCTTCTCTAGCTTTTATGAGAGCATTTGTAATATGTTTTGTAAAGGCCAAGTTTACAGCGCTAGCATTTGGACTCTTAGCAAGTTTTTGTAAGAACTTTATAACTTCAGAGATGTGACAATCATCAAAATCTAAATCATTATGAGCTACAGCAATGGGATCATCATCCCCAAGGTTGGAAAAAATTTCAGCAGTTTTATCACAAAGGCCAATAGCTTTAGCAATTTCAGGCAGTTTTGTACGCTTTGCACTAGGAGTAGAAACATTACCAACACCAATTATTTTACCATTAATAGTAGGAGGTGCAGCAACATTTGAAGAATCAACATTACTTGTGGTGGTAATAGTACAAACTTTAGCTACATTTTTCTCTTTAGCTAGTTTTTCATTTTCTTCTCTATCCCACCTAGCACGCAATTCAGCCATTAATCTTATATTCTCATTAATTCTAACTTGGATGGAATTTGCTGTAGTAACAATTTTATTTTCAATATCCCTATTAGGCATAACTTTCGATTTCAAAAGATCAACATCAGAGGCAAGACTATCAACCTTAGAAGCGAGAATATCAATTTTATTGAGCTTTTCCTCAACAGATTTGTTAAAAGCAGTTTGTGTACTAATAAATTCTTTAAGCATAGCTTCAAGTCCAGGGGGTGTGTTCCTATTATTATTGTAAGAATTCCCATAAGAATTAGCATAACCGTTACCATTATTATAGGGATATGGCCTATAGTTATTACTAGAATTGTTCCGATAAGCATTGTTGTTGAAATTATTATTTTTAATGAAGTTTACATCAACATGTTCTTCTTGGGCAACCAATGAAGCTAACGGAACATTATTAGGATCAACATTAGTCCTATCATTCACAAGCATAGACATAATAGCATCAATCTTATCACTCAAGGAAGAGGATTCTTCAATAGAATTTACCTTCTTACCTTGTGAAGCTCTTTCCGTATGCCATTCAGAGTAATTAATCATCATATTATCAAGGAGCTTTGTTGCTTCACCAAGAGTGATGGACATAAAGGTACCTCCAGCAGCTGAATCCAATAAATTCCGCGAAGAAAAATTTAGTCCTGCATAGAAGGTTTGGATGATCATCCAAGTAGTCAGTCCATGTGTTGGGCAATTTTTAACCAACGATTTCATTCTTTCCCAAGCTTGAGCAACATGTTCACTATCCAATTGTTTAAAATTCATTATGCTACTTCTCAAAGATATAATTTTAGCAGGGGGATAATATCTACCAATAAAAGCATCCTTGCATTTAGTCCAGGAATCAATACTATTCTTAGGCAGAGATAGCAACCAATCTTTAGCTCTTCCTCTTAATGAGAAAGGAAGCAATTTCAATTTTATAATGTCACCATCTACATCTTTATACTTTTGCATTTCACACAATTCAACAAAATTATTGAGATGGGCAGCAGCATCATCAGAACTAACACCAGAAAATTGCTCTCTCATAACAAGATTAAGTAAAGCAGGTTTAATTTCAAAGAATTCTGCTGTAGTAGCAGGTGGAGCAATAGGTGTGCATAAGAAATCATTATTATTTGTGGTTGTAAAGTCACACAACTTAGTGTTTTCAGGAGTATTCATTTTAGCAGTAGTAAATAAAGCAAACTAGATAAAGTAAATGCAAGTAACTAATTTTTTGTGTTTTTGATATAGAGTGCAAGACAGTAAATAAAGTAAAGCTAGCAACTAATTTTTTTGTGTTTTGATATAATGCAGCAAACAAAGTAGTAAATAAAATAAAGCAAGACAAAAACACCCCTTGCAGCGTGTCTTGATCTCCCCGGCAACGGCGCCAGAAAAAGAGCTTGATGGCGTGTAACTCACACGTTCGTTGGGAACCCCAAGAGGAAGGTATGATGCGCACAGCAGCAAGTTTTCCCTCAGAAAGAAACCAAGGTTTATCGAACCAGGAGGAGCCAAGAAGCACGTTGAAGGTTGATGGCGGCGGGATGTAGTGCGGCGCAACACCAGGGATTCCGGCGCCAACGTGGAACCTGCACAACACAACCAAAGTACTTTGCCCCAATGAAACAGTGAGGTTGTCAATCTCACCGGCTTGCTGTAACAAAGGATTAACCGTATTGTGTGGAAGATGATTGTTTGCAGAAAACAGTAAAACAAGTATTGCAGTAGATTGTATGCGATGTAAAGAATAGGACCGGGGTCCACAGTTCACTAGAGGTGTCTCTCCCATAAGATAAAAGCATGTTGGGTGAACAAATTACAGTCGGGCAATTGACAAATAGAGAGAGCATAACAATGCACATACATGTCATGATAAATATAGTGATATTTAATTGGGCATTACGACAAAGTACATAGACCGCTATCCAGCATGCATCTATGCCTAAAAAGTCCACCTTCAAAGTTATCATCCGAACCCCTCCAAAGATTAAGTTGCTAACAACAGACAATTGCATTAAGTATTGCGCGTAATGTAATCAGTGACTACATCCTTGAACATAGCACCAATGTTTTATCCCTAGTGGCAACAGCACATCCATAACCTTAGAGGTTCTTGTCACCCCTCCAGATTCATGGAGACATGAACCCACTATCGAGCATAAATACTCCCTCTTGGAGTTACTAGCATCAACTTGGCCAGAGCCTCTACTAATAACGGAGAGCATGCAAGATCATAAACAACACATAGGTAATAACTTGATAATTAACATAACATAGTATTCTCTATCCATCGGATCCCGACAAACACAACATATAGAATTACAGATAGATGATCTTGATCATGTTAGGCAGCTCACAAGATCCAACAATGAAGCACAATGAGGAGAAGACAACCATCTAGCTACTGCTATGGACCCATAGTCCAGGGGTGAACTACTCACTCATCACTCCAGAGGCGACCATGGCGGTGAAGAGTCCTCCGGGAGATGAATCCCCTCTCCGGCAGGGTGCCGGAGGAGATCTCCAGAATCCCCCGAGATGGGATTGGCGGCGGCGGCGTCTCAGTAAGGTTTTACGTATCGTGGCTCTCGGTACTGGGGGTTTCGCGATGGAGGCTATTTGTAGGCGGAAGGGCAGGTAAAGAGGCGGCACGAGGGGCCCACACTATAGGTCGGCGCGGCCAGGGCCTGGGCCGCACCGCCCTAGGGTGTGGCCACCTCGTGGCCCCACTTTGTCTCCTCTTCGGTCTTCTGGAAGGTTCGTGGCAAAATAGGACCCTGGGCGTTGATTTCGTCCAATTCCGAGAATATTTCGTTACTAGGATTTCTGAAACCAAAAACAGCAGAAAACAACAACTGGCACTTCGGCATCTTGTTAATAGGTTAGTTCCAGAAAATGCACGAATATGACATAAAGTGTGCATAAAACATGTAGATATCATCAATAATGTGGCATGGAACACAAGAAATTATCGATACGTCGGAGACGTATCAATATGCTAGTAGGATGGCAAAATACATTACTTATCAGAAGTATGTATTAAAGGTGTATACAAGATACAACCAAGAGTTTTGCTGGTCTATGGAATACTAGATAGGTATACGAACTTCAATTAGATGAAGTAAGTATCGCGGAGTAGGAATCTTCACCAGATGAAATAGTCAAAGAGTTTTTGATTTCATCAGAGACGATGAAGAGGCTTGCATTTGCAAGAAATTAAGTGGGAGCGCTAAGACATATTTATAATACTTTATGTAGGTGACATATAGTTGGTTATAAATGATGTAATTATATACTTGATTAAAAGTTTTCATTGAGAAATTAACTTCAATGAAAGGATATGGACTGAAACAAATTTAGTGTCAAGATCTATGAAGATAGATTGAAACACATAAATAAGTTTAAGTCAAAGTACATAGAATAGATATTGAAATAGTTCAATATAGAAATATTAAGAAAATATTCTTGTCATGTTAAAGTTTTAACAAGACTTGAGTGTATCTAACACTCAATGAGTAAAAACACATGAGTGATTATAGATCACGAATAATATGTACACAATCAGATATCATGTGCTATAAAGTGTTATGAGCATTTACCAGAATGATTCATATGATGATCATTGGACGACAGTAAGAATATCCTTGAGTACTTTAGAAGAACTAAGGATATATATATATATATATATATATATATATATATTTGTATGAAGAAATGACAAACAAATCGCTGTAAGGTGTTACACCAATATTGGTTTTGTCACATATAAAATATAATTTCAATCTCAAATTAGACTAAGTGTTGTTTAAAAGGTAGCACAATGAGCTAGAAGTTGTTTATGCTAGATTTAGAAGAGTTCTAAATATTGTGACGGATTCTACAAAAGAAGGCAGAGTATGTCATTGTTTTGACAATGACAAAGGATATTAAAGTCAAGAGGATCTTTGAGAACTTAGTGTAGTTCCGACAGAGTCAGAACTTTGAAGCTATATTGTGTGTGACAATATTAGTGACATATTTCAGACAGCGGAATTAAGGTTACACCAGAAGATCAAACATATTTAATGCCGACTCATTTGAAAATGAGTGATGCGTTGCGACGCAAATGAATTACAAAATACATACGTTTCTGAGCGTGTCAGATCCGTTGACTAAAACCTCTCCCGTGAGCAAAACATGATAAAACACCAGAATGCCAAGGTGTTATATCTTACAAATGTAAACTAGATTATTGACTCTAGTGCAAGTGGGAGACTGAAGGAGATATGCCCTAGAAGCAATAATAAAGTGGTTATTATTTATATCTTTATGTTTATGATAAATGTTTATATATCATGCTATAATTGTATTAACCGAAACATTAGTACATGTGTGATATGTAGACAACAAGAAGTCCCTAGTATGCCTCTTAAACTAGCTTGTTGATTAATGGATGATTAGTTTCATAATCATGAACATTGGATGTTATTAATAACAAGGTTATATCATTATATGAATGATGTAATGGACACACCCAATTAAGCGTAGCATAAGATCTCGTCATTAAGTTATTTGCTATAAGCTTTCGATACATAGTTACCTAGTCCTTATGACCATGAGATCATGTAAATCACTTATACCGGAAAGGTACTTTGATTACACCAAACGCCACTGCGTAAATGGGTGGTTATAAAGGTGGGATTAAGTATCCGGAAAGTATGAGTTGAGGCATATGGATCAACAGTGGGATTTGTCCATCCCGATGACGGATAGATATACTCTGGGCCCTCTCGGTGGAATGTCGTCTAATGTCTTGCAAGCATATGAATGAGTTCATAAGAGACCACATACCACGGTACGAGTAAAGAGTACTTGTCAGGAGACGAGGTTGAACAAGGTATAGAGTGATACCGAAGATCAAACCTCGGACAAGTAAAATATCGCGTGACAAAGGGAATTGGTATTGTATGTGAATGGTTCATTCGATCACTAAAGTCATCGTTGAATATGTGGGAGCCATTATGGATCTCCAGATCCCGCTATTGGTTATTGGTCGGAGTGAGTACTCAACCATGTCCGCATAGTTCACGAACCGTAGGGTGACACACTTAAAGTTGGATGTTGAAATGGTAGAACTTGAATATGGAATGGAGTTCGAATATTTGTTCGGAGTCCCGTATGAGATCCCGGACATCACAAGGAGTTTCAGAATGGTTCGGAGAATAAGATTCATATATAGGAAGTCATATTCCAAATTTGGAAATGATCCGGTGCATTTATGGCAGGTTCTAGAAGGTTCTAGAAAAGTCCGGAAGAAATCACCATGGAAAGTAGAGTCCCGGAGGGACTCCACATTGCATGACCAGCCAACCCTAAAGGGGAGGAGTCCAAGGTGGACTCCCCTAGGGTGGCCGGCCAACCCACCTCAAGGAAAGGTGGGAGTCCCACCTTGGGTAGGACTCCCTCCTTGAGTAGGTTTCCCACATATGGGAGGTTTTAGTGTTGGGGTCTTATTCGAAGACTTGGACTAGAACTCTTGGGGCTTCCACCTATATAATGAGGGGCATAGGAGAGGGGGCTAAACACAACAAGCCTCAGCCTTGGCCGCACCCCTTAGAGGGCCGGTGCCCAACCCCCCTCTCTCCCCAAACCCTAGCGGCCTCTCTCCTCCACCACATCCCGCACGCTTAGCGAAGCTCCGCCGGATTTCTCCACCACCACCGACACCACGCCGTCGTGCTGTCGGATTCAAGAGGAGCTACTACTTCCGCTGCCCGCTGGAACGGGGAGGTGGACGTCGTCTTCATCAACAACCGAACGTGTGACCGAGTACGGAGGTGCTGCCCGTTCGTGGCGCCGGAAGCAATCGTGATCAAGATCTTCTACGCGCTTTTGCAAGCGGCAAGTGAACGTCTACCGCAGCAACAAGAGCCTCATCTTGTAGGCTTTGGAATCTCTTCAAGGGTTAGTCTTGATCTTCCCCTCGTTGCTCCCATCTTCTAGATTGCATCTTGGCTTGGATTGCGTGTTCGCGGTAGGAAATTTTTTGTTTTCTATGCAACGTTATCCTACAAATACTTTGCCCCAACGTAACAGTGAGGTTGTCAATCTCACCGGCTTGCTGTAAACAAAGGATTAGATGTATAGTGTGGAAGATGATGTTTGTTTGCGAAGAACAGTAGAGAACAATGTTTGCAGTAGATGGTATTTCAGATGTAAAAGAATGGACCGGGGTCCACAGTTCACTAGTGGTGTCTCTCCAATAAGAAATAGCATGTTGGGTGAACAAATTACAGTTGGGCAATTGACAAATAAAGAGGGCATAACAATGCACATACATATCACGATGAGTACTATGAGATCTAATCAGGGCATTACGACAAAGTACATAGACCGCTATCCAGCATGCATCTATGCCTAAAAAGTCCACCTTCGGGTTAGCATCCGCACACCTTCCAGTATTAAGTTGCAAACAACAGACAATTGCATTAAGTATGGTGCGTAATGTAATCAACACAAATATCCTTAGACAAAGCATCGATGTTTTATCCCTAGTGGCAACAGCACATCCACAACCTTAGAACTTTCTGTCACTGTCCCAGATTCAATGGAGGCATGAACCCACTATCGAGCATAAATACTCCCTCCTGGAGTTACAAATATCAACTTGGCAAGAGCCTCTACTAGCAACAGAGAGCATGCAAGAACATAAACAACACATATATGATATATTGATAATCAACTTGACATAGTATTCCATATTCATCGGATCCCAATAAACACAACATGTAGCATTACAAATAGATGATCTTGATCATGATAGGCAGCTCACAAGATCTAACATGATAGCACAATTAGGAGAAGACAACCATCTAGCTACTGCTATGGACCCATAGTCCAAGGATGAACTACTCACACATCAATCCGGAGGCGATCATGGTGATGAAGAGTCCTCTGGGAGATGATTCCCCTCTCCGGCAGGGTACCGGAGGCGATCTCCTGAATCCCCCGAGATGGGATTGGTGGCGGCTGCGTCTCTGGAAGGTTTTCCGTATCGTGACTCTCGGTACAGGGGTTTTCGCGACGGAGGCTATAAGTAGGCGGAAGGGTAGGGTTGGAGGAGTCAGGAGGGGCCCACACACTAGGGCGGCGTGGGGCCCACCCTGGCCGCGCGGCCCTGTGGTGTCGGCGCCTCGTCGCCCCACTTCGTATCCCCTTCGGTCTCCTGGAAACTCCGTGGAGAAATAAGACCCTGGGCGTTGATTTCGTCCAATTCTGAAAATATTTCCTTTGTAGGATTTCTGAAACCAAAAACAGCAGAAAACAACAACTGGCTCTTCGACATCTCGTCAATAGGTTAGTGCCATAAAATGCATATAAATGATGCAAAGTGTGTATAAAACATGTGAGGATCATCATAAAAGTAGCATGGAACATAAGAAATTATAGATACGTTTGAGACGTATCAGTCATCTATAGCTAACAAGTACAATAGTCTTTACTATTAAATGGGAGTTGGTCATTTGACACTCAACGCACTTTGGTGGTCGTCGTTGAAAGCACCCTGTCCGTCCAATCTAATCGCACGGTTTTCATTTCACCCAATCTAATTAGGAAACAATCATGTGCGGTATCAATAAATCCAGCAAGCATTAAAATACTTGGAAAAAATCTTTTAATGCTTTGCCCTCAGCCTTTTTTTTCTCTGACGTACAAGGAAACAAATATCCTCACGCATGAAGTATTTTCCATTTTGCATATATCCCACTAATTGCTCAATCCCAATCAATAGTCAATCACAAATCAAAACTTTCCGTACCTGCTTCATCCGATGTAATTAGGAAAGATATATTTATTTGCAAAAAATGTAACAGCCATATCAAGTGCTCACGGTAATCAACTTTTGAATAACTTGGAAAGAGCTTCCTTCTTTTTCCAAATAGAAAAGGAAATAAATCATGGTTTAATATTGTCTCCTCCCACGGCGATGCACACCCCACCCTAGCAGCCAACCGGCCTCCTCCTCATGTGTCATCTCCTCCTCGTGGCACCGAGTGGTGGCGAGCAGTGGAACCCAATTCCTGTCCATCTAAGGAATGAAGGAAGGAGAAGAACCTCTTGCGGTTTCGAGGAAGGGTACACAATTGGTGAGGTGGCTATGGAAGATCCGCTGGAAGAAAAATTCTCCCACGATGCCTCGCCATGAACGATTCCTTTCTGCCGCTCATTGTTCTGGATTGTCCTCCTCGCCGTCATTGCAGGGTGTCTGCCTTGTTTCCTTCCCCTCACACGACACACAACGAAGACGTTTATTGTCCTCCATGGAGTAAATACCAATATGCACTGAAGGTGTTCGGTTATATGCCCATAGAGTATTGAATTGGTTATGCCCTTCTACACTGTGTCCTTTGATTCAATCGGTTGATGTTAAGTTATTTCAATATACCAATAACATAAATTATTTACAAAGGTATGATTATATTTTGCAGCAGAATCATTGATTGTCTGTTTGGCTTAGTGCTAATATCACTTGCATGAATCTTTAGTCATGTCCAATGATGCATTGGCTACTATAATCAAACCTGCCAAAACTAACATGTTATTTTCCGATCTTTGCAAGCATGTTAGTGTTAGTTTTAACTGTAGGAACATGAATCACTATCCGTGCAATCAGGGACACTTGTGCTAATTATTTAGCTTATGCTTATTTTCTTTTGCTTCAGTATAAGTGGCGAGGGAGATGGAGATCTATCTCTGGTACTTACTGGACTAACTGAGTGAGTCTCTTTCTTGTCTAGGTTTTTTTGTTTCAAATCTCGCATGCATATGAAAAGACACAAGAAACACCATATCTATGGTATTATATCTACTCTTTTTTTCCTTCTTCAGTCAATGCCTCAATGGTACACTACTCAGAAATATTTGTCGACTTTTGTTCAGGTTGATATGAAAACTCCACAACAAAAAAGAAGGGTGCGGCAATAATGACAACCCACGAAGGATATGGCATGAGAGAAAATTTAAGGATTTTCACATTTGCCAAACTTATGTTTGTGAACAAAGGTGCAGCCGCATATGTTGTTTTAAATTACCATGTCATGAAAGTCTCTGGTATTTCAAATCTTTGGGTTTTTGTTTTTCCTATTTCTATCTTTCAGTTTTTAACTTTTTACAACCAGTTAGATTGTTCGAAACCTATGATCTTTTTAGTGAGGTGACACATTCAGTAGATGGGCGCATCTCAGATAACCCACTCATATGCAGTGAAACGATGCAGCCAACTTGGCTAATTTTCTTCGTGCTGCATTTTTTCTATATTTAATTTTCAATTGTTGCCTATATTGAGTTAGTGCCTCTTGATATTCACCATATGGAGTACCGTGCTAGGATGGAGTATTCATGTATGTTTCTAAACCTTAACTTGATGCAAGCTCTCCATTCCTGATACTGGGTGTTTGACCCTCTTAATAGCATGGTTTTTAAGGCGTCGCATAGGCGTCGCCTAAGCGTCTGAGCGGCCCGAGATGGGAAGGCCTCAATGTCGCCTTAGACAATAACGTAAGGCATCCAGATTCCCTGTTTGAGGCGTCCAAGTCGTCGACTAGGCGAGGTAGGCGTCGTCTTAAGCGATTTTGGACACATTTGCAAGCTTGCGCGTGAAGCAGAGTAGCCGAGCAGGAACCATGGCGGGAAATAAAAATTGGGACGGGAATGTGGAGCCAAAGATAGGGAAAATAGAGGGGAGAGAGAAAGAGGGAACATCAGTTTGTTGATCTATTAAAGTATTAAGTCAAGTTTTAACTCACCAATTTGTTCATCTTTATGCAGATTTCTATTATGCAAGGAAGAAATGGGAGAAAAGATGGGAGGAATGGATGCTATGTGGGCTCAACAACCAGAAAATTCAAGGTATTTACCTAATATTCATCACCATGTTTGTGTAAAAATTAAGTAAGTCGCTGCCTCGCTTCGCGCTTTAAGTGCCTAGGCGTTGCGCCCCCCCCCCCCCCCCCCCCCTTGCACGCCTTGAAAACCATGCTTAATAGACAGGGTGTCTTGTTGATGTCTTCATATCACGTTATGCTGCTAGAAGAAATGTCTAGGATCTCACCCAAACACTAGGTGATTGACTCTGTTTGTTTCTCTATCTGATTGTTTTGTTCTTCTATGCACGTATTCTGTATTGTGTATCTGTTTGCGTATAGAATATGTAGGTGTTACTTTACGTGTGTTGATCACTGCCGCTTTCATTGATGTGATAAAGAACGAAGTAATGACACCTAGCACAGGCTTCTTTTGGCAGTATTTTCCTAATAGAAGGCAGGTATGAATATATTGATGTGCTTGTGTCCAGACAGTTCAGTGCATCGAAATGTTGGCATATTTTGTTGCGGGTTAAAATTAATGTTGCACTGTCCCATTGTGTTTTCATCAGATGTATCATCATGCAGGTCATAAATTAAGTATGCCTTTTTGATGCTCATTTAATTGATATATTTGTACAAAGGTTACATTTTGTATACTCTTGTATGCTTTATTAACTCTACCTAATTAAGAAATAATGTTGGTTCATATCTGCCGCATATGATCTTTCTCTGCTTTACTTATAAACTTTGATATTGCTGATGCTAGCTTAATTACTAAATTAGATTCTCCTTCTTCACCCATGATATGATGTGTTCTACCAAGCAAGCAGCTGCCATGCATGAAGAAACTGACGTAGTCGAAGGTGTGTGCTTCTTTTTTTGCCATGTTGTTAGTTTGTTCTTGTGTGGTGATAAGATATATTCTTTTAATACTCCCATGGTAATTCCCCCACTGCATAGGTGTTGATCGCTGATATTTTTGTTGTCCGAAGAACCATCAGGAAAGTTATTATAGTACAACAATCCGGTTTGTTGGGTTACGAGTGTGCCATCTCAAGAAGCGATGTGTTTGTGCCAGGTTGGTTTGCGTCCCTAAACACGTTGTTAATGTTCAAAGACAATTCATTTTTCTTCTGATATATATGTTTGTATGGCCAAAGAGTATGTTTGTCCAAAGAGTATCTGCTCAGTTAGACTTAGGAGGATAATCAGAAACTATAATTGTACATTTTATGTTGTCTACTTACCGTCAGGAAGAATTACTTTGTCAGACCAAAAATGAAAGTTGGTACATTCAGGATCATGATATATACAAGTAAAACCTTACTATGTTTGACTAGACTAAATTTTGATTTGTGTTTACTAGGTATTAGTGTATAGATACATTTCATACTGAATGTGTTTGGTTTATATCGGAAATAAATACATCGAGTCGACACGGTGAGTCGGTGACAGACAATTTCATTCAAGACTGAAACTAAAAGTGCATGCTTTGATGTTCCGTGTATTAATAATGTGTTCAGAACTTTTTTTCAGGTTAAGGTTTCAATACCAAAGTGGCAGTATCAATTTACTTTGCAGGGATGCATATTTGGAAGGCACCATGCACACAAAGTGCTCTAGGTTGTATAAGTGGCCTGGAGAGGTCTATTAGAGAACTGCCTTGTGTATGAAGTTACATTATATGAGGAACAAGAAAGTTTTACATGTGTGTGTGGAAATTTTATTGCATGGAAATAATTTGCTTCCATTTGTTGAAGGAAAGTTAAAACAAGTTCAAAGATCTTTCCTGCAGTTATATGCTATTGAATGGATTAAAAAATAAAGATGTGTTTTCTGTATATCTTTTCTGAATTTTATATGAAACTGATGGTATGTGATCTTTACATCCTAACTCTTATATATGGTCAATTATTGGGGTGTATATTATGTTTTATCTACCTATTGTTATGCCACATGTTACATGTCACTGGAAAGATCATTCCAACCAGTGCTCTGCAAGTGGTCACTCCGTGATTTTAGGAAATAAGGGTTATTAGATCGAAACATCTAATTCCGAATTCATGTGAATTTTCTTGTTCACTATATTTACTCGAGTGACAATTAAAATTTTATGGAGCCGTAGCAACGCACGGGCATTCAACTAGTTGATTATAAGAATGTACTACTACTTTCTCGGTGGATGACTCAATTTTCATTTACACAACTTATCTAGGAGCACGTGCTAGAGCTAAACCGCTCTTGGCACTTATGCCTAGGCAGGGCAAACCGTTCTTTCCCTCCGTTTTAGTTTGATGCGTTTGTACTTCGAATGGATACACACGAGTCACCACATCTAGGCCACAATGTTGAAATGCAATTATGATCCCTAAACTCATTTAGCCTAACATCATTTAGATATAGCCCTAACAAACGGAATAAAGCATCCTCGTTTTACGTGCTTTTTGTTTGACCAATAATTACTTCAAATATATAAAAATTATTTGTATGAAATTAACATCATTAGAAAGTGCTTTTCAATACGAATCCAACGGTGCTAATTACACATAATATAATCAAGATTTTGTTGCTTAATTTTTAGGTCAAAATTCGTCTTGAAATACGCGTGCGTCTTATTTCTTGAAACAGAGGTAGTATATCCTAAAATGCATACCTATCTAGGAGATCACGCTAAGAACCGATGCATTGGAGATACAACAGTAATATCTTCCCTCATTAAATATAGTGTCAGATAAGCAGAAAAAAATACCTATGATCATCGCTAAGAAATCTCCACTGTAAAATACTATCTTATACAAATAGAAGAGTGAATGAAAAGGGGCAGAATCCTTGGGATGAATTGGAAATCTTGAACGCCCGCTCCCATTGGCTGGAGATTCTGATCTTTGGCTTCCTAGCAAGCAGCGTTTCCTCTGGAGCATCCAGGAGTGACTCCGGGTTCTCTATTTGATAGATTCTCAAATTCACACGAGCCTTCCTTGGAAACAATTCGAGGTACTCGGGGTGAAGAGTCATGCTGCTGCTGTCAACCGACAAACTCAACGAGCAGAAGCGCCCATTATCCAACGAAGCGAAGCAGGGCTCCTCGTCCACTTCAGGTTGTTCCATGCATCTCACCGGGAGCACGGTGATGGATAGCTTAAGGGCATGGTCGTCCTTGCCAGAATCTGCGACACGGATGCGGTAAGCATTGAGAGGCCCGTTTCTCTTGGACAAGGCAAGGAAGATGGATGATCCCCCTTCCGGGTCGGCACAGCCAAAGAAAGGCAGCCTCTCGTCGTCGACCTTGTGCCATTGGAGCGAGTTGGTGTCGAGTGCATGCGTGCCCCAGGTTTCATTGAACGACACCAGGATGTAGGGTCCGACCACCGCGTAGGACATGACGACTACCATCAACCACTTGTAGTGGTATTCAAACGGGGAGAGCATCCAAGGCATGCAAGGTGGAATCGGCAGGGCGCTCCAAGAGCACCCCTCGAGATGGGAGCGGTCGTCGACGGTGACGACTCTGGCTTCGGAAAGATCAAGCACCTCGAACCAGGGCGGGAAGTTGGGATCAAGGACCCATGAGGGAGTGCTAGACATGGCATAGACCCGGTCCCCCACGGCCGTTAGGATAGGGTTCCACTTCGCTGAGGTGAGAGCCGGCCCAGCGATCACCTTTCGCGTCTCGGTGTCGAAGAAGACGGTGTCGCCGGCAGTGCCCCCGGCGCCGACGATCCACGCGCGGCGCCTCGACCGCACGGCCGCGAAGGTCTTGCCCCCCGCTGCCATCTCCAGGGACGCGGCGCGGCGAAGTCTAGAGCGCCGGATCCTCCCGCTCGCCAGCGCCGCATCGGAGGGGCCTACGTCCATCTTGTACACGGAGAACGGCTTGGAAGCCCTAGACCAGTCCCAGTGGCATGCCACAAGGTAGGCCGACCGCCCCTCCTGTACCTCATCAAAATCACCCGCCGGGACGATCTTGTCAGGGGAAGCCTGGACGCCTCTTCCTCCTTCAAGATCCGTCGCTTTCCTTTTGCCGTGCTCCATCATGTGCCGGAAGCCGCCGGCCGAGGATGCTTTAGGGTTTCTGACTTTGCTTTATACGTAGATACGTAGATGAAAAATAGGATGGGCCGGACACGATCGAATTGCCTACTACCTATTATGTAACAAAAACGCCACTGCTGCGTCGGACGGCCCAGCAACAAAAAAGGCCACACGCGCCCACGGCTTCCCCCCGACACGCCCCAATTCCAGTCTCCGCCGCCGCCCCAATCGCCGCCCAGCTGCCGCACTGCACCACTGGTGACGAAGATGATGAGGCGGTTTGTGAATCTGGTGACGACTAACTGTGACGAATGCGTCCATTCAGTGCGCCGCATGGATCCTTACAAGCACTTCTTCTACCAGTCAGCAAAAGCCGCAACTGAAGCAGCAGATGAAGCAACCATGAAGCAATCTATTCCAGGGTTGCAGACCCTGCAGCTGCCGCCCTCAAGCACGAACTTCACTGCAGCAGACTATGGGGGCATCATGGATATGTTTGCGCTCTTCAGGCCCCACGCCACCAGCGAAGGCAGAATTGTCTATACCACTAAGTTCGGCGAGGCCGGGCTGTACGACGCTGACAAACATGTACACACCACCCTCAGCGCCCTCAAGGCGCCTAAGAGCAGGTCTAACAGACCCCGTAAAAGGGGCAAACCCGTATAATAACCGCTAAAATAAGGGGTTGGGCGCTACCCGGCCGTCTAGCAGACCATGTAAAACAAGCCCCCGCATCGATTTTTTACAGTTTTGGCTACGGGGCGGCTCTTCGCCCCTTACTTGTAAGGGGCGGGAGGCTGAATACAGGGCCAACCCCTCATCCCATTTCATTATGGCGCGCGGACATTTCAGAAATCCCAACCGTTTTCCCCGCGCCGCCGCCATAGCCACCCGCGCGCCGCCGCTGAAAACAGAATATTCCGTCGGATTCTGTTTTACGGGGTGGGGATACGGGGTCTGCTAGCTCAGACGAGTTTTTGGCCAGCGAAAAGTGAATACAGGGCCCTCTACTCGTGTTTTAAGGGGTAGAAAAATAAGAGGTCTGTTAGACATGCTCTAAGGGAATAAGCCCCATGTGGATGTCCACAGTGCCGCATCCTGGCACCAACCAAAACAGCATGTATGTCCTCGACAGGTTCCCTGGTAAGGCCAATGGTCGATGCTTTGAGGTCCTTGAGCCTGTGTCCAGACACAGAGAATTGGGTAGCAACTTGATGATGCCGATCTGGCGTTGGCGGGTTCTTCCACCGCCTCCATTTATCCGCCAACCTGGGTTCGGACCCTCCTCCATCACTGCCTATGGCACAGTACTCGACGGCAACGGCTGTTCCACCATCTTTGTATCATGCGATGACGGAATCGGCACCTACAGGTTCGAGACGGCACACCTTGACCCTAGTAGCAGTCTAGGATGGAGTCCCTCAGAGGAATGGAGTTACGTTGGGGCATGGAAGCTGCCCTTTGATGGCAGAGCTCAGTACGTCTCTGAGTTCAACCTATGGTTTGGCTTCTTTGACCCCAAACACCTGTGTGCTGTGGACCTCTCTGCAATAGACGTCGACGGTGAACGACCACCCACGGTGCTGCATGTTGGGCAAGATCTGAACCTACCTGACGAAGAGTTCTGGATTCCAATACAACTCGAGCTTGTCAACCTGGGCGATGGCAAGTTTCTCATCGTTAGGATATTTGAAATAGATGAGACCAGTGAGCAGTTTGCTGTGTTCACCGGCATAGAGATGACAGCTGGTGTTGGTGATGATCAGAGCCTTAAGGTGGTCAAGCACAAGTGTGCACGTTATGACTTCGGGTATGATAGCATCAACTGGGTGCTCTGAATGGATAATGTTGCGCCAGCGCTCTCCCTAACTGTCGCATTTGCTATTCCCCTCATCGTAGGTTTATTTGCATAATTCAGGGTTTGTGTGTTGGGTCCGTGTATGGGCACCTCATTCTGGTACTAGCATCTTTACTCTTTCTAAAGAGAACATTGTATTATGTTCAATAATCATGGATGGTTGGTTTTAGGATTTTATTTGGGTTGACCAGTAAGACTGCATGCTTATGTTTGAAGCATGTTCATGATTAGTACTTGCTATGAAAACTTGGAAAGGGTTAAGGGTTGTGGGTTGCAACAGAAATTTGAACTTGGCAACAAAATCAAGCACTTGAAGCCTACAAACTATCATTAACCTGAAGTTATAATTTTTGGAACTTCCCTTCCCTTTGGTATGCCATGGCTTCTACTTCCTCCATGAAACAAGCAGAAGACTTGGTACTCAGTCTTCAGTCATTCTGGGGTATGTTTGTACTCAGTCTTTCTTCAAATAAGTACCTATGCAAATTTTGTTTGTTACCCATGACAGTGAGTTTACTTTCAGTTTATTTGGTGATGGCTTAGTACTAATGTATGAATTGGGAATTTGGGATGGAAGAATTCTCCCTATTTCTCTGTCCTGGAATCTAAAGTTAATGAAAATTCCCGATTTTGCAAAGCTGAATCATACTATCAGATCAAGCAAAGAGTTGTGCTACTGCACAGATTGAGATAAAAATGATGAAACAAAATGAGCTTCACCAGCTTCAGAGGCAAGTGAGGACTACCTGCTAAGCTCAACAACTCCTTGAGAACTTAATAGCGGAACGAACTACAAAAGCTGTTTCAGCTATTTGGTTGGCGAGCCCCTCTCGTGGTCAAAAAGCTACTTGTTCTTGTCGAGCCACGCGAGAATTCCTTTCTCCGACTCCGTGAGCTCCTCCTCTTTCTTCTCTCTAACCGAATTCTCCATGAAACCAAAATAATCTTTGTAATTCCTCTTGTAGAAGTCATCCAGCCTCTGGAATATGAGATCAGCACAAAATTAGTTGCAACCACAGCGAAAGCTCTCTTCTCGATCAATTTGTTGCTCCAGTAAACTTATATATAGTGATAAAATTGACATTGTAAAGAGGCTGCAGCTGAATTCATCCGAGACTTAAACTGCTATGATAGCTGCATTTAACTATGTAGGTTGAGTTTATATGTGGCAGAAGGTTCCCTATTTGAATCAGAGGCATCTCCTCCAACGCCAAGAAACTTGAACCTGTACTACGAACAAGGGTAGTAAATTACAGCACAGGTCAAACCTCCCTCAAGTTTTTCATGAAAAATGAAAAAGCAAAGGGACAATAGTATTAAATCAACCGAAACAATGAAATTGGAACATATGGACCCAGATGAGTAATTGAAAAGAGCTCATGATTTGATAGAGAAGTGCATATAGATTATCGACTCAAAACAATAGCAAAAGGCTTCTTCCACTAGCCATGAATGAGATTACCAAGGAAAAAATATCGAATGTAGGCCACATACCTCTTTGTCGTTCTTTTCTTTGTTTTCCTTTGATCTCTTCACATAATCTACATATGCAGGAAGAATAATTTATCTATCCAAGGTGAACAGCAAACCGGCCACAAATAATGGTTGCCTGTAGACCCGAAAAATCGGACCATATGCTCACATACCTTGCAATAGGGCCTTTCTTGATTCACTAGCCTCGGGTATGGCCGCAGCTGATGCCAGCAGAGTTAGGAGGGATCTCCTGCCAACTCCATTCCTCTGAGCCAAGGTGACCAGTGGCTGGAGGTGATTTGCCGCTGATTGATGAAGAGATGAAGCTGCCGAGACTGGCCTTCTGACTGCGTCCATCAGTTTACCTGGAGGCTGAGCCATGTGATGACTGTCCAGCGTGCTCTCTTAACTCCTTTGTAGATATGGCCAGCTTCCTACTAGTACTTGATATCAAGAAATCCTGGATTTTATATGAGCCGCAGGTTTTTCTATGGATAGAAGCAGACAGGGGCAAATCTGACCATGTGCAGCACTCCCCAGGTTTTGGACCAGTCACATGTCAGACTGGTTCTTCCATTTAACCTTTTTTGCTTTTCCGTTATGTACACTATATTTCTTATTTCTAGACCATATATTTGAATAACATTTCTTGCCTTTATCTCAGCATTTCCCCAACAAATTTCCAGTAATACATTCTCATTAACAAACTTCACCATTGTAGGAATTTTCCTATACAAAAGCTACTTGTTCTTGTCAAGCCATGCGAGAATTCCTTTCTCTGACTCTGTGAGATCCTCCTCTTTCTTCTCTCTAACCGGGCCCTCCATGAAACCGAAATAATCCTTGTAATTCCTCTTGTAGACTTCATCCCGTCTCTGAATATGAGAAAAAAGCAACACATAATTAGTTGCAACCACAATTCTTCTAGATCAATTTTGTTGCTCCAGTAAATTTGCTGACAGAACTGCCACTGTAAAGAGGCTACAGCCGAATTAACCCGAGACTTAAATAATGCAGTATAATAGTCATGTTTAAATGTGTAGGCTGCATTCGCAGATGTCACAGGTCAAACTTACCTTCTACTTTTAAAAATAAAATTAGGAAAAATTGCCTGTTTTCTCAAAAGAAAAAAATCCCCTCAAGTTTTTCATGAAGTATAAAGTAAACTGAAGCAACGAGCTCATGATTCAATATAGAGGTGCGTATAGATTACTGAGTCAAAGCAATAGCAAAGGGATTCTTCCATTAGCCATGGCCCATGATGGGATACCAAGGTAAAAGAATCGATAGAAGGCCACATACCTCCTTGTCATTTTTTTCTTTGTTTTCCTTTGATCTCTTCACATAATCTACATATATCCAGGCAGAATCATTTATCTATCCAAGGTGTGCAGCAAACGGCTGGAAAATCAGAACATATGCTTTCATACCTTGCAATAGGGCCTTTCTTGATTCACTGGCCTCGGGTATGGCTGCAGCGGATGCCAGCAGAGTGAGAAGACACCTCCTGCTAGCTCCATTCCTCCGAGCCAAGGTGACGACTGGCTGGAGATGATTTGCCGCTGATTGATGAACAGATGAAGCTGCTGTGACTGGCCTTCTGATTGCGTCCATCAGTTTACCTGGAGACTGAGCCATGGAATGAGATGACGCTCTAGCTTGCTCTCCAGTGTGCTTCCTACATGGAAAGGAAGCCACGTTGCTACTGCTTGATATGTTAAAATCCTGGATTGGACAAAGGCCACAGGTTTTTTCTCTGGATGGAAAGCAGATGGGGGCAAATCCGACCAAATGCAGTACCGCTTCGGTTTTGTAGCAGTCACACGTCACATTGTTTGATACTACCTCCGTTGTAATGAATCAGGCTTATATTTTTTTCTAAAAGTAGTTTGACCAAGTTTTTAGAAAAAATAATTATTATGTACAATCCACAATCAACACATTTAGATACATCACGAAATATATTTTCATATGATATCTATATAATATCATGGTTCTTGATATTTTTTTTCTAAAAGTTTGGTTAAACTTTACTTAGCTTGACTTTTTCAATAAAATATGTGTTACTCATTGGAATTGAGGGAATATGTTATACATTCTTCCATTTAACCTTTTTTTTGCTTTTTCTGATATCTGTATTTTATTTATTTTCAGGCCATATAATTGAACAACTTTGTTGCCTTTATCTCAACATTACCCCAAACAAAATTTTAGTAATACATTCTTTTAACCCAAAATATACAGCGCAATAGCCCAAGAGAATAGTTCTCTTGTCCACTGTCAGGTTACTGTACAAAATAATAGTACAAATTTGTGTATAATGATGTGGGCAGAGTACAGGTAGTCATCCATCAAAATAAGCTCATGCCCCAACACATGTAAATCTACACTGATCTATACCAAAACTTACAGGGGGCACCTGTTAAATCATCCATCAGCCATAACCGAGCACAGTGGGCGCTAACGCTAACAATGGCTCCAGTGCACTTGGAGCGAACTTCCGAGCAAATAGGAAGCATGTCGTTGTATTTTGATTATTGTATAAACAAGTCCGCCCAGTTTGAACCCTTTTCAGGAATTCCTCTGTGATATCTCGCCTACCAAACGTGGCTGGATGTGCACCGCCTCTTGACCAATCCACCCAAGTGATACTTCTATTAGCAAGGCTCTGCGGAGCTTCAATCATGAGCATGGTAGGGAAGTAGTGTTCATCAACATAACAATGAGGCCTGCAGAACTCCTTGAATTTCGGGTAATAGCGTGTGTCTCTAATGATCTCGATAGCAAGTTCTCTGTCTACTTCAAACCATTGCGAGCCTTTGCGCCATTGTGTGAGCTCAACCTCCGGGGTCATGTTATAATTATACCGGCCGCGTCCATATGGTCCAGGATCATCAAACACCATGACAAAGCTTTGACTTGAATTCTGAAAGTATTCGTATGTGGTGTTGAAATCAAATATAGGAATGCATGACTCCGACACAAGCACAAACCACTCATTAGATATATCCAGCAAAGCATTTGCCAGCAGGCGTCTCTCAGCGTCACACATACTCATCTGACCCCATTCTGTAACCTGTGAGCAGCAAAGCAGATCAAATATTAGTGTCGGGCACTCAGATATCTTAAGTTCTCAACACAACAGGGAATCTACAGAAAATTTCAACTTCTCCTACATGGATATGTGGAAATCCTGAAAGGGGAAGCCATATGTTTTTCTCTGAGAGAAAACTGATGGAGATAAGTCTGACCAATTGCAGGTCTGCCAACTTATAATGCAGCAGGAAGAGTTAGGAGACTCTAAAACAGGTACACCTTGTGTCGGCCGAGCAGATGACCTAGTAGAGTTGTTTTCTAGAACAGTGCTAGCGCTATCAGGGGGCAAACAAACATTTCTAGCGAATTACATCAGAATGGAATGGCAACTTTCTATTGGGTAAGTACTACCACAGTTTAGTGTACCAATATCCCATACTCCAGCTCTGGGCACCGCTGCCGACAGTCCAGACTTATTTTCTCGCCACCTTAGCTGCTGCCTACCCTGGATCCGGAGTGGTTTGATGAGTGCCCCCAATGTCATGGTCTGTCTCTGTTATTGTAGGTTTTTGCCCGGTTTTCTCCTAAAAACTGGGCACTCTCTTCTTAATTAACGAATGGGGCAAAGCTTTTGCCTCCGTTTCAAAGAAAAAAAACCATACTGCCATGGAATTCATTAGAAGGGCTGAAACGTTGGAATTCAGTAACAAGCTTATCATATAACCAAGGAATGGCAGAGGAACCTTACAGTACAGCTCAATTGTACAAGCATGGAAGTTGGCACCATATGTTTGTTGGTCTGTGGTCTCAGAAGACCAGCATGAGTAGGCAGGATACCTAGTATCACACTAAAACGGCTTGTTGCTAAGTTGAGTACGTGGTCACACTACTAGTCTGCGATGGCATGGGGCGCCAAGTGGTGCGCGCGTGATGGGAACTAACCTTACTGGCGATATGCCGGTGGTAGAAGACGGAGTCGAAGGTGTAGTTGCCTCGGTAGGAGTGCAGGGTGCTCAAAGGATAAACGTTTCCAGCTTGACCAGTCAGACTGTTAGGCTGCCTAGTCGCTGCTAGATGGGTGACAAAACTAATACAGGTTACTGAATTTAAGAATCTTTCCCCAGAGTAAGCTGGTAACAGAACACGGATCTGGTTCACATCAATTAGGCATTGAAGCACCCTGCTAAACTCACAGTTTGCCCTCTAGTGCGAAGATAAACCTAGTATAGAAGTTGGCACTGCATGTTCTGTTGTTGGTCTGTGGTCTCACAAGATGAGCATGAGTAGGCAGGAAGATACCTAGTAGTATCACACTAAAACGGCCCGTTGCAAAGTTTGAGTACACGATCACACTACCGGCATGGGGTCGAGCGCGCGCGCGCGCGTGATGGAGGAGGCGAGGAGCAAACCTTGCTGGCGACATCCCGTTGGTAGAAGACGGAGTCGGAGGTGTAGTTGCCGCGGTAGGACGGCAGCGCGTGGACGTAGACGGAGTACCGCCCTTCGTGCCCACGGAAGAAGCGCTCCCAGAGGGGCGCGAGCGGGAGCGGGCCGCGCGTGAGGAACATGAAGGCGAGCTTGGGCACGCGCGGGAACGGGTAGGCGCGCACGCGCGGCGCGAAGGATGCGCGCCACAGCAGCTCGTCGTCCGCCATGGCGTGGCGCGCGCGCGCCGGCGGGCGGGTCCAGCGGTCGAGCGTCTCGAGGTCAGAGGAGGAGGCGGGGGGCGAGGAGGTGCCGAGGCAGGGGCGGAAGAGGGCGGGCGCGGCGGCGGCGAGCGTGTGGCGCGCCATGTACATGCCGGCGGCGGAGAGGCCGACGCCGAGGAGGAGGAAGCCGAGGAAGAGCTTGAGCATCCCCGTGGGGAAGAGCCGGCCCTGGGCCGCCTGCCGCGGCTCCTTCATGTCCTCCATGGACGCCACCCGCGCCTGCATCGTGCCGCTGCTGCTACCAGGAGGAGGAGGTGGCGGAGGAATCTGCCAGATTTGAGGCCGCGGGTGGCATCTCCGGCACGAGGCCGGGACAGGGGCGCGCCGAATCGAGGGGCAACACGTAGGCGGGGGCTAGATCTGGGGGGAGAAGGGCGGTGGTTGGTGCGGCGCGGACTTGGATTGGGCGTAGCGGCTGGTGGCGGTGGCCTGGTGGGGGGCGGCGGCGGTGGTGGGTTTCTGGACTGGAACTGGAGGCCAGCCTTGGGTTGGGAGTTGGGACCGGGGACCTCGGGGGAAGAGTAGCGTCACGGGTGTCGTCTCCAGTAATGGTGGACTGGGTCTACGGGAGAAAGAGGTTATGGGTCTCCGGGAGGTGTAGGCTACGGAGAGTGGCGCAGGAGGACCGGGTTCGTTGAGATGTTGTGGATTGCGGGTTTGACAAAGGCGACGCGAGAGAGATCCTTGGGCTGGGGCGGGTGCTGCCGTCGTGGTCTCGTCAAGTCGTGCGGAACTGCGGACGTGTACCGTGGTTTGTGGGGATCTACTGCCCATGCGCGTTGCGCCGTGGAATCCCAAATTACGCAGTACAGAGTACAGTACTGCCGTACTGGTACTCGATCGTCCCGCCGTCCATCCGTTGTATACGTACCACTTCTTCCATTTCCATTTAATCAACGCCGAACATCGCGTACTATACATGCTAGCGTCTTACCCTACGAAAAAACATGCTAGGGTTACACGGAGGGAGTATAACTTTTATTGTGATTTTAGTTTATTTTAAATTTAAATAACACTACAAGAATTATGAAATAGAGGGAGTGATGCAAATTTGATGATCAATCTTCGGTTGGATGGCTAGGAGGGCACCGGCACTCCAGCCCACCACAGATCCAACTCGGGCTTCACACTTTAGTGGATACAATGTTTTTTTCTTTTGTGAGATGTGATGTTTCCGTTGATAGCAAGGAGTTTGTGGTCACATTGTTCATCACATGACCCACTGAATCGATTTGTTGGACTCAATCTCTCGAAGCTGTTCATGGGGGTATGGGTGTATACATGTGGATGAGCATAGTACGTATTGGTAAGCATTTGTGTTTTTTTATGATCCGCAAACTTCAGTCTTACTAGTTATTACCTCCATACCCAAATACAAGCCTTCTAAAAATGCTTATATTTTGGAACGGAGGTAGCACGTTACAACGGAGAATCAATAATATGCCTTTTTTTTTTTGAAACAGAGGCCATTAATTAAGAAGAAAGTACTCAGGTTTTTAGGAGAAAACAGAGCAAAAACCTACAATAGTATGGCCTAGCCGACCCAAACACCAACCAGGCAGGAGCCACACCCACAGTCACCACCAAGCCTAATAGAAGACCCGAAGAACAAGGCCGCAATCACTCTTGTCAACCACATGAGACCAAAGAGCCAAACACAAGAATGAACACTCTAAATAGTACACGCCTACAACTCACCGACAATGACATGCCAAGGGATAGTGGCATCCATCAAACAACCCTCCCCTGTAGCACCCCTCTTCTTGTTTCTACACTTGCTTGATTTCTCATTCCCAAATTCTGATCTTGGGATAACATCAACTCTCTTGGACATAACCTTACACCCAAAAGCTTTATTGGATCTAGGGAAGGCAACAACTAAGGTGGCGAGGAAAACACAAATCTACCTAGTGACCATAGCTCTATGTACAGATGTCAACACTGCTAACTTAGCAACCCCATTATCTATAGAAACCACATGCTGATAGATTCAAATGAGAGTGATACTGACACGTCGACATTACCAGTCTTCTCAAAGTCAACGTTTAAGTCATGATCATGTTCATGACCTCGCGCTCAGAAGCAGCCTACACATCAATGTCAATTTATTTTTAAAACTTGGCAAATTGCCACTCTCAGCTTTGGCAATTCTAACTACATTTATTCAATGTTGAGGAAATCGCTTATCGATGTCAACTCGGTCAGCTCGCGATTAGCGATTAATATGCAAATTAGCCTAGTAATCGGACGATAAATGAGATAATCGGATGATCAATGAGTTTATCGGCTAATCGGTGACCATCAAGTAGCGATTAATTGACCTATTAATCGTTGAATTGGATGATTTTTTGAACAGTGCATTTATTTGAAAGCTCTGATCTTGAGTTCAAGCATGTGAGATTTCTGGAAGTGAAACATCTTCGTATTGGGAGCTATGTATTGGAAACCGAAAGTTTTTTTTATTTTTTGAATGATGTCACGCTGAAAGTAGAATCATGTCGAGTCAATACAATTTTTTCCGTGTCTATATTTTTAGCTTTATTCGTTATAGATCTTAAAATTTCGTGTGAATAGTTATCACTCCCACAATGGAGTATCGTGTGTTAAATGCAAATTTAACAAAAGAGATTGTGTGAGCGTCATTTTCTTAACACGGGTGTGGAATTTGTGATTTTTTATACGTAGTTTAAGTTAGTCTTTGGCTACAATTTCTCTACGCGATTTAATTTAGTTGCATATTTTCCAATTCGTTGACTATGAAAGTACCAAAACAAGCACTTGTCCATAGTGGTACAAATTATTTTCAAGATCTTATTTTTATTTTTTAAGTTCACATCGAGTTGCCCAATGAGACTTCACAAATTGAGAATGGGGAAGAGACCCAATGGTTAGCGTAGCAATGGCACACAAATTTTTAGAATTCTCACTAAGAACCGCTTCTGTAAAAAAATTGTCACCAAGGGCTGGCTTGGTCTTTATTTTAAACTTTAGAAATTATGCAAACGAATAAAGTGAGATAGTTCTAATTTGATGACCATCAAATTGACATAGAGTACTATTTTTGTGTAGAAGAAGATCGATCTCATTCATAGACCATAACCACTTCCCTTATTTTTATTATATATATATTTAAGGCTTCTACTAACAAAAGATTTATAATATTTTTTCTCTCCATTTTGACAGGTTCGGAGGGATAGTTTTTTTTCTTCCTTTTTTACACATCCAGATGAATAGTTTTTTTCTTCCTTTTTTTACACGTCCAGATGGATAGTTTTTTTATATTTCTTCTATAAGTTTGGAGGATAATTTTTTTTTGCGAAACACAAAAGAAGCCCACATATATGTACATAGACCCACCCCCTATAAATGCACACATGCATCCTGTTCTATAAGCAACTCCGAACCGCGTCTAAGAAATTGGTTTAACAGGTCTTGGGATTAACAAAGTCACCACATTCATCTCGCTGTCGATAAAAACATCACCGAATATTCCACATTTATAAGACATGATGATCTCAGAATGCCACTGACCTCCTAACCATTTAACAAGACATGATGATCTCAGAATGCCACTGACCTTCTAACCATTTAACTACCACAGTTCACAAATATAGGAACAGTTTTAGTTGTTCTTGACCGGTTGGCGACGATGGAAAGCAAAGCAAAAGCGTGCATCGCTTGTCTCGCACTTCACTTCCCCATGTCCCATGTGTTCCCAGCGGTCGAGCCGGACCACACCAACTGCGGTCAAAGAGATCCCATCGCCACCTGTCCACCGATGAGCGCAAATCCCACCGTTGCTTGCTAAACACCACCAAAGCCAAAAACCCGAACTGAGAAATCCGGCCACTTCCCCATAGCCGCACCGCCGCACCGCCGCGATCACCCCTCCTCTCCGCCTCCAAGCTCCCGCGCCGGCCGACCATGGAGGACGCCTACGCCAAATCCGTCTCGGAGGTAGGGCACTGCTCCCACACCACCACTTGATCCCCCTTCGCTGCCGCCGCCTCTCACGGATCTGGTCGCCCGCCCCGCCCGTCCTCGCAGGTGCTCGAAGCGTTCGGCGTGGATCGGACCAAGGGCCTCTCCGACTCGCAGGTGCTGCTTCTGACTTCCGACCCGTCCCGCGCTGCGGAATTTTGGTCTGGGTTGTGGACTGATTTGGTCTCTGGCTTTTGTCTCGGCAGGTGGAGCAGCATGCCGTGCTCTACGGCAAAAACGGTGAGAAGCTTCGTGCTGCCCTACGCGTTCCTCAACAAGTAAATGTGGCGTGCATGAATTTGCTCTACGAGCTCTTTGTACCTCTAGAAAACTCATATACCTTCTAACCGCTGAGATTATCCAGCACAACCGTTTCAATACAGACATAGCAGTGCCACAACTCACAGGTTTTACCTTCTCCAATGCCCGGCTGAAACTTGAAAACTCACCGTAATGCCGATTTAACTGGATTGGTTCAGCTTTCATGCTTGGAATGTAGTTTAGACCTTGGACACCTACTGTTTTCTCAGTAAAACTTGAAACCTTCAACTGAGACCTCTCCACAGTTTTTGAGGGCAGGCATATCTATGTTTTCGTCCGATTTTGCATTGCGCTCACCTACTTTGATTCTTCTTATCATTATTGTGGCCTCTAACCGAGTTCTGTGCTTTGTTATCATGCATGGATTATGTCCAGAGCTGCCCCATGAAGAAAGTAAGTTATCGGATCTAACTTCTAATGTTTATTTTATGTGCTGCAACACATTTCCTGTATATGCCCTTTTTCAAAATTGTTTGCCATCAGAAATCTTGGTACTTGGTATTGCATTTCTTTTTTAATCGTATGGGAGCACAAATGGTCAACGAATTTCTCTACAGAAAATATTCAGAATTTTATCTTCTAGTAAGCTTGACATAGCTCTGATATGTTATTCCATAATTGTACAGTCAACATATACCGTAACTGCACGCAATCCAAATAAGTTGTTTCCTGCTAGCCATACCCACGAGTGCTGTTTTTTGTTATCATCTACTCTCCCTGAATATAAGTCCAAGTGCACCATGTATAAGAACAAATGATGCATGTAAACTAAGAGATAGTTACCAATATTACTTGCTAGAATTTTAATATGAATATAGATCGAAAATATTGTAATGGATGTATGCTTGATTTTCTCAATGTACTTATTTAGTGGGACAACAATTTCGGAATTTTGGACTTATATTATGAAAATGAGAGTATCATTGAACTGTACGTCTGGTAATTCTGATCTTAAAACGATTCTTTCTTGTTAAGGCAGTCGAAATGTTAAGGATAGTAGCATAATAGTATGTGTGTTAGGGGTATCTGCCGTATTGTAGTTTTGTGTACCTTTCAATCTGTTAACATGAAACTTCTGACCCAGGTACCCCCTTCTGGAAGTTAGTTTTGAAGCAGTTTGATGATTTACTTGTCAAAATACTGGTAGCAGCTGCTGTGGTATCCTTCCTTTTGGCTCGACTGAATGGGGAAACCGGATTAACAGCATTTTTGGAACCCTCTGTAAGTCGTACTGTTTGGTGGATATATGCTGTGTGGAAATGATGTGTGAAGTGTCACATGCAGGCAGTAACTAACAGGGTGGATTATTTTTGTAAAGGTCATATTTATGATACTAGCAGCAAATGCAGCAGTTGGAGTGATCACAGAAACAAATGCTGAAAAAGCTCTCGAGGTTCTTTCTTTAAATAAGGCTCTATTGTTGTACCTAGTACTGCAGATATGTTTTGCTGCTGTTTGATATGTTTTTCTTTTTTGATATGAGTGCCTTTAATCTTTGGCTGCCCCTATGCTTTTTTATTTTCCACTTTCCTTCAAACATCTACTCCCTCTGTTCCCTTCTAATTGACTCTAATTTAGTACAACTTTGTAAATTAGAGTCAATTAAAAGAGAATGGAGGGAGCATATAACTTGAGTAGAACTGGAACTCGAAGTGCTTTAAAAACTGTTATCTAATCACTAGGATGCATAATTGTGTATACACCATGTTTATCCTGGTTATGTTCTCTTGTTTTCGTCTTCATTGTAGCTTGTTTCAGATATTTTAGAGCAACAGTAATGTCTTATTTGATTCAAAGGAATTTCAGGATTTTTGGAGGATTCAAATCCTTAGGTTTTTTCCTCTATAGGTTGTTTGATTCTCAGGATTGGATCCATCTGGATTTCCATCCACTCAAATCTCATGTTACAGTTCGTTCGTTTTTCCTGTCATGCGTAGGGAATAGGAAGCAGGCTCTTTGGTCCTAATTGTTATTTTTCTATGCATTGCTAATCTTGTTACTTAACTTTATCTTACAGTATGTAACCACAATTGGCATCAGAATGGCCAACTTTGATGACCATCCATAATGACCTGTTGATAAAAAAACTCTGTAGGAATTGCGAGCATATCAAGCTGATGTTGCAACGGTACTGCGCAATGGTACTTAACTTTTCGAATTGATTGTTGTATCTCAATCGTGCAAGCATATTTCCGTGCAATTTTATTTTTGCTGTATTCCGACTGAACGTCTGCTAATTTGTGACCGAGTTGCAACTACTCATTTAGTTTTGAAATCTAACATATGTAATATAACCATTTCATTTGAAATATTTAAATTCAAAATAATCTACTTGCTGTGGCACTGTCATGGGAGGCACGAGCTGACATGTCATTGAGACATAAGCTGCAATATGGATTAAAGTTCCCCTGCAAACATCAGCGGCTTTGGTCCGTTCTATACTTGTATTGTGGTAGCAGCATGCTAAGCAGACTCTTGTACAAACCCTAGTTCCTTGCAGTTATTTGGTTTGCGCATACGTCTTGTACGCGCATATATATGTATTGACAACGTAGGAATTGGGCTTCGTTTTTAGCTTCTTCTTCTTCTTTTTTTTTTTTTTTTTTTTGAAATCAAACTGGTTTGGAAGAAGACGAGTTCAAGCAAAAATGCTTTGGCTAAGAGCAACATATTCAATTCATACTTCCTTGCTTGAGAAGTGCTATTTTGTATCACCTTTAATCTCATAAAGGTCCTTGTATTTGTATATATGAAAATGAAGTTTTATCAGGATATTTGTGATTGGACTGATTTATCTTCACTTTAAAGACTCATTATTAAATATTCCTTATGTTCTTTGGATCATGGTTATTCATATGGCTGAGGTACTTGTCAATGTTCAATTTGGTAGGTTGCTTTTCTATACTTCCAGCAACGGAACTTGTTCCTGGGGATATTGTAGAAGTGGGAGGTACTGTCCAATTCCTCCGAATATTTCCATTTAGTACCATGCTGAGTATGTTCCTGATGTAACTTGGTCATACCTTTTTTATGGATAAGTTGGTTGCAAAGTTCCGGCTGACATGAGAATGGTTGAAATGCTAAGTCATCAATTGCGTGTTGACCAGGCGATTCTGACAGGTACTCTTAGTGTTGTCCCGTGCCATCTTCTTATTCGTCCTAATATGAACTGAAGTTTAATATGAGCAATTCATTGTGGCACTGTTGTTTTATGCAGAATGGATAGTTTATGTCTTTTTTGATCCATGCATTGTTCTGGCAATGTAGCTATCAATTTAAACACTGTTAAATGCATGCTGTAAATCTGTCAGAAGCTCTACTTAGTGTTTCTGAATCGTTTGTTTATTTTTTGGATTATTCTAGGGGAAAGCTGTTCAGTGGCTAAAGAGCTCGATTCAACTTCAGCAATGAATGCTGTCTACCAGGACAAAACAAACATTCTTTTCTCGGTAGGTGTATATGAAGCAAACTGTTGCACTCTGCATCTTGGTAGTCACAATCATGTATATTACATAGATTTGTCCTTTTGAGTGTTATAAATGTAGGGGACAAATCAAGTAAACATGCATCTTTAAGTGAAAATATATGAGCTCCCATGCGAACCATTAGATGAGAGATGAATGGATCAGATTTGGATGTTACTGAAAATGTTGGAGCCCGTGTGAGGCGGTTACCCAGAAAAATGTCCATCATACCTGTACTTGATATTTGCAGGGTTGCACTTACAGTTGAGTTCGCACTCCATGTTTTTCGCTGTGGAAACACTGCTCATACCTGTACAAATAATTGAAATCGGTGCTAGATATCTCTTGTCCTTTCTTATTATTAATGAGCATTTTAACACATATAGTAATTATATAAATCTTTATGAACTGCTCAAATTCCTGGATCAAATTTTAAATTACATCTATATGAACACATCCTCTTTTGAACTTTTGCTCATTGCAACCATCCTCCAGTTGCTTGTTCTGAGCTTTGCATGCTGTCTGCTGTCTTTGCTTCCCAGGGCACTGTTGTTGTAGCTGGTAGAGCAAGATCTGTTGTTATTGGTGTTGGTTCTAGTACTGCAATGGGAAGTATACGTGATGCGATGCTGAGAACAGAGGATGTAAGTAATCGGCGGTTTGCCCCTCTTACGCATATTTTATGATAAAATGGACCAATTATGTTTCTCATTCAAATTATATGTAGTCACTTTAGGCCTTTTGCTGCGTTAGTATTATTTTTCTTCTTAGAACTTTGGTTAATGGTGACATTACCCTGCTGCTTTATGTATAGTGATGATTCTAAGCATTGACAACATTCCCACTCACTTTCAGGAAGCGACTCCACTGAAGAAAAAACTGGATGAATTTGGCACCTTTTTGGCAAAGGTATCTGACCATGGGTTTTTCAATACATATGAGTAGTTTTCTTTCCAAAATCAAGGGAAAATATTGCCTGAAATATTATGACTGAAGCGAATTGATTGAAACATTTATTGGATTGAAGGCTTCTCAATGAAAACTAACAAAACTGAATTGGGTTCCTTTTGTTCAAGGGCCTTAGTGGCTTGCTATATCCATTTTTTTCTGGTAATATAACAATAACATTGTACTCCCTCACCAAAATGTAGTGCATATTAGAATTTTTAAAAGTCAAACGATGTAAAGCTTGAGCAAGTATGTTGAAAAAATCATCAACATCTAGAATGCCAAATCAATACCATTAGATTCATCATGGTGTATATTTTCATTTGGTATCCATTTGGTGTTGTAGATATAGATATTTTTCTCAATAAACTTGGGTCAAAGTTGATGAGGTTTGACTTTTAAAACAACTCATGCACTATATTATTGCAAGGAGGCAGTAATATTTTAGTTTGCTCCTACTTATTTACTCCTCCTGTCCCAAAATGTAAGGCATCTTAGGATTAGTCAAAAGTCAAATCTTACTAAATTTGACCAAATATTTAGGAAAAAATATTTACATCCACAATATTGGATGGACACATTAAGAATGAATCTATTGATATTGATGCAGTATTGTAAATGTTCATATTATTGTGTATAAACTTAGTCAAAGTTTTAAAAACGTTGACTTTTGACTAATCCTTAGGCCCCTTGCATTTTGGGATGGAGGGAGTATGTAGCTTTTCTATTTTTACACTGACTAGCGGAAAGTCGTAGAGAGGAATAATAGTCTAGTTCAAAACAAACGCCAATGCAGATTAGAAGTTAATCAGTACAAAGCTTTGAACACAAGTGATATTAGTGTATCTTATGAATATATTACATGTAACAATGTGAGAATTATTGTAACAATGTGAGAATTATTGCAATGGCACAAATGATGAATTGCATATAAGTTGTGAGTGGCCGTGAATCACCGCTGTTGTTTCAGGATACTTCTTTGAGGCTTCATCAGATTATGTTTTTTCTTTTCAGGTGATAGCAGGGATCTGTATTCTTGTTTGGGTTGTAAATATTGGCCATTTCCGTGATCCTTCTCATGGTGGTTTTCTTAGGGGTGCCATTCATTATTTTAAGGTATATCACTGTTCCTGTTCTGTTTGAATGTATATTTCCTAGCATTCGTTCATTTTAGGTTGACCAGCAGTCCGTTATATATTATCTCTTTTTTACATCGTGAGAGTTGACAAATATTTCTGTAAAACAATAAGCAGAAATTTGGTCGTTGAGTGTTAAGACGAAGTGCAGAATTTGGTATAGTTGGTTCTCTTTTCTAGACTGCATCTGCATGACCTAGTAGTGGTGGTCTTCTGACTTGATTATTATTGAGAAACCTCATCTTTCATGGATGCTACATCCACAAAAATTAGCCTTAGTTTGTTGTTGTGATCTACACTTACATACACGTGTAGAATGGCATTGTTTAGTCATATGTGCAGGCCATTTCATGATCTTGCCTGGTATGGTCTATGCCTTGTATCTGGATTGCTTAGATATGGTTGATGCTAGCAAATTTGGTTTCATTTCATGTCAAGTTGACTGACTTAAAATCTTAAATGTGATCCTTGTTCGTATAATTATGTTTAATCGTGTCCATTAAGTCCACCTACCTACATGCTTTAGTACAGACCTGTCAATAGTCTACCTTCATTTAGGCATTTCTGTTTCTACTACTTCCAACTGCTTTTAGACCTATGACCTATGAACTTCCCATTAAATATAGATTGTTCTACAACCTGAAGCTTATTTACTCATTCCTTTGTGTCGTAGTTATACCATGGCATAGTAAATGTTCACGTTATCACCGTTAAATGAAGCTGTACCACATACTGAGAGAAAAAAATGGAATAGTGAAGGGCTGTATTACTCGGTACTTTCATGTACCTGAAGCTAGAATGAGCTGTACTTACAATTGGAGGGATTAGTTGAGTTTTGGTACTTCCACCTTGGTGACTAATTATACTGCTTGCCTTTAACCATTGTTAATTGTTAAGTATCGTGCCCAACTTTAATTTTCGGAAAATATACACGCTCTACACTTACACTTTCTTTTGATAGGTTGCTGTTGCCCTTGCTGTCGCAGCCATTCCAGAAGGTCTCCCAGCTGTAGTAACAACGTGAGTTTCCATACATACAATTTATAGATTTCCAGTAGTCCCAAGTAAATCTTGTTATGGGATCCAGTTAAACTATCAATATAAAGTACTATCTAAATTCAAGCAGTTAATGCAAGGTATAATTATTATTTCCAGATTAATGATTTTTTGCTATGTTATGATGTTTCTCAGTCAGTTATTAGTAAAGCAGGATATGGAGTCATCTTAAAATGGGAAGTGTGATAGTTCGGAAGTTTGAAGGAGTGTAGGGCACGCCCATAGTAGCCGGAAACATGGAATGATGCTGCATCCCCTGACCAAGGATCATCCACCCTGATCAAGGGTTGGGGCCGAGGTCCACCAGGTTCGCTAAACCTGCCAAATGGTCTCGGCTGCGCCAGCTTCTGTAGGCAGCCGATGGCCGCATAGCAGCCAGAGGTCGGAGGCGACGCACTGATGACTTTCTCGAGAGCTTGTGCGCCTTAGGTAGCCGACGACAAGCATCCAGGCCCGGTGGCATGTCTGGGGAAACCTGGCAGGAAAATCAAGTTGACGTACAGGTTCATGGTTTGGGCAGACACCGACTGGGTCTCAGATTGTTGTGGGCTATGACTAGATGTGACCCATCTACTCCAGTCGTATGGTTTTGCTATCGTCCCAAAATTTCTGGGTCGTGTTCTGCCGATCGATCAGGTCTGTTGAGAGATGTATGTCCACGTCGATCCCATTTTTTCCACCCGGCGATTCTCAACCCTCATTCCTGTCCCTCGACCCAACCAGTCCGTAAACATGCTAATTATGGGCACACCTTGTAAATCAAGTTTAAACAAGTGCGAAGTAGCTAAGCTTTGGAGGTTTGTGTATTGTAATATAACGAGATCCCTTTGTCGCTATTAGCTACTTAACAAATTTCGTTTCCTTGTATATGCTGTCAACCATTTCTACCGCTTTCTACAAAATTAGTCAATTCTACCTGACTGACTTTTCGAGGAGAGGGGGAGAATCGGTTGTGTGCAGCCTTGTCAGCCATGACTCCAGTTAAAAACATCAGAACATATGCTGTGCATTACCAATCCTATCCTCCGTCTAGATGTTTAAGTTTTTTGTTCATTTTATGCTCAAGTTCATTGGTTTGGGTTGTTCCTTCCTGAAGTGAATGTAACATATCATTGATCTGTTTTTGCTTATAGGTGCTTAGCTCTTGGTACCAAGAGAATGGCTCGCTTGAATGCAATTGTCAGGTCTTTACCCTCTGTGGAGACACTAGGATGCACCACAGTCATTTGCAGTGACAAAACTGGTACTCTTACAACAAACATGATGTCTGTGTCTAAGGTGAATATTTCAGTTTACAACATCAAATATCATTTAGGTGGCCTTTTTCATTTTATTTTCATTTATTATGGCATAAAATCGCAGTAGTATTTGACTAAAATGCTATATACATTGAAGGTCAAAGTCTGTTAAACTCGGTAAAAACTGTAAATGGAGGCCGAGCTACATGCAGCCCTTTATTAAAAAAAATCCAAAATTATATTTTACAGTTTCAAAAAAATCTGAAAAAATCCTAGATGTAGCCAATGATGTATGCTACGAACATGCAAAATCTCAATGTGAAATTCTTTGTATTCTAGGATACAGAAAAATGACAAAATCTGGCAAGTTTTGTAGTTTTGAAATGTGAACCATTCACTATACTCAGATTCACACATTTTTCATTTCTGTGTAGCCTAAAATACAAAGAAATTCACATTGAGATTTTGTATTTTTGTAGATTTCATCATTGGCTACATCCAGGATTTTTTTTTCAGATTTTTCTGAAACTTAAAATTATGATTTCGATTTTAAAAAAATAAAGGGCTACATGTAGCTTGGCCTCCATTTCTCCACTCCCTTAGGCCATTATATTATTTTCACCCAGAACTAAGAATTATTTTTAATATCACAGGTATGCGTTGTGCGGTCTGTGCACCAGAGACCCATAACTGACGAGTATTCTATTAGTGGAACAACATTTGCTCCTGATGGGTTTATATATGATGCCAGTAAATTGCAGGTATAAAGATGTTTTTCACAGTTTTCATTAATTTGTGGATCATTATAGTGCAGCAGCCTAAACCCTGTAATTTCATGTGGCTAACAGCTTAAAGTTATGCTTTATTGACTGCAGTATGATAACACATTTCCTGAACGATACCAACTCGTACAGCCCATGCCATCTGACCAAGATTATCACTATTCACTAGTCTTGTACTCATTGCTCTTCTAACATCAGTTTTACCAGTGTGTCTTGCAATAGAGTAGAACAACAGATTATGATGGTGCATATGATATGAACAGTAGACATAGCCTTCTAAATTTTTTAGACATAATGAATTCGAACTTTCTGGAAAGAATGGGGTTCTCTCTGGGGGGGCGCACCCTCTCTTCCTTTTTGAGAAAGATGGGCTTGTTTTTTTTTTTTTTCAATAAGTTCTATTGCTTTGACACATTTAGTATATAACATAATATATATAAGAAAAAAGTACTAAAGGCGAAGGGCATTCTGTTGTACAGCTACTTTGGTATAGTTACAAAGGTAACCGGTAGGTGACTGTTGAATCGACAGTAGTTCGAGCTACTGTAGTCTCCCCCGTTGACCTTCTTTTTTAGATAGAATCCTCAATGAGTGGAAAGGACTCCCAGACTTGCTCCACAGTACGATGAGTTAGGATGCAAACTTTGACTGAGATTTATGCAACACCTGTACACACATTGAGGCAAGTGTTAGGGCCTCTGTAGATGGATTAATCGCGTGAGCAGCTGCTTCACTATACTACAGGACTGGGGAACCCTTCGGGTTATTTATTGAGTGATCCACGATGTCCCTTAGTTACTGCTGCAAACATTGATATGTACCATTTGGCTTGAGGAATTAACTTTTGAGGGGATTCTCATCTGCTGCAGCTGGAGTTTCCTCCTCAATCCCCATGTCTTCTTCATATAGCCATGTGTTCAGCTCTTTGCAATGAGTCCACTTTACAGTACAATCCTGATAAAAAATGTTATGAGAAAATTGGGGAGTCCACTGAAGTTGCTCTGCGTGTGCTGGTGGAGAAGGTCAGTTGTTAGCTATGGAATTGACTTACCAGTGCATTTTTGATTGCTTTCATAGGAAATGTCAATCTCAATTTCATGTTAATTTTTATTGCTTAGGTTGGTCTTCCTGGTTTTGATTCGATGCCTTCAGCTCTGAACATGCTAACAAAGCATGAGCGCGCATCGTACTGCAATCATTACTGGGAAAATCAGTTCAGAAAGGTTATATTCCTCTACTTGCTTGCATTGATTTATTCTTCTTCTTTTCTGTGGCTTGTATTTGCAGTTCTTTTAAGAGTGGCATCCCCCTCCCCTCCCTCCCCTCCCCTTGTCCACTCCATTTTCAACAGAGCTTCCTTCATTGTGGAGTTATTTTACTAGCACACATAGGCATTAAAATCATTATCCATGTATAACTGGACAAAGTACTGTAAGGTCAGCTGTTGTATGGAAATTGCTGGTCTGATGAATAGATGTTCCATCCTTCATCGTGCATATTCTCATTCCGAACTGAACATGCACAGTTTCCCACATGACACATGCATTCCTATCTTGTGGATTTTGTGGTTGTGATGCCATTTGCACTATTGCCATCCTTAATTGTATCAGGCAGCAATACTGTTTAGTTACTAAAAAAATACATTTCTGATACTTTATGCAACTACAGAAGTATTTCCAAAATTCTTAAAGTATCAGGAGATATACTGGAAGGTTCCAACTGTTTATTTAGGTACCTATTTGTGTAACTATTAAGTGTTAAGTTATTCATCTTTAAGTCACTATTTTAGTTAAACTGCAGTTGTCACGGATAAATATTTGCACACACTTTGACTATACTTCCTATCTGCGAGAAATATCATTTTCTGTATGCTGTATTGTCTGACTACCTGTGGCTCATTTAGTTTATCTTGTGATTCCATTTCTTCAGATTTATAGTATGAAAGCTCTTATGGTTTTAAATTTTTTCTGATTTATTCTTTAGATATCAGTTCTAGACTTTTCCAGAGATCGCAAAATGATGAGCGTCCTTTGCAGTCGAAAACGACAGGAGATTATGTTTTCAAAAGGTGCCCCTGAAAGTGTAATGGCTAGATGCACACATATATTGTGCAATGATGATGGTTCTTCTGTACCATTGACTATGGACATACGCAATGAGCTGGAATCTAGATTTCAAAGGTTAGCATCCTCTGCAGCCCAAAACGGCAAGAGAATATGTTTTCAGATATGCCCCTTAAAGTGTAAAGGCTAGATGCACACATATTTAATTTGTAGGTTCATGTGGTTGTATGTTTCTTGATGGATGTGAATATATTAGTTGAATATTCACTTCATAGAGGCAGATTTAACAATAGAACTGATTATATTTCTGACGCCATTTGACCTCGATAATTTTGATCAAACCCTGCCTCTGAGTTAGAACTTGGCAATATTATCATTACTAATGATTTTGTTATTTTTTCCAAATATACTCGTAACATCTTTTTTACATTGAATTTTGTAGTCGATTATGTCTAATAATCTCTGAATATTCCAGTTTTGCAGGAAAAGACACCCTGCGGTGCTTAGCATTAGCTTTAAAACGAATACCAGAAGGCCAACAAAGTCTTTCCTATGACGATGAGGCAAATCTCACATTTATTGGATTGGTATGCTTTGTCACTCCTTCTGGTTCAGCTGTTACTATTTTAGTAGTCTTCTACTTTTTTCGTTTTGTGCTTCGCTTTTGCAGTAAGGCATCAATTTATGTTAGTTAAGATAATGTAGACATTAATATTGACTACATGTTCATTTGCTATTGGTTTAGGTTGGGATGCTTGACCCTCCAAGAGAAGAAGTTCGCAGTGCGATCCAGTCTTGTATGTCTGCAGGGATTCGTGTTATTGTTGTTACTGGGGATAACAAGGTTTGTCAACTTACTGGTTTATCATTGCTCTGAGATGATCTTTTGCTACTGGCGAGAAAATAAATATGTGCTATTATAGTCCACTGCAGAATCTCTGTGTAGGCAAATTGGGGCCTTTGAGCATTTAGATGATTTTACGGGGTATTCATATACAGCATCAGAATTTGAAGGGCTTCCTCCTTTGGAAAGGGCGAATGCATTGCGAAGGATGGTTCTGTTCTCCAGGTGATTTTTTTTTCTTAGAGAAAACACAAAAAACCTTTATGTTTCATTTCATTGAAAAAATGGAAGGGGACTTGGCTATTTCCCCCCTTCAAAATCTCCAGGTAATTTGAGCAAAATTTAGGACTTAGCTACCCCCTTGCCGAATGGGTAATGACATCCCAGTTTCTCTTGTAATCAGCTCCGTGGACATAAAGTGTATAATGCAAAATGCTAGAGCATTATTCTACTGGATGGAAAATGTTCTTATTAATTGTCCAGGTCACCCAGTTCATTGCTGATGAAGTAGCTCTAGTGATTCACACAGCTAGTGCTGCTATAAATGGTCATAAGTTCATCCAGTGACTGCGATAGGAGTTTTTTAGTGTGTTTCCTACTAGATTTGTTCTAGTATCGTGTGCATTGTTACTTCTTATATAGCTCAGAAGAATAATATGGCATCGACAATCACAATTTGAAATAGTAATTATGGCAACCTAGTGGCGTGGAACATAATATATGCCAACTTACCTATGTGTCAAATGACTACATGGGGCTTTGTGATAAATCAGACAAAAAGTTCCTAAAATGATTGTACCATCAACAGATGTATGGCTTAATCACCGCTCTTCCAGTTTTGTACTCTTGACTTCCTTTTTGTATCTGAGAGGTTTTACTGGATGATGCAGAGTGGAACCTTCTCATAAAAAGATCCTCATTGAAGCCTTGCAATCACAGAATGAAGTGGTAAGCTTCTAAATTTATGCACAAATTCTACCTGTTGATAAAGTCTCCACTGGGCTTCAGTAGCTTTATGATAAATGAAATTTATTCAATTGCCATGTAATTGGTTATGGCAATTTATGCTTCGCTTCCCCCTCTTCATGCAATAATCCAGTTTACACAATAGCCATGTTCATTTCACATGCAAGGTTGCAATGACTGGTGATGGCGTCAATGATGCACCTGCTCTGAAGAAGGCAGATATAGGAATAGCAATGGGTTCAGGAACTGCTGTTGCAAAGGTATTGCTTTTCTTGAAGTAAAGAGGAACATTAGTGATCATTATCTTGAGCTTTTTTTTAGCAAATATCTTGAGCCTTTTTTCCTTTTAACGATATCTTCAGCCATTTCATTTATTCATTTTTTTAAGTTGCTGTTACCGTCGTTTTGGATTTTCTAAACATATGTTTACCTTTCTATTTCAGAGTGCTTCAGACATGGTATTGGCTGATGACAACTTTGCTACAATTGTTGCAGTAAGATTAAGTTCTCATGATTGACATACAAATAATACATGACCATTGGATCTTATTATGCTCTTTGTGTACTTAAACTTTTGATTATTGTTTATTCATAGGCTGTTGCAGAGGGGAGGGCCATTTATAACAACACCAAGCAGTTTATTCGGTACATGATATCATCAAATATTGGGGAGGTAGTTTGTATTTTTGTGGCTGCAGTGCTTGGGATGCCTGACACACTTGTACCTGTAAGTCAAAACTCCTTAGGCTCTATGCTTCTTGAGATGAGATACATCAACTTATGTTTACAATCTATCATCTTTAGTTGAATTAGTAACTAGTATTCAATCACATTCTTTGTTTTGAATTAATGTGGCAATAAATAGAGTCATATGTATAATGTTTACCTTGCCATTAAATTTTCTCCCCTGTGTACTACTGTACTTCCTAACATGATTTTTCTTAACATCCATCACATTCATATGTGTGGAGCTTGCTGATTTTTAATCGGTCTCTACTCACCACTTTGTAGGTCCAGCTACTCTGGGTAAACCTTGTTACTGACGGGTTGCCTGCAACTGCAATTGGTTTTAACAAGCCCGATGGCAACATCATGACAGTTAAGCCCCGCAAGGTAACTAAAAATTGTAATGTATCCGATGAAAGGGAACTTTCCATCTTATTCATTAACGTGATTAGTGCTTTCTCAATATTCATGTTGGTACATTGTTGTTCAATTATTTGTATAAACTAATGTACATTTTAGTTTATCATCGTCATTACTTTAGTGATTATGCTGACTTCAGTTAAAAGTTGTTTATCAGTTGACTGTGTTGGTATAGTGAGTAATTCATCTATGACCATGTAGCTTTTCTGAAGATGGAAATTCTGAATCTTCTATCAACTGTGACATAGAGAAAGTCCACAATATAATGGACTTATGGAACATCACTTTTCACTAGTAAAAATCTTTTGGCACAGGGATATTGCTAAGTGCTGGATGTTGCAGTTCATCAAATCGCTTTCTGTTCCTTTTGCATGCACATTATGCTCTATGTCATGTTTACATTGGGTTCCTTGTTGCGTCCATGAGAACTGTTGACTTGTTTCCTTTTAATTACTGTGTGGTTTTAAGTTCTAGGTATTGGTCAAAAAGTAATTAAAAGGAAACCACACAGTACTGGGTGGGCCAGTTCAAGTGGTAGCTATGATTTATCTTTTGTAGACTGATTAATTGAATGCGCTCTTCTGCTGCATATTTGAATTGTAGGTGAACGAAGCTGTAGTTAGTGGATGGCTCTTTTTCCGCTATTTGGTCATTGGTGGTATGCACTTGCTACCTCTATGTAGCATCTACTTATTGTTAGCTCTGCTTTTGAAAAATATTGTTACACTTGCTTCCATTTTTTTTTCTTATAATAGTTTTGTTTATGCAGCTTACGTTGGTCTTGCTACTATTGCGGGGTTCGTTTGGTGGTTTGTTTATTCTGAAAATGGTCCTAGGTTGCCATACTCTGAGTTGGTAAGTTGGGGATCTGAAATTCTTTCTAGTTTTTGCTCTGTTACTTTTTGGTCCTTATTGGAGAGTCTCAAAGCTCTGTAATACCTGCACATGACAAGGGTTACAGTAAACCGCATAGGTTTATACTTAAAAATATATTCATCTAGATTATCATATGTCTCTGCTGTTGGCAGTGGCACTGCTTGCCTATATCATTGGGTTGCATTTTCCAGGAGATATTGATCCCACATGTTTGAGTGAGTGTTGCCAAGAAACCTCATTATTTCCTTGTCAAATGGAAAACATTATGAACTGATGTGCATTATGAAACATTATGAACTGATGGTTCAGGATTGACCATGACCATATCTTGGCAACATGCTCAAATTAGCTTATACAAAGATATACCCTTTGGTGGGCCGATGGATGGACAGATAATGAAGTTTCAGATTTCCAATTCATATGGTTGTTTGGATGTACCCATGTATTAAAGAAAATCGCTTATATTCTATATAAAAATGTTCTGGCTCACAGCCAGTGCCTGTTAGGAATGGGTTTTGTCCTTGGTAGCTTCTATTTTAAAGTTGTGCATGTACTTTGAATTTGGTTTGTTCCTCCTGGTTTATCGACTGATCAAAATTTTAAAGAGAACAGACTTTGATCCGGCTCCAGGATGGTACATTGCCTCTGGATCTCACTGTGGTTATCGAGATATTTACCACCACAGAATGGTAGTTCACTTGCATATTAGCATAGCTCAATTTACTAAACGTTAAATCATTAATACTATATGCTTCCTCTCCCTCTTCATGCCTGCTTGACAATATATCTTATTGTCTATCATCCCTTCTTTGTTCTTGTTTGCAGTTCCTTATCGTGTCTCTTATTCAAACGTTACTGATTCTGTAACTTTTGAATATCTTTCTTTTCCTATCGCAGGTCAATTTTGATTCATGTTCAACCAGGCAAACTTCCTATCCATGCAGCATCTTTGAGGATCGTCATCCATCAACTGTTTCAATGACTGTTCTTGTTGTAGTTGAGATGTTCAATGCCTTGAATAACCTAAGTGAAAATCAATCTCTCCTGTAAGATCCTTTATTCCTCATCTCTATCACTATTTTGAACCTAAGGTTTTTCTACATAGCACCCAATAGCCATACTGACATCTACTAGTTGTAATGTGCCTGCAACAATTAGCTTTCATTAGTGATTTTAGTTCTTTTTGTGTCTGTTTCTCTTTGATTGACTTGCGAGTCAGCAATTATAATTATTCTAGTAAGTTGTCGAAGGTAATCCTATTCTTAGATATCTGCTTAACCTGTTTAGCAATCCAATTTCCCAGGTAATAGCCACACCAATATAATAGACTTCTGTTAAATTTGAAACATAAAAAGGAAATATAGTTGTGCTATTTCTTTGCTTAGGCGCCACACCAATAGATTTCTTTAAATTTTGAAACGTAAAAAAGAAATTCATGTATTTTATTTCTTCCCTTTGGTTACATTTGAGAATCTCCATTTTAGGTGGCCTGTGTACCTTATATTCTGGCTTACTACATATTCTTAAACGTCATTTTTTTCTTCTCCCACAAACCATTCAAAAATCACAACAAATGTACTACTCCCTCCATCCCTAAAAAACTGCTCAACTTTGTCTAGATACGGAGGTATATAGACACGTTTTAGTTATAGATACATCCATATCTAGAAGAAGTTGAGCAGCTTTTGTTGGGACGGAGGGAGTATCAAATTCACGTTTGGAAGAAGTTTCCAATGGTGTAATTTTTATGTCCCATGCCTCATACATTATTGGTTAATTGATGGTCAAAGTTAAATCTCGAAATACAGGGAGCCTTATAAAATTGGATGGACGAAGTGAAGCATGCATGAAATTAATATATGCGGAAATATAGATGGATGTCAATATATTTCAAATAAATGGTGGCCCCTTAGTTGGCACCCGGCAGTAAGGCTGGTAACCACCAGTAACCAGTTAATGGCTGAGATATTTTACAGTTTGTAGTGCTCCGAAAAGCTTGTGGCACATGCAAAATATTTGTTTACTAATTCTGGCCCAGTGGCACTATCCTGCCCTTTGGCCTGTATCCTTAATGTAGGACACATGTTGAATATGTAAATTAGCACATAACCTGAAATGATTTTCTGCACTTCTCTTTCAACAGTGTCATTCACCCATGGAGTAACCTATGGCTTGTTGGGTCAATCATTCTGACAATGCTTCTTCACATATCAGTCTTGTATATGGAACCCCTGTCAGCTCTTTTCTCAGTAAGTCGCCCATCTTCACTTTTGTGCAGTTGTGTACCCGCACTACGCAGTTAGTCATATGGTCATTTGCTCTTTATAGTAAGCTTATAGTATTCCCCAGGAAGTCTTAGTAAATGGTGGTTTACTTGTGCAGGTATCTCCATTATCTTGGGCCGAGTGGAAAGTTGTTCTTTATCTGTCATTTCCGGTTAGTATTTTTTTCAACCTTGACTTGCCATGTTATTCAAATATCTAGTGAATCTAGTCTTCACATATAAGAAAATGGCACACGGGAATTCCGCATCTACTTAAGTTTTTAAAGCAGTGGCTAGTTAAGAACTTGACATTTATTTTAGCTTTTCCTTCATCACTATTTGATGAAGTAATTTTATATAATTATTAGGTAATTTTGATTGATGAGGTGTTGAAATTTTTCTCAAGAAGCTCTAGAGGTATGTTATCTAACTGCACATTTTCCTTGAAACTTTTAGTTTTTCTGCAAATGCTTCACCAGTTATATTATTTTTGTTAGCCATAGCTGATAATTTTATTATTCTCAGCGTGGAGATTCCCTTCACGGTTATGGAGGCGTGAAGTACTTCCAAAAGAAGCTCGGGATAATTAATTTTAGGAGTCGGCAAACTGCTTGATACACTAGAAGCTCGAGCTTGGTTGCGGTAAAACTGATCTAGGCTAATTGTAGAAAATCTGTATACCTCTTTCTATGGATTATGTCAAACAGCGATTAGCAGGTAACTATATAATTTTAATGTATGAAAAGATGAGTAGAGAGCAGTTTTGGATGTATGTTGTACGATCGAGTTATACATAGTCAGAATGTTCAAACTTGTAATGTAAACTTAACCTTTTATTTTGGGTTTCCCTCCGTTTTTATATATAAGGCCATAAACTCACATTCTAGATACCAAGGAAACACAGCCAACTAACTTATTTATATTGAAATGCTCTCGTATTTTGGGCTTAAACATATTGCATATACAAGTTACATGGTACGCTTTTATATACTCCAGGTGGACGTAAATAAAGATGTGTAGCCCACCCCTTCGTTTATCTTCAACCCGAGCGGGGGTAGTGCAGAACTGATCAGCAGAAGGTTCTTGTAACTTCTGGTTCCCCTCGCCACTATGGATGGCAGCCTGGACGGCGGCAGCCTCATGAGGATTGATGCTCTTGTAGGGCTCTCCTTCGTTTGACGAAATTCTGGAGTAGCCATTGGCGATCCAAGTGGAGCTTTTGATGAGAACATCTCGTGGATTTGGGGGTCTCACCCATCTTGACGAGGGACTTCTCGACGAGCTCCATGCACTTGCAGAAGAGGTTGGTGTTGGGCTCGTGGAACCTGGCACCGGAGTAGATCCTCTCGTACAGCGAGTCAATCCAGTGTGGGATGTGTAAATGTTAACCGAAGTGGGCTATGTGTAATTCTTGCAATACCCCATCATGCTGAAATATACACGAAATTTGGTGTAGCATTTCGCATCTCGTTAGAACTGCCAAAATAAGCTGTCCAAATCCATTTGATGTACGTAAAAAGACCCATAATTTTCCAGCATTTTCAAATAAATGGTGTTGCCTGGTAGAATATATGGTGCGGTACATCGGCTCTGCATTTTTTTCTTGAACATAAATGTGTGTCATGGTACCCCCTTATGATGATGTCATTCAGCCTAAGACATGTCTTGCGCTTGCTGGATCATGAGACTGTTAGCTAGTTGATGCTTCAAAAGTTGTTGGGATATCTGAACCCTGAAGCGATCGAAGCAGAGGCGTCAAAGAGGCTCATTGTTCAGCCACCGTTGGGCCATGGCAAAGCATTCTTCAGGCTGGTACTCTGGAGCAGTATGACCACCACCCTGCACACACAAGTAAACCATCAGGGGCTCCAACAATAGATAACACGTACAGTTCTCCCATTCAATGCATGGACAAGAAACGTGATCTGCAAAGTCAAACAATATCACCTTTATGGTTGCAAATGTCAAGTTGTTTGCGTATGCTATCGTAAATCTGTGCAAAAGAAATGACCCATTCAAAAGATGGATACATACAAGAAATAGCACACAATCCGTGTGGCAAATATTCAAAATTGCCGGAAAGATGACTTAACCCTGCAGCTTGGCCATCGAGATGCCATGCCCTCCAGTCATCGACGATGGGGAAGTTCAAGGATCTGATCCACGCCTGTGTCCCGAGCAATGGCACCTCTAGATCATGGTCACCACTACGCTCACACAGGATTCTAGTTAGAGGATGCGAAAGAAAATTTTGAGTCAATATGAATAAGAAAACTTGCATTGATGCTTTTGCCTTCACCTGTATACAAGTACACGGTAACCTCTTGTGGTAAGGTTGAGATGGTACGGTATGCTGCTTGGCATATCAAATGTGTAGGGAAGTCCTTTGATGCACCTTATCCACTCACTGGTTGTTCCCTATTGTCAGATTTATTTATAGTCAAATATTGTTCCAAATGATTGAGATTAGGATAAAGTAAACTATTCAATCCCCAAATTTACCTCAACTTTACATGTGTCCAGAAACTTTTAAGATAAAATTTAGGGTTAAGTAGTGTGTTGTTTTGTTCATATTATTCTACTTTGCAATAAGAGACTTTTACACACCAGATCTAATTAGAGGGGCAAAGAAGCTAATGCTACCTCACGATACTACAAATACTTTCTGGAAAGAAAAATAGCAAAACATAAAGCAAGTTTACCTCCTTGACCCCGAGAGAATTTCTAGTCAAGTTGTCGTTCATCCAGAAATATGCAAGGTAGTAACCGTATGTCTGCAGTTTAGAAAAGAGGGATACAAATAAGTTCATGATTCGATACCAAAGTGCTACCTGACATTGTCACGTTCAGAAAAAAAATCTTCCGTCGAATTGACACTCAACACTCAAGTGATGAAGAAACACTGACAAAACAATCTAAAGAGGGTCGGCCAGGCGCTGCATTTATCTTAATAGATTCTTCCATCAGAAACTTTCTTCGTGAAGCATCGTCAAACGGTTTAGGCACAGCGACGACACATTTTTTGTACAAAATGTGTGCATCTGCAATTTCAGAAATAAGCTGCGGTAACAGGATACGCATCAGCTGATGTTGGCAGCAATAAGAGAAGTCCAGAGAAGAACAATAGGTAAGTATATAAAGTTCACATTTTCGATTTTACGCAGCACTCCAGCACACAATTGATTCGTTGGGTTTACGTAATCCCCTTTACAGCTCTTCATTGCATCCTGTGAAAAAAAAATGCCACAGATTGTTTTGATCGATAGACACACACTACAAATTGTACAAACTTTTTCCAGTGCAAATTAGTGAATGCATAATTACCTCGTATATTTGATCAGATATTATTCCAAAGCCATGAGCACTTGGAATTCTAAAATTTATATCAAACTTTGGGTCTGTTTTAGGGTTGCCAACTAGATAGCCCTGAAAATAGTTGTGTCAATACAATAAAAGAACGTGTTACAAGATCGCGCACACTTCGTGTTGTCATTGCAAATAATAATTGTTTGAAGCCCAGAGAATAACCTGCCTTGAGATTAATCAGAGGCTGCTGCCTTTTCTCAATTCCTGGTAAAACAATAAATTCAGGAGTGAGTTGGTGACTCGACTTCTTTTGAAATGGTATTGGTTTCTTTATGTTTCTTTAAGAATGAACTAAGTGATGCTATTAGGATATGTGCAGTATTCTGCAGGGGTGATCACCTTCTGAAATATACTGTGCGATAAGTGGGATCACCATGCCAGCATATGAATCTCCTCCAAGGTAGAAAGGATTTGAAAGGTACTGCGGGTGATCAATGAACCACTACATATATGGAGCAGCAAGCAAGAAATCAGCGCAAATTATTGTCCAGCCGAGCAACACGAAACATTTGGGACACCAACAATGGTAACTGTCCCCACCTTATTCAGAAATGTTTGGACTTGCAGAGAAGAGGAGTAGTCTCCGACATCATAAGCTTTGGGATCACGCGCATACGAGAAACCTGAGCCGACGGGCGAATCCAAGAAGAGGATGCTTGCCATCTGATAATCGTCGTTGTCAGTAAGCCAACAAAACTGAGAAGAAAATGAGGAACATGGATCATCTTAAGCATCATGGATGATGATCTTCTTACCTTGGTCCATGATAGCGGGTTATATACCAACTGCGGCAGACCACCACTATACGGTGCCAACACAAACTTCACGGGACCTGCAGTGCAAGAAGACGATGTGTGTGACATGGATATATGCAGAAGAAAATTTGTTGATCCGGTGTACTGACCAACTTCGAAGGCGAGGCCGCTGAAGACGGTGCAGCGGGGCCCGCCCGTCAGCCAGAGGATCAGGGGGTCCGTGCTGACGCTCCGCTCCGACTCGACGAAGTAGTAGAAGAGCTCCGTCCCGGTGTCCTCCTCCACGCTCACGTACCTGCGCATCGCGTGCCGTCTTGCTGAGTCTCGCGTCCGTTTCAGGAATCAGGATTGAACCGGCCGACGAGGCGACGGCGAAGTGTTAGGTGTGGGTGCTCACCCTGTTTCAAGGTAGAAAGGCAGAGGGCCATCGAATCCTGGCAGGTGGGTGACCACCGTCGACGCCGACGCCGACGCCGAGGACGAAAGCAGCAGAAGGAGGACGGCGGGAACGAGATGCAGCAGGAGCAACGGCAAGAGGTGGCATCGCCCGGCGGTACGCGCTTGGACAGGCTTCAAGGACATTCTGCTTTCTTTTTCTCGTCGTCTGCCTCTACCCTCTAGGCACGCTTTTTGTGTACTAATTTATAATGATTTGACACAGTTTGGTTTGAGAAGAAGAGATATAAATATTACCCTACGGAGTACGTACAAGTGATTGACGGAGTACCTACCCACTTTTAACGTGCACGCATCTAATTATATTATTTGTTATTCATCCGTGTCCCGCGTGCTCAAGATGATGCAAAATTGCCTCCATTTCCAACCTGCGTGTCAAATCACATGAGTAAATATTTACTGTATGTCTCTATCAGCATGGGAGGCATGCATGGATAATAAAACAGCGATGTACTACAATAGCAAGTTAGTTCACGGAAATTCAATTCCGGCTCCCGGGTGCGTATGCTCCCTATACCAACAAAACATATTTCGAAGTGTGGAAAATTTTTGACAAAAAATTCTACATGTACATCTCCATAATATATGTGTATGCGTCAAGTTTCACGAAAAAATAATATTTTTTGTGAACTATGTAAAAAAGAGAAAACTTATCATGTGAAAAGCATTGTTTTCAGCACTGAATTTTGTCTTTTTTACATACGTCACATGATAAGTTCATTTTTTATGAAACGACTTTGTGAGCGCGTAGCACATGAAGATGTACGTGCAAATTTTTTGTTTCAATTTTTTTGAAATTTAAAATATGTGTAAGATGCATTTTAAAATATAGGGAGCATATGCTCCCATGTTCCAAAACATCACTCCCGTCATCACACGGTCATCAAATGGACGTTAAGACGCTTTTCTGAATGAAGAGTTGGACGAGAAAATTTACATGGAACAGTCTGATGGTTTCGTACTAGAAGGTTAAGAAAGAAAGGTGTGTAAATTAACAATTTTTTTTGTATGATCTTCGACAAGGACCCAAACAGTGGCATGAGAAGTTTGAAAGAACTTTGATATCTATGGGCTTTGTTGCTAATGAAGCTGACAAATATGTGTATTACCGCCATGGTGAGGGTGAGGGAGTTGTCCTATGTTTGTATGTGGATGAGACAAGTCTCAAAGTGATTGAGCAGGTCAAAACCTTCTTATCTCAGTGTTTCAAGAAGAAAGATCTTGAAGAAGCTGATGTTATATTAAACATCAACTTATTGAGAGATGAGAATAATGAGATTACACTAGTGCAATCTCATTATGTTGAGAAGGTGTTGAGAAGATTTGGCTATGCCGATTGCAAATCCTCTCCCACTTGGATCCTAGTGTCTTGAGATACTCTCAAATCATTTGCTATGTATTTAGCTTGCGTTACGAAGCCTGATATCTCATTTGCTATGTGCAAACTTAGCCGGTTTGTGGCCAGCCCGGGAGATGATCATTGGCATGCTCTTGAGAGAGTGATGCGCTATGTAAAGGAAACCATAAGCTATGTAATTTATTATACCGGGTATCCAAGAGGACTTGAAATGTATAGTTATTCCAATTGGATTTCAGATGCTGATGAGATGAAAGTCACAAGTGGATATGTTTTCACTCTTGATGGTGACGCTGTTTCCTGGAAGTCTTGCAAGCAAACCATCTTAACAAGGTTAACTATGGAAGCAGAACTCACAACATTACATACAGCTATACTGTCGAAGCGGAATGGTTTCGTGAGTTCTTGACAGACTTGCCTATGGTTAGAAAACCAATACCGGCTATCCTCATGAACTGTGATAATCAAACTGTGATTGTGAAAGTGAACAGTTCTAAGGATAATATGAAAAATTCCAAACATGTCAAGAGGAGATTGAAGTCTGTCGAAAAACTGAAAAACTCTAGAGTGATAGCATTGGATTATGTCCAAATAGCTAAGAATCTGGCAGATCCTTTCATAAAAAGGATTATCAGGAAACATGATAGACCTTGCATCGACTGAGATGGGTTTGAGACCCACGTGAGTTGCCGAGGGGGTAACCCAACCTATGTGATTGGAGATCCCGTGAATTAGGACTTGAGAAAATAAACCGGAGCAACTGAGTTGAGAGAAAATTTGTATACTCCCACTTAGCTGCAGATGCAAAATTCTCGCATAGTTAAGGCAGGTTGACAATGTCTTAATGTGTTATGTGCGGCTCTTGACGAGCGAAGACGTTGTCCTCTAGGGCGATCTTTGAAGAACACACCTATATGACTGACATTGATGGTCATAGTGTGGGAGATTTGGGTGAATCTCTAGTAAGCTCATGAATGGCCGATGAGTATGACTTATAATCTCCACCCGAGGAGAAGGCTATGGTAGGCTAGTACGGTGCCGACATTGAGTGAAACTTACTGCACAAGGCTGACAATTCAAGGTATAATCCATTATTCAGTGTTAGTCAAGCGTAGCTCCTTGCCTAGGTGAACGTTCAAATTAACAGTCTCCACTGAAGTGCATGTATATTAAACAGCAAATGAAACTTATGTGCCATCTGATGTGCCTCTGAGATCTTGTGGGAGATTATTGGATGTAGATGGGCTGTCAACGTGATGGGCCTTGAGATTTCAAAAATTGTAGGCTACATGAGCTATCTTACTGGACTGCAGGGACAACCTTGGGGAACAAAGTTTAGTCCCACATTGCTAGCTGGGTGGGAGTTGGAGTGGTATACAAGGGCCGCTCTTCTAGTCCTTGCAAGTGAGTGAGAAGAGAAGGAGGCCTCGCGTACTCCTCCTCCTCCTCCGCCTGCCTCGCATCGCCACGCCACGCACGCATATCGTGTTTCGTGACTGGAGTTCGAGTTCGAGTTCGAAACACCTTTTGTGAAGCCTAAATTTTTGCTTGGTGCACCAACTGAGTTGGATACGTGTTGATCATGCATGTGCATGCTCGTCGCATGTCCCTGTCTTCCTGCACGTGTCAACGCGATCGGTTGGCTCTCCTCCCAGGCTATACTAGGAGACATAACATATCTGAAAAATCTCTCTCGTCTGTCTCTCTCTCATGAAGTTCCTTTTGCTGTGCTACTCTCTAGTATTCCCCATCCCGCTGACTGCGTGCACGGCCGTCCGTGAAATCCAGTCCGTTGAGATCCTGCACCGGGAGACGGGCAATAAGGTTTTCGGGGAGCGTCTCGGCGCGACTGCTCGCTGTTGTTCGTGTTTTTCCTCGCCGGTTCAACTACTTCCTCGACAAATCGGACTACACCATGGGCGACATCAACGATGCCCATGGTGGTGGTGATGCTGCTAGAGCGACCTTTCAGTCGCAATGTACGGGTTTTTTTCTCAATTATCTTGCACTGCTACTTATTCTATGTTCAGATCTGATGCATGTGCTTAGTCTGGCGTGTGTGGTTAAGTATGCTAGTGCATCTGTAATGTTGTTTTCGGTAATTAAACTTACTCAGAAATTGCCTAATAATCTAACAACTGTAAACTCATTATACAGTAGTGTTTTTGAGAATTATGAAAGGAAAAAAAGTTTATATTTAAGCGAGTCTTACTTTGAACTCGAGTTCGACTCCAGTCTCCAGCCTCGAGGTCGACTCGTTTTAGTTTTTTTTTTTTTTTTTGAGCGGTACTCGTTTTAGTTTCTTAGCCAAGGTCGCATAGTTTTCCTTTTCGGACGAGCCCACTACCCCTCCACTGGCCCACTCCAGTCCGAGGCCCACTTTTGGCCCATATACGGCGATCGCCGTTGCCTCAAGCCCTCACCTCCACCGCCACCGTCGTGCCCCCGCACCGCCCGCGCGGCCCCCAAGACACCGTGGCGCCCACACCTGCCGGCTGCCGCCCGTCCGCCCTGCGCCGCCGCCTGTCCTCTCTCCGCCAGTACCACCCTCGCGCTCCCCTCGTCCTCTGAGCTTAGGAAGGCACCGCCCGTCCACCGCTAGTGCGCGACGGCCAGCACCGTAGCAAGCAGACGCACGGTCACGGTGAGTGTCTCAACTTCTCAGTTTACGTTTTCCCCCAAAAAGAGAACATAGGATGATCCTTAATGTGTTATTTGGTTCATCAGTAGAATCAGTAGAATGGATCAATTGAAGCAGGCATTTTGTTGACGTATATCCTCGCTTCCGGAAGTAGAGTAAAGATTGTTCTTCGATGCGACTAAATTATCAGAGACGATGTCACTACTGGGAACATCTTTGCTGTGAACTTTCATGTCTTTTATTATTCTCCTGCATAATGGAACTCTGAACCCCCGTACCCATTTTGAAAAGCAGAGACAGACTACTGTTGGTAAGGAGCGGGCGGAAACTTCTGGCTTGATGGAGGCAGAGCGCTGTTCGGAGCGTGCCGAGGGCGATATGAGCAAAGACAGTGTGAAGAGAGACAAGAAGAAAAGGAAAGAGGGGAAGAAGAAGAAAGAGGAAGAAGCTGAGACGAAAGGGCAGAAACAGACATTTGATGCCACGGCTGAAAATTTAGTGGTGGAGAGAGGCGAGGTTGAGGGCAAACAATCTAGCAAGTCAAGGAAGAGCAAACGCAAGCGTAGCGATGCTGGCGAGGCTTCTGCTGGTGATCAAGTTGTGACAAGAGAAGATAAGAAGAGAAAGAAGAAGCATACAGTTGTGCTGGAAAAGAGCAGCCAACCCAAAAATACTAGTAAAGGTGAGCATGGAGAGATCAAGGAGAGGGTTAAGGAAAGCAATGAATCCAGTCCAAAATTTAGCGAGAATGCATCTGCTGGGTACTACCAGGTCCACAAAAGTAAGATAATAAACACACATATTTGTCTTCACGCTCACTGAACTATTACATAGTTGTCCTAGCATTCACAGCAACCATGTACCTGATAAGGTAGATCAGTTGTAGTGACCACGGCGACGCTTGCGCTCATTGTTGTCCCAACTAGGGATGATTGGCCTCAGGGGATGCAGTCCCTGGTTCACTATAGTCACAATGCGGGTGAGTTCATAGGTGACATAACCATCAATGGAAGCATACTCCAAGTTCATATCGGATAGAGGTTTCCATTCCCAGAAATTATGGCCTTCGAGTTTGTCGTAGTCGTGCACACACTTCTCCTTCATGCCAGCGTACTTGGGGTGAATGAGCTTGGAAGCCATAGTAGCCATCCCAGCCCTGTTTCCATAACCTGGTATTTTCAACATGTCCTGGAGGTCCAGGTGCTTGACAGGTGGAATGTACAACCATTGCTTGTAAAGCAACTTGTGGTCAGTCTTTATGTCCACACCTACAAATGTGACATCCTTATTCCTCAGGAATTCCCTTAGGGGGTATAGAGAGTCCTCGCACCTACATTGCAAAAATTACAATAAGATTGTTTACAATATTGTGCACTAAGAATTAGCAATATGGAACTCATAAGTTCATGAAAAAGAAAGCTTGGCTAGCAACATTTAAAGATCAAGAGCTGGAGCATGAGTTAGTTCGAAGTGTAACATTTTAGTAGTACCTGGCACAACACAAAAAAGTTAAGAGACCACACAGGGACATTCTATACTGCCACAAACATAAAATGTACATATTATGCAGAGATAAAATCTACATATTATGGCCATATTATGGCCACGCAAGGACACTCTGTAGCTAGAGATGTAGAGATAAAAATCAGTAACAATATTAAATTAGTGACTGTGAGCAGATCAATTGCAGACATGGTCAGAATCCTTAACAGATTTCGTACCAAATCGGCTAAATATGTAGAAGTAGTACCAAATAGACTGAATCTGTACAAATATAGTACAAAATCCGCTTATTCTATAGAAGTAGAACCAAATCAGCAAGAGATGGAAGACCAAAAAAAGTCGAATCTCCATAATACATACCTGATCAAGTGGAAGGCGAGAACGTGCTCCCTCAATGCTATATGCATGACCGCAATTCTTTCTGCACGAAGTCGTACTCTAGGTCGAGGCCGACAAACCGGTACCTCTTGTCCTTGAGCCACTCCAGGTACATGTCGAGGATGCGTTCGACGGTGCTGATCTCGTTCGTGTACACAGCTTGGATCGAAGTGACGCCATGCACAAGAAACTGGTGAACCTCCGTGGTCCGCTTGCCCTCGTCCTTCTATCGGAGGACCGGCTCGAAGTTCTCCATGGATGATCCCGCCCCTCCCATGGTGTCAGCAATGGCAGAGAGAGAGAGAGGAGGAAGACGTGCCTCCTGACAAAGCGGAACTACCAAGCGAACTAAGTGGGGATGACGAAAGGGGGGTTTTTTACACGTGTGTCAGTGAAGACGAGAAGGCAACTCATTTCTTTTCCAGGTTTATTTTTTTCCTTGCGCATTGAAACCAGTAGTGCTGACTCCTATCTATCCTGCATTAATCCCGGGGTGTAAATACCGGCCCAACCGTGCATTTCATTATTTGTTTTTCGATTCATTACATGTTTAAGTAAAGTAGTAATTAACGAACTCCCATATTAAAGGGTCAGACACATTAGTTGTACACCATCAGGTGTTTTTGACACAGTAATGTGTAAAAATAATAGCACCACTAGATGAGGCCGTATTTATGTACTACCATTATAAAATCCAGAATGGAATAGTGCAAATAAATTGATGAACACATTCGTATAAGTGCACACATTAAATAAGTGAAATCAAACTTTGAAACGATAATTTTGTAGCACAAGATCACACCTCAATGTCTTGCAACCGATAACCCATCTTTGCTGATGCTCGATGCAGAAGCCTTTGTGCCACTCGTTGAACTGGGTTGCACTGCTGTTGGTGTTGCTTGCGGAGGTAGCAGGTGGCGCTGTCCATAGCTGCAGAGATACAATTCGTACACCAAAAAACCATCTCTAGCTGCATACTCAAGATTAATTTCATCGAGGGGCTTCTTCTCCCAAAAATTGTGTTGGTCAGATGTGATTTCTTTCTTCATTCCTTTGTAGGTCTTGTCGACGAGGCCGGCTGCCATGTCAGCCATCCCAGTCCTGTCGCATTCAAGTTTGAACAAGTCCTGCAGACCAATGCGGTATTGACTTGGTATCTCAATATTCTAACTTTGCGTCATTGCTTTTTTGTCATTTCTTATATCGACGCTAGCAAAGTGTACACCACTACGTAGGAAATCCATGAGTTTCGGACACCACTGCTCGCTTCTGTTCCACCAAAAAAATTGAAAAGAGAAAATGTTAAATATTGTTGTGAAAAAAAAAGATACTGAAAGTGAGTTGTGAAATGCACTGAAATTATGTGAGGATATTTCATTTCTATGTGTCAATTAACATTTTTTATCTGAACTTGAATGAAAGTACCTATCATTGTTCATATCAGTACCTTCAAATGGATTTGGAAGTTCAGATTGTAACCATAAAGATGAATGAGTAGTACTATGTTCGTGAGGGTGATTTAGCATTACTAAAAGCACATAAATATATAACAACTAACTAACCACATCAACAAGATTGACAAATAGCAGAAATGAACTAGCATGAAGCATCAGATGTAGATGAGAGAAGTTGTGTAAAACCTGTTTTTACCACTGATTTGAACACAAAATTATGGAAGTTGTTCTATCATACATAACAACAGATTTTCATATTTCAATTTGTAAGCCCGACTGTAAAAATCGAATCTACATACCTTGACCATTGGTAGACCAATACATGATTCTTCATCGCGAGTTGGACGACGGCGATCCGATAGTCATCTTCGTCTTCCGGATCGCAGTACTCGAAGTTGAGGCCCATGAACTTGTGGTCATCCTTGCTCAGCCACTGCTCATACATGTCTACAATCTTGGTTGTTTCATAGTTGTCGGTGTAGACGTCCTCAATCTCGTTCGTACCATGTGCGACAATCTTGCGGATTTGAGTGATGTAGTTGGTAACCTCCCATTCCTGCTCCATGGCGTGGCGCACGAGGAAGACGAAGAGGGCAGTGGAGAAACAGAGGAGAAATGTGGGGAGGGGAGGGAAGACGACTGGGTGGGAGGAAGACGAGAAGGCAATCAGCGCTCTCGAGAACTGCCTCCTGATAAATAGGAACTACCAAGCGAACTAAGTGGGGATGAGAAAAGGGGCTTGATCAGGAAGACGAGAAGGCAACTTGTTTTTTTTCCAGGTTTGTTTTTTTTCAGGTTTATTTTGCGGCCGATATTCTGCCAAAAAAATTAAGAAAATATTTTTGGAAAGTAATATATTGATGAACACATTCGTATACGTGCACACATTAAATAAGTGAAATCAAATTTTGAAACGATAATTTTGTAGCACAAGATCACACTCAATGTCTTACAACCGATAACCCATCTTGCAATGGTGCACAAACAGAAGTCTTCAACGCAAATAGAAAATTATTCAGGGGAAACTTGTGCTACAAAATTATCGTTTCAAAGTTTGATTTCACTTATTTAATGTGTATGTGTTCATCAATATATTACTTTCCAAAAATATTTTCTTAATTTTTTTGGCAGAATATCGGCCGCAAAATAAACCTGCAAAAAAAAAACGAAACCTGAAAAAAAACCCGAGTTGCCTTCTTGTCTTCCTGATCAGACACTCTGACACACATGTGAAAACCCCCTTTTCTCATCCCCACTTAGTTCGATTGGTAGTTCCTCTTTATCAGGAATCAGTTCTCGAGAGCGCCGGTTGCCTTCTCGTCTTCCACCCAGCCGTCTTCCCTCCCCTCCCCATCCTTTCTCCTCTGTTCCTCCACTGCCCTCTTCGTCTTCCTCGTACGCCACACCATGGAGCAGGAAGGGAAGGTTACCAACTATAACACTCAAATCCGCAAGATTGTCGCACATGGTACGACCGCGATTGAGGTCGTCTACACCGACGACAACTATGAAGCAACCAAGATTGTAGACATGTATGACCAGTGGATGAGCAAGGATGACCACAAGTTCATGAGCCTCGACTTCGAGTAGTGCGATCCGGAAGACGAAGATGACTGTCGGATCGCCGTCGTCCAACTCGCGATGAAGAATCATGTATTGGTCTACCAATGGTCAAGGTATGTAGATTCGATTTTTACAGTCGGGCTTACAAAATTGAAATATGAAAATCTGTTGTTATGTATGATAGTACAACTTCCATAATTTTGTGTTCCAGGTTTTACACAACTTCTCTCATCTACATCTGATGCTTCATGCTAGTTTATTTCTGCTATTTGTCAATCTTGTTGATGTGGTTAGTTAGTTGTTATATATTTATGTGCTTTTAGTAATGCTAAATCACCCTCACGAACATAGTACTACTCATTCATCTTTATGGTTACAATCTGAACTTCCAAATCCATTTGAAGGTACTGATATGAACAACGATAGGTACTTCCATTCAAGTTCAGACAAAAAATGTTAATTGACACGTAGAATTGAAATATCATCACATAATTTCAGTGTATTTCACAACTCACTTTCAGTATCTTTTTTTCACAACAATATTTAACATTTTCTCTTTTCAATTTTTTTGGTGGAACAGTAGCGAGCAGTGGTGTCCGAAACTCATGGATTTCCTACGCAGTGGTGTACACTTTGCTAGCGTCGATATAAGAAATGACAAAAAAGCAATGACGCAAAGTTAGAATATTGAGATACCAAGTCAATACCACATTGGTCTGCAGGACTTGTTCAAACTTGAACGCGACAGGACTGGGATGGCTGACATGGCAGCCGGCCTCATCGACAAGACCTACAAAGGAATGAAGAAAGAAATCACATCTGAGCAGCACAAGTTTTTGGAGAAGAAGACTCTCGATGAAATTAATCTTGAGTATGCAGCTAGAGATGGTTTTTTGGCGTACGAACTGTATCTTTGCAGGTATGGACAGCGCCACCTGCTACCTCCGCAAGCAACACCAACAGCAGTGCAACCCAGTTCAATGAGTGGCACAAAGGCTTCTGCATCGAGCTGCATCGAGCAGCAGCAAGGGAAAAGAATCGACCAGCACCAAGCACTCCAGGGGGTGAAGGGTGGTCATACATCGACACCGGGGATGGGTATGAAAAATGGAGTGCCGCTGCGTGGGGGTTTTGTACTTATGATCAAAGAAGCCATTTTCAATTTCCTGGGGACCCGTGGCCCGACGAGGAGACGAAGATAGATTGGAGTGGAGCTGCCCCAAACACACCCTAAATAGCTCGATGTTCTGTGAAGTGTAGAGTTGTAGTTTGTGTTTTGTCAATGGGTTGAACTACTTTGTGTAATGGCTATCAGACCAATGGTGTGTTAACTTCCAGAAATGTTAGTAAAAAAGTATTCCATGCCTAATCAGTGGCATGCCCCACCCTTGCTACCTTGGCGATCATGGCACCTCCTTGTTTGTTTCCCATATTCCAGATATTGAAGTTGAGTAGTTTTAGGGAAATTTTATTTCTCCTGAATAATTTTATATTTACGTTCAAGACTTTTATTTGTGCACCATTGCAAGATGGGTTATGGGTTGTAAGACATTGAGGTGTGATCTTGTGCTACAAAATTATCGTTTCAAAATTTGATTTCACTTATTTAATGTGTGCACTTATACGAATGTGTTCATCAATTTATTTGCACTATTCCATAAATACGGCCTCATCTAGTGGTGCTATTATTTTTTACACATTACTGTGTCAAAAACACCTGTGTACAACTAATGTGTCTGACCCTTTAATATGAGTGTTCGTTAATTACTACTTTACTTAAACATGTAATGAATCGAAAAACAAATAATGAAATGCACGGTTGGGCCGGTATTTACACCCCTGGATTAATGCAGGATAGATAGGAGTCAGCACTACTGGTTTCAATGCGCAAGGAAAAAAATAAACCTGCAAAGAAAAAAGAGTTGCCTTCTCTTTTTGCAGTGACACACGTGTAAAAACACCCCTTTCCTCATCCCCACTTAGTTCGCTTGGTAGTTCCACTTTGTCAGGAGGCAGTTCTTGATTGCGTCGGTTGCCTTCTCGTCTTCCTTCTCTCTGCCATTGCTGACACCATGGGAGGGGCAGCATCATCCATGGAGAACTTCGAGCCGGTCCTCTGAGAGAAGGACGACGGCAAGCGGACCACGGAGGTTCACCAGTTCCTTGCGCATGGCGACACTTCGATCCAAGCTGTGTACACAAACGAGATCAACACCGTCGAACGCATCCTCGACATGTACCTGGAGTGGCTCAATGACGAGAGGTACCGGTTTGTTGGCCTCGAGTACGACTTCGTGCAGAAAAAATTGCGGTCATGCAGATAGCATTGAGGGACCACGTTCTCGTCTTCCACTTGATCAGGTATGTATTATGGAGATTCGAATTTTTTTTGGTCTTCCATCTCTTTCTGATTTGGTTCTATTTGGAGCCGATTTTGTACTACAGATTCAATCTATTTGGAGCCGATTTGGTACGAAATCTGTTAAGGATTCTCACCATATCTGCAATTATCTGCTCATAGTCACTAATTTAATATTGTTACTGATTTTATCTCTGCATCTCTAGCAGTACAGAGTGTCCCTACGTGGCCATAATATGTAGATTTTATCTCTGCATAATATGTACATTTTATGTCTGCATCTGTGGCAGTATAGATATGTACATTTTATGTCTGCATCTGTGGCAGTATAGAATGTCCCTGCGTGGTGTCTTAACTTTTTTGTGTTGTGCCACTATTAAAATGTTACACTTCGAACTAACCCATGCTCCAACTCTTGATCTTTAAATGTTGCTAGCCAGGCTTGCTTTTTCATGAACTTATGAGTTTCATATTGCTAATTCTTAGTGCACAATATTGTAAACAATCTTATTGTAATTTTTGCAATGTAGGTGCGAGGACTCTCTATACCCCCTAAGGGAATTCCTGAGGAATAAGGATTTCAAAATTTGTAGGAGTGGACATAAGGACTGACCACAAGTTGCTTTACAAGCAAGCAATGGCTGTACATTCCACCTGTCAAGCAACTGGACCTCCAGGACATGTTGAAAATACCAGGTTATGGAAACAGGGCTGGGATGGCTACTATGGCTTCCAAGCTCATTCACCCCAAGTACGCTGGCATGAAGGAGAAGTTTGTGCACGATTACGACAAACTCGAAGGCCATAATTTCTGGCAATGGAAGCCTCTATCCGATATGAACCTGGAGTATGCTTCCATTGATGGTTATGTCACCTATGAACTCACCCGCATTGTGACTATAGTGAACCAGGACTGCATCCCCTGAGGGGCCAATCATCTCTAGTTGGGACAACAATGAGCGCAAGCGTCGCCGTGGTCATTACAACTGATCTACCTTATCAGGTACATGATTTCTGTGAATGCTAGGACAACTATGTTGTAATATGTGTGAAGACAAATATGTGTGTTTATTATCTTACTTTTGTGGACCTGCTAGTAGTACTAGTTAATATTTGGTGCAGGTATGGAATGTGCAACAGCAACAAACCTCACATATTTGGTTAATGCTAATATAGAAATTTCTGAAAAATAGTTGAAACAACACCATCTTTAAGTTGGGGGCTAATACTCTGTCAAAAAAAAAAAGTTGGGGGCTAATACAGCTTTACGATCACAAACTGTGTTTCTAGATGATTATTTTTCCAGTTTTAAGTTGTTCAATATCAGTTAGAGTAGATGGAAAGTTTGTTCACGAGATAAGTACTGATCACAAATTGTGTTTAATGGAGCTTCGCTGTGCAAACAATTTGCCCTACCCTGTGAATGCAGGATCGTCATGTGATGTTTTTTTACATCATACCCAGTATGTTAGTACCATTATGTGATAAAATTAAGAGCTTGCTAACTTCTTCCATTCTGTGTGCCTTTTTTGCCTGGCCTGGTAATTCTTCAGGGTCTTGGGAACAGGATGAGTACCAAAAGTTATTTGATTTGGTGAACCTTGATTTGCGTATGAAAGCTCATCAAAGCAAAAATCCTGATAATCGGAAGGTTTGTAATTTTACCTCTATTGTTGATATTTCAGTCTAGCTTTCATGGTCTGAACTTACTCCGTTCCAGCTTCCATGGTCGTAGCTGTTCATATTGACATGAATCATGATTGAATCTAATGAAGTTGGTTTACTTATTTTCTGTATCAGCTAAGGGATAACATTTCCTGGGAGACCATCAGTGATAAATTAACCACCCGTAATCACAAGAATTGCTGCCTCAAATGGTAAGTATTTCTGTTTGCTTTTTTCGATAAAGAGCATATATTAATATCGCGGAGATACCAATTACACCTAGCCTCTGCAACAACATCATGCCCTAATGGCATAAAGGATGCACACATCCAAAAAAAGAGAGAAGAATTACAAAAAATAAAAGTCCCGCTTCGGAGATCGAAAACTTGAAACATCAACATTGGATCAGTTTCTCCATAAGTGACGCCTCCAAGAAGGAAACAGTGCACAAACGCTGTCGTTGCCCGATCATAGATTTTAGGTTTTCACCCTGAAGAAAGTCCTCACTCTCAAAATAATGCCTTCAATAAGAACATTGCCAGGCACAACCAATTAAGACCAGACCTTAGATTTTCACCCTAAAAGATAGAACTCTGAACTTCTCCTATGCAGTCGCCCCCACATACAAGTCGCTATTTGAAGTCACGAAGCACCAAGCCAATTCCACCTCACCACCAAGATTCGATCACCATTGTTCTTCCACCGATCTCGGCTTTCATGACCTTCTCCGCCAGCACCATGGAATGAAAACGAGCTCCATGATATTAACAACCAGTAGAGCTTCGAAGCGCTCCCTCTGAAACCAAACGGTCAAATAAAAAACATGGGTGCGCACGACCGAAAACACCCAATCCAGCAATCTTCAGTCATTGACCGCACAATGAATTTCGCCGGCAGGGTCTTCCGGAACACGACAATCCAGCCAACCCAGTGGGAAGAAGCTTCCGACCAATCTTCATTTGGCGGGAGAGGAATCCGAGGACCACCACCATTATTCGCAAGACGATCAGCCCCCTCGCTGTCGGTCAACTACCAACCAGATCGGAAGACATGGAGAGGGCAGTCCAGCACGGCCTGACGGCGGGGCGTCGGGGCGGCGCAGAGTACCACTGCGCGGAGGGCGCCGGCAGCGCACCACCCCTTCCTTGTCGCCGATCCGGTGGAGGCTCTCAGGCCCCGGCCACGCCCAGCCGCGCCACCAATGGCCCTCCGCTGCCGCCCACCAACTCCCCTGAACAGCGGCTGAGAAAACCACCTCCCCTGCCCACCGTCGCACCGGACGGATAGGCGCCGCCATCACCGCCAGCGCCGGCGGCAACGGCGGCCAGGAGAGGGAGGAGAGGTGGAGCTCTTAGGGTTGGGGAAGGAGGGATCCTCTGGAGCCGCCGGGGGGAGGTTACTCGGGAGGTCGGGATCTTATTTTCTCACTCAATATGTACTAAACACTATGTACATTGCAATCTTTAATTTACGTTATTCTTTCCCATCTTGTGCTTCTCTACGCACTTTCTGATGCACTTTCAGGTACGATACATTAGCATCTCCGATGGTTAGGAAAGGAATTTGGGCAGATGTTGATGATTATCTACTGGTGGAAGCGTAAGATTCTAGACTCTTATACAGATTTTTTTCACCATTAAAACAATGCATATTATTTGCAACCACAACAACAACAACAACATCAAAGCCTTTTTCCTAAGCAAGTTGGGGTATGCTAGATATGAAACCCAGCAACCGAGTTAAAAAAAAAACTAGTCATTGCTAAGAGTAGGATTTAGCATGCTTAAGCAAGTACCTGTCCATAAATGTATTTCTTCAGTAAGTCCTACCATGAAGGCATGAACTTCAGAAGTAGGAATTTTGGTATAATGATTATGTTGCCTGGTCATGTTTATGTTCTTTTTGTTTGGTCATGCTGTCTATGTTTCTATTGTTCAGGGTCACAACTCACGACGTAATGAGGAAGAATTTAAAGTGGGCAATTTTCCCCTCTATATTCTTAGTAACTTGCGCCAGGTTTAACTTGCATTGTAGGCTTTGTTTGGTTTTAGACTAACTGACCACTGCCATGGGCATATACTGTATCCATCGTACACACTTTTCAGTACTCACCAAATCTGCACATAGGCTTTGCATCAACACAACAAAACACAAGTCCTCTATTTATGTCTTCAGGGGCTAGGAGAGTTGGTTGCAACATGTATATGAACAAAACATGATTTTGATAAGTGAAGTTGTAGAACCCATCTTACAGTCTTATTGATTGTTGGGTTGGTTCATTGCTATTTATTTACATGATATGTTTGGTTTTTAGGCATAGGTTTCTGATATGTGTAGGTGGTCAGGGGTTTAAAGGTCTGGAATAGGTGTGAGTGGTGGTCGTATTCAGTACCAATGGTACGGTAATTGGAGGTTCAGGCCTAGGATAAGAGCTAGAGGCTTGTTGAGGGGTAGCCATGGTTTCAGCTTCACTGGCAATGGTAGGGACATTTGTTGTGGTGTTTCAATGCCTTGTTGCCATGAACAGGCTTCAGAAGGATGATGCTGTCTGCGTTGAAGATGTTGCTGGCCTCTGATCTGGCTAGCAACCTTCAACTGTGCCATGTTCTTGATCACGTAGTAGTTTGGTTAACTTAACCCATTCCTAATTGTATTGAGTCTCGACCAAGTTGTTGTTGACTTCAACAACCCCAAAAGAAATGTTCTAATGCATTGTGATCAAAGTAAGATGGCCTTGTTATTGGAGTACTTGTTGCGAGCTTAATGATCCATGACAATTCAAAGAGTTATTCAATAGAACTGTCATCTTTATCTATTTGGATATACTACCACTAGATCTGACTTTTGTCTAGATGAACAATAGCTAGTGATGTATGCATTTGGATTACACACGAAGTCTAATGAGATCTCATAGCCAACCCTGACATACACCAGTACTGGTTATCTCTCTTTGTGTGCTGGATCGATCACTGGTACTTGGTATTCTGAAATTAATGGATTGTGATGGCATCCTTTTTGTTTGGTTATAATAATGGGGGTATTGTGTTTCGCTCTACTCAGGTCTGGGGAGGTCTGTCGTCAAAGATGGAACCAGATGGTCCGTGGCCTTGGCGGCCACAGGGAGAAGCCTTTCATCGAGCAGCTCGACGTGCTCTCCAGGTGCTACTGCCCAGAAATGATCGAGTACAGGAAACCGGAGGAGTGATGGTCTGTCGAAACTGTATGTCTTGACACAACACCGAGTGTCACACTAATTCTTGCCAATTTAAGTTATCGCATCTGTTATTAAGTGCCCTCTGTTATTAAGTTCTCGCCTCTCCCTGTAAAAACAACTTAAAATTTTGAATATTATGGAATGAAAAAATCAAGTGGAAATAGTACAAAGAAAGATAGATTATTGTGTACTTGACATCAGGTACTTAGCCTCCTGACACCACCATCGCTTAAGATTAGATAAACTCAAGATCATGGATAAAATATGATGGATCTACAACAGCCTACACGACTCGGTGGTTATGAAGTTACAAAATCTGAGCTGATCTTCTTTACATAATATAGCTTATAAATCAAGCTGGGCCCACTTTCCACATCAACTTAACCTAGGTATGTATAAATTTGGGAGTATTGCACCGTTTGCAAGGCTCCCAAACCATGAAGCCAACACTTGAGGGTACTTTTCCCTCGACATGCATTCTAAAAGCCTCAACAGCTCTATTAGCTTCGTCGAGAGCTTCTTTGCCCATGATGTGGCATTTGCCAGGTGGCACAAATACGCTGTCAAAACCAAGGGTGGTGTCGAGCACTAAAACTTGCAGTGACGGGGTGTTCTCGAGAACTTGACATATCAGCTCAACCATGCTCTTCGCGGAGCAAAATCCAGTGATGCACAATCTCTTGAGGCTGTCATGGTGGAACCCTGGAACCCGCCGCATTTCTCGGCTGGAGTCTCCAAGAATCGAATCACGCCTTAAATTTCCATGTTCACCTGCCTGCGTAGGATCAACCAACACTGATGTCACTATCCTCTAACAGCTTGATGTATTGAAGACCTCACAACATCATAATAATGTTCAAAAAATATCTTTAGGTAGCGGAGTAAATGAAAATACATCCAGAGACTGAAAACTGGTGGTTTCAACATGTCAGTGGCTTAAATAGGTTAGCATACTTACAAACAAGTTGAAATATTCCAAGGCAGGCGAAGCTTCTAGAAAAGAAACCAGAGAGAAGAAATCATAGCCTCTGAAATTGTCTCTTCCAGTAAGATAAATATCCAAGTTCTTCAGATGGGGGAATTTGTCAGGCACCATTGGTGTACTGAACGCCTGGAGAAAGATATGCCCAATGGCTAATCATATTCCAATGCCTCTCTTCTAGTTTTAAGTTCCAAAGAAATTGACTACTATAGATGATTCAGTACAAACCTCTCTATATGTTGATAGGGTAAGAGTTTGGAGATTCGAAGCAATCGAGGGAAGCCTGGTCCGAGCGAATTGGACAATACCAGAGTCTGATGAACTACTCACATACATGTTCTTCACCACAGACGAGTCCCCGAATGATATTTTTATGGGGCGCCCTACATAGCTAAAAGTGGAGAGCTTTGGAGCATCACTCTCTATTATCTGTACCATTCTGCAATGTGACACCTCAAGGAAACTCAGATGTTGCAGAAGAGAAGGTATCTTCAAGATAACCATCTCATTGCAACCCGATAGAGACAACTTCTCCAAGGCAAAAGTACTGGCAAGAAAGCACCCAAGTCCCTCCTCGGTGATTCGGACAGAGGACAGGCACACACTCGTCAAGCTTCTCCAGCAACCAGTTCCTGATGTCGGATGAAAATCACAACATAAGAGGAAAAGAGACTCAAGCGAGCTTGTAGCCTCGTCGGAGAAAAGCGAGCATGAAAAGTTGTATGCCAGGTCTGAAGGCAGATAAACACCAAGTTCCATGATTCCAGGCTTAACAGCAAGTTTAAGCCAGCTTTCCACATAATCAGCTGTTATGACATCACGACAAGCGCGAAGATTAAGCTCAAGAGTCCTCACACCAACACCAGAGTGGTTCTGAAGAATGTGGTTGACTCTGTCAACAACATTCTTTGCTCTTCCTTCGTCTTCTCTGTGCTGATGCTTATTCAAGCCCAATGCTGACTCCACCACATTCTTTGCTCTTCCTTCGTCTTCTCTGTGCTGATGCTTATTCAAGCCCAATGTTTCCAGATTGAATGTGAGGTTAGGAAAGCATCTCCAGGAACTTCGAAATCGATGAGATACACATGCAGCACGAGCAGCATCCCGTAGTGGCACAAGAGAATGTATATAGCTCAAGATATCCTGCAAAAACATGCTTCAAAAGTTCACCATTGCAATTCCGATAGCAGTGCAAGCTTCAGTCATATTTTTATACATGCTTGTCGGTGCATTATAATTGCGCACTACGAAGAATAAGCACGTAGACTTTGGTATGTTCATTACAGTGTGCAAGCCCTTCTCTCTGCTTTGGCAGTTTGTAATTAATATACACAAATGACCAGATGTCTGAGGTGGTGTCAAATGCACGTCCGCCCAACAAACATCAATTTCCCAAATAAAACATCCTTCGGAAGAGCAAAGTTATAGTGTCCAGTGTAATCTCCTCTAACTGACATCCATGGTTTTTACACTAATTTACCCATATCAGTTTCAGATGTCCAGTGTAATTATAAATTACAATATTGAATTACAGATCACCAAATTTTAAAAGTTTAATTGCATCAATTCCAATAAGTTCATTATTCATGACACTTGCTACCAGCAGTGCCTCGTCTGCCAACAGAGATAATGTGCAGAGATAGTTCAATGCAGGAGTATTAAAACTGCGTTAAGCACATTAGGTCTTTTCGCAATAACAATGGTAACAAGTTAGAGGAGAGAACTCCTAACATACTAGTCAATCGTGTCATGATTTCTTGGGAGGATATGACATATGAGCCCATTTGCAGATTCTAACAACTACCATCCAGATGAACAGAGTATATATAGCAATGCTAATCTTCTAGATGAGATTATATTATATTTCTTGGGAATCAGCACACTGTTGTATACCTCTGGAAGTTTATCAAGACTTGTTTTTTCAGAACCTTCAAAAATGTCCGGAGGGCCATGTACTGTAACTGAAGAATCTCTGGATCCATGGTTATCTGCAACATAGAGATGTCATAACACAGAACAGCACTCAAGAGGCCAAGACTAGCGACTACACTTGGTAAAATAGCCCAGTTTTGCCCAAATAGACTAATCATCAAGAACAGAAATTGTAAGTTACTCATCATCAGAAGAATTCTCTCTTTTCTGGGCGGGTCCACATGCAGCATAGGAAATACAATTTACACATACTGCAGTACACATGAACTATCATCTGCTGTTTCAGAAAGCAGATGAGAGAACGAGCTGAAATTAAGGGGAACGATATCGCGTAGATCTACCATCCTCCCTCCAGAGCCTGTCTTGCTGGCGAGGAGAGGCGGTGCTGAGCCAGTGAGGCGCCTGTGGTCGGCGGGCGTGCTCTCTATTAAATTGATGCACCAGTTAAGTTTTCTAAAAGTTCGTTGGAAAGGAATAACTATTTTTATACTCCCTCCTATTCATATTATTTGACTCAACTTTATCAAGATACGGATGTATCTAGTTAACAAATGCATCTAGATACATTTATATCTAGACAAAATTGAGTCAATTAATATGATTTGGAGGGAGTATTAAAATTGTGATAGGTGGGTGGAAAGGGATAACTATTTTTATTAAAATTGCGGTTGGTGGGGTTTGAGCTTGAAAACTCCTGCTTTGATATCATATTGAATTGATGTACTAGCCAAAATTTTCAGAAGTCTAAACTGATGGAAAAGGCTAGACTATATTTTAACATGCTGAATCTGGACCTAGTCCAAATATAGGCGTGTGGGCACGATCTGGTCGGCGGGTGACAACCGTGCGCGTGGTCTGGTGTACTCATATGTTCTCATTGCGGATAGCGACTTGGTGTAGTCTTGCAACAGAAGATGGGTGCCCGTTCGGAGCGGGCTCTCCTCGCGGCAGTGGCGACCGTGTGGATGGCATGACCATTGTTGCGAAGCTTGGCTAGTTGGTGGTGGTTGGAGGGAGAACAAAGGCAGGCCGCCCCCAGGTTGCATCCTCCTAAGACGGATGGCGCCGATGCGGGTGTTGCATCCTCCGGAGACAGAATGGCACCGTTGCGGATGTTGCATCCTCCCATACAGTGCATGAAGAGGAAGGAAGGCTGCCAGCGCGTCGGGCTTGCCTGGGAGGTGCGATCAGCCGTCGAGCCAGGGGCAGCGGGAGTGCAGCGGTGGCTGACTGGTTCGTGGTTGCTTGTGTAGGAGAGACTACCGGTGAAAGACGTACTCCGGTTGTGGCTGGAGTCGTTGGCGGTGGCACCTACGTGCGTCGTTTTCTTGTTGGAGGCAGCGACGTAGCAACTCCCATCTACCTTTTCCTAACCTCCTCCACGGGAAACCCTAGATCTGGTCTTCAAGATCGGAAGATGGCAACGACGTCGAGTTCCCTCTTAGGGCATGTTCAATGCTGAGCGACTTGCTCAGACGCTTGAGCCAAGAAAAAAAAGGATACTAATCCTGGTGTCAGACAAAGGAGTCCATGGCTCCAACGCAGGCCTCCTGGCGCTTATATACTATTTCTAACGACCCCTCCGATTTTTCTGCGGCAAGACAAATTACAACAAGCGTTGGGCGCAGGATTTTGCGTCGATGCTTCTAGTTAAGTACCTATCGGTCAGGATCGGATGACAAAATCGCCGAACGGCCGGGAAGAAATTCCTAGCTCCCTGGATAAGAGTCTCCGTTGTACATGCCCTTAGGAGCATCATCTTCATCTTGGAGGTGCCTCCAGTCAGAGAGACTCGTGGCTCGCGAGGGCGTGCGGCAGTTGCAACCGGAACAGTCTCATATGGCTATCATACAATCGAGATAACAGAGAAGATGAAAAACTGGGATGCAGAAGCACAAACTTGTTTGGAGTAGCCGCAACATCGTCCTCCTACACATGGCGTTTCCGGTCCCCTTTGATCTTGGTTTCCGGCTTGAGAGAGGTGGGCGATGCAAAGGCTGTCGTGTAAACAAACCGGGAGGAAAACGGCCACGAAGAGGCCGCGCCGGTGACGGCGGCGACGGCGGCGCCATTGGGTGTGCTGTGAGGCGAGAGCAGGCTCGAGTCTTCGCTAGGTTAAGTGGCCAAGAACTCGGTCAGATTGCCTTTTGAGAATAGGCGAAAGCTTACCTTACCCTTCAACTTTTCTGAAATCCATCTAAAAAAAAAAAAACTTTTCTGAAATCTGAAATCAACCCGTACTTCATGTACCGTACACGGCCGTACCTCTTCGTCGCTAACCGGGTGGGAGCTTCTTGGCACGGTTCCTCCGTCCCCACGTCAAAAACAGAAGAAGAAAAGAAAAATAGTTCCTCCGTTCCGATCCGGAAATGAGATCGCTCGGTCCGATCCAGACTCGAATTCAGGCACACGACCGCACGAGAAAGGAGCCCTCCCTTCGTTTCATTCGGAGTAAAAGAATGTTTTTTTTTTGGAAGAGAAGAGTGGAGGTTTTAAGGTTTTAGGGAACTGTGACCAGTAGACGGAAAAAAGTGGATTTCTAAATTTTCTATGTTGTTCAATTGACTAAGTTTTTTTTTTTTTGCGAGAAATCCACCGATCTATTAATAATCTTTACTATTAAATCTTTACTATTAAATGAGAGTTGGTCGTTTGACACTCAACGCAATTTGATGGTCGTCATTGAAACCATCTCATCCGTCCAATCAATCTCACTGTTTCCGCTTCGTTGGATCTAATTTCGTAGCAATCATGGTATCATCAATCACGCCATCGATCAATTAGGAAAGATATATTTTCTTACCTCGGAAAAAAATCACAACCATCACGGTACAAATGAAGTTGGAAACGATGGTAATTAGGCTACAAATTAATTAGGAAAGATACATTTCCTCTTCTTATTCCACGCTTCCTTTCTCTCAGATTCGATGCGGTAGATATGGATCCCATTATGTCACGCCGCCTGTCGTGCAGATCCGTCGCCACGGGGTTCTATCCATAGCCATCGTCCTCAAAGACCCGTTGCCCTGACGCGGTGCTCCGATGAGCCACCACCCGACCCCGTTTCGTCGGCCTTCTTGGAGATACGTTTCCCAGCCGTCAAAGATCGATTCTCTTCATCGTGCTGAAGCCCCGCCCGTAGCCATCAACCTTGAGGCTCCATCGTCCGCGGTCCGCCGTCCGCCGCCGTCTGCGTGTTGAAGGTCCTCCGATCGGCATCCTCCTGCAGCGAACCTCTACCCTCTCCTCAGTCACCGTCTACACCGCTCTCACGTGTCCTCCTAATCTCCAAGCAAAGTGCGGTGTCTCTCTAGCTCTCTCTTGTTCTGTGTGTGGATCCAGAAATAGCTTGCTTTTAGCTGCAATCTGATGTGTTGTGAATGAAAAAATAGGGCTAAAGTTACCTATGCCATTATCTAATTTTCTGTGATATAATTTGGTTTGGTCTCATATGTATTGATGATTAGAATATATACGTGATGATGTTTGGGATCAGGTACACATATGGTCTTCAATTTATTTATTGGATGGATGAGTTGGCTTCTCATTGTGTAAAAAAGGTTGTGTTTATGAATATCTATCACTATTATCTTCACGGTGTAAACATTGATATGTTTTATTTGTTTAGACGATTCACTTGGCAAAAAATATGATTTGGCCACTCTTCCACCTCTCAAAACATTGACGTGCAGGGATGTGGTCAGTGACATAAGATGAACAGGAGAGCAGACCACTTGCAGGTGTGCACATTCCGTGCAAATATTTTGCTTCAGCTGCCTAAACCTTGGGCGTTAGCTTTATATAATTAAGGTTGAAAGTTAATTAAACACTATTGCACGTTCCTATGTAACTAAAAGAACAATTTTGATTATGTATATGTATCCTTCCAATTTTTGATGTCAGATACATAAGTGTTGAAATGATTTTTAGGTAGTAGAAAGCATTGTGCTGTGCTTCGGAATTCTTTTTGTTCTTCTCAGTGGTCAGAATAATTTGATGACGTTTCAAAGTAATATGGCATAGGTAATATGATGTTTACTAACTATCAGCTAGCAGCACAACTTTGCACATTGGAGACGACGCAGCCCTTTTGATAGTGGCGCTAAACAGGAGTCTGCACTTCAGTTTGGTTCATGAGTCTATTATATTACTATCTTTAAAACTTCACCCCAAGGATTTACTTCACTCATGTATCTTCTTTTGTTTGGAAACTAGATAGTCTTCCTGAAAAGACGGATGAGTTTCAGAAGATTCAGGAGGCCCCATGGTTTCTCTTGAAGATCATCGGGAAGATCTAAAAAATGATGACATGAAGAGTCCGAAATTCAAAACTGATAGGTAGCGTCTTAAAACTACCACATGCCCACTGTCATTTGTTTCGGATCATTAAAAGTTTCAGCACATGTCATGAGTACGTTTGTAAAATCTTGGTTATGAGAGGCCTGATATGTTGTCATTCAGTAAGTTGTTGCCACTTAGTAATGTATCATCATATAATAGGTGGAGAGTATTTATTTTAAGGATGAGAGCAAGAATTATATTTACCCTTCATGCTATAACATTATTTTGGAATTTTGTACAAAACAATCTGGATGTTATTCTTTGTGCTATTATAATAAAGGCATGGGAAGTTTATCTTACAATATTCAATTCAAATACACGATGAAGAAATATGATTTTGACACTATAATATGCTACTTTGTGTACCACTATGATTACTCTTTCTGACTAAACTACATTTGGGAACTGAATTTACAGGTGTCCATCATGTGTAAGCACATCTCCAAATTGTACCGGCTAACTGGCTAAGTTCCCTACTAGGTTTCCCCTATTGGAAATTTAAGCCACCAAGAGTCCATCATGTGTAAGCACATCTCCAAACTGTAGCAGCTAACTGGCTAAGTTACCTACTTGGTTTCTTGTACATATTTCAGACAAGGACTCTTGTTGGCTTAAATTTCAATGATATTGGTTCAGTGTAGCATTATCAGGTTGTAGAAGAGGAAGAGAATGCAACCAGGGTGCTATGCTGCTAATTGCTACGCTGAGGAAGCCCAATCGACGTTACGTGCAGAGATTAATGGTAAATGGTAGAAACTGACAGTTATAAAGTTTTACTCGCTTGTATATCGTGCCATGTGTTTATGTATGTCATGAATGACCAATGGTGCTTGGACTATATGGCAGCGGAATTGCTTGGCAACACCTGAAATTCCCAAAACCATTTTGATCAATTGTTGTTGAGACTACGCATAAATTTTTAAATGCTCCAAAAAATAATCAATGTATCACTTTGACTTTGTGTTCAGTAGTTGGAATGACAAATTTATCATTTTTATGTTTTTACCTCAGGATCAAGGCTGGATTGCTTTGGTTGTATGCTTCATAACTGAACAGAATATTACTTCCATGACTAAATATCTGCTGATGCACACTTTCAGCAAGTATTTCTGATGCATACAGGTTGGTATTTAAATTGTCTATATATGTTGTTGGCAAGGAATCTATGTACTCCTGTATGTTGTTCGCAAGGAGTATCACTTTTCAAGTTGTCTCCTGTAGTTATTACAATATACTCCCGTTTTAATGTATCCATATACGATTTTAAAGGAACCGATGGATAAGGATATCCGATTCTGAAGTGGTGCTCCGGATATGGTATAGGATACGGTATAGAAAATAGCATGCGGATATGGATTATCCAAAAATTTAATTAGGATAATCCGAAGGTTTGAAAGACCAATCTTGAAAGGTTAGTAGTTATTAAGTTACCAAATTCATTTGGTGAGCATATTTATATCTAAATTTCTAACAATGCTTGAGTTTTAGCCATTATATCACTTTCTTCTTAACCGCACAAGACTAAAATTTTAAATCTCCCGCAATATTTGGAAGAACTATAACTATCTACCGATGAGAGCAAATACCCGACTATTTTTTGTTTCCGGTCCGAGTCCACTCCATTTCCGATTCGAAACCGCACACCGATATATCCGCGTTCGAATCCGAAACCAATCAATATCCGCTCTGATCCGAATCCGAGAAAATATATATGTTAGAGGATATGCTATAAGCAAAATCCGATTCGATTCGATCCGATCCGTTTACACCCCTAAATTTTATGTCATATATTTTACTATTTTGTGTAAAAAATTGATCAAATTTGAAAATGTTTGAATTTCATTAAAGAAAAACTTATCTTATTTATGGGCGGAGGGAGTATGTACGCGTAATTTTATGTTTTGATTAACGTCTTATCTCGTACTTTGGCAAAAAATTCTTCCCTGCTAAAATAAAGTTTTCCTCCTTATTCATTAAGTGTGTTCAGTTCATACCTTATTTCAAACACTTATTTTAGAGAATATTTCAAAGTTCAAAGTATAAAAAATAAAATGGTGTAGTTTCTGTTTCAGACATTTGGAAGCGACGTGGATATTATTTTGCCCCGTAGCAACGCACGGGCATTCAACTAGTCATCAACAGTAGTACAAATAACCCAAAAAGTAAAGAAAATTACAAATTGGTATTCGGACCACCTAGCGACGACTACAAACACTAGCACGAGCCGAAGGCGCGCCGCTGTCCTCGCCCCTCCATCGCCGGAGTCAGGCAAAGCTTGTCGTAGTAGAGCTTGTTGTAGTAGACAGACGGGAAGTCGTCGTGCTAAGGTCCCAAAGGACCAGCGCACCAGAGCAGCAACCATCGCCAATGATGACAACCGTAAATCGGAGGAGACTATCATGAAACCACACCAACAAACATGAAAACCGACCGGATCCCACCAGATCCGACGGGCACACAACTCCACGCGCCCTCCGACAGCGCTAGATGCACCACCGGAGCGAGGATAGGGCGGGGAGGACCTTATTCTGACTTCAGGATGTAGCCGCCGCCTCACCATCCCAAAAAAGAGACTGAAAAGCAAACTAAATTAAGAACAGAAACTCCCCGCCGACGAGGGACCGTGGTCAACCACACCTCCAAGGCCCCAAGGCCACCGGAGGCGGAGTGGACCGGCGGTATCGCCGGCGAGGAGGACGAAACCCTAGATGGGTTTTTTTTGCCTTTTTTCCGCCGCCTCCTGGATCCCTTGGCACCGTCAATTGACTAAGTTTTATGAGCTCAATGTTATGTATAGTTCATACAAATTAAGAACAAGCCATATATAAATTAGGAACAAACCAATATCATTGTACGCCAGGTCAAAAAAAAAAAATCATTGTACGGAGTATAATAGTTCATGCAAATCGATATGGTATCGTAATAGTTTCATACAAATTCATAGCATAGTATGATACAAATCCATAGTATAGTGTAGTCTCATACAAATCTGTAGCTTCTCCACTTGATCAAACGAAGCCGACATTGTAACTCAAAACAAACATGTGCCACCTCATAAATTTGTTTCCAAAATATTTACTGTGTTTGCTTAACTCCACCCCAAGATTTAAAAAATCACTTCATCATTTCATGCGAAGTACAATAAGTTGTCTTTATCCTCCTATCATTTAGGTTATAGACGGCGGAAGTTGGAAAAAAGAGGGTGTCTTATAAGTTTTTGGGTTAAGCGTATACCTCCGACAGGGACACGTGCGTGTTAATATAGAGGCAATTACAAAGATTGATACAGTTTGTGATTCTACCAGATATTCCTTGGTACCTAAGGTAGCTATACATGGAAGGATACTAGGAGATCTTCAACCAACATCATAACCCTATCGTTTTACAACACACGCCACGATTACATCGTTTAACATCCTCCCTCAATCACAACTTATCTAAGTTGAGATTGGGTCTAAAACCTTCAAGCTGTCTCTTTGACAAAGGTTTTGTAAACCCATCAGCAACTTGATCACATGTAGGAATAAATCTGATATCTAATAGCTTATTAGCTACTCTTTCTCGGACAAAATGATAATTCACTTTGTTTTGCGAAACACGGTACATACGTAGACGCTCACATGTACGTACATACACTCACCCCTATGAACGCACACACAACCTACCCCTATAAGCTTCTTCGATAGACTGCATCCAAGAAACTTTCTCCAACGGGTCCTGAGATTAGGTGCCTCGCTGTCGATGGGAATGGTCGCCTCCCACTGAAGAATATTCCACCTTTAATGAGACACCAAACTGTTAAACCTGGGGTTTGAACTTTAGTGATCTGGGGGTGCCACTGCCCTCCTAACCACCCAACCATAGGTTGGTTCTCATGATAATTCACTTTAATATGCTTGGTTCTTGCATGAAACACAAGATTTACCGAAAGATATGTGACTCCCCAATTGTCACGCCATAAAAAAGCTGACTTTGGATGACTGATACCCTAGCTCTGTAAATAAAGTTTGAACCCATATTAACTTAGTTGTCGCATTCACCAGAGATTTATATTTAGCTTCAGTGCTTGATCTAGACAATATTGACTGATTACGTGCACTCCAGGAAATAAGATTGCATCCTAGAAAAACATCAAATCCTCCTGTAGATCTCCTATCATCTGGGCAGCCTGCCCAATCTGCATCGGAGAATGCGCTGACCAAGGTAGACTCCGATTTCACAAGACGAAGTCCAAGATTCATAGTATGTTTAAGATACCTCTATCCAGTGTAACGTGGTAGGTGCATGTAAGAACTGACAAACTTTATTAACAGAAAAAGATATATCTGGACGTGTCAAAGTAACATAGTGTAGCGCACCAACAATGCTCCTATACCTAGTAGCATCACCATCATTAAGCGGTTCTCCTTCATTGAGAGATAATTTTTTGGATGTTGAGAGTGGGGTGGTAACAGCTTTACAGTCCCCCATGCCAACACGGTGCAAAACATCCGAAATATAAGTCTGCTGAGATAATATAATACCATTGGACACATGTTTGACCTCAATGCCAAGAAAATAATGAAGGTGTCCAAGGTCTTTGAGCACAAAATCCTGCGCAAATCCTTAAGAACAGCATCAACAGCCGCAAGTGACAATTATATCATCAACATATATGAGCATAAAATTGTAACACCATGTTTACGATAGAAGAACAATGAGGTGGCAGCTTTGGAGGCAAGAAATCCAAGATCGTGAAGTTACAGGACAATCGTGAATACCATGCGCAAGGAGTCTATTTGAGACCATATAGGACTTTATCAAGCTTGCATACATAACCAGGAGTGTGAGGATGCTCGTACCCAGGAGGTTGCCCCATATAAACATCTTCTTCCAGAACGCTATGAAGAAACACATTATTCACATCTAACTGACGTATCACTCAATTGTTAGACACAACTAGTGATAGAATGACGCGACTAGTAGCATCTTTAACCACTGATGACCCACAAGTATAGGGGGTGTATCGTAGTACTTTCGATAAATAAGAGTGTTGAACCCAACGAGGAGCAGAAGGTGTTGACAAGCAGTTTCGATGAAGGATTCACTGTAAATGCTCACAGACAAGTATTCAGGGGGTTTTGATATAGCAGATAAATAAAGTATGAGTAAGTAAAATGCGAGAGAAATAATTGCAGCGAGTGGCCCAATCCTTTTTAGCACAAAGGACAAGCCGGTTTGTTTACTTATAATGACCAAACGTTCTTGAGGACACACGGGAATTTAGTCTAGTGCTTTCGCTTCATACAGCTAATTAATCTTCATTGTTTTGATAAGTGTTGTGTGGGTGAACCTATGCTAATGCACCGCCCTTCCTAGGACTAATACATACTTGTGATTATACCCCTTGCAAGCATCCGCAACTACAAGAAAGTAATTAAGATAAATCTAACCACAGCCTTAAACTCTGAGATCCTGCTATCCCTCCTGCATCGATATACCAACGGGAGTTTAGGTTTCTGTCACTCCGGCAACCCCACGATTAGCAAACGAGTACAAGATGTATTCCCCTAGGCCCATAAAGGTGAAGTATCATGTAGTCGACGTTCACATGACACCACTAGAAGAATAACACCACAACTTAAATATCATAACATTGAATATTACTCAACCATAATTCACTACTAACATTTAGACTTCACCCATGTCCTCAAGAACTAAACGAACTACTCACAAGACATCATATGGAACATGATCAGAGGTGATATGATGATGAATAACAATCTGAACATAAATCTTGGTTCAATGGTTTCACTCAATAGCATCAATAACAAGTAGAAATCAACACCGGGAGAGTTTCCCCTATCAAACAATCAAGATCCAACCCGAATTGTTACAGCGGTGACGAGGTACAGCGGTGGAGATGGCGGTGATGATGATGAAGATGATGGTGATGATGATGGGGATGATGTCCAGCTCGATGACGGTGACGATGGCGTCGATTTTCCCCTCCGGGAGGGAATTTCCCGGGCGGATTCCTGCCCGCCGGAGAGCTCTTTTCTCTCTGGTGTTTTCCGCCCCGCAGAGGCGGCTGTGACTATTCGCGACTATCCTCTGGAGCTTAGGTTTTCGGGGCGAAGAAGTACGCGAAGGAGAGGAGGCCAGAGGGGGCTGTGGGCCCCCTCCTCACAAGGCGGCGCGGCCAGGCCTTGGCCCACGCCGGCCTATGAGGTGGGCCCATGGCGGCCCTCCGCGGCTCCCCCTTCTGGCTCCCTTCGTCTTCTGGAAAAATAGGATTTTTCATATAATTTCCGTCAATTGTTGATCTTCCGAAATATTGCATTCTGATGGCGCTTTTTCCAGCAGAATCCTGACTCCGGTGCGCGATCCTCCAATAATCATAAAACATGCAAAATAGATGAAATAACATAAGTATCATCTCTAAATATGAAATATATCAATGAATGACAGTAAATTATGATATAAAATAGTGATGCAAAATGGACGTATCAACTCCCCCCAAGCTTAGACTTCGCTTGTCCCCAAGCGAAACTAAACTCAGTAAACAAGACCACATGTTTATGGAGTGAAGAGTCGATAAATAAAATACGGACAAGAAGCATCATATTAATTTACACAAGACATTCTAGTAGACAATTTCCGCATATAATTCAACTTGAAACAAGTAGAAGGAAATCACAAGTAAAGGTGCATAGGAAATCATAATTGGTGATGGCAAACTTCGTTCTTGGTCAGAGAATATTTAACAGATTGTACTTATTTATCCAGCAGCGCTCTTATATTAAGGCTTATAGCAAAATTTGCATACTCAATCATAATAATCTCCTCATAATCATTGATAATCTTCAAAGCTATATTCATTAGATAAAACTTGTACTAAACAAGGAAGAATAAAAGGCATGATTAAATATATCACAATATAGATGGTTGGATCACAACAACTCAAATGCTTGCTTGAGATGGAGGGAAATAGGTTTACTGACTCAACATAAAGTAAAAGACAGGCCCTTCGCAGAGGGAAGCAGGGATTAAATCATGTGCTAGAGCTTTTCAAGTTTTGAAATCATATAGAGAGCATAAAAGTAAAGTTTTGAGAGGTGTTTGTTGTTGTCAACGACTGGTAGCGGGTACTCTAACCCCCTTGCCAGACAAACTCTCAAAGAGCGGCTCCCATAAAGTTTTATTTTTGGTTGACACTCCTTCCAACCTTTGCTTTCAAAAACCATGGCTAACCGAATCCTCGGGTGCCTGCCAACAATCTCATACCATGAAGGAGTGTCTTTTTATTTAGTTTTATTTAGATGACACTCCTCCCCACCTTTGCTTTCTCAAGCCATGGCTAACCGAATCCTCGGGTGCCTTCCAACAATCACATACCATGGAGGAGTGTCTATTTGTAAAATTACGAAAGTTAATTAATTTGGGACTGGGAACCCCATTGCCAGCTCTTTTTGCAAAATTATAGGATAAGTGGATGAAGCCACTAGTCCATTGGTGAAAGTTGCCCAACAAGATTGAAAGATAAAACACCACATACTTCCTCATGAGCTATAAAACATTGACACAAATAAGGGATGATAACTTTTGAATTGTTTAAAGGTAGCACATGAAGTATTTACTTGGAGTGGCGCAAAATACCACATAGTAGGTAGTTATGGTGGACACAAATGGCATAGGTTTGGGTTAAAGTTTGGATGCACGAGAGGCATTCCCTCTCAGTACAGGTCTTTGGCTAGCAAGGTTAATTAGCAAGCATAAGAGTTGAGGGAAGCAAACAAATATACATGTGATAGAAACAATCATGCATCTTCCTTGTAAGCACAAACAATTTTAACTTCAGAATACTAAACTCATAGCTAACAAGAAAGAAAGATAATGAAACAACATATCTACATGTATTTGTTCTCTACTTAAACTCAAAGTGTTGTTGCTATTGACCAATGCTAAGTTTGCCAAAACCAAATAGATTTAATCAATGCTCCCAAAGTGATACCAATACTAACAACAAGATCAATCACATAATAAAGATTGCAAACTAAAATAAGATGTGCAATATGTAAATGATAAAACTTCTCATTAATATTCCATAACGATAACTCACACCAAGGGACACATAGATAACCAACTAAAGAGAGATACTTCCATACCGCAACACATCTTATATGATAACTTCCCTACTCATGATATGACACTACTTGATAATAAAAAGGTAAAAGATAGTGATGATGTGATACCGTGGCACTCCCCCAAGCTTGGAACAAACCAAGGGGATGCCAATACCGATGATGAATTACTCCTTCGGTGATGGCCCGTTCCTCCGATCCTTAAAGATCTCCTTCAGCTTCAGCTTCTCAGTTTGGCAGTTCTGCACTAAGACCCGAAGAGATTCATTGTTATCTGAAAGTGGCGGTGGCGGCCTTGTGATAGGAATTGAGTAATATTCTAGCATTCTGCGAAGTCGGTTGTTCTCCTCAAGAAGTATCTCCACTTCCCTTCTCAGCGCACGGTATTGATCACAAAACTCATCGGTAACCCGTAGTGCTTCCTCCACACAAGGGAAAGAGTCGAGGCTAAGAGCAGGCGGTAGAGGTCCCTGCAGGTTATGAGAAAAAGAACGTCCAGTGTTAACCGATCCCACCAAGATTGGCTTACTCTCCGCAGTTTCCCGCTTCCTTTTCATTGATGACATCTCCTTTACTTCCTCCGAAGGCTCCTTGTCCTTGTTGTCGGAGACCATGGTGCTTCTAGATCAAAACAGACCCTAGCAGAAATAGCTCGAAACAAAACGCGACGGGAAAATGATATACGAACCTCCAGGGGTCCGGGGGATTATATAGCAGGAATTTTCACGACAGAAGGAAAGTACCAGGTCGAACAAGAGTCGGAGAGGGATGATGTCTACGGGTGCTTCTATTCTTGTAGACAGTGTTGGGCCTCCAAGAGTAGAGGTTTGTAGAACAGCAGCAAGTTTCCCTTAAGTGGATCACCCAAGGTTTATCGAACTCAGGGAGGAAGAGGTCAAAGATATCCCTCTCATGCTACCCTGCAACCACAAAGCAAGAAGTCTCTTGTGTCCCCAACACACCTAATAGGTGCACTAGTTCGGCGAAGAGATAGTGAAATACAAGTGGTATGAATGAATATAAGCAGTAGTAACGGCGCCAGAAAAGTGCTTGTCAAGGCAGCATTGATGGTAGTAATATTGCAGGAAGTAAAGATGCAAGAAACAGTAAACAAGCAGCGATAGCAGTATTTAGGAACAAGGCCTAGGGATCATACTTTCACTAGTGGACACTCTCAACATTGATCACATAACAGAATAAATAGATAGATGCTAGACTCTACACCCTCTTGTTGGATGATGAACACCACTAACTGTGTAGGATTACACGAACCCTCAATGCCGGAGTTAACAAGCTCCACAATATTCAATGTTCATATTTAAATAGCCTTAGAGTGCATGACAGATCAACATAACCAAACCAAGTACTAACATAGCATGCACACTGTCACCTTCACACTACGAAAGGAGGAATAGATCACATCAATACTATCATAGCAATAGTTAACTTCATAATCTACAAGAGATCACAATCATAGCCTACGCCAAGTACTACACGATGCACACACTATCACCATTACACCGTGCAGGAGGAATAAACTACTTTAATAACATCACTAGAGTAGCACACAGATAAATTGTGATACAAAACACATTGCAATCATAAAGGGATATAAATAAGCACTTCACTATGCTATTCATAACAGTGAATAAGTATTCTGTGAATATAGCCTAAGAGACCCACACGGTGCACACACTGTCGCCTTTACACACGTGGGACAAGGAGTCTCCGGAGATCACATAAGTAAAACCCACTTGACTAGCACAATGACATCTAGATTACAAGCATCATCATATGAATCTCAATCATGTAAGGCAGCTCATGAGATTATTGTATTGAAGTACATAGGAGAGAGATTAACCACATAGCTACCGGTACAGCCCCGAGCCTCGATGGAGAACTACTCCCTCCTCATGGGAGACAGCAGCGTTGATGAAGATGGCGGTGGTGTCGATGGAGAAGCCTTCCGGGGGCACTTCCCCGTCCCGGCGGCGTGCCGGAACCGAGACTCTGTCCCCCAGATCTTGGCTTCGCGATGGCGGCGGCTCTGGAAGGTTTCTCGTACCGTGGATTTTTTTTCTCGTGTTTTAGGTCAGGGACCTTTATATAGGCGAAGAGGCGGCGTCAGAAGGTCAACGAGGCGACGACACAACAGGAGGCGCGGGCCCCCCCTTGGCCGCGCCGGCCTACTGTTTGGTGGGCCTGTGGCCCCCCTCTGGCGGCTCTCGGGTGTTCTGGAAGCTTCATGCAATCCTAAGATGCTGGGCGTTGATTTCGTCCGATTTCGAGAATATTTCCTTACTAGGATTTCTGAAACCAAAACAGCAGAAAACAGCAACTGGCCCTTCGGCATCTCGTCAATAGGTTAGTTCCGGAAAACGCATAAATATGACATAAAGTATGCATAAAACATGTAGATATCATCAATAATGTGGCATGGAACATAAGAAATTATCGATACGTCGGAGACGTATCAAGGGACACCGAGGGGCTCTCCTCATAGGGCGGCGCGGCCAGGCTGGGGCCCGCGCCGGCCTATGGGGGCACGCCCTCGTGCGTCTCCTCCACTCCGTTTCGATCTCGTAATTTTTCATATTTTCCGAAAATAGCAAAAACATTGTTCGTAAAGTTAAACGCGAACTTTTTATTACCAGTACTGTTACCTATTCAAAGTCGAACTCTGCGGAACTGTCAATTTGACCTTTGATGAAAGCTTCTGGAGTTACCACTTGAATAACATCAACATCTTTATTATAAGAATCTCCAGAGATATAATGCTTGAGTCTTTGTCCATTCACTACTTGTGTGGCATCACCTTGCAGAGAACTAATTTTAATTGCCCCTGAACGATACACCTCCACAATGACATATGGTCCTTCCCATTTTGAGAGTAATTTCCCCGCAAAGAATCTAAGACGAGACCGATACAATAGGACTTTATCTCCAACATTAAATTCTCTTTTGATAATTCTTCTATCATGCCATTTCTTAACTTTCTCCTTAAAGAGTTTAGCATTTTCATATGCTTCATTTCTCCATTCATCTAAAGAACTCAATTGTAGCAACCTTTTCTTACCGGCAAGTTTAGGATCTTTATTTAGTTCTCTTACAGCCCAATAAGCTTTGTGCTCTAGTTCTAAAGGTAAATGAAAAGCTTTCCCATAAACCATTTTATACGGTGACATACCCATAGGATTTTTATAAGCAGTTCTATAAGCCCATAGCGCTTCCTTTAATTTACTAGCCCAATTCTTTCTAGATTTATTAACGGTCTTTCCCAAAATAGATTTAATCTCCCTATTTGATAATTCTACTTGCCCACTAGTTTGAGGATGATAAGCGGAAGCAATTCTATGATTAATACCATACTTAGCAAGAGTTTTTCTAAAACCTCCATGAATAAAATGAGAACCTCCATCAGTCATAATATATCTAGGTACTCCAAATCTAGGAAAAATAATATCTAAAAGCATTTTTAAAGAAGTCTCACCATCAGCACTTTTTGTGGGTATAGCTTCCACCCATTTAGTAACATAATCAACAGCGACAAGAATATGAGTGTTACCTTCTGAAGAAGGGAAAGGACCCATGAAGTCAAATCCCCAACAATCGAATGGTTCAATAACAAGAGTATAATTCATAGGCATTTCATTGCGTCTGGAGATATTACCAACCCTTTGACATTCATCACAAGATAAAATAAACTTCCTTGCATCTTTGAAGAGAGTTGGCCAATAAAAACCTGATTGTAGAACCTTTTGCGCGGTTCTATCTCCGGCGTGATGTCCTCCGTAAGCACTACCATGACACTTACTCAATATCTCTTCTTGTTCATATTCGGGAACACATCTTCGCATAATACCATCCACTCCTTCTTTATATAAGTGCGGGTCATCCCAAAAATAATGCCTCAAGTCATAAAAGAATTTTCTCCTTTGCTGAGCTGAAAAGGTTGGAGGCAAGTACTTGGAAACAATAAAGTTAGCATAATCAGCATACCAAGGACTTTCTCGCGAGTTCACCTTTATTACAGCCAATTGTTCATTTGTAAAACTATCATTAACAGGAATAGGATCATAAGCAATATTTTCCAATCTAGATAAATTATCAGCAACAGGATTATCAGCACCTTTCCTATCTATAATATGTAAATCAAATTCTTGCAACAGAAGTACCCATCTAATAAGCCTTGGCTTAGCATCTTTCTTTGTCATAAGGTATCTAATTGCAGCATGATCAGTATGGATCATGACTTTTGAATCGACAATATAGGATCTAAACTTGTCACAAGCAAATACTACAGCTAATAATTCTTTTTCAGTTGTAGCATAATTTCTTTGAGCAGCATCAAGAGTTTTGCTAGCATAATGAATAGCATTCAATTTTTTATCTACCAGCTGTCCAAGAACATCGCCTACAGCAAAATCACTAGCATCACACATAATTTCAAAAGGTAAGTTCCAATCAGGAGGTTCAACTACAGGAGCAGTTGTTAAGGCTTTCTTTAGAGTTTCAAAAGCTTCCTTACAATCATCGTCAAAAACAAAAGGTACATCCTTTTGAAGAAGATTAGTAAGAGGCTTTGAAATCTTGGAGAAATCTTTAATAAATCTCCTATAAAACCCAGCATGACCAAGAACACTACGAATACCTTTAACATCCCTCGGATAGGGCATCTTCTCAATTGCTTCAACTTTAGCTATATCAACTTCAATACCTCTCTCGGAAATTTTATGTCCCAATACAATTCCTTCATTAACCATAAAGTGGCATTTCTCCCAATTAAGAACAAGGTTAGTTTCTTCACATCTCTGCAAAACTTTATCGAGGTTTCGCAAGCAATTATCAAAAGAATTACCATAGACAGAAAAATCATCCATGAATACCTCTACAATATTCTCACAAAAGCCATGAAAAATAGCAGACATGCATCTTTGAAAAGTAGCAGGAGCATTACATAAACCAAAAGGCATACATCTATAAGCATAAGTTCCATACACTACAAGAAAAGTTGCCATGGCCGACGAAGTTGAAGTCGCGCCGTGGTTGCTGGTGTACCATGGCCGACGATTTTTGGTCTCTCCGTTGTGCATGTCAAAACGTTTTTTTCTCGTTTTTGAGGCCACCTAGCCCGACGAAAACGGCCAAAATGTCGCGTATGGTGGCTCGGGACGTGGTGCATCTCGAAATCTCGGGTTCGCCGGCCGAGTCAACGCAAATCCGCACCGCCGAGGGATGTAGGGCCCAGATGGCAGCCTCTCTGGCATTGTTTTTTTTCTCGATCACGCCATCTCGTTCGACGTTCTCGGATCGAGCCGTTTACGATGCAGGATCATGGGTCCCGCATGTCATCCTCTATGAACCAAAATTCTTTCTATTCTTGGATTTTTTTTTGATCCCCTGATTTCTGGCTACTTCCTTTTTCTTTTGATCCCTTGCCGCCTTGGAAACGTTGAGACCGCTGCTGCTAAATGGGACCCGCATGTCATCCTCTATGTGCAATCAACTTTCTTTTCTTGGAGTTTTTTTGGCACCTCAAATTTGGTCACTTGCCTTTTTCTTTCGATCCCCTGCCGCCTCTCAAACGGTGATACCGCTGCTGCTAACTGGGACCCGCATGTCATCCTCTATGTACTATAAAACTTTCTTTTCTTGAATTATTTTTGGCACCTCATATTTGGTCACTTACCTTTTTCTTTCGATCCCCTGCCGCCTCTCAAACGGTGATACCGCTGCTGCTAAATGGGACCCGCATGTCATCCTCTATGTACTATAAAACTTTCTTTTCTTGAATTATTTTTGGCTCCTCATATTTTTTCACTTGCCTTTTTCTTTCGATCCCCTGCCGCCTCTCAAACGGTGATACCGCTGCTGCTAAATGGGACCCGCATGTCATCCTCTATGTACTATAAAACTTTCTTTTCTTGAATTATTTTTGGCTCCTGATATTTTTTCACTTGCCTTTTTCTTTCGATCTCATGCCACGTTTGAAACGTTGAGGAACCTGCAGTCTCATGGGACCCGCATGTCATCCTCTATGTACTATAAAAGTTCATTTTCTTGGTTTTTTTTCAATATCTGATTTTTGGGAATTTCATTTTTTCTTTTGATCCACTGCCGCATCTCAAACGGTGATACCGCTCGCTAAATGGGACCCGCATGTCATCCTCTATGTACTATAAAACTTTCTTTTCTTGAATTATTTTTGGCTCCTCATATTTGGTCACTTGCCTTTTTCTTTCGATCTCATGCCACGTTTGAAACGTTGAGGAACCTGCTGGCTCATGGGACCCGCATGTCATCCTCTATGTGCTATAAAAGTTTATTTTCTTTATTTTTTTTCACCCTCTGATTTTTGGCTATTTCCTTTTTCTTTTGATCCCCTGCCGCCTTGGAAACGTTGGGTAAGCTGCTGACTCATGGGACCCGCATGTCATCCTCTATGTACAATCAACTTTCTTTTTCTTTTGATCTCAAGCCGCATTTGAAACGTTGAGACCGCTGCTGCTAAATGGGACCCGCATGTCATCCTCTATGTACAATAAAGTTTCTTTTCTTGGATTATCTTTGGCTCCTGATATTTTGTCACTTGCCTTTTTCTTTCGATCTCATGCCGCCTTTGAAACGTTGAGTAAGCTGCTGGCTCATGGGTCCCGCATGTCATCCTCTACGAACAATAAAAGTTTGCTTTCTTGGAGTTATTTTTGACCCCTAATTTCTGGCTATTTGCCTTTTTCTTTTGATCTCCTGTCCCCTCTGAAACGATGAGGACGCTGTTGGCAGGTCGGTCCCACATGTCATCCTATATGAACAATAAAAGTTTCCTTTGATGGATTTATTTTGAACCCCTAATTAATTTCTGGATATTTCCCCTGCCGCCTTGGAATCGTTGAGGATGCTGCTGCCTCATGGGTCCCGCATGTCATCCTCTCAGAATGGTAAATGTTTATTTTCTTGGATTTTGTTGACCAAACGATTTTTGGCTTATTTTTTCTTTCGATCACCTGCAGCCTTTAAAACGTTGAGGACGCTGCTGGCTCACGGGTCCCACATGTCAACCTCTATGAACAATAAACGCTGAGGATGCTGCTGCCTCATGGGTCCCGCATGTCATCCTCTATGTACAATCAAGTTTCTTTTCTTGAATTTTTTAGCAACAGATTTTTGGTTTATTTTTTCTTTCCATCCCTGCCGCCTTTAAAACGTTGACGACGCTGTTGGCTCATGGGTCCCCGATGTCAGCCTCCCCGTACAAGAAACATATGATATCTTGATTATTTTGCAGACAATAAACAATGTATTGCGCTCTGAGCTATTTCAAACGGATAATTAAATCTTTATTTTTACATAAACAAACTTATATGTTGAATCTCCTTGTTTTTTGTCTTTGCGAAGCATAGGACTTTCCTGTTTTTTTAGAAAATTCGGAACTTTCCTGTTTTGGAGTGGGCTGAAATTGTACGAGTCAAAAGGCCAAGCAGGATAGTTCGAAGGCCCAGATGTCCAGATGCAGCCCAATTGAAATCTTTCTTCTTGGATTTTTTCACCCCCTGATTTCTGGCTACTTCATTTTTCTTTTGGTTCTGTGCCGCCTTGGAAACGTTGAGACCGCTGCTGCAAAATGGGACCCGCATGTCATCCTCTACGTACAATAAAATTTCTTTTCTTGGATTATTTTTGGCTCCTGATATTTGGTCACTTGCCTTTTTCTTTCGATCCCGTGCAGCCTCTCAAACGGTGATACCGCTGCTGCTAATTGGGACCCGCATGTCATCCTCTATGTACAATCAAGTTTCTTTTCTTGAATTATTTTTGGCTCCTGAATTTTGGTCACTTGCCTTTTTCTTTCGATCTCATGCCACGTTTGAAACGTTGAGGAACCTGCTGGCTCATGGGACCCGCATGTCATCCTCTATGTACTATAAAAGTTCATTTTCTTTGTTTTTTTTCACCCTCTGATTTTTGGCTATTTCCTTTTTCTTTTGATCCCCTGCCGCCTTGGAAACGTTGAGTAAGCTGCTAGCTCATGGGACCCGCATGTCATCCTCTATGTCCATCAACTTTATTTTCTTGGATTTTTTTGACCCCCTAATTTCTGGCTACTTTCTTTTTCTTTTGATCTCAAGCCGTATTTGAAAAGTTGGGACCGCTGCTGCAAAATGGGACCCGCATGTCATCCTCTATGTAAATAAAGTTTCTTTTCTTGGATTATCTTGGGCTCCTGATATTTTGTCACTTGCCTTTTTCTTTTGATCTCATGCCGCCTTTGAAACGTTAAGTAAGCTGCTGGCTCATGGGTCCCGCATGTCATCCTCTACGAACAATAATAGTTTCCTTTCTTGGAGTTATTTTTTACCCCTAATTTCTGGCTATTTGCCTTTTTCTTTTGATCTCCTGCCCCCTTTGAAACGATGAGGACGCTGTTGGCAGGTCGGTCCCACATGTCATCATCTATGAACAATAAAACTTTCCTTTGATGGATTTATTTTGAACCCCTAATTAATTTCTGGATATTTCCTTTTTTTCTTTTGATCCCCTGCCGCCTTGGAATCGTTGAGGATGCTGCTGCCTCATGGGTCCCGCATGTCATCCTCTCAGAACGGTAAAAGTTTATTTTCTTGGATTTTGAATACCAAATGATTTTTGGCTTATTTTTTCTTTCGATCTCCTGCCGCCTTTAAAACGTTGAGGACGCTGCTGGCTCACGGGTCCCACATGTCAGCCTCTAACATTAAACGCTGAGGATGCTGCTGCCTCATGGGTCCCGCATGTTATCCTCTCAGAACGAAAATGTTTATTTTCTTGGATTTTGTACCAACAGATTTTTGGTTTATTTTTTCTTTCCATCCCTGTCGCCTTTAAAACGTTGACGACGCTGCTGGCGCATGGGTCCCCGATGTCAGCCTCCCCGTATAAGAAACATGTGATATCTTGATTATTTTGCAGACAATAAACATTGTATTTTGCTCTGAGCTATTGCAAAGGGATAAATTAAATCTTTATTTTTACATAAACAAACTTATATGTTGAATCTCCTTGTTTTTTTTGTCTTTGCGAGGCATAGGACTTTCCTGTTTTGGAATGGGCTGAAATTGTACGAATCAAAAGGCGTCCAGCGGGATAGTTTGAAGGCCCAGATGGCCAGAAGCAGCCCAATTGAAATATTCCTTTTCTTGGATTTTTTGACACCCTTATTTCTGGCTACTTCCTTTTTCTTTTGGTCATGTGCCGCCTTGGAAACATTGAGACCGCTGCTGCAAAATGGGACCGGCATGTCATCCTCTATGTACAATAGAAGTTTCTTTTCTTGGATTATTTTTGGCTCCTGATATTTGGCACTTGTCTTTTTCTTTCGATCTAATGCCGACTTTGAAACCTTCAGACCGGTGCTGCAAAATGGGACCCGCATGTCATTCTCTATGCACAATAAAGTTTCTTTTCTTAGATTATTTTTGGCTCCTGATATTTGGTCACTTTCCTTTTCCTTTCGATCTCATGCCGCCTTTGAAACGTTGAGGAAGCTGCTGGCTCATGGGTCCCGCATGTCATACTCTATGAACAATAAAGTGTCCTTCATTGGATTTATTTTTTACCTCTAATTTCTGGCTATTTACCGTTTTCTTTTGATCCCCTGCCCCCTTTGAAACGATGAGGACGCTACTGGCAGGTCGGTCCCACATCCTCTAGGAACAATAAAAGTTTCCTATGATGGATTTATTTTTGACCCTTTTGATCCCCTGCCGCCTTGTAATCGCTGAGGATGCTGCTGCCTCATGGGTCCCGCATGTCAGCCTCTCAGAACGGTAAATGTTTCTTTTCTTGGATTTTTTTACCAACTGATTTTTGGCCTTTGTCTTTCTATCTCCTGCCGCCTTTAACACGTTGGGGACACGCTGCCGGCTCAGGGGTCCCACATGTTAGCCTCTATGAACAATAAACCTTTTGTTTGATTTATTATTGACCCATAATTTCTTGGTATTTGCCTTTTTCTTTCGATCTCATGCCGCCTCTGAAACGTTGAGACGCAGGCTCATGGGTCCCTGTCAGCCTCTATGAACAGTAAACGTTTCCTTTGTTTGATTTATTTTTGACCCTAATTACTGGCTATTTGCCTTTTTTTATCCCCTGCCGCCTTTGAAACTAAGAGGACGCTGCTGGCCCATGGGTCCCACATCTCAGCCTCTCTGAACGATAAACCTTTCCTTTCTTTTTTTCCGATCCCGTGCCGCCTTGGAAAATGTGAGACCGCTCCTGCAAAACGGGACCCATATGTCATCCTCTATGTACAATAAAAGTTTCTTTCCTTGGATTATTTTTGGCACCTGATATATGGTCACTTGCCTTTTTTCGATCCCCTGCCGCCTTTGAAACGCTGAGGACGCTGCTGGCTCGTGGGTCCCACATGTCAGCCTCTATGAACAATAAACATTTCATTTCTTGGATTTATTTTTGACCGCTGATTTCTGGGAACTTTGCTTTTTCTTTCGATCCCCTGCCGCCTTTGTTAAAGTTGAGGACGCTGCTGCAAAATGCGTCCCACATGTCAGCTTCTCTGTACGATAATTGTTTCCTTTCTTGGATTTTTTTCCACGGCTGGCCGATGGGTCCACGATGTCAGCCTCTATGTACAAGAAATATGTGATTTCTCAATATGTTTTAACCCGAGATATGTAGGATACTTGCTTTTTTCGATCCCTTTTGTTTGTCTTTACCTTCAAATGTTGAGGGACGCTACTGGCAAATGGGTCCTGCTCTAGCATTCTCAACTGAAGGAAAAACTGAAATATTGCCTATTCATTTGTTTTTCGTACTCCATGCACATAATCCATACTAACTGTTGATCCGGGTTTTAGTTCAACTTAATTAGTTCAAATTTGATCTACGAGGAAGTATGTAATATATTTTGGGTTCACAACACTACACTTGTTAACAACAATCTGATGAAGAGGTTTGTCATTTTTTTTAAACTACAAATACACTCTAAGATCATGCAACCGATAGAATAAATCTTGGAACTTTAAATAATTTATGAAAATTTTGAAATCAACTATATGAATATATCAAAATATAGAGCCCATGTAGATGCAAAGATACATCAAGCTTATGCGCATTTAAAAAAGAATCATAATCATAATTGATACGAAATAAAAATAACTTTATATTTAGAATCTCGGTTTCTTGAGGGCCAATCATAGGATCTCCGTGTTTAAATTAGGAAGGGCCCCAATGGCATGAGTCGGAGGCCCATTAAATGTTTTTGGATTGTTATCAGCGAAGCAAGCAGGCTGACAGCAATCACCATGTACATGGCCGGCGGCAGCCCAAAAGTACAAACAATTGGCCCATGCAGGGAAGGTAGTACTTTTTTTTATTGGGAAGATTGTCTGGGCTAACCCAAAAAAAAAGTGGTGCTACATGGGGTAGCACTTGAACCCGGAATGAGACCATGAACAGTACATATGCTACATGCTACAGTACTTAGTTCTTAGCTATCTATTTTCGATCCAACGTCCAAATCTACAAAACAACCAACTGTTCATCTGTGCTTGCTGATGTCAAGGCACTGGATCCTGGACGCTTGAACCCATGATCGTTACTGAGGGTTGCCTATTTGCGCATAATATGTTTTGTCAGCGGGCACTTCACTAGTTTGTGCAAAACATATCCAGCGCAGGATTCGAAAAAATAACACGTTTTTTTCTTTACGGAAACAACAGAACATCTCATGTTCATCACAATCCAGCCAACATAAGCACATAATAATTAATAGTACAACTAGAGAGCTGTACATATAAATAAGGTTTGTCAAGCTTCATGCACTAGCCAACGCAACCAAAAGTCCGAATTGATGGAAAGGGCTAGGCAATCCACTTATACATCTCAACACAAGGAGACTCTCAAGAGGCATATACGTGGACTCCGAGGAGGGCAACGGAGGGCAGCACCAATTTTTAGGATAAATTACGAAAGCCAGGTCTCGAACTCGAGACCCTGGGCTCTGATACCATGCCAAGCTTCATACACAAGCCAACGCAACCAAAAGTCCGAACTAATGGAAAGGGCTAGGCAATCCACTTATACATATCAACATCCCCCCCACATGTGACCACAATCCAGTAATGGTACCATCATGTTCACCACAATACATCATCATTATACTACAGAACATTTGTAAGACAACTTAATACAGCTGTGATTCATTTTGTTGCCCCACGATGGGTGATAACCTGAACACCATATAACCTTCTCACAACAATTGTAACCAAATATGAGCACCTGCAATGATTTGCTGTCAATCTTCTTGAAGGTCATGAGGTATCCTACCTTCAAGTCATGTGCTTTGACAAACTCTGGCCATCCTGCGTCCATTAAAACATTGCCATCTTGTTGCTTCAGGTCCACAATCCAGGTGCATGCAGTGGACATCTTCAGGTTGATGGACTCTGGACACCCACCGTAAAACCAGGGTAGAACACGACTGGGGATGGTAATCACCCTCTAACTCCGATGTACATAGTACCTTGCAGAAGCTGTCAGCGGTATTCTCCTCATCGATGCGCCTAAACACCTTGCACACTAGGGCTGGCTCTACAGATGTCTCCTTCCATGATAAGCTCTCTCCAAGCTTGAGCTTCTTGTTTGAACACTGCAAAAAAGAGGCCTCAATTAGATAATGCCTCTAGCTTCTGACCGTAATTCCAAGCAAATGCATAATCAAAGGCACCTAGCAAAGTCAGCGGATCATTGTTCTTATCGAACACACAGTCTAAACAATAAGCTTCTGAATCTAGCTAGGCTGATATGTACAACCTTGTATCATCAAATTATTCAGCATAGTGTATCATTGTATCGCAGAAGCCAAATCGATATAAATAGTAGCTATGAGAATAGAAATCAAGCTAGCATGAGCCATGCATGCTTGCTGGCTAGGTCTAGCATCAGAGTAATGCATCTGCAGTTCATCATCCGCCAGTACAGATCGACCAAGCAAACAAAAAAAAATCAGCGTCGGCCTAAAGAGTCCATAAGCCAGACATGCATGCTCGGTGTCCTCATATGTGATTATCGGCCGTGGATTGACCAATATCATATTTGAACGATTATTATTGCACACATTAGATCCAGTCCCAACCTAGCTAGCATGCGTGCATGTGTAGCCCGAGTCTTTACCAGAGGATTAATATATACACTGGATGAGAGAAATAGTCTATATCAAACAATGCTAAGCAACCGGCAATACAGCTTAGATATAATAAAGATGTGACCGGCAACCCTAGTGATTCGGGGGAAACATACCGCCATTGCAGCCATGGACCGAGAGAATCGGGGATGCCGCGCCGCCTTAGTGGAGTTTTTAGGTGCGACGTCGCCGCATCCGTAGAGGACGGAGTCCAAGCCGCGTAGTCCGAGCGGTGGTGGACGCCGGTGGTGTAGGGAGAGGACTCAGGGGAGATGGACGGCGAGGGATCTGGGGAGATCTGAACATGAGGGGGCTGTGAGAAACTGAGAATGATACATCAGCAAGGGAATAAATGCGCGTGTCCCCCCGGTCAAAAAAAATGCGCGTTTCTTGGAGGAACGAAGCCAGGTACGCAGGAATCCACACAGAAAACTTCACCCGGCGGGTCACTGGGCTTTATCAGTATCTAGTGGGGCCCGGACCTACATACCAGTGAGACAGGTCGTGTGGGTTATGATCCGATCAGTGTGCACACAGAAATTGCATTCAGAGCTAAGGGCCTCAGACTACGTTGTACTATACAGTATATCCGTTTCTTTTGGTAAAATGAAAACGATACTCCATCTGATCCTCATTACTTGATGATAAAATGGATGTCTCTACAACTAATATGTGTCTAGATACATCTATATGAGAGCGTCTGTGTTTGTACTGTGTATCTCAAAAAAAAATGAATCGGAGGGAGCATTAAGAGGTGTAAAAAAAAACTGCAAACAAACATGGATGTAAGCAGTTGAGTATTAAACCAGTGCGTAAAATACCTTTATATCTCGACCATGTAACAATGAATATGAGAAGTTTTGGGGGTTTGACCATCTGCACTTGTGTTCGCTACAATCGTTCGCTACAATCAGATCAAAAAAATTGGTCACTTTTACACTTCCTAAAATAAAATGTATTTTTCCCTGAGATTTTACAAGCTCGTACAAGAAAGCATTGACTACATATGGGATATATCACATTTACACTTACAAATCTATGAATATTTCAAAATGTTGAGCTCCATGTAGCTAGGTATAATACAAATCATCAGACCGCACATTGAAACTACCGCAGCATATCACAGTAAATTAAAGTAAAATAAAACATGTCTAACATATACTATATTAGCTAATTAACAAAGTCTCATCACAGTGTATCTGATCCCCAGTTCAGCTTAATACAAAAACCAAGTTCAGCATGAACATCAGCAGGGCACTACCCCAGGTCCAAAAGCAGCATCTAGTTAATTCAATAAAATATTGAGGTGTTTCTGATCCCCTCTTTCTAAAAGCACTGTAGATCATGCATGCAACTAAGGGTGATCAGCACAAAATATTACCCTCTGGGTGGAGGTGTTACAGTCGTAGATCAACACATTCATCAAGGAAGTGTCTTTCACCTCGAAGACGAGAATGTCATCGAGCTGCAGTTCATGCGCCTCTGCAAACCCGAACCAACCATCCTTCAAGACCAGTTCACCCTGGTACTTATCGATGTGCACATACCAGGCGCAGCCTACGCTCGTCTTGAGCTTGATAGGTCTGGGAAGAATCACTTTCAGACATTGCTTGAATTCTCTGGGGATGACCAACATATACATGTCATCGTTGCCATCCAGTTGCACATAGAAGCGCGAGGGCTGAGGAGGGTCCGCCGAGTGACCAACCCGTTTAGGGCGGCCTTTCCCTCGCCCTTTTAATATAAAACGTTGAATTGCTGCATCACGCCTGCCCGTCACCTTTGGCTTTTTGGCTAGTGAGTTTCTTTGAATTCTGAACTTGGGGGGGGGGGGGGTGCAGAGGACATGTACAATCGACAGTCCTAAGACGTAGTTGCTCATTGACGTTGGAGCGAGTTTGCTTCTGCATCTAGTTAAGCACGGTATATATCAATCAACAGCATATAAATCAGAACGTAACATACATGGAGAAAATGCATCTAGCTATCTCTTTAATTAGTTTGCACAAAATCTAGCAATAGCAAGACAATTTGATTTTACAGGTACTGAGGAAGCTTTCAGACTTTCTGAAACAGGTAACATGGAGCATATATTTGTATGTTCAGACCGCCAAACCCTGCTATGTGATGGAAACTATTACTTAACATCTTTTTTTGCCAGAACTAGTACTTAACATCTACTGTTTCCCGTCATTAAAAAAACATTTGCAGAAGAATACTACTACGGTTTCCCATCATTAAAGAAAAAAGAACTTGTTTAAAACCCCAACTATCATTGACTACTTACACCTGCATCCTAGTGAGTTCAGGACAACTTACAGCCACTTTTGGTGGTGCCGCCACCGGAGAAGACCGTGCCATGGGGGTTGGGGTCGGCGCAGCCGGAGAAGCTGGTGCCGCCGCCAGGGAAATCAGTGCCGAGCCAGATGGTGCTTCCAGCGGAGAAGAAAGTACCGCGAGAGATGGAACCGACGCTGTCAAAGGGTAAGAAACGGATGTACTCGTAGATCCTTCTCTAGTCACGATCTGGATAGAAGAGACTGGACGTCCATCAAGCTGCTGGAGGATGCGGTGGATCAAATCGGCTGAGTTCAGGAAATATCGACGATGTTCATCTGTGTCGGCGACCGTTACCGCCAGGCAGCTGCCGGTGGAGGGAGGAGGCGAGCCGTTCATGGCAGTCATTAGTGTAAAAGAGGTGAAGTAGGTGGGAGAGATAGAGGGTTCGGGACTGAAGTAATTGTAGTCTGCTCTCTCATTTTTACAAGCATGCGTCCTCAGGCAGATTTTTTTTTAGATGCGTACTCAGGCTGCTTTGTCAAACCAGGGCCTCAATGAAGCTCAGTTAACTATTTCTCCACTAAAAGCGCGCTATAGCATATCTAGAGGGTCCACGCTTAGTAATTTTGCACGCTGTGGCGCTATTTGCGAAACAGCATGCTATATCGCCCTACTTCATAGTGTTAGCGCGCTATTTTTTTCAGGCAAGTTGCTTTCACTTTTTCGTGGTGATGAACTACAATCTGTTGGTTCCACTTCTAAGTCAGAAGATAATATCGCTCATGCTAATATGTTTTAATAAATAATTTATACTATGTTGTTGCCTTGTGAAATGTTGATGTTAGCCTTCTAAAATACTTGAGATCTATTTCTATATGTGGTTATGTATGTATGATTTAGTCACTTTTGGACTATAATCACTATATATATCTATTCGCTCTAGTAAAATTATTTATTTTTAGGCTATATTTAGTATTATTTTGAAAATGCTATTTAAAATATACCACACTATTACCATGATATAGCGTTCATATCGTTTGAAGGAGGCTGCCGCTAATTCATTTAACACGCTATTTTAAACATTGGTTAAGACGCGTTTGGCGGCCTGCATCCAGGCTGGTGGGGAAATACCGTACCCAAGTGCTTAAAAGATTGCAACTTTTAGCAGGAAAACATTAGGGCACGTCCAACACAGGCGCTACTGCAAGGGGCGTGAAACTCTTTTCACCAGTCCTAGCTACAGCACCGGAACCAACAGGAAGTCAGTCTGCCATCAGCAATTAGCGTTGTAAGGAGAGTACCTGGAGGATTTTATAATCTTTTGACATTCATTTGTTCTCTATTAGCGCCATATAGTATATAGCATTGTAATGCCCTTATACTCCTCTCAACATTAAAAAAAAGGTGTGCATATACTAATAATAGTTGCTGAAATGAAACTAAAAATAAACAGACATGCACGGTTTACGAAGGATGTAAATACAGAGTTCATCACCATCCGTTTAAATAAGATTAGATTACTTCAATGTGGGCTACATACACACTAAAATGAGTAAACAGACACACTGAAATGGGTCAAGGTATATAAGATTCAGAAAAAAGGAAGAGCATATTAAGATACGGAACAGGTTACTGAATTGTTCAAATATATCGTACAAAAAAGATTATTTTCTCCAGAAAGATTCATGGCTCAGTTTAGGGTTGCATCAACATGCGGATATTTTTCAGACTAGGCTTAAACCACATTGTCGCATGTCGGGGAAATCCCCAACCTTCTTTTGGAAGGGTGATAACTCCCATGAGCTCATTTTCCCCTTGCTGCAGGTTACAACGACAAATACAACTAAATGCTGGTTCCCGAAATGCATAGTACGCGATGTACGTACACACAATTTGACCTCATGAATGGAGTCAATGTTCCATCAGGAGCATTGCCATCATTTATCTTCAGGTTCATTGGATAATTCAGTCCAATGAACAGAGAGTGTGTGCCAAGGCTGTCAACTCGACTCCAATTGGGTCCAATCAGGGATAGATCTTTCTCAAAAATATGTATGACAGGGGCAGGACACTCCCGCAGGATAAGGCCATTACCATCATGCAGAACTTCTGCAGGCTCAAGGTGATCATTGCTACGTATATACCGATCTTCATGGATGATCATCAAGCGCTTGCCATCGGCTGATCGAGCTAAAAACCATCTGCCAAATGGATCCTCCATCGGTGATGGGATCACGAATGGCAGGGCAAGGTGTGCATCTGCATTGTAAACGGAGACCAAAAAAAATTAGTGTTTGAATGGCTCAGGAAGACAATAATACCAGTAGCTGCAACTTCACATTTGTAGGATCAAATGGAGGATGCAGTCATTATACTTGTATAAAAACTCGAAGAAATAAAATTGTTCCATTTGAGATGTATGTTAATTACACTCATATTCATTGATGGTAGATACATGTCTCAACCTTATCTGATCCATGATTGTAAAGCTTTGAGTACATCGAATATTCAAATAAATTGAAAGTTTGCATGCATCAATTGATGAAGAGGCCAGGGCTAAGCTCCTTATTCATATTCTGACAAGAGCATGCAGTAACTAATTCAGGAATGCATTCATATACTGCAATAATCTGGTTTGGGTTGACAGATTAGTGCACTGCATATAGTACTGTAATTCGTTTGTAGCAATGGTTCAGTCAGGTTTGGATAATTAAATGGTGCACAGTCATTTGAAAGGTGAAAAAAATCTTATTGAGCAATTAGTTAATTCAGTTACAATATATCATGAATGCGCTTGATATTAAAATTTATTGCGAAGTATATCATATGGATTGAAGAATTACCGGCCTGTGATTGATCCCAGCAATATGTGGTGCCGGTCCACCCATCCACCGCAACAATGAAGCCGTTGTGCTCGATGGCGTCACTGTAATCTACACCCCAACTAGCAAGAGAGAATAACCTCCACTCCTGGCTACCATTAGCCAGTTAAGCGATTCCAGAATTGAATAGAGCGATGAGCTTGTAATCTGAGTAATGTCCAGCTTTTGTGGGCACTTCGCAAATTACAATCTTCAACAAAAACATGGCACGCCCATACGTCATGTACCTTTCAGGAGGCAAGTCGGGGAAGCCAATCCATTCCTCCCGAAAAATGTTGCAAGTTTTCGACGATGGTAGGGAGATTTCTTGGTGCGTGTAGATGTTCGCGAGGAACCAGTTCCCACCACTGTCCACGCCGGCGATCCAGTCGCCGTTCATGCCAACCCAGAATCTATTGTCCATGAACGGCAGGATGGCTGTGCGCCGAGGATGGTCGAGGGGCACAACGTGGTACACCGTGTGGTGCGCACTACTATCATCATAGTGCCAATGGGAAGAATCGGGCATCAGCAAGCAGGGTCCATCCCAATGGTGTAGATTCATGTTGTCGGCGACATGGCGGCACAGCGTTTTGGAGCATGCGGCCAGCCGGACGTCGACTGTAACATCCAGACTCTGGGCAATGAGATTGAACAGCTCGGCGGGGAGCTTCCCCCAGTCGCCATCCAGCTGGTCGTCGTTCGATGCCGCCATGGAGATGAGATGGATTTAAAAGGGCGGATGCAAGTATGTGTGATTGGAGTTTTGTAGGAGAGTCGAGCGGGAAGGAGGAGTGCTGCGGTTCTGCGGAGGGGTGAGGAGAGAAAGCTATGCAAATGGGAGATCTAGAGGATGAAAAAACTTGCTAGCAGCGGTTGGCGAGTGGAGAACGATGATGGAAGTGGAGAGCCAAGGATGGAAACGATGGAGGTGAAGAGTAGGAGTGGATATGACTTTTTTAATTCTTCAGCAGCTGCATCGAGGCGCCGAGTAAAACTTCGGCTAGGATAGCACGCCACTACGTCCTGGTGCAGTTACTGTCCCGTCAAATCAGTTTGACCACAGAAATGGTTTATTTATTACAGTATAACTTAATTTTTTCGAACAATATATACTACTCCATTTAATATACTCACTCCGATTCATATTACTTGTCAAATGATATGGATGAATCTAGAACTAAAATGTGTCTAGATATATCTATATTATAGTCAACTAAAATGAATCCGAGTTTGTTTGGTTCAAAGGATTTCTAAGGTATCTTGTACGGAGTAGGATTTTTACACATAGGGATTTTTCCTATAGAGCTTGCTTGATTCAAAGGATTGAGAACCCTCCAAAATACCTATGGATTGCTTTCTCTACAATCCTATCTCTTGGTAATATTGCTATGTGTCTATAACAACTATGAAATGAACTCAATCTCAATAGAAATTTCCTTTGTCTTTCCTAATCAAACAGCTAGTTATTTTATGTCTTCGTTTACAAATTAAGATAATTTTTAGGTTATAGGTAATCGTCGAGCTTATGTGATCATCTTTTATGATCAAACTTACTTGATCAGCCGCGGAGGCGCAAAGGAGCAGTGGTGTGCATTAATACGGCCGCATGGGGAAGGCACAGCTAGCGACGATGAGACGTATCGCCAGCATTGGCCTAGGGAACCGTCGCCACCATTAATAAAAGCTATCCCTTTGGGCACCATGTCTCCCACTACTCGTGTCACGCGCGCATGTGGGTTACGGATGGATGGGCTGGGGAAGCCGGACAGAAAACATGACAACCAGGGGGAAAATGAATAAAAATAATACAAAGTCGAAAATATTTCGAAAAATAAACTTTGTAAGAAACTCCATGCGTTTAGAAAATGCGAAGGCAATATGTTGAAACACGTCTAGACCACGTCTAGAACCACCGTCCCAAAGCTTAAGGATTATATTGATTTTTAGAAAGTCAAACTATGTTAAGTTTGACTAAGTTTTTACCAAAAGCATTAATATGCAAGATACAAAATCAATATTATTAGATAGAAAATAAATTATATTTTCATATGGTGTCTACAAAATATTATATGTGCTGATAGATTCTTCTAAGAGTTTGGTCGAACTTTACTTGGTTTGACTTTTCAAGAAAAATATACAAAGCTTTAAGCATTGGAACGGAGGTATTTTTCGAAGCACCTACATGTCTTTAGAAGACAAAAGAAAACATGGAGTAAGGTTGTTTTTTGTGCAAAAGTTTACGTCAAAATCTGGTTATTTGTGTAAAAAGAATCTCAAATTGTGTTATGTGCAAAAACTGCACCAAGAAGTGGTGGTATGTGCAATTTCCTCCGTCACACAAAAGGCAAGCCATTGATACATCCTTAATTGTGAATAATTACAAAGTAGTAGGCAGCTAATAAGTGCACATGATTAAACTGCTATGCGAGATCTTCAGCCACCAGAAGTCGTTCCCGTGCCTCTCTAGCATTGAAAATCACGTGTTCTGCGACTTCCATCAAAGAGACAAGCTGAGCTTTGATCCGTTCTCCCAGATGAATGGCCTCGTCACAACTCCTACGAGCACAGGCCGTGATCTCATCCACTTCTAGGAAAGACACCGCCTGCCTGTACCGAAATATCTTGATCCCTAACTCTCTGTTCTCCTCCCGCATGCTGGCAAGATCCAACTTCATCCTCCGACAAGATAAGCAAGGGGAGTGATCCTGCCAAAGGTAACAACAAACATATCGAGCGTTACCGGCAAACGAAGGGCACAAATTGGCTGATTAACGAATATGGTCACTAACATGTAGGACAGACTTAAGTGGTGTCTACATGTTAGTGACTCGAAGTACCCAAAAACCAACAACCCAAAGTCAGCTAGTAATATTAACCTCCGTCTTCAGCTCCTTCATCCTCTTGAACGGCGGGGAAGCTGGCAACTTATCTTCTTCTACGACCTCTCGCTGGAACCTGACGTCGAAGGATGAGAGATCCTGCGAACGGATGTGCTGCGCCTGCGCGTGCGATTCCCCAGGGCGCTTCTGGCGTAACTCGGAGTTCTCCGCGCCGAGATGCGGAAGTTCCGCTCCCGGGGCCTTGTTGACCCTAAGCCGAGATAGCTCCTGTGTAAGCCGACGAAAAATGTTCAAAATGTTACAGATCAGGCATATCATTACCAGTGCAAACGAGGTAAGTGAATCTCCGGGATCTCGCCCAACGACCGCGGTTGGTCCAATGCCACCACATCTTCTCCGAGATAGACTAACTCCTTTACATCATCTTCTCCGACATTGACTATCTCCTTTACATCATCTTCTGCTCCGAGCTTGACCATCTCCTTTACATCATCTTCTCCTGCGAGCTTGATCATCTGCCTCACATCATCTTCTCCGGCGATATCGACCCTCTCCTGCGGAAGATAACAGATATAAGTCCGAGTATTACCAGCAAAACGAAGGTAATTAAAAGAGGCGTAGTAACCCTTGTGTCCTGGCTAATCAACGGCGGGGACGCTGAGCCCGCATCGTCTCCTCCGAGATCTCCCTTCGCAGGCAGGATTGTTAGAGACAGTGTACTTCTGGTAGTAGTATTTATGCGTGGGGCGCCAGGGGGTCGAGAAGCTAGGACTGCATCTTCTCCTCCGAGCTCTTCCTTGGTAGACATGACAAATGAAACGAGGTGTGGGGGGCGTAAAAGGTATAAAATGGCAGACGGCCGCCCCGCCTCGGCCCTCCAAGGCTTATTTTTTTTGCCTTACTAAACTAAAAACCCTATTTTGCGTCTCACACGGACTGCCCTCAGAGGGCTGCATGCTCCCATGCGTGCAGGTCCCACACTTTAGTGAGCACAAGTCATATGCGGTAGGTAGGCAAACTTCCAACAATCTTCTTTGTCAAGTGAAGACACGTCGTCAAGACTCTCTCTCTCTCCCCCCTTTTGTCATTGAAAAAAAAAGAATATTAGACGGGCGCGTAGCCTGCACTGCAGGGGGGCGATTTTGACAAAAGTAATCCTTTTGGCGAAGAAAAACACAGAATAAGCCACACAAAAAGGTTTGTCCAGTGAAATAGATTGCTCAGAGGGTCAGTCCGTGCTTTTCTTTGCCAAAAGGGTTATTTCTGTCAAAATCGCCGCACTGCAGGTTTGCAGCACTGAAAAACCTTGCGTGCCAGTCAACATCACTTCCCGGATAGGTTGAAGCATTTCGAGGCCCTGACTGCTCTCCCTTCCTCTTCTCCTTCCGTGTGATCCCTCTTCCACCTTTTATCCTTTGCAACATTTGCAAAAAATTGTCCGTGACTTGTGCTCACTGAAGTGTGGGACCTCACGCATGGGAACCACACGTAAGTGACAGACATGTTGGTGTAATAATTCAGGTGATCATTATACTGTATTAGAACTCCGTACAAAGTTTCGTATGGATTCAAGGGTAGGAAAGCCAAGTTAACTTATTTACATGACATTATTTTTTCCATGAAGCCAAGTTAACTCATCTAACACTTGGTACATTTTGGTTATATATTCGAAATTTTACTTGAAACTTGTTGGTCATGCCATTTTACTACTCGCCTAACACTTTTTCCGCGCGTGAAGGGATGGGGTGGGCGTGATGCTACCCTAAATTTGTGGGACCCCAAAAAACTTGCAAATACGAGCGCTTCATCCAAAAGAAACACACTCTTGTCCCCTACCCCCCATGATTTTGACCTAAATTTGAAATCAAGCCAAAGGTGGTTCAAAAACGGCAATCGGAAATCATGGATTGTTCATCTTTTTTCTATATAGCTAGGGAAAATAGCAGACATGCCATACCAATGTTTTAGAAAAGAGCCCTTCAAAAAAGTATGGCAACATGTTGGAATTCGACCATCTTAATTTCTTCCCACGTGTGAGCTTTGGTACTACTACTACACAAGAACCATGTCAAACTTTTGAATCATGGCCCATTTTATGTATATATTTGCAACTTTTCATGCACGCATGAAAACTTTGCAAAATATGTGCATTTTGGGTTGTCGCACATAAATGTGTGTTTACTTGTCTGCCACCAATTAATCCAATTCTCATTTGTGGGGAAACATGACACGAGATGGCCATTTCCAAAGTTTCATGAATTATCTAAATGTGAATCCATATATGTACAATTTTTGGGGGCTAAATTTCATGTTTTAAACCTAGCTAGTATTTGACCAAGATTCAAATGGGCATAAAATTCAAAAAAAATCAGAAAAATGAAAAACCAAAGCACATAGCCTTCTTATGTCATATAGTAAGAATTCAAGTTGATAAACAAGGTCTAGACATATTAAAACTAGACAAATCATGTATCTACCCCTAACACTCTAAACTCTGTCTTATGAAGTCAAGCATGAAGAAGAGAAGTGGTTTTGGGTTTCAAACATGGAAATTTCAAAAACCTCCCAAAAGCTTCATTTTAGAGTGACTAAGAAGGATCCATGCTTACCTTTTAATTTTCAGATTTTAAACTTGTTTAAGTCTTTGTGAAACCTAGGATTTGACCAAGATTCAAATGGGTGTAAAAATTCAGGAAAAAAACCAGAAGAATGATAAACCAAAGCACATAGCATTCTTATGTCATATAGTAAGCATTCAAGTTGATTAACAAGGTCTAGACATATTCAAACTAGAAAATCATGTATATATCTGTCCCTAACCTTAAACTCTGTCTTATGAAGTCAATCATGAAGAGAAGTGGTTTTGGGTTTCAAACATGAAAATTTCAAGAACATCCCAAAAGTCGCTTCATTTTAGAGTGACTAAGAAGGATCCAGGCTTACCTTTTCGTTTTCATATTTTATACTTGTTTAAATCCAGGTCAAACATAGGATTTGACCAAGATTCAAATGGGCATAAAATAAAAAAAATAGAAGAATGAAAAACAAAAGCACATAGTCTTCTTATGTCATATTGTAAGCTTTCAAGTTGATAAACAAGGTTTAGACATGTTCAAACCAGACAAATCATGTATCTAGCCCCTAGCCATAAACTCGGTCGATCTTATGAAGTCTAGCATGAAGAGAAGTCGTATTGGTTTCAAACATGAAAATTTCAAGAACCACCCAAAATCTTCAAATGGGCATAAAATTCAAAAAACCAGAAAAATGAAAAACCAAAGCACATAGCCTTCTTATGTCATATAGTAAGCATTCAAGCTGATAAACAAGCATGTCTAGACATATTCAAACCCGACAAATCATGTATCTACCCCCTAACCCTAAACTCTGCATGTCTTATGAAGTCAACCATGAAGAGAAGTGGTTTTGGGTTTCAAACATTGAGATTTCAAGAACCCCCCAAAAGCTTCATTTTAGAATGACTAGCTAGGAAGGATCCAGGCTTACCTTTTCATTTTCATGTTATAGACTTGTTTAAATCTTGGTCAAACCTAGGATTTGACCAAGATTCAAATGGGCATAAACATTCAGAAAAACCAAAAAATCAAAAACCAAAGCACATATAGTCTTCTTATGTCATATAGTAAGAATTGAAGTTGATAAACAAGGTCTAGACATATTCAAACTAGACAAATCATGTATCTACCCCCTAAAGCCCTAAACTAGCTTTGTCTTATGAAGTCAAGCATGAAAAGAAATGGTTTTGGGTTTCAAATTAAACATGGAAATTTCAAGAACCCCCACCCCCCCAAAGCTTCATTTTGGAGTGACTAAGAAGGATCCAGGTTTACCTTTTCATTTTCATGTTTTAAACTGGTTTAGATCTTGGTCAAACCTATGATTTGACCACGACTCAAATGGGCATAAAAATTCAAAAAAAAAAAATGAAAAACCAAAGCACATAGCCTTCTTATGTCATATATAGTAAGCATTCAACTTGATGAACATGGCTGGTCTAGACATATTCATAATAGAAAAAACGTGTATCTACCCCCTAACGATTAACTCTGTCTTACTTATGAAGTCAAGCACGAAGAGATGTGGTTTTGGGTTTCAGACATGGAAATTTCAAAAACTTCCCAAAAGCTTAATTTTAGAGCGTGACTAAGAAGGATCCAAGCTTACCTTTTCATTTTCATGTTTTAAGCTTGTTTAAATATTGGTCAAACCTAGGATTTGACCAAGATTCAAATGGGCATAAAAATTCTGGAAAAATAAAAAAAATTAAAAACCAAAGCACATAGTCTTCTTAAGTCATATATATATATATAGTAAGCATATTCAAGTAGATAAACAAGGTCTAGACATATTCAAAACAGACAAATCCTGTATCTACCCCCTAACCCTAAACTCGGTCTTATGATGCATAGCATGAAGAGAAGTCGTTTTGGGTTTCAAACGTTTAAGCCAAAAGCCCAATTTCATATATTTCAAACTTATTCAAATTTGGTTCAAATTTGAAAGACATACAAGTTATAGCACACATAGTGCATACATGTTCACACATATTGCACTAGATGCTAATTAACCCTATAGTTTGAGGCCATTTGGATGAGGTCGAAAAAATTCTTGGATTAGAAATGGGGTTGTTCGAACCCCGTAGTTGGATTTTTTATGAACTTGATCTGTAGTACTGGGCAAAACCCTAGTTTAACCTATTTAATTATAGATTCGTAGGTTGATTTTTCTACCTTTTTATTATTATTACTATGCAGCACATGTGTGTTTGCCCGTCGAGTGAAACTCGGAGGAAGAGGGATCACTCGGAAGGAGAGAAGAAGGGAGAACATTATGGTGTCTCCCCTTTTTCGGGTGATGATGTTGACTTTTGTGCAGGGTTTGTCAGTGAGCAGGAGGTGCGAGCGAGCGAGCGAGTCGAGCGAGGCCGAGAATGAGAGAGATTTGTTTTTTTTGTGAGAGGGACAACCGAAGGATCCAGACGGACCCACAGACTTCCAAAACGCATCCTGATGCGTCTTCTCTTGACAAAGAAGATGGCTTGGAGTTTGCGTACCTACTGCACTTGACTTGTGCTCACTGAAGTGTGGGACCTCACGCATGGGCACCACACGTAAGTGACAGACCTGTTGGTGTAAAAACTCGGTTGATTATTATAGTGCATTAGAACAAAGTTTCCTATGGATTCAACGGTAGGAAATCCAAGTTAACTCATTTACATGACATTAATTTTTCCATGAAGCAAAGTTAACACATCTATCAATTGGTACATTTTGGAGTGACTAAGAAGGATCCATGCTTATTCCTTTTCACGTGTTAAATTTGTTTAAATCTTGCTCAAACCTAGGATTTCACCAAGATTGAAATGGGCATGAAAATTCAAAAAAAATGAAATACCAATGCACATAGTCTTCTTCTGTCATATAGTAAGCATTCAAGATGATAAATAAGGTTAGACATATTCAAACCAGGCAAATCATATATCTACTCCCTAACGACCCTAAACTCCGTCTTATGAAGTAAGGCATGAAGAGAAGTGGTTTTGGGTTTCAAACATGCAAATTTCAAAAACCTCCCAAAAGCTTCATTTTAGAGTGACTAAGAAGGATCGAGGCTTACCTTTTCATTTTCATGTTTTAAACTTGTTTAAATCTTGGTCAAATCTAGCTAGTATTTGACCAAGATTCAAATGGGCATAAAATTCAAAAAAAATCAGAAAAATGAAAAACCAAAGCACATAGCCTTCTTATGTCATATAGTAAGAATTCAAGTTGATAAACAAGGTCTAGACATATTCAAACTAGACAAATCATGTATCTACCCCTAACACTCTAAACTCTGTCTTATGAAGTCAAGCATGAAGAGAAGTGGTTTTGGGTTTCAAACATGGAAATTTCAAAAACCTCCCAAAAGCTTCATTTTAGAGTGACTAAGAAGGATCCATGCTTACCTTTTAATTTTCAGATTTCAAACTTGTTTAAATCTTTGTGAAACCTAGGATTTGACCAAGATTCAAATGGGCATAAAAATTCAGGAAAAAACCAAAAGAATGATAAACCAAAGCACATAGCATTCTTATGTCATATAGTAAGCATTCAACTTGATAAACAAGGTCTAGACATATTCAAACTAGAAAATCATGTATATATCTGCCCCTAACCTTAAACTCTGTCTTATTGTCGTGGTATCGTCACGGCATATGCCATAGGGTGGCTAATCGAAGTGGTTCCTGAGGGATCTCACGGCGGTATCCGGATGCGGGTATGGGGACGAGCGACACGGCGACGTACCCAGGTTCGAGGCCCTCTGATGGTGGTAGTATTGCAGCAGTAGTAACACAGTGAAACAGTAAACAAGTAGTAGTAACGCAGCAGTATTTAGGAACAAGGCCTAGGGATTACACTTTCACTAGTGGACACTCTCAACATTGATCACATAACAGAATAGATAAATGCATACTCTACACTCTTGTTGGATGATGAACACATTGCGTAGGATTACACGAACCCTCAATGCCGGAGTTAACAAGCTCCACAATTAATGTTCATATTTTAGTAACCTTATAGTGTAAGATAGATCAAAAGACTAAACCAAGTACTAACATAGCATGCACACTGTCACCTTCATGCATATGTAGGAGGAATAGATCACATCAATATTTTCATAGCAATAGTTAACTTCGCAATCTACAAGAGATCATGATCATAGCATAAACCAAGTACTAACACGGTGCACACACTGTCACCTTTACACACGTGCAGGAGGAATAAAACTACTTTAATAACATTGCTAGAGTAGCACATAGATAAATTGTGATACAAAACTCATATGAATCTCAATCATGTAAAGCAGCTCATGAGATTATTGTATTGAGGTACATGGGAGAGAGATGAACCACATAGCTACAGCAAAGCCCTCAGCCTCGGGGGTGGATTACTCCCTCCTCATCATGGAGGCAGCGATGGCGGTGAAGATGGCGGTGAAGACGGCGGTGGAGATGGCTCCGGGGGCAATTCCCCGTCCGGCAGGGTGCCGGAACAGAGAGTTCTGTCCCCCGAATTGGAGTTTCGCGATGGCGGCGGCGCCACAGTAACTTTTCTGGAGTTTCGTCAATTGGTGTCGAAGTTTTAGGTCACGACGGCTTAAATAGGCGAAGAGTCGGAGTCGGAGGGGCCACGGGCTGCCCAAACCATAGGGGGGCGCGCCCCCCCCCTTGGGCCGCGCTGCCCTAGGGTGTGGGGCCCCCCTGGCACCCCTCTGGCCTTCCTCCGGTGCTCTGGAAGCTTCGCGAAATTATAAGATCCCCGGAATTGATTTCGTCCGATTCCGAAAATATTTCCTTACTAGGATTTCTGAAACCAAAAACAGCAGAAAACAGCAACTGGCCTTTCGGCATCTCGTCAATAGGTTAGTTCCGGAAAACGCATAAAAATGATATAAACTGTGAACAAAACATGTTGGTATTGTCATAAAACAAGCATGGAACATCGGAAATTATAGATACGTTGGAGACGTATCAGCATCCCCAAGCTTAGTTCTGCTCGTCCCGAGCAGGTAAAACGATAACACAGATAATTTCTGGAGTGACATGCCATCATAACCTTGATCATACTATTTGTAAAGCATATGTAGCGAATGCAGAGATCAAAACAATGGTAATGACATGTGTAAACAAATGAATCATAAAGCAAAGACTTTTCATGAATAGCACTTCAAGACAAGCATCAATAAGTCTTGCATAAGAGTTAACTCATAAAGCAATAATTCAAAGTAAAGGTATTGAAGCAACACAATGGAAGATTAAGTTTCAGCGGTTGCTTTCAACTTGTAACATGTATATCTCATGGATAGTTGTCAATGCAAAGTAATATAACAAGTGCAATATGCAAGTATGCAGGAATCAATGCACAGTTCACACAAGTGTTTGCTTCTTGAGGTGGAGAGAAATAGGTGAACTAACTCAACAATAAAAATAAAAGAATGGTCCTTCAAAGAGGAAAGCATCGATTGCTATATTTGTGCTAGAGCTTCTATTTTGAAAACATAAAGAGAGCATAAAAATAAAGTTTTGAGAGGTGTATGTTGTTGTCAACGAATGGTAGCGGGTACTCTAACCCCCTTGCCAGGCAAACCTTCAAAGAGCGGCTCCCATTTTATTTTATTTTTGGGTGGCACTCCTTCCAACCTTTCTTTCACAAACCATGGCTAACCGAATCCTCGGGTGCCTGCCAACAATCTCATACCATGAAGGAGTGCCTTTTTATTTTAGTTTTATTATGATGACACTCCTCCCAACCTTTGCTTACACAAGCCATGGCTAACCGAATCCTTCGGGTGCCGTCCAACAATCACATACCATGGAGGAGTGTCTACTTTTGTTAATTAATTTGGGACTGGGAATCCCATTGCCAGCTCTTTTTGCAAAATTATTGGATAAGCGGATGAAGCCACTAGTCCATTGGTGAAAGTTGCCCAACAAGATTGAAAGATAAACACCACATACTTCCTCATGAGCTATAAAACATTGACACAAATCAGAGGTGATAAATTTTGAATTGTTTAAAGGTAGCACTCAAGCAATTTACTTTGGAATGGCGGAGAAATACCATGTAGTAGGTAGGTATGGTGGACACAAATGGCATAGTGGTTGGCTCAAGTATTTTGGATGCATGAGAAGTATTCCCTCTCGATACAAGGTTTAGGCTAGCAAGGTTGTTTGAAACAAACACAAGGATGAACCGGTGCAGCAAAACTCACATAAAAGACATATTGTAAACATTATAAGACTTTACACCGTCTTCCTTGTTGTTCAAACTCAATACTAGAAATTATTTAGACCTTAGAGAGACCAATTATGCAAACCAAATTTTAGCATGCTCTATGTATTTCTTCATTAATAGGTGCAAAGTATATGATGCAAGAGCTTAAACATGAGCACAACAATTGCCAAGTATCACATTACCCAAGACATTAATAGCAATTACTACATGTATCATTTTCCAATTCCAACCATATAACAATTTAACGAAGAAGAAACTTCGCCATGAATACTATGAGTAGAGCCTAAGGACATACTTGTCCATATGCTACAGCGGAGCGTGTCTCTCTCCCATACAAGCATGATGTAATCCAATTTATTCAAACACAAACAAAAATAAAAGCATACAGACGCTCCAAGTAAAGCACATAAGATGTGACCGAATAAAAATATAGTTTCAGGGGAGGAACCTGATAATGTTGTCGATGAAGAAGGGGATGCCTTGGGCATCCCCAAGCTTAGACGCTTGAGTCTTCTTGATATATGCAGGGGTGAACCACTGGGGCATCCCCAAGCTTAGAGCTTTCACTCTCCTTGATCATGTTGCACCATACTCCTCTCTTGATCCTTGAAAACTTCCTCCACACCAAACTCGAAACAACTCATTAGAGGGTTAGTGCACAATATAAATTGACATATTCAGAGGTGACACAATCATTCTTAACACTTCTGGACATTGCATAATGCTACTGGACATTAGTGGATCAAAGAAATTCATCCAACATAGCAAAAGAGGCAATGCGAAATAAAAGGCAGAATCTGTCAAAACAGAACAGTTCGTATTGACGAATTTTAAAATGGCACCAGACTTGCTCAAATGAAAATGCTCAAATTGAATGAAAGTTGCGTACATATCTGAGGATCATGCACGTAAATTGGCTTAATTTTCTGAGCTACCTACAGGGAGGTAGACCCAGATTCGTGACAGCAAAGAAATCTGGAACTGCGCAGTAATCCAAATCTAGTACTTACTTTTCTATCAACGGCTTAACTTGGCACAACAAAACACAAAACTAAGATAAGGAGAGGTTGCTACAGTAGTAAACAACTTCCAAGACACAAATATAAAACAAAGTACTGTAGCAAAATAACACATGGGTTATCTCCCAAGAAGTTCTTTCTTTATAGCCATTAAGATGGGCTCAGCAGTTTTAATGGTGCACTTGCAAGAGATAGTATTTGAAGCAAAAGAGAGCTTCAAGAGGCAAATTCAAAACCCATTTAAGTCTAACATGCTTCCTATGAAGAGGAATCTTGTACACAAATGAATTCATGAAGAACAAAGTGACAAGCATAAGAGGATAAAACACGAGTAACTTCAAGATTCTCAACATAAAGAGGGGAAACTTAATATTATTAAGATGCATATAACCATATTTCCCTCTCTCATAATAACTTTCAGTAGCATCATTGATGAAATCCACAATATACCCATCACTTAAAACATTCTTATCATGGTTCATATGCATAGAAGTATCATTAATTTTGGCATAAGGAGAGTTCTTTTCATTAATAGTAATTGGAGCAGGATTATTATCAAGAATTTGAATATGGTAAACAAGTTGCATATTAAGGGAATTGTTTTTGGTAACCCAATCATGACTATGACAAGTTTCATAAGGATAGTTATAACCTATATCATAGCATTCTTTATAATAATCATCAAAGATCGGAGGCACAGTGTCATCATAAGAAATAGAATAGTTATCTTTCACAGTTGGTTTATCTATGACCATACCATCATTGTTATTAGAAGGAGATGTAGCAAGAACATAATGACCAGTAGCAAAAGGATTTTCAAACACCTCTTCCCCAAGCTTAGAGCTTTCTATATCATTATGGGAGGAAGCATGGATAGCACTGACACTATGGCAATTATTATCATCTTCAGAATTAGTTTCCCAGAGATTTGTAATATCAAAAGTAGTGTGCTCATTCAAATCATGATCGCTAATGTATGTAAAGGGCATAGGAAGATCATCATATTCAGATTCATTATCACAATAATCATTAGGAGCAACATACTTACGGTTACCTAGCGTTATCTCATTCACGCGGGGATACGCCGTTACCTCTTTCTTTTTCTTCTTCTTCTTCTTTGTTCCCTTCTTCTTCTTCTTCTCTTCCTTCTCCTCGTTCCCTTCTTTAGGAGGAAGAGGATTGAAGGGTGGCTTGTCCGCATAACCTGATTTACTTTCAGAAACAATAGAAGAAACTTGGGAGGATCCCTCCTTTTCATTAATTAGTTGAAAACACACAGCGGTCCTATCATATTTTGGCAAGGTGTCATCTTCTAAAATATTTTGTATGTAAGTATTTGTATGGCTATTATCAATGCAATAAGAAAAACACCCATGTAGGACATCATCAATATCAAGATCATTAATATTTAACAAAGAAATTTTCCTTGATAACTCTTCACACCACACAAATAAAGTGAGTTCATCATGCTGATTAGGAGTAATTTCATCATCACAATACAAATTTGTAGCAGTCATTGGGTTCAAATTATCATTGGAGGAGCATTGAAAATTAAAATGACCCACTTCGTGGCAAACTTCACAAATAAAAGGATAGAGGGCACAAACTTTTTTACCAAGATCATCTAGAGTCCTAGCCCACTTTCTAGTTTTTTCATTAGTGTGATGGATGCAATATTCATCTTTGGCTTGATTAATTCCACAAGGTCTATGTATTCCACAAAAATTAACATGCTTATAGGAAATAGCATTTTTAGGAGTTTGAGCATGCTTATTGCAATAATTAACAACAATTTCATTCTTCATGCAAGCCTCTTTAAAAGGTTCATGATACTTATCAAAATTATTTTTAGGCAATTCAAAATGAGAAGCAAAGGCTTTATAAAGATTTGCAGCAACTTGAGAGTCAAGACCATAAGTAGCACTCATATTTCGAAATTTATCGGTATCCATAAAAGCTTCAATGCATTCATAATCATAATTTATACCTGACTCTTTACCTTTGTCGTTCTCCCATCCTTCAGCGTTGTCCTCAATCCGATCAAGAAGATCCCACCTAGCTTCAACCTCCTTGCTTGTGAAAGATCCCTCCGAACACGCGTCCAGATAGTCCTTGTGTTGTCCTGAAAGCCTCGCATAAAAATTATTAACAATAACATTACGGGGGAGCTCATGAATGGGACATTTGAGCATTAGTGACTTCAATCTCCCCCACGCTTGAGAAATACTCTCTCCATCACGAGGATAAAAGTTATAAATATAGTTCCTATCAATATGCACTTCATGAGGAGGATAAAATTTAGAATAAAAGAGAGATGCAATTTCCTCCCAACCAAGAGAATGCCTATTCTCCAACAATTTATACCAATGCGCCGCTTTACCGGGACAAATAAACGGAGAATAGCTTCTTCTTCACTTCATCCATAGAGATACCTGCACACTTGAATAACCGGCATAATTCGTGCAAAAACAGTAAATGATCTCTAGGATGGACAGTTCCATCCCCTTTATAGTGATTTTCCATAACACATTCAATAATTTTCATAGGTATTTTATACGGAATACTTTCAGCAGGTGGATTCAAAATATCAGAAGCATCATTAGAGTTATTGCATATGGGAGACAAAGCATTATCAGAACAAATTTTCTCCCCTAAAGATGGGAAGCTAAAAAGATCACAAAAACTAGCTTCCCCAAGCTTAGACTTCTCCATAGCATTAGCAGTAATTGCATTCATACTAATAACATCGCTACTAACATGCAAATAAGGTTCCATAGGTTTTTTAATTTTCGCATCAAACAATTCTAAATCAGGAAAAAGATTAAAAAGCTCACCAATTTTGTTGTTTTCCATTATGCCTAGCTAGTGTAAACAAGAAACAAAAAGTTGCAATTGCAGGATCTAAAGGAAATAGCTTCGAGTACTTACAATGGCGGAAAATAGCTTGGTAGCCGAGGTCCGGAGTGTGAGTACCTTTTACCTTTCCTCCCCGGCAACGGCGCCAGAAAATAGCTTGATGTCTATGTTCCCCCTCCTTTCCTCTAGACAGTGTTGGGCCTCCAAGAGCAGAGGTTTGTAGAACAGCAGCAAGTTTTCCCTTAAGTGGATCACCCAAGGTTTATCGAACTCAGGGAGGAAGAGGTCAAAGATATCCCTCTCATGCAACCCTGCAACCACAAAGCAAGAAGTCTCTTGTGTCCCCAACACACCTAATAGGTGCACTAGTTCGGCGAAGAGATAGTGAAATACAGGTGGTATGAATATATATGAGCAGTAGCAATGGTGCCAGAAAATAGCTTGCTGGCGTGTAGTTGATGGTGGTAGTATTGCAGCAGTAGTAACACAGTGAAACAGTAAACAAGCAGTAGTAACGCAGCAGTATTTAGGAACAAGGCCTAGGGATTACACTTTCACTAGTGGACACTCTCAACATTGATCACATAACAGAATAGATAAATGCATACTCTACACTCTTGTTGGATGATGAACACATTGCGTAGGATTACACGAACCCTCAATGCCGGAGTTAACAAGCTCCACAATTAATGTTCATATTTTAGTAACCTTATAGTGTAAGATAGATCAAAAGACTAAACCAAGTACTAACATAGCATGCACACTGTCACCTTCATGCATATGTAGGAGGAATAGATCACATCAATATTATCATAGCAATAGTTAACTTCGCAATCTACAAGAGATCATGATCATAGCATAAACCAAGTACTAACACGGTGCACACACTGTCACCTTTACACACGTGCAGGAGGAATAAAACTACTTTAATAACATTGCTAGAGTAGCACATAGATAAATTGTGATACAAAACTCATATGAATCTCAATCATGTAAAGCAGCTCATGAGATTATTGTATTGAGGTACATGGGAGAGAGATGAACCACATAGCTACAGCGAAGCCCTCAGCCTCGGGGGTGGATTACTCCCTCCTCATCATGGAGGCAGCGATGGCGGTGAAGATGGCGGTGAAGACGGCGGTGGAGATGGCTCCGGGGGCAATTCCCCGTCCGGCAGGGTGCCGGAACAGAGAGTTCTGTCCCCCGAATTGGAGTTTCGCGATGGCGGCGGCGCCACAGTAACTTTTCTGGAGTTTCGTCAATTGGTGTCGAAGTTTTAGGTCACGACGGCTTAAATAGGCGAAGAGTCGGAGTCGGAGGGGCCACGGGCTGCCCAAACCATAGGGGGGCGCGCCCCCCCTTGGGCCGCGCCGCCCTAGGGTGTGGGGCCCCCTGGCACCCCTCTGGCCTTCCTCCGGTGCTCTGGAAGCTTCGCGAAATTATAAGATCCCCGGAATTGATTTCGTCCGATTCCGAAAATATTTCCTTACTAGGATTTATGAAACCAAAAACAGCAGAAAACAGCAACTGGCCTTTCGGCATCTCGTCAATAGGTTTGTTCCGGAAAACGCATAAAAATGATATAAAGTGTGAACAAAACATGTTGGTATTGTCATAAAACAAGCATGGAACATCGGAAATTATAGATACGTTGGAGACGTATCACCCTCCGATGGAGGTAAAACCTCTACTCCTGCTAGAGTGTATATGATGATCACACAATACAATGGTGCTCCTAGAGCTGTGTCCGGCTGCTCCTGGGAGGCTAAGGGAGACGATGGTCTCTCTCACAGGGCAGCGCTAGGGGTGGAAATGAAGTGAGAATGATCGATCCCCTGCACGAGAGGGGGTAGTGCGGCTTATATAGGCACTGGCACTTTACATATAAGACCCTATAGTCTACTGGCCGGCTTGGCCGGCTTCGGCTTCCGCTCCTTCCCGAGGCAGTGACATCAGGAGCCGTTGAGGCCTCATGGCCTGTCCCATCCGGCTGCCACGGTCATCGGTATGGAGAGGAGGTGTCCCTGTCGCCGTCAGCCACTGTAGCCAGTACGGCTCGTCGTAGACCATGATGGCCTGTCCGGCGCGTGGCACTATTGCTCTACAGTGCCCCGCGCTTTACGGAAGATGAAGTCATCGTGGACTTTGGGAAACCGGATCACCAACCCGGTTCCTTCTAGTGCAAGACTCGCCAGCCTCGAGTCGGTCTGAGGTACAAACCCCCAGTCGGATATGGCTTGTAGAAGCCGGCCCAGCTACAGCATTGGCGGCCGTAGCCAGGCCGACTAGGACCTAGAGCCAGCCGGCTTCCGGACCAGCCGGCCACGGCGCCAGCCGGCTGCACCTCAGCCGGCCTTTGCCGCGAGCCGGCCAGTGGCCAGCCGGCTGCTCCGCGTCCATTGCTCTACCCGGGGTCTTCCCCCCGACACTTATGAAGTCAATCATGAAGAGAAGTGGTTTTGGGTTTCAAACATGAAAATTTCAAGAACATCCCAAAAGCCGCTTCATTTTAGAGTGACTAAGAAGGATCCAGGCATACCTTTTCGTTTTCATATTTTATACTTGTTTAAATCCAGGTCAAACATATGATTTGACCAAGATTCAAATGGGCATAAAATAAAAAAATAGAAGAATGAAAAACAAAAGCACATAGTCTTCTTATGTCATATAGTAAGCTTTCAAGTTGATAAACAAGGTTTAGACATGTTGAAACCAGACAAATCATGTATCTACCCCCTAACCATAACTCGGTCGATCTTATGAAGTCTAGCATGAAGAGAAGTCGTATTGGTTTCAAACATGAAAATTTCAAGAACCCCCCAAAATCTTCAAATGGGCATAAAATTCAAAAAACCGGAAAAATGAAAAACCAAAGCACATAGCCTTCTTATGTCATATAGTAAGCATTCAAGTTGATAAACAAGCATGTCTAGACATATTCAAACCCGAAAGATCATGTATCTACCCCCTAACCCTGAACTCTGCATGTCTTATGAAGTCAACCATGAAGAGAAGTGGTTTTGGGTTTCAAACATTGAGATTTCAAGAACCCCCCAAAAGCTTCATTTTAGAATGACTAAGAAGGATCCAGGCTTACCTTTTCATTTTCATGTTATAGACTTGTTTAAATCTTGGTCAAACCTAGGATTTGACCAAGATTCAAATGGGCATAAACATTCAGAAAAAATAAAAAAATCAAAAACCAAAGCACATATAGTCTTCTTATGTCATATAGTAAGAATTGAAGTTGATAAACAAGGTGTAGACATATTCAAACCAGACAAATCGTGTATCTACACCTAACCCTAAACTATATCTAATGAAGTCAAGCATGATGAGAAATGGTTTTGGGTTTCAAACATGGAAATTTCAAAAACCTCCCAAAAGCTTCATTTTAGAGTGACTAAGAAGGATCCAGGCTTACCTTTTCATTTTAATGTTTTAAACTTATTTAAATCCTGGTCAAAACTAGGATTTGATCAAGATTCAAATGGGTATAAAATAAAATAAAAAACGCACATATATAGCCTTTTTCTGTCATATAACGATCATTCAAGTTGATAAACATGGTCTAGACATATTCAAACTAGAAAATCGTGTATCTACCCTGTCCCTAGCTAACCCTAAACTCTGTCTTATGAAGTAAAGCATGAAGAGAAGTGTTTTTGGGTTTCAGACATGGAAATTTTGAAAACCTCCCAAAAACTTCATCTTAGAGTGACAAAGAAGGATCCAAGCTTACCTTTTCATTTTCATGTTTTAAGCTTGTTTAAATATTGGTCAAGCCTAGGATTTGACCAAGATTCAAATGGGCATAAAAATTCTGGAAAAATAAAAAATTTAAAAACAAAAGCACATAGTCTTCTTACGTCATATATATCTATAGTAAGCATATTCAAGTAGATAAACAAGGTATAGACATATTCAAAACCGACAAATCATGTATCTACCCCTAACCCTAAACTCGGTCTTATGATGCCTAGCATGAAGAGAAGTCGTTTTGGGTTTCAAACGTTTAAGCCAAAAGCCCCATTTCATATATTTCAAACTTATTCAAATTTGGTTCAAATTTGAAAGACATACAAGTTATAGCACACATAGTGCATACATGTTCACACATACTGCACTAGATGCTAATTAACCCTATAGTTTGAGGCCATTTGGATGAGGTCGAAAAAATTCTTGGATTAGAAATGGGGTTGTTCGAACCCCGTAGTTGGATTTTTTATTAACTTGATCTGTAGTACTGGGCAAAACCCTAGTTTAACCTATTTAATTATAGATTCGTAGGTTGATTTTTCTACCTTTTTATTATTATTACTATGCAGCACATGTGTGTTTGCCCGTCGAGTGAAACTCGGAGGAAGAGGGATCACTCGGAAGGAGAAAAGAAGGGAGAGCACTATGGTGTCTCCCCTTTTTCGGGTGATGATGTTGACTTTTGTGCAGGGTTTGTCAGTGAGCAGGAGGTGCGAGCGAGCGAGCGAGTCGAGCGAGGCCGAGAATGAGAGAGATTTGTTTTTTTTGTGAGAGGGACAACCGAAGGATCCAGAAGGACCCACAGACTTCCAAAACGCATCCTGATGCGTCTTCTCTTGACAAAGAAGATGGCTTGGAGTTTGCGTACCTACTGCACTTGACTTGTGCTCACTAAAGTGTGGGACCTCACGCATGGGCACCACACGTAAGTGACAGACCTGTTGGTGTAAAAACTCGGTTGATTATTATAGTGCATTAGAACAAAGTTTCCTATGGATTCAATGGTAGGAAATCCAAGTTAACTCATTTACATGACATTAATTTTTCCATGAAGCAAAGTTAACACATCTATCAATTGGTACATTTTGGAGTGACTAAGAAGGATCCATGCTTATTCGTTTTCACGTGTTAAATTTGTTTAAATCTTGCTCAAACCTAGGATTTCACCAAGATTGAAATGGGCACGAAAATTCAAAAAAAAAATGAAATACCAATGCACATAGTCTTCTTCTGTCATATAGTAAGCATTCAAGATGATAAACAAGGTCTAGACATATTCAAACCAGGCAAATCATGTATCTACTCCCTAACGACCCTAAACTTCGTCTTATGAAGTAAGGCATGAAGAGAAGTGGTTTTGGGTTACAAACATGCAAATTTCAAAAACCTCCCAAAAGCTTCATTTTAGAGTGACTAAGAAGGATCGAGGCTTACCTTTTCATTTTCATGTTTTAAACTTGTTTAAATCTTGGTCAAACCTAGCTAGTATTTGACCAAGATTCAAATGGGCATAAAATTAAAAAAAAATCATAAAAATGAAAAACCAAAGCACATAGCCTTCTTATGTCATATAGTAAGAATTCAAGTTGATAAACAAGGTCTAGACATATTCAAACTAGACAAATCATGTATCTACCCCTAACACTCTAAACTCTGTCTTATGAAGTCAATTAAGCATGAAGAGAAGTGGTTTTGGGTTTCAAACACGGAAATTTCAAAAACCTCCCAAAAGCTTCATTTTAGAGTGACTAAGAAGGATCCATGCTTACCTTTTAATTTTCAGATTTTAAACTTGTTTAAATCTTTGTGAAACCTAGGATTTGACCAAGATTCAAATGGGCATAAAAATTCAGGAAAAAACCAAAAGAATGATAAACCAAAGCACATAGCATTCTTATGTCATATAGTAAGCATTCAAGTTGATAAACAAGGTCTAGACATATTCAAACTAGAAAATCATGTATATATCTGTCCCTAACCTTAAACTCTGTCTTATGAAGTCAATCATGAAGAGAAGTGGTTTTGGGTTTCAAACATGAAAATTTCAAGAACATTCCAAAAGCCGCTTCATTTTAGAAAGACTAAGAAGGATCCAGGCTTACCTTTTCGTTTTCATATTTTATACTTGTTTAAATCCAGGTCAAACATATGATTTGACCAAGATTCAAATGGGCATAAAATAAAAAAAATAGAAGAATGAAAAACAAAAGCACATAGTCTTCTTATGTCATATAGTAAGCTTTCAAGTTGATAAACAAGGTTTAGACATGTTCAAACCAGAGAAATCATGTATCTACCCCCTAACCATAAACTCGGTCGATCTTATGAAGTCTAGCATGAAGAGAAGTCGTATTGGTTTCAAACATGAAAATTTCAAGAACCACCCAAAATCTTCAAATGGGCATAAAATTCAAAAAACCAGAAAAATGAAAAACCAAAGCACATAGCCTTCTTATGTCATATAGTAAGCATTCAAGTTGATAAACAAGCATGTCTAGACATATTCAAACCCGACAAATCATGTATCTACCCCCTAACCCTAAACTCTGCATGTCTTATGAAGTCAACCATGAAGAGAAGTGGTTTTGGGTTTCAAACATTGAGATTTCAAGAACCCCCCAAAAGCTTCATTTTAGAATGACTAGGAAGGATCCAGGCTTACCTTTTCATTTTCATGTTATAGACTTGTTTAAATCTTGGTCAAACCTAGGATTTGACCAAGATTCAAATGGGCATAAACATTCAGAAAAATCAAAAAATCAAAAACCAAAGCACATATAGTCTTCTTATGTCATATAGTAAGAATTGAAGTTGATAAACAAGGTCTAGACATATTCAAACTAGACAAATCGTGTATCTACACCCTAAAGCCCTAAACTAGCTTTGTCTTATGAAGTCAAGCATGAAGAGAAATGGTTTTGGGTTTCAAATTAAACATGGAAATTTCAAGAACCCACCCCCCCCCCCCCAAAGCTTCATTTTGGAGTGACTAAGAAGGATCCAGGTTTACCTTTTCATTTTCATGTTTTAAACTGGTTTAGATCTTGGTCAAACCTAGGATTTGACCATGACTCAAATGGGCATAAAAATTCAAAAAAAATAAAAAAATGAAAAACCAAAGCACATAGCCTTCTTATGTCATATATAGTAAGCATTCAACTTGATGAACATGGCTGGTCTAGACATATTCATAATAGAAAAAACGTGTATCTACCCCCTAACGATTAACTCTGTCTTAATTATGAAGTCAAGCACGAAGAGATGTGGTTTTGGGTTTCAGACATGGAAATTTCAAAAACTTCCCAAAAGCTTAATTTTAGAGTGTGACTAAGAAGGATCCAAGCTTACCTTTTCATTTTCATGTTTTAAGCTGTTTAAATATTGGTCAAACCTAGGATTTGACCAAGATTCAAATGGGCATAAAAATTCTGGAAAAATAAAAAAATTTAAAACCAAAGCACATAGTCTTCTTACGTCATATATATATATAGTAAGCATATTCAAGTAGATAAACAAGGTCTAGACATATTCAAAACAGACAAATCCTGTATCTACCCCCTAACCCTAAACTCGGTCTTATGATGCCTAGCATGAAGAGAAGTCGTTTTGGGTTTCAAACGTTTAAGCCAAAAGCCCAATTTCATATATTTCAAACTTATTCAAATTTGGTTCAAATTTGAAAGACATACAAGTTATAGCACACATAGTGCATACATGTTCACACATATTGCACTAGATGCTAATTAACCCAATAGTTTGAGGCCATTTGGATGAGGTCAAAAAAATTCTTGGATTAGAAATGGGGTTGTTCGAACCCCGTAGTTGGATTTTTTATGAACTTGATCTGTAGTACTGGGCAAAACCCTAGTTTAACCTATTTAATTATAGATTTGTAGGTTGATTTTTCTACCTTTTTATTATTATTACTATGCAGCACATGTGTGTTTGCCCGTCGAGTGAAACTCGGATGAAGAGGGATCACTCGGAAGGAGAGAAGAAGGGAGAGCATTATGGTGTCTCCCCTTTTTCGGGTGATGATGTTGACTTTTGTGCAGGGTTTGTCAGTGAGCAGGAGGTGCGAGCGAGCGAGTCGAGCGAGGCCGAGAATGAGAGAGATTTGTTTTTTTTTGTGAGAGGGACAACCGAAGGATCCAGACGGACCCACAGACTTCCAAAACGCATCCTGATGCGTCTTCTCTTGACAAAGAAGATGGCTTGGAGTTTGCGTACCTACTGCACTTGACTTGTGCTCACTGAAGTATGGGACCTCACGCATGGGCACCACACGTAAGTGACAGACCTGTTGGTGTAAAAACTCGGTTGATTATTATAGTGCATTAGAACAAAGTTTCCTATGGATTCAACGGTAGGAAATCCAAGTTAACTCATTTACATGACATTAATTTTTCCATGAAGAAAAGTTAACACATCTATCAATTGGTACATTTTGGAGTGACTAAGAAGGATCCATGCTTATTCGTTTTCACGTGTTAAATTTGTTTAAATCTTGCTCAAACCTAGGATTTCACCAAGATTGAAATGGGCATGAAAATTCAAAAAAAAAAGAAATACCAATGCACATAGTCTTCTTCTGTCATATAGTAAGCATTCAAGATGATAAACAAGGTCTAGAGATATTCAAACCAGGCAAATCATGTATCTACTCCCTAACGACCCTAAACTCCGTCTTATTAAGTAAGGCATGAAGAGAAGTGGTTTTGGGTTTCAAACATGCAAATTTCAAAAACCTCCCAAAAGCTTCATTTTAGAGTGACTAAGAAGGATCGAGGCTTACCTTTTCATTTTCATGTTTTAAACTTGTTTAAATCTTGGTCAAACCTAGCTAGTATTTGACCAAGATTCAAATGGGCATAAAATTAAAAAAAAATCATAAAAATGAAAAACCAAAGCACATAGCCTTCTTATGTCATATAGTAAGAATTCAAGTTGATAAACAAGGTCTAGACATATTCAAACTAGACAAATCATGTATCTACCCCTAACACTCTAAACTCTGTCTTATGAAGTCAATTAAGCATGAAGAGAAGTGGTTTTGGGTTTCAAACACGGAAATTTCAAAAACCTCCCAAAAGCTTCATTTTAGAGTGACTAAGAAGGATCCATGCTTACCTTTTAATTTTCAGATTTTAAACTTGTTTAAATCTTTGTGAAACCTAGGATTTGACCAAGATTCAAATGGGCATAAAAATTCAGGAAAAAACCAAAAGAATGATAAACCAAAGCACATAGCATTCTTATGTCATATAGTAAGCATTCAAGTTGATAAACAAGGTCTAGACATATTCAAACTAGAAAATCATGTATATATCTGTCCCTAACCTTAAACTCTGTCTTATGAAGTCAATCATGAAGAGAAGTGGTTTTGGGTTTCAAACATGAAAATTTCAAGAACATTCCAAAAGCCGCTTCATTTTAGAAAGACTAAGAAGGATCCAGGCTTACCTTTTCGTTTTCATATTTTATACTTGTTTAAATCCAGGTCAAACATATGATTTGACCAAGATTCAAATGGGCATAAAATAAAAAAAATAGAAGAATGAAAAACAAAAGCACATAGTCTTCTTATGTCATATAGTAAGCTTTCAAGTTGATAAACAAGGTTTAGACATGTTCAAACCAGAGAAATCATGTATCTACCCCCTAACCATAAACTCGGTCGATCTTATGAAGTCTAGCATGAAGAGAAGTCGTATTGGTTTCAAACATGAAAATTTCAAGAACCACCCAAAATCTTCAAATGGGCATAAAATTCAAAAAACCAGAAAAATGAAAAACCAAAGCACATAGCCTTCTTATGTCATATAGTAAGCATTCAAGTTGATAAACAAGCATATCTAGACATATTCAAACCTGACAAATCATGTATCTACCCCCTAACCCTAAACTCTGCATGTCTTATGAAGTCAACCATGAAGAGAAGTGGTTTTGGGTTTCAAACATTGAGATTTCAAGAACCCCCCAAAAGCTTCATTTTAGAATGACTAGGAAGGATCCAGGCTTACCTTTTCATTTTCATGTTATAGACTTGTTTAAATCTTGGTCAAACCTAGGATTTGACCAAGTTTCAAATGGGCATAAACATTCAGAAAAATAAAAAAAATCAAAAACCAAAGCACATATAGTCTTCTTATGTCATATAGTAAGAATTGAAGTTGATAAACAAGGTCTAGACATATTCAAACTAGACAAATCGTGTATCTACCCCCTAAAGCCCTAAACTAGCTTTGTCTTATGAAGTCAAGCATGAAGAGAAATGGTTTTGGGTTTCAAATTAAACATGGAAATTTCAAGAACCCACCCCCCCCCAAAGCTTCATTTTGGAGTGACTAAGAAGGATCCAGGTTTACCTTTTCATTTTCATGTTTTAAACTGGTTTAGATCTTGGTCAAACCTAGGATTTGACCACGACTCAAATGGGCATAAAAATTCAAAAAAAATAAAAAAATGAAAAACCAAAGCACATAGCCTTCTTATGTCATATATAGTAAGCATTCAACTTGATGAACATGGCTGGTCTAGACATATTCATAATAGAAAAAACGTGTATCTACCCCCTAACGATTAACTCTGTCTTAATTATGAAGTCAAGCACGAAGAGATGTGGTTTTGGGTTTCAGACATGGAAATTTCAAAAACTTCCCAAAAGCTTAATTTTAGAGTGTGACTAAGAAGGATCCAAGCTTACCTTTTCATTTTCATGTTTTAAGCTTGTTTAAATATTGGTCAAACCTAGGATTTGACCAAGATTCAAATGGGCATAAAAATTCTGGAAAAATAAAAAAATTTAAAACCAAAGCACATAGTCTTCTTACGTCATATATATATATAGTAAGCATATTCAAGTAGATAAACAAGGTCTAGACATATTCAAAACAGACAAATCCTGTATCTACCCCCTAACCCTAAACTCGGTCTTATGATGCCTAGCATGAAGAGAAGTCGTTTTGGGTTTCAAACGTTTAAGCCAAAAGCCCAATTTCATATATTTCAAACTTATTCAAATTTGGTTCAAATTTGAAAGACATACAAGTTATAGCACACATAGTGCATACATGTTCACACATATTGCACTAGATGCTAATTAACCCAATAGTTTGAGGCCATTTGGATGAGGTCGAAAAAATTCTTGGATTAGAAATGGGGTTGTTCGAACCCCGTAGTTGGATTTTTTATGAACTTGATCTGTAGTACTGGGCAAAACCCTAGTTTAACCTATTTAATTATAGATTCGTAGGTTGATTTTTCTACCTTTTTATTATTATTACTATGCAGCACATGTGTGTTTGCCCGTCGAGTGAAACTCGGAGGAAGAGGGATCACTCGGAAGGAGAGAAGAAGGGAGAGCATTATGGTGTCTCCCCTTTTTCGGGTGATGATGTTGACTTTTGTGCAGGGTTTGTCAGTGAGCAGGAGGTGCGAGCGAGTCGAGCGAGGCCGAGAATGAGAGAGATTTGTTTTTTTTTGTGAGAGGGACAACCGAAGGATCCAGACGGACCCACAGACTTCCAAAACGCATCCTGATGCGTCTTCTCTTGACAAAGAAGATGGCTTGGAGTTTGCGTACCTACTGCACTTGACTTGTGCTCACTGAAGTGTGGGACCTCACGCATGGGCACCACACGTAAGTGACAGACCTGTTGGTGTAAAAACTCGGTTGATTATTATAGTGCATTAGAACAAAGTTTCCTATGGATTCAACGGTAGGAAATCCAAGTTAACTCATTTACATGACATTAATTTTTCCATGAAGAAAAGTTAACACATCTATCAATTGGTACATTTTGGAGTGACTAAGAAGGATCCATGCTTATTCGTTTTCACGTGTTAAATTTGTTTAAATCTTGCTCAAACCTAGGATTTCACCAAGATTGAAATGGGCATGAAAATTAAAAAAAAATGAAATACCAATGCACATAGTCTTCTTGTGTCATATAGTAAGCATTCAAGATGATAAACAAGGTCTAGACATATTCAAACCAGGCAAATCATGTATCTACTCCCTAACGACCCTAAACTCCGTCTTATGAAGTAAGGCATGAAGAGAAGTGGTTTTGGGTTTCAAACATGCAAATTTCAAAAACCTCCCAAAAGCTTCATTTTAGAGTGACTAAGAAGGATCGAGGCTTACCTTTTCATTTTCATGTTTTAAACTTGTTTAAATCTTGGTCAAACCTAGCTAGTATTTGACCAAGATTCAAATGGGCATAAAATTAAAAAAAAATCATAAAAATGAAAAACCAAAGCACATAGCCTTCTTATGTCATATAGTAAGAATTCAAGTTGATAAACAAGGTCTAGACATATTCAAACTAGACAAATCATGTATCTACCCCTAACACTCTAAACTCTGTCTTATGAAGTCAATTAAGCATGAAGAGAAGTGGTTTTGGGTTTCAAACATGGAAATTTCAAAAACCTCCCAAAAGCTTCATTTTAGAGTGACTAAGAAGGATCCATGCTTACCTTTTAATTTTCAGATTTTAAACTTTTTTAAATCTTTGTGAAACCTAGGATTTGACCAAGATTCAAATGGGAATAAAAATTCAGGAAAAAACCAAAAGAATGATAAACCAAAGCACATAGCATTCTTATGTCATATAGTAAGCATTCAAGTTGATAAACAAGGTCTAGACATATTCAAACTAGAAAATCATGTATATATCTGCCCCTAACCTTAAACTCTGTCTTATGAAGTCAATCATGAAGAGAAGTGGTTTTGGGTTTCAAACATGAAAATTTCAAGAACATCCCAAAAGCCGCTTCATTTTAGAGTGACTAAGAAGGATCCAGGCATACCTTTTTGTTTTCATATTTTATACTTGTTTAAATCCAGGTCAAACATAGGATTTGACCAAGATTCAAATGGGCATAAAATAAAAAAATAGAAGAATGAAAAACAAAAGCACATAGTCTTCTTATGTCATATAGTAAGCTTTCAAGTTGATAACAAGGTTTAGACATGTTCAAACCAGACAAATCATGTATCTACCCCCTAACCATAAACTCGGTCGATCTTATGAAGTCTAGCATGAAGAGAAGTCGTAATGGTTTCAAACATGAAAATTTCAAGAACCCCCCAAAATCTTCAAATGGGCATAAAATTCAAAAAACCGGAAAAATGAAAAACCAAAGCACATAGCCTTCTTATGTCATATAGTAAGCATTCAAGTTGATAAACAAGCATGTCTAGACATATTCAAACCCGACAAATCATGTATCTACCCCCTAACCCTGAACTCTGCATGTCTTATGAAGTCAACCATGAAGAGAAGTGGTTTTGGGTTTCAAACATTGAGATTTCAAGAACCCCCCAAAAGCTTCATTTTAGAATGACTAAGAAGGATCCAGGCTTACCTTTTCATTTTCATGTTATAGACTTGTTTAAATCTTGGTCAAACCTAGGATTTGACCAAGATTCAAATGGGCATAAACCTTCAGAAAAAATCAAAAAATCAAAAACCAAAGCACATATAGTCTTCTTATGTCATATAGTAAGAATTGAAGTTGATAAACAAGGTCTAGACATATTCAAACCAGACAAATCGTGTATCTACACCTAACCCTAAACTATATCTAATGAAGTCAAGCACGATGAGAAATGGTTTTGGGTTTCAAACATGGAAATTTCAAAAACCTCCCAAAAGCTTCATTTTAGAGTGACTAAGAAGGATCCAGGCTTACCTTTTCATTTTCATGTTTTATACTTATTTAAATCCTGGTCAAACCTAGGATTTGGCCAAGATTCAAATGGGTATAAAATAAAATAAAAAACACACATAGCCTTTTTCTGTCATATAATGATCATTCAAGTTGATAAACATGGTCTAGACATATTCAAACTAGAAAATCGTGTATCTACCCTGTCCCTAGCTAACCCGAAACTCTGTCTTATGAAGTAAAGCATGAAGAGAAGTGTTTTTGGGTTTCAGACATGGAAATTTTGAAAACCTCCCAAAAACTTCATCTTAGAGTGACAAAGAAGGATCCAAGCTTACCTTTTCATTTTCATTTTTTAAGCTTGTTTAAATATTGGTCAAGCCTAGGATTTGACCAAGATTCAAATGGGCATAAAAATTCTGGAAAAATAAAAAATTTAAAAACCAAAGCACGTAGTCTTCTTACGTCATATATATCTATAGTAAGCATATTCAAGTAGATAAACAAGGTATAGACATATTCAAAACAGACAAATCATGTATCTACCCCCTAACCCTAAACTCGGTCTTATGATGCCTAGCATGAAGAGAAGTCGTTTTGGGTTTCAAACGTTTAAGCCAAAAGCCCCATTTCATATATTTCAAACTTATTCAAATTTGGTTCAAATTTGAAAGACATACAAGTTATAGCACACATAGTGCATACATGTTCACACATACTGCACTAGATGCTAATTAACCCTATAGTTTGAGGCCATTTGGATGAGGTCGAAAAAATTCTTGGATTAGAAATGGGGTTGTTCGAACCCCGTAGTTGGATTTTTTATGAACTTGATCTGTAGTACTGGGTGACAAGGTATTAACTCGTCAATGCCTACGGATTGTAGACTAGGGTTTAGTTGGAAGTAGAGGGCAAGTAGATCTCGAAGGTTTCAGCCGAAAAGTACTCGACGATTACAAAGCTAGGGTTTGAGAACAATGATTCGATGATCTCTGCGCCCCTCGACTCCCCCTTATATAGGAGGCGGAGCCGAGGGATTCGTGCTGTACAAGTTACAAAGTCCGGGAAGGTTTCTAACTCATCCCGCAAAATTACAAATAAGACTTTCTATTACAACTCTAGCATTCCTTAATAATATCTTGTGCTTCCGAATCTTCTTATTCTTCGGGTAGTGGGCCTTCAATAAACCCCGGGTACTATCTTCGGCAGGCCCATTTGGGATGCCTATGTCAGTAGCCCCCGAGATTTTGCTTGAATCGTAGAGTTAAGGAAAATCTCCACTGTTTATCTTTATTCGACAACTTCAACTTTTCTATATTTCTTCTCATAAACTTCTATATTGTGCAGGGATAATGGTAGTTGGGGCTAGTTCATCTGACGGATCAGGTACTAGTTAACTGCTCTAGTGGCAATCCGCAAAAACCTACTTCAAGATCACGTCCGTGGACATGATCTCGGGATACTGGTGTAAACTTCGACAGGTGCCGCTTTAGGTCTTACCATTCTGCCGAGTCCCAGTAAAATTTATCGGGTACCTAACGCGTCCGTTAGGATTTTTCTTCGTATCTGTTGATACGGATAAAAGTAGCAGAGCGCAGTCTTCGGCGATGCCACGCCCAGCAGAACGGATCTGGGGTCTTACCTTCGCAAATTTGCGGCATACAAAAATTGATCGCAACTTTGGTGTTCTGAGAATATATTGTCGAGTGCTTATTCGGCTGTTGGAATGGCACATTTTATCTAGTCAAAAATGACTTATATTGCTCTCCCGATGGGAGTATATGCAGAGTTATTTATAACTCGAAATATACTCTGCTATCTTTCTTTTTTCTCTTTCTTTCTTATGATTTCATCGGGCACGCGAACAGCGTTCCCGATGGGAGTAGCCCCCGAGGCTACAGCCAAGGACTTGTACTTGGTTGTAGGCTCCACGCCTTATGCCGCTATATTTTCTTTTTATCTCCCGAAGTTTTATAATTTATCGGGTGCGCGAACAGCGCTCCCGATGGGAGTAGCCCCCGAGGCTATGATCAAATATTTGTATTTGGTCATAGGCGCACGCCATTTCTATCTTGTCTTTCTGGATCTTTTTCTTTTTTCCAAGTAGCCCCCGAGCATTTGATCAAAAACTTGTATTTGATCGAAGGCTTAGCATCATTTCCCATGTCGCCTTTTATGAAATTGTAAAGTCGAATTTTTTGCTCTGCCAAGGTGACGTTACTGCTGACGATAGCCACGATTGCAAGTCAAGAATCGCGAGAAGCCTTCTCCCACTGCCTTGCGGGCCCAATTAATCCATTAACTTAACACATCGTGCAAGTGGGGGACACACGTCCTCCGCTTTTTCCGGCACACGTACCGTAACTTCTTCAATGTTAAGTTACTTTTTTACCCTCATTTCCATGTGGCTATCATCTGCCACATATTTTCCTTATCCAACGGTCCGTCGCTTCAGCGCACCTCTATATAAGGTCTTCTTCTTCCTCCTCGAGCACCTCCGCTCACGCCGTCCTCCTGTTTCCATCTGCAAATTTCCTCCTGCGACCCTGCGCCATCCAAGCTCTTCGTCTCCAAGCTGCAAATCCTGCGCCATTGCTGATGCCACCTCGCCGGTTGACAAGGCACAGCACGCCGGATTCCTCCATGGCCGCCATGGATCTGGGGACGGTGGAGTGGGAAAGATCAAAGATTTCCACCCAGGACATCAACAAGCTGAAGAAGCTGGGGATCAGCAAGAAGCCCAAAGCGCTATGCTTCCCCAGTGAAGAGAGCTACCCAACCCCTCCAATGGGGTACCGGGTAAGTTTTGTCGACCACCTCATCCGCGGTCTTTCCGCCCCTATTCATCCTTTTCTCCGCGGGCTGCTTTTTATCTACGGTCTGCAACTCCACCACCTCACGCCAAACTTGATTCTTCATATCTCCATCTTCATCACTCTCTGCGAGGCCTTCCTTGGCGTCCAGCCTAACTGGGCGCTATGGAAGCGCATTTTTTTCTGTCGCCGCAATGGCTCTCCCAATGTCGCCTATAATATAGGCGGCGTTGTAATTTCTGTTCGTCCCACTGTCGACTACTTCGACGTCAAACTCCCTGACTCAGTTCAAGGATGGCGCAAGAAGTGGCTGTACATTCAAGAGGAAAACCATGGATGTGCTGAGGACAACATCCCTCTTTTTGATGGCGCCGAGAAAATCTTTCGCCGCCGCTCCTGGGACGCAGAGACTACTGAAGAAGAAAAGGCGTCGACAGAAACCTTGATGGCTCGCATCCACGAGTTGCAAAATACTCGCGGCAAAGAGTTATCTGGTATCCAAATCACTGCATACTTTCTTAGGACTAGAGTGCAGCCGCTTCAGGCTCGCAAATATCCTCTCTGGAAATATGCTGGCGACAAAGACGCAGATCGACTGTCGGTGGATTTGGAGGTCAAGGACTTAGAAAAACTTGTCCGAAAAATCTCTTCTCTCAGCAAAAAAGATCCTGTCCCTTCTTCTTGTCGTGTAAAACCATTCAGTGCCGCCAATCCACTTCCCAAGGTAATCTTTATCGATTGTCTTGTTATTGCTTTGCTATCTTTGTTATAACTCCTTTTCTGACATCTTCCCCTGTTTTATTTTTATTTTGTACAGAACCATCCAGACCTTGTCTCGCTTCCTCCTCTTCCTGAAGGTGGAGAAGTCGAAGAAAGGGCCATTGTCACTGATGACAACCAAGAGGCCCCCTCTTTTGTGAATGAACCCGTGGATTCTCTAAAATCTGCGGGATCTTCTGAGAAAGATGGTGCTTCCGAAGGTACTGCACCAGCGCAATCTCCTCCTCCTGCTGTTTCTCCAAGGAACAAAAGGAAGAGGAATGATGTCGAAGATTCCGGCACCTCCAAAGCCGAAGAAGTTGATCCTTCACGTCAGAAGGCAACTTATGATCCATATCTCGAATCCCTCGTCAGCTCGTGAGTCACTTTTATTTCCCCTTATTTCTGTAGTCGAAGTTTTTTTGTCTTATCTTGCTTTTTATGCTGTCGATTTTTAATCACAGTGATGATGAGGAAGAAGCACCAACTCTTGACGTGGCTCCTCGAACGAGAACGTCACATACTTTAATTGTTTCGGAGATGCCAGTTGAGGGAGAAGAATCCTCGCCTCCTCAACAAAACGTCGTCACCACCACTCCTCCTTCAAGCCCTCTTGCTCCTTCACCCAAAAGGACAAGGGTTGAAACGATCATGGAGCCTGCCCCTCAATTGGGTAGCTCTTCTAATCCGCTCTTAGATGATGTAAGTTTTTTGACTTTCTTGCCAGTATCTATATTTCCTCTGTTTGCTTCTTTATGCCTTCATATTTTTCTCGTACCGATGTTTTCTTTCTTTGTTCTTCTTTGACAGCCCATGATCAAAGAGCTTGTTCGTATCGGATCCCAATTTATTGGGTACCGTGAATATGCCAGCAGGACTGAAGGTAATAACTTTTTTGCTATCGTTGTTTCTGACTTCTTGCTCCTGTTTTTGTCGCAATTTTGACTTTTCTTTTCTATTTTGACAGAGAAACTTGCAGAGGCCAACAAGCTTGCCGACGATCTTGCTCAGAAACTGGAGCAAAGTGAAGCGGCCCGCAAGAAAGCCGAACTTGATGCTAGCGAAGCCAAAGCGGAGGCTGATGAAGCCAAGGCAAAAGCTGCTAGTGCCGAGGAACTGCAGAAGAGACTTGAGGATGCTGAAGCTGCTTTAAACGAGCACAAAGCCGCACAGGCTACTCGTGAAAAGGGGATCCTCAAGCGCCTGAATTCGCAAAATCGGCGCTTCCAAGGTAATTTTATCGATCCCTTCTATTTTTCATAGGACTTGCTTTTTCTTGCTGTTGACCAACATTTATTTCCTGTGGTAGGCCAAACAAACCAAGAGTTTGATTTGGAGAATCCCGACAATGATCCTCTCCTTGACGCACTTTCTTATCTGGAGTTTCATGGATCCGAAATTCGTGAAGGCGTGGTGAATGCTGACGCAGGATTGTCGAAGCTGTTCCCCTACTTCTTCCCGAAGAAAGAGGAGCCCAAGACTTTCCTTGCCCTTGCCAAGAGCTTCAATCCATCAGAGGACCTTGGACTGAAAATGCGCCAGGAGAACATGAAGATTGCTGTCGAGAGCGCTGTTGCCTTGGTCGCTGATAGCCAACAAACTGTTGACTGGATGAAGGTTGGCGACACCGAGCAGATAGAGCAGACAAAATGGCGGTCGTTGATCAAGGCAGCCAAGCCCAACACGAAGAAAATCCTGGCTTATCTCGGGATCAAGCCGTCTTCAACTCCTAGCTCATCAAGGCCGGAGGTCTAGTTGCATGCCTCTTTTTTTTCTTTTCTTTGCTTTCTGTTTCTTTTTCCCTTGTCGCCATTTTAGCTTTGGCGACAATTATCCTAGTAGTCCTTTTGGAGCACTTCTGTAATATCCTTGTAATTTTTCTGGAAATCAATGAAATTCTTCCTGGCACTATCATTGATCCTGGGATTTTCTTTGCCAATTAATATTTGATAACTACTCGGTCAATCCTTGCTCTGCCGATACTTCACCTGCTTCTTCATTCTCGAAGAAAACCTTTGCCGGAGATTTTTCAAGTGAACACTTGTCGCCAGATTTGCAAGAACTTCGCCAACAACTTCAATCCATGAAGAAACAAACTCTTGCGATGATGGAACAATCTCGACAAGCGTCCGAGAGAGAGAAAATTGCTCTTCAACAGGCAAAAGAAGCCATTGCTGCGAAGGATGCTGCTGTTGCTGAGGCTGCTGAAACTTCTTCTCGCGAGAATTATATGCTTCAGCTAATGACTGACGCCAGTTTGGACATGACAGGTATGTTTCCTGCTCATAATCATGTTGGATGTTGTTCTTTGCTATTCGTTCCTTGATATTTTGTTTGCTGTGCCAGGCTCATTTCTGGATACTGCTGCCGAGGACCAACGTGTTGAAGCTCGAACCAATGTTTTGCTGAGACTAGCTGCGCAACATGGATCTAACTTTTGGGTCACTCCTGAGCGCACCCGCCAAATCGTCAGATTTCAAGATCGCGCGGCTCAGGTCCGTGACTTCCTTGACTTCTGTACGAAGACGTTATTCTTAGTTTATGGAACCATGTTCCCTCGGAACAAGATGCCAGAGACCCTTCCAGCTTTAATGGAAAAATTTCGAGATGCTCCTCGAATCCATGGCTTTGTGCGGGCTCAACTTTCTGCTGGCGCAAGATTTGCCATGATGATGATAAAAATTTGCCATCCAAAATTGCCCATAGATCAAATTGTTCCTACTTGCCTGGCGAAGATGGCAAAGAAGAAGAGAAATATGGGCAAAATTGATGATTTGGTGACTCCTGTTGCCGAAGATATGATGGATGAACTTCTTCGGATGGATTCTGAGTTCTTCGTGAAGGGAAGCTATGCTGAGCATAGTACTCGTCCTTCTACTGAGCGAATAACCATAGACCATGTGCTAGGTTTCCCTTGAAGACTTTTTCCTCTTCTTGCTGTATTTTCATCATTGATACATCTTTGTGTATTTGTAAACACACCCTATATTGTAAAGCTGTCAACTCTGTATTTTTTCTATTTTTGATCACCGAGCCCCCGGGCCTTTGGCTGGAATTTATACTGTTTTGCCATCTCGAAAATTTTTCCTCCTGTCGTAATAAGATATCTTTGTTTTTTCATTGATGGGTAAAAAGCCCCCGAGTGTCGTGGTGTCGAAGTTCTATATTTTTTGTTGCGAGGTTTTCAGACCAAAGCAATAAGATTTTGACGAGTATACTATATTTATAATTTGTTAGCTTCTGATATTATATTTGGCGAGGTATTAGTGTACCAAGGCGAAATATTTCGGTAAATCTAGTTTGTCTGTATTGTACGTATTTTGAGACTTGAAGGCGTTGAACCCCCGAGCGTGTCGAAGAATAAGAAGTATATCTCCACTATCTTTATTATATTGCAGCACCGCGAGCCTGCCTCATTAAAAACCTTTCCGGCCCCACTCGGTGCCCCGAAAAGGAAAAGAGTGCGTCTGAAAACTCGCGGGCGTTTCAGTACATTGTATTTTTACAGAGGAAGACTATATTTCAACTTCTAGGCGTAGAACCGCCTGAGCTGCGCCACGTTCCAGGGGTTTTTCTCGGGAGCCCCTGTCTTCTTGTCCTTGATCCTGTATGCTCCTCCGTCGATGACTTCCGTGACGACGTAAGGCCCCAACCATGGTGATTCGAGCTTCTCGGTGCTTTTTTGGTTTAACCGTAGGACCAAATCCCCGACCTGTAAAGATCTGGGCCTTAATCGTCGACTGTGGTAGTTTTTGAGGTCTTGCTGGTATTTGGTGACTCGTGAAAGTAGTTCATCTCGAGCTTCGTCGAGTGCGTCCATATCATCCTCCCGAGCTTTTTGTGATGTTTCTTCGTCATACTCTGTTACTCTTGGAGAATCATGCTCTATTTCAATTGGTAATACTGCTTCGGCTCCGTGGACGAGAAAAAACGGAGTTTCTTGTGTCGCCGTATTTGGTGTTGTTCGGATGCTCCACAAAACACTTGGCAATTCCTCTGGCCAAGTATGTTGAGCTTTTTCAAGCGGTCCTAGCAGGCGCTTTTTGAGGCCGTTGCAGATGATTCCATTGGCTTTCTCGACTTGGCCGTTGGTTTGCGGGTGCCCAACTGACGCAAAGTGCAATTTAATGCCTACTTCTGCACAGTACTCCTTGAATTCCTTGGACGTAAAATTTGACCTGTTATCTGTGACAATGCTATGGGGCACTCCAAACCGAAAAACGAGGCCTTTCACAAACTTTATTGCCGACGCTGCATCTGGTGAATTTATTGGCTTCGCTTCTACCCACTTGGTGAATTTGTCGACAGCGACCAGCAGGTACTCATACCCTCCTGGCGAAGCTTTGTGCAACATGCCCACCATATCAAGTCCCCATTGGGCAAAGGGCCACGACAATGGTATTGGTGTTAATTCCGCCGCTGGAGAGTGAGGTTTTGCGGCAAATCTTTGGCACGCATCGCAGGTTCGTACTATTTCCTTGGCATCCTCGATTGCTGTCAACCAATAAAATCCTGCTCGAAAAACCTTGGCTGCAATAGCTCGACTACTTGCGTGGTGGCCGCATATTCCTTCGTGTACATCCTTCAGAATTATTCTTCCTTCTTCAGGTGTGACACACCTTTGCAAGACGCCTGAAATAGTTCGCTTGTATAACTCCCCTTTAACCACTGTGAAAGCTTTGGATCGTCGAATAACTCGCCTTGCCTCAACTGGATCGTTGGGTATTTCTTTTCTGAGGATATATGATATATATGCTTGCATCCAAGGAACTTCTACCATCATCACAAGCTCTTGGTCCTCTTCGTCCTCCGTGGTTTCTTTGAGGGGAGCCGAAGTTTTTTCTTCCTTCGCTTTTTTCTCCACCTTTTTCGGCTTCGTGGATCTCTCTGCTATTTCTTCCCAAAATACTCCTGGCGGGATTGGAAGGCACTGTGACCCGATGTTTGCGAGAACGTCGGCTTCATCATTGCTCAATCTACTGATGTGATTTACCTCGCATCCATCGAACAGCTTCTCGAGCTCATTGTACACCTCCTTGTATGCTATCATGCTATCATTGACTGCATCACATTGGTTCATAACTTGCTGAGCCACCAATTGTGAGTCGCCAAAGATTTTTAGTCGGGTTGCACCGCAAGCTTTCGCCATCTTCATCCCGTGTATGAGGGCTTCATATTCTGCTTCATTGTTGGACGCGTTGAGGAACGTCATTCGGAGGACGTACTTTAATTTGTCGCCTTCAGGTGATATAAGTATCACTCCTGCGCCAGCTCCTTCTACTCTCTTGGATCCATCAAAGTTCATGGTCCAAGTTCTTGATAAATCTGGGGGTCCTGTGTTTTGCAGCTCCATCCACTCTGCAATGAAATCTGGCAAAACTTGCGACTTGATTGCCTTTCTTTTTTCATACGTGATGTCCCGAGGGGAAAGTTCTATTCCCCAAAGGGAGACACGCCCTGTAGCTTCTGGATTGTTCAATATATTTGACAGAGGTGCTTCATTGACTACTATTATCGGGTGTGCCGAAAAATACTGTCTCAACTTTCTTGCCGTTGCAATTACTCCATATGCTAGTTTCTGGTACTGCGGGTACCTTTGCTTGGAAGGCGATAAAACTTCACTGATGAAATATACCGGCCTTTGCACTCCATGGAGTTTCCCTTCTTCTTCTCTTTCGACAACTAACACCGTACTCACCACTTGGGGTGTGGCTGCAATGTACAACAGGAGAGGTTCCTTTTCCTTCGGTGCTACCAAGATTGGTGGTGTCGAGATTGTGCATTTCAGGTCCTCGAAAGCTCTGTCGGCCTCTTCGTTCCACTGGAATTTCTCCCCTTGTTTTATCAGAGCGTAAAATGGTAACGCTTTTTCACCCAGCCTGGCGACGAATCTGCTCAAAGCTGCGACTCGCCCAGTTAGCTGCTGTATTTCTTTCAACTTTGTTGGCTTACTCATTGTTACGATAGCTTGTATTTTGTCGGGATTTGCTTCAATCCCTCTTGCTGAAACTAGAAACCCCAGAAGTTCTCCTGCTGGGACGCCGAAAGAACACTTCGTCGGGTTCAACTTGAGGCAGAATTTGTCGAGGTTATCAAAAGTTTCCTTGAGATCCTCAATCAGCGTTGCTCCCTTCTTTGACGTTATGACGACGTCATCAATGTATACTTGTACGTTTTTTCCAATTTGTGTCGCCAAACACTTCTGCATCATCCTCTGATATGTTGCTCCCGCGTTTTTCAGACCAAAAGGCATTGTTCTGTAACAAAACACGCCATAAGGTATGATGAACGCTGTCTTTACTTCATCTTCTTCTTTCAATCTGATCTGGTTATAACCAGAATATGCATCCAGGAAGGAAAGACGTTCATATCCAGCCGTGGAGTCGATAATTTGATCGATCCTCGGGAGGGGAAAGTGATCCTTTGGACAATGTTTATTGAGACACGTAAAGTCGACGCACATGCGAAGGACCTTAGTGTTTTTCTTCGGCACCAGCACTGGATTTGCTACCCATGTGGCCTCTGTGTGCAGCTCCTTGATAAAACCAGCTTCTCGTAGTCGATCGATTTCTGACAGCATAGCCTGGCGGTTTGGTTCCGAAAAACGCCGCAAAGGTTGTTTGATTGGTCTCGCTAGTGGATCCAAGTTTAGGTGGTGCTCGGCTAGTTCCCTGGGTACTCCTGGCATGTCAGCTGGACACCATGCGAAGATTTTCCAGTTCTCACGGAGGAACTCGACGAGCGCGCTTTCCTATGCGAGGTCCATGTCGTTTGCGATGGACGTCGTCTTTTTCGGGTCTGTCGGGTGAATCTGCACCTCCTTAGAATTTTTCTCATTATTGAAAGTTGATTCTTTATTTGGCCTTCCGACGTCTGGCAGCACATCGTAGTCAGTCATACTCCTTGACGCCAAATACTCGGCTTGCATCCCGAAAGTTTCTGATATCCGATGAAAATCCTTGTCGCACTTATCGGCTAAGGCGAAGCTTCCTTTGACTGTGATTGGTCCCTTAGGTCCAGGCATCCTCCACAACAGGTATGTATAATGTGGTACTGCCATAAATCTAGCATATGCTGGTCGTCCCAACAAAGCGTGATACTGCGACGGAAAATCCACAACTTCAAATTCCAGCTTCTCGATTCTATAATTCTCTCGGGTTCCAAACTGAACGTCGAGATTAATCTTCCCCAGTGGATAACTTGGTTTCTCCGGTGTGATACCGTGGAACCTCGTGTCTGTTGGCTTCAAATTTGCTAGGGATATGTTCATCTTCCTCAATGTATCTGCATACATAAGGTTTAAGCTGCTTCCACCATCTATGAACACTCGAGAGACATCAAATCCCGCAATGACTGCTGGTAGGATAAGTGCTGACTGCCCTGGTCGAGGAACTTGCTGCGGATGATCTGCTATGGTGAAGCCAATATCTTGCCCTGACCAATTAAGATACTCGACTGTTGGTGGAGGCATTTTTTCTGCCATGAACACCTGTCGCGAGATTACTTTTTGAGCTCTATTGGATGGCCTTCCCTTCTGAATCATCGACACCGCTCTGTTGGAGTTAGGATCAACGTAAGGTGGTGGTGGAGGTGCTGCCGCTATTCTGAGCTGATGTCGATTGTCGTCCGTAATCGCGGGAGGAGGTGGCAAGTGAATCTCACTCCTGGGTTCTCGAGGATTTCTCTGTGCTGCCCTAGCATTAGCATGCTCTGCCCACCTTAACATTGCTTGGAAATTGCGACAATCTTTCTGCAGATGTCCTGACTGCCTTTTCCCGTTGCTGTCGAGGAAAAAGTGCATCTGACATGGCCCGTTCATCATCTCTTCAGGAGACACGAAAGGCCTCGGGAACCTAGGCCCGCTATTTTGCCTGTTGTTTCGAGAGTCATCTCTGTTGTCGCCTCGCTGCTCATTGCTTCTCTGATAATCATCTCTGTTGTTTCCTCCTGTGTTTGCTCGGAAGCCTGCCGAAATTTGTCCTGGAGCATCATAGCTCGGGTACTGCCGAGGAAATCGTCGCCTCGGTTGATAATTTCGACCACGGTCCTCCTCTGGCGACCTGTGCCGTTTGTTGTGGACAACATCTTCTCCATCTGCCCATCTGTTTGCTATTTCCATTAACGCGGATACTGTCTTTGGATTGGTCCTCCCCAAGTCCTCGACGAAATCTCCACGCCTGATTCCTGCGACAAACGCATCTATCGCTCTCTCGTCGGATATATTTTCTGCCGAGTTTTTGATGATGTTCCACCTTTGGATATATTTTCTCATTGGCTCGTCTGGCTTTTGTCGGCACGCCCTCAACTCCTCTAACGACGCAGGTTTTTTGCATGTGGACCGGAAGTTCTTGACGAACACATCCTCGAAGCTTTCCAAGCTGTCGATAGATCCTGGAGGGAGTTTCTTTATCCAAGATCGTACGGCTCCACTCAAATGCACCTGGATGCTTTGCATAGCTGTTGCCCTGGTTCCTCCTGTGAGCATCACCGTCTCGAGATAATCAACTAGCCAATCCTCTGGATCTTGAAGGCCGTCGATTTTTTTGAAATTATCAGGTAACTTGAATCCTGAAGGTACTCGAGTTTTCCGCACTCTCCTCGTGAAACACGTCAAACCACACATATCCTCGTCGTTTAACTCTGGGGACTACCGATGTTCCCTTCTGCTTTGTCGCGCTCTATCGACCCTTGCTTGTGCTGCCGTGTCCCTTGCTCCACTTGGTCCTTCGGGAGCTGCTGTTGCTGCTGCCGCAGGTCGTGGACTATTTTGCCTTGCCGTTCCTTCGGGAGGTGTTGATACAAACGCCGTCCCCATGGCTCCAACTCTTGCTATCGCCATGTTGTACAGTGTTTCCCTTGGATCTACTGGAGGTGGTTTAGATGCGAGGATAAAAGCATGTGTCGCCATATACCCAGCCTCTGGTGTCTTAGGGATGATGTTTCCTCTTGTGTCTATCGACATAAAGGACATGTCGAGGTTTTGGACCAGGTGCTCTCTTTCTGCAGATGTCCTGACTGCCTTTTCCCGTTGCTATCGAGGAAAAAGTGAAACTGACATGGCCCGTTCATCATCTCTTCAGGAGACACGAAAGGCCTCGGGAACCTAGGCCCGCTATTTTGCCTGTTGTTTCGAGAGTCATCTCTGTTGTCGCCTCGCTGCTCATTGCTTCTCTGATAATCATCTCTGTTGTTTCCTCCTGTGTTTGCTCGGAAGCCTGCCGAAATTTGTCCTGGAGCATCATAGCTCGGGTACTGCCGAGGAAATCGTCGCCTCGGTTGATAATTTCGACCACGGTCCTCCTCTGGCGACCTGTGCCGTTTGTTGTGGACAACATCTTCTCCATCTGCCCATCTATTTGCTATTTCCATTAACGCGGATACTGTCTTTGGATTGGTCCTCCCCAAGTCCTCGACGAAATCTCCACGCCTGATTCCTGCGACAAACGCATCTATCGCTCTCTCGTCGGATATATTTTCTGCCGAGTTTTTGATGATGTTCCACCTTTGGATATATTTTCTCATTGGCTCGTCTGGCTTTTGTCGGCACGCCCTCAACTCCTCTAACGACGCAGGTTTTTTGCATATGGACCGGAAGTTCTTGACGAACACGTCCTCGAAGCTTTCCCAGCTGTCGATAGATCCTGGAGGGAGTTTCTTTATCCAAGATCGTGCGGCTCCACTCAAATGCACCTGGATGCTTTGCATAGCTGTTGCCCTGGTTCCTCCTGTGAGCATCACCGTCTCGAGATAATCAACTAGCCAATCCTCTGGATCTTGAAGGCCGTCGAATTTTTTGAAATTATCAGGTAACTTGAATCCTGAAGGTACTCGAGTTTTCCGCACTCTCCTCGTGAAACACGTCAAACCACACATATCCTCGTCGTTTAACTCTGGGGACTACCGATGTTCCCTTCTGCTTTGTCGCGCTCTATCGACCCTTGCTTGTGCTGCCGTGTCCCTTGCTCCACTTGGTCCTTCGGGAGCTGCTGTTGCTGCTGCCGCAGGTCGTGGACTATTTTGCCTTGCCGTTCCTTCGGGAGGTGTTGATACAAACGCCGTCCCCATGGCTCCAACTCCTGCTATCGCCATGTTGTACAGTGTTTCCCTTGGATCTCCTGGAGGTGGTTTAGATGCGAGGATAAAAGCATGTGTCGCCATATACCCAGCCTCTGGTGTCTTAGGGATGATGTTTCCTCTTGTGTCTATCGACATAAAGGACATGTCGAGGTTTTGGACCAGGTGCTCTCTTTCTGCTTCGGGTATGTGTTGTAACCTTGATCTTGCCCTGTTCCGAGCCTCCCTGTGGCTATCACCCGAAGTTCTAGATTGTCGACTCAGCTCTGCCCTTCTCCTGCTGGATGCAGAAGCTGCCTCCTTTCTTCTGTTTAACTCAGCTGTCTGTTTTTCCAATTCCCTTGCAGCTCGTGCGAGCCTATATTGATATGCTTGTAATTCCTCTGGCGTGGCTGTGGTGGCCATTGGCTCTGAGCCGTCCATAGCTCTTGCGGCTCTATCCCATGCTGCTTGCGGGAGTTGAACTCTGTGTCGCGGCTGTGGCCCGACGTACTTATTGCCCAGGCCTCGTCGCAGATCGGAGGGATCGACGTATGGATTTCCCAGATCGTCGAAAGCCTCAGATGTTTCCTCTTGGTCATGGCTTGGCTCTCCAATGACATAAATCTGATGATACTTTGTATTCAGATCTATGTTGGGTTTGGTGACACCATCGTTGAGATTGGTGAAGACCTTGCCCACTGTAGTAGATTTGTCGATGAAGTCGTAACTGTCGACACTGCTTGAGCCATCGCTTATATATGAGTCCGCAGATGACTCAAACGACATGTCGCTGAAGATCTTGGCGAGTTTCTCTCTTGCCCTGGTGCTGATGTAGCGTGATGACGAAGTTTCTTCTTCTCCTGATTCGGTTGACGATGTATAGCTTGAAAAATCGGAATCGACCGCCAATGATCCCGACGAAATCGGAATTTCGACACGATACGATCCTTCTTTCTCGACGCGAAAGTGAAACCTTCCGAACGTCATCTCCATAGGCTCCTCCAGATACGCATATGCATCCAAACGGGAGGGTGGGTGAGGAACAAAATCGACAGGACCAGCAGCGATCTGTTTACCTCGATCCATTGCATTGCTTGCGGTTGACGATGTCGAAGATCTTGAATGTGCCATCGAGATCGGATCCTTGACGCCTCTAATCCCCACGGTCGGCGCCAATTGACAAGGTATTAACTCGTCAATGCCTACGGATTGTAGACTAGGGATTAGTTGGAAGTAGAGGGCAAGTAGATCTCGAAGGTTTCAGCCGAAAAGTACTCGACGATTACAAAGCTAGGGTTTGAGAACAATGATTCGATGATCTCTGCGCCCCTCGACTCCCCCTTATATAGGAGGCGGAGCCGAGGGATTCGTGCTGTACAAGTTACAAAGTCCGGGAATGTTTCTAACTCATGCCGCAAGATTACAAATAAGACTTTCTATTACAACTCTAGCTTTCCTTAATAATATCTTGTGCTTCCGAATCTTCTTATTCTTCGGGTAGTGGGCCTTCAATAAACCCCGGGTACTATCTTCGGCAGGCCCATTTGGGATGCCTATGTCACTGGGCAAAACCCTAGTTTAACCTATTTAATTATAGATTTGTAGGTTGATTTTTCTAACTTTTTATTATTATTACTATGCAGCACATGTGTGTTTGCCCGTCGAGTGAAACTCGGAGGAAGAGGGATCACTCGGAAGGAGAGAAGAAGGGAGAGCATTATGGTGTCTCCCCTTTTTCGGGTGATGATGTTGACTTTTGTGCAGGGTTTGTCAGTGAGCAGGAGGTGCGAGCGAGCGAGTCGAGCGAGGCCGAGAATGAGAGAGATTTGTTTTTTTTTGTGAGAGGGACAACCGAAGGATCCAGACGGACCCACAGACTTCCAAAACGCATCCTGATGCGTCTTCTCTTGACAAAGAAGATGGCTTGGAGTTTGCGTACCTACTGCACTTGACTTGTGCTCACTGAAGTGTGGGACCTCACGCATGGGCACCACACGTAAGTGACAGACCTGTTGGTGTAAAAACTCGGTTGATTATTATAGTGCATTAGAACAAAGTTTCCTATGGATTCAACGGTAGGAAATCCAAGTTAACTCATTTACATGACATTAATTTTTCCATGAAGCAAAGTTAACACATCTATCAATTGGTACATTTTGGAGTGACTAAGAAGGATCCATGCTTATTCGTTTTCACGTGTTAATTTTTTTAAATATTGCTCAAACCTAGGATTTCACCAAGATTGAAATGGGCATGAAAATTCAAAAAAAAAAAAATGAAATACCAATGCACATAGTCTTCTTCTGTCATATAGTAAGCATTCAAGATGATAAACAAGGTCTAGACATATTCAAACCAGGCAAATCATGTATCTACTCCCTAACGACCCTAAACTCCATCTTATGAAGTAAGGCATGAAGAGAAGTGGTTTTGGGTTTCAAACATGCAAATTTCAAAAACCTCCCAAAAGCTTCATTTTAGAGTGACTAAGAAGGATCGAGGCTTACCTTTTCATTTTCATGTTTTAAACTTGTTTAAATCTTGGTCAAACCTAGCTAGTATTTAACCAAGATTCAAATGGGCATAAAATTCAAAAAAATCAGAAAAATGAAAAACCAAAGCACATAGCCTTCTTATGTCATATAGTAAGAATTCAAGTTGATAAACAAGGTCTAGACATATTCAAACTAGACAAATCATGTATCTACCCCTAACACTCTAAATCTTGGTCAAACCTAGCTAGTATTTGACCAAGATTCAAACTGGAAAAATGAAAAACCAAAGCACATAGCCTTCTTATGTCATATAGTAAGCATTCAAGTTGATAAACAAGCATGTCTAGACATATTCAAACCCAACAAATCATGTATCTACCCCCTAACCCTAATCTCTGCATGTCTTATGAAGTCAACCATGAAGAGAAGTGGTTTTGGGTTTCAAACATTGAGATTTCAAGAACCCCCCAAAAGCTTCATTTTAGAAGGACTAAGAAGGATCCAGGCTTACCTTTTCATTTTCATGTTATAGACTTGTTTAAATCTTGGTCAAACCTAGGATTTGACCAATATTCAAATGGGCATAAACATTCAGAAAAAATCAAAAAATCAAAAACCAAAGCACATATAGTCTTCTTATGTCATATAGTAAGAATTGAAGTTGATAAACAAGGTCTAGACATATTCAAACCAGGCAAATCGTGTATCTACACCTAACCCTAAACTATATCTAATGAAGTCAAGCATGATGAGAAATGGTTTTGGGTTTCAAACATGGAAATTTCAAAAACCTCCCAAAAGCTTCATTTTAGAGTGACTAAGAAGGATCCAGGCTTAACTTTTCATTTTCATGTTTTAAACTTATTTAAATCCTGGTCAAAACTAGGATTTGATCAAGATTCAAATGGGTATAAAATAAAATAAAAAACGCACATAGCCTTTTTCTGTCATATAATGATCATTCAAGTTGATAAACATGGTCTAGACATATCCAGACTAGAAAATCGTGTATCTACCCTGTCCCTAGCTAGCCCTAAACTCTGTCTTATGAAGTCAAGCATGAAGAGAAGTGGTTTTGGGTTTCAGACATGGAAATTTTGAAAACCTCCCAAAAACTTCATCTTAGAGTGACAAAGAAGGATCCAAGCTTACCTTTTCATTTTCATGTTTTAAGCTTGTTTAAATATTGGTCAAGCCTAGGATTTGACCAAGATTCAAATGGGCATAAAAATTCTGGAAAAATGAAAACCAAAGCACATAGCCTTCTTATGTCATATAGTAAGCATTCAAGTTGATAAACAAGCATGTCTAGACATATTCAAACCCGACAAATCATGTATCTACCCCCTAACCCTGAACTCTGCATGTCTTATGAAGTCAACCATGAAGAGAAGTGGTTTTGGGTTTCAAACATTGAGATTTCAAGAACCCCCCAAAAGCTTCATTTTAGAATGACTAAGAAGGATCCAGGCTTACCTTTTCATTTTCATGTTATAGACTTGTTTAAATCTTGGTCAAACCTAGGATTTGACCAAGATTCAAATGGGCATAAACATTCAGAAAAAATCAAAAAATCAAAAACCAAAGCACATATAGTCTTCTTATGTCATATAGTAAGAATTGAAGTTGATAAACAAGGTCTAGACATATTCAAACCAGACAAATTGTGTATCTACACCTAACCCTAAACTATATCTAATGAAGTCAAGCATGATGAGAAATGGTTTTGGGTTTCAAACATGGAAATTTCAAAAACCTCCCAAAAGCTTCATTTTAGAGTGACTAAGAAGGATCCAGGCTTACCTTTTCATTTTCATATTTTAAACTTATTTAAATCCTGGTCAAACCTAGGATTTGGCCAAGATTCAAATGGGTATAAAATAAAATAAAAATCGCACATAGCCTTTTTCTGTCATATAATGATCATTCAAGTTGATAAACATGGTCTAGACATATTCAAACTAGAAAATCGTGTATCTACCCTGTCCCTAGCTAACCCTAAACTCTGTCTTATGAAGTAAAGCATGAAGAGAAGTGTTTTTGGGTTTCAGACATGGAAATTTTGAAAACCTCCCAAAAACTTCATCTTAGAGTGACAAAGAAGGATCCAAGCTTACCTTTTCATTTTCATGTTTTAAGCTTGTTTAAATATTGGTCAAGCCTAGGATTTGACCAAGATTCAAATGGGCATAAAAATTCTGGAAAAATAAAAAATTTAAAAACCAAAGCACGTAGTCTTCTTACGTCATATATATCTATAGTAAGCATATTCAAGTAGATAAACAAGGTATAGACATATTCAAAACAGACAAATCATGTATCTACCCCCTAACCCTAAACTCGGTCTTATGATGCCTAGCATGAAGAGAAGTCGTTTTGGGTTTCAAACGTTTAAGCCAAAAGCCCCATTTCATATATTTCAAACTTATTCAAATTTGGTTCAAATTTGAAAGACATACAAGTTATAGCACACATAGTGCATACATGTTCACACATACTGCACTAGATGCTAATTAACCCTATAGTTTGAGGCCATTTGGATGAGGTCAAAAAAATTCTTGGATTAGAAATGGGGTTGTTAGAACCCCGTAGGTGGATTTTTTATGAACTTGATATGTAGTACTGGGCAAAACCCTAGTTTAACCTATTGTTGCGGTCAGAAACCCACCGGCGAGCAGCGACGGGCAACACAGTAGAGCCGGGAGGCTCCCAAGATTGCGGCTGACCCTGGTCCCTCGGGCGACGGCCCGCAATGCCTTCTGGCACACGCGTCCTGGTGCTTACGAGGGCGTGCCACCTGACCTATACCTGGTCAGGAAGGTGATGGGTTGCTTCGACTAGTTTCCTGCATGGCAAACACGTAAACATTAAATACGAGCCCCAATCGGCTCTTAAATTGTTCTGTGGATCGGCTCAAAGAGCCGATTACCCCATGGTTCATGTTAGATTTATAAGGACATGGGGATCATGCTTTATCAATATCAAGCTAAACTAATCTACGATAGTCTAGGGTTTTCACCGTATAATCGGAACATCCTATGCGTAGTTGAGCCTAACAGATACGCAAAATAATGGAAAACCAGCCCTAAAGAGGCCTAAAAACCAACGTGAAGTTGATCCCCGGAACAATCCCTCTAGAGCTTAATAAACCACACCTTACGCACTACCGGATCGTTCAACCCGTTTATAAGGCCTAACCATACAGATATCAAACCAATCCTTGAAGAACAAGGAGCAACTATAACGGATTAGATCTACTAAATAAAGAACAAGCAAGATGCTGCCCCTACACCTAAAATAGGTGTAAGGGCAGCTAGATATCGAGGGGTAGCGTAGCTAAACAAGTGCATCGTGAAAGCATTGTGATCAACCCCAAAACACCTAAGATAAGGGTGTTGCCCGCCATAAAAAAGGCTTCAGCACGAGCAACACCAATAACGAATAAACTGATACTGCCTAGATCGCAAGATGCGATCTAGGCAGCATGTTGCTTACCCGGGAGAAACCCTCGAAACAAGGGGTGGCGATGCGCCTAGATTGATTTGTTGTGAACGTGTTCGTCCTCCTTTCTCAATAACCCTAGATACATATTTATAGTCCGTAGACTTTCTAATGCGGGAATAAACTAACCCGTGTACGGGCTAGACTCTATCTCTTAATTCTAACCGACACATATCCTACTATAATTTACAGATACACGGGCAATCTTGCCCAAACTTCTTGTACAAGGCTGGTTCGGGAATATTTTCCGTGCATATCCCTTAAGCCCATTTAAACACGGCCCATCTCCAGACTTGGTTAAATTCTGGTGATAACACATGCCCCCCTGGTTTTGGCAATGATAATTTCAAAACCACTCTGTTTTTCCTTCGTAGGGTCATGTCGTGGCAGAGCAGAACCGCCACAGTATCCTTCATCATGATGCCTTGCCTTCTCAACTTCTCTGGACGATTTGACAGTTCTTTGGCACCACTTCCTCGGAAACTGCTGTAACATTAACTCAACATTATATCCCCTTTTATTTAACCGCGTCGAGCAACTCGCTTCTTCATCCCTTCCCTCAGTACGAGCCACCGAAAAGCCCTCCTCCACCATGGACTCATCCTCCTCCTCTGCTGCATCGGCTCTCTCCTTCCAATCTTCTTCCTCAGACGAGCCGATGCCAGAGCCCGACCAATGGGATGAGCCGGAGTGGGACTTCGACTTTGTGCCAGATGGCCCACCCGAGGCCCTCGTCGGGTCAGATGGCGACTTGCCCCTGACCGATGGGGAGGACGACCTCCGGTTCCTCATCGACGGGGAACTGGTGGCGGAGAGTGAGGATGACCTCCTCTCCTGGGGTAGCTTCACCCCCTCCGACGAAGAGGAAGAAGAGGAGGATGAGGAGGACGACGCCTCCTCAAACGAGGAGGAAGAGGAGGGCGACACCTCCTCCGACGAGCCGCCGGCGAAGCGCTTCCGCGGCTGGGCCTGGTCGGATGACGACGAAGACGACGATGATGAGGAGGAAGAAGCCCCCATTGAGGGCTACGGCAGTAGCGACGAGGAGCTCGCCAGCAGCAGCACCGGCGTCGGCTACAGCGGCGACGACGAGGACAGCGACGGTCCTTAGAGTAGAGACCACTTAGCATAGGACTAGTGGTAGCAATCTGTCCTCCTTTTGTTCCTGAGCAATCGGCTCTTCCTTGTAAAAAATCCCCTTTTTAAATCAATGAATAAGGATTCCATGCTTAACTCTTCCGATCGTCAAAATAAATCATTGCTCGAGAAGCCGATGGCAATACATCGGTCTTTGCCCAAAACGCCAACAAGGCCAGTCCCCCAATTGAATGTAAAATTGACTGGTGACCTGAAATAACAGTTGTTCCTCTATAGTCGATGGCTCCGCATCGGCTTTTCAGCTCTAAAGTCGATGGTCAGTGCATCGGCTATGCTTTTGTTTAGATTTTTTATCGGCCGATTTCATACATCGGCCCCCATATTCCACTGCTCAAGTTAATGAATTTTTTTTTACTGGCCGATTTTAAATCGGCCCCCGTATTTCACTGCCCATCATCCCACATACTTGGGAAATACTTCTTGAGATGCTGGCCATTGACGGCCACTGGAAACTTTACACCATCCAACTGCTCAAGCATGTATGCATTGCCCTTTAGGACTTGGTCAACCCTGTACGGCCCGTGCCAATTTGGAGACCATTTACCATATGCCTTGTCCTTAGTCCCCAATGGCAATACAGCTTCCCATACCAGATCACCAACATGGAACTCCTTTGGCTTCACCTTCTTATTATATGCACGAGCCACCTTGGCCTTGTTCTCCTTAATTTTCTCAAGTGACCAAAGTCTAAGTTCCGTGAGATCCTCAATGCTATCACTCATCAGGGCTGCATACTCTTCAGTCGTCAGGCCATTCTGAAACGTGACACGTCTCGACCCAGCCGTGATCTCCCAGGGTAACACGGCTTCTTGTCCATAGACCAGATGGTACGGCGAGGTTTTTACCGCTCCATGACATGACATGCGATAAGCCCATAAAGCCTCCGACAAAACCTCGTGCCAACGCCTAGGGTACTCGTCGATCTTTCTCTTAATCAGCTTGATAAGGCTTTTGTTGGACACTTCAGCCTGCCCATTTGCTTGAGCATAGTAAGGGGATGATCGGATCAACTTAATTCCCATGCTCTCGCAGAAATCTTGAACTCGCGGGAAACGAAAACCGAACCTCCATCGATCGTGATGGTCTGGGGAATCCCAAATCTGTGGATGACATGCTCTTTCACGAAACTGATAACGTCCTTCGATGCCACAGACTTCATAGGGACGGCCTCCACCCATTTAGTGAAATAATCTGTAATGGCCAAGATCCACTCGTGGCCCTTGCTCGATGCAGGATGGATTTTGCCGATCATGTCCATGCCCCATCCTCGAAATGGCCAAGGCTTGATGATGGGGTTCATTGCTGATGCGGGTACCATCTGAATGCTCCCAAACTTCTGACATGCTTGACACCCTTTATAGTAATTGAAACAGTCCTCAAGCATGGTGGGCCAATAAAACCCTGATCGCCTGATCAACCACTTCATCTTATGAGCCGATTGATGAGTCCCACAGGCGCCTTCATGTACCTCGTGTAAGAGCCGATTTGCCTCGGCTATTCCCAAACATTTGAGAAGTAACCCTTCCAAGGTCCTATAGAACATGTCATCTCCAATAAGGACATACTTCATGGCCTTGTATCTTATCCGTTTAGGTGCCCCCCGAGCCGGATCTTTCAAGTAATTGAAGATATCGGCTCTCCAATCATCTGGCTCCATGAAATGTATCTGGACATCGGCTCCTTCCACTGTCTCCTTATAGCCTGACGCCATCTGTGCGAGATCGTTCGCCTCCGTATTCTGCGACCTCGGGACCCAATTGAAGTTTATGTACCTGAACTGTGTCATCAGCTCGCGGCAATGCATCCATAACGGGAAGAGCGACTCGCTCTCACACTTGTACTCGTCCGTGAGCTGGGAGATCACCAACTTTGAGTCTCCAAAGAGTTCTACTGCTTCTGCCCCGGCTTCAATTAGCAACTCCATCCCCTTACGTACCGCTTCATACTCAGCAACATTATTGGTGCAAAGGGTAGATAGCCTGATGGAGAAGGTGTAGGTTGCCCCCCGGGGCGACACGAGTAGGATGCCGATGCCGCAACCATCATCGCAAACTGACCCATCGAAGAACATGGCCCATGCACGTATAGATAGTGCTGCTATATTAGTGTTGATTCGTTCAGCGATCAGATCGGCCAGGGCCTGTCCTTTAACTGCTTTCGCAGGTTGATACCGGAGATCCAACTCCGATAATGCAAACATCCATTTACCTAGTCGGCCCTTCAGGACAGGAGCCGACAGCATGTGCTTGATGACGTCTGATTTGCAAATGATGACGATTTCTGCCGTCAGAAAGATGTGACAAAGCTTGGTGCAGGTAAAAAATAGGCAGAGGCACAACTTCTCGATCTCCGGGTACCTCGTTTCTGCATCCAACATCCTTCTGCTGAGGTAGAAAACAACTCTTTCCATGCCATCATAGATTTGCACTACGACTGAGGCGATAGAAGTATCGGCTACTGACAGGTAAATATAGAATGGCTTGTCTTGCTGGGGCGGAACCAACACGGGCGGCTTCGTTAGATATTCTTTAATCTCATCAAACGCTCGCTGTTGCTCTGCCCCCCAGTGAAACTCCTCATCAGGTTTGATTTTCACCAATCCCATGAACGGCTCAATTCGTCCTGACAGATTAGAGATGAACCTTCTGACGAAATTGATTTTGCCGATGAGACTTTGGAGTTCCTTCTTGGTGGTAGGTGGCTTCATTGTTCGTACTGCCTCTTGACTTTTCAGGCCGATCTCAATTCCACGTTCATGAACCAGGAAGCCCAGGAATTGACCGGCCGTTACACCAAAAGCACACTTCTTTGGATTCATTCTTAGTCCGAACTTTCTAGTCCGGTCCAGGATACGTCGCAAATCCTCCAGGTGCCCTTCCACTGAGACAGACTTGACCACCACGTCATCAACGTAGATTTCCACCAGCTTGCCGATCAGATCATGAAAGATGTAATTCATGGCTCGTTGGTACGTTGCACCGGCATTCTTCAGTCCAAATGTCATGACCACATATTCGAACAAGCCCACCGAACCTGGTACTCTGAAGGCCGTCTTGTGTATATCTTCTGGAGCCATGAAAATCTGGTTGTAACCGGCATTGCCATCCATGAAGCTTAAAACCTTATGGCCAGCCGCTGCATTGATCAACGTTTCAGCTACCGGCATAGGGTACTCATCCTTCGGAGTGGCTCTGTTGAGATCGCGAAAATCTATAGCGACGCGCCATCGGACGTCCTTCTTCTCCACAGGTACGATGCTAGATATCCACTCAGCATACCTGCATGGCCTGATGAATCCGGCGTTTAACATCTTCTCAATCTCCTTCTTGACTTCTTCTAGAATTTCGGCCTTCATCTGCCGTGCTCGTTGCTGGAACGGCCGAAACCCTTTTTTAAGAGGTAGCCGATGTTCAATGATGCTCCTGTCTAGCCCGGGCATCTCTGTGTAATCCCAGGCAAAACAATCTGGGTATTCTTTCAACAAGGCTATCATCAGGCCCCTCAGATGCGGATCCAACTTTTTGCTGATAAATGTTGGTTGTGGCTTATCCCCAGGACCAATGTCAATCTCTTCTAGCTCATCAGCTGACGTAAACCCATACCCTAGCTTTCCGTCGCCTGTTAGATCGACGTTGAACACAGGCAGAACATATGGCTAGGATAATTTTGGCCGATTGCTGGAATCGGCCTCCATGTTGATTGAGTTGCTCAATGAAGGTTTACAACTTGTATGCGCTCCCTTGCAGGAGGAAGCCTCCTTACCACGACTACGTGACATGTTTGAAGAAGGATCCTTGCCTTTTATTTTTTGGGGCCGATCACAGGGATCGGCCTTGCCACGTATGTCGATGGATGCTGCTCTTGTTACTCTATCAGGCCGGTGGATAAGACCAGCCTCACCCCGTTTTTTGACACCTCGATGCGATCACAGCCGTCCAAGCTGATTCCAGAGAGTGGCTCTTGGTCTGCCGAGTCCGAAATGTTCATGCCGGCTATCGAAATGTCGATCGAGTCATCTGCATGCACGACTTCTACGTCGTCTCCATCCCACTGTATCAGGCATTGGTGCATTGTAGATGGAATGCAGCAGTTAGCGTGAATCCAATCCCTTCCTAGCAGGGCAGCGTAAGTGCTCTTGCTGTCAACGATGAAGAATGTCGTTGGGATCGTCTTTCGGCCTATGGTTAGATCCACGTTCAGGACACCTTGCGTCCCTGATGCTTGGCCGTTGAAGTCATTGAGCGTGACGTTGGTCTTGAGCAGATCGGCACTGGAGCGTCCCAAACGCCGTAGCATGGAATATGGCATTATATTCACCACTGCTCCTGTGTCAACCAACATCCTGCCGACGGGCTGCCCATTGATATAACCCTTTAGGTACAGGGCCTTCATGTGTTTGTATCCCTTCTCCCGTGGCTTTTCGAAGATAACGGGCTGTGGACCGCAATCAAACTGTGCTATTGGCGCTTCTTCAGTTCCTGGGGCACGAAACTCTGATGGAAGGAAGAACACCATGTTTGTACCAGCCGATGTTCCCACATCGGCTTTTTCTTGCTTGGGCCGCCAAACCTTCTTTGGTGGATGACTCTCTTCGTCCAAAGTCTGCTGAATTTTCACGGCCAGATCGGGCCGTGCTTTCCTCAACGTGTGCAAGTATCGCGCTTCGGCTTGCTCCAAGCTACGCAGCCGCTGAAGCCTACGCTTTTGGGAGTGGCTGAGTCCATCGGGGCACCACCTTGGCCGGTGGTACCTATCCTCTTCTTCATCTTCTGACTCCTCAAAGTCTTCATCTTGAGAGGACTCAACACGTTTGTTCTGTGGCGGGAGAGGTCCTAGACGCTTGAAAACTGAAACTTCCCCTGCATCCTCCTTCCGGCGTCTACACTCCGGGCAGTTGTCGATTGTAGGCAATCGGCTCATCCCTGAGTCCCAGCAGTGTTTAAAGAAGGGATAGTCCCAGTGTCTATCCATGTCTTCCTGCTCCCTTAACCTCTCCTTAGCGCGGCGCTCACGTCCTTCGTTGTCTCTGTCGTGCCGACGGTACCTTCCTTTATCTTCGTCGGACCGATTGTATCTCTCGTCGTTTACGTAAATCGCCGACGTCGGTCATACTGATATTCATATTTGTTGAGGAGGTGCGTGGAAAGTGGTTTTTGGTATCGCACGCTTCTCACTTGTTCCTTGGTGAGGTACCGCTTGTCATCATATCGGGGCCGGTCGCGTGGATCGGCCTCCTCCTTTTCCTTGCTGCGGGAGTGACTGCTTTCCTCTTTATCCTTGCCATGGTGGCGTTCAGGCCCTGCCATGTTAACATCGAATGAGAAATCCAGTCGACGCCTCGCGGAGTGGTTAGGTTCCACCATGTTGACGCCAGGGAACGGATGTGTGTCCACTTTCATGGCAAACTGTTCAAAGAGCAATCGGCCTTGTTCTATCGCCATTTGGATCTGCTGACGAAACACCTTGCAGTCATTGGTGGTATGGGTGAACGAGTGATGCCATTTGCAGTACGGCCTCCCGTTCAGTTCTTGTGCTGTAGGGATTTTATGGCCTTCGGGTAACTTCAGCTGTTTTTCCTTAAGCAATAGATCGAAAATCTGCTCAGCTTTGCTCAAATCGAAGTCAAACCCTTTTGCGGGCCCTTGCGGTTTTACCCATTTGCAGGACACGGGGTTTGCCCCCCGAGCCCATTCAGCTACGGCCACCTCCAGGTCTGGTGCAGGATCTTCAGCTTCTTCCATCTCGATCAGGCCTACCGGACGCTTGAACTTGTCTTGGTACAACTCAGGGTGTCGCTGCTCATATCATGTGAGTTTCTGCACCATGTGCAACAATGAACTGTACTCATCTTGGGAAGTCAGATCCTTGATCGGCGTCGCGAGGCCCAATACTGCCAGCTCGATCGCTTCCTTCTCAGACAAACGAACCGAATAGCATCGGTTCCTGACAGTCCTGAAACGTTGGATATATTCAGACACTGTTTCTCCCCGCTTCTGCCGCACCTGCGCTAGATCGGCAATGCCAGCTTCGGTAGCTTCCGAGTGATATTGCACATGAAATTGCTCCTCCAGCTGTTTCCATGTGCGGACTGAGTTTGGCGGTAACGAGGTGTACCACCCAAAGGCTGATCCCGTAAGAGATTGTGCGAAAAGCCTCACACGTAACGGGTCTGACACTGAAATCATGCCCAACTGTGCCAAATATCGGCTTACGTGCTCGATTGAGCTAGATCCTTCTACTCCATTGAATTTTGAGAATTCAGGGAGCCGATATTTGGGTGGCAGCGGGATCAGATCGTACTCATCGGGGTACGGCTTGGAATAGCCGATTGCTTTCCTCTTCGGCAAGATGCCGAACTGGTCTCTCAAGATAGTGCTGATCTGCTCCATGGTATTAGCTGTAGGGACCGAACCTTCATGACTCGTTCCAGTAGCATATTTAGCCAGCCATGCTTGTTTGTCAGCATCTACTCCAGAGATCCCTGTTGGTGCGATCTGGCTTGTGCGCGCCAAGGCATTGCAGTCCGGCACGTATCTGCACACGTATCCATGTGGGATCTCCTTGGGCGGCTCATATAGGAATTGGCAATCGCTAGGATCGCCTCCAACCTTGTAGACAACGTACGCCGGTGCACCCGGCGGTTCTGGTGCTGCGAGCGCGAATGGCAGCGGCGGTCTAATCTGGAGTGGTATCTCTCCCTGGTGAGTTCCCAGGGTAGGTCCTGATGGAGAGTACTGATGCTTCATGATCTCTTGCACCACTCGGACCGCAACGCGCTCAAAAGCGTTCACCAAGCTCTCAGAATGGCGGTGTAGGGAATGAGCTACCATGTAATTAATCTCCTGGCGTAGAGCTCTGGTGCGTTCCTCTGAAGAGGTAGAGAGATCTACTTCATCGAGGGCACCTTCAGGGGAGAACCCTTTCCATCTGATGCCATGTGAACGGGTCTTCATGAAAGAGCCGATGAGATCGGCTTCTAAGATGGCTTTCATCTCATCGTACTTCTTCTTGTGTTCTTCCGGCAGATCTGCGTACGTGACTGGTTCGCCCACCACCTCATCCGCGGCTTTTGACATGGTTGCTGCAGATGTCGACGTAGTGGTTGCTGTAGAGTGTCCCACCGGGCGTGCCAGAATGTGTTGCGGTCAGAAACCCACCGGCGAGCAGCGACGGGCAACACAGTAGAGCCGGGAGGCTCCCAGGATTGCGGCTGACCCTGGTCCCTCGGGCGACGGCCCGCAATGCCTTCTGGCACACGCGTCCTGGTGCTTACGAGGGCGTGCCACCTGACCTATACCTGGTCAGGAAGGTGATGGATTGCTTCGACTAGTTTCCTGCATGGCAAACACGAAACATTAAATACGAGCCCCAATCGGCTCTTAAATTGTTCTGTGGATCTGCTCAAAGAGCCGATTTCCCCATGGTTCATGTTAGATTTATAAGGACATGGGGATCATGCTTTATCAATATCAAGCTAAACTAATCTACGATAGTCTAGGGTTTTCACCGTATAATCGGAACATCCTATGCGTAGTTGAGCCTAACAGATACGCAAAATAATGGAAAACCAGCCCTAAAGAGGCCTAAAAACCAATGTGAAGTTGATCCCCGGAACAATCCCTCTAGAGCTTAATAAACCACACCTTACGCACTACCGGATCGTTCAACCCGTTTATAAGGCCTAACCATACAGATATCAAACCAATCCTTGAAGAACAAGGAGCAACTATAACGGATTAGATCTACTAAATAAAGAACAAGCAAGATGCTGCCCCTACACCTAAAATAGGTGTAAGGGCAGCTAGATATCGAGGGGTAGCGTAGCTAAACAAGTGCATCGTGAAAGCATTGTGATCAACCCCAAAACACCTAAGATAAGGGTGTTGCCCGCCATAAAAAAGGCTTCAGCACGAGCAACACCAATAACGAATACACTGATACTGCCTAGATCGCAAGATGCGATCTAGGCAGCATGTTGCTTACCCGGGAGAAACCCTCGAAACAAGGGGTGGCGATGCGCCTAGATTGATTTGTTGTGAACGTGTTCGTCCTCCTTTCTCAATAACCCTAGATACATATTTATAGTCCGTAGACTTTCTAATGCGGGAATAAACTAACCCGTGTACGGGCTAGACTCTATCTCTTAATTCTAACCGACACGTATCCTACTATAATTTACAGATACACGGGCAATCTTGCCCAAACTTCTTGTACAAGGCCGGTTCGGGAATATTTTCCGTGCATATCCCTTAAGCCCATTTAAACACGGCCCATCTCCAGACTTGGTTAAATTCTGGTGATAACACCTATTTAATTATAGATTCGTAGGTTGATTTTTCTACCTTTTTATTATTATTACTATGCAGCACATGTGTGTTTGCCCGTCGAGTGAAACTCGGAGGAAGAGGGATCACTCGGAAGGAGACAAGAAGGGAGAGCATTATGGTGTCTCCCCTTTTTCGGGTGATGATGTTGACTTTTGTGCAGGGTTTGTCAGTGAGCAGGAGGTGCGAGCGAGCGAGTCGAGCGAGGCCGAGAATGAGAGAGATTTGTTTTTTTTTGTGAGAGGGACAACCGAAGGATCCAGAAGGACCCACAGACTTCCAATATCCTGATGCGTCTTCTCTTGACAAAGAAAATGGCTGGGAGTTTGCGTACCTATTGCACGTGACTTGTACTCACTGAAGTGTGGGACCTCACGCATGGGCACCACACGTAAGTGACAGACCTGTTGGTGTAAAAACTCGGTTGATTATTATAGTGCATTAGAACAAAGTTTCCTATGGATTCAATGGTAGGAAATCCAAGTTAACTCATTTACATAACATTAATTTTTCCATGAAGCAAAGTTAACACATCTATCAATTGGTACATTTTGGAGTGACTAAGAAGGATCCATGCTTATTCGTTTTCACGTGTTAATTTGTTTAAATCTTTCTCAAACCTAGGATTTCACCAAGATTGAAATGGGCATGAAAATTCAAAAAAAAAAAATGAAATACCAATGCACATAGTCTTCTTCTGTCATATAGTAAGCATTCAAGATGATAAACAAGGTCTAGACATATTCAAACCAGGCAAATCATGTATCTACTCCCTAACGACCCTAAACTCCGTCTTATGAAGTAAGGCATGAAGAGAAGTGGTTTTGGGTTTCAAACATGCAAATTTCAAAAACCTCCCAAAAGCTTCATTTTAGAGTGACTAAGAAGGATCGAGGCTTACCTTTTCATTTTCATGTTTTAAACTTGTTTAAATCTTGGTCAAACCTAGCTAGTATTTGACCAAGATTCAAATGGGCATAAAATTCAAAAAAAATCAGAAAAATGAAAAACCAAAGCACATAGCCTTCTTATGTCATATAGTAAGAATTCAAGTTGATAAACAAGGTCTAGACATATTCAAACTAGACAAATCATGTATCTACCCCTAACACTCTAAATCTTGGTCAAACCTAGCTAGTATTTGACCAAGATTCAAACCGGAAAAATGAAAAACCAAAGCACATAGCCTTCTTATGTCATATAGTAAGCATTCAAGTTGATAAACAAGCATGTCTAGACATATTCAAACCCAACAAATCATGTATCTACCCCCTAACCCTAATCTCTGCATGTCTTATGAAGTCAACCATGAAGAGAAGTGGTTTTGGGTTTCAAACATTGAGATTTCAAGAACCCCCCAAAAGCTTCATTTTAGAAGGACTAAGAAGGATCCAGGCTTACCTTTTCATTTTCATGTTATAGACTTGTTTAAATCTTGGTCAAACCTAGGATTTGACCAATATTCAAATGGGCATAAACATTCAGAAAAAATCAAAAAATCAAAAACCAAAGCACATATAGTCTTCTTATGTCATATAGTAAGAATTGAAGTTGATAAACAAGGTCTAGACATATTCAAACCAGGCAAATCATGTATCTACACCTAACCCTAAACTATATCTAATGAAGTCAAGCATGATGAGAAATGGTTTTGGGTTTCAAACATGGAAATTTCAAAAACCTCCCAAAAGCTTCATTTTAGAGTGACTAAGAAGGATCCAGGCTTACCTTTTCATTTTCATGTTTTAAACTTATTTAAATCCTGGTCAAAACTAGGATTTGATCAAGATTCAAATGGGTATAAAATAAAATAAAAAATGCACATAGCCTTTTTCTGTCATACAATGATCATTCAAGTTGATAAACATGGTCTAGACATATTCAAACTAGAAAATCGTGTATCTACCCTGTCCCTAGCTAACCCTAAACTCTGTCTTATGAAGTCAAGCATGAAGAGAAGTGGTTTTGGGTTTCAGACATGGAAATTTTGAAAACCTCCCAAAAACTTCATCTTAGAGTGACAAAGAAGGATCCAAGCTTACCTTTTTATTTTCATGTTTTAAGCTTGTTTAAATATTGGTCAAGCCTAGGATTTGACCAAGATTCAAATGGGCATAAAAATTCTGGAAAAATGAAAAACCAAAGCACATAGCCTTCTTATGTCATATATTAAGCATTCAAGTTGATAAACAAGCATGTCTAGACATATTCAAACCCGACAAATCATGTATCTACCCCCTAACCCTGAACTCTGCATGTCTTATGAAGTCAACTATGAAGAGAAGTGGTTTTGGGTTTCAAACATTGAGATTTCAAGAACCCCCCAAAAGCTTCATTTTAGAATGACTAAGAAGGATCCAGGCTTACCTTTTCATTTTCATGTTATAGACTTGTTTAAATCTTGGTCAAACCTAGGATTTGACCAAGATTCAAATGGGCATAAACATTCAGAAAAAATCAAAAAATCAAAAACCAAAGCACATATAGTCTTCTTATGTCATATAGTAAGAATTGAAGTTGATAAACAAGGTCTAGACATGTTCAAACCAGACAAATCGTGTATCTACACCTAACCCTAAACTATATCTAATGAAGTCAAGCATGATGAGAAATGGTTTTGGGTTTCAAACATGGAAATTTCAAAAACCTCCCAAAAGCTTCATTTTAGAGTGACTAAGAAGGATCCAAGCTTACCTTTTCATTTTCATGTTTTAAACTTATTTAAATCCTGGTCAAACCTAGGATTTGGCTAAGATTCAAATGGGTATAAAATAAAATAAAAAACGCACATAGCCTTTTTCTGTCATATAATGATCATTCAAGTTGATAAACATGGTCTAGACATATTCAAACTAGAAAATTGTGTATCTACCCTGTCCCTAGCTAACCCTAAACTCTGTCTTATGAAGTAAAGCATGAAGAGAAGTGTTTTTGGGTTTCAGACATGGAAATTTTGAAAGCCTCCCAAAAAGTTCATCTTAGAGTGACAAAGAAGGATCCAAGCTTACCTTTTCATTTTCATGTTTTAAGCTTGTTTAAATATTGGTCAAGCCTAGGATTTGACCAAGATTCAAATGGGCATAAAAATTCTGGAAAAATAAAAAATTTAAAAACCAAAGCACGTAGTCTTCTTACGTCATATATATCTATAGTAAGCATATTCAAGTAGATAAACAAGGTATGGACATATTCAAAACAGACAAATCATGTATCTACCCCCTAACCCTAAACTCGGTCTTATGATGCCTAGCATGAAGAGAAGTCATTTTGGGTTTCAAACGTTTAAGCCAAAAGCCCCATTTCATATATTTCAAACTTATTCAAATTTGTTTCAAATTTGAAAGACATACAAGTTATAGCACACATAGTGCATACATGTTCACACATACTGCACTAGATGCTAATTAACCCTATAGTTTGAGGCCATTTGGATGAGGTCGAATAAATTCTTGGATTAGAAATGGGGTTGTTCGAACCCCGTAGTTGGATTTTTTATGAACTTGATCTGTAGTACTGGGCAAAACCCTAGTTTAACCTATTTAATTATAGATTCGTAGGTTGATTTTTCTACCTTTTTATTATATTACTATGCAGCACATGTGTGTTTGCCCGTCAAGTGAAACTCGGAGGAAGAGGATCACTCGGAAGGAGAGAAGAAGGGAGAGCATTATGGTGTCTCCCCTTTTTCGGGTGATGATGTTGACTTTTGTGCAGGGTTTGTCAGTGAGCAGGAGGTGCGAGCGAGCGAGCGAGTAGAGCGAGGCCGGGAATGAGAGAGATTTGTTTTTTTGTGAGAGGGACAACCGAAGGATCCAGAAGGACCCACAGACTTCCAATATCCTGATGCGTCTTCTCTTGACAAAGAAAATGGCTGGGAGTTTGCGTACCTATTGCACGTGACTTGTACTCACTGAAGTGTGGGACCTCACGCATGGGCACCACACGTAAGTGACAGACCTGTTGGTGTAAAAACTCGGTTGATTATTATAGTGCATTAGAACAAAGTTTCCTATGGATTCAACGGTAGGAAATCCAAGTTAACTCATTTACATGACATTAATTTTTCAGTGAAGCAAAGTTAACACATTTAACAATTGGTACATTTTGGAGTGACTAAGAAGGATCCATGCTTATTCATTTTCACGTGTTAAATTTGTTTAAATCTTGCTCAAACCTAGGATTTCACCAAGATTGAAATGGGCATGAAAATTCAAAAAAAAAATGAAATACCAATGCACATAGTCTTCTTCTGTCATATAGTAAGCATTCAAGATGATAAACAAGGTCTAGACATATTCAAACCAGGCAAATCATGTATCTACTCCCTAACGACCCTAAACTCCGTCTTATGAAGTAAGGCATGAAGAGAAGTGGTTTTGGGTTTCAAACATGCAAATTTCAAAAAACCTCCCAAAAGCTTCATTTTAGAGTGACTAAGGATCGAGGCTTACCTTTTCATTTTCATGTTTTAAACTTGTTTAAATCTTGGTCAAACCTAGCTAGTATTTGACCAAGATTCAAACCGGAAAAATGAAAAACCAAAGCACATAGCCTTCTTATGTCATATAGTAAGCATTCAAGTTGATAAACAAGCATGTCTAGACATATTCAAACCCAACAAATCATGTATCTACCCCCTAACCCTAATCTCTGCATGTCTTATGAAGTCAACCATGAAGAGAAGTGGTTTTGGGTTTCAAACATTGAGATTTCAAGAACCCCCCAAAAGCTTCATTTTAGAAGGACTAAGAAGGATCCAGGCTTACCTTTTCATTTTCATGTTATAGACTTGTTTAAATCTTGGTCAAACCTAGGATTTGACCAATATTCAAATGGGCATAAACATTCAGAAAAAATCAAAAAATCAAAAACCAAAGCACATATAGTCTTCTTATGTCATATAGTAAGAATTGAAGTTGATAAACAAGGTCTAGACATATTCAAACCAGGCAAATCGTGTATCTACACCTAACCCTAAACTATATCTAATGAAGTCAAGCATGATGAGAAATGGTTTTGGGTTTCAAACATGGAAATTTCAAAAACCTCCCAAAAGCTTCATTTTAGAGTGACTAAGAAGGATCCAGGCTTACCTTTTCATTTTCATGTTTTAAACTTATTTAAATCCTGGTCAAAACTAGGATTTGATCAAGATTCAAATGGGTATAAAATAAAATAAAAAACGCACATAGCCTTCTCTGTCATATAATGATCATTCAAGTTGATAAACATGGTCTAGACATATTCAAACTAGAAAATCGTGTATCTACCCTGTCCCTAGCTAACCCTAAACTCTGTCTTATGAAGTCAAGCTTGAAGAGAAGTGGTTTTGGGTTTCAGACATGGAAATTTTGAAAACCTCCCAAAAACTTCATCTTAGAGTGACAAAGAAGGATCCAAGCTTACCTTTTTATTTTCATGTTTTAAGCTTGTTTAAATATTGGTCAAGCCTAGGATTTGACCAAGATTCAAATGGGCATAAAAATTCTGGAAAAATGAAAAACCAAAGCACATAGCCTTCTTATGTCATATAGTAAGCATTCAAGTTGATAAACAAGCATGTCTAGACATATTCAAACCCGACAAATCATGTATCTACCCCCTAACCCTGAACTCTGCATGTCTTATGAAGTCAACCATGAAGAGAAGTGGTTTTGGGTTTCAAACATTGAGATTTCAAGAACCCCCCAAAAGCTTCATTTTAGAATGACTAAGAAGGATCCAGGCTTACCTTTTCATTTTCATGTTATAGACTTGTTTAAATCTTGGTCAAACCTAGGAGTTGACCAAGATTCAAATGGGCATAAACATTCAGAAAAAATCAAAAAATCAAAAACCAAAGCACATATAGTCTTCTTATGTCATATAGTAAGAATTGAAGTTGATAAACAAGGTCTAGACATGTTCAAACCAGATAAATCGTGTATCTACACCTAACCCTAAACTATATCTAATGAAGTCAAGCATGATGAGAAATGGTTTTGGGTTTCAAACATGGAAATTTCAAAAACCTCCCAAAAGCTTCATTTTAGAGTGACTAAGAAGGATCCAAGCTTACCTTTTCATTTTCATGTTTTAAACTTATTTAAATCCTGGTCAAACCTAGGATTTGGCCAAGATTCAAATGGGTATAAAATAAAATAAAAAACGCACATAGCCTTTTTCTGTCATATAATGATCATTCAAGTTGATAAACATGGTCTAGACATATTCAAACTAGAAAATCGTGTATCTACCCTGTCCCTAGCTAACCCTAAACTCTGTCTTATGAAGTAAAGCATGAAGAGAAGTGTTTTTTGGTTTCAGACATGGAAATTTTGAAAACCTCCCAAAAACTTCATCTTAGAGTGACAAAGAAGGATCCAAGCTTACCTTTTCATTTTCATGTTTTTTGCTTGTTTAAATATTGGTCAAGCCTAGGATTTGACCAAGATTCAAATGGGCATAAAAATTCTGGAAAAATAAAAAATTTAAAAACCAAAGCACGTAGTCTTCTTACGTCATATATATCTATAGTAAGCATATTCAAGTAGATAAACAAGGTATGGACATATTCAAAACAGACAAATCATGTATCTACCCCCTAACCCTAAACTCGGTCTTATGATGCCTAGCATGAAGAGAAGTCATTTTGGGTTTCAAACGTTTAAGCCAAAAGCCCCATTTCATATATTTCAAACTTATTCAAATTTGTTTCAAATTTGAAAGACATACAAGTTATAGCACACATAGTGCATACATGTTCACACATACTGCACTAGATGCTAATTAACCCTATAGTTTGAGGCCATTTGGATGAGGTCGAAAAAATTCTTGGATTAGAAATGGGGTTGTTCGAACCCCGTAGTTGGATTTTTTATGAACTTGATCTGTAGTACTGGGCAAAACCCTAGTTTAACCTATTTAATTATAGATTCGTAGGTTGATTTTTCTACCTTTTTATTATATTACTATACAGCACATGTGTGTTTGCCCGTCGAGTGAAACTCGGAGGAAGAGGGATCACTCGGAAGGAGAGAAGAAGGGAGAGCATTATGGTGTCTCCCCTTTTTCGGGTGATGATGTTGACTTTTGTGCAGGGTTTGTCAGTGAGCAGGAGGTGCGAGCGAGCGAGCGAGCGAGTAGAGCGAGCCCGAGAATGAGAGAGATTTGTTTTTTTTGTGAGAGGGACAACTGAAGGATCCAGAAGGACCCACAGACTTCCAATATCCTGATGCGTCTTCTCTTGACAAAGAAAATGGCTGGGAGTTTGCGTACCTATTGCACGTGACTTGTACTCACTGAAGTGTGGGACCTCACGCATGGGCACCACACGTAAGTGACAGACCTGTTGGTGTAAAAACTCGGTTGATTATTATAGTGCATTAGAACAAAGTTTCCTATGGATTCAATGGTAGGAAATCCAAGTTAACTCATTTACATGACATTAATTTTTCAGTGAAGCAAAGTTAACACATTTATCAATTGGTACATTTTGGAGTGACTAAGAAGGATCCATGCTTATTCATTTTCACGTGTTAAATTTGTTTAAATCTTGCTCAAACCTAGGATTTCACCAAGATTGAAATGGGCATGAAAATTCAAAAAAAAAATGAAATACCAATGCACATAGTCTTCTTCTGTCATATAGTAAGCATTCAAGATGATAAACAAGGTCTAGACATATTCAAACCAGGCAAATCATGTATCTACTCCCTAACGACCCTAAACTCCGTCTTATGAAGTAAGGCATGAAGAGAAGTGGTTTTGGGTTTCAAACATGCAAATTTCAAAAAACCTCCCAAAAGCTTCATTTTAGAGTGACTAAGGATCGAGGCTTACCTTTTCATTTTCATGTTTTAAACTTGTTTAAATCTTGGTCAAACCTAGCTAGTATTTGACCAAGATTCAAACCGGAAAAATGAAAAACCAAAGCACATAGCCTTCTTATGTCATATAGTAAGCATTCAAGTTGATAAACAAGCATGTCTAGACATATTCAAACCCAACAAATCATGTATCTACCCCCTAACCCTAATCTCTGCATGTCTTATGAAGTCAACCATGAAGAGAAGTGGTTTTGGGTTTCAAACATTGAGATTTCAAGAACCCCCCAAAAGCTTCATTTTAGAAGGACTAAGAAGGATCCAGGCTTACCTTTTCATTTTCATGTTATAGACTTGTTTAAATCTTGGTCAAACCTAGGATTTGACCAATATTCAAATGGGCATAAACATTCAGAAATAATCAAAAAATCAAAAACCAAAGCACATATAGTCTTCTTATGTCATATAGTAAGTATTGAAGTTGATAAACAACGTCTAGACATATTCAAACCAGGCAAATCGTGTATCTACACCTAACCCTAAACTATATCTAATGAAGTCAAGCATGATGAGAACTGGTTTTGGGTTTCAAACATGGAAATTTCAAAAACCTCCCAAAAGCTTCATTTTAGAGTGACTAAGAAGGATCCAGGCTTACCTTTTCATTTTCATGTTTTAAACTTATTTAAATCCTGGTCAAACCTAGGATTTGACCAAGATTCAAATGGGTATAAAATAAAATAAAAAACGCACATAGCCTTTTTCTGTCATATAATGATCATTCAAGTTGATAAACATGGTCTAGACATATTCAAACTAGAAAATCGTGTATCTACCCTGTCCCTAGCTAACCCTAAACTCTGTCTTATGAAGTCAAGCATGAAGAGAAGTGGTTTTGGGTTTCAGACATGGAAATTTTGAAAACCTCCCAAAAACTTCATCTTAGAGTGACAAAGAAGGATCCAAGCTTACCTTCTCATTTTCATGTTTTAAGCTTGTTTAAATATTGGTCAAGCCTAGGATTTGACCAAGATTCAAATGGGCATAAAAATTCTGGAAAAATGAAAAACCAAAGCACATAGCCTTCTTATGTCATATAGTAAGCATTCAAGTTGATAAACAAGCATGTCTAGACATATTCAAACCCGAAAAATCATGTATCTACCCCCTAACCCTAAACTCTGCATGTCTTATGAAGTCAACCATGAAGAGAAGTGGTTTTGGGTTTCAAACTTTGAGATTTCAAGAACCCCCCAAAAGCTTAATTTTAGAATGACTAAGAAGGATCCAGGCTTACCTTTTCATTTTCATGTTATAGACTTGTTTAAATCTTGGTCAAACCTAGGATTTGACCAAGATTCAAATGGGCATAAACATTCAGAAAAAATCAAAAAATCAAAAACCAAAGCACATATAGTCTTCTTATGTCATATAGTAAGAATTGAAGTTGATAAACAAGGTCTAGACATATTCAAACCAGACAAATCGTGTATCTACACCTAACCCTAAACTATATCTAATGAAGTCAAGCATGATGAGAAATGGTTTTGGGTTTCAAACATGGAAATTTCAAAAACCTCCCAAAAGCTTCATTTTAGATTGGTCAAACCTAGGATTTGGCCAAGATTCAAGTTGATAAACATGGTCTAGACATATTCAAACTAGAAAATCATGTATCTACCCCTGGCCCTAACCCTAAACTCTGTCTTATGAAGTCAAACATGAAGAGAAGTTGTTTTGGGTTTCAAACATGGAAATTTCGAAAACCTCCCAAAAACTTCATCTTAGAGTGACTAAGAAGGATCCATGCTTACCTTTTCATTTTCATGTTTTAAACTTGTTTAAATCTTGGTCAAACCCTAGGATTTGGCCAAGATTCAAATGGGCATAAACATTCAGAAAAAAACAAAAATGAAAAACCAATGCACATGCATAGTCTTCTTAGGTCATATAGTAAGCATTCAAGTTGATAAACAAGCATGTCTAGACATATTCAAACCCGACAAATCATGTATCTACCCCATAACCCTAAACTCATCTGTCTTTTGAAGTCAACCATGAAGAGAAGTGGTTTTGGGTTTCAAACATTGAGATTTCAAGAACCCCCCAAAAGCTTCATTTTAGAATGACTAAGAAGGATCCATGCTTACCTTTTCACTTTCATGTTTTAAACTTGTTTAAATCTTGGTCAAACCTAGGATTTGACCAAGATTCAAATGGGCATAAACATTCAGAAAAAACAAAAACCAAAAACCAAAGCACATATATAGCCTTCTTATGTCATATATATATATATATAGTAAGCATTCAAGTTGATGAACAAGGTCTAGACATATTCAAAACAGAAAAGGCATGTATCTACCCCTAACCCTTAACTTTGTCTTATGAAGTCAAGCATGAAGAGAAGTGGTTTCGGGTTTCAAACATGGAAATTTCTAAAACTTCCCAAAAGCTTAATTTTAGAGTGACTAGGAAGGATCCAGGCTTACCTTTTCATTTTCATGTTTTAAGTTTGTTTAAATCCTAGTCAAACCTAGGATTTGACCAAGATTCAAATGAGCATAAAAATTCAGAAAAAATCAAAAAAAAATGAAAACCCAAAGCACATAGCCTTCTTACGTCATATATATAGTAAGCATTCAAGTTGATAAACAAGGTCTAGACATATTCAAAACATACAAATCATGTACTACGTATCTACCCCCAACCCTAAACTATGTTTTTGGGGGATTTCTTCGACGAAGTTATAACACCCCCACATTTCACATTGGAATTACTTTCAATAAATCAGCATAAAGTCGTTTAAATGTGCGAAACTATCTTGAAAGCACTAAAACCGTAAAAGTTGGGAATTGGCACTAAAATATGGCGTAATTTATCTAAAAAAATGTAGAGTTGCCAGTTTGACCCGTATCTTATGTACACCATTCACAAAATAAACATACTTTGTCATCTAGAAAATGAAAAAAAAAATTTTATACCGAAAAGTTGAAAAGTCTAGTCATTAACATTGTTGGGAATGGCAAGATGCACCACCATGCCCAATTTGGGCACATCGTAACAAACTGTGCCACAAATATGGCCATAACTATATCATTTGGCTTGCAAACCATGAATCTTCATACACGATAGTCCGCTTTGTGAAGACATTTTGTTTTTCACTACCCTATCACATGTTTCTTATTTTCCCTGTCAACTAACACATACAAGCACACTCCATGCAGAAGGGTTTCATTTTTCAGGTTTTCTTCATTTTCATTTATTTATTTCAAAACCAGGTCAAAATGGTTTACATGATTATCCTGCAAAGGGGTTGAATATTTCAGTACTATCACTGGTTTCTATATATAGTAAGTAATATTTATCTAAAAATTATTTATGGGGACTTGTAGGACCAAGTTATAACACATCTACAATTCAAATTTGAATTACTTTCAATAAATCAGCATAAAGTCATTTAAATGTGCGAAACTAGCTAGAAAGCACTAAAAACCGTAAATTTGGGAATTGTCATTAAAATATGGCGTAATTTATTTAAAAAATGTAGATGCGCCATTTTGACCCATATCTTTTCTACCCCATGCACAAAAAAACATATTTTATCATCTAGAAAATGAAAAACGATTTTTTATACCGAAAACTTGAAAAGTCTAGTCATCAACATTGTTAGAAATGGCAAGATGCACCACCATGCCCAATTAGGGAACACTATAACAAACAATGTTGTCCAGGGATAATCAAACTTGGTAATATGAAATATGAGATTGAACAAAACGTTATATTTGGTTTACCCTTTGAACCTCCTAACTTACCACAACATTGACTTCTTATTTTTATTTACAAATAGATATTTTAATATCCCATTGTTGTGCAATAATATATGTTTTTATCTCAAATCAATTAGCATTTGATTTTAAAAAACTACCATAATAATTCATGAGAAAGCGTTGAACAAGTTTCAGAATGTAATTTTATACTTGATATGACCAATAATAGACTTAAATTAAATTGGATTTCAAAGTTCAGATTTTATAAGTGAATATAGTTTCATGTTGCAGACTATGTATTAGCTTGAGGGGCACCCCTAGAATAAAGTAGGTCGGTCACTTACGTGTGGTCCCATGCGTGTAGGTCCCACACATCAGTGAGCACAAGTCACGTGCGGTAGGTAGGCAAACTCCCAGCAATCTTCTTTGTTAAGTAAAGACGCATCGTCAAGACTCTCTCTCTCTCTCTCTCTCTCTCTCTCCCTTTTGTCGCTGAAAAAAAATGAATATTAGACGGGCGCGTAGCCTGCACTGCAGGTCTACATAACTGAAACCCTGTGTGCCAGTCAACATCACTCACCGAAAAAAGTGAAGCATTTCTTTTCACCATAAATAACAGCGGCCCCGTGAGGCACTGCTCTCCCTTTCTCTTTCTCCTTCCGTGTGATCCCTCTTCCACCTTTTATCCTTTGCACGATCGAAACTCCACTTATTGTTGTCATTGTTGCACAAAACACTCACTTAACCTGTTCTTTTGCACATATCACCAACTCATGTATTTGTTGCACAAAGGTCTAAATCTGTCGCTAAGCTACTTTACTCTAAATCTGATGACTGGGACCTAGAAGGTAGTGATATCCATTGTCATTGTGTAGTGTGTTTTTTAGAACTCTAAAAGAATATGAAAATATTTTAGCAATTGAAATAATATAAATTAACTAATATGGGATCGATAGTCATGAAATATATTTTCTACTATCTGGCCAATATCAAGTGTCATGAAATATATTCATTGTAAACTTAGTGATAATCACTCGAGTTTGATATGAATGGCCTAGCTAGCTATGGGAATCTCCCACTATATATGTTGTCCACACGACCAACCAACAAGCATCCATGAGGAAAGTTTCTTATGGGTGACTTTCATCTCTGCCGCAAAACACGCGCCGAAATTGTTGGCGCGTCCCATTTTCAAGCTACCCCAAAACCTGCGGTTTGCCCGTCGGCCTATAAACATCGGTCCACAGAGGATATTTCCCTGTAGAGCACAATTCGAACACCACATCTTTCTCATGCTTCTACCAGGCACACTCCCACGACGACGGCCGTGCCCCACTGCCCCTCCTCACCATCACTGCCTTCTCACCGGCCACCGTAGTGACCGACCATGTTTTACCGGCTCCCTTGCTGCCTAGCAAGCCGGATTAGCTTCCTCGACGCCGACGTTCACCGCGCCATATCTCCTCCGGATCTGCTTCCCCGACTCTGTAGTCCACCTCACCGGAGATCGAGATGGGCAAAAAACGCGGCCCCAAAGTCGACCACCCCCAACCAAAGAGTAAATCCGCCCGGGCCTCAGACGAAGGTTGATGAATACTTTACATGTCCGCTTTTGTTATATGCATTTGATTTCTTACACTAGTTTTCGTTGCTTTCTTGCAATGCATTCTTGCTGATATTAGATCAGTGTAGATAGTTGTTTGCCGCGTAGCTATATGAGATCTTAACCTTACATCTGCTGATCGAGAGGAAGATCGAGGTTATGTCCGCTTTCGTTATGCATTTCTTTTCCGAGAATCACTTCTGTGTGATATGTTTTGGGGTTTTGAAGTATGCATTTTACAAAGGTTATGATAGCAGTCAAGCTAGCAGAGCAATTTGTTGATAGTATTAAACTGCCTGTATTTTTTTTTATCTCGGAACTCTGCTGATCGTAACCTTACATCTGCTGATGGAGAGGCGTAGCTTATGTCCGCTTTCGTTACGCATTTCTTTTCCAAATATCACTTATGCGGTACTTTTTGGGGTTTGAAGTATAGGACATTACTACCTCCCCCCCAAACCTGGAGGCTTATTTATCAAAGTCACACGAAGTAAAGTTTGACCAAACTTTCAGAACAATCTATCAAGAAATATAATATTTTGTAGATACCGCATTTAAAATATATTCGTTATCTATTTAATGATATTAAATTTGTATTTTGCATGTTAATGATTTTTGATAAAAACTTCGGGATGGTGGTAGTACGTATTACAAAGGTTATGATAGCAGTCAAGCTAGGAGAGCAATTTATTGATAGTATTAAACTGCCTGTATTTTTTCTATTTGCAACTCTGTGTGCGCCATGTGGAATTGCATGCTCTAGCCAGTTCATCCAATGAGGTTTTATCACTTAACACCAGAAGTTCAGGATTTTTTTTATCACAGAACCACAACCCTAGAAATTTGTATCACAAAACACTAACATTTGGGGTAATTGTTTCGCAGAATACATGATCTCTGTTTGATAGCCCATTAGTGACCTCCGGCCACCGTCAGTTTAAGAGTGACCGCAGGAGAAAGACAATTAGACTTTATTTTGTGGTATTTGCTGTTAAACGCAAATACAAAGCTGTTTGTCAACACTAGTTGTTAAATCTTATGTCCAGACAGTTCAAAATAAAATCTTATGTCCAGTGTAGTTGTATTGGTAAACATTATCAAAACCTTATGCTGGTACAAAATATATTACCCAAATCTCATGTTCTTGTGTGGTTATAATTTCTTGTGGATATTTGTCATATGGTAATTCATTTGTGTGTAGCATATGTAACAAGTGTGACTCATATTCTCATTTCCACAGAGTGTCTACAAAATTTCACACCAAAATTCATTTGTTTGTAGCAAACATGCTCACGTACTGTAAATTGGTGTCACGCTGTAGGGTCATGCTCTTGTCAAGCCGACTAATGACAAATAATGTGTTATGTGAAATAATTTCCCCAAATGTTGGGTGTTTTGTGATTAAAAATCCCCAACTTGTGGTGCTAAGTGATAAAACCACTCATTCAATAGACCGAGCCTTAGGCATGTATCATTAGATATTTTTTTAGGAAGGCTGCAAATATTTATTTTGAATACTGCGTTGCTACTTGCTAGGATTTGAACTCAGGATCTTGTAGGTCTGATACCATTTCGAATTGCATGCTCTAGCAAGTTCATCCAATAGATCGATCTGTTGGAACTTGGAAGACCCTAGGCAATTATATTAAGCACACGCCATTCCATATGGTTAACCATTGGCATGAAAATGACACTTATATGTGTTTGAGTCTATATGTGGATTGCTTAGCCCTTTCCATCAGTTCGGACTTTTGGTAGCGTTGGCTACTGCATGAAGCTTGACATCATACTTATCCTAAAAATTGTTGCTGCTGCCCTTTGTTGCCCAACATAAATTATTTTTGAGCCATAATTTGTTTGCCCTTTCCATCAGTCCGGCCTTCCGGTTGCGTTGGCTAGTGCATGAAGCTTGACAATATGAACATCAATTATTTTTGAGCCATAGTTTGTTTGTCATTACACCTTTTGAGCAGTCTCACTGCTACTATTAATTTGTTCTTATATGCACAGTTCCATGATAAATCTCATCTGCATTTCTCGCCAATGCATGTTAGGTCTTCCACTCGAGAATGAGTACGAAGAGCAACGGAGGCAAACTATCCTGCATAATATCCGAGTTGCAGCCTCGTTGGGCCTAACACTACATCCTTCTACAAGTTCTAGTGCAAAAACGCCACCCACCTCCCTCACAAAGGATACGGAACATTCCTCTGATTCAGAATTTGATCCTGCTGATTGTGATGGCGAGCTGACACAGGAAGATGCCCTGGTCGACTATCCTCTACAACACAACAAGGTGAGTTTTCTCTGTCCTGTCATTGAATTATTTGTCCCAACTTCCATTTGTTGTATCCCAGTCCTACCAAATATTTTACCCATGCCATGTTCAATCTCATTACTACAATTTTTCCTGCTTAGTTAACGCCTCATATATGTTTTGGCATATGTTGCCTTACTGTTTTTCCATTCCATCTGCATATCATCATCATATAATATTGTACATTGAAATATCATTTATGTGTGACAGGCATCTGCAGATTCGGGCAAGAACTTTTCAAGAACGAATAGGAGGAAGAACACTCAACAGGAACCTCAGGCTGATACCGGAGGATGGGTGACAGTGCGTAATAAAAAAAGGGTTAAGCCTGATGCTCGTGCTGCTCCTCCTATTACAAGGTCTAACAAGAGACTGACACGAGGTGGCGAACAGGCCAAGAATGATAACAGTAAAAGGTCTCGTAAAAACCACAAACCATCGAATCAGACAGAAGTAGCCCGAGCATGTACCAGCCCACACATTCCACAACCACCAGTTGCCAATACTGTTTCTCAGCAACAATTGCCAACAGAACCAGTTTCCACAGCAAATTCTAGCCAAGAATTGGCACCATCAGGAGTGGTGGTAGGTAATAATGGCCAAGGACACATGATGCTAGTCCCAGATGATACATCCTCAAATGTTCAAACAGTGCTGCCACAACACCAGCAAACTGGTGATGATCTCCCTCCGACCCTTAGTCCTGCGAAAGACAACTCCTCTCCCGATGATGAGACCCACGCCAAAAAAGGTAATACTTTTTTCAAGACTTGTAGTTTAATGCTCCCTTATGTATCTATATACCATGATAGCTTGATGTAATGCTTAACTTGGTAGGTTCGCCACGATCAATAAAAACGAGGGGGCCAACGGTAGGAAAAAAACTTGCAGCTAAGATTTCCGGAATGGGTTCAAGATTTCGCATCACATCTATTGTAGGTGGCAGAAGGCCACTTCATCTGCATGAATCTTCATATCTTGTATCCCAGGTTGGCCATTTTATCAGGAATGAACTTCCTACCTTCCCATTGTGGAAGCAGCACGTTGACACCCCTTCACAGTTCGAGAGTTTAGTGCATAATTTACACGTAAGTCATGCTTCTCCTGGTAATGATAAATTATTCCACATTGATCTGTCCCATTTCTTGTAGCTTACTGTTGTTTCTATGCTATATAACTCACCAATCGTTCCACCGTTGTGAGCAATTAAGGTTTGAATTCGATGAGGATAATGAGGATGTAAAGTTTGTCATCGCTTCCATATTCAAAGAATTGTTGCGCCAGCACCGCTATAAGCTTAAGGCGACATACTTCACTGGCCAGATTACTGCCAATGTTCGAACAAAGTCTCCTGCACCCTGTATGACTGACGAGCAGTGGGGAGATCTTGTCAAGCATTGGTCTGATCCAAAGAATGTGGTATGGCTTATGAGGACCGTGAAACCAGATTAAATTCCGAATACTTATTTTCCGCCAGTGTCTCACTAGTCTCCTTTTGCAGACGTTGTCTAAAAGGAACCAGGCTAACTGCTTGAAACAACGTTTACCAAGCCGTACAGGATCTCGTCACTTGGTTGGGCATCTCTGGCAAAAAGTAATGCCCCGCTGGTCTGTACTGCTACATATGTTACTCGTAAATTGTGTAGAACTCCGTGTGCATGTTATATTTCCATCCTCCATTTCAACCACGTTATTTGATCTCCATATGATTGTACAAAAATGCAGAAAGTAGATCATGCAAACAACATGCAACCAGACAAAGAGATGACTCTGGCAGAGCAGTTCGAGGCATGCCAGAAGAACAAACATAATGTGATAGGAGAACTTGCAGAAAGTGTTATTGTAAGTCTTCTTTATGATTTAAATTTTTTAACTACACACTTGCCAATTTGTAGGAGCAATAATGGGCATGTCAATATGATCTTGTAGGTGTTTTTGTGAAAATGCATTTGATGTGTAATCATGCATACCAACTTGTAGGATTAGAAGTAGTTCATACACATTAAATCTACCGCCTGCATGTTTCTCTGTAATAACTTTTATTTTTACACGACTGAAAACTTTTCAGGCAAATATGAAATTGGAGATGGCAAAACCCGGGAAAGATGGTATGGAAAAAACTCTAGAAGAATGTATGGAGACATTTACCATGGTACTTAAAAATAAAGATATCACCAAAAACACTTTCCTGCGAAATGCTGGGTTTTTGCAGTCCAAGTCCAAGTCCAAGTCCAAGTCTTTCTCTGCACAAGTTCTGGAGGAACAAATCCAAATAGAACGAGCTGCAGCAGATGTGTTAAGAAACCAAGTTGACATGTTGAGATCGAGATCAGAAGCATGTGATGCCCTACTGCAGGAGGCCAATCAAGTTTGTTATAATCTCTCAAAGACTAATAAAATGCCATAGATAATTGGAGATGAAAACACTGACATTGACATGTGAGTACCTTGGTATTGTGAAATGTTTCCTGAGACTGAGGCACTGTTCCTATTTTGTTGGTGGATGCATTTATCTACGGCTGGGATCAACTTGGTAGTTGTTCCTGTGGATGTTTTAGAAATTGGTTGCCTAGCCTTTTCAATCCGTTCGAACTTAAATGGTATTAGAGCCAAGGTCTCGAGTTTGAATTGTTGACGGTGTGGTTCAATTCATCCTTAAATTGTTGGTGCCCCATTGGCCCTTGTAAAGCTTCATGTGCCTACCTCCGAATCCAGTGTTGAATTTCTCTTGTCACACACGAGGATGGCTGTTAATGTGTGTATAAGTGGGTTGCATAGCCCCTTTTATATAAGGTTGCAAGTTTCCTTATTGTGTTGTGCCTTTGGGATTCAGCCTGCACTTCTGACTTTTGGTTGCGTTGGCTACTGCATAAGTTTAATATAGTTCCATGTGGTTTTTGTTGAGATCTATAATAAGTGGATTGCCTAGCCCTTTCCATCATTTCGGACCTGTGGTGTGCTATTCTGTTTTCCACGTGTTAGACCTCCTCTTCTTAACAAGACTCCATGATTAGGAGGCACTATGATTTTTTTTTGCGCATGAAATTACTCAATTAGATAGCTTAATCCCATTTGTTGACTCTCTGTTGATCAGCCACTTGAGGGTAAAACTGAGTATATTGCACTAGCCAGTATTAGTACTCGAGGGGAAAACTGAGTGCAGATATTTTTCCAGTGTAAGGCTAACTGAGTACACGTAACGGTGCAGACGTGCAGTACCACGGACGCGTGTCGCGGTGCACAGCGGTTAGGCGGTGCGCGTGTTGAGACCAAACGTCTAGCTTTTTTGAGAAACTGCCGAGACCAACCGTCACGTTGCCAGAGCCCCCTCTCTCCCTCCCTCTGCACACAGTCTCATTCTCACTCACGCACGCAACCACGCCTCTCACGTCCCATCAACTTCTCCAAATCGAAGGAAAAAACACCAACCGCCCACGCGCGCTCCCTGCCGGCGATGGACAAGAAGAATGCGCCGGCGGCCATCGCCTCCGTGAACTGGGCCTCTCTCTCGGCTGATGGACCACTTCACAAGATCGGCGAATGCTTACTGGCGAACGAGCAGTACGCAGACACCTACTCTGCTATGAGGCAAGTCTGTAGAAATTGGCGCTCAGGTTTACCTGAGCGCGACGTGCACCTGCACGAATGGATCATGCTAGACCACGGCCTTCCACGCACTGCTGATTTCACCTTCCTCCACCTCCGCACATCCCGCTACGTCACCATCGATCTAACGGAAGTTCATGCAAGGTTCAAATTCCTCCATATCTATAGAGTTAATCTATTTTTATTTTCAATCGTAAACATCTTAGTGCTGAATGTTATCTTCATCAATATATTTTAGATACTACTTTGTCGGCTTTTGCCGTGGCGTCATCGTGCTTGCCCAGAAGAACCAGCCGCACAAGATACGGCTTCTGAACCCACTCACAAAGACATTGAATACTATGTTTGAGGCGCATATGCCAAACGTTATTCTGAAGTCAGTCGCTGTGATGAAGTCCCCGACTATGGTCTTCGTTTCCAAAGATTACCCGGTGGAAATTGCTTGGGTCGATGAGAGCACTCCAACTAAGGGTATAGATGAAGATTGGGGAGAAGGAAGATTTTCGATCGAGCACCATTGTCTGCGTTGCATTACCCCGTTCAATGGTGAATTGTATGCAATAGCTGTGAACAATTTTGAGTTCGGAAAATTAGTGTGCACCAACAATGTCCAGTTGGAGCAGCGTGCGAGCACTGTCAAAATGGATACACTATTTTCATTTCCAGAACTTGGAAATAACAAGTTCTACCTTGTGAAGTCGGATGGTGCTCTGCTGCTTGTGTTGTTGGACAACAAGCATTTGGAGGAAGGTCAACCATTGGTGTACCGTGTGGACACTGAGAGCCGCTCTCTCCATGCCGTCAATAACATTGGCAGTCGTGCCTTCTTCGTCCATTATATCCGGTGTATCTCCGTCGACACCAGAGTGCACCCGACACTTCGACCTGGCTGCATCTACTACACAGATTTTGGTTATATCAGAGAGTACTTTGATGATATAAAGGCCTGGGATGAGTGGCCAATACATGTGAATAGATTAGGAAACTACGGTATGAGAAATGAACAAAGGCCATACCGTTTGGAGGATGTATTGGCTGCACACTGCAGACGGAAGGAGTTCAATGAAAATTTCCTTCAGATCAGAGAATGGAGTGACGAAGAAATATATGCTGAATGAAGAACAGATTCGTTCATCCTGGGGTATCCTAATCTTCATGTTGGCCATACATTGTGTCTTGTATTATTTTCAGATTAGTTTGTCGTGAACATTAACATTATTATTGGCTGCTTTTGGCTCTTGTATGCAGTTTATGTATTATACTTAGTTTTCTGGATTTATTATGCTGCTGTGAATTTATCCTATACTAGCTTCTAGATTTGACTGATTTTGTTTGTAATGATGATGGCTTGATGTGGCTGCTGGCCTTAACTGCCGGAGCAGAGCAATTAGTACTTAACCAGGTGTACCGTCTTTATATTAGTATTATATTATATTACTTGACCATAGCCATATTCAAAATCAAATCTCAGTCGGGCGGCAAAATCTCCCGCCAATCTTGAAATATTTCAGACGTGTTTTTGAATGGGATAAGAAGATAGAACACGATGATAGTAACCGATATTCAAGGTGATGATGATTTGATTTTGCACTCGGTCTTGAACAGAGGTACTAGTACGGTCTCACAATTTTTTATCATTATACTTGGACCTTAGCCAAATTCAAAATCTCATAGCGGCAAAACTTCCCGCCCACAAAATACAAAAATTCACACGCTTTCAAATTCCCATTCTACCCTTGTGGAGATGACAGCAAAGTCGGTTGGTGGGGTGGTCTGCCCGTCATTTTTTGGATCACCACCTCCCTAGCCCCGGAAACCCTCCCAAAAAAATTCATTTCCCTCAGTCTCTCATCTGAGACCACCCACCGGAACTTCTCAAGTCCCTCTCTCTACCACCTCCACGACCACCGCACCGGAACATCCCCGCCGGACTTCCCTGGCTTACTCGAGGCCTCGCGATCCTCGTCATCCGGCTGCCTGCCGGAGCCGCTTCATCGATGCCGTCATCAACCGGACCGGATCATCCCCGCCGAACCTCGAAACCATATGCTCATCCAGCAGTCTACCGCAGTCGCTTCAGCTGCGGTATCGTCCACCGCATCGGATCTTGCTCACCGACACCACTGTGCATGAACCGGATCTGCTTCACCGGCGCCTTGCATGATCTAAACTCTTCTACTGTCGCTTTTCTATTGCTTGCCTGCAAGTTCTTGTTTAATCTGCGGGAACCTGTTTGTGCTAACGACGCGCCCTTACGTCTTTGTAGATGAGAGATGAGTAACCATGAAGTGTAATGGCCGTCTCTCCAACCCCAAGTAGCACATGTAGTGTACTTCATCACCGGATCTATCAACCCCAGGAACATCTGCTGTGACTCCCACAGAGTGCTTCTCCTAATGTAAGTCCCTTGTTTTAGCGCCATGTTCTTGGTTCAGATGCTTGTTTGTCTGAAGCTCTTTTAGTTCATTCCTAGCTATGACCGTAACACCTTGCTATTTTCTAGTTCATTGCTAACTTTAAGCGATTTAACATTTTGGTTTGCATTCCCTGCTCTGTAGATGTAGCCATCATAACTTCTATCTTGCTTAGTCGTTGTTACAAAAATTATAGGCTGCTACTATTTTGTTCATGCCAATATTGTTCTTCAAAAGCTGCTATCACTCTGCTATCTAGCTATGACCGTAAGTATTTAGTTTGGCATGCTATCACTCTGCTATCTAGCCTGTAGTACAAATAAACTTGTCATACTACTAGACAATAATTTTGTGTGCCATCTTGTTCTTCAAAAGCTGCATCATTGACTTGTTTCTCTGACTTGGCATGACGCTCACATATGGAATGCTGAACATATTGGTTTGCATTCCCTCTTATACAAGTTCACAGGTGATCCCACTATATTCTGTATCTGGTCCATCCTAAGCTCCAGCATTAACTATCCTCTATGTGTTGCTCATTACAAGTTTATATCCCGAAACATCTTGATTTGCATCCCCTTCACTATAAGTTCAGGAGTATTATTTAGTTCACGGCCAATTTGAAGTAATTGCACTTGGCACATGTTGGTTCACATTCCCTCCTCTTTAGCTTTTGCCATCGTAACTTCTATTTTTGGTTTACATTCCCTGCTCTGTAGATGTAGCCATCATAACTTCATCTTGCTCAGTCGTTGTTACAAAATTTATAGCCTGCTACTATGTTGTTCATGCCAATTTTGTACTCCCTGAACATGTTGGTTTGCATGGGACTCGACAGTAGTAAGTCTGCTGTTTCATTCTAACATGCTCTGTTATATTGGCTGTTGGTATGCGGCATGCACTCTTTGTTTGCTTATTGTGCGCATTACAATGATCTTGTTATAACGACAAAATGATGAGTTCCAAATTCTTTGGCAAACAATATTGCAGTGTCTTTGCATTTCCATTGTTGCTATCTTAACTTGTAATGTCTTTGTTTCAGATATAGGTGCTGCATGGACAACTTAAAAGATTGCCGGATCGCTTCATTGTATTGCTAGGTTTAATTACCATTCAATTTCTCTGGGTTCTGTAATATTTTTCAAAGCCTTGCACTGATGTAATATTTAGTTAGTTTTTATAGTTCTTTCGCGCATTTTTCTTTGGTGCTTGTGGTAAGTGAGGCTATCCGACAGAAATCAATGCTGCGTAAATATTCTCAGTATCTAAATCACGAATTCCCATCCCTTAAACGGCCCAATTAAGCGAAATCACATATGTGCCGGCTCGCAAAATCCTAAAGCGCCTATTACGCCGGCATATAAACAGCAACTAAACGGGCTGGCCCACTTACTTATTGGGCCAGCCCACTTGATTTACGGTGGACCCCACACTCTAATTGGGCCGGCCCACTTGCTTTAAGGTGGACCCCACCCACTACTGGGCCGGCCCACTAACTAGTTGGGCCAGCCCAATTGCTTTTGTGGTGGACCCCACATACTAAATGGGCCGGCCCTTTAAGACGAAAGTGGGACCCACCAGTGTTTTTGGCCCGGCACACTATCTTGTTGTGCCGGCCCACTTGCTATATGGTGGACCCCACATACTAAACGGGCCGGCCCTTTAAGAGGAAAGTGGGACCCACCTGTGTTTTTGGCCCGGCCCACTAGCGTGTTGGGCCGGCCCACTTGCTATATGGTGGACCCCACATACTAAATGGGCCGGCCCTTTAACAGGAAAGTGGGACCCACCTGTGTTTTTTGGCCCGGCCCACTATCTTGTTGGGCCGGCCCACTTGCTATATGGTGGACCCCACATACTAAATGGGCCAGCCCTTTAACTGGAAAGTGGGACCCACCTGTGTTTTGGCCCGGCCCACTATCTTGTTGGGCCGGCCCACTTGCTATATGGTGGACCCCACATACTAAATGGGCTGGCCCTTTAACAGGAAAGTGGGACCCACCTGTGCTTTTGGCCCGGCCCACTGGCTTGTTGGGCCAGCCCAGTTGATCTAATGTGGACCCCACGTACTAAATGGGCCGGCCCGATAGCAGGAAAGTAGGACCCACATGCTAATTGGGCCGGCCCAATAATTTTTTGGGCCGACCCACTTGCTTTAAGGCGGACCCCACTTGTTAAATGGGCCGGCCCGATAACAGGAAAGTGGGTCCCACATGTCTTGTGGGCCGGCCCTTTTGCCTGTTGACCGGTCAAACGAGTGCATTCGGCCCGGCCCACATGCTTAGTGGGCCGGCCCATTAAAGTTTTGACCAGTCAACTTTAGAGGTTAGGCCCGGCCCACGTAACTAATGGACCAGCCCAGCTATATAGTTGACCGGTCAAACTAAGTCAGCTGGCCCGGCCCGTAAACTTAATGGGCCGGCCCGCTTAAGACGTGGCAGGCCTCGTGTGGGCCTACCATCTACCACGGGGTTACAGCCGGTTAACGCCGTTAACTGCCAGTTAACGACGTCTGCCACGTGTCAGTTTGCATGACGTCAGCAGTCAACGGGCTCCCGGAAACACTTGGGCAACGGTCCGATTTTCCGTGGCGGAAGGGCGCCCAAGCGCGACGGACCGAAAAAATCGTCGTAGGACTTTGCCTGACGCAGTTTCCACAACAGAACCCATATCGTCGGGTTAGGCCCATAGGCGACGAAAAATACCCCTTAGCGGACGATTTTGAGACGTTGTCTATCAGAACTTTTCTTGTAGTGATAAGGACAAGTGAAAGTGGTTTTCTCTTGATCTTTAGTTTTAACAGCAATTTGTGAAAACCCAGAATAACCATCAAGAAAGCAAAAATGAGTATTTTTAGACAACCTCTCTAACATTTGATCAATAAAGGGTAAATGGTAATGATCTTTCTTAGTAACCTTATTAACTTTTCGATAATCAATGCACATTCTATACCCTACAACTACTCTTTGAGGGATGAGCTCGTCATTATCATTAGGCACAACAGTCATTCCTCCTTTCTTAGGAACACAATGCACATGACTAACCCATCTACTATCAGCAATAGGATATGTAATACCAGCTTCAAGAAGTTTTAATACCTCATTCCTTACCACATCCTTCATCTTCGGAATTAGACGACGCTGATGTTCAACAACAGGCTTTGCATCATCTTCCATATTGATAGCATGTTGGCAAATAGAGGGAGAAATCCCCTTCAAATCATCAAGAGTATAGCCAATAGCTCCTCGGTGTTTCTTCAATATTTCCAATAACCTTTCTTCTTCAAATTCTGAAAGCTTAGAACTAATAATAACAGGATATATTTTCTTATCATCAATATGAGCATACTTAAGATTATCAGGCAATGATTTCAAATCGAAAACAGGATCTTCCTTTGGTGGTGGTGTTGTACCTAAATCTTCAACCGGCAGGTCATGTTTAAGAATAGGTTGACGAAGGAAAATCTCATCAAGCTCATCCCTTTCTTCCCTAAAGACTTCACTCTCACTATCCTCCAAATGTTGTTGCAAAGGATTATTAGGAGCAAGAGCAATAGACGCACACTGTTCAACTCTAAAATCATTATTAGGCAATTCAGCTTTATAAGGAGTTTTGGCAAATTTAGAGAAATTAAACTCATAAGATTCACCAGCGAATTTAGTAACAATTTTTTCCTTCTTGCAATCTATAACAGCTCCACAAGTATTTAAGAAAGGTCTACCGAAAATAATAGGACAAGACTTACTAGCAGCAGAACCAAGTACCAAAAAGTCAGCAGGATATTTAATCTTACCACATAGAACTTCCACATCTCGAACAATACCAATAGGAGAGATAGTTTCTCTATTAGCTAGCCGAATAACCACATCAATATCTTCAAGTTCACAAGAACCAATTTCATGCATGATCTCCGTATAAAGCTCATAAGGAATGGCACTAATACTTGCACCCAATGTCGCATAAACCATAATAGCAATGATCACCAATTCTAACAGATAGCATAAGAACACTAGTTTTCCTAGACTTATTAGGATGCGAAACAATATTAGAAGCATCTTCACAGAAAATAATATGACCATCTTCTACATTTTCAGTCACAAGATCTTTAACTATTGCAACAGCAGGTTCAACCTTTATTTGTTCTTCAGGTTCTATAGGTTTCTTTGCACTTTTATTAACCGCACTAGTTACAACAGAATACTCCTTCATTTTAGCAGGGAAAGGAGTTTTTTCAATATATGCTTCAGGAATAACATGATCAACAGTTTCAATTACAACACATTTATTTATAGATGAATCAATTTTATCTTTATACGGTTCATGATACTTATCAAAATTCTTCTTAGGCAATTCATAATGAGAGGCAAAGGCTCTATAAAGATTTGCAACAACTTGAGAATCAAGACCATAAGTAGCACTCATATTACGAAATTTATCAGTATCCATAAAAGCTTCAATGCATTTATAATCATAGTTTATACCCGACTCTCTATCTTTGTCGTTCTCCCATCCTTCGGTATTCTCCTGGATCCGATCAAGAAGGTCCCTTTTAAACTCTTCTTTGTTGCGTGTAAATGATCCAGAACAAGAAGTATCCAGCAGAGTCTTATCTTGAGAAGACAGTCTTGCATAGAAATTATCAATAATAATATTACCAGGAAGCTCATGAATGGGGAATTTGAGCATTAAAGACTTCAATCTCCCCCATGCTTGGGCAATACTCTTTCCATCATGAGGCCAGAAATTATATATGCGGTTCCGATCTTTGTGAAATTTCACTTGGAGGATAGAATTTGGAATAAAATAGAGGCACAATATCCTTCCAATCAAGAGAATCACCATTCTTCAGCAGTTTATACCAATGCGCCGCTTTACCAGACAGCGATATAGAGAATAGTTTCTTTCTAACTTCATCCATAGCAATACCTGCACATTTGAATAACCCTCATAATTCATGTAGAAACAGTAAATGATCACCAGGATGGACAGTTCCATCCCCTTCATAGCGGTTATCCACAACACGTTCAATAATTTTCATAGGTATTTTGTATGGAACCTCTTTCTCACCTGGCGCCTCATCCACTACCCTTGCAGTAGTATTAGATTTTCCAAATAGGAATTCAAGAGAAGATCTCTCCATAATGAATTATAGCAGCAGGCAGAAATAAAATCAGCACGTACAATAAAGGTTTTCCTTACCGATTCCACTTACCAATAGCGCTTCACTCCCCGGCAATGGCGCCAGAAAATAGTCTTGATGACCCACAAGTATAGGGGGTGTATCGTAGTACTTTCGATAAATAAGAGTGTCGAACCCAACGAGGAGCAGAAGGTGTTGACAAGCAGTTTCGATGAAGGATTCACTGTAAATGCTCACAGACAAGTATTCAGGGGGTTTTGATATAGCAGATAAATAAAGTACGAGTAAGTAAAATGTGAGAGAAATAATTGCAGCGAGTGGCCCAATCCTTTTTAGCACAAAGTACAAGCCGGTTTGTTTACTTGTAATGACCAAACGTTCTTGAGGACACACGGGAATTTAGTCTAGTGCTTTCGCTTCATACAGCTAATTAATCTTCATTGTTTTGATAAGTGTTGTGTGGGTGAACCTATGCTAATGCACCGCCCTTCCTAGGACTAATACATACTTGTGATTATACCCCTTGCAAGCATCCGCAACTACAAGAAAGTAATTAAGATAAATCTAACCACAGCCTTAAACTCTGAGATGCTGCTATCCCTCCTGCATTGATATACCAGCGGGGGTTTAGGTTTCTGTCACTCCGGCAACCCCACGATTAGCAAACGAGTACAAGATGTATTCCCCTAGGCCCATAAAGGTGAAGTATCATGTAGTCGACGTTCACATGACACCACTAGAAGAATAACACCACAACTTAAATATCATAACATTGAATATTACTCAACCATAATTCACTACTAACATTTAAACTTCACCCATGTCCTCAAGAACTAAACGAACTACTCACAAGACATCATATGGAACATGATCAGAGGTGATATGATGATGAATAACAATCTGAACATAAATCTTGGTTCAATGGTTTCACTCAATAGCATCAATAACAAGTAGAAATCAACACCGGGAGAGTTTCCCCTATCAAACAATCAAGATCCAACCCGAATTGTTACAGCGGTGACGAGGTACAGCGGTGGAGATGGCGGTGATGATGATGAAGATGATGGTGATGATGATGGGGATGATGTCCAGCTCGATGACGGTGACGATGGCGTCGATTTCCCCCTCCGGGAGGGAATTTCCCCGGCGGATTCCTGCCCGCCGGAGAGCTCTTTTCTCTCTGGTGTTTTCCGCCCCGCAGAGGCGGCTGTGACTATTCGCGACTATCCTCTGGAGCTTAGGTTTTCGGGGCGAAGAAGTACGTGAAGGAGAGGAGGCCAGAGGGGGCTGTGGGCCCCCTCCTCACAAGGCGGCGCGGCCAGGCCTTGGCCCGCGCTGGCCTATGAGGTGGGCCCATGGCGGCCCTCCTCGGCTCCCCCTTCTGGCTCCCTTCGTCTTCTGGAAAAATAGGATTTTTCATATAATTTCCGTCAATTGTTGATCTTCCGAAATATTGCATTCCGATGGCGCTTTTTCCAGCAGAATCCTGACTCCGGTGCGCGATCCTCCAATAATCATAAAACATGCAAAATAGATGAAATAACATAAGTATCATCTCTAAATATGAAATATATCAATGAATGACAGTAAATTATGATATAAAATAGTGATGCAAAATGGACGTATCAACCACCGGGCTGAAAGTATCTTCATAATAAATGTCATACCTTTGTTTAAAACCCTTCGGAACTAAGCGTGCTTTGTACCTATCAATGGTACCATGCGACTTATGCTTAATTTTGTAGACCCATTTGCAATCAATAATGTTCCCATGTGGATGACGAGGAACAAGATGCCACGCTTTGATTATGCATCAACGCCAAATATTCTTCATCCATAGCACCTTTCCATTGTGTATCACCAAGAGCTTCAAAAACATTCTCAGGTTCTCCTGTAGTGCAAAAATTACACCATCGAACTCGACCATCACTATTTTCTTTGGGGCAAAAAACACCACTTTTAGAATGTGTGTGCACGCCTGAGACTGGAATAACCAGAGCAATAGAATCGGAGGATGTAGATAATCTGAGCTGCAGATCCGAAACTGCATGTGAGAGTGGTCTAGACACCGAGCCGTCAGTGCCTGGAGGCTCCGTGCAAGTGGACGACGAGTGAAAGAGTAAGGTCTCTCTACATGTCTTTGTGTGTTTGATTACAACACTCGAATATATCTCACCGTGTGCATAGTTGCTTTGAAGATTTACAGGTGCACGGTGTTCTTGTTGAACACCTCAAGATCGGAAGACTCAAGCTTGTAGTTGATAGGTTTTCTGGTTTTGTGTGTGTGTCGCGAGTCGACGTGGTTGGGGAGGTAAACAGAAGAATCTGGTTCCAGCAAACCTGGTAGTACCGGTGCTGAGAGTGGTAGTACCGCTACCGCCTTCAGCACCTGGTACACGTCAGCCTAGAACCTCGCAGCGGTACTACCGCTCCCTTCCAGGACCGGTAGTACCGGTCGAGGTACCGCTGACGATACCGCCTTTTCAGTAAAATAGACAGTGCATGTCAATACCTTGACCGGCACTACCGCTTGAGTCGCCAGCGATGGGGAAACGCGGTAGTACCGGTCTGGTACCGTATAAGCTAAAACGTGCGGCACTACCGCCTTGGTACCGCAATGGTACCGGGCTGAAGTCCAGGGCTCATAGAACAAATGCTGGTACCTTGACGGTACCAACACTGGTAGTACCGGTTGAGTCCCACGTGTCCTTCATTGAATGGTTGTATTTACCAAAGGCGGTAGTACAACTCCCCAAAGCGGTAGTACCGGTTGAGCGGAACCAGAACATAACGGTTGGATTCGCGGACCCCTATAAAGGGGGTCTTCTTCCGCAGCTCGTTTTTAGATCTTCTCTCTTCTCTCTCCTCCATGGTTTCTGAGCTCAAATTTTGAGGATCTCCCTCCCCATCTGTGACGCCCCAGAACCGGTACCATGAGGATCCCAACGAATCCGCTGAAATCCGCACGATATCGATTCTGAGACGCTCTCCGACACGACGTGCGCGACGGATCACACACGTGATGTCAGAGGAATTAACACGAGCGGTAACATTACAACAAGATTACACTAGAGTCCACAAGAAACAGACATATTACAACAACGACTCCAACGAGTCAAGATACAAATATACAACATAAGATCCAAATCATACAGAAGATCAAATATGTCCGAGTACGGACAAGATACAAAATGGACTAAGAGTCCTGAAGATAACCAAGTGGCATTCATAACCCTGCCTAGGCCAAGCCGAAAGGGTAACCTCGCTAGCGTTGTTCTTCATCGTACCGATCTTCATACCAGCCCGGTTATGTCCCAAAGCAGTAATAAGTACGGGTTCGTACTTAACAAGACTTCAAGACGTATAAGCATTCGTCAACCAGTTGTCCTTTGTATTTGAGGCACGGAGGGGACTTAGAAGATACAAGAGGACATCATAGGCGATATGGTGGGGTTAAGCGGCAGCGCGCAAGCACTAAAAACCTATAGAGACACTCTCAACTTACCGGTGCTAGAATAGGTAAGAGAGCGCATAAGCTAACAGTTCTATACTCTGCAAACATAACCGAGCCGAAGCGTTCCCCCCTTCTCAAAGGAAGTACTTGCAAGGGCACTCACACGGTTGACAAGTTTTAACCATTTATTATTGAGGTTGTGCTAACTTACTATGAAAGTTATTATTAATGAACAACAAGTGTAAGTTGTCTATGGTCGATTCATACAGCTCCAAGTCGTCCATATCCGCGGACACGGCTTATCGATAAGATTTAACCCTGTAGGGGTGCCCAAATGTGCCCACATGCACGATCAACCCAACCGAGCAAGGGAAGGATATCACGACACTCACACTCCTTCACCACAACAATGTACAGGAAGCCACCTAACTAAGTTAAACCCGTATCGAAGTCCGGCCGAATCTCCGAAGCGGACCTAGCTGTTTGAGTCGGCTAAGTCAGTTCCTAGGAGATGCACATTGGATCAGAGCTCACTCTGGGGAGATGACCAATGACCTCACTCTTTGGATACCGCTTAACATCGTATCCCACCTATACGTGCGTACAAGAACAAAGGGATACAAGGCACAAGGCTTTCCCAAAAGTAACAGAAGGAAACAAGCTTGCACGCATGCATCAAAAAGGAAACATTACAATCTAGTTGTGGCCACTGGACAAATCTATAGATTCCGGCAGTGGTCGAGGGAAGACCCAATAAACATACCCACGTGTGGTTAGAGTGCTCAGTCTCGGAACAGATAACAAGAACTCGGGTCCTAGATTTTAAAGAAACACAAGTGAGCCATCATGAAACGAGCAACTGACCCACCGATGTCTCCGCTAACAACTATTAACAAGTAACCATGGTACCCTCAACAGATATATCCATAAACCATGTGTCATGATCCCAACTGATAACCCGATAAGATAGCGGTAACAGTAACGAGATATAAACGGCGCTAGCATGCACTACGACTCGCAAGGCAGACCCGATAACCAAACAACAACTGTAGGAGGGTGGTGGAGGCAATATGGGCTTCTTGGGTAACATGTGGATATGACACATGAGAAGAACGCAACTCAAGGCTAGCATAAGGGAGAAGGCAAAATAAAATAGGTGAGCGACTCCTGCAGAGATAGGAGTTTAGAAAATGCTTGCCTGTTAAAGATTGCCACGGAACAAACGGGGGACTCGTCGTATCTCACCGCAGCACTTCGTGATCCTATCCGGGAAGAAGCAAAGCACTACAACAAACAACGGATGCACCACTTACTACTACGAAAGAAGAATCGGCATGATCATGATATGATATGCATGACATGGCAACGATGATGCGATGCAACTTGTCCATATTAAGCGAAATCGGAATTCCGACAAACAGTTATTAAGTTCAAGTTATTTATCTACCCTGCAAATTAAATGTTGTTGAGCATGGCATAAACATGGTATGGGTGAGCTACACAATTTAAACGGAGCGGGGAAATCCTAGCTAGTCGGCAATTCCATTTACTCCGCATTTAATTATTAGGTGCAATGCAAACCACAACGACACGAGATGACGCGAGATGCAAACATATGCATATGAATGGCATATTCATGTTCAGCACATTTTTCCGATAAAAAATTATATATAAATATTTTATTTCGAGTTATATTTTGGAAGATATGAATTTTACAAGATATGAGCATTTGCAGCAATTTTTAGAAAAACAGGGAAAACGTGGGACTTATGCACCGACATGGAATCCAGACCGAGTGGAGCCATAAGAAGGACGTGGCGCTGACTGTACTGTTAACTGGACGTAGATACTGAGATGTTTCTCACCGGACAAGAAGCTAGCCCCGCAGGCTGACGGATGGCCCAGCTATCAAGAAGCAAAGATTTAAATAAAGAAAAAGGGGTGTATTTAATCTGCTAGAAAAGGAATCGATCTTGGTCTCAGCGAGAGATTAGAAAGAGGAATTACCGCTGGGCTACGGTTTCGATCGTGCCAAAGCAGAAGAAGTGCTATTCTTGACAACATCCAAAGCGGGCGCGTTTCCCGCCCTCGGTGGGAGATGTGGAAACCCTCCCCCCTCAAGATATTTCGAGGGGAAGAGGACCAGCTTCTCTATAAAAGGGCTAGCTAGCGTAGAGGGGGGCGATCTCAGGAGATCACAACCCCTAGATATCTGTACGGTCATCTTCTTGTGACCTGCAATACATACACCAAGGCAGGACGTAGGGGTTTTACCTCTCCGAGGGTCCTGAACCTGGGTAACTATTGTGTCTCTCTCTGTAGTGCCCGACGTCGAGGAGACGACGATGCGATCTTGAGTCCCCAGTGTTCGAACCTATCAGGTTCGGTGATACCCGTGTTCCTTCTCGGACACGAATCTCCCGCATTTGGCGCGCCAATAGGGGACTCAGTTCGTCTTCGCTCTTCTCTGACGATCTTCGGTCACATCATCATGGCCAACCCAGCGGAGCCTACGGTGTTGACAGACCGTCGCCGGGAGGCAGTCGTTGAGACTGCTCTGAGGCTGACGCAGGAGCTGCTCCGGCTCCGCCCAGAAGGGATGAGCCCCGACCCGTGGCTGGCCAGCATCCACGGGCTCGCGTTCGCGATGTCCGAGGTTGTGACGGTCACCGGGGGCTCGGCTTGCGCTGCGCCAAGGGGAGCTTCGCCCGTCGGGCACACCTTTTTGCCCCTCTCGCGAGGTCAAGCCAAGACGAAGCCCAGGGGTGCCAAATGCGCCAAGTGCTCAGGCATCAAAAGGAGGAAAGGCTCCGCCTCAGAGGAGCCACCGGAGCACGCCGCACGTTCGCCCACCCCACAAGATCTCCTGCTTCTGGAGCAACGTCCGGGGGAGATGTTGCGCTCTTTCACACAACGCTTCGCCAACCTCTACTTCCAGCTCCTCAAGGTCAGTGACACTTGGGTGGTGAACGCCTTCAGCGCGGGCACCACCAACCAGCAGGTGGTGGAAGAACTGATACATTCTCTAGGAGTGACAACTGTGGCCCGGCTCTTTCAGATAGCCCACGAGAATGCTAGCAGGGAGCTGGGCGAGGACACTTCGTCAGAGCCCTCACGGCAATACAGGTCTCCATCTCGGTTCAGATCAAAGTCTCCTCTCTGGCACCCCAATGGTACAAGGGTCCCAGATGCATCTGAAGAAGATTCCTTAGCACGCCAAGATTAGGAAAGGCTCGGGGGCTCATGTCAACATATCGCTACCCTCGCCCACCCTTTTGCTGGATGTTGAAGTTCTGGCTCGGACTGCATCGAGTGTTCTGCTGATGATAAGGAGCCAATAGAGGTGCGCTGAGTCACCTATCCAAGGTCTCTCCGACGCGTTTCTCCCAAAGTCATATTCCTTTCTGAAAGGAGCTATTGCAGGCTCTAGTGTAGTCAGGGCAATTGTCAAACTCTCCAAGAATGCACTCGACGCCATATTCTCATAATGGTATATATGAAGTGCACAAGTTGGTCTCTCAGGCTGGTCTCGATGAAGTTCATGGACAAGTTCCTCAGATCGTCCCATGCAAGGACTATGGGCTAGGCTACTAGAATAACCCTCACAGAATGCACACACTTGTCTCAAAGCGTTCCCTGAGTTCTCGACTGTGTGCACCGTGCGAGCGAGGACTGGACATTGTGCCATGGTAGGGGTAACCCGTCGGTCCTACACTTGGGTACTTGGTTCTAGCAGCAGGGTCACTACCTGCACCAAGCCATCTCACCAAGTCACTGGGTACTTGACCTCCTCACACGGTCACACACCCGAGGAACACATCACATGAGCAAAACAATGTGCAGAACCCTTCGGGCCCCTCCCCGAGGAGCCCGCAAGGAGACGCAAACACAATGTGCAGAGCCCTTCGGTTGCCTCCACAAGGGAGCCGCAAGGAGATGCAAACACAATGCGCAGAACCCTTTGGTTACCTCCACAAGGGACCCGTAAGGAGACGCAAAAACAACGCGTAGAACCCCCCCGATCGCCTCCTCGAGGAACCGGTAAGGACACGCAACAGAGCCTAAGGCGCAGGTCTACGGTTACCTCCTTGAGGAACCAATAGAATCCGCTGACAGGACGATTCTAATACATGTGCAAACCTTACGGTCACCTCCCCGAGGGTCTAACAAGGAGACACATCAGAGCCTACATGTGAATCTTATGGTCACCTCCCCGAGGAGCCATCAGGAGAACGCATACAGGACACCCCTCGTGTGAAAGCCTTGCAGTCGCCTCCCCGAGGGACTAAGAAGGAGTCACGTTCAGAGCCTACATGTAAAGTCTTACGGTTACCTCATCGAGGAACCAACAAGAACATGCATACATGACACCCCCTCACGTGCAAATCTTACAGTCGCCTCCCCGAGGGACTAACAAGGAGTCACGTTCAGAGCCTACATGTAAAGTCTTACGGCTACCTCCTCGTGGAGCTAACAAGAACAGGCATACAGGACACCCCCACGTGAAAGCCTTATAGTTACCTCCCCGAGGAACTAACAAGGAACACGTTCAGAGCCTACATGCAGAATCTTACGGTTGCCTCCTCAAGGAACCAATAAGAACACACATACAGGACGATCTTTCTGCAGGAAATTCTCATCGGGAACAAGCAAAGCCCTACGAAGGATCCTACATGATCATCTCTTAGACGGCCCTAGAAGGGATCACGGAGTATCATTACAGGACAAATCATGTGCCGGTACGGCCCTAAGAGTCCGAATACCGAAAAAGCTGAATGAATGACATATCAAAGGTGTTCTGAACACAGAGGATTGATACGTCTCCAACGTATCGATAATTTCTTATGTTCCATGCCACATTATTGATGTTATCTACATGTTTTATGCACACTTTATGTCATATTCGTGCATTTTCTGGAACTAACCTATTAACAAGATGCCGAAGTGCCAGTTGCTGTTTTCTGCTGTTTTTGGTTTCAGAAATCCTAGTAACGAAATATTCTCGGAATTGGACGAAATCAACGCCCAGGGTCCTATTTTGCCACGAAGCTTCCAGAAGACCGAAGAGGAGACGAAGTGGGGCCACGAGGTGGCCAAACCCTAGGGCGGCGCGGCCCCTGCCCTGGCCGCGCGGCCCTATGGTGTGGGCCCCTCGTGCCCCTTCCTGACCTGCCCTTCCGCCTACTTAAAGCCTCCGTCGCGAAACCCCCAGTACCGAGAGCCACGATACGGAAAACCTTACTGAGACGCCGCCGCCGCCAATCCCATCTCGGGGGATTCAGGAGATCGCCTCCGGCACCCTGCCGGAGAGGGGATTCATCTCCCGGAGGACTCTACGCCGCCATGGTCGCCTCCGGAGTGATGTGTGAGTAGTCTACCCCTGGACTATGGGTCCATAGCTGTAGCTAGATGGTTGTCTTCTCCTCATTGTGCTTCATTGTCGGATCTTGTGAGCTGCCTAACATGATCAAGATCATCTATCTGTAATTCTATATGTTGCGTTTGTTGGGATCCGATGAATAGAGAATACTTGTTATGTTGATTATCAAAGTTATGTCTATGTGTTGTTTATGATCTTGCATGCTCTCCGTTATTAGTAGATGCTCTGGCCAAGTTGATGCTAGTAACTCCAAGAGGGAGTATTTATGCTCGATAGTGGGTTCATGTCTCCGTGAATCTGGAGGGGTGACAAGAACCTCTAAGGTTATGGATGTGCTGTTGCCACTAGGGATAAAACATTGGTGCTATGTTCAAGGATGTAGTCACTGATTACATTACGCGCAATACTTAATGCAATTGTCTGTTGTTAGCAACTTAATACTGGAGGGGGTTCGGATGATAACCTGAAGGTGGACTTTTTAGGCATAGATGCATGCTGGATAGCGGTCTATGTACTTTGTCGTAATGCCCAATTAAATCTCACAATACTCATCATAATATGTATGTGCATGGTCATGCCCTCTTTATTTGTCAATTGCCCAACTGTAATTTGTTCACCCAACATGCTGTTTATCTTATGGGAGAGACACCTCTAGTGAACTGTGGACCCCGGTCCAATTCTCTATACTGAAATACAATCTACTGCAATCTTTGTTCTCTTGTTTTCTGCAAACAATCATCTTCCACACAATACGGTTAATCCTTTGTTACAGCAAGCCGGTGAGATTGACAACCTCATTGTTTCGTTGGGGCAAAGTACTTTGGTTGTGTTGTGCAGGTTCCACGTTGGCGCCGGAATCCCTGGTGTTGCACCGCACTACATCCCGCCGCCATCAACCTTCAACGTGCTTCTTGGCTCCTCCTGGTTCGATAAACCTTGGTTTCTTTCTGAGGGAAAACTTGCTGCTGTGCGCATCATACCTTCCTCTTGGGGTTCCCAACGAACGTGTGAGTTACACGCCATCAAGCTCTTTTTCTGGCGCCGTTGCCGGGGAGATCAAGACACGCTGCAAGGGGAGTCTCCACTTCCCAATCTCTTTACTTTGTTTTTGTCTTGCTTAGTTTTATTTACTACTTTGTTTGCTACACTAAATCAAAATACAAAAAAATTAGTTGCTAGTTTTACTTTATTTGCTATCTTGTTTGCTATATCAAAAACACAAAAAAATTAGTTACTTGCATTTACTTTATCTAGTTTGCTTTATTTACTGTTGCTAAAATGGCTACCGCTGAAAATACTAAGTTGTGTGACTTCACAACCACAAATAATAATGATTTCTTATGCACGCCTATTGCTCCACCTGCTACTACAGCAGAATTCTTTGAAATTAAACCTGCTTTACTGAATCTTGTTATGCGAGAGCAATTTTCTGGTGTTAGTTCTGATGATGCTGCTGCCCATCTCAATAATTTTGTTGAATTATGTGAAATGCAAAAGTATAAGGATGTAGATGGTGATATTATAAAATTAAAATTGTTCCCTTTCTCATTAAGAGGAAGAGCTAAAGATTGGTTGCTATCTCTGCCTAAGAATAGTATTGATTCATGGACTAAATGCAAGGATGCTTTTATTGGTAGATATTATCCCCCTGCTAAAATTATATCTTTGAGGAGTAGCATAATGAATTTTAAACAATTAGATACTGAACATGTTGCTCAAGCTTTGGAAAGAATGAAATCTCTGGTTAAAAATTGCCCAACACATGGACTGACAACTTGGATGATCATCCAAACCTTCTATGCAGGACTAAATTTTTCTTCGCGGAATTTATTGGATTCAGCTGCTGGAGGTATCTTTATGTCCATCACTCTTGGTGAAGCAACAAAGCTTCTTGATAATATGATGATCAACTACTCTGAATGGCACACGGAAAGAGCTCCACAAGGTAAAAAGGTAAATTCTGTCGAAGAAACCTCTTCCTTGAGTGATAAGATTGATGCTATTATGTCTATGCTTGTGAATGATAGGACTAATGTTGATCCTAATAATGTTCCGTTAGCTTCATTGGTTGCACAAGAAGAACATGTTGATGTAAACTTCATTAAAAATAATAATTTCAACAACAATGCTTACCGGAACAATTCTAGTAACAACTATAGGCCATATCCTTATAATAATTGCAACGGTTATGCTAATTCTTATGGGAATTCTTACAACAATAATAGGAATTCACCCCCTGGACTTGAAGCCATGCTTAAAGAATTTATTAGTACACAAACTGCTTTTAACAAATCTGTTGAAGAAAAGCTTGGGAAAATTGATATACTTGCTTCTAAAGTCGATAGTCTTGCTGCTGATGTTGATCTTTTGAAATCGAAAGTTATGCCTAATGAGAATCATCATAATAAAATTGTTACTACAGCAAATGCCATCCAAGTCAGAATTAATGAGAATATAAGATTAATGGCTGAACTGCGTGCTAGGTGGGATAGAGAAGAAAATGAAAAACTAGCTAAAGAGAAGAATGTAGCTAAAGTTTGGACTATTACCACCACTAGTAATGCTAATGCTACACATGTTGCTGCACCTCCTACTATTAATAATAAAAGAATTGGTGTTAGCAATGTTTCCACTTCTAATGCAAAGCGAGAAAGCGCCCGAAAGCGCTAAAACTGCTAAAACTGCCTGTGATAAAGCTGCTGAAATTTTTTCCAACATTGGGGATGATGATCCCATTGATTTAGATTATAATGGTTTGAATTTTGATGATTGCAACATCTCTGAAGTTATAAAGTTCTTGCAAAACTTGCTAAAAGTCCTAATGCTAGTGCTATAAATTTGGCTTTCACGCAACATATTACAAATGCTCTCATAAAAGCTAGAGAAGAGAAACTAGAGCGCGAAGCCTCTATTCCTAGGAAGCTAGAGGATGGTTGGGAGCCCATCATTAAGATGAAGGTTAAAGATTTTGATTGTAATGCTTTATGTGATCTTGGTGCAAGTATTTCTGTTATGCCTAAGAAAATCTATAATATGCTTGACTTGCCACCGCTGAAAAATTGTTATTTGGATGTTAATCTTGCTGATCATTCTACAAAGAAACCTTTTGGGAAAGTTGATAATGTTCGCATTACCGTTAACAATAACCTTGTCCCCGTTGATTTTGTTGTCTTGGATATTGAATGCAATGCATCTTGTCCCATCATATTGGGAAGACATTTTCTTCGAACTGTTGGTGCTACTATTGATATGAAGGAAGGTAATATAAAATATCAATTTCCTCTCAAGAAAGGTATGGAACACTTCCCTAGAAAGAGAATGAAGTTACCTTTTGATTCTATTATTAGAACAAATTATGATGTTGACACTTCATCTCTTGATAATACTTGATACATACTTTCTGCGCCTAGCTGAAAGGCGTTAAAGAAAAGCGCTTATGGGAGACAACCCATGGTTTTTACCTACAGTGCTTTGTTTTTATTTTGTGTCTTGGAAGTTGTTTACTACTGTAGCAACCTCTCCTTATCTTAGTTTAGTGTTTTGTTGTGCCAAGTAAAGTCGTTGATAGAAAAGTTCATACTAGATTTGGATTACTGCGCAGTTTCAGATTTCTTTGCTGTCACGAATCTGGGCTAAATTCTCTGTAGGTAACTCAGAAAATTAAGCCAATTTACGTGAGTGATCCTCAGATATGTACGCAACTTTCATTCAATTTGGGCATTTTCATTTGAGGAAGTCTGGTGCCATTTTAAAATTCGTCAATACGAACTGTTCTGTTTTGACAGATTCTACTTTTTATTTCGCATTGCCTCTTTTGCTATGTTGGATGAATTTCTTTGATCCATTAATGTCCAGTAGCTTTATGCAATGTCCAGAAGTGTTAATAATGATTGTGTCACCTCTGAACATGTTAATTTTTATTGTGCACTAACCCTCTAATGAGTTGTTTCGAGTTTGGTGTGGAGGAAGTTTTCAAGGATCAAGAGAGGAGTATGATGCAACATGATCAAGGAGAGTGAAAGCTCTAAGCTTGGGGATGCCCCGGTGGTTCACCCCTGCATATTCTAAGAAGACTCAAGCGTCTAAGCTTGGGGATGCCCAAGGCATCCCCTTCTTCATCGACAACATTATCAGGTTCCTCCCCTGAAACTATATTTTTATTCCGTCACATCTTATGTGCTTTTCTTGGAGCGTCGGTTTGTTTTTGTTTTTGTTTTGTTTGAATAAAATGGATCCTAGCATTCACTTTATGGGAGAGAGACACGCTCCGCTGTAGCATATGGACAAGTATGTCCTTAGGCTCTACTCATAGTATTCATGGCGAAGTTTCTTCTTCGTTAAACTGTTATATGGTTGGAATTGGAAAATGATACATGTAGTAATTGCTATAAATGTCTTGGGTAATGTGATACTTGGCAATTGTTGTGCTCATGTTTAAGCTCTTGCATCATATACTTTGCACCCATTAATGAAGAAATACATAGAGCATGCTAAATTTGGTTTGCATGTTTGGTCTCTCTAAGGTCTAGATAATTTCTAGTATTGAGTTTTGAACAACAAGGAAGACGATGTAGATTCTTATAATGTTTACAATGTGTCTTTTATGTGAGTTTAGCTGCACCGGTTCATCCTTGTGTTTGTTTCAAATAACCTTGCTAGCCTAAGCCTTGTATCGAGAGGGAATACTTCTCATGCATCCAAAATACTTGAGCCAACCACTATGCCATTTGTGTCCACCATACCTACCTACTACATGGTATTTCTGCGCCATTCCAAAGTAAATTGCTTGAGTGCTACCTTTAGAATTCCATCATTCACCTTTGCAATATATAGCTCATGGGACAAATAGCTTAAAAACTATTGTGGTATTGAATATGTACTTATGCACTTTATCTCTTATTAAGTTGCTTGTTGTGCGATAACCATGTTCACTGGGGACGCCATCAACTATTCTTTGTTGAATATCATGTGAGTTGCTATGCATGTTCGTCTTGTCTGAAGTAAGAGAGATCTACCACCTTATGGTTAAGCATGCATATTGTTAGAGAAGAACATTGGGCCGCTAACTAAAGCCATGATCCATGGTGGAAGTTTCAGTTTTGGACATATATCCTCAATCTCATATGAGAAAATTATTAATTGCTGTTACATGCTTATGCATAAAAGAGGAGTCCATTATTTGTTGTCTATGTTGTCCCGGTATGGATGTCTAAGTTGAGAATAATCAACAGCGAGAAATCCAATGCGAGCTTTCTCCTTAGACCTTTGTACAGGCGGCATAGAGGTACCCCTTTGTGACACTTGGTTAAAACATGTGCATTGCGATGATCCGGTAGTCCAAGCTAATTAGGACAAGGTGCGGGCACTATTAGTATACTATGCATGAGGCTTGCAACTTGTAAGATATAATTTACATGATACATATGCTTTATTACTACCGTTGACAAAATTGTTTCCTGTTTTCAAAATCAAAGCTCTAGCACAAATATAGCAATCGATGCTTTTCCTCTATGGAGGACCATTCTTTTACTTTCATTGTTGAGTCAGTTCACCTATTTCTCTCCACCTCAAGAAGCAAACACTTGTGTGAACTGTGCATTGATTCCTACATATTTGCATATTGCACTTATTATATTACTCTATGTTGACAATATCCATGAGATATACATGTTACAAGTTGAAAGCAACCGCTGAAACTTAATCTTCCTTTGTGTTGCTTCAATGCCTTTACTTTGAATTATTGCTTTATGAGTTAACTCTTATGCAAGACTTATTGATGCTTGTCTTGAAGTACTATTCATGAAAAGTCTTTGCTATATGATTCACTTGTTTACTCATGTCATATACATTGTTTTGATCGCTGCATTCACTACATATGCTTTACAAATAGTATGATCAAGGTTATGATGGCATGTCACTCCAGAAATTATCTGTGTTATCGTTTTACCTGCTCGGGACGAGCAGAACTAAGCTTGGGGATGCTGATACGTCTCCAATGTATCGATAATTTCTTATGTTCCATGCCACATTATTGATGTTATCTACATGTTTTATGCACACTTTATGTCATATTCGTGCATTTTCTGGAACTAACCTATTAACAAGATGCCGAAGTGCCGATTCTTTGTTTGCTGTTTTTGGTTTCAGAAATCCTAGTAACGAAATATTCTCGGAATTGGACGAAATCAACGCCCAAGGTCCTATTTTGCCACGAAGCTTCCAGAAGACCGAAGAGGAGACGAAGTGGGGCCACGAGGTGGCCAAACCCTAGGGCGGCGCGGCCCCTGCCTTGGCCGCGCGGCCCTATGGTGTGGGCCCCTCGTGCCCCTTCCTGACCTGCCCTTCCGCCTACTTAAAGCCTCCGTCGCGAAACCCCCAGTACCGAGAGCCACGATACGGAAAACCTTACTGAGACGCCGCCGCCGCCAATCCCATCTCGGGGGATTCAGGAGATCGCCTCCGGCACCATGCCGGAGAGGGGATTCATCTCCCGGAGGACTCTACGCCGCCATGGTCGCCTCCGGAGTGATGTGTGAGTAGTCTACCCCTGGACTATGGGTCCATAGCTGTAGCTAGATGGTTGTCTTCTCCTCATTGTGCTTCATTGTCGGATCTTGTGAGCTGCCTAACATGATCAAGATCATCTATCTGTAATTCTATATGTTGCGTTTGTTGGGATCCGATGAATAGAGAATACTTGTTATGTTGATTATCAAAATTATGTCTATGTGTTTTTTATGATCTTGCATGCTCTCCGTTATTAGTAGATGCTCTGGCCAAGTTGATGCTAGTAACTCCAAGAGGGAGTATTTATGCTCGATAGTGGGTTCATGTCTCCGTGAATCTGGAGGGGTGACAAGAACCTCTAAGGTTATGGATGTGCTGTTGCCACTAGGGATAAAACATTGGTGCTATGTTCAAGGATGTAGTCACTGATTACATTACGCGCAATACTTAATGCAATTGTCTGTTGTTAGCAACTTAATACTGGAGGGGGTTCGGATGATAACCTGAAGGTGGACTTTTTAGGCATAGATGCATGCTGGATAGCGGTCTATGTACTTTGTCGTAATGCCCAATTAAATCTCACAATACTCATCATAATATGTATGTGCATGGTCATGCCCTCTTTATTTGTCAATTGCCCAACTGTAATTTGTTCACCCAACATGCTGTTTATCTTATGGGAGAGACACCTCTAGTGAACTGTGGACCCCGGTCCAATTCTCTATACTGAAATACAATCTACTGCAATACTGTTCTACTGTTTTCTGCAAACAATCATCTTCCACACAATACGGTTAATCCTTTGTTACAGCAAGCCGGTAAGATTGACAACCTCATTGTTTCGTTGGGGCAAAGTACTTTGGTTGTGTTGTGCAGGTTCCACGTTGGCGCCGGAATCCCTGGTGTTGCGCCGCACTACATCCCGCCGCCATCAACCTTCAACGTGCTTCTTGGCTCCTCCTGGTTCGATAAACCTTGGTTTCTTTCTGAGGGAAAACTTGCTGCTGTGCGCATCATACCTTCCTCTTGGGGTTCCCAACGAACGTGTGAGTTACACGCCATCAAGGATGATCTAATCAAAGTTGAAGAAGAAGCCCCACTCAGGGCGCAGAGTCGCTATCTCCGGAGGCACTCTCACCAGAGTCGCTGCTGTCAGAACCTTGACCCCAGAACCTCCTTGCTCTAGGGCAGCGCCCTCTCCAACAGCATCTGGAGCTGTATCGCGCCGGAACTTCCCAACAAAAAGCGACGTGCACTTAGCAACTTGTGCCTTGCTCAACTGGACTTGAGCCAAGTCGACACCTTCTGTTGGGGAAACCAGGTGTCCCAGGAGCTGCTTGTCTTCCAGATCCAGCGCGAGGCGGCCGAGATTGGCGAAGAGGCGAACAACTGCTTTCTCCAGGAGTGTGAGACTCACATCGTTGACGTACTCTTCCCACCTGGGAGTGGCTTCCTCTAGCGAATGCACAATACGATTGAAAAGCTCCAGGAAAGCACTAGGCTCGTTGGAAGCCAAGAGGGCATCAGTGCCTACGAAGTTCGCACCAAGGCTAGGAAGACACATTTTCGCACGAAGAAACAGGTTGCGGCACATTTTGCCTCGGTGTTCGCAAAGGTGCTTCATTTGTTGAAGCTCGAAGGACACCTCCTCCACTTTCTGCCGAAGGGATGCCACCTGCTCTCGTTCTTGAGAAAGGTCCTTCTCCAGCTCCTCGGCGCGAGTGCGGGCAGCTCTTCTGGCGTCGACCTCCTTGTTAAGGTCACCTCGAAGCCCTGGACTTGGGACGCTAGCTCCGCCTTATCAGCAAGAAGCTTCTTCTTCTCCGCGGCATAGCGATCGACACTCTGCTGCGCGTGCTTGCAGTAGTCTGTGTGCAGTGCCTGGCGATCGTCGGCGAGCTTTTGGGTGTTGTCGCGACGCTCCTCCTCGAGTCGCTTGGAGACCAGGGCCTCAAACCGATCAAGCTTGGTCTTGCGATAATCCAGGAGCTCCTGGGGTCTTGGTGATTTGGACCTCCATGGACTCCAGACGCTCAAGCTCTCGAGCAGCTTTGGCCTCCCGGAGTGTTACAGTCGTCTCTCGAGAGGCGAACTCAGCATCCCTCTTCGCCAGGGCACGTTCGCGCTCCTGGACACTCAGGAGGTCCTCTTCTACCGCATGATCGGAGAGGGCTACGGTGCTATCGCGAACCAGAAGACTGCTGACCTCCGGAAGCGAGGCACCTCGCAGGAAGTCGTCTGCTTCAAGGTGTGCGGCTGACAACACGTCCTCCGCTTGACGGCGCGAACGCTCCATGATGGCCGCCGCCTCACGGCGAGCATTGCTTAGAATGCCCTGAAGGCTCGTGGCGTCGGCAATCCATGACTCCGCCAGGGCACGACGCGGCACCGGCGGAGGCGGAGCCACGACCATCGCAGAAGAAGACCCCTCAGTCACCATTGGTGTGGCGGAGCTAAAGCTGCAAGAGACGAAGGGAAGACAGCTGGGATACTGGAGCTGATGATGACTGGGAAGCTGGGCAGGCGGTGGTAAGTCGGCCTGCGGCAAGGAGTAACCCCTATTTATGGGAGGCTTTCCCAAGAATCCACCACCCCCACGAAGCCCACTCCCTGATCCGATGGTCCAGATGGCACACCTTCCCCATAACCCACGATTTGGACGACAACCGCTTGAGTTGTGGGTTGACTCCGGGCACATATAGGGTCCAACCACGATGGGGCCTCTGCCATTTCGTCTCCTGACGGACACGTGCAGGACAGACGCTCGGGGGCTACTGTGGGATCCCTGGCAACTAGGGTGCCATGGATCTAAGGTTGCTAGGCCCATGATAACTCCTCGGAGGCGTTTCCTCCAGGAGGAAACTTTCAAGAGAGGTTCCGCGAAATGTAAAACCCTCACGGAGACACCAACCCAAAGCAGAAGAGAGGCTCGGGGTGGAACTCCCTCGCGGAGGTCCCCGAGACACGGACTCGCCCATGCGGAAGAGTCCCGTTAAAGGTGACAAGACCCATCAGGGGGCTTGGGATTCCTTCTCCACCAAGCCTGCTACAAGGACAGACGGAGTGGGTTCCAAGGCTACAAGACAAGCAAAGGCCTGCGCCTCCTGCATCATGGCTGAGCTCAACAAGCTCCACCCCGAGGAGAAGAGGTGAAGTTTCCTCTTTGGTGATTAAAGCGGGCTCGACGAGGACCGATCGATCAGGACCCTGTCTTTGCCACCACTTTGGTGCAAGGCGGGGTGGTCGGCACAAGCCGCCAGAAGAGGCGTCATGGACGACATCAGCACCTTCCATAGACCAACACTTTAATCAGCCCTGGACTATGTCCATCTTGTAATGGGCGGAGAGTTTCCCGCCCTCAGTGGGGAGATGTGGAAACCCTTCCCCCTCAAGATATTTCAAGGGGAAGTGGACCAGCTCCTCTATAAAAGGGCTAGCCTTGCTAGCGTAGAGGGGGGCGATCCCAGGAGATCACAAACCCTAGATATCTGCACGGTCATCTTCTCCATTGTGACTCGCAATACATACACCAAGGCAGGACATAGTGTTGACGTCCGAAACCCACCGGCGGGCAGCGACGGGCAACACCGTAGAGCCGGGAACAACCTAGGGCTGCGGCTGGCCGAGGTCCCTCCGAGCGACGGCCCGCAAAGCCTTCTGGTCACACGTCCGATGCTGATTGCAAGGGCGTGCCACCTGACCTATACCTGGTCAGGAAGGTGATGAAGATGCCTCGCTTAATTTCCTGCATGGCATACACGTAAACATTAAATACGAGCCTCGATCGGCTCTCAGGTTATCCTGTGAATCGGCTCAAGGAGCCGATCCACCCATGATTCGTACGGGGTGCACGAATATATGGTGGTCCTGCTTGATCAAGATAAAGCTAATTAGATCTACGACGATTTAGGGTTTTCACCGCATAATCGGAACATCCTACTCAGGATTGGGCCTCGCGGCCACGCACGGTGATCGTAAATCGATCCTAGACAAGGCCTAAAAACCAACATGAGGTTGATCCCCGGAACATCCTGTCTAGGACTAACGAACGACACCCTACGTGCCGCTGGATCCTCCAGCCCCTTGTAAGGCCTAACTATTGCAGATATTAAACTAATCCTTGATGAACAAGGAGCAATCGTAACGGATCAGATCTACTAAATAACGATCAAGCGGGGTGCCGCCCCCACACCTGAGATAGGCGTGAGGGCGGCTAGATATGCAAGGGTTGCACTACGATAGCATGTTTACGCGAGGAACTATGCTAACCCTAACACATCTATGATAACTACGTTGCTCGCCATCAACAAGGCTTCAGTACGAGCAACGCATGAACAACGTGGAGCTTGTGCTGCCTCGCAAGATGCGATCTAGGCAGCATGTTGCTTACCGGTAGAAACCCTCGAGATGAAGGAGTTGGCGATGCGCCGAGATTGATTTGGTTGGTTGAACGTTGGTTGTTGTTTATTCCATAAACCCTAGATACATATTTATAGTCCAGGGGACTTTCTAATTCAGGCGTGCACCTAACCGTGCACGGGTAAAACTCTAACTAACCGACACGTATCCTAATATGTTACAGATACACGGGCAATTCGCCCAACTTGGTACATAAAGGCCGATTCACGTATTCCTTCCATATATAATCTTCGAATCCCCCTCGATCGCGGCCCACCTCTGACTCGGTCAAATTCCGGTGATAACACATGCCCCCCTGGTTTTGGAATTATAATTCCAAAATCACTCTGCTTTCTCTTCGTCGGGTCATGTCGTGGTAGAGCAGAACCATCGCAGCATCCTTTATCGTGATGATCGTCTTCTCAACTTTTCTGCTAGACTTGATAGCTTCAGCATCACTTCCTTGGAAACCTGTAGCTATGTCTTCTTCTTCCTCTGCCTCCTCCGGCCTTTCTTTCCAATCTTCTTCCTCGAGCGAGCCGATGTCAGAGCCCGAGTGGGACTTCGGCCTCTTGCCAGATAGCGACAAGCCCCTGACTGACGGGGAGGATGACCCCCAGTTTCTCATTGAAAGGGAACTGGAGAGCGAGATCGAGCACTTACGGGGGAACAAAGAGGAAGACGACTCCTCCTCCTCCTCCGTTGGGTACCCACCGGCGAAGCGCTTCCGCGCTTGGGCGAACAGTGAAGATGACGATGATGACGAAGAGGAAGAAGCTCCAGTCCAGGACTGGGGTAGCGGTGACGAGGAGTTCTCCGGAAGCAGCGCCGGCGGAAACTTTGATGCTGACGACGAGGGTAGCGAGGATCAGTAGAATAGGACCAGTAGAATGCGAGCAATCGGCTCTTCTTTTGTTCCCCTTCTCTTTGAGCAATCGGCTCTTCATTGTAAAAAACCCTCCTTTGTTAATGAAGAAGTATTTCCTGTCACCCCTTTTTGCCGATAGTCAAAGTCAAACGATTTCCCCAAAAGAACCGATGGCACCGCATCGGTCTCTACCATAAAAACACAAGTGAAGTCGCCCTAGCCGCCCTTCCAAACGGTAACCTGCGACCTTCATCTGCGGAAGCAAACCCAGATCCCCAAATAACCGCCTGAGCAGCTCCCATTCACGGCCGCCTTCGTCTCAGATCTCGACCGCGCCGCCTGCAACTCTTCAGCGCGTCCAATGGCGGAATCACCCAACACCAACGCCACGGTCTCCGATCTGAAGGTAACTCCTAATCTTCTCTGGCCATCCGAATTGACGTTAGGATTAATAGCAAGCACTTGAATTAATGTTTTGCTCCATCACTCATTTTAGGTTTCAGACATCCTACTGCCACATCCTTCTCTCGCAAATTCTATGTGCCTCGGTCCTCGTTCTTCCGAGAGTCCCGCTCTGTTAATTTCGTGCGAAGCTAACAGAATCCCCTTCGTGAGCCAGAACCTAGATCTGACTTCCTGGGCCGACTGCTTGCGAGCCTGGCCTAATCCTCCTGAAGGTTGGGTGGCATGGTACAATAGAGTATCCAAAACCCATTATGCCACTTGGGAAACCATAGGGATAGCCGATGCCCTGTCATTATAATTATCTCCTCTTGAGAAGAATGAGAACATCCTGAAAACCATCGGCTACTTCTGGTCTGATGAACTGAACTGTTTCATGTTTGGTCACGGCCCTATGACACCGACCCTATTGGATGTGGCCATGATCACAGGCCTAGACATTGCTTCCCCCAGCCCTTCTGCATTCAAACTGCCAAAAGTCCCTTTCACTCTTTCCTCTAAAAAAGAGTGTACCAGCTGGGGCGCCTATCTCAATCGTTACATGAAAAACAAAGGCCCCGTGACAGAGAGGGAACACACAGCCTTCCTGAATTTCTGGCTGGAGCACTTCATATTCTGTGGCCCATCACTTGCTCCTACCAAGAATTACCTCTCCCTGGCCTATGAACTTGCTAAAGGCACCCAACTCGGCCTAGGCAAACTGTTTCTTGGAGAGGTCTACCGATCCCTTCAACTGATGTCTGTCAAACTGTTCTCTCAAAAGACAGTTAAAACTGGCGGCTCCTGGTGGTTCATTCAGTTGTGGGCCCAACTATACTTCCAAAACCAAATCCCAGACTTCCCACCGCTGACCGCCTGCACCTTTCCGGACGTAAATGGAAAGGAAATTCGATGCACCAGCTATGGCCAAGCCCTGTATGGTCTCCCAGGCAGCAGGCTGATCCCCCAGGAAGCAGCAGGGTGGTTTAAGATTTTCTTCCAAGGTTTGGACAACCCCCTGTTCCACCCTTATACTGAATCGGCAAATTTTGAAAACCCAGTCTCTTTCCGATTGGATGACTTTGCCGATGACGCCAGCACCCAGCATTTGTACTCCCTCATGATTCGTCCTTGCTTCCTCCCCGTTGGCATGAGTACCTCGAACCGGATCATCAAGCCCGGGTATGAGTGTTATCAACCGGTAGTGGCAGCCCGACAGCTTGGTCTCGGACAGGTGCCTCCACACTTCTTCTTACACCACCTGACAGCAAGTAGAGCTGAACTGCCTGACATCATTACTGCCCAACGGTGTTATACTTTCTTTGATGCTTTGGCCGTCCCAATTCCCCACGACCTCCGTTTCTCCTTCACTACCGATGGTTTTGAAACTTGGTGGTCCATGTGGAAGACCCACGTCTTCAGGAGGGCTCTAGGACCGCTGCTGAGAGAGCTTGATGCCGAGTATGACATCCCTGCAGACCAGGTACCATCGCTTAAACATTTCTTGTAACCGCATTATGGTGATCGTCTGTGACCTGACTCTTTCTCCTGGCAGCAACAAGATGGTCCGGCTCCCACACAAGCCGACGGTTCCCCTTTCGTATTCCTTCCTCCGGCACCAGTGGTTCTCTTCTGCCAGAGCTCGCCACCCCTGAAGAAAGTCATAATGCAGAGTCAGCCAATTTCACCGAAATCGGCTCCCAAGAGTAAAGCATCTTCGGGGCCAGTTGCCCCCCGAGCCTCGACTCAGGCGAGGACGGTAGTGAGGAAGGTGGCTGCCAGGAAAACCCCGAAGCGTAAGGCTCCTGCCCAAGAAAGCCCACGTGTAAGTTGGTTCAGACTCTGTCCACATTCCTCCACTTTCCAAATCCTTTACAATACGCTCGTAATCTTTTCTACAGACTTCCACCGAAGAAACCTCCAGCAGGGCCGAAGAATCCAGTCAGGGGGACTCGAGCTCGGGCAATTCTGAGAGGTCTACCACCCAGAGCCAGACGGCTTCGCCAGCGCCGGCTTCTAAGAAAAGGTCGATTCCTGAACCTCCTGCTCCCCAAGCCCCAACCAGATCGGGGTCACGCACGAAGCGCCGCTGCGTCAAAAGGGCTCGTAAGAACCCACGAGCCTCTCCATCAAGCCAAGAGGTCTCAAATGTAATTATCTCCCTGGTCACACTTCATGCTAACCCGTTGTCATTTGGATCGGCTAATCACTTCCTCCTGCAGACCGAAGAAACTTCCAGCGGAGACGTTGAGGAGGTACCGATGCCGCCCGCCACCCTGGACCTGGCCACCTCGACGATCGCGGCTGCCCAAGTGGCTGACCTATCCAAGTCCACAAAAAAGCCGATCGTCACTACATCGGCTGTTCCTCCTTCCTTGGGAGAGGTATGCCCCTCCTCCTTGGCTCCATCAATTTCTTCATTGCATGCCAAACTCACTTTGTTTGCCCTATCAGGGTTGTGATCTCTCGAGCTTGCTGACGTTCGATCCAGAATCCATCGAGCCAACCTCTTCCAAGGCAAGTGGAGAGCCGGGCCCTAGTACGGTCCATGGTCCACTCCAGCGTCTCAAAGACTTGCTTTCTTCCTCAACTGAGACCCTGATTGAAAATTCCGAAGACGTCAAAGGCATCCTCGAGGATATCCAGCCCCATCTCCCCATGACACTGCAAGTGAAGCTCTGGCCCGCTGTTACCCTGTCGGTCTTTAAGTCAAGGATGCAATCGGCTCGTCAACGGATTACTCTTCGCCACTCCCAGCTTCCCCAGAGAGCCGATATTTCCGAAAAGTGTCGATGGCTCAACGAGAAGAAGGCTGCCCTGGACGCCAAGACGGACACTTCTGCCAATCGCGCCGAACTCGAGACCCTGCGCAAGGAGCTGGAGAGCCTCGAAGAGAGGGTAAGGATGACCAAGCAGCTCATCCAAGACAAGGAAGCCCTTATTGCCCGTTCTGAAGACGAAGCAAAAGGCCTCACAGCCGGTCTGAAGACCGCTCTGGCTGAAATTCGTACCCTGAGCGGCCAGCTGGTGACGGGTAGAGACGAGGACGACGAAGCTGAGATCGCTGAGGTAGATCGCATCCGTGTCGACGCCCTTCATGCCCTTGACGCGTTCCTCCAGTAGGGACCTGTTTCGCTGAACTTCGAGTGAATCTGCTTCGACTATACTTGCTACATTTATTTTTTCACTGGCCGATTTTCCACCGGCTACTAATATTTCATTGCCCCTATGTGTCTGTCTGTCTGTTCATGTGCCCCCCGAGCCGAATCTGTTAGGTAACTGCGGATATCGGCTCTGAGGTTGTCGGTAGGATCGTGCCCGAACATCGGTTCTGCAGTCACGGACCAATGCCGAGTTCCCTGCCCTCGCAAACCGATGTAAACCCACGCTCCAGTCTTCCGTCATCCGCTGGATTGATGTTGAATACCGGCAAAAACGCATGGTACGGATAATACGGGGCGGCTGCTGAATTGGCCCCTACTTCGACTGCACTGCTCGAAAAAGGTTTACACCTAGTCGTGCCGGCCGATGCCTCATCACCGGCCTTCCTTCGTTTGGGGCGTCATACTCCCCTTTTGCGGTCGACGCTCGTATGTGACAGGGGTGCCGTCCGCCATCTCAGATGTAGATGGCGATGTGGTCGATGTAGAAGCTTGTCCCACCGGGCGTGCCAGAATGTGTTGACGTCCGAAACCCACCGGCGGGCAGCGACGGGCAACACCGTAGAGCCGGGAACAACCTAGGGCTGCGGCTGGCCGAGGTCCCTCCGAGCGACGGCCCGCAAAGCCTTCTGGTCACACGTCCGATGCTGATTGCAAGGGCGTGCCACCTGACCTATACCTGGTCAGGAAGGTGATGAAGATGCCTCGCTTAATTTCCTGCATGGCATACACGTAAACATTAAATACGAGCCTCGATCGGCTCTCAGGTTATCCTGTGAATCGGCTCAAGGAGCCGATCCACCCATGATTCGTACGGGGTGCACGAATATATGGTGGTCCTGCTTGATCAAGATAAAGCTAATTAGATCTACGACGATTTAGGGTTTTCACCGCATAATCGGAACATCCTACTCAGGATTGGGCCTCGCGGCCACGCACGGTGATCGTAAATCGATCCTAGACAAGGCCTAAAAACCAACATGAGGTTGATCCCCGGAACATCCTGTCTAGGACTAACGAACGACACCCTACGTGCCGCTGGATCCTCCAGCCCCTTGTAAGGCCTAACTATTGCAGATATTAAACTAATCCTTGATGAACAAGGAGCAATCGTAACGGATCAGATCTACTAAATAACGATCAAGCGGGGTGCCGCCCCCACACCTGAGATAGGCGTGAGGGCGGCTAGATATGCAAGGGTTGCACTACGATAGCATATCTACGCGAGGAACTATGCTAACCCTAACACATCTATGATAACTACGTTGCTCGCCATCAACAAGGCTTCAGTACGAGCAACGCATGAACAACGTGGAGCTTGTGCTGCCTAGATCGCAAGATGCGATCTAGGCAGCATGTTGCTTACCGGTAGAAACCCTCGAGATGAAGGAGTTGGCGATGCGCCGAGATTGATTTGGTTGGTTGAACGTTGGTTGTTGTTTATTCCATAAACCCTAGATACATATTTATAGTCCAGGGGACTTTCTAATTCAGGCGTGCACCTAACCGTGCACGGGTAAAACTCTAACTAACCGACACGTATCCTAATATGTTACAGATACACGGGCAATTCGCCCAACTTGGTACATAAAGGCCGATTCACATATTCCTTCCATATATAATCTTCGAATCCCTCTCGATCGCGGCCCACCTCTGACTCGGTCAAATTCCGGTGATAACACATAGGGGTTTTACCTCTCTGAGGGCCCTGAACCTGGGTAACTGTTGTGTCTCTCTTTGCAGTGCCCTACGTCGAGGAGATGACGACGTGTTCTTGAGTCCCCTGTGTTCAAACCTTTCGGATTCGGTGATACTCGTGTTCCTTCTCGGACACAAATCTCGTGCACATATGAAGACAATGAGGTCAATGCGGCCTCATATGGTGTTGATACCAATTGGTACGGGGATACTGGTGCTACACACCACATTACTAGCGAACTCAACAACCTTACAATGCGAGACAACTACAGGGGGTATGAAAAGGTCAACACCGCAAACGGGCCATGTATGGATATTACTCATGTTGGTCACTCATTGTCACCTTGTTCAGAATTTTCATCTCCGTAGTATCCTTCATGTACCTAATGCCTCAAAAAATCTTCTCTATGTTCATCGCTTTACATATGATAATAGGGTGTTCATAGAATTGCATCCCTTCTATTTTTGATTAAGGATCAGGTCACACAGATATTTCTTCATAGAGGGTGGCCTCTATCCTCTCATATCTTCCTTGATCACCTCCTCCTAACTTTGGAATCATGCTTTCATCGTCACCCGGACCTCTCAAGAAAAGTGGCATACTCGTCTTGGTCATCCATCATCCACTATTGTTAGTTTAATTATTAGTACAAATAAACTTCCATGTGTTAGGTATTCCACCATAAAGTTAGTATGTGATTCATGTCAGCGAGCTAAGAGTCATCAACTCCCTTACCCTGTATCCACTAGTGTATCCACAGCTCCCCTACAATTGGTCTTTTCGGATGTATGGGGTCCTACTTCCTCTTTTGTGGGTCGTCATGAATATTATGTAAGTTTTATTGATGACTATAGTAAATTTACATGGATCTATCTCCTTGATAAAAAGTATGATCGGTTTAATGCCTTTGTCAATTTTTAAAAACTAGTTGAGCGCAAACTTGACAAGAAAATTCTCACTATTCAGTCTGATTGGGGAGGCGAGTATGTCAAACTTAACACTTTCTTCTAAACACAAGGCATAACTCATCATGTTTCTTGCCCTCATGCACATCAACAAAATAGCTCGGCCAAACGTAAGCATCGCAACATAGTTGATGTTGGTTTAGCCCTTCTCGCCCATGTCCATATGCCTCTTAAATTTTGGGACGAAGCATTTCTAACTGCCTAGCCGCACCATCAATAATGACACTCCGATGCATTGCCTCCTCCAAGCCATGCCAGATTACTCTTTCTTGCGAGTTTTTGATGGGCGTGTTGGCCCAACCTTCGTCCATACAACAAACACAAATTAGCCGTTCACTCTACCCGGTGTGTCTTCCTAGGCTACGGTCCTTGTCATAAGAGGGTCAAATATCTTGAGGTGTCTTCTAGTCGTGTCTACATTTCTCGCGATGTTTTGTTTGATGAGGCTACTTTTCCGTTCAAATCGATTCAGCCTACTTCTTCGTCAAGAGATTCTCTTACTCCCTCCAACACTTTATAATCCTGAATAAGGTGTTGAATTTATTGATGATATAAACATGATTAATGTTCCTACTCCCGTATCTTGTTCCTGTTGGTGCAGCCCGAAGCTGCACCCTCTCTCTCTCTTCGACCTCTGCTCTCGCACGAACAAGGACAGGAGGCGGGAGACGACGACGGGAGTAGAGAGCAGAGACACAGGGAGTTTTGCCGGCCGGCGCACAGAGCGCCGCCGTGGGCACTGGAACACCCTTTTCTTTTTCTCTTTCTTTGACTCGCAGTGCTACAACGAGCAGTACACAGAGGTTCTTATATGGGGCAAACACATGCGCACGCACGCACATTGCCCACCTTGCCCACGCACACACACCACTCAGCTCACGATTGCATGGTCCGGCCGACGCGCGCGCACGACGTGCACATACGCGCATGACGCGGCTGACTCAAACAGCTCTAAGCGGCCTGTACGTTCATGCACCAACTAACTAGCTAATCATCTGGAGACTAACTCCACTAACCCGTGCAGTACATGCAGATTGACATGCTAAGTCAAGATTAGTGCTAACAATTCCCCCTTTAATCTTGACTCGCCGTTGCTGCCGTCGTCTTCGTCGTCACTGACCGCCCCTACGGCCTCCCAACCTAACGCGGCCACCTTTGCCGCTGCTCTCGGCCACTAACATCACTCAACGACTGCCCCGCGCATGAACGCCTGGGCGACCTGTTTTTCCTCGATGGTGAGCGCCGCCTGCTCCTCCGCAAGACCTGAGACAACACAGTGAACACGAACGCGAGCACAAACTCACGCGCCACCGATGCAAAACTGACATGGGACAGCGCCACACGTCATCGCAGGCACCATCTTCTTCCTCGGCGACACACGCCGAGCTCCTTCTCCGCCGGCGACACACGCCCGACTCCGCCACTAAGCTCCTCGGCGACACACGCCGAGCTCCTCCATGACGCCACGCCCTGCGCGCCCCGGCTCGCGCACACGGTCACGCACTGACGTGATCGACGCGGCCGTCCTGCGCTCCGCCGGACATGTTCTCCTCCGGTGATCTGCACGCCCTCGGCTCACGCACATGCCGCGCCCTGACGCAAGCAACGTGGCCGCTCGAGCTGCCTCACCCGCCGCACGAACGGCTTCTCCTCCATGCCGTGCCACCGCAGCCTCTGCGCCACCACGCAGGTCCGCCGCGGCCGCCGCGCTCCCGCACACACATCATGGCCCTGCTCCATGGCCGTCGTGCTGCACCGCTGCGGCCCCAGCAGCACAGCACCTCCATGCCGCCACGCAGCCGCGGCCACCATGCAGCGCCTCCGGGGCTTCCACGCTCGCCGCACGTACGGCATCACAGCGCGCCACCTCTGTGTCCACCGCGCTCGTCGCGGACTCACCGCGAGCCACGGCCCGGAACTTGACGCTCTGATACCAAATGTTGGTGCAGCCAGAGGCTGCACCCTCTCTCTCTCTTCGACCTCTGCTCTCGCACGAACAAGGACAGGAGGTGGGAGACGACGACGGGAGTAGAGAGTAAAAACACAGGGAGTTTTGCCGGCCGGCGCACAGAGCGCCGCCGTGGGCGCTCGAACGCCCTTATCTTTTTCTCTTTCTTTGACTTGCAGTGCTACAACGAGCAGTACACAGAGGTTCTTATACGGGGCAAACACATGCGCACGCACGCACATTGCCCACCTTGCCCATGCACACACACCACTCAGCTCACGATTGCATGGTCCGGCCGACGCGCGCGCACGACGTGCACATACGCGCATGACGCGGCTGGCTCAAACAGCTCTAAGCGGCCTGTACGTTCATGCACCAACTAACTAGCTAATCATCTGGAGACTAACTCCACTAACCCGTGCAGTACATGCAGATTGACATGCTAAGTCAAGATTAGTGCTAACAGTTCCGGGGGCTCTCCAAGTCCAATGCCTCAAACTAGTGAAAATCCGGTTCAAAATCATGCTTAGAATGATGTAAACACAAATTCAGGAGAGGACAGAGGCACATGACACGATGTTGATGCCCTAACGCAATCATCCTCGGGATCGAGTACGAGATCCGCGTCGGATCTCCCGTCTGGGTCCGTAGACACCGCAATTGGGTTCACGGCCCGCAACGTGCGCGCACACGCTAAGAGCATCTCTAGCACATCCTCCAAACCGCAAATCCCATATTCCTCTATCCAGACCACCCCAAACGCAGTCCAGACGGGCCAAACACGGTCCGCATAACAATATATTCGGGAATATGCTGTTATACGGATAGCGTTTGGCGCGTCTAGACTGCGCGGCCGTTTTTCGCCCCGCAAACAAAACCGGATGCAAAGAGTTTTGCAAAATAACACGATCTAAATTATTACACAGATTGATATGAAAAACGCAACAATAATCCGAGTTATCACACGAATGTTTACTGTCATACATTACAAACAATACAAATTAAAACAAATGTTTTCGAACAATATGAATCAAATGGTACAACAACAAATGAAAACAACAAATGGTTAAAAACACAAATAAATCCTAGTTGCCGTGCCTTTGCCATTGATGGCAAACAAGATCTTCCTAGAGCTATTTTGCATCCTTGTCATTCTCAATCAGACGGTATGTTTCAAGAAAAGCTTGCACAGTATCTGGGTTTCTTGCAGATCACCGCCGTCTGCTTGAGGTCGTCGTCGAGCAGCTCCTCCAAGTCCAAGTCATCGGAGGAGGACAAATCCTCCAACAAAAACAACGTGCACGGGTCCATCTGCAAAGGCGCAACAACCGCGGTAAACCATTAGAGCTACGGCGGCAGAACAGCGGCTGAGACGAGCTTGGGGAAAAGCTTACCGGCGAGGCATGCGCGGCGGCGTCGATTCCGTCCGATTGGTGCCCGATTCGCACGCGCCAGCGGGCGGAGCGAACGCGGCGGGCCCACACACGTTCTTCTACCGGTCGGAATCGGTGGGGAAGGGCGGGGGTGGCCGGGATCTGCGGCGGCGCGTGTCGGCGGTGGTTGGCGGGAGGAAGAGGAGAAGGGGAGAGCTGAAACTTTCTTCCCGCCAAGGGGCGGAAATGGATGGAGGTCGGCCTCGCACAGCCCCTCCGACCCGGGAACTTGGGGGTCGCGCGGCGCGAATCGGGGCGGCCCGGATTTTTTTTTTGGAAATGGGGGCCCGGTGCGGGATCTGAACGGCGCGTTTTTTGCCCTCCGAACCGGAAATCGGCGGTTATTATGCGGATGGGGTTCAGATGGAGGATCTGCAAGAGATGCTCTAAGCGCGTCCATGGCACGCAATGCACACACGCTAAGGGCATCTCCAACGGGGCGACGCATATCGGACACCCAAAAGTGGTCGCGAGCGTCCGTTTGCGTCGCCCCGCGGACATATTTTGTCCACGCGTCCATTTGCGGCTGGATGTGCTCCCAACAGGGCAACCATTTTTAGATTTGCAACATATTTAAAAAGCATAGAAACTACTACATAGAAACTATACAAAGTAGTTGTAGAAACCTAGACTACTTGTTGTCTGACGGCCCGGCCCCGTCGTTGCGTCCCTCCCTCGTCTGCTTCTCCGCCGCCTGCCATGCGGCCGCTAGGGCTCGGTGCGCCGCCGCGTCCTGTAGCAGGCAATGCCAGAACCTCTCATTCGCGGCATCGTCCTTGAGCATCTCGAAGGACTCGACTAACGCCCTCTGCTCCGCCGCCTTCTCCTCTGGGGTAGGCGCATCAGGATCATCGGAAGACCACGAGATGTCGGAGTCGTCGCCCTCTGCGGCTGCGGCGGCCGCCACCCAGCGGCGTTCCATCTCGACGTCGAACGTTGCGTGGCTCGCCCGCTCCTCCTCTGCTTCTTTCTCCACGTCAGCCAGGAACTTGGCGTCCCTCACCTTGTCGAGGAGGTCGCCTGTGATGTCGTCGTCATTGTCGAACTCCTCGTCGGAGCTCGAGGCCGGGGGAGGTGGAGTCGGAGGTGGAGGTGGAGGCGCGGCAGCCTAGCCGCGGCCGGCGCTGCTCATGGTGGCTAAGGTGGAGGTTGAGCGGCAGCGGAGCTACGGTGGAGGTTGTGCGGTGGCTAGGGTTAGTGTGGGAGGAGATGAGATGCACGCGCCCCTGTTTATATAGGCCAGGCGCAGGCGACGTGTAATAACCCAGACCATAGGAACAACGAAGGGTAGATTTAGAAATGGGATGTGCATTTCATCGCAAAACGGGGGAAATTTTCGCGCCTTATTGCAACTAAACCTAAGAGGGATCGAGGTTCTCTCTCATTTTGCACTTAGGGTTAGGCAATGTGAGTTAGGGAAATTTCGACATGATCTCTTTTGTAACTTGTTACTTTGGGGAATGATTGCATTTGATAAGTGTTAAACAATTAAAGATAAACATCACACAATATAACAATGAATTTAAAATTCAAACACAAAATATAAATTCAAATCACTTTGAAATTCAAAGTGAATATCAAATACAATATTTAATTCAGAATATAAATTATTACATAAAGCAAAAGCTCATAAACAAAAACTTGGGCTTTATTGATATACAAAACAAATTACAAAGTCTTTACATTATTCTTGATACAAGAATTAAGGAATAATAAACAGAAATGAAAAAGGAAAATTACAAGGTTGTTCTAAACTAAAACCTAGACTAAATGCCTTGATGAATATCTTCTGGTCATATTCAACTTCAAACCTGCAACATAAATCACAAGTGCTAAACCAGAATGTAAGTGTTAGCAATTTCAGTTTGGACAGTTAACACAAAACACAGAAATTCAGTTTGGACAGTGAAACTGTCACTGCACACTTGTGCTTGTCCAAATTCCGGGACAGCACAAGATAAGACCAGGCAGACCAAAACTGAGCAGCCACAGGGGCTCAAGTTTCAGCATATGAAGGTTGTTGCTAACCAAGCAACAGCAAGGCAATGCAAGGGGTGAGTCACAAAGTAACCAGGCCTTGTGTGTCATGGCCAGGGAAGAAGTAGAGGCCATATAAATAGCACACAAACCCTAGAACCATGACAGTCGACCACATTTGCAAATCACCAGGTAAGGGTGAAGCAAGAACAAGCACAATTCATCCAGTTCATAACCAAGAACAGAAACCAACAAAACCAACTTAGCCACCAGGAATCATGGTGACCTGAGAAGATCAACCAGAGATTGGAGGTGAAGGGCTGAGCACAGAAACCCCAAGTCTGCATCAACAAAATATTTCACACTAGGAGCTGGAACAAGGTATACCAAATACCTGGACAGATCCAATGGATCTGATCCATCATATGCATGAAATAAGCATGGGATGAGCAGATGCTCATATGGGTAGATCATCACTTAGTTTTCACCAAGGATTACTGCCAGTCAAAAGCTACTAAAAATAGAAAGCATCTCGGTACAGATCTTGTACACAGAAACTAGCACACATGCACAGATGCACACCATAGCCAGATCACATGCACAGATAACACCAGTAGATGAATTGCAAGGATTAGCAGCTAAGACTACACAGTAAATCCTAAGCTATGAACCATCAGTAACCCTAGATTTCATCAGGCAAACATATTGGCATTCATATCAAGTATGATTCCCAAATATGCAAGCAAAGGTGGAGTAGCCACAAGATCCAACTAAATAGGTGAGCAACCAATCAGTAGCAAAGCTACTGAGGTCACATCACACTTAGCATCAATCAAAAGGAAGCCAAACATAGCACATCATTATCCAGAGATGGATTCAGAGTCATTTGCTTGCTAAACACTCATGAATAGCCAAATCATTTGCAAGCAAGTCATTTAAATCATTACTGCATAAGCAGTTCATCATAATTTAATTAATACAAGCATGAATTTATCACAGATCCATGCTTAGCACTGACAGTAGCACACTATTAAGCAACACAATTTACTCACTGCACCATAACCACTGGAGCAAGTCCAGTAGCTAAGATAAGCAACATCGTAGTGATGCTTGAGCTTCAGCATCACAAGGAAATTGAATCACTTAGCCACAGTATTAATCAGTAAGCCATCACTGACATTGAATTGATCAAATGGATCAATTATAGCAAGCCAAGCTACACAGGGAAGTTAGCCAACAAGCAAGGAATGATCCAATGGATCATTGGCTTGCATAGGAAGCACTGAAGCATATCACAGGCACCACTGGCACACACACAAGTGTCACTGATGCATCACAAATACACCTAGACAAGCAAGTATGATATCCCAGTAAGAATAAACAAGCCACAATCAAGCATAGCATGGCATAGCTAGCTTTTGAGCAAGCACAACAGAGCATGGCAAGTATAGAACATGCTAGGAGCAGCAGAGGAGCAAGCACAGCATGAATAGCAAGCAAAGCAGCATGTGCCAGTACCAGTAAATGGTAATTGGGCCATGAGCTTGCAGTTAACAGAAGCACAGGAAGATTGCGCAGCAATAGCATGTCTCTGCGTGATCACAGGATCACCAGAGAGCAACACAGAACATGAGGAGGAAGAAGAACAGTGGCAAGGGAGGCGCACAGAAGAGAAGGAAGAGATGCCACACTTACTTGCGCCTGGAAGTAGAAGCTAGGGCATGGCGAGGCAGTGCTCGCGCGGCCCTAACAGCTGCAAGTCCAGGGTAGGAGCCGACGTTACGCCGGCGAACCCAGACACGAACCAGCACCACCGTAGCAAGCACCTGAGGCGACGGCACGAGTACTGCGAGCAGCACCCGCGCCAGGTCAACCCCAGGAGCGCACCCATCGTCGGCGAGGACGAGAGCTCGCCGGAGTTCGTCGAGGCGATTCTTCCCAAGATCCAGATCGGAGGCGATTCGCCAGGAGAGCAAGAGAAGGGAAAAACTACGCGGACAGATCGATAGATCTGCACGCGGTGGTTCTAGTTCGGTAGGTGGCTACGGCGGAGGAGCACGGCGATGGCCAGAGCGAGGCGGCGGCCATGGCGGCGACGCCATCGCCAGGGCGTCGCGAGAGAGGCTAGGGTATTTAAAAATCCTCTAAAAATCCATTAAAAATTGGATTAATGAATGAAAAATAAATCTTAACAAGAATAAAATATGAAATGGAATTTATGAAACAAATTCAAAATTATGAATTTTAAGAATTCAAATAATAACTTGGAATTTAAAATTATTATTTACTTGTATTTAAAATTCAAGGAAAAATCTCAAATAAGTTCAAATACTTATTTTCAAACATTTCAAAATGAAATTCTATTATTCCAAGTCATTTCTTTTGGAAAAGGGTATTTTTCCCAGAAAAATACTATACTCCTTTTTATTCCAAAAACTATAGAGGTAACTCTATAATTTTCAATTATTTTTGGAATGATTAAGGGAATCACCAAGTAAATAGTTTTACTTTGAATTGTTGTACTTGTGTGAATTAAAATGGTTTATACTTTTAAATCAATTGTAAATTACTGTCAAAGACATAAATCTTAAACGCAACCCTAAATTGTAATAACTCATTGGGGTAAAGGGATTCAACATAAAATAATACATCCATGATTGCATTATTTGGATTTTATAACATTGTCCTTACCGGACAATGATGCTTCTTGAGTAACCCGAGGTCCAGGTTCCATCAACTGCATTGAACTGCACTACCTCGTAGTCCACAGGCAAGTTCACCCTTGCTCATGTCAACTTGATTATTTTCTACTACTTTAATGCAAAGCTATATACTTATCATTCCTGCATCGCAAATAAAATGTTACTTTCCAACTATGAATATGACTATGTGGCTGGCAATGGAACCATGGTATGTGTTGATATGGTGGAGGTTCCACTGCAATGGGTTATATCACCCTAGGATTAATTACCAATGCCGTCCAGTGATTCTAGCGCCGTACAAACCGCGTTGACCATGAGATCTATAATGGCTCTGGGGAAGCCAGTCGTATCTTTTCCCTTCTGCACGCCAACGGATTGGTAGAGCCGGCGGGGTGTTGGAGGCACTGCCGTAGGTTGGGATAGCCTTTTAAATCCCCATCCATTAGTGATGATGGCTCTACGATCTATGAAGGATTGTCCGGAGTACACCATGAGTAAAGCCGTATTATCGGGGGAAGTCTACTGGAGGTGTACGGTTGGACAAAAGGGTGGGTTTGCAGTCGCGGAGAAGGCGGTGTGGGCTTGGATGTTTATACCTGGCCTCACACCAAAGGAAGTGTGAACGGGGGCAAGTCCCTGCGGATGGCAAAAAGGGTGAGATCTCTTATGGGAAAAGTAACGCACCTCTGCAGAGTGTATCAAATTGTGGCTGTCACTCCTTGTTCCGGGAAGGGAACTGCGAACGCGGCAGGAAAGGAACTCCGTGAAGTTCTAGTCAACCTGTGAAGACTGACGGGCATAGTTTTCATAATAAAAGCAACCTTTTGAAGAAATGATTTCAAAACATGCATTGACCTGCGATTTCCTGATCAATGGTCGTAGCTAGTGCATCAAACACTTTTTTACTCTTTTAGAACTTGCTGAGTACCCCTGTACTCACTTTCTTTCGACACCCTTGCTAGACTGTGATCCGGAAGTGGAGGCCATCAACGATGGAGCACCAGAAGGAAGTTACGAGCTGGTCTACGAAGAACCTGATCTTACCGGCGGAGTGGAAGGCGTAGACTATGGGATAGTCTACGGACCAGATGACACGGAGGTGGAGGAGTAGTGACATATCCTAGCATCATAGAGCCGAGCAACGTAGAACTTACCTAAATAAGTTGTTGAGCTCTTTATATTTGTTATGAGTTGTAATCGTACTTAAGTAGTATCTTAGGGTGTTCTCATAGGACCTGTGAGAATACCAACTTGTTAAGACAATGATTGTAATAAAGTATGGAGTGTTATGACCTGCAATGTTTCTGTTGTACCACTCTGAGGGATATGGCAAATTGTGAAGAAGTCCCTTCACAAAGATCATATCAACGACTTGTATACTACAACATGCAGTGGTATGCTGGGTCACCGCACGACGGCCGCGTCACGCGTGCCATCACCATTACTTCGTGCGTAGAGGTAGCGACGACAGCTGTAAGTCTTTATTGACCACGATGTACCTTTTACACATGAAGATGGTGGGTGAGATTGACCACATGCTAGCTGAGTTCACGGACCCTGATAAAGTCCAAGCTCGGATGCATGATTTGAGGGCACAACCCCAATACACGACACCCTTCTTTAGCCTCAACAGCCCTGTAGATTTGAGTGACCAGTTGCCCAAGAGAGATCCACTTACACCCAACTTTGTCCCACACTATCCACACGTGTCAGCATCGTATGATACTGGATATGGGGGAGATCATTCATGGAACTTAAACTGCTCGGAGTCACCGATCGAGAACTCGACGGGTTGGCGTTTCGGGGAACCTTTCGGAGATGAGGAGGAGCCGATTCCATGTGATACAGGAGATGAAAATGGTGGGGTTAACCAATACGTTGACCAACACTATGGGCAGGAAGAGAAAGGTACTGATTCCATTTCTTTAGATTTGGAGATGGGATTATCTAAACCATCACAGTACGAAGAAGGTGAGAGCTCTGGAGTCAAGAAGAAGAAGAAGAAGAAGAAGAAGAAGAAGATGAGGGGGCAGGTGAATAGAAACCCTTCATGGATGACGGAAGAAGGAGGTATGTATCCTACTGGGGATACATACGAGTCATTGTCTAGCTACTTAGGCATGACTGATCTCTGTCTCGGCATTTCGTCCGATTCAGATTACATACCTACTGGAAGGACCTTTGTTCCGGACGATGTCCGGAAGACAAGTCGCTCTACCGGATGGACCCCAGGAATGTATGCGGAGGCGAATGAAGACGATGAGGAGTAGAGTTCCAAGGAAGAATAAAGTAGTATAGGTGGTATTGTAATAGAACGTATTTTAAATTCCGTTGGCTTGGGCTTGAAGCCAAATAAGTGGTTATATATGTACCACGTAATATATGTGTGTATGTTATGTATTATACGGTGTATATACATAATAAATGTTTGTTTTGGATTTGCTTCTTGATTTTATTGTGTGACTAGTTCTGGGCAATGAGTTGAGCTCAGAAAACATTCGCATGGTGTAATTATGAGTAATCACTCTTTGTTACAGGACTAGGGGGAAATGGCGTTAGTTGATACTGAAGATGCTCGGAGAGAGCGAGAGGCGAGAGAAAAAGAGGAGGCAGATGCAGCAGCTGGAGCGGAGAATGCACCACCACCACCACACCCAATGATGCATCCAGATTTCCAACAGTACATGAGAGCAATGGAAGAAGATCGGAGGAGGTATCAAGAAAGCCAAAACAAGAACATGCAAGACTTCTTTACCCAAGTCATTAATGATAGGGGTTGATGGGGATATGCCCATAGGGGGTGGGTCGCCAGTCCCACTCGCCGTGAAGACGGAGGCCCAGGCGGACCGCCAGTCGCCCAAGCGACTGGGCCCTAAGGCGACTGGGCCGTGATCCCAAGGAGGTGATCTACGCGACTGGACAAGAAGATTACTTGCAAGAGGGTTAGCGGATCCCGGATTAGTAGCAACCGATACGATTCGGAGTTATCTCCATGTAACCCTAGATCGGGGGTGCCTATATAAACCCCCGAGCTTAAACCCTAGAGGACACCTTACTCGAGATCTAATCTCCCCTTGTAAGCTCTTGGCATAGCCGCCGACTGAGCCCCCCCCCCATTGTAATTCTCCACTGAGCAATAAGATCTAGCAGGACGTAGGCCTTTTACTCTTTGGAGGGGCTGAACCTCGGTAAAACCCTTGCGTCTCTTGCACCTCGACCCGTAGATGGCGATGTTCCCTTACCCTCACATCAATGAAGTGCTACCCCCTGTAGCATCTGCCGTGGTCACATCCACGACAGTGGCGCCCACCGTGGGGCATGGGACATCAAGCCTCCGAGCTACGGCGAGGCCCTACTCGCCAGTGCGGCGGCCGGTCGCTTCCGGCAGGATGATCGCCACCGGCAATTTCTTCCACATCCAGCCAAGCACCTACCGGCCCGCCTCGTCACCTCTCAAGCACGCCTGGATGGTGCCGATCGGCTCCATCAACCTCTTCGTTGGGCTCGCCGGCGTCAGCGACCCCGCCAAGCCTCGCCCCGGTCGGTCGCACGACCCCTTCGCGCCGGGACAGCTCCTCACCGCTACTCGCCCGGTCACCGGCGAGGTATACGCGGAGGCTGAGACGGCCCTGGAAGATGATGCCGATTCGGCGGTCGTGGCGCCGACCGCCAACTCCATCGTTGCCTCGACAGCCGCCGACTCCGTCGACACCGTCCCAGCCATCGACTCCGTTATCGCCGCGATCGACGCCGACTTCACCGACATCATCGCTATAACATCGGCCGCGGGGCCCACCGCTGCGTCCCCGACTGCCCGCTCTGTCACCGCGGCGTCGGCCAAGGACTCTATCTCCTTGGTCTCTCACCCGAGCGACTTCGAAGATGGCTTCGAGGACGACTCCATCCTCTCCCTCTTCGGCAGCGACTCCGACCCGGACTCTGTCGAGGCCCCACGCTACCATTACTCGACCGCAGTCTTCATGGCAGGGGGCGAGGAGGAGCTTCCAGTCGACGCCTTCACCACCCCCCTCCCTGCAACCGCCACCGCAACAGAGATCGAGGCCCACCGGGCGGCCCTCGAAGAGCAGAGGAAAAAGGAGCTCGCCGAAAGACAGAAATTTCGTCTCGAGCAAGATGAAGTGAGAGCCGTATCTCATTATCGTCAGCAGCGAAACCGCCGGCGCATGGAGCGCGCCCGCGCAAATGACTTCCCCAATGCACGCCTTAACTTCGACGACCCAGATGGAGAAATCCGGGTCGCCCGAATCCAGAACCCTGACATCCCGGAAGGAAGTCGGGCTGCCGCCGATAGAGCGGCGCACGGAGCACCTCCGCCACCCCCACCGCCACCACCCGAAGTTCCTCGGGCAGAAGTCGACGCCAACGGCCTACCATTGCACTCATCTCCAGCCGACAACGTTACAGCTGCACAGGCCGTCCTCGCAAGAATCCCTGAAACGGGAGACGGTGCAATCCTTGTCCAGCACGCCAAGGCTTTGGTAGCCAAGGCATTGGAGCAACAGCACGCCGCAGCCGACTCGCAAGGGCGACTCTATTCGCGCACATCCGCCAGTCGCGCGGCGTCGTCGGACGCGGCAAACCGCGCAATCGTCAACGCCAACAACGGCCCGCCGCCAGCACCGCGCGCGGCCCACTCGTCTAACAACCGAATCGAGCCGCGCCCCGCGCGGGTGATGGTCGCCGCCAATGGACAGCCGGTCGACGCACGGACCCACATCGTCAACGACCAAGAATGGCGGGCACGAAATCGGTTGAACGACCGCCACGCCGATGAAGCCCCGCGCCAGAGCGCGTTCACTCGGATCGGCCCCGCTTGCTTCGGGCCTATGATCAGAGGCGAGCCGTACCCCGTTGGGTTCAAAGGACCACGTGACATCGAGAAGTACGACACACATATCGACCCTACGGTCTGGATCGACTCGTACGCCATGGCAATGGGGATCCAAGGCCACTCCGAGTTACTCGCAGCACGTTACCTGCCTCTCATGATGGACGGCGTCAATCGCCACTGGTTCAACACCCTCACCGTCAACAGCATTGACTCTTGGGAAGAGGCCCGCGCTGCATTTATCCAGCACTTCGCCAGTGCGTACACTCGTGCTACAACCATAGAAGACCTGGATCGCTGCGTCCAAGGCCCGCGCGAATCGACCCGCCGGTGGGTGCAGCGCTGGCAGGACATGTGGACGACCTCCAGCGGCATCAGCACGGACACGGCAATCTATTGCTTCCGACGCTGCTGCCGGTACGAACCGCTAAGCGCCAAGATCCGTCGCGTCAGCAGGGATAACATCTCAATCTCCGAGCTCTTCGACATCGCCACCCGCTACGCCGACGAAGACCCTACAGTCGACTCGGACGACGAGTACGGCCAGCGACGCAATCGCCGCCCCGCGCACACGGAGCCCCGGCGTGGCGACTACCGATTCGCCGGCCGGTCTAACAACGGCAAGCGCCGCGGAGAGGGAGGACACAATGAGCTGGTCGCCACCACCGACTATGAGCAGCGCGAGCCAAAATCGTTCCGGCGCGACACTCGCGCACCACGGGAAGAGCGGCATCAGCCCAAGCGCTTCGACGCCCGCAGCCTCCTAGATGCACCATGCATCTATCACAGCAAGGAGGGCAAACCCGCCAATCACACGACGGGAAATTGCTACTCCCTGAAGCAGATAGAAAGGCCCGCCGCGCCAAGGAAAACGACGGCGGTAATCAGCACAAGGACCGCGCCAAAGACCAAGAGCAGCACAAGGGAGAAGGCTTCGGTCGCAGCGCCGGCTCGCTCCACACTTTCACTGGGGTCGGTGACCGGTGGGACAGGAAGGTCCTCGCAAGGGCAGTGGCTGTACACGCAGTCATACTTTCTGACGTGCCCCGGTGGCTTAACTGGTCCGAGCAAAGCATCACCTGGAGCCGCGAAGATCACGCCCCCCGCATCGAGTACCCCGGGCGAGTGGCGCTAGTCGTCAGGCCCAAGGTCGTCGACTACTGGCTACCAAAAACCCTGATGGACGGGGGAAGCTCCATCAACATTATGTACTACGAAACCTTCCAGCGGCTTGGTTTACCAGACTCACGCCTCGAGAACACCAAGGTTACGTTCCACGGCATCGTCCCTGGGCGGAAGGCCTTCCCGATCGGCAAGGTGACGTTGCCAGTCACCTTCGGCACGCCCGTGAACTACCGCACCGAGCGGATAACGTTCGAGGTGGTGAATTTCCGCAGCTCCTACCACTGCGTACTCGGCCGACAGGCGTTCGCCCGCTTCATGGCGACCCCCCACTACGCATACAACATGATGAAGATGCCAGGGCCTCGAGGCGTCATCACCGTCCACGGCGATCCGGAGATGGCACTGTAATGCGAGGACGTCAGCGCCAAGCTCGCCGACGAACAAGACAACTCCGCCGAGCTCGCCAAGTACCCAGTAGATCGCAACGACCCCGCCATCCTGGAGAAGCCAACCGAGCTCGACTCGTCCGCAGCAACCTTCAAGCCTGCAACAGGCACTCGCCAAGTAGATCTTGTAGAAAACGATCCAAGTAAGCAAGTTACCATTGGGACGGGCCTGTCCGCCCAATAGGAAAGCGCGCTCATCAAGTTCCTCCGTGAGAATCGAGATATCTTTGCATGGAAACCGTCTGACATGCCAGGTGTCCCGAGAGAACTTGCTGAGCACAAATTACACGTCGATCCCTCCGCGCGACCCGTTAGGCAGGCAATGCGCCCTGTAGGAGAAGAACGGCGACGCGCAATCGCCGAAGAAGTAAACCGGCTACTCGCCGCCGGCTTCATCATCGAAATCAAACACCCCAAATGGCTGGCAAACCCAGTCCTGGTGCTAAAGAAAAACAAGACGTGGCGAATGTGTATCGACTACACAAGCCTCAACAGCGCATGCCCCAAGGACCCATTCGTCCTACCGCGAATCGACCAAATTATCGATGCGGTCGCCGGGTCCGAGTCGCTATGCTTCCTTGATGCGTACTCCGGGTACAATCAAATAAAGATGGCCAAGGAAGACCAAGAGAAGACAGCATTCATCACGCCCCTGGGCGCCTATTGCTACAAGTCCATGACCTTCGGCGTCAAGAACGCCGGAGCAACGTACCAGCGGTGCATGAACAGCTGCCTGGAAAGCCAAATCGGCCGCAATGTGCACGTCTACATCGACGACTCACCAGACCGTCCTCATCAATGACCTCGCCGAAACATTCGCCAACTTACGGCGATACAAGATCAAGCTCAACCCTCTAAAGTGCACCTTCGGGGTTCCGTCCGGACAACTGCTAGGCTACGTCGTCTCCAAACGAGGCATCGAGCCCAACCCGGAGAAGACACTGGCGGTCATGCGCACCAAGCAGCCGACCTGCCTAGTCGGCGCGCAGAAACTCGCCGGCCGAGTCGCCGCCCTTAGTCGCTTCATACCCCGGCTCGGCGACAAGGCCATGCCACTCTACCGCTTGCTCAAGAAGTCGGAATCATTCAGGTGGACAGATGAGGCGCAGCAGGCCCTGGAAGAACTCCAGCACGCTCTTTCGAATGCCCCTATCCTCGCGGCCCCGCTGCCAAAAGAGACTATGCTCCTATACGTCGCCGCGTCGAACCGCGCTATAAGCGCGGTCATGGTTGTCGAACGGAAGGAAGAGGGAAGGGAGCAACTGGTACAACGCCCGGTCTACTACATCAGCGAAGCTCTAATCGAATCCAAGCAGCGGTACCCGCACTACCAAAAGCTGGTGTACGCAGTCCTCAGGGCCCAGAGGCGACTGGCCCCTTACTTCCACGAGCACCCCATCAAGGTAGTTGCCTCAACGCCACTCGCCGACATCATCCGCAACCGCGACGCAACTGGCTGGATCGCCAAGTGGGCAGTCGAACTCGGCGTCCACAACATCACCTACGAGTCACGCCACGCCATTAAATCTCAGGCACTCGCCGACTTCCTCGCCGACTGGGAAGAGGCCCAGCAGCCAAGCTCCCCTGCGGACCTCAAACACTGGACGCTGCACTTCGACGGTTCTAAGAACCTCGAGGGTGCAGGCGCGGGAGTCGTCCTCACATCACCAAAGGGCGACACCGTGAAGTACGTCCTGCAACTCAGATTCGAGCCCTGCACCAACAACATGGCCGAGTACGAGGCGCTTCTACACGGTATGCGAGTCGCAAAGGAGATGGGCGCAACGCGGCTGCGCTGCCTCGGCGATTCCGACCTGGTCGCCAGCCAGACTTCCGGCACCTGCGACGCAACCGACGCCAACATGATCGCATACAAGCGCGCCGTCGACCAAGCCGGCGCTGGCTTCGTCGGCCACGTCGTCGAATAGGTCGACAGGCGCAAGAATGAAGAAGCCGATGCACTCGCCAGAATCGGGTCCAAGCGACTCCAACCTCCTCCGGGCGTCGTCCTGGATATCCTCAGCCACCCTCGGTACGCGCACCCCGCGAGCTGGACATTGCTGAGCCACCTGCTCCCGACTCCACCCTAGTCGCACTCACCGCCGACAGCATCGATTGGACCGAGCCGTACATAAGCTACCTCGAGCGCCAGACACTGCCAATGGACGAAGCCAAAGCACGGGCCATCGTACGCAGGTGCAAGTCCTTCACAATCATCAACAACGAACTATACAAGCGCAGCGTCTCGGGAGTATTCCAACGATGCGTCGCTACCGCAGAAGGGCGCAACATTCTGTGCGACATCCACGCAGGGGACTGCGGCCACCACGCAGGCGCGCGTTCAATCATCGCCAAAGCCTTCCGTCACGGCTTCTATTGGCCAACAGCCCACGAGGACGCAGTCGCGCTCGTCCGTTCATGCGCCGGGTGCCAAAAGTACGCAAGCCAGTCGCACATGCCAGGATCAGCATTGAAGACCATTCCCCTTACCTGGCCCTTCGCCGTCTGGGGCATGGACATGGTGGGGAAATTCAAAACGGCCCCCGGCGGATATACTCACCTCCTGGTTGCGGTGGACAAGTTCACCAAATGGGTAGAAGCAAAACCCATAAAGAAGTGCGACGGGAAGACAGCCACAAAGTTCCTACGCGAGCTTATCTATCGATAGGGCTACCCTCACAGCATCATAACCGACAATGGCACCAACTTCGCCAAAGGGGAGATGGCCGACTTCTGTGAAGAGAAGGGCATCTGACTCGACCTCGCGTCAGTCGCGCACCCCGAGTCGAACGGACAAGCAGAAAGAGCAAACCAGAGCATCCTACACGGACTCAAGCCGCGCCTGGTCGTGCCCCTGGAGCGCGCAGCCGGTTGCTGGGCAGAAGAGCTCTCTTCAGTATTGTGGGGCATCCGCACAACGCCAAACAGGTCAACTGGGTTCACGCCTTTCTTCCTGGTGTACGGCGCCGAGGCCGTTATGCCTACGGACATCGCCTACGACTCGCCTCGGGTCGCCAACTACGCCGAAGAAGACAACGAGCGAGCTCGCCAAGACGACATCGACCTCCTCGACGAGGCCAGAGATCTCGCACTCTCCAGAACCGCCATCTACCAGCAGGATCTCCGTCGCTACCACAGTCGCCGCGTTCGGAGTCGCTCCTTCCAAGTCGGAGACCTGGTACTCCGGCTAATCCAAGACAAGAAAGGCATGCACAAGCTGTCCCCGCCCTGGGAAGGACCATTCGCCGTCAGCCGCGTACTCGGCAACGACTCCTACTACCTCATCGACGTCCGCAAGGACGACAAAGGCGAACCGCTCACCAAAGAGGTGGAGCGCCCCTGGAACGTCAACCTCCTCCGACGGTTTTACACCTAAGGACAAAATGTAGCCCGCAAATTCAGAGGTTAATAAAAATCGCCGACCGCATTGATCTCCAACTCCGACTGCCTCTCCTTCATCCGCTAGATATCTCCATCTCTCATCCCGGTACATACCGGCCCAGTCGCCGCGATAAGCGACTCGGTACTGAGAGACCTTCGGTCGCCGCTGCTGGAAGAGTGAAGTCCACGATCGGCCAAGTAGCCGGGCTAACAAGGGCATGGCGGCGTGACCGGACGCAACACCAGGTCCGGTCACCCACCACCCCTTACGCCGTCGGGTGAAAACGGTGACTGGAACCCACAGCAGGGCCGCATGCTCGGCCAGCCCCACGGGCCACGGCGACTGTCTCGTGCTACGCTATACAGCACACCAATGCCCTCCTCTACCTTAGGCTGGCGAATTGCGCGGCTAAGTACTTCGACTAGGGACCCCGCAAAACGGACCCACGGCTCGCCAAGGAAAATACGCCCGCAATGACCCCCTTCGGAGTCGCCTAGCGACTGGCTCACCGAGCCACGACGAGTGGCGCGCTACATATTAACAGCGCAAACTACAACTTACCGCTACTCCACCCATGAGGCTGCTATTCGTACTATAACGACTACGTACTGCGACTGGGGACGCCCAGCTCGAAAAGGAAAACAGTCAAGTCGATAGCCTTCATCGGGGTCGCAAGGCGACTGGCCTGAAGGCCATGGATAGTCGGAACCAACTCCAAAGCATCGCCACCACAATAACATAAATTCAAAAGCAACCACCGAATTATAGTTAAGCAAAAATTACCACTTTATTTACAACTGACACCCGCTCGCGGGAATTCAAGTTACTTCTTACACAGGAACTTAGAAACCTACGAGGACGGCCCCGGAGCCCCTTCTACGACAGGCTCGGCGCCACCATCGCCGTGACGAAATTTCGGTGTGTACAGAACGACCGGGTACGTGGACAAGGAGCCGGTGGCCGCTGCATGGAAGAGGCGCTCCGCGGGGTAGTCCACCGGGCCTGGCTCCTTCTCCACGTCCCCAGGCGCCGCTTGGCTGGAGATGTGAGTCTCCAAGTCCGCAGTCGCCAGTACCCGGTCGGCAAAAGGGCACACCGCATCCATCAGGCGCAGCACTTCGGCAACGTCGAACTCGCCAGTCTCCGAGGGGAAGCCAGCGGTGACCTCCTCCACGTCGAACCCCTCGGAGTAGTGCGCCAGCACCATGCTCAGAGCCATGGTAATGCCAACACGGCAGGAGGAGCGGCGGAGCCAGTCAACGACGGCCGGAATGCTGGACACGGCCCTGAAGACGGACGGCGTGTCCCGCGGAATCACCTCCCGCGGACTCAGGTACTGGAGCGCAGCCAGTATCTCCCCCGCACAGGCAATGATGCGCGCGGTCGCAGTCGACAGGCATTCCCGCGGAGTCGCCGTCTCCGTGAAGTCGCTCGTACCTACAACCAACAATACAAGGAAGAGAAAATAAGAACTCGCCCTTGAAACCGACTCGCCATGCCTGGGGACTGGCCCTCGGAGCCGATTCGCCACGCTTGGGGGCTCGAAGCCCCGGCAATCAAACAGTAAGCGAAAAGACAAGAACTTACCAAGAAGCTGCCGCGACATCTCATGGACGAAAGCCTCGAAGTTGGTCTTCTCGGCCTGCACCGCCAGGACGATGCCTTCGGACGCCTCCTTTTCCGCAGCCAACTCCTTGGCATGCTGCTGCTTCAAGGCCGCAACCTCTTCCCGCAGAGACGCGGCGGCCCCACGCGCAGAGTCCCGCGCATCAGTCGCGGCCTCCAGCTTTACCTTGTACTCGGCGATGACGTCTTCCAGTTCCCGGCCCTTCTGCTCCAGGACCTTCGTCAATTCCGCCACCTCCGCTTTCACCCTTTTCCGGGCCTCTTCGGCCTGCTGTGCCCGGAATTCGGCTTCGCGGTAGAAAGATTCCTTGACGAATCCCTCCCGGGCCTCGGCAAGAGCCTTTGCCTGCGCCTCTGCTACAAAAAAAGAAGACGGTGAGAACGGAAGTTCAGTCAGGGCCAGTGATACCGAGAGAAGAAGGCGAGCGGGCATGACTTACTGCCCAGAGCAATCAACTTCCGATTCTTTTGCGCCGCCTCCTCCACGAGCGTGGTCAATCGCTTAACCTCCGCCTGCAAAGATCCAAAAACAATGCCAAGGTCAACAAAAGAAGACCAGACAGACAAAAGGAGACTCGACTCGCCCTTTCAGACCAAGTCGACCCTCGGGGACTCGGGGTGACTAGACTACGAGTTCAGAGACACTCACCACGTGTGCTTCACCAAGCGCCGTGTGGAGCTCAGTGAAGGTCAAGGTAGAAGGCGGTGGATGGCGCGACTCGGCCGCCTCCCCCGCCTGCATCACCGCCTCAGTCGACGGCACCTCGCCCGCCCGCGTGTCGGCGTCGCTGGGCGGGGCTCGGTCCCTAGCAGCCTTGGACCGGCGCTCCTTCAGCGGCTCCGAGAGGCCGCCCTCCTCGACGATGTTTTCTTCGACCTCGGGCGCCTTCTGGCCCTCGGTCGACCCGACGCCCGCCGACCCCTCCTCCACCACGGGTGGAACGGCGTCCGGTCCCATCGCTGCGCTCGCCATGCCCCCGCGAACCATGCTGGGTAGAGGGAAGACTTCGGCGGTGGGATCGGCGTGGCTGGCGCCCACCTTATCAGCTTGGCTCGCGGTGACGGGCTCTTCCGGAGCCGACCCCGCGCCCCCAAGGTCGGATGGCGCCGCTTTCTTCTCCGCGGCCTTCTTCTTCGCCTCAGCCGCCCTCGTGGCCGCCACCCCAGCCGCGGCCGGTTTCGTCAAGGTCTTCTTCTTGGACCTACAGGGGAGCAAGGTGAGTCGACACCCAATCCCGCCACAAGGAGAACAAGTTTGACAAGGAGCACTTACTTCACCGTGGGGATTGCTTTCACGCCCGGACCGGCCCGAGCTCCTGTATCGATCGCGTCCTTCAAGGGGCGCTGAAGTCTCATGGAGCCTTCCAGGATAGTTGGGCGCAGTCGCTTCGACGGCGTCTCGGCCCCTTCCTTGGAAGGCTCCGCCTCGCCCTCCGGGCGAGAGGTCGCCTCCTCATCAACTGCGCCTTGGGACGAGGACCCGGTGCCCCTCTTCGATCCGCGCGGAAGTCGGACGAAGTCCCGCGCTTCGGAGTCCGACTCGGTGCGCTCCTCCTCGTCGTCGACCTCCTCTTCTTCGCCTTCGGTCATTTCCGGAGGCTCCTTCCCGGCGAGGGGGGGAAGGTGGTCAGCGATCTTCTGCCAGCGCTACATTCGAATCAAGGAAACAAGTCAGAAGAGAAGAAACGCGGCCAAGCCGTTCGGAGTCACCGTACAAAGCATTACCTGAGGCGCCGGGGTATCTTCGGAGTAGGGCTGCAGGCCGTCCTCGAAGGAGGTAAAGGTGGCCGTGGTGATCTTGGCGAGCGCCTTCCGGTACTCGCTCTCGTCCCACTCAGTCGCCGTCGACCGGGTGCAGTCGTTTTACCCCCGGTATTCCCACATGGGGTGAGCTCGGCACCGCAGGGGGATCAGCCGCCGGCCAAGCCAGCAGTTATACATATTGACCGCCGTCAGACTGCTATCGTTCAGCGCCTGGATCGCCTGGCGCATCTCCTTCACCACTTCCTCCTGCTCGCGCGGCAGCGACCGGACGTTGAGGCGTCGCGGGACGCTGGGCTCGGGGCTGAACTGAGGAATGCAGACCTCGCCGGGGGGAGTGTACTCCTTGGCGTAGAACCAGAAGCGGCGCCACTGCGATTGCGCCTTCTTGGGGAGCGCCATGTCGATGAAGCTTTCCCCGGACTTCACCTGGAAGGTGATTCCGCCGTTCGGGATGAGCGCCTCGCTGCTCTTGCTGGCCCGAGTCGCCCGCCCGTGGAAGATTGATACCCACAGTGGGAAATAGGGCGGACAGCCCAGGTAGCACTCGCACAGCGCCACGAACAGCGAAATCTGTTGGACGCTGTGCGGCCCGAGGTCGGAGACCTTGATGTTGTAAAAGGCTAACAACTGCCGGAGGAAATCGGAGGTGGGGAGAGCGAACCCGCGGTCGAGGAAGCTCAGGAAGATCACGAACTCCCCGGGCCGCGGGAGGGGTTCCACCTCGTTCGCCGGCGGAACTTGCCACCGCTCTTGCTTGAACTCCGGGATGACCCCGGAGGCGACGTACGGGAGGAGAGACTCCCGCGTGACCTTCGACTTGCCCCAGCCTTTCACCGCCATGGATGCGTGTGGAGCTTGGAATGAGGAGGAGATGAGGAGAAGATGAGAGAAGAGTGCGGAGGAGTGGTGAACCCTAATCCCAGGGGCAGCCCTTTATACCGCCCGCACTCGCCCAGATTAAGGACGAAATCCGTTCGTTAATTCGTCCAGGAATCGCCGCCCCGCAATCAACGGTCAAGATCTGCGCCTGCTCCGGCTGAATAGCCGTTAAACTAGCCGTTAGCGGTCACGTCAGGCCCAACGGTCAACAACATGCAAACGGTTCATGCCTCGGTCAACGTGAAATCTAGCCGTTGGCTCCTCCACGTGTCTCTGTGGTGAATGCGCGCCGACTGGCAAACGACGATTGGCTAACGCCGACTGTCAGACGACGACTGGCTAACGCCGACTGTCGTACGCCGACTGACTGACCAAGTTCTGGCGACTGGAGACTGGCACCGAACCCGCAACTTTATCTTCGGGAGCCCGGTGGCGATTCACCTTGATCCATCACCGTGCCTCTCCAAGACTCGCTCTAGATCCACGCTTCATCACCACCGCGCTCGGGGACTACTGATGGGGATATGCCCATAGGGGGTGGGTCGCCAGTCCCACTCGCCGTGAAGACGGAGGCCCAGGCGGACCGCCAGTCGCCCAAGCGGCCGGGGCCCTAAGCGGCCCGGGCCGTGATCCCAAGGAGGTGATCTACGCGACTGGACAAGAAGATTACTTGCAAGAGGGTTAGCGGATCCCGGATTAGTAGCAACCGATACGATTCGGAGTTATCTCCATGTAACCCTAGATCGGGGGTGCCTATATAAACCCCCGAGCTTAAACCCTAGAGGACACCTTACTCGAGATCTAATCTCCCCTTGTAAGCTCTTGGCATAGCCGCCGACTGAGCCCCCCCCCATTGTAATTCTCCACTGAGCAATAAGATCTAGCAGGACGTAGGCCTTTTACTCTTTGGAGGGGCTGAACCTGGGTAAAACCCTTGCGTCTCTTGCACCTCGACCCGTAGATGGCGATGTTCCCTTACCCTCGCATCAATGAAGTGCTACCCCCTGTAGCATCTGCCGTGGTCACATCCACGACAGGGGTAATGAAGGCAAGGGAGTAACCCTATCAGACTTTCAAAATACAAGACCACTACCTTTTACGTCAGCTCCAGAACCAATGGATGCTGAAGACTGGCTCATGGATACGGAACGGAAGTTGAAGACCGTTGGTTGCAACGATGAGGAGAAGATCAGATACACTACTTATCTGTTGTCAGGACCAGCAGCATCATGGTGGGAGAATCTTGTGGCAGTACACCCTCCAGAAAAGGTGTTCACCTAGGAGGAATTCAAGAAGAAGTTCCGGGATGCCCATGTTCCGGAGAGCGTGGTGGAGCTGAAGAAGAGAGAGTTTGACGAAATGCGTCAGAACACTGCACCCATTATGCAGTATGTTCGGGATTTCAACAGGTTGTCCAGGTATGCACCAGAAGAAGTGGACACGAAAGAGAAAAGAAAGAAGCGGTTCATGAAAGGAATGAATCCATACATGAAGATGCAACTAAGGTTGGCACGGACTGCTGAATTCCAGGAACTGATTGACTCGGCAATCACTTTCGAGGATGATTACAGGCAAGTCCAGGAGGACAGGAGGAAGAGGGCTCGTATAGAGCCAAGGAAGTACCCAATCAGTAAACCAACACCTGATCGGAGTTTCAAACCCCGATACCGACCTACTACTGGTAATCAATACAACCGGGGAGGTCAGAGTCAGAATCCAATTAATCAGATCATCTGCAACAATTGTGGCCTGAGAGGTCATTTGCAGAAGGATTGTCAGAAACCCAGAATCATCTGTTATGGTTGTGGGAAGGATGGACACATCAAGCCGGATTGTCCAAACAAGGCGTCTTGGAGTGGACAGAGCTCTGGAGGACGAGGTGGAAATAACAACAACCGCAACAACAACTACAACAACAACAACAAGAGGGGAAAGCCTTATGGAAAGCTGAATTGCACATCTTTGGAGCAAGCGGGAGAGTCAGAGCAAGCAGTCTTAGGTACGCTCAGCATTCTTACTCATCCTGGCAAAGTATTATTTGATACTGGAGCAACTACATCATTTCTTGCACGGGAATTTGTGGAAAAATTCGGGCTTTGATGTTCTAAGTTAGAAACCCCTATAATTGTCTTATCTGCGAGGGGAACGATCTTAGTAACCCACGTGAAAGAAGCACAGGTCATCACCATATGTGACTGTGTGTATTTCGCGGACCTATTCATTATTCCCATGAAGGACATATCAGTCATCCTAGGGATGGACTGGTTGACGGAGAATGGAGCAGTGATCAACTGTGGAGACAAAACAGTATCACTTCACAACTCTATTGGAGGTCAGATAGTGTTTCAAGGAGACAAATATACCCAGTTGGAGATAGGATTGGAACTCAATAGTCTGAAGGAGGTGAAGATTGAAGATATTCCTGTAGTGAATGAGTTTCAAGATGTATTTCCCAAGGAACTCCCGGGAATGCCACCCGATAGGGAGATCGAGTTTACAATAGATCTGATTCCAGGCACAGCACCAATAGCTCAACCACCATATAAGATGGGACCAAAGGAGTTAGTGGAACTGAAAGCTCAGATAGATGAACTGGAACAGAAGGGATTCATTCAAGAAAGTGTGTCACCATGGGGTACACCAGTTATTTTTGTGGATAAAAGAGATGGAGGAAAGAGAATGTGTGGAGATTACAGAAATTTGAACAATGTAACTATCAAGAACAAGTATCCTTTACCTAGAATTCAAGACCTTTTTGATCAAGTTCAAGGAGCGGGAGTCTTCTCGAAGATAGATTTGAGGTCAGGATACCATCAAATCAAGATCAAGAAGGAGGATGTACCAAAAACAGCATTCGTATCAAGGTATGGACACCATGAATACTTGGTTGTACCATTTGGACTAACAAATGCACCAGCAATTTTCATGAATTTGATGAAGAAGATATTCATGAAGTACTTGGACAAGTTTGTGATAGTGTTCATAGATGATATTCTAATCTATTCCAAAGATAAAGAAGAACATGCCAAGCATTTGAAGATAGTTCTGCAAACTTTGAGGGGACATCAGCTATATGCGAAGTTTAGCAAGTGCAAATTTTGGTTAGATAGTGTTGAATTTCTTGGACATGTCATAACCAAAGAAGGCATAGTGGTGAATCCAAGCAAGGTTCAGTCCGTATTGGAATGGAAATCACCTAAAAATGCTAAGGAGATGCGAGGATTTCTTGGTATGGCAGGCTACTATCGGAGATTCATTGAGGGATTTTCGAAGATTGCAGGACCAATGACCAAGTTACTCAAGAAAAATACTCCATTTGTGTGGACAGATGAGTGTGAAGCCAGCTTCCAAACACTCAAAGATAAGTTAACCACAGCACCGGTGTTAGCAGTTCCTGAACCTGGAAAGGATTACACGGTGTATTGTGATGCTTCCAAGAATGGACTTGGATGTGTTCTTATGCAAGATCGGAAGGTCATAGCTTATGGATCAAGGCAGTTGAAACCACATGAACAGAACTACCCAGTACATGATCTAGAGTTAGCGGCAGTTGTGTATGCTCTGAAGAGTTGGAGACAATTTCTATATGGATCCAAGTGTGAGTTATACACCAATCACAAAAGTTTGAAATATTTCTTCACCCAGAAGGAATTAAACATGAGACAGAAGAGATGGTTAGAGTTGATTAAGGATTACGACCTTAAGATCAACTATACACCAGGCAAAGCTAATGTAGTAGCAGATGCCCTAAGTAGGAAGAGTACGGAGAATCAACCTACAGAATGGGAGATTCCAAAGGAACTCCGGAAAGAGTTAGAGGATGCCCAGATTTTGTTTATTCAAGGTGATGTCAAAGGAAGTATAGCAACCATGAGGATTATGGATGAGATGTACTCAAACTTGAAATATGAGATTATCCGAAAGCAAGCGGATGATTTGTTCATCCAAGAGGAAATCAAGAGGATTGGAGAAGGAAAACCATCAGAATTCCATCTAGGGGATTTTGATTCATTATACTTCCAGAAAAGGATCTGTGTACCGGATGATCCAGAAGTGAAGTCAATCATATTAAAGGAAGCACATGAAACCCCTTATTCAATACATCCGGGAAGTACTAAGATGTATATGGATTTGAAGGAGATGTTCTGGTGGAACAACATGAAAAGAGAAATAGCACAATATGTCTCGGAATGTCATACATGTCAACGAGTGAAGGCAGAGCATCAAAGTCCTGCGGGATTACTCAAACCACTAGAGATACCGGAGTGGAAATGGGATGAAATCGGAATGGATTTTGTTACTGGTCTACCAATGACTAGTAAGAAGAAGGATATGATATGGGTAATAGTGGATAGACTTACCAAGAGTGCTCATTTCATAGCCGTAAATACAAAGGATAGTGCAGAAAAGCTTGTGGATATATATGTGAAGGAGATTGTGAGTAAGCATGGAGTACCAAAGAAGATAGTCTCAGATAGAGGTTCAATTTTCACATCAGCGTTTTGGAAACAACTCCAAGAAGCTTTGGGATCCAAGTTGGATTTCAAAAGACAAAGATATCATCCACAAACCGGAGGACAAACCGAAAGAACCAATCAGATACTTGAAGACATGCTTAGAGCTTGTGCTCTGAACTTTGGAGGATCATGGGAGGACCATTTACCTTTAGCGGAGTTCTCATATAACAATAGTTATCAGAGTAGCATCCAGATGGCACCGTACGAAGCATTGTACGGAAGAAAGTGTCGATCACCAATTTGTTGGTTTGAAACCGGAGAAAACAAGGAGTTTACACCGGATTACATCAAGGAGAGACAAGACGTCATCGAGGTGATCCGGGATAGACTCAAAATACCTCAGAGTCGTCAGAAGAGTTACGCCGACTTAAAGAGAAGAGATTGGGAACCGAAAGTGGGAGACATGGTTTATTTAAAGGTTAGCCCAATGAAAGGACTTAAGAGGTTCGGAGTAAAAGGAAAATTAAGTCCTCGATATATAGGACCATTTAAGATACTCAGTCAGAATCGAGGAACAGCTTTTGAGTTGGAATTACCAGCACAACTAAGTCAAGTTCACAATGTATTTCATGTATCACAACTCAGAAGGTGTTTAAAGGCACCGGATGATCCCATCACATATGAAGAAATAGAATTGCAATCTGATCTAACTTATGTGGAAAGACCTGAAAAGATCTTAGAAGTACAGTGGAAGAAGTTAAGAAACAGAGCAAACAAATACTGCAAAGTTCAATGGCAACATCATCCTGAGCGAGAAGCCACTTGGGAGACAGAAGAAGAACTCAGGAAGTCTTATCCCGAGATGTTTAGGTACCAATTTTAACTTCGGGACGAAGTTTCTGTTAAGGGGGAGAGGCTGTAATAACCCAGAACATAGGAACAACGAAGGGTAGATTTAGAAATGGGATGTGCATTTCATCGCAAAACGGGGGAAATTTTCGCGCCTTATTGCAACTAAACCTAAGAGGGATCGAGGTTCTCTCTCATTTTGCACTTAGGGTTAGGCAATGTGAGTTAGGGAAATTTCGACATGATCTCTTTTGTAACTTGTTACTTTGGGGAATGATTGCATTTGATAAGTGTTAAACAATTAAAGATAAACATCACACAATATAACAATGAATTTAAAATTCAAACACAAAATATAAATTCAAATCACTTTGAAATTCAAAGTGAATATCAAATACAATATTTAATTCAGAATATAAATTATTACATAAAGCAAAAGCTCATAAACAAAAACTTGGGCTTTATTGATATACAAAACAAATTAAAAAGTCTTTACATTATTCTTGATACAAGAATTAAGGAATAATAAACAGAAATGAAAAAGGAAAATTACAAGGTTGTTCTAAACTAAAACCTAGACTAAATGCCTTGATGAATATCTTCTGGTCATATTCAACTTCAAACCTGCAACATAAATCACAAGTGCTAAACCAAAATGTAAGTGTTAGCAATTTCAGTTTGGACAGTTAACACAAAACACAGAAATTCAGTTTGGACAGTGAAAGCATCATCGCACACTTGTGCTTGTCCAAATTCCGGGACAGCACAAGATAAGACCAGGCAGACCAAAACTGAGCAGCCACAGGGGCTCAAGTTTCAGCATATGAAGGCTGTTGCTAACCAAGCAACAGCAAGGCAATGCAAGGGGTGAGTCACAAAGTAACCAGGCCTTGTGTGTCATGGCCAGGGAAGAAGTAGAGGCCATATAAATAGCACACAAACCCTAGAACCATGACAGTCGACCACATTTGCAAATCACCAGGTAAGGGTGAAGCAAGAACAAGCACAATTCATCCAGTTCATAACCAAGAACAGAAACCAACAAAACCAACTTAGCCACCAGGAATCATGGTGACCTGAGAAGATCAACCAGAGATTGGAGGTGAAGGGCTGAGCACAGAAACCCCAAGTCTGCATCAACAAAATATTTCACACTAGGAGCTGGAACAAGGTATACCAAATACCTGGACAGATCCAATGGATCTGATCCATCATATGCATGAAATAAGCATGGGATGAGCAGATGCTCATATGGGTAGATCATCACTTAGTTTTCACCAAGGATTACTGCCAGTCAAAAGCTACTAAAAATAGAAAGCATCTGGGTACAGATCTTGTACACAGAAACTATCACACATGCACAGATGCACACCATAGCCAGATCACATGCACAGATAGCACCAGTAGATGAATTGCAAGGATTAGCAGCTAAGACTACACAGTAAATCCTAAGCTATGAACCATCAGTAACCCTAGATTTCATCAGGCAAACATATTGGCATTCATATCAAGTATGATTCCCAAATATGCAAGCAAAGGTGGAGTAGCCACAAGATCCAACTAAATAGGTGAGCAACCAATCAGTAGCAAAGCTACTGAGGTCACATCACACTTAGCATCAATCAAAAGGAAGCCAAACATAGCACATCATTATCCAGAGATGGATTCAGAATCATTTGCTTGCTAAACACTCATGAATAGCCAAATCATTTGCAAGCAAGTCATTTAAATCATTACTGCATAAGCAGTTCATCATAATTTAATTAATACAAGCATGAATTTATCATAGATCCATGCTTAGCACTGACAGTAGCACACTATTAAGCAACACAATTTACTCACTGCACCATAACCACTGGAGCAAGTCCAGTAGCTAAGATAAGCAACATCGTAGTGATGCTTGAGCATCAGCATCACAAGGAAATTGAATCACTTAGCCACAGTATTAATCAGTAAGCCATCACTGACATTGAATTGATCAAATGGATCAATTATAGCAAGCCAAGCTACACAGGGAAGTTAGCCAACAAGCAAGGAATGATCCAATGGATCATTGGCTTGCATAGGAAGCACCGAAGCATATCACAGGCACCACTGGCACACACACAAGTGTCACTGATGCATCACAAATACACCTAGACAAGCAAGTATGATATCCCAGTAAGAATAAACAAGCCACAATTAAGCATAGCATGGCATAGCTAGCTTTTGAGTAAGCACAACAGAGCATGGCAAGTATAGAACATGCTAGGAGCAGCAGAGGAGCAAGCACAGCATGAATAGCAAGCAAAGCAGCATGTGCCAGTACCAGTAAATGGTAATTGGGCCATGAGCTTGCAGTTAACAGAAGCACAGGAAGATTGCGCAGCAATAGCATGTCTCTGCGTGATCACAGGATCACCAGAGAGCAACAGAACATGAGGAGGAAGAAGAACAGTGGCAAGGGAGGCGCACAGAAGAGAAGGAAGAGATGCCACACTTACTTGCGCCTGGAAGCAGAAGCTAGGGCATGGCGAGGCAGTGCTCGTGCGGCCCTAACAGCTGCAAGTCCAGGGTAGGCGCCGACGTTACGCCGGCGAACCCAGACACGAACCAGCACCACCGTAGCAAGCACCTGAGGCGACGGCACGAGTACTGCGAGCAGCACCCGCGCCAGGTCAACCCCAGGAGCGCACCCATCGTCGGCGAGGACGAGAGCTCGCCGGAGTTCGTCGAGGCGATTCTTCCCAAGATCCAGATCGGAGGCGATTCGCCAGGAGAGCAAGAGAAGGGAAAAACTATGCGGACAAATCGATAGATCTGCACGCGGTGGTTCTAGTTCGGTAGGTGGCTGCGGCGGAGGAGCACGGCGATGGCCGGAGCGAGGCGGCGGCCATGGCGGCGACGCCATCGCCAGGGCGTCGCGAGAGAGGCTAGGGTTAGAGATGAAAAGCGAGAGAGGGCCGAGTGAGTGAGAGCGTGGTGGGCCGTTCGGCGCCACCGAACCCAAAAGGGATTGGCCTTATTGGGTTGTCCCTGGGTTTAGGTAAATGGGCTGGGCCCAATATGGGTCCAGGGGGTATTTTGGTCTTTTAACATTTAATAAAAGGCCAGAACTTTACCAAATGTCAATAAATCAAACACAACTCTAAAAATCCATTAAAAATTGGATTAATGAATGAAAAATAAATCTTAACAAGAATAAAATATGAAATGGAATTTATGAAACAAATTCAAAATTATGAATTTTAAGAATTCAAATAATAACTTGGAATTTAAAATTATTATTTACTTGTATTTAAAATTCAAGGAAAAATCTCAAATAAGTTCAAATACTTATTTTCAAACATTTCAAAATGAAATTCTATTGTTCCAAGTCATTTCTTTTGGAAAAGGGTATTTTTCCCAGAAAAATACTATACTCCTTTTTATTCCAAAAACTATAGAGGTAACTCTATAATTTTCAATTATTTTTGGAATGATTAAGGGAATCACCAAGTAAATAGTTTTACTTTGAATTGTTGTACTTTGTGTGAATTAAAATGGTTTATACTTTTAAATCAATTGTAAATTACTGTCAAAGACATAAATCTTAAACGCAACCCTAAATTGTAATAACTCATTGGGGTAAAGGGATTCAACATAAAATAATACATCCATGATTGCATTATTTGGATTTTATAACATTGTCCTTACCGGACAATGATGCTTCTTACAGAACCCGAGGTCCAGGTTCCATCAACTGCATTGAACTGCACTACCTCGCAGTCCACAGGCAAGTTCACCCTTGCTCATGTCAACTTGATTATTTTCTACTACTTTAATGCAAAGCTATATACTTATCATTCCTGCATCGCAAATAAAATGTTACTTTCCAACTATGAATATGACTATGTGGCTGGCAATGGAACCATGGTATGTGTTGATATGGTGGAGGTTCCATTGCAATGGGTTATATCACCCTAGGATTAATTACCAATGCCGTCCAGTGATTCTAGCGCCGTACAAACCACGTTGACCATGAGATCTATAATGGCTCTGGGGAAGCCAGCCGTATCTTTTCCCTTCTGCACACCAACGGATTGGTAGAGCCATCGGGGTGTTGGAGGCACTGCCGTAGGTTGGGATAGCCTTTTAAATCCCCATCCATTAGTGATGATGGCTCTACGATCTATGAAGGATTGTCCAGAGTACACCATGAGTAAAGCCGTATTATCGGGGGAAGTCTACTGGAGGTGTACGGTTGGACAAAAGGGTGGGTTTGCAGTCGCGGAGAAGGCGGTGTGGGCTTGGATCTTTATACCTGGCCTCACATCGAAGGAAGTGTGAACGGGGGCAAGTCCCTGCGGATGGCAAAAAGGGTGAGATCTCTTATGGGAAAAGTAACGCACCTCTGCAGAGTGTATCAAATTGTGGCTGTCACTCCTTGTTCCGGGAAGGGAACTGCGAACGCGGCAGGAAAGGAACTCCGTGAAGTTCTAGTCAACCTGTGAAGACTGACGGGCATAGTTTTCATAATAAAAGCAACCTTTTGAAGAAATGATTTCAAAACATGCATTGACCTGCGATTTCCTGATCAATGGTCGTAGCTAGTGCATCAAACACTTTTTTACTCTTTTAGAACTTGCTGAGTACCCCTGTACTCACTTTCTTTCGACACCCTTGCTAGACTGTGATCCGGAAGTGGAGGCCATCAACGATGGAGCACTAGAAGGAAGTTACGAGCTGGTCTACGAAGAACCTGATCTTACCGGCGGAGTGGAAGGCGTAGACTATGGGATAGTCTACGGACCAGATGACACGGAGGTGGAGGAGTAGTGACATATCCTAGCATCATAGAGCCGAGCAACGTAGAACTTACCTAAATAAGTTGTTGAGCTCTTTATATTTGTTATGAGTTGTAATCGTACTTAAGTAGTATCTTAGGGTGTTCTCATAGGACCTGTGAGAATACCAACTTGTTAAGACAATGATTGTAATAAAGTATGAAGTGTTATGACCTGCAATGTTTATGTTGTACCACTCTGAGGGATATGGCAAATTGTGAAGAAGTCCCTTCACAAAGATCATATCAACGACTTGTATACTACAACATGCAGTGGTATGCTGGGTCACCGCACGACGGCCGCGGCACGCGTGCCATCACCATTACTTCGTGCGTAGAGGTAGCGACGGCCGCGTGCCACGCGAGGCATCGCCATTTACGCGGCCGCAGACTACCGAAGCGACGCCTCGACGCCAGTCGCTGGCACGACTGACAAGACGCATCGACGCAGGGTCGCTGCTAGGCGGGCCCGAAGAAACGGCCGCCAGACGCGAGCGAACACTTTACGCGTCCGCGGAGCATCCGCGTAGAAGCATCCGAGCCGCATATTTGGGCCAGGTTTGCATCATCGTGGACGACCCGATAACTTTGCGTCGCCCCGCTGGAGGAGGTACCAGACGCATTTTACCCGGATGAACACAAACGGTGGCTCAGTGTCCGTTTGTGTCGCGCCGCTGGAGATGCGCTAAGCGCGTCCACGGCACGCAACGCACACACCCCAAGTGTGTCTCCCGCTCCCGACGAGAACACTGCCGGATCGTCTGCGCCTGGGCCTTCGACCGGGCGCACCAGCACCAAGCATCTGGCCACACCATAGGCCACACAATCCTCTACGCTGCTCTCTGATACGTCCAAAACGTATCTACTTTCCCGAACACTTTTGCTATTGTTTTGCCTCTAATTTGTGTATTTTGGATACAACTAACACGGACTAACGCTGTTTTCAGCAGAATTGCCCTGGTGTCTTGTTTTTTGCAGAAACTCAACTTTCAGGAAAATCCTCGGGATTAATTCCAATGGGCCTATTTTCACAGAAGATTAACGGAGCCAGAAGACCAGAAGGAGGGGAGCCACGAGGCGCCCACCCCACAAGGCGGCGCGGTGGGGCCCTGGGCCGCGCCGGTCTATGGTGGCGGCGCCTCGGCCAGCCTCCGACGCCCCCTCTGGACTACTTAAGGGTTTCGACCTAAAAACGCACGGGGGTTAGACGAAATCGCCAGAAGACATCCAGAACACCGCCGCCATCGCGAAACTCCGTCTCGGGACCAGAAACTCCGTTCTGGCACTCCGCCGGGACGGGGAATTGGAGGAGATCATCGCCATCATCACCACGGACGCCACTCCATCGACCAGCCATGTTTCCCCCATCCATGTGTGAGTAATTCCCCCGCTGTAGGCTGAAGGGGATGGTAGGGATTGGATGAGATTGGTCATGTAATAGCATAAGATTGTTAGGGCATAGTGCCTAGTATCCGTAGTTGGTACTTTTATGATATTGTTGCAACTTGTTATGCTTAATGCTTGTCACTAGGGCCCGAGTGCCATGATCTCAGATCTGAACATGTTATTGTTTCATGATGAAATTCATTGTTTTATGATCTTACCTGCAAGTTGTATACACATGTCGATGTCCGGAACCCGAGGCCCCAAAGTGACAGAAATTGGGACAACCGGAGGGGAAGGCGGTGATATGAGGATCACATGTGTTCACGGAGTGTTAATGCTTTGCTCCGGTGCTCTATTAAAAGGAGTACCTTAATTTCCAGTAGATTCCCTAGAGGCCCGGCTGCCACCGGCTGGTAGGACAAAAGATGTTGTGCAAGTTTCTCATTGCGAGCACGTACGACTAAATATGGAACACATGCCTATTGATTGATTAGTACTTGGATGCCGTTTTATTATTATCTACAAATGCCCTATCTTGATTGTTATATGAGTTTCTCTCATCCATGCAACGCCCGTTCATCCATCCCTGTGCCTACAGTATTTTAATCTTGTTGTTTACTATAATTACTACTGCTGTCTTTGTTACTCTACTTCTGATATTTCACTACTGCTACTGCTATAAAATTGTTACTACTGATAAACTCTTGCGAGCAAGTCTGTTTCCAGGTGCAGCTGAATTGACAACTCCGCTGTTAAGGCTTACAAATATTCTTTGGCTCCCCTTGTGTCGAATCAATAAATTGGGCTTTACTTCCCTCGAAGACTGTTGCGATCCCCTATACTTGTGGGTCATCAAGACTATTTTCTGGCGCCGTTGCCGGGGAGCATAGCTTTATTTGCAAGTTCACTTGGATTGATATTGTTCGCTGCAAATTCTCCATCATGGGTAAACCTCGCGATACTAAAGTCGCCATATTACCATCCACTACAAGAAAAGGTACAACTCTGAGTACCTCTGCTGCTCTTGATTCACCATCTGTGATAAGTAAACTTGTTTCACCACCACAAGCTTCAAATGCTGGTACTTCTGCTGAATCTGAAAATTGCTCTTAAAATTTTTATGATGCTTCTACTGTGCTTGATAATGATGGTTCATTAGGATCTTTTCTAGATGCTACGATTGCTAGGTCTAGACAAATTGAAAGTACTGAAATTCCTAATGAAAATGCTGCTACACCTGTTAATTCACCTGAGTCTGTTGAATACTCTAGTGATGATCTTGATGAAGATTATGTAGAACTTGATGATGATTTCATTGATAAATGCAATTCTACTACTGGTACAAGTAATATTAAAAGGCTTCTTGCACAACATGCTGTTAGATATAAACTGTCTCCTGATCCTAAATTTGCCACATCTCCTATAAACATTAAGGATAAGGATTATGATTTTTCTCTTGATTTATCTCATATATCTATTGTTGAGAAAACACCTTTTTGTGGTACTGAAAAAGAAAGTGCTGTAGAACACATGAATGAGCTTTCAACTTTGAGTAGCTTGTTTTCTGATGATATCAAGAAACGTACTTATTTCGTTGCTAAATTTTTTCCTTTCTCATTAAAGGATGATGCTAAAACTTGGTATAATAGTTTGCCTCCTGATTCTATTGATAGTCCAAGTGGTTTGCTTGATGTTTTCTTTCGGAAATACTTTTCTGCTAGTGCCCAACATATTGCTTTGCAAAGAATTTATAATTTTGACCAGAAAGATGGAGAGAATTTGCCTGAAGCTTGGGCGAGATTTTGCTCTCTTATCAGAGCTCGACCTGGACATGATTTGGAAAAGCATGATTTACTTGATATATTTTATAGTGGACTAACCATTGAGTCTAGGGCATACTGATACGTCTCCGACGTATCGATAATTTCTTATGTTCCATGCCACATTATTGATGATATCTACATGTTTTATGCATACTTTATGTCATATTTATGCATTTTCCGGAACTAACCTATTGACGAGATGCCGAAGGGCCAGTTGCTGTTTTCTGCTGTTTTTGGTTTCAGAAATCCTAGTAAGGAAATATTCTCGGAATCGGACGAAATCAATGCCCAGCATCCTATTTTTCCACGAAGCTTCCAGAACACCCGAGAGCCACCAGAGGGGAGCCCTGGTGGGCCCAGATGATAGGGCGGCGCGGCCAGGGCCTGGGCCGCGCCCCCCCTGTTGTGTCATCACCTCGTCGACCTTCCGACTCCGCCTCTTCGCCTATTTAAAGGTCCCTGACCTAAAACTTCGATACGAAAAAAGGCCACGGTACGAGAAACCTTCCAGAGCCGCCGCCATCGCGAAGCCAAGATCTGGGGGACAGGAGTCTCTGTTCCGGCACGCCGCCGGGACGGGGAAGTGCCCCCGGAAGGCTTCTCCATCAACACCACCGCCATCTTCATCAACGCTGCTGTCTCCCATGAGGAGGGAGTAGTTCTCCCTCGAGGCTCGGGGCTGTACTGGTAGCTATGTGGTTCATCTCTCACCTATGTACTTCAATACAATAATCTCATGAGCTGCCTTACGTGATTGAGATTCATATGATGATGCTTGTAATCTAGATGTCATTATGCTAGTCAAGTGGATTTTACTTATGTGATCTCCGGAGACTCCTTGTCCCACGTGTGTAAAGGTGACAGTGTGTGCACCGTGTGGGTCTCTTAGGCTATATTTCACAGAATACTTATTCACTGTTATGAATGGCATAGTGAAGTGCTTATTTATATCTCTTTATGATTGCAATGTGTTTTGTATCACAATATATCCGCGTGCTACTCTAGTGATGTTATTAAAGTAGTTTATTCCTCCTGCACGGTGTAATGGTGACAGTGTGTGCATCGTGTAGTACTTGGCGTAGGCTATGATTGTGATCTCTTGTAGATTATGAAGTTAACTATTTCTATGATAGTATTGATGTGATCTATTCCTCCTTTCGTAGTGTGAAGGTGACAGTGTGCATGCTATGTTAGTACTTGGTTTGGTTATGTTGATCTGTTATGCACTCTAAGGTTATTTAAATATGAACATTGAATATTGTGGAGCTTGTTAACTCTGGCATTGAGGGTTCGTGTAATCCTACACAGTTAGTGGTGTTCATCATCCAACAAGAGGGTGTAGAGTCTAGCATCTATCTATTTATTCTTTTATGTGATCAATGTTGAGAGTGTCCACTAGTGAAAGTATGATCCCTAGGCCTTGTTCCTAAATACTGCTATCGCTGCTTGTTTACTGTTTTACTGCTTGTTTACTTCCTGCAATATTACTACCATCAATCGCACGCTTGACAAGCACTTTTAAGGCGCCGTACTACTGCTCATATTCATTCATACCACTTGTATTTCACTATCTCTTCGCCGAACTAGTGCACCTATTAGGTGTGTTGGGGACACAAGAGACTTCTTGCTTTGTGGTTGCAGGGTTGCATGAGAGGGATATCTTTGACCTCTTCCTCCCTGAGTTCGATAAACCTTGGGTGATCCACTTAAGGGAAACTTGCTGCTGTTCTACAAACCTCTTCTCTTGGAGGCCCAACACTGTCTACAAGAATAGAAGCACCCGTAGACATCAAGCTACTTTTCTGGCGCCGTTGCCGGGGAGGAAAGGTAAACGGCAGACACACACCGGATCCCGGCAACGAAGCACTTTTCTGGCGCCGTTGCCGGGGAGGAAAGGTAAAAGGCTCTCATACTCCGGTCCCAGGTAAAGTACTTTTCTGGCGCCGTTGTGTGTGTGCTCGAAGCTATTTCCTTTAGATCCTGCAATTGCATCTTTTTGTTTCTTGTTTACACTAGTTTGGCATAATGGACAACAATGAGCTTCTTATTCTATTTCCCGATTTAAGACATGGATGGTTTGATGCGAAAATTAAAAAACCTATGGAACATATTAGTATGAACGCTTTGAACACCATTGTTGCTAATGATATGGAAAATTCTAAGCTTGGGGAAGCTGGCTTTGATGAGCATGATATTTTTAGTCCCCCAAGCATTGAGGAGAAAATTTACTTTGACGATACTTTGCCTCCTGTTTATGATGATTATAATGATATTGGTCTTTTAGTGCCGCCTACTATGGAGAGTAATTTTTATGATGATAATACTATGCCTCCTACACTTGATGAGAATAATAATGATAGCTACTTTGTTGAATTTGCTCCCACTACAACTAATAAAATTGATTATGCCTATGTGGAGAGTAATAATTTTATGCATGAGACTCATGATAAGAATGCTTTATGTGATACTTATATTGTTGAATTTGTTCATGACACTACTGAAAGTTATTATGAGAGAGGGAAACATGGTTGTATGCATCTTAATAATGTTAAGTTTCCCCTCTTTATGTTGATAATTGTGAAGTTACTCTTGTTTTATCCTCTTATGCTTGTCACTTTGTTCTTCATGAATTCATTTGTGTACAAGATTCCTTTTCATAGGAAGCATGTTAGGCTTAAGTTTGTTTTTAATTTGCCTCTTGATGCTCTCTTTTGCTTCAACTACTATTTCTTGCGAGTGCATCATTAAAACTGCTGAGCCCATCTTAATGGCTATAAAGAAAGCACTTCTTGGGAGATAACCCATGTGTTTATTTTACTATAGCAATTTTTGTTTTGTTGAGTCTTGGAAGTTGTTTACTACTGTAGCAACCTCTCCTTATCATGTTTTTGTGCCAAGTAAAGTCTCTATGGTAAAGTTGATGCTAGATTTGGATTGCTGCGAAGAAACAGCATTGCTGTCTGTCACGAATTCACGCAGAAGTATCTGTAAAAAATCAAAAAAATCTGCAAATTTACGTGTGTGATCCTCAGATATGTACGCAACTTTCATTAGTTTTGAGTTTTTCCGTTTGAGCAAGTTAAGTGCCCCTTCCAGGTTCGTCTTTATGGACTGTTCTATTTTGACAGATTCTGCCTTTTATTTCGCATTGCCGCTTTTGTTAAGTTGAATGAGTTTCTTTATTCCATTAACTTTCAGAAGTTTTGTGCAATGTCCAAAAGTGTTAAGAATGATTGTGTCACCTCTGAACATGTGAATTTTTGATTGTGCACTAACCCTCTAATGAGTTTGCTTAAAGTTTGGTGTGGAGGAAGTTTTCAAGGGTCAAGAGAGGAGTATGATATACTATGATCAAGAGGAGTGAAAGCTCTAAGCTTGGGGATGCCCCGGTGGTTCACCCCTGCATATTTTAAGAAGACTCAAGCGTCTAAGCTTGAGGATGCCCAAGGTATCCCCTTCTTCATCGACAACATTATCAGGTCACTTCTCTTGAAACTATATTTTTATTCGGTCACATCTTATGTACTTTACTTGGAGCGTCTGTTTGCTTTTGTTTTTGTTTGAATAAAATATGATCCATCATGCTTGTGTGGGAGAGAGACACGCTCCGCTGGTTCATATGGACACATGTGTTCTTAGCTTTTAATGTTCATGGCGAAGGTTGAAACTGCTTCGTTCATTGTTATATGGTTGGAAACGGAAAATGCTACATGTAGTAATTGGTAAAATGTCTTGGATAATGTGATACTTGGCAATTGTTGTGCTCATGTTTAAGCTCTTGCATCATATACTTTGCACCTATTAATAAAGAAATACATAGAGCTTGCTAAAATTTGGTTTGCATAATTGGTCTCTCTAAGGTCTAGATAATTTCTAGTAAAGAGTTTGAACAACAAGGAAGATGGTGTAGAGTCTTATAATGTTTACAATATGTCTTTTATGTGAGTTTTGCTGCACCGGTTCATCCTTGTGTTTGTTTCAAATAAACCTTGCTAGCCTAAACCTTGTATCGAGAGGGAATACTTCTCATGCATCCAAAATCCTTGAGCCAACCACTATGCCATTTGTGTCCACCATACCTACCTACTACATGGTATTTCTCCGCCATTCCAAAGTAAATTGCTTGAGTGCTACCTTTAAATAATTCAAAATTTATCACCTCTGATTTGTGTCAATGTTTTATAGCTCATGAGGAAGTATGTGGTGTTTATCTTTCATTCTTGTTGGGCAACTTTCACCAATGGACTAGTGGCTTCATCCGCTTATCCAATAATTTTGCAAAAAGAGCTGGCGCGGGGTTCCCAGCCCCCAATTAATCGACCTTCATTAATAATTCTCTTCACATGTTTTGCTCTGATTCATCAGTAAGCAACTTAATTTTGCAAATAGACACTCCTTCATGGTATGTGAATGTTGGAAGGCACCCGAGGATTCGGTTAGCCATGGCTTGTGTAAGCAAAAGGTTGGGAGGAGTGTCATCCATAAATAAAGCTAAAATACATGTGTAAAAAAAGAGAAAAGGGATGATCTACCTTGCTGGTAGAGATAACGTCCTTCATGGGAGCCGCTCTTTGAAGGTTTGTCTGGCAAGGGGGTTAGAGTGCCCACTACCATTCGTTGACAACAACAAACACCTCTCAAAATTTTACTTTTATGCTCTCTTTATGTTTTCAAAACCAAAGCTCTAGCACAAATATAGCAATCAATGCTTCCCTCTGCGAAGGGCCTTTCTTTTACTTTTATGTTGAGTCAGTTCACCTATCTCTCTCCACCTCAAGAAGCAAACACTTGTGTGAACTGTGCATTGATTCCTACATACTTGCATATTGCACTTGTTATATTACTTTACATTGACAATATCCATGAGATATACATGTTATAAGTTGAAAGCAACCGCTGAAACTTAATCTTCCTTTGTGTTGCTTCAATACCTTTACTTTGATTTATTGCTTTATGAGTTAACTCTTATGCAAGACTTATTGATGCTTGTCTTGAAAGTACTATTCATGAAAAGTCTTTGCTTTATGATTCATTTGTTCACTCATGTCATTACCATTGTTTTGATCGCTGCATTCATTACATATGCTTACAATAGTATGATCAAGGTTATGATGGCATGTCACTCCATAAATTATCTTTGTTATCGTTTACCTGCTCGGGACGAGCAGGAACTAAGCTTGGGGATGCTGATACGTCTCCGACGTATCGATAATTTCTTATGTTCCATGCCACATTATTGATGATATCTACATGTTTTATGCATACTTTATGTCATATTTATGCATTTTCCGGAACTAACCTATTGACGAGATGCCGAAGGGCCAGTTGCTGTTTTCTGCTATTTTTGGTTTCAGAAATCCTAGTAAGGAAATATTCTCGGAATCGGACGAAATCAATGCCCAGCATCCTATTTTTCCACGAAGCTTCCAGAACACCCGAGAGCCACCAGAGGGGAGCCTTGGTGGGCCCAGATGATAGGGCGGCGCGGCCAGGGCCTGGGCCGCGCCCCCTGTTGTGTCATCGCCTCGTCGACCTTCCGACTCCGCCTCTTCGCCTATTTAAAGGTCCCTGACCTAAAACTTCGATACGAAAAAGGCCACTGTACGAGAAACCTTCCAGAGCCGCCGCCATCGCGAAGCCAAGATCTGGGGGACAGGAGTCTCTGTTTCGGCACGCCGCCGGGACGGGGAAGTGCCCCCGGAAGGCTTCTCCATCAACACCACCGCCATCTTCATCAACGCTGCTGTCTCCCATGAGGAGGGAGTAGTTCTCCCTCGAGGCTCGGGGCTGTACCGGTAGCTATGTAGTTCATCTCTCTCCTATGTACTTCAATACAATAATCTCATGAGCTGCCTTACATGATTGAGATTCATATGATGATGCTTGTAATCTAGATGTCATTATGCTAGTCAAGTGGATTTTACTTATGTGATCTCCGGAGACTCCTTGTCCCACGTGTGTAAAGGTGACAGTGTGTGCACCGTGTGGGTCTCTTAGGCTATATTTCACAGAATACTTATTCACTGTTATGAATGGCATAGTGAAGTGCTTATTTATATCTCTTTATGATTGCAATGTGTTTTGTATCACAATATATCTGTGTGCTACTCTAGTGATGTTATTAAAGTAGTTTATTCCTCCTGCACGGTGTAATGGTGACAGTGTGTGCATCGTGTAGTACTTGGCGTAGGCTATGATTGTGATCTCTTGTAGATTATGAAGTTAACTATTGCTATGATAGTATTGATGTGATCTATTCCTCCTTTCGTAGTGTGAAGGTGACAGTGTGCATGCTATGTTAGTACTTGGTTTGGTTATGTTGATCTGTTATGCACTCTAAGGTTATTTAAATATGAACATTGAATATTGTGGAGCTTGTTAACTCCGGCATTGAGGGTTCGTGTAATCCTACACAGTTAGTGGTGTTCATCATCCAACAAGAGGGTGTAGAGTCTAGCATCTATCTATTTATTCTGTTATGTGATTAATGTTGAGAGTGTCCACTAGTGAAAGTATGATCCCTAGGCCTTGTTCCTAAATACTGCTATCGCTGCTTGTTTACTGTTTTACTGCGTGTTTACTTCCTGCAATATTACTACCATCAACTGCACGCCAGCAAGCACTTTTCTGGCGCCGTACTACTGCTCATATTCATTCATACCACTTGTATTTCACTATCTCTTCGCCGAACTAGTGCACCTATTAGGTGTGTTGGGGACACAAGAGACTTCTTGCTTTGTGGTTGCAGGGTTGCATGAGAGGGATATCTTTGACCTCTTCCTCCCTGAGTTCGATAAACCTTGGGTGATCCACTTAAGGGAAACTTGCTGCTGTTCTACAAACCTCTGCTCTTGGAGGCCCAACACTGTCTACAAGAATAGAAGCACCCGTAGACATCACATACCTGGATAGTTGTGCTGGTTGTGTTTTCAGGAAAAGAACTCCAGTCGACGCTGAAGAATTATTGGCTAGAATAGGCCGGAATCATGATGATTGGACTACACCTGAACCAACTCCGACACCAATATTGAAGAAGAGGGGTATGATTAAATTAAATGATGAAGATATGAGGGAGGCCAAGAAATCTCTTAAAGAGAAGGGTATTAAATCCGAAGATGTGAAGAATTTACCTCCCATAGAAGATTTATGTAAGATAACTCCCCCTTCATCCATGATTGAGGTACACTCTCTTCAACGCTTTACTAGGGAAGATATTCCGTATTCAAAACCTCCTGCACAATGCTTAGATGAGTTTGATAATTAATTAATTATATTGTTAAGCAAGATAAATTTAATATGAGAGTAGAGAATCATTTAATGGAAAATTCTCGAGCTATTAGTGAATTGCATGGTATTGTGGAGAGAACCTCCAATGATGTTAAGATGCTTGTTAAACATTTTCATATGGTTCAAACTCAAATTGATCAACTCACTAAAGTGCAAAATGACTTGTTGAAAAATAGTTCTAAAGAAAAATATGCTTATGAAGTAACAACTAGAGGTGGTGTTTCTACTCAGGATCCTCTATATCCTGAGGGGCATCCCAAAAGAGTTGAACAAGATTCTCAACGAACTGAAACTAGTGGTCCTTCTAAGAAAAAGAAGAAGAAACATAAAACTGTTGTAGAAATGTAGAATCCTCTGAACCTTTTAATGATCCTAATAGTATTTCTATTTCTGATGCTGAAACTGAAAGTGGTAATGAACATGATAAAGATAATGATAAGAATGATGCTTCTGATAAAGAAGAGGTTGAAGATGAACCTGAAAAGCATGCTAAGAATAAAAAGTATACTAAAGAAGATTTTATTGCTAAGAAACATGGTAATGAAAGAGAACCTTGGGTTCAAAAGCAAATGCCTTTTCCTGCTAAGAAACTAAAATCAAAGGAAGAAGAACACTATAATAAATTTTGTGATTGGATGAAACCTTTGTTTTTGCAAATCCCTTTGACTGATGCTATTAAATTGCCTCCTTATTCAAAGTATATGAAAGATATTGTCTCTAACAAAAGGAAAATTCCTAATGAGGAGATTTCCACTATGCTTGCTAATTACTCTTTTAATGGCAAGGTTCCAAAGAAGCTGGGCGACCCAGGTATACCGACTATTCCTTTTTCCATCAAGAATAATTATGTTAGAACTACTCTATGTGATTTGGGAGCAGGTGTTAGTGTTATGCCTTTTTCTCTCTATAAGAGACTTTATTTAGATACCAACTAATATATCTTTGCAAATGGCTGATAAATCTACTGCTATTCCTGTTGGTATATGTGAGGATGTTCCTGTTCAAGTTACTCAAAACTGCTTAATATTAACTGATTTTGTTGTGTTGGAAATGCCTGAAGATGATAATATGTCTATTATTCTTGGGAGACCTTTTCTTAACACCGCAGGGGCTGTTATTGATTGCAATAAAGGAAAAGTTACTTTCAATCTCGATGACAAGGAGCATACTGTTTATTTTCCCAAGAGGATTGATAAAGTATGTGGAGTTAATACAATTTCTAATTTGAGATCTATCAAAGTGGGAGATATTGATTGTCCAATATATGAGCCTAAAGAAGAATATCAAACTCTTGTGATTGGATCTATATCAATATAATATAAGGTAACATGATTGATTTGAGGTTTATTTCTTCTTATGACGTGTAAGATTTATTTGATAGCAAGACTTGATCAACCTTGTTAACAAGTACATTTTATATGCATAGAATAGCTAAACAACATTTCTTTCTTTCTCCACTTGTTTTACTTGCTGTAGCACTACTTGTTTTGCAAGATGCTTAGTTGATTAGAGGTTTGAAAAATATTGTCTATAAAATGTTGTTTATTGACGGGGATGAGAGAGAAATCCCTTTGCCGCAGGGCGATTTGTTCAATGTTCACAGGAAACCGTGGTCGCGCTCTAAGGAGGAGGTGGATGAGCAGCTGAAGATACAAGGTTTCCACCAGCAGCATGACTCCGAGGACGCCGAGCCCTCTTACGAGTACACCATCACGTATCCTGGTGCGGCTTCCAGCACATACCCAGAACAGGATCCATCTTCGTCGTACTACGGAGGTGCCACTTCATGGGCACCATGGGATTGATCTCCACTTAGGCCAAAAGCCTAAGCTTGGGGGGAGGTATACCGGCATCACTCATTCATTGCATATTATAATTTCTGGATACTTGTACATACTTGTTTAGCTTCTTAGAGTGGTTTTATAATAAGAGGGAGATGATATTTGGGGAGGTGCTGATTGAAAACAGATTCTGGACTGATACTAAAAAAATTCTCAAAAACAGGCAGAACGTTATTTTGCGAAGCCAATTTTTGTGCGTGTTCCCCAGGTTATTATCTAACTTTCATTAGTTGAACACTTTTCGATCTGGGAAGTGGAAGAATTTCTTAAAAATCGATTACTGTACTGCTGTCAAGTTTGACGAATTTCTGCTGCTTTGTGTTTATGCGACTCTTTTAGTTTTCATTTTCTTGTTTTTGCTTTGTTTCTTTCCTAAAACACAAAAAGACCAAAAATATTTATGTTGTTTCTCTTTATCATTTGCTTATTTTGGTTTCTTGTTCCTATTTTGCTTTATTTGCTATCGTTGGTTTGCTATGAGAAAACCCAAAAAGATTTTGCTTTGTTTGCTTGTTTCCTTTTGTTCTTGTTTCCAATTCGAAAACACCAAAAATATTTGTTGTTCTTCTTTGGTTTTGTAAAGTTCATTATGGAGTTCAGCGGTCTTCGGTGGTTGGAGCTTGGTTTTCATTCCATATTATTAAGGTTACACAAGTGAAAGGCAATAATGACGATCTACGACAATCCGACTCTGGTGAGAGGCTGGTATGAACTCTATTTGTTTTCATTTTTGTACATATACTCATCCATGTGAGCATGCTTAGTTGGTTCATGTGATTATGTCATTTAAGAAAGTCTAGTAGTTCATGATCTCTCATGTTTAGCTCCAATTTATTAATATGAGTAGCATGTCATAAATATTTGCTTGCATTGCTTTATTCATAGATAGATATGACACTGTGGTATCCTCCTCTGAATAATTCACTTGAATCAACTTGGCACATGCTCACGCATGCATATGACTGAACAAAATTCAATTAAGCCTCGATGATTTACTTTGCCTCAGAGTTCTTGTATCACTTTTATGCCTCCGTTAATTTATTTTGTCGCAAGCATGATTATGACAGTTACTGCTCTCTTGATTGTCGCTTCCCAGTCTATTGCTAGCCTTCACTTGTACTGAGCGGGAACGCTGCTCGTGCTTCCAAACCCCTGAAAACCAAGTTATTCCAAAGTGTCCACCATAAATACCTATGCATGGCATTTCAAACCATTCCAAGTAAATTCTCATGTGCTACCTTTAAACCTTCAAAGTACTTCTCAATTTGTGTTAATGTTTTATAGCTCATGAGGAAGTATGTGGTGTTTTATCTTTCGACCTTGTCATTTACTCCTGACGGACTTTCACCAATGGACTAGTGGCACATCCGCTTATCCAATAATTTTGCAAAAAGAGCTGGCAACGGGGTTCCCAGCCCCAATTAATTAACTTTCATCAATAATTCTCTTCACATGCTTTGCCCTGATTTATCAGTAAGAAACTTAATTTGCAAATAGACACTCCTCCATGGTATGAGAATGTTGGAAGGCACCCGAGGATTCGGTTAGCCATGGCTTGTGTAAGCAAAGGTTGGGGGGAGTGTCATCCATAATGAAACTAAAATACATGTGTAAAAAAAGAGAAGAGGGATGATTTACCTTGCTGGTAGAGATAACGTCCTTCATGGGAGCCGCTCTTGAAAGTCTGGTTGACGAGGTAGTTAGAGTGCCCATTATCATTCGTTGACAACAACAAACACCTCTCAAAACAATTTTACTTCTGTCTTTAGAAAAATGAAAAGCTCTAGCACATGTTAATCCCTGCTTCCCTCTGCGAAGGGTCAATCTTTTACTTTTATGTTGAGTCACCATCCTTTCTTTGAGCACTTTCTTGAGAGCACAACTGTCATTCTTAGTATAATATGCTTGTCCCAAAATGGGATTAATTGCGGTATAACTTTGATGCTTTTATCTTTGACAATCTCTACTTCCATTCTTTCCATGAACTTCAAAGGTGCCCGAGCATTTATGTTTTGCTGTACAAATACGGGCAAGCAAGATACCACTTTATCATATCCTTTTATGAACATTGCAATCTTGCTGATAGACATGATTCATGATACTTATTATTAATTTGTTGGTACCTTTTCCATGATTGACATAGCTATTAGATGACTTTATTTGCATGTATCTTATTATGAATTTCCTAAGTACTTGTCCATATCATGAGAATATTTACATCATATGAACAAATATGTTCGTGAAAGTTCTTTTATCGCACTCAGTTGTTAACTGAATTGCTTGAGGACAAGCAATAAGCTAAGCTTGGGGGGAGTTGATACGTCCAAAACGTATCTACTTTCCCGAACACTTTTGCTATTGTTTTGCCTCTAATTTGTGTATTTTGGATACAACTAACACGGACTAACGCTGTTTTCAGCAGAATTGCCCTGGTGTCTTGTTTTTGTGCAGAAACTCAACTTTCAGGAAAATCCCCGGGATTAATTCCAATGGGCCTATTTTCACAGAAGATTAACGGAGCTAGAAAACCAGAAGGAGGGGAGCCACGAGGCGCCCACCCTACAAGGCGGCGCGGTGGGCCCCTAGGTCGCGCCGGCCTATGGTGGCGGTGCCTCGGCCAGCCTCCGACGCCCCCCTCTGGACTACTTAAGGGTTTCGACCTAAAAACGCACGGGGGTTAGACGAAATCGCCAGAAGACATCCAGAACACCACCGCCATCGCGAAACTCCGTCTCGGGACTAGAAACTCCGTTCTGGCACTCCGCCGGGACGGGGAATTGGAGGAGATCATCGCCATCATCACCACCGACGCCACTCCATCGACTAGCCATGTTTCCCCCATCCATGTGTGAGTAATTCCCCCGATGTAGGCTGAAGGGGATGGTAGGGATTGGATGAGATTGGTCATGTAATAGCATAAGATTGTTAGGGCATAGTGCCTAGTATCCGTAGTTGGTACTTTTATGATATTGTTGCAACTTGTTATGCTTAATGCTTGTCACTAGGGCCCGAGTGCCATGATCTCAGATCTGAACATGTTATTGTTTCATGATGATATTCATTGTTTTATGATCTTACCTGCAAGTTGTATACACATGTCGCTGTCCGGAACCCGAGGCCCCAAAGTGACAGAAATTGGGACAACCGGAGGGGAAGGCGGTGATATGAGGATCACATGTGTTCACGGAGTGTTAATGCTTTGCTCCGGTGCTCTATTAAAAGGAGTACCTTAATTTCCAGTAGATTCCCTAGAGACCCGGCTGCCACCGGCTGGTAGGACAAAAGATGTTGTGCAAGTTTCTCATTGCGAGCACGTACGACTAAATATGGAACACATGCCTATTGATTGATTAGTACTTGGATGCCGTTTTATTATTATCTGTAAATGCCCTATCTTGATTGTTACATGAGTTTCTCTCATCCATGCAACGCTCGTTCATCCATCCCTGTGCCTACAGTATTTTAATCCTGCTGTTTACTATAATCACTACTGCTGTCTTTGTTACTCTGCTGCTGATATTTCACTACTGCTACTGCTATAAAACTGTTACTACTGATAAACTCTTGCGAGCAAGTCTGTTTCCAGGTGCAGCTGAATTGACAACTCCGCTGTTAAGGCTTACAAATATTCTTTGGCTCCCCTTGTGTCGAATCAATAAATTGGACTTTACTTCCCTCGAAGACTGTTGCGATCCCCTATACTTGTGGGTCATCACTCTCTACGGCGATTTTGACAAAAATAAACTTTATTTGTGAAAGAAAAGCATAGACTGACCCTCTGGCCAAACTATTTCACTCTTCTAACCCTTTTGTGTGGCGCCCCTCCCATCGGCGCCACAACTCACTGTGTGGCGCCCGCGCGAGCGGCGCCACTCATCCATCCGACGTGGCATGGTCGACGCTGATGAGTGATCGACGCTGACGTGGCAGGATGTGTGGCGATGCTCCCATCGGCGCCACACATTGAAAGTATGGCACCGACGCCAAGGGCGCCACACATCCACTTATAATTTCCCAAAATATATTGTAAGATAATTCTCCAGGGACTTAGCCATTTTGGCGACCCTGTTTGTGTGGCGCCGATGCCAAGGGTATAACATCCCAAAATTTCAAAACAAAGAAAAATGAATTTCCCTTTTTCCAAAATTTGGAGCCAATAAAAACTTTAATTTAATTTTTTGATATGCATAGTATTCAAGCATGTAGGATGTGATGTTTGCCATCATTGTTTGTTTGAAGTGTGGAATATGCTTCTAAACCCTAAACCCTACCCTTTTCAAAATAAAAAAGGAACAAAGAAAAGAAGATCAAATAAAAAGAGAAGCATATGTTGGCATATAGCCATATTTGCAAATGTTGGTCTATGCCCTATCTACTTTACCAAAATGGTTGTGAACCATTGTTAAACCCAACTTAACACTAAATGAATCCAAAACATTGACATTTGGGATCAAAGAGAAACAAATCAAAAGAAAAGAAAATAAGAATATCAACACATATGAGCCTATGGCTATTTTTGCAAAACTTTAACCTAGGCCATTTTAACTTGTGTAAATGGTTTGGAAACATTACTAAACCAATAATAACAACATTTGAATCAAGGAAATGCAAAGAAAATCAAAATAAATAGCAAAACACACTCACATAAGATAATGGTCAAATCTAACTTTTATATCAGGGTACCCACTTTGAGCCCCTGTATTAAGAAATATTTAAACTAAACCTTCTCAATTCTTTGCACCTAATCCAAGACCTGATCAAGGTGAATACTTTTGGTGTTGACCAACCTTCCAAATTCTTTCTCATTTGCTTAATATAATCAAGAAAAGATGCAACATCAAATCAGATTCAAGATCATGTCACATTTGCATTTTCTCAAATCAACTCTACTTTCCAAACCAAGACCACCAAAATGTGCCAAACATTATTTGAATCATCTCCATAAAAGAGTTTGGCAAAATTCAAATATTTTGTTCATGCGGCCATTTCATCAAACACCTTAAGTGCACTAATGTTCCAACTCCACCCATGCTTTTATCCAGAGGTTTTTGGCCTAAACCATCCATGCCTAGATCATCACCAGCACCCTCTTGCATCCAGGAGCAATGCCAAGCCTCAGATACAACAATCATGCATGATTTTATCTAGTACAAGACCATGACGTGGCATCATGCCACTCACCCAAGTCAAACCCTCTCCTCTCACTTCTGGATGAGCTCACCATGTCCTTGTCCTCCCTCTCACTTCCCTGAACACGTTGGACACCTCCCTCGACCAAGGAGAGCACTGGAATGGCCGGGAGAGGACGCCCCCACGTCAGCTCGTGACGCCAGAGCGTGCACGGACACGACGCAGAGCGCGCCAGAGCATCGTCTCGCCTCGTCACAGCTGACCTCCCCTTTGACCTCTCCTCTCGCACACGCACGCAACATTACCCCAGCAACCTCCCAGACATGCTCGCTTGCGCCGGAGAGGACGGCCGTTGTCGTCACCGTCGAAGACTTTCCGCCGCAGTACTGCAAGCTCGCGTCACGTTCCCAGCCGCGTCAGCGCTCCATTTTCTGTGCCGTCAAGCCCTCCGTGCTCGCCATGACATCGCCAACGCCGCTGCGTCATCACCCACTACGCTCCACCACTGTAGCCTCGACGCCATGAGCAACCTGCCCCGCGCGCCTCGGCACATCGCCGCTCCTATAAAAGGAGGCCTCCCCCGCTTTAATTCTCCACGCCACTCTCCTTCTCCCATCTCAGAAACCCTCCTCGAGCTCCCCCTCTTCCCAATTTCACCCGTAGCTAGCCAATTGATCACCGGAGTGCCGCGGAGCCACCGCAGACGGAGACGAAGCTAGAAGCCGCCCCAGGAGCCGCCGCTTGTACCAGGAGGACCGCCGTCATCAACAACCTCGCCCTGCATCAACGCCGCTCGTCGCCGAACCTCCGGTGAGCCGCCGACCCCCTGGTGCTCGCCGCCAATGAGCTCGTGCTCGTCGTCGACGACGACGCACGTGAACCGTCTGATCTTGATCTAATCCTTTGGCCCTCATTCAAACATACCGTTTCGGCGTTTAAAACACGCTGACAGGCGGGTCCCGCTATCAGGCGGCCTGCTCGTGCGAGACACGCAGTGGGCCGGCCCGTTTCTTTTTCTCCCTGGCCCAATTCGTTTTCCTGCGCAAGCCCACCAGTTCAAATTCGAATTAAATCATTTAATTTGAATTCAATACTGGTGCCATGTTCAAAATTTAATAGAACAAAATCTCCTGAGCCAAAATTTATGAATTTGATATTATTGGAAAGCTTATGAAATTATCTAGCCAACTACACTGGTCTCAAACCTAGATTCATTGTAGAACTCTTGTAGTAAAAATAACAAGACAGTGCCTTTTCAAATTCAAACAATTATTAAAAATCAACCATAATGAATTTTGAGTTGATTCCAACTCTCATAATTCACATTTCAAATGCTCTACACGAATATGTAAAGATATAGCATTAGTGTTTACTATGATCATGGGCTAGAGCAAAATAATGGCTATGTGGCCATTTCTAGTCCATTTAAATTACCAAAATTTATTTGTTAAATAGTATGAGAGGTATCCTCTCATTTAAATCATTGTCTCAAGTAATTCTATGTGAGGTAATAACTTTAGTATATAGAACTTCATATTAAATTACTTGGTGATATTAAATTGTTCCAAGTAGTATTTAAATTGCATGAGGTGTGATACCTCATTTAAATAATTTTCCCCAAATGATAAATATGAAGTGTTGACTTTGGTCAACATGAGTTCATACTTTATTATTTGAGGAAATTAAATCTTAACAAGATTCAGTGAGAGGAAATTATTTTTCTTAGAAAGAAAACAAAGCCAACCACCATGTTAATAATGTTGTGATGCTAGATTAGCTTGTGTGAACCTTTTGTGTGTTAAATCTAGTACTTAAGTATTGTTTGGTGATTGTATACCTCGTATCCGTTTATAGACGCTAGTACCGAGGGCTTCGAAGAAGAGGAGGCCTTCTACGAGGAAGAAGAAGAAAACTTTGATCACTGTACCACTCAAGGCGAGCTATACTCTTGCAAGCTACCCCAATGCAAAGCTCTACTAGAGCAAGGCACCATTACACTTCTATTTTATGTTTAGGGATCCAATCCCAAGTCTTTATTCTTGCAAGCTTTTACTTTGATTATCAAAGCTTACCTTTATAGTTAACTTGGGTCTAAGTATAGAGTATCACAAGAACATCAAGATTATCCTAGAGAGCTACAAGTTAGTTAGCACCCCTCATGATTAGTTGCTAGTGCTAAAACTAAAATTCACTACTCTAGATGGGAACATGTGGATCAAATGTCTTTAAAAACCTTAAATGATGAGTCATTCTATTGAAAGATTTTGAAGGTGAATATGACTTGAATGACATGGTGAACTTGACAAAAACTGATGATTGGGTTCGGATGCGATACCATTCCAATTTTAGAGTACCCCCACAATACCTGATTATGGGTAGGGCTTAACTGGAAGTTTATGTATTTTAGTATGGGTTCCCTCTAAACAAGCGTCATAGGGGTTATGCCGAGGCTGCCTCCGTGAAATGTGAAAGGATGTGAAAATGAGGTGAATGTCTTACCCAAGCCCTGTGCAGTTCCCAGGATAGCAGATTGCTATCACTGAGAGGCCAAACTCATGGGGAGAGGTGCCTATACTAGGGTATGTAAGTGAAAGGTTAATGGTTGATGATCCGCATACTGAGTATGATTATTCAGGGCTATCCCTGACAGATGTAATCAAATGTTGTGGCACAAGTGTACAACCTCTGCAGAGTGTAAACCTATTCGAAAAGCCGTGTCCGCGGTTATGGACGGTTGGATGGCCATACTGTTCCGTTGTCAGATGTTTTCTAAAAATGAATGGTGACTTGAAAGGTGAATTTGACGTGATCACAATGGAGTTGTGGGAATGACACTAATGTTCCCACTTGAGTTAAGTTAGGCAAATGTAGAGTCTTATTACTAATGGCTTACAAAATAAAACTGGCTTTATGCAAATGAACCTAGAGCTTAGAACCCCCTTAATATAATAGATAGTGCTTACACTAGTATTAGTTTGCGAGTACTTTAAAGTACTCATGGTTGTGTCCCTGGCTATTCAAATGGCAGTATCAGGATGATGGACAGCAGGACGTCTACGACAACTAGGATCGTCTCCTAACGTCAAGCGTTGCATGTGGAATAGATGGACTACTACTACGTATTTCCGCTATGTGTTTTGTAATTGATCCTTACATCAACTGTTGCATTAAGACTGGATCATGTGATCCTTTGATGTAAGACTATTATGGTTTGTAATGAATGATGTGCTGTGATATAAACTTATTATGTCTCACAAAAACAATCTTCCTGAGATTGCGATGTATGGCATAATAGGCATCTGGACTTAAAAATCCGGGTGTTGACAAGTTGGTATCAGAGCCATTATTTGACCTTAGGAGACCCTAGTTAGAATGGACGTCTGAAAAACTTAGTTTCAAAACAAATGAAGTGAATATTTATGAAAACTTATTCTCACTCTTATCCCTGAGATCTTTTCAAAATAAGAAATCCATGCTCTACTTTTCCTTGTAATCCTACCTAAAATTATGCACACTTGATCACTTCTCTAATTTACTCATCCTAATTGCTCACAGATGGAGTACCACTATGAGTCCTATCAACTTGGCCACAGAGGAGAGCTAATGTTCGAGAAGGATTTGGAACAACTAGTTGAATATTTAGGACGCCCGTATCCCGAGTTCTTTGGAGTGACACTCAATAATCAGTCGGGAAGACAACCTCAGTGGGAAGTTACTGCAGATCTGAGAGGAAAGCTAGGAGCCCCAATTTGGGAAACTATATGGTTTTCTGTAAAGGGAAACACTTGGAAGGAAGGAATAGCCAAAGCCATGCAAGAAGCAATTGCCCGTCTGTGTGGACAGAATGTGAACAACATCAAGAACACTCGCTTTGTTTACTACCCAAGACATGATCCCATAGGAAGACCAATAACCATGCCACCGCACCCGGAGATGAACCACTATGTTGCATACCTGGACTTCATGTTGTACAAGACCCGCAAGGAGTTGGACAACGCCCGCGCCTTTCGCCAAGCACATTACCCATGAAGACGAAGAACCCACCATGCCGGATGAAGAGTAGTATCACTAGAGCACTCGCATAGGTGTGAGTTTGTATCTGTCCCCTTGTATCGTAGAACGAATGAACGGTTCTTAAAACCAACGGTGTGTTAGTTTTGTAATGTGTGATGTTTGGTATGAATGAAAAAGCGTTGTTGGTTTTTACCCCCTCAACACTACTCAAATTTTGAAACTTAGCAAACTTAAACCAAACAAACCATAGAAAATTCCCTCTTATCTTATGATCTACCTCAAATATTCAGATGGCCCCTCCAACCCGCAGCACCAACCAAGATGCAATGCTGCAGATGCTACAAATGATGATGGTAGATAGAGAAGTCAAAAGAGCTGAGCGGCAAACCAACCTTGTCGTACTGCAGCAGATCGCCCAGAACAACCAAGGACATGGACATCAGGATCATCCTGGATCCAAGTTGAAGAATTTCCAGAATACAAATCCCCCCATGTTTAGCAAGACTGAAGAGCCGTTAGATTCAGATGATTGGCTCCAAACCATGGAAAACAATCTGGAAGTTGCTGGAGTAGAAGCCGCTGAGAAACTACTGTTTGCCACCCACTACCTGTCAGGACCTGCCAGAGCTTGGTGGACAAGTGCCCGCGCAATGAATGCTGGACAGATGATGACTTGGGAAGACTTCAAGCTCAAGTTCAGCAAGTACCATGTGCCCCCGGGTCTGATCAAGAAGACGAGGGATGAGTTCAGGGAACTCAAGCAAGGAAGGATGTCCGTGGTAGAATACCGTGATAGGTTCCTCACTCTGTCTAGGTACGCCCCGGATGAGACCAACACAAATGAGAAGAGGAAGGAGAGATTCCTGAATGGACTGCATGATGAGATGCAGACTGTGTTAGTGAACATCCCGTTTGCTGACTTGGAAGCCCTTGTGGACTCTGCCATCCAGATGGAAGGAAAGCTCCATCAAGCCAATGAGAACCGCAAGCGCAGAATGGTGCACCAGAATGGACCCAGCAATGCACAGAAGTACCGCCACAATTCACCTGGAGGATTTGCCTCAAGACACAACAAGCCACCTGCCCTGACGTTCCGTTCAAACTTCACCAACAACAATGGAGGACACCCGAAGCCCGGAGGCAACAACAACAACCATAGCAACAACAACAACCAAAATGGCAACCACAACAACACCAACACTGCCCCAAGGACTGGAAGCAAGCAACACTGTACCCGTCACCCCAAAGGACAAGTCAACTGTGACTTGTTATGAATGTGGAGTTGTGGGTCACTACTCCAATGAGTTCCCCAAGAAGCTTGCCAAGACTGCCCCCAATACCACTGCACCTGCCCAGCAACAGCGTCGTGTCTCCACTGGAAGGAACCCGAACAACCGCAACGGTCGTTTCTACCGCATGAGTGCAACCGAAGCCCAGGAAGCCCCCAATGCCATGCAGAGTATGTTTACCTGTTAACCCATTTGCCCAATCTCTCTTAGGATCCTAATTTTTCTTAAATCTCGGGACGAGATTTTGTTTAAGGGAGGAAGGTTTGTAACATCCCAAAATTTCAAAACAAAGAAAAATGAATTTCCCTTTTTCCAAAATTTGGAGCCAACAAAAACATTAATTGAATTTTTCGATATGCATAGTATTCAAACATGTAGGATGTGATGTTTGCCATGATTGTTTGTTTGAAGTGTGGAATATGCTTCTAAACCCTAAACCCTACCCTTTTCAAAATCAAAAAGGAACAAAGAAAAGAAGATCAAATAAAAAGAGAAGCATATGTGGGCATATAGCCATATTTGCAAATCTTGGTCTATGCCCTATCTAATTTACCAAAATGGTTGTGAACCATTGTTAAACCCAACTTAACACTAAATGAATCCAAAACAATGACATTTGGGATCAAAGAGAAACAAATCAAAAGAAAAGAAAATAAGAATATCAACACATATGAGCCTATAGCTATTTTTGCAAAACTTTAACCTAGGCCATTTTAACTTGTGTAAATGGTTTGGAAACATTACTAAACCAATAATAACAACATTTGAATCAAGGAAATGCAAAGCAAATCAAAAGAAATAGCAAAACACACTCGCATAAGATAATGGTCAAATCTGATTTTTATATCAGGGTACCCACTTTGAGCCCCTGTATTAATAAATATTTAAACTAAACCTTCTCAACTCTTTGCACCTCATCCAAGACCTCATCAAGGTGAATACTTTTGGTGTTGAACAACCTTCCAAATTCTTTCTCATTTGCTTAATATAATCAAGCAAAGATGCAACATCAAATCAGATTCAAGATCATGTCACATTTGGATTTTCTCAAATCAACTCTACTTTGCAAACCAAGACCACCAAAATGTGCCAAACATTATTTGAATCATCTCCATAAAAGAGTTTGGCAAAATTCAAATATTTTGTTCATGCGGCCATTTCATCAAACACCTTAAGTGCACTAATCTGCCAACTCCACACATGCTTTTATCTAGAGGTTTTTGGCCTAAACCATCCATGCCTAGATCATCACCAGCACCCTCTTGCACCCAGTGAGCAATGCCAAGCCTTAGATACAATAATCATGCATGATTTCATCTAGTACAAGACCATGTCGTGGCATCATGCCACTCACCCAAGTCAAACCCTCTCCTCTCACTTCTGGATGAGCTCACCATGTCCTTGACCTCCCTCTCACTTCCCTTAACACGTTGGACACCTCCGTCAACCAAGGAGAGCACTGCAACGGCCGGGAGAGGACGCGCCCACGTCAGCCCGTGACGCTAGAGCGTGCACGGACGACGCAGAGCGCGCCAGAGCATCGTCGCGCCTCGTCACTGCTGACCTCCCCTTTGACCTCTCCTCTCGCACACGCACGCAACAGTACCCCAACAACCTCCCAGACACGCTCACTTGCGCCGGAGAGGACGGTCGCCATCGTCACCGTCGAAGACTTTTCGCCGCAGTACTGCAAGCTCGCGTCACGTTCCCCGCCGCGTTGGCGCTCCATTTTCTGTGCCGTCAAGCCCTCCGTGCTCGCCATGACGTCGCCAACGCCGCTGCGTCATCGCCCACTCCGCTCCTCCACTGTAGCCTCGACGCCATGAGCAACCTGCCCCGCGCGCCTCGGCACATCGCCGCTCCTATAAAAGGAGGCCTCCCCTGCTCCAATTCTCCACGCCACTCTCCTTCTCCCATCTCAGAAACCCTCCTCGAGCTCTCCCTCTTCCCAATTTCACCTGTAGCTAGCCAATTGATCGCTGGAGTGCTGCGGAGCCGCCGCAGACGAAGACGAAGCTAGAAGCCGCCCCAGGAGCCGCCGCTTGTACCAGGAGGACCGCCGTCGTCAACAACCTCGCCCTGCATCAACGCCGCTCATCGCCGAACCTCCGGTGAGGCGCCGACCCCCTGGTGCTCGCCGCCAGTGAGCTCGTGCTCATCGTCGACGATGACGCACGTGAACCGTCTGATCTTCATCTAATCCTGTGGCCCTCATTCAAACATACCGTTTCGGCGTTTAAAACACGCTGACAGGCGGGTCCCGCTGTCAGGCGGGTCCCGTTGTCAGGCGACCTGCTCGTGCGAGACACGCAGTGGGCCGGCCCGTTTCTTTTTCTCCCCTAGCCCAATTCGTTTTCCCGCGCAAGCCCACCAGTTCAAATTCGAATTAAATCATTTAATTTGAATTCAATACTGGTGCCATGTTCAAAATTTAATAGAACAAAATCTACTGAGCCAAAATTTATGAATTTTATATTTTTGGAAAGCTTATGAAATTATCTAGCAAACTACACTGGTCTCAAACCTAGATTCATTGCAGAACTCTTGTAGTAAAAATAACAAGACAATGCCTTTTTCAAATTCAAACAATTATTAAAAATCAACCATAATGAATTTTGAGTTGATTCCAACTCTCATAATTCACATTTCAAATGCTCTACATGAATATGTAAAAATATAGCATTAGTGTTTACTATGATCATGGGATAGAGCAAAATAATGGCTATGTGGCCATTTCTAGTCCATTTAAATTACCAAAATTTATTTGTTAAATAGTATGAGAGGTATCCTCTCATTTAAATCATTGTCTCAAGTAATTCTATGTGAGGTAATAACTTTAGTATATAGAACCTCATATTAAATTACTTGGTGATATTAAATTCTTCCAAGTAGTATTTAAATTGCATGAGGTGTGATACCTCATTTAAATCATTTTCCCCAAATGATAAATATGAAGTGGTGACTTTGGTCAACATGAGTTCATACTTTATTATTTGAGGAAATTAAATCTTCACAAGATTCAATGAGAGGAACTTATTTTTCTTAGAAAGAAAACAAAGCCAACCACCATGTTAATAATGTTGTGATGCTAGATTAGCTTGTGTGAACCATTTGTGTGTTAAATCTAGTACTTAAGTATTGTTTGGTGATTGTATACCTCGTATTCGTTTATAGATGCTAGTACCGAGAGCTTTGAAGAAGAGGAGGCCTTCTACGAGGAAGAAGAAGAAAACTTTGATCACTGTACCACTCAAGGCAAGCTATACTCTTGCAAGCTACCCTAATGCAAAACTCTACTAGAGCAAGACACCATTATACTTCTATTTTATGTTTAAGGATCCAATCCCAAGTCTTTATTCTTGCAAGCTTTTACTTTGATTATCAAAGCTTACCTTTATAGTTAACTTGGGTCTAAGTATAGAGTATCACAAGAACATCAAGATTATCCTAGAGAGCTACAAGTTAGTTAGCACCCCTCATGATTAGTTGCTAGTGCTAAAACTAAAATTGACTACTCTAGATGGGAACATGTGGATCAAATGTCTTTAAAAACCTTGGAATGATGAGTCATTCTATTGAAAGATTTTGAAGGTGAATATGACTTGAATGACATGGTGAACTTGACAAAAACTGATGATTGGGTTCGGATGCGATACCATTCCAATTTTAGAGTACCCCCACAATACCTGATTATGGGTAGGGCTTAACTGGAAGTTTATGTATTTTAGTATGGGTTCCCTCTAAACAAGCGTCATAGGGGTTATGCCGAGGCTGCCTCCGTGAAATGTGAAAGGATGTGAAAATGAGGTGAATGTCTTACCCAAGCCCTGTGCAGTTCCCAGGATAGCAGATTGCTATCACTGGGAGGCCAAACTCATGGGGAGAGGTGCCTATACTAGAGTATGTAAGTGAAAGGTAAATGGTTGATGATCCGCATACTGAGTATGATTATTCAGGGCTATCCCTGACGGATGTAATCAAATGTTGTGGCACAAGTGTACAACCTCTGCAGAGTGTAAACCTATTCGAAAAGCCGTGTCCGCGGTTATGGACGGTTGGATGGCCATATTGTTCCGTTGTCAGATGTTTTCTAAAAATGAATGGTGACTTGAAAGGTGAATTTGACGTGATCGCAACAGAGTTGTGGGAATGACACTAATGTTCCCACTTGAGTTAAGTTAGGAAAATGTAGAGTCTTATTACTAATGGCTTACAAAATAAAACTGATTTTATGCAAATGAACCTAGAGCTTAGAACCCCCTTAATATAATAGATAGTGCTTACACTAGTATTAGTTTGCGAGTACTTTAAAGTAATCATGGCTGTGTCCCTGGCTATTCAAATGGCCAGACTATGAAGAAGAGCAGCAGTATCAGGATGATGGACAACAGGACGTCTACGACAACTAGGATCGTCTCCTAACGTCAAACGTTGCCTGTGGAACAGATGGACTACTACTACGTATTTCCGCTATGTGTTTTGTAATTGATCCATAGATCAACTGTTGTATTAAGACTGGATCATGTGATCCTTTGATGTAAGACTATTATGGTTTGTAATGAATGATGTGCTGTGATATGAACTTATTATGTCTCGCAAAAACAATCTTCCTGGGATTGCGATGTATGGCATAATAGGCATCTGGACTTAAAAATCCGGGTGTTGACAAAGGGTGCCACACTTCATTGTGTGGAGCCGACGCCATGGGCGCCACACAAACAGGGTCGCCAAAACTGTTAAGGACTAAGCGTCTGGAGCCCCTGGATGTTTTCGACATATAAGTTGACATCTGTGGTGTCGATGCCATGGGCGCCACACAGTGCAGTGTGGCGCCGATGCCATGGGCGCCACACATTGACTTGTGCTAAACCATGAAAATTCCTACCATATTTCAACATTTATCAATACAACATTGCACACAACAGGTATGAGACAACATAATTGTTCAGATAACACATAAGGTTCGACGACATCAAGGTTCGAATTACAATAAGGTTCGACGACATGAAGGTTCGAGAAGATCAAGGTTCACACAACATCAAGGTTCGACAACATAAAGGTTCGACAACATGAACCTAGCCAAACGGACATCACTGCGTGGCAAAGGCTCCCTCCCCATTCGCCTTCTTCTTCTTAGATTGTTCAGCCAGTTCTTCCTTCTCCCTTATGTCACGAGCCAACTGAACCACCGAGTCGAAGAAATGGTGGCGCTCCTCCGTCTTTGAAGCTTCTGCTTGAGCTCTTTCCTCCCTCATGCGCTTAGCCTCCTTAGCCACCTCCTCTAGGTGTATCCTATTGGCCCTCTCCCTCGCTGGTTGAGCAAGTTGCATGTTCCTCTGGAATTTTTCCCTCCATAGCCGGTCCCGTTCGGCCTGGAGCTTCTCATTCCTCCTCTTGTGGCGCAATAGGTATTCCTCATACCCCCTTTGCATATGGTCATCTTCCGCCTTCTTCTTAGCTATCTCCTCCTGCCTCTTTCTCTCAAGTTCTTCCTTCTCCTTCTTCTGCACCGTCCTCAAAGCCTCCTCCCAAACGGACTCCTCCTTGTCATTGCCCTCCCACGCCTCCTTCCCCTTGGTGGGTTGAGTTGCCATACCTGAAAACAAAGGTGCAAAAACCAAAGTGAGTCACGGAATAGGAAAATAGAAAGTACAATACAATTAATATATTGGAAACACATACGGATAAGGCCCCGCTAGGTATCGTAGCATACTAGCACCCCGACGTCTACCATGGCGACCTCTACTAAGCCCTACATGAATCCTAGGTTGCCTTGGAGCTTGTCGCCATTGTGATTGATGCCTTGGGGCTTGTTGCCTTGGAGCTTGTTGCCATGTGGCTTGTTGACTTGGAGCTTGTTGCCTTGGAGCTTGTTGGCTAGGAGCTTGCCGCCTTGGGGCTTGTTGGCTTGGAGCTTGTTGGCTTGGACCTTGTTGCGAAGGAGCTTGTTGGCTTGGACTTTCATGGCTTGGAGTTTATTGGCTAGGACGTTGTTGGCTTGGCGGTATGATTTGAAGCTTGTTGGCTACTTGATTGTTGGCTTGTTCTAGCATCATTGCCCTTTGACTTCTTGCCGTTTGTACATTTTCTTCTATTGTGCCCCTTACTATTGCATGATCCACAATTAGTTGTCTCGCGAGCCTCTTGGAATAATTTGTTTCCCGAATGACCCCATATATCCATATCTCCGTGATACCTCTTTGTCTTTCTTCTTTCACGTTTCACAACCTTCCATTCCGGATCTGGCCAAACTTGCACTCCATGATACTCCGGCCATTGTGATTGGTCCAAGTAGGGAGAAAACCTTGGAGCCCATGTCCTCTTTGTGGCTTTGATGGAGAACTCGGACTCCCGAACGGTGAGCGGGTTATTATAGTCCACACGTCTAGTGCGTGCCGCTGTGAGCAAGTGGGAGCATGCCAAATGAAGCAAAGACGGCCTCCTACATGTGCATTCACATGTCTTTAGGGACACATGGAAATCCCGGCCTCCGTATTGGACACCACCTTGTGTGGTGCCTCCCAGCTCATTCACTTGGTAAACCCAGTCAACATTGTCATAACATGTAGCCGTTTGGGAGTCCGCCTTCCTCGCCTGAAACTCCATGAACTCTTCAACCTTCGTTGGGCACTCGCAGTTCCTAGCAATTTCCTTCTCCGTTTCTTCGATGTAGTTCATGAAATAGACATTCAACTTCTCAAATGTGTATTGAATTATTGCCGTCACGGGCAATGCACGGACACCCTTCACCATAATGTTGAAGCACTCAACCATGTTGCTTGTCATTTGACCATATCTCCTCCCATCCTCATCATAAGCTCGTGCCCACTTTGAGTTAAATATAAGGTGCCTCTGAAGAAACTCAAAACCACCCGGGTTGAGGTCTTTGTGCTTCAGCAAGCCGTTGTATAGGTTTGCGAAGCGGCGCTCGGAGTAAGCGAGGCAACAATCTTGAAGAAGGTCAGACAACTCTTTGTTCTTGCATGCCCGGTAGAAGTTTGCACAAAAATACCTCATGCACCATCGGTGGTGCAAGGGAGCATGCCCGGGAATGTCAAGCTCCACCATATTGAGAATTCCTTGATGACGATCCGAGATGACACACACTTCCTTTGAGGGTGGTATGACCTTCATCCTCAATATATGGAAAAAACTATTTCCAGTTATCATTGTTCTCAACCTCTACCAATGCAAAAGCCAATGGTACTAAACGGTTGCTCGCATCATTTGCTATTGCCAGCAACAGTGTGCCCTTGTACTGCCCGGTCAAGAACGTACCATCGACGGCGATGACCGGCCTACAATGTTCGAATGCCCTCGTGCATTGCTCGAATGACCAAAATGCACGGTGAAATACCCTCACTCTTTTACTGTCATGCAATGTCATTTTGGTACTAGAAGGCTCCACCACATGCACCATGCCCGGGTTAGTTGCGGCCATCGCTAACAACAACCTACGGACTCGGTTGTATGATTCCTCCCAATCACCGTACAACATCTTGAATGCGGCATGTTTGGCCTTCCATGCCTTCCCATACTTGACGTCGTAGTCCAAGAGGGATTTCACCGTATCTTGCACGGACTTAATGCTCATGATAGGAAGTGATGATATCTTCGCCGAGAGCTTGTATGCAATGAACTTGGATGTGAGTTGACGGTGGTCCGGTTGCGCATCCTTGCCATCAAGCTTCGGCCCCCGGCACATGTGAGTGGCTACGCAACTTGTTATGCGCCAAGAGTGCCCTTTTTTGAAAGGTTGTGCACGGACAACCCATGGGCACCTTTTATCTACATATTTTAGCGTGTACCGCTTCTTCAAGTCCGAGTGAACAACGGTGTAAGGGCGATGATGCTTAATCGAGAACTCCTTCAACCATACCTTCAGTTCCAAGAAGGTATCAAATGTGAGCCCTTTAGAGATCATAGCCGTCCTACCATCCACATCTCTCTTGAAAATTAGCCTAGCTCGAAGAAGTAAAATTTTGCCACCATAAACCACGGCTCCATCTGCAAGACTAACATCATGAAACAATGGTATTCGAATATCCCGACTGGTTACCTTCTTGAAGATCTCGGCTCTTTCGGCCTCCTTAGTCGTCAAGCCATCCTCATCAAGTTCCTCATCGGGTCCATCATCATCCGAGTCCGACGCATAGCATCGAGAATAAGGAATGGAGTGGTCCATCTCCTCTTGCGTCAAATATGTATCCAAATTATCGACATTGTTGTCATTCAGCTCGAAACCATTATCACCATCGTCAGCATGCTCATCACACTCCTTCTCCAACGGAGGATCTTGGGCAATGGGAGATTGGACAATGGGAGATTCGGTGGCTTCTTCTTGGCTCATGGGTGGTGGACTCCTAGCTTGAACGAGGGAGGAGCGCCGGTTAAGGTCAAGCTCGATACGAGCATCAACCCTCTTAGTTGCAAACAACTCCAAAGCCTTCTTATCCACATGATGAACGTGAACAATTCTTTCCATCCCCTACTATAATGTGAACAACACATACATACATGTGTTCATTAGTTACCATAATCTTTACTATTAAACGGGGATCGGTGGTGGTCGTATGTAAATAAATCTTGGTACCTCAGAAAAATCAACGTCCTATGGATGAGAAAAACCGGAAGCCCGCAATCCATCCGAGATCAAGCGAAGAAAACCGCCTAGACCAGCGCAGATCACGTACGGAGCGCTCCCGGCCCGCATAAAAACCACCGTCACCACCGTCCCGAACTCGCACAAAAAAGACCGGCAGCATCCGACCTCCCGTCCCAAAGTCGAACTCTCCTACCGGATCAATTCTAGCTCGATTTCCTTTGATTTCTTGGCCGATCCTACAAAATCCTCTCATATAAGCCTGCCGATCAGGTGGTCGGCGCGCGCCCGCATCAGGGACAGGTCGGCGGTCGCCATGTCCCGCGCCTCCCGCCAGCCCTTGGAGATGAAGGCGAACGCGCCGCCGTCAAATAAATTCGACCTCAAATAAAACATCTGAGGCACGAAGGTCGCACACGGCATGGCGACGCCCGCCGATCCGCGAGCGGAACCTCGTTGTGTACAGATGCGCTATCTGAACCTGCAGCCTCATGTTCGGCCGTTGGGCAGCGTCAAACCAATGAGCAGTAAAACAAGCAGGAACCCAGAGCATGGTGGCTTACCGTTCTTCCCCTCTGGCTAGAAAACTGACTTCCTGCTCGCGCTGGTATAGTCTGGTGTATGTTTGGGCAGGTTTGCATCTTCTTGCCATCTCTCCGTTGGCGGAGACCGGAGAACAAATTACTCAATTAGCATTTCTGTAGTCTTGAGCTGTATCATCTCAAGTTTGGACCGACTTGTATCCGGTGACAAATTTGGTGTCTCAGACTTCCTGTTGTAACCGGTTAATCTATAATATTTCGTTAATTTTACTATCTTCCCCGAAATCCTTAAGAATAACTGAACTCTATGGTTTTGTTTCCAAATTTAACTGGAAAAACAGGGCAGTTACTAATGCCTGTACTATATTATTATATTTTGTGGCAAAGCTCCATGCTCGCTAATCCTTTCACAGAGGTAATTGGTTCCATAATATTAACATATTCCCTTTAACACAAAAAATCCTTTCACATAGGACCTCTACGGCCGTTGTCAGAGAGACTCAAAATTCTTCATAAGTACCCAACTAAATGTACTAGGTAGTTGCGTAGGAACGTGAAAGTTATTTTAAATTTAGAATGATTCCGTAGCAACGCACGGGCATTCAGCTAGTCAACATAATCTACCCATACAACCTAGCACACTACCATTTCTCCTATTTCAACAAACCCTAACATCCAACCAAATCCACATCCACCCTCAAATTAACCTAGGGTTTCACATCTAGGGTTTCACTTGTAGATTCAACCAAATACATCAAATCATTGGATGAAAAGAAGGGGAACGGAGGAGATTACCTCAAGGAACGGGTTGGGAACGATCTCCACGGGCAAATCTGATGAAATCCAAGAGATTTGGCTAGGGATTTGAGGGGGGAGAGAGAGAGAGCCGGCCGCTTCTTCTTTCACCGAGCGAAACAGAGAGAGGATAATGGTTGGGTCGGGCTGGGACGGGCTCACGCGGCCACACATAAGTGGATGTGTGGCGCCCTTGGCGTCGGCGCCGCACTTTGAATGTGTGGCGCTGATGGGAGCGGCGCCACACATCCTGTCATGTCAGCGTCGGACCACACATCAGCGTCGACCACGCCACGTCGAATGGATGAGTGGCGCCGCTCGCACGGACGCCACACAGTGAGGTGTGGCGCCGATGGGAGGGGCGCCATACAAAAGGGTTAGATGAGTGAAATAGTTTGTCCAGAGAATCAGTTTGTGCTTTTCTTTCACAAAAGGGTTATTTTTATCAAAATTGCCGCTCTCTACCCCTTCCAGATTCGCCTGTCACGGAAGCTGACAGCGCAGGGGCTCTAGATCTTCTACATTAGGCATCCCTGACCATGTTCCTGTGCAGAGTGCTCCTATGCAGCCTATGGGGAGTTTCCCTCTGCGACCAGGTACTCGTGCATCCAAATGAATTATCAAACCCAAAGAATACAAAGATGGTACAATTCGTTGGATTTTATCGGTGTCTATAGAGTAAACTACTAATCCTGATGATGCTCTTGCTAATACAAATTGGAGAGAGGCTATGAATGTAGGGCGCGTTTGGTTCACGTTTTCGCTTAGCCAGGCCCCGAAACAACGCACGTTCTTGGCCCAGTGGAGCCTGACCCATTGGAAACGGTGCAAAATACGTAGTTCCCACTTTGTTTGGTATCCTGGGCCGAAATTTCTGGACTGGGAAGACATTTTGAGCTGGTCGTTTGGTTGTGGCTGCGTCCTGCATGCATGTGAGGCTGCCATGTGAGGGCCCAACAACCTAGCACTGAAAACCAAGGGAATCTTCATGCGTTTTTGTTTGCTACGGGCCTGGACCCAGAGAAACTGCCGATTCGGGCGTACCTGTGGAGTCTGGCCCGAGGCCCTTTCTGACTGCTTTAAGGTCCGTGTTGTGCAGGCAATTTTGGGTCATGTTGTTTGGTTGCCCACGAAAAAAGGAATCTTTCTCATCCCATGCAGTCTATCAACTTTCATGCAGGCTACCAACGCACCCATAGAGTATGATGCCCTTACGATGAATAAAACATGAAGCTCGTTCCACCACTACATGGTGCTAATGTCATTGATTTTTGTTGGATATACAAAGTAAAAAAAAAGTCAGATGGCTCTATTGATAGGTAGAAGGCTGACTGGTAGCCAAAAGTTTTAAGCAACACTATGGAATAGATTATGAGGATAGCTTCAGTGATAGTTAAGATTGCTAATATTCGACTTGTTTTGTCAGTTGAGGATGGAGTTTGCGACAACTACATGTCAAAAACACGTTTTTGCATGGTGTTTTCGAAGAGGAGGTCTACATGAAACAACCACCTGGGTATGAAAACAAAAACATGCCAAATTATGTTTACAAGCTTGTCAATGCACTATATGGTCAAACAGGCGCCTCAAGCATGGTATTCTCGGCTAAGTACTCAACTTGTATCTTTTGGTTTTGTTGCGTTGAAATCTGACACATCTCTATTCATCTATCACAAGTCATCTATCACTATCTTCATACTTATCTATGTTGATGATATCATAGTCGCCGGTTGTTCTCAAGCTGCAACTGATGAAGGATTTGAGTAAGGAGTTTGCACGTGTTGGTATGATAGATTGTAAAGGCTCACATACACCGCTCTCAGGGGTTACATTCATGAAGTCCTCTTCTACACTGGTTAGTGATTTCTCAGATGCAGACTGGACAGGTTGTGTGGATGATCGTCGATCCACCGGAGGTTTCGCCGTGTTCTTTGGACCAAATTTAATTTTCTGGGAGTGCAAAGAAGCAAGCTACAGTTTCTAGGTCCAGTACCGAGGCAGAGTACAAATCAGTGGCAAATGCTACTGCTGAGATAATCTAGGTATAGTCTTTGCTTAAGGAACTTGGAGTGAAATTGTCCCGGCAGTCGTGTTTGTGGTGCAATAATATGGGAGCAACATATCTGTGAGCAAATCATGTGTTTCACTTTCATGCAAGAGCAAAATAGATTTTCACTTTGTCAGAGAACGAGTGACATAGGCATCCCCGATGGGGCTGCCGAAGATGGTACCCGGGGTTTACTGAAGGCCCATGAAGTCGAAGAATATGAAGTTCGGAAGCCCAATTAGTTGTTAAGGAAAGATAGAATTGTATTAGGAATAAAGAGATTTGTAACTTTACGGGTTGAACTCAAAGAGTCTCCCGGAATCTGTAAACTTGTGTAATACGAAACACTCGGCTCCGCCTCCTATATAAGGGGGAGTCGAGGGACAAAGAGAGGATCGAATCATTGTCAACACAACCGTAGTTTTCATAAGCAGTCGAGTACTTTTCCGGCTGAAACCCTCGAGATCTACTTGCCCTCTACTTCCGACAAAACCCTAGTCTACAACTTGTAGGCATTGACAAGTCGATACCTTGTCAATTGGCGCCGTCTGTGGGAACTAGAGGCGACAAGGATCTGATCTCGATGGCACGCTCAACATCGTCGACATCTTCGGTGGGAAGCAACGCATTGGACAGAGGTAAACGGATCGAAACTGATCTAGTCGGTTTTGTTCCTCACCCGCCCTCCCGTATGGATGCATATGCATATCTGGAGGATCCCATGGAGATGAGGTTCGGGAGGTTCCACTTCCGCGTCGGAAAAGAAGGGTCGCATCGTCACGAGGTTCCGGTTTCGTCAGGATCATCGGCGGCCGATTCTGATTTTTCGGGGTCATCGCCATCGTTCAAGATCGACGCCGAGGAAATTTCGTCGCCACGCTTCGACAAGTCATCAACAAGCGGAGAACTCGTCAAGATCTTCGGCGGCATGTCTTTCAAGTCGTGTGCGGACTCTAGTATAAACAGCGACTCAGACAGCATCGACAACTACAACTTCATCGACAGATCTACTTCTGTTTGCGAGGTCTTCACCGATCTATACGACGGTGTCACCAATCCCAGCAAAGATACAGCTTCAAAATATCATCAAGTTTATGTAGTTGGAGAAGCAAGTCGCCCGGAGGAAACATCGGAGGCTTTCGATGATGTGGGAAATCCATATGTCGATCCCGCTGATCTCATGCGAGGTTTGGGCACTAAATATGTCAGGCCTACACCGCGATTAAGGGTGCAACTCCCGCAGGAAGCTTGGGACAGAGCAGCAAGAGCTACGGACGGCACAGAGCCGATGAATACGACGGCAACAGCCGAAGAACTGCAAGCGTATCAATATAAACTCGCCCGTGCCGGACGAGAACTCGAAAAGCAGACAGCTGAGCTTAATAGGAGAAAGGCCGCAACCTCTGCGTCAAGCCGAAGAAGGGCAGAGCTGAGCCGACAGTCAGGAACTTCAGGAGATAATCACAGAGACACTCGAAATAGGGTAAGATCGCGGCTGCAGAATATACCTGAAGCCGAGAGGGACCATCTTATCCAAAACCTCGACATGTCTTTTATGTCAATAGACACAAGAGGAAACATTATCCCCAAAACACCGGAAGCTGGATATATGGCGACACAGGCCTCCATACTGGCGAACAGGCTACCACCAGGAGATCCGAAAGAGGCATTATATAACATGGCCATGGCAGGAGTCGGAGTCATGGGGACATCATTTGCAGGAACAAGTACACCTCCCGAAGGTGCCGCAAGATAAAATAGTCCATGACCTACAGCGGTGGTTGATACGTCTCCGACGTATCGATAATTTCTTATGATCCATGCCACATTATTGATGTTATCTACATGTTTTATGCACACTTTATGTCATATTCGTGCATTTTCTGGAACTAACCTATTAACAAGATGCCGAAGTGCCGATTCTTTGTTTCTGCTGTTTTTGGTTTCAGAAATCCTAGTAACGAAATATTCTCGGAATTGGACGAAATCAAAGCCCAGGGGCCTATTTTTCCACGAAGCTTCCAGAAGTCCGAAGGAGAGACGAAGAGGGGCCACGGGGTGGCCAAACCCTAGGGCGGCGCGGCCCCACCCCTGGCCGCGCCGGCCTATGGTGTGGGCCCCCCGTGCCGCCTCTTGACCTGCCCTTCCGCCTACAAATAGCCTCCGTGACGAAACCCCCAGTACCGAGAGCCACGATACGGAAAACCTTACTGAGACGCCGCCACCGCCGATCCCATCTCGGGGGATCCAGGAGATCGCCTCCGGCACCCTGCCGGAGAGGGGAATCATCTCCCGGAGGACTCTACACCGCCATGGTCGCCTCCGGAGTGATGAGTGAGTAGTCTACCCCTGGACTATGGGTCCATAGCTGTAGCTAGATGGTTGTCTTCTCCCCATTGTGCTATCATTGTCGGATCTTGTGAGCTGCCTAACATGATCAAGATCATCTATCTGTAATTCTATATGTTGCGTTTGTTGGGATCCGATGAATAGAGAATACTTGTTATGTTGATTATCAAAGTTATATCTACGTGTTGTTTATGATCTTGCATGCTTTCCGTTACTAGTAGATGCTCTGGCCAAGTAGATGCTTGTAACTCCAAGAGGGAGTACTTATGCTCGATAGTGGGTTCATGCCTGCATTGACACCTGGGACAGTGACAGAAAGTTCTAAGGTTGTGTTGTGCTGTTGCCACTAGGGATAAAACATTGATGCTATGTCTAAGGATGTAGTTGTTGATTACATTACGCACCATACTTAATGCAATTGTCTGTTGCTTTGCAACTTAATACTGGAGGGGGTTCGGATGATAACCTGAAGGTGGACTTTTTAGGCATAGATGCAGTTGGATGGCGGTCTATGTACTTTGTCGTAATGCCCAATTAAATCTCACTATACTCATCATGATATGTATGTGCATGGTCATGCTCTCTTTATTTGTCAATTGCCCAACTGTAATTTGTTCACCCAACATGTTGTTTATCTTATGGGAATGACACCTCTAGTGAACTGTGGACCCCGGTCCAATTCTCTTTACTGAAATACAATCTACTGCAATACTTGTTCTACTGTTTTCTGCAAACAATCATCTTCCACACAATACGGTTAATCCTTTGTTACAGCAAGCCGGTGAGATTGACAACCTCACTGTTTCGTTGGGGCAAAGTACTTTGGTTGTGTTGTGCAGGTTCCACGTTGGCGCCGGAATCTCTGGTGTTGCGCCGCACTACATCCCGCCGCCATCAACCTTCAACGTGCTTCTTGACTCCTACTGGTCCGATTAAACCTTGGTTTCTTACTGAGGGAAACTTGCCGCTGTGCGCATCACACCTTCCTCTTGGGGTTCCCAACGGACGTGCCAACCACACGCATCAAGCAAATTTCTGGCGCCGTTGCCGGGGAGATCAAGACACGCTGCAAGGGGAGTCTCCACTTCTCAATCTCTTTACTTTGTTTTTGTCTTGCTTATTTTTATTTACTACTTTGTTTGCTGCACTAAATCAAAATACAAAAAAATTAGTTGCTAGTTTTACTTTATTTGCTATCTTGTTTGCTATATCAAAAACACAAAAAAATTAGTTTACTTGCATTTACTTTATCTAGTTTGCTTTATTTACTACTGCTAAAATGGCCAACGCTGAAAATACTAAGTTGTGTGACTTCACAACCACAAATAATAATGATTTCTTATGCACACCTATTGCTCCACCTGCTACTACAGCAGAATTCTTTGAAATTAAACCTGCTTTCTTTGAATCTTGTTATGCGAGAGCAATTTTGCAGTGTTAGTTACGATGATGCTGCTGCCCATCTTAATAATTTTGTTGCACTATGTGAAAGGCACAAATATAACGATGTAGATGGTGATAGTATTAAACTCAAATTGGTCCCGTTCTCCTTAAGAGGAAGAGCTAAAGATTGGTTGCTATCTCTCGCCTCAGAATAGTATTGATTCATGGACTAAATGCAAGGATGCTTTTATTGGTAGATATTATCCCCCTGCTAAAATTATATCTTTGAGGAGTAGCATAATGAATTTTAAACAATTAGATACTGAACATGTTGCTCAAGCTTGGGAAAGAATGAAATCTCTGGTTAAAAATTGCCCAACCCATGGACTGACTACTTGGATGATCATCCAAACCTTCTATGCAGGACTAAATTTTTCTTCACGGAATCTATTGGATTCAGCTGCTGGAGGTACCTTTATGTCCATCACTCTTGGTGAAGCAACAAAGCTTCTTGATAATATGATGATCAACTACTCTGAATGGCACACGGAAAGAGCTCCACAAGGTAAGAAGGTAAATTACGTCGAAGAAACCTCTTCCTTGAGTGATAAGATTGATGCTATTATGTCTATGCTTGTGAATGATAGGACTAATATTGATCCTAATAATGTTCCATTAGCTTCATTGGTTGCACAAGAAGAACATGTTGATGTAAACTTCATTAAAAATAGTAATTTCAACAACAATGCTTACCGGAACAATTCTAGTAACAACTATAGGCCATATCCTTATAATAATGGCAACGGCTATGGTAATTCTTATGGGAATTCTTATAACAATAATAGGAGTTCACCCCCTGGACTTGAAGCCATGCTTAAAGAATTTATTAGTACACAAACTGCTTTTAACAAATCTGTTGAAGAAAAGCTTGGGAAAATTGATATACTTGCTTCTAAAGTCGATAGTCTTGCTGCTGATGTTGATCTTTTGAAATCAAAAGTTATGCCTAATGAGAATCATCATAATAAAATTGTTACTACAGCAAATGCCATTCAAGTTAGAATTAATGAGAATATAAGATTAATGGCTGAACTGCGTGCTAGGTGGGATAGAGAAGAAAATGAAAAACTAGCTAAAGAGAAGAATGTAGCTAAAGTTTGGACTATTACCACCACTAGTAATGCTAATGCTACACATGTTGCTGCACCTCCTACTAATACTAATAAAAGAATTGGTGTTAGCAATGTTTCCACTTCTAATGCAAAGCTAGAAACCGCTTGAAAGCTAAAATCATTGAAATCGCCTGTGATAAAGCTGCTGAAATTTTTTCCAACATTGGGGATGATGATCCCATTGCTTTAGATTATAATGGTTTGAATTTTGATGATTGCCACATCTCTGAAGTTATAAAGTTCTTGCAAAAACTTGCTAAAAGTCCTAATGCTAGTGCTATAAATTTGGCTTTCACGCATCATATTACAAATGCTCTCATAAAAGCTAGAGAAGAGAAACTAGAGCGTGAAGCCTCTATTCCTAAAAAGCTAGAGGATGGTTGGGAGCCCATCATTAAGATGAAGGTTAAAGATTTTGATTGTAATGCTTTATGTGATCTTGGTGCAAGTATTTCTGTTATGCCTAAGAAAATTTATAATATGCTTGACTTGCCACCGCAGAAAAATTGTTATGTTAATCTTGCTGATCATTCTACAAAGAAACCTTTAGGTAAAGTTGATAATGTTCGCATTACCGTTAACAATAACCTTGTTCCCGTTGATTTTGTTGTCTTGGATATTGAATGCAATGCATCTTGTCCCATTATATTGGGAAGACCTTTTCTTCGAACTGTTGGTGCTACTATTGATATGAAGGAAGGTAATATAAAATATCAATTTCCTCTCAAGAAAGGTATGGAACACTTCCCTAGAAAGAGAATGAAGTTACCTTTTGATTCTATTATGAGAACAAATTATGATGTTGACACTTCATCTCTCGATAATACTTGATACACACTTTCTGCGCCTAGCTGAAAGGCGTTAAAGAAAAGCGCTTATGGGAGACAACCCATGTTTTTACCTACAGTACTTTGTTTTTATTTTGTGTCTTGGAAGTTGTTTACTACTGTAGCAACCACTCCTTATCTTAGTTTTGTGTTTTGTTGTGCCAAGTTAAGCCGTTGATAGAAAAAGTAAGTACTAGATTTGGATTACTGCGCAGTTCCAGATTTCTTTGCTGTCACGAATCTGGGTCTACCTCCCTGTAGGTAGCTCAGAAAATTAAGCCAATTTACGTGCATGATCCTCAGATATGTACGCAACTTTCATTAAATTTGAGCATTTTCATCTGAGCAAGTCTGGTGCCATTTTAAAATTCGTCAATACGAACTGTTCTGTTTTGACAGATTCTGCCTTTTATTTCGCATTGCCTCTTTTGCTATGTTGGATGAATTTCTTTGATCCACTAATGTCCAGTAGCATTATGCAATGTCCAGAAGTGTTAAGAATGATTGTGTCACCTCTGAATATGTCAATTTATATTGTGCACTAACCCTCTAATGAGTTGTTTCGAGTTTGGTGTGGAGGAAGTTTTCAAGGATCAAGAGAGGAGTATGATGCAACATGATCAAGGAGAGTGAAAGCTCTAAGCTTGGGGATGCCCCGGTGGTTCACCCCTGCATATATCAAGAAGACTCAAGCGTCTAAGCTTGGGGATGCCCAAGGCATCCCCTTCTTCATCGACAACATTATCAGGTTCCTCCCCTGAAACTATATTTTTATTCCATCACATCTTATGTGCTTTTTCTTGGAGCGTCAGTTTGTTTTTGTTTTTGTTTTGTTTGAATAAAATGGATCCTAGCATTCACTTTATGGGAGAGAGACACGCTCCGCTGTAGCATATGGACAAGTATGTCCTTGGTTTCTACTCATAGTATTCATGGCGAAGTTTCTCCTTCGTTAAATTGTTATATGGTTGGAATTTGAAAATGATACATGTAGTAATTGCTATAAATGTCTTGGGTAATGTGATACTTGGCAATTGTTGTGCTCATGATTAAGCTCTTGCATCATATGCTTTGCACCCATTAATGAAGAAATACATAGAGCATGCTTAAATTTGGTTTGCATATTTGGTTTCTCTAAGGTCTAGATAATTTCTAGTATTGAGTTTGAACAACAAGGAAGACGGTGTAGAGTCTTATAATGTTTTCAATATGTCTTTTATGTGAGTTTTGCTGCACCGGTTCATCCTTGTGTTTGTTTCAAATAAACCTTGCTAGCCTAAACCTTGTATCGAGAGGGAATACTTCTCATGCATCCAAAATACTTGAGCCAACCACTATGCCATTTGTGTCCACCATACCTACCTACTACATGGTATTTTCCGCCATTCCAAAGTATATTGCTTGAGTGCTACCTTTAAAATTCCATCATTCACCTTTGCAATATATAGCTCATGGGACAAATAGCTTAAAAACTATTGTGGTATTGAATATGTAATTATGCACTTTATCTCTTATTAAGTTGCTTGTTGTGCGATAACCATGTTCATCGGGACGCCATCAACTATTCGTTGTTGAATTTCATGTGAGTTGCTATGCATGTCCGTCTTGTCTGAAGTAAGAGAGATCTACCACCTTATGGTTAAGCATGCATATGTTAGAGAAGAACATTGGGCCGCTAACTAAAGCCATGATCCATGGTGGAAGTTTCAGTTTTGGACATATATCCTCAATCTCAAATGAGAAAATTATTAATTGTTGTTACATGCTTATGCATAAAAGAGGAGTCCATTATCTGTTGTCTATGTTGTCCCGGTATGGATGTCTAAGTTGAAGAATAATCAATAGCGAGAAATCCAATGCGAGCTTTCTCCTTAGACCTTTGTACAAAGTGCATAGAGGTACCCCTTTGTGACACTTGGTAAAAACAGTGCATTGTGATGATCCGGTAGTCCAAGCTAATTAGGACAAGGTGCGGGCACTATTAGTACACTATGCATGAGGCTTGCAACTTATAAGATATAATTTACATGATACATATGCTTTATTACTACCGTTGACAAAATTGTTTCATGTTTTCAAAATCAAAGCTCTAGCACAAATATAGCAATCGATGCTTTTCCTCTATGAGGACCATTCTTTTACTTTCAATGTTGAGTCAGTTCACCTATTTCTCTCCACCTCAAGAAGCAAACACTTGTGTGAACTATGCATTGATTCCTACATACTTGCTTATTGCACTTATTATATTACTCTATGTTGACAATATCCATGAGATATACATGTTACAAGTTGAAAGCAACCGCTGAAACTTAATCTTCTTTTGTGTTGCTTCAATGCCTTTACTTTGAATTATTGCTTTATGAGTTAACTCTTATGCAAGACTTATTGATGCTTGTCTTGAAGTGCTATTCATGAAAAGTCTTTGCTTTATGATTCACTTGTTTACTCATGTCATATACATTGTTTTTATCGCTGCATTCACTACATATGCTTTACAAATAGTATGATCAAGATTATGATGGCATGTCACTCCAGAAATTATCTGTGTTATCGTTTTATCTGCTCGGGACGAGCAGAACTAAGCTTGGGGATGCTGATACGTCTCCGACGTATCGATAATTTCTTATGATCCATGCCACATTATTGATGTTATCTACATGTTTTATGCACACTTTATGTCATATTCGTGCATTTTCTGGAACTAACCTATTAACAAGATGCCGAAGTGCCGCTTGTCGTTTTCTGCTGTTTTTGGTTTCAGAAATCCTAGTAACGAAATATTCTCGGAATTGGACGAAATCAAAGCCCAGGGGCCTATTTTTCCACAAAGCTTCCAGAAGTCCGAAGGAGAGACGAAGAGGGGCCACGGGGTGGCCAAACACTAGGGCGGCGCGGCCCCACCCCTGGCCGCGCCGGCCTATGGTGTGGGCCCCCCGTGCCGCCTCTTGACCTGCCCTTCCACCTACAAATAGCCTCCGTGACGAAACCCCCAGTACCGAGAGCCACGATACGGAAAACCTTACTGAGACGCCGCCACCGCCGATCCCATCTCGGGGGATCCAGGAGATCGCCTCCGGCACCCTGCCGGAGAGGGGAATCATCTCCCGGAGGACTCTACACCGCCATGGTCGCCTCCGGAGTGATGAGTGAGTAGTCTACCCCTGGACTATGGGTCCATAGCTGTAGCTAGATGGTTGTCTTCTCCCCATTGTGCTATCATTGTCGGATCTTGTGAGCTGCCTAACATGATCAAGATCATCTATCTGTAATTCTATATGTTGCGTTTGTTGGGATCCGATGAATAGAGAATACTTGTTATGTTGATTATCAAAGTTATATCTACGTGTTGTTTATGATCTTGCATGCTTTCCGTTACTAGTAGATGCTCTGGCCAAGTAGATGCTTGTAACTCCAAGAGGGAGTACTTATGCTCGATAGTGGGTTCATGCCTGCATTGACACAGGACAAGGATGAGAAAGTTCTAAGGTTGTGTTGTGCTGTTGCCACTAGGGATAAAACATTGATGCTATGTCTAAGGATGTAGTTGTTGATTACATTACGCACCATACTTAATGCAATTGTCTGTTGCTTTGCAACTTAACATCTTTTGGAGGGGGTTCGGATGATAACCTGAAGGTGGACTTTTTAGGCATAGATGCAGTTGGATGGCGGTCTATGTACTTTGTCGTAATGCCCAATTAAATCTCACTATACTCATCATGATATGTATGTGCATGGTCATGCTCTCTTTATTTGTCAATTGCCCAACTGTAATTTGTTCACCCAACATGCTGTTTATCTTATGGGAGAGACACCTCTAGTGAACTGTGGACCCCGGTCCAATTCTCTTTACTGAAATACAATCTACTGCAATACTTGTTCTACTGTTTTCTGCAAACAATCATCTTCCACACAATACGGTTAATCCTTTGTTACAGCAAGCCGGTGAGATTGACAACCTCACTGTTTCGTTGGGGCAAAGTACTTTGGTTGTGTTGTGCAGGTTCCACGTTGGCGCCGGAATCTCTGGTGTTGCGCCGCACTACATCCCGCCGCCATCAACCTTCAACGTGCTTCTTGACTCCTACTGGTCCGATTAAACCTTGGTTTCTTACTGAGGGAAACTTGCCGCTGTGCGCATCACACCTTCCTCTTGGGGTTCCCAACGGACGTGCCAACCACACGCATCAGTGGTTCAGAATCCCCCAAGAACATCGGCAAGAGATACAACGACACAGGAGCGGGTTGATAGGGCGCGCCAAGAAAGGAGAGAACGTCGGCAGTCACCAGAAGTTGACGAGGAGGAGATGTGCGGACTCCCTTGTTTTACATGACGAGCTCGCAAAACGCGGGTACCATCTGGTTTCAAATTACCCGACAACTACAAGAAGTTCAATGGTTTGCAAGACCCGGAGGACTGGCTAGTCGACTACTTGGAAACAGTGAAGTTGACAGGTGGAACCAAAGCAACTGCCATGCAGAGTATCCAGGTGTATTTGAGTGGTGCGGCACGATCATGGATCAAGAAGCTACCACCTGGATCCATCGACAGCTGGTAGACCTTTGAGGATATGTTCGTGAAAAATTTCCTGTCAACATGCAAGAAACCTGCGTCAATAGAACAATTGAGAGCTTGTCGACAGAAGTATGATGAGTCGATGAGGATGTACATCTAGAGGTGGAACATCATTATAAACTCGGCAGAAAACATATCTGACGAGAGAGCGATAGATGCTTTTGTCGCTGGGACCCGAAGAAAAGATTTCATCGAGGACTTGGGAAGGACTAACCCAAAAACCATAGCAGCACTGATGGAAATAGCGAATCGCTGGGCTGATGGAGAAGATGTTGTTCATAATAAACGGCATAGGTCGCCTGAGGAGAACAATCGAAACATTCAAAATAGACGACGATTCTCTCGCCAATACTCTGACTATGACGGTCCCGGCCAAATATCGGCTAGCTTCCGAGGAAATAGCGGAAATAATAATCGAGATGATTATCAAAAAAGTGGAGAACGGCGCAGTGACTACAGAGATAGTCCGTGCCCTAACAGGCAAAACAATGGTCCAAGGTTTTAGAGGCCATACATATCTCCCGAAGAAGTACCCTGGTTGTCATCGGTAACGACGGTCCGTTCCTCGACTTCCCCGCCTTCAGGTAAGGGAGGAAGAGAAGATAGGACTTGGTGTTTCTGCACGATACAAAGATATATCGACAATAAGTTACACCAATAAATCCAGCAAAAAATAGTAGTCAACAAATGCTAAACTTCGAAGGGACAAAAAATAGTTCACCTTGGGAAGGGGTTTGGTGCCGCTATACAGCTCCACGTGACATGAGGTTGGAATGACATCCTTTTTGCTTAGCGAGGAGATTCTTCGGACAAGCCTTTCCAGATCTTTTACTAAAAGATCCTTCGAGAGGCGGTCCACATCTTTGTCGCTAGCATACATCCAGAGAGGGTTCTTGCGAGCCTGTAGAGGCTGCACCCTGATCCTAAGGAAATATGCTGTAATTTGGATACCCGGCAGCTCTTTGCCGCGGGTATTTTGGAGCTCGTGGATACGGGTCATCAGCGCTTCTGTCGCTGTTCTTTCTTCTTCGGTGGCCTCTGCGTCCCAGGATCGGCGGCGGAGAATTTTGGCGCTACCGTCAAAAGGAGCGATGTTATATTCCAGCGAGTCGGGACATTCCTTGCGGACGTACAACCATCTTTTGCGCCACCCTTGCACGGAGTCGGGAAATTTGACATCGAAATACTCGACATCAGGGCGAACGCAAATAACAACACCACCTATGTTGTAGGCGATGTTGTGGGAGCCATTGCGGCAGAGGCAGAAGATGCGCTTCCACAGAGCCTGATACGTCTCAAACGTATCAATAATTTCTTATGTTCCATGCTACTTTTATGATGATACTCACATGTTTTATACACATTATATGTCATTATTATGTATTTTCCGGCACTAACCTATTGACGAGATGCCGAAGAGCCAGTTGATGTTTTCTGCTGTTTTTGGTTTCAGAAATCCTACAAAGGAAATATTCTCGGAATTGGACGAAATCAACGCCCAGGGTCTTATTTTTCCACGAAGCTTCCAGAAGACCAAAAGGGAAACGAAGTGGGGCGACGAGGCGCCAACACAACAGGGCGGCGTGGCCCAGGCCTTGGCCGCGCGGCCCTGGCATGTGGGGCCCTCGTGTCGCCCCTAAACCTACCCTTCCGCCTACTTAAAGCCTTCATCGCGAAACCCCCTGTACCGAGAGACACGATACGGAAAACCTTCCAGAGACGCAGCCGCCGCCAATCCCATCTCGGGGGATTCAGGAGATCGCCTCCGGCACCCTGCCGGAGAGGGGAATCATCTCCCGGAGGTCTCTTCATCGCCATGATCGCCTCCGGATCGATGTGTGAGTAGTTCACCCCTGGACTATGGGTCCATAGCAGTAGCTAGATGGTTTTGTCTTCTCCTCATTGTGCTATCATGTTAGATCTTGTGAGCTGCCTATCATGATCAAGATCATCTATTTGTAATGCTACATGTTGTGTTTGTTGGGATCCGATGAATATTGAATACTATGTCAAGTTGATTATCAATCTATCATATATGTTGTTTATGTTCTTGCATGCTCTCCGTTGCTAGTAGAGGCTCTGGCCAAGTTGATACTTGTAACTCCAAGAGGGAGTATTTATGCTCGATAGTGGGTTCATGCCTCCATTGAATCTGGGACAAAGGATGTGAGAAAGTTCTAAGGTTGTGGATGTGATGTTGCCACTAGGGATAAAACATCGATGCTTTGTCTAAGGATATTTGTGTTGATTACATTACGCACCATACTTAATGCAATTGTCTGTTGCTTGCAACTTAATACCGGAAGGGGTTCGGATGATAACCTGAAAGTGGACTTTTTAGGCATAGATGCATGCTGGATAGCGGTCTATGTACTTTGTCGTAATGCCCTGATTAAATCTCATAGTACTCATCATGATATATGTATGTGCATTGTTATGCCTTCTTTATTTGTCAATTGCCCAACTGTAATTTGTTCACCCAACATGCTAGTTATCTTATGGGAGAGACACCACTAGTGAACTGTGGACCCCGGTCCATTCTTTACATCTGAAATACAATCTACTGCAATTGTTCTTTACTGTTCTTCGCAAACAAATATCATCTTCCACACTATACATCTAATCCTTTGTTTACAGCAAGCCGGTGAGATTAACAACCTCACTGTTACGTTGGGGCAAAGTACTTTGATTGTGTTGTGCAGGTTCCACGTTGGCGCCGGAATCCCTGGTGTTGCGCCGCACTACACTCCGTCACCAATGACCTTCACGTGATCCTTGACTCCTACTGGTTCGATAAACCTTGGTTTCTTACTGAGGGAAACTTGCTTCTATACGCATCATACCTTCCACTTGGGGTTCCCAACGGACGTGTGCTTTACGCGTATCAGAGCCCAATTAGGTTGGACCCCAAGGAAGCACTCGCAAAGTGTGATAAAAATAGAAACGTGGAGGATGGAATTGGGAGTCAGCTGATGGAGCTGCAACCCGTAAACGGAAAGTAGTCCACGGAGAAAATTGTGGATGGGAGCAGAGAGGCCGCGAATAAGATGGTCAACGAAGATAACCCGATATTCCATAGGGGGCGTCGGGTAGCTCTCCACGTTGGGGAAGCGCAGCGCGTCTTTCTTCTTCGTCAGGCCAAGCTTCTTCAGCAGGTTGACATCTTGATTCGAGATCTTGGATCTCTCCCACTCCGAAACTCCCAGATCTTGCGCCGCCATGTTTGCGTCGGAAGTGCTGTGCCTGGTGAGCTTTGGCCGCGGTGGCATCAACAATGGCGTTGGAGGACGTAGGGCAGTGCGTGAGCGCTGGAGCTTTGAGTATGTAGGGGAGATTTTGGCAGAGAAGAGGTGAGCATGGCGCAGCGAAGGGGATTGAAGGAGGAAGAAGACGAGTATTTATAGCAAGTCAGTCGAAGCGCCGCACCGTTGGATGATATGAGAATGGACTTGATTCTTTACACGTGGCTCAAGGGGTAAAAAGGTATTTTTACTGTGAAGGAACTGGACAGGCGCTACAGCGCGCGTGCCAGAAAAAAGCGGAGGACGTGTGTCCCCCACTTGCGCAACGTGTCAAAGTGCCGCAGACTTTGGATCCACAGGTCAGTGACAAGACATAACTCGTGTTTTCCCGATACAGTGGTCGTGGCTATCGTCAGCAATGATGTCACTTTACAACGGAAAAATCTCGGCTGCGGTATATGAAGATTGGCGACAATAATGGAATAATGGTAATCTCGAGAGCTTTTGACCAAACAAAAGTTTTTGTTCAAATGCTCGGGGGCTACTTCATGAAGAGTTTTATTAAGAATATCGACAAGGAAATTTCAGGTAGCATAAAAAAAGAGATGAGAGCCTATGATCAAATACAAGCATTTGTTCATATGCTCGGGGGCTACTCTTATCAGAAGTATTGTTTATACTTCTGATAAGAGATAAACATGGACGATAAAAATATAGAGTTCTTCAGTAATGCAAGTTGAGCCTACAGCCAAGTATAAATACTCGACTGTAGCCTCGGGGGCTACTCCCATCGGGAGCGCTGGTCGCGCACCCGATAAAGGTGGAAGAATTTGAGAAGGAGACAATATAGCGACAAAGATGTTAAAACGGTGAGCCTACAACCAAGTACAAGCACTTGGCTGTAGCCTCGGGGGCTACTCCCATCGGGAACGCTGTTCGCGTGCCCGATGAATTTTAGAAACAGCATGATGAGCATATTTTGAGTTATACAAATAACTCTTCATATACTCCCATCGGGAAGACAAGATAAAAATATACAAGTCATCTGATGACTCGATTAAATGTGCTATTCCATCAGCCGAAAAAGGCACTCGATAATATAATCTCAGAGCGCCTCAGCCGCGAATAATCTCTGAATGCCGCAAAACTTTGCGAAGGTAAGTCCCCGGATCCGTCCTGTGCGGCGTGGCACCGTCTCTGACGGCGGTTTGCTACTTTTTTCCGTATCAACAGATACGAAGAAAAATCCTAATGGACGCGTTAGGTACCCGATAAAATATGACTGGAACTCGACATATGGTAAGACCTTAAGTGGCACATGTCGAGTTACGCCAGTATCCCGAGATCATGTCCAGGGACGTGATTTTGAAGTAGGTTTTGGCGGATTGCCACAAGAGCAGTTAACTAGTACCTGATCCGTCAGATGAACTAGCCCCAATTACCGTTATCCCTGTACAATATACAACTGTTTTACTAAGGGTTATGTGTTAACTCGAAGAAGTTATATGATAATTGTAAAGTTGGAGATTTTACCTGATTCTCCAATTCAAGCAAAATCTCGGGGGCTACTGACATAGGCATCCCCGATGGGCCTGCCGAAGATGGTACCCGGGGTTTACTGAAGGCCCATGAAGTCGAAGAATATGAAGTTCGGAAGCCCAATTAGTTGTTAAGGAAAGATAGAATTGTATTAGGAATAAAGAGATTTGTAACTTTACGGGTTGAACTCAAAGAGTCTCCCGGAATCTGTAAACTTGTGTAATACGAAACCCTCGGCTCCGCCTCCTATATAAGGGGGGGGGGGGTCGAGGGACAAAGAGTGGATCGAATCAATGTCAACACAACCGTAGTTTTCATAAGCAGTCGAGTACTTTTCCGGCTGAAACCCTCGAGATCTACTTGCCCTCTACTTCCGACAAAACCCTAGTCTATAACTTGTAGGCATTGACAAGTCGATACCTTGTCAAAGAGTAATGAGGAAACAGTTAGAGATTCGATTTGTTCTTTTCAAGGATTAAATTGCTGATGGTTTTACAAAGTCGCTTCTTGTTCGAAGCTTTGAAAATTTAAGCATAACCTCAACTTAGTTAAATTGTGATTAAGGGAGGGTGTTTTTTTTAAAACACAACATATATATAAAAGCAAGCAAGCCGCCTCATTAAAAACCTTCCAGTCCCCTTCGGTACCCTGGTAAGGAAAAGAGTGCGTAGAAAAATTGCCGCTCACAGTACAGTTACATCATTTGCTAGCACACTTACAATAAAATCAGGGGGATCCTCATGCCACACTACTGATCCAAACCCCTCTGAATGTCTAGCTAAAACATGTGCAGCCATATTTGCTTCCCTGGGTGTATGATTAAACAAGACATGGGTAAAACTACGACACAACAAGGTACAATCTTCATAAATCGCAGCTGCAGGGCCAAAAGAATTCCCGCCTTGGTTCATAACATCAATGACATCCATGCAGTCGGAGTTGACCTCAATCCTATTGCACCCTACCTGACCTACCAAGATGAGACCATCGCGAAGAGCTGTAGCTTCGGCTGCTGCATCGGATATAAACGGAAGCCCACAACAGCTAGCTACGATAAAACTTCCCTTCTCATCGTCAATAATAGCGCATGTACTACGATTTAACTTGACAAAGTCTTCCCTTGGTTTTACCCAACCATGCCTCACAATGCCTTCATTCTTTTTCCGAACGCGAGAGTAATTTAAAGTCAGAGTAAGGATCGCCTGAGCTGTTCTTGGCGGTGCTTGGATAGCCTCACCATGAGACACCTATCTACGTTCCCACCAGATATACCAAACAGCCACGGCGATCAGATCATTCCTCATCAAATCTGGTACGTCGGGTACAGTAGCCTTCTTATCTCGAAGCATCGCTTCCAGGGCCACCCCTCCATTCCTCTCCATAGAACACACATGCGATATGAAATCACCCAGGCCGAGTTTGTGCCAAATTTCAGTAACTCTTGGACAAAGGAAGAAAGCATGGTGGATACTTTCACAATCCGTTTGGCATAAGGTACACTGAGAGCTAGGAATCATGTATCTATTTGCCAAAACCCCGTTGCATGGAATAGCCTCAAGCAAAGATCTCCAGAGATGAATTTTGATTTTTGCAGGGTCATTGAGAGACCATACCGTTTTCCACACAGGAAGATTTGAAGAAGTACCATATCCACTAGTTCTTCTCAGTTTATTTCCATGTTGATGTTCCCATTCAAGATGGTAACATGACCTCGCCGAAAACACCCCAGTTTTTGTATAGTGCCAAGATACAAAATCCTCCATACTGCTTTTAGCAAGCGGAATATTCAGAATTCTCTGGACATCAATAGGCCAAAATAATTCACCCAAAATATCCTCATCCCATGTCTCCGATTCAGCATCGATAAGATCTGAAACTTTGGAAAACACTATGTTCCTTCTTCGAGTTGCAATCATCCTATTCGGGCTACCAGGGACCCAAGGATCACTCCAAATATTAATGTGGGAACCATCCCCCACCCTCCACATATGTCCTCTCTTGAAGGTTTGGATTCCAGCCCAAATGCTTTGCCAAGTGTATGAGCTCCCCTTTTTCAGATTACAATTTAGCATATCACCATCGGGAAAATATTTAGCTCTTAAGACCGAAGCACAAAGAGAGTTTGGATCTGACAGGAGCCTCCAAGCTTGCTTTGACAACATAGCTAGATTGAAACAATGCAAATCTCTAAAACCCATACCCCCTTGGTTTTTTGGCACACACATCTTCCACCACGCAAACCAATGCATATGTTTTTGTTGATCCTCATCTCCCCACCAGAACTGGGACATTGCAGTTATTATCCCTTTGATGGTCTGTTTGGGTAGTTTGAAAACAGACATGGCATATGCAGGAATGGCTTGAATGGCAGCTTTTAACAATGCCTCCTTACCTCCGAAGGACATATTTTTCTCTTTCCAACCACTAAGTAGCTTCAAGACTCGATCAATAAGATGTTGAAAACAATCTGACCTATCCACACCAACAAGAGGTGGAAGATCAAGGTACTTCTCTGTAATCGCCTCAGTCATAATATTCAAAACAGTACACACCTCCCCTTTTGTATCCACATCCGTGCAAGGACTAAAATAAATGCTTGAATTAGCTTCACTTACTAATTGCCCCGATGCAGCACAATAATCATCCAGAGCCCTCTTCAGTCATGTAGCATTCGAAATATCCGCTCTCATAAGTATTAGAGAGTCATCTGCAAAAAGAAGATGTGAGACAGCGGGGGCCTCTCTACAAACTTTCACTCCCAGAATATTACCCATACTTTGTTCAAATTTGAGAAGACTTGATAGACCTTCCGCGCAAAGGAGAAATAAATACGGTGAAAGTGGATCACCTTGGCGGAGCCCCCTTGATGGGTATATGTAATCTGATAAATCATTATTAAGCCAAACTTGGTACCTTACCGACGAGACACAAGCCATAATAAGATCAACCCATCCAGAATCAAAACCTAGCAGCAGCAAAATTCTTCTAAGAAAAGTCCATTCCACTCTATCATAAGCCTTGTGCATATCGAGCTTCACCGTACAAGTACCAAATTTCCCAGTCTTCTTGTTTTTGTGTAACATCCCAAATTTTCAAACAAAGAAGAAAAATGAATTTCCTTTTTCCAAAAATTGGAACCAACAAAAACTTTATTTGAGTTCTATAATGTGCATAGTGCTCATGCCTAAATGTTGTGAGTTTTGCCATGATGCTTATGTGAAGTATTTTGAAATATTCCTAAACCCTAAATCTTGCTCTTTTTCACAATCAAAGATAAAACAAAGAAAAGAAATTAAACTAAAAAGAAAAGCCTATGTGAGCAAATAGCCATATTTGCAAATAATGAACTATGCCATTTTCACTTTACCTCAATGGTTTGAAACCCTTAACAAACTTAACCTAACACTAAATGAATCTAAAACAATGATCATTTCGATCAAAGAGAAATAAAGAAAAAGAAAAAAAAGCAAAAAAAAATCACATATCTGCTTATGGCCATTTTTGCAAAACTTTAACCTAGGCCATTTTAATTTGTTTAAATGGTTTGGAAACCTTACTAAACTAATAAGAATCACTTTTGAATCAAAGAAACCCAAATCAAATCAAAAGATAAATCAAAACCAAGTTACATGTAATAATGGTCACATGTGACAATTTTAACATCTTACCCACTTTGAGCCCTTGTATTAAGAGATTCCAAAACCAAACTTGCTCAATTCTTTTCTCCTCATCCAAGACCTCATCAAGGTGAACAATTTTGGTGTTGACCACCTTGACTAATTCCTTTTCAATTTCTTAATCTAAGCATGCAAAGTGGCAACATCAAAACAGATTCTAGATCATACACATTTTGGATTTTCACAAAACCCCTCAAATTTGCACACCACCACCACCAACAGGAGCCAAACAATATTTTAATCACACCCATAAAAGGATTTGGTAAAATTCAAAAATATTTTTCTTTTGGCCATTTCATCAAACACCTGGTGTGCAATATTTTGGAAAGTGCATACCCTCTAATATCCATCAGATTTTTGACTACACCATCACCACTTTGGTCATCATTGACTTCTCTCCTTGCATCCCCTGAGCAATGCCAGGCATTGGTACCCCTGCTCCATCATGGAAATGCTCAAGACAATCCCATGCCATGTACCTTGCCACCACCATGCCAGTCATCACCACCTTCCCTCTCCTTTTTCACCATGTCTACTGGCTCGCCCACACACCCCTGGTCACGCCTGTACCTGCCCTTGGCCGAGGAGACGCATGCCCTGACTAGAACTCGACGCGCCCAGACGCGCCCAGACACGCCCAGATGCGCCAGGACGCGCCCAGACATGTCACTGGACGCGCCAGTGCACGCCTTCGCGCCGTCGCGTCCGTCCTCCCCTCTCTCTCTCCTCCCGCACACGCACTCCCCTACGCACCAGCTAGCTCCTAGACATGACCATTTGGACGGGGGAGCCCTGTCGCCGTCGTCCTCGTCGTGGACTTCCGCCGTAGTACTGCCCGCTCCCGTCACACTCCTGCACGCCCTCGTCCTCCATTTGCTGTGCCATCACGCTCGTCCTGCTCGCCATGATGCCAGGAACAGCCCCACTACCTCGCCTTGCCCCTTAACCGCCCAGAACGACGTCACCATGGACGACCCGAGCCCACTCCGCAGCACCCTCTCGCCGCTATAAAAGCGGGCCTCCCCCGAGCTATCTCAGGCTCTCAGCACACCACTCCACTCCCCTCTCATCCCTGAGCCTCCTCGACCCTCTCCCTCTCCACATTACCGCCGGTAGCTAGCCAATTGCATCGCCGGAGTCTGCGGAGCCGCCGCGGAAGAAGAAGAGGATTGCCGCCGCCCCAGGAGACGCCGCTTGTACCAGGAGGATCGCCCTCGTCCACAACGTCGCTGCAGCACCTCGCCGATGATCGCCGGAGCGCCGGTGAGCCGCCGACCCCCTAGCCTCGCCGCCAGTAACGTGGGATCTCGCCGGAGACGACGATACATGTGCGCCGTTCGATCCTATTCTAATCCAACACTCCCTGGCTCACGTACCGTTTCGGTGGGTTAAGACTCGCTGACGAGTGGATCCCACTGTGAGGCGGCCCGCTGCGTGCGAGACGCATAGCTGGGCCGGCCCTCTCCCTTTTCTCTCTCGCTGGCCCGTTAGCATTTCCCGCGCAGCCCAACAATTCAAATTTGAATTAATTCGTTTAACTGAATTTCAATACTGGTGCCATGTTCAAACTTTAATAAAACAAAATCTACTGAGCCAAATTTGATGAATTTTATATTGTTGAAAAGCCTATGAAATGCTCTAGTAAACCCCACTGGTCTCAAATCCTAGTTCATTGTAGAGCAATTGCAACAAAAATAACAAGGCAGTAACTTTTCAGAATTCAAACATTTATTAAAAATCAACCATAAACTATTTTGAGTTGATTCCAACTCTCAAAAATCACATTTCATATTTTTGATATGACTATGTAAAAATATGACATGGTTGTTTCATATGATCATGGGCTAGATTCAAATAGTGGCTATGTGGCCATTTCTAGCTCATTTTAATTATTTCAAAAATAGTATTTAAATTCTATGAGATGTAGCATCTCATTTAAATCATTTTTCTACGTAATTCAATGTGAGGTGATGACATTAGTCCTCATGACCCCATATGTTATAACTTGAGAATATTAAATCCTTTTCTAAAATAGTAATGATTAAATGGTATGAGATATTTTATCTCATTTAAATCATTTTCCCAAATGGTAAATATGAAGTGTTGACTTTGGTCAACATGATCTCATACTTATTATTTGAGGATATTAAGCCTTAGTAATTTTCAATGAGAGGAAATTATTGCTCAAAGGAAATAAATAGAAACCCTAGTAAATATTTCAATGAGAGGAAATTACTTTTCAAAGTAAATAATAAATAGAAACCCTAGTGTGGATGCTTGTGATGATGATAGGTCATCTTGTGTGAACCATTATGGTAACTAGTCTACTTAAGTATTTGTTTGGTGATTGTGTACCTCGTATTCATTTATAGACGCTAGTACCGAGTACTACGAGGAAGAAGACTTCTACGAAGAAGAAGAAGAACACCTTGATCAATACACCAACCAAGGCAAGCTATATTATTGCAAGCTATTACCAAGCTACCCTAATTCAAAGCTCTACTAGAGCAAGACACCATTGCAATATTATTTTGTGTTTAAGGATCCAATCCCAAGTTTTATTCTTGCAAGCTTTTACTTTGGTTTATCAAAGTTTATTTTGTTCATAGATCACTTTGGTATAGATATGAAGCATTACAAGAGTATCAAAGTTAGCCTAGAGAATTACAAGTTAGCTAGCACCCCTCATGACTAGTTGCTAGTGCTAAAACTAAAAGTGACTACTCTAGATGGGAACATGTGAATCAAATGACTTTGAAAATCTTAGGATGATGAGTCATTCTATTGAAAGTTTTGAAGGTGAATATGACTTGTGAATGACATGGTGAATTTTGACAAAAACTGATGGTTAGGTTCGGATGCGATACCATTCCAATTTTTAAGTACCCCCACAATACCTGATCATGGGTAGGGCTTAACTAGAAATTTATGTGCTTTAGTATGGGTTCCCTCTAAACAAGCGTCATAGGGGTTATGCCGAGGCTGCCTCCGTTGAAAGTGAAATGACGTGAATTGAGGTGAATGTCCTACCCAAGCCCTGTGCAGTTCCCAGGATGGCGGTTTGCCATGGCTGGGAGGCCAAGCTCATGGGGAGAGGTGCATGTACTAGGGTATGTAAGTGAAAGGTTATGGTTGGTAGTCCGCACACGGAGTGTGATAAATCAGGGCCAGTTAACCCTGATGGATTATTGCAAATGTTGTGGCAAAAGTGTGCGACCTCTACAGAGTGTAAAACTATTCGAATAGCCGTGTCCACGGTTATGGACGATTGGAAATGCCATACTGTTCCGTCATCTGACCATTTTCAAAATGTGACATGTGAAGGGTGACTTGTGACTTGAACTTGAAAGATGAATTTGACCTGAATCACAACAGAGTTGTGGGAATGACACTAATGTTCCCACTTGAGATAGTTAGGCAAATAAAGAGTCTTTTACTACTAAGTGCTTATGAAATAAAACTGGCTTTATGCAGATGAACCTAGAGCTTAGAACCCCCTTACCATTGTTGATAGTACTTACACTAGTATTAGTTTGCGAGTACTTTAAAGTACTCATGGTTGTGTCCCTGGCTATTCAAATAGCCAGACTATGAAGAGGAGTACTGATACGTCTCCAACGTATCTATAATTTCTGATGTTCCATGCTTATTTTATGACAATACCTACATGTTTTGTTCACACTTTATATCGTTTTTATGCGTTTTCCGGAACTAACCTATTGACGAGATGCCGAAGGGCCAGTTGCTGTTTTCTGCTGTTTTTGGTTTCAGAAATCCTACAAAGGAAATATTCTCGGAATCGGACGAAATCAACGCCCAATATCTTATTTTGCCCGGAAGCTTCCAGAGCACCGAAGAGGGGCTAGAGGGGAGCCAGGGGGGCCCCACCCCACAGGGCGGCGCGGCCAAGGGGGGGCGCGCGCCCCCCTAGTGTGTGGGTCCCCCGTGGCCCCTCCGACTCCGCCTCTTCGCCTATTTAGTCGTCCCTGACCTAAATCCTCGACACCGATTGACGAAACCAGAGAAAACCTTCCAGAGCCGCCGCCATCGCGAAACTCCAATTCGGGGGACAGAAGTCTCTGTTCCGGCACCCTGTCGGGACGGGGAATTGCCCCCGGTGTCATCTCCACCGCCGTCTCCACCACCATCTTCACCGCCATTGCTGTCTCCATGATGAGGAGGGAGTAATTCACCCCCGGGGCTGAGGGCTCCGCTGTAGCTATGTGGTTCATCTCTCTCTTTATGTGATCTAGTTGAATATCATCTATGTGCTACTCTAGTGATGTTATTAAAGTACTCTATTCCTCCTCGGTGTAATGGTGACAGTGTGTGCATCGTGTAGTACTTGGCGTAGGTTATGATTGTAATCTCTTGTAGATTATGAAGTTAACTATTGCTATGATAGTATTGATGTGATCTATTCCTCCTTCATAGTGTGATGGTGACAGTGTGCATGCTATGTTAGTACTTGGTTTAGTTGTGTTGATCTATCGTGCACTCTAAGGTTATTTAAACATGAATATCGAATATTGTGGAGCTTGTTAACTCCGGCATTGAGGGTTCGTGTAATCCTACACAATTAGTGGTGTTCATCATCCAACAAAAGAGTGTAGAGTGGCTTTATTATGTGATCAAAGTTGAGAGTGTCCACTAGTGAAAGCAGGATCCCTAGGCCTTGCTTCCAAGCATCGAATCTTCGTGTGTTTACTGTTTTGTTGCATGTTTACTCGCTGTCATATTTTATTCAGATTGCTATTACCACTCATATAAATCCATACTACTTGTATTTCACTATCTCTTCGCCGAACTAGTGCACCTATACATCTGACAAGTGTATTTGGTGTGTTGGGGACACAAGAAACTTCTTGCTTTGTGATTGCAGGGTTGCTTGAGAGGGATATCTTTGACCTCTTCCTCCCTGAGTTCGATAAACCTTGGGTGATCCACTTAAGGGAAACTTGCTGCTGTTCTACAAACCTCTGCTCTTGGAGGCCCAACACTGTCTACAAGAATAGAAGCACACGTAGACATCAAGCACTTTTCTGGCGCCGTTGCCGGGGAGGTAAGGTAAAAGGTATTCACATCCTCCGACTACTAAGCTATTTCCTAGCACTGTTGCCTGTGTGTGAGTGCTCGAAGCTATTTCCTTTAGATCCTGCAATTGCATCTTTTTGTTTCTTGTTTTACACTAGTAAGGCATAATGGAAAATAACAATGAGCTTCTTAATCTTTTTCCTGAGTTAGAATTGTTTGATGCGAAAATTAAAAAACCTATGGAACCTTATTTGCATGCTAGTAGCGATGTTATTAGTATGAATGCAATTACTGCTAATGTTATGGAGAAGTCTAAGCTTGGGGAAGCTAGTTTTTGTGATCTTTTTAGCTTCCCATCTTTAGGGGAGAAAATTTGCTCTGATAATACTTTATCTCCCATATGCGATAACTCTAATGATGCTTGTGATATTTTAAATCCACCTACTGAAAGTATTCCATATAAAATCCCTATGAAAATTATTGAACGTGTTATGGATAACCGCTATGAAGGGGATGGAACTATCCATCCTGGAGATCATTTACTGTTTTTGCATGAATGATGCGGGTTATTCAAGTGTGCAGGTATCTCTATGGATGAAGTGAAGAAGAAACTATTCTCTATGTCGCTGTCTGGTAAAGCGGCGCATTGGTACAAATTGCTGAAGAATGGGGACTCTCTTGATTGGAAGGATATTGTGCCTCTATTTTATTCTAAATTCTATCCTCCAAGTGAAATTCACAAAGACCGGAGCCGCATATATAATTTCTGGCCTCATGATGGAGAGAGTATTGCCCAAGCATGGGGAATATTGAAGTCTTTAATGCTCAAATGCCCCACTCATGAGCTTCCTGGTAATATCATCATTGATAATTTCTATGCAAGACTTTCTTTTCAGGATAAAACCTTGCTAGATACTACTTGTTCTGGATCATTCACGCGCAACAAAGAAGATTTTAAAAGGGACCTTCTTGATCGGATTGAGGAGAACGCTGAAGATTGGGAAAACGACAAAGGTAGAGAGTCAGGTATAAATTATGATTATGAATGCGTTGAAACTTTTATGGATACTGGTGAATTTCAAAATATGAGTGCTACCTATGGTCTTGACTCTCAAGTTGCTGCAAATCTTTATAAAGCTTTTGCCTCTCATTTTGAATTGCCTAGGAAGAATTTTGATAAGTATCATGAACCTTTTAAAGAGGCTTGTATGAAGGATGAAATTGTTGTTAATGATTGCAATAAACATGCTCAAACTCCTAAGAATGCTATTTCCTATAAGCATGTTAATTTTTGTGGAATGCATAGACCTTGTGGAATTAATCAAATCGAAGATGAATATTGTATCCATCATATTAATGAAAAAACTAGAAAGTGGTCTAGGGCGCTAGATGATCTTGGTAAAAAAGTTTGTGACCTCTATCCTTTTATTTGTGAACTTTGTCATAGAGTGGGTCATTTTAATTTTCAATGCTCCTCCAATGATAATTTGAACCCCATGAGTGCTGCAAATTTGTATTGTGATGATGAAATTACTCCTAATCAGCATGATGAACTTACTTTATTTTTGTGGTGTGAAGAGTTATCAAGAAAAATCTCTTTGTTACATATGAGTGATCTTGATATTGATGATGTCCTGCATGGGTGTTTTTCTTATTGCATTGATAATTGCCATACAAATACTTACATACAAAATATTTTAGAAGATGACACTTTGCCAAAATATGATAGGACCGCTGTGTGTTTTGAACTTATTAATGAAATGGAGGAATCCTCCCAAGTTTCTTCTATTGTTTCTGGAAATAAAGCAGATTATGTGGAGAAGCCTCTCATCAAGCCTCTCCCTCCTAAAGAAGGGAACAAGGAGAAGGAGAAGGAGAAGGAGAAGAAGAAGAAGAAGAAGAAGAAGAAGAAGAAGGGAACGAAGAAGAAGAAGAAGAAGAAGAAGAAGAAGAAGGAGAATAAAAAGAAAGAGGTAACAGCATATCCCCGCGTGTATGAGATAACGATAGGTAACCGTAAGTATGTTGCTCCTGATGATTATTATGATAATGAATCTGAGTACAATGATCTTTCTATGCCCTTTACCTACATTAGTGATCATGATTTGAAAGAGCACACTACTTTTGATATTGCAAATCTCTGGGAAACTAATTCTGAAAATGATAATGTTAATAATTGCCATAGTATCAGTACTATCCATGCTTCCTCCCATAATGATATAGAAAGCTCTAAGCTTGGGGATGAGGTGTTTGAAAATCCTTTTGCTACTGATCATTATATGTTTGATACATCTCCTTCTAGTAACAATGATGGTATGGTCACAGATGAACATACTGTGAAAGATAACTATCCTATTTCTTATGATGACACTGTGCCTCCAATCTTTGATGATTATTATAAAGAATGCTATGATATAGGTTATAAATATCCTTATGAAACTTGTCATAGTTATGATTGGGTTGCCAAAAACAATTCCCTTAGTATGCAATTTGTTTACCATGTAAAAATTCTTGATAATAATCTTGCTCCAATTACTATTAATGAGAAGAACTCTTCTTATGCCAAAATTAATGATACTTTTATGCATATGAACCATGATAAGAATGTTTTAAGTGATGGGTATATTGTGGATTTCATCAATGATGCTACTGAAAGTTATTATGAGAGAGGGAAACATGGTTATATGCATCTTAATAATATTAAGTTTCCCCTCTTTATGTTGAGAATCTTGAAGTTACTCTTGTTTTATCCTCTTATGCTTGTCACTTTGTTCTTCATGAATTCATTTGTGTACAAGATTCCTTTTCATAGGAAGCATGTTAGGCTTAAATTTGTTTTGAATTTGCCTCTTGATGCTCTCTTTTGCTTCAAATACTATTTCTTGCGAGTGCATCATTAAAACTGCTGAGCCCATCTTAATGGCTATAAAGAAAGAACTTCTTGGGAGATAACCCATGTGTTTATTTTGCTACAGTAGCTTTGTTTTATATTTGTGTCTTGGAAGTTGTTACTACTGTAGCAACCTCTCTTATCTTAGTTTTGTTGCATTGTTGTGCCAAGTAAAGTCTTTGATAGAAAGGTTGATACTAGATTTGGATTACTGTGCAGAAACAGATTTCTGTCTGTCACGAATTTGGGCAGAATTCTCTGTAGGTAACTCAGAAAAATCTGCCAATTTTTGTGTGTGATCCTCAGATATGTACGCAACTTTCATTAAATTTGAGAATTTTCATTTGAGCAAGTCTGGTGCCTTTTTAAAATTCATCTTTACGGACTGTTCTGTTTTGACAGATTCTGCCTTTTATTTCGCATTGCCTCTTTTGCTATGTGGGATGGATTTCTTTGTTCCATTAACTTCCAGTAGCTTTGGGCAATGTCCAGAAGTGTTAATAATGATTGTGTCACCTCTGAACATGTGAGTTTTTGATTATGCACTAACCCTCTAATGAGTTGTTTTGAGTTTGGTGTGGAGGAAGTTTTCAAGGGTCAAGAGAGGAGGATGATATACTACGATCAAGAAGAGTGAAAAGTCTAAGCTTGGGGATGCCCCGGTGGTTCATCCCTGCATATTTCAAGAAGAATCAAGCGTCTAAGCTTGGGGATGCCCAAGGCATCCCCTTCTTCATCGACAAAATTATCAGGTTCCTTCTCTTGAAACTATATTTTTATTCGGTCACATCTTATGTACTTTACTTGGAGCGTCTGTTTGCTTTTGTTTCTGTTTTTGTTTGAATAAATGCTTGTGTGGGAGAGAGACACGCTCCGCTTTTTCATATGAACACTGGTGTTCTTAGTTCTATCTTTAATGTTCATGGCGGAGTTGAAAACCGCTTCGTTAATTGCTATTTGGTTGGAAACGAAAAATACTTCATGTGGTAATTGGTATAATGCATGTCTTGAATAATTTGATACTTGGCAATTGTTGTGCTCATATGGATCATGTTTAAGCTCTTGCATCATGTACTTTGCACCCATTAATGAAGAATTACATAGAGCTTGTTAAAATTTGGTTTACATGATTGGTCTCTAGAGTCTAGATATTTTCTGGTTAAGGTGTTTGAACAACAAGGAAGACGATGTAAAGTCTTATAATGCTTACAATATGTTCATATGTGAGTCTTGCTGCACCGTTTTATACTTGAGTTTGCTTCAAACAACCTTGCTAGCTTAGCCTTGTATTGAGAGGAATTCTTCTCGTGCATCCAAATCCTTGAGCCAAAAACTATGCTATTTGTGTCCACCATACCTACCTACTACATGGTATTTCTCTGCCATTCCAAGCAAATACTTCATGTGCTACCTTTAAACAATTCAAAAGCTATTATCTCTTATTTGTGTCAATGTTTTATAGCTCATGAGGAAGTATGTGGTGTTTTATCTTTCGATCTTGTCATTTACTTCTGACAGACTTTCACAATGGACTAGTGGCTTCATCCGCTTATCCAATAATTTTGCAAAAAGAGCTGGCAATGGGGTTCCCAGCCCCGATTAATTAACTTGCATTAATAATTCTCTTCGCATGTTTTGCTCTGATCTATCAGTAAGCAACTTAATTTTGCAAATAGACACTCCTTCATGGTATGTGATTGTTGGAAGGCACCCGAGGATTCGGTTAGCCATGGCTTGTGTAAGCAAAAGGTTGGGAGGAGTGTCATCCATAAATAAATAAAAACTAAACTAAAGTACATGTGTAAACAAAAGAGAAGAGGGATGATCTACCTTGCTGGTAGAGATAACGTCCTTCATGGGAGCCGCTCTTGAAAGTCTGGTTGATGAGGTAGTTAGAGTGCCCACTACCATTCGTTGACAACAACAAACACCTCTCAAAACTTTACTTGTATGCTCTCTATATGATTTCAAAACTTAAAAAGCTCTAGCACATGATTTAATCCCTGCTTCCCTCTGCGAAGGGCCTTTCTTCTACTTTATGTTGAGTCAGTTTACCTACTTCTTTCTATCTTAGAAGCAAAAGTACACTTGTGTCAACTGTGCATTGATTCTTACATGTTTACCTATTGCACTTGTTATATTGCTTTATGTTGACAACTATCCATGAGATATACATGTTACAAGTTGAAAGCAATTGCTGAAACTTAATCATCCTTTGTGTTGCTTCAATGCCTTCTACTTTGAATCTATTGCTTTATGAGTAACTCTTATGCAAGTTCTATTGATGCTTGTCTTGAAAGTACTATTCATGAAAAGTCTTTGCTATATGATTCAGTTGTTTAATCATCATCTTCATCATTGCTTCGAATCACTGCATTCATCTCATATGCTTTACAATAATGTTGATCAAGATTATGTTGGTAGCATGTCACTTAAGAAATTATCATTGTTATCGTTTACCTACTCGAGGGCGACTAGGAACTAAGCTTGGGGATGCTTGATACGTCTCCAACGTATCTATAATTCCTGATGTTCCATGCTTATTTTATGACAATACCTACATGTTTTGTTCACACTTTATATCGTTTTTATGCGTTTTCCGGAACTAACCTATTGACGAGATGCCGAAGGGCCAGTTGCTGTTTTCTGCTGTTTTTGGTTTCAGAAATCCTACAAAGGAAATATTCTCGGAATCGGACGAAATCAACGCCCAATATCTTATTTTGCCCGGAAGCTTCCAGAGCACCGAAGAGGGGCCAAAGGGGAGCCAGGGGGGCCCACCCCACAGGGCGGCGCGGCCAAGGGGGGGGCGCCCCCCTAGTGTGTGGGTCCCCCGTGGCCCCTCCAACTCCGCCTCTTCGCCTATTTAGTCGTCCCTAACCTAGATCCTCGACACCGATTGACGAAACCAGAGAAAACCTTCCAGAGCCGCCGCCATCGCGAAACTCCAATTCGGGGGATAGAAGTCTCTGTTCCGGCACCCTGCCGGGACGGGGAATTGCCCCCGGTGTCATCTCCACCGCCGTCTCCACCGCCATCTTCACCGCCATTGCTGTCTCCATGATGAGGAGAGAGTAATTCACCCCCGGGGCTGAGGGCTCCGCTGTAGCTATGTGGTTCATCTCTCTCTTTATGTGATCTAGTTGAATATCATCTATGTGCTACTCTAGTGATGTTATTAAAGTACTCTATTCCTCCTCCACGGTGTAATGGTGACAGTGTGTGCATCGTGTAGTACTTGGCGTAGGTTATGATTGTAATCTCTTGTAGATTATGAAGTTAACTATTGCTATGATAGTATTGATGTGATCTATTCCTCCTTCATAGTGTGATGGTGACAGTGTGCATGCTATGTTAGTACTTGGTTTAGTTGTGTTGATCTATCGTGCACTCTAAGGTTATTTAAACATGAATATCGAATATTGTGGAGCTTGTTAACTCCGGCATTGAGGGTTCGTGTAATCCTACACAATTAGTGGTGTTCATCATCCAACAAAAGAGTGTAGAGTGGCTTTATTATGTGATCAAAGTTGAGAGTGTCCACTAGTGAAAGCAGGATCCCTAGGCCTTGCTTCCAAGCATCGAATCTCCGTTTGTTTACTATTTTGTTGCATGTTTACTCGCTGCCATATTTTATTCAGATTGCTATTACCACTCATATAAATCCATACTACTTGTATTTCACTATCTCTTCGCCGAACTAGTGCACCTATACATCTGACAAGTGTATTTGGTGTGTTGGGGACACAAGAAACTTCTTGCTTTGTGATTGCAGGGTTGCTTGAGAGGGATATCTTTGACCTCTTCCTCCCTGAGTTCGATAAACCTTGGGTGATCCACTTAAGGGAAACTTGCTGATGTTCTACAAACCTCTGCTCTTGAAGGCCCAACACTTTCTACAAGAATAGAAGCACACGTAGACATCAAGTACCAGAACCAAGATGATGGACAGCAGGACGTCTATGATAACTAGGACTACTCCTAACGTCAAGCGTTGCCTGTGGAACAGATGGACCGCTACTACTTCGCTTCCGCTATGTGTTTTGTAATTGATCATTAGATCAACTGTTGTTGTATTAAGACTGGATCATGTGATCCTTTGATGTAAGACGATTATGGTTTGTAATGAATGATGTTCTGTGATATCAATCTATTATATCTCGCAAAAACAATATTCCTGGGATTGCGATGTATGGCATAATAGGCATCTGGACTTAAAAATCCGGGTGTTGACATTTTGATTGCATGATAGCTTTCATATGCTACCAGCACATTATCCGTAATCAGACGTCCCCGAACAAATGCACTTTGTGTGATAGAAATAATATCTAGAAGAAGGAACTTTAGTCTATGAGCAATCAGCTTAGAAATCACCTTATAGACAACATTGCACAGGCTTATGGGATGAAATTGTGTAATAAACTCAGGGCACTCCACTTTTGGAATTAGCACAATTGTGGTATTATTCCAACCCTTTGGGATAACCTTGGAGTTCACCGCAAGGAGGACTTCATCTATCAAATCCTCACCAATAATATGCCAAAACCTCTTGTAAAAAACAGCATGCAATCCGTCTGGTCCCGGGGCCTTAAGATCACCAATATTAAAAAGAGCTTTTTTAACCTCTTCCCTAGTAAACGGTACCATCAGCTTCTCATTCATCTCTCTGAAACACAGGGACTTACTTTGTCTATAACAGCCTGACTTGGATTGGGTACTTCTGATGTGAAAAGATGTTGGAAATAGTTAGAGGCCAGATTCAGCATTTGTCCCTCGTCATCAAGTACATTACCCGCATCATTCTTCAGACATTTGATAAAATTCCGTTTCCTCCTAGCAGAAGCGAACCGATGAAAGAATGCAGTATTTTGATCACCATGCTTCAACCAATTCACACGGCCTCGCTGCACCCAATACAATTCCTCTTTCTCAAGAAGGTTTTCAATTTGCAATTGTAAGTCCCGCTGCTTAGCCACCGCCTCATCTGACAGAGGTCCAGCTAACACCCGATTTAATTCAGCTCGTAATTCTCTCAGCCTTTTCCTTGGACCCTTCAGCACGTTTTTATCCCATGCATGTAAGGCTTCATGAACCTCCTGTACATGATCGCCTAATGATGCCTCCGCGTGTAATTCTTTTTCTCGATCCCACGCCGTTTGAATTATATTCTCTACCGAATTTTCACACAGCCATCGAGCTTCGAATCTCAATTTTTTTAGCCTAGCCGGCCTCTCCAATCCCACACATCGCTCAGTATCTACAAGAATCGGCCGATGGTCTGATTTGCCAAAATCTTCATTAACTACCCCGGCCAGAGGAAACAAAGATGCCCATCTAGGATCACAAACAACCCAGTCTAGCCTCTCTCTAATCTTGCCTCTTCTCCAGGTATATATATCTCCTTCATATCCCATATCCTCCAGATTACAAGCGCTCAATGCGTCCCTAAAAGCTTGCATACAACGCTGAGATCTCATTGCTCCACCCTCTTTCTCACTAGAATACATAATTTCATTAAAATCGCCCATTATAATCCACGGGAGATCAACTGAGGCATGCAGATTCCTCAAGTAATCCCACGACAGATGCTTCCGATCACCACTCGGCTCACCATAGAAACCAGTTAACCGCCACCCAGCCACATCATTCTCATTAATACATACTAGTAGAATGCCCGTGCTTCGCCACGGTCCTTTAATGTAATGTCAAATGCATAAGCGTGTAAATAATGCATGCAAATATTAAAGTATATATAATAAATATATAATATTTAAAATATTTAAAGATCCACTTCGCACAATTTATTTTGTAGAAGAGAAATGACTGAATACACTATTTATTAAAGCCATGGTCCGTTGACGCGTTTAAGGTATTCTCGCACGATCTCAGGAATGTTGTCTTCAACTTCATTAGCCAGATACTTGAGTATGTGTATCAAAAACTTTTTCCTTAGCTCGTAACCATCCTGCACAATTAGTCTATCATGTTAACATGAAGTTTTCTTCCCACCAAAAATATAAGATTGTAAACATAGAGTACTCACGCTGCAAACTGGATGAACAAATCTTTTACCATCCCATGAAAGCATAAAACTAAATACTAAGTATCCAGACAATTTTCTGCAAATAAATGGAACATATCATTATCTTTGGTCATTAGAATGATGATAAAATAAGCTGCTTGTAAAGATAACCTGAGAAAAATCACCTGTCGGGGCTTGTTGGTATTGGGATATTGTGAGGATATTTACGTGGCCAGAAATAAATATCGGAATTCCAGCTTGGTTGCGCTATCTCAAGAGCGTCATTAGATAGAATGAACACCTTTGTAATTTTAGTTGGTACCTCTCTTCTGATAGAGGTTCAGAACATGGGTCTAAAATACATACACGACACTCATGTTTGTCGATGGTGAACAAGATGAAGTTTCCAAGAAATTCGTGTGGCAAAAAAATCTACAAGTGGTGAGCATTAAAACACATAAATCATGTTAATAATGGAAAAGAGACCTAACTTACCATGTTGCATGATGATATATTATGGTCTATCCCAGGCCAGCTATGTAAAAATGTTGCCAACTCCTTAATATCTGGCTTGACATGCCAAAGTGGATGTTTTCTACCATCGAGTATCGCCGAGTGAGATGAAAAAAAAGGTTTAGAACCATAACAGTGACAATAAATATGTGATTATAATAACTTACACAAAATCTTAAGTCCATGTTATGCACGGGAGGCTCTATCAAAAATTGTATCTCATCACATGCCACTATGCACACAGCCATGTTAAAACAATCCTTGTCCATTGGCTTGTCCATCCTGAGTATGTCCTGAATTTGCTTTAGAGTTAATCCTAGTGGATAAGGTGTGGAGCTTCGCACCCATTCTTTTCTGCAAAATAATTGATAAGAAAAATGATATGATAATAATATGTACCGACGCTTGATCATTATCTTATGAGGCTTACTTCAAACAGGTTTCATCGTCAATGGACATGATGTATTTGCATATCTCGTCAACAAACTCATGTGGTTTGGTGGACAAGGTGCAAATAGGAAGCTGGATATTTTCTTTGGCTACATCTCCTTGGTGTTCTTTACCTAGACTTGGCGATTCCGTAATATCAGAATCGGATCCATATATTTTCTTGATCTTTAGATTGATTATATATCGAATTGCCTCTTATTTTGTTTAGTTCCGAATCATGCAATATGACAATTAATTTTCTTCGGAATGCTTTCATATCCTCCTACAAAGTAGTAAGAAACATTGATATTGTAAATTAATAATTTAAGATGCAAGATACTACTAACGGTCTCTAAACAAAAATAATACTTGAATGATGCAGTCAGAAAGCCTATCGCCCGTCCAATATTCCATAAAATTTAACATGAACAACCCGCACGATGCGCTACAAAATTAGCAAATGTTATAGTAGAATTCTATCTAGACAAATCAACATAAAAAATATTAAAACAATCATTAAGCTAGAAAGATTTTCGGTATACTTCATGCTACTGGTACCAATGGAGGATGCTAAAATATCATTCGACCTACCCAATCCTCCAGACTGGCAAACCGCGCATTTTTTGTAAACAATTTAGAGTTTTCAGACCTACTTGATTAGAGGATTAATAACTTTTTTTTGCATAGGTTCATGGTAGCTCAACTGCTTAGTCAATTTTATTTTCTGTCTCTACATGTCACTGAACTACCGTGCACCACACGACCTAGAAAAACAAGAAATTACGTTAGTACCCATATAGAAGAGACATAGAGCTGATACACCAAAAAAAGAAGTGGCTGAGCTTCTCCACGCCCGTTACTCAATGGTAAGGTCTAATTTAACTACTATCCAAACACACCTTTAAATACATTAATTTTGTATCACCGTAATTTTCACATTCGAAAGTTCAAGAGATTCAACATACCCATGAGTCTGCGGTGGTTTTCGGATATGCTCTATTATTGGCCATGTCGTGACATCGAGATCGTGCCACTTTTCACCTTTGTCAAATCCCCTTCTTTGGGATGCAGTCTTTAAGTGCTTCTCAAGTCCTCGGGGCTGTTATATGAGGAAAAAAGATATTAGACACGGGGAAAAAGTAAAATGTCAAGAGGAGATCATAATCAAATAACTTACCATAAACGAGGTCAGTTCTACCCATTCCAGGACCAAGTGAGTCTAATACTGGTATCAAGCGTTTCTTCGCATTGATGACCGCTAAATACCAGTGGGTCTTACTGATATTTATCGGTAGGAAGATCTAAAATAAAATATTACATAAGTAGGTATACACATGTTAAAAATATAATAAATGAGATGCATAGGTAGGGATTTATTTCTGACCATGTCATGCTTTAGATAAATATATGCCTGCTCTATGATATGGCGATATATTTTTACGTCTTTCTTCAGCATATTGGAGACGTATGTTTTATCCATATATACCTTATCGCCAGCTCTGTTAAGCAGATGATCACATGAACGCATGCAATATATGTAGGCATTTATCACCTACAATTGAACACATAAAATACATTTAAATTAAAAATAGACACAAATTGTGTTAATAGTGATTTCTTGTTGACTTACATCATCGGGCAGAAATCCGTCATCACATGTAAGACACTTTAAATGGTAATTAGATAGCGATGCATCACCGATCTCCACAAATTTGGTATTTTTAGGCGCAAACATTATTGATTCAATGACGACAAAATCTTCCGCGGTGCAGACATAGTTTGGCAAGATATATAAGTGTGCCACATTAATTACATAAAAAAGTAATATAGCAAAAAGGAAAGGGCGGAACTAAGTACCTTTTGGGATAACGTTTGTGTTTTCTTTTTTTGGTTTATTATGACATGACTCCTTTGGATTTGAAAGAGTCGGTGAGTCTAGGGTCCCTTCCATCAAGGTAGCCTCGAGGCCTTTGGTGATGGCTTCTTTAACATCAACATCCATTTTTATATTGTCCATGACCTGCAAAAACGAAATTAATTATAAAGATCCTATTAGTCCTGTATTTCAGAGTCAATTGTTGATTTCTGAGATTTTTTTTGGAGCGGTCTTTTGCTTGGTTTCTTTACTCTTTGCTTTTAGTGGGAGTGAAAAGATGGAGAATAAAGGGAAACAAAGCAACGGAGTAGCCGAGTAGAAGTTGCCTCCATCCACGCTGAGCTCTCTTTCTCATTTGAAATCATTTTTCTTCTTCAGTTCATTTTTCTTATTTCTTCATATTCTTCATTATAATTTTCTTAGTAGGTAATCTCAGTTCATTTTGCTTATAATTTTCTTAGTCAGTAATCTCATATATATTTTTAGTGGGAGAAGAAAGGGAAACCGAACGAAAGAGTGGTAGAGGAGCAATTTGCTTTCATCGACAAGGAGGTTTTTATCTAATTAAAATCATTGTTGGCTTTCTCATTTCTTCATCATTAAAATCATTTGTTGATTTTCTCATTTGTTATGCTCAATTTGGTTAGCTTATCAATCTCTCAATTTGGAGATGATGTATAGCGAGTAATAGGCTAGAAATTTTCTAATCGACTTCCGCATATTGGGTTTCACATACCTGAACTACTGAAGCCACTTTTATTGCTAATGATGATAATGTCATCGCATGCGGCTTACCAGGTTGATTTATCATTAATGGTGTGCGAGTCCTCTCACATAATGGGATGATTTGCTTATGTGAAGGTTATATGAGCATGACTTTTTGCGTGGCAATTTCACCAGTTTTAGCTTCTTTTACATCACCATGTGCTGCATTTTTGCTCATTCGTGGTATACATGTAGGAACTATTCAGTGGTTAATCCTGTTTCTGTTGGTGGGGCATACAAATGCAAGACATATGCTGATTGGTTTTTGGAGTCGAAAAGTTTATAAGGAATCATTTATGGTCAAACTCAACAAATTAATATTTGTCCCATGATCGGTGACTGAAAATCCAGAACGATCTCCCAAGTCTAGGAAAGCACCTACACGAACCACAATAAAACGAAGGAGAGATTTGGATTTAAAAATTTTCTCATGCAAAAGCAACACATAGAAAATCGCTGGGCGTGAATATGACGTGCTTGGGCACATGTAGTACACAAGCACAACCTGAAAAAATCAAGAAAACTTTTCTGCTGTTCCTAGATGGTGACACATCTGACCGAGGCGACAAGGTACAAATGAAATGGCATTCCTGTGGACTGAGGCGATGTAAGCGGAGGTCGGAAAAGCCGATCCGTGAACCTACGGCGACGTATCAGGATCGCCGGCAGCTTTGTCGTGAGGGAAGCTAGGCTGGGGAAGAAACACATCCATATCGGGAAGTACCTACCTAGAAATTTTCTAATCGACTTCCGCATATTGGGTTTCACATACCTGAACTACTGAAGCCACTTTTATTGCTAATGATGATAATGTCATCGCATGCGGCTTACCAGGTTGATTTATCATTAATGGTGTGCGAGTCCTCTCACATAATGGGATGATTTGCTTATGTGAAGGTTATATGAGCATGACTTTTTGCGTGGCAATTTCACCAGTTTTAGCTTCTTTTACATCACCATGTGCTGCATTTTTGCTCATTCGTGGTATACATGTAGGAACTATTCAGTGGTTAATCCTGTTTCTGTTGGTGGGGCATACAAATGCAAGACATATGCTGATTGGTTTTTGGAGTCGAAAAGTTTATAAGGAATCATTTATGGTCAAACTCAACAAATTAATATTTGTCCCATGATCGGTGACTGAAAATCCAGAACGATCTCCCAAGTCTAGGAAAGCACCTACACGAACCACAATAAAACGAAGGAGAGATTTGGATTTAAAAATTTTCTCATGCAAAAGCAACACATAGAAAATCGCTGGGCGTGAATACGACGTGCTTGGGCACATGTAGTACACAAGCACAACCTGAAAAAATCAAGAAAACTTTTCTGCTGTTCCTAGATGGTGACACATCTGACCGAGGCGACAAGGTACAAATGAAATGGCATTCCTGTGGACTGAGGCGATGTAAGCGGAGGTCGGAAAAGCCGATCCGTGAACCTACGGCGACGTATCAGGATCGCCGGCAGCTTTGTCGTGAGGGAAGCTAGGCTGGGGAAGAAACACATCCATATCGGGAAGTACCTACCCGGCGGATCCGATGTGGGAGGAGCCCGGCTCCGTCCCCGTCAAACGCTTAGCACAGGGTGCAGACTGCAGAGCTAAGCGGGCTCGGGGGAGGACGGCGGCAGACGCAGGAGAGATCGCTGGTGGAGGGCGGCGGCGGTCTCCACGGGACAGAGCGAGAGGAGAATAAGAGAAACAATAATGGCGAGGTGTCCTCCTGATCAATTAGGTGCTGGCCGCCTCTTCTCAATCCTTGCTAAATCGATCTTTGCTTGCTTGTTAGTATGTGGTTGCCGATTTTCTTGGATCAGATAAGTATGTACCTGTGAGGATCTTTGCTTGCTTGTTAGTATGTGGTTGCCGATTTTCTTGGTAGGATAAAGACGTGTTAGTTGAGAAATAGTAGGATTGAGTTGTTTGGTAGGATAAAGACATGGGGGGTATTATTGTCCATCCTGAAAATGTGACACCAGGCATTCACCAGTTTGCTCTTAATAGTAGAGATGTCAATGAAATTAGGTTCAACTGTCTTAGGAGTAACATCAATATCTATGTTCCAAAACATAACCAATCCACCACTTCTACCATCACTTTCAGCCACAAGAAAATCATCAAACACCAATCTTCTCTTAAGTTTTTCTGCCCTAGCTTTACACAATGTGCCTTAGACAGGAAAAGCATATCTGGTTTTAAACGCGCATGGAGGTCCAGTAGCGCGCGAACTGTCGACGCATTCCTCAGCAGTTCCAACATAGGAGTTTCATTGTGACCGGACAGACCCCTTGCTGGAGTCCGCCGATCCTAGAGAATTATTTGAGCTAGCACCATCCTTCTTAGACCTCTTTTTCCTATCCTTTCCTGTTCCACCTACAGGCACAGGCTCAGCAGGTAGTGTCTTATCAAGAATCATCGCATTTAAATCCCCAGTCTGGCCCTCAATATCATCCTGTAAGGGTCCCTTCTTCGTTTGATTAGAAAATTCTAGTCCCCTCTTAGCTCCAGTACTAAGATTTGCTGCATCTTGCATGTTTACTTCTGTGTTCTTAATAGGGATTGTACCAGTATCCTCCAACTCAGCAGCATCCGTTACATCATTACCATGCACAGCATTAAACCGCCAACTGATGTTGGCCTCACGCCCAACCATGCCTCGACCTCGACCAAAGAAATCACGGCCCCGGCCACCTCCAAAACCTCCTCTATTCCCATTAGAAAATCAGCCATGCCAAGTGTCAAAGTCAGCCTTGATGAAATCACCCCATTTAAGTGTACTTTCGTCATGCTCACATTCAGTATGAATATGTCCAAATAGACCACAAACCCCGCAGACTTTAGGTATCTTCTCATACTTGACGGCATAGAATTCTTGCTGGCGTTCTCGAGAGATGATAACCACCCGAGCAAGAGGTTTACGAACATCCAGACGAACCCGCACTCTGACAAAATTTCCAACCCCTTGCGGATTAAGCTCCACTGAAACAAACTTGCCAACTTTTCTTTCTACCAGGTTTTTGACTAGAGATTCAATTCTGTATCCTATCGGCAGCCTATGAATTTGTATCCAGACAGTAATAAAATTCAGGTCGATCGACTCAAGGGAGCAAGTCCATCATATGGTTCAATTGAAACAGCGTTTTGACGGAATAACCAAGGTCCCCCCTGTTCAACTTTGATCCAATCTCCAAGACACGAACACTGAATAGAAAAGAGTTTATCTTCCAGGGAGGTGAATTTGATCTCATTTGCCGAGCTCCAAGCAACTCGCATATGTTGCTCAAAGGTTTGGGGACTAAACAAATTTGCAGTATGAACCCTAGCTAGAGCCGTCCACTTCATACCTTCTTTTGGAACATCAGCCTCATCCTCGAAGACGAGGTCATCGATCTCCTCTTCATCTATTCCCAGTCTCATCAGCAAATCATCCAGATCTCCATGTTTCTTCAAACCCAACCCACTGCCAGAACTGTCGCGCTCACCTGGGAGGACGCCATCGGTGGGCTCAACCCTGAGCGAGGGACAGGAACGAGGAACTCCCCGCCGGCACAGACCGACGAGAAGGCGAGAAAACCCTAACTGCCTGTGCGATCGCCGATCGCCAGACGTTAGGTCAAAAAACGTTTCGTTCCCTCGTATGTTCGTGTGATTAAGGGAGGGTGTTAGAGTATGGTATAAACCATATACGATAGGAACTCTATACGATAGCAACCCTGTAACTGTGACTACAACGTAGTCCTACTCCTTCTAAAGTTTCGGCTGATACCTTCTATATGTACATGAGATCGGGGAGCTCGGGACTATCCGAGTAGACCAAATAGGTAATTTTTACAGAGAGAGACAAGGTGTGATGTGGTCGGCGGCGGTTTGAGGACAGAGACAATTGTGTACAAGCAGGAGAATCAGATTAACTGATTGACTATTCTGGCCGGTGATGATCACGGTGCAAAGCTAGCTTCGCAGGCAACGAGCGGATGGTTTTGCTCCGATCGATTTGCCAACTACTTACCTTCATCTAAAAATAAATATCTTAACTTTATCTAGATATGAACATATTTAAATACATTTTCGTTATAGGTACATCCATATCTAGAAAAAATTGAGACGCTTATTTTTAGGAGGAAGTTGCTCACAAAAGCATAACCGAATCAATATGTATACTTCTCTACAGGAGAGCATATACTGATACCTACTCCTTGAAAGTATCAGTATATACTCCATTTACTTGGCAAGTGGTATAATACTTGTTCCGTGAAAAAAAATCAGCTTACACTCCATTTTACTTGGCAAGTGACCGATATAATAATTCTTCCTTGAAAAAATCGGTATATACTCCATTTTAGGCTAGTATACACTCTGACATGAAAAAATCAGTATATACTCCAAAGATATTTTAAAAAAAGTGGCAAATACTACAATATGTAGTATACATACTTATTTGTATGTTGTGTGGGGTACACTACTCCGTACCAATCCGAGACATGTGGTATATACTCTTGATGGATGCATAAATTGATGTACATACTTCTTTCTTTGCCATGTATGCTCCCCACCTAATCCCAAAATAGCAAATACTAACTAGGTAGTAAAGTATGTACTCCAAATTGGTGACCCCCGTCAAATAAAAATTATGCACTCCAATTGTCAAGCAAATCAGTATATACAGTATGAATTGCAGAATTGGTATCATGTGTACTATAAACAACATACTAGGGTGGTTGAATATGTACTACTACCCTAATTATAAGACGTTCATGGTAGGCTAGTCTACCTGTGTTCCAGGGGTGATACATGTTGGTGAAAAAAACAACGTCAATATACTTTGCCAGTTCGGGTAGCTCAAAATTTGGATCATGTTTACCGTTCCTAACTTATAGGGACTCGCTAGGCATGCAAAAATAAATCTAGTATATTTTCAACTAGTAGTTAGAAAGGTTGATAATTAACTTGTTATCAGATTTATCCATCTCGCTGTTAAACCTCATCCAATAAGAGTGGGCGTACACACGTCCCCTTGTTCGATACACCACCAACCCCAGCACCAGTTAGTTTGCCTACTCCTTTGAGCACTGCATCACCCATCCACGGGTGCGGCGACCAGATCTTCCGCCAGTGTCATACACCTGTCAACAACCACCCAAACAACCAGCCAAACAAGTTCCTCGTGAATCGTGCAATCATCATTGCCGCTTAGCCTTGCAGCAAGGTGATATCTTAGTGAGGCTATCAACTCAAGACAAATTCTTCTCACTACAGGCTTTGGTAATATTCTTGATCCTGCTCAAAATATGGAAATTTCGTCAGCAATGACACAAAAAAAAACTATTTCTGACATTTGAATAACCTAGACTTTAGTGTTTGCTCAGAGATTGAGCTACGCGGCCAGTTTATTACAGAACAGTAACCACCAACACTGCAATTCTTGGAACTTGCAAAACAAACAAGACTTATATACTTACCTCTCATCAGGAGATATCTGAGCAAATTGAGACAGTCCAACACCTGACAGAACCAAAAAAAAGTGAAAACCATAACATTTTTTTCAATCAGCACAAATACATGGGATGAGGCAGAATGGAAATTAGTATCACAGATAAACACACTACTCAATAGAGTTACTAGCAGTCATAGTTTTGGAATGGCCTGATATCAAACCAAAGGTTCAACTTCACTATGTCCACTTCATTCGTGCCCACTACATACCAAGATAGTTTGTCCTCTAACGGATTTGCATGCCATAGGGAGGATACATGTAAATCCAATATCATTTATCTTAGGAAACAGTGATAAATCAGCAAGCACATAAATGGAAATTACCTTTCCCCAGGAATCAAGATTATCTTCATAAGGACGGCTCAAATTTATAAACAGAAAATCAAGGCAGTCCTGAAAACAAGGTGGTAATGCCTCGTAATCTTGCAATTCATCGAACAACTTACACTCTGTATTAATATCCTCTTTCACCATTTCCAGAAGATACCCTGTCTGAGCAAATAGTTACATATTAGAAATTTGAGGAATGGACTAGGTCTGAATTAGTTCAGATGAAGCAACTAGGAAAGTAAGGCTGTAGAATGACCTTTATTCGCCTACATTCACCTCTAGTATCATAGTATGTAGGAAAGAGACTTTGTTCTTACCGAAATTGGGCACGTCCTGTCCTTTAAAAGCTCATGCAGCAATGTGAATCTTTCGCACTGAGGCAACATTCGAATGATCTACAAATCCATAGTTACAACTCATAAGCAAGTTCCGGATCTCAAAATAAGTAAGCGAACGAGACACTTAATAGCAAAAAATTTATGTCAGCGAATCAAGTCAAGATGACACCCAACCAGCTTAGATGGCTTGTGGACTAGTCAGTCAGGTCGGCCACTAGTTAAACCAGTCAGTGCACATATAGGATCACAATTTCACGGCAGTAGTAAGCAACAGAAAGCATGGTAACAACAACCAGCAAAACAGCAGTAACTAAAGTAAACATTTGATTAAACTATGAAATTATCAAGTTTACAACAACTACCATAGTTAAAATATAAAACAGTAAGTTATAGGTTCCTGATGCAGAAAAGACAAGGCACGGGGGCCCCAAATAAAGCCAGCAAAAGCAGGACAAACAAGCCTCGAATCAACGCCAAACCCTTTCCGTAAATTAGTCGATGGTTCTTGATGCAGCAAAAGCTAGGCACATAAACCACAAATCACAACCAGTTTTGGCACACTGTTGTTTTCTACTCCTGTTCAATCCAAAGGGACGAAAAGATCTCGACAAAAACTTTACTGGCAGTGAGCCACATGAAACCAAAGTAGTGTGACTTTCCTCCTCTGGCCAACTACAAGTCGGGGCTGGTAGAGCGCTAGCCGACAAGTCGCTCGACTGGCTCTTTTAGCTAAGTCGCTGGGCCTTGTCATGCACCCAATACCCACTTAGTGGCTAATTGTGGTCTAACCGACGACTAATCCATGACTCAAAACTGAGCTCGTTAGTTAGAATCAAGGAAAAAAATAGCGCGCTATAACAAAATAGCGTCAGCCAAAAAATACGCTATTAGCGTGCTAATAGCGCGCTATAGCACACTATAGCGCCGGAATGATGTACCGTGGGCTGTCTGAAAACGCTATAGCGTGCTATTAGCGTCGAAATAGCGCGCTATTTTTTTCCATGGTTAGAATACAAGGGGCCATTCCAAATTAAATATCATTATACTCGGTAAATCTAGAAGACTTGCCTTCTTTATAGCAGCATAAGCTTTTGTATGCACTGATTCATCTGGGACAGATGTCCTCATACCCTCGATTTCCTGTAAATAAATAGCTCGAAATCTTACAATTGTACAGTTAAATCTAATCACATCAATAGATGAGAGACAGAACGCTACCTTTATCATCACAATCGCAATATGAACTGATACTAAACGTTCATCCTGACTTGCTTCCTCACTAGAACTTTCATCGAAAATTGAAAGAAACTCTAAGCTCCAGGATTTGATCTGCCACTGGTAATTCCTCGAGCGGAGTACATACTTGCACATCTGAATTGCCCTCCACTTATCAGTCCATGCTAAATTGACTTCCGCAATAGCTGGTAGAATCTCAAGCATATTGTGATAGTTGTTCATCCAAGTAACTGTGAAAAACTTCTCTCAATCAAGCAGCAAATAAACAAATTGCACATATTACTCCTATCCCCTCTAATATAATTCTCCCACAAAAACCAATGGTGAAATTAAATGGTTGTTGAGATGGCGTTGATAATCAAACCTGAAAGATGTGCACCTTCGATAGCCAGAGAAAAGAACTCTAATTTGCTCATACCCAAACCTGATAACATCGCATTGTGTGAAGTATGTAAGCTGACAAGAAACAAAAGATAATACCACTAGGAAGTAAGAAATGCAATTAGCGAAAAACCTTCATTATTCTTTCCAATAGCTGATCTAATACCATCGCCACATAGAAGGCCCTTCCATGAAAATCCAGACTGTATTGCCAATTGTGAATAACCAATAGCAAGCAGACCACATGACAATGAATGCTCTTGTTTACTTTGTGAAATTAAAGCCTGCATACATGATATGCGCCACAGTATATATTGGAACTAGAAATACTAATATAAGAGATGATAGAATCAAGTGGACCACATGATAAAGATACACGCAGCGGGTTGCTTACAACATTTTGAAGTGCAAACAAACCAAGTGTTGTAGTTACTTCTTCCTTTTCATCATCAATCTGTTGGTGAAAAAGGTAAAAAGGCAGCAAGTTACACGTAAACCATTGATTGCATGTTTGAATCAAAAAGACAGTAACAGAAAGGTAATTGAGTAACAAACCATTCTTTCACACATTTCTTGAACAGTATTGCTGAATCCAAAGGCTGCATTGAATAAACCAATAGCATTTCTTCCATTATGCTCCTTCAATACAGATACGCTATATTTCACACATCCAATGACAACTCTCAGTGCCATCTTTATATTATATGCATGATGACTCTGAATCAAAGGAAGCACTGCAAAACATATCAAATTTATTTCAGCAAGCATATACCAGCAAAGGGAGATAGTGCTATAGTTTATGTAACAAAGTTTCAAACATATACTACGGTATTGCAAATAGTTGCAAGTGTTTTACATATTTTGTCATGCCAAAAATATACTCCCTCCGTTCCCAAGAGGAAGGCGTAATTTTTTTTTCCAATTTTTCGTCTAAAAGGAAGGCGCAGGGTGTTAAGTAGATGCTAACTGCCCCAATTACCTCTACTAAATCGTAGAGTAGTTATGGCTTAGCGCTAGAATTAAGGGCAACCAAGCAATGAGGGGATGGCGTGCTACTGCGGGAGAGAAAACGAGGAGTCCGGCTGTGTTTTGAGGGGAGAAAGAATACGAAGGACAAGCAAATAACTAGGGGCAGGTTTGGAAACAAATCTACATGCATGGATCTCCTTAATCCTAGCGCCTGCATTTTCACGCCTTTTCCATAGGAACAGAGGGAGTAATCAATACAGACTAGTGCAGGCTAAACACATGTATGTGGTAGTGACAAGGAGGCAAAGAAACAGATAAGCCAATAGAATTTACAAAATAATTAGGGCATGTATGTACATATCCTGGTCCTACTTAATTTGCTTGGAGCAAGATACCAACCCAACTAATGAGTTAGTGAATCTTAGTATACAAAAGAAACAATACAATGCTCATATGTACATGACCATATCATACAGCTCAAATGACCGCACCTACACCTAGCTGGTAAACTGGCGTGAAACGTCTGCTTGGCCACGGTGACCAAACGTACATAATCATATCGTCCGACTCAAACTTAAACCTACACCAGGCTGGTAAACTTGTGTAGAACATCTGCTTGGCCCACAGTGGCCAAACGGAATCAACTAGAAGCCTAGAAATTGTATATATCTGGAACCAGCAGCTGGCTCATATCTAGCTACAAATCTATTTACAGGGGTTGATTTTCTAGAAGTGTGACTGCCCACCCACATCCAACTCCAAACACAAGCTCAATCAGCAGCACGCATCAGGAACTCCAGCACCCGCGCACGGCAAGGTGTCCAAGGACTAAACACAACGAGCTTGAGTTGCCAGCAGGAGGCTGGTGCACAGGCTACATCAACATCCAAAGCCTCATGGCGTCAATCTGTTGTAAGGGTGAATACTAATCTATCCCCGTCTCTCTTCCTTCTATTATCTCTCCCTCTGCATTTAGCATGGTGGTGGTGCCATTGTGCAAGCCAAGACATTTAAGCAGGCTATGGCATGCACAAGAATTACTGAACGGATGGAGTATTTAGTAAATCTAAACAAGAAAAAGAAAAATCGGCTTTCCTTGGTCTAGGTACAGAGTGCATACCCTTTCCAATCCCATCTATCAGTATGCTGAAGTAGGAAGCACTATTCACCACTGGTACTGAGCTGTGTCTATCCAGTGCCTGCATCCAAAGATTTGACTCAAATATCTAGGCAATCTGGAGGGTACAGGTACATACATTACTTGGAAGAGAATGTTATAGAAAACCTCGCAGAGTATCAGGACGTTATCTCTTGGGCTGCAATTGAATGCAAACCTCTCAAGTATAGCCTTGGCAGCACTTAAATCCAGACAGATAGCACCGAGCTTGGCCACAGGATTCGGGAGCTCTAAAGACAGTGCGTCCATGGCCATCTGTTACAAACAGGGTCAGGGTGATCAAAACGGCCTTGGACAGTAATAGTAGATGGAAGCATCCGCTCCTACTCCTACATCGTTACTGAATCTGGGTGGCTCCTTTACAATTGGTCGGGATTTGAGAAGGATCGAGTACCTGGTTGCAGGATGGACCTGTGACGAACGTGAGTACCTCTCCGAGCATCATCGCCTCATGTAACTCGGACTCATCTTCCGAATACCATTGTTCCATGTTTTCGGCAGCGGAAGTGAGGATAAGAGATACGGAAGCGGCGGCCAGGGCTGCTGCAGCGGAATTGGGCGCCTGAATCGGGTAGGACATGGGGTTTTAGGGTTTGAAGAGCGGTTAGAAAACAGAGAAGTGATTGATTAGTTACCACAGATAAGGCATCCAATTGATTCCGCAGTTGAAGCCGAGCTTTTCCGCCGGAGAAATTGCCAGAGAGGTCGGCGATGTCGGTGTGGGCGGCGGTGGCAGCCATGGAGCCCGCCATGGAAAGCCAGCACCCTTTACTACGATTTGGTGTGTTTGGGCGACCGCAGCAGAGAACGCGGACGGGCACTGGACTGTCAGCCCCACCTTACAGTTACTGCTTGTGGGGCCACTGGACAGGGTTAACTAAGTCAATTCGTCTGGCCAGAGGGACAAAACATTTCTGCCTGCCTGAGGGGATAAATCCGAACATGTCTGATAGCAGCGTGCCCAAAAACGATGAGAGGATTATCTGGCATTCTATCATATGTTTCTCTTGAACAAAACTGTCATTAAAAGTTTATATATAAACATATGAGAAGATTTTTTTGGGGGAAAGGAAAAAAGGCGCACGCACGTTTCTAGAGATGAGCTTTGACCCAAAAATGTGCAACAATATCTTGATAATATGGTACTACCTATGTTCCAGATTAGCGAAAACTAATATGGAACGGAGGGAGTACATAATTGATAGTATTCAAAAACATTCTAATGATGCTAATTATATATCTGATATTCGGATTGATCTTTGGTCAAATTAAAAAGAAAGTGGGCGCCTTATCTTGTTGGAATGGAGGCAGTATATGGTTAAATGAAAAAGAATTAAAAAAAATGTAATTTCAAAGGTGGATTAGGCTTGAAGGACCTTAGAAAACAAAGTATAGATCTCCTAGTTAACTGGTCGTGGAACCTGAGACCTAGGATGGGCTCTGGCGGAAAATTGTCAAAGCAAAATATTACCTCTCTGAAAACAAGATTTAATGAATGATTCTCCGCTTGGTAGTCTTTATTAAGAGTCAAATAGATTTATTTAGCTAGGAGGAGATTGATCCTTAATTAGACTTTATTAAGAGTCAAATAGGTTATCTTAGCAAGTAGGAAATTGATCCTCAATCATAGTGAACTTGTGAGATTCTCGAAAGATGTTTCGCTTGATTATGCATATGATGGGAAGTTATCCCCCCCTTTTTGATATCTATCGGGAACAAGATATCACTTCTCAAAAAATACTTTAAGAAGCATTTTAACATATCATTTAAAAGAAGGTTATTTCCGAACAATATTTCTTATAATGCTACTGCTATTAATCTTTTTGTTGTTCCTGATGGGGTTGTGTGGTCTCTAAACCATAATACGAAATTAAACTAAATTTGTTACAAGTTTTTGGAAAATATAATGTTGGTCCTAATTATAAGTGGCTTTGGAAAGAACAACATGTGCTAAGTTCTGCAAAATATTGTTTTAACAAGGGAAAACACAAGAATAGGAAAATGGCATGAAATTCCAAATTGATCCTTTTGTGATCAAACGGAGACTTGCAATCATCTTTTATTTTCTTGTGTAACTCCTAAGACTTTTGGGGGGCATCTGGATCGATGTTTGGTACTACAACTTGCCCATCTTCATTTTGGCAATGTTTTTCCTGGCTTTATCATTTCTAGCATGGGGGAGAGATTTTATCCTTTACTCATATCTAATGTTTGATGGTCAATCTGGACAACCATACACAAAGTAATATTTGAGAAGTATTAGATGACCCCCATTGCTCCACCGGCGGAAATAACTGAAGCACGCCGAAATCAATGCTTGTAGCTATATGCGGGGCTGGCCTAAGAATCGACACATTCTTTGGGTTTTTGATTGTATAAAAGGCAGGTACTCTCTCCGGCCCAAATTAAATGGCGTGGCTTAGGAATATACTTGTACAGTGTCAGTTAATTTGGAGGGACTACTTATTAAGAGGTTGGGTTAGAAAATCGAGTTCATTGAAATATCCGCGGAAAACAAATTGTTAGTTAAGGTTAAGCACATAGTAGAGGAGTATCCACAAAAATGACAAACTCGGTTTTCCCAGAATACAAGATCCACTCTTTTTTCGAAACTGAACTTTATGTATATACTAATTTTCCAACCCCTCCAAGCAAGATTTAGGCTGCCACACCGGAAATTTTGTTTAGGAAAAACCATATCCCTAGAACTTGGTATCTAAACAAGACCTAAATGTACTGGTATTCAATACCTAAATGTACATGTGTGATGACCTCATTGTTCCTTTCATATATGTAGATAAATGTCATATATTGTTCTCCTCTGTGAAGCTGCAGAAGACGCCATCGATTTCTTGACAAGGCATTGGTCGGTGCTCTAAAATCTCTGGTGTGTGAATTAGCGGAACCGATAGCAAAAAAAAAAATACAGAACACAAACGGGTAATGCTAAAACTTAGGTAAACAAACTCATTAGAAACACATTAAAATGCCAACGAGAACTAAAACAGTTTTTTTTTAAATGTGGGTACCCCACATCTGCATCAAAATGATGCATATAGCTGCTTTATTACATTATTCAAAGTATGTTCGAGAATTATTACATCTCAAGGGTCACAAAGGGTTGATACATGTATCAGTCAATGAAAAATTCCCATTGAAAAAATGACCACATATGGATTCAAAATGAAATAGGAACAATGTCGAAAGGCAACATAAACGTCTACAGTGGGGGGGGGGGGGGGGTGAATAGGCGGTACACAAATATTTAGGTTTTTCAATTTTTATGCGGAAGCGGGAAAGTAAAGGTGACAACATGAAAGTACACGTGATCCTATATGATGCGATGCAAATAAGAAAATGGAAACAACAAGTAAAAGAGTGAGGGAAAAAGGTAGCGGTACAACCGGGGAGCGAGCGGAGACGAGACGTGATATGTTTACTATAGTTCCTTCCCAAAGGAAGTACATCTACGTTGAGGAGGTGTGGCACCACAAGGTGCCAACCACCACAAAGGCGTCACTTTGTTCCTTGTGATCATAACACAAAGGCGAGGAGGCTAGCCTTCACACAAGATTGGAGCACAATTCCATAATGGACACAGAGGCTCCCAGGGACATCAAGATCTAGACTCTAGATGCCCTCAACAACAAGAATTCCCATAAAGGAGATCTAGGGTTTCCAAAGGTTGGGGGATTTCGAAATTTCTTAGTCAGATAGGTAGATCTATCACTCATGCTTCGATTCTCAAAGTTTGAGGGTTTTTTATTAGCTAGGGAGGAAGATCCACGCGTTTGAAGCTCTAGAACAATTGAGAAGAGAGAGTGTTCTTCATCTTGATCATATATGATCTGAGAAGGAGGAAGAAAAAGCTCCCCTTTTATAGGATGTACGCGCAAAGTGGCCATTCCAACGTTGGGTGGGGGGGGATGATCTAGGTGGCTCCACTAGAATGACGTTGTCTTCAAAGGTGATGCGCCTTCGCCCTTGGTAGTGCTCAGCAAAATCTCGGTGGAGACAGACATGTGGACCGTTGCTAGGTTGTTTAGGGCTAACCTAGCGGTAGCTGAAGGGTGGAGATTGAGAGAGTAGTGTTTCTCGCGGCTTGGCTGTCCTTGTGACCGTGTGGATCCTACGGCCTCGATGCATGTGTCAACCGCATTGTAATTTAGCCGCTTAGCGTCTTTTTCTGTGAAAACGATACGGTCTTAACTTTATGTATCTTTAGATATGTCCTTTAGTGAGTCCCCGATGTGGGTTGTATTCATTTTCTAGATGGGTTCTCAACAAAATCCTCTAGTCCACTTAGCCTCAAGTCTTTTCTCCAAGGCACCCATTCTTCCCCGGCAAGGTGGCCTCTCAGGTGGGGCAGAAGCAACTCATAGCCTGCTTAATTTGGGCGTGTTTTCTCGCTGTTCTTTAGATCTGGCGAGATCAGTTTCTCGATCTGTTGCTGATGTTCGTTGTTATCCGCGACGACGCTGGCGGCCGGTGCAAGGTGGTTCATCTGGAGCGAAGATGTTGGTCCAAAGGTGTTGGATTTGTCGTTCTTCTCCGACTTCGTAGATGGGAGGCGGCGGATGTTGGTCCAAGACAACACAGGGACATCCCCCGATCGACGTGTCGACGTGCCACAATGACATGGTGCCTCGCTGCTTGCAGTGTTCCCCTCGACTCACAAAGCCTCATAGGTGATGGTGCTTATTTGGATCTTGAAATGCTTGAGACTCAATATATCTTCCAGCGTCCGTCTCGATGATGCTGGAGTTGGGCGGCCGCTGGCTACGGTAGTTGCAGGAAATCCTAAGGATCTCTTTGTATTTCTCAAATTTTTATGCTTTTATCTGCAAATTCTGGATAATCATTTTATCCCGGTTTATCTTTTAGTTTTCACGGGTGTTACTTCATGTAACTTGTTTTTTATTAATGAAATACGTGGTTCCTGGCAAAAGAAAATCGGGTGTCTCAGCATGAAACTGAATAATCACTATACCATTTAGAGACCAGACGCATAGAAGAGCACTGCCCGTATCTACCCTGAAGAGTTTCAGCGGAGAACCCTCGGAATCAGCGGCGAGCTGTCCGCAGGATAGATCACCAGCATCATACCTAGCACGGACTACCCCTTTAGTAACCCAAGTGTTGATTTCCGCGACCACGGCCTCCTACTCGCCCTGCGCAAGCTTGAGGGCTCTCGTTGTCATCCCTAGTCTCGAACAAAGCGAACCTGTAGGGTGAAACAACGAGCTGGAGCCATATTAAACGAAGCTAGGAGACGAACTGTGAAATTAAACTATTTTGGAACATTCAGATCCATTAGAGGTCAGTTTGGTTTCCAGGTATTCATTTCCTTTTGCACAAATGAAATGAATTCAAACTTTCAGCGGGAATTCATTTCATTTGAATTGAGATTCCAATACCACATTACCTGTTTGGCTGCCACACAGATTTGTAATTGTAAATGAACTGAATTTCATATGGAATTGCTACATAATAAAACACATGATCTTTTCAAAGAAACGATACATGTGAGCAAAAGATGAATTGCATTGCAACACATTTTTTCACTACTTTTTCTTATCTCAGAACACTAATTCACATACTAAAACATAGATTATCATCCACAATTACAAATGCCATGCTCAGGTACATATGTTGTGCTATGGCAACTACTATAATGAAGAACCCAGCTGCTGCGCTCTTCCTTTTCTTCCTTCTCTCATGATATAATAACTCTAGTGGTGGATCAGCCATCTGCAATAAGTACAGCAGAGAGAACTAGTTGAGAGCAAAAATACACCAATAAAAACAATAGAGATTTTGTACTGACAAACAAGCCTAAAATATGGAAAGAAAAATAGTTAATCGGCACCATGGGGTCAGGTCAGTCACAACTAGAATGAGACCGCATAACTATACATATATTTCAGACTTCAGACTTCAGGTCAACAGAACAAATGGAGAGCACTACCACCATGAAAACCAGTTTCATGATAAACAGGAAACTATATGAAACAGTCAATCGTTGCATCATGGGTTCAGAGATTTAAAAACATCTGAGTTAGTTAAATTGCACCATGGATTTGGAAAAAGAAAGATATATTCTGAACCATGAAACCAACACAGGCCAAGCAAAGTAGAGCACACCATGGTTACATCCTTTCTCACTTTCTCCCTTATCCAAAACAAACAATATCTCTAGTTCAGTCATATGACCAGGCCTAACATGCACAGGCACACAGCGAGCTAGCTAACCTACATGCATGCACACGGAATAATGATTTAAGAGCATCAAACAAGATGAGAAGCACACGGTGCATCAATTGGACAGATAAGCATTAGTTATTCAGAGTAGAAAAAATAAATAAAACTTCACGGATGTAAATAGCAACAAATATACTAATGCAAGCAAAAGGAACCACACGAACAAACAAACACGGATTCCAATCATAGTTCTGAGCAGCTACTTGACAGTACTACAGTAATGGTGATGAATAAAAGCAAGAACTAACACATCATCCAAGCTGGGCCAGATCAGATTCTATCTTGCAACGGTGTTCAAAGACATTATTAAATGACACGATCAATGGTAGCCGTGGCAATGGAAAAAAATACCAAGTACTCAGCATTCTAAACGCAGTCCAGTTAGTTTTGTCTCAACGCAAAATTTGCTGCTGCTGCTGCTGCTTTCACAGGTTCAGGTCCAACAGATATAGTAGAGAAAATTAGGACCTAAAGTATCTCCACGCCATTTCTCCATACAACATCTCACTGCTTCAACTCTGGCATGGAGTGCTATAAACCTTTCAGCATACCATCTAAAGAGATGAAAAATGGGATGATGATCCTACACAGCTAATTTATGTTGAATAATTCTAGCTGTTGGTTAGTTGTCAGTTTCAGTTAGCTAGGTGTTAGTTCATTTTAACACTTTCAGTTAAGTTTCTGTTGGGATTTAGCCCAGTTTCCGGTCGACGCGCATGTGCGTTTGACCTGGTTTGTAGGATCGCTGTGAGCGCCATGTTCGATCGTGGGATGGCACGATCCAGTCCTGGACGTGGCGCAAGTATCGGCAGCTCGTTGTAGCTCGTTGAGAATAAGAAGGAGAAACAGAAAAGCGGCATACAGTACGCTGCACCAAAAACCATTGTCTCTACTGTTCGTCTTGTCATTGCTAGAACGCGAGCGACATACAGAAAGTGAGAGATAGATCGAGTGTTTCGTGCTCACAGTTGGCATCAGAGCCATGTCGAAGTCACCGGCGGGCGCGTCGGAGAAGGACAAGGACAAGGGCGACACGTCGAGCGGGGCCAAGGCGCCGCCGCCACAACGTCGCACGTCCTCCTCTCCAACACCGCGCCGTGGGAGAAGCATGGTGCGCCGCGACGGCACGGAGCTGGTCGTGCGCGAGCGCGTGATCAGGGAGGGCGGCGGCACCGCCCAGTTCCCCACGCTGACCCGCTCCAATTATGCGGAGTGGGCGACGGTGATGCGGATCCAGCTGCAGGCCGCACATCTATGGGACGCGATCGAGTTCGGCGTCGACGACGAGCAAGATGATCGCGCGTCTCTGGCGGCGCTCCTGCGTGCCGTCCCGCCGGAGCTGGTACGCACCCTTGCGGCGAAGAACACCGCAAAAGGAGCGTGGGAGACGCTCAGAACCATGCGCCTCGGGTGCGAACGCATCCGCGAGGCCAAGGCGCAGACGCGCCATCGGGAGTACGAGAACCTCGCCTTCCGTCCAGGAGAATCGATCGAGGACTTCGCGATCCGGCTGACGAACCTTCTCAGCGATCTCGAACTCCTCGGTGATCCGGTGGACGAGTACAAGGCCGTCCTCAAGTTCCTCCGCATCGTGCCGCGTAAGTACCGTCCTATGGTTATGGCTATTGAGCAAACCGTCAATTTGAAGCAGCTCACCATCGAGGACCTCTGCGGGCGCCTGCTCACGGCGGAAGAAGGGTACGACCTCGACGATGCTACGGACGGCGTCGGCAAACTGCTGCTGACCGAGGACGAGTGGCGATCCCGCCAAAAGGGCCGCAACTCGGACGGCTCCGGAGGCTCGGGCTCAGGCAGCAAGCAGCACCGAGACCGTCCAGGCGGCTCGAAGGACGCCGCACGCGGCGGCAGCAGCGGCGGCGCATCCAAAGATGACAAGTGCCGCTATTGCGGCAAAAAGGGCCATTGGGCCCGAGAATGTCGCAAGAAGAAGCGCGACGAACAGGCGCAGGCCCACCTCGTTCAGGAGGAGAACGACCCCGATCCAGCCATGCTGATGGCCGTGCACGTTCCTGACGAGGAATACGACGCGGCTGCCACCGCTGGACTGCGCATCTTCTTCAACGAGGAGCGCGCACGGGTGGAGTTTCATCGCGCCGCCGACGACACGGAATCCGTGTGGTTCCTGGACACCGGAGCGTCCAACCACATGACCGGCGATGCCACGGCGTTCGCCGAACTCGACACCAAGGTCACTGGCAAGGTCAAGTTCGGCGACGGCTCCTTGGTCGACATCCAGGGCAGGGGCACCGTCCTCTTCGCCGTGGCTGGAGGACGGCATCGGGCGCTCACCAACGTCTACTGGATCCCGAGGCTGCGCAGCAACGTGATCAGCGTTGGGCAACTCGATGAGATCGGTTGTCCAGCTCACATCGAGGGCGGCTACATGACTGTGCGTGATCAGGCACAGAAGCTAATCGTTCGAGTGCCGCGCGCACGGAACCGCCTCTACCCCGCCACGCTGAAGATCGCCAAGCCTGTCTGTCTCTTGGCTCATGCCGATGACATGGCATGGCTGTGGCACTCGCGCTTCGGACACCTCCACTTCCAGGGCTTGGAGCGCCTCGCAAGCCAGGGCATGGTGCGTGGCCTCCCACGCATCTGCCACCCGGAGCAGATCTGCGACGCCTGTCTCATCGGCAAGCAGAAGCGATCTCCGTTCCCACAGGTGTCAAAGTTCAGAGCTACTGAACAGCTCGAACTGGTACACGGCGACATCTGCGGCCCTATCACGCCTGCAACTCCAGGAGGGAAGAACTACTTTCTTCTGCTGGTCGATGACCTCAGTCGATACATGTGGATCTTCCTCCTGAAGACGAAGGACGAGGCTGCAGATGTGCTCCGTCAGTACACTGCTGGCGTGGAGATGGAATCAGGACGGAGGCTGCGCACACTTCGGACAGACCGCGGCGGCGAGTTCACCTCAAGGGACTTCACGGCGTTCTGCGCGGAGCGTGGCACCGCCCGTCACTTGACAGCTCCGTACTCTCCTCAACAGAACGGAGTTGTCGAGCGGCGGAATCAAACCGTCGTCGGCATGGCGAGGAGCATGCTCAAGGGCATGGGAGTGCCTGGCAGGTTCTGGGGTGAGGCCGTCACTGCCGCAGTGTTCGTGCTGAACCACTCGTACACACGGAGCGTGGAGGGAAAGACCCCGTTCGAAGCTTGGTATGGAAGAAAGCCAGATGTGCATTTTCTGCGCGTTTTTGGTTGCAGGGCTCACGCCAAGATCACGCGCCCAAATCTGAAGAAGCTGGATGATCGGAGTGTACCGGTGGTCTTTCTGGGCTACGAGCCCGGTGGCAAGGCCTACCGATGCTATGATCCAGCTGCCAAGCGCATGGTCGTGTCTCGTGATGTGGTGTTCGACGAGGGCAGACCATGGACGTGGACTGCTGACGGCGACGAGCTGTCACCTGGAGAGTTCAGCGTCGAGTACACAGTGTACGGGGGAGCAGCGACTGAACCTGTCGCTTCTTCACCAACACCTGCACCCTCTCCACCGAGCGAGCAGGGAGTCGAGCAGCAGCAGCTCACACCTGAAGGGAACACTACGTCGAGCCCTCCCTCAACTGGGTCAGCTGCGGAGAGCAGCGCGAGGCCTGTGCGCTTCGCCTCACCACCATCGGCATACGAGGACACGCTGGACGCCGGCGACGACGCGGACCTGCCTCATCGCTTCCGCCTCGTCTCTGACCTGATCAACACGGCTGCGGCACCACCAGGACGTAGTGAGCAGCTGCTGATCGCGGACGAACCGGCATCGTTCTCTGACGCAGAACCGCACGAGTCCTGGCGCCGTGCCATGCTCGAGGAGATGACGGCGATCGAGGACAACAAGACCTGGACTCTAACTGAGTTACCTGCTGGGCATCGACCAATAGGACTCAAGTGGATCTTCAAGGTCAAAAAGGATGCCGGCGGTGCAGTGATCAAGCACAAGGTGCGGCTCGTGGCAAAGGGGTACGTGCAGCGCGAAGGGGTGGACTTCGATGAGGTCTTCGCACCAGTAGCCCGCCTGGACTCGGTGCGCCTGCTCATCGCCATTGCCGCCCAGCTCAAGTGGAAGCTGCACCACCTCGATGTCAAATCGGCTTTCCTGAATGGGGAGCTCGCGGAAGAGGTCTACGTCAGCCAGCCAACTGGTTTCGCTCGGGAGGGAGAAGAGCACAAGGTTCTACGCCTGCACAAGGCGCTGTACGGCCTGCGCCAAGCTCCTCGAGCATGGAACACGAAGCTTGATGCCACCTTACGCGACCTCGGCTTCACCAGCTGTCCCTCTGATCACTCCGTGTACGCACGGGGCACGGGGGACACACGTCTACTCCTAGGGGTCTATGTCGACGACCTGATCGTGACGGGAGCAGATGCCGGCGAGGTGCAGCGCTTCAAGGAGGAGATGACCAAGCGCTTCAAGATGAGCGACCTCGGTCTCCTCAGCTTCTACCTGGGCATCGAAGTACAGCAACGCGACGACGGCATCACCATCAGCCAAGCCGCTTATGCTGAAAAACTGCTCAGCAAGGTGAGCATGTCAGACTGCAATTCTGCAGCCGTGCCCATGGAACCGCGCTTGAAGCTGAGCAAGACGAGCACTCAAGAACCAACGGACGCATCGCATTATCGAAGCATGGTGGGTGGACTGAGGTACCTAGTCAACACCAGGCCTGACATCGCGTTCGCCGTCGGGTACGTCAGCAGGTACATGGAGGCTCCGACGACCGAGCACTATGCAGCGGTCAAGCACCTGCTGCGCTACATTGCGGGTACGCGAAGCTACGGGTGTTTTTACTCGAGCTCCGGTGACCTGCATCTGAAAGGGTACAGCGACTCCGACCTGGCCGGAGACGTCGACGATAGGAAGAGTACGACGGGCGTTCTGTTCACGCTCGGCGGGTGCCCTGTCACTTGGCAATCAGGGAAGCAGAAGGTGGTGGCTCTCTCTTCCTGCGAAGCTGAGTACATCGCCGCGACCACGGCGGCATGCCAGGGAGTTTGGCTCGACAGATTGCTGTCCGAGCTGCTGGAGAAGAACAATGGCGTTCCTGCTACTGTGTTTGTGGACAATAAATCCGCGATACAGCTGAGCAAGAATCCTGTCTTCCACGACAGGAGCAAGCACATTGAGGTGCGATTCCACTTCATCCGTGAGAGCATTGAGCAAGGGAAGATCAACATCGAGCACATCAAGACTGAAGATCAACTCGCGGATGTCCTCACCAAATCACTTGGGCGTGTGAAGTTTCAGGACCTGCGCGCCCGCATTGGCGTCATGGACGTCAAGTAAGTACCGGCAGCTAGCCTTAGGGGGAGTATGTTGAATAATTCTAGCTGTTGGTTAGTTGTCAGTTTCAGTTAGCTAGGTGTTAGTTCATTTTAACACTTTCAGTTAAGTTTCTGTTGGGATTTAGCCCAGTTTCCGGTCGACGCGCATGTGCGTTTGACCTGGTTTGTAGGATCGCTGTGAGCGCCATGTTCGATCGTGGGATGGCACGATCCAGTCCTGGACGTGGCGCAAATATCGGCAGCTCGTTGTAGCTCGTTGAGAATAAGAAGGAGAAACAGAAAAGCGGCATACAGTACGCTGCACCAAAAACCATTGTCTCTACTGTTCGTCTTGTCATTGCTAGAACGCGAGCGACATACAGAAAGTGAGAGATAGATCGAGTGTTTCGTGCTCACAATTTACGCCATCATACAGAACTCCAGCCAAAGCTAATGCTACCTTAAGTAACTGGACAAGTTACAGAACACTTCTACCGTACCATCATGTAGGATACAGTAACATGCATTTCTTGCATCCTTCAGTGTCAGCCAAGCTGAAAGTCTACTACAGCACAGGACTCAGGACCAACAATGAACAATTTCCGCAAATTATCTGTGTTCACTGCAAATGATTAAAGAGATTTGCCTGTCCAAAGGACCCTGTACAAATGGTCCAATTCATGCTACAGACATGAAAAGGGGGATGATGATTCTACACACTTAATTACATCAATCTCTCGGCATACCACATAAACAAGAATCAACCAAGAACATCACACAGAGAGATGAGCCTAGGGGAGCATACGATTGCGGCTGAAGCGGACGAAGGGGACAAGGTGGGAGGTCAAACTCGTGGTCAACTATTCCCGAGGTTCTTTATCCGGTGACCTTGTGCTTCTAAAACTGCAGATCCGGTGAGGCTAGGTTAGAATTAAGAAAGGTTAAAAGCAGTTGAGAGATAAGGTAAAGGAGGGCACACGCACGGACATGATAACAGGAGCATATGTGCTCGAGACTCAAAACCGCCTTTCAATTTAGATTGAATTTCCGAATCTGTGGTGCACACTACCGAGCAGAAGGAGCAGACAGGAGATAGAAGATGATCCTGCAGAGAGTGATAAATCGGTTGCGCATCACTGAGTCAGTGGCAATGTAGAGAGAGGACGAAGCTACCGAGGTGATGAAGCCACTGACTCAGTCAGAAGAGCACCTGGCTTGTTGATGTGGCTGCAAGTGCCATAGTGACCTTAGCCTTAGCGTTTGCCCTGGTGCAGGTCCTGTTTCAGAAACTTAGCATGTAATACTATGAGCTGTTATGTTTTAAGTGCAGCTGAACCTGAACGCACTGTGACTGTGAGCATAAAGAAATGGCAGCAACGTGATGACTTTTGCTCTGCAAGCCTGTATCATCAACTGGGAGCAACGTCAGCGATTTTACAGTTTAAATAGCAGGTAGAGTAATGTTGCGTTGCATCTATCGCATAAGCATTGTAACATAAGTACCTGCAACCCAGAGTTTACCGGAACTGCTAACCAAACTGATTCATCTCTTCCAGAGTTCCAGCAACACCAAACTACCGGAACTGCTAACAAAACTGATTCATCTCTTCCAGAGTTCCAGCAACACCAACCAAGAAACTACCGAAACTGCTAACGACTTTCATCTTTTCCAGGAGCCTAACAACAAATGCTCACCAAGTACAAATTGCTTGAATAAGAACATCCACGCCTAAATACTTGTTTTCACTAGCAGTGAAATAATTCAACCATTCTCTTCTTTCAAAAAAAAAATTTCTACCATTCTGCTTCCCCCACTTCCTGGAGTGCCTCCCCTTCTGCCTCTGTTTATTACTGACGAATATTTTTCTCAATTTTTCTTGGGGGTGCAAATGCAGCCTTTCTTGGAGACGGTGTTGCAACCGGACGTCCCACATAAGCCCACTAAAGCGTAGGCTAGTTCTAACTAAACTAACCTAACCGACTTTTTTTTTTGAAAATTCGCTAAAAAGATGCTACAACTAACCTAACCGATTTTGGGGCAGCTTGTCTTGGTGGTGGTGCTTGTGCAGCTTTCCCAGCCCTTCTGCAGTACCACATTCTTCGTGCATCCTTCGATCACTCCAAACCTCAGACAGAAAGTGAAATTGGATTAGTGAAGTTCGGCCGAAGGCCCTTCGAAAAGAAAGTGAAATTGGATTAGTACTTATTCAAGTGGGGCGAAAGCCTGTTTCGAGGATTAGTACTTCATGCAACTGTGAATTAAAATTGAATAGTCTTGTACCTTGTGTCTGCTCCTTCTCGTAGGCTTCAAAGGTAGTGAAACAGCTTGTATACTTATGGTCTTGAAGCTTGCAGTTAGAACATGTAGATGTAGCCTTCCTTGGTAACTTGTCATTTCCTCTATATCCTTTATTTTGTTCTTGTTTTTCCACATGTGGGCTAGACTAACATCCTCCTGATGTAAAAATCTGTTTCCTTCGTGGGCTAAAAACGAATCCATGTGAATAGCACATAAGCCGGATATTCACATACATAACTAGATGCTCAGGCGTACCTACGGTGCGCCGCTGAACCGCCCCTTTTTGTTGTCTTCTGTAATGGGAGCAAAAGTATCTAGCAGGGTGTGATATGCAGAGTATGCAAGGAGAGCTTGGTTGTGGAAGCATAAACGGTTCATAACAGGATAACAAAAGCACAAAGGGAAAAAGGAGGCTAAGTCTTCGAACTCCCAAGTGATATCACCTATAACTTGGCATGATGAGTAGTATTTACTAATCACTCAGGTACATGCTTTTCTCCACTCAAACACAAGATATCAGAATTTCCTATTCACCATAGTTAATCTGCACACTGAAAACAGAAATGTACATGAGCCTGCATTTTTTTTTTACCCTTTCCTTTAGGACTTAGCAGAAGACTATAATTTGTGATGCAACTAAAACACAAATAAATGAAAAGACAAGGACAAAGCAGATTTTGGCTACTAATTTTCTTCTGACCTGTTAATATCATATATCTCAGGGCGTACGATATAAAAGGCAAAGGTTTTGCCTCATTTTAAAAAATGAGTATAACTCACATAGTAGGATCCATATCTCTGTAACTTTGTTCTATAAGTGTTTATCTTGTGCTCATAAAAAATATTACAAAATCATCACAATATTTGCATTTCAAGGACATCAGTAGAGAATATGAGTAACTTGAGATTAAAACTATATGATTTGGTTACCAACTACCACCCCAACCGATCCCTGTTTGCTCCTTATAACATCAAAGTAGAGAAGCAACTTCTGTTTTCATGCTACAGGCATGTAATGCATTACTGTCAAGAACAAAGGACGCCATACGATAGGTGGTGTACATATGCAGAATTGAATAATTACACCTAGCAACTAACAAGGGGGGAAATGCTGAGACACGGATCTGATAATTACTTCAATTTCGAAACAATACCTTCTACTGCTAGATTTTCTCAACAAGAACACATCCATAATAAAACAACTGCAAGTGAGAATATCCTTGAGAGCGCATTCTGGCTACTCAGGCACACATGTGCACTCTGCTCTTAGATAATTACAGACTGAATGGTTCACATGGCAATTCAAATTAAAGCACATTAAAAAGGTGCTGCATTTAGACAATAACACTCACAGATATCTGGTTAAATCACAGACCAAGCAGTGAGGGCTGGTATGTCAAATGGCACTTGCAATGCATGAGTATCCTTACAATAGAATTTGTCAGGATGAATGTAGTATGCTTGATGAAAATGGTAAGAGTAATAAGCAGTGTGCAACTACAGATTCAGTGTTCGAAAAAAGTTCAGAGATAAGGTTTCAGAGGGCAACAAGTGCATATTTTGTCCACAACTCAGTCGAACGCAAATAAAGTGCAGGCTTAAGGTCCAAGGAAAAAAATCAGAAACAAATAATTCAGATTCAATTTTCCAAACAAGATAGGAACTTATATTCTAACAATGTGAGATGGAGACCATGGTTATATAGACAAAAAAAATAACCATATGCCAGTACATAGTTAACCAATATGTCCATTCCAGAACAAAGGAACCCAGGAACAGACGCAGCAAAATGATATTCCCTACATTTGCTACATGCCCAATAATCAGGTACTTCACAGAACTTATATTCTAACAATGTGAGATGGAGACCATGGTTATATAGACAAAAAAAAAATAACCATATGTCAGTAGATAGTTAACCAATATGTCCATTGCAGAACAAAGGAACCCAGGAACAGACGCAGCGAAATGATATTCCCTACATTTGCTACATGCCCAATAATCAGGTACTTGACATCACAACCATTAGATGATCTTTTATCATTTGATGCTCATCATGATTCCGACAACAGCATGCAGAATTCCCCCGTAAGCAACCCACAGTTCAGAGCAGGAAGCAAACAATCAGTTGATGTATTAAACTGTAATTCAACCACATTCCTGTATCTTCCATGATATCTGAATCCTGGACCTAGAACAGTTGTTGCTTTGAGAAATTCTACTAATCTCCATATGATACAAATGTTAAAAGGACAATTACATGACTGATGTCTGTGAACATTACACGGCATACCTAGAATGCCTGCAGATCAAATCCACTCGATTTCCATACCAAATGCACAAAACGTTTGGCACAAGATGAAAAGTTGATCAAGGTAACATAGGCTGTAAAGGTAGTTTTCACTACCACATGATTTGTGAGCCTCAGAACTTGAAGAACCTCGCAAGACCTTAGCCTACAGAAGACCAGACACCACATGTTTAGTGTTACTGGTATGACAGTATGAGTAAGCGCTCGATTCCTATGGGCTGGGATATACGATTTCCTCTTCACGAGCAACGCTGACTGAGGCCCAGAGCTTTTCACAGGCAACCATGAGCTCTTCGTAGGGCGGGGATGCAGTTGCCGAACCTGCGAGCAGAGAGGAGACGGATGTAGTGATGAGCATGACCGCAGCGTTCGTTGATGCTGGCTGAAGGGTGCACAAGCCGTCGATCTCAGTCACCAAGTCCCGCATAGCATTGGCGTCCTCAAAGGGCTGTTGCTTCTTCAAGCTCGCCCAGAGACGTCGCAGTCCTCCCTCAAGCTGTCGCAGCCGCCCGTCGAGCCGCGTAGCCTGCTTGAGCCGATCAATGTTGGTTATCGTCCAGTTCCCGCCCTCGACCTCGAGCTTCAGCATCAGGTCCAGGATATCCTCGGCCATCCGCAGGCAATCGATCCTCCTCACGGTAACCTTTAGGCCATCCGGGAAAGACCAGCGGCGGCAGAAGAGACTCTGGGCGTTGGCCATGCTCTCGATAACCTCGTCCTCCTTCCCCTTGCCCTTATCGAAGTACTTGGAGAAGTCGAAGCTCTCGGCGAAGAGCTCGCGCGTATCGGTTTCCATCTCCATGACGTCGCCGGGGATGTCCTCCTCCGCGTCGTCGACCTCCTCGTCGTCGACCTCCTCGTCGTCCTCGTCTTCCGAACCCTCTTGTTGCCAATCGAACGGCACAGCCAACTCACGATCCCACTCCCTCCTTACCGGCTCCCGCTCCGTCTCGTCGACGGCATCCGCCTCCTCCTCCGCCTCCGAACGGGGCGGGATCACTCCGGCGGCCGCCGCAGCGTCGGTGGGATCGCGTGGGGGTGGAGCCATGCGCTCCGAGCTTTCTCAGCGGGATCGATTAGGGAGCGTGGCAGGGCTAGGGCTTGCCTTGCGAATGTAGGAGACGAGGAGCTCGGATTTCAGTTCTACGACGACGGGAATGCCCAGCCGTAACGAACCGCGCGCCAATTTATAGAGCCGGGATTTCGTGCTTGGAACGGAAGCGGAGGTCCGCGCGCTTCTTATTTCAGAGAGAGAAAACCCGTACGAGATGATATGCCCAGAATTCATCTTCCTCCTCTGTTCCTTTTCCCGGCCGGAGACTCAACAAGGGAGGGACATAGAAAAGTAATAAACGAATTGCTGGTGGTAGAATTGCGATCGAGGTTAAACCAACTCCAATTTACACTTGTCAAACTTCACCTGCTATGGCTGTTTGGACTCAGGTTGCTTAGAATCTGCAGCAAATCATCAGGCAAGTAACCGCGTTCCCTGTCGGCATTTTCACAAACAGTTTGTGATTATGGCAAGGCAAAGCAGAAAGGAGCTTACCGACGGGGGTAGTAAATCAACAAGAGACATGAAGCCGCGCGCGCGCGCGCGGGGCTCAAAGATGAGCTCTCCAATCGCCTCAGCTTCACCCATGAGCGTCTCCGCTCAGGCCGCCTCCCTCGGTTTCTCCCCCTTCGCTCACTTCTCTTCTTCTTCTTCTTCTCTCTATCGCTCGGTCTCTCCCATCTCTCACTCACGCGCGCCAGAAAGCAAACGGAGCTCTACTCTTCGAGGTGCAGAAAAGACATGAGGCCGCAACTCTCGGGTCGTAACCAAGATAAGCCCAACAAGGAAAGAGCATCGAGACTACTACAGATCCAAAGCCCACCAACAAAGGTGGCACTATCCTACTTCCAAATCTAGTTGACTGGTACACCAAAAAAAAATCTAGTTGACTGGTACTTCCGCACTGCTAACTCCATTCCATAATACAAGCATATCATATAAATTCAGTTAAAATTCACCATTGCTTAAGTTTGATTAAGTATGGAGATAAAAAATATTGACATCTCCAATACCAAATCTATATAAATAGATCCACCATAAGATGTATTTTTATAGTACGTATATTTAATTATTCGCTATCGTACATTGTGTTATTTTTGTGTAAAACTTCAGTTAAACTTAATATGATTTGATTGTTTGACTAAAAATATACGTCCACTAGGATCGCGATCAATCAGCATATATCCATTGGTTTAGTTTTTTCCCCATTAAAAATCACACTTTGTTTCCCATCCCGCACGGAGGAAGACAAAGCAAATAAAAGAGAATAAAGAATCTCCGCCGTCCACTCTCGCAGATGAAGATGGCGCGTGGCAGCGATGACGGCATAGGTGCATGGTGGTTCGGCGTCCACTCTTTGCAACTCAGAGCAACAAAGTTGTAAGAGGAGATGGAGACGACGGGCGGGGATTGCGTAGGTGCCCCTGTGTCACTCCATGGGCCGTCGAAGTCGAAGGAAAAAAAGAATAGATCGCAAGGCCATGGAGAGAAAGAAGAGAGACAGACAAACGAGCAGTTAGTGAAAATGAACATATTTGATCCTTTTTTGAAACTTCAGTACAAAAAAAAACTAGATCTGAGAAAATTTTCAATCTGACCTTTCTTTTTCATGAACATATGTCACCATGGGTTAGGGCATCATAGTCTTGCATGCATGACGCCGAAATGGCCATAAGTCATGTAGCCCTACCCCACGGCGCCATTCAGTGTGAGCATGGTGTCTTAAGGGCAGGCCCTGTGCAGAAATTATCATATTATGAATTTTTTATTTTATACCGAAGTTTTACAAAAAAAAATGGTCAGCTATGTTTGTTTCAATGAACGAATATGAGGAAGTGAAGGAAACCGGTGGCGATCAAGGCTTGCCTCGTTGACTCTTTCCTTGCCACGTCATCATAACAATCCAACGGTTGCGCTACCGTAGCGTTTCTTTCCTAAATCCCTAAAATAAAGCTCATCCTCGCCCTAGAAGCACTAGACTAACCTAACGTCCAGTCATACTCCGCATGTTAAAGAGTAAATTCTGAAATAAACCTCGAACTCGTAGAGGGTGTTGAGATCAAACCCTGAACTATAAATCACGGGAATCAACACCCTGAACTTCTCTTTCCTGGCCTAAAGTGGCATTTTGGTTGTTTCCAAACAACAGGATCTCTCCTTGGTCTCATATCGCTGGCTTGCTTTAGGCGAGTCCTTTTTTTTACTTGTTCTTCATGCTGAGTCGTTATGTGCAATCTGCTCACTTAGGACATGCACAATAGTTTAGACAGCGAGTTAGTGCAACGCCTCCCAGTGACCACCAACCGCCATCCCTCGCCATCGTGGATGCATGTGTTGTGTTCGCTAAAATGCTCGGCCGATGGAGAGAAAGGGCGGAGAGTTCCTCTTAGATTTGTCAAGTCAGTAATACTCCGTACCAGCGTTTACCTTGCCACGTCAACAAATCCCAATGGAAACACGGGTCTCTCAAATAATGACCTGGAACAAGGAGTTCATGGTGCCGATTTCCGGGATTTTGAGTTTAGGGTTTGATTTGCACACCCTCTACAAGTTTAAGGTTTACTACAGACTTTACTCTAGTATGTTAAATGTAGTTAGTGCCTAAGAGCAGTTTCGTTCTGATTGACCCAAAGTATGTCTTCTTTAGGTGGCCGCGGACAAGTGTAGGTGGCTTGAACGTAGCTCCTTTTTTGGACATGGCCATGCACGATTATTTGTGCGTTTTTTTTTTGCAAAGATACATATATATTTGGAGTTTGAAATTGAATATACAATAATTTGAAATTTAAACTTGTTTGGAATTGAAAACCTAAGCTAAACCATTAAATAAACTAAAATAAAATAATTAAATAGGGTTCCTGTTTCGAGTTCGATTCGATCTAGAAGTCCTCGGTCACCTAAAGAAGACATACTTTCGACTGTGCGGCCGTGTGCATCTTGTTATACAGAGGCTGGCTGTAACACTTAAACCTTTAAGTAATGAAATGTCCATTATTGAAGAAGAAAAATGCTCGAAGCGGTTAACATTCAGGATGTTTGGTATCATTTTCTGTGCAAACAAAAAAGTACAGTGTCAGTACAAACCTAAGTAATAGAATCACTATGCATATTTTATTTTTCTAACAGTTAATTCAGAGGTGTTGTTTCGGCATAGGTGCATATGAACCTATTATCAAAATGCATTAAAAAATATCAAAAAACTCTGAGATAAAATTTCGCGTGTATATTCAGATATTCTATGTTCACACACAAATTTTCGAGGGAACGAACATTTTATGTGGCATGTGTAAAAGAATAGAAGAATGTCCCGCGATTAGTCACCTAAGAACATCAAAAATTGTCTTTTCTACACGGAACAGAAAAAATGTTGTTTTTCCCTAAAACTTACTTACGAACAAAGAATGTCTAGATGTATATACACAATTTTTGTTCAGATTTTTTGACATTTTAAAATATGTTATTACATAGCGGACTTATATGCATCCGTCAGTAGAAATGAATATTAACATTAACTTTTCATTCATGTATCTTTTGTCTTGCATCAATGTATAGTGGGGATAGATTACATATCGTCTCAATTTCTTCTTCAAGCTCACTGTCAGCTAAGCCACGCAGGTTTCTAGCTGAAGTCTCGTCCTATACGCGCACCGGTACCGCCGTGCGCGCCGTCGGCCGGCGTTAAGCGGCCGCGACGGCGCCAGCCCTGCTCCTCCCCATCGACATGCCCATGGACCCGACCGCGCAGCTCCTGCTCCTGCGATCCAGCGCCTGCCGCATGGCGCCGCCGCCGGTCCCGAACTCGCACGGCTGGTCCTCGTCAATCCTTCCGATGTCCATGCTCTGGCTCCGTGCCGCGACGCTGGAACACCTCGCGCGCGAGGCGGCACGGACGAGCTCAAGCACGTCGCCGTCGTCGCCGTCGCCCGCCGAGCGGTAGAAGGCGTGGCTCCGGCTCCGCGGCACGGACACCATCCCCACCGGCCCGCGACCCGCCGCGCATGTAGTCATCTGCCTCACGTAGAGGTCGCGCGCGCGGAGCAGCACGCGGAACGGCGCCCGCACGCACCGCCCCAGGACGGCCAGCGCGCGCACACCCCTGCTCGCCGCCGTCACCGACATGCCGCTCCGATCCCACAATCTGATCAAAGACGACCCATGCCACGGAACTATATATATATGGATGTGCATGGGAAGAGAAAATTGCATATTGCTACCACAATTGCGGCTAGGGCTTCAGAAAACTACCACTTTTCAGGTCAACTGCAAAAAGCTACCACTTTTGCGTTTAATGGTTTCAAAAAACTACCAGTTCTGTGTAACAATCGGTTTGACCCATTTGATCAAGTTTTTGACAGAGATAGCCCACCATGTCATTCAGATAGAAAACTTGATCAAATGGTGGGTCATCTCTGTCAGAAACATGATTAAATTGGACCAAACCGAGTGTTACACACAATTGTTAGTTTTCTGAAGCAATTAGACGCAAAAGTGATAGTTTTTTGCAACTAACCAGAAAAGTGGTAGTTTTTTGAAGCCCTAGCCTCAATTGAGGTAGCAGTATGCAATTATCTCGCATGGGAACGAATGAACTATGGTGACTCGTTCTACCTAGTAAATGTGATGCTCGTTCGTAGGTGGAGGGCTACGGAGACGGAGCACGGAAGGTCTGACTCGTTTGGTCGTACGTGTCGGTTCTATTTGGCCGGTTCAAATCGGACGGGCGCCTCTGCGTGTCAGACGTACATGAGTAGTCGCGTTGATGAGTCCAGCCAAGTAGTCAAGATGAATGCGATGATGTGTCAAATCCAGATAGTTACTGTTCGTAAGAATGATACCCCTATATATACTCCGTAGTTGTGTTTGATTTGCACAATATTTTTACGTCGCGGTACATTATTAATAAATCTTAATTAGCCATATTACAATTAAAAGGTATACTCCCTCCGTCCTAGTTTGTAAGTCACAATTTTTGAATATCTTGGTCCAAGGTAGTAACTGATTGGGTCTCATTTTCTCTCTCTCATTGGTGCATGCAGCCTCTTTCTCTCTCTCATTGGTGCATGCATTCTCTTTCTCTCCCTCATTGGTGCATGCAACCCCTTTCTCTCCCTCATTAAATAAAATTATGCCTTAGAGGTGGGGGTTATGGGACAAATAATTTTTAGGAATATATGACTTACACTCTAGAACGGAGGGAGTAGTTAAAATTGCGCATAAGAGACTATGAAAAGTCAACATAATTTATACATGGGGAGGACAGAGTATTTAGCTTGGACAGGCAAAGTAACGGCAGTCGATTATTATCAACCTAAGTGCAATAATCTTTTCCTGTGGTGTAGTTGATAATTGTAGAAGCCTTTACTCGATATTTTTTGCATTGCAATTTTCGGATGTAGTAGCAGTCTGTCCGAGAAAATGACGCGTATGATAGCCTGAGACCAGATCATGGGGCAAAAAAAAAAGAATTTCAGACTTATGAATCAAATAATTTACATAGAAAAAAATTCTGAATATCAAAATCCTCAAATCCACTGAATTCAGATTTTTTTTAAAAAAATTCTGGCACGCCAGACATACCATTCTAATAATGGGTCATCAAGGCAAGATCGAGTAATGTTTTTAAAACGCGCGCTAGATATCGTGCATACTACACACACTCTCTCCTCCATTCTCTAAAAATGTTTGTGTTAGACTACTGTATCTCGCCTTTCGCACTATGTGTCGTTAAATTTCTAACATGCGCTTTGTAAAATTTAAAACTTACGCATAGTTTAAACCAGAAAGTTCGATTTGAGGACCATTTGAATATCTAGGTTTCTAGTGAAGAGAGCTTCAAAAAAATAAAAAACTACACCAAATTTTGAGTTCAAAACCTAAAGGAAACACATAATGGTTGCACTAAAACAATAGTAAATACAACTCGAAGACACAATATTTTAATGTTGTTTCATTCGGTCTCATTGAGTTTCAAAATCCATCGATACGTTCCATTGTATTTCGAAAATCAGGTTTTAAATTTTGTCGAAACAATATCTATTTGGAACTTGTTTAAAGATATTGTCAAAATAAATGCCCATGTTGAAACGCATTGTTAATCTAATATTTTTTTACATATTTTCTTTTTAAATCCAACGCTAGAAAAAGCAAAGAGAGTAGTAGCTAGTAGGCTGTGTGGTAGGATGAGCAAAGATTCTTGCTTTCATGTGTCAGACGATGGGAATCAAAAAAAGAATGAATGATTAGCACATACCAGGAGAGAGAGGGAGAGTATATGAGATCCGGAAATGTACTTTTGATCCTAGGTGCATATGCTCCATTTGCCTAAAAATAATATTAAAATATTTGGAGAAAAAATTTAGGCAGTATATCTCTACAGTTCCATAGTAAAATGTGGCCTGTGCAAAAAAAATAAAGAAATTCCTAGTAAAAATCCTTATTTTAGCATGGGATTTTATCCTTTTTAGCACTAGCCACATAAAAATTCACTTATTCCTGAAACGACTTCGTGAAGACGTATGATGTGGAGATGTATCCGCAATATTTTGTTTTGAATTTTTTTGACAACTTTGAATATGTTTAAAATACATTTTAAATAAAGGGAGCACCAGGAGCAAAAGCACCATGTCCAAAGAAAATAAACAGCTCTTGCATGCACGCTAGCTCCCGTGCCAGTTCAAGGCTACAATTTGTATATCAAATTCACATCCACAGTTATACCGATATATCTGATCTTTATGGATGCTTTGGTTTCCCACACAATACATTTCTAGAAGGGAAAATAAAGTTCGTTTTACAGAATGCTATTGAGTTTATCTTTACACGTGGAGTGAAGCACACATACAAAATGGCCAAAGTCAATTAAACAAATAAAGTTGTCAAATCAAGGCGTCAGAGAGGCTCATTGTCCAACCACCTTTGTGCCATGGCAAAGCATTCTTCTGGCCGGTATTCTGGAGCAGTATGACCAGCACCCTGCACAAACGGAAAATTGAAGCACATATAACGCTATAGTTATCCTACCGAATTCAGGGACATGATTTCAAGATGAAAACAATATCACCTTCACCGTAGCAAATGTCATATTGTTCTCGTATTTTATGGTAAATCTGAAACGGAGAAGATGATGCATCCAGTGTCAGAAAAAAGAAGAAAACCCCAACACACATTTTGTATGTCATAATTAAAGTTCTTTTTTCTATCTCCGAAGTACGAGAAAAAGGAGAAAGTAAGACTTAACCCTGCAGCCTGCCCATTGAGATGCCATGCCCTCCAGTCATCAACGATGGAGAAGTTCAAGGATCTTATCCATGCATGCGTGCCAAGAAATGGTGCTTCAAGATCATGGTCTCCACTACGCTCACACAAGTTTGCAGTTACGATACGTGGGATCGATAAGATTTTGAACCAAACTGACGATGACGAAAACTTGCTCTCATATTCTTGCTTTTACCTGTACACAAGTGCACGATAACCTCTCGTGGTGAGGTTAAGATGATACCCTACGCTGCTCCGGATCTCGAATGTGTAGGGGAGTCCTACATTGCATTGTATCCACTCGCCCACTGTTGCCTGTTGCCAAATCCATTTTTATGAATACTGTTCCAAATGATTTGGATTGGGAAAAAATGGCAGAGCGTTCCTACATGGTCTCAACTCAGCTGCATAGAAAGATCCGCTAGCTTTTGAACGCTCGGCAAATTCCCAGAGTAAATTTTGGTCCTAAAACTTCAAAAGCATCTAAAATGAACAAAACTTGGGAAGTACTCCCTCCGTCCACAAATAAGTGTACATCTAGGTTTTTGGATAAGTCAAACTTGTTTAATTTTGACCAACTTATTATCAAAAATTATACGCATATGTGACATTAGATTACTATATTATGAAACTACATTTCAAGGTGGATCTAGTGATACTAATCTAGTGTCATAAATGCTGCTACTTTTTCCTAAAAAGGTGGTCAAATGTAATAAAGTTTGACTTATCAAAAAACCTAGATGCTGCCCTTTTGTACACTCACAAAATGTGGAAATAAAGTGCCTTGGACCAACATGATCAACTACCCATCTTCTTGCCTTTTCACACGGGCTGCCCCCTCTCATATCCCACATTAGCAAACTATACCTCATATCCATGTGGCAACTATGTAAGTAAAACAAGTTTCATTGGACAACGCATCATCCCAAATCACTTGGAAGTCAGCGGAGGCTCCGAAAGTGAACTGTGTCTTTGAAAACGTCGGACCAAAAGTAGATTTGAGGCAAAGTTCAGTGTTCAAAAGTTGATTGTGCTCTTCAGATTTTACTACTCGACAACAATATTTGACCATACTAAGGCTGATTTTAGATCTAAAGAAGCTAATGCTACTTTTAGATTCATACTTTATGAATACATAAACTTCATGTAGAACACATTGTATTTACCTCCTTAATCCCAAGAGCATTTTTAGTCAAGTTGTTGTTCATCCAAAAGTAAGCTAGGTAGTAACCATATGTCTGCAGTATAGAAAGAAAATCCAGATAAGTTTTTTCTATGAAAATAGCGTCATATGATATTTGTCACATTCAGCAGAATTTATCTATAAGATTAACAATCAAGGGATGAGGGGCAAAGAGAGACTAACAAAACAATCTACTGGAGGTCGACTAGGTGGCTTGCTTATCTGGATAGAACCTTCCAACAAAAACTTTCTTCTTGAATTATCATCTACGGAATTTGGCGCGACAACGTCACATTTGTCATACAAGATGTGCTCAATTGAAATTTCAGAAATGAGCTGCGGTAGAAGAAAACTAAATTAGCAAATGTTGGCAATACCAGACATTTGGAACAATAAAGAATTACATGAATCTTACATTGTTGATAGTATGCAGAACCTCAGCACACATTTTGTTCGACGGGTTTATATAGTCTCCTTTGCAACTCTCCCTTGCAATCTTTGGGACATGAAACATGCTATATTTTCTTACATCCACACATACTACAAAATATCACCTCTATTTTCAAAGCTTGTGAATGTGGAATTACCTCATATATTTGATCAGATATTATACCGAAGCCATGAGCACTTGGAATTCTGAAATTTTCATCAAACATCGGGTCTGTTATAGGGTTGCCGACCATATATCCCTGGCGATAAATGGAAGTAACAGGAAAAGAGTAAAATACATGATCACAAACACCGTTTGCCATCCTTTTACTGTTGCAAGTATTTAATGTTTGAAAGCTAGAGAATAACTTGCCTTTAGATTGATGATAGGCTGCTGCCCCATTTCAATTCCTGGAGCAAAGTGAAATCAAGAGAAAAGTCCAAATTACCGCGCTCGACTCTTGCTGAAGTTCATATTACAATTCTGATGTGCAAACCCATTTAAGATAGCGCCCCTAACTCCTAAATGTTTTAGACTACTCGCAAAAATAGTGTAAAACTTTAGTCAAAATTTGATATAGCAACTTCTAAAGTGATTTCTCCTGAACTGTTTGCATAGCTGACCTAATAGTTTACTTTCTGTAAAAACAAACTGAATTTGTCTGAAGAATTTGAAATGTCAGTTGAGGAGGGTATTTAAAGGGTTTCTGCACACGACGGTTGCAATCTGAACTTCACCAAGAGATTTTTTTTCCAAGTTTCCTTAGAACATGTGATACTACTTTCTGAAATGTGCATACGGAGTAGATACAAAGAGATAATTAATACCTTCCGAAATGTCTTGTGCAATAAGTGGAATCACCTTTCCAGCATATGAATCTCCAGCAAGGTAGAAATGATTCGAAAGGTACTGCGGATGATCCGTGAACCACTGCATAACCATCCACACATCAGCCAAAAATCAAACGGTACGACATGAACAATGCTTCCTTGACTTCTTGTCACCTTATTCAAAAATCTTTGGACATGCAGAGAAGATGAGTAGTCTCCGACATGGTAGCCTTTGGGATCACGCGCATACGAGAAACCTGAGCCAACTGGAGAGTCCAACAAGAGGATGTTTCCCATCTGAGAATCGTCATCAGTAAACCACAAAACTGAACCAGAAGGAACTTTGATCACGACGAATAGTTTTGGGCGTCATGGATGAGCATCAGTCTCACCTTGGTCCATGAATGTGGGTTATAGACCAACTCCGGCAAACCACCACTATACGGTGCCCGCACAAACCTTAGAGGACCTACGACGCATGGGTATATATCAGTAGCAAGATTATTTCTTTTGAGAATCATGTATCAGGAAATATCTGATGAGGACTAACCGATCTCGAAGGCCAGGCCCATGATGACGGAGCAGCGGGGCCCGCCAGTCAGCCACAGGAGTACGGGGTCCGTGCCGGGGCTCCTCTCCGACTCGACGAAGTAGTAGAAGAGCTCCGTTCCGGTCTCCTCCTCCACGCCCACGTACCTGCATCGCGTGACGGCTTCGTGAGTCACGCCGCCATTTGCGACGAGCGAAGCTTAGCTGTGGGCTGCTGCACTCCTGCGCGCTTACCCTGTTAAGAGGTTGAAGGGCAGAGGCCCATCGTATCCTGGCAGGTGCGTGACGACTGTCGGCGCAGACGCCGAGGCCGGGCGCAAGAACAGCAGAAGCAGGAAGCCGGGGACGAGATGCAGCAGGAGCAGCCGGAGAAGCCTGAAGGACATAATTTGCTTCTTCCGTCTGCGCCTTAATTTGGGCATCCGATCTGAGTAGCAATGTAGCCATGTAGGAAGCATTGGAGGCATGGTCACGTGGAAGTGGTTGTTGATATATCACCTTCTCTTCGAAAAGGAAGGTTCACCTACTGACCTACTCACTAATTGTCTTCTGCGTTATATCAGATGAAGATGGAAGTTTCTTTTGGTTGCCATTGCAAGCTAGATATCTTTTTCTCTGGCTGCAGTCTCCGAGTCCCGCCTTGTTCGTTCAGAGAGCTGTTATGATTTTTTCGATAATGGACGCTTTATTACTCAAAAAAGCAATACACCTGGCATCCGTATAACTAGAATGCACACAGCCGCAACAATCCACGGATTAAAACTAAATGAAAAACTGTAGGTCTCAGCTATTACAAAAACAAAAAGAGTCTAAGACGAAGGAAGGTCGATTCGCAAATCACGCTCCGATCCATGTTGGAAAAAAATATACCACGCTGTGTCCTCCAACCGTCTAGACAACTTGCTGAGCGCGGAGTTGATGAAGGAGAATTTATGCGCCACGTTGAGTGGACCCCAAGAGGAAGGTATGACGAGCACAGCAGGAAGTTTTCCCTCAGTAAGAAACCAAGGTTTATCGATCAGTAGGAAAAAAACGTTCTGTCCCGAGGTGTTGCGAACCAACTCGTGGCAGGACGCACTGCCGGCATCAGCAGCAACGTGGAGACCTGCACACAAACAACCAAGTATTTTGTCCCCAACTTTCAGCGAGGTTATCAAGGTCACTGGTTTTTGCTGAAAATAAAGGATTAAACCAACAGTGTGGAAGAAGAATTGTTTGCGGAGACAAGAACAGGAAAATGTTGTAGAAGATTGCAATTAAAAGAAGAAGGACCGGGGTCCACAGTTCACTAGAGGCGCCTCCCCAATAAAATAAATATGTTGGGTAAACAAATTACAGATGGGCAATTGACAAACAGAGATTCTACGCTAATGGTTGGTGCAGAATACATGCTATGAAAGTATGCGGGCATTACAACAATATACATAGACCGTAATCTAGTTGCATCTATGACTAATATAATCCACCTTCAGGATTGCATCCGCGACACCCTCCAGTATTAAGTTGCAAGCAACGGACTATCACTTTAAGCAATGTGTGTAAAGTAAACGATAAAACCACCCTTGAATAGAACACCGTTGTTTTCTCCCTAGTAGCAACAGCACATCTACAACCGTAGAGAACAAGGTCACTTCCCATGGTTAAATAGAGGCATGAACCCACTATCGAGCATAAATACTTCCTCTTGGAGTCGCTAGCATCTACTTGGCCAGAGCATCTACTAGAAACAGAGAGCATGCAAGATCATAATAACATAATACATAATCTCAACCAAAGCAATCTCTCTATAAATCGGATCCACATCAAACCAACATGTAGCAATTACAAATAGATGATCTTGATCATATTAGGCAGCTCACAAGATCTATACATGAAGCACAACAAGGAGAGGACAGTCATCTAGCTACTGCTATGGACCCATGGTCCCGTGGAGGACTACTCACGCATCACCTCAGATGAAGACATGGCGATGTAGAGGCCTCCGGCGGCGATTTCCCTCTCCGGCAGGGTGCCGGGACGGACTGCAGAACCCTCCCGAACTAGGGTTTCGGTAGACGGTGGTGTCGGAACTTTCCGTGGATGGAGGCTCTGGTCCGTGGGGTTTTCCCGATACGAGGAATAAATAGGCGGAAGGGCGGAGCAAACGAGGCGACGAGGCGCTAGTACATGGGCCAGGCGCGGCCAAGGGTGGGGCCGCGCCTGCCCTATGTACTGCCACGTGGCAGCTCTCCTGTGCGTGTCCTTCTTGCTCCGTCTTCGTCCCGGAAAAATAAGACTATGGGCTTTTGTTTCGTCCAATTCCGAGAAACTTTCATGTACAACTTTTCTGAAACACAAAAACAACAGAAAACAGGAACTGGCACTGCGGCACTGCGTTAATAGGTTAGTCACAGAAAATGCTAAAAAGTGTGAAAAAGTGCACATAAAACATATAAGAATTGTAACAAAATAAGCATGGATCATCAAAAATTATAGATACATTTGGGACGTATCAACATCCCCAAGCTTAACTCCTGCTCGTCCTCGAGTAGGTAAGTGATAACAAATAATTTTTGAGGTGACATGTTGTCACACTACTTTGATCAATCTAAGTGTAAAAGCAAACATAGCTGGAATCATAGAATCCTAACATAAGCATGATAGATATAATCAAACAATGAAACTTAATAACCATGCTAAAACATGAAGAGTAATCGAACAAAAGAAAATGTATAACGTGCATGGAAAGCAAAGTGATTGTCAAGAGCATAGCATAGATACATAATAAAGTGGTACTCAGCTTGTCCCATAAGTAGAAGCAAAACATAAATGCTTGGACACCTTTAAAAGATTATAAGAATGACTAGAAACAAAAAGTTTGAACAAACAATACCATAATTATGAATCAATCAATAAAATCTTGGAACCATGCACATAAAACTAAGAATGACAACTATGCTCTCACAAGTGGTGCATAAACTAGAAGGTGGAGACTCAACATAAAAGTAAAAGGTCTCTCTTTGAGAGGCAAGTAAGATCACTCATGTGCTAGAGCTTTTTATTGAAACAACAAGAGTATAAAATACACTTTTGAGAGGTGGATGATGTCAACGGTAAGTACAAAGCATATGGGTTGTGCAAAAGTGCTACTTCTAAATCGCAAGCCTCATGCATAATTGCTACTAGTGCTCACACCTCGTCCTACTCACCTCGGATCACCATTAGCTCTCATCACATACAAGTTGTTTTAACCGAGTATCACAAAGGGGTACCCCGTGCCTCCTGTACAAAGGTCCTAGGAGATGCATTGCTTTTGATTTCTCATTTTTAAAGCATCTTCAACTTGGGACATCCATACCGGGACGACACGAGCAACAGATAAATGGACTCCTCTTATTTTTATTATTGCTAGAAGCTTTCTCATAAGAGATTGAGGATTTGTTCAACTGAAACTTGCACCAGGATACATGGCTTCCGTTAGCGGTCCAATGTTCTTCTTTAACAAAAATGTATACTCAAACTATTTTGCATGGATAATCTCCTTCATTTCAGAAAAGATGAACATGCATAGCAACCCACATGATATTCAGTGGCAAAGCACGCTGAGGTGTCCCCAGTATTTTAATGGTTATCATACAACATGCAACTTAAAAGAGCTACGGTTACACCAGGAACACACGGTAGGCACAATAGTCATTTTTGACTACTTTCCCATGAGCAACAAAAATATAATACTTTGAAATTTAAAGGTAGCACATGAGAAAACTACTATGGAATGGCAATGAAATACCACATATAGGTAGATATGGTGGACACTTTGGTATATTTGGTTTTTGGTGGTTGGATGCATGAATAAAATACTCACACAAATGGAGGCTGGAAAAAAACGGGTGCGACCAACTAAGAGAGCATAATGGTCATAATCATGCACAGCGATAAAATATATTAATCAAAGCATATTGATCATAGAGGCAATAATTGACTGGAATGTAGTCATAACATGTTGCAAAACATGTGCCAAGTCGACCCAAATAAAAACATTCGCAGGAGAACATATACCACAATATTATGCTTTTGTATTGTATGCTAAAAACAATGCATGAAACCTTCAATGGCACACTAAACACTCTCAGTATTTGAGACTAATCATAATGAAAACATAATTAACAAGATCATCATGAGAATAACATCTAGCAAGAGATGCAAAAATAACTATGCCACAGTCTAAAAATGTTTCCATTTGCATCACATACACATAAAACTTTTTTCATGCTTCCAACGTCAACCAAATGAAACCAAACAACTCTCATATATGAAAAACAAGTAAATGTACAGAAATCTATTGATACACAAATAAATATAAAAGTGGAGCGTGTCTCTCTTCAACGCAAAATGCATAACAGTGGAACGTGTCTCACTCCAAAATAAACATGCAAAACAGCGGAGCGTGTCTCACTCCAAAGTAAATATGCAAAGCGGTGGAGCGTGTCTCATTTTTCTCAAAGTAAACATGAATGATGGGATCCAACTTTATTGAAAGTAAACACATAGCAAAAAGTAAAGAACCTTCAAGGATAACACATATCACATGACGGAATAAAAACATAGCGTGTTGAAAAATGACCTGGTGCTTTTTGTTGATGAAGAGGGAATGCCTTGGGCATCCCCAAGGTTTGACGCTTGTACTTCTTGGATATTTATTGGGGGGTCCAGGGGACATCCCCAAGCTAGATCTCTTGTCCATGCTTCATCTTATTGCATCATTCTTCTCTCCCTACACTTGAAAACTTCCTTCACACAAAACTCAGCACAATTGATTAGCAACATTAGTGCAAATAAAAATATATCAAACCAGCAAGGCTTCAGTAATGGCACATATCAAACACTCATTTTAACATATTCTACTGTAGCTACTTCTTCCCAAAGCTATTTTTCATAAAAGAATTCAAAAAGACGAAGCATTAGACGCAAATGCAAAACATGGCAGAAATCTGCCAAAACAGACCAGCAGGCAGAGATCGAAATTAAAGAAATAGTTATGTTGATCAAATAGAAAAATGCTAAACTAACTAAAGTTAGCTAACATACTGGGGCATAAGAACAAAAAATTTCAGCTTATAATAATGTTCTGGCGATTTTTACGAATTTTTTCGTGACCAGCACAAAATCTGTTTCAGAATTGCAAATACCCCAAACACTGCTTTGTTTCTATTAGAGGCCACTCTTGGCACAGAAACGAAATAAAAACGATAAGGAGAGGTTATTACGGTAGGAATAACTTCCAAGACTCAATAAAGAAAAAAGAACTGAAATAAAACATGGGTTGTCTCCCATAAGCGCTTTTCTTTAACGCCTTTGAGCTAGGCGCAAAAAGGGTGCAAATCAAGTATTATCAAGAGGTAAAGCATCAAGATCAATTACTTATTCCAAAACACCATTTGTATCATCAAGTACCTTAGACACCTCTGAAGATTCAACATGCAATTTACTCTTAGTTGCACTAAAAGTTTTATCAAATTTAAACATATCACGGGTTTTTGGTTTGGGTGCCTTAGGGACATACATAAATTTTTGTTCTTTCCCAACAAAAGCTCTCTCCTTGTTGAGGAAAAAGTTGAACTCAAAGTTTCCATAGCTTCTTCAAGTTTACCAATTCTAATAGTTCTATCATCATTTGCAATGCTACCCTCCAAAACAGCAATTTTTTTATTGATTCCTCCTATCAACTCATTAGTATGGATAGCATCAAAAAGTAAATTGGGCAAACTTTTCTCTAAAGAATCTAGTCTTTTTACCACCTCTTCTAAAGTGATCTCAGTTTTAGCAACATTAATGGGAGGACTTCATACTAAACTTTCAATTAAAACATAGGCTTCCGGGCGGGAGCACCTAGGAAATTACCACCAATAAGAGTATCTAGAACATATCTATTCCAAGTAGAAATACCAACATAGAAATTCCTAAGAAGAATCATAGTAGAATATTTCTTAGTACATCTATGATGAGCATCACATATTCTATACCAACATCTTTCAAACTTTCACCCCCAGGTTGCTTAAAAGTACGAACCTCAACTTCAGAGACATTCATTTTGCAAAGTAAAGTAAACAACACAAATAGAAACTATACTAATTTTTTTGGATTTTTGATATAAAATGCAAACAAGATAAAAATAAAATATGCAAGAAAAGCAATAACAAAGTAAAAGACTTGAGAGTGAGAGACTCCCCTCGCATAAGAGATGCTTTTATCCCCGGCAACGGCGCCGGAAAAAGTCTTTGCTGAGCGCGGAGTTGATGAAGGAGAATTTTTGCGCAACGTTGAGTGGAACCCCAAGAGGAAGGTATGATGAGCACATCAGGAAGTTTTCCCTTAGTAAGAAACCAAGGTTTATCGACCAATAGGAGAAAAATGTTCTCTCCCGAGGTGTTGCGAACCAACTCGTGGCAGGGCGCACTGCCTGCGTTAGCAGCAACGTGGAGACCTGAACACAAACAACCAAGTACTTTGTCCCCAACTTTCAGCGAGGTTGTCAAGCTCACTGGTTTTGCTGAAAACAAAGAATTAAACGAACCGTGTGGAAGAAGAATTGTTTGCAAAGAACAGAACAGGAAAATGTTGTAGAAGATTGTAATTAAAAGAAGAAGGACCGGAGTCCACAGTTCACTAGAGGCGCCTCCCCAATAAAATAAATATGCTGGGAAAACAAATTACAGATGGGCAATTGACAAACAGATATTCTACGCTAATGGTTGGTGCAGAATACATGCTATGAAAGTATGCGGGCATTACAACAATATACATAGACCGTAATCCAACTGCATCTATGACTAATAATCCACCTTCAGGATTGCATCCGCGACACCCTCCAGTATTAAGTTGCAGGCAACGGACTATAGATTTAAGCAATGTGTGTAAAGTAAACGATGAAACTACCCTTGAATAGAACACCGCTGTTTTCTCCCTAGTAGCAACAACACATCTACAACCGTAGAGAACAAGGTCACTTCCCATGGTTAAATAGTGGCATGAACCCACCATCGAGCATAAATACTTCCTCTTGGAGTCGCTAGCATCTACTTGGCCAGAGCATCTACTAGAAACGGAGAGCATGCAAGATCATAATAACATAATACATAATCTCAACCAAAGCAATCTCTCTATAAATCGGATCCACATCAAACCAACAAGTAGCAATTACAAATATATGATCTTGATCATGTTAGGCAGCTCACAAGATCTATACATGAAGCACAACAAGGAGAGGACAGCCATCTAGCTACTGCTATGAACCCATGGTCTCGTGGAGGACTACTCATGCATCACCTTGGATGAAGACATGGCGATGTAGAGGCCTCCGGCGGCGATTTCCCTCTCCGGCAGGGTGCCAGGATGGACTGCAGAACCCTCCCGAACTAGGGTTTCGGTTGATGGCGGTGTTGGAACTTTTCGTGGATGGAGGCTCTGGTCCCTGGGGTTTCCCCGATACGAGGAATAAATAGGCGGAAGGGCGGAGCAAACGAGGCGACAATGCGCCAGTACATAGGCCAGGCGCGGCCAAGGGTGGGGCCGCGCCTACCCTATGTACTACCACGTGACAGCTCTCCTGCGCGTGTCCTTCTGGCTCCGTCTTCGTCCCGGAAAAATAAGACTCTGGGATTTTGTTTCGTCCAATTCCGAGAAACTTTTATGTACAACTTTTCTGAAACAGAAAAACAACAGAAAACAGGAACTGGCACTGCGGTAGTGCGTTAATAGGTTAGTCCCAGAAAATGCTAAAAAGTGTTGAAATGTGCACATAAAACATATAAGAATTGTAACAAAACGAGCATGGAGCATCAAAAATTATAGATACGTTTGGGACGTATCACACCTCTATAAATAGGTCGTGATGCTCCGCACGCTATAGCTGTGACCACAAACGGAGCATAGTTGTACACCGGTAGATGACCTGTGTAACAGAAGCATTTTTATTATTAAAAACCTTGTCATTTCTAAAAAACCATAGCGATCATATAATGGCAATAGCTCCCACCCTAATAAGTAGCTTGAACCTAGAATCTACACCATTAAGCCAATTGCCAAATATATTTCCAACGCTTCGTGGTGGATATAAGGTAGAACCTATTTGGATGGGTGACCATATAGATCTTGCAAATTTGCAATGAAAGAATAAGTGCTTAATAGTCTCATTATGATGACAGAAGACACACTTTTTGCTTCCCTGCCAATTATGTTTTGCAAAGTTATCTTTGGTAATAATTAGGTCTCTACGAAGATACCACGCGAACACTTTAGTTTTAAGTGGAATCTTCATTTTCCAAATTTTCTTATTATGATCAACTGGAACATCGGGCTGAACTAAAAGCATTATACATGGAAGCTACCGAGAAAGTGTCATTCTCAGTAAGATTTCAACGAAATACAACGGGTCCCGGCTGAATGTACTAGGACGTCGCCTAGAGGGGGGTGAATAGGCGGTGTATAAGAACTTCTACTTGAGAGCTAAACTAGGCGGAATAAAACTACACATGTGTTTACTAGTTTAGCTCAAAGCCTATCAACAAGGGGTTTGCCTAAGAGCACCAACAACCTATGCTAGCATGATGAGCAACAAGGTGATAACAAGCTAGGTATAGCACATCAAGCAAGGTGGATATAACAAGGTAAAGTGCATAGGTAAAGGAGCTCGGGTTGAGAAGTAACCGGTGCACGAGGAGACGACGATGTATCCCGAAGTTCACACCCAAGGGTGCTACGTCTCCGTCTGGAGCGGTGTGCAGGCACAAGGCACTCCAATGAGCCACTAGGGCCACCGTATCTCCTCGAGCCTATCCTCCAAGGAGGAAAGTCTCGATCCACTAAGGGACCCTTGAGGGTGGTCACCGAACCCGTACAAGCTTGGGCAAACTCCCAAGTATCAAGCTTGAGGCAACTCCACAACACGGAGGCTCTCAAGCACACGGCCACAAGAGACTACAACACGCCACACCGGCAACAAAGCCACCAAGACACCAACGTGCCACAACCGGCTCCAAAACCACAAAGGCTAACACACTCCACAAAGGCCACAACGCCACAAAGGCCACCACGCCACAAAGACGATAAGGCCACTAAGGCTACAAGGCCACAAAGGATACAACACCACAAAGGCAACAACGCCACAAAGGCCACCACGCCACAAAGACGATAAGACCACTAAGGCAAGAACACCACTAAGGTAACAAGGCCACTAAGGCAACAACACCACTAAGGTAACATGCCCTCTACGAGATCGAAACCCCGGAGAGAACCCAAACCGATGCACCTAATGCAATGGCTAAGAACACCACTAAGATGCCCAAGTTCTTCTCTCCCAAATTCCAACAAAGCTACAAAAGCTATTGGGGGAATAAGGGAGGAAGAACAAATATGTGGAGAAACACCAAATAACTCCAAGACCTAAATCTAGCAAGATCCCCTCACTTGGAGAGAGATTCAATTGGTGAAGCTCTAGATCTAGATCTCCTCTCTCCTTTCCCCCCAAAAATATGCAAGAAATAGTGGGGAGATCAAGAGGAGGAAGAAACAACTCAAGGTCAACAATGGAGGACAGAGAATGGAGGGGCAGAAGTGGTTGGGTCGGAGGTGGAAGAGAGGTATAAATAGGGGCCCAGAAATATAGCTGTTGGGGCAGAAAAATGGTCAGATTCCGCGCCCGAGCGGTACTACCGCTTGTCAAAGCAGTACTACCGCTCGCGCGCGAACTGCGCAGAAAACAGCTGGAAAACGCCCCAAACCGGTAGTACCGCTCCGCGGAGCGGTACTACCGCTTGTGTCCAGAAAACAGGTCAGATCTGAAAATGTGTGTGTGTGAGAGAGAAGGGAAATCAGAGCAGAGCAGCAGTAACACGGCAAGCAGCAGCAACATGCAATCATGCAGCGAGCAGGTGGACGGGAGCGGCGCGTGGGGGCGGGCCGAGGGAGCAGTCTTGCGCCGAGCGGGAGCCTCTCTCCCAAGCGGGAGTCAACGCACGCGCGGGGATCGAGGCGAGCGTCGGCGGCGCGAGCGGCCGCGTGCAGCTGGCGAGCGAGCGCGGGCGTTTGGCGAGCGGCGGCCTGGGCGCGTGGTGTGGGCCGGCGGTGGCCCAGGCGGATGCAGGCAGTGCAGAGAAAAAAGGAGAAAAAAAAAGAAAAAAGAAGAGGGCCGATACTACCGGGCCCGGTACCGGCCTGGTACCTTAATGGTTACGGTACTACCGGCATGGTACCGGCCTGGTACCGCTCCGGGTCCAGTAAGGCTGGGAGGCAGCTGCGGTACTTGGGCCGGAAGCCCAAGCGGTACTACCGCCCACTTTTTCTTTTTCTTTTTTCTGCAAAGCGGAAAGAGCGATAACTCGATCTAGGAAAATCGGAATGACATGAAATCAATTTTGTTGGAAAGAGGACGACAAGAGCTACCTTCTCACATGATGAAATCATGGAAAAGAGTGAGTGAAGATTTTCTCATGGTCATAGAGGTGTAACCTCTCAATACGGTATATCGAGAAAATCATCACCCTCGCACATGCGACATGCGATGCAACCGGAATCCGTTTTATGGATAAGAACCAAGAAGAACCAAGAAACACGATGCAATGCATGCAAGGTTTGAGCTCTCTCCGATGATGCGACCCACTATCCTATCGAGCACAAACCTTATCCTTGCGCGTTCCTCTCGAGTCGGTAAACTCCGTCTTCATCCTCTTCAACCTTGTACTTGCCACCGTCTTCCTCCAACATACACGCCACCGTCTCCATCTTGTACGCGCGCTACGGTCTTCATTCATCTTCTACGCCATCTTCATCTCTCTTCATCTTCAACACCGTCTTCGTATCTCTTCGACACCGTCTTCGTCATTGTACTCCGTCTTCTCCATCTTACAACCTCGAGTCCAACACATAGCTATGGACTTGACCTAAGATTGATTCTCAATGCAACCGCTAGTCCATAGGGATTTTCATCAATTACCAAAACCACACATGGGGTAATGGACATGTTCTTACAATCTCCCCCATTTTGGTAATTGATGACAATCTCTTTGAGAGGGTTTAGATATGGAATTTAGCGAACAACCCAAGTTGAAGATTTAGAACAAACTCCCCCATAATATATGCATGTGTGAATGAACTTGAATTTCATTGCATATACCGCCATTAAAGCCTAGCGGAGTATCCTCTAAATCTTCAACCATGCAAAGCAACAAATGCAAGGCATGAAAGGCAAATGCTTAAGAACCAACAAAAGCAATTCCCTTAAACCCTCCAAACTTCTCCCCCGTTGACATCGATTGCCGAAATGGGTGAAAGGTTTAGAAGGCCAATATAGTGAGCGTTCCTCCATAAGTTGTGCATTTCTCATAATTGTGAGTGAAATCAAATGCACATATTCAATGACGAATATTCGGAGGAAATCAAACTATATTGAGGATCAAAGATTGCAAGAGGATATGAAGGTGAGAAGGCTTCGACAAATGAAGCAAGCAATCCAATGACCCAAAAAGAAACACAAGCTTAATAAGAGGAAAGTAAAAAAACGAAGCTTGTGCCAAAAACAAGTATGAGTGTGTGAAGATGCAAATAGGATAAAACAAGCACTCATGACCAAGATCTTTGTGGAGTCATTAACAAGTCAAATAAGAATAAAGGAATGGACTCCAAAAAAGAGGGATATCAAAAGATATGTGATACGCGTTCAGCACGCGTCCGTTGGGAACCCCAAGAGGAAGGTGTGATGCGTACAGCGGCAAGTTTCCCTCAATATGAAACCAAGGTTATCGAACCAGTAGGAGCCAAGAAGCACGTTGAAGGTTGATGGCGGCGGGATGTAGTGCGGCGCAACACCAGAGATTCCGGCGCCAACGTGGAACCTGCACAACACAACCAAAGTACTTTGCCCCAACGAAACAGTGAGGTTGTCAATCTCACCGGCTTGCTGTAACAAAGGATTAACCGTATTGTGTGGAAGATGATTGTTTGCAGAAAACAGTAGAACAAGTATTGCAGTAGATTGTATTTCAGTAAAGAGAATTGGACCGGGGTCCACAGTTCACTAGAGGTGTCTCTCCCATAAGATAAACAGCATGTTGGGTGAACAAATTACAGTTGGGCAATTGACAAATAAAGAGGGCATGACCATGCACATACATATCATGGTGAGTATAGTGAGATTTAATTGGGCATTACGACAAAGTACATAGACCGCCATCCAACTGCATCTATGCCTAAAAAGTCCACCTTCAGGTTATCATCCGAGCCCCCTCCAGTATTAAGTTGCAAAGCAACAGACAATTGCATTAAGTATGGTGCGTAATGTAATCAACAACTACATCCTTAGACATAGCATCAATGTTTTATCCCTAGTAGCAACAGCACAACACAACCTTACAACTTTACATCCTTTGTCCCGGTGTCAATGCGGCATGAACCCACTATCGAGCATAAATACTCCCTCTTGGAGTTACAAGCATCTACTTGGCCAGAGCATCTACTAGTAACGGAAAGCATGCAAGATCATAAACAACACATAGATATAACTTTGATAATCAACATAACAAGTATTCTCTATTCATCGGATCCCAACAAATGCAACATATAGAATTACAGATAGATGATCTTGATCATGTTAGGCAGCTCACAAGATCCGACAATGATAGCACAATGGGGAGAAGACAACCATCTAGCTACTGCTATGGACCCATAGTCCAGGGGTAGACTACTCACACATCACTCCGGAGGCGACCATGGCGGCGTAGAGTCCTCCGGGAGATGAATCCCCTCTCCGGCAGGGTGCCGGAGGCGATCTCCTGGATCCCCCGAGATGGGATCGGCGGCGGCGGCGTCTCAGTAAGGTTTTCCGTATCGTGGCTCTCGGTACTGGAGGTTTCGCGACGGAGGCTTTAAGTAGGCGGAAGGGCAGGTCAGGAAGGGGCACGAGGGCCCCACACCCTAGGTCGGCGCGGCCAGGGCCTGGGCCGCGCCGCCCTATGGTGTGGCCCCCTCGTGGCCCCACTTCGTCTCCTCTTCGGTCTTCTGGAAGCTTCGTGGCAAAATAGGACCCTGGGCGTTGATTTCGTCCAATTCCGAGAATATTTCGTTACTAGGATTTCTGAAACCAAAAACAGTTATAAAACAAAGAATCGGCACTTCGGCATCTTGTTAATAGGTTAGTTCCAGAAAATGCACGAATATGACATAAAGTGTGCATAAAACATGTAGATAACATCAATAATGTGGCATGGAACATAAGAAATTATCGATACGTCGGAGACGTATCAGCATCCCCAAGCTTAGGTCTGCTCGTCCCGAGCAGGTAAAACGATAACACAGATAATTTCTGGAGTGACATGCCATCATAACCTTGATCATACTATTTGTAAAGCATATGTAGTGAATGCAGCGATCAAAACAATGTATATGACATGAGTAAACAAGTGAATCATAAAGCAAAGACTTTTCATGAATAGCACTTCAAGACAAGCATCAATAAGTCTTGCATAAAAGTTAACTCATAAAGCAATAATTCAAAGTAAAGGCATTGAAGCAACACAAAAGAAGATTAAGTTTCAGCGGTTGCTTTCAACTTATAACATGTATATCTCATGGATATTGTCAACATAGAGTAATATAACAAGTGCAATATGCAAATATGTAGGAATCAATGCACAGTTCACACAAGTGTTTGCTTCTTGAGGTGGAGAGAAATAGGTGAACTGACTCAACAATGAAAGTAAAAGAATGGTCCTTCAAAGAGGAAAAGCATCGATTGCTATATTTGTGCTAGAGCTTTGATTTTGAAAACATGAAACAATTTTGTCAACGGTAGTAATAAAGCATATGTATCATGTAAGTTATATCTTACAAGTTGCAAGCCTCATGCATAGTATACTAATAGTGCCCGCACCTTGTCCTAATTAGCTTGGACTACCGGATCATCACAATGCACATGTTTTAACCAAGTGTCACAAAGGGGTACTTCTATGCCGCCTGTACAAAGGTCTAAGGAGAAAGCTCGCATTTTGGATTTCTCGCTATTGATTATTCTCAACTTAGACATCCATACCGGGACAACATAGACAACAGATAATGGACTCCTCTTTTATGCATAAGCATGTAACAACAATTAATAATTTTCTCATTTGAGATTGAGGATATATGTCCAAAACTAAAACTTCCACCATGGATCATGGCTTTAGTTAGCGGCCCAATGTTCTTCTCTAACAATATGCATGCTTAACCATAAGGTGGTAGATCGCTCTTACTTCAGACAAGACGAACATGCATAGCAACTCACATGAAATTCAACAAGGAATAGTTGATGGCGTCCCCAGAAACATGGTTATCGCACAACAAGCAACTTAATAAGAGATAAAGTGCATAATTACATATTCAATACCACAATAGTTTTTAAGCTATTTGTCCCATGAGCTATATATTGCAAAGGTGAATGATGGAATTTTAAAGGTAGCACTCAAGCAATTTACTTTGGAATGGCGGAAAATACCATGTAGTAGGTAGGTATGGTGGACACAAATGGCATAGTGGTTGGCTCAAGTATTTTGGATGCATGAGAAGTATTCCCTCTCGATACAAGGTTTAGGCTAGCAAGGTTATTTGAAACAAACACAAGGATGAACCGGTGCAGCAAAACTCACATAAAAGACATATTGTAAACATTATAAGAATCTACATCGTCTTCCTTGTTGTTCAAACTCAATACTAGAAATTATCTAGACCTTAGAGAAACCAAATATGCAAACCAAATTTTAGCATGCTCTATGTATTTCTTCATTAATGGGTGCAAAGCATATGATGCAAGAGCTTAAACATGAGCACAATAATTGCCAAGTATCACATTACCCAAGACATTTATAGCAATTACTACATGTATCATTTTCCAATTCCAACCATATAACAATTTAACGAAGGAGAAACTTCGCCATGAATACTATGAGTAGAAACCAAGGACATACTTGTCCATATGCTACAGCGGAGCGTGTCTCTCTCCCATAAAGTGAATGCTAGGATCCATTTTATTCAAACAAAACAAAAAAACAAAAACAAACCGACGCTCCAAGCAAAGCACATAAGATGTGATGGAATAAAAATATAGTTTCAGGGGAGGAACCTGATAATGTTGTCGATGAAGAAGGGGATGCCTTGGGCATCCCCAAGCTTAGACGCTTGAGTCTTCTTAGAATATGCAGGGGTGAACCACCGGGGCATCCCCAACCTTAGAGCTTTCACTCTCCTTGATCATGTTGCATCATACTCCTCTCTTGATCCTTGAAAACTTCCTCCACACCAAACTCGAAACAACTCATTAGAGGGTTAGTGCACAATAAAAATTAACATATTCAGAGGTGACACAATCATTATTAACACTTCTGGACATTGCATAAGGCTACTGGACATTAATGGATCAAAGAAATTCATCCAACATAGCAAAAGAGGCAATGCGAAATAAAAGGCAGAATCTGTCAAAACAGAACAGTTCGTATTGACGAATTTTAAAATGGCACCAGACTTGCTCAAATGAAAATGCTCAAATTGAATGAAAGTTGCGTACATATCTGAGGATCATGCACGTAAATTGGCTTAATTTTCTGAGCTACCTACAGGGAGGTAAACCCAGATTCGTGACAGCAAAGAAATCTGGAACTGCGCAGTAATCCAAATCTAGTACTTACTTTTCTATCAAAGACTTTACTTGGCACAATAAAACACTAAACTAAGATAAGGAGAGGTTGCTACAGTAGTAAACAACTTCCAAGACACAAAATAAAAACAAAGTACTGTAGGTAAAAACATGGGTTGTCTCCCATAAGCGCTTTTCTTTAACGCCTTTCAGCTAGGCGCAGAAAGTGTGCATCAAGTATTATCAAGGGATGAAGCGTCAACCTTACCTTGGGCTTTACCCTTACCTTTATTGTTTTTCTTTCCCTTTGACTTAGGAAATATATGATTTCCCCCCGGTATAGAGGTGAATTTCAGGGTGCCTTCTCCCACATCAATGACTGCTCCCAATAGTTTCAGCAGGGATCTTCCGAGTGTGATTTTTCCTGTCCCTACACATTCAACAACAAGATAATCAATGGATATTGTTCTTCCAAGAATGGTTGTATGCACACCTGCGGCTATTCCCTTAGGAATTATAACAGAGTTATTAATGAGAGTTATTTCCTCTCCTCCTTCATCGACTCCCCAAAGTTTCAAAGATTTATAAATGCTCTCAGGCATAAGGCAAAATTCAGACATAATATCACAGTTGGCATGAAGAGTTCGATCACCGATAACAATTTTAACAGTAGGATCCCACAATGAAAATTTAGAGTTCACTAAAACTTGTTCAAGACGATTACGAACATGGCAATAGTTATCATCCAAGCGAGATGTACTTATCTCGAGTTTGTTTAATCTATTATAAATGCTAGTGAGGGCTGAATCATGTGATGCAACCAACTTCTTTATGGCATTAAAAGCTTGATCCCCATTGCAATGAAGGAAATCTCCTCCCACAAAAGTATCCAAAGCATATCTATAGCGAATCATAAGACCAAAATAAAAATTACTAAGGAGCAAACTTAGAGTCATTTGAGGTTCAGTTTTACGATAAGAAGTAAAAATTCTAGACCAAGCATCCTTAAAACTCTCCTCATCCCCTTGTTTAAAAGTGAAGACTAATTCTTCAGGCGAAGAAGTAACAGGTTCAGAGCTAGACATGGTATCAAAAGTAACTAAATTTTTTTTGTATTTTTAATGTAGAGTGCAAGACAGTAAATAAAGTAAAGCTAGATAAAGTAAATGCAAGTAACTAATTTTTTTTGTGTTTTTGATATAGCAAACAAGATAGCAAATAAAGTAAAACTAGCAACTAATTTTTTTGTATTTTGATTTAGTGCAGCAAACAAAGTAGTAAATAAAACTAAGCAAGACAAAAACAAAGTAAAGAGATTGAGAAGTGGAGACTCCCCTTGCAGCGTGTCTTGATCTCCCAGGCAACGGCGCCAGAAAAAGCTGCTTGATACGCGTTCAGCACGCGTCCGTTGGGAACCCCAAGAGGAAGGTGTGATGCGTACAGCGGCAAGTTTCCCTCAATATGAAACCAAGGTTATCGAACCAGTAGGAGCCAAGAAGCACGTTGAAGGTTGATGGCGGCGGGATGTAGTGCGGCGCAACACCAGAGATTCCGGCGCCAACGTGGAACCTGCACAACACAACCAAAGTACTTTGCCCCAACGAAACAGTGAGGTTGTCAATCTCACCGGCTTGCTGTAACAAAGGATTAACCGTATTGTGTGGAAGATGATTGTTTGCAGAAAACAGTAGAACAAGTATTGCAGTAGATTGTATTTCAGTAAAGAGAATTGGACCGGGGTCCACAGTTCACTAGAGGTGTCTCTCCCATAAGATAAACAGCATGTTGGGTGAACAAATTACAGTTGGGCAATTGACAAATAAAGAGGGCATGACCATGCACATACATATCATGATGAGTATATTGAGATTTAATTGGGCATTACGACAAAGTACATAGACCGCCATCCAACTGCATCTATGCCTAAAAAGTCCACCTTCAGGTTATCATCCGAACCCCCTCCAGTATTAAGTTGCAAAGCAACAGACAATTGCATTAAGTATGGTGCGTAATGTAATCAACAACTACATCTTTAGACATAGCATCAATGTTTTATCCCTAGTGGCAACAGCACAACACAACCTTAGAACTTTACATCGTCCCAGGTGTCAATGCAGGCATGAACCCACTATCGAGCATAAATACTCCCTCTTGGAGTTACAAGCATCTACTTGGCCAGAGCATCTACTAGTAACGGAAAGCATGCAAGATCATAAACAACACATAGATATAACTTTGATAATCAACATAACAAGTATTCTCTATTCATCGGATCCCAACAAACGCAACATATAGAATTACAGATAGATGATCTTGATCATGTTAGGCAGCTCACAAGATCCGACAATGATAGCACATTGGGGAGAAGACAACCATCTAGCTACTGCTATGGACCCATAGTCCAGGGGTAGACTACTCACCATCACTCCGGAGGCGACCATGGCGGCGTAGAGTCCTCCGGGAGATGAATCCCCTCTCCGGCAGGGTGCCGGAGGCGATCTCCTGGATCCCCCGAGATGGGATCGGCGGCGGCGGCGTCTCAGTAAGGTTTTCCGTATCGTGGCTCTCGGTACTGGGGGTTTCGCGACGGAGGCTTTAAGTAGGCGGAAGGGCAGGTCAGGAAGGGGCACGAGGGCCCCACACCCTAGGTCGGCGCGGCCAGGGCCTGGGCCGCGCCGCCCTATGGTGTGGCCCCCTCGTGGCCCCACTTCGTCTCCTCTTCGGTCTTCTGGAAGGTTCGTGGCAAAATAGGACCCTAGGCGTTGATTTCGTCCAATTCCGAGAATATTTCGTTACTAGGATTTCTGAAACCAAAAACAGCAGAAAACAGCAACTAGCACTTCGGCATCTTGTTAATAGGTTAGTTCCAGAAAATGCACGAATATGACATAAAGTGTGCATAAAACATGTAGATAACATCAATAATGTGGCATGGAACATAAGAAATTATCGATACGTCGGAGACGTATCAATATGCACCATCTCTTGTGTGTATAAGTTTGTCTAAGTGGACAACATCACGAAGACATTTATTCACAAAGAAACATGCACACACAAGATAGGTACAAGAGAGATGGAGCAAGATGTCCAAAACAAGCATGCTCAAGGACTTATCTCATTATAGAAAAGTAAAACCAAAAATCAAGTAATGAGATAACCAACTCCCAAAGAAAGCAAGGTTCCAAATAAACCAAACCCTCAACGCTTTTCATGATGGCACAAAAGTACCGAAAAGAAAAGGTTTGTCTTCCAAGTCAAATTCTTGAAACAAGGGAGTGTTCTAGCAAACATAGGAGAGCTCCCCCAAAATTAGTGCACTATTTAGGATTTAGCATTTGAATAAAAAATGCACAAATGCGGGATCATCGCTCTACCATTGTTTATAAAGACACTCACAAGGTTCAAGTGAAATAAGGAGATCCAAAAGAGGCAAGGAAGACATATGGGAGTCTAACCCACAAGGACAAATTCTTGGCAAGAAATAAGCAATTGAGCACATGAGCCAAGTGTGAGGATGATCCGGAACAATACCACACAATTTATTACCAATTGTCCAAGAACAAGAGGTATTTAGGAAATATCCATATGGTAGTTTGTGAGTATGTCCAAGATTATCTTCACAACAAAGAAAGCATATGGTAAAGTGGGATTTGTTTGAGAACACATGTCACATAGGAACAAGATAATCTATAATATCAATTCTATGTGACACAACCTCAAATGTTCACATTTTCTAGGCTTGTAAAATGCACAAAGCACAATACTCCCCCATAATGTGATGAAAACATTTTTCGTGCAAGAGGCAAATAAGAACCAAGTGAGATGGTTAATGGACATTATAGAATTTTAATTCATCATGTCACACATTTTAGGATTGTTAAATGCACAAAGCATATCACTCCCCCAAAATGGGATAGTACATTAATTTCTCACACGAGCCAACAACTAAGATATCAACAAGATGCAATAGGCTCAACAAAGAACAATTGTACATGATGTGCCACCCAACATATATAATTAAGCATGAAAGCAAGATAAGCAAGTAGGAAGCACAACATACACAACCACATGCAAGATACAAAACCAACACATGTAAAAGGGGAGCGAGTAACTTTCAATGTAAAGGAGTTGAGGACTCGTTACCGCAAGGAGGAGCATGGGTAAAGGATGAAAGGAATAGTACTTGACTTGATGAGGTGAGAATGATGAAGATCCCCCAAGTCTTCATGAACTAGTCAAGCCTCCATGTCCTCCACATGTACCTATTGATCAAATTTTGGCTTGTTGGTCCCCAACCAAGTTGGGTCCTAAGAAGTTAGTCACAATAGGCTTGGCAACCCAAATGGTTCTTGATACGTCTCCAACGTATCTATAATTTCTTATGTTCCATGCTACTTTTATGATGATACTCACATGTTTTATACACATTTTATATCGTTTTGATGCATTTTCCGGAACTAACCTATTGACGAGATGCCGAAGTGCCAGTTCCTGTTTTCTGCTGTTTTTGGTTTCAGAAATCTTACACAGGAAATATTCTTGGAATTGGACGAAATCAAGGCCCACGATCTTATATTTCCACGAAGCTTCCAGAACACCGAAGAGGGGCCAGAGGGGAGGCCCAGGGCCCCCACACAGTATGGCGGCGCGGCTAGAGGGGGGGCCTGTTGTGTGGGACCCCCAGACCCCTTCCGACTCCGTTTCTTCGCCTATATAAGTCGTCGTGACCTAAATTTTCGAGAGGGAAAAGCCACGATACGAGAAAAGTTCCAGAGCCGCCGCCATCGCGAAGCCAAGATTCGGGGGACAGAAGGCTCTGTTCCGGCACGCTGCCGGGACGGGGAATTGCCCCCGGAAGGCATATCCATCGACACCACCGCCATCTTCATCACCACTGCTGTCTCCTATGATGAGGAGGGAGTAGTTCTCCATCGAGGCTAAGGGCTGTACCTGTAGCTATGTGGTTCATATCTCTCTCTCCCATGTACTTCAATACAATGATCTCATGAGATGCTTTGCATGATTGAGATCCATATGATGAGCTTTGTAATCTAGATGTCATTATGCTATTCAAGTGGATTTTACTTATGTGATCTCCGGAGACTCCTTGTCCCACGTGTGTAAAGGTGACAGTGTGTGCACCGTGTGGGTCTCTTAGGCTATATTTCACAGAATACTTATTCACTGAGTTATGATTTGAGTTGGATGTCTCTATGAAATTGTGGTGTGTTAGTACCTCCTATGAATGCTCACAGTGACAGCGTGGGGTGTTTATTAGTACTTGGGAATACATCTTTAAGGTTTGCCTACATGATGAATTAGTGTTCGTTATCTTGCCAGAGAGTAATTCAGAATCGCATAGTGAAGTGCTTATTTATATTCCTTTATGATTGCAATGTTGAGAGTGTCCACTAGTGAAAGTATGATCCCTAGGCCTTGTTTCCAAGCATCGAATCACCGTTTACTTACTGTTCTGTTGCATGTTTACTCGCTGCCATATTTTATTCAGATTGCTATTACCACTCATATCCATCCATATTACTTGTATTTCACTATCTCTTCGCCGAACTAGTGCACCTATACATCTGACAAGTGTATTAGGTGTGTTGGGGACACAAGAGACTTCTTGTATCGTGATTGCAGGGTTGCTTGAGAGGGATATCTTTGACCTCTACCTCCCTGAGTTCGATAAACCTTGGGTGATTCACTTAAGGGAAACTTGCTGCTGTTCTACAAACCTCTGCTCTTGGAGGCCTAACACTGTCTACAGGAATAGAAGCATGCGTAGACATCAGTTCTTTTTACGAAACCACTTTGAGTGCCAACATATTTGGCAAACACATCGCCAACCTTATCCTTATGTAGAGAATAAGCACCATGGATCAAGATAGGGTTGGATGAGTTACCACTAGCGCAAAAGGAGGAGATGTGGCCCTTCTCACGGCATACGTAGCATGTTCTTCTCTTCTCCTTCTTCTCACTTGATTTCTCCACAACGGGAGCCTTGGCTTGATCCTTCTTGGGTAGCGGCCTTTCTTCAAGTCGAGGAAGACCTTGAGCTTGGCCTTGAGGAATACCATGAGCTCCATCTTGAGGCCGCTTCCCTTGTTTCTTCTCGCCAAGTGGCTTCTTCTTCAAGGGGCACGATCTAACATGATGCCCTTCAATCTTGCACTTGAAGCACACAATCTTGGCGGGGTCCTTCACATGCCCATGGCCCTTCTTCCGCTTGTGTGTGGTGGACTTGTTCTTGTTGTTGGAGTTGAATCCAAGTCCACTCTTGTCATTGGGGGATTGATTCCCTTCATGACCCTTTACCAAGTCCTTCTTCAAAGAAGTGACTTGGGGCTCGAGCTCTTCGATTTCCCTTTGACATGATAGCCTGATGAGCTAACTTTAGCAAATCATGAGAGACTAGAAGATCATCATGGGAGCTAGAAAGATTTCCATAATTTTCTTCCAATTTCTCATAATTACTTGTTAGCAAAGCAAGTTGAGCCCTTAGCTCAACATTCTCCTTCAATATGGAAGCTTCACAAGAGGTAGAGTTAGTAGCACAAGCATTATCAATTATAGCACAAGGAGAAGGCAACTTAGCAAGATCTATTAGGTTGAGAGCCTTAAATTGCTCATGTGACTCGGTGAGTTTGATGAGCTCACTCTCAATAGCCCTAGAGCTACTTTTGAGAAGCTCAAAATCCTCAAGGAGTTTAGCACGAGAACTTACTAGCTCAACACTTTTAATTCGAAAATCATGTGCCACCTCTAAAGCTCTATCACGAGATTCCTTTACCATAGATAGCTCTAGAGTAAAGGTCTCCTCAAGAGATTCATTGGTGGTTTGTTGTCCTTTAAGAGCTTCACTAAGAGTTGCAATCTCGTTTGCATACTCGCGCTCATGCCCTTCCATTTTCTCAATAAGTATTGTGCTCTCAATGGCAAAATCCAAGATTTTCATGAAGTTAGAGCAAGAAAATTTCTTATCATGAAGAGCATGGAATACTAACTCACCCATCATGTTTAAGGAAGCAACATTAAGTTCTTCCATATCATCATCCTCATCATCACTAGATATATAAGGTTCCAAGGAAGGAGATACCTTAGAAGCCTTAGCCATAAGGCAAGTGTGGGAACCATGAGATGATGAAGAGGACGAAGTAATTGAAGCTCGGTCCAATATCTTGTCTTGGCCCATAGTATCCTTGGTTCCCTCTACATTGTTAGTCACACAAATACTAGAGGAAAGCAAAGTATGTTCATTATGGCAACAAGACAAGGCAAGCACATCATCATGGGATGAAGACATGCAAGGACTATCAACACTAGCATGTAAAGCATTTATAGTGTTATAAGTGTTCAAGTCCATAGATGAAACATTGCAATGGGATAGGGATGAAGAATCATCAAGAGAAGGCTCACCATCAACAATGCAATGTTCATCACCACTCACCATATAATTACCTTGTGTCTTATCACACATTGGTGAAGTGGAAGGAGTGTGATCATCCTCAATGGTCTTGGACCCACCATATGTATCTCTAAGCTTTGTCCAAAACTCATGAGCACTCCAGAAAGGCGCGATGGAGGAAATCACTACATGACTCACAACATGGCAAAGCACTTTAGTAGCTTGAGCATCTAGATAAGAGTTTTTCTTCTCCTCAAAAGTTGGATTTTGTGGATCCTTAGGAGGAGAAAAACCCATATCAAGAATTTGCTCCACATGTGGGTGCATGCCCCTAAAATAATCAAGCATGTAGAAAATCCAAGCATCATAATTAGTGCCATCAAATGTAAAGGTGGAAATGTGCACTAATCCTCTAGCCGACGCCATACTCTCTAGGCGGTGAAGCCCAACAAGATAAGAGAGCCCTAGCTCTGATACCAATTGAATGTACTAGGACGTCGCCTAGAGGGGGGTGAATAGGCGGTGTATAAAAACTTCTACTTGAGAGCTAAACTAGGCGGAATAAAACTACACATGTGTTTACTAGTTTAGCTCAAAGCCTATCAACAAGGGGTTTGCCTAAGAGCACCAACAACCTATGCTAGCATGATGAGCAACAAAAGGTGATAACAAGCTAGGTATAGCACATCAAGCAAGGTGGATATAACAAGGTAAAGCGCATAGGTAAAGGAGCTCGGGTTGAAAAGTAACCAGTGCACGAGGAGACGACGATGTATCCCGAAGTTCACACCCAAGGGTGCTACGTCTCCGTCTGGAGCGGTGTGGAGGCACAAGGCACTCCAATGAGCCACTAGGGCCACCGTATCTCCTCGAGCCTATCCTCCAAGGAGGAAAGTCTCGATCCACTAAGGGACCCTTGAGGGTGGTCACCGAACCCGTACAAGCTTGGGCAAACTCCCAAGTATCAAGCTTGAGGCAACTCCACAACACGGAGGCTCTCAAGCACACGGCCACAAGAGGCTACAACACGCCACACCGGCAACAAAGCCACCAAGACACCAACGCACCACAACCGGCTCCAAAACCACAAAGGCTAACACACTCCACAAAGGCCACAACGCCACAAAGGCCACCACGCCACAAAGACAATAAGGCCACTAAGGCTACAAGGCCACAAAGGATACAACACCACAAAGGCAACAACGCCACAAAGGCCACCACGCCACAAAGACGATAAGACCACTAAGGCAAGAACACCACTAAGGTAACAAGGCCACTAAGGCAACAACACCACTAAGGTAACATGCCCTCTACGAGATCGAAACCCCGGAGAGAACCCAAACCGATGCACCTAATGCAATGGCTAAGAACACTGATAACCCACAAGTATAGGGGATCGCAACAGTCTTCGAGGGAAGTAAAACCCAAATTTATTGATTCGACACAAGGGGAGGTAAAGAATACTTATAAGCCTTAACAACTGAGTTGTCAATTCAGCTGCACCTGGAAAAGCACTAGTAACAGGGTTGATGTGAAAGTAGCAGTAATATGAGAGCAGTAGTAACAGTAACACAGCAGCAGTAGCAATAACACAGAGGCAATGGCACCAGAAAATAGTTGATACTACTTCCAATGACATGTAGAACGAGTATATGATGATGAAAGATGGACCGGGGTTCCCTGCTATCTACACTAGTGGTAACTCTCCAATAACAAGTGTTGGGTGAACAAATTATAGTTGGGCAATTGATAGGATTGAAATAGCATTAAGACAGAACATCAAGATTATTAATCATGTAGGCATGTTTTCCATATATAGTCATACGTGCTCGCAATGAGAAACTTGTACAACATCTTTTGTCCTACCAGCCGGTGGCAGCCGGGCCTCAAGGGAATCTACTGGCAATTAAGGTACTCCTTTTAATAGAGCACTGGAGCAAAGCATTAACACTTGGTGAAAACATGTGATCCTCATATCACAGCCTTCCCCTCCGGTTGTCCCAATTTATGTCACTTTGGGGCCTCGGGTTCCGGACAGCAATATGTGCAAACAACTTGTAGATACAATCTAAGCAATAAGTATAGAGCTTAAATCTAAGATCATGCCACTCGGGCCCTAGTGACAAGCATTAAACACAACAAGATTGCAGCAACAATAACTTCACAAACTTTATAGATAGACTAATCATAATGTAACAATCCATCGGATCCCAACAAACACAACACCGATTACATCAGATGAATCTCAATCATGTAAGGCAGCTCATGAGATCATTGTATTGAAGTACATGGGGGAGAGAGTACCAACTAGCTACAGCTGGAACCCGTAGTCCATGGGGGAACTACTCACGGAGCATGATGGAGGCGGTGGTGTTGATGGAGATAGCTTCCGGGGCACTTCCCCGTCCTGGCAGCGTGCCGGAACAGAGACTTCTATCCCCCGAAACGGAGTTTCGCGATGTGGCGGCGCCCCTGGAGTCTTTCTGGAGTTTCGTCAATTCGTATCGAGGTTTTAGGTCGCGACGGCTTAAATAGGCGAAGAGGCGGAGTCGGAGGGGCCACGGGGCCTCCTCACAGTAGGGGGGCGCGCCCCCCTTGGGCCGCGCCGCCACCACGTGTGGGGCCCCCAGGGCTCCCCTCTGGTCCCTCTCTGACTTTCTGGAAGGTTCCGGGAAAAATAAGGTTCTGGGCGTTGATTTCGTCCGATTCCGAGAATATTGCCCGAACAGCCTTTCTGGAACCAAAAACAACAGAAAACAGGAACTGGCACTTCGGCATCTAGTTAATAGGTTAGTTCCGGAAAATGCATAAAGTGCGAGCAAAACATGTAAGTATTGTCATAAAACAAGCATGGAACATCAGAAATTATAGGTACGTTGGAGACGTATCAAACACCACTAAGATGCCCAAGTTCTTCTCTCCCAAATTCCAACAAAGATACAAAAGCTATTGGGGGAATAAGGGAGGAAGAACAAATATGTGGAGAAACACCAAATAACTCCAAGACCTAGATCTAGCAAGATCCCCTCACTTGGAGAGGGATTCAATTGGTGAAGCTCTAGATCTAGATCTCCTCTCTCCTTTCCCCCAAAAATATGCAAGAAATAGTGGGGGGATCAAGAGGAAGAAACAACTCAAGGTCAACAATGGAGGAGAGAGAATGGAGGGGAAGAAGTGGTTGGGTCGGAGGTGGAAGAGAGGTATAAATAGGGGCCCGGAAATATAGCTGTTGGGGCAGAAAAATGGTTAGATTCCGCGCCCGAGCGGTACTACCGCTTGTCAAAGCGGTACTACCGCTCGCGCGCGAACTGCGCAGAAAACAGCTGGAAAACGCCCCAAACCGGAGCGGTACTACCGCTTGTGTCCAGAAAACAGGTCAGATCTGAAAATGTGTGTGTGAGAGAGAAGGGAAATCAGAGCAGAGCAGCAGTAACACGGCAAGCAGCAGCAGCATGCAATCATGCGGCGAGCAGGTGGGCAGGCAGCGCGTGGGGCCGGGCAGGGGAGCAGTGCGCAGCGAGCGGGAGCCTCTCTCCTGCGCGGGAGTCAACGCACGCGCGGGGATCGAGGCGAGCGTCGGCGGCGCGAGCGGGCGCGTGCAGCTGGAGAGCGAGTGCGGGCGTTTGGCGAGCGGCGGCCTGGGCGCGTGGTGTGGGCCGGCGGCGGCCCAGGCGGATGCAGGCAGTGCAGAGAAAAAAGGAGAAAAAAAAGAAAAAAAAGAGGGCCGGTACTACCGGGCCCGGTAGCGGCCTGGTATCGTAATGGTTATGGTACTACCTGCCTGGTACCGGCCCGGTACCGCTCTGGGTCCAGTAAGGCTGGGAGGCAGCTGCGGTACTTGGGCCGGAAGCCCAAGCGGTACTACCGCCCACTTTTTCTTTTTCTTTTTTCTGCAAAACGGAAAGAGCGATAACTCGGGCTAGGAAAATCGGAATGACATGAAACCAATTTTGTTGGAAAGAGGGCGACAAGAGCTACCTTCTCACATGATGAAATCATGGAAAAGAGTGAGTGAAGATTTTCTCATGGTCATAGAGGTGTAACCTCTCAATACGGTATATCGAGAAAATCATCACCCTCGCACATGCGATATGCGATGCAACCGGAATCCGTTTTATGGATAAGAACCAAGAAGAACCAAGAAACACGATGCAATGCATGCAAGGTTTGAGCTCTCTCCGATGATGCGACCCACTATCCTATCGAGCACAAACCTTATCCTTGCGCGTTCCTCTAGAGTCGGCAAACTCCGTCTTCATCCTCTTCAACCTTGTACTTGCCACCGTCTTCCTCCAACATACACGCCACCGTCTCCATCTTGTACGCACGCTACGGTCTTCATTCAGGTTCTACGCCGTCTTCATCTCTCTTCATCTTCAACACCGTCTTAGTATCTCTTCAACACCGTCTTCATCATTGTACTCCGTCTTCTCCATCTTACAACCTCGAGTCCAACACATAGCTATGGACTTGACCTAAGATTGATTCTCAATGCAACCGTTAGTCCATAGGGATTGGCATCAATTACCAAAACCACACATGGGGTAATGGACATGTTCTTACACCAGCGTCAGTTGGGTCGTATACATACGTTGTAATAAGTCATTCCATAATGCTTGTCTAGGTCCAATGAGACTTCTTATGAACGACACATTCAGTGGCGAAATTTCCAACACCTTTGCGAGCGTAACACTCTTGTGTCAAACTATATTATACAATTCCAGATTGTTCTCGGAGCATGGAATTTCCTAGCCATTTATTTATGTGGGCATTACCCTTCGGATACCCGACATTGCTACACCCGGTCCAGATTATGAAGATGGACCAGCACAAGGACTCGACAGGCTGGACCCGCATGTAAAATCAACTTGGACTGCAAGAAAGAAGACTCCAATTCATGTTCTACTAGGACTCTCGTAAACCCTAGCCTGGTTGCATATATAAAGCCAGTGATAAGGGGTGGCCCGATCTTCTCAGTAAGCAACGGTGGTGATGATGATCACGGGGTGATGGCAGCGGAGAAACACGACGATGAGGTGATTGATAACTTGTATGACACAACGAGATCTCTCGATTGGTCCCTGTCGCCAATGCAACAGCTCTCAACCCTGCAAGATATTCGCAACTCCACACACTTGCGCACGTAGCCGCCGACCACGAAGCGGTAAGTTGCAATCGTCTAATTCCCAATGGAACAGCAGATCACACAAGACTTTTTCAGGATCTACACAATATCAAGCAATATGGTGTAGGGATTCAATAGTTTTGCTAGAGCAAACAACTAAGAACTAGGGTTTATCTTAAACGTGGTCTAAAGCAGCTATGGGGGCGTCCTGGGCACTTATATAGGTGTCCGGGACGAGTTCTGGTCAAAACGATACAAGAATAACCGACCCAGAATAGATCTGGTCAAGACAGACTCGGATGAATCCGGTCTGGAATCCGGTCAACCAGACCAGGGACCGGGTCGGCCGGTCTGGCGTCCGGTCAACCGGGCGGCAACCGGAAACTTCGCAACTTTCCGGTTTTTGCCCGGTACGATGCATCATATCCGGTTGGCGGCCGGTTGGCGACCGGTCAACCGGGCCGGGGACCGGGCTGGCCGATCTGGGGGGCCGGTCGGACCGGGTGCTGGACCGGCCTGGACGTCGTCTTCTCCTCTCGCGCATGCCTCCCGCTCCTCCCTCGCGCGACCATGAGATTTCTTCATGTCCAGCTCCATGTCCAGCTTCACGTCCATCTTGACGTCCGTCTTCATGTCCAGATGCTCCTCTACTCCTCGTGCGACGCTCGTCTCCTCTTGATACCTGATGATACATAAGTAATAGGACTTAGGCAGTATAAAGTTCTCATCAATCAAAGTACCGTTTAGAAACAAGTTCACCTGTTGTTTAAGTAGCTTCGCATGAGCCCTTGTAATTGGTCCAATTCGAACTTCATTGGACTTGAGCTTCACAGCAGGTTCTTCTTCATTTATCAATGACGGAGGTAGTGGTGTAGTAGGGATGTCCTCATCATCTCCCCCCCCCCCCTTCAGAAGGCGTCGACCTCGACGCTCCAAGGTCTTCTCCGTCATATGGTGTCAAATCAGCAACATTGAAAGAATTACTGACACCAAACTCATCAACTGGAAGATCTATCGAGTATGCATTATCATTGATCTTCGCAAGCACTTTGTAAGGACCAGCACCACGAGGCTTCAACTTAGACTTCCGCAGCTTCGGGAACCTATCCTTGCGAAAATGTACCCAGACCATATCACCAGGCTTGAACAACATCTCTTTGCGCTTCTTGTTCATCCTTGCAGCATTGCTCTTGACTTTCTTCTCGATCAACTCTTTAGTCTTCACATGGATCTTACGCACAAAATCTGCCCTCTTGGATGCCTCCATATTAACTCTCTCATGTATGGGCAAAGGCAACAAATCAAGTGGAGTAATGGGTTTGAAACCATACACCACCTCAAAAGGACACAGCTCCGTGGTAGAATGTACCGCCCTGTTGTAAGAAAATTCTACATGCGGCAAACACTCTTCCCACTCCTTCAGGTTCTTCTTGATCATGGATCTCAGCAGTTGTGACAAAGTTCGATTCACCACCTCAGTTTGACCATCAGTTTGGGGATGACAAGTAGTACTGAACAGTAGCTTTGTCCCTAGCTTTCCCCAAAGTGTCTTCCAGAAGTAGCTCATGAACTTCACATCACGATCAGAAACAATAGTCTTCGGGACTCCATGTAGTCGAACAATCTCCCTGAAAAACAGGTTAGCAATATGCGACACATCGTCGCTTTTGTGGTAGGCAATAAAGTGTGACATTTTAGAAAATCTGTCCACTACCACAAATATAGAATCATGGCCTCTTTTAGTACGCGGCAAACCCAACACAAAATCCATACTAATATCTTCCCAAGGTGTAGTAGGTGCCGGTAACGGAGTATACAAACCGTGAGGCTTCAGCTTGGACTTGGACTTGTTGCAAGTAATGCACCTCTTCACATACCTGTCCACATCCCGCCTCATCTTTGGCCAATAAAAATGATCAGTGAGCATGAGTAGCGTCTTCTCACGCCCAAAGTGACCCATCAAACCTCCAGCATGTGATTCCTGCAATAAGAGCAAACGCATAGACGATTCTGGAACACATAGTTTGTTAGCTCTAAACAAGAACCCAGCGTGTATGTGATACTTTTCCCATGCTTTACCCATAACACACAAGCGGTACGGTTCAGCAAAATCATGATCAGTCGCATATAAATCACATAACACCTCTAATCCAGGAATTTTAACATCAAGATGGGTTAATAGCATAGTCTTCCTAGATAAAGCATCAGCAACAATATTATCTTTTCCCTTCTTATGCTTAATAATGTATGGAAAAGACTCAATGAACTCAACCCACTTAGCAAGACGCCTATGCAAAGTAGATTGGGCTTTCAGATATTTCAAAGCTTCATGATCAAAATGTATGATAAATTCTTTTGGCCACAAATAATGTTGCCAAACCTCAAGAACTCGAATTAAAGCATACAATTCTTTATCATAGATAGGATAGTTCAACTTAGCACCAGAAAGTTTCTCAGAAAAATATGCAATTGGACGACCCTCTTGCATCAACACACCACCAATTCCAATACCACTAGCATCACATTCAATCTCAAATTGCTTATTGAAATCAGGAAGTGCAAGCAACGGTGCAGAAGTTAACAATCGTTTCAGTTCATCAAAAGCATGATCTTGGGCAACGCCCCACTCAAATGCAACACCCTTTAGGTGCAGCAATAGTAGAAAAATTGGGCACAAAACAGCGATAAAACCCAGCTATACCATGAAAACTTCTTACTTGACTCACATTCATGGGAGTAGGCCAATTTTGAATAGCTTCAATTTTAGACACATCTACTTCTACTCCATGCTTAATGACAACATAACCCAGAAATATGACCTTATCTTTGCAAAATGTGCACTTCTCAAGATTACCATAGAGTTTACCATCACGCAACACTTGCAAAACATGTCGAATATGTATAATATGATCAGATTCATTGCGGCTGTAGATTAATATGTCATCAAAATACACAGCCACAAACGTGCCAATAAAATCACGCAAAACATGGTTCATCAGTCTCATGAAAGTGCTAGGTGCATTAGTTAAACCAAAAGGCATCACTAACCACTCATATAAACCAAATTTTGTTTTAAAGGCGGTTTTCCACTCATCCCCTTCTTTCATCCTAATTTGATGATAACCACTACGCAAATCAATTTTAGTGAAAACAACAGCACCACTCAATTCATCTAGCATATCCTCTAAACGGGGAATAGGATGACGATATCAAATAGTAATGTTGTTTATCGCTCTACAATCTACACACATACGCCATGTACCATCTTTCTTAGGAACAAGAATAACAGGAACAACACAAGGACTAAGGCTTATGCGGATATAACCTTTGTCGAGTAGCGCTTGTACTTGCTTCTGTATCTCCTTCGTCTCTTCGGGGTTCATTCTATATGGTGCCCGATTGGGTAGAGAAGCTCCGGGAATCAAGTCGATTTGATGCTCAATACCGCGCAATGGTGGAAGTCCTGCGGGTACCTCGTCCGGAAACACGTCGCCAAATTCCTGCAAAACATTAGAAACACCAAGAGGAAGAGGGGTCATGTCGTTAGAAACCAAAACCGTACCCCTGTACAAGAGCACAAGAGGCAGTGCTGTAGGATCCTCACTAAATTCTCTCATGTCTTCTTTGGTGGCTAATGAGACTAAGGAATTCACTCTCTCGCTTTTCGTTATATCACTCACAACATTACAATTCTCTCGCCTATCTAAGGAAACATCCTCCAAGTTGACTTCAATTTTCTGACGAGACTCATTGACAATTTGCTGTGGTGTCATAGGCTGTAAATTAATTTTCTTGCCTTTGAACTCCAAGTGATATGTATTAGCACGGCCATTGTGTTGCACAGAACGGTCATAGAGCCAAGGCCGTCCCAATAGTAGGTGACACACCGTCATAGGAACGACATCAAAATCAATGCAATCCTTATACGGTCCAATAGCAAACTCAACACGCACCATGTGGTTTACCTTCATCTCACCATTGTCGCTCAACCACTAAATATAGTATGGATGCGGGTCCGGTAGATACTTCAACTTCAGCTTGGTACATAACTCCTTGCTTGCTAAATTGCGGCAACTCCCGCCATCAATAATGACCTTGCAAGCCTTGTCAGGACCAACTAAAGCCTTTGTTTGGAACAAATTGCAGCGCTGAGTAGATGCACTAGGCAACACATTAAGAGCACGCTGCGACACAACAATGGTGCGAGCATCAGACGGATATGCATCTTCACCATCAGTGTCATAGTCATCATCTTCTGGACCATTAGGATCAACATCATCGCCAGTCTCATGTTCATTGTCCTCATTGATAATCATGACTTTGCGGTTAGGACAATCTCTCTTGAAGTGACCCTTGCCACTACATGTATGACAAACCATATCACGGTTACGCGCAGTAGACACATTAGAGCCACTCGTACTTGCAGCAGATTCGGACTTCTTTGTGTTAGACACATTGGAGACCGGCTTACTAGGTGGAGTAGAGTAAGGTGCGGAGCGTGTCGAAGGCGCCGGTGCCGAAGATGGTGCCGCGCGGGGTGTGAAACGCCCACCTCCTGTAGCTCGACCTTTGATCTTTGCTTCGTCAGCCAACTGTGATTCAGCTTCTCTTGCATGATGTAACAATTGATTCATATTGGTGTAGTTGTAGTGACGAACAATGCCTTTGATATCATACTTCAAACCGTTGAGGAAACGCTGCATTGTCATCTCAAGAGACTCACGGACACGGCCACGCTGCATAAGCATCTCCATCTCCATGTAGTATTCATCCACAGTCTTCACACCTTGTCTCAATAGGGTCAGCTTATCATATATATTCCGCAAGTAATTTGTAGGCACAAAGCGAGAAGTCATTGCCTCCTTCATGGCACGCCATGTGCGTATAGGCTGCTCACCATCCTCGTCTCGATTACGAACAAAATCATCCCACCAACGCAAAGCGTAGCCATCAAACTCAGAAGAAGCAAGCTTGATCTTCCGGTCTTCAGTATAATGTGGATGTAAGCTCCACAACTTCTCAATCTTGAGCTCCCAACTGAGGTATTCTTCAACATCAGCTCCTCCTTCAAACTTGGAGATAGAAAACTTGGGCTTACCCAAACCATCTTCCTCATCTTGTCCACGACCATTGCGGCCAAGTGGGACCCAACCACGAGGACGATGACCACGTGGCGCATCACGAGCATTGTGTGCGTCATCTTGAAGCTCAGGATCTTCGTCATCTTCTTGTTGTTGTTGCGCGGTCAAATTCTCAACCGCCAAACGCAAATCAGCAAGACTGTGTTGTACATCCATCATTTGATCTAGCATTGTAGTGACGGTCACATGAGTAGCATCCAGCTTTTGGGAGATCTCTTCAACCTTCCCATTAAGCACATCGTCCTGAGCGCGGAATTCACGTCGCATCTCATTACGAAGAGCCTCATACTCCCTCCATGTGATGATATCGGCAACACTCTTGTTTTCCTGGTTAACAAGTTTATGATCACTAGCAGACATCGTTAGTAGATTAGTGCACTAAATCAAAAATATATGGTGGTACTCTCACAACTCACTCAATACTGATAAGAAAAGGAGATCTTACCGTTCCAAAGTAAATTAGTGTTGCTTACCACTTGTAGTAACAACTAGTGCACGGATGTAGCGAAGCGAATATCAAGGGTATAAGAACAAATCATACGACAAAGCAGGGTATATGTGGGGCTGTAGGTAGGCTACCTATTTGCACCAATAACAAGCTCTAGCGCTGATCGTAGACAACCAATGATACTCACACAAGGCGATATAATGGGGCAATGCAACTATATGTGGGAAAGGTTGGAATGCACAAGAGAAACGCTAGCAAAGCTCAACGAGACAGGCACAAGATTGCTCAACTACGGGTGCAGTAAAGTAAACTTAGGCCTTCACTTGATTCAACTAGCACGGCACTTTTCTTTTTGGATTTTCTATTTGTAGAACACACGCAGCTATGTAGCTCTTTTTGCTTCTTTTCAATTTTCTCTTTTCTTTTTTTTTTCTTTTTTTTTGATTTTCTGACACAACTCCTTGATAACACGGCCAACAGCAAATATGCAAAGCACCGAGAACCTAACGAGCAGCCTGTCGAGCGGTAAAACTAGTCTCTTCTGGGGAAGTTCCTTGTCACTTTATATCGAAAGGCTGTGTCTATGGTTGGGAACAAGCACACTGTACGCTATGTGGACTCGGAGTAACAAAACTGACACACTATGATAAACTAGATGAAAACACAAACCCTAACAATTCTACTAGATGAAAGAGAAAGATATGCAAAAACACTACGAAAAGCAACTAAAACTCGAAATTAGTGCAATCTAAGGCTATGGCAAACCCTAACCCTAATTTTTTATGGCTTTTTTCTGGATAGGAAACACTCACAACTCAACTATGGGGTGGATTGTGGATGGCTTACCGAGAAAAACTGGAAATCTGATACCAAGATGATAAGGGGTGGCCCGATCTTCTCAGTAAGCAATGGTGGTGATGATGATCACGGGGTGATGGCAGCGGAGAAACACGACAATGAGGTGATTGATAACTTGTATGACGCAACGAGATCTCTCGATTGGTCCCTGTCGCCAATGCAACAACTCTCAACCCTGCAAGATATTCGCAACTCCACACACTTGCGCACGTAGCCGCCGACCACGAAGCAGTAAGTTGCAATCGTCTAATTCCCAATGGAACAGCAGATCACACAAGACTTTTTCAGGATCTACACAATATAAGCAATATGGTGTAGGGATTCAATAGTTTTGCTAGAGCAAACAACTAAGAACTAGGGTTTATCTTAAACGTGGTCTAAAGCAGCTATGGGGGCGTCCTGGGCACTTATATAGGTGTCCGGGACGAGTTCTGGTCGAAAAGATACAAGAATAACCGACCCAGAATAGATCTGGTCGAGACAGACTCGGATGAATCCGGTCTGGAATCCGGTCAACCGGGCCAGGGACCGGGTCGGCCGGTCTGGCGTCCGGTCAACCGGGCGGCAACCGGAAACTTCGCAACTTTCCGGTTTTTGCCCGGTACGATGCATCATATCCGGTTGGCAGCCGGTTGGCGACCGGTCAACAGGGCCGGGGACCGGGCTGGCCGGTCTGGGGGACGGTCGGACCGGGTGCTGGACCGGCCTGGACGTCGTCTTCTCCTCTCGCGCATGCCTCCCGCTCCTCCCTCGCGCGACCATGAGATATCTTCATGTCCAGCTCCATGTCCAGCTTCACATCCATCTTGACGTCCGTCTTCATGTCCAGCTGCTCCTCTACTCCTCGTGCGACGCTCGTCTCCTCTTGATACCTGATGATACATAAGTAATAGGACTTAGGCAGTATAAAGTTCTCATCAATAAAAGTACCGTTTAGAAACAAGTTCACCTGTTGTTTAAGTAGCTTCGCACGAGCCCTTGTAATTGGTCCAATCCGAACTTCATTGGACTTGAGCTTCACAGCAGGTTCATCTTCATTTATCAATGACGGAGGTAGTGGTGTAGTAGGGATGTCCTCATCAGCCAGACAGGGGCACCCCTTAGATCAGATTCAGAAACAGAAAACATACACGTGATACGCTTAGACATTGCAACCCGCAGATTAGAACTAGACTAAATACAACAAACTCCGCCAATAGCGGCTCCTGTACACATATATTCATATAGTGGATTGCTAGCAGGACGTAGTGACATAGGCATCCCAAATGGGCCTGCCGAAGATAGTACCCGGGGTTTACTGAAGGCCCAATACCCGAAGACTAAGAAGATTCGGAAGCCCAAGATATATTAAGGAAAGTTAGAGCTGTAATAGGAAGTGTTATTTGTAATCTGACGGGATGAGTTAGAAACTGTCCCGGACTCTGTAACTTGTACAAAACGAAACCCTCGGCTCCGCCTCCTATATAAAGGGGGAGTCGAGGGACGAAGAGATCATCGAATCATTGTTACAAACCCTAGTTTTCATAATCGTCGAGTACTTTTCGGCTGAAACCTTCGAGATCTACTTGCCCTCTACTTTCAACTAAACCCTAGCCTACAATCCATAGGCATTGACAAGTTGATACCTTGTCAATTGGCGCCGTCTGTGGGAACTAGAGGCGTAAGGATCTGATCTCGATGGCACGTTCAAGATCTTCGACATCATCAACCGCAAGCAACATAATGGATCGAGGTAAACAGATCGCTGCTGGTCTTGTCGATTTTGTTCCTCACCCACCCTCCCGTTTGGATGCATATGCGTACCTGGCGGAGCCTATGGAGATGACGTTCGGAAAGTTTCGTTTTCGCGTCGAGAAAGAAGGATCGTATCGCATCGAAATTCCGATTTCGTCGGGATCGTCGGCGGTCGTTTCCGATTTTTCAAGCTATACATCGTCAACCGAGTCAGGAGAAGAAGAAACTTCGTCAACACGCTACGTCAGCACCAGAACAAGAGAGAAACTCGCCAAGATCTTCAACGACATGTCGTTTGAGTCATCTGCGGACTCATATATAAGCGATGGCTCAAGCGATGTCGACAGTTACGACTTCATCGACAGATCTATCACAGTGGGCAAGGTCTTCATCAATCTCAACGATGATGTCACCAAACCCAACATAGATCTGAATACAAAATATCATCAGATTTATGCAATTGAGGATCAGGAGGAAACATCTGAGGCTTTCGACGATCTGGGAAATCCATACGTCGATCCCTCCAATCTGCGACAAGGCCTGGGCAACAAATACGTCGGACCAGAGCCGCGAGACAGAGTTCAACTTTCACAAACAGCGTGGGACAGAGCCGCGAGAGCTATGAACGGTACAGAACCAATGGCTACCACGGCCACACCAGAGGAATTACAAGCATATCAATATAGACTCGCACGAGCTGCCAGAGAATTGGAAAAACAGACAGCCGAGTTAAACAGAAGAAAGGAGGCAGCTTCTGCATCCAGCAGAAGAAGGGCAGATCTAAGTCGACAATCTAGAACTTCGGGTGATAGCCACAGGGAGGCTAGGAACAGAGGAAGGTCAAGGTTACAACACATACCCGAAGCTGAAAGAGAGCACTTGGTTCAAAACCTCGACATGTCCTTTATGTCGATAGATACAAGAGGGAACATTATCCCCAAGACACCAGAAGCTGGGTATATGGCGACACAAGCCTTCATCCTTGCATCTAAACCACCTCCAGGTGACCCAAGGGAAACACTATACAATATGGCGATAGCAGGGGTTGGAGCTATGGGGACAGAATTTATATCAACGCCTCCCGAAGGAGCGGCAAGACAAAATAGTCCACGACCTGCAGCAGCAACGGCGGCAGCCCCTGAAGGACCAAGCGGAGCAAGAGACACGACAGCACAAGCAAGGGTCGATAGAGCGCGGCAAAGCAGAAGGGATCATCGGCAATCTCCGGAGCTTAACGACGAAGATATGTGCGGCTTGCCATGCTTCACGAGGAGAGTCCGAAAAACTCGAGTCCCTTCAGGATTCAAGTTACCCGACAACTTTAAGAAGTTCGACGGCCTTCAAGACCCAGAGGATTGGCTAGTTGATTATCTCGAGACAGTGAAGCTCACAGGAGGAACCAGGGCAACAGCTATGCAAAGCATCCAGGTGCATTTGAGTGGAGCCGCACGATCTTGGATAAAGAAACTCACTCCAGGATCTATCGACAGCTGGGAAAGTTTCGAGGACGTGTTCGTCAAAAACTTCAGATCCACGTGCAAAAAACTTGCGTCGTTAGAGGAGTTAAGAGCATGTCGACAAAAGCCAGATGAGCCAATGAGAAAGTACATCCAAAGGTGGAATATCATCAAAAACTCGGCAGAAAATATATCTGACGAGAGAGCAATAGATGCGTTTGTCGCAGGAATCAGGCGTGGAGATTTTGTCGAGGACTTGGGAAGGACCAATCCAAAGACAGTATCCGCGTTAATGGAGATAGCAAACAGATGGGCAGATGGAGAAGACGCTGTCCACAACAAACGGCACAGGTCGCCAGAGGAGGACCGTGGCCGAAACTATCAACCGAGGCGACGATTTCCTCGGCAGTACCAGAACTATGACGCTCCAGGACAAATTTCGGCAGGTTTTCGGGCAAACACAGGAGGAAACAACAGAGATGATTATCAGAGAAGCAGTGAGCAGCGAGGCGATAACAGGGACGATTCTCGCAACAACAGACAAAATAGTGGGCCCAGGTTCCCGAGGCCTTTCGTGTCCCCCGAAGAAATGATGAACGGACCGTGCCAGATGCATTTTTTCCTCGACAGCAACGAAAAAAGACAGTCAGGACACCTACAGAAAGATTGTCGCAATTTCCAGGCAATGTTAAGGTATGCAGAGCACGCTAACGCTCGAGCAGCACAGAGAAATCCTCGGGAACCCAGGAGCGAGATTCACCTGCCACCACCTCCCGCGATTACAGACGACAATCGACACCAGCTCAGAATAGCGGCAGCACCCCCACCACCACCTTATGTTGATCCCAACTCTCACGGAGTGGTGTCGATGATCCAGAAGGCAAGGCCGTCAAATAGAGCTCAGAAAGTAATCTCACGACAAGTGTTTATGGCAGAAAAAATGCCTCCACCAACTGTCGAGTATCTTAATTGGTCAGGGCAAGATATTGGCTTCACCATAGCAGATCATCCGCAACAAGTTCCTCGACCAGGGCAGTCAGCACTTATTCTGCCAGCAGTTATTGCGGGATTCGATGTCTCTCGAGTGTTCATAGACGGCGGCAGCAGCTTAAACCTCATGTATGCAGACACATTGAGGAAGATGAACATATCCTTAGCGAACCTGAAGCCAACAGACACAAGGTTCCACGGGATCACACCAGAGAAGCCAAATTATCCATTGGGAAAAATTAATCTCGACGTTCAGTTTGGAACCCGAGAGAATTATAGAATCGAGAGGCTGGAATTTGAAGTCGTGGATTTTCCGTCGCAGTACCACGCTTTGTTGGGACGACCAGCATATGCTAGATTTATGGCGGTGCCACACTATACATACTTGTTATGGAGATTGCCTGGACCAAGAGGACCAATCACAGTCAAAGGAAGCTTCGCTTTGGCCGATAAATGCGACAAGGATTTTCATCGGCTATCAGAAACTTTCGGGATGCAAGCTGAGTATTTGGCGTCAAAAAGTATGACTGACTACGACGTGCTACCAGATGTTGGAAGGCCAAATAAAGAATCAACTTTCAATACCGAGAAAAATTCTAAGGAGGTGCAGATTCACCCGACAGACCCGAAAAAGACGACATCCATTGCAACAAATATGGATATCGCATAGGAAAGCGCGCTCGTCAAGTTCCTCCGTGAGCACTGGAAAATCTTCGCATGGTGTCCAGCTGACATGCCAGGAGTACCCAGGGAACTTGCCGAGCACCACCTCAACTTAGATCCTCTCGCGAGACCAATCAAACAACCCTTGCGGCGTTTTTCGGAACCAAACCGCAAATCTATGTTATCAGAAATAAATCGACTCAAGGATGCTGGTTTTATCAAAGAGATATCTACATAAGCCACATGGGTAGCTAACCCAGTGATGGTGCCGAAGAAACACACGACAGTCCTTCGCATGTGCGTCGACTTTACATGTCTCAATAAACATTGTCCAAAGGATCACTTTCCCCTCCCGAGGATCGATCAAATTATCGATTCCACGGCTGGATGCGAACGTCTTTCCTTCCTGGACGCATATTCTGGTTATAACCAGATCAGATTAAAAGAAGAAGATGAAGTAAAGACCGCGTTTATTACACCATACGGCGTGTTTTGCTACAAAACAATGCCCTTTGGTCTAAAAAAATGCGGGAGCAACATATCAGAGGATGATGCAGAAATGTTTGGCGACACAGATTGGGAAAAACGTGCAAGTATACATCTATGATGTCGTCATAACGTCAAAAAAGGGGGCAACGCTGATCGAGGATCTCAAGGAAACTTTTGACAACCTCGACAAATTCTGCCTCAAGCTGAACCCGACGAAGTGTTCTTTCGGCGTCCCAGCAGGAGAACTTCTGGGGTTTCTAGTTTCAGCAAGAGGAATTGAAGAAAATCCCGACAAAATACAAGCTATAGTAACAATGAGGAAGCCAACAAAGTTGAAAGAGATACAGAAGCTAACTGGACGAGTCGCAGCTTTGAGCAGATTCGTCGCCAGGCTGGGAGAAAAAGCGTTACCATTTTATGCTTTGATAAAGCAAGGAGATAAATTCCAATGGAACGAAGAGGCCGACAGAGCTTTCGAGGATTTGAAGCGCACAATTTCGACACCACCAATTTTGGTGGCGCCAAAGGAAAAGGAACCTCTCCTGCTGTATATTGCAGCCACACCCCAAGTGATTAGCACGGTGCTAGTTGTCGAAAGAGAAGAAGAAGGGAAAATCCATGGAGTACAGAGGCCAGTATACTTCGTGAGCGAAGTTTTGTCGCCCTCAAAACAAAGGTACCCTCAGTACCAAAAGCTAGCATATGGAGTGTTCACAACAGCACGAAAATTGCGCCACTATTTTTCGGCACACCCGATCATAGTGGTCAATGAAGCTCCCTTGTCAAATATACTAAACAATCCAGAAGCTACGGGTCGTGTCTCCCTTTGGGGAATAGAACTTTCCCCTCGGGACATCACGTATGAAAAAAGAAAAGCAATCAAGTCGCAAGTTCTGCCAGACTTCATTGCAGAGTGGATGGAGCTGCAAAACACAGGACCCCCAGACTTGTCGAGAACATGGACCATGAACTTTGATGGGTCCAAGAGACTTGAAGGAGCTGGCGCAGGAGTAGTACTTATATCACCTGAAGGCGACAAGTTAAAATATGTCCTTCGGATGACGTTCCCTAACGCATCCAATAACGAAGCAGAATATGAAGCTCTCATACACGGGATGAAGATGGCGAAAGCTTGCGGTGCAACTCGACTAAAAATCTTTGGCGACTCACAATTAGTGGCTCAGCAAGTTATGAACCAATGTGACGCAGTCAATGACAGCATGATGGCATACAAGGAGGTGTACAACGAGCTCGAGAAGTTGTTCGATGGATGCGAAGTAAACCATATTAGCAGATTGAGCAACGACGAAGCCGACGTTCTTGCAAACATCGGGTCGCAATGCCTTGAAGTTCCGCCAGGTGTATTTTGGGAAGAGATAACAGAGAGATCTACTAAATCGACAAAACCAAAAAAGAAGGAGAAGAAACCCTCGGGGGCTACTAAGGAGGAGCAAGAAGAAGAAGAAGATTAGGACCTGATCATGATGATACAGATACCATGGATGCAGACATATATATCATACATCCTCAGGAAAGAAATACCCGATGATCCAGTTGAGGCAAGGCGAGTAATTCGACGCTCCAAAGCTTTCACGGTGATCAAAGGAGAATTGTACAAACGAAGTATTTCAGGCGTCCTGCAAAGGTGTGTCACACCCGAAGAAGGAAGAATAATTCTGAAGGATGTACACGAAGGAATATGTGGCCACCACGCAAGTAGTCGAGCTATTGCAGCCAAGGTTTTTCGGGCAGGATTCTACTGGTTGACAGCAATCGAGGACGCCAAGGAAATAGTAAGAACGTGCGACGCGTGTCAAAGGTTTGCCGCAAAACCTCACTCTCCAGCAGCAGAACTAACACCAATACCATTGTCGTGGCCCTTTGCCCAATGGGGACTTGATATGGTGGGCAAGTTACACAAATCCTGGCCAGGAGGAAAGGAGTATATGCTAGTAGCTGTCGACAAATTTACAAAGTGGATAGAAGCGAAGCCGATAAATTCACCCGACGGAGCGTCATGATAAAATTCATAAAAGGCCTCGTCTTCAGATTTGGAGTGCCCCACAGCATCGTCACAGACAATGGCAGTAACTTCACATCCCACGAATTCAAAGATTATTGCAAAGAAGTGGGTATCAAATTGCACTTTGCGTCAGTTGCACATCCTCAAACCAATGGGCAAGTCGAGAAAGCCAATGGCATCATTTGCAATGGCATCAAGAAACGCCTGCTAGGACCACTAGAAAAAGCTCGGCATACCTGGCCAGAAGAACTACCAAGTGTGTTGTGGAGCATCCGAACAACACCAAATACGGCGACACAGGAGACCCCGTTTTTCCTGGTCCATGGAGCAGAGGCAGTACTGCCAATAGAAATAGAGCACGACTCCCCCAGAGTCACAGAGTATAATGAAGAAACTTCTAAGATAGCATTGGAAGACGACGTCGACGCACTCGACGAAGCTCGAGACGAAGTACTAGCAAGGGTAACCAAATACCAACAGGAATTACCACAGTCGACGTTTGCGGCCAAGATCTTTTCAGGTGGGAGACCTAGTTCTTCGGCTCACGCAAAAAAGTCATGAAAAACTCGAGTCACCATGGCTTGGCCCTTACATTGTCACGGAAGTAATCGGAGGAGGAGCATACAGGATAAAGGACAAAAAAATAGGGGTGGAGGAGCAAAACCCCTGGAACGTGGCGCAACTCAGACGGTTCTACGCCTAGAGCTGAAAAATAGTCCTTGTAAAACCTCAATGTACTGAAACGCCCGCGAGTTTTCAGACGCACTCTTTTCCTTTTTCGGGGCACCGAGTGGGGCCGGGAAAGGTTTTTAATGAGGCGGGCTCGCGGTGCTGCAATATAATAAAGATAGCATCAGTATGCCTTTTCTTCATCGACACGCTCAAAGTTTCTGACACGACGACTTTCAATATAGTTCTTCGAAAAAAGAAAAGCCTCGCCTTGGTATTAAAATACCTCGCGAGTCAATACAGATACAAAATAGTACTTAACAAAAAGCTCGGGGGCTGATTTTCGCTAACACTGCATATTGAATAAATGCCTTGGTTAAAAACCTCGCAATACACAAATACAGAAAATAGCCACCAAAACACTCGGGGGCTAGACAAATATAGAAATATGATGATTGTTTCACAATATAAATCACAATAGTGGGTTACAAAGAAGAGTTATCTACCAGAGGAAAACAATCAGTCATGATTCAATATATCATCAAGGGTAATTCTATTTTCTTCAGGAGCAGCGCCAAGAAAACCAGCATAATGACCATCTGCAAAAAAGTCGGCATCCATCCGAAGAAGGTCTTCAATCATTTCTTCGGCTATAGGCGAAATCTTCGTGTTAATTCGGTCGACACCAACTCTTCGGCGCTTTACCTTCTCATGAACTTTCGCAACAACTTGGGTCAGGTCAAGCTTCGAGTGGCAAATCTGAAGCATGATAAGGGCAAATCTGGCGCCAGCTACAAGTTGAGCTCTGACAAAATCATGGATCCTGTGGGCATCCTTGAATTTCTCCATTAACTCAGGAAGAGTTTTTGGTTGAACGTTCCGAGGAAACATGGAGTTGTAAACCATAGACAGGGTCTTGGTACAGAAGTTAAGGAAGTCGCGAGTTTGAGAGGCGCGATCCTGAAATCTGATAATCTGGCGGGTCCTCTCGGGGGTAGCCCAAAACAGAGAACCATGGTCAAGGGAAAGGTTAACAAGGAGGTTCGTCCTAGTATTTACCCTCTCTTCTTCGGCAACAGCATCAGTAAAGGAACCTATTAAGACAACGAAGCAGAAAACTTTAAGAGACGTAGCATGAAGATGGAAGATATCGGAGGATGAAACAAGCATACCCGACATATCCGCACTGGCTTCACTCATTAACTCGAGCATGAAATTTTCTCGAGTAGTCGCCTTTTCAGCCTCGGAAGCAGCGATTTCCTTAGCAGCCATGGCCTCGTGAGCTTGCTGAAGTGCAATTTTTTCGGCTTCAGATGACTTACGAGATTTCTCCATCATCACAAGTGTTTGCTTCTTTGCATACTGAAGTTGCTGCCGAAGTTCATCCAATTCTCGCGGCAAGGAATCTTTGACAGGTGTAGCATCAGCAAGAGTTCTTCTTGAGCGAGAAGAAGAAGGCGAAACATTGGAAGGAGCGGAGGATGGAGTATAGTTATCAAATACCAACTGAAATTTAATAAAACAAGACAACATCAATCAACAAGCAAAGACAGAGTTCTCATTAATCTTTCGGAATAATTACAAAGGCCTTACAGTGGAGCTAATAAAGTACGTGTCGCCAAACAACTACTTTGGCGACAAGAGCAAAAGAAATAGAGAAAGAAAAACAAAGAGGCATGCAACTAGACCTCCGGCCTTGATGAGCTAGGAGTCGAGGCTGGTTTGATCCCGAGATAGGCCAAGATTTTCTTCGTGTTGGGCTTGGCTGCCTTAATCAGCGACCTCCATCTTGATTGCTCTATCTGATTGGTGTCGCCAACTTTCATCCAATCAACAGATTGTTGGCTGTCAGCGACCAAGGCAACAGTACTCTCGACAGCAATTTTCATGTTTTCCTGGCGCATCTTCAGTCCAAGGTCATCTGATGAATTAAAGCTCTTGGCAAGGGTAAGGAAAGTCGGGGGCTCCTCTTTCTTCGGGAAGAAGTAGGGGAACAGCGCCGACAGTCCCGCACTAGCATTCGCCACGCCTTCACGAATTTCGGCTCCATGAAGCTCAAGATAAGAAAGTGCGTCAAGGAGAGGATCATTGTCGGGATTCTCCAGGTCAAACTCTTGGTTTGTTTGGTCTGCCACATGAAACAAAACGTTGGTCAAAAACAAGAAACAGCGGGTAACACAAAAATAGAAGAAATCAATAATATTACTTTGAGTGCGTCGACTTTGTGATTTCAGACGCTTGAGGATCCCCTGCTCACGATCAGCCTGTGCAGCTTTGTGCTCATTTAAAGCAGTTTCAGCATCCTCAAGTCTTTTCTGCAGATCCTCGACACGAGCAGTCTTCGCTTTGGCTTCATCAGCCTCTGCTTTGGCTTCACTAGCAACAAGTTCGGCTTTCTTACGCGCCGCTTCACTTTGCTTCAGTTGTTGAGCAAGTGTGTCGGCACGTTTGTTGGCCTCTGCAAGTTTCTCTGTCGAAGTATAAAAGAAAAAGGAAAGGTCAAAAAGGTTGCGACAAAGGACAGGAGCAAGAAGTCAAAAACAAAGACAGCAAAAAAGTTATTACCCTCAGTTCTGTTGGCATGTTCACGGTACCCAACGAATTGGGATCCGATGCGAATAAGCTCTTTGACCATGGGCTGTCAAAGAAGAAAAAAAAGAGAGAGAGAAATATCGGTATGAAAAACGGGTGAAGACATGAAAAAATAAAATAGAGGAAATATAGATATCGACAAACTTACATCGTCCAAGAACAAAGTAGAAGAGCCGCCTAACTGAGGGGCAGGCTCAACAATCGTTTCAATCCTTGCCCTTTTTGGTGAAGGCGCAAGGGGGCTTGATGGCGGAGTAGTGGTGACGACGTTCCGTTGAGGAGGCGAAGATTCTTCTCCTTCAACTAGTGTGTCCGAAGCAAGCAAAGTATGTGTCGTACTCGTACGGGGAGCCGCGTCGATAGCTCGTACTTCTCCCTCGTCATCACTGTGATTAAAAGAAGACAGCATAAAAAGCAGGACAAGACAAAACATTTCGGGTACAGAGATAAGGAGAAATAAAATAGACTTACGAGCTGACGAAGGATTCAAGATAAGGATCGTAAGTTGCCTTCTGGTGTGAAGGATCAACTTCTTCGGCTTTGGAAGTGCCGGAGTCTTCGACATTATTCCTTTTCCTTTTGCCTTTCGGGGAGACATCGGGAGGAGGAGATTGTGCCGACGAAGTATCTTCGGAATTACCCGCAGATTTTCGTGAATCCACGGGTTCGTTCACAAAGGATGGAGCTTCCTGATTGTCATCCGTGACAATGGCCCTTTCTTCGACTTCTCCATCCTCAGGAAGAGGAGGAAGGGAAGCCATAGTAGGATGGTTCTGCAGGAAAATAGCGACAAAAGAAAAATTAGAGAAATATCAATACAATGAGATGCAGGGAAAGTTCGGAACAAGACAAAAATTCGAGAAGACAAAATACCTCGGGGAGAGGATTGGCGGAGCTGTATGGTTCCACGCGGCAAGAGGAGGGAATAGGATCTTTCTTGTTCAGCGAGGATATTCTTCGAATCAGCTTCTCCAAGTCCTTTACAGAAAGATCATTGGAGAGCCTATTGGCGTCATTTGCACCAGCATACGTCCAAAGGGGATTTTTGCGGGCCTGAAGAGGCTGCACTCTAATCCTAAGGAAGTAGGCGGTGATTTGAACACCGGACAGTTCTTTGCCTCGAGTATTTTGAAGCTGATGAATACGAGACATAAGTGCTTCTGTCGACGTTTTCTCTTCTTCGGAAGCTTCAGCATCCCAGGAGCAGCGGCGCTGAATTTTAGCACTTCCGTCGAAAGGGGCTATGTTGTGCTCAACAGAATTGGCACTTTCTTCGTGTATGTAGAGCCACCTTTTGCGCCACCCTTGGACAGAATCAGGAAATTTGACGTCGAAGTAATCAACGTCAGGTCGAACACAGATAACAATGCCGCCTATGTTATAGGAGGCATTGTGGGAGCCATTGCGGCGGAGGCAGAAAATGCGTTTCCACAGAGCCCAATTAGGAGGGACTCCAAGGAAGCACTCGCAAAGAGTGATAAAAATAGAGACATGGAGGATGGAATTGGGGGTCAACTGGTGCAGCTGAATCCCATAAACAAAAAGAAGGCCGCGGAGGAAATCGTGAATTGGGGCAGAAAGGCCGCGGATAAGGTGATCAACGAAACTAACCCGGTACTCCATTGGAGGGTTTGGGTAGCTTTCTTCGCTGGGAAAGCGGATGGCGTCCTCTTTCTTCATCAGGCCTAGCCTCTTCAGCAGGTTGACGTCTTGGTTGGAGATTTTAGATCTCTCCCACTCAAGATCTTCAGCGGCCATCTTGGACTCTGGAGTACTGTGGCGAGTGAGTCGCGTGCGCGGTGGCATCAACGGCACTGGAAAAGCAACGTTCGTGCGTGCGGAAGATCAAAGAGAGTTGGGCGTACGGGAAGTTTTTGCAAAGAGGAACAGATGTGCGGCGCAAGCGAAGGAGTGAACGGAGGTTGAAGAAAGGTTTATATAGGAATCGGGCAAAGCAATTCACCGTTGGATGAAGAAATCGTGTGGCGTTACCGTACGTGCGCCAGGAAAAGCGGAGGACGTGTGTCCCCCACTTGCACGACGTGTCAACGTGGTGGAAACAATGGACCCACAAGGTAGAAAAATCGTGACTATTAACAGAGATGAGTAAATTTGATTAAGGGAAGCATGCCGACAAGAAAAATAAAAAGAAGATTGGCGACAGGAGAAGTTATTAAATACTTCGGGAGCTTTTGATCAAATACAAGTTTTTGCCCAAAATGCTCGGGGGCTACTCCCATCGGGAGCGCTGGTCGCGCACCCGAGAGATGAAAAGAAGATCATATCGAGAAATAATGACAATATAGAAGGAAAGGTGGAGATGCTCATAGGGGTAGGGTGTGCGTGTGTGCGTTCATAGGGGTGAGTGTATGCGCGTGTATGTGAGCATCTGCGTTTGTACTGTGTTTCTCAAAAAAGAATGTTGAGCCTACAACCAAGTACAAGTCCTTGGCTGTAGCCTCGGGGGCTACTCCCATCGGGAACGTTGTTCGCGTGCCCGATGAAATTAAGATAGAAAGATAGAAAAGCAAAAAAGTATATTTCGAGTTATAATTAACTCTACATATACTCCCATCGGGAGAACAATATAAGTCATATTTGACTCGATAAAATGTGCCATTCCAACAGCCGGAAAAGCACTCGACAATATATTCTCAGAACGCCAAAGTTGCGATCAATTTCTGAATGCCGCAAATTTGCGAAGGTAAGACCCCAGATCCGTTCTGTTGGGCGTGGCATCGCCGAAGACTGCGCTCTGCTACTTTTATCCGTATCAACAGATACGAAGAAAAATCCTAACAGACGCGTTAGGTACTCGATAAATTTGACTGGGACTCGACAGAATGGTAAGACCTTAAGCGGCACCTGTCGAAGTTTACACCAGTATCCCGAGATCATGTCCAGGGACGTGATCTTGAAGTAGGTTTTTGCGGATTGCCACTAGAGCAGTTAACTAGTACCTGATCCGTCAGATGAACTAGCCCCAACTACCGTTATCCCTGTACAATATAGAATTTTATATGAAGGAATATAAAAAGGTTAAAGCTCTTGAATAAAAATAAACAGTGGAGATTTTCCCTGACTCTACGATTCCAGCAAAATCTCGGGGGCTACTGACATAGGCATCCCAAATGGGCCTGCCGGAGATAGTACCCGGGGTTTACTGAAGGCCCAATACCCGAAGACTAAGAAGATTCGGAAGCCCAAGATATATTAAGGAAAGTTAGAGCTGTAATAGGAAGTGTTATTTGTAATCTGACGGGATGAGTTAGAAACTGTCCCGGACTCTGTAACTTGTACAAAACGAAACCCTCGGCTCCGCCTCCTATATAAAGGGGGAGTCGAGGGACGAAGAGATCATCGAATCATTGTTACAAACCCTAGTTTTCATAATCGTCGAGTACTTTTCGGCTGAAACCTTCGAGATCTACTTGCCCTCTACTTTCAACTAAACCCTAGCCTACAATCCATAGGCATTGACAAGTTGATACCTTGTCACGTAGCGATCCTCCACCGCGGGGATGTGAACCTGTGTACGTCGTGTCTTCTCTCGCTCCCAGAATCTCCATCGTAGCCTTCCGTCAACCCTAAGCCCCTCATGGTGGGCATTGCCGAGGAACCGCCTCGATAACTGGTGCCGTCTGTGGAAAGCGGGGCGACTGGATTTTGTCATCCGGGGATCCTTCGTCAACAACACGTCCAGATTATTAAAAATATGGAAGAAAATGCTTCCCATGAACTACAATTTTTTTATTAAAAATAGAAACCAGACTGCACACCAAGTCGATCACACCTTTTTGCTAAACAGTCACAAGGCAAAATGCAAAAATAACCAAGTAGTACATACATGTACTTGTAACTCCAAATAGGTTTATTTCCAGCAAATACGTCAGCGAGCTTAGAAGAAATAGTTAGTACACATTTAGGATGAGAAGGACTTACTGGATCTTGTAGGGCACAAGGAGGTAGTTCTTGTCCTTATGAACTAGAAATGCATTGTATAGGGTCTCTGCCATTATTTCGATGCTTTTTTCTATCCTAATGTTGTCCATGTTGAAGTGATAAGGATCAATGATTGTGCATACAGTATTCCTTCGTCTACAACAACTGGCTTGGTACATCGATCAAAGCTTGACAAGCACAGCATCAAGCACACTCTGGTCCAACATGTTATCAATATCCATGAACTTCATAGTGGACTTTCCCGCCAAGCCCTGGGCAGTGAATTCCTCCGCACATTGAATGTTAAATGGGCGATGTATTCCTTGAATTCTAGATTCTCAAGTTTGCGACGCATCTCCCGGACTTCCTTAGAAATGACCCTGCTAGTCACATTTACCGAACGGGTACGATATGGACATTGCTTCTTACGCTTCTCCCTGTCCAGCTGACTGTTGCGGTTCGTCATATTATTGACGGCCATTGGAGGCCCATCTACCAGAGAGTTACACCCCTTTTCAGGGACTGCTAAAGTAGACAGCTTGATCTTTGTGGCAGGCTGGTGTGGGGGAGGGGGAGCAACATATCTCCAACAAGTATCTCTTTGTCTACAACCATGTCACCGCCTGCACCATTAGCGTCATCATTCTCAAAAGTTTGAGGTGCAAAGATACCAACAAGAGATGGACCTATTGGAGTCACTCTAGTGGCTGGCGGCTGGTATGATTGACTGGATGTTGCAGATAACTTAATGTTTGACTTCTGCCACTTGATGAGATAACCCTTGCACTGACCAAGTGTGACACATTATGGGTTGGCTGCGTGAGTTATCTTCAGGTAACATAAGGGCTGGGCCCTGGGGCACCTCAGTCACCACAGCCCTCACCATGCCTGTTGGTAAATGTACACAGTAGATCTTCTCCTCCGTTGTTTTTGGTTGCACTAACCCTTGTGCAACCACCATCTTGTTCACATCAAGCAATTCGACCTGTAGACAACACATGGTGCTTTCATGTGTAATATATGTTGCAAATATTTCAGACATACTAATAATCAGTATTATTCCAACGATGGGGTTGAGCATACGCTTACAAGGATCTCGTCAAATGGACTTGGATGCTTTTCGGTGACCCTTCGACGGAGGCAATGCAAATCCTTTGAACGGACTGGGAAGGGGTGGCCTCGGTTGATCCACGAAATATCTCGGTATCATGAGGTGCGGGTGGAAGTCTTCGTCCCACACATATTCTATCCAATTCAAGTGCCATCATCTTTGTGATTTTATCATTGAGGAGGGCATCTTTCTTGGATTCAAAAAAATGGACGTCCCATGAAGCCAAGGTTGGCTCCGCTCACACAGCCACGAGCCTCTGTCCCGGTAAGAGCCAGGCTAGATCATCGTGCCACCTCTCGGTACGGGCAAGTTCATGGGAACTTTGAGGATCCTCCGATCATTTTTTTGGCAAATAAAATGATTCAGGTTTAACTGGATAGTAACATGCATGTATATAGCATACGTAGATGTTTAAATAATTTAATGTTCACAGCGTAACAAGCTAACCAAGGGGATATAAGCTAGATAAAAAATGTGTAATGTGAATTCATAGTTAAAAGCTAACCAGTGTGCAACCACGCTGCATGAGGGCTTCTAAAGGTCGGTTCATCACCGTATCCTTGTTAATTTTTGCGCGGGCCCTAACAAAATCCGTTCCATGCCCTGCGCGGGTGTACAAAAGAAAGGTGGTTGTTGTCTCCCAGCTTTTATCTCGGCTATGCCCTCCTTTTTCCTACACTTTCTTTTTCCTGGTGTAACCACGGCTGCCGAGCATGTGGATCATCTTGTTCTTCTCCCATATCCCCCTCCCCCAGTCACTCAATTTCTTGAATTCATCTTCGGAATTGTATGTAATGAACATATTCTAGTCCTCCTCGTACATTTTACACCATCCTTATTTTTATTTGCCATGTTATGCCACATGCTCAATGCTTTTACCATCATGCACATGGCTCTATCTGCAATTCTCTTTATTTTATCTTCAGCACCTTCAAACTCGAACTTGTATATGGTGAACAACTTGTCCAAGAGTGGTTCCCTCATGATTTTGTTATTTTTCGACTTCAAATACATGCATGTGATTCTTACATCGTTCCGAACGATAGGCCAGCCTACCGACGTGTTGTACTCACTTGCAACCCTGTCTGGTTGATAGGAAACACATCAGGTATTGACAACGGTTATCACTTTGGTCACATTTGGCAACTTGCTTGAACTTCTAGGCTTTCACTGCCTCTTCTCCTTTTTCTGGCTGCTTATGCACGGTTTTAGGGTCAAAAACAGGCAGCTCATCATCATTAGAGTTATCATATTGTATTGCAGAATCTCCGCCCGACCCATATTCAGCATCTTCCTGCTCTAAGGCAACTTGAGTTTGCGAGAAAGATGTGTCCATTTCACGAACAAACTGAAACTAGTTATAAGAATGAAATTACCAAAAGGGGAGTCCATTCCACGAACAAACTGCAACTAGTTATAAGAATGAAATTACCAAAAGGAGATATGAATATATAGTGCGCACCACGAATATTTTTCATACATAAATAATCATCAGGGAAATATAGGAAGAACATATCATAGTGTGGGTAACTAACAAAAGGTACTACAAAAATACAAGTGTTTTTCCATAACCTTATTCCTCAAATTTGATTATGTACGTATGCGGGGAATGCCTGCAGGGTATAGTGAAGACAAACGTGAACAAGTGAACACATACAATTCATGTGTTCCTCCCGAGACAGGCCCGATGGTGCTTTAAAGTTCATGCTAGCACAGAACGTGGAAAGTGGTTGCCAATCAAACGGCCAATTTTTGCATCTGTGGAGCCCAAAACGATATTGCGAGCAACCAATCACATCCTATGTGTAATGGTGGCGTTGCTACTACTAGGCTTGTGAGATTCACCCACCTGGATGTCGTGGATCTGAGCCAAAAGTTGAGAGCAAGTGATAGAGGATTTAGGGCATTTCCAACGCGGCGACCCATCCCGTGCCCGCGCATTTGAATGGGTCGAACCGGACAAAAACGCGGCCCAGCGCGTGGACCCATTCCAAAAACGGATGCCGCGGCGTCCGCGATGACCCAAAGCCGGCCCAAATCTGGGCCGCGTTTGCGTGGCCGCAGACGCCGATCGCTGGCCGCTCGCGTCCGCCCCTTGTCCGCCCCTAGCCCGCGTGTCATAGGGAGATAGTCTTCTTTCATTAAAATTAGACATTATATTTTTCTTAAATCTACCTACTACTAGTCTAGCTACGTACGGGCCAGTGGCCTCGTCGCCTCGCCGCTGACTCGCCATCGGGGCCGTGGATTTCACTCTACGCGGATGGCCTGCATGCATGAGGATTCCACTTCAACTTACCAGCTGGGTGGCTCGGCGGCGGCCCTTTTCCGGCGTTCCTCCATGGCCGCCCTCCTCCTTTCCGTCCGCGCAGCTTGGGCGCGCTCGCGCTCCGTCTCCTGCGGCGTCCCCATCCGCTACCCGCGCAACTCGAGCTCCTGCGCGGCGGCGCGTTCCACATCGGTCCGTGCCTCCAGGCGGACGCGGCCGGCAGCCTGGGCCTCGTGGTTCTTCTCCCGGTGATGCATGCGCTCTTGGTGGCCGCGCTCCGCCGACGCAGCAGCCTGCCGGGCACGCCGCTCGGGCGAGGGCAGCTAGATGAGGTGGCGGGCTGCTCACATAGCGAGGAGCTGGTTCTTCTGGCCGAGGAGGTCACCTAAACGGCGGCGGCCGGCCCGGCAGGTGACCTCGTGCTCCTTCATCACGCGAGTGAGGTCGGCGAGACGCTCCTCGATGGTGACGTTGATGTTCGCCATCGCGAGGTCATCGAAGTAGTCCTCCGTGGCGGGCTCCGCCTCCTCCTCCACGGCCTCGTACCAGCCGTCCGCGGCCGCCTCCACTAGCTCCGCGTCCTTTTCCTTCTTCACCGTCCCATGGGCCACGACGCGGATCGCCTCGTTGTCAACACCCGGATTTTTAAGTCCAGATGCCTATTATGCCATTCCTCGCAATCCCAGGAATATTATTTTTGCGAGACATAATAGATTGATATCACAACACATCATTCATTACATACCATAATTGTCTTACAAATAAAGGATCACATGATCCAGTCTCATTACAATAATAGATGATCTATTGATCAATTACAAAACACATAGCGGAAGCGAAGTAGCGTAGTAGTAGTCCATCTATTCCACATGCAACTGTTGACGTCAGGAGTGATCCTAGTTGTCGTAGACGTCCTGCTGTCCTTCTTCCGGGTTCTGATATTCCTCTTCATAGTCTGGCCATTTGAATAGCCAGGAACACAGCCATGAGTACTTTAAAGTACTCGCAAACTAATACTAAGGTAAATACTATCATTTATAGTAAGGGGGTTCTAAGCTCTAGTTTCATTTGCATAAAGCCAGTTTTATTTCATAAACACTTTAATAATCAAAGCCTCTTCATTTTCCTAACTCAAGTGGGAACATTAGTGTCATTCCCACAACTCAGTTGTGATTCAAGTCAAAATCACCTTTCAATTCAAGTCACAAGTCACCATTCATATTTTTAGAAAAATTCTGATGACGGAACAGTATGGCCTTTCCAACTGTCCATGACCGCGGACGCGGCTATTCAAATAGGTTAAACTCTGCAGAGGTTGTACACTTGCGCCACAACAATTGCAATAGTCCGTCAGGGGTAACTGGCCCTGATTTATCGCACTCAGTGCGCGAACTATCAATCCTAACCTTTCATTTACATACTCTAGTATAGGCACCTCTCCCCATGAGCTTGGCCTCCCGGTGAAAACAAACCGTCAACCCGGGAACTGCACAGGGCTTGGGTAGGACATTTACCTCATTTCACGTCATTTCACTTTCAAGGGAGGCAGCCTCGGCATAACCCCTATGACGCTTGTTCAGAGGGAACCCATACTAAAATACATAAGTTTCCAGTTAAGCCTTACCCAGATTCAGGTATTGTGGGGATACTTAAGAATTGGAATGATATCGCATCCGAACCCAACCATCCGTTTTTGGTAAACTTCACCAAGTCATTCACAAGTCATAATCACCTTCAAAATCTTTCAATAGAATGACTCATCATTCCAAGGTTTTCAAAGTCATTGGTTTTCACAAGTTCCCATCGAGAGTAGTCAATTTTAGTTTAGCACTAGCAACTAGTCATGAGGGGTGCTAATCAACTTGTATTGCTCTAGGCTAAGTTTGATGCTCTTGTACTACTCCATAACTAAACTAAGTGAATCATGAATTCAAAACAAGTAACTTTGATAAATAAGATTCAATAAAGCTTGTAAGGTAAAAACTTGGGATAGGACCATTAAGCATAAAGTAAGATGGGGTGATGCCTTGCTCTTGTAAAGCTTTGCAACAATATAACTTGCATTAGTCTAGCTTGCCTTGATTGGGGTAGTGGTCAAAGTTCTCTTCTCCTTCCTCTTGGTAGAATACCTCCTCCTCTTGATAGTCTCCGGTACTAGCGTCTATAAACGAATACGAGGCAATCACCAAACAACACTTAAGTAGACTTAATTAGCCTTAATGGCTCACACAAATAATCTAGCATCACTACTTAATATTTATGCAAAAATTATGCTAGGGTTTTCTTCTTAGGGTTTGGGAAACAACTCCTCCTTTTAAAGTGTGGATTAGGGTTTCTCTTTAGTTTGGAGAAATAATTTCCTCTCATTAAATCTTCTTAAGATTTAATCTTCTCAATGCATAAAGGTGAGATCATGTTGACCAAGGTTAATACTTCACATTTATCATTTGAGAAAAATGATTTAAATGAGATTCATCATCTCTTGCAATTTAAATAACCAATGTGATTTAATATCCTCAAGTGAGCAAGTGTGAGACCATCTAACTAAGGACATCACATTACTTCATAACACTTGGGAAGGTGATTTAAATGAGGTGCTACACCTCATAGATTTAAAAATCTTAATTTTTGAAATAATTTAAATGGGCTAGAATGGACTACATAGCCAATATTTTGCTCTAGCCCATGATCATGTACATAAACCATATCACATTTTTGCATAGTAAATTAGAGGGGTTGAAATGTGAATTATAGCAATTGGATTAACTTCAAAATTCAAAATGGTTGATTTTTAATAATTATTTGAATTCTGAAAAGTCTCTGTCTTGTTATTTTTGCTACATTATTTCTACAACAGATATGAGGTTGAAACCAGTGTGGTTGGATAGGACATTTCATAGGCTTTTCAACAATATAAAGTTTGTCAAAATTGGTTCAGTAGATTTGAAGTTATTTGAAATTGAATAAAGCATATGCAAGCAAAATTGACTGAAACTGATTTATTTGAATTCAAATATTGGGCCTAGGTGGGAAAGAGAATGGGCCAGGACGAGGGGAGACGAGCTGGGCTGGCCCAGTAACGCTTCAGCGCGCCGCGGGCCAACTGACAGGGTGGGGTCTACATGCCAGCGACTATTTAAAACCAAAGCGGTATGGACTAAGGTGAGGCGTAGGATTAGAATCGAGATCGACGGTCGTGGTTCGTCGTCTACCGTGGCGAGAGCCAGGGTTACGGCGGCGTGGCTAGGGGGTCGGAGGGTCACCTGGACTCCGGCGAGGCTCGGTGAGGGTGTGCGGCGGTGTTGTCGAGGATGAGGAAGCGAGTGGTGGTCGTGGGAGGAGCGGGGGTGGCCGAAATCGACGACGTCGATGAGCTACTGGCGCGGCGGACTCCGATCAAATTCCGGCAAAATGGGGGCTAATTGAGGAGGGGAAGAGGGTGAGGAGGATGATGCGTGTAGTTGACACGTCCGTTGGGAACCCCAAGAGGAAGGTGTGATGCGCACAACGGCAAGTTTCCCTCAGTAAGAAACCAAGGTTTAATCGAACCAGTAGGAGTCAAGAAGCACGTTGAAGGTTGATGGCGGCGGGATGTAGTGCGGCGCAACACCAGAGATTCCGGCGCCAACGTGGAACCTGCACAACACAACCAAAGTACTTTGCCCCAACGAAACAGTGAGGTTGTCAATCTCACCGGCTTGCTGTAACAAAGGATTAGATGTATAGTGTGGATGATGATTGTTTGCAGAAAACGATGAGAACAAGATGTGCAGAGATTGTATTTCAGTATAGAGAATTGGACCGGGGTCCACAGTTCACTAGAGGTGTCTCTCCCATAAGATAAACAGCATGTTGGGTGAACAAATTACAGTTGGGCAATTGACAAATAAAGAGGGCATGACCATGCACATACATATTATGATGAGTATTGTGAGATTTAATTGGGCATTACGACAAAGTACATAGACCGCTATCCAGCATGCATCTATGCCTAAAAAGTCCACCTTCAGGTTATCATCCGAACCCCCTCCAGTATTAAGTTGCTAACAACAGACAATTGCATTAAGTATTGCGCGTAATGTAATCAGTGACTACATCCTTGAACATAGCACCAATGTTTTATCCCTAGTGGCAACAGCACATCCATAACCTTAGAGGTTCTTGTCACCCCTCCAGATTCACGGAGACATGAACCCACTATCGAGCATAAATACTCCCTCTTGGAGTTACTAGCATCAACTTGGCCAGAGCATCTACTAATAACGGAGAGCATGCAAGATCATAAACAACACATAGACATAACTTTGATAATCAACATAACAAGTATTCTCTATTCATCGGATCCCAACAAACGCAACATATAGAATTACAGATAGATGATCTTGATCATGTTAGGCAGCTCACAAGATCCGACAATGAAGCACAATGGGGAGAAGACAACCATCTAGCTACAGCTATGGACCCATAGTCCAGGGGTAGACTACTCACACATCACTCCGGAGGCGACCATGGCGGCGTAGAGTCCTCCGGGAGATGAATCCCCTCTCCGGCAGGGTGCCGGAGGCGATCTCCTGAATCCCCCGAGATGGGATTGGCGGCGGCGTCTCAGTAAGGTTTTCCGTATCGTGGCTCTCGGTACTGGGGGTTTCGCGACGGAGGCTTTAAGTAGGCGGAAGGGCAGGCCAGGAAGGGGCACGAGGGCCCCACACCACAGGTCGGCGCGGCCAAGGCCTGGGCCGCGCCGCCCTAGGGTTTGGGCGCCTCGTGGCCCCACTTCGTCTCCTCTTCGGTCTTCTGGAAGCTTCGTGGCAAAATAGGACCCTGGGCGTTGATTTCGTCCAATTCCGAGAATATTTCGTTACTAGGATTTCTGAAACCAAAAACAGCAGAAAACAAAGAATCGGCACTTCGGCATCTTGTTAATAGGTTAGTTCCAGAAAATGCACGAATATGACATAAAGTGTGCATAAAACATGTAGATAACATCAATAATGTGGCATGGAACATAAGAAATTATCGATACGTTGGAGACGTATCAGCATCCCCAAGCTTAGTTCTGCTCGTCCCGAGCAGGTAAAACGATAACAAAGATAATTTCTGGAGTGACATGCCATCATAACCTTGATCATACTATTTGTAAAGCATATGTAGCGAATGCAGCGATCAAAACAATGTATATGTCATGAGTAAACAAGTGAATCATATAGCAAAGACTTTTCATGAATAGTACTTCAAGACAAGCATCAATAAGTCTTGCATAAGAGTTAACTCATAAAGCAATAATTCAAAGTAAAGGTATTGAAGCAACACAAAGGAAGATTAAGTTTCAGCGGTTGCTTTCAACTTGTAACATGTATATCTCATGGATATTGTCAACATAGAGTAATATAATAAGTGCAATATGCAAATATGTAGGAATCAATGCACAGTTTACACAAGTGTTTGCTTCTTGAGGTGGAGAGAAATAGGTGAACTGACTCAACAATGAAAGTAAAAGAATGGTCCTCCATAGAGGAAAAGCATCGATTGCTATATTTGTGCTAGAGCTTTGATTTTGAAAACATGAAACAATTTTGTCAACGGTAGTAATAAAGCATATGTATCATGTAAATTATATCTTACAAGTTGCAAGCCTCATGCATAGTATACTAATAGTGCCCGCACCTTGTCCTAATTAGCTTGGACTACCGGATCATCACAATGCACATGTTTTAACCAAGTGTCACAAAGGGGTACCTCTATGCCGCCTGTACAAAGGTCTAAGGAGAAAGCTCGCATTGGATTTCTCGCTGTTGATTATTCTTAACTTAGACATCCATACCGGGACAACATAGACAACAGATAATGGACTCCTCTTTTATGCATAAGCATGTAACAACAATTAATAATTTTCTCATATGAGATTGAGGATATATGTCCAAAACTAAAACTTCCACCATGGATCATGGCTTTAGTTAGCGGCCCAATGTTCTTCTCTAACAATATGCATGCTTAACCATAAGGTGGTAGATCTCTCTTACTTCAGACAAGACGAACATGCATAGCAACTCACATGATATTCAACAAAGAATAGTTGATGGCGTCCCCAGAAACATGGTTATCGCACAACAAGCAACTTAATAAGAGATAAAGTGCATAAGTACATATTCAATACCACAATAGTTTTTAAGCTATTTGTCCCATGAGCTATATATTGCAAAGGTGAATGATGGAATTTTAAAGGTAGCACTCAAGCAATTTACTTTGGAATGGCGGAGAAATACCATGTAGTAGGTAGGTATGGTGGACACAAATGGCATAGTGGTTGGCTCAAGTATTTTTGATGCATGAGAAGTATTCCCTCTCGATACAAGGCTTAGGCTAGCAAGGTTATTTGAAACAAACACAAGGATGAACCGGTGCAGCAAAACTCACATAAAAGACACATTGTAAACATTATAAGAATTTACATCGTCTTCCTTGTTGTTCAAAACTCAATACTAGAAATTATCTAGACCTTAGAGAGACCTGTTGCGGTCAAAACCCACCGGCGGGCACCGACGGGCAACACAGTAGAGCCGGGAACAACTTAGGGCTGCGGCTGGCCCTGGTCCCTCCGAGCGACGGCCCGCAAAGCCTCTGGTACACACGTCCGATGCTGATGCAAGGGCGTGCCACCTGACCTATACCTGGTCAGGAAGGTGATGGAGATGCCTCGCTTAATTTCCTGCATGGCATACACGTAAACATTAAATACGAGCCTCGATCGGCTCTCAGGTTATCCTGTGAATCGGCTCAAGGAGCCGATCCACCCATGATTCGTACGAGGTGCACGAATATATGGTGGTCCTGCTTGATCAAGATAAAGCTAAAACGATCTACGACGATTTAGGGTTTTCACCGCATAATCGGATCATCCTACTCACGATTGGGCCTCGCGGCCACGCACGGTGATCGTAAGCCGATCCTAGACAAGGCCTAAAAACCAACACGAGGTTGATCCCCGGAACATCCTGTCTAGGACTAGCAAACGACACCCTACGTGCCGCTGGATCCTCCAACCCTTTGTAAGGCCTAACTATTGCAGATATTAAACTAATCCTTGAGGAACAAGGAGCAACCGTAACGGATCGGATCTACTAAATAAAGATCAAGCGGGGTGCCGCCCCCACACCTAAGATAGGTGTGAGGGCGGCTAGATATGCAAGGGTTGCACTACGATAACATATGATACGAAGAACAATGCTAACCCTAACATACCTAAGATAACTACGTTGCTCGCCATCAAAAAGGCTTCAGTACGAGCAATGCATGAACAACGTAAAGCTTGTGCTGCCTAGATCGCAAGATGCGATCTAGGCAGCATGATGCTTACCGGTAGAAACCCTCGAGACGAAGGAGTTGGCGATGCGCCGAGATTGATTTGTGGTTGAACGTTGGTTGTTGTTTATTTCATAAACCCTAGATACATATTTATAGTCCGTAGACTTTCTAACGTGGGAATAATCCCAACCGTGCACGAGGCAAACTCTAACTAACCGACACGTATCCTACTATGTTACAGATACACGGGCCAACTAGCCCAAACTTTGCATATAAAGGCCGATTCACGTATTCCTTCATGTATATTCTTCAACTTCATCTTGATCGTGGCCCACATCTGACTCGGTCAAATTCTGGTGATAACACATGCCCCCCTGGTTTTGGAATTGGTAATTCCAAAATCACTCTGCTTTTTCTTCGTCGGGTCATGTCGTGGCAGAACCGTCGCAGTATCCTTCATCATGATGCCTTGCCTTCTCAACTTCTCCGCGTGACCTGGCAGTTTTCTTTTTTAGGCACCACTTCCTCGGAAACTGCTGTGGCATTGAATTTCCACTATATCTCCTTTTATTTAACCGCTCCGAACAGTTTAGTTTCGCATCTCTTTCGCATTAGCACTCCAAAAGCCCTCCTGCGCCACCATGCCTTCTTCTTCCTCTGCTTCATCGGATCTTTCCACCCAGTCCTCTTCCTCTCGCGAGCCGACGCCGGAGCCGAACCCGGCAGAGGTCCACGCAGCCAATACCCGCCGCGCCATCGAGGCCGGGGAGGAGTCTAGCCATGACTTCTCCATCTGGTCGGAGGACGACAAGTCCCTGACCGACGGGGAAAGCGACCTCCGCTTCCTCGCCGATGGGGAAACGGAGGAGGAGAGCGATGACGATCGCTTCTCCTGCGACGACTTTACCTCTCCCGAGGAGGAGGAAGAGGAGAAGGAGGAGGAGGAGGAGGAGGACGATACCCCCTCCGACGAGCCGCCGGCCAAGCGCTTCTGCCCCTGGCCGGGGAACCTCAGCGACTTCGACAGCGACGACGACGACGCTGACGAGGAGGACGAGGACAACGAAGGCCCGGTCGGCGGCCACTGGAGCAGCGACGAAGAGCCTGCCGGGAGTAGCGCCGACAGCGGGGACGACGGCGACGACGAGGGCAGCGACGGCCCGTAGATAGGACCTTTAGCATAGGATCAGTAGTAGTAGATGGGGCAATGTATCCCCTAGTACTTCCTTTTGAGGGCAATCAGCTCTTTATGTAAGAAATCTTGCTTATCAATGAAGAACTTATCCCAATTTGATTTTGCCGATTCCTTTGAGCTTAATTTAGCCGATTTCCCTTCATACTGATTTTGCCGATCTGTCCCCTTAGCCAATGCGTAATGAGCCGATAGCAACACATCGGTCCTTTACAATTCATCCTTCAATTCTTCAACTGACGACCTTGAGATCTGGTGGACAACGTAGAGTTTTCAAGAGAGCCTTTGAATTCCTCCAACCAGGCCTAATGGTCTTCTTCAAGCACTCATCATTTTGTGAAGAAGGTTGCGACGAAGGATCAGCCGATGGTATCCCCAATCGGCTCCTAAACAAAGTACCTACCAGGCCTGCTGCCCCCCGAGCCTTGCCCAAGGCGAAAATATCAGTGAGGATGCACCAAGCCGATCACCTTTCTTCCCTCGAAAGCCGATGTATCTCTTCTGACAGCACTGCTGAACTAGCACCAAGGGTTGAAAATCCTCGACAAAAAGGTTCAGGCCCCATAATCGGCTCAAGGCAGCTGAGGAAGCTCTCATTGTTTTACTCCCTCGAGGAAGCGGAAGGCCTCACAGCTGAACTGTACTTGGTGAAGATCCGTGCTTTGAACACGTAGCCAGCAGATCCTGCGTAGTTATACCAGAGTCGATGGTTGTGCATCGGCTTTGTGTCATAAATTTTTTTTTACTGGCCGACTCTTTCTATCGGCCCCCAATGTTTCACTGCACACAGGTTCATCTGCACCTGTTCATCTGATTAGATGCCCCCCGAGCCAAATCTGCCAGGTGACTGCAGATATCGGCTTTGTGGTTAGCCAAGGCACTGTATTTGCACGTCGGCTCCGCTAGGGTTCGTGTTGACTCTCATCCGCCGACGTGACCGCTGCCCAAAAGATCAATGTTGAACGTAAGCAGAACCTGTGGTGAAGATAATTTTGGCCGATTGCTGAAAATCGGCCTCCATATTGATCGAAACGCTCAATGAAGGTCTTGTAACTTTCCTTCATAGATTTTTTGGGGCCGATCACAAGGATCAGCCTCGCCACGTTTGCTCATTGGTTTGCTCCAGTTACATGGTCAGGCCGGTGGATAAGACCAGCCTAACCCTTCCCTTCGTCACGTCAATGCGTTCGCAGTCGTCCAAATTGATACCTGAGAGGGGCTCTTGGCCTGCTGCTTCCCACGCGTTCATGCCAGCCGTTGAAATTTCGGCTGAGTCATCGGCCTGGACGACCTCTACCTCATCTCCATCCCACTGTATTATGCATTGGTGCATCGTGGAGGGAATACAACAGTTGGCGTGGATCCAATCTCTTCCTAGCAGAACAGCATAGGTGCTCTTGCTGTCGACGACGAAGAACGTTGTAGGGATAGTTTTCCTTCCTACGGTCAGATCCACGTTCAGAACACCTTGTGCGTCAGACGCTTGGCCGTTGAAATCGCTCAATGTCACGTTGGTCTTGATTAGATCCGAGCTAGAGCGTCCCAACCGACGTAGCATAGAGTATGGCATAATATTGACTGCCGCTCCGGTGTCCACCAGCATCTTATTGACAGGCCTCCCATCGATATAACCTCGCAAGTACAGGGCCTTCAGATGTCTGTAGCTTCTTTCTCGTGGCTTCTCAAAGATAACCGGCCGTGGGCCGCAGTCAAGTTGTGCCACAGGTGCCTCGTCTAATCCTGGAGCACTGAACTCCGAAGGGAGGATGAACACCATGTTTGTGCCAGCCGATGTTTCATCATCGGCTTTCCTTTGCTTGGGGCGCCACTCCATTTTCCGTGGTCGACCCTCCTCATCCAGGGTCCGCTGGACCTTGGCGGCCAGATCATGCCGCGCTTTCCTTAGCGTGTGCAGGTATAGCCTTTCGGCTTCCTCCAAGCCACGCAGTCGCTGAACCCTGCGCTTTTGAGAACGGCTGAGTCCATCAGGGCACCACCTTGGACGGTGGTACCTGTCTTCTTCTTCTTCTCCCTCGTCTTCCGAATCCTCGAGATCTTCCATCCGAGGGGACTCAGCGCGTTTGCTTTGTGGTGGGAGAGGCCCTAGACGTTTGAACACGGACACGTTGGCTGCCTCCTTCTTATTCTGGTTGCATTCTGGGCAATTGCCGATTGTAGGCAATCGGCTCATTCCTGAATCCCAGCAGTGTCTGAAGAAGGGGCAGTCCCAGTGCCTATCCTCGTCGTCTCGCTCCCTCGACTTTTCCTTGGCACGGCGCTCGTACTCCTCCTCATCGCAATCATGCCAGCGATGTCTTCTGGCTTCTCTAGCCAGACGCTCCCTTTCATCATCATCGCTGGATCGTCGGCGTTGGTCATACTGACTCACGTACTTGTTGAGGAGGTGATCAGAGAGAGGTCGCTGATATCTTACATTCCTCACTTCTCCCTCTGTGATGTAGCGCTTGCCGTCGTGCCGGAGCCGATCGCGTGGAGCGGCTTCCTCTGTGTCCTTGCTACGAGAGCAGCTGCCCTCGTCTCCGTCCTTGCCAGTGTGGTGTCCAGGTTCTACCATGTTGATGCTGAACGAGGATCCCGGCTGGCAACCTTCAGGGTAAGTGCACTCCACCATGTTAACGGCGGGGAAGGGGTGGGTATCGACCTTCATGGCGTACTGGTTGAAAATCAGACGTCCTTGTTCTATCGCCATTTGGATCTGCTGACGCCACACCCTGCAGTCGTTGGTGGCATGGGAGACCGAGTTATGCCATTTGCAGTATGGCTTTCCGTTCAGCTCCTGTACCGTGGGGATTTTGAGGCCTTCGGGTATCTTCAACTGCTTCTCCTTGAGTAGGAGGTCGAAGATTTGCTCAGTTTTGGTCACGTCAAAATCAAAGCCTCTGGGCGGACCTGGTGGCTTAACCCATTTGCAGGACACGGGGGTTGCCCCCCGAATCCATTCAGCCATTGCTACTTCTTGATCTCCCACAGAGCCTTTATCTTCGTCTGCCTCAACCAGGACTACCGCACGCTTGAATTTATCCTGGTACAAGTCCGGGTGGCGCTGTTCATATGCCGACAGTTTCTGAACCATGTGCGCCAGTGAAGGGTAGTCTGCTTGAGAGGCCATGTCCTTGATTTGTGATGCAAGGCCCACCACTGCCAATTCGACTGCTTCCTTTTCAGTCACACGAACCGAATAACATCGGTTCCTAAGATTTCTGAAGCGCTGGATGTATTCTGTCACAGTTTCTCCACGCTTCTGACGTATTTGTGCTAGATCGGCAAGGCCAGACTCGGAAGCGTCTGAGTGATACTGCATGTGGAACTGTTCTTCCAACTGCTTCCAAGTCCGGATCGAGTCTGGTGGCAATGAAGTGTACCACCCGAAAGCCGATCCCGTGAGGGACTGTGCGAAGAACCTCACGCGTAGTGGATCCGACGCCGAGGCCGTTCCTAGCTGTGCCAAATATCGGCTCACATGCTCGATGGAGCTGGAACCATCTGATCCACTGAATTTGGAGAAATCAGGGAGCCGATATTTGGGTGGTAGCGGGATCAACTCGTACTCGTCAGGGTACGGCTTGGAATAGCCGATTGTCCTCCTTTTCGGCACCATGCCGAACTGGTCTCTCAGTATGGTACTGATTTGATCCGCTGTGCTGGCTGTAGGAGTAGAACTCTGAAGATTCGCCGGGGTGGCGTACTTAGCCAGCCATGCTTGCTTTTCCAGCTCTGAGCCAACTGCAGGAGCTGAGATCTGGAGGTTCGTCGGGGTGGCATATTTAGCTAGCCACGTCTGCTTCTCAAGATCTGTCGCTGACGTTCCTCCTGTTTTCCCAGAAGTCCCTGATGTTGCGGCCTGGTTCGTGAGTGCCCAGTTACCGCAGTCTGGCACATATGTGCACATGTATCCGTGAGGGATCTCCTTAGGCGCCTCCTGCAAGAACTGGCAGTCACTAGGGTCACCACCGATCTTGTAGACGATGAATGCCGGTGAATTCGGCACTTCTGGTGCTGCCCACGCACATGGCAGCGGTGGACGGGACTGGAGTGGCATCTCTCCTTGATGCGTCCCGAGAGCTGGTCCTGACGGAGAGTATTGACGACTCATGATTTCCTGGATCACTCGAAGAGCAACACGCTCCAAAGTGTTCACCAGGTTCTCAGAGTGGCGGTGTAGCGAGTGAGCCACCATGTAGTTAATCTCCTGACGAAGGGACCTGGTGCGTTCTTCTGATGGGGCAGACAGGTCTATTCCATCGAGCGCACCTTGAGGTGAGAACCCTTTCCACCTGATGCCATGTGAACGGGTCCTGTGAAAGGAGCCGATGAGGTCGGCTTCGAGGATTGCTTTGACCTCGTCATACTTCTTCTTGAGCTCGTCGGTCAGATCCTCGTACGTGACTGGGGTGTCGTCCGCCATCTGAGATGTAGATGGCGATGTGGTTGATGTAGAAGCTCGTCCCACCGGGCGTGCCAGAATGTGTTGCGGTCAAAACCCACCGGCGGGCAGCGACGGGCAACACAGTAGAGCCGGGAACAACTTAGGGCTGCGGCTGGCCCTGGTCCCTCCGAGCGACGGCCCGCAAAGCCTCTGGTACACACGTCCGATGCTGATGCAAGGGTGTGCCACCTGACCTATACCTGGTCAGGAAGGTGATGGAGATGCCTCGCTTAATTTCCTGCATGGCATACACGTAAACATTAAATACGAGCCTCGATCGGCTCTCAGGTTATCCTGTGAATCGGCTCAAGGAGCCGATCCACCCATGATTCGTACGAGGTGCACGAATATATGGTGGTCCTGCTTGATCAAGATAAAGCTAAAACGATCTACGACGATTTAGGGTTTTCACCGCATAATCGGATCATCCTACTCACGATTGGGCCTCGCGGCCACGCACGGTGATCGTAAGCCGATCCTAGACAAGGCCTAAAAACCAACACGAGGTTGATCCCCGGAACATCCTGTCTAGGACTAGCAAACGACACCCTACATGCCGCTGGATCCTCCAACCCTTTGTAAGGCCTAACTATTGCAGATATTAAACTAATCCTTGAGGAACAAGGAGCAACCGTAACGGATCGGATCTACTAAATAAAGATCAAGCGGGGTGCCGCCCCCACACCTAAGATAGGTGTGAGGGCGGCTAGATATGCAAGGGTTGCACTACGATAGCATATGATACGAAGAACAATGCTAACCCTAACATACCTAAGATAACTACGTTGCTCGCCATCAAAAAGGCTTCAGTACGAGCAACGCATGAACAACGTAAAGCTTGTGCTGCCTAGATCGCAAGATGCGATCTAGGCAGCATGATGCTTACCGGTAGAAACCCTCGAGACGAAGGAGTTGGCGATGCGCCGAGATTGATTTGTGGTTGAACGTTGGTTGTTGTTTATTTCATAAACCCTAGATACATATTTATAGTCCGTAGACTTTCTAACGTGGGAATAATCCCAACCGTGCACGAGGCAAACTCTAACTAACCGACACGTATCCTACTATGTTACAGATACACGGGCCAACTAGCCCAAACTTTGCATATAAAGGCCGATTCACGTATTCCTTCATGTATATTCTTCAACTTCATCTTGATCGCGGCCCACCTCTGACTCAGTCAAATTCTGGTGATAACAAGACCAAATATGCAAACCAAATTTAGCATGCTCTATGTATTTCTTCATTAATGGGTGCAAAGTATATGATGCAAGAGCTTAAACATGAGCACAACAATTTCCAAGTATCACATTACCCAAGACATTTATAGCAATTACTACATGTATCATTTTCCAATTCCAACCATATAACAATTTAACGAAGAAGAAACTTCGCCATGAATACTATGAGTAGAGCCTAAGGACATACTTGTCCATATGCTACAGCGGAGCGTGTCTCTCTCCCATAAAGTGAATGCTAGGATCCATTTTATTCAAACAAAACAAAAACAAAAACAAACCGACGCTCCAAGCAAAGCACATAAGATGTGATGGAATAAAAATATAGTTTCAGGGGAGGAACCTGATAATGTTGTCGATGAAGAAGGGGATGCCTTGGGCATCCCCATGCTTAGACGCTTGAGTCTTCTTGATATATGCAGGGGTGAACCACCGGGGCATCCCCAAGCTTAGAGCTTTCACTCTCCTTGATCATGTTGCATCATACTCCTCTCTTGATCCTTGAAAACTTCCTCCACACCAAACTCGAAACAACTCATTAGAGGGTTAGTGCACAATAAAAATTAACATGTTCAGAGGTGACACAATCATTCTTAACACTTTTGAACATTGCATAAAGCTACTGGACATTAATGGATCAAAGAAATTCATCCATCATAGCAAAAGAGGCAATGCGAAATAAAAGGCAGAATTTGTCAAAACAGAACAGTTCGTATTGACGAATTTTAAAATGGTACCAGACTTGCTCAAATGAAAATGCCCAAATTTAATGAAAGTTGCGTACATATCTGAGGATCACTCACGTAAATTGGCTTAATTTTCTGAGTTACCTACAGAGAATTTTGCCAAGATTCGTGACAGAAAAGAAATTTGAAACTGCGCAGTAATCCAAATCTAGTATGAACTTTTCTATCAACGACTTTACTTGGCACAACAAAACACTAAACTAAGATAAGGAGAGGTTGCTACAGTAGTAAACAACTTCCAAGACACAAAATAAAAACAAAGTACTGTAGGTAAAAACCATGGGTTGTCTCCCATAAGCGCTTTTCTTTAACGCCTTTCAGCTAGGCGCAGAAAGTGTGTATCAAGTATTATCAAGAGATGATGCATTGGCATCATAATTTCCCCCATCTGTAGTGGTGCTAAGGGCTTTGTCAATTTTAGGCCTATAATAATTTTTCTTTGGTTTAGGCACTTTAGAGACATACATAAACTTTTGCTCCTTACCCACATAAGCTTTTTCTCCGAACTTTATAGATGAAAAGGTTGAACCCAAGGTTCCCATGGCTTTTTCAAGCTCACCAATCCTATTGATTTGATCATCATGGACAGCACAAGTTCCTAGGACACTAATTCTTTCATCAATTCCTCCTAAGGATTTATCAAGTGCATCAGTTTTATCAAGTAACACCTCCAATTTAGTTTCTACACTCGGAAATTTTTTCTCTATGGTTTCCAATTTTTTCATAACATCCTCAAGAGAGATTTCAATTTTAGTTCCATTAACATGTGGTGTTCCAAATAAACTCTCAATAATACAACTAACTTCTAAAGCGGGAGCACCTAGGAAGTTACCTCCCGCGAGACAATCAAGAACATATCTATTCCAGCTAGAGATACCAACATAAAAATTCCTGAGTAGGATAGTGGTGGAATGTTTTTTAGTGCACCTATTATGGGCATCACTGATTCTATACCAAGCATCTTTTAAACATTCTCCCCCTTGTTGCTTAAATGAACGAACTTCAACTTCAGGATTACTCATTTCAGCAGTAGTGACTAAAGCAAACTAGGTAAAGTAAATGCAAGTAACTAATTTTTTTTTGATATAGCAAACAAGATAGCAAATAAAGTAAAACTAGCAACTAATTTTTTTGTATTTTGATTTAGTGCAGCAAACAAAGTAGTAAATAAAACTAAGCAAGACAAAAACAAAGTAAAGAGATTGGGAAGTGGAGACTCCCCTTGCAGCGTGTCTTGATCTCCCCGGCAACGGCGCCAGAAATTTGCTTGATGCGTGTAGTTGACACGTTCGTTGGGAACCCCAAGAGGAAGGTGTGATGCGCACAGCGGCAAGTTTCCCTCAGTAAGAAACCAAGGTTTAATCGAACCAGTAGGAGTCAAGAAGCACGTTGAAGGTTGATGGCGGCGGGATGTAGTGCGGCGCAACACCAGAGATTCCGGCGCCAACGTGGAACCTGCACAACACAACCAAAGTACTTTGCCCCAACGAAACAGTGAGGTTGTCAATCTCACCGGCTTGCTGTAACAAAAGGATTAGATGTATAGTGTGGATGATGATTGTTTGCAGAAAACAGTAGAACAGTATTGCAGTAGATTGTATTTCAGTATAGAGAATTGGACCGGGGTCCATAGTTCACTAGAGGTGTCTCTCCCATAAGATAAACAGCATGTTGGGTGAACAAATTACAGTTGGGCAATTGACAAATAAAGAGGGCATGACCATGCACATACATATTATGATGAGTATTGTGAGATTTAATTGGGCATTACGACAAAGTACATAGACCGCTATCCAGCATGCATCTATGCCTAAAAAGTCCACCTTCAGGTTATCATCCGAACCCCCTCCAGTATTAAGTTGCTAACAACAGACAATTGCATTAAGTATTGCGCGTAATGTAATCAGTGACTACATCCTTGAACATATCACCAATGTTTTATCCCTAGTGGCAACAGCACATCCATAACCTTAGAGGTTCTTGTCACCCCTCCAGATTCACGGAGACATGAACCCACTATCGAGCATAAATACTCCCTCTTGGAGTTACTAGCATCAACTTGGCCAGAGCATCTACTAATAACGGAGAGCATGCAAGATTATAAACAACACATAGACATAACTTTGATAATCAACATAACAAGTATTCTCTATTCATCGGATCCCAACAAACGCAACATATAGAATTACAGATAGATGATCTTGATCATGTTAGGCAGCTCACAAGATCCGACAATGAAGCACAATGGGGAGAAGACAACCATCTAGCTATAGCTATGGACCCATAGTCCAGGGGTAGACTACTCACACATCACTCCGGAGGCGACCATGGCGGCGTAGAGTCCTCCGGGAGATGAATCCCCTCTCCGGCAGGGTGCCGGAGGCGATCTCCTGAATCCCCCGAGATGGGATTGGCGGTGGCGTCTCATTAAGGTTTTCCGTATCGTGGCTCTCGGTACTGGGGGTTTCGCGACGGAGGCTTTAAGTAGGCGGAAGGGCAGGTCAGGAAGGGGCACGAGGGCCCCACACCACAGGTCGGCGCGGCCAAGGCCTGGGCCGCGCCGCCCTAGGGTTTGGGCACCTCGTGGCCCCACTTCGTCTCCTCTTCGGTCTTCTGGAAGCTTCGTGGCAAAATAGGACCCTGGGCGTTGATTTCGTCCAATTCTGAGAATATTTCGTTACTAGGATTTCTGAAACCAAAAACAGCAGAAAAGAATCGGCACTTCGGCATCTTGTTAATAGGTTAGTTCCAGAAAATGCACGAATATGACATAAAGTGTGCATAAAACATGTAGATAACATCAATAATGTGGCATGGAACATAAGAAATTATCGATACGTTGGAGACGTATCAGAGGATCAGAGAGAGGAGGGAAGCTTGTTGGTGTGAAGAATTTAAGCGCGGGGGCTCTCCTTATATAGGGGCGCGAGGTGCTTTGGGGGTGCGGGTGAGGTCGACGGTGGCGATGGCGTTCTAGGGTGTGAAAGGGCAAGGCGGCGGGGGCGTGCGCTTCCTGGCATCATGGCGAGCACGACGCGCATGCTGGGGCAGCGAAGGGAGGACGAGGGAGTGCGGGCGTCGTTGCCATCCTTGCAGTACGGGTGCAGCAGGTTTTTTGATCATGGCATCGTCTACGGCGCAGGCGACGGCCAATGGGGTTGTCTGGCAGTGTCCTGGTAGAGCATTGAGTGATCGTGCGCGAGGAGAGAGGGAGAGGAGGACGATGGCGACGAGGCGAGGCAGAGCTCTGGCGTGTACCGTGGCATGCCAGTGCACGCCCTGGCGTGTCTGTGCATGGTGATCACGATGAGGCTAGGGTTTTGGAGGCACCTCCTTGGCAAGGGATCATGTCTAGCGTGTTCAGGGTGTAAAGTTAGAGCTATGTGACAATGTGTTGTGGAGAGGAGAGGGCCAGGGTAGGGTTTGACATTGTGGTGATCATAGGGTCGGCATGGAGTGGCATGGGGATGGTGCAGGGCTGTCCTTGGGCTAAATCCTGCATGGTTGTGATCAGTAGGATGAGGCAAGACTAAGGGACAAGGTGAGAGTGACCAGAGAGGTAGAGTGGCAGGGTTTGGCATGGTGGTGTCCAATTCAATGGCATGGGCTTGGCATGATCCATTGGTGCTCAATTTTGGTGTAACCATGGTGCTGCAAGTTTGAGTGTGGTGAGTTGAGTGTGTATGACATGGAGCACAAGGTTGGAGAGGTTAAATGTGTGCACAATGAAATAATTCCAAAAGTGTATGTGGTACATGTGATGAGTGGCAATCATGAGCATGGTGATCATGGCTAAGGTGGTGTCACTTCTTTGATGTGCTTTCAGAGTACATGGGTACTATCAAGGGGTACAAGGGAGAGAGAGGGAAAAGCATAAAGTGAGGGTAAAGTGCATTGTACCTTGATTCCCCTTTATGTGTACCTCCCATTTCTAAAGTAATGAACTCCCTTGTATTTTCTTTTGATCAAAATTCTGCATGGATATGCTCTAAATGATGTTGGACAACTATGTGTGGCATTGGTTTGAAATTTGGAGAGGTTTTGTGAAAATTCAAATAGTGGAGGGAATCTAGAATTTGTTTCAAGGTGGCATCTTGGGTTGACTAAATAGAGCAATGGTCAAAGCTTTGGTCAAAGTGGTCAACACGAAAAATGTTCATCTTGATGAGGTGCAAAGAGTTGGCAGGGTTTGGTTTGAAAATTTCTTAATACAAGGGCTCAAAGTGGGTACGATATTAAAAAGGTCAAAAGTGACCATTATCACATGCCACATGCAATTTTCATTTCTTTGATTTTTGATTTGATTTCTCTTGACCCAATTGATGTTGTTGAGTGTTGAAATGGTATAGAGGAGTGATCCAACCATTCACCACAAGTCTTAGGGTCAAGATCCTCAAATTCACAAATTTGCTATTTACTCTCATATGCCTCTATGGCATTTTTATTTTCTTTTTAATTTATTTTGTTTTCACCTTGGATTTGATTTGTTGAGCACTAGGTAGGGTTGATTAATGTTTTCAAAACATCTACACAAGGTAGAAAGGTCTAAGTAAAAGTTTCACAAAAATAGCCATAGGCACATAGGCCCTTTTCTTATTTAATTTCTTTTTATTTTGTTTTTATCTTGGATGGTTAAAAGAGGGGTGAGGTTTAGGGATTAAGATCATTTCAAATACTAACTAAACAATCATGGCAAAAGCACAAGAATTAAGCATGCTCACTATGTATCTAACTAAATTTAATAAAAGTTTTTGTTGGTTCCAAAATTTGGAAAATAGGGAAATTCATTTTCTTTGTTTTGAAATTTTTGGGATGTTACAAACCCTTCCCCCTTAAACAAATCTCGTCCCGAGATTTTAAGAAAATTTAGGTTCCTAAGAGAGATTGAGAAATTGGATTAATAGGAAAACATACTTGGCATGGCCTACGGTGCTTCCTGAGCTTCGGTGTCACTCATGTGGTAGAGACGGCCGTTGTTGTTCTGGTTCCTTCTACCTGCGAAGCGGCGTTGTTGCTGGGCAGGTGCAGCAGTATTGGGGGCAGTCTTGGCAAATTTCTTGGGGCATTCATTTGAGTAGTGGCCTACAGTGCCACATTCATAACAGGTGATTGTTGTCTTGTCCTTTGGGGTGATGGGGGTAGCATTGCTCCCAGTCCTTGGGGCTGTATTGGTGTGGTTGTTGTTCCCATTGTTGTTGTTGATGTTGTGGTGGTTGTTGTTGTTGTGGCTGTTGTTGTTGTTGCCTCCGGGCTTCGGGGGTCCTCCGTTGTTGTTGGTGTAGTTGGGACGATAACTCTGAGCAGTTGGCTTGTTGTGTCTTGGGGTGAATCCTCCAGAGGAGTTGTTGCGGTACTTCTGGGTATGGTGGGGTCCACTCTGGTTCATCATCCTGCGCTTGCGGTTCTCATTGGCCTGATGCAGCTTTCCTTCCATCTGTATGGCTAAGTCCACGAGGGCTTCGAGGTCAGCGAACGGAATGTTCACTAACACAGTTTGCATTTCATCATGCAGTCCATTCAGAAATCTTTCCATTCTCTTCTCATTGGTGTCGGTCTCATCCGGGGCGTACCTTGACAGAGTAAGAAACCTGTCGCGGTATTCCACCACGGACATTCTTCCTTGCTTGAGTTCACGGAACTCGTCTCTCATCTTCTTAATCAGTCCTTGGGGCACATGGTACTTGCTAAACTTCAGCTTGAAGTCTTCCTAGGTCATCATCTGTCCCGCATTCATTGTACGGGCGCTTGTCCACCAGGCTCTTGCAGGTCCTGACAGGTAGTGAGTGGCGAACAGTACTTTTTCTGCGGCTTCAACTCCGCAACTTCGAGGTTGTTCTCCATGGTCTGGAGCCAGTCATCAGCATCTAGGGTTTCTTCAGTCTTGCTGAACATGGGTGGGTTGGTGTTCTGAAAATTCTTCAGTTTCGATCCTGGGTGATCGTGGTTTCCATGGCCTTGATTGTTCTTAGCTATCTGCTGTAGTGTAGCAATATTGGCTTGGCGTTCAGCTCTCTCGGCTTCTCGGTCTGCCATCATCATCTGGAGCATCTGCATCATTGCGTCTTGGTTGGTGCTGCGGGTTGGTGGGGCCATCTGAATATTGAGGTAGATGATAAGATAAGAGGGAAATTTCTATGGTTTGTTTTGTTAAAGTTTTAAAAAGTTCATAACTTGAAAACTTGAGTAGTGTTGTGGGGGTAAAAACCAACAACACTTTTTCATTTATACTAAACATCACACATTACAAATCTAACACACCGTTGGTTTTAAGAACCATTCATTCGTTCTATGATACAAGGGGATCCTGATACAAACTCACACCTACGAAAGTGCTTTTAATGATACTACTCTTCATGGTGGTTTCTTCATCTTCAGGGGTAATGTGCTTGACGGGCGTTGTCCAACTCCTTGCGGGTCTTGTATAGCAGGAAGTCCAGACAGGCGACATAGTAGTTCATCTCCGGGTGCGGTGGCATAGTTATTGGTCTTCCCATGGGGTCATGTCTTGCGTAGTAGAAGAAGCGAGTGTTCTTGATCTTGTTCTCATTTTGTCCACACAAACGGGCAATTGCTTCCTGCATGGCTTTGGCTATTCCATCCTTCCAGGTATTTCCCATTACAGAAAACCAGATGGTTTCCCATATTAGGGCTCCAAGCTTTCCTCTCAGATCTGCAGTAACTTCCCACCGAGGTGGTCCTCCGGGCTGATTATTGAGTGGTACTCCGAAGAACTCAGGGTACGGGTGTCCTAAATACTCAACTAGTTGCTTCAAATCCTTCTCGAACATCAGGTTTCCTCCATGACCAAGTTGATAGGACTCACATTGGTACTCCATCTGTGAGCAATTAAGATGAGTAAGTTAGAGAAGTGGTCAAGTGTGCAAAATTTTATGTAATAGTACCCGGAAAAGTAGAGCATGAATTTCTCATTTGAAAAAGATCTCAAGGATAAGAGTGAGAATAAGTTTTCACAAATATTCACTTCATTGGTTTTGAAACTAAGTTTTTCAGACGTCCATTCTAACTAGGGTCTCCTAAGGTCAACAATGGCTCCGATACCAACTTGTCAACATCCGGATTTTTAAGTCCAGATGCCTATTATGCCATTCCTCGCAATCCCAGGAATATTGTTTTTGCGAGACATAATAGATTGATATCACAACACATCATTCATTACATACCATAATTGTCTTACAAATAAAGGATCACATGATCCAGTCTCATTACAATAATAGATGATCTATTGATCAATTACAAAACACATAGCGGAAGCGAAGTAGCGTAGTAGTAGTCCATCTATTCCACAGGCAACTGTTGACGTCAGGAGTGATCCTAGTTGTCGTAGACGTCCTGCTGTCCTTCTCCCGAGTTCTGATATTCCTCTTCATAGTCTGGCCATTTGAATAGCCAGGGACACAGCCATGAGTACTTTAAAGTACTTGCAAACTAATACTAAGGTAACTACTATCATTTATAGTAAGGGGGTTCTAAGCTCTAGTTTCATTTGCATAAAGCCAGTTTTATTTCATAAACACTTTAATAATCAAAGCCTCTTCATTTGCCTAACTCAAGTGGGAACATTAGTGTCATTCCCACAACTCAGTTGTGATTCAAGTCAAAATCACCTTTCAATTCAAGTCACAAGTCACCATTCATATTTTTAGAAAAATTCTGATGACGGAACAGTATGGCCTTTCCAACTGTCCATGACCGCGGACGCGGCTATTCGAATAGGTTAAACTCTGCAGAGGTTGTACACTTGCGCCACAACAATTGCAATAGTCCGTCAGGGGTAACTAGCCCTGATTTATTGCACTCAGTGCGCGAACTATCAATCCTAACCTTTCATTTACATACTCTAGTATAGGCACCTCTCCCCATGAGTTTGGCCTCCCGGTGAAAACAAACCGTCAACCCGGGAACTGCACAGGGCTTGGGTAGGACATTCACCTCATTTCACGTCATTTCACTTTCAAGGGAGGCAGCCTCGGCATAACCCCTATGACGCTTGTTCAGAGGGAACCCATACTAAAATACATAAGTTTCCAGTTAAGCCTTACCCAGATTCAGGTATTGTGGGGATACTTAAGAATTGGAATGATATCGCATCCGAACCCAACCATCAGTTTTTGGTAAATTTCACCAAGTCATTCACAAGTCATAATCACCTTCAAAATCTTTCAATAGAATGACTCATCATTCCAAGGTTTTCAAAGTCATTGGTTTTCACAAGTTCCCATCGAGAGTAGTCAATTTTAGTTTGAAATGGGTCAGGACGAGGGGAGACGAGCTGGGCTGGCCCAGTAACGCTTCAGCGCGCCACGGGCCAACTGACAGGGTGGGGTCTACATGCCAGCGACTATTTAAAATCGAAGCGGTATGGACTAAGGTGAGGCGTAGGATTAGAATCGAGATCGACGGTCGTGGTTCGTCGTGTACCGTGGCGAGAGCCAGGGTTACGGCGGCGCGGCTAGGGGGTCGGAGGGTCACCTGGACTCCGGCGAGGCTCGGCGAGAGTGTGCGGCGGTGTTGTCGAGGATGAGGAAGCGAGTGGTGGTCGTGGGAGGAGCGGGGGTGGCCGAAATCGAAGACGTCGATGAGCTACTGGCGCGGCGGACTCCGATCAAATTCTGGCGAAATGGGGGCTAATTGAGGAGGGGAAGACGGTGAGGAGGAACAGAGAGAGGAGGGAAGCTTGTTGGTGTGAAGAATTTAAGCGCGGGGCTCCCCTTATATAGGGGCGCGAGGTGCTGCAGGGGTGCGGGTGAGGTCGACGGTGGCGATGGCGTTCTAGGGTGCGAAAGGGCAAGGCGACGGGGGCGTGCGCTTCCTGGCATCATGGCGAGCACGACGCGCATGCTGGGGCAGCGAAGGGAGGACGAGGGAGTGCGAGCATCGTCGCCGTCCTTGCAGTACGGGTGCGGCAGGTTTTTTGATCATGGCATCGTCTACGGCGCAGGCGACGGCCAATGGGGTTGTGTGGCAGTGTCTTGGTAGAGCATTGAGTGATCGTGCGCGAGGAGAGAGGGAGAGGAGGACGATGGCGACGAGGCGAGGCAGAGCTCTGGCGTGTACCGTGGCATGCCAGTGCACGCCCTGGCGTGTCTGTGCGTGGTGATCACGATGAGGCTAGCGTTTTGGAGGCACCTCCTTGGCAAGGGATCATGTCTAGCGTGTTCAGGGTGTAAAGTTAGAGCTATGTGACAAGGTGCTGTGGAGAGGAGAGGGCCAGGGTAGGGTTTGACATTGTGGTGATCATAGGGTCGGCATGGAGTGGCATGGGGATGGTGCAGGGCTGTCCTTGGGCTAAATCCTGCATGGTTGTGATCAGTAGGATGAGGCAAGACTAAGGGACAAGGTGAGAGTGACCAGAGAGGTAGAGTGGCAGGGTTTGGCATGGTGGTGTCCAATTCAATGGCATGGGCTTGGCATGATCCATTGGTGCTCAATTTTGGTGTAACCATGGTGCTGCAAGTTTGAGTGTGGTGAGTTGAGTGTGTATGACATGGAGCACAAGGTTGGAGAGGCTAAATGTGTGCACAATGAAATAATTCCAAAAGTGTATGTGGTACATGTGATGAGTGGCAATCATGAGCATGGTGATCATGGCTAAGGTGGTGTCACTTCTTTAATGTGCTTTCAGAGTACATGGTGTACTATCAAGGGGTACAAGGGAGAGAGAGGGAAAAACATAAAGTGAGGGTAAAGTGCATTGTACCTTGATTCCCCTTTATGTGTACCTCCCATTTGTAAAGTAATGAACTCCCTTGTATTTTCTTTTGATCAAAATTCTGCATGGATATGATCTAAATGGTGTTGGACAACTATGTGTGGCATTGGTTTGAAATTTGGAGAGGTTTTGTGAAAATTCAAATAGTGGAGGGAATCTAGAATTTGTTTCAAGGTGGCGTCTTGGGTTGACTAAATAGAGCAATGGTTAAAGCTTTGGTCAAAGTGGTCAACACGAAAAATGTTCATCTTGATGAGGTGCAAAGAGTTGGCAGGGTTTGGTTTGAAAATTTCTTAATACAAGGGCTCAAAGTGGGTAAGATATTAAAAAGGTCAAAAGTGACCATTATCACATGCCACATGCAATTTTCATTTCTTTGATTTTTGATTTGATTTCTCTTGACCCAATTGATGTTGTTGAGTGTTTAAATGGTATAGAGGAGTGATCCAACCATTCACCACAAGACTTAGGGTCAAGATCCTCAAATTCACAAATTTGCTATTTACTCTCATATGCCTCTATGGCATTTTTATTTTCTTTTTAATTTATTTTGTTTTCACCTTGGATTTGATTTGTTGAGCACTAGGTAGGGTTGATTAATGTTTTCAAAACATCTACACAAGGTAGAAAGGTCTAAGTAAAAGTTTCACAAAATAGCCATAGGCACATAGGCCCTTTTCTTATTTAATTTCTTTTTATTTTTTTTATCTTGGATGGTGAAAAGAGGGGTGAGGTTTAGGGCTTAAGATCATTTCAAATACTAACTAAACAATCATGGCAAAAGCACAAGAATTAAGCATGCTCACTATGTATCTAACTAAATTTAATAAAAGTTTTTGTTGGTTCCAAAATTTGGAAAATAGGGAAATTCATTTTCTTTGTTTTGAAATTTTTGGGGTGTTACACTCGTCATCGGCGACCCAACGCGCGTCCTGCCGCTCCTCCTCCTCCGTCCGCAGGAACCTGGCCCGGGCGGTGAGGGAGAGCTTGGACCACGTGGTCTGCAGGGAGCGCGGCATGGCGATGGAGGTGGAGAGGGCGCAGGAGAAGGTAGAGGGGGGAGAGGACGGAGGAGCGGGTGTGAGGTCTGCGACGCCGGCGCCGTCTTTTATAGCCGGCGGCCTTGGCGGGAAACATGGGCGCGAGCGCGCGCCCATGGCCTTTTCGCGCGCACGGGAACCCTTGTGCGTGCGGGAAGTTTCCCGCGCGTTCTCCCGCCCACCATTGCTGTCCCGTTGAGGCCTGCCATGGCGCACCGCCGTCCAGGGAAGACGAACCACGTGGCGGCTTTTTGGATCGCCGCGTTGGGTGCAGTGTGCGACCCAAACGAACACGCGGACGCGGGCCGCTGTCCGGGTGTCCGCGCGGCCACCCAAACTGCCCAAAACGGATGGCCAACGCGTCCGTTTGGATCGCCACGTTGAAGATGCCCTTAGAGTAGCTTCAGGGACGGCGAAAGCGCTCGCCGGAAACTTTATTAGTTATGTTCGATTCAAAGGATTTCAAAAGCACATAAATATGAAAAACGTAGGAATAGTATGCCATGATTTGTGAAACTCTATAGGAATCAAAAATATACTAATTAGTTGTAGCGTTTGGTTGCACCACAGGAAAAACGCTGAAAAATTCTATAAAAATTGAGTACATGCCATAGGTGTCATAGACATATAGGATTTTTTTTCAAGAGTTATAACCTCTTGCTAGAAATCCTATGTGATTCTAGTATAGGAAAGCAATTTATATTTTTTTATTGTAGTATTAGATCCTTTTGAATTAAATGACCTTGATAGGAAAACTTCAAAAAATTCTAAGAAATATTTAAATAAATTCTTTTAAAAATCCTTTGAATCAAAACAATCCCTAAACTGCATCCTGTTCTCTTCGGTGCGAGCACCCGTGCAGTTAGGGCATCTCCAACGGGGCGACGCATTTTGGACGCTCAAATTGTTCGCGGGCGTCCGTTTGCATCGCCAAGCGGACGCAAAATGACCGCGAGGCGCGAATTATCCGTTTACGTCTGCTTGTGACGGTAAAGCACACGTCCGTAGGGAACCCCAAGAGGAAGGTATGATGAGTACATCAGCGAGTTTTCCCTCAGTAAGAAACCAAGGTTATCGAACCAGTAGGAGATGAAGATCACGTGAAGGTTGTTGGTGAAGGAGTATAGTGCGGCGCAACACCAGGGATTCCGGTGCCAACGTGGAACCTGCACAACGCAATCAAACTACTTTGCCCCAACTTAACAGTGAGGTTGTCAATCTCACCGGCTTGCTGAAAACGAAGGATTAAACGTATGGTGTGGAAAATGATGTTTGCTTGCAGAAAACAAAAAAGAACAATGATTGCAGTAGGTTGTATTTCAGATGTAAAAGAATGGACCGGGGTCCACAGTTCACTAGTGGTCTCTCCAATAAGATAAATAACATGTTGGGTAAACAAATTACAGTTGGGCAATTGACAAATAGAGAGGGCATAACAATGCACATACATATCATGATGACTACTATGAGATTTACTTAGGGCATTACGACAAAGAACATAGACCGCCATCCAGCATGCATCTATGCCTAAAAAGTCCACCTTCGGGTTAGCATCCGCACCCCTTCCAGTATTAAGTTGCAAGCAACAGACAATTGCATTAAGTACTGTGCGTAATGTAAACAATACAAATATCCTTAGACAAAGCATTGATGTTTTATCCCTAGTGGCAACAGCACATCCACAACCTTAGGGGTTGCTGTCACTCCCCCAGATTCAATGGAGACATGAATCCACTATCTAGCATAAATACTCTCTCTTGGAGTTACAAGTATCAACTTGGCCAGAGCTTCTACTAGCAACGGAGAGCATGCAAGATCATAAACAACACATATATGATAGATCAATAATCAACTTGACATAGTATTCCATATTCATCGGATCCCAACAAACACAACATATAGCATTACAATAAGATGATCTTGATCATGATAGGCAGCTCACAAGATCTAGACATGATGGCACAATAGGAGAAGACAACCATCTAGCTACTGCTATGGACCCGTAGTCCAAGGATGAACTACTCACGCATCAGTCCGGAGGCGGGCATGGTGATGTATAGCCCTCCGGTGATGATTCCCTCTCCGGCAGGGTGCCGGAGGAGATCTTCTGACCCCCCCCCCCCCCCGAGTTAGGGTTGACGGCGGCGGCGTCTCTGGAACTGTTTTGGTATTTTGGCTTCGGTACTAGGGTTTTCGGGGACGAAGGAATAAATAGGCGAAGGGGCAGCGTCGGGGGAGCCAGGGGCTCCCTCCCCACGTCTCGGCGCGGCAATGGGGCCCCCCGCGCCGCCATATGGGGAGGGCCCCCTGCTGGCCTTCCTCGACTCCTCTTCGGTCTTCTGGAATACTCCGTGGAAAATAGGGCCGTGGGCTTTTGTTTCGTCCAATTCCGAGAATATTTGTAAAACAACTTTTCTGAAATCAAAAACAGCAGAAAACAGGAACTGGCACTGTGGCATCTTGTTAATAGGTTAGTCCCAGAAAATGCATAAAAACATTATAAAGTGTGAATAAAACATGTATGTATTGTCATAAAACTGGCATGAAACATAAAAAATTATAGATACGTTGGAGACGTATCAACGTCGGGGGCCAAGCCCAGCAGTCCGACGCATTTTGGACACCCCACTGTTTTGTTTTGCTGCTTCTTCTTTTCCTTTTGTTGAAGAACTCTCCAATTTCTAAGTTGTACTTAATGAATCTTTGAAAGAGCAAGTTCAACCGCGAAAACAAGTTATACTGATTATAAACTAATTAGTTCAAACATATTTAACATACAAACTAGAGAATAAATTTGAAAACAAAGAAATTATAAACTAATTTTTGGCCTTCTTGTTAGAAGGCCCTGCCTCGTCGTCCTCACGGACGCGCCTCTTGCTTGTCACCTCCTCCTCGGAAGAGGAACCACCGGACGACGCGTCTGTGGAGCTTGATGAGGTCCAGTCGGACGACTGGTCAGTGGCGTCTTCGTCGTCGTCGTCGGTGAACGGACGACGATGCTCCTCCTGCGCCCGCGCCCGCGCCTGCGCCCGCGCTCGGGCCCTTGCCTCCTTCCTTGCTGCCGCCTCCTCGTCCGCCGCCTCCAACCGCGCGAACTTGGCGTCGGAGTCCTCCTTCTCCTCCTGGTCGTCGCTGCCAATGGCGCCTCCGTCCTCCTCGACCTCCCTCGGCGGGGAGCCAGGGTCGCTGGGCGTTGCAGGCGTTTCCCACCAATGCCGCCATCCCGACGGCTTGCCCTCGCTCTTCAAGTCCTATGGCAAAGACAAGTTGCTCATGGCGCCTGGCTAGCCGGTGTTGGAGAAGAAGAAGAAGATTGGCAGCCGGTTCGACGTGAATTACAGCAGGCGCAGGGGTTATATTCTGCGGGGATTAATGGTGGTGTGTATAACGAAGAGGCATGCGGTTGCTCTTCCGTGGCGGTTGGCGGGTTGATCGGCGTGGTTGCCACTCCGACGGTTGACATTGGCGCGATTGTTGTGCTTTAATTCGAGGAGCCAGGGTCGCTGCCAGACGGGCTCATGGGGGAAGCGAGCGGACGCTAGGTAGCGTCCGTGGAGACGCAAACATGCCGCGTATTTGCGCCGCATTTGCGTTGTTGCGGACGACCCGAACACGATGTGTCGCCCGCCGGAGCAGGGGGTGCAGGCGCATTTCCAATCCGCGCGGACGCGCAGCGTCCGTTTGCGTCGACTCACCGTTGGAGATAGCCTTATACAAGATCATCGAGCTAGGGCATGGTCACAGTAAATGCACGGCATGAACAGTAGTACTATCCATTCAACACAGGGCCGTTGACAAAAGTGCACGTTGGCATCCTTGGTATTCGCCACGATCAAATCACGGTGTCGGCGCGGAGTCGCGGACGCACTGCCAAGCACGAGGGCTATCTTGGATCCCTCCACTCTTCCAAGCCAGCCTCGGGAAGACGCACCAAGTGTTAATCAGAAGTTGACACCGCCCTCCCGCCGCCCGTGGCTACTCCATGGCCGCTGGCCGGCCTTGTTCGAGGCGGTTTCGTCAAAACTGGAACATATTCAGCGTTCCTCCTGTACGGCGGGCTGTACCTCCCGGTCCTCCCCCACTTGCTTCCCAGCCAGTCTCCCAAGCTATAGCTCTGCATCGAGCTCAAGTTGGCCTCCACCCCAATAGATACAGAGCCAAAATTATTGTTATCACTCGCACTCTACCGCTATATAACAAGCACATCGACGTTCATCAAAGCAATGCATCCAATAGCTACTCTTTAATTAGGTCAGAAAGTTCTACTACCAACTAGTGCTCGCGCCAGAAGCTATGTCGCTACACCGCAGCTCGGCGGCTGCGCTCGCCGCGCTGCTCGCGATCTCGGTGCTGCTGTGCTCGCCCCCGTGCGCGACCGCCACCGATGATCACAAGCCCATCGTAGCGCGTGTCAGAAAGGACGCTGCCACCTCCCTCTACACCATCGTCATCAAGGTCGGCGGGGTGCCGCTGCTCCTCGATCTCGCTGGCCCACTGCTCTGGCTAGCCAACTGCCCCACCCCGCACCGCACCATCCCGTGCGGCACCGATGTCTGCGAGGGCGTCAATTACATGAACCACCCGACCAAAGGGAATTGTTGGAATCAACGTATGTCGAGGTAACTCTCTATCTTGGTCTCTTTTCTTTTTTTAATCTATGCTTAGGATTGTTATAACTCTCTATCTTCGTTCTCCGTTAGTAAATAATGTTATTAAATCTCAGTTGTAACTCATGGTGCGACTAACTCACCATATGCACGAATCACGATGCAATTTAATGGTTAAAACTTGACTGAGCATAAACTTAGTTCTCGGTTAGTTGAGAACTAGCAAATCTCGCTACTCCGCCATTATACATATGTTGAGTCAGGGTTCACATGTGTTATCGCAGCCCATTCGACGCCTGCAGAGATGGCGGGGTCTGCACCACCTACCCGTACAACCCGGTCAACGGGCGGTGCACCCAGGATGATGCCACCACGATCACGCTCGCTGCCAACACCACGGACGGCGAGAACCCTCTGTCGGAGGTCTCCTTCCGCGCGGTAGGCTCCTGCGCGCCGGGGGACCTCCTGGCGTCGCTCCCGGCCGGCGCGGCAGGCGTCGCGGGGCTCTCCAGGCTGCCGTTGTCGCTGCCGACCCAGTTCGGCACCATTCTGAAGGTGGCCAAGCAGTTCGCACTCTGCCTCCCCGGTGGCGGAAGCGACGGCGTGGCCGTCTTCGGCGGCGGCCCGTTCCAGCTCCTGGCCGCGCCGCCGGTGGAGCTCGCCGACGCCCTGCGCCAGAACCAGCTCCCGCTCCTCAAGAACCCCAGGTCGGACACTGGCGCGTACTACTTCCGCATCACCGGCATCGCCGTGAACCAACAGCAGGTGCCCACGCCGCCCGGCGCCTTCAAACTCGACGGTGGGAGCGGCACGGGCGGTGCCATCTTCAGCACCGTCACGCCCTACACCGCGCTGCGCCCGGACATCTACCGCCCGCTCCACGACGCGTTCGACGCGGCCACCAGCGGCATCGCGCGCGCTGCGCCGGTGGCGCCCTTCGACATGTGCTACCAGGCCTCCGCGCTCAACATGACCAGGCTGGGCTACGGCGTCGCGAACATCGACCTGATGCTTGACGGCGGCCAGACCTGGACGCTGCCCGGTGGCAGCTCGCTGGTGCAGGTCAACGACCAGACGGTGTGCTTCGCGTTCGTCCAGATGGCGCCGTCGATGCCGGCGGCGGCCGACTCACCGGCGGTCATCTTCGGCGGGTTCCAGATGGAGAACCACCTGCTCATCTTCGATCTGGAGAAGGAGACTTTCGCGTTCAGTGGGCTCCTCTTCGGAATCCGCACTACATGCAGCAACTTCAACTTCACCATGGGGAGTTCTTAGAACTTAGAACAGTGCTGCTACCGCGCGACGCAGGGTACAAGAACATGATATGCATGTTTGCATGATCTTGCCGCCACCCGCAAGTGTGCCACCATCACCTTGTCCTTTCGGTAGTATTCGATGTAGGAGTACCGTTTTAACGAGAATAAATTTTCAACTTCTGAATGAAATTGAGTTTTTCATGGATATATACATCACGGTAAGGTTACTCTATAAACTTGGGAGTGCCCAACTGTCACTGCATCTAGCTGAAAATGCAATTTGGCATAAGTCGGATTTTGCCCATGCTAGCTAGTAGTACTCATTTTCTTCATTTGTCATTCACGTTTCGCTTCCGTCATCATTCCGATCACGATCTTCTCTTCGCTTTTTCAGTTCGCCCCAGTAATGAAGACATGGCCTAAAAAAACCTGTTATGGATACATTAGGCCATCTCGGGCCTTACAAAACAAACAAACAACAAAACGGTGGGCCTCCTTATCTACCAACTAACACCACATTAGCCTTCTCTTTTCTTCCTCCTCACACAAAGACACACCCCATCTCGCAGCAACGGCCACCAAAAGCAGAAAGCATAGAAAGACGAGACGAGGAAGAACATCAGACCAAGAAAGAGGGGTAGATCCGCAGAAAAAAGAAGGGATCCACTATGGAGGGGAATGAGAAAACCTAGTGTGAGCCGAAGAATGCAGAATCCGATGGGCATTCTTAGCTCATCCACTCTCTACATAGTTTCTTCAACCTTGCACCACTGCTTTCCACTACATATATCCGCATCATTCTTGATCTATAATTGTAGCCTCTCCTAAATTTATTTATCTGCAAAAAGAATCGACGATGGTGCTATCGAAAAATACAAAAACCCTAATGATTAAGTAAAGGAAAACTTGTAACTAGGCATCTTAGCTGAGAATCTGTGCAACATAATGGTAGAGGGTAGGAGAAATTAGACTATATAAGGAACTAAAATCTGTAGTACAGAGAAACTTAGGAAGAATTATATTATAACTGAAAATTATAAAAAAAAACCATAGTACAAAGAAACTATAGTATAGCTATAGGTGACTATGAAATTAGGTCTGCTTAACTCTGAGAATCACCAGTAAAAACTAGATGGTTTGACATACCTGTCTGATGTGGGCATTACCCTTCAGGTAACCTACATTAGGATACCTCCACTGGCCCAATCAGGGGCCCATGAAGTTTGCCGGATATTAGAAGAAAGCCTACGCGTCGACATCGAAGGAAAGGACTCATACGAAGGAAGATACTTGAAGGACAAGGAAACAAAACTACGAAACAATGAAACTTTAGACTATGACTTTTTGTATTCTAGTCGAATCCGGACAGATCTCTCGGGACCTGGCCTAGTATATAAATGCCAGGAGAGGATCTGCCGAATCACAACTTACACGCATAGAACCATCGCAATGCAACGCTTAGAGCTTAGAACTCTAGCCTCTATGTGAATCCATCATAGTCCTTCGGCTACCCCATTATAATCCGATATACTTTTGGATAATCAAGATCGGACAAGCAGGAAGTAAGGGTTTTACCTCAACGAGGGCCCCGAACCTGGGTAAATCTCTCCCCATTTGTTTGATCACCGATATCTCGTGCTAGCCTGCAGGATTCCGTCAACTCTAAGCCCCTCATGGTGGGCATTGCCGGGGAGCACCCCCGACACTGTCATTTCCTCTATTGTGTCTGTATCCAAATCTTATCCTACCATGTACAACAACTCTTCCAATTAGTGTTGCTTAGCCTGACAGAAATTAGGACACATATCAATGAAAATGAACACAGATAAACCAGAGAAAAGGAAAAACATATCAATGAAAATGAACACAGATGAACACAGTACAACCCGGTCAACGGGCGGTGCACCCAGGATGATGCCACCACGATCACGCTCGCTGCCAACACCACGGACGGCGAGAACCCTCTGTCGGAGGTCTCCTTCCGCGCGGTAGGCTCCTGCGCGCCGGGGGACCTCCAGGCGTCGCTCCCGGCCGGCGCGGCAGGCGTCGCGGGGCTCTCCAGGCTGCCGTTGTCGCTGCCGACCCAGTTCGGCACCATTCTGAAGGTGGCCAAGCAGTTCGCGCTCTGCCTCCCCGGTGGCGGAAGCGACGGCGTGGCCGTCTTCGGCGGCGGCCCGTTCCAGCTCCTGGCCGCGCCGCCGGTGGAGCTCGCCGACGGCCTGCGCCAGAACCAGCTCCCGCTCCTCAAGAACCCCAGGTCGGACACTGGCGCGTACTACTTCCGCATCACCGGCATCGCCGTGAACCAACAGCAGGTGCCCACGCCGCCCGGCGCCTTCGACCTCGACGGTGGGAGCGGCACGGGCGGCGCCATCTTCAGCACCGTCACGCCCTACACCGCGCTGCGCCCGGAAATCTACCGCCCGCTCCACGACGCGTTCGACGCGGCCACCAGCGGCATCGCGCGCGCCGCGCCGGTCGCGCCCTTCGACATGTGCTACCAGGCCTCCGCGCTCACCATGACCAGGCTGGGCTACGGCGTCGCAAACATCGACCTGACGCTGGACGGCGGGCGGACCTGGACGCTGCCCGGTGGCAGCTCGCTGGTGCAGGTCAACGACCAGACGGTGTGCTTCGCGTTCGTCCAGATTGCGCCGTCAATGCCGGCGGCGGCCGACTCGCCGGCGGTCATCTTCGGTGGGTTCCAGATGGAGAACCACCTTCTCATCTTCGATCTGGAGAAGGAGACTTTCGCTTTCAGTGGGCTTCTCTTCGGAATCCGCACTACATGCAGCAACTTCAACTTCACCGTGGGGAGTTCTTAGAACTTAATTAGAAGAGTGCTGTCGCGCGACGCGAGGGTACAAAAACAACATGAGATGCATGTTTGCATATGATCTTGCAAGTATGCCACCATCACCCTGTCCTTTTGGTAGTATTGGATGTAGGAGTACCCTTTTGATGCAACTTAGCTATGTGTTAGTATCGAGAATAAATTTTCAACTCTTGAATGAAATTGAGTTTTTTTCATGGATATATACATCACGGGAAAGGTATTCTATAAAATAGCACCTTACCGTGATGTATACTACCTCCATCCCAATGCTTAAGGCTTATATTTTTTTTGAAAAATCAAAGCAAGTAAAGTTTGAGCAAAATTTTAAAATAATCTATCAATAAATATAATATTTTGTAGATAGCACATGAAAATATATTTTATTATCTATCTAATAATATCAATTATGTATTTGACATGTTAATGGTTTTTTATAAAAATTTAGTCAAACTTGACTTTCTAAAAAAAAAAATAGGCCTTAAGCCTTGGGATGGAGGTAGTATATATCCTTGAAAAACTCAATTTCATTCAGGAGTTGAAAATTTATTCTCGTTACTAACACATGACCTGCACGATGACACCTACTTCTTCTCCCCCTCATGAGGATCCCTCCTCCGGGGTACCGTCGATTAGGCAACGACAGTTGGCGCCCACCGTGGGGCCAGCGGCGTCTGGAGGCCGGAACCGGGAGGGTTCCACATCATCATCTGCGGAACCGTCGATTTCGACGGAAACACATCGGTAAGTTCCGCACGGACCGCCATCGAGCCGGAGACGAGCTTCGTGGAGATCTGATCCGAGCAGGATCCGCCCATGGCTGGAACCGCTCTATATCAGGAATTTCCGATGCATGGACCGCTTGTAAGCAGGATACGTCCGCGGAAAAGAATTTGAGCCGGAACCTCCTAAGGATGGATCCGCCTTATAAGTTTTGAAAATCCGTCTTGCAAGCCCAGCGGCAGCGCAGGCTAGGCCGGATCCATCTTGCCAAATGCATGCTGCGTGTACGAGTACCAAGCACCACATCGATGATCAATTTGGAGTCTCTAAAAGAAAAAGGGGAAATCATCTTTCGTACTACATCACGTGAAGATCCAGTCTGAAGAGTACACGTACATGCTCCGCAAAATCCATGCAAGCACATGTGCTTCCGACATGGCTACTCCTGCACATAAAGCAAAGAACAATTAAGATTCCGCTATGGCTGGCTATGCCGCCCCGGTGTGTTTTGATTCCGCCATGGTATGACGTTGGTCTGTTTCCGACTCTGTCTAGCTGGCTTTGCCGCTGCGGATTGTTTTGATTCCGCTTGAGCTGGCTTTGCCGCCGCGTTTGTTTCCGACCACGTATTGACCGGCTCTGCCGCCGCGGTTCGGTTAGAATCAGTTGCATGACACACATGACATGGACAGAGGCGGAAGGCGTATCCCAAGGCGGAAACGAGCGGGCTTGGTCACTTTTTGCTGGAGCACGTCGCATGAATAAAAAGACAACTACAGCAATTCCACGTAGCGAAGAAGCTATGCATGTAATTTGCATCTTCACGTCAAGTGGTTATTGACTGAATAGTGCCTATGCATGCAATTTGCACGCTAGCCGCAATCCATACATGCAAGATGACATTTGATCGATTCCGGCTCCTTGCTACGGCAACAGCTAGCTACAGTCGACCTGTGCATGTTTTCTTGAGAAGAGAAAATGATTGAATGAAGCGGAAAAAGTCAAGGCTTCACGTATGGATCACCGCGTGTATGAATTTCTCGGCCAGGATGCCATACTTTCCGACCGATCGAAGATTCAACGTGTGAGGATTCTGCGTAAAGCAGCTCCGGATCGTTACATCTACGCCGATTTTTTCGGCTTTACTTCGCGATGAGCTGTCACGGCCAGATTCCAGGACTGTTAAGTCCGCACTTTTGCTGTGGCCGGTTTCATTCCACCTTGGCTTCCGACGCAGCTACATTTAAACAGCTAAGTTCCTATTTATATTTAATATTTTAATATTTTATGATCATGAGATTAAGATTGGTTCACTCATATCCTGAGTCTTTTACCGCTTTCGTTGTTGGTCATATCTTTTCCACGATTTGCCTCGCGCTCGTGAGAAACTTTGTACTGTTTTTGCCGCTTAAGGCTCCAGTACGCTACAAAATTTCCGCCTTCGTGCGTTAGCTTGAGTTTTCTGGCCTACACGTTTTCTGTTGTTTATATGTGGATTCCTTAGTAGTGACATTTCGGTACTTAAAACCGGCCTCTGTTTCTGAGGTTCTTGATTGTTTCGCTATTAAGCGCTATCGCCTCAGCAGATGTTCTGTGTTTAAAGTTTGCCATCTCGCGAAAAGTCAAGCATATAAACCAGAAGAACGGATAAACCAGCACTTGCTTAAAACATATAAATTACATTAACTGTTCAAGATAGTCGAGTTTTTTCCGCCTTGACAGTTTTATGTTGTTCAACTGCTGCATAGTTTCAGCTTTAAAACATTTGTTCAAAGGCCGTTTTTGTTCCGCCTTACATTTGTTCGTTGAACATGATCAAAGAAACAATTTAATACAAATATGTTTTTATGTTTATGTTTCAGGTACATGACACTTGGACGTACAACAGTCCCCCGAGGTTAGGCGGATCCATGGCGTGCACAGCTGGAAAAGCAACTTGAGTATTGATTCCGCTATGCTTAGCCGGAACCAACCCTCGGGGGCTGCGGTTTGATCTTAGGTGAAAAGTGTGTTTCCTTTCGGGTATCAGTGCTGGAAATTTCCGCCTAGATGCTTGGGGTTTACGCTATTCCTAAGTCACATATAAAGATAAAGCTACTCTAAGAGCTCCAAGCCGGATTTTAAGTAAATTCACCTTGGCGCTCGGGGGCTACATCGATGAAGTTCTCTTTGGAGCAACAAGCCGAAAAATTTCCACCTTGACGCTTGGGGGCTAAGTTTCTGAGCATCGAGTCTCCTTGGAGCAAGCCGACTCAACGCTCGGGGGCTACATGCATATGGCTATGTCAAGAAAATTTTCAAAGATGGCGAAAATCTGGCTAACTAGTCGGATCCGCACCTAATCTTTTGTTAGTCGGATCCGCACCTATATTTTTGGTAGCCGGATCCGCAACTAATTTTTGGTAGCCGGATCCGCACCTAATTTTTTGGTAGTCGGATCCGCACCTATATTTTGGCTAGTCGGATCCATACCGAAGATTACGTTGGATGGTGTCTCTGAAGAATCTGACCATTGGATCATGAAGTTTCCAGCCAATACTTGGTTGGAGATATGAAGTTTGGAGTCCTTCAAGATTCTCTATTATTCGTTCCAGCCAAAGGATGAAGATACATGCGCAAGCTGAGCTGGACGGAAGGACGGTGAATCTTGGAGAACTCCGGGGGCTACTGTTGTGGATATACTTCATAGGTATACCATCGACATGGTCCGATTCCGGCAAGCCCGGGTGGCCCACAGATGGTGGTGATGGCATATGGCCCACCGGGCGGCCCAGTTGTTGTCCAACCCAGGAACAAGGAGCCGGATCTGAACCGCCCTAAGAAGGTAGCCGGATCCGAACCGCCCTACGAAGGTAGCCGGATCCGAACCGCCCTACAGAGGTACCCGGATCCTAACCGCCCTAGGAAGGTAGCCGGATCCGAACCGCCTTACAGAGGTACCCGGATCCGAACCGACCTACAGAGGTACCCGGATCCGAAGAGGTCTATGCCAGGAGTCAGATCCGTGAAGGCCCATGAAGGAAGCCGGATCCGTGGAGGCCCATAAGGAACCCGGATCCAGTACGACGTAGATGGAAGGCGGATCCTTGACGTACACGGCAAGACATTGTACCGTAGTTAGGCAACCTGTAATCCGGCTAGGACTCTCCATGTATACCCTAGATCCGTGCGCCTATATAAGCCGGATCCCGGGAGCCCTGAGGGGAGATCTCGAGCTAGAAGCAAGACAACCACAACTCATTGTAACAACGCGAAAGCGCCCAGATAATTCCAGACAAGCAGCAGTAGGCCCTGTCATCGTGCAGGTGTTCCGAAGCTGGGTAACTCGCGTACCACCGTCCCGAGAGCACTCCGCCCTATGGCCCCTACTTCTTCTCCCCCTCGTGAGGATCCCTCCTCCGGGGTACCGTCGATTAGGCAACGACATCTACCTTTAGAAACTTTACCCCGGAGTGTATCCGGAAGACTTTGTATTATGATTTGCTATGATCAATAAAGTGCTGTATTCCCTCAAATAAAAACACCACATTAGCCTTCTCTTCTCTTCCTCCTCACACAAAGACACACCCCATCTCGCAGCGATGGCCACCAAAAGCAGAAAGCATAGAAAGACGAGACGAGGAAGAACATCAGACCAAGAAAGAGGGGTAGATACGCAGAAAAAAGAAGGGATCCACTATGGAGGGGAATGAGAAAACCTAGTGTGAGCCGAAGAATGCAGAATCCGATGGGCATTCTTAGCTCATCCACTCTCTGCATAGTTTCTTCAACCCTGCACCCCTTCTTTCCACTACATGTATCCGCATCATTCTTGATCTGTAATTGTAGCCTCTCTTAAATTTATTTATCTGCAAAAGGGAATCGACGATGGTGCTGTCGAAAAATACAAAAACTCTAATGATTAAGTAAAGGAAAGGTTGTAACTAGGCATCTTAGCTGAGAATCTGTGCAACAGAATGGTAGAGGGTAGGAGAAATTAGACTATATAAGGAACTAAAAACTGTAGTACAGAGAAACTTAGAAAGAATTATATTATAACTGAAAATGATAGAAAAATCATAGTACAACGAAACTATAGTATAGCTATAGGTGACTATGAAATTAGGTCTGCTTAACCCTGAGAATCACTAATAAAAACTAGATGGTTTGACATACATGTCTGATGTGGGCATTACCCTTCGGGTAACCTACATTAGGATACCTTCACTGGCCTAATCAGGGGCCCATGAAGTTTGTCGAATATTAGAAGAAATCCTACACGTCGACGTCGAAGGAAATGACTCATACAAAGGAAGATACTTGAAGGACAAGGAAACAAAACTACGAAACAAGGAAACTTTAGACTATGACTTTTTGTATTCTAGTCGAATCCTGACCGATCTCTCTAGACATGGCCTAGTATACAAAGGCCAGGAGAGGATCTGCTGAATCACAACTTACACGCATAGAACCATCGCAACGCAACGCTTAGAGCTTAGAACCCTAGCCTCTAGGAAAATCCATCGTAGTCCTTCGGCTACCCCATTGTAACCCGATATACTTTTGGATAATCAAGATCAGACAAGTAGGAAGTAAGGGTTTTACCTCATCGAGGGCCCCGAACACAGGTAAATCTCCTCCCCATTTGTTCGATCACCGATGTCTCGTGCTAGCCTTCAGGATTTCGACAACCCTAAGCTCCTCATGGTGGGCATTGCCGGGGAGCAACCCCGACACTGTCATTTCCTCTATTGTGTTTGTGTCCAAATCTTATCCTACCATGTACAACAACTCTTCCAATTAGTGTTGCTTAGCCTGACAGAAATTAGGACACATATCAATGAAAATGAACACAAATAAACCAGAGAAAAGAAAAACATATATGGCGTACCTCATTCTTAGCAGCTCGAGGCAAAAAGGAATCTATCATAACCCAAAGCTAGCAATCACATGGCGACGCGCATGTTATGACATGCTTCCGTTGAGGATGGCGATGCCATGTGGGATTGAATGATATATTGATGTTTGGTCTGAATCTTCATGGGTGCAAAATAAAATTACGGTAGTCGGTCCAGTGCCAACAATGAGCTGTCAAACACTGAACCATGCATCACGCCTAAGGGTGTCAAGTGGGATCCCACTTTTGTCCCACTTATAGTATAATTTGACTTTTTTAGTACAAATTTTGACATCAAAATTTGAACTACATAGTACAAAATGACATCCCACTGGGATCCCACCTTGACACCCTAATCACGCCCTTAGTCACAGACCTTTCCAAGGTGATAAAGGTTAAAAGGCCGAAAGATATAAATGAAAGGGAAAATTGGTTCTATACCATCAAAAGATCTCGACTCTAGAAAAATACCACTGAAATTTATGTGTTTAGAAAAATGGTGTGAATATTTCTCAACTGAGAACTAACTTCGTTCTCATCAAATTTCACTTACAACTTATGTTATAACTTATAACTAGAACGAATCACGATGTAAATCAAATGGTATAGAACTTGACTGGGCACGAAGCTGAGAACTAGCAAATCCCTTAGAAAAATACCATCCAAAGATTGCTCGTGGGTTGATATATTGATGTTTGGTCTGAATCTTCATGGGCGCAAAATAAAATTACGGTAGTCGGGTCCAGTGCCAACAATGAGCCGTCAAACACTGAACCATGCATCACGCCCTTAGTCACAGACCTTGCCAAGGTGATAAAGGTTAAAAGGCCGAAAGATATAAATGAAAGGGAAAAATAGTTCTATACCATCAAAAGATCTCGACTTTAGAAAAATACCACTGAAATTTATGTGTTTAGAAAAATGGTGTGACTATTTCTCAGTCGACTGAGAACTAACGAACTGAGAACTAACTTCGTTCTCAGGACTGAGAACTAACTTCGTTCTCAGTCCGAGGGCGGAGGAGGGGTAGGCGCCGTACGAAGCTGCGGCGGTTTAGGGTTGCGACCCCGGTAGTTGGGACTTGGACGCCAGCTCGATGGTTGAGGAGGAGCCATTGGTGGAGGTGGCTGTGTCGGCGGTGGCGCGGGCGGGCGAGGAGCAGCAGTGAAGAGCTGCGGACGGGAGTCCTTGGTAGTTTGAGCTCGGTCGGCCCACTGGAGCATCGAGCGAACCTCGGCGAACGAGGGGCGCGGGCGCATCATAGGGATGAAGGAGGCCGGTGTGGAGGTACATCTTGCCGTGCGCCTCGAAAATCACATCCACAATCCACCGCCAGCAGCCGCGGGCAGCCTCCCGTAGATGCAGCGAGGCAGCCTCGTCGAACACCTTGATCTACGGGGCGATCTGGAGGTGCGCCGGCAGGATGCACGCTAGCTTGCCCTATGGTGAGTTCATACATTATAAACCATGAGCCTTGACGCAGCAACATCACTCTCGGGTCAAAAACTCGAACCAAATCGACGGGAAAAACAGGGTAAAGCCGCAAAGGCCGGAGAAGCTAGTCCCGGCTCCATCCGGCCGGATTTTCTCGTCAAGCGCTGCTGCCGCCGGCTTAATATTTTCTTGCAGTGCCGCCCACTTAATAAGAAGATGAAACCCCAACTTCTATTCCTAATTGCGTATGCACAAGAATCACTCAAAAAAACAAAACAAACAAATCTAGGAGTCTTCACCATCCATCCCCATGGAGAATTAACTCACGGAGCCAAAGTACAAAACGAAAATAGAAAGAGCTAGGATCCATTGATTACCTGATACAGCAAGGATGGACGGAGGGCCGGCCACACTCGCCTCGCCAAGTACATCCGCACGCCAACCGACATGGCCGTCACCATCTCCATCTCTCCAATGGACGGCCGCTCTACTTGCTGGCAGCGTGGCCATCTCCTCTCCTCTCCTCTCCTCGACAAAGTCAAAGTCTAAGTCACACGCGCAACCCGCACGCGGTCTGTGACCAAGGGCATGTATTTGTAGAGCAAGAGCTAGGTTGGTGGGAAGATAGAGAGTAGTTGGCTTTGAAGTTTGAAACGGGAATGAAACAAATGAACCAAGAGGATGGACGGTAGAGATGCACAAAGCACACGGATTGCTGACTTGTCAAGCACTTTGTGAGACGTGGTTAGTGTTTTGTGGGATCCTATGGGTCATCTGCAACATAATAACTGCCTCCATCGATTTTTGCATTTCCCTCCCCAACTAATAGCGTGAGCTACCTGCTTGGATCCCGGAGCCAGTTGATTGATCCGTATTTCTAGGGGTACAAGTATGGAATTTTTACGTCTCTTTTGATCCTACAGATGTGACTAAATCTATTCATTTGTTTTTTTCATAAAGCATAGTTGATAGATTTGTGTTTCAAGGGTTACGACTCTAGACGACTTTTTACGTCCCTTTGATTCTTAGAGAAGCGACTGAATTTGTTTCTCTTCCTTTGCTTTGCTTCAAACTTTTTAACGCCCTCACACCATCAATCAAAGTTCACTTTTGTTTTCTTCAGGAACGAATCTATTATGCTTCCATGCTGAATTTTAAGCTTCATACTATACAGCTATAGAATTGTTTGTTTGAACCAAATAAGACATAAATGTTATCTCATTGACTTCATTATACATACGTGCATGATAGGTTTCAACAAAAAAGAATAATTAAGTTTACACATGCTATCTATACCACCCGTATTGATTTGATTACCACACATCAACGTGGAAACCATGAGTACATAGAACAAGCAACATGAAAAAAAAAGCGCTCTCACAAGGATAAACAACACATTTCAAGCAACCACCTAGATTAAACATCATAGTGCTAAGAAGAGCTAATGAGCAGGAAGATCAGCACTACAGCTCCTCTTCCTCACCAACGGCCACCTAGGCCCAGGCTCTTCGGCAACAACCCGTAGATGTTGGACACAAATCACTTAGGGTCTAGGTTCTTCTCCATGAGCGCCGACGTAAGCCACTAGCCTTGTCATCTGCTTCAGGCCTTCCTCCTGTGTGTGTGCACATCATGTTAAGAGAAATGGATCAAAAACCTCACAAGGTCTAGAATGTCAAATGTACATGTGTCCATGATCGAAAGACCTGATGTACAACTTCTTAATTATGATGCTACTCCACTAGTTCGACGAGGCCAGACAATTGGTCTAGCTGTGGTAAAATAAGATGAAATAGTGCACAAATCAGTTGAAGATGCTCCAGGACTAACCTATGTAAGTGCCCAGTTGAATATAAAATACTCTACGTATATGCTTCAAACACTTGACACCATGCTTACTACTAGTACCTTTTTAAACCAACTGCAAGACTAGTTGAAGAAATACACACAAGAAAGCATGTTCGTCCAAGTTCAGTTGATCAAAGTCCAAGCACCTTTTTTAACCAACCGCACCATCAGTTGAACAAAGTCGGCTGTTTCGTCCATCACATGCACGCCACCAGACCACGAAAGTTCAACTCCACCAACACAGCATAAGAAAATATTACCCACCAACACACAAAAAAGATACAATAGAACTACCACAATGATAAAAAGGACGACATGAGTCAAATAACAATTTTTGTTGAACATCATATGGAAAAAAGAATCAGCATAATCTGCAAGGGATAAAGCTCAGAAGCACAACACACAAGATGATGATAACCCAAAGATAAGCTACAACAGTAATTGGGCTTTCTAAACCTGAAGAAATTGGATGTGCTAGAAAAGTACCAGAATTATGGGTCAGCAGGTTGCTTCGAAAGGTACCAAAACTATGAGAGAGGAAATGAAAGTAGGATGGAGGATAGGATACGATATCCCGCAGTTGAATAAGGAACTCCAGGAGCGATAAGGGAGGCTACCAATCTCTCTAATAATCACGTCTGGGCTACTTGCACAAAGTAAAGTCCTTATAGAAAAAAGAGAGCTAGGCAGAGAAGAAGTAGTAGTATTGTAGTGTTCATATGGCTATTTAGTGTTGTTGTGTGAAATGGTAGTGTTGGTGTGTTCATTAGGCTATTGTAGAGAAAGAAAGAGTGGAGTTGTTATGTTGTTATTAAGACTAACGTGTTGTTGCAATTATAATACTAAGAATTCTCTGAAAGTTTATTGCCAAGTGAAAATTAATGGCATGACTCCATTATCTCCTTATTCAGACAAGCACGGATTAAAAGACCACATACAGAGAGCACTAGAAGCAAAACTTGAGACCTATGGAAGACAATTACATTCCAGCAATCCCAAAATATAAAAGAGAAGTTGAAGCAATGAAAATATTGCTGTTAGATGTCATTAGATAGGATGGCATTGCTCAAAACTAGTGGGCATAGAAAAAAGCATTGCACAATTTGCATAATGCTCCAGGCTAGACTAACTGCAGAACTCGACCCCATTCTCACTAGTACCTTGAAAAATGGGTAGAAAAATACATGCATAGGCAGGGACGACACTGAAGGTTTCAGCTACATCAGCGTCTGAGGAAATATGTACATGTAGTTATTATTCTCCATGATATTTAAGAAATTAATTAAAACATGCTAAGAGCTGGAACAAAAATAAACGTCTTGGATATTATTGGTAGCATAAACAGGAAACAACTTGGAGATTGGAAATATGCATAAGAGCCTAAGACTTTTGGTGTTACTCCCTCCGATCCATATTACTTGATGTTAAAATGGATGTATCTACAAATAAAATGTGTCTAGATACATCTATATTAGCATCAAGTAATATGAATCGAAGGGAGTATATACAAGTGGATAAACACACATCTACTCTTCAGGCATTCATTTACTCATAACCCAGCATACAAAAACACTTGAACAAAACATGTGATGATGGCAAAACATATGTACTCGACCTAGAGCTGCACCAGTGCCAACGCCCAAATCCTACCAAGACAGGAGCACGAGCACAACTCTCTTCTTATCAGATTGATAGAAAAAAAGCTTGAGGAAAATCTCCAACCACAATAAAAGTCGTATTAGGCAAACCAAACAACATATTCTTCTAACACACAACATGAGCATATATTGGTTCTTGTTCTAAGCAATCAAGAAACTTACAACACGACACATGTTTCATCAAACTTAATTCTTGGTTAAAATGTCAGAGCTACATGAAAGTATTTTTTTCACTAGCTACATGCATAGGGCTATGCAAGCATTCACTAAAGAATGCTAACCGTGGGCTCTGAGAAATAAATAAAAATGTATGAGAAAGGGTGACTGAATCATGACATATATCTGTCGCAAACATCAAAATATTGAACAGAAAACATGGGCAATAGATACGATCTTGGGCATGTGTGTGTATATACCTATGCATTGTCGTCTTCGTTGGTGTGGAGGAGGCAGACCATGCCACCCTTGGCTTCAGTGATGGATTTGTCCTCACCGACCTTGTAGAGGCCCCTCGAGTGGTGCTTGGCAGCAGGCTGGAGCTGCAACTCGGGGAAGATGCCGACTTTTTGACCGGGTGCACGTCAGCAGCAGCAGCGCGGGGAGTACAGTGTTGCCTTTAACGCAAAAGAGCCAGAGGCTCAACCTAGCATTTCGACAACCGTAAGAATCAACCTCCATACTGTTCGACTAAAAATAGGCAACAAGATCCTCAATTCTCGGAGGAGAATTCCTTACAACATAGAACCTGAACACATATAATTTGACAAGTTAGGTAAATGCGATGACTATGAGAACATTGTTAGAACTAGTGCATGGTCATGTCATCACTTACACTTTAGAGAATCAACCTCCATATTGTTCGACTGAAAATAGGCAACAAGATCCTCAATTCTCGGAGGAGAATTCCTTACAACATAGAACCTGCGATGACTATGAGAACATTGTTAGAACTAGTGCATGGTCATGTCATCACTTAGACTTTAGAGTGTCTGTTAAAACAATTACAAGAAAGGTTCAGCCTTTTAGCAAATCTAACACACTTATTTATGGACAAAGGGAGTACTAAAGATAGACCGAATCTGCACTGATAATAATGTTATCCTGTTGTACCAAGAAAGATGAAAAACAAATACGCATCCTTTTGATCAAATAGGAAAAAAACAAATGCTTCAACTAAAAGTTAGAATTAATGTCCAATAAATTAATTGCACATATCAGTATACGAAAAAGTATAAGCTGGATAGCCTCAATCCTTAACTTGGAGAGGTTAGGCATAAAAACTAACTGCTACGAATAAGTACATGATTCTAAATAATTGGGCAAGGAAATAGTTGCACTGAAACCTATCTGAACCAAGTAAAAAAACACCTTATGGCTCAATCTACAAAAATGAGCTCCTAGGATCCAACCATAATTAGGAAAATCCTATTTATTAAAATACTATGGGCATTGCGATGCAAGATCAGGGATAGTGGGTTCTTAATCTTCAAAATGGGATCACCATAATGTGCTGCTTTGCATATTCAACTTGGGTAAAATGCAGGTAAAAATGCTTGTAAATTCATTTCTAAAAAAATCCTAGCGGGTGATCCTTAATGTAATTCTCAAAGCCAAACACAAGGTTACCCAGTTACAATTCTAAATAGAGCTGCTAAATCTGCGTGCAAGTAAAGAAGCTAGTGCTACTGCAATACTTCTATAATTTATCAAAAGGCTGATACTATTAAGCCACTGATGAAACAACCCTTGTGTTTGTATTGTAAATATTCTTTACACTTAGGTTTAATAATTTAACTTTTTGTAACAAAAGGAGTTGTGCTAATTAACTCAGATCAATCACCTATCTAGGACTACTGCTAGTTGCTTGCCCGTATGCATGCAAGCACGCTCAAGTGCTAGTACCTCTTCCGTTATCTCTGCTAGTCCCGTTTCCATGACACTGCAACTGATATATTTGCCCCAAACACAAATAAAGAATATAATTCACTTCTTCAATTAACTGAGCATCCGGAACAAGATCAAGAGATTAAGGCGGTTCCACAACAAACTGAGAAACAACGGGATTCAAAAGAGTCTGCAAACAACAAAGATATAGCGAAATTGTTAGTATAATTTTCTGGTAGCTGGGAAAAGCATGCTATGTATGCAAGTGAATTGGTACGGACATGTAAGATGAAGACCAGTGCAGGGGCTCAGGGAGAAAGCTTGTTAGGTTGCAGTACTCTGAATATTCAGAAAAGGGAGGGAATTTCTAAGCATACGCTCCATGGAAGGAAAAGCAAAGAAACTATAAAAAATGCACGGCCGAATCCCTAAGCAAGAACACACGTGGGAACATCGACATGCATGAACACACGTGAGGTATTTGACATGCACAATGCATCTAACATAGTATTTCATCTTTTATGCAGGTTATCCCTTTGGTCACTCATTGGATCCATATGTGGTCCTTCCTGCAGCCGGTGGAGGAACATCGGGACATGGATATTGGGTACAACCGTTTGGCGATGGTCGCACGGGATTTCTACAGCCAGTGCGGTTGGCGGTCTAAGAAAAGGCTCACATCATGATGCTCCATCGCTTTTTTCTTCTAGCTTTTTTTAGGTGACCTATCCATGTTGAGACTCTAAGTGATCCATGAGCTGTAATAATTGTGTAATGCTACTACTTTTTTGGTGTGACTTAATTTAATAAAGAGCCGTATCCATCAATTGATGCAGAGGCAGTGGTACCCCATTTCGAGAAAAAAATCAAGATTTGCAAATTGCTAGACAGAAAACAGACATAAAGCTGGGGTGTCAAGCCAGTTGATTAATTGCTTTGCCAAAAAGATGCAAGTCTTTCTGTAGCTTTACAAATTCTTCTTGTCAGACTAAAACACACAAGTACTCACTAAACAAATGGATTTTCATTCTTTATACACATTGAGACAAAACTGCCATGAGTTTCCAAATATATTCAGTGGCATATGTGTTTCCAGAACTATAGCTAAGCCAAACGAGAAGAAGATAGCTGTAAGCAGCATTAATACTAATTGTTCAGGATGCCGCTAGCATCAGCCAAATATGAATCAAGTCCGATACTACTACCGCACTTGGTCAACACATATATTCAACATGATGAAGAAGCTCCAGCGCTGCATCCATCAGGTGCAAAACAACAGACCAAGAAATCTAAGATAAAATAGTGCAAAAAAAATTCCTACATCACATGAATCTTGCCTTCGTGCGTTAGCTTGAGCATACATGCAACCACACGTACACTAGCATGTTTTTGAAACAAAGTTTTGTTTTGGTTCGAAGAATAATTTGTTTGTCCAAACTAAACGTGCTGCCATGCAGCATGTAATCGAACTGATAAGATGGCCTGGTCTTTTTTGGACTTGCTTTGCAGCTCCACGAGGCTAGCTAGGATCGATCACCACTCAAAGGATAGAAAAAAAGAGAAGAAGCTTTACTATCAAGGTGGTAGCTAGCTTAGCAGTAGTATGGATGGAGACAGCTGACGTGTGATCGATCGATGGGTCCTTTTGTCTGAACCATCTAGCATTTGTGCAGCATTTGACGGGCCAGACTACCGAAATTTGATTTGGATTCAAATTCTAGGTTTCAAGCCGACTGGGAATATTTTGCCCAATCTAAAATTTGAGCGAGACTAGATTTGGGCTGAACAAAACCCCATCGACCTCACGACCTCTTCATTTCCCGTTTCCCTTTCCGACCGCCTCCGTCACCTGCAGATCCCCGCTGTCTCCGGCGAGCCCTCGCGCCGCCGACCACCGCCCTAGCACCATCTCCTACTCCTCTCTCGCCGACCGTCGCCTAGCATCTCCGAATCGCTGCGCCCCACCAGAAACCCTATCCGCATTGGATCCACATTGTCCCCTGCGGCGCTGCCCGCCGGCATGTCTCCCCCGGCGCCGCCTCGTCGCCCACACCACGGGCCCTTACTCCCCTTCTCCTCTTGGCGTGGGAGCTGCTCTACCGCATCAGCTCGAGCGCTCCATCTCTCCCCTGCAGCTACTCAACCCGCCACCGCCCCCCGTCTTCCCCACCGCAGCTCCTCCACTGCTGCTCCTCACCCACAAGAACCCGGGCGGCCGTCTCACTCACCGGCAGGAAAGGGGGAGGGGAGATGAAGAGAAAAAATTACCCTCCTTTTCTGCCAGATTTAACCGGCGCGTGACTGGTTGCTTCCGTCGGCGCCACCGCATGAAGGGCTGCAGCTCTACTTCGAGCAGGAAGGAGTGCTCAGCCGGGTGCTGCAGCGTTCGTGCCTGGGTCGTGGTCGTCCGAGGCCGTTCAGGGCTTGCAGTTTCCAGGTACGTAGTCCTTTCCGGCTGTACCTAACTTGATGCTGTTCCGATCTGTACAGGATGATTAGCGATTAGCTGCAATTCTACATGCTACCCCTGTGTTGCTGCTGCATCCTAAGAACCATTGGTTCCTATACACGTTCAGATGGGTTCCACGCCCAGCTGTGCGCTAGAGCAAGAATAGGACCAACAACTGATACTATGAATTTCTGTAGGCAGACCAATAGGAAGGGGAAGAATATGCTTTTTTTTTTTGTTTCTTAGGATGCTAGTGCTTTTCATGTTTGATTGTTTTGGTTGCAGATGTATACTGCAACCCCTAGTATCAAAATCAAATCTATCTGTACCGACATAATTTGCACGTATTTTTTCCTGTCAGATTGGTCCTATTATGCTGATGTTTTTCCTTCTGCTATAAATCTTGAATAGTTCATTGTGCCATTTTATTCTTTTGCTGATGCTGGTGTGAGTTATTTTGTTCCTGCTAAGCCTGGTTCAGTTTCCTGCAGGTGTTCATATTTGGCTAGGGATTTACCTCTCTGGTCGCATGGTTGCTACTTCCCTGCCGCTAGGGTCTACGTGTCTGCTGATGCGGCTTTGCGCTGGATGCCGCGCCAGTGAAAGAGCAAGACCTTGTCTCGCATGCCGGTGCCACCGGGTAAGGTTGCCTCCCGGACCACAAGGTACTCTGCTCTGTGCTCTGCTCGTGACCGACAATTGGCAGTTACATATATTGTTGTGCTGATGCAAAATGCAATATGCAGGGAGCTCATCAAGCTCGGGTTCCGAGTCTGTTTTGCCATGTGGAGCAAGGAGAGGGCGTCTTTCTATGTGGACCGGCTGAAGCTGGGCGAACAAGCAGCGCCGCTGGTCCAAGGTAGGGTGGGTAGTTTTGTCTATCTCCATCTTGTCTTTGAACTTAACATAGTTCGTATTTATGACCTTGACACAAGTCTGCTGTTGAGAAAATTAGCTCTGAAAGGTGTTAATCCATATTCTGTGATAACACAGTACAACTAGTAGGAATGGCAACCGATTCAGTCAAAGTAATCAGAAGCAAGCAAACTGATTTGATTTGTGGCCATTCTTTTTAATTCCACCATCTGGTTTATATGTGAATTTTGAGTTGCAATAGTGTGCTTCAGATTAGTATATAGAAATCATGGAATTTTTTGGTGTTAGCTAACTGACCTTATATTCACTTGATTAGGTAAAACTGTTGCCTAGAATGTGAACAAGGTGGCATGCTGTTTCTGAATGATAGAGATCAGCACCTGCAGCCAGAAGAGGCCGACCTGTGTGCCAAGAGGAGTGTGCTGAAGCTAGCGAGCGAACTTAGGTGAGTTCTCGATTCCTCCCTTGAACCAGAAGGAGCAAGTGACATGTGCTTGTGGGCTTGGTTTGGTTGGCTGTACATTGTTGCTTAACTTTTGGGCGACTTTCAAAATGTTGCTAGCTTTTACCAGTTGTCCTCGATTTAGTAGGAAGAAAGAAGTTTGGTGGCAAACGAGGTACTGGATGTTTTAACTTAGGGTTGAAAATTCTGACTAGATGTAGTAGTACCTTGAATGCTTGACATTGTGCATTATCAGATAGACGAGTAGCCTTGTACCATTGAAAATGCTACTTGTAGGTGTAGGCCAAAATGCACGCCCCCTGTTTTGATTGATTGATTATTGAATGTGTTGATTCAATGGATGAAAAGCAAGCAGTTGTGGGTTAAGTCGAAATATTATCTGAACTTTGTGTTACCTGCGCAGGTGTGGTTGCGCTTTCCGGCCTCGTGTGGCTCCGTGGCTGACTGGACATGCGATTCTAGTCTGCAGGCTCCGCCGTAAAGATGTTTTTGTAGTAATACTCATGATGTTTGGTGTCTCCACATATTCTTTATGTAATCGTAAGCTTGCATTTGTTTCTAGTTGAAGGTGGTGTGGTGTTGTTGAATGGTATGCATATTAGTAAACTGTCTGTAGAGCTATCCCTTCATAGATCGCTGTGTGATGTAAATGTTGGGAAAAGTAGCACCTTTTCTGCTGTCAAAAAATAAGTGTTCTTGATATGCCTAGATTCGCATTATGTGTATTTTTATACAGTAGAACGCGTCTACTCTGGAGGGAATGAGTAGTAAATTAAGTTGATGCCAAAATTTCGAAGCTTAATTAGTATGCCTTGGGTATATTTTTGTTTTGTTGAAGACAATTTGGAAAATCTCCCATCCTTTTTGGTCGGCTTTGCAGTGGGTTCCAAAAGATAATCATTGGAAGCAGCTAATTAATTGCGCGCGCGGCTAGTGAATCGCGAGCCGAAACGCCCCTCAATTTAACCAACGGGGCAGCCCGTCAAATTAATCCTGCGCGCGTTTAAATGGGGACGGGTATTTACTACTACTCACGGCTGCGCTTCGAGACTGCCCCACCCGTTGGAAGTGTGAGCCACCCGGCGCCTAGGACACCACCACGACGTCCCGCAGCTGCCCCACCCCGCACCGCACCTTCCCGTGCGGCACCGACGTCAATTACATGAACCACCCATACGCGTGTGCCGCGGTCTGCACCGCCTACACGTACAACCCGGTCAACCACGATCACGCTCGCTGCCAACACCACGGACGGCGAGAACCCTCTGTCGGAGGTCTCCTTCCGCGCGGTAGGCTCCTGCGCGTCGGGGGACCTCCTGGCGTCGCTCCCGGCCGGCGCGGCAGGCGTCGCGGGGCTCTCCAGGCTGCCGTTGTCGCTGCCGACCCAGTTCGGCACCATTCTGAAGGTGGCCAAGCAGTTCGCACTCTGCCTCCCCGGTGGCGGCAGCGACGGCGTGGCCGTCTTCGGAGGCGGCCCGTTCCAGCTCCTGGCCGCGCCACCCGTGGAGCTCGCCGACGGCCTGCGCCAGAACCAGCTCCCGCTCCTCAAGAACCCCAGGTCGGACACTGGCGCGTACTACTTCCGCATCACCGGCATCGCCGTGAACCAACAGCAGGTGCCCACGCCGCCCGGCGCCTTCGACCTCGACGGTGGGAGCGGCACGGGCGGCGCCATCTTCAGCACCGTCACGCCCTACACCGCGCTGCGCCCGGACATCTACCGCCCGCTCCACGACGCGTTCGACGCGGCCACCAGCGGCATCGCGCGCGCGCCGCCGGTGGCGCCCTTCGACATGTGCTACCCCTCGTGAGGATCCCTCCTCCGGGGTACCGTCGATTAGGCAACGACAGTTGGCGCCCACCGTGGGGCCAGCGGCGTCTGGAGGCCGGAACTGGGAGGGTTCCACATCATCATCTGCGGAACCGTCGATTTCGACGGAAACACATCGGTAAGTTCCGCACGGACCGCCATCGAGCCGGAGACGAGCTTCGTGGAGATCTGATCCGGCCGGGGGATCCGCCCATGGCTGGAACCGCTCTATATCAGGAATTTCCGATGCATGGACCGCTTGTAAGCAGGATACGTCCGCGGAAAAGAATTTGAGCCGGAACCTCCTAAGGATGGATCCGCCTTATAAGTTTTGAAAATCCGTCTTGCAAGCCCAGCGGCAGCGCAGGCTAGGCCGGATCCATCTTGCCAAATGCATGCTGCGTGTACGAGTACCAAGCACCACATCGATGATCAATTTGGAGTCTCTAAAAGAAAAAGGGGAAATCATCTTTCGTACTACATCACGTGAAGATCCAGTCTGAAGAGTACACGTACATGCTCCGCAAAATCCATGCAAGCACATGTGCTTCCGACATGGCTACTCCTGCACATAAAGCAAAGAACAATTAAGATTCCGCTATGGCTGGCTATGCCGCCCCGGTGTGTTTTGATTCCGCCATGGTATGACGTTGGTCTGTTTCCGACTCTGTCTAGCTGGCTTTGCCGCTGCGGATTGTTTTGATTCCGCTTGAGCTGGCTTTGCCGCCGCGTTTGTTTCCGACCACGTATTGACCGGCTCTGCCGCCGCGGTTCGGTTAGAATCAGTTGCATGACACACATGACATGGACAGAGGCGGAAGGCGTATCCCAAGGCGGAAACGAGCGGGCTTGGTCACTTTTTGCTGGAGCACGTCGCATGAATAAAAAGATAACTACAGCAATTCCACGTAGCGAAGAAGCTATGCATGTAATTTGCATCTTCACGTCAAGTGGTTATTGACTGAATAGTGCCTATGCATGCAATTTGCACGCTAGCCGCAATCCATACATGCAAGATGACATTTGATCGATTCCGGCTCCTTGCTACGGCAACAGCTAGCTACAGTCGACCTGTGCATGTTTTCTTGAGAAGAGAAAATGATTGAATGAAGCGGAAAAAGTCAAGGCTTCACGTATGGATCACCGCGTGTATGAATTTCTCGGCCAGGATGCCATACTTTCCGACCGATCGAAGATTCAACGTGTGAGGATTCTGCGTAAAGCAGCTCCGGATCGTTACATCTACGCCGATTTTTTCGGCTTTACTTCGCGATGAGCTGTCACGGCCAGATTCCAGGACTGTTAAGTACGCACTTTTGCTGTGGCCGGTTTCATTCCACCTTGGCTTCCGACGCAGCTACATTTAAACAGCTAAGTTCCTATTTATATTTAATATTTTAATATTTTATGATCATGAGATTAAGATTGGTTCACTCATATCCTGAGTCTTTTACCGCTTTCGTTGTTGGTCATATCTTTTCCACGATTTGCCTCGCGCTCGTGAGAAACTTTGTACTGTTTTTGCCGCTTAAGGCTCCAGTACGCTACAAAATTTCCGCCTTCGTGCGTTAGCTTGAGTTTTCTGGCCTACACGTTTTCTGTTGTTTATATGTGGATTCCTTAGTAGTGACATTTCGGTACTTAAAACCGGCCTCTGTTTCTGAGGTTCTTGATTGTTTCGCTATTAAGCGCTATCGCCTCAGCAGATGTTCTGTGTTTAAAGTTTGCCATCTCGCGAAAAGTCAAGCATATAAACCAGAAGAACGGATAAACCAGCACTTGCTTAAAACATATAAATTACATTAACTGTTCAAGATAGTCGAGTTTTTTCGCCTTGACAGTTTTATGTTGTTCAACTGCTGCATAGTTTCAGCTTTAAAACATTTGTTCAAAGGCCGTTTTTGTTCCGCCTTACATTTGTTCGTTGAACATGATCAAAGAAACAATTTAATACAAATATGTTTTTATGTTTATGTTTCAGGTACATGACACTTGGACGTACAACAGTCCCCCGAGGTTAGGCGGATCCATGGCGTGCACAGCTGGAAAAGCAACTTGAGTATTGATTCCGCTATGCTTAGCCGGAACCAACCCTCGGGGGCTGCGGTTTGATCTTAGGTGAAAAGTGTGTTTCCTTTCGGGTATCAGTGCTGGAAATTTCCGCCTAGATGCTTGGGGTTTACGCTATTCCTAAGTCACATATAAAGATAAAGCTACTCTAAGAGCTCCAAGCCGGATTTTAAGTAAATTCACCTTGGCGCTCGGGGGCTACATCGATGAAGTTCTCTTTGGAGCAACAAGCCGAAAAATTTCCACCTTGACGCTTGGGGGCTAAGTTTCTGAGCATCGAGTCTCCTTGGAGCAAGCCGACTCAACGCTCGGGGGCTACATGCATATGGCTATGTCAAGAAAATTTTCAAAGATGGCGAAAATCTGGCTAACTAGTCGGATCCGCACCTAATCTTTTGTTAGTCGGATCCGCACCTATATTTTTGGTAGCCGGATCCGCAACTAATTTTTGGTAGCCGGATCCGCACCTAATTTTTTGGTAGTCGGATCCGCACCTATATTTTGGCTAGTCGGATCCATACCGAAGATTACGTTGGATGGTGTCTCTGAAGAATCTGACCATTGGATCATGAAGTTTCCAGCCAATACTTGGTTGGAGATATGAAGTTTGGAGTCCTTCAAGATTCTCTATTATTCGTTCCAGCCAAAGGATGAAGATACATGCGCAAGCTGAGCTGGACGGAAGGACGGTGAATCTTGGAGAACTCCGGGGGCTACTGTTGTGGATATACTTCATAGGTATACCATCGACATGGTCCGATTCCGGCAAGCCCGGGTGGCCCACAGATGGTGGTGATGGCATATGGCCCACCGGGCGGCCCAGTTGTTGTCCAACCCAGGAACAAGGAGCCGGATCTGAACCGCCCTAAGAAGGTAGCCGGATCCGAACCGCCCTACGAAGGTAGCCGGATCCGAACCGCCCTACAGAGGTACCCGGATCCTAACCGCCCTAGGAAGGTAGCCGGATCCGAACCGCCTTACAGAGGTACCCGGATCCGAACCGACCTACAGAGGTACCCGGATCCGAAGAGGTCTATGCCAGGAGTCAGATCCGTGAAGGCCCATGAAGGAAGCCGGATCCGTGGAGGCCCATAAGGAACCCGGATCCAGTACGACGTAGATGGAAGGCGGATCCTTGACGTACACGGCAAGACATTGTACCGTAGTTAGGCAACCTGTAATCCGGCTAGGACTCTCCATGTATACCCTAGATCCGTGCGCCTATATAAGCCGGATCCCGGGAGCCCTGAGGGGAGATCTCGAGCTAGAAGCAAGACAACCACAACTCATTGTAACAACGCGAAAGCGCCCAGATAATTCCAGACAAGCAGCAGTAGGCCCTGTCATCGTGCAGGTGTTCCGAAGCTGGGTAACTCGCGTACCACCGTCCCGAGAGCACTCCGCCCTATGGCCCCTACTTCTTCTCCCCCTCGTGAGGATCCCTCCTCCGGGGTACCGTCGATTAGGCAACGACATCTACCTTTAGAAACTTTACCCCGGAGTGTATCCGGAAGACTTTGTATTATGATTTGCTATGATCAATAAAGTGCTGTATTCCCTCAAATAAAAACACCACATTAGCCTTCTCTTCTCTTCCTCCTCACACAAAGACACACCCCATCTCGCAGCGATGGCCACCAAAAGCAGAAAGCATAGAAAGACGAGACGAGGAAGAACATCAGACCAAGAAAGAGGGGTAGATACGCAGAAAAAAGAAGGGATCCACTATGGAGGGGAATGAGAAAACCTAGTGTGAGCCGAAGAATGCAGAATCCGATGGGCATTCTTAGCTCATCCACTCTCTGCATAGTTTCTTCAACCCTGCACCCCTTCTTTCCACTACATGTATCCGCATCATTCTTGATCTGTAATTGTAGCCTCTCTTAAATTTATTTATCTGCAAAAGGGAATCGACGATGGTGCTGTCGAAAAATACAAAAACTCTAATGATTAAGTAAAGGAAAGGTTGTAACTAGGCATCTTAGCTGAGAATCTGTGCAACAGAATGGTAGAGGGTAGGAGAAATTAGACTATATAAGGAACTAAAAACTGTAGTACAGAGAAACTTAGAAAGAATTATATTATAACTGAAAATGATAGAAAAATCATAGTACAACGAAACTATAGTATAGCTATAGGTGACTATGAAATTAGGTCTGCTTAACCCTGAGAATCACTAATAAAAACTAGATGGTTTGACATACATGTCTGATGTGGGCATTACCCTTCGGGTAACCTACATTAGGATACCTTCACTGGCCTAATCAGGGGCCCATGAAGTTTGTCGAATATTAGAAGAAATCCTACACGTCGACGTCGAAGGAAATGACTCATACAAAGGAAGATACTTGAAGGACAAGGAAACAAAACTACGAAACAAGGAAACTTTAGACTATGACTTTTTGTATTCTAGTCGAATCCTGACCGATCTCTCTAGACATGGCCTAGTATACAAAGGCCAGGAGAGGATCTGCTGAATCACAACTTACACGCATAGAACCATCGCAACGCAACGCTTAGAGCTTAGAACCCTAGCCTCTAGGAAAATCCATCGTAGTCCTTCGGCTACCCCATTGTAACCCGATATACTTTTGGATAATCAAGATCAGACAAGTAGGAAGTAAGGGTTTTACCTCATCGAGGGCCCCGAACCTGGGTAAATCTCCCTCCCCATTTGTTCGATCACCGATGTCTCGTGCTAGCCTTCAGGATTTCGACAACCCTAAGCTCCTCATGGTGGGCATTGCCGGGGAGCAACCCCGACACTGTCATTTCCTCTATTGTGTTTGTGTCCAAATCTTATCCTACCATGTACAACAACTCTTCCAATTAGTGTTGCTTAGCCTGACAGAAATTAGGACACATATCAATGAAAATGAACACAAATAAACCAGAGAAAAGAAAAACATATATGGCGTACCTCATTCTTAGCAGCTCGAGGCAAAAAGGAATCTATCATAACCCAAAGCTAGCAATCACATGGCGACGCGCATGTTATGACATGCTTCCGTTGAGGATGGCGATGCCATGTGGGATTGAATGATATATTGATGTTTGGTCTGAATCTTCATGGGTGCAAAATAAAATTACGGTAGTCGGTCCAGTGCCAACAATGAGCTGTCAAACACTGAACCATGCATCACGCCTAAGGGTGTCAAGTGGGATCCCACTTTTGTCCCACTTATAGTATAATTTGACTTTTTTAGTACAAATTTTGACATCAAAATTTGAACTACATAGTACAAAATGACATCCCACTGGGATCCCACCTTGACACCCTAATCACGCCCTTAGTCACAGACCTTTCCAAGGTGATAAAGGTTAAAAGGCCGAAAGATATAAATGAAAGGGAAAATTGGTTCTATACCATCAAAAGATCTCGACTCTAGAAAAATACCACTGAAATTTATGTGTTTAGAAAAATGGTGTGAATATTTCTCAACTGAGAACTAACTTCGTTCTCATCAAATTTCACTTACAACTTATGTTATAACTTATAACTAGAACGAATCACGATGTAAATCAAATGGTATAGAACTTGACTGGGCACGAAGCTGAGAACTAGCAAATCCCTTAGAAAAATACCATCCAAAGATTGCTCGTGGGTTGTGTGCATCTTATGTGAAGGCTGGGTGTATTCTTAGTTTGTTTTCTTGTTGATGCGTCTTTGATGTGTTTGTAAAAACTCCCTAACGAATAAAAAAGCTGGTGGTTGGCCTTAGATGCACAAAACAATACAGTTTAGCCTCGTCTCATTCCCTTCGAATCTCAAATATGAGACTACTTATAGTGAGTGTAACATAGGTAATAACATATATAACATCCCAAAACATTTAGGTGACATGGTATTGCCAATAAATGAAGAAAAAAGTGATGTGGTAACTAGCTATGTTACCATAACATCACATTTCATCTAATGACATAACCTTGTTATTAATAACATCCAATGTTCATGATCATGAAACTATGATCATCTATTAATCAACAAGCTAGTTATACAAGAGGCTTACTAGGGACTACTTGTTGTTTACATAACACACATGTATCAATGTTTCCGTTAATACAATTATAGCATGGTATGCAAACATTTATCATAAACATAAAGATATATAATAACCACTTTATTATTGCCTCTTGGGCATATCTCCAACAGTCTCCCACTTGCACTAGAGTTAATAATCTAGATTACATTGTAAGGTACCTAACACCCATGGCATTCTGGTGTTGGTCATGCTTTGCCCTAGGGAGAGCTTTAGTCAACGGATCTGCCACATTCAGATCTGTGTGTACCTAGCCATAGAATGCTAGCAGTGGCGCACCACCAAAAAGTGGTGCTCCACCGCTAGCAATGTTACCAGTGGAGCAGCGAGTGAGTAGTGCACCACCACTATGGATGGTCATGGTTTGACTACCACCCCACGCTTAGCAATGGCGCACCAAGCATAGGTAGCCACTACGCTATTTGAGGAAGCAGTGGCGCAAAAGGGGCTCGTCCCCCCATCGAACCGAACGGACCCGACCCAACCCACCCACCCTCCTCCTCTCCCCACCCTCGCATCCGGCGATCGCCGGAGATGTCATGGCTCGCCCGCTCCATAGCCACCTCCCTCAACATCCCCGACGATTCAGCCGCCGACGATGACCCCGACGCCGCTGTCACCCACTCTGCCGCTGCCTCCTCCCCCGCCCCCTCCCCGCACACCCCGTCGCCGCCCCACCAACCGCTACAATCGAGAGCTCGGGTTAGGGTTCGTCGGGGGCTGTAGTTGCATCATCGAAGGGCAAGAGTGCCAACTCCTCGAACGACCGGTGGCGCCCTTCGACATGTGCTACCAGGCGTCCGCGCTCACCATGACCAGGCTCGGCTACGGCGTGGCGAACATCGACCTCATGCTGGACGGCGGCCAGACCTGGACGCTGCCCGGTGGCAGCTCGCTGGTGCAGGTCAACGACCAGACCGTGTGCTTCGCGTTCGTCCAGATAGAGCCGTCGATGCCGGCGGCGGCCGACTCACCGGCGGTCATCCTCGGCGGATTCCAGATGGAGAACCACCTGCTCATGTTCGATCTGGAGAAGGAGACTTTCGCGTTCAGTGGGCTTCTCTTCGGAATCCGCACTACATGCAGCAACTTCAACTTCACCATGGGAAGCTCTTAGAACTTACTAGAAGAGTGCTGCTACCGCGCGAGCGCGAGGGTAAAAAACATGCATCTCATTTGCTTGCATCATCTTGCCGCCACCCACCCGCAAGTGTGCCACCCCCTGTCCTTTTGGTAGTATTCGATGTAAGAGTATCCTTTTGATGCAACGCATGTATACTAGCTTGTGTTAGTAACGAGAATAAATTTTCAACTCTTGAATGAAATTGAGTTTTTTCATGGATATATACATGTGCAGGTTTCGCAGGTTCCGCTTTAGCCGCAAGCCGCCGGTGCAAAATGCAGGATAAGGGCATCTCCAACCGGGCGACCCATCCCGCGCCCGCGCGTCCGGATGGGTCCAGCCGGACAAAAAACCGGCCCAGCGCGCGGACCCATCCCTAAAACGGATGCCCGCGGCGTCCGGATCGACGCAAACCCGGCCCAAATCTTGGCCGGGTTTGCGTGGCCGCGGACGCGAAAGGCTGGTCGCTCGCGTCCGCCCCTTGTCCGCCCCTGGCCCGCGTGTCATAGGCATGAACAATATTTTTCATTAAAAAGAACTCATTACATTTTTTTTGTAGCTACTACTTCTATCCTAAATACGTACGGGGCCGGCGGGCTCGCCGGCGACTCCTCGCCGGCTCGCCGTCGGGGCCGTGGATTTCACTCGACGCGGGCGGCCTGTACGCGTGAGGATTCCACTCCAGCTTACGGGCTGGGTGGCGCGGCGGCGGCGGCGCGGGCGCGGGCGGCGGCAGCGGCGGCAGGCGGAGGCCACCATCCTCCTCCTTTCCGTCCGCGCACCTCGGGCGCGCTCGCGCTCCGCCTCTGCGCGGCGGAATCATCCGCTTCCCGCATAGCTCCACCTCTGCGAGCGGCGCGTTCCACGGCGGTGCGCGCCTCCGGCGGACGCGTCCGGCGGCACAGGCCTCGTGGTTCTCCTGCCGCCGGCGCATGCGCTCTTGCCGGCCGCGCTCCGCCGACTCAGCATCCTCCCGGGCGCGCCGCTCGGGGGACGGCATCTGGATGAGGTGACGGGCTGCTCGCATAGCGAGCAGCTCGTTCTTCTGGCCGAGGAGGTCGCCTAAGGGGCGGCGGCCGGCCCGCCGGATGCCCTCGTGCTCCTTCGTCACGCGCGTGAGGTCGGCGAGTCGCTCCTCGATGGCGGCGTTGATGTTCGCCAGCGCGAGGTCCTCCTCGTTGACGGGCTCCTCCCGCGGCGGCCGCCCTCCTCCCGCGGCCTCGTACCGGCCGTCCGCGGTCTCGTGCCAGCCCTCTGCGCGGCCGCCTCCACCATCTCCGCGTCACCGGCCTTCGTGCCGCCGCCGCCTCGCAGCGACGCGGAGCGCCTCGTCGTCGGCGACCCACCGCGAGTCCGCGCGCTCCTCCTCCACCGTCCGCGGGAACCTGGCCCGGGCGGCGAGGGAGAGCTTGGCCCATGTGGCCTGCAGGGTGCGCGGCATGGCGACGGAGAAGGTGGAGGGGAGAGGATGGTGTTGCGGTCTGTGTGAGACCGCCGCCGTCTTTTATAGCCGGCGGCCTGGCGGGAAACTTGGGCGGTCGCTCGCGCCAATGGCGTTTTCGCGCGCGCGGGAACCTTGGTGCGCGCGGGAACTTTCCCGCGCGTTCCACCGCCCACCATGGCTGTCCCGTCGAGGCCTGCCATGGCGCAGCGCCGCGCAAGGAAGATGAACCACGTGGCGTCTCTTTGGGTCGCCGCGTTGGGCGCAGCGTGCGACCCAAACGGACACGCGGACGCGGGACGCTGTCCGCGTGTCCGGGCGGCGACCCAAACGGCCCAAAACGAACGGTCCAGCGCGTTCGTTTGGGTCGCGCGGTTGGAGATGCCCTAAGCAGGTGCCCGCAGACGCACTTACGCGGACATGTGCAGGTTTCGCAGGTTCCTGCGTCCGCGCGTGTTAGCTATATGTGCGTCCGTGCGTGCTTAAGCATCACCGGTGATCAAACAAACAGCGCGTACACTAGCAGGACGAATTAAAGATGGAAAATGATCCAATCCCCCCGGGGGATAAGCCTAAATTCTTTCCGGCGGACGCGTGCCAAACCGAAGTTCCGAGCGGGCATACCGAACGAGCGCGCTACACGACAGAAAAAACCCACTGGTCTTTATCCCGCCAACCCCTCGTGATTCCAAGTTCCTCTTCCTCTCCGACGGTACTCAGAGCGCCCACACCGGAGGCAGCCGCAACAGTTCTCCCCGCCACCCCCTCTTGGTAGATCAACGCCCCTTCTACTGAGCTGCAACAACGCCGCCCCGACCGGTCTGCGCCGCGCGCCGACCCAACAGATCTCCTCCCCGCCCCAGACCATCTTCTCCACCCGAATCGATCTGGGAGCTCCACCAACCTTGTGCTAGAACTTGGTTGGGACGACGCCTGAGCGGCACGAGCGCCACCCTATCCGGTCTCCACTCCACTGCGCGCCGCCTCAGCAAGTTTCCTTCGTTGGCTGCCCAGGACAGTCTCTTCTGCCCGAATCGATCTGGAGCTCCAAACTGGTGCGGCAATGGCCGGAAAGGCTCCTTTGCCGTGGCGATCCCGGAGGGAACCGCGCCGAGGCTCCCCTCTTTGATCCGCGCATGGGAGGGATCTCCATGGATGGGCCGTGCTCATGATGGTTCTGCGAGAGAGGGGAATAGCCGGGATGATTGCGACGACGCGTCTCCTCGTGCGTCCAGCCATCTCCTTCAGAAGTTCGTCCAGATCCTAAGCGGAACCTTGGGGACGCTTGAGGTTTGGAAGAGACGGAGGGGAGTGGAGAAGAGAAAGGAAATTCGGATCAAAGTTTTCCTTTTTTGTCATATTTATTTGCTTAATTGCGCATGTTAGTTGCCTATTATTTTGTTGCCTTGGTTAATTACATTTAATAAAAGTTGCTCAAATATGTTAGTTTGTTGCCTAAAATTGCCCCAACAATAATTGATTTGTTCGCCGTTGCCAAATTTGCTTATTGCCTTTGTGAAATTCTCTTGTTTTTGCCTATAATTAAGAAAACCGCTTTAGCAAGTTTAGTGCCCAATGACGCAACTTTAGTGTTATACTGCCCAACTTTCGTGCCCACGCAACATTGGTGCACGACTTAGCAAGTTTAATGATTGACAGGGCAATTTTGGTGCGCAAAATTAGACGAATATAGTTGTCTAATCCCTCCACCCTCGCTCCTTGTGTGCCTCGCATCGGAGCAACTTTGGTGCCTCACGACGCAATTTTCGTACCATGTAGAGCAACTATGGAACCCAACGGAGCAACTTTGATGCCCGGAGGAGCAAGTACGATGCCCAGAGGAGCAACTTTAGTGAATGACAAAGCAACTATGGAACCCGACGGCGCAACTTCGGTGCCCACATATCAACTTTGGTGCCTGGAGGCGTTATTCTAGTGCCCAACAAAGCCTGCCCGTTTTTTTTCAAGGTGCATTGCTTCGTGAAGTTACTTCAATGTCTTTTTCCATTGTTTTTTAAAAATAAAACCATTAAAAAATTAGGGTGTTAGACAACAAATTGAAAGAATTAAGCAACTATTATTCTTTTTAGGCAACAACCTAGTAAAAAAAATAAGCAATGTAGTACCTTGTGCTGCTAAAAAGTTGCCTACACGCTGATGTGAAGTTGTCTACAGGTGCAGTCAAGTTGCCTACAACTGCAATGAAGTTGCTCTCTATTCTGAAATTTACTACTGCTTCTACGAAGTTGCCTACCTATCACCGGACTCAAGGTCTTCCACCGGCTTCGAGCTCCTCCTAGTGTAGGACCGCATGATAAGATGGATTCTTCAGGCACCTTGCCCGATTAGGTCCAGACTTCCCTGCGAGTGTCCTACTAGAGCTCGAAAATACATCTTAGGACTTCTCTGAGGGCCATTATGGACTTTCGGAAAATTATCGACCTTCATCAGGTGTGAAGATGGCTATCGGTATTTTTGAAATTGTTATATCATTATTGCGAAGATGGTAAGTAGCTTTGTCAGACAACTTCTCCGTCAAACAACAAAATTGCACTATCAGGCACCAAAGTTGCTCCGACGTGTACCAAAGTTGCTCCGATGAGTACCAAATTTGCTATGTGGGACACCAAAATTGCGCTTCCAGACACGAATGTAGCTTTCTGAGACATAAAAGTTGCTCTGCTGGACACCAAAATTGCACCGCCAGTACCAAAGTTGCGCCACCAGGCACGAACGTAGCTTTATTAGACACCAATGTTGTTCTGTCGAGCACTAAAATTGCACTGCTAGGCACCAAAGTTGCTCCGTCTAGTACGAAAGTTGTTCCTTCCGACACCAAAGTTGCTTCGTCTCGTACCAAAGTTATTCATTTCGGCACCAAAGTTGCTCTGCGGGACAACAATTTTTTCTTATTATAAACAACTACATAGCATCTACACGACAACTTCAATTTTTGGTAACTCTACTGCAGCTAGAAAAAATTACAACTATGGTAATTTTTTGGCCAACAATTATTATATAATTTTAGGCAACAAACTAGCATTTTTAGCAAGTATTATGTATTTTTAGCAACTATTATGTAATCATAGGCAACAAATTGGCACATATATGTGGCTTTTAGGCAACAAACTACGACTAGGCAGGAAGCTATCATTTTTAGCAACAATTATATAATTTTAGGCAACAAAATACTATTAACGTGGCAAATAATAGCTTCTCTTTTACATGGGACCCACCACTCTCCATCTCTCTCCTTTATCTCTTCCTCGTACGCATCCCTCCCAATTTCATCCTATCAATGCTGCCCCCGCTGCCAATTCTGGCCGCCATGGGTTCCAGCCCGAGCTCAAGGCCGGGAGAGGGGCGCGCCACATCGGGAGGTCGCTCCGGAACAGAGCCCATGGCTGGGGAGGGAGTTGCGCCGAGAGGAGCGGGATGGCCACCAGGTTTCCGCGAGCTGCAGGGACATTACAGGTGCGCGGTCGCGTGGGGAAGTTGGCGGTGGGCGGAGGAGGCCGGCGGCGGGGAGCTAGACGCGGAGCTCGCGCGGTGGGAGATGGGGAACCTGGACGGTGGCCTATGCGCGTTGGAGGGAAGCCGGCGGCGGGTGCGTGCGTCTGGAGGTGCGGCTGGCGGCGGGGGCGCTCGTCTAGATGGGAGGCCGGTGGCGACCACGGTTGGCCGGACGATGCGCGTGGCCAGCGGGGACAGTTCTCCTGGCCGGAGAGGAAAATGGAGCAGTGGCCGATTCCGGATAGAGATAGGAGGCAATTCATTTTCTTACCTCTTCCAACGGGGTGGCTGAATCTTTCCTAAAATCAGCGGTGTGCCAGAAACTACCATCGGGCACGCGGCCGCCCGCTAGACGCGCCCGGGGATAAGACGCTCCGCAACGTCCGGCTCCGTGGCCGTCTGATGAGTGGCATCTCCGCACGACGCGTGATGGGGTGGGCTCCACCATGACCTTATCTCTTTGCGTCTTTCTCCCGCAACACTGTCAGCCCACGAGACAGAGAAATCCCCCACCATGGACCTCCGCTGCCGCGCCCCAACCACGGCGCCGCGCTCCGCCACCGCGCCATGCCTCGCCTTCCCTGCCCCGCAGCCACCACCTTCCCCGACCTGCTCCTCCGCCGCGCACCAACCAAGCCACCGCGCTCCGCCGCCGCGCCATGTTTCGCCTTCCCTGCTCCGGTCTCGACGGCGACGGAGGCGCGCCGTGAGCCTCCTAAGGTCCGGCGACCACCAATCCCCGTGCCCTCGACGGTCTCGACGCCGGCGGAGGCGCGCACGCGCTGGCTACGTCGCGAGGAGGAGGCGGCGGGGGAGCGGCGACGCGAGGCTGGGAGCTGGGAGCGGAGGCCGCGGCCGGTGAGGGAGCTGAGGCGGAACCCAGGTGAGGGAGCTGAGACCGGAGCTCGCCCACCTCGCCGCGTGGAGGGCGCCGCCCTTCTCCGCGTCCATGTCGTGGGACGTCCGACCTCGCCGCGCAGCTCCGGCCGTCCCCGACTCCGTCCGATGCTGGTGACACCTAGCGGCGCCCCGCGTGTGCCCCTCCTTCCTTGACCATCTCCTGCCAGTGGTGTGGCGAGGTGCTGCCAGGGGGTAGGTTGGTGTTGCTACCGGCGGTGCACGACGGTGCTGCCATAGTGCACGCTGCTGACAAGGTGGCATGTCATTGCTACAAGCCGGGGCGGAAGGAGCTTTTGCTTACAAGGTGGTACACCTCTGCTTCGTCAGGAGATCGGTTTTGCTATCTTAGGTCTCTAGTACCAGGGGAGGGAAATTTTTTGCTACCGGCGGAGGCCTACTTTGCTACCTTAGGCGTAGGGCGTTGCTACTAGCGGCTTCTGGTGTTGCTGTCTTCGGCGGATGGAGTTGCTGTAACCTCAGATGGTGTTGTTGCCGGCTGTAGACGAGGTCTCAGTTGATGTAAAGTCTTACAGGATTTACAACATATGAATAAATAAATTTGCTACAATTTATTTTGCGGTTTTGCTACATCTGCGTAATATGTTTGCTACGGGGTCTCCGACGAGGTCTCCGGCGAAATTTCGGCGAGTTCACACTTTTTCTTTTATTTAATGGACGAACCGTTTTTTGCTACAATGTAGCAAAAGCGGATTTTTTTTTTTGCTGCCGGGAGATGTTTTTTTGCTACATTCAGTAAAAGCAGATCTGGCCGTTCAAGATGACCGATCCGACGGCTGGTGACCCGGGAGCTGGGAAATCAGATCCCCGGGGACGGCCAGCAGTTTCCATTAAAGATCGGCTCAGCTCAGCACAGCAACTATCAACGAACTGCATACCAGAATCAGACAGGACACCACCTAGCTGCAGTAAACTGGGACTGCATGATTTTCCAGGTAATAAATCACAGAAGCGCACTCTAATCCCCCGTGGAAGCGAGCCACTGACCCGCAGTGTAACTGTGTAAAGATTTGCTACGGCGGGGAGAGGGAGAGGAGCGCTCACCGGGAGAAATCTAGAGGAGTTGAGCCGTCCGCCTGAGCAGCTGGAGCGAAGGGAAGAGATGAGGGGAGGAGAAAGGCAATCGAGCGAGCGAGCGATGGGCGTGTGTGCTTCTGTTATTCTCCTCCGACGCGAATCGAAATCCGTGGCCCAGTTTGAGATTCTGCGTGCACACACGTCGCCGTCAGGGGCCGTGCATGCCACACACATCGCCGGAGTTTGGGATAAGGATGAAAGGTCGGAGGCGCCGACGAGCGCCGGACGGGAAAACTCGAAAAGAGAGCGTCGCGCGTGTGTGTGTGGGCGCGCCTGCCGACCTACCCGGTGCGAAGCTTGGCGATGACGGCGAGCGGAGCCGCCGGCGGCGTAGGTGGGGATGAGCGAGAAGGTCAAGTTAAGTTGGGATGAACGCGTCTGTGTGCGGGCTGGCCAACGGGCCTAGAAGGAGATGCAGGACCTGCCGCAAAGCCCGTTCATTGTTCGCAGGTGGTCCGGGAGGCCACGAAACGTTTTTTTCGTGGCACGGCTTAGCGGGCCTGCGGAAGCCTGCAGCAACCCTCATCCTGGTCTACCAACTACAATATCGAATTCGGACCATGCCACCAAACACAACAGAATTTTCTTAGAAGTCGTTTGGAAGTCAGGTTTTCATTTCGTTTGTAGCATTTTGAAATGAATTACATTGTAATTTCAGAAATGGACACTTGTTTGGTTACCACAGGAATTGCAAATGACAGCAGAATTCAATATTGAATTTGTAAATGGCTTCCATAGAGAATCACAAATGACATGTATCAGCTTGGAATTGTGTTTACTCATGACATCATTTTGCTGGATTTCTTAAATGAAATGACGGCCCAATTCTGTGGCAACCAAACATCCTACCTATGGAATTTCAAAATGAATTCCAGAATTCCATGCCCAAATGATGGATACCAAACGACTTCTTAGAGAAGATGAACTGAAACCTCCACGAATCCACTCCATTCCATATGAAACAATGATGACAATGTTGTCTATTTCCAGATCAAACTCTTGAACAAACTCCGCCCAACCTGTCTCAAACATAATCCTACCATCAGTGGATGTGTAGCACTTTGCTTCCTGCTTGTTATCGTTTGATACTATAGAAAAAATGAACAAACCCTTGTTTGATATGTTCAATGACTTGTTCCCATTAATGTCTTATATTCTAGATTATTCAAGCCTAGCATCAAGAATATAATAATATTATGAATATATAAATACATGAAATACAAGCTTGATAAAATATTGCATCTTAATAACCCATCTCATAAGCAAAAGATCCACCATCCATAATACATAGCAATAACCATAATCATGTAGGGAAACTGATCATATAGTTCTAAAACAACGATAGCGCATAGAGATATTTTGATAAAGATACTTCCACAAACCCATAACTCGGGGTGCACTACTCCCAATTCATCATGGAAACAATGGAGTCGTCGATGGAGACAATGGAGATGCAAAGATGGGATATTTCAACGAGGTTCCCACCTCCAATCTTGCTCCACTGGTGGACTCTTTCTTCTCTATTTTGTTGTTATATGTTGTATCATTGCTATCGTCATTAGATGTTTTTAAGGGGTATATAAAAGGGTCTTTAGGTCAATACAAAGTCGTTGGCCAATGGGTGGTGCAAATGGATGCTCATGTGGAGGTGCCCCCCCCCCCTCTTGGCGTGGGGTAGGGGCAACCCATGCTGGGGACCATCTTGTCCCTTTGTGCAACCTCTCACATGGTTCTAGCGAAAATCCTATTTAACATGAAAATCATGTCTAAAAAATCATGAAACTAAACAATATAAAATTAATTCCATGATTAAATAATAAATAAATGGGATTTGGCGAAAAGTCCCCATAATCAAGGAAAGTACAAGGAAACATTATAATATATTGAACTTCAAAATGCATAGATACTTTATGGATGTATCAATCAATTATGTGATTACCAATTTGGTGCTATATATAAACGTTGACAATGTTGTCTTTCTTCCTTGCATGAAAAGGTGTTTATAAAAACTGAAGTGTTGTCGGTCCATGTTCGATTGGCAAAGAGATTAACAAAATAAATGTTACTGTCTTAAAAAATAGACTATTGTATGTCGTATAAATGACCAAGGTGGATTATGAATCCGTGATTTAGAGTCAAAACATCATTTTACTCGCAGATGGTTGTTTAAACTTCTCATCGCGGGGATGGGTTGTGGCAGAATGTTTTGCGAAAGGTTACAAGGCTATATCTCAAGTGCAATGGCTATCAAGTTTAATTTTGAAAGGCTAAATGGTGGAAGTTCTCCGTTGATTTCTCAATATCCATGTAATACTATAGAGTTGGACATAAAATTGTTACGGTTGGTTTTGGGTTACATGATCAAAAATACATTGGTATGTTGGAATGATTTGTTAGAGTGTCTTGTTGAGGTGGGTTTGACGCCTGCACATGACTTGTTCTATGAAATTTACATGCCAATGAAATCTTATCCGCCAATTTACTGTACCAAACATTAGTCCATGTAAACGCACAAATTAATAATGATAATTTTTTCTCACAAAAAAATAATGATATTTTTTTGGAAAATAAAGGTCTTATTAAATAATAGTATCTTTCCTTGGTATTCAAGACGGGTGTTATTCTAGCAAAGGACAATTTCACAAAACAGAATTGGCATGGTAGTAAACCACGTTGTTTTGTCACCAGGATGTGTATTTCAAATGCAGATTCGCGAGTGCGGCGTAGTCATTCAGGTTGCATCAAATTCGTGCCAACTAAGGTATGTTGCAAATCTGTTTGGCAGTTTGCTACAACAATCCATCAAAATTTTAAAGTATATCCTTGTTCCAACAACAACCTTATGTTGGGCAATGTGACCTCGTATTAATGATGTTCTGTTTGATATAAAAAGGAAAAAATCCTTCCTCCCCTATCAGCTTGCATACCCATTGGATTTGCACTTTGTACCATTTGTAACCGTTGGAATACGAGAAGCTCTTCATGGGTGTATCCAACTGGAGCTGACCATTAAACAGGTCTTACCCGGTGTGGATGGCGGTGGAATTTATGTATCGACCCTCGGTTGCATTAGTATGCTTTTTTTTCGCATGCTAAGAGGTTATGTCTAGTTCAACGTTTTTTGCATGTGGGTTGTGTGCATCTTGTTATGTGAAGTATGGGTGTAACTTCCTTAGTTTGTTCTCTTCTTGATGAGTCTTTGATGAGTTTGTAGAAACTCCCTAACAAAAAATATGCTAGTGGTCGGCCTTACCACGACAGAAGATTGGATGGTGGATATAGGCTCCTCCTCGCATGTCACTGGGAAACAATACACTTGAGCCTCGTCTCATTCCCCTTCGAGCTCAAGTATGAGAATTTTTTTGTTGCCAATGGTTCTTGTCTAGCGGTACACACTCCTCATTCTCACCCATTGTAACTTGTTAATGTTCCGGCAAGTTACAATGGGCGAGAGATCTGACCAATCCTGCATTGATTAACTTGATTCCATCGCGGCGAGGCGCAAGCCACGGACTCGCCGTGGCGTAGCGGCGTAGCAACATCCGCTCAATAACGCAGGCAGGACAGGATCGTGTCCGGCAAGAAAAGAGCAGAGCCCGGCCGGCGACAGCACGGCGGCAAGCGCGTATTCTCAGGTAGCAGCATATGCTCTGGATGCCTGGTCGCCGTCCCCGCTTAATCACTGGCAGGCTACCTGAGAACGCTACTGTTAGACTTTGTATAGCTGCCTTTGTATTATACGTGTATATGTACGCCTTACCCCTATATATATATGAGATATGCCACCCCTAGAGGGTTGAGCAAGTTCCCACAACAACGTTGTTTTACATGGTATCAGCCTAACATCGATCCGCCTACCCCTAACCCTAGCGCCGCCGCCGCCTTAAACCCTAAGCGCCGCGCCGCCGCCTCTCCCCACCATGACCGCTTCCGCATCGGGCACCACGAGCTCCGGGCTTCTTCCCGCATCGCTCGCTGCCCTCCTCAACGCGCCTCCGTCCCCGCTTGCTCCCCAGGCGCCGCAGTTCTTCGGCACCACCGCCGTTGGCTCCATGTACTCGGCACCGCCTCCGCCGCCGAGCACCGTTGCCGCGGCCACTCTTCTCGCCGCCTCGTCTGCGGCCTCCACGGCGTCTCTCGGCGCCGCCACAGCGGGAACATCCGCCACAGCGGGTTCACCCGCCACCGCCCTCCCGATGTTGGACACGGGGGTCGCCACAACTGCCCTCTCCGTCGTGCCGACGGCGTCGGGGGGCTCCGCTGCCTCGGCCTCGCCCGGGATGCAGCCTCCTCCACCCATGCCCGCGCCCTTGGCGCCGGCCCCCGCTGTCGCGCCTACCGTGTACGCCACGGCTGCACCGGGGTCGGCCGCGGTACCGGCGGCGCCGTTTCACTTCGCCAACCAGATCACCATCCGGCTAACCCCGGACAACTATTTGTTCTGGCGTGCTAAGGTGTTGCCGCTGCTCCGCAGCCATGAGCTTCTTGGGTATGTTGATGGTTCTCTTCCATGTCCTCCTCAGGTGATCATGACCGTGCAAGGCCCCGCCATCAATCCAGACCACCGCGTTTGGGTTCAGCAGGACCAGGCGATCCTCTCCGCCATCCAGGGCTCCCTAGGTGAGGGAGTCGCTGGCCTTGTCCTCTTTGCCGCCACCTCCAGGGACGCATGGACGACGCTGGAGCACGCGTTCGCCAACGTCTCCACCTCCCGCACCATGGCCCTTCGTCGGCAGCTCGGTGAAATCAAGAAGCTCGACTCCTCTGCCTCCACCTACTTCAACAAGATCAAGGTGGTGGCGGATACGCTTGCCTCGCTTGGTCAGCCACTCCGCGATGAGGAGTTCGCCTGCTTCATCATCCAAGGGCTCGACTCCGACTACGACAACCTGGCGGAAGCAGTCAATGGCGCCACGACGCCGCTGCCTCCCCACGAGCTTTACTCGCGCCTCATGTTCACGGAGCAGCGTGTCGAGGCCCGTCGCGCCGCTGGTGTCATCACCGACCAGTCCGCGGCGCACTGGGCCAACCGTGGCCAGCGTCCGCCTGCACCTCCCGGCGCTGGCTCGGCGCCCCCGCCGGCGGCCAAACCCGCCCCACCCCCTGCACCGACCACGGGTGGCGGGCGCGCCGGCGACACTCGCGTCTGTCAGCTGTGCGGACGTCCGGGGCACCTCGCCTCCAAGTGCCACCGCCGTTTTCAGCGCAGTTTTCTGGGCATCGGCAACAATGGGCAGGGCAATGAACGTCAGGCTCAGCTCGCCGACTTTGGCCCTCCCCCTGTCGCCCCTGCTGCCTTTGCCGCGACTAAGGGCAAGGAGCATGTCCAGGGGTCCACTCCGTCCTACCCCATCGATCCTGCGTGGTACATGGATACTGGCGCCACCGACCATCTGACGAGTGAGCTTCAAAAGCTTACCACCCACCAGCCCTACTATGGTACCGATAAGGTTCACACCGCCAATGGCGCAGGTATTCCCATCTCTCATATTGGCCAAGCATCTCTTTTGACTAGTCTTCCTAGTAGACAGCTTCATCTTCGCAATGTTTTACGGGTTCCCTCGGTCACTCGTAATTTGTTATCTGTTCCAAAACTCACTCTTGATAATAATGTCCTATGTGAATTTCACCCGTTTGATCTTCTTATTAAGGATCGAGCCACCCGGGACGTTCTGCTTAGTGGTCGCCTCAGCCAAGGGTTGTACCGCCTGGAGGATCCTACTCTCTCTCGTGTCTTCAGCGGGATTCGAGTATCATCATCACAGTGGCACTCTCGCCTTGGTCATCCTGCCACTCCCATAGTGCGCCATATTCTCCACCGTCATGAGCTGCCACTAGAGTCTAGCAATAAAGAGTTAGGTGTGTGTGATGCCTGTCAACAAGGCAAGAGTCATCAGCTACCATTTGTTTCCTCTACTAGAGAAGTAAAGAGTCCTCTTGAGATTGTGTTTTCAGATGTATGGGGTCCTGCCCAAACCTCTGTTAGTGGTCACAACTATTATGTGAGTTTCATTGATGCTTATAGTCGCTTTACTTGGCTTTATCTCATTAAGCGCAAATCTGATGTGTTTGATATATTTGTTCAGTTTCAAAAGCATGTTGAACGACTTCTCCAGCATAAGATTATTCATGTTCAGTCTGATTGGGGGGGCGAGTATCGCAACCTCAACACATTCTTTAGCAAGCTTGGAGTTTCTCATCGTGTCTCATGCCCACATACACATCAGCAGAACGGTGCCGTTGAGCGTAAACATCGTCACATAGTTGAGACTGGGCTTACTCTTCTTGCTCATGCCTCTGTACCTTTTCGGTTTTGGAGTGATGCATTTGCTACTGCATGCTTTCTTATTAACCGTCTACCTACACGAGTGCTTCATATGAAAACCCCCATTGAGCTTCTCTTGCATGAAATTCCTGACTACACATTTCTCAAGGTTTTTGGGTGTGCTTGTTGGCCTCACCTTCGCACCTACAATAGTCGCAAACTTGAGTTTCGATCTAAAAAATGTGTATTCCTTGGGTATAGTTCTCTTCACAAAGGCTACAAGTGCCTTCATGTACCGACTAATCGTGTCTACATATCACGAGATGTTGTTTTTGATGAGAATGTCTTCCCATTTTCTACCATGCCACAACCATCCACTAGCGATACACTCATGCATTCATCCTCCATTCTGCCTGGCCAATTTGAAGATGTTGCATATGCGCCTGTGTTGTTGCCTAATCATGGTGCAGGTATTGGTCGCGGAGCACGCCTGGAGCTTCTTCCCGACTGCGCTGCATCCCCGGTGCCGCACGTCGATCCGGCCATGCATGTGCATGCCCCGGGTCCCGCGCCCGTCATGGCGCCATCGCCCCCTGGTGCTTCCTCACACAGCACGCCTACGGCGTCCGCGCGCACGTGTCCAGCCGGTGTCGCGCTGGCCCGCTCCGCCTCCCCATCGCCCGGGCCGTGCTCGCCTGGGCCTGGGCCCTCGTCGCCCTCGACGCCGCCTCGGGTGGCGACTCCCCCTGCTTCGCCCAGGTCCGCCCAGCATTCGTCGCCGCCCACTACGCCTGGGTCGGCCTCGCCTGCCTCGCCGTCGCCTTCATCAGCAGCGTCTCCACCACCAGCAGCCCCGCCTCCACCTGTACCTGCTGCCTCGCGACCTCATACGCGCAGTCGCAGTGGCATTGTTTGCCCTAAGGAGCGCACCGACGGCACTGTTGCATGGCTGGCAGCCTGCATGGCTCATGTTGTGGATGATCCCACTGCTGAACCTCGCAGTTATCAAGCCGCTATGACCATTCCTCATTGGCGGGCTGCTATGGAGCAGGAGTATCAGGCTCTTCTTCAGAATGAGACCTGGACGCTTGTTCCTCCTCCCCCATGTGTCAACGTCATTGACTCGAAGTGGGTATTCAAAGTGAAGAAACATGCTGACGGCTCTATCGAGCGCTACAAAGCTCGTCTTGTTGCCAAGGGATTCAAACAGCGTCATGGGCTTGACTATGAGGACACCTTCAGTCCCGTTATCAAGCCTACAACCATTCGGCTCCTCCTGTCTTTGGCAGTCTCCCGCGGTTGGTGTCTTCGACAGCTGGATGTTCAGAATGCATTCCTTCATGGTCTTCTTGAGGAAGAAGTCTACATGCGGCAGCCCCCAGGATTTGTTAGTCCTGATCAGCCACATCATCTGTGTCGACTGACTAAGGCTCTGTATGGATTGAAGCAAGCACCGCGTGCTTGGCACGCTCGCCTGGCTTCTGCTCTTCATACTCATGGCTTCATCCCCTCGAAGGCCGACACATCGCTGTTTCTGTTTCAGCGACCTCGTGTGACTATGTACCTACTGGTCTATGTCGATGATATTATCTTGGTCAGTTCCTCACCGACAGCTGCTACTGCTCTCATTTCTGCTCTTGGTGCTGATTTTGCTGTCAAAGATTTGGGTCAATTGCACTTCTTCTTGGGTATTGAGGTTGCTCATCAGTCTACGGGTCTGGCTCTCACTCAGAAGAAGTATTCTCTGGATCTCTTGCGCCGTGCTGGTATGCTCAAGTGTAAGATGTCGCCCACGCCCATGTCTTCTACGGACAAGCTTTCAGCCACTGATGGTGTTCTCCTATCTTCTGAGGATGCCACGGAGTATTGCAGTATTGTTGGTGGCTTGCAGTATCTGACCATCACACGTCCGGACTTGTCCTATGCTGTCAACCGAGTGTGCCAGTATTTACATGCTCCTACTGATATGCATTGGTCTGCTGTCAAACGCATCTTGCGTTATGTCAGTCACACGTCCTCGTTTGGTCTTCATCTCCGGGCTAGTTCATCAGGTGTTCTGTCTGCGTTCTCTGATGCTGATTGGGCTGGGTGTCCAGACGACAGGCGATCCACGGGGGTTATCTTTGTGTTCCTAGGTCCTAATTTGATCGCACGGAGAGCACGCAAGCAAGCCAACTTTGTTTCTCGCGAGCACGATGAAAGCCGAATATAAGGCTGTTGCCGATGCAACTGCTGAGCTCATATGGGTTGAGTCCCTTCTTCAGGAATTGGGTGTCTCTCAACCTCGTCCACCGGTCCTTTGGTGCGACAACATCGGTGCCATGTTTCTTTCATCTAATCCGGTGTTTCATGCACGGACCAAGCACATAGAAATTGATTTTCATTTTGTGAGGGAACGTGTCTCGAAGAAGCTACTACAAATCAAGTTCATCTCATCAAAGGATCAACTTGCGGACATCTTCACCAAGCCTCTATCTTTACCCATGTTTGAGGTCTGTAGGCGCAATCTCAACCTTCATGCTACTTCAGGAGTGAGTTGAGATTGAGGGGGGGTGTTAGACTTTGTATAGCTGCCTTTGTATTATACGTGTATATGTACGCCTTACCCCTATATATATATGAGATATGCCACCCCTAGAGGGTTGAGCAAGTTCCCACAACAACGTTGTTTTACAGCTACGTTACCGGGGTCCTAATTAAGCATGGTTGGTTACACGCGAATCACACAGCGCAGCTGAGAGTAACCACTGCTGGAAGGACGACGTAACTACCACTTCCACCGTACGAGCTGGGTGCCTGTATGCCGTTTTGAGCGGCTCCAGTTGATCCAGACAGCATCACTTGTCCGGAAAGTTCAATACAAGGATCACCACACAAAGAGACAAACAAACAAGAAAATCAAGAGTTAATCATGCATATGGAAGCACTACCCATGGAGAGAAATCAGCTACGTGCGGTCGTGCTGCTTTCCGCGGTCATGGTCATGCTGTCGCTGAGCTCATGCTGCGCCTCGTCGGCGGGCGGCGGGCAGCTGCTGCACCCGGTGATACTCATCCCGGGCTCCGGCGGCAACCAGCTGGAGGCGCGGCTCACGGACGACTACAAGCCGTCGAGCCTGACGTGCCGGTTGTGGCCGCCCGTGCGCGGGCGCGGCGGGTGGTTCCGCCTGTGGTTCGACCCGTCCGTCCTGCTCGCGCCCCTCACCCGCTGCTTCGCCGAGCGGATGATGCTCTACTACGACCGCGACGCCGACGACTACCGCAACGCGCCCGGCGTCGAGACCAGGGTCTCCGACTTCGGATCCACCTCCACCCTCCGCTACCTCGACCCAACCCTCAAGTACGCACCTCACCAATTCACAAAGTTCTCTCTTTTCTGTTCATGGTAATGTGCAGGTGTTGCAATGACAATGGCGTGACAAGGCAAATTGACGTGCAGGCTCCTGACAGGGTACATGGACACCCTGGCGAGCACGCTGGAGACGGCGGGGTACGAGGAGGGGCACACCCTCTTCGGCGCGCCGTACGACTTCCGCTACGGCCTGGCCGCGCCGGGGCACCCGTCGCAGGTGGGCAGCGCGTACCTGGACCGCCTCCGGCTGCTAGTGGAATCCGCCTGCGCGGCGAACGGCGGCAGGCCGGCGATCCTCCTGGCGCACAGCCTCGGCGGGCTGTACGCGCTGCAGCTGCTGGCGCGCGCGCCGCTCCCCTGGCGCGCCGCGCACGTCAAGCGCCTGGTCACGCTCTCGGCGCCGTGGGGCGGGTCGGTGCAGGTGATGCTCACCTTCGCGTCCGGGAACACCCTCGGCGTGCCGTTCGTGGACGCGTCGCTCATCCGCGCAGAGCAGCGCAGCTCCGAGAGCAACCTCTGGCTGCTGCCCACGCCCAAGGTCTTCGGCAACACCACGCTCGTCGTCTCGGAGCGCCACAACCGGACCTACTCCGCCAAGAACGTCACGCAGTTCCTGCAGGACATCGGGTTCGCCGAGGGCGTGGAGCCCTACCGGGCGCGGACGCGGCCGCTCGGCGAGGCCCTGCCGGAGCCCGGCGTGCCGGTCACGTGCCTCGTGGGCACCGGCGTCGACACGGTGGAGAGCCTCGTGTTCGGGGAGGAAGGGTTCGACGCGGGGCCTGTCAAGGTGGTGTACGGCGACGGTGACGGGACGGTGAACCTGGCCAGCCTCGTGGGGCCGATCAAGGCCTGGTCCGACTCGCCGGCGCAGATCATCGAGGTGGTGGAGCTGCCCAAGGTGTCGCACACCGGCATCCTCAAGGACAAGAGCGCGCTCGAGCAGATCCTCCGGATTGTCGATTCCATCAATCGAAACGCCACGAGCACGAGCCCGCGTCAGTCCACTTAACTAGAACACTTTTTATCGATTAGATTTGGGAATTTACACTACGGAGTAATTTGGTTTGTGCCATTAATTATTTGCTAGTTACATAAATGTCATTGTTTTGTTGGTTTTCATTAGAGGTAAAGTATTTGACATGCCACGGCTGGAAGAATTGTTGTATATACTCCCTCCTGCCTATTTTATGTTGCGCATTATTTTTCGTGCAAGTTAAACTGTGCAAACTTTAAACCAAAATATAGATAATAATAGAAAAGATCCACTATGACAAATGCATATAATATGAAAATATATTTCATGACAATTTAAAAAATAGTATTCGTCGGTTGTATATGTTTATATTTTTATTAATATAGATGATAAAAACTTTCCGAAGTTTGACTTTAACTAAACCTTATATGCAACATATTTTGAAAAGAAGGGAGTACATTCAAGTTTTGGCTGATCCCGCACAATCTGTATCAATATACATTCAAGTTTTGCCAAATCCCAGACAATCTTTCTGGGACGGAAGGAGTAACATCGACACGACAACTAACATATCGTGTGATGGTTATCGTGTGATGGTTAGAAGAGTAGTAACATCCACAGCCCACCAAAGATTATACCTCGGGATTGATATTTTGGTATCTTATAAAAGCATATCTATTAGATCAGTTTTTTTTGGCATGCTTGCACCCATATAAGTGAGTATATATACGTATTTGTAAGCGTCTGCCGTTGTTACATGTTTCGCAAAATAAAAATGTTAACCACACGTGAAGGTATGAATTTACATGCATTTGTGCAGTTTGAGTCTACTAGAGCAAAGCTGAACATGAAAAGTTTCCACTAAAATAAATTTACTTCCCATCATAAATCATAAACTTTTGACTCTCTCTAGTTCATATTACTTGTCACTAGTATGGATATCTAAAATTAGAATGTGCCTAGATACATCCATATTAGGGACAATTAGTATGAATAAGAGGGAGTACATGATTTTGAACATGTAACCCCCCTCCCTCCCCCCCCCCCGCCAAAAATATCACTTTTGAAATTATGTATACAAGTTTTCCTTCTACTCCCTCCATTCTAAAATATAAGATATATAAGTTTAGTCGAAAGTCAACATCTTCAAAGTTTAACCAAGTTTATATAAAAAAAATGAACATCCAAAATACTAAATTAATACTCATCCAATTTGAAAAAAAGTGCCGGAAGTGCACTTTTTGCAAAACAGTCCTCTTGTTTCTCTCACCCTGTAGTCCACACCACACCGAACATATCCCACACATCGCCCACCCCCACTTCGCTCAGGTTGCCCACAAGCCCTCTCTGCTCCACCATGAAGCTCCCCTCCTAGGAGCCGAGCTCACATCGCCTTCCCACCATGATCTCTTCCCCTCGCCGCGCTACCTACCCTCTTCGCTACGCTTTCGTCCCTCGCCACGCCGCACACTACTAGGAAAAGGCCTAGCCATAGAATGCTAGAAGTGGCGCACTGATACGTCTCCGACGTATCGATAATTTCTTATGTTCCATGCCACATTATTGATGATATCTACATGTTTTATGCACACTTTATGTCATATTCGTGCATTTTCTGGAACTAACCTATTAACAAGATGCCGCAGTGCCAGTTCCTGTTTTCTGCTGTTTTTGGTTTCAGAAATCCTAGTAACGAAATATTCTCGGAATCGGACGAAATCAACGCCCAGGTTCCTATTTTGCCCGGAAGCATCCAGAACACCCGAGAGCCGCCAGAGGGAAGCCCTGGGGGCCCCACACTACACCCTGGCGCGGCCAGAGGGGGGGCCGCGCCGCCCTATAGTGTGGGCCCCCCAGAAGTCCACCGACCTTGCCCTTCCGCCTATTTAAAGCCTCCGTCGCGAAAACCCTGAGACGATCGACGAAACCAGAGAAAATCTTCCAGAGCCGCCGCCATCGCGAAGCCAAGATCTGGGGGACAGGAGTCTCTGTTCCGGCACGCCGCCGGGACGGGGAAGTGCCCCCGGAAGGCTTCTCCATCAACACCACCGCCATCTTCATCACCGCAGCTGCTCCCATGAGGAGGGAGTAGTTCTCCATCGAGGCTCGGGGCTGTACCGGTAGCTATGTGGTTAATCTCTCTCCTATGTACTTCAATACAATGATCTCATGAGCTGCTTTACATGATTGAGATTCATATGAGCTTTGTATCGCTACTAGTTGTGTGCTACTCATGTGATGTTATTAAAGTAGTCTATTCCTCCTGCATGGTGTAAAGGTGACTAGTGTGTGCACCATGTGGTTCTTGTCGTAGGCTATGATCATGATCTCTTGTAGATTGTGGAGTTAATTATCATTATGATAGTATTGATGTGATCTATTCCTCCTTCATAGTGTAATATGGACAGTGTGTGCACTATGTTAGTTCTTGGTTTATTTTGCAATGATCTATTATGCTCTAAGGTTATTTAAATATGAACATTGAATTGTGGAGCTTGTTAACTCCGGCATTGAGGGTTCGTGTAATCCTACGTAATGTGTTCATCATCCAACAAAAGAGTGTATGTAGCACATATGAGAAAGAGTTATTTATTATGCGATCAATGTTGAGAGTGTCCACTAGTGAAAGTGTAATCCCTAGGCCTTGTTCCTAAATACTGCTATCGCTGCTTGTTTACTGTTTTACTGCGTTACTACTGCTGCAATACTACCACCATCAACTACACGCCAGCAAGTTATTTTCTGGCACCATTGCTACTGCTCATATATATTCATACCACATGTATTTCACTATCTCTTCGCCGAACTAGTGCACCTATTAGGTGTGTTGGGGACACAAGAGACTTCTTGCTTTGTGGTTGCAGGGTTGCATAAGAGGGATATCTTTGACCTCTTCCTCCCTGAGTTCGATAAACCTTGGGTGATCCACTTAAGGGAAAACTTGCTGCTGTTCTACAAACCTCTGCTCTTGGAGGCCCAACACTGTCTACAGGAAAAGGAGGGGGCGTAGACATCAAGCTATTTTCTAGCGCCGTTGCCGGGGAGGAAAGGTAAAAGGTACTCACACTCCGGATCTCGGCTACTAAGCTATTTTCCGGCGCCTTGTAAGTACTCGAAGCTATTTCCTTTAGATCCTGCAATTGCATCTTTTTGTTTCTTGTTTACACTAGTAAGGCATAATGGAAAACAACAAAAATATGAGAGATCTTTATGAACTTTATCTTGAATTAGGACATGATGTGTTTGAAGAGAAAATTAAAAAACCCATGGAACTTTATATGCATGCTAATGGGAATGTTATTGATAAAATGCTTTGAACACTATTGTTGCTAATGCTATGGAAAATTCTAAGCTTGGGGAAGCTGGTTTTGATGAGCATGATCTTTTTAGTCCCCCAAGAATTGAGGAGGAAATTTACTTTGATGATTCTTTACCTCCTATTTATGATGATTATAATGATAGTAGTCTTTTGTTGCCACCTGTTATGGAGGATAAATTTGATTATGATTACAATATGCCTCCTATATTTGATGATGAGAATAATAATGATAGCTACTTTGTTGAATTTGCTCCCGCTATTACTAATAAAATTGATTATGCTTATGTTGAGAGTAGTAATAATTTTATGCATGAGACTCATGATAAGAATGCTTTATGTGATAGTTATATTGTTGAGTTTGCTCATGACACTACTGAAAGCTATTATGAGAGAGGAAAATATGGTTGTAGAAATTTTCATGTTACTAAAATGCCTCTCTATGTGCCGAAATTTTTGAAGCTACACTTGTTTTATCTTCCTGATCTTATCATTTTGCTCTTCATGAATTTATTTGTGTACAAGATTCCTTTTCATAGGAAGCATGTTAGACTTAAATGTGTTTTGAATTTGCCTCTTGATGCTCTCTTTTGCTTCAAATACTATTTCTTGTGAGTGCATCACCAAAACTGCTGAGCCCATCTTAATGGCTATAAAGAAAGAACTTCTTGGGAGATAACCCATGTGTTATTTTGCTACAGTACTTTGTTTTATATTTGTGTCTTGGAAGTTGTTTACTACTGTAGCAACCTCTCCTTATCTTAGTTTTATGTTTTGTTGTGCCAAGTAAAGTCTTTGATAGTAAAGTCAATACTAGATTTGGATTACTGCGCAGAAACTGTTTTCTTGCTGTCATGAATCTGGGCAAAATTCTCTGTAGGTAACTCAGAAAATTATGCCAATTTACGTGAGTGATCCTCAGATATGTACGCAACTTTCATTCAATTTGAGCATTTTCATTTGAGCAAGTCTGGTGCCTCGATAAAATTCGTCAATACGAACTGTTCTGTTTTGACAGATTCTGCCTTTTATTTCACATTGCCTCTTCTGCTATGTTGGATGAATTTCTTTGATCCATGAATGTCCAGTAGCTTTGGGCAATGTCCAGAAGTGTTAAGAATGATTGTGTCACCTCTGAACATGTGAATTTTTGATTATGCACTAACCCTCTAATGAGTTTGTTTCGAGTTTGGTGTGGAGGAAGTTTTCAAGGGTCAAGAGAGGAGGATGATATACTATGATCAAGAAGAGTGAAGAGTCTAAGCTTGGGGATGCCCCGGTGGTTCATCCCTGCATATTTCAAGAGGACTCAAGCATCTAAGCTTGGGGATGCCCAAGACATCCCCTTCTTCATCGACAAATTATCAGGTTCCTTCTCTTGAAACTATATTTTTATTCGGTCACATCTTATGTACTTTACTTGGAGCGTCTGTATGTTTCTTGTTTTTGTTTTTGTTTGAATAAATGCTAGTGTGGGAGAGAGACACGCTCCGCTGTAGCATATGGACAAGTATGTCCTTAGTTTCTACTCATAGTATTCATGGCGAAGTTTCTTCTTCGTTAAATTGTTATATGGTTGGAATTGGAAAATGATACATGTAGTAATTGCTATAAATGTCTTGGGTAATGTGATACTTGGCAATTGTTGTGCTCATGTTTAAGCTCTTGCATCATATACTTTGCACCCATTAATGAAGAAATACATAGAGCATGCTAAAATTTAGTTTGCATATTTGGTCTCTCTAAGGTCTAGATAATTTCTAGTATTGAGTTTGAACAACAAGGAAGACGGTGTAGAGTCTTATAATGTTTTCAATATGTCTTTTATGTGAGTTTTGCTGCACCGTTCATCCTTGTGTTTGTTTCAAATAACCTTGCTAGCCTAACCTTGTATCGAGAGGGAATACTTCTCATGCATCCAAAATACTTGGGCCAACCACTATGCCATTTGTGTCCACCATACCTACCTACTACATGGTATTTCTCCGCCATTCCAAAGTAAATTGCTTGAGTGCTACCTTTAAATTTCCACTCTTCACCTTTACAATATATAGCTCATGGGACAAATAGCCTAAAAACTATTGTGGTATTGAATATGTACTTATGCACTTTATCTCTTATTAAGTTGCTTGTTGTGCGATAACCTTGTTCCTGGGGACGCCATCAACTACTCTTTGTTGAATATCATGTGAGTTGCTATGCATGTTCGTCTTGTCTGAAGTAAGAGAGATCTACCACCTTATGGTTAAGCATGCATATTGTTAGAGAAGAACATTGGGCCGCTAACTAAAGCCATGATTCATGGTGGAAGTTTCAGTTTTGGACATATATCCTCAATCTTATATGAGAAAATTATTAATTGTTGTTACATGCTTATGCATAAAAGAGGAGTCCATTATCTGTTGTCTATGTTGTCCCGGTATGGATGTCTAAGTTGAGAATAATCAATAGCGAGAAATCCAATGCGAGCTTTCTCCTTAGACCTTTGTACAGGCGGCATAGAGGTACCCCTTTGTGACACTTGGTTAAAACATGTGCATTGTGATGATCCGGTAGTCCAAGCTAATTAGGACAAGGTGCGGGCACTATTAGTATACTATGCATGAGGCTTGCAACTTGTAAGATATAATTTACATGATACATATGCTTTATTACTACCGTTGACAAAATTGTTTCATGTTTTCAAAATCAAAGCTCTAGCACAAATATAGCAATCGATGCTTTTCCTCTATGGAGGACCATTCTTTTACTTTCATTGTTGAGTCAGTTCACCTATTTCTCTCCACCTCAAGAAGCAAACACTTGTGTGAGCTGTGCATTGATTCCTACATACTTGCATATTGCACTTATTATATTACTCTATGTTGACAATATCCATGAGATATACATGTTACAAGTTGAAAGCAACCGCTGAAACTTAATCTTCCTTTGTGTTGCTTCAATACCTTTACTTTGAATTATTGCTTTATGAGTTAACTCTTATGCAAGACTTATTGATGCTTGTCTTGAAGTACTATTCATGAAAAGTCTTTGCTATATGATTCACTTGTTTACTCATGTCATATACATTGTTTTGATCGCTGCATTCACTACATATGCTTTACAAATAGTATGATCAAGTTTATGATGGCATGTCACTCCAGAAATTATCTTTGTTATCGTTTTACCTGCTCGGGACGAGCAGAACTAAGCTTGGGGATGCTGATACGTCTCCGACGTATCGATAATTTCTTATGTTCCATGCCACATTATTGATGATATCTACATGTTTTATGCACACTTTATGTCATATTCGTGCATTTTCTGGAACTAACCTATTAACAAGATGCCGCAGTGCCGGTTCTGTTTTCTGCTGTTTTTGGTTTCAGAAATCCTAGTAACGAAATATTCTCGGAATCGGACGAAATCAACGCCCAGGTTCCTATTTTGCCTGGAAGCATCCAGAACACCCGAGAGCCGCCAGAGGGAAGCCCTGGGGGCCCCACACTACACCCTGGCGCGGCCAGAGGGGGGGCCGCGCCGCCCTATAGTGTGGGCCCCCCAGAAGTCCACCGACCTTGCCCTTCCGCCTATTTAAAGCCTCCGTCGCGAAAACCCTGAGACGATCGACGAAACCAGAGAAAATCTTCCAGAGCCGCCGCCATCGCGAAGCCAAGATCTGGGGGACAGGAGTCTCTGTTCCGGCACGCCGCCGGGACGGGGAAGTGCCCCCGGAAGGCTTCTCCATCAACACCACCGCCATCTTCATCACCGCAGCTGCTCCCATGAGGAGGGAGTAGTTCTCCATCGAGGCTCGGGGCTGTACCGGTAGCTATGTGGTTAATCTCTCTCCTATGTACTTCAATACAATGATCTCATGAGCTGCTTTACATGATTGAGATTCATATGAGCTTTGTATCGCTACTAGTTGTGTGCTACTCATGTGATGTTATTAAAGTAGTCTATTCCTCCTGCATGGTGTAAAGGTGACTAGTGTGTGCACCATGTGGTTCTTGTCGTAGGCTATGATCATGATCTCTTGTAGATTGTGGAGTTAATTATCATTATGATAGTATTGATGTGATCTATTCCTCCTTCATAGTGTAATATGGACAGTGTGTGCACTATGTTAGTTCTTGGTTTATTTTGCAATGATCTATTATGCTCTAAGGTTATTTAAATATGAACATTGAATTGTGGAGCTTGTTAACTCCGGCATTGAGGGTTCGTGTAATCCTACGTAATGTGTTCATCATCCAACAAAAGAGTGTATGTAGCACATATGAGAAAGAGTTATTTATTATGCGATCAATGTTGAGAGTGTCCACTAGTGAAAGTGTAATCCCTAGGCCTTGTTCCTAAATACTGCTATCGCTGCTTGTTTCTTCGTTTCTTTGCGTTACTACTGCTGCAATACTACCACCATCAACTACACGCCAGCAAGTTATTTTCTGGCACCATTGCTACTGCTCATATATATTCATACCACATGTATTTCACTATCTCTTCGCCGAACTAGTGCACCTATTAGGTGTGTTGGGGACACAAGAGACTTCTTGCTTTGTGGTTGCAGGGTTGCATAAGAGGGATATCTTTGACCTCTTCCTCCCTGAGTTCGATAAACCTTGGGTGATCCACTTAAGGGAAAACTTGCTGCTGTTCTACAAACCTCTGCTCTTGGAGGCCCAACACTGTCTACAGGAAAAGGAGGGGGCGTAGACATCACGCACCACCAAAAAGTGGTGCTCCATCGCTAGCAATGTTACCAGTGGCGCAGCGAGTGAGTAGTGCGCCACCACTAGGGATGGTCATGGTTTGACCACCACCCCACACTTAGCAATGGCGCACCAAGCATAGATCGCCACTACGCTATTTGAGGTAGCAGTGGCGCACCTATGTTAAATGCGCCATTGCTAAGTGTGGGTTGAGGGTATAGAGATGGGCAGGAATTACCAGTGGCGCACCACATATAGGTGCGCCACTCCCCCCACGTGGGTCGCCTTTTAGGTTTTGAAAATAAATAAAGAAATAGATAGAAATTCCAAAAATAAAATCCATGGAGATGCCCACGTATTAAGTCATCTAGTTTTAATGAGAATTACTAAACATGAATTTTGACTTTTTTTTTTGCAAAATGGCGTCATGTTTCGGAAAAACGAGATTTCTTGCTGCATACGACCTCCGATGAAAAACTTTTTTATATGAACATGTATGTACGTGAAAGATTTCGGTAAAATCTTTTCGATATGAAAATGTTCCGTTTAGAGAATTTTTAGATTTCCAAAAATCAAAAAGGAAACAAGACTTTAATGAGGTTTTAGATTTCGGGCAGAAATTTCAAAAAAAGATAAAATAGCACTGGAGCATGATACGTCTCCGACGTATCGATAATTTCTTATGTTCCATGCCACATTATTGATGATATCTACATGTTTTATGCATACTTTATGTCATTATTATGCGTTTTCCGGAACTAACCTATTGACGAGATGCCGAAGGGCCGATTCTTTATTTCTGCTGTTTTTGGTTTCAGAAATCCTAGTAAGAAAATATTCTCGGAATCGGACGAAATCAACGCCCAGGCTCCTATTTTTCCACGAAGCTTCCAGAAGTCCGAAGGGGAAACGAAGTGGGGCCACGAGGTGGGGACACAGTAGGGCGGCGCGGCCCAAGCCCTGGCCGCGCCGGCCTAGTGTGTGGCCCCACCAGGACTCTACCGACCTTGCCCTTCCGCCTACTTAAAGTCTCCGTCGCGAAAACCCTACTACGTTCGACGAAACCAAAGAAAACCTTCCAGAGCCGCCGCCATCGCGAAGCCAAGATCTGGGGGACAGGAGTCTCTGTTCCGGCACGCCGCCGGGACGGGGAAGTGCCCCCGGAAGGCTTCTCCATCGACACCACCGCCATCTTCATCAACGCTGCTGTCTCCCATGAGGAGGGAGTAGTTCTCCATCGAGGCTCGGGGCTGTACCGGTAGCTATGTGGTTCATCTCTCTCCTATGTACTTCAATACAATAATCTCATGAGCTGCCTTACATGATTGAGATTCATATGATGATGCTTGTAATCTAGATGTCATTATGCTAGTCAAGTGGATTTTACTTATGTGATCTCCGGAGACTCCTTGTCCCACGTGTGTAAAGGTGACAGTGTGTGCACCGTGTGGGTCTCTTAGGCTATATTTCACAGAATACTTATTCACTGTTATGAATGGCATAGTGAAGTGCCTATTTATATCTCTTTATGATTGCAATGTGTTTTGTATCACAATATATCTGTGTGCTACTCTAGTGATGTTATTAAAGTAGTTTATTCCTCCTGCACGGTGTAATGGTGACAGTGTGTGCATCGTGTAGTACTTGGCGTAGGCTATGATTGTGATCTCTTGTAGATTATGAAGTTAACTATTGCTATGATGGTATTGATGTGATCTATGCCTCCTTTCATAGTGTGAAGGTGACAGTGTGCATGCTATGTTAGTACTTGGTTTGGTTATGTTGATCTGTCATGCACTCTAAGGTTACTTAAATATGAACATTGAATATTGTGGAGCTTGTTAACTCCGGCATTGAGGGTTCGTGTAATCCTACACGATTAGTGGTGTTCATCATCCAACAAGAGGGTGTAGAGTCTAGCATCTATCTATTTATTACGTTATGTGATCAATGTTGAGAGTGTCCACTAGTGAAAGTATGATCCCTAGGCCTTGTTCCTAAATATCGCTATCGCTGCTTGTTTCTTGTTTCTGCATTTATACTGCCTGCAATATTACTACCATCAACTGCATGCCAGCAAGCACTTTTCTGGCGCCGTACTACTGCTCATATTCATTCATACCACTTGTATTTCACTATCTCTTCGCCGAACTAGTGCACCTATTAGGTGTGTTGGGGACACAAGAGACTTCTTGCTTTGTGGTTGCAGGGTTGCATGAGAGGGATATCTTTGACCTCTTTCTCCCTGAGTTCGATAAACCTTGGGTGATCCACTTAAGGGAAACTTGCTGTTGTTCTACAAACCTCTGCTCTTGGAGGCCCAACACTGTCTACAAGAATAGAAGCACCCGTAGACATCAAGCACTTTTCTGGCGCCGTTGCCGGGGAGGAAAGGTAAAAGGCACTCATACTTCGGTCCCAGGTAACTAAGTACTTTTCTGTTGCCGTTGTGTGTGTGCTCGAAGCTATTTCCTTTAGATCCTGCAATTGCATCTTTTTGTCTCTTGTTTTACACTAGTAAGGCTTAATGGAAGACAACAACAAAATGAGAGATCTTTATGAACTTTATCTTGAATTAGGACATGATGTGTTTGAAGAGAAAATTAAAAAACCCATGGAACTTATGCATGCTAATGGGAATGTTATTAGTATGAATGCTTTGAACACCATTGTTGCTAATGCTATGGAAGAATTTAAGCTTGCGGAGGTTGGTTTTGATGAAAATGATCTCTTTAGTCCTCCGGGTATTGAGGAGAAAGTTTATGTTGATTATGATATGCCTCCCATATATGATGATTATAATGATAGTGGTCTTTTGGTGCCTGATACGTCTCCGACGTATCGATAATTTCTTATGTTCCATGCCACATTATTGATGTTATCTACATGTTTTATGCACACTTTATGTCATATTCGTGCATTTTCTGGAACTAACCTATTAACAAGATGCCGAAGTGCCGGTTCACATTTTCAACTGTTTTGGTTTCAGAAATCCTAGTAACAAAATATTCTCGGAATTGGACGAAATCAACGCCCAGGTTCCTATTTTCACTGGAAGCATCCAGAACACACGAGAAGGACCAGAGGGGGGCACTGGGCCCCCAGACCATAGGCCGGCGCGGCCCAGGCCCTGGCCGCGCCGCCCTATAGTGTCGTCGCCCCTTCGACCTTCTGACGCTGCCCTTCCGCCTATTTAAAGCCTCCGTCGCGAAAACCCTATCACGTTCGACGAAACCCACAGAAACCTTCCAGAGCCGCCGCCATCGCGAAGCCAAGATCTGGGGGACAGGACTCTCTGTTCCGGCACGCCGCCGGGACGGGGAAGTGCCCCCGGAAGGCTTCTCCATCGACACCGCTGCCATCTCCATCGCCATCTTCATCACCGCTGCTGCTCCCATGAGGAGGGAGTAGTTCTCCATCGAGGCGCGGGGCTGTACCGGTAGCTATGTGGTTAATCTCTCTCCTATGTACTTCAATACAATGATCTCATGAGCTGCTTTACATGATTGAGATCCATATGATGAGCTTTGTATCGCTACTAGTTGTGTGCTACTCATGTGATGTTATTAAAGTAATCTATTCCTCCTGCATGGTGTAAAGGTGACTAGTGTGTGCACCATGTGGTTCTTGTCGTAGGCTATGATCATGATCTCTTGTAGATTGTGGAGTTAATTATCATTATGATAGTATTGATGTGATCTATTCCTCCTTCATAGTGTAATGTGGACAGTGCGTGCACTATGTTAGTTCTTGGTTTATTTTGCAATGATCTATTATGCTCTAAGGTTATTTAAATATGAACATTATTGTGGAGCTTATTAACTCCGGCATTGAGGGTTCGTGTAATCCTACGCAATGTGTTCATCATCCAACAAAAGAGTGTATGTAGCACATATGAGAAAGAGTTATTTATTATGCGATCAATGTTGAGAGTGTCCACTAGTGAAAGTGTAATCCCTAGGCCTTGCTCCTAAATACTGCTATCGCTGCTTGTTTACTGTTTTACTGTGTTACTACTGCTGCAATACTACCACCATCAACTACACGCCAGCAAGCTATTTTCTGGCACCGTTGCTACTGCTACTATTTATTCATACCACCTGTATTTCACTATCTCTTCGCCGAACTAGTGCACCTATTAGGTGTGTTGGGGACACAAGAGACTTATTGCTTTGTGGTTGCAGGGTTGCATGAGAGGGATATCTTTGACCTCTTCCTCCCTGAGTTCGATAAACCTTGGGTGATCCACTTAAGGGAAAACTTGCTGCTGTTCTACAAACCTCTGCTCTTGGAGGCCCAACACTGTCTACAGGAAAAGGAGGGGGCGTAGACATCAAGCTATTTTCTGGCGCCGTTGCCGGGGAGGAAAGGTAAAAGGTACTCACACTCCGGATCTCGGCTACTAAGCTATTTTCGCCTTTGTAAGTACTCGAAGCTATTTCCTTTAGATCCTGCAATTGCAACTTTTTGTTTCTTGTTTACACTAGTTTGGCATAATGGACAAGAATGATCTTCTTATTCTATTTCCTGATTTAAAACATGGATTGTTTGATGCGAAAATTAAAAAACCTATGGAATCTTATTTGCATGCTGGTAGTAATATTAGTATGAACGCTTTGAACACCATTGTTGATAATAATATAGAAAGTTCTAAGCTTGGGGAAGCTGGTTTTCATGATCTTTTTAGTCCCCCAAGCATTGAGGAGAAAATTTTCTTTGATGATACTTTGCCTCCTATTTATGATAATGATATTGGTCTTTTAGTACCACCTGTTATGGAGGATAAATTTGATTATGATTACAATATGCCTCCTATATTTGATGATGAGAATAATAATGATAGCTACTTTGTTGAATTTGCTCCCACTACAACTAATAAAATTGATTATGCTTATGTGGAGAGTAATAATTTTATGCATGAGACTCATGATAAGAATGCTTTATGTGATAGTTATATTGTTGAGTTTGCTCATGACACTACTGAAAGCTATTATGAGAGAGGAAAATATGGTTGTACAAATTTTCATGTTACTAAAATGCCTCTCTATGTGCTGAAATTTTTGAAGCTACACTTGTTTTATCTTCCTGATCTTGTCATTTTGCTCTTCATGAATTTATTTGTGTACAAGGTTCCTTTTCATAGGAAGCATGTTAGACTTAAATGTGTTTTGGATTTGCTTCTTGATGCTCTCTTTTGCTTCAAATACTATTTCTTGCAAGTGCATCATTAAAACTGCTGAGCCCATCTTAATGGCTATAAAGAAAGAACTTCTTGGGAGATAACCCATGTGTTATTTTGCTACAGTACTTTGTTTATATTTGTGTCTTGGAAGTTGTTTACTACTGTAGCAACCTCTCCTTATCTTAGTTTTATATTTTGTTGTGCCAAGTAAAGTCTTTGATAGTAAAGTTCATACTAGATTTGGATTACTGCGCAGTTTTTCAGATTTCTTTGCTGTCACGAATTCCGACCTGCCTCCCTGTAGGTAGCTCAGAAAAATATGCCAATTTACGTGCGTGATCCTCAGATATGTACGCAACTTTCATTCAATTTGGGCATTTTCATTTGAGCAAGTCTGGTGCCATTTTAAAATTCGTCTTTACGTACTGTTCTGTTTTGACAGATTCTGCCTTTTATTTCGCATTGCCTCTTTTGCTATGTTGGATGAATTTCTTTGATCCATTAATGTCCAGTAGCTTTATGCAATGTCCAAAAGTGTTAAGAATGATTGTGTCACCTCTGAACATGTGAGTTTTTGATTATGCACTAACCCTCTAATGAGTTGTTTCGAGTTTGGTGTGGAGGAAGTTTTCAAGGATCAAGAGAGGAGTATGATGCAATATGATCAAGGAGAGTGAAAGCTCTAAGCTTCGGGATGCCCCGGTGGTTCACCCCTGCATATTCTAAGAAGACTCAAGCGTCTAAGCTTGGGGATGCCCAAGGCATCCCCTTCTTCATCGACAAATTATCAGGTTCCTCCCCTGAAACTATATTTTTATTCCGTCACATCTTATGTGCTTTACTTGGAGCGTCTGTGTGCTTTTGTTTTTGTTTGTGTTTGAATAAATTGGATTACATCATACTTGTGTGGGAGAGAGACACGCTCCGCTGGTTCGTATGAACACATGTGTTCTTAGCTCATAATATTCATGGCGAAGTTTCCTCTTCGTTAAATTGTTATATGGTTGGAATTGGAAAATGATACATGTAGTAATTGCTATAATGTCTTGGGTAATGTGATACTTGGCAATTGTTGTGCTCATGTTTAAGCTCTTGCATCATATACTTTGCACCCATTAGTGAAGAAATACATAGATCATGCTAAAATTTGGTTTGCATATTTGGTCTCTCTAAAGTCTAGATAATTTCTAGTATTGAGTTTGAACAACAAGGAAGACGGTGTAGAGTCTTATAATGTTTTCAATATGTCTTTTATGTGAGCTTTGCTGCACCGGTTCATCCTTGTGTTTGTTTCAAATAACCTTGCTAGCCTAAAACTTGTATCGAGAGGGAATACTTCTCATGCATCCAAAATACTTGAGCCAAACACTATGCCATTTGTGTCCACCATACCTACCTACTACATGGTATTTCCTGCCATTCCAAAGTAAATTGCTTGAGTTCTACCTTTAAAATTCCATCATTCACCTTACAATATATAGCTCATGGGACAAATAGCTTAAAAACTATTGTGGTATTGAATATGTACTTATGCACTTTATCTCTTATTAAGTTGCTTGTTGTGCGATAACCATGTTTCTGGGGACGCCATCAACTACTCTTTGTTGAATTTCATGTGAGTTGCTATGCATGTTCGTCTTGTCTGAAGTAAGAGAGATCTACCACCTTATGGTTAAGCATGCATATTGTTAGAGAAGAACATTGGGCCGCTAACTAAAGCCATGATCCATGGTGGAAGTTTCAGTTTTGGACATATATCCTCAATCTCATATGAGAAAATTATTAATTGTTGTTACATGCTTATGCATAAAAGAGGAGTCCATTATCTGTTGTCTATGTTGTCCCGGTATGGATGTCTAAGTTGAGAATAATCAATAGCGAGAAATCCAATGCGAGCTTTCTCCTTAGACCTTTGTACAGGCGGCATAGAGGTACCCCTTTGTGACACTTGGTTAAAACATGTGCATTGTGATGATCCGGTAGTCCAAGCTAATTAGGACAAGGTGCGGGCACTATTAGTATACTATGCATGAGGCTTGCAATTTGTAAGATATAATTTACATGATACATATGCTTTATTACTACCGTTGACAAAAATTGTTTCATGTTTTCAAAATCAAAGCTCTAGCACAAATATAGCAATCGATGCTTTTCCTCTATGGAGGACCATTCTTTTGCTTTCATTGTTGAGTCAGTTCACCTATTTCTCTCCACCTCAAGAAGCAAACACTTGTGTGAACTGTGCATTGATTCCTACATATTTGCATATTGCACTTATTATATTACTCTATGTTGACAATTATCCATGAGATATACATGTTATAAGTTGAAAGCAACCGCTGAAACTTAATCTTCCTATGTGTTGCTTCAATGCCTTTACTTTGAATTATTGCTTTATGAGTTAACTCTTATGCAAGACTTATTGATGCTTGTCTTGAAGTGCTATTCATGAAAAGTCTTTGCTATATGATTCACTTGTTTACTCATGTCATATACATTGTTTTGATCGCTGCATTCATTACATATGCTTTACGAATAGTATGATAAAGGTTATGATGGCATGTCACTGCAGAAATTATCTTTGTTATCGTTTTACCTGCTCGGGACGAGCAGAACTAAGCTTGGGGATGCTGATACGTCTCCGACGTATCGATAATTTCTTATGTTCCATGCCACATTATTGATGTTATCTACATGTTTTATGCACACTTTATGTCATATTCGTCATTTTCTGGAACTAACCTATTAACAAGATGCCGAAGTGCCAGTTCCTGTTTTCTGCTGTTTTTGGTTTCAGAAATCCTAGTAACGAAATATTCTCGGAATTGGACGAAATCAACGCCGAGGTTCCTATTTTTACCGGAAGCATCCAGAACACACGAGAAGGACCAGAGGGGGGGCACTGGGCCCCCAGACCATAGGCCGGCGCGGCCCAGGCCCTGGCCGCGCCGCCCTATAGTGTCGTCGCCCCTTCGACCTTCTGACGCTGCCCTTCCGCCTATTTAAAGCCTCCGTCGCGAAAACCCTATCACGTTCGACGAAACCCACAGAAACCTTCCAGAGCCGCCGCCATCGCGAAGCCAAGATCTGGGGGACAGGACTCTCTGTTCCGGCACGCCGCCGGGACGGGGAAGTGCCCCCGGAAGGCTTCTCCATCGACACCGCTGCCATCTCCATCGCCATCTTCATCACCGCTGCTGCTCCCATGAGGAGGGAGTAGTTCTCCATCGAGGCGCGGGGCTGTACCGGTAGCTATGTGGTTAATCTCTCTCCTATGTACTTCAATACAATGATCTCATGAGCTGTTTACATGATTGAGATCCATATGATGAGCTTTGTATCGCTACTAGTTGTGTGCTACTCATGTGATGTTATTAAAGTAATCTATTCCTCCTGCATGGTGTAAAGGTGACTAGTGTGTGCACCATGTGGTTCTTGTCATAGGCTATGATCATGATCTCTTGTAGATTGTGGAGTTAATTATCATTATGATAGTATTGATGTGATCTATTCCTCCTTCATAGTGTAATGTGGACAGTGCGTGCACTATGTTAGTTCTTGGTTTATTTTGCAATGATCTATTATGCTCTAAGGTTATTTAAATATGAACATTATTGTGGAGCTTGTTAACTCCGGCATTGAGGGTTCGTGTAATCCTACGCAATGTGTTCATCATCCAACAAAAGAGTGTATGTAGCACATATGAGAAAGAGTTATTTATTATGCGATCAATGTTGAGAGTGTCCACTAGTGAAAGTGTAATCCCTAGGCCTTGCTCCTAAATACTGCTATCGCTGCTTATTTACTGTTTTACTGTGTTACTACTGCTGCAATACTACCACCATCAACTACACGCCAGCAAGCTATTTTCTGGCACCGTTGCTACTGCTACTATTTATTCATACCACCTGTATTTCACTATCTTTTCGCCGAACTAGTGCACCTATTAGGTGTGTTGGGGACACAAGAGACTTCTTGCTTTGTGGTTGCAGGGTTGCATGAGAGGGATATCTTTGACCTCTTCCTCCCTGAGTTCGATAAACCTTGGGTGATCCACTTAAGGGAAAACTTGCTGCTGTTCTACAAACCTCTGCTCTTGGAGGCCCAACACTGTCTACAGGAAAAGGAGGGGGCGTAGACATCAGTGCCGCCTACTATGGACGATAAGTTTAATTATGATTACAATATGCCTCCTATATTTGATGATGAGAATAATAATGATAGCTACTTTGTTGAATTTGCTCCCACTACAACTAATAAAATTGATTATGCTTATGTTGGGAGTAGTAATAATTTTATGCATGTGAATAAGAATGCTTTATGTGATACTTATATTGTTGAGTTTGTTCATGATGCCTCTGAAAATTATTATGAGAGAGGAAAATATGGTTGTAGAAATTTTCATGTTACTAAAACACCTCTCTATATGCTGAAATTTTTGAAGTTACACTGGTTTTATCTTCCTATGCTTGTTACTTTGCTCTTCATGAACTTGTTTATGTACAAGATTCCTATGCATAGGAAGCATGTTAGAATTAAATGTGTTTTGAATTTTCCTCTTGATGCTCTCTTTTGCTTCAACTATTATTTCTTGCGAGTGCATCATTAAAACTGCTCAGCCCATCTTAATGGCTATAAAGAAAGAACTTCTTGTGAGATAACTCATGTGTTTATTTTTCTACAGTAGCTTTGTTTTATATTTGTGTCTTGGAAGTTGTTACTACTGTAGCAACCTCTCCTTATCTTATTTTATTGCATTGTTGTGCCAAGTAAAGTCTTTGATAGCAAGGTTCATACTAGATTTGGATTACTGCGCAGAAACAGATTGCATGCATCACGAATCTGGGCAGAATTCTCTGTAGGTAACTCAGAAAAATCTGCCAATTTACGTGCGTGATCCTCAGATATGTCGCAACTTTCATTCAATTTGGGCATTTTCATCTGAGCAAGTCTGGTGCCACTTTAAAATTCGTCTTTACGGACTGTTCTGTTTTGACAGATTCTGCCTTTTATTTCGCATTGCCTCTTTTGCTGTGTTGGATGGATTTATTTGTTCCATTGACTTCCAGTAGCTTTGGGCAATGTCCAGAAGTGTTAAGAATGATTGTGTCACCTCTGAACATGTGAATTTTTGATTATGCACTAACCCTCTAATGAGTTTGTTTCGAGTTTGGTGTGGAGGAAGTTTTCAAGGGTCAAGAGAGGAGGATGATATACTATGATCAAGAAGAGTGAAGAGTCTAAGCTTGGGGATGCCCCGGTGGTTCATCCCTGCATATTTCGAGAAGACTCAAGCGTCTAAGCTTGGGGATGCCTTGGGGCATCCCCTTCTTCATCGACAACTTATCAGGTTTCTTTTCTTGAAACTATATTTTTATTCAGTCACATCTTATGTACTTTACTTGGAGCGTCTGTGTGCTTTTGTTTTTGTTTATGTTTGAATAAGTGCATGCTTGTGTGGGAGAGAGACACGCTCCGCTGGTTCATATGAACACATGTGTTCTTAGCTTTTAATGTCCATGGCGAAGGTTGAAACTGCTTCGTTAATTGTTATATGGTTGGAAACGGGAAATGCTACATGTAGTAATTGATAAAATGTCTTGGATAATTTGATACTTGGCAATTGTTGTTCTCATGTTTAAGCTCTTGCATCATATACCTTGCACATATTAGTGAAGAAATACATAGAGCTTACTAAAATTTGGTTTGCATAATTGGTCTCTCTAAGGTCTTGATAATTTCTAGTAAAGAGTTTGAACAACAAGGAAGACGGTGTAGAGTCTTATAATGTTTACAATATGTCTTTTATGTGAGTTTTGCTGCACCGATTCATCCTTATGTTTGTTTCAAATAACCTTGCTAGCCTAAACCTTGTATCGAGAGGGAATACTTCTCATGCATCCAAAATCCTTGAGCCAACCACTATGCCATTTGTGTCCACCATACCTACCTACTACATGGTATTTCTCCGCCATTCCAAAGTAAATTGCTTGAGTGATACCTTTAAAATTTCCATTCTTTACCTTTGCAATATATAGCTCATGGGACAAATAGCTTAAAAACTATTGTGGTATTGAATATGTACTTATGCATTTTATCTCTTATTAAGTTGTTTGCTGTGCGATAACCATGTTCCTGGGGACGCCATCAACTACTCTTTGTTGAATATCATGTGAGTTGCTATGCATGTCCGTCTTATCTGAAGTAAGGGAGATTTACCACTCATTTAATGGTTAGAGCATGCATACTGTTAGAGAAGAACATTGGGCCGCTAACTAAAGCCATGAATCATGGTGGAAGTTTCAGTTTTGGACATATATCCTCAATCTCATATGAGAACATTAATTGTTGCTACATGCTTATGCATTAAAGAGGAGTCCATTATCTGTTGTCTATGTTGTCCCGGTATGGATGTCTAAGTTGAGAATAATCAAAAGCGAGAAATCCAAATGCGAGTTTTCTCCTTAGACCTTTGTACATGCGGCATAGAGGTACCCCTTTGTGACACTTGGTTAAAACATGTGTATTGCGATGATAATCCCGGTAATCCAAGCTAATTAGGACAAGGTGCGGGCACTATTAGTATACTATGCATGAGGCTTGCAACTTGTAAGATATAATTTACATAACACATATGCTTTATTACTACCGTTGACAAAATTGTTTTATGTTTTCAAAATAAAAGCTCTAGCACAAATATAGCAATCGATGCTTTCCTCTTTGAAGTACCTTTCTTTTACTTTTATGTTGAGTCAGTTCACCTATTTCTCTCCACCTCAAGAAGCAAACACTTGTGTGAACTGTGCATTGATTCCTACACACTTGCATATTGCACTTGTTATATTACTTTACATTGACAATATCCATGAGATATACATGTTATAAGTTGAAAGCAACCGCTGAAACTTAATCTTCCTTTATGCTGCTTCAATAACTTTTACTTTGAATTATTGCTTTATGAGTTAACTCTTATGCAAGACTTATTGATGCTTGTCTTGAAAGTACTATTAATGAAAAGTCTTTGCTTTATGATTCATTTGTTTACTCATGTCATTACCATTGTTTTGATCGCTGCATTCACTACATATGCTTACAATAGTATGATCAAGGTTATGATGGCATGTCACTCCAGAAATTATCTTTGTTATCGTTTACCTGCTCGGGACGAGCAGAACTAAGCAGGGATGCTGATACGTCTCCGACGTATCGATAATTTCTTATGTTCCATGCCACATTATTGATGATATCTACATGTTTTATGCATACTTTATGTCATTATTATGCGTTTTCCGGAACTAACCTATTGACGAGATGCCGAAGGGCCGATTCTTTGTTTTCTGCTGTTTTTGGTTTCAGAAATCCTAGTAAGGAAATATTCTCGGAATCGGACGAAATCAACGCCCAGGCTCCTATTTTTCCACGAAGCTTCCAGAAGTCCGAAGGGGAAACGAAGTGGGGCCACGAGGTGGGGACACAGTAGGGCGGCGCGGCCCAAGCCCTGGCCGCGCCGGCCTAGTGTGTGGCCCCACCAGGACTCCACCGACCTTGCCCTTCCGCCTACTTAAAGTCTCCGTCGCGAAAACCCTACTACGTTCGATGAAACCAGAGAAAACCCTTCCAGAGCCGCCGCCATCGCGAAGCCAAGATCTGGGGGACAGGAGTCTCTGTTCCGGCACGCCGCCGGGACGGGGAAGTGCCCCCGGAAGGCTTCTCCATCGACACCACCGCCATCTTCATCAACACTGCTGTCTCCCATGAGGAGGGAGTAGTTCTCCATCGAGGCTCGGGGCTGTACCGGTAGCTCTGTGGTTCATCTCTCTCCTATGTACTTCAATACAATAATCTCATGAGCTGCCTTACATGATTGAGATTCATATGATGATGCTTGTAATCTAGATGTCATTATGCTAGTCAAGTGGATTTTACTTATGTGATCTCCGGAGACTCCTTGTCCCACGTGTGTAAAGGTGACAGTGTGTGCACCGTGTGGGTCTCTTAGGCTATATTTCACAGAATACTTATTCACTGTTATGAATGGCATAGTGAAGTGCCTATTTATATCTCTTTATGATTGCAATGTGTTTTGTATCACAATATATCTGTGTGCTACTCTAGTGATGTTATTAAAATAGTTTATTCCTCCTGCACGGTGTAATGGTGACAGTGTGTGCATCGTGTAGTACTTGACGTAGGCTATGATTGTGATCTCTTGTAAATTATGAAGTTAACTATTGCTATGATGGTATTGATGTGATCTATGCCTCCTTTCGTAGTGTGAAGGTGACAGTGTGCATGCTATGTTAGTACTTGGTTTGGTTATGTTGATCTGTCATGCACTCTAAGGTTACTTAAATATGAACATTGAATATTGTGGAGCTTGTTAACTCCGGCATTGAGGGTTCGTGTAATCCTACACAGTTAGTGGTGTTCATCATCCAACAGGAGGGTGTAGAGTCTAGCATATATCTATTTATTCTGTTATGTGATCAATGTTGAGAGTGTCCACTAGTGAAAGTATGATCCCTAGGCCTTGTTCCTAAATACTGCTATCATTTGCTTGTTTCTTGTTTCTTTGCATTTATACTGCCTGTAATATTACTACCATCAACTGCACGCCAGCAAGCACTTTTCTGGCGCCGTACTACTGCTCATATTCATTCATACCACTTGTATTTCACTATCTCTTCGCCGAACTAGTGCACCTATTAGGTGTGTTGGGGACACAAGAGACTTTTTGCTTTGTGGTTGCAGGGTTGCATGAGAGGGATATCTTTGACCTCTTCCTCCCTGAGTTCGATAAACCTTGGGTGATCCACTTAAGGGAAACTTGCTGCTGTTCTACAAACCTCTGCTTTTGTAGGCCCAACACTGTCTACAAGAATAGAAGCACCCGTAGACATCAGAGCACCAAGCCATGGGTGTGCCAATGCTCACTTCCTGTCCACGAAATTTGAAATGTCTTGGTCAACCACTTACCCATATCCCCACCCTCTTCCCTCCTCTACACATTTCCTCCATCCTCTCCTTCTCCTCTACTACTCCTTCACTCCCTCCTTCTCCAACTATTGCCACCTCTTCCTCCTCCACTCCGGGCTCCTCTTCCTCCAAATCCTACATCCTCCTCCATTCCGGCCTCCTTTTCCACTCGCTCCTCCTCCACCTCCACTCCTTCAACAACTCCGGCCACCTCTTCCTCCTCCTCCCCCACTCATTCTCCAACTCCGGCCACCTCTTCCTCCTCCCCCACTCCTTCTCCAACTCTTCCTCATCCTCTCCTTCATTCCTCTTATTTAGCTGCAAGTGGAGCTTCACATCACAGAGGACGTAACAAGATGCATACTAGAACGAAAATTGAACAAAACACAAGAAAAAATCGAAAAAAATTGTATATCCATATCCAAATTTAAATTTTTACCAGTGGCGCACCTCTTTTTTACGCAGTGGCGCACCTCAACCATATAGCAGTGGCACACCTGTACGTCACTGTTGCGCCACTGCTAACAGTTAGCAGTGGCGTGACAAGAGTGGCGCACCCAGGTGCGATAGTGGCACCATCATATCTCAGCTCGTATAGGAGACCGAATAGCCGTATCTGGCGGCAGCGAGGTTGGATCCGTTGTCCGATCGGGTGATCCACAACATGCATCTGAAAGTGTATTTTCTTGCAACCCTTCGCATAACGAACATTAAAATTGGATTCTTAAGAATACATAAATATCGTATGGTCAACAATAAATAAATATCAAAACTAAGAAATTTAAAAATAGTTGAGGGGTTGAATAGTAGTGTGATGACAATTGTACCCGCAAAAAATGACAAATGTGCAATAATATTTGGGCAACGCTGAGCGTCCCCCGGGGGATCAAATCCCCGATCCCCCGGGTCTGCGGCCGTTCGATTTTACGTATGTATGGCTCGGATTTCTCGTTGACTCAGCGCGGCGCCTCTCCATCTGGACGAAAAATTCCCCGCGACCGTGTTCACACGCACGCCCCTGTGGTGATGAGCCCATGGCGTTGTTGCTTCACGTCTTGGCTCCCGCTTCCCTGACCGTCGTCCAACTCCGGCGAGGTCGGTATCGATGGCCGCTCGCAGCAGACGACTCGCGCGGGAGGAAACTACCGCCGGTGCCGCTCCACCTTGCACAGCACCGCTCCATCCCTTTGCAGCAGGTTGCGGATGGAGTGCCTCGCGCGGCAACGACGCGGCTAGGCGTTGCGGCGTGACGCTCCGCGAGCGGCACCATCGCCCGCGCTCCTAGATCGCCGTCACACGCCGCAAGACCACCATCATCGCTCGCAGCTTCCGCCATGGCCGCCGGCAGCCCGTGGTCATATGACCGCCCTTGTAGCACCCGGCGGCCACGATTTGTAGCACCGACGGCCGCGATTCTGGCGCTGGCGACCTTCGCTCGACCTTTGCAGCGGCGCTCGTAGCAGCTGCAGCCCAAGTTTGTAGCAGTGGCAGACGCAGCTTGCAGCAAGCCGTCATCGGCGACCGACTTGCAGCAGCAGCGGCGGCCGGCGCTCGTAGCGGACGGTTGTTTGTAGCAGAGCCGGCGACCTTCTGTAGCAGCACGGACAGACGTTTGTAGCAGGGTTGGCTGGCTATTTATAGCACCGCCGGCGGCGCTGTAGCAGTGTCGGCGACCTTCTGTAGCAAGGCGGACAGTCGTTTGTAGCAGGGCGGACGGCCGTTTGTAGCAGCGGGCGAGAATTGCAGGACCACGATGGCGTCGGGCTGGAGATCCATCGCCGGCGGCGGCCGCCACGAGCGACACGCGGGTTGGTGGTGATGCCACACATGGAGCAGGGGTCGCGAAGATGGAAAGGCCGGCCACGATTTCGAGGGGATTTGGGGAAGAGACACAGGCGGGTAGATCCGACGAGCGCCGGCGGGACAGGGATCCGGCGAATTTTGGTAGAGCACCACGGCGGCGAAGGGATTTGGGGAAGAGACCATAGCCATGGCATGTGAGAGGGACGGGAGACCAGAGGAGAACGGGCAAGGAGGAAAGAGATAAGGGTGAGACCGTCTCCATCATGTGTGGGCCTTGCAGGGACGCGTGTCACGCCAGGAAGCCGGAGGATGGGATGGCGTGGATCGTCCGGGGGAACAACAGCGTTTCCCATAATATTTTTGTTGACATGTGCAAGATTCTCAACTGAAGGATGATGGATCAAAATTCTTAATTGAACGTGAACGATGCGGATCCAATCAGCAGCGGCCGGGCCCAGCCGCAAGTCCAGCAAGCCAGACGTCTCTGTCTGTCCGCTCTCCGGACCGGACGCGTCCATTTCAAACACGAACCCGCAAAAGGGGCTCCCCATCGATCCGACCCACCCGCCCATCCTCCTCTCCCCACCCTCGCAGCCGGCGATCGCCGGAGATGTCATGGCTCGCCCGCTCCATAGCCACCTCCCTCAACATCCCCGACGATTCAGCCGCCGGCGATGACCCCGACGCCGCTGCCACCCACGCTGCCGCTGCGGCTACCTCCTCCCCCTCCCCGCGCACCCCGCCGCCGCCGCCCCATTCGGCCGCGGCGGAGGGCGTCAAGGAGGACCTCACCGAGCTGTCCAAGACCCTGACCCGCCAACTCTGGGGCGTCGCCAACTTCCTCGCGCCCCCGCCCGGGGAGGCCTCCCCCCCGCCCTCCCCTTCGTCCGCGGAGAGCCAATCCACCGCCGCGGGGACGCCGCCTGAGATTGCCGGGATCCGGACCGACTTCTCCGAGATCAGCGGGAGGTTCAGGACCGGGATCTCGCGGATCTCTAGTCACAAGGCCGTCTCCGGCTTCTCTACCATCGCTTCCAATTTCTTCGCTCCTGATGAAGACGGGGAAGAGGAGGAATTGCTGGAAGCGCCCAACGACAACGAGTGGGAGCATGATTTGAGATTAAACAGGGAGGAGGGTGAGCATGAGGCGAGGCATGCCGACGTGGCCAGACATGAGTGGGAGGAGAAGGTGCGGCTTGGGGCGGGAGACGACGAGGCGAGGCACGAGTGGGAGCCCAGGGTCAGACATCATCATCAGGTGGAGGACGGCGAGGTATGGCATGACGATGGCCCCGGGCTGGATGGCGCGAGGGTAAGGCAGGTGCAGGAGGAGGTGGAGGAGGAGTGGGATGTGGTTGGTATCACCGACGAGGTGCTCACATTCGCCACCAACATTGCCAGGCACCCCGAGACCTGGCTTGACTTCCCGCTGCTCCCTGACGATGAGGAGTCTGACGGCCCATTCTCGTGTAATTTCTTCACCCTCAAACCTGGCTATTGCTTCTGAATTAGGCAGACTACATTTTTTTACCCAGCCTGCAGTATATATGTTTCTGTATTGTTATGGCCATGGAAGCTTTAGTTTAGTTGCATTGTGCTATATATTTCGCTTCATTTTCATCCCTAACTGCATTATGCTATCTATTGCTATATGTTTTGTTTTATTTCCCTTTAGTGTCCTTTTTTACTTTCACGTCTGATCATCTCGTGTTGAAAACTTTCAAGACCATCTTTGGTATTATGCTAATAGGTATTGTGATTATTAAGGATTACCAATGACATGTGCAGTTGCTATGAAAAACAAAACTAGTGGCACAAATTCACTTCTTCTTCCATTCCTCTTGTGTTGTCGGTCAACACAGCAGGAAAACAAGAGTTAACACATTGTTGGAGCCTGGAAGAATGATAACAAAGGGGATAATAGCTGACTAATTTAGACAATATAACAGATTTGTGACACATTCTATATAGTAGTTAGGGATTTTTTTTATCAACTACCTTTGGGCAATCATTGTCTTGAATCCATGTCAAATATCCACAGTCCCAGGGTTCGAGAATGATGCATGGTTTTTCTAATACCATGATCTTATGGCTTATGGTCAAATTCATTGCATTGTTTTATCAATTACCTTTGGGCAATCATTGTCTTGAATCCATGTCAAATATCCACGATCCCAGGGTTCGAGAATGATGCATGATTTTTCTAATAACATGAGCTTATGGCTTACGGTTAAAATCATCAAAATCTGTATGTGAAGGAAAATCTTGTGCTATCATGATACAACTTATTTTAGGTTTGCCCTAATCTTCATTTTTTCCTAATCTTCACAATGTTAACTGCTACTGTAGCATTAACATTGTTCTGATGGAAAGACATGTGTTTCTTGTGTGTGTTTGAACTTTTATGTCAAATTATTCATATGCCATTCCTGTGCAAATAATACATCAATCACACACCACTTTTTCTATCAGCCTGTCCATGTGAATGCCTTTTCTTAACCTTTTCAATAATCTTTTTACCCCCTGCAGATTTTGATATGTCTGATACTCAGCAAGAGCATGCCATGGCTATTGAGGACCTCGCTCCCACATTAGCTGCTTTGAGGATTGAACTATGCCCAATCCATATGACCAAAGAATGCTTTTGGAAAATTTATTTTGTTCTGTTACATCCTAGACTAAAAAAGCATGATGCTGAACTTCTGTCCACACCACAGGTAAACTGTTCTGCCTTCTTATACTTAAAACGTAATGTTCCCTATTTGTAATGTTAATGTTTCTAGAATCCATACACAATGTAAGAAGAAAGTGGTGAACTTATATTTGACTGGGGTATTCATCATTAGCTTAAACACTGGTCCGGATTTAAGAAGTCTTGCGACTTTATTCTTATTCTTGTAGTCACAGACATATATATGCATACAAGGAATTTTAAACAAGGAAGTAAGAATCCATGATTCGCCATGCCATAATATCTAGGTCAGAATGCACTAACAGATAGCTGTTACTATTCGTGATACTTTTTCTCTGTAGTTACCCAAGGACATAGTCCATATTCCATTCTGGTCAGTTGACCAGCTCCCAGATTTGTAACGTGTACCATATGTATAGCGATTCGTGGGCTCCTGGATTCATGTATGTTGTTAGGGCACTGGGTTATCTAATGGGGTGTTGGTTATTCGCCACACATGAGCTAGCCAGTCTTTACTTTCTCAGGCGAGTGTTCATTTTATCGCAGACTTGTCGCAAACGCCTCTTTCATAGCACGCTACCCTGAGCTCTAGATTGAATTTCTTGCCAAATCCTGTCACACTTACGGCCAGTAACTTGCTCCCCACAAGATTGTGGCTTGTCACACATTCGGCACACAATTTTGGTAAAACATGGCAGCCGATCAAATGTGCCCTAAGGCTGCTACATTCAGATTATCTGCTATTCTTTGCCTGCCTAATTGATATATAATCAGAATGGAAAATTTACATCCATGTAGCTAGGGTTAGAATTTCTACATTGTAGGATACATCCTGATCTATAAATTTATTCTATCCCTTGGTGTGATAATTGTCTGGTCTGCCTTATTTTGCATTTTCTTACAACCACCACATCAAAGCCTTCTTGGCAAGCAAGTTGGGGTAGGCTATTTTTGCACTTTCTTAGTGTTGAGAAATTGGACCGTTCCTTGGTCCTTCACTGCAAATTCAAGCAAAGGGAAGACTCTACCATTAGGCTAGCTATATGTCGTTTTATGGAGTCTTGCTAAATGTCAAACATTAGGCTAGTTTACTTTTTCAGATTGTCTTGAAGTAAATGTGGATAATTATGACTGTCTTAATATCAGAGAGCTTCTGTCAGCCTGGTACTTGAGGCCAGTGGCTTCATATGGATTCTGCTGCATGTTAGGGTAGCAAGGTTGGCAGTCAGTATGTATTGTGTTACAGTTGTTCGATAATTTGTTCTGTGAGATTCTTTGGTAAGTAACAACGCCAATGAATCGCTGGCGATATCTGCAGAAAGAATCTGTGTATTCTTTATCTTCAAGTTGCTATTATCTTTTCCTTCCTCAGCCTTCTCCAGCTGAGATGAAATAATGTCATTTGGCTGGATGTGATATTAATCTTAAGGTTGTTGAGAATACATATCAATAATCTAAGTATAACTGAATTCATCTTTTGTCATTTGGTGGTTGATACTGGGTAGATCGTATCTAATGCATCACTTGCATCCTGGTATCAACAGAATCTAAAAATAAATAACATTAGTTTAAGTACAGCATGAAGTGTTATATTAGGTTGTACAGTTTCAACGTAACTGAATACAGTTCATAAATTATGTTTAGTAATAAAAGGTAAATTATGGAGTAAATACTATATGTACTATATTTACCTCTGGCTAACCTCATCATTGAAGAACCTTTGGAGTCTAGTGTGGCCTCTGGTTTTCACCAAAAGGAGGGATATGGATGAGCTGTCCTAGTTGGTCTTCGATTAAAAATGTCTTATTTTCATTTGTGCTACCACCGTATAGTGTATACTATGTTTTGGGAATAAATCAACAGCATAAATCATGAATAAGAATAAAAGGTGAATTATGTAGTAAATACGAGTTGTACTCTAGCTAACCTTGTTATTGAATAACCTTTGGAGTCAAGTAAGGCCTCTCGGTGCTTCAAAAGGAGGGATACGGATTAGATGTTCTATTTGGTGTAGTAATAGTGACATTAAAAATATCTTATTGTCGTTTGTGCTACCATTTTATAATATGTTTTGGGAATGATACAAGACAACACAGTTCCCAGCAGGTAAGCTAAGCCTTGTTCTTGTTGCAGATTGTGGAAGCTAGAGCAATGCTTATGCAACACCAGTCAAAGCATGAAACAGAGCAGTTACGCCGTCATAAAGACGATTTTGGATTGCATTCAGAAGATGACGCCTCTAAAGACGTCACAGAGGCATTCTCATCCATGCGACATCATGCAGCTCCTGTCATCCCCATAACAGATCTAGAGGTTGAAAAGCATGCTATCCAGGTAACTGAAGTTGCAGTAGTGGACAAATCAGTCATAAAGGAGGAGCTGACCGAGGAAGATACCAAGCCCTCAAATGTTTTGCAAGAAGCATTTGATGACGATACAGATGATTGGTTTGATGAGGAGGCCGCTCTCGCTGGGCACACTTGCATTCTCATGGGCGACGAGGAAGACGTGTCATTCAGTGATTTGGAGGAGGATGATGATATGAAATGATCCAAATTCCAGGCCAACTTCAACCTGAGAACTGGAAAGTGCTTGAAATTGTTTGCTTGTCAATACTAGAATGGAAGTTGTACAATGAAAAGGGAATGGAAAATGTACAATGAAAAGGGGGCGGCTTTATTTTGTTCTTTAAGCTGCCCTGTTGGATCCAATGATCATATAGCGGGGCTGTGGGGGTGTCAGTGCTGGTTGTAATTTTATTGGTAATCTTGTGTACATAAGCGTTCGTTATATGTTGTTTACCAGTCAAGGTAATGCAAGTTTCATTCATTGGTTGATTGTTCAAAGGATTGCACAGAAGTATATGAAGTAAGAGCGAACAAAATGATGACCAGGGGAACTGTATTTGCAGTGACAAACATACTATACTTTCTGTATATACAAATTGTACTACTGCTTTCTGAGAAAGCAAGAAAGCACTGCATTTCAATGCAACTGGTGAAACAATTGGCCTGGCTAGTAACAGTTTTCTAAGACCTGATGTAGCCAAAGTTATTCGAGAGCTTCCCAAGATGCGACCACAGAAGGGTCCCCAGGGAGGATCCGGGCCTCTCCTGTGCAGTGGCCGAAGCCGGCACGCTCGTCTTCCTCACCGGCGGCCAGCCAGGCGCTTCCGTGATGATGTCGAGTGAGATGCCCATGTCGCTGACCCTGGTCCGCACCGCGCGCAGCGCCTCGGGGCGCACCTGGCCGCCGGAGTCGGTGACAAGGTGGAAGGTCCCGATGGCCTCGTCCTTCTGCCTCTTGAGCTCGGCCCTCAGCAGCGACATGCCGTGCTCCCGGAGTACCCTGGAGAAGTCCGACAGCAGCCCCGACCGGTCCGCCGCGCGCACCTCCACCTTGGCTCCCTGCATTGCCATCTCAGTCAGCATTGCGCATCCAACAAAAAGTACATATGAACGGAATGGTGAGAAATGGCTAGAGGCTCACATGAGAGCCCCTTCGCTCCACCGCCGCGACGAGGCACCGGGAGACCTTCTGCCGCTCGGCGCTGCTGTCCACCGTGCGCCCGTCCTTGTGCCGGATGTAGTATTCCTGCGTCGCGTCGGTCCATGGCACAACAATGTCAGTCACTGGTGGGACGAGCAGAGCAGGGAGAGGCTCGTATCGATCGAGCAGTGTGGCATACCTGAATGGCGAGGGGGCCCTGGGACCCGACGGTGGCGTGGAAGACGACGTATTGCATGTCGGTGAGCGCGCAGACGGTGTCGAAGAGCAGCCTGGGTCGGTCCCTGCTCGTCATCTTGACGATGGCGTAGCCCCTCTCCTCCCAGTTGTCGATGGTGACGCGCGTCTCGGCCGCGCGGGCGCGCAGCGCCGACAGGGCCGTGGTGGTGGCGGCGCGGTCGACCATGCTGAAGAGCTCCTCGTCGACGGGCGTGGGCGCGGGCCCGCGCTCGTAGTCGCGGTCGTCGTGCATGAGCTGGTGCAGGCGGCGCTCCGTGTGCACGCGGCCCCGCACGGGCGCCGACATGCACACCCAGCGCCGCTCGCCCGGCACGTTCTCGCGCGCGTCCACCACGGCGCCCACCAGCCGCTCGATGCGCGCCCACCGGCTCGGGTGCAGCGCCGCCGCGTCGGCCGTCGCCGTCGTCGTCACGTAGAGCAGCCCCGCCGCGCGGCCGCTGTGCGTCCAGGCCTGGCCGCACGCGACGTGGCAGCCCTGGTCGACCAGGACCTGGGTGATGGACGAGAGCAGGCCCGGCCGGTCGTGCACCGTGAACTCGAGGCACGCGCAGTCCGACAGGTCCGGGCCGCCGGGGCCGACCACGTTGCCGAGGCAGGTCGTGAACTTGGGCGATGGCCCGTTGCCCGGCCGGTGGGACGGCACCAGCGCCTGCTGGATGAACTCCGGGATCGACGGGTCCGTCAGCTTTCGCCCGATCTGGTCCGTGACGTGGAACACTGCATGCCGAACCAGCCAATAGAAGAAAGTTAGGAGATTCTGCGCCATTGACAATGAATATTCTTCTTGGCAAAAGAATCACAAAACTAATTGGCAAGATTTCCTGCCAAGAAAATCCATGGAGAAACGGGAAACAAATACTAGTATATTCTGCAATAATAATAAGGATTGTTTGAAAGAAGAGAATCAAGGGAGAAGGTCTTGCCGTCCATGAGCCATCCGCCGTCGGAGGAGATGTAGGACTTGGAGATGACGAGGTCGAGATCGGTGAGCAGCTGCACCATCTCCAGCAGCACGCCGTCCCGGTTCACGCTGTCGACCTTGACGAGCGTGCAGTCCTCGCGCGTCTCATTGTCGACGACAACCCTGCAAGACAAGAACGGCGAGCCGCTAAGAAATCCAATCCAGAGAGGGAGGCGATCGAGAGGACCACGGAGGAGGAGGAAGAGAGCTAGGCAATGCGCGCGTACGTACCCTGGGGTGCCGAAGCGGTCGAGGACCGGATCGAAGTCCGGCTCGAAGTAGGGCCCGGACACGTACTTCATCGTCGCCGCCGGCGCCGGAACGTGATGGCCGGAGACGAGGCTCTGCGCCAGGTACGCGGCACAAGAATCGCCTCAACAGCGAGAGAGAGCCCAATCGTAACCTGTTTCTTCCTTTATCTTGTCCTTGTCTCTATGGCGTATGCCTCCGCCGGTACGGAAACCTACCGGAGTTGGGACACATGGTGAGGAGGGGAGGAAGAAGAGCAGATCCAATCTGGAGGGCCGACGACGACGGCACGAGGAACACGCCCATGTAGGTTCGATCACATGCGTCGCTCGCTCGCGCACGGAGGAGGAGCCCGCGCCAGCCGCTAGCTAGCTCTTCTAATCCAATCCAACGGAAGGAAGAAGAAGGAGGAAAACAGAAAACTAAAAAACAAAGAGGCTATCTTTATTTTCGGTCGATCTTCTTCGGAATCGAAGACGATCGAACGCGACGAACAGAGAGCGGGCGAGCGATGCGATTATATAGGACCAAGAGTTTACCTTGTTTGGGAATAATAATAGTAGGAGCTCCCCTGGTTTTGTGCCTTCGATTTGGTCTCGGTTTCTCGCCGTTCCTTGTGCGAATCGGCGGCGTTTTAGGATTTCGAGCGGAGAGCGCGAACGGCCGCCGCGCCACGTCGGAGGGGCGCGGAGGGCACGTGGCGCCGGCGGCCTGGTCGCTGGCGTGCACCCTCTTTGTCCGGTTCCTTCTATTTTCCGTTTTTTTTTGTTTTGTTTTTTGGCTTATGGTATATCTTCGTATAGGATTCTTCGGCGTTCGTAAATGCTGATTCGGAACGCATGGGTAGATATGAGGCACTATTTCAAGATACTTGCCATATCTTGTATTAATTGGATGGATCTTTAATAACGTACAATGGAATCTCTAATAACGTACAATGGAGTGATGTCACTCTTCACTTAGGGTTGCCAAGTCCGATTTTTTTCTTAGCTTAAGGAAATAAAATAATAATAAATTTATCTTCTCTTAGCTAAGAGATACATATACCCACTTAGGAAACAAAAGAAGGTTATTTTCTCCTATGTGCCACATGTCATCACTTACCAATATAATTCTCTATAAAAATAAATGTATCTTCGTTAATCGAGAATTGATGGTAATAAAAGATAATGCATTGTACCATTTATTTATTTATTTTCATTGTCTTTTCTATAGATGTTGTGGAGAGTTAAGTGTAGTTGTGCCTTCTCTGGCATTATACATGCCCTAACTAACAATTAATGTAGTATCTTATTTTGAATGAAATGACCGATGTCACTATATTCGCATTTGAATTTATTTTATTGAGGTTATGATTTTATGTCACCAAAATTACTTTCACTGTCTGGGGCCATAGGACATCATCTACGACTAGTCATAGAGGGGGTAACTTAGACTAGTGTCCATATGATACAGTCTAGTATACTACTACCTCCATCATAAAGCTTAAAGCTTACATTATTTTTATAAAGTCAAACTATGTCAAGTTTGACGAGTTTTTATCAACATGCAAAATATAAAATCAATATCATTAGATAGATAATGAAATATATTTTTATATGATATCTACAAAATATTATATTTGTTGATAGGTTTTCTAAAATTTTAGTCAAACTTTACTTGGTTTGACTTTTTAAAAAGTCTTAAGATTTCAAATCTATTATATTTATTAACATGCATTTTAGATTTGGTCAAAGCCAAACTTTCAAATCTATAAGTTTGTACCAATAAATAAGGTTTTTTTTCCTTCTCGGAATCAAACCAAGTAAAGTTTGACCAAAATTTTAGAAAAATCTATCAAAAAATATGATATCGTATAGATATCGTATGAAAATATATTTCATGATGTATCGAATGATTTTAATCTTGTATTTTACATGTAAATGATATTTTGTAAAAAAATTGTCAAACTTTTTTCATTAATAATATAAGGCTTATTCATTGGAATAAAGGTAATACCATAGATAATTGCATTAATTAGCTTATAGACTCATTTCCTCTTGGGAATTGTGATATTTTGGTAACACAATATGCATGTTAGACATAGTAACAATTTTAGCATACTATAGGTGGTAACATACAACCACATACAGTGCAGATTAGGCATTTTAATGACATGACAATTATTAAAGTTGAAGAGGGAGGTTTATGGTACTACCTAATGATTGAGATCTTAAATGGCACGACATATATGTTACTGGCACTGTACAAGTAGTAACAACATACTAGTAACATATTCGTGACACTAATTTATAATACTTCCCACTATGAGTAGCTTTACCACCCTTTTCTCTTTCTTCATTTATAATACTATCTCATATCACCAATATATACCTAGTTTGCATTGCAATATATACATTAGGGGTAGCTGTAAGGGTACATTGCCCCTATGTGTGGTTTCGGTAATTAATGACAACCCCTATGGACTAATGTTTTCATTGAGTTTATATGAAGGAATATTCCATAGGTACTACTTGTTCTCCATGTGTTGGATTCAAGTATGGATGCCATGAAGATAAATGTATACCTCGTGTATTGGATCAAGAACATCGTATGAGAAGATACAAGGTTGAGTTGGACAAGTTCAAGATGAGTATCTTGAGTGGATCACATGCTTGAAACTTGTCGTCCATTTGGTGATAATGGACATGTGAAGATGTGCATCAATGGGGCTTTCCCATCATAGTGTATGGGGGAGCATTTGTGAGTCTTCACGAAGCAACATTGGTCAAGTGTGGCATTCCGGCTTGAGTGAAGCTTGAAGAGTTATCATCAAGATCAAGCGGGATGCGCAAGGCAAAGGTATGACCTTGCTAGGTTTTCCTTTTACCGGTCTCAAGGTGGATGTTGGGAGACCGGATTATAGGATAGATAGCCGCACTATTAAGAGGGGCTTTCGGTTGGGTAACTTGATCACATCGTCTTAGGGAGCTCAATCCTTTGCATACTTTGCATATCCTTATTGTTTCTTGGTGTTTCTCTATGTGAGGTTCTTGAGCTTGTTGCTAGCTTTACAACAAGCCCAAGTTCATCGAAAACGTGTTCGCATGCATCTTCTATTGCGTTTTCGAGGTTGGGTGATTTTACCGGGTATTCATGATATAAGGTTCTACCCTTTTATATTCATGATAAAATCCCCTCCTACAGGTTCTTGAGTTTGCACTTTCTATTGGATAGTATTCGTCGTTATCTTTCCAACAAAATTGGTTTCATGTTAATCGGAGTTCGGGAGCAATAGTTATTAAAGAAAAGGTAAAGAGAAAAAGAAAAGGAAAAAGAAAAAAAAGGGGGAGGCGGCCGGTTGCCGCCGGCCTGCCGGACCGCATGCCGGCCCACCCGGTCGACCGGGCGGCCACCGGCCCAACAGCCGGGCAGCCCAGCCAGCCCTCCGGTCCGACCAGGACCGTAGGCAGACCCGCCGCCCACTCCGGCCCGAGCGCCGGCTGCTACCGGGCCGCCCGGCCACCTCCCCGGCCCGACCGGGGCCTGCTCCGGACCGGCGCCCCTAGCCTTACGCGCCGCCCACGCGCGGTCCACGCGGCCAGCTCGCCCGCCTGGGCCTGGCGCCTCCACGCGGCCCATGCGCCCCGCCGGTCCTTTGCTCGGCTGGGCCGGCCCTGCGACCCGGCTGTCCGTCTTTGGTCCCGATCAGCGAGGTGGGCAGCCAGGCTGGGGCTCCGTTCTGCCCGTTTTTCTTCCTTTTTAATGCGTTTTTCTCTTGGTTTTTCCCCCAACGGTTATTTCTCTTCTTGGACTATAAATAGGTCTTCTTCCACCTTTAGACAAGATGTTCTTCACTCTCTCTCTCCTCCATTGTTGCTATTTGAAGAACTCTCTCTCTCCCTTGATTCCTCTAATCAATCTTGCTCATATTTGAGGATTTGAGAGAGGAGATCTAGATCTACACTTCCACCAAACCGTTTCTTCTCTAAGTGAGGGAATCTCTTGGGATCTAGATCTTGAAGTCTTTGGTTGACTTTCCCTCTTGTTCTTCCTCTCCAATCTCATCCTAGCATTCGTTGCTTTGGTGGGATTTGAGTGTGAAGGATTTGAACACCACCGGTGTTCTTGCTTTGCATCATTGCATAGTGTTGAGCTCTCCACCACGATTTGTTCGAGTGAGAGACCGTGAGCTTGTTACTCTTGGAGGGTGACCTCCTAGTTGGCTTGGTGATTGGTGCTCCGGTGATCTCTTCAAGAAGATTGTGAAGAGGCCCGGGCTTCTCCTTCGTGGAGCTTGTGAAGTGGTTGTGGAGCTTGCCATCTCCGGAGCGGAGGAAAAGCTAACCATAAGGAAAGGGCCATTATCCTTCGTGGGTGTGGTTCGGAGAATAGGGTGAGCCTTCGTGGCGCGGGGAATCCTTCGTGGGACCTCCACTCCTCCAAACGTGACGTACCTTGTTGCAAAGCAAGGGAACACGGGAATACATCCTCGTCTCTCCGCGTGCCTCGGTTATCTCTATACCCGAGCTCTCTTTCCTTGTGATAGCCATCGTGCTTGAAGTATATATATATCTTGCTATCACTTGTGCTACATATATCTTGTGCCTATCTTGCTTAGCCTTGTGCTACATATATCTTGTGCCTATCTTGCTTAGCTCTAGTTGCCATTGTTATACTTAGTTGAGTTTAGCATATTTAGGGTTTGTGCTTGTAAACTAAACGTTAGTTTAATTCCGCATTCTTACAAGACAAATCCGCAAGAGTTTGTAATTGCCTATTCACCCCCCCCTCTAGGCGACATCTCGATCTTTCAATTGGTATCAGAGCAAGGTCTCTCCTTGTTTAAGGCTTCACCGCCTTGAGAGTAAAGATGTCGGCTAGTATAGTGCACAATGACACAATTGTATTTAATGGCACAAATTATCTTTTGTGGCGAAATTGCTTGCTTTGTAATCTTCGGACCTTGTGTCCACATATAGAGCAATTTCTAGATGTTGGTTTTTCTCCTCCGATGGATTCTCAAAATCTATCTTTAGAGGATGAGAAAAACTTACATCTTGAAGCTCAAGTATCTAATGAGCTTTTATTCTCCTTGAGACCCGATTTTCGTAGGTTCTTGATATATATAAAGAGAAAATCGTCTCATGAGATGTGGATCAAGCTTAAGGAAATGTTTGGTGGATCCACTTCTAAATTGGTCGGTGGTGACTCCGAGGAGCTCTCTTCCCCTTCACATCATGAAGAGCTCCAAGTTGCTTCCACCTCCGGTCGTGATGATATATCATCTTCTTCCACTTCACCAACGTGTTGGAAGACACAAGGTAATGATATGGTGAGTGGTGAGGGAAATTGCAATGTTGATATTGTGCTCATTAGTGATGACTCTTCATCTCTATCTCATTGCAATGGTTCCTCTTTGGACTTAAACACATCTTGCATTGAAAATAATATACATGCTTGTGTTGATAGTCCTTGCATATCATGTGTAAATTGCTTACATAGATCTCATGAGGATATGCTTGCCTTGTCTTGCTCCCATAATCAAAATGTTTCTATTTCCTCTAGTTGCTTGATGACTAACATTGTAGAGGAAACCAAACACTCTATGGATCAAGACATGTTTTCAAATGAGGATTCAAGAATATCTTCATCTTCATTCTCCGGTATGCACATGTGCCTTATGGCAAATGGATCAAAGGTATCTCCTACTTTGACTCCTAACACTTCCTCTAATGATGAGAGTGATGATGATGATAATGATGAAGAATATAATACCTTGGTGCATAATATGGCAACGATATATGCTTCTCTTCATGGTAATAAAAAGGCTCGTGCTAATCTCGAACACTCTATGGATATCTTGAATAAATATAAGGAAACCATAGTGAAGTTGGAGTCCCATGTTGAAAATGAGGAAATGAGATTCACTCTCCTCAAGCATGAGCTAAAAGATGAGAAGCATGCTAATTTCATGCTTACACAAAAAATTGAATCCTATATGCATGAAAATGAGAAAACTATTGTTGATGCTTGTGCTACTAACTCTAATTCTTGTGAAGCATCGACCTTAAAGGAGAATGTTGAGCTAAGGGCTCAACTTGAGTTGCTAACTAGCAATTATAGGGAATTGGAAGAAAGTCATAAAAAGCTCTCAAGCTCTCATGATGAACTTCTAATTTCCTATGATGGGCTAAAGTTAGCTCATGAGGCAAGTATCACTAAGGTAACATCTTGTGAGCCTCATATGGACATTAGCACAATCTCTACCCAAAATGTTATATTGCCATGTGCTAGTCCTTGTAATCCATCTAGTCAAACTAGTGATACACCTTGTGTTGGATTACTTGATTTGCCTTGTTGCTCTAACAATGAAGCTTCTACTTCCTCTAGTACTTGTATTTCTACTAACCATGTAGAGGAAATAAAAGAGCTCGAGGCTCAAGTTCTTTCTTTGAAGAAAGACTTGGAAAAGCGTCATGAAGGGAAATCCGCACTTGATAAGATGTTGAGTATGCAACAATCCCCCAATGACAAGAGTGGACTTGGGTTCAACTCCAATAACAAGAACAAGTCCAAGGGCAAGAGCAACAAGAAGAAGGGCCAAGACAAAGTCAAGGATCCGGCCAAGTTGGTTTGCTTCAAGTGCAAGGTTGAAGGGCATCATGTTAAATCATGCCCATTGAAGAAGAAGAAGCACTTGAGTGAGAAACAACAAGGGAAACGGCCACAAGGTCAAGGTCAAGCTCATGCTCGACCTCAAGTTGAAGATAGGCCACTTCCCAAGAAGAATCAAGATATTGTTCCCCAAGAGAAGAAATCGATAAAGAAGAGAAAGGGGAACACTTGCTACTTATGTCGTGAGAAGGGGCACTTTGCTTCTTCTTGCTTAGGTGGTACCTTATCTAACCCTATAATTGTTGATAATGATTATTCTCTAGGGAAGGATAAGGATGGCAATGTGTTTGCCAAGTTTGTTGGAACTCAAAGTGGTTTCAAGAAAAGAACCATTTGGGTTGCCAAGCCTATTGTGACTAACCTCCTAGGACCCAACTTGGTTGGGGACCAACAATCTCAAACTTGATCAATAGGTACATGAGGAGGTCATTGGAGACTTGGCTACTTCATGAAGAATTAAGGGATCTTCATATATTATATTTTGACCAAGCCAAGTCATATGGATTATCATCTATATCTTATATCCAATGTTCCTCTTTGCGGTAACTTATACTTCAACTCATCATATTTATTGTAAGTTACTTGCCCCTTTGCATGTTTGGTTTTGTACCAAATATGTGTATGTATGTGTTGTGTCTTACTTGCTTATTTGTGTATTCAAGTATGTTTGTTTGACTCACCATATACTTGTGTATTGCCTTGAGCCTAATGCATCTTGATGATATCTTATTTGGCTCTCTTGAAGTGATTAATGGAACATCCCATTTTGGGGGAGTGATATGCTTTGTGCATCTCTCTTTCTTTAAAATGTGTGTACATGGGTACCACCACTTAGTATTGATATTGCAAGATTATCTAGTCACTATGTGGTGTTCCATACTCATGAGAAATTCAAATTCTAAATATCCATTAATCATCTCTAGTTGAATTTTAGTTGCCTCTTATTTAGAAGAAATGTTTTATCACATTATGGGGGAGTAATATGTTTTGTACATATCACAAGCCTAGAAAATGTGAACATATGAGGTTATGCCACTTAGAGTTGATGCTCTTAATTATTCTTGTTCCTAGGTGGCATGTTTGCTCAAACAAGCTCCACTTCTATTAAAAAGCTTTTATTGGCTCATCTTATGGACTCTTGTTTGATTAAGAAATTCTTGGTACGGTTTTTCCTCAAATACATATCTCTATATCTTATTTGGGACACCGTTTGCTTCAAGTTATTCTAATCATTGCCGTGCGTGATTGTTTGACTAGTTGAAGCTATCAAGAATCTTAATCCGTGCATAGTGCTTAATTCGATATACTTATCCTATGCCTTTTATTGTGAAGTTGATCCTTACTATCATTATAATTTCACCACCGGAAATTATTTCCAATATACTCATTGTCTTTGACAATTGATAACCTTGTATGTGGTTGAATTCATGGATCATCTTCACCTTGGATTGCTTCTTACTTCCTTATTTTATTTCCAAGAAATCTTTATTGTTCCCATATGTCTTCCTTGTCCCTTTGAAAAATCTTTTGATAAATCCTCTTGATTCATATCAAGTGTTTATTTTGGAATACATACCTTTTCCTTACGGTACATTGTGCCATTGTGAAAAGTGAGGGTTTGGTTTATTTGTTCGAACCTTGCTCTTTTGGGGAGTTTGCTATCTCATTCCTTCTTGCATATTTTATTAGCTTGAATGAGATAAATCTTTGAGCATGTTTGCTTTATTTCATCCTCTATGCTCAATGGTTTCTTCTTAGTTCACTTGTTGAACTTTGTTGAACAAATCTTTTGTGATTTGCTTCTTAGATATAACTTGGACAACAAATTTGTTTTGTGGCACCTCTATGCCTTATCTAATTCTTTTGGTGTTTTGTCCAAAGTATATCCTTCTTGGATTGTTAAAGGTTTTGGTGCATGCTTATATGTAATTTGTTTATACTTGTAGTATGCTTGCCTTCTTTTGATCCATTATGTAGGATATACTCCATCAAATCCTAAATGGCTAAGATGTGCATGAAATTCAAACTTCATCTAAATATGCACATGTTTATATGGAGTGTGTCCTATATATTGTGGTTAGTCTAACCATGTTGGACCCAATAAGTTTGGGGACCAAGATGTACTTGAATGATGTTTTAGGTACATTGGAGATGCAATGGAGGCTTGTCTCATCTATAAGGAAGGTGTTGTCACCATATGAGGATTGGAGTCAAGCTAGGATGATCGATGAACTCTTATCTACTACATCAAGCCATTGCCATCTCGGTAACAAGTATCTTATTCATGCACTCTCATATAGCATCCAACCTCTTGTAGGTTGTATCTTGGCATGAAATTATTTATTTCGAAAATATTGCGGTTCTTGAAAAACCCATTTAAAGTAAAACTTCTTATTGAACATTTGAGTAATTTGAGAAGATGCATATGATAGGTTATATATATATATCATATTTTATGATTCACCTATCACAAATATGCCCTCTAGCAATTTATTGCGTATCAATTCCTCAAAGAGCTCTTGTGTGCAATATTGATGAATTTGTGAAATAAATCCGTATTTGTGATACTTGTTGCCTTTCTCAAAACACTCCAACTAGCCCTACTTCCTTTATTGTTAGTTGTAATGTTTTTGAGGTTTAACTTAGTTGAAGTTCATTCATATATACCATAAGTGAAAATTGGAGCCATAGGCTATATATGCTTCTTAAGCAAACATCCTTTGGTATATTTTATGACTTCATATTGGATATCTTGTTTTTATCTATTTTGTTAACCTCTTGTGTGTGCATGTTTCTTTATGGATCACTTTGTCCACTTTAGAAACTTATATACATAAGAGTGTTAATCCATCACCTTGATATTCTTGATCTTTGCCGACCATCTTTTACCCCTTTTGTTTTTAGTGGGTTGGTAAAGAAAACTTATGAGTGATTGGTTTATTTATTCTCTTCATGCACTCATATCTCGTAATTGTTGGATTAAAGTTGTTCTTGATAAGCATACTCTCTTTATCCTAGTTGTGTTCTAAATGATATATAGGGAGTGAGGATTCCATGTTTGTGCATATTGTATTCAAATGCAAACATGATAAATTGTGCACGAACCTTGGGGAGCTTTCTTATTTTTAGAGCACTATATTTCTCTTATCATGATATCTTTGTTTGTCCAATTGGATCTTTGATTGCTTGCTTTATTTGTTGAAGCTCACTTCACCATGTTATCTTTATGCAATCTTTGATCCTCAATATAGTTTGACTTCCTTCAAGTATTCATCATTGGATATGTGCACTTGATTTCACTCAAATTATGAGAAGTGCACACTTTGGGGAGGAACTCACATTATATTGGCCTTCTAAATTTTTCACCCATTTTGACAATCGATGCCAATGGGGGAGAAGTTTAGAGGGTTTAAGGGAATGGTTTTATACTTAAGTTTGGTTTGTGCTTAAGTGTTTTGCCTCTCATGCATTCCATATTTATATGTCTTGCATGGTTGTATATATACAGTGGAAACTATCCCAAAGGTTAATCTTGACAATATATGCAATGAATTCATGTTCATCACACGTGCATACATTGTGGGGGAGTTTTCTCTATATATATTGGTTCTACTCACATCTCTTGCATTTGTTGTAGTTGTGTGAGTAGAGCCGGTTTTGATATGGACTAGTAGCTTTGTGTTACTTGACCATATCAAATACAACCTCTTGTATACAACTTATTCTCGGATAAGTTGCGTACTTGTCACTAATATTCATTATATAAACCCTCTTATTGTGGTTGTCATCAATTACCAAAATGGGGGAGATTGTAAGGGTACATTGCCCCTATGTGTGGTTTCGGTAATTAATGACAACCCCTATGGACTAATGTTTTCATTGAGTTTATATGAAGGAATATTCCATAGGTACTACTTGTTCTCCATGTGTTGGATTCAAGTATGGATGCCATGAAGATAAATGTATACCTCGTGTATTGGATCAAGAACATCGTATGAGAAGATACAAGGTTGAGTTGGACAAGTTCAAGATGAGTATCTTGAGTGGATCACATGCTTGAAACTTGTCGTCCATTTGGTGATAATGGACATGTGAAGATGTGCATCAATGGGGCTTTCCCATCATAGTGTATGGGGGAGCATTTGTGAGTCTTCACGAAGCAACATTGGTCAAGTGTGGCATTCCGGCTTGAGTGAAGCTTGAAGAGTTATCATCAAGATCAAGCGGGATGCGCAAGGCAAAGGTATGACCTTGCTAGGTTTTCCTTTTACCGGTCTCAAGGTGGATGTTGGGAGACCGGATTATAGGATAGATAGCCGCACTATTAAGAGGGGCTTTCGGTTGGGTAACTTGATCACATCGTCTTAGGGAGCTCAATCCTTTGCATACTTTGCATATCCTTATTGTTTCTTGGTGTTTCTCTATGTGAGGTTCTTGAGCTTGTTGCTAGCTTTACAACAAGCCCAAGTTCATCGAAAACGTGTTCGCATGCATCTTCTATTGCGTTTTCGAGGTTGGGTGATTTTACCGGGTATTCATGATATAAGGTTCTACCCTTTTATATTCATGATAAAATCCCCTCCTACAGGTTCTTGAGTTTGCACTTTCTATTGGATAGTATTCGTCGTTATCTTTCCAACAAAATTGGTTTCATGTTAATCGGAGTTCGGGAGCAATAGTTATTAAAGAAAAGGTAAAAGAGAAAAAGAAAAGGAAAAAGAAAAAAGGGGGGAGGCGGCCGGTTGCCGCCCGGCCTGCCGGACCGCATGCCGGCCCACCCGGTCGACCGGGCGGCCACCGGCCCAACAGCCGGGCAGCCCAGCCAGCCCTCCGGTCCGACCGGACCGTAACCGGGCCGCCGCCCCACTCCGGCCCAGGCGCCGGCTGCTACCGGGCCGCCCGGCCACCTCCCCGGCCCGACCGGGGCCTGCTCCGGACCGAGCGCCCCTAGCCTTACGCGCCGCCCACGCGCGGTCCACGCGGCCAGCTCGCCCCGCCTGGGCCTGGCGCCTCCACGCGGCCCATGCGCCCGCCCGATCCTGCTCCGGCTGGGCCGGCTGCGGACCCGGCCTGTCCGGCTGCTGGTCCGGTCAGCCGGCTGGGCCGCCGGCTGGGGCTCCGTTTCTGCCCGTTTTTCTTCCTTTTTAATGCGTTTTTCTCTTGGTTTTTCCCCCAACGGTTATTTCTCTTCTTGGACTATAAATAGGTCTTCTTCCACCTTTAGACAAGATGTTCTTCACTCTCTCTCTCCTCCATTGTTGCTATTTGAAGAACTCTCTCTCTCCCTTGATTCCTCTAATCAATCTTGCTCATATTTGAGGATTTGAGAGAGGAGATCTAGATCTACACTTCCACCAAACCGTTTCTTCTCTAAGTGAGGGAATCTCTTGGGATCTAGATCTTGAAGTCTTTGGTTGACTTTCCCTCTTGTTCTTCCTCTCCAATCTCATCCTAGCATTCGTTGCTTTGGTGGGATTTGAGTGTGAAGGATTTGAACACCACCGGTGTTCTTGCTTTGCATCATTGCATAGTGTTGAGCTCTCCACCACGATTTGTTCGAGTGAGAGACCGTGAGCTTGTTACTCTTGGAGGGTGACCTCCTAGTTGGCTTGGTGATTGGTGCTCCGGTGATCTCTTCAAGAAGATTGTGAAGAGGCCCGGGCTTCTCCTTCGTGGAGCTTGTGAAGTGGTTGTGGAGCTTGCCATCTCCGGAGCGGAGGAAAAGCTAACCATAAGGAAAGGGCCATTATCCTTCGTGGGTGTGGTTCGGAGAATAGGGTGAGCCTTCGTGGCGCGGGGAATCCTTCGTGGGACCTCCACTCCTCCAAACGTGACGTACCTTGTTGCAAAGCAAGGGAACACGGGAATACATCCTCGTCTCCGCGTGCCTCGGTTATCTCTATACCCGAGCTCTCTTTCCTTGTGATAGCCATCGTGCTTGAAGTATATATATATCTTGCTATCACTTGTGCTACATATATCTTGTGCCTATCTTGCTTAGCCTTGTGCTACATATATCTTGTGCCTATCTTGCTTAGCTCTAGTTGCCATTGTTATACTTAGTTGAGTTTAGCATATTTAGGGTTTGTGCTTGTAAACTAAACGTTAGTTTAATTCCGCATTCTTACAAGACAAATCCGCAAGAGTTTGTAATTGCCTATTCACCCCCCCCTCTAGGCGACATCTCGATCTTTCAGTAGCTATGTTACTCTCACGGTTTAATGAGTTTCACTGCAACCAATAGGAGCGTGGAATGCCACCGCATGCAACAGTGAATATTAATTGAGCGCAAAGGAACAACACACTACGCTGTCGAACTATCTGCGGTGCCTAGTACGCCTAAAAAAATATAGTAGATATTAATAATAGTTTAGATATTGCTCAAATACTTGTCCAGACTAATATATGAAGTAATAGTTTGATATAGATGGGTTGTTCATTAGTTATAGCAGGAGATCGTTACAATAACGGAGGAGTATGATGCACTATATATATATAGCCACATTAATGAGGAAAATGATTGGCCCACCTTGCTTATTTCAATCAAGATAACTCCGGTGATGCAAACCAAGGTAAATGAATACATGATGGTCTTATGGCACAACCTTTTTCACGTCGTCGGGTATGGAGATGATGATGAGGATGAAGAATAAAGGGAAGGGAGGAGGATGAAGGGCGATCAAGCTAAGGGATGAAGTGGCATTGTTGATGTTCTGGTAACATTAATATAGGTGACGGTTTTGGAGATGGATAATGTACACTCACGTGTGCTTAGGATGCATATAGGTGTCCGGACTTGATGTCGCCGCTGCCACATGCGGCACCGGATCTAGTAAAGAGGATGCTAGAGAACGGGATACTCTAAGCCAAGAAGAAGTGGAAGTCACATTTAGAAGAGATGTTGTGCTCGATAGGAAGGAGAACACAATGACGAGAAGAGGCAGTGGGCGATGGTTGGTGGGGAAGGGGATGGTGTTGCAAGGCAAGAGGAAACTTGGGGAAGGGAGGCATTTGGTGGATAGATTTAAAGCACGGCATCACATTGTATTGATGGCAATTGCTACATTATCATCAAAAAATACAAATAGGAATGGTTTTTGGTAAACTGGGTTCGATGGCTCGGTGAGTCCCGAAGTTCTCCTTGCAAAAGCCACTGGCATACTCGAGTCTTTGATCCCCTCCTGATTCATACTATATGTTTTCCATGAAACATCGTGAGATCAAATTAATTCACATGAAATTTTATGCTGGATTTACAAATTCTCGCTTGACTGAGTCACCAAATTAATTATGGTGGACAGTATGCAACTTAAAATGCACTCGTTGAATATATAGTAGTGCAGTTGTGAAGTCTGTAATTTATCTATGATGTAACTTAGACAAAACCTACGCTTGCTCTATCGTTCGTCCATTTCCATTTGCCGTTCGATATGATTTGTAGTGTGGTGGATAGTATGCATATGCATTCTGCCGGAAGCGACGTCGCCGGCGCCACCTGCATAAATTGGTCCAGCAGATAGATAGTCCGTGTAAGAAGCTCCAAATCTCTTCTTTGACGTGGTGCGTGCAGAAGAAACATAGCTTGTCAAACTAAGGATTTGTCTTCTAGATGAGGAAACAAAACCGTCGTAGCAGCATTGGCCTTCTCGGCGGACGATAGCTTAGCGTGTGTGTCGTTGATTTACATCGAAAGGCCACACGGCGCCTCAAGGTAACGTTTGTTTTCGTCTTCGTGGTTTGTACTACTTTGCTGGAAAAGAGATATACATCGTGCAGATAATCTGTCCGCACACACGTTGTTCATAAGCCCATATGGATGGATTTTGCCTTTTGGCCGAGGAGGATTAAGTTATGCCTAGGATTGCAAGTGGACGTCCCGCATGCAAATTGAGTTGGCTCTGGTGGTTAAGAGCATCTCCAGCCGCTTCCCCCAAAGCGTCCCCCAAACCGCGCCGGATTGAACGTTTGGGGGACGTGTTTTGTTCGTGCCGCCTTTGGGGGACGTCGCTCCCCAGCCGCGTCCCCCAAACGCCGCCCCCAAACATTTAAATTACTTTTTTTAACACATAAACCATTTATCAAATGTAGCATATGAATAAAAATGTTTGCGAGGATTGTTTTCAAATTAAATTACAACAAACAATAAAACAAGTAATCAAATATAATAAATAGGGCTAGATGCTACATCAAGGTGCCACAGTATTTCCTTTGATCCTCCACAAATGCTCAACGAGATCAGCTTGAAGTTGCTCATGCACATTGCTGTCACGGATCTCTGCGTGCATGGCGAGAAAATCAGCAAAATCTGCAGGCAACTCATGATCAACCTCCGCAAGAGGGTCTTGACACTCATAGGGACCAACATGTGACCTAACATGATTCTTGCGGTCATCCTCGATGATCATCTTGTGCATGATCACACAAGCCTGCATCACCTCCCACATTTGGTCGTGAGACCAGCTTAGAGCAGGGTACCGGACAATGGCAAATTATGCTTGAAGCACACCAAATGCCCGCTCGACATCCTTCCTGCAAGCCTCCTGTCGTGTAGCAAAGTGGGAATTCTTCAGACCTGATGGATTCGAGATTGTTTTGACAAAAGTGGCCCATTTTGGATATATACCATCGGCTAGATAATAGCCTTTGGTATATTGGTGGCCATTGATCTCATAGTTGCATGGTGGAGCATGCCCTTCCACTAGTCTGCTGAACACCGGAGACCGCTGCAACACGTTGATGTCATTGTGTGATCCCGCCATGCCAAAGAAAGAATGCCAAATCCACAGGTCATAATCTGCCACAGCTTCAAGCACCACACTGCAATATCCATGACGGCCTTTGTATATACCTTGCCAAGCAAACGGGCAGTTCTTCCATGCCCAGTGCATGCAATCGATGCTTCCAAGCATTCCAGGAAATCCTCTGGCAGCATTTTGTGCCATGATCCTTGCAGTCTCTTCCTCAGTTGGCCCTCTCAAGTAGTATTTGCCAAACTTTCCCACCACAGCTCGGCAAAACTTGTACATGCACTCAATGGCAGTAGACTCACTCATGCGAAGGTAGTCGTCCTGTGTATCGGCAGGTGCTCCGTATGCAAGCATCCTCATGGCGGCGGTGCACTTCTGAATCGACGAGAACCCGAGGACGCCTACAGCGTCGAGCTTGAGCTTGAAGTAGGGGTCGAACTCTCGAACGCCGTGGAGGATATTCATGAACAGCCCCTTGCTCATCCTGTACCGGCGCCGAAAATTGTCGGCATGTGTTGCGTCGTCGGCGAAGTAGTCGTTGTGCAGCATGGCATGCCCCTCCATCCTCTGCCGGGGCTTCGACTTCCTTCTTCCCGGCCTTGATCCTCCGCGGCGCGGCCTCTTCCTCTTCTCCGCCTCAGCGTCAAGCATGTCCTGGAGGGACGCGATGATCAGCAAATGCTCCCGCAGGTCGTCGTCGAAGGCTTGCTCGTCCTCCAGCAGCAGTGCAACCATCTCATCGTCGCTGTCCATGGCTAAAGCAAAATCAATGGTTAAAATTGCGCCGAGGCAGACGACGGAACAAACAGCGACCAATCGCGCCTACCTGGCAAGTCGTCGAGCACCTTCTGTGCGTGGAGGTGGGGCGGATTTGACGGCGCGTTCTGGGACGCGCTGGCGACGCGGCGGTGGCGCCACGACCGGCGGGAGCCCCAGCCGCGACAACGGTGCCGACTCTCAGCAGAGATCAGACGCCCAAACGGCCGGGAAATCCAGCGGCGGCGGTGAGGTGGGAGGCGCGGGAAGGAAGGAGCGACGAGAAAAGAGGCGCGAACCAACGGTTTATGCAAATAGTCGCCGACATGTGGGAGCCCGCCTCGCTTTTCGTTGTGTCCGGCGTCCCCGGTGCGTCCCCTGTGGGACGGGGACGGGCTCGGGGCGCCGGACACCGTATCGGGGCGCGCCGGACAAAAATGGGCTTTGGGGGACGCGGCTGGAACGCATTTTCTGTCCGGCGCGCCCCAAATCCCTTTGGGGGACGCTTTGGGGGACGCGACTGGAGATGCTCTAAGTTATTTGCGGTAGAACCAACTCATTCAGGTTTAAGTTTTAGACTTGGTTTACATTTACCTAATTAATTCTAGGATTTAACTGGCGGCATGTTTTTAGTGGTAGGTGACGTGCTCATCAATAGCGAGCCGTTAGTGGTAACTTCGTCAACCTCAAAATATACCGACTTGGTTCATCGAAGGTGCTCATAGGGGTAGGGCGTGCGCCTGCACGTTCATAGGGGTAAGTGTGTTAGATTATTAGGCAATTTCCGTGTGAGATTAATTATCAAAAGCAACATTACAGATGCACAAGCATACTTAATCACACACATCAGACTAAGCACATGCATCAGATCTAAACATGGAACAAGTAGCAGTGCAAGGTAGGAGAGGAAAAACACGTACAACGCGACCGGGAAGGTCGCACCAGTAGCAGCACCACCACCATGTGAATTGTTGATGTCACCCATGGTGTAGTCGGAGTCGTCAATGAAGCAGTCGAACCGGCGAAGAAAAGCAAGAACAGCAGCGAGCAGTCACGCCGAGACGCTGCCCAAAAATTTTATCGCCCGTCTCCCGGTGCAGGATCTCAACGGACGGGGTTTCGGAGGACTGCTCTCCCGGACGGCTGTGCACGCAGTCGCCGAGATGGGGAAGACTAGAGAGTAGCGCAGCAAAAGGAACTTCGTGAGAGAGACGGACTAGAGAGTTCTGAGAGAGATGTATTCTTCAGATCTGACCTGTCTCCTTGTATAGCCTAGGAGGAGAGCCGACCCGACCGCGTTGCCACGCGTAGGAAGCCAGGGACACGCGGCGAGCATGCACATGCAGGTCGACACGTACCCAACTCAGTTGGTGCACCAAGCAAAAATTTAGCCTTCATTGAGTGTGTCTCGAACTCGAACTCGAGTCACGAAACGCGACGTGCGTGCCATGCCGAGCCGAGCCGAGGCGGGCGGGCGGAGGAGGAGGAGTGCGCGAGGGCTCCTTCTATTCCCACTCACTTGGAAGGACTAGAACAGCAACCACTATATACCACTCCAACTCTCTCTCCCAACTAGCAATGTGGGACTAAACTTTGTCCCCCAAGGCTGTCCCAAGCTGTCAACGTGATGGGCCTTGAGATTTCAGAAATTGTATACTACATGGGGCATCGTCTCTGTCTATGCATTGAATTTTATTTTATTGTAGACTTTAAAGTATCAAGATTTACAAATCATGGATCACTTAAAGTGGCAGAAAATGTTAGCCACCTAAAGAAAAAAACTTAAATAACCTCTATGCATCATGTAGACATTTAGAATGTTGTTAGCCATCCGGGCAGAATATAACCCGTACAACGGCCATCAGTCGATTTCACCTAATATCCACAGGTTACCGCTGCCTCACTAGATATAAATTGAGGAAGCCGCCATGTGTATAACATGCAAAAAAATTGGTTTTGCAAGTGTTTTATCAACTTTTGTTTTCTTATCAATCTCATTTAGCAATTTACCAAATAAAATTAGTTACATTCGGGGGAGGAGGGATATTATAAGTGAAGTGCACTACTCTCCAAACAAGACTAGAAAAAGACACAAAATAAAAAGGCGGTCAATCGAGTTTCATGAGAACCACAAAAAATACACTTTATGCACCGCATTAAATGTCTTTTTGCAAGATTATCTTTAGTAAGCAACATTTTTTGTAAATGAACCACAAGAAGATCCTTATCTTCACCGGTACCTTAATTCTCCACAAATATTTTGAAGACGTATACTCGTTCATATAATCAGTATACATAGATTTAACTATAGAGATTTGACTGAAAAATATCAATTGAAGTCATATGACATTTGAAACTATCTAGCTGGTCCGTTAAAGCTAGCTACTCCCATTATATCTGTATCAATCGTATCTAAGTTTCTCATTTATCATGCATGAGAGCACGTGTGAATCCTATATTGAACGACATTTGAGATAAGACATTTGCAACTAAAACATATTTGTGTCTAATGATATTATACATGGACAGATATTGAGATGCTAACGAGGAGTCACCCAGTCACGTGTCTTCCCAAAATCGAGTTCTCGTGCCATCTTCCATGTTAAAACAGCCTCATTGAAAGAAGACATCCTAAACACCCATAAATTCTTCGGATAGTCTGCTTCGGCTTGCACTTGCGAGAGAGTTTTGTCATGAAGCTACTTATTGTGTAGCAAATCCTACCACACCCTTTCCTCATGAAGAGTTTTAAATAACAACTTTGCTAAGTAAGAACCTATTCTTTATTTCAAGTACCTCAATACCTAGACATCCTTGGAATAATTTTCTACTTTGTTAGTATATACTTCTAGCTCATCGTAGGGATTCGTAGCATAGAAAATAAAAAAATTCCTACCGCAAGAAGAATAACAAGCCCGGATCTAATCTAGTAAATGGTAGAAACGAGGTGAAGATCAACATACCCTCGAAGATCTCTAAGCGTTAACGAAATAAATCTCGTGGATGATGTAGTCGATCACTTGCCGCTTTCGAAAGCGCGTAGAAGATCTTGACGGTGCGACCGCAATCGGGCAACACCTCCGCACTCGGTCACACGTACGGTATTGATGACGACGTCATTCTCCCCGTTCCAGCGGGCAGCGGAAGTAGTAGATCCTCCTCGGAATCCCGTCTACACGACGGCGTGGTGATGGTGGTGGTGGAGTTTTCCCGCAGGGCTTCGTCGTCGCCGTGCAGGAGATGTATGGAAGAGTTGTGGTGCCAGGGTTTGGGAGAGGGGGGGCTTGAGGCGCTGGCCTAGGGTGCCCTGGGTGATGCGGCTGTTGTGGTGGCCGGCCCCCTCCCCTCTCATCCTCTATATATAGGTGTAAAACCCTAGGGTCCAATCCTACTCCACATGTGAGTCCAATTGAAAACCTACCATATGGGGAAACCTAGTCAAGGTGGGATTGCTCCCCTTCTTTGTGCTAGGGCCGGCCATGGAGGTGGAGTCCACCATGGATTCCACCTTCCCACTTGGTGGGTCGGCTAGGGCTGGTGGAGCCCTTCACCTGCCTTAGTGAAATATTTCGGATGATTCTAGAACCTTCCATAAATTCACCAAATCATTCCCAATCTTGGAATATGACTTTCCAAATATGAATCTTATTCTACGGATCATTCCGAAACTCCTCGTGATGTCATGGATCCCATCCGAGACTTCGAATAATATTCGAACTCCATTTCATATTCCATATCTACTTAAAACGACATCAAACCTTAAGTGTGTCACCCTACGGTTCGTGAACTATGCAGACATGATCAAGACACTTCTCCGATCAATAACTAATAGTAGGACTGGAGATCCATAATATCTCCCACATATTCAATGATGACCTCATGATCGAAAGAACCATTAACATACGATACCGGTTCTCTTTGTCGCGCGATACTTTACTTATCCGAGGTTCGATCATCGGTATATCTATACCTAGTTCAACCTCGTTACCGATAAGTACTCTTTACTCGTACCGTGATATGACATCCCTTGTGAGCTAGTCACATGCTTGCAAGCTAATTGGATAGTATTCCACCCATTGTTCAAAAAATCGACCGAGATACCGATTTATCGGTTGATTTATCGTGAATCGGGTAGTAACCGATAAGATTTTGGCATATCGGTTGATTTATCGCGGCACTGATATTTCAGCCGATTTTCGGTCTGATTGCCGATATTTCGGCCGATTTCCAGTGAAATTTTGCTGAACTTTGATCTGCCAGTAGATATTTTCGTCCCATGGTCTTGTAGAATTGCGCATTAGCTCAAAATTTCCATTTTTATTGATTCAAATGTAAGGAATGAAGGTAATACTTCTGTTCAATGCTCTAATATTATTTCTAGAGATTATATTATAGAAAATTTAATGCTGAAATTAGGATTGATAAAAAAATAAGCTGATAATTGGCCGGCCGATAAAATCGATTAATCGGCTGATAAGCGATTAATCTCTATTACGAGGCTGGCTGATAAGTAACAATTAACGATTTCTTGAACATTGATTCCACCGAAAGGGCCCATAGTATATATATCCGTCATTTTGGATGGACAAATCCCACTATTGATCCAAGTGCTTCAACCTATACTTTCTGAATACTTAATGCCACTTTTATAACAACCCGTTTACAAAGTAGTGTTTGATGTCATCAAAGCATCCATCCGATGTAGGTGATTAATATGATCTCATGGTCGAAGGATTATGTTGCTATGTATCTTAAAGCTTGTAGCAAAACAAACTAAATGACTTGATCATATGCTATGCTTACTATGGGTGTATGTCCATCATATTATTCACCTAATGATATGATCGTGTTATTAATAACGTCTAATGTTCACGACCATGAAACTATGATCATCTATTAATCAACAAGCTAGTTTAACTAGAGACTTACTAGAGACTTCTTTATGTTTACAAAACACACAAGTATTAATGTTTCCGGTTAATACAATTATAGCATGGGATGCAAACATTTATCATAAACACAAAGATATAATAATAACCACTTTATTATTGCCTCTTGGGTATATCTCCAACACTCATCACTTTGCTAAAATAAGTGAGACTTATAAAAATCTAAAAAATGTCCTTATCCATTTGGGTACCTCAAAGGAAAATAATAGGAACATATGTATATGTTAGAACAAAATTTATTAGCACAAGAGAACCTTCGTATTAGAGAATTTTGCATAGCCGTTTTGCAAGTTTACGTTCAAAACGATCCTCAAATGGCTTTTATTTTTTATTAAGCAACTTCCTATAGTGAATAGGTATGGCTAAATACTTGAAAGGTAAAGTGCCCACTTCGCATTCAAAGATGTTTCTTTCGAGAGTGGATAAATAGAGGCCGAGCTATATGTAGCTCTTTATTTTTAAAAACTCAGAAATCATACTTCTATGTTTCAAAAATTTCCTAAAAAAATCCTTGATGTAGCGAATGATGGAATCTACAAACATGCAAAATCTTAATGTGATTTTTTTTTAGTAGTTTAGGCTACACAAATGAAAAATGTGTGGATCTAAGAATAGTGAATAGTGCATATTTCAAACTATAAAACATTTCAGATTTTGTCATTTTTGTGTAGTTTACAATACAAATAATTTCATATTGGAATTTTGTACTTTTGAGATTTCATCATTGTCTACATCTAGGATTTATTTTCAAGTTTTTTGAAACTTAAAACTATGATTTCTGATTTTTAAAAAATAAAGGGCTACATGTAGCTCGGCATCCGTTTGCAGTTTTCGGTTTCTATAGCCATTCCTACCTCTTAGCCTTGCGAAGAAAAAATATATCTCTTTTATGAAAGATAATTGTCGAATCATATAGTTGTTAAAAAACGTATAATCAACTTCAACTTCATATTTATGACCTTTGGTAAATCATGATCCATAAGAAAAAAAAGATAGTATCATCCGCATATTGCATAATAGATATCCCACCACCAACTAGCCTCTTTTGTCCTCTCAATCAGAATATTTGAACAAATAGGAAACAACAGATTCCCTATAGATTTTGGTGATCCATGCCACGGCAATTAAGAGGAAAAGTATGCAGTACATCAGAGGATACACGTATCACACCCTACGCGTCTTCCAGAGAAGAAGATGGTACTCGCGTCGCGCTCGCTCGAAACTCGAAACCAAAATCCAGATCGACCCGTCCCTGATCTGATTTGAGATTCATGCTAGCAGTTCACACGCGCCCATATCCTGAAACAAATTGAATGCTCCGTGACAGTCTGGACCGTATTCTAGACCCGCCACCCTATTCTTCGTTTGATTAGACATGTGCGAAGCAAGATCATTCGCGAGGAGACCACCTACGCCTGACACCATTCACGGTAGCCTGCTCTCTTTCTTTCTAGAGACTGTCCTCCTGACGCCCGAGCCTGCCGTCACGTCGTTGCGTTGCGGCGGCGGCGGCGGCGTACGGCAGCAGCAGACGCCTGTGGATGCAGGGGCGCCACCAGAGCGCATGCAGCCGCCATTCTGCTGAACGTGGCGCGCGGCGCACGGCTGACGGCGGCGGTGCCGTTTCCAGCCATGGAGTACGCCGTACGGTGGTTGCCAACACCACGCCGGCCTGTAAGATCAATCAACACGCATGCACAGACAGGAGTATTATATCATGTATTCATGTAATCAACACGCTTGTACTTTGTGTTTTAGGTTTACTGAAAGTCAAACTTTGTAAAATATTCCCAAATATTTATAAAAATATCAACATTTACAATATAAAATCTAGAATCATCATAACATGTAATTTCATATTGGATGCATTTGGTATTATATGGATGTTGCCATTTTTCTGATTTTTTTCTCAAACTTGATACGACTCTGACTACACCAAAAACGTGAAGTAAATAAAAACAGAGGAACTGACGAGCAAGTATGCCACGAGTAAGTACTAGTAGTACTAGCTTTTTTTTTCGAGAATACTCCATAGAAAGGTGTATGAATTACATAGAAGGGTGTCAAGATGACAAAATTTGTGCTACCACAGGAGGCAGCTCCCCAAACACACGCCTACTCTACGTGCTGCCACGGTATAACGGTCGATCAAGAAAAACAAAGAGAGTGCCACGGAAAAGCTTGGCTAGGCACCATCGCTCGAACTCCTCTCGCACCTTGTCTCTGATGGCGCCATGCGAAGCCACCGCTCCGTTGAAGACCACGTCGTTCTTGTGCCTCCAAATGGACCAAAAGACCGTCCATATGTCCCGTCTGTGAGCTATCGGACAAGCCCGGGACGTCCACCATTCCAGCAGAGCCACTCCTCCTTGCCCCAACACCTAAGAGCCCATGCCCAGGTCTCCCGCGCAACCATGCAACCCAGCAGCAAGTGCTGCAAGGTCTTCGGCTCCTGATCGCAAAGCGGGCAAGCCGACAGACACGGCAAGCCACAACGTCGAAGCCTATCCGTCGTCCAACAACGGTTCTTCGATGCCAGCCATGCGAAGAACTTGCAACTGTACGTCGCCCTAGACCGTCAGATCTCCTCTAAGACGGATGCCCTCACCTAGCCCGCAAAGAAAGCTCTGTACGCCGACTAGCGGAGTAAATGCCATCAGTCGATCACCTCCACAGCAGCACGTCCTCCCGCTCCGGGACCAGCTGCACGTTCGCCAGCCTCTGCCACAACATGAAGAACTCCGGGAGGGCTGCCTCATCCATGTCTGGCCCACAGGCCGGCCAGGCCCTCTCTCACGAGCAAGCGGTGACCCTCCTACGCGAGACCATCTTGGCCACATTTGGTGCAATCTCCGCCAGTTTCGAACCATCTAGCCACCGATCGGACCAGAACCGAGCCTGCTCGCCATTGCCCAAAACAAAGCAGGTGGCCGCATCAAAGATAGCGGTGCAGAGGCTAGGGAGCTGAATGTTGAACTCCGCCCAAGCCTTGGAGGTGTCCACTAGTAGTACTAGCTATCTAGCCTTCCCAAGTTTCCAAGCTTAGGAAAAACAGCGTGGAATCTCCACTCTTCCCAACTGAAACATATAGCGCATGCTATTTAGCTGGATAGCACGAGCCCAGGCGGACAAAGTTTTTTCAGCAGAACGTGACAAAGTTTCTAGTCGCCTTGAGACCACACTCGACAAAACCTATGCGCCATGTAAGGCAATAGAAAATTTAAGTGTATAACATATGATATCCCAGATCCTCTTGACTGATTGTCGACTGCATGCTCTTTGACAGTCCAACTAGAAGCTAAATAGCACTATATTCAATAGAAATAATAACCTAAAGCTACATTTTCTAAGGATGGCACATCAATAGTTGTGGACGCCACCAGAGCAAAACAAGCAGCACATGAGTGCCAACTGTTACATCGACTACCTGCATTGCTGTCTTTCCTGGTGACGAGCATCGGACCACAGCATGAGAGCAGATAGGAGTGAAATCGTAGCTGTCTCGACTCGTAGCCTGCATGGCCCAAGACCAACCGGGACCGCACCAGCCGCCTTCAAAACATGTACCTCCTCCTCTGTGAAGTCTGATGAAGTGTGGATACAAAATTAAAACTTGTTAGCACCACCAGAATTATACAGTAATAGTGCTGTTTAATTCTCTGAAGAAATGTAATTCCATTGTACGTTCTGGACCTCTGGTAACAGGCTGTGATTTTACTACTGTTCACTAGCTTGCATAGTATAGAGCCATTCCGTTCACAAAGTACAAGCAACATATTTGGAATAAGCAAGTTCTAAGCATCTACGTGAAAACACCATGCTTATACTGACCAGTGTCACTTTCATTGAAACACTTAGATATGAAACACTCGAGATTTAGGTTACCTCCTTCTGGTCCAATAATTAAAAGCCCACTTTCTTCGTTGCTGGAATTTGGCAAAACGCTTAAAACAGGAGGCGCTTCAGCGGATGCTAAGAAAGCAAGCTTTGACTGTGCCACCTGATAAGAAAAGAGGAAAGAAAGAGTCAACCATGGATGAAATACTGCAAGACAAATTCAGCAGTGACTGGGTTAGGGTCTCAGTTTATAAAATCATGTTCCCATACCACAGAAAAGATTCTCAACAGTCAATGGATTAGTAGTATCTAATTGGTTGTGGTGCTACGCATAAAGGTCACAAAGAATGGATGAGTCCTTACAACCAGCGAAAGATCATGTATCTGAATTGGAGGCTTCAGTGACATATCGTGTACTCTCTGGCCTAAACAACGCAAAGTAATTGAAGTTAGTTATGCTTGAATTTACATTTGCACTGACATCTTAGTCACAAGTGGCATGTGGACGCCACATAAATACCACAAAGTCATTCAGCATATATCAGTCCAACAAATAAAACGATGATCAGGCTCACATTGTTTAACTGCAGCCAACACCAGCCGTTGCAACCTGTCCACTCTATTTTCTGCTATTGTATGGCATCTTTCAGTCAAAAGAGGCGTAACACTGGAAGCTCCAAGTTCCTAAATAGGCAAAGAAGGGTAACTGTTTAGAAGTAGAGGACAGAAAAACAGGACAGACAAAATTGTACATAACATACAGTACATTTCTCTATAAGCCAATCTGCACGTCCACCTTTCAGAGTCCCTGGGGATTGTAAGCATAGAATAAAATTGTCAAGGAATGGAGTAGAAAACCTTCCTGGTGTACATATTAACTCTGGAGAGTGTATGTGGCTCACCAAATGCAGCAAAGACATGCCATTGAATGCCCTGAGGAGGAATTAGCCTAGCATTCTCTAATAACTCAACATCTGATCCATTCTTGTCAACCTTTTGTATGGATCCTTCAACTAAGCCACCAGCCCCATCAAATAGTTCAACCCTTCAAAATTTTGATACAAAGTTTCAAGATGTGCATAATTGTTTCCATAATCAATAAAACACATCTAATTATACGAAATACTCCCTCCGATCGGATTTAATTAACGCAGGCACCACCTACATACATGCATGCAGAAGCACCTCTCCACGTCGATTAAACCCAATCGGAGGTAGCAGCAGACTACGGAAAATATCATGTCCAAATTAGAAAAAGAAGTGAATGGGTCTTCATCAGAAGTACAGGAACGAGTAGATTTGGTTGTATATGGTAGGGGAAATATGATGTGCAAACGAGCATTTTTGTGCAAATATTAAAAATGAAGTGTGAAAAAACCTTGTTCAAGCTTTCAAAATATTAAGGAGATATACTGGTAGTTTAATGTATGTTTTGCATTTCATCGTCACTTCAGTGTACTTTTAAGCAAGAGAAAACTGCCATGTTTCAATGCCTCTCCACCCTCCCCCTAACACTGAAGCTCTGCCAGGAGAACGCCGTGCTATGAAGGGCATGGCTGCCACTACCGCACCAAAATGATGTCAATGTGTGTACAAAACTTGGGCACTTAGCCCGTATATGAAATGAGAAAACGGAAATTCAGGTGGAGAGTTTCCCCCTCCCCTGGTGACCGTAAAAAAATAAATTGTCTGGTAGAAATTTTTGAAACAGACAAACAGTTACACTTCATTTTCATGAAAGGAGCAGACATGCTTATTTGCACAGATAGTGTCATTCTTCTAGAAAATGATATGCTAGACATAATGTACTATCTGCACATGCATACTGATTAAAGAATTTCTTGAAGTCATTAGATGGGTGTGGTTAGTGCTGTAAATCAAAATGTTTCGCCACGAAAGAGTCTCCTCGCATATAAAAAGAAGAAGAAAATCACTAAACTGACCAAGGGGAGTTTCTGACGTAATTTTGAAGCTGACTCTCTAGTCTCTGCACTTCCAGGTTCCATGGTACATCAAGAAACGAAAATCTAAACAGAATCTACTCTTGAGAAAATTATGCTGGAATTCAGTCAGTTTAACAATTCCCCTTATTGGATGCAAGAAACTAGTCTTCGTTATCAAGTACCATTGCATAGAGATCACACAAGAAAGAAGGGAAGAAATGGAAGCAGTGAGACCTGTCATTGATGCCAAGACGCAACACGCGTGTCATGTGCCAGAACTCGTCGCCTTGGATGCGAACCACCTCACCCTGCGGATTAATACCCACAAGCTTTACCATCAGTATGAAGCCACGGAACACCACAAACCATAAATAACACAAGTGGCCTGCCCTGCTGGATGGAATGGCTAAACGAGGTGAGAACAAAAATGTTTCGTGCAGCAGACCTTGTGTTCTCAGTTCTTACTACAACATATACACTGGGAACACGGACGTTCCTGCATCGAGAACAAGCTACCAAGAAAGAAAAAAAAAATCGGTAACCCACCCAGCACGTCCTTGACCAGAACGAGCGCGCGGCGTTCGACGAAATGCCTACACTACAAGGAGCGTGAAGAATAACGGGATAGGATAGGATAAGCGCGCTTGCCTTGGACGAGGGGAGAGACGGGGAGTGGAACCGCGGCAGGCCGCCGCGAGCCTGGCTGGCCCCGGAAGTGCTGTGCGCTCGCGCGGCAGCGACGAGGAGGCGCTGGCATCTCGGCGGCGGAGGCCGGCGCATCAACGCGGAGAAGGACGAGAAGGTGGCGGCGGGTGGCATCGCTGCAGCTGTTGTGCTGTTGCCGCGGCCTGGGTGCGTGCGGACCTGCGCCGCCGCTGGAGGCGCCGGAGGAGGTGGCTTCGGCAGAGAATGAGAGAAGTAGAGAACGATGAGGCAGTTGCAGCTCGCGCCTAGGCAGCAATGGGCTGGGCCTGTTGGGTGCTAATGTCTGGATGGGCCGTCAAGAATAAAACCGAGACGCCAGCCTGCGAAATGAATCTGGTTTGGAGTTCGGATGCTGCCTGCAACTGTCACGGATTTTACTGACGCCACCTCGTCACCTGCAGAAAAGAAGACCTTGAGCATGACTACGGCCTACGTGCGTCACATGAATCGATCATGGTACGCTCATACTGGATTATACTAGCTCAATGTATGCAGGTGCTAATGTGCTATATATGTATGTTTGTTGCACAATTTTTCACACCTGCAGTAGCCAACAACGCAACATTTTTTTTTGTTTATGGGCCAACAGCGCAAGACACCTGCAAACACGTACGGCACCTTCTCTCAGCCATGCGCTCGTTCTCGTATCATGGCCTTCTTTCTCGCCGTGATCACCACCAGCTGCCGCGACAGATGCAGTGTGGTTGCCGAGTCCTGCACTGCTACTGTTGATGTCGACGTGAAGATTGTTAGATGTATATATCTGTAGATGTTAGGGGGCTTTCTGCATATGTGCACCTATACATGTACTATATATTGTGGCTTTTGGCCCCCTGATAATACAACAAGTATATTGTCCTAACATGGTATCAGAGCAAAATTGGTCCTCCTCTCCGTACGGACGTTTTTCTTGAAGACTTGTTCCCGGCCGCCCCGCCGCTGGCTTCTTCCCGGCCGTCGCCGGAACTCCTCTTCCCGGCCGTCGCGTGGCCGTCCTCGTCCCCGGCCAGTCCCTGCTCTCCTGCGCCGCCTGCCCGCTCGATCCGCCCGCTTCCGATCCGCCCGCTCCGCTCCCTGCTCTCCCGCGCCGCCCGCCGCTCGATCCGCCCGCTCCGCTCCCTGCTCTCCTGCGCCGCCCGCCCTCCCGCTCGATCGGCCCGCTCCCGATCCGCCTGCTCCGCTCCCTGCTCCCCCGCGCCGCCCGCCTGCTCTGCGCCCGCCCGTCTCTCCTGGAACCCTCAAACCCTTAAATTTTAAGGGTTTGAGGGTTCCACTATTTGACTCAACCCTCAAACCCTCAAACCCTCTATCACAGTTTCATATCACAAATATCACAAATATCACCATATCAATCAAACAATAATCATTCTAGTTATTATTACAACATCAAATAGTACTCTCAAGCACAAGATAATCATTCCAAATATTTTACAACAATGTTTTTGGCAAATTTAAAAAATTGTTCGAAGCAAATAGGACATAGCAAAGTGAAACAAAGACACATCATGAGCCTTGGCGCCGCCCATCCAACTGCCAATGGTGCTCTACAAGATCATCCCGGAGTTGACAATGAGTGTTTGCATTCTCAATCGCATGATGTGCTTCAAGAAAAGCTTCTACGCGATTGGGGTTCCTTTCCGGTTGCATACGGGTGCCAACATTGTCATAGAAGCAAGGGAGGTGTAACCCCCTCTCATCCTCTAGGATCATGTTGTGTAGAATCACACAACATGTCATGATGTCCTGCAAGGTCTTCTTGTCCCAAAAACGAGCTGGACCCCGGACTATGGCATACCTTGCTTGCAAAATACCGAAAGCTCTCTCAATATCTTTGCGGGCTGCCTCTTGTGCCCTTGTGAAATGAGCTTGTTTTTTTGTTAGGGGCATACCATTTTTCTCCTTGATGGACTTCACAAGAGTTGCCCACTCGGGATAAATGCCATCGGTGAGATAGTATCCCATTGAGTACTCATAGTTCATGACCTTGTAGTTGCAAGTTGGAGCATCTCCGGAAACTAATCTTGCAAACAAAGGAGATCTATTGAGCACGTTGATATCATTGAGTGTACCTGGCAAACCGAAAAATGCATGCCAAATCCATGTGTCCTCCGATGCCCCGGCCTCAAGCACAATGGTTGCATCCTTGTTTTTTCCACAATATATTCCATGCCATGATTTGGGGCAATTTTTCCATGTCCAATGCATGCAATCAAGACTACCAAGCATCCCCGGCCATCCCCTTTTTTCATTCATCTCCATCAACCTCTTTGTATCTTCCTCGTTGGGTGCCCGAAGATACAAATCACCATACAACCGGATGACTAACTTTGCAAACCTACGGACGGAATCCGTGATTGTTTGTACACCAATGGGAAGATACTCGTTGGTATAGTCCGCGGGTACGCCATAGGCGAGCACACGCATTGCCGCCGATATCTTTTGATAAGCACTAAACCCTCATTGACCGGAGGCGGACCTACGACGCTTGAAGTAATCCGAGGCGGCCTCACAATCATTAACAATCTTCACAAACAAACTACGGCGCATTCGGTACCTTCTCCGGAAGAGGCGAGGTGGGTATGTAGGATGCTCCTTCGCGAAGTAGTCTCGCATCAGTTGCTCGTGCCCGAGACCATGGTTGCGGTAAATGTACTCTCGCTCCATCACCGATCCTCTCCTATGATCCAACAGCTTTGCGCGGTCTTCGATCTCTTGGACGTCGACGAGGAGGCTCATCATCTCCACGTCATCGTCTTGAAGCAACTCCTCAATGTCCGAATCGTCAGACGAAGACCAACCGGACTCGGAGGATAACGACATGGAGTCGTCGGAGTTCATCTCCATCTACAACAAATGAGCATATTTGCATCAAAATATAAATTTTCTGCCTATTTTTCTCATCAATACTATCAACAAAATTTACAAAAAAAGGGGAAGAAAATACCTTCGACGGGGTCGGACCGAGCGGCGTCGAGCGGCGTCGGGGGAGAAGGCCGGGGGCGGGCCGATCGGCGGTGGAGGGAGGAGGAGGAGCTCGGGAGGAGGAGGAGCTCGGGGGGAGGAGGAGCTCGGGAGGAGGAGGAGCTCGGGAGGAGGAGGAGCTCGGGGGAGGAGGAGCTCGGGGAGGCTGGGGGCGGCGGCGGGGCGGAGGAGGCGGGGGTGCTCGATGCGGAGGAGGCGGGGGTGCTCGATGCGGAGGAGGGAGGAGGCGGCGGAGGCCGGGAAAAGGTCCTGCGGGGGGAGAAGGAGGCGGGGGTGCTTGATCCGGTGGCGTCGGCGGCCGGCGAGGGGAGGGGCTGGGGCGGCGGCGGCCAGCGGCGCGGTGTGGAGGCGAGCTCGGGGAGGGAGGAGGAGCTGAACTCGTTCCCGCGTCCGTTGTGAACGTGTAGGGGTCGGAGCACGGGTCGGGGCCTCCAACCCTTACCTGTACAGGTCGGGGCACGGATTGGAGCCTCGACCTCTAATTTTTTTTTAGGGATTTAGGGATTTAGGTTCCACTATATAGCATTTGGACCCTTAAATCCGTAAAAAAAATGTTGTATACGGATTTAAGGGTTCCATTAGACATGCTCTAAGAGCATGTCTAACAGGCCCCTTACTTTTCTGCCCCGTATAACGCTCGAATTTCGCCCCGTATAAAAAAAATGGTCGATCAGACACCGCTCCGTCTAGCAGAACCCGTATTTGACCCCATATATTTGTAAATTTAAAACCCCAGGAAACTTTCATTCATAGTTCGTCGATCATACATAGAAATCGACGTACCTACATACATACAAAATGCGCGATCGGATCGCGACTTCTAGTCGGAGAGGTCGACGATGAACCTATCGGCCTCCGCCTCCGCCTGAGCCCGCGCCTCCGCCTCCTTCACGGCGGCGATGGCCGCCGCCCTTTCTTCCTCCTCCGCCTTGTCCTTCCCGGCGGCGTCCTTGAGGGAGTCTTGAATCGCCTTCAAGAAGGCGGGGTCCTTATCCTCCTCTTCCTCCTTCTCCTCCCCGGCGAGCGGGGCACCTCCGCCGCTGGTGCTCCCGATGGTCGCCCTCCACGCCTCGCTCACCCGGCGTTGGCGCTCCCACTCGGCGAGCCACGCCGAGAACTTTGGGCCGCTCATCGGCTTGAGCGGCGGGTCCTTGTGATACCAGCGGCCGCCCCGCGTGAAGTCGATGAGCTTTTCCGGGACGAACTGCCCGCCGTCGTACTTGCAGGCCGCGCGACGGCTGCCGGCGGCGGATCTTTTGCAAAAAAGCCGCCAGGCATCCTCCACGTTGTCCGGCGAGCAGGATCGCTTCGATCCGCTCGCCGGCGAGACGCTACTACGGCGGCGGGAGTCCATGCAGGTGGCGGTGGGTGGAATGCGGCGCGGGGGAGCGACTAATTGCTCGCCGGAGCAGGAGGAGGAGGCGGCGGCGCACGGCGGAGCTAGGGTTGCGAGTGAGGGGAAGTAGGGGGCGGAGGGGCCGATTTCCTGGGCCCCGTATTCCGCCGAAACGGGGCGGCCCGAATACGGGACCTGCTAGACGGCCCAAAACGCGCCTGCCCCGTATCTCGCCGGAATTTTACGGGGTGGACGGGTTATAAGGGGCCTGTTAGACATGCTCTAACCTCCCCCCTCCCTCCCACCCCGTGCTTGCTGGCGGCGCCGCCGTCGTTGTTCTTCTACTTGGCCGTCACCAGGTAGATCTATCTATCTGCTTCGTATCTATCTATCTATCTGCTTCGTCTTGCATAGGGAGAACAAATAGATCTGCTTGGTTCGGTTTGATTTAATCTTATTCTTCTTCTTCTGGCAGAAAAAAAGCAGAAAGAATCCAGAACCTAGATCTCCGATGAGCACCCGCCGCCAGTTTGTCAACATGCTGGTATCGGACAGCGTGAAGTGCATGTACACGCTGCGGCGCTTCGACCTGAGCCGCAACCAATTCTTCCACCCAACAGCAGAAGCAGCCAAAGTGCTGCCTACATGGTCACCCAATCAGAACAAGATGGAAACCCACTCGGTGGCTGCCAAGGAGAAGAAGAAGCTGGTTAGGCCGCCGCCAGCCTTAGTCAACATGAAGCCGTCGATCTGCTTGACGAACCCCGAGATGGAATTCAAGATGCATTGCTATCCTCTCACTGAAACGAGTCTGTTCACCGACAGCTCCGCGCGAGTCTTCCGCTTCGATGCTGACACCCGCTGCTTCACAACCATGCCTAGCCTTCACACCCGCAAGTATTCCCCCTTGGCCATCTCCGTCCCGGCCAGTCCCCCGACCACGGCCATATCATACAAAAATGCAGGCGAAGGCGGATGCCTCTACATCATCGACGGGATGCTCAAGGCCGGCAAGGGGGTCCAGTTCGAGGCCATGGTGTACCGCAGCTGCGACAACTTTTTGAACCGCAACATCGGCAACGCCTGGCACTGCGACGCCCTACCGCTGCCGCCTTACGTCAACAGCAAGGCTTACAAACCTGCCCCCATCTGCTCCTATGCCTTGGTGGGTGGCGACACCATCTGTATCTCCACCATGGGCGTCGGCACCTACTGCTTCAACACTGTGGCTCGCGAGTGGTACAAGGCTGGAGACTGGATGATGCCCTTCAATGGCAAGGCTGAGTATGACCCGGAGCTTGGCCTCTGGTTTGGCGTCTCTGCCACCAACTTCCACCTCCCTTGCGCCGCTGACATCTCTGGCGTAGTAAAAGGGGAGGAGCCGCCGCCCAAGCAAACGCAGATATGGACAGACATTGACGTGCCAAAGGGGTGGCACCCGCGCCCTAGTCACCCCACCCAAGTCGTCAGTCTGGGCTCCGGCAGGTTCTGCATCACTGAATTCTTCCATACTTTGGCATATGCCAGCCCATTTGACCCCCCGCTCCCTGACGAGACATTTGCTGTCTTCACTGGCGTGGAGGTAGTGTTGCCTCCTGATGGCAATGGGAAGGCCAAATGCGCTACTATGATGAAGCACAAGTCGGTAACTTGCAGGACTCATGTCGCCAACGTGATCAAGTCGGTGGTCTGATTTATTATATATTCTGCAGCATAGTGTGCTCTCAGGCCAACTCTACCTGCTTTATCCTTTTTTCTTCATGTACTCTACTATCTATTGTGAGAGACCGCATGTATGTTGGGACTTAAGTTTATATGTATAGCCTTGCTGCTCTATATTTGAATAATCTCAGGGCAGTGAACCTATGTATGAGGCTAGTGTAGCATGAGTTGTCCCTGATGTTATTGTGGTGCATATCCAGCTTGTATCAAATTTGCTGCCGAGCAACTAATTGAGACACATGTTTGATGAGAAGTATGAACTGTTCTACTGTTAAGTGCTAACTGAAGAGTCAATAAAGAAAAATTGATTATATATGGGACTGCTGGTACTCCATCGTCTTCTGACAGAGCAGAGGCTAACGTTTCATAGCAGGTTTATCTTGCCAGCAATTATTATTTTGGTGAGTTTCTGAAGTAATTTATACTTGATTAGTAGTGATGTTTCATGTAAAACTAATTCGCTGATTCCTTTGCAACATGCAGGTTTTTAAAGTTCTGTACAGATTTAGTTACATCTTCTGGTTCCCTCCTGTTTCTGGCATGTCTTGTCTACTCCATCAATGTTCAAGTCCATCGAGATGTCAATCTCTAAGAAGGTTTGCTCTTCTGTAGGCTCCAGAATTTGATGATTGGTGGGGCTCAGCTTGTACTGTTGCTTTCTTTCTATCTGATGATCAACTTCTTCTGCCACTAACAAGTCGGAAGGTCAGAAGCATTCTTGTGAGTGATCTAATAACCCGCATGAAAGCACAAATGAATTTGTCTTTTCATAAAGCAGTATAGTCTAGTTCCACCACCCTGAAGGCCATTGGAGTTTCTGTTGACAGATCTTTGAAAAATCTATATTTGTTTATCTGAATCCTTCGAATCAAAGTTAGTGATGATGTGGTTTTGAAGGCCACGATGTAGAGTTAGGCTACAAATACCCGAGAGTGCCTTGTGAGTCTCTAATTCAGAGTTTTATGCTCGTAGTGTAAATAATACTAGTGAGGAGCTCGGGTTGTGGGATGTGGGTGATTCTGCTTTGTTAAGTTGTTTTCATTATATTTTAAAACCTGTTATAAAGACAGTTTATAACCCATGGACATTTCTACAGTGTAGCAGTGCAAACTTCAAATTAACGGTATTGCAGTTCAAACTTGAAATTCTACAGTATTGTAGTTCGAACTTGAAAATTCTTCATCACTGGATGCCCATGGTCGATCGAGGATGGATTCCACGCACTTGAGTCTGATTCTAGTTCTCTATTCGAGCTCTTTTTCCTAGTAGGCGCTGCCACCGGAGTCAGCTTTCCAGAACACTGGTAAGGAATGGCTGTTGCACCTGATTAGTAATGTATCGGTAGACACGAAAGCAGAGAGTTATTTTGGCAGTGCATCTGTGGCAGCATCTCGTACCTTCAAGGCAAATCATCAGGACTCAGGAGTCTTTTCTCCTATGTTGCATGACCAATCGCTGACTGCAAAGGCAAAGGAGCAGCAATCCCAGATCAATAGGGTTCTGCAGGCCCAGATTTGTCGGCCTTCGTTCCTTACTGAGGTCCATAGTCTGATGCAACGTAGCCTTAGCCTATACTGTTTGAGTTCTTTGCCTGAACCTTTTCCATTTCTCTGAATGTGCTGTAAATGCTGTAACAAAACACTATCATTTCGTTTCTTACTGAAGTCCATAGTCTGATGCAACGTAGCTTTACCACCTGTTTGTGTTCTTTGCCTGAACCATTTCCGTCCAGGGCTGTGGCCTGTTGATCTAAAAAAAACTGAAGTATTTTGAAACGAATCATTGATAAATGCACAGCTCGTATGGTCTAAGATGCAATTAGTTTTGTTAATTCAGTTTCCTCTTTCATACTAATACTGATGCATGTCGGGACAGAATTAATCATTGATACATTTTATTTCTGGTATATTATGCATAGTATTTACGGTCTCCTTATATACCATGTTGTTTGTGATTTGAGGAAAAAGGTATCAACTGCTAGGTAATATTCTTTTGGTTTCCTTTATGTTTGCATGCAATCTCTTTTGGAAGTCCAGCACTATTTAGTTTCTGTAAGATTTATGGGCTCCAGGTTTCATTTACTCCATGATTTGTTCAGTGATAAAGAGAGTGAAGATGCTGATATATGGATGCTAATATATTAACTCCTTTTTATTCAGGTACATTGAATGTATGGATGCTGGTCCTCAAATCACAAACCAGAGAGGCACATACAGTTGTTTCTGAAGATCCTATGATCTAGTGGTAGCACATACAGTTGTTTCTGAAGATCCTATGAGTGTTGACAACAGCCTGTACCATAGCCTATTTTCTGAAGAACCATGTACTGCGGCAATTGGTTATGCCTAATTTGCCGTTCTAGCTTAGGCAACGTTGCCTTGAAATGGTAGGTAAGTGTGAGCATGTGTTATGGATTCACAGGACTTGCATATGACTGAATATAAGCAGTTGACACACCACACATGGTCATAGCCTGTAGAAATGTTGTTGCTTTGAGTAGAAGCCGTAGTTAATTTGCAGGAAATAACTCAATATTGCATCTTTAATCGAGCTTGCTTATTACGCTTGGTGCCGTAGCACATACAGTTGTTTCTGAAGATCCTATGAGTGTTGACAACAGCCTGTACCATAGCCTATTTTCTGAAGAACCATGTACTGCGGCAATTGGTTATGCCTAATTTGCCGTTCTAGCTTAGGCAACGTTGCCTTGAAATGGTAGGTAAGTGTGAGCATGTGTTATGGATTCACAGGACTTGCATATGACTGAATATAAGCAGTTGACACACCACACATGGTCATAGCCTGTAGAAATGTTTCTTGTTGCTTTGAGTAGAAGCCGTAGTTAATTTGCAGGAAATAACTCAATATTGCATCTTTAATCGAGCTTGCTTATTACACTTGGTGCCCAAATTTTGAGTATAGCTGGTGTTTTCTTTCTCTGTTCCATCTTCCCCTTGAATGAAAGGAAATGATGGCTTATAGTAAAAGGTTTGAGAAAGAGAACATTTTCAAGTAAGAGAACAGTAGCCCTTGCATAAGTGATTGTGGCTCTCGCAAACTCTTCAACAATAGCGAGTGTATTGGATAAAAAAAGGTGAGGCTTCATTCTGATTATTGAGTGCTTGCCCAGATTTATCCTAACACCTGTTACCCAGTGGCCAGTTGGTGTGAAGAAATCTTTTCTTCTCCAGGATTATTAGTACCTTCTTTCTGATCCTTTCATCGAAATGAGTTCATTTCCTGTTATACTGAACTTTTGGTTTGAATTGAATTCTTGTAGTTTTTTTGGTTAAATGAATCTACATTAGCAGTAAATACCTGCTATAAAAGTGAAGTGCGAACATGTGCCATTTGCATTGTTTAAAGGGCGCTTAGCATGGCCCATACCATAGCACGGTCAACAACAATATGCCGATGACCAGTTTCAGTGTGCAATTGAACTATTTCAAAAGTAGGACAAAGAGTATCCAATTTGTTTATAGCAAAGACTTTTCATGAATAGTACTTTCAAGACAAGCATATAGAAGTTGACTCATAAAGCAATAAATTCTTAGTAGAAGGTTTTGAAGCAACACAAAGGAAGATATAAGTTTCAGCAGTTGCTTTCAACTTCAATATGTATATCTCATGGATAATTGTCAACACAAGGTAATGTGATGAATGCAAATAAGCAAGTATGTAGGAATCAATGCACACAGTTGATACAAGTGTTTGCTTCTAAGGTAGAAAGAAGTAGGTAAACTGACTCAACATAAAAGTAAAAGAAAGGCCCTTCGCAGAGGGAAGCATGGATTACTATTTTTGTGCTAGAGCTTTTATTTTGAAAACATAGAAACAATTTTGTCAACGGTAGTAATAATTCATATGTATTATGCATAAAACATCATATAAGTTGCAAGCCTCATGCATCGAATACCAATAGTGCTCGCACCTTGTCCTAATTAGCTCGGATTTCCATGGATTATCATTGCATTACACATGTTTCAACCAAGTGTCACAAAGGGGTACCTCTATGCCGCCTGTACAAAGGTCCAAGGAGATAGATCGCATTTGATTTCTCTTTTTTGATAGATCTCAACTTGAGGACATCCATACCGGGACAACATAGAAAACAGATAATGGACTCCTCTTTAATGCATAAGCATTCAACAACAGATAATATTCTCATAAGAGATTGAGGATTAATGTCAAAACTGAAACTTCCACCATGATACATGGCTTTGGTTAGCGGCCCAATATTCTTCTCTAACAATATGCATACTCAAACCATTTAATCATGACAAATCACCCTTACTTCAGACAAGACGAACATGCATAGCAACTCACATGATATTCAACAAAGATGTAATAGTTGATGGCGTCCCCAGAAACATGGTTACCGCTCAACAAGCAACTTATAAGAAATAAGATACATAAGCGACATATTCTTTACCACAATAGTTTTTAAGGCTATTTTCCCATGAGCTATATATTGCAAAGATAAGGAATGAAATTTTAAAGGTAGCACGCAAGCAATTTACTTTGGAATGACAGAGAAATACCACATAGTAGGTAGGTATGGTGGACACAAATGGCGTAGGTTTTGGCTCAAGGTTTTGGATGCACAAGAAGTATTCCCTCTCAGTACAAGGCTTTGGCTAGCAAGGTTGTTTGAAGCAAACACAAGCATGAACCAGTACAGCAAAACTTACATAAGAATATATTGCAAGCATTATAAGACTCTACACTGCCTTCCTTGTTGTTCAAACACTTTACCAGAAAATATCTAAACTTTTAGAGAGACCAATCATGCAAACCAAATTTCAACAAGCTCTACAGTAATTCTCCACTAATAGGTGCAATCTACATGATGCAAGAGTTTAAACATGATCTATTTGAGCAAAACAATTGCCAAGTATCAAATTATTCAAGACCATATACCAATTACCACATGAAGCATTTTCTGTTTCCAACCAAATAGCAATGAACGAAACAGTTTTCAACCTTCGCCATGAACATTAAAAGTAAAGCTAAGAACACCAGTGTTCATATAAACAAGCGGAGCGTGTCTCTTTCCCACACAAGAAATGCTAGGATCCGATTTTATTCAAACAAAAACAAAAAATAAAAACATACAGACGCTCCAAGTAAAACACATAAGATGTGACGAAATAAAAATATAGTTTCACTAGAGGTGACCTGATAAGTTGTCGATGAAGGAGATGCCTTGGGCATCCCCAAGCTTAGATGCTTGAGTCTTCTTGAAATATGCAGGGATGAACCACGGGGGCATCCCCAAGCTTAGACTTTTCACTCTTCTTAATCATATTGTATCATCCTCCTCTCTTGATCCTTGAAAACTTCCTTCACACCAAACTCAAAACAAACTCATTAGAGGGTTAGTGCATAATCAAAAATTCACATGTTCAGAGGTAATAAAATCATTCTTAACACTTCTGGACATTGCCCAAAGCTACTGAAAGTTAATGGAACAAAGAAATCCATTCAACATAGCAAAAGAGGCAATGTGAAATAAAAGGCAGAATCTGTCAAAACAGAACAGTCCGTAAAGACGAATTTTTTAGAGGCACTTAACATGCTCAGATGAAGAAGCTCAAATTGAATGAAAGTTGCGTACATATCTGAGGATTACTCATGATTTGTCGCAGATTTTTCTGAGTTACCTACAGAGAGATCTACTCAAATTCGTGACAGCAAGAAATCTGTTTCTGCGCAGAAATCCAAATCTAGTATCAACCTTACTATCAAAGACTTTACTTGGCACAACAATGCAGTAAAATAAAGATAAGGAGAGGTTGCTACAGTAGTAACAACTTCCAAGACACAAATATAAAACAAAATTGCTGTAGTAAAATAATGGGTTGTCTCCCATAAGCGCTTTTCTTTAACGTCTTTCAGCTAGGCGCATAAAGTGTAAATCAAGTATTATCAAAAGATGAAGCATTAACAGAGGAGTTGGGAGTTTTCTCAACAATGCATTGTATCTTATCTATGTAAGTTTCAGAGGCTCCACTTTCATTACTTTTAGGCTTACTATTCTCCTCAAATAAATTTCCAGGAACAATCCAATCAAAATTCTTTTCTAGTGCCTCATGCATTCCTAAGAGCTTGCAATGTATTGGTGCTTTAATCTCCCCCTCACAATTGACTTTATTTGTGTACTTTAATCTATCTTTTTCCATTTTTTCAAGGGTATTTGCAAAATTGGTATAAAAGCCAAGCATCTTATGTTTAATAAAGATTTTTCTAGCTTCTCTAGCTACATCACCGAATTATTTAAGAAGGGTTTCTAAAACAAAATCTCTTTTTTCTCCTTCTTCCATATCAGAGAGTGTAAGAAACATATGTTGCATTATAGGATTAAGATTAACAAATCTAGCTTCCAACATGTGTACTAAAGAGGCAGTAGCAATTTCATAAGTAGGAGCAAGTGCTACCAAGTATCTATCTTCAAAATCTTTAACTGTACTAACATGAGTGAAAAATTCTTCTATATTATCTCTTCCAATGATAGACCCATGCCCTACTGGTATATCTTTCAGAGTGAACTTAGGAGGAAGCATGATGAAATAAACAAAAGGTAAATAAAGTAAAGCAAGTAACTAATTTTTTTGTGTTTTTGATATAAAGAACGCAAACAAGACAGTAAATAAATTAAAGCAAGTAACTATTTTTTTTGTATTTTTGATATAAAGAAAACAAACAAAGCAGAAAATAAAGTAAAGTAAAGCAAGACAATAACAAAGTAAAGAGATTGGATGTGAGAGACTCCCCTTGCAGCGTGTCTTGATCTCCCCGGCAACGGCGCCAGAAATTTAGCTTGATGACGCGTGAAGCACACGTTCGTTGGGAACCCCAAGTGGAAAGTGTGATGCGTACAACAGCAAGTTTCCCTCAGTAAGAAACCAAGGTTATCGAACCAGTAGGAGATGAAGGCCACGTGAAGGTTGTTGGTGGAGGAGTGTAGTGCGGCGCAACACCAGGGATTCCGGCGCCAACGTGGAACCTGCACAACACAATCAAAATACTTTGCCCCAACTTAACAGTGAGGTTGTCAATCTCACCGGCTTGCTGTAAACAAAAGATTAAACGTATGGTGTGGAAAATGATGTTTGTTTGCAAAGAATAGTAGAGAACAATGATTGCAATAGATTGTATTCAGATGTAAAAGAATGGACCGGGGTCCACAGTTCACTAGTGGTGTCTCTCCAATAAGAAATAGCATGTTGGGTGAACAAATTACAGTTGGGCAATTGACAAATAGAGAGGGCATAACAATGCACATACATATCATGATGACTAATATGAGATTTACTTAGGGCATTACGATAAATAACATAGACCGCTATCCAGCATGCATCTATGCCTAAAAAGTCCACCTTCGGGTTAGCATCCGCACCCCTTCCAGTATTAAGTTGCAAACAACAGACAATTGCATTAAGTATGGTGCGTAATGTAATCAACACAAATATCCTTAGACAAAGAATTGATGTTTTATCCCTAGTGGCAACAACACATCCACAACCTTAGAACTTTCTGTCACTGTCCCAGATTCAATGGAGGCATGAACCCACTATCGAGCATAAATACTCCCTCTTGGAGTCACAAGTATCAACTTGGCCAGAGCCTCTACTAGCAACGGAGAGCATGCAAGATCATAAACAACACATATATGATAGATCAATAATCAACTTGACATAGTATTCCATATTCATCGGATCCCAACAAACGCAACATGTAGCATTACAAATAGATGATCTTGATCATGATAGGCAGCTCACAAGATCTAACATGACAGCACAAGAGGAGAATACAACCATCTAGCTACTGCTATGGACCCATAGTCCAAGGATGAACTACTCACACATCAGTCCGGAGGCGATCATGGTGATGTAGAGTCCTCCGGGTGATGATTCCCCTCTCCGGCAGGGTGCCGGAGGCGATCTCCTGAATCCCCCGAGATGGGATTGGCGGCGGCGGCTCTGGAACTTTTCTCGTATCGTGGCTCTCGGTAATAGGGTTTTCGCGACGGAGGGAATAAATAGGCGGAAGGGCAGAGTCGGGGGGCGCTCGAGGGGCCTACACCATAGGCCGGCGCGGGCCCCTCCTTGGCCGCGTCGCCCTAGGGTGTGGGCGCCTCGTGTCCCCTCTTCGTCTCCCCTTTGGACTTCTGGAAGGCTCCGTGCAAAATAAGACCTTGGGCTTTTGTTTCGTCCAATTCCGAGAATATTTCCTGTGTAGGATTTCTGAAACCAAAAACAGCAGAAAACAGGAACTGGCGCTTCGGCATCTTGTTAATAGGTTAGTGCCGGAAAATGCGTATAAATGATATAAAGTGTATATAAAACATGTGAGTATTGTCATAAATCTAGCATGGAACATAAGAAATTATAGATACGTTTGAGACGTATCATACTACTGCCACCCTGAGCACCGAAAACTCATTGATGGTTGTGATCTCATCTACTGTGAGCTGAGGCGATGTGTTCGCGAAAGGATGACTCCTAACTATGCTCAGTACATTCAGTTGCTCATCAACAAGGTTGTTGATGCACCTCTCAATACGCAGGGTGAACAGGTCAAGATGGAAGCTTTCAAGATACGTATCCAAGGCGATAGACCGGACGTCCCTGAAATGATGCCTTCTGAACGCCATTCCAAGGAACGTCATGACCCTGCTAGCTCCAGCTACGCTAGGCGCCCACAACATGGTGTCTCTCGGTTCTTCTCCTCCATGTGGTAGATGTGCAAAAATACCAATGATGTTGCACATCAAAGTCTTGCTTTGAACCAAGAGACGAGGAGGCGCCAAAATGAGTTCATGGCTACTAGGAATGCACCTGTTCCTCCTCATGGCTAGCTCGGTTTGTCATCGTATACCAAAGAGGGGGAGATTGTAAGGGTATTTTACCGTTATCCATTATTTTGGTAACTATGACACCGTGCTAGTGTATTTGGACTAATACATGTCTACAAGATGATTCCCACGTATTAGCCAAAGAGGTATAATGGTGTATCAATGGAACAAGAAGGCAATGGGAGACCCCCCACTTCGACGAAAAATCAACAAGATTTTCCAGAGCCTAGCCGGTCCCAGACCCGGTCAGACCGGCCCTGGCACCGGACCGCCCGGCGCCGACCGGGCCCAGCGCCTGTGCCATCCGGGCAGGTTCCAGTAAAGAAGGGCTAGCACTCCGGTCTGCGTCCGGTCGCAAGCCCGGTTTGGACCGGCCACTCCGGTCCATGGCCCGGTTGGACCGGGTTCTAGACCGAGCGCGCCGGTGCCCAACCGGACTTTGCGCTTGTGCCATCCGGGCTGGATCCAGTAAGCCTCAGAAGCTCGTCCGGTCAAGACCCGGTCCCAGCTCCGGTTGAAACCGGACGGTCCGGTCACTGGCCCGGTCTGACCGGCCTGTGCACCGGCCAGTCCGGCGCCAAATCCGGTCGACCGGGCTCCTCGAGGAAATTGATGACGTGGCAAGTGAGCAACGGCTAGATTTTGAAGAACACTATAAATAGCCCTTCTCCTACCTCTGAAAAGTTAGGCACTACACTACAAGCTGTTCTTGAGCTCTCTCTCTCTCATACTCCATTGCTAGAAACACCAAAAGCCTCAGATCTCCCTCCTCCTCCACTCAAACTCAAATCCCTCCAGGGAAACGTTAGAGGAGGACCCGATCTACTGTTCTACCAAGCCAAATCTCATTCCCCCTTGTATTCATCAAGAAGCTTACTTCCTAGGGTTCCTTGGAAACCCTAGGTGGGCAAGAGTGGTCCGGAAGCATCCGGGCTGTGGATTTGCTCCTAACAAGATTGTGAAGGTTTAGAGGCTACCTCAAAGTCTACCACAAGTGAGTGAGCTATTCCTTCGTGGGATAGGCTCCGGAGAATAGGGTGAGCCTTCGTGGCGTGGGGAATCCTTCGTGGGACCTCCACCCCTCCAAACGTGACGTACTTTCTTGCAAAGGAAGGGAACACGGGAATACATCCTCGTCTCCGCATGCTATCGATTATCTCTAACCGAACTCCTTACTTGTGATTTAGCTGCTTGTGAGAGCCTTCGTGCTCGAGTTAGTTGTATCCTCATATAGGTTGTTTCACCTAGTTTGCATTAGGCTCATCTTTATATTCCGCAAAGCCTAATATTGCAAAGAAAGAATTAAAATCTGTAGAAACCTATTCACCCCACCTCTAGGTTTACCATCTCTGAACTTTCATGCGCGAAACAAACCTCACCTCGTCTCCGCGCCCTCCGGTTGTCTCGCTCCTTACTTTTCTTATCATGCTTGGTTTCTTTACTTGTTGCACTTGCCTAGGATCATACTAGGAACATCTCCACCACTAAAGCTATCACCTTTACCTTCCGCATCGCCTAAAATAGAAAAGTACATAAAATTTGTGTAGCGTCCATTCACCTCCCTCTTGTTCGCTACGATCCGTTCAGAAACCGTGATGGAGGATGCTGGTAAGGAAGCAGATAGAATCTGCCGGGAGGCCTTGAGTACATTTCACGAGTTCCATATTCTAGTGAATATGTCATGGTATGTTCTCGTCCTGATTTGTCATATGCTATGAGTTTGGTCAGTCAATACATGACTAATCGTAGTAAAGAACATTGGAAAGCTGTTCAGTGAATTTTCAGGTACCTTCGTGGCACATCCAAAGCTTGCTTGAAGTTTGGCAAGACCGGTGAGGGACTCGTAGGCTATGTGGATTCAGATTTTGCTGCCGATTTGGATAAGAGAAGATCCCTCACAGGTTATGTGTTCACTCTTGGTGGATGTGCTGTGAGTTGGAAGCCAACGTTACAACCTGTTGTTGCCCAATCTACGACCGAAGCAGAATATATAACAATTAATGAAGCTTGCAAAGAGTCTGTTTGGTTGAAAGGTTTGTATGATGAACTTTGTAGAGATGATTCTTGCATTAACTTGTTTTCTGACAGTCAAAGTGCAATATACCTTACTAAAAATAAAATGTTCCATGAGAGGACAAAGCACATTGATATCAAGTACCATTATGTGCGCGATATTGTTGCTCAAGGTAAACTGAAGGTATGTAAGATAAGTACTCATGATAATCCTGCTGATATGATGACAAAGCCAGTTCATGTTTCCAAGTTTGAGCTTTGCTCTAGCTTGGTTGGTATAACTATTTACCCCAAGTGGTTGTTGGCGCCAGCAAGTGTTTTTCTTTGTTGTTTAAGAGATTATTGAACTTCATGCTACAAGATGGAATTTATCTCAAGGTGGAGTTTGTTATATTGTGATCCAAATTCATATACTAAAGGGAGGCTAACTTCTGACGAGTGGAGCGAGGCCCATCGCCGGTAGGCTTGTACGGCTGCGACGTTGCCCTCATTCCTGCGCTCGTCCCCGTGCCAGGGCCCTCTTCCTCGCCGGGATCACCACCAGCTGCCGCGACAGGTGCAGCCTGGGCACCGCGGAGTCCTGCACCACGGCAGCAGGACGGGCAACGTCGCAGCCGTACTTGCACGACATCGCTCCGGCGTACTTCGCGCCGGCCGCCCAACCGCCCCAAACGCCGCACCCCTGGACAGCATCGCCTGTGTTCTTCCTATTTTGCGGGCGCTTCGCCGGCTCGGCGTCGACCTTGCCGCCGCCGCTCTTGGAGCAGGCCAGGTAGGCGGCGAGGAACGGGTCGTCACGGGGCACCCTCCTCATCAGGACCCAGCCGCTTCCGTGCTTGCTCATCACGAGCGTCGAACCTGCTGCGCGCGAGCCTGCCGGGATATGCTTCTGGATCCTGCTCGGCGGCAGTGGAAGCGGCAGCGGCTTGCCGACGGCAGCCGGCACGTCGTCGAGGACGACCGCGTGTACGGTGCCGGGCTCCGCGTGGCGGCGGTGCAGGCCCGCCGGTTTGAGCCGAGTCATCGACTCGTCTTCGCAGAAGAAGATCGGGTTGTTCGACACGAAGGCGGAACGAGCCGGCGGCTGCTGCTGATCGGCGCGACTGGTCCGGCGGCTCATCGCCGCTTGTTTGCTTCGGTGGCTCATTGATGTCTCGATTCGATCCTACTAAGGACAGTGCACGCCCGTCGAGACATTTTATTTACGTGTCTTGTTTGAGCCCGTGAACGATATTTCACCTTGCCTTGGCACGTGAACAAGGAGGCGTGGAAGGGTGCTGGTTGGCGTTCCTTGGGGATATCGATCGTGGCTTCGTACTATTACTGTTCTGCACTCGTGACGCTACAGTTATTTGCTGGGATAATGACTCGGGTCAGCAGCTTGATTGCTCGGATTGTGATGATGAAACTAAGTAGGCTCAACGAGCTAAAATTAAGCATATCAAGAAGAAGGAATAATACAAAAAAAATCCACTTGATTGCTAATAGTACAGTAGAAAGTATCAGAAGTAAAGAATTTTTAAGTTTGAACAAGACGTGAGGACCATAGTTCGTCAACAAAATCTAAAGGTCTTCATAAATGAGTATTATAAGAATTTATTTGGAGCACCGCTACCAAAAAAAATTGGTATGAGAGAAGAAATCACTCATGATATTTCTCACCTTTCATTTGATGGCTATCTTCGTCCAGTGGCAAATGGAGGGTTGCCATGATATAAGTTGAATTTTGGCGTCATAACACTCTTGCTCAAAAAATGGGGTGCTAGTAGAATTAAGCAATATAGGCCCATATGTGTAGCATTTTTTTTCCAATATTGAAGAAAATGGGTGCACACACACCTAGGTTCATCCTGGTATTTTCCTATATTGTGTACTTAATGTTAGCTCCAAGGTTTTCACCAAGGTTGGACCAAATTGTGTTACTGTAAACAATATAGATCCATCCTTATATAATATTTTATAGTTGTTTATGTATATTATCTCAAAGCCATTGAACATATGATTCATATGAGCTTTAAGAGGAGGCAAATGGGATTCTTGGATAAGTTTGTTATGCAAAGTATTGCGAGTAACTTTAAATGATGAACCAAATAATTTTAAATGGCGCTAACCACATTAGGTGTTTTTTTCAAATCTATGTATGTTTTTTTTTGAGGAACACAAATCTATGTATGTTGATTATATGAATGGGCATATGGTTTTTCTTAAAAAAAATACTTGTGGCGTTATAAGGTACTGTTCAAAATTAGGATCTTTATGTGGTTCGTTTATAAGAAGGTGTTATTAACTAAGGATAACCTTGTAAAAACACATTTGAAGGTTGCACTGAATGTGTCATTTGTGGTTCTTAAGAAACAATTGACCATCTTACTATTACTTGCCTATTTTTTCCATCTTGTTTGGAGTGTTGTGCATTTGGCATATAGTATTCCTCCTCGGGTGAATGTATTTGGTAATTGGCTAAATGAATTGAGAAGAAAACAAAGGCCCGGAATCGTGTGAGAGTTTGTGCTTTAGTTTGCGCAATTTGAAATTGTCGAAATGATGTGGTTTTTAATAGTGTTGCCAAACCAAACTTTTTGCAGGTTATTCACATGGTTTGTCAATCCACATGTGGTCTTACCTCTTTTATATGAAGCAACGGAAAACTATGGATACTAGGTGTAATCAAATGATGACGGTTGTATGTGCTATATTTTACTATGGTGGTTGGTTACATTCTAAACGATTTGGAGATGCATAATTTTTTTGTTCTCGTTGTTTAGATGGCTGATTTATGATGTCATTTTATGTAATTCTTAAGATATAAATTTTTGATAGTTGAACTATGCAACAAAGTGAAAGTCTTGTGCATCACTTTAATCCAGAGTTTGGGACTGAGCTCCCATTTGGAAGAAGAAAAAACGTAATAGTGTGCTTTGGTGGCACAAACCATTGATACTTAACCCGCGTTAATTGAATAATAATTGGTTTCTGCAGGAATTACTAAAAAAACACATTTTCTGGAAAATCAAATTGTGGAGTAATCCTGATGGTTATTTTCAATTTTCTCTAGGCAAATTTGTAATTACAATCAAACTGTGTCCTAACCCCAGATGATTTGGACAGGCAATTGCCAATGGGCATCCTGTTGGGTTGGATGCACACCCCAAGTAACTCCATGCTCACAAGATATCCTCGTGTCACGGACCGTTGTGCGTGCCATATCACGCCACACGCCTCACGCCTCACGGCTTTAACCTGGTTGCGTCTGGCTGATCACTCTTGCCAATTTGGGGTCAACTTCACGTAACACGTCACTTTCAGAACAAATTGAGATATTGTCCACGCCTCAGGCTACATCTTGTAGTGTATAAAGTCTGTGTTATGGAGTGTATATTGCCGTGTAACGTGTCTCAGAACAGAGCAGTTCCGAAATCTTGTGCCAGAAAAGTAGTACGTGTACATCTGTACATGCATGTCTGGGACAACTTGGGTAGCATCTGGCTTTAGATAGGATCTATGAGATCGATTTTTTTTAATACAAGAAACATGTTCAATTTTTTTATTTAAAAGTGACAATACACATCTGTGTTATATATGCGACACCAAAAATTTGTTGCTTCAAATTCGATCTACATTTAGAGATCCAGAAAAGATAAGTTTGGGAGTGATTAGTGTGAAATACTATTCACCTAAGGTTGACACTATTCACAATAGAATTTGTCTTTTTTGTTTCTCTAAATGTAGATAATGTTTTGAGCTAAATTTTTGTAGAGTTGTAAATACAGACTGTAGTTATGTTGTAAAAAAAATTCAGATTTTCCGCATTTTATAAATATGATTTTTATGAGCGGATCCTACGATCTCACCTAATGAGCTGATCCTATATAAGTCTCCCCCTGTATGTCTGCCCCATGATGCTTCAGAGTTCAGACACACTGACGATCGAGCACATGTACGAAAGGCCGGCCGGATCGCAAAGGAATGCACGAAACCTTTGCCCGTAAAGTACTGGATCAGTGCGTTGCTTCCCAGTATTCAGTATGTATACGTGTAAAGCTACGCTACGTGGAGATAACGAACGCTACGCGCAGATAACTTCGTTATCTCCACACGTGATTGCCCCCTACCGTGTTCCAATTTGGAACGTGTAACACAGTCCAAAAAGTCCGTGTTCCAATTTACTTCCAAACAGAATCATAAGCAATTACGAAAGGAACGGATTTTTTTTCTTGACAATCAGTAACAAATATTACACAGTAAGAGCATCTTCAGCCGCGTCCCTAAAGCATCCCAAACGTATCCGGATCAAGCATCTAGGGAACGTGTTTCGTTTGTGCCGTGTTTGGGGGCGTCGCTCCCCAGCCGCGTCCCCCAAACTCCGCCCCCAAACTTTAAAATACTTTTTTAAATTTAGTATATAAAAGGAATGTGTAGGTTAAATAACGCTAATATTCAAAGCGTTGCAACATACACAAATTACATATAAAAACTTCGAAGAATATAAACAAATTTACATATAAAAAATTAAACTACTTCATTGATGGCCCCGCCTCGTCGTCCTCACGATGGCGCTTCCTGCTCGTCACCTCTTCCGAAGAGGCGGTGTCATCTGATGCATCGGAGGAACTTGTGTCCTCCTCGTCGTTGACGGAGCTCGCTGGCTGCGCCTTCGGCTTCGCGTCTCCGCCTTCGCCTGGGCCGCTACCGCCTCCTCAGCCTCTTCCTCCTCCTCGGCCTCGGCCTCCTCAGCCTCCTCCTCCTCCTCCTCCTCCTCGTCCTCCCATTCCTCGCCGTTGTCCGGCGGCGGGGAATCATCGCCGCTGTTGGGCGTCCGGACTCTGTCCCACCAATGGCGCCATCCTAGAGACTTGCTCTCGTTGTCGGTGTCTGATGGAAGCCCAGAGAGGTCTCTCATCGTGAGAAGCTTGGATGAATGGCGACCGGTTGAAGATCCGAAAGCGCCTACGTACGGGTCTTATTGAGCGTGGATGAACGGCGGCACAGATATCGAAGAGACCGGCGGTTGCTCTTCCGCAGAGTCCACGCTCCATTCCGGAGGTTCGCACGTCGATCAACGCGGTTGCCAATGCGACGGTTCCAATTCCCGGCAACTGCATCGTCCCTAGGTAGGACAACGCTTGAGCGTCCGTTCGTGAGTCACTGACGCGTCAGTCCCGCCATGCCTCGCCTCGCATTTCGGTGTGTCCGGCGTGCCCCGAGCGTCCCCTGTGGGGTGGGGACGGCCTCGGGGCGCCGTATCGGGCCGCGCCGGACAAAAAGAGGCTTTGGGGGATGCGGCTATGAACATTTTTTTCTCTGGCGCGCCCCAAATCACTTTGGGGGACGGTTTGGGGAACGCGACTGGAGATGCTCTAAAGATACACGAGGTGTATCCAACAACTATAAAATAATATCTAAAAGTTGTTAGCAATTATTTGAGGTCTTTAAACTCTTTCTTTTTCCAACACACAATCTTGTACTTTCCTGAAGGCAGACAAAGATAGATAACAAAACCATAGATCTATAAATACCAACGAAGGTTCTCCCATAATTTTAAGTTTAGCCGCAATGCCAAGGGTGCATGCATGTGGGCAACAATTAAAGTAATCAATCAACATCGGCAAGAGTACCAACACCAGTACGTCAGGAAATAACAACCAATCCGCCTTGTCGACGTTGCTGGAGCACCGAGAGTACGAATCACCATTACCGAGGACGTAGCAGCCGGGACAAAAAGTGTGAGGATAATCCTCCTCACGGCAACCATGAGAAAAGATCCAAAAGTGATGCGGCGAAGTAAGATATGAAAACTCATACCTAGATAATTGTAATCTTTCAACATCACAATTGACGCCGGGAAGGAGATCTCTTCGTCGAACAGAAGGCTGAAGATCACTTATTGCAGACGATGCCATCTCCATTGAGGGGAAACTAACAAGAAGATGGCTACCAAACCCTAACATAATCTACTGAAAACACTACTTTCTTTGAAAACTCCACGCATAGATAAGGTTCCCTACTCCCCCCGACGCTGGTGAAGCCGACCGGAGGAGGGGGGGACCAATCTATGGAGGAGGCTCAAGTGAAAGCGGTTAGGATTTGTCTAGAGGCGACGGCTATCTTTTGCGCTAAGTTAGGGGTTTGTATTTTCTTGATTTAATTAAAAGAATCTTCATTTGGCCTCCTTATTCGGCGCTCGATAGAGGGAGGAGAGTGAGTAGATTTGTATGCTAGCACCATTTTTTTAGGGCAGCGGCCTTCAAATCGTCTTCTAATAATCATTCAGTCCACACATTTGAATAAATTTGTTCTCGTCCATTAGTAGGCTCACATAAATAAAAAAATCATAGTGTACAAATTTGACATTAAATTATTCAACAAAACAAGCTCATAAATAATTTAACAACTTTTAAAACATAAAACTAGGACCGTCCTTTGATCATCCACAAATGATCCACCAGATCATCTTTGAGTTGGTGATGAGTAACTGAGTCTTGGGTTTTCTGCCGTATGGCGAGAAAGGCAGCAAATGAAGCGGATACCTAGTGATAACATCCACAAGAGGACCATGCCGACGATACGGTTCATTGTCATGTCTAGTCTCAATGATCATGTTACGCAAGATCACGCAACAAGTCATCACGTCTATCATCTGATCTTTCGACCAGCTAAGAACGAGGTACCGAACAATAGAAAATTGAGCTTGGAGCACACCAAATGGCCGCTTGACATCCTCCCTGCAAGCCTCATGGAACTGAGCAAACAAAGCTCTTTTTTCCAGAATAGGGTCTAAGATTGTCTTCACAAATGTTGACTACCTTGGATAGATGCCATCCGTCTTGTAGGATCCCTTGGTGTACTCATGGCCATTGGTCACATAGTTCACCGGAGAAGAATGTCCTTTAATAAGCTTGGCAAACACAATGAACCACTGCATCACGTTGATGTTATTGTGAGATCTAGCAATCGATGCTTGGAAGCATCCTAGAAAATCATCCTCGTGCATTTTGTGCCATGATCCGGGTAGTATCTTCTCCAGTGGGTGCTCTCAAGTACGGTTCTCCAAGCACTTCGACCACTGCCTTGTTGAACTGATACAAGCACTCAATGGCAGTGGACCTAGTCATACGCATGTAGTCATCACGTGTATTAACATGAGCTCCATATGCGAGTATCCTCAGAACAACAGTGAACTTTTGGATCGAGGAAAAACCAACCGTCACAACACAATTTTTCTTGCAAACGAAGTATGTGTTGTACTCCCTCACGACCAACACAATCTACATAAACAAATTCCAGTTCATCCTAAAACGACACTGAAATATCACTTCCCAGTGCAATTGATCATCAGCGAAGAAGTCATCGTACATCATGCAGTAGGGCTCCAGCCTCTGCCTCGACTTGCTCTTGTGCTACCCCTTCCCCGAGCCTCCCCAATGTATATTCAAATCCCAAGCTTACGTGGCTAGGAGGCAACCGAGAATCTTCATATGATCTTCGTCGGTGGCGGCAAGGACATCATCATCGGTCTCTTCCTCCAATATAGAAAAAACCATCTCATCGTCATTGGAATCCATGTCGGGGAAACGCCAAACACCTCTCGGACAAGACGTTCGTGAGGGACGTGAAACTGCTGGTCCACGCCTCTGGATGGCGGAACTGGGCTAGGTGGACGACGAGGTAGGTCAAGGTAGGTCAAGGATGTGTCCTTTTCCGATGGTGAGAAATGCGGAGGCATAGAGGGGTGGTGTTGGGGTGATCTGGCACGATGGGAGGGGAGAGGGACGAAATGAGGTCCCGCGCGATACTGAAATGCGCACCATGTAGCTGCTTCACAAAAAAAGCCCTTCCGGCACCCCGAAAATGGAAAAACCGTCGCCCGTGGTTCGGATTGGAAATCCACGACCGGGGCCTTGCTTCCCATCCTAAGGCCCACGCACGTGCCAAATATGGCCTCGTTCCGACAAACTATGTGGTGAAACGGGCCGTTTCCTACTCATTTCCCCTAAAAGCCATAGAACTCCGGACGTGATAGCCCTATCCGTGAAGGGTTTTTCAAGATAATTGCCGTATCCCAGTTCCGTCTTTTGCAGTGGTTACTAGGACACATAAAATGACGCCACACGGCTCCGCTCAAATTTTTGGCTCCGTTTACTTTGCCAACTGTGCAAAACGGGGCCGCCTGGACATGCGGTATGGCCGTACCGGGCGCGCGGTTGCACCCGTCCGCCAACGCGCTAAACGGAAAACATTTAGCACATAAAATAACGCATCATAGACCTAAAAACATTTTTCCCGGCATTTATTGAGCGAAGGAAAGTGTCGCCCCAGTTCAAATCCGGTCAGTTTCCAGCGGATTCGGCGGGACACCGCAGGAAGCGGGAGGGATTCCCAGATGGCTACCGCGCGCATATGGCATCTGATAGGTGGTGCGTAGGAGGTATCCTACCGCTGCACGGAGGTCCCGTGCGATACTGAAATGCGCACCATGTATCTGCTTCACAAAAAAAAGCCCTTCCGGCACCCCAAAAATGGAAAAACCGTCGCCCGTGGTTCGGATTGGAAATCCGCGACCGGGGCCTTGCTTCCCATCCTAAGGCCCACACACGTGCCAAATATGGCCTCGTTCCGACAAACTATGTGGTGAAACGGGCCGTTTCCTACTCATTTCCCCTAAAAGCCATAGAACTCCGGACGTGATAGCCCTATTCGTGAAGGGTTTTTCAAGATAATTGCCGTATCCCAGTTCCGTCTTTTGCAGTGGTTACTAGGACACATAAAATGACGCCATGCGGCTCCGCTCGAATTTTTGGCTCCGTTTACTTTGCCAACTGTGCAAAACGGGGCCGCCGGGACATGCGGTATGGCCGTACCGGGCGCGCGGTTGCACCCGTCCGCCAACGCGCTAAACGGAAAACATTTAGCACATAAAATGACGCGTCCTTGACCTAAAAACATTTTTCCCGGCATTTATTGAGCGAAGGAAAGTGTCGCCCCAGTTCAAATCCGGTTAGTTTCCAGCGGATTCGGCGGGACACCGCAGGAAGTGGGAGGGATTCCCAGATGGCTACCGTGCGCATATGGCATGTGATAGGTGGTGCGTAGGAGGTATCCTACCGCTGCGCGGAGGTCCCGCACGATACTGAAATGCGCACCATGTAGCTGCTTCACAAAAAAAGCCCTTCCGGCACCCCGAAAATGGAAAAACCGTCGCCCGTGGTTCGGATTGGAAATCCGTGACCGGGGCCTTGCTTCCCATCCTAAGGCCCACGCACGTGCCAAATATGGCCTCGTTCCGACAAACTATGTGGTGAAACGGGCCGTTTCCTACTCATTTCCCCTAAAAGCCATAGAACTCCGGACGTGATAGCCCTATTCGTGAAGGGTTTTTCAAGATAATTGCCGTATCCCAGTTCCGTCTTTTGTAGTGGTTACTAGGACACATAAAATGACGCCACGTGGCTCCGCTCGAATTTTTGGCTCCGTTTACTTTGCCAACTGTGCAAAACGGGACCGCCGGGACATGCGGTATGGCCGTACCGGGCGTGCGGTTGCACCCGTCCGCCAACGCGCTAAACGGAAAACATTTAGCACATAAAATGACGCATCATAGACCTAAAAACATTTTTCCCGGCATTTATTGAGCGAAGGAAAGTGTCGCCCCAGTTCAAATCCGGTCAGTTTCCAGCGGATTCGGCGGGACACCGCAGGAAGCGGGAGGGATTCCCAGATGGCTACCGCGCGCATATGGCATCTGATAGGTGGTGCGTAGGAGGTATCCTACCGCTGCGCGGAGGTCCCGCGCGATACTGAAATGCGCACCATGTAGCTGCTTCACAAAAAAAAGCCCTTCCGGCACCCCGAAAATGGAAAAACCGTCGCCCGTGGTTCGGATTGGAAATCCGCAACCGGGGCCTTGCTTCCCATCCTAAGGCCCACGCACGTGCCAAATATGGCCTCGTTCCGACAAACTATGTGGTGAAACGGGCCGTTTCCTACTCAGTTCCCCTAAAAGCCATAGAACTCCGGACGTGATAGCCCTATTCGTGAAGGGTTTTTCAAGATAATTGCCATATCCCAGTTCCGTCTTTTGCAATGGTTACTAGGACACATAAAATGACGCCACGCGGCTCCGCTCGAATTTTTGGCTCCGTTTACTTTGCCAACTGTGCAAAACGGGGCCGCCGGGACATGCGGTATGGCCGTACCGGGCGCGCGGTTGCACCCATCCGCCAACGCGCTAAACGGAAAACATTTAGCACATAAAATGACGCGTCCTCGACCTAAAAACATTTTTCCCGGCATTTATTGAGCGAAGGAAAGTGTCGCCCCAGTTCAAATCCGGTCAGTTTCCATCGGATTCGGCGGGACACCGCAGGAAGCGGGAGGGATTCCCAGATGGCTACCGCGCGCATATGGAATCTGATAGGTGGTGCGTAGGAGGTATCCTACCGCTGCGCGGAGGTCCCGCGCGATACTGAAATGCGCACCACGTAGCTGCTTCACAAAAAAAAGCCCTTCCGGCACCCCGAAAATGGAAAAACCATCGCCCGTGGTTCGGATTGGAAATCCGCGACCGGGGCCTTGCTTCCCATCCTAAGGCCCACGCACGTGCCAAATATGGCCTCGTTCCGACAAACTATGTGGTGAAACGGGCCGTTTCCTACTCATTTCCCCTAAAAGCCATAGAACTCCGGACGTGATAGCCCTATTCGTGAATGGTTTTTCAAGATAATTGCCGTATCCCAGTTCCGTCTTTTGCAGTGGTTACTAGGACACATAAAATGACGCCACGCGGCTCCGCTCGAATTTTTGGCTCCGTTTACTTTGCCAACTCTGCAAAACGGGGCCGCCGGAACATGCGGTATGGCCGTACCGGGCGCGCGGTTGCACCCGTCCGTCAACGCGCTAAACGGAAAACATTTAGCACATAAAATGACGCGTCATAGACCTAAAAACATTTTTCCCGGCATTTATTGAGCGAAGGAAAGTGTCGCCCCAGTTCAAATCCGGTCAGTTTCCAGCGGATTCAGCGGGACACCGCAGGAAGCGGGAGGGATTCCCAGATGGCTACCGCGCGCATATGGCATCTGATAGGTGATAGGTGGTGTGTAGGAGGTATCCTACCGCTGCGCGGAGGTCCCGCGCGATACTGAAATGCGCACCATGTAGTTGCTTCACAAAAAAAGCCCTTCCGGCACCCCGAAAATGGAAAAACCATCGCCCGTGGTTCGGATTGGAAATCCGCGACCGGGGCCTTGCTTCCCATCCTAAGGCCCACGCACGTGCCAAATATGGCCTCGTTCCGAAAAACTATGTGGTGAAACGGGCCGTTTCCTACTCATTTCCCATAGAAGCCATAGAACTCCGTACGTGATAGCCCTATTCGTGAAGGGTTTTTCAAGATAATTGCCGTATCCCAATTCCGTCTTTTGCAGTGGTTACTAGGACACATAAAATGACGCCACGCGGCTCCGCTCGAATTTTTGGCTCCGTTTACTTTGCCAACTGTGCAAAACGGGGCCGCCGGGACATGCGGTATGGCCGTACCGGGCGCGCGGTTGTACCCGTCCGCCAACGCGCTAAACGGAAAACATTTAGCACATAAAATGACGCGTCCTCGGCCTAAAAACATTTTTTCCCGCATTTATTGAGCGAAGGAAAGTGTCGCCCCAGTTCAAATCCGGTCAGTTTCCAGCGGATTCGGCGGGACACCGCAGGAAGCGAGAGGGATTCCTAGATGGATACCGCGTGCATATGGCATGTGATAGGTGGTGCGTAGGAGGTATCCTACCGCTGCGCGGAGGTCCCGCGCGATACTGAAATGCGCACCATGTAGCTGCTTCACAAAAAAAGCCCTTCCGGCACCCCGAAAATGGAAAAAACCGTCGCCCGTGGTTCGGATTGGAAATCCGCGACCGGGGACTTGCTTCCCATCCTAAGGCCCACGCACGTGCCAAATATGGCCTCGTTCCGACAAACTATATGGTGAAACAGGCCGTTTCCTACTCATTTCCCCTAAAAGCCATAGAACTCCGGACGTGATAGCCCTATTCGTGAAGGATTTTTCAAGATAATTGCCGTATCATAATTCCGTCTTTTGCAGTGGTTACTAGGACACATAAAATGACGCCACGCGGCTCCGCTCGAATTTTTGGCTCCGTTTACTTTGCCAACTCTGCAAAACGGGGCCGCCGGAACATGCGGTATGGCCGTACCGGGCGCGCGGTTGCACCCGTCCGCCAACGCGCGAAACGGAAAACATTTAGCACATAAAATGACGCGTCATAGACCTAAAAACATTTTTCCCGGCATTTATTGAGCGAAGGAAAGTGTCGCCCCAGTTCAAATCCGGTCAGTTTCCAGCGGATTCAGCGGGACACCGCAGGAAGCGGGAGGGATTCCCAGATGGCTACCGCGCGCATATGGCATGTGATAGGTGATAGGTGGTGTGTAGGAGGTATCCTACCGCTGCGCGGAGGTCCCGCGCGATACTGAAATGCGCACCATGTAGTTGTTCACAAAAAAAGCCCTTCCGGCACCCCGAAAATGGAAAAACCATCGCCCGTGGTTCGGATTGGAAATCCGCGACCGGGGCCTTGCTTCCCATCCTAAGGCCCACGCACGTGCCAAATATGGCCTCGTTCCGAAAAACTATGTGGTGAAACGGGCCGTTTCCTACTCATTTCCCCTAGAAGCCATAGAACTCCGTACGTGATAGCCCTATTCGTGAAGGGTTTTTCAAGATAATTGCCGTATCCCAATTCCGTCTTTTGCAGTGGTTACTAGGACACATAAAATGACACCACGCGGCTCCGCTCGAATTTTTGGCTCCGTTTACTTTGCCAACTGTGCAAAACGGGGCCGCCGGGACATGCGGTATGGCCGTACCGGGCGCGCGGTTGTACCCGTCCGCCAACGCGCTAAACGGAAAACATTTAGCACATAAAATGACGCGTCCTCGGCCTAAAAACATTTTTCCCGGCATTTATTGAGCGAAGGAAAGTGTCGCCCCAGTTCAAATCCGGTCAGTTTCCAGCGGATTCGGCGGGACACCGCAGGAAGCGAGAGGGATTCCTAGATGGATACCGCATGCATATGGCATGTGATAGGTGGTGCGTAGGAGGTATCCTACCGCTGCGCGGAGGTCCCGCGCGATACTGAAATGCGCACCATGTAGCTGCTTCACAAAAAAAGCCCTTCCGGCACCCCGAAAATGGAAAAAACCGTCGCCCGTGGTTCGGATTGGAAATCCGCGACCGGGGACTTGCTTCCCATCCTAAGGCCCACGCACGTGCCAAATATGGCCTCGTTCCGACAAACTATGTGGTGAAACAGGCCGTTTCCTACTCATTTCCCCTAAAAGCCATAGAACTCCGGACGTGATAGCCCTATTCGTGAAGGATTTTTCAAGATAATTGCTGTATCCCAATTCCGTCTTTTGCAGTGGTTACTAGGACACATAAAATGACGCCACGCGGCTCCGCTCGAATTTTTGGCTCCGTTTACTTTGCCAACTGTGCAAAACGGGGCCGCCGGGACATGCGGTATGGCCGTACCGGGCGCGCGGTTGCACCCGTCCGCGAACGCGCGAAACGGAAAACATTTAGCACATAAAATGACGCGTCCTCGACCTAAAAACATTTTTCCCTCCATTTATTGAGCGAAGGAAAGTGTCGCCCCAGTTCAAATCCGGTCAGTTTCCTGCGGATTCGGCAGGACACCGCAGGAAGCGGGAGGGATTCCCAGATGGCTACCGCGCGCATATGGCATCTGATAGGTGGTGCGTAGGAGGTATCCTACCGCTGCGCGGAGGTCCCGCGCGATACTGAAATGCGCACCATGTAGCTGCTTCACAAAAAAAAGCCCTTCCGGCACCCCGAAAATGGAAAAACCGTCGCCCGTGGTTCGGATTGGAAATCCGCAACCGGGGCCTTGCTTCCCATCCTAAGGCCCACGCACGTGCCAAATATGGCCTCGTTCCGACAAACTATGTGGTGAAACGGGCCGTTTCCTACTCAGTTCCCCTAAAAGCCATAGAACTCCGGACGTGATAGCCCTATTCGTGAAGGGTTTTTCAAGATAATTGCCATATCCCAGTTCCGTCTTTTGCAATGGTTACTAGGACACATAAAATGACGCCACGCGGCTCCGCTCGAATTTTTGGCTCCGTTTACTTTGCCAACTGTGCAAAACGGGGCCGCCGGGACATGCGGTATGGCCGTACCGGGCGCGCGGTTGCACCCATCCGCCAACGCGCTAAACGGAAAACATTTAGCACATAAAATGACGCGTCCTCGACCTAAAAACATTTTTCCCGGCATTTATTGAGCGAAGGAAAGTGTCGCCCCAGTTCAAATCCGGTCAGTTTCCATCGGATTCGGCGGGACACCGCAGGAAGCGGGAGGGATTCCCAGATGGCTACCGCGCGCATATGGAATCTGATAGGTGGTGCGTAGGAGGTATCCTACCGCTGCGCGGAGGTCCCGCGCGATACTGAAATGCGCACCACGTAGCTGCTTCACAAAAAAAAGCCCTTCCGGCACCCCGAAAATGGAAAAACCATCGCCCGTGGTTCGGATTGGAAATCCGCGACCGGGGCCTTGCTTCCCATCCTAAGGCCCACGCACGTGCCAAATATGGCCTCGTTCCGACAAACTATGTGGTGAAACGGGCCGTTTCCTACTCATTTCCCCTAAAAGCCATAGAACTCCGGACGTGATAGCCCTATTCGTGAATGGTTTTTCAAGATAATTGCCGTATCCCAGTTCCGTCTTTTGCAGTGGTTACTAGGACACATAAAATGACGCCACGCGGCTCCGCTCGAATTTTTGGCTCCGTTTACTTTGCCAACTCTGCAAAACGGGGCCGCCGGAACATGCGGTATGGCCGTACCGGGCGCGCGGTTGCACCCGTCCGTCAACGCGCTAAACGGAAAACATTTAGCACATAAAATGACGCGTCATAGACCTAAAAACATTTTTCCCGGCATTTATTGAGCAAAGGAAAGTGTCGCCCCAGTTCAAATCCGGTCAGTTTCCAGCGGATTCAGCGGGACACCGCAGGAAGCGGGAGGGATTCCCAGATGGCTACCGCGCGCATATGGCATGTGATAGGTGATAGGTGGTGTGTAGGAGGTATCCTACCGCTGCGCGGAGGTCCCGCGCGATACTGAAATGCGCACCATGTAGTTGCTTCACAAAAAAAGCCCTTCCGGCACCCCGAAAATGGAAAAACCATCGCCCGTGGTTCGGATTGGAAATCCGCGACCGGGGCCTTGCTTCCCATCCTAAGGCCCACGCACGTGCCAAATATGGCCTCGTTCCGAAAAACTATGTGGTGAAACGGGCCGTTTCCTACTCATTTCCCATAGAAGCCATAGAACTCCGTACGTGATAGCCCTATTCGTGAAGGGTTTTTCAAGATAATTGCCGTATCCCAATTCCGTCTTTTGCAGTGGTTACTAGGACACATAAAATGACGCCACGCGGCTCCGCTCGAATTTTTGGCTCCGTTTACTTTGCCAACTGTGCAAAACGGGGCCGCCGGGACATGCGGTATGGCCGTACCGGGCGCGCGGTTGTACCCGTCCGCCAACGCGCTAAACGGAAAACATTTAGCACATAAAATGACGCGTCCTCGGCCTAAAAACATTTTTCCCCGCATTTATTGAGCGAAGGAAAGTGTCGCCCCAGTTCAAATCCGGTCAGTTTCCAGCGGATTCGGCGGGACACCGCAGGAAGCGAGAGGGATTCCTAGATGGATACCGCGTGCATATGGCATGTGATAGGTGGTGCGTAGGAGGTATCCTACCGCTGCGCGGAGGTCCCGCGCGATACTGAAATGCGCACCATGTAGCTGCTTCACAAAAAAAGCCCTTAGGCACCCGAAAATGGAAAAACCATCGCCCGTGGTTCGGATTGGAAATCCGCGACCGGGGACTTGCTTCCCATCCTAAGGCCCACGCACGTGCCAAATATGGCCTCGTTCCGACAAACTATATGGTGAAACAGGCCGTTTCCTACTCATTTCCCCTAAAAGCCATAGAACTCCGGACGTGATAGCCCTATTCGTGAAGGATTTTTCAAGATAATTGCCGTATCATAATTCCGTCTTTTGCAGTGGTTACTAGGACACATAAAATGACGCCACGCGGCTCCGCTCGAATTTTTGGCTCCGTTTACTTTGCCAACTCTGCAAAACGGGGCCGCCGGAACATGCGGTATGGCCGTACCGGGCGCGCGGTTGCACCCGTCCGCCAACGCGAAACGGAAAACATTTAGCACATAAAATGACGCGTCATAGACCTAAAAACATTTTTCCCGGCATTTATTGAGCGAAGGAAAGTGTCGCCCCAGTTCAAATCCGGTCAGTTTCCAGCGGATTCAGCGGGACACCGCAGGAAGCGGGAGGGATTCCCAGATGGCTACCGCGCGCATATGGCATGTGATAGGTGATAGGTGGTGTGTAGGAGGTATCCTACCGCTGCGCGGAGGTCCCGCGCGATACTGAAATGCGCACCATGTAGTTGTTCACAAAAAAAGCCCTTCCGGCACCCCGAAAATGGAAAAACCATCGCCCGTGGTTCGGATTGGAAATCCGCGACTGGGGCCTTGCTTCCCATCCTAAGGCCCACGCACGTGCCAAATATGGCCTCGTTCCGAAAAACTATGTGGTGAAACGGGCCGTTTCCTACTCATTTCCCCTAGAAGCCATAGAACTCCGTACGTGATAGCCCTATTCGTGAAGGGTTTTTCAAGATAATTGCCGTATCCCAATTCCGTCTTTTGCAGTGGTTACTAGGACACATAAAATGACACCACGCGGCTCCGCTCGAATTTTTGGCTCCGTTTACTTTGCCAACTGTGCAAAACGGGGCCGCCGGGACATGCGGTATGGCCGTACCGGGCGCGCGGTTGTACCCGTCCGCCAACGCGCTAAACGGAAAACATTTAGCACATAAAATGACGCGTCCTCGGCCTAAAAACATTTTTCCCGGCATTTATTGAGCGAAGGAAAGTGTCGCCCCAGTTCAAATCCGGTCAGTTTCCAGCGGATTCGGCGGGACACCGCAGGAAGCGAGAGGGATTCCTAGATGGATACCGCATGCATATGGCATGTGATAGGTGGTGCGTAGGAGGTATCCTACCGCTGCGCGGAGGTCCCGCGCGATACTGAAATGCGCACCATGTAGCTGCTTCACAAAAAAAGCCCTTCCGGCACCCCGAAAATGGAAAAAACCGTCGCCCGTGGTTCGGATTGGAAATCCGCGACCGGGGACTTGCTTCCCATCCTAAGGCCCACGCACGTGCCAAATATGGCCTCGTTCCGACAAACTATGTGGTGAAACAGGCCGTTTCCTACTCATTTCCCCTAAAAGCCATAGAACTCCGGACGTGATAGCCCTATTCGTGAAGGATTTTTCAAGATAATTGCCGTATCCCAATTCCGTCTTTTGCAGTGGTTACTAGGACACATAAAATGACGCCACGCGGCTCCGCTCGAATTTTTGGCTCCGTTTACTTTGCCAACTGTGCAAAACGGGGCCGCCGGGACATGCGGTATGGCCGTACCGGGCGCGCGGTTGCACCCGTCCGCGAACGCGCGAAACGGAAAACATTTAGCACATAAAATGACGCGTCCTCGACCTAAAAACATTTTTCCCTCCATTTATTGAGCGAAGGAAAGTGTCGCCCCAGTTCAAATCCGGTCAGTTTCCTGCGGATTCGGCAGGACACCGCAGGAAGTGGGAGGGATTCCCAGATGGCTACCGCGCGCATATGGCATGTGATAGGTGGTGCATAGGAGGTATCCTACTGCTACGCGGAGGTTCCACGCAATACTGAAATGCGCACCATGTAGCTGCTTCACAAAAAAAGCCCTTCCGGCACCCCGAAAATGGAAAAACCGTTGCCCGTGGTTCGGATAGTAAATCCGCGACCGGGGCCTTGCTTCCCATCCTAAGGCCCACGCACGTGCCAAATATGGCCTCGTTCCGACAAACTATGTGGTGAAACTGGCCGTTTCCTACTCATTTCCCCTAAAAGCCATAGAACTCCGGACGTGATAGCCCTATTCGTGAAGGGTTTTTCAAGATAATTGTCGTATCCCAGTTCCGTCTTTTGCAGTGGTTACTAGGACACATAAAATGACGCCACGTGGCTCCGCTCGAATTTTTGGCTCCGTTTACTTTGCCAACTGTGCAAAACGGGGCCACCAGGACATGCGGTATGGCCGTACCGAGCCCATGTATGCGGAAATCGTCAACGCCGGGTACATGCAAGGTTAGACAAACCTTACATCACACTTGTGCACATATGTTAGGGACAAATGCAAGTTTTCCAGCGATTCCGACGCTCCGGTGATCTGTATCTTAGGAAACCCTAGGGCGGGGACCCTGCAGATCTACCCCTATAGCTTTTTCCGTGCGAGGGTTTACCAATGGATTTTTTATTTGCTTTGCTTTTTTAGGACATATGCACATGGAAACCATAGGTTTGGAGTGAAATAGGCCCCGGATGAGCCGTAGCAGGAGTTTCCACATACAGATCCTGGATTTTACCAAGTGCGGGCCCATGTATGTGGAAATCGTCAACGCCGGGTACATGCAAGGTTAGACAAACCTTACATCACACTTGTACACATATGTTAGGGACAAATGCAAGTTTTCCAGCGATTCCGACGCTCCGGTGATCTGTATCTTGGGAAACCCTAGGGCGGGGACCCTGCAGATCTACCCCTATAGCTTTTTCCGTGCGAGGGTTTACCAATGGATTTTTTTTATTTGCTTTGCTTTGTTTAGGACATATGCACATGGAAACCATAGGTTTGGAATGAAATAGGCCCCGGATGAGCCGTAGCAGGAGTTTCCACATACAGATCCTGGATTTTACCAAGTGCGGGCCCATGTATGCGGAAATCATCAACGCCGGGTGCATGCAAGGTTAGACAAACCTTACATCACACTTGTACACATATGTTAGGGACAAATGCAAGTTTTCCAGCGATTCCGACGCTCCGGTGATCTGTATCTTGGGAAACCCTAGGGCGGGGACCCTGCAGATCTACTACCCCTATAGCTTTTTCCGTGCGAGGGTTTACCAATGGATTTTTTATTTGCTTTGCTTTCTTTAGGACATATGCACATGGAAACCATAGGTTTGGAGTAAAATAGGCCCCAGATGAGCCGTAGCAGGAGTTTCCACATACAGATCCTGGATTTTACCAAGTGCGGGCCAATGTATGCGGAAATCGTCAACGCCGGGTACATGCAAGGTTAGACAAACCTTACATCACAATTGTACACATATGTTAGGGACAAATGCAAGTTTTCAAGCGATTCCGACGCTCCGGTGATCTGTATCTTGGGAAACCCTAGGGCGGGGACCCTGCAGATCTACCCCTATAGCTTTCTCCGTGCGAGGGTTTACCAATGGATTTTTTTATTTGCTTTGCTTTGTTTAGGACATATGCACATGGAAACCATAGGTTTGGAATGAAATAGGCCCCGGATGAGCCGTAGCAGGAGTTTCCACATACAGATCCTGGATTTTACCAAGTGCGGGCCCATGTATGCGGAAATCGTCAACGCCGGGTACATGCAAGGTTAGAGAAACCTTACATCACAATTGTACACATATGTTAGGGACAAATGCAAGTTTCCAAGCGATTCCGACGCTCCGGTGATCTGTATCTTGGGAAACCCTAGGGCGGGGACCCTGCAGATCTACCCCTATAGCTTTCTCCGTGCGAGGGTTTACCAATGGATTTTTTTATTTGCTTTGCTTTTTTTAGGACATTTGCACATGGAAACCATAGGTTTGGAATGAAATAGGCCCCGGATGAGCCGTAGCAGGAGTTTCCACATACAGATCCTGGATTTTACCAAGTGCGGGCCCATGTATGCGGAAATCATCAACGCCGGGTACATGCAAGTTTAGACAAACCTTACATCACACTTGTACACATATGTTAGGGACAAATGCAAGTTTTCAAGCGATTCCGACGCTCCGGTGATCTGTATCTTGGGAAACCCTAGGGCGGGGACCCTGCAGATCTACCCCTATAGCTTTTTCCGTGCGAGGGTTTACCAATGGATTTTTTTATTTTCTTTGCTTTGTTTAGGACATATGCACATGGAAACCATAGGTTTGGAATGAAATAGGCCCCGGATGAGCCGTAGCAGGAGTTTCCACCGATTCGGACGCTCTGGTGGTTTGTATCTAGGGAAACCCTAGGGGGCGGGGACCCCGCAAATCTACCCCTAGGGTTAGGGTTAGGGTTAGGGTTAGATTTAGGGTTAGCAATGGACTTTTTTCCTTTGTTTTAGGACATATGTACATCGATAGCAGATGTTGGGCCTACTGGATCCCGTCGACCCGTCTACGAAGAGCGTCACCGTGTTAGTGGTGGTGTTGTGTTGGAGACGAAAACATGGGTATATATAGGGAGGCGAGGGGCTGAACGGCGGGAAAAGTTGGCAGGAGCATCAGCGGGAGAAAACGGCGGGAAAAATTGGCGGGAGAGAATGGGCGGGAGAGCTGGGGGGAAAAAGGAAAAAAAGATGTATGCTATGCCGACGGTGCCCCTCGGCATAGGCTAGACAGCTGAAGTCTTTTCGGCGGGAGGGCGGGGGAGTTGGGCGGGAGAAATTGGCGTCAGCTACGCCGAGGGTGGCCCTCGGCATAGGCCTCACGCCGTCAAGGTTCCGTCGAGGCAGGGCCGCGGGGCGACGAGCCGGGGGCGCACCCTCAACCTATGCCGAGGGTCACCGATACGCCGAGGGCCACCCTCGGCATAGCAGGTCATGTGCCGAGGGGGGCTGTACGCCGAGGGGCGATTCGTGCGGCTGGGCTGGCGGGGCAGTACGCCGACGGGCCCGATATTTGGCCGTCGGCGTACGCCACGGCCGTCGGCGCAGCGCGCCATTCCTGTAGTGCACTGGTCCAATTTGTCAGAATTTGAATTCATACAGAACCGACTACTAAGATTTCATACAATTTGGAAGCATATAGCCAAAATTTTGAATGGACAATGAAACAGATGAAAATTTTGAAATAACAGCAAGATAATTTATACTACAATCATAAATCACAATACTGCTGGTAGCTCTAAAATCTAGAGCTAATAGTATCCTATTTGCTTGGTACATGAGCTTCTTTGAACCTCAGCCTGGAGATCTTGTAAGAGAGATGAACACCAATCATTATATGGTAAACAACAAAAGAACAAACGAGTCATAATAAGCAAAACAACCATATGGCAACAACAGGATTCTGCAACTGCCCCTTGTTACATCATACGATCACAACAAAATTAATCATATGATCGGCTCATTGCCACGATGATTCAACAACAAAGATACAATCAAGCAAACATTCAGAAAAGAAACATATATGGACAATAGCAATGATCAGATAAAGAAACTTGAATAAACAACATTCAAGTCACTTGACATCGCCTACATGCTTTGGTATTTGCCAGCGACATAGATACAAGTTCTTGGTGAGCTCATTGGAATTTAATAAGATGTGTACTGGAGTTAGTTAATTCCTGAACTGCAGTACATGTTTTATCACATATGGACAGTACACAATATTCTACAGATAATTAAATTGACATTAGCATAATATCCAATATGGTGTAAGAACTACTTGTTATTTACCTTATGAAGCTTCTGCATCAATATTTATCATTACCAGTGCATCAGGATCACCTCTCCTGACCAAAACGGCCCTGGTGTTCAATTTGTGATCAATAAAAAGAATAGCAGCGAGAACATTAATTAAAGCAAAATGGCATGCTTTAAATGTAGGATAACGTTGCATAGAAAACAAAAAATTTCCTACCGCGAACACGCAATCCAAGCCAAGATGCAATCTAGAAGACGGTAGCAACGAGAGGGTATCGAGTCTCACCCTTGAAGAGATTCCAAAGCCTACAAGAGGAGGCTCTTGTTGCTGCGGTAGACGATCACTTGCCGCTTGCAAAAGCGCGTAGAAGATCTTGATCACGATCGGTTCCGGCGCCACGAACGGGCAGCACCTCCGTACTCGGTCACACGTTCGGTTGTTGATGAAGACGACGTCCACCTCCCCGTTCCAGCGGGCAGCGGAAGTAGTAGCTCCTCTTGAATCCGACAGCACGACGGCGTGGTGTCGGTGGCGGTGTAGAAGTCCGGCGGAGCTTCGCTAAGCTACGCGGGCAATATGGAGTGGAGGAGCAAAGCTAGGGTTTGGGAGGGGGTGGCCGGCCACTCAAGGGGGGCGGCCAGCTTCTGGTCTTGGGGTGGCCGGCCCCCTCCCTTGGCCCCTCATTATATAGGTGGATCCCAAGTGTTGGTGTCCAAGTCTTCGAATAAGACCCGAAACCAAAACCTTCCATAGGAGGGGGAAACCTAGCCCAACTAGGACTCCCACCCAAAGGTGGGATTCCCACCTCCCATGTGGGGGGTGGCCGGCCCCCTATGGTGGAGTCCACTTGGGACTCCACCCCATCTAGGGCTGGCCGGCCATGGTGGTGGAGTCCCATGTGGACTCCACCTTCCTTGGTGGTTTCTTCCGGACTTTTCTAGAACCTTCTAGAACCTTCCATAGAACCTTCCGCGACATTTTATTTCACATAAAATGACATCCTATATATGAATCTTATTCTCCGAACCATTCCGGAACTCCTCGTGATGTCCGGGATCTCATCCGGGACTCCGAACAAATATTCGAACTCCATTCCATAATTCAAGTGCTACCATTTCAACATCCAACTTTAAGTGTGTCACCCTACGGTTCGAGAACTATGCGGACATGGTTGAGTACTCACTCCGACCAATAACCAATAGCGGGATCTGGAGATCCATAATGGCTCCCACATATTCAACGATGACTTTAGTGATCGAATGAACCATACACATATATTACCAATTCCCTTTGTCTCGCGATATTTTACTTGTCCGAGGTTTGATCTTCGGTATCACTCTATACCTTGTTCAACCTCGTCTCCTGACAAGTACTCTTTACTCGTACCGTGGTATGTGGTCTCTTATGAACTCATTCATATGCTTGCAAGACATTAGACGACATTCCACCGAGAGGGCCCAGAGTATATCTATCCGTCATCGGGATGGACAAATCCCACTGTTGATCCATATGCCTCAACTCATACTTTCCGGATACTTAATCCCACCTTTATAGCCACCCATTTACGCAGTGGTGTTTGGTGTAATCAAAGTACCTTTCCGGTATAAGTGATTTACATGATCTCATGGTCATAAGGACTAGGCAACTATGTATCAAAAGCTTATAGCAAATAACTTAATGACGAGATCTTATGCTACGCTTAATTGGGTGTGTCCATTATATCATTCACACAATGACATAACCTTGTTATTAATAACATCCAATGTTCATGATTATGAAACTAATCATCCATTAATCAACAAGCTAGTTTAAGAGGCATACTAGGGACTTCTTGTTTGTCTACATATCACACATGTACTAATGTTTCGGTTAATACAATTCTAGCATGATATATAAACATTTATCATAAACATAAAGATATAAATAATAACCACTTTATTATTGCCTCTAGGGCATATCTCCTTCAGTCTCCCACTTGCACTAGAGTCAATAATCTAGTTTACATTTGTAAAGATATAACACCTTGGCCTTCGGTGCTTTATCATGTATTGCTCACGGGAGAGGTTTTTAGTCATCGGATCGACACGCTCGTAAACGTATGTATTTTGTAATTTATTTGCGTCTCAACGCATCACTCATTTCCAAATGAGTTGGCATTATATATGTTTGATCTTCTGGTGGAACCTTAATTCCATTGTCTGAAATATGTCACTTATATTGTCACACACAATATAGCTTCAAAGTTCTGACTCTGTCGGAACTACACCAAGTTCTCAAAGAACCTCTTGATTTAACATCCTTTGTCATTGTCAAAACAATGACATACTCTGCCTTCTTTTGTAGAATCCGTCACAATATTTAGAACTCTTCTAAATCTAGTATAGACAACTTCTAGCTCATTGTGCTACCTTTTAAACAACACTTCGTCTAATTTGAGATTATATTTTATATGTGACAAAACCAATATCGGTGTAACACCTTACAGCGATTTGTTTGTCATTTCTTCATATAAAAAAAAATATATATATATCCTTAGTTCTTCTAAAGTACTCAAGGATATTCTTACTGTCGTCCAATGATCATCATATGAATCATTCTGGTATATGCTCATAACACTTTATAGCACATGATATCTGATTGTGTACATATTATTCGTGATCTATAATCACTCATGTGTTTTTACTCATTGAGTGTCAGATACACTCAAGTCTTGTTAAACCTTCACATGACAAGAACATTTTCTTAATATTTCTATATTGAACTACTTCAATATCCATCATATGTACTTTGACTTAAACTTATTTATGTGTTTCAATCTATCTTCATAGATCTTGACACTAAATTTGTTTCAGTCCATATCCTTTCATTGAAGTTAATTCTCAATGAAACCTTTTAATCAAGTATATAATTACATCATTTATAACCAACTATATGTCACCTACATAAAGTATTATAAATGTGTCTTAAGCGCTCACTTAATTTCTTGCAAATGCAAGTCTCTTCATCGTCTCTGATGAAATCAAAAACTCTTTGACTATTTCATCTGGTGAAGATTCCAACTCCGCGATACTCACTTCATCCAATTGAAGTTCGTATACCTATCTAGTATTCTACGGACTAGCAAAACAATTGGTTGTATCTTATATACTCCTTTAATACACACTTCTGTTAAGTAGTGTATTTTGCCATCCTACTAACATATTTCATAAAAGAAATATGTAGTGATTACTAGAATAATCCACATAGACTATAAGCATTGCTACGGAAGATCTAATCTTATCATATTCAACTCTTTGAACTTTGTCGTAAACGACTTTTCGACAAGTCAAGCTTCTTCAAGGATATTCCATCCAAGTCCATCAATTTTATAGATCCATTTACTTTCAAAAAGTTTTTATCTATCTTGGATTTCATGGCATATAGCCATTTTAACGGAGTCAGGGCCCATCATAACTTCTTTGTTTGTAGTTGGTTTATCATTTTTCAAAATCAATCCTTTGTCCACAAATCATTTATTTGATCACAAAGTAAACCATACCTACAAGGTTCAATATGTACTTCGATCTCCATGGCTAAAACACTTTGTAGTCATGGGAGCCATGATCGTCGTGGTCGCTTCCGGAACCAATTTCCGATGCTGCGCTACTGCGATCATTATGCTCAGGTTCATAAACCTCATCAAATTATATTGTCCTCCCACTCAAATACTTCACTAGAAACAATTTCTTGGAAGTAAGAAACATTGACAAACACTTTTGTCTTTGTCTACATAGTGGGAAGAATTCCCAATCAATTCTCTCGGGATAACCAACAAAGACATTCATCCGATTTTGGTTGTAAACTTATTTACTTATGCTATGCATACCAAAATTTTAAGAAAAGACTATTAGGATTCATACCCATACCATAACTCGTATGGTGTCATTTCAACGGATCATGATGATGCTCTATTAAGTGTAAAAGCGGTAGTCACTAAAGCATAATCCACAAAAATATAATGGCGTCATAATATTTTATCTCATCATTAATCCAACAAGGTTTGGATACATCTCTCGGATACTTTATCATCACTATGATACTCCAAGAAACGTGAGTTGTAGAACAATTTCATAACTCTCTTAGATGTTCGCTAAAACTCGTAATTCAAATATTTCCACCATGATCCTATCATAGATATTTAACTTTTCTATTACGATGATTTCTACTTCATGCTGAAATTTATTTGAATCCATTCAAATGTTTCAAACTTCTTCCTTATTGAATATATCCACATATATATACTCAATTCATTGTTGGAAGTTTTCATGAAGTAGAAGAATCTCCCGCACACAACTATGCCCAGTGAACCATATACATCATCATGTATTTTTCACTAAGTTAGTTGCCCATTCAACTCTTGGCCTATGAACGGTATTTTAATCATTCTCTTTAGAAAAGATTTGCAAGCACCAAATGATTCAAAAAATCAAATGACTCCAGAAATCCATTTGCATGGAGTTCCTTCATGCGTTCCTTTCTAACATGACCTAAATGGCGGTTCCACAAATAAGTGGAATTCAAATCATTTGCCTTATGGCATTTTAGCGTCAGTTTTATGTATGTGTGTTTCACCATTAAGATTTATAATAACTTATCCATCGTATATGGAGTAATGTCATAATTTGAACAACTCATTGTTTTCATTTGACCAGAGCAAAATAACAATTATTAAGTTCTTTATTATAAATTCTAAGGGCTAGATAGAATGCTAACGACGAACATAATAACACTTTATTTTGTTCGATCGTGCATTCCTATCATATTCCTTGTCGATCACTTAGGCCATTGTATTCTTGTATTGCGTTGTTTTGTATGACACTTCATACCAACCAATATAGTACTAATACCCAAGAATTTCATATTGTGACCTAACTAGGAATACAACCATAACATGTATATCATTTATATACACCTGAGCTAGACTTTCTAGTCTTTTCTTTCTTTCTGCCAATAATCTTTTGTAGTTTCTCTTTTAGCTTCCCTCATTATTCAGAAAAACACATCAACATCATTAACTTCTAGGTTTGTTGGTCAAATACCAATAACCTTGAGGTTCTTACTTTGAAGTTGATCATCATATGACAAGTGTTCCAGATTTCACTATTAGTAACTTTGTAATATGATGAACAGTTTCACTCATAATTTTATCCATCATATCATGACGACTTTCCGAGACCATGTCTGTACATGCTAGGCTCGTAAAGTTTTAACCTTGGTATTTGCATGTGCAAATCTAGCTTGCACCCGTTTTATGCACACGTAGAATCTATCACACCCGATCATCACGTGATGCTTCGAAGCAGCGAGTCTTAGTAACGGTGCATATTTAAGGATGGTCACTTCATGGATATGCGAATATCGTTAGTGCCCCAATAGTTGGAGGATTGTGACGCCTTGCGTCTTCAACCTTCGTACATTCCCATAAAACTTATGAGTTCATGTAGTCTCACCAAATTATATTCTATCATCTTGCAATAAGGTCTTAGATATCACATATATCTCATACCTTGATTATTTCTGAAAACTAAATTTTCAGCTCCTTACTTTTCAAACAGATTTGAACTTCAAGTTTCACGGAGACAAGATAACTTTAGGTACTAATTGAAACCATAGCTCTTTGAATCAACAATGTGAGGTTTACTAAAAGTTTGCAATAGGACTTAATTAATTCTTGATCTTTTAACAATACGGTACCAAACCGTAAAGTTTCTTGTCAGATTTTAACAGTATTTCTATCTCAATTACAAGACTAGCGCATAGAAGTAAACGGATGCCAATACTACAAAATTAATTCAAAATACTACTCAGACTATGTTTAAGATAATTAGTTCATGGTTTAATCTAATTACTAATGAACTCCCACTTAATACAACATCCCTCATTGTTGTTAAGTGGTACACGATCCAAATTCACTACACCAAAAACCGATCATCACGTGAGATGATGTAGCTTCAATGGTGAACATCAACATGTTGATCATATCATCCATATGACTCGTGTTCAACCTTTCGGTTTCCGTTGTCCCGAGGCCATGTCTGTACATGCTAGGCTCGTCAAGCAAACCCAAGTATTCCGCGTGTGCAACATGGCTTACACCCGTTGTATGTGAATCGTTGAATCTATCACATCCGATCATCACGAGATGCTTCGAAACGACGAACTGTTACAACGGTGCATACGAGGGAAGAACACTTTATTATCTTGATATTAATGTGAGGGATCATCTTATAATGCTACCGTCGCGATCTAAGCAAAATAAGATGCATAAAAGGATTAACATCACATGCAGTTCATATGTGATATGATATGGCCCTTTTGTCTTTGCGCCTTCGATCTTCATCTCCAAAGCACGGACATGATCTCCATCATCAACGAGCATGATCTCCATCATCGTCGGCGTAGCGTCAAGGTTCATGGCGCCGTCTTCATGGTTGTTCACCTCATGTAGCAACTATTACAACTACTTTGAAATACTACTCAACATGAAATTTAAAGACAACCATAAGGCTCCTGCCGGTTGCCACAATACAATAATGATCATCTCATACATATTCATCATCATATTATGGCCATATCACATCACCAAACCCTGCAAAAACAAGTTAGACGTCTCTAATTTGGTTTGCATATTTTACGTGGTTTAGGGTTTTCGAGAGAGATCTAATCTACCTACGAACATGAACCACAACGTTGATACTAATGTTTTCAATAGAAGAGTAAATTGAATCTTCACTATAGTAGGAGAGACAGACACCCGCAAAGCCTCTTATGCAATACATGTTGCATGTCGAACGAGGAACAAGTCTCATGAACGCGGTCATGTAAAGTTAGTCCGAGCCGCTTCATCCCACTATGCCATAAAGATGCAAAGTACTCAAACTAAAGATAACAAGAGCATCAACGCCCACAAACCATTGTGTTCTACTCGTGCAACCATCTATGCATGGACACGGCTCTGATACCACTGTAGGATAACGTTGCATAGAAAACAAAAAATTTCCTACCGCGAACACGCAATCCAAGCCAAGATGCAATCTAGAAGACGGTAGCAACGAGAGGGTATCGAGTCTCACCCTTGAAGAGATTCCAAAGCCTACAAGAGGAGGCTCTTGTTGCTGCGGTAGACGATCACTTGCCGCTTGCAAAAGCGCGTAGAAGATCTTGATCACGATCGGTTCCGGCGCCACGAACGGGCAGCACCTCCGTACTCGGTCACACGTTCGGTTGTTGATGAAGACGACGTCCACCTCCCTGTTCCAGCGGGCAGCGGAAGTAGTAGCTCCTCTTGAATCCGACAGCACGACGGCGTAGTGTCGGTGGCGGTGTAGAAGTCCGGCGGAGCTTCGCTAAGCTACGCGGGCAATATGGAGTGGAGGAGCAAAGCTAGGGTTTGGGAGGGGGTGGCCGGCCACTCAAGGGGGGCGGCCAGCTTCTGGTCTTGGGGTGGCCGGCCCCCTCCCTTGGCCCCTCATTATATAGGTGGATCCCAAGTGTTGGTGTCCAAGTCTTCGAATAAGACCCGAAACCAAAACCTTCCATAGGAGGGGGGAAACCTAGCCCAACTAGGACTCCCACCCAAAGGTGGGATTGCCACCTCCCATGTGGGGGGTGGCCGGCCCCCTATGGTGGAGTCCACTTGGGACTCCACCCCATCTAGGGCTGGCCGGCCATGGTGGTGGAGTCCCATGTGGACTCCACCTTCCTTGGTGGTTTCTTCCGGACTTTTCTAGAACCTTCCATAGAACCTTCCGCGACATTTTATTTCACATAAAATGACATCCTATATATGAATCTTATTCTCCGAACCATTCCGGAACTCCTCGTGATGTCCGGGATCTCATCCGGGACTCCGAACAAATATTCGAACTCCATTCCATAATTCAAGTGCTACCATTTCAACATCCAACTTTAAGTGTGTCACCCTACGGTTCGAGAACTATGCGGACATGGTTGAGTACTCACTCCGACCAATAACCAATAGCGGGATCTGGAGATCCATAATGGCTCCCACATATTCAACGATGACTTTAGTGATCGAATGAACCATACACATATATTACCAATTCCCTTTGTCTCGCGATATTTTACTTGTCCGAGGTTTGATCTTCGGTATCACTCTATACCTTGTTCAACCTCGTCTCCTGACAAGTACTCTTTACTAAATGCACCGTGGTATGTGGTCTCTTATGAACTCATTCATATGCTTGCAAGACATTAGACGACATTCCACCGAGAGGGCCCAGAGTATATCTATCCGTCATCGGGATGGACAAATCCCACTGTTGATCCATATGCCTCAACTCATACTTTCCGGATACTTAATCCCACCTTTATAGCCACCCATTTACGCAGTGGTGTTTGGTGTAATCAAAGTACCTTTCCGGTATAAGTGATTTACATGATCTCATGGTCATAAGGACTAGGTAACTATGTATCAAAAGCTTATAGCAAATAACTTAATGACGAGATCTTATGCTACGCTTAATTGGGTGTGTCCATTATATCATTCACACAATGACATAACCTTGTTATTAATAACATCCAATGTTCATGATTATGAAACTAATCATCCATTAATCAACAAGCTAGTTTAAGAGGCATACTAGGGACTTCTTGTTTGTCTACATATCACACATGTACTAATGTTTCGGTTAATACAATTCTAGCATGATATATAAACATTTATCATAAACATAAAGATATAAATAATAACCACTTTATTATTGCCTCTAGGGCATATCTCCTTCATTAAACACATAAGAAGCAACAAGAAACTTGGATAATACATCACCCTTAAGAAAAAAACTAACGCAGCTAGAATGCTATAAGCCAAGTAGGACACTCGCTGCTGATCCTAGCATCAACAAAGCTACTAGCCAACATACTACTATATCCAGACAGGCATGAGCATCAACCAGGAGAGGAAGAGGATAAATAGATTGTTGTAATTATATCTTTGGAGGTGCGGGTGAGGCGATCTTCTCGCCAACAAAGATGCTGAGGACGAGCTTCTGCACCTTGATATCCCGCATGGAATTCACTAGCTTCTTCTCCATCAACTGTGTGCAGCTGACAGGCCTGTCATTGGAATCATATCAGCTATTTCATGAGAAGTAGTTCATGTGAAAATAGAAGTAAATCCTAACAGCAGTACACGTCTAGAAGGAAATCCTTACGGCAGTACAAGTGTAACTACAAGTGGTACTCCATGAGAAGTATTGCATGTGTAACTAGAAAAAAAACCTAACAATAGTACATGTGTAACTCGAAGAAAATTCTAACAGGAGTACATCTACATCATGGACACTGCATCATATGCTAACATCAAATAAGAAGACATGAAAAATATATGATATCCCACACCCTTAATAGGGAGATATCAACTATAAAAGGGACCATTACACAGGGCCGGCCCTGACATATCAGGGGCCCAGTGCAAAACCAAAAAAGGGCCCTATACAAAAGTAATAGAGATAATTCCTAATATTTAATTTAACTAAATTTTTATCATTTAACATAATCTTGGATGCTGCTCACGATTTAATTTGCTGGATCGTAAATATTCATGGTAAAATGTTGTTGTTCTGGTTCATGATCACTCACATTTTTATCATCCCCATCTGAATTTCCATCGCACGCGCGGCATTATCATCTTCGCCTAAATTTCATGACCACTAGCATTATTCGCATCCAAATTTTCATTAGGCTGTTCAACAATTGCTAGAGCTATTTCTTAAAAATTACTAAACTTGTATTTTTTTCTAAGAAGTGTATAAAACAAACTAATCTTGAAGAATATTTAGAAGGGGATTGTACGGACCGTTGCAAATCTGAGGGAGGTTTCTTGGAAATCAATGACTCATGATCTCTTCTTCCATTAATTCCTACACAACAGCTAGAAATCTCGACGAGCGAGAGCCGATCGACCCCACAACAGTGATTGGGTTGTGGAACGGAAAAGTGAAGGAGGAGGCCAGGGTAGGGAAGAAGGTGGTGCGTCGGAAAGTTTCCACGCGACCCGGCCGGACTGAGTTAATGCGCGCTGTGCTTTCCTTTTATTTATCAATCTGTGCGTACAGGGAAGCCAATGCCTTCAGACGTGAGCTGATTTTGACTGGAATTTTTTTTTTTCCAAACGCGAACTGCACTTGCACTTGTACGTATTAACATACCTGGGTGAGGCCCCTAGCGATCGGGGGCCCGGTGCTGTCGCACCGGTTGCACTGCCTCAGCGCCGGGCCTGCCATTACATGAAGAAATCAACTTTTTTGTAACATTCCATGGTCCCACTATAGCAAAGTTTGGAAGGACATACAACATGGGCTATCATATAGCTATATAAACTGCATTATATGGAAATCAAAAGTTGTGAAGTCATCCAGCAGAGACTTGTACGATTGTATAGAAATGTCCCAACATATTATGTTCACAAAAAGGCAGCAACATGGAACATATTTCATCACGAGGCTGTTCTGGAACTGCATTCCATATCTAATACAGCTCTGTCATGCAAATTTAGAAAGAAAATGGGAATGAGGGCACATAACCTTGATGTAGTAAACTAGAAACTATAAACTAGAAACAGTACTTCAGCGTGTAACACAACAAGCTAATGGTAATGCAAAAGAGTAAATCTATCCATCTTCACAACACCATCTCAAACACCTCATGTAGTAATCAGTCTGTGGACAAATAATATAATGCAAGAACACACATGATCAACTCAGCAGTAGATGAAAAAATCAAGAATTAAAGATCAATGCTCATCCAACAAATTACTACTCAATGTACCCATTGTCAGCAGAATTACTATCACACTTAGCAGATACTTCTACAATGAATTCTACGGATTGAAGAAAACTACAGAACATCCAGCAGGAGTTTCTTGCCTGCCATTGTTGAAGTGACTTCCACATTGTAGATCTTTCTTGACAGGCCTGGTAAGAAAGTATAAGATGCAGCTTCTCTATTTAAGTCCCACATATATCTGGCCCAAACATCAAACTGCGCAAGGAAACATGAGAAGGTTAGCAAGCATAACTAAGCAATAGACAGGTAAACTGAAGAAATATTGAAACAAGCAGTTCATATTTATTCATTACCCATTAACCCTGGATAGGCCCATTCTCAAGCAATGGCTTCTACATATGCAATATCTTTTCATCTTGAGATATATCTTTGCTCATCTTTTTTGTGGAAATATTTGCTCATCAGCTATACGAAGATCCGGATCACATGGTTAAAACCATCCAACGATTTAGTAACTATAAGGAACTGAGGATTACGGTTATTAATTTTTCATCTACATAGCCATCCTAAAATAAGACAGAATATGATACAGGTTATTTAGTGTGTTGCCTTTATTCTGAAAGGGTGTGAAAATAAAATAAAATAAACATTAGCATGCAGCTCATTTGCTCCCAATTTTACATTATGCAGAGTTTTTAATTTTTAATTTAAGAATAGTTACATAAATCTTTATTGTATCCTGATCTATTTAGTATAAATTTGTTTTTTCAAAAGAAAATAAAGTAAGAATTTTCAGTTGTCCAGTAAAACAATTGGGAAAAGGCCGCATTGAATATGACTGCATTCACAGGAGTAACCTGATCTTTATCAGAAAACTTAAGTGACTCGTTGCTTCTTTATATCATTCACGATCATAGACTCATGTGACAAGGTGATGGAATGATGAGAGCAACCAGTTTGAACCCATATTACCACACGGTGATTGAATCGCAAATCAACACATCTTCCTCATTATGCCAGTCCATTTATAAGGACATAATCCGATACTAAACTAATCTAACCTAATAGGCATCTAAAGGAAGGAGGAAAATAACAATCAGTATTGTACCAGGATGAGTTCAAATAGGTTGACCTGGTCGACCTTGACAAATTTCGCATCCCAATTCTTGGCGGAGGAGCTTGGCGACCTGGATGTGCTTGTTGCACTACTCGATGACCTTGGAGAGGACCTCTGAGTTGATGTTACGGAGCAGGATCCCGTTGTCGGGGCAGTCATCCTCTATCATGTGGTAGATAGTCTCCGACTCCATGGCCACCGCCTCGTAGACATCGAACTCGTCCCAGTACGCCACCCCCGCCGAATCCATCAGGGAGGGTCGAGACGACCAACAACTGAACACCTCCATAAGACGCGGAGGCGAGGAGGCTCGAGCCCCACCCTCGCATCCGGTGGAGTATATATAGAGAGAGAACTCGGCCGCCACTGATCGCAGTTGTCCATGTGGAGGAGCTCGTGGAGATGGAGGGCAGTGAGCACCGGCGGATCTTGTATAAGGGTATATTGCCCCTATGTGTGGTTTTGGTAATTAATGACAACCCCTAAGGACTAATGTTTTCATTGAGTTTATATGAAGGAATATATTCCATAGGTACTACTTGTAGCCATATGTTAGATTCAAGTATGAATGCCATGAAGATAAAGATATACCTTGAGTATTGGCATCAGGATCATCGACTTGAAGACATATATGTGATATGATCAAGAAGAAGTGAAGATAGAGTTCTTATGTGGAACTCAATATTAGCCATGCTCTAGATTATGTGATATAAGCAATACATGATCAAGATCTTGAGTGTTTGATCCAAAGTGAAGAATTCAAGTTATGTCTCTAAGTCGGTGTCATGATAGTCTCATAAGTTGAGCTATGGGTAACTAAGATTTAGAGTATGCAAACAAATGAATAATTCTATATGCACCTCAAGATAGTATGATAGAGCATGACAAGATACAAGGCTGACCAATACAAAGAATGAAGAATAAATTCAAGTTTGGTCAACACATGAAGCATGAAGAATGTGCCACGTGAAGTCATGTGGTATGGTAAGCCTTGTCAATTATGCTTTATGAACTAACCCATCATATATGTGCCCTTGTGTTTTCTATATGGGTTAGGTATCTTTCCATGGGCATGCATCAAAAGTGAGATCTCATATAGCTCATGAGAGGATGACATCAAGTGGTGATCGTCATCAAGGTTGAATTGGGAAAGTTTAAGTTGAGCATCTCAAGAGGATCATATGCTTGAAGCTTGCCATCCATTTGGTGATAATGGACATGTGTAGATGTGCATCAATGGATCTATCCCATCATGGTGTATGGGGGAGCATTTGTGAGTCTTCACGAAGCAACAATGATCAAGTGAGTCATTCCGGCTTGAGTGGAGCTTGAAGAGTTATCATCAAGATCAAGCGGGATGCGCAAGGCAAAGGTATGACCTTGCTAGGTTTTCCTGTTTACCGTATCAAGGTGGTTGTGGAGAGACCGGGTTATAGGATATTTAGCCGCACTATCAAGAGGGACTTTCGATTGGGTAATTTGATCACATCGTCTTAGGGATGTCAACCCTTTGCATGATTTGCATTCCACAAATCTTGTTGATTCTTGGTGTTTCTCTGTGTGAGGTTCTTGAGCTTGTTGCTACCTTTACAACAAGTCCAATTTCATCGAAAACGTAATTCGTATGCATCTTCTATCGCATTTTCATGTTTGAAGGTTTTACCGGTTTGATGTTTTATAGATAGGCCAAACTTTTTATATTATTTTTCTTACTCAATAGTTGGACTATGATGTTTCTATGCATAATATTGTAGAGCTCGTTGTCGTGATTCCAACGAGCCCAAGATCATCGAAATCGGAGTCTGGATGCAAAAGTTATCGCGTTTTCCCAGATGTGGCTTGGTATACCGAGTGCTGCTACCGGGCAGCCCGGTAGCTGGCCCGGCCTGCCGGGTTGGCTATCGAAAATTCCGGTACTGCCGGGTTCGGGGCTCGATTTTGGCCCAAACGGTCATATTTTGGAGGGACTATAAAAGGGGCTTCTTCCCCACTGTTCTTAGGGTTCTTAGGCACGTTTTTTACCACCATGGTTGACCTTCTTGAGCTTGCTTCCTCTCCATTCCCTCCTATGATTCTTGCATATTCTTGGGGGATTTGAAAGAGGAGATCTAGATCTACAACCTCATCCAATCCATTCCTCCTCTAAGTGTGTGTTTGGTTGGTGGATCCATAGGGATGGGATGGGATGGATCGATAGGGATGGGATGGGATCTTGGATGGTCCATTTTTCAGTGTTTCTTTGGTTTGAAGGGATGGGATGCGGTTAGGATGAGCTGCAATTAGCTTAATATAGTTAACAACAATTATCTTAGAGTAGATAATTGCAATTAGCTCCAAAGTAGAGAGACATAGGCAGGTCCCAATCTCCCAGTGTTGGAGTCATCCATCGACAAGGACATACGTCAATGGTCTGGGTGGCGGGCAGTATTGGAAGGGGTGACGGATGTGGCCAGCAGCATAGCGCCCGGACGATGACGCTGACCCGGCGGCCCGGGAGAGAAGCGCTAGCAGCGCCATGCGCATGCCCTCCGCTTCTATGACGGCGTCGGCTCCACCGATTCTGGTTCCCGCCGATGCGCAATATGGAGCCGCACAATCCATGGGTGGCGGCCGGTCTTGGGGCCAGGGAGCTCCCAACGGGCTGAAGGAGATATGCGCTAGAGGCAATAATAAAGTGGTTATTATTTATATCTTTATGTTTATGATAAATGTTTATATATCATGCTAGAATTGTATTAACCGAAACATTAGTACATGTGTGATATGTAGACAAACAAGAAGTCCCTAGTATGCCTCTTAAACTAGCTTGTTGATTAATGGATGATTAGTTTCATAATCATGAACATTGGATGTTATTAATAACAAGGTTATGTCATTGTGTGAATGATATAATGGATACACCTAATTAAGCATAGCATAAGATCTCGTCATTAAGTTATTTGCTATAAGCTTTCGATACATAGTTACCTAGTCCTTATGACCATGAGATCATGTAAATCACTTATACCGGAAAGGTACTTTGATTACACCAAACACCACTGCGTAAATGGGTGGCTATAAAGGTGGGATTAAGTATCCGGAAAGTATGAGTTGAGGCATATGGATCAACAGTGGGATTTGTCCATCCCGATGACGGATAGATATACTCTGGGCCCTCTCGGTGGAATGTCGTCTAATGTCTTGCAAGCATATGAAAGAGTTCATAAGAGACCACATACCACGGTACGAGTAAAGAGTACTTGTCAGGAGACGAGGTTGAACAAGGTATAGAGTGATACCGAAGATCAAACCTCGGACAAGTAAAATATCGTGAGACAAAGGGAATTGGTAATGTATGTGAATGGTTCATTCGATCACTAAAGTCATCGTTGAATATGTGGGAGCCATTATGGATCTCAGGATCCCGCTATTGGTTATTGGTGGAGTAAGTACTCAACCATGTCCGCATAGTTCTCGAACCGTAGGGTGACACACTTAAAGTTGGATGTTGAAATGGTAGTTCTTGAATATGGAATGGAGTTGGAATATTTGTTCGGAGTCCCGGATGAGATCCCGGACATCACGAGGAGTTCCGGAATGGTCCGGAGAATAAGATTCATATATAGGATGTCATTTTATGTGAATTAAAATGTCGCGGAAGGTTCTATGGAAGGTTCTAGAAGGTTCTAGAAAAGTCCGGAAGAAACCACCAAGGAAGGTGGAGTCCACAAGGGACTCCACCTCCATGGCCGGCCAGCCCTAGTGGGGGTGGAGTCCCAAGTGGACTCCACCATAGGGGGCCGGCCAAACCCCACATGGGAGGTGGGAATCCCACCTTTGGGTGGGAGTCCTAGTTGGGCTAGGTTTGCCCCCTCCTATGGAAGGTTTTGGTTTCGGGTCTTATTCGAAGACTTGGACACCAACACTTGGGATCCACCTATATAATGAGGGGCCAAGGGAGGGGGCCGGCCACCCCAAGACCATAAGCTGGCCGCCCCCCTTGAGTGGCCGGCCACCCCCTCCCAAACCCTAGCTTTGCTCCTCCACTCCATATTGCCCGCGTAGCTTAGCGAAGCTCCGCCGGACTTCTACACCGCCACTGACACCACGCCGTCGTGCTGTCGGATTCAAGAGGAGCTACTACTTCCGCTGCCCGCTGGAACGGGGAGGTGGACGTCGTCTTCATCAACAACCGAACGTGTGACCGAGTACGGAGGTGCTGCCCGTTCGTGGCGCCGGAAGCGATCGTGATCAAGATCTTCTACGCGCTTTTGCAAGCGGCAAGTGATCGTCTACTGCAGCAATAAGAGCCTACTCTTATAGGCTTTGGAATCTCTTCAAGGGTTAGTCTTGATCATCCCCTCGTTGCTACCGTCTTCTAGATTGCATCTTGGCTTGGATTGCGTGTTCGCGATAGGAAAATTTTTGTTTTCTATGCAACGTTATCCTACAGTGGTATCAGAGCCGTGTCTATGCATAGATGGTTGCACGAATAGAACACAATGGTTTGTGGGCGTTGATGCTCTTGTTATCTTTAGTTTGAGTACTTTGCATCTTTGTGGCATAGTGGGATGAAGCGGCTCGGACTAACTTTACATGACCGCGTTCATGAGACTTGTTCCTCGTTCGACATGCAACTTGTATTGCATAAGAGGCTTTGCGGGTGTCTATCTCTCCTACTATAGTGAAGATTCAATTTACTCTTCTATTGAAAACATTAGTATCAACGTTGTGGTTTATGTTCGTAGGTAGATTAGATCTCTCTCGAAAACCCTAAACCACGTAAAATATGCAAACCAAATTAGAGACGTCTAACTTGTTTTTGCAGGGTTTGGTGATGTGATATGGCCATGATATGATGATGAATATGTATGAGATGATCATTATTGTATTGTGGCAACCGGCAGGAGCCTTATGGTTGTCTTTAATTTTCATGTTGAGTAGTATTTCAAAGAAGTTGTAATAGTTGCTACATGAGGTGAACAACCATGAAGACGGCGCCATGAACCTTGACGCTACGCCGACGATGATGGAGATCATGCCCGTTGATGATGGAGATCATGTCCGTGCTTTAGAGATGAAGATCGAAGGCGCAAAGACAAAAGGGCCATATCATATCACATATGAACTGCATGTGATGTTAATCCTTTTATGCATCTTATTTTGCTTAGATCGCGACGGTAGCATTATAAGATGATCCCTCACATTAATATCAAGATAATAAAGTGTTCTTCCCTCGTATGCACCGTTGCATTGTTCGACGTTTTGAAGCATCTCGTGATGATCGGGTGTGATAAACTCGATATACAACGGGTGTAAGCCATGTTGCACACGCGGAATACTTGGGTTTGCTTGACGAGCCTAGCATGTACAGACATGGCCTCGGGACAACGGAAACCGAAAGGTTGAACACGAGTCATATGGATGATATGATCAACATGTTGATGTTCACCATTGAAGCTACATCATCTCACGTGATGATCGGTTTTGGTGTAGTAGATGTGGATCGTGTACCACTTAACAACTATGAGGGATGTTGTATTAAGTGGGAGTTCATTAGTAATTAGATTAAAACATGAACTAATTATCATAAACATAGTCTGAGTAGTATTTTGAATTAATTTTGTAGTATTGGCATCCGTTTACTACTATGCGCTAGTCTTGTTATTGAGATAGAAATCTTGTTAAAATCGACAAGAAACTTTACGGATTGGTACCGTATTGTTAAAGAATCAAGAATTGATTAAGTCCTATTGCAAACTTTTAGTAAACCTCACATTGTTGATTCAAAGAGCTATGGTTTCAATTAGTACCTAAAGTTATCTTGTCTCCATGAAACTTGAAAGTTCAAATATGTTTGAAAAATAAGGAGCTGAAAATTTAGTTTTCAGAAATAATCAAGGTATGAGATATATGTGATATCTAAGACCTTATTGCAAGATGATAGAATATAATTTGGTGAGACTACATAAACTCATAAGTTTTATGGGAATGTATGAAGGTTGAAGACGCAAGACGTCACAATCCTCCAGCTATTGGGGCACTAATGATATTCGCATATCCATGAAGTTATCATCCTTAATATACACCGTTGCTAAGACTCGTCGTTTCGAAGCATCACGTGATGATCGGGTGTTATAGATTCTACGTGTGCTTACAATGGGTGCAAGCCTGATTTGCACATGCGAATACTAGGGTTAAACTTTATGAGCCTAGCATGTCTGAACATGGTCTCAAAAAGTTGTCATAAATTGATGGATAAAATTATGAGTGAAATTGTTCATCATAGTTACTAATATGTGAAATCTAGAACACTTGTCATATGATGATCAACTTCAAAGTAAGAACCTCAAGGTTATTGGTATTTGACCAACAAACCTAGAAGTTATTGATGTTGAAATGTTTTTCTGAATAATGAGGAAAGCTAAAAGAGAAACTGCAAAAGATATTTTGGCAACAGAAAAGAAAAGACTAGAAAGTCTAGCTCAGGTGTATATAAATGATATACATGTTATGGTTGTATTCCTAGTTAAGTCACACAATGAAATTCTTGGGTATTAATACCATATTGGTTGGTATGAAGTGTCATACAAAACAACACAATTCAAGAATACAATGGCCTAAGTGGTGACAAGGAATATGATAAGAATGTTCGCTGGAACAAAAATAAAGTGTTATTATGTTCGTCGTTGGCATTCTATCTAGCCCTTAGAATTTATAATAAAGAGCTTAATAAATTGTTATTTTTGCTCTGGTCAAATGAAAACAATGAGTTGTTCAAATTATGACATTACTCCATGTATGATGGATAAGTTATTATAAATCTTAAATGGTGAAACACACATACATAACAACTGACGCTAAAAATGCCATAAGGCAAATGATTTGAATTCCACTTATTTGTGGAACCGCAATTTAGGTCATGTTAGAAAGGATCGCATGAAGGAACTCCATGCAAATGGATTTTTGGAGTCATTCGATTTGTTGAATCGTTTGGCACTTGCAAAATCTTTTCTAAAAGGTAATGACTGAAATACCGTTCATAGGCCGAAGAGTTGAACGGGCAACTAACTTAGTGAAAACATACATAATGATATATGTGGTTCACTGGGCATAGTTGTGTGCGGAAGATTCTTCTACTTCATGAAAACTTTCAAACAATGAATTGAGTATATATGTGGATATATTCAATAAGGAAAAGTTTGAAACATTTGAATAGGATTCAAATAAATTTCAGCATGAAGTGGAAATCATCGTAATAGAAATCAAATATCTATGATTGGATCATGGTGGAAATATTTGAATTACGAGTTTTAGCGAACATCTAAGAGAGTTATGAAATTGTTCTACAACTTACGTTTCTTGGAGTATCATAGTGATGATGAAGTATCCAAGAGATATATCCAAACTTTGTTGGATCAATGATAAAATATTGATGCCATTATATTTTTGTGGATTATGCTTTAGTGACTACCGCTTTTACACTGAATAGAGCATCATCATGATCCGTTGAAATGACACCATACAAGTTATGGCATGGGTATAAACCCTAATAGTCAACCAAAATCGGATGAATGTCTTTGTTGGTTATCCCAGAGATTTAATTGGGAATTCTTCCCACGAGACAAAGACAAAAGTGTTTGTCAATGTTTCTTATTTCCGAAAAATTGTTTCGAGTGAAGTATTTGAGTGGGAGGACAATATATTTTGATAAGGTTTATGAACCTGAGCATAATGATCAGAGTAGCGCAGCATCGGAATTGGTTTCGGAAGCGGCCACGACGATCATGGCTCTCATGACTACAAAATGTTTTAGCCATGGAGATCGAAGTACATATTGAACCTTGTAGGTATGGTTTACTTTGTGATCAAATAAATGATTTGTGGACAAAGGATTGATTTTGATCAATGATAAACCAACTACAAAACAAAGAAGTTATGATGGGCCCTGACTCCGTTAAAATGGCCATACGCCATGAAATCCAAAATAGATGAATACTTTTTGAAAGAAAATAGATCTATAAAATTGATGGACTTGGATGAAATATCCTTGAAGAAGCTTAACTTGTCGAAAAGTAGTTTACGACAAAGTTCAAAGAGTTGACTACGACAAGATTAGATCTTCCGTAGCAATGCTTAAAGTCTATATGGATTATTCTAGTAATCACTACATATTTCCTTTATGAGATATGTTAGTAGGATGGCAAAATACATTACTTATCAGAAGTGTGTATTAAAAGGTGTATACAAGATACAACCAAGAGTTTTGCTGATCCGTGGAATACTAGATAGGTATACAAACTTCAAATTAATGAAGTAAGTATAGCGGAGTTTGAATCTTCACTAGATGAAATAGTCAAAGAGTTTTTGATTTCATCAGAAACAATGAAGAGGCTTGCATTTGCAAGAAATTAAGTGGGAGCGCTAAGACACATTTATAATACTTTATGTAGGTGACATATAGTTGGTTATAAATGATGTAATTATATACTTGATTAAAAAGGTTTCATTGAGAATTAACTTCAATGAAAGGATATGGACTGAAACAAATTTAGTGTCAAGATCTATGAAGATAGATTGAAACACATAAATAAGTTTAAGTCAAAGTACATATGATGGATATTGAAGAAGTTCAATATAGAAATATTAAGAAAATGTTCTTGTCATGTGAAGGTTTAACAAGACTTGAGTGTATCTGACACTCAATGAGTAAAAACACATGAGTGATTATAGATCACGAATAATATGTACACAATCAGATATCATGTGCTATAAAGTGTTATGAGCATATACCAGAATGATTCATATGATGATCATTGGACGACAGTAAGAATATCCTTGAGTACTTTAGAAGAACTAAGGATATACATATATATTTTTTTATGAAGAAATGACAAACAAATCGCTGTAAGGTGTTACACCGATATTTGTGTTGTCACATATCAAAATAGAATTTCAATCTCAAATTAGACTAAGTGTTGTTTAAAAGGTAGCACAATGAGCTAGAAGTTGTCTATGCTAGATTTAGAAGAGTTCTAAATATTGTGACGGATTCTACAAAAGAAGGCAGTATGTCATTATTTTGACAATGACAAAGGATGTTAAGTCAAGAGGTTCTTTGAGAACTTGGTGTAGTTCCGAGCAGAATCGAGAACTTTGAAGCTATATTGTGTGTGACAATATTAGTGACATATTTCAGACAATGGAATTAAGGTTCCACCAGAAGATCAAACATATTTAATGCCAGCTCATTTGGAAATGAGTGATGCGTTGAAGACGCAAATGAATTACAAAATACATACATTTCTGAGCGTGTCAGATCCGATGACTAAAAACCTCTCCCGTGAGCAATACATGATAAAGCACCAGAAGGCCAAGGTGTTATATCTTTACAAATGTAAACTAGATTATTGACTCTAGTGCAAGTGGGAGACTGAAGGAGATATGCCCTAGAGGCAATAATAAAGTGGTTATTATTTATATCTTTATGTTTATGATAAATGTTTATATATCATGCTAGAATTGTATTAACCGAAACATTAGTACATGTGTGATATGTAGACAAACAAGAAGTCCCTAGTATGCCTCTTAAACTAGCTTGTTGATTAATGGATGATTAGTTTCATAATCATGAACATTGGATGTTATTAATAACAAGGTTATGTCATTGTGTGAATGATATAATGGATACACCTAATTAAGCATAGCATAAGATCTCGTCATTAAGTTATTTGCTATAAGCTTTCGATACATAGTTACCTAGTCCTTATGACCATGAGATCATGTAAATCACTTATACCGGAAAGGTACTTTGATTACACCAAACACCACTGCGTAAATGGGTGGCTATAAAGGTGGGATTAAGTATCCGGAAAGTATGAGTTGAGGCATATGGATCAACGATGGGATTTGTCCATCCCGATGACGGATAGATATACTCTGGGCCCTCTCGGTGGAATGTCGTCTAATGTCTTGCAAGCATATGAAAGAGTTCATAAGAGACCACATACCACGGTACGAGTAAAGAGTACTTGTCAGGAGACGAGGTTGAACAAGGTATAGAGTGATACCGAAGATCAAACCTCGGACAAGTAAAATATCGTGAGACAAAGGGAATTGGTAATGTATGTGAATGGTTCATTCGATCACTAAAGTCATCGTTGAATATGTGGGAGCCATTATGGATCTCCAGATCCCGCTATTGGTTATTGGTCGGAGTAAGTACTCAACCATGTCCGCATAGTTCTCGAACCGTAGGGTGACACACTTAAAGTTGGATGTTGAAATGGTAGTTCTTGAATATGGAATGGAGTTGGAATATTTGTTCGGAGTCCCGGATGAGATCCCGGACATCACGAGGAGTTCCGGAATGGTCCGGAGAATAAGATTCATATATAGGATGTCATTTTATGTGAATTAAAATGTCGCGGAAGGTTCTATGGAAGGTTCTAGAAGGTTCTAGAAAAGTCCGGAAGAAACCACCAAGGAAGGTGGAGTCCACAAGGGACTCCACCTCCATGGCCGGCCAGCCCTAGTGGGGGTGGAGTCCCAAGTGGACTCCACCATAGGGGGCCGGCCAAACCCCACATGGGAGGTGGGAATCCCACCTTTGGGTGGGAGTCCTAGTTGGGCTAGGTTTGCCCCCTCCTATGGAAGGTTTTGGTTTCGGGTCTTATTCGAAGACTTGGACACCAACACTTGGGATCCACCTATATAATGAGGGGCCAAGGGAGGGGGCCGGCCACCCCAAGACCATAAGCTGGCCGCCCCCCTTGAGTGGCCGGCCACCCCCTCCCAAACCCTAGCTTTGCTCCTCCACTCCATATTGCCCGCGTAGCTTAGCGAAGCTCCGCCGGACTTCTACACCGCCACTGACACCACGCCGTCGTGCTGTCGGATTCAAGAGGAGCTACTACTTCCGCTGCCCGCTGGAACGGGGAGGTGGACGTCGTCTTCATCAACAACCGAACGTGTGACCGAGTACGGAGGTGCTGCCCGTTCGTGGCGCCGGAAGCGATCGTGATCAAGATCTTCTACGAGCTTTTGCAAGCGGCAAGTGATCGTCTACTGCAGCAATAAGAGCCTACTCTTATAGGCTTTGGAATCTCTTCAAGGGTTAGTCTTGATCATCCCCTCGTTGCTACCGTCTTCTAGATTGCATCTTGGCTTGGATTGCGTGTTCGCGATAGGAAAATTTTTGTTTTCTATGCAACGTTATCCTACACGGGCAGGGGTCTCAGGGAATTTTTAGAGGGAGGGAGACTTTAGCTGGTCGGGCGGCACGACGAGGACAAGCCAAAGCCGAAGGTGGACGCACAGGCGAAAAACTTAGGAGAGGAGGACGGGTGGCGAGGAAGGCGAACTCGGCGGCGAAGCAATTAGATACGATGAAGAGATATTAGACCGCGGTCCACGTTGTTAGGAAAAGGTGGATGGGGAGGTTCGGCCGATTTTGAGGGATCGGTTGGCTCAGGATTTTCAAGGAATATTCTCTCGTGGGGATGGTACCATCCTCCTAACTTTACAGCCAAACACAACAAAAATAGGAACCATCCCATCCCATCCCTCTTGCGTTCTGGAACCAAACACACGCTAAGTGAGGGGATCTCTTGGGATCTAGATCTTTGAGTCATTTGTTGATTTCCTCCTTTGTTCTTCCTCTCTAATCTCATCCTAGCATTTGTTGCTTTGGTGGGATTTGGGTGTGAAGGATTTGAACACTTCTAGTGTTCTTGCTTTGCATCATTGCATAGTGTTGAGCTCTCCACCATGATTTGTTCGAGTGAGAGACCGTGAGCTTGTTACTCTTGGAGGGTGACCTCCTAGTTGGCTTGGTTGGTGTCCCGGTGACCTCTTCGTGGAAGATTGTGAAGAGGCCTGGGCTTGTCCTTCGTGGAGCGTGTGAAGTGGTTTTGGAGCTTGCCATCTCCGGAGTGGAGGAAAAGCTAGCCATAAGGAAAGAGCTATTTCTTCGTGGGATAGGCTCAAGAGAAGAAGGTGAGCCTTCGTGGCGTTGGGGAATCCTTCGTGGGACCTCCACCTCTCCAAACGTGACATACCTTCATGAAAAGGAAGGGAACACGGGAATACATCTTCATATTCACGGTTATTTCTATACCCGAACTTACTTTCCTTGTGATAGCCATCGTGCTTGAAGTACATATATCTTGTTATCACTTGTGCTACATATATCTTGTGTCTATCTTGCTTAGATCTAGTTGTTGTTGCACTTAGTTGATCCTAGCATATTTAGGTTTTGTGCTTGTAAAATAAACGTTAGTTTAATTCCACATTCTTACAAGCCAAATCCGTAAGAGTTTTTAAAACGCCTATTCACCCCCTCCCTCTAGGCGACATCTCGTTCTTTCATCTTGTGGGGAGGGCGGAGGAGACCGGGTGAGCGGAAGGACACAGGGACATCCATAGCGGGGAGGAGGTGATGGGCGAGGTGCTCGCGGTGGCTCGCGAGATCGGATTCCCCTCAATCCCCCGATTCTACTTTACAGAAACTTTCATTCGGTCAGTCCGAAACCCAAACCAAATAGAATCAGTCCAGTCCAGTTTTTTCTGGTTTTTTCCATATGCCAGCAGAATTGGGCATTCATTAGCTAGCAAAACATATGGATTGGATCAATAAAAAGCCCGTTGTGTACATCAGCCTTGCATGCTGTAACTTTGACAAGAAACATGTAACTGGGTCTCCCATAGTTGGTCTGGTCTGCCAGCTGCCTGCACGTGATCCATCTCTCTTCTCCTCTACCATCGACGGGAAAACACAAACGAAATCAGTAAAAAGAGAGGGGGAAAGGAGATCGGGAAAAATCTAGAGGGGAATAACACAGACCCACAATCAAGATGGAGGGGAACAAGGAGAACGCGGAAGAACCTGGCCAAACCTACGTACCTCATACACTCTTAGGGCATGCAAGTCATCACTTCTCCCCTCTCTCGTCTTACTACTTTTCAGCACCTCGTTTCTTGATGGATCATGTATCTCTCCCACAAGCAATGTGTTGATCTGCGAAGGAAAATGCAAAATGTTCTTAGCAAGTAGTGAAATCCACCAAATCTATCTGTGCATAGTGGCATCCCTAAGGGCAAGCATGCTTTTTTATCATATATGTACACCATCAGGTTGAGTATAAAGTCCAAAAATAATAGTCTATGTCATCAGATAAATAACACTAGGAGGTCATGGTCTGAAACTACAATGTATGCTAGTATGAACTACTTTACTTGCTGGAACACTTGAAAAAGGCCGCCATGTTTATGTTTCAGTAGTTGTGTTTGCCACATGATCATGATCAGACTAAAAAAGACAAAACCTATGAAACAAATAGCTCCTGAAAAATAGAGAAAAGTAATAGCTCCTTACAGCCTAGTGCCCTACCCGCAGGATCATCAAGTACATAAAAGCTGCAGTAGCACATGATCTAAACTAAGACTGCTAAATACACATGCCTTAACCTGCACGAGAAATCCATGTGCAAGTCTGTAGTGGTGCAAACAAAAATTGTTACCTTTTGGAATGAGTAAGCTAAGTTGCCACACTTATGATGCGTTATGTGCACATCCATTGGCCAATGGTAGCTGGTCTATAGTAATGCATCAACATATGAAAAATCTCTCAGACACTACCAGAAAATGAAAAAAAAAATATAAATGACCACAAGAGAACCATCACCAGCCAAACATAGCAACAAACAAAAACTAAGTTACCTACTGACCCACCAGGAATGAAAGAATATGAAGAATAAGCAAGCAACACAACAATTCAATGAAGGAATGATAACTGAATACAAATAAGCATTCGGAACAGAGGCGAAAATCATCAAAACACAAGTATACATGAATAGTTACAAATAGATATACTAAGATACATGAAGAAAATGAGAACAAGAAAACTAAGATGCAGATATGTCTTACCTACATACTAGTGCCAAAAAATAAAAAAAGATGAAGGACTAGGAAAGTGTAGCATAAATTTTAAAACTGTTAAAAACTGAAGAAAAATGATCGAGTGAGAATCTTTACTATTATATTCGAGTTGGTACGTCTTCAAACATGTTTGATGTCAAAGATTGGAGACATCTTGACCATCCAATTTTACTAAACATTCCCCGCTTGATATCTAACCATCCGATGCAAAATCAACATTGGGGGAAGTAAACAGGGAGTATTGATTGCAAAAATAGCTAGAATCAAGGAATGCCCACGATTAGAAAATCGTCCAACCAATTAGGAAATAAGTGGTGATACATGGAAAGCATAGAACTAGCACCAATCAGGGCATCAAATATCAAACGTATCTGGAAAGTCCATTTTATGGTATCCGATCTCAAAGGTTCAAACAAAGCTGCAGATCCTTCCTCACCCCTCGTTTATGTCATCCCCTCTCTCCCAAGATCTTAAGATGACTACATCAGAAATCACCGAATATCGGATTTTTTGCAACAACAGTAAGCACGACCTGACCCGTAGTAGAGATCGTGAAATTTCCCAGCCTCTCTTTCCTCTTCCGCATGGATCGGCAACTCGCCCGTCGAGATCGGGAGTTTTCCCACTCCCCCCTTCATGTCCATCGAGATGGATCCCGACGCCTTCCCTCGTCAAGTTCAGGTCCCCGACACCACCAGGTCAACTACGAACTCGATCCTGCGCTATCGGAGATAGCAGGTCAAACATATGGAAACCTAGGGATGAGCCTCAAATGCGCCAGCCGCGCGCCGCCGCATGATGAGCTTCATGGTTAAGGACTTCGGCGGCGAACTATTCACCGCCAACCTCAAGGGCGTACTCCTCACCTAAGTCGAGCTAACCTCATCGTCAAGAAAAAGGGCATATGCAGCATCGGCGCTGCCGAATCCCAATCAAGTCAGCGCACGCGCTCTTGCGTCCCACGCGCGATGTTGTACTTGGTGAGACAGGACAACCCCCTGAGTTCGGTTAATTCAATGTATCATAAGCTTCCTCGTCTTCTAAAAATTGCAAGTGTGGGAGAGCATGTAAGCCACTGTGATCGTCTCGGACTTCATGTGTTCCTTGTAATTGTGTATGAGAACTGGACTGACATTGACATGTTTAAGCAAAATTACAATTTTTCCGTGCTTGTTGGGGAGACGACCAATCTTGTGGCTAATATATTTGCACCAGCCGTCCGCTAGGCTCACTCAGGTACCATGGTCGACTTTTAATTTCCCGTATGTAACATCTTGTATTCAATTGTTCTGATATGCGCGCGCGTGTGTGTGTTTCTATGATGAATTTCCTTGACAGCCCTGTTCCGGTGCATTTCATGGTGAATGAGAAGTTGTGGGTGGGCGTCCTGATTTTTGTTCTCTGCATTGTTCGGTCCACATTCATCAGCCTCCATGCGAGGAGAGAACACCGAGCTTCGTGGGGGAGATTTGGCTTTTGGCAATTTTGTATTCAACATGCTCCACAAATAAAAGAAATAGGAGCAAAGACCGATTCTTTTATGGAAATGGGGTCCAGAGTTCACTCATTATACATGAGTATGAAGATAATCCAAACGCTATAGGACATGATTTTTGGGTGATTCATCCATATCGATATATGTATGCTTCACATGTTTGCAAATCACTTATGTAGTAAGCATATAGAACTAAGTTTAATGAAGTCTAAAATAAATCAAGAAGCTGTTGATCCGGCGACATCTAATCTACTTCACATCAAAGTTGTGTTGTATCAGTAGTTTCTTTATGTATTTTCGAACTGTTGAGAATTTGAGATTGCTTTGGTAAATTATCTCATTGTCCAATTGTTGTTTATTTTTCTATCTATATTTCTTTATAAATTCTAGCACTAAGATGGGCCATGAGAAAATGTTGTTAAAAGGCAAAAAACAATTGAAGTTTTACACGACCGAACCCGAGAAAATATCTGAACTTGTCCACCACCAATAAAGGTGACGTCGTTAATATCGAAAGACAGACATGGAGTAGATCTTAGTTAATGAGAAGGGAATACTTTCGGACATAGCTTTCTATGCACCATGCCAAATTATATCTTTTATGAAAATACACTTTCAAGAAAGTGCATTGTCAATGTTTTAATACTATTATATCAAAAGAGAATTTTCACATAAATCATATCTACTTGTGTGACAAGGGAGGTGGTGTTTTGACTTCTAGATGCGTTTGAACTGTGAACCTATTATAAGAAACTCATAAAAAGAAAATTTTAAAATATAAAAAGTGGTTTTTTTTGCGTGTACATCCGAACATGTTGCCGTACACTAAGTTATCAGGAAATAGAATACTTTTATATGGCTTGTGAAAAAAGCAAAATGAAATGTCCAGCGAATAATAATGTTGGAGTATGGAAATTTATCTCTTCTTTTTTTTGCATGGAACAGAAAAAAAGTTCTTTTCTCCTAAACCTTGTGTGCGGACATAGAATGTCTGAAATACAGGTGGATTTCCTTTCATAATATTTTTACATTATGAAATGTGATTTCAAACAATGGATCCGTATGCACCGATGAACCGAATTGGATTTTCTGTGCTGCAAGCAAATAAACTTCACTAGTGGAAAACAGGCCATTTGATCCGGGTGGTAAGAGCCTTTTGTCGCGGGCGGCCAGCCGCGACAAGAGAGGCGCGACAAAAGGGTCAAGCTTTTGTCCCGGGTCGCTTACGACCCGCGACATAAGGTCCACCACGTGGCAGCCGCGGGGCGCGCAGGGCACAGGCCCTTTTGTCGCGGGCGGTATTACCACCCGCGACAAAAGGCCCTCTACGTGGCACGCGCACAACGCTGCTGCTTTAGGGTTTGAGGGGTGCAGCACCCCTCCCCCCCCCGCCACCGACCGCCTGTTATTTCATTTTTTTCGTTCGAAAATAAAAGTTACATATATTTGTACGCTACTAGAAGTTGTACACGTTCATTCATTATATATATATATAGATCGATCAAATAAATATTGGAAGCAAAAGTCGATTCCCCTTACACATATTCGTAGATTCCCTACATATATACATGGAGCTCACGATCGACAAGCGGTACTAACGACCGTCTATTTGGAGGTAGAGCATCTATTTGGACTAAACAAGCCTTTGTTGTTTATTACTTCTCTAACCAAAAGTCCCGCCAGTTCCTCCGCGATTCCTAGTGCGTATTCCTTTGGTTGGAGTCTGTCCCGCATGAAGTCGACCTATATACGAAAATGAGATGAGTATGACTATATCAGTCTTGATAACGAAATATTGATGATAATAAATAAAGTTGTGAATGTTATTGCTTACGTCGAATTTATTTTTGTTCTGCTTCTCAGTGGTTAACATGCGAATGGACTCGCAAACGTAGTATCCACATAGATTCGTCCCTTGTGGCTGCTGGGGGCACGAAAGATAAAGCGCGGCGATGAAGGAAATTACACTTGGAGCAACTTCTGCAAGTCCTGGAACCCGTCCACGCCTCTACTCAGTGGGTCTTTTACTTCAACTATTCCCTTATCAGGTTGAATGTCTAGTAGAATCCAGTGGAAGCTGCACATGTTATGCATATACGTCAGGAATTACACTTAACATCGAGTAAGAAAAATTGAATGTGCATAAAAGATCATTAAGACTCTCACTCGTAGTTGTAAGGAAACAATATTGAATCACAGAAATATTGCTCCCCCAAAAACCTTAGTAGGTTTCCCCCCGTTTCTTCGTGTTTATGCTTCACCGTTTCAACATGTATTTTATCTGGGTCAATAAACCCAACATTGATAATATTATTACTTTTGCATTCACTGATCTTCAGTCTGCATAAGAGAACACATAAGATATAATGAGTATATATATGCAATGAAAACGAACATGAACTGAATGAAAATGAACTTATATGTAGTTAACAACTTACAAGCAATAGCAACTCATGAGAGATTTGTCGAGGGCATCTAGATTGAATAACTGCCAGAGTTCATTCATCTCAATATGGATCTCCTCCTTTCGGTAGTAATATTCCCATGGTATACTCGCCACGATGTACATTATGTTCTCCTTGCATGCATCAAGGTACCACTGATGCAAATTCCGCATATGTGTTGGCAGTTTATGCAGCTGCTCTCTGCTGACCAAGTCGGCCCCGTAGACAAATTTAGGAGCTATATCAGCAATGGGTAGTGCAGCATCTGCTGCAAGTAGCAATTCCTCCACGGTAACTGAACATGAAGCCGCTAGCCTTGCAGCTTCTTCCATATCGATACCACCATGTTCCTGGTACACCTTGGGAACATTAAGCACTTTGAGTGCTGGGATCGATTGTTTGGGCTGAGCACCGATGAGGGGAACTTCCTTTCTCTTTTTGCCTTTTGTCGTTTGCTTGGCCTTGAGGGGTGCACTTGTTGAACTTGACTTTTTCTCAGCTGCACTTCTAGCTGATGATTTGCTCGTGCTAGCAATGTCCTTCTCCTTAGCCTTTTCATCCTTCTTTTGGTCAATTACCTTCGCAAGAGTGCATGTATAGTCATCCTTCTTCTCGTGTAACTCATACTGCGATGGTGTGTTCAGAAAACTAGTAGCATATTCTATTTGCTTCTCTGTGTATGGCTCTGGCGCAGGAGGTTTTGGCTTATGAAAAAAATCATAATTGTATTTCTTAACAATGGCATGATTTTCCTCCGGGGTATGATCGTAAGGACGGGGGGGAGGAACCTTTGGTACTTTTGGGAGGGGCGACATCTTGCGGACAGGACTCTTGAAACGCTTCCGGCTGGGTGCATTCCGAGTCTTAGTGGGCGGAGGCGGCGCTGGAGATGGAGATGGACTACCGATGTCGTGATCGACGTCGTACCCACGGGGTGATGGTGGCGACATGTGATCGGTAGGAGGAGGTGATGGTGGCTGCGATCACCTGGAGGAGGTGATGGTGACCTGCTTTGGGACGACCGGTACTAGGTGCTACCCGGCTGGCAGCTGATGTTCTTCTTTTCCCAGAGAATGATTTCTCCCAGCACCTCTCTGAGTGTAAGCCCCCCATCACCTCCAGGGATATCGAGCTCCAATGTCTCCCACGACGGGACAACTGAATCCACCCCGACACGAGCATAGCCAGCTGGAATCGGATTGCCATGCCATGTTGCCGGCTCACCTTCAGGTCCAAATGCCGGTAAGACATAGCCGACCGCCACCTTAACAGAAACCTTCTGAACACCTCATGGAGATCACAAGGTGTTTGCTCCTTGATTCCATCCAAGGGCCGCCGGGACCGGCATCTATCATCATCCGTGTAGGAGGGGCCTCCAGAGTCGGCCACGCTGCTTGTCTCGTCGCTGAGATATGTCAGCGGTATTATCTGGCGGGCGCTGTCCTTTTAGTTCATTTATCTCCGCTGCTGCTGCTGAAGCTCCCGCTGCTGCTGGTCAAGTCGGCGTTGGAACTCGGCCATCCGGTCATTATGCACCTCCGGTGGCGTTGTTTAGCTCTCGCTCGGCTTCTATAAGTCTCCGCGTCGGCCGGAAACCCAAGCGACCACGGAACACTAGGGCCGAAGCCTCTTGTTCGTCCTCCCTTCTCGGGATTACCGAGGACAAGCGTCGGCAAGTCTTTCTCTCTATCGGGAGCAAACTTTAGTTTTCCCGCCTTTATATCTGTCGTCACTTCAATCCATTTTTGCACTGGGTACCCTAACCCTGGTGTCACTTTCAACAATGTTCCCTGTCTTCATGTCATACTCACGGCCATGCGCGAGAACCAATTTCGAGCCCTAGTGTCCCATCCTTCTCGCGTGGGTTACGGAGTGATCCCGTTCAGCTCCATCTCAGCCTCTTGTGCATCCCACTTAGGCATGGCTACTCCGTAGCCCCCTCGCCCCGTATGATGGTGATATTTCTTTTCGCTTGCATTCTTCTTGTTTTTCGTTGTGAGTTCACAGCCTCCTCGATTCTTTGTACCTCACAAATTCTTCCCGGTTATGCTCTGCTTCGCTAGGTAGTTCTCGAATAATGGAGGCTTCTTGTCTTTCTTATAATTTTTCCATAACCGGTTCTTATACGCCCGGGAAAGTTCCCCCATCTTCTTAAGAGCCCATTTCTTCACTAGCGCCCGCTGCTTAGCATTCTCAGACTCCGATCCCAAATCTGGCAAAGTGAAATGTGCCATGAGGTCTCTGAAAAGTGTGTCTTTGTACCTATCGGCAACCTGATTTTCGGACACATTCTTGGTCTTGTTCCATTCTCTGATAGTGATCGGGATACGATCTCTAACCACAACTCCGCACTGATTTTTGAATGTCACTCCGACATTCGCGGGTACCACCGGTTGGCCTTCCGGTGATATAGCTTCAATTGTGAAGTGGTCTTTTTTGGTCAACTTCTTTGCCGGGCCTCGTTTCTCTATCTTATCTTCGGAGGCCTAAGAGAATACATATAGAATTGCATTAATGCCTCTATACTAATGCCTCAATACATATGTACATATAGAATTCCATTAATACCTCGTCATGACCGGAGCCGTCGGCTTCTCCGTCACCGGAGCCGTCGGCTTCTCCGTCACCGGAGCCGTCGGCTTCTCCATGACCGGAGCCGTCGGCTTCTCCATGACCGGAGCCGCGGGCTTCTCCATCACCGGAGTCGCGGTCTTCTCGGTCGGCTTCTGTACCATCGCGGATTATGTCCGCGAACATGTCTTCCTGTTCCAAGTCCCGTTCGAATGGATCCATTGTTTCTGCAAAAGAATTAAATCGATAAGTATATGTTCTAACCCTAACCCTAATCAAACACAAACCAAACCCTAACCCTAATCAAACACAAACCAAACCCTAACCCTAATCGGCGACACGTGTTTGCGAGAGGGAGAGGGTGTCGGCGACGCGTGTTTGCGAGAGGCTCGGGTGTTCGCGAGAGGTAGAGGAGAGGGAGAGAGAGGGGAGTTGCGGCGTCGAGTGATCGCGAGAGGGAGAGGGAGCACGGGACGAGGGCGATTGCGCGAGAGGGAGAGGAGAGGGCCGGTGTCGGCGTCGGGGGTGTTCGCGAGAGGTAGAGGAGAGGGAGAGAGAGGGTAGTTGCGGCGTCAAGTGATCGCGAGAGGGAGAGGGAGCACGGGACGAGCGCAAGAGGGAGGGAGAGGAGAGGGTGTCGGCGTCGGGGGTGTTCGCGAGAGGTGTATCGAAACCCATATCGAGCCCATGTATATATATATACCCACCTATATTGATACGGTATGTGCACGTCGCGTAAGGAAAAAACTAAAACAACTAAAACAACTAAAACCTAAAAACTATTAAACTAACTACTAATTATTACATAAAAACTAAAAGAAAACTAAAACAAGTAAAACCTAAAAACTATTAAACTAACTATTAAACTAACTACTAATTATTACATCTATACCTAATAATAAAGGGAGAAGTGTTTTCGTGGTTTGGTCCGTCAAGTTTCCGTCGTCCGTCGTCGCGCTAGCGTTTCTTGAGTCCGTGTCTAGCTAGAAAAGGCATCCATCGTCCGTGTTTCGTCAGGAAATCTAACACCAAGGCAGTTTACGTTTAGATTAGCCCAGTGCATCCCGATTCCCGACGAGCCCGTAGGAGACAAACCTTAATTAGGTATCAATCAATACGTATCAAGTCTTGTCTCCAGGTCGACGTGCGTACGACTGCTGTATATGCATATATATGTACCGCCCGACCTAGATGGATCATCACAATTTTGGGCAATCGATCTAACCCGACGATCAAAATCTAGGGTTTCGGCGAAAGCAAAGTTGACGAGACCATTTATGCCCATGTTCGATCTATGGCAGGACTGCAACCATCCTCGAGTTTGATCTATGCCGGCATGCCGCCGAGATGCTCAGGTTTGGCGGCAGAGGAGAAAGGCAGAACACAAGAAGATCATGCCGCGGTGGTGGACGCTGCGAGGATGTCACTACCGATCGCGGCAACACCGAGCTGCTGGACAAGGGGGCTGGAAGCTGACTATGCTGAGGTGATCCGATCCTGGCCTGGCCTGGCCTCGAATTTTATTACTGTATAAAAGTTGTCGTGAAGGCCTCGATATTGTCGGCGGTTGAGTGGCTGATCGATTGGGTGAGATGGCGATTTCGATCGGCGCATCGCCCTGGCCGACACACATCCTCTAGCCTCGTACGTCGAGGATCAGCGTGTCCTCTGGCGTCGTCATCAGCGCGCCGAGTTGGTCACCGCGGGGCGCGGGCGGTCAATCGGAGTTGATCCCCGAGACGCGGACAGGTGCGGACATGGACTTGCATGCCAAAGGTCCGCGTGTGCTGGTGCCGGGCCCTGTGATGTCCGGCTTGAGCACGCCCACGCTAGACATGTTGCAGGGCCCTCGATTGGCGATGGCTGGAGGGAGGATCGGTTGTCTGGGCGCCACCGAAGTGGATGCAGGTGGTTGGCTGCTTATTACTGTAGCACTTAATCATTGACCATGTTCTACTTCTACCGTGCGTCTCGGCTTGGCCGGCATGAATTCTCGACGTGTTGTCTCCGCGGAAGTCAAACGGAGCCTCACGTCAACACAACCTTGGTGCTCATCTATCTCCCCTGACCTTGTCCGTACTGCTGTGAATCATCTGGAGTCTGCAGTCTGAACAATGACACTTCAAGATTAGCTGAACACTGCCACTACAATTCAACCTGGTCGACACAGATGTTTGGAGCTAGCTGTGCCACTACTGCGTGTCTCAGTTCAGGGACCTGCAAAGACTCACACCTGGTCTTTAACTACTGATACAAACCTATGATCTGAACAATCGTGCGTGGATCTCTGATTTCCAGTGTTAGCAAATCAGATTTTCTTGGATCAAATTCTTTCATTATGTGGTTGGCCGGCAACTAAGAGTAGGTTGTCTCTGATATGAAACATTAGCTTTAAAGCATGCATTAGCCCTTCCACCGTCTTCATAAATAGTGTTGTTTAGGCTAAATACTTTAGAGAAAGTTTTTATGTCTTTTTCCTTTAATTTTTTTCCTATCCAATCCGGTTCCGTTACGAGGGACTATAGGAAAGTTTCAGTTGACTAAATCTCTTCCATTATACTTTCATAACAGCTGATACGGTGGATCATTTTGGTCATGAATAAGCATCAAGGATGGTGGAAAATAGCACAATTAGCCACCATGGCCTTACAACGCCGTTTTACTAGCTGGAGGTCACTCTGAAACATGGATGGATCAAGCCTCCTTCAGGCTTTGTGAAACTGAATACTGATGCGGCTGTGAACCTCGACTCTAGGAAGGCATCGACCGGGTGCATTATCCGGTATTCCTCTGGCCAATTCTTGGTGGCTTGCAGGATCCCGATCGAGGGGGTCATTGTTGTGGCGACGGCAGAAGCCCAAGCTCTTCGAGATGGCCTTCGCTTGGCTGAGCGGATTGGTTGCAACAACATCTATATCGAGTCAGGCTCTTTGGAGGTGGTCGAGGCTGTGGGGGAGCCTGACCAGCACAGAATTGTGGGCATGCCTTTTTTGGACGAGTGTCGAGCTATCGTGGCGGGATTTGCGTCGACACGGCTGTCTCATTGCCCATGGGAGGCAAACAAAGCTGTAGATGTAATAGCTAAATCTGTAGATGATAATGATCATAGTGTTTGGATAGATGATCCTCCCCAATTCTTGTATCCACAACTGATGGATGATGTAACTGTACTTTGATGTAACCTTTGTGTGTGGAGCAGCAGGTACCAAACATACTATTTTTCTTCCAGGATAGGTTTTTAATGAGGCGTCTTGTTTACTTATTTTATAAACGTTCAAAAAAAAAGGATGGGGCAAATAGAAGAAGTGTTAGCACGGATGGTTTGCTGAAACGTTTCAGTATTTGTTTCTTCCGGTGCAACGCACGGACAATTTTCCTATAAAAACTAAAAGAACTAAAACAAGTAAAACCTAAAAACTATTAAACTAACTATTAAACTAACTAATTATTACATAAAAACTAAAACTAAAACAATTACAAAAATTTATAAACTAAAACAAAATTACAGTAATTAAAAAAAAAGTGCTCAGGCGGCGGCCAGGGCGCTACCTCTCTGTAGGGGCGAAAGCGCGGCGCGGCAGCGCGGCGCAGCGGCGGCGGCCCGAGGGCGACAGGCGGCAGCGGTGGCGGCCGAGGGCGAAGCGAGGCGAGCGAGCGGCGGCGGCCAAGGGCGAGGCGCGTCGGCGTCAGCGGCGCGAAGGAGGACGTCGAAAGCGCGAAGGAAGGAGCGTCGAGGGCGCGACATTGAGCGCAGCGGCGAAGGAGGACGTCGAGAGGACGTCGAGCGCGGCAGCTGTCGGCGTCAGCGGCAGCGGCGCGCTCAAATTTTGGCGGCAGCGGCAAGGTGTGCTAGGGTTGGCCTCCGATTGCGGGTTGTGGCTTCGCCGCGACGCGCGGAGGCTTTATGCCTCCACCCCTTTTTGTCGCGGGTGGTGGCTCAACCCGCGACAAAAGACCCCCTTTAATCGCGGGTTGAGCTACCACCCGCGACAAAGGGGGTCTTTTGTCGCGGGTTGAGCCACCACCCGCGACAAAAGGGGGGTTTGGCCGATCCGTGGGACTGCGCATCCAACGGCTCCGGCCGTTTGAATCCAACGGCCTGGAGCCGTTGGACACGGATCAGCTCTGTTTTTTTTTTTCTTTTTTCTTTTTTTCTTTTTTCTTTTTTCTTATTTCAATAACTTTTAAATGGTAAATCAAATAGAAAAGTGTTATATATGAAAATTTGTCAGAAAAATACAATGAACATGAATATGACATCCATATAACTATTTGCATCTCACAACGAACATAGTCGTGTATGTTTCACCCCTAATGATATGCGGAGTGACACCGAGTAAGGTTTCACCTCGCCACGTGTCGCCGCCGCTTCCACGTGCCTCGCCCCGTCGCTGCCGGCGTGCGACGTTTGTAGCCGTGGCTTACACGTGCCTCTCCACGTGTCGCCGCCTCTTCCACGCGCCTCGCCCCGTCGCTGCCAGCGTGCGACGTGTGTAGCCGTGGCTTACACGTGTCGCCGCCTCTTCCACGCTCCTCGCCCCGTCGCTGCCGGCGTGCGACGTGTGTAGCCGTGGCTTACACGTGTCGCCGCCTCTTCCACGCTCCTCGCCCCGTCGCTGCCCGCGTGCGCTATATAGAGCGACGAGTGCGAGCGCAACCACACGTCTCCACCGCCTCTGCTCATTCATCTCCGGGATGCCTCCACGTCGTCGAGGGGCGTCCGGTTTCCGTGGCGTTCGAGTGCGTCCGAGCGGTAGGTTCTACGCCGAGATACGCGCCGGTGGCTTCCGCCTCACCCTCGGCACGTACAACATGCCGGAGCTGGCGGCGCGCGCTTACGACGCGGCGGCGTGGCGTTTTCGGCGGCCACGGCGCGACATGAACTTCCCGGATGTTGAATCGCTAGAGGAGGCAGAGTTCCTCGCGCCACCGCCGTGCCTCGTCGACGACGAGGACCGTCGACGGCACCGCCAGGTGCAGCGCAGGATCGCCATCGCCGAGCACGACGAGCAGTTGATGCGCCAGTGGAGGGCGCAGTTCCCCAATGACGTCGACAACACCGACGCGTTCTTCGCTATCCTTAGGGCACAACGCAGGTCCAACAGGCGCCACCGTCGGGCCGTCGCCAACTTCGAGCTCGAGAACCCGAATACAACTTGGACCGAAGACGACCCTCGGTGGGATGACATTTGGACGGAGACAACCTCCGACGACGACTGAGACTAGACTAGTAATTTATCTATTTTATTGTAATTTGAAGGAAAAAATGAGCTAGCATACACCTCCACCTTCACCACCAAGGAAAAAATGAGGTGGGGGTGGCTGGCTGCTTCTATATATATAGGCATGGCTCTTTTGTCGCGGGCCGTATTACGACCCGCGACAAAAGGGGTGCCGACAGGAGGCGCCAGCCCTCAGACCCCTTTTGTCGCGGGTCGTAATACGGCCCGCGACAAAAGGGCGCGACAAAAGGCCCTGTCCGCTCCACATGGTTTCGGGGTGACGTGGCCAGGCCATTTATCGCGGGTGCAGGCGCGCCCGCGACAAAAGGCTCCCACGGAAGCCCTGTTTTCCACTAGTGCTTGATGCACCGTAGAAACAGAGAGACAAGGCAAAGAAAGAACCTACTGCATGTGTGCATCAATAAAATGGAACAAGTTTGTTAGTATGGTGGAGAAATCAAATACGTGGTTTAGAAAACTATCTGCGCGATATGCATTAAAAATTAGATAGATATTCATAGAATGACTCATACAAATGGTACGACTTTGAATATATATCTTGCTTCTCAAGGGAGTAACAAGAAGTAATTATATGGGTCCTTGATTTCTATGCACATGGTATTGAGTTATGTGAAGTCAAAATTTCAATGTATAATTTTTATACGTGTGCCTACGAGAATACATAGGGAACCGTAGCAACGCACGGGCATTCAACTAGTGATGAATTAGCTGAGAAGAAACTGAAAAAAACTGAGACTCTAAGAAAAATGACTGAAGACAATACATAGAATGATAAAATGAACCTAAACCCTAAAAGGTACTGAACAAGGGAATGAGGAGAATGAGCAAATAAGATATAAAGGAGCACAAAGAAATGAATAATGAATAATGATGACTAAATGTGAATTTACTGAGGAAAAACTAAAGAGAATGAATTTACTGAGAAAAAGCTGAAGAAAAAATGAAGAACTACAAGCACAAGGCAATGAGCAGAATGAGTAAATAAGAGACAAATGAAAATTGAAGAATGATGACTAAAAACTAAAAAAAAAATCCGAAGAAGGAGAGACTGAGCAGAATGAGTAAATAAGAGATAAAGGAGAAGAGAGAAATGAAAATTGAAGACTGAGGAATAAAAACTAAACAAATATATGAAGAGGAAACTGAGATAGAGGACTGAGAAATATCTGAAGAGAGAACAGAATGAACCTAAAAAGAGAATGATGCCATGAAACATGTTATGCTTCTCCAAAAACTTGACATGCATAATTAGATTGTGATTGCAGAGTAACCATCTTTTACTTTATTGCAAAAACATTTATTGTTCACAGAATATACATAGACAATGTATATATTCCAATGTTTAAGCAAGAAAACTTTTTGATATCGAGGACACAATCTCAAAGTTTCGAAACATCCCCTGGAATATAGGACGAAATTTTCACCCAGGTACACACAGAGTCAGATGTGAAACATCAATTCAAATTTCTACAATTAATGACAATGCTCTGCCTGATTTTGCAGGAATGATTCACTTACACATGGCTGCTACTTGGTGATATACCCGATCCTGAAGTCTATCAACAGCGTCATGATCAGGTATTCAAAAATATCTAATTAAATGAGAATGGTAGATAGATGAAAAATGTAATAATGTTATAAATGATATATTTATCTCTGAATAAATGAAGGGAAGAGAATCAACCGCTACATTGGTAAGAGAGGAAGATGAAAATACATGGGATGTAGGCATGTTTAACAACATCTAGCTAGACGAGGTAAAGTTTCAAACTAAAAATAAAATAGTAACATAGATTCATATGCTACATTTTTTAGTTCATCAAATAATTTACGTGCCAGGTAAAAATGCAAGAGAAGGCAGAGTAGTAACTACTAAATCATCAGAAGTTGAGCTTATTTCATAATGGCTATCAGCATTTGATGAAACAAAGTGAGAAACATCTCCACAATGAGGATCAACACGATGCATGCATAAATGAACGAACAAAGGCACAATTAGAAAACGCACCTTCTCCAACGTAGATAAAAAAACAAGCAGGAATATATACAATTAAAATGCAGGTATCAAATGCTAGCCCAATATACAATGAACAGACTAAGCAAGCATCCTACCACTACATGGTATCACCATGGGCAGAAATAAGAAATGAGAAGAGTGCCTGACTAAAATCACCCCTCAAAAATGGGAAGAAATAACTATCTATGGAATAACCGTAACTAAAGCATCAACAAAAATCGAGAGCTGCCTCAAAAAGGCTCCATCACAGATCTAAATAACAGTTTATGCCTCGTTCGGCACAACGGTTTCTTAGGGAATTGGAGTGTATTAATTATCCGGAACAGCACAAAATCCTGGCAAATCTTCAGCAAACTGTTCAACACACCGGGTTTGGAAGGGCTCAGCCCGGATTTCCGTGCGAAACCCTCCGACACACGTGTAAATTTCCGTGATACGTCGAAGAGAGAGCGACGAGATTCGCGCCAGAAATAGAACCAACGGCCAGAGATCTGACTTGAAGCCAATTATGTTTTCATCTAGCTGAAAATTAGGAACGGTGTTAATTTTTGTGCCTTAGCCTTACCAAGGTGCGACTCAGACAGAAACACAGCATCTGGTTGAATACGCCGCTGGACATCCAAGTATCCAACAACGCAAGTTCCATCTCAAAAAAAAAAAAAAAAAAAAAAAAAAAACCGCAAGTTCTGCCGCGGAGCTTGACACTCCCCGAATATTTTGACGTAGAATCTTCATTGTGCGTATCCCACGCTACTCCACAAACAAACACTGGCCTGTTAACAACCAGGAACCCGGACCTGATCTGGATCGAATATACTGAAACTCGCCTGTGGTGAGGAAAGAAACCCTATGGAGGGGACAGAGATCAACGATGCCTAGCTAGGCACCGGAACAGCATCCGCCGCCGGCGGCCACAGTCAAACCCTAGGGATTCCTCATAATCGCCATCACAGCCGGTACGTGACTCTGATTCAATCGAAGTTGATTGTACATGGGGACTTGAAAGTGAAAGGAAACAATAATAGCATGCCCGAGCTGCTCTCTATTTTTTTCGCGAATCGATTATATTGTGAATCGTTTGATGGTTCAGCTTCATCGATTAGATTAGAAACCCTCGTCGGATAGTTCACATGTATGCGTGCGCCTCCAGGCATCGGCGGCACATCGTCAGTGAGTTATACGATTAGCTATAATCAGCTGAGTTCAATCTTCGGCCGGATAACAATCTTCCAGAGAGATGCTCCCCAGCACTTCCATTCTCCCATTGCTCTCACCCCAGGTGGTACACCGCCGGACCTCGACCACTGCCAACGGAGTGGCATTCGCCGTACCTTCTGCTGCAGCACATATCGGCGGCTTTCTTTCTAAGAAGCCCTATACTGCACCGTCCTGGGCCTCGGAACTCTCCCTCGCCCCGTCACACAACTTCACCCTCGGCCAAGTAAGCTTCGTTATCTTTAACACCTGATACCATCTTTCGAATTGGTGGCTCCAAAGCAGCTTGGACTGATTGGTATGCAGATATATGAAGTAGTTTAAAGTGACAAGGTAATGTACAATGTTTAGTCTCATCCTAATGTAACTCCTTTTTTCATAATCAAAACAGTTCCCAACTCCGATTCACAAGTGGAACCTTCCTAATTTGCCGAAAGACACGGAAGTATGGATCAAGGTGAAACACAAGAGCCAAATATTTTGTTCGGTTTCCAGAAATAACGAGGTGCTTCATTCTTGGTTCATTAGTAGCATTTGCACTTTGATTCTCATGTGGATTTTTTTGGGTAAACTATAGCGGGATGATCTCGCTGGCATGGAACTGAGCGGCAACAAAGTTCGGAAGCTTGAATTTCTTATGGCAGATGCCGTAGCGCAGGGTGCTGATTGCGTTATAACTGTCGGTGGTATCCAGAGCAACCATTGCCGAGCGACTGCGGTGGCTGCCAAGTATGTCAATCTTGATTGCCATATGATACTTGTTACATCCAGAGTGAGTTATGCGCTTGTGATGTGAAATCAATAGAATATAATGTTCTATTGTGGTTCATTTTTTTACCTGGTTTTGGTGGGATGTTTCCAGCTTATTGTGGATGAAGATCCTGGTTTGGTTGGCAATCTCCTTGTCGAGAGACTGCTAGGAGCGCACATTGATCTTGTCTCAAAAGAAGAATTTACGAGAATCGGGAGCGTGGTATGCTTCCTCCATTATGTGTTGTGTTGTTGGACCTTTGAGTTTTTTTCTTATTGCGGGGGAGTGCTTTGAGATTTTCATAGTTGTATCTGAGAAATTATGCCAAATCATTGTTCATTTATCGGTCTTACTCGTTATTCTTGCTTGATAGGATACCTTCTTATTTATTGAAATATCATGACATCAAACATCACATGTTTTATTATTTTTCAGATTATAATACTTAGTGTCTTTTTTTGTCCTTTGAAATTCCAGGATATATAGATACAACGCTCTGTGTTAGTGCCCTTCTACCAAAGATTATATTTTCTTATACCTAGCAAATTTTTTTTATGATGTACCTTTTGAATTTCTTAATAAGTTTCCCAATCACATCATGTATTTATTTCTTATAGGCTTTAACTAACTTGCTAAAAAAGAGGCTTTTGGAAAAAGGACGTAAGCCTTATGTGATTCCTGGTGGTGGATCCAACTCATTGGGAAATTGGTATGATCTTATCTCTTATGATAAGTGTTAAACTAAAATTTTAGTTCTGTGACATTCCTGATTATAGCATAGTTTGAGGTTTCCTCATGGAATAATATTCGTGGATTGGCGGTTGTCTTAACGTGTTGTGGACATTAATACCTTTGAATCAGATGTGGGGCTAAGACTTATGCCAGCAAGAAAACATGAAGGGGATACTTCCAACTCTATCACAATTTGTATAATTATAGGAGCCCCGTACGCTAGGAGGTCTCATTGTGATGGGAAATATTAAGGACCTGCACATACACTGTGTAAAGATACGATACATCTATGTTCGAGAAAAATAAGATCCGTTCGATTATATCTCAAACATTTTTCTCACCTAAACTATGTCTATCAAATTCCCTGTAGCCATGCCGAGTTCCTTTATCTTCAAACAATAATTATCCTGTTATGTACATAATTGAAAATATCACTATTGTTGATCTTTTTTGCGTGGACTTGGCTTCTACTAGTCATGTAAGGAAGAGCGTCTCTAGAATATCTCATGTGATGGCTAACCAGTTGAGCATAAATAGTGACTTGACTTGTGTTCAATATGCATATGAGGCTTGTAATGTACGTTGTTCAGTTAGTGTCGATAAGAGACCTAATAAAATTTTGATATGCAAACTGAAAGTAAGAGTACGTGCTATAAAAATAAAAGCTGGAGTCGTAAAAGGGACTCAGAGATTTATGCAGATGATAATTTAGTTTATAAGATTCAATTTTATGTGTGTAACGTATAGGTATCTTGCTGTTATAGGGGATATATTGAAGCGATAAGGGAGATTGAGCAGCAAATTCAGTTATCTGGTGATGTTCAGTTTGATGACATTGTTGTTGCATGTGGCAGGTATTTCAGTAACACCTGCTATTTCTTATGTACATGTTTTGTATTGTTTCATGCCTGCATCATGGAAGGTGTTATATTTTCACTTTATGATTTGATGATTGAACTTCGTGCAGTGGTGGAACCGTTGCTGGTCTTGCTTTAGGATCACGATTGAGTAGCTTAAAGACAAAAGTATGATATTTCTTTGGCTATTTTTTTTATTTTGCTGATGTTTCCACACTAATCATCCACTTGTTTGATAGGTCCATGGATTCTCTGTTTGCTATGGCCCTCAATACTTCTATGACAATGTTCAAGGTCATATTGATGGACTTCAATCTGGTTTGAAATCGCATGATATAGTCAGGATTGAAGATGTGAGTACGTATCGTGTATAACTTCTATTGTTTGCCGATCTTACAAAAGAGTTCACCCCCTAGTTCTTTTGCATGTACCCCTCTTAATTTTATGGTGTCCTTAGACTCAATGTGAATATTTTATTCACTAAATCCTATAAAATTACAAACCAAGAACCTTGGGCTACAACCATAAGAATAAAGATTAAAAGTAGGGGCCGCCATCCATGTTACCACTTACAAAATTGACTAGAACTGAAGTAATCAAAGACACGTATGTTGAGGTACAGATCGAGCGCAGAACATTAGTTATTCTTCTCCTACATATTTTGTTTTATTTTTGTAAAAACATGCACTCATGTCCCTCCACATAGAAGAAAAACCAATCAAATATGTGTGCATATAACACAGTTACAAGCATCTTGAAAGCACGTGGTGTCAGGACTGACGGAGCAACCTGGGCATGCCATATGCTTCAGCTCATTCTCGCAACCCGCCTGACAATTTGCTGATGTACAATTATATGTTGGCTTGATGAGCTTAGTGTTACAACCAGCTTCTGCACCTGTAAAATAAAAACATTGTGCCATTGAAAATAATTTATTAAGTAGTCGCACAACACATAAGGCGACTATAGATTGTCAGAAGAAGCAGTTTGTGCACACGAGGAACAGATAGGTAGGTACCGAATGAAAGCATGGCGAATGCGAGGATCAGAAGCAACATCACAACTACAGACGTCCTCGTCATCTTTGTTAGATGTTTTGTTGATCGACAGAAATGTAGTGTATGGTTGGTTAGTGGTTACCTTACTTGTGGGTGGAAGAAGAGACCAACCTTTTATAGTGCACGCGACATCAATGCTCATTATTATTCTAATAATGGAATCATATTAAATCACGGAAATAGATAAGCGGTGCTAAAATTGGTGGCCATTAAGTGCATTAAATTTTATCTAGACATTTTTTAGGCCACGTGTGTAATGCATCAGTCCTCAGTTGTCATGTCATTGATCATCAAAACGTATAGGAGGCCTAGATGTACTTTCAACTTGCCATGGTTTTTCTGTCACTTTTGTGATGGAACTAACAATGAGGGAATTCATCCTATTTATGTTATTCGAATTTGTGAATAATTTGCTTGACAGGCTAAGGGCTTAGGTTATGCAATGAACACACCTGAGGAGCTTAAATTTGTGAAGGATATAGCTGCAGCAACAGGCATTGTTCTTGACCCAGTGTACAGGTGCAATACTTTTCTTTTATGCGTGACATTATATCTGATATCATCTATGCTAGTCCTCCCATTTTTTCAAGTAAAAAGTATGATATATCATTGCCTGTGATGTTAATACTACAAGACCCATCCCATTCAATCCATGAAGAGATTCAATATATACCCTGCTTAATGAGGACATGCTTGCTTTGATTTCTACAGCGGGAAGTCAGCATATGGCATGCTGAAAGACATGTCGAACAATCCAACCAAGTGGGAAGGGCGAAAGGTCCTCTTTGTTCATACTGGTGGTCTCCTTGGTTTGTATGATAAGGTGGACCAGTTGTCATCTTTGGCTGGGAGCTGGCGCAGAATGGACCTTGAAGAATTGGTCGCTGCAAAACAATGGCACCTGTAAGACATTCTGATTGACCAGCATTTTTTTTCTGCTATGGTTTGGACTTGTATAGCGTTTCCTCTTACATTTGTACACGGAAATTCATTAAGTGGCCGACTCGGAGGCCCCTCCTACACGGATGATGATAGATGCCGGTCCTGGCGGCCCCTTGGATGGAATCAAGGAGCAAACACCTTGTGATCTCCATGAGGTGTTCAGGAAGGTTTCTGTTAAGGTGGCGGTCGGCTATGTCTTACCGGCATTTGGACCTGAAGGTGAGCCGGCAACATGGCATGGCAATCCGATTCCAGCTGGCTATGCTCGTGTCGGGGTGGATTCAGTTGTCCCGTCGTGGGAGACATTGGAGCTCGATATCCCTGGAGGTGATGGGGGGCTTACACTCAGAGAGGTGCTGGGAGAAATCATTCTCTGGGAAAAGAAGAACATCAGGCTGCCAGGCTGGGTAGCACCTAGTACCAGTCGTCCCAGCAGGTCACCATCACCTCCTCCAGGTGATCGCAGGCCACCATCACCTCCTCCTACTGATCACATGTCGCCACCATCACCCCGTGGGTACGACGTCGATCACGACATCGGTAGTCCATCTCCATCTCCAGCGCCGCCGCCTCCGCCCACTAAGACTCGGAATGCACCCAGCCGGAAGCGTTTCAAGAGTCCTGTCCGCAAGATGTCGCCCCTCCCAAAAGTACCAAAGGTTCCTCCCCCCCGTCCTTACGATCATACCCCGGAGGAAAATCATGCCATTGTTAAGAAATACAATTATGATTTTTTTCATAAGCCAAAACCTCCTGCGCCAGAGCCATACACAGAGAAGCAAATAGAATATGCTACTAGTTTTCTGAACACACCATCGCAGTATGAGTTACACGAGAAGAAGGATGACTATACATGCACTCTTGCGAAGGTAATTGACCAAAAGAAGGATGAAAAGGCTAAGGAGAAGGACATTGCTAGCACGAGCAAATCATCAGCTAGAAGTGCAGCTGAGAAAAAGTCAAGTTCAACAAGTGCACCCCTCAAGGCCAAGCAAACGACAAAAGGCAAAAAGAGAAAGGAAGTTCCCCTCATCGGTGCTATGCCCAATCAATCGATCCCAGCACTCAATGTGCTTAATGTTCGCATGGTGTACCAGGTACATGGTGGTATCGATATGGAAGATGCTGCAAGGCTAAGCGGCTTCATGTTCGATTACCGTGGAGGAATTGCTACTTGCGGCAGAATCTTTGCACTACCCATTGCTGATATAGCTCCTAAATTTGTCTACGGGGCCGACTTGGTCAGCAGAGAGCAGCTGCATAAACTGCCAACACATATGCGGAATTTGCATCAGTGGTACCTTGATGCATGCAAGGAGAACATAATGTACATCGTGGCGAGTATACCATGGGAATATTACTACCGAAAGGAGGAGATCCATATTGAGATGAATGAACTCTGGCAGTTATTCAATCTAGATGCCCTCGACAAATCTCTCATGAGTTGCTATTGCTTGTAAGTTGTTAACTACATATAAGTTCATTTTCATTCAGTTCATGTTCGTTTTCATTGCATATAGTACAGTACATGAGCGGCTTACTTTTCAACATGTACCAGAATAAATACATACGCTTAATCACTTCCACTATTATGATTGAACTGTACAATGGCAGCAACACAAAGCTTCCCTCTCCGTGCTCCAAACAAAATCATCAGCAATTACCATCTCAGAAAAGGCACGGCTAGCTCCTCCAGACTTGCAGCAACGAACAAACTCCTCTCCACATCATCAGGATTCAGGAGATGGAAAAAATAACCAAACACACACATCAAAATATTTCAAGCGTGGCACCTGCAACTCTTCCCCTGTCTGCTTGGTGCGTTTGCTTTCAGTTCGGTGCCCAACTGTAAAGGCGCACGAGGCGATCGATCAACGGCAGGCAAGCTGCACACTATATCATCTCATCGCTACTGTGTAGGATCCTGTAGAGAGCAGCGAATCATCAAGGGGGAGAAGACAGATCACAGGGCATGTCTCAGTGTTTTGTAGCTCGATGACTGGTGATCGATCGATGGATGTTGGAATGCAATGCATGCAGCGCAGTAGACACTGGGTGGTTGGTGGTGGTCTCTTTTGCAGGCTGGCAGCTATCAGAAAAGGCCGGTGAGTGACTGGTCCTGATCGAGATTCATCTACCATTCGCTGTTGGCATGAACAATGCTTGGATTACTACTACTGCTACTATGATGTCGCCCTCCAATGGTAACTGTAAAATCTAGTGCTAGGCCAAACGCATTGGTTTGTTTGTTGTTCCGGGAAGAGCTGGTTTTGGTCTGTTCCTGGTTGTTGCTCAGAAACCAATTTTTTTTGCATTGCTCTTGCTCTTGGATCAGTTGGATGCAACTATATTGGGCCTGAACAAAGCCGTCTCTTGTCCAGAAGCTTTGCTTTGATCTTATAGTATCCTCTTAGAGAAACTAAACCTGTTTTTGTGCATTTTATATTGTGAAATAAGGAGCTTACGGCTCCAGTTTCTCATAGCTGAAACTGATGACAAGGTTTTGGTGCCTTTGTACATTAGAAATAAAAAAGTGCAACCAGGTGTGATTGTAAACATCCAGCGATGAAGCCAGCGCCCAGTAAAAAGTGCAACCAGGGGGAACCTTGGATCAGGCATGAGCAAATGCCACATGACCTGTACATCAACAAACATGCTAAAAAGCAGCTTCTCAGCCATTGACATTGAGGAAAACGAAATAATCAGGACTAGGAATACGCCAGCTCGCATTAAGCAACAGCTATCATGGCAATGCATCATAAACTGAACACTGTGACATGATATGGAACAATGTAGCACCAAATCCATCCACCCACACACACAACGGCACGTCAACAAGTCTAAGGTTACAAGGAAAAGGGGAAAACGAATGAACCGAAGGCACCAGATTAGTCTCTCAAATAACAAAGCTAGGACGTAAATACTGACACTTATGGATATGATGTTGATATGTAACAAGGCACGTGGAGACCAGCTGTCTGCAAAGTTCATCAACATATCGCCAGCCAGACAGCCATCTTGTTGCAGCTCTCTTGGTCAGAAGCTTCACAGCAGGCGGATGCTCGGATGATTTACAACGATGGAGCCGAGATCGTCCCGCAGGTTAGTCATACCATCATAAACACCATGGTGCTCCAGCCTGGGACTGCTCCCAGTGCTGCTGGAAACCGATCCAAAGGTGTTCTTCTGCAGAACTCCTACAGGGGACGTCTCCAATGGGCTCGAGTCCCATGCATCCGTCATAAGGCTCAGAGACGACGACAGGTAGCTCCTTGCTTCCATGTTGCTGTTCTTGGTTAGAGCTTCTCCTAATGGCCCGCCCATTGACGAGTCACGGAACATTGGCATCCAGTCTGCTTCTCCCTCGTTGAACTCGTCTTTGATCGCTGTGATGCTAAGACCAATAGGGCTATATTCGCGGCTCAGCTTGAGAGGCGATAACGTCAGCTTCTCGTGGATAGGAGACGTGGATGCCGACGATAGGTCAGATGATGCCATTGGAGCAGACACTGAGAGCTGGGTTCTCTGAGCCTGCATGTCTTCAGTCTCAGGCCATGAAAGAGCTCCCTGCGAAGGAGTCCTGGGCCAGTCTACAAAGTGCTGCAGGGAGAGTGAACTCTGTTGCTCATTCAGACCCTGTGACGCGAGCAAACTGGCATTCTCCAAGGAACTATGAGGAGAACTCATCAGTGAATCGGATGAAACAAGGCCATAATCTGGCCTTGTGTTCGTCACATCAAAAGGGTTATGTTCCTTTGAGAACGGGAAGAGGCTACCCGTATTCCTCGCACTCATGGAAGTCAGCATGGAAAGACTGTCAGAGTCCTGCGCTAGTTCATTCTCATTCTGTTTGTTCACTGGCTCCCTGCAGAAAATGGAACAACATGTGTTTGGTTAGAACAGCATAGATCTGTATTCAGAGTTAGTGAACAAATTCGCCCATCATAAACCCACAGAAACACTGGGGTGATAAGAGTAAAACTATGAAAACCAGTTAACTGATGTAAATAAGCCTAGAGCACTACTTCAAGAGTTCTGCTAATGCATAGGTATCATTCTCGCCAAACAAGAGCATATGGGGATATTGGGAATGAATACCTAGGAGTGTTTATCCACAAAAGAAGCAGTATAAGTGAAAAGTGAAACTACAAGAGCCTTACTGTTAAAAGTCAGTCCCACTTTCAAGCACAGTATTTTTAAAATGCTACTATTGCTGGGTCCAACTGTACCTCTTATCACTTCCCTGTAGTTTTCACCTAGAAAAATGAACTGTACCCCTGATCATTTCTATTCAGTAAAGAATGATGAAAGGTAGTTCCAACTAGCAAAAGAAAAAATCTCCTTACATTTCTAAATTTTTAGTGGCTGGAAAAGGCAACATGTAATGTACAGATTACGAATGCAAAAATACCACAAGAAAACCTTGAACTGAAGCAAGATAAAAGGAACAATATGTTTGGAGTTCTCTAAATGCTGCATGATCCCACCTGTTATATTGCAGTGAGCAAGGATCGATCGTGTTCGAAGCGTAGCTCTTCACAGGCTGCTGCGGCTGATGACTGATGGCGATGCCGGCAGTAGCGCCGCTGCCCCCGGTGGCGAGAGCACCGGGCTGGGCAGCAGCCGCCACCGTCACAGGCATCGCTTTCGCGGCATGGCCAGGCTGGCCTTCCACATGCTTTCTTGAACGGTGTTTTCCCCGGTTCATGTGCCGCTCGCAGTACTTCTGGTCGGAGACGGCGTCCCTGGAGCACCGCCATTTCTTGCCGTCGGTCCGGCGGCACCGGCCGGGCTCAAGGTCCGCGTTCCCGGTGTAGCCCAGCTGGAAAGACCCCCACCCCACTGCAAAGCAGAGCCACAAAACGCAATCATGCAAGATCAGTAAAAGGAGGAATCAATCGAACGCGACTTTTATCATAGCCAATGTACACGATAATGAATGGAAGTGAAGCCTAGAAAGAAAGAAAGCGCTGGGCTGACTTTGCTTTCCTCCTCTTTCTTGGCTTACATGTGCTGGAGCCAAAGTAGGCAGGCGGGTAGAGCGACGTGAGGCTCCTCCTGATGGGGATGAGGAGGTTGTGAGGCACTGGGATGTTGGCGGCCATGTACTTGTAGATCAGGGCCTGGTGCTCCAGCTCCATCCACTGCGACGGCGTGAAGGGTCCTCTCACCCTGGCCATGGCGCCCTGGATGCTGGCGCTCAAGCTCACTGAGCTCAACCCTGGCGGATGCACCAAACAGATGAGCAACAAGGCAGTGCAAGCCAAGAATGCGCATCCAAAAAAAAGTGTACTTTATAGAGACCACCGCAGCGAGATGCATAAAATTCATAAGCACAACAATACTGCTAGATGTGTAAGACTGGATGGTTGACAGGGGCAAGCAAAAGGCAGAACAAAACTGAGGCAGGGGGTGGCTGCCAGGATCAGGAAACCACCAGGTGAGGAACTAGCACAGATTTGTAGGGTGGTGTGGCCGCGTGCGCATAAAAAGTTCACCAAAAAACCCTCATCTTCGATCCAACGCAACAACCTTGATCTGCGCACGCTACTTGCTTGAATCTTTCTTGCGTGCATCTCTAGTTCAAACCCTTTTGTTTATTTAGTGAGAAAAATGTTGAGCACAGTGGCATGGTGTGAAAGATCACACCTTTTCCTCATTCATTTTTATTTATTTATTAGCAAAAGGGAATCCGCACGATCACGCCGTTGAGGACAAGAAGCGTTCGTGGATGTCGCCGAAAAGGAGAGGAAACTTATCCGGGCAAATATCAATCCCAACAACAAAGCTTATTAAAATAGTAAGAGGAATGGTACTACTCTCCTTTTCCTTCGGATGATGTGAAGCTCTTTCGAGTCACTGATCTAATCAAGGGAATCCAGATAATGGAAAGTGCAAAGGAAAAAAACAACACTTGCAGCTGAAAGAAAAAAAAGGCAACTTGCCTCCGAATCTAAGCCAAACTAGTATAGAAATGCAGTGTGGAAAGGTATTTTGGAATGAATAAATCAGCTTTCTTTTTGCTGGAACTAAATCGACTCCATCTGATCTGTATGCAGGTAAAAATCCCCAAGGAGGGTTGAAAAGGGAGGATCGAGCATACGGTCGATGGAAACAAAACAAAAAAAGCATGAAAACCCCGAAAATAAATCGGCAGCACTAATCAAACAGCAACAATGAAGTTAGCAAGGTTTCCAATCAGCAGCATAACTAGAGACAAGAAAGATAGTTTAAGGTTGGCGAGGACCGGCATCCCACCTGAGCAAGAAGCGGGCGTGCCATAGTAGAGCGGCATGGCCGCGGCCTCGGCGGCAGCAGCGGCGGCGGAGTGGCAGGAGGAGGCCGCGGAGGAGGAGAAGCTGAGCATCTTCTCCCGGCCGTGGCCGGGGCTGCAGGTGCCGACCAGGTAGGGCGCGGCGGCCCTGACGGCCTCGGAGACCTCGGCGTCGGTCCTGGCCTGCTTGGCCGCCGGCACGCCCCAGCCGCCGTGGTCGCCCGCGTCCGCATTGCCCCTCCCGTGCTTGAGCATCCTAGATCCGAGCATGCCGAGCTCGGCGCCGCCCACCCCCGCGTCCACGGCCGCCATCAGCACCCCGCCCAGGTCCATGCCGGTCACTCACTCTCCGACCCGGCCGCGCTACTGGTGATGGGTGTGGTGGGTGCGGTCATGGGGCGGGGGAGCGAGATGGGGAGGAGGAGGCATCTCTTGCTCGGTCCTTGTTGTGGTTGTGGCGTGGAGGGGAGCGGCGGTGGTGGGTGGTGGCTGGCTGGTAGTTGGTTGCTGGAGCTCGTGTGTGTGTGTACCGTGGGAAAATGGAGTCCTGTTTGCGTTTGGTGGCTGGCTGGGGAAACCAGGCTGGTTTTCCTTTTGGAGGCAGAGACGGGGAGGGACAGACAAGAGGGTGGGGTGCCAAGACTGGGGAATAAATAGGAGGTCATTTTTCACTCTCTACTATTTTTCCACCATTATTGTGCTACTCTAACAACTAAGTTGATGGTATGGTACTCTCTACATTTGCTGAGTAGATACGGAGTACTCTTTTCTCATCCAGCAAGGACCCTAGTACTCCAGTATGTTGTAGGGTTATGGAGAGGGGCAGACAGAGAGGGTGGGCAGCCAAGACTGGGGAATAAATTGGGGTCAAATTTACCAATTTTTTTATTCACCATTATTGTGCTACTTTAACAGCATAATTGATGGTACTCCTTGTCCTGAAATATAATGTGTCTTTAAATTTGGCTTGATCAACAACTTACAACTAACTTTGTGTATGATTTGTACTCCCTCTGTCTAAAACAAGTGTTTTAATTCTTTCCTGATATCAATGTATCTACAACCAAAATATATCTAGATGCATCTATATTTAGATCAAACTAAAATATTTATGTTTGGATGGAGGTGGTACTATAATTTATTTACAAAATTTGAGGGAGCATAAAAATCTTCAAAAAATTGTGTGTTTTATATTTTGGGACTGTAGCAGTAGCCGACTGGACATGGTATTTTTCTCATAGGTTGATGCATCTATTGTGAAGAATGTATTTTAAATAACTATTAAAGTGTTAAAAGTTATGGATATACATCTGGACATGCTATGTTGCCACACACAAAAAATTGTGGTAAAAATGCATTTTCATGGGTTGTGTAAACAAGACAAAAAGAATCTTGTGAGAATCTATTTTGGAAATTTAACTTTTTTACACATGTCACATAAAATGTTATTTCTTAGGGAGGCGATGTGTGCGGATAAAGAATGTTAGGATGTACATGTAGAATAGTTATTGTATTTTTTAACATTTAAATAGAGCATTTTTTAAGAAATAGGTGCTACTACTTCTACGAGCAACAATGGATTTACGATAGCCAGCTCGTTAGGCTTTTATTTTTCTGACTAGATAGCAGTAGTATCTTGTATGACTATGCCAATGGGCCACTCCCTGTCTCTCATAAAAGCTGTCTTAGATTTATTGAAATTTAGATGTATCTAGATATTATCTAATGCGTGAATACTTCCAAAATCTAATAAATCTAAGAAAAATTTTATGGAATGGAGAAGTACTCGCAAGTGAATTTAATATTCAGTGATATGTAAATGAAGCCAGAGAATCTAAAATTTAGTCCGATGGTGTCGAAATTACTCCAAAAGCAAATACGAGGTTTGCTTGTCCTCCCCCACCATCAAAGTTGAAGGGGTTATCGTGCGTTTGTTTCGTGGCCAGAAAACATGGATGCTCCTATCCCAAAAGCAAAATATTCCTTAAAAAAACTGGACGAGATGATCCCGAATTTCATGAGTAATGTCGCCAACTACCATGGCCGCGCCTGGGAATCCTTGACCGTCGACGTAACCCCGACACCCGCAACCGCAACATCTACCCTCTTATCCTTGTTCACCGACATCGAGCCCGTCCCAGCTCACCGCCGTTGTTCCTAAATGTCATGTCCTAGTTCCTCTTGTCCCACGAGGAGCATGACGTTGGGATCTTCCTCGCGGCCGCCGCTCGCGATGCCAAGGATATATTCATCGTGGCCACTGAGCGCCCATCCTTGCGACCAACGGCTCCTCGCACAACTCAATCGCGGATTCCAGTTTGGTATTCACTTCTAACGGCCCAGCGATGCCCGCACGGCCATGGCGCCAAGGTAGGTCCTCCACGGGGCGGCGAGCGGCGGGCTTGCTTTGTCCGTGTGGCTTCCTAGCTTGGCGAGCGGTGGGCTTGCTTGTTTGCGTGGCTCACAGCTGCGGCTGCCACCATGGCGCGGCGAGCAGCGGGCCTGCTTTTTCGCGTGGCTTCCTAGCTCAACACCGGCGGTCTCCATGGCACAACAAGTTTGATACGTCTACGCGGCACCTAGTCGACGGCGACAACCTCGCTAAGTTGGTGCAGGCGGTGACCTCCCTAGGCTCGGGCATGCGACAGCCTTAGATAGGTCCGGCCTCCGCTACAAAGAGAAAAGGCTTCCTTAATTACATATTACTGCTTTTGTTAATGGTTTATCATTTTCTATCAATTGTTAATTAAACATATTTCATCGCATCCCATTTTTTACATGTCTGTCCATGAAACAAACACACACTCTCTAGTCATCCGCACACGCCAAAGTTTGAAGAGGGGGACATGGAAGTAAAAAAGAGAAACGTACAAGAAAGAAAGATATGCCGCATCAACTCAAATTCGTTAATTTATCCTATCACTTCTGCGACAGTGGTTGTTTACAAACTTTGCATCTTTGGAACCAACACGTTTTTGACATTTTGAGAGGATGGATTGCACGAGAAACTGATGGTGGGGTAGACTGGTAGCGTTCAAGAACTATGCATGCTGCTACTACATTTGATATACTGCCTACACAGTCTTCTACAGCCAGGTAGCAGTGACACGATCTAGACCTCATTATTGGCGTTAGATACAGTCCCTGATAGGTGCGTCCGATGCTTAGCTTTGGACACTCATTTGGTACTAGTAGGTGACGATTGCCCAGATTCTACGAGATGTAGGCCGTGGCATCGCAATCGCGACGACGCGTAGCTAGATCGATCGACCTATATCTAACTACATTCTGCACATGCACCTGGATATCGTGGCCGATCGAGATCCAGATACCAAATCAATCATGCTATGCTACATCACAGGATCAAACCAAACTTCGCTTAGACTTCATTCACCTACGAGCGATCGACATTATGGACAACACACTGATCCTATCATCCTACCTTCTCTGATTAGCTGATCTACCTAAAAGATCGGATGCTGTAGCTTGCATCACCTACTGTTTGCGTGCGTTCTCTGCTTCCTGCTATAGTAGCTTTGGGTTTTGCGTGGCTTTTACTTGGGGTAAATGAAAGCAGTATACTACTTTTCCTTTTGGAGAAAGGGGCCGTGCGCCGTGAGGGAAACGTTCGCTCATAATTAACGGATGATCTTTACGGACTTCGATCTCCACCAAACCGTTTGCAAGCGGTCAACTCAACAATAGCACTCCCTCCGTTCCACATTACAGTATCTCTAGGTTGTTAATTTGGCCAACTTTATATCAATTACAATATACAGAAATTATATCATTAGAATATAGAATATCTAAAATTTCTAATGACATATATTTTACAATGTTTATTTTATAATATTTGTGTTTTATTATCTTGATCAAATTAATGATCTAGAAATACGTTTAAACCCTATGAACCGGCGCGGAGGGAGTACATCCTCCCTCCGTTTTGCCATTGTCTAAAGTTGTTTCAAATTGCAGTGGACTACCATAACACAGCCAAATAAGATTTTGTCTATTATGGTTGTTATTAATTTTGGTTTCTTCATCTTTTTGAGCTAATTTGTAATATCTGGTTATAAAATTAAGCACAACAATAATTGTGTGGTTCAACAGCCATAAACTCAACTTAAGTATTGTTCGATGTCTATGCATTTGGGTCATGTAGAAGGGAGCTGCTTAGGCGGGTGATATGAAAAATAAACCAACTTTTTGCTGAACACTGTTGCTTATTTGTACATTGAAGACGTCTAGTTAGGTATTTACCTAGTACAAATAAGCATCAATACTTAGATGAACACAGATTTATTTTTCTAAACGCTTCTCTATGCACCTCTCATTGTACGTGCCCTTAGAATCCTAAAGTGGGGCGATGGAAACCAAAATTGGATCGGAGGCTACAACCGCTTAGACATAACAAAACCTTTGTCGACTTATGTGTAGACTGGCCTTTGGTGAAATACTAGCGAGACAGCCATGATATGCTACATAATTGTAAAACATTACATAAAACTTCAATTATTCGACTTATATGACAACTTAATTCACTTTGATACTTTTGTTTATATAGGGGCAGTAGAGGTTAAGGTAGCTTAATGTTATGCTGATAATTTTGTGTGGTCCTATGTGTAAAGGTATAGATAAAGAACACTAAGGCCATGTTTAATTCACGGGAATGTTGGAAGAAAATCATAAAGATAGATTTTGTGTGGTAATATTCAGCCATTTGATTTAAATAAATGAAAGTGTATGGTTTTTTGTTTGATTTAGGTTTCATAGGGAAAACAAAATAATTTTACAATTCAATTAAAACACTTTTTTTTACATTTCTATGCACAAAGAACGAGATTAAGGTCATAAATTGCATTATAATGACCTAATAATACCTTTACATTTATTTTAATCATTATGGTTTTAAGGGTTCCTGTCGTTTTCCTATTCATGCGAACCAGATACTGAATTTCGGAAATTCATGTGCCTTTACAACCGTATGGGACATACATTCCTATTATATTCCTTTATTTTTCCTATTCCTTCGTTTGTGAAATCATGTGATCAAAAGGGACCTAAAAAGGATTTGAACAGGTGATCTTCCACTAAAACCTTTATAACAAGGAAGGTATTTTTTCAACTTTAACCCAAAGGATCAACTCAGCAATGAGGAATAGATGTATAGTTTTGAAATCACCCGTAGTAATACTATTTGCTTCACTCTCAGTTTTCTTCTTTTATACGTTTTTCCATTGGGGTTTTTTGCGAAAAGTCGGTCGATCTATACATAATCTTCAACAACGGTACAAGAAATCCCAAGCATAATAAAAATTACAAACATTTCATTGGACCATGTAGCGACTACTACAAGCACTTGAACAAGCCGATGGCCGTCCGACGTCCTCACCCCTCACTCATTGGAGCTAGGTAAAGTTTATCGTACTAAAGTTTGTTGCAGTAGACAGGCGGGAAGTCGTCGTGCTAAAACCTCAAAGTATCAGCGCACGAGAACATCAACCATCGCCGATGAAGAGAACCGTAGATCGGAAGAAACACTGATCGTATGCAGCAATATCCGCAACCTCCGCACGCCTCTCCGGTGATGCTAGTTAGAAGCACTGCCGAGACGGAGGATGGACAGGAAGAGCCTTATTCCATTTTCAGTGAGTCGGCACCTCCACGTGTTTTTGAATAGAACACAACCCTAAACAGACTGAGAAAAACATCAAAAACAGTAGCCCTCCCACCGATAAGGACCGCCTTCATGCGGGCACAAGGGGCTAGCAGACCCATAGCGCCGCGGATGGGCGCAGAAGCCCTAGTAGACATCATTCTGCAACATTTTCCGTTGTTTTCTACTCTACTCTCATTTTCTACCGAAGTAAAAAAAAAAGAAGGAACCACACAATCAGTTCTCATGGCATCCTGTCGATCTGTCATTTTCGTCGTCCTTTCATTACTACGGTTACTGCCGCCAGTTTTACCATGAGTGAAACTGAAAATCCTATCACATGACACAATCATCACACTGGACATTAACAATGAGCCTGAGGGCGCAATGTTCCAAAATAAATACTCGTGCAAACATACGCCCAGTTGTTCCTAGTCTATCATCAGTGGCTTTGTTTACACCCTACTCGATCCCTCACTTAGAAAACCGTCAAGTAGCAAGGCGGAGCACGCACGCCTCACGTGCCGGTGCCCCACGGGCACCACGAGCGCCCTGGTTTAAACTAAGTGCTAAGCTCGCCCTAATCTAATCTAGCTTTGTCTCCAGCTCGCTCTTCCGGGCGTGCCGGTCGTGATCTCGGTCAAAGGAACGCTAATAAGATTCCAGCGAGCGAGATTGGGGCCTCTAGTTGGTTGATTGATTATTGTTTTAGAGCGATGGGATGTGGCGATGGGATGTGGCGATGGATTCGTACCATTGTTGGCTTAACTTTAAGGTTACGTTACGGCTCAAGTAGGAGAATAGGTTACTGCTGCCTACTGGAAACGATCCCTCCCTATCGTGTTTCGCACGGACATAGAATAGGTTCCATCTTGGCAAAGGGTTCCATGACCATCAGTTGGATCGGATGCTTGAGGATCACCAGGGGGAGCATAGGGGTGCGCCGTTGCCACGCGCGCGCGCGGAACGTGCAGGGAGAACCTGCGCGTGTGTTTTATGCTTGGACCCGGACCCCAGCATCACCGTCTGTTCCCCCCTTTGCAGATCTCCATTCTTGCCAATTATGCAATCTATCTCCAAAACGTTTTTCCAGCTCGGAGCTGTCCGAGCCTATCCATCCAAGAACAGTGGGGCGCCACTCTTTGGATACGTCGATCCATCGTCGTAGCTTTGCAGGGGCAAATTGTGCCGCACGCGTGTTCACCGAGACGATCACACTGTCTGCTCCAAAAAAAAAAAAAAAAAAAACTTCACCGCTTCATGTATATATCCCCGCCATTTTCATCCTTTTCGTAAAAAATTAAGGAGAGTGCCAGTAACCCCAAACGACACGGGTAAAAGTAAATCATGACTTGTGATGAGTTGCCCCCACGTCGCTCCCTCCCCTGGGTGACACGGGTAAAAAAGAACTGTGAGTTGCCCCCCGCATCGCTCCCTCCCCTAGGCGACACGGGCGGCGGAGCAAATCCTGGCCGGACACCACCACAACCCCACGCACCTCCTCCTCGGCCGTCGCCGGTGAGCAGTGGCAGGACCAGTTTCTCCTCCGGCCGGGAGAGGCTGCTTGCGGGTAGCGAGCTTCCATGGTCTTGATGCCTTCCCGCGGCACCCCGAGTTTCGCGTTCGGGTCGAACTCAAGGTGAAAGCATTGCACCGACTCCCGTGCCGGCGACAACGGCACCTTCCGGCGTCGTATGCCTTCTTGTTGGCGTCGTTGCGGAGTCTCGATCCTAGCAGACGCGAGTGGCTTCAAGTTCTCCGGGTAAAAACCTAAGCTACATCGGGAGGGGGTGACGGTGACGGATGCGTCATTACCTTGTTAGAGGTGTCGCCTTAGAGCTTTTGGCCTTTATAGTGCGTCGGGTTCTCGGCGGTGGGACGCATGGCTTTGTGGTCGAGGGCAGCGAACACCGAGGCAGCGGCCCCGGACGGTGGTGGCACTTCGAGGCCGCGGCCTCGATCTCCTTTGTGGCAACGGCCCTATGGGGCAAGGTCGTGGCATTGCTTGGTTTGGGTGGCAGTTTTTGTGGTTGTGTGAGAGGCAAGGTCGCCGACCCGGCTGGTTTGTCTTCGGGCCATGCGAAGGACACCTTGGTTGCTACGTCGGGGTGATAACCCCGAAGGCATGGTGCATGGGTGGGGACTTGGAGATCTGTGTGGACAGCGAGGTTATTGACCCGGCTGGTTCGTCTTCGGGCAATACGAAGATCGTTTTGGCTAGTACGTCAGGGCGGTGGCCCTGGCCGGAGCTAGAGGTGTATTTGTTGCGTTTTGGGCTGCGTTGTGGGGGTGATGGGTCTCCTGGCTTGTGAGGTTTTTCGTCCTGGTTTTCCTCATAAGCAAGGAAATGTGTTATTTTTGGATCCGATTTTCCTTATAAGTAGGGTTATTCTCTACATAGCACTCTATTTACTTATCGGACGGGAGATTCAACCTTTTGCTCAAAAAAATGCATCCTTTCATGGCATAAATCCCCGACACTCTCTTCTGTCCCACCAAGCTAACAAAGCGCATTCTTGTTGGTAACCAGCAGGCCCTCTCGTAAATGTAAAATGCAAATCGTGTAAACGTTACTGCGTTTCGATGCAGAGGGTCATATGGGTGGCATTGACTTGCTTCTTCATATAGTCGTGGAGTACGTACTGAGACAGTACAGTGAGCGGCTTGGGAGGTTGCGATTCAAGGCAACGGAGCCCATCAAAGCCTCATTTAAAGTCGCCTTCATCATCGATCTCGTCTCGATCGTGTGATGGATCGAGCCATACAGGAAATATCATTGGAGGAGGGGGAAGGAGTACGTTACACGGAACGCATGTCCCTCTCGTCTACCCTTCTCCGTGAAAGCGTTGGAAATGTCGCAGACGTACCAGCAGAGGTCGGCCCGGGAGACAGGGCGTGCGCGCTTTTACCACCGCGCATTTCCAGAATCCTGCTACGCCCAGACTCGTTGCTTGAAATTAGCAACCAGAAAAATCATACTATTGGATTTAAAAACTTATACTCGTTTACCGGAATTTATGGGGAAAATGGTATTGCTGGAACCTCCAAAGCGTGTAAAGATCAGAAATAAGCTACTCCCTTCAACTCATATTAAATAATACTTTCTAGATATATCTATATTAGTGACAAGTTATACAGATCAGATGAAGTACTATATCTTATGGCTGTTCAAGGTACAAAATATGTAACATGTGCTGAAAAAATTTCCGTCTAAAAATCACACATATACATGTACCAAATAGTGATGCCTAATCAAACTTTTAGAGCAATTTTAGCAAATCCTAAAAAAGTTGGATCAAGACAACTCTGGCTATTTTCAGGATTATGCAGTTTGTGGCCCGATCGGTACCTGAAAACACCCCCAAAAAATTATCCACGGACGTGGAAACAGCCCCAACGACCACTATATACCCAGGAGGGAGGGCGATTTACGGTTCCATTTTGTGAACCCTACGCCGCAATCCATCGCTGCTCCAGCTTACCCCTCCGGCGAGCAATCCACAGAGTGATGGCGAATGGAGCTGTGCCCTCCTGTTCTCGTCTACTCATTTAAACTTTTCCATCGAAAATTACGAGAATATTATACTCCCGTCCATTAAGAGCATCTCCAGCCATCTCCCCGACGAGGCCCCCAAGACGGCGATTTGTCATCCGAATGGACGAAAACGGCCCAGTCGCGCCCTCGGTTGCTCGTTTTCGTCCGGATTAGGCCTTTCATTCGTCCGGAGAGCCCAGGCCATCCCCCCCCCCCCCCCGCCCCCGGGGAGCGCTCAGGGACTACGGACGAGAGAAAATCACGGGAACCGTCTGGTGGCCCCGAACTGTCGGCGACAATGGTCTGGGTTTCTACGGCAATACCCTCGTCTTCCCGATCTACGGTACTACCCTCGTCTTCCCGATCTACGGTAATACCCTCGTCGAACTTAGCTTTGAACTCTCAAGTGGTGCAACATAGACAAATTATATATAATTCGAATAAAATTACATTTTTTAAAACAAACTTAAACTACATCTTCTTCCTAGATGGCCCCGCCTCATCGTCGTGGCGACGACGCTTCCGGCTCGTCACCTCCTGGTCGGAGGAAGTTGAGTCCTCCTCGTCGTCAGCGTCCTCAACCTCTTCGTCGTCATCCTCCTCCTCTTCCTCGGCCTGCTCCTCGGCCTCTTCGTCCTCCTCCTCGTCGCCATCCCATTCGTCCTCGCTGTCCGGCGGGGGGGGGGGGGGGGGGGTCATCGTTGCTGGACGATGCAGCTTGATCTCACCAATGGCGCCATCCAGGCGGCTTTTCCTCGTTGTCGGTGTCCGATGGCCAAGAGAGATCGCTCATGGTTGACAGATGATTGTGAGGAGAGAATAGATGAATGGCGTCGGCCGTCAGAAACCGTATATGTAGTCTCTCGACGAAGAGAGCGGCAGTTGCTCTTCCGCGGAGTTCGTGCTCCATTACGGCGGTTCTCGCGACGAGGCCACTGCGACGGTTCCCGACGAGGCGTTTGGGCTCCCCAGACCACTTCGCGGACCATTTACGGCGGTTCAACGCGTCGAGGCCACTCCGACGGTTCCCCTTCCCGGTGACTTCACCGTCGATATGCACGCGGTGGGTGAGCGTCAGCAGGCACCCATGGGCTCGCCGCTGGGAAAATGGGCCTCCCAGGCCACAAAATACATCCATCCGGCGCTAAATAGCGTCGGATTTCGAACTGGGGAGCCCCAACGGCTGAGGATGCTCTAGTAGATGTCCGATGGTTCGTCTAAATTCGGATATATCTAAAGTGTGTCTAGATACATTTAAATTTAGACAACTTTTGATATCAAAAAATAGACAGAGGTAGTACTATAAAAGAGGCATATATATTTAGTGAAAACACTATACGTCGGGTTTGGCTTTGGTGTGTCTTCCGTGTTCATGTTGGTACTGTCTATATTTCTCCACCATGTCGGTAGCTTTTTGTACCAGTAATAAGTACTTTTGGAACTGTTGGAACTGAAGCCGGCCGGTCGTGCCCGACGCGTGCAGCAAACCGTGAGCAAGCTTGGTGGCAGGAGCGAACGTTTGTGTCGCTGGTACATTCATATGGGTGTCCCCGATCCGGCAGCATGGGCGCACGTTAGCCATCAGTGCGTACACCCGACCGCTAATAACTCGTGCAACTAATAGATGGACCGGTCAATCGTGCCACCGTGACCCAGCTAACAAGGCTTGCAACTGAAACTAGTAACGCTTTTACTCAGGGACCGAATAATGCTGCCATCTCAGTTTGAAAGCACAGATTTTTATGGCGGCCTCAGTTTTTTTCTAGAGCATCTTCAGCAGTTAGATCTATTTTGAACACTAAATGTATTTGTTTGGTTTATTTGAATAAGACCGCGGATATGAAAATGTAGCTTGTCATATGCATGTTTACTGATCTTGTAGTGAACCACGAAAGTATTGCCTTCTACAAGGCTAGAGAATATCGGAGAGGGCTTGAGCACGTTGTTGCCATTGCATGTTGCCATTGCAGGAACTTGCCATCCTGAAAGAAGAGAGTGTCAAATCCATAGCTCCTATGATGCAAACTGCGTCAAAACCGACAATTCATCCCTCTCCATGCCAGGTGTACTTCCGTTGTCATGCAAAACGATAGTTCTTCCACTCCCAATGAATACAGTCTGTGCTTCCAATCATCCCGGAAATCCTCTTGCCTCGTTGATCGAATAACTGGGCGGTGTCGACATCAGTTGGCTCTCTCAAGTAAAACTTGCCAAACACCGCAATCAAGACTTCGCAAAACTTGTAAATTGAGTCAAGGCATGTGGTCTCGCTCATTCGCAGGTCAATAAGATCACCGTACACTCTGTATGCAGGCATGCAAATAAATGCGGAACACTTCTGGTAAAAGGTCAAGCTAAGCTTACCGACAGCGTCAGACCTTCATATGAAGTACGAGTCATAGTCCCTCACGCATTCCAGAATAGTCAAGAACAACTTTCTTAGTATCCGATATCGGAGCCAAAAAATTGCGCTCCGGGTAGATTGGATTGCCGGCGTGGAAGTAGTCCGTGTAGATTTGGCAGTGGCTGGCTTATTTGTTGCGCTTAAGATTACCCCTACATGGCCAGGTCGAGCCCCTTCATGTGCCTCTCGTGTGTTCATGGATGAGGGTGGCTGCGGCAATCGCAAGGCTGAGAGGGGTGTCCGACTCCTCGTCACGTCTGATGATGTGTATATGACATTTTTGTAGAAAACCTCGATCAGATTGTTGAGGTCCATCTGTTCATAATGTAGATGTGTCGATGGAGAAAAATGGTGGAGGTTTGTTCCTCAAACTCGGCCGCACAAATGGCTGAACATGCCATGCATGTGCTGTCGATTCTGGTGGTCAATAGGGACTAGGGCCATTGCCGTCAAGTGTGTGTGTGTGCTGCGTGTGTGTGTGTGTGTGGACACCGGCAGAGGGATCATGGCTTGTGCCAACCAACGGTCTGCACGCTGGTCCGCCAACGACGAGGGGCGGTACAGGTGGCGGAGTCGCGGTAGGGTTCCATCGCAGGGGAAGGAACGAGGACTGGGTGGTGAGTGGCTTGTGTGCTACTGATGGACGAGTGCTAAAAGTATAGAGGGGAACACCCATGGTTTGTGCTATGTCCTAGCCGATGCATTTTTTTTTTCAAATTGGAAGGAATGCCCCAGCCGCTGATGCATTTGCTGCCTAAATTTAGGCTGCAAATAAGTTGTCGTGGCTGAAATTTTGGATCGTTCTGTTCGCGCCAACCTAAACGAACAGGCGCGGCCGTAATAGCCACCTTCCTTGTTGCAGGCGAATCTGCAGCGGACTGTAGGTAGACGAGGTGGAAGAAGAAGTGTCCGACGGGCGTGGCGGGGCGGGGCGATGGCTGGTTGGTGCGGGTAGGTAGTTGGCGCGTTGAGATGGACGTTGATACCTTGATGGAGCCGAGGACCGGCCGATGGAGACGACGCGCCACCGCCGGAATAGCACCAGCGCGGCGGCCACGTAGCTTCCGGCGATTGACGGCGCACGTCCGTGCATGGATGGGTCCAATCAATCCGTACCTACGGTGCATGGATGGACAGACGGGGCGACGGGCAGATTTGTCATGACCTGCTATATATCTTCGGTTTTGCTCTGGTAGCTCCCCGAGCCGAACGTGCACGTATGGACAGGGGCAGTCTATTTCTACCGCAAGCACGGCTCGGATCACGAGACGGCGCCATGCTCTGCCTCTGCGCTAGCTAGCTTGCAAGCGGCAACGTACGCGCGCGCAGGCCACGTCGTCGTCGTCACTGGCGTACGTACTCCAGTGACCGCGACACGTCCCGGTGCCGGTGCGCCTCTCCAGCCGGCTCTCCTGCTCGTGCGCATCTATCTATCCACCTATGGATGGACCATCTTTATCCTGGCTACACTACACTATGTTTATAAAGGGGACTACTCGTAGTCGTAGGTTGGTAGAATCTGGTCCATAATAATAACTGCGTTCGTTCGTACATGCAGGTCTTGTACGTACGTCTTGTCGCTGGGGACAAATACACCTCTGCACACACCATCAACTTATTTTCACTTTCCTTAAGCCTCCGACTAGCTAACCCATTATTTTCGACTCTATTTTCGATAGTAATATGCCAATATAGGCCGCAATATTTTCTATACGGGGTGCCAAAAATATGAAATCCCTAGTATCAGTTTGATGCGACGGAGCGGGGCAGTTTCCTGGTGGCCGACACGATTAAAGACGGGCCTCCCTCCCTGGCGCGCGGTGGCAGCCATCGATCGCGTCTATCGTTCGTCTCTCGGCTGCCCCGACGTACGCGAGGTCCCGTCCCGTCCGCGGACACGTCCACACTCTGAGGCGCGCCCAAAGCGATCGAGGGGATGGATCAGCGTTGCAACTGGATTGACTTAGCTTTTCTTTTTAGGAATTGGTTAGTCACAAAACTAACTAATGCCTGATAAGTAACCCACACCAATAAACGTACAATACTTAACTAGGAATAAGTACGTATTTTGTGTCATACATAAAAAAGATAAGAAAATGTCTTGTGAAAACCTCTTTTTGAGCACCAAATTTTATCTTTTTTACACACGACATAAAAAATGTTGATTTGTCATGAAAAACTTTGCAACCACGTGGTAGACCATAGGTGTACACCAGACATTGTTTGTCTTAATTTTTTGACATTTTAAAATACTTTTAAAACTCATTAACAAAATAAGGAGCATATGTACCTGGATGCAAAAACGCCTCGTCTGCTTCAACTGAACTTTTCTGCTAGAAAGTGGGATCACTTACTTACAGGTAGGGCCACTTACTTAACTAGGAATAGGTACATTGCACTTTTCTTAAGTCTCGATCAATTAAGAATTTTCTTAAGTTTTCGTCACCCCACTTACTTACAGTAGGGCCAGGAACCATTGACACCTCCGTGGGATGAGGCTATGAAGTTGCGCATAACTCGGGAAATGAGGCCTATGAGTCTGGGAGCCACGAGAGCTAGCTACCTGCGAGCTTTTGTCACCGGTAGGTGGCACTTGGCGTCGGACACTACCACGAATGAGAGTTTGGAGAGGAGTGCTAGCATGACAAGGGATTCAAGAGGAGCCTATTGGCGTGGTAGAGCTTGATGGACATTGTGGAGCTTATCCCGTTGGGAAGAGGAGAAGGGGTAGGTGGAAGATCAGATCAACTAGCAGAGCGGTTTGGCCAGAGGAGGATAAAAAAGGCTCTATGTCGTCGATTGGGGGAATTGACGGCCGATTCCGGAGGTAGAGAAGAAAAGGTCCGCATTAGCAGTTGGACGCATTTAGTGTCAATTCCGGAGGCGGAGAAGAAAAGCCCTATGTCGCGCCCCAAAGCCGTCACTGAGGCAGCCCCCCCCCCCCCCCCCCCCCCACGCGCGTTGTTGCATGCCTCCCTCAATGGAGGAGAGCATGACAATACCTGCGCCTACTCGCCCTCTCTCACTTTGCGCAAAGAATCAAGCCACGTCGCCCTATATCGATGCATCGGGCCTCCCCTTCTTCATGTCGGGCCAATGCTCATATGTGTCGTTTCAACGTCGTTCGACCATCCTCGGGCTCGCTGAGCATACTGACCTCATCTTGTGAGCCCTCGACTATTATTCCCCGGCCTTCTTGCTTTCCATGCCGCCAACGTGTACCTATGGCCAATGGCTCGTGCGTGGCCGCGAGCCAGCCAGGCCAACAACCATATTTGACCCAGCCAGCGTGGGTTTCGTCATGCGACCTCTGACCCAATCTTGTAGAAATCACAGATTAATCTTACCGTGGGGGACCCACTGGCCAGTGAGAGGGAATAGAGATACGTGGGACAGAGAGGATCTAGGCAGGTTATTCGGGGGCTTTTTTGCAAAATAAATGGTGGTCCATCGTTGTCAGCAGACCAACTAACATCTCATTTCACGGAATGTGACCGGTTTGCTCATAATATAGTCCTAGGGAAATTACTTTTGTACTTACACGTATGAGTGTGGATGTTTCGTCGTTATGCATTGTGATTTGAGATTCGGATAAAAAAAAGAGAATGCAATTTTCCATCTATCATGGTGAGCATGAATCTCGAGAAATAAATAGATAGTAACGGAAACACACACCCATGTGTGTAAATACAAAATCCACTCTCTATAGTCCTAAGTGACTTCTCGACTTCTCTTTTCAAGTTCGGTGAGCAAAGTGGTCATCTTTACGGTAGGACACTTTCGTATTGTTAAAGGTAAAAAAAAACGTGTTCATCTTTGGTAAATTATGTGACCAACGAAGCCGGTCCTCTCTTTTTCTCTGCCGATGACATTTCTGCCCCCTTCTTTATTACAGAGCCGATGTTAGACCATCGGTCAGCATCTACTATCTGGCATGGGGACAGGTATGTCACGCGACCGGAAAATAACCGTGAGTGATCGCAGTTGGGCCATTTGGCAAACTATTTTCCTTGTGTAAACTCTGATAATGAAGCGTGAGCAAAGAAATGGTGCAGCAGCAAGTCAAGTCGCCGTCAACCAATCACCGATCTATCTTGTGGTCACTCAGAGGGTAGCTACGCTACGCTCGATCGGTGCTCCATTGTTCACAGTGCTCGATGCATGACACCGTTTCCCCGGCACGGCGGCACCATTGCACACGTACACCGGTGCGTGTCAAGACGGTCGAGTCCCGATGCGATGGGCAGGGGTAGGAAACCGGTGGCGTGGCCGGCCCCGAAGCTTGTCCTTTCCGTGCTCATCATGCATGGGCGGTGCACATTATGGAGTACGCTTGGTTGGTTGCCGGCAACTTGGCCTTTCGTTACGGGACCCTCTCCTCTCCGTCTCCGGTCGCCGCTCGCTCCATGAAAAAAGCGGCACTCCTAGCTATTACCTGTGGACTAATTCGCGATTCTTGATCCAGGTCAAAGCTACGGTACTTTTTAATCATGTGCCGAGGCGTATGTCGCAAGTAAAATCCAGGGCCCAAAGGGCCGGAGAGAGACGATGGCTCGATCGGTGCATGGTTGCGCCGTGTGTATACTGTGTGGACACTTTTTCCTCCCGGCACGGCGGCCGGCCGGCGGGGCTTTTGAAGATGAGATGCTGCTCGTGGTACTGTACTAGGAGTAGCAATCACGGCGTGATCATACGCTTCGTCCGCGCCGGCCGGAGAATTCCCGAGGCATGTGTGACCCGGCCGGTGACTTGATCTGCCCTGTTCCAACGCATCACCTGGCGTGGCCTTGAAGGCTTGAAGCCACGTTCACATGCCGACGTGGTCGAATCCAAAAGAGTACTATTGCACTATTACAAGATACGTACCTACTCCCTCTGTCCGGCGAACAAGTGTACGTTTTCATTTTTTACAGGTCAAACATTTTTTAAGCTTAGAGCTAATCTCAGGCCGCGCGTCTCCCAAAGCCGCCCCAAAAGAGCGCTGGATTTATCGTTTGATGACGTATTTCCTTCGTGCCGCCGCGCTTGGGGACGTTCCTCTCCAGCCATGTCCCCTAAACGCGCCTCCAAAATTTTAAAATAATGTATTTTTATTTTAATAGATAGAAGAAATGTGTAGGTAAAAAAAAAAAAAACGGTGTTTAAAGCGGCGCAACATAAAAAATTACATATAAAAACTTCGAAAAGACATAAATAAATTACATATAAAATTTAAACTACTTCTTTGATGGCCTCGCCTCGTCGTCTTCACGGTGGCGCTTCCTGCTCGTCACCTCTTCCGAAGAAGCGGTATCGTTCTACGCGTCGGAGAAACTTGTGTCCTCCTCGTCGTGGACGGTGCTCGTCGGCTGCGTCTTCGCCTTGGCCGGGGCGACGCCGCCGCCGCTTCCTCAGCCTCTTCCTCCTCTTTCTCGGCCTCCCATTCCTCGCCGTTGTCCGGCGGCGGGGAATCATCGTTGCTAGGCGTCACAACTTTGTCCCACCAGTGGCGCCATCCCGGCGGCTTACCCTCGTTGTCGATGTCTGATGGAAGCTGAGAGAGGTCACTCATTGTGAGATAGGAGAGCTTTCGATGAATGGCGCCGGCCGGTTGTAGATCGGAAAGCGCATACATAGGGGTCTTATTGAGCGCGGATGTTGCTCTTCCGCGGAGTTCGCGCTATACTCCAGCGGTTCGCACGTCGATTGACGCGGTTGCCAATGCGACGGTTCCCATTCCTGGCAACTGCACAGTCGCTACGTAGGCGGCGGTTGAGCGTCCGTTCGCTGACGCATCGGACCCGCGTCTCCTGGTCTTAGCGTCCGCTGTGTAGCGGGGACGGGCTCGGGCGTCGAACACCGTATTAGGCCGCGCCGGACGGAAAGGGCCTTTGGGACGTGCGGCTGGGAACGATTTTTTATCCGGCGTGCACCAAATTCCTTTGGAGGACGCTTTGGGACGCTAGAGATACAAAAATAGTAACATATATAATGTCAAGTTGCTATATATTATAACTATGTGTCAACATGAATCTAGAGAGATGGTTAAAGTAAATAAAATTTGACTTTTCATCCTCTGCCGCTAGGAAGTTACCAGCATTTTCGACGTGACGCGCAATTTGATTTCTTGCCTAAACGGCGCTAAAAATTTAATTCTAACACGACTAGTTTACGGAGGTGTGCTCCAGTGTTCCCCTTCAACATCAAAATTGAAGAGAAAAAATAGCCTCTAAGAGATCTAGCCTTCCTAACGAAGAGGAATCAGCGGATCTAAACGATCATTCAATTCGGTTTCTGGGCAAATAATATTTTTAAATGTTGAAATTTTTTGATAATTTTTTTAATATACATCTCCACAATATACATGTGTTTGTTAAGTTTCATCAGGACCAATATTTTTTGTGATCTATGTAAAAAAGAGAAAATTTATCTTCTGAAAATTCTTATTTTTAGCATTATTTTTTTATTTTGTTTAGTCACACGACAAGTCAATTTTTCATGAAACGACTTTGTTAACATGTAGCACGTGAAGATGTACGTGCAAATTTTTCATTGTTTTTTCAAAATGTGTGTAACATATATTTTAAAATAAAGAAAACATATACTCCCATATACCAAAATATCACTTAGGAAACTAAAGCCGTAGTTTATGTGTAAGGGCATACCGTTGCACAACCGTAGCCCCGGATACAACATGCACTGGTCTACTACCAGGGTGACAGGGTCCCTTATGAAAAAACATGCAGCGTGAATTCTACATATCCGATCTACTATGCGATAGTGGAAGCATTATAACACGCGGTATTTCGTACTCCTTCATGCCCTTATACATATATACATGATTTAAAACTTTGACCGCTTCGTACATATTTTTAAAAATGGGGAAGCGAAGCTTTAGTCTCTGCATCAAAGTGATGCATACGACCTTTATTAATAATAACCGCTGGTACATATTAGTCATGAAAAATAGTAGCATTGTAACCATCATGGAAAAACACGTTTATATTATATCTCATGGTAAACTACAAACAAAATATAATTTTTTTACACAACCTCATCAGAAGGCGGGGAGCTTCCACAGTGCAATATAAGAAGAGGGAAGTCGATCCAGTTAATAAGAAAAATCGTACTCAAAAACCATACATAGCACGATTAATTAAGAAAATCGGCAAGACCCACGCACGCAGAATATAATAATTATAGTGCATTTCAGAAACATGAAAAGTTAAACACGTCAATATTTTAGCAGGGAGATAGTGCTGTTACTACTGTAGTCCGGTACATATAGCTCAATGATTTGCATACCATCTCTAATGTTTGCATGTTAATTGGTTTGCATCATAGGTAGTGCATACCTGAATGATTCTATTGGTTCACAAAGAAATAAAAACAAATTAGAATGCATTTCTTATAAGAACGAGCGAATCACAATAAGATCGACGCTGAATGGGGTTCCTATTAGTGTGTTCTAAGTCAGCATGTACGCAGCCGACTTAGCACCACACCTGTTTAGTCGTCTACATACAGCTCCAACTGAAAGCGCACCAAGTTGCCAAATGATATTATCGCGATCTAAGTACTTCGTCGGTGAACACATGTCATCTCTCCAAATACAAATTCTAGAGATCTCGAGAGAGTGCATATGGTTAATTTACCAACACGAGCATTCGGGGGACGACCAAGCTCCTACGCCAACCCCGCGCCTAGGGTTCCACCCCGGCGCCGCCACCGCCGCCAGGACGCCAGGCCCTCCCCTGTCTCCGCCCCCGCCCCTCCTCTCCTCCCCCGGCGCCCCGGCCCTCGCTGTCGCTCCCCGCGGGCGACAGGAGGGCCCCTCGGTACGCAGCTTCTCCCGACCCCCTCCTCCGCCCTCCCCTGCCGCCGCTGTCGGTGCAGGCCGCCGAGCAAAGCCCAGTGCGGTGCCGGCGGCGGCGGTACGATACTCCTACCCGCGCGTCTGGAGGGAGAGCGCGGGGCTCCCTCGGCCGGCGGCGGTGCTCCTTGGATCAACGGTGGTTCCGGTGGCGGCGAAGCTCCTTGGGCTGCGCAGCGCCAGGCGGCGAGCTGGTGATGGCGTCGCCGGTTGGCGGCGAGGCGGCGCCTGGTGGTGCCCTCCCGGCCCAGATCCGGGCCCTTTGGGCCCCATCTGGGTCTCGATGGGGGCCGGTTCCGAGCGGAGCTGCTGCTTCCGGTGGACAGGGCAGATGGCCCTGATTGGGGTGGCGGAACGTGTCCTGCAACATCCCGACGGGGGCTTCACGAGCAAGTGGGCATGGTATGCCCCTCGTCGGCATGTCCGGACTGGTACCGCCGCTGGCGGTGGAGGTGGTTCCCTCCTGCGTGTCCAATACCTCGCCTTTCCTCGGTTTTGGGATCCTCCTTGGTCCTGCTGGCTTCGGTTCGTTGGTCGCGGTTTGATGGCGGTGGTGTCCCTATGGCCGTGGTGGGCAAGTTGGTGGGCGGTGTGTTTGGTGGAGCACGATGGAGCGTCCGGGCAGGGTTGCGAGGGCCTGGAGAAATCTCTGCCGGTCTGGCCGACACCGACGCGGTGACGCCTACGGGCGCCATCTTCCCTCCTAAAGGGCGTTGGGTGAAACCTTCCTCCCTTGTCCCTGCGTATACCGGGGAAAAAACCCCAGGATTAGTCCGGGCAGCAGCGTCGTCGTCGTCGCATCCCTTCTTGGAGGTGTTGCTTGGTACGCGGGGCTTCAATGTGCTAGGAGCGTGGTGGAAATTCTCCGGATGGCGCGGCGGCTATAGGGCATCTTCGTTTTCGTCGATCCGACCTTGTCGACCTTCTTTCTCCTTTCTTTCTTTTGAGCGTGCTTGTGCTGATGCCCCATCAGTTGTATCTTGTGACAGTTGTACCGTGTGATTGCTATATTGATATAGCGATAGCGAGACGAAAACCTATTTCGAGGAGTTAATTTACCAACCCAAACAGTTTGATTTTTTCCATCGTTTAGTTAGGGGCGGGTTTTGAGTGGTTCCACAGGAAACGTACTTTACATTAAAAATGGTGATCTTTTAACATACTCCCCACTTGCTAAGAGCATCTCCACTCGTCCCCCCGAACAGGCCCCCGGCGAGCGTTTTTTCCATCCGGACGGCGTAATTCGGCCCAGTCGCGCCCCCGGTTCCTCGTTTTCGTCCGGATTTGGCCCTTCATCCATCCGGCGAGCCCACGCCATCCCCGGCCCCCCGGGGAGCGCTCGGGGAGTCCGGACGAAACGAAAGCGCGCGTGGCCCCAACTTGTCGGCGACCCTCGTCCTCCCGATCTACGGCAATACCCTCGTCTTCCCGATCTACGTCAATACCCTCCTCTTCCCGATCTACGGCAATACCCTCGTCGAACGAAAGCTTTGAACTCTCAAGTGGTGCAACATAGATAGATTATATATATTTTGAATATAATTCGAATAAACATAAAAATTACATATAAAAACTATAAACTACTTCTTCTTGCTACATGGCCCCGCCTCATCGTCGTTGCGGCGACGCTTCCGGATCGTCACCTCCTCGTCGGAGGAAGTTGAGTCCTCCTCCTCGTCAGTGTCCTCAGCCTCTTCGTCGTCCTCCTCCTGCTGCTCCTCCTCCTTTTCCTCGGCCTCTTCCTCGGCCTGCTTCTTGGCCTGCTTCTTGGCCTCTTCGTCCTCCTCCTCGTCCTCCTCGTCGTCATCCCATTCGTCCTCGCTGGCCGGCGGGGGGGAATCGTCGCTGCTGGACGATGCAGCTTTATCCCACCAATGGCGCCATCCAGGCGGCTTCCCCTCGCTGTCGGTGTCCGATGGCCAAGAGAGATCGCTCATGGTTGACGGAGGATGGTGAGGAGAGAACAGATGAATGGCGTCGGCCGTCGGAAACCGTATATGTAGGTCTCTCGACGAAGAGAGCGGCGCTTGCTCTTCCGCGGAGTTCGTGCTCCATTACGGCGGTTCTCGCATCGAGGCCACTTCGACCGTTCCCGACGAGTCATTTCGGCTCTCCAGACCACTTCGTGACGGTTCAATGCGTCGAGGGAACTCCGACGATTGCCCTTCCCGGTGACTGCGCCGTCGCTATGCACGCGGTGGGTGCGCGTCAGTCGGCGACCATGGGCTCGCGGCTGGAAAAATGGGCCTCCCCAGGCCACAAAATACATCCATCCGGCGCTAAATATCGCCGGATTTCGGCCTGGGGAGCCCCAACGGCTGGGATGCTCTAACTGATAGGAGTATCATGTAAAAATGATGACAGGCAGGGAAGGATGCGTGACAACACTTGAGGAGAAGAGAACAAAAGAGAAGTCCTGCGAGTGAGATTGGGTGGAACCCGACGGATGTTAAGCTGCGTGCCGGGCTTGTTTTGTTTAGTGTTTCCAAGGAAGAAGATGTCGAGATGCCGAGCACACACAACTATTCCTCGCTCTTTGCGTCGATTAGATTAACCAGTATCGGTTACACACAGCGGTTCTTGGAGAAAGGGGGAAAAAATCCCAAAGCTATCTTTTGCATCAAGGTAAAAATCTCGGCTTTCAGGATCAGAATCGTTTTCCCGACCGAGGAGAGATGCGTTGCTCGAGCTTCACGTGAGCCTCAAAATGCCCAGTGCGTAACTTCAACGGTAAATGGTGAAGATTTTTGCTGCTGATCAATGCTGACACGGTAAATCGGTAAAACTGTAGCGCCGATCTTTTACTGCGTAGTAAAACTTTGAAAAGGGATGTGTTGGATTATATTGCATGGCCTTAGGTAAAAAAAAAAGATAATGAATGTTTCCCTGTTTCTTGAGAAAAGAGTTTTGCTGTCTTCCCTTAGTTCTTGAAAATCATTACAACATGTTTATAATTGTATAGTCAGCTTTATAGCTAGCATGCACAATACTCCAGTACTCCACTAGAAGATATAATAACACTCTCACGGAGTAGTTAGCTCTACAAAGATACACCATTTTAGGAATACTTGAGTCATATAATAATACTCTCACGGACTGCCTAGGAGGATGTGTTTTAGCTGGCTCTTAATCTGGAGCACTCTTCTTCTCGCTTTTTTTTTTCTCTCTTTCAACCCACCAAAAATATATCATTTTAATTCTTATAGCCTACTTATTAAATTATTTTATTGTACCTTCTATTACTAGCCACAATGGAAGTATCATAAGTAGTATCATGCATATCATGTTGGCAAAAATCTAATGTGGCGCACCAATTAATGAGGTGAGAGATGGGAGTGGTACTCCCTCCGTCCCGGTTTATGATACTACATCCATAATGCATAGTATCATAATATGATATCGTATCATAGCACGTAAAACTAAAAAAATTAATGACAAATACATCATATACACCAATTTGCATTAAGATTCTACAAAATATTAAATATGATGATACATACTATGATACTATATTATGATACTATGCATTATGGATGTAGTATCATAAACTATTATATATGCATGATACTAGTGTATGATACTTCACATTGTGACTAATATGTAAATCATTACTAGAAGTACAATGGTAAATGAAGCTTCACTAGCTATTGGTATATGCCCCGGTACTAAAATAGGTGCGCTTTAGGGTTAGATCCGGGCAAATCCTAAGCCTAGAAGACATGATTAACAAGCATCCTATGGGACAGTGTTGATCCAGCTAAACCCTTTTTAACCCTACTTTGAGAAGTTGTTCTTAGCTGACCAAGAAATAATGCATGCGTAGGCCGGGTGGAGGGGTTATGGGAATCTTTGTTTGTTTACACTTGGGGTTCCGTGCTACTCCTCTGCACGGTCCTCACGGCCGGGTGAGGAATTGCGACCATGCGAAAGTGCAATTGTTAAGTACACCTCTCCATGAGAGCGTGGCCAATAGTACAATGTCACGATTGTACACTGTTGAAATATGCTACCATAGCAAGAACTCCTACCGTGCTACTAGTGGTATCGCGATGGCCTGTGGGACAGCATAGTTTCAACGTGGTGAAGTACTACTCCCTACTTTCTAAATTAGGATGCCTATAATATTTGATTAAAATTATGTTTTAAAATTTAAGCAACTATATTAAAAAAAGTATCAACATCTATAATTCTAATTCCACATATTATGTAAATAGATTGTATGAAGGTTCTAAAAATAATAACTTAAGATTATAAATATTAATATGTTTTTCTATATAACTAGCAGTTTGGCCCTCGCAAATGCGAGGGAATCATCTTTAATTTCTCGAATGTGACAGTTTCTATTGAAAGGAATAATATAGTTTCATAGTCTCCGAAAATAGATAGGTAGTTGTCAGAACTTTAGGATTATAGTTTGTGTTGTAATCTATTGATACTTTCTCTAATAGATGGCCATTGTTTATTCTCATTTCAATCAAAATCTGTAAGAGTTTCCCTACCCCGAGTAAGTTTGCATTCTAGAGCTGAATTAATGTTCTATAAACATTTTTATCTCTTAATAGTATATGTTATAACTGAAATTAGAAATCCACTTGTTTTGACCAGTTAGATCAACATGCATATTTAAGGATTAATATACTCTACTATGATACGCCTATTACACAGTTTATACTTTATATCTTAGACTTTGTGTACTTTTTGTTGATACGCCTACCTGAGTGTTTCTTTTTGTAGGGAGAGATGTAGTATTGTTTATTCCGCCTAATTTCCATCTATTTGAAGTGAGATCAAATATGGTATATATAGGTGTAGGTTGCCATTGATCATACCCTATCTATTGAATTATAAATTTGGAATTCGCGGTAGCTTTTCGAAAAACTATTCCACATATACTCAAGGTTTTCTTTTCTCGGTTGGGCAAAATTACCTCTAGGCACCGGAATACCGGCTGGTATTTTGCCTGAGATATTTAAAACAAATCCATAAATTCTTTCAAAATTTTGTAAACTTATTTATATTTGAGCAAATCATATTAATATAGGCAAATTTTGTTTGCTGTCAAAAATTTGATGTGAGATCCAGTTAGGTAGATGTACATGTAGATCGGCATGGATCATACCCTATCTTCTAAATAATATATTTTTAATTCATGTTATCTTTTCTCCAGCGGAAAAAGTTTTATGGACAATCAATGTTTTTTTTTCTCGGTTGGGTAAAAATATCTCTAGTCGCCGTTATATCTGTTCTTTGAAATATCTGAAACACTGGTTGGTATTCCGCCCGAGATATTCAAAACGAATTCATAATGTTTCTCAAAAATTCACAAAAGCATTTATATTTGAGCAAATTATATTAATACCGGCGAATTTAGCGGGCAAGTATAAACTTACATAGAGTACATATATACTATGCGGATCGGTGGCATATCAGCTTATATTACCACATCTACCAGCTAGCTACAATGCTTAGTTTTCTTTTTATTGAACAGATGCGCGTACATCTACATCCTTTGGCATATCCCATCTGATTCCCCTTGGGTTGAACGGGACATGTTGTAAGGAAACAAATCACCTAATTCTTGTTTTTCCCTTATATATGTTGAACGGATGAGAGCTGCACCTTGTATCGTATGGAAACAAATCATCAACAAAAGTTTTTATTTATTTCACAGTATATCACAACTATTATTTTGACGGTCCACCTGCTTAATTACGGGAGACCGCATCTCACGTCCAGTCGGGATAGCACCACACGGTAGTCCTATATAACTATTACTTAAAATAATTCAGGTGATGTATATAAGGTATGCATGTCACGATATGTTATCATACGTTAGATCCAATGTGTGTACTAATTAATTGGAACACATCTAGCATATTTGTTACGTAAATATTACGGTTGTCATTAGAGATCCTAGCCATCTGTTTTAGATCTAACTATCAAAAATAATTATGATGATGTGGATTAACGTGGTGTCTCTATTTTAAACATCCGCATTTTGCTTTTAGTATATAATAGATAGATAGATTGATCAAACTTTGAGAAGTCTAAATTTATCAAAATATTATAGACATCCTATCTTAGGAAGGAGGGAGTACCTCTTAGCCATAAAACCATGTTAGCAGTGAGAGGTGTTTACCCTGGTTATTTGATTACTGTCATGTCTGAATCAGGGACATTATACAAGGTTTGCTTGGAAGATACTACTGTATCTCTGTGTGTGTGTGGATTTTGATCCCATCGCCCTACGTGAAAGAAAAGAACGCTATAGGAGTTGCGTGCACGAGGCACTAATTGTGCCTTTTCATATATACAACCTGGAGGGAGTCCTAGCTAGGATCGTCTCGTATGTGTAGATTAAACGCATATTTATATAGTAGCACGGTTATCATGGCAGTTGTTAGCGTTAGACCTGGAGGGAGACATCTTCCTAGGTAATGGCATTACGCAAAACATCTCTCAATGTACCTTCCTGTTTATCCATGCACGCACACAATAGTATAAGTTTATTTTACTACTAGCTTGATAGCTTCCATGCGGCATGCCTTGATAACACAGTACTAAAGCCATTTTAGCTAAGCTAGTGACAGAGACCTGTTCCCGTAACCGAAAGTGTGGAACACTCCCAAGTGGCCAGGCTGTGATTGGTTTGACGTGTTCTTACAGCAACATTAGCTTTCTACACAATGCATGTGATTGTGATTGGAAGATTGTCGCAAAGGCAGAGACGATAAAACACGAGAGGGCGTAGCTTCCATGGTTTGCCTTGAAAACAGAATACTAAAGCAATCTTAGCTAAGCTAGTAACGGAGCCTGGTCCTGTAACCGACAAGTGTGGAACACTCCCAAGTGGCCAATCTGCGTTGATTACTTTGACGTGTTCTTACAGCAAAGTCAGCTTAATTTCTACACAATGCGATTGAGACTGAAAGATTGTCCTACAAGGCAGAGACGGAAAAATTACAAGAGGGTGTGTGTTTATGGGGCAGGAGTCCGCCGAATATCACCGACCTCAACTGTATCCCACAGCTCGCCGCACCCCTCCGCGTCAAGGTACCGAGTGCAATGAAGAAGACAAAGGTGTGACACCCCTGCCATCCCTCAACTTCTAGCATGGTATCCCCCAACTACCTTCGGCAGTGGGGACCGGGGGACTGACGGCGTGGCCAGAACAACCGTGTGGGTGGGTGGGGGGGGGGGGGGGGGGGGGGGAGGAGGAGGGAGGAGACATGTGTACCGGCGACGAGGCCAGTGGCAACGACGGATGGGAGGAGGGGGTTAGGGGACCGACATGAGCTAGGGCTTCCCCGAGTCGCCCGCCATGGGCGACATGAGGGCTAGAGTGGGTCTAAGGAGTCATGTGTACCGGCGACGAGGCCAGTGGCAACGACGGAGGAGGAGACATGTGTACCGGCGACGAGGCCAGTGGCAACGACGGATGGGAGGAGGGGGTTGGGGGACCGACATGAGCTAGGGATTCCCCGAGTCGCCCACCAAGGGCGACATGAGGGCTAGAGTGGGTCTAAGGAGTCAAGTGTACTTTATAGGATTTTATCCATCGGGTCATGACCACCGCTCTCTTCTCTCCCTCCTCCTCCTTGAGAGTCCTCCAAGTGAGACCGGGCCGAGCCCGAGCCCTCTCCGGCGGCGCTGCCAGCTGGAGATGGCGAAGGGGAGGCGCCGGAGTTGTACATAGGGTTAGGTTTAAGTGTCTCAGCGGTCTGCCGGTAGTTTGGAGTAGGGCACGAGATCTTTGGGGTCAGATCTGGTGCATATGGGTGTGGGGGTCTTGCCTCGTCGAGCTCCGGCGGCCGGAGAAGGTGAGCTCCTCCACCTCGGGGATCTCCGTCAATAAAATCCTGCTTTGCTACTGCTGGATTTGGTGTGCTTTGCTGCTCTGGTTTCCTCCTCTGGCCGGCCATGGAAGCGAGGGGATGTGGAAGCTAGGGGCTAGCTCAGCGGATCCTACAGTCAGCTTCTTCCCTGGCGCTTCGACGCGGTGCCAGGCAATCACAGGTGAGGTCCTCCCCTCTGCTCGTGAGGTGGGAGATGGGGAAGTTCTCCGTATCTATGAGGCCTCCCTTCAATAAGTGTCGTCGCCTCTTCTTCGTTGGAGGCCAACCTCTGTCGATGCTCCTCTCGGCCGACCTTGGTGGCGAGGGAGAAGAGCATCTGCCGGTGGATCTGGCGATCGAGCAGAGGCTGCCCAAGAGGTGCTATGGAGCTGCAACTTCTTCGTCGTCACCGATGCTGAGGCGGCGTCCATCTCGAGAAGCTCTTCAACGGAGGACTTATGCCGGCGACAGCGCCCTGCCCCCGTATCATATGGTCGATTGGCGGCCCTTCTTCTGGATATCCTACTTCCCAGAGACCAAGAAGTCCGAGTGGAAGATCTTTAGCTCCTGTCATGACGCCGGACCAAGTGGTTCATCCCCGGCGCCAGTGTCTGTTCAGTGGCGGAGCAACTCGACGGCGATTTGCTGCACTAGTGGTGCTGTGCACGAAGGATCGGTTTGCTTTTTCCTCATTTCCCGTGGGGTCTTTTCTATAAAAGCTCTCTCCTTATCCAGAAATCCCATGGTCTGTAGGGATTTTTCTGCAAATTGTAATCGCCACTTAGTCAATACTAGCAGCTTCTAGGGTCTTTTGACCCTATCTTGTTCAAAAAAAAATCATAATTATATAGGTTGCTAGCCTTTGCTTCGTGTACAAAATCAACATAAAGAAAACAAGCTACCAGGCTGTGGCGTACCCCGCCAAGAGTAATTTAGAGAATTTACGATGGGCATCCAAATCTTCCCGCGATGTCAACACCCACTAGATTGCTACTCTAGATGTGTTTGAATAAGTGTAGTCTAACTCTTGACCTAAGTTAATATAGTTTCACAATATATCAATTTAATATCACATAACAATTTGATTATAACGTTGGTTAAGTTTAGGAATGTTTGACTTGGAACAAAATGTAGATGGTATTTGTGGACGTAGGGAGTATGTTCTGTTTATGGTGTCTTTATATGTTAGACTGGAGACGTGTTGCCTACTTTTTGTGAGAAATTACGAAATATTATAAGATGCATACATAGTGGAGACACTGTGTTCGGGTTGTTCATGTTGGCACTCCCTCTGTTTTGATTACCTCGTGTTCTAGGTTCACTTTAAGTTTGCGAATTTCGTCTGATTTGTAGGAAGAAAATACAGTACTTAACATTTGCAATATAAAATCTATGGTATTGAAATCGTTATAATCGTATTTGTTATTACGAATGTTGATAGTTTTATCTGTACTTTTTTTTATCGAATTTTGCAAAGTTTAAGTTTGGCTAAACCTGAAATGCGAGGCAAATAAAAACGACGGGTACTGTTCGTGCATGTATATTTCTCCACCGTCTGGGTTGCTTTGTACGTAGTACGTACTTTTGGAATAGTTGGAATTGAAGCCGGCCTGTCGTGAGTTTGCCTGCATCATGCGTAAGGTGGCAGGAGGGAGCGTTTGTCGTTGGTACTACATTCATGTGGGTGTCCCCGATCCGGCAGCACCCACGCACGCACGTTAGGCATCGGCCCGTAGTCCCGTACGCCGCTGGTACTACTAACGAATGGATAGACGGATCGTGCCACCGAGACCCACCTTCACCCCGCAGGAGCTGGATGGCGTGTTCGCTAGCATGAAACTGGATTCCGCCCCGGCCCCGATGGCCTTTCGGTGGTCTTCATTGAGAAATTTTGGAAAATTCTTAAAGGGCCTATTCTGGCAATTCTTAGTGAGTTCATTCTAAGGAGGACATCCGCTCGGCATTATTTTACTTGTCCCTGAGGTCAATGGAGCCGACACAATCAAGCAGTTGAGGCTGATTGCCATTATTAATGTAATCTTTAAATTTATTGTAAAGGTTTATGCTACGAGGCTATCCCCGATTGCCCATAGAATGGTAGACCGCAGTCATACGGCTTTCATCAAGGGCCGGTGCCTGCACGAAGGAGTGTTGGCACTGCACGAGATTGCTCATGAGCTACGAGTTAAGAAACTGGAAGACTTGCTCCTCAAGCTCGGCTTCGGAAAGGCTTATCATAGAGTGAATTGAGAATTCCTGCGCGAGGTCCTGCTGAGGAAGGGTTTCTCAGCAGGTGTGGTCCATAGTCTGATGCAGCTTGTCCCTGGGGGAAATAACTATTAACATCAACGGTGACGTTAGCCCGTATTTTAAAAATGTATGGGCGGCGGGGGGGGGGGGGGGGGGGGTTGCAGCAAGGAGACCCGCTATCACCCATTCTTTTCAACTTTATTGTTGATGTCCTACTGATTATCCTGGCTAGGGTGAACGAGGCCGCGCACATCTAGGGGGAGGTGTTTCACTTAATACCAAGGGGTGTTATCTATCTGTTATATGAAGATGATACCATGATCTTGATTGAGCTATCGACCAATGGAGTCAGAAATTTCAAATTAGTCCTACTGTGTTTTGAGAATATATCGGGTCTTATGATTAACTTCGCCAAGAGTGAGGTTGTAATGACATCCTGACAGGGGTCAATGATGCAGAAAAGCTAAGGGTAGTTGATAGTCTCAACTGCAACCTTAGTAGACTACCTATGTCTTACTTAGGGCTACCAGTCTCGGATAAAGCTCTCTCAGTGGTGATCTGTTACTTTCTTACGAAGAAGGTGGGTCATAGTGTTGATCCATGGCAGGGTTTGTTTCTGGCATCTGCTGGCAGGCTATAACTAACTAACTACTGCCTCTCGAGCCTCCCGATGTTTGGAATGGGGATCTACCTTCTCCATGAGGTGACGCATGGGTAGATGAATAAGTCCAGGTCTCGCTTCTTTTGGGAAGGTGTGTGCACCAAAAGGAAGTATCACATGATGGATTGGTCCAGGTGTGTAAACCTCGTGAATTTGGTGGCTTGGGAATCATCAACACAAAGTTCATGAAAATTGCTTTGATCCTCAAGTGGAACTAGAAGATCTACCAGAATGCTGAAGATCTATGGGCAGACCTCATTAGAGATAAATACATGGGTGGTTTCTCTCCGTTGGTGCCGACGAAGGGCTCGCAGTTTTGGAATTCCATGTAAAATATTAAATGGTATTTCGAACTGGGGGCTCGGCATCGAGTCCATGATGGAAGGCACACTTACTTCTAGTTGGACCGGTGGACAGGGGCAGGTCCACTACAGGAGCGTTTCACCCCCCAGTTTGACAATTGCGATAACCCATATGCAACGGTAGCAGGGGTTAAGCACGCCGATGGCTAGCGGATTAGGTTTAGAAGGACATTCGTCCTCCTAGAGACGGTGGAGTGAACAATGTTTGTAGGGTTTTTGATCTCCATACCTCTTTGGAGGGGACCGATGAGGTGTCAGGATCCTAGAGGGTTCAGGAGATTAATCTACAAGATCAATCTACTTGAGACTATCGCAAGGGGTGGCAGTCACCCATTTCCTGGAAGTTTGGAGGACAAGGGTTCCTCCTTTAAGATATTTCTATGGAAACTCATTAGAAGTCGTTTACCCTCTGGAGTCCGGGTGCTTAAGTGAAACATGCATTCTAATGGGGATTGTCCACTTCGTGGGGAAAGCGGGGACTGCAATCACATCTTGTTTACCTGTTATCTTGCTAAGTTGATGTGGGAGGGAGTTAGGGAGCTCCTCTAGTGTGACTGGTACCCGACAAGGGCTGGGTAGTTCCTTGCTATCGGGCAGGGTCTTTCAGATACTTTTGTAGGCTAGCTTGGTTTACCTTTGCGACTCAATGTTGGATGCTTTGGAACATTAGAAACAAACTAGTTATTGAAAGGAAGCTTATCAACAACCCTGGTGACGCGATATTTTAAATGTCTACGCATATGCTGAGATGGAGGATTCTGGTCAGACCAAATGACCAGGAGTTGCTAGACGAGGCGATGGGCGAGATTAGGAGACTTCATGCAAGGATGAGGTTTGGATCTTGATGATGGCGCTGGACGACGAGTTAATACCTCCCCGGAGGCTATCTTCCTTTTAGGATGGCAATGTATTCATAGCTTACCTTGGCCTCTTCGTGCTCCTTGTATACCGTTTGTGTGTGTGGATTCAGAACCTGTTGTTTAAAGTCGGGCTTATGGTCTTATGTTTAAAGTAGATTCAGTTAGAGCATCTCCAGCCGCGTCCCCCAAAGCGTCCCCCAAACCGCGCCGGATTGAGCGTTTGGGGAACGTGTTTTGTTCGTGCCGCCTTTGGGGGACGTTGCTGTCTACTGTTGGCTTCTTTTCCTGTAGACAGTGTTGGGCCTCCAAGAGCAGAGGTTTGTAGGACAGCAGCAAGTTTTCCCTTAAGTGGATCACCCAAGGTTTATCGAACTCAGGGAGGAAGAGGTCAAAGATATCCCTCTCAAGCAACCCTGCAATCACGATATAAGAAGTCTCTTGTGTCCCCAACACACCCAATACACTTGTCAGATGTATAGGTGCACTAGTTCGGCGAAGAGATAGTGAAATACAAGTAGTATGAATGTATATGAGTGGTAATAGCAATCTGAATAAAATATGGCAGCGAGCAAACATGTAACAGAACTTGTTGGAAACGGTGTTTCGATGTTCGAAAACAAGGCCTAGGGATCATACTTTCACTAGTGGACACTCTCAACATTGCAATCATAAAGGAATATAAATAAGCACTTCACTATGCTATTCTGAATTACTCTCTGGCAAGATAACGAACTCTAATTCATCATGTAGGCAAACCTTAAAGATGTATTCCCAAGTACTAATAAGCACCCCACGCTGTCACTGTGAGCATTCATAGGAGGTACTAACACACCACAATTTCATAGAGACATCCAACTCAAATCATAACTCAGTGAACAAGTATTCTGTGAAATATAGCCTAAGAGACCCATACGGTGCACACACTGTCACCTTTACACACGTGGGACAAGGAGTCTCCGGAGATCACATAAGTAAAATCCACTTGAATAGCATAACGACATCTAGATTACAAAGCTCATCATATGGATCTCTATCATGTAAGGCAGCTCATGAGATCATTGTATTGAAGTACATGGGAGAGAGAGATTAACCACATAGCTACCGGTACAGCCCTTAGCCTCGATGGAGAACTACTCCCTCCTCATGGGAGACAGCAGCGGTGATGAAGATGGCGGTGGTGTCGATGGAGATGCCTTCCGGGGGCACTTCCCCGTCCCGGCAGGGTGCCGGAACAGAGACTCCTGTCCCCCAGATCTTGGCTTCGCGATGGCGGCGGCTCTGGAAGGTTTCTCGTACCGTGGCTTATTCGTCTCGAAGATTTAGGTCAGGGAGGCTTAAATAGGCGAAGAGTCGGAGTCGGAAGGGCTACGGGGGAGCCACACAACAGGGGGGCGCCCCCCCTTGGCCGCGCCGCCACCATGTGTGGTGGCCCTGGGCCTCTCCTCTGGCCCCTCTTCGGTGCTCTCGAAGCTTCCTTGAAATATAAGATACTGGGCGTTGATTTCGTCCAATTCCAATAATATTTCCTTACTAGGATTTCTGAAACCAAAAACAACAGAAAACAGGAACTGGCACTTCGGCATCTCGTCAATAGGTTAGTTCCGGAAAATGCATAAAAATGACATAAAGTGTGTATAAAACATGTAGGTATTGTCATAAAACAAGCATGAAACATCAGAAATTATAGATACGTTGGAGACGTATCAGTGTCCCCAAGCTTAGTTCCTACTCGTCCTCGAGTAGGTAAACGATAATAAAGATAATTTCTGAAGTGACATGCTACCAACATAATCTTGATCTAATAATGATGTAAAGCATATGAACTGAGATCAAATCACTCAAAGCAAATGTCTATATTGATATAAGAGACGATAATGCAAGAGTTAAACAGGCTAGAAGTTTTCATGAACTATTGCTTTAAAGACATGAAACCGTACAAAGTTCATTAAAGATGTGTTAAGTATCCAGCATAGAATTTCTATCCTTCATTCCAAGCATCAAGTAAATTTTCACAACATAAGAAGGATTCAGTCAAGTAAACATAAACATGAACGTCATGAATCAACTGTTTCGAAGTCTACTCAACCGGTGAGCGCAAGCATTTGGTATTGGCACCAGGATGTTATGGCATAAAGAACGTTAATGGGGGTTTGGAAGGCCAAATGGAAGAAAGTCTTACAAAGCTATAAGTGATTATTAGACAAGAGGAAGTCTTATAATCGAAGCTATGCAAGGAGTAGTGATTGCCATGCAACGGATGCACATAGAGCTATATGTGTATGAAAGCTCTCCAATGTAACTAGTGGGGGTGCATCCAACTTGGTTGCTCACGAAGACCTAGAGCACTTTTGAGGAGGCTCATCATTGGAATATACAACCCAAGTTCTATAGTGTAAATTCCCCACATAGTTATACTAGTAAAACATCAAAACTCTCTCATATGGAGTGTAGGTGCTAAACATGAGCACAAATGATGACTATGAATACTGCAGGTGCTAAAACATGAGCACAAGTGTGGATAAAAGATAGTAATGCTGCCCCCTTTTTCTTTCTTTTCTCTTTTTTTTTCTTTTTCTTTTTCTTTTCTATTTTTTTTCTTTCTTTTCTTTTTCTCTTTTTGATGGCCTCCATGGCTCTTTTCACTTTTAGGGGTAACATCCTAATATGACAACACACTTTTTGGTGCAAATAGCTCATAATGAATAAAACATGCTGTATAAAACTGTATGCCTCTGCCAGTGTAGCAGGATGTGCAATGATCTAGCGTAACATGGGTAAACCACACATCAGTTGTATAGAATCATGCAAAGCAATATATAAATAATGAATGACAACATGGCATGTAATGTAAAATGGAAGTTGCATGGCAATATATCTCGGAACAGCTATGGAAATGCTGTGGTAGGTAGGTATGGTGGCTGTTTTGAGGAGATGTATGGGCTTATGTGTAGGAGAACAAGAGAAAGTCCTCCCACGGGTTTGGATGTACTGGCGAAGTATGCACAATTCTCAATGTGAGCAAAAGGCAATGCACAGTACCGAAGAGGCTAGCAAATTTGGATGGTGGAAGTGCCAAAACCGTAGCTTAACATTAGTTAAAAAGAACTCACAAGCTTATTGCAAACAACTAGCAGGTTCATCATTAAGAGCATGATTAAAATTTACTCCAAGGAGGGCCGTTCACGGTGGCACAAGTACCCCGCTAGCTCCCTCGACCTTCAGCACAACTTAGTTATTACGATGAACTCTCAGACATGGAAAGCTATCAAGTCCAACTATACCTTCAACTATTTAAATAGAGTTTGTAGTACGGCACAAGCTTAAAGACAACAATCCACTACTGATTTTAACTTATTTAAACAAAAAGCCTTACCATCTAAATACCTCAAAACGTTTGCGAAGAATCAAGTTATCAAAGCTCAATGATCTACAAGATTATGCAAGTATTTCATTACCACTACCACATGCAACATTTCCTGGACCGACCAAATAACAATGAACGAAGCAGTTTCAACCTTCGCCATGAACATTAAAAGCTAAGAACACATGTGTTCATATGAACTGATACGTCTCCAACGTATCCATAATTTCTGATGTTCCATGCTTGTTTTATGACAATACTTACATGTTTTGCTCGCACTTTGTAATGTTTTTATGCGTTTTCCGGAACTAACCTATTAACAAGGTGCCACAGTGCTAGTTCCTGTTTTCTGCTGTTTTTGGTTCCAGAAAGGCTGTTTGGGCAATATTCTCGGAATTGGACGAAACCAACGCCAAACATCTTATTTTTCCCGGAAGCATCCAGAACACCGAAGGAGAGTCGGAGAGGGGCCAGGGGGCCACCACACAACATGGCGGCGCGGCCCCAGGCCTGGCCGCGCCGGCCTAGTGTGAGGGGGGCCCAGGCGCCCCCTTGCGCCGCCTCTTCGCCTATTTAACCCCTCGCGACCTAAAACCTCGATACCTTTGACGAAACTCCAGAAAGACAATAACTCCAGGGGCGCTGCCGGGACGGGGAAGTGCCCCCGGAAGCCATCTCCATCGACGCCATCGCCTCCATCATGCTCCGTGAATAGTTCCCCCATGGACTACGGGTTCTAGCAGTAGCTAGTTGGTATTCTCTCCTCCATGTACTTCAATACAATGATCTCATGAGCTGCCTTACATGATTGAGATCCATCTGATGTAATCGGTGTTGTGTTTGTTGGGATCCGATGGATGATACATTATGATTAGTCTATCTATAAAGTTTGTGAAGTTATTGTTGCTGCAATCTTGTTATGCTTAATGCTTGTCACTAGGGCCCGAGTGGCATGATCTTAGATTTAAACTCTATACTTATTGCTTAGATTGTATCTACAAGTTGTATGCACATGTCACTGTCCGGAACCAAAGGCCCCGAAGTGACAGAAATCGGGACAACCGGAGGGGATGGCGGTGATGTGAGGATCACATGTTTTCACGGAGTGTTAATGCTTTGCTCCGGTACTCTATTAAAAGGAGTACCTTAATATCCAGTAGATTCCCTTGAGGCCCGGCTGCCACCGGCTGGTAGGACAAAAGATGTTGTACAAGTTTCTCATTGCGAGCACGTATGACTATATATGGAAAACATGCCTACATAATTAATAATCTTGATGTTCTGTCTTAATGCTTTGAATCCTATCAATTGCCCAACTGTAATTTGTTCACCCAACACTTGTCACTTATTGGAGAGTTACCACTAGTGTAGATCGCTGGGAACCCCGGTCCATCTCTCATCATTATATACTCGTTCTATATGTCATTGGGAGTAGTATCAACTACTTTCTGGTACCATTGCTCCTGTGCTACTGCTGCTGTGTTACTGTTACTATTGCTCTCATATTACTGCTACTTTCACATCACCCCTGTTACTAGTGCTTTTCCAGGTGCAGCTGAATTGACAACTCAGTTGTTAAGGCTTATAAGTATTCTTTACCTCCCCTTGTGTCGAATCAATAAATTTGGGTTTTACTTCCCTCGAAGACTGCCGCGATCCCCTATACTTGTGGGTTATCAAGACTGTTTTCTGGCGCCGTTGCCGGGGAGGCATAGCTCTACTCATAAGTTCACCTGGGGAGACACTCTACCTCTCTCTCTGTTTTTATTTTATTTTATTTTGTTTTGTTTTGCTTAGTTTACTTTTGTTTAGTTTATTTGTGCTTAGTTTATTTCTGTCTAGTATTACTTTGCTTAGTTTCTTTTTGTCTTGTTTTATTTTTCTCATATACCCAAAAATCCATAAAAATTTGAAAAACCTAAAAATTAAAAACTGCTGTTATGGGAGAACCCACAACGTACTTGGAGCTTATAGAATATTATAATAATTATAGAGAATCAAGAACTGGTAAAGTAATGAGTGCTATGATAGAAAAATTGAATACAATTGTTAAAATTTTGCTTAAATGCCATGATATAAATTGTTGCTCAAAGAGGATACTAAACATCTTAAATTTCAATGTGGCTTTAGTGAAGAAGTTTTAATTAAGAACTATAATTGGAATAACTATATTCATCTTGGGTTCGAAGAAGTAGAACAATTTGTCATATTTATGGGAGCCTCTGAGATAGAATCCTTCATGGCTAAAAATTATGAAACTTGTGTTGTTTGTAAGGACCTTAAAGATTATGTCTCTTCTATCCTTAATTTTTGCATAGAAAGCTATAGTGATAATCCTTATATCATTGATTATAAAGAGAGACTCATTAATGCACAAGAATGCACTCACAATTTGCAGGAACCTGTGGAAGAAGAAATTGATGAACCTGAAGGCTCATTGGATGAAAAAGAGGAGGAAATTGATGAACCTGAAAGCTCATTGGATGAAAAAGAAGAGGAGAGTGATGAACAAAAGGAGGAAGAATGGATTAGCTACCCATGCCAACCTTCTAATGAGAGTAACTCTTTATCTCTTACACTATTTGATTGTCCTCCATGCTTACCGAAAGAGGTTGAATGTTATGTTCCTGTGGATTCTCTTGAAATATTCCCTATGTGTAAAACTTATGAGAATAATTATGCTACTGTTATCTATGATAATCCATGCTATTTTGATAAATCTTATGATAATGCTTTGTTTGTGTCTGATGTCGAAATGCATGGTACAAAAGAGTTTTGCGTAGCAAATGTTTATGATAAAGCTCTTGATGATGGTCCTATGTTACTTGATAATATTAATTGTACTACTAATGAAAATGGGATTGGAGAGTTCTTGACTTTATCTATGAGTCCCATATCTCTTGAGATTGATCAATCATCTTGTTATATTATTGATAAAAGTGGGTTTGAAAGTTTTAATCCCACTATTTTTGAGCTTGATAAGAATTATGTGTTTATGGATCATGCGAAACATGCTTTATGTGATAGTTATATTGTTGAGTTTATTCATGAAGCTACTGAAAATTATTATGAGAGAGGAAAACATGGTGGTAGAAATTTGCATGGTACTAAAACACCTCTCTACATGCTGAAAATTTTGAAGTTACTCTTGTTTTATCTTCTTATGCTTGTCACTTTGTTCTTCATGAATTTATTTGTGTACAAGATTCCTATGCATAGGAAGTGGGTTAGACTTAAATGTGTTATCAATTTGCTTTTTGATGCTCTCTTTTGCTTCAACTCTTATTTCTTGCGAGTGCATCATTAAAATTGCTGAGCCCATCTTAATGGCTATAAAGAAAGAACTTCTTGGGAGATAACCCATGTGTTTATTTTGCTACTGTTTTGTTGTGTTTTGGAAGTTGTTACTACTGTAGCAACCTCTCCTTATCTTTATTTTATTGCATTGTTGTGCCAAGTGAAGCCTCTAATAGAAGGTTGATACTAGATTTGGATTTCTGCGCAGAAACAGATTTCTATCTGTCACGAATTCTGGTCAGATTCTCTGTAGGTAACTCAAAAAATTCTGCCAATTTACGTGCGTGTTCCTCAGATATATACGCAACTTTCATTAGTTTTGAGTTTTCTGATTTGAGCAACGGAAGTACCTCTTTAAAATTCGTCTTTACTGGCTGTTCTGTTTTGACAGATTTTGTCTCTGTTTTTTGCATTGTCTCTTGTGGACTTTAAGCAAGGCTTTCTAGACGTGGAGAGCTGTAGCTAATGTTTTATTGAGTTATTGCAATGTGTCACTACAGGACCAAGGTGAATTCAAATTTTTTGAGTACTAACCCCTCTAATGAAGTTTATGAGAAGTTTGGTGTGAAGGAAGTTTTCAAGGGTCAAGAGAGGAGGATGATATATGATCAAGAAGAGTGAAAAGTCAAAGCTTGGAGATGCCCCCGTGGTTCATCCCTGCATATTTCAAGATGACTCAAGCGTCTAAGCTTGGGGATGCCCAAGGCATCCCCTTCTTCATCAACTTATCAGGTCACTTCTATTGAAACTATATTTTTATTCGGTCACATCTGATGTGCTTTACTTGGAGCGTCTGTGTGTTTATTTTTGTTTATGTTTGAATAAGATCGGATCCTAGCAATCCTTGTGTGGGAGAGAGACACGCTCCGCTTTTTCATATGAACACTTGTTCTTCGTTTTACTTTTAATGTTCAATGATAAAAGTTGGAAGCTACAGCACTTATGGTTATTTGGTTGAAAATAGAAATTGCCTCATATTGACTTGGATAATTTGACACTTGGCAATTGTTTTGAGCTCTCAAGTAGACCATGTTTAATTTCATGCATCATGTAGTTTAAACCTATTAGTGGAGAACTACCGTAGAGCTTGTTGAAATTGGTTTGCATGATTGGTCTCTCTTAAGGTCTAGATATTTTCTGGTAAAAGTGTTTGAGCAACAAGGAAGACAGTGTAGAGTATTATAATGCTTGCAATATGTTCTTATGTAAGTTTTACTGTACCGGTTCATACTTGTGTTTGCTTCAAACAACCTTGCTAGCCTAAGCCTTGTACTGAGAGGGAATGCTTCTCGTGCATCCAAATCCTTGAGCCAAAACTTATGCCATTTGTGTCCACCATACCTACCTACTATGTGGTATTTCCTGCCATTCCAAGTAAATACTTCATGTGCTACCTTTAAACAATTCAAAATGCTTCTCAATTTGTGTCAATGTTTTATAGCTCATGAGTAAGTATGTGGTGCTTTATCTTTCAATCTTGTTGGGCAACTTTCACCAATGGACTAGTGGCTTCATCCGCTTATCCAATAATTTTGCAAAAAGAGCTGGCAACGGGGTTCCCAGCCCCAATTAATCACATGTAGACACTCCTCCATGGTATGTGAATGATTGGTAGGCACTCGAGGCTTCGGTTATCCATGGCTTGAGAAAGCAAAGGTGGGGAGGAGTGTCATCTAAATAAAACTAAAATAAAAAAAAAGACACTCCTTCATGGTATGTGATTGTTGGAAGGCACCCGAGGATTCGGTTAGCCATGGTTTGTGAAAGCAAAGGTTGGAAGGAGTGTCACCCAAAAATGAAAACATCATGGGAGCCGCTCTTTGAAGGTCTGTCTGGCAAGGGGGTTAGAGTGCCCACTACCATTCGTTGACAACAACAAACACCTCTCAAAACTTTACTTTTATGCTCTCTATATGATTTCAAAACTCGAAAAGCTCTAGCACATGATTTTATCCCTGCTTCCCTCTGCGAAGGGCCATTTTTTTACTTTTATGTTGAGTCAGTTTACCTACTTCCTTCCATCTTAGAAGCAAACACTTGTGTTAACTGTGCATTGATTCTTACATAATTGCTTATTTGCATTCATCATATTACTTTATGTTGACAATTATCCATGAGATATGCATGTTGAAAGTTGAAAGCAACTGCTGAAACTAATATCTTCCTTTGTGTTGCTTCGATGCCTTTACTTTGAATTTATTGCTTTATGAGTTAACTCTTATGCAAGACTTTTGATACTTGTCTTGAAAGTATTATCCATGAAAAGTTTTGCTATATGTTATCTATTTGTTAGCAACTATAGATCATTGTCTTGAGTCACTTCATTCATCTCATATGCTTTATAATAGTATGATCAAGGTTATGTAAGTAGCATGTCACTACAGAAATTATTCTTTTTATCGTTTACCTACTCGAGGACGAGTAGGAACTAAGCTTGGGGATGCTGATACGTCTCCAACGTATCCATAATTTCTGATGTTCCATGCTTGTTTTATGACAATACTTACATGTTTTGCTCGCACTTTGTAATGTTTTTATGCGTTTTCCGGAACTAACCTATTAACAAGGTGCCACAGTGCCAGTTCCTGTTTTCTGCAGTTTTTGGTTCCAGAAAGGCTGTTCGGGCAATATTCTCAGAATTGGACGAAATCAACGCCAAACATCTTATTTTTCCCGGAAGCATCTAGAACACCGAAGGAAAGTCGGAGAGGGGCCAGGAGCCACCACACAACATGGCGGCGCGGCCCCAGGCCTGGCCGCGCCGGCCTAGTGTGAGGGGGGCCCAGGCGCCTCCTTGCGCCGCCTCTTCGCCTATTTAACCCCTCGCGACCTAAAACCTCGATACCTTTGACGAAACTCCAGAAAGACTCCAGGGGCGCCGCCGCCATCGCGAAACTCCAATTCGGGGGACAGAAGTCTCTGTTCCGGCACCCTGCCGGGACGGGGAAGTGCCCCCCGGAAGCCATCTCCATCGACGCCATCGCCTCCATCATGCTCCGTGAGTAGTTCCCCCATGGACTACGGGTTCTAGCAGTAGCTAGTTGGTATTCTCTCCTCCATGTACTTCAATACAATGATCTCATGAGCTGCCTTACATGATTGAGATCCATCTGATGTAATCGGTGTTGTGTTTGTTGGGATCCGATGGATGATACATTATGATTAGTCTATCTATAAAGTTTGTGAAGTTATTGTTGCTGCAATCTTGTTATGCTTAATGCTTGTCACTAGGGCCCGAGTGGCCTGATCTTAGATTTAAGCTCTATACTTATTGCTTAGATTGTATCTACAAGTTGTATGCACATGTCACTGTCCAGAACCAAAGGCCCCGAAGTGACAGAAATCGGGACAACCGGAGGGGATGGCGGTGATGTGAGGATCACATGTTTTCACGGAGTGTTAATGCTTTGCTCCGGTACTCTATTAAAAGGAGTACCTTAATATCCAGTAGATTCCCTTGAGGCCCGGCTGCCACCGGCTGGTAGGACAAAAGATGTTGTACAAGTTTCTCATTGCGAGTACGTATGACTATATATGGAAAACATGCCTACATAATTAATAATCTTGATATTCTGTCTTAATGCTTTGAATCCTATCAATTGCCCAACTGTAATTTGTTCACCCAACACTTGTCACTTATTGGAGAGTTACCACTAGTGTAGATCGCTGGGAACCCCGGTCTATCTCTCATCATTATATACTCGTTCTATATGTCATTGGGAGTAGTATCAACTACTTTCTGGTACCATTGCTCCTGTGCTACTGCTGCTGTGTTACTGTTACTATTGCTCTCATATTACTGCTACTTTCACATCACCCCTATTACTAGTGCTTTTCCAGGTGCAGCTGAATTGACAACTCAGTTGTTAAGGCTTATAAGTATTCTTTACCTCCCCTTGTGTCGAATCAATAAATTTGGGTTTTACTTCCCTCGAAGACTGCCGCGATCCCCTATACTTGTGGGTTATCATGAACCAGCGGAGCGTGTCTCTCTCCCACACAAGCATTTATTCAGAGAATGAAAATAACAAAAACGAAAATAAAAGCACACAGACGCTCCAAGTAAAGTACATAAGATGTGACGGAATAAAAATATAGTTTCAATAGAAGAAACCTGATAAATTGTTGATGAAGAAGGGGATGCCTTGGGCATCCCCAAGATTAGATGCTTGAGTATTCTTGAAATATGCAGGGATGAACCACGGGGGCATCCCCAAGCTTAGACTTTTCACTCTTCTTGATCATATATCATCCTCCTCTCTTGACCCTTGAAAACTTCCTCCACACCAAACTCGAAACAAACTCATTAGAGGGTTAGTGCATAATAAAAAATTCACATGTTCAGAGGTGACACAATCATTCTTAACACTTCTGGACATTGCCCAAAGCTTCTGAAAGTTAATGGAACAAAGAAATCCATCCAGCATAGCAAAAGAGGCAATGCGAAATAAAAGGCAGAATCTGTCAAAACAGAACAGTCCGTAAACACGAATTTTTCTGGGGCACTAAACTTGCTCAGATGAGAAAACTCAAAACTAATGAAAGTTGCGTACATATCTGAGGATCACTCACGTAAATTGGCAGATTTTTCTGAGTTACCTACAGAGAACCCTGCCCAAATTCGTGACAGCAAGAAATCTGTTTCTGCGCAGAAATCCAAATCTAGAATCAACCTTCTATTAGAGACTTCACTTGGCACAACAATGCAATAAAATAAAGATAAGAAGAGGTTGCTACAGTAGTAACAACTTCCAAGACTCAAATATAAAACAAAAATGCTGTAGTAAAATAAACACATGGGTTATCTCCCAAGAAGTGCTTTCTTTATAGCCATTAAGATGGGCTCAGCAATTTTAATGATGCACTCGCAAGAAATAAGAGTTGAAGCAAAAGAGAGCATCAAAAAGAAAATTCAAAACAAACTTAAGCCTAACCCACTTCCTATGAAAATAAATCTTGTAAATAAACAAATTCATGAAGCATAATGCAACAAGCATAGAAAGACTAGACAAGCGCAACTTCAAGATTTTCAGCAAAAAGAGAGGTGTTTTAGTAACATGAAAACTTCTACAACCATATTTTTCTCTCTAATAAAGATTTTCAGTAGCATCATGAACAAACTCAACAATATAACTATCAAATGAAACATTATTATCATGAGCTACATGCATAAAATTATTACTACTCCCAACAAAAGCATAGTCATTCTTATTAATTGTAGTGGGAGGAAATTCAACAAAGTAGCTATCATTATTATTCTCATCAAGTGTAGGAGGCATAGTATAATCATAATAAAATTTATCCTCCATAATAGGTGGCACCAAAAGACCACTATCATTATAATCATCATAAACGGGAGGCAAAGTATCATCAAAGAAAATTTTCTCCTCCATGCTTGGGGGACTAAAAATATCATGCTCATCAAAACCAGCTTCCCCAAGCTTAGAACTTTCTATATCATTAGCAACAATGGTGTTCAAAGCGTTCATACTAATATCATTGCTACTAGCATGCAAATAAGGTTCCATAGGTTTTTAAATTTTCGCATCAAACAATCCATGTCTTAACTCAGGAAATAGATTAAAAAGCTCACTGTTATTTTTCATTATGCCTAACTAGTGAACAAGAAACAAAAAGATGCAATTGCAGGATCTAAAGGAAATAACTTCGAGCACTCACAACGGCGCCAGAAAATAACTTAGTTACCTGGGACCGGAGTGTGAATGCCTTTTACCTTTCCTCCCCGGCAACGGCGCCAGAAAATAGCTTGCTGTCTACTGTTGGCTTCTTTTCCTGTAGACAGTGTTGGGCCTCCAAGAGCAGAGGTTTGTAGGACAGCAGCAAGTTTTCCCTTAAGTGGATCACCCAAGGTTTATCGAACTCAGGGAGGAAGAGGTCAAAGATATCCCTCTCAAGCAACTCTGCAATCACGATACAAGAAGTCTCTTGTGTCCCCAACACACCCAATACACTTGTCAGATGTATAGGTGCACTAGTTCGTCGAAGAGATAGTGAAATACAAGTAGTATGAATGTATATGAGTGGTAATAGCAATCTGAATAAAATATGGCAGCGAGCAAACATGTAACAGAACTTGTTGGAAACGGTGTTTCGATGTTCGAAAACAAGGCCTAGGGATCATACTTTCACTAGTGGGCACTCTCAACATTGCAATCATAAAGGAATATAAATAAGCACTTCACTATGCTATTCTAAATTACTCTCTGGCAAGATAACGAACTCTAATTCATCATGTAGGCAAACCTTAAAGATGTATTCCCAAGTACTAATAAACACCCCACGTTGTCACTGTGAGCATTCATAGGAGGTACTAACACACCACAATTTCATAGAGACATCCAACTCAAATCATAACTCAGTGAACAAGTATTCTGTGAAATATAGCCTAAGAGACCCACACGGTGCACACACTGTCACCTTTACACACGTGGGACAAGGAGTCTCCGGAGATCACATAAGTAAAATCCACTTGAATAGCATAACGACATCTAGATTACAAAGCTCATCATATGGATCTCAATCATGTAAGGCAGCTCATGAGATCATTGTATTGAAGTACATGGGAGAGAGAGATTAACCACATAGCTACCGGTACAGCCCTTAGCCTTGATGGAGAACTACTCCCTCCTCATGGGAGACAGCAGCGGTGATGAAGATGGTGGTGGTGTCGATGGAGATGCCTTCCGGGGGCACTTCCCCGTCCCGGCAGGGTGCCGGAACAGAGAATCCTGTCCCCCAGATCTTGGCTTCGCGATGGCGGCGGCTCTGGAAGGTTTCTCGTACCGTGACTTATTCGTCTCGAAGATTTAGGTCAGGGAGGCTTAAATAGGCGAAGAGTCGGAGTCGGAAGGGCTACGGGGGAGCCACACAACAGGGGGGCGCCCCCCTTGGCCGCGCCACCACCATGTGTGGTGGCCCTGGGCCTCTCCTCTGGCCCTTCTTTGGTGCTCTGGAAGCTTCCTTGAAATATAAGATACTGGGCGTTGATTTCGTCCAATTCCGAAAATATTTCCTTACTAGGATTTCTGAAACCAAAAACAGCAGAAAACAGGAACTGGCACTTTGGCATCTCGTCAATAGGTTAGTTCCGAAAAATGCATAAAAATGACATAAAGTGTGTATAAAACATGTAGGTATTGTCATAAAACAAGCATGGAACATCAGAAATTATAGATACGTTGGAGACGTATCAGACGTCGCTCCCCAGCCGCGTCCCCCAAACGCCTCCGCCAAACATTTAAAATACTTTTTTTGGCATTTTTATTTCAATTTCCACAAACTAATACATAATTGGGAACGTGGTTTACACGAAGACACAGTTTGGAATATGGTTTTCCACAAACTAATACATAGTTTGAACCGTCGTGGACACAAATATTAAATTTTCCAAAGAAACTAAACCTAACTAAGCCGTGCGTCGAAGGTTTCCTGTGTTCGCTGCTAAGAAAGAACACTCGAGGGCACAGCCAGTCACCTAAACTGGAAAATCCAGCGGGGGGGTAGTGCCCTTGTTGGTTCTACTGATGAGGCGAACATCCAGAAACTTCTGTGCACGTGTTCGCTGCGAAGAAACAACATTCAGTCGTCCTCCTCATCGGTGCTGTCGCCGTGGTAGCCCCGGCGGCAGCGCGTCTCGTCGAAGACCTTGACGCTCATGTCCTTGTCGCCGAAGTAGGAGAACAGGAGGATGAAGCCGACTTCGAGGCTGTGGTGCTGCGCGAACTTCTCCCAGCTAATGTTGAGGTACATCTTGCCGCGAGCGTCGTAGATCACGTCGACGATCCACCGGTAGTAGCCGCACGCAGCCTCCCGCAGATGCATCGTGCGCGGGCGGTCTTCGCCGGTGACGTAGTCGGCGAAGGAGTCCAACAGCCTCTGGATGCCGCGCGGGTCGCCCTTGAGGATGAGGACGAACTCGAACAACACGTCCGGCTCCACGTCCATCTCCGGCGATGAAGCCGACGGCGTGGGAGGCGACGGCGAGAGTTCACCTCTGTCGCGGCCACGACCACGACCACGACCACGGCCGCGAGGTCGGCCTCCGCCTCAGCAGACATAGCGTCGAGTCTTTGTTGAGATGGTGGCGGCTAGGGTTTGGGAGAGAGACGCTAGGGTTTGTGTGTGAGAGGGACGATGAGAGGCGGCCCTTTTATAGGCCGGAGGGAGGCGGAGGAGCGGTGGAGCTCATTAACGCCGGCACGCAGAGCTAGGCGCGACGGGACGCGTCGTTGCGGCTCTGCGGGAACTGCACCATCGCTGCGCGCCAATAACTTCCGTCGTGAGGTAGGCGACGGTTAGGTTAAAATTTATTGTGCCACTGATGAGTCAGTCCCGCCACTCCCCGCCTAGCTTTTCGGTGTGTCCGGCGTCCCCGGTGCGTCCCCTGTGGGACGGGGACGGGCTCGGGACGCCGGACACCGTATCGGGGCGCGCCGGACAAAAATGGGCTTTGGGGGACGCGGCTGGAACGATTTTTTGGTCCGGTGCGCCCCAAATCCCTTTGGGGGACGTTTTGGGGGACGCGGCTGGAGATGCTCTTATGACTTGCAAGTGAAACGGCAAATAATCCTATTAGATCAGGTCTATACTCCTACCAAATTAGACCAATTTTAGAGGATGACTGGTGAGAGAAGGAAAACTAATCGCTTCCGTAAATAACGTCTCACGGTGAAGACTTGTCCGGCCGCCGTGTTCCGCCATTGCTCTTGGTCCATGCGGTGACCCAGCATACCACTGCATGTTGTAGTATACAAGTCGTTGATATGATCTTTGCGAAGGGACTTCTTCACAATTTGCCATATCCCTCAGAGTGGTACAACAGAAACATTGCAGGTCATAACACTCCATACTTTATTACAATCATTGTCTTAACAAGTTGGTATTCTCACAGGTCCTATGAGAACACCCTAAGATACTACTTTAGTACGATTACAACTCATAACAAATATAAGAGAGCTCAACAACTTATTTAGGTAAGTTCTACGTTGCTCGGCTCTATGATGCTAGGGTATGTCACTACTCCTCCACCTCCGTGTCATCTGGTCCGTAGACTATCCCATAGTCTACGCCTTCCACTCCGCCAGTAAGATCAGGTTCTTCGTAGACCAGCTCGTAACTTCCTTCTGGTGCTCCATCGTTGATGGCCTCCACTTCCGGATCACAGTCTAGCAAGGGTGTCGAAAGAAAGTGAGTATAGGGGTACTCAGCAAGTTCTAAAAGAGTAAAAAGGTGTTTGATGCACTAGCTACGACCATTGATCAGGAAATCGCAGGTCAATGCATGTTTTGAAATCATTTCTTCAAAAGGTTGCTTTTATTATGAAAACTATGCCCGTCAGTCTTCACAGGTTGACTAGAACTTCGTGGAGTTCCTTTCTGCCCGCGTTCGCGATTCCTTCCGGAACAAGGAGTGACAGCCACAATTTGATACACTCTGCAGAGGTGCGTTACTTTTCCCACAAGAGATCTCACCCTTTTTGCCATCCGCAGGGACTTGCCCCCGTTCACACTTCCTTTGGTGTGAGGCCAGGTATAAAGATCCAAGCCCACATCGCCTTCTCCGCGACTGCAAACCCACCCTTTTGTCCAACCGTACACCCTCAGTAGACTCCCCCCGATAATACGGCTTTACTCACGGTGTACTCCGGACAATCCTTCATAGATGGTAGAGCTTATCATCACTAATGGATGGGGATTTAAAAGGATATACCAACCTATTGCGGAAGTGACTCCAACACCCCACCGGCTCTACCAATCCGTTGGCGTGCAGAAGGGAAAAGATATAGCTGGCTTCCCCAGAGCCATTATAGATCTCATGGTCAACGCGATTTGTACGGCGCTAGAATCACTGGACGGCATTGGTAATTAATCCTAGGGTGATATAACCCATTGCAATGGAACCTCCACCATATCAACACATACCATGGTTCCATTGCCAGCCACATAGTCATATTCATAGTTGGAAAGTAACATTTCATTTGCGATGCAGGAATGATAAGTATATAGCTTTGCATTAAAGTAGTAGAAAATACTCAAGTTGACATGAGCAAGGGTGAACTTGCCTGTGGACTGCGAGATAGTGCAGTTCAATGCAGTTGATGGAACCTGGACCTCGGGTTCTGTAAGAAGCATCATTGTCCGGTAAGGACAATGTTATAAAATCCAAATAATGCAATCATGGATGTATTATTTTATGTTGATTCCCTTTACCCCGCTGAGTTATAGCAATTTAGGGTTGCGTTTAAGATTTATGTCTTTGACAGTAATTTACAATTGATTTAAAAGTATAAATCATTTTAATTCACACAAAGTACAACAATTCAAAGTAAAACTATTTTACTTGATTATTTCCTTAATCATTCCAAAAATAATTTGAAATTATAGAGTTACCTCTATAGTTTTTGGAATAAAAAGGAATATAGTATTTTTTTCTTGGAAAAATACCTTTTTCCAATAGAAATGACTTGGAATAGTAGAATTTCATTTTGAAATGTTTGAAAATAAGTATTTGAACTTATTTGATATTTTTCCTTGAATTTTAAATACAAGGAAATAATAGTTTAAAATTCCAAGTTATTATTTAAATTCTTAAAATTCATAATTTTGAATTTATTTCATAATTTCCATTTCATATTTTATTCTTGTTAAGATTTATTTTTCATTCATTAATCCAATTTTTAATGGATTTTTAGAGTTGTATTTGATTTACTAAAAATTGGTAAAGTTTTGGCCTTTTTTTAAATGTTAAAAGTCCAAAATACCCCCCTGGACCCATATTGGGCCCAGCCCATTTACCTAAACCCAGGAACAGCCCAATAAGGCTAATCCCTTATGGGTTCGGTGGCGCCGAACGGCCCACCACTCTCTCACTCACTCGGCCCTCTCTCTCTCTCGTTCACCTCTAACCCTAGCCTCTCTGCGACGCCGTGGCGATGGCGTCGCCGCCATGGCCGCCGCCTCGCTCCGGCCAGCTCCGTGCTCCCCCGCCGTAGCCACCTACCGAACTAGAACTGCCGCGTGCAGATCTATCGATCTGTTCGCGTGGTTTTCCCCTTCTCTTCCTCTCCTGGCAAATCGCCTCCGTTCTGGATCTCGCGGAGATTCGCCTCGATGAACTCCGGCGAGCTCTCGTCCTCACCGACGATGGGTGCGCTCCTGGGGTTGACCTGGTGCGGGTGCTGCTCGCAGTAATCATGCCGTCGCCTCAGGTGCTCGCTACGGTGGTGTTGGGTTCGTGTTTGGTTTGCCGGCGTAACGTCGGCGCCTACCCTGGACTTGCAGCTGTTAGGGCCGCGCGAGCACTGCCTCGCCATGCCCTAGCTTCTGCTTCCAGGCGCAAGTAAGTTGCTGCACTTCCTCTTCCTCTTCTGTGCGCCTCCCATGCTTCTGTTCTTCTTCCTCCTCATGCTCTGTTGCTCTCTGGTGATCCTGTGATCACACAGAGCTATGCTATAGCTCCTCAATCCTCATGTGCTTCTATCTACTGCAAGCTCATGGCCAAATTGCCAGTTACTGGTACTGACCAATGTTGCTTTGCTTGCTATTCATGCTGTGCTTGCTTACCTTGCTGTTCCTAGCATGCCCTGTACTTGCCATGCTCTGCTGTGCTTGCTCAAAAGCTTGCTATGCCATGTTATGCTTGATTATGACTTGCTTGTGCTTACTGGCATATCATGCTTGCTTGTCTAGGTGTACTTGTGATGCATCAGTGACACTTGTGTGTGTGCCAGTGGTGTCTGTGATATGCTTCAGTTCTTCCTATGCAAGCCAATGATCCATTGGATCATTCTTTGCTTGTTGGCTAGTTACCCTGTGTAGCTTGACTTGATTCAATTGATCCATTTGATCAGTTAATTGTCAGTGATGGCTTACTGATTGATTCTGTGGCTAAGTAATTCAATTACCTTGTGATGCTGAAGCTCAAGCATCACTATGCTGTTGCTTACTTAAGCTACTGGACTTGCTCCAGTGACTATGGTGCAGTGATTAAACTGTGTTGCTTAATAGTATGATACTGTCAGTGCTAAGCATGGATCTGTGATAAATTCATGCTTGAATTAATTAAACTATGATGAACTGCTTATGCAGTAATGATTTAAATGACTTGCTTGCAAATGATTTGGCTATTTATGAGTGTCTAGCAAGCAATTGAATCTGAATCCATTCTTGGATAATGATGTGCTATATTTGGCTGTCATTTAAATGGTGCTTAAGTGTGATGTGACCTCAGTAGCCTTGCTACTGATTGGTTGCTCACCTATTTAGTTGGATCTTGTGGCTACTCAACCTTTGCTTGCATATTTGGGAATCATACTTGATATGAATGCCAATATGTTTGCCTGATGAAAATCTAGGGTTACTGATGGTTCATAGCTTAGGATTTACTGTGTAGTCTTAGTTGCTACTCCTTGCAATTCATCTACTGGTGCTATCTGTGCATGTGATCTGGCTATGGTGTGCATCTGTGCATGTGTGCTAGTTTCTGTGTACAAGATCTGTACCTAGATGCTTTTCATTTTTAGTAGCTTTTTGACTGGCAGTGATCCTTGGTGAAAACCAAGTGATGATCTACCCATATGAGCATCTACTCATCCCATGCTTATTTCATGCATATGATGGATCAGATCCATTGGATCTGTCCAGGAACTTGGTATACCTTGTTCCAGCTCCTAGTGTGAAATATTTGGTTGATGCAGACTTGGGATTTCTGTGCAGAGCCCTTCACCTCCAGTTTCTGGTTGATCTTCTCAGGTCACCATGATTCCTGGTGGCTAAGTTGGTTGTGTTGGTTTATGTTCTTGAGTATGAACTGGATGAACTGGTGCTTGTTCTTGCTTCACCCTTACCTGGTGATTTGCATTTCTGGTCGACTGTCATGGTTCTAGGGTTTGTGTGCTATTTATATGGTCTCTACTTCTTCCCTGGCCATGACACACAAGCTCATTTACTTTATGACTCACCCCTTGCATTGCCTTGCTGTTGCTTGCCTAGCAACAGCCTTCATATGGTGAAACTTGAGCCCCTGTGGCTTGCTCAGTGTTGGTCTGCCTATGTTTATCTGGTGCTATCCAGGATTTTGGACAAGCACAAGTGTGCTGTGACAGTTTGCACTGTCCAAACTGAATCTTGTGTTATTTTGCTAACTGTCCAAACTGAACCTTGTGTTAACACTTATATTCTGGCTAGTTCTTGTTCTCTGTTTTATTTTGCAGGTCTGAATTATGCTATGGCCAGAAGATCATCCTCAAGACACTTTAGCCTAGGTTTAGTTTAGAATAAACTTGTAATTTTCCTTTTCTTTTTATTCTGTTTATTATGTCACAATTCTTGTATCAAGAATATTGTAAAGACCTTGTATATGTGTTGTATATCAATAAAGCTCAAGTTTTGGTTTATGAGCTTTGTATTATGTAATGTTTACATTCTTGACTAAATATGGTATTTGATATTCATTTTGAAATTCAAAGTGATTTGAATTTTGTATCTTGTGTTTGAATTTTAAATTCATTGTTTATATTGTGTGATGTTTATAGTTAAATGTTTAACACTTATCAAATGCAATTATTCCCCAAAGTAACAAGATACAAAAGAGATCATGTCGAAATTTCCCTAACTCACATTGCCTAACCCTAAGTGCAAAATGAGAGAGAACCTCGATCCCTCTTAGGTTTAGTTGCAATAAGGCGCGAAAATTTCCCCCGTTTTGCGATGAAATGCACATCCCATTTCTAAACCTACCCTTCGTTGTTCCTATGTTCTGGGTTATTACAGCCTCTCCCCCTTAACAGAAAATTCGTCCCGAAGTTAAGATTGGTACCTGAACATCTCGGGGTAAGACTTCCTTAATTCTTCTTCCGTCTCCCAAGTTGCTTCTCCCTCAGGATGATGTTGCCATTGAACTTTGCAGTATTTGATTGCTCTGTTTCTTAACTTCTTCCACTGTACTTCTAAGATCTTTTCTGGTCTTTCCACATAAGTTAGGTCAGATTGCAATTCTATTTCTTCATATGTAATGGGATCATCCGGTGCCTTCAAACACTTCCTGAGTTGTGAAACATGAAACACATTCTGAACTTGACTTAGTTGTGCTGGTAACTCCAACTCAAAAGCTGTTCCTCTATTCTGACTGAGTATCTTAAATGGTCCTATATATCGAGGACTTAATTTTCCTTTCACTCCGAACCTCTTAAGTCCTTTCATTGGGCTAACCTTTAAATAAACCATGTCTCCCACTTTCGGTTCCCAATCTCTTCTTTTCAGGTCGGCGTAACTCTTCTGACGACTCTGAGCTATTTTGAGTCTATCCCGGATCACCTCGATGACTTCTTGTCTCTCCTTGATGTAGTCCGGTGTAAACTCCTTGTTTTCTCCGGTTTCAAACCAACAAATTGGTGATCGACACTTTCTTCCGTACAATGCTTCGTACGGTGCCATCTGGATGCTACTCTGATAACTATTGTTATATGAGAACTCCGCTAAAGGTAAATGATCCTCCCATGAGCCTCCAAAGTTCAGAGCACAAGCTCTAAACATGTCCTCAAGTATCTGATTGGTTCTTTCGGTTTGTCCTCCGGTCTGTGGATGATATGCTGTACTGAAATCTAACTTGGATCCCAAAGCTTCTTGTAGTTGTTTCCAAAATGCTGATGTGAAAATTGAACCTCTATCTGAGACTATCTTCTTTGGTACTCCATGCTTACTCACAATCTCCTTCACATATATATCCACAAGCTTCTCTGCAGTATCTTTTGTGTTTACGGCTATGAAATGAGCACTCTTGGTAAGTCTGTCCACTATTACCCATATCATATCTTTCTTTTTACTAGTCATTGGTAGACCAGTAACAAAATCCATTCCGATTTCATCCCATTTCCATTCCGGTATCTCTAGTGGTTTGACTAATCCCGCAGGACTCTGATGTTCTGCCTTCACTCGTTGACATGTATGACATTCCGAGACATATTGTGCTATTTCTCTTTTCATGTTGTTCCACCAGAACATCTCCTTCAAATCCATATACATCTTAGTACTTCCCGGATGTATTGAATAAGGGGTTTCATGTGCTTCCTTTAATATGATTGACTTCACTTCTGGATCATCCGGTACACATATCCTTTTCTGGAAGTATAATGAATCAAAATCCCCTAGATGGAATTCCGATGGTCTTCCTTCTCCAATCCTCTTGATTTCCTCTTGTATGAACAAATCATCCGCTTGTTTCCGGATAATCTCATATTTCAAATCTGAATACATCTCATCCATAATCCTCATGGTTGCTATACTTCCCTTATCATCACCTTGAATAAACAAAATCTGAGCCTCCTCTAATTCTTTCCGAAGTTCCTTTGGAATCTCCCATTCCGTAGGTTGATTCTCCGTACTCTTCCTACTTAGGGCATCTGCTACTACATTAGCCTTGCCTGGTGTATAGTTGATCTTAAGGTCGTAATCCTTAATCAACTCTAACCATCTCTTCTGTCTCATGTTTAATTCCTTCTGGGTGAAGAAATATTTCAAACTTTTTTGATTGGTGTATAACTCACACTTGGATCCATATAGAAATTGTCTCCAACTCTTCAGAGCATACACAACTGCCGCTAACTCTAGATCATGTACTGGGTAGTTGTGTTCATGTGGTTTCAACTGTCTTGATTCATAAGCTATTACCTTCCGATCTTGCATAAGAACACATCCAAGTCCATTCTTGGAAGCATCACAATACACCGTGTAATCCTTTCCAGGTTCAGGAACTGCTAACACCGGTGCTGTGGTTAACTTATCTTTGAGTGTTTAGAAGCTGGCTTCACACTCATCAGTCCACACAAATGGAGTATTCTTCTTGAGTAACTTGGTCATTGGTCCTGCAATCTTCGAAAATCCTTCTATGAATCTCCGATAATAGCCTGCCATACCAAGAAATCCTCGTATCTCCTTAGCATTTTTAGGTGATTTCCATTCCAATACGGACTGAACCTTGCTTGGATTCACCGCTATGCCTTCTTTGGTTATGACATGTCCAAGAAATTCAACACTATCTAACCAAAATTTGCACTTACTAAACTTTGCATATAGCTGATGTTCTCTCAAAGTTTGCAGAACTATCTTCAAATGCTTGGCATGTTCTTCTTTATCTTTGGAATAGATTAGAATATCATCTATGAACACTATCACAAACTTGTCCAAGTACTTCATGAATATCTTGTTCATCAAATTCATGAAAATTGCTGGTGCATTTGTTAGTCCAAATGGTACAACCAAATATTCATGGTGTCCATACCTTGATACGAACGCTGTTTTTGGTACATCCTCCTTCTTGATCTTGATTTGATGGTATCCTGACCTTAAATCTATCTTCGAGAAGACTCCAGCTCCTTGAACTTGATCAAAAAGGTCTTGGACTCTAGGTAAAGGATACTTGTTCTTGATAGTTACATTGTTCAAATTTCTGTAATCTCCACACATTCTCTTTCCGCCATCTCTTTTATCCACAAAAATAACTGGTGTACCCCATGGTGACACACTTTCTTGAATGAATCCCCTCTGTTCTAACTCATCAATCTGAGCTTTCAGTTCCACTAATTCCTTTGGCCCCATCTTATATGGTGGTTGTGCTATTGGTGCTGTGCCTGGAATCAGATCAATTGTGAATTCTATCTCTCTATCGGGTGGCATCCCCGGTAGTTCCTTAGGAAATACATCCTGAAACTCATTCACTACAGGAATATCTTCAATTCTCACCTCCTTCAGACTATTGAGTTCCAATCCGATCTCCAACTCACTGTACTTATCTCCTTGGAACACTATTCGACCTCCGATGGAGTTGCGAAGTGATACTGTTTTGTCTCCACAGTTAATCACCGCTCCATTTTCTGTCAACCAATCCATTCCTAGGATGACTGATATGTCCTTCATGGGTATGATGAATAGGTCCGCGAAATACACACAGTCACATATGGTTAGGACTTGTGCTTCTTTCACGTGGGTTACTAAGATCGTTCCCCCCGCGGATAGAACAGTTATAGGAGTTTCTAACTTAGAACATCTAAGCCCGAATTTTTTCACAAACTCCAATGCAAGAAATGATGTGGTTGCTCCAGTATCAAATAATACTTTGCCAGGATGAGTAAGAATGCTTAGCGTACCTAAGACTGTTTGATCCGACTCTTCCGCTTGTTCCAAAGATGTGCAATTCAGCTTTCCATAAGGCTTTCCCCTCTTGTTGTTGTTGTTGTAGTTGCGGTTGCTGTTGTTGTTGTTGTTGTTGCGGTTGTTGTTGTTGTTGTTGTTTCCACCTCGTCCTCCAGAGCTCTGTCCGCTCCAAGACGCCTTGTTTGGACAATCCGGCTTGATGTGACCTTCCTTCCCACAACCATAACAGATGATTCTGGGTTTCTGACAATCCTTCTGCAAATGACCTCTCGGGCCACAATTGTTGCAGATGATCTGGTTGATTGGATTCTGACTCTGACCTCCCCGGTTGTATTGATTACCAGTAGTAGGTCGGTATCGGGGTTTGAAACTCCGATCAGGTGTTGGTTTACTGATTGGGTACTGCCTTGGCTCGATACGAGCCCTCTTCCTTCTGTCTTCCTGGACTTGCCGATAATCATCCTCGAAAGTGATTGCCGAGTCAATCAGTTCCTGGAATTCGGCAGTCCGTGCCAACCTCAGTTGCATCTTCATGTATGTATTCATGCCTTTCATGAACCGCTTCTTTCTCTTCTCCTCTGTATCTACATCCTCAGGTGCATACCTGGATAGCCTGTTGAAATCCCGAACATACTGCATGATGGGTGCAGTATTCTGTCTTAGTTCTTCAAACTCCCTCTTCTTCAGCTCCACCACGCTGTCCGGAACATGAGCCTCCCGGAACTTCTTCTTGAACTCCTCCCAGGTGAACACCTTATCAGGAGGGTGTACTGCTACAAGATTCTCCCACCATGACGCTGCTGGTCCTTGATGCGTGTAGTTGACACGTCCGTTGGGAACCCCAAGAGGAAGGTGTGATGCGCACAGCGGCAAGTTTCCCTCAGTAAGAAACCAAGGTTTAATCGAACCAGTAGGAGTCAAGAAGCACGTTGAAGGTTGATGGCGGCGGGATGTAGTGCGGCGCAACACCAGAGATTCCGGAGCCAACGTGGAACCTGCACAACACAAGTAAAGTACTTTGCCCCAACGAAACAACGAGGTTGTCAATCTCACCGGCTTGCTGTAACAAAGGATTAGATGTATAGTGTGGATGATGATTGTTTGCAGAAAATAGTAGAACAGTATTGCAGTAGATTGTATTTCAGTATAGAGAATTGGACCGGGGTCCACAGTTCACTAGAGGTGTCTCTCCCATAGATAAACAGCATGTTGGGTGAACAAATTACAGTTGGGCAATTGACAAATAAAGAGGGCATGACCATGCACATACATATTATGATGAGTATAGTGAGATTTAATTGGGCATTACGACAAAGTACATAGACCGCTATCCAGCATGCATCTATGCCTAAAAAGTCCACCTTTAGGTTATCATCCGAACCCCCTCCAGTATTAAGTTGCTAACAACAGACAATTGCATTAAGTATTGCGTGTAATGTAATCAGTAACTACATCCTCGAACATAGCACCAATGTTTTATCCCTAGTGGCAACAGCACATCCATAATCTTAGAGATTTCTGTCACTTCCCCAGATTCACGGAGACATGAACCCACTATCGAGCATAAATACTCCCTCTTGGAGTTACAAGCATCTACTTGGCCAGAGCATCTACTAGTAACGGAGAGCATGCAAGATCATAAACAACACATAGATATAAATTGATAATCAACATAACAAGTATTCTCTATTCATCGGATCCCAACAAACACAACATATAGAATTACAGATAGATGATCTTGATCATGTTCGGCAGCTCACAAGACCCGACAATTAAGCACAATGGGGAGAAGACAACCATCTAGCTACTGCTATGGACCCATAGTCCAGGGGTAGACTACTCACACATCACTCCGGAGGCGACCATGACGGCGTAGAGTCCTCCGGGCGATGATTCCCCTCTCCGGCAGGGTGCCGGAGGCGATCTCCTGAATCCCCCGAGATGGGATTGGCGGCGGCGGCGTCTCTGGAAGGTTTTCCGTATCGTGGCTCTCGGTACTGGGGGTTTCGCGACAGAAGCTTTAAGTAGGCGGAAGGGCAGGTCAGGGGGCCACACGAGGGCCCCACACCACAGGTCGGCGCGGCCAGGGCTTGGGCCGCGCCGCCCTAGGGTGTGGCCACCTCGTGGCCCCACTTCGTCTCCTCTTCGGTCTTCTGGAAGCTTCGTGGCAAAATAGGACCCTGGGCGTTGATTTCGTCCAATTCCGAGAATATTTCGTTACTAGGATTTCTGAAACCAAAAACAGCAGAAAACAGCAACTGGCACTTCGGCATCTTGTTAATAGGTTAGTTCCAGAAAATGCACGAATATGACATAAAGTGTGCATAAAACATGTAGATATCATCAATAATGTGGCATGGAACACAAGAAATTATCGATACATCGGAGACGTATCAGCATCCCCAAGCTTAGTTCTGCTCGTCCCGAGCAGGTAAAACAATAACAAAGATAATTTCTAGAGTGACATGCCATCATAACCTTGATCATACTATTTGTAAAGCATATGTAGTGAATGCAGCGATCAAAACAATGTATATGACATGAGTAAACAAGTGAATCATATAGCAAAGACTTTTCATGAATAGTACTTCAAGACAAGCATCAATAAGTCTTGCATAAGAGTTAACTCATAAAGCAATAAATCAAAGTAAAGGTATTGAAGCAACACAAAGGAAGATTAAGTTTCAGCGGTTGCTTTCAACTTATAACATATATATCTCATGGATAATTGTCAACATAGAGTAATATAATAAGTGCAATATGCAAGTATGTAGGAGCACAGTTCACACAAGTGTTTGCTTCTTGAGGTGGAGAGAAATAGGTGAACTGACTCAACAAGAAAAGTAAAAGAATGGTCCTCCATAGAGGAAAAGCATCGATTGCTATATTTGTGCTAGAGCTTTGATTTTGAAAACATGAAACAATTTTGTCAACGGTAGTAATAAAGCATATGTATCATGTAAATTATATCTTACAAGTTGCAAGCCTCATGCATAGTATACTAATAGTGCCCGCACCTTGTCCTAATTAGCTTGGACTACCGGATCATCGCAATGCACATGTTTTAACCAAGTGTCACAAAGGGGTACCTCTATGCCGCCTGTACAAAGGTCTAAGGAGAAAGCTCGCATCGGATTTCTTGCTATTGATTATTCTCAACCTAGACATCCATACCGGGACAACATAGACAACAGATAATGGACTCCTCTTTTATGCATAAGCATGTAGCAACAATTAATAATTTTCTCATATGAGATTGAGGATATATGTCCAAAACTGAAACTTCCACCATGGATCATGGCTTTAGTTAGCGGCCCAATGTTCTTCTCTAACAATATGCATGCTTAACCATAAGGTGGTAGATCTCCCTTACTTCAGACAAGACGAACATGCATAGCAACTCACATGATATTCAACAAAGAATAGTTGATGGCGTCCCCAGTGAACATGGTTATCGCACAACAAGCAACTTAATAAGAGATAAGGTGCATAAGTACATATTCAATACCACAATAGTTTTTAAGCTATTTGTCCCATGAGCTATATATTGTAAAGGCGAATGATGGAATTTTAAAGGTAGCACTCAAGCAATTTACTTTAGAATGGCGGAGAAATACCATGTAGTAGGTAGGTATGGTGGACACAAATGGCATAGTGGTTGGCTCAAGTATTTTGGATGCATGAGAAGTATTCCCTCTCGATACAAGGTTTAGGCTAGCAAGACTATTTGAAACAAACACAAGGATGAAGCGGTGCAGCAAAACTCACATAAAAGACATATTGAAAACATTATAAGACTCTACACCGTCTTCCTTGTTGTTCAAACTCAATACTAGATATTATCTAGACTTTAGAGAGACCAAATATGCAAACCAAATTAGCAAGCTCTAGGTGTTTCTTCATTAATGGGTGCAAAGTATATGATGCAAGAGCTTAAACATGAGCACAACAATTGCCAAGTATCACATTATCCAAGACATTATAGCAATTTACTACATGTATCATTTCCAATTCCAACCATATAACAATTTAACGAAGAAGAAACTTCGCCATGAATATTATGAGTAAAGCCTAAGGACATACTTATCCATATGCTACAGCGGAGCGTGTCTCTCTCCCACAAGTGAATGCTAGGATCCATTTTATTCAAACAAAACAAAAAACAAAAACAAACCGACGCTCCAAGCAAAGCACATAAGATGTGATGGAATAAAAATATAGTTTCAGGGGAGGAACCTGATAATGTTGTCGATGAAGAAGGGGATGCCTTGGGCATCCCCAAGCTTAGACGCTTGAGTCTTCTTAGAATATGCAGGGGTGAACCACCGGGGCATCCCCAAGCTTAGAGCTTTCACTCTCCTTGATCATATTGCATCATACTCCTCTCTTGATCCTTGAAAACTTCCTCCACACCAAACTTAGAACAACTCATTAGAGGGTTAGTGCACAATCAAAATATACATGTTCAGAGGTGACACAATCATTCTTAACACTTCTGGACATTGCACAAAGCTACTGAAAGTCAATGGAATCGAAATATCCATCGAACATAACAAAACTGGCAATGCGAAATAAAAGGCAGAATCTGTCAAAACAGAACAGTTCGTATTGACGAATTTTATCGAGGTACCAGACTTGCTCAAATGAAAATGCTCAAATTGAATGAAAGTTGCATACATATCTGAGGATCACTCACGTAAATTGGCATAATTTTCTGAGTTACCTACAGAGAAAACAGCCAAGATTCGTGACAGCAAAGAAATCTGTTTCTGCGCAGTAATCCAAATCTAGTATGAACTTTACTATCAACGACTTTACTTGGCACAACAAAACACTAAACTAAGATAAGGAGAGGTTGCTACAGTAGTAAACAACTTTCAAGACACAAAATAAAAACAAAGTACTGTAGTAAAAACACATGGGTTGTCTCCCATAAGCGCTTTTCTTTAACGCCTTTCAGCTAGGCGCAGAAAGTGTGTATCAAGTATTATCAAGAGATGAAGCATCTTCAGCGGGGTTTGGAGTTTTCTCAACCATGCATAGTATATTGGATACATAAGTTTCAGCGGCTCCCTTTTCATTAGTCTTGGGCTTGCTACTCTCATCAAACAAATTTTCAGGAACAAGCCAAGCATAGTTATTTACTAGTGCATCATTCATCGCTAGGAGCTTACATGGTATTGGTGCTTTGATCTCCCCACCATCATTAATATTATTAGTGTACTTTATTCTATCCATATCCATCTTTTCAAGGAGACTAACAAAATTGGTATAAGAACCAAGCATATTATATTTAGCAAAGACCTTTCTAGCCTCTCTTGCTATACCACCAAATTCTCTAAGAAGGGTTTCTAAAACAAAATCTTTCTTTTCCCCTTCTTCCATATCACCGAGTGTAAAAAACATGTGTTGGATTATAGGATTGAGATTAACAAATTTAGTTTCCATCATACGAACTAAAGCAGCAGCGGCAATTTCATAAGTAGGAGCAAGTTCTACCAAGTGTCTATCTTCAAAATCTTCAACGGTACTGACATGATTGAAAAATTCTTCTATATTATTTCTCCCAATTATAGACCCACGTCCTACCGGTATGTCTTTCATGGTAAAATTAAAAGGAAACATGATGAATCAAGTAAAGTAAATGCAAGTAACTAATTTTTTTGTGTTTTTGATATAGCAAACGAGATAGCAAATAAAGTAAAACTAGCAACTAATTTTTTTGTATTTTGATTTAGTGCAGCAAACAAAGTAGTAAATAAAACTAAGCAAGACAAAAACAAAGTAAAGAGATTGAGAAGTGGAGACTCCCCTTGCAGCGTGTCTTGATCTCCCCGGCAACGGCGCCAGAAATTTGCTTGATGCGTGTAGTTGACACGTCCGTTGGGAACCCCAAGAGGAAGGTGTGATGCGCACAGCGGCAAGTTTCCCTCAGTAAGAAACCAAGGTTTAATCGAACCAGTAGGAGTCAAGAAGCACGTTGAAGGTTGATGGCGGCGGGATGTAGTGCGGCGCAACACCAGAGATTCCGGTGCCAACGTGGAACCTGCACAACACAACCAAAGTACTTTGCCCCAACGAAACATCGAGGTTGTCAATCTCACCGGCTTGCTGTAACAAAGGATTAGATGTATAGTGTGGATGATGATTGTTTGCAGAAAACAGTAGAACAGTATTGCAGTAGATTGTATTTCAGTATAGAGAATTGGACCGGGGTCCACAGTTCACTAGAGGTGTCTCTCCCATAGATAAACAGCATGTTGGGTGAACAAATTACAGTTGGGCAATTGACAAATAAAGAGGGCATGACCATGCACATACATATTATGATGAGTATAGTGAGATTTAATTGGGCATTACGACAAAGTACATAGACCGCTATCCAGCATGCATCTATGCCTAAAAAGTCCACCTTTAGGTTATCATCCGAACCCCCTCCAGTATTAAGTTGCTAACAACAGACAATTGCATTAAGTATTGCGCGTAATGTAATCAGTAACTACATCCTCGAACATAGCACCAATGTTTTATCCCTAGTGGCAACAGCACATCCATAATCTTAGAGATTTCTGTCACTTCCCCAGATTCACGGAGACATGAACCCACTATCGAGCATAAATACTCCCTCTTGGAGTTACAAGCATCTACTTGGCCAGAGCATCTACTAGTAACGGAGAGGATGCAAGATCATAAACAACACATAGATATAAATTGATAATCAACATAACAAGTATTCTCTATTCATCGGATCCCAACAAACACAACATATAGAATTACAGATAGATGATCTTGATCATGTTCGGCAGCTCACAAGACCCGACAATTAAGCACAATGGGGAGAAGACAACCATCTAGCTACTGCTATGGACCCATAGTCCAGGGGTAGACTACTCACACATCACTCCGGAGGCGACCATGGCGGCGTAGAGTCCTCCGGGAGATGATTCCCCTCTCCGGCAGGGTGCCGGAGGGGATCTCCTGAATCCCCCGAGATGGGATTGGCGGCGGCGTCTCTGGAAGGTTTTCCGTATCGTGGCTCTCGGTACTGGGGGTTTCGCGACGGAGGCTTTAAGTAGGCGGAAGGGCAGGTCAGGGGGCCACACGAGGGCCCCACACCACAGGTCGGCGCGGCCAGGGCTTGGGCCGCGCCGCCCTAGGGTGTGGCCACCTCGTGGTCCCACTTCGTCTCCTCTTCGGTCTTCTGGAAGCTTCGTGGCAAAATAGGACCCTGGGCGTTGATTTCGTCCAATTCCGAGAATATTTCGTTACTAGGATTTCTGAAACCAAAAACAGCAGAAAACAGCAACTGGCACTTCGGCATCTTGTTAATAGGTTAGTTCCAGAAAATGCACGAATATGACATAAAGTGTGCATAAAACATGTAGATATCATCAATAATGTGGCATGGAACACAAGAAATTATCGATACGTCGGAGACGTATCAGCATCCCCAAGCTTAGTTCTGCTCGTCCCGAGCAGGTAAAACGATAACAAAGATAATTTCTGGAGTGACATGCCATCATAACCTTGATCATACTATTTGTAAAGCATATGTAGTGAATGCAGCGATCAAAACAATGTATATGACATGAGTAAACAAGTGAATCATATAGCAAAGACTTTTCATGAATAGTACTTCAAGACAAGCATCAATAAGTCTTGCATAAGAGTTAACTCATAAAGCAATAAATCAAAGTAAAGGTATTGAAGCAACACAAAGGAAGATTAAGTTTCAGCGGTTGCTTTCAACTTATAACATGTATATCTCATGGATAATTGTCAACATAGAGTAATATAATAAGTGCAATATGCAAGTATGTAGGAATCAATGCACAGTTCACACAAGTGTTTGCTTCTTGAGGTGGAGAGAAATAGGTGAACTGACTCAACAAGAAAAGTAAAAGAATGGTCCTCCATAGAGGAAAAGCATCGATTGCTATATTTGTGCTAGAGCTTTGATTTTGAAAACATGAAACAATTTTGTCAACGGTAGTAATAAAGCATATGTATCATGTAAATTATATCTTACAAGTTGCAAGCCTCATGCATAGTATACTAATAGTGCCTGCACCTTGTCCTAATTAGCTTGGACTACCGGATCATCGCAATGCACATGTTTTAACCAAGTGTCACAAAGGGGTACCTCTATGCCGCCTGTACAAAGGTCTAAGGAGAAAGCTCGCATCGGATTTCTCGCTATTGATTATTCTCAACTTAGACATCCATACCGGGACAACATAGACAACAGATAATGGACTCCTCTTTTATGCATAAGCATGTAGCAACAATTAATAATTTTCTCATATGAGATTGAGGATATATGTCCAAAACTGAAACTTCCACCATGGATCATGGCTTTAGTTAGCGGCCCAATGTTCTTCTCTAACAATATGCATGCTTAACCATAAGGTGGTAGATCTCCCTTACTTCAGACAAGACGAACATGCATAGCAACTCACATGATATTCAACAAAGAATAGTTGATGGCGTCCCCAGTGAACATGGTTATCGCACAACAAGCAACTTAATAAGAGATAAGGTGCATAAGTACATATTCAATACCACAATAGTTTTTAAGCTATTTGTCCCATGAGCTATATATTGTAAAGGCGAATGATGGAATTTTAAAGGTAGCACTCAAGCAATTTACTTTGGAATGGCGGAGAAGTACCATGTAGTAGGTAGGTATGGTGGACACAAATGGCATAGTGGTTGGCTCAAGTATTTTGGATGCATGAGAAGTATTCCCTCTCGATACAAGGTTTAGGCTAGCAAGACTATTTGAAACAAACACAAGGATGAAGCGGTGCAGCAAAACTCACATAAAAGACATATTGAAAACATTATAAGACTCTACACCGTCTTCCTTGTTGTTCAAACTCAATACTAGATATTATCTAGACTTTAGAGAGACCAAATATGCAAACCAAATTAGCAAGCTCTAGGTGTTTCTTCATTAATGGGTGCAAAGTATATGATGCAAGAGCTTAAACATGAGCACAACAATTGCCAAGTATCACATTATCCAAGACATTATAGCAATTTACTACATGTATCATTTCCAATTCCAACCATATAACAATTTAACGAAGAAGAAACTTCGCCATGAATATTATGAGTAAAGCCTAAGGACATACTTATCCATATGCTACAGCGGAGCGTGTCTCTCTCCCACAAAGTGAATGCTAGGATCCATTTTATTCAAACAAAACAAAAAACAAAAACAAACCGACGCTCCAAGCAAAGCACATAAGATGTGATGGAATAAAAATATAGTTTCAGGGGAGGAACCTGATAATGTTGTCGATGAAGAAGGGGATGCCTTGGGCATCCCCAAGCTTAGACGCTTGAGTCTTCTTAGAATATGCAGGGGTGAACCACCGGGGCATCCCCAAGCTTAGAGCTTTCACTCTCCTTGATCATATTGCATCATACTCCTCTCTTGATCCTTGAAAACTTCCTCCACACCAAACTTAGAACAACTCATTAGAGGGTTAGTGCACAATCAAAATATACATGTTCAGAGGTGACACAATCATTCTTAACACTTCTGGACATTGCACAAAGCTACTGAAAGTCAATGGAATCGAAATATCCATCGAACATAACAAAACTGGCAATGCGAAATAAAAGGCAGAATCTGTCAAAACAGAACAGTTCGTATTGACGAATTTTATCGAGGCACCAGACTTGCTCAAATGAAAATACTCAAATTGAATGAAAGTTGCGTACATATCTGAGGATCACTCACGTAAATTGGCATAATTTTCTGAGTTACCTACAGAGAAAACAGCCAAGATTCGTGACAGCAAAGAAATCTGTTTCTGCGCAGTAATCCAAATCTAGTATGAACTTTACTATCAACGACTTTACTTGGCACAACAAAACACTAAAATAAGATAAGAAGAGGTTGCTACAGTAGTAAACAACTTCCAAGACACAAAATAAAAACAAAGTACTGTAGTAAAAACACATGGGTTGTCTCCCATAAGCGCTTTTCTTTAACGCCTTTCAGCTAGGCGCAGAAAGTGTGTATCAAGTATTATCAAGAGACAAAGCATCTTCAGCGGGATTTGGAGTTTTCTCAACCATGCATAGTATATTGGATACATAAGTTTCAGCGGCTCCCTTTTCATTAGTCTTGGGCTTGCTACTCTCATCAAACAAATTTTCAGGAACAAGCCAAGCATAGTTATTTTCTAGTGCATCATTCATCGCTAGGAGCTTACATGGTATTGGTGCTTTGATCTCCCCACCATCATTAATATTATTAGTGTACTTTATTCTATCCATATCCATCTTTTCAAGGAGACTAACAAAATTGGTATACGAACCAAGCATATTATATTTAGCAAAGACCTTTCTAGCCTCTCTTGCTATACCACCAAATTCTCTAAGAAGGGTTTCTAAAACAAAATCTTTCTTTTCCCCTTCTTCCATATCACCGAGTGTAAAAAACATGTGTTGGATTATAGGATTGAGATTAACAAATTTAGTTTCCATCATACGAACTAAAGCAGCAGCGGCAATTTCATAAGTAGGAGCAAGTTCTACCAAGTGTCTATCTTCAAAATCTTCAACGGTACTGACATGATTGAAAAATTCTTCTATATTATTTCTCCCAATTATAGACCCACGTCCTACCGGTATGTCTTTCGTGGTAAAATTAAAAGGAAACATGATGAATCAAGTAAAATAAATGCAAGTAACTAATTTTTTTGTGTTTTTGATATAGCAAACGAGATAGCAAATAAAGTAAAACTAGCAACTAATTTTTTTGTATTTTGATTTAGTGCAGCAAACAAAGTAGTAAATAAAACTAAGCAAGACAAAAACAAAGTAAAGAGATTGAGAAGTGAAGACTCCCCTTGCAGCGTGTCTTGATCTCCCCGGCAACGGCGCCAGAAATTTGCTTGATGCGTGTAGTTGACACGTCCGTTGGGAACCCCAAGAGGAAGGTGTGATGCGCACAGCGACAAGTTTCCCTCAGTAAGAAACCAAGGTTTAATCGAACCAGCAGGAGTCAAGAAGCACGTTGAAGGTTGATGGCGGCGGGATGTAGTGCGGCGCAACACCAGAGATTCCGGCGCCAACGTGGAACCTGCACAACACAACCAAAGTACTTTGCCCCAACGAAACATCGAGGTTGTCAATCTCACCGGCTTGCTGTAACAAAGGATTAGATGTATAGTGTGGATGATGATTGTTTGCAGAAAACAGTAGAACAAAGATGGCAAGAGATTGTATTTCAGTATAGAGAATTGGACCGGGGTCCACAGTTCACTAGAGGTGTCTCTCCCATAGATAAACAGCATGTTGGGTGAACAAATTACAGTTGGGCAATTGACAAATAAAGAGGGCATGACCATGCACATACATATTATGATGAGTATAGTGAGATTTAATTGGGCATTACGACAAAGTACATAGACCGCTATCCAGCATGCATCTATGCCTAAAAAGTCCACCTTTAGGTTATCATCCGAACCCCCTCCGGTATTAAGTTGCTAACAACAGACAATTGCATTAAGTATTGTGCGTAATGTAATCAGTAACTACATCCTCGAACATAGCACCAATGTTTTATCCCTAGTGGCAACATCACATCCACAATCTTAGAGATTTCTGTCACTTCCCCAGATTCACGGAGACATGAACCCACTATCGAGCATAAATACTCCCTCTTGGAGTTACAAGCATCTACTTGGCCAGAGCATCTACTAGTAACGAAGAGCATGCAAGATCATAAACAACACATAGATATAAATTGATAATCAACATAACAAGTATTCTCTATTCATCGGATCCCAACAAACACAACATATAGAATTACAGATAGATGATCTTGATCATGTTCGGCAGCTCACAAGACCCGACAATTAAGCACAATGGGGAGAAGACAACCATCTAGCTACTGCTATGGACCCATAGTCCAGGGGTAGACTACTCACACATCACTCCGGAGGTGACCATGGCGGCGTAGAGTCCTCCGGGAGATGATTCCCCTCTCCGGCAGGGTGCCGGAGGCGATCTCCTGAATCCCCCGAGATGGGATTGGCGGCGGCGGCGTCTCTGGAAGGTTTTCCGTATCGTGGCTCTCGGTACTAGGGGTTTCGCGACGGAGGCTTTAAGTAGGCGGAAGGGCAGGTCAGGGGGCCACACGAGGGCCCCACACCACAGGTCGGCGCGGCCAGGGCTTGGGCCGCGCCACCCTAGGGTGTGGCCACCTCGTGGCCCCACTTCGTCTCCTCTTCGGTCTTCTGGAAGCTTCATGGCAAAATAGGACCCTGGGCGTTGATTTCGTCCAATTCCGAGAATATTTCGTTACTAGGATTTCTGAAACCAAAAACAGCAGAACAAAGAATCGGCACTTCGGCATCTTGTTAATAGGTTAGTTCCATAAAATGCACGAATATGACATAAAGTGTGCATAAAACATGTAGATATCATCAATAATGTGGCATGGAACACAAGAAATTATCGATACGTCGGAGACGTATCAGTCCTGACAACAAATAAGTTGTGTATCTAATCTTCTCCTCATCGTTGCAACCAACGGTCTTCAGCTTCCGTTCCGTATCCATAAGCCAATCTTCAGCGTCCATTGGTTCTGGAGCTGATGTAAACGGTAGTGGTCTTGCATTTTGGAAATCCGATAGAGTTACTCCCTTGCCTTCATTACCCCTATCATTGATGACGTGGGTAAAGAAATCTTGCATGTTCTTGCTCTGGCTTTCCTGGTAACGCCTCCTATCTTCCTCCATTGCCCTCATATACTGTTGGAAGTCTGGGTGCATCATTGGATGTGGTGGTGGTGGTGCATTCTCTGCTCTAGCTGCTGCATCTGCCTCCTCTTTTTCTCTTGCTTCCCGCTCTCTGCGAGCCTCTTCGGTTTCTACTGACGCCATTTCCCCCTAGTCCTGTAACAAAGAGCGATTACTCATAATTACACCATGCAAATGCTTTCTGAGCTCAACTCAATGCCCAGCACTAGTCACACAATGAAATCAAGAAGCAAATACAAAACAAACATTTATTATGCATATACTTTGTATAATACATAACACACTCACAAACTTATATTACATGTGGTATATATAAACCACTTATTTGGCTCAAAGCCCAAGCCAACGGGAATTTAAAATACGTTCTATTACAATACCACCTAGATTACTTTATTCTTCCTTGGAGCTCTACTCCTCGTCATCATAACTCGCCTCCGCGTACATCCCTGGGGTCCATCCGGTACAGCGGTTTGTCCTCCGAACACCGTCCGGAATGAAGGTCCTTCCCGTAGGTATGTAGTCTGAATCGGACGAAGTGCCGAGACAGAGATCTGTCATGCCAAAGTAGCTAGATAAAGACTCATATATATCCCCAGTGGGATACAACTCCTCTTCTTCTGTCATCCATGGAGGATTCCTATTCACTTGACCCCTCATCTTCTTCTTCTTCATTTTCTTGGTTCCAGAACTCTCACCTACGACGTACTGGGATGTTTTGGGTAACCCCATCTCCAAATCTAAAGAAATGGAGTTGGTATCTTTCTCTTCCTGCCCAAAGCTCTGGTTAACATTCTGGTTAACCGCGCCTCCTTCATCCTCTGACTCACAAGTGATGGGTTCTCCTTCATCTCCAAATGGTTCCCCGAAACGCCAACCAGTCGAGTTCTCGATTGGTGACTCCGAGCAGTTTAGGTTCCTGGAATCATCTCCCCCATATCCAGACTCATATGATGCTGACACATGTGGATAATGTGGAACAAAGTTGGGTGTGAGTGGATCTTTATGGGACAACTGGTCACTCAAATCTACATAGTTGTCTAAGCTAAAGAAAGGTGTAGTATGTTGTGGTTGTGCCCTCAAATCACTCATCCGAGTTTGGACTTTATCAGGGTCCGTGAACTCAGCCAGCATGTGGTCAATCTCACATCTCATCTTCATGTGTAAAAGGTACATCGTGGTCAATAGAGACTTACAGCTATCCATGTGCTGTGCTGCAGCTTCAGGACTTCTGCGTGCTAACACCAAATGATTCAGAGTGGGATCCTCATCTTCCTCGGCATGAGGTATATGAGAAAACTCTGAACATAACAGTTCTACTGACTTGTGCTGCCTTATCTCAAGGATTGCCTTGAATAGGCTCATGTGGTAGGCTGTGGTGATAGTTTTGGCTTCTCCGTATGGCATTATACGACTCATCAGCAGTTTTGTCGGTAATTGGACCGATACTCTGCACTTGGCTAGGATTTCCCCATCATAGTAGGTATACTTGATAACAGGTATCCGTGGATCACAATGAAGTTCCTTCAGCATCCCACACAGGAGAGCTGTTATTGGTCCATCATAATCACCGAGCCATCCCTCAACCTTCCTCAAAGTCCTCTTAGGAAAAGTGTTCGCCATTATGGCTGTATACAAAAGCAGAATATTAGTAGTGATAATGCATCATAATAGCTATAATAAAGAATTATCGCACTAAAATATATGGTTTTGCTATTCTCAAGTGAATAATCACCATATTTCTAGAGAATCCTTTACTATTTCTACTAGACTCCTACAGGTTTCTTCCCTATACTAGGTTATTCCAACCTAAGGTCGCAACATTTGCTCTGATACCAGCTGCGGTGACCCAGCATACCACTGCATGTTGTAGTATACAAGTCGTTGATATGATCTTTGCGAAGGGACTTCTTCACAATTTGCCATATCCCTCAGAGTGGTACAACAGAAACATTGCAGGTCATAACACTCCATACTTTATTACAATCATTGTCTTAACAAGTTGGTATTCTCACAGGTCCTATGAGAACACCCTAAGATACTACTTAAGTACGATTACAACTCATAACAAATATAAGAGAGCTCAACAACTTATTTAGGTAAGTTCTACGTTGCTCGGCTCTATGATGCTAGGGTATGTCACTACTCCTCCACCTCCGTGTCATCTGGTCCGTAGACTATCCCATAGTCTACGCCTTCCACTCCGCCGGTAAGATCAGGTTCTTCGTAGACCAGCTCGTAACTTCCTTCTGGTGCTCCATCGTTGATGGCCTCCACTTCCGGATCACAGTCTAGCAAGGGTGTCGAAAGAAAGTGAGTACATGGGTACTCAGCAAGTTCTAAAAGAGTAAAAAGGTGTTTGATGCACTAGCTACGACCATTGATCAGGAAATCGCAGGTCAATGCATGTTTTGAAATCATTTCTTCAAAAGGTTGCTTTTATTATGAAAACTATGCCCGTCAGTCTTCACAAAGTTGACTAGAACTTCGTGGAGTTCCTTTCTGCCGCGTTCGCGATTCCCTTCCCGGAACAGGGAGTGACAGCCACAATTTGATACACTCTGCAGAGGTGCGTTACTTTTCCCACAAGAGATCTCACCCTTTTTGCCATCCGCAGGGACTTGCCCCCGTTCACACTTCCTTTGGTGTGAGGCCAGGTATAAAGATCCAAGCCCACACCGCCTTCTCCGCGACTGCAAACCCACCCTTTTGTCCAACCGTACACCCCCAGTAGACTTCCCCCGATAATACGGCTTTACTCACGGTGTACTCCGGACAATCCTTCATAGATGGTAGAGCTTATCATCACTAATGGATGGGGATTTAAAAGGATATCCCAACCTATTGCGGAAGTGCCTCCAACACCCCACCGGCTCTACCAATCCGTTGGCGTGCAGAAGGGAAAAGATACAGCTGGCTTCCCCAGAGCCATTATAAATCTCATGGTCAACGCGATTTGTACGGCGCTAGAATCACTGGACGGCATTGGTAATTAATCCTAGGGTGATATAACCCATTGCAATGGAACCTCCACCATATCAACACATACCATGGTTCCATTGCCAGCCACATAGTCATATTCATAGTTGGAAAGTAACATTTCATTTGCGATGCAGGAATGATAAGTATATAGCTTTGCATTAAAGTAGTAGAAAATACTCAAGTTGACATGAGCAAGGGTGAACTTGCCTGTGGACTGCGAGATAGTGCAGTTCAATGCAGTTGATGGAACCTGGACCTCGGGTTCTGTAAGAAGCATCATTGTCCGGTAAGGACAATGTTATAAAATCCAAATAATGCAATCATGGATGTATTATTTTATGTTGATTCCCTTTACCCCGCTGAGTTATAGCAATTTAGGGTTGCGTTTAAGATTTATGTCTTTGACAGTAATTTACAATTGATTTAAAAGTATAAATCATTTTAATTCACACAAAGTACAACAATTCAAAGTAAAACTATTTTACTTGATTATTTCCTTAATCATTCCAAAAATATTTTGAAATTATAGAGTTACCTCTATAGTTTTTGGAATAAAAAGGAATATAGTATTTTTTTCTTGGAAAAATACCTTTTTCCAATAGAAATTACTTGGAATAGTAGAATTTCATTTTGAAATGTTTGAAAATAAGTATTTGAACTTATTTGATATTTTTCCTTGAATTTTAAATACAAGGAAATAATAGTTTAAAATTCCAAGTTATTATTTAAATTCTTAAAATTCATAATTTTGAATTTATTTCATAATTTCCATTTCATATTTTATTCTTGTTAAGATTTATTTTTCATTCATTAATCCAATTTTTAATGGATTTTTAGAGTTGTATTTGATTTACTAAAAATTGGTAAAGTTCTGGCCTTTTATTAAATGTTAAAAGTCCAAAATACCCCCCTGGACCCATATTGGGCCCAGCCCATTTACCTAAACCCAGGGACAGCCCAATAAGGCTAATCCCTTTTGGGTTCGGTGGCGCCGAACGGCCCACCACTCTCTCACTCACTCGGCCCTCTCTCTCTCTCGTTCACCTCTAACCCTAGCCTCTCTGCGACGCCGTGGCGATGGCGTCGCCGCCATGGCCGCCGCCTCGCTCCGGCCAGCTCCGTGCTTCCCCGCCGTAGCCACCTACCGAACTAGAACCGCCGCGTGCAGATCTATCGATCTGTCCGCGTGGTTTTCCCCTTCTCTTCCTCTCCTGGCGAATCGCCTCCGTTCTGGATCTCGCGGAGATTCGCCTCGACGAACTCCGGCGAGCTCTCATCCTCGCCGACGATGGGTGCGCTCCAGGGCTTGACCTGGCGCGGGTGCTGCTCGCAGTACTCGTGCCGTCGCCTCAGGTGCTCGCTACGGTGGTGTTGGTTTCGTGTTTGGTTTGCCGGCGTAACGTCGGCGCCTACCCTGGACTTGCAGCTGTTAGGGCCGCGCGAGCACTGCCTCGCCATGCCCTAGCTTCTGCTTCCAGGCGCAAGTAAGTTGCTGCACTTCCTCTTCCTCTTCTGTGCGCCTCCCATGCTTCTGTTCTTCTTCCTCCTCATGCTCTGTTGCTCTCTGGTGATCCTGTGATCACACAGAGCTATGCTATAGCTCCTCAATCCTCCTGTGCTTCTATCTACTGCAAGCTCATGGCCAAATTGCCAGTTACTGGTACTGACCAATGTTGCTTTGCTTGCTATTCATGCTGTGCTTGCTTACCTTGCTGTTCCTAGCATGCCCTGTACTTGCCATGCTCTGCTGTGCTTGCTCAAAAGCTTGCTATGCCATGTTATGCTTGATTATGACTTGCTTGTGCTTACTGGCATATCATGCTTGCTTGTCTAGGTGTACTTGTGATGCATCAGTGACACTTGTGTGTGTGCCAGTGGTGTCTGTGATATGCTTCAGTTCTTCCTATGCAAGCCAATGATCCATTGGATCATTCTTTGCTTGTTGGCTAGTTACCCTGTGTAGCTTGACATGATTCAATTGATCCATTTGATCAGTTAATTGTCAGTGATGGCTTACTGATTGATTCTGTGGCTAAGTAATTCAATTACCTTGTGATGCTGATGCTCAAGCATAACTATGCTGTTGCTTACTTAAGCTACTGGACTTGCTCCAGTGACTATGGTGCAGTGAGTAAACTGTGTTGCTTAATAGTATGATATTGTCAGTGCTAAGCATGGATCTGTGATAAATTCATGCTTGAATTAATTAAACTATGATGAACTGCTTATGCAGTAATGATTTAAATGACTTGCTTGCAAATGATTTGGCTATTTATGAGTGTCTAGCAAGCAATTGAATCTGAATCCATTCTTGGATAATGATGTGCTATATTTGGCTGTCATTTAAATGGTGCTTAAGTGTGATGTGACCTCAGTAGCCTTGGTACTGATTGGTTGCTCACCTATTTAGTTGGATCTTGTGGCTACTCAACCTTTGCTTGCATATTTGGGAATCATACTTGATATGAATGCCAATATGTTTGCCTGATGAAAATCTAGGGTTACTGATGGTTCATAGCTTAGGATTTACTATGTAGTCTTAGTTGCTACTCCTTGCAATTCATCTACTGGTGCTATCTGTGCATGTGATCTGGCTATGGTGTGCATCTGTGCATGTGTGCTAGTTTCTGTGTACAAGATCTGTACCTAGATGCTTTTCATTTTTAGTAGCTTTTTGACTGGCAGTGATCCTTGGTGAAAACCAAGTGATGATCTACCCATATGAGCATCTGCTCATCCCATGCTTATTTCATGCATATGATGGATCAGATCCATTGGATCTGTCCAGGAACTTGGTATACCTTGTTCTAGCTCCTAGTGTGAAATATTTGGTTGATGCAGACTTGGGGTTTCTGTGCAGAGCCCTTCACCTCCAGTTTCTGGTTGATCTTCTCAGGTCACCATGATTCCTGGTGGCTAAGTTGGTTGTGTTGGTTTATGTTCTTGAGTATGAACTGGATGAACTGGTGCTTGTTCTTGCTTCACCCTTACCTGGTGATTTGCATTTCTGGTCGACTGTCATGGTTCTAGGGTTTGTGTGCTATTTATATGGTCTCTACTTCTTCCGTGGCCATGACACACAAGCTCATTTACTTTATGACTCACCCCTTGCATTGCCTTGCTGTTGCTTGCCTAGTAACAGCCTTCATATGGTGAAACTTGAGCCCCTGTGGCTTGCTCAGTGTTGGTCTGCCTATGTTTATGTAATATCCCAGGTAATGGGGTTACAAAAAGAGAGGAAACAGATGTGTGCATTGCATTCATGCATAGAAAATCCCGGGAAATTTCGCGCTTTTGTTTAGAACTATCAAAGTGATCGAAGTTTCTCTTACACTGATGACTTAGGTTTAAATCATCAGGTGAGTGTTATAAATTTTGACATGATCTTTGTTGATATTCAAATTCTGGGGAGAGTAATCTGAATTCACATTTGAATATCGTTTTGGTTCATCATCATTTAAATTGGAATTCGAATTTGAAAGAGAAAAATAAATATAACATGTAATACCAAACTCAAAAGAGAATGCAAAATAGATAAGTAATTTTAAGCCTTAATATCTAACCATCTACAAGTCTTATGTACATAAATAAAAACTAAGAACCAAATATCAGAAGTCGTCAACTAAGTAAATGAAATTACAATAGAACAAGTTATACACGTCCAAGGTATTTAACAATACCAAATTGAGGATAAAGATAATACAACACAATATCAAGGAAATTACAGATTTATTGATCAACACGCAATTATATATTGTTTTTACAAGAGAATAAAATATAAGAATATAAAATACAAGTACAAGTACAAGAAAAGGAAAACAATTCCTAAAACAAAATCTTGAAGCTCATAACCTTCGTCCATGTTCCTAGATCATTTTGTTTAACTTGATCACCTGCAAAACAAACAACAAGAACAAAAAAGTAAAGAAAAGCCAAGTGGCCAGGTTAAAAAAAAATAAGAAATGGAAAAGGAAGATCTTTCCCAGCCGATCTGATCCACAAGGGGAGATGCACTGAGTCACATCCAGCAGCCGTGCAGGCTAACAGCACAGTCACCGTGTGCATGTAAGAGCTGTCAACCAAGGACATGCACTAGGCAGGGTATAAAACAAAAACATGCCGTGCTGTCCAAACATAGCCCTAGTTACATATTTATTTTCAACCCAACGCTCAGAACCAGAGCAACAAGAACTCATCTCAGTTCTTCATCCAAACCATTGGGTCATCACAAATAAATCAAACCAGAGAAAACGCTAGTTAAACCGAACCACAACTGGAAGCTAAAGCTGAAGCAAGGATCATGGTGATATAGCTGAGCCAGGAGGAGCAGGCTCAACTCAAGGAGGAAGAACAACCAGAACATGACGCACCAGATGGGAGAAGCCAGGAGGATCAAGCATGCCACTAGAAGCAAGATCATCATCCAGAAGATCAAACTACAGAAGTGCAGCAGGTATACATCAACTAAAGACCAGGAGGCATATGTTCTTAATTTGCATAAATATCCCGGGGAAAATAAAAGGTTAATATGCAAATCAAGCAAATTCATCTACCCTTCAACTAGAACTTGCCTAGGAGGATTTGATGGATTATTTCTCTCAGATTACAGAGAAGTGCTCTGTTGAATCATCCTCAAGATTAGGAAAGCCACCCAGTAGTATCTGTTCTTAATATCAAGTTTTGCCTCAGCCTATTGCATCATTGGCTAGGCCAAAGAGCAAGTACTAGTATATGTCCTAATCAGATTATAGGAAGGAAATAGTGAGGGGTGAAGAGAGAGTGGTTTGGCAACCAGTACCAAGTAATATGGACAATGACTATGCTCTGTCTAGAAATACTTGTTTAAATCACACAAAAACATCAAAATCACTAGGAAGCAGCAAGCAAAGCATATATTTGCTCTAGATCATATCATAAGCCTCTATATGATCACATGATCCCCAAGAACACTAAATAACACATCCAGAAATCAATCACAGTAAGTTAACATGCTTATAAATATCTGGCAGCAAGTATATAACAGGAATTACATTTCCAAATCATCAAGAACTTGCACAACAATAACAAGAATATTTAAAACAGTAAAGGAAGTATTAATAGGTCATTTAATTGCATGCTTTTGATCAATTAATTGATCTAACACACATTTAGGATGCTAACAATATATTTCAGCACATACTTCTTTCATGTATACACTTATGCACCTTCCATATACATGGAAATGTTTGCTATCTACACTGCACAACACGTATATATTGTTTGAGATGTATGAATGTGGATCATATGCATCTTTGGATGGATATGATCATTTTACCGGCAATAGTACCTATACTACTTCCAAAACATGAAAATCTACAAGAACATCTAGGGAATTGCTTTACCAGATGGCTAAATTAAGTATAGCATCTGTTCATGCAAGTTATACTTACATAGCACATGACTATATCAACCAAAGTGTATCCAAAAGAGTAATTACAATGCTCCTGGGTGATCAAAGGATCACCAGGAACTTCTCTAGAAATTCAATCATCTACAATCAGCAGCCTATAACCATTTGAATGATCTGAACATGTAGCCAACGTTTACGAGTTAGATAGACAGAAAGACCAACACCAGGACCTAGATGAATTATAACTTGCTGTTGTACATACAACTCCAATTATACAGCAGTAGAACCATTAGCACCACCTCCATTACACACAACGTCATGGCTCCATGCCATGAAAAAGGACAACACCACCACTGCCCAATCACGAGATCAAGGTGCACACAGTGAAAGAGACAGGAAGGAAAGAGTAGCTCACCGGGTGGGTGGTGATGTTTGAGTCGACGAGGTAGTCGTAAAGGGCCGGGCAGCCACAGACCTACCGCGGGAGGCCACGGCCAGTCCACGCCGCCGCAGCCGCAGCGGGTGGTGGTCGTCGATGTCGAACCAGGGAGCAGGAGCTCGTGAGATCGCTGTAGAAGTCGTAGACGACGAGGACGAGCTCATGGTCTTCGTTGAGGATGCAGCCAGCGGCGCGGAGGCACTGATGCCGCGCCGGCGAGCCCAAGTTAGGGTTCCACACAGTCGCGCGCGTGCGCGCGGGCAGGAACCATTCGTGGCGGAGAGTAGCCAGCTTGCGACGGAGGTAGCAGTGGCCGGAAATCAGAAATGTCGGAGGCGGCCGACGGCGGCCGGGACGGCAGCAGGCGGCGCCGGAATCGGCCGGCGACGGCCGGAACAGGAGGCGGCTAGGGTTTCGCCTGGTCGCGAGCGCGGGCGAATTCAAGCATCGCGGCGGCAGGGAAACAATGGAGGAGAGCGAGCTGGAGCGGAGCCGGCGACCAGCGGCGGATTCGGCCGGCAGCGCCGGGTCGGCAGCAGGTGGCGGCTCGGTCGCATAAGGGGAACGAGCGGGGGCGAGGTTGTGTTCGTGAGCCTGCGTCTGTGCAGAGAGAGAATGAGCGACAGAGACGTGAGGGGCTGGGCGGTTGGACCGTGTTGGACTCGTGCGGCCACGTCTATGATCTGAATATGTGTATGTACGTGCGTCCTAATTGGCCTAATTAGTTACTCCCTGTGTCCATGTGTGTAGCACTAATACATGGAACTAATATACACACATGTGTAGATTTAATATTTACATGCTAAATAAAACTGTTGACTAATTTAACTTTGCATAGATAAAATTATTCTAAGTATCAAACAAACATTTTTTTTAAAATAAATAAACAATTGTACTTTGAAATATAAAAATATATATTGATGCTTAAGCTGAATTTATGGAATGTTAAAATATTAATTCAACCTCAAACATGTTATAAATATTTTCATAATTATTTAAACATGATTTAATAAATAAAACTTAAGATGTGATTTTTGATTAATAAAAATAATAATCTATAAAAAAAACTAGAATAAAAGGAAATAATTTTAAATTATATTAGTGTACTCATTTACATTTTAATGAATATTTTCTTAAAATTAATTAGTTAATTAAATCCAAAACAATTTAATACTTTAGTAAATTCCTATAAAAAAATGCTAAAAGTAATGTCTTTAAACTTAAATAAGCCATGAGTTGCTATAACTCTATGTTCCAAAAATGACAATAGGAGTTTATACTCACACCTATTCAAACCACACTTAGACCACATGACTTGCACATCCTTGATCCAAATCCAATTGTTTGACTAACTATGCATGACCATGTGTGATTACATGTGAGAACTTTATGAATTAAACCTTAAATAGGAGGTCATACCTAAATCATGTGTTTCTCCTAGACAATCATTCTAATTTATAATGTTAACTCATATACTAATATAACCATAACTTATTAGTATGTGATCATTCCAATGATGTACCTTATGTGCTTATACCCAACTAAACCTTACAAGTACTAAGAAAATTATGAACTATCCTATTTAGGAACCAACAATTTCCTACTTAGTGTATCTAATAGCAAACCCTAGACATCATAAGTCTTCATTGAAATACTTCTTACTACTTAAGTAATATTTTTCTAAAAGTTATTTCTTTGAAGTAAATAAAGACTCATCATCAACCCTGCCTAATAAGACCTATAGACAATAGCCATCTATCACCAGTAAGACATAACCAACTATGGTAGTAACCATGTATAATTAATTACTTAAGATGCTTAATTATGCTTAACTAACCATACGAGCTCTAGATGCTGATGAATCCAACTTTATTGTGATCCATCTAATACTTACTCGAGAAACTAATTGGAACCATATGAAACCATAGGACCCCACAAACCTAATTATCATACTTGTTCTTTATCAAAGAACATGTTCTTCAAAAAGTTATTCTTTTGAAGTATATGCTAAGCAATCATTAACCATGTCATATAGTACTAAAACTGACAACTGTTCTTTACATATTAACATTATGCCAATTATCATTCCTTGTGTGCTACCTTGATCACTATGCTTTAATATACTACTTGTTTATGGTTCTAAGGCAACAATACCCTAATAAGAACCTTGTTTGTGGAATTACTATAAAAGTGCAACACACTCTAAACCAATCATATCAACTCACTAATCCTAAATTATCGGGGTTATGTCACGCTTAGAACGAGTGCATCTCATACTTATGCATTATTGCATCCTTGCCAATATTTTAAACATCGTCCTTACCGGACGATGATGCTATTTAAGAATTTGGAGTTATTACGTATCGAAGACCTTGCCTGCATAATCTTGCAGTCAAGAAAGGCAAGTTCATCACTTGCTCATGTCATTTGAGTATATTTATCAAATTACTTGCAAAGTACTATGATTATCACTATTGCATAAAAACCAAAACCACTATTTTCATAACTATGAATATGACTATGTGGTGGGCAATGGAACCATGGATTGTGTTGATATGGTGGAGGTTCCATTGCAAGGGTTTATATCCATCTAGGATTAAACAACAAATGTCGTCCAGTGATTCTTGTGCCGTAATACCCGTGTTAACCATAAGATCTGGAGTGGGACGGAATAGTCAATTGTATTTCCACCTCTTGTACATCAACGGATGCGCTTTACCGTAGACCCTTGATCCAAGAGAGGACAAGTGGTACCCTTGATCCAAGAGAGGACAAGTGGTAGGGTGGGGGTCCCGATGAAGTCCCCATGGTTATTGCGGTCTATGATGGGTTGCAGCTACCGGCGAAGGAGTTCATGGTAGAGACCTGAACTGTTGTCGTGGTCGGGGGCCATCCTTAATTGGTATAAGAGCACCGGCTGACAAGGTATCAACTCGTCAATGCCTATGGATTGTAGGCTAGGGTTTAGTTGGAAGTAGAGGGTAAGTAAATCTCGAAGGTTTCAGCCGAAAAGTACTCGACGAATATGAAAACTAGGGTTTGCAGACAATGATTCGATTGATTCTTCGTCCCTCGACTCCCCCTTTATATAGGAGGTGGAGCCGAGAGATTCGTGCTATACAAGTTTACAGAGTCCGGGACGGTTTCTAACTCATCCCGCCAGATTACAAACAACACTTCCTATTACAACTCTATCTTTCCTTAGTAAATCTTGGGCTTCCGAATCTTCTTATTCTTCGGGTATTGGGCCTCCAGTAAACCCCGGGTACCATCTTCGGTAGGCCCATTTGGGATGCCTATGTCAGTAGCCCCCGAGATTTTGCTTGAATCGTAGAATCAGGGAAAATCTCCACTGTTTATTTTTATTCGGAAGCTTTAACCTTTTTATACTTCTTCACATAAAATTCTATATTGTACAGGGATAATGGTAGTTGGGGCTAGTTCATCTGACGGATCAGGTACTAGTTAACTGCTCTAGTGGCAATCCGCAAAAACCTACTTCAAAATCACGTCCCTGGACATGATCTCGGGATACTGGTGTAAACTTCGACAGGTGCCGCTTAAGGTCTTACCATTCTGTCGAGTCCCAGTCGAATTTATCGGGTACCTAACGCGTCCGTTAGGATTTTTCTTCGTATCTGTTGATACGGATAAAAGTAGCAGAGCGCAGTCTTTGGCGATGCCACGCCCAGCAGAACGGATCTGGGGTCTTACCTTCGCAAATTTGCGGCATTCAGAAATTGATCGCAACTTCGGCGTTCTGAGAATATATTGTCGAGTGCTTTTCCGGCTGTCGGAATGGCACATTTTATCGAGTCAAATATGACTTATATTGCTCTCCCGATGGGAGTATATGTAGAGTTAATTATAACTCGAAATATACTCTCTTGCTTTTCTATTTTTCCTTTGTTAATTTCATCGGGCACGCGAACAGCGTTCCGATGGGAGTAACTTCGAGGCTACAACCAAGAACTTGTGCTTGGTTGTAGGCTCAACATTTTAGTCCACCTTGTCGCTATATTGTCATTATTTCCCAATATGATCTTTTTCTTCTTCTCTTTTTTTTATCTCTCGGGTGCGCGAACAGCGCTCCCGATGGGAGTAGCCCCCGAGGCTACAGCCAAGAACGTGTGCTTGGTTGTAGGCTCATAATTTCTATATTGCCATAGTCGAAATTGTACTTTTTGTCGAAGTAGCCCCCGAGCATTTGGGGAAAAACTTGTTTTTGATCAAAGGCTCCCGAAGTATTGAATAATTCTTCCTGTCGCCAATCTTCTTTAACTTTTCTTGTCGACATGCTTCCCTTACCCAAATTTACTTCATCCTTCTCGAATAGTCGTGATTTTTCTGCCCTGTGGGTCCATTGCTTCCACCACGTTGACACGTCGTGCAAGTGGGGGACACACGTCCTCCGCTTTTTCTGGCGCACGTACAGTAACGCCTATCTCAAGAAAATACCTTTTTACCCTTGTATCTAGAAGATCTATTCTCACCACACGATTTCTTCATCCAACGGCACACTGCTTCACCCGATTCTTATATAAACCTTTCTTCAACCTCCGTTCATCCCCTCGCTTGCGCCGCTCACCTGTTCCTCTTCGCAAAACTTCTCCTGCGCCCAATCTTTCTCTGATCTTCCGCACTCACACACATTGCTCTGTCATTGCCGTTGATGCCACCGCGCGCGCGTCTGACTCGCCACAAAGACTCCGGAATCCAAGATGGCCGCCGAGGATCTTGAGTGGGAGAGATCCAAAATCTCCAACCAAGACACCAACATCTTTGAAGAGGCTTGGCCTCATGAAGAAGGAGGACGCCATCCGCTTTCCTAGCGAAGAAAGCTACCCCAAGCCTCCAATGGAGTATCGGGTTAGTTTTGTTGATCATCTCATCCGCGGCCTCTCGACCCCAATCCACGATTTCCTCCGCGGTCTTCTTTTTGTTTATGGGATTCAAGCACCAATTGACCCCAATTCCATCCTTCACATTTCTATTTTCATCACACTTTGCGAATGCTTCCTCGGAATCCCTCCCAATTGGGCTCTGTGGAAACGCATTTTACGCCTCCGCCGCAATGGCTCCCACAACGTCACTTATAACATAGGTGGCGTTGTTATCTGTGTTCGTACCGATGTCGACTATTTCGACGTCAAATTTCCGATTCTGTCCAAGGATGGCGCAAAAAGTGGCTCTACATTCACGAAGAAAGCGCCAACTCCGTTGAGCACAACATAGTTCCTTTCGACGGAAGTGCCAAAATTCAGCGCCGCCGCTCCTGCGATGCCGAAGCTTCCGAGGAAGAGAAAAAGGCGACAGAGGCGCTCATGTCTCGTATTCGTCAGCTTCAAAACACTCGAGGCAAAGAGCTGCATGCGGTGTTCAAATCATCGCCTACTTCCTTAGGATTAGAGTGCAGCCTCTTGAGCTCGCAAAAATCCCCTTTGGACGTATTCTGGTAAAAATGATGCCAACAGAATCTCTGGTGATCTTTCCATCAAGGACTTGGAGAAGTTGATTCGAAGACTTTCTCGCCTGGGTAAAGACCCAATTCCTTCCTCTTGTCGCGTGGAACCGTACAGCGCCGCCAATCCACTCCCCGAGGTATTTTGTCTTGCCGAGTTTTTACCTTGTTTTGCACTTTCTCTGCATCTCATTATATTGTCATCTCTTTTAATTTTCCTTCTGGTCACTATTTTTTACAGAACCATCCTACTATGACTTCCCTTCCTCCTCTTCCGGAGGGAGTGGAGAAGTCGAAGAACGAGCCATCGTTGCCGAAGATACTCAAGGTTCTTCTATTCGTGAAAGTGAAGTCGCGGGTTCTCACAAATCTGCGGCTTCTCATGAAAAAGAAGTTGAGTCTGAAGCCAGTGAATCGACGCAATCCCTTCCTCCTGCTGTTTCTCCAAAGAACAAAAGGAAAAGGACTGATGTTGAAGATTCTGGCACCTCTAAGGCTGAAGAAGTTGTTCCTTCTCATCCGAAGGCAGCTTACGATCCTTATGTTGAATCCCTCGTCAGCTCGTAAGTCGTCTTTATTTCTCTCTATTTTTGTACTCGAAATATTTATCTTGTCTTGCTTTTTATGCTGCCGATTTTTTGATTAATAGTGATGACGAGGAAGAAGTTCCAACTACTGACGTGGCTCCTCGGACAAGCACGTCACGTACTGTACTTGCCTCAGACACGCTAGTTGAAGGAGAAGAAACCTCGCCTCCTCAACAAAACGTCGTCACCACTACTCCGCCATCAAGCCCCCTTGCTCCTTCACCAAAAAGGGCAAGGGTTGAAAAGATTATTGAACCTGCCCCTCAGTTGGGCAGTTCGTCGACTCTGCTCCTAGATGATGTAAGCTTGTCGACATCTATATTTTCCTTATTTTGTTTTTTCACACCTTTTCTCTTTTTCATGCCGATGTTTTTCTTTCTGTGTTCACGTTGAACAGCCTATGATCAAGGATCTTCTCCATATCGGTTCCCAATTTATTGGGTACCGTGAATATGCTAATAGAGCCGAAGGTAACGACTTTTGTACTTGCTGTTTTTCCTTGATTTTTTACTCCTGTTGCTTGTCGCGATTTTTGATCTTTCTTCTCTCTTTTTTTCATATTTCGACAGAGAAACTTGCAGAGGCTAACGAACGCGCCGACGCACTTTCTCGAAAACTTGAGCAAAGTGAGGCGGCTCGCAAGAAAGCGGACCTCGCTGCTAGCAAAGCCAAGGCCGAAGCTGATGAAGCCAAGGCGAAAGCTGCTGGTGTCGAGGAACTGCAGAAAAAGCTTAAGGATGCTACAGCTGCTTTAGATGAGCACAAAGCTGCGCAAGCTTCTCGTGAAGAAGGAATCCTCAAGCGCCTGAAGACTCAGAGTCGCCGCACTTTCGGTAATTTTACTGCTCCCTTCTATTTTTATGAGAATCTTTGTTTCTTGTCTTTTCACTAATACTTTGTTTCCTTGACAGTCCAAACAAACCAGGAATTTGATCTGACGAATCCTGTCGATGATCCGGTCCTTGACGCACTTTCCTATCACGGAGCTTCATGGGTCCGAGATTCGTGAAGGTGTATCGAACGCTAACGCAGTATTGTCGGCATTGTTCCCCTACTTCTTCCCGAAAAAGGAGGAGCCTGCGACTTTCCTCAACCTTGCCAAGATGTTCAATACACCGGAAGACTTTGGACTGAAGATGCGCCAAGAGAATATGAAGGTTGCCGTTGAAAACACTGTCGCCTTGGTTGCTGACAGTCGACAGACTATCGACTGGATGAAAGTTGGTGACACCGAGCAAATAGAACAATCAAGGTGGAAGTCGCTGATCAAGGCAGCCAAGCCCAACACGAAGAAGATCTTGGCCTATCTCGGGATTAAGCCAGCGTCGACTCCTAGCTCGTCAAGGCCGGAGGTCTAGTTGCATGCCTCTGTTTTTCTTTGTTTCTTTTGCTTTTGTCGCCAAAGTAGTCGTTTGGCGACACGTATTTCCTTAGCTCCACTGTAATGCCCTTGTAATTATTCCAAGAGATTAATGAAAAACTCTATCTTTGCTTGTCGTTTGATTTTATCCTGTTTATATTTCAGTTGATATTTGATAACTATACTCCAACTTCCGCTCCTTCCAATGTGTCGCCTTCTTCTTCTCGCGCGAGGAGAGCTTTTGCTGATATCGCACTGTCGACGATACCTTGTCGCAAGAATCGGACGAACTTCGACAGCAGCTTCAGTATGCGAAGAAGCAAACACTTGTGATGATGGAACAATCTCGCAAGTCATCTGAAGCCGAAAAAGTTGCTCTCCAGCAAGCTCGCGAGGCCGTGGCTGCTAAGGAAATTGCTGCTTCCGAGGCTGAAAAGGCGACTACTCGAGAAAATTTCATGCTCGAATTAATGAATGAAGCCAGTGCAGATATGTCGGGTATGCCTGTTTCATCCTCTGATATCTTTCATCTTCATGCTATTGTCTCTTAAAGGTTTCCACTTCTTTGTTTTGATAGGTGCCTTTACTGATGCTGCTGCCGAGGAAGAAAGGGTAAGTGCTAGGACAAACCTCCTTGTTAATCTTTCCCTGGACCATGGTTCTTTGTTTTGGGCTACCCCGGAGAGGACCCGCCAAATTGTCAGATTTCAAGATCGCACCTCTCAAACTCGCGATTTCCTTGACTTCTGTACCAAGACCTTGTCCATGGTTTACAACTCCATGTTTCCTCGGAACGTCCAACCAAAAACTCTTCCTGAATTGATGGAAAGGTTCAAGGATGCTCGCAGTATCCATGATTTTGTCAAAGCTCAACTAGTAGCTGGCGCCAGATTTGCTCTTATCATGCTCCAGATCTGCCACTCGAAGCTTGACCTTACCCAGGTTGTCGAGAGGGTTCACCAAAAGGTAAAACGTCGGAGAGTTGGTGTTGACAGGATTAACACGAAGGTTACGCCCATAGCCGAAGAAATGATTGAGGACCTGCTTCGGATGGATGCCGACTTTTTTGCCGATGGCCATTATGCCGATTTTCTTGGTGCTGCTCCTGAGGAAAACAGAGTTACTCTTGATGACATACTGAATCAAGACTAGTTATTTTCTTCTTGTAGATATTTCTTCTTTGTAATCCATGACTATATTGTAAAGCAATCATTATATTTCTCTGTTTGTCTAGCCCCCGAGTGTTTCGGTGACTCTTTACTATATTTGTATATTTGCGAGGTTTTGAACCAAGGCATTTATATATTTAAGGCGAATATGAGCCCCGAGCTTATTCTTGCGTCCTATTTGGTATTTTTATTGACTCACGAGGTATTTGAATACCAAGGCAAGGTTTTTCTTTTGTCGATGAACTATATTGAAATTCGTCGGAGCAAAGACTTTGGTCATGTCGATAAAGAAGAAAAGTTATATTGTCACTATCTTTATTATATTGCAGCACCGCGAGCCCGCCTCATTAAAAACCTTCTCCGGCCCCACTCGGTGCCCCGAAAAAGGAAAAGAGTGCGTCTGAAAACTCGCGGGCGTTTCAGTACATTGAAGTTTTACAAGGACTATATTTCGACTCTAGGCGTAGAACCGCCTAAGTTGCGCCACGTTCCAGGGGTTTGGCTCCTCCACCCCTGTCTTCTTGTCCTTTATCATGTATGCTCCTCCTCCGATTACTTCCGTGACGATGTAAGGGCCAAGCCACGGTGACTCGAGTTTTTCATGACTTTTTTGCGTGAGCCGAAGAACTAGGTCGCCCAGAAAAGATCTTGGCCGCAAACGTCGACCGTGGTAATTCTTCAAGTCCTGTTGATATTTGGTTACGAGATAATACTTCATCTCGAGCTTCATCAAGTGCGTCGACGTCGTCCTCTAGCGCTCTTCTCGATGTTTCTTCATCATATTCAGCGACACGTGGAGAGTTGTGCTCTATCTCGATTGGTAATCGCTTCGCTCCATGAACCAGAAAAAACGGAGTTTCTGCGTTCTTGTGTTTGGTGTTGTTCGGATGCTCCACAACACGCTTGGTAGTTCTTACGGCCAGGTATGTCGAGCTTTTTCCAGTGGTCCTAACAAGCGCTTCTTGATGCCATTGCAGATGATACCATTGGCTTTCTCGACTTGCCCATTGGTTTGAGGATGTGCAACTGACGCAAAGTTCAGCTTGATACCCACCTCTTCGCAATAATCTTTGAATTCATGGGATGTGAAGTTACTGCCGTTATCTGTGACGATGCTATGGGGCACTCCAAATCTGAAGACGAGGCCTTTTACGAATTTTACTGCGGATGCTCCATCACGGTGAATTTATCGGCTTCGCTTCTATCCACTTTGTAAACTTATCGATGACTACTAGCATGTACTCCTTTCCTCCTGGCCAGGATTTGTGTAACTTACCCACCATATCAAGTCCCCATTGAGCAAAGGGCCATGACAATGGTATTGGTGCTAGCTCTGCTGCTGGAGAGTGAGGTTTTGCGGCAAATCTTTGACATGCGCCGCAAGTTCTTACTATGTCCTTAGCGTCCTCGATTGCTGTCAACCAGTAGAATCCTGCCCGAAAAACCTTGGCTGCGATAGCTCGACTACTTGCGTGGTGGCCACATATTCCTTCGTGTACATCCTTCAGAATTATTCTTCCTTCTTCGGGTGTGACGCATCTTTGCAAGACGCCTGAAATACTTCGCTTATACAGTTCTCCCTTGACCACCGTAAAAGCTTTGGAGCGTCGAATTACTCGCCTTGCCTCAACCGGATCGTCGGGTATTTCTTTCCTCGGGATGTATGATATGTACGGCTGCATCCACGGTATCTGTATCACCATGACCAGGTCCTGATCTTCTTCTTCGTCCTCTTGCTTTTCCTTGGTAGCCCCCGAGGGTTTCTTCTCCTTCTTTTTTGATTTTGTCGACTTAGTGGATCTCTCTGTTATTTCTTCCCAGAATACACTGGCGGGATCGCAAGGCATTGCGACCCGATGTTTGCAAGAACATCGGCTTCGTCGTTGCTCAATCTGCTAATATGGTTTACTTCGCATCCATCGAACAACTTCTCGAGTTCGTTGTATACCTCCTTGTATGCCATCATGCTATCATTGATCGCGTCACATTGGTTCATAACTTGTTGTGCCACCAAGCGTGAGTCGCCAAAGATTTTTAGTCGAGTTGCACCGCAGGCTTTCGCCATCTTCATCCCGTGTATGAGAGCCTCATATTCTCGCTTCATTGTTAGATGCGTTAGGGAACGTCATCCGAAGGATGTACTTCAACTTGTCGCCTTCGGGTGATATGAGTACTACTCCTGCGCCAGCCCCTTCTAGTCTCTTGGACCCATCAAAGTTCATGGTCCAGGTTCTCGATAAGTCACGGAGGTCCTGTATTTTGCAACTCCATCCACTCTGCGATGAAGTCCGGCAGTATTTGCGATTTTATTGCTTTTCTTTTTCATACGTGATGTCCCGAGGGAAAGTTCTATTCCCCAAAGGGAGACACGACCCGTAGCTTCGGGTTGTTCAGTATATTTGACAAGGAGCTTCATTGACCACTATGATCGGATGTGCCGAAAAATAGTGGCGCAATTTTCGTGCTGTCGTGAACACTCCATATGCTATCTTTTGGTACTGCGGATACCTTTGTTTTGATGGCGATAAAACTTCGGCGACGAAGTATCCTGGCCTCTGCACGCCGTGGAGTTTTCCTTCTTCTTTCCTTTCGACAACGAGCACCGTGCTCACCACTTGGGGCGTGGCTGCGATATATAGCAGGAGAGGTTCCCTTTCTTTTGGTGCCACCAGAATTGGCGGTGTCAAAATTGTGCGCTTCAAATCCTCGAAAGCTCTGTCGGCTTCTTCGTTCCACTGGAATTTATCTCCTTGTTTTATCAAAGCGTAGAACGGCAGTGCTTTTTCTCCCAGCCTAGCGACGAATCTGCTCGAGCTGCGACTCGCCCGTTAGGCTGTTGTATCTCTTTCAACTTTGTTGGCTTCCTCATTGTTACGATAGTTCGTATTTTGTCGGGATTTGCTTCAATCCCTCTTCTTTGAGACTAGAAACCCCAAAAAGTTCTCCTCTTTGGGGACGCCAAAGGAACACTTCGTCGGGTTCAGTTTGAGGCAGAACTTATCAAGGTTGTCGAAGGTTTCCTTGAGATCCTCGATCAGCGTTGCCCCCTTTTTGATATTATGACGACATCATCAATGTATACTTGCACGTTCTTCCCAATCTGTCGCCAAACACTTCGCATCATCCTTTGATATGTTGCTCCCGCATTTTTAGACCAAAGGGCATTGTTCTGTAGCAAAACACGCCGTAAGGTGTAATAAACGCGGTCTTTACTTCATCTTCTTCTTTCAATCTGATCTGGTTATAACCAGAATATGCATTCAGGAAGGAAAGATGTTCACATCCAGCCGTGGAGTCGATAATTTGATCGATCCTCGGGAGGGGAAAGTGATCCTTTGGACAATGTTTATTGAGACACGTAAAGTCGACGCACATGCGAAGGACCTTAGTGTTTTTCTTCGGCACCAACAGGATTTGCTACCCATGTGGCTTCGTGAATATCTCTTTGATAAAACCAGCTTCTTGTAGTCGATTGATTTCTCGACAGCATGGCTTTGCGGTTTGGTTCCGAAAACGCCGCAAAGGTTGTTTGATTGGTCTCGCTAGTGGATCCAAGTTTAGGTGGTGCTCGGCAAGTTCCCTGGGTACTCCTGGCATGTCAGCTGGACACCATGCGAAGATTTTCCAGTGCTCACGGAGGAACTCGACGAGCGCGCTTTCCTATGCGATATCCATGTCGTTTGCGATAGATGTCGTCTTTTTGGATCTGTCGGATGAATACGCACCTCTTTTGAATTTTTCTCGGTACTGAAAGTTGATTCTTTGTTTGGCCTTCCAACGTCTGGCGATGCGTCGTAATCGATCATGTTTTTTGACGCCAAGTACTCAGCTTGCATCCCGAAAGTTTCTGACAACCGGTGGAAATCCTTGTCGCACTTATCGGCTAAGGCAAAGCTTCCTTTAACTGTGATTGGTCCCTTTGGTCCAGGCAACCTCCACAACAAGTATGTATAGTGTGGCACTGCCATAAATCTAGCATATGCTGGTCGTCCCAACAGAGCGTGATATTGCGACGGAAAATCCACGACTTCAAACTCGAGCCTCTCGATTCTATAATTTTCTCGGGTCCCAAACTGAACGTCGAGATTGATCTTTCCCAATGGATAACTTGGTTTCTCCGGTGTGATGCCGTGGAACCTTGTGTCTGTTGGTTTCAAGTTTGCTAAGGATATGTTCATCTTCCTCAATGTATCTGCATACATAAGGTTTAAGCTGCCGCCGTCTATGAACACTCGAGAGACATCAAATCCCGCGATAGCTGTGGCGAATAAGTCTTGGCTGATCGCCACGGTCGAGGAACTTGCTGCGGATGATCTGCTATTGTGAAGCCGATATCTTGTCCCGACCAATTAAGGTACTCAATCGTTGGTGGAGGCATTTTCTCGCCATAAACACTGTCGTGAGATTACTTTACGAGCTCTATTGGACGGCCTTCCCTTCGAATCATCGACACCGCTCCATTGGAATTAGGATCAACATAAGGTGGTGGTGCAGGTCTGCCGCTTATTCTGAGCTGATGCCGATTGTCGTCAGTAATCGCGGGAGGCGGCGGCAAGTGAATCTCGCTTCTGGGTTCTCGAGGATTTCTCTGTGCTGCCCGCGCATTAGCGTTCTCTGCATACCGCAACATTGCTTGAAAATTTCGACAATCCTTCTGCAAGTGCCCTGACTGTCTTTTTCCGTTGCTGTCGAGGAAAAAATGCATCTGGCACGGGCCGTTCATCATCTCTTCAGGGACACGAAAGGTCTTGGGAACCTAGGCCCGCTATATTGCCTCGTTGCGTGAATCATCCCCGTTATCACCTCGCTGTTCACCGCTTCTCACGGTAATCATCTCTGTTGCTTCCTCCTGTATTTGTCCGAAAACCTGCCGAAATTTGTCCTGGAGCGTCGTAGTTACAGTACGTCCGAGGAAATCTTCGCCTCGGTTGATAGTTTCGACCGCGGTCCTCATCGGCGACTGTGTCGTTTGTTGTGGACAGCGTCTTCTCCATCTGCCCATTTATTTGCTATCTCCATTAACGCGGATCTTGTCTTTGGATTGGTCCTTCCCAAGTCTTCGACGAAATCTCCACGCGACTCCTGCGACAAACGCATCTATTGCTCTCTCGTCGGATATATTTTCTGCCAGGAGTTTTTAATAATATTCCACCTCACGGATGTACTTCCTCATTGGCTCATCTCGGCTTTTGTCGACACGCTCTCAACTCCTCTAACGACGCGGGTTTTTTGCACGTGGATCTAAAGTTCTTGACGAACACATCTCGAAACTTTCCCAGCTTGTCGATGGATCTGGAGCGAGTTTCTTTATCCAAGATCGTGCGGCTCCACTCAAATGCACCTGGATGCTTTGCATGGGCTGTTGCCCTAGTTCCTCTGTGAGCTTCACCGTCTCCAGATAGTCGACTAGCCAATCCTCTGGATCTTGAAGGCCGTCGAACTTCTTGAAATTATCGGGTAACTTGAATCCTGAGGGGACTCGAGTTTTCCGGACTCTCCTCGTAAAGCACGGCAAGCCACACATATCTTCGTCGGTCAATTCCGGAGATTGCCGATGATCCCTTCTGCTTTGCCGCGCTCTGTCGACTCTTGCTTGTGCTGCTGTGTCTCTTGCTCCACTTGGCCCTTCAGGTCTTTGCCGCCATTCTTCTTTGCTGCGGGTCGTGGACTATTTTGCCTTGCCGCTCCTTCGGGAGGCGTTGATACAAACGCTGTCCCCATAGCTCCAACTCCTGCTACCGCCATATTGTACAATGTTTCCCTTGGATCACACGGAGGTGGTTTAGACGCAAGGATAAAAGCATGTGTCGCCATATACCCAGCCTCTGGTGTCTTAGGGATGATGTTTCCTCTTGTATCTATCGACATGAAGGACATGTCGAGGTTCTGGACCAAGTGATCTCTTTCTGCTTCGGGTATGTGTTGCAGCCTTGATCTTGCTCTGTTCCGTGCCTCCCGATGGCTATCACCCGTAGTTCTAGATTGTCGACTTAAATCTGCCCTTCTCCTGCTGGATGCAGAAGCTGCCTCCTTTCTCCTGTTCAACTCACCGTCTGTTTTTCCAATTCCCTGGCAGCTCGTGCGAGCCTATATTGATATGCTTGCAGTTCTTCTGGTGTGGCCGTGGTAGCCATTGGTTCTGTGCCGTTCATGGCTCTCGCGGCTCTGTCCCACGCTGCTTGTGAAAGTTGAACTCTATCTCGCAGCTCTGGCCCGACGTATTTGTTGCCCAGGCCTTGTCGCAGATTGGAGGGATCGACGTATGGATTTCCCCGGTTGTCCGAAAGCCTCAGATGTTTCCTCTTGATCTTCAATGGCGTAAATCTGATGATACTTTGTACTCAGATCTACGTTGGGTTTGGTGACATCATCATTGAGATTGATGAAGACCTTGCCCACTGTGAGAGATTTGTCGATGAAGTCGTAACTGTCGACATCGCTTGAGCCATCGCTTATATATGAGTCCGCGGATGACTCAAACGACATGTCGTTGAAGATCTTGGCGAGTTTCTCTCTTGTTAAGTGCCGACGTAACGTGTCGCCGAGGTTTCTTCTTCTCCTGACTCGGTTGACGATGCATAGCTTGAAAAATCTGAATCGATCACCGACGATCCCGACGAAATCGGAATCTCGACACGATACGATCCTTCCTTCTCGACGCGAAAGTGAAACCTTCCGAACGTCATCTCCATGGGCTCCGCCAGATACGCATATGCATCCAAACGGGAGGGTGGGTGAGGAACAAAATCGACAAGACCAGCAGCGATCTGTTTACCTCGATCCATTGTGTTGCTTGCGGTTGACGATGTCGAAGATCTTGAGCGTGCCATCGAGATCAGCTCCTTACGCCTCTAGTTCCCACAGACGGCGCCAATTGACAAGGTATCAACTCGTCAATGCCTATGGATTGTAGGCTAGGGTTTAGTTGGAAGTAGAGGGTAAGTAAATCTCGAAGGTTTCAGCCGAAAAGTACTCGACGAATATGAAAACTAGGGTTTGCAGACAATGATTCGATTGATTCTTCGTCCCTCGACTCCCCCTTTATATAGGAGGTGGAGCCGAGGGATTCGTGCTATACAAGTTTACAGAGTCCGGGACGGTTTCTAACTCATCCCGCCAGATTACAAACAACACTTCCTATTACAACTCTATCTTTCCTTAGTAAATCTTGGGCTTCCGAATCTTCTTATTCTTCGGGTATTGGGCCTCCAGTAAACCCCGGGTACCATCTTCGGCAGGCCCATTTGGGATGCCTATGTCACCGGCGAGGACCCAGGGTCGGAGTTTGCAGCAAAGGGTGGGTGTATGAGGTAGCGGAGGAATATGATTGGCTATGACCTTATACCGGGCCTCACACCATAGGAAGTGTGGACGGGAAACTCGAGCCCGGTTGGCACCAAGGTTAAGATCTCTTATGGGTAAAGCAACACACCTCTGCAGAGTGTAATGAACCGTGACCTGTCACTCCCTCGTTCGGGATATGGAGGCTGAACGCGGCCGGAAAGGAGCTCCATGAAGTTCTAGTAAACCGGTGAAGGCTGACGGACATAGTTCTTCTGAATAAAAGCAACCTTTTGAAGAAATGGTTATGAAAACTTGCATTGGTATTAGACTTTCCGGTCTAATGCCGTAGCTAGTGCATTAAACACCTCTTTCCTATAATGAACTTGTTGAGTACGCTCGTACTCATCCCACTCTTAAATCCCCTGCTTAGATATGGAGGCATCGAAGGAGGATCTACAAAGCAGCAACTCGAAGGCCGAGGAGTCAACAACTACTTCACGAGACAGGACCCTGTCAGAGGAGTCAGATACCATATCCAACAAGGAGAAAACCTAGTTTAGCCATAGAAGGGAACTAGTTTCCTAAACCTAGCTCCTATTTAGCTAGAATCTATTCTTAGCCTCTATAGCTAGTTAAATACTCTACAAATAGAGTTCGTGATAGAATTAGAGTACGAGTCGTTCTTCTGGAGTTTATTTACAGTTTTACCTCATTGTATAGTAGGAGGCTAGGATGATCTTATGTAACAGAGTCAATGATGTAATTCTATAGACATGCCTTGGACCCGCATATGTTTCTGTTGTACCACTTTGAGCGATATAATACTAGTGGAACGGTGTTTCATTGGTGTTATATCAGACTTGCATACTACACCATGCAGTGGTATGCCGGGTCACCACAGTTTATCTGGTGCTGTCCAGGATTTTGGACAAGCACAAGTGTGCTGTGACAGTTTGCACTGTCCAAACTGAATCTTGTGTTATTTTGCTAACTGTCCAAACTGAACCTTGTGTTAACACTTATATTCTGGCTAGTTCTTGTTCTCTGTTTTATTTTGCAGGTCTGAATTATGCTATGGCCAGAAGATCATCCTCAAGACACTTTAGCCTAGGTTTAGTTTAGAATAAACTTGTAATTTTCCTTTTCTTTTTATTCTGTTTATTATGTCACAATTCTTGTATCAAGAATATTGTAAAGACCTTGTATATGTGTTGTATATCAATAAAGCTCAAGTTTTGGTTTATGAGCTTTGTATTATGTAATGTTTACATTCTTGACTAAATATGGTATTTGATATTCATTTTGAAATTCAAAGTGATTTGAATTTTGTATCTTGTGTTTGAATTTTAAATTCATTGTTTATATTGTGTGATGTTTATAGTTAAATGTTTAACACTTATCAAATGCAATTATTCCCCAAAGTAACAAGATACAAAAGAGATCATGTCGAAATTTCCCTAACTCACATTGTCTAACCCTAAGTGCAAAATGAGAGAGAACCTCGATCCCTCTTAGGTTTAGTTGCAATAAGGCGCGAAAATTTCCCCCGTTTTGCGATGAAATGCACATCCCATTTCTAAACCTACCCTTCGTTGTTCCTAAGTTGTGGGTTATTACAGTCCATGACTGATGAGAGAAGGAAAACAAGCTGGCAGCGAACTCATTTTTTTACAAGCGTCCACGGACATTGTTCATTTGCTCCATTTTAAGAGGCACACATGTGCGGTGCGAAAGCGAGCAGGACGTACAATGTGCAGCACCGTAGGGACGCGAGTTGGAAGAAGTGTCCGACTGACGGGGCGCGGCGATGAGGGCATCTCCAGCGGCGCGACGCATTTCGGACGCCCAAAAGTGGTCGGCAGCGCCCGTTTGCGTCGTCCAGCGGACATATTTTGACCGCGCGTCCGTTTGCGTCTGGGTGTGCTCCCACCGGGGCGACCCATTTTTGAATTGCAACATAGTTTGATCTTCATACAATTCCTTTGGTTTTCTACCACGAGCGATTGATTCATATGAAAACCAAACATAGAAAGTACATAAAAACTATACAAGACCTAGACTACTTGGTTCCTGACGGGCCGACACCGTCGTTGCGTCGCTCCGTGGCCTGCTTCTCCGCCGCCTCCCGCGCGGCCGCTATGGCTCTGTGCGCCGCCGCGTCCTCTTGCAGTGCCTGCTCCAGCCTCGCGTTAGCGGCCTCCTCCTTGAGCGTCTCGAAAGACTCGATGAGGGCCCGCTGCTCCGCCGCCTTCTCCTCCGGCGTCGGCGCATCAGGGTCATCGGATGACCATGAAATCTCCGAGTCAGAGTCCTCGGCTGCAGCGGCGACCGCCAGCCTGCGCTGTTCCAGCTCGGCGTCCAACGCCGCGTGGCCCGCCAGCTCCTCCTCTGCTTCCTTCTCCGCTTCAGCCAGGGCCGCGGCGTCCCTGACCGGGTGGAGGAGGTCGGTGCTGTCGTCGGAGTCGAACCCGTCGTCGGAGCTCGAGGCCGGGGGAGGTGGAGTGGGAGGTGAAGGTGGAGGTGGAGGCGCGGCACTGCCGCGCCGGCGCTGCTCATGGTGGATCTACCGAGTGGCGCTACGGCGGCGGCGGCTAGGGTTTAGTGCGGAGGAGATGAGATGTTGGCGCCCTGTTTATATAGGTCGGAGGCGGGCGACGGCCGCGCCACGCGGGCATCGCCATTACTACGCGCGGCACGCGAGGCAGCCGCAGATCGCCGAAGCGACGCCTCATTGCCGATCTTGGCGGAGAAGACGCATCGACGCTGCGTCTGCTAGCTGCGCACGTCTACTAGCTGCGCACGCTCGCGGAAGCCGAGGCACGACATTAACGCGGCCCTACAAAGGCTGCGGCGCGCCGCCCGCAAGTAATGCCGCCGAAGACGAAGCAGTTGTGACGCTGCCAGGCGGGCCGATGCGGAGACCAGCGGTCACTTTGCGCGTCCGCGCAGCGTCCGCCGAGACGCAAACCTGGCGCATATTTGGGCCAGGTTTGCGTCTCTGCGGATGGCCCGGTCACTTTGCGTCGCGTCGCTGGAGAGGGTGCACGACGCATTTTCGGTCATGGTGGACACAAACGGTCGCTCAGCGTCCGTTTGCGTCGCGCCGCAGAGATGCCCTGAGGACATGGGAGTAGAAGGCGGTCGAAACGAAAAGACGCGCCAACACCACCAAATTGAAGCGCCAGCACGGCGGTTTACATGTCGTCCCTGCATGGACGGGTCCAATCGGCCAGACGGCCGGGTTTGTCAGGACGTAGCTCTCCGAGCCAAACGTGCACGGACTGGACGGCATGGGCTTTCCGATAGGCAGTCGGTTGAACGCCTACTATTGTTTGTTTATGGTGGTCCAGGGCTCCGGGCTACATCGCGCAAACACCCGCTCGGATCACCAGGCGGTGCCATGCTTTGCTTCGCTAGCTAGTTAGCTCATCCGCTTTGCTTCGCTAGCTAGTTAGCTTGCCTCACCGGCAACATACGGCTAGGCAGCCAGGCAACGGCCACGCGGCGGCGAAAATGTGTCATCGCGTTTCTACTTTTTCTTCTCGTCCTTTTCACCGCTTTCTGTCTATATCTTCCTGCCCTTTCAACCGTAATATATCGCCGCCGGCCGCCAGCCGCCATTGCTACTGGACATCTCTACTCCACATCTGAAAATTTCTCTCCCGTGACGCCTGGCGATCTCGCCCTGACCTACGCGGAGGCAGAGATGCTGAGCGCCTCCTGCCTGTCGGATTACCTGTGCTCCCTCCCCCAAGCTGGAGGCTGAGTGCCGAAGCTGTGCTGGTGTCACTCGGCCCCTCAAGGTGCAGCTCATCGTGCGACCATCACCCACCACTAATACGTAGAGCTCACCCCCGAGAAGCGCATGGATCCCACCTCGGATCCCGATAATGCCGCTACTTGGAAGCCTTCTTCTTCAATAGCCGGGAGATGGAGTTCGCTAGGTATGAAGGGGATGGGACGCCTCCCGTGGACAACTACGAGGCCATCCGCCGGCTATGGTGGGGTGGCCGAACCCTCGTGGGTGTGATGAACCACATCTTGGACGGGCGACTACCCTCGCCTGCGATACCCTCACTTCCAGCATCCAAAGAAGGGCGGCAGCGGGCGCGGGGGTGTCATCCTCGGGGAACCCTCTCCCCCGTACGGTCAACTTCGGCACGTGCAACCAAGGCCGGAGTGGAAGGTGCCACCAAAATACGCCATGGCCACCAATGACATTAGTCGCCCAGGCGACCTCGAGGAGTACTGATACGCGTACAGCACGCGTCCGTTGGGAACCCCAAGAGGAAGGTGTGATGCGTACAGCGGCAAGTTTTCCCTCAGTATGAAACCAAGGTTTATCGAACCAGTAGGAGCCAAGAAGCACGTTGAAGGTTGATGGCGGCGAGATGTAGTGCGGCGCAACACCAGGGATTTCGGCGCCAACGTGGAACCTGCACAACACAAACCAAGTACTTTGCCCCAACGAAACAGCGAGGTTGTCAATCTCACCGGCTTGCTGTAACAAAGGATTAGATGTATAGTGTGGATGATGATTGTTTGCAGAAAACAGTAGAACAATATTGCAGTAGATTGTATTTCAGTAAAGAGAATTGGACCGGGGTCCACATTTCACTAGAGGTGTCTCTCCCATAAGATAAACAGCATGTTGGGTGAACAAATTACAGTTGGGCAATTGACAAATAAAGAGGGCATGACCATGCACATACATATTATGATGAGTATTGTGAGATTTAATTGGGCATTACGACAAAGTACATAGACCGCTATCCAGCATGCATCTATGCCTAAAAAGTCTACCTTCAGGTTATCATCCGAACCCCCTCCAGTATTAAGTTGCTAACAACAGACAATTGCATTAAGTATTGCGCGTAATGTAATCAGTAACTACATCCTCGAACATAGCACCAATGTTTTATCCCTAGTGGCAACAACACATCCATAATCTTAGAGATTGTCACTTCCCAGATTCACGGAGACATGAACCCACTATCGAGCATAAATACTCCCTCTTGGAGTTACAAGCATCTACTTGGCCAGAGCATCTACTAGTAACGGAGAGCATGCAAGATCTTAAACAACACATAGATATAAATTGATAATCAACATAACATGGTATTCTCTATTCATCGGATCCCAACAAACCCAACATATAGAATTACAGATAGATGATCTTGATCATGTTCGGCAGCTCACAAGATCCGACAATTAAGCACAATGGGGAGAAGACAACCATCTAGCTACTGCTATGGATCCATAGTCCAGGGGTAGACTACTCACACATCACTCCGGAGGCGACCATGGCGGCGTAGAGTCCTCCGGGAGATGATTCCCCTCTCCGGCAGGGTGCCGGAGGCGATCTCCTGAATCCCCCGAGATGGGATTGGCGGCGGCGGCGTCTCTGGAAGGTTTTCCGTATCGTGGCTCTCGGTACTGGGGGTTTCGCAACGAAGGCTATTTTTAGGCGGAAGGGCAGGTCAAGGGGCGTCACGAGGGGCCCACACCCTAGGTCGGCGCGGCCAGGGCTTGGGCCGCGCCGCCCTATGGTGTCGCCACCTCGTGGCCCCACTTCGTCTCCTCTTCGGTCTTCTGGAAGCTTCGTGGCAAAATAGGACCCTGGGCGTTGATTTCGTCCAATTCCGAGAATATTTCCTTACTAGGATTTACGAAACCAAAACAGCAGAAAACAAAGAATCGACACTTCGGCATCTTGTTAATAGGTTAGTTCCAGAAAATGCACAAATATGACATAAAGTGTGCATAAAACATGTAGATATCATCAATAATGTGGCATGGAACATAAGAAATTATCGATACGTCGGAGACGTATCAGCATCCCCAAGCTTAGTTTCTGCTCGTCCCGAGCAGGTAAACGATAAACAAAGATAATTTCTGGAGTGACATGCCATCATAATCTTGATCATACTATTTGTAAGCATATGTAGTGAATGCAGCGATCGAAACAATGTATATGACATGAGTAAACAAGTGAATCATATAGCAAAGACTTTTCATGAATAGTACTTCAAGACAAGCATCAATAAGTCTTGCATAAGAGTTAACTCATAAAGCAATAATTCATAGTAAAAGTATTGAAGCAACACAAAGGAAGATGAAGTTTCAGCGGTTGCTTTCAACTTATAACATGTATATCTCATGGATATTGTCAACATAGAGTAATATAACAAGTGCAATATGCAAATATGTAGGAATCAATGCACAGTTCACACAAGTGTTTGCTTCTTGAGGTGGAGAGAAATAGGTGAACTGACTCAACAATAAAAGTAAAAGAATGGTCCTTCAAAGAGGAAAAGCATCGATTGCTATATTTGTGCTAGAGCTTTGATTTTGAAAACATATAGAGAGCAATAAAAGTAAAATTTTGAGAGGTGTTTGTTGTTGTCAACGAATGGTAGTGGGCACTCTAACCCCCTTGCCGGACAAACCTTCAAAGAGCGGCTCCCATTTTATTTTATTTTTGTGTGGCACTCCTTCCAACCTTTCTTTCACAAACCATGGCTAACCGAATCCTTCGGGTGCCTGCCAACAATCTCATACCATGAAGGAGTGCCTTTTTATTTTTAGTTTTATTATGATGACACTCCTCCCCACCTTTGCTTTCTCAAGTCATGGCTAACCGAATCCTTCGGGTGCCGTCCAACAATCACATACCATGGAGGAGTGTCTATTTTTATTAATTAATTTGGGACTGGGAATCCCATTGCCAGCTCTTTTTGCAAAATTATTGGATAAGCGGATGAAACCACTAGTCCATTGGTGAAAGTTGCCCAACAAGATTGAAAGATAAACACCACATACTTCCTCATGAGCTATAAAACATTGACACAAATCAGAGGTGATAAATTTTGAATTGTTTAAAGGTAGCACTCAAGCAATTTACTTTGGAATGGCGGAGAAATACCATGTAGTAGGTAGGTATGGTGGACACAAATGGCATAGTGGTTGGCTCAAGTATTTGGATGCATGAGAAGTATTCCCTCTCGATACAAGGTTTAGGCTAGCAAGGTTATTTGAAACAAACACAAGGATGAAGCGGTGCAGCAAAACTCACATAAAAGACACATTGTAAACATTATAAGACTCTACACCGTCTTCCTTGTTGTTCAAACTCAATACTAGAAATTATCTAGACCTTAGAGAGACCAAATATGCAAACCAAATTTTAGCATGCTCTATGTATTTCTTCATTAATGGGTGCAAAGTATATGATGCAAGAGCTTAAACATGAGCACAACAATTGCCAAGTATCACATTATCCAAGACATTTTAGCAATTACTACATGTATCATTTTCCAATTCCAACCATATAACAATTTAACGAAGAAAAAACTTCGCTATGAATACTATGAGTAAAGCCTAAGGACATACTTGTCCATATGCTACAGCGGAGCGTGTCTCTCTCCCACAAGTGAGTGCTAGGATCCATTTTATTCAAACAAAACAAAAACAAAAACAAACCGATGCTCCAAGCAAAGCACATAAGCTGTGATGGAATAAAAATATAGTTTCAGGGGAGGAACCTGATAATGTTGTCGATGAAGAAGGGGATGCCTTGGGCATCCCCAAGGTTAGACGCTTGAGTCTTCTTGATATATGCAGGGGTGAACCACCGGGGCATCCCCAAGCTTAGAGCTTTCACTCTCCTTGATCATGTTGTATCATCTCCCTCTCTTGATCCTTGAAAACTTCCTCCACACCGAACTTAGAACAACTCATTAGAGGGTTAGTGCACAATCAAAATATACATGTTCAGAGGTGACATAATCATTCTTAACATTTCTGGACATTGCACAAAGCTACTGAAAGTCAATGGAATCGAAATATCCATCGAACATAACAAAACTGGCAATGCGAAATAAAAGGCAGAATCTGTCAAAAACAGAACAGTTCGTATTGACGAATTTTATTGAGGCACCAGACTTGCTCAAATGAAAATGCTCAAATTGAATGAAAGTTGCGTACATATCTGTGGATCACTCACGTAAATTGGCATAATTTTCTGAGTTACATACAGAGAATTTTGCCCAGATTCGTGACAGCAAAGAAATCTGTTTCTGCTCAGTAATCCAAATCTAGTATGAACTTTACTATCAACGACTTTACTTGGCACAACAAAAGACTAAACTAAGATAAGGAGAGGTTGCTACAGTAGTAAACAACTTCCAAGACACAAAATAAAAACAAAGTACTGTAGTAAAAAAAACATGGGTTGTCTCCCATAAGCGCTTTTCTTTAACGCCTTTCAGCTAGGCGCAGAAAGTGTGTATCAAGTATTATCAAGAGATAGTGCATCTACAGCGGGATGCGGAGTTTTCTCAACCATGCATAGTATATTGGATACATAAGTTTTAGCGTCTCCCTTTTCATTAGTCTTGGGCTTGCTACTCTCATCAAACAAATTTTCAAGAACAAGCCAAGCATAGTTATTTTCTAGTGCTTCATGCATTGCTAGGAGCTTACATGGTATTGGTGCTTTAATCTCCCCACCATCATTAATGTTATTAGTGTACTTTATTCTATCCATATCCATCTTTTCAAGGAGACTAACAAAATTGGTATAAGAACCAAGCATATCATATTTAGCAAAGACCTTTCTAGCCTCTCTTGCTATACCACCAAATTCTCTAAGAAGGGTTTCTAAAACAAAATCTTTCTTTTCCCCTTCTTCCATATCACCGAGTGTAAGAAACATGTGTTGGATTATAGGATTGAGATTAACAAATTTAGTTTCCATCATACGAACTAAAGCAGCAGCGGCAATTTCATAAGTAGGAGCAAGGTCTACCAAGTGTCTATCTTCAAAATCATCAACGGTACTAACATGGTTGAAAAATTCTTCTATATTATTTCTCCCAATTATAGACCCGCGCCCCACCGGCATGTTTTTTACGGTAAAATTAAAAGGAAACATGTTGAAACAAGTAAAGCAAATATAAGTAACTAATTTTTTTGTGTTTTTGATATAGCAAACAAGATAGCAAATAAAGTAAAACTAGCAACTAATTTTTTTGTATTTTGATTTAGTGCAGCAAACAAAGTAGTAAATAAAACTAAGCAAGACAAAAACAAAGTAAAGAGATTGCGATGTGGAGACTCCCCTTGCAGCGTGTCTTGATCTCCCCGGCAACGGCGCCAGAAAAAGAGCTTGATACGCGTACAGCACGCGTCCGTTGGGAACCCCAAGAGGAAGGTGTGATGCGTACAGCGGCAAGTTTTCCCTCAGTATGAAACCAAGGTTTATCGAACCAGTAGGAGCCAAGAAGCACGTTGAAGGTTGATGGCGGCGAGATGTAGTGCGGCGCAACACCAGGGATTCCGGCGCCAACGTGGAACCTGCACAACACAAACCAAGTACTTTGCCCCAACGAAACAGCGAGGTTGTCAATCTCACCGGCTTGCTGTAACAAAGGATTAGATGTATAGTGTGGATGATGATTGTTTGCAGAAAACAGTAGAACAGTATTGCAGTAGATTATATTTCAGTAAAGAGAATTGGACCGGGGTCCATAGTTCACTAGAGGTGTCTCTCCCATAAGATAAACAGCATGTTCGGTGAACAAATTACAGTTGGGCAATTGACAAATAAAGAGGGCATGACCATGCACATACATATTATGATGAGTATTGTGAGATTTAATTGGGCATTACGACAAAGTACATAGACCGCTATCCAGCATGCATCTATGCCTAAAAAGTCCACCTTCAGGTTATCATCCGAACCCCCTCCAGTATTAAGTTGCTAACAACAGACAATTGCATTAAGTATTGCGCGTAATGTAATCAGTAACTACATCCTCGAACATAGCACCAATGTTTTATCCCTAGTGGCAACAGCACATCCATAATCTTTGAGATTTCTGTCACTTCCCCAGATTCACGGAGACATGAACCCACTATCGAGCATAAATACTCCCTCTTGGAGTTACAAGCATCTACTTGGCCAGAGCATCTACTAGTAACGGAGAGCATGCAAGATCTTAAACAACACATAGATATAATTTGATAATCAACATAACATGGTATTCTCTATTCATCGGATCCCAACAAACACAACATATAGAATAGATGATCTTGATCATGTTCGGCAGCTCACAAGATCCGACAATTAAGCACAATGGGGAGAAGACAACCATCTAGCTACTGCTATGGACCCATAGTCCAGGGGTAGACTACTCACACATCACTCCGGAGGCGACCATGGCGGCGTAGAGTCCTCCGGGAGATGATTCCCCTCTCCGGCAGGGTGCCGGAGGCGATCTCCTGAATCCCCCGAGATGGGATTGGCGGCGGCGGTGTCTCTGGAAGGTTTTCCGTATCGTGGCTCTCGGTACTGGGGGTTTCGCAACGAAGGCTATTTGTAGGCGGAAGGGCAGATCAAGGGGCGTCACGAGGGGCCCACACCCTAGGTAGGCGCGGCCAGGGCTTGGGCCGCGCCGCCCTATGGTGTCGCCACCTCATGGCCCCACTTCGTCTCCTCTTCGGTCTTCTGGAAGCTTCGTGGCAAAATAGGACCCTGGGCGTTGATTTCGTCCAATTCCGAGAATATTTCCTTACTAGGATTTCTGAAACCAAAAACAGCAGACTTGACAAGCGGCACTTCGGCATCTTGTTAATAGGTTAGTTCCAGAAAATGCACAAATATGACATAAAGTGTGCATAAAACATGTAGATATCATCAATAATGTGGCATGGAACATAAGAAATTATCGATACGTCGGAGACGTATCAAGTACCCGGGCAAGCGTGTAGCCATCCACGCCTCCCTGGTACCCCAGCTGCCGGCGCCGGTGGAATACAATAGGTCCTAGTGGGAGAAGGAGGAGCATGCCTACCGTGTGGTCCATGTCGACAACGGCCAAGGCTGCAGCCGCTGTGGCCACCGGTCCCCGCAACGTGCGGACCAACAGCCGATGCGGATACAACAACCGCGCCACATAGGTTCCACCCGCGACTAGCGAGCGGCGGTGACGACGACGACTACGGTAACTACGACGATTACGAAGACTTCTACTTTAGGGCTAGGCTGGAGCATGACTAGTTTTTTTATTTACATATATAATAATAATTTATTATTTAAATTTTAGAGTTATTTGTATTAGAGCGACGACTGGGAGCCAACCGGCCACCATTTTCCTTTTTGCGTCAGCGCTCTCCCATATAGACCAAAAATCGGTAACATTGGAGCCCATTTAAGGACAGCGAGTTGAAATGCTCTTGTGGAAAAATTTCAAACGGAGGTCGAGCTACACGTGACCCTTTATTTTCAGACACTCAGATTTCATATTTCATAATTTTGAAAAATCCATCAAAATTTTAGAGATAACCAATGGTGTATAATCTCAAGACAAACTAATTTATTTTCTAAGCTACATAAAAATGACAAATTCTGACAAATTTTATAGTAAATAGTACACATTTCAAGACTACTAATTTTATCAATTTCGTGTAACCTATAATACAAATCAATTTGCATTAAAATTTTGCACATTTGTAGCATACATCATTGGCTAGGATTTTGTTTTAGATTTTTGAAATTTAAAATACAAATTAAGTTTTTAAAAATAAAGAGTTACATATAGCTTCGCCTTCAAAACATCACACTATATAATCTTTATAGGTGCGTCTTCTCTTGTCGGCCATCTCCTAGGCAGTCTCGGAAATTCAATTCGGCTCCCGGGTGCGTATGCTCCCTCTACCAAAAAATCATATTTCGAAATGTCGAAAAATTTGAACAAAAAATTGTACATGTACATCTCCATAATATACGCGTGTTCGTCAAGTTTCACGAAAAACCAATATTTTATGTGGTCTATATAAAAAAGAGAAAGTTTGTCTTTTTTACACATATCACATGATAAATCGGTTTTTTATGAAACGACTTTGTGAGCACGTAGCACATGAAGATATACGTGCGAACTTTTAGTTTCAATTTTTTAAATTTTGAAATGTATGTAAGAATTTCGAAATATAGAGAACATATACACCCATGTTCCAAAACACGGCTCTCGAAACTACCAGTGCTATTTAGCTTGGCGTGAGTTGCGCTTGCACGGGCCTTGCTGGCCCAGCCTGCGTCCATTCGTGATAGCCATCGAAAAATAAACGCGATGGCTACGTGCAAGGATGCTGTCGCTGTGGACCACTGCATGCATGCACGCACGCACCAACCAACTTATTTTCATTTTCTTTGGGGCCCCCGGCTCTAGTCTATTATTTTCGACTCTCTTTTTACTATCTGTATGTAGAACAGAGGAAGAGCTATGCGTTCGAGCATGCAAGCACGGAACGATTCTCGTCACATTCCTGTGCAAAAATCGCGTCTGGACACGTTCCTTCACATTTTGTACGCCCACCAGGGACGCACACTACAGGAATGGGATGCTACGCCGACGGCCAGCTGCCCTCGGCGTAGCCGCGCTTGGCCCTCGAGGCTACGCCGACGGCAGCCCTCGGCGTAGTCCCTCGGCGGCTAGTTCCCTCGGCAGAGCTATGCGTGCCGTCAGCGTACGCCACCTACGCCAAGGGTCCTCCTCACCGTCGGTATAGACGCCTTCGGCGTACGTTCCCCAGCGTGCCGTCGCCGTTAACGGCGAGCGTGAAGACACCGAGGGCATTACCCTCGGCATATGATGCGACGTGGCAAGCCAAGGGGAGCCAGGCAGCTCCCATACGCCGAGGGCAACCCCTCGGCATAGCTAGCCATGCAGAGGCGACGTGGAACACCGTGGAGCGCCGTAGCCAGGGTCTACGCCGAGGGTGATGCCATCAGCATAGGCCTGACCTTATGGTCACGCCAAGGTCTATGCCGACGACATTGCTCTTGGCGTAGGCCTGACCATTTGGTTTTTTCCATTTGAATTCTGTTCCAATTCATCCAAATTCAGTTCAGCAAGTCCAATTCATCTAAATTCATCCAAAATCTATCAAATTCGCCATAATTCACCAAAATAGCATATAATTCACGTAATATCATACATGGCGTACATAATATAGCATACAAGAGGACTGTCATGTCGTCCAAATACATAGTAGTAGCTTGCGCATAACCGGAATAGTAGTAGCAAGCGCGCATACATAGTGTGAGCCGACTACATGAAGGACCCGGGCGGGGTGTATCCACCCTCATCGTTAGCGAAACGAGAAGCCCGGGTCCGAGGTTGCGCTCCAGTAGGAGCCCCAGAAAAACCGGGAGTAGCACCGGGACCAGGAGAAGTCGACAGAGAGGCACCAGCAGAGCGCCTAGGAAAAGTCGACGGAGAGGCAGCAACAGAGGCACCAGCAGAATGCCCAGGAGACTGACCACCTTCATGAAGCGGTGTGACCTCGCGCCTACCCGGCGAGGCCACGTTCCCGGAGCATCCCGTTCCCTACATATGTTCCCTACATGTTAGCAACTTGCGAGGCAAAGGAAAGCGGTAACTACCGGTTTGGTAAAGAATTTACCGGTGTGGATCCGTAGTAAGTCCTAGCGAAACTTGCCCTCGATGGCATGATAGGCATTTCCCCCACCATGGGAACTTGAGCTGGTGTCGGTGTACCAGTAGCCAAAGCAATCATCAGTGCCTGCAAGATAGGTTACAAGTCAGGCTTTGCAGAAATAAAGCATCAAACTGAGACTTGTCATCTATTTGCGAAAAGAAAGATTCAAACTTACTTCTACATACGCCATGTAGGTCGTATGTTGCTTATTCGACAACGCAGAGGCCTGCTGATACTTATCATAACAGGCTTCGAAGGTCACCTCGAATTCAGACTACAATTTCAGAAACAATGAATCTCATCAACACATAACCATGTAGGAACGAAAACCGGAAAGAAGATGAAAATGAGGAAAACTTACCTCGTAGGCGGGTGGACGAGCAGGCTGGGGACAAGGCTGGGAGCTATCGGCGGTGAGGGTATGCTTGAGACGCGTGTAGCTCCAGCCAAACTATTTCACGCTTCTAACCCTTCTCGCAAGGGCGCCACACATTTTGTTATACGTGATGGCTCGAGCCTGCCTGCCGACAATGTGTGGCGCCGCTCCCACGGGTGCCACATAGACAGGTGTGACGCCCTTCGCGCCACACAAAAGGGTTAGATGCGTGAAATAGTTTGGCTGGAAGGTCATTTTATGCGTTTTTTCCCACAAAAGGTTATTTCTGTGTAAATAGCCGCGTTGTTCATGGTGGTCCATGAAGTCGTCTTGCATGTAGTACTTGAATCCTTCGAGAGAAGTGACCTCTTATGGCTGAGTCTTTTTAACTACATGGCCATAAGCCAAATTTTAAACTACTTCTCGCTTCTTTAATTTTTTAAAATTTCTAGGGTTTTTCTTGATCACGCCATATTAGATGACTTAACCGAAGCACATGGTACGCTGTTTTTTCATTACCCATCCATTAATTAAAAAGAAAGTGCCTACTTTTTAGGAGAAAAACGGACGAAAACCTACAACAATAGGGCCACGCCACCCAAACACCGTCCACCCATGAACAACATGGCTGCACCCACACATGCCAACACAAAGATCACAAAGCCACACTAACACTCCATACACAACACACCCACACCGCGCCGACAACCCTACAATGGCAAAGGGGGGAAACCATCAATCAACCACAAATGTCTTTCTTGTACCACTCCATGCCCTCACGCTGAGGGGTGACCAACTCATTAGGCAGCAATGATGGACCATGAGGAGAGAAACAACCGTAGAGGTGCTCTTCCTCAACCAAAAATGACATCTGCACAAAGGAGTCAAGAGCGACCGAAGCCTACGTTTTGGTAAGCTCCAAACCATCAAAAGGACATGTCTCAGCCGGCTCCAAAGAAACACCAACACGCGCCAAGAACAACTTAAGAGCAGCCACCTCTTCACGAAGAGGGCGAGACGTCTCCTCAACACGAATGTCAACCAACTGAAGGAGCTCCATGCGCAATAAGGCAATCTGAAAATGGAAGAGATTGTTTAGATCTAAATGATTTAGCTGTTTTTGTTCTCAAATCACTTAGGTCACGCTATTTAGGTTGGCTAGTTTGAAAAGATCTTCGACCGTCTGAGAATATTTTCGGACTCGCACGGTAATAAAATAGGTATGCCACACCATTTGTTAGCACGGATTTTGAAGAATACGGAATCATGTGGCGCTATTTGTGTTTTCCTATTTGTTGATGAATGTAGAATCTAACAACTGTTATCTAGATATTTATCAAAACCTGGATGTATCTAGATATTATCTGGTGTATGGATACATTCGAAAAGTTGACAAATCTAAAATAAGTTTCATGAGATGGAGGGAGTATAATACACAAACTAGTGTATTTTGAAAAGGTAAAAAAGTCAAACATATCTATATTTTAGCACGGAGACTATACTACAGTACAGTACAATACATATAGCTCAATTATTTTGCATGCCATCTCTAATGTTCTGCTTCATACATATATGCAGGATTATATATATTGGTTCACAAAGAAATAGAAACAGAGAATGCATGCATTTCTTAACAGAATTAGAAATAGAGAAATGCACGCATGTTTGCACTAGTAGAAAACCTCTCATCCATCTAAGCCATTGGTACCGGTACGAACCGGTACCAATGGGGTCATCTATACCGGTTCAATGGCTCTGGCGGGCGAGGAGATTTGGTACCGGTTCGTTAGGAGCTTTCGTACCGGTTCGTGTTAGGAACCGGTACGAAAGGTCTTCGGCCAAAATTCAGACGCGTGGTGGGGCCCGGGCTGGACCTTTGGTACCGGTTCGTAACACGAACCGGTACCAAAGGGTACCCAGCCATATCAAATCGCCCAGATCGCCCGAGCCCCCTGCTGTGGCTCTCATTTTTCTCTTCTTCCTCACACTCTAAATTTTTCTCCACCTCTCACACTCCAATAATCTTTATTTTTCTCCACTATTTTAACAAGATTAACGACCTCCATCTATCCAAGGGTTAGCAATATCATCCTTTCTTCCGGCGTTCCTAATTTAGCTCATTTCTTTGGTAGTTTAACTCGTACTATTTTTCTAGTGCTAGCAAGGTGTTTGATGAAATGCCTAAGTTAGGGATTTTACTTTTTTTATAATCAATTTGAGCTGAAATTATGGTATATTTTGTAGGTTTTAATTAGTATCATCCCCGTCCTCACCGCCGTCGATCGCTAGCGTCGTCCCCTAGCCGGCACCGTACAACCTCGGTGAGCCTCTTCTTTTTTATAAAAAAAACTTAGTTTTATGTGATGAACTTGAATATTAATTAAGTTGGTCACTCATATATCCATGATGTTGTGTACTTAATGATTTTTGATATACATATAAAATGCAGATGAGTCGACAATGGATGTACGGTGACCGGTGCCATCCCGAGTTCATTGCCGGCATGCATTATTTTCTCAACGTGGCTGAGGCAAACAGGCAGTCGAATGGTTTTATGTATTGTCCATGTAGTTCCTGTAAGAATATGAAGGATTACTCTACCTCGAAGACCCTTCACGTCCACCTGCTGGAGAATGGTTTTATGCCCAGCTATAATTGTTGGACCAAGCACGGAGAAAGAGGGGTTATATTGGAAGACAACGAAGAAGAAGAGGATAGTGACAACTATCCCAGCTTATTCACTGAAGACGGTGGTAGTAGAATGGGGGAAGACGAAGCTGAAGAAGAGCTCATTTTCGATGAGCCGATTTTTGATGACCCGGATGACGATTTGGGTCGGGCCATTCTTGATGCGAAGATGAACTGCGGAAATGAAAAGGAGAGGTTGAAGTTGGAGAAAATGTTAGAGGATCACAACAAACTGTTGTACCCAAATTGCGAAAATGGTCGAGAAAAAGCTGGGTACCACGCTGGAATTGCTGCAGTGGAAGGCAGAGAATGGTACTTCTGACAAGGGATTTGAAAAGTTGCTGAAAATAATAAAGAAGATGCTTCCAGGGGAGAACGTGTTGCCCTCTAGCACGTACGAAGCAAAGAAGGTTGTCTGCCCTCTAGGATTAGAGGTGCAGAAGATACATGCATGCATCAATGACTGCATCCTCTACCGCGGGGAGTACGAGAATTTGAATGCATGCCCGGTATGTAGTGCATTGAGGTATAAGATCAGGCGAGATGACCCGGCGATGTTGAGGGTGAGTCCACCCCCAGGAAGAGGGTTCTGCGAAGGTGATGTGGTATGCTCCTATAATACCACGCTGTTAAACGTTTGTTCCAGAACAAAGAGCATGCCAAGTTGTTGCGATGGCACAAAGAGGACCGTAAGAAAGATGTGATGCCGAGACACCCCGCCGACGGGTCGCGGTGGAGAAAAATCGACAGAGCGTTCAAGTCATTTTAATATGACGAAAGGAATTTAAGATTTGGTATAAGGACAGATGGCTTTAATCCTTTCGGGAGCGAGCTCAGTCCATAGCACCTGGCCGGTGACTCTATGTATCTATAACCTTCCTCCTTGGTTGTGCATGAAGCGGAAGTTCATTATGATGCCGGTGCTCATCCGGGGCCCGAAGCAACCCGGCAACGACATTGATGTGTACCTGAGGCCATTGGTTGAAGAACTTTTAGAGTTGTGGCATGACGAAGGTGTACCTGTGTGGGATGAGCACGAACAAAAGGAATTTAACCTACGAGCGTTGTTATTTGTAACCATCAATGATTGGCCTGCTCTTGGTAACATTTCAGGGCAGTCAAACAAGGGATACAATGCATGCACACACCGTTTAGGTGAGACTGATAGTAATTATTTGGGAAACAAGAATGTGTACACTGGGCATCGTCGATTTCTTCCAAAACAACATCACGTAAGAAAGAGAGGAAAGCATTTCGGAGGTGAGGCAGATAACCGAACGAAGCCTACCCGCCCTACTGGGGAAGTTATATATGATATGGTCAAGTATTTAAAAGTGATCTTTGGAAAGGGTCCCGGCGGACAATCTGTTCCGCATGATGTTGACGGACACGTACCCATGTGGAAGAAGAAGTCGATATTTTGGGAGCTACCCTATCGGAAATTCTTAGAGGTTCACTCTGCAATCTATGTGATGCACGTGACGAAAAATCTTTGCGTGAACCTGCTAAACTTCTTGGGCGTGTATTTTAAGACAAAAGATACACCGGATGCACGGCGGGACCAGCAAAGTATCCACGAAGGAAACAACACGAATCCAGAGAAGTATCAAGGTCCTGCCAGCTATGCTCTTACCAAAGAGGAGAAGGAGATCTTTTTGAAGTCCCGAGTAGCATCAAGGTCCCGTCTCGGCTTCTCGTCGAATATAAAGGGAATAATAAACATGTCGGAGAAAAAGTTTCAAAACCTAAAGTCTCATGACTGCCACGTGATTATGACACAATTACTTCCGGTTGCATTGAGGGGGCTTACGCGGAAAATGTTCGAGTACCCATTGTGAAGCTATGTGCGTTCCTCATTGCAATTTCTCAGAAGGTTAACCATCCACTTACTCTACAAAATTGACTGCAGGTTGTGTACCAATTTCTAGTCAGCTTCGAGTTGGTTTTCCCACCATCCTTCTTCAATATTATGACACATCTCCTAGTTCACCCGGTCGAAGAGATTGGCGTTCTCGGTCCTGTATTTCTACACAACATGTTCCCCTTTGAGAGATTCATGGGAGTCTTAAAGAAGTACGTTCATAACCGTGCTAGGCGAGAAGGAAGCATCTCCAAGGGCTATGGAACAGAGGAGTTCATTGAGTTTTGTGTTGACTTTATTCCTGACCTTAAGCCGATCGGTGTTCCCGAATCGCGCTATGAGGGGAGACTGCGTGGAAAAGGCACGCTAGGAAAGAAATCAGCAACGTGTATGGACGGACATTCTTTCACTCAAGCGCACTACACAGTTCTACTTAATTCCATCTTGGTGGCTCCGTACAAAGAGGAACACAAGGAGATCTTACGCTCTAAATACCGAGCAACGTGAAGATTGGATTGATGGAGAACACATGAAGACTTTCGGCGGTTGGTTGCAAACACGTCTCATGAATGTCACCGATGACGAGCAGCTGTACTTGTTGGCCAAGCAACCATCTTCTACTATATCGACTTTTCAAGGGTACGAGATTAATGGGAACACATTTTACACTTTCGCCCAAGACAAAAAGAGCACCAACCAAAACAGTGGTGTCCGCTTTGATGCGAGAAGATGGCAATGGGAACAAGGTCACATATTATGGGTACATAGAGGAGATATGGGAACTTGACTATGGACCTAATTTCAAGGTCCCTTTGTTCCGGTGTAAATGGTTCAACCTGAAAGACGAGTACAGTAGACCCGCGATGCGGAATGACTACGGTGGATTTCAAGAATCTTGGGTACGACACCGAACCATTCGTCCTAGCCAGTGAAGTGGCTCAGGTTTTTTATGTGAAGGATATGTCTAGCAAACCGAAAAAAGAAAAGAAAGGCAAGAGGACACATCATACGATGAGCCAAAGCGGCACATAGTTCTTTCAGGAAAAAGAAACATCGTGGGAGTAGAGGACAAGACAGACATGTCAGAAGATTATAATAAGTTTGACGATATTCCACCCTTCAAGGTAAAAATTGACCCAAGCATCATCTTAAACAATGAAGATTGTCCATGGTTGCGTCGCAGTAAGAAGAAAGGGAAACGGGCGAAGAAAACTCAGAAGACTAGCTAGCTACATATAGGGATCATAACTTGTGTATCTCAATATGGAAATCACTTTTGTGTAATGATGTTACTGTATGTAAGATATTAACAATGGAGATGGTTGGCTTGTTTTACTAGTTAAGTCACGGGCTTGCAGGGAAATTTTTCCGAGGCGGAACTTCCGAATATGCCATATATAGGGCATGTGCACCAAGGGCATATTCGAGAAGTTCCGCCACGGGAGATTTCCCAACCCTTTCCGCAACATTGTTAGAGGAGATGGAGTCTTCCACGGGCTTGCAGGAAAAAAATTCCGAGGCGGAACTTCCGAAGATGCCATATGGCGTGTGCACCAAGGGCATCTTCGACAAGTTCCGCCACGGGAGATTTCCCAACCCTTTCCCCAACATTTGTATGACTGAATGACTCCAACAGTAGAATTTGGCCATGTATCTTTAATTTTCAGTTAAGCTATGTACTTTTAACTCGAGTTCACTCGTAATAAAATTTTATTCCCGCCCTTTCTTTCCCGCCTTTTTTCTCCCACGCGCGTCATCGTGGCAGGAAAGTTTCCCGCGCGACGTCGTACGTGGCGGGAAACTTTCCCACGCGGACAGTGTCGTGGCGGGAGTAAAGAAAACAAATAGAAAAGAAATATAAAAGAAAAGGAAAGGAAAGAAAAGAAATAGAAAAGAAAAAGAAAAGCAATAGAAAATAATAAAAAGAAAAGAAATAGAAAATAAAAGAAAAGAAAAGAAAAAGAAACAGAAAAGTAAAAAAGAAACAGAAAAGTAAAAAAAGAAATAGAAAAGAAAAGGAAAGAAAAAAATAGAAATAGAAAAGAAATAGAAAAGAAAAGGAAAGAAAAAAGTAGAAAAGAAAAGGAAAGGAAAGAAAAGAAAAAGAAACAGAAAAGTAAAAAAGAAATAGAAAAGTAAAAAAGAAATAGAAAAGAAAAGGAAAGAAAAAAATAGAAAAGAAAAGGAAAGAAAAGAAAAGAAAAAGAAACAGAAAAGTAAAAAAGAAACAGAAAAGTAAAAAAGAAACAGAAAAGAAAACAGCAAAAGAAAAGAACAGAAAACAGCAAAAGAAACAGAAAACAAAAACAATCCCTTGGGTACCGGTTGGTATCACCAACCGGTACGAAAGGCCTTTCGTACCGGTGGGTGGTACCAACCGGTACCAAAGGGCTATCCTAGTATAGGACTTAGCGGCGCGGGGCAAAATTTCCCCATTCTTCTTCTTCTTCCGCGCGCCACCTCGCCGTTCGCACAGCCGCAGCCTCGCGCGCGAGCTCGACGTTCGCAGCCTCGCCGTCGCAGCCGCCATCGCAGCCGCCGTCGCAGCCGCCGTCGCCGCCGCAGGTAAGTCCTCCGCCCCCCGGCCTTTTTCCTACGCTCCCTCCGCTCGCCGATGCCGCCCTCGCCGACGTGCGCCCTCACCGAGGCCGCCTCGCCGACGCCGCGAGCCGACGCCGCCTCGCCGAGCCTCGCCAACGCCGCCTCGCCGCAGACGCGACGCCCAGCTAGACGCCCAGACGACCAGACGCGACGCCGCCTCGCCGTTGCCGCCTGCTGAACGCCGACGCCCTTAGGGTGTTCGGTCAAATGCGGACGCCGCTGAAGGGCGCGGCGTGGCCCAGCTCGGTGACCTCGCCTGCTCGCCCTCGCGCTCCTCCTGCTGCTCCTCCGCGGGGCGCGCGCCCTCGCCTCGCGCTGCGCCTCCTGCCTCAAGCCGCCCCGCCGCCGCGACGGGGCCCTCCACGACGCCGCCGCCGCGGCCTCGGCGTCCACCACGGGCGCATGGTACAGGGCCGCGCTCGCCTGCTGCGGCTACGCCCTGCTAGTGCAGCTCGCCGCGCTCGCCTACGAGGTCGCATCGACATGGCCCCACGTCACCCCCGACGCGCTGCTGCTGCCCGGCGTGCAGGCGCTGGCCTGGGCCTCCCTGCTTGGTTGGTCTGATAGGGTCCAGCGGGGTCGAGCTGGAGTTCAGCGATGACAACAGCAGTGTCCACGAGCCGCTGCTGCTCGGCGCAGATGCCGTGCGGATTGTCCACCGTGATTCTTGTCCCGGCCCGGCGCCGCGCCAATCTGCCCCAGACCGAACCCGCACCGGCCCTTAGCCGCGCCATCATGAAAATCCTCTCCCGGCCGCGTCCTCGCCGCAAAAGCCCGAGTCGCCCTCGGCCTTGCTGAAGGAGAGGTGGGTGAGAGGAGATGGCGGAGGAGGGGTAGGTCTAATCCTTTCCCCGGCATCGCCAGAGACCATGGAGCCAGGGTTTCCATATAGTGGACGTCATACATGGCAACTAACCTAGGAGCTAGATTAGGTTTTATACTACTGCCGTTTCCTTTATATTTCTTCTGTATTTATATTGGGAAGTTTAGTGAACCCTTGCACACTCTTCTAATCTGTTATTTATATGATCATGACATGATGAATGAAATACAATTGCTTTCTTAATTTTGCAGTGACATTGAGGTATGGAGGACGGCACCTTCGTCCGAGATGAGGAGGGGGAAGAAGCGGTGCAGCAATTGATCTATGAGAGTGCCCGTGGTCCGGAACCCGACGATGGAGATGACAACGATTTCCAAGACGTTCTGAATGATTTCGGCGAGGGACTTGAGTCTGAACAAATTAGAAGAGACAACGAAGTGTCCATCACAAACTCCGGCGAGGTGTATATCTATGTATCAATTAGTCTATATGTTCATCCCTAGATGCATTCATTTATTTGTATTGCACTTATTAACGAATAATTTTTTGTTTTAGCCTTCTGGATCATCGAGCAAGACAGTTAGATCAAAACGAGGCCCGGCGCGGGTGTTAAAGGGCGAGGGCAGGTTAGCCCTCACGACATTCAAGGATAATGGTGAACCAGTGGAGCCCAAGGAGTTTTGCCGCAAATTTACAAGTCAATCCGGAGTTATTGTTAGGGACCATGTACCGATCAGCATTCAAGAGTGGCATAAGCCGAAGAACCCGGAGAGTGGTGCTAGTTATGTCAACGACAAGATGAAAAAATTTCTTTGGGACACGCTACTGACAAAGTTCAGCCTACCGGAAGACATGACGGAAGGCCAGAAGAATAAAGTCAAGGAATGGACATGGAAGAAGATGGCCATACAATTCCAGAGCTTCAAGAAAAATTTATGGGACAAATATAAGAATGAAGATCCAGTATTCGATGATAATCTAGTGAAGATAAAAGATCACTGGGCCGCATTTAAGGAGTATAAGAAATCGTCTACTTTTGTGTCCCGATCGAAGAAAAATACCGAAAATGCTGCAAAGAAGAAACTTCCGCATCATTTGGGGTCAGGTGGCTACAAGAGTGCCATTCCGAAGTGGACAGCGTTTGAGAATAAACTGATGGATCATGGAATCACTCCACAGACATGGACCGGCCCGAACGGTCCAAGGTCTGGTTGTTCGCTCATGGGGCAGGGTTGGACCCAAAGACAGGGTTGATCGTTGCGAAGGGAAAATGGAAGGAAAAAATTGAGGCAATTGTACCGAAGCTTGTAGATGCAATTGAAAAGGTCGTAAAGGGAGAGTACATTCCCGATCGAGAGAATGACGAGCTGACACTCGCTACGGGGAACCCTGAACATGTTGGACGGGTACGAGCTCGCCCGGGTCTCACCATGAAGGAAGCGTGGCCGGACAGCGCCGACACTTATAGAAGCCGTTCGCGAAAGAAGAAGAAGGACGCCGACATTGTAACGGAGTTGTTATCTAGGGTGGAGGCTCTTGAGAGAAATCAGAGGGCACCCGATCAGCCGCTGTTTCTACGGGATCCACAAGCCGATGCTGCCCCATCTCGGCGAAGAAGCGGTGTCGGTTCCTCGCATCTTGACGGATGTGGAGGAAGCTACCCCGTGGATTATGTCACGGAGAAGACAGATTGCGAGCTACATATGTTAATCAGGACCGCGTCTCGTTAAGGTGGCGGTCGGCTATGTGTACCCAAGTGAAGATGGAGCAATGCACCATCATATGCCCATTCCACCTGGTTGTGTTCGTGTCGGGGTGGATGAAGTTGTTTCGGGTTTTGAAAAAGTGGAGCTTGATATTCCTAGAGGTGAAGATGAGAGGACACTGGCCGATGTCAAGCACGGTTTCGCCCTATGGCCGAAGAAGTACGTCGTCCTTTTGCAAAGGCCACCGACTCCTACACATGAGCAGCAAATGCCATCGACTCCTCCTGGTGGCAGTCCTGGTGAGCAGCCAAGTCCACACCTACCTGAGAGGGACCCCAGCGTGAGTCCACCATCTCGAGATCCTCCGCGTAAGACAGCGTCCGTTAAGCGGAACGGTACGCCGCCTAGGAAGAAAGCTAGAAAGGAGAAACAACTCGCCGCCTCCCGAGAAGTTACCTTGGGAAAAAACTCCAGAGGAAAACGCGGAGGCCGTTCGTGCCGAGGTGAAGAAATTTTGCACCGAAAGTGCCGAGAGATACCTTTCGAGAAGACACTAGATCGGGAGAAAGTTGTGCGTACCGTTGACAATCTATATGACCCTGTACCATCGCCGCCATCTGACTATGCGCGTTCTATTGAAAGGTCGTATGACAAGATGATCGAGGCGACAAAACCCGTTCAATCGGGTATCAGGGAGATAAAAGGGATACACAGTGTCTACCAGCTCGGACAACAACCCGTTCAATCGGTCGCCCCTCTCAAGGTGTTTGACGGGAAGACCGTTCAAAGTTCTCGACAAGACGGAACTGATTACGCCTTAGCTGAACGAGCATATCAGTTTGTTCAAGGGAAAGATTTGGTCGAGAATCTCAGGAAGGTACCAACATGTATGCGTAACTTGCATTCGTGGTACCTTAAGGCCTCAAAGGAAGGGATCCAGGACTATCATGGTGCGAGTTAGGGAAGAGCACTACTTCCGGTGAGTACTGTGTGAACGTTGACTTCGCCGAACTCTTTCAGTTATACAATCTCCGGGCCCTCGACAAATCAATCATCAGTTGCTATTGTCTGTAAGTGATTTATTTATTTAATTTGAGAAGTCTTTAGCTCAGCTAGTTCATTGTCTGCAGATTATAATCTTTTCTGCGCTATATTATGCAGATCGAAGATGCTCGAATGCAAAAGGGACGATATCACAGACATTGGGTTCATTGACCCGCACACAATGCATGTTAAAACCATAGAAGATCCTCTCTATAACAAGGATACACCGGAGACTTTGCTAAGGTTTTTGAAGCGACAACGTGACAAAAAGCTAATAATTTGGCCTTACAACTTCGAGTGAGTCTTCTTGTCTTATAACACATTATATTTTGCTCACCGTATGTCAAAATTTTAACTAATGACTTATATATATGACACTACATATTGAAACGTGCGTAGGTTTCACTTTATTCTTCTCGTCATCAATTTGGAAATTGGAGAAGTTGAAGTCTATGACTCACTAAGTAAAAAATCGGAACTATACTTGTCTTGTTATTTAATGCTCAGAAGGTAATTTTAATTCTTATCGGTTTGTTTCGTTAATTTCCTGCTATGAACTAATTGATGACTCTTTTATGCATTTTCTTTTGTCGAGCAGCGTATGGGAAACTTTCATCAAGGAAGATACGTCCCGTGAATGGACACCGAAGCTGCGATGGAAGGCGAAAGTAAGTAGTACTACCTAGGTCCACACACCTTTAATTATCATACTTGACTATTGTTTGATTGAATTATATTCTTGTAAAGAAATGCCCGCAACAACCACAAGGGACCGATCTCTGTGGATTCTTCGTTTGCGAGTACATCCGCAGAATTGTCAGCGAGAAAACGAATAATGAAAGAAATAAAGAGGTACAAAAACAATCTTCACAAATTTGTTTTCTTATCATAAGTTGTGCTGAGTTTCGGTAATAGTTGTTTCATGTATTCATTTGTATCTTATTCTTTTATAGTTGGCAAGAAAGCAGAACAAGCTCTCAATCGATGACCGCTTCATAGCAATAGGCGAGGAATTGGCGGGATTTTTCCTTCGAGACGTCATACCACCATTCGCAGAGTACCACTATGAATGAAGATGTACATGTTACATATATAGTTGACTCGAAGAGTACCACTATGCTACATGTAATAGACATATATAGAGTACGCCTCGGAGAGTACCACTATGCATGAAGATCGATCTTCATGCATAGTGCTACTTAATTTGCGATCTTATGCAATTACATGTGTGTTATATTATATGCACCAACTTGCTATGCATCATCTTGATCTTCATTTACTACCTAAACCCAAACGCGTTTCTGGTGCATGGACGCGATATGAAACAAACCGATATCACTAAACCCCTCCAAAAACCCTAAAAATCCAATTCTCTGCCGCGGCAGAGATTTGGGCAATTTCCCTGCCGCGGGTGGGAACCTTTGGTACCGGTTCGTATTACCAACCGGTACCAAAGCTCCTTGGCCCTGAGCTCTCCTGGTGGCCCACGTGGAGGGACCTTTTATACCGGTTCGTAAGCAACCGGTACGAAAGGGGGGGGGGGCTTTAGTGCCGGATAATTTGTACCGGTTGCTCAACCGGTACGAATGCCCCTCTGGAACCGGTACTGATGAGAGATTTTCTACTAGTGTTGCTTGTTTGAATGGGGTTTGCACTTTTGGGATTTAAGTCAGCACGTAGCCGACTTAGCAGTTAGCACCACACCCTAGCCGAGAATCAAGAGACTTAGCACCAGACCCGTTTAGTCGTCTACATACAGCTCTAACCAAAAGAGCAAATGCTGCAGATGGCAATATCATGATGTAAGTACTCCATTTGGTGAGCACAGGACATCTCTGCAAATATACAAATGCTGCAGATCTCGAGAGCGTCCGGATGGTTAATTTACCAACACAAACATTTTGATTATCGGTACTCCACGCGGAACATACTTTATACTAAACTGATGATCTTAACATACTCCCCACTTGCTAACTGGTACCAGTATGATATAAAAATGATGACAACTGAGGTGAGGGAGGATGCCATGACAAGACTTGAGAAGAAGAGAACAAAAGAGAAGTCCTACGAGTGAGATTGGGTGGAACCCGACGGATGTTAAGCTTGCTAGTTTACTTGCTCCGAGCAAGGAAGGCATCGAGATGCCGACCGCACACAACTAATCCTCGCTCCTTGCATGGATTAGATTAACCAGGATCGATCTAAGCTCTTGGAGAAGGAACGAAAAAGCCCAAAACTATCTTTCGCATCAAGGTAAAAATCTCGGCTTTCCGGGTCAGAATCGCTTTCCCGACCGAGGAGCGATATGCACGGCCAAAGCTCCACGCGAGCCTCAAACAATGCGCATGCGCTACGTATCTTCAACGGCGGTGAAGGTGTCTGCTGCTGCCAAAGTATATCAGTAACACTGTAAGTGCATAGTAAAAGCATGTAAGTGGAGATTTACGCAGGATCATGTTGCATGCTTCTGTGTCTTTTCCTGAAGACAACAGCTTTCTGCCTTCAAATTAGTCCTTGGAAATCATCGTAAATGATGCCGTGTCACTCCAAGTCTCCAACTAAACTCTTTGGCAGTGTTGCTCGATGCAGCTAAACCATTTTTAACCCTACTTTGGGAGGCCGTTTCTCGCTAACCAGGGGGTGATGCGTGCCTAGCTACGCTGACATGGGGAGGAGGGGGATGGGAATCTTGGTTTCTCTACACTTGCATTGGGCTCCATGCTAGTCCTCCTCTACATGGTCCCGATGGCCTACACCGCTCTACGAGTGCGTGGCCGATTATATATTGTCACAATGGCCGGTGTGGTAGAAAGAAATAAAAAGGCGTTGAAGAACTCATACCATACGACAAGTAGTGATATCGCTGTGGGCCCGTGGCAACAGTGTTTCTCGGTGCTTCCATGGGACAGCACAGTGTCGTGCAGTGTCACCATGGAGTACCATTCTTGTTCTGTTCCAGTACCTCTCACCACGATTAGGGAATTTCTAGCGGCTCGACGCATTTTAGCGTCCGAAAATATCCGCGTGCGTCCGTTTGCGTCAACTGAAATGGTCGAAATCGATGGCACGTCCGTGCATCGGGGTGGCTCCAGCGGCTCGACGCATTTTTTTGCTCGAATCATTTTTTTATAACGTGAAAACATAATTTACATAGTTTAACACATTAAAATAAAACCTAAACGCCTGCGCCTACTGCTGCTCCTCGTTGTTGTCGAGCACGATGAGCTCCGGTACCGTCCAGGGCGGAGCGTTGGATATCGCGGAACGTACGCCGTCCTCGTCGTTGGATACCGGCGGAACGTACGCCGGGCGCGCCGGCGGTGCTTGAGGTGGAGGCGTCCAGGGCTCTGGCTGCGGTGGAGGCGCCCAGGGCTCTTGCGGCGGTGGAGGCGCCCATGGCTGTGGCGGCGGTGGAGGCGCCCAGGGATGTGGCGGCTGTGGAGGAGCCCAGGGGTTGTACAGCGGCGGTTGTGGCGCAGCCGAGTCCTGTAGCGCCAGTCGTAGGGCTTCATCCTCCGACAGGCCCGGCGGCATGAAGTCGGTGGCGTAGCGGGGCAACGGCGGCAGCACAGGTGGATCGTTCTCGGACACGAGGACGCCGAGCTTCGCCATCTCGTCGTCCGTCATGTTGTCCGGGAACTCGAAGTTGCGGCCCTCCGCCATGGCCAGCTGCCATTCCTGGAAGATGACCGCGACGTAGTTGTCGCTGTCGTCCTTTACCTCCTTGTTGTGGTACGCCAGCGCCTCGATGTAGTCGTCGTCGTCGTATTCATCGTCATCGTGGTCGTCGTTGTACTGCGCACACGTCGACACCTGGTGCGCACGCGTCGGCGCCTGCTGTCTTCGAGGACGAGGCGGCGGTGGACGGTCGAAGGGAAAGTCCATGTCGCCCATGAAGCCCGCCCTCCTCCTCTGATCCCTCTCGGTCGAGAGATACATACGCCAGCTATCGGAGTCGAGAGATTGATACGTCTCCAACGTATCTATAATTTCTGATGTTCCATGCTTGTTTTATGACAATACCTACATGTTTTGTTCACACTTTATATCGTTTTTATGTGTTTTCCGGAACTAACCTATTGACGAGATGCCGAAGTGCCAGTTCCTGTTTTCTGCTGTTTTTGGTTTCAGAAATCATAGTAAGGAAATATTCTCGGAATTGGACGAAATCAACGCCCAGCATCTTATAATTCCACGAAGCTTCCAGAACACCCGGGAGGGATCAGAGGAGAGCCACAGGGCCACCAGACAGTAGGCCGGCGCGGCCCAAGGGGGGGGGGCGCCCCCTATTGTGTGGCGCCCCCGTAACCCTTCCGACTCCGACTCTTCGCCTATAAGAAGCCCCCTGACCTAAATCTTTGATACGAATAAGCCACGGTACGAGAAACCTTCCAGAGCCACCGCCATCGCGAAGCCAAGATCTGGGGGACAGAAGTCTCTGTTCCGACACGCCACCGGGACGGGGAAGTGCCCCCAGAAGGCATCTCCATCGACACCACCGCCATCTTCATCACCGCTGCTGTCTCCCATGAGGAGGGAGTAGTTCTCCATCGAGGCTAAGGGCTGTACCGGTAGCTATGTGGTTCATCTCTCTCCCATGTACTTCAATACAATGATCTCATGAGCTGCCTTACATGATTGAGATTCATATGAGCTTTGTATCACTACTCATCTATGTGCTACTCCAGTGATGTTATTAAAGTACTCTATTCCTCATCCATGATGTAATGGTGATAGTGTGTGCATCATGTAGTACTTGGCGTAGTTTATGATTGTGATCTCTTGTAGATTATGAAGTTAACTATTACTATGATGGTATTGATGTGATCTATTCCTCCTTTCATAGCTTGATGGTGACAGTGTGCATGCAATGTTAGTACTTGGTATAATTGCGTTGATCTATCATGCACTCTAAGGTTACTTAAATATGAATATCGAATGTTGTGGAGCTTGTTAACTCCGGCATTGAGGTGCTCTTGTAGCCCTACACAATTAATGGTGTTCATCATCCAACAAGAGAGTGTAGAGTGGTTTTATTATGTGATCAATGTTGAGAGTGTCCACTAGTGAAAGTATGATCCCTAGGCCTTGTTTCCAAATACTGCAATCATCGCTTGTTTCTTGTTTCTATCGCATCTGTACTTCCTGCAATATTACCACCATCAACTGCACGCCAGCAAGCTATTTTCTGGCGCCGTTACTACTGCTCATATTCATTCATACCACCTGTATTTCACTATCTCTTCGCCGAACTAGTGCACCTATACATCTAACAAGTGTATTGGGTGTGTTGGGGACACAAGAGACTTCTTGTATTGTGGTTGCAGGGTTGCTTGAGAGGGATATCTTTGACCTCTTCCTCCCTGAGTTCGATAAACCTTGGGTGATCCACTTAAGGGAAAACTTGCTGCTGTTCTACAAACCTCTTCTCTTGGAGGCCCAACACTGTCTACAGGAAAAGAAGCGTGAGTAGACATCAAGCTATTTTCTGGCGCCGTTGCCGGGGAGGAAAGGTAAAAGGCACTCACACTCCGGATCCCAGCAACTAAGCTATTTTCGTTGTAAGTGCTCGAAGCTATTTCCTTTAGATCCTGCAATTGCATCTTTTTGTTTCTTGTTAAACACTAGTAAGGCATAATGGAAAACAACTGTGAGCTTTTTTATCTATTTCCTGAGTTAAGACATAAATGGTGTGTTGCAAAAATAAAAAAAACCTATGGAACCTTATTTGCATGCTAATGGCAATGTTATTGGTATGAATACTTTGAACACCATTGTTGCTAATGATATAGAAAGTTCTAAGCTTGGGGAAGCTGGCTTTGATGAGCATGATATTTTTAGTCCCCCAAGCATTGAGGAGAAAATTTTCTTTGATGATACTTTGCCTCCTATTTATGATGATTATAATGATAGTAGTCTTTTGGTGCCGCCTACTATGGAGGATAAATCTAATTATGATTACAATATGCCTCCTATATTTGATGATAGCTACTTTGTTGAATTTGCTCCCACTACAATTAATAAGAATGACTATGCTTATGTTGGGAGTAGTAATAATTTTATGCATGAGACTCATGATAAGAATGTTTCATTTGGTAGTTATATTGTTGAGTTTGTTCATGATGCTACTGAAAATCTTTATGAGAGAGGAAAATATGGTTGTAGAAATTTTCATGTTACTAAAACACCTCTCTATATGCTGAAATTTTTGAAGTTACACTTGTTTTATCTTTCTATGCTTGTTGCATTATGCTTCATGAATTTGTTTATTTACAAGATTCCTTTTCATAGGAAGTGGGTTAGGCTTAAATTTGTTTTGAATTTGCTTCTTGATGCTCTCTTTTGCTTCAACCCTTATTTCTTGGGAGTGCATCATTAAAATTACTGAGCCCATCTTAATGGCTATAAAGAAAGCACTTCTTGGGAAATAACCCATGTGTTTATTTTACTACAGCAATTTTGTTTTCTATTTGAGTCTTGGAAGTTGTTACTACTGTAGCAACCTCTCCTTATCTTTATTTTATTGCATTGTTGTGCCAAGTAAAGTCTTTGATATTAAGGTTCATACTAGATTTGGATTACTGCGCATAAACAGATTTCTGTCTGTCATGAATTTGGGCAGTGTTCTCTGTAGGTAACTCAGAAAAATCTGCCAATTTACGTGAGTGATCCTCAGACATGTACGCAACTTTTATTCAATTTGAGCATTTTCATTTGAGCAAGTCTGGTGCCTCTAAAAAATTCGTCTTTACAGACTGTTCTGTTTTGACAGATTCTGCCTTTTATTTCGCATTGCCTCTTTTGCTGTGTTGGATGGATTACTTTGTTCCATTAACTTCTAGTAGCTTTGAGCAATGTCCAGAAGTGTTAAGAATGATTGTGTCACCTCTGAACATGTGAATTTTTGATTATGCACTAACCCTCTAATGAGTTTGTTTTGAGTTTGGTGTGGAGGAAGTTTTCAAGGGTCAAGAGAGGAGGATGATACAATATGATCAAGAAGAGTGAAAAGTCTAAGCTTGGGGATGCCCCCGTGGTTCATCCCTGCATATTTCAAGAAGACTCAAGCATCTAAGCTTGGGGATGCCCAAGGCATCCCCTTCTTCATCAATAAATTATCAGGTTTCTTCTCTTGAAACTATATTTTTATTCGGTCACATCTTATGTACTTTACTTGGAGCGTCTGTATGCTTTTATTTTCGTTTTTGTTATTTTCATTCTCTGAATAAATGCCTGTGTGGGAGAGAGACACGCTCCGCTGGTTCATATGAACACATGTGTTCTTAGCTTTTAATGTTCATGGCGAAGGTTGAAACTGCTTCGTTAATTGTTATATGGTTGGAAACAGAAAATGCTACATGTGGTAATTGGTATAATGTCTTGAATAATTTGATACTTGGCAATTGTTGTGCTCATGTTTAAGCTCTTGCATCATATACTTTGCACCTATTAGTGAAGAAATACATAGAGCTTGCTAAAATTTGGTTTGCATGATTGGTCTCTCTAAGGTCTAGATATTTTCTAGTAAGGGTTTGAACAACAAGGAAGACAGTGTAGAGTCTTATAATGCTTGCAATATGTTCTTATGTGAGTTTTGCTGTACCGGTTCATACTTGTGTTTGCTTCAAATAACCTTGCTAGTCTAAGCCTTGTATTGAGAGGGATTACTTCTCGTGCATCCAAAACCTTGAGCCAAAAACTACGCCATTTGTGTCCACCATACCTACCTACTACATGGTATTTCTCCGACATTCCAAAGTAAATTGCTTGAGTGCTATCTTTAAACACTTCAAAAGTTATTACCTCTTATTTGTGTCAATGTTTTATAGCTCATGAGGAAGTATGTGGTGTTTATCTTTCAATCTTGTTGGGCAACTTTCACCAATGAACTAGTGGCTTCATCCGCTTATGTAATAATTTTGCAAAAAGAGCTGGCAATGGGGTTCCCAGCCCCAAATTAATTAACTTTCATAATTTTACAAATAGACACTCCTCCATGGTATGTGATTGTTGGACGACACCCGAGGATTCGGTTAGCCATGGCTTGAGAAAGCAAAGGTGGGGAGGAGTGTCATTTAAATAAAACTAAAATAAAAGGCACTCCTTCATGGTATGAGATTGTTGGCAGGCACCCGAGGATTCGGTTAGCCATGGTTTGTGAAAGCAAGGTTGAAAGGAGTGCCACCCAAAAATAAAAATCTTCCATGGGAGCCGCTCTTTGAAAGTCTGTCTGGCAAGGGGGTTAGAGTGCCCACTACCATTCGTTGACAACAACAAACACCTCTCAAAACTTTACTTTTATGCTCTCTTTATGTTTTCAAAATAAAAGCTCTAGCACAAATATAGCAATCAATGCTTCCCTCTACGAAGGGCCTTTCTTTTACTTTTATGTTGAGTCTCCTTCTATCTTAGAAGCAAACACTTGTGTTAACTGTGCATTGATTCCTACATACTTGCATATTGCACTTGTTATATTACTTTGCATTGACAACTATCCATGAGATATACATGTTACATGTCGCCCATGAAGCCCGCCCTCCTCCTCTGATCCCTCTCGGTCGAGAGATACATACGCCAGCTATCGGAGTCGAGAGATTGATACGTCTCCAACGTATCTATAATTTCTGATGTTCCATGCTTGTTTTATGACAATACCTACATGTTTTGTTCACACTTTATATCGTTTTTATGTGTTTTCCGGAACTAACCTATTGACGAGATGCCGAAGTGTCAGTTCCTGTTTTCTGCTGTTTTTGGTTTCAGAAATCTGATACGTCTCCAACGTATCGATAATTTCTTATGTTCCATGCTTGTTTTATGACATTACTTACATGTTTTGTTCACACTTTATGATGATTTTATGCATTTTATGGAACTAACCTATTGACAAGATGCCGAAGTGCCAGTTCTTGTTTTCTGCTGTTTTTGGTTTCAGAAATCCTAGTAAGGAAATATTCTCGGAATTGGACGAAATCAACGCCCAGCATCTTATAATTCCACGAAGCTTCCAGAACACCTGGGAGGGATCAGAGGAGAGCCACAGGGCCACCAGACAGTAGGCCGGCGCGGCCCAAGGGGGGGGGGCGTGCCCCCCTATTGTATGGCGCCCCCGTAACCCTTCCGACTCCGACTCTTCGCCTATGAGAAGCCCCCTGACCTAAATCTTCGATACGAATAAGCCACGGTACGAGAAACCTTCCAGAGCCGCCGCCATCGCGAAGCCAAGATCTGGGGCACAGGAGTCTCTGTTCCGGCACGCCACCGGGACGGGGAAGTGCCCCCGGAAGGCATCTCCATCGACACCACCGCCATCTTCATCACCGCTGCTGTCTCCCATGAGGAGGGAGTAGTTCTCCCTCGAGGCTAAGGGCTGTACCGGTAGCTATGTGGTTAATCTCTCACCTATGTACTTCAATACAATGATCTCATGAGTTGCCTTACATGATTGAGATTCATATGAGATTTGTATCACTATTAATCTATGTGCTACTCTAGTGATGTTATTAAAGTACTCTATTCCTCCTCCATGATGTAATGGTGACAGTGTGTGCATCATGTAGTACTTGGCGTAGTTTATGATTGTGATCTCTTGTAGATTATGAAGTTAACTATTACTATGATGGTATTGATGTGATCTATTCCTCCTTTCATAGTCTGTTGGTGACAGTGTGCATGCTATGTTAGTACTCGGTATAATTGCGTTGGTCTATCATGCACTCTAAGGTTAATTAAATATGAACATCGAATGTTGTGGAGCTTGTTAACTCCGGCATTGAGGTGCTCTTGTAGCCCTACACAATTAGTGGTGTTCATCATCCAACAAGAGAGTGTAGAGTGGTTTTATTATGTGATCAATGTTGAGAGTGTCCACTAGTGAAAGTATGATCCCTAGGCCTTGTTTCCCAAATACTGCAATCATCGCCTGTTTACTGTTCTACTGCATCTGTACTTCCTGCAATATTACCACCATCAACCACACGCCAGTTGTAGCAGCAAGCTATTTTTTGGTGCCGTTACTACTGCTCATATACATTCAAACCACTTGTATTTCACTATCTCTTCGCCGAACTAGTGCACTTATACATCTGACAAGTGTATTAGGTGTGTTGGGGACACAAGAGACTTCTTGTATCGTGATTGCAGGGTTGCTTGAGAGGGATATCTTTGACCTCTTCCTCCCTGAGTTCGATAAACCTTGGGTGATCCACTTAAGGGAAAACTTGCTGCTGTTCTACAAACCTCTGCTCTTGGAGGCCCAACACTGTCTACAGGAAAAGAAGCGTGAGTAGACATCAAGCTATTTTCTGGCGCCGTTGCCGAGGAACGAAGAAAAGCTACACAATAGAGATTTCCTCCCTCGTCAACCACGCGCCAGTCCTGGACAGCAAGCTATTTTCTGGCGCCGTTGCCGGGGAGGAAAGGTAAAGGGCATTCACACTCTGGTCCCAGATAACTAAGTTATTTTCCGGCACCATTGTAAGTGCTCGAAGCTATTTCCTTTAGATCCTGCAATTGCATCTTTTTCTTTCTTATTAAACACTAGTAAGGCCTAATGGAAAACAATTGTGAGCTTTTTAATCTATTTCCTGAGTTAAGACATAAATGGTGTGTTGCAAAAATTAAAAAACCTATGGAATCTTATTTGCATGCTGGTAGCAATGATATTAGTATGAACGCTTTGAACACCATTGTTGTTACTGATATGGAAAATTCTAAGCTTGGGGAAGCTGGTTTTGATGAGCATGATATTTTTAGTCCCCCAAGCATTGAGGAGAAAATTTACTTTGATGATACTTTACCTCCTATTTATGATGATTATAATGATAGTAGTCTTTTGGTTCCGCCTGTTATGGAGGATAAATTTGATTATGATTACAATATGCCTCCTATATTTGATGATGAGAATAATGATAGCTACTTTGTTGAATTTGCTCCCACTATTACTAATAAAATTGACTATGCTTATGTTGGGAGTAGTAATAATTTTATGCATGAGACTCATGATAAGAATGTTTCATTTGATAGTTATATTGTTGAGTTTGCTCATGATGCTACTGGATATTATTATGAGAGAGGAAAATATGGTTGTAGAAATTTTCATGTTACTAAAACACCTCTCTTTTTGCTGAAAATCTTGAAGCTGCACTTGTTTTATCTTTCTATGCTTGTTGCATTATGCCTACATGACTTGTTTATTTACAAGATTCCTTTTCATAGGAAGCATGTTAGGCTTAAATTTGTTTTGAATTTGCCTCTTGATGCTTTCTTTTGCTTCAAATACTATTTATCGCGAGTGCATCATTAAAACCGCTAAGCCCATCTTAATGGCTATAAAGAAAGCACTTCTTGGGAGATAACCCATGTTTTTGTTTTACTACAGTACTTTTGTTTTATATTTGAGTCTTGGAAGTTGTTACTACTGTAGCAGCCTATCCTTATCTTTATTTTATTGCATTGTTGTGCCAAGTAAAGTCTTTGATAGTAAGGTTGATACTAGATTTGGATTACTGCGCCGAAACAGATTTCTGTCTGTCACGAATTTGAGCAGTATTCTCTGTAGGTAACTCAGAAAAATCTGCCAATTTACGTGAGTGATCCTCAGATATGTACGCAACTTTCATTCAATTTGAGAATTTTCATTTGTGCAAGTCTGGTGCCTCTAAAAAATTCGTCTTTACGGACTGTTCTGTTTTGACAGATTCTGCCTTTTATTTCGCATTGCCTCTTTTGCTGTGTTGGATGGATTTCTTTGTTCCATTAACTTCCAGTAGCTTTGTGCAATGTCCAAAAGTGTTAAGAATGATTATGTCACCTCTGAACATGTGAATTTTGATTATGCACTAACCCTCTAATGAGTTTGTTTTGAGTTTGGTGTGGAGGAAGTTTTCAAGGGTCAAGAGAGGAGGATGATATATGATCAAGAAGAGTGAAAAGTCTAAGCTTGGGGATGCCCCCGTGGTTCATCCCTGCATATTTCAAGAAGACTCAAGCATCTAAGCTTGGGGATGCCCAAGGCATCCCCTTCTTCATCAACAATTTATCAGGTTTCTTCTATTGAAACTATATTTTTATTCCGTCACATCTTATGTGCTTTACTTGGAGCGTCTGTGTGCTTTTATTTTCGTTTTTGTTATTTTCATTCTCTGAATAAATGCTTGTGTGGGAGAGAGACACGCTCCGCTGATTCATATGAACACATGTGTTCTTAGCTTTTAATGTTCATGACGAAGGTTGAAACTGCTTCGTTAATTGTTATATGGCTGGAAACAGAAAATGCTACATGTAGTAATTGGTATGATGTCTTGAATAATGTGATACTTGGCAATTGTTGTGCTCATGTTTAAGCTCTTGCATCATATACTTTGCACCTATTAGTGAAGAAATACATAGAGCTTGCTAAAATTTGGTTTCCATGATTGTTTTCTCTAAGGTCTAGATATTTTCTAGTAAGGGTCGAACAACAAGGAAGACGGTGTAGAGTCTTATAATGCTTGCAATATGTCTTTTATGTGAGTTTTGCTGTACCGGTTCATACTTTTGTTTGTTTCAAATAGCCTTGCTAGCCTAAGCCTTGTATTGAGAGGGAATACTTCTCGTGCATCCAAATCCTTGAGCCAAAGACTATGCCACTTGTGTCCACCATACCTACCTACTACATGGTATTTATCCGCCATTTCGAAGTAAATTGCTTGAGTGCTACCTTTAAATTTCCATTCTTTGTCTTTGCAATATATAGCTCATGGGACAAATAGCCTAAAAACTATTGTGGTATTGAATATGTACTTATGTACCTTATCTCTTATAAGTTTCTTGCTGAGCGATAACCATGTTCCTGGGGACGCCATCAACACTTTGTTGAATATCATGTGAGTTGCTATGCATGTTCGTCTTTTCTGAAGTAAGGGCGATTTACCATGAGTTGAATGGTTTGAGTATGCATATTGTTAGAGAAGAACATTGGGCCGCTAACTAAAGCCATGATCCATGGTGGAAGTTTTAGTTTTGGACAACAATCCTCAATCTCTTATGAGAATATTATTTGTTGCTAAATGCTTATGCATTAAAGAGGAGTCCATTATCTGTTGTCTATGTTGTCCCGGTATGGATGTCTAAGTTGAGAATAATCAAAAGCGAGAAATCCAATGCGAGCTTTCTCCTTAGACCTTTGTACAGGCGGCATAGAGGTACCCCTTTGTGATACTTGGTTAAAACATATGTATTGCAATGATAATACAGGTAATCCGAGCTAATTAGGACAAGGTGCGGGCACTATTGGTAATCTATGCATGAGGCTTGCAACTTGTAGGATATAATTTACATAATACATATGCTTTATTACTACCGTTGACAAAATTGTTTCTTGTTTTCAAATTAAAAGCTCTAGCACAAATATAGCAATCAATGCTTCCTTCTGCGAAGGGCCTTTCTTCTACTTTTATGTTGAGTCAGTTTACCTACTTCCTTCTGTCTTAGAAGCAAACACTTGTGTCAACTGTGCATTGATTCCTACATACTTGCACATTGCACTTGTTATATTACTTTGCATTGACAATTATCCATGAGATATACATGTTACAAGTTGAAAGCAACCGCTGAAACTTAATCTTCCTTTGTGTTGCTTCAATGCCTTTATTTAGAATCTATTGCTTTATGAGTTAACTCTTATGCAAGAATTATTGATGCTTATCTTGAAAGTACTATTCATGAAAAGTCTTTGCTATATGATTCAGTTGTTTAATCATTATCTTTATCATTGCTTTGAATCACTTCATTCATCTCATAGGCTTTACATTATTATTGGATCAAGATTGTGTTGGTAGCATGTCACTTCAGAAATTATCTTTGTTATCGTTTACCTTCTCGGGGACGAGTAGGAACTAAGCTTGGGGATGCTGATACGTCTCCAACGTATCGATAATTTCTTATGTTTCATGCTTGTTTTATGACATTACTTACATGTTTTGTTCACACTTTATGATGATTTTATGCATTTTCTGGAACTAACCTATTGACAAGATGCCGAAGTGGCAGTTCCTGTTTTCTGCTGTTTTTGGTTTCAGAAATCCTAGTAAGGAAATATTCTCGGAATTGGACGAAATCAACGCCCAGCATCTTATAATTCCACGAAGCTTCCAGAACACCCGGGAGGGATCAGAGGAGAGCCACAGGGCCACCAGACAGTAGGCCGGCGCGGCCCAAGGGGGGGGGCGTGCCCCCCTATTGTATGGCGCCCCCGTAACCCTTCCGACTCCGACTCTTCGCCTATGAGAAGCCCCCTGACCTAAATCTTCGATACGAATAAGCCACGGTACGAGAAACCTTCCAGAGCCGCCGCCATCGCGAAGCCAAGATCTGGGGCACAGGAGTCTCTGTTCCGGCACGCCACCGGGACGGGGAAGTGCCCCCGGAAGGCATCTCCATCGACACCACCGCCATCTTCATCACCGCTGCTGTCTCCCATGAGGAGGGAGTAGTTCTCCCTCGAGGCTAAGGGCTGTACCGGTAGCTATGTGGTTAATCTCTCTCCTATGTACTTCAATACAATGATCTCATGAGCTGCCTTATATGATTGAGATTCATATGAGATTTGTATCACTATTAATCTATGTGCTACTCTAGTGATGTTATTAAACTACTCTATTCCTCCTCCATGATGTAATGGTGACAGTGTGTGCATCATGTAGTACTTGGCGTAGTTTATGATTGTGATCTCTTGTAGATTATGAAGTTAACTATTACTATGATGGTATTGATGTGATCTATTCCTCCTTTCATAGTCTGTTGGTGACAGTGTGCATGCTATGTTAGTACTCGGTATAATTGCGTTGGTCTATCATGCACTCTAAGGTTAATTAAATATGAACATCGAATGTTGTGGAGCTTGTTAACTCCGGCATTGAGGTGCTCTTGTAGCCCTACACAATTAGTGGTGTTCATCATCCAACAAGAGAGTGTAGACTGGTTTTATTATGTGATCAATGTTGAGAGTGTCCACTAGTGAAAGTATGATCCCTAGGCCTTGTTTCCCAAATACTGCAATCATCGCTTGTTTACTGTTCTACTGCATCTGTACTTCCTGCAATATTACCACCATCAACCACACGCCAGCTGTAGCAGCAAGCTATTTTCTGGTGCCGTTACTACTGCTCATATACATTCATACCACTTGTATTTCACTATCTCTTCGCCGAACTAGTGCACCTATACATCTGACAAGTGTATTAGGTGTGTTGGGGACACAAGAGACTTATTGTATCATGATTGCAGGGTTGCTTGAGAGGGATATCTTTGACCTCTTCCTCCCTGAGTTCGATAAACCTTGGGTAATCCACTTAAGGGAAAACTTGCTGCTGTTTTACAAACCTCTGCTCTTGGAGGCCCAACACTGTCTACAGGAAAAGAAGCGTGAGTAGACATCAAGCTATTTTCTGGCGCCATTGCCGGTGAACGAAGAAAAGCTACACAACAGAGATTTCCTCCCTCGTCAACCACGCGCCAGTCCTGGACAGCAAAATCCTAGTAAGGAAATATTCTCGGAATTGGACGAAATCAACGCTCAGCATCTTATAATTCCACGAAACTTCCAGAACACCCGAGAGGGACCAGAGGAGGGCCACCACACAGGTGGCCGGTGCGGCCCAAGGGGGGGCGCGCCCCCCTATTGTGTGGCGCCCCCGTCAGCCTTCCGACTCCGCCTCTTCGCCTATAAAAAGCCCCCTGACCTAAATCTTCGATACAAATAAGCCACGGTACGAGAAACCTTCCAGAGCTGCCGCCATCGCGAAGCCAAGATCTGGGGGACAGGAGTCCCTGTTCCGGCACGCCACTGGGACAGGGAAGTGCCCCCGGAAGGCATCTCCATCGACACCACCGCCATCTTCATCACCGCTGCTGTCTCCCATGAGGAGGAAGTAGTTCTCCATCGAGGCTAAGGGCTGTACCGGTAGCTATGTGGTTCATCTCTCTCCCATGTACTTCAATACAATGATCTCATGAGCTGCCTTACATGATTGAGATTCATATGAGCTTTGTATCACTATTCATCTATGTGCTACTCTAGTGATGTTATTAAAGTACTCTATTCCTCCTCCATGATGTAATGGTGACAGTGTGTGCATCATGTAGTACTTGGCGTAGTTTATGATTGTGATCTCTTGTAGATTATGAAGTTAACTATTACTATGATGGTATTGATATGATCTATTCCTCCTTTCATAGCTTGATGGTGACAGTGTGCATGCTATGTTAGTACTTGGTATAATTGCGTTGATCTATCATGCACTCTAAGGTTACTTAAATATGAATATCGAATGTTGTGGAGCTTGTTAACTCCGGCATTGAGGTGCTCTTGTAGCCCTACACAATTAATGGTGTTCATCATCCAACAAGAGAGTGTAGAGTGGTTTTATTATGTGATCAATGTAGAGAGTGTCCACTAGTGAAAGTATGATCCCTAGGCCTTGTTTCCAAATACTGCAATCATCGCTTGTTTACATCGTTCTACCGCATCCGTACTTCCCGCAATATTACCACCATCAACTGCACGCCAGCAAGCTATTTTCTGGCGCCGTTACTACTGCTCATATTCATTCATACCACCTGTATTTCACTATCTCTTCGCCGAACTAGTGCACCTATACATCTGACAAGTGTATTGGGTGTGTTGGGGACACAAGAGACTTCTTGTATTGTGGTTGCAGGGTTGCTTGAGAGGGATATCTTTGACCTCTTCCTCCCTGAGTTCGATAAACCTTGGGTGATCCACTTAAGGGAAAACTTGCTGCTGTTCTACAAACCTCTGCTCTTGGAGGCCCAACACTGTCTACAGGAAAAGAAGCGTGAGTAGACATCAGAGATACATACGCCAGCTATCGGAGGTCCTGCGGCAGGTACCGCCTCCTACGCCGGGTCTCGGCGGTCCTATCTAGCTCGCGCGCAGGCACCGAAGGGATGGGCACCCGGCGGTAGCTGAGCCGCCAGGCATGTGCACGTCCATCCAGGTGTCGCACGGCGTCCAGTGCGCATGCATCAGCCTCCCGACGCTGACGGGCAGCGGCACCCTGCCAGGCTGCTCCTCCTTCTTCGTGCCGCTGCTGGACGCCTCGAAGTCGTTCTTCTTCTTCCCCATGGTGCTGCGGCGGTGGTGGTGCGAGTGGGTGTGTGGGCGATGAAGGAACGGGGCCGGTGGACTTTTAAGGCCGGCCGCGCACGGGATACGATGCCATTGAAGGCGGCGCAGAAGCCCAGCTACCACCCGCCAGTGCGCGCGCAGAAGAGGCAGCCGCGCCATTGATGGCGAAGGCTGCGACGCAGACGCGGAATCGCTGAACGCGGGAGCGATGGCCACGGAAGCGATGCCCTCTATACAGGCTCGCTGCCAGGCGGGCCCGGTAGAGACGCGAGCGGACACTTTACGCGTTCGCGGAGACGCAAACCTGGCGCAAATATGCGTTGGGTTTACGTCGCAGCGGACGCCCCGGCCACGATGCGTCGTGCCGCTGGAGGTGGTTCCAGACGCATTTTTCGGTCCAGCGAACACAAACCGTCGCTCAGCGTCCGTTTGCGTCGCCCACTGGAGATGCCCTTATACTCTACAATTTTTCCACAATAATTGCAAGCCTTCAACTATGGCTGAAAACATGTGCATGCTGTATCACTCCGTGTATAAACACGAGGCACTAATTGCGGCTTTTTCACATATACTCCATCCTGCCCAAAATATGTTGCATATAAATTTTGGTCAAAGTCAAACTTTGTAACGTTTAACATCTATATTGATAAAAAAATATAAATATATATATAATAAAAGAATAATATTTTTAGAATTGTTATGAAATATATTTTTATAGTATATGCATTTGACATGGTAGATCCTTGTATTATTATCTATATTTTTTATCAAAGTTTTCACAATTTAACTTGCATGGAAAATTATTGGCAACATAAAATGGCTAGGAGGAAGTACAACCTGAAGTTTTGCTAAGATCCTCGTACGCGTAGATTAGAGTAGTCACAATCACTGGTGGAAAAAGGGCCTTTGGTCGCGGTTCGCAACTGCCATTAGTCGCGGTTGCGCAACCGCGACCAAACAAGCGCGACTAAAGGCCCCCCTTTAGTCGCGGTTGCTTAAGAACCGCGACTAAAGGCCCGTCCACGTGGGCGCCAAAGCGACTGTCGGGCGGAGGACCTTTAGTCGCGGTTCTTCTGCCAACCGCGACTAAAGGCCGCCGCAGTTTAGGGTTTTAGCCCCCTAAACCTGCCCCCCTAAACCTGTTGTCTGTTTAATTTGTATTGTTTTATTTCTTTTGTGCTTTATTTTAATTTTGAATGAGTTTCACATATTCTACGGTACTACATACATGCATATGAATGTACAATTTCAAACAAATTTGAAATTAGAACCGAAAAGAATTCAAGAGGAATATACAATATATATTCAATATCATCGGATGACCATATACAATTTTGAACAAGTTTCCATACATAATTTAATGCATATGAAGTTCTACGTCCTCGTAATGGTGTTCTTCTTTAGGATGGAGGACTTCCCTCGTGAACCATCCAGCTAGTTCCTCTTGAAGTGGTCGGAAGTGAGCTTCTGGACTAAGCATCTTCCGGAGGTTATTCCTCTGAACATTGGTATCACTCGGAACCCGCTCAGAGGTGTATCTCCGGATCATCTCACAGACATAGTATCCACATAGATTGGTCCCCACTGGCTGAATATCGCCACCATTCTTAGCCATTGACCGCATGAAATGTAGCTCTTTTTTGAAATCACCGACCCTTTCATCTGAGAACCGTCTCCAAACCCTACGAGGCAAAGAAAATTAAATGAACAAGAGAGTTATTAGTTACTTGATATTAGGAAATGAACGAAATAGGCCGATCGATATAGAGCGCAAATGAATGAAAATAATTACTTCTGCAGCATTCTTCTCATGTCGCCCCAAAGATTTGAATCCAGAGTCAGAGAGTCGTGGACGAGACATGTGGAGGTGTCAAATTTAATTACTAGCAGAATCCAGTGAAACCTGCAGACATGATACATGCACAGTACGTCATGCATAACTCATCGATTAGCCGGCCACATACCATTCATGGAAACAAAAGAGAATGTGCTCAAGACAGAAACACTCACCCAAAATGGTAAGGAAATAGAATATCACTTTTGAGTTCCTGCTTTGTAAGAAACTGCCACAGGTCTGCCTCCACGTCGGCGGGGTGATGCTCTAACACATATCCATTAATGATGTGTGGGTCAATGAACCCAACATCATGGATGTTCCTTACTCTGCATTCCTTAATCTTCATTCTGCATGTATAATAGCGTACACAACAATATAGTTAGGACATATATATAGTGCAGGCAATATGAACGAGATGGAGTAGAAATAAATCACTTACAGAACGTAGCAACTGATGATAGATTTGTCGCGCTCGCGCAGATTGAAAAGCTGGAACAATTCACTCAGATGAATTTTTACATAGTAATGTTTGAAGTGATGCTCATATCTAACTTCCGCATAAATATATTCTTTGGCGTTTTTATTTTTTATGTAACCCTTGTACCATTTCAGCAGACTTTTCATTTGTGGAGGTAGATCCTCTTCCTGCACAGGCTCGACGAGAGGCCCATTTGGCACATATGTAATTACTACCTCCTTCACTGGCGCCTCATCAAGGCCTAACAGTGCACGAAGAGTCATACCTAAGTTGGCCGCTTGTTCTCTGGCACTCGTTACAGTCAATCCCTGTGCTGCCGCAGCTTCTATGATATCGGGGGCATCCGGACCGGCGGCTTTCACTATAAGCGGGGCAATCGATTGTTTACTTTGTTCCCCGAGCTGGGCAACTCGTTTCCCGCTTTTTTTACTTTCTAATTCTTTCTCGGCCTCCTCCAAGGCTTTCTTCTCCTGCTTCGCCCGCTCTTTCTTCTCCTTGAACATGAGTGCCTGCTTAAGAAGTTCACGTGCATAGTCGTCAGGCAGATTCTTCGCGGCTTGGGACGGTGTGTTCAAAAATGACTTAGCCCACTTCTTTTGCTCATCAGAAAATACTGGCTTGGGCTCGGGCTCTCTTTTCTTCTTGCAGTCCGCCTTCCATTTCTCATAATCAGCAGTCGCGGCCGCGTCGACTTCCTCGGCACTACGTTCCCAAGGCCTCGTGGAGAGAGGCTTCAGTGATGGCTCCGGTACCTTTGTTATCTTAGGTACATAAGGGTCTGGGTTAATACTCCAGGACTGCTTCTGCTTCTTCGCCGGAGGTGGATTGGGGGGCGGCGTCTGCTTACCCGCCCGGGGCGGACTAGGGGGCGGCGGCTGCTTACCCGCCGGAGGTGAATTGGGGGGCGGCGTCGGCTGACGTGAAGGAGGTGTAGGTGAAGCACTGATGACCCACAAGTATAGGGGATCGCAGCAGTCTTCGCGGGTAGTAAAACCCAATTTATTGATTCGACACAAGGGGAGACAAAGAATACTTGGAAGCCTTAACAGCGGAGTTGTCAATTCAGCTGCACCTGGAAACAGACTTGCTCGCAAGAGTTTATCAAGAGTAACAGCTTTTATAGCAGTAGCAGTAGTGAAATAACAGCAGCAGAGTAACACAGACAACAGTAGTGATTATAGTAAACAGCAGGATTAAAATACTGTAGGCACGGGGACGGATAACGGGCGTTGCATGGATGAGAGAAACTCATGTAACAATCATAGCAGGGCATTTGCAGATAATAATAAAACGGTGTCCAAGTACAAAGCAATCAATAGGCATGTGTTCCATATATAGTCGTACGTGCTCGCAATGAGAAACTTGCACAACATCTTTTGTCCTACCAGCCGGTGGCAGCCGGGCCTCAAGGGAATCTACTGGATATTAAGGTACTTCTTTTAATAGAGTACCGGAGCAAAGCATTAACACTCCGTGAACACATGTGATCCTCACATCGCTACCATCCCCTCCGGTTGTCCCGATTTCTGTCACTTTGGGGCCATTGGTTCCGGACAGCGACATGTGTATACAACTTGCAGGTAAGATCATAAAACAATGAATATCATGATGAAACAATAACATGTTCAGATCTGAGATCATGGCACTCGGGCCCTAGTGACAAGCATTAAGCATAACAAGTTGCAACAATATCATCAAAGTACCAATTACGGACACTAGGCACTATGCCCTAACAATCTTATGCTATTACATGACCAATCTCATCCAATCCCTACCATCCCCTTCGGCCTACAGCGGGGGAATTACTCACACATGGATGGGGGAAACATGGCTGGTCGATGAAGAGGCGTCGGTGATGATGATGGCGATGATCTCCTCCAATTCCCCGTCCCGGCGGAGTGCCAGAACGGAGACTTCTTGCTCCCGAGACGGAGTTTCGCGATGTGGCGGCGTTCTGGAGGGTTTCTGGCGACTTCGACTTCTTGGTCGCGATTTTTAGATCGAACCCTTTAAGTAGTCCAGAGGAGGGCGTCGGAGGCCGGCCGAGGGGGCCACACGCTAGGGCCGCGCGCCCCCCTCCTGGGCCGCGCCGCCCTAGGGTGTGGGGCCCTCGGGCCTCCACCTGACTTGCCCTTCTGGCTCCGTGAGTCTTCTGGAAAAATAGGACCTTTCGCATAAATTCCGAGGATTTTCCTGAAAGTTGGATGTCTGCACAAAAACGAGACACCAGAACAGTTCTGTTGAAAGCACCGTTAGTCCGTGTTAGTTGCATCCAAAATACACAAATTAGAGGCAAAACAATAGCAAAAGTGTTCGGGAAAATAGATACGTTTTGGACGTATCAACTCCCCCCAAGCTTAGCTTATTGCTTGTCCTCAAGCAATTCAGTTAACAACTGACGCGGTAAAAGAACTTTCACGAACACATTTGTTCATATGATGTATATATTCTCATGCTATGGCTAACACTTAGGCAGTTCATAATAAGATACATGCAAATAAGATCATCTAATAGCTATGTCAATCATGGAGAGGTACCAACAATTAATAATAAGCATCATGAATCATGTCTATAAGCAGGATTGCAATGTTCATAAAAGAGTATGATAAAGTGGTATCTCGCTTGCCCATATTTGATCAGCAAAACATAAATGCCCAGGCACCTCTGAGGTTCATAGAAAGACTAGAAATAGAGATTGTCAAAGATAAAAGCATCAAAGTTATACCACAATCAATCATATTTTGGGACAAGCATATTATACTAAGAATGACAGTTGTGCTCTCAAGATAGTGCTCAAAGAAAGGATGGAGACACAACATAAAAGTAAAAGATTGACCCTTCGCAGAGGGAAGCAGGGATTAACATGCGCTAGAGCTTTTCATTTTTAAAACAGGAGTAAAATTATTTTGAGAGGTGTTTGTTGTTGTCAACGAATGGTAATGGGTACACCAACTACCTCGCCAACCGGACTTCCAAGAGCGGCTCCCATGAAGGACGTTATCTCTACCAGCAAGGTAGATCATCCCTCTTCTCTTTTGTTTACACACGTATTTTAGTTTTATTATGAGCGACACTCCCCCCAACATTTGCTTACACAAGCCATGGCTAACCGAATCCTCGGGTGGCTTCCATCAATCACATACCATGGAGGAGTGTCTATTTGCAAAATTAAGTTGCTTACTGATGAATCAGAGCAAAACATGTGAAGAGAATTATTAATGAAGTTTGATTAATCGGGGCTGGGAACCCCATTGCCAGCTCTTTTTGCAAAATTATTGGATAAGCGGATGTGCCACCAGTCCATAATGAAAGTCCGTCAAGAGTAAATGACAAGGTTGAAAGTTAAACACCACATACTTTCTCATGAGCTATGAAACATTAACACAAATTGAGAAGCATTTTGAAGGTTTTAAAGGTAGCACATGAGAATTTACTTGGAATGGTTTGAAATGCCATGCATAGGTATTTATGGTGGACACTTTGGAACAACTTGGTTTTCAGGTGTTTGGAAGCACGAGCAGTGTTCCCGCTCAGTACAAGTGAAGGCTAGCAATAGACTGGGGAGCGACAAATCAAGAGAGCAGTAACTGTCATAATCATGCTTGCGGCAAAATAAATTAACGAAGGCATAAAAGTGATACAAGAACTCTGAAGCAATGTAAATCATCGAGGCTTAATTGACTTTTGTTCAGTCATATGCATGCGTGAGCATGTGCCAAGTTAATTCAAATGAATTATTCAGAGGAGGATACCACAATGTCATACCTACTTATGAATAAAACAATGCAAGCAAACATCCATGACATGCTACTCATATTAATAAATTGGAGCTAAACATGAGAGATCATGAACTACTAGACTTTCTTAAATGACATATACCTCACATGAACCAACTAAGCATGCTCACATGTATGAGTATATGTACAAAAATGAAAAACAAATAGAGTTCATACCAGCCTCTCACCACAATCCAATTGTCGTAGATCGTCATTATTGCCTTTCACTTGTGTAGCTTGGATAATATGAAATGAAAACCACGCTCCAGCCACCGAAGACCATTGAACTCATAATGAACTTTACAACCAAAGAAGAACAGCAAATATTTTTGGAGTTTTTGAATTGGAAACAAGAACAAAAGGAAACAAGCAAACAAAGCAAAATATTTTTGGATTTTCTTATAGCAAACCAACGATAGCAAATAAAGCAAAATAAATGCAAGAAACCAAAACAAACAAATGGTGAAGAGAAACAACAGAAATATTTTTGGTCTTTTTGTGTTTTAGGAAAGAAACAAAGCAAAAACAAGGAAATGGAAACTAGAAGAGTCACATAAACACAAAGCAGCAGAAATTCGTCAAACTTGACAGCAGTACAGTACTCGATTTTTAAGAAATTCTTCCACTGCTCAAATCGAAAAGTGTTCAACTAATGAAAGTTAAATAACAACCTGGGGAACATGCACAAAAATTGGCTTCGCAAAATATCGTTCTGGCTATTTTTGAGAATTTTTTCGGTAACAGTCCAGAATCTGTTTTCAGGTAGCACTTCCCCAAATATCATCTCCCTCTCATTAGAAAACCACTCAAAGAATCTAAACAAGTATATACAAGTATCCAGCAACCATAATATGCAAAGAATGAGTGATGCCGGTATACCTCCCCCCAAGCTTAGGCTTTTGGCCTAAGTGGAGTTCAACCCCAGCGAGGGTCGCTGTTCCTCGCCGGTGGATCATACATGGCGTAGTCATAGTAGGGTCCCTGTGCAGAAGAAAAGCGTGGAGGCTCCACATGTCCAAAATGTTGATGCGAAGAACTTGCTGCATCGGATGACGAGTCGAGGTGTTCCTCGGCCTCCGTGTTGCCTCTTGCATGATGGCCTCCTCCCTCTATGTGTGCATTCAGTACACCTTCTGTGACTGACCAATCCTCCCTGGAATCAAGGTTAAATAGAACAGGCACAGGCAATCTTACTAGTTTTTCAGTTTTCTTAGTTGTTCTCCAAGTCTTCTTATAAAATGTTATCTTGTAAGACAGGTTACTCAAGTTAGATGAATCAGAAACAAATTCATGTTTAATCATGGAGACTATGTCAAGTTTTTCTATGGGAAGTTGAATATGAAGATGGTGAGGTTCTAATCCATGCAAAGCTAGTAAACGAGAGGCGATGAGACCTCCACAGATTCCGCCCTTCTCACGGTTAGTAGCAAGTCTATAAGCTATCAGCGCACCCAAATTATAGGCCTTACTACCTTGCAGTGCAGCAGCTAGAAAAGCTAAATCCTGGATGGATAGTTTACTACCATTCTTTCTAGCAAGAACGCATTTAGTAATGAAATAAGCAAAGTAGCGGATAGCTGGGAGTTGAATGCTAGTGATTTTACCACCATCCTCTGAGAAACTCCTCCCATGACAAATCATCTCGAAGAGGCTTAAGAGCTCTCGCGGCGATCCCCTTATCTTCTCGCATGATCCCCATTGCGGTACTCTAATTGCTGTACAAAAATTATTGAATGGCAAGTTGACAGTTTTATTATAAATCTTGTACTGAACCATGGGGTTAGATTGCGACCAATTGAATTTAAAATCCTGCACAACAGACATAGTAAATTTTGCATATTGGCATGGTTCTCCATCAACAAAATCATTCAACCCTGCACGAGAAATTAGATTCTGAACATCTTCCAATATTCCTGCACTTCTCATGAAATCTGTGCACGGGTAGTAAGAGGGGTATACTCCCTCTTCGCGGTTCACTCTCATGACTTGTTGCACCTCCAATTCTTGTTGGTTTAGTTGATATCTATTCCACTCCATTTTCTGAAATTTTCCGACAAACAATATAAAATTTGATTTGGTGACATATAATTGAGGGGAACTACTATAGGAACTTGCTAGAGTACTAATCATGCATCAAAACTAGTTTATACAACTTAGAACAAGCATGCAAGCTCACTAAACATGTTACCTACAGCAGCAAAATATTCAAGATATACCCAACCAAACAAAATTCTACTTGGATAATCGGAAGAGTCACATACCGGAGAGCAAATGTGCCAAATTTCAGACAGAAATCTGGGCTGAGCAAAGAGATCGAGAAATCCTGAGCTCTTGAACAAAAATGCGAGTGGGAGAAAGCTGGTGTTGATTTTTTCGGGAGAGAGAAGAGTGTGGGAGGAAGAGATGCTGAAGTGGGGCAAAGGGGGGCCCACACACCATGGTGGCGCGCCCCCCTTCCAGGCCGCGCCGGCCTATGGGGTGCCACCCTGGGGTGCCCCACTGGTCATCCCCAGGTGCTCCCGGGTGCATTTTCGAAAAATAGGACCAACGGTATAATTTTTGTGAATTTTTGAAAACTTTGAAAAATGCACATTTCTGGGTATTAAGTTTATTATTACTGGATAGGAAAAAATCTTGAAATCTCTAATTGACTAAAGAACTATGCAAAACAAAAGTGCTACAACAAGTAGAACAAGTGGAGGAAGAAAGAGATGTTGTTTGCCTCCTCTATGCATATAAAAAGTATTTGTTAACAAGGTTGATCAAGTCTTGCCACCAAATAAATTTTACATAGCATAAGAAGAAATAAACCTCAAATCAATCATGTTACCTTGAATTGTATTGATATGGATCCAATCATAAGACTTTGATAACCTTCTTTAGGCTCATATATAGGACAATCAATAGTTCCAATTTTGATAGTTCTCACATTAGAAATAGTATTAACTCCACATACTTTATCAATCCTCTTGGGGAAATAGACGGTATGCTCCTTATCATCAACATTGAAAGTAACCTTTCCTTTATTGCAATCAATAACAGCTCCTGCGGTGTTAAGAAAAGGTCTCCCAAGAATAATAGACATATTATCATCTTCCGGCATTTCCAACACAACAAAATCAGTTAATATCAAGCAGTTGTTAGTAACTTGAACAGGAACATCCTCACATATACCAACAGGAATAGCAGTAGATTTATCAGCCATTTGCAAAGATATATCAGTAGGTATCAACTTATCTAAATAAAGTCTCTTATAAAGAGAAAAAGGCATAACACTAACACCGGCTCCCAAGTCACATAGAGCAGTTTTAACATAATTATTCTTAATAGAACAAGGAATAGTAGGTATACCTGGGTCGCCCAACTTCTTTGGAACTTTGCCATTGAAAGAGTAATTAGCAAGCATAGTGGAAATCTCCTCATTGGGGATTTTCCTCTTGTTAGTAACAATATCTTTCATATACTTTGAATAAGGAGGCAATTTAATAGCATCAGTCAAAGGGATTTACAAGAATAAAGGTTTCATCCAATCGCAAAATTTATTATAATGTTCTTCTTCCTTTGATTTTAGTTTCTTAGCAGGAAAAGGCATTTGCTTTTGCACCCAAGGTTCTCTTTCATTACCATGTTTCTTAGCAATAAAATCTTCTTTAGTATACTTTTTATTTTTATCATGCTTGTCAGGTTCATCTTCAACCTCTTATTTATCAGAAGCATCATTCTTATCATTATCATTACCATTATCATGTTCATTACCACTTTCAGTTTCAGCATCAGAAATAGAAATACTATTAGGATCATTAACAGGTTCAGAAGATTCTACAACATTTTTATGTTTCTTCTTCTTTTTCTTAGAAGGAGCACTAGTTTCAATTCGTTGAGAATCTTGTTCAACTCTTTTGGGATGCCCTTCCGGATATAGAGGATCCTGGGTAGAGACACCACCTCTAGTTGTTACTTCATAAGCATGTTTCTCTTTAGAATTATTTTTTAATAAGTCATTTTGCACTTTAGTGAGTTGATCAATTTGAGTTTGAACCATTTGAAAATGTTTAACAAGCATCTTAACATCATTGGAGGTTCTCTCCACAATATCATGCAAATTACTAATAGCTTGAGAATTTTCCATTAGATGATTCTCTACTCTCATATTAAAATTTTCTTTCTTAACAATATAATTATCAAAGTCATCTAAGCATTGAGCAGGAGGTTTTGAATACGGAATTTCCTCCCTAGTAAAGCGTTGGAGGGAGTTTACCTCAATCATGGATGAAGGGGGAATTATCTCACATATATCTTCTATGGGAGGTAGATTCTTCACATCTTTGGATTTAATACCTTTCTCCTTGAGAGACTTCTTGGCTTCCCTCATATCTTCATCATTCAATTTAATTAAACCCCTCTTCTTCAATATTGGCGTTGGAGTTGGTTCAGGTGTAGTCCAATCATCATGATTACGGCCTATTTTAGCCAATAATTCTTCAGCTTCGTCTGGAGTTCTTTTCCTGAAAACACAACCAGCACAGCTATCCAAATATGCTCTAGACTCAACGGTTAGTCCACTATAAAATATATCAAGTAAATCATGCTTTTCCAAATAATGTCCAGGTCGAGCTCGGATAAATGAGCAAAATCTTGCCCAAGCTTCTGGCAATTTCTCTCCATCTTCCTGGTCAAAGCTATAAATTTTCTGTAGAGCAGCATGTTGAGCACTAGCAGGAAAGTATTTCCGAAACAAAACATCACGCAAATCAGTTGGACTTTTAATAGAACCAGGAGGCAAATTATTATACCAAGTTTTAGCATCATCCTTTAATGAGAAAGGAAAAAATTTAGCGACAAAGTAAGTACGCATCTTGACATCATCAGAAAAAAAGCTACTCATAGAAGAAAGTTCAATCATGTGTTCTACAAAAGATTGCTTTCTCTACAATAGCTATATGAGATAGATCAAGAGAAAAATCATAATCTTTATCCTTAATGCATATAGGAGATGTGGCAAATTTAGGATCAGGAGATAACTTATGTCTAACAGTATATTGTGCGAGAAACTTTTTAATTTTTCTTGCATCAGCAGTAGCATTGCATCTATTAATAAAATCATCATTAAGCTCCACATAATCTTCATCAGGATCATCACTAGAATAATCAAGTTTAGGTGAATTAACAGGTGTAGTAGCATTTTCATTAGGAGTTTCAGCATTTTCAATTTGTCTAGACCTAGCAATTGTAGCATCTAGAAAGGATCCCAATGAACCACTATCATCAAGCACAACAGAAACATTATCAATATTATGAGAGTTTTCAGATTCAGCAGAAGTACCAGCAAGTGAAGCTTGCGGCGGTGAAACAAATTGACTTATCACAGATGGTGAATCAAGTGTAGCAGAGGTACTCAGAGTTGTACCTTTTCTTGTAGTGGATGGTAATATGGTGACTTTAGGATCGCGAGTTTTACCCATGATGGAGAATTTGCAGCGAACAATATCAATCCAAGTGAACTTCCAAATAAAGCTATGCTCCCCGGCAACGGCGCCAGAAAACAGTCTTGATGACCCACAAGTATAGGGGATCGCAGCAGTCTTCGCGGGTAGTAAAACCCAATTTATTGATTCGACACAAGAGGAGACAAAGAATACTTGGAAGCCTTAACAGCGGAGTTGTCAATTCAGCTGCACCTGGAAACAGACTTGCTCGCAAGAGTTTATCAAGAGGTAAGCTTTATAGCAAAGAGCAAAGAGTGAAATAACAAAGAGCAGAGTAACACAGACAGCAGTAGTGATTATAGTAAACAGCAGGATTAAAATACTGTAGGCACGGGGATGGATAACGGGCGTTGCATGGATGAGAGAAACTCATGTAACAATCATAGCAGGGCATTTGCAGATAATAATAAAACGGTGTCCAAGTACAAAGCAATCAATAGGCATGTGTTCCATATATAGTCGTATGTGCTCGCAATGAGAAACTTGCACAACATATTTTGTCCTACCAGCCGGTGGCAGCCGGGCCTCAAGGGAATCTACTGGATATTAAGGTACTCCTTTTAATAGAGTACCGGAGCAAAGCATTAACACTCCGTGAACACATGTGATCCTCACATCGCTACCATCCCCTCCGGTTGTCCCGATTTCTGTCACTTCGGGGCCATTGGTTCTGGATAGCGACATGTGTATACAACTTGCAGGTAAGATCATAAAACAATGAATATCATGATGAAACAATAACATGTTCAGATCTGAGATCATGGCACTCGGGCCCTAGTGACAAGCATTAAGCATAACAAGTTGCAACAATATCATCAAAGTACCAATTACGGACACTAGGCACTATGCCCTAACAATCTTATGCTATTACATGACCAATCTCATCCAATCCCTACCATCCCCTTCGGCCTACAGCGGGGGAATTACTCACACATGGATGGGGGAAACATGGCTGGTCGATGAAGAGGCGTCGGTGATGATGATGGCGATGATCTCCTCCAATTCCCCGTCCCGGCGGAGTTCCAGAACGGAGACTTCTGGCTCCCGAGACGGAGTTTCGCGATGTGGCGGCGTTCTGGAGGGTTTCTGGCGACTTCGACTTCTTGGTCGCGATTTTTAGATCGAACCCTTTAAGTAGTCCAGAGGAGGGCGTCGGAGGCCGGCCGAGGGGGCCACACGCTAGGGCCGCGCGCCCCCCTCCTGGGCCGCGCCGCCCTAGGGTGTGGGGCCCTCGGGCCTCCACCTGACTTGCCCTTCTGGCTCCGTGAGTCTTCTGGAAAAATAGGACCTTTCGCATAAATTCCGTGGATTTTCCTGAAAGTTGGATTTCTGCACAAAAACGAGACACCAGAACAGTTCTGCTGAAAACAGCGTTAGTCCGTATTAGTTGCATCCAAAATACACAAATTAGAGGCAAAACAATAGCAAAAGTGTTCGGGAAAGTAGATATGTTTTGGACGTATCAAGCACCACCACAACCACCACCGCCACCGCCACCACCACCGTAGGGGGGTGGACTTGTTGGCCTTGGCGCCTCGCCTGGAAACTTGATAAACTTCTTTTGCCATAGAATGAAATGGCGCTTGACATCTCCAAGTCTTCTCTCCCCTTCAGGTGTAGCAATGTCAATCTCCAGGTCCTCAAACCCTTGTACTATGTACTCCACCGTGACATGAGCATAGCCATCTTGAATGGGCCTGTTGTGGTGGAGTGCTCCAGGTTCACATGGTAAAGCACTGCCGATGGCTACCTTCATGGACATGTTCCCGATTGGATAATACAGATGACATTCTTTCATCTCCTCTACATCGTCCACGGGGTAGCGAGGAGGCTCCGGTGCAGTAATTTCGATCGCCGGAGGCTCCGGTGCAGTAATTTCGATCGTCGGTGCATGTGCACCAGCCGGTGGGGCCTCCATGGAAGCCACGCTGCTTCTCCGCTGCTGGCTTCCGATATCCACTGGATGATCTTCATGCTGCGCCCGAGCTGCATCTCTTTCTTGTACTAGTACACTCACGGTTTTCTTCATCTCATCCATTTCCGATGCCAACCGCGCCACAACATCTGCATCCCGATCCATCTTTCTCTTACGGCTTCTGTAACCGTACGGGTCATCGTTCTGGGAGAACCCTATTTTCCACGGAATGTGCCCCATGCCTCGTACACGTCCTCCGTGTTCAGGATTCCCGAGGGCTTTTGTCAGCGCGTCGTTCTCTCTGTTGAACTTGATCTTCCCCTCTTGAGCATCCCTCATTGCGTTAATAAGGGCTTGGGTGGGTTTAATTATTTTGCCCCGGTAAACACACTCCCCTGTCTCCGGGTGTAGCGTTCCCCCATGCCCGTACCACCAGCTTTTGGCCCTTGGGTCCCATCCCTCCGTACCTGGACGGATTCCTCGCGCCCTCAGCTCGTTCTCCATCTTCTCCCACCTAGGCTCCCAAAGGCGATACCCTCCTGGCCCCATAATATGATTGTACTCCTTAGCCGCATTTTCCTTATTTTTTTTTGATATTTGAATGAACTGCTCCGATTTCTTTTGCTTCACAAATTCTGGCCAATCATGTTTCAGTTTCTCATATTGTCCTTTGAAATCCGGAGTCTTGTTCTTGTTGACATAGTCACGGGCTAGATTTTGCTTGAATTTCCGGAATGCGTCGGCCATCTTATGAAGAGCGAACTGTTTGACTAGCCTCCTCCTCTCCTTGTTTTCCTCAATCTTGTTACCCTCCTCATCGAATTTGTTGTATTCCGGAGGTAGAAAGAAATGTTCCATAAGCTTTTTGAAGCAATCTTTTTTTGTTCTCTTATCGACAAAAGTGAAACCAATTCGTGCCTTCTTTGGCTCATTCCACTCCTGGACGGTGATCGAGACGTTGTCTCTAACAACGGCTCCGCATTGGTTGATAAACTTGGTGGCGTTCTTGCGGGTCTCCAGTGGCCTGCCGGTTGCACTGTCGACAACCTCGATGGTACATGTTTCTCCTTGTTTCATCGTCTTGGTTGCGCCACGCTTTGACGACGTACTCGATTGTTTCGACGATCCGACCGAGGGCTAAAATAAGAAAGAGAGTCGCGCGCGTTAGTACACACATATTTATTCAAATCAGTTAGTTTGTATCACCAGAGGCTCAATGTATATATATACCTCGGCGACGGAGGTGGTTGCTACTCCCAATTGAAGATCGTTGTTTATCGACATTTGTTCGGCATCATCTTGCTGACGGCCTTCATCTTCACCGTCAAGGTTCAGATAAGAAGAGATATCATCTTCTTCTTGTTTGGTCGACACATATAGAATATCGCCGTTTATGATGCCGAACATATGGTCTTCAGCGTCCGGATCATAGTTGGCCATAATCGGGTCAGCTCTATCGTCCGCCATATGTCAGTCCTGAAAACATGTAGTAAAAACAAATTAATTGTGTATATGCATTATCACATCTCTTCTACATATAAAGAGAGAGGGCGACGAGGGAGGCGAGAGGGGGGACGCAGTGACCGCGTGACCGAGAGACCGGTGGCGGTGGCGAAAGGGCGGTGGCGAAAGGGCGGTGGCGGTGTCGAGGACACATAACCCTCGCCGCCCCCTCTCGATCCCAAAAAAACACCGCGCGTATAGGGAGGGGGCGACGAGCGCTGCCCCCTCTGTATACGCGCGGTGGTTAAGTTATTTTTGTTATTTTAAAAGTGACAAACTTTTGTTAAGTTATTTTAAAAGTGACAAATTTTTAAGTCAAATTTTGAGTTCTTTTAAAAGTGACAAACTTTTGTTGAGTTATTTTGACGCGCGCCCTAGTGCGTGTGTGTGGTGCGCGCCCTAGTGCGTGTGTGTGGCGCGCGCCCCCGGCCGGCCGCCGGCCTCCCTCTCCCCCTAGATCTGGTGCGTGTGTGTGGCGCGCGCCCTAGTTTTGTTTTTTGAATTTGTAACTAAATTTTTTTTTAGTTTTTTGAATTGTTACTAAGTTCTTCACATATAATACACGTCCACAAAGTTGTTTCGTTTTTAATTAAAAAAACTTAGTTACAAATTTAAAAACTTAGTTACAAATAAAAAATAAATAAATAAACTTAGTTACAAATTAGTTCTTCACATAATAAATGTTTACAATTTAATTAAGTTACAATTTTAATTAAAAAAACTTAGTTACGATTTAAAAAAACAAAAAAAAAACCAAAAAACCGGCCAGGCCCCTGGCCCTTCTCTCCTCTCCTCTCTGTGTGCTTCGTCGATCTGCCGAGCGGGGCGCACCCCGCGCGCGCGGCGAGGGCGCCGGCGGCAAGCCCCTGCAGCGACGACGGCCAAGAGGGCGGCAGCGGCGAGGGATACTCGGGGCAGCGGCGAGGGCGGCGGCGGCGACGGCGGTGCCGTCGTCTCCATCGTCGATATGCGCGGCGCGGCAGAGGAGCGGCGGCGGCCGGGGAGAGGAGCTCGATCCTGCGCGCGCGGACGGGAAGGGCAGCAACATACGGCGGCGTGTTCGGCGGCGGACGACGGCGCGCGACGGACGACGGCGGCGACGGACAACGGCGGCGGCGTGTCTCCGGGGCGTTGTCGATCGATCTCCGGGCGGCGGCGTCTGCTTAGTTCGCGCGAGAAATGGCGAAGTGTTCGGCGCGGCCGTTCTGCTTTGTATTTATACATCGGACCTTTAGTCGCAGACCAACCGCGACTAAAGGCTTTTTTCGCCGGGTTTTTCGTTCCCGCGCACACAGACCTCGAGGCCAACCGCGACTAAAGGTTTTTTTCAAATTACTTTTCTTTTTCAAAATGTTAAAAATACATATAATATATCAATAAATTCAGAAAAATAAAACTAATTCATTTGAAAATCATAAAATACAAATAATATATCAAAAAATTCAGAAAAATAAAACTAATTCAATTCAAAAATTTAAAAATACATATAATATATCAATAAATTCAGAAAAATAAAACTAATTCATTTCAAAATCATAAAATACAAATAATATATCAAAAAATTTAGAAAAATAAAACTAATTCAATTCAAAATGTTAAAAATACAAATAATATATCAAAAAATTCAGAAAAATAAAAATAATTCAATTCAAAATCTTAAAAATACAAATAGTATATCAAAAAATTAAGAAAAGTAAAACTAATTCAATTCCAAATGTTAAAAATACAAATAATATATCAAAAAATCAGAAAAATAAAACTAATTCAATTCAAAATGTTAAAAATACAAATAGTATATCAAAAAATTAAGAAAAGTAAAACTAATTCAATTCAAAATGTTAAAAATACAAATAATATATCAAAAAATTCAGAAAAATAAAACTAATTCTAATCAAAATGTTAAAAATACAAATAATATATCAAAAAATTAAGAAAAGTAAAACTAATTCAATTCAAAATGTTAAAAATACAAATAATATATCAAAAAATCAGAAAAAACAATTTCTTCCCTCATATGTCTTCCTGCCCCCGCTTCCCACCAGTTCTTCCCGGCCACCTCTGTCTTCCCATAAGTTCTCCCCGGCCTGTCTTCCCGCCAGTTCTTTCCCGCCTCTTTCTTCCCGCCTCTTTCTTCCCGCCACTTTCTTCCCGCCACTTTCTTCCCGCCACTTTCTTCCCGCCTCCTGTCTTCCCGCTCCCATTTTTCCCGCCATTTGTCACTACATATATGTAGCCCGGCTTGGCCAGCATTATCACATCTCTACAATCTCTCATCACTCTCTCATGGCTTCCACCGCACCCACTCTAACCTACCAGTAGGTGGAGGAGCTTTGCGCCTCGAACTACCCTTGCCCACCGGACTACCGCGTCCCCGCCGGCTGGAGCCTAAGCGCCGGCGGCGTGCCGGTCCCTCCCGTCCCTCAGGGTACTGCGCGCCGGGCGGCCATCACGAACCACTACTACCTCGACCTCACGCCGGAGCAGCGGATGAATCCCCGCTGGCATCCCGATAACCAGCATAATTGGGATGCCTTCTTCATCAATCGGCGTGAGAGGGCGCTCGCCAGGTATGAGGAGGACGGTCTGCCTCCTGGGAACTTCCACGAGGCCGGCCGTCGGCTATGGTGGTACGGCCGGACTCTGCAGAGCGTCATGGACTACATCACGGCCGGCGATATCCCCCGCCCGCACTACCCTCAGTTCGAGCCACGAGCGCCGCCCGACGACAGCAGCGACGACGACGGCGGCAACTTAGAAGGCGACGACTACCAGTACAACGGCGGCGGCTATGAAGACTACGAGTATGCATATTATACGCCTAGGCAGGAGTATGACTAAATCACTCCAAATTTCATGTATCATCATTGTGGTTTCTCGAATCATTCGAAAATGGACACCAAACACATCACGGGTAATATAATTCACATGATCCATTCAACAAAGTTTGGTACAATAAATTATTACACATTATTTCTTCCCTTGTGTCCCTGCTTGCTTACGATTGTGCCGTATCCATGGAGCATCCTCATCATTTAACTTAATGCTTGGGTCGGTGTTCACTTTGAAGGGCGGAATTTCAGCAAACATATTATAATCTTCTGACATGTCTGTCTTGTCCTCCACTCCCACGATGTTTCTTTTCCCTGAAAGAACAATGTGGCGCTTTGGATCATCGCATGATGTACTGATCGTTTTCTTATCTTTCCGTTTCCTCGGTTTGCTACTCATGTCCTTCACATAGAAAACCTGAGCGACATCTTTCGCTAGGACGAATGGTTCGTCAAGGTAACCAAGATTGTTGAAATCCACCATTGTCATTCCGTATTGCTGGTCCACCTTTACCCCACCTCCTGTTAGCTTGAACCATTTGCACCGGAACAAAGGGACCTTAAAGGAGGGTCCATAGTCAAGTTCCCATATCTCCTCTATGTAACCATAATATGTGACCTTTTGCCCATTCTCGGTTGCTGCATCAAAGCGGACACCACTGTTTTGGTTGGTGCTCTTTTTATCTTGGGCGATCGTGTAAAATGTATTCCCATTTATCTCGTACCCTTGGAAAGTCGTTATAGTCGAAGATGGTGTCTTGGCCAACATGTACAGCTGATCTACAACATCATTGTCATTCATTAAATGTTTTCTCAACCAACTGCCGAAAGTCTCCATGTGGGCCTTCCTAATCCAGGATTCGGGCTTCCCCGGGTTGTCCAAGCGTAAAATATTCTTGTGTTTCTCAAAGTACGGAGCCACCAAGCTGGAATTGGTCAGAACTGTGTGGTGTGCTTCAGTCATAGAATGGCCGTCCATACATATCGTTGATTTCCTTCCGATCGTGCCTTTTCCACTTAGTCTCCCCTCGTGTCGCGATCGAGGAAGACCAATCGGCTTAAGGTCAGGAACAAAGTCAACACAAAACTCAATTACCTCCTCATTTCCATAGCCCTTGGCGATGCTTCCTTCTGGCCTAGCACGGTTATGAACATATTTCTTTAATACTCCCATGAACCTCTCGAAGGGGAACATATTGTGTAGAAATACAAGACCGAGAATGGAAATCTCTTCGACTAGGTGAACCAGGAGGTGCGTCATAATATTGAAGAAGGATGGCGGGAACACCAACTCGAAACTGACAAGACATTGGACCACATCGTTCTGTAACCGTGGTAGAACTTCTGGATTGATTACCTTACGAGAGATTGCATGGAGGAATGCACAGAGCGACACACTGGCTACTCGAACATTTTCCTCCAGGAGCCCCCTCAAAGCAATCGGAAGCAATTGCGTCATAATCACGTGGCAGTCGTGAGACTTCAGGTTTTGGAACTTTTTCTCCGCCATGTTTATTATTCCCTTTATATTGGACGAGAATCCAGACGGGACCTTCATACTGCTCAGGCATTCAAAAAAAATGACCTTCTCTTCTTTGGTCAGAGCGTAGCTGGCATGACCTTGAAACCATTCCGGATGCCGGTCATCAGGGTCTTTCAAATGTTGCTGGTCCTGCCATGCTTCCTTTGTATCATTTGTCTTCCCATACACGCCCAAGAAGCTTAGGAGGTTCACGCAAATATTCTTCGTAACATGCATCACGTCGATTGCAGAGTGGACATCTAGGACTTTCCAATATTCTAGCTCCCAGAATATAGATTTCTTCTTCCACATGGCTGCGTGCCCGTCAGCTCCCTTTGGAACTGATTGTCCGCCAGGACCCTTTCCAAAGATGACTTTCAAATCCTTGACCATATCAAATACCTCAGCACCAGTGCGTTCCGCAGGCTTCGGCCGATGATCTGCCTTGTCGTTGTAATGCTTGCCTTTCTTTCTTACTGGATGAATTTTCGGAAGAAATCGACGATGCCAAAGGTACACGTTCTTCTTACAATTTGGCAAATGTACACTTTCAGTCTCATGTAAGCAGTGCGTGCATGCATTGTATCCCTTATTTGACAGTCCCGAAAGGTTACTAAGAGCAGGCCAATCGTTGATGGTTACGAAAAGCAACGCTCGTAGGTCAAATTACTCTTCTTTGTGCTCATCCCACACACGGACACCAGGTCTGCCCCACAGCTGTAAAAGTTCATCAACTAATGGCCTTAGATACACATCGATGTCGTTGCCGGGTTGCTTCGGACCTTGGATGAGCACTGGCATCATAATGAACTTCCGCTTCATGCACAACCAAGGAGGAAGGTTGTCTTTGCAAAGAGTCACGGGCCAGGTGCTATGGCTGGAGCTCTGCTCGCCAAAAGGATTCATGCCATCTGTACTTAGACCAAATCTTATGTTCCTTGCGTCAGCTGCAAAATCTTTGAGCTCTCTGTCGATCTTTCTCCATTGCGTTCCATCTGTGGGGTGTCTCAACTCCCCGTCCGACTTACGGTCCTCTTTGTGCCATCGCAACAACTTGGCATGCTCTTTGTTCCTGAACAGACGTTTCAACCGTGGTATTATAGGAGCATACCACATCACCTTGGCGGGAACCCTCTTCCTGGGTTTCTCGCCCTCAACATCGTCACCAGGGTCATCGCCTCTGATCTTATAACGCAATGCAGTGCATACCGGACATTCATTCAAATTCTCGTATTCACCGCGGTAGAGGATGCAGTCGTTGATGCATGCATGTATCTTTAGAACCTCTAAACCTAGAGGGCAGACAACCTTCTTTGGTTCGTACGTACTGGCGGGCAACTCGTTATTCTTTGGAAACATATTCTTCAACATTTTCAGCAAGTTTTCAAATGCCGAGTCAGCTACACCTGCATGTGCCTTCCATTTCAGCAAATCCAGTGTGCAGCCCAGCTTTTTCAGACCATTATCGCATCCGGGGTACAGCGACTTTCTGTGATCCTCTAACATGCGATCCAAATTCTCCCTCTCCTTTTCAGTTTCGCAGCGTCTCCGTGCATCAGCAATGGTCCGACCAAGATCATCAACGGGCTCATCACGTGCCTCTTCTTCACCTTCCCCTTCACCTTCCCCTTCACCTTCAGCATCCTCCATGAAAGTATCACCGAAATGAGCAAGATAGTTTTCATCGATGAAATCATCCCCTTCTTCATCTTCTTCCATTATAACCCCTCTTTCTCCATGCTTGGCCCAACAATTATAGCTTGGCATGAAACCGTGCCGAAGCAGGTGCAGGTGAACTTCTCTTGAGGAAGAGTAACCCTTCTGATTCTTACAGTCAACACATGGACAGATAACAAAACCGTTCTGCTTGTTCGCATTAGCCACTACGAGGAAATCTTTCAAACCCGTAGTGAACTCACCGGAGAGTCGGTTACCGTACATCCATTGCCGATTCATCTGCATTATTATAATATAAAATATATAATTAACCATGAACTACACACATGCATATTTTATCAATGACACACATGAAAGGTTCAAGTTGCTAACCGCGATCGAGGAGGAAAAAATAAATGAGGAAGCTCAAGTGTGGCTCCGACACTTCATATCATGTTTGTTTCATGCTCTTGGGGCATTTTATCAAACACCTTGTGTGCATAAGAGGAACCAAAAGCAAACCTACACCCCCTTGTGAAGCTTGTGAAGAGAAGTGGCATCAAATGGCTAAGTGATGTGAGCTGAGGCCCTTTTATAGGGATGGGCCTTTAGTCCCGGTTGACCTGGCCAACTGCGACTAAAGCCCCTCCCGTCCACCAGCTGGCCAGCGAGCGCGCTGGGCCCAGGTCTTTAGTCGCGGTTCGCCACCCGAACCGCGACTAAAGACCCTATTAGTCGCGGTTCCTATATTTTGGCGACTAATGGGGCTGGACGGAAGGCCATTTTTCTACCAGTAAATATATATTATCATTAGAAGTATCATGCGTGTGATATTACTATATATTACTACCTTCACAGTGTATAGTATCATGTAATAGTATCATAATTTTTTATAATAATTAATTTGTACAATCTCAATGTAAATATATGTACAAAATTTGTTTGATATTAAATTTGGGATTTGCTAGTTCTCAGCTTCGTGCTTAATCAAGTATTACGCTATTTGATTTGCATCGTGATTCAGGTTAGTCATGAGTTGCAACATGATTTGCAACTAAGATTTGATGAGACCACCTGACACTGAGAACGAAGTTAGTTCTTAGTCGACTGAGAAATAGTCAAACCCGTATTTTTTAGTACTACGTGCTATGATACGGTATCTACTTATAATACTACTACTATGCACTCTTATATCTTTTATTATACTACCACATCAACTTTTTACATGCATGAAATGCATGATACTACATATGATAGTCCTATTATGAGTAGTTTCAAGCGATGAGGGCATCTCCAGCGGCGCGACGCAAACGGTCGCTGAGCGACCGTTTTCGTCCGCCGTGACCGGAAATGCGTCTGGGGCCTGTTCCAGCGGGGCGACGCAAAGTGACCGGGCCGTCCGCGGAGACGCAAACCTGGCCCAAATATGCGCCAGGTTTGCGGAAAATGTCCGCGTTGGGTACATCCGGGCCCGGTCGGCAGTGACTAGGTAAGCAAAAGATTTTTTCATTACTATTAATTGGCCAAAAGGACCATCTTTACAGAGATGGTTAGTCGAGTTAACCTAAAACTACAACGGCCGTACCTACTCGCCGTCGCGCGGCCTACACCGGCCTCGGTTACTCGCAGTCGCGCGCCCTACTACTGGCCGCCGGATGGGCCGGCGCCGTCGTCGAAGCGGGAGCGCTTCTTGCACTCCGCGCGCCGCGCACGCCGGCGAACGGACATCTCGTCCTGCCGCCTGCGGCGTTCAAGGGCCTCGGCCAGGGAGCTGTCCCACAGGGCCGTTACCGTCGCAACGGCCAACTTGGTAGCCGCCGCCCCCGCCGTCGCCCGGGCCTCCTCCTCCTCTGCCGCCGCCTGGACCGCCGCCGCCGCCCGGGCCTCCTCCTCCGCTGCCGCCTGGACAGCCGCCGCCGCCGCCGCGTCCTCCTCCGCCTGGACCGCCGCCTGGATCGCCGCCACGTCGGCGACGAAGCGGGCCCTCCCCCTAGCCGCCGCCGCCACAACTTCGTCCATGGCGGCGATGGCGACCTCCAGCTCCCGGTTCTCCTGCTCGACCCGCGCGGGAGAAGGGCCCCTACGCTGGAGCGAGTCCAGGTCGGAGCACATTAACCCCCCAGCCATGGCCATCGCATAGCTGTGGGCTTCCTCGACGGGACGTAAAACGATCGTCGCCGCGCGGGAACAGTTAATCGCCGGCGGGAGTCCTCGACGGGACGTAAAACGCCATTAGCGATCTTGACGCTGTCCCGGGATAAAATATGCGTCCGCACCGCTGGAGCTAGCCCCGACGCAAACGGTCGCCCTGGCCCACAACGTGTCCGCGGGCCGGCGCAAACGGACATTTCGGACGTCCGAAATGCGTCGACCCGCTGGAGATGCCCTTAAGCACAGATTTCTATAGTAGCACGGTTAGCGTTGGACCTAGAAGGCGACATCTTCCTAGGTACTAACATGAAGCAAAACATTTCTCAATGTGTACCTCCGTGCTTATCTATGCATGCACATGGTAGTAATTTAGGACTCTTTTGATTCATAGGATAGGAAAAAAAAAGTATGAATAGGAAAAGTATAGGATAGATATGCCATGCTTATGTGAATCTTATGAAAAGATGGAATGTGTTTGATTATAGCAAAGAAATTTTTTTATGAGATATGACCTAATGTTTTTTTTCCTATAGTATTTATAGTACACGATTTCTATATAATTAGTTTATATATGATATTTCCTATAAATCAAACAACTTCTATAGGAAAAAATTTCCATAGAATCCAAATTCTACACAATTCCTTACAAATTTTATGAATCAAAGAAGCCCTTATGTACCAGCTTCCATGGCTTACCTTGAAAACACAATAGTAAAGCCATTTTGAGCTAAGAGTAACGGAGCTTGGTCCCGTAACACTCCGAAGTGGCCAAGCTCCGTTGATAACTTTGACGTGTTCTTACAACAACAACAGCTTTCTACACAATGTGCTTGTTGTGCCGGGTCCGCAGGGGCAAAACCGCATCCCACCGCCCGCCGCACCCCCTCGAAGTTAAGCCGCCGTGTGCATCAGAGAAGACGAAGACTGGCAGCCCTCCGGATCCCCTGGCCACCTTCGGCAGTGACGGCCTTTGCCATTGTTGAGAGGTCAGAGTCAACAACGACAGATGGGAAGATGAGGCGAGGCAGGGTACTAGCAACAAGGACAACACCCACCGTGGTTAGGAAGAAGAGGCCGAGAACCGGTGTGAGCTAGGGCTCTCCAAGTTGCTCGCCGACGGGCGGTACGAGAGCTACGATGAGTCCAACAGAGTCAAATGTCTTTTTTTTTAGGTATTTGGACGTCATGAATCACATAAATTATGTGGCGAGACTATGACAATGACGGAGTTGGGTGATGCCTATATCGAGCCTTTGCTCTGCCTCCTCCTGTTCTGTGTCCTAAATCGACATAATGAAATGAAAGATAACCACGTTTTAAGGGTGTCTCTGATGACTTTCCAAGACTAATTTAGAGAACTTACAACGGACGTCTAGATTTGTCCCTCGATGTCAATGCCTATTAGATTGCTACTACTTTTGTATGCGAATAAGTGTACTCAGACTCTTGTCATAAGTTTTTTTTTTACAAAATATACCGACTGTATATGGAAAAGTAGCAACATTTCATAATATATAAATCTGACGTTATATATCAATTTGACTATAAGTTGATCGAATTTAAGAAAGTTTAATAGAGTGTAGCATGAACCCTGTTGCTCCAAGTAAAATTCAGGAGGAAAATAACGAAATGGAGACAAATTCCTAACTAAATCGACACACAATAACCTCAACCTTATACTCATTCCATCCATCATATCAGTTAATTTGAGGAGATTCGTTCTTATCTATAGATAAGGCAAGAGTGACTTAGAACAATATGTACAAGCATTTACTGGGTGTGGATATGTTCTATTTTGGGTATTTGTGGTTGTTATAGATATATTAGGTAGTATTAGATGTCACGGGATTTGTATAGGATTTGTCATTTATCTCCTGCCTTATCTCCAGGAGAGCTTCTTAGCCTCCAAGTCTTGTACCCTATATATACTCGCCCATGAGGCGCAATACAACATCCTTCATATTCCGCAATCTCTCCTCCCTCTCTATCCCTCTACATGGTATCAGAGCAGCACGCTCCTTGACCTAGTCGCCGCCCGCGCTTCCGCCCGCGCCGCCCCCGGGGAGGTCAATTTCCATGGCCTACTCCGGGGGCCACGCAACCCGTATGAGGGTTCGTCCGCCGATCCGTTGATCCGCTGCCCTCGAGTCCTTTTTTTCCAATCCGTCGATTGGTTTTCCTTTTGCTCCGTCGATCGTCGACCGGCGCTTTCTTTTTGGTTTTACCGATCATAAATCGGATTGAGTCGCTCATCGCCGTCGTCCTCTTGCGCCTTTACTCCGACAACAGCATCGACCTGCACCGGCCATCAACCGCACGGCACAGCCGCACGCGCCGCACACGGGGCGCCCCTACGTGCGACGCCGCAGGCTGTCTCGCCCGCGCGGTCTCCATCGCTGGTTCGTCTTCGCCGTCATCGCCCGGGACTACATCGACAACGCCGCCACCGACTCCGATCTGTGCATCGTTCACGCCATGGCACATGTAGCGCCGCCGTCGGTCTGATCAACCGACCCCGCGCACATCTACGCCAAGCATGTCCCCGAGCACGCGCCTACCACCGATCAAGCAAAGGGTTGCCGCTGCGTCGCCCCTTCGGGCCGCTGCGTCGCCGCCTTTGGTCCACGCCGCTAGCCGCGCCGGCCGCCCCGGTCGCTCGGCCGGCTGCACCGGCTGCCGCGTCGGCCGCCCCGGTCGCTCGGCCGACTGCACCGGCTGCCGCGCCGGCTGCCCCTCCACGACCTCGTCCTCGACCCCTGCCGCACCCTCTGCTGCGGCTACAGCTACGCCGCCCCCTCGGGCCGTGCCATTGCTGCACGCGGTCTCCTTCGCCGTTCTCCGCATGTCGATGTCCGAGGCCACCACAGCGCCGCCCCTTCGGCGCGGGTCGCCTCCATCCGCGCATGGTCTTCGTCACGCCGCTGGGTCTTCCTCGCCTACTTCGTGTACCGCCGCCGCGCCCCCACCCCAGGTCGCCGCTGGGCTCGCCAACCACTTCAGGTCGCGCTGGGCTCGCCGACCACCGCAACGCCCGTCTAGGCGTCCAGCATGACCACCCCTGGTCACCGCTGGATTAGCCGCCTTCTACGTCTCCAACTGTCTCGACTTCGTCGCCCGTGCCATCGCCTCGTCCCCGTCTACACCACCTGCTACTCTACTCTGAGAACCGCGGGCAGCGTCGGCATCTCCGTCGATATGCGACCGCGACGCTTCCGGAGGCCTCCTCTGCTAGTCCCTCTGACACGGCGATAAGTTCATGATGGTCCCTGCCCCTCGCATGCCCGGTACTGGCAACACCGGAAGTGCCTTCGTCCCCGACACGTTCCCGAGTCTGGCAAACTCGCGTCGGACATCTCGTCTTCATCGGCTTCGACAACGTCTTCTTCGGCATCGCCTCTACGACTGCCTCGACCGCGTCACCGACTTCTTCTATGTGTACTCGGTTCTGGCAAAACCGAAGTATGGCTTCGTCACCGACGTGCGCCTGGTTCTGGCAAAACTAGGGCAGCACCTCGTCCTCGACGGCTCGGACTGCATCGACTTCGGCATCGACAAACTCCACGACTGCCTCGACGCGTCTCCGTCACTCTCCTCGCGCACTACGCGCTTGCGGCTACATTGACACCGGCACCCGCCCACGACATCGACCACGGCAATCCCTCGCGCGGCTCCCTCGACCAAGGTTGCAGCACCCACGCTCTCGGCTACCTCGACATCGGCACAAAGGGCTACCACCTCGCCTACGCCTCACCAGCTTCTTCTCCAGTCTGACCGTCCGCGACGATACTCTTGTTCACGTTGCTACCGCTACGACTGCGGGGGGGTGTTAGAGAGATATTAGGTAGTATTAGATGTCACGGGATTTGTATAGGATTTGTCATTCATCTCCTGCCTTATCTCCAGGAGAGCTTCTTAGCCTTCAAGTCTTGTACCCTATATATACTCGCCCATGAGGCACAATACAACATCCATCATATTCCGCAATCTCTCCTCCCTCTCTATCCTTCTACAGTGGTGTATGTATATGTTAGACTAGAGTCATGTTGGATTTCTTCATCACAAATTTACTAAATACTATAAGAGCCATATTTAGTTGAAATACTTTGTGTCTGATCTTTGGTTTATTCCTGTCGGTACTCCCTCTGCTCTTAGCACATCGGGTTCTCGATTCAGTGAGAGAACTTTGTGAAATTTAACTAGGTACAAGCGGGCGTGGCTGCCTCCGACCGGCGGGCTCCACACGCAACTGGTCCCATAAGTCATTGGCTCGTTTTAAAGAGAAGAAAGTGCATAAAAAATTACCACATCCGACGGCTGAGGTGAAAAGCGGGTTTCAGAACTTTACTATGCAGTGAAACGGACGGATAGGATTGTTTGGCCCCTCTCAGACCCCTGGCTGGCCGGGTAGTCATTCAACATTTATAGGAAGAATTTAGGAAAACACATTAGCATCTACAATATAAAATATACAGTGCTTGAATCATTTTAAATGATATTTTTATGTTATATGTGTTTGATATTGTGAATATTGATTTTTATATATATTATAAAAAATAAAAATTACTTTAAATAAAACTAAAATGTGAGGTAAATAAAAATGAAGGGAGATACTATTTATATTTCTGCAGCCATCTCCCTTGCTTTGTACATTTGGAGTAGTACGAACTGAAGCCGGCGTGTCGCACTAGTAGAAAACGGGCCTTAGTCTCGGTTGGTAAGGGACTTTAGTCTCGGTTTTGTAACCGGATTAAGGAATCGGGACTAAAGCCCCCCTCTTTAGTTCCAGTTGTATTGCGAACTCGGACTAAAGGCCCCTCCACATGGGATGTTGGCGTGCGCCAGGGCAGAGGATCTTTAGTTCCGGTTTGTAACACCAACCAGGACCAAAGGCCATGACATCTATTTTTTCTAATTTTTTTCCATTCCCTTTTTTCTATTTTTTTCAGAATTTTAGTATTTTAATTATTTGACCGGTTAAGTCTCTAACTAAATTTAATTTCTAGTCAAATTTCTTACTCATCGTCAAACTTCCAAATCGGTCACCTATCTCTACTAGCATGCTTAACTTTTGAGTTCCATCCGTCCCGCTTCCAAGTGCTTTCCGCGCATGTTACTGATACTAGTATCATAGCAATACTATTAATCTATTAGTCATAAATTTCACACTTCTTTATTGTTTTAATTTCAAATAATATTTTCAATAAACAAAAGTAATAATGTATTAATAATATTGAATAAATAAATAATATTTTTTTGCACAACCTAAAATTTGAAATTTTTCATATTTCCCTTTGATAATTTGAGAATCTAAAAATTGGCTAACTAGGCATAGCCCGGTGAAATCGAATGTAACTTTTCACGTAGATACATTTTCGTATATTAAACTTTTTTCCGAGTCCGTATGCAAAAGATATTGCCATTCTACCGAAAAATACAATTTTTTTACAAAATAAGTTAAAATTCTTGTTTGTTATTTTTCATAATAACTAGATCACCTAACCCATCTACATCTAAAAGTAATTTTAATTTTTAATTTTTATTATTTTACTTTTGTATTTTACAAAGCTAAAAAGGCAATCCACTAGTGTGTGTGGAGCCAAAAAACCTAAGAAAATCCTTTACACCGGGTTGGTGTCTTCAACCGGAACCAGGGACGGAGCCAGCAGGGGGCTGGCTGGGGCCATGGCCCCCCTCAGGGTATTTTTTTTGGTTAAAAAACCTTGGTTAATCTATATATTTGACCTGCAATTTACCTAAATTTACATATATGCCCCCCTCCAATAAAATTTACATGCAATTTGGCCCCCCTTGTGTTACTTTTCTGGCTCCGTCCCTGACCGGAACTAAAGAGTAGGCTGGCACCGGTGAGGCCTGCCGCAACCCTTTAGTCCCGATTGGTGTCCCAAACCAGGATTAGAGGTCCCATTTGAACCAGAACTAAAACTGTGCGGCGTCCTAGCCGTTTGAAACCGAAACTAACGTGAGCATTAATCCAAATTCGTAAGGTGATATGGACTAATGCTCCGGGTAGCTCCGAACGAAAGGCTCGTTTTCTACTAATGTCCAGTTTGCCTGCATGGCCACCTATGGTGGTTTTGACCGTGCGCAAGCTAGGTGGCAGGAGCGAGCATTTGTCGCTGGTACATTCATGTTGGTGTCGGCGATCCGGCAGCACGCTCTCATCAGCCCGTACCCCGCTAGTGGAGTAACATTAGAGCATCTCTAGTCCCAAAGCGTCCCCAAAAACGTATCGGATCGAGCATTTAGGGGACGTGTTTTGTTCGTGTCGCGTTTGGAGACGTCGCTCCCCAGCCGCGTCCTCCAAACGCCGCCTCTAAATGAATATTGGTGAACGAAAATAAAGGTTTTCATTCAAATTTGATTATATATTACAAAGTTTGAATGAAAATGGCTAGATTTCATCTAAACCTAGACTACTGACCGCCCGGCGGTGCGTTCGACGGCCCCGCCCGTCGTTGCCTCCTCTCCGCTGCAGCTCCTGCTGCTCGCCGCCTCTCCGTGCGTTGGGCGATGGCCAGACACCGCCGCTCCAGCAACGCGTCGACGTCCGCCCTCCCCTGCTGCGCCGCCTGGAGGGAGAGCTTGACGGCGCGACGAATCTGCGCCTCTTCGCGGGCACGGGCGTCATCCTGGAGCTTCTTCTCCGACTCGAAGGACTCGACGAGCGCGCGTTGCTGATCGGCCGTCTCGTCCGGGTGCGGTCCGTCGTCGTCGGACCACTCGAACTCGTCGTCGTTGTCGTCCTCCACCTCGGTCTCCTCCTCCTCCGCCTCGGCCTATTCCTCCTCCTCCTCCACATCCGTTGGCGCCTCCATCATCGCCGCCGCCAACGCGTCGGCCTTCGACGCCAACTCGTCTGCCCGCCTCCCCCAGATCGCCACCAACGCCGCCTCCCGCTGCTGACGCTCCTCCGTCGCCAGTTGCTGCTGGCGCTCGATCGACTCCCGCCGCCAGCGCTCGATCGCCTCCCGCCGTTCACGGTACAGCGCCTCCCGCTCATCGCGCTGGCGACGGCACTCATCAACCCACCGCCGGCTCATCGCCGCCGCGCCTCTTCTGCCGTCGAGGCGTCGAATGCCGCAACGGTGTCCGCCAGCGCCTCCTCGTGCCACGCTGCTGCCGCCGCGGCCTCGTGAGCTGCGGGTCCAGGGGCGTTGAATGCCGCTACATCCGCCGCGTGCACCGCCTCACGCTGCTCGCGGGCCTGCTTCTCGAGTGCCTCTCGTTGCTGCCGACGATGTGCACGCCAGTTCTCCATCCCTCGCCGCCACCGCTCTTCTCGGGCGGCGACTGAAAGGATCGTATGCCGCACCTAGAGGGGGGTGAATAGGTGCTAACCAATTTTAGTTCTTTTTCAATTTAGGCTTGACACAAAGGTAAATTCTCTAAATATGCAACTAAGTGAATTTACCTATATGACAAGTTTACCTATATATGAGATAGAATAGGATAGAGGTAACCGAGAGTGGAGCACGCGATGACACGGAGATGATTCCAGTAGTTCTCTTCCTTTGCAAGAAGGTACGTCTACGTTTGGAGGAGTGTGGTTGCTACGAAAGCCAAACCAACAGCCACGAAGGCTTCACTCAGATCTCCTGTGAGCAATGCCACGAAGGCCTAGCCCACTTCCACTAAGGGATTTCCTCGAGGCGGAAACCGGACCTTTACAAGGTTCTTGGGGCACACATCCACAACCAAATTGGAGGCTCCCAAATCTGTAACAACACAACAATCAACAACAATACATCAACACAAAACAACTAGGGATCCAAAGAGGAACACTAGCAAGAGGGCCCTCAAACAAATGAGGGGGAAATGTAAATCGCTTCGGTGAGGATGTAGATTGGTGTCTTCTCCTTCGAATCTCCAAAGATCAAGAGCTTTGGTTGGGGGAGGAAGGAGATCTTGCAAATCTTGAGTTCTTGAGGTGGCTCTAATGGTGGTGAGGCTTGGCAGTATTTTAGTCAATGATTGAGCAAGGAGCAAGGTAGAATAAGGGGGTATAAATACCCCCCCATCAAAAATCCAGCCGTTGGAAACTTCGAGGGCCGGATAATCCGGCCTAAGTTGGGGCCGGATAATCCGCCCCCACCAAAAATCCGGCCCTGGAAAAATCCGACCAAATGTCCGGCCCATGTCCAGAGCCGCTTTGCCTTGAGTCCTTAGCCAAAAATGGGGGGCCGGATATTTCGAAAATATCCGGCCCGGATTGTCCGGTCTTGGGGAAAATCCGGACAAATGTCCGGCCAATAATCCGGCCCCTGTCCAGGGTAGTACTGAGCCACATTGCCACGAGTCCTTAGCCAAAAATTGGGGGCCGGATATTTTGCAAATATCCGGCCCGGATTATCCGGCCTGGTGATCCTGTTACAGCTTCCTTTTGACTCGTTTTTCCACATCCATCACACATATACATGTATCTATATAATCCCTGCACCACTTCATCAAACATTAGTGTATCACATTGTCATCAAACACACAAAACATATTATGAGAGATGTTCTTTCAATCACCCCCTTTTTGGTGTTTGATGACAATATACGGATTTGCAAGAAAATCACTATAGAGAGCAAGCATGTTGGCAAAACATAGAGGCACTCCCCCTACATGTGTGCATACAAGTAATTTGCATTTGAATACAAATACACAACACATAAGTGCGAGGTGCCTCAACACAAGAGGTATCCAACATGAGCTCAAACAAGAGACATAGACATATATGAAGTTGAGATAAGGTGATAGAAATCATACCCATATGGAGATAATAACATCACACACAATATAATAACCTTGATCTCAACAAATAGAAATCCGAAATCCTTAACAAGATGTCTCACAACCACAAATAGCACATAGTTTTAAACGGAACAAACCAAACCAAATAGTTCAAATAAGGAGGAACACAAGCAATAAAGGAATGATAAACGCATATGCTTGTGCCCAAACCATGCAAATCCCCGAGACAAGTCCTAATAGAACACTTCTCCCCCTTTGGCATCGAGACGCCAAAAAGGGGAAAAGCACGATGCTACTCGCCCCATGGAGATCACTCGGAGCCCTCTTCGTCCTCGGACTGGTACTCCTCTTCCTCTTCTTCATCTTCAGTGTCAGCGGCAGGAGGAGAGTTGCGAGTGTAGTTGGCCCTCTGAATGCAGTCCTCAAGATCATTCCACGGAACCTGTGAAGAGTGCCACCCACTGTAACCTGGGTGAACTGGAGGCTGAGGCGGAGGTCCTTGCTCACCACAGAGCTTATGAAGAATGACCGCCTGAGTATGCTGAATCTCAGAACGCTCTCGGCTGGCCGCATAGTTCTCCTTATGAATCTCAACATTCATGCACAGAATGTGGCGCTGAAACCAACTAAGCTTCCTTACTTGCTTCTTCATGGCAGGGAGATCAACATGACGAGCAGGGGCAAAACCACTAGTGCGAGCATCTCCCATAAAGGAGTCATGAGCAGGTGCAGCATGGGGAACCGGCTTCTTCTTGTAAGCCTTCTTGACAGTGTGCTTCTCCAATGGGAACCGACTCAAGTCTTCATCCATAGCCACAGAGTTGTTGATGAGGAGCTGGATATATGGTGCATATGGCATGGAGGTCCGGGAGACCATGGCATCATGAATCTCATTAAAGATGAAGTCCATGACATCAAGAGAGAAGTCATGTTCCTCATTACTATCACGAGCACACTTAAGGCTGAGGTGCATAAGATCCACAAGAGCTCCACGGAGTGCATCATTGTTTCCACCACTTGGAGCAATGGTGGCTCGAAGCAAACAGAGCACCTGACTGTAGATGGGAAGCAGCCCCTTGGTAGAACCAACCGCTCCAGACGAGTCATAGAGATCATAAAGCACCTTTTTATCCGTCTTCTGAGGACCATGGAGGTGAAGGCCTTCTTCTGCAGGAAGTCCAAGAATAGAAGCAAACCGGCGCAAGGTTGCCTCACAATGAGTGGAGCCAGACATCCATTCCATAGTGCGCTCCTCATCTTTCCGGAAGGCCAGAGTAGCAAAGAATTGCTTAATCAACTCTGGACTGTAGTCACACTAAATCTTCATCAGATCCTGCAAGCCCATCTTACCAGTCACTCAGATGGCATCCTCAAAGTGATTATTGACAGCCAGATAATCCACATTGATCGCTTGCATGGGTCACACTTTCTTCATGGGCTCATATATATCCTTGTAGATGAACTCCTGCTCCAAGCACCAGAAGCGCTTATCATCTATCTCATCATCCCTTGCAAGGTCTTCATACCAGTTCTTCATACGGATTGCTGCATAAGAGACACTGTCCATTGTCTTGTAGTTTTCCCTAGGTGCCTTGTTCTTCCGCTTTGTAGCGGTGGACTTGTGAGGAGCATTCGGTGCAAATTCATCACTTGACCGGTCATGCCTTGGGCGTCTCCGAGAACCCCGAGAAACACTACCTGTGAGAAGCAAAGACGGATAGCAAAGAGAATATAATGCTCATAAGTCATGTATGATACAGTAATGTACTCTAGAAACATACTATAAGTCGATAGAAGTCTAGACATGATGGATTGAATCAATACTGCAGCAGCGATGAAGCTACAGGCCGGATAATCCGGGTAGCACAGGGGCCGAATAATCCGGCCCTGCGGATCTGCAGAAATCACAATCAAAAACTTGTCTACGACCAGATCGGCCTTATAGCATGCAAGAGGAGTATACTACACATGATTTGGAACAACTAGACACCATCTCCACCAAGAAAATAGCACATATAAATCACAAGACCTAGGGTTAGGGATTGTGAGTCATACCCGCATCCATTGGGGAAGCCGCTTGGAGGAGATGAAAGCTAGGGAGGAGAGGCACCCGATCCACCCTAAAACTCCGAGAGGGAGCGGATGGGGCGACTCCGGCGAGGAGGAGGAGCTCCAGCGATCTTGAGGGGAGAGAGGCGCGTGGGGGTTGGTTTTGAACCATTTGCCCCCGCGGCCTCGTCCTCAACCCCTTCATGACCTGCCCAGGCTGGATAATCCGGCCCTAGTTTAGGGCGGATAATCCGGCCGGGCCGGATTTTCCGGTTTGCCCTGGGGCCGGATTATCCGGTTTTCTTGAAATTTCCAGAACACCGGAAATCATGCATATCTTTCGTTGGTTATTTGCATAAACCCATATGTGATGCAATAATGTATCACATCACATATAAGATGCATATTTACCAATAAGATGGGGCAACCTAGATCATCCGACCGAAAATCCTCAAACTCCAAGTTTTTACCAAAACATGACATATGAGCAAGATGGAAATGGATTATAGATGAGTGTAGTCTTAGGTTTAGAAGGCTCAAACTGTTAATGGTACATGATCACTCAAGTTTGCAAGATATGAGCAAATAAGGCCAAACTAGAGTGATTTCCCATAAGAACAAGGAGTTATCAAATAAAAGGCAATAAGATCCAAATAACTCCAACTCTTCACAAAGAAGAGTGTAGTGGCCTAGGCCACCATATATGAGTGTTATGGCATGGCACCGCGAAGATATATCTTGGGTCCAAACCACTACTCAACATTGAAGCTCACATATCAACATATGATATAAAGAGAATGATTTCTTAATGTTGGCATTATGGGGAGAGGGATAACTCAATAATTTAAACCGCACTCCCCCTATTTCCATGCCCACATCTAAACCAAATAACGTTTTGAGACAAAGGTGTGTTTGCAAGATGGTCAAGCTATACTCCTTGAAACAATGATATTTAGCTCATTCCTCAAATAAGAGAACCTTGCTTCATCAAGAGGCTTCGTGAATATATCGGCAAGTTGATCTTTGGTAGGTACATAGATGAGCTCAATATCACCACGGGCAACATGATCCCTAATGAAATGATTCCGGATCTCAATATGCTTCGTTCTTGAATGTTGCACCGGATTATAGGCAATCTTGATGGCACTTTCATTGTCACATAATAGAGGCACTTTGTCACAAATGACACCGTATTCCTTTAAAGTTTGCCTCATCCATAACAGTTGAGTGCATCCACTTGTGGCGGCAACATATTCGGCTTCGGCGGTGGATAGAGATATACAATTTTGCTTCTTAGAAGACCAACACACCAAGGACCTTCCAAGGAATTGGCAACCCCCGGAAGTTGATTTCCTATCATCCTTGTCTCCCGCCCAATCCGCATCGGTGTATCCATTGAGAATAAAACTTGAGCCTTTAGGGTACCAAATACCATATCTTGGGGTATCAACCAAATACCGAAAGATTCTTTTGAGAGCCATCATGTGGCTCTCCTTAGGAGAAGCTTGATACCTTGCACACACACACCAACACTCAACAATATGTCCAGTCTAGATGCACAAAGGTAAACCAAGGATCCAATCATGGAGCGATATACCTTTTGATCCACCCTTTACCATTGGGATCAAGTGCAAGATGACATTTAGTAACCATAGGAGTGGTGATACGTCTTCGACGTATCGATAATTTCTTATGTTCCATGCCACATTATTGATGATATCTACATGTTTTATGCATACTTTATGTCATATTTATGCATTTTCCGGCACTAACCTATTAACGAGATGCTGAAGAGCCAGTTGTTGTTTTCTGCTGTTTTTGGTTTCAGAAATCCTAGTAAGGAAATATTCTCGGAATTGGACGAAATCAACGCCCAGGGGCTTATTTTGCCACGAAGCTTCCAGAAGACCGAAGATGATACGAAGTGGGGCCACGAGCTGGCGACACAGTACGGCGGCGCGGCCCAGCCCTTGGCCGCGCCGGCCTAGCGTGTGGGGCCCTCGTGTGTTCCCCTGACCTATCTCCTCCGCCTACTTATAGCCTTCGTCGCGAAACCCCCAGTACCGAGAGCCACGATACGGAAAACCTTCCAGAGACGCCGCCGCCGCCAATCCCATCTCGGGGGATTCAGTAGATCACCTCCGGCACCCTGCTGGAGAGGGGAATCATCCCCCGGAGGACTCTTCACCACCATGGTCGCCTCCGGAGTGATGAGTGAGTAGTTCACCCCTGGACTATGGGTCCATAGCAGTAGCTAGATGGTCGTCTTCTCCTAATTGTGCTTCATTGTCGGATCTTGTGAGCTGCCTAACATGATCAAGATCATCTATCTGTAGTGCTATATGTTGTGTTTGTTGGGATCCGATGGATAGAGAATACTATGCTATGTTGATTATCAATCTATTACCTATGTGTTGTTTATGATCTTGCATGCTCTCCGTTATTAGTAGAGGCTCTGGCCATGTTTTTACTCTTAACTCCAAGAGGGAGTATTTATGCTCGATAGTGGGTTCATGCCTCCATTAAATCTGGGACAGTGACAGAAAGTTCTAAGGTTGTGGATGTGCTGTTGCCACTAGGGATAAAACATCGATGCTATGTCCGAGGATGTAGTTATTGATTATATTACGCACCATACTTAATGCAATTGTCTGTTGCTTGCAACTTAATACTGGAAGGGGTTCGGATGATAACCTGAAGGTGGAATTTTTAGGCATAGATGCATGCTGGATAGCGGTCTATGTACTTTGTCGTAATGCCCAATTAAATCTCACAATACTCATCATATCATGTATGTGCATTGTCATGCTCTCTCTATTTGTCAATTGCCCAACTGTAATTTGTTCACCCAACATGCTATTTATCTTATGGGAGAGACACCTCTAGTGAACTGTGGACCCCGGTCCATTCTTTTAATCAAATACAATCTACTGCAATACTTGTTCTACTGTTTTCTGCAAACAATCATCATCCACACTATACATCTAATCCTTTGTTACAGCAAGCCGGTGAGATTTACAACCTCACTGTTTCGTTCGGGCAAAGTACTTTGGTTGTGTTGTGCAGGTTCCACGTTGGCGCCGGAATCCCTGGTGTTGCGCCGCACTACATCTCGCCGCCATCAACCTTCAACGTGCTTCTTGGCTCCTACTGGTTCGATAAACCTTGGTTTCTTACTGAGGGAAAACTTGCCGTTGTACGCATCACACCTTCCTCTTGGGGTTCCCAACAGACGTGTGTTGTACGCGTATCAAGCTCTTTTTCTGGAGCCGTTGCCGGGGAGATCAAGACACGCTGCAAGGGGAGTCTCCACATTCCAATCTATTTACTTTGTTTGTTGTCTTGCTTTATTTTATTTACTACTTTGTTTGCTGCACTAAATCAAAATACAAAAAAATTAGTTGCTAGTTTTACTTTATTTTCTATCTTGTTTGCTATACTAAAAACACAAAAAAATTAGTTACTTGCATTTACTTTATCTAGTTTGCTTTATTTACTGTTGCTAAAATGGGTACTCCTGAAATACTAAGTTGTGTGACTTCACAACCACAAATAATAATGATTTCTTATGCACACCTATTGCTCCACCTGCTACTACAGCAGAATTCTTTGAAATTAAACCTGCTTTACTGAATCTTGTTATGCGAGAGCAATTTTCTGGTGTTAGTTCTGATGATGCTGCTGCCCATCTTAATAATTTTGTTGAATTATGTGAAATGCAAAAGTATAAAGATGTAGATGGTGACATTATAAAATTAAAATTGTTTCCTTTCTCATTAAGAGGAAGAGCTAAAGATTGGTTGCTATCTCTGCCTAAGAATAGTATTGATTCATGGACTAAATGCAAGGATGCTTTTATTGGTAGATATTATCCCCCTGCTAAAATTATATCTTTAAGGAGTAGCATAATGAATTTTAAACAATTGGATAATGAGCATGTTGCACAAGCATGGGAAAGAATGAAATCTTTGGTTAAAAATTGCCCAACCCATGGACTGACTACTTGGATGATCATCCAAACCTTTTATGCAGGACTGAATTTTTCTTCGCGTAACCTATTGGATTCAGCTGCTGGAGGTACCTTTATGTCCATCACTCTTGGCGAAGCAACAAAGCTTCTTGATAATATGATGATTAATTACTCTGAATGGCACACGGAAAGAGCTCCACAAGGTAAGAAGGTAAATTCTGTCGAAGAAACCTCTTCCTTGAGTGATAAGATTGATGCTATTATGTCTATGCTTGTGAATGGTAGGACAAATATTGATCCTAATAATGTTCCGTTAGCTTCATTGGTTGCTCAAGAAGAACATGTTGATGTAAACTTCATTAAAAATAACAATTTCAACAACAATGCTTATCGGAATAATTTTAGTAACAACTGTAGGCCATATCCTTATAATAATAGTAACGGCTATGGTAATTCTTATGGGAATTCTTACAACAATAATAGGAACACACCCCCTGGACTTGAAACTATTCTTAAAGAATTTATTAGTACACAAACTGCTTTTAACAAATCCGTTGAAGAAAAGCTTGGGAAAATTGATATACTTGCTTCTAAAGTCAATAGTCTTGCTGCTGATGTTGATCTTTTAAAATCGAAAGTTATGCCTAATGAAAATCATAATAATAAAATTGTTACTATAGCAAATGCCATCCAAGTTAGAATTAATGAGAATATAAGATTGATGGCCGAATTGCGTGCTAGGTGGGAGAAAGAAGAAAATGAAAAAGAAGATAATATAGCTAAAGTTTGGACTATTACCACCACTAGTAATGCTAATGCTACACATGTTGCTGCACCTCCTACTATTAATGGTAAAAGAATTGGTGTTGGCAATGTTTCCACTTCTAATGCAAGGCGCGAAAAACTGCCTGAAACTGCTAAAACTGCTGAAACTGCCTATGATAAAACTGCTGAAATTTTTTCCAACATTGGGGATAATGATCCCATTGCTTTAGATTATAATGGTTTGGATTTTGATGATTGCCACATCTCTGAAGTTATAAAGTTCTTACAAAAACTTGCTAAGAGTCCTAATGCTAGTGCTATAAATTTGGCTTTCACGAAACATATTACAAATGCTCTCATAAAAGCTAGAGAAGAGAAACTAGAACGTGAAACTTCTATTCCTAGAAAGCTAGAGGATGGTTGGGAGCCCATCATTAAGATGAAGGTCAATGACTTTGATTGTAATGCTTTATGTGATCTTGGTGCAAATATTTCCGTTATGCCTAAGAAAATCTATAATATGCTTGACTTGCCACCATTGAAAAATTGTTATTTGGATGTTAATCTTGCTGATAACTCTACAAAGAGACCTTTGGGGAGAGTTGATAATGTTCGCATTACCGTTAACAATAACCTTGTCCCCATTGATTTTGTTGTGTTGGATATTGAATGCAATGCATCTTGTCCCATTATATTGGGAAGACCTTTTCTTCGAACTGTTGGTGCTATCATTGATATGAAGGAAGGTAATATTAAATATCAATTTCCTCTCAAGAAAGGTATGAAACACTTCCCTAGAAAGAGAATGAAGTTACCTTTTGATTCTATTATTAGAACAAATTATGATGTTGATGCTTCGTCTCTTGATAATACTTGATACACACTTTCTGCGCCTAGCTGAAAGGCGTTAAAGAAAAACGCTTATGGGAGATAACCCATGTTTTTATTACAGCACTTTTATTTTATATTTGAGTCTTGGAAGTTGTTACTACTGTAGCAACCTCTCCTTATCTTAGTTTTGTGCATTGTTGTGCCAAGTAAAGTCGTTGATAGTAAGGTTCATACTAGATTTGGATTACTGCGCAGAAACAGATTTCTTTTCTGTCACGAATATGGGCCTAATTCTCTGTAGGTAACTCAGAAAATTATGCCAATTTACGTGAGTGATCCTCAGATATGTACGCAACTTTCATTCAATTTGAGCATTTTCATTTGAGCAAGTATGGTGCCTCAATAAAATTCGTCTTTACGAACTGTTCTGTTTTGACAGATTCTACCTTTTATTTCGCATTGCCTGTTTTGCTATGCTTGATGGATTTTTCGATTCCATTAACTTTCAGTAGCTTTGTGCAATGTCCAGAAGTGTTAAGAATGATTGTGTCACCTCTGAACATGTAAATTTTAATTGTGCACTAACCCTCTAATGAGTTGTTTTGAGTTTGGTGTGGAGGAAGTTTTCAAGGATCAAGAGAGGGAGATGATACAATATGATCAAGGAGAGTGAAAGCTCTAAGCTTGGGGATGCCCCGGTGGTTCACCCCTGCATATATCAAGAAGACTCAAGCGTCTAAGCTTGGGGATGCCCAAGGCATCCCCTGTTCATCGACAACATTATCAGGTTCCTCTAGTGAAACTATATTTTTATTCCATCACATCTTATGCACTTTGCTTGGAGCGTCGGTTTGTTTTTGTTTTTGTTTTGTTTGAATAAAATGGATCCTAGCATTCATTGTGTGGGAGAGAGACACGCTCCACTGTTGCATATGGACAAGTATGTCCTTAGGCTTTACTCATAGTATTCATGGCGAAAGTTTCTTCTTCGTTAAATTGTTGTATGGTTGGAAACGGGAAATGTTGCATATGGTAGTGTATAATAAAATACTTGTAGAACATTGAGCTTTGATAACTTGATTCTTTGCAAATGTTTTGAGGTATTTAGATGGTAAGGCTTGCTGGATAAATGAGTTAAAATTAGTAGTGGATTGTTGTCTTTAAGCTTGTGCCATACTACAAACTCTATTTAAATAGTTGAACGTGTAGTTGGACTTGATAGCTTTCCATGTCTGAGAGTTCATCGTAATAACTAAGTTGTGCTGAAGGTCTAGGGAGCTAGCGGGGTACTTGTGCCACCGTGAACGGCCCTCCTTGGAGTAAATTTTAATCATGCTCTTAATGATGAACCTGCTAGTTGTTTGCAATAAGCTTGTGAGTTCTTTTTGACTAATGTTAAGCTACGGTTTTTGGCACTTCCACCATCCAAATTTGCTAGCCTCTTCGGTACTGTGCATTGCCTTTTGCTCACATTGAGAATTGTGCATACTTCGTCGGTACATCCAAACCCGTGGGAGAACTTTCTCTTGTTCTCCTACACATAAGCCCATACATCTTCTCAAAACAGCCACCATACCTACCTACCACAGCATTTCCATAGCTGTTCCGAGATATATTGCCATGCAACATCCATTTTACATTACATGCCATGTTGTCAATTATTATTTATATATTGCTTTGCATGATCATATACAGCTGATGTGTGGTTTATGATACGTCTCCGACCTATCGATAATTTCTTGTGTTCCATGCCACATTATTGATGATATCTACATGTTTTATGCACACTTTATGTCATATTCGTGCATTTTCTGGAACTAACCTATTAACAAGATGCCGAAGTGCCAGTTGCTGTTTTCTGCTATTTTTGGCTTCAGAAATCCTAGTAACGAAATATTCTCAGAATTGGACGAAATCAACGCCCAGGTTCCAATTTTGCCCGGAAGCATCCAGAACACACGAGAAGGACCAGAGGGGGGCACTGGGCCCCCAGACCATAGGCCAGCGCGGCCCAGGCCCTGACCGCGCCGCCCTATAGTGTCAGCGCCCCTTCGACCTTCTGACGCCGCCTCTTCGCCTATATAAAGCCCCTGGACCTAAAACCTCGATACGGAAAAAGCCACGGTACGAGAAACCTTCCAGAGCCGCCGCCATCGCGAAGCCAAGATCTGGGGGACAGGAGTCTCTGTTCCGGCACGCCGTCGGGACGGGGAAGTGCCCCCGGAAGGCTCCTCCATTGACACCACCGCCATCTTCATCAACGCTGCTGTCTCCCATGAGGAGGGAGTAGTTCTCCATCGAGGCTCGGGGCTGTACCGGTAGCTATGTGGTTCATCTCTCTCCTATGTACTTCAATACAATAATCTCATGAGCTGCCTTACATGATTGAGATTCATATGATGATGCTTGTAATCTAGATGTCGTTATGCTAGTCAAGTGAATTTTACTTATGTGATCTCCGGAGACTCCTTGTCCCACGTGTGTAAAGGTGACAGTGTGTGCACCGTGTGGGTCTCTTAGACTATATTTCACAGAATACTTATTCACTGTTATGAATGGCATAGTGAAGTGCTTATTTATATCTCTTTATGATTGCAATGTGTTTTGTATCACAATTTATCTGTGTGCTACTCTAGTGATGTTATTAAAGTAGTTTATTCCTCCTGCACGGTGTAATGGTGACAGTGTGTGCATCCGTGTTAGTACTTGGCGTAGGCTATGATTATGATCTCTTGTAGATTATGAAGTTAACTATTGCTATGATAGTATTGATGTGATCTGTGCCTCCTTTCTTAGCATGAAGGTGACAGTGTGCATGCTACGTTAGTACTTGGTTTAGTTGTGTTGATCTATCTTACACTCTAAGGTTATTTAAATATGAACATTGAATTGTGGAGCTTGTTAACTCCGACATTGAGGGTTCGTGTAATCCTACGCAATGTGTTCATCATCCAACAAGAGAGTGTAGAGTATGCATTTATCTATTCTGTTATGTGATCAAAGTTGAGAGTGTCCACTAGTGAAAGTATGATCCCTAGGCCTTGTTCCTAAATACTGCTATCGCTGCTTGTTTAATCGTTTTTACTGCGTTACTACTGTCAAGCGTTACTACCGCTTGTTTACTGTCCTGGGCAAAGCACTTTTCTCGGTGCCGTTAAGCCACGCTCATATATATTCATACCACCTGTATTTCACTATCTCTTCGCCGAACTAGTGCACCTATTAGGTGTGTTGGGGACACAAGAGACTTCTTGCTTTGTGGTTGCAGGGTTGCATGAGAGGGATATCTTTGACCTCTTCCTCCCTGAGTTCGATAAACCTTGGGTGATCCACTTAAGGGAAAACTTGCTGCTATCCTACAAACCTCTGCTCTTGGAGGCCCAACACTGTCTACAGGAAAAGGAGGGGGGCGTAGACATCAAGCTATTTTCTGGCGCCGTTGCCGGGGAGGAAAGGTAAAAGGTACTCACACTCCGGATCTCGGCTACTAAGCTATTTTCCGGCGCATTGTAAGTACTCGAAGCTATTTCCTTTAGATCCTGCAATTGCATCTTTTTGTTTCTTGTTTACACTAGTTTGGCATAATGGACAAGAATGAGCTTCTTATTCTATTTCCTGATTTAAAACATGGATTGTTTGATGCGAAAATTAAAAAACCTATGGAATCTTATTTGCATGCTGGTAGTAATATTAGTATGAATGCTTTGAACACCATTGTTGATAATGATATAGAAAGTTCTAAGCTTGGGGAAGCTGGTTTTCATGATCTTTTTAGTCCCCCAAGCATTGAGGAGAAAATTTTCTTTGATGATACTTTGCCTCCCATATATGATGATTATAATGATAGTGGTCTTTTGGTGCCACCTACTATGGAGAGTAAATTTTGTTGTGATTATACTATGCCTCCAACACTTGATGAGAGTAATAATAATAGCTACTTTGTTGAATTTGCTCCCACTACAACTAATAAGAATGACTATGCTTATGTTGGGAGTAGTAATTATTTTATGCATGAGACTCATGATAAGAATGCTTTATGTGATAGCTATATTGTTGAGTTTGTTCATGATGCTACTGGAAATTATTATGAGAGAGGAAAATATGGTTGTAGAAATTTTCATGTTACTAAAATACCTCTCTATATGCTGAAATTTTTGAAGTTACACTTGTTTTGTCTTCCTATGCTATTCACTTTGTTCTTCATTGACTTGTTTATTTACAAGATTCCTTTTCATAGGAATCATGTTAGGTTTAAATTTGTTTTGAATTTGCCTCTTGATGCTCTCTTTTGCTTCAAATACTATTTCTTGCGAGTGCATCATTAAAACTGCTGAGCCCATCTTAATGGCTATAAAGAAAGAACTTCTTGGGAGATAACCCATGTGTTTATTTTACTACAGTACTTTGTTTTTATCTTGTATCTTGGAAGTTGTTTACTACTGTAGCAACCTCTCCTTATCTTAGTTTAGTGTTTTATTGTGCCAAGTAAAGTCGTTGATAGAAAAGTTCATACTAGATTTGGATTATTGCGCAGAAACAGATTTCTTTGCTGTCACGAATCAGGGCAAAATTCTCTGTAGGTAACTCAGAAAATTATGCCAATTTACGTGAGTGATCCTCAGATATGTACGCAACTTTCATTCAATTTGAGAATTTTCATTTGAGCAAGTCTGGTGCCTCGATAAAATTCGTCAATACGAACTGTTCTGTTTTGACAGATTCTGCCTTTTATTTCGCATTGCCAGTTTTGTTATGTTCGATGGATATTTCGATTCCATTGACTTTCAGTAGCTTTGTGCAATGTCCAGAAGTATTAAGAATGATTATGTCACCTCTGAACATGTATATTTTGATTGTGCACTAACCCTCTAATGAGTTGTTCTAAGTTTGGTGTGGAGGAAGTTTTCAAGGATCAAGAGAGGAGTATGATGCAATATGATCAAGGAGAGTGAAAGCTCTAATCTTGGGGATGCCCCGGTGGTTCACCCCTGCATATTCTAAGAAGACTCAAGCGTCTAAGCTTGGGGATGCCCAAGGCATCCCCTTCTTCATCGACAACATTATCAGGTTCCTCCCCTGAAACTATATTTTTATTCCATCACATCTTATGTGCTTTTCTTGGAGCGTCGGTTTGTTTTTGTTTTTGTTTTGTTTGAATAAAATGGATCCTAGCATTCACTTTGTGGGAGAGAGACACGCTCCGCTGTAGCATATGGACAAGTTTGTCCTTAGGCTTTACTCATAATATTCATGGCGAAGTTTCTTCTTCGTTAAATTGTTATATGGTTGGAATTGGAAAATGATACATGTAGTAAATTGCTATAATGTCTTAGATAATGTGATACTTGGCAATTGTTGTGCTCATGTTTAAGCTCTTGCATCATATACTTTGCACCCATTAATGAAGAAATACATAGAGCATGCTAAAATTTGGTTTGCATATTTGGTCTCTCTAAGGTCTAGATAATTTCTAGTATTGAGTTTGAACAACAAGGAAGACGGTGTAGAGTCTTATAATGTTTACAATATGTCTTTTATGTGAGTTTTGCTGCACCGGTTCATCCTTGTGTTTGTTTCAAATAACCTTGCTAGCCTAAACCTTGTATCGAGAGGGAATACTTCTCATGCATCCAAAATCCTTGAGCCAACCACTATGCCATTTGTGTCCACCATACCTACCTACTACATGGTATTTCTCCGCCATTCCAAAGTAAATTGCTTGAGTGCTACCTTTAAAATTCCATCATTCACCTTTGCAATATATAGCTCATGGGACAAATAGCTTAAAAACTATTGTGGTATTGAATATGTACTTATGCACTTTATCTCTTATTAAGTTGCTTGTTGTGCGATAACCATGTTTCTGGGGACGCCATCAACTACCTTTTGTTGAATTTCATGTGAGTTGCTATGCATGTTCGTCTTGTCTGAAGTAAGAGAGATCTACCACCTTATGGTTAAGCATGCATATTGTTAGAGAAGAACATTGGGCCGCTAACTAAAGCCATGATCCATGGTGGAAGTTTCAGTTTTGGACATATATCCTCAATCTCAAATGAGAAAATTAATTGTTGCTACATGCTTATGCATAAAAGAGGAGTCCATTATCTGTTGTCTATGTTGTCCCGGTATGGATGTCTAAGTTGAGAATAATCAATAGCGAGAAATCCGATGCGAGCTTTCTCCTTAGACCTTTGTACAGGCGGCATAGAGGTACCCCATTGTGACACTTGGTTAAAACATGTGTATTGCGATGATCCGGTAGTCCAAGCTAATTAGGACAAGGTGCGGGCACTATTAGTATACTATGCATGAGGCTTGCAACTTGTAAGATATAATTTACATGATACATATGCTTTATTACTACCGTTGACAAAATTGTTTCTTGTTTTCAAAATCAAAGCTCTAGCACAAATATAGCAATCGATGCTTTCCTCTTTGAAGGACCATTCTTTTACTTTTATGTTGAGTCAGTTCACCTATTTCTCTCCATCTCAAGAAGCAAACACTTGTGTGAACTGTGCATTGATTCCTACATACTTGCATATTGCACTTATTATATTACTCTATGTTGACAATATCCATGAGATATACATGTTACAAGTTGAAAGCAACCGCTGAAACTTAATCTTCCTTTGTGTTGCTTCAATGCTTTTACTTTGAATTATTGCTTTATGAGTTAACTCTTATGCAAGACTTATTGATGCTTGTCTTGAAGTACTATTCATGAAAAGTCTTTGCTATATGATTCACTTGTTTACTCATGTCATATACATTGTTTTGATCGCTGCATTCACTACATATGCTTTACAAATAGTATGATCAAGGTTATGATGGCATGTCACTCCAGAAATTATCTTTGTTATCGTTTTACCTGCTCGGGACGAGCAGAACTAAGCTTGGGGATGCTGATACGTCTCCGATGTATCGATAATTTCTTGTGTTCCATGCCACATTATTGATGATATCTACATGTTTTATGCACACTTTATGTCATATTCGTGCATTTTCTGGAACTAACCTATTAACAAGATGCCGAAGTGCCGATTCTTTGTTTCTGCTGTTTTTGGTTTCAGAAATCCTAGTAACGAAATATTCTCGGAATTGGACGAAATCAACGCCCAGGTTCCTATTTTGCCCGGAAGCATCCAGAACACACGAGAAGGACCAGAGGGGGGGCACTGGGCCCCCAGACCATAGGCCGGCACGGCCCAGGCCCTGGCCGCGCCGCCCTATAGTGTCGGCGCCCCTTCGACCTTCTGACGCCGCATCTTCGCCTATATAAAGCCCCTGGACCTAAAACCTCGATACGGAAAAGCCACGGTACGAGAAACCTTCCAGAGCCGCCGCCATCGCGAAGCCAAGATCTGGGGGACAGGAGTCTCTGTTCCGGCACGCCGTCGGGACGGGGAAGTGCCCCCGGAAGGCTCCTCCATCGACACCACCACCATCTTCATCAACGCTGCTGTCTCCCATGAGGAGGGAGTAGTTCTCCATCGAGGCTCGGGGCTGTACCGATAGCTATGTGGTTCATCTCTCTCCTATGTACTTCAATACAGTAATCTCATGAGCTGCCTTACATGATTGAGATTCATATGATGATGCTTGTAATCTAGATGTCGTTATGCTAGTCAAGTGAATTTTACTTATGTGATCTCCGGAGACTCCTTGTCCCACGTGTGTAAAGGTGACAGTGTGTGCACCGTGTGGGTCTCTTAGGCTATATTTCACAGAATACTTATTCACTGTTATGAATGGCATAGTGAAGTGCTTATTTATATCTCTTTATGATTGCAATGTGTTTTGTATCACAATTTATCTGTGTGCTACTCTAGTGATGTTATTAAAGTAGTTTATTCCTCCTGCACGGTGTAATGGTGACAGTGTGTGCATCCGTGTTAGTACTTGGCGTAGGCTATGATTATGATCTCTTGTAGATTATGAAGTTAACTATTGCTATGATAGTATTGATGTGATCTATGCCTCCTTTCTTAGCATGAAGGTGACAGTGTACATGCTACGTTAGTACTTGGTTTAGTTGTGTTGATCTATCTTACACTCTAAGGTTATTTAAATATGAACATTGAATTGTGGAGCTTGTTAACTCCGGCATTGAGGGTTCGTGTAATCCTACGCAATGTGTTCATCATCCAACAAGAGAGTGTAGAGTATGCATTTATCTATTCTGTTATGTGATCAAAGTTGAGAGTGTCCACTAGTGAAAGTATGATCCCTAGGCCTTGTTCCTAAATACTGCTATCGCTGCTTGTTTACTGTTTTACTGCGTTACTACTGCTGCGTTACTACTGCTTGTTTACTGTCCTGGGCAAAGCACTTTTCTGGTGCCGTTGCCACTGCTCATATATATTCATACCACCTGTATTTCACTATCTCTTCGCCGAACTAGTGCACCTATTAGGTGTGTTGGGGACACAAGAGACTTCTTGCTTTGTGGTTGCAGGGTTGCATGAGAGGGATATCTTTGACCTCTTCCTCCCTGAGTTCGATAAACCTTGGGTGATCCACTTAAGGGAAAACTTGCTGCTGTCCTACAAACCTCTGCTCTTGGAGGCCCAACACTGTCTACAGGAAAAGGAGGGGGGCGTAGACATCAGTTTACCGATGTTACGCTAGATCATTGCACATCCCGCTACACTGGCAGAGGCATATAGTTTCATACATCATGTTTCATTCATTATGAGTTATTTGTACCAAAAAGTGTGTTGTCATATTAGGATGTTTCCCCTAAAAATGAAAAGAGCCGTGGAGGCCATCAAAAAGAAAAAAAAAGAAAGAAAGAAAAAAATGAAAAGAAAGAAAAAAGAAAAAAGGAAAAAGGAAAAAAAGAGAATAAAGAAAAAGGGGGCAGCATTACTATCTTTTATCCACACTTGTGCTCATGTTTTAGCACCCGCATTATTCATAGTCATCATTTGTGCTCATGTTTAGCACCTACACTTCATATGAGAGAGTTTTCATGTTTTACTAGTATAACTATGTGGGGAATTTACACTATAGAACTTGGGTTGTATATTCCAATGATGAGCCTCCTCAAAAGTGCTCTAGGTCTTCGTGAGCAACCAAGTTGGATGCACCCCCACTAGTTCCATTGGAGAGCTTTCATACACATATAGCTCTATGTGCATCCGTTGCATGGCAATCACTACTCCTTGCATAGCTTCGATCATAGGGCTTCCTCTTGTCTAATGGTCATTTACAGCTTTGCAAGCCTTTCTTCCATTTGGCCTTCCAAACCCCCATTAACGTTCTTTATACCATAACATCCTGGTGCTAATACCAAATGCTTGCGCTCACCGGTTGAGTAGACTTCGAAACAGTTGATTCATGACGTTCATGTTTATGTTTACTTGACTGAATCCTTCTTATGTTGTGAAAATTTACTTGATGCTTGGAATGAAGGATAGAACTTCTACGCTGAATACTTAACACACCCTTAATGAACTTTGTACGGTTTCATCTCTTTAAAGCAATAGTTCATGAAAACTTCTAGCTTGTTTAACTCTTGCATTATCATCTCTTATATCAATATATATACTTGCTTTGAATGATTTGATCTCAGCTCATATGCTTACAATAGTATGATCAAGGTTATGATGGCATGTCACTCCAGAAATTATCTTTGTTATCGTTCACCTGCTCGGGACGAGCAGAAACTAAGCTTGGGGATGCTGATACGTCTCCGATGTATCGATAATTTCTTATGTTCCATGCCACATTATTGATGATATCTACATGTTTTATGCATACTTTATGTCATATTTATGCATTTTCCGGCACTAACCTATTAACGAGATGCCGAAGAGCCAGTTGTTGTTTTCTGTTGTTTTTGGTTTCAGAAATCCTAGTAAGGAAATATTCTCGGAATTGGACGAAATCAACGCCCAGGGGCTTATTTTGCCACGAAGCTTCCAGAAGACCGAAGATGATACGAAGTGGGGCCACGAGCTGGCGACACAGTAGGGCGGCGCGGCCCAGCCCTTGGCCGCGCCGGCCTAGCGTGTGGGGCCCTCGTGTGGCCCCCTGACCTATCTCCTCCGCCTACTTATAGCCTTCGTCGCGAAACCCCCAGTACCGAGAGCCACGATACGGAAAACCTTCCAGAGACGCCGCCGCCGCCAATCCCATCTCGGGGGATTCAGGAGATCGCCTCCGACACCCTGCCGGAGAGGGGAATCATCCCCCAGAGGACTCTTCACCGCCATGGTCGCCTCCGAAGTGATGAGTGAGTAGTTCACCCCTGGACTATGGGTCCATAGCAGTAGCTAGATGGTCGTCTTCTCCTAATTGTGCTTCATTGTCGGATCTTGTGAGCTGCCTAACATGATCAAGATCATCTATCTTAATGCTATATGTTGTGTTTGTTGGGATCCGATGGATAGAGAATACTATGCTATGTTGATTATCAATCTATTACCTATGTGTTGTTTATGATCTTGCATGCTCTCCGTTATTAGTAGAGGCTCTAGCCAAGTTTTTACTCTTAACTCCAAGAGGGAGTATTTATGCTCGATAGTGGGTTCATGCCTCCATTAAATCTGGGACAGTGACAGAAAGTTCTAAGGTTGTGGATGTGCTATTGCCACTAGGGATAAAACATCAATGCTATGTCCGAGGATGTAGTTATTGATTACATTACGCACCATACTTAATGCAATTGTCTGTTGCTTGCAACTTAATACTGGAAGGGGTTCGGATGATAACTTGAAGGTGGACTTTTTAGGCATAGATGCATGCTAGATAGCGGTCTATGTACTTTGTCGTAATGCCCAATTAAATCTCACAATACTCATCATATCATGTATGTGCATTGTCATGCTCTCTCTATTTGTCAATTGCCCAACTGTAATTTGTTCACCCAACATGCTATTTATCTTATGGGAGAGACACCTCTAGTGAATTGTGGACCCCGGTCCATTCTTTTAATCAAATACAATCTACTGCAATACTTGTTCTACTGTTTTCTGCAAACAATCATCATCCACACTATACATCTAATCCTTTGTTACATCAAGCCGGTGAGATTGACAACCTCTCTGTTTCGTTGGGGCAAAGTACTTTGGTTGTGTTGTGCAGGTTCCACGTTGGCGCCGGAATCCCTGGTGTTGCGCCGCACTACATCTCGCCGCCATCAACCTTCAACGTGCTTCTTGGCTCCTACTGGTTCGATAAACCTTGGTTTCTTACTGAGGGAAAACTTGCCGCTGTACGCATCACACCTTCCTCTTGGGGTTCCCAACGGACGTGTGCTGTACGCGTATCAAGTGGCTACACCCTTCAACTCGGTCATCTTGAACCTCTTGAGCATGTCTTGGAGATATTTTGCTTGATTGATGAAGGTCATAATATTGATCAATACTATTGTAAAGCACATGAGATGAATGCAGCGATTCGAAGCAATGGTAAAGACAATGAGTAAACAACTGAATCATATAGCAAAGACTTTTCATGAATAGTACTTTCAAGACAAGCGTCAATAAGTCTTGCATAAGAGTTAACTCATAAAGCAATAAATTCAAAGTAGAGGCATTGAAGCAACACAAAGGAAGATTTAAGTTTCAGCAGTTGCTTTCAACTTTCAACATACATATCTCATGGATAATTGTCAACACAAAGCAATATAACAAGTGCAATAGGTAAACATGTAAGAATCAATGCACACAGTTGACACAAGTGTTTGCTTCTAAGATAGAAAGAAGTAGGTAAACTGAATCAACATAAAGTAAAAGAAAGGCCCTTCGCAGAGGAAGCATGGATTACTATTTTTGTGCTAGAGCTTTTATTTTGAAAACATAGAAACAATTTTGTCAACGGTAGTAATAAAGCATATGTGTTATGTATAAGACATCCTATAAGTTGCAAGCCTCATGCATAGTATACCAATAGTGCCCGCACCTTGTCCTAATTAGCTTGGATTTACATGGATTATCATTGCATAACATATGTTTTAACCAAGTGTCACAAAGGGGTACCTCTATGCCGCTTGTACAAAGGTCTAAGGAGAAAGCTCGCATTGGATTTCTCGCTTTTGATTATTCTCAACTTAAACATCCATACCGGGACAACATAGACAACAGATAATGGACTCCTCTTTAATGCATAAGCATTCAACAACAGATAATATTCTCATAAGAGATTGAGGTTTGTTGTCCAAACTGAAACATCCACCATGGATCATGGCTTTACTTAGCGGCCCAATGTTCTTCTCTAACAATATGCATACTCAAACCATTTGATCATGATAAATCACCCTTACTTCAGACAAGACGAACATGCATAGCAACTCACATGATATTCAACAAAGATGAAACAGTTGATGGCGTCCCCAGGAACATGGTTACCGCTCAACAAGCAACTTATAAGAAATAAGATACATAAGTACATATTCAATACCACAATAGTTTTCAAGCTATTTTCCCATGAGCTATATATTGCAAAGACAAAGAATGGAATTTAAAAGGTAGCACTCAAGTAATTTACTTTGGAATGGCAGAGAAATACCATGTAGTAGGTAGGTATGGTGGACACAAATGGCATAGTTTTTGGCTCAAAGATTTGGATGCATGAGAAGTATTCCCTCTCAATACAAGGCTTAGGCTAGCAAGGTTGTTTGAAGCAAACACAAGTATGAACCGGTAGAGCAAAACTTACATAAGAACATATTGCAAGCATTATAAGACTCTACATTGTGTTCCTTGTTGTTCAAACACCTTACCAGAAAATATCTAGACTCTAGAGAGGCCAATAATGCAAACCAAATTTTAACAAGCTCTATGTAGTTCTTCATTAATAGGTGCAAAGTACATGATGCAAGAGGTTAAACATGATCTATATGAGCACAACAATTTCCAAGTATCAAATTATTCAAGACATTATACCAATTACCACATGAAGCATTTTCTGTTTCCAACCATATAACAATGAACGAAGCAGTTTTCAACCTTCGCCATGAACATTAAAAGTAAAGCTAAGAACACCAGTGTTCATATGAACGAGCGGAGCGTGTCTCTCTCCCACACAAGCATGAATTTATTCAGAGAATGAAAATAACAAAAACGAAAATAAAAGCACACAGACGCTCCAAGTAAAGTACATAAGATGTGACGGAATAAAAATATAGTTTCAATAGAAGTGACCTGATAATTTGTCGATAAAGAAGGGGATGCCTTGGGCATCCCCAAGATTAGATGCTTGAGTCTTCTTGAAATATGCAGGGATGAAACACGGGGGCATCCCCAAGCTTAGACTTTTCACACTTCTTGATCATATTATATCATCCTCCTCTCTTGACCCTTGAAAACTTCCTCCACACCAAACTCAAAACAAACTCATTAGAGGGTTAGTACATAATCAAAAATTCACATATTCAGAGGTGACACAATCATTCTTAACACTTCTGGACATTGCACAAAACTACTGAAAGTTAATGGAACAAAGAAATCCATCAATCATAGCAAAAGAGGCAATGCGAAATAAAAGGCAGAATCTGTCAAAACAGAACTGTCCGTAAAGACGAATTTTTCTGGGGCACTTAACTTCCTCAGATGAAAATGCTCAAATTTAATGAAAGTTGCGTACATATCTGAGGATCACGCACGTAAATTGGCAGATTTTTCTGAGTTACCTACAGACGGAGCGGCTCAATTTCATGACAGTAAGAAATCTGTTTCTGCGCAGTAATCCAAATCTAGTATCAACCTTACTATCAAAGACTTTACTTGGCACAACAATGCAATAAAATAAAAATAATGAGAGGTTACTGTAGTAGTAACAACTTCCAAGACACAACAAAACAGTAGCAAAATAAAAATATGGGTTATCTTCCAAAAAGTGCTTTCTTTATAGCCATTAAGATGGGCTCAGCAATTTTAATGATGCACTCGTAAGGATGAGAGTTGAAGCAAAGAGAGCATCAAAAAGCAAATTCAAAACAAATTTAAGTCTAACCCACTTCCTATAAAAAGGAATCTTGTAAATAAACAAATTCATGAAGAACAAAGTGACAAGCATAGGAAGATAAAACACGAGTAACTTCAAGATTCTCAACATAAAGAGGGGAAACTTAATATTATTAAGATGCATATAACCATGTTTCCCTCTCTCATAATAACTTTCAGTAGTATCATGAGCAAACTCAACAATATAACTATCACATAAAGCATTCTTATCATGAGTCTCATGCATAAAATAATTACTACTCCCAACATAAGCATAGTCATTCTTATTAATTGTAGTGGGAGCAAATTCAACAAAGTAGCTATCATTATTATTCTCATCACCATAATCATCATATATAGGAGGCATATTGTAATCATAATTAATTTTCTCCTCAATAGTAGGTGGACTGAAAATATGATAGTCATCATTGTAATCATCATATATAGGAGCTAAAGTATCATCAAAGTAAATTTTCTCCTCCATACTTGGGGGACTAAAAATATCATGCTCATCAAAACCAGCTTCCCCAAGCTTAGAATTTTCCATAGCAATAGCAACAATGGTGTTCAAAGCATTCATACTAATAACATTGCCATTAGCATGCATATAAAGTTCCATAGGTTTTTTAATTTTCTCTTCAAACACCTCATGTCCTAACTCAAGATAAATACTATAAAGATCTCTAATTTTTTTTGTTGTTTTCCATTAAGCCTAACTAGTAAAAATAAAAACAAGAAACAAAAAAGATGCAATTGCAGGATCTAAAGGAAATAGCTTCGAGCACTCACACACCGGCAACAGTGCTAGGAAATAGCTTAGTAGTCGGAGGATGTGAATACCTTTTACCTTACCTCCCCGGCAACGGCGCCAGAAAATAGCTTGATGTCTACGCACGCTTTTATTCCTGTAGACAGTGTTGGGCCTCCAAGAGCAGAGGTTTGTAGAACAGCAGCAAGTTTCCCTTAAGTGAATCACCCAAGGTTTATCGAACTCAGGGAGGTAGAGGTCAAAGATATCCCTCTCAAGCAACCCTGCAATTACGATACAAGAAGTCTCTTGTGTCCCCAACACACCTAATACACTTGTCAGATGTATAGGTGCACTAGTTCGGCGAATAGATAGTAAGATGCAAGTGATATGGATGTATATGAGCGGTAATAACAATCTGAAATAAATATGGCAGCGAGTAAACATGCAATAGAACAGTAAATAAACGGAGATTCGATGTTTGGAAACAAGGCCTAGGGATCATACTTTCACTAGTGGACACTCTCAACATTGATCACATAACTGAATAAATAAATGCTACTTTCTCTACACTCTCTTGTTGGATAACAAACACCATTCATTGTGTAGGGCTACAAGAGCACACCTCAAGCCAGAATAAACAAGCTCCACAACATTCGGAGTTCATATTTAAGTAACCTCTAGAGTGCATAATAGACCGTTGCAATTTAGACCGAGTACTAACATAGCATGCACACTGTCACCATCAGCTATGAAAGGGGGAATAGATCGCATCAATACTATCATAGTAATAGTTAACTCCATAATCTACAAGAGATTACAATCATAACCTATGCCAAGTACTACATGATGCACACACTGTCAACAGTACATCATGGAGGAGGAATAGAGTACTTTAATAACATCACTAGAGTAGCACATAGATTGATAGTGATACAAAGCTCATCATATGAGTCTCAATCATGTAAGGCAGCTCATGAGATCATTGTATTGAAGTACATGGGAGAGAGATATGAACCACATAGCTACCGGTAGAGCCCTCAGCCTCGAGGGAGAACTACTCCCTCCTCATCATGGGAGACAGCAGCGTCGATGAAGATGGCGGTGGTGTCGATGGAGATGCCTTCCGGGGGCAATTCCCCATCCCGGCGACGTGCCGAAATAGAGACTTCTGTCCCCTAAATCTTGGCTTCGCGATGGCAGCGGCTCTGGAACTTTTCTCGTATCGTGGCTTATTCCTTTAGGGTTTTCGCGACGGAGGCTTTAAGTAGGCGGAAGGGCAGCCTCGGAGGGGTCCTGGGGGACCCACACACTAGGGGGCGCCCCCCCTTGGCCGCGCCGCCATGTGGGGTGGGGCCCCCTTGGCTCCCCTCTGGTCCCTCTTCGGTGCTCTGGAACCTTCCGTGGAAAATATGACCCTGGGCGTTGATTTCGTCCAATTCCGAGAATATTTCCTGTGTAAGATTTCTGGAACCAAAAATAGCAGAAAACAGCAACTGGCTCTTCGGCATATTGTCAATAGGTTAGTGCCGGAAAATGCATATAAATGATGTAAAGTGTGTATAAAACATGTGAGTATCATCATAAAAGTAGCATGGAACATAAGAAATTATAGATACGTTTGAGACGTATCACACACATATACATGTATCTATATAATCCCTACACCACTTCATCAAACATTAGTGTATCACATACATTATCGTCAAACACACAAAACATATTATGAGAGATGTTCTTTCAGCGATGTCGATGCCGAACTGCGAGTCCGGTGTTGGAGGAGGTGCTGGAGGAGACGACGGTGGAGGGAACTGGCCATCGCCGGGCGGCTCGTCATTGCGCACTGGTGGTGGAGGAGACGGTGGTGGAGCGACGAGGGTTGTGTTTGTGGCGGAGAAAGGGGTGCCGGCGGCTGTGGTGGCTGCCATTGAGCCGGGATGGCCTTTTATAGACACCGGCGTCGGGAAGAAAGCGCGGGAAGAGGCGAGAAGAGGCGGGAAGAAAGCGCGGGAACGGGCGGTGGTGTGCGAACGCCGGCGACGCGTGGAGGCTCGGCAGCACCGACAAGACTTCTCGCCTGCCCCTCCGTCGCCATTAAGGCAAAGATGTCATCGTGTGTCACTGCGCGCGAATAACTGCCGCCGCGAGGTAGGCGACGGTTTAGGTCCAAACTTGAATGAGTCGCTGACGCGTCGGGCCCGCATCGCTTCTCCTCGCTTTTCGTTGTGTCCGGCGTGCCCGGTGCGTCCCCTGTGGGGCGGGGACGGGCTCGGGGCGCCGGACACCATATCGGGGCGCGCCGGACAAAAAACGGGTTTGGGGGACGCGGCTGGAACCGTTTTTTTGGTCCGATGCGCCCCAAATTGATTTGGGGGACGCGACTGGAGATGCTCTTAGCTTGCAAGAGTGAAACTAAACCTGGGACCGAATAATGGTGTCATCCATTCAGTTCCAATGCCGGTGATTTTTTATGGCCGTTCAAGAGCCACATCATGTGCGGTTGGGAAAGGCGAAAGCGATTAGGGCATCTCTAGCGGCGCGACGCAAACGGACGCTGAGCGACTGTTTGCGTCCGCCGCCGGAAATGCGTCTGGGGCCTGCACCAGCGGGGCGACGCAAAGTGACCGGGCCGTCCGCGGAGACGCAAACCTGGCCCAAATATGCGCCAGGTTTGCGTCTCCGCAGACGCTCGGCGGTCGCGCGGAGTGTCCGCCGAAAAAGATGTAAGGCCGATATTATTCCCGCCACTAGCCATTTCCCGCACGAAATTGCAAACTAGACCAGCGCGAGCAGTCTAGAAGCGATGGACGTCCTCGCCGCCGCAGCCACCGCCATGGATGCGGAGCAAACCCTCGCACCCGCCGCCGCCCCACACTCCCCCGTAGACACGACCTTAGCCAGAATGGAGGCTACAACTCCGGCGGAAGCAAAGCGGGCTGCCACCGGCGGCCGGGAGGCAAAGCCGAAGGCGGCAAAGAAGGTGCTCTCCGCGGAGGAGAAAATCATCGAGGCCGCGAAGCGTCGCGGCAGACGCAAGAACCAGAAGATCAAGACTGCCGGGCCACTAACCAGCGGGCCTGGCAGATGCAGATCAAAGCCGGCGTCGCGCAAGTAGCCCTCCATCCGACCATAGTGGAGGGCTACATGCTCCTCAAGAGAGAGGGGATCGCCGGTGTCGCTCCTCCGGCCTTGTCGGTGAGCTCGGTAAGTTCCCAGCTGCGACCTGGAACTCCCGCTCCCTCGCAGGGCCACCTGGCGTCGCGGTTCGCCTCCGGCCTGCCACCGGTGCAGTTGACCGGGGCGCCGGAGCAGTTCAACGGGGCGGCGGTTCCCGACCTCAACCGGACGCCTAGAAGCGGCGACTCCTGCCCGGGCACGACACAAAAGACGCGCCAGGTGCCGGAGGAGAGCATGCCATAGCCCCGCATCCTGTTCGACGAAATGGCGCCGCCTGCCCCGACGATGGACGACCCGGTACGTCAGCTCTGTCAATGTGTGCGAGTGCCGTGTATCATACGTCTCATGTCTGGTCATTCGTAGGACTATTGGAAGGACCGCCATGACTCAGACATCCAGGAAATTATCTACGGTAGCGGCTTCGTTCGCGGTGATCCGGCTGGGACAGGCCCGCATGATGACTGGGCAGCAACGCAAGATGCGGATGACATCGAAACCGCACGGCTGTTCGCCACCCAGCAGACGCAGCCAACACCCGTGTCCGTCAACGACTTCGACGACACGCCAACACAGCCTGACATTGCTACGAAGAAGAAGGGGAAGGGCCTGAGGACACAAGGCTTCGTCGACGACGAAGATAAGTGTTTGTGTGAAGTGTGGCTGGCAACGAGCCATGATTGTATTAATGGCGCGCAGCAAAAGGGCAAGGTCTATTGGGCCAAGGTCTTGCAGCAGTACAACGAGACCAGGATGCACCCGCCCTACCATATCACAAGCCCTCGGACGGAAGAGTCCCTCCGGAAAAGATGGAACTACATCAAACAAGAGATAAGCAAGTTCTGCTCGGCGGTCGAACATGTTATTAACAACCCCGTAAGCGGCGCTGGTGTCATGATAGTGGTAAAGACGATACAACCATCATCATTCTACACTATTTGCATCATTGTATGTACATCAATGACGGCTATGATTGCAGGTATCCCGCGCCTTGAGAAGTTCAAGGCGACGCATAAGAAGGGCTTCCATATGGTCCATTGCTGGGATGTTCTCAAGAACACCAACAAGTGGATGCCAAGCTTTGCGTCGTACAACGAAGTTGTGAGGAATGGGACATCGATCAACCACGACGGCAAAGACGACGATCAAGGCCGTCCAGCCCTTCCACCTCGTCCACGAGGCCATAAGGCTACCGAGGCCGATCTTGTCCGGGAGGCGCAGGCCATTGCGTTCACCCAGAGCATGGAGAAGATAATGGCCGACAACCGTGCCGCCTTGGCTGCTAGGGACGAGAAGAGGCGTCTGAAAAAGGAGGCCGCAGCTGCCATCTACCACAACCTCACGAAAGAGGTAATTGAGGTCCAGAAGGCAGACTCTAAGGCCAAATTGCTTGACGCCGAGGCTAGGAGGATGAACGCCAAGGCCAAGATCCTTGCAGAGGACACTCGGATCATGCTAGCCGATTTGAGCAGCGTCGACGACGACACCAGGGCCTGGTTCATGAAGAGGCGCGCCAAAATCCGCGCGCGAGACGCCTGATCGCCAGCGCCATGCGCCCAGCACCTTGGCCTGCTTTTGGACATTTTTATTGCTGTTCAGGCCTTGTTGTGCCCCTTTTGGACTCCACTTTGCGCCGTGACATCTGCAAAGTGTGATGAACTTGTCTCAGCCCTCAATTTGCGGCTGTAAAATTTCGTGCAAACTTGACGCTAGTTCCTCTTTTTTAAATTCTGGTCTGCGCCCAAAATGCGTCGCCCCACTGGAGCTAGCCCCAGACGCCAATGGACGCGCGACCATTTTCGCGTCCGCCAGACGATGCAAATGGACGCCCGCAGACATTTTAGATGTCCAAAATGCGTCGCGCCGCTGCAGATTTCTTTAGGCCGGTCTGTAGCGCCGTAGGGACGCGAGGTGGAAGATGTGTCCGACGGGCAGGGCGCGGCGGTAGGGGCTGGTTGGCGCGGGTGTGTGAGACGTTCAAATTAGTGGACACAGATAGCCGTACGTGGAGACCGCCTTGATGGAGGACAGGCCGGAGCAGGCGGTCGAAACTGCTCCACGGCGGCTACGTGCGTACCGTCCGGCGATGGCGGCGCAGGTCCGTGCATGGATGGGTCCAATCGATGATCCTCAGTGGTGGACGGACGGGCCGAAGGGCGGGCGGGTTTGTCACGACCTGGCCTGGCTCTGGCTCTGGTAGCTCCCGGAACGTGCACGGCCAGACGGCATGGGCCTCGTCCGATCGAACGCTCGCTCGCTCCAACGGTGGAGGCCATCTCCTACATCTATTTCTACCGACACCCTATTGTTTATGGACTATGGTGGTCTAGCCAGGCTACGTGTCGCGCAAACACGACTGGGATCACCAGGCGGCGCCATGCTCAGATGCTCTGTGCTTCTCTACCGGCAGCGCACTGCGTACGGCTCCCTATGAGCTATGATACTGCAGGCCGCGTCGTCGTCACTGGCCATCGCGCACGTACGTGACCGCGACGTCTCGTGGCGCTCTCCTGCACTACTCGCACGTACGTACGCATCCGTGCGCACCCGCCTGCGTATCTATACACCGGCCTATGAACCATCAATTGAGTGATTCAGCTCCAACGACATCTCTTTATCCTCTCTACTCCACACTCCATATATAGGATAGATAACCAGTTCGATCAAGGCGAGTAGTAGCTTGCCAGAATTTGTAGAGTATCTGGCGCGTGCAATCCATAATAACTGGACAAGCAGGTCTTGGGTAATGCATGGGTCATGGGTGTACGTCTTGTCTTGTTCATGATCTTCTCCTATACTAGGTAAAGTGGTACCGGTGCTATTTTTCTTTGGCGCGAGTTGACCGGGCCTTGCTGCATCCCTCCATGCAAAACTCAGCGTACCTATCTCATCGTGCCATACATCTATCCCCTTCCACTCTTTGCTGCTTTTTTCTTTACGCGTTCTCGTTCATATCTGTGTTATATTGTGATCTAAATTCATCAGAAGACTAACATAAGACTCCACTCCGAAAATACATTCCTTTATTTTACGCTATGCAAAAGTGACAAAAGTATGGATCTGAAGTAGCAAACATTACAATCCATCATTGCCAACATTTAGGAAATAAACTCATATTTTATTAAAACATTAAAATATCAATTTCGAAATTTTCAAAAAGCTAATGTAAGCCGAGCTATGTTTATAGCTTCCGGACCACTACAAACAAATCAACAACTTATTTTTCTTTAGACTTTTACGTGAAAGGTACCTCAGACTGTGCCATTATTATTTTTGGAGTGCCGCGTTTTGTAGAACGAGCTATGAGTAGCTTGCTTTTTCTTATTATAAAAAATGGTATTCACTACGGGAACCCGCCGCGGGGCCGACGGCCAGAATCTGTGCCGACGGCCGCCGTCGGCACATAACGCACGGCACGCAACCTACCCGTCGGCACATGGGCAGATGGTAGGGCCACCGACAGCCACCGACAACGGCGTCAGCAGCTGGCAAACGGCGTCAGACTGTGCCGACGGCCAGGCCGTCGGCACAGATTCCCACTGTTTGGGCCGACGGCTAGGCCGTCGGCACAGCTTCCCGCCAATTTTTCCTCCAACATTCCCGCCATTTTTTCCTGCTCCTTCCCTCCCGCCATTCTTCTCGCGCCCATTCTCTCCCGCCAATTATTCCCGCCGTTTCAGCCCTCGTCGTCCTATATATAGCCATGTCTTCTCCACACTAACATCACCAGCAACATTTCTCTCCTCATCAACTCTCTCATCCAAAAAACACCACAGAATCCTCTGAGCTCAGCTGCCGTCGAGATGGCTCCTCGTCGCCGTAGCAACAAGGGCTTCATCGGCGTTCGCCAGCGGGCTGCGGGCCATTTCGCGTCCGAAATCTCCGCCGGTGGTGTGCGTGTGTGGCTCGGCACCTTCTACACGAAGGAGGCTGCTGCCCGCGCATACGACGTTGCGGCTTGGAGGTTTGGCCGGTCGCGCCACGAATTGAACTTCCCGGAGGTCAGGTCTCTGACGGAAGCCGAGAGTCTCTCTACTGAGCCGCTACTTCGCTCAGAGGGTGAAGCGCAGCGGTTCAGAGATGGCCAGCGGCGGATTGATACCACCGAGGCGGACGAGCAGTTCATGGCACAGTGGCGCAGAGACCATCCCGGAGACGTCGCGGCCACGCGCGCATTCTGGAAGGAGAAGCAGGCGTACAGGAGAGAGAGGAGGGCGGGAAAGCGGCAGAGGAGGGCCGAATATGACGCGGAGTACGCCAAAGGAGAGGCGTCGACATGGGGGGAAAATGATGAATGGTGGTTTTCGTACCTCTCAAGTACCGGTTCAGAGGACACCCCTAGCGAGGACGAAGATTTCGAGAACTGATTAGTATGTGTGTGTGTCGAGTCCGTGTGTCTAACGGGGTCATGTGTCGACCCAGTGTTAAGTGTTTTGTTCGTGTGTGGGTTTAGTTTTTGAAGTGTTTTGGTTTGTGTGTTAGTAGTGTAGTTTTTAAGTGCTTTGCTTCGTGTGTGGGTGTAGTTCTTTAAGTGCTTTGGTTTGTGTGTGGTCTAGTTCTTTAAGTGTTTTGGTTTGTGTGTGGGTCTAGTTATTTAAGTGCTTTGTAACGTGTGTGGGTCTCAAGTTCTTAAGTGTATCATTATTGTGTGTCGTCAGAAATCGAGCATCGGAGGGTGGGAATGGTCCCAAAACTCAGGCAGATTATAGACTGTAGGGGTAAAATCCAGGATCTGTATGTGGAAACTCCTGGTACGGCTAAAATGGAGCCTATTTTATGGTAAAGTAAGCCCAACCTATGGTTTCCCATGTACATATGTCCTAAACAAACCAAAGCAAATAAAAAAATCCATTGTTACACCGTCACACGGAGAAAGCTATAGGGGTAGATCTGCGGGGTCCCCGCCCTAGGGTTTCCGAAGATACAGATCAGCGGAGCGTCGGAACCGCTTAAAAACTTGCATATGTCCCTAGCATATGTGCACAAGTGTGATGTAGGGTTTGGCTAACCTTGCATGTACCCGGCGTTGACGATTTTCGCAGACATGGGCCAGCACTTGGTGAAAATCCAGGATCTGTATGTGGAAACTCCTGGTACGGCTAAAATGGAACCTATTTTATGGTAAAGTAAGCCCAACCTATGGTTTCCCATGTACATATGTCCTAAACAAACCAAAGCAAATAAAAAAATCCATTGTTGCACCGTCACACGGAGAAAGCTATAGGGGTAGATCTGCGGGGTCCCCGCCCTAGGGTTTCCGAAGATACAGATCAGCGGAGCGTCGGAACCGCTTAAAAACTTGCATATGTCCCTAGCATATGTGCACAAGTGTGATGTAGGGTTTGGCCAACCTTGCATGTACCCGGCGTTGACGATTTTCACAGACATGGGCCAGCACTTGGTGAAAATCCAGGATCTGTATGTGGAAACTCCTGGTACGGCTAAAATGGAGCCTATTTTATGGTAAAGTAAGCCCAACCTATGGTTTCCCATGTACATATGTCCTAAACAAATCAAAGCAAATAAAAAAAATCCATTATTACACCGTCACACGGAGAAAGCTATAGGGGTAGATCTGCGGGGTCCCCGCCCTAGGGTTTCCGAAGATACAGATCAGCGGAGCTTCGGAACCGCTTAAAAACTTGCATATGTCCCTAGTATATGTGCACAAGTGTGATGTAGGGTTTGGCTAACCTTGCATGTACCCGGCGTTGACGATTTTCGCAGACATGGGCCAGCACTTGGTGAAAATCCAGGATATGTATGTGGAAACTCCTGGTACGGCTAAAATGGAACCTATTTTATGGTAAAGTAAGCCCAAACTATGGTTTCCCATGTACATATGTCCTAAACAAACCAAAGCAAATAAAAAAATCCATTGTTACACCGTCACACGGAGAAAGCTATAGGGGTAGATCTGCGGGGTCCCCGCCCTAGGGTTTCCGAAGATACAGATCAGCGGAGCGTCGGAACCGCTTAAAAACTTGCATATGTCCCTAGCATATGTGCACAAGTGTGATGTAGGGTTTGGCCAACCTTGCATGTACCCGGCGTTGACGATTTTCACAGACATGGGCCATCACTTGGTGAAAATCCAGGATCTGTATGTGGAAACGCCCGGTACGGCCATACCGCATGTCCCGGCGGCCCCGTTTTGCACAGTTGGCGAAGTAAATGAAGTCATAAAATCGCGCGGAGCCGCGTGGTTTCATTTTATGTGTCCTAGCAACCACTGCAACAGACGGAACTGGGATACGGCAATTATCTTGAAAAACCCTTCACGAACAGGGCTATCACGTCCGGAGTTCAATGGCTTTTAGGGGAAATGAGTAGGAAACGGCCCGTTTCACCACATAGTTTGTCGGAACGAGGCCATATTTGGCACGTGCGTGGGCCCTAGGATGGGAAGCAAGGCCCCGGTCGCGGATTTCCAATCCGAACCACGGGCGACGGTTTTTCCATTTTCGGGGTGCCGGAAGGGCTTTTTTTTGTGAAGCAGCTACATGGTGCGCATTTCAGTATTGCGCGGGACCTCCGCGCAGCGGTAGGATACCTCCTACGCACCACCTATCACATGCCATATGCGCGCGGTAGCCATCTGGGAATCCCTCCCGCTTCCTGCGGTGTCCCGCCGAATCCGCTGGAAACTGACCAGATTTGAACTGGGGCGACACTTTCCTTCGCTCAATAAATGGAGGGAAAAATGGTTTTAGGTCTATGACGCGTCATTTTATGTGCTAAATGTTTTCCGTTTCGCGCGTTGGCGGACGGGTGCAACCGCGCGCCCGGTACGGCCATACCGCATGTCCCGGCGGCCCCGTTTTGCACAGTTGGCGAAGTAAATGAAGTCATAAAATCGCGCGGAGCCGCGTGGCGTCATTTTATGTGTCCTAGCAACCACTGCAAAAGACGGAACTGGGGTACGGCAATTATCTTGAAAAACCCTTCACGAACAGGGCTATCACGTCCGGAGTTCAATGGCTTTTAGGGGAAATGAGTAGGAAACGGCCCGTTTCACCACATAGTTTGTCGGAACGAGGCCATATTTGGCACGTGCGTGGGCCCTAGGATGGGAAGCAAGGCCCCGGTCGCGGATTTCCAATCCGAACCACGGGCGATGGTTTTTCCATTTTCGGGGTGCCGGAAGGGCTTTTTTTTGTGAAGCAGCTACATGGTGCGCATTTCAGTATTGCGCGGGACCTCCGCGCAGCGGTAGGATACCTCCTACGCACCACCTATCACATGCCATATGCGCGCGGTAGCCATCTGGGAATCCCTCCCGCTTCCTGCGGTGTCCCGCCGAATCCGCTGGAAACTGACCGGATTTGAACTGGGGCGACACTTTCCTTCGCTCAATAAATGAAGGGAAAAATGGTTTTAGGTCTATGACGCGTCATTTTATGTTCTAAATGTTTTCTGTTTCGCGCGTTGGCGGACGGGTGCAACCGCGCGCCCGGTACGGCCATACCGCATGTCCCGGCGGCCCCGTTTTGCACAGTTGGCGAAGTAAATGAAGTCATAAAATCGCGCGGAGCCGCGTGGCGTCATTTTATGTGTCCTAGCAACCACTGCAAAAGACGGAACTGGGATACGGCAATTATCTTGAAAAACCCTTCACGAACAGGGCTATCACGTCCGGAGTTCAATGGCTTTTAGGGGAAATGTGTAGGAAACGGCCCGTTTCACCACATAGTTTGTCGGAACGAGGCCATATTTGGCACGTGCGTGGGCCCTAGGATGGGAAGCAAGGCCCCGGTCGCGGATTTCCAATCCGAACCACGGGCGACGGTTTTTCCATTTTCGGGGTGCCGGAAGGGCTTTTTTTTGTGAAGCAGCTACATGGTGCGCATTTCAGTATTGCGCGGGACCTCCGCGCAGCGGTAGGATACCTCCTACGCACCACCTATCACATGCCATATGCGCGCGGTAGCCATCTGGGAATCCCTCCCGCTTCCTGCGGTGTCCCGCCGAATCCGCTGGAAACTGACCGGATTTGAACTGGGGCGACACTTTCCTTCACTCAATAAATGGAGGGAAAAATGGTTTTAGGTCTATGACGCGTCATTTTATGTGCTAAATGTTTTCCGTTTCGCGCGTTGGCGGACGGGTGCAACCGCGCGCCCGGTACGGCCATACCGCATGTCCCGGCGGCCCCGTTTTGCACAGTTGGCGAAGTAAACGAAGTCATAAAATCGCGCGGAGCCGCGTGGCGTCATTTTATGTGTCCTAGCAACCACTGCAAAAGAAAATAAAGAAATAAAAAGAAAAAAAGAAAAATAAAAATAGAAATAGAAATAAAAATAATCGCGTGGCGTCATTTTATGTGTCGCCACCCTCAGCTCCTCCACCCCGCGCGCTCAGCTCCTAGCAACCACTGCAAAAGTAAATAAAGAAATAAAAAGGAAAAAAGAAAAATAAAAATAAAAATAGAAAGAAAAATAAAAATAAAAATAGAAATAGAAATAAAAAAAGAAAAAAAAATGAAAAAAAGTGTGCCGACGGCCTAGCCGTCGGCACAGTTAGGGTTGGTTAGCTGGTCCAACCGGACCAAGTTCGGCTCACAGACCCGCCCCGCCTCCCTCTTCCAACCCCGCGCTCCTCCCCCAGCCGCCGCCGCCAGCCGCCGCCGCCGCACCTCCTCCCCCAGCCGCCTCCGCCGCACCTGCTCCTTCTCCGTCTGCAGATCCCGCCGCCGCACCTGCTGCTGGTCCGCCGCCACCTCCTCGCCGCAGATCCTTCCGCCGCCACGCCTGCTGCTTCTCCCCTGCCGCGCCTGCTGCTCGGCGTCCCCTGCCGCTCCGCATCTGCTCCTCCCCCTGCCGCGCCTGCTCCTCCCCTGCTGCTCGGTGTCCCCTGCCACGGTCGCGGCCGCCCCCTGCCTCGGCCGCGCTACCCCTGCCTCGGTCGCGCCACCCCTGACCCGACCACCACCTCCACCCGTGCAGCAATGCTGCTCCAGGATTAGGTACATTTTTTGCATTTACTAATTACTAATTGTTGCAATTTGTAAATAGCAAATAGAAAATAGAAATGGAAAATAGAAAATAGAGATAGAAATGGAAAATAGGAAATAGAGATAGAAATAGAGATAGAAATAGAAATAGAAAATAGCAAATGGAAATGGAAAATAGCAAATACAAAATAGAAATGGAAAATAGCAAATAGAAATAAAAATGGATTATAGAAATAGAAATATGATTTTAAAAATTTGAATTTGTTGTTGTCTAAACTAGGCCGATGGCGTGACGACCCCGGGTCCCTGCTGCTTGACGCGATTCGAGACGGTCGCCGACATCGCCGAGGGTGAGCTAAAACTCCACCTCCTCCATATTTTTACATCACTAGATTCATTTTTCAAGTAAAGTTGCGTAACCTAGGTGTCACTTCCCGTCCGCGAGCGTTACGCGGATAAATATGCATTAGTGGTCGGCATATTTTCAACCGTAACGCTTGCGGCATTTACGGGACAGTCGGCGGATGCGTAGTTGTCTACGTTTTCCATGTTCTACTCCGGTCCGAGTCAGGATTTCGGCGGCGCCTCCCCGTTGTTCTCCGGATGCACATCTTCTCGGTTTTTTGCCGATACGTGTATCGGGAGAGCAGCGGGGAGGTGCTGCCGAAATTCTGACTTGGACCGGGGTAGAGCATGGAGAACGTAGCCAACTATGGATCCGGCGGCTGCTAGGAGCCCACCTAGTACTGTTTTGATTATTGTGCAGCAATTGGACATATGCCAAGGGGGTTCGCCAGCCGTCGAGCATGATTGGAGCTCTTATTAGGCAGTACTGGCCGGGCTTTTACACTCCGGTCCCCGGCGGCGAGAAGAAGCTAGCCGAGACTTGGGCGGACTATGAGGCAGCTCCTTGCCCGGGCTTTGGGACAGCTTCTGACGCCGTGTACACAAGGTTTTGGGTAAAGCATGCTTCTCGAGTTTACTTCATAGTTGATGACCACACTATGCTAACTCATGTCTCTCTCACAATTATTCTTATGCATGATTGCAGACCCATTATAAGGTGCCTGATGATATGGTTGAGCAAGGGAAGGCGGTACTGACTAGGGCTTGTCAGAGGTTGACAAGGCAACAGTGGTACAATCAGAAGCATACCTGCATCGGGCACTTCAAGGCTGAGCAGGGCACGAGGGTCAAGAAAGCTGACAATATCAGGGACGATCCTCAGCTGACAAAGGAAGATTACTTGAAGGTAAGTAAATATTCAATGAGACTCTATGTTGCTGCATAGTTGGGATTGCATTATGTGTTCTTCAAATGAGTTTTGGTTTTTCAGGTTATGCCCCTATGGTGCGAGAATAAGGAAGACGCATTTGAGGCCTTGGTAGCGAGGTGGGTTGGCGAAGACGCCGACTTCAACGCCAAGAGCGCGCGCAACAAGGCAAACCGGGGCACTGGAGGAACACACAGTGCGGGAAGCCGCAGCACTGAGCGCTACAGGAAGCACAAGGTACATATATACATGGAACAACTTGCATTTATTTCCCCTCATATTACTACTTGATACACATAACATTTATCTTCTTGTGCAGAGGCGGAACTCGGGGAGCCTCTCACCGAGGTGGGAGGGTGGCGAAGATGAAGCTGAAGCGGCTGATCTGAGCCAGCCTCAGCCCTCGCTGCCCGAGTACTTCGGCTATGCCGAAGAGGAGTTGGAGAAATCTTGCTCGGTGTTCAAGGGTCTTCATCCGGAGGTGGATGATCCTATTGAGCAGGAGACCGACTTGACGGCGATTATGGTGGCGGGGAGCGGCGCGGAGCATGGCCGCACGAAGCTTCTTAGTGGGGTGATCAAGCCGCAGAGGACCCTCACGCAGATCAGGTCTACCCTCACCACCGGCGACCCACCGGTCGCGCCTCCTCGACACCGTCGTACGGATGTAAGTTTTCTCATTTCCATCTTCTTTCCAACATTCATCCCTGAATGGCTAAATTGACATGACTCCTTTTCTTGGAAATTGTAGGCTCACTTTGAGGCCGCCTACGCGGCCGCTTATGAGAAGTATTTGACGGTTGTAGCAGAGTGGGACCTCAAGAGAGCGGCTTGGGAAGGGTACCAGGAGGCGACGAGTCGTGTAAGTTCCAATCTTTTATGGTTCGAAGACATGACAAGTCCCACCTCCCCTTTTTTTATATCTGCAGCGCTTGACATCTAAACTATCTTGCAGGCGCTCAGGACGTTCTTCTTGACTGGAGAGAGGATCGCACTTCCGGTCGAGGAGCCAGCTAGGCCGGGGCCGACTCCAGTGTGCCCATCGAGGGAAGCTTTCGCGGCCACATACTACGCACGGACTCCGGTAAGTCCTGTGCCTAACCATTGTCTAAGCTGCTTTCACCGCTTTCCTTTCGCATGTCTAAGATGCTAACTCTTGTCAAACATGTAGGGCACGGGAAGTTCACGGAACCGACCCTCTCCTGGTTCGTCGCGCGAGGGCACACCGATGCACCCCGGCCGCCATTCTCCCGGTGCTTCAGGTTTTTCTCCTGCTGGCGATGGTTCAGGCCATGGTTCTACTTCGGTCTACCTTGACAAAGGCCGGACGCCTGAATTTACAAGTCAGCAACTTGGTTGGACCCCCTGATCTTAGTCCCCCCTTAGCTAGGTGTCTAGCGGGTGTGTGTCGATCATGTGTGCCATGTGTTGACGATGTATGATGATCGTGTGTGCTACATGCTACATATTTGTATCACGATGATGTTGTTAATACATTTGATGATGATTATGTGCTGTGCAACATTTGTGATGCATTTCAATGTATATTACTGCTATTTATGCTGTGCGTGCTGTGCTGGGCCAGGAAACGAAGCGGGAAAACAAATGGTCATGTCTGTGCCGACGGTATAGCCGTCGGCACAGCCACCTGGACGTGCCAAATGGCAGGGGCTGTGCTGACGGCTATGCCGTCGGCACAGGAAGGTGGTGCCCAGCGGTGGCGCGGAGCGGGCGGCAGCGCGTCTGGGCCGAAGGACCTGGGCCGACGGCTTGGCCGTCGGCACAGGAGCAGGGGGCGTGGACGCGTGGCAGCCCCTGGTCGTCCGATGGCAGTGTCTAGGCCGACGGCTTGGCCGTCGGCACAGTAACTCCCTTGCCCAAACGGCCGTTAGATGCTCCGCGGGCCCCACGTCGACTGTGCCGACGGCGACTGCGTGCCGACGGCGGCGTCGTTCGACCGGCGGGCTGGCTTCTGTGCCGACGGCGAAGGCTGGGCCGACGGCGAGCCAGTCTGTGCCGAGGCATTATTGTGCCGACGGCGGTGTGCCGACGGCGGCCGTCGGCACAGACGTGGGCCGACGGCAGGTGGTGCTGTGCCGACGGCCTCCGGCCGTCGGCCCCTCGGCTGGTTCCCGTAGTGATTTTAGTTTTTCAAAAAATTCTGAATGATCCTAGAAGTAGAAAGTGACTAGGAAGTTTGCGGCGCGGCGCACGCCGCGCCCATGCTGTCTAGGGTGTGGGAGGTGTAGTTTGTGTTGGTGGATTGTTGAATACTTCGAGAGGGGAGGCTAGATGGGGCTATTCGGTATAAGTGATTGTTTGACTGTATGACATAAGACTTTAGGATTTATAAATAATATCTGCTGATGATATATTAGATCTTATCGATATTTTTGTGGAATCTACTTACTTCTTGTATGAGATAACTGATCAGATTTCTTAAAGCTTGCTGAAATGAATTTGGTGGAGTTCACTTGTCAATTTGGATATGCTAGTATTACCATCTGAGCTGAACTTCTGAAAAGAGAAGACAAACTAAGATATATAGTGTATCAATACATGTTAGAGTATCAAAATATGTACCCACATAATCAGTGGGAAATTAAGCAGAGAACAGAAGAAACTATTTTCTCGTCATGTTTAGGAAATTTGCGAGATCCATGGCAACATCAGTAAGGGATGTTGGAGCAATGTCAACGAAGACCGCCTGATGTACGCCTCGCCGAGAATGGCGTCGGCGTGGGCTCGGCGAAGGATTGGCTAAGCGGCGGGGAATCTGCTGTCGGGAGGGCCAGAAGTGCAGATCTACATGAGCTTTGCAAGACCCATTTAGATTGTATTGTGGCACTGCTGATGGGTTGTTGTTGTCCGAAATAAGGACGCCGGCGGAGGGGAGAGTCAGTGAGTGGCCCGTGCGTTGCTTCAGCGCGTTTCTTCAGCGAAAAAAAAGAGTGGATGGAGTTGTTGTCACCTACCACTGGCTTCCTCCTCGGAGGATGGATCTTTGCAATAGGATCCACGCGAGTAGTGGACGGAGTTGTGTTGGGGCTGGCAGAAGAAGGCGGGGGTCTGTAAGGGCATCCTCCTCGAGGTGTTTCTATTTAGGGAACTAAAGTTGTGCCTTGTAGTGTTGTGGCACTGTCTCTTGCTTAGTCTGTATATTTTGGTATGGATCTGAAGAATATATGTAAGCCCGATCTTATTAGCGATGGCTACTGTTGAAGTGATGTCCGTGTAAAATTAAAGGTGTAAAAAGGAGATCCAAAATGATAGCAATAAATAGATAGACGTGGAGAATAAAGGAGACATAAGGCCGCGTATCTGGATTCAGTAGCACCGTCTGCTGGGTCATTGTGGCATCATCTGTTGTATCATTAGGCTGTTTTACTTTTGTTAATCTGTACATCTGCTTTTGTAGATAATTGGCAAACTCAAATTCACAGCATATATGGTAGTATTATTAAGATAAGATGTTTTGAAGGAAAAAAATCTGAATGCTAAGAGTGAGCAAATGGGTGCTGTAGATTTCTTTCAAAATTTGCTAAACAAACATGTGCAATCTATGGCTGGAACATGTAAATGTTATTTTTCTGTCAAAAAAAGGTAGATGTTATTTCTTTTCTTTTCCAGAATCGTGCAATTAAGTATGTAATTCGAAGACATGAGCCGGACCACTTCACGGCCCATCTAGGCCGTAACTTAGTATTACTGGTGGGCTGCGAGCAACAGATAAGAGGCAGTGCTTCTACGGAAAAAAAGGTGGTTTGCGTGGGTGAGTTGATCGGTGGAGAGTAGCTGTCAGGCTGTCACCTACATCTGTCTTCATCTCCAGAGGATGCTTCGAAGGGGAAAAAAATAGCAAGGTTAGAGCCTATGAAATGTTGAGCAAACTTGATCACCGTCGCTTGCAGTTAACATGGAAAGCAAGCAGATCGGTCCGGGAGGCTACGCCGGATTGGCACTTTCGATCTTAGCCACCTGCGCTGCGCCACTGGATTTTGCTGTTATGAGCTTTTTTTTGGCCGGGAGGGAAGAGGAGCTGGCAGCCGGAAGGGGTATGAAGGGACTGGGCGGGCAGAAGGTGTGTCGCGGGGTCGCCGATGACGCGGCGACATCGGGTCGGGCTTATCCTCTTCCCGGTCATCTCTGCATGCGTATCCCTGGCCGTGCTACACCCGTCCGTGTGGGACGCATCAGGCGGATGCGGTGAGCAAGGTCGCGGACGCGGAGGACGTGTTGGTTATCTAAATAGGTAAGCATGCTCTGAATGCTCTGTCTTTAGATCTTGCAGCATGCTCAGATTTATTCTTTTTGTTTGTTCAAATCAACTGAAGTTTCATTCTGCTGGAACATGCAGCGATAGGATTTTGTTTCTGATCAAGATCTATCTCTTTGGGAGCACTGATTTTGTCACTGAGCCTCAAGGTAAGAGGTAGAAAGGAGGTGCTCAGTGGCAAGCGATGGTATCGGATAAAAAGGCATGGAAGCTGATTTAAGCTAGTAGGCCGTACAAAAAAAGTACAGGAAGACGAATTGAGGTGTTGTGCTACCACCTGGTATGTTCCTCTTTTCTGGACCATTTGAACTAATTTGTTCATATTAGGCCTGTATTAGTTTCATGAAGCTCCTGCTTTCTTCAGTCTTACTTTCTGGTTGCACAACAGATCATGTTTCGCCTTTTCTGTCTGCCCAAATAAGTTGTAACCGAAGAAGCAAAACTAAAAAGAAAATAGATGGACGGTATAACCCTTTATCACATCGACTTATCACAGAAATTAGAGGTCGTATAGAGATAGGGGAAACAAAAGATAGCCTTTAACATATCCATTACATTTGTGAAGAGCTGTACAAATTAATACACACAGAAAAACTATTGACGGTGCCATCTCACAGAATCAGATGGCAATAGCAAACATATACTAATATGATGTGCGCCAAATGAGCTGCATTCATGGCTGCAGCAGCCGTAGACAATATTTTGAACATCCAACACCTACTGTTGTTATATGCAGACACGTATGCTAAGTTACGTCGATATCTGCAGCAACTGTGGATAGTAGTCTGAACAGTCAACAGTTTCTGTTGTTATATGTAGATACCTAAAGCTCAGCTCACTGAGCACTTCCCCGTGCAAACTTTCAGAGTTAAATTCCTGGTTGTATATCTGCTCCTGTAGTAAAGTCTAAACAATTAGCTTTTATTAGTTCATACTAATAAAGAACAGAATGGTGAGCAATTAATAAAATTTACCAAAGCAGAGCCTGGGTAGAAAGTACAATAAAGAAACCTGGCACTCTTTTTTCAGAGCATGGAACTTGCATGAAGAACCGGTGATTCTTCTTTCTTTTTTACTCGTTTAATCAGTTCCATCATTTATGACTATACATACATACTGCCGTCTGGCTGTTCTGAGGAACCATCAGGATTTGCACTCATTCATTGATATTCCCATTATTAGCTAATCAATAACACTGATCCGTTCTGAAAATAAAATAAAAAGACAGTGCAATTTCTGAAAGGATGAAAAGAATAAATGCACCTGAACTTCTGCCCAAACACTTGAACGGTCTAGTATTTTAAGTTAGCCTGGTCACTACTCCAACGATATCTAAAATTGACAGTAAAGGAGAGAACTGAATGAGCATGAGAGGTGTGCGTGGCAGAATAGCATCAAATGACTTTGTGTCGTATGCATATAGGGGGAAGTTTTCAGGCTGCCGCACATTGTATTCTGAGGCAATACTGATTCTATGGGGTGGTTTGCTGTTATGTATTTTTTTTCTAGGGACCAACAACCATGAAAGGTTGGAGCCTGTAGATCTGGCCCTCTTTTAGCTTCTATCTGAATTGATCCATTTGGCTGGCTAGCAGGGAGCCTTTCTATTGTGTTGCCCTGCAATATCATCTAAGTCTAAGTACACGCTTATTGTAAATAATCACTAGTTCTTGTAATAATTACTGGCACAACAAACCAAAAAAGGAATATGTAATGTCAGCTAGTAAAAAGATGAACATGTCTAATTGTAGGCGTTTCATATGAAGATGAACAGTGGAAATAAAAATCCAAACGTTCGGATGAAATATATTGTCATAGATTTCATCATCTGAAGGTTGAGTAAATATCGGCAGTTAATTGAATGAGATGGCTAAGCTAACTGCATGAATCTCATGTGTAGGTCAGCATGGAGGATGAAGAAACTGAATGTTCAGGAGATACCAGTTGGTCAACGACAGTGAACCCCAATTCATACACATTCTATTCTTGGTCCTTGTTCTCCAAGATCCGTGGAAGATGCAAAAGTGAATTCCGCCGAGATCGAGGTGAGACATCTTTTACTGGAGAGGCCTGCATTTCTATTTTCTTAAGTTTCCTGCAAGATAAGTGTGGAGATCAAGTGTGAACTGATTGAGCAAACAAACCACCGCAACAATGATCAATTTAAAACAGTGCATAGGGTTATATTTACTGCTCGCGCATGCCCTGAGGTCTTCAGTGTTACAAAATCTAGATAGCATCATAACAGAGCCATCATGACCAAGCAAATGAATCAAAAGCTTGTATGGATAGATCATTTTTTTATCAAAACTTTAAACAAATTTATAATGCACTCGGAAAAGGTATTGAGAGAACATAAATTCTGAGCATATGGGAGTAACTTGCTAGCCTTTTATCTTTAAAGTAAACGTAATAGTTTGAATAACCGCAATGGTTTTAATTATTTGTCTCACTCCACTGACCATTGTACTCTCAAAATGAAGCTTCACGAAGTATTTCTTCAGAGAAAGTCGTGAGAACACACTCTTAAAGGAGAAATGATTCTCACAACACTGGACCTCTCTGTGTGACGATAACCTTATAAAAAGTACACTGAACTCATAAAAGAAAAATATCTATAAGCTAGCTGGTATCTTAACAAATGATTCTGGATTTTATTGCACAGCGCATATAAAACAACAGGCCATAATCATTGTCTATAAGTTATCCGAACCTAACAGCCTACATCAATCCACCTCAATCAGAATCATTTCCATATGAGCCTATGTATGATGATGACCATATGAAAAGTGCCGGCCAACATATATGAAATAATAGTACGAATAGAATCTGTAGTTGTGAAATCTAAAGAAAGACATTTCCAGCATGTCCACATAATCTCGTGTCTTAATTGTGAGTTGTTGCAAAATCCACATCTATTATCTTCCAAAGAAATATTCTAACACTGCAGCAGGCCTCATGTATTAAGCCTATCAGTAAAAAAAGCTAGAACAACAACAGTTTAGATGACTATATGATTTTCATAGAAAATGAAAACTTATGGGAGGATAGTGTCATGGGAGAACTTTATATATACCTTCGGGATGCTAAAACCTGAAGTTTTCCGAGACAAAGGCTTTGTTGAAAATAATAGAATAGGAATATCGCAGGCATCCTCTAAAAGAGGAACAGGCCTCCTCTAAAAGAGGAACATGGAAAATATCACAGGAGTTATCACAGTTGAAGACATGCTGGACTGAAAAAACATTAATCTTTCACAAAGTAAAATATGTGAGGGCACTATTTCTTGTTCTTAAGAAATCGCCGATCCAAATATCAAGACAGCTAATACCAGATTTCCCATTTCTTTCAGTGCAAGCAGAGCTTCCAAGATAATAACTCAATCCCTCTCTCATAAGTAATAAGCGGCAGTGGTAGATTTTTGGCACCAGGAGGCTCCTAAATCAGATTCACCAAAGGTAAGCCATGATGATAAAATAAAATGATGCAAGTTCTTCATAACCATGTCATTTTTCACTTTTGATAGCACCAGCAGGACTATCAGCTGACTCACATTCCACCCAGAAGAGGAAAATTATCCACCAGAAAATGACCCAACAACTCTCCCATCAGAAGTACCATGGAAGCAGCAGACATACATCTTCCAAGCGGAGATGGAGCATGCAAAGCAGAAGATGGAACCACTGAGGAATGCCTCCCGGCCATGGCATCAACAGCGGCATGGCAACCTACAACATCAATCAATCAGTAAACAACATGACATTGCTGGTAAATTTCTATGATTAATATAAATTTCTATGAGTCTCCCGCTACACCGCCTTGGAAGCTTTCCCTCTTCATCCGACCATCGAGCACACACAGCCAGCAAGGTCCATCACCACCAATCCCATCACCGCGAACAGCTCGCCTTCCAGAAGGATCTACGGCAGCGCTGTGAGGTCTGGCCACGCATCACCGCGAACAGCTGGTCCTCCAGCGGAAGCCGAACGACAGTGAGAGGTCTGGCCGACGCTGAGGAATACCCAGGCAAAGCTGAAACTGCGGAGATCGATAGCATGGCCGGAAGGGTTCGAGGATCCTCCATGGCGGCCAGGAGAGAGGAGTCCGGTGGATGTAGATGTGAAGATCAGCCAAAGGGGTCGGTGGAGACATTCAATACTCCTCCTGGACATCAATGACCACATGGTTTCTTCTGGATCCGGCGAGGTCTGACGGAGATGACATCGACAGAGAAGATGAGACCGGACCTCGTTAGCTGGCTCGCCGCTGCGTGCATCTACATGACGGTGCCGGAGGCCGTTGATAACATCTTCGAACGACACCCTCCATTATCGCGACGGCGCCGCGCGCAGAGGGTGACCGATGCTCCTCTGCGCCGCTAGTTCCCCTGGGAAGGAGAGGAGGGGTCCGACCTTCTCGTCAGCCAGCCGCAGAGAGAAGGCCAGGCAGGGAGAGGAGATCGCTGGGAAGGGTGTGGGCGGCGGTGTTGGGAAGGAGGAGAGCAGTCAATTCCTATTTTTTCTTGGCATGGCGAATTGGAGCGGTGGAGACGTGCAGATCGATGGTTGCTCGATGTGGGGGTCTCCGCGCCGCTTTGACCGTCCCACGTTGTGAACCGGGAAACCGGGAATTGTGGGTATAGAAGAGAGAGAAACCTGTAAGAAGGGATGAGCAACCGGAAACCATAAGAAGTAATACCGGAAGAAGCCGGTCAGATCTGTTTTTTTCACGCGAGAAAAAAGAAAAGGAAGTCCCGCACGTCCAGGAATATCAGCTCGTGAATAGGGGAAAACGCAATCGTGCCAAAACCTGATTGGTGGAAACGGGACCATCAACAGTACCCAAAGTAATCTCCTTGCGGCAGAAAGGGTTAGCTTTGATATAGTTTATTATGTATTCTATGAACGTGCACAATTTCTAGTGGAAATAGATTATATATCCTTGGAAGTGCAAGAATATCAAAAGTGGAAATCTTGGTGTCTCCAATAAGACATGGATGATGGATCCTTCGTCTTGTCTCCATTCTTTTCATGATTTTTCCTTGGTCACTTTTTCCAAACCATATCTCGGCGGTACTTTGCCCACGTTTCTATTCTTTCGTGCCGAACAGGGACGCGCACACATGCATATTCGGTATGACATATATAGGGCATCGGCGCAATGATTTGGGTACGGTACGATTGATTCCAAGCATGGAGGGTGCCAAAAAATCATGAGATCCCTATCGGTTTGACGCGACGAGCGATGCGATGCGACGGTGACGGTGACGGAGCGGGGCAGTTTCCTCGTGGCCGACACGATTAAAGACGGGTCTCCCTTGCTGGCTGGCCGTGGCAGCCGTCGTGTCCCGTCGGGCACTTCCATACTTTCAGCTACCGTTGCGCTCGCGCGGTCAAATATTACGTTTGAGACCAAGCCCAGCGTCCGACGCATAGTGATCGGCCAATTCGCGGAGACGCTAAGCTAGCCTAAATGTATGTTTTGGATGCGTCTTCATGGACGTTGTGCGAACGCGTCGAGTGTCCGCTCGCGTCTCGTGGATGTTTGGTCGGGCCCGTCTGGCAGCGACTCTGGCTCGATGCGTCTTCTTAGCCGCACGAGTCACTGGCGATGAGGCGTCGCTTTGGCAGTCTGCGTCATGTTAATGGCGAACCTCGCCTGCCGAGCGGCCGCCGCCCACCTCTGCCAACGAAGTTATCGCAGTGCCACACGTGTCACGCCCCTCAGCTGCCTCCGGCGTATATAAAGGCGGCGCGCGCGCTCATCTTCCTCATCCTCTCCTCCACACAAACCCTAGCATCCACAACCTCCACCGTAGCACTGCCTCGCTCTTCCTGTAACGCAACCAGTCCCGCAAGGAACTCCATGGCGGGTCCAGGTGGCTACCGAGGTGGTCGAGGATGCGGGCGTGGCCGCTGGAGCCACTGAGGTGGAGCAGCTACGGCTCCACGCTCATCCTCGTCTGCGCCGTCATCGTCTTCGCAGGAGGACCGGTGCTTGAAGTTCCTCCTCCGCATCGACCAGGACCCCCTCGGCATTAAGCGGCTCCCGGGAAAATTCGCCGAGTTCGTCGATGGCGTCGAGCCGGCCGAATTGCAGCTACAGGAGTCCAGCTGCAACTTTTACCGGTGGCCTGTCGAGGTCTTGTTCGACGGGTAGGGCAGGATGTACCTACACACCGGGTGGGACAAGTTCGCTCGCGACCTCGCTCTCGAGCCTGGCTGCCAGCTCACCTTCCTCTACGAGGGGGATGGTGAGATGATCGTCAAGTTGTTCGACGACACATCCTGCCGCAGGAACTACCACACACCGACGAGTCCGGCTCAGAAACCGACAGTTAGAACAGAGTGTTCTTTCTTTGCAGCGAAGATGGCCACAGGCCAATTGAAGCCGCTAGTAGAGCTTTCTGTATGTTCTCCCTTGGTAGGAACAACAGGGCTATCATTGCCAGTTGGATTTTCCACTTTGGGTGATTGAGTGTGTACGAGAGTGTTCTTTCTTGGCAGCGAACATAAGAAACCCGTGTGGCCAACACTAGTTAGGTTTCTTTATTTTGCAATGTTTTACCATGTTCCGAACTATGTATTAGTTTGTGTAATGTTTGCAACTATGTTTAAATGAAAAAGAAAAAAAAAGTAAAAAAATAATATGCGTCGGGCCACTGGAGGCACCCCAGGCGCAAGTGGACGCGTGAACAAAAACGACCATTTGCACGTCCGCGAGGCGACGCAAACGAACGCGCGCGGATAATTTGGGTGTCCGTTTTGCGTTGCCCGGTTGGAGACGAGATGAGCCGAGTGCGGGCGCCCAAAAGGCCAAAAGCGATCGCGGTGATAGATTGGCTACACTACGGACACAAGTCAAGGTGCCGACGGCTAAATATTGTGCCGACAACTTTTTATCGGGGCTGTCAGCACTGACCCGAACAAGGCAGGCCGCGAAGAAGGTTGTCGGAACAACAAATCCATCGGCAACGGAAAGTTTGTGTCGACGGTGGCCGTCGGCACAAAAGAAGTCCGTCGGCATAGGCTCGGCCAGGCTGTCGGCATAGTAAAGGCATTGGCACAGGGGTCTCCGCGGTGACGGCGAGGCGACGCTGTTATTTTTTTGGCCCAGGCCCAAAAAAATTTCCCTCCACGCACCCCACCGCGGATCGCCTTTTAAAGTTTCAACTAAATAGTGATAAAAAAATTCAAAAAATAAAATCCTCCGAGATGTCCATGTGTTATGTCATCTAGTTGCAAGAGAATTTAACAAAAAAATGAATTTCGGCCTTTTTTGCAAAACTGCGTCATGTATCGGTAAAATGGCATTAATTTTTGCATACAACGTCAGAAAAAAATGTATAATATATCAAAATGATCCTGAGAGAAGGTTACATCCGAATTGACTTAGATTACCCGGTTTTCATTTTTTTTAGATTCTCAAAATTCCTAATAGAAATATGAAAGGAGGACGATTTTAGTTTTTGCGAGAAAATTAGGATTTTTATTTTTTTTAAAAAAATAAATTTACAATTGCGTCCTGCATAAATATTATTATTACTTAATTATTGATGTTAATTTAAATATTTGTTTAAAATTCAAAATTATAAAGAGTTGTGATATCATGGTGTAAGGTTTAATAGGATTGATATGGTAGCATTATCAACAAGGTGTCATTTCTTTCTTGGAAGCTCAACCGGAAGGAATGTAGAAGTTAAGCGTCCTAGGATTGGAGTAGTGTGAAGATGAATGATAAATTGGGAAGTTTGACCATGAGTGTAATTTGACTTAAGATTAAGTGTAGTTAGATTTAAAAATTATCCATGTGAGAGATTAGGAAATTTTGAAAGAATTTGAGCCAGAATTCCCAAACGGCCCTTAGTTCTATGCCGACAACCAAGCCATCGACACAAGTTGATGTACCGACGGCAAATGGGTATGTGCCGAGGATATATTGTGACAACGGTGGCCATTGGCACAGCCTATGCAGATGACCAAATTGGTTTGTTCCGACGGTTTCTGGCCGTCGGCACCTTGACTGGTTCCCGTAGTGCTACCCTTTTCTTCTGCTAATAAATTGCATTTTTATCCCTTTTCTTTATTTTTCGAGAACCCAAAACGGATGTGCACGTATTTGTATTAAGCTGACAGGAACGCCAAAGAATGGCTACATCAGCACACGCCTTTCGGCTTACAACACACTCCTATGAGCTAGGGTGACAACCTCGCTTTGTCTAACCTCGAGCCAAAAGCGGAGAAAAGGCAGGGCACCGAGCCTCCAAACCTAGTCACAACCAACGCCGAACACCACCAAAGCACGACCAAACAACAAAACTGCCCAGAACAACGTACCACTACTCAAGTTCCTAGAAGAATAGGCGAGAAGCGAGGGAATGGAAGGGTCTGGCCGAACCTGGGAAGGAGACAACCGGAGGAAGTTGACAAAGGTGCACATTGCGCCCCGAAGACTCACACATTGAGAAGTAGACTACACACGACACCATACGGACTACCCGCAAGGTTGCCACCTCCGAATGCCATAGCGGGGACACCCCTCGCAGCCTAAGGAAGCTCCTTCAAGAAGGGGAACGGCGTTGCAACGCTGCCGCCCGGTCCGAGAAGGAGAACTAGAGTTTCCTCTAGCGTCGGGGGGGGGGGGGGGGATGGGGGAGGTTAGGCCCATGACCACGCCTCCAAGAAGGAAGTGACACCCACAGGCGTTACCGTGGCAAGCAACGGAAGCACCGAGCGAGGTTTTCACCCAGGCACAGACCTTCCCTCCCGAAACGGAGACAAGCAGAGAGGATGCAGCTACTACCGCAAGTAGCAGCACTGTCACCGGTGAAGGAGAGCATTTCCTACCATCGCAGGAGCACCCAAGCTCGCTAGATCTGAGATCGAGATGGTGACGAGGCAGAGCAGGGGAGTTTCCATCACCGGTGCAGAGCTCCGGCAACCCTGTCCCTGGTGGAGGAGCACCACGAGGGCCAGCCTACCGGCTAGAACTGGAACCGAGCATACGCTAACCGGGCCCGGCAAGGCCCGCCCAAGCCCATCTGGGCTGGCATGGGCACCGCCGCCAGCCACCACACTCAGGTGACCTTCCACTAGGAAAAATCCCTATTTTGCACCATGAACCCGCCGAAGGTTTGGCGAAATAACAACTAAAAACAAGATCTGACTCATTTGTGCCTGGAACTTGTGAATCCCGATCTAAATCAAACCCCGGAGCTGGGATAGGACGTCAAGCGCGAGCTCTGCGAGGGTTTCTCCTTGCTGGCCTTGACTAGTTCCGCCGCCAGCAGGTACAAAAAGTAAGCCGCCGCCGGCAGGTTGGAGCCCCCGCAGATCTCGCTATCGTCACACAGATACGACAGGAGACATCTGCTGCCACAATCGACACTACCGGTTATATCTCCGCCACGTCGAACGCCAACGCCGCCATCGGGATTCGTAGTTTCAACTTTCAATGGCAAGGGTTGGAAGAGAGGAGTGCAGAGACACGGGACGAAGAGGAATGACCTGAACGTCCTTGCGCTAGGGCATCCGATGCGCCGTTAAAGGTTGTCCATTATGAGGTGCCACATTAACCCTAGAAAAAGGTCACCGTTAAAAAGAGCGTCAAACAATCTTAATTAAGTTTACCGACCAGTGTTTCTTGCCGCAGTTAGATGATGGACTGGTGGCTTTTCCAAAGAATGCAAAAACACTGCAGGGGCTTGACCCACCGTATTCCTTCCAGAAAATAGATTTAAAAACTATTGATATTTTGAAGCTGTAGCACCAGCTGTTGTGTTTTCATTTTGTCATTTACTACAATACAAGGGAACAATTGTACGTGCCCTTAGTGGTTCCATGAAAATTCATGTACCTATGATGGACGTGACGCAACGTATTAGACGTGAAAATATACTGCTACCTACATAAGAGAGAAAAACGTTAACATATGCAGGGTCAACCTTCGCTCTGGTTTTGGTTGATGTCTCCAATAAGACATGTAGGAGTAGTACTCCTACACGTAGGAGTATTATGGATCCTTTGTCTTGTCCGTAGTCTTTTAATGGTCTTTGGGCGGCCCTAGCTGGCGCTCGATCGCCAGGAAGAGAATGAGCGATCGGTTTCCCCCCGCCCAATTAGGGAAAGCCATGTTAGCAACTCTAAATCCGTATTTGAAAATTCAAAATGTTTTATCTCACAAACGACAACTCCGATTTAAGATCTGTTTTCACCAATAAATCCGTCTCGATGAGATCTTCAAAACTAGCACCCATGTTGATATGTTTCGAGAAACTTTTAATCGAGCTAAAAGTTATCAACCCTCTCTATCTGAATAATCAACCCCTCCATACTTGACTGATCAACGGTAAATGTATAAAATTATCAACCTGGTGCAGGCTATTGAGAGAAAGTTCTGCATGCATGCACAAATAGACGAATCTGCTGATGTCAGCGGAATCTTTTCCAAATTTGTAAATTCAAAATGTTTTAACTTTCAAACGACAACTCCAAATTGAGATTCACTTTCACCAATAAATCCGTCTCGACGAGATCTTCAAAACTAGCACCCATGTTGATATATTTCGAGAAACTTTTTTCGGGCTAAAAGTTATCAACCCTCTCTATCTGAATAATCAACCCCTCCGTACTTGAGTGATGAACGGTGAATGTATAAAATTATCAACCTGGTGCAGGCTATTGAGAAAAAATTCTGCATGCATGCACAAATAGACGAATCTGCTGATGTCAGCGGAATCTTTTCCAAATTTGAAAATTTAAAATGTTTTAACTTTCAAACGACAACTCCAAATTAAGATTCGCTTTCACCAATAAATCTGTCTCGACGAGATCTTCAAAACTAGCACCCATGTTGATATTTTTCGAGAAACTTTTTTTTCCGGCTAAAAGTTATCAACCCTCTCTATCTGAATAATTAACCCCTCCGTACTTGAGTGATCAACGGTGAATGTATAAAATTATCAACCTAGTGTAGGCTATTGAGGGAAGTTCTGCATGCATGCATGCACAAATAGACGAATATGCTGATGTCAGCGGAATCTTTTCCAAATTTGTAAATTCAATACGTTTTAACTTTCAAACGACAATTCCAAATTAAGATTCGCTTTCACCAATAAATCCGTCTCGACGAGATCTTCAAAACTAGCACCCATGTTGATATGTTTCGAGAAACTTTTTTCCGGGCTAAAAGTTATCAACCCTCTCTATCTGAATAATCAACCCTCCGTACTTGAGTGATCAACGGTAAATATATAAAATTATCAACCCCAAAGTTAATTTTATTTGAAACAGTTTAGCGATATTTTTTTTAGTTTAGAAGCTATCAACCCGGTGTCCTGTTATTTATCAACAGTAAATATAAATAACTACCAACCCTAAAAATCTTATTTTATTTTGAATATTTTGGCGACTCTTTTTAGTTTACAATTTATCAACCCGGTGCCCCGTTATTTATCAATGATAATTATAAATAACTACCAACCCTAAAAAGTATTCCATTTAGAATATTTTAGCGAATATTTTTTTATTTTACAAGGTATCAACCCGATGCCTCATTATTTATCAACGATAAATATAAATAAATAATAACCCTAAAAAGTATTTTATTTAGAATATTTTAGCGACTCTCTTTTAGTTTAGAAGCTATCAACCCGGTGACCCGCTATTTATCAATGGTAAATATAAATAAATATCAATCCTAAAAAATTAATTTAATTTAAAATATGTAGCGACTCTTTTTTGTTTACAAGTTATCAACCCGGTGCCCCGTTATTTATCAACGGTAAATATAAATACCTAGCAACCCTAAAAAGTAATTTTCATTAAGAATTTTTTTAGCAACTTTTGTTAGCTTACAACTTAAAACAGTACTTAATTTGAGTAGCAAGTGGTAGTTCATTTGAGTTGCAAGTGGATCTTCCCACCCGTTATTTTCCCCCTTAAAAACCACTGGCCCGAAAAAGGGAATTGCAAAAGGACCCCATTAAATATGAATTACCGTACGAAAAAAAACCCAAAAGGGAATTGTAAAAAGAGAATTGCAAGTCTGACTCGTGCTGAAAAAAAAGAGTGAGATGCTATGTGTATGTGCATGCAACAACTTATGATGCATGCAGTGTGAACAGTGCTGAAAAGTTGGCTCATTAAATGCAAATCCATGAGATGCTCTGTGCATGTGCATGCATGCAGTGTGAACGCTCTTGGCTGCATGCAACTTGCAAAGTAGTAATACAAGCTGTTAGTGTGAACATGTGTGAACGCAATTAAAACACTACGTGATACAAAAGGGAATTGAGTCGCGCTTTCGCGCAAGCGCTCCACGCCGACAGAAACTGAGCGCTCGAGCGAGCGATTGCCAGAGAGGGGATTCGTCTTTTAATGATCTTTTTCTTTCACTATTTTATCAAGCATAACTTTAGCAGTATTCTAACCTAGTAAAATAGTGCCAAAGGTATGCGTGGCTAGAAACGTGGCAGTATTTCTAGCCACGTTTTCTTTTTCTGTGATGCCGAACACAGGGACGCGCGCACATATGCAATGATTTGGGTACGGTGCGGTTGATTCCAAGCATGGAGGGTGCCAAAAAATGATCGATGATATCCCTATCGGCTTGACGTGACGGACCCGGCCAGTTTCCTGGTGGCCGACACTATTAAAGACGGGCCTCCCTCCCTGGCGCGCGGTGGCAGCCATCCATCGTCTCTCGCCCCAACGCCAGGCCCCGTCCCGTCCGCGGACACGTCCACACGATCAGGATCGCAGATGGATTGGCGAACATTTTTTTTTCTACAAAAACACTTTTTTACGGCACTCTTTATTACGGAGCCCGAAGTGCGACCGTCGGTCCGCGCCTACTTGGCGTTGGGGACAGTCGGACAGATATGTCACGCCACCGAAAAAATGTACGTGGGCGAACACAGCTCAACAATGGATCGCATCCGTAAGCTCTTTTCAGGGAAGCCATTCGTGTAACGAAGTGCGAACAAAGAAATGAGGCGGAGAAATTCCAAGTTTTTGTGGAATGGTTTTGATACATTGGTTTCTTATAAAGGGCAGAATGTTATTTAGTAGGATGCGATGTCTAAAAAAATAGAGCCACTGCTCCAAAAAAAAAGTACCCATGTCTTCCTGCCAATGTAAAGACTGTGGCTCAGCAGCTGCTCGGCAATCTCGCCTGCAGGGCTTGAGCTGCTGCAATCCATCCATGTCCATAACTGGAACACACACATCGAGACGCACTGCCACTTCATTTGGGAGAGGGTCGAGAATGGCTGGAGGTCTTGGAGTACATCCACAGACGATTACCAGGCGGCCATACTAACAAAACCACCAGGGTGACTCAAGTTCCAGGTGCTGCACTGGAAGATCGGCATCATCTAGCTCAGGAAAAAAAAACTAGATTCAGTTTTTCAGTCAGTTGGCTGCATCCTGTTTTTCAGCTTTGTCAGCCGCCATAGTAGGCATGACTGCCGCCAGAGTCGCATGCCGCAATCGCAGAACATAGCATACCATAGCTAATTTATTCAGCTCCATATGTAAGTTACAGCAAGATCTGCGGTCAAAATTACGCAAGGCAAATTTGAACGGTCCTTAATTCTACAGCAAGATCATCAACACACTTTACCCAACTCTCAAATAGCACAACCTCAGCCTCTTCAGTGCCATCTAAACTTGCCAAACAAATACTATACCAATAAAATGGAGACGACGGGAAGTAATAAAGCAACATAACACAAAACCAGCAACAAAAGAAAATACGACAAGAAGCATTTGCAAAATCGTAGTGCAACTAAAGTGTAAGGTCTGGCACAAAAACAAGAGCATTTCTCATAAGAGAATTAACAGCCACCATAAAAGGAATGGTTCAGTTTTTACTCCAGGGCATTCTCAGCACCTTCTGAGGCAAAACTCACAGGTGTTGTTAATCTCTAGCCAGAGACATCTTCGTAGGCGATTGGACACTTAGGCCACCTTTCTCTGCAACCAAATTTGTAGGAGCTTGAGGAAGAGCTTCCTGATTGGTCAACAATTACAACGATAACAAATGAAACACTTGTCTATTCCAAAACTAAGTAGTTCGGGCTAAACTCTAAGATAGACATATATTAGCTATCAACAATTGAATGAAGCAACCTCAATGATATTTTTTAATTGTCTATCGAGATATGGTTCAACCGTTGAACTATTCTCGCATGAATATTGACATCTATCCTTGTGTCATGAAATTTTCTTTATCGTATCCAATGTGTCACATACTCACTTGGACATGCAATCTGTTTAGGTATGCAGCCAGTAGTTTGTTCACAAATAATTATCTACCATCTCAAAACAATACAGAATGAGAGGCCACCCTGATTAAAAATGTCGAGCGATGACCCCAAAAAAAGCAACATATTATCGAAGGAGCCAGCTAACATAGTTCACCTTAAGTCTTACATGGGTTACATCTCTAGCTAGCATCATACAACAAATAAATACAACCACTAGTGGTATGTTTTCATTAATTTCAAAAAAAGTACATTTGCATTCCAGTAGAGATAACCTAACATTTTTTTCCTAAAGTAAGCGGTGCAAGCACGGCACACAAACCCAAAACACGTTTGCAGGAAACTATACTTGTGAAATTATTGATACTTATTTTCTGGATTCCTAAAAAACTAAGTTTTTAGTTGTTTACTATCATGATAACACTACAGTAAAAACCCTAAGCTTTATTTTCAAACAGCTGAAAGACCCGCTGTATTCTTAAACTGTATCAATATGATGTGAAAAAAATAGCGCGCTATTTCGGCGCTAATAGCACGCTATAGCGTTTCTAGACAGCCCACACTACATCATTCCGGCGCTATAGCGCGCTATAGCACGCTAATAGCGTATTTTGCCGACGCTATTTTGTTATAGCGTGCTATTTTTTTTACTTGATCAATATTATACTCAATACTAGCCATATGTTATGATTTTCCTTGTACCAATGTAAGATAAAATGCTCTAAGCCAAATGAAATGTCCAGAATTCCACTCCAAAACAGAAAAAAAAATGACATAGTGAATCAGAAACATCTTACAAGTGCCATCTTTGCATGGACAAATTCTTCAAGATCCATTCTGCGCCAGCTCCCAACTTCAGATGACAGCTGATCCACCTTATCATACAACCCAAGGAGACCACCAGTATGAACAAAGAGGACCTTTCGCCCTTTCCACTTGGTTGGATTGCTGGACATGTCTTTCAGCATACCATATGCTGCCTTTCCGCTGTAGAAATCAAAAGCATGCATGTCCTCGTTAAGCAGCACAAATATTAAATCTCTTCCCGAATTTATGGGAAGGGTCTTAGTATTAACTTGACAGATAAGAATAGCATGCTTTTTCACTTGAATGGAAGGACTAGGATACATGATATCAGATATGATGCCACGCATAAAAGAAAAAGTATTGCACCTGTAGACTGGATCAAGAACAATGCCAGTTGCTGCAGCTATATCCTTTATAAATTTAAGCTCCTCAGCTGTGCTCATGGCATAACCTAAGCCCTTAGCCTGTCAGGCAAAATATTCACAAATTCGACTAACATAAATAGGATAAATAAATTGATTATAGTCCCATCACGGAAGATAGAACAGATACTGCGAAATGAGCAAATTAGTCGCAGAAAAACCATGGCAAGCTGACAGTGCACCTAGCCCCCCCTACAGGTTTTGGTGATTAATGACAAGACAATTAAGCGGACAAATGCGTTCTAGTAAGATTATTTCAGTTTTAGTCCATTTTTTAAATGAAACATGGATATGGTGACCCCTACTTTTATTCTTCAAAATGGTTGTAGAACAAGGTTCCTAGCTTACTTATTTCTAGGATTTTAGTGGACCTAATATTCACATTGGGTATAAGGACAAACGTATAGTCAGGAGCAGCACATGTGAAAGAACTAGGGATGAACTCTTTTTCAAGATCCTCAAACAATAGAAGTTATACAACATACTCACATCTTCAATGCTGACTATATCATGGGAATTCAAACCAGGTTGAAGTTCATCAATATGACCTTGAACATTGTCATAGAAGTATCGAGAGTTATAACAAACAGAGAATCCATGGACCTATTGTACAAGTGGATGGTTAGTATGGAAACATCAGCAAGGTAAGAAAATAGCTAAAGAAAGCTTATACTTTTGCCTTTAAGCTACTCAATTGTGATCCTAAAGCAAGACCAGCAACAGTTCCACCACTGCACGTTCAATCATCAAATCATAAAGTGAAAATATAGCAACTTCCATGATGTATGCATGAAACAATAGAAAACATGCACACAAAATTACCCATACAAGTGTAAAAAATAGCAGGTCTCACTGAAATACCTGCCGCATGCAACAACAATGTCATCAAACTGAATATCACCAGATAACTGAATTTGCTGCTCAATCTCTCTTACTGCCTCAATATATCCCCTGTAACAGCAAGATACCTATACGTTATGCATAAGATTGAATGTCATAAACTAAATTATCATTACAAAAATTCCTGAGGCCTTTTTGAACTACAGCTTTTGCTTTTACAGTGCGTAATCTTACATTCAGTTTGCATAATGAAAATTTTAGTGTCTTCTTGGCACAATGTGAACAGAGTAAACTAACATTTTCTACAACCTCGTATGCATATTGAACACAACAAGTCATTATTTATGCAACTGATTAGCCATTGTATGAGATCATATCCAGATACTCTTGCTTATATGGGTAGTAAAGGCCAAGTCCACATCAAACAGATAAATAATAACTATTTTCTCGATGGGGTATGTTGTGAACCTTGGGTAACAACAGGATAATTATTCTGCAAAGACATAGCAAGCTGGCATGGCTACTGGGAAACTAGATAGACATAGCCTAGGTGAAAGAATATTTGGGAGATAATAAAATGGTACTTTTTATTCTGGAACATAAGACAAATAGTATCTTTATATAGTGAATGCTCAGACCCTTAACGTTTCCTGCCACAATAAGTGGCCCTAGTGTACGAGACTCGTACAATCCTAGACTTTCTAATACAGTAGGAAGTAACCCCCGTAGCAAGTCTTAGCCCAACATGTGCAATGTATCAATGTCCACAACACACTAAGACAACCATCTATCCATGAATATCAATCCACGAGGAAACCTCAAACTATGCTAAAAGCAGGAATGTAAGAGAACAAAATTATAGTTTTAGCAGCTATCAACACATATAAGATCATACCAATGTCCTAATGAGTTGGATCCACCACCAGAAATCACATACGGCTTCCGTCCTTTTTCCAGAAGTCTCTTTTTTAGCAAATCAGTTAAAGCCTACAAGTAAAAATACAATTTTGTGATTGGAAAACTTCTTGAGCAATACAAGAGGTACAGTATAACAAATAATGCTAGGTATAATATAAACTAATCACTGGGGCTATGAGAGGGCACTGCCACAAAGCGTTGTACTACATGTATCCAAAGAGAAGACAGGAACATCAAGAATTTAAAAGGGCAAAATAAATGATACTAGTATAATAATCAGAAAAATAACGAAACACATGCTATTTGATGTGATTATCGTTCAACAAATAAAAAGGTATCTAATGAAGCATGAACAATTTGTAAGACTCATGTATGGACAAGGATTTGACAAAATTATCACACATATCTACGAAAAGCACAAAGCACCAACAACATAACACTTCATGGACAAGAGCATACCACACTCCCAAATTTAACAAATTCTCTTTTTGAGACAAGATCAATGTGCGCTCCCAACAATCTCTCGACAAGTAGATTACCAACCAAACCAGGATCTTCATCCACAAGAGGCTGAAAACATCCCACCAAAACCAAGTAAAAAAAATGCATTGTTGCAGAACGTTCAATCAATTTCACCTCACAAGCATATAACTTACCGTGGAGGTAGCTAGTATCAGATAGGAATCAAGATTAACATACTTGGCAGCCACGGCAGTCGCTCGGCAATGGTTGCTCTGGATACCACCGACAGTAATAACGCAATCGGCACCCTGCGCGACAGCATCTGCCATCAGAAATTCGAGCTTCCGAACTTTGTTGCCGCTCAGTTCCATTCCAGCGAGATCATCCCGCTACAGTCATGCAAAAATATCCACATCAGAATCGAAATGAAAATAGTACTAATGAACTAACCACAAAGTATCTAAAAATTTGGAATTTCAACAAAGTTGTGGTTCTTGTGTTTTCACCTTGATCCATACTTCTGTGTCTTTCGGCAAATTGGGGAGGTTCCACTTGTGAATCGGAGTTGGAAACTGTTTTGATGGCGAAAATAAATACATTAGACTAACCATTCTACATTTGGTTAACTACTTCAAATCTGCATACTAATCAGTCCAAGTATGGAGCCAGTGTTAGAGATAGCGAAGCTTACTTGGCCTAGGGTGAAGTTGTGGGACGGGATGAGGGAGAGGTCTGAGGCCCAGGACGGCGGCGTATAGGGCTTCTTAGAAAGGAAGCCGCCAATCTGGGCTGCGGGGGAAGATACAGCGAATGTCACACCGTTGGCAGCGGTCGAGGTCCAGCGGCGGATCCCAACGTGTGGGGAGAACAATCGGTGAATGGAAGTATTAGGAACCATTGCTCTGGAAGATTGTTTCCCTAACCGACTGAACAGATACACGATTTCCTGTACAATGCATGCTGGTAAGCCAATCTAAGCTTATATAGATATATAAAAAATAGACTGAGAAAGATATAGTAAATTAGAACTCATATGAGCATGTTATTAATTAGATGTCCTTTAGCCTTGCCAATATACTAACTAATTTTCTAAACATGCAGCTACGCATTAGATGTCTAGTGATGAGAACTAAAAACAGAGGCAATCAAGAAACAAAACGACCAGGTCAAGGGTGTTCTTGATCATAAACAGCATGCTCTTCCAGGAAATAAATTATTAGTTGGAATTTACACCTGATTTGTAACTTGCGAGAGCACAAGGATGTCGTTGCAGATGGATAGGTCGATCTGGAGACTGAAAATCTGCAGGAAAACCAATCATCAACTCCAATTACTCAGCGAGTCAAGAACAAGTCAAAAAGAAGCATATGAACAGGAATTCTAACCCTAGCCTTAATGGAGAAGGGAGGTCGGAGGAAGGCACTGGGTCCAGATTTTACTGATAGCCGGAGGATTCTGGGCAGGGGAGGAGATCGGGCGGAGGAGGTCAATCCCAGTGGAGGCGGCGGGCGGAGGGGTTCGTGGAAGGAAGGTTTGGAGAGGAAGGCACGGGTCTGGTACCCGCAACGCAATCTACAATTACTCCTGAAATCTCTCGCGCTCAATCATCCATCCAAACATTCCTAATCTACTAGCACTACTGTCTCCGTTGTAAAATAGGGCATGAAACCCAACTTCCATCTACTGTCCCCAAATCCATTCTCGGTCATCTCTCTCAAGTGGCATGGAGCTGCTCCAATCCAAGCTCCGATGCTTCCAAGGAGCCCCCAGCTATCTACTGTAGCCATGAAAATTCGGCCCTCAACTGCACACGACCACCTTATACAACGGCGGCGTCCAGCCACCGGGCCCCTGGCGGTGGACCTCAGTGCGCGGCGCAACGGCGCCCGTTGGCCACGGCGCGGCGACCTCTCCTCCCAGCGGCAATAGCATTTGTGCCTGTCTACAACACCGAGCAACTCGTAACAAGAAGGGAAGAAAGGGAACAGGGGGAGAGAGAGAGAGAGAGGAGAGGCTGCGAGCTGCGGGCATGCGGCCATGGCGGAAACGAGACAGGACCGGGTGCGCTACCACGTTTGACGCCACGTTGCTCCTGACAGTTGGACCGGATTGGCTAATTGACTAATCAGTCATCGTGCTTACAAATGAGTAAATTACATGATAGATCATTGAACTTGTCCGTATACTTCACTTTGATCATTGTATTCAATGAAGTAATATTTACGGTCATTGAAGATGCACATGTTTGTCACGTACCATCATCAGATATGCTGCGGCTACGTACGTATTTGCTGATGTGGTGGTGTGGGGCCCACTGGCACTGGCTGTGCATTCCTATTGGCTGAAATTTTTACAAAAAACACCTGAAGATTATTTATTTCGTTCATTACCTCTGCCTCTATGTTTCTGTTACTATCGCCGTCGGCTAGGTACTTTTCGGTAGGATAACCTAGACGATTAGTAGCAGCAGCACGGCCCAATCGAGGGCACCCAGAGGTCGCACACCACCCGCCGACGGCCATGGGGGAGCTTCCCATGCCGCACGGGGATGTCCAGTGGCGGAGCCAGCTTCCAAAACTTGTGATGTCAGTTTAAATAATATGAAAGAAAAATTGAGAACAAAATTGTGCAATATTGGCCGGTGTGGTCAATTTCTTGAATAGCAAATTCCCGTGCAGTCAGTTGACTACACAGCCATAACGTGGCTCCGCCAATGGCGATGTCCACGACGGTGCCCAGCACATAGACGCCTCTGCGACGATGGCGGCCACGCGCGCCTCGACACCGCCGGCCTGCCTACCACGCACTTAGCAATGTCTGAACGCGGAAGATGCAATCATCTAGGGTATATTAATACCTTGTGTACGCTGAAGTGTTTCTCGTGATAAAGCAGAGGTGTGGCCATGGGTTGTCAGGTGGCGATTCTAGAACCAAATTAGCGGGTAGGCTCACAATAACATATCACTCACAACTCGACTTACGTACACAAAGCAACATAGTCTTGTTCGCTTGAAATTCTTATATCAATGCATGCCAATGTAAGAAATACGCTGCATCAATGACCGGGTGCTTGCCGGTTTCAATGAAAATAGACTACAAATCTGTTACTCAACGATTGATCGAGCAAGGACAGATCGACTGACCGACTATCGCCCTTCCTTGAAGATCTGAGCCTGCCCAATCCTCTCGAGCGTCAGCGTGCAGTTCGCGATCTCAGCCGGCACGCCGTATGACCTGGCCGAAGAGGGATCGTGTTTGGCCGCTGCATATGTATGTGTCGTGTGCATTTTCCCCTCCCTATCCATACGCAGCAGTACCACTAATGGGCCTACTCAACGCACCATAAGGCCCAAGAAACGGTTCGTTGCTTCCTTTCTCGTTTTCCCTGCTTCTTCTTGTCCAGAACGAGCGAACTACCAGGAGCAGCTGCGGTGCAAGCATTATAATTGGCCGAACAGTTGGGTGCCATCCATGTTGTCCTGGAGACAGATTCACAACTGCTGATGTTGGCTCTAAACAGAAGGGAGGCCGATGCGTCCGCGCAAGCTCTAAATAGAACCAGACATCATCCCACACCTTTCCTCCAAACTCCTAAAGTTTGACTAAATAGAACCAGATATCATACATGTATTTCTCTAAGTAAATTTCGATAAACTCAGACAGCCTTTACAGTACAACGAGGATTTGAATCTAAAACAAACTTATTACAGAACAATGTCTTTTCTTTTGGAACATCTCTTAACATTTTTCCTCCACCTTTTTTTCTGCTCCTTTTGGAACATCTCTTAACATTTTTCCTCCACCTTTTTTTCTGCTCCTTTTGCTCTCTTTGGAACTTTTTTTAGCCGACCCCAATCCGATGTGACAAAGGAGCCCATCCCTTGATCCTGTTGATGTTGAAGATCTCAGATACCACATTTACCAGCAGCTGCGCCACCTGAGATGCGCCGGCCGCGCGTTTGGTCTCTGCAAACGAGTCCACTTGTTAATTAAACCCGCTACTTTATGTACTACCACCACCGGATTACTAGGATAAACATGTTCAAAACATACTGCATTTCTAGTATTCCAGAGAGTCCAAACTACAGCAGAGATGCCTACATCAACTAAATTTCTTACTTTACTGGGAAAAGAGAACAACTAACTACTCAAGTCTTTAAACTTTACTGGAATGTCAAGTATCCCGGTTGCACATTTAACCACTCCCCAAACAAATCTCGCTAGCCTACATTCAAAAAATAAGTGGTCTATGGTTTCTAGTTCATCACAAAAACAACATCTACTGTCTTTACCTTTCCATCCTCTCCTAATCAGAATATCTCTAGTCAAAATACTATTATGTAAAGTTAACCACATGAACACTTTAATTTTTAAAGGTATTTTTATCCACCACATTTTCATGTGCGGCCATTTTATACTACCTAATTTCAAAGCTCAGTACATAGATCTTACCGAGAACTTGCCATTACCAGTCAACATCCATCTACAGGAGTCATTTTCATCTTTCAGCACCACACTGGTACAAAGATCTTTCAGCTTTTGCCACAAAATCGTCGTCTCCCCCCACAAAATTCTCCTAAACTTCATACAACCCCACCCTTTCCTTATAACCTCAGAAACCATAATATGCTTGTTAAAATTTAAATTGTACAATCTACTAAATTTTCACATAAAGGACTATTTCCTAGCCATACATCTTCCCAAAATCTAGTCCTCTCTCCATTACCGATTATCTTCCTACAGAACTTGAAAAAAAATGTCCTTTACCCTCATAATGCCCTGCCAAAAATGTGACTGTCCCTGTTTTATTTCACACCTAGACAAAGAATTATGCTTCACATATTTTTTTTCCTAATAATATTCTGCCACAAACCATCCTCTGTCTCTAATTTCCATAACCAGTTACTCAACAAACAAATATTCATTACTCGTAAGTCCACTACTCCCAAACCACCAATTTCTTTCGGCCTAGTAACATTCTCCCATTTAACTAAATGATATTTTTTACATCATCATTTTCTTGCCAAAAGAATCTCTTCATGTAAAAGTTAAACTTACTTTCTGGCCCCTTAGGCAACTCAAACATCGAAATCATGTAATAAGGAATATTACTAAGACAAGATTTCAACAAAATTAACCTCCCTCCGTAAGAGTTTTGTTTACCTACCCACGTATGAAGCTTTTTCTCAACTTTTTCTTCTGCCACACAGCAATCCCGCCGACACAACCTACTATGGTGCATCAGAATGCCTAGATACTTAAAAGGGACATTACCTACTGCACAAGTAAAAATGGTAGCATATTCCTGCATTTTTTCTTTAGCTTTACCAAAACAATACAATTCGCTTTTTTGAAAATTTATCTTCAAACACAAGAGCTGTTCAAAAATACACAAAATAAACTTCAAATTTCTAGCTCCCTCCAGGCTATCCTGGAACATAAAGATAGTATCATCCGCATACTGTAACATGCTGACACCTTCTTCCACCAAATCAGTGATTACTGGATCAAAAAACATTATTCTCTACAGCATTGTGTACAAGCAACTCTAGAACATCTACAGCTATGTTAAAAAGGATTGGTGACATGGGATCCCCTTGCCGTAAACCCTTCCTAGATTCAAAAAAATGGCCTATTCTATCATTGACTTTCACAGCTACTTTACCATGTATCACAGTACTCATAACCATCTCTATAAACACTACAGGGAAACCTTTCTGAACCATAACAAACTTCAGGAAAGACCAATTAATCTTGTCGTATGCTTTTTCGAAATTGTTGGAGATATGCCCAAGAGGCAATAATAAAAGTGGTTATTATATATCTTTATGTTTATGATAAATGTTTATATACCATGCTATAATTGTATTAACCGAAACATTGATACATGTGTGTTATGTAAACAAACAAATGAGTCCCTAGTAAGCCTCTTAACTAGCTTGTTGATTAATAGATGATTAGTTTCATAATCATGAACATTGGATGTTATTAATGACAAGGTTATATCATTATATGAATGATGTAATGGACACACCCAATTAAGCGTAGCATAAGATCACGTCATTAAGTTATTTGCTATAAGCTTTCGATACATAGTTACCTAGTCCCTATGACCATGAGATCATGTAAATCACTTATACCGGCAAGGTACTTTGATTACATCAAACGCCACTGCGTAAATGGGTGGTTATAAAGGTGGGATTAAGTATCCGGAAAGTATGAGTTGAGGCATATGGTTCAACAGTGGGATTTGTCCATCCCGATGACGGATAGATATACTCTGGGCCCTCTCAGTGGAATGTCGTCTAATATCTTGCAAGCATATGAATAAGTTCATAAGAGACCACATACCACGGTACGAGTAAAGAGTACTTGTCAGGAGACGAGGTTGAACAAGGTATAGAGTGATACCGATGATCAAACCTCGGACAAGTAAAATATCGCGTGACAAAGGGAATTGGTATCGTATGTGAATGGTTCATTCGATCACTAAGTCATCGTTGAATATGTGGGAGCCATTATGGATCTCCAGATCCCGCTATTGGTTATTGGTCGGAGTGAGTACTCAACCATGTCCGCATAGTTCGCGAACCGTAGGGTGACACACTTAAAGTTGGATGTTGAAATGGTAGAACTTGAATATGGAATGGAGTTCGAATATTTGTTCGGAGTCCCGGATGAGATCCCGGACATCACGAGGAGTTCCGGAATGGTCCGGAGAATAAGATTCATATATAGGATGTCATTTTATGTGTTTGAAAATGATCCGGTGCATTTATGGAAGGTTCTAGAAGGTTCTAGAAAAGTCCGGAAGAAATCACTTTGGAAGGCGGAGTCCCGAAGGGACTCCACCACCCATGGCCGGCCAACCCTAGAGGGGTGGAGTCCCAAGTGGACTCCACCATAGGGGCCGGCCACCCCCACCACATGGAAGGGTGGGAATCCCACTTGGGTGGGAGTCCCACCTTGAGTAGGTTTCCCTACAACATGGAAGGTTTTGGTTTCGGGTCTTATTCGACGACTTGTAGTCCAACACTTGGGGTTCCACCTATATAATGAGGGGCATAGGGGAGGGGGCCGGACACACCAAAGCCACCACCTTGGCCGCACCCTGATACGTCTCCGACGTATCGATAATTTCTTATGTTCCATGCCACATTATTGATGATATCTACATGTTTTATGCACACTTTATGTCATATTCGTGCATTTTCTGGAACTAACCTATTAACAAGATGCCGAAGTGCCAGTTGCTGTTTTCTGCTGTTTTTGGTTTCAGAAATCCTAGTAAAGAAATATTCTCGGAATTGGACGAAATCAACGCCCAGGTTCCTATTTTGCCCGGAAGCATCCAGAACACACGAGAACCGCCAGAGAGGGGGCACAGGCCCACCAAACCCTAGGCCGGCGCGGCCAAGGGGGGGGCCGCGCCCCCCTATAGTGTCGGCGCCCCTTCGACCTTCTGACGCCGCCTCTTCGCCTATATAAAGCCCCTGGACCTAAAACCTCGATACGAAAAAGCCACGGTACGAGAAACCTTCCAGAGCCGCCGCCATCGCGAAGCCAAGATCTGGGGGACAGGAGTCTCTGTTCCGGCACGCCGCCAGGACGGGGAAGTGCCCCCGGAAGGCTTCTCCATCAACACCACCGCCATCTTCATCAACGCTGCTGTCTCCCATGAGGAGGGAGTAGTTCTCCATCGAGGCTCGGGGCTGTACCGGTAGCTATGTGGTTCATCTCTCTCCTTATGTACTTCAATACAATAATCTCATGAGCTGCCTTACATGATTGAGATTCATATGATGATGCTTGTAATCTAGATGTCGTTATGCTAGTCAAGTGAATTTTACTTATGTGATCTCCGGAGACTCCTTGTCCCACGTGTGTAAAGGTGACAGTGTGTGCACCGTGTGGGTCTCTTAGGCTATATTTCACAGAATACTTATTCACTGTTATGAATGGCATAGTGAAGTGTTTATTTATATCTCTTTATGATTGCAATGTGTTTTGTATCACAATTTATCTATGTGCTACTCTAGTGATGTTATTAAAGTAGTTTTATTCCTCCTGCACGGTGTAATGGTGACAGTGTGTGCATCCGTGTTAGTACTTGGCGTAGGCTATGATTATGATCTCTTGTAGATTATGAAGTTAACTATTGCTATGATGGTATTGATGTGATCTATTCCTCCTACATAGTGTGAAGGTGACAGTGTGCATGCTATGTTAATTAGTACTTGGTTTAGTCGTATTGATCTTTCATGCACTCTAAGGTTATTTAAATATGAACATTGAATTGTGGAGCTTGTTAACTCCGGCATTGAGGGTTCGTGTAATCCTACGCAATGGTGTTCATCATCCAACAAGAGTGTAGAGTATGCATTTATCTATTCTGTTATGTGATCAATGTTGAGAGTGTCCACTAGTGAAAGTCTGATCCCTAGGCCTTGTTCCTAAATATCGCTATCGCTGCTTGTTTCTTTTTTCTTGCGTTACTACTGCTGCGTTACTACTGCTTGTTTACTGTCCTGGGCAAAGCACTTTTCTGGTGCCGTTGCCACTGCTCATACTTATTTATACCACATGTATTTCACTATCTCTTCGCCGAACTAGTGCACCTATTAGGTGTGTTGGGGACACAAGAGACTTCTTGCTTTGTGGTTGCAGGGTTGCATGAGAGGGATATCTTTGACCTCTTCCTCCCTGAGTTCGATAAACCTTGGGTGATCCACTTAAGGGAAAACTTGCTGCTGTTCTACAAACCTCTGCTCTTGGAGGCCCAACACTGTCTACAGGAAAAGGAGGGGGCGTAGACATCAAGCTATTTTCTGGCGCCGTTGCCGGGGAGGAAAGGTAAAAGGCACTCATACTCCGGTCCCAGGTAAAGTACTTTTCTGTTGCCGTTGTGTGTGTGCTCGAAGCTATTTCCTTTAGATCCTGCAATTGCATCTTTTTGTTTCTTGTTTACACTAGTTTGGCATAATGGACAACAATGAGCTTCTTATTCTATTTCCTGATTTAAGACATGGATGGTTTGATGCGAAAATTAAAAAACCTATGGAACATATTAGTATGAACGCTTTGAACACCATTGTTGCTAATGATATGGAAAATTTTAAGCTTGGGGAAGCTGGCTTTGATGAGCATGATATTTTTAGTCCCCCAAGCATTGAGGAGAAAATTTACTTTGATGATACTTTGCCTCCTATTTATGATGATTATAATGATATTGGTCTTCTGGTGCCGCCTACTATGGAGGATAAAGTTTATTATGATGATACTATACCTCCTATATTTGATGATGAGAATAATAATGATAGTTACTTTGTTGAATTTACTCCCACTACAACTAATAAAATTGATTATGCTTATGTCGAGAGTAATGATACTTTTATGCATGTGAATAAGAATGCTTTATGTGATACTTATATTGTTGAGTTTGTTCATGATGCCTCTGAAAGTTATTATGAGAGAGGAAAATATGGTTGTAGAAATTTTCATGTTACTAAAACACCTCTCTATATGCTAAATTTTTTGAAGTTACACTGGTTTTATCTTCCTATGCTTGTTACTTTGCTCTTCATGAACTTGTTTATTTACAAGATTCCTATGCATAGGAAGCATGTTAGGCTTAAATTTGTTTTGAATTTACCTCTTGATGCTCTCTTTTGCTTCAAATACTATTTCTTGCGAGTGCATCATTAAAATTGCTGAGCCCATCTTAATGGCTATAAAGAAAGAACTTCTTGGGAGATAACCCATGTGTTTATTTTACTACAGTACTTTGTTTTATATTTGAGTCTTGGAAGTTGTTACTACTGTAGCAGCCTCTCCTTATCTTATTTTATTGCATTGTTGTACCAAGTAAAGTCTTTGATAGCAAGGTTGATACTAGATTTGGATTACTGCGCAGTTACAGATTTCTTTGCTATCACGAATTTCGACCTGCCTCTCTGTAGGTACCTCAGAAAAATATGCCAATTTACGTGCGTGATCCTCAGATATGTACGCAACTTTCATTCAATTTGGGCATTTTCATCTGAGCAAGTCTGGTGCCACTTTAAAATTCGTCTTTACGGACTGTTCTGTTTTGACAGATTCTGCCTTTTATTTCGCATTGCCTCTTTTGCTGTGTTGGATGGATTTCTTTGTTCCATTAACTTCCAGTAGCTTTGGGCAATGTCCAGAAGTGTTAAGAATGATTGTGTCACCTCTGAACATGTGAATTTTTAATTGTGCACTAACCCTCTAATGAGTTTGCTTAAAGTTTGGTGTGGAGGAAGTTTTCAAGGGTCAAGAGAGGAGGATGATATACTATGATCAAGAAGAGTGAAGAGTCTAAGCTTGGGGATGCCCCGGTGGTTCATCCCTGCATATTTGAAGAAGACTCAAGCATCTAAGCTTGGGGATGCCCAAGGCATCCCCTTCTTCATCGACAAATTTATCAGGTTCCTCCCTTGAAACTATATTTTTATTCGGTCACATCTTATGTGCTTTGCTTGGAGCGTCGGTTTGTTTTTGTTTTTGTTTTTGTTTGAATAAATGGATCCTAGCATTCACTGTATGGGAGAGAGACACGCTCCGCTGTTGCATATGGACAAGTATGTCCTTAGTTTCTACTCATAGTATTCATGGCGAAGTTTCTTCTTCGTTAAATTGTTATATGGTTGGAATTGGAAAATGATACATGTAGTAATTGCTATAAATGTCTTGGGTAATGTGATACTTGGCAATTATTGTGCTCATGTTTAAGCTCTTGCATCATATGCTTTGCACCCATTAATGAAGAAATACATAGAGCATGCTAAAATTTGGTTTGCATATTTGGTCTCTCTAGAGTCTAGATAATTTCTAGTATTGAGTTTGAACAACAAGGAAGACGGTGTAGAGTCTTATAATGTTTTCAATATGTCTTTTATGTGAGTTTTGCTGCACCGCTTCATCCTTGTGTTTGCTTCAAATAGCCTTGCTAGCCTAAACCTTGTATCGAGAGGGAATACTTCTCATGCATCCAAATACTTGAGCCAACCACTATGCCATTTGTGTCCACCATACCTACCTACTACATGGTATTTCTCCGCCATTCCAAAGTAAATTGCTTGAGTGCTACCTTTAAATTTCCATTCTTCACCTTTACAATATATAGCTCATGGGACAAATAGCTTAAAAACTATTGTGGTATTGAATATGTACTTATGCACTTTATCTCTTATTAAGTTGCTCGTTGTGCGATAACCATGTTCACTGGGGACGCCATCAACTACCTTTTGTTGAATTTCATGTGAGTTGCTATGCATGTTCGTCTTGTCTGAAGTAAGAGCGATCTACCACCTTATGGTTAGAGCATGCATATTGTTAGAGAAGAACATTGGGCCGCTAACTAAAGCCATGATCCATGGTGGAAGTTTCAGTTTTGGACAATATCCTCAATCTCAAATGAGAAAATTATTTGTTGCCACATACTTATGCATAAAAGAGGAGTCCATTATCTGTTGTCTATGTTGTCCCGGTATGGATGTCTAAGTTGAGAATAATCAATAGCGAGAAATCCGATGCGAGCTTTCTCCTTAGACCTTTGTACAGGCGGCACAGAGGTACCCCTTTTGTGACACTTGGTTAAAACATGTGCATTACAATGATCCCGGTAGTCCAAGCTAATTAGGACAAGGTGCGGGCACTATTAGTACACTATGCATGAGGCTTGCAACTTGTAAGATATAATTTACATGATACAAATGCTTTATTACTACCGTTGACAAAATTGTTTCTTGTTTTCAAAATCAAAGCTCTAGCACAAATATAGCAATCGATGCTTTCCTCTTTGAAGGACCATTCTTTTACTTTTAATGTTGAGTCAGTTCACCTATTTCTCTCCATCTCAAGAAGCAAACACTTGTGTGAACTGTGCATTGATTCCTACATATTTGCATATTGCACTTATTATATTACTCTATGTTGACAATATCCATGAGATATACATGTTATAAGTTGAAAGCAACCGCTGAAACTTAATCTTCCTATGTGTTGCTTCAATGCTTTTACTTTGAATTATTGCTTTATGAGTTAACTCTTATGCAAGACTCATTGATGCTTGTCTTGAAGTACTATTCATGAAAAGTCTTTGCTATATGATTCACTTGTTTACTCATGTCATTTACATTGTTTTCATCGCTGCATTCACTACATATGCTTTACAAATAGTATGATCAAGGTTATGATGGCATGTCACTCCAGAAATTATCTTTGTTTATCGTTTACCTGCTCGGACGAGCGAAACTAAGCTTGGGGATGCTGATACGTCTCAGACGTATCGATAATTTCTTATGTTCCATGCCACATTATTGATGATATCTACATGTTTTATGCACACTTTATGTCATATTCGTGCATTTTCTGGAACTAACCTATTAACAAGATGCCGAAGTGCCGATTCTTTGTTTTCTGCTGTTATTCGTTTCAGAAATCCAACAAAAGAAATATTCTCGTAATCGGACGAAATCAACGCCTGTGTTCCTATTTTGCCCGGAAGCATCCGGAACACACGAGAACCGCGAGAGAGGGGGCACAGGCCCACCAAACCCTAGGCCGGCGCGGCCAAGGGGGGGCCGCGCCCCCTATAGTGTCGGCGCCCTTCGACCTTCCTCGACGCCGCCTCTTCGCCTATATAAAGCCCCTGGACCTAAAACCTCGATACGAAAAAGCCACGGTACGAGAAACCTTCCCGAGCCGCCGCCATCGCGAAGCCAAGATGCGGGGGACAGGAGTCTCGTTCCGGCACGCCGCCGGGACGGGGAAGTGCCCCCGGAAGGCTTCTCCATCAACACCACCGCCATCTTCATCAACGCTGCTGTCTCCCATGAGGAGGGAGTAGTTCTCCATCGAGGCTCGGGGCTGTACCGGTAGCTATGTGGTTCATCTCTCTCCTTATGTACTTCAATACAATAATCTCATGAGCTGCCTTACATGATTGAGATTCATATGATGATGCTTGTAATCTAGATGTCGTTTTGCTAGTCAAGTGAATTTTACTTATGTGATCTCCGGAGACTCCTTGTCCCACGTGTGTAAAGGTGACAGTGTGTGCACCGTGTGGGTCTCTTAGGCTATATTTCACAGAATACTTATTCACTGTTATGAATGGCATAGTGAAGTGCTTATTTATATCTCTTTATGATTGCAATGTGTTTTGTATCACAATTTATCTATGTGCTACTCTAGTGATGTTATTAAAGTAGTTTTATTCCTCCTGCACTGTGTAATGGTGACAGTGTGTGCATCCGTGTTAGTACTTGGCGTAGGCTATGATTATGATCTCTTGTAGATTATGAAGTTAACTATTGCTATGATGGTATTGATGTGATCTATTCCTCCTACATAGTGTGAAGGTGACAGTGTGCATGCTATGTTAATTAGTACATGGTTTAGTCGTATTGATCTTTCATGCACTCTAAGGTTATTTAAATATGAACATTGAATTGTGGAGCTTGTTAACTCCGGCATTGAGGGTTCGTGTAATCCTACGCAATGGTGTTCATCATCCAACAAGAGTGTAGAGTATGCATTTATCTATTCTGTTATGTGATCAATGTTGAGAGTGTCCACTAGTGAAAGTCTGATCCTTAGGCCTTGTTCCTAAATACTGCTATCGCTGCTTGTTTACTGTTTTACTGCGTTACTACTGCTGCGTTACTACTGCTTGTTTACTGTCCTGGGCAAAGCACTTTTCTGGTGCCGTTGCCACTGCTCATACTTATTTATACCACATGTATTTCACTATCTCTTCGCCGAACTAGTGCACCTATTAGGTGTGTTGGGGACACAAGAGACTTCTTGCTTTGTGGTTGCAGGGTTGCATGAGAGGGATATCTTTGACCTCTTCCTCCCTGAGTTCGATAAACCTTGGGTGATCCACTTAAGGGAAAACTTGCTGCTGTTCTACAAACCTCTGCTCTTGGAGGCCCAACACTGTCTACAGGAAAAGGTGGGGGCGTAGACATCACACCCCTTGGAGGCCGGCCACCCCCTCTCCCCAAACCCTAGCCGCCCCATTCCTCCTTCTTCCCCACACGCTTAGCGAAGCTCCACCGGGATTCTCCACCGCCACCGACACCACGCCGTCGTGCTGTCGGATTCAAGAGGAGCTACTACTTCCGCTGCCCGCTGGAACGGGGAGGTGGACGTCGTCTTCATCAACAACCGAACGTGTGACCGAGTACGGAGGTGCTGCCCGTTCGTGGCGCCGTGATCAAGATCTTCTACGCGCTTTTGCAAGCGGCAAGTGAACGTCTACCACAGCAACAAGAGCCTCATGTTGTAGGCTTTGGAATCTCTTCAAGGGTGAGACTCGATAATCCCCTCGTTGCTACCGTCTTCTAGATTGCATCTTGGCTTGGATTTCGTGTTCGCGGTAGAAATTTTTTTGTTTTCTATGCTACGTTATCCTACAGTGGTATCAGAGCCGTGTCTATGCATAGATGGTTGCACGAGTAGAACACAATGGTTTTGTGGGCGTTGATGCTTTTGTTATCTTTAGTTTGAGTACTTTGCATCTTTGTGGCATAGTGGGATGAAGCGGCTCGGGCTAACTTTACATGACCGCGTTCATGAGATTTGCTCCACGCTCGACATGCAACTTGTATTGCATAAGTGGATTTGCGGGTGTCTGTCTCTCCTACTATAGTGAAGATTCAATTTACTCTTATATTGACAACACTAGTATCACCGTTGTGGTTCATGTTCGTAGGTAGATTAGATCTCTCTCGAAAACCCTAAACCACGTAAAATATGCAAACCAAATTAGAGAACGTCTAACTTGTTTTTGCAGGGTTTGGTGATGTGATATGGCCATAATGTGATGATGACTATGTATGAGATGATCATTATTGTATTGTGGCAACCGGCAGGAGCCTTATGGTTGTCTTTAAATTTCATGTTGAGTAGTTTTTCAAAGTAGTTGTAATAGTTGCTACATGGACGGCAATCATGAAGACGGCGCCATTGACCTTGGTGCTTCGCCGACGATGATGGAGATCATGCCCGTTGATGATGAAGATCATGTCCGTGCTTTGGAGATGAAGATCAAAGGCGCAAAGACAAAAGGGCCATATCATATCACATATGAACTGCATGTGATGTTAATCCTTTTATGCATCTTTTTTTGCTTAGATCGCGACGGTAGCATTATAAGATGATCCCTCTCACTAAAATATCAAGATAATAAAGTGTTCATCCTTAGTAGCACCGTTGCCAAGACTTGTCGTTTCGAAGCATCTCGTGATGATCGGGTGTGATAGAATCAACAAGTGCATACAACGGGTGCAAGCCAGTTTTGCACATGCGGATACTAAGGTGGCCTTGACGAGCCTAGCATGTACAGACATGGTCTCGAAACACGTGATACCGAAAGGTAGAGCATGAATCATATGATTGATATGATGAACACTTTGAGTGTTCGCCATTGAAGTTACATCTTGTCTCGTGATGATCGGACTTGGTGTGGTGGATTTGGTTCGTGTGATCACTAAGACAATTCGAGGGATATTGTTTTGAGTGGGAGTTCACCTAGTTTTTAATTTTGTTGAATTAAAATTTGAACTCAAATTGTCATAAACTTAGTCTAAACTATTGCAAATATGTTGTAGATATGACGTCCCCAATCAATTTTAACCAGTTCCTAGAGAAAGAAAAGCTTAAGAGCAACGGTAGCAACTTCACCGACTGGTTCCGTCATGTGAGGATCTTCCTCAATGGCGGAAATCTGCAATATGTGCTTGATGCACCGCTAGGTGACCCTCCTGCAGAAACTGAAACCGATGAAGTAAAGAATGTTTACGCGACTCGGAAAACTCGGTACTCTCAAGTTCAGTGTGCCATCTGTGCGATCTGGAAGCCGATCTTCAAAAACGTTTTGAGCACCACGATCCACATGAGTTAGTCAATGAGTTGAAAACTATCTTTGAGACTCATGCGGCCGTGGAATGCTATGAAGCATCGAAACACTTCTTCAGTTGCATGATGGAAGAAGGCAGCTCCATTAGTGAGCACATGCTCACCATGACCGGGCATGCGAAGAAACTCAGTGACTTGGGAATAGTGATTCCTAACAGACTGGGGATTAATCGTGTCCTTCAATCACTGCCACCTAGTTACAAGAACTTTGTGATGAATTACAATATGCAGAACATGAACAAAGAGTTACCTGAACTCTTCGCCATGCTAAAATCTGCTGAGATTGAAATTAAGAAAGAGCACCAAGTGTTGATGGTCAACAAGACCACCAGCTTCAAGAAACAGGGCAAGTCTAAAGGCAAGAACAAGAAGAGTGGCAAGAAAGCTGCCACGCCTCCTGTGAAACCTAAGACTGGCCCTAAGCCCGATCTTGAGTGCTATTCGCAAGGAGAAGGGACACTGGAAGCGTAATTGCTCCAAGTATTTGGCGGATCTGAAGAGCGGCCTTGTCAAGAAGAAGAAAGAAGGTATATCTGATATACATGTTATAGATGTTTATCTTACTGGTTCTCGTACTAGTACATGGGTATTTGATACTGGTTCGGTTGCTCATATTTGTAACTCGAAACAGGAACTAAAGAATAAACGAAGACTACTAAAGGATGAAGTGACCATGCGCGTTGGAAATGGATCCAAAGTCGATGTGATCGCTGTCGGCACACTTCCTCTACATCTACCTTCGGGATTAGTTTTAAGCCTCAATAATTGTTATTTTGAACCCGCGTTGAGCATGAACATTATATCTGGATCTTGTTTAATGCAAGACGGTTATTCATTCAAATCTGAGAATAATGGTTGTTCTATTTTTATGAATAATATCTTTTATGGTCGAGCACCTGAAAAGAATGGCTTATTTCTATTAGATCTCGATAGTAGTGATACACATATACATAACATTGATGCTAATCGAATTAAATTGAATGATAATTCTACTTATATGTGGCACTGTCGTCTTGGTCATATTGGAGTGAAACGCATGAAGAAACTCCATACCGATGGATTACTTGAATCACTTGACTTTGAGTCACTTGATAGATGTGAAGCATGTCTAATGGGAAAAATGACTAAAACTCCATTCTCTGGTATTATGGAGCGAGCTACTGACTTATTGGAAATCATACATACCGATGTGTGTGGACCAATGAGTGTAGCATCGCGCGGTGGTTATCGTTATGTTCTAACCTTCACAGATGATCTGAGTAGATATGGGTATATCTATTTCATGAAACATAAATCCGAAACTTTCGAGAAGTTTAAGGAATTCCAAAGTGAAGTAGAAAATCAACGTAACAAGAAGATTAAATTTCTACGATCTGATCGTGGAGGTGAATATCTGAGTTATGATTTTGGCATGCATTTAAAGAAATGCGGAATACTTTCACAATTGACACCGCCAGGAACACCACAACGAAACGGTGTGTCCGAACGTCGTAATCGAACTCTCTTAGATATGGTTCGTTCTATGATGTCTCTTACTGATTTGCCGTTATCATTTTGGAGTTATGCATTAGAGACAGCCGCATTCACTTTAAATAGAGCACCATCAAAATCCGTTGAAACGACGCCGTATGAATTATGGTTTAATAAGAAACCTAAGCTGTCGTTCCTTAAAGTTTGGGGTTGTGAAGCCTATGTAAAAAAGTTACAACCGGACAAGCTAGAACCCAAAGCGGAGAAATGCGTCTTCATAGGATACCCTAAGGAAACTATAGGGTACACTTTCTATCACAGATCCGAAGGCAAGATCTTTGTTGCTAAGAACGGAACCTTTATTGAGAAAGAATTTCTCACTAAAGAAGTGACTGGAAGAAAAGTAGAACTCGATGAGATTGAAGAATCTCTGCTCGTTGATCAGAGTAGCGCAGTACCGGAAGATGTTCCTATGCCGACTACACCGGTAACAGAGGAAGCTAATGATAATGATCATGAAACTTCAAATGAGATAGCTACTGAACCTCGCAGATCGACAAGGGAACGTGCCACTCCTAATTGGTATGATCCTTGTCTAAATGTCATGATTGTGGACAACAATGATGAAGACCCTGCGACGTATGAAGAAGCAATGATGAGCTCAGATTCCAACAAATGGCAAGAGGCCATGAAATCCGAAATGGGATCCATGTATGATAACAAAGTATGGACTTTGGTAGACTTACCTGATAGCCGCAAGGCTGTCGAGAATAAATGGATCTTCAAGAGAAAAACAGATGCTGATGGTAATATTACTGTCTATAAAGCTCGACTTGTCGCAAAGGGTTTCCGACAAATTCAAGGTGTTGACTACGATGAGACTTTCTCACCTGTAGCGAAGCTAAAATCTGTAAGGATTTTGTTAGCAATAGCTGCATTTTTCGATTATGAGATTTGGCAGATGGATGTCAAAACGGCATTCCTTAATGGAGACATTGAGGAAGAGTTGTATATGGTACAACCCAAAGGTTTTGTTGATCCTAAAAATGCTGACAAAGTATGCAAACTTCAGCGTTCAATTTATGGACTGAAGCAAGCATCAAGAAGTTGGAACCGACGCTTTGATAAGGTGATCAAAGACTTCGGGTTTATACAGTGTCATGGAGAGGCCTGTATTTACAAGAAAGTGAGTGGGAGCTCTGTAGCATTCCTGATATTATATGTAGATGACATATTATTGATTGGGAATGATATAGAACTATTAAGCAGTGTAAAGGGTTATTTGAATAATAGTTTTTCAATGAAAGACCTTGGTGAAGCATCATATATATTAGGCATCAAGATTTATAGAGATAGATCAAGACGTCTAATAGGGCTATCACAGAGTACATACCTAGACAAGATTCTAAAGAAGTTTAGAATGGACGAAAGTAAGAAAGGATTCTTACCTATGTTACCAGGCAAGGTCTTGAGTAAGACTCAAGGTCCAGCTACGGCAGAAGAAAGAGAAAGGATGAGTCAGATCCCCTATGCCTCGGCAGTAGGCTCTATCATGTATGCCATGCTATGTACAAGACCGGATATAGCACATGCTGTTAGTTTGACTAGCAGATATCAAAGTGATCCAGGAATGGAACACTGGACAGCGGTCAAGAATATCCTGAAGTACTTGAAAAGAACTAAGGATATGTTTTTTTTGTTGTGGAGGTGACCAAGAGCTCGTTGTAATAAGTTACACCGATGCAAGTTGGAACACTGATCCTGATGACTCTAAGTCACAGTCTGGGTACGTGTTTATATTGAATGGTGCTGCAGTAAGTTGGGCAAGCTCGAAGCAGTGCACGGTGGCGAAATCCTCAACAGAATCGGAGTACATAGCGGCTTCAGAGGCTTCATCAGAAGCGGTATGGATGAAGAGGTTCATTGTAGAGCTCGGTGTGGTTCCTAGTGCATTGGACCCACTAGTCATCTACTGTGACAACATGGGTGCCATCGCCAATGCACAAGAACCAATGTCACACAAGAGGCTGAAGCATATCAAGCTGCGTTATCATTCGATTCGCGAGTACATCGAAGATTGAGAAGTAAAGATTTGCAAAGTACACACTGATCTGAATGTAGCAAATCCGTTGACTAAAGCTCTCCCTAGGGCAAAGCATGACCAACACCAGAATGCCATGGGTGTTAGGTACCTTACAATGTAATCTAGATTATTGACTCTAGTGCAAGTGGGAGACTGTTGGAGATATGCCCAAGAGGTAATAATAAAAGTGGTTATTATATATCTTTATGTTTATGATAAATGTTTATATACCATGCTATAATTGTATTAACCGAAACATTGATACATGTGTGTTATGTAAACAAACAAATGAGTCCCTAGTAAGCCTCTTAACTAGCTTGTTGATTAATAGATGATTAGTTTCATAATCATGAACGTTGGATGTTATTAATGACAAGGTTATATCATTATATGAATGATGTAATAGACACACCCAATTAAGCGTAGCATAGGATCACGTTATTAAGTTATTTGCTATAAGCTTTCGATACATAGTTACCTAGTCCTTATGACCATGAGATCATGTAAATCACTTATACCGGAAAGGTACTTTGATTACATCAAACGCCACTGCGTAAATGGGTGGTTATAAAGGTGGGATTAAGTATCCGGAAAGTATGAGTTGAGGCATATGGATCAACAGTGGGATTTGTCCATCCCGATGACGGATAGATATACTCTGGGCCCTCTCGGTGGAATGTCGTCTAATGTCTTGCAAGCATATGAATAAGTTCATAAGAGACCACATACCACGGTACGAGTAAAGAGTACTTGTCAGGAGACGAGGTTGAACAAGGTATAGAGTGATACCGATGATCAAACCTCGGACAAGTAAAATATCGCGTGACAAAGGGAATTGGTATCGTATGTGAATGGTTCATTCGATCACTAAGTCATCGTTGAATATGTGGGAGCCATTATGGATCTCTAGATCCCGCTATTGGTTATTGGTCGGAGTGAGTACTCAACCATGTCCGCATAGTTCGCGAACCGTAGGGTGACACACTTAAAGTTGGATGTTGAAATGGTAGAACTTGAATATGGAATGGAGTTCGAATATTTGTTCGGAGTCCCGGATGAGATCCCGGACATCACGAGGAGTTCCGGAATGGTCCGGAGAATAAGATTCATATATAGGATGTCATTTTATGTGTTTGAAAATGATCCGGTGCATTTATGGAAGGTTCTAGAAGGTTCTAGAAAAGTCCGGAAGAAATCACTTTGGAAGGCGGAGTCCCGAAGGGACTCCACCACCCATGGCCGGCCAACCCTAGAGGGGTGGAGTCCCAAGTGGACTCCACCATAGGGGCCGGCCACCCCCCCACATGGAAGGGTGGGAATCCCACTTGGGTGGGAGTCCCACCTTGAGTAGGTTTCCCTACAACATGGAAGGTTTTGGTTTCGGGTCTTATTCGAAGACTTGTAGTCCAACACTTGGGGTTCCACCTATATAATGAGGGGCATAGGGGAGGGGGCCGGACACACCAAAGCCACCACCTTGGCCGCACCCCTTGGAGGCCGGCCACCCCCTCTCCCCAAACCCTAGCCGCCCCACTCCTCCTTCTTCCCCGCACGCTTAGCGAAGCTCCACCGGGATTCTCCACCGCCACCGACACCACGCCGTCGTGCTGTCGGATTCAAGAGGAGCTACTACTTCCGCTGCCCGCTGGAACGGGGAGGTGGATGTCGTCTTCATCAACAACCGAACGTGTGACCGAGTACGGAGGTGCTGCCCGTTCGTGGCGCCGTGATCAAGATCTTCTACGCGCTTTTGCAAGCGGCAAGTGAACGTCTACCGCAGCAACAAGAGCCTCATCTTGTAGGCTTTGGAATCTCTTCAAGGGTGAGACTCGATAATCCCCTCGTTGCTACCGTCTTCTAGATTGCATCTTGGCTTGGATTTCGTGTTCGCGGTAGGAAATTTTTTGTTTTCTATGCTACGTTATCCTACAGAAATCTACTTTAAACAGGATTGCATTCGACTTTTTCTTATGTAAATGATGCATTACTTCATGTAAAACCACAACTCCATCCAAGATGAAACACTCTTTTATAAAAGCAGTTTGGACAGGAGAGATGATCTTATCTGCTACCTCAATAGCTCTATTGTTCGTTACTTTAGTAAAAACCTTGAACATAACATTAAGCAAACATATGAGACGGTACTGTTGGATCATGCTCGCATCTACGCATTTAGGCAACAAGGTTAAAACACCATAGTTGAAACGTGCTATGTTAAGTTCTCCTCGATGCCACTCTCTGGACATCGTGAGTAAATCATCGCAAACCAAAGGCCAAAAATTCTGGTAAAACTCTATCGGCAGTCCATCGGGACCAGATGCTTTATTTTTTTCATAGAGAAAACTGCTAACTTGATCTCTTCCATAGTAAAATCTCTAGACAACAACTTTCTATCTTCATCATCAAGCACACAAGGCATAATGGAATTTAAAACAACATTACCAACATTTTCACTAGGCCCAAAAAGCTTTTATAGAAATCAGTCGCATATCTTAGAATATTAACATCCCCTTCAATAAGACCTTCATCTTGCTGTAAGGCAATAATCCTATTTTTTTCTCTTTCTACCACTAGCTTTAGACATAAAATAAGAAGTGAGGGAATCTCCTTCAAGCAATTCTTTCTCTTTCGCCGTCTGGAACCACATAACTTCTTCTTCTTTGTAAATTTCATGCAACTTCGCCTCTATCTTCTTTCTTAATAAATAGTTCTCGACTGTCATACCTACTAGCTCACTGTCCCTGTCTATCTTATCTATTTCATCTTCTAAAATCCTTTTCTATTTCTTGTACAACCACAAATAATTTAAGTTCCAACCCTTCAAAGTTTTTCTCAATTTTCTCGATCTATTTTGCCATTTATCAGAACAACTCCTACCACGGAAAGAACTATTCCATACTTTTGTAACCACCTCTTCTAGATCCTCTCTAAGAAACCAGCACAACTCAAATTTAAAAGGTCTCTCTACATTTTCTTTCTTTATCCCCAGATCTAAAAGTAAAGGCGCATGATCCGAAATATCTCTAGCTAGTACATGTAAAAACATATTAGGGTATAAACTTTCCCAAGAAACAGAGATAAGAATCCTGTCTAACCCATGGCGTGGCTGCCTCACCCAGCCACGTCAGCAAATACGTAGCCGCAGCGTATCTGATGATGGTACATGACACGCCTGCACGTCCTTGATGACCGTAATTACCACTCCTCGCAAAAAAAAAGAATACAATGATCAAAGTGAAATATACGGACAAGTTCAGTGATCTACCATGTATTTAAGTATTTTATTTACTCTTTACAAATTGTGCAGAAAAAAACTGGAGGAAGGGATGGCGCCACGCCCCGCGCCCTCGTGCCGCGCAGCTGCGGCCACTCGGTCGCCTCCAGTGCCGGTGGCTCAACGCCCGCCCGCTCGCAGCACGCAGTCACGGACAGACATTCCACCTGTAGTTTGCGCGCCGGCGTTCAGCCGTCTCCATGGCGACGGCCATCTCGTTGTCGCTCTCGCTCTCGTACGCCCAACTCCGCACCTCCACTCTCCGCACGCCGTGCCACCGGCGCCTGTCCGCCTCGGGACCTCACGGCCCCTTCCCGCGACTCCGACGCCGATCTCTGCGCGTCTCGGCTGCGGCGGGGGCTTCTCCCCTCGACGCCGGCAACCCCGCGTGGGACGCTCTCGACGGCGTGTCGGTGTTCGCCACGGGCACCGGCGACGCCGTTCCGCTCAGGGACCTGTGGGATCCCACCGAGGTATCCAGTTCATAAGTCCTCTCAAACTGATCTAGTTTCTGCATCGTGCAATTTTAACTGGTGTTCTTTGATTCCACGAGCAGGGCGTGGCCGTGGTCGCGCTGCTAAGGCATTTCGGATGCTTCTGCTGGTGAGGCTGCCATTGTGCTGACACACCGCATGCTTGCTTCCTCTGTTTCTTGGACCGTCGGCTGTTAAGCTTTGCCGTTTGCCATGCCTACAGCTGGGAGCTGGCCTCTGACCTCAAGAACTCCATGGAGAAATTCGAGTCCGCGGGAGCTAAACTGGTCGCCATCGGCGTCGGCACCTCTGATAAAGCTCGAATTCTCGCCGATCGGGTAAGCTTGTGGTTCAGTACTTCAGTGTCGGTGTTAGCACCGTGCCATCTTCCAATTCGGCGAAGAAGTGGCAGGATTTTCAGACGTAGCAAGACAGGAGTAGTGTTGTCTTGGTGACATTCACTTTGATCAGACTATGCACAAATCTCCATTTGCAATTGTTCTGCTTGTTCCTCGGGATGGAGCTGACTGTTCTGGATCTGGGTTGCTTTGCATTGCAGCTGCCGTTTCCTTCGGATAGCTTGTACGCCGACCCGGAGCGCAAGGTGACGATCCACTCAGCTCCATTTATCTGTTCCTCTACTGTTTGTTTGAGTGAAGAAATGTCTGTGATGAATGACTGTGAACTCGTTTGATTTCAGGCTTACGATGTCCTGGGCCTGTACCACGGAATAGGCCGGACCCTCTTCAGTCCAGCTAGTGTAAGAACCACAGTTCAGCACAGCGTTTCTGAATTCTGATCATGCAGCTATTCTTTCACAATCTGCTTATATGAACGAAGCTAAAATGTCCATATGTCTATGTGCATGATGAAGGCTAAAATATACTCGAGGCTCGACTCCATCAAGGAGGCGACCAAGAACTACACGCTGCAAGGCACACCATCTGACCTGACGGGTGTCATGCAGCAGGTTAACTGAATTCGCTGCCTCCTTATCTCTGTCCATGCATTTGTCACCCAGAAGAAGTTTGAAGACTTGCTTGATCCTGAACTCCTGATTGTTTGAACGCATGTTTGCTCGTGTTGCTTTCTGCAGGGTGGTATGTTCGTGTTCAGAGGGAAAGAGCTGTTGTACGCATGGAGAGACGAAGGGACCGGCGATCACGCACCTTTGGATGATGTCCTCGGAGTCTGCTGCAAAGTTCCTGCTACCTGACGTTACTTGGGCATCAGATCATTTGCCTCACATTGCTCCGTGCAAAATTATCTAACATCCAAGTAATGTAGGGCAAATCATCAAAAGGAACTTTGATAGCTTCAGAGAAACAGAGGAAATTCCATATTCTCTTCGGTTGCACCAAACGTCCAACCCAACTGATTAGTATTGCTGTTTCACGTGGATATAGATATCTGTGACTGCCATATGATAGATGCATATTTTCCTGTTTGATTATTTCTTCTCATCTGGATTGTTGAAAACAGGACATAGCCCCCGCGCATGCATTGCTGAAACAAAATACAGTTTGTTTACATGAGGTTTCCGGTTGTAGTTGCACTGGTTATTACAGAAAGATATAACAGTACCCAGGAGGCACTCAAAATTTAAATTCAATGAATACAGCGCTGAAACATGATAGCAGCACAAAGGGATTGGAGCACATGCGCGATTCCAGCTAAATCCTACAAAACATGTGCCCATATGCAGTCTTTTTTATTTAGAAAAACGAACATGAAACCGTCTCAACAAGAAACCAATAACCTTACCTGAAAAAAGAAAAGAAACCAATAACCGAAACAACACTAAGAGGGTAGCACAAACGTTAATAAGTGAAAAAGGCAATAAAAAAGCACTAAACTATGTTTTGCCAGGGGAAGGCACTACACATTGGCACACAAAGCCAGCAATCCAGCGATCTCATACACACATAACAGTTGTTTGGTGCAGCTAATGCACGTAAAAACGATTACAAAGTACAACCTTCATAGCATAATATACACGACTTGGCTAACATTCTTGAGCCCCTTAAAGCACTAAGAATGCTTACAGATTACAGCACTCATAAGATACATATTTGCAAGCTGACATTCATCTTAAATCCCTTGACGCACTGAAGCTGGAAAGCTTGCAGTAGTATGGCACGTAGTAAAATTTATAGGACAGTTCACAGGTTGTGGGAGTCCGAAGCTCTAAGAGTTTTTTGGTACTGATGGTAAACAAGAGGAATTTCCAAGTGCCATGCTCCCCCAGGATAACAACCTCTCTATCAAGGTCAAAAGCCAAGATGTAATAATTGGACCACAAGGATCCAGAAGAATCAGTGTGGACCAAGACGTCCCTCCCAAATGCATCGATCATGTTTAGCCGATGCTTCACCACCCACCTCTCAGACGAAGAGCCTTCCAAACTCCAAATTTGCATCATGCAACCATCTATTTGTTGCTGCGCATAGCACAAGACCCCTGATGACTGGGCAACGCGACCATGACAACAATGGAACATCTCTGGCATGACAGAGAATCCTGGCAGCTGAATAATCCTTCGTTTGAGCAGTTGTGTGCTTGTGGCCATTGCATTTATTTCCATTGCAAGGACACAACGATCCGACGAGTGCTCAACATACAACACCCCGTGAATGAAGTGTGATCGACCATGAAAACTAATTTCACTTTCCAGGAGATTACTATGCCATAAGAGATCCTGAGAGGAGAATATCTCAAATTCATTGATTGGTTGGTCTACAGGATGCGACGAACGCCTCTTCTGGAATTTGAAGACATAAAAGTGTTGGGACCATAATGGATCAAAGCACAACACGACATGATAATCAGAATCTGATCCAGGTTGAGTATGTGGGAGAAACATCCACTCTTGCGTTGCCGGATTGCACACAACCGAACGTGAAACGTCTGGAAAATATCCTGTGAAACCTTCATAACAGCAAAGGAGTAGGCCGTTGCTACAATCCATTAGCCTTAGATGATGATAACTTGGCACAAAAGAAAGAGCTGTGTCTATTTCCCTGCCACTTGACGGAAGTCCGGCGAGATGGATGGGACTGCGATAATCACACATTTGGTACAAGAGACCAGCTGGAGTTCTTGGGAGCTTCTGGCTGTGATGTGGATCAGACGAGAAGGCAAGCCAAGATTTGCAAACACACTTGAATCGACAAAATGATTTCAGCGGCAACCGAGACAGGATCTCCACCACTAGATCATCAGTTAGGAATGGCATGGTTATTTCTTTCTTGGGTTCCATGTCTCTTTGCTTATCCCGGAGAAAGACCGTCATCTTCATATAAATAAAGAAATAAGTATTTAAAACCTTGTCTTACATTTGAATGCCACAAACTTTAGAAGTTATACTAGTACCCAACATATGCAAAACGATGAGCCGAACTGAAGTACTATTCAAACTAGTACTTGGTAAAGGTAGTAACCACTGGATTCAAGCTCGAAAGCTCATACAAATAAAAAAGTGATGTAACTGCAATTAAATAAGTGTACATATGCTGTTTAAACAGAAGAACTGTGCTACAAGTACAACAACAAGATCAATGTAATCGTAGCTGCCATCAAAGTGCAGCGCACCACCTTATCTCGCATCCTACAAGGATGGGACATGGTTGTGTCGTGCGTGCAGTACTTCGGTAAACTGAAACCCCATCCAACTATCACTGAAGAAATCAAGAATGCCCATTTTTGTTGGTTCCCATTATCAATATTTTTTTGTGATCCACATAAGAATTAGCAAATGAGTGAAGCCACAAATCATGTGTTTTAGCCTATGCCATAGGCCCATGGCAGAGGGGTTCACCATTTTCCAAAAAGTGGCATGAGAATACGGCTGTACACTGTAGTGTATATTAACAGTTAAATAAGAAAAGAAACATAATTTCTCCAAGATCTATTCCCAATCCCATTTGGAAATATCGTAGAATGACTTGTTAGCAGCCGCGAATGAGTGAGATGATTGCTAATCCACGAGATATATGCGCTTCAGGGTGTATGATCCTAATAATGACGTGTTGTTAGCAGGCGTGAATGGCAGAGACAACTACTGTACTTACCAGACGATGTCGCCCAGACCTCAAATTCCATCCGAAGCAGGAAAGGCAGGACGGGCCGCGGGAAGATCCAGGGCTCATCTGCACGAGCTCAGATCAGAAACCGCACATGAGCACAGCCGCGCGGCCTGAGCCCCGAACAGAGAAAAAAATGATGAGAGGGAGTGACTGAGGACTCACCGGCGAGCGAGGCTGCGGAGGTGGGCCTGCGGGAGTAGGAGCTTGATGTTTCAGGAAGCAGCGGCCGCGCCCCGGAGAATGGCCTCGCCGGCGTCTTCCGGGGAGGGAAGGAACTCGGAGAATGGAAGAGGAACTGCGGCGATTTTTTACCGGAGCTACTTTTTTGCTTTTTTGGGAGGCAGTACACGCAGAGGTGTGCTCAGTGCTAAGCAGGGGAAAGGATGAGAGATTCGTCGTAGTGGGCTGGACTGGGCCGGGACGGACGCGTCCCTTGCGTTCCCATTCGTTCTGAAACTTCGGCCGCATTCGGGAATCGGCCCAACAGTTTCGACCCATGCACTTAGCATGAGCTGCCGAATAAGGCCACCCTATTTTTAAAAATTCCAAAAAATACTATTTCAAAGATTTAGAAAAAATGAAAGACATTTTTTCATGTATATCCTATGTTGACACTTCTTTGTGCAGATTTCTGCATAAAAAGGACCATGTCTAACCTACACATAAATGTGAAAATGAAATTTACTATTTATGTGAACAATGCACAACCAATCTTATAGTGTCATTTGGACATTTTTTCATTTTCGTACAATCAAATTTTTCCATGAAAACTTACACGAGCAAGTATCAACATAATATGTACATAAAAAATTATTTCAAATTTTTAAGATTTTCAAATAGCAATTTTTCTTCAAAATTGGTGAAACCGGGTGCATGTGCACCCGGGTATTTCCCCATGGAAGTTGTTACTAGATACTCCTACATATTTGCGCGGGCGTCTTGGTGATTGGAAGTTAATGCACAGACAGCTTCATCGGCTGGTCCGCAACCTAGCCTGCCGAAGCGATGGATGTGTCCAACGACCGACGTAGAATACGTTTTTTTGGTCCAAAAGATAGAAAACGGACCTCCCCTCGTTCTCCCCGGAAGCTCTCTCTCGCCTGGTTTTCTCCTCTGTGCCGCTAGGCTGGACCAGAACCTCTCTCGCCGGTAATGCTCGCTGGAGTAGGCAAAGGAAGGACGCCGTAGGTTTACCCTTTGTGGAGAATGGGGTAGGCTACTAGATCCCTTCGGCCGGATCTGGCGCGTCCTTCGCCTCATCATTCTCTCAGCCATGTTCTTCTGCAGGGTGTGGTGGTCGGAGAGGAAGATGGAGCTAGGCATCTCCCGAAAAAGGTCGCCTTCTCTTTCCTCTAGAGGTTGCTCGTTCTGATGCTTCGCTGCGGCATCAGACGGTTGCTGGAGGTGCTCCTCGTCAAGCTTTCATGCGGTTCGGTGAGGCCTTCTTCAATAAGAAGTTCGCTTTGTGCCATGTATGTACTGCTGCGGAGCTCAGATGCGGGGTGGCTTCATCTGGCCGGCCTTGGTGGCGAGGGGAGGAGGTGGATTGGTGTCTTTCTCTCTGAGGCAGGAAGATGGTGGGGAATCTCGGTTGCAGCTACTCTCTGAAGAGCTCTTTTCCAGGGGACTATTGCTGGCGTTGATGCCTTGCCCCTACATATCATGGCGGACTGGCGGCCCTCTTCTAGGAGTTAAACCTCCATCTGGATGCTTTCTTCGGCCAATCGTCGGAGCTCGCTATGGATGCGCTTCCAAGTGGTTCGTCCCCGGAGGTGCGGAGATGACCGACGAGTTTGGCTCGGCGTCGGCAAGGAGAGAACAACGAGCATCTTTCTCTCGGATCTCGGCGCGGCCAACGTCTGGAGGTTGTCGGCATGCGTCGGAGAAGAACCTCGAGCACCTAATTGCTTACAAATTTTATGTGTTAGGGTTCTTTTTGTAAAGTTTGAGGACTTGTCTTAAAATTCTGGGTTTCCCAGGGTAAGAGATGTTAATGGGCCTCTTTATAATTTTCTACCTGCCATTTATTAATGCAGCCTTTTGAGTTCTTTCTCTGTTAAAAAAAGAAATGTGCTTGCCGAGGAATCGTCGTAGCTGTCCGGGTCTTTTTTCTCTCTCATGCCCACACCAGGTGAATTAATTGTTGTGTCGCTCGTAGTAGCTTCCATTCCAGGCGCCATCTACATCAAGCCTTGATCTTGTCACGGCACATAGAAACATTATCTTGTATAGAAACATTATCTTGTCAGTATAGTCCTTGCTTTGGCATATGATCGGTGAGATTCTTTCTTTTCATTGGCCAAATACTAGTTTTGAGAGCCCTTCATTTTCTAAAACCATTTCTCATCAGACGGTACATGCTTTGAAACTTAGGATCTACGCTATCTGGGTCTAGTCTACAGACTGCATACCGAAACCTTACTTTCTTGTTGTCATCTATGATGCGTGGCTTGATGGCATTTGAGTGCCTCGTAATTTGCTTCTCCTTGAACTGCCTCCAGAAAGTGGACGTCGGCACACCTAACTCAAAATTTAAGTCTTTCAAAGTAGTCCTCCTCGATGATGACACTTGCATGATGGATTGGGGATCAAAATCAACTCTTTTACACCAACAATTCAAAGGCTTCTTGTTACAGATATCCTCAATAACAAGAAGCCCAGCATACCATACCCATTGCACAACTCGCAAAGGTACCATCAACTCGGCGGCCAGTGCCTTGGTTACACCATCACTCAACACTTTCGACAAGGTTTTTCGTAGAAGGGCTGCACATATTTTCCTTTTGTCCTCACCACTTCAGACGAGGTTCTCCGCAGAAGGGTTCCATATATTTTCCTTTTGTCCTCATTGATAACGCGTGAAACACACGTCCGTTGGGAATCCCAAGAGGAAGGTGTGATGCGTACAGCAGCAAGTTTTCCCTCAGTAAGAAACCAAGGTTATCGAAACAGTAGGAGATGAAGGCCACGTGAAGGTTGTTGGTGAAGGAGTGTAGTGCGGCGCAACACCAGGGATTCCGGCGCTAACGTGGAACCTGCACAATACAACCAAAATACTTTGCCCCAACTTAACAGTGAGGTTGTCAATCTCACCGGCTTGCTGTAAACAAAGGATTAAACGTATGGCGTGGAGAATGATGTTTTCTTGTAGAAAACAACAGAGAACAGAGATTGCAGTAGATTGTATTTCAGATGTAAAAGAATGGACCGGGGTCCACAGTTCACTAGTGGTGTTTCTCCAATAAGAAATAGCATGTTGGGTGAACAAATTACAGTTGGGCAATTGACAAATAGAGAAGCATATACATATCATGATGACTACTATAAGATTTAATCAGGGCATTACGACAAAGTACGTAGACCGCTGTCCAGCATGCATCTATGCCTAAAAAGTCCACCTTCGGGTTAGCATCCGCACCCCTTCCAGTATTAAGTTGCAAACAACAGACAATTGCATTAAGTATGGTGCGTAATGTAATCAACATAAATATCCTTAGACAAAGCATTGATGTTTTATCCCTAGTGGCAGCAGCACATCCACAACCTTAGAACTTTCTGTCACTGTCCCAGATTCAATGGAGGCATGAACCCACTATCGAGCATAAATACCCCCTCTTGGAGTTACAAGTATCAACTTGGCCAGAGCCTCTACTAGCAACGGAGAGCATGCAAGAACATAAACAACACATATATGATAGATTGATAATCAACTTGACATAGTATTCAATATTCATCGGATCTCAACAAACACAACATGTAGCATTACAAATAGATGATCTTAATCATGATAGGCAGCTCACAAGATCTAACATGATAGCACAAGAGGAGAAGACAACCATCTAGCTACTGCTATGGACCCATAGTCCAAGGATGAACTACTCACGCATCAATCCGGAGGCGGGCATGGTGATGTAGAGCCCTCCGGTGATGATTCCCCTCTCCGGCAGGGTGCCGGAGGCGATCTCCTGAATCCCCCGAGATGGGATTGGCGGCGGTGGCGGCTCTGGAACTTTTTCCGTGTCGTGGCTCTCGGTAATAGGATTTTCGCGACGGAGAGTTTAAGTAGGCGGAAGGGCAGAGTCGGTGGAGGCACGGGGGCCCCACACCATAGGCCGGCGCGGGCCCCTCCTTGGCCGCGCCGCCCTATGGTGAGGGCGCCTCGTGGCCCCACTTCATATCCTCTTCGGTCTTCTGGAAGCTCCGTGGAAAAATAAGACCCTGGGCGTTCGTTTCGTCCAATTCCGAGAATATTTCCTGTGTAGGATTTCTGAAACCAAAAACAGCACAAAACAGGAACTGGCGCTTCGGCATCTCGTTAATAGGTTAGTGCTGGAAAATGCATATAAATGATGTAAAGTGTGTATAAAACATGTGAGTATTGTCATAAAACTAGCATGGAACATAAGAAATTATAGATACGTTTGAGACGTATCAAGCATCCCCAAGCTTAGTTCCTACTCGCCCTCGAGTAGGTAAACGATAACAAGGATAATTTCTGAAGTGACATGCTATCATAATCTTGATCAATACTATTGTAAAGCATATGAGATGAATGAAGTGATTCGAAGCAATGGTAAAGACAATGACTAAACAACTGAATCATATAACAAAGACTTTTCATGAATAGTACTTTCAAGACAAGCATCAATAAGATTTGCATAGGAGTTAACTCATAAAGCAATAAATTCTTAGTAGAAAGTTTTGAAGCAACACAAAGGAAGATATAAGTTTCAGCAGTTGATTTCAACTTCAACATGTATATCTCATGGATAATTGTCAACACAAAGTAATATGATGAATGCAAATAAGCAAGTATGTAGGAATCGATGCACACAGTTGACACAAGTGTTTGCTTCTAAGATAGAAAGAAGTAGGTAAACTGACTCAACATAAAGTAAAAGAAAGGGCCCTTCGCAGAGGGAAGCATAGGTTACTATTTTTGTGCCAGAGCTTTTATTTTGAAAACATAGAAACAATTTTGTCAATGGTAGTAATAATTCATATGTGTTATGCATAAGACATCCTATAAGTTGCAAGCCTCATGCATAGAATACCAATAGTGCTCGCACCTTGTCCTAATTAGCTTGGATTTACATGGATTATCATTGCATAACATATGTTTCAACCAAGTGTCACAAAGGGGTACCTCTATGCCGCCTGTACAAAGGTCCAAAGAGATAGATCGCATTTGATTTCTCGTTTTTGATAGATCTCAACTAAGGACATCCATACCGGGACAACATAGAAAACAGATAATGGACTCCTCTTTAATGCATAAGCATTCAACAACAGATAATATTCTCATAAGAGATTGAGGATTAATGTCCAAACTGAAACTTCCACCATGATCCATGGCTTTAGTTAGCGGCCCAATGTTCTTCTCTAACAATATGCATACTCAAACCATTTGATCATGATAAATCGCCCTTACTTCAGTCAAGACGAACATGCATAGCAACTCACATGATATTCAACAAAGGTGTAATAGTTGATGGCGTCCCTAGAAACATGGTTACCGCTCAACAAGAAACTTATAAGAAATAAGATACATAAGCTACATATTCTTTACCACAATAGTTTTTAAGGCTATTTTCCCATGAGCTATATATTGCAAAGATAAAGAATGAAATTTTAAAGGTAGCACTCAAGTAATTTACTTTGGAATGGCAGAGAAATACCACATAGCAGGTAGGTATGGTGGACACAAATGGCATAGGTTTTGGCTCAAGGTTTTGGATGCACGAGAAGTATTCCCTCTCAGTACAAGGCTTTGGCTAGCAAGGTTGTTTGAAGCAAACACAAGTATGAACCGGTACAGCAAAACTTACATAAGAACATATTGCAAGCATTATAAGACTCTACACTGTCTTCCTTGTTGTTCAAACACTTCACCAGAAAATATCTAGACTTTAGAGAGACCAATCATGCAAACCAAATTTCAACAAGCTCTATGGTAGTTCTTCATTAATAGGTGCAAAGTACATGATGCAAGAGCTTAAACATGATCTATTTGAGCACAACAATTGCCAAGTATCAGATTATTCAAGACAATATACCAATTACCACATGAAGCATTTTCTGTTTCCAACCATATAACAATGAACGAAGCAGTTTCAACCTTCGCCATGAACATTAAAAGTAACGCTAAGAACACCAGTGTTCATATGAAACAGCGGAGCGTGTCTTTCTCCCACACAAAGAATGCTAGGATCCGAGTTTATTCAAACAAAAACAAAAACAAAAACAAACAGACGCTCCAAGTAAAGCACATAAGATGTGACTGAATAAAAATATAGTTTCACTAGAGGTGACCTGATAAGTTGTCGATGAAGAAGGGGATGCCTTGGGCATCCCCAAGCTTAGATGCTTGAGTCTTCTTGAAATATGCAGGGATGAACCACGGGGGCATCCCCAAGCTTAGACTTTTCACTCTTCTTGATCATATTGTATGATCCTCCTCTCTTGATCCTTGAAAACTTCCTCCACACCAAACTCGAAACAAACTCATTAGAGGGTTAGTGCATAATCAAAAATTCACATATTCAGAGGTGACATAATCATTCTTAACACTTCTGGACATTGCCCAAAGCTACTGAAAGTTAATGGAACAAAGAAATCCATTCAACATAGCAAAAGAGGCAATGCGAAATAAAAGGCAGAATCTGTCAAAACAGAACAGTCCGTAAAGACAAATTTTTCAGAGGCACTTAACAGGCTCAGATGAAAAAGCTCAAAACTAATGAAAGTTGCGTACATATCTGGGGATCACGCATGTAAATTGGCAGATTTTTTTTGATTCTTCTACAGAGAGATCTACTCAAATTCGTGACAGGTAGAAATCTGTTTCTGCGCAGCAATCCAAATCTAGTATCAACTTTACTATTAGAGACTTTACTTGGCACAACAATGCAATAAAGTAAAGATAAGGAGAGGTTGCTACAGTAGTAACAACTTCCAAGACTCAACAAAACAGTAATAAAAACATACATGGGTTATCTCCCAAGAAGTGCTTTTCTTTAACGCCTTTCAGCTAGGCGCAGAAAGTGTGAATCAAGTATTATCGAGAGATGAAGCATCAACATCATAATTTGTTCTAATAATAGAATCAAAAGGTAACTTCATTCTCTTTATAGGAAAGTGTTCCATACCTTTCTTGAGAGGAAATTGATACTTAATATTCCCTTCCTTCATATCAATAATAGCACCAACAGTTCGAAGAAAAGGTCTTCCCAAAATAATGGGACAAGATGCATTGCATTCAATATCCAAGACAACAAAATCAACGGGGACAAGATTATTGTTAACCGTAATGTGAACATTATCAATCCTCCCCAAAGTTTTCTTTATAGAATTATCAGCAAGATTAATATCCAAATAACAATTTTTCAATGGTGGCAAGTCAAGCATATTATAGAGTTTCTTAGGCATAACAGAAATACTTGCACCAAGATCACATAAAGCATTACAATCAAAATCATTGACCTTCATCTTAATGATGGGCTCCCAACCATCTTCCAACTTCCTAGGAATAGAAGTTTCAAGTTTTAATTTATCTTCTCTAGCTTTTATAAGAGCATTTGTAATATGTTTTGTAAAGGCCAAATTTATAGAACTAGCATTAGGACTTCTAGCAAGTTTTTGTAAGAACTTAATAACTTCAGAGATATGACAATCATCAAAATCTAAACCATTATGATCTACATCAATGGGATCATTGTCCCCAATATTTTGAAAAATTTCAGCAGTTTTATCACAAACAGTTTAATAGCTTTTAGCAGTTTCAGGCAGTTTTGCACGCTTTGCATTAGGAGTAGAAACATTGCCAACACCAATTATTTTACCATTGATAGTAGGAGGTTTAGCAACATGTGAAGCATCAACATTACTAGTGGTCCTAATAGTCCAAACTTTAGCTACATTATTCTCTTGGGATTTCTATTTTCGTGCCCTCGGTTCCTTAGTTGTGCTCAGTTTTCCCCAGCCCCTTAGTTTTTCCTCACTTTTCCCCAAGTCCTTGTTTGAAACCCGCAGAAGGCAGCTCAGACGGCAGGATTCCCGTTAAGTTGACCGCTCCGTTCTGACGTGTGGGGCCGCGTCGTGTGGGCCCGCGTCGCGTGGGGCTGGTAGAAAGGGACCGCGTGGGACAGGACGAGATAGCGTTTGGTTGCACGTGAGCAGGAGCTGGGTTTTGTCTCTCTCGGCCATTGGCATTTCCCTTTTAAGAGTACCTTTTCTGCCTCCTTCTCTCTGCCTTTTTTCACATAATTAGTATCAAATCTAGAGAAGCTTGCATTTCTATCTTTCTTCAATTATTATTTGTGCCTTTTGGCCCTGGTTGTTTTCCCAATATGGCAGCAAATCTAGTAGGGAGCCCAATCTAGTACTCCATCTGGTCCATATGTATGTAGTTAAATCTAGAAGCAAATCTACAGGGAATGTACGATAAATTCACAAGGTCATATAGTAGAATAGGGATAGATAATATAGATAATAAGCTGCATTCAGCAGCCAAACATAGTAGGGTTCGAGGTTCTTCACGAAGACAAACACCATCATACTAACAACATAACAACGAGGGATCCCTAGCTAACAACAAAGGGATCCCAACAACAAAATGGAGGAGGCAGAAGAAGACACGTCCAGGACTCCGCCTACCCCATCTGCCTCTGCCTCCACTTGTTGCTCCCCTTGGGAGCCTTGGGCTTGAGCGGAGGCATGCGCCCGCCGGAGATCTCCACCCGGCCGGATGCTGCGGAGGTGCATGCCGAGCGCCAAGTGCTTGGCGCGGAAGGAGTTGGGGTTCACCGACGCGCCGACCTTGGGGTTGGTGTGGCCGATGTTCTCGGCATGCGTGAGGACGCGATTGAAGTCGGTGCCGCCGAGCCTCCTAGTGCGTAAGGGGCACTGTAGACACCCTTGGCGACGTCGAGGTAGGAGACATCGGCCGACCTGCAGCCTCCGCAGCACTGGCGAGTCTTGACGTCATGGTCCTCGTCGTCGTTGCCGACGTCGCTGCCAGACAGCTGATCCATATCAAACGGGAATTTATTAGTGAATGAGTTGCAAACGTGCATGATAACAAAGTTAGGAAAAACAGAGGCAGCCTCGGTTAGAGTGGACACGATTATATGTCTACAGGGACGGTGTAAGCGAACCAAAGCTCATGCACAACAGATTTGTACACAGAAATGGTTCGCTGAACCCTCCCTGTAAAAATCTGTGCCCACCGATTCATCATAGGCAAAGAAACAGATTCCAGATCTGAACTTGAACACATTCCAGATTATTTGCAAAATTAAACGGTTGATATCTTTTGATTCGTGCATAAAATAACTGATTGAGATCCTATGATTACTTGCATAAATTAACTGATTGAGATCCCATTATTACTTGCATAAATTAACCGAATGGCCGAAACCCAAATCTTGAACGAAATCAAGGAGGGATCAAAGCAAAATGGAATAAAATCGGCGCAAATATTAGCCCAATACTCATCCATCCACAGATCCATCTACACCAGCACAAATAGGGTTCAAAAAGGAATGGGGAACAAAAAAGGAAGCAAACCGTAGTTACCTCGTTCCATGGGTCCTCTATGGAGGTGTCGTAGCGGTTCGGGGGCGGGACGTACGGCACCGACTCGTAGGGGTCCCATCCCGGCGGGATCTGACCGCGACCGGCGGCAGCAGCTTCCGATGCACCGGCGGAGGCGGCGGCGACGTCCGTTGAGGGGACGGCGACGACGTCCGTTGATGGGACGGCGGCGACGTCCGTTGAGGGGATGGCGTCGAAGAGGGAGGCGTCGCGCTTGGAGCCGACGGCGCCGTGGACGATGGGATTGGCATTCTCCTTGTCCATCTCGCCGGCAGAGGAGAGGGAGAGGGAGAGGGTTTTTTGCTTTGGAGAAGATGATGGGACGTGAGAGAGGCGGCGTTGCGTAGGCGAGTGAGAGTGACAGAGATAGTGGGAGGAGGCGTCTATAAAGGCAAGGGGTGGTTAATGCGACCCGCGTCCTACGCGTCCACCGCTGCACGTCTGCACGTCTTGGACTTCTGCAATGCGCCACGCGTCCACGATTGCACGTCTTCGACTTCTGCACCGCGACCGGCGTCTACGCGTCAAATATTGCACGTCTTTCATTTCTGCACCGCAACACGCGTCCTCGAGTCTAACCCTGGAAATTTAGATATACTCAGGTATAACCTCGAGCATTATACTAGCATTTTTTGTGTGCTCAGTTTTCCCCTTGAGTGCTAATGCGGCTAGTGCAATATGCTCAGTTTACCCTCAAGTAGCTGGTCAAGCAGACAGGTCAACAAATGGGATTAACTAGTTAAATGAGTCATTTAATGTGCAAAAATTCCGAAAAATAGTGGCACATACTCATGGAGTCTTCACCACAAATTGCCAGTTCTCAAAACATAGATAAGTCATAGATAAATCAAGTTTTACCACAAATTGCCACTTCTCAAAGGCCTTCTCAAATCACCTAGTAGCTATGAAGGTGCATGGTTTTCCACAATAAGCCCTTCCCAAAACAGCTTTCCCCAAAACATACTTTGTCTAAATGAGGCCACAATTCTCACACTCATGTATATTTGTATTGCAAATAGTTTGAGATATGCCAAGATGGGTTTTATTCTACAAAACACGCATTTTCCATTTTTTAAATCTTATATTTGAATCCCTTAGTCTGTTTATTACATAGGTGCCCTTGGTTTCTTGATACTACTCAGTTTTGCCCTCTCCCTCCACAAATTCTCTCACACGTGCAACATTGCCCTGATTGGTCTAGCCCATGTCACGTGGATCGTGCCCGCCGACCGTTGATCGTATGATCTAACGGGCAGGATAACCCCTCTCTCTCTCTGTCGGCGGTTACCTTCCACTCTCTAAGTTTGCTAAATGGCGGTTTTCTGTATTTATTTTCACGCGCTAAAAATTATAAACTCTTTTAGGCATTACTTTTCACGCAAAAAATGATAAACCATCACCGATTTGTTGTAGCCATAAATTTTCACGCAAAAAATGATAAACCGTCACCGATTTGTTGTAGCCATTAATTTTCACGAAAATCCCAAATGATAAACCATCACCGATTTGTTGTAGCCATTAATTTTCATGCAAAAAATGATAAACCATCACCGATTTGTTGTATCCATTACCTTTCACGCAAAAAATGATAGACCATCACCGATTTCTTGTAGCCATTACTATTCACGGTAAAAATGATAAACGAACCAATCTATCTATCTCTGTATTTGAAGTTTGGAAGGGTTCACCATCTAGTTATGTTAACTTTCGAGGTTTTGACCTGAAAACAAATGGGTATTATAAAGGGAAATAAAAGTTCAAAAAATGTAAAAACGAAACAATCTACTTATCTTTGTATAGAAGATCGTCTGTATGATTTTTGAGGTCATTTAGAGAAGCTAGAAAAAAATCCCTTTTGAGAAGGTCGAAACAACCTAACTTGTTACAAAAGCTGGTTTCAGTGAGACCTAACCAAATTTGGCATACATTATGCCATATCTATAACAACAAGGAATATCTAAAAGGGAAAGTTTCACAAAATTTGAAATTTATGGCGAAAATGATGCCATACATGATGCTGTTTTTCAAGGTTTTGACCTGAAAATCAATTGGATATTATAAAGGGAAATAAAAAGTTCGAAAAATATAAAAACAAAACAATCTATCTATCTATGTATAGAAGATCAGCTGTATGAAATTTGAGGTCATTTAGAGGAGGTAGAATAAATCACCTTGTTAGAAAAGCTGGTTTCAGTGAGACGAAACGGCATGCGTTTAAGCAAAGTGATTTTTTCGAACATCTCCAAATGATCCCAAATTTGCCATACATGATGCCATACGTGTAACAACAAGGAACCCTATCTAAAAAGTGTCAAAAAAGTTTGCCCAACCGTATAGCTCTATCAAAAAGAACCTCACCATGGCGCTAGTATAATTTTGGGCTTAGTTACAAACTTTCGTTACCTAACCTTCAACACGAAACTTGTTTCAAATCACTTTTGGCGTACAAGAAACAAATCCCTCCTTGATTCGAGCACCACATCCTCCAAACTTTGCCGATGCCGATATCGGCATGGTCAGAACGGCTATGCTCGACGCCACTGCTAGGTCACCGTCGGGATGCACCCTCAATCCCGTCCCCTCATTCGATCACTGACACACCAGAGATACCACCGAGGCCAATGCCGAACGTACATGCTGATGCCAATGCCGAACATGCATCCACGCCGATGTGGGCACGGCCACGCCGCCCCGCTATGTTGGACGCCACAGACCACCGCGAGGTCTTTCCCTTCGCCACCACACTCTTCTAGCACCCATCTATACACGCCAGAAAGGAGAGACACTAGTTTTCTCTACATTGCTCGCGTTCGTGTCGGACACGGTCAGTCAAAGTTTTGAGGTAGTCGTCGATGTCGTTGACCATTTCTTCTCTTCTTTGCATGGTTAAATGCGTCTAGTTCATTTCTATCTAATGCGTCTGGTCTCACCTCATGCAGTTCTTTGTGGACGTCGATCTCATCTCGGCACTCCGCAGGCCACCTCCTCCGTGCCATCGCTGTAGAGCTCCGTTTAAAAATCTATTCCTACCCGTGTATTGCCCCTTGTATCAGCGCCATGGCCCACTTGTCATTCGATATACCGAAGCCCCACTCGTGCGTGTTTTGGTCAGGGATACAGCGATGCTTACGGTCAAACAAAGATGGATGGTCTGACGTGTCTTTGCGGGCTCTACGTGGCCCCACTAGTCAGAAGATAACGGTCAACCGTCGGGCAACCGGCCGTTACAGCATCTGTGATGGTTTCAGACAAGGTCTTGGGGAAAACTGAGGAAAAACTAAGGAGCTGGGGAAAACTGAGCACAACTAAGGAACCGAGGGCACGAAAATAGAAATCCCTATTCTCTTTAGCAAGTTTTTCTTCTTTTTCTTCTCTTTCCCACCTAGCATGCAATTCAGCCATCAATCTAATATTTTCATTAATTCGAACTTGGATAGCATTTGTTGTAGCAAATGACTTAATATCTTTATCTTCATTAGGCATAACTTTCAATTTTAAAAGATCAACATCAGCGGCAAGACTATCAACCTTAGAAGCAAGAATATCAATTTTACTAAGCTTTTCTTCAACAGATTTGTTGAAAGCAGTTTGTGTACTAATAAATTATTTAAGCATGACTTCAAGACCAGAGGGTACACTTCTACTATTGTTGTAAGAATTACCATAAGAATTACCATAACCATTACCATTATTAGAAGGATATGGCCTATAGTTGTTACCAGAATTATTCCTATAAGCATTGTTGTTGAAATTATTACTTTTAATGAAGTTCACATCAACATTCTCTTCTTGAGCAACCAATGAAGCTAAAGGAACATTATTAGGATCAACATTAGATCTACCATTCACAAGCATAGACATAATAACATCAATCTTATCACTCAAGGAGGAGGTTTCTTCGACAGAATTTACCTTCTTACCTTGTGGAGTCCTTTTCGTGTGCCATTCAGAGTAATTTATCATCATATCATCAAGAAGCTTTGTTGCCGCGCCTAAGGTGATGGACATAAAAGTACCTCCAGCAGCTGAATCCAATAGGTTCCGCGAAGAAAAATTCAGTCCTGCATAAAAGGTTTGGATGATCATCCAAGTAGTTAGTCCATGGGTAGGGCAATTCTTTACCAAAGATTTCATTCTTTCCCATGCTTGAGCAACATGTTCATTATCCAATTGCTTAAAATTCATAATGCTACTTCTCAAAGATATAATTTTAGCAGGAGGATAATATCTACCAATAAAAGCATCTTTACATTTAGTCCATGAATCAATACTATTCTTAGGCAAAGATAGCAACCAATCTTTAGCTCTTCCTCTTAAGGAGAAAGGAAACAATTTCAGTTTTATAATGTCTCCATCTACATCCTTATACTTTTGCATTTCACAAAGTTCAACAAAATTATTAAGATGGGCAGCAGCATCATTAGAACTAACACCAGAAAATTGCTCTCTCATAACAAGATTTAGTAAAGCAGGTTTAATTTCATAGAATTCTGCTGTAGTAGCAGGTGGAGCAATAGGAGTGCATATAAAATCATTATTATTGGTGCTAGTGAAATCACACAACTTAGTGTTCTCAGGAGTATTCATTTTTAGCAATAGTAAATAAAGCAAACTAAATAAAGTAGAGTAAATGCAAGTAACTAATTTTTTTGTTTTTGATAGAGAGAAAGCAAACAAGACAAATGAAATAAAGTAAAGCAACTATTTTTTTGTGTTTTTGATATAAGAAGCAAACAAGACAGAAAATAAAATAAAGTAAAGCAAGACAATAACAAAGTAAAGAGATTGGATGTGAGAGACTCCCCTTGCAGCGTGTCTTGATCTCCCCGGCAACGGCGCCAGAAAAAGAGCTTGATAACGCGTGAAGCACACGTCCGTTGGGAACCCCAAGAGGAAGGTGTGATGCGTACAGCAGCAAGTTTTCCCTCAGTAAGAAACCAAGGTTATCGAACCAGTAGGAGATGAAGGCCACGTGAAGGTTGTTGGTGAAGGAGTGTAGTGCGGCGCAACACCAGGGATTCCGGTGCCAACGTGGAACCTGCACAACACAACCAAAATACTTTGCCCCAACTGACATAGGCATCCCCAATGGGCCTGCCAAAGATAGTACCCGGGGTTTACTGAAGTCCCACGACTCGAAGAATAAGAAGAATCGGAAGCCCAAGTTGTTATTAAGGAAAGCTAGAGTTGTATTAGGAGATGATGTTTGTAATCTTGCGGGATGAGTTGGAAACCCTCCCGGACTCTGTAACTTGTACAATACGAATCCCTCGGCTCCACCTCCTATATAAGGGGGAGTCGAGGGACAAAGAAAGCATCGAATTTATTGTCAACACAACCCTAGTTTTATATTCGTCGAGTACTTTTCAGCTGAAACCTTCGAGATCTACTTGCCCTCTACATCTAACTAAACCCTAGTCTACAATCCGTAGGCATTGATAAGTTAATACCTTGTCAATTGGCGCCGTCTGTGGGATTTAGAGGCGACAAGGAGCTGATCTCGATGGCACGTTCAAGATCGTCGACTTCATCGGTGGCAAGCAACATCATAGATAGAGGTAAACAGATCGAAACTGGTCTAGTTGATTTTATACCTCACCCGCCCTCCCGTTTGGATGCATATGCGTATCTGGAGGAGCCCATGAAGATGACGTTTGGAAAGTTCCACTTCCGCGTCGAGAAAGAAGGAGCGTATCGTCTCGAAGTTCCGATCTCGTCGGGATTATCGGCGGTTGATCCTGACTTCTCAAACTCAGTATCATCCATTGAGTCAAGCGACGAGGAGATTTCGTCGCCACGCTTCATCGGCAGCAGGGCAAGCGAAAAACTTGCCAAGATCTTCAGCGACATGTCCTTTGAGTCATCTGCGGACTCCTATATAAGCGATGATTCGAGCGACACTGACAGCTTCGACTTCATCGACAAATCCATCTCTATTGGGAAGGTCTTTACCAATCTCTATGATGGTGTCACCAAACCAAGCAAAGTGAAAACTCCAAAATATCATCAAGTTTATGCCATTGGAGAAGCAAATCGCGATCAAGAGGAAACATCGGAGGCTTTCGACGATTTGGGAAATCCCTACGTCGATCCCTCAGATCTAAGGAGAGGTTTGGGCACTAAATATGTCGGGCCCACACCACGTGTCAGAGTCCAACTTCCACAAGCAGTATGGGATAGAGCAACAAGAGCTATGGATGGCTCTGAACCTATGGAGACAACTGCTACGGTCGAAGAATTGCAGGCCTACCAATATAGGCTTGCTCGAGCTGGAAGAGAACTGGAAAAAGAGACAGCTGCTCTGAATAGAAGAAAGGAAGCAGCCTCAGCGTCAAGCAGGCGAAGAGCGGAGTTAAGTCGACAATCAGGAACTTCGGGAGATAGTCATAGAGAAGCTCGGAGGAGAGCAAGATCTCGGCTGCAAAATATACCGGAGGCCGAAAGAGAAACTGTAATCCAAAACCTCGACATGTCCTTCATGTCAATCGACACGAGGGGGAATATTATCCCAAAAACACCGGAAGCAGGGTACATAGCGACACAAGCTTACATCCTGGCGTCCAGACCACCTCCCGGAGATCCAAGAGAAGCATTGTATAACATGGCCATGGCAGGATGTGGCGCCATGGGAGCAGCATTCGCATCTACACCTCCCGAAGGAACTGCAAGGCAAAATAGTCCGAGACCTACCGCAGCAGTACAAGATCCACCGAGAGCAAGTGGAACCAGAGATACAACGACTCAGGCCAGAGTGGATAGAGCGCGACAAGAAAGAAGGGAACGTCGGCATTCACCAGAACTTGCTGAAGAAGATATGTGTGGACTCCCGTGTTTTACACGACGGGTCCGAAAAACTCGAGTTCCATCAGGATTCAAGTTACCCGATAGTTTCAAAAAATTCGATGGCCTGCAAGATCCCGAGGATTGGCTAGTCGATTACCTCGAGACAGTAAAATTGATAGGCGGAACAAGAGCAACAGCCAAGCAGAGCATTCAAATACATCTGAGCGGAGCCGCCAGATCGTGGATAAAGAAGCTTCCCCCAGGTTCCATCGACAGCTGGGAAAGTTTTGAGGATGTGTTTATCAAGAATTTCTGATCAACCTGCAAGAAACCTGCGACACTAGAGGAGCTGAGGTCATGTCGACAAAAGCATGATGAATCAATGAGGAAATACATCCAAAGATGGAATATCATCAAAAACTCGGCAGAAAATATATCCGACGAGAGAGCGATAGATGCGTTTGTAGCAGGAGTTCGACGAGGAGATTTCGTGGAGGACTTGGGAAGGACAAACCCAAGGACAGTATCAGCATTAATGGAAATAGCAAACAGATGGGCAGACGGTGAAGATGCAGTACATAACAAACGACATAGGTCCCCAGAGGAGGACTGCAGTCGAAATTTTCAAAATAGACGCCGATTTCCTCGACAATTCTCAAGTTACGATGCACCCGGCCAATATCGGCTGGTTTTCGAGGAAACAATGGAGGAAACAATAGAGATGATTACCAAAGAAGTAATGCTCAGCAAGGCGATAATAGAGATAACAGGCAAAATAGCGGATCAAGGTTTCAGAGATCTTTCGTAACTCCCGAAGATATGATGAACGGGCCATGCCAGATGCATTTTTATCTCGACAGCAATAGGAAAAGACAATCAGGACATCTGCAGAAAGACTGCCGCAATTTCCAAGCAATGCTGCGGGTCACAGGGATGGCTAATGCTCACGCAGCAAATAGAAACCCCCAAGGGCCCAGGAGCGAGATCCACTTGCCACCCCCTCCCGCGATCACGGATGAAAATCGACATCAGCTCAGAATAGCGGCAGCACCACAACCACCTCCATATGTTGATCCGAACAATAATGGTGCGGTCTCGATGATTCAAAAAGCTAGGCCATCTAATAGGGCTCAGAAGGTAATCTCGCGGCAAGTGTTTATGGCAGAAAAGATGCCTCCACCAACGGTTGAGTACCTAAATTGGTCAGGGCAAGACATTGCTTCACAATAGCGGATCACCCGCAGCAAGTTCCTTGACCAGGGCAATCAGCACTTATCTTACCAGCAGTAATTGCAGGATTCGACGTATCTCGAGTATTTATAGATGGAGGCAGCAGCCTAAACCTCATGTACGCAGATACGCTAAGGAAGATGAACATCTCCTTAGCAAATTTGAAACCAACCGACACACGTTTCCACGGCATCACACCAGAGAAGCCAAGTTACCCATTGGGGAGGATCAATCTCGACGTTCAGTTTGGGACCCGAGAAAATTACAGGATAGAAAGGTTGGAATTCGAAGTTGTCGATTTCCCGTCGCAATATCACGCTTTGTTGGGACGCCCAGCGTATGCCAGGTTTATGGCGGTGCCACACTACACATACCTGCTTTGGAGGTTGCCTGGGCCCAAGGGGCCAATCACAGTCAAAGGAAGCTTCGCGTTAGCCGATAAATGTGACAAGGATTTTCATCGAATATCAGAAACTTTCGGGATGCAAGCGGAGTATGCAGCGTCAAGGCTCATGACTGATTATGATGTGCTGCCAGATGTAGGGAGACCCAACAAGGAGTCAACTTTCAATACCGTAAAAGATTCTAAGGAAGTGCAGATCCACCCGACAGATCCGAAGAAAATGACGTCCATCGCAACAAACATGGACCTCGCATAGGAAAGCGCGCTCGTCAAGTTCCTCCGTGAGCACTGGAAAATCTTCGCATAGTGTCCAGCTGACATGCCAGGAGTACCCAGGGAACTTGCCGAGCACCACCTAAACTTGGATCCAATAGCGAGACCAATCAAACAACCTTTGCGGCGTTTTTCGGAACCAAACCGCAAAGCCATGCTGTCAGAAATTGATCGACTCAGAGAAGCTGGTTTCATCAAAGAAATATCTACAGAGGCCACTTGGGTAGCTAACCCAGTGATGGTGCCGAAGAAAAACACGAAAGTCCTTCGCATGTGTGTCGACTTTACGTGCCTCAATAAACATTGTCCAAAGGATCACTTTCCCCTCCCAAGGATCGACCAAATCATCGACTCCACGGCAGGATGTGAACGTCTTTCCTTCTTGGACACATATTCTGGTTACAACCAGATCAGATTAAAAGAAGATGACGAAGCCAAAACAGCGTTCATCACACCGTATGTCGTATTTTGTTACAGAACAATGCCTTTCGGGTTGAAAAACGCGGGAGCAACATATCAACGGATGATGCAGAAGTGCTTAGCAACACAGATTGGGAAAAATGTACAAGTGTACATCGACGACGTCGTCATCACATCAAAAAAGGGGGCAACATTAATCGAGGACTTGAAGGAAACTTTTGACAACCTCGACAAATTTTGTCTCAAGTTGAATCCGACGAAATGTTCTTTCGGCGTCCCTGCAGGAGAACTTCTCGGGTTCCTAGTTTCAGCGAGAGGGATTGAAGCAAATCCCGAAAAAATCCAAGCTATCGTAACAATGAGGAAGCCAACAAAGTTGAAGGAAATACAACAGTTAACTGGGCGAGTCGCAGCTTTAAGCAGATTCGTCGCCAGGCTGGGAGAAAAGGCGCTACCGTTCTACGCCTTAATCAAACAAGGAGAGAGGTTCCAGTGGAACGAAGAGGCAGATAGGGCCTTCGAGGACCTCAAACGGAAAATTTCGACACCACCAATCTTAGTGGCGCCAAAAGAGAAGGAACCACTCTTGCTATATATTGCGGCTACACCTCAGGTGGTCAGCACGGCGCTAGTTGTCGAAAGAGAAGAAGAAGGAAAACTCCATGGAGTGCAGAGGCCAGTATATTTCATTAGTGAAGTATTATCACCTTCAAAACAGAGGTACCCGCAGTACCAAAAGCTAGCATATGGAGTATTCACAACCGCAAGAAAATTGCGGCACTATTTTTCAGCGCATCCGATAATAGTGGTCAATGAGGCGCCTTTATCCAATATACTCAACAATCCAGAAGCTACAGGCCGTGTCTCCCTTTGGGGAATAGAACTTTCTCCTCGGGACATCACATATGAAAAAAGAAAGGCAATAAAGTCGCAAATTTTACCAGACTTCATCGCAGAGTGGATGGAGTTGCAAAACACAGGACCTCCGGATTTATCGAGAACCTGGACTATGAACTTCGACAGGTCCAAAAGGTTAGAAGGAGATGGAGCAGGCGTGATACTCATATCACCTGAAGGCGACAAATTGAAATATGTCTTGCGGATGACGTTCCCAAACGCATCTAATAATGAGGCAGAATATGAAGCTCTTATACATGGGATGAAGATGGCGAAAGCCTGCGGCGCAACTCGATTAAAAATATTTGGCGACTCACAATTGGTGGCTCAGCAAGTCATGAACCAATGCGATGCAGTCAATGATAGCATGGTGGCGTACAAAGAGATGTATAATGAGCTGGAGAAGCTGTTTGATGGATGCGAAGTAAACCACATCAGTAGGTTGAGCAATGATGAAGCTGACGTTCTTGCAAACATCGGGTCGCAATGCCTCGCAATCCCTCCAGGTGTGTTCTGGGAGGAGATAACAGAAAGATCCACAAAGCCGAAGAAATCAGCAAAAAAGGAGAAGAACGAGAAACCCTCGGGGACTTAGAAAGAAACATTGGAAGAAGAAGAGGAACAGGATCTAGTACTGATGGTGCAAATCCCATGGATACAGGCGTACATATCATATATCCTAAGAAAAACAATACCCGACGATCCAGTTGAAGCAAGGCGAGTTATCAGATGATCCAAAGCTTTCACGGTGGTTAAAGGGGAGTTGTACAAACGAAGTATTTCGGGTGTGTTACAAAGATGCGTCACACCCGAAGAAGGAAGGATAATTCTGAAGGACGTGCACGAAGGAGTATGTGGTCATCACGCAAGTAGTTGAGCTATTGCAGCCAAGGTTTTTCAAGCTGGATTTTACTGGTTGACAGCAATCGAGGACGCGAAAGAAATCGTGCGCACGTGCGACGCATGCCAGAGATTTGCCGCAAAACCCCACTCTCCGGTGGCGGAATTGATGCCCATACCCTTATCTTGGCCCTTTGCTCAGTGGGGACTCGACATGGTGGGAAATTTACACAAAGCCTCGCCAGGAGGATACGAGTATATGCTCGTTGCGGTCGACAAATTTACCAAGTGGATAGAAGCAAAACCGATAAATTCACCGGATGCAGCGTCAGCAATAAAATTCGTGAAGAGCATTGTTTTTCGGTTTGGAGTACCTCATAGCATCGTCACGGACAACGGCCGTAACTTCACATCCAAGGAATTCAAGGCGTACTGTGCAGAGGTAGGCATCAAATTGCACTTCGCGTCAGTTGCACATCCTCAAACCAATGGTCAAGTCGAGAAAGCCAACGGTATCATCTGCAATGGCATCAAGAAGCGTTTGTTAGGGCCACTGGAAAAAGCTCGACACACTTGGCCAGAAGAGCTGCCAAGCGTGTTATGGAGCATCCGAACAACGCCAAATACAGCGACACATGTGACTCCGTTTTTCCTGGTCCATGGGGCAGAGGTAGTGCTGCCGATAGAAATAGAGCACGACTCTCCAAGAGTCATGGAATACAATGAAGAAACTTCCAGAAGATCATTGGAAGACGACGTTGACGCACTCGACGAAGCTCGTGATGAAGTACTGTCAAGGGTCACTAAATATCAGCAAGACCTCAAAAATTACCACAGTCGACATTTGCGACCAAGGTCATTTCAAGTTGGAGACCTAGTTTTGCGACTCAATCAAGAGCGTACTGAAAAACTCGAGTCGCCATGGCTTGGCCCTTACGTCGTTACAGAAGTCATCGAAGGAGGAGTGTACAGGATTAAGGACAAGAAGACAGGGACTCCCGAGAAAAACCCCTGGAACGTGGCACAGTTAAGGCGTTTTTACGCTTAGTGTCAAAATATAGTCCTCCTTGTAAAAATAGAATGTACTGAAACGCCCGCGAGTTTTCAGACGCACTCTTTTCCTTTTTCGGGGCACCGAGTGGGGCCGGGAAAGGTTTTTAATGAGGCGGGCTCGCGGTGCTGCAATATAATAAAGATAGTGGAGATATATATCTTTTCCTTTGACATGCTCAAGAGTTTACGCCTTGAAGTTACAATATATATACAATATAGATGAGTTTAGCTGACAAAGTTATTTCGCCTTGGCACCAAATACCTCGCCAAATAAAGCGAAGATACAAAATAGCAATCAAAACAGAGCAAAACACTCGGGGGCTAGTACCCGAAAATATAGTCAATAAAAGATCGGTTGCCTTGGTTTAAAAACCTCGCATACACGATAAAAATACACCTCTGAAATACTCGGGGGCTGGATGAAGGAAAATAAACATATTCTTTGGCTTTACAATAGAGAATATGTTTATAACACACAAGATGCAATTCCTGAGAAAGTTCGACAAGTTACAAGGAAAAATATCAATCCCTACCCAATATACTATCTATGGACAACCCTTTGTTATTTGCAGCAGTCGTCGTATGTTCGGCATAACTTCCTTTGACAAAGAATTCAGAGTCCATCCGAAGAAGCTCGTCCATCATTTCCTTGGCTACAGGAGTTACAATATCGTTGATCTTGTCAATGTTCCTCTTTCTCTTCGACTGCTTAGCCAGGCACTTGGAGACAATCGTCGTCAGGTCTAATTTTCGGTAGCAGATCTGTATCATAATCATGGCGAACCTTGCTCCAGCAGACAGTTGAGCTCGCACAAAGTTATGAATACGAGGAGCATCCCAAAATTTTTCTATGAGACCAAGAAGAGTATCGGGTGCCTCGTTCCGAGGAAACATTGTCTTATACACCAGGGACAAGGTCCTAGTGCAGAAATCAAGGAATTCGCGAACCTGACAGGCGCGGTCCTGAAACCTAACAATCTGTCGGGTACATTCTGGAGTGGCCCAGAAAAGAGACCCATGGTCAAGAGAAAGATTAACGAGGAGATTGGTCCTTGTGTTCACCCTCTCGTCTTCAGCAGCAGTATCAAGGAAAGAACCTATTTGGCGACGGCATAGGAATTTCAGAGAAAAGACCAAACAAGAAGACAGAGGAAGTGTTGATTTGGAAAAGCATACCTGACATATCTGTACTGGCTTCATTCATTAAATCTAGCATTAAATTCTCTCGAGCGGCTGCCTTTTCAGCCTCAGAAACGGCGGTTTCCTTAGCAGCTATGGCTTCTCGAGCTTGCTGGAGTGCAAATTCCTCTTTTTCGGATGCCTTGCGAGCTTGCTCCATCATCACAAGTGTTTGCTTCTTCGCATATTGAAGTTGTCGACGAAGTTCTTCCAACTCTTGAGCTAAATTTTTACTCGAGGAATCTTCACCAAGTTCAGTATCAACACGCATTTTCTTCGAGAGAGAGGAGGCAGGGAAAACATCGGAAGGACGAGGAGTTGCAGAATAGTTGTCAAAAATCAACTGAAAATAAAGATTTTTCGACATCAATCATCCAGCAAGCATAGATTTCCATTAAAACTCGAAACATGTACATTGCCATTACAAAAAACAAGAGGTCACTACTGGACTACTGAAGCAGTTGTCGCCGAAACTACTAAGGCGACAGCATCAAAAGATAGAACTAAAAAACAAGAGGACAGGGTGATCTACTTGACCTCCGGCTTCGATGTGCTTGGAGCAGGAGTTGGTTTAACACCAAGGAAAGATAGAATTGGTTTGGAGGGAGGCTTGGCAGCTTTAATCAGAGATTGCCACTTTTTCGTCTCCATCTCCCTTATGTCGCCAACTTTGGTCCAGTCGACGTTTTGTTGGCTATCCGCAATCAGCGCAATTGTGCCCTCAACGCCAATCTTCAGGCCCTCTTGGCGAAGTTTAAGCCCAGGATCTTCTGGCACATTGAACGCCTTGGCAAGAGCGACGAAGGTATTGGGCTCCTCTTTCTTCGGGAAGAAATAGGGGAAAAGCTTCGACAGACCTGCTTCAGCGTCAGCAAGGCCTTCGCGTGCTTCATCCCCATGAATTTCAAGAAGAGTCAGCGAGTCGAGCAGCTCGTCGCCTACAGGACCATCCACCTCATAGTCTTGATGAGTTCTCCCTGAAGACAAAACAACGGATAGCTCGTAAATAAAATGCTTGGAAAATGTGAAGTAACTCGAGAGAAACAGAAGGGATCAAAATACTTACTAACAAAACGTCGACACTGCGATTCTAGGCGACTGAGGATCTCTGTCTCTCGAGCAGATTGCTCGGATATATTTTCACTCAAAGAAGTTTCCGCGTCATGAAGTCTCTTACGAAGATCTTCGACGGCGGCAGCATCTGCTTCAGCCTTTTTGCGAGCTTTTTCGCTCTGCTCTAACTTAGCAGCAAGAGCGTTAGCACGCTTATTGGCTTCCGCAAGTTGTCCTGACAAAATACGTGACAATTAAATGTTTTGACAAAAATAGTGGAGTGAATGCAACAAAGGAGACGGATGAAGATAGTACCTTCCAGTTTCGTGCTATGATCACGATACCCGATGAATTGGGTACCAAGACGGATAAATTCCTTCATTAAAGGCTGAAAGGAGGACCAAAAGAAAAATAAGTCAATATAGCTAGTCTGGAGTCGACAGCATATCGTAAGAAAAAAAGCAGAGATAAAAACACTGAAAGGCTCGGCACGTGAGCAAAAAAGAGAAGATTGAAACACTTACATCATCTAATGAAGGTGTCGAAGAGTCACCAGGGAACATGATGGTTTCCTTGGATGGCTCGACCCTTGCCCTCTTTGGCGAAGAGGCACGGGGGCTCGCAGGTGGAGTCGAATGCTCCACGTTTTGTTGAGGAGGCGAAGTTTCCTCCCCATCTCGCTGAGTTTCGGACACAACTAAAGTACGCGACGTACTCGTTCGAGCAGCCGCGTCAGTAGGTTGTTCCTCTTCCTCGTCATCACTACAACAAAAATGGCGGCAGTATAAGAAGCAAGATAGACAAGAAACGTCAAAACAAAAAAAGTACAGAGTAAGAAGTAACTTACGAGATGACGAGGGCATCAGTATATGGATTGAAAGTTGCCTTCCTATCTGAAGGCTCAGCTTCTTCGGCTTTGGAGGTACCGGAATCTTTGAATTCATCCCTTTTCCTCTTCATCCTTGGAGAAGCGTGAGGAAGAGAGTGTGTCGAGGCAGTGGCTTCTGACTCAGCGGAAGCCGCGGATTTGTGGGAACCCACGACTTCAGTGGCAGGGCGCGAGGTGCCTTGGTTGTCATCGTCGACAACGGTACGGTCCTCAACTTCTCAACCTTCAGGAAGAGGAGGAAGAGAAACAAGGACAGGGTGGTCCTGAGAAAAAAAGAAAGAACGTCGACAAAAAGGTGTTAACAAGATAGTAGTCGACAAATAATAAACTCGAGGAGGCAATATAGCAATTAAAAGGGAAAAATTACCTCGGGAAGGGGATTGGCGCTACTATATGGCGCAATACGGCAAGAACTTGGAACTGAATCCTTCTTGTTGAGCGATGAGATTTTGCGGATAAGCTTTTCAAAATCCTTCAAAGGAAGATCTTTTGAGAGCTTATCGACATCTTTTTCACCAGCGTACTTCCAGAAGGGGTTTTTGCGAGCTTGAAGAGGTTGCACTCTAGTCCTAAGGAAATAAGCGGTAATCTCAATACCCGAAAGTTCCTTGCCGCGGGTGTTTTGTAGCTCGTGGATGCGAGTCATCAACGCCTCTGTCGCCAACTTCTCAGCATCAGTAGCTTCAGCATCCCAAGAACGGCGGCGAAGGATTTTGGTTTCTCCGTCAAAAGGGGCGATGTTTTCCTCCACTGGTTTAGAGATTTCTTCATGGATGTACAGCCACTTCTTCCGCCAACCTTGGACGAAGTCGGGAAATTTGACATCGAAATATTCGACATTAGAACGAACACAGATAACAACGCCGCCAGTGTTATAGGCGACGTTGTGAGAGCCATTACGACGGATGCAGAACATGCGCTTCCACAGAGCCCAATTGGGTTGGACCCCGAGGAAGCACTCACATAGTGTGATAAAAATCGAGATGTGGAGGATGGAATTGGGCGTCAGATGATGTAACTGAAGCCCATAGACAAAAAGGAGACCACGGAGAAACTCGTGGATTGGGGGAGAAAGCCCTCGGATGAGGTGATCAACGAAACTAACCCGATAGTCGATTGGAGGCTTCGGGTAGCTCTCCTCCTTGGGGAATTGGAGCGAGTCCTCCTTCTTGCTGAATCCCATCTTCCTCACCAGGTTGATGTCTTGGGCAGAGATCTTGGATCTCTCCCACTCGGCGCTTCCCAGATCTGTTGTCATCATCTTCGAATCCGGTGTGCTATGCCTAGTCAAACGAATGCGTGGCGGCATCAATGGACTTGGCGGCGAAGGATGTGAGAGTGGTTGAGCGCTTGAAGCAAGGGAAGCAATGGAGGATGTGCAGAGGAGGAGTAGAGATGCGGCGCGAGCGAAAGTGTTGAAGGAGGAAGACGATGGCTTTATGTAGTGGTGCGGCGAGTCGACGCAACCGTTGGATGGAAAAATTATGATGCAGATGGTAAACACGTGGACAAGGGGTAAAAATGGATTTTTACTGAGAAGTGAACGGACAGGCGATACAGTATGAGTGCCAGAAAAAGCGGAGGTCGTGTGTCCCCCACTTGCACGATGTGTCCATTGGATAGGCAGTTTGGACCCACGAGACAGAGAGAGAGGTAGTTTTCGCACGTTCCCAATATAGTAATCTTGGCTATCGTCAGCAATGATGTCACCTTGGTAAAGGGAAAAGTTCGACTATGAAGCCTGGTACAATTATCGACAACGGAGGATTGTTGATTATTTCGAGAGCCTTTGATCAAATACAAAGTTTTTTTTTGCCCAAATGCTCGGGGGCTACTTTGGAAAAAATGAAAAGTTTGAGAAAGACAAAATAGAAATGGTATGAGCCTATGATCAAATACAAAATATTTGCTCATAGCCTCGGGGGCTACTCCCATCGGGAGCGCTATTCGCGCACCCGAGAGATTTGAAAATTTTGGGAGAGAAAGAAAATATAGCGGCATAAAGTATGGAGCCTACACCCAAGCACAAGTCCTTGGCTGTAGCCTCGGGGGCTACTCCCATCGGGAACGCTGTTCGCGTACCCGATGAAATTATAAAAAGGAAAGATAGAAGGACAAGAGAGAATATTTCGAGTTAAAGTAACTCTACATATACTCCCATCGGGGGAGCAATATAAGTCATCTGTTGACTCAATAAAATGTGCCATTCCAACAGCCGAATAAGCACTCGACAATATATTCTCAGAACGCCAAAGTTGCGAAAAATTTCTGAATGCCGCAAAATTTTGCGAAGGTAAGACCCCAGATCCGTTCTGAGTGGCGTGGCGCCGTCTCTGACGTCGGTTTGCTACTTCTATCCGTATCAACAGATACGAAGAAAAATCCTAACGGACGCGTTAGGTACCCGATAAATATGACTGGGACTCGACAGAATGGTAAGACCTTAAGCGGCACCTGTCGAAGTTTACACCAGTATCCCGAGATCATGTCCGGGGACGTGGTCTTGAAGTAGGTTTTTGCAGATTGCCACTAGAGCAGTTAACTAGTACCTGATCCGTCAGATGAACTAGCCCCAGTTACCATTATCCCTGTACAATATAGAAATTCATATGAAGAAATATAGAGAAGTTTAAAGTTGTAGAGTAAATATAAACAGGGGAGATTTTCCCTGACTCTGCGATTCAAGCAAAATCTCGGGGGCTACTGACATAGGCATCCCCAATGGGCCTGCCAAAGATAGTACCCGGGGTTTACTGAAGGCCCACGACTCGAAGAATAAGAAGAATCGGAAGCCCAAGTTGTTATTAAGGAAAGCTAGAGTTGTATTAGGAGATGATGTTTGTAATCTTGCGGGATGAGTTGGAAACCCTCCCGGACTCTGTAACTTGTACAATACGAATCCCTCGGCTCCACCTCCTATATAAGGGGGAGTCGAGGGACAAAGAAAGCATCGAATTTACTGTCAACACAACCCTAGTTTTATATTCGTCGAGTACTTTTCGGCTGAAACCTTCGAGATCTACTTGCCCTCTACATCTAACTAAACCCTAGTCTACAATCCGTAGGCATTGACAAGTTAATACCTTGTCACCAACTTAACAGTGAGGTTGTCAATCTCACCGGCTTGCTGTAAACAAAGGATTAAACGTATGGTGTGGAGAATGATGTTTGCTTGTAGAAAACAACAGAGAACAGAGATTGCAGTAGATTGTATTTCAGATGTAAAAGAATGGACCGGGGTCCACAGTTCACTAGTCGTGTCTCTCCAATAAGAAATAGCATGTTGGGTGAACAAATTACAGTTGGGCAATTGACAAATAGAGAATCATATACATATCATGATGACTACTATGAGATTTAATCAGGGCATTACGACAAAGTACATAGACCGCTATCCAGCATGCATCTATGCCTAAAAAGTCCACCTTCGGGTTAGCATCCGCACCCCTTCCAGTATTAAGTTGCAAACAACAGACAATTGCATTAAGTATGGTGCGTAATGTAATCAACACAAATATCCTTAGACAAAGCATTGATGTTTTATCCCTAGTGGCAACAGCACATCCACAACCTTAGAACTTTCTATCACTGTCCAGATTCAATGGAGGCATGAACCCACTATCGAGCATAAATACCCCCTCTTGGAGTTACAAGTATCAACTTGGCCAGAGCCTCTACTAGCAACGGAGAGCATGCAAGAACATAAACAACACATATATGATAGATTGATAATCAACTTGACATAGTATTCAATATTCATCGGATCCCAACAAACACAACATGTAGCATTACAAATAGATGATCTTGATCATGATAGGCAGCTCACAAGATCTAACATGATAGCACAAGAGGAGAAGACAACCATCTAGCTACTGCTATGGACCCATAGTCCAAGGATGAACTACTCACGCATCAATCCGGAGGCGGGCATGGTGATGTAGAGCCCTCCGGTGATGATTCCCCTCTCCGGCAGGGTGCCGGAGGCGATCTCCTGAATCCCCCGAGATGGGATTGGCGGCGGCGTCTCTGGAACTTTTTCCGCATCGTGGCTCTGGGTAATAGTATTTTCGCGACGGAGAGTTTAAGTAGGCGGAAGGGCAGAGTCGGTGGAGGCACGGGGGCCCCACACCATAGGCCGGCGCGGGCCCCTCCTTGGCCGCGCCGCCCTATGGTGAGGGCACCTCGTGGCCCCACTTCGTATCCTCTTCGGTCTTCTGGAAGCTCCGTGGAAAAATAAGACCCTGGACGTTCGTTTCGTCCAATTCTGAGAATATTTCCTGTGTAGGATTTCTGAAACCAAAAATAGCACAAAACAGGAACTGGCGCTTCGGCATCTCGTTAATAGGTTAGTGTCGGAAAATGCATATAAATGATGTAAAGTGTGTTTAAAACATGTGAGTATTGTCATAAAACTAGCATGGAACATAAGAAATTATAGATACGTTTGAGACGTATCACTCATCACTTCCGATGAGGTTGAAAGAACATGGAGACCCCATGTGTGGTTTTGGTAATTAATGACAATCCCTATGGACTAATGTTTATTGAATTATATTTGTAGGAGTTGTCCATAGGCAATGTTTGAACCATATGTTGGATTCAAGGTTGCAAATAGAATAATATGATGAAGATCAAGTGATAAGCATGTCTTGAAGAAGAAGATTGAGTGATCTCTCAAGTGTATCTTCAAGACATCAACAAGATGGAGAAAGAAGGAATGGTGTGCAAGTTTAAGATGAACCGTCCCGATGAGATCATGAGCTTGAGCTTGTCATCCATATGTTTCATGGATATGTGAAGATGCGCCGAATAAGAATCTCTCTGATAGTAGATTATGTGGGAACACTCGCAAGACTTCATCAAGCAAGCACAATCAAGAAAGGCGTTCCATCTTGTTGCGGTCAAGATCGTCATCATTAAGCTCAAGTGGAATGCGCAAGGTTAAGGTTTGGTCTTGATAGGGTTTCTTTCTTACCGGTCTCGTGGTTTAGTTAGGAGACCAGGTTATAGATTAGTTGCCACACTATCAAGGGGCTCTCGAGTGAGTAACTCGGTCGTATCATTTAGAGAGAGGTCAAACCTTTGCATCCTTGCATCATCTTTCTTAGTTGTTATTTGTACCTTATCCATATGGTGTTTTAGAGCTTCTGCTTATTCTGATGACAAGCTCTAGTTTATCAAAAACAGATTCCACATGAAATAGTTGTTGCGTTTTCGATATTGGAGTTTTTCCCGCTTCTTTGTATTGAGAGGTTTCACCTATAAATTCATGAAAAAAATCTATCCCACATGTTATTAAGATTTTATCTCTTTGTGGGCTAGCTCTTTTCATCTTATTTACAACTAAATTGGTTTCATCTAAATCCGAGTTTTCAAACTCAAGTTGTTGCAATTTCCTTATTGGAGGTGTTACCGGTTTAGCTCTTATGGATAGGTTAAAACTTTCCCCTTTTGATCTTATACTCCTTGGTTGGACTACGGTGTTTTCCTGCATGATCTTGTAAATATTTTTGTTGTGATTCTAACGAGCCCAAAATCACCAAATTCGGAGTCCGGATGTGAAAATGACGATGTTTTCGGTGTGGTGTGTGCTGCTGGCCGGACTGGTCCGGCCACGGGCCAGCCTTAGTCCGGCCAGGGTCCAGGGAGCACAAAAATTGTGCCCGGAACAGTCCGGACATGGTTAGACGAGTCCGGCCGGCCAGATTAGTCCGGCCAAGCCCTGAAGGTCCGGCTGGGGGGTGTTTTTGGGTGCGTTTTCAACGGTTAGATTCCATTTTGGGCCATATATAACCCCTTCTTCCACATTGAGTTGGTTGCTTCTTATACTCTCTCTCTACTCCATTGTTGACCTTGAGAAGCTTCCTCTCCCTCTAATCCCTCCATGATTCTTGCTCATATTTGAGGAAAAGATAGAGAAGATCTACATCTACATCTTGACCAAACAAATTCCTCTCTTTGTGAGGGAAATCCTTTAGATCTAGATCTTGGAGAAATTTGGTGTTTCTCCTCTTATTTGTTCTTCCTCTCTTATTCCCCCAATAGCTTTTGTAGCTTTGTTGGAATTCGAGAGAGAAGGACTTGAGCATCTTTGTGGTGTTCTTGCCATTGCATTTGGTGCATCGGTTTGACTTCTCCGCGGTGATACGTGGAGGTGAAAGTTCGTGAGATATTCACTTCGGGAGCTTGTTCCCGGATCTTGTTCCTCATGGGTCTTTGGACCCTAGATGGCTTAGTGGTCTTTGTGGTCTTCTTGGGGACTCCATTTAAGTTGTGGAGATTCTTCAAGGGCAAGACCTTTGTGGTGATTTATTGGGAGCCTCTAATTAAGTTGTGGAGATAGCCCCAAGCTTTGTGCGGGTTCGGTGACCACCCTAAGGTTTCATAGTGGATCGAGGACATCCCTTCTAGTGGGAATTCTCGAGGAGAATACGGAGGCCCTCGTGCATTTGGAGTGACTTGTCCTCCACACCGCTCCAACGGAGAGTAGCACTCGCAAGAGTGTGAACTTCAGGATACATCGTTGTCTCCGCATCACTTCTGTTATTCCTATACCCGAGCTCTTTACTTATGCACTTTACTTTGTGATAGCCTTCGTGCTTGAAGTTATATATCTTGCTATCACATATTTGCTTTAATTGCTTAGAATAAGTCGTTGGTGCACATAGGTGAACCCTAGTTATATAGGTTTTGTGCTTGACAAATTAAACGCTAGTTTTATTCCGCATTTGTTAAGCCATATTCGTAAAAGTTTTAAACCTCCTATTCACCCCCCTCTAGGCGGCATCTGTGTCCTTTCAATTGGTATCAGAGCCCGGTCTCTCACTATAGGCTTTACCGCCTCGAGAGTAAGGATGTCGGCTAGAGATTTAGTGCATGATCACACTTTTATATTTGATGGCACAAATTATGATGTTTGGAAAATTCGCATCTTAGTCATTTTCGGGCCATTGACCCTCATATGGAGCGAATTATAGATATAGGTTTTTCTCCTCCGATGGATTCCCAAAATCTATCTTTAGAGGATGAGAAAAATTTATATCTCAATGCTCAAGCTTCTAACGTGCTTGTTCATGCTTTGAGCAATGTAGATATTCTTGCAATCTTGCCTTTCCGGAGCGCTCATGATTGGACAAAGCTTCAAGAAAAATATGATGTGTCCAACATTATTGAGGATGATTGTATTCCCTCCACTTCCGGGCGTGATGAACTTTCATCCACTTCACCATTGTGTTTCTAGACATAAGGAAATGCCAAGGTGAGTGGTAATGATAATGGCAATGTTGAGGGTGATCCTATTTTTGATGATCCTTCATCTCTATCTCATTGCAATGCTTTATCTTTGGACTTAAACACATCTAGCACTATAAATGATTCACATGCTTGTGTTGATAGTCCTTGCATACCATGTATTAAATGCTCATCTAAATGCCATGGTGATATGCTTGCTATTTCTTGTCGCCATAATATAAATGCTTCTATTTCCTCTAGTTGTTGTGCGTCTAATAATGTAGAGGAAACCGAAGAATCCATTGGCAATGACAAGATCTTGAATGGAGCTTCAAGTAGCTCTTCTTCTCCATCATCTCAAGTTTCTCATATATGCCTTATGGCCAAAGCTTCTACGGTATCTCATACCTCGGAAGCTAATCTTTCTCATAATGATGAAGATGAAGTACATGAAGAAGAAGAAGAGGAATTGATTGCCTCTTTACATGACAAGGGTGAGGTTGTTCATCGCGCTCTTTGCAAAAATAAAATTGCTTGCTCTAAATTTGTTGAAATCTTAGTGAAGATCTTCCACGCCGCCGACCTTCTCCGCCACCACCGGCACCGCCGCGCGCCATAGGTCAATAGGCCGCATTTTGCTTATAGCTAGGTAGCGCTTGCCGGTGTAAGTATCGATTAGCTTCAATTCCGAACAATGTAAGTATCGATGCTCAATCGGAGCATCTATGTCATCTAGAACTATGATCATCACCTAAATTTACCCGCGCCATTTCGAATTCCCCTTTTCAGTTCTATTTTACGGTTTCTATTCTGCGCCACTGCGAAATTCGACAGAACTTACGTTTTCGGTGCACTGAACTCCACTTTTTCAGTTCGCGGTTTTTCGGGCTCTACTAGAGCATCTCTAACAGAGCCCGTAAATCCCGCCGGAACTGAACTTTTCCGGCGGATTTACGGGTTCGGGCCGAAACGCGCGCAGATCAGCGCCTGAATAGATGGGCCGGCCTGAATCGGAAGTTCGGGGGTCCGAGAAAGTCACCGCATGACCCCTATTAAAAGGGTTCGCGGAGGGGAGTTCGGTTCGCAAACCCTACTCCCTCCGTCGCTCCTCTCCCGCCGCCGCCGCCTGCGTCCACTCCGACGAGTGATTCCGGACGCTCCGCCGCCGCACCGCCGCACCGCCGCTTCGGCCAGCTCCCCTCCGTCTGGAATGACGCGTGCAAGACGCGTGGGTAGGGGAGGTGGTCGATCCGTCGCCGGAAGGTCAACTCGGGGTCCGCCGGGTGCACGGGCGTCGCCGGAGCTCGCCAGGCGTAGGTGCTCCAACGAAGCGTGGAAGAGGGCCGGCCGGAAGTGGCCGGAGATGATGGCGTATCTCCAAGCGCGCGTGGGGGAGGCGCCGGAAGGAGAAGAGGAGGCACCCCCGCTGCCGACGCGTGCAGCCCTCCTCTGCCGGTGACAAGGTATTAACTTGTCAATGCCTACGGATTGTAGACTAGGGTTTAGTTAGATGTAGAGGGCAAGTAGATCTCGAAGGTTTCAGCCGAAAAGTACTCGACGAATATAAAACTAGGGTTGTGTTGACAGTAAATTCGATGATTTCTTTGTCCCTCGACTCCCCCTTATATAGGAGGTGGAGGCGAGGGATTCGTATTGTACAAGTTACAGAGTCCGGGAGGGTTTCCAACTCATCCCGCAAGATTACAAACGTCATCTCCTAATACAACTCTAGCTTTCCTTAATAACAACTTGGGCTTCCGATTCTTCTTATTCTTCGAGTCGTGGGCCTTCAGTAAACCCCGAGTACTATCTTTGGCAGGCCCATTGGGGATGCCTATGTCAGTAGCCCCCGAGATTTTGCTTGAATCGCAGAGTCAGGGAAAATCTCCCCTGTTTATATTTACTCTACAACTTTAAACTTCTCTATATTTCTTCATATGAATTTCTATATTGTACAGGGATAATGGTAATTGGGGCTAGTTCATCTGACGGATCAGGTACTAGTTAACTGCTCTAGTGGCAATCCGCAAAAACCTACTTCAAGACCACGTCCCCGGACATGATCTCGGGATACTGGTGAAAACTTCGACAGGTGCCGCTTAAGGTCTTACCATTCTGTCGAGTCCCAGTCATATTTATCGGGTACCTAACGCGTCCGTTAGGATTTTTCTTCGTATCTGTTGATACGGATAGAAGTAGCAAACCGACGTCAGAGACGGCGCCACGCCACTCAGAACGGATCTGGGGTCTTACCTTCGCAAAATTTTGCGGCATTCAGAAATTTTTCGCAACTTTGGCGTTCTGAGAATATATTGTCGAGTGCTTATTCGGCTGTTGGAATGGCACATTTTATTGAGTCAACGGATGACCTATATTGCTCTCCCGATGGGAGTATATGTAGAGTTACTTTAACTCGAAATATACTCTCTTGTCCTTCTATCTTTCCTTTTTATAATTTCATCGGGTACGCGAACAGCGTTCCCGATGGGAGTAGCCCCCGAGGCTACAGCCAAGGACTTGTGCTTGGGTGTAGGCTCCATACTTTATGCCGCTATATTTTCTTTCTCTCCCGAAATTTTCAAATCTCTCGGGTGCGCGAACAGCGCTCCCGATGGGAGTAGCCCCCGAGGCTATGAGCAAATATTTTGTATTTGATCATAGGCTCATACCATTTCTATTTTGTCTTTCTCGAACTTTTCATTTTTTCCAAAGTAGCCCCCGAGCATTTGGGCAAAAAAAACTTTGTATTTGATCAAAGGCTCTCGAAATAATCAACAATCCTCCGTTGTCGATAATTGTACCAGGCTTCATAGTCGAACTTTTCCCTTTACCAAGGTGACATCATTACTGACGATAGCCAAGATTACTATATTGGGAACGTGCGAAAACTGCCTCTCTCTCTGTCTCGTGGGTCCAAACTGCCTATCCAATGGACACATCGTGCAAGTGGGGGACACATGTCCTCCGCTTTTTCTGGCACTCATACTGTATCGCCTGTCCGTTCACTTCTCAGTAAAAATCCATTTTTACCCCTTGTCCACGTGTTTACCATCTGCATCATAATTTTTCCATCCAACGGTTGCGTCGACTCGCCGCACCACTACATAAAGCCATCGTCTTCCTCCTTCAGCACTTTCGCTCACGCCGCATCTCTACTCCTCATCTGCACATCCTCCATTGCTTCCCTTGCTTCAAGCGCTCAACCACTCTCACATCCTTCGCCGCCAAGTCCATTGATGCCGCCACGCATTCGTTTGACTAGGCATAGCACGCCGGAGTCGAAGATGATGACAACAGATCTGGGAAGCGCCGAGTGGGAGAGATCCAAGATCTCTACCCAAGACATCAACCTGCTGAGGAAGATGGGATTCAGCAAGAAGGAGGACTCGCTCCAATTCCCCAAGGAGGAGAGCTACCCGAAGCCTCCAATCGACTATCGGGTTAGTTTCGTTGATCACCTCATCCGAGGGCTTTCTCCCCCAATCCACGAGTTTCTCCGTGGTCTCCTTTTTGTCTATGGGCTTCAGTTACATCATCTGACGCCCAATTCCATCCTCCACATCTCGATTTTTATCACACTATGTGAGTGCTTCCTCGGGGTCCAACCCAATTGGGCTCTGTGGAAGCGCATCTTCTGCATTCGTCGTAATGGCTCTCACAACGTCGCCTATAACGTTGGCGGCATTGTTATCTGTGTTCGTTCTGATGTCGAATATTTCGATGTCAAATTTCCCGACTCCGTCCAAGGTTGGCGGAAGAAGTGGCTGTACATCCATGAAGAAAGCTCTAATCCAGTGGAGGAAAACATCGCCCCTTTTGACGGAGAAACCAAAATCCTTCGCCGCCGTTCTTGGGATGCTGAAGCTACTGATGCTGAGAAGTTGGCGACAGAGGCGTTGATGACTCGCATCCACGAGCTACAAAACACCCGCGGCAAGGAACTTTCGGGTATTGAGATTACCGCTTATTTCCTTAGGACTAGAGTGCAACCTCTTCAAGCTCGCAAAAACCCCTTCTGGAAGTACGCTGGTGAAAAAGATGTCGATAAGCTCTCAAAAGATCTTCCTTTGAAGGATTTTGAAAAGCTTATCCGCAAAATCTCATCGCTCAACAAGAAGGATTCAGTTCCAAGTTCTTGCCGTATTGCGCCATATAGTAGCACCAATCCCCTTCCCGAGGTAATTTTTCCCTTTTAATTGCTATATTGCCTCCTCGAGTTTATTATTTGTCGACTACTATCTTGTTAACGCCTTTTTGTCGACGTTCTTTCTTTTTTTTCTCAGGACCACCCTATCCTTGTTTCTCTTCCTCCTCTTCCTGAAGATGGAGAAGTTGAGGACCGTACCGTTGTCGACGATGACAACCAAGGCACCTCGCGCCCTGCCACTGAAGTCGCGGGTTCCCACAAATCCGCGGCTTCCGCTGAGTCAGAAGCCACTGCCTCGACACACTCTCTTCCTCACGCTTCTCCAAGGATGAAGAGGAAAAGGGATGAAGTCAAAGATTCCGGCACCTCCAAAGCCGAAGAATCTGAGCCTTCAGATAGGAAGGCAGCTTTCAATCCATATACTGATGCCCTCGTCAGCTCGTAAGTTACTTCTTACTCTGTACTTTTTTGTTTTGACATTTCTTGTCTATCTTGCTTCTTATACTGCCGCCATTTTTGTTGTAGTGATGACGAGGAAGAGGAACAACCTACTGACGCGGCTGCTCGAACGAGTACGTCGCGTACTTTAGTTGTGTCCGAAACTCAGCGAGATGGGGAGGAAACTTCGCCTCCTCAACAAAACGTGGAGCATTCGACTCCACCTGCGAGCCCCCGTGCCTCTTCGCCAAAGAGGGCAAGGGTCGAGCCATCCAAGGAAACCATCATGTTCCCTGGTGACTCTTCGACACCTTCATTAGATGATGTAAGTGTTTCAATCTTCTCTTTTTTGCTCACGTGCGGAGCCTTTCAGTGTTTTTATCTCTGCTTTTTTTCTTACGATATGCTGTCGACTCCAGACTAGCTATATTGACTTATTTTTCTTTTGGTCCTCCTTTCAGCCTTTAATGAAGGAATTTATCCGTCTTGGTACCCAATTCGTCGGGTATCGTGATCATAGCACGAAACCGGAAGGTACTATCTTCATCCATCTCCTTTGTTGCATTCACTCCACTATTTTTGTCAAAACATTTAATTGTCGCGTATTTTGTCAGGACAACTTGCGGAAGCCAATAAGCGTGCTAACACTCTTGCCGCTAAGTTAGAGCAGAGCGAAAAAGCCCGCAAAAAGGCTGAAGCAGATGCTGCCGCCGTCGAAGATCTTCGTAAGAGACTTCATGACGCGGAAACTTCTTTGAGTGAAAATATATCCGAGCAATCTGCTCGAGAGACAGAGATCCTCAGTCGCCTAGAATCGCAGTGTCGACGTTTTGTTAGTAAGTATTTTGATCCCTTCTGTTTCTCTCGAGTTACTTCACATTTTCCAAGCATTTTATTTACGAGCTATCCGTTGTTTTGTCTTCAGGGAGAACTCATCAAGACTATGAGGTGGATGGTCCTGTAGGCGACGAGCTGCTCGACGCACTGACTCTTCTTGAAATTCATGGGGATGAAGCACGCGAAGGCCTTGCTGACGCTGAAGCAGGTCTGTCGAAGCTTTTCCCCTATTTCTTCCCGAAGAAAGAGGAGCCCAATACCTTCGTCGCTCTTGCCAAGGCGTTCAATGTGCTAGAAGATCTTGGGCTTAAACTTCGCCAAGAGGGCCTGAAGATTGGCGTTGAGGGCACCATTGCGCTGATTGCGGATAGCCAACAAAACGTCGACTGGACCAAAGTTGGCGACATAAGGGAGATGGAGACGAAAAAGTGGCAATCTCTGATTAAAGCTGCCAAGCCTCCCTCCAAACCAATTCTATCTTTCCTTGGTGTTAAACCAACTCCTGCTCCAAGCACATCGAAGCCGGAGGTCAAGTAGATCACCCTGTCCTCTTGTTTTTTAGTTCTATCTTTTGATGTTGTCGCCTTAGTAGTTTCGGCGACAACTGCTTCAGTAGTCCAGTAGTGACCTCTTGTTTTTTGTAATGGCAATGTACATGTTTCGAGTTTTAATGGAAATCTATGCTTGCTGGATGATTGATGTCGAAAAATCTTTATTTTCAGTTGATTTTTGACAACTATTCTGCAACTCCTCGTCCTTCCGATGTTTTCCCTGCCTCCTCTCTCTCGAAGAAAATGCGTGTTTATACTGAACTTGGTGAAGATTCCTCGAGTAAAAATTTAGCTCAAGAGTTGGAAGAACTTCGTCGACAACTTCAATATGCGAAGAAGCAAACACTTATGATGATGGAGCAAGCTCACAAGGCATCCGAAAAAGAGGAATTTGCACTCCAGCAAGCTCGAGAAGCCATAGCTGCTAAGGAAACTGATGACCCACAAGTATAGGGGGTGTATCGTAGTATTTTCGATAAGTAAGAATGTCGATCCCAACGAGGAGCAGAAGGTGTTGACAAGCAGTTTCGATGAAGGATTCCCTGTAAATGCTCACAGAAAAGTATTCAGGGGGTTTTGATGTAACAGTTGAATAAAGTACGAGTAAGTAAAGTGCGAGAGTAACAATTGCAGCGAGTGGCCCAATCCTTTTTAGCACAAAGGACAAGCCGGGTTGTTTACTTATAATTACCAAACGTTCTCGAGGACACACGGGATTTTAGTCTAGTGCTTTCGCTACATACGGCTAAATAATCTTCATTGTTATGATAAGTGTTGTGTGGGTGAACCTATGCTAATGTACCGCCCTTCCTAGGACTAATACATACTTGTGATAATACCCCTTGCAAGCATCCGCAACTACAAGAAAGTAATTAAGAATAAATCTAACCACAGCCTTAAACTCTGAGATCCTGCTATCCCTCCTGCATCGATATACCAACGGGGGTTTAGGTTTCTGTCACTCCGGCAACCCCGCAATTGGCAAACGAGTACAAGATGCATTCCCCTAGGCCCATAAAGGTGAAGTGTCATGTAGTCGACGTTCACATGACACCACTAGAAGAATAACACCACAACTTAAATATCATACCATTGAATATTACTCAACCATAGTTCACTACTAACATTTAGACTTCACCCATGTCCTAAAGAACTAAACGAACTACTCACAAGACATCATATGGAACATGATCAGAGGTGATATGATGATGAATAACAATCTGAACATAAACCTTGGTTCAATGGTTTCACTCAATAGCATCAACAACAAGTAGAAATCGATACCGGGAGAGTTTCCCCTATCAAACAATCAAGATCAAACCCAAATTGCTACGGCGGTGACGGTGTCCAGCGGTGGAGACGGCGGTGATGATGGTGGAGATGATGATGATGGTGATGGAGATGATGTCCAGCTCGATGACGGTGACGATGGCGTCGATTTCCCCCTCCCGGAGGGAATTTCCCCGGCGGATTCCTGCCCGCCGGAGAGCTCTTTTCTCTCTGGTGTTCTCCGCCCCGCAGAGGCAGCTGTAACTCTTCGTGAGGTACCCTCTGTGGCTTAGGTTTTCGGGACGAAGGATTTCGCGAAGAAAAGGAGGCGAAAGGGGCTGTGGGGCCCCCACACCACAAGGTGGCGTGGCCAGGCCATGGGCCGCGCCGGCCTGTGGTCTGGCCCCACCTTGGGCCTTCTCAGCTCCTCCTTCTGGCTTCCTTCGTCATCTTGAAAAATAGGATTTTTGGTATAATTTCCTTCCACAGTTGATCTTCCGAAATATTGCGTTCTGACGGTGCTTTTTCCAGCAGAATCCTGGCTCCGGTGCTTGATCCTCCAATAATGATGAAACATGCAAAATAGATGAAATAACATAAGTATTGTGTCCCAATATGAAATATATCAATGAATAACAGCAAATTATGATACAAAATAGTGATGCAAATTGGACGTATCAACTCCCCCCAAGCTTAGACTTCGCTTGTCCCCAAGCGAAACTGAATTCGGTAAACAGGACCACATGTTTATGGAGTGAAGAGTCGATAAATAAAATACGGACAAGAAGCATCATATTCATTCACACAAGACATTCTAGTAAACAACTTCCTCATATAATTCAACTTGAAACAAGTATAAGGTAATCACAAATAAAGGTGCATAAGAAATCATAGTTGGTGATGGCAAACTTCGTTCTTGGTCAGAGAACAATTAACAGGTTATATTTATCTCATTGAGCAGCGCTCTCATGTTAAAGTTTATAAGGCACAACTTGCATACTCAATCATAATGGTCTCCTCATGATCATTGATAACTCGCAAAGCTATATTCATTCAGATAAAACTTGTACTAAACAAGGAAGAATAAAAGACATGATAAAGCAAATCACAATATAATGGTTTGATCACAACTACTCAAATGCTTGCTTGAGATGGAGGGAAATAGGTTTACTGACTCAACATAAAGTAAAAGACAGGCCCTTCGCAGAGGGAAGCAGGGATTAAATCATGTGCTAGAGCTTTTTCAGTTTTGAAATCATATAAAGAGAATAAAAGTAACATTTTTTTTGAGAGGTGTTTGTTGTTGTCAACGACTGGTAGCGGGTACTCTAACCCCCTTGCCAGACAACCTTCAAAGAGCGGCTCCCATTTTATTTTTATTTTGTGTGGCACTCTTTCCAACCTTTCTTTCACAAACCATGGCTAACCGAATCCTCGGGTGCCTGCCAACAATCTCATACCATGAAGGAGTGCCTTTTTATTTTAGTTTTATTATGATGACACTCCCCCCAACCTTTGCTTACACAAGCCATGGCTAACCGAATCCTTCGGGTGCCGTCCATCAATCACATACCATGGAGGAGTGTCTATTTAGTTTAATTAATTTGGGACTGGGAATCCCATTGCCAGCTCTTTTTGCAAAATTATTGGATAAGCGGATGAAGCCACTAGTCCATTGGTGAAAGTTGCCCAACAAGATTGAAAGATAAAACACCACATACTTCCTCATGAGCTATAAAACATTGACACAAATAAGAGATAATAAGTTTTGAATTGTTTAAAGGTAGCACACGAAGTATTTACTTGGAATGGCAGGAAATACCATGTAGTAGGTAGGTATGGTGGACACAAATGACATAGGTTTGGACTAAGGTTTGGATGCACGAGAAGTATTCCCTCTCAGTACAGGTTTTTGGCTAGCAAGGTTAATTAGCAAGCATAAGAGTTGAGGGAAACAAACAAATATACATGTGATAGAAACAATCATGCATCTTCCTTGTAAGCACAAACAATTTTAACTTCAGAATAATAAGCTATGAGCTAACAAGAAAGAAAGACAATGAAATAACTACATGTATTTCTCTTTTCTACTTAAACCTCAAAGTGTTGTTGCTATTGACAAATGCTAAGTTTGCCAAAACCAAATAGATTTATTCAATGCTCCCAAAGTGATACCAATACTAATGACAAGATAAATCATATAATAGAGATTGCAAACTAAAATAAGATGTGCAATATGTAAATGATAAGACTTCTCATTAATATTCCATAACGATAACTCACACCAAGGGATACATAGACAACCAACTAAAGAAGAGATACTTCCAAACTGCAACCCATCTTATATGATAACTTCCCTACTCATGATATGACACTACTTGACAGTAAAAAGTAAAAGATAGTGATGATGTGATACCGCGGCACTCCCCCAAGCTTGGAACAAACCAAGGGGATGCCAATACCGATGATGAATTACTCCTTCGGCGATGGTGGTGATGAATTCCTGACAAGCTTCTCAATAAGCTCCTGAAGCTCATCAATCTTGTATGTGAGATTGCGAATCATCTTCGAATTGTGCTCGACGCGGTTAAGAAGTCTGTCCGACGGCGAGTCCCAACTCTTGGAGTTATTTCCCCACTCTCCACCCTCAGGCTTCCTCCCTCCTGCAGTGTTAGAGCGATCTATATCCCAATTGCTAGGCAATGCTGCCTTGGGAGTCCCTTCAATTTGATTATTGAAAATTAGATTGTGGAAGGGATGGTGAATGCCTGATAAAGATGTTTTCGGAGCTAGGTAATGACGTGGAACCGCTCCTCCAGTGCGAATTCTTGCGCTCTTGTTTGCACTAAAAGGGTTGTCCACCACCTTGATGCTTGCGATGGTAGCACGCGGGTGTGCGCGCGAATCTTCCTCCACCTCTTCTTCATCCTCTTCCTTGACGTCCTTGTCCTCCTCTTTCCACCCAAGATCTCGATTATCTTCATCCGGAAACTCCTTGCCCTTGTTCTTGGAGACCATGGTGCTTCTAAACTGAAAACAGATCCTGGCAGAAACAGCTCGAAACAAAACACGTCGAGAAAACGATATACGGACCTCCAGGGGTCCGGGGGATTATATAGCAAAAAATTTCACGACAAATGGAAAGTACCAGATCGAACCAGAGTCGGAAAGGGGCGACGAGGCGGCCAGACCATAGGGCGGCACGGGCCCAGGTCAGGCCGCGCCGGCCTATGGTGGCACGCCCTCGTGCGTCTTTTCCACTCCGTTTCGATCTCGTAATTTTTCATATTTTCCAAAAACAGCAAAAATATTGTTCGGAAAGTAAATTGCGTACTTTTCATTACCAGTACTGTTACCTATTCAAAGTCGAGTTACGCGGATCGTCAATTTGCCCTTTGATGAAAGCCTCCGGTGTTTCCACTCGAATAATATCAACATCAACATTATAGGAATCACCTGAGATATAATGCTTGAGTCTTTGTCCATTCACCACTTGCGTGGCATTGCCTTGGAGAGAGCTAATTTTGATTGCTCCTGAACGATACTCCTCCTCGACAACATATGGTCCTTCCCATTTCGAGAGTAATTTCCCTGCAAAGAATCTGAGACGAGACCGATACAATAGGACTTTATCCCCAATATTAAATTCTCTTTTGATAATCCTTCTATCATGACATTTTTTAACTTTATCTTTAAAGAGTTTGGCATTTTCATAAGCTTCACTTCTCCATTCATCTAGAGAACTCAATTGCAACAACCTCTTATTACCAGCAAGTTTAGGATCTTTATTTAATTCTCTAACAGCCCAATAAGCTTTGTGCTCTAGTTCTAAAGGTAAATGACAAGCTTTCCCATAAACCATTTTATAAGGTGACATTCCCATGGGATTTTTATAAGCAGTTCTATAAGCCCATAGTGCATCCTTCAATTTACTAGCCCAATTCTTTCTAGTTTTATTAACAGTCTTTTGCAAGATAGATTTAATCTCTCTATTTGATAATTCTACTTGCCCACTAGTTTGAGGATGATAAGCGGAAGCAATTCTATGATTAATACCATATCTAGCAAGAGTTTTTCTAAAACCTCCATGAATAAAATGAGAACCTCCATCAGTCATAATATATCTAGGCACTCCAAATCTAGGAAAAATAATGTCTAAAAGCATTCTTAAAGAGGTCTCACCATCAGCACTTTTTGTAGGTATGGCTTCCACCCATTTAGTAACATAATCAACAGCAACAAGTATATGAGTGTTACCTTCTGAAGACGGAAAAGGTCCCATGAAGTCAAATCCCCAACAATCAAATGGTTCAATAACAAGAGTATAATTCATAGGCATTTCATTACGTCTGGAGATATTACCAACCCTTTGGCATTCATCACAAGATAAAATAAACTTTCTCGCATCCTTGAAGAGAGTTGGCCAATAAAAACCTGATTGTAGAACCTTTTGTGCGGTTCTTTCTCCGGCGTGATGTCCTCCATAAGCACTACCATGGCATTTACTCAATATCTCCTGTTGTTCATATTCGGGAACACATCTTCGCATAATACCATCCACTCCTTCTTTATATAAGTGTGGGTCATCCCAGAAATAATGCCTCAAGTCATAAAAGAATTTCCTCCTTTCTTTGAGCTGAAAAGGTTGGAGGCAAGTACTTGGAAACAATAAAGTTAGCATGATCAGCATACCAAGGACCTGTCTCGCGAGCTCACCTTTATTACAGCCAATTGTTCATTTGGAAAACTATCATTAACGAGAACAGGATCATAAGCAATATTTTCCAATCTAGACAAATTATCAGCGACAGGATTATCAGCACCTTTCCTATCTACAATATGTAAATCAAATTCTTGCAAAAGAAGTACCCATCTAATAAGCCTCGGCTTAGCATCTTTCTTTGTCATAAGGTATCTAATTGCAGCATGATCAGTATGAATCGTAACTTTTGAATCAACAATATAAGATCTAAATTTATCACAAGCAAAGACTACAGCTAATAATTCTTTTTCAGTTGTAGCATAATTTCTTTGAGCAACATCAAGAGTTTTACTAGCATAATGAATAACATTCAGTTTTTTATTTACCCGCTGTCCAAGAACAGCGCCTACAAAGAAAATCACTAGCATCACACATAATTTCAAATGGTAAGTTCCAATCGGGAGGTTCAACTACGGGAGCAGCTTGTTAAGGCTTTCTTTAGAGTTTCAAAAGCTTCCTTACAATCATCATCAAAAACAAAAGGTACGTCTTTTTGAAGAAGATTAGTAAGAGGCTTTGAAATCTTGGAGAAATCTTTAATAAATCTCCTATAAAACCCAGCATGACCAAGAACACTACGAATACCTTTAACATCCCTCGGATAGGGCATCTTCTCAATTGCTTCAACTTTAGCTCTATCAACTTCAATACCTCTCTCAGAAATTTTATGTCCCAATACAATTCCTTCATTAACCATAAAGTGGCATATCTCCCAATTAAGAACAAGGTTAGTTTCTTCACATCTCTGCAAAACTTTATCAAGGTTTCGCAAGCAACTATCAAAAGAATTCCCATAGACGGAAAAATCATCCATGAATACTTCCACAATACTCTCGCAAAAGCCATGAAAAATAGCAGACATGCATCTTTGAAAAGTAGCAGGAGCATTACATAAGCCAAAAGGCATACATCTATAGGCATAAGTTCCATAGGGACAAGTAAAAGTGGTTTTCTCTTGATCTTTAGTTTTAATAGCAATTTGTGAAAACCCAGAATAACCATCAAGAAAGCAAAAATGAGTATTTTTGGACAATCTTTCTAGCATTTGATCAATAAATGGTAAAGGGTAATGATCTTTCTTAGTAACTTTATTAACTTTTCGAAAATCAATGCACATTCTATACCCTACAACTACTCTTTGAGGGATGAGCTCATCATTATCATTAGGCACAACAGTCATTCCTCCTTTCTTGGGAACGCAATGCACAAGACTAACCCATCTACTATCAGCAATAGGATATATAATACCAGCTTCAAGAAGTTTTAATACCTCATTCCTTACCACCTCCTTCATCTTCGGAATTAGACGATGTTGATGTTCAACAACAGGCTTTGCATCATCTTCCATATTAATAGCATGTTGGCAAATAGAAGGAGAAATCCCCTTCAAATCATCAAGAGTGTAGCCAATAGCGCCTCGGTGTTTCTTCAATATTTCCAATAGCCTTTCTTCTTCAAACTCTGTAAGCTTAGAACTAATAATAACAGGATATATTTTCTTATCATCAATATGAGCATATTTAAGATTATCAGGCAAAGGCTTTAATTCAAAAACAGGATCTTCCTTTGGTGGCGGTGTTGTACCCAAATCTTCCACCGGTAAATCATGCTTGAGAATAGGTTGGCGAAGAAAAATTTCCTCAAGCTCATCTCTTTCTTTCCTAAAAACTTCACTCTCGCTATTCTCCAAATGTTGCTGCAAAGGATTATTAGGAACAAGAACAATAGATGCACACTGCTCCATTTTAAAATCATCACTAGGCAAATCAGCTTTATAAGGAGTTTTGGTAAATTTAGAGAAGTTAAACTCATAAGATTCACCAGCAAATTTAGTCAAAATTTTCTCTTTCTTGCAGTCTATAATAGCTCCACAAGTATTTAGAAAAGGTCTACCAAAAATGATAGGACAATAATCACTAGCAGCAGAACCAAGTACCAAAAAGTCAGCAGGATATTTAATCTTACCACATAGAACTTCTACATCTCGAACAATACCAATTGGAGAAATAGTTTCTCTATTAGCCAGCTGAATAACCACATCAATATCTTCAAGTTCACAAGAATCAATTTCGTGCATAATCTCCGTGTAAAGCTCATAAGGAATAGCACTAACACTTGCACCAATATCACATAAACCATAATAGCAATGATCACCAATTCTAACAGATAGCATAGGAACACTAACTTGTTTGGGTTTATTAGGATGTGAAACAATGTTAGAAGCATCTTCACAGAAAATAATATGACCATCCTCCACATTTTCAGTCACAAGATCTTTAACTATTGCAACAGCAGGTTCAACTTTTATTTGTTTTTCAGGTTCTACAGGTTTCTTTTCACTTTTATGAACCGCACTATTTATAACAGAGTACTCCTTCATTTTAGCAGGGAAAGGAGTTTTTTCAATATAAGCTTCAGGAATAACATGATCAGCAGTTTCAACTACAACGCATTTATTAATAGATGAATCAATTTTATCTTTATACGGTTCATGATACTTATCAAAATTCTTCTTAGGCAATTCATAATGAGAGGCAAAAGCTTTATAAAGATTTGCAGCAACTTGAGAATCAAGACCATATGTAGCACTCATATTACGAAATTTATCGGTATCCATAAAAGCTTCTATGCATTTATAATCATAAATTATACGATTCTCTATCCTTGTCGTTCTCCCAACCTTCGGTATTTTCTTGGATCCGATCAAGAAGGTCCCTTTTAAACTCTTCTTTGTTGCGTGTAAATGATCCGAACAAGAAGTATCCAAGAAGGTCTTGTCTTGAAAAGAAAGTCTTGCATAGAAATTATCAATAATAACATTACCAGGAAGCTCATGAATGGGGCATTTGAGCATTAAAGACTTCAATCTCCCCCAAGCTTGGGCAATACTCTCTCCATCATGAGGCCAAAAATTATATATGCGATTCCGATCCTTGTGAATTTCACTTGGAGGATAGAACTTAGAATAAAACCGGGGCACAATATCATTCCATTCAAGAGAATCCCCATTATCCAGTAATTTATACCAATGCGCCGCCTTACCAGACAGCGATATAGAGAATAGTTTCTTCCTCACTTCATCCATAGCAATACCTGCACATTTGAATAACCCGCATAATTCATGCAAAAACAGTAAATGATCACCAGGATGGACAGTTCCATCCCCTTCATAGCGGTTATCCATAACACGTTCAATAATTTTCATAGGTATTTTATATGGTATCACTTCCTCACCTGGCGCCTCATCCACTACCGTTGCAGTAGTAGTAGATTTCCCAAATAGAAATTGAAGAGAAGATCTCTCCATAATGACTTATAGCAGCAAAGCAGAAATAAAATCAGCACAAACAAGTAAAGGTTTTCCTTACCAATTCCACTTACCAATAGCGCTTCACTCCCTGCAACGGCGCTTAGAAAATAGTCTTGATGACCCACAAGTATAGGGGGTGTATCGTAGTATTTTCGATAAGTAAGAATGTCGATCCCAACGAGGAGCAGAAGGTGTTGACAAGCAGTTTCAATGAAGGATTCCCTGTAAATGCTCACAGACAAGTATTCAGGGGGTTTTGATGTAACAGTTGAATAAAGTACGAGTAAGTAAAGTGCGAGAGTAACAATTGCAGCGAGTGGCCCAATCCTTTTTAGCACAAAGGACAAGCCGGGTTGTTTACTTATAATTACCAAACGTTCTCGGGGACACACGGGATTTTAGTCTAGTGCTTTCGCTACATACGGCTAAATAATCTTCATTGTTATGATAAGTGTTGTGTGGGTGAACCTATGCTAATGTACCGCCCTTCCTAGGACTAATACATACTTGTGATTATACCCCTTGCAAGCATCCGCAACTACAAGAAAGTAATTAAGAATAAATCTAACCACAGCCTTAAACTCTGAGATCCTGCTATCCCTCCTGCATCGATATACCAACGGGGGTTTAGGTTTCTGTCACTCCGGCAACCCCGCAATTGGCAAACGAGTACAAGATGCATTCCCCTAGGCCCATAAAGGTGAAGTGTCATGTAGTCGACGTTCACATGACACCACTAGAAGAATAACACCACAACTTAAATATCATACCATGGAATATTACTCAACCATAGTTCACTACTAACATTTAGACTTCACCCATGTCCTCAAGAACTAAACGAACTACTCACAAGACATCATATGGAACATGATCAGAGGTGATATGATGATGAATAACAATCTGAACATAAACCTTGGTTCAATGGTTTCACTCAATAGCATCAACAACAAGTAGAAATCGATACCGGGAGAGTTTCCCCTATCAAACAATCAAGATCAAACCCAAATTGCTACGGCGGTGACGGTGTCCAGCGGTGGAGACGGTGGTGATGATGGTGGAGATGATGATGATGGTGATGGAGATGATGTCCAGCTCGATGACGGTGACGATGGCGTCGATTTCCCCCTCCCGCAGGGAATTTCCCCGGCGGATTCCTGCCCGCCGGAGAGCTCTTTTCTCTCTGGTGTTCTCCACCCCGCAGAGGCGGCTGTAACTCTTCGTGGGGTACCCTCTGTGGCTTAGGTTTTCGGGACGAAGGATTTCGCGAAGAAAAGGAGGCGAAAGAGGCTATGGGGCCCCCACACCAGAAGGTGGCGCGGCCAGGCCATGGGCCGCGCCGGCCTGTGGTCTGGCCCCACCTTGGGCCTTCTCAGCTCCTCCTTCTGGCTTCCTTCGTCATCTTGAAAAATAGGATTTTTGGTATAATTTCCTTCCACAGTTGATCTTCCGAAATATTGCGTTCTGACGGTGCTTTTTCCAGCAGAATCCTGGCTCCGGTGCTTGATCCTCCAATAATGATGAAACATGCAAAATAGATGAAATAACATAAGTATTGTGTCCCAATATGAAATATATCAATGAATAACAGCAAATTATGATACAAAATAGTGATGCAAATTGGACATATCAGAAACCGCCGTTTCTGAGGCTGAAAAGGCAGCCGCTCGAGAGAATTTAATGCTAGATTTGATGAATGAAGCCAGTACAGATATGTCAGGTATGCTTTTCCAAATGAACACTTCCTCTGTCTTCTTGTTTGTTCTTTTCTCTGAAATTCCTATGCCGTCGCCAAATAGGTTCTTTCCTTGATACTGCTGCTGAAGACGAGAGGGTGAACAAAAGGACCAATCTCCTCGTTAATCTTTCTCTTGACCATGGGTCTCTTTTCTGGGCCACTCCAGAACGTACCCGACAGATTGTTAGGTTTCAGGACCGCGCCTGTCAGGTTCGCGAATTCCTTGATTTCTGCACTAGGACCTTGTCCCGGGTGTATAAGACAATGTTTCCTCGGAATGAGGCACCCGATACTCTTCTTGGTCTCATAGAAAAATTTCGGGATGCTCCTCGTATTCATAACTTTGTGCGAGCTCAACTGTCTGCTGGAGCAAGGTTCGCCATGATTATGATACAGATCTGCTACCGAAAATTAGACCTGACGATGATTGTCTCCAAGTGCCTGGCTAAGCAGTCGAAGAGAAAGAGGAACATTGACAAGATCAACGATATTGTAACTCCTGTAGCCGAGGAAATGATGGACGAGCTTCTTCAGATGGGCTCTGAATTCTTTGTCAAAGGAAGTTAACGACTGCTGCAAATAACAAAGGGTTGTCCATAGATAGTATATTGGGTAGGGATTGATATTTTTCCTTGTAACTTGTCAAACTTTCTCAGCAATTGCATCTTGTGTGTTATAAACATATTCTATATTGTAAAGCCAAAGAATATATTTATTTTCCTTCATCCAGCCCCCGAGTATTTCAGAGGTGTATTTTTATCGTGTATGCGAGGTTTTTAAACCAAGGCAACCGATCTTTTATTGACTATATTTTCAGGTACTAGCCCCCGAGTGTTTTGCTCTGTTTTGATTGCTATTTTGTATCTTCGCTTTATTTGGCGAGGTATTTGGTGCCAAGGCGAAATAACTTTGTCAGCTAAACTCATCTATATTGTATATATATTGTAACTTCAAGGCGTAAACTCTTGAGCATGTCGAAGGAAAAGATATATATCTCCACTATCTTTATTATATTGCAGCACCGCGAGCCCGCCTCATTAAAAACCTTTCCCGGCCCCACTCGGTGCCCCAAAAAAGGAAAAGAGTGCGTCTGAAAACTCGCGGGCGTTTCAGTACATTCTATTTTTACAAGGAGGACTATATTTTGACACTAAGCGTAAAAACGCCTTATCTGTGCCACGTTCCAGGGGTTTTTCTCGGGAGTCCCTGTCTTCTTGTCCTTAATCCTGTACGCTCCTCCTTCGATGACTTCTGTAACGACGTAAGGGCCAAGCCATGGCGACTCGAGTTTTTCAGTACGCTCTTGATTGAGTCGCAAAACTAGGTCTCCAACTTGAAATGACCTTGGTAGCAAACGTCCACTGTGGTAATTTTTGAGGTCTTGCTGATATTTAGTGACCCTTGACAGTACTTCATCTCGAGCTTCGTCGAGTGCGTCAACGTCATCTTCCAATGATCTTCTGGAAGTTTCTTCATTGTATTCCGTGACTCTTGGAGAGTCGTGCTCTATTTCTATCGGCAGCACTGCCTCTGCCCCATGGACCAAGAAAAACGGAGTCTCCTGTGTCGCTGTATTTGGCGTTGTTCGGATGCTCCATAACACGCTTGACAGCTCATCTGGCCAAGTGTGTCGAGCTTTTTCCAGTGGCCCTACCAAACGCTTCTTGATGCCATTGCAGATGATACCGTTGGCTTTCTCGACTTGACCATTGGTTTGAGGATGTGCAACTGACGCGAAGTGCAATTTGATGCCTACCTCTACACAGTACGCCTTGAATTCCTTGGATGTGAACTTACTGCCATTGTCCGTGACGATGCTATGAGGTACTCCAAACTGAAAAACAATGCTCTTCACGAATTTTATTGCTGACGCTGCATCCGGTGAATTTATCGGTTTTGCTTCTATCCACTTGGTAAATTTGTCGACCGCAACGAGCATATACTCGTATCCTCCTGGCGAGGCTTTGTGTAACTTTCCCACCATGTCGAGTCCCCACTGAGCAAAGGGCCAAGATAAGGGTATGGGCATCAATTCCGCCGCCGGAGAGTGGGGTTTTGCGGCAAATCTCTGTCATGCGTCGCACGTGCGCATGATTTCTTTCGCGTCCTCGATTGTTGTCAACCAGTAAAATCCAGCTCGAAAAACCTTGGCTGTAATAACTCGACTACTTGCGTGATGACCACATACTCCTTCGTGCACGTCCTTCAGAATTATCCTTCCTTCTTCGGGTGTGACGCACCTTTGTAACACACCCGAAATACTTTGTTTGTACAACTCCCCTTTAACCACCGTGAAAGCTTTGGATCGTCTGATAACTCGCCTTGCTTCAACTGGATCGTCGGGTATTGTTTTTCTTAGGATATATGATATGTACGCCTGCATCCATGGGATTTGCACCATCAGTACTAGATCCTGTTCCTCTTCTTCTTCTTCCAATGTTTCTTTCGAAGTCCCCGAGGGTTTCTCGTTCTTCTCCTTTTTTGCTGATTTCTTCGGCTTTGTGGATCTTTCTGTTATCTCCTCCCAGAACACACCTGGAGGGATTGCGAGGCATTGCGACCCGATGTTTGCAAGAACGTCGGCTTCATCATTGCTCAACCTACTGATGTGGTTTACTTCGCATCCATCAAACAGCTTCTCCAGCTCATTATACATCTCTTTGTACGCCACCATGCTATCATTGACTGCATCGCATTGGTTCATGACTTGCTGAGCCACCAATTGTGAGTCGCCAAATATTTTTAATCGAGTTGCGCCGCGAGCTTTCGCCATCTTCATCCCATGTATAAGAGCTTCATATTCTGCCTCATTATTAGATGCGTTTGGGAACGTCATCCGCAAGACATATTTCAATTTGTCGCCTTCAGGTGATATGAGTATCACGCCTGCCCCAGCTCCTTCTAACCTTTTGGACCCGTCGAAGTTCATAGTCCAGGTTCTCGATAAATCCGGAGGTCCTGTGTTTTGCAACTCCATCCACTCTGCGATGAAGTCTGGTAAAATTTGCGACTTTATTGCCTTTCTTTTTTCATACGTGATGTCCCGAGGAGAAAGTTCTATTCCCCAAAGGGAGACACGGCCTGTAGCTTCTGGATTGTTGAGTATATTGGATAAAGGTGCCTCATTGACCACTATTATCGGATACGCCGAAAAATAGTGCCGCAATTTTCTTGCGGTTGTGAATACTCCATATGCTAGCTTTTGGTACTGCGGGTACCTCTGTTTTGAAGGTGATAATACTTCACTAATGAAATATACTGGCCTCTGCACTCCATGGAGTTTTCCTTCTTCTTCTCTCTCGACAACTAGCGCCGTGCTGACCACCTGAGGTGTAGCCGCAATATATAACAAGAGTGGTTCCTTCTCTTTTGGCGCCACTAAGATTGGTGGTGTCGAAATTTTCCGTTTGAGGTCCTCGAAGGCCCTATCTGCCTCTTCGTTCCACTGGAACCTCTCTCCTTGTTTGATTAAGGCGTAGAACGGTAGCGCCTTTTCTCCCAGCCTGGCGACGAATCTGCTTAAAGCTGCGACTCGCCCAGTTAACTGCTGTATTTCCTTCAACTTTGTTGGCTTCCTCATTGTTACGATAGCTTGGATTTTTTCGGGATTTGCTTCAATCCCTCTCGCTGAAACTAGGAACCCGAGAAGTTCTCCTGCAGGGACGCCGAAAGAACATTTCGTCGGATTCAATTTGAGACAAAATTTGTCGAGGTTGTCGAAAGTTTCCTTCAAGTCCTCGATTAATGTTGCCCCCTTTTTTGATGTGATGACGATGTCGTTGATGTACACTTGTACATTTTTCCCAATCTGTGTTGCTAAGCACTTCTGCATCATCCGTTGATATGTTGCTCCCGCGTTTTTCAACCCGAAAGGCATTGTTCTGTAACAAAATACGCCATACGGTGTGATGAACGCTGTTTTGGCTTCATCATCTTCTTTTAATCTGATCTGGTTGTAACCAGAATATGCGTCCAAGAAGGAAAGACGTTCACATCCTGCCGTGGAGTCGATGATTTGGTCGATCCTTGGGAGGGGAAAGTGATCCTTTGGACAATGTTTATTGAGGCACGTAAAGTCGACACACATGCGAAGGACTTTCATGTTTTTCTTCGGCACCATCACTGGGTTAGCTACCCAAGTGGCCTCTGTAGATATTTCTTTGATGAAACCAGCTTCTCTGAGTCGATCAATTTCTGACAGCATGGCTTTGCGGTTTGGTTCCGAAAAACGCCGCAAAGGTTGTTTGATTGGTCTCGCTATTGGATCCAAGTTTAGGTGGTGCTCGGCAAGTTCCCTGGGTACTCCTGGCATGTCAGCTGGACACCATGCGAAGATTTTCCAGTGCTCACGGAGGAACTCGACGAGCGCGCTTTCCTATGCGAGGTCCATGTTTGTTGCGATGGACGTCGTTTTCTTCGGATCTGTCGGGTGGATCTGCACTTCCTTAGAATCTTTTGCGGTATTGAAAGTTGACTCCTTGTTGGGTCTCCCTACATCTGGCAGCACATCATAATTAGTCATGAGCCTTGACGCTGCATACTCCGCTTGCATCCCGAAAGTTTCTGATATTCGATGAAAATCCTTGTCACATTTATCGGCTAACGCGAAGCTTCCTTTGACTGTGATTGGCCCCTTGGGCCCAGGCAACCTCCAAAGCAGGTATGTGTAGTGTGGCACCGCCATAAACCTGGCATACGCTGGGCGTCCCAACAAAGTGTGATATTGCGACGGGAAATCGACAACTTCGAATTCCAACCTTTCTATCCTGTAATTTTCTCGGGTCCCAAACTGAACGTCGAGATTGATCCTCCCCAATGGGTAACTTGGCTTCTCTGGTGTGATGCCGTGGAAACGTGTGTCGGTTGGTTTCAAATTTGCTAAGGAGATGTTCATCTTCCTTAGCGTATCTGCGTACATGAGGTTTAGGCTGCTGCCTCCATCTATAAATACTCGAGATACGTCGAATCCTGCAATTACTGCTGGTAAGATAAGTGCTGATTGCCCTGGTCGAGGAACTTGCTGCGGGTGATCCGCTATTGTGAAGCCAATGTCTTGCCCTGACCAATTTAGGTACTCAACCGTTGGTGGAGGCATCTTTTCTGCCATAAACACTTGCCGCGAGATTACCTTCTGAGCCCTATTAGATGGCCTAGCTTTTTGAATCATCGAGACCGCACCATTATTGTTCGGATCAACATATGGAGGTGGTTGTGGTGCTGCCGCTATTCTGAGCTGATGTCGATTTTCGTCCGTGATCGTGGGATGGGGTGGCAAGTGGATCTCGCTCCTGGGCCCTTGGGGGTTTCTATTTGCTGCGTGAGCATTAGCCATCCCTGCGACCCGCAGCATTGCTTGGAAATTGCGGCAGTCTTTCTGCAGATGTCCTGATTGCCTTTTCCCATTGATGTCGAGATAAAAATGCATCTGGCATGGCCCGTTCATCATATCTTCGGGAGTTACGAAAGATCTCTGAAACCTTGATCCGCTATTTTGCCTGTTATCTCTATTGTCGCCTTGCTGAGCATTACTTCTTTGGTAATCATCTCTATTGTTTCCTCCATTGTTTCCTCGAAAACCAGCCGATATTTGGCCGGGTGCATCGTAACTTGAGAATTGTCGAGGAAATCGGCGTCTATTTTGAAAATTTCGACTGCGGTCCTCCTCTGGGGACCTATGTCGTTTGTTATGTACTGCATCTTCACCATCTGCCCATCTGTTTGCTATTTCCATTAATGCTGATACTGTCCTTGGGTTTGTCCTTCCCAAGTCCTCCACGAAATCTCCTCGTCGAACTCCTGCTACAAACGCATCTATCGCTCTCTCGTCGGATATATTTTCTGCCGAGTTTTTGATGATATTCCATCTTTGGATGTATTTCCTAATTGATTCATCATGCTTTTGTCGACATGACCTCAGCTCCTCTAGTGTCGCAGGTTTCTTGCAGGTTGATCAGAAATTCTTGATAAACACATCCTCAAAACTTTCCCAGCTGTCGATGGAACCTGGGGGAAGCTTCTTTATCCACGATCTGGCGGCTCCGCTCAGATGTATTTGAATGCTCTGCATGGCTGTTGCTCTTGTTCCGCCTATCAATTTTACTGTCTCGAGGTAATCGACTAGCCAATCCTCGGGATCTTGCAGGCCATCAAATTTTTTGAAACTATCGGGTAACTTGAATCTTGATGGAACTCGAGTTTTTCGGACCCGTCGTGTAAAACACGGGAGTCCACACATATCTTCTTCAGCAAGTTCTGGTGAATGCCGACGTTCCCTTCTTTCTTGTCGCGCTCTATCCACTCTGGCCTGAGTCGTTTTATCTCTGGTTCCACTTGCTCTCGGTGGATCTTGCACTGCTGCGGTAGGTCTCGGACTATTTTGCCTTGCAGTTCCTTCAGGAGGTGTAGCTGCGAACGCTGCTCCCATGGCGCCACATCCTGCCATGGCCATTGATACGTCCCAAACGTATCTATAATTTATTATGTTCCATGCTACTTTTATGATGATACTCACATGTTTTATACACATTATATGTCATATTTATGCATTTTCCGGAACTAACCTATTGATGAGATGCCGAAGGGCCAGTTGCTGTTTTCTGCTGTTTTTGGTTCCAGAAATCCTAGTAAGGAAATATTCTCGGAATCGGACGAAATCAATGCCCAACATCCTATTTTTCCACGAAGCTTCCAGAACACCCGGGAGCCACCAGAGGGGAGCCCTGGTGGGCCCAGATGATAGGGCGGCGTGGCCAGGGCCTGGGCCGCGCCCCCCTAGTGTGTCACCGCCTCGTCGACCCTCCGACTCCGCCTCTTCGCCTATATAAAGGTCCCTGACCTAAAACACGATACAAAAAAGCCACGGTACGAGAAACCTTCCAGAGCCGCCGCCATCGCGAAGCCAAGATCTGGGGGACAGAAGTCTCTGTTCCGGCACGCCGCCGGGACGGGGAAGTGCCCCCGGAAGGCTCCTCCATCGACAACACCGCCATCTTCATCAACGCTGCTGTCTCCCATGAGGAGGGAGTAGTTCTCCATCGAGGCTCGGGGCTGTACCGGTAGCTATGTGGTTCATCTCTCTCCTATGTGCTTCAATACAATAATCTCATGAGCTGCCTTACATGATTGAGATTCATATGATGATGCTTGTAATCTAGATGTCATTATGCTACTCAAGTGGATTTTACTTATGTGATCTCCGGAGACTCCTTGTCCCACGTGTGTAAAGGTGACAGTGTGTGCACCGTGTGGGTCTCTTAGGCTATATTTCACAGAATACTTATTCACTGTTATAAATGGCATAGTGAAGTGCTTATTTATATCTCTTTATGATTGCAATGTGTTTTGTATCTTAATATATCTGTGTGCTACTCTAGTGATGTTATTAAAGTAGTTTATTCCTCCTGCACGGTGTAATGGTGACAGTGTGTGCATCGTGTAGTACTTGGCGTAGGCTATGATTGTGATCTCTTGTAGATTATGAAGTCAACTATTGCTATGATAGTATTGATGTGATCTATTCCTCCTTTCGTAGTGTGAAGGTGACAGTGTGCATGCTATGTTAGTACTTGGTTTGGTTATGTTGATCTGTTATGCACTCTAAGGTTATTTAAATATGAACATTGAATATTGTGGAGCTTGTTAACTCCGGCATTGAGGGTTCATGTAATCCTACACAGTTAGTGGTGTTCATCATCCAACAAGAGGGTGTAGAGTCTAGCATCTATCTATTTATTCTGTTATGTGATCAATGTTGAGAGTGTTCACTAGTGAAAGTATGATCCCTAGGCCTTGTTCCTAAATACTGCTATCGCTGCTTGTTTACTGTTTTACTGCATCTTTACTTCCTGCAATATTACTACCATCAACTGCACGCCAGCAAGCACTTTTCTGGCGCTGTTACTACTGCTCATATTCATTCATACCACTTGTATTTCACTATCTCTTCGCCGAACTAGTGCACCTATTAGGTGTGTTGGGGACACAAGAGACTTCTTGCTTTGTGGTTGCAGGGTTGCATGAGAGGGATATCTTTGACCTCTTCCTCCCTGAGTTCGATAAACCTTGGGTGATCCACTTAAGGGAAACTTGCTGCTGTTCTACAAACCTCTGCTCTTGGAGGCCCAACACTGTCAACAAGAATAGAAGCACCCGTAGACATCAAGCACTTTTCTGGCGCCGTTGCCGGGGAGGAAAGGTAAAAGGCACTCATACTCTGGTCCCAGGTAACTAAGTACTTTTCTGTTGCCGTTGTGTGTGTGCTCGAAGCTATTTCCTTTAGATCCTGCAATTGCATCTTTTTGTCTCTTGTTTTACACTAGTAAGGCTTAATGGAAGACACCAACAAAATGAGAGATCTTTATGAACTTTATCTTGAATTAGGACATGATGTGTTTGAAGAGAAAATTAAAAAACCCATGGAACTTATGCATGCTAATGGGAATGTTATTAGTATGAATGCTTTGAACACCATTGTTGCTAATGCTATGGAAGAATTTAAGCTTGGGGAGGTCGGTTTTGATGAAAATGATCTCTTTAGTCCTCCGGGTATTAAGGAGAAAGTTTATGTTGATTATGATATGCCTCCCATATATGATGATTATAATGATAGTGGTCTTTTGGTGCCGCCTACTATGGAGGATAAGTTTAATTATGATTAAATATGCCTCATATATTTGATGATGAGAATAATAATGATAGCTACTTTGTTGGATTTGCTTCCACTACAACTAATAAAATTGATTATGCTTATGTGGAGAGTAATGATACTTTTATGCATGTGAATAAGAATGCTTTATGTGATACTTATATTGTTGAGTTTGTTCATGATGTCTCTGAAAATTATTATGAGAGAGGGAAATATGGTTGTAAAAATTTTCATGTTACTAAAACACCTCTCTATATGCTGAAATTTTTGAAGCTACACTGGTTTTATCTTCCTATGCTTGTTACTTTGCTCTTCATGAACTTGTTTATTTACAAGATTCCTATGCATAGGAAGCATGTTAGGCTTAAATTTGTTTTGAATTTGCTTCTTGATGCTCTCTTTCGCTTCAACTCTTATTTCTTGGGAGAGCATCATTAAAATTGCTGAGCCTATCTTAATGGCTATAAAGAAAGAACTTCTTGGGAGATAACCCATGTGTTTATTTTGTTACAGTACTTTTATTTTGTATTTGAGTCTTGGAAGTTGTTACTACTGTAGCAACCTCTCCTTATCTTATTTTATTGCATTGTTGTGCCAAGTAAAGTCTTTGATAGTAGGGTTGATACTAGATTTGGATTACTGCGCAGAAACAGATTTCTGTCTGTCACGAATCTGGGCAGAATTCTCTGTAGGTAACTCAGAAAATTATGCCAATTTACGTGCGTGATCCTCAGATATGTACGCAACTTTCATTCAATTTGGGCATTTTCATCTGAGCAAGTCTGGTGCCACTTTAAAATTCGTCTTTACGGACTGTTCTGTTTTGACAGATTCTGCCTTTTATTTCGCATTGCCTCTTTTGCTGTGTTGGATGGATTTCTTTGTTCCATTGACTTCCAGTAGCTTTGGGCAATGTCCAGAAGTGTTAAGAATGATTGTGTCACCTCTGAACATGTGAATTTTTGATTATGCACTAACCCTCTAATGAGTTTGTTTCGAGTTTGGTGTGGAGGAAGTTTTCAAGGGTCAAGAGAGGAGGATGATATACTATGATCAAGAAGAGTGAAAAGTCTAAGCTTGGGGATGCCCCCGTGGTTCATCCCTGCATATTTTAAGAAGACTCAAGCATCTAACCTTGGGGATGCCCAAGGCATCCCCTTCTTCATCAACAATTTATCAGTTTTCTTCTCTTGAAACTATATTTTTATTCGGTCACATCTTATGTACTTTATTTGGAGCGTCTGTTTGTTTTATTTATGTTTGAATAAATGCTTGTGTGGGAGAGAGACACGCTCCGCTGGTTCATATGAACACATGTGTTCTTAGCTTTTAATGTTCATGGCGAAGGTTGAAACTGCTTCGTTAATTGTTATATGGTTGGAAACGGGAAATGCTACATGTAGTAATTGGTAAAATGTCTGGGATAATGTGATACTTGGCAATTGTTGTGCTCATGTTTAAGCTCTTGCATCATATACTTTGCACCTATTAATGAAGAAATACATAGAGCTTGCTAAAATTTGGTTTGCATATTTGGTCTCTCTAAAGTCTAGATAATTTCTAGTATTGAGTTTTGAACAACAAGGAAGACGGTGTAGAGTCTTATAATGTTTACAATATGTCTTTTATGTGAGTTTTGCTGCACCGGTTCATCCTCGTGTTTGTTTCAAATAAACCTTGCTAGCCTAAACCTTGTATCGAGAGGGAATACTTCTCATGCATCCAAAATCCTTGAGCCAACCACTATGCCATTTGTGTCCACCATACCTACCTACTACATGGTATTTCTCCGCCATTCCAGAGTAAATTGCTTGAGTGCTACCTTTAAAATTTCTATCCTTTACCTTTGCAATATATAGCTCATGGGACAAATAGTTTAAAAACTATTGTGGTATTGAATATGTACTTATGCACTTTATCTCTTATTAAGTTGTTTGTTGTGCGATAACCATGTTCCTGGGGACGCCATCAACTACTCTTTGTTGAATATCATGTGAGTTGCTATGCATGTTCGTCTTGTCTGAAGTAAGGGCGGTTTTCACAATCAAATGGTTTGAGTATGCATACTGTTAGAGAAGAACATTGGGCCGCTAACTAAAGCCATGATTCATGGTGGAAGTTTCAGTTTGGACATAAAACCTCAATCTCTTATGAGAATATTATCTGTTGTTGAATGCTTAAGCATTAAAAGAGGAGTCCATTATATGTTGTCTATGTTGTCCCGGTATGGGTGTCTAAGTTGAAGAATGATCAAAAGCGAGAAATCCAATGCGAACTTTCTCCTTAGACCCTTGTACAGGCGGCATAGAGGTACCCTTTTGTGACACTTGGTTGAAACATATGTTATGCAATGATAATCCGTGTTAACCCAAGCTAATTAGGACAAGGTGCGGGCACTATTATTACACTATGCATGAGGCTTGCAACTTGTAAGATATAATTTACATAACACATATGCTTTATTACTACCGTTGACAAAATTGTTTCTTGTTTTCAAAACCAAAGCTCTAGCACAAATATAGCAATCAATGCTTCCCTCTGCGAAGGGCATTTCTTTTACTTTTATGTTGAGTCAGTTCACCTATCTCTTTCCACCTCAAGAAGCAAACACTTGTGTGAACTGTGCATTGATTCCTACATACTTGCATATTGCACTTGTTATATTACTTTACATTGACAATATCCATGAGATATACATGTTATAAGTTGAAAGCAACCGCTGAAACTCAATCTTCCTTTGTGTTGCTTCAATACCTTTACTTTGATTTATTGCTTTATGAGTTAACTCTTATGCAAGACTTATTGATGCTTGTCTTGAAAGTACTATTCATGAAAAGTCTTTGCTTTATGATTCATTTGTTTACTCATGTCATTACCATTGTTTTAATCGCTGCATTCATCTCATATGCTTTACAATAGTATTGATGAAGATTATGATAGCATGTCACTTAAGAAATTATTCTTGTTATCGTTTACCTACTCGAGGGCGAGTAGGAACTAAGCTTGGGGATGCTTGATACGTCCCAAACGTATCTATAATTTCTTATGTTCCATGCTACTTTTATGATGATACTCACATGTTTTATACACATTATATGTCATATTTATGCATTTTCTGGAACTAACCTATTGATGAGATGCCGAAGGGTCAGTTGCTGTTTTCTGCTGTTTTTGGTTCCAGAAATCCTAGTAAGGAAATATTCTCGGAATCGGACGAAATCAATGCCCAGCATCCTATTTTTCCACGAAGCTTCCAGAACACCCGAGAGCCACCAGAGGGGAGCCCTGGTGGGCCCAGATGATAGGGCGGCGCGGCCAGGGCCTGGGCCGCGCCCCCCTAGTGTGTCACCGCCTCGTCAACCCTCCGACTCCGCCTCTTCGCCTATATAAAGGTCCTTGACCTAAAACACGATACAAAAAAGCCACGGTACGAGAAACCTTCCAAAGCCGCCGCCATCGCGAAGCCAAGATCTGGGGGACAGGAGTCTCTGTTCCGGCACGCCGCCGGGACGGGGAAGTGCCCCCGGAAGGCTTCTCCATCGACACCACCGCCATCTTCATCAACGCTGCTGTCTCCCATGAGGAGGGAGTAGTTCTCCATCGAGGCTCGGGGCTGTACCGGTAGCTATGTGGTTCATCTCTCTCCTATGTGCTTCAATACAATAATCTCATGAGCTGCCTTACATGATTGAGATTCATATGATGATGCTTGTAATCTAGATGTCATTATGCTACTCAAGTGGATTTTACTTATGTGATCTCCGGAGACTCCTTGTCCCACGTGTGTAAAGGTGACAGTGTGTGCACCGTGTGGGTCTCTTAGGCTATATTTCACAGAATACTTATTCACTGTTATGAATGGCATAGTGAAGTGCTTATTTATATCTCTTTATGATTGCAATGTGTTTTGTATCACAATATATCTGTGTGCTACTCTAGTGATGTTATTAAAGTAGTTTATTTCTCCTGCACGGTGTAATGGTGACAGTGTGTGTGCATCGTGTAGTACTTGGCGTAGGCTATGATTGTGATCTCTTGTAGATTATGAAGTTAACTATTGCTATGATAGTATTGATGTGATCTATTCCTCCTTTCGTAGTGTGAAGGTGACAGTGTGCATGCTATGTTAGTACTTGGTTTGGTTATGTTGATCTGTTATGCACTCTAAGGTTATTTAAATATGAACATTGAATATTGTGGAGCTTGTTAACTCCGGCATTGAGGGTTCGTGTAATCCTACACAGTTAGTGGTGTTCATCATCCAACAAGAGGGTGTAGAGTCTAGCATCTATCTATTTATTCTGTTATGTGATCAATGTTGAGAGTGTCCACTAGTGAAAGTATGATCCCTAGGCCTTGTTCCTAAATACTGCTATTGCTGCTTGTTTACTGTTTTACTGCATCTTTACTTCCTGCAATATTACTACCATCAACTGCACGCCAGCAAGCACTTTTCTGGCGCCGTTACTACTGCTCATATTCATTCATACCACTTGTATTTCACTATCTCTTCGCCGAACTAGTGCACCTATTAGGTGTGTTGGGGACACAAGAGACTTCTTGCTTTGTGGTTGCAGGGTTGCATGAGAGGGATATCTTTGACCTCTTCCTCCCTGAGTTCGATAAACCTTGGGTGATCCACTTAAGGGAAACTTGCTGCTGTTCTACAAACCTCTGCTCTTGGAGGCCCAACACTGTCTACAAGAATAGAAGCACCCGTAGACATCAGCCATGTTATACAATGCTTCTCTTGGATCTCCGGGAGGTGGTCTGGACGCCAGGATGTAAGCTTGTGTCGCCATGTACCCTGCTTCCGGTGTTTTTGGGATAATATTCCCCCTCGTGTCGATTGACATGAAGGACATGTCGAGGTTTTGGATTAGAGTTTCTCTTTCGGCCTCCGGTATATTTTGCAGCCGAGATCTTGCTCTCCTCCGAGCTTCTCTATGACTATCTCCCGAAGTTCCTGATTGTCGACTTAACTCCGCTCTTCACCTGCTTGACGCTGAGGCTGCTTCCTTTCTTCTATTCAGAGCAGCTGTCTCTTTTTCCAGTTCTCTTCCAGCTCGAGCAAGCCTATATTGGTAGGCCTGCAATTCTTCGACCGTAGCAGTTGTCTCCATAGGTTCAGAGCCATCCATAGCTCTTGCTGCTCTATCCCATGCTGCTTGTGGAAGTTGGACTCTGACACGTGGTGTGGGCCCGACATATTTAGTGCCCAAACCTCTCCTTAGATTTGAGGGATCGACGTAGGGATTTCCCAAATCGTCGAAAGCCTCCGATGTTTCCTCTTGATCGCGACTTGCTTCTCCAATGGCATAAACTTGATGATATTTTGGAGTTTTCACTTTGCTTGGTTTGGTGACACCATCATAGAGATTGGTAAAGACCTTCCCAATAGAGATGGATTTGTCGATGAAGTCGAAGCTGTCGGTGTCGCTCGAATCATCGCTTATATAGGAGTCCGCAGATGACTCGAAGGACATGTCGCTGAAGATCTTGGCAAGTTTTTCGCTTGCCCTGCTGCCGATGAAGCGTGGCGACGAAATCTCCTCGTCGCTTGACTCGATGGATGATACTGAGTTTGAGAAGTTAGGATCAACCGCTGATAATCCCGACGAGATCGGAACTTCGAGACGATACGCTCCTTCTTTCTCGACGCGGAAGTGGAACTTTCCAAACGTCATCTTCATGGGCTCCTCCAGATACGCATATGCATCCAAACGGGAGGGCGGGTGAGGTATAAAATCAACTAGACCAGTTTCGATCTGTTTTCCTCTATCCATGATGTTGCTTGCCACCGATGAAGTCGACGATCTTGAACGTGCCATCGAGATCAGCTCCTTGTCGCCTCTAAATCCCACAGACGGCGCCAATTGACAAGGTATTAACTTGTCAATGCCTACGGATTGTAGACTAGGGTTTAGTTAGATGTAGAGGGCAAGTAGATCTCGAAGGTTTCAGCCGAAAAGTAATCGACGAATATAAAACTAGGGTTGTGTTGACAGTAAATTCGTTGCTTTCTTTGTCCCTCGACTCCCCCTTATATAGGAGGTGGAGCCGAGGGATTCGTATTGTACAAGTTACAGAGTCCGGGAGGGTTTCCAACTCATCCCGCAAAATTACAAACATCATCTCCTAATACAACTCTAGCTTTCCTTAATAACAACTTGGGCTTCCGATTCTTCTTATTCTTCGAGTCGTGGGCCTTCAGTAAACCCCGGGTACTATCTTTGGCAGGCCCATTGGGGATGCCTATGTCAGCCGGCACTGCCCCCGCACGGCGACGACGACGACGCCGCCGCCGGAACGCCTCTAGCGTGCGGGAGCACCTCCGAGGCGGCGGTCGTCGAAGTGGCGGCGGTTGTCGTCACCTAGGAAGACCCGGCGAGCAAAAACCCTCCACCGGCTACATTAGCACCCCGGTGACAGTATAGTCACTCCGGGGACTAATTCTAGTTTAATTTAGGTCCCTAGTTCGTAATGTACGTGCAATATGCATGTATTTTGCCTAGTATTGTACATATTATGAACGAATTTAGCTTCATCCAATGAAACCGAGTGCGATCGCAAAATTTGATTTCCCGCGACGTTTGATTTCATCGAGTTCGGTTCACGTTTTCGGTTTCTGTTCTGCGACATCGCTAAATCCGCAACCAAATTGTTTTTCGGGAAACTGAACTCGCTTTTTTCGGTTCCGACAAATAGGGGCTCTTGTTAGAGATGCTCTTATAGGTATCAATTGAAGAAGCCTAAAAGACTTTTCCCTACCGCAATTTTGGCATCATAGTGCAATTTTGGCGGTCCGGAGAACCGTCCGGAGAGCAGCTTCCCAAACTTCTCAACGGTAACCCCGAACAAATACCAACTGATACCCCTACTGTTCGATAAAATTACAACAGAAGTGCCCTCCAAAGGACGAAACGTTTTCCTCCCTGTTTGGCCCGACCACTCATACTCCCCCTCGCTTCGTTCTTTTTTCTCGCACGACATAGAAATGAGCCGCCGCCACCTAGGGTTAGCTACCGCCGTCACCAAATCTTCCCGTCCAGCGCCGCCGTTGGAGTTTCTGGTCGCCGCCGCTGCACCTCTAGGCCATACTCACCCGTTCCCCACCTCCTACTGCCTCGCCGCCTCGATTCCTCGCCACCAGTCCGACAACCGATGAGGCGCCGCACCTCCTGCCGCTCGACCTGTCGCCGCCCCCGTGTTCGACGCGGAGCTTGCGCTCCGGCCGTCCTTCCTCCCGCAGAAGATCTCCTACCAGCAGGAGCTCGCCCGCCTCCCGCACGCATTGTTTCTCATGGCAACTCCCAGCTGCTCTCGTAATGGGTTATGAAACCAGTAGCGCAATCTCGTGCAGGTACGTTCTCATCGTTGTTCTCGCCGCTAGAGGAGACACTAAAAATGGAGTTTGTCATCAAGGCCCGGTACTTCAAGGCCATCCATCCACCATCAGGCCTTTAACTAATCAATCATGGACAAGACAAATTGATCAGGCTATTATAATGGCCTCCACCTGTTTGAACTCTTTTCGACGCCAAGAAATGTGAAGCGTGGGCATCATGAGACAGCAATGGCCCCAGCTGGTAGCCAAAAGCAAGCATAAGGTTCTGTCCGAGCTTGTAACTGAAGACAGCCTGCACTATACCAATTTATTTTGCATATACTGAACAATACATTGACATCATGTTTTTATTTTGGCATGTACCAAACAATATTGTAATTTATTGACTTGTTTCTATCTCATTTGATATTATTGTGTGGTATACACATGGTAGCTGCACCTATCCATGTCACTTAACTTATCAAGGGCAATATAGACATCACACACCTCATGAGACAAAACCCCATAAACCCAAAAAAGGGGGCTGACAGTTTCTAGGAGTTTCTCCCCACCGCAGCTTATTTCCACCGATTTCCATAAGCTTGCTTCTTCATAAGCATAAGCCCAAAAGAAGGGGGCCTTTGAAAGTTGTATGCCATTTATCGTCAAAGCAAATGGCAGTATCGGCCCGAGTAGTTACTCGGTCCCGCTGGTAGCCAAGAGACTCTACCGCTGGAGTGACCGCCACATCAAGCATATCAAATGTGTCCGACAACAAGTATGATTTTGTTGTCCCCGTGTCGACTATAATCTCAGAGGATGTTTCCACCACCTTGGTTCCGTTGACACTGACGCCATCCAACGTCAAAGAGTATACCGGCGGGCTCACAGCTACAGACAATGGTGTCGCGTAGGCAGGGTCGGTCCATAGATTTCGGGGACCCTAGAGCAACACGGCACCAAAGGCCCCTTCTTTACAGTGTCGGAGCTTTTTAGGGCAGGGGGCCATGGCCCCCTACAATGGAGAATTCCTTAAAGATATATATTTATGCTACTTTTTTACATTTTATTCACAGTTTAAGTACGATTGGTGTTCTTGGCACCCCTAACAATCTCCGTCATGTTCCGCCATTTGGTTACTCATAATTTTTAAAAATATTATTAGTATTCCAGAAGAGAAATATTCGGATAATGGAATAGCAAACTAAATAATATTTACATTTGAAAGATCCGTGGTCTTTGTAATCTCGGTGAAGATATTGAAACTATTTATTTCTATTGATCGAGCAAATTATATATCATTATTCTTATTTTTACCATAGCTTCATGTGTACACGTGTATATACATATATATATCTCTAAAATTAATCGGAGAAAATTTATGAGAGTCGGTGTTGTGGTTCATATTTGGAAAGGGCTAGAGAGAAATCATGTTACTGGGAAAAATTATTTAGAAGTATTAAATTGTTTTTGTAAAAGGAGTCAGAGTAGAGGTATGATTGGATCTTTTGTATTTTCTAGAATTATTATAAGCCGTATGGCCTAAAGAGTACTTGTTGATATTTTTGGTATTAGGAATCAGAGTAGAGGAGCGATATGCTACGTCATAAAACATCTTTATTTTCTAGAATTATTTTAAACTATACAAACCAAAGAGTATATATATAAGTATATTAAATATGCAAATAAATCTTGAGCTCGGGCCCCTAGCTCCTGGAGGCCCGGGGCGAGCGCCCTATTGGCCGGCCCTACGAGTAGGAAGAACTGACGCGGCTATAGTTTTCAATGGACAAATATCCTGGCTTATTCGTGTCACTGGGGAAACAGTAGCTGAATGCCGTGTACCCTACAAGGCGTGAGACTTGCATGAAGAAGGAAAACCACACGGCGCCGAACCCCATAAGAGTACTCATAGTGGGAGTAACTTCACTAGTAACTAAGTGTCCAACTCAGCAAATTTGCTTATGTGGCAGTGAGTTAGAAGAGATGAGGATGGAGTAACATAGCTAGTTACTGTAACATCACACTTTCCAAGATACAATGAGTCTATAAGCTAATTAATGAAGACATCTATGATACTACTTTGATGTTACTAACCATTATGAAGGTAGTAACATAGAGTAGTAACATACACATGTTACTACTCTATGTTACTTCCCACTATATGACTAGTCTAATGCCGGCGTCAGAATTGTGGTATTCTGTGTCCAAACTGCAGCCAAAGATGAAGCCACTGAGAACAGACACGTCGTTGGGTCCAAGAGTTAGTGTGTCTGTCACCAATTTTCCGACAGAGTATGTAGACCCTGCCCCGCTAAGAGCATCTCCATCGGCGCCCCCATAGCGGTCACGATAGCATTTTTGGGGCCGGCAGGAAAAATGGGCTCGCATCGGTGCGCCTCAAACGGTGCCGGCCAATTTTGGAGCCTAATACAATCGCCGGCAATCCCGTGCCGGCCCCTTCGTCAAGGGCGCGAATCGGGCGAGCCGGCACCTCGTGGCACGTCTGAAAACGAATGTGGGCTGCGGCAGACAGCCAGACACTGTTTTCCCACCTCATACACACGCCCGAGCCGACTCCTGCCCCTCTAGATTGCCACCGTCACCATCGCCGCCGCGCCCACCCTGCTTGCAATAGACACCGCCGGCTGTCTAGGAACCGTCATCCATCGACACGGCCGCCACCCCCTCGACCGGCAGCCACTGTTTCGCCCGGAACAGAGCTCGCAACCACCGCGATAGTATCGCCCCGCCCGCAAGGTGTTCGTCCGATTGCCGCGATGGACAGCGACGACGAGATGATGGTGCAGCTGTTCACAGAGGAGCAGAACGCTCAGGCTGTTCGGCGGCAACAGCAGCAGCTGATTCTGACGAACATGCTGCGCGTTCGCCAGCCTTTCTTCGTCGTGCCTCGGCGGGACGGCTCAAAGCCAGGCAAGAGGAGGAACATCAACCGACATCATGAAGCCGGCGCAATGCTGCTTGACGCCGACTACTTCAAAGACGACGCGACTCATTCACCGAAGGAATTTCGGCGCCGGTTTAGGATGAACAAGGACATGTTCTTGAAGATTGTCCACGGTGTCAGGGAGTACGACACGTACTTCATGGCCACGAAAGATTGCACAGGACTGTGGGACTTCACCTCAATTCAGAAGTGCACTGTTGCAATGCGTTGTCTTGCATACAGAGCTCCTGCAGATACAGCCAATGACTATCTACGGATGGCAGAGTCGACATGTACAGAGACTCTCTACAGGTTCTGCCGAGCCGTCATAGCGGTGTTTGGTAAAGACTATTTGAGAGCACCAAGAGTAGATGATACATCTCGGATCTTGCAGAAGAATGCAGCAAGAGGGTTTCCTGGGATGCTCGGAAGCATCGACTGTATGAATTGGGGCTGGAAGAATTGCCCTTTTGCTTGGCAGGTGATCTACAAGAGCCATACTGGTGAGTGCAGTGTCATTCTTGAGGCGGTGGCAGACCATGAGTTTTGGATTTGGCATGCATTTTTTGGCATGGCAGGAACAAACAATGATATCAACATGCTGCAGCGGTCTTCGGTGTTTGCCAGGCTAGCTGAGGGACAAGCTCCTGCCGTGAACTTTAAGGTAAACGATCACACATACAACAAGTGGTACTATCTAGCTGATGGTATCTACCCGACGTATGCTACATTTGTGAAGACAATTTCCTCTCCATCAAACGAGATGGAAGTCTATTTTGCAACATGCCAGGAAGCAGCACGCAAGGATGTTGAGCGAGCTTTTGGGGTGCTTCAGTAGCGTTTCGCCATTGTCAGGTACCCTGCTCTCATTTGGTCTGAGGCACAGATGTGGGAGGTGATGAGCGCCTGTGTGAACATCCACAACATGATCATTGAGAGCGAGCGCGATGCACTTGTGCAGGATGATCATCCATTTGATTATCAATGGCCACTAGCTGAGGTAGAGCATGTGCCCCAATAATTTGCTGCTTTTTCTTCATATGCACAATGAAACTCGAGATGCAGGTGTCCATGCACAGTTGAAGGCGGATCTAGCTGCGCATTTGTGGGCGAGGAGAGGAGCAGCCAACAATGCATGATTTTATTTCTATTTGTTTGCCTGGACGAATAATTTAAGTACTATTTATTTGTTGGGTTGTACGAATAATTTAAGTACTATTTGTTTGTTGGATTGTACGAATAATTTAAGTACTATTTATTTGATTGATTGTATAAATAATTTAAGTACTATTTGTTTGATTGTATGAATAAAATGTGATTGATATGTTGTTTTAAAATATTGTAAAAAGAAGAAAAAAATTGAGGGTCGCCGTTTGGAAGGCGTCGGTGTGGGAACAGCGTCCCCAAATGGAGGATGCACTGCCAGCGCCCCCATACAGCAGTGCCGACGTCCCTACCGGCGATCATTTGGAACCCGCCGGTGGAGATGCTCTAACTCATGGCATACAGGCAGCTATCCTCTTTTTCCATGCATGCCTTCATCTGTACATTCACTGCCAGGCTATTTTGGACTGCAAGGCAACTCTCAGTCGAGCACCCAACACGTCCCAGTGTCGTCGATTTGGTAGGGTCGAATATTTTACCTGCACCGGGTTTTTGCTCGTGGCAGCTCACCGTGCATGGTTCGCACTGAACAAATGATAGTGTGGATCCTGAGTCAAATGTCACCAAATTCCATATGGGTGGTGTCCCAATTTTGATTGGCATTAGATATGCAAAAGTGTTTAAACTGGGCTCCCTTGTGACATTAATGTCCAACTTCATATCGTCAGTTGGCCTCAGATGTCCGAGAGATTCCTGAGCACACGCGTGTTCTCTGTGGAACACTGGGAACTGCAGCTCGCCCTCTGAATTGACAGCATGGTCTGTTGTGAGTGGATAAGAAATAGTTAGTCGAAAAATGTTGTAATACCTCGTATATGGAATGTTACCATGTGAACTGCAATTTGTATTAGACTAAGAAATCTATATCATCTGTGCTGTATATATACTAAAAAAAGGAATCCAAGTATAAAAAAATAGACACGCAATAAAACATATGGGCAAAATTTAGAAAAATGGTGATTAGGGACACGAGAATGAAGAGATGGTAGAGAAGTACAATGCGTATACGTGTAAAGAATTATAGCAATATGTTTTTTTCCTTGTTGGAGAACGCCTAGCAATATGTGTGTCGTCTTAAAAGATAGAAACTGCTTGTGTGAAAGAAGGCAGCATACCATATATGGAGGAGGGACAGTCGGTGCAGTATGCCGTTGTCGGTGCAAGAATCAATATGAGCAACACTTTTTTTTAGCAAAGGGGTTCCCCCCCTCCCCCCCCCCCCCCCCCCCCCATTTCCATTAAAGAAACCATAATGTCTACAAGTTAAAGGTAGAAAGAAAGAAAGAAAAAGTCTAGATGATCGGACTTATTTTCCACACTAGTCCCAGATGGACAAAGGAGCCATCTTTGTTCAGCACTAGATGAGATTATATCCAACATGACAACTACCAAGGAGAACAAGAGGACATATTACAGACCAAACATCTACGGGGGAGAGTTAGTGAGGACATGATAACAAGAACTTCCGTTTTCGCTTCAGCTTGAGCAAGCTTCAGACAAGATGCACACATCCTTCAACCTGTTAGCCTCTGGATGATTGGTCTCCATCCTCTAGCCGCATGGAAAGCTTCACTTGACAACTGCACGAACAACTTCACTCCCTAGTTTAAAGCATCTATGTTTTCCTCCTTGACCTTCCCAAGAAGAGATCATTTGCCTGATTAGATTAGTAACAGCAATAGGATCGTTAGGTTTCACAGATCGGAAGCACACATTATTTCGTGTCTTCCATAAACCCCATAAAACCGCCGCAATACCCACCAACGCCACATGTTTATCTTTCTTTCTGAATTTTCTTAGCCAACTGCCAAACAAATTTTGAATTGAAGTTGGCCTATTCTTAAACCCAAAAGCACAACAGGCGACATTCCATATATATCGCGCTAATGGACAGGAAAAGAATAGGTGGGAAATAGTTTCATTCTCTATGCAAAACTGACATAACCAATCTGCAAAACATCTTTTGTTAAAATACTCCTCTTGACTGCCAGCTAAAGGAAAACTTTCACTTTGGCTGGCACCTTAATTTTCCACAAAAACTTAAAAGGAAATCCAAAGGAGCTCCATTTTAAAGCTCTATACACAGATCGAACCGAGAACCCTTTAGGATCCAGTTTCCATTTAACTGTATCATTCTCATCAGAGAGAACTACAACATCACACTCTGCAATGAGTAATTCCCACATCTGCAGCACATTGTCTGTCAGAGTTCGTCAGAATTTCAAATTGCTCCATCTCTCCAAAAGGGCCTCATGGACAGTTATCCCTCTACATTCACATATAGCATAAAAAATGTATTTAACCGCAAATGGTTCATCACCAATCCAGTGATCTTCCCAGAAACGTGTCCTTTTGCCATTCCTGATCACTCGAGTGCAAAAGGAATAGAAAAGGTCACACACTTTTAGCAAGCCACGCAAAAACCAAGAATCACCTGTTTTAATTGTAACCATAGACATTGTTTTATTCCTTATATATTTATTGTAAAGCACTTTTTGCCATAAGCCATCAGAGGTTTCAAGTTTCCAGATCCATTTACATTGAAGAGCTATATTCATGCAGCTCAAATCTTTAACACCTAAACCCCCGAATTCAATAGGTGAACAAACGGTAGCCCAATTGACTGTTGGATAACGTAGCATAGAAAACAAAAAATTTCCTATCGCGAACACGCAATCCAAGCCAAGATGCAATCTAGAAGACGGTAGCAACGAGGGGATGATCAAGACTAACCCTTGAAGAGATTCCAAAGCCTATAAGAGTAGGCTCTTATTGCTGCGGTAGACGATCACTTGCCGCTTGCAAAAGCGCGTAGAAGATCTTGATCACGATCGGTTCCGGCGCCACGAACGGGCAGCACCTCCGTACTCGGTCACACGTTCGGTTGTTGATGAAGACGACGTCCACCTCCCCGTTCCAGCGGGCAGCGGAAGTAGTAGCTCCTCTTGAATCCGACAGCACGACGGCGTGGTGTCGGTGGTGGTGGAGAAATCCGGCAGAGCTTCGCTTAAGCGTGCGGGATGTGGTGGAGGAGAGAGACCGCTAGGGTTTGGGGAGAGAGGGGGTTGGGCGCCGGCCCTCTAAGGGGTGCGGCCAAGGCTGAGCCAAAGAGTGGCTGCCCCCCTCCCTCTCCTCCTCATTATATAGGTGGAAGCCCCAAGAGTTCTAGTCCAAGTCTTCGAATAAGACCCCAACACTAAAACCTCCCATATGTGGGAAACCTACTCAAGGAGGGAGTCCTACCCAAGGTGGGACTCCCACCTTTCCTTGAGGTGGGGTGGCCGGCCACCTTTAGGTGGAGTCCACCTGGGACTCTTCCCTTTAGGGCTGGCCGGCCATGCTAGTGGAGTCTCTTCGGGACTCTACTTTCCAAAGTGCCATTCTTCCGGACTTTTCTAGAACCTTCTAGAACCTGCCATAAATGCACCGGATCATTTCCAAACTTGGAATATGACTTCTTATATATGAATCTTATTCTCCGGACCATTCCGGAACTCCTCGTGATGTCCGGGATCTCATCCGGGACTCCGAACAAATATTCGAACTCCATTCCATATTCAAGTTCTACCATTTCAACATCCAACTTTAAGTGTGTCACCCTACGGTTCGTGAACTATGCGGACATGGTTGAGTACTCACTCCGACCAATAACCAATAGCGGGATCTGGAGATCCATAATGGCTCCCACATATTCAACGATGACTTTAGTGATCGAATGAACCATTCACATACGATACCAATTCCCTTTGTCACGTGATATTTTACTTGTCCGAGGTTTGATCTTCGGTATCACTCTATACCTTGTTCAACCTCGTCTCCTGACAAGTACTCTTTACTCGTACCGTGGTATGTGGTCTCTTATGAACTTATTCATATGCTTGCAAGACATTAGACGACATTCCACCGAGAGGGCCCAGAGTATATCTATCCGTCATCGGGATGGACAAATCCCACTGTTGATCCATATGCCTCAACTCATACTTTCTGGATACTTAATCCCACCTTTATAGCCACCCATTTACGCAGTGGTGTTTGGTGTAATCAAAGTACCTTTCTGGTATAAGTGATTTACATGATCTCATGGTCATAAGGACTAGGTAACTATGTATCGAAAGCTTATAGCAAATAACTTAATGATGAGATCTTATGCTACGCTTAATTGGGTGTGTCCATTATATCATTCATACAATGATATAACCTTGTTATTAATAACATCCAATGTTCATGATTATGAAACTAATCATCCATTAATCAACAAGCTAGTTTAAGAGGCATACTAGGGACTTCTTGTTTGTCTACATATCACACATGTACTAATGTTTCGGTTAATACAATTATAGCATGATATATAAACATTTATCATAAACATAAAGATATAAATAATAACCATTTTATTATTGCCTCTAGGGCATATCTCCTTCAGTCTCCCACTTGCACTAGAGTCAATAATCTAGTTTACATTTGTAAAGATATAACACCTTGGCCTTCTGGTGCTTTATCATGTATTGCTCACGGGAGAGGTTTTTAGTCATCGGATCTGACACGCTCAGAAACGTATGTATTTTGTAATTCATTTGCGTCTCAACGCATCACTCATTTCCAAATGAGTTGGCATTATATATGTTTGATCTTCTGGTGGAACCTTAATTCCATTTATCTGAAATATGTCACTTATATTGTCACACACAATATAGCTTCAAAGTTCTGACTCTGTCGGAACTACACCAAGTTCTCAAAGAACCTTTTGACTTAACATCCTTTGTCATTGTCAAAACAATGACATACTCTGCCTTCTTTTGTAGAATCCGTCACAATATTTAGAACTCTTCTAAATCTAGCATAGACAACTTCTAGCTCATTGTGCTACCTTTTAAACAACACTTAGTCTAATTTGAGATTTGAAAATATATTTTATATGTGACAAAACCAATATCGGTGTAACACCTTACAGCGATTTGTTTGTCATTTCTTCATACAAAAATATATATATATCCTTAGTTCTTCTAAAGTACTCAAGGATATTCTTACTGTCGTCCAATGATCATCATATGAATCATTCTGGTATATGCTCATAACACTTTATAGCACATGATATCTGATTGTGTACATATTATTCGTGATCTATAATCACTCATGTGTTTTTACTCATTGAGTGTCAGATACACTCAAGTCTTGTTAAACCTTCACATGACAAGAACATTTTCTTAATATTTCTATATTGAACTACTTCAATATCCATCATATGTACTTTGACTTAAACTTATTTATGTGTTTCAATCTATCTTCATAGATCCTGTCACTAAATTTGTTTCAGTCCATATCCTTTCATTGAAGTTTAATTTTCAATGAAACCTTTTAGTCAAGTATATAATTACATCATTTATAACCAACTATATGTCATCTACATAAAGTATTATAAATATGTCTTAGCGCTCCCACTTAATTTCTTGCAAATGCAATCCTCTTCATCGTTTCTGATGAAATCAAAAACTCTTTGACTATTTCATCTGGTGAAGATTCTAACTCCGCGATACTTACTTCATTCATTGAAGTTCGTATACCTATCTAGTATTCCACGGACCAGCAAAACTCTTGGTTGTATCTTGTATACACCTTTAATACACACTTCTGTTAAGTAGTGTATTTTGCCACTCTACTAACATATCTCATAAAAGAAATATGTAGTGATTACTAGAATAATCCACATAGACTATAAGCATTGCTACGGAAGATTTAATCTTATCGTAGTCAACTCTTTGAACTTTGTCGTAAACAACTTTTCGACAAGTTGAGCTTCTTCAAGGATATTTCATCCAAGTCCATCAATTTCATAGATCCATTTACTTTCAAAAAGTATTCATCTATCTTGGATTTCATGGCGTATAGCCATTTTAACGGAGTCAGGGCCCATCATAACTTCTTTGTTTGTAGTTGGTTTATTATTGTTCAAAATCAATCCTTTGTCCACAAATCTTTTATTTGATCACAAAGTAAACCATACCTACAAGGTTCAATATGTACTTCGATCTCCATGGCTAAAACACTTTGTAGTCATGGGAGCCATGATCGTCGTAGCCGCTTCCAAAACCAATTCCGATGCTGCGCTACTCTGATCATTATGCTCAGGTTCATAAACCTTATCAAATTATATTGTCCTCCCACTCAAAAACTTCACTAGAAACAATTTCTTGGAAATAAGAAACATTGACAAACACTTTTGTCTTTGTCTCGTGGGAAGAATTCCCAATTAAATCTCTGGGATAACCAACAAAGACATTCATCCGATTTTGGTTGAAAAATCTTAGACCAAAATTCAAAGAAAGGACTATTAAGGTTTATACCCATGCCATAACTCGTATGGTGTCATTTCAACGGATCATGATGATGCTCTATTCAGTAAAAGCGGTAGTCACTAAAGCATAATTCACAAAAATATAATGGCGTCATAATATTTTATCTCATCATTAATCCAACAAGGTTTGGATACATATCTCGGATACTATATCATCATTATGATACTCCAAGAAATGTGAGTTGTAGAACAATTTCATAACTCTCTTAGATGTTTGCTAAAACTCGTAATTCAAATATTTCCACCATGATCCAATCATAGATATTTGATTTTTCTATTACGATGATTTCCACTTCATGCTGAAATTTATTTGAATCCTATTCAAATGTTTCAAACTTTTCCTTATTGAATATATGCACATATATGCTCAATTCATTGTTTGAAAGTTTTCATGAAGTAGAAGAATCTTCCGCACACAACTATGCCCAGTGAACCACATATATCATTATGTATGTTTTCACTAAGTTAGTTGCCCGTTCAACTCTTTCGGCCTATGAACGGTATTTCAGTCATTACCTTTCAGAAAAGATTTTGCAAGTGCCAAACGATTCAACAAATCGAATGACTCCAAAAATCCATTTGCATGGAGTTCCTTCATGCGATCCTTTCTAACATGACCTAAATTGCGGTTCCACAATTAAGTGGAATTCAAATCATTTGCCTTATGGCATTTTTAGCGTCAGTGTTATGTATGTGTGTTTCACCATTAAGATTTATAATAACTTATCCATTTTACATGGAGTAATGTCATAATTTAAACAACTTATTGTTTTCATTTGACCAGAGCAAAATAACAATTATTAAGTTCTTTATTATAAATTCTAAGGGCTAGATAGAATGTCAACGACGAACATAATAACACTTTATTTTGTTCCAGACGTGCATTCCTATCATATTCCTTGTCACTCACTTAGGCCATTGTATTCTTGTATTGCGTTGTTTTGTATGACACTTCATACCAACCAATATGGTACTAATACCCAAGAATTTCATTGTGTGACTTAACTAGGAATACAACCATAACATGTATATCTTTTATATACACCTGAGCTAGACTTTCTAGTCTTTTCTTTTCTTTTTGCCAAAATATCTTTTGCAGTTTCTCTTTTAGCTTTCCTCATTATTCAGAAAAACACTTCAACATTAATAACTTCTAGGTTTGTTGGTCAAATACCAATAACCTTGAGGTTCTTACTTTGAAGTTGATTATCATATGACAAGTGTTCCAGATTTCACTATTAGTAACTTTGTAATATGATGAACAATTTCACTCATAATTTTATCCATCATATCATGACGACTTTCCGAGACCATGTCTGTACATGCTAGGCTCGTAAAGTTTTAACCTTGGTATTTGCATGCGCAAATCTAGCTTGCACCCGTTGTATGCACACGTAGAATCTATCACACCCGATCATCACGTGATGCTTCGAAACGACGAGTTTTAGTAACGGTGCATATTAAGGATGGTCACTTCATGGATATTCGAATATCGTTAGTGCCCCAATAGTTGGAGGATTGTGACGCCTTGCGTCTTCAACCTTCGTACATTCCCATAAAACTTATGAGTTCATGTAGTCTCACCAAATTATATTCTATCATCTTGCAATAAGGTCTTAGATATCACATATATCTCATACCTTGATTATTTCTGAAAACTAAATTTTCAGCTCCTTACTTTTCAAACAGATTTGAACTTCAAGTTTCACGGAGACAAGATAACTTTAGGTACTAATTGAAACCATAGCTCTTTGAATCAATAATGTGAGGTTTACTAAAAGTTTGCAATAGGACTTAATCAATTCTTGATTCTTTAACAATACGGTACCAATCCGTAAAGTTTCTTGTCAGATTTTAACAGTATTTCTATCTCAATTATAAGACTAGCGCATAGTAGTAAACGGATGCCAATACTACAAAATTAATTCAAAATACTACTCAGACTATGTTTATGATAATTAGTTCATGGTTTAATCTAATTACTAATGAACTCCCACTTAATACAACATCCCTCATAGTTGTTAAGTGGTACACGATCCAAATTCACTACACCAAAAACCGATCATCACGTGAGATGATGTAGCTTCAATGGTGAACATCAACATGTTGATCATATCATCCATATGACTCGTGTTCAACCTTTCGGTTTCCGTTGTCCCGAGACCATGTCTGTACATGCTAGGCTCGTCAAGCAAACCCAAGTATTCCGCGTGTGCAACATGGCTTACACCCGTTGTATGTGAATCGTTGAATCTATCACATCCGATCATCACGAGATGCTTTGAAACGACGAACTGTTACAACGGTGCATACGAGGGGAGAACACTTTATTATCTTGATATTAATGTGAGGGATCATCTTATAATGCTACCGTCGCGATCTAAGCAAAATAAGATGCATAAAAGGATTAACATCACATGCAATTCATATGTGATATGATATGGCCCTTTTGTCTTTGCGCCTTCGATCTACATCTCCAAAGCACGGACATGATCTCCATCATCAACAGGCATGATCTCCATCATCGTCGGCGTAGCGTCAAGGTTCATGGCGCCGTCTTCATGGTTGTTCACCTCATGTAGCAACTATTACAACTACTTTGAAATACTACTCAACATGAAAATTAAAGACAACCATAAGGCTCCTGCCGGTTGCCACAATACAATAATGATCATCTCATACATATTCATCATCATATCATGGCCATATCACATCACCAAACCCTGCAAAAACAAGTTAGACGTCTCTAATTTGGTTTGCATATTTTACGTGGTTTAGGGTTTTCGAGAGAGATCTAATCTACCTACGAACATGAACCACAACATTGATACTAATGTTTTCAATAGAAGAGTAAATTGAATCTTCACTATAGTAGGAGAGACAGACACCCGCAAAGCCTCTTATGCAATACAAGTTGCATGTCGAACGAGGAACAAGTCTCATGAACGCGGTCATGTAAAGTTAGTCCGAGCCGCTTCATCCCACTATGCCACAAAGATGCAAAGTACTCAAACTAAAGATAACAAGAGCATCAACGCCCACAAACCATTGTGTTCTACTCGTGCAACCATCTATGCATAGACACGGCTCTGATACCACTGTTGGATAACGTAGCATAGAAAACAAAAAATTTCCTATCGCGAACACGCAATCCAAGCCAAGATGCAATCTAGAAGACGGTAGCAACGAGGGGATGATCAAGACTAACCCTTGAAGAGATTCCAAAGCCTATAAGAATAGGCTCTTATTGCTGCGGTAGACGATCACTTGCCGCTTGCAAAAGCGCGTAGAAGATCTTGATCACGATCGGTTCCGGCGCCACGAACGGGCAGCACCTCCGTACTCGGTCACACGTTCGGTTGTTGATGAAGACGACGTCCACCTCCCCGTTCCAGCGGGCAGCGGAAGTAGTAGCTCCTCTTGAATCCGACAGCACGACGGCGTGGTGTCGGTGGTGGTGGAGAAATCCGGCAGAGCTTCGCTTAAGCGTGCGGGATGTGGTGGAGGAGAGAGACCGCTAGGGTTTGGGGAGAGAGGGGGTTGGGCGCCGGCCCTCTAAGGGGTGCGGCCAAGGCTGAGCCAAAGAGTGGCTGCCCCCCTCCCTCTCCTCCTCATTATATAGGTGGAAGCCCCAAGAGTTCTAGTCCAAGTCTTCGAATAAGACCCCAACACTAAAACCTCCCATATGTGGGAAACCTACTCAAGGAGGGAGTCCTACCCAAGGTGGGACTCCCACCTTTCCTTGAGGTGGGGTGGCCGGCCACCTTTAGGTGGAGTCCACACAGGACTCTTCCCTTTAGGGCTGGCCGGCCATGCTAGTGGAGTCTCTTCGGGACTCTACTTTCCAAAGTGCCATTCTTGGGACTTTTCTAGAACCTTCGAGAACCTGCCATAAATGCACCGGATCATTTCCAAACTGGGAAGATGACTTCCTATATATGAATCTTATTCTAGGACCATTCCGGAACTCCTCGTGATGTCCGGGATCTCATCCGGGACTCCGAACAAATATTCGAACTCCATTCCATATTCAAGTTCTACCATTTCAACATCCAACTTTAAGTGTGTCACCCTACGGTTCGTGAACTATGCGGACATGGTTGAGTACTCACTCCGACCAATAACCAATAGCGGGATCTGGAGATCCATAATGGCTCCCACATATTCAACGATGACTTTAGTGATCGAATGAACCATTCACATACGATACCAATTCCCTTTGTCACGCGATATTTTACTTGTCCGAGGTTTGATCTTCGGTATCACTCTATACCTTGTTCAACCTCGTCTCCTGACAAGTACTCTTTACTCGTACCGTGGTATGTGGTCTCTTATGAACTTATTCATATGCTTGCAAGACATTAGACGACATTCCACCGAGAGGGCCCAGAGTATATCTATCCGTCATCGGGATGGACAAATCCCACTGTTGATCCATATGCCTCAACTCATACTTTCTGGATACTTAATCCCACCTTTATAGCCACCCATTTACGCAGTGGTGTTTGGTGTAATCAAAGTACCTTTCTGGTATAAGTGATTTACATGATCTCATGGTCATAAGGACTAGGTAACTATGTATCGAAAGCTTATAGCAAATAACTTAATGACGAGATCTTATGCTACGCTTAATTGGGTGTGTCCATTATATCATTCATACAATGATATAACCTTGTTATTAATAACATCCAATGTTCATGATTATGAAACTAATCATCCATTAATCAACAAGCTAGTTTAAGAGGCATACTAGGGACTTCTTGTTTGTCTACATATCACACATGTACTAATGTTTCGGTTAATACAATTATAGCATGATATATAAACATTTATCATAAACATAAAGATATAAATAATAACCATTTTATTATTGCCTCTAGGGCATATCTCCTTCATTGACTAGATGATATTTTTTGATCCCTTGATCCTCCCCCAAAAGCAGACGGGCACCAAAGAATTCAATTTTATTCTTCACTCCTTTAGGCAAAGGATATATATAATATATATATATATATATAGGAGTATTATTTAGACTAGATTGAATTAGAATCAGTCGCCCCCCAATAGGCATCAGTTTTCCTTGCCAACAGCTAAGTTACCTTCCATAGATTTCTCAGCTTTTCCCCAAGATTTGTTCCGTAAACGTGTTTGATCCACTGGAATTCCTAGATTCTTCATTGGTAGGATACGAGAAGCACATGAAAAGATCAAACTATATTGGTCCTTCTTGGCAACTGCATCCCCAAAACGCTTATCATAATTGATCTTAAGACCAAACATCTGTTCAAAAATACAGAGCAAGAACTTTAAATTTGGAGCACTTTGGACATCATCCTCAATGAAGAAGACAATGTCGTCTGCGTATTGAAGCAGCACTAAACCTCCCTCCACCAAATCGACACCAAGCCTTGAATTAAACCACCATTCTTTCCCCTTTCCATTATCACAGCTAACCCATCAGCAGCCAGGTCAAATAGCAAGGGTGACAAGGGATCCCCTTGCCGTAAACCTGGTAAGTAAGGAAATAAGGTCCAATGCAGTTATTTACTTTGATTCCGACATTTCCCCCTACCACAATTTTCATAATTAATTCACAGAACTTGTCTGGAAATCCTTTTAGTTTCAGCATTTGATAAACGAAAGGCCATTTGATCTTATCATACGCCTTTTCGAAATCAACTTTAAACATAATACCCTATGTTTTTCCACTATGAAGAGAATTCAAGGTTTCATGTAAAATCGAAACCCCTTCCATGATAAATCTATTTTTGAGAAACGCCGTTTGAGTAGGTCCCACCACAGGATCTACAACAAGTGATAATTTGTTCATCAAAAGTTTGGTAATTATTTTAAAGCTGGCATTTAGCAGGCATATAGGACGGAATTTCCAAATATCGGTAGCATCTTTACACTTAGGCACCAATGTGATTACCCCATAATTTAAACGAGATAAGTCAAGTTTTCCTCGTTGGAAATCCACAACAAGAGTCATCAAATCATGTTTAACCAATTCCCAAAATTTTTGATAGAACTCAATGGGAAATCCGTCAGGCCTAGCAGATTTATTATGAGCCATTTCACACACAACTTCTTTTAGTTCGTCCATAGAGAAAGGAGATGTCAATCGACTAGCTATCTCTGGATCAATTGTGGGAATATTCCCAGGTTCAATTTTTATACTTGAAACCTTAGGTTGCCCAAACAGTTCCTTATAAAAGGAGGTAATATGATTCTCTAGAATCTATTGTCCAGCAATTAATTCACCATCTTTTTCAAGGCTAATGATAGTATTAGTTCTGTGTCTTGCATTAGCTTTCGCGTGAAATTTTTTTGTATCGGCTTCACCCTCTTTTAGCTCCTTAACCTTAGCTCTCTGAATCCATTTTAATTCCTCTTTTTTTTAAATACGGGCTAATTGTTCTCTCAGCGCTTTCCTTTCCTCAAATAGAGGTAAAGTGATACCGTGAGATTCAGCAAAAATATCAATATTATCAATTTTCTCTGAAATTTCCTTCTTAATCTTTTTATACCAGTTGTCTATGTTTCTATCTCATCCTCTAATATGTTGTCTTAATCTCCTCATTTTGCATTGCCAAATGTCAATGCTAGAACGACAATTCACGGGAGCCATCCAACTCTTATGCACTACATCCTCAAAACCCTCCCTCAACATCCAAGCATTTTCATAACGAAAAGGAATATCTTTTGGTAATGATTTACCCGTATACAGAATCAAGTGAGCATGATCAGATAAACCCCTGACGAGAGCAGTAACAATAGACAGGGGATACCGTTCCTCCCACTCTGGGGACATTAAAAATCAATCCAGTTTTTCAAAAGTTGGGCCCAAGGCTCCCAAGGACAAGGAAGAAGAAGAGGCCGATAGCGATGACTCCTACTTTGTGCCGACCTCCGTCAAGACCAAGGGACTCTTCACCAAGCTCACCGCACGCCTCAAGAAATCCTTTTGCTTCAAGGAAGACCTCCAAGACAAGATGTATGAGGCCCACATGCAAAACAAGAAGATTCATCAACGCCAAAAGGCCATGATGATTCATATGGGCCTTCCCGTCTCCAATGGATCCAAGAACATAATCACCCCTCCCGAGGAGTGGAAATCCAAGCACAAGTGGACAAGCTCTGAGGACTCCATTCCCGAGCACATTGAGCTTCCCTCTCCACCACCTCATGGCAAAGCTCAAGTTCAAGATGAAGACGAAGATGATGAGGACGATGAGGACGAGGAGGAGGAGGATGACGAGGATGACGAGTGATCTTCTTGGGACGCTAGCATGCTTCCTCTCCCTTTTTGGTGTTCCGATGCCAAAGGGGGATAAGTTGCTCTATTAGGACGGGTATTTGCATGGGGATGCCAAGAGTTTGGTGCTTCGTTTTGGTCTTTTCGGCCTTGGCATCATTCTTTATCCTAGTTATTTGAGAAACTCTATTCATGTGCTTGGTACTTTGCTACTTATTCGTGGATCTCCCTGGTTTGTAATAAGACTTATTATGGTAGCCTATATTGGTATTTGGTATTCATCTATTGTGGCTACACCATCTCTGTGGAGGCATACTTATTGGAAGTTCGGGTTTCTCAAGGCAAAGGTATGACTCATTCACCCAAACTCCATGTATCGATATATGTTGCCTCCATATTGTGCATATGCTATATAGACATGTCAAATATCCTTGTTGCATATGTGCTTGGTTTGTAGAATCTAAGGGGAGTCATGTCTCTAGGATGTGTGCATTTGTATTCAAATGCATATTCTAACTACGCACACATATAGGGGGAGCTCCGTCTATTTTTTTTGCAAATCTAGAATCTTATCATAATATCTTGTGCTATATTGCAAATTATTGTGTTGTCATCAAACACCAAAAAGTGGGAGATTGAAAGAGCAAAATCTATACCTCGTGTTTTGTGTGTTTGACAACAACACTAGAATGAATTTCACCGTGTGCATAGTTTGCTTTTGATAGATTTGCAGATGCACGGTGCCCTCGCTGAACACATCAGGATCGGAAGACTCAAGCGTAGCTTATAGGTTTTCTGGTTTTGTGTGTGTGTGTGTCGCGAGGTGATGTGGTTGGAGAGGGAAAGAGGAAATTTCAGTTTCTGCTTGACCGGTACTACCGGTACCAAGAGCGGTAGTACCGCTATCGCTATTGGTACCGGTCAGCAGTACCGCTCCCTCACAGTATGTGTTACGGTACCTCGACCGGAAGTACCGCTCCCAAGCGGTATTTCCGTCAAGGTACCGCTTTGGTACCGTAACTACAAAATACGGAACTATCGCCTTGGTACCGCAATGGTACCGGGAGGGAGTCCGGGGCTCGCAGAGGCCCTGCCGGTACCTTAGCGGTACCGGCAGCGGTAGTACCGCTTTGAACCCACGTGGTAGATCTGTGAGCCGATTTCGAATCCAGAGCGGTACTACCGCTTCCCAAAGCGGTAGTAACGGTCGTGCGGAAATAGGACATAACAGTTAGATTTGAGGGGACCTATAAAAGGGCCCCTTCTTCCCCAGCTCATTTCAACTATTCTCTCTCTCTCTTCCATTGTTGATGATCTCAAAACCTTGAGGATCTCCCTCCCCAACCAACCAATCTTGCCCAAACTTTGAGGAGTGGTGGAGGAGACCCCGATCTATAGTTCTACCAAAAGAGATTTCACCAATATCATCTAATCCTTAGTGGATCTTGGAGTTAGGGTTCCTATGGTGGGATCTTGGAAGAAGAGCTCCTATGGAGGCTAGCTTGGAGTTGTGCTAACCCCATAGGGTGTTGGGAGCCTCCGGTGTTTGTGGAGCTCGCCCAACCTTGTGAAGGAACCGCCGCCTCGACCGACTACTTAGTGGAGAAGGGGAAGCTCCTTTCTGGGGCTTTCTCGAGGAACAAGGTGAGGCATGTTTGGCCGTTGATCCTTCGTGGTTCACACCTCCTCAACGCAGACGTACTCTCTTTTGTGGGAGGAACTGCGGGAAACAAACCTCGCCTCGTCTCCGCTACCCCGGTTGTCCCGCTTCCTCTCTCTCTATTACTATCTTGTCGGTTCCTTTACTCGTTTCATCGCATAGGCTCATACTAGGATCACCCTTATCATCAAAGTTGCCACATTTACTTCCGCATCGCGCCTAAAATTGAAAAAGCTATAAAATTTGTGTAGCGACCATTCACCCCCCCTCTTGTTCGCTAACGATCCATTCAGTGACGACTTCTGTACCATTGTCCATGTTGATCGTGTCGACTTGTTCCATTGGCCTAAGTCTTCACGCCCACACGTCCGTTAGACGTGGGCTAAGTCGTCGTTCCAACTTTGTTACTGTGTCGTGTGCCAGGACTATGGTCGTATACTGGTCCACCTTTGTATTCACGATTTATTGCAGCACAGCTGTCAGAGTATTGGCCCCCACGCAAAAATCTTTATCGACTATTGAGTGGTCCAGATAACAGGAGTAGATGCTCCCGGGAGCCAAAACTCCACCCTCATATAAAAATAGCTAACAAACAACACTGATAAACTCTAAAGTTAGCATGCTCTCTAAAAATCTAAAGTAACCATCTTTAGCTCCGCTAATCATATCTTGATGTTCTTCCAGGCACCCATCCAAGTAGCCACAAAAGAACATACTTGCACAAGCACAAGCTTACCAACTTTATAGGTTTTGGATAACCGCATGCTTGTCCAATATAAGAGGTGGAAAACTGAGACCATTAATATAAACACGTGGTCATGAGTGACAAATACGCTCACAATACTAGATTGTCGAATCGTGCTTCATCACCACATCACAGGAAGATGATCAAGATGATAATAAGACGAAACGGAAGAAACCAAGACACCACGATTCTACACGACGAAGATGTGGCTGGTAGATAGGTACTCCAGATGACGTTATGGATACAAAAAAAAGGGATTGTTGGTTGAGATTTTTTCTAGCTTTTTGACTTTAGGCCATAAGCGTCAAAAACATCTTTAAAAAAGCCAAAAGAAAAAAAAGGAACCTAATTCCAAAAAACCAAAAGTAGCCCGAAACTAATTAGAAAAGAACCACAACCACAAGCTATGGGATGATCCAGGGTTCCCATCATCTCTGTGTGGTTTGTCACATACGAGAGGAACCAATATTGTCGGTTCATTTCTTATTGTTATCACATAAGCGAGATAGAAAACAAATGCATATCGCCCTTGGTCCATGGTTAAAAATAACTACAATATCAAAAGCTCTAAAGAATCATGAAAATCGCAAAATGATATACAATTTGGTATGGAGCAGTCTAGTCTAGTAAAAGAATATCAAGTAGTCTAACTGATTTCACTCCTCGTTCTCGCCCCCACCCTTTCTCCTCGTTCTCCAAGTTCTTGGGCCGGTCGGCCCCTCCCCTCTCCTCTCCGGCGGTGGCCGGCGTTGAGACGGGTGAGGGACTGTTATCACCAGAATTTGACCGGGTCAGAGGTGGGCCGCGATCAAGATGGATTTGAAGAATATACATGGAAGAAAGACGTGAATCGGCCTGTTATGCAAAGTTTGGGCTAGTTTGCCCGTGTATCTGTAACATAGTAGATTACGTGTCGGTTAGTTAGAGTTTGCCTCGTGCACGGTTGGGATTATTCCCACGATTAGAAAGTCTACGGACTATAAATATGTATCTAGGGTTTATGAAATAAACAACAACCAACGTTCAATCACAAATCAATCTCGGCGCATCACCAACTCCTTCGTCTCGAGGGTTTCTACCGGTAAGCATCATGCTGCCTAGATCGCATCTTGCGATCTAGGCAGCACAAGCTTATTACGTTGTTCATGCGTTGCTCGTACTGAAGCCTTGTTGATGGCGAGCAACGTAGTTATCTTAGATGTGTTAGGGTTAGCATTGTTCTTCGTATCATATGCTGTCGTAGTGCAACCCTTATACATCTAGCCGCCCTTACACCTATTTTAGGTGTAGGGGCGGCACCCCGCTTGATCATTATTTAGTAGATCCGATCCGTTACGGTTGCTCCTTGTTCTTCAAGGATTAGTTTAATATCTGCAATAGTTAGGCCTTACAAAGGGTTGGAGGATCCAACGACGCGTAGGGTGTCGTTTGCTAGCCCTAGACAGGATGTTCCGAGGATCAACCTCGTGTTGGTTTTTAGGCCTTGTCTAGGACCGGCTTACGATCACCGTACGTGACCGCGAGGCCCAATCGTGAGTAGGATGATCCGATTATGCGGTGAAAACCCTAAATCGTCGTAGATCGCTTTAGCTTTATCTTGATCAAGCAGGACCACCATATATTCGTGCACCTCGTACGAATCATGGGTGGATCGGCTCCTTGAGCCGATTCACAGGATAACCTGAGAGCCGATCGAGGCTCGTATTTAATGTTTACGTGTATGCCATGCAGGAAACTAAGCGAGGCATCTCCATCACCTTCCTGACCAGGTATAGGTCAGGTGGCACGCCCTTGCACCAGCATCGGACGTGTGTACCAGAGGCTTTGCGGGCCGTCGCTCGGAGGGACCAGGGCCAGCCGCAGCCCTAAGTTGTTCCCGGCTCTACTGTGTTGCCCGTCGCTGCCCGCCGGTGGGTTTCTGACCGCAACACATTCTGGCACGCCTGGTGGGACTAGCTTCGACATCAACCACATCGCCATCTACATCTGAGATGGCGGACGGCACTCCAGTCACGTACGAGGATCTGACCGACGAGCTCAAGAAGAAGTATGACGAGGTCAAAGCAATCCTCGAAGCCGACCTCATCGGCTCTTTTCACAGAACCCGTTCACATGGCATCAGGTGGAAGGGGTTCTCGCCGGATGGTGCGCTCGATGGGATAGACCTCTCTGCCCCGTCAGAAGAACGCACCAGGTCCCTACGTCAGGAGATCAACTACATGGTGGCTCACTCGCTGCACCGCCACTCTGAGAACCTGGTGAACACTTTGGAGCGTGTCGCTCTCCGGGTGATCCAGGAGATCATGAGGCACCAGTACTCTCCGTCAGGACCAGCTCTCGGGACACACCAAGGAAGATGCCCACTCCAGTCCGTCCACCGCTGCCATTTGCGTTGGCAGCACCAGAAGTGCCGAATTCACCGGCATTCGTCGTCTACAAGATCGGTGGTGACCCTAGTGACTGCCAGTTCTTGCATGAGGCGCCTAAGGAGATCCCTCACGGGTACATGTGCACATACGTGCCAGACTGCGGTAACTGGGCGCTCACAAACCAGGCCGCGGCAGCAGGGACTTCTGGGAAAGCAGGAGGAACGTCAGCAACAGATCTTGAAAAGCAAGCATGGCTGGCTAAGTACGCCACCCCGGCGAATCTTCAGAGTTCGACTCCTGCAGCCAGCACCGCGGATCAGATCAGTACGATCCTGAGGGACCAGTTCGACATGGTGCCGAAAAGGAGGACAATCGGCTATTCCAAGCCGTACCCCGATGAATACGAGTTGGTCCCGCTACCACCCAAGTATCGGCTCCCTGACTTCTCCAAGTTCAGTGGATCAGATGGTTCCAGCTCCATCGAGCATGTAAGCCGATATTTGGCACAGCTAGGAACGGCCTCAGCGTCGGATCCACTACGTGTGAGGTTCTTCGCACAGTCCCTCACGGGATCGGCTTTCGGGTGGTACACTTCGTTGCCACCGGACTCGATCCGGACTTGGAAGCAGTTGGAAGAACAGTTCCACATGCAGTTTCACTCAGAAGCTTCCGAGTCTGGCCTTGCCGATCTAGCACAGATACGTCAGAAGCGTGGAGAAACTGTGGCAGAATACATCCAGCGCTTCAGGAATCTAAGGAACCGATGCTATTCGGCTCGTGTGACTGAAAAAGAAGCAGTCGAGTTGGCAGTGGTGGGCCTTGCCTCACAAATCAAGGATATGGCTTCCCAAGCAGACTACCCTTCACTGGCGCACATGGTTCAGAAACTGTCAGCATATGAACAGCGCCATCCGGACTTGTACCAGGACAAATTCAAGCGTGCGGTAGTCCTGGTTGAGGCAGATGAAGACGAAGGCTCTGCGGGAGATCAAGAGGTAGCAGTGGCTGAATGGACTCGGGGGGCAACCCCCGTGTCCTGCAAATGGGTTAAGCCACCAGGTCCGCCCAGAGGGTTTGATTTTGACGTGACCAAAACTGAACAAATCTTCGACCTCCTACTCAAGGAAAAGCAGTTGAAGATACCCGAAGGCCTCAAATTCCCCACGGTACAGGAGCTGAACGGAAAGCCATACTGCAAATGGCATAACTCGCTCTCCCATGCCACCAACGACTGCAGGGTGTGGCGTCAGCAGATCCAAATGGCGATAGAACAAGGACGTCTGATTTTCAACCAGTACGCCATGAAGGTCGACACTCACCCCTTCCCCGCCGTTAACATGGTGGAGTGCACTTACCCTGAAGGTTGCCAGCCAGGATCCTCGTTCAGTATCAACATGGTAGGACCTGGGCACCACTCTGGCAAGGATGGAGACGAGGGCACCTGTTCTCGTAGCAAGGACACAGAGGAGGCCGCTCCACGCGATCGGCTCCGTCACGATGGCAAGCGCTATGTCACAGAGGGAGAAGTGAAGAACATAAGATATCAGCGACCTCTCTCTGATCACCTCCTCAACAAGTATGTGAGTCAATATAGCCAACGCCGACGATCCAGCGACGATGATGATAGAGACCGTCTGGCTAGGGACGCCAGGAGACATCGTCGGCATGATCGCGATGAGGAGGAGTACGAGCGCCGTGCCAAGGAAAAGTCAAGGGAGCGAGACGACAAGGATAGGCACTGGGACTGCCCCTTCTTTAGACACTGCTGGGACTCAGGAATGAGCCGATTGCCTATAATCGGCAATTGCCCAGAATGTAACCAGAAGAAGAAGGAGGCAGCCAACGTGTCCGTGTTCCAACGCTTAGGGCCTCTCCCACCACAAAGCAAACGCGCTGAGTCCCCTCGGATGGAAGATCTCGAGGATTCGGAAAACGAGGGAGAAGAAGAAGAAGACAGGTACCACCGTCCAAGGTGGTGCCCTGATGGACTCAGCCGTTCCCAAAAGCGTAGGGTTCAGCGATTGCGCGGCTTGGAGGAAGCCGAAAGGTTATATCTGCACACGCTGAGAAAGGCGCGGCCTGATCTGGCCGCGAAGATTCAGCGAACCCTGGATGAAGAGGGTCGACCACGGAAAATGGAGTGGCGCCCCAAGCAAAGGAAAGCCGATGATGAAACATCGGCTGGCACAAATATGGTGTTCATCCTTCCTTCGGAGTTCAGTGCTCCAGGATTAGACGAGGCACCTGTGGCACAACTTGACTGCGGCCCACGGCCGGTTATCTTTGAGAAGCCACGAGAAAGAAGCTACAGACATCTGAAGGCCCTGTACTTGCGAGGTTATATCGATGGGAGGCCTGTCAATAAGATGCTGGTGGACACCGGAGCGGCAGTCAACATTATGCCATACTCTATGCTACGTCGGTTGGGACGCTCTAGCTCGGATCTAATCAAGACCAACGTGACATTGAGCGATTTCAACGGCCAAGCGTCTGACGCGCAAGGTGTTCTGAACGTGGATCTGACCGTAGGAAGGAAAACTATCCCTACGACGTTCTTCATCGTCGATAGCAAGAGCACCTATGCTGTTCTGCTAGGAAGAGATTGGATCCACGCCAACTGTTGCATTCCCTCCACGATGCACCAATGCATAATACAGTGGGATGGAGATGAGGTAGAGGTTGTCCAGGCCGATGACTCAGCCGAAATTTCAACGGCTGGCATGAACGCGTGGGAAGCAGCAGGCCAAGAGCCCCTCTCAGGTATCAATTTGGACGACTGCGAGCGTATCGACGTGACGAAGGGCAGGGTTAGGCTGGTCTTATCCACTGGCCTGACCGTGTAGCAAGAGCAGACCGATGAGCAAACGTGGCGAGGCCGATCCTTGGGATCGGCCCCAAGGATATATGAAGGAACATTACAAAACCTTCATTGAGCGCTTCGATCAATATGGAGGCCGATTCCAGCAATCGGCCAAAATTATCCTCACCACATGTTCTGCTTGTGTTCAGCATCAATCTACTTGGCAGCGGTTTTACGTCGGCTGATGAGTTAAGAAGAATCAACATTGATCCTACCGGAGCCGACGTACAAATTACAGAGCCAATATCTGCAGTTACCTGTCAGATTCGGCTCGGGGGGCACCTAAATTAGATGAACATGTGCAGGTGAACATGTGTGCAGTGAAATATTGGGGGCCGATAGGAAAAAATCGGCCAGTAAAAAAAAAATCAGCATCACGATATACAGCCGATGCACAGCCATCGACTCTAGTACAATTACACAAGACCTACCGGCTGTGTGCTCAAGGCTCACATTTAAGCTGATCAATGGGAGCAAGCTTGGCTGACTCTTCATGGTGGCTATCTCGGATTACCAGATTACCTGAGGTCAAAGCCTTTTTGTTTGACCTGTGCATCCTCGCCGGTATTCTCGCCTTGATTAAGGCTCGGGGGGCAACTAACTTGGTAGATGCTCTGTTTTTGGAGCCGATTGGAGTTGCATCGGTTGACCCTGCATCGTAATCTTCTCCGAAAGCGGTGAGGTGTTGCAGAAGAAGACTGCTAAAGCTACGGAGAGGAGCCGGAAAAGGGAGCCGTCGGCTTTTACGGGGTTTGGACCGTCCTGTTGCTGCAAGAAAAGGAAAGAGACTGGATTCTCAAAATAGCCGATGAATAGTCATCGGCTATGGGATTGCGAAATATTATGGTCAGGTATCAAATCGCAGTCTGAATTTGAGAAGTGCTTAACTGATGGTCTAATCGATATCTGAGTCCGGCTTCATGGGCGTCTATGGAAAAAGAATCCGATACGTTGCTATCGGTCTTGGTGTGGCAAGCAGAAGGATTGAAATTGGATTAATTGAAAGATAAATTGGAAGAACAATTCTCATTAATTCAAAGGAGCGGCTTTACAGGAAAGAGCCGATGGCTCTCAAAAGGGGGATCTGGTGCCTAGTGCACTGCTACTAATAGTCCTACTCTACTAGTTGTCGCTGTCCTCGTCGTCGCCGTCGTCGATGCCGTCGGCGCTGCTCCCAGGAAGCTCCTCGTCGCTGCTGCCCCAGCCCTCGGCTGGAGCTTCTTCTTCCTCGTCATCATCATCATCCTCGCTGTCCGCCCAAGAGCGGAAGCGCTTTGTCGGCGGGTATCCGATGGAGGAGGAGGATTCATCCTCCTCCTCTTCCTCCTCGTCATCATCATCGTCTTCGCTGTCCGCCCAAGCGCGGAATCGCTTGGCCGGCGGATGCTTAGCGGGGGAGGAGGAATCATCCTCCTTCTTCTCCTCTTCTTCCTTTATTTCTTCTTCTTCCTCCTTCCCGTTGGGGGAGGTGGGTTTCACCCAGGGATGGAGGTCGTCTTCGCTCTCGCTTATCAGCTCCCCTTCGATGAGGAACTTGAGGTCGTCTTCCCCATCGGTCAGAGGCAGGTCGCCATCTGACCCGACCAGTGCTTCGGGTGGACCATCTGGCACATGGTCGAAGTTCCACTCCGGCTCGCTCGAGGAGAAGGATTGGAGGGAGAGGCTGGAGGAGACGGAGGAAGAGGAAGACATTGCTACGGGGAAAGAGGGTTTTTTGGTGCCGATAGCTAGAACAGAGGAAGGGGATGAAGAGGGCTAATCAATCGGCACGGTTAAATAATGGGGAGCCCAGTGGAGATTTAATGTCATTGCAGTTTCCGAGGAGATGGAGCCAAAATTGTCAAATCATGCAGAGAAGATGAGAAGGCAAGTCATCATGATGAAGAATACTGCGACGATTCTGATCTGCCACGACATGACCCTTCGAAGAAAAAACAGAGTGGTTTTGAAATTATCATTACCAAAACCAGGGGGGCATGTGTTATCACCAGAATTTGACCGGGTCAGAGGTGGGCCGCGATCAAGATGGATTTGAAGAATATACATGAAAGAAAGACGTGAATCGGCCTGTTATGCAAAGTTTGGGCTAGTTTGCCCGTGTATCTGTAACATAGTAGATTACGTGTCGATTAGTTAGAGTTTGCCTCGTGCACGGTTGGGATTATTCCCACGATTAGAAAGTCTACGGACTATAAATATGTATCTAGGGTTTATGAAATAAACAACAACCAACGTTCAACCACAAATCAATCTCGGCGCATCGCCAACTCCTTCATCTCGAGGGTTTCTACCGGTAAGCATCATGCTGCCTAGATCGCATCTTGCGATCTAGGCAGCACAAGCTTATTACGTTGTTCATGCGTTGCTCGTACTGAAGCCTTGTTGATGGCGAGCAACGTAGTTATCTTAGATGTGTTAGGGTTAGCATTGTTCTTCGTATCATATGCTGTCGTAGTGCAACCCTTATACATCTAGCCGCCCTTACACCTATTTTAGGTGTAGGGGCGGCACCCCGCTTGATCATTATTTAGTAGATCCGATCCGTTACGGTTGCTCCTTGTTCTTCAAGGATTAGTTTAATATCTGCAATAGTTAGGCCTTACAAAGGGTTGGAGGATCCAGCGACGCGTAGGGTGTCGTTTGCTAGCCCTAGACAGGATGTTCCGAGGATCAACCTCGTGTTGGTTTTTAGGCCTTGTCTAGGACCGGCTTACGATCACCGTACGTGACCGCGAGGCCCAATCGTGAGTAGGATGATCCGATTATGCGGTGAAAACCCTAAATCATCGTAGATCGCTTTAGCTTTATCTTGATCAAGCAGGACCACCATATATTCGTGCACCTCGTACGAATCATGGGTGGATCGGCTCCTTGAGCCGATTCACAGGACAACCTGAGAGCCGATCGAGGCTCGTATTTAATGTTTACGTGTATGCCATGCAGGAAACTAAGCGAGGCATCTCCATCACCTTCCTGACCAGGTATAGGTCAGGTGGCATGCCCTTGCATCAGCATCGGACGTGTGTACCAGAGGCTTTGCGGGCCGTCGCTCGGAGGGACCAGGGCCAGCCGCAGCCCTAAGTTGTTCCCGGCTCTACTGTGTTGCCCGTCGCTGCCCGCCGGTGGGTTTCTGATCGCAACAGGGACCCCTCCCTGTATAGTAGGTCTAGGTCTAGGGTTAGGAGAAGTGTTTGGCGTGATGTCGGTTGCTAGGTTTTGGAGCAGTTCGTCAGATTTGGGCCAGATCTGGTGTGGGTTAGGGCTCCTCTGCCTCACTTTGATGCTCTGGAGGTCAAAGATTGGAGTGAGGATGACGAGCATTCGAGTCTCCTTCAATAAGGCCTTGGTTTGTGGAGCTCCAGATCCGTCTGACTATCTTTTTACTGGTCGCTATGGTGGCGAGTGGTGGAGCTAGTCGGAGGAAGCAGGGGATTCTGGGAAAGAATGGTTGGCTGTGTGGTGGAGTTCGTGCGCAACAGCTAGGTTGTGCTGCTGTGATTTTGGGCCGGTGAGGCGGCCGCTCCACATCAATCTTGGGAGTGATTCCTCGACGGCGCGTATGTCGTCGACTTTGATGGCTGAAAGGCGGCTACTCCCGCACTGCACGCCGGCTTCAGGTGCGCGTATTTTGATATATCTCTGCCGGCGCATGGTGTTGTTCATCAACCTCCTAGCCTTAGTGCCTTTATGGAGGCCCTTCAACTCCGACGTGGTGTGCTCCCGCTGTAGTACCCCAAGTGGCCATGTCCCCGGTGGTGTTGCTGTCGACCATAGTCGGATGCTTTGGCAAGGTTTCGGTGGAGAAGGAGCTAGAAGAAGTCCCGGACTGGATTGCTATTTACAATTTTGTTCTAGGGTCTTTAGTGCAAAAGTTAGAGGCCATGTTGTATTTTCCTTTATTTCAGAGGTCCTCCATGTAATTTGTACTCCACTGACAATGACATGAATGCAGCGACGGGTCCTTCGAGACCCTCTTCCCGTTCAAAAAAAAAAAAGGTAGTCTAACTAGGTTGCAATCAGTATTCAATTTATACAAATTTGTTATACTGACTTAAAATAGGATTTTATAAAAGAAAAGAAAAGAGGCACACTCTTCTTCACAAATCTGTGGCCACACCCGCCACCGCCAAACCATCTCCAGCACACCGGTCCGCCTGCTTCTCTTCCTCCCGGCGCGGACAGGGTTTTGCCGCGTCCCCACCTAGCCATGGCCGTGACTACGGCCGCCTCGCTCCCACGCCTCTCCCTCCCGCCGGCGGCCACTCGCTCTACCGGCACCTCCTCTCGCTTCCGCCTCAAGCTCGCATCTGTCCCCAGTTGCCGCGGACACAGCTTCAGCCTCCGTCTCCACCGCTCGCCGGTGGTACCTGCTGCTGCCGCGAGCTCCCCCTCCGTTCCAACCTCTTCTCCGGAACCAGGGTCGGGTATCGGTGATGCCCTCGGTGGCGTCGCCATCTTCTCAGCGGCCACCGGCGAGCCCGTGCTGATCAGGGATCTCTGGGACCAGAACGAGGTAGAGATGCTCACTCTTTTCTCCGTTTAGCTTTAGGTTGGTCTTTGTATTACGAGGAGAGGAGACGTAGCCATGGAAAACTCTGTATATTTAAGGTTATTACAACGCAGAGTTTATTTTCAGAATAAGACGGCCCCAATTGTTGATTTGCTTGAACAAATTACCCATTCTGTAGATGGAAACTCTAGATCATTTAACTGTGAAATAATTTTATGAACGCATGAATCTGATGCTAAAATGGAGGAGTAATTCACTGCTTATGCAGGGAATGGCTGTCGTTGCGTTGCTACGGCATTTCGGATGCCCTTGCTGGTGAGAGACAGCTCCCGCTCCTTCTGTAGATGAACTACTACTTGGTTACAGTATTTCCTAGTTGTTTAATTTCCTTTTCTAAGGTATAATCATCAACTCTGCAGTTGGGAGCTGGCCTTGACGTTGAAGGAGACAAAAGAAAGATTTGATGCTGCTGGCGTCAAACTAATTGCTGTTGGTGTCGGCACCCCTGATAAAGCCCGTATTCTCGCTGAACGTGTACGTAACACTCTTCAGTTTATAGCTAACCCTAACCCTCCTAGCATGCACTCTGAACTATTTTGTTATAGTTTATATTTTATTCTAGACAGAGGTTCTTGACCATTTTGAGCCTCAACTTGTCTGGGTATTCGCTTATCTATAATCGCAATAGATCATTGCCGCAACTTCTCAATCATGCTGATGGTTTGATTTTAACTTATACCCCTCGTTTGGGACTTGCTAGACAACGGATGCCTTAAAACTCCCAATTATTCATATATGACGTGGATAGTTTAATGCTAATACTTGTTTTTTTCCAGCCATAAGTAACTTTCTGTATAATATGTTACTGCAGTTGCCCTTTCCATTGGATTACCTCTATGCAGATCCTGAGCGCAAGGTACTAATTCGCCTGCTCACGCATCAGTGTACCTGCTGGATATTGTTATACTGTATGTTACAGGTTATATGCACCTGATGTCTTGATATACTGCCATGCATTCACATTGTATCGGTTAGATTTGTTAGCATCTCCTTGCCATTGGCTGCATTGTACTAACAGGATAGTTCCCATAAAAATGTGATATGACTATTTTGGAGAAAGAGTGCTAGAAATAATCTTATTTTTTTAGCCAGCCAGAGAAATGTAATTCACTAAATGCAAGTATTTATGCCAGATTGTGAACATAAGTTTTGTGTGTGTTACTCACAAATGGAGTACTTTCGAATCACGAAAATATGTGGTGGCAATTTCTTTTCCATTCAAAATGATCCTTATTGTTAATGTGGTCCTCCTTGATAAGTGTATGTTGTGTATGTTTTGCTCATTTCTTCAACTTAGATGTAGATGTGTAAATGAGATAGATGCATGGATATTTAGTACTCCCTCCGTCCCATGAAGCTTGTCTAAGATTTGTCAAAATTTAGACGTATCTAGATGTTATTTAGTGTCTAGATACATCTGAATTTAGATAAATGTCAGACAATCTTCGTGGGACGGAGGAAGTATTTGGTACATCAATGGACAGAAATTTCATTATCCATAAAAATCATTTTACTTATTCTGTCCCTAAGTGCATGACTTCCATTGAACCTTTTCAGGCTTATGATCTATTGGGTCTATATTTTGGTCTTGGTCGCACATTCTTCAATCCAGCCAGTGTAAGCAACATTTATAGCAGCGATTTTTCAATTTTTTTAGTTGTTTGTCATGAAAGTTGCTTGGACATTGTCGTGACAGTTGAACATAGTTTTTAAAGGTGAAAGTGTTTTCTCGGTTTGATTCCCTCAAGGAGGCGACAAAGAACTATACAATTGAAGCCACCCCAGATGACAGGCCAAGTGTCCTGCAACAGGTTAGGTCATTTATCAACTGCTTCTGCCACCACCACCACTGTCTGAATTTAATGTACAGGGTATTGATCCATGGAACTGCACGTTTGTTTGTTATGTCTGTTAGGGTGGAATGTTTGTGTTCAAAGGGAAAGAACTGTTGTATGCGAGGAAAGATGAGGGCACTGGTGATCATGCACCATTAGATGATGTTCTGAACATCTGCTGCAAAGTTCCAGTAGCCTGATTTTGATCCTACAAATGGGAGTTCCAGGTACTCATGCTCTTATACCCATCCTAACATACAACAACGGCAAATTAAGTATTCTTTGGTAAAGAGTAGTTTCAGTTCTTTGTGTCAGCCTGTGGCAAAAGAAATAAGAAAATACTTTGGTTTTCTTACTCTCTTCTCAGTCATGAAAGATTATTTGCTTTGCTCACAATCTGCACCTTTTTGCCCGTGCAGGTTTCGTTCTTACGGCGTCATTTTTTCAGATGCTTCCTGTCATAGTTTTAGCATCAGACGACTTTCGAAGATTTACTCCTGGTGCAACTGTGCAAGGGCAGTATCGCCATGTTACATGTATATGTATTGAGATATCTGGGCGAACTTTTTCACACTTTGTCGATCATAGGAGCTTATCAGGGTTGGTTGCTGGTAGATATGTTACTGATTATGAACCTTGTACAGGGAGTTACGATATAGCGAGCGAATTTAGATGAATAATACTATTTCTTGGTGAATGCTGCATATCTGCACATCATAGCAATATTAGGCTGGTCATAGTGCATAGTATCATATAATAGTATCATGCATATGATACTTGTCTATGATACTATCTCGTGGTATTATAGAGTAGTATCATAATTTTCTAAATTTATTGTTTTGTAGAATCCCAATACAAATATATGTACAAGATCTATTTAGCACTAGCTTTTCTCGTAACATGCGATATGATACAGTATCTACCTGTGATTACTTTAATCATATCTCTCCTTCTTAATTATATGTCAAATTAGGATGCATGATATCAACTAAAATACTAACACTACAACGAGCTTTAGGGTGACTCGGTCCCAAAGCTGCAACTACACAGGAACTCAAATGGTGAAAGGCCCAGGCTCTGACGGTCTCACCGACCTGGCCACCCACCCTTTGGAATGGAAGCTTGGTCCTTCCAGAGACCAAAGAGGCTGCTACGTTGGAGGCTTGAGCATTAAGGCTGGTGCCAATGCACCACCTTACTCTCACCCGCCACGTCAGCTTTTTTCTCCACTCTCACCTCACTCTCACCCCACTTTCACCCCACGGTGCCAGTGCACAGGCTATAGTGGTTGGGGGTATGGATACGGAGGGTGTGAACCATATGGCGCCGGAGGTGGAGCGTATGCCCCATATGGCCCCGGAGCGGGTGTGCCGGTGGGGTATAAAACTCGAGGAAGCGGCGAAGAACCGGCATTGGTGCGACGATGTGACGGAGAGAGACCATCTAGGTCTATTGGTGACCCGTCCTGAATCAGATCCGTGAACGTGGTCATATCTGGCGGAGTCCAACCGGACATGGTGGAGAAGATTTGAGAGAGGGAAGGTGATGAATGGAGATGAAATGGGTGTGGAGTGAGTGAAACATATGTGGGGTATTTTTAGGGATTTTTGAACCAGCAACGGCTAGCTGACGTGGACGAATCGCGTCGCGCCACGTCAGCTGGCCGTTAGACACTCCCGCCCCTCTCTCGCCCGCTCTCGCCCGCATCTCGCCCGCCTATCGCCCCACTCTCGCCCGCTCTCGCCCGCCCTATCGCCCGCGACGCTCTCGCCCGCGTCTGCCATCGCGCCGCCCCGCCTCTCGCCCCGCTCTCGCCTCGCTGTCGCCTCCAACGCGGGCGTTAGCCGGGTGGGAGCGGGCGATATCGTCGGGCGCCCCCGCCGTCGCCTGGCACTCCCGTCCCGCCCCACTCCCGCCCGCCTCCCGCCCAGCGCCGGGCGATACCGCCTCCCCTCCCGCCCCGGTTGGCACCAGCCTAAGGCCATGTTTTTTTTCTCAAAAAGAGGGTGTGACCCGAGATTGTTCAACGATATTTTTTTCCAGCAGGACTGCACATGAAAATCAAATAAAATCTTGATCACGTGATCCTAGTTGGATTATATATGTAAATAGTTTAGTATAAATATGTGAGAAGTATAGTCAAACGACATATTTGGGCTTTTGTCATGCCAATCTTTTCCAACAACCTCTCAAATTAGACTTGATAGTGGTCGAATACCAGTCATAAGCGGAGCTACTGGAGGGCAACACACCAGTCAGTCTGCGTGGACTATGAAGCGGCATAGGTTACCGAGATGTGCTTGTCGACAATATATGAAAATTGGGAGCTTCTACGCCACAGTCAACTTAGAACTAATTAGCTTTCGGTTCGATATCACCTTGGGCTGGGATCATTATTTTATTTTGTATGTATAGGTACTTTCTTTGCTGTGTGCATTGTGGCTGGGAGTAACTAATATCTCTACGATATTAATATATTATCTATACCTAATAATAAAGAAAATAAGGCTTTTGTTGGTTCGTTTTTTATTGCTCTATTTATTTCTGAAATTACGAAGTTGCCACCGGTAAGTCAAAATAACGGTTGGGCTGAACAGGCCACCGAGTGGATCGACAAATCACCCTCCTTCTCTGCTTCCGGCCCTGTGGGCGGAAGAGACCTGCTCGATTGGGAGCGGTCGGGACTCAGGACAGGGCGGGGATAGGAGGAGTGGTACTTGCATCTGTGGCGGTGCTCCAGGACGACGGATTCGCGATGGAGGTTCCCACGTCGGACGATGTTTCCAGGTGGGCGGACAGCGGCTGGAAGGGCCTGGCTTCGAAGTTCTGGAACTTGCCTTCTCCTTTCTCCTCTGCGCTGGAGAGGGAGGTGAGCTCCTCTCCAACTCCCGTCCGACGGCCCCCGTCGCGGCGCCCCTGTCTTCCATGCTTGTTGCTGCCATGTTCCTCTCGCATCTCTGTCTCCTCCTGCCGTGCTCCACATCGCTAACCACCCCTGACTCCTCAAGCGGGACGGCACTGCCGCCTTGCCTTGGAGCTCGGCGCTTTCGCATCTCAGACTAAATCGCACGTTGTTGTAGAAACGCAGAAAGAGAACATGCTGGCGATTCTATGCACGGCAGCAGTAGCCGAATTTAATTTGCCATTCATATCCTGCCTTCAATTGATTCGTTGGTCCAAGGTTAGGGACATGTGCTTCAGTCTTCGTGTTGCAAACACCTCCACCTCTGCCTAGATAGCTGGATCGGGCCATGTATGCGGTAGTCTTGCTGGTTGTGGTCTCTTTACGCACTGGGTTCTGAACTTCTAATCATGCATACATGTACTACACATCAGCTGCTTTGGTGAGCTGATTTATCACAAGACCAAAGTGAATGTCTGTATCGTGCCTAGGCTGATCACCCTTTATTTGGTTTTGCACCCACTGCATTGCATGTAAGGCTGGACGTTCGGGCCGAGCCACCCTTCGGGCCGAGCTTTTCTTGGCTCGGCCCGTTTTGAGCTCGGCCCGCGTTAGACAGTGACCGAGTCGGGCCTGTTTTTCTGGCTCGCGATGGGCTGAAAGCTCGTCTGGCTCGGCCCGAGCCAGCCCGAAAGCTCATCACCTTTTTTACGTATTAATAGAAGGATGCAATCTGGGCTGGTTTCTGGCCCAAAAACATGGATCGGGAAGGATTAGGTCACCCACAGGCCACAACACGCACGAGTCGTTCTTCTCGCTCTCCCAACACATCGACGGAGGAGTCGGACGACATGTGCAGGCCGGAGCCATCGCGCCGCCGGGGAGCGGGATCTGGAACTGCCCCGGCGCGGTCGGCCGCGCGGCGCTGAGCAGCAGGGCGTTGGGCGGCGGCGGGCCGTGGGTGAGGTCGAGCGTGACGGTCGGGAATGGCGCGGAGGCGGAGATGGTGGCCATGCTGGAGGAGCAGGGCAACACGGTGTGGGCGAGGAAGTTGGAGCTCATGAGGCCCTGGCCGTCGGCGCTGGGCATGGAGCCCGAGAGCAGCATGAAGGAGGCGGCCGACGTGGTGGACGCCATCGCCATTGCCGCTGGCGCATCACCGATTTTCCTCAGCGCATCGTCTCCATCCCTACCGCTAGCATGGGCCCACCTGGCAGTGACTAGTCGCTCTTGGCTCACGAGCCAGCCCGAGCCAGCCCGAGTTTTAGTCGAGCTCGAGCCGAGCCCATTTTTCCAGCTCGTTGCACAAACGAGCCAGCCCGAGCCGAGCCCATTTGGAGCGAGCTAAATGCAGGCTCGGACCGAGCCCAGCCCGAGCTGGCTCGTGTCCAGCCTTAATTGCATGTCTGCAAGCTGATGCTGAGTTTTCTCTCCGTAGTCCTCAAGCTATTATACTTTTATTCATTCTACTATAACTAAGTTGACTTCAAAATTGCAATTCTTGGTCAAGTGGCGTGATCAAGAATACATGTACACAAAATCTTATTAGATGCTTCTCATTACTGATTTCAAAATAATTGTTTCAGTCATCTGAAATAAACAGATAAATTTTTAGCATGGTAAGAGTATCAAAGGGATATGTGATATACAACTAAGACATTTATAACATGTTTGGATTAAAAATCTTACGAAAAATTCTAGGAAAAACATTGAATATGTTATTGAACTCTAACCATCTTTTTTCACGCTGAACTACTCTTTTATACATGAGTGATGTCTTTTCACGTATACACATATTTTTTCCCTATGTAAAAGAATTTATCCTCCATTGCAACGTACGGGCAAATTTACTAGTCTTTATAAAAAAAGGTACTTCCTTACTTTTCCTAAGTTCTATGGGCTATTTTTTGGGCCTGCTAATTTCTAGCATTCCTATATCCTGCCGGCCTACTATTATGGTTTTTTTGTACCATTAAAAAACTCAGTTGTAACACCACTTGCAAACTAGAAAATCTTAGTTGTAACACCACATGTAATTAGAAAACCTTAGTTGCAACCACACTTGCAACTGAGGTGCAAGTTGCAACACCACTTGCAAGTAGAGAATTCATTTGCAAACCCCACTTGCAACTGGAAAATCTTAGTTGCAGCACTTGTGGCGACTAGAGAATCATAGTTGCAATCCTACTTGCAACTAAAAAAACTCAGTTGCAACATCATTTGCAACTAGAGAATCGCAATTCCAACTCCACTCGGAACTGGAAAATCTCATTTGCAACACCACTACGACCTGGTAACCGACCGTTCACCTAAGATTGAAAATGATCCAAAGTTTCTTGCCCTTATGCACGAATTTAGGAATAATCCATCTTCCTATCAAAGTTAAGGAGTCACCTGAGAATCTGAACGAACGGGATTGAATACCCAGATCGAATTAGAGTTTACGCTGCTCTGAACAAATAGAATAGGAGGCGCGTGGGTCATGGGTTCACCCACTTCAGAATCTTCGCCTTTAGAGAAAAATCCGTGTCCGCCCTAGCAAGAAAACGTTGCAACACCAATTGCGGCTTGACAAACCGATGTCGAAACCCATTAGTTACTGTTAATTCTCAATTACAGCTCACTTGCAACTACAAAAATCTCAGTTGCAACTGACTTGTAACTAGATTTTTTTTAGTATCAACCCTACTACCAACTAGAAAATCCAAGATGGAGAGAAAAAACGACCACATGGCAAGTTCCCATGTATGGCAAGTTCCCATATAATCGCGTTGCAAAAAATTATCAACAAAACCAATCAAGCACAAGACTGGACAATAAGTCACAGCTAGTAATAAAGGAAGTAACGTTTCTTCCCAAAATTTTCGTCCGTTTTTTATTTACCCCTATTTGGTCTTAGAAATTACGGAGACTGCCACCGTTGAGTAAAAGAACGGTTCGTTGTCGTGGCCATTGCCGCACCGTCGGAAGGCCACAAGGCCGCTCATGCTCGTTGACCGACGGGACACGATGCCGGCTCCGCGCCCCTGCCCTTATTTCTAATGGAAATTACAGGTAGTGCCACCGGTTAGTTAAGAAAACGTTTCGGTTTGTTTTGTTCTGCTCCGTCGTTTTTGTTATAGTATAGAATGAAGAGACACAAGGAATGGAGCAAATGATTCTCTTGTTTCATTGCAATGTGGGAGTCCCACTTATATACAGGCTGAAGGGGTGTGTTGGGGAGACACCTCTTCCCCAATAGACACCTCTTGGGAGGCATCCCTCCCAATACAATTGATCACATGTTTATTTCTCAACACTCCCCCTTGATCAATTCGTCATCTGTATATTGCAATCCAAATACTCCTCCTAAAAAACCCTGTGGGAAAAATTGAGGAAAATATTATAACGATATGCCACCGAAAACTCCTTTAAACCCCAGTGGGAAAAATTAAGGAGAAACCATGTGTCATATGTCCGCATTTGTATTTATATTGTCTCGTTAAAAACCTTATATGAGAAACCTTAGGGAAAACTCATAAAGGGAAAAGAGTACAATATCAGTGATCGGAAGATCATCAGTGAGTTATAACTAGGGATTTACTCCCCCTCAACATTGCAAACCTAAAGGTTGTCTCATACCAATTCCACAAACTTAATTATTTTGTTTGCAAATTACCCTCTTACATTTCTGTAATAGGATAAATATAACTCATAAGCAATACAAGTGACATTATCTTGGTAGATAATGATAGGTGATTCGAATGAATCTCCACATGAACTCACATGTGGCCAATCATTCTGCAAATTCATACACATCTTGTGATGTTTCATATAATTTCTGCAGAATGATTACCAGAAGGACTCAGGACTCATTTAGAGTCTATTCTGAAGACTTCCTTCTGAGTACTCTTCCAGTAAATCCAGTCTTTGATATGGCACTGTTGGGATCAAATAATTAGCCACTATCATATATCACACATTGGTCCCATCTTGATTATCATACTAGAATTAATCAAGAGTTTTGTGCCTTGAATATATCTTAGAATAATCCATACACAAACCTTATACCTTTCGGGGGATTGCACTCTCAATAAATTTCCAACAAATATAATGTTAGGCCTGACGTATTTTGCAAGATATCTCAGTGCTCCGATGGTAGATATGGAACTTCAGCTCCATCTATCACTTCACCATCTTCCCACCTTTCCAAGGATTGGTATCCAATATTAGGTATAATATGACCATATGTGTCTCTGATATTATATATCCGTATTGAACTTATTCAATATTTTTGGATATATGAAGACTGATATACATTTATTCCTAGGGGAACAAGCTCAAGTTAAAACTTAAGCACGATTTGGTTTGACCTAAATCTCCGTCTTAAAATGATTGTGTGTATCTCAAATGTCTCATATAAATACATTGATGATAAGATCATCAATACTACTTAGGTGACGTAAAATCCAATTAAGGATTTATCCATGAGTACGCATCAACAATTATTGATATTAGAGTTATCCTCATCATGGAAAAACTCACACAGTCGGTTGTATCACAAAATTATGTCCGACTACTTCAAGTCATAGAATGACTCCAGAAGTTTCCCACACACATGTTGCGATTTTCCTTTGGATTCAGAATATTAAGTCTTTCAATGACTTCAATATATAAGTCCAAACTGAGTGACATGTGGGAGTATGCAGGCACTACTACATACATCATCCACATGGATCTATACTGCCAATGACATTTAGTATCAAAACATAATTCCACTCATGCCAATATGGTATGCCACATCATGACTGATGCCGGGTGACACGCGTACAGCACGCGACCGTTGGGAACCCCAAGTGGAAGGTGTGATGCGTACAGCAGTAAGTTTCCCTCAGTAAGAAACCAAGGTTTATCGAACCAGTAGGAGTCAAGAAGCACGTTGAAGGTTGATGGCGGCGAAGTGTAGTGCGGCGCAACACCAGGGATTCCGGCGCCAACGTGGAACCTGCACAACACAACCAAATTACTTTTCCCCAACGTGACAGTGAGGTTGTCAATCTCACCGGTCTTGCTGTAACAAAGGATTAGATGTATAGTGTGGATGATGATTGTTTGCAGAAAATAGTAGAACAAGTATTGCAGTAGATTGTATTTGATTAAAAGAATGGATCGGGGTCCACAGTTCACTAGAGGCGTCTCTCCCATAAGAATAACTATGTTGGGTGAACAAATTACAGTTGGGCAATTAACAAATAAAGAGGGCATGACCATGCACATACATGATATGATGAGTATAGTGAGATTTAATTGGGCATTACGACAAAGTACATAGACCGCTATCCAGCATGCATCTATGCCTAAAAAGTCCACCTTCAGGTTATCATCCGAACCCCTTCCAGTATTAAGTTGCAAACAACAGACAATTGCATTACGTATGGTGCGTAATGTAATCAACAACTACATCCTTAGACATAGCATCGATGTTTTATCCCTAGTGGCAACAGCACATCCACAACCTTAGAACTTTCTGTCACTATCCCAGATTTAATGGAGGCATGAACCCACTATCGAGCATAAATACTCCCTCTTGGAGTTACAAGCAAAAACTTGGCCAGAGCCTCTACTAATAACGGAGAGCATGCAAGATCATAAACAACACATAGGTAATAGATTGATAATCAACATAGCATAGTATTCTCTATTCATCGGATCCCAACAAACACAACATGTAGCATTACAGATAGATGATCTTGATCATGTTAGGCAGCTCACAAGATCCGACAATTAAGCACAATTAGGAGAAGACGACCATCTAGCTACTGCTATGGACCCATAGTACAGGGGTGAACTACTCACTCATCACTCCGGAGGCGACCATGGCGGTGAAGAGTCCTCCGGGAGATGATTCCCCTCTCCGGCAGGGTGCCGGAGGCGATCTCCTGAATCCCCCGAGATGGGATTGGCGGCGGCGGCGTCTCTGGAAGGTTTTCCGTATCGTGACTCTCGGTACTGGAGTTATTATCGACGAAGGCTTAAGTAGGCAGAGGAGATAGGTTTAGGGGCGACGCGAGGGGCCCACACACTAGGCCGGCGTGGCCAGGGCTTGGGCCGCGCCGCCCTAGCGTCTGGCCGCCTCGTCGCCCCACTTCGTTTCCTCTCCGGACATCTGGAAGCTTCGTGGAAAAATAAGATCCTGGGCGTTGGTTTCGTCCAATTCCGAGAATATTTCCTTACTAGGATTTCTGAAACCAAAAACTGTCGTCGTGGTGAACGAGCAGATGCCATGGGATGGCTTAACTTGGGACCGAATGGACGCTAGAGGATTCGGGGGAGGGTTTGTGATTAGATGGGATGAACTTCCGGATGCCTTCCTCAAGAACACAGCCAGAGGCAGGGATACAAGAAGAAACACACAAGGAAGAACTCTGCTCTAGATCACTATCTTCATTGATCTCAACATGATACAAGTTTCCGGTTACAAGGTTCCTCTAAGGATCGATCATCTAACCTCCAATCTCCCGGATAAGGGGGTGCCCCCTCTCCTTATATAGGGGAGAGGGTGGCTTACAGAGCAAGAAACCCTAATGGCATCTTTGACTGGACAAACTACTTTACAAAGTAACTTTAATCATTGATGACGCCGGGGTCTTCTTTAATCAGGGAAGCTGACGTCCTTCGGCTTCTTTCAGCGTCATCCCTCTCTTTGGCGCCAGGGCTTCGATTAAAGCCACTTTGCTTAGCTCATCCTTGTCCTCTAGCTCTGAAGAGAATCTTTGACCAGTCTTGCCGACATGCTCTTCTTTCCGGTAGCCCGGTGTCTTCTTCATCCGGTTCCGGTATACCCCTCTTGGGATACCGGCCTAGCTTTACTTAGCCAAACACTTATCTTTGTGCTCCGGTATAAACATTAAACCGGTATCTTGATGGCTCAAACCATCCGGTTTGGCATGCCTTTGGCATACCGGGGGTCATCCCCCCAACATTAGTCCCCGAAGCTGGTATAGTCTGGCGGATTCTATCCAACAGACCATGCTAGGTTCTCATGTCTCAGGATACCGGTTTAACTTTTCCGGCGGTTAGCTTGGATCCGGCATCTTTGCCCGGACTCACGTTTTTTCTCTTTGCAAGGTATGCTCCGGTATCTTATCCTCCGGTATCTTTAGCCATTTAACCTCTCCTCGGCGAAGTCGAGAATTTCTCGGGTACAGAGCCTGTCAGTGACATGCGCACTGTAACTGACGCGCCAGTGTCAGGGGTCACTTCCCTTCGACTTCTGCGCCCGCAATAACTGCTCCACAGCGGATCCTGGCTGCCGTTCCGGATCCGTGTGGCTTCCATGTGGCCTCCTGTTTTCTACGCGTGTATCGCTGCGCCACATGGCGGCCCGTGGAGCGAACCGTCGCGGCCCGGCGGTTTTCGGCCCACTTCTCCCTCTTCCTTTATAAGGAGGAACCGCCCCCTCTCCTTCCTTTCTTCGCATTCCCCACTTCCTCGCGCACAGAGTTCTTCGTCCTCTGCGCCTCCGTCGCTCCAGTTCGTCGCTCGGACTTCGCCGCCCGGCGAACCTTCGCTGCTGCTCCGCCGGACCTCGCCGAACATCGCCGCGCAGAGAATCCTTGCGGCGCTTCCTTTGGAGCCGCGGCATTGGCGCTTCACCAAGCTCTTCTCCACCTCACCGTCGCCGGACTTCCTCGGCAACCGCAAGTTCGCCGCTCCACCGGCGAACTCCTTCCTCTACAACTCCGCCGCCTCAGGTTAGGCTCAATCTGCATTTGCTCCCCTTTTGCTTGCTTTCTAGATCTTGGGCCGGTAGTATATTTCCTTCCTCTTTTCTTTTGCTTTTTCTCTTACTCGTAGATCTTCGCGCAAGGGTAGATCGTGAGATTTGTGTTTTTTCGGGTCTCCTCTCATGTCTAGCGAAGAGTCTTCCTCTGCATCTTCCTCTACATCTTCCTCTAGTAGCCGGCATAGAAAATCCTCCGACGGACTATCTTCCGATCTTGTCCGGATGGACATCGATGCCGGCAACGATCAAGGGGCTGGCAGCTCTAGCCAAACCTCCGGCATAGATCTTACCGGTGTCACACGCGGAACCTGGAGAGGCTCCGACGTCTCCCAATACGAAATAGACTGGCTTTACCGGTCCAGAAGGATACCGGAAGGAGTATCCTACCGGCTTCCAGGCGACGAGATCGAACCGGTGCTCCGGCCCGGTGAGTACGTTGTCTTTCTCGCTCACTTTGAGCGCGGCTTCGGCCTTCCCGCTTCCGATTTTTTCCGCAGTTTCCTCGATTTCTACCAACTCCAACCTCACCACCTTCCCGGCAACGCCGTTTTCTATCTTTCTTGCTATGCCACCTTTATGGAGGCTTATATCGGCATTCGTCCCACTCGCGAGACGTTTGCCCGTTTCTTTGCTCTTCGGATCAACTCTGTTCAGGGCAAGGAAATTTCTAAACCCAAACCCCCCGTGCAATGCGGGTCTTGCATCATTGGCTCCCGCCAAGGGAGCCCCTTCTTCAAGTTTTCCGGTCTCGAGTCATGCCGGTTATGGCAAGGGACCTTCTTCTATGTGAAGAACAACGGCGCCGCAGATCTCATCAATCTGCCACCTTTTAACTCGGCGCCACCCATAAAGGTCAACTGGGGCTACTTTCCGGGGACGGACCACGTTGAGACGAACCGGGTAGTGCGCTTCATGGAGAAGCTGATGAAGGAGACCAACATCTGCTCCGACGACATCATCCGCGCCTTCATCTCGCGCCGGGTGCTTCCTCTTAAGCGCCGGGCTCACAAGATGAGCGAGATGTACGGTCCCGGTGATCCTACCAAGATCACCGGCCTTCCTCTCAGCAAGGAGGATATAGTCCTCAAGGCAAAGCAGATCTGCAAGACTGCCATGCCGGATGACTGGGAATGGGGCCTCCGGCCTCTTGATGTCTACGGTTGCTTCTATTCTTGTAGACAGTGTTGGGCCTCCAAGAGCAGAGGTTTGTAGAACAGCAGCAAGTTTCCCTTAAGTGGATCACCCAAGATTTATCGATCTCAGGGAGGAAGAGGTCAAAGATATCCCTCTCATGCAACCCTGCAACCACAAAGCAAGAAGTCTCTTGTGTCCCCAACACACCTAATAGGTGCACTAGTTCGGCGAAGAGATAGTGAAATACAGGTGGTATAAATAAGTATGAGCAGTAGCAACGGCACCAGAAAAGTGCTTGCTGGCGTGTGGTTGATGGTGGTAATATTGCAGGCAGTAGAAACGTAGTAAAACAGTAAACAAGCAGCGATAGCAGTATTTGCGAACAAGGCCTAGGGATCATACTTTCACTAGTGGACACTCTCAACATTGATCACATAACAGAATAAATAGATAAATGCTATACTCTACACTCTCTTGTTGGATGATGAACACCATTGCGTAGGATTACACGAACCCTCAATGCCGGAGTTAACAAGCTCCACAATTCAATGTTCATATTTAAATAACCTTAGAGTGCATGACAGATCAACACAATTAAACCAAGTACTAACGTAGCATGCACACTGTCACCTTCACGCTACGAAAGGAGGCATAGATCACATCAATACCATCATAGCAATAGTTAACTTCGTAATCTACAAGAGATCACAATCATAGCCTACGCCAAGTACTAACACGGATGCACACACTGTCACCATTACACCGTCCAGGAGGAATAAAACTACTTTAATAACATCACTAGAGTAGCACATAGTTGAATTGTGATACAAAACACATTGCAATCATAAAGAGATATAATAAGCACTTCACTATGTCATTCATAACAGTGAATAAGTATTCTGTGGAATATAGCCTAAGAGACCCACACGGTGCACACACTGTCACCTTTACACACGTGGGACAAGGAGTCTCCGGAGATCACATAAGTAAAACTCACTTGACTAGCATAACGACATCTAGATTACAAGCATCATCATATGAATCTCAATCATGTAAGGCAGCTCATGAGATTATTGTATTGAAGTACATAGGAGAGAGATGAACCACATAGCTACCGGTACAGCCCCGAGCCTCGATGGAGAACTACTCCCTCCTCATGGGAGACAGCAGCGTTGATGAAGATGGCGGTGGCGTCGATGGAGGAGCCTTCCGGGGGCACTTCCCCGTCCCGGTGGCGTGCCGGAACAGAGACTCCTGTCCCCCAGATCTTGGCTTCGCGATGGCGGCGGCTCTGGAAGGTTTCTCGTACCGTGGCTTTTCCGTATCGAGGTTTTAGGTCGAGGAGGCTTAAATAGGCGAAGAGGCGGCGTCAGAAGGTCAACGAGGCGACGACACCATAGGGCGGCGCGGCCAGGGCCTGGGCCGCGCCGGCCTATCATCTGGGGCCCATGTGGCCCCCCTCTGGCGACTCTCGGGTGTTCTGGATGCTTCCGGGGATTCTAAGATCTTCGGCGTTGATTTCGTCCGATTCCGAGAATATTTCCTTACTAGGATTTCTGAAACCAAAAACAGCAGAAAACAGGAACTGGCCCTTCGGCATCTTGTCAATAGGTTAGTTCCGGAAAACGCATAAATATGACATAAAGTGTGCATAAAACATGTAGATATCATCAACAATGTGGCATGGAACATAAGAAATTATCGATACGTCGGAGACGTATCAGCATCCCCAAGCTTAGTTTCTGCTCATCCCGAGCAGGTAAACGATAACAAAGATAATTTCTGGAGTGACATGCCATCATAAACTTGATCATACTATTGTAAACACATGTAATGAATGCAGCAATCCAAGACAATGGTAGATGACATAAGTAAACAAATGAATCATATAGCAAAGACTTTTCATGAATAGTACTTTCAAGACAAGCATCAATAAGTCTTGCATAAGAGTTAACTCATAAAGCAATAATTCATAGTAAAGGTATTGAAGCAACACAAAGGAAGGTTAAGTTTCAGCGGTTGCTTTCAACTTGTAACATGTATATCTCATGGATATTGTCAACATAGAGTAGTATAATAAGTGCAATATGCAAGTATGTAGGAATCAATGCACAGTTCACACAAGTGTTTGCTTCTTGAGGTGGAGAGAAATAGGTGAACTGACTCAACAATAAAAGTAGAAGAATGGTCCTTCAAAGAGGAAAGCATCGATTGCTATATTTGTGCTAGAGCTTTTATTTTGAAAACATAAAGAGAGCATAAAAATAAAGTTTTGAGAGGTGTATGTTGTTGTCAACGAATGGTAGCGGGTACTCTAACCCCCTTGCCAGACAAACCTTCAAAGAGTGGCTCCCATGAATTATTTTTATTTTTGGGTGGCACTCCTTCCAACCTTTCTTTCACAAACCATGGCTAACCGAATCCTCGGGTGCCTGCCAACAATCTCATACCATGAAGGAGTGCCTTTTTATTTTAGTTTTATTATGATGACACTCCTCCCCACCTTTGCTTACACAAGCCATGGCTAACCGAATCCTTCGGGTGCCGTCCAACAATCACATACCATGGAGGAGTGTCTATTTTGGTTAATTAATTTGGGACTGGGAATCCCATTGCCAGCTCTTTTTGCAAAATTATTGGATAGCGGATGAAGCCACTAGTCCATTGGTGAAAGTTGCCCAACAAGATTGAAAGATAAACACCACATACTTCCTCATGAGCTATAAAACATTGACACAAATCAGAGGTAATAAATTTTGAATTGTTTAAAGGTAGCACTCAAGGAATTTACTTTGGAATGGCGGAGAAATACCATGTAGTAGGTAGGTATGGTGGACACAAATGGCATAGTGGTTGGCTCAAGTATTTGGATGCATGAGAAGTATTCCCTCTCGATACAAGGCTTAGGCTAGCAAGGCTATTTGAAACAAACACAAGGATGAAGCGGTGCAGCAAAACTCACATAAAAGACATATTGAAAACATTATAAGACTCTACATCGTCTTCCTTGTTGTTCAAACTCAATACTAGAAATTATCTAGACCTTAGAGAGACCAAATATGCAAACCAAATTTTAGCATGCTCTATGTATTTCTTCATTAATAGGTGAAAAGCATATGATGCAAGAGCTTAAACATGAGCACAACAATTGCCAAGTATCACATTACCCAAGACATTTTAGCAATTACTACATGTAGCATTTCCCGTTTCCAACCATACAACAATTTAACGAAGAAGATTCAACCTTCGCCATGAATATTAAAAGCTAAGAACACATGTGTTCATACGAACCAGCGGAGCGTGTCTCTCTCCCACACAAGCATTTATTCAAACAAAAATAAAAACAAAAACAAACAAACAGACGCTCCAAGTAAAGTACATAAGATGTGACCGAATAAAAATATAGTTTCAAGAGAAGGAACCTGATAATTTGTCGATGAAGAAGGGGATGCCTTGGGCATCCCCAAGCTTAGATGCTTGAGTCTTCTTGAAATATGCAGGGATGAACCACCGGGGCATCCCCAAGCTTAGAGCTTTCACTCTCCTTGATCATAGTATATCATCCTCCTCTCTTGACCCTTGAAAACTTCCTCCACACCAAACTCAAAACAACTCATTAGAGGGTTAGTGCATAATCAAAACTTCACATGTTCAGAGGTGACACAATCATTCTTAACACTTCTGGACATTGCCCAAAGCTTCTGAAAGTTAATGGAACAAAGAAATCCATCCCACATAGCAAAAGAGGCAATGCGAAATAAAAGGCAGAATCTGTCAAAACAGAACAGTCCGTAAAGACGAATTTTATTGAGGCACCATACTTGCTCAAATGAAAATGCTCAAATTGAATGAAAGTTGCGTACATATCTGAGGATCACTCACGTAAATTGGCATAATTTTCTGAGTTACCTACAGAGAATTTTACCCAGATTCGTGACAGCAAAGAAATCTGTTTCTGTGCAGTAATCCAAATCTAGTATGAACCTTACTATCAAAGACTTTACTTGGCACAACAAAACACAAAACTAAGATAAGGAGAGGTTGCTACAGTAGTAAACAACTTCCAAGACACAAATATAAAACAAAGTACTGTAGCAAAATAACACATGGGTTATCTCCCAAGAAGTTCTTTCTTTATAGCCATTAAGATGGGCTCAGCAGTTTTGATGATGCACTCGCAAGAAATAGTATTTGAAGCAAAAGAGAGCATCAAGAGGCAAATTCAAAACACATTTAAGTCTAACATGCTTCCTATGAAAATGAATCTTGTAAATAAACAAGTTCATGAAGCATAATGCAACAAGCATAGAAAGATAAAACAGGTGTAGCTTCAAAAATTTCAGCACATAGAGAGGCATTTTAGTAACATGAAAATTTCTACAACCATGTTTTCCTCTATCATAAAGATTTTCAGTAGCATCATGAGCAAACTCAACAATATAACTATCACATAAAGCATTCTTATCATGAGTCTCATGCATAAAATTATTACTCTCCACATAAGCATAATCAATTTTATTAGTTGTAGTGGGAGCAAATTCAACAAAGTAGCTATCATTATTATTCTCATCATCAAATATAGGAGGCATATTGTAATCATAATCAAATTCACTCTCCATAGTAGGTGGCACTAAAAGACCACTATCATTATAATCATCATAAATAGGAGGCAAAGTATCATCAAAGTAAATTTTCTCCTCAATGCTTGGAGGACTAAAAAGATCAGGCTCATCAAAACCAGCTTCCCCAAGCTTAGAATTTTCCATAGCATTAGCAACAATAGTGTTCAAAGCATTCATATCAATAACATTCCCATTAGCATGCATATAAAGTTCCATGGGTTTTTTAATTCTCTCTTCAAACACATCATGTCCTAATTCAAGATAAAGTTCATAAAGATCTCTCATATTTTTGTTGTTTTCCATTATGCCTAACTAGTGTAAACAAGAAACAAAAAGGTGCAATTGCAGGATCTAAAGGAAATAGCTTCGAGCACAAACACAATGGCGCCAGAAAAGTACACATTACTGAACCGGAGTATGAGTGCCTTTTACCTTTCCTCCCCGGCAACGGCGCCAGAAAATAGCTTGTTGCCGGGGTCCAGTGTGTGTGTGCCGTTTACCTTTCCTCCCCGGCAACGGCGCCAGAAAATAGCTTGATGTCTACGGTTGCTTCTATTCTTGTAGACAGTGTTGGGCCTCCAAGAGCAGAGGTTTGTAGAACAGCAGCAAGTTTCCCTTAAGTGGATCACCCAAGGTTTATCGATCTCAGGGAGGAAGAGGTCAAAGATATCCCTCTCATGCAACCCTGCAACCACAAAGCAAGAAGTCTCTTGTGTCCCCAACACACCTAATAGGTGCACTAGTTCGGCGAAGAGATAGTGAAATACAGGTGGTATAAATAAGTATGAGCAGTAGCAACGGCACCAGAAAAGTGCTTGCTGGCGTGTGGTTGATGGTGGTAATATTGCTGGCAGTAGAAACGTAGTAAAACAGTAAACAAGCAGCGATAGCAGTATTTGCGAACAAGGCCTAGGGATCATACTTTCACTAGTGGACACTCTCAACATTGATCACATAACAGAATAAATAGATAAATGCTATACTCTACACTCTCTTGTTGGATGATGAACACCATTGCATAGGATTACACGAACCCTCAATGCCGGAGTTAACAAGCTCCACAATTCAATGTTCATATTTAAATAACCTTAGAGTGCATGACAGATCAACACAATTAAACCAAGTACTAACGTAGCATGCACACTGTCACCTTCACGCTACGAAAGGAGGCATAGATCACATCAATACCATCATAGCAATAGTTAACTTCGTAATCTACAAGAGATCACAATCATAGCCTACGCCAAGTACTAACACGGATGCACACACTGTCACCATTACACCGTGCAGGAGGAATAAAACTACTTTAATAACATCACTAGAGTAGCACATAGTTGAATTGTGATACAAAACACATTGCAATCATAAAGAGATATAAATAAGCACTTCACTATGCCATTCATAACAGTGAATAAGTATTCTGTGAAATATAGCCTAAGAGACCCACACGGTGCACACACTGTCACCTTTACACACGTGGGACAAGGAGTCTCCGGAGATCACATAAGTAAAACTCACTTGACTAGCATAACGACATCTAGATTACAAGCATCATCATATGAATCTCAATCATGTAAGGCAGCTCATGAGATTATTGTATTGAAGTACATAGGAGAGAGATGAACCACATAGCTACCGGTACAGCCCCGAGCCTCGATGGAGAACTACTCCCTCCTCATGGGAGACAGCAGCGTTGATGAAGATGGCGGTGGTGTCGATGGAGGAGCCTTCCGGGGGCACTTCCCCGTCCCGGCGGCGTGCCGGAACAGAGACTCCTGTCCCCCAGATCTTGGCTTCGCGATGGCGGCGGCTCTGGAAGGTTTCTCGTACCGTGGCTTTTCCGTATCGAGGTTTTAGGTCGAGGAGGCTTAAATAGGCGAAGAGGCAGCGTCAGAAGGTCAACGAGGCGACGACACCATAGGGCGGCGCGGCCAGGGCCTGGGCCGCACCGGCCTATCATCTGGGGCCCATGTGGACCCCCTCTGGCGACTCTCGGGTGTTCTGGATGCTTCCGGGGATTCTAAGATCTTCGGCGTTGATTTCGTCCGATTCCGAGAATATTTCCTTACTAGGATTTCTGAAACTAAAAACAGCAGAAAACAGGAACTGGCCCTTCGGCATCTTGTCAATAGGTTAGTTCCGGAAAACGCATAAATATGACATAAAGTGTGCATAAAACATGTAGATATCATCAACAATGTGGCATGGAACATAAGAAATTATCGATACGTCGGAGACGTATCACCTCTCAGTTCCACTAACCCTCCGACCCAAGAAGTAAGAGATTACGCAACTCGGGTCGGTGTACCGGTAACTTTTATGCTGTGGTTAACCTTCTTTTTACTTGTTTCAGGCCATGGACCGCTTCCCCCGCATCGACGCGGATCGTCGAGGCCCTTGCCGGAAGCGCGCTATGGACGCAGTAGACCCGGACCCCTACATCCATTGGCTGGACTTGAAGATGGGCCGGACGCAAACTTCGCGCCTCGGTAACTCCCCACCTGAGGCATTCGGTTCCTCCGACGATCTGACTTTGCTTGAGGTAGTTCCCCTTTTTGATCTCTCATACTTTTCTGTTATCGTTCCTCTGTAGATGTTCCCTCAGCTAGCTCCAACCCGCAGATCCACGAGCACGCGCCCCCCTGCAGGCCGAGGCCGGTCACGAGTTTGTGGAGAAGCTCATGGCCCAGGGCCAAAAGAACAAGGTTCCGGCATCTGACGCCGGCTCGAGCCAGGCCCCTCCTTCCAAACGCTTCCGGACGAAAGCTTTTGCGGGGAAGGTCGTAGGCGTGAGGCGCTACAAGGGCAAGAAGATGCCGACCTCTTCTGGGTAAACTCTCGTTTCTTTGCTTGTTTTGTTTTTACCAAGTTCTTTTCCCGGTTGCTTTTTTCCAACTCTTTCTCTTTTCCTCTTTTTCAGCCCTGCGCTCAAGCTTGGCCCAAGGCCTGAGGTCTCTGAGGGTACTGCGAGGACCTCAACCCCTCCTCCTCATTCAAGCCCGGCACCATCTGGTGCCGGCAATGCTTCTGCCTCCCCTCTGGGAGGCACTTCAAGTGCGGGGCGCGCGGCCCCTACACCTCCAGATCACCGCGTGGAGGAGGAACTTATCTCCCCTCCAGAGAAAGATGATACCGGCACCAGCAACATCGGCGCCGAAGAAGAAGCTACCGGGCGGGCGGAACCTCTGGTTCCTCCCGTCCCGAAAAGAAAGAAGAAGAAGACCAAGGCGTCTTCCCCCTCCAGAGCCGCGCCGGATACTTCCGCGCCGGCAAGCTCCAACCAGGGTCAGGACGCGCCTGACGCTCCTCCTTCCCCCAAGGCCACGCCTACGCCACCGCCGGAAGCTCCCCGCGCCGAGCCAGCCGGTGCCACGTGATGACCCACAAGTATAGGGGATCGCAACAGTCTTCGAGGGAAGTAAAACCCAATTTATTGATTCGACACAAGGGGAGACAAAGAACACTTGGAAGCCTTAACAGCGGAGTTGTCAATTCAGCTGCACCTGGAAACAGACTTGCTCGCAAGGGTTTATCAGTAGTAACAGTTTTATAGCAGTAGCAGTAGTGAAATAACAGCAGCAGAATAACAAAGACAGCAGTAGTGATTATAGTAAACAGCAGGATTAAAATACTGTAGGCACGGGGACGGATGACGGGCGTTGCATGGATGAGAGAAACTCATGTAACAATCATAGCAGGGCATTTGCAGATAATAATAAAACGGTGTCCAAGTACAAAGCAATCAATAGGCATGTGTTCCATATATAGTCGTGCGTGCTCGCAATGAGAAACTTGCACAACATCTTTTGTCCTACCAGCCGGTGGCAGCCGGGCCTCAAGGGAAACTACTGGATATTAAGGTACTCCTTTTAATAGAGTACCGGAGCAAAGCATTAACACTCCGTGAACACATGTGATCCTCACATCGCTACCATTCCCTCCGGTTGTCCCGATTTCTGTCACTTCGGGGCCATCGGTTCCGGACAGCGACATGTGTATACAATTTGCAGGTAAGATCAATAAACAATGAATATCATGATGAAACAATAACATGTTCAGATCTGAGATCATGGCACTCGGGCCCTAGTGACAAGCATTAAGCATAACAAGTTGCAACAATATCATCAAAATACCAATTACGGACACTAGGCACTATGCCCTAACAATCTTATGCTATTACATGACCAATCTCATCCAATCCCTACCATCCCCTTCGGCCTACAGCGGGGGAATTACTCACACATGGATGGGGGAAACATGGCTGGTTGATGTAGAGGCGTTGGCGGTGATGATGGCGATGATCTCCTCCAATTCCCCGTCCCGGCGGAGTGCCAGAACGGAGACTTCTGGCTCCCGCGATGGAGTTTCGCGATGTGGCGGCGTTCTGGAGGGTTTCTTGCGACTTCCACCTCTCTCCGTGCGTTTTTAGGTCGAGGCCGATAAATAGTCCGAAGGAGGGCGTCGGAGGCCGGCCGAGGGGGCCACACCATGGGCCTGCCGAATATAGTACCCGGGGTTTATTGAAGGCCCACTACCCGAAGAATAAGAAGATTCGGGAGCCCAAGATGCGTTTAAGGAAGAAATAGAGTTGTAATAGGAAGTGTTACTTGTAATCTGGCGGGATGAGTTAGAAACCGTCCCGAACTCTGTAAACTTGTACAACACGAATCCTTCGACTCCACCTCCTATATAAAGGGGGGGTCGAGGGACGAAGAATCAACCGAATCATTGTCTGCAAACCCTAGTTTTCACAATCGTCGAGTACTTTTCGGCTGAAACCTTCGAGATCTACTTACCCTCTACTTCTAACTAAACCCTAGCCTACAATCCATAGGCATTGACAAGTTAATCCCTTGTCAATTGGCGCCGTCTGTGGGAATTAGAGGCGTAAGGAGCTGATCTCGATGGCACGCTCAAGATCTTCGACATCGTCAACCGCAAGCAACACAATGGATCGAGGTAAACAGATCGCTACTGGTCTTGTCGATTTTGTTCCTCACCCACCCTCCCGTTTGGATGCATATGCGTATCTGGCGGAGCCCATGGAGATGACGTTCGGAAGGTTCCACTTTCGCGTCGAGAAGGAAGGATCGTATCGTGTCGAAATTCCGATTTCGTCGGGATCATCAGTGGCCGATTCCGATTTTTCAAGCTATGCATCGTCAAACGAGTCAGGAGAAGAAGAAACCTCGGCGACACGCTACGTCAGTATCAGAGCAAGAGAGAAACTCGCCAAGATCTTCAACGACATATCGTTTGAGTCATCTGCGGACTCGTATATAAGCGATGGCTCAAGCGATGTCGACAGTCATGACTTCATCGACAAATCTCTCACAGTGGGCAAGGTCTTCATCAATCTCAACGATGATGTCACCAAACCCAACATAGATCTGAGTACAAGGTATCATCAGATTTACGCCATTGAAGGTCAAGAGGAGACATCTGAGGCTTTCGACAGTTTGGGAAATCCATACGTCGATCCCTCCAATCTGCGACAAGGCTTGGGCAACAAATACGTCGGGCCAGAGCCGCGAGATAGAGTTCAACTTTCACAAGCAGCGTGGGACAGAGCTGCGAGAGCTATGAACGGCACAGAACCAATGGCTACCACAAAGCAACACCGGAAGAATTGCAAGCATATCAATATAGGCTCGCACGAGCTGCCAGGGAATTGGAAAAACAGACAATGAGTTGAACAGGAGAAAGGAGGCAGCTTCGCATCCAGCGGGAGAAGGGCAGATCTAAGTCGACAATCTAGAACTACGGGTGATAGCCATCGGGAGGCGCGGAACAGAGCAAGATCAAGGCTGCAACACATACCCGAGGCGAAAGAGAACACTTGGTTCAAAACCTCGACATGTCCTTTATGTCGATAGATACAAGAGGAAACATCATCCCTAAGACACCGAGGCTGGGTATATGGCGACACATGCTTTTATCCTTGCATCTAAACCACCTCCGGGTGACCCAAGGGAAACACCGTACAATATGGCGGTAGCAGGAGTTGGAGCTATGGGGACAGCATTTATATCAACGCCTCCCGAAGGAGTGGCAAGGCAAAATAGTCCGCGACCCGCAGCAGCAACAGCGGCAGCACTGAAGGGCCAAGTGGAGCAAGAGACACAAGAAGCACAAGCAAGAGTCGACAGAGCGCGGCAAAGCGAAGGGATCATCGGCAATCCCCGAACTTAACGACGAAGATATGTGCGGCTTACCATGCTTCACGAGGAGAGTCCGAAAACGCGAGTCCCCTCGGGATTCAAGTTACCCGATAATTTCAAGAAATTCGACGGCCTTCAAGATCCGGAGGATTGGCTAGTCGACTATCTGGAGACGGTGAAGGCGACAGGAGGAACTAGGGCAACAGCCATGCAAAGCATCCAGGTGCACCCGAGTGGTGCCGCACGATCATGGATAAAGAAACTCGCTCCAGGATCCATCGACAGCTGGGAAAGTTTCGAGGACGTGTTCGTCAAGAACTTCAGATCCACGTGCAAAACCCGCATCGTTAGAGGAGTTGAGAGCGTGTCGACAAAAGCCAGATGAGCCAATGAGAAAGTACATCCAGAGATGGAATATCATCAAAAACTCGGCGAGAAAACATATCGACGAGAGAGCAATAGATGCGTTTGTCGCGGGAGTCAGGCGTGGAGACTTTGTCGAGGATTTGGGAAGAACCAATCCAAGGACGGTATCCGCGTTAATGGAGATAGCAAATAAATGGGCAGATGGAGAAGACGCTGTCCACAATAAACGACACAGTCGCCGAGAGGAGGACCGTGGTCGAAACTATCAACCGAGGCGAAGATTTCCTCGGACGTACTCGTAACTACGACGCTCCAGGACAAATTTCGGCAGGTTTTCGGACAAATACAGGAGGCAATAGAGATGATTACCGAGAAGAAGCGGTGAACAGCGAGGTGATAATAGGGATGATTCACGCAACGAGGCAAAATAGTGGGCCGAGGTTTCCAAGACCTTTCGTTTCACCCGAGGAAATGCTGAACGGACCGTGCCGGATGCACTTCTTCCTCGACAACAACGGGAAAAGACGGTCAGGGCACTGCAGAAAGACTGTCGAAATTTTCAGGCAATGTTCAGATACGCGAGAAAATGCTCACGCTCGAGCAGCACGAGAGAAACCCTCGGGAGCCTAGGAGCGAGATTCATCTACCGCCACCTCCCGCGATTACGAGAGGACAATCGACACCAGCTAAGAATAGCGGCAGCACCTGCACCACCACCCTATGTTGATCCTAACTCCAACGGAGCAGTGTTGATGATTCGAAGGGAAGGCCGTCCAATAGAGCTCAAAAAGTAATCTCACGACAGTGTTTATGGCAGAGAAAATGCCTCCACCAACAGTTGAGTACCTTAATTGGTCAGGACAAGATATCGGCTTCACAATAGCAGATCATCCGCAGCAAGTTCCTCGACCAGGGCGATCAGCACTTATTCTCGCCAGCGATTATCGCAGGATTTGATGTCTCTCGAGTGTTCATAGACGGCGGCAGCAGCTTGAACCTCATGTATGCAGATACATTGAGGAAGATGAACATATCCTTAGCAAACTTGAAACCAACAGACACAAGGTTCCACGGCATCACACCAGAGAAACCAAGTTATCCATTGGGAAAAATCAATCTCGATGTTCAATTTGGGACCCGAGAAAATTATAGAATCGAGAAGCTCGAATTTGAAGTCGTGGATTTTCCATCACAATACCACGCTCTGTTGGGACGACCAGCATATGCTAGATTTATGGCAGTACCACACTATACATACCTGTTGTGGAGGTTGCCCGGACCAAGAGGACCAATCACAGTCAAGGGAAGCTTTGCCTTAGCCGATAAGTGCGACAAGGATTTTCACAGGTTGGCAGAAACTTTCGGGATGCAAGCCGAGTACTTGGCGTCAAAAAGCATGACTGATTACGACGTACTGCCAGACGATGGAAGGGCAAATAAAGAATCAACTTTCAACACAGAGAAAAATTCTAAGGAGGTGCAGATTCACCCGACAGATCCAAAAAAGACGACATCGATCTCAAACGATATGTAGATCGCCTTGGAATGAGCGCTCGTCAAGTACCTCCGTGAGAACTGGAAACTCTTTGCATTGTGTCCAGGTGACATGCCAGGAGTACCCAGTGAACTTGCCGAGCACCACCTAAATTTGGATCCAACAGCGAAACCAATCGAGACAACCTTTGCGGCGTTTTGAACCAAACCGCAAAGCCATGCTTTCAGAAATAAATCGACTCGAAGAAGCTGGTTTTATAAGAGAAATATCTCTGAAGCCACATGGGTAGCTAACCCAAAGTGATGGTGCCGAAGAAAAACACGACAGTCCTTCGCATGTGCGTCGACTTTACGTGTCTCAATAAACATTGTCCTAAGGATCACTTTCCCCTCCCAAGGATCGATCAAATTATCGACTCCACGGCAGGTTGCGAACGTCTTTCCTTCTTGGATGCATACTCTGGTTATAACCAGATCAGATTAAAAGAAGATGATGAAGCCAAGACAGCGTTTATTACACCTTACGGCGTGTTTTGCTACAAAACAATGCCCTTTGGTCTAAAAAATGCGGGAGCAACATATCAGAGGATGATGCAGAAGTGTTTAGCAACACAGATCGGGAAAAACGTGCAAGTATACATCGATGATGTCGTCATAACATCAAAAAAGGGGACAACGTTGATCGAGGATCTCAAAGAAACTTTTGACAACCTCGACAAATTCTGCCTCAAACTGAACCCGACGAAGTGTTCTTTTGGCGTCCCAGCAGGAGAACTTCTGGGGTTTCTAGTTTCGGCAAGAGGGATTGAAGCAAATCCCGACAAAATACAAGCCATAGTAACAATGAGAAAGCCAACAAAGTTGAAAGAAATACAGCAGCTAAGCTGGGCGAGTCGCAGCTTTGAGCAGGTTCGTCGCCAGTGTTAGGAGAAAAGCGTTACCATTTTATGCGCTGATAAAACAAGGAGATAAATTCCGGTGGACCGAAGAGGCCGAGAGAGCTTTCGAGGATCTGAAGCGAAAAATCTCGACACCACCAATCCTGGTGGCTCCAAAGGAAAAGGAACCTCTCCTACTGTATATTGCAGCCACGCCCCAAGTGGTTAGCACAGTATTAGTTGTCGAAAGAGAGGAAGAAGGGAAAATCCATGGAGTGCAGCGGCCAGTATACTTCGTGAGCGAAGTCTTGTCACCTTCAAAACAAAGGTACCCTCAGTACCAAAAGCTAGCATATGGAGTGTTCACGACAGCACGAAAATTGCGCCACTATTTTTCGGCACACCCGATCATAGTGGTCAATGAAGCTCCCTTGTCAAATATACTGAATAACCCAGAAGCTACGGGTCGTGTCTCCCTTTGGGGAATAGAACTTTCCCCTCGGGACATCACGTATGAAAAAAGAAAAGCAATAAAGTCGCAAATACTGCCAGACTTCATCGCAGAATGGATGGAGTTGCAAAATACAGGACCTCCAGATTTATCGAGAACTTGGACCATGAACTTTGATGGGTCCAAGAGACTAGAAGGAGCTGGCGCAGGAGTAGTACTCATATCACCTGAAGGCGACAAATTGAAGTACATCCTCCGGATGACGTTCCTTAACGCATCTAACAATGAAGCAGAATATGAGGCCCTCATACACGGGATGAAGATGGCGAAAGCCTGCGGAGCAACTCGATTAAAAATCTTTGGCGACTCACAGTTGGTGGCTCAGCAAGTTATGAACCAATGTGATGCAATCAATGATAGCATGATGGCATACAAGGAGGTGTACAACGAGCTTGAGAAGTTATTCGATGGATGCGAAGTAAATCATATTAGCAGGTTGAGCAACGACGAAGCCGACGTTCTTGCAAACATCGGGTCACAGTGCCTTCCAATCCCGCCAGGTGTATTCTGGGAAGAGATAACAGAGAGATCCACTAAGCCAACAAAGTCAAAAAAGAAGGAGAAGAAACCCTCGGGGGCTGCCAAGGAAAAGCAAGAGGACGAAGAAGAAGATCAGGACTTGGTCATGGTGATACAGATACCGTGGATGCAGCCGTACATATCATACATCATGAGGAAAGAAATACCCGATGATCCAGTTGAAGCAAGGCGAGTAATTCGACGCTCCAAAGCTTTTACGGTGGTCAAGGGAGAATTGTATAAGCGAAGTATTTCAGGCGTCTTGCAAAGGTGCGTTACACCCGAAGAAGGAAGAATAATCCTGAAGGATGTACACGAAGGAATATGTGGCCACCACGCAAGTAGTCGAGCTATCGCAGCCAAGGTTTTTCGGGCAGGATTCTACTGGTTGACAGCAATCGAGGACGCCAAGGACATAGTAAGAACTTGCGACGCATGTCAAAGGTTCGCCGCAAAACCTCACTCTCCAGCAGCAGAGCTAGCACCAATACCATTGTCTTGGCCCTTTGCTCAATGGGGACTTGATATGGTGGGTAAGTTACACAAATCCTGGCCAGGAGGAAAGGAGTACATGCTAGTAGCTGTCGATAAGTTTACAAAGTGGATAGAAGCGAAGCCGATAAATTCACCAGATGGAGCATCCGCATGATAAAATTCGTAAAAGGCCTCGTCTTCAGATTTGGAGTGCCCCACAGCATCGTCACAGACAACGGCAGCAACTTCACATCCCATGAATTCAAAGATTATTGCGAAGAGGTGGGTATTAAGCTGAACTTTGCGTCAGTTGCACATCCTCAAACCAATGGGCAAGTCGAGAAAGCCAATGGCATCATCTGCAATGGTATCAAGAAGCGCTTGTTAGGACCACTGGAAAAAGCTCGACATACCTGGCCAGAAGAACTACCAAGCGTGTTGTGGAGCATCCGAACAACACCAAACACAGCAACGCAAGAAACTCCGTTTTTCCTGGTTCATGGAGCAGAGGCAGTACTACCAATCGAGATAGAGCACAACTCTCCACGTGTCGCTGAATATGATGAAGAAACGTCGAGGAGAGTGCTAGAAGACGACGTCGACGCACTTGATGAAGCTCGAGATGAAGTATTATCTCGGGTAACCAAATATCAACAGGACTTGAAGAATTACCACGATCGACGTTATGCGGCCAAGATCTTTTCAGGTGGGAGACCTAGTTCTTCGGCTCACGCAAAAGTCATGAATATCTCGAGTCACCTTGGCTTGGGCCTTAGATTGTCAGGGTAGTAATTGGAGGAGGAGCATACAGAATAAAGGACAAAAAGACAGGGGTGGAGGAGCCAAACCCCTGGAACGTGGCGCAACTTAGGCGTTTTTACGCCTAGAGTCAAAATATAGTCTTTGTAAAGCTTCAATGTACTGAAACGCCCGCGAGTTTTCAGACGCACTCTTTTCCTTTTTCGGGGCACCGAGTGGGGCCGGAGAAGGTTTTTAATGAGGCGGGCTCGCGGTGCTGCAATATAATAAAGATAGTGACAATATAACTTTTCTTCTTTATCGACATGACCAAAGTCTTCGCTCCGACGAATTTCAATATAGTTCATCGACAAAAGGAAAAACTTGCCTTGGTATTCAAATACCTCGTGAGTCAACAAAAATACAAAATAGTACTCAATAAAAAGCTTGGGGGCTCATATTCGCCTTAAATATATAAATGCCTTGGTTCAAAACCTCGCAAGTATACAAATATAGTAAAGAGTCACCGAAACACTCGGGGCTAAACAAACAGAGAAATATAATGATTGCTTTACAATATAGTCATGGATTACAAAGGAAAAATATCTACAAGAAGAAACTAACTAGTCTTGATTCAATATGTCATCAAGAGTAACCTGTTTTCCTCAGGAGCAGCACCAAGAAAATCGGCATAATGGCCATCGGCAAAAAAGTCGGCATCCATCCGAAGTAGGTCCTCAATCATTTCTTCGGCTATAGGCGTAACCTTCGTGTTAATCCTGTCAACACCAACTCTCCGCCGTTTTACTTTTTGATGAACCTTCTCGACAACCTGGGTAAGGTCAAGCTTCGAGTGGCAGATTTGGAGCATGATAAGAGCAAATGCGGCGCCACTACTAGTTGAGCTTTGACAAAATCATGGATACTGCGAGCATCCTTGAACCTTTCCATCAATTCAGGAAGAGTTTTTGGTTGGACGTTCCGAGGAAACATGGAGTTGTAAACCATGGACAAGGTCTTGGTACAGAAGTCGAGGAAATCGCGAGTTTGAGAGGCACGATCTTGAAATCTGACAATTTGGCGGGTCCTTTCCGGGGTAGCCCAGAACAAAGAACCATGGTCCAAGGAGAGATTAACAAGGAGGGTTGTCCTAGCATTCACCCTCTCTTCCTCGGCAGCAGCATCAGTAAAGGCACCTATCAAAACAAAAAAGCGGAAACCTTCAAAGAAACAATAGTATGCAGATAAAGGATATCAGCGGATGGAACAGGCATACCCGACATATCTGCACTGGCTTCATTCATTAATTCGAGCATGAAATTTTCTCGAATAGTCGCCTTTTCAGCCTCGGAAGCAGCAATTTCCTTAGCAGCTACGGCCTCGCGAGCTTGTTGAAGAGCAATTTTTTCGGCTTCAGATGACTTACGAGATTGCTCCATCATCACAAGTGTTTGCTTCTTCGCATACTGAAGTTGTTGCCGAAGTTCATCCAGTTCTTGCGACAAGGTATCGTCGACAGGAGCGGTATCACCAAAAGCTTTCCTCGCGCGGGAAGAAGAAGGCGAAACATTGGAAGGAGCAGAAGATGGAGTATAGTTATCAAATATCAACTGAAAAATAAACAAGACAACATCAAATAACAAGCAAAGATAGAAATCTTCATTAATCTCTTGGAATAATTACAAGGGCATTACAGTGGAGTTAAGAAAGTACGTGTCGCCAAATGACTACTTTGGCGACAGAAGCAAAAGAAACAGAAAGAAAAACAGAGGCATGCAACTAGACCTCCGGCCTCGAGGAGCTAGGAGTTGAAGCTGGCTTGATCCCCAGATACGCCAAGATCTTCTTCGTGTTGGGCTTGGCCGCCTTGATCAGCGACCTCCATCTTGACTGCTCTATCTGACTGGTGTCGCCAACCTTCATCCAATCAAGCGTCTGTTGGCTGTCGCAAACTGTGGCAACAAGATTTCTCGACAAAGAACCTTCATATTCTCCTGACGCATCTTCAATCCCAGGTCTTCCGAAGCATTAAACATCTTGGCGAGGTTAAGGAAAGTTGCGGGTTCTTCTTTCTTCGGGAAGAAATAAGGGAACAACGCTGACAATCCTGCATTAGCATTTGCCACGCCTTCACGAATCTCGCGCCCGTGAAACTCCAGAAGAGAAAGTGCGTCAAGGAGAGGATCGTTGACAGGATTATCCAGATCAAAATCCTGGTTTGTTTGGGCTGCCACACAAAACAAAGAACCATTAGTCAAAAACCAAGAAACAGGAAGTACAATAGAAGGGGTTGATGATATTACTCAGCGTACGTCGACTTTGCGACTTCAGACGCTTGATGATCTCTCGTTCACGCACAGTTTGTGCAGTTTTCTGCTCATCTAAGGCAGATTCGGCATCTTTGAGCCTTCTCTGCAGTTCCTCGACACTAGCAGCTTTCACCTTGGCTTCATCAACCTCGGCCTTGGCTTTGCTAGCAGCAAGTTCAGCTTTCTTGCGACCCGCCTCACTTTGCTCGAGTTTTTGAGCAAGTGCGTCGACACGTTCGTTGGCCTCTGAAAGTTTTTCTGTCGAGATATGAAAAAGAAAGAAAAGAAAGATCAAAAAATAGCGACGAGCAACAGGAATAGAAAGTGCAAAATAGCAAGTATAAAAGTCGTTACCTTCGGCTCTGGCGGCATATTCACGGTACCCAATAAATTGGGACCCGATGCGGAGAAGATCCTTGATCATAGGCTGTTCAGCATGAACACAGTAAGAGAAACATCGGCATGAAAAAGAGAAAAGGTGTGAAAAAATAAAATAAGGAAAATATAGATGTCGACAAACTTACATCATCTAGGAGCGGGGGCGACGAACTGCCCAACTGAGGGGCAGAATCAACAATCTTTTCAACCCTTGCCCTTTTTGGTGAAGGGACACGGGGGCTTGATGGCGGAGTAGTGGTGACGACGTCTTGTTGAGGAGGCGACGTTTCTTCTCCTTCAACTAGCGTGTCTGAGGCAAGTACAGTACGTGACGTGCTTGTTCGAGGAGCCACGTCAGTAACTGGTACTTCTTCCTCCTCATCACTGATTGATCAAAAAATCGGCAGTATAAAAAAAAAAAAAAAGCACGACAAGATAAATATTTCGAGTACAAAAATATAGCGAGATAGGTGACTTACGAGCTGATGAGGGATTCAACATAAGGATCGTAAGCTGCCTTCGGATTAGAAGGACCAGCTTCTTCAGCCTTAGAAGTGCCAGAATCCTCGGCATCATGCCTTTTCCTTTTGTTCTTTGGGGAAACTGCAGGAGGAAGGGATTGCGTCGATTCACTGGCCTCAGATTCAACTTCCTTTTCATGGGAAGCCGCAGATTTGTGGGAACCCGCGACTTCACTTTCAGGAATAGAAAAACCTGGGGTATCTTCGGCAACGATGCCCCGTTCTTCGACTTCTCCATCCTCAGGAAGAGGAGGAAGGGAAGTCATAGTAGGATGGTTCTGCAAGAAAACAGCGACAAAAGAAAAAATTAGAGTGACACAAATACAATGAGATGCAGGGCAAATTCGGAACAAGATAGAAACTCGAGAAGGCAAAATACCTTGGGGAGAGGATTGGTGGAGCTGTATGGTTCCACGCGACAAGCGGAAGGAATAGGATCCTTTTTTGCCAAGCGGGAAACTCTTCGGATCAACTTCTCCAAGTCCTTTGCAGAAAGATCGTCGGAGATTCTATTGGCGTCGTTTTTACCAGAATACGTCCAGAGGGGATTTTTGCGAGCCTGAAGAGGCTGCACCCTAATCCTAAGGAAGTAGGCAGTGATTTGAACACCAGACAGTTCTTTGCCTCGAGTGTTTTGCAGCTGATGGATACGAGACATGAGTGCCTCTGTCGCCTTTTTCTCTTCTTCAGAAACTTCGGCATCCCAGGAGCAGCGGCGTTGGATTTTTGCGTTTCCGTCGAAAGGAACTATGTTGTGTTCAACGGAGTTGGCGCTTTCTTCGTGAATGTAGAGCCATCTCTTGCGCCATCCTTGGACAGAGTCGGGAAACTTGACGTCGAAGTAATCGACATCAGTGCGGACACAGATAACAACGCCACCTATGTTATAGGTGACGTTGTGAGAGCCATTGCGGCGGAGGCAGAAAATACGCTTCCACAGAGCCCAATTAGGAGGGACTCCGAGGAAGCATTCGCAAAGGGTGATAAAAATAGAAATGTGGAGGATGGAATTGGGAGTCAGTTGGTGCAGCTGAATCCCATAAACAAAGAGAAGACCGCGGAGAAAATCATGAATTGGGGTAGAGAGGCCACGGATGAGATGATCAACAAAACTAACCCGATACTCCATTGGAGGGTTGGGGTAGCTTTCTTCGCTGGGGAAGCGGATGGCGTCCTCCTTCTTCATGAGGCCAAGCCTTTTCAGCGTGTTGATGTCCTGGTTGGAGATTTTGGATCTCTCCCACTCAAGATCTTCGGTGGCCATCTTGGATTCGGGAGTGCTGTGGCGAGTGAGTCGCGTGCGCGGTGGCATCAACGGCAATGGGCAAAGCAATGTTCGTGAATGCGGAAGCTCGGAGAGATTTGGGCGCAGGAGAAGTTTTGCGACGAGGAACAGACGAGCGGCGCAAGCAAGGGGATGAACGGAGGTTGAAGAAGGGTTTATATAAGAATCGGGTGAAGCAGTGCACCGTTGGATGAAAAAATCGTGGGGTGAGAATAGATCTTCTAGATACAAGGGCAAAAAAGTATTTTTTGAGATAGGCGTTACCGTACGTGCGCCAGAAAAAGCGGAGGACGTGTGTCCCCCACTTGCACGACGTGTCAACGTGGTGAAAGCAATGGACCCACAGGACAGAAAATTCACGACTACTTGTCAAGGATGAAGTAAATTTGATTAAGTGAAGAATGTCGACAAGGAAGTATTCAGAGATTGGCGACAGGATGAAATATTCAATACTTTGGGAGCCTTTGATCAAATACAAGTTTTTGCCCAAATGCTCGGGGGCTACTCCGACAAAAAGTAAAATTTCGAGTATGACAATATAGAAAATGTTGAGCCTACAACCAAGCACAAGTTCTTGGCTGTAGCCTCGGGGGCTACTCCCATTGGGAGCGCTGTTCGCGCACCCGAGAAATATAAAAATAAAAAGAGAGAAGAAGAAGAAGAGGAAAGAGTTCATATTGCGAAATAATGACAAAATAGCGACAAGGTGGAATAAAATGTTGAGCCTACAACCAAGCACAAGTTCTTGGCTGTAGCCTCGGGGGCTACTCCCATCGGGAACGCTGTTCGCGTGCCCGATGAAATTAACAAAGGAAAAGTAGAAGAGCAAGAGAGTATATTTCGAGTTATAATTAACTCTACATATACTCCCATCGGGAGAACAATATAAGTCATATTTGACTCAATAAAATGTGCCATTCCAACAGCCGGAAAAGCACTCGACAATATATTCTCAGGACGCCAAAGTTGCGATCAATTTCTGAATGCCGCAAATTTGCGAAGGTAAGACCCCAGAATCCATTCTGCTGGGCGTGGCATCGCCACAGACGGCGCTCAGCTACTTTTATCCGTATCACCAGATACGACGAAAAATCCTAACGGACGCGTTAGGTACCCGCTACATGTGACTGGGACTCGACGTAATGGTAAGACCTTAAGCGGCACCTGTCGAAGTTTACACCAGTATCCCGAGATCATGTCCAGGGACGTGATTTTGAAGTAGGTTTTTGCGGATTGCCACTAGAGCAGTTAACTAGTACCTGATCCGTCAGATGAACTAGCCCCAATTACCAATATCCCTGTACAATATAGAATTTTATGAGAGGAAATATAGAAAGTTAAGGCTTTCGGGTAAAAATAAACAGTGGAGATTTTCCCTGACTTTACAATTCAAGCAAAATCTCGGGGGCTACTGACATAGGCATCCCAAATGGGCCTGCCGAATATAGTACCCGGGGTTTATTGAAGGCCCACTACCCGAAGAATAAGAAGATTCGGGAGCCCAAGATGCGTTTAAGGAAGAAATAGAGTTGTAATAGGAAGTGTTACTTGTAATCTGGCGGGATGAGTTAGAAACCGTCCCGAACTCTGTAAACTTGTACAACACGAATCCTTCGACTCCACCTCCTATATAAAGGGGGGGTCGAGGGACGAAGAATCAACCGAATCATTGTCTGCAAACCCTAGTTTTCACAATCGTCGAGTACTTTTCGGCTGAAACCTTCGAGATCTACTTACCCTCTACTTCTAACTAAACCCTAGCCTACAATCCATAGGCATTGACAAGTTAATCCCTTGTCAATCGGTTCCGGACAGCGACATGTGTATACAATTTGCAGGTAAGATCAATAAACAATGAATATCATGATGAAACAATAACATGTTCAGATCTGAGATCATGGCACTCGGGCCCTAGTGACAAGCATTAAGCATAACAAGTTGCAACAATATCATCAAAATACCAATTACGGACACTAGGCACTATGCCCTAACAATCTTATGCTATTACATGACCAATCTCATCCAATCCCTACCATCCCCTTCGGCCTACAGCGGGGGAATTACTCACACATGGATGGGGGAAACATGGCTGGTTGATGTAGAGGCGTTGGCGGTGATGATGGCGATGATCTCCTCCAATTCCCCGTCCCGGCGGAGTGCCAGAACGGAGACTTCTGGCTCCCGCGATGGAGTTTCGCGATGTGGCGGCGTTCTGGAGGGTTTCTTGCGACTTCCACCTCTCTCCGTGCGTTTTTAGGTCGAGGCCGATAAATAGTCCGAAGGAGGGCGTCGGAGGCCGGCCGAGGGGGCCACACCACATGGCCGCGCGGCCCCCCCTGGGCCGCGCCGCCCTATGGTGTGGGGCCCTCGGGCCTCCACCTGGTTTGTCCTTCTGGCTCCGTCAGTTCTCTGGGAAAATAGGGCCTTTTGCATAAATTCCGAGGATTTTCCCGAAAGTTGGATTTCTGCACAAAAACGAGACACCAGAACAGTTCTGCTGAAAACAGCGTTAGTCCGTGTTAGTTGCATCCAAAATACACAAATTAGAGGCAAAACAATAGCAAAAGTGTTCGGGAAAGTAGATACGTTTTGGACGTATCACCACGCCAACGCCGCCGCCAAAAACCTTGAAGATCGTCAAGGGGAAGGCGACGGCTTCCAGTACCTCATCCGGCGGCCAGCAGCCCTTGGTGCTGCCCGCGCCGCTATCGCTGCCGGCGAGAAGGCCACCGGCCTGCTTGGCCGGATTACGGAGTTCAAGCGCGAAGGCCGGGAGCTGGGGCACCTGCTGCCCTACGCCGAGAAGTGGAACGCCGCGGACGTATCCGAGGTGACCCGCGGCCTGGGCAGGGACCGGCTACCGGCGCCTGACCCTGCTGGTCCTCGGTGCTCAGAGGAGCACTTCATGCGGCTGCGCCGGGCCGTCAAAGAGCTGGACAGCGCGTGGTTTGACGCCACGAACAACATGATGGCAAGTCCCACCAAACCTTTTCTATTTTTAGATTCACCTCGATTTCTCTTTTTCCGGATCTTTTCTATCTTTTCTTCAATTTTCAAGTTTATGCCGGTTTTTCTTTTGCTGAATCTTGTCTATCTTCCCAGTCCCCGAGTTCGTGTTGAGAGCGCAGCTCTTAGCGCAAAACTTAGGTAAAAACACGCGCAACCGGCATAGCCAGTCCCCGAGTTTCGGGTTAAGATCTTTGCTCTTAGCGCGAAACTTAACTAGAAACGCGCGAAACCGGCATAGCCAGTCCCCGAGTTTCGGGTTAAGAACTTTGCTCTTAGCGCGAAACTTAACTAGAAACGCGCGAAACCGGCATAACCAATCCCCGAGTTTCGGGTTAAGATCTTTGCTCTTAGCGCGAAACTTAGCTAGAAACGCGCGAAACCGGCATAGCTAGTCCCCGAGTTTCGGGTTAAGATCTTTGCGCTTAGCGCGAAACTTAGCTAACATCTTTTTCTTGAACAGACCACGGCTGACGCTCGGAAGATCCTCTTTGAGGAGCTTCTTTGGGAGCACCGGGATCTCGCTGAGGCACACAGCAAGTGCCAGGGTAAACTTCTGTGCCTCCGGCATCTTCTTACCTGAGGCACACAGCTATCCCGGAAGCTTCCATTGAGTCCCTCAGGACTCAGCTTGCCGCCGCCCAAGGTACTGCTTCCTCTTTTCCGGTTGACTTGCTTCCTCTTCATCTTATCAGTACAACTTTGCTAACATTTTCTTTCCGGGCTCCAGAGGAAAAGGACCAGCTCCTCCGGCAGCATCAGGAGGACCTGAGCGCCCAGAAGGCCATCTCCAAGGAGCTTAAGGACCAACTCATCCAGCTCGGGCTCGAGCATAACAAGGCGCTGAAGGTCGCCCAGGCCGCCGCTGAAGCTAAGCTGGACGAGGCGCTGGAGGACGCCAGCAACTCCACTGTGGTGTGATGACCCACAAGTATAGGGGATCGCAACAGTCTTCGAGGGAAGTAAAACCCAATTTATTGATTCGACACAAGGGGAGACAAAGAACACTTGGAAGCCTTAACAGCGGAGTTGTCAATTCAGCTGCACCTGGAAACAGACTTGCTCGCAAGAGTTTATCAGTAGTAACAGTTTTATAGCAGTAGCAGTAGTGAAATAACAGTAGCAGAGTAACAAAGACAGCAGTAGTGATTTTAGTAAACAGCAGGATTAAAATACTGTAGGCACGGGGACGGATGACGGGCGTTGCATGGATGAGAGAAACTCATGTAACAATCATAGCAGGGCTTTTGCAGATAATAATAAAACGGTGTCCAAGTATAAAGCAATCAATAGGCATGTGTTCCATATATAGTCGTGCGTGCTCGCAATGAGAAACTTGCACAACATCTTTTGTCCTACCAGCCGGTGGTAGCCGGGCCTCAAGGGAAACTACTGGATATTAAGGTACTCCTTTTAATAGAGTACCGGAGCAAAGCATTAACACTCCGTGAACACATGTGATCCTCACATCGCTACCATCCCCTCCGGTTGTCCCAATTCTTGTCACTTCGGGGCCATTGGTTCCGGACAGCGACATGTGTATACAACTTATAGGTAAGACCATAACAATGATTATCTTGATGAAACAATAACATGTTCAGATCTGAGATCATGGCACTCGGGCCCTAGTGACAAGCATTAAGCATAACAAGTTGCAACAATATCATCAAAGTACCAATTACGGACACTAGGCTCTATGCCCTAACAATCTTATGCTATTACATGACCAATCTCATCCAATCCCTACCATCCCCTTCGGCCTACAGCGGGGGAATTACTCACACATGGATGGGGGAAACATGGCTGGTTGATGTAGAGGCGTTGGCGGTGATGGCGGCGATGATCTCCTCCAATTCCCCGTCCCGACGGAGTGCCAGAACGGAGACTTCTGGCTCCCGCGACGGAGTTTCGCGATGTGGCGGCGTTCTGGAGGGTTTCTGGCGACTTCGACTTCTCTCCGTGCGTTTTTAGGTCGAGGCCGATAAATAGTCCGAAGGAGGGCGTCGGAGGCCGGCCGAGGGGGCCACACCACAGGGCCGCGCGGGCCCCCCTGGGCCGCGCCGCCCTATGGTGTGGGGCCCTCGGGCCTCCACCTTAATTGTCCTTCTGGCTCCGTCATTATTCTGGGAAAATAGGGCCTTCTGCATAAATTCCGAGGATTTTCCCGAAAGTTGGATTTCTGCACAAAAACGAGACACCAGAGCAGTTCTGCTGAAAACAGCATTAGTCCGTGTTAGTTGCATCCAAAGTGCACAAATTAGAGGCAAAACAATAGCAAAAGTGTTCGGGAAAGTAGATACGTTTTGGACGTATCAACTCCCCCCAAGCTTAGCGTATTGCTTGTCCTCAAGCAATTCAGTTAACAACTGAGCGATAAAAGAACTTTCATGAACACATTTGCTCATATGATGTATATATTCTCATGCTATGGCTAATACTTAAGCAGTTCATAATGAGATACATGCAAATAAGATCATCTAAAAGCTATGTCAATCATGAAGAGGTACCAACAATTAATAATAAGCATCATGAATCATGTATATAAGCAGGATTACAATGTTCATAAGAGAGTATGATAAAGTGGTATCTCGCTTGCCTGTGTTTGATTGGCAAAACATAAATGCCCGGGCACCTCTGGAGTTCATAGAAAGACTAGAAGTAGTGATTGTCAAAAGATAAAAGCATCAAAGTTATACCACAATCAATCATATTTTGAGACAAGCATATTATACTAAGAATGACAGTTGTGCTCTCAAGATAGTGCTCAAAGAAATAATGGAGACACAACGTAAAAGTAAAAGATTGACCCTTCGCAGAGGGAAGCAGGGATTAACATGCGCTAGAGCTTTTCATTTTTATAAAGACAGGAGTAAAATTATTTTGAGAGGTGTTTGTTGTTGTCAACGAATGGTAATGGGTACACTAACTACCTCGCCAACCGGACTTTCAAGAGCGGCTCCCATGAATTATTTGCATATTTATGTGGCACTCCTTCCAACCTTTCTTACACAAACCATGGCTAACCGAATCCTCGGGTGCCTGCCAACAATCCCATACCATGAAGGAGTGCCTTTTTATTTTATTTTTATTATGATGATGACACTCCCCCCAACCTTTGCTTACACAAGCCATGGCTAACCGAATCCTTCGGGTGCCGTCCAACAATCACAAACCATGGAGGAGTGTCTATTTAAGTTAATTAATTTGGGACTGGGAATCCCATTGCCAGCTCTTTTTGCAAAGTTATTGGATAAGCGGATGTGCCACTAGTCCATATGAGAGTCCGTCAAAAGTAAATGACAAGGTTGAAAGCTAAACACCACATACTTCCTCATGAGCTATGAAACATAAACACAAATTGAGAAGCATTTTGAAGGTTTAAAGGTAGCGCATGAGAATTTACTTGGAATGGTTTGAAATGCCATGCATAGGTATTTATGGTGGACACTTTTGGAACAACTTGGTTTTCAGGTGTTTGGAAGCACGGGCAGCGTTCCCGCTCAGTACAAGTGAAGGCTAGCAATAGACTAGGGAGCGACAAATCAAGAGAGCAGTAACTGTCATAACCATGCTTGCAGCAAAATAAATTAACGGAGGCATAAAAGTGATACAAGAACTCTGAAGCAATATAAATCATCGAGGCTTAATTGACTTTTTGTTCAGTCATATGCATGCGTGAGCATGTGCCAAGTCGATATAAATGAATTATTCAGAGGAGGATACCACAATACCATACTTACTTATGAATAAAACAATGCAAGCAAACATCCATGACATGCTACTCATATTAATAGATTGGAGCTAATCATGAGAGATCATAAACTACTAGACTTTCTCAAATAACATATACCTCACATGAACCAACTAAGCATGCTCACATGGATGAGTATATGTACAAAAATGAAAACAAATAGAGTTCATACCAGCCTCTCACCACAATCCAATTGTCGTAGATCGTCATTATTGCCTCTTCACTTGTGCAGCTTGGATAATATGAAATGAAAACCACGCTCCAGCCACCGAAGACCATTGAACTCATAAAGAACTTTACAAACCAAAGAAGAACAGCAAATATTTTTGGTGTTTTCGAATTAGAAACAAGAACAAAAGGGAACAAACAAACAAAGCAAAATCTTTTTGGGTTTTCTTATAGCAAACTAGCAATAGCAAATAAAGTGAAACAAATGCAAGAAACCAAAGCAAACAAATGGTGAAGAGAAACAACAGAAATATTTTTGGTCTTTTTGTGTTTTGGGAAAGAAACAAAGCGAAACAAGAAATAGCAAACTAAAAGAAACACATAACAACAGGATGACAGAAATCTGCCAAAACCTGACAGCAGTACAGAAATCGATTTTTACAAAAATCTTACGTTGCTCAGCTCGAAAAGTGTTCAACTAATGAAAGTTAGATAACAACCTGGGGAACCTGCACAAAAATTGGCAGCTCAAAATAACGCTCTGGCTGTGCGCACGAATTTTTCTAGTAACAGTCCAGAATCTGTTTTCAGGCAGCACTTCCCCAAATATCATCTTCCTCTCATTAGAAAACCACTCAAACGAACAAAACAAATATGTACAAGTATCCAGCAACCATAATATGCAAAGAATGAGTGATGCCGGTATACCTCCCCCCAAGCTTAGGCTTTTGGCCTAAGTGGAGCTCAACCCCAACGAGGATCGTTGTTCCTTGCCGGTGGGTAATTCATGGAGTAGTCATAGTAAAGTTCCTGTGCAGAAGAAAAGTGTGGAGGCTCCGCATATCCACCATGTTGATGCGAGGAACTTGCTGCATCGGATGATGAGTCGAGGTGCTTCTCGACCTCCGTGTCGTCTCTTGCATGTTGACCTTCTCCCTCTATGTGTGCATCCAGTGCACCTTCTGTGACCGACCAATCTCCCCTGGAATCAAGGTTAGACAAAACAGGCGCAGGCAATCTTACTAGTTTCTCAGTTTTCTTAGTTATTCTCCAGACTTTCTTATAAAATGTCATCTTGTAAAACAGGTTACCCAAGTTGGAGGAATCTAAAACAAATTCATGTTTAATCATAGAGGCTATGTCAAGTTTTTCTATGGGGAATGGAATATCAAAATGATGAGGTTCTACATTATGAAAAGCTAGTAAACGAGAGGCGATGAGACCTCCACAAATTCCACCTTTCTCACGGTTAGTAGCAAGTCTATAAGCTATCAATGCCCCCAAATTATAAGTCTTACTACCTTGAAGTGCCGCAGCTAGAAAAGCCAAATCCGGGATAGAAAGTTTACCACCAATCTTTTTAGCAAGAACGCATTTGGTAATAAAATAGGCAAAGTAGCGGATAGCCGGGAGCTGAATACTAGTGATTTTACCATTATCCCCTGAGAAACTCCTTCCATCGCAAATCATCTTGAAGAGGTCCAAGAGTTCTTGCGGCGATCCCCTTATCTTTTCGCATGACCCCCATTGCGGTACTCTAATTGCTGCACAAAAATCACTGAATGGCAAGTTGACAGCTTTATTGTAAATTTTATACTGGACCGTGGGGTTAGATCGCGACCAATTGAACTTGAAGTCCTGCACAAAATACATAGTTAATTTTACATATTGTCTTGGCTCTCCTTCAACAAAGTCACTCAGCCCTGCACGAGAAATTAGACTTTGAACATCTTCAAGTATTCCCGCGCTTCTCATGAAATCCGCGCACGGGTAATAAGAGGGGTATACTCCCTCTTCACGATTGACTCTCATAACTTGTTGGACTTCCAATTCTTGCTGGTTCAAGTGATATCTATTCCACTCCATTTTCTGAAATTTCAACAAACAATATAAAAATTTGATTTGGTGACATATAATCAAGGGAAACTACCATAGGAACTTGCTAGAGTACTAATCATGCATCAAAACTAGTTTCTACCACTTAGAACAAGCATGCAAGCTCACTAAACATGTTACCTACAGCAGCAAAATATTCAAGATTTACTCAACCAAACAAAATTCTACTTGGATGGGTGGAGGAGTCACATACCAAGGAGCAAATGTGCCAAATTTCAGCAAGAAATCTGGGCTGAGCAAAGAGATCGAGAAATCTGGAGCTCTGGAGCAAAAACGCGAGAGAGAGGAACTTGGTACGAGTTTTTTCGGGAGAGAGAAAGTGCTGGGAGAAAGAGATGACAAAGTGGGGCAAGGAGGGGCCCACACCACATGGTGGCGCGGCCACCTCCTTGGCCGCGCCGGCCTGTGGTTTGGCGCCCTCTGGTGCCCCACAGGTCATCCTCTGGTGCTCCCAGGTACCTCGTCGAAAAATAGGACCAACGGTATAATTTTTGTGAATTTTTGAAAACTTTGAAAAATGCACATTTCTGGGTATTTAGTTTATTATTACTGGGCAGGAAATTTTTTGAAATCTCCAAATAACTAAGGGACTTTGCAAATTAAAAAAATGCTACAGCAACTAGAGCAAGTGGAGGAAGAAAGAGATGTTGTTTACCTCCTCTATGCATATAAAAAGTATTCATTAACAAGGTTGATCAAGTCTTGTCACCAAATAAATTTTACATAGCATAAGAAGAAATAAACCTCAAATCAATCATGTTACCTTGAATTGTATTGATATGGATCCAATCACGAGAGTTTGATATTCTTCTTTAGGCTCATATATAGGACAATCAATAGTTCCCACTTTGATAGTTCTCACATTAGAAATAGTATTAACTCCACACGCTTTCTCAATCCTCTTGGGAAAATAAACGGTATGCTCCCTATCATCAACATTGAAAGTAACCTTTCCTTTATTGCAATCAATAACAGCCCCTGCGGTGTTAAGAAAAGGTCTCCCAAGAATAATAGACATATTATCATCTTCAGGCATTTCCAACACAACAAAATCAGTTAATATCAAGCAATTAGTAGTAACTTGAACAGGAACATTCTCACATATACCAACAGGAATAGTAGTAGATTTATCAGCCATTTGCAAAGATATATCAGTAGGTATCAACTTATCTAAGTAAAGTCTCTTATAAAGAGAAAAAGGCATAACACTAACACCGGCTCCCAAGTCACATAGAGCAGTTTTAACATAATTATTCTTAATAGAACAAGGAATAGTAGGTATACCTGGGTCGCCCAACTTCTTTGGAATTTTGCCATTGAAAGAGTAATTAGCAAGCATAGTGGAAATTTCCTCATTGGGGATTTTCCTTTTGTTAGTAACAATATCTTTCATATACTTTGAATAAGGAGGCAATTTAATAGCATCAGTCAAAGGGATTTGCAAGAATAAAGGTTTCATCCAATCACAAAATTTATTATAGTGTTCTTCTTCCTTTGATTTTAGTTTCTTAGCAGGAAAAGGCATTTGCTTTTGCACCCAAGGTTCTCTTTCATTACCATGTTTCTCAGCAATAAAATCTTCTTTAGTATACTTTTTATTTTTAGCATGCTTTTCAGGTTCTTCTTCAACCTCTTCTTTATCAGGAGTATCATTCTTATCATTATCTTTATCATGTTCATTACCACTTTCAGTTTCAGCATCAGAAATAGAAATACTATTAGGATCATTAGCAGGTTCAGAGGATTCTACAACATTTTTATGCTTCTTCTTCTTTTTCTTCTTAGAATGAGCACTAGGTTCAATGTGTTGAGAATCTTGTTCAATTCTTTTGGGATGCCCTTCAGGATATAGAGGATCCTGGGTAGAGATACCACCTCTAGTTGTTACTTCATAAGCATGTTTCTCTTTAGAATTATTCCCTAACAAGTCATTTTGCACTTTAGTGAGTTGATCAATTTGAGTTTGAATCATATGAAAATGTTTAACAAGCATCTTAACATCATTAGAGGTTCTCTCTACAATATCATGCAATTCACTAATAGCTCGAGAATTTTCCATTAAATGATTCTCTACTCTCATATTAAAATTTTCTTGTTTAACAATATAATTATCAAACTCATCTAAGCATTATGCAGGAGGTTTCGAATACGGAATATCTTCCCTAGTAAAGCGTTGAAGGGAGTTTACCTCAATCATGGATGAAGGGGGAATTATCTCACATACATCTTCTATAGGAGGTAGATTCTTCACATCTTCAGATTTAATACCTTTCTCCTTGAGAGACTTCTTGGCTTCCCTCATATCTTCATCATTCAATTTAATTAAACCCCTCTTCTTCAATATTGGCGTTGGAGTTGGTTCAGGCGTAGTCCAATCATCATGATTCCGGCTTATTTTAGCCAATAATTCTTCAGCATCTTCTGGAGTTCTTTTCCTGAAAACACAACCAGCACAACTATCCAGGTATGCCCTAGACTCAATGGTTAGTCCGCTATAAAATATATCAAGTAAATCATGCTTTTCCAAATCATGATCAGGCCGAGCTCTAATAAGAGAGCAAAATCTCGCCCAAGCCTCAGGCAATTTCTCTTCATCTCCCTGATCAAAATTATAAATTCTCTGCAAAGCAATATGTTGAGCACTAGCAGGAAAGTATTTGCGGAAGAAAACATCAAGCAATTCTTTCGGACTTTTAATAGAATTAGGTGGCAAATTATTATACCAAGTTTTAGCGTCATCCTTTAATGAGAATGGAAAGATTTTAGCAACAAAGTAAGTACGCATCTTGACATCATCAGAAAACAAACTACTCAGAGTAGATAACTCAGTCATGTGTTCAACAGCACTTTCTTTTTCAGTACCACAAAAGGGTGTTTTCTCAACAATAGCTATATGAGATAGATCAAGAGAAAAATCATAATCTTTATCCTTAATGTTTATAGGAGATGTGGCAAATTTAGGGTCAGGAGACAGTTTATATCTAACAGCATGTTCTGCAAGCAACATTTTAATTTTTCTTGCATCAGTAGTAGCATTGCATTTTTCAATAAAATCATCATTAAGTTCCACATAATCTTCATCAGGATCATCACTAAAATAATCAAGTTCAGGTGAATTAACAGGTGTAGTAGCATTAGGAGTTTCAGTATTTTCAATTTGTCTAGACCTAGTAATCGTAGCGTCTAGAAAAGATCCCAATGAACCACTATCATCAAGCACAGCAGAAATATTATCAATATTATGAGAGTTTTCAGATTCAGCAGAAGTACCCGCATGTGAAGCATGCGGCGGTGAAACAAGTTTATCAATCACAGATGGTGAATCAAGTGTAGCAGAGGTACTCAGGATTGTACCTTTTCTTGTAGTGGATGGTAATATGGCGATCTTAGTATCACGAGGTTTACCCATGATGGAGAATTTGCAGCGAACAATATTAATCCAAGTGAACTTCCAAATAAAGCTATGCTCCCCGGCAACGGCGCCAGAAAATAGTCTTGATGACCCACAAGTATAGGGGATCGCAACAGTCTTCGAGGGAAGTAAAACCCAATTTATTGATTCGACACAAGGGGAGACAAAGAACACTTGGAAGCCTTAACAGCGGAGTTGTCAATTCAGCTGCACCTGGAAACAGACTTGCTCGCAAGAGTTTATCAGTAGTAACAGTTTTATAGCAGTAGCAGTAGTGAAATAAAAGCAGCAGAGTAACAAAGACAGCAGTAGTGATTTTAGTAAACAGCAGGATTAAAATACTGTAGGCACGGGGACGGATGACGGGTGTTGCATGGATGAGAGAAACTCATGTAACAATCATAGCAGGGCATTTGCAGATAATAATAAAACGGTGTCCAAGTACAAAGCAATCAATAGGCATGTGTTCCATATATAGTCGTGCGTGCTCGCAATGAGAAACTTGCACAACATCTTTTGTCCTACCAGCCGGTGGCAGCCGGGCCTCAAGGGAAACTGCTGGATATTAAGGTACTCCTTTTAATAGAGTACCGGAGCAAAGCATTAACACTCCGTGAACACATGTGATCCTCACATCGCTACCATCCCCTCCGGTTGTCCCAATTCTTGTCACTTCGGGGCCATTGGTTCCGGACAGCGACATGTGTATACAACTTATAGGTAAGACCATAACAATGATTATCTTGATGAAACAATAACATGTTCAGATCTGAGATCATGGCACTCAGGCCCTAGTGACAAGCATTAAGCATAACAAGTTGCAACAATATCATCAAAGTACCAATTACGGACACTAGGCTCTATGCCCTAACAATCTTATGCTATTACATGACCAATCTCATCCAATCCCTACCATCCCCTTCGGCCTACAGCGGGGGAATTACTCACACATGGATGGGGGAAACATGGCTGGTTGATGTAGAGGCGTTGGCGGTGATGGCGGCGATGATCTCCTCCAATTCCCCGTCCCGGCGGAGTGCCAGAACGGAGACTTCTGGCTCCCGTGACGGAGTTTCACGATGTGGCGGCGTTCTGGAGGGTTTCTGGCGACTTCGACTTCTCTCCGTGCATTTTTAGGTCGAGGCCGATAAATAGTCCGAAGGAGGGCGTCGGAGGCCGGCCGAGGGGGCCACACCACAGGGCCGCGCGGGCCCCCCCTGGGCTGCGCCGCCCTATGGTGTGGGGCCCTCGGGCCTCCACCTTAATTGTCCTTCTGGCTCCGTCATTATTCTGGGAAAATAGGGCCTTCTGCATAAATTCCGAGGATTTTCCCGAAAGTTGGATTTCTGCACAAAAATGAGACACCAGAGCAGTTCTGCTGAAAACAGCGTTAGTCCGTGTTAGTTGCATCCAAAGTGCACAAATTAGAGGCAAAACAATAGCAAAAGTGTTCGGGAAAGTAGATACGTTTTGGACGTATCATGGTGTTGCAGGCTGAGCTGGAGGAGGCCGCCAAGGCGCGGAAAGCAGCCGAGGACAAGGCCGCGCGGCTGGAGGCGGAGCAGAAGGAATATGACCTTCTGGTCACGCAGACTGACGCACTTGCCTTCCGTAAGTTTTTTCCTTTTTCTTTTACCGGTTTCTGCTTATAAGCTTATCTCTTCCGGTAGCATTTGCTTAGCTTCTTTCCTTTGTTTTGTAGGGCTCTTCCCGGACTCCCAGGCGTATGCCCTGAAGAAGGTTGGAGAGCGCCGGGTTGCCCAGGCATATGAGATCTTGGATGCGCCCTGGGACCCCTATGACCACTTGGTCGCGCTGAACGCGCGGGTTTCCCACATGCGCGCTGTGGACCGGAACCTCTCTGACATTCCTGAGGTGGCCACCTAGCTCTTCAAGGTTCTCTGGCCTGGAGAAGAGGTGCCGGACACCTTCTTGCTCATCAATGACCGCCTGAAGGGTGCCGGTCGGAGGATCCGGGAGTGGCAGTGCTCAGCTGCCCGTGCCGGAGCGGACTCAGTGCTTCGCGTTGCCTACTCCTGGTACCCGGAGCTGGATCTGGATGCCCTCATCGGCGTGCGCGAGCAAGCAAAAACCGACCTGGACCCGGTCCTCACCGCGAAGCGGCAGGATCGAGCGTACCATATCGCGGAGTACGCCGAGATGCGCACCTTTATCCCCCCTCCTCCAGACGTCAAAGACTACCTGAGCGACGAGGAGGAAGGTGAAGACGATGAGGAGGCCGGAGCTGGTGATGCGCCTCCGGAAGGTCCCGACGTCGACGATGCTCCTCCTGAAGCCCCTGTTGCTTAAGTACTTGTTATCTGTTTGCCTGTCATGTGTGCCTCTGAAACAATGCTGGTTAAATTCTACCCCGGTATGCCGGGGTTTGTGATGTAAGATAAAACTTAATCTCTCTTTTGGTTGTGCTACAACATTTTATGCCGGTACGTGATACGTCTCCGACGTATCGATAATTTCTTATGTTCCATGCCACATTATTGATGATATCTACATGTTTTATGCACACTTTATATCGTTTTTATGCGTTTTCCGGAACTAACCTATTGACGAGATGCCGAAGGGCCAGTTGTTGTTTTCTGCTGTTTTTGGTTTCAGAAATCCTAGTAAGGAAATATCTCGGAATCGGACGAAATCAACGCCGAAGATCTTAGAATCCCAGGAAGCATCCAGAACACCTGAGAGTCGCCAGAGGGGGGCCACAGGCCCACCAGACCATAGGCCGGCGCGGCCTAGGGGTGGCCCGCGCCCCCCTATGGTGTCGTCGCCTCGTTGACCCTCCGACTCCGACTCTCCGCCTATATATTCATCCCTGACCTAAAAACATCGACGAGTTCGACGAAAACAGAGAAAACCATCCAGAGCCGCCGCCATCGCGAAAGTCCAATTCGGGGGACAGAACTCTCTGTTCCGGCACCCTGCCGGGATGGGGAATTGCCCCCGGAGTCATCTCCACCGCCGTCTCCACCGCCATCTTCACCGCCATCGCTGCCTCCATGATGAGGAGGGAGTAATTCACCCCCGAGGCTGAGGGCTCCGCTGTAGCTATGTGGTTCATCTCTCTTTATGTGATCTAGTTGAATATCATCTATGTGCTACTCTAGTGATGTTATTAAAGTAGTCTATTCCTCCTCCATGATGTAATGTTGGCAGTGTGTGCATCATGAAGTACTTGGTTTATGCTATGATTGTGATCTTCTTGTAGATTATGAAGTTAACTATTACTATGATGGTATTGATGCGATCTATTCCTCCTTTCATAGTGTGATGGTAGAAGTGTGCATGCTATGTTAGTACTTGGTTTGGTTGTGTTGATCTATCTTGCACTCTAAGGTTATTTAAATATGAACATTGAATATTGTGGAGCTTGTTAACTCCGGCATTGAGGGTTCATGTAATCCTACACAATGGTGTTCATCATCCAACAAGAGGGTGTAGAGTAGCCCTATTATGTGATCATTGTTGAGAGTGTCCACTAGTGAAAGCAGGATCCCTGGGCCTTGCTTCCAAGCATCGAATCTCCGTTTGTTTACTGTTTTGTTGAATGTTTACTCGCTGCCATATTTTATTCAGATTGCTATTACCACTCACACTCATCCATATTACTTGTATCTCACTATCTCTTCGCCGAACTAGTGCACCTATTGTATTAGGTGTGTTGGGGACACAAGAGACTTCTTGCTTTGTGGTTGCAGGGTTGCTTGAGAGGAATATCTTTGACCTCTTCCTCCCTGAGATCGATAAACCTTGGGTGATCCACTTAAGGGAAACTTGCTGCTGTTCTACAAACCTCTGCTCTTGGAGGCCCAACACTGTCTACAAGAATAGAAGCTCCAGTAGACATCAAGCTATTTTCTGGCGCCGTTGCCATGGAGGAAAGGTAAAAGGCACTCATACTTCGGTTCCAGGTAACAGTACTTTTCTGGCGCCGTTGTATTTGTGCTCGAAGCTATTTCCTTTAGATCCTGCAATTGCATCTTTTTGTTTCTTGTTTACACTAGTTAGGCATAATGGAAAACAACAAAAATATGAGAGATCTTTATGAACTTTATCTTGAATTAGGACATGATGTGTTTGAAGAGAGAATTAAAAAACCCATGGAACTTTATATGCATGCTAATGGGAATGTTATTAATATGAATGCTTTGAACACTATTGTTGCTAATGCTATGGAAAATTCTAAGCTTGGGGAAGCTGGTTTTGATGAGCATGATCTTTTTAGTCCCCCGGGCATGGAGGAGAAAATTTTCTTTGATGATACTTTGCCTCCTATTTATGATGATTATAATGATATTAGTCTTTTAGTACCACCTGTTATGGAGGATAAATTTGATTATGATTACAATATGCCTCCTATATTTGATGATGATAATAATAATGAAAGCTACTTTGTTGAATTTGCTCCCACTACAACTAATAAAATTGACTATGCTTATGTGGAGAGTAATAATTTTATACATGAGACTCATGATAAGAATGCTTTATGTGATAGTTATATTGTTGAGTTTGCTCATGATTCTACTGAAAGTTATTATGAGAGAGGAAAATATGGTTGTAGAAATTTTCATGTTACTAAAACACCTCTCTATGTGCTGAAATTTTTGAAGCTACACTTGTTCTATCTTCCTATGCTTGTCACTTTGCTCTTCATGAACTTGTTTATTTACAAGATTCCTTTTCATAGGAAGCATGTTAGGCTTAAATGTGTTTTGAATTTGCTTCTTGATGCTCTCTTTTGCTTCAAATACTATTTCTTGCGAGTGCATCATTAAAACTGCTGAGCCCATCTTAACGGCTATAAAGAAAGAACTTCTTGGGAGATAACCCATGTGTTATTTTGCTACAGTACTTTGTTTTATATTTGTGTCTTGGAAGTTGTTTACTACTGTAGCAACCTCTCGTTATCTTAGTTTTGTGTTTTGTTGTGCCAAGTAAAGTCTTTAATAGCAAGGTTCATACTAGATTTGGATTACTGCGCAGAAACAGATTTCTTTGCTGTCACGAATCTGGGCAAATTTCACTGTAGGTAACTCAGAAAATTATACCAATTTAGGTGAGTGATCCTCAGATATGTACGCAACTTTCATTCAATTAGAGCATTTTCATTTGAGCAAGTCTGGTGCCTCAATAAAATTCGTCAATACGAACTGTTCTGTTTTGACAGATTCTGCCTTTTATTTCGCATTGCCTGTTTTGTTATGTTCGATGGATATTTCGATTCCATTGACTTTTAGTAGCTTTGTGCAATGTCCAGAAGTGTTAAGAATGATTATGTCACCTCTGGACATGTATATTTTAATTGTGCACTAACCCTCTAATGAGTTGTTCTAAGTTTGGTGTGGAGGAAGTTTTCAAGGATCAAGAGAGGGAGATGATACAACATGATCAAGGAGAGTGAAAGCTCTAAGCTTGGGGATGCCCCGGTGGTTCACCCCTGCATATATCAAGAAGACTCAAGCGTCTAAGCTTGGGGATGCCCAAGGCATCCCCTTCTTCATCGACAACATTATCAGGTTCCTCCCCTGAAACTATATTTTTATTCCATCACATCTTATGTGCTTTGCTTGGAGCGTCGGTTTGTTTTGTTTTTTTTGTTTTGTTTGAATAAAATGGATCCTAGCATTCTTTGTGTGGGAGAGAGACACGCTCCGCTGTAGCATATGGACAAGTATGTCCTTAGGCTTTACTCATAATATTCATGGCGAAGTTTCTTCTTCGTTAAATTATTATATGGTTGGAATTGGAAAATGATACATGTAGTAATTGCTAAAATGTCTTGGATAATGTGATACTTGGCAATTGTTGTGCTCATGTTTAAGCTCTTGCATCATATGCTTTGCACCTATTAATGAAGAAATACATAGAGCATGCTAAAATTTGGTTTGCATATTTGGTTTCTCTAAGGTCTAGATAATTTCTAGTATTGAGTTTGAACAACAAGGAAGACGGTGTAGAGTCTTATAATGTTTACAATATGTCTTTTATGTGAGTTTTGCTGCACCGGTTCATCCTTGTGTTTGTTTCAAATAGCCTTGCTAGCCTAAACCTTGTATCGAGAGGGAATACTTCTCATGCATCCAAAATCCTTGAGCCAACCACTATGCCATTTGTGTCCACCATACCTACCTACTACATGGTATTTCTCCGCCATTCCAAAGTATATTGCTTGAGTGCTACCTTTAAACAATTCAAAATTTATTACCTCTGATTTGTGTCAATGTTTTATAGCTCATGAGGAAGTATGTGGTGTTTATCTTTCAATCTTGTTGGGCAACTTTCACCAATGGACTAGTGGCTTCATCCGCTTATCCAATAATTTTGCAAAAAGAGCTGGCAATGGGATTCCCAGTCCCAAATTAATTAATAAAAATAGACACTCCTCCATGGTATGTGATTGTTGGACGGCACCCGAAGGATTCGGTTAGCCATGGCTTGAGAAAGAAAAGGTGGGGAGGAGTGTCATCATAATAAAACTAAAATAAAAAGGCACTCCTTCATGGTATGAGATTGTTGGCAGGCACCCGAAGGATTCGGTTAGCCATGGTTTGTGAAAGAAAGGTTGGAAGGAGTGCCACACAAAAATAAAATAAAATGGGAGCCGCTCTTTGAAGGTTTGTCTGGCAAGGGGGTTAGAGTACCCGCTACCATTCGTTGACAACAACATACACCTCTCAAAACTTTATTTTTATGCTCTCTTTATGTTTTCAAAATAAAAGCTCTAGCACAAATATAGCAATCAATGCTTCCCTCTGCGAAGGGCCATTCTTTTACTTTTATTGTTGAGTCAGTTCACCTATTTCTCTCCACCTCAAGAAGCAAACACTTGTGTGAACTTTGCATTGATTCCTACATATTTGCATATTGCACTTGTTATATTACTTTACATTGACAATATCCATGAGATATACATGTTACAAGTTGAAAGCAACCGCTGAAACTTCATCTTCCTTTGTGTTGCTTCAATGCCTTTACTTTGAATTATTGCTTTATGAGTTAACTCTTATGCAAGACTTATTGATGCTTGTCTTGAAGTACTATTCATGAAAAGTCTTTGCTATATGATTCATTTGTTTACTCATGTCATTTACATTGTTTTGATCGCTGCATTCATTACATATGCTTACAATAGTATGATCAAGTTTATGATGGCATGTCACTCCAGAAATTATCTTTGTTATCGTTTACCTGCTCGGGACGAGCAGAAACTAAGCTTGGGGATGCTGATACGTCTCCGACGTATCGATAATTTCTTATGTTCCATGCCACATTATTGATGATATCTACATGTTTTATGCACACTTTATATCGTTTTTATGCGTTTTCCGGAACTAACCTATTGACGAGATGCCGAAGGGCCAGTTGCTGTTTTCTGCTGTTTTTGGTTTCAGAAATCCTAGTAAGGAAATATTCTCGGAATCGGACGAAATCAACGCCGAAGATCTTATAATCCCCGGAAGCATCCAGAACACCCGAGAGTCGCCAGAGGGGGGCCACAGGCCCACCAGACCATAGGCCGGCGCGGCCTAGGGGTGGCCCGCGCCCCCCTATGGTGTCGTCGCCTCGTTGACCCTCCGACTCCGACTCTCCACCTATATATTCGTCCCTGACCTAAAAACATCGACGAGTTCGACGAAAACAGAGAAAACCATCCAGAGCCGCCGCCATCGCGAAAGTCCAATTCGGGGGACAGAACTCTCTGTTCCGGCACCCTGCCGGGACGGGGAATTGCCCCCGGAGTCATCTCCACCGCCGTCTCCACCGCCATCTTCACCGCCATTGCTGCCTCCATGATGAGGAGGGAGTAATTCACCCCCGAGGCTGAGGGCTCCACTGTAGCTATGTGGTTCATCTCTCTCTTTATGTGATCTAGTTGAATATCATCTATGTGCTACTCTAGTGATGTTATTAAAGTAGTCTATTCCTCCTCCATGATGTAATGTTGGCAGTGTGTGCATCATGAAGTACTTGGTTTATGCTATGATTGTGATCTCTTGTAGATTATGAAGTTAACTATTACTATGATGGTATTGATGCGATCTATTCCTCCTTTCATAGTGTGATGGTAGAAGTGTGCATGCTATGTTAGTACTTGGTTTGGTTGTGTTGATCTATCTTGCACTCTAAGGTTATTTAAATATGAACATTGAATATTGTGGAGCTTGTTAACTCTGGCATTGAGGGTTCGTGTAATCCTACACAATGGTGTTCATCATCCAACAAGAGGGTGTAGAGTAGCCCTATTATGTGATCATTGTTGAGAGTGTCCACTAGTGAAAGCAGGATCCCTGGGCCTTGCTTCCAAGCATCGAATCTCCGTTTGTTTACTGTTTTGTTGAATGTTTACTCGCTGCCATATTTTATTCAGATTGCTATTACCACTCACACTCATCCATATTACTTGTATCTCACTATCTCTTCGCCGAACTAGTGCACCTATTGTATTAGGTGTGTTGGGGACACAAGAGACTTCTTGCTTTGTGGTTGCAGGGTTGCTTGAGAGGAATATCTTTGACCTCTTCCTCCCTGAGATCGATAAACCTTCGGTGATCCACTTAAGGGAAACTTGCTGCTGTTCTACAAACCTCTGCTCTTGGAGGCCCAACACTGTCTACAAGAATAGAAGCTCCAGTAGACATCAGTACGCTATACCGGTAGCTAATTAACTTATGTTTGCGTTAGCATATTTGCTTATTGTTTTGCTTTTATCCTGCACTGCAAAGATTTCGGAATTGTTTCCGCATCCAATCCGATGCACACTTGGCTCTTTTACTTTGGCTCTGCCTGCCTTCTCTGGGCGTTCTTTGGCGTATGAGCACAAAGTTCTTTTACCAAGCAAGCATTTTCTTGAACTTAGAAATAACTCGAATTTTTTGCAAAAAACCGGTTTAACCGGGGTTAGTTAAACTTTTCCAGATTGTTCGTTCCCACTCTCTCTTTTCGCAGTTCGCGTGCTTAAATGCTACCGGTTTATCTTGCTTGCCATGAAGCTGGGTTGCGGACAGCAGCAGAGTCGAAGACTCCGGTAGGTTTAGCACGCTACTAAACCGGAAAGAAAAAATGTTCACTAAGCAACCGGTGAACTGAAAAAATAAACATATTGCATGCAATTTCAGCAGAAGTAGTCCCGAGATTCATTCGAGGTCCCGACATCTTTTATTCATAGCATATAAGGTACAAAAAGGAACTTCTTACACCACAACTTCAAGAGTAGAAGGGAGGCAACAGGGCTACGTTCCATGGATGTTTGCTCTCCTCTCCGGACCTGTCCGCCTTTCCTTTTTTCCATTCCTGTGCATCGATTAAGTAATAGGCATCATTGTGGAGAGCTTTGCTCACAATGAAGGGTCCTTCCCATGGTGGTGAAAGCTTATGCCGGCCTTCAGTGCGTTGCACTAGGCGTAGCACCAGATCTCCTTCCCGGAATACTCTCGGGTTAACCTTCCGGGTATGATAGCGTCTAAGGTTTTGCTGGTAAATGGCGGTTCTTGCCAATGCCAACTCTCTTGCTTCTTCTAGCAAGTCCACATCGTTTTCTCTGGCCTCTTTTACCTCTTGCTCGGTATAGAGCTGCACTCTTGGTGAGTCATGGAGAATGTCGGTTGGTATGACCGCTTCTGCTCCGTAAACCATGAAGAATGGAGTGTATCCGGTGGACCGGTTTGGAGTTGTTCTTATGCTCCACAAAGATCGATGGTAGCTCATCGAGCCAGCACCCTGGTGACTTTTCCACCGCCTCGATGAGTCTTGGTTTGATACCGGAAAGTACCAACGCGTTTGTTCTTTCCACCTGGCCATTGCCTTGTGGGTGTGCTACCGAGCACAAATCCAACCGGATGTTGTTATCCTCGCAAAATCTTTTGAACTCACCTTGAGCAAAATTGGTTCCATTGTCTGTGATGATGCTATGCGGGTAGCCATACCGCAAGATAACATCTTTTAGGAACTTCACCGCTGTGCGCCCATCACACTTTGCGATAGGTTTCACTTCTAGCCATTTGGTGAATTTGTCCACCATGACCAAGATGTGGGTCATATTCCCTCTTGCAGTTTTGAATGGGCCAACCATATCAAGGCACCAAACAGCAAATGGCCATGTTAGCGGTATGGTTTTTAAACCGGACGCTGGGGTATGATTTTGCTTGGCGTACCTCTGGCACCCATTGCACTTTCTTACCAAATCCTCAGCATTTTCCAAAGCAGTGGGCCAATAGAACCCATGCCGGAACACTTTCGCTACCAGCGCCCTTGATGAAGCGTGGTGCCCACATTCTCCCTGGTGAATCTCCTCAAGCATTTCTTTTCCCTCTTCCGGTTCCACACATCTTTGAAGGACACCGGTAACACTTCTCTTGTACACCTCGCCATTGATGATGGTGTATGCCTTGGACCTCCTCTGGATCCTTCTGGATTCATTTTCGTCATCCGGCAAGGTGCCATTGATCAGGAATTCCTTAATAGGTTTAACCCATGATGGTGCCTCTCGAACCAGAAACACCGGTACGTCTATCTCCATGTTATCCACCAGCATTGTTTCTTCCGGTATGGACGCAGCAGTCCCCGAGCTTACCGGAGCAGTCCCCGAGCTTGCCGAGGCAGTCTCCGAGTTTGCCGAAACAGTCCCCGAGTTTGCCGGAACAGTCCCCGGGTTCCCTTCATCGATATCCATGGGTACTACATGTGATTCCGGTACGAAAATTGATTCCGATTCCGGGCTTGGTTTGATCGACGGTACTCTTAAGTGTGCCAAGGCTATTCCGGGAGGAATTTCCTGCCTAGATGAGCCCAGCTTGGACAAAGCATCCGCAGCCTCATTTTCCGCTCGTGGTACATGATGGAATTCACAGCCCTCAAAGAAGCCGGCAATATTTTGCATGTGAAACCGGTACGAAGCCATGTTGGCATCTTTTGCGTCCCAATCTCCGGAACCTTGTTGCACCACAAGATCTGAATCTCCATAGCAAATGATCCGGTGCGCACCGATTTCTTTTGCGACCTTTAGTCCATGGATCAAAGCCTCGTACTCAGCGACATTGTTTGATGCCCTGAAATGTACTTGCAGAACATACCGGAGATGATCTCCCTTAGGTGAGGTAAGCACTACACCGACACCTAGACCCTCTTTCAGCTTGGATCCGTCAAAGTGCATCTTCCAGTACTCTATTTATTGATCCGGCGGCTTGTATTGCATTTCCGCCCAATCAACAAGGAAATCAGCCAAAGCTTGCGATTTTATGGCATCTCTTCTTTCATACACCGGTACATATGGTGATATCTGGATTGCCCACTTTGCAATCCTACCGCTAGCATCTTTGTTGCACATGATATCGGAAATGGGTCCCTCGTTCACCACTTTCATGGGGTGCTCCTCAAAGTAATGCTTAAGCTTGGTGGCAGCCATGAACACGCCATAAGTCATTTTCTGGAAGTGAGGGTAGTTTTGTTTTGAGAGGGAGAGCACCTCGCTCAAGTAGTATACCGGCCTCTGGACGGTTTTTCCTTCCTCTTCTCTTTCAACCACAACTACCACGCTCACAACCCGGTTTGTTGCTGCTATGTATAATAGCATAGGCTCTCTTTCTAGAGGTGAAGCCAGTATAGGCGCTGTGGCCAGCATTGTTTTTAGCTCTTTAAACGCTGCGTCTGCCTGAGGGGTCCAGACGAACGTATCGGATTTTTTCATGTGAGCATAGTGCATAGAGCGGCAGAGCTTTTTCTCCCAACCTGCTTATGAACCGGCTTAGCGATGCCAAGCTTCCGGTAAACTTTTGCACGTCTTTGAGATCGCGCGGTATAGTCATTCTTTCGATTACCCGGATTTTTATCGGATTAACCTCAATGCCCCGGCTTAATACGAGAAAGCCAAGCAGCTTGCCGGCAGGGACACCGAAGGTACATTTTGCCGGATTGAGTTTCATCCGGAATCTTCTCAAGTTATCAAATGTTTGCCGGAGGTCATCGATTAAGGTTTCTTTTACCTTGGTTTTTACCACGACATCGTCCACATAGACTTTTTTCCAATTTGATCAAACAAACATTTTTGCATACAGCGCTGGTACGTTGCACCAGCGTTGCGCAAACCAAAAGGCATAGTGACATAGCAATAAGCCCCGTGCTGGGTAATGAACGCAGTTTTTATTTGATCTTCCTTTTTCAGGGGGATTTGGTGGAAACCAGAATAAGCATTCAAGAAAGACAACAGTTCACAACCAGCAGTGGAATCAATCACCTGATCGATCCGGGGTAACGGGAAAGGGTCTTTCGGGCAGGCTTTGTTCAGGTTGGTGTAGTCGATGCACATGCGCCACACCTTTGGAGCTTTTGCTTCTAGGTTCTCTTCTTTCTTCTTTTTGACCAGCACCGGATTGGCTAGCCACTCAGTGTGCAGTACTTCCACGATGAAACCGGCAACCAGTAACTTTGTCACCTCCTCTCCAATGATCTTTCTCCTGTCTTCAGCAAACCGGCGCAGCAGCTGCCTTACCGGCTTTGCATCTTTCCGGACATTTAAAGAGTGCTCAGCCAGCTCCCTCGGAACACCTACCAAGTCATCAGTAGACCAGGCAAAGATATTCCGATTCTCACAGAGGAAGCTGACGAGCGCGCTTTCCTATGCCTCATTCATGCCGGCACCGATACGAACGGTGCGCTCAGGGTAAGCCGGGTCCAGCACAATGTCCTTTGTTTCTTTTGTCGGCTTGAATGCCGGTGTGCCCAGGTTTGCACTCATTGCCGCTAAGCTCAGCTGCGAGGACTGAGCCAGCACAACCGCAGTTTGCATCCTCCTATTTTCCTCTGCGATCACTAGCGATTCTGCCAGGTTCGATCCGGCTGAAGCAGTTTCCAGTGAGACTATGTAGTTTCCCACCACAGTTAAGGGTCCACGAGGTGACGGCATCTTCATCTTGAGATATGCCGTGTGAGTTGAGGCCATGAAAGCAGCCAATGCCGGTCTCCCCAACAACGCATGGTAAGGACTATCTAAGTCCACCACCTCAAACTCAAGGTTTTCAACCCGACAATTGTCACGTCCTCCAAACGACACATCCACCCGGACTTTTCCAACCGGTGCGCAAGACAAGCCCGGATTGATTTCGTGGAAAGTTGTACGAGTCGGCTGAAGCATGTTTTCTGTTATGCCCAGCATGTTCATGGTGTGCCGGTACATGATGTTTATGCTGCTCCCATTGTCTATCAGCACCTTGCTGAATTTGACTCGAGCGTTTGGCCCTTGCATGATTGGGTCCAAGACAAGAGCATAGCCACCCGGGTTAGGCATTATCTTGGGGTGATCCTTGAAAGACCAAGATATCTCCTGATCAGACCACAGCATGTATTTTGGCACTGCCGGCATCACCGCGTTCACTTCCATAGAACAGCGATGTAAGCTCTGTATGTCGGTTGGCTCAGTGACGAACTCAACGCAGCACATATCTGGGTCATGGTAAACATTCCGGCCCAAAGGTGCCGGTGGAGGCGGTTGGCCATTGCCTTCTCCCACCTGGTTAACTTGCTGGTACTGCTGCCGGTTTGGCTGAGGCTGTACCGGTAAGGCATTTGCTCCGGTAAGCGGTGGTGGTGGTGGTAGCTGATGCTGCTGTAGCATATCTTGTGGTGGTGGTTGCACGGTGGAGCACCCTTGTGCTTGCGCATCTTTTACTTCTCCCTTGAGCATCAAGTACTTGGTTGATACGTCTCCGACGTATCGATAATTTCTTATGTTCCATGCCACATTATTGATGTTATCTACATGCTTTATGCACACTTTATGTCATATTCGTGCATTTTCTCGAACTAACCTATTAACAAGATGCCGAAGTGCCAGTTGCTGTTTTCTGCTGTTTTTGGTTTCAGAAATCCTAGTAACGAAATATTCTCGGAATTGGACGAAATCAACGCCCAGGGTCCTATTTTGCCACGAAGCTTCCAGAAGTCCGAAGAGGAGACGAAGAGGGGCCACGAGGGGGCCACACCCTAGGGCGGCGCGGCCCCCCCTTGGCCGCGCGGCCCTGTGGTGTGGGGCCCTCGTGCCGCCTCCTGACCTGCCCTTCCGCCTACTTAAAGCCTCCGTCGCGAAACCCCCGGTGCGAGAGCCACGAGACGGACAACCGTCCAGAGACGCCGCCGCCGCCGATCCCATCTCGGGGGATCCAGGAGATCGCCTCCGGCACCCTGCCGGAGAGGGGAATCATCTCCCGGAGGACTCTACGCCGCCATGGTCGCCTCCGGAGTGATGTGTGAGTAGTCTACCCCTGGACTATGGGTCCATAGCAGTAGCTAGATGGTTGTCTTCTCCCCATTGTGCTTCATTGTCGGATCTTGTGAGCTGCCTAACATGATCAAGATCATCTATCTGTAATTCTATATGTTGCGTTTGTTGGGATCCGATGAATAGAGAATACTTGTTATGTTGATTATCAAAGTTTTGTCTATGTGTTGTTTATGATCTTGCATGCTCTCCGTTACTAGTAGATGCTCTGGCCAAGTAGATGCTTGTAACTCCAAGAGGGAGTATTTATGCTCGATAGTGGGTTCATGCCTGCATTGGCACCTGGGACAGTGACAGAAAGTTCTCAGGTTGTGTTGTGCTGTTGCCACTAGGGATAAAACATTGATGCTATGTCTAAGGATGTAGTTGTTGATTACATTACGCACCATACTTAATGCAATTGTCTGTTGCTTTGCAACTTAATACTGGAAGGGGTTCGGATGATAACCTGAAGGTGGACTTTTTAGGCATAGATGCAGTTGGATGGCGGTCTATGTACTTTGTCGTAATGCCCAATTAAATCTCACTATACTCATCATAATATGTATGTGCATGGTCATGCCCTCTTTATTTGTCAATTGCCCAACTGTAATTTGTTCACCCAACATGCTGTTTATCTTATGGGAGAGACACCTCTAGTGAACTGTGGACCCCGGTCCAATTCTCTATACTGAAATACAATCTACTGCAATACTGTTCTACTGTTTTCTGCAAACAATCATCTTCCACACAATACGGTTAATCCTTTGTTACAGCAAGCCGGTGAGATTGACAACCTCACTGTTTCGTTGGGGCAAAGTACTTTGGTTGTGTTGTGCAGGTTCCACGTTGGCGCCGGAATCCCTGGTGTTGCGCCGCACTACATCCCGCCACCATCAACCTTCAACGTGCTTCTTGGCTCCTCCTGGTTCGATAAACCTTGGTTTCTTTCTGAGGGAAAACTTGCTGCTGTGCGCATCATACCTTCCTCTTGGGGTTCCCAACGAACGTGTGAGTTACACGCCATCATTGGTCCAAGAGCAATCCTTCGTCAGATGATTTGACGGGTGTGCCGGATTCGGCGTGTGCCACCGGCAAGGTTGATCCATGGCGGCTTCCATGGTGTACTTCGCAGGTTCTTGCCAGTTTTTTTTCTGGCCCCAGGGTTTCTTTTCGACCCACTGCTTCTTAGGACCCGCCCATGGCTGCGATCCGGTTCTCTGCCTCTGACTGCCGCTGGCCTCAGAGTTCTCTTGTACAGCAGCAACTTGCTGCGGACCGTACCTTCGATCCGGGAAATCTTCTCTTCTTTTGTTGTTCCGGTTATCCCGGTGTTGCTCTTGGCGCTGCTGAGGCAGGTTTGATTGTTCCGGCTCAGGTTGCACTGCCGGCTGCATTGGGTCTCCCAACGCATAGTTATCCGCTACGTGTATCATTTCCGCCAGCGTTGTCGGCATGTTCCGCTGCAGCTTTTGCCACAACGGTGAACCTCTTCTGCACCCACTGCTAAACCAAGCAATGGCTTGCGCCTCTATCACCCCTTCACAAGAGTTCCTTGTGGTGTTCCACCGGGCCAGATAATCCCGGTCTTTTTTATTTGGGCGCTGCACGCACAAGGTGAGCTGCTGCGGCCTGTTTGGCCTCCGGTATGTGCTGCTGAAGTTACTCACGAAAGCCTCCTCAAAGTCCAACCAGCCGTTTATGCTTCTTGCCGGCAAGTTGTTTAGCCAGATTCTTGCCGGTCCCATCAAGAATGATGGTATGATTCTCACGGCCCAACGCCGGTTTCCTCCTCCAGCTACGGTTCCTCCGCCGCCAGCGACGTATACCGCGGTCACGTAATCCGCGAGCCAGTCTTCTGGCTTAGTGGTGCCATCATATGTTTTTGTGTCACGGGGCAACTGGAAATTGCGAACCGGCGGTCCGTCTTTCATGATCCTTGGACCAAAACACTTTGGGCCTGGAGGTCCTTCTGCCTCGATCATTTCTGACAAGTATACTCTATCCAGACGGTGCCTCGCATCCCGTTCTGGCAGGTATCTTTCTCCCAAGCGTTCTCCCAATGGGTTCCGGTATGCTACCGGTCTTGTTGAGTAAACCTCATCTTCATGTTCCGGTACCGCGACCCTTGCCTGCCGGTACCTTGGAGGATCTATTTCCTCCTCATCATACGCTGCCCTTGCAGCTCGATAATTCTGCCCGATTTCGTGTCTACCGGCATGATTGTTTCCGGCGTAGCCTCCTTTGGCGTAGCCTCTGTCTGCCTCTTGGCTTTTTCTACCGGCATCGTGTTGCCCGGCTTGTTGTTTTCCGGCAAGGACCGGATCATACATAGTCATCTGCTGCGCATTCATCTCTTTTTCTCTTCTTCTGTCCGGATGGGGGGACGAAGCCTGCCCATGGGACTTGCTGCCGGCATTCTTTGTTGAACGCGCAGATTTTGAAGCCACAGCCTTGTTCAGCTTAGCAAGCTGCTCAGCGTTTTGCTGCTCGATAGTCTCAAGCAGCTCCCGGACACGCTCTTGTTGCTTTGCCAGAGCGTCCCCGGAAAGCGATTCACACAGCTCTACAGCAGCCTTAGCAGCTTTTATAGTTTTATCCGGGCTACTGTACTTAGGTTTCTCTACAATGCTCACAGATGCAGAGGTACTTTTGCCGGCAAGAATTTCCTTACGCAGATCCTGATCTAGATTGCGAGCCTTAAGTCGGTTCTCCGGTATCCTAGCAGCATGAGCGCTAAAAGAAGCAAAGCCATGGGCAGCGTTATACTCACGTATGGTTAGGTTCAGCTCGCGCTGCGCCCTGACGACGTCCTTGCCGCTCTCGAGCACCTTCTGGCGCTGCGCCTCCAGCTCCGCTTGAGCCGCTGCCGGGTCGATGTTCTGCGCGATGGGGGTGGCGAGGACGTTCATCGCCGCTTGGAGCGGTGTCTCCGGTAGCGCGGACGATGCTCCCGCAGCGCCTGCGTCGCGCTCCAGCGGTGGCTTGGCCGCACGGGTTGAAGCCGCACGCCCAGCACCTTCTTCCACAGCTCCTTTGCCGGCGTCGACCGCGCCAGCCATCATCACCTCCACGCTGCCGGGGGCGCGGCCAGCATGTAGCCATCTTGGCGGATCCAGCACCACCAGCACCGGTGAGGGGCGCTGCCGCACAGGGACAGTGCCGAAGTAGATGCGGTGGCTGCCGAACTCGATGATGCGGCCGTTCTTGGGGAAGATGCCGCCGTTGGCGAAGCAGCCCGCGTTGTCGTTGATGAAGTCCATGGCGTAGATGCGCTGCACCAGCGCGGACACCGTACGCTGGCTGGCGACGTCGAGGATGCCCGCCCGAATGTGAACTCCAGCAAGCGCCACTTCATGCCCCACGGTGGGCGCCAACTGTCGTCGTGGTGAACGAGCAGATGCCATGGGATGGCTTAACTTGGGGCCGAATGGACGCTAGAGGATTCGGGGGAGGGTTTGTGATTAGATGGGATAAACTTCCAGATGCCTTCCTCAAGAACACAGCCAGAGGCAGGGATACAAGAAGAAACACACAAGGAAGAACTCTGCTCTAGATCACTATCTTCATTGATCTCAACATGATACAAGTTTCCGGTTACAAGGTTCCTCTAAGGATCGATCATCTAACCTCCAATCTCCCGGATAAGGGGGTGCCCCCTCTCCTTATATAGGGGAGAGGGTGGCTTACAGAGCAAGAAACCCTAATGGCATCTTTGACTGGACAAACTACTTTACAAAGTAACTTTAATCATTGATGACGCCGGGGTCTTCTTTAATCAGGGAAGCTGATGTCCTTCGGCTTCTTTCAGCGTCATCCCTCTCTTTGGCGCCAGGGCTTCGATTAAAGCCACTTTGCTTAGCTCATCCTTTTCCTCTAGCTCTGAAGAGAATCTTTGACCAGTCTTGCCGACATGCTCTTCTTTCCGGTAGCCCGGTGTCTTCTTCATCCGGTTCCGGTATACCCCTCTTGGGATACCGGCCTGGCTTTACTTAGCCAAACACTTATCTTTGTGCTCCGGTATAAACATTAAACCGGTATCTTGATGGCTCAAACCATCCGGTTTGGCATGCCTTTGGCATACCGGGGGTCATCCCCCCAACAAAAACAGCAGAAAACAACAACTGGCTCTTCGGCATCTTGTTAATAGGTTAGTGCCAGAAAATGCATAAATATGACATAAAGTATGTATAAAACATGTAGGTATCATCAATAAAGTGGCATGGAACATAAGAAATTATCGATACGTTGGAGACGTATCACCGGGTTTCTGCGAAAAACCCTTGAGCTACAAAAGCCTCGCTTTATCACCACCTCATTCTCTCTTCCCTATGGGGGATACTTATGAGGAGAAGGTTTTACTATCGTAAATACCTCTCTCTGATGAGCGAGCGCTACTCTTCCTCAATTGCTTCCTTTCATTTGAACCAATATAAGTGCAACAACACTCTCCATGGATTTTGGTTCAGGGCCCAAAAGGATTTTAGTAATTCCCAGGAAGATTTATATGTCGACATATGTAGACTTTCTCATATACGATTCTCATGAATCAGTATCATTTGTGGAATTCTCATTGTGCATCTCAACTCATTGTGAGTTCCCATAACAATAGAGTCAAGGTGTTTCGATGTCCCAGCGCACAAAAATGTGTGCGCACTGTGCTGGGTCCTAGATGATACACATCCTTCAGGTGTCATTCAACCTCAGGTTGAACCACATTTAGTGATTGGGAGACCATCTCTTTTATTCCAACAAAAACAAAGAGAACTTAGTCTCATATGATCAGAATTCTCCCCATCTTGCTCTCATATGGGGATACGAGTGGTTTATTAGGTACCTCCACTCAATCCGATACATGACTAAAATGACACCTTTGTCACTAGTAAATATATTGGCAGATTATTTGCAATAAATGCAAATTACTCATAACCTGAACCTCTAGTTCATTTTCTTAAGTACGTGGATCAAATGTCAACGATATTTCTTAGCCATTTCCTGGCATTCCGTGTGGTACACATCTCCCCTAATGCTAGAAAATGTCCTTATTGCAAAAGCAATTAGCGTATAGGCCCCTAATTCCCTTTTCAGGGTTAAGGTATGTGACGGATTAGCAATCATACAACAGTTATTCCTCATATAGACCCCAAATATATGTGAGGACCCATGACATAAGCCGGGGTGGTGATATCGGATGCAACCGATTACCGCATATGGGAAATCATATTTCCACATACAAACTGCAAGGGGACGCAGTATTAAACATGCGGCGTGTGATTCCGCATGTTACCACCAACAAAATGTTGGCAAGTCACAATTCTGTAACATTGGCCATGCAACTTTGACTCTCTTTCAGAAGAGATCTAGCCAAACCATTGTGGGTATGTACAAAATATACTGAATATTACCATTGAATGTTCGTGAATCAAATTCAACGACAATTCCATTCCAATGGCATTATCCCACGTTAGGACACTCTGCTCTAAATTCGTCAATTTGAGGACTTAATTCAGTATTCACATGGTTTTGTGTGAATGATACACACATAAGACCATCTTCAAGATGCATATGTGCAACCACGAAGCACCAACATAACCCACACAATGGTTGAGTAATCCACATACATTCTTGAATGCTTTCAAGAGTAATGTGTGGCTCATTCTGAATTTTAAGGTGAGAGTGCCTTAAAATTAATTCCCCTATGGCACGTCTAGTGCACATAAAATCATATGATTGTTGGGAATTTTCGACAGTCAAGTGTTGGTCAACAGAATTGTCAATAGTTTCTCCAACTTCCCATACCATGGTGATAAAGGAGGAAAAATTATTCTGTACGCAACAAAATTGAGTATGAAATGATTCATACACTCAATTTTCTCAACTATCATGTCCTTGGGACATAATGTTGTGAATTATACTACATGTAGTAGCACAATTATAGGCTAATGATATTTGGGATAACCAGGAGACTACACGAGATCTCCAGGACATCTTGGGAATAACCATCCACAAGTATATCATCACTGTAGCGGAGTTTAATTTTCCTTCTAGAGTACCATACTATTTCTGGTTGTTCCTTTGAAGTTGAACTTAAATCTTATCCCATTGAAATCATTTGCCTTCTCCGATAAGAAGTTCGTGGTATGGTTCAATCTAATACTTGACAGATTGGTAACAATTGGTACGATATTTTGTACTACCACCCGTTTGACAAACTTGAGAGTTGTCATAGCGATCATTTCTCTTAAATGATTCATTCCCTTTTGAGATATATACTCCATTTTTATTTGTCATTTTGTCTTCACTTTACATTCAACTCTCCGTGATTTTTAACCACTAACTTGCTTAGCACTAAGAGCACAAGCATGAATTTCAGGCAATGGTATAACACCCATTGAACATGATGATCCCTTATAAAAAGTTCATCATATCTCTGCCCTAAAATAAAAATGGTATTCATATTTACCATCATAGGAGAATGTAAAGTGCAGTAAGGCCGGGCTTACAATTAGATATGTATCTGAAATTGCCTTATCATATAATCTCAACCCATTGTTGATTTATAGACAAAAATACTTTTAAGCCTTAACGAACCTGCAGTCCTAAACACGAATCAATAGTCATTCATGTGATGCTTATAACAATATATCTCCTTAAGGGGGGTCCCAAAAGGGACAATGGATATTCACCATCCATTTAAATACTCAATTTGAGAATCGAGTCATTGCGATTATGCTATCTTATAAATAGCCATGGCATTATCTACATGTGGAGTTTCTGTGGTGACATGGCCATGGGTCAACAAAATCATCAATGTCCAGGACGCATGTTAAATGATTACTCCCACATAATGTCATCTCATCGCATTACCTTTCGAGAAAGGTCATCCATATGATGCATGAATTGTTCATGCGTTAATTTACTGTTAGTAAATTAAGTAGGATGACAATGCTATGGCTGAGCATAATCATGGTGATTCGTAGTGACCCATAGGTCAAGCCTTCCACAAAAATGACACAATGTGGTGTAGATCTTCAAATTAAAGTTAGCCACCTCAAAAGGGATAAACCTTTAATTTCCTTAAAACACATGGAGATAGTCAACCACCTAGTGGTGCCTCACTCTTATGGATATTCTCATCGATCATAGCCTCCACAACCTTATGTTATCTATAACACATGAAGGTAATCACCATAAAATGGTGTTAAACCTCTCAGTTCTGCCTGTAAATTAATTCGTAGCTATGATGGTGTCTCATAAGTTGTGTTTGCATGGAAGGTAATCACCAAATTATGCAAGTATTTTGCATAATTCTCTTCATAGCATAACATGGCGATATTATCGTCGCCAATGTCTTGGTTCCACATTTGATGGAGTATGTGACACTAAAGTCACAACCAACGACAAATGCTATGAAGCTACCAAGCATTCGGAAAAACTTCATCAAGTTAGTCACCACATGTGTAGACATCATAGTTTTAAACGGAAATTATTTCGTTGCTATGATACCATGCCATAACTATTGCATCTCCATTTTTGCTTGAAACACATGGAGGTAATCACTACTATGTAGTGTAGACCTCACTCTTATGGAGCCTTTTCAACCTTGTGGTAATTAAAACACATTGAAGGTAATCACCGCATGACGGTGTAGACCTCCCAGTTGAGAACGAAATAAATTCGTTGCCATCATGCAATCCATAAGTTGTGTGCAAAATTGAAGGAGTCATTATGTCATAATGACATAATTTAGACCTTAAGGTAACGGTGCATAATCTACATTTATGTAGTAGATGCCACATATCAATTACCTTCTAATTGACAAGTATAAACTTGATATAGTTATGCAAGTTTCATACACTTTGCTACCTGATGTTTTCCAAATTTGCAAGCAAACTCCATTTTCTACAATAATGATGGAGGCACCATATTGCTTTGCAACAGTATTACTCATGTAATACATATGTCATTTTACGTGACGTAAAATGATGCATAATTAATTATTATGCAATTCAACAGGACCAATGATTTATTTGTGTATATTTGCTCTCAAGTCTCGCAAATATCAATAACTTAATGGTCGAACTGCTGAAAACAGCAAGAGTCCAACCAGACTCGATTGCAATTTCTCTAAGTCCAAGAGGTAGACCTCAAGATCTGAAAATTCTGGTGGTGAACCCGAAATTTCATGGACTTTTGTGATTACCAAAGAATTTAGAGGCTGATTTGGAAAATCACAAGAGAGAGAGGGGAAATTCCAATCTTCTCCCGTGCGGTTGCCATTTCCTCAAGGAAAACAGAAAACCGCCGCCGTGGAGGGGTGTCGCCGCTGGTCGAGCCTTGCGTCGAGCAGCCTGCCTTGGTCGCTACCGCCCCGAGGGCCATGTAACGGCACGCTGGCCCTTGGTCACCGCCGTCGTCGGCCAGGCGTCCCCGAGCCGTCGCTGCTCTGAAGGCCGCGAGGGATCTTGGCCCCGTCGCCGCTAGCGAGTGTGCGCTTGGAGCATGGCCGCCTCTAGTGGCAGTACCGCTTGGGGTCGGGCTGCCTCCGCCGGTTGCCGCCTCGCTGGGAAACGCGTCGACGCCGGGAGGCGCACTCGCCGGCACGCCGCGCGAGCAGCCGCCTCCGCGCCACGATTCGTGGTCGCCTGCAGCCGCGAAGGTGCCGCTGATGCCTTGTGTAACATCCCAAATTTTCAACCAAATAAATAAAGAGAGAAAAGTTCAAATACTCAAAATTTACAACAAACAAAAACTTTTTATGCATATAGTGTTACATATAGTTCCATGCATAGTGTGCTTTTCTCTTGTGCTTTTGCCATGATGAGTGTTGATTGTTGATCAAGAGTGCTTAAACCCTAAACTAAGATCACCCAACCCTAATTTGAGAAGAATAAAAGAAATAGAAAATAATTCAATTCTCACTCACGTACAACTTTGGCCAATTATGCAAAACTTCAACCAAGGCCACCTTGGCTTGATCTATGGCTTGTAAAAACCCTTGTATATCAATTACAAACACAAATGCATCAAAGAAACCAGAATCAAATCAAAGAAAAATGCAAAAACCACTTACATATGATAATGGTCGAAATTGAGTTTTATAAAATGTTCCTCACTTTACCCCCCTGGTTTGGACTTTTCTTAAACTAAACTTGGTCAACACTTGCCATGTCATCCAAGACCTTGTCAAAGTGAACAACTTTTCTGTTGACCACCAGTGCTGACCTTGACCAGGTTGACCAGAATAGATTTGACAAGTAGTGACATTGAAACAAAGTGAAGATGACCCCATTTTTGAAAACTTGCAAATCAACACCAAAATGAACACCACCACCACCATTCTATCACATTAATTATATAAATAAGTTACACCAAAAAGAATTGCAAAATTTGAATAAAAAGTTCTTGCGGCCATTGTGTCGAACAGTTGGCAGGCATGTTTCCAGATTTGAGTTACACCCAATTACACACTGGGTTTTAGCCTAAACCATCTTTATCTGGTGATGATGAGGTTCTTCTGCATCCCCTACATCAAGCCTTGTCCTTGCTGGTGTCGATTAAAGTGAGGAGAGAGCTCCTTTCTCCTCATACCGTACCACGCCGGCCACCCTTGGTCACCCTCTCTCTGGCCTCCCTCTCTCATCAAATCTTTGTCCTGGAGCATCTACACAGCACAAGGACCCTAACGGTGCATGGCCCTAGCTCGCGCGCGCACGGCATTGGCCAGGAGAGACGTGTCCAAAACCATGCCAGGGCATGCCAGGCACGCGGTGAGCGCGCTCTGGACGCGCCAGAGCGCCGCGCACTCGATCGCTCCCGTCCTCTTCTGCAAAGGCTACCACTGCATCACACGTCTCCTCGCCACCCTCTAGCAGCTAGACATCCTCCATAGCCCGCGCATGCACCATCGCCGTCGTCCTCATCAACTTTCGGCCGCGTGTACTGCCGCGATCATCACACGCTCCCGATCGATCCCATCCTCTTTTCTCTGCGCCAGCTACTCCTTGAGCATCGCCAGGATAACGCCTACGCATAGCCGTCCTTCACTTGCCCCTTCGAGCGCCGGAGACGCCGCGCCATGATTGACTCTTCTCAGCACCCGCGGCACCACCTCCAGCCTATAAATAGAGGAGCCCCAAGCACACATCCTTCACACAATCTCATCCTCCTCTCTTCACTGGTTCTTCCCACACTGGTAGCTAGTCCAGTTATAGTCTAGATCGCCGGAATTGCAAGTTCACCGCCACCGGAGCCCGCAGAACATCGCCATCGACTGGAGCCTTCCCGAGCTTCGCCACTGTACCAGGAGCTTCTTCACCCTCGCCAACGTCGCCTCGTACCTCGCCATCGACCGCCGGAGGCTTGGTACGCTCTCCGACCCCCTAGGCATGCCGCCAGCACGTCGGGATCTCGTCGGAGACGACGGTGATCCTCGACCGCCCGATCTGTTTCTAATCTGACGGATCCTATCACACGTACCGCTTCGCTCTGTTAAGAGCCACTGACGGGTGACCCCCACCTCGTCAGGGCGGCCCACTCGCACCAGATGCTTGCTGGGCCGTGCTGTGCTATTAAATTCGTTTGGGCCCGTTTCCTTTTTCCCGCCAAGCCCAAGTAGTTCAAATATAGATTTGTGAATATTTCAAGTAGCCTGCAGATGCTTTAGTAAAATTTGAATAGTTTGAAATCTGCCACTCCAAATTTAGAAAACTTTATACCTATGGAAAGCCAATGAAATTATCTAGCCAATGCCACTGGTCCCACCTACAAATTCGTAGTAGAATTAAAATGCTAAAAATAACAAGACAGGGACTTTTACAAATTGAAACTTTATTTAAAATTCAACCATAATTGATTTTGAGTTGATTCCAACTCTCATAAATCACAAGTAATGACCTCTAATTGATTATGCAATAATATAGACATGTGTTGTTTGTATGATCATGGACTAGATCAAAATAATGGCTATGTAGCCATTTCTAGTGCATTTAAATCTTGTAATTCAAATTCTATAAATAGTATGAGAGCTACTCTCTCATTTAAATCTTGATCCTAAGTAATACAATAAGAGGAAATGACCTTAGGCTAATAAACCTCTGATTGTTATTACTTAGAGATTTTAAATCATTTACATGTTAGTCTTAAATTGTATGAGGTGTAGCACCTCATTTAAATTATACTCCCATATAATAGATCTGGAATGTTGACCTTGGTCAACTTATATTTCATACCTGATTATTATTTGAGGAGATTAAATCTTAATAGGATTGAATGAGAGGAAATTATTTTCTCTAAAGATCTAAATAGCAAATCAAAGTAATAAGTATAATGAGAGGAAATTATTTTTCTCTTAAATAAGAACCAACCAAGTAATTCACCATGCCATGAATGATATGATGCTAGAATTAGTTGTGTGAACTCTTTGGTGTGTTTTAGTCTAGCATGTAAGATTGGTTTGGTGTTTATACCTCGTATTCGTATATAGACGCTAGTAACGAGGAGTATCAAGAGGAGGAAGCCTACTCCCAGGAGGAGGAGGAGAACTTTGACAACTACCCTGCTCAAGGCAAGCTAATACTCTTGCCAAATCACCAAGTGCATAGCTCTACAAGAGCAAGGCACCATCACACTTTATTTTATGTCTTACCTATCCCATGTTTTACCTTACAATTATGTTTGCTTATTTATTTCAAAGTACTTTTTGATTTATGATTCACTTGGTCTAGAGTAGAACAAGATTCAAGGTTAGCTTAGAGCAAATCAAAGCTAGATAGCACCCCTCATGAAATAGTTGCTAGTGCTAATCAAATAAAATTTGACTACTCTAGATGGGAACATGGTGAAGTGAAATGAATTTGAAAGAATGTGAAGTTGAAGGTGACATGGTTGACTTGGTGAATTTAAATGAAAACTGATGATTGGGTTTGAATGCGATACCCTTCCAATTATACAAGTACCCCCACAATACCTGATTATGGGTAGGGCTTAACTAGAAACTTGTGTATCTTAGTATGGGTTCCCTCTAAACAAGCATCATAGGGGTTACGCCGAGGCTGCCTCCGTTAATTGTGAGATGATGTGAATATGAGGTGAATGTACGACCCAAGCCCTGTGCAGTTCCCGGGTTGACAGTTGGTTTTCACCGGGAGGCCAAGCTCATGGGGAGAGGTGCCTATACTAATATGTATAAGTGAAAGGTTAAGGTTGATGATCTACATACTAAGTTACGATGATTCAGGGTTATCCTAGACGGATGTAATCAAAAGTTGTGGCACAAGAGTACAACCTCTGCAGAGTGTTAAACCTATTCGAATAGCCGTGTCCACGGTTACGGACAATTGGAAATGCCATACTGTTCCGTTATCAGATTTTGATCTTAAAAAGGAATGATGAATTGAAAGGTGAATTGACTTGAATCACAAATGATTTGTGGGAATGACACTAATGTTCCCACTTGAGTTAGTCTAGCAAATGATAAGTCTTTACTAGATATTTAGTGAACTAAACTTGGCTTTACGCAAATAAACCTAGAGCTTAGCACCCCTTACTACACTAAATAAGTATTTTTACTTGAGTAGTAGTTTGCGAGTACTTTAAAGTACTCATGGCTTTGTCCCTGGCTATTCAAATGCCAGACTTTGAAGGGGGCCAACAGTATCAGGATGACGGACAACAGGACGTCTACGATAACTAGGATCGTCTTCTAACATCAAGCGTTGCCTGTGGAATAGATAGTCCACTACTACTTCGCTTCCGCTACTATTTGTGTTGTTGAACAATCTATTTGTGTAATATTGGATCATGTGATCTATGGTTGTAAGACAAGTATGTGTTGTAATAAATGATGACTCTATGCTACTTAACTATTATGTCTCGCAAAAACAATATTCCTGGGATTGCGAGGTATGGCATAATAGGCATCTGGACTTAAAAATCCGGGTGTTGACAAGTTGGTATCAGAGCCATTGTTTGACCTTAGGAGACCCTAGTTAGAATGGACGTTCAAAAACTTAGTTTCAAATTTAATGAAGTGACTAGTTACGAAAACTTTATTCACCCTCTTACCTTTGAAGATCTTTTGCAAACCTTAAATTCATGCTCTTTCTTATGAGTTAATTTGAACACTTGCACCTCTCTAATTTACTCATCTAATCCCTCTACAGATGGAGCAGATCATACCGGCGGAGCCTTTCGTTCAGACGGAGTTCTACCAGCTCGGGAATGGTGGTGACATGATCTTCAAGATGGATCTCTTTGCACTGTCGGAGTTTCTTGGACGCCCACCTCCGGAGATCTTCGGGGGTCAAGTCAATGACCAGCCCGGAGGACAGCTCCAATGGGTCATCATGGTCGACCTCCGCGGAAGGTTCACGCTTCCCATGACTGGGAGGATCCAGTTCTCCTTCAGGGAGAACAACTGGGCAGACGGGCTCGCCCGTGGACTACAGGAGGGGCTCGCACGTCTGTGCGGGCAGAACGCCATGGACCTCGAGGGGGAGCGCTTTGCTCACTATGCAAGGCACAACTCTCTTGGGGTGCCCATGAACCTGCCATCGCACACCCAGCTGAGGCACCATGTGGATCACCTCGACTTCATGTTGAGTGAGACCCGCATTGACTTGGACAACTCCCGCGAGTACGCCAATCACACCCACCTCCAGCTGGCTCAACAGGCGGAGACCATCAAGGTCATCGCCAAGGAGCGTAGGACTCTCCGCCGCCTCAACCTGAAGAAGGACTACACCATCAACCACCTCAAGGCCAAGATCGCTTCACTGAAGGCGACCATCGAGACCCAAGCTGAGCAGCTCAGGGACTTGGAGGGAGAAGGTGAGGGGGAAGATATCCAGGGGGACGGCTACTCCTACGTGAGCAACGACGACGACTACGAGGAGGAGGAAGACGACGACCTGGTCTTCCACCCTTACGGGGATGGCCACGACTTCCCGATCAACGTCGATGGAGAGTAGTCCCGTCTGAGCACTTGCGTCCCGTGATATGTATCGGTCCTTTGTATCCGCCCCATGTATCGTAGATTGTTGAAAGGGTTCTTCAAACCCTCCGGTTTGTTGGTTTGTAATATTTGCTACTTTAATGACTATGTTGGTGTGTTTAATATTAGCATATCAAGAAATCAAGTTTTAAACTTTGTGAAATTTTATCCAAAATAAGCCATAGAACTTTCCCTCTCGTCTCATGATCTATATCCCTGTTCAGATGGCACCCCCAACTCGCAGCATGAATCAGGATGCGATGATGCAGATGTTGCAACTGATGATGGCTGATAGAGAGGCTGAGAGAGCTGAACGGCAAGCCAATATCGCTGCACTTCAACAGATTGCTCAGGGCAATCAAGGCCATGGAAACCACGACCACCCTGGGTCGAAGTTGAAGAACTTCCAGAACACCAACCCACCGGTGTTTAGCAAGACAGAGGAACCCCTTGATGCTGATGATTGGATCCAAACCATGGAGAACAATCTTGAGGTTGCCGGAGTTGAGGACAACGAGAAGGTGCTGTTTGCCACCCACTATCCGGCAGGACCTGCACGTGCCTGGTGGACGAGTGCCCGCGCATTGAATGCGGGGCAAATGATGACTTGGACAGATTTCAAGATCAAATTCAGTAAGTATCATGTGCCCCCGGGCCTGATCAAGAAGATGAGGGATGAGTTCAGGGAACTCAAGCAAGGCCGACTGACCATGGTAGAATACCGCGACAGATTCCTCACTCTGTCAAGGTACGCCCCGGATGAGACGGACACCACCGAGAAGAGAAGGAGAGGTTCCTGAATGGACTGCATGATGAGATGCAGACTGTGTTGGTCAACATCCCTTTTGCTGACCTAGAAGCCCTTGTGGACTCCGCCATCCAGATGGAGGGGAAACTCAACCAAGCCAATGAAAACCGCAAGCGCCGCATGATGAATCAGAGTGGGCCCAGCAATACCCACAAGTATCGCCCCAGCTCAAGCGGAGGGTTTGCCCCAAGAAACAACAAGCCCCCGATGCAGAATTCACATCCGAGTTATCAGAACCGGAGTGGAGGAAACCCCAGGCCAGGAGGCCACTACAACAACAGCAACTACAACAACAACAACTTCAACCGCGCTCCGCCCCGAGCCCCCAACCACCACAACAACAACTCCAACACCGCTCCAAGGACTGGGAGCAACGCCGTTCCCATCACACCCAAGGACAAGTCCACCATCAACTGCTACGAGTGCGGAGTGGTGGGGCACTACTCCAACGAGTGCCCCAAGAGACTCGCCAAGACTGCCGCCAACACCTCTGGCCCTGCTCAGCAGCAACGCCGTGTCGCCAACGGCAAGAAGTTCACCCCCAACAACCCGAACAACCGTAGAGGCCGCCTCTATCACATGAGTGCGGAAGAAGCTCAGGAAGCCCCAGATGTGGTGCTGGGTATGTTCTCTGTTAACTCAATACCTGCAAGAGTGCTGTTTGATTCTGGAGCATCGCATTCGTTTGTTACTGAAGATTTTGCATGCACTAGTAAGATTCAACCCATCAGTTTGAAGCATGTCATGATAGTTCAAATACCTGGGTCAACAACTAAAGCTAGAAAATTTTTCAAAGATGTGCCTATCAGAATTCATGAAATAGAATTTTATGCAAATTTGATTGTTCTGGGAGCCAAAGGTTTGGAAGTAGTCCTGGGTATGGACTGGATGTCGAAACATCATGGACTGATTGATTGTGCCAAGAAGGCCATCACCATGACTAGTAGCACCGGAATATTAGTCGAGCACATATCTGAAAGACTGCCCCGAAAGTTTACCTGCAACCAAAGTCTAGCCAAACCCACCTTCGATCAGATCAGGGTCGTTTGTCGATACCCCGATGTGTTTCCTGATGATCTACCCGGTATGCCCCCAGATCGGGATATCGAGTTTATCATCGAGTTAATCCCTGGAACCGGACCAATAGCCCAGAGAGCCTATAGCATGAACCCGGCAGAGTTAGTGGAGCTGAAGACGCAACTGGATGATATGCTATTCAAAGGTCTGATTCGACCAAGTGCGTCGCCTTGGAGATCACCAGTTTTGTTTGTGGACAAGAAGGATGGTGCCACTCGTTTATGTACGGATTACCGTAAGCTTAACGATGTCACCATCAAGAACAAGTATCCGTTGCCAAAGATAGAAGATCTGTTTGACCAACTGACCGGTGCCAAAGTGTTCTCGAAGATTGATCTGAGGACAGGATACCACCAACTGAAGATTCGTGCCACCGATATCCCCAAAACTGCCTTTACCACCAGATATGGATTGTATGAGTACAATGTCATGTCATTTGGATTGACCAATGCCCCCGCTTACTTCATGAATCTCATGAATAAGATCTTTATGAACTTCCTGGATAAGTTTGTCGTTGTCTTCATCGACGACATACTAATCTACTCCAAATCCGAAGAAGAACATGAGCAACATTTGGAAGTGGTCCTAGATACCCTTCGGGAGCATCAGTTGTACGCCAAGTTCAGCAAGTGTGAGTTCTGGTTGAAGGTAGTAGGATTCCTGGGACATATCTTGTCTGCGGGAGGAATTGCCGTTGACCCCTCAAAAATCAAGACTGTTGAAGAATGGAAAGCCCCAACCACGCAGACTGAAGTCCGTGCATTTCTCGGATTGGCGGGATATTACCGCCGGTTCGTTGAAGGATTCTCAAGCATAGCAAGACCAATGACTCAGTTGTTGAAGAAGGACAAGAAGTTTGACTGGACTGACAAGTGTGAAGAGAGTTTCCAACAGCTTAAGAGCTGATTGACATCAGCCCCAATACTAGTTATGCCGGACATCACCAAGCCATTTGATGTGAACTGTGACGCCTCCAAGATTGGTCTTGGATGTGTGCTGATGCAAGAAGGCAAACTGATATCTTATCTGTCAAGGCAACTGAAGCAACATGAGCAGAACTATCCAACCCATGACTTAGAGCTAGCAGCCGTGGTTTTAGCCCTGAAAGTATGGCGTCATTACCTCATGGGTAATCGATGCGAGATCTATTCGGATCACAAGAGCTTGAAGTATATCTTCACTCAGAAGGAGCTGAATATGAGGCAGCGCAGATGGATAGAGCTAATCAAGGATTACGATATGGAAATTCACTATCACCCCGGCAAGGCCAATGTGGTAGCGGATGCTCTGAGTAGACTGCCGTGTCAGTTGAACTCCATGATAGCCATCGAGCAACCCAGCCTGTTTCAAGAGTTTGAACAGTTAGACTGGAACTTGTTAGCGAAGGATTTCTAACCAGCATTGAACTCCAACCCACCCTGATTAGCCAGATCAAGGAAGCCCAGAAGGGGAATGCTAGCATTGCTGGGATCAAGAGCCAAATAGCTGCAGGAAAGGCACCGGGATTCACTGAAGATGAAGAAGGAGTGCTATGGTACAATGGACGCCTTTGCGTGCCTGATACGCGTACAGCACGCGGCCGTTGGGAACCCCAAGAGGAAGGTGTGATGCGTACAGCGGCAAGTTTTCCCTCAGTAAGAAACCAAGGTTTATCGAACCAGTAGGAGCCAAGAAGCACGTCGAAGGTTGATGGCGGCGGAGTGTAGTGCGGCGCAACACCAGGGATTCCGGCGCCAACGTGGAACCTGCACAACACAACCAAAGTACTTTGCCCCAACGTAACAGTGAGGTTGTCAATCTCACCGGCTTGCTGTAACAAAGGATTAGATGTATAGTGTGGATGATGATTGTTTGCAGAAAACAGTAGAACAAGTATTGCAGTAGATTGTATTCGATTAAAAGAATGGACTGGGGTCCACAGTTCACTAGAGGTGTCTCTCCCATAAGATAAATAGCATGTTGGGTGAACAAATTACAGTTGGGCAATTGACAAATAGAGAGGGCATGACCATGCACATACATGATATGATGAGTATAGTGAGATTTAATTGGGCATTACGACAAAGTACATAGACCGCTATCCAGCATGCATCTATGCCTAAAAAGTCCACCTTCAGGTTATCATCCGAACCCCTTCCAGTATTAAGTTGCAAACAACAGACAATTGCATTAAGTATGGTGCGTAATGTAATCAATAACTACATCCTCGGACATAGCATCGATGTTTTATCCGTAGTGGCAACAGCACATCCACAACCTTAGAACTTTCTGTCACTGTCCCAGATTTAATGGAGGCATGAACCCACTATCGAGCATAAATACTCCCTCTTGGAGTTAAGAGTAAAAACTTGGCCAGAGCCTCTACTAATAACGGAGAGCATGCAAGATCATAAACAACACATAGGTATAAATTGATAATCAACATAACATAGTATTCTCTATCCATCGGATCCCAACAAACACAACATGTAGCATTACAGATAGATGATCTTGATCATGTTAGGCAGCTCACAAGATCCAACAATGAAGCACAATTAGGAGAAGACGACCATCTAGCTACTGCTATGGACCCATAGTCCAGGGGTGAACTACTCACTCATCACTCCGGAGGCGACCATGGCGGTGAAGAGTCCTCCGGGAGATGATTCCCCTCTCCGGCAGGGTGCCGGAGGCGATCTCCTGAATCCCCCGAGATGGGATTGGCGGCGGCGGCGTCTCTGGAAGGTTTTCCGTATCGTGGCTCTCGGTACTGGGGGTTTCGCGAAGAAGGCTATAAGTAGGCGGAGGAGATAGGTCAGGGGGCCGCACGAGGGCCCCACACGCTAGGCCGGCGCGGCCAAGGGCTGGGCCGCGCCGCCCTGCTGTGTGGCCACCTCATGGCCCCACTTCGTGACTCCTTCGGTCTTCTGGAAGCTTCGTGGTAAAATAGGCCCCTGGGCGTTGATTTCGTCCAATTCCGAGAATATTTCCTTACTAGGATTTCTGAAACCAAAAACAGCAGAAAACAGCAACTGGCTCTTCGGCATCTCGTTAATAGGTTAGTGCCGGAAAATGCATAAATATGACATTAAGTATGCATAAAACATGTAGGTATCATCAATATTGTGGCATGGAACATAAGAAATTATCGATACGTCGGAGACGTATCAGTGCCCTCAGATTCGGAGTTGAAGCAAGTTATTCTGAAAGAAGCCCATGACACCCTTTACTCCATTCATCCCGGAGGAACCAAGATGTACCAAGACTTAAAGGAACAATTTTGGTGGCATGGAATGAAGAGAGAAATTGGAAGCTACATCGCCAAATGTGACATCTGTCAAAGAGTCAAAGCCGAACATCAACGCCCCGCAGGACTGTTGCAACCCTTACAGATTCCCGAATGGAAGTGGGATTCCGTAGGAATGAACTTCATCACCAGACTTCCCAAATCGAGTAAAGGAAATGATTCTATTTGGGTAGTGGTCGACAGATTGACCAAAGTCGCCCACTTCATCCCCTTCAAGACCACCTATCAAGGACCGAGACTCGCAGAGTTATATATCTCAAGGATAGTCAGCTTGCACGGAACCCCGAAGTCAATAGTATCTGATAGAGGATCCCAATTCACCTCCAGATTCTGGCAGAAAGTACATGAAGGACTCGGAACTCGGCTGAATTTCAGCACAGCCTATCACCCGCAGACGGATGGACAGACTGAACGAGTCAATGAGATACTCGAAGATATTTTGAGAGCATGTGTGCTAGAGTATGGATCCAAGTGGGAAGACTGCTTGCCATATGCAGAATTCTCGTACAACAACAGCTATCAAGCCAGCTTGCAGATGGCCCCCTTTGAAGCACTGTACGGAAGGAAGTGTCGTACCCCTCTGAATTGGTCGGAAGTCAGAGAGAGTCAAGTCTTTGGACCAGATATTCTCCGAGAAGCTGAAGAGAAGGTTCACAAGATCCGCGAGTACCTCAAGACAGCCCAATCCAGATAGAAGGGTTACGCTGACAAGAGACGCCGAAAGATGACCTTCGAGATCGGAGATTTCGTATATCTAAAAGTGTCCCCCCTTAAAGGAATGCAGAGATTCCAGCTTAGGGGAAAGCTTGCACCCCGATATGTCGGACCCTTTAAAGTCCTGAGTCGCCGAGGAGAAGTATCCTATCAACTGGAGTTACCGGAAGAAATGTCAGCGGTGCACAATGTGTTTCACATCTCGTTACTCCGGAAGTGCTTAGAGGTACCTGAGAAGACCGAGGTTTTCAAGAACATCGATCATCGAGCTGTGGATATCAACTCAGATCTGACCTACCGCGAAGTACCTATTCGCATCTGGGAAGAAGCTTTCAGAACCACCCACACCAGGAGTATCAAGTTTCTGAAGATCCAATGGAGTAACCACACCGAAGAAGAAGCCACTTGGGAGAGAGAAGACTTCATGAAGACTGAGTACCCAGATCTCTTTAGTACCTAATCTTTCTTTAAGATCTCGGGACGAGATCTTTTGTAAGGGGGAAGGGTTTGTAACATCCCAAATTTTCAACCAAATAAATAAAGAGAGAAAAGTTCAAATACTCAAAATTTACAACAAACAAAAACTTTTTATGCATATAGTGTTACATATAGTTCCATGCATAGTGTGCTTTTCTCTTGTGCTTTTGCCATGATGAGTGTTGATTGTTGATCAAGAGTGCTTAAACCCTAAACTAAGATCACCCAACCCTAATTTGAGAAGAATAAAAGAAATAGAAAATAACTCAATTCTCACTCACATACAACTTTGGCCAATTATGCAAAACTTCAACCAAGGCCACCTTGGCTTGATCTATGGCTTGTAAAACCCTTGTATATCAATTACAAACACAAATGCATCAAAGAAACCAGAATCAAATCAAAGAAAAATGCAAAAACCACTTACATATGATAATGGTCGAAATTGAGTTTTATAAAATGTTCCTCACTTTACCCCCCTGGTTTGGACTTTTCTTAAACTAAACTTGGTCAACACTTGCCATGTCATCCAAGACCTTGTCAAAGTGAACAACTTTTCTGTTGACCACCAGTGCTGACCTTGACCAGGTTGACCAGAATAGATTTGACAAGTAGTGACATTGAAACAAAGTGAAGATGACCCCATTTTTGAAAACTTGCAAATCAACACCAAAATGAACACCACCACCACCATTCTATCACATTAATTATATAAATGAGTTACACCAAAAAGAATTGCAAAATTTGAATAAAAAGTTCTTGCGGCCATTGTGTCGAACAGTTGGCAGGCATGTTTCCAGATTTGAGTTACACCCAATTACACACTGGGTTTTAGCCTAAACCATCTTTATCTGGTGATGATGAGGTTCTTCTGCATCCCCTGCATCAAGCCTTGTCCTTGCTGGTGTCGATTAAAGTGAGGAGAGAGCTCCTTTCTCCTCATACCGTACCATGCCGGCCACCCTTGGTCACCCTCTCTCTGGCCTCCCTCTCTCATCAAATCTTTGTCCTGGAGCATCTACACAGCACAAGGACCCTGACGGTGCACGGCCCTAGCTCGCGTGCGCACGGCATTGGCCAGGAGAGACGATGCCAGGGCATGCCAGGCACGCGGTGAGCGCACTCTGGACGCGCCAGAGCGCCGCGCACTCGATCGCTCCCGTCCTCTTCTGCAAAGGCTACCGCTGCATCACACGTCTCCTCGCCACCCTCTAGCAGCTAGACATCCTCCATAGCCCGCGCATGCACCATCGCCGTCGTCCTCATCAACTTTCGGCCGCGTGTACTGCTGCGATCATCACACGCTCCCGATCGATCCCATCCTCTTTTCTCTGCGCCAGCTACTCCTTGAGCATCGCCAGGATAACGCCTACGCATAGCCGTCCTTCACTTGCCCCTTCGAGCGACGGAGACGCCGCGCCATGATCGGCTCTTCTCAGCACCCGTGGCACCACCTCCAGCCTATAAATAGAGGAGCCCCAAGCACACATCCTTCACACAATCTCATCCTCCTCTCTTCACTGGTTCTTCCCACACTGGTAGCTAGTCCAATTACAGTCTAGATCGCCGGAATTGAAAGATCACCACCGTCAGAGCCCGCAGAACATCGCCATCGACTGGAGCCTCCCCGAGCTCCGCCACTGTACCAGGAGCTTCTTCACCCTCACCAACGTCGCCTCGTACCTCGCCATCGACCACCGGAGGCTTGGTACGCTCTCCGACCCCCTAGGCACGCCGCCAGCACGTCAGGATCTCGTCGGAGATGACGGTGATCCTCGACCGCCCGATCTGTTTCTAATCCGACGGATCCTATCACACGTACCGCTTTGCTCTGTTAAGAGCCACTAACGGGTGGCCCCCACCTCGTCAGGGCGGCCCACTCGCACCAGATGCTTGCTGGGCCGTGCTGTGCTGTTAAATTCGTTTGGGCCTGTTTCCTTTTTCCCGCCAAGCCCAAGTAGTTCAAATATAGATTTGTGAATATTTCAAATAGCCTGCAGATGCTTTAGTAAAATTTGAATAGTTTGAAATCTGCCACTCAAAATTTAGCAAACTTTATACCTCTGGAAAGCCAATGAAATTATATAGCCAATGCCACTGGTCCCACCTCCAAATTCGTAGTAGAATTAAAATGCTAAAAATAACAAGAGTTTTACAAATTGAAACTTTATTTAAAATTCAACCATAATTGATTTTGAGTTGATTCCAACTCTCATAAATCACAATTAATGACCTCTAATTGATTACGCAATAATATAGACAGGTTGTTTGTATGATCATGGACTAGATCAAAATAATGGCTATGTAGCCATTTCTAGTGCATTTAAATCTTGTAATTCAAATTCTATAAATAGTATGAGAGCTACTCTCTCATTTAAATCTTGATCCTAAGTAATACAATAAGAGGAAATGAACTTAGGATAATAAACCTCTGATTGTTATTACTTAGAGATTTTAAATCATTTACATGTTAGTCTTAAATTGTATGAGGTGTAGCACCTCATTTAAATTATACTCCCATATAATAGATATGGAATGTTGACCTTGGTCAACTTATATTTCATACCTGATTATTATTTGAGGAGATTAAATCTTAATAGGATCGAATGAGAGGAAATTATTTTCTCTAAAGATCTAAATAGCAAATCAAAGTAATAAGTATAATGAGAGGAAATTATTTTTCTCTTAAATAAGAACCAACCAAGTAATTCACCATGCCATGAATGATATGATGCTAGAATTAGTTGTGTGAACTCTTTGGTGTGTTTTAGTCTAGCATGTAAGATTGGTTTGGTGTTTATACCTCGTATTCGTATATAGACGCTAGTAACGAGGAGTATCAAGAGGAGGAAGCCTACTCCCAGGAGGAGGAGGAGAACTTTGACAACAACCCTGCTCAAGGCAAGCTAATACTCTTGCCAAATCACCAAGTGCATAGCTCTACAAGAGCAAGGCACCATCACACTTTATTTTATGTCTTACCTATCCCATGTTTTTACCTTACAATTATGTTTGCTTATTTATTTCAAAGTACTTTTTGATTTATGATTCACTTGGTCTAGAGTAGAACAAGATTCAAGGTTAGCTTAGAGCAAATCAAAGCTAGATAGCACCCCTCATGAAATAGTTGCTAGTGCTAATCAAATAAAATTTGACTACTCTAGATGGGAACATGGTGAAGTGAAATGACTTTGAAAGAATGTGAAGTTGAAGGTGACATGGTTGACTTGGTGAATTTAAATGAAAACTGGTGATTGGGTTTGAATGCGATACCCTTCCAATTATACAAGTACCCCCACAATACCTGATTATGGGTAGGGCTTAACTAGAAACTTGTGTATCTTATTATGGGTTCCCTCTAAACAAGCATCATAGGGGTTACGCCGAGGCTGCCTCTGTTAATTGTGAGATGATGTGAATATGAGGTGAATGTACGACCCAAGCCATGTGCAGTTCCCGGGTTGACAGTTGATTTTCACCGGGAGGCCAAGCTCATGGGGAGAGGTGCCTATACTAATATGTATAAGTGAAAGGTTAAGGTTGATGATCCGCGTACTGAGTTACGATGATTCGGGGTTATCCTCGACGGATGTAATCAAAAGTTGTGGCACAAGAGTACAACCTCTGCAGAGTGTTAAACCTATTCGAATAGCCGTGTCCACGGTTACGGACAATTGGAAATGCCATACTGTTCCGTTATCAGATTTTGATCTTAAAAAGGAAAGATGAATTGAAAGGTGAATTGACTTGAATCACAAATGATTTGTGGGAATGACACTAATGTTCCCACTTGAGTTAGTCTAGCAAATGATAAGTCTTTACTAGATGTTTAGTGAACTAAACTTGGCTTTACGCAAATAAACCTAGAGCTTAGCACCCCTTACTACACTAAATAAGTATTTTTACTTGAGTAGTAGTTTGCGAGTACTTTAAAGTACTCATGGCTTTGTCCCTGGCTATTCAAATGCCAGACTTTGAAGGGGAGCAACAGTATCAGGATGACGGACAACAGGACGTCTACGATAACTAGGATCGTCTTCTAACGTCAAGCGTTGCCTGTGGAATAGATAGTCCACTACTACTTCGCTTCCGCTACTATTTGTGTTGTTGAACAATCTATTTGTGTAATATTGGATCATGTGATCTATGGTTGTAAGACAAGTATGTGTTGTAATAAATGATGACTCTATGCTACTTAACTATTATGTCTCGCAAAAACAATATTTCTGGGATTGCGAGGTATGGCATAATAGGCATCTGGACTTAAAAATCCGGGTGTTGACACCTTGAGTGCTACGACACTGGGCCCACGCAGGCATCATCGAAGAGATATTCGACGGGCGATGGAGCGCAAGGCGCAACCCAAGGGGAGGACGGCCCAGCCCACCAGCGACGAAGCTGTAGAACACCTTATCTCTGCCTGACGCAGTGGAGGAGAGAGGCATTGACGAATATTGTACGAGTTAAACTCGCTCTTTCTTTGTACTCCTCTGTTCTTCCCTTCTCCAAGCCAATCCCTCACCGGATGTATTGGAGATTCGAGACTATGATCCCGCTGCATGTGCGTGACGCGAGGACAGAGATCTAGTACCTAGCACTTGGTATCCAGAGCAAGGTTTGATCCGAATTTTCCCCTTGTGCATCCACTGATTTCTGTCGGTAAAATCGAACGAAGGGTGCGAATTCCTTGAGAATTCGCGCAAAACACCGTAGGTGTACCCTAGATCGGTACGACGGGAGGCTAGTGCGTCACAACGGCGAGATCCGGTCGGTTAAACCTAACCCAAAGGGTGGAAATGGCGGAAGTGAGCGTCGCGGATCTCTGCCAGCTCCTGGCGGCCACCGCCGAGGCAAACATGGCGACGGCAGAAGAAGGACAGGTCAACGCCCTCCGTATCGCTGAGATCAACGCGGTGCTTGGAAAATTGTCGAGTGAGCAACAGGGCCTCACCCACAGTGCGAGCAAGGTCGATGCCACGCTTTAGCGGATGATTCAGGCTAACTCAGCCCAGGATCATTCAGTGGAAGAACTGAAGCAGTCGATGGAGCGAGTGGCAGCACGCATGACAACCATGGAAGCAACAGCCGCCACGCTCTCGGCCCCGGAGCACGCTGATCTGTGCACGGGCTTGATGTCTACTCACGCTTCTTTTCCTGTAGACAGTGTTGGGCCTCCAAGAGCAGAGGTTTGTAGAACAGCAGCAAGTTTTCCCTTAAGTGGATCACCCAAGGTTTATCGAACTCAGGGAGGAAGAGGTCAAAGATATCCCTCTCATGCAACCCTGCAACCACAAAGCAAGAAGTCTCTTGTGTCCCCAACACACCTAATAGGTGCACTAGTTCGGCGAAGAGATAGTGAAATACAGGTGGTATGAATAAATATGAGCAGTAGTAACGGCACTAGAAAATAGCTTGATGCTACAACTGGCGTGTGGTTGATGGTGGTAATATTGCAGGCAGTAGAGATGCAGTAAAACAGTAAACAAGCAGTGATAGCAGTATTTGGGAACAAGGCCTAGGGATCATACTTTCACTAGTGGACTCTCTCAACATTGATCACATAACAGAATAAATAGATAAATGCTAGACTCTACACTCTCTTGTTGGATGATGAACACCACTAACTGTGTAGGATTACACGAACCCTCAATGCCAGAGTTAGCAAGCTCCACAATATTCGATATTCATGTTTAAATAACCTTAGAGTGCACGACAGATCAACATAACTAAACCAAGTACTAACATAGCATGCACACTGTCACCATCACACTATGAAGGAGGAATAGATCACATCAATACTATCATAGCAATAGTTAACTTCATAATCTACAAGAGATCACAATCATAACCTACGCCAAGTACTACACGATGCACACACTGTCACCTTTACACCGTGCAGGAGGAATAGACTACTTTAATAACATCACTAGAGTAGCACACAGATAAATTGTGATACAAAACACATTGCAATCATAAAGGGATATAAATAAGCACTTCACTATGCCATTCATAACAGTGAATAAGTATTATGTGAAATATAGCCTAAAAGACCCATACGGTGCACACACTGTCACCTTTACACACGTGGGACAAGGAGTCTCCGGAGATCACATAAGTAAAATCCACTTGACTAGCATAATGACATCTAGATTACAAGCATCATCATATGAATCTCAATCATGTAAGGCAGCTCATGAGATTATTGTATTGAAGTACATAGGGAGAGAGATTAACCACATAGCTACCGGTACAGCCCTTAGCCTCGATGGAGAACTACTCCCTCCTCATGGGAGACAGCAGCGGTGATGAAGATGGCGGTGGTGTCGATGGAGGAGCCTTCTGGGGGCACTTCCCCGTCCCGGCGGCGTGCTGGAACAGAGACTCCTGTCCCCCAGATCTTGGCTTCGCGATGGCGGCGGCTCTGGAAGGTTTCTCGTACCGTGGCTTTTCCGTATCGAAGACTTAGGTCAGGGACCTTTAAATAGGCGAAGAGGCGGAGTCGGAGGGCTGACGAGGCGACGACACAATAGGGGGGCGCGGCCCACCCCCTGGCCGCGCCGGCCTACCATCTGGGGCCCACAGGGCCCTCCTCTGGTGGCTCTCGGGTGTTCTGGAAGCTTCGTGGGATTTTAAGATCTTGGGCATTGATTTCGTCCAATTCCGAGAATATTTCCTTACTAGGATTTCTGAAACCAAAAACAACAGAAAACAGGAACTGGCACTTCGGCATCTCGTCAATAGGTTAGTTCCGGAAAACGCATAAAAACATCATAAAGTGTGAACAAAACATGTAGGTATTGTCATAAAACAAGCATGGAACATAAGAAATTATCGATACGTCGGAGACGTATCAGCATCCCCAAGCTTAGTTCCTACTCGTCCCGAGTAGGTAAACGATAACAAAGATAATTTCTGAAGTGACATGCTACCAACATGATCTTAATCATACTATTGTAAAGCATATGAGATGAATGCAGCGATTCGAAGCAATGGTAAAGACAATGATTTAAACAATTGAATCATATAGCAAAGACTTTTCATGAATAGTACCTTCAAGACAAGCATCAATAAGTCTTGCATAAGAGTTAACTCATAAAGCAGTAAATTCATAGTAAAGGCGTTGAAGCAACACAAAGGAAGATTAAGTTTCAGCGGTTGCTTTCAACTTGTAACATGTATATCTCATGGATAGTTGTCAATGCAAAGTAATATAATAAGTGCAATATGCAAGTATGTAGGAATCAATGCACAGTTAACACAAGTGTTTGCTTCTAAGATAGAGATAAATGGGTAAACTGACTCAACATAAAAGTAGAAGAATGGCCCTTCGCAGAGGGAAGCATTGATTGCTATGTTTGTGCTAGAGCTTTTATTTTGAAAACAAGAAACAATTTTGTCAATGGTAGTAATAAAGCATATGTGTTATGTAAATTATATCCTACAAGTTGCAAGCCTCATGCATAGTATACCAATAGTGCCCGCACCTTGTCCTAATTAGCTCGGATTACCTGGATTATCATCGCAATACATATGTTTTAACCAAGTGTCACAAAGGGGTACCTCTATGCCGCCTGTACAAAGGTCTAAGGAGAAAGCTCGCATTGGATTTCTCGCTTTTGATTATTCTCAACTTAGACATCCATACCGGGACAACATAGACAACAGATAATGGACTCCTCTTTAATGCATAAGCATTTAGCGACAATTAATGTTCTCATATGAGATTGAGGATATTTGTCCAAAACTGAAACTTCCACCATGGATCATGGCTTTAGTTAGCGGCCCAATGTTCTTCACTAACAATATGCATGCTCAAACCATTCAACTCATGGTAAATCGCCCTTACTTCAGACAAGACGAACATGCATAGCAACTCACATGATATTCAACAAAGTGTTGATGGCGTCCCCAGGAACATGGTTATCGCTCAACAAGCAACTTATAAGAGATAAGATGCATAAGTACATATTCAATACCACAATAGTTTTTAGGCTATTTGTCCCATGAGCTATATATTGCAAAGACAAAGAATGGAAATTTAAAGGTAGCACTCAATCATTTTACTTTCGAATGGCGGAGAAATACCATGTAGTACGTAGGTATGGTGGACACAAATGGCATAGTGTTTGGCTCAAGGATTTGGATGCACGAGAAGTATTTCCTCTCAGTACAAGGCTTAGGCTAGCAAGGTTATTTGAAGCAAACACAAGTATGAACTAGTACATCAAAACTCACATCTGAACATATTGCAAGCATTATAAGACTATACATTGTCTTCCTTGTTGTTCAAACACCTTTACCAGAAATTATCTAGACTCTAGAGAGACCACTCATGCAAACCAAATTTTAACAAGCTCTATGTATTTCTTCACTAATAGGTGCAAAGTATATGATGCAAGATCTTAATCATGAGCACAACAACTGCCAAGTATCAAGTTATTCAAGACATCATACCAATTACTACATGTAGCATTTCCCATTTCCAACCATATAACAATTAACGAAGCAGTTTCAACCTTCGCCATGAACATTAAAAGCTAAGAACACATGTGTTCATACGAACCAGCGGAGCGTGTCTCTCTCCCACACAATCATTTATTCAAACAAAAACAAAAACATACAGATGCTCCAAGTAAAGTACATAAGATGTGACCGAATAAAAATATAGTTTCAAGAGAAGGAACCTGATAATTTGTCGATGAAGAAGGGGATGCCTTGGGCATCCCCAAGCTTAGATGCTTGAGTCTTCTTGAAATATGCAGGGATGAACCACCGGGGCATCCCCAAGCTTTAGACTTTTCACTCTTCTTGATCGTAGTATATCATCCTCCACTCTTGACCCTTGAAAACTTCCTTCACACCAAACTCGAAACAAACTCATTAGAGGGTTAGTGCATAATCAAAAACTCACATGTTCAGAGGTGACACAATCATTCTTAACACTTCTGGACATTGCTCAAAGCTACTGGAAGTTAATGGAACAAAGAAATCCATCAAACACAGCAAAAGAGGCAATGCGAAATAAAAGGCAGAATCTGTCAAAACAGAACAGTCCGTAAAGACGAATTTTTAAGATGCACCAGACTTGCTCAAATGAAAATTCTAAAATTGAATGAAAGTTGCGTACATATCTGAGGATCACGCACGTAAATTTGCAGATTTTTCTGAGTTACCTACAGAGAATTCTGCCCAAATTCGTGACAGCAAGAAATCTGTTTTTGCGCAGAAATCCAAATCTAGTATCAACCTTGCTATCAAAGACTTTACTTGGCACAACAATGCAATAAAATAAAGATAAGGAGAGGTTGCTACAGTAGTAACAACTTCCAAGACTCAAATATAAAACAAAGTACTGTAGTAAAATAAACACATGGGTTATCTCCCAAGAAGTTCTTTCTTTATAGCCATTAAGATGGGCTCAGCAGTTTTAATGATGCACTCATAAAGATGAGAGTTGAAGCAAAAGTGTCAACACCCGGATTTTTAAGTCCGGATGCCTATTATGTCATACATCGCAATCCCAGGAATATTGTTGTTGCGAGGCATAATAGTTAAGTATCACAGTCATCATTCATTACAAACCATAATGTCTTACAAATTGGAATCACATGATCCATGTTACACGAATAGTTGATCTATTGATCAACGAACAAACACAAGTTCATAGAGGAAGCGTAAGATACAAGGACTCTCTAGTCCACAGGCCAACGCTTGACGTCGGAAGACTCCTAGTTGTCGTAGGCGTTCTGCTGGTCATCTCCTTGTTCATCTTCATACTCTGGCCATTTGAATAGCCAGGGACAAAGCCGTGAGTAATTCAAGTACTCGCAAACTAATACTAATGTAAGTGCTAGACATTTCTAGTAGGGTTTGCTAAGCTCTAGTTTATTTGCATAAAGCCAATTTTAGTTCACAAGTATTTGAGAAAAGCTTGTTCATATGCTAACTAACTCAAGTGGGAACATTAGTGTCATTCCCACCATTCAAGTAGTGATTTCAATTCAATTCACCACAAGTCATTTCACCATCTCATTTCAACATCATTTTCAAGAATTTGACATCGGGAACTGTATGGCCTTTCCAACCGTCCGTAACCGTGGACGCGGCTATTCGAATAGATTTACACTCTGCAGAGGTTGCACACTTGTGCCACAACATTTGATTTCATCCATCGGGATTACCCCGAATCATCGTAACACAGTACGCGGATCATCAACCATAACCTTCCACTTACAAATCCTAGTATGAGCACCTCTCCCAATGAGCTTGGCCTCCCAGTGAAGACCAACTGTCAACCTGGGAACTGCACAGGGCTTGGCCGTACAATTCACCTCAATGTCACATCATTTCTCAACAACGGAGGCAGCCTCAAGTGTAACCCCTATGACGTGTGTTCAGAGGGAACCCATACTAAGATGCATAAACTTCTAGTTAAGCCCTACCCATAATCAGGTATTGTGGGGGTACTTAATATTGGAAAGGTATCGCATTCAAACCAATATCATGTTTATCAAAAATCACCATCTTCTCTTTGTCATATTCACCTTCAAAAATCATTCAATGGAATGCTTCATCATTCCAAGGTTTCAAATTCAATTCAAGTCACATTGTTCCCATCTAGAGTAGTCAAGTTTTATTCATTAGCACTAGCTCTAAATCATAAGGGGTGCTATCTTGCTTGCTTGATGGAGACTCACTTCACTACTCTAGTAAACTTCTTTACTTTGACTAAAGTTAACTATAAAAGCAACTTCTTGAGAAAACAAGTAAGAACTTGTAATGTATAAACTTGGGATAGGCTTATGTAAGAAAAGGTAAGATTCATGGTGCCTTGCCCCAAAGGGGCTTTGCACTTTGCAAGAATATTAGCTTGCCTTGGTAGTTCTCAAAATTCTCCTCCTCCTCCTCTTGGTAGCAACCTTCTTCTTCCGTGTACTCTCCGGTGCTAGCGTCTAAATTTAAATACGAGTATAATTACTCACTAATTCAATGGCTATTCCATACATCACATATAATCACACAAACTATTCTAGGCACACAATTAATTTAATTTGGGTGCATTGGTTGTGTGGCTTTGGGAGAATTTACTTCTTCTTATTTAATATGTGAATGATAGTTTCCATAGGGTTCTTGAGGAGTAATTTCCTCTCATTGAAATCTTCTTAAGATTTAATTTCTCAACAATCATACATGAACTCATATTGACCTAAGTCAAACCTTCATGATCATCATTTGAGAAAATGATTTAAATGAGGTAGATCACCTCATATCATTTAATAATACTACATATGATTTAAATCTCTAAGTAATTCATATAAGAGAGTTTGGGCCAGGGGTCCAAACATCACATGAATTCATTTGAGACAAGGTTTAAATGAAGTATAGTACTTCATATGATTTACTTAATAGTTTTGGACAATATCAACTACATAAACTAGTCATATTGTCCATTAATTAAACTAGGGAATGATCATGCAAAGTGACCACACCATTTTCTTGCATAAACAATTAGTGTAAGTCAAAGGTGAGCTATTAGAGTTGGAATTAACTTAATATCTATTTTGGTTGATTTTTAATAATTATTTGAATAGAGAAAAATCCCTGTCTTCTTCTTTTTATCAGATTAATTCGACCACAAATCTTGACATGGGACCAGTGGCATTCTGTAGATCTTTTTACTAGCTTTCCAACCATATAAAATTCATTGAATTTGGTTAAGCCAATTTGAATCTATGGATTTTCAAAGTTGGGGCAGTATTGAAATTATTTGGATTTGTTTAAATGGAGTTTGAATTAAAAGGGCCGGCGGGAAAGCTAACGGGCCGAAATTCAAATTAAAACGGCCTGCCCAGCCCACCACGGTCCACAGACGCGTGGGCTGCCTGACAGGGTGGGGTCCGCCTGTCAGCGACTTAACAAACCCGAAACGGTATGTTTTAATCTGGCGCGTTGGATTAGAAGCGAATCGGACGGCACATGGCCATCGTCTTCTCCAGCGAGAGAAGCTCACTGGCGCGGCGGCACTAGGGGGTCGGAGAGCTCACCGTGGCTCCAGCTAGGGTGGGCAGTGTGCTCGGGGACGATGTCGACGACGGCGAAGCTCCTGGTACCGGCGGCTCCTCCTGGAACGGCCCCAATCGACGGCGAGCTTCGGCGGCGATCACGGGCAGTGAGGCTTCAATTGGGCGGCGTCAGTGGGTAATCGAGGCAGTGGGGTGGCTCAGGTGGTCGAGTGAGAAGAGGGAAGGCGATGGTGTGCTTGGATCAACGAGGGGAGTGCTCTATTTATAGCGACGCGAGGGTGCTGCGGGGCAGTGAAGAAGTCGACCATGGCGCGGCATCTCCGGCGAGCTATCGAGCTAGGCGAGGGCGGCGCACTGCTCAGTGCATCATGGCGGTCCTCTGGGTGGCGACAGCTTGGTCGGGCAGGGCGTGGTTTGGTCGCATTGCTTCCGCGTCGGGCGCGTCTGCGGCGGATCAGGGTTTCCTTCTCCGGCGCCGGCGGTCACGGGTTGGTGTTGCGCGCGTGTCTGGCGGCGTCGCAGTGTCACGCAGGTGCTCAACTCGCTCACAGGGGGTCCAGGGCGTGCTCGAGGTGGTGGCGTTGCACGTGGCCAGTGCGCGTCTGTGGCGCGCCACGCGCGACGCGAGCGGCATGGCGTGGCCACCACTGGGCGCGCTGTCTCCGGTGAGTCTACGACGTCTACGGCGACAAGGCCATGTCTAGGTGAGGTAGAAGAGTGAGGTGGAGCTACTGGACACCAGGGCCAGGGTTGGAGAGAAATGGAGAGAAGGGGGGCTCGACATGGCCGGCATGGCCATGCCATGCAAGCTAGGGCTTGCCTCCCTAGGGTTGTTGTGGTGTGTTAAGTGAGAGAGGGGACAAGGGAACCAGTAGGGTGCAATTGGGGTGGTTAGGGTTAGGTTAGATCACTATTTGAAATAGTGTCAAATAGTGCCATATTGATTATTTGTGAATTTTGTCCAAATTTGGTTCAATTCAAATGGTTGCAAGTTTTGAAATGTGAGTGTTTCATTGAGTTAGAAATGACCAGAGGTGATGGAGTGTGATGGTGGAATTGTTAAATTCAAAGTTTTGCAAATTTGGCTAAGTGTGAGATTGTTGCACTTATTAAAATGTTGCAACTTTGGATGAGCATAGCTATTGATCTAAAAAGAATTTGGTATGGTGATCTTTACAAAAAGTGTTAACCTTGATGTTGTCTTGGATGAGGTGCAAAGAGTTAGCAAGGTTTAGTTTGAAAATCTTGAATTACAGAGGCTCAAAGTGGTGATCAGACTATAATTGGCGGATTTGGCCATTATCATATGTGAGCCAATTTTGTATTTGAAATCCATTTGAATTGTGATCTTTTGATTCCAAAAGTTATAATAAGTGTTTAGTAACATTATTCAACTAATGGTGAGGACCAAATTGGTCTAGGGTCAAAATTTATAAAAATGCCATAGAGCATATGTGAGGGTTTTTAGGGTTTTTCATTTATTTGATTTTCCTTCTCTTTTTGATTTATTTGGTGTGTGATCTTCTCATGATCACTTTAGGGTTTTAGGGTTTAGCTTATACACATAATAACAATCATCATGGCATATCAAGCAAATGCACAAGTCCTATGCATGGCACTATATGCAATTTAAAAAGTTTTTGTTGGTTTGAAATTTCTCTCTCTCGAATTCTTCTAACTTTCTTTTATTGAAATTTGAGATGTTACAAACCCTTCCCCCTTACAAAAGATCTCGTCCCGAGATCTAAAAGAAAGTTAGGTACTAAAGAGATCTGGGTACTCCTTCTTCATGAAGTCTTCGCGTTCCCAGGTGGCTTCATCTTCAGTATGATTGCTCCATTGTATCTTCAGAAACTTGATGCTTCGGGTGCGGGTGGTTCGGTAAGCTTCTTCCAGGATGCGAATCGGCACTTCGCGGTATGTCAAGTCCTTGTTGATATCCACCGATCGGTGATCGATGTTCTTGAACACTTCGGTCTTCTCAGGGACTTCAAGGAACTTCCGGAGGAGTGAGATATGAAACACGTCGTGCACAGCCGACATTTCTTCGGGCAACTCCAGTTGATAAGATACTTCACCTCGGCGGCTGAGGACTTTGAAAGGTCCGACATATCGGGGTGCTAGCTTTCCTTTTAGCTGGAATCTCTGCATTCCTTTCAAGGGGGATACCTTGAGATAAACGAAGTCTCCGATCTCGAAGGTCATCTCCCGACGTCTCTTGTCGGCGTAGCTCTTCTGTCTTGATTGCGCCGTCTTGAGGTACTCGCGGATCTTGTGCACTTTCGCTTCGGCTTCACGAAGAACATCTGGGCCAAAAACTTGGCTTTCTCCGACTTCCGACCAGTTCAGGGGGGTACGGCATTTCCTTCCGTACAATGCTTCAAAGGGGGCCATCTGCAGGCTAGCTTGGTAGCTGCTGTTGTAAGAGAATTTTGCGTAAGGTAAGCAGTCTTCCCACTTGGATCCGTATTCCAGTACACATGCTCTTAGCATGTCCTCCAGTATCTGGTTGACTCTCTCGATCGTCTGTCGATTACGAGGGTGATAGGCGGTGCTGAAATTCAGACGGGTTCCTAGTCCTTCATGCACTTTCTGCCAGAATCTTGAGGTGAACTGTGATCCTCTATCTGACACTATCGATTTCGAGGTTCCGTGCAGGGCGACTATTCTGGAGATGTATAATTCAGCTAACTTTGGGCCTTGGTAGGTGGTCTTGACGGCGATGAAATGGGCGACTTTGGTCAATCTATCGACAACTACCCATATTGAATCATTGCCTTTGCTGGATTTGGGCAGTCCGGTGATAAAGTCCATTCCTACAGAGTCCCACTTCCATTCTGGAATCTGCAGTGGTTGTAGCAGTCCGGCGGGTCGTTGATGTTCTGCCTTGACTCTCTGACAGATGTCACACTTGGCGATGTAGCTGCCGATTTCTCTCTTCATTCCGTGCCACCAGAATTGCTCCTTCAGGTCTTGGTACATCTTGGTACCTCCGGGGTGGATTGAATAAAGGGTGTCATGGGCTTCTTGCAGGATGACTTGCTTCAAGTCTGAGTCCGATGGTACGCAGAGACGTTCTTTGTACCAAAGAACTCCGGCTTCGTCTATGGTGAATCCGGGGGCTTTTCCTGCGGCTATCTGTTTCTTGATTCCGTCGATGCTAGCGTTGTCCTTCTGGGCTTCCTTGATCTGGCTAACCAAGGTGGGTTGTAGTTCTATGCTGGCTAGGAATCCTTCACTAACAAGTTCCAGTCTGAACTGTTCAAACTCTTGATGTAAGTTGGGTTGTTCGGTTGCGAGCATGGAGTTCAACTGACACGGCAGTCGACTCAAAGCATCCGCTACCACATTGGCCTTGCCGGGGTGGTAGTGAATCTCCATGTCATAATCCTTGATCAATTCGATCCATCGGCGTTGTCTCATGTTCAGCTCCTTCTGGGTGAATATATATTTGAGGCTCTTGTGGTCGGAGTAGATCTCGCATCGATTACCCATGAGGTAATGACGCCAAACTTTCAAGGCTAGGACCACGGCTGCAAGCTCGAGGTCATGGGTTGGGTAGTTCTGTTCATGTTGCTTTAGCTGTCTTGAAAGGTAGGATACAACCTTGCCTTCTTTCATAAGTACACATCCAAGACCAGTCTTGGAGGCGTCGCAATATACGTCAAAGGGCTTTGCGATATCTGGCATGATCAGGATTGGGGCTGTTGTCAGTCTACTCTTGAGCTGTTGAAAGCTCTCTTCACATTTGTCAGTCCACTCAAACTTCTTGTCCTTTTTCAACAGTTGGGTCATTGGTCGAGCGATGCTCGAAAAGCCTTCTACAAATCTGCGGTAATATCCGGCTAATCCAAGAAAAGCGCGGACCTCGGTTTGGGTGGTTGGGGCTTGCCATTCCATAACGGTTTTGATTTTGGCGGGATCTACGGCAATTCCTCCTGCAGACAAGATATGTCCCAGGAATCCAACTTCTTCCAACCAAAACTCACACTTGCTGAACTTCGCATACAACTTGTGGTGTCTAAGGGTTTCTAGGACAGTCTCCAAATGTTGTTCATGTTCCTCTTCGGACTTGGAGTATACGAGAATGTCATCGATGAAGACAACGACAAACTTGTCCAAAAAGTTCATGAAGATCTTATTCATGAGATTCATGAAATAGGCGGGGGCATTGGTTAGTCCAAACGACATGACGTTGTACTCGTACAACCCATATCTGGTGGTAAAGGCAGTTTTTGGAATGTTGGTGGCTCGGATTTTCAACTGATGGTATCCAGTTCTAAGGTCAATCTTGGAGAAAACTTTGGCTCCGGTGAGTTGATCAAACAAGTCTTCTATCTTGGGTAGGGGGTATTTGTTTTTGATGGTGACATCGTTAAGCTTTCGATAGTCCGTACATAAACGAATTGCACCATCCTTCTTGTCCACAAACAAGACGGGGGATCTCCAGGGGGATGCACTTGGTCTAATCAGACCCTTGGCCAACATATCATCAATCTGTTTCTTCAGCTCCACAAGCTCGGTTGCGTTCATGCTGTAGGCTCTCTGGGCTATGGGTCCCGTTCCGGGGATTAACTCGATGATGAACTCGATATCTCGATCTGGGGGCATAACAGGTAGATCATCCGGAAACACATCAGGGTAGCGACAAACGACCCTGATTTGATCCAGAGTTGGCTTGGATACACTTTGGTTGCAGGTAAATTTTCTGGGTAGTTTTTCAGAGATATGCTCTACTACGATACCGGTGCTGCTAGTCATGGTTATGGCTTTCTTGGCACAGTCTATCAATCCACTGTGTTTTGACATCCAGTCCATTCCTAGGACGACTTCCAAACCATTGGTTCCCAGAATGATTAGATTGGCATAGAAATCTACATCATGGATTTTGATGGGTACATTTTTACAAAATTTTCTGGCTTTGGTGGTTGATCCGGGGATTTGAACTATCATAACATGCTTCAAACTGAGGGGTTGAATTTTACTGGTTGATGCAAAGTCTTCGGTGACAAAAGAATGAGATGCTCCGGAATCAAACAACACTCTGGCAGGGATGTGGTTGACAGAAAACATCTGGTGCTTCCTGGGCTTCTTCGGCGTTCATGTGGTAGAGACGGCCGTTGCGGTTATTGGGGTTGTTGGGAGCGAACTTCTTGCCGGTGGAGACACGGCGTTGCTGCTGAGCAGGTGCAGCGGTGTTGCCGGTGAGCTTGGCGAGTCTCTTGGGACACTCGTTGGAGTAGTGCCCCACTACACCGCACTCATAACAAGTGATGGTGGTCTTGTCCTTGTTCGCAACGGGAATGGCGTTGCTTCCGGTTCTGGGGGTGGTGTTGGTGTTGTTGTTGTTGTTGTTGGGGGCTCTGGGCGGAGCGCGGTTGTAGTTGTTGTTGTTGTTGTTGTAGTTGTTGTTGTTGTAGCCTCCTGGCTTGGAGTTTCCTCCACTCCGGTTCTGATAACCGGGGCGCGAGTTCTGCATCTGGGGTTTGTTGTTATTGCCTCTTGGAGTGAAACCTCCGCTTGAGCTAGGGCGATACTTCTGGGTGTGGCTAGATCCACTCTGGTTCATCATGCGGCGCTTGCGGTTCTCGTTGGCTTGGTTCAGCTTGCCCTCCATCTGGATGGCGGAGTCGACAAGGGCTTCAAGGTAGGCGAAGGGGATGTTGACGAGGACAGTCTGCATCTCATCATGCAGTCCGTTCAGGAACCTCTCCTTCCTCTTCTCAACGGTGTCGGTCTCATCAGGGGCGTACCTCGACAGTGTAAGAAACTTGTCGCGGTATTCTACCACCGTCATGCGACCTTGCTTCAGTTCACGGAACTCATCCCTCATCTTTTTGATAAGACCCGGGGGTACATGGTACTTGTTGAACTTTAGCTTGAAATCCTCCCAAGTCATGAACTGACCTCCGTTCATGGCACGGGTGCTTGTCCACCAAGTGCGGGCTGGTCCAGCGAGATAGTGGGTTGCAAACAAGACCTTCTCGTTGGCTTCCACTCCGGCTACTTCCAGGTTGTTCTCCATAGTCTGGAGCCAGTCGTCGGCGTCGAGGGGTTCCTCGGTCTTGCTAAACACCGGAGGGTTGGTGTTCTGGAAGTTCTTGAGCTTGGATCCGGGGTGGTCATGATTTCCAGGACCTTGATTGGCAATGTTCTGCAAGGCTGCAATGTTGGCTTGGCGTTCAGCTCTTTCGGTTTCCCTGTTGGCAAGCAGGGTTTGCAGCAGTTGCATCATCGCATCGTTGGTGCGATTGGGAGGGGCCATCTGAAGATAGAGAAGATCATGAGATAAGAGGGAACACTTCTATGGTTTATTTTGGGTAAGTTTAAAACATTTGAAAACTTGTAATCTTTTCATGACAAACATAACATTCATTCATTCAACACATAGTACAAACTAACACACTCATACTCCAATGGTTTTAAGAACCACTCTCATGCTACGATACAAAGGACGGGATATAACTCACACCTACATAAGTGAAACTAGTGCAACTACTCCTCATCCTCGACGTCGATCGGGACGTAGTCGTCAGGTCCTGCCTCCAGGAACTCGTAGTCCTCCTCCTCAGTGAACTCGTCCTCCTCAAAGTTGTCATCGTCGCTCAGGAAGGCCCCTCCTCCCTGAAGGTTGATGCCTCCGTCGTCATCCTCCAGCTCCCGAATCTGATCCTCCTGGGCCTTGACAGTGGCCTCAAGTGACGCGATCTTGGCGCGAAGGCGCTCAATCGTAGCGTCCTTCCTGGCACGCTGCTGGCGAAGGCTCTTGCGGTCGTTTTTGAGTAGCTTGATCGCCTCACCCTGCTCGATGATGTGAGCATGGGTCTGGTTCGCGTAAGCGCGAGTGGTGTCGAGGTCCTTCTGAGTCTGGTAGAGCATGAAGTCCAGGTGCTCAGCGTGGTGCCTCAACTGCGGGTGCGGCTGTAGCTCCATGGGCACTCCCATGGCATCACGCCTCACGAGATGCGCGAAGCGCGAAGCGAGGATGCGCACCACGTTCTGTCCACAGAGGCGCGCAAGTGCCTCCTGAAGGCCACGTGCGAGTCCGTCGAGCCAGTTGCTCTCACGGAAGGAGAAGAGGATCCTCTCAGAAGTAGGAGGCTCCATCTTGCCCCTCAAGTCAGCGGTGATGATCCACTGCAACTCTCCTCCAGGAGTGTCGTCCACCTGAATCCCGTGGAACTCAGGGTGCGGGCGCTCGAGGAAGTCCGAAAGGGCATTGAGGTCGTGCTCGAAGATCAAGCTCCCTCCGTTCCCAAGCTGGTAAAACTTGGTGTTGATGGGTTCATTCGGCTCCATCTGAAAGAGAATTTGGATGAGTAAGTTAGAGAGTGCAAGGTGTGGCAAAATTTTAAGTAGATTCAATAAGATAGAACATGATTCATCAAATTTTTGGCAAAGTCTCAAGGACAAGAGTGTAAGTAAGTTTTCACAAATATTCTCTTCATTTGATTTTCAAAGTTAAGTTTTTCAGAACGCCCATTCTAACTAAGGTCTTCTAAGGTCAAACAATGGCTCTGATACCAACTTGTCAACACCCGGATTTTTAAGTCCGGATGCCTATTATGTCATACATCGCAATCCCAGGAATATTGTTGTTGCGAGGCATAATAGTTAAGTATCACAGTCATCATTCATTACAAACCATAATGTCTTACAAATTGGAATCACATGATCCATGTTACACGAATAGTTGATCTATTGATCAACGAACAAACACAAGTTCATAGCGGAAGCGTAAGATACAAGGACTCTCTAGTCCACAGGCCAACGCTTGACGTCGGAAGACTCCTAGTTGTCGTAGGCGTTCTGCTGGTCATCTCCTTGTTCATCTTCATACTCTGGCCATTTGAATAGCCAGGGACAAAGCCGTGAGTACTTCAAGTACTCGCAAACTAATACTAATGTAAGTGCTAGACATTTCTAGTAGGGTTTGCTAAGCTCTAGTTTATTTGCATAAAGCCAATTTTAGTTCACAAGTATTTGAGAAAAGCTTGTTCATATGCTAACTAACTCAAGTGGGAACATTAGTGTCATTCCCACCAATCAAGTAGTGATTTCAATTCAATTCACCACAAGTCATTTCACCATCTCATTTCAACATCATTTTCAAGAATTTGACATCGGGAACTGTATGGCCTTTCCAACCGTCCATAACCGTGGACGCGGCTATTCGAATAGATTTACACTCTGCAGAGGTTGCACACTTGGGCCACAACATTTGATTTCATCCGTCGGGATTACCCCGAATCATCGTAACACAGTACGCGGATCATCAACCATAACCTTCCACTTACAAATCCTAGTATGAGCACCTCTCCCCATGAGCTTGGCCTCCCAGTGAAGACCAACTATCAACCTGGGAACTGCACAGGGCTTGGCCGTACAATTCACCTCAATGTCACATCATTTCTCAACAACGGAGGCAGCCTCAAGCGTAACCCCTATGACGTGTGTTCAGAGGGAACCCATACTAAGATGCATAAACTTCCAGTTAAGCCCTACCCATAATCAGGTATTGTGGGGGTACTTAATATTGGAAAGGTATCGCATTCAAACCAATATCATGTTTATCAAAAATCACCATCTTCTCTTTGTCATATTCACCTTCAAAAATCATTCAATGGAATGCTTCATCATTCCAAGGTTTCAAATTCAATTCAAGTCACATTGTTCCCATCTAGAGTAGTCAAGTTTTATTCATTAGCACTAGCTCTAAATCATAAGGGGTGCTATCTTGCTTGCTTGATGGAGACTCACTTCACTACTCTAGTAAACTTCTTTACTTTGACTAAAGTTAACTATAAAAGCAACTTCTTGAGAAAACAAGTAAGAACTTGTAATGTATAAACTTGGGATAGGCTTATGTAAGAAAAGGTAAGATTCATGGTGCCTTGCCCCAAAGGGGCTTTGCACTTTGCAAGAATATTAGCTTTCCTTGGTAGTTCTCAAAATTCTCCTCCTCCTCCTCTTGGTAGCAACCTTCTTCTTCCGTGTACTCTCCGGTGCTAGCGTCTAAATTTAAATACGAGTATAATTACTCACTAATTCAATGGCTATTCCATACATCACATATAATCACACAAACTATTCTAGGCACACAATTAATTTAATTTGGGTGCATTGGTTGTGTGGCTTTGGGAGAATTTACTTCTTCTTATTTAATATGTGAATGATAGTTTTCATAGGGTTCTTGAGGAATAATTTCCTCTCATTGAAATTTTCTTAAGATTTAATTTCTCAACAATCATACATGAACTCATATTGACCTAAGTCAAACCTTCATGATCATCATTTGAGAAAATGATTTAAATGAGGTAGATCACCTCATATCATTTAATAATACTACATATGATTTAAATCTCTAAGTAATTCATATAAGAGAGTTTGGGCCAGGGGTCCAAACATCACATGAATTCATTTGAGACAAGGTTTAAATGAAGTATAGTACTTCATATGATTTACTTAATAGTTTTGGACAATATCAACTACATAAACTAGTCATATTGTCCATTAATTAAACTAGGGCATAATCATGCAAAGTGACCACACCATTTTCTTGCATAAACAATTAGTGTAAGTCAAAGGTGAGCTATTAGAGTTGGAATTAACTTAATATCTATTTTGGTTGATTTTTAATAATTATTTGAATAGAGAAAAATCCCTGTCTTCTTCTTTTTATCAGATTAATTCGACCACAAATCTTGACATGGGACCAGTGGCATTCTGTAGATCTTTTTACTAGCTTTCCAACCATATAAAATTCATTGAATTTGGTTAAGACAATTTGAATCTATGGATTTTCAAAGTTGGGGCAGTATTGAAATTATTTGGATTTGTTTAAATGGAGTTTGAATTAAAAGGGCCGGCGGGAAAGCTAACGGGCCGAAATTCAAATTAAAACGGCCTGCCCAGCCCACCACGGTCCACAGACGCGTGGGCTGCCTGACAGGGTGGGGTCCGCCTGTCAGCGACTTAACAAACCCGAAACGGTATGTTTTAATCTGGCGCGTTGGATTAGAAGCGAATCGGACGGCACAGGGCCATCGTCTTCTCCGGTGAGAGAAGCTCACTGGCGCGGCGGCACTAGGGGGTCGGAGAGCTCACCGTGGCTCCAGCTAGGGTGGGCAGTGTGCTCGGGGACGATGTCGACGACGGCGAAGCTCCTGGTACCGGCGGCTCCTCCTGGAACGGCCCCAATCGACGGCGAGCTTCGGATTGGGCGGCGTCAGTGGGTAATCGAGGCAGTGGGGTGGCTCAGGTGGTCGAGTGAGAAGAGGGGAAGGCGATGGTGTGCTTGGATCGACGAGGGGAGTGCTCTATTTATAGCGACGCGAGGGTGCTGCGGGGCAGTGAAGAAGTCGAACATGGCGCGGCTTCTCCGGTGAGCTATCGAGCTAGGCGAGGGCGGCGCACTTCTCAGTGCATCATGGCGGTCCTCTGGGTGGCGACAGCTTGGTCGGGCAGGGCGTGGTTTGGTCGCATTGCTTCCGCGTCGGGCGCGTCTGCGGCGGATCAGGGTTTCCTTCTCCGGCGCCGGCGGTCATGGGTTGGTGTTGCGCGCGTGTCTGGCGGCATCGCGGTGTCACGCAGGTGCTCAACTCGCTCACAGGGGGTCCAGGGCGTGCCCGAGGTGGTGGCGTTGCACGTTGCATGTGGCGCGCCACGCGCGACGCGAGCGGCATGGTGTGGCCACCACTGGGCGCGCTGTCTCCGGATAGTCTACGGCGTCTACGGCGACAAGGCCATGTCTAGGTGAGGTAGAAGAGTGAGGTGGAGCTACTGGACACCAGGGCCAGGGTTGGAGAGAAATGGAGAGAAGGGGGCTCGACATGGCCGGCATGGCCATGCCATGCAAGCTAGGGCTTGCCTCCCTAGGGTTGCTGTGGTGTGTTAAGTGAGAGAGGGGACAAGGGAACCAGTAGGGTGCAATTGGGGTGGTTAGGGTTAGGTTAGATCACTATTTGAAATAGTGTCAAATAGTGCCATATTGATTATTTGTGAATTTTGTCCAAATTTGGTTCAATTCAAATGGTTGCAAGTTTTGAAATGTGAGTGTTTCATTGAGTTAGAAATGACCAGAGGTGATGGAGTGTGGTGGTGGAATTGTTAAATTCAAAGTTTTGCAAATTTGGCTAAGTGTGAGATTGTTGCACTTATTAAAATGTTGCAACTTTGGATGAGCATAGCTATTGATCTAAAAAGAATTTGGTATGGTGATCTTTACAAAAAGTGTTCACCTTGATGTTGTCTTGGATGAGGTGCAAAGATTTAGCAAGGTTTAGTTTGAAAATCTTGAATTACAGAGGCTCAAAGTGGTGATCAGACTATAATTGGCAGATTTGGCCATTATCATATGTGAGCCAATTTTGTATTTGAAATCCATTTGAATTGTGATCTTTTGATTCCAAAAGTTGTAATAAGTGTTTAGTAACATTATTCAACTAATGGTGAGGACCAAATTGGTCTAGGGTCAAAATTTATAAAAATGCGATAGAGCATATGTGAGGGTTTTTAGGGTTTTTCATTTATTTGATTTTCCTTCTCTTTTTGATTTATTTGGTGTGTGATCTTCTCATGATCACTTTAGGGTTTTAGGGTTTAGCGTATACACATAATAACAATCATCATGGCATATCAAGCAAATGCACAAGTCCTATGCATGGCACTATATGCAATTTAAAAAGTTTTTGTTGGTTTGAAATTTCTCTCTCTGGAATTCTTCTAACTTTCTTTTATTGAAATTTGGGATGTTACAAAAAGAGAGCATCAAGAAGCAAATTCAAAACACATTTAAGTCTAACATGCTTCCTATGCATAGGAATCTTGTAAATAAACAATTTCATGAAGAGCAAAGTAACAAGCATAGGAAGATCGAACAAGTGTAGCTTCAAAAATTTCAGCACATAGAGAGGTGTTTTAGTAATATGAAAATTTCTACAACCATATTTTCCTCTCTCATAATAACTTTCAGTAGCATCATGAGCAAACTCAACAATATAACTATCACATAAAGCATTCTTATCATGAGTCTCATGCATAAAATTATTACTCTCCACATAAGCATAATCAATTTTATTAGTTATAGTGGGAGCAAATTCAACAAAGTAGCTATCATTATTATTCTCATCATCAAATATAGGAGGTATATTGTAATCATAATCAAATTTATCCTCCATAACAGGCGGCACCAAAAGACCGCTATCATTATAATCATCATAAATAGGAGGCAAAGTATCATCAAAGTAAATTTTCTCCTCAATGCTTGGGGGACTAAAAAGATCATGCTCATCAAAACCAGCTTCCCCAAGCTTAGAATTTTCCATAGCATTAGCAACAATAGTGTTCAAAGCATTCATATTAATAACATTCCCATTAGCATGCATATAAAGTTCCATGGGTTTTTTAATTCTCTCTTCAAACACATCATGTCCTAATTCAAGATAAAGTTCATAAAGATCTCTCATATTTTTGTTGTTTTCCATTATGCCTAACTAGTGTAAACAAGAAACAAAAAGATGCAATTGCAGGATCTAAAGGAAATAGCTTCGAGTACTTACAACGATGCCGGAAAATAGCTTAGTAGCCGAGATCCGGAGTGTGAGTACCTTTTACCTTTCCTCCCCGGCAACGGCGCCAGAAAAGTGCTTGATGTCTACTCACGCTTCTTTTCCTGTAGACAGTGTTGGGCCTCCAAGAGTAGAGGTTTGTAGAACAGCAGCAAGTTTTCCCTTGTGTCCCCAATACACCTAATAGGTGCACTAGTTCGGCCAAGGTTTATCGAACTCAGGGAGGAAGAGGTCAAAGATATCCCTCTCATGCAACCCTGCAACCACAAAGCAAGAAGTCTCTTGTGTCCCCAACACACCTAATAGGTGCACTAGTTCGGCGAAGAGATAGTGAAATACAGGTGGTATGAATAAATATGAGCAGTAGTAACGGCACTAGAAAATAGCTTGATGCTACAACTGGCGTGTGGTTGATGGTGGTAATATTGCAGGCAGTAGAGATGCAGTAAAACAGTAAACAAGCAGTGATAGCGATGTTGGGAACAAGGCCTAGGGATCATACTTTCACTAGTGGGCTCTCTCAACATTGATCACATAACAGAATAAATAGATAAATGCTAGACTCTACACTCTCTTGTTGGATGATGAACACCACTAACTGTGTAGGATTACACGAACCCTCAATGCCGGAGTTAACAAGCTCCACAATATTCGATATTCATGTTTAAATAACCTTAGAGTGCACGACAGATCAACATAACTAAACCAAGTACTAACATAGCATGCACACTGTCACCATCACACTATGAAGGAGGAATAGATCACATCAATACTATCATAGCAATAGTTAACTTCATAATCTACAAGAGATCACAATCATAACCTACGCCAAGTACTACACGATGCACACACTATCACCTTTACACCGTGCAGGAGGAATAGACTACTTTAATAACATCACTAGAGTAGCACACAGATAAATTGTGATACAAAACACATTGCAATCATAAAGGGATATAAATAAGCACTTCACTATGCCATTCATAACAGTGAATAAGTATTCTGTGAAATATAGCCTAAGAGACCCACACGGTGCACACACTGTCACCTTTACACACGTGGGACAAGGAGTCTCCGGAGATCACATAAGTAAAATCCACTTGACTAGCATAATGACATCTAGATTACAAGCATCATCATATGAATCTCAATCATGTAAGGCAGCTCATGAGATTATTGTATTGAAGTACATAGGGAGAGAGATTAACCACATAGCTACCGGTACAACCCTTAGCCTCGATGGAGAACTACTCCCTCCTCATGGGAGACAGCAGCGGTGATGAAGATGGCGGTGGTGTCGATGGAGGAGCCTTCCGGGGGCACTTCCCCGTCCCGGCGGCGTGCCGGAACAGAGACTCCTGTCCCCCAGATCTTGGCTTCGCGATGGTGGCGGCTCTGGAAGGTTTCTCGTACCGTGGCTTTTCTGTATCGAAGACTTAGGTCAGGGACCTTTAAATAGGCGAAGAGGCGGAGTCGGAGGGCTGACGAGGCGACGACACAATAGGGGGGCGCGGCCCACCCCCTGGCCGCGCCGGCCTACCATCTGGGGCCCACAGGGCCCTCCTCTGGTGGCTCTCGGGTGTTCTGGAAGCTTCGTGGGATTTTAAGATCTTGGGCGTTGATTTCGTCCAATTCCGAGAATATTTCCTTACTAGGATTTCTGAAACCAAAAACAGCAGAAAACAGGAACTGGCACTTCGGCATCTCGTCAATAGGTCAGTTCCGGAAAACGCATAAAAACATCATAAAGTGTGAACAAAACATGTAGGTATTGTCATAAAACAAGCATGGAACATAAGAAATTATCGATACGTCGGAGACGTATCAGGGCTCGCTTCGGCCGGAACGGCGCCGTCAACAAAACCGTCACCAGGGTGTTGGTACTGGAGAGGATCAAACCTCTGGTCGCGCCCTGGTCAGGGGTGAGCGATCGATTACCCCCACTCATGAAAATTGTGCTATCTCTGATGAGGATGATGAATTTCTGGGCACTGGACATAATTCACCTTCATATCGCTCCAATTATAGTCCTAGACTGCCTAAATCTGATTTCCCTAATTTCGATGGTGACAATCCAAAGTGGTGGAAAAAAAGTTGCGAAAAATACTTCAAACTTTACCATGTGCAAACTCATTTGTGGGTAGATTTTGCCACCATGCACTTTAGAGGCAATGTAGCATTATGGTTACAAACGTATGAGGCTTTACATAGTGTTGCTACGTGGCCAGAGTTGTGTGTAGGTGTTTTTGCTAAATTCAATAGAGATAAGTATGCCAAGATCATGGACATTTTCTTTGCTCACAAACAAACCAGCACAGTAGATGAGTATGCACATAAATTTGAGGAGTTGATGCATAAAATCCTGATTTATAACCACTCATATGATGAAACCTTCTTTGTAAGACGCTTTTTAGCTGGACTTAAGCCAAAAATTAGAAAAGCAATCAAGTTACACAGTCCGGGAACAGTTGACCTGGCTTTCTCTATGGCACAAACGCAGGAAGCTCTATTGGTGGAAGACACAATTATTCCAGTCAACAAGTATGCTCAACGTGATGCTTTGAGAGTAAAGTTCAAGCAACATGGCCAATTGCCTGGATTTCTGGGCATACCTCCTGAGGAAAAGAAGACAGAGGAGAAAGCTGCATCAATCTCTCGTTTTGATTCTCTGAGAGCACAACGTAGAGCCAAAGGAGAGTGCTTCAAATGCGGAGAAAAGTTCTCCCCAGGTCACAAATGTCCTTCCCAGGTGCAGTTACATGTCCTTGAAGAAATCTTGGAAGCATTGCATATCTCATATATTGTTGAGAGTGAGTATGCCAGTGGTTCCTCTGAGTCTGATACCTCTGAGACAGAGCATGTTATGAAATTATCTGTTCAGGCACTTTCTGGCACTACAAGTCGTCGCAGCATGAGATTGCAGGGCCAAGTGGGAAAGTACACAGCTCTCATCTTAATTGACTCAGGTAGTTCTAGCAACTTCATCAGCAAGCATTTAGCTAACCGTTTGCAATTGCCTACAATAAAAATGGCGATGTCCAAAGTAAGTGTGGCCGGTGGAGGAACAATTGAATGTTCAGAGTACTTACCTGCAATTACCTGGTTCACTCAAGGCCACCAGTTCACCACTGACCAGAAGATTTTGCCACTCAACTCCTATGATATCATCTTAGGCATGGACTGGCTAGAAAACCAGAACAATGGAAAGATGTGGGTTAACTGGAAAAAGAAGACAATGCGCTTCAAGCATGAAGGCAATAGAATTACACTCAGAGGTGTGCAGACCAGCCTGGAGTCATGCACTGCTATATCTGCTACAACATTGCAAGGACTAATACAAAGTGGAGAAGTTTGCTAGCTACTGGAGTTGCGACCAATTGAAGAAAAGACTGAACCTGCTGCTACAATTGAAATACCAGCAGCAGTACAACAACTCATCCAACAATACAACACCCTTTTCCAAGAACCTACATCTCTACCACCACACAGAAAGTATGATCATCAAATCCCATTACTTCCAGGGGCAACACCAGTCAATGTCAAACCATATAGGTATGCCCCTCATCAGAAGACACAAATAGAGAAACAAGTGCAAGAGATGCTAAAGAAGGGATTGATCCAAGAGAGCACAAGTCCCTTTGCCTCTCCAGTGTTATTGGTGAGAAAGAAGGATGGGTCCTGGCGTTTTTGTGTTGATTACAGAGGACTCAATGGGTTGACAATAAAGAACAAGTACCCCATGCCTATAGTGGATGAACTGCTTGATGAATTAGCAGGCTCTCAATGGTTCACTAAAATCGATCTCAGAGTTGGATATCATCAGATCCGACTAGTGCCAGCAGATGAGCATAAGACAGCATTCAAAACTCACCTTGGCCTCTATGAATTCAAAGTCATGCCATTTGTCTTGACAAATGCCCCTGCAACTTTTCAGTCGGCTATGAACTCAATTTTTTGCCACTCTCATGCGCAAGTGTGTCCTGGTTTTTATGGATGATATCCTCATATACAGTCCAAGCCTGTCAGATCATGTCAATCACCTGCAGCAGGTTTTCTCAATTCTCCAACAACACCACTTGTCGATCAAGCAAAGTAAATGCTCGTTTGCCCAGCAGAAACTAGAATATCTGGGGCACATCATCAGTAATCACGGGGTTGCTACAGATCCCAGTAAAGTCCAAGCTGTTCAGCACTGGCCTACACCAACCAAGACCAAACAAGTGCGGGGGTTCCTTGGACTCACGGGGTACTATAGGAAGTTTATCAAGGACTATAGCTTGATCAGTCGCACACTCTCAGACCTGCTAAAAAAAGACACACTCTTTCATTGGACACACACTCATCAAGCAGCCTTCGATCATTTGAAGAAACTGATGCTTGAAGCTCCAGTTCTTGCATTACCAGACTTCCAATTGCCATTCACCGTTGAGACAGATGCTTGCAAGCGAGGAGTGGGTGCCGTTCTGATGCAAAAAGGCCACCCTATCGCCTATCTCAGCAAGTCCCTGGGTCCAGTGGCACAGGCAATGTCCACCTACGAGAAAGAATGTCTCGCCATTCTCTTAGCAGTAGAGAGATGGCGCTCATACCTCCACCATGCACCATTCACTATCATCACAGACCACAAGAGCTTGGTCCACCTGTCAGACCAAAAACTCACTAGTGAGATGCAGCATAAGGCGTTCATCAAGCTCATGGGCCTGCAGTACAAGTTAGTCTATCGCAAAGGGAAGGAGAATTCAGTAGCAGACGCACTGCCGCAGCTTCCCTCTAACAATGAGCTCTATGCTATATCCCTGTGCTGCCCAAAATGGCTTGAGTCCATAACTGATGGTTATGCAGCAGACGAGAAGGCCAAAGCATTGCTTCAAGAAGTCAGTATTTCCAGCCCAAACAAAAATGGCTATTCTCTGAATCATGGATTGATACGTTACAAAGACAGACTATGGCTTGGGAATAACACAGAAGCCCACAAAGCGATCTTGCTATCCTTGCATGATAGCGGTGTTGGGGGTCATTCAGGGTTCTTGGCAACATATCAACGCATCAAAGAATTGTTCACCTGGCCAAAAATGAAAGAACATGTCAGGCAATATGTGCAACAATGCACCACCTGCCAACAAGCCAAATCAGAGAATGTGCGCATTCCGGGATTGCTTAGCCCTTTGCCAATTCCAACTGAAGCTTGGAGCATAGTCAGTATGGACTTCATTGATGGATTGCCCAGATCTGGGAAGTATGATTGCATTTTGGTAATCATTGACAAATACACGAAATATGGGCACTTCCTACCTCTGTCTCACCCATTCAGCTCTGACAGTTGCCCAAAAGTATGTTGACAATGTCTATAGGCTGCATGGCTTGCCAAGTGTGGTTATCTCAGACAGGGACCCTCTGTTTACCAGTAAGTTGTGGCAGTAACTTTTTCGCTTGTCGGACACCAAGATGAACATGAGTTCTGCACATCACCCACAAACTGACAGCCAAACGGAGAAATTGAACCAGTGTCTTGAAACGTATCTCCGTTGTGCTGTGCATGCATCCCCAAAACAATGGGCTCAGTGGTTACCTCTTGCCGAATATTGGTATAACACAAATTACCACTCAGCTCTTGGAAAGACACCATTTGAGGTCTTGTATGGATACAAACCAAGACACTTGGGCATCAACAACTTGCAATCGTCCACTTCACCTGAACTAGCAGGATGGCTGCAACAGCGCCAGGAAACTGCTGTTCTGCTTCAACAACACTTGTTGCGGGCTCAACAGCGCATGAAACATCAGGAAGATAAACAAAGGTCCGAGCGAGAATTTGCTGTAGGAGATATGGTCTACATGAAGCTGCAACCTTATGCACAGACCTCTGTTGCCAAGCGTTCTAATCACAAGCTTTCGTTTAAGTATTTTGGTCCTTACGAAGTACTGGCACGAATTGGCAAGGTAGCGTATAAGTTGAAGCTCCCAGAAAACAGTCAGATTCACCCCGTCTTGCACGTTTCCCAATTGAAGAAAATGGTTCCATCTGATCAGGTGCACACTACTGATCTCTCGTTCCATTTCCTGACTGATGAACTTTCTCTAGTTCAACCTGCACTTGTCCAGCAACGGCGTGCCATGAAGCGTGGGCGAGGTCACATTGATCAAGTGCTCGTCTCCTGGACGGGACTACCCGCGACTCTCTGTACATGGGAATCAGAAGTTGTGCTGTGTTGCCGCTTCCCTGGAGCACCTGCTTGGGGGCAAGCAGTCTTTCAAGACGGGGGAATGCTACGACACTGGGCCCACGCAGGCATCGTCGAAGAGATATTCGACGGGCGATGGAGCGCAAGGCGCAGCCCAAGGGGAGGACGGCCCAGCCCACCAGCGACGAAGCTGCAGAACACCTTATCTCTGCCTGACGCAGTGGAGGAAAGAGGCATTGGCGAATATTGTACGAGTTAAACTCGCTCTTTCTCTGTACTCCTCTCCTCCCCTTCTCCAAGCCAATCTCTCACCGGATGTATTGGAGATTCGAGACTATGATCCCGCTGCCTGTGCGTGACGCGAGGACAGAGATCTAGTACCTAGCATTGAGCCTGTTTTACCCCTCGCGCTGGAGAATGTTGGCGTTATCATCGACAACTACGACGTACGATTTGCTCGCCGTGCGTTCATAACGCCTTCCGCTGAACAGCAATATCATGTGCATACTGCAGACGGACATCGATACAGGAAACAACAGTTAGTTCTTTGATCAATCATTAATCACAAGAAGACAACAAAATAGCAATCTCCCGATCAATATTTTGCATGTAGGCATGCCGCATGCAGTCACCAATGGTGAATGCGAAACGATCAACAAAGATCGATTCTCCGTCTCCAGCAACTGCCGTCCGTCATGCAGCGCTCGTTCGTGAAACTTGGTTGTCTATTTCTCTGTTGAAGAACAAAGTGCTGATAACGTGTTGTAGTATAGATTGAAGAGATACAAGAAATGGAGCAAATGATTCTCTTGTTTCATTGCAATGTGAAAATCCCACTTATATATAAGGGGTGTGTTGGGGAGACACCTCTTCCCTAACAGACACTTCTTGGGAGGCATCCCTCCCAATACAATTGATCACATGTTTATTTCTCAACAGTTTTCTCTGTGTTTGCTCGATCGGGTAGGAAACGCTTCACTCACTGGCTCTGGGCGTTCGCTCGGTTAATGTGGGCTTTTTTCCGTGGTGTTCTCGTGCTGGGCTCGCTTGCATCGAAGTGGACCAGTTTTGTTCTGTACTGTGTACGGCAGGAAACGCAGGAACAAAAGCAGCGATACAACATAAACCAGCCAAACCGTCCGTACGTCCTCCTATTTGTCCCACATCGCTGCCTTATAAGCAGTCTTGCCAATTTATATAGGAAAATTCCGTGAATTTTGACAAGCCGCCTGGGAAAAAAGATGTATCACCATGGATCAGGAAGGAATTAACTTGTCGGGTAGCCAGCGGCTGTGGTGATCATGGGACCGCACATACCAGAAACTAGATGATTCCCGCGCGTTGCTGCGGTAAATAGTAGCAAAATATTTAATGTTTAGGACACATAAGAGTAATAGAAAAAATGTGACTAATCAAATTTCTCGTAAATATGATTAGAAATGATACCATCGTGGCATACTAAAGTGAAGTATTTAAAATATGAACCACACCATGAAATATGATTTTTGGAACTATCAGTGGTTTATTTTTCTTGACCCTACGGGGAATAACATAAAAGTAGAACCTGTGCATATACCAAACAGATCAATTGGTAGGGAAAATGGTATGAGGCTGTGCACAAAACCATTGATTAACTTCCAGTCACCTTCGTTTTACTGCATTTTAACTGATAACATCTTTTATTCTTCTTCTTCTTCGCATATTACCCAGTAATCTGCAAAGGGAAAACATCGGCTATGATTAGGGGAAATACTACAATACTCCATATAGCAGTGTGTTATTTATCATGCATGCTCTTGAGAAAATAACATGTTGTCATTTTGGCCAATAGCTAGTAAGTTGGCATCCGTCAAAAGGCTAATGAATTTATTTTTCTAATCACATGACATAAATTACCACGTAGTGCTTTTATACATGACTGTTCGCTCATTACCGAAGAACATATTCCAATTTGAAGAGGATAAAACTAAGGCGCAGAAATGCAAATGGAGTAATTGATCTTGTCTCACCTTGATTCTAGCGCGTAGTGCAGATCACCGTTGGATGGATCATGGGTTCATATTCCCCTCGATTTTCCACCTTCCTTTATCTCCCTGCTTTGATCTTGAGCTGTGGCAACCTATCTAACATACACGGATTTGGATGAAAAGATGGATCAAGAAACCATGTTATGTAGATATTAATCTAACACTTAGGGGTTTGGATAAAGTAGAAGAAAATAGAAGCAGCAAAAAATGGAAAAAATATGTACCGAATATAGTACTACAGAAGGAAGAAATATGCAATAGACCTGTACCAGTAATAGGGGTGACCTTAAAGGAGCACTTGATGCCGGCTAGGAGTCGCCACTTTCATACGTCCAGACTGAGGTGGGCTTCTGTCGTTCTTGTGCTGGTATGTGAAAGAGAGCGTGGCAGAGAGGACTTAAATTTAGGAAGAGTTGAGTGTGGCATGCAGAGTGGGGGTTATGAAGACGGAGGACCATGGCTCCGACGGCGCGCAGGCGAGGCGTCCATGGCTGGTAGTGTCTCTCTTGGATGTTGGTGTACTGCAAATCCATAAAGAACAAAATCGGATGACAGAATAAGAGAATAAATTAGATCGCATATTCAACACCTTAGCAAAATTGAGCTAAGCAAGCAGATCGCATATACAACATCCGATCCAAAGTTAGCGCGGAGCTTGAAATATATAAGGAGCAAGAGGAAAACATATGATACGCACACCCATATTGGAGGAGGATGCGAGCAAAGTCAAGGTGGAGCTCGGAGTTTAAATAGTTGGAAAATATGCGGAAGCTCTTCATATGCCTCGATATGTTTCCAAGAATAAAAGCTAGCCACAGTAAAAGGAAATGGTTCCAAGTTTTTCTCCTCTACAGTCGTCTCAGCACCCACTGAAGCAGCTCCAACAGCAGATCTCTAGCCAGAGATATCTTCGTTGCCTTACAAGCCGATATGCCGCTTAGGCCACGTTTGTCTGCAACCATATTTATAGGAGCTTGAGGAAGAGCTTCATGGTTGAATAACAATTAAACATGGTACTAACAAAAAACACGTATCTATTCCCAAAAAATAGTTAGGGCTAAACTCCTAAGTACGTGCATACTAGGACCTTAAGGCTTACATGCATTTGCATCTCTAGCTAGCATCATACACCAGATAAATATAACCACCGGTGGTATATTTGCATTAATTTCAGAAAAGTGCATTTCGGTAGAGGGTAACCTAACAAAATTTGCCAAAGCAAGGCAAAGCATGGCACACAAACGCCAAAAAACGTTTGCAAGAAACTATTAACAGACCTAGTACTCGTGAAACTGCTGATGAAAAACCCTAAGCTTTATTTTCAAATGGCTGAAAGATGCACTTTATTCTTAGATCCTTTTTTCGTGGATAAGATCCTATTAATACTGCACTCAACACTAAGCCATATATTCTGAATTTCTGTGTACAAATGTGAGATAAAATGCTCCCTAGATAAATGAAATGTCTAGAATTCCAAATAACAGAAGAAAACTGCATATCAAGCAGAACATCTTACAAGTGCCTTCTTTGTATGGATAAGTTCTTGAAGGTCCATTCTGCGCCAGCTCCCAGCCAAAGATGACAACTGGTCCACCTTATCATACAACCCAAGGAGACCACCAGTATGAACAAAGAGGACCTTTCGACCTTCCCACTTGGTTGGATTGTTGGCCATGTCTTTCAGCATACGATATGCCGCCTTCCCGCTGTAGAAAACAAAAGCATGCACACCCTCATTAAGCAGGATAAATATTAAATCTCTTCCTGAACTTATGGGAAGGGTCTTAGTATTAACTTGACAGAAAAGAATATATTATACTCCCTCCGGTTCAAAATAATTGCCTCAAAATGGATGTATCTACACATTAAAACATGTCTAGATACATCCATTTTTGGGCAATAATTATTAGCCGGAGGGAGTACTTTTTTGCTCGAATGGAAGGACTAGCATACAGGATATGAGATACAATGCCACGCATAAAAAAATTATTGTACCTGTAGACTGGATCAAGAACAATGCCTGTTGCTGCAGCTATATCCTTTACAAATTTAAGCTCCTCAGCTGTGTTCATGGCATACCCTAAGCCCTTAGCCTGTCAAGCAAAATATTCACAAAATCGACTAACATAAATAGGATGGATTCATTAATTATAGTTTCATGACAGAAGTGATAATGCGAAATGAATAAACTAGCCACAGAAAAAACATGGTTCTTAGCTTGTATTTCTAGGATGGTGACCTCTATTTTATTCTTCCAAATGGTTGTAGCCCAAGGATCTTAGCTTGTATATTTCTAAGATTTTAGTGGATCAAATATTCACAGTGAGTCTAAGGACAACGGTACTATCAAGAGGGGAACATGCGAAAGAACTAGAGATGAACTCCTTTTCAAAATCCTCAAACAGTATAAGTTTACAACATACTCACATCTTCAATCCTGACTATATCATGGGAATTCAAACCAGATTGAAGTCCATCAATCAGACCTTGAACATTGTCATAGAAGTAGCCAGGGTTATAACAAACAGAGAATCCATGGACCTATCGTTCAAGTGGATGATTAGTATGGAAACATCAGCATGATAAGAAAATAGCTAAAGAAAGCTTATACTTTCGTCTTTAAGGTACTCAAATGTGATCCTAAAGCAAGACCTGCGACGGTTCCACCACTGCACAAAGTACAATCATGAATTCATAAAGTGACAATATAATAACTTCCATGATGTAGGCATGAAACAATTGAAAAGATGTAAACAAAATTACCCATATAATGTAAAAAATAGCAGGGGTCACTGAAATACCTGCCGCATGCAACAACAATGTCATCAAACTGAACATTGCCAGATAACTTAATTTGCTGCTCAATCTCCCTTACTGCTTCAATATAGCCCCTGTAACAGCAATACACCCATACTTACACATGTAAGGATTTCTGAGGCGTTCTTGAACTCCATCTATTTCTTAAATGAAGCTTGCATAATGAAAACTTCAGTGCCTTCTCGACACAATGTAAACAGACCGCTAATATTTTCTACAACCTCGTACGCATATTGAACACAACAAGTCACTATTTATGCAACTGGTTAGCCATTGTATGAGATCCTACCCAGACACTATTGCTTAGATGAGTAGAAGAGACCAAGTCCACTTCAAAGAGATCAATAATAACTATTTTTTCAATGGGGTATATCATGAACCTTGTCTCACAACAGGATAATTATTGTACAAAGATATAACAAGATGGCATGGATACTGGGAATTAGATAGACATAGGTTAGGTAATCCTAACCTATACCCTTAAAAGAACATTGGGCAGATAATAAAAACGGTTCTTGTTTTTCTCGAACATAAAGACACATGGTACTTTTATATAGTGGATGCTTAGATCCTTAACCTTTAACCTTTCCTAACACAATAAGAGCTCCTAGTGTATGATACTCCTACAATCCTAGACTTTCTAATACAGTATGAAGTAATCCCAGGCGCAAATCTTATCCCAACACATGATGCAATGTATCAATGTCCACAACATGCTAAGACAAACATCAATCCTTGAGGAAACCTCAAACTATGCTATAAGCAGCATGTAAGAGAACAAAATCATAGTTTTAGCAGCTATCATCACATATAAGATCGTACCAATTTCCTAATGAGTTGGATCCACCACCAGAAATCACATATGGCTTCCGTCCTCCTTCCAAAAGCCTCTTTTTTAGCAAGTCAGTTAAAGCCTATAGCAAATAAATACATGTTGTGATTCGCAAACTTTCTTGAGCGATACAAGAGGTAAGCATAACAAATAATGCTAGTTATAAGAAAAACTAATCAGTCAGGCTATGAAAGGGCACAAACACAAAGCATTGTACTACATGTATCCAAAGAATAGACAGTAACATCAAGACTTTCAAAGGACATGAAAATGACACTAAGTATTATGATCTTAAAGAAACAAAAATTTGCTATTTGATGTGATTATCTTCCAACAAATAAAAAGGGGATTTTATCAAGCATTAATGATGAGTAAGACTCATGTATGGACAAGGATTTGGCAACATCATCACACATATATAACTATGAAAAGTACAAACACCAACAACATAACACACATCATGGAGAAGAGCATACCACGCTCCCAATTTTACTAAATTCTCCTTTTGAGACAAGGTCAATGTGCGCTCCCAACAATCTCTCGACAAGCAGATTACCAACCAAACCAGGATCTTCATCCACAAGAAGCTAGAAACATTTCACCACAACCAAGTTAAAAAATGCATTTCCACAGAACACTCGATCAATTTCACCTCGCAAGCACATAACTTACCTTGGAGGTAACTAGTATCACATAGCAATCAAGATTAACATACTTGGCAGCCACGGCAGTCGCTCGGCAATGGTTGCTCTGGATACCACCAACAGTGATAACGCAATCAGCACCCTGCGCGACGGCATCTGCCATCAGAAATTCAAGCTTCCGAACTTTGTTGCCGCTCAGTTCCATGCCAGCGAGATCATCCCGCTACAGTCTCGCAAAAAATCCACATAAGAATCGAAATGCAAATAGTACTAATGAACTAGCCATGAAGTATCTCAAATTTTGGAAATTGAACATAGTGGTTCTTGTGTTTCACCTTGATCCATACTTCTGTGTCTTTCGGCAAATTGGGGAGGTTCCACTTGTGAATCGGAGTTGGAAACTGTTTTGATTAAGAGAAAAGAAATACATTACACTAATGCTTTGTTTGGATGTAGATATTTAGGCGTTGGTATTAACTTGGGGTGTGAATACCAAAACCAAGGAGAAATGGAAATGGCCTCAACGCTAAGGATCATGTTTGTATTTGTATAAAATTGGTTCTTGGAATCAACCAATTCCAAACCGTGTTTGGACATGTAAACTGTGGTATTGCAATTTTTAAAGAGCTTGAACATTATCCAATGTGTTGTACACATACGAATTCATATTGGTACTATATTGGAATGTTCTTTTCCACTTTGCTCACATAGAAAGACATGAAAATATTATGAAATGGACTGCTAATGCAAACTACATATCAGAATTCATAACGGAGATTACAAGTTCCACAATGAAATGTAACAGAAGCCTAATCTCCAGAGGACGGTGTTTTTCTTTTTTATTTCAAAATTCTTCTGTATCCCTGCTGAGCGTGGAGTTCCTAATTGTCATGAGAAGCACAAAGTTACTAGTTGTAACTTGTGCAAAAAAACACAGTTAATCATCTGCCCAAGGCGAACGACAGCCGTTGTGCTCCTCACTGTCCCCATGCTCGCGGGGGTCAGGCTCGCCAGCCAGCTGCCTGCCAGGGACACCGTCATGCCCAACCACCTGACAACGGCCATAGAGGCAATGGAGAGCAGCAGCAGGGGTCTCAGTCAAGCATGTTGGAGAAGAAATCCGCGGCCACCGGCCAGCACCACGCCCATGCACAGTCACCACGCCACTGCCGCATGTCATTGTCATCCCTCCGCCAAACTCGCAGCTCAACAGCAGTCAAAGGGTTAGGTTAGCGCCTCGTCAGGCTCGTGGACGGCGGCGGGCACCCACAACCTCCAAATGGCTCCTGGTCCCGGCCCCGCTCGGTTCCTACTGGAACAGATCCTCCACCGTGCGGACTAGCGGCGACGGCCGATGCCGCCCTAGGGTTGCAGCCTACGGTGCGTCGGCGCCCACGAGAGCGACCTCCCATGGTGCGGCTTCCCGCGACACGGCCGCCTTAGGCGGTGGTAGAGGAAGCTCACCGCCGGCACGCGACACGCCACAACGTCACTCTCATCTCTTCTCCTCCCGCAGTTCCACACCTATCCTTCAACTTTTCTGTTCCGGTACACTTTGCGGGAGGGGGTGATTCCACTTGAATACGGAGGGTCAGGGCTCGGTATTGCTCAAGGGCTACCGTGTGGGGGGTGGGGGGCAGCCAATTCCAAGACCACCAAAATGGCTGAATTGGAGCAACCTGAATACCGATTCACAATTCCAAGGCTGAATACCAATCACAATTCCAAAGCTGAATACCAACATGCAAACACAGCTTAAGCATTCTACGTTCTCTTCACCTTAAATTACTTCAAATCTGCATACTAATCAGTCCAAGTATGGAGCCAATGATAGAGATAGAGAAACTTACTTGGCCGAGGGTGAAGTTGTGGGACGGGACGAGTGATAGGTCTGAGGCCCAAGACGGCGGCGTATAGGGCTTCTTAGAAAGGAAGCCGCCGATTTGGGTTGCGGTAGAAGACACTGCAAATGTCACGCTGTTGGCAGCGGTCGAGGTCCTGCGGCGGATCGTGACGTGGGGGGAGAACAATTGGAGAATGGAAGTATTGGGGACCATTGCTCTAGAAGATTGTTTCCCCAGCCAACCGAGCAGCTGCCAGTTAAGGATTTCCTGAACAATGCATGCTAGTAAGGCAACCTAAGCTTATTTAGATGAAAAGTAGAGAAACAAAATTAAAACACATATGAGCATGTTATTAACTAAATGTCCTTTAGCCTTGTCAAGAACATATAACTAATTTTCAACATGGAGATACATAAACCTATAGCTACAACGTATGTTAATTGTGATCTCATGATTGAAACTTTGAACGTTGATGTTAGTAGGGCATGATACACAAGCAGAAAGATATATAGAACATGTCTGGTTCAACAACGTAAACGTAATCGAGTGGCACTGGTTATGCAAACGGTACTTGGGGGGAACAAAGCAAATTTCACCAGGTCATTAATCGCTAATATCAACAGTGCGAATTTGGCTACAATTCTACAATTTATTAATGGAAGAATTCGGGAGATCTCAAATCTCTAGGAGGCATACAAACAATAACCCACAATAGCATAAAGATCACATGGATCTGGCAGCTTAGATCTGTTCGGAGAACTAACCACGCTTCGTACCAGTCAAGAAGGGAAGGACACGGGAACCGACCAAGTCGACTTCTGCACCGCGGGTGGGAAGAAGGCAATGGATTGAATCGCTCGTGCCTTTGGGGGAAACAGGAAATCGGGGCAGTTGAGGCGGGGGGGGGGGGGGGGGGGGGCGAGATGCATAGCTTGTGGCGGCGCGGTGCGAGACGAAGATATCGTGGGAAGAAGGGGATGTGTGAGAGAGAGACGGCGTCACGGCGGGGAGGATGGAGGATATGCAGCGGAATCGGATTTGAATAGAGTACCGCGGGTATGCTAAGAGCATCTCCACTCGTCTCCCGACGAAGGCCCCGAACACGTTTCTTCCATCCGGAAGACGAAATTCGGTCCAGTCACGCTCCCGGTTCCTCGTTTAAATTCATCCGGCGATCCCACGCCATCCCCGGCCCCTCGGAGAGCTCTCGGGGACTCCGGACGTAACAAAAGCGCGCGAAACGGCGAGGAAACTTCCCGTGCGTCTGGTGGCCCCAATTTGTCGGCGAGAGACACCGATCGTCGTCATCATCGCATCGTCTTCCGCGCGCTGTAAAAGCCTGCCGCCGTTCAGCATTCGCCGGCCGCGTAGCTTCCACGCGGCGAGTTAATGTCGTCGCATCGTCTTCCGCACACGCATCTGCTTCCGCGCACGCATCTGCTTCCGCGCACGCATCGTCTTCCACGCGGCATTAATCGTCGGCGCCCGCCGCGCCCGCCGCACCTATTTAAAGCCGCTTCGCTCGCCGCGACGCCCCTGCTCCACTCTTCCTCCATTCTCCCTCCACTCACCCTCCACCTCCACATCCAACAATGGCGTTCTACGACGACGACGACGCATCCAACAACGGGTTCCCCCGCCGATCTCTCCACACGTGGGAGGGGCACCTCCTCCACCAGGCGGGGTACCCCTGCCCGCCGGACACGAGGCCCCCCGGCGGCGGGTGGCGGCTAAGCGCTGGTGGCGTGTCAATCCCGCCGCCGCCCCAGGGCCACGCCCTCGACGTCGCCATCGAGGAGGCGCGGATGGAGATGACGGAGGAAGAACGCGTCGACCCGCGCCACCACCCCGAGAACTACACTCGGTGGAATTCGTTCTTCCTACGGCGGTGGGAGCGCGAACTAGCGTCCTACGACGGCCCGCCACCTCCGCCTCCGCGCAACAACGCCGCGGGTCACCGGCGTTGGTGGAGCGCGCCGGATAGGACGCTCCACAACGTCCTCGAGCACATCGAGGGTGGCAACTCGCCGAGGCTCACGATGCCCCCTCCATCGAGGGCATCGAACAGCCGCCAACGGGGAAACAGCTGGCAGCCACGGCGTATGGCTGCCAGTTCCTCGTTCTCCGGTTCGGCGGCGAGGTCAATCTCCAGGTCGGCGCCATCCTTGGCGCCGGTGAAAAAGGAGCCGGGGTCCCCGCCGAGACACCGCACGCGCGGCGGCGGCGGCATCGTCTTCCGCGAACCATCGACGGCACAAGGACGGCGCCGCCCCAAGCGCGACCACGACACCTCCGGCGAGCGGAAGCGCAAACCGGCGAAGGTGAAGGTCGAGGAGGAAGAAACCGCCGAGGACGCCGCCATCCTCGAAGCCGTCATCGCGAGGTCCCTCCAGGACCTCGTGCCCGCCGACAACGCCATGCCGCTCGACCAGGCCTGCGCCTGGTCGAGGGAGCAGTGGGAGAAGGGGGAAGCGGAGCGGCAGGCGAGGCTCCTCCAGGACGTCGCTCGCTTCCGGCGGCCTGCGACTCCTCCATCCGGCGCCGTCGTCCCCATCGTCGACCTCGAAGCCTCCGACGACGAGCTGTACAAGCCATCGCCGTCCCCGCCTCGCACCAGCGGCCGGTGGGGAGACGCCGGCCAAGGCAGCAGCCAGGCGGCTTCGGCGCCACAGTTCGACGACGACAGCTCCGACGACGATGGCGGCGACTACACGGTGTTCTACCGCCATTTCGGCATGTAGAGCGCCGTGTTTTTATATTTACAGTTGTATTCCCCTAGCCGAATTCGAAATATAGTCGAATTCGGTCTCTATGTACGAACTTCGCCCTCTATATAGTAAATATCATTAAATTTAGTTTAAATTCGGCCGTTTTATGCCGTAGTTTGTCAAGTTTACTCCTCCCCACGCCCAAATTTACGTCCAATCCGGATGTAAATTTCCCCGGATTTCGGCGTGGGGAGGGCAAACGAGTGGAGATGCTCTAACTATATCTCCCTACCCAAATCGTGTCCAATGATGTTTCTCAAGGAGACGATTTGGGTAGCCAAAATGAACGCTGTCCACGCGGCGTCGGCGTCCTTCAACGGTTCAACCCATAATCTGTTTGCCTCTAGAGAAAAAATGGAAGTTGATTTCATATTCAGATTTCAACTAGAAATTTATATTACAAACTTTGATTTAAAACTTGTTTAAACATAGTTTGAAATACATTAAACATAACTAGCTTTAAACTAAAACACTAAATTCCAAGATCTAGCCGATGTAGAGGTGGAAGTCCTACGCCTGGAGAAAAAATGCAGTGATCGTGGCCGCGTCGCTACGCAAACCAGCCGCGCGCGCTCGGGGGGAGGGGGAGGGTCAGCGTCGCTCTGCGCCATGTAGGAGTCTCCGAGTTGGCCAGTGTTCCCTCCTCGTGCCACTACGACTTCGGCGGCTCCCAGGCGAAGAAGGAGGGGCGGCGGAGCGTGTGCTCGAGCTCGAAGACCGGACATCAAGATATATCATACTTTAATCAACAAGTCAATTTTTTTACATGCTCTCAACTACCTCTAGACATCAAATTCTTTCCCAAAACAATCATTTCTAAAAGTGGTATCAAGTCAATCAAAACATCTATGGTGTTGAGAATTTCAAAGGTTACACTTTTGAGGCAATTAAACTAACTCAAGTCTTCATTTGCAGGCTTTTTCCTATTTGGCAATATTTATTTCGAAGGTAAGACTCGGTTAACTAAAAGAACTAGAGTAAAGACTTATTAATCAAATTATTCATGAATATAAAAGCTTTACTCTAACTATCAAGGATTACTCCCACTAGCATAATAGTGTATGGAAAGCTCAACTGGTTGGGTGAGTGGATGTACAAATCCAACACCTGAGTTTAAATCCTCACGGACGCGAATTTAGGTTCCTATTTATACTTGAGGTACAGGCTAGACATGATACTCATGCAATTTATCCTGAGGAATATGCTTTAATCTTTCACAAAGATTAAAAATCTTGGTACTCATGTCTATGACTGTGTGCATCCTTAGTTGGTGCAGAGGCCGGGAAGTGAAATTCTCCCCATTTTAAATAGTGAACTGAATCCATCATCACAAGTCTCGACCGGGTGGACCTAGGTAGGTGTGGTCCTAGTGTTGGTCCTTGCCACATTGATGGGCTGCACTGGTCTTGTAGGATAACGTTGCATAGAAAACAAAAATTTTCCTACCGCGAACACGCAATCCAAGCCAAGATGCAATCTAGAAGACGGTAGCAACGAGGGGTTTATCGAGTCTCACCCTTGAAGAGATTCCAAAGCCTACAAGAGGAGGCTCTTGTTGCTGCGGTAGACGTTCACTTGCCGCTTGCAAAAGCGCGTAGAAGATCTTGATCACGATCCCTCCGGCGCCACGAACGGGCAGCACCTCCGTACTCGGTCACACGTTCGGTTGTTGATGAAGACGACGTCCACCTCCCGTTCCAGCGGGCAGCGGAAGTAGTAGCTCCTCTTGAATCCGACAGCACAACGGCGTGGTGTCGGTGGCGGTGGAGAACTCCGGCGGAGCTTCGCTAAAGCACGCGGGAGATATGGAGGAGAGGGGGCGGCTAGGGTTTGGGAGGGGGTGGTCGGCCACTCAAGGGGGGCAGCCAGCTTGTGGTCTTGGGGTGGCCGGCCCCCTCCCCTTGGCCCTCATTATATAGGTGGAACACCCAAGAGTTGGTCTACAAGTCTTCGAATAAGACCCCAAACCAAAACCTTCCATAACTCATGAAACCTACCCAAGCTAGGACTCCCACTAGAGGTGGGAGTTCCACCTTCCTTGGGAGGGGGTGGCCGGCCCCCCTTGGGGAGTCCACTTGGGACTCCTCCCCCTTAGGGTTGGCCGGCCATGGGAGGTGGAGTCCCACCGGGACTCCGCCTTCCTTGGTGGTTTCTTCCGGACTTTTCTAGAACCTTCTAGAACCTTCCATAGAACCTTCCGCATCATTTTAATTCACATAAAATGACATCCTATATATGAATCTTATTCTCCGGACCATTCCGGAACTCCTCGTGATGTCTGGGATCTCATCCGGGACTCCGAACAAATATTCGAACTCCATTCCATATTCAAGTTCTACCATTTCAACATCCAACTTTAAGTGTGTCACCCTACGGTTCGTGAACTATGCGGACATGGTTGAGTACTCACTCCGACCAATAACCAATAGCGGGATCTGGAGATCCATAATGGCTCCCACATATTCAACGATGACTTTAGTGATCGAATGAACCATTCACATACGATACCAATTTCCTTTGTCACGCGATATTTTACTTGTCCGAGGTTTGATCTTCGGTATCACTCTATACCTTGTTCAACCTCGTCTCCTGACAAGTACTCTTTACTCGTACCGTGGTATGTGGTCTCTTATGAACTTTTTCATATGCTTGCAAGACATTAGACGACATTCCACCGAGAGGGCCCAGAGTATATCTATCCGTCATCGGGATGGACAAATCCCACTGTTGATCCATATGCTTCAACTCATACTTTCCGGATACTTAATCCCACCTTTATAACCACCCATTTACGCAGTGGCGTTTGGTGTAATCAAAGTACCTTTTCGGTATAAGTGATTTATATGATCTCATGGTCATAAGGACTAGGTAACTATGTATCGAAAGCTTATAGCAAATAACTTAATGACGAGATCTTATGCTATGCTTAATTTGGGTGTGTCCATTACATCATTCATATAATGATATAACCTTGTTATTAATAACATCCAATGTTCATGATTATGAAACTAATCATCCATTAATCAACAAGCTAGTTTAAGAGGCATACTAGGGACTTCTTGTTGTCTACATATCACACATGTACTAATGTTTCGGTTAATAAAATTATAGCATGATATATAAACATTTATCATAAACATAAAGATATAAATAATAACCACTTTATTATTGCCTCTAGGGCATATCTCCTTCAGGTCTGCCCTCTCCATGTCTTCCGTTGCTAGTCTTGTGAATAATGGTGGTGGTCCTCAGATTCCTCTCGCGCTAAGTGAAGATCGGTCGAAAGCTTCTTCCCACCGGGCTGGCTGGATTGTCGTGTTCCGGATGGCGTTGCCGGCAAAATTCATTGTGCGATCAATGCCTGAAGATTGTTGGATTGAGTGTTTTCGATCGTGCGCACCCATGTTTTTTAGCTGACCGTTCGGATCCTGGCCGCCGTTGCTGCCGCCGGTGGTGATGGCGGCATCTACCCGTCTGAAATGGCTGTGGGCAAGAGAGGAGCCTCTCGGTCGCGCCTCATGGGGGTTGGTGGGTGTCGGCGGAGGGCCTTGGGCGGCACAACTGATCTTGGTCGGGGCTTGAGTGCCTCCATCGAAACAACGACGAGGATGGGATGGTGCGCCGCCGGGCACCTGCTCGCACAGTGGTGCCCCAGGCTGCCTCTATCCGATCAAGGTCTTGGCCAAGATCTCGACCGGGTGGACCTAGGTAGGTGTGGTCCTTGCCACATCGACGGGCTGCACTGGTATGCCCTCTCCATGTCTTCCGATCTGGTCGGTAGTTGACCGGCGGCGAGGGGGCTGCTAGTCTTGCGAATAATGGTGGTGGTCCTCAGATTCCTCTCGCGCTAAGTGAAGATCGGTCGAAAGCTTCTTCCCACCGGGCTGGCTGGATTGTCGTGTTCCGGAAGGCCTTGCCGGCAAAATTCATTGTGCGATCAATGCCTGAAGATTGCTGGATTGAGTATTTTCGGTCGTGCGCACCCATGTTTTTAGCTGGCCGTTCAGTTTCAGAAGGAGCACTTCGAAGTTCTACTGGCTGTTAATATTGGAGCTTGTTTTCTTTCCATGGTGCTGGTGGAGAAGGTCATGAATGCCGAGATCGGTGGAAGAGCAATGATAGTCGGAACTTGGTGGTGAGGTGGAATTGGCTTGGTGCTTCGTGGGTTCAAACAACGACTTGTACGTGGGGGCGACTGCACAGGAGAAGTTCAGAGTTCTATCTTTCATGGCGAAAATTGAAGGTTTGGCCTTAATTGGTTGTGCATGGCAATATTCTTGTTGAAGGCATTGTTTTGAGAGTGAGGAATTTCTTCGGGGTGAAAACCTAAGATCTATGATCGGGCGACAAATCTGACTACACCATGGACGATATCAACGATGGCCATGGTGGTGCTGCTGGTGCGACATTCTGGTCGCGATGTATGTGTTTTTCCTCTCTTACCTTGCACTGCTACTTGTTTCATGTTCAGATCTGATGCATGTGCTTAGTCTGATGTGTGCGGTTAAGTATGCTAGTGCATCTATAATGTTGCTTTCGGTAATTAAACTCACACGAAAATTGCCTAATATTCTAACACTCTCTTCATCAACTCTCTTGTCAGTCATGAAAGATTATTTGCTTTGCTCACAATCTACACGTGGTGTTATATGTTTTTTTGCTCGTTCTTATGACGTCATTTTTCAGATGCTTCCTGTCAAAATTTGGCACCATTATATGTATTGAGATATTTTGGTGACCTTTGTCACACTTTGTCGATCATAGGAGCTTATCAGGGTTGGTTGCTGGTAGATATGTTACTGATTATGAACCTTGTACATTGAGTAACCATATAGCGAGAGAATTTGTTACAATACAACTACGGAGAGACCTTGGACTCTCTCTCTCCCCCGCTACAGTGAGGAGAGGCGATTTGTGCCCCGTCCCGTTCGCAACAGCTCTCCGGCGGCGATTTGCCGGTTTCCCCTCCCTCCGCTGGCCGCTCCGGCGGCAGGAGGGTGGGGAAACCCAGATCTCGTCTGTACATAGCCTAGGTGTGAGTGGGTGGCCGGCCGGCGGCGTCGTGGAGGAGGTGGCACGGCCGATTTGGCGTTTTGTGGAGGCGGGGATCTTCTCCGGTGGTGGTGCTCTGCGGAGTGCGGCCGCGTCTCTGCCTCCTTCCTCGCGCTCGCAGCTCGGCGGAGCTGCGCTGTGCTTCTTCCCCGTGCCGGTTTCCAAGCAGCGGTGGATCCGGTGGTTCGATCTAGTTGAAGAGGAGGATGTGGTGAAGCAGAGCGATGGCGACGACGGCGGTGCTTGGTGGAGGCTCTCCGGAGCTGAGGTTCGTCGACTTCCCGTCCGCCAGGGGACTCCTTCCAATCCAAGGCAGCAGTGGAGAAGCGGTGGCGGCGCGCCAGCGGCACGTCGTGTTCGGCGCCGGCGTCATCGAGGTCCAGAGGAACTTATCTGTAATTTTCTGCTTTGTCTGGGCTTTTCTGTAAGAACCTTGCTTTAATGGATCCTGTTCTTCGTCGCAAAAAAAAATATAGCGAGAGAATTTAGCGATAATGAATAATACTATTTCTTGTTGAATGCTGCATATCTGCTGCTCATCATGCAGTTCTGTATCAATATTAGGGTGACTCCGTCCCAAAGCCAAGGAAGCTGCTACGTTGGAGGCTTGAGAATGAAGGCCATGTTTTTTTTTTCTCGAAAAGAGGGCGTGACCGAGATTGTTCAACAAAGTTTATTATTCTGATATTTTTTTTCTTTTTTTTTGCGGAGAAAAAGCCTCATTAATCAAGGCAAAAGGGTGCTATCCTGATTACAAACTAAACGAGCTTCCTCTGGACCAGAGCGAGGCCAGATTCTGCTACAAGAGTTTACACGACCAAAACGACTCACATTATTAATGTTTCTACTAATATGCCTAAACACGTCACACTCAGCGATTTCATTTGACAAATCAATGCTGCCAGGGTAGACCGACTGGGGCCAGGATCATTGATCATCTGAATTGCTTCGAGACAGTCGGTCTCCACTATGATCGGCTCGTCCGTCCATTGCATGGCCAGCGACAAGCCATGAATGCATGCTTTCAGTTCTGTCTCCAACGGACTACCACAGGGAGTCAAGGACCAGCAAGCTGAGCATGTAATATTACCCGCCGCATCTCGAAGGATCATGCCCGCACCACCAGTGCTTTCCTCCCCTGTCCACGACGCATCAGTGTTGAGTTTAGACCAACCTGGCGGTGGTCTAGTCCAGGATACCCGAGGGGTTGTTGATGATGAGGCCAGGTCAGCTTGCCGCCCTTGCTTCGCTTTGGCGACGTAGCAAATGGTAGATTTCCCCTTCGCTGGGTCTGCCAGAGGGTTTTGCTTGATAACAAGCAGAGAGTCGACGTAGCTGCGGAGGAAGCGCCTCGACACTTCAATTGGTGGCGCAGGTTTGTGATGCACCACTTCGTTACGGACATGCCACGCCCGCCACCAGGTCATCAGCATCATCATGCGCGTTGTCTCTGGCACCTGAACCAGGGCTTGTAAGACCCACTCAGGGCCCGAATTCTTGATGCTCTCCAGCGCCGGTAATGGCCACACCTCCTCCATCGCCCGCCAGAGATCCCTCGCCATGGGACAGCGACAGAGAGCATGGAAGGTATCCTCGCATTCCAAACCACAAACAACACATATATTAGATGTCACAATCTTATGTTTCATTTTTTTCCCAAGTAGGTAGACCATTCGTAGCAACACGCCAAGCAAATACGCGTACCTTCGGGGAAGCAGGGCACCCCCATACCGTGTCCCAGACGGTACGTCGACCGTCCGGTGCCCTGCTCGCGGCGCACAGATTAGTGCGATGAGTGAGTTCCCACGCCAACTTATACGCGCTTTGCACCGAGAAAAAACCCCGCCGATCAGGACCCCATGCAAGCACATCATCCATGTGCCGGGGAGACAAGTTGATCTTCAAAATTTCCTCCACATCAGGAGCCAGGAAGTGTTTACGGATTAGGGACTGGTTCCAGGTACCATCAGTATCAATTAGAGCCCCAACACGGCGGAGACGACAATCACCTTGGGCTGAGATCGGCTTATATGATGGGGGTCTTGGCAGCCAGGGGTCACGCCATATCCGCACTTGACTGCCGTCACCTATTCTCCAAAGGAGGCCTTTCTTCAGTAGTTCGAGTCCATGCGTGATAGCTTGCCAAGTCGATGACGCATTACCTGCAAAAACCGTATCCTCAAGACGTCCATTCGGATAATATCGAGCCTTTAAAACCCTGGCACAGAGGTTGTCTGGCTTGGTGAGAAGCCGCCAAGCCTGGCGTGCCAAGAGTGCTTGATTAAACATCCTGAAATCTCTGAAACCCAAACCACCACACCGCTTAGGGTGTGTGAGAATATCCCAGGATTTCCAATGGGTTTTCCTCTTTCCTTTTTCCGAACCCCACCAATAGTTCCTGACCATGCGGTTTAAATCATCACAGAGGCCTAGAGGTAGTTTAAAAACACTCATAATATATGTTGGGATGGATTGGGCAACAGCCTTAATCAGAGTTTCCTTCGCTGCCTGCGAGGGGAAGGAATCACCCCATTCCATAAACCTCTTGGTCAACCGCACTTGCAAGTTCTGTAGCTTGCCCTTGTTCATACGTCCATGTGGTGTCGGCAGGCCCAAGTACTTGTCCTCAAACTCTGAGCGTTGAAGCTGCAGTGTACTCTTTATAGTCTCTTGAATTGGCTTCGGGCATGAATTACCAAACAAAATTGAACATTTACTAAGATTGACCAATTGTCCTGTGGCACGAGCATAATCCTCCATCACCGCCCCAATGGCCTGAGCCTCCTGCACATCAGCTTTGAAGAACAAAAGTGTATCATCCGCGAAAAGGAGGTGAGACACCCCAGGTGCTCTAGGACACACTCTCACTGGAGTAATAGCTTGCTGATCCACGCTCTGTCGTAGTAGGGCCGAGAGACCATCAGCCACAAACAAAAATAAGAACAGGGAGAGGGGGTCGCCTTGCCGTAGCCCACGCGTCGGTGCAAACGAATCCAAGAAAGCTCCATTGAATTTAACAGAATACCTCACCGTGGTGACACATGACATTATCCACTGCACCCACCGGTGAGAGAAGCCTAACTTTTGCATCGCTTGCTTCAAGAAACCCCAATCAACCCGATCATGAGCCTTTGACAGATCAAGCTTATAAGCACAAAAACTTTTCACTGGATCTTTTTCTTGCTGGATGTAGTGAAAGCATTCAAAAGCAAGGAGGGCATTGTCAGTAATCATCCGTCCTGGTACAAATGCACTTTGGTTTGGAGACACAATCTCATCCAGAATTGGTCTCAACCTGTTCACCAGACACTTCGCTACCACCTTATAAATCACATTGCATAAGCTTATTGGTCTAAAGTCTGTTACTTTCATTGGGTTGTCCACCTTCGGTATTAAAACAATGGTAGCATCATTGACACCGGCTGGCATGACCCCTGTATCAAAAAATAACCTGACAGCAGGGATGATCTCCTCCTTCAGTAACTCCCAATTGCGTTGGAAAAATCTAGCGGGGAAGCCATCGGGCCCTGGCGCCTTCAGTGGACCAATCTGGAACAATGCAGCAGCGATTTCCTTGTCTGTAAAATCTGCACATAAGGTTCTGTTCATATCATTAGTTACTTTTGCATCCAGTAACCCAAGAACTGGACTCGGATCAATAGAGGGATCAGCAGTAAAGATATTTTGGAAGTAATCAGAGATAAGACTACCCATTTGTTGCTGATCTGTATGACTGGTGCCCGCATCATCTATAATCTGTTTCACCCTATTCTTTCGTGCACGCCAAACAGCTCGGCTGTGGAAGAACTTAGTATTTCTATCACCTTCACGAAGCCAATCTATACGTGAACGCTGTAGCCACATCATTTCTTCTCTGTACAAAAGCTCATTCATATGGTCAGACACTTGGCGAATTTCTTCCCTGTCAGCATTCATATGCATAAGTTCCTCCAGCCTCGTGCGCGACTTCTCCAACTCGATTCTAACCCTACCAAATTTCTGCTTACTCCATGCGGACAGATGTTGCATGACCTTCCCCAACCCTGTATGAATCTGACCCAGATTGGCTTTAGGCCCAGCGTCGGCCCAAGCATTTGAAATGTGCTCTGGTAAGCTTTGTTCCCGCTCCCACATCACCTCATACTGTTTACTGCAGGGTTTATGGCCGCGTTCCTCTTCCCTAACACAGTGGAGAATTATCGGGCTATGGTCCGAGCAGGGAGACACCAAGTGCACAACCCTGGCCTCCGCGAAGATATTTCTCCAACTATTATCAGCAACAACACATGGAAACCTAATAAAGCTTGATCACGTGATCCTAGTTGGATTATATATGTAAAAAATGTTAAGTATAAATATGTGAGAAGTATCGTCAAACGACATATTTGGGATTTTGTTATGCCAATCTTTTCTGACAACCTCTCAAATTAGACTTGATAGTGGTCGAATACCGGAAGCAAATTTGGTGTACATGGGCACAAGTGCTCCTAGTTTTTAAAATATTTCAAAGTTGTATTTCTGCGTTCCAAAAAATCATCAAATTTATTCCATGAATAAATAGACATGTTCTGAATACTCGTGCGAAGTTTGGTAGAAATTGCGTTGTATTTTGAGCTATAGGAAGAAAACAAATTTGTAATTGTGTATATGGGCAGAAATTTGTCAAAACATAGTCATTTTTGTATAGCTCAAGATACAACATATTTTCTATAAAATTTCTACCGTACTTTTGGAATGTTTATATGCATGTGCATATATTCAATTTTAATTGTTTTGAAATCCAAAAAATATAATTTTCAGAACTCATGAGCACTGGTGCTCGTGTGCCGAAGACAGTTCCCATCGAATACCAGTCATTAGCAGAGCTACTGGAGGGAAACACATCACTCTAATCTGTGTGGACTACGAGGGGTGATGGCGAATTCCATCGACATAGGTTACCGAGATGTGCTTGGCAACAATATATGAACATTGGGAGCCTCTAAAGCATAGTCGACTTAGAACTAATTAGTTTTCGGTCGATATCACCTTGCCCGAGGATCATGACTTTATTTTGTACGTATAGGTACTTCATTTTTTGGCTGTATGCATCCGTTGTTGCATCCGTTCTGCTATTAAGATGTTGCGTCGTTTCAGAGGTTAAATGTAATTGGTATCTCCTTGATGTTTAAATATTTCTTTATCGAAAAATAGGTACTTCTTTTGTTTTCCTATATCCTATGGGATAAATTTTTTGGGCCTATTAATGCTAGCATTCCTATATCCTATGGCCCTCATGTCATGGTTTTTTCTCTAATGCTACAAAACTCAATTGCACCACCATTTGAAAACTAAAAAAATCTCACTTCCAACACCACTTGTAGCTGAAAAATCTTAGTTGCAATCTCAATCTCACTTACAACTAAGTTGCAACCAGAGAATATCAGTTGCAACCCCCACTTGCAACTAGAGAATCGCAGTTACAACTGCACTTGCAGCTTGAAAATCTCAGTTGCAACATCATTTGGAACTAGAGAATCGTAGTTTCAACCCCACTTGCTGGAAAATCTTATCTACAACGCCACTTGCGATCGAAAAATCTCAGTTGCAACACCAACTGGGTCTGGAAAAATTGATGTAAGAACCCATTTGTAACTGTTAATTCTCAACTACAAGCCACTAGCAACTTCAAAAATCTCAGTTGCAACTCACTTGCAACTATATTTTTTACAGTTGCAACCCCACTAGCAACTAGAAAATCAAATAGCCCATGATAGAGAGAAAAATGACCACATGGCAAGGTGCCTGAATTGCGTTGCAAAAAATATCAACAAAACCAATCAAGCACAAGACTGGACAATAAATCAAAGCTAGCAACCACTAAACCAAGTATCATACATGACCCAAAAAATTAAACAATGGTTTAAGCAAAGGCTAGCCTAACAACACAATGTCTACGACAAAATCAAAGAATTGCTGGACTGACCCACGTCCCGTAAAAACACCAATAAATCTAAGGCCTGAGAACTAGCAAATCTCATAAAGTTTAATAACTACTACCTCTGTTTTGAAATATAAACCTTTTTAAAAAGCGAATTCAGATTTCTAAAAAGTTTTATATTCTTTTTTAGATAGAAGTCTTATATTCTGGAGCATAGTTAATAGTATACATACAATATAATCGAAACATTCATATCAAAGGGTTGACCAAACAAATTATAAATTTAGGCATTTATCGTTTGCTGCGAAACAAGGTCAAGCTAGAACAAAACACACCTCCCAAACAAACTGAATAGTTGAGTTCCGCACTTGTTACATATAATAAGGGATTCAAACTTTTCCATTTAAATTGAGCTAAATCCTATTCGTAGAACTTGAAAATCTTTTTTTGACGATTTTGCTAGTTCTCAGCTAGTTAAGAACTAAGTTCGTGCTCAGTTAAGTTCTACACTTTTCAATTGCATCATGATTCATGCATATGAGTTGCAAGTTGAATTGAACTAGCATTTTTCAGTTGCAAATGAGATTACAAGCGGGGATGCAACTTAGAAAAATGATTCGTACTATTAAATTTGCTTCATGATTTATGCTAGTCATGAGTTAGAACTGATGTTTGATGCCATCATTTAACTGTGACTAAGAACGAGGAGTTAGTTCTAAATCGATGGAGAACTAGTCGCACCTTTTTTCAATCCATGTTCGTTATCAGTAGTAGTTCAAATATGATATGTCATGTTCGTGTTGAAGTGTATAGTATTCGCGTTCAAGTTGCAACAATGCAACTCGATTAAAACAACACTGAACAATAAATCAAAGCTAACAACCATTAAAACAAGTTTCATACGTGGCCCAAAAAAATTAAGCAACGGTTTAAGCAAAGGCTAGACGCCCACTAAAAAAACAACAACCTAACAACACAATGTCTACGACAAAATCAAAGATTTGCTGGACTGACCCACGTGCCGTAACAAACATCAATAAATCCAAGGGATGAGAACTAGCAAATCTCATAAAAATTAATAACTACTACCTCTGTTTCGAAATATAAGCCTTTCTAGAAAAGCAAATTTAGATTTCTAAGAAGTCTTATATTCTGGAACATAGGTAATAGTATAGATACAATATAATCGCAACATTCATATCAAAGGGTTGACCAGAAAAATTTATAAACTTAGGCATTTATCATTTGTTGCGAAACAAGGCCAAGCTAGAACAAAACACACCTCCCAAACAATCTAAACTAGCTGATACCCCGCGCGTTGCTGCGAGATATTAGTGTGACAATCTGATTAGATGAGAGATGCACACTACTTATGGAATGAGAAAAAAAGGATAAAAGAAGATAAAATTTAGTGAGCCCTAGAGTTTTATTCCATCTAGCGATCATACATATAAGATGGAAATAAGTGTACCACATATTCAATGTTGGAAATCGTTTGAGCGGAAACTTTCTTGTTCATTGTTTAATAATTTGATCGAAACACAAATAGAAAATGCAGGATCGATCAGGCAAGAAAGAGAAGATAATGTAAAGAACTGGTACAATTAGTAAAACTTTCCATCATTGTCACTGCTCCACATAATTTTTACCTCGAATGTACCTTAGAACAACATAAGAGAAGGTCATCACTTACACCAACTTACATTAAGTAAACATTACATATAAATTCATGTTCATATCTCTGCTTGCTCATATCAGATCTGAAGATCACCAAAACGAAGCAATATATGCTGACTTTATGTTTGTACAGAGGTGGCGAAGTCCAAAACAGATGGTGGTTAGTCATTAGGAATTTCTATTTGTACAAAAAAAAGGATGTAAAATATGCAACCTCCAACTCTATCTTGCCTCTATGCAAGGATCTTTGAGCCATTTTTAGACGATTACAGCGAGTCCAACAGCCTACTTCGGTACTGCCATACATGGAGGTCTTGTCACCAATGAAAAAAGAAGGCAAGACGACCTGATATGCTAATTGTGAATACTTCTAAGAGAAAATGCTAATAGAAAATAATTAGGAGCAGAAATGGGTGACATGCTGTTTGCCTTACCATTGGCAATAGCCTTTTTCATAGACTTGTTCTAATCAGCGAAGACAACAATCAGGTTATGGAGAGTACAGTTTGTACACAAAATCCTACTGAATTGCAACCTTCATTCAGTATAGATAATAATTCAAGATATTAGAAATGTGTCAATATGTGTACAATACAATGATCAGTCACAAAAAGCTTTACGAACAAATTAAAATAAAGGGAAATTGTTAGATCAAACATTATTAGAATCCTGCCCATACATGTAGAACATAAGGATCAATCAAAAAGAACTATATGGCGGAATTAACCTCGGGACAAATTAGTGGAAAGAAATAAGCTCAAAAGAACTTCATCTGCCTGATGCAGCTACTTAGATAATGTTCCCAGGACTTGAACTTTGAGAAATACTCCTGCTTAGAAGCAAATCGACAGCAAGAGCAACAGTTTTATAGAGAAATATTGAGCTAGAGGAATTCAAAAAAATTACATATTAAATATTTACAATATCCAGACTGTTAATTGTACATCCATGCACAAAAGGAACTTTTATAAATGAAAGAATATTACTGTTGACTTGAAGCGCTTCATCTCAAATTGAGGTATCTACGAAATGGCAACCAAGACAATAACATACGTCACCGATGTATGTGATCCTGCAAAAAGAAAGTTATTCCAAAGAGAACATTAAACGTGAGAGCAAGAGGCTACCTTACTAAAACCAAGCAAGTTAACTGGCTTCAGGCTCTAATACAATGTGAGTAGCAAAAGACAATCGTACCTGGAAATGTTCAGATTGCTTGTGAGACAAATATCAGGCTAAAACGGGCAACATAGCTGCACTTAAAATCCATAGATTGAGCAACGAACAACAGAGATTGGTAGGGAATAAATGGATTTAAGAGAACAACCTGCAGGCTTCTTTTGTTTCAACCAATAAGAGGTCAATGGATTATGGATGCATCTGACAGTACGTGGAGGAAACTGCAAGGAAGAAGCTTGGTGGTCCTCGTAGCGGCAACCAGAGAGAATGGCACCTGCTAGGGGAGGGGCATCAGCAGAAGCACATGTCAGGAGGGGATCGACGGTGATGCTCCAGATCATAGCGAAGTGAAGGATCATGGTGAAAGCAGCCGTCTCAAGGGGAGAATGGGATTCGGTGGAGAAAATGAAGGGGGGAAGAAGATGAGGAGGAGTTAAATAGTGGAAGAGATAAAAGAGAAGACGCCCAGTTAACTCTGAAATTTAATGTGCGACAATTATTTGCTTTCATTCGGGTTTGGGTGGAGAAGGTGAATGGGAGGAGACAAGGCGGAAGTAAATAGTGGAGGAGATAAAACAGAAGACGACCTGCTGCATAGACTCTGACATGCATATAAGTATGTGGGACGATTATTTGCTTTCAAAATCTATACCTAATAATAAAGGGAGAAGCGTTTCCTCGGTTTGGTCCGTATGATCTAAGGTTTCTGCCAAAAAGTTTCGTCAACGCTTTTTTTTGGACCGTTTTGCCCTCCCACCAAAATACATATTACATCAATTGGCATAGTACCGGTTCGTTTGGTTCTTTGCTTTTCTTCCTCCACCGCGTCCGTTTCCACACGGCACGAGCAAGGTCACGGCAAAGGCCGGAGGCGGACGTGGCCGACCAATTGGAGTGCGGCGGCGCGGCCCGCCATATCCCGGCGCAGCAGCGTCGCTCGCCGCGGGTCAACGCCGGCGTCGGAGGCTCACGGAATCTGCAGGGGCGCGGGCGCACGCAACTCGCCGCGTCCACATCCCGCGAGCAGAAGAAGAATCAGGCGCTTCGTCTTGACATATCCCGGGCCGAGATGGCCGCCGCGCCAGCGTCCTCCGTCCCTGTCCTCTGTATTTCCTGACCCCCACCTCTGCCTGCAACCCCGTATGCTCCTTCCCTCCCGCCTCTGGTACTGCCAGGTCCTGCTGTGCCGGCTCTTCTCCTGCTGCGGGCCGAAGCCAGAGCGTCGCCGCACCAGGTGGGAGTGGGTTCTGCGCATCTCGGTCACCTACAACGAACGCGGGCAAGAGGGGTGCGCCGCGACGGGGTGAGGTTGAGGACGCCCGTGACGGATGGCGCGTCTAGCGGCGAGGACGGCCTGGGAACAGCCGGCGCGGCTTGGGCACGGGAATGGAGCGAGGTCGTGGTAGACATAGAAGCGGCAGGAAGTGAGGTCGCCTGGATGTCGATTGGATTTCTTGCAGCTCCTCTACAGGATCTACTCTGATTAGTACTACTAAAATAGCAGCAACTGGACAGTGCTCCTTGTGACGTAGGGGAGAGATTGCGAGGATAAGGTTTGGATGGGTATTGTCGACTTCCGCACGAAAGCAGCAACTGTTAATCTAGAAAAAATAAACTTTTAATATGATGTCAAATTGTGGCATTTATTTAGGCAAACTTATTTTTTCTTTTATTTCATTTGTCACTATTTTCGTCGACCCATATAGACGCTGGCTGATTTTTTTTTTCAAAAATCCGCTAATATATTAATAATCATCAAAAGTATTACAAACACCTCCAAAATTAATAAACATTGTCGTATATGTTGAATGCAACACATTATAAAATAGATGCCACACACTCGGCTTTCGATTTGTTATCTGCATGCCTCAGCTTACACTATTCCCTAGCCCGATGGAGGCGAAATACTTCGTGGAGTAGGTTAAGGCGGCGATGACACCGCAAGGATCAGCTCGTATTAGCGCCCATACCTGTCGGAAGAAACATGCGACCAAGTCGGTGGTGGTGTGCCGAACCACCATGCAGTTTCATAACGTAATCTCACTAATCTTGATGCACTTAATCTAATGACTGAGTGACTGAGATTTAATAAATCTAAGGTGCCTGATTTCCAACAATTCCTTATAGTTAAACTATAATAAGAAGCCAACGATTTATTCGTCTTCATTTTCTCTTCTTAACGCCAACGGTATATTGATATGGTATGTACGGTGTAGTGCGATCGAATCGGCGGGTGAATGAGCCAGTGAAGGCCCACCTAATTGTAGTTCATTAATGGGACAAACATATACAAAAAAAAGCATAGGCAGTGTGCCACGGTGGCATATTACTGATGGACTTTTAGAATTGATTACGATGGTGACCAATTGGAAAAGTGTCAACACAAATACTTTACCGGATAATTTGAATGTTTTTTTATCCCGGTGCAACGCACGGACACTTTTACTAGTAAAAATAAAAACTGAATGCAATATAATTTGTTGAGGTGGCAGACTTGCTGAGGTGGATGATTTGCATGTCAAGGATGAGGTGGATAGGCTGCATGTAAAGAGAAATGAGATCACCTATTAAGAATAGAAAGATAGTTGAATTCGGCACTTATTACGTACAACAAGGGATTCATACTTTTTTTCTCATTCCACTTACATTGAGCTAAATCCAATCGTAGAACTTGAAAATCTTTTTTTAACGATTTTGCTAGTTATCAGCGCTCATTCTACACTTTTCGATTGCATCATGATTCGTGCATATGAGTAGCCAGTTGATCGCAACAGAGATTTTTTTTTTTCAATTATAAGTGGGATGCAACTCAGAAAAATGGTCAGCACTACTAAATTTGCTTTGTGATTCATGCTAATCGGGAGTTGCAATTGAAATTTAATGATATCAACTAATTGTGACTAAAAACGAGAACGAGTTACTTCTCAGTCAATTGAGAACTAATCGCACCTTTTTTTTTTAAATCCATGTTCGTTATTAGGAGTAGTTCAAATCTGATATGTCATGTTCGTGTGTTGAAGTGTATAATATTCGCTTGCAAGTTGCAACAATGCAACTCGATTGTCCAAAGGAGAACTTGTATGCAGCAGAGACCAAAGTCAAACCATGGAAAATGAAATGAACACGCAACGAGCAATATTCTCCACGCTACGAAATAACCCACGATTATCCCGTGAATCCTGACCGGCGCAGCTCCGCAGCCAGCGATTACTCCGGGCCCGCAGCGCCGGAAGGAAGGCAAAATTTAGACCACCCAAACCCGGGACCAAATCCATTCTCCGGTGGTTCAAACCCAAAGCAGCTCCCTTTCTCCCCATCCCCCCGCCGGCGCCACCGCCACCGCCACCGCCGCCTCGCGACGATGCTGCTGGTCAGCCAGGCCGCGAACGGCTCCCTCTCCGCGCGGCGGCTGCCCTCCAAGCCGCCCGCCAGCCACCGGGGCGCCAACCCCTACCCACTCTTCGCCAACCCCCGAATCACACGCCGCCGCCTCGCGCTCTCCGGCGCCGACGCGCCCCGCCGCGCCTCGGCGCAATCCCCTCCCCCCCGCGCCGCCGCGGGCGAGGGGCCCTCCGGCTCCGCCGCCGCCGCCGAGGACCCGGTCCTCGTCGGCGTCAATGACGACCGCGTGCCCCTCGAGGGCGTCATCCAGGTCGAGAAGCCCGGCGGCGCCGACGCGCAGGCCAAGCTCGTCTCCTACGCGTAATCCCATCCACCCCCACCCGCCATTCCCAGCTTCGGTCTTAGTCTCATTCGGTCTCGGTTCCTTCGCTGACGCGTGGGTTGCGTGCGCTCGCAGGAAGGTGGGGCTTTTGGCCGGAGGGGATCTGCTTTGCCTCCTGGTCTTCTCCGCGATAGGAAGGTTGAGCCATGGCCTACCCGCCCTTGACGCTGAGACGTTCAAGACGGCCGACCCGTTCATTGCCGGTCAGAGAAACGTGGCCGCCTCTCTCTCTTTTTTTCCCCTTCGCTGCTCATCTGTTGGACGGAGGCGTTGCTCACAGAATCGGGTCTTCTGCAGGTTGGTTGCTCAGCGCCTACTTCCTCGGTGGGTTTGGAGATGAGGCCAAAGGGAGCAATGGTGTGGGGAACGCTGTAACTGTTGCAGCCAAATCCTGGGCTGTTGGGATTCCGGTAATTACTATCTCCCATTCATGCTCAAAAAGAAAAAGATCTCCCATTATCTCTTAAATTGAAAACCCAAGCTAGACCTTTAATTGGAACAGACATTACATATATATCCTGGGCTGTTGGAACAGACATTACATGTGGATTTCGTAATGTTTATTTATAGGTTGTGATATATTTATGAGCACTGCACACCCATCTGCAAACTGACAATTAGCTGCTGCGGTTTTGCCTGTTAGTGCCATGTTCCATCAATCAAATCCATCCTGCTGAACACGTGCTCTATCGTAGATTCTCCATAATTCATTATGCTGGATACATTGAGATGTACCTTTATCAATACAACCATTGTATGCATAATGAAAATCGTTAATTAGGTAATATGGCGGCTGTTTTCTTCTTGTTACTGCTGAAAGATATAGTGGAAAATCAGCCCGCAGAGATAGCATGCCTTGCCTCAATAATTTCTTGTGAAAAGAAAGGTGGGTGTTCTTTTTTGTGTTTAGGTTGTGCGATTACTTTTTTTCTTCTATTTTTCTAGTTTCTTGTAGTGTCAATGTTTTTTGTGAAAGGTAAACTTCAAGCACAATCTGTGATTGGTATCATAACTAAAGAAGCATACCATGATGACATGCTGTGCTTTTGAGTATTTGTCGGTTTGCCCAGCCAGTCTTTTGGTGTTAAGTCTCCTAGTAGGCTAGTAGTAACAATTCAGATCATTTTCTAAGAGTTTAGACATTTGTGCCAAATAACGCAAGATGTAGGCCATGAGTTTTTTTTGCCTCATTGAGTGTTGAACTGTGCATAATATTATTAGATTTCCGTGAACTACTGGGCATCCAACGAAATCGTATATAAAAGGTAAGGTGGCCATTCACACATTTTCCACTACCATCTCGAGTAAAAAATTGTGCATGTAAACCTAATGTGCGAAGTTTATCATAGTCTTTTGAAGCTGGAGAGCCACTGTTAACTTGCGCAAGTCTGCATATGCATCTATGTGTGTTGTGAACTCTCTAAAAATGTGCATAGTCATTTGCCTTATTATGTGATTGTTTCTTTACACTTCTTTGCTTGATGACTTCATTAGCGTAGAAGTATCTGATGATGATGTGTCTGCTGGTGTTCAATGTCTGGTACTGACTTCGATTTGCTCTCTCCTCTCAGTTAGGAATTGCCATTCGTTCACTGGCCTCTGGTCATATTCCACAAACTCCTTTTATCTTGGTGGCCATGGGAAGCACTGGGGTCTTGTTAACTGCATGGCGTGCTCTGGCTTCCCAAGTTCTTTCTACTGGACAGAAGAAGGATGATGTCTACAAAAAAGGAAACCCTTTTGAACTTTTTGAGGTTAGATTTTTTTTAAACAATTACAACAGCATCGGTGATTTCATTTAGATTTTTTTTTTTTTTGCATAAAAGGCCATTTTAGCTTAAAATTTCTCCTAAACGTACTGTAGCATGATTCCTTCGTCTATTGATAACCATGACCATGCAAATGCTCCATCCTTCCCAAGGTGGCTTCTTTAGGTCTGATGATTGCAAACAACTCAGTGATAATAGGAAGCTACATTTTATTTGTTAATGTGTGTTGTAGGTCGGCATTTACGTTTAGTGGCCTGTGTTATCAATTACTGTACCATGTAAGAGTATTATTGCAATTCTGTCGAAATATATAAAGTAGTTGTCAATTATGGGTTGCAAACATGGCAACAATTTTGTTTAACATAAAATAGAAGCTTTGCTGCCTAAAACTTGACAGTTCCTCCCCATGATCATTTTGATTTAAACATATCATGAATGGACATTTTCATATTGTAGCAATTTAGAAAATGTCCTGATAAAAGAAATGTGGTGATGATGATTGGACTATCTGCTTATTCGTTAGGAAAAAACTACGAGTATGTACTATTCAAAGGCTAAATGTTTCTTGATTTCAGTTAAAAAGTCATCTTCTTTGCTCCCATTGTAAATTGCTTTCCTTCACTCACGGATACTGGCAGGTTGAACTTTCTTGAAACAGTTAGGAGAAATGCTAAAACCTTTTATCCTTGCAGTTGCTCACATCTCTGGTGCGGAGGTGGTGACACCTGAAGCTCGGACGGGCGATGGTTGCCACTGACCAGGCGACCACTAGGTTCAACAATCTATGGTGTAAGTACAATTTTGAAGGTGAAGATGGCCGTATTAGAACATAGTTGGAGGACAGGCAGGGCCGAATTCTTTGATAAGATCAGAAGAGGCCATGCCACATATGTTAATATTAAGATGTAGCTGATCAACAACTTATGATCATGTATGCAGTTTGACCCAATAAATCTTCTAACGAATAAACTGTGCCTCTTGATCTTGAAAAATGTCTCTACTTGATTGTGAGCACGTGAATATATCAGCCTGGGATTCCACTGGTATGCTCACTCTTTCATGAATATTTGACATGTTTCCACATGTTCTCTACTCATTCATGTAACATTCCTTTATCTTTCCCAATGCATAATTTCTCAGTTTATACCTATCAAATACAGCAATGTTTCCTCAGAGACAGGAAACTACAACGATATTGTGGCTTCAGTGTAATTGTAGGATATCTCTCATTGCTGGAGAACATCTCAAAATTAATTGACGACAATATTGTTTGTACAATATAATTGCAGGGAACGCTTCTACTATATATATCCAAAAGAAGAAGCAAAACGAGAAGAGCATGATCTTCATTTTTCAGATTGTAGTTGTTAGTAAAATGCTACTTCTACGCAGTAGCATTTTAGATGGAAAAACAGACGGCAACCCAACTACTTCTACGCTAGTTGCTACCGGCGGGTCTAGAACTCTAGATGCCGCCTCTGAAGAAGGGCTCGCCGAGGAAGGAGCTGGAGTAGGTGCCGCCGCCGTTGGGGAAGAGCGTGAGGAGGCAGACGACGGCGAGCACGAAGCCCCACGCGTAGCGCTCGCTGCCGAGCGGCGTGATCTCGTCCTGCGCCGGGATCTCCTCCCCGCCACGGATGAATGTGGCGAAGAGCCCCCACGCCAGGCACAGCACGCTGCCGCTGATGGCGCCCACTCCCAGCAGCAGCGACGTGCCGAACGACAGCAGCGCCGCCGTGCTCCGCCCGAACAGCGCCTGCGCGATCCGGCCGCCTTCCAGCCGCCCGATCGGGAGCAGGTTCAGCGATGTCACGACGATCCCCAGCAGCCCCGCGAACGCCAGCGGGTCCACCGGCACGCCGACGCCCTCCACCGCGTTGGGCAGCACGTTCCCGAGCTCGTCGGCGTACGGCCCGATCACCAGCTGCACGAACGACAGCAATGGGTTGTTGTAGAAGAACTCCGGCCGTATGAACCTGCCGCCGCGAAAAAACGTCAGAGCTCTACTTTACTTTGCTAGTATTTACAATGGCGAGATGTAAGGTAGATGAACTGCTACTTACAGGGCGTTCTCGCCGCCGTTGAAGCTGCCGTCGACGATGAACGCCGAGACGGCCAGCACCACCGACGTCAGGTACGCGCTGGCCGTGCGGGCCACGGGGATGTCGAACAGGGCCTTCTTGTTCGGCAGCAGCGACTCGTAGTTGTTCATCACGCCGAGGCACCCCGTCCAGTTCGATGGCACCAGCAACGACGGGCTCAGCTTCACGCCGTACTTGGCCGCCGTCAACCTCGTCGCAATCTGACACGTACGAGTTTGTTATTCATCCCAAGATGATTACAGCAACGGGGAATAAGCAAGAGAAGATTAATCTGCAGATGCATATATGCAGGAGATTGAATATAGGTGTAGTACCTCGGATACGCCTAGGATGGAGAGGAAGCCACCGAAGAGAGGGAGGACGTCGGAAACGTAGTCGTCGAAGGACGCGCCGGGCTTGAGGAAGAAGCCGCTCATGAGAGCTATGGTCCCGAACGTCGTCACGGCCAGCGCCACGGCGCTCAGGTAGCCCCATGGCGTGCTCAGCTTGGTGACCTCGAGCTGCAGCTCGATCTCTGCTTTCGGCTGCACCATGCATACCTGAACCAAATGCCGTTTGTCAGTGTCAGTCATGCTAAAGGGAAAACATTTCAAGTCTGCATTGCAACTCACAAATGGAGTGCAGTTGATTAGATGGTGATCACACACTGGGCACGAGATACTTAATGATAATAACCTGCTTTGTGATGTCGTCGTTCCTCTCCTCCATGAACCACAGGGTGACCTCTGTCCCGGCCGTCTCGGCGATCTTTTTCTCGAGCTTCGGCCTCACCTCCTCGATCGGCTTCCTCAGGTTGCCGATGAAGATGCCACCGTCGCCGAACCTCCGCACGTCCACGGCGAAGAACGTGTCGTACCCGAAACAGCTCTTCAGCTGCACCATTAGACCAGAGATCATCAAACCTTCACCACTTTACATCTCCAATTCAGTGTTCAACTGAATTTTTCCCAGTTAGGCAGTTAGCTAGCAGAACAAGTGATGATACCTTGTTGAGGTCGAGCGCCTTGAAGGTCTTCTCGGCCTCCTCCAGCCTCTGCTTCTCCCGCTCCAGCGTGTTCTTGATGAACCCTCGGAGCAGGCCGGAGACCGGGCTGGCGTCGGGCTCGCGGTCGAGCTCCCGGAGCTTCCGGTCGGCGCGCTGCTTCTCGAGCTTGATGGCGGCCTCGATGGAAGGGTTGCCCATGAACTTCCTGAATTCCTCGTCCGACCTCCAGTCCACCTCCTGCTGCTCCTCCCTGCTCTTCCTCTCGCCGTCCTCACCATCACCTCCTTCCTGATGATCTCCTCCTCCTACGCTGGCATGATGAGAAGATGCCTTCGCCTCCTCGACCTTTTGCTCGTCAGGAGCCACGGCAATGGAGGAAGCTCGCCGGTTCTCCGTCGCCTGCTCTTGCTGCTCCTGCAGCGAGCACCTGACGACGGACCTGTTCCTGACAGGCCTGACATGGACCCTGTGAAGGTTCTTGCAGAAGCTCCTTGATACCGCTGCGCTTCTACTACTGCTTCTGCCTCTGCACACGATAGATGCCACGAGAGAAGTGGAAGCCATTGGCGGCGAGCTGTGGAGCTCGGTTTATGGTGCCTGCTGCTTGTTCGGTCTGGTGCTTCAGTTTCGGTGTGGAGAGCTTGGGAGTTCATGGCGGAGCGCTTAAAATGGTTGGGAAGGAGGAGGATGGCGAGAGTTCTAGAAGGTTGGAGAAGGCGCCCGGAGGAGTCGTGAAGAATGCGACGGCCGGAGCTGATGAGGTGATCGATCGAGTAGTGGCGGGTGGCGGGTGGCGACGAAGGAGGTGAAGGCCCCCGGCTTATCCAATTGGTCAGGACGATGCACACTTGGCGGCAGCTCGGCTTTGTAGGCAGGAGTGGAGGAAATGTATCTAAATGCGTTTATTAACTAGATATACAAACCGGGAAAACACCAAAATCTCCCTCCCGGGCTGCTCACGCGGGCGGCTCCGGAGGGCACCCCTTCCCCCAACCAGAAAACCTAGATCCCGAGCTGCTCCGGCCGCTGCCGCCGCCGGCGCCGACGGTGGTGGCGGCGCCTGGCCGCCGAAGGTGGAGGGCATGGTGGGGCGGGCTCCTCTCGTCTTCTCTTCGCGTGGAGAGGGGCCGATGCGGAGGCCGCGGCGGCGGGTGGCGGCGGCAGGTGGCGGCGGCGGGTGCCGGCGGCGGGTGGCTGGTCGCGCGGATGCGTGTGGCGACGAGCGTCCTGCCGGTCTGCGAGGTGCGGCATCTGGCCGCCGGCGGCGCTCGGGCCCGATCTGGGCCGGGCGGGCCGCTGCCGTTCGCGACCGGTGGGGAGGCGTCCGCTTTGATCCGCGTCGTGGTGCCTGTGTGCTGGAGCTCGTGGAGCTCGCACCAGACGGGCCCGATCTGGGCCCTTGTCGCTGCTCTGCTTCGCGGCCGATGCGGGCAAACTCCGTCGCCACGCAGGATTGTGGTAGCTAGGCCAGCAGCACGACGGGCTGCTGGGTGGTGCTGAAGGCTGGCTACGACACCAAGCTCGCCGTTTCGCGCTCGTCTCTCTTCGGTGGCGTCCTTTGCCGATGATGGCTCTTTCCTTCCATTCATGTGGGCAGCGGGGTTGAAGTCAGGGCTGGAGAAATCTTGGGTTGTTGCGTACGACGGCGACGCCCGCGGGCGCCGTTACCTTCTTGAAGGCGTCGTCGACCGCCCCCCCTTTTTCGTTCAACCCTTTCTCGGGCACCAGGGGAAACCCTAGATCCATTTGTTGGATCAGACAGTGGTGCCACTTCGGTGACATCCCCTTGTTGGAGGCTCTGTCGAGGTTGTCCCGGGAGCCCCACGACGGCGGTTGGAGCTAGAGGTGGCCGCTACTCTGAGCATGGTTCTTCGGAGTGCTATGTACCCTTCGTCGGCGCCTAGTCGACGTTGCGTCCTCTTGGTCAGGTCAGGTCCTGCCGCCCTCCCGCCTCTTTTGGGAGGGCCGTACGTCGACGTGTACCTCCCTAGAGTTTCTGTCGTTCTAGGTTTCCTGCTATGGTTGCTGCGCACTTTGGTGACCTTGTGCCCCTTTGCCACGCCTTTGTTGGCCGGTGGTTGGGCAAGGCGGGTGCTTGTAGTGTGTTAGTTTGGGTGTGCGTTGTAAGCCGGAAGGCACCATTTGTTCGGTTTTCGGTCCGGTTTCCCACATAAACTGGACCATGGTTTTCTCTTGTAAGCTTAATACAATGACGCGCAGCTCTCCCGCGGGTTCTCGAAAAAATTAACTAGATATATCTATACATAGACAAAGTGAAATCAATTACTTTAAATTAGAGGGGATAGTACTACAGTTTTCTTAAGTCAACTGAGATTTTCTTAAGTCACTTACAAAAGCGTTTTGAGTTGCACTTTTCTGTTAAAAAAAGTGTAATTGCATTTTTCTAGCAGAAATATGTAACTGGACCGAGTTACACTTTTTTAAAATGCAGTTGAAAGTCTCAATCAACTGAGACATAGACACACCCATAGTACTACTCATACCAATCAATGCTTCATTAAAAATAGCGTGTAAAAAAATTATGACAGCCTACTCCAAACTGTATACACGCTATATTGTGCTAATATGGTGCTATATTTTATTTGCGTTAAAAAATACCAGGTATAGCTAAAAAAAATAAAGAATTTGAGAAAGAATGAAGCATATAGTTAAAAAATGTCCACATGCATGGCCACAATAAAAAATGTCAATTACTTTCTCCTTTCTAAATTAGGATGCCTATAATTTTCAGTCAAAGTTAAACTTTTTAAAATTTGACAAACTACATACAAAAAATATTGACATCTAAAACATTAAATGCACATAATATGAAAATATATTTTATGATAGTTCTAAAAATATTAATTTGGAATTATAAATGTTGAGACTTGTTTCTATATAGTTGATCGAACTTTGAGAAGTTTTGACTTTATCCAAATATTATAGGGGTCCTATTTTGCGATAGAGGGAGTATTAACATCCCACAACATATAGGAAGCAAATTAATTACTCCGTATTAAGGATCATGGATGGACATTCTTTCGATTAAGAAGAGGAAACATCAGATTGCAGATCATTAGCACAACAAATTAGGAAGGGAGTAAACTAAAAGAAAACTAACATGCTACAGAAAGCATGTAAAACAGAAACCAAATATAAAAACATCTCGGGATGCCTCCCGTAAAGCGCTTTCTTTACAGCCATATAGCTAAGCTTACTTATTTGTTTGAAGTGTTATGGAAATTATGTGGTAGCATACATGCTACCTCCTTCTTCCTTGAAAAGTGTTCCATACATTTCTTTTGAGGAAACTGAAACTTAACATTCCCTTCTTTGGAATCAGTGATAGCTCATGTTGTTCTTAGAAAAGGTCTTCCAAGTATAATAGAATTAGAGATATTTCTCCCCATGTCCATAACAATGAAATCAACAGGTACATATGTCATATGCAATTCAACCATTACATCTTTTAATTTTCCTATGGCTATTTTGGTTGAATCATCATCAAGTAATAAATCAATAGAGCAACATGAGCTAGATCCTAGATCATATTTTTAAGATTCAGTAATCCATATAGCTCTTTCGATATGACAAAAACACTAGATCCTAGATCAAGAATGGCATGATGTGTTTCTTTGTCAATATATATTAAAATCTTGGAGATCCACACATCCCCAAGCTTAGGTGGTATCATGGCCTCATTATTATACCTCTGAATCTTTTCTTTAATCACATAGTTAGCAATATAGGAACCAAAACTAGCTTGATTAACATTGATAGTGGGATCTTTAGCAAATTTATCAAGTAAAGCAATCAATTTATTCAAGCTACATTTATCAAGATAAAAGAGTGGTTCCCTAGCTTCACTAAACATCTTAACTTCTTCAATTTTGTTTTCCCTATTATTTAATTCCAAATTTTCATGCCTATCATCAAATTTCTTATATTTTTTACTTCTATGAGGAAACCATCTAGCATAACAAAAGCATTTTGGGCTGTTAAATTCATAAAGCTACGCCCACTTTGATTATCAAGATACATTTTACAGGTATTTCCCAAACCACTATAGAACAAATATATTAGCATCCAATCTTTAAAATGACTTTCTGTTCCGTATGCAAGCCCTCTAAATCTTTCCCAAGCACTTAATAAAAGTTCAATTTTATTCTGCTTAAAGGAAGAAATGATTTCTCTAATATGGCTTACAATTTTAGGTGATCCAAATCTTTCTACAAAGACAACTTTAAAATTAAACCAAGAATTAAAGTTTCCATGTGGCCATTTTAAAATCCAATCTAAAGCTTTACCACTTATCATTGTTTTGCATTTATCATTGTTCCATAGGGAGTAAGGAAAAAAGTTTAACTTTGATAATATTATTGTTTGTATTCCTCACATTAAGAGTTTTGCACTTATCATTGAATGTTTTTAATTGTTCCATAGGTCAATCATCAGGTCTTCCATAAAAATGATGTTCATAAATAAATTTGACTACTTTAGGATCAATTTCAAAAGACTCAATAGGTATATCATTATCTTGAGGAAAATTCTTCACACTAAAAGGCCAATGAGTCCTTCTTTCCATGATTTTCAGAAGAAAGTTGCTACTACTTTTTATGTGTTTTTCAATTTTTTAAGAAAGAGAACTAACAAGAAAAAACTAAAAACAAGCAAACAAAGACTAAAAACAAGACAAATAAAATATGATGCAAAATCTAAAAGAGATAGGAGATCTCACAGTGATGTTAGCTCCCCAAGCTTTGGTGAGACACGGCGCCAGATAATACTCTGTTGCTATGGGAGTTGGCAATCTCTGTGGTTTGACTCTTCTCAGTTCCCCGGCAACTGCGCCTAAAAGTAATTTTGATGATGGCTACTAGCAACACCAAAAAGATCTTGATACGTTGGAACTCCAAGTGCAGAGTGTTGTATCAATGGAGTATCTTCCCCACACAAGGGTGACTCGAGGGTTTATGTCGAACTCTCGGGGAACTCGATGAAAGAGCATCCTCTTCTCTCTTCTTCAAACAATCCTGCAAGTAAAATAAATGCATTGTGTCCTCAACTCCACCAGGTGGTTGTGAAGTACAAAGTTTCGTGTAAGTAAATAAAACAAGTAGTAAACTAGACTAGATAAAATAACTAAGTAAAATTGTAAAGAGATTGATCGTCTTTTGTGTTTTGGATGCAAATAAGAAAGGTAAATATTTTTGTATTTTCGGATTAAAATAGTGCAGCAAATAGAAAACAAGGTAAATGCAATATAAAGGTGTTTCTAATGATAAAGATTAAACCGGGGTTCATGGGTTCACTTGACTATTCTCTCTTAAAGTTGTGGTTGACAAAAAGCAATTCATCAATGAGATATGAAGGTACGAATAATATTATATGTAAGATCAGAATTAATATGGGCATCACTTCCTAACATAGAGATGATGAAACACATCTCTCTTATACTCCACAAGAAAGAAACTCCATCCCTCTTGTATTAAGAATTAACTGAGCATAGCAATAAGTACTTTGACATGATGTTTGAATATCAGATATGCTACCTTGAACAATGAAGATCATCATTACTGTCACATGATGGACATAGCACATGCATTCACTTTATCCCTAGTGGGGTAGCAAAAAAAAGGTAAAAACCATAATAGCTCTTGGACATATTGTCACTATCCAATCACTAAAACCATGCTACCCAATCTAACACACACATCACCCCACACATGCTCTTGCATATAAGTTTGATCAGAACAAATACTTAAGAACGGGGTACATAATACGCATCTATCAATACATCTCACCATATAATAAGATCAGATCTCATAAAACAATATCATAGAATAAGGATCCACCGCATAGGTATTACAAATATGACCATAATCATGATAGGCAGCTCATATGGCACTAAGTACTATGAAGAACATGAGAGAAATAGATCAATCTACTGCCACAAACCCATAGTACGGAGGTGAACTACTCCCTCTTGATCATGGCGATGATGATGAAGACGTTGGAGAAGGTGGAGATCCCTCCGGCGGTGATCCCGACGGAGTTTCCCCCTCCAATCTTCTTTCAGCAGCCTCTGGTTTCATGTTTCTGTCTTTCTGCGCTACTCTCCTCCCGAGAACTCTTCGGGGTCATATATATATATATATGTTTTTAGGGCAAAATGCGTCAATTCGCAAAAGAATCAGAGCAAACAGGCGACCAACGGCTGAATAGAGGTGGTTGGCGCGGCCAGACTTTTGGGTCGTGCCACCTATGCTCGTTCAGCCCTCAATCCGCTCCAGATGTGCTTCCAGGGTCCATGTTGTTCCTCCCGATGAAAAAATGATGCTCCAAAAATCCCAGCTCAATTTGACTCTGTGTAGATATTTGAAAGTGAAAAATACGCGAAATACAATTTTCCTATTATGGAGGGTTATAAACCAAATAAAGGGGATCATTGGTAAATCCCCGTAAATCAATGTAAAACATGGTATTATCATCATATATGTTGCAAATATGTGAGAATTTAATATGATAAAGGAAAAGTTCATGTATCCATTTTGCATGCATCACTGTCCTTGAAGATGCAGCTGGGGCAGCGTCTATGGGATGGCCATGGGCGGTGGTCGGGGCGGCACTCCCCGGCAAGGTGGAGGCTACCACGCCCAGGGGTGGAGGCATGTTGTAGGACTAGGTTTCCAGCTTAGGCACGTCGTCCTGTGGCGGCGTGGTGGGGCGTGGGGCGGCGCGGCTGGTGGCGGGGTGAGGTGGAGGCCAACGGCTAGGGCAGCGTCGGCCCTTGGTGGTTGATGCCGGCGGCGGTGGGGTCAGGTCATGATCCGGGCCCAAATGGGCTTGGCAGGCCGCAGTCTCGCGGCTGTCGAGGGCTGTTGTGCGGCCTGCTAGCTCCTGCACGCTTCCTAGGGTCGTTTGTTCTGCTGGCTTTTCGGTGAGATGGACGGTGTAACACCCCAAATTTTCCAAAACAAAGAAACATTCATTTTCCTATTTTTCCAAATTTTGGAACCAACAAAAACTTTTATTAAACTAAGTTAGGAGCATAGTGCTCATGCATGTGTGTGATGGTATTGCTATGACACTTAGGTGAAGTACTTTGAATATCTCTAAAACCCTAAAACTTGCCCTTTTAGGTCAAGAAGAAAACAAAAACAAAAGGAAAGAAAATAAAAGAAAAAGGCATATGTGGCACATAACCATAAATGCAAATCTTGGCTTATGCCATCTATACCTTACCCAAATGGTTTGAAACCTTTACCAAACTCAATCTAACACCAAATGAACCCTAAACCATGCCTAAGTGAATCAAGAGAAACAAAATAGAAGAAAAAGAAAAATAGGAATAACCCACATGTGCTTATGGCCATTTTGCAAAACTTTGAACTAGGCCAATTTAGCTTGTAACATTAGTTGGAAAATGTTACTAAACACTTATAAACACTTTTGGAATCAAAGAAACTCAAATCAAATCAAAATTGAATTCAAATTATGCTCACATGCACTAATGGTCAAAACTGCAATTTTTAACCTGATGCCTACTTTGAGCCTCTGTATTAGGAGTTTTTCAAACCAAAAAATTCCAACTCTTTGCACCTCATCCAAGACCACATCAAGGTGAACAACTTTGGTAAAGCACACCCCTGCAAATTCTTGCTAGATCAAAAGTTATGCTCAAGCAAAGTTGGAACTTTTTAACAGATTCTAGTTAGTGTCAAAGTTGAAATTTCACAAATCTTTTTAATTTTGAACACCACCACCCCCCTTGTGTGTCTTTGATCATTTGAATCAAGTTCACCAAATTTCATTCAAAATTTTCAAACTTCATTTCATGCGGCCATTTTTACAAACACATGGTGAGCAAAATCAAACCAAATCCAAATTCACTATTTGAAATAGTGTTTGGCCAAACTTTGAACACCACTTGCTCAAGCCTTGTTCCCTGGTCCCCTCCAGCACCAATGCCACTAGCTTGCCAACCTAGAAAGGGCTAGACATGGCAATGCCATGCCATGCCGGCCATGTTTGCACACACCATGCCCTAGCTCACCCCTCTCCTCTCTAGCCGTGCCCACCTTGTCTCCCAGCTCCCCCTTGCTCTACTGAGCACGCCTGCACACGCCCTTGGTAGAGAGGAGCACGACAAGGCCCAGACCACGCCATGCCCACGACGCCCAGGGTTGCCAAAGTGTGCACGACCACGTCGACGCGTGCACACCGGAGCGCGCCAGAGCGCCGTGTCGCGCAGCTGCTCCAGCCCTCGCCTGGACCCCCTCTTTCGCCCTGAGCGTCACCACCATACCAGGAACACGCGAGACACCCACCTGTCCCCGACCGTGGCCCTCCGTCGCCGGAGACGGAAACAAAATCCGCCGCGGCCGCGCAGATGCTCGCACGCGCCCGACAAAGTTAGGCACCGCCCAGCCTCACCGTTGCCGCCAAGAGGACCGCCTTGACACGCTGAACAGCGCCGCGCCCTCGTCTAGCTCGCTAGCTCGCTGCAGCCGCGTCGCCATGGTCGCCCTCGCCGCAGCACACTGCCTCCCTCCGCCGCTATAAATAGCGAGCTCCCCTCGCTCAACTCACCACACCAGCACCTTCCCCTCTCCTCACTGACCCTCCTCAGCCACTCGCCCCTCGACATTAGCCATCGCCGCCCTCCAATTGCTCCATCGCTGCCCGTGACGCCGCCGTGGAAGGAGGAGATGCCAGAAGCCACCCCCGGAGCTGCCGTTTGTTCCAGGAGCCTCGCCGCCGTCTACAACGCCGCTGCAACACTTCTCCGACGATCGCTGCACCGCCGTTGAGCCTCCGACCCCCCACCTGCGTCGCGCCAGTGAGCTCCTCTCACCGTCGACGACGATGAATGAGATCCGTTGGATCGATTTCTAATCATACGGCGCAAACAGACGCGTACCGTTTCGGTAGTTAAGTGAGGCTGACAGGTGGAGCCCACCCTGTCAGGCAGCCCACGCGTGCTGGACGCGTGGTGGGCTGGCTTCCTCTCGTTTGAATCGTTTCGGCCCAGTAACGTTTCCCGCGCGGCCCAGAAATTCAAATGCGATTTTTGGATTTAAATCAAAATAGCTCTCAGATGCCACTACAAGAAATATGTTGATCTACGACCCTCCATTTTCGTCAATAGATCGTCATGGATTTTCATATATGACGATTTTATGACGAAAAACAGATCGTCAAAAACCGAGCGTCAGAAATCAACTACAACGACGATTTACTTGAAAACGTCATAGTTGTCTATGACGATATTTGATCGTCGTAGCCCCTATGACGATCCAATATCGTCACTGGCAATTTGGCCAAGCCACATCACATCCTACGTGTACAATCTGACGTGGCAAAATTATGACGAATAAACATCGTCGTTAATCAAAATCAGCCCGGTCCGTTTTGGTGGTCTACATGGGCCGGGCCCAAGATTCATCCAATTTTAGTTTTTTTTCCTAACAATTCTGACTAGCCAAGCCCAACAATTCTGCCAGTTTATTTCTAGGCTACAGCCTTTTATTATCCAATTATTTTTCATTTTCTACCATTTTGTTATTCTTTTCTGAATCGTACACACTTACGGTCCAATATTGGTCCAGCATTGTTTTGGGCGTGACCTTCTAATAGGCCAAATAGCATTTGTTTGGCTTTCAACATATCAGTAGTTTATCTTGAGTATTTAAGTCAGCAGAGCATAAATTTTCACAAAGGAAGACCAAAATAAGAATATATATATTACAATGCTATAGTTCACATCACCCAGGAATGCAGTTTACAAAGATGTTACAACCATGCGATATTTCAGATAAGAGGAGGATATGATTAGCTACAGAGATATATGACTATATACTCTTAAGAAGATAAGAAACAATTCACTGCGTATAAAGCCTTCCTGCATCCAACTTCAACCTGGAGCTCTTGTAAAAGAGAGGAAATGATGGTTACTGTGGCAATAACATACAACATATAGAAACAAAATAAAACAGTAGCAACAGAGAGTATACATATTAGCAAGTATAATATTGGTGAAAAAAATACAAAAGTGAATACCAACAGCGTCTAAGAAGACCCAACAACTTTCTCACAATAGTCTGTTTTTTTACCACAAATACAGCTACAACTAAGGCACAGATCTTATTCGGGCCACATCTTAGTAAGCTACTTTTCACCAAATTCAAAGATTCAGTTGCAGCACAAGAATATAATAACATAATTTGGAATTGGGAGCCAAAAAAGACCAAAAATTATACTGATTAAAGATAAGAAAACATAAATGTACTACAAAGTTCCTAGTGTGAAATAGCTCAGATTAGATTACCATAATGTGTAATGGTTAGTGAGATAGCTCATGTTTATTCAATTATAACAATGAACCAAATAATATAGCTCAAATATTTAATTCAGTTATAACTCATCCACTCACTACTCAGTTACAAATCTATGGGTTCCATTTTCAGTTTAACTAATGTTTTAGATTTATAAGGCCACCTAGATCCAGTTACCACATTCAGGAACAGGCATAGGATATAGGATAATTAAGAAATAGAAACATATGTAGCATTATTAGTAACATAGACTGATTGTGCATGTATATAATAAAATAGTTTCAACACTCAGTAAAGTAATTGGCCAAACAATTTAGAGAGAACAGAAGCTTTGACCGTGCCTATACATTTGGGTGCCAAACTAACATAAAAAAATCAACCAAAAAAGATAACAATTTAGTAGCTGCAATTTTTACTAACTTATTTTGGGCATCATAAACGTCTAATTTGCTACGCAAGAGCATACAGATCTAGACTCAATGAGCTCATTAGTTTTCAGGAAACAAGGTCAGTGAATCAGAAGGAAATGGCAAGCAACACAACGACTACAAAATTGTCAGGCAAGTGGAAAACATGTGACCATTCACAGCAACCTGATAGCTTCGGTAACAACAGAAAAGAGACAGTCTAGTGTGTTCTGCATGTTGCTTATCCTGATTTTAAAAAGGTGAATTGGCACCAGTAGATTTAGTAATGAACCATGTTAAATCGGTACAGTCTGGAGAATGACATGCCCTTCCAAAACAACAATTGAAAGGATTTGCTTTAACACTACCAAAGATGCATGTCAAGATGTCCAGAAAATTAAGACCAGAAACGTATCCAACTGGAATGTTGATTCTAGCCCTTTCAAGCAAAACAACCTGAAGAAAAACGCTTGCCCTTATCTTCTAGTAGAAGAAAATATCAACAACATATGATTCGAAAGTAGAAACATAGAAATGGGGAGCAACATCTTGCAAATACAGGGGGATTTGTTTCCTTAAACTACAATATGAGCAGCAATACATCTACCAGGACCTAGTCCATTACATGAGGTTGTAATTCTTCGTACATTACAATCCAAGTAACTGAACTCATAACCTTAAATAGGATCGTTAATTACTGCAGTACCACTAAGATTGGCTTGCATAAAATCAGTTCTATAAGCAGAAAAGCCTCACTTTGCATGAAAATACGGTGAAAAATATTAAGAGATCCGGTACCAGTTGAACACATATACAACATCACTACAGTACCACTAAGATTGGCTTGCCATCATCTAGTACTGAAGAACAAAGCCTTTGCACGCATATGTAGAACGAGATACTTCTATAAATCTTTAGTCAAGCATATATCTTCACACGAAAGAAAGAAAAATCATAAACACATGCAGCAGACAAAAAATCAGCCGTAGTTGCACCCTAAAAAATAATTACCAGTAGATCGATCTAGAGATATTCAAGTATGTCCTCACCACGTACAGGAGCACCGTTCACCTCACAGCCGCTAGTTCCGTCCACCTCGTGTCAGGGTGCGCCTGCAGAGAGAAAGAGAGATACTGAGAGAGAAGCCTAGAGAGAGTTCTATGGGAGGGTTAGGGAAATAGATAGAGGCGGCCAGATCCTTCGACCCCGAGGCCACATCTAGCAGCCGCGTCCATCTTGGCAGTGAGCCCGACGATGCTGCCGCCCACGACGACCACGTCGTGGTGCGAGAAGGAGGAGGGAACGGAGGGCGGACGAGGGGATCGAAGGCCAGGAGACGGTGGCGCCGCAGCCGCCGCTGGTGGTTCCGCAGCCGCCGCAGGTCACGAGCGCGCGTGGGAGATCTGCCTCGGGGCGGCCGGCGGGAGGGATCTTGCTAGGGGCGGCGCAAGGGAGGAGGTGGGTTTCTTGGGTGGGGCGGAATCTATGGGGGCGGCGGCGCACGATGAAAGTGGGATGTGAATTAGGGTTTGGCCTCAAAAGGGGTGATATATTGGCCGATCTGAAATTTGGAGGTCGCACCTCGCGCGGTCTTTTCCGAAGTTTCCCTCCACCCCTCATTTTCCTTTTTTTGGAGGTTGCACCTCTCATTGTTGTTGTGCATCTCACACTACAGTGGCTGCAGGTAGGACCAATCTCTACCTGACCCCACGGCCCAATCTTTCAAGGTAGCCAAGTGGGTGGTAGCCTCAGTCCCGCAGGCTCCCTGAAACTGGAATTTTTTTTGGCAAGTGATATTTTTGCTCTTGTTAGTTTCGGCGATTAATATTCAAACATTACAACCTTACGAGCGTACCTAAGCAGAGCAAAAATTATGGTGGCGAGCATTCAGTGTAAAATCGACATGCCATGTAGCTAAAATAGCTGAGGTGGCAGACACGTGGACATAACACGTAGGCAAAACAGTTGAGGTGGTCGCCTAGTCATTTGAACACATCAACAAATAGCAATTACGACGATCATAATTGGTCGTAATCGCCAAGAAATAACGTCGTAGACCGTGTTGGCTTTGACTATGACGATTTTAGCATAGAAAATAATGATGTTTTTAGCCAAATCGTCGTAATTATCTAGGGTTTTGATCCCCCAAAATAGCTAACGACCATTCAGTGGAAAATCGTCATAGAATCATGACGATTTTTTCAAGGGTCATTGAGAGAAGGTCACAAGTCAACATATTTGTTGTAGTGTGCTTTTGCAAATTTAAATAGAATCAAATTGGCTAAACCAAATTTGATGAATTGCATATGGTTGGAAAGCTAGTAAAAAGATCTATTCAACCCCACTGGTCTCATCATGAGATTCTTTGTAGAATTAATGTGAAAAAAATACCAAGGCAGGGCCTTTTCAAACTTCAAACTTTATTTAAAATCCAACCAAAAATGCTTTTGAGTTGTTTCCAACTCTCATAAATCACATTTCACATACTCTACATGTTTATGTAAAAATATCACATGGTTACTTTGTATGATCATGGGCTAGAATAGAAAATGGCTCTATGGCTATTTCTAGTCAATTGATATTGTCCAAAACTATGTGTTAAATCATATGAGAGGTATTGCTCTCATTTAAATCTTGTCTCTAATGACTCAACATGAGGTAGTGACCATGGTCTATTTAATCTCATATTGAATTATTGGATGACATTAAATCACAACTATGTTAGTATTAAATTGCATGAGGTACTTTACCTCATTTTAATCATTTTCCCAAATGATGATTATGAATGGTTGACCTTGGTCAACATGGGTTCATACATTATTTATTTGAGGAGATTAAATCTTAACAAGAGTCAAGGAGAGGAAATTATTTCCTCAAGGAACTAAATAGAAACCCTAATCAATATTGTAATGAGAAGAAATTATTTTTCTTAAAAAGGAAACAAAGTCAACCAACATGTTACTAGTATTGTGATGCTAGAATAGCTTGTGAGAACCAATTGTGTGCTTAGTCTAGCTCTTAAACTTTGTTTGGTGATTATTACCTCGTATCCGTTTTTAGACGCTAGTACCGAAGAGTACCAGGAGGAGGAGGTCTACTTCCAGGAAGAAGAAGACCACGTTGATCAGTACACCAACCAAGGCAAGCTAATATTCTTGCAAAGTGCAAAGCTCTACCAGAGCAAGGCACACTCGCCCATTACTTTATGTTTCATGATCCCATCCCAAGTTTTATTCTTACAAGTTTTTACTTTGATTATTAAAGCTTACTTTTATAGTTAACTTTGGTCTAAGTATAGAGTACTACAAGAGTACCAAACTTAGCCTAAAGCAATACAAGCTAGTTAGCACCCTCATGACTAGTTGCTAGTGCTAACAAATAAAATTGACTACTCTAGATGGGAACATATGAAATGAAATGACTTTGAAAGATTTTGAAGGTGAATATGACTGGAATGACATGATGAATTTGATAAAAACTGATGGTTGGGTTCGGATGCGATACCATTCCAATTTACAAGTACCCCCACAATACCTGATTATGGGTAGGGCTTAACTAGAAGTTTATGTGTCTTAGTATGGGTTCCCTCTAAACAAGCGTCATAGGGGTTATGCCGAGGCTGCCTCCGTTGAAAGTGAACTAATGTGAAATGACGTGAAATGAGGTGAATGTCCGGCCCAAGCCCTATGCAGTTCCCAGGCTGACGGTTTGTCTTCACTGGGAGGCCAAGCTCATGGGAAGAGGTGCCTATACTAGGATATGTAAGTGAAAGGTTATGGTTGATGATCCGTGTACTGAGTTACGATTATTCAGGGCTATCCCTGACGGATGTAATCAAATGTTGTGACACAAGAGTACAACCTCTGCAGAGTGTAAACCTATTCGAATAGCCGTGTCCACGGTTATGGACGGTTGGAAAGACCATACTGTTCCGTCATCAGACCAATTTTCAAAAATATGACATGTGAAGGGTGACTTGTGACTTGAACTTGAATTGAATGGTGAACTTGACTTGAATCACAACAGAGTTGTGGGAATGACACTAATGTTCCCACTTGAGTTAGTTAGCAAATGAAGAGTCTTTTATTAAATGTTTATGAACTAAAATTGGCTTTATGCAAATAAACCTAGAGCTTAGCATCCCCTTAATAAAATTGATAGTACTTACACTAGTATTAGTTTGCGAGTACTTTAAAAGTACTCATGGCTTTGTCCCTGGCTATTCAAATGGCCAGACTATGAAGAGGAGCAGCAGTATGAAGATGACGGCCAGCAGGACGTCTACAACAACTAGGAACCTCGCTAACGTCAAGCGTTGGCCTGTGGACTAGATAGTCCGCTACTACTTCGCTTCCGCTATTTGTGATGTTTGTTGATCAATAGATCAACTATTGTTGTAATATTGGATCATGTGATCTACTTTTGTAAGACGATTATGGGTTGTAATGAATGATGACTTATGATATTCAACTGTTATGTCTCGCAACAACAATCTTCCTGGGATTGCGATGTATGGCATAATAGGCATATGGACTTAAAAATCCGGGTGTTCACAGACGGCGAGGATGGCCGGTTGCATGGGGGCTCGGCCTAAATAATGGTGGTGGTCCCAGGGTTCCTCGATCAGGAAGACGAAGATCTTCCTGATGCATGTCCTACTAGATTCGGTTGGAGTGTTGAGTTCCGGAAGGCTCCGCCGATGAATGTAACAATGCACCTTATGCTTGGAGTTTGCTGGATCGGGTGGTATTTGGTTGTGCGCACCTATGTTTTTATTCCGACCGTTTGGTTCTCGAGGGATCGGCGCGAACCTCTGTTCTATGTTGTCATTAGATACCATTCTGGGTCCATGAGAAATTAGAGGTGGAGAATATCATAAAGGCCGGATTGGAGGACTAGCAATGGAGAATTGAGTCTCTGTGATGTTGAGGGACTTGTTTGGTGTTCTGTGTTCGCAACAACAGTATGCAAGTGGGGGCGGCAGCACAGGTGAAGTTCAGAGTTTTATCTTTCAGGGTGAAAATCCAAGGTTTAGCCTTAATTGGTTGTGCTTGGCAATGTCCTTGTTGAAACCATTGTTTGGCACAGGTGAAGTTCAGAGTTTTATCTTTCAGGGTGAAAATCCAAGGTTTAGCCTTAATTGGTTGTGCTTGGCAATGTCCTTGTTGAAACCATTGTTTTGATAGCGGGGACTATCTTCAGGATGAAAACCTAAGATCTTTTTATCGGGTGACGACGGCGCTTGTGCACTGTTTCCGTCTTGGAGGCATCGCTTTTGAAGTGTCTGGAGTTCAGGTGTTTTCTTGATGGTGGATGTATTGTTGCTGCTAGCGCTGGAATATCGTAGCGGGAATTTTATTTCTTAGTATTTTTTTCTTTTTTTTAGCTGTGTGCATCCGTACTACCATTAGGGTATGGCGTCGTTGCAGAGGCTGGGTAGAACATGCTCCGGGTGCACCGGGTACATAACTAGGTGGTATGTCTTTTTTCATGGAATATTTCTTACATCAAGGTATAGAAGCATACCAATAGAATTGTTTCATCCTTGCAAGTTGCAACTATGAAATAACAGGGTATAAGGTTTACAAACATGACAATCTTTATCGCAATCTGAACATTTGGTCCAAAACTTACATTTGTAATATTAAAAACTTAATCAAACAATGCAAGTTTTAGGAAAGTTCTGTTTTTTTTTGGGGAGGCACGTGATCACCTAGACATCTGAGCAACGAAATCTTCCAAATCTTGCGCGATGATCCATCTACAGCTGTGCAGGAGCAAAACTGGGCCCTTCGCGCACGGTGGAACTATGTTTGTGATGTGCTTGTGCCTTCCACATTACATTAGCCACATGTCGGTTGCAATAAGTCTAGTTTTTTTGTGCTACCAGGGTTTTGATGGAGTGCGATGCGGTGATTTGTACTAGTAAGTATATACATATACTAGAGAGGATTCGTTAAAAATAGACTCTTGCATAACAATTTAAGCGCAAGAGGAGTAATCGATTGAGCGGTGATGGTGATTGTCGTTTCCATCAAGATATTCTCATAATTTGCAGTTGCACGAATGTGGATATTCGAATCAACTGACTATTATAGGTGGCTGAGAATGATCCCAGAAGTAGAAAAAGAACTATAACTGTAACTAGCTGGCGAGCCGTAACCAGGCTGCTTTAATCCTGCTCTGACGACGGCGATGCTTTGTCGACGCCACGGGCGCGGATGCAGAGACCGAAGTGGAGGCAGCCTGGACGGTTCGTGCCGATGCGTGGCGGCGCTTGCACAGGTCGTCCTCGCAGCTGCAGAGCAGCCCCATCCTCTCTAGGTCAAGCAACGGCACGACCGGATCGACCACCGCTACCGTGCGGATAACATCAACGTCACATCGGACGGCGAAGCAGTCGTCCACAAGGTATCCCGAACTCTCGAGCTCTTCTCTCGTGATGAAGCGCTGACCGGAGGCGCGCCACTGCTTGAAGGCTCGCGAGAAGCTGACACAGTGCGGCGTCGGCGGTGCCGGCTTGCCATGGTGAGGGAGCAGGGTCAACCGGACATTAGCGTCGACGACGATAGCGTCATACTTGGCGGTTATAAACTGGACGAGGAGCGAGATGCCATCGGCGTCCTCGTTGGATACTCCGTTGGGGTAATACGAGATGCACCAAGTGTAGCCGCCTGCCTTGAACTCTGGCGATCTGGCTGCCATGCCATTGCCAAGCAGCAGTTTGGTACGCGAGTAGTCCTTGATTCTGAGCAGGTGACAGGCGCTGGCGCTCGTGTCTGCCACGGCGGTAATGGTCGACGAGGAGACATTGTCGGTCGACATTGGTATCTCTTGGTGATTGGCGATGCACAACTTCCTCGGTTCTCAAAAGATAGAGGAAACGGCCGGGGATAGAAGACTTTTGTTAGATGAAGTCCATATGTAGCCCGTTAGCAAGGAATCGTAACAACCTTGAGTTTGTACAAGGATATGGGTCCTCTCAAACTTCTTTCTTGTTTTCCAATCCTTGTAACCGCGTCATTTTTTTAAAGGAGGTTCAAAACCATCTTTATTGAAGTTGATGCAAGGCAACGAGAACAGAATGGACAACAAGTGTACAGTAGAATACATAACATAAAGCTATGGCAAAAAAAAAAAAACATACTTCGTCCCAACATAATTTGCTTAACTTTATCTAGATACTGAAGTATATAGACGTATTTTAGTTATAGATACATCTGTATCTAGAAAAGGTTGACCAAGTTATTCTTAAATGCATGGAGTTAATATACGAATTTAACACATCAACTAAGTCTAGTTACCACAATAATATCTTCAGGAAGCCAAAGTCGCCCTCGTGCCATGGTTGCCACGTCTGGCGCTGAATACGACCAAGATAAGGATTTTAATCATGATATCCAAGACAACCAATGAATGCCATCAATCACACGATGTTTTCAACAAGGTAACAATGCGTGTTCCTCGCTGCTGAGCCCAAGTAATGGAGATAAGAACAAGAGCTTTCACCTCGGACATGAAGTGGTGATCAAATCACCATCTTGATAGAGAACTACCGATAGACATGCCACCCAAATTTCCAAGCTAGGCCTCACTGACACTAGCGTATAGGTGCCAATCTTCCCACCTTAGACCACATCACATCTACCGTCAGGGGGCCTCCCATGTGGGTGTGCATATCTGGCCGCTGCCACTTCACACTGGTGTGAAAAACCTGCAACATCCATCACGAACGTGAAGCCACTACCTCAACGTGGCGACGTCTTTCGTGTGATAGCTTGGTCGGGAGTAGCTTTTGAAAACCTCAAAACAAGATCTCATCTGCCTATGAGAAGTACCTTTTTTTGCTTTTCACATGATACAAAGGTTGTTTTGACTTGCTGCAAAGGTTGTTTCGACATGCTACAAGTATCTATTTTTTTGTTGTTGTGTAAGCATGAGTAAAATACTGCAACATTGGCTGGGTGTATACTACCAAGAGTTTTTTTACAATGTTGCAAACTTGTTTCTCTAGTATTGGTTGAGTTATGCATATATGTTTGATGTGGCAAATGGTGACAAACTTTTTTACGATTTGTCCAAACAAATATGGAGTTGTTACATATGTTCAGGAAAGGAGGTAGTACTCCAATTTTTCCAGTGGGCTAGGAGCATAGTGCCCCATTTTAGAGTCTCGCACAGGGCCCTCAATTTTTTCCGGCCCAACCCAGCCCTGATTATGACTATGTTTTGCCAACAGAGCAATGGCCCTCCTTGATCCACCTTTAGCCAGTCTCTAAGAAAAAACACATTGAGCAGTAAAGATGTCATTTACAAAGGGTTTGATTTCTTACCACCTTTGTAGGGCTCCATGCAACCCTCATGTCATATTCCAAAGTCCGAGTGTTGAAGTCGTTCGTCCATTGAGGTCTTCAGACGGAAAATCCACTTGATGCCTTCTTTGGAAATTTATGTCTCTTCCTCAAAACAAGCATCTATCTTGGTCTTATATATGGCAAGACGCATCAGCATATCGTCCTAAGGCTTCAGATTTTTTTGTCCCCGAACCAAGCACCTGATTCATCGAGCTCGATGAAGTGGGTGAAGGGAATATGTCAGAGAGGCAATAATAAAATGGTTATTATCATAGTTCATGTTTATAATATATATATTTATTTATTTCTCATGCTAGAATTGTATTAGACGGAAACGTTAGTACTTGCGTGTTTAATAAACAACCAAGAGTTCCTAGTGAAGCCTTTCTTTTAACCAACTCGTTGATTAACCGATGATCAAGGTTTCCTGATCATGAACATTGGAAGTTTTTAATAACGGGGTCACATCATTAGAGAATGATGTGACGAACACACACCCAAGTAATTATTGAAATACGATCAAGTCATTAAGTTTACATTGTTATATCAAACAAATACGAAGTAACTCTATTCTGAATACCATGAGATCATGTCAATCAGTAACACCGGAAGAGTACTTTGATGACATCAAACTTCACACCATAACAAGACGGCCATAAAGGTGGATTTGGGTACTATGAAAGTATTAGTTGAGGATCATGGATCAAGAGTGGGATTTATCCATCCTAATGATGGAGAGAGATACTCTGGGCCCTCTCGGTGGTATCACATTGACATCGTTTGCGGATACGTTTGTAACAGGTCGCATCCTGATGGAAGCATCGTCCAGGGTTTGCTCACCGAAGAGTGCATCTCTTTCTGCACGAGTTATCTAGATGTCGAGGACCCTATTGGTTTGCCTAGAAACAAGCACCTCCGCAGGTTCGAGGGAGTAGGCCACAAAAATGGAAGGAGGGAATTGCACATGCATATGTCTGGTCGGACTTCCGAGTTTGACAGGTCCAACTTAGTAGCGCTACAACACATTGACTTGATCCGATCATTGATTGACAGAGCACAAAACCAGGATAGCAAACAGTGGCAAGCCGATGACGGAAGCAGAATAATTTAGAGACCACAACTCCCCTTTCGTGTGCTGGTTCAGAGACCACATTGATGCTAATCCCCCACCAATGACTTGTGACGACGATAAACTAGTATTGGCCTTGTCACATGGCCCCGCGCCCAATATCAACGGGTACATATTCTACAAGGAGGAAAAAGACAAGAATAGTGATTACCAGAACTCACCGTAACGATCGAATCCTATACGGATGACGTAAAGACTAGATACTACGGTAGGATTGAGGAAATCTGAGACCTTAGCTACACTGGGGAGAAGGTGTCGATGTTCCATGTTTAGATAGGCTAAGAGTGTCACAAAAGAAGACCGGTATTTCACCACCATGCTTTTACCCAAAGCCAACAACTCAAAGTCCACGAACGCCACCGCGCAAAATGAGCCATGGGTATTGGCTAAACACATGGACCAATGCTTCTTCCTAACCGATACATCCAGGCCTAGCCGTGTTGTCGTGAGGAGAGGCAAGAGGGCCATTGTCGGAATGGATGGAGTTGCAAATGAGAGAGACTTCGACGGTCAGGTCGGAGACCCACCGATGCAATAATCCGATGACGAAGACGCGACATACACTATAAGAAGAAGCAGGATCACGCTACCTAGGTCAGGTCAATCTTTCAAAAGAAGAATTCATGACACGGAGCTAAATTATTCAACGGCGGGCAAAAAAAGCAAGAAGAAAGTGAAATACTCTTCCGATGATGTAAAACTTTATTTGCAATGTATGAAAAATAAAGTTTATAATGTTATATCTTTTGTAATACATAACTCATATTATGTATGACATCTAAATTTTCTAATGTTATATTTGATGTATGACATCTAAATTTTCTAATGTTATATTTTTGGAAATATATAACTCATATTATGTTCGTCAAATTGAGGACCTAGAAATACGCGCAAGACTATTTAAACTGGAATGGAGGTAGTATTTGCAAAGATGGTATTTCCGCTTTATAATTATCTTGAAAAGATAAGAAATGAAAAGGCAATAAAATACAGAAAGAGAAAAGGGAAAGAAAATAAAAATAAAGGAATAAGAAAGTAAAATAAGAGTCATGACAAGGGGGTAACAAATATAGCTAGGGTAATAAGTCCCAGGTATAGCCACACCCAGAACATACCCCCATCGCACCCTGTCAGGGTGCGCCAGCAGTAACCAGTACACCTGGGACTTGGCCGTTTTCCTTTCTCTTTTCTCCACCGCACCCACATCTTCCCCAAATCCCCCACCCTCGCAAAACCTAACCGCGCAAAACCTAACCGCGGTCGTCAGAGCAGTTGCACCCGCCATCGTCCCGTGCCGCTCGAGCCGCCCCACCCCGTTGACATGGCCGCCGCCACACCATCCGCCCCGCGCCTTCGACACCGCACCCGCACCCGTTGTCATTCCCTGCCGCTCGAGCCGCCCTGTACTGTTGACACGACTTCTGCCACACCATTCGCCCGCGCCTTTGACACTGTCGCTGGTCCACGTCGTACGGTGAGCATCCTCCCCCCCTCCCCCTCTCCCTTCCCCTCTCTGCCTTTGCAAATTTTAGGGTTTAAATGATGCTCGATTTTAGTTGATTTAGGGTTCAAAATACATAGTTGATATTAGTTATTTAGGATTTGGCATTAGGTTTATATAGTTGGTTAAGTTGGACGTAGTTGATTTAAATGAATAACTTTGATTTCAACTTTGATTTGGATTTGGCGGTAGTTTATTAGGCGGTAAGATATACTTCTAGTTGGCAGTGATATAGAAATAAAGTTGAAAATGAACTAGTTTAATTTATTAAGTTATTCTCTGGTTCCAATACCATATAGAAATTTATGCTTGTACTTGAAAATGAACAAATGTCAGGGCACTGGATTATTTTCATGTTCATATAGCAGTTCATGTGTACTCGATCCATTGGCAGTGGTTTTGTAATGAAAATGCTCTCTGAATTTGGTGTTGCTGATGATTATGGTTATGGTGTTGCTGATGGTTATGGTGTTGCTGAGATGGTTATGGTGTTGCTCAGAATGAAGCTGCTATATATGTTTGCATTTCTGTGTACATTTAAAGGGATTGAGTTGCCGGAACGTTGATTCATTTCCGTTTTGGCAAATATAGCACTTCGCATGATCATTTTTTAGCAAAGGTCATGCTGATCTTTTCCGTGGATTTTAGCTAGGTTTGCTAATAGCTTTCATATTTGATTAGTGCTAGCCACTATGTCGTCTCCCGGACACCCCAGCGATGGCGCCGGGTCTTCTCACCAAGATATGGAGTTGCACTACCATCACTATTTATTGAATTCGTCGTCGCAACCTAGGCAAGATAGTCCACCAGCTACAAACGACCATGAGATGGAGGATGTCGTTGGGGGTGACGAGATAAGTGACACCATCGGGGGTAGTGGCGCCGAGACAAGTGGCGTCATTGGGGCTAGTGGCGCCAATACTAGTGGCACCGCTGGGAGTAGTGGCACCGGGACAAGTGGCGCCAAGCGTCCGCGGAAGGCAAGGCGCCCAAACATGATCGCCACTTGAAGAGGCACTGTATTAACGGTGGGCCCCAAAAGTGGTTTGCCGACAGAGCCTAAGGATATCGCGAGATGGTACGACAACCAACTAGCAGAAATCCTCCGAGAGGTCGTCAATCTCAACGAAACAAACCTCTGAGGGAAGAGCAAACAACATTTGCGGATCCAACTCCTTGCGAGGTTGCACGAACGATACAAGTTCCTAGGCGACTACTCCTCCTCTCATCAAAGAAAAAACATTGTGAACACACAAGTCCTCCTCAAGTTCACCAAACACCTGAGCGTTATAAGTACATGGTGAGAAAGATGGTGGGTGAGGGAAAAAGTTTCGAAGAGATCCACTATTCCTTTCCGAAGGTTACACAAGAGGACTTCAATACTTTCGTGGCCAATGAAGAGCTACAAACGAGCAAGAATCGCAAGACGTGGGGGGGAGATGCGGGAGATGAACAACGGCAACCTCAAACTTGGGAGCCAAGGTTATGAGGGAAAGGAGCCCAGGTGGGAGAAGGAGGACGAGACATATAGACTTGCCGGTATTGAGAACCCCTAGGATAAGTACAAGGACCCGCATGAAATAAGATTTATCAGGTCTCGGTACCATAAACAAAGACCAGACGGGAAACTTGTCACAGACCGCAAGGTGGTAATGTATATAGTATGGGTCTCGAATGACCCGAAGGTCCTAGAGATTGAGAAACAACTGGTGAGCAATTTACCGGCTTAATTAGATCCTACCAATCATCAAGTATTGTTTATATAATAGTACAAACATTCTGAAATGGTTCACGCTACTTCTGCAGGAAGCCGAACAACAAAGACTTGCCCAATGTGACGAAGGTTCCCCATCCCATGTGTCGACGGGCAAGGTAGAATAGACAAGCCTCTCGTCTGGGCGATAAACATAGTTCTGAATCATTCACCTATGAGAATGCCGCATAGAGGCCGTGTGGATGGCGCTGGCACATGCCATTCGCACTACGGCTTGGCGTCTATGCCAGATAAAGCTGAACTCGTACCTGAAATCAAAGCTGAACTCATACCTGGAATCAAAGCTGAAGTCAGAGCTGAACTCCAAGAAGATTTTGATGTTTTCATCGCCTGGTATGAAGGTGGCAAACAAGGGCCCCGCCCGGTGGCTAGCGTAGGCGCCAGCAACTCCATGGCGCTGTCGGGTGGAAATCACGATGTTATATTGGAGACTCCTCCGGCCGCCAGCAATGACGCTTGTGCTAGGGATTCACCGGCCATACCGGCCGGCTAGCAGCCCCTCCGTCACTTGCACGCCTGCCGTCGCAGTTGTCAGTCCATCGACATTTGCCGAGCTCGACGCCCTCACGGTAATTAACTAAGTGTACATCCAGTTAATAATTACTTCATCCTTGCCCTCTCTCTAACGTCGTACACATGTTCTCGCAGGCACCCTCTGTGCCATGCACCTTTCTGATGAAAGTGAATGACGAACTCAAAGATGTTGCAAGGGGGTCCATCATTCGGCCTCTGGATAAGAAGTACCTCACAAGAGATATTACCACTGAAAATTACCGGGTTGAAGTGGATTGGGCGTTACCGGGCTGGGAGGATTTGTATCCTCCTAATCAACCAGATACCATCGATAGAGAGTTGAAGGTGAGAGAACTCAAGGGTTGGCTACTGCTATGGCCAAAGATCCTAATTAGGCTGAACACCACCTTGGGGTCGGTGGCAAGCAAAGAAAATGGCGTTGCGCCACAACAGCCAGCACCAGAGGTCAGCGCCCCTCCACAATAGCCAACGCCAGAGGTCAATGCCAACGAACGTGAAGATTTCGTATGGGATATTCCTTGTTCTTCACAAGCTATATCTTCATGATGCCTCGGTGGGGACAAAATATCAGTGCTCCAAGAGGCTCTTCGGTTCTCAGGCCACCTCCACCCAGATTCTGATCCCGAACACACTGCATGTTGCGGCCGGAAAGACGCTAGCTCCTGGCAACACTCCACAAAAGAAGAAGCGGAAAAGGCCACAGAAGCCCAAGGACAAGAAGGAGCCATTTCGCTGTCTTGACAAGTTACCCGACACGTGGTGACCTCTACATTACTTGGGTGAACATTAAGAAGAGCATCATTGTCATCCATTGCTTCCCCGAATAAGTAATCATTCGCTAATCACCATTAAATTCTACCCTATATCTCCATCATTCTATTGCATTTGCGAAGGTTAATTCGAGTATGATGGTTTGTCGCATTGTTTTGCGCAGAGACAAGTAATGCACCCTCATCGGCGTGCACCCACAAATGCAACTTCCCTTGCCTCAAGCAGTCGTTGGAAGACAATGGGATGGACGCGTGGTACGCCATCCTTAAGATGCGGGAGTATGTAAAGGATGCATAACACATCTTGTTGCCAGAAGGTCTTCAAAAGAAGATGACAAACCTGGTAGACGCCATCGACAGCGAGTTGAGAGAACATTGGGTTCACATCCAGTTGATGGTTTGCACGATAATCCACTAGGATGTCAGCAGTAGGTCTGGCGATGTTCTTCTACAGCCACAAGCTACCATCTAATGATGAGGTAGAACTCCGCTTAACGGTGTCGTGTGATGAGAGGCCATTCAACTCGCTGAAGGGTTGCCGTCCATTCCAGCCTAAGCCTACAACTTATCCTACGATGTGAACTCTTTTTCTTAGTTTGAACGATACATCGATGTACTTGCGTACTGTAATTGCTATTCCTACCCGATCAACTCGTCGCTTTTATTTAGTTTCTACGGATGTGCATGTGAACTCATGTGGTCTAAAATGCTTAACTTGCGTCTAGTAATTCGTTACTCGTTCGAATCACACCATGGAATCTTAATCAATTCCGTTTACGTTGGTATTTCTAGATTATGGTGTGCTTATCTTAATCATTTCCATTTAATTTGGCCTTTCTTCGAGAGAGTGTCGATGATTAAAATATTTGGTCACTACACTTGGGGGCGGCGCTAATGAGCCTGGTGTGATGGCACAAATATCAATCCTTTGTGCATCCTACTTGGCCTCGCTAATACCGTTCCTGAATGTTAATATTTGTTTCGACCAACAAAATATGAGGCATGCTATTTAGTTGATACTACTTGGCTCGTATTTGAGTTGGTACTTCTTAATTAATTAATTTCATTGGACGATGATTACAACTAGCACCATCTAATGACAAAAGGATAGTGTAAGACCATTTCATATGTACATGCAAATTTCTTGCGCATTTTATTTGGTCTTGCACTTCTCTTTTTGTTTTATGTGTACCTTTATATGAGGCCTTGTCATTCCATTTACTTTGGTCTTTCTTCGAGAGAGTGACGATTATTAAAATGTTTGGTCACGCCACACGGGGGTGGCACAAGTGAGTCTGGTGTGATGGCACAAATATCAATCTCTTGTGCATCCTACCTGGCCTCGCTTACGCCATCCCTGAATGTTAATATTTTTTTCGACCAACAAAGTATGAGACCTTTATTTACTTAATACTACTTGACTCCTATTTGAGTTGGCCTTCTTCGTTTACTTTGGTATTTCTTATAGAGTGCCGATAATTAAAATGTTTGGTCACTACACGTGATCCTATGGTGGTGCTAGCGATCTTAGTGTGATGGCACAAAAATACAAATCTCGATCTTGTGCATCCTATTTGGCTCGCTGGCCCCATCCCTAGAATGTTATAGTGTTTGTCGACCAACAAAGTATGAGGCATATTATTTAGTTGATCCTACTTGAGTTGGCACTTCTTAATTAATTGCATTGGCGTTTCGTCTCATACTTATATGTTGCATATATATCATCTATGATTTTGCTACTCACATTTTATTTGTCTTGTGTATGGATATACCGATGTATGTCGTGTACAAGGGGGGTTCCTGGAATCTATGATGATTGAAACAATTATAGGAGACAGGTGCACCGTTTCAGCGACAACACAGCTACAAAGGATACCAAAATTGGGCGAAGGCGGAAGGAAGATACGCGCGCTATCTAGCGGGAGAGATGAGAGAGACGAGGAGGAACCGGATGAAAACCATGGGCTTCGTAATGATACTCATCGTGACCATGATCATGCTTTATGTGATTGTAGTTTAGGTTAGTAGCTAGATTGTGAGGTGTATGACACTTGTGACTATGTACCGACTTCTAACTTTGTCACTTCTAAAACTTTGTTCGGTGGTGTATTGTATAAATCATGATTTCGAAACGAGACTTGGATATTTGTATTGATACTGAAATGAGACTTGGCTATATGTGTTTTCCAGATTGCATATGTATTGAATCTGTATAAATATCAATTGTATTGAACCGTATAAATGTGCTACTACTGCGATTTACAGAGTAATTTTTTCTCTCTGCGTCGATTTTCAGAAGAAATTGGATCATGGGAGAGGCCTCATGATATAGGCGCATATCCCCTGTGTCTACTATATACTTTCTGGTAGTTATACATATGTGTGACTTAGATTAAGAGAAATTATCATACTTCTTCCGTTGATAAAAGAATATCGGAGGTTTGCCTAAATTCAGACATACGTCTAAATTTATACAAACTTGCGACAATAATTTTATGGATAGTGGTAGTTCAATTTTACTGGAAAACAATTTTATGACTGAATGCAAAAATTGTGCATATAGGCAATCTCCCGAGAATGCGAATTTTTTTCGTTTGAGGGGAGAGAATTGAAAGATTTTGGAAGAATTTTTTTTATAGACTAACAAACCAATCGGTAGGGGCAATACCCTACCTATTGTGTGTGAGAGGAGCAACATGGGGCCAGGTTGAGAGAAAGAGATGGATACGGGAGAAATCGTGAAAGTGAAAAATCAGAGGGAGACGGAGAGACGAGGGACACAACCATCACAAAAGGAGTGAACTAGGACAAGGTAAATCGGAAAAATTGTTGCTGCTTGCTATTGAGAAGGCGAGAGAGATATGGCACGGCTTTTTATTTTTTGAAACAAACATGAGAGAGAGAGATGATGCCGTCTCTTGGTTTCAATGGATGCATCGAGGAGATACTACTGATGCTTCTGGATATTATAACCATAGCATCGCACGGGTATTCTGCTAGTAACGTTATTATCTTATGCAACAAACTTCACGCAATGCCGGATAGGGGATCTATTGGAGCACCAACTGCCAACAAGTGATAGTTTGTTTAGGGTGAGCTTTACTCTTTGGTTAGAGGGCCCCCTCCCGGGTTGCAAGCGCAGGCAACCCCGAAGGGAAAATCCTAGATCGAGCAGCCCCCTCGCCCCTCACTGCCCTAGGTGTTGCTGCCGCCTGGCCGTCTAAGGCGACGGGTACGGAAAGCAAGCACCGTCGGGCCTTGCTCGCGCGGGGCGGGACAACATGATGGGCGACGCATGGTGGTGGATTCGTGTGGCGGCGCACGGTGAGGTGGAGTGGCGATGCTGGCCGGCTGGCTTGGCGAGAAGGTCGGCATAGGCGGTGACACAACCTGGAGGCAACGACGCGGTTCCCAAGCTGCAACGTTTACCTTCTCGAGCCTTGTTGTGATGTTGGAGGCGCATCGGTGGTGCTCCCAGACGCGGGGTTCCCTGGAGGCGGCAGAGGCCGCGAATGAGCCAGTGTGGGCGGGCAAGCTGTCGATGGTGCGGGTCCGATCTGGGCCTTAGGGCTGCAGGTTGCGATTGTAGCACAATTTTTAGGAGGTGACAACTATATTGGGGCGAGATCTCGGCCGTTTAGGAGGTGGAAGTAGGGTGGGGGGTTGCGGTAATAAGGTGTGTCCTTGTTCGTGCAGGTCGGTGGAGGTCCATGACATTCCAGCTACAACGGTGAAGTGTCGTCGCGAAGGTGATGATGTGAACAACTTGGACGGCTGCCCCAGTTCGGCGGGTAGTAAGCGAAGTGTGCGGCTATACGAACATAATTCTTGCCCGCCTTTGGTCGGTACCGCGAAGACGGTGCCATAGGTGTCGTTCCCCTCCTTGAGGCATCTCCGAGGTGTGTCGACACTTCCCTCCCTCTCGCTCTAGTTTGGTAGATGTCTCCGAGCGAAAGCTTAGGTGTGAAGTTGGACCAGCGCGATGGTGGCATCCTCGACGGCGTCACTCCGTTGGGAGAATCGCGTTGGAGACACAGCTTGGAGGTCCTTTGTTTCACTCATCCGGTGCTCGCCGCTGTCCAAGGTTGATCTTCAGGGGCGTTATGCACGCCACGGCTGGTGCGTCCAAGACAATGCCTTATCGGGGCCGACCAAGTTATGCCGTATATCTTCTTCAGATGGTGTGTTGTCCATTGACAAGGAGTCCTTTTGTAGTTGTTGTTCTTTGAAGGCATCCGCATCGGTTGAGACGAGGCTTTGTTGCTTAGAGCATCTCCAGTCGCGTCCCACAAAGCGTCCCCCAAACCGATTTGGGGCGCGCCGGACAAAAAAACGCGTCCAGCCGCGTCCCCCAAACCCGTTTTTTGTCCGGCGCCCCGAACCCGTCCCCGTCTCACAGGGGACGCACCGGGCACGCCGGACACAACGAAAAGCGAGGCGAAGCGACGCGGGCCCGACCCGTCAGCGGCACGGAAGCCTAAAACCATGTCGCCTACCTTTGGTCAAGCTACGTTAATGGCGTCCCTGATTTCCCAGGCGATGCAGGTACGCGTCTCGTCGTGCATGGCCGCGTGGCTGTCCGCGCCAGCGTTATTGCGTGCAACCACCCGCTGCCGCCGCTGTACATTAATAAACGCCCTGCGGTTCGTCCCAATCTCTCACCGCTCCCAAACCTTCTCGTCGCCCCCCCCCCCCCACCCCAGATCTTTTCCTCGCCGCTCCAAACAATGTCGACCTCGTCCTCCCGCAAGATCGCCGCGGCGAACGGCTTCGGCCACGGCAGCCTAACCGTGCCGGAGGCATGGGCGTTGTACCACGCGGGGTATCCTGTCCCGCCGGATATGCGCCTGCCAAGTAGCGGCGGCTGGAAGATGGCCGTGAACGGCATTGGCGTCCCGCCGCCGCCGAAGCCGGGCATGGAGCAATGGAGGGACGGCATCAAGGCCCGGCGGGCTCAACTCACCGCCGAGGAGCTGGCGGATCCGACATGGGCGGCCAAGGACAACGACGCCTGGTGGGCCACGTACTTCAAGGCCAAGTACGACGTCGAGATGCACAGCACCACCGGCCTCATCGGCGGGCCCAATAGCTGGAACAGGGACGGCCGCACCCTGTTCTGGGGCGTTCCGGGGCGCACCCTCGACAGCGTCATCCGCAACGGCGCTCCAAGGTTGGAGACGCCACCGTCACCGCCACCGTCTCCTCGAGGAGGAGCACCGCGATGGCAGCCGAGGAGGACCACGTACTCGTCCTCCTCGAACTCTTCTTCCTCAGGACCGGCCCGATCGACGCCGTCCTCGTCGTACCGCTCGGCGCCCTACACCGTCCCCAAACGCGTGGTGAAGGAGGAGCCGGCGACGCCCGTCAACACGAGGCGTGGCGGCAGCGGCAGCCGGCGGCAGCAAGAGAGGCGTGGCGCCGCCCTCCTCATCCCGAAGCCGGAGGTGAAGGAGCAGCCGGAGGAAGCGGCGCAGGTGGCGCTGCTGGCGGAGTACGAGCAGCAGTAGCGGCTCATCGCCAGAAGCGACGACCCCGAGGACTGCCCAGGGCTGCGAGCGGCATTCTTGGTGTCGCTCAACGATAAGGACGCCTGGAGGGGCGACGTCGAGACGGCGATCGCCATGTCCATCCGCGACTCCGGCAAGCCGCTCGTGGACCTCACCGACGACGGCGTGGCAGGGCCAAGCGGCCTGGTGAAGGACGAGCCCGTCGACGAGCCGGACGAGCGCGTCAAGCAGGAGGTTGTCACCGACGACATGTACAACTTCCACCAGTACTACGACGCCTCCGGCCGCCGCAAGTACTTGTAGATTAGGTTTAGTTTAAATTTAGTCCAATTTCGTTCGAATCTATTTAATATATGCCAAGTTTGGATGAATCTAATTGAATCTCGCTTAAGTTTAAAATTTCCGAAATTTTGTTTGGGGGACGCGACTGGGGAGCGACGTCCCCCAAACGCGGCACGAACGAAACACGTCCCCCAAACGCTCAATCCGGCGCGGTTTGGGGGACGCGACTGGAGATGCTCTTTGTTGTTGTTTTATTGGTGTTGGCTGTCTTCAAACTAGCCGATGGAGAGTTCGTGCTAGTTCTGTTATATTCAAACCCCTTTCTTCTTAAAGATATGGTACATCTTGACGTACTCTTGAAAAAAGAGTTTTTTAGGCAACAATAGTGATCTGGTCGAGATGCTCTTAAATCCTGTTTTGTGCAAGAAAGATGGCAACATCACAAGTACAACAATTTTGGAGGCCACAACGCCTACTATTGAGGTAGAGACAAAACCTTTGGTTGAAAGTCCAGTAGATGGATTCACGAAAATAAAATCCGGATGGAGGATTATAGGCAAAAAATCCGGTTGACGAAACATAATACTCTCTCCGTTGGAAAGGGAATGTTAAAATTTTGTCTCAATTTAAATGTAGACACAAGTGCTTGAAGAGAGTACTAGGGTCCACATTATCATAGGCTTGAGTGGTATTTTTTCCAGTTTGCTGCAAAAGATAAAGGAAGTACCACGCTCGGAACCGAGAAAACCAGAAAAGGAATGATTCGTCGGAAGAATGTAGCAAAATGCACGCGCTAAATGAGACAAAATGTGTATCAACTAGCATTGTATACCGTCGACATAAAATGGTTTAAGGACAAACGCTGTGGCCTGTGGGCTCTCTACCTAGTACAAGCCTGATGTCACTAGACCTAGTACGCTAGCACACTTGGTACGCGTGAACTAGACTATGACTACTCCTTGTGCTCCCAGATCTTCACAGAAAAGTTGGGTAATGTATATATTTCAGATGAATGATCACTTCACGGTGTCATGTCACGGACATGCTCAAAATCCAATAAACACTATGCGACTCTCCCTCTCTCAGCCGAGGAACAGGAACAGCTAATGTTTCTATATTAAAAACAAAACAGGCAATTGGGTCTGAGCCATTAGTATTAACTATGCTAGCTTAGAAGATTACTGCAAGCGTGTAAACAGCCAATCAATCAATCACACCGACATACTATAATACAAGTCCCAGATTCTCTTATTGGGATGTGCAAATCTGGTAGGCGTCTAGGTGAGGGTAATATATACTCCAACATGTACAAAACAATCTCTCCAACATCTGCAGGGCTGATTAAATTTTCAGACCTACCGTTGATTTGCTGCTCTCCATCGCCAACAAGTTGGTTTTTTGTTCTGTTTTCTGCTGGTTCTAGCAAGAAGTGAAAGATAGGACACCTAAGCAAGCAATGGCAGCAGGATTCCCCACAGTGTTTGCTTTGACCATATCCCCACAAATCCAGCTAGTCCTGCATTCCGGACTGTAGAGGACAAGAAGGTGAAAAGATTGCAAGATTCTTCATGTTTTTCTTTTCTTTTCTTCGGAAGAGAGAGAGAGAGAACAGAAGAAGTACAGTGGTAGGAGGGCTGTAGGTAGGCTGGCAGGGAGAAAAGGCCCAGTACCATGTCAGTTGGAAAGAGATCTCCCTCCCTCATTCAAAGCTAGTTTGGTGTGGAAGAGAAGCACCTTCCCTGCCCTCCCCCAGCTTTATAAAGAGGGAATTGCAGTTTGCACCAGGTAGTGTTCCGGGCGTTGTAAAGACCACCAGGTCGACCTCTTTTTTGCAAGATGCACCAGGTCTTGTACTAATCTGTTGCATTTTAGTCTAGTACTAATCGTTAGCAGCAAAAAAAAAATGGTGCTCCCAGCAATCAGGTCGGCTCAAGTGCATGACGATTTGAGCATTTTCATCCTTTGTTAGAGCATCTCCAATAGACGCAGCAAAGCCACGGGCTAAAAAAATCGCCAGTTTACACGCGCGGACCCCAGTGGACGCGCGAAAAAGAGGCGCGCGCTAAAACCTTTACAGCGCTCGCGCTGTTGCGCTATCCCGCGCGGGAAACATGCCGCTTCGACTGGCGCGCGTGCTATAAACGCCACGCGCGCGCACACGCCAACCATTCGGAAAGTTCAGTCGCTCCGTGTGTCGCTTCGCCTCTGCCTTCCCTCGTCCCGCCGCTCTGCCTCCCACGCCACCGCTCCGTCGCCGACGACAGGATGCCTCCCCGCCGCCGCTCCGCCTCCGGCAACCGTGGTGTTCGCGCGCGGCCAAGTGGCCGCTTCGACGCCGAGATTCGCTCCGAAGAGGAGCGCATCCACCTGGGCACCTTCGACACGGCGCACGAGGCGGCGCGCGCCTACGACGCCGTCGCCTGGCGCCTCGGCCGCTCCCGCCGCACAATGAACTTCCACGATGTGTGGACGCGGGAGCGAGCGGAGGAGCTCGCGCCGCCGTCGCCGACCGTCACACGCGAGCAGCAGCGGCGCCAGCGCGAGCTCGAGCAGCGGCTTCTCATCGCGGAGCGCGACGAGCGCCTCCGCCTAGAGTGGGCGCGGCAATTCAAGGAGGACGTCGCCGCGATGGAGGCGTTCTACGCGCCAAATGAGGAGCAGAAGACGGCGGCGGCAAAGAAGAAGGCGGGCCGCGAGAAGCGCCGGGCGGAGTCGGCGGCGAGGAAGGCGGCGAGGGCGGAGAAGGCGGCGAGGAGGGCGGAGGAGAAGAAAAACAGCGCCGGGCCGTCGACGATCGTCCTCTCCTCCTCCTCCTCCTCCTCCTCCTCCTCCTCCTCCTCCTCCTCCTCCTTCGAGTGGACGTCTACTCCGGTGTCCAACACTACTCCGGCGTCCGAGAGCACCCACTCGTTGGTTTTCGATTGGAACTCAGAGTAGATTTTAGGGTAGTTTTAAATAAAATGTCGTCGTACCGTCGAATTTTTAATATATTTTGTATTTTTAGTTACTTTTTCGTGTTTTGTTTCGAACCAAAAACGATTAAAATAGTCGATCGAGCCACGCCGCGCGCTGCATAATGGCGCGCCCGGTGGAGGAGCACTTTTACTACCCGCGCACGCGCTGCAAAATAGAGCATTCGGCGGGGCAAATTTCCGCCCAGCGCACGCTATCAGTTTACAGCGCGGCGAAAACAATCGAGGTTTAGCGCGCCGGAATATAGTGTGCCTGTTGGAGATGCTCTTACAAACAAACCTGAAGAAAAGTATTTTAGAAAATTTTGGCATGATATCTCCTTATAAAAAAACCAACTTGAACATTTTATATCGACGCTGGCTGTGGGGGACCTGCTGCTAATAAGGCTATCAACGCAAGGCAAAGCAAAATTTAAACTAGAATGCAACAGATTAGTACAAGACCTGGTGGATGTTGCAAAAAAGACGTAGACCTGGTGGTCTTTGCAACCCTTGGAACAGGACCTGGTGCAAACTGCAATTCCCTCGCTTTATAAACAAAGCCATCGTAATTTACTCCAACAAGTGTAGAATGCTAATTTACTAACAAGTACAATGCTGCTTCAACAACAAATAAAGAACATACTACAACATATTACTAACTCATTTCAAAAACAACATATTGCGGAATGTGTAAAAGTAAAACTAAATATCTCATGTAAAGATCATAACGAAAGTACACGAGAATCCTTTTTTCCAAACAAAAAGAATAATTATGATCTAGCATTTGGGTGAAATCTTTTCAAAATGGAACATGACAGACGCATTGCTACCCCATTTTGCACCAAGCAGCTACCCTTGCTGTTTGGTCAAACCTTGTTTTAATTCAAAGTTGCAGCTGAGTCACTTCACTAGTGATATATCTATTCCAAGATCAATAAGAATAACAAACAGTGGCCAGTAGGTGTACCTCTTGTTTAGAGTTATTATTTCAGAACTTATCCTACAGTAGGGCTGTGGCCCACGTGACATTGAGGGTATGCGAAGCTGGGACAGGTGAGAACAGTATGCTATTTTTCACCGCCCTCTACTTTATTTGTCTCCCTTGCAACAGCTAATTTAATCCATCTTCATGGACTAAAGTAAAGCACGGCAGTAAACTACTAGTCCTGGTACACCAAGCCTGCTGTTACTTTTTGATTAGTTGTTTGCTTACGCCAAGGTTTTGGAAACATTAGAGAGGGAAGAGAGAAGAGGGAGCAGTTGAAGTGGTTAACAACCCTTTGCCAGAGAGCAAGAAGGAATCATTTCACCTCAGCGGCAGGTAACAAACGCCACTTAGCAGCGTCACCCTCTCCCCACTCCCCTTCTGCTTCCCTCCCTGCCCTTCAAATCTTTCACCGCCGCCCCCTGCGGTCAAATTGCGATCCATATTTCGCTTCAAGAGCGACCGAGCTCTACAAGCGCGCAGCAACACCAGGTAACCCTGCGAAAAAAGATTTAAGAGAAGAAAGATCATGAGGCTGCTCCTGCGTTCTTGAATTGTTCCCCCCTCCCTTCTGCAGGCGAATTGATGTTGGCCTCTCGGAGGGTTCGTCTTCCATCGCGGTCAGGTAATTTTTCGAGCAGTTACCGTCTTGGACATCTTAGTATCTGTTCCTTTCAAGATCTTTACACCGCACCCCATACATGGTGTGGTCGAGTGGTCAAAGGTTGTTGCTTTCCGTCCTCCTCCTCTCGGCAGGCTTCAACACTGCCCTAGTTATTTCCTGCAGATCCTAGTCTAGCTATGTTTGCATTCAAATAGCCACACCGGTTCGGTGCTCTTTTTTAATGTAGATAGCAACTCCTAGCTTAAGCGCTTGCTTCATTCGACTGGCTCTGTTTTATATGTCCTGTTTTCTCCTTAGCTTCGTATCTGTGATTTTCTAGATAATGATGAGAAGATTCTAGGGTGATCAAATCCTGTAACAAGGTAGGCTCATCTTGTTTTGTGTGTTCCGGTGTCCTGACGATGCTAGTTTTGTGCGTGGTCATCATAATAGGGGCCATTTTCTTGTTTAGATGTAAGGTGCTGTTTTGAGCTTCTTGGATGTAACTGCTCGGTTAGTTCCTAACTTGTTTGAGAGTTCTTCATCGGGTGAAACATGTCTCTTTTCTCTAAAGCTACGCCGATAATGTGCTACATGCCTGGTTCTTGAAGATTTGGTAGGCTTTTGCTGTTTCCAATTAGCTTTGCTGTTTTCAGTCTTCTAGAAAGAACAGGCAGATGCAGGCTCTCCTCCCCCATCATCATCACCACTTTGCTCCACTAGACCTAAGTTAGTGAGTGATGTCTGGTTAATGATGGGGTTATATCTTCTGTGTCTCCTCTGCCTTTATGCTCCGGGTTTAAAGTTTCACTTTCTGGAACCTGGACTGAGTGTGCTTCTTTAATCAGTAGCAGATTTGGTTTGTTCCTCAAGGTTCCCAAGCATATCTCCAGTTGTCACACTGTTGCAGCAGGCCTTTGCCTGGACGGCGGATCGTTCTTTCTGGCTTTCTTTCATCTGTTGATAGGGATTGTGGGGGGTGATTCTTGAAGGGACTAGTTACTTTTTACCTCTCTGTTAAGGATTACCAGTTGAGTTGTTCATGTGATGCAAAAGGGTTTTGCAGGCTTCGTAAACTTTTACTCTGTATTCAAGGTGCATTTGTCTTTCTGTGCTCTTTGAGGACAATCTAGTGCAAGTTCTAACGTACATTCTCCTTTTCTTTTATCCTGAACAGTGAACTAAGGAGGATTGGTGTTTTTAGACAATTGGACATGTATTCAGGCCAGCAATCTGATCAGGGTCCTGTTGCAAACAGTGGTAAAGAGTTCCTGGAGGGGAATTGGGGTTCTGTGGCAATGCATCAAAACATGGGGTATAGCAGTGGGACATATGGATTTCAAGCTTGCAGCATGGAGTTCGAAGAAAAGCCGGGGCTATATAGAACTTCTACTGGTTAGTGTTTCTTATCATTCAGTTATCCCTATCGTTTGGAGGGTGATAATTCTGATGGTAATGGCAATAATTCTCGCAGGTGCATTCTGTCAGAACATCCAGATGAGTGATGAGCATAGTGGTGGTGTGAAGAAAAGGAAGGGAACAGATGACTGCATTGCTTTGCTAAACCCATCAGCCAGTAGCAGCATGCAGGTGAGCTTGTGGTCTATCTTGTTCTACTCTAGATGTAGTGACTAACTGCATTATCATTCGGTGTTTTAGAATGTGGGTGATCTACAAACAGAGGTTTCATCTCAGCCAGAAAGGAATTCGGTGGAGGAGGACAACAGAAAGATTTCATCGAGAACGCAAAGCAAGGAAGGATCTTCTGATGGCGATGGCACTAAAGATTATGTTCATATGCGGGCAAAGAGAGGCCAAGCCACTAACAGCCACAGCCTTGCAGAAAGGGTAAACTTCTCATTAGTACTACTGAGATCCCATTTCAGTTCGCTTTATGTTCTTGCTATTATCATGGTTGAAGTTGGATACAACTCTTCGCAGATGAGGAGAAAAAAGATAAGTGAGAGAATGAAGCTTCTTCAGGATCTTGTTCCAGGATGTAGTAAGGTAACTTTCTTCTTTCTGTCGTAAGAACTTCTCTAGGATCATCTTGTACTGCGCACCTTACCATGTTGCTTCTCATAGATTACTGGCAAGGCAGTGATGCTTGATGAGATAATCAATTATGTGCAGTCCTTGCAACGTCAAGTTGAGGTATTATTGTCTATTAGTGCACATGTAAATGGTTGTTTCTGGGTATATGTATGCCATCTGTTGGAATATTATCCTGTGCTCTGATACAACTTGAGACCTGCAGTTCTTGTCGATGAAACTTGCAACCGTCAACCCTGAGCTTGGCTTTGATATTGAGCAGATTCTATCCAAACAAGTAAATTCACTGTCAAAATCATTCTAAATATTGTCAAAGATTTTTAGACCCACCTGTTCAGCGTAAACTCATGTTTGTAGATGATGCTTCCACAAGATAGACATCTTGCTTTCTATGGAGCTGGCCCAGGATCAAACACCCTTACTGCTCATTTTAACCAAGGAATCATGCAGCCAGATATGATGTGCAACGCTTCCAATCCTGTGGGTGTTTTGCACGGAGGGTTCCACGACATCTCCACAATGCATCAGGTAAATTCAGTCCATTTTCACCTCATACCAATCACATCTAATATCTAAAGCCATGTCAATGTACTTATGTAAACCGTGAATCTAGATGCCTGAAATGTGGGAAGCGCTTCAAAACATCCCTCATATGAACTTCAACCCTGCTGCGGCCACAGATAGCAGCACCAACAATGCTGGTATATCCAATACCCTCTCTTCAAAAAGCTATGTACGATCATACCACTCTATCAAACTTACAGAAATGTTCCTCTTGTACTCTGCAGGTTCCATGAAGATTGAACAGTGAGTTACTGGTATAACTCTGGAGTTGTTCTGTGAACCGTAACGCGCTTGCAGAATTAAGTTTTGTATAGCTGGAGGTCTAACCATTTGTTGCTGGTTTCCTACTCTTTGCTCCCCAACCCCGTAGTGTATGGTTAATGGTACCCTATCTAAAGACCTCATGTACAGATGGGCTCAAGAACTGATTCTACTGTTAAGTTTCTTTCACGCTTCAGCTTGTTGAAAGCGGGAACCCCATATTGTTCATGAATTCCAGGCTTGGGAGCCATATGTTGATGCCCTAAGCTTACTTAGTAGACTGGCTTATTATTAGAATTGTTGGTACAAACATCCAAAAATATTAATGAGATGGCTTTGTGGGGAGTTTCATGAATCCTGCATTTATTTGCAACAAGTTTCTTCTGAGAGCAGACTTTGTTTACCTTTTTTGATTCCTACCTCACCTAATTGTGTGCCCTATGTGGAAGTCTGTGGAATCAAAGTGATAGTAAGTACCTTCTGGAGTTGTGATGCTTGTACATAAGTGTGAATCACCCTTCTGTAACCATGCTTTGGGGCCCCTCTTATGGACACGGTGATCTCCTGCCTCTATCTGCAACCTTATCTGCAGCTCAAGAGTACAAATGTATGAATCTGCCGTGTAGATTACATTTCCCTGGAACTTGTGATCTGGGCTGATGGGAGAATTATGTACGGTTTGTCAACTCAGAATGCTAGCTTACTTTCTCGTTCAGTTTTGTTCTTCAAATATTCACAGATGTGGTTCACAAACAGGGAAGTGCATGATACTATTTACATACAAAGAAAATAAGTAGACGAGAACCAAAATTCTCAACTCATTTGCATTATAATGTAATGTAAGGGATCTTCCACATTAAGCTTTGTTTTTGTTAACTACTATCCAGACGGTACAAAGTTACACGGCACAAAGCAAGAAGTCTAGAAATACAAAACTGGGAAAAATTGATAGTGAGCTGCTTGCAATATTAAACTTCTGCCTTCTTCCTCCTCTTTCTTCTATCTTGTTCTCCGTCCCTTTCCTTACCCCCTCGTTTTCGTGATTTGCCCTGAAAGGAAACAAGAAAAATCAGAAGACAGCACTGTTTAATGGAAGAACTAAGTGTACAAATATGATGTGCATAATCATGAATATTATTAATGCATGATATTTCTCTATTATAAATGAACAGATGAGGTGCATAATAAATTCCATCTAGAATAAGAGTTACACCAATCCTGAATATAGAATCTGGTAAGTCAAAATCTCATTATCAAACAAGTGCAGCAACTGACAAAGAGAATAGTTCAGAAAAGATATGCATATAGGTTGGTGACAATAATGAATGCTACACAAAGGACCTTGCAAGTTGTGATGGACTGATGGTATTTTAATCGACAATGTTCTTAGTCACTGGATATATAAATGTACCTCAGCAGAGAACGTTCTAAGGGGGTCACTACTTTTGCCTGATCCCCTTCTGAATCCCATTTTTCTCTTCCTTCCAGGATTATCAACACCCATAGCAGCCCTTGAAAGTTTGATTGCATTGCTGGCTTCTTTTGTTGTGGGGTCAATTAGGTACTCAGGGACATCACGCAGGTGAACAGGAATTGCTTTGTTGCTTAGTATCTTGTCATGTTTGAGCAAATCTGAAAAAAGGTAAAAGATTAAGCATCATTCATTTAGAAGATTTAAATACTGAGCCTTCAAGCTGTTCTGAACAAGATTGAAAAATCTAACCAAGGTCTGTCGGATTTTCTTCGAAATGAGCCTTCAACCTACAAGGCAGAAGAGATTAGTGTCGATGTTAGAAGGGAAATATAGGCAGAAATGACTAGAAACTGAAGGTGTTTCCTCATGAAATATTATTAATGAATAATGAGATGTTATATCTTGATACCTTGCATCAAAAAAGTACTATATCATGAATTGGATGATGAATTTTTCGATTCGAGTTTTGGCAGGGCAGGCAATCTGCGAATATATGTTGATGCTTTTATCTACTACTCCTACCTCTGTTTCTAAATATAAGAAGTTTTGTCAGTTGAAGTTGATCTAGCAAAACGTCTTATATTTACAAACCGAGGGAGTAACTGCTATATCATGAAATGATGGATAGTGAATAGTAAATGAGGTGGATTGTAAAGCAACTAATAATATATTTGAGGTCGATTTCAAACACTAAGTAAAAAATGGCAATGTGAATCTGGTGCCTTTTCCCCACGAAATTCCATTATCATCATGCTATGTGCATTTTCTTAACACTTGGTTATTTCCTCGATGGCCGGAGACTTTTCTTACTTATCAGAATTCAGGATTTCATTCTTTATGTCTTGACGACGTGCTTCCTGTATATCGCGGCTCGTCACACTCCTAGCAACATCCTGCAACATGAACATCAACTGGCATTAGCTAACCAAATCAGTGTTGTTTTCTACAGAATAGATAAATATATTCAGTAACCATGTGTGTTGAAACCTCGAGAGTGGTTAAAATAAGTTAGCAGAACACCCCTAATGTAAAGTTAGCACCAATAGTGTTTAGCTATAGCAGTTCTGGACAGATAAAACCAAACTGGCCTTGATAGCCTCATTTTTTTGTTTTTCGTACAGCTTTGGCTCATCAAAACCATGTAACAGCAAACGGTAGAGCAGGAATTGCATTACTAAACAAATGGCATTCCATGCCGAGATATGACCAAGACAAATAATAATAATATGTCCACCTGAGTTGTCTTTGAATGTGAGTGACCTACAACAAACCCAGCATCTTTCTAGTCAAGAGATTTCTATGGAAGATCTAATTGGCTATAGCACTATTGTGTGTGTGCGTTCTACTGGTACATCAGTAAGAACGTGGGACTAAAGGGTAAAAAAGGGAAGTTGGGTTTTGGTGAACCTCATGATGGGATTCGGTTAACCATTTATCTTTTGGGTTCAAACCTATTTAACCGTTTTGTGTAAAAGGTAATATACGTTAACCATTAGGTTATTAGGATAAAAATGGTTAACCATTGGTTATTAAGGTTCGGACCACTTTTAACATTGTATAGCACAAATCGTTGGTAAATGAGAAATATTAAATACTCGCAAAGCTCGGCTTGCTAGATTGAAGAATGGGTGAAAAGATCATAGATAACTTCCATTGTAAATTGACGAGCTAGCTAAGCAGCTAGCAGCAACAATGTATCAGCTGAGAAAGTTGAACATCTGGAGGAGAACGGCGAGCGGTATATTCCCGAGCTTAATGAGGCCTTTGATTCTTTCTCTATTTCTTTAATATAAAGTGGACTGCTAATTGCGTAGCTCTGCAAGCATCTTCAGATAATTCAAGCTGTACTTGCCGTCCTGGCCTACCCAGGTTCGGGTCTTCCTTTCCTCGTGTTGTGAATAGCAAGACTGAAAACTGCTGATTGTGAAAAAACACTAGATGGTAGGCAACCAAATCACTCAAATTAGCTAGGAAGTTCTCACGAAATCACTCAAATTCGTCTAGGACTAAGCTTCGATGCTCCAAGAAAACCATGGCAGGGTCATTGACGTTGTCTACGGCGACCAAGATGGCGACCCGCATCGAGCCGTGAGAGGAATAGAACTAGTCAGCCGAGACCTGGGCGTCAGGGAACAGGCAGAGGGAGAAGAACTAGTCTGCAGAGACCTAGGCGTCAGGGACAGGAAGAGGCAAACCATGGTGCGGCGAGGAGCAGGTCCTTGATCGAGGGAGGCGGTGGAGCAGATGCGGCGGCGGCGATTGGTCCGATACTGCGGCTGGGAGGCGGCGACGGCAGTCGTGCGGAAAGCTAGCGAGAGCAGCTCGTCGGAGGCGGCGCTCGGGAGCCATGGGATGAAGTAACGGTTAACCAAAGGTAGAAGGGGATTGAACCTAAAAAACCATTTGCATATTACGGTTAACCCATAGGCCCATTGGTCTCTTTTTTAGGTTAGGTTAACCTATCCATTGGATAAACGGGAACCAAGTCCCATCTATAGGTGAACCCTGTGACTAACTCACTCTAGTCACATATTTATCACAACCACTTAAAATAGCAAGTGATCAACGCGTAAATTATTCTAGCGGTAGCAGATGTAGCAACTACGAATACGCCTGGGGGAGGAGTAACACATTCATCACTCCATACCTGAGCCCTATATCGTAGAGACTCCACAGCATTTGTTGTTAGTAACGGGAAAGGCAAGATGCATTTGGTATCTTTTTTCTCAACATCTTGCAACATGTTTTCAATCTCTTCAAAAACATCATCCTCCTCTGGAGAAACCTGAAAATACAAGTATCAACATAAGAGAAAATAAATAACAGAATACATAGGGTTTACTAAACATGTAAACCATGTCTGGCAAAAATAATTTATGTGATTGAACTGAACCGAGCAAAAACTGAACTTACAAGAGATATAGATGCACCAGTCTTATTTGCCCTCCCAGTTCGTCCTATTCTGTGAATATACCCAGCAGGATCCGGAGGCATGTCAAAATTAACAACCTAAAGAAGGGTTAAAGAAAAGGATCAGCCCTGCAACCTGTTATGGAAATTACTAGATGGAAGTATATGATAGCAAAGACTTTGCACGAATTTGTAAGAACATAGGAGATATAAACAATTAACTCAACTACTTCATGTAATCAAATGATTGATTTCTTATAACATGTTTTATTTTGGTGTAGTGGACAAGGCAGAGAAAGGTGATATATTACAAAATATCATGCTATACATCTTTGTATAAAAGAACCATTGGTGAAACCGCAAGACAAAAACTCAAATGAACACTTTATTTTCTTTATTTTACAACAACAACAACAACAACCAAGCCTTTCAGTCCCAAACAAGTTGGGGTAGGCTAGAGTTGAAACCCATAAGATCTCGAAGCCAAGTCATGGTTCCGGAACGTGGATAGCTAACTTCCACGCACCCCTATCCATGGCTAACTCTTTGTCGATATTCCAAACCTTCATGAACACTTTATTTTCTTTATTTTAAAGAGAGAATATTTGTTGATTATTCCTCCCTGCAGCAAACTGGGCACCAGTTGCTGGATGAATATAAATTATAAATTGATGCTGCCCCCAGGTCCAATATAAATATTGGCACCCCTAAAAAAAAGCAAATAGTTCAGCCCACCAGTTCTTAACATACGTTCAACTGGTCTTAATTGCATCTATAGCATGTACCTGCCAATTAGTTGGCACCTCTCATCAAATGACTGAATTAATTGATATGCTTGAGTAGACAAAGAAATACTTACCGTGAATACATTTTTGAAGTCAATTCCTCTGACAACTCCAAATTCAGCATCTAAAGTTTGTTGCATATGTTTGCGTCCCCTTGAATCTTTCTTGTTTTCCTTGTTGGTTTGCTTCGCCTCCTTTGTTTTATTATCATCTGTTGCTATCAAGTAATCGAATAACCTAGCATTGAATGCCTAAAGGAAAAGAAAAATACTCAATGACTCTTCAGTCTTTCAGAGCCACATTGCCAATGCAGGCTAGCAGTCTAAGCCTTCAATAGCATTTCACTTCGGACAATGTAAAAAGTATAGCAAGTTAGCAACATACAGAAATGGATAAATAGCAGCGATCTGTATGAACTCCATGTGCCAGCACATAATGGCAAAACCATGAACAGTCAGCCTAGGTGGTCTGGTGGCCTGGCTTTACAAGTTTTAAGGGGTCCCGTTTGCACAAGTTTTAAGGGGTGGATATCTAGTTTTTTAAGTTGCAGGTGGTAAGTACACACAATATAATTACTTTTTGTACTCCCTCCGTCTATAAAAGGATATCTCAGATTTGTCAAAATTTGGATGTATCTAGACCCGATTTAGTATATAGATACATCCAGATTTTGACAAAGTTGAGACATCCTTTTATGAACAGAGGAAGTATAAACTATCTGCAAGGCTCTAAGCACCAGCTTACAATTTTCCCAACATTGGACATTGGTTAGGCACTTTTTCATGTACTATAGATAAAAAATGAGTTCTGGCTCCTTCCAGTCAAAGATTGTGATGAAATGGGTGCAAACTAATGAAATCCAAGAAAGGTAATTAACTTATTTGATGACCAATTGGAGGAAAAAAACTAATTGTGAAATCACTATCGACTATGTATACAAAACATAGGACCACACAAGATAATTTGGGATCAGTTATCTGCACCAACAATAAATCAGGTTGCGGAGAAGCTCTACCTCAATAATATGTAGCCGAGAATTTTGTGGCAACTCAGCATTCAACACCGCAGATCTTATCCCAAACTGTAAGTACAGCATATTCCTCAAATATTAGTTATTTTATCAATAGCCATATATCAAACAAAGGAAACTAGCAATGACTAAACTATTCTATTCAAAGGAATGGAGTGAAGAATATACTCCTCGAATGAACCTCTCTAACAAAAACTGAAATAACATCTCACAGATGGGAAGAAAAGACCTTTTTGCTACCCTTTTTTATCACCCCATCCACATTTTAGATCACCCAAGAATCTTAATCAGGACTTTGTGACAAAATTCGTGCTACAGATTTGATAGAACTTCTTACTGATAGCTTCATATTCATCTACTGGTGCTCAAGAACATAATCTCCAATATTAGCAGTTCAATAATTAAATATTCTGGAATAAAATTGATCTAGTAGCTTCATATTCATCTACTGGTAGAACAAAATAGACGCAAAGGTTTGGCAACCACAAGATAATCACTAACTCCATCAAATGAAACAATGCAAGAAAAGAGCAGTGGAAAACTACAGATCCAAATGATATCACATTTAATTTAGCACTGTAAGAAAATAGTGGTAGCATTTTACCTTTTCCAAGAACAGCCTTAATCTGAATGCCATGTCAATTGAGTTCACAAATATTAGGACTTTCTTCTGAATAAGCTCTAATTTCAGAAGGGCAAGGATATAAAGCATCTTATCCTTTTCACTGCATGAAATCTGTAGGCAAAAGATTGTATGTAACGTAATCTGATGTACAGATATAAATGCACAAAAGCAACAGAAAATCAGCACACTAAATGCAAATTAACGAAATAATCATTTAAGAATGGTTCAAATGGTGGACTACAAACAGGCAACCATAACTAGTAGACGCACCTGCTGGTCTACTCATGGATTTACAGTTGGAATTTTAAAGAGATATTGTAGTTTTTGGCTCAAAAAAGGTGACATTGTACAAAAAGTGAGTTCCACAATAATGTGAAAAGGAAACAAAAGGTACTTGCCCAAAATTGTTGCACGTTTCTAGGGACCACGTCATCCTTCACATGACCAACCTCAGTAAGAGTTAAAATATCAGGGTTGTGCAGAAGTAGCTTTGCCAGTTTCACAATATCAGGGCTGCAACAAAGTAAATTTTGGATTACAAAATGATGTAAACCCAAACAGAAGTAAAGGAATTAAGTAGATCGGAACTACTACAGTTAGATTCATCCTATATCAAGGGGCGAGAGAATCAGCATATATAACATGAAAAAGCTAAACATCCACAAACTGAAGTCCGCAATGCATGGGATTAAGATGCTATGAATAATTTCAGATAAAGGAAGAAAGAAGAACCATATTTGACCTTGAAGTTGCAGACATAAGAATGGATTGGCAACCTCTTGGAATATGTGGGACAAGCGCTTTCAAGTCATCTTCACAGCGATAGGATAGAAGAAGGTCAGCCTGGCAAAGGTTAAATTTGATAGGCATACTTTAAAAAGTGACACTGAGTAGTTGCATAGAAACTTTTCTCAACTTCTGCAGTACCGTATATCAAATTTAAACTTTGCAGTCACAAAGGTAGTGTATGCACTAATTGTCTAATACTGTACATGATCCAATTAAACAGTTTTGAACTTGAAGCAGAAAATCACAACACTCAAAGATTATTCTGCAAAATAATACAGATCCACAACTTTGATAGCTGTGTTATGTTTATATGGGAGGAGACCATGGGGTTTGGTGTTTCAACATCAAAATAAAATTGTCCGTTCCATGTTCGGATAAATCTTTTCAAGATCATGCATCTAGTGTGTGAAAAATGCACATGGAAAATACTGCAGCAGGAAAATAAACTGCACCTCGTCGAGAACCATCATTGAAAGTGACTCTTTAATGGATGACCCCTGAACAATGCCCTTTGATATGCATGTTGCAACACAAGCTGGGGTTGTCACGAGAATATTAGGGGGGCCAGACAACGCAAGTTTCTGCAAGTAACAGGCAAAAGCAAGTTAGCTGTGTCATATGTAACCCTAGAAAACCAAATACCATTTGGCAAACATAACAATCAAAAGAAAGCAAAATGTCTCACAATATCCTTATCTGGCATGCTTGCATTCACTTGGACAATCCTCAACTTGGATGTACACAACTGAAGGAGAGATGATGCCTCATTAAAAACCTAGAGCAAACAAAGTCATTAACAATAAAAAAAATGCATTAGTTATTTTGAAGAGAAGATGGTATAAAAAAGGACAGCAAAAAAAAAGGAGGGGCTCCTTATTAAATTATCACATTGATAGTTAGTGACAATCATGTAGTGAAACAAAATATATAATAATAGTGAACATGAAAATTTAAATTTATTCAGCATGCAGTAGCAAGTTGTAATATAAACCATTGAACTTACTATTGTAAGGATGTTTAACGTGGTTCAAAGAACTCATACAAAAAAAAAAACTCAGTGCATCCAATATCAAATAGCAGAACAATTTATTATCGTGCATATGTGCACATAGATATAAATCACTACTGGTGAAGTATTATGGGGAAAAAAATAGAAGCCACATACCTGCTGGCATAGCTCGCGAGTTGGCACCAGGATTAAGGCATTCGGTGCAGATTTCCGAACAGTGCCTTCCGAGGACAACCTCAATAGCTTTTGCAGCAGCGGGAGAAGGTAGGCAAAGGTCTTCCCAGAACCAGTCTTGGCCTGTGCGACCAAATCAGTCCCCTCCTGGAAGCACAACATTGGGGCCCTTGTTCAGTACAGCGAACTACAGAAAACCTAAACACACGCAATTTCGGCAAGTGGTTGTCCAGATTTCTGCTGCCCCATCTTGAACTGAATGGCTAAAGCAGTTAAGCAATGCTGAGCAGAGCTTCAATAAAGCCAAGTTAAATTCAGTATGGTCTGCACTGCAAGCATTTGTATTCTAGCTCCGATGAACCAATAAAAAAGTATATCAAGCTAAACTAGCTAAAACCTCTTCTGACTATTTTCTGTAACCAGACCCGACTGGTGATTTAGTACTAACTAATTAAGCGTTCATTCAGTAAAACAGTACCAAAACGAGCCTCTGAGCCAACTTTGATTGTCAAAAACTTAAAATCGAATAGTTCCACGGAATTCGCACAGAGCACAAGCACAGGCGAAGCAAATGCTAGTAAGGGGAGCCAGAAATCGCGCACCAGGATGCGCGGGATGGCCTCTCGCTGGATCAGGGTGGTATTGGTCAGGCCCTTCTTCCGCAGAGCCCGCTTCAGCTGCTCGTCCAGTCCCAGCTCGTCAAAGCTCACATCCTTCACCTCCTCCTCTGCCGCCGCCTCTCCCTTCCCCTCCTCCTTCACGCCGCCATTCGTCGCGCCCTGGGTCTGGGTCTGCCCCTCCACCGCCACTTCCTGTGCGGCCGCCTCCTCCGCGGCAGCGGCAGCGGCGGCGGCTGGTGCGTCCTCGTGCGGCGCCGCTGGCGTCTCTACCTGCTCCTCCTGCTGGCGCGAGCGGCGCTGCTTCTTCCCCATGGTTTTTTTGGAGGCGTGGGCGAAGTAGCGCTAGGGTTTAAGGCGGAGATGGAAGGAAGAAGCGTGGAGGTTAAGGGGAAAATAGACGGCCCGCACAGGATTGAAGTGCTGTGCTTGCGGGCGGGCCAAGCTTGCTATATGGGCTGCATAAATATCTAGGACGGCATGTGGCCCATGTCCATGTGAAATTGTGAATGTATGAATGTATCTTTACTATTAAATGGGAGTTGGTCGTTTGACATTCAACGCAATTTGGTGGTCGTCATTAAAATAATCCAGGCCGTTCAATCTAATCTTCCTACATCCGCTTCGTCCGATCAAACTAGACAAAGTATCTTCCGCCCTGAAATTAATTATGGTATATCATCAATCATGGGCTCAAGGCTATGGCATGAGAAGATATTTCCTATTACCGACCTGGTGCTCGTATCTTAGGCAATATAAAGGTAATTAGCAAGATATTTTTCCTATTTCAGAAAGCACGCTCACGTCCAGGAATAAGCATAATTATTTTCTATTCTGTAAGACGCTATCAAATATCCTAGCGAACAACAGGGCCAAACATAAAGCCTACCAAAAGAAAAACTTGCTAAGCCTATCATCCCGTCTTTTAGGCCTCGAATCCCTTGAAAAATTACATCTTCCGATGCTGAGTTCGAGCCCCGTCGTGAGTCTTGTTCTCCAACCCAAAGGTTGTTCACCGCTTTCCGCTCTGCCTTCATCCTGCTTTCTCCCTCGCCAAACACCTCCAAGATCGTCTGCCTCACCCATGCCGCCGCCGGAGCGACCACGAGGTGGCGACCATAGCAAGCCACATGTCGCCGGGGAGGCAGCACCGCAAACTGCGGGGTGCCGAGCCCCGCTGTGAGTCTTGTTCTCCAACTCAAAGGTTGTTCGCCGCTTTCCGCTTTGCCTTCATCCTGCTTTCGCCCTCGCCAAACACCTCCAAGATCGTCTGCCTCACCCATGCCGCCGCCGGAGCGACCACGAGGTGGCGACCATAGCAAGCCACATGTCGCCGGGGAGGCAGCGCCGCAAGCTGCGGGTGCAGCTCCCCTAAGGACGCCGCTGCCGTCTCTAACAACACTCGCCGCCTCACCCTTTAGGACAGCGGCGCTTCCCACTCTGGCGTTACACCATCCCCTTCTGGGTTGCAGCTTCCACCTTCCCTTCCAAGATCGTGTCGCCACATCGAGTATTGTCGCACCGCCAGGACAACACCCTAGGACCGCCCCGCCACCATATCCTACACCACTCCACCACTCCAATGCCTATAACGTCACCGCATCCTTTGAGAAGGTAAACGGGCCTTCTTTTTTTGTATTTTTAAGATATTTGATTGATTATTTTTAAGATTTATTTCCTTATGGTATCTAATATCCATTATTGAAGTACCTTTATATTTTTCTTTCTTTTTGCAAGAAGTACTATTAGTTGTACATCATCGAGGAATTGATATATGTGTATGCCTCAAGCATATGTAATGTACTCCCTGTGATCATAAATCTTGAGTGACGTTGGTGGGGACATTTCATATAAATAAATATCCAGAAAATACCTCATAACATAGATTTTTTTTCTTTCAAATAGCCACGCCGTAAGCCTTCCTGACTTCACGCAAATCTTATATACATTACCTTATTTGTACTCTTGGAATATACTGTTTTATTTGCATTCAGACTTACGCTTAGTATTTATATTGTTGTTCAGAAGGACATTAGGCGAATGGGTGTTTGTCCCCTGGGAGCTATTAAAAGTGTACCTCCGTTGAACCATTTGCTTGTATAACAACTATGAAGACAATGAGAACACTAGACGAGTCGTGAGCTTGCTGTTTGTGAAAATGTGTGGTTTTTTAACAATTGGAAGGATGACATTATTTTACCAGCTGCCGATGAACTATGACTTTGTTGCATGTATATTTGGATGTTCATATATTTATTTGGTTCATAACAATATCTAATGTTTTGTTATAAGATAGTGCTGAAAAAGATTAGAGAGTTGAGTGTGTCACATATGTACGGGCACAATGGTCTCCCATGTATTATTTTTGTTCATCTACTTTAAAAACTCCTGCAACTCTCTGTTCCTAGAATCCGTGGATTCGGTTCGTCATATCGGTTATTTCTCCCTTTCCAACAGGTGGAAGTGCTAGCTGATAAGGATCGGGACGACGCATAAGGTTGTATTAGGTGAGCTAACATGCATGTATTCCGCAATTGCTTCTATTCACATTGTCGTACCCATTCCTCCGTTATCGCTGTTGAGCACCATCTTGGGTTTTTGTGGGTGGTGGTGTGAAGGAAGATGCACCAGGAGAAAGATTTATGGTGAGGTGCAGAGGGAGGAACCAGGATAAAGGTGTTTGTGTTCATTGTCTTTGTGTACGACTTCCATATGTATTTTCTTGTTACATCTGATTAGAAAATCTACAACCAAAGGAGATGTCAAATTAAGTTGTATGTTCTTACTTCACCTATAAAAGGTTTCCTTTTTCTATTATGTTATCTTGTGAAAAGGTCAACATATGGCAGTCCTATCAAATGCACCAAGACACTCACTAATGCCACTATATTTCTATCATTATTTCTTTTATTGAATTGTGTGACTTATTCAAGTGATTGTGTATCCATGTTTTGGATGAACTAAGATTTACTGGTATGTCTGGTTATTTTTTCTGCTATCGATTCAATTCCCCAAATGGGATGGGATTAGTTCAGTAACCCTCATGACCACATTTCTGTAATTAAGTTGTGTTACACCAAGATAGGTTCATGTTGGTTGGTGTCTCCTATAAATTTTCCTTGTATTCTGAGTATTTAGCTCGAATTCTGAACTATCAAGTTGCAAGTCAAAAGGTGCTACAGTAGTAATGCATGTTGTTTCATGATTTCACTTTTTTTGGGTTGAAAAACAAATGATCGTGGTCTTTCTAGGAGTTCAAAAAAATACATGTGAAGATTTTATTTTTGTTTTTTTGAAACGGCTTGTGAAGATTATATTGCCAAAGCAGAAAATGAGCAGCAAAATGTCAGACTGGAGATGGATAAATTGAGCTTCCCGTTGTACATGCTTGTATGTTGGTTTCTTCTCTATCTACTAGAACTGGTATACATGACAGATAACTTTCCTATAAATCGGTGTTCGGGCCTTTTTGTGTGAGTTCTTGTTATGGCATAATCAGATATAAATTGTTTAGTTACTTGGGATATTAAGATCTAGGACAAGATACATTTATATGTTTCTATTTTATCATATACTCCTTCTGTTCAAAAAAGCGACCCAGATTTATATAGATACGTTTGAACCGCATATGTTAAAATGGAGGTTGTATCCGCTAAAGTGTATTCCAGTGGGAGCTTGGAGCTTTAGAAAACTATATAATAAAAGAAACAAGTAGCAAACACCCCCTTGTGTCCACGAGATGCAAATGCCGCAGTTGTTTCTATGAGTTCATGATAAAATAATGAAAACCATTGGATATGGTTTTGTTGAGGTGAGATGGCTAAGTTAGCCGATAGAGCAAAGGCGAAGTAGGGTAGAAACATGACGGAGACAAGAAAATATGAGTTGATGAGAACTCAAGTTTGATGCTTATTTTTAACGAAATAGTTAATTATAAATCAAATTTGACATTCACTCACCAAATAAAATACCGTAGCAACGCACGGGCATTCAACTAGTCCCTAAGAAAAAGTCGGTGATTCCTATTTGACGCTCGTTGCGCCCGTTAGCGGCACAACACGTAGGTAAAACTTTTAACGTGCCCGGAGAAACGGCAGGACTAGCGATGTGGTGGAGGAGGCAGGGCAGCGAGGCACCGCTCGCCGTGCCAACCACGGGGGCGGTGGCGGCGAGGGAACTGTCTTGATTTCATTGGAGAAGAAGATAAGAGGAAAGATATCTTTACTATTATATTGGAGTTGATCGTAAGTCGTACAACGTGTTTGGTGAAGGAGATTCGGGGCATCCTATCCTATCCGTCTAATGTAACATCAACTCCTTCGCTCAATATATGTCCGTCAGATGCACTCCCTACCGTGTTACCAAAGGATCGCTAGAATCACCGGAAATCAGAACAACGAGATCTAAGAACCACCGGACAAACAAGTCAAAATAGGAAAGAAAAAACACAAAACAGAATATTGAGGATTTTATACACAATTAATTAATGGAAATTAATTATCTTTCCAAAATACTCTCCACATGCTAGGTGGTATTGAATGTCATTCTCCCTCCCTGTTCTCTCTACGCTCATTGCCTTTCTCTCCCTTGTTTCTCCAATCATCGGCGCGGCAGCGACGGGTACCAGCCTTGGAGGCCTCGTCGACGGGAATGATGGCCGGCGGCAGTGGCTCTCGGGAAAATAAGCAAGGCCGGAGCGGAGGGAACCAGGGGCGGCCGGGTGGGTGCAGCAACTCGCAGGGGTCAGGGGCGGGTTTGGCGGCTCGCAGCCTGCGACTCACAGGCGACGCAGCGGTGGGAACCCGGGGCGGGTGCTGCGGTGATGGCTCGCAGGCCGGCGCGGCGGCGAGAATCAGGAAGGGAGGCGGCGGAAATCAGGTAGTCGGTCCATGTCCACTCCGATTTGGCCTCCTTCCCCATTCGATTTGGCCTCCTTTCTCCAATTTTGCAAGGTGAGACGTACTGTGTTGAATACTCCGATTTTGACCAGGGACTGCTGTTTGTTCAATATGATTAGATAAGACCACATACAGCCTATGGGCCAATGTATCAAGGTGAGATAATAATAGCATAACTTATACACGAGAGATGTACACATATAACCATGACTTAGTAGTTATTATTTTAGGTGAATCATGTCTTATCTTCTCTGATTCTAACCTGAATTAATTGTGATACAGGGATCGCTGTCGCCGTCTCCCCATTCCAGGACCGCCGCGCGGCCACCCCAAGGCTCAAAGCCACACCAGGGAGATGGGTTAGCTGGCTCATCCGTTGCGACCACATCGACGTCCATACATACTCCTTCCAGTGGCCGCGGTTTCCGGCCACATTCTCTCTAATATGTCCCTTCCACATCTGAATTCTGTTAGTACTACATATATGTTTAGATTGATTCATGGGTTAATTCAATTCAATCATGTCTTGTTCCGTTCGTTTGCAGGAGATGAGGTGAGCCTGCCATTTGCATTGTGCCGCTCTTCCATACACGAATACTTGGGATGGGATAGCGTAGCTCCAATTTTGGCTTGAACTACGATTCCTGCATATTGAATTGGACGCTACCGGAGTAATGTAAATTTTGTCCTACTTTGAAGGTTATCCTATATGGCGATTCATTTATGTTTGTTTAAGTTTGCATACTTTATTTTTGAATCTCCCACAACTGGGTTAGCGCATGTTAGCTATTACATCTGGTGTTCTTACAGGTCCTGGAATAGCTTTGTTTTACTTGCCTTAGATCATTATTTATTATAGTACTTTATACTACCTCTAGACGTTTTTAATGACGCGGTCAGTACCATATTTCTGAAGGATGCTAGCCTAAAAAGTTATTCACCCGCGTCCATTTAATCCGAACGGAGGGAGTAGTTTTTTTTGGTGCACAGTCTATAACTCCTTTCATTTTTTAATCAATGCAGCTATGAATTACCATTTGTTGTGATGCTAACAAGTTATGACATAGCCTTAATAAATCAAGACTTTCCTTGCAGAAATTCCCTGGCTCCATGGTGATTGATGAGGCCAAGGGTCTTAAAACTCCATCAATTATATGTAAAACTGCTGCTTTGTTTCTAAAATAAATCACTTCTTAACTAGGGAATTGCATGCCTTTGATTGACACACTTATTCTGCATTTTCTTTAGGTACTGTATGCTAACTATTAAAATTTAGTGGCCACATGGAAACTGCAAGTTATGACACTCATTTTTAGTTTATTTGATACTCCCTCATTTTAGTTCTCGCTAATATGGATGTATCTATAAATAAAATGTGTCTAGATACATCCATATTAGCCACAAGTAATATGAATCGGAGGGAGTACCAAATTCTGGTCATCAAAGTTTGGTTTCAATTTTAACTTTTCTTGAAGTTTCTACATAAAACAAGAAGAGAAAAAAAAAATAGCAGATTGAATTTTATTTATAGGAGTTGGGCATTACAGAAAGCAAGTGTGGATGTCCGGTGGTCATCACATCAACGTCTTGCTAGGCATTACCGTGCAGATGTCCAGCGGTCGTCGCATCAGCGCCTTGCTAGGCCCTAAGTCGAGGAAGTGAGGATGTCCACTTTCCAGCGACACGTTCGTAGGCCCACAGAAGTATCACCCAGTATTGTGTGGCGGCCAATGATACACATGTGACATCATCTATGTTTTCGTCGATTGTGGATTCCTTTATAGAAAATTTTGCTGCTAGCTTAGGAAATTAGTAATAGAAAATGGACAATGGAAATAAAATTTATACTATTCCCAACGCTATCATGAAAATGCTCTCCGTTGCTTCAAAAGAATAAATAAAATTAGCATGCTCTTATTGCATTGTTTCTGAATCTTCCCCGCCCGATGAGAGGTGGGAGATGTGGGCATGGTAATGGTAATGCGGCCACAGGTCACGATTTCTAGGTCGATGGATGAGAGTATTCCTAGGGATGGTATGGTAGCATCTTTGGCAGATGAAACAACCAACGTCTCTGCTTAGATGTGTAAGCAGCACACATGGTAGAATATGCAAGGTGGTTTAGAAAAAATAACACATTGATACTATGGCTTAGAACTCTTTGAGCTAACAAAGAAGATGCAATGTGGTTTAGCTAACAAAAACAACGGCACCTCAGGCTTTTAGGTAAAAATTAGATACTTTGCAAGAACAGATGAAAAAACTAACTTAGATCTTATTGTTGGCATTTCTTTAGAGTAGGAGCATAAAGATAGAATGGGTTTATATGATGCAGTAACAACCATATGGTGATCAATATTGAAAGAGGGTAATATCCACTTTGTAAAACTCACATATTAATCCAGTGAAGTCCTGTAATTGTTCCTGTAATTGTGTATATTTTAAATTATCACATGAAGTGCTTTCACATCTTGATAGATGTGGCATTGTAGGTTCAGTTGCTCCCAGGGCTTAAGACCATGTTGGGCACGACATTCACCTCTGAACCGCTGGCGCCTTCGTCGGAGTTGATGATCCTCATCATGAGTTGCTTCAATACACATGAATATTATATCTTTCAAAATTTAATGGATGCAAACATATTTGAAGATTAAAATACATGTGCATTTATGCTTACACATGAGATATTTGTGATGATATAAATAGATTAAAGTGTAGAACAGGAAGATTGTTTTAAGACATGGAAGAATTTTACCTTCCAGGTCCCAGGGCTGGCATTAATTACACAAGTGAAATGCACGATTTTCTGGTCTTGGTGACTTTAATCTGCAGGTTTATCAACACCTTTATGCATAGCAGGTTCCTCGGCAGCTTCAGAAAACACTAGAATCAGCTCTCAACCAAAGGTGTGTCAAGTTTAGTATCAACTGGAATGTAGACTTTGATGTTACATCATCCTGTTAAGTTAAATATCAGCATAACGATCCTGAAAGTGAATTAAAATATATGTAGCTACAGTATACATAAAAACTTTGTGTCAAAAAAAAGTATACATAAAAACAGTGAACAACTAGCTAGATAGGAGTATTTACTTTTCCACACACTGAACTTCAGAATTTTCCTTCTCAGCAACCAGAAAATATTAGAGTTCAATCAGATGATCTGCAGAAAATACGAAATATCAGGGATAAGCAATGACTGAACCACTAGCCTAACTTCACCGTCAGTTTGTTCTACAATACATTAATTTCTTAGTCAATAAGCCATTGCCGCACAAGAATCAACAAAAAAAAAAAGAATGGTGAGATTTCAGTTCCATGGACAACACAACCACGTCATGTGTACTTGGCTCAAATCAATCAATCAGATGATTCTGTACAAATAGAAGCAAGATCTTGGGGCTGGCCAGAAGTGAATCACCTATGGAATCCGAGTTTGGTCAACGTGGAAAGAGATCGTCAGAAGTGGCGGACATCCAGACGGTGTCATGGTAGAGCTGCACCTCGAAGTACGACTGAGCGTGCACCATCATGTACTGCAGCGGCTCCGCGCCGCCGTCAGCCAGCGAGAGGATGGACGAGGAACGGCGACGGATCATGAACGGACCAGCCACCGAGGCGCACAAACCGGTGGTGCTGTCTCTAAGCCCTCGCTACGATTCACCTACTTGTCCCGCAGGAGGAGGAGGCCTACGCCGTGGAGCTCTCATAGGCGAGGTGGCCACCGGCCAGGAGTGGTGGAGATTAGGCGGCAGGGCAAGCAAGGTCGGGAGCAGAAGGAGGGCACAACCGTGTTGCCTGTCAGGGAAGTTAGTAAAGTTAGTAGGGGGCGGAGCTACACCAGGGGAGAAGATGTCGAACGAGAAGGAATGGAATGGAATGGTTCCGTCCCGAGGTCACGGAACGATTCCGACCCTGTGTTCGGTTCGGAAAGGAACGAGAAACGGAATGGTTTCAGATTGTGTTCGGTTGGAGGAACTAGGACGAACAGAATAGCCATAATCAAGGTTAAAATGCTAATAATTTGAGGTTAGGTTTAATCTGATGGATAGCTAGCAGCAATCGCCCGCTTGCTGCCTTCACGCGTCCTTCGCGCCGTCAAGAGCTGCGCATGCCTGGCTCCGTCGCGGGTGCTGGCCGCCAAGAGCCGCTGCGCGTGGCCGCCGATGGGCCGCGGCTGCCAGCCACGCCGCCGCTCGAGCTAGCCGACGGGAGTTGCGCGTGCCTGGCCTTGCCACGGGTGCTGGCCGCCGGGAGCCGCCGCGCGTTCCTGCCGAGAGCCGCCGCGCCTGCTCGTCGTCGGCCTCCTCGCGTGCTCGCAATCCGGCGCCGTTCTCACCTCAGCCGCCGCGCCTGCTCGCCGTCGGCATCCGCGCCTGCCCGCCATAGGCATCCGCGCTTGGGCGCCGTCGGCCTCCTTGCGTGCGCGCAATTCGGCCTCCTTGCGTGCGCGCAATTCGGCGCCGCGCCTGCTCGCCATCGTCCCACGCATCTACTGAGAGGACGGGGAGAAACGGTTAGGGAGGCTAATTAGTTTTTGAAGGGATTAGATGGGCTGGTCAGCTAGCCGTTCCTCGTCGTCCGGCCGATTTGGTGGAACCAGTGCGTTCCGCATCTGAGCGGAATATTCTCTTTTGTGGAACCAGTTGATTCCGTTCCTTTGGCAAACCGAACATGCGAACAGGCTCCAAGTACAGAATGGTTCCGTTCCATTCCTCTTCATCCCAGAACCGAACACACCCTAAGTGAAGGTGAATAAACGGGACACGAGTGTCGTGTCCGTGTGTAGTCTACCATTTCTTTTTGTTTTGCAGGTGAGAGAAAATATACTCTTTTAGCAGATTTCGAGCTAAGAAAAAAATATATATCTCGAAAGCCAATGCATCCAACAGTGTAAATTTTTAGACAATAGCATGTGTACCTACGATTCCGACTTCACAATATTTAAATTTTCAAGACTTTATTTTTCTGTAGCAATGCAAAAAAAAATCATTTTTTTAAATGTGCATCCTTTGGAAGATTATAAACCGTTTGTGGACACAATAGATTCGACCTGACGTTGTTTTGGTGGAATGAAAAATCAACGGGTTTTACACGATCGAAGAAATTGTCGTTGTTCTTTCTATACATGTTATACATGTTATGTATGATTAAATATAATTGTTACCTCGTAAATATTTTTCTTTTGGCGAATGATACTTAAAAAAGTCAGCAGTGAAAACTTGAGTTTGTGTAAAGGCATGTTAAGCGAGCGGGTTCAACTCGCGAACTATTCGCAACTGAAGGAACGGTCCTTTAACAACAGTAATGTTGCCACGCCGGTACTTAGCGACCCATAGATCGTGATCCTAAAATTGTAGATATTATTAATATGTGGTAAATGTTGACATATCAAGAAAAAGAATAGAGACCGTGGCAACGCAGGGGCATTCAACTAGTGGTGGTAAGCTACGGCCCATGACGCACTTCTGCGTGCATCCACGCGCTCACGTACAATGAATGTGTCAAATAGGAGCACTCGAAAAAGTCTATGTGAGTCAAGCTGGAGTGGGAGAGTTGATAGCATAAAACTACTATATTTATGCTAAATGTTTATAATATTACCATTTTAAAAATTTCAGCAAAAATTTGTCACTCTACTCAATTTTTTGCGCACTAAAACTCAAATTAATCTGGATTGACTCGTGGGGTACAAACGTCAAGGCAATTTTGCTGAGGTGGACTAAGTCCCACTTGTTAGCCCAATTAAAAATATAATGATATTCTAAAAAATATTAAAATATCCAAAAAAAAAGGAGGCCACCAACCATCCCCGCATCTCTCCTCTCAGCCGCCATGGCTGTTGGCTCTCCTACACACCGACGGTTGGCAGACCCTCCTCCCCGCTGACGAGCATTATCGTAGCCGCACACGTTGACTACGGCCAACGTGGCCACACGCTTATGATTCTCACAGACAACCAGTGCTTGCGCTCCTCACAGTTGACCCGCCCCACCGTGGCCCCTGTAGGGCATTTATGCTCCTAATCTTTATAATGGTATTTGGTGAATACAAGGTTAGACAAGACTAACTGTTTGCATCAAGTTTATCTATAAGTTAAGTCCTTTCTCCTATTTGGTATTGGGTTATGGTGCGAAAAAGGAAAAAGAAGATTGAAGTAACTCGAAAATGAAGTCGGGAATATCGCGAAATGGTAGGTCTTCCTTTTCTGATTTTGTTGAGTATAGGAACCCCACACTATTAAGAGGGGATCGAAAATTTTATTTGATACTTGGCTCAAACCAATTTCTCTTGCTTTCCATCAAATATCCTTGCCATTTCCATCTTGTTATTCTTCTACTTCTTACACAAACTCCAAAAGAAGACGCATTTTTATCTTGTCTTTCTTTGGTTGCCAAACATCAAAGTTGGCCGGTCATACCGAGCGTCAGGCCGGTATGACCAGGTGCCTAGCCTTTTTGGCTCTCTCCCAAACCAAACTGGCCGGGCATACCGGGCCTCGGGGTGGTATGACAGGATGACTTGCTTTTTGGTCTCCTCCCAAACCAGTGAAATCGGCTGGTCATATTGGGCCTCGGGCCGGTATGACCGGGTGCCTCGCCTCTTTGATCTTTTTCGAACCAGTGAAACTAGCCGGTCATACCTAGCCTGACCCTCCCCCTTTCGATCTTGCCCGAACCAGTGAAACTGACCGGTATGACCGGGCTTGGAGCCGGTCATACCGACCACCATTGGCCTCCCCTTCTTCCTCTCTTCGCGCACACAGTCAGCCCGACCGGTATGACCGACCCTCTCCTTTTGACTTTATTCAAAAAAAATAGGTAGTTTTCTATAAATGGAAGGGGCCAATTTGGTGGATCGCTGCTTGATTCATTATTTTCTGAGATCCAAAACAAAGTTCTTCATCTCTACATGCTCTCTTGCAAACTTCTCCGTCAATCTTTTGATCCAGAGAGATTCAACCAACGAATTTGAGAAAGGATCCACCCAATCGAAAGATATCTTCCTCCTTTCCCTTTCCACCGAATAAATTTGTGATTTTAGCCTTGTGTCAAGTTCAAGCTTCGATCTTTTTACTCTTGGAAGTCGAGGACTCCTAGGCGGTAGCGGTCGCCGGGAGCAATCGCCTTGTGATTACACGGAAAGTTTGTACGGGATTGGAGAACCCCCCTAAGGCCTCCACTAGTGGATCGAGCTTCTACTACGTGGAAGAAGCTCACGGAAAAGACGGTGAGCCTTTGTGACATTCGGGTTCCTTTGTGGTAACCGCACCGTTCCAACGGTGACTAGCTTCCCCTCAAGGAAGTGAACATCGGGATATATCGCCGTCTCCGCGTGCTTCGGTTATTTCTACCTTTTACTTTACTTTAGCCTTCATGCTTGAAGTTGTTTATGCTTGAAGTTGTTTATCGCATCATATTGGTTGTCTCACCTAGTTTACATTAGCCAACTTTATTTTTCCGCAAAAGCCTAAAATTACAACAGAAGTGATTAAAATCCGCCATTTCAGCTACTACAATAGTGTATTCCATGGCCCCCTCCTCGTGGAAATTAGTTACTACTTGAGCCACCAAAAAAATTGGAATTATTCCTTCCTCTAATACATATTCATACAGAATTCCCCTTGGAGTTATCGTGTCATTAGCCTAGGATTTACCCTTTTAACCATAGGTATTCTTTGTGGAGCAGTATGGGCTAATGACGCGTGACGTAAACTGAAACCAATAGGGAAGAGAAAAGTCAAAGGAAAACTCTAATATAATAGAAAATGAAATGAAACGGTCGACCCAGACATAGACGGTCGACCCAAGTGGCAGGTTTGAAAAAGGATCTTAGAGTGTCGAAGTGGAATCGTAGAGAGTGATTTACTCTATAATGGATAGGTAGAGCCAAAGAATGTGGACTATACAAGTTCACAATACCTTTTAATGAAAGAAAGACCCCCTCTAGATTACCGTCTCTATCCTTTCAGCCCCCTACGTTGTAGGCCCAGGAACAATGATACATTCGGATATTTGTTGAACCATTGGCACAAAAAAATCATTATATAGCGACTAAATAATAAATGTTGGAGACAGAGGTTAAATGATATTTTTTTTTTACATATGTATTAAGACGCTCGGTCTGATTTCAAAATTGTCCAGAGTTTTTAATGTTATGTTCATTGCAAAATGATGAGTCTCCTTCCGTAATTTTTCAATTACGAGTACCAGAATTGAACGACATGAAAATTATCGATTCTCAAAGAAATGTTAGAGCATCTCTAACAAAGCCTGTAAAAAGTGGAACTGAAAAACACGAGTTCGGTGCACCGAACTCGTATTTACGGGCCGAAAAATGGCAGGCGCAGAACAGAGCCCGTAACGAAAACCGAATAACAGCGGGCTCTGTTCTGCGCCTGGGGCTTCCGAACCCGTAAAAACAAGGTTTATGAAATTGATTTGCATATGATCGATCAAAGCTGAACATTTAAAACACAAACAAATCATGCATAGTTCATAGTGCAGACATCAAATAACACAACCAAATGACACAGTTCATAGTTCACCATCAGATCTAACCGTCGGCATCAAACATAGGCAGTACCGCCATCAGCACCATCGGTAGTACCTCCTGGAGTCACATCGGCACCACCTCCTGGAGGCACATCGGCAGCAGCAGTTGCCTCTTGACGAGCAGCTCTTCGCCTCGCCGTGATTTCCACCGAGGTCTCCTTCCACCACTCCAGCTGAACCTCATTCATTTCCTTCGTGTTCATCATCAAGATTGCCCTCTCTTCGGCCAATAGTAGCTTCGTTGCTTTGGCCTTCTTCACATCGATCCTCATCTCCTCCAACTTTGCTTTGGTCTTTGCTTCCTCTCGGCTGGCTTCAAGCTTTGCAAGGCTCACCTCCTTCTTCGTCTCGATGATGACACGTTTGGTCTCCAAAGTCTTGGTCGCTATCACCTCCTTCAACTTCATCATTTGATCAAACTTGTCCCTCAACAATGCAGCCTCCCCCTCGAGCCTCATCCTTTCCTTCGCTTTCTTGTTCCCCTCCGGCTTGTCGGCGTTCCTGCCATCTGCTAGCGTGTAGTAGCTTCCTTGTGACGGTAAAGCACTCGTCTGTTGGGAACCCCAAGAGGAAGGTATGATGTGTACAGCAGCAAGTTTTCCCTCAGTAAGAAACCAAGGTTTATCGAACCAGTAGGAGCCAAGAAGCACATTGAAGGTTGATGGCGGCGAGATGTAGTGCGGCGCAACACCAGGGATTCCGGCACCAACGTGGAACCTGCACAACACAATCAAAGTACTTTGTCCCAACGAAACAGTGAGGTTGTCAATCTCACCGGCTTGCTGTAACAAAGGATTAGATGTATAGTGTGGATGATGATTGTTTGCAGAAAACAGTAAAACAAGTATTGCAGTAGATTGTATTCGATTAAAAGAATGGACCGGGGTCCACAGTTCACTAGAGGTGTCTCTCCCATAAGATAAATAGCATGTTGGGTGAACAAATTACAGTTGGGCAATTGACAAATAGAGAGGGCATGACAATGCACATACATGACATGATGAGTATTGTGAGATTCAATTGGGCATTACGACAAAGTACATAGACCGCTATCCAGCATGCATCTATGCCTAAAAAGTCCACTTTCAGGTTATCATCCGAACCCTTCCGATTAAGTTGCAAACAACAGACAATTGCATTAAGTATGGTGCGTAATGTAATCAATAACTACATCCTCGGACATAGCATCAATGTTTTATCCCTAGTGGCAACAAAGCACATCCACAACCTTAGAACTTTCTCGTCACATCGTCCTGCATTTAATGGAGGCATGAACCCACTATCGAGCATAAATACTCCCTCTTGGAGTTAAGAGTAAAAACTTGGCCAGAGCCTCTACTAATAACGGAGAGCATGCAAGATCATAAACAACACATAGGTAATAGATTGATAATCAACATAACATAGTATTCTCTATCCATCGGATCCCGACAAACACAACATATAGCATTACAGATAGATGATCTTGATCATGTTAGGTAGCTCACAAGATCCGACAATGAAGCACATGAGGAGAAGACAACCATCTAGCTACTGCTATGGACCCATAGTCCAGGGGTGAACTACTCACTCATCAATCCAGAGGCGACCATGGCGGTGTAGAGTCCTCCGGGAGATGATTCCCCTCTCCGGTAGGGTGCCGGAGGCGATCTCCTGAATCCCCCGAGATGGGATTGGCGGCGGCGGCGTCTCTGGAAGGTTTTCCGTATCGTGGCTCTCGGTACTGGGGGTTTCGCGACGAAGGCTTTAAGTAGGCGGAAGGGCAGGTCAGGGAGCGTCGCGAGGGGCCCAGGAGACAGGTCGGCGCGGCCAAGGGTGGGGCCGCGCCGCCTACCCTCCTGGCCACCTCGTGGCCCCACTTCGTTGACTCTTCGGTCTTCTGGAAGCTTCGTGGCAAAATAGGACTGGCGTTGATTTCGTCCAATTCCCGAGAATATTTCCTTACTACGATTTACGAAACCAAAAAATGAAACAAAGAATCGGCTCTTCGGCATCTCGTTAATAGGTTAGTGCCGGAAAATGCATAATAATGACATATAATGTGTATAAAACATGTGAGTATCATCATAAAAGTAGCATGGAACATAAGAAATTATAGATACGTTTGAGACGTATCACCATCCTTCTCGTCCTCGGTGTCATCGAGCGCAACCATCGCAGCCTTCTTCGGAGCGACCTCTTCATCCCTCAACTTCCACTTGGGAAGGTGTTGGAGCATGATACGTCTCCAACGTATCCATAATTTCTGATGTTCCATGCTTGTTTTATGACAATACTTACATGTTTTGCTTGCACTTTATAATGTTTTTATGCATTTTACGGAACTAACCTATTAACAAGATGCCACAGTGCCATTTCCTGTTTTCTGCTATTTTTGGTTCCAGAAAGGCTGTTCGGGCAATATTCTCGGAATTGGACGAAATCAACGCCAAACCTCCTATTTTTCCCGGAAGGCTCCAGAACACCGAAGAAGAGTCGGAGAGGGGCCAGAGGGCCACCACACCATAAGGCGGCGCGGCCTAGCCTGGGCCCGCGCCAGCCTATGGTGAGGCGCCCTCAGGTGCCCCCTTGCGCCGCCTCTTCACCTATAAAACCCCTTTCGACTTAAAAACGCAGTACCAATTGACGAAACTCCAGAAAGACTCCAGGGGCGCCGCCGCCATCGCGAAACTCCAATTCGGGGGACAGAACTCTCTGTTCCGGCACCCTGCCGGGACGGGGAAGTGCCCCCGGAAGCCATCTCCATCAACGCCATCGCCTCCATCATGCTCCGTGAGTAGTTCCCCCATGGACTACGGGTTCTAGCTGTAGCTAGTTGGTATTCTCTCCCCCATGTACTTCAATACAATGATCTCATGAGCTGCCTTACATGATTGAGATTCATCTGATGTAATCGGTGTTGTGTTTGTTGGGATCCGATGGATGATACATTATGATTAGTCTATCTATAAAGTTTGTGAAGTTATTGTTGCTGCAATCTTGTTATGCTTAATGCTTGTCACTAGGGCCCGAGTGGCATGATCTTAGATTTGAGCTCTATACTTATTGCTTAGATTGTATCTACAAATTGTATGCACATGTCACTGTCCGGAACCAAAGGCCCCGAAGTGACAGAAATCGGGACAACCGGAGGGGATGGCGGTGATGTGAGGGACACATGTTTTCACGGAGTGTTAATGCTTTGCTCCGGTACTCTATTAAAAGGAGTACCTTAATATCCAGTAGTTTCCCTTGAGGCCCGGCTGCCACCGGCTGGTAGGACAATAGATGTTGTGCAAGTTTCTCATTGCGAGCACATACGACTATATATGGAAAACATGCCTACATGATTAATGAATTGATGTTCTTTCTTAATGCTTTATCAATCCTATCAATTGCCCAACTGTAATTTGTTCACCCAACACTTGTCACTTGTTATTGGAGAGTTACCACTAGTGTAGATCGCTGGGAACCCCGGTCCATCTTTCATCATCATATACTCGTTCTACATGTCACTGGAAGTAGTATCAACTATCTTCTGGTGCCATTACCTCTGTGTTACTATTACTGCTGCTGTGTTACTGTTACTATTGCTCTCATATTACTTCTACTTTCACATCACCCCTGTTACTAGTGCTTTTCCAGGTGCAGCTGAATTGACAACTCAGTTGTTAAGGCTTATAAGTATTCTTTACCTCCCCTTGTGTCGAATCAATAAATTTGGGTTTTACTACCCTCGAAGACTGCTGCGATCCCCTATACTTGTGGGTTATCAAGACTGTTTTCTGGCGCGTTGCCGGGGAGGCATAGCTCTACTCATAAGTTCACCTGGGGAGTACACTCTACCTCTCTCTCTGTTTTATTTTATTTTGATTTGCTTAGTTTACTTTTTCCTAGTTTACTTGTGCTTAGTTTATTTCTGTCTAGTATTATTTTGCTTAGTTTACTTTTGCTTAGTTTATTTTTGTCTTGTTTTATTTGTCTCATATACCCAAAAATCCATAAAATTTTGAAAAATCAAAAAATTAAAAACTGCTATTATGGGAGAACCAACAACCTACTTGGAGCTTATAGAATGTTATAATAGCTATAGAGAATCAAGAACTGGTAAAGTAATGAGTGCTATGATAGAAAAATTGAATACAATGGCTAGAATCTTGCTTAGACGCCATGATATAAACTGTTGCTCTAAAGAGGACACTAAACATCTTAAATTTCAATGTGGCTTTAGTGAGGAATTTTTTATTAAGAGCTATAATCGGAATTGCTATATTCATTATGGGTTCGAAGAGGTAGAACAATTTGTCTTATTTATGGGAGCCTCCGAGATAGAATCCTTCATGGTTGAGAATTATGAAACTTGTGCTGTTTGTAAGGACCTTAAAGATTATGTCTCTTCTATCCTTAATTGTTGCATAGAATGCCACAGTGATAATCCTTATATCATTGATTATAAAGAGAGACTCATTAATGCACAAGAATGCACTCGCAATTTGCAGGAACCTGTGGAAGAAGAAATTGATGAACCTGAAAGCTCATTGGATGAAAAAGAGGAGGAAATTGATGAACCTGAAAGCTCATTAGATGAAAAGGAAGAGGAGAGTGATGAACAAAAGGAGGAAGAATGGATTAGCTACCCATGCCAACCTTCTAATGAGAGTAACTCTTTATCTCTTACACTATTTGATTGTCCTCCATGCTTACCGAAAGAGGTTGAATGTTATGTTCCTGTGGATTCTCTTGAAATATTTCCTATAAGAAAAACTTGTGAGAATAATTATGCTACTGTTATATATGATAATCCATGCAACTTTGATAAATCTTATGATAATGCTTTGTTTGTGCCTGATGTTGAAATGCATGGTACTAAAGAATTTTGCTTGGCAAATGTTTATGATAAAGCTCTAGATGATGGTCCTATGTTACTTGATAATATTAATTATACTACTAATGAAAATGGGATTGGAAAAGTATTGACTTTATTTAAGAGTCCCATATCTCTTGAGATTGATCGATCACCTTGTTATATTATTGATAAAAGTGAGTTTGGAAGTTTTGATCTTACTATATTTGAGCTCGATAAAAATTATGTGTTTGGAAATCATGAAAATTATGCTGCATGTGATAGTTATATTGTTGAGTTTATTCATGAAGCTACTGAAAATTATTATGAGAGAGGAAAATATGGTTGTAGAAATTTGCATGGTACTAAAACACCTCTCTATATGCTTAAAATTTTGAGGTTACTCTTGTTTTATCTTCTTATGCTTGTCACTTTGTTCTTCATGAATTTATTTGTGTACAAGATTCCTATGCATAGGAAGTGGGTTAGACTTAAATGTGTTTTGGATTTGCTTTTTGATGCTCTCTTTTACCTCTACTCTTGTTTCTTGCGAGTGCATCATTAAAACTGCTGAGCCCATCTTAATGGCTGTAAAGAAAGAACTTCTTGGGAGATAACCCATGTGTTATTTTGCTACAGTACTTTGTTTTATATTTGTGTCTTGGAAGTTGTTTACTACTGTAGTAACCTCTCCTTATCTTAGTTTTGTGTTTTGTTGTGCCAAGTGAAGCCTCTAATCGAAGGTTGATACTAGATTTGGATTTCTGCGCAGAAATAGATTTCTATCTGTCACGAATCTGGGCTGTTTTCTCTGTAGGTAACTCAGAAAAATATGCCAATTTACGTGCGTGTTCCTCAGATATGTACGCAACTTTCATTAGTTTTGAGTTTTCTGATTTGAGTAACGGAAGTATTTATTAAAAATTCGTCTTTACGGACTGTTCTGTTTTGACAGATTCTGCCTTTTATTTCGCATTGCTTCTTTCGCTGTGTTGGGTGGATATCTTTGTTCCATTACCTTCCAGTAGCTTTGAGCAATGTCCAGAAGTGTTAAGAGTGATTGTGTCATCTCTGAACATGTGAGTTTTTGATTATGTACTAACCCCTCTAATGAAGTTTATGAGAAGTTTGGTGTGAAGGAAGTTTTCAAGGGTCAAGAGAGGAGGATGATATTTCTCCTATAAATGATGCTAGAGTACCCGGCCATCCAGGCCACCTGAGAGGGGCAAAACAATCTTGTCCATCGGTTTCACCAGCTACAGTAAATTCCAATCCCGCTTTTCACCACAGCCGTCGGATGTAGTAATTTTTTAATCACCTTTTGCTTGTCCCGTCGAGTCCATGACAAACGGGACCTTATATGTGCGGGGCCTGCCGGTCATAGGCAGCCACACAGGCTCGTTCATGTCACCCTTCTCGTTTGGGGCAGTGAAAACCTAGACGGGCCAGTCTCTCCTCCCCCAATCCCCACCTCCTCTCCCGTCCCCCAATCCCCACCTCCTCTCCCAACCCGTGCCGCCGCCTCTCCTCCTCGGAAGAAGCGCCGTCCGTCACCCCGCTGCACCGGCGTGCGGCGAGATCAAGAAGGATGGCCGCAGCGACCGGAGGCACCGAGCGCGGCCAGAGACGGGCCGACGCAGGGCGGATCCGCGACGACCGGAGGCGGCGGTGGCGGCGGCGACCGGTGGCGCCGGGCGCGGCCAGAGACGGGCCGGCGCTGGGCGGATCTCCTCTTCCCCAATGGAGCTCAAGGGGCGGCGGGCGCCTCCTCCTATTCTCTCTCGTCCATCTGCCTCTTCCTCTCCCATCCCTGCCATCTCTCTTCCTCCATGGCGCTCCAGGCTCTCCAAATCAAAGCAGCAGCGGGAGGAGCTCGCACACGACAGGAGGGGGGCCCACGGGTTGGTGCAGCGGATGGTGGCCGCAGAGGACGATGGTGCGGCCTCAGGTGGTGGACGGTGGTGCCTGCCGAGGCATCGACGCGGCGGCTTGGCGGTCAGAGCCGCGTCGGTCGTTTCCTCTCGGGGCTCGGTAAGTGCCTCCATCTCTGCCACTTCCCCTTCGCACGAGGGCCCCTTTCAATGCCTCCCCCTCTCTCACTCCATTGCCTATGCTATTGGTAGGCTAGGCTTTGTGCAACTGAGAGACAACAAACGTGTTCTAATTCATATGATTTATGTGGATCCATAGTTTTCCGTTGATTTTCTATATGATATCTGAGGAGAAATAATTGGTTACCTTCATTTTCTGAATATTAGGAGGGGAGGCTGCTGTTTGGGAGATGCCATTCATGGTACCAATTCTACTGGCTCGATAAATCTTCTCAAATCCCGATCCCAATACAGTACCATTATTTAGTGCACACATTCATGAATAAATTTGGATTCTCAACTTCTCAACTTCTCGATGGACGGCGAGAGGAGGCGTTGCAGGAGGAAGTTGGCGGCGCGCCGGTGGAGTCGGCAAGGCGGAGGGCGGCGGCGCGTCGCCACAGCCGGCTGCTGCGTTTCGGAGGAGGCGCAGCAGGAGCTGGCTGCTCACCTGGCAGCGCCTCTCCCATCACCCGCAGGCCGCAGCGGACGAGAGGCCAAGCAGGGGAAGATGGGGGTGGAGACTGAAGGCCACGACCACCACGCGGGCGCAGCAGATGGCGAGGACAAGGGAGGCGGCGACCCCCACGCCCTCTCATCCCTTACCCATGTTGGTTGCATATCTCCCGTTGAGCCCTTGTTTCTTCTTCCTTCCCTACTTCCTAATTGCTGATGAAGGCTGATACAGGTTGGGTGCCCAGGAGACAGAAACATTGCTATCCATGTGTCCTGCTGCACGTGTTGCCGCTTCTGAAGCGATGGAGAGGAGCAACGGATGGGAACATGGGGTGCTTGATAGGTAATCTACGATCCATCTCCTATTTTTCTCACGATTTGCCCTGTTCATTTTGGCTCAAGTTGTCTGCTCTTTTGCGACTTGTTCAGCTAAGATCACGTGTGCACTGTAAATGGCAATTAATCAGGAAGTTTGGATTAGTTAAAGCACTGACTTAGTTAAATCTGCAGGCAGATGGTATGGTTAATAGTTAATTTGTGCAATATGAATCTGCTCAGAATTTTTTCATCATCAGTTGGACATGTCTTGCAGGAGTGGATTAATTAGGTACGAGCCCAAGCGGAAGGCTTCAGGCACGCCTCACTTAGGTGGAAAGAGGTGCATCCTGATGAAGACTGATATATTTTGGTTTCTGTTTTCTACTTCGTACCTCCATTCAGGCCAACTTTGTGTAGATTCGGTAGAACACAAGCGGCAACAGCTGATTGACGTTCCTTTCCTCTATGCTGAAAAACATGCATCCCCCTAACAGACAAGCTCGCTTTCTTTCTATAAGTTTGTGATCTTTCATGCCTTTTGCAGATGGAATAAATAAATAAAAGAACGGAATTCACAACAGGATCTGTCTTGGTCTAGGTAGAAGAATTTGCTGCAAGCTGTTGGCCATCGTGGCCCAAAGCACCAGGTACATTCAATGCACTTCTGGTTCTTACATATTAGCTTTGCTTCATGATGTATTTGTTATTTTTTCCTCCACATGTTTTCTTATGGGAGAACTATCAAGTTTGAGTATTTTTGATACATAAATAAATACTCCCCATGTTCATTAATATTAGACTGTTTAGACATTTCAATGTGGACTATATACGGACAAAAATGATTGAATCTACACACTAAAAATAGACTAGGTATGGATCAAAATTATTGAATCTACAAAAAGCTAAAAGGTTGAGTAGTATACATGGGCCATGAAATATCCCCTTTGTTTACTAATGTATGCTAGATAATTGTGGCCCAATTCCAACTCAAACTTTACAGTTTGTTTAATATTAAAATATGTCAAATCAGAGTTGTGTTGTGGACAGAAAGATGACTAGAACTTAGAATTAAAGATGTTCAACTATGGTACTACTTGATGTTTGGATTTACTTTTGTGAGGCACTAACTGTTAAATTGGCCATCGTGCAAAGGTTTGTAGATGGTGATTTCCATTGCCTTGTGTCTCTAATTTCAGTTCTCTAATATATTTGCTTTTCCTTTGAGGTGTGAGCTATTTGCTTCTAAATGGCCAGTGGCAACAGCACTTGTATATGGGCCAGTAACAATGATATAAATTTTTTGTGATATATGGTGGGTTATCTCACACCTTTTTTGGCCCTTCACCCGCTTGATTTGAGTTTTTTAATGGAATCAAATAGTGTCTCTGCATCTTAACAAGCCATCCATTGAATGATTCCCACATCCATTGAACATATTCGTTAATGATTCACATGCCTTCAGTCAGCTTTGCACTATGGAGATCACTGTTTCCTATTTATGCTTATTGTTTTATTGAGTTTATAAAGCACTGTAGATTTTGAATATGCTCTGAGTTTAACATTCTTTTGGTATGTGCCTGACAGGGGTAGGTAAGAAACAACCCCATTTTTTGCTCAGGCCTAACTAAAGATTATGTCATCCAGCTTTTGTGGGCAGTTAAAAGAGCAACCCTATTCTCAGTAAATTTTGCTTGCCTGTCAGTATATTTTTGGTTGCATTGTGTGCTTCAGTCCCTCTGTTTTATTCTGATTTGAGGCCTTCAATCCCCTTTTGGTTGGTTAATAGTTGGCGCTACTCTTTTCCTTCATTCAGCTTGTTGTTCTGATTGAAATTAGGAAAAATATATACTACCTCGGGACGTAAATAATAAACGCGCCGGCAAGCGAATGATATGCGTGCATAGCAGGATGTATTGCGTTCAGTAGAACAAATTAACAAAAACATTATCCATTATATCGATTGTGCCAAATTGAACATAATGGCCTCTGTGGTGAGTTGCCGGTACCATCATGTTCGTTTCCTTCTTAGCTTGGCCGCGTTGCATTTCTCTTTCTTTTCTTCGTGTTTTCCTCCTTTCCTCCTCTGAATTTCTCCTCTGCACCTCATTCCTTTATTTCTCGTGCCATGGTCTGCCATGGTCGAATTATGTAGGTAAAAAACCGAGTCTCCTGTCATGTGATTAACTTTTTAGATACCTCCTAATTTTTGTGATGAATTTATGTGGTAGATTTCTTTTGGTAAATCTGGGACGCCTACAACTGATGGGAAATGAACTTGTTAGCTCTGTTTAATGTAATGACATATTAACCTATGCAGATACTGGACATAGATGTTTTTGTTAGTAACCGCAAATGTTTAGTTTGATGCCATGTCATTTTTATGAATTATGTGAGAGCTTCAAATGATGTTTGTACCAGACCGTGGGCGTGGGGGATGGTCCTGATGCATGGCTAGCCAGTGTAGTTGTGGGGGTAGGAATACAAAAAGGAATATACTTTGATCGAAACCACGAATTACTTTGATATGTCCTGTCAAGGCATAATAATAGAGCAGGTGCTAAAATCTCACCCATTCCTCAATTAATTTGTTCATGCAACTAAGGAAGATGACCGTGTTTGCTATAGGTACATAGAGATCTCTAGGCACCTCTTTGGTTTAAAACTTAAATTTACCCAAAAAAATCTTTGAAGAATACATGCTTCCCTTTTTTAGTCATCCTATGGGGTTGCCAACTATTGGTGCAATAATTGAACATGATTCTTGCTGATTATTGTTACCAAGCAAGTGGGCAGACATGTTTTATGTGCATTGAGTGAACTGAATCTGCTGGTTAGTTAATTTTGGGAGTTTCTCGCAAAAAAAGTTAATTTTGGGAGAGTTGGGTTAGTGAAGGTACATCAGCTTCTCCAATAACATTTTGATCCGTGTTGGTTCATCCTAAAGATTATTCATGCTTGGCTCATTTGTACATATGTGTGCTTGTCAAGACAAAGGCAACAAAATTCTGAAGGTGGTAATTTTTTGTTCCCATATGTGAATGAATGAATACTACTTCCTGCAAAATCTGTACTAGGCATCAGATACTTTGCAGATTCGCTATATTAAAGCATGGTTAATGCGTAGTTCGGAGGTTCTGGTTCTCATCTGCATTCCATTCTTGAGTGCTTTAGCCATCATTGTTTGAAACATCTTAAAGCCTAATGTTGCAATGATATGACGGCCCAGAAGGAGTACCTAGCGGGAGCGAGCTAGGTGGAGGCGTGAATTGAGCGCTGGTGCCGTGGAAGCGAGCGTGGGTCACGGGCGCAGCTGAGCGGTCACCAGCGTCTGAGTAAGTGATTTGTTTTTTCATAAGATGTAATGTCTTCTGTTCAGATGAATTAAGCATAGATGAATAGAGGTTGGCGGATGGGTCCAGGTTTGACCACCAGATGTTTGTTTTAAAGCGTTGCTCAAAGTGAGATTTATTTTCTTGATGCCTATAAATTTTATTTACTTTAGAACACTGTAAAAGGTAGCATGATTTTTGCTCCTTGACAGGTTACCGATTCTGGTTCTGGTTCTTTGTCGAGTTTTTTTTAGCTCCATGAAGTGTTATATTAGGCACCATTTCTATTCTCTTGATTCTCTTATATTTGCTGGTCATGTAGATAAATTCCACCTGCAACACTAATAAATGCACAATCAGAGAGAAATGTTGAGAAAATAGAGGGCAACAAGTGCCTCGCAACTGGCTGAAAAATCGCACCGAATGGAGAGAGCGTTGCGTCGACCAGGGACCTGATCGGGTGTATGGCACCATGTCATGGAGGGGCACTGCGGCCTGTGGCCCAAGGCGCAACAATTTTTCTCGATGCCCACATACCTCCCAGGTCAATACGGATGACATTGCTATGGCGTAGTTGGCTATCTGAATATTCATATGATTGCAACTATTTTTTTGTACTCAAAGAAGGAATGGGTTTCGTATGTCTTTATTTTTCGGGCAGTTATTTTATGTCATTCAACATAGATTTCGTATTGATTATGTATCCTTTGCATATATTCACCCTGCAATATTGTTTTTCATTATGTTTGTATTTAGATTTTTCTTATTTGACTATATAGGTGCTTATAGCCTCTTATGCTTGTTTTTTTACACGTCTAAATATGCAGGTTGTGGTCGCATATTCAAATTTGATGTCGTTTTAGCGCTTTGCTTCTGAATATCAGCACAGGGACTGACATTCAGGGTTTCAGGGATTCAGAGAGCCGATACTTTAGGTATTGTTTTATTTGCATGTGTATAGGTCTATCATGAACAACCATTTTTTCCCGTTTTCTTCTCATGGGTTTATGGGATCTAAATAATATGTGTGCTTAGTCCCAGATTTTCATCGTCAGTATAAAAACTGACAATGGTTTGTGCTATGCACGGAGTAGCTTTACAACGCTCTCAGAAAAGGAGTAGCATTACCAAGACAGACATGAGCATGGCTAAAAGCAAGGCATTACTGTTATAATTCAGTTTGTTGTACCGTGCAACCTGCTATATTTTGTACCGTATTGTCATGGAAGTATTTAGATTTCAATTTATAATACCCCTATTGGTACTGCGAAAAATAATACCCTATTAGCGTGGGCATACAAGCTTCATTTGTTAATATCTCCCATGCTCATTCATATTGTGCAAGTAAAGTGAAAAAGGTTAATGGAATCTTTCGAACAAGTTTGTATTTACTCTATAAATAGTGTGTATTACTGAAATATAAATAAGAGAATTCTTTTCTATTTTCAGCCAGGACGGCAGTGAGTGCATGCCGGTGGCCTCAGCTGATGGACGACGGTGGCCGCCGAGCGATCGGCAGCAGGTACGAGCTCGTGTTGTCATTGGTCAGTCAATCTACATGCTCTTTTTTAGCTTAACTGATATGCTATTATGGGACGTTAGGTAAGTTTAGTCAAATCTGCTCCCATATGCAAATGCTCCTCCCTGCACTTGTGCTGCAATCACGCACTCTGCATCTCTTCCTCATCAACCTATTTACCTCTTTCAGTATTTAGCTCTGCAAAGTAGACGTGCACTTAAAAATTGGCAGTACTACCCACCGTCTCCTCTCTTTATTCCTTAAATACTTTTTTGGGTTTAAAACTTCTTCTATCCAATGATGGTAAAACTTTGAAAACCCATAGATTAAAGTGATAAGTGAATTAACTTGTGATGATAAAAATAAAGATATTACTAGCCATCTGTATGTTAATTATTGTTTCAAACATAGCAATGAAAGTCTATTTAAAATTCCAAGCAGGTAGTTCTAGATACTTTCTTAAGAAAACTATGATCGTTTGATTCATGGATAGCTTAGTTAGCAGTATGATGTAAGCAGTGTGCTTCTTTGCTTCAGCTTTAGAAATTAGCTCTGAATAATTGCGTATATGTGTGATTTTAATGTATTGCTATTCCTTTTTCTGGTACTTGCCTGTAGTTTCGGTTATTTGATTTACTATTATTGTTTGGACAACTTGTCATTTCCCCATGCTTTGCTCCTCAACCTTCCATTTTTTATGTTCAGAGCAAATAAATGATTATTACCTTCAAAATGATGTTTGCCCCACTCAGACCACATTATTTATAAGAATTCAAAATATTTACAAGAATAATTTACCCGTCCTCTGTTTCCTAATATAAGACGTTTTGGCATGCTTATTTAGCATTCCAAAACATCTTATATTAAGGAACGGAGGTTGGGGGTTGCATTTATGATGTATACATATTCTCTGATCGCAGTGATTGTTGTTAGCCATACATATATATCCTCATTAAGAGATGTGAAACAGGACAGATAAGAAAATAAAGTCCACCTTTACGTGAAAAATATCAAAGCTGGATCCACTGGATTCATCTATCTCAGATTTGACTTTCTGTGGAAAATTATAGAGGACACTATACATGATATTCTACCTATACAACCGTAAAATCAATGGATTGCCATCCTTTCAATAAAAAGTCTGAAGATATTGTATTATGTTTCAGGTAACAAGAGCAAAGGCTGCTGCTGATTGTTGGGTTCCAGGACTAGGAAGGAACACTGAAGCTTATACGTTTTAAAGGATCAGGTTTGTGTTTCCATGACCCCCGACAGCCGAAACTCATTTGAGATTAGAAGTTACCATTGTGTTCGAACCACTCTATATTATGTTGAAAACTTGATATAGCAGGCCCACAAAAGTTTAATAGGTGGAAGTTGTAGATTGACACATCAGAAAGCACCATGCAGAGTGTGCAAGATCCTCCATTCTAATGGGAAATTTGACATTGCTAGAACCAACGATATTCTGAATTTGAGTGTTCTAGAATACCTCAATAGTAAGTCTCAAAAGAATAAAATTGGTTAAATTAAAGGTACAGTTGAAAATTAGGTAAACCTGACAAAACAAAATATAAATGTGGGTCTATCTGGAATTATACTATCATATAGGAAATAATATTACTGTGTTAGCCTTCGGCTAAGATGAAAAAAAATGGTGCTACCTTCTAGATACAAATATGTTGACAACCAATAATGTGTAGTTCTACCTTTTCTTTTTGCAGTTTTGGTGTTCCATCTTCTCTATCAAAGCCATAGGGCTTGAACCCGCTGCTCCGCTCTAATATGGCAGCAGCTGGGAGTTGGTGACAGAGCAGGTTTGGACGGGGCTACCTTATCGGAGACCTGGGTGGTTTGGATTTCGAATGCCAAAATCCTGTTTTTTTGGTTTAATCCATTTGCCTTATTTATATGTACTTTAGCTCCCCAGTTATATTAGCTATTTAGCTTAGACACTATCAGAGTATTTGTTAAACATGGTGCAAGTGTTATTTGTTAAATGCTTCTACTGTCGCCAGTTGTCTTCCTCAAACAATGCAGCATACATGTAATATTCAGAAAAAGAGTAGAATGAAACATATTATTGTAATATGAGCTATTTACTATGGTGCTACCTTTTAATTCTATCCTTTGTGTTGTATGCCAGTGTATTGCAATTCATTACTTTCTAATCAACCTGGAGTATTAGTTATCTATTTACTGTCAGTGCCTTTGTGTTTTATTTCTTACTCAAAGAACACATGGCTTTAATTCTGGCTGTCTTTGTACTGGGGCGCGACGGTGTGCTTTGCATCTATGCTTTGCAATTATACACTTCGTTTAATGCGGTGCTTTTAATTTGAGTTTGCTTTAGGATGTTTAGATGGCAATTAATTTGATGCTGAAGAAATTAGAAATAGTAGCCATCAATATTTTTATCATTGATTCCAGGATTAATAATTATTATTACTTTGATTCTCTGCATTATACAATAAATTTTTATATATAACGGTTCTATTCGTTTCAAAAAATATTCTATTTCTTCAAGACCTTAGAAGATAAGGTGTTGATTATGCTACTAAATTCTACCGGATGGACAATTATCTTAAACATTTTTATTACCCAAGCATGGCATCGGTCAACCTATCAAAAAGAGCCAAAACATGAATACATTTAAGCTTTGTATGAGTACTAAATTGAGGATAAAACTTATTTGGTTGAAATTCCAACCTGGTTTTGCCACATGCCTCCTGCCTCGTGTGAGATATTTGATAGTAATTTGTGATGTAAATAGGAGTTTTCATGCAATAAATTCAACTTTGTATCACATACTTGCGCCCCATGAGTTTGTACATAATGTTGTACTACAATGTTATTGGACCTTAGCTAAAATCTGCAAAATGTTCATACAAATTTCACCACTTAGATTCTGGAATATATTTATAATGGTCACAATATATTTATAATAGTTACCATCAATTGATAGAGGTCTTAAATTGTTGTATAATAACCAAAATTTGACTGAGAATGGTTGCAGCGTTACTGATGAGTGTGTCCAAGGGGTTGGAGGAGGAAGAGGAGGATGTAGGTGGGGCGGAAGGAGCTGTTGCATCGGAGCAAAAGGGAGTAGCCAAAGGAGGATGGAAGGGCCATCGAGGACATTTTCTCAAGCGCACACCGTCGGATGCTATTATAACTCATCCTGGATGGCCACCCAACCAAATGCCCTCCCTTTACCACTACGGTGGCAGCGATGGCGGGAAGAGCATAGCTCCACTCCGAGCCTCCGGTGTTAAAATAAGCCAAAGCTTATGGTTTAAATTCTGATTTAATTCCATCGTTTGCGCGATAGCGCAACAGGTCATCTAGTATGATCAAGAAGAGTGAAAAGTCTAAGCTTGAGGATGCCCCCGTGGTTCATCCCTGCATATTTCAAGAAGACTCAAGCGTCTAAGCTTGGGGATGCCCAAGGCATCCCCTTCTTCATCAACTTATCAGGTTTCTTCTATTGAAACTATATTTTTATTCGGTCACATCATATGTGTTTTACTTGGAGCGTCTGTGTGTTTATTTTCGTTTGTTTGTGTTTGAATAAATTCGGATCCTAGCAATCCTTGTGTGGGAGAGAGACACGCTCCGCTTTTTCATATGAACGCTTGTTCTTCGTTTTACTTTTAATGTTCAATGATAAAAGTTGGAAGCTACAATACTTATTGATATTTGGTTGGAAACAGAAAATGCCTCATAATGTCTTGGATAATTTGACACTTGGCAATTGTTTTGAGCTCTCAAGTAGATCATGATTAAAGTTTTTTCATGTAGTTTAAACCTATTAGTGGAGAACTACCGTATAGCTTGTTGAAATTGGTTTGCATGATTGGTCTCTCTTAAGGTCTAGATATTTTCTAGTAAAAGTGTTTGAGCAACAAGGAAGACAGTGTAGAGTATTATAATGCTTGCAATATGTTCTTATGTAAGTTTTGCTGTACCGGTTTATACTTGTGTTTGCTTCAAATAGCCTTGCTAGCCTAAGCCTTGTATCGAGAGGGAATACTTCTCATGCATCCAAAATCCTTGAGCCAACCACTATGCCATTTGTGTCCACCATACCTACCTACTATGTGGTATTTCCTGCCATTCCAAGTAAATACTTCATGTGCTACCTTTAAACAATTCAAAATTTACTATCTCTTATTTGTGTCAATGTTTTATAGCTCATGAGGAAGTATGTGGTGTTTTATCTTTCAATCTTGTTGGGCAGCTTTCACCAATGGACTAGTGGCTTCATCCGCTTATCCAATAATTTTGCAAAAAGAGCTGGCGCGGGGTTCCCAGCCCCCAATTAATTAACTTCATTAATAATTCTCTTCACATGTTTTGCTCTGATTCATCAGTAAGCAACTTAATTTTGCAAATAGACACTCCTCCATGGTATGAGATTGTTGGAAGGCACCCGAGGATTCGGTTAGCCATGGCTTGTGTAAGCAAAGGTTGGGAGGAGTGTCAACCATAAATAAAACTAAAGTACATGTGTAAACAAAAGAGAAGAGGGATGATCTACCTTGCTGGTAGAGATAACGTCCTTCATGGGAGCCGCTCTTTGAAAGTCTGTTTAGCAAGGGGGTTAGAGTGCCCACTACCATTCGTTGACAACAACAAACACCTCTCAAAACTTTACTTTTATGCTCTCTATATGATTTCAAAAACTTAAAAAGCTCTAGCACATGATTTAATCCCTGCTTCCCTCTGCGAAGGGCCTTTCTTTTACTTTATGTTGAGTCAGTTTACCTACTTCCTTCCATCTTAGAAGCAAACACTTGTGTCAACCGTGCATTGATTCTTACATACTTGCTTATTTGCATTCATTATATTACTTTATGTTGACAATTATCCATGAGATATGCATGTTGAAAGTTGAAAGCAACTGCTGAAACTTATATCTTCCTTTGTGTTGCTTCGATGCCTTTACTCTGAATTTATTGCTTTATGAGTTAACTCTCGTACAAGACTTTTGATGCTTGTCTTGAAAGTACTCTTTATGAAAAGTTTTGCTATATGTTATCTATTTGTTAGCAACTATAGATCATTGCCTTGAGTCACTTCATTCATTTCATATGCTTTGTAATAGTATGATCAAGGTTATGTAAGTAGCATGTCACTACAGAAATTATTCTTTTTATCGTTTACCTGCTCGGGACGAGCAGGAACTAAGCTTGGGGATGCTGATACGTCTCCAACGTATCCATAATTTCTGATGTTCCATGCTTGTTTTATGACAATACTTACATGTTTTGCTTGCACTTTATAATGTTTTTATGCATTTTACGGAACTAACCTATTAACAAGATGCCACAGTGCCAGTTCCTGTTTTCTGCTGTTTTTGGTTCCAGAAAGGCTGTTCGGGCAATATTCTCGGAATTGGACGAAATCAACGCCAAACCTCCTATTTTTCCCGGAAGGCTCCAGAACACCGAAGAAGAGTCGGAGAGGGGCCAGAGGGCCACCACACCATAAGGCGGCGCGGCCTAGCCTGGGCCCGCGCCAGCCTATGGTGAGGCGCCCTCAGGTGCCCCCTTGCGCCGCCTCTTCGCCTATAAAACCCCTTTCGACCTAAAAACGCAGTACCAATTGACGAAACTCCAGAAAGACTCCAGGGGCGCCGCCGCCATCGCAAAACTCCAATTCGGGGGACAGAACTCTCTGTTCCGGCACCCTGTCGGGACGGGGAAGTGCCCCCGGAAGCCATCTCCATCAACGCCATCGCCTCCATCATGCTCCGTGAGTAGTTCCCCATGGACTACGGGTTCTAGCTGTAGCTAGTTGGTATTCTCTCCCCCATGTACTTCAATACAATGATCTCATGAGCTGCCTTACATGATTGAGATTCATCTGATGTAATCGGTGTTGTGTTTGTTGGGATCCGATGGATGATACATTATGATTAGTCTATCTATAAAGTTTGTGAAGTTATTGTTGCTGCAATCTTGTTATGCTTAATGCTTGTCACTAGGGCCCGAGTGGCATGATCTTAGATTTGAGCTCTATACTTATTGCTTAGATTGTATCTACAAGTTGTATGCACATGTCACTGTCCGGAACCAAAGGCCCCGAAGTGACAGAAATCGGGACAACCGGAGGGGATGGTGGTGATGTGAGGGACACATGTTTTCACGGAGTGTTAATGCTTTGCTCCGGTACTCTATTAAAAGGAGTACCTTAATATCCAGTAGTTTCCCTTGAGGCCCGGCTGCCACCGGCTGGTAGGACAATAGATGTTGTGCAAGTTTCTCATTGCGAGCACGTACGACTATATATGGAAAACATGCCTACATGATTAATGAATTGATGTTCTTTCTTAATGCTTTATCAATCCTATCAATTGCCCAACTGTAATTTGTTCACCCAACACTTGTCACTTGTTATTGGAGAGTTACCACTAGTGTAGATCGCTGGGAACCCCGGTCCATCTTTCATCATCATATACTCGTTCTACATGTCACTGGAAGTAGTATCAACTATCTTCTGGTGCCATTACCTCTGTGTTACTATTACTGCTGCTGTGTTACTGTTACTATTGCTCTCATATTACTGCTACTTTCACATCACCCCTGTTACTAGTGCTTTTCCAGGTGCAGCTGAATTGACAACTCAGTTGTTAAGGCTTATAAGTATTCTTTACCTCCCCTTGTGTCGAATCAATAAATTTGGGTTTTACTACCCTCGAAAACTGCTGCGATCCCCTATACTTGTGGGTTATCAGAGCACATCAAAACAACGACACATGGTGAAGCTCTTGCCCTTGCTGCCGACCATGTCTCTGTACCTAGCATCGGCAATGCGATCCTACACATGCAAAAGGAACCAACAAATCGTCAATATCTCGCCGACGCTAAAACTAGAATTAAATTTCTGAAATATGCACTCACATATTCGTCGACAGTTGCGCCGCTAGGAGGATTGGACACCACTTGGTCCATTGCTGTTGCCCACCGGCTACACGCCGGTTTGATCGCGTCCCAACGACCTTGGAGGGATCGGTAGGTGCGATCGACAGGATGGAGACAGCATCCATCCCCACGGAGGCCCAAGCTCGGCACAAGGTGGCGTCTTCAACCTCCGTGTAGTTGTTGGCCCGCCTCTTTTTCCGATTTCCATCGGCCGTGACCTCCACCACACCGTCGTCCTCTTCCTCGTCCCCCTCGTCCCCTTCGTCCCCTTCTTCCCCTTCTTCCGCGCAGTAGTTCTCGTTGCCGAATGGCGGGAGTGGGTTAATGTTCACCTCCCCCCAACATCTCCATGTACGTGGTGGAATCGTTCCTAATTTGACGAGGCCTCAGTACGGGTTTGCAATGGAAAAAACGGAGGAAAGTTCATGTGTACCTTGCTGCGCCATCGTCGAGCACGGGATGGGCGGCGGCCGCGGTGGCTTCCGGAGGCGGCGGCGGCGTAGGCGGAGATGGGCAGGGAGGTGCGGGGCCACGGCTAGTCGCCGCCTTCACTTTGGTCCTTTTCGGACCCGAACTCTTCGGTCTCGCACGGACGGCCTTCGGCTTCACCGCCGACCCACCACCGGGGGCCGCCCCTGCACCGGCTTGCGGGAGCAGATGCGTTCCCGCGCGCCGCCTCTTCGCCGCAGTCGTCGACGAGACCGCGGGGGTTGCTTGCGCACAGTTGATGTGGTGTAGTAGCTTCCTTGTGACGGTAAAGCACTCGTCCGTTGGGAACCCCAAGAGGAAGGTATGATGTGTACAGCAGCAAGTTTTCCCTCAGTAAGAAACCAAGGTTTATCGAACCAGTAGGAGCCAAGAAGCACGTTGAAGGTTGATGGTGACGGAGTGTAGTGCGGCGCAACACCAGGGATTCCGGCGCCAACGTGGAACCTGCACAACACAACCAAAGTACTTTGTCCCAACGAAACAGTGAGGTTGTCAATCTCACCGGCTTGCTGTAACAAAGGATTAGATGAATAGTGTGGATGATGATTGTTTGCAGAAAATAGTAAAACAAGTATTGCAGTAGATTGTATTCGATTAAAAGAATGGACCGGGGTCCACAGTTCACTAGAGGTGCCTCTCCCATAAGATAAATAGCATGTTGGGTGAACAAATTACAGTTGGGCAATTGACAAATAGAGAGGGCATGACAATGCACATACATGATATGATGAATATTGTGAGATTCAATTGGGCATTACGACAAAGTACATAGACCGCTATCCAGCATGCATCTATGCCTAAAAAGTCCACTTTCAGGTTATCATCCGAACCCCTTCCGGTATTAAGTTGCAAGCAACAGACAATTGCATTAAGTATGGTGCGTAATGTAATCAATAACTATATCCTCGAACATAGCATCAATGTTTTATCCCTAGTGGCAACAGCACATCCACAACCTTAGAACTTTCATCATCCTGTCCTGCATTTAATGGAGGCATGAACCCACTATCGAGCATAAATACTCCCTCTTGGAGTTACTAGCAAAAACTTGGCCAGAGCCTCTACTAACAACGGAGAGCATGCAAGATCATAAACAACACATAGGTAATAGATTGATAATCAACATAACATAGTATTCTCTATCCATCGGATCCCAACAAACGCACATGTAGCTTTACAGATAGATGATCTTGATCATGTTAGGCAGCTCACAAGATCAGACAATGATAGCACAATGGGGAGAAGACAACCATCTAGCTACTGCTATGGACCCATAGTCCAGGGGTGAACTACTCACTCATCAATCCGGAGGCGACCATGGCGGTGTAGAGTCCTCCGGGAGATGATTCCCCTCTCCGGCAGGGTGCCGGAGGCGATCTCCTGAATCCCCCGAGATGGGATTGGCGGCGGCGGCGTCTCAGTAAGGTTTTCCGTATCGTGGCTCTCGGTACTGGGGGTTTCGCGACGGAGGCTTTAAGTAGGCGGAAGGGCAGAGTCGGAGGAGTCACGGGGGCCCCACACGCCAGGGCCGCGCGAGCCCCCCCTGGGCCGCGCCTCCCTAGTGTGGCGGCGCCCCGTGGCCCCACTTCGTCTCCCCCTAGGTCTTCTAGAAGCTTCGTGCAAAAATAGGACCGTGGGCTTTGATTTCGTCCAATTCCGAGAATATTTCCTTACTAGGATTTCTGAAACCAAAAACAGCAGAAAACAGCAACTGGCTCTTCGGCATCTCGTTAATAGGTTAGTGCCGGAAAATGCATAATAATGACATATAATGTGTATAAAACATGTGAGTATCATCATAAAAGTAGCATGGAACATAAGAAATTATAGATACGTTTGAGACATATCAAGCATCCCCAAGCTTAGTTCCTACTCGTCCCGAGTAGGTAAACGATAACAAAGATAATTTCTTAGTGACAATGCTACCAACATAATCTTGATCAATACTATTGTAAGCACATGTAATGAATGCAGCGATTTGAAACAATGGTAAATGACATGAGTAAACAATTGAATCATAAAGCAAAGACTTTTCATGAATAGTACTTAAAGACAAGCATCAATAAGTCTTGCATAAGAGTTAACTCATAAAGCAATAATTCAAAGTAAAGGTATTGAAGCAACACAAAGGAAGATGAAGTTTCAGCGGTTGCTTTCAACTTGTAACATGTATATCTCATGGATATTGTCGATGTAAAGTAATATAACAAGTGCAATATGCAAGTATGTAGGAATCAATGCACAGTTCACACAAGTGTTTGCTTCTTGAGGTGGAGAGAAATAGGTGAACTGACTCAACATAAAAGTAAAAGAAAGGTCCTTCAAAGAGGAAAGCATCGATTGCTATATTTGTGCTAGAGCTTTGGTTTTGAAAACAAGAAACAATTTTGTCAACGGTAGTAATAAAGCATATGAGTTATGTAAATTATATCCTACAAGTTGCAAGCCTCATGCATAGTATACTAATAGTGCCCGCACCTTGTCCTAATTAGCTTGGATTACCGGGATTATCATTGCAATACACATGTTTTAACCAAGTGTCACAAAGGGGTACCTCTATGCCGCCTGTATAAAGGTCTAAGGAGAAAGCTCGCATTGGATTTCTTGCTTTTGGTTATTCTCAACTTAGACATCCATACCGGGACAACATAGACAACAGATAATGGACTCCTCTTTTATGCATAAGCATGTAGCAACAATTAATGTTCTCATATGAGATTGAGGATATATGTCCAAAACTGAAACTTCCACCATGATTCATGGCTTTAGTTAGCGGCCCAATGTTCTTCTCTAACAATATGCATGCTCTAACCATTAAATGAGTGGTAAATCGCCCTTACTTCAGACAAGACGAACATGCATAGCAACTCACATGATATTCAACAAAGAAATAGTTGATGGCGTCCCCAGGAACATGGTTATCGCACAACAAGCAACTTAATAAGAGATAAAGTGCATAAGTACATATTCAATACCACAATAGTTTTTAAGCTATTTGTCCCATGAGCTATGTATTGTAAAGGTGAAGAATGGAAATTTTAAAGGTAGCACTCAAGCAATTTACTTTGGAATGGCGGAGAAATATCATGTGGTAGGTAGGTATGGTGGACACAAATGGCATAGTGGTTGGCTCAAGGATTTTGGATGCATGAGAAGTATTCCCTCTCGATACAAGGTTTAGGCTAGCAAAGTTATTTGAAACAAACACAAGGATGAAGCGGTGCAGCAAAACTCACATAAAAGACATATTGTAAACATTATAAGACTCTATACCGTCTTCCTTGTTGTTCAAACTCAATACTAGAAATTATCTAGACCTTAGAGAAACCAAACATGCAAATCAGATTTTAGCATGCTCTATGTATTTCTTCATTAATAAGTGCAAAGTATATGATGCAAGAGCTTAAACATGAGCACAACAATTGGCAAGTATCACATTATTCAAGATATTATACCAATTACCACATATATCATTTTCCGATTCCAACCATATAACAATTTAACGAAGAAGAAACTTTCGCCATGAATACTATGAGTAAAGCCTAAGGACATATTTTTCCATATGCAACAGCGGAGCGTGTCTCTCTCCCACACAATGAATGCTAGGATCCAACTTTATTCAAACAAAACAAAAAATAAAAACAAACTGACGCTCCAAGTAAAGTACATAAGATGTGATGGAATAAAAATATAGTTTCAGGGGAGGAACCTGATAATGTTGTCGATGAAGAAGGGGATGCCTTGGGCATCCCCAAGCTTAGACGCTTGAGTCTTCTTGATGTATGCAGGGGTGAACCACCGGGGCATCCCCAAGCTTAGAGCTTTCACTCTCCTTGATCATAGTGTATATCATCCTCCTCTCTTGATCCTTGAAAACTTCCTCCACACCAAACTCGAAACAAACTCATTAGAGGATTAGTGCATAATCAAAATTCACATATTCAGAGGTGACACAATCATTCTTTATACTTCTGGACATTGCACAAAGCTACTGAAAGTCAATGGAATCGAAAAATCCATCTAACATAGCAAAACAGTCAATGCAAAATAAAAGGCAGAATCTGTCAAAACAGAACAGTTCGTAAAGATGAATTTTTAACAGGCACCAGACTTGCTCAGATGAGAAAACTTAAAACTAATGAAAGTTGCGTACATATCTGAGGATCACTCACGTAAATTGGCATAATTTTCTGAGTTACCTACAGAGAATTTTACCCAGATTCGTGACAGCAAAGAAAACTGTTTCTGCGCAGTAATCCTAATCTAGTATCTTACTTCTATTAGAGACTTTACTTGGCACAACAATGCAATAAAACTAAGATAAGGAGAGGTTGCTACAGTATTAAACAACTTCCAAGACTCAAATATAAAGCAAAAATATTGTAGTAAAAACATGGGTTGTCTCCCATAAGCGTTTTTCTTTAACGCCTTTCAGCTAGGCGCAGAAAGTGTGTATCAAGTATTATCAAGAGATGAAGCATCAACATCATAATTTGTTCTAATAATAGAATCGAAAGGTAACTTCATTCTCTTTCTAGGGAAGTGTTCCATACCTTTCTTGAGAGAAAATTGATATTTAATATTACCTTCCTTCATATCAATGGTAGCACCAACAGTTCGAAGAAAAGGTCTTCCCAATATAATGGGACAAGATGCATTGCATTCAATATCCAAGACAACAAAATCAACGGGGACAAGGTTATTGTTAACGGTAATGCGAACATTATCAACTCTCCCCAAAGGTTTCTTTGTAGAGTTATCAGCAAGATTAACATCCAAATAACAATTTTTCAATGGTGGCAAGTCAAGCATATTATAGATTTTCTTAGGCATAACGGAAATACTTGCACCAAGATCACATAAAGCATTACAACCAAAGTCATTGACCTTCATCTTAATGATGGGCTCCCAACCATCCCCTAGCTTCCTAGGAATAGAAGCTTCGCGATTTAGTTTCTCTTCTCTAGCTTTTATGAGAGCATTTGTAATATGTTTCGTGAAAGCCAAATTTATAGCACTAGCATTAGGACTCTTAGCAAGTTTTTGTAAGAACTTTATAACTTCAGAGATGTGGCAATCATCAAAATCTAAACCATTATGATCTAAAGCAATGGGATCATTGTCCCCAATGTTGGAAAAAAATTCAGCAGTTTTATCACAGGCAGTTTCAGCAGTTTTAGCAGTTTCAGGTAATTTTTCGCGCTTTGCATTAGAAGTGGAAACATTGCTAACACCAATTCTTTTATTATTATTAGTAGGAGGTGCAGCAAATTGTGTAGCATTAGCATTACTAGTGGTGGTAATAGTCCAAACTTTAGCTACATTATTCTCTTTAGCTAGTTTTTCATTTTCTTCTCTTTCCCACCTAACATGCAGTTCAGCCATTAATCTTATATTCTCATTAATTCTAACTTGGATGGCATTTGCTGTAGTAATAATTTTATTTTCATTATCCCTATTAGGCATAACTTTCAATTTCAAAAGATCAACATCAACAGCAAGACTATCAACTTTAGAAGCAAGTATATCAATTTTCCCAAGCTTTTCTTCAACAGATTTGTTAAAAGCAGTTTGTGTACTAATAAATTCTTTAAGCATGGCTTCAAGTCCAGGGGGTGTATTCCTATTATTGTTGTAAGAATTCCCATAAGAATTACCATAGCCGTTGCCATTATTATAAGGATATGGCCTATAGTTGTTACTAGAATTTTTCCGGTAAGCATTGTTGTTGAAATTATTATTTTTAATGTAGTTTTCATCAACATGTTCTTCTTGAGCAACCAATGAAGCTAATGGAACATTATTAGGATCAACATTTGTCCTATCATTCACAAGCATAGACATAATAGCATCAATCTTATCACTCAAGGAAGAGGTTTCTTCGACAGAATTTACCTTCTTACCTTGTGGAGCTCTTTCCGTGTGCCATTCAGAGTAATTAATCATCATATTATCAAGAAGCTTTGTTGCTTCACCAAGAGTGATGGACATAAAGGTACCTCCAGCAGCTGAATCCAATAGGTTCCGCGAAGAAAAATTCAGTCCTGCATAAAAGGTTTGGATGATCATCCAAGTAGTCAGTCCATGAGTTGGGCAATTTTTAACCAAAGATTTCATTCTTTCCCATGCTTGTGCAACATGCTCAGTATCTAATTGTTTAAAATTCATTATGCTACTCCTCAAAGATATAATTTTAGCAGGGGGATAATATCTACCAATAAAAGCATCCTTGCATTTAGTCCATGAATCAATACTATTCTTAGGCAGAGATAGCAACCAATATTTAGCTCTTCCTCTTAGTGAGAAAGGGAACAATTTTAATTTTATTATATCACCATCTACATCTTTATACTTTTGCATTTCACAAAGTTCAACAAAATTATTGAGATGGGCAGCAGCATCATCAGAACTAATACCAGAAAATTGCTCTCGCATAACAAGATTCAGTAAAGCAGGTTTAATTTCAAAGAATTCCGCTGTAGTAGCGGGTGGAGCAATAGGTGTGCATAAGAAATCATTATTATTTGTGGTTGTGAAGTCACACAACTTAGTATTCTCAGCAGTATTCATTTTAGCAACAGTAAATAAAGCAAACTAGATAAAGTAAATGCAAGTAACTAATTTTTTTGTGTTTTTAATATAGCAAACAAGATAGTAAATAAAGTAAAACTAGCAACTAAATTTTTTGTGTTTTGTTTTAGTGCAGCAAACAAAGAAAGTAAATAAAATAAAGCAAGACAAAAACAAAGTAAAGAGATTGCGATGTGGAGACTCCCCTTGCAGCGTGTCTTGATTTCCCCGGCAACGGCGCCAGAAAAAGAGCTGCTTGCGCACAGTTGATGTGGCGTAGTAGCTTTCTTGTGACGGTAAAGCACTCATCCGTTGGGAACCCCAAGAGGAAGGTATGATGTGTACAGCAGCAAGTTTTCCCTCAGTAAGAAACCAAGGTTTATCGAACCAGTAGGAGCCAAGAAGCACGTTGAAGGTTGATGGTGACGGAGTGTAGTGCGGCGCAACACCAGGGATTCCGGCGCCAACGTGGAACCTGCACAACACAACCAAAGTACTTTGTCCCAACGAAACAGTGAGGTTGTCAATCTCACCGGCTTGCTGTAACAAAGGATTAGATGTATAGTGTGGATGATGATTGTTTGCAGAAAATAGTAAAACAAGTATTGCAGTAGATTGTATTCGATTAAAAGAATGGATCGGGGTCCACAGTTCACTAGAGGTGCCTCTCCCATAAGATAAATAGCATGTTGGATGAACAAATTACAGTTGGGCAATTGACAAATAGAGAGGGCATGACAATGCACATACATGATATGATGAATATTGTGAGATTCAATTGGGCATTACGACAAAGTACATAGACCGCTATCCAGCATGCATCTATGCCTAAAAAGTCCACTTTCAGGTTATCATCCGAACCCCTTCCGGTATTAAGTTGCAAGCAACAGACAATTGCATTAAGTATGGTGCGTAATGTAATCAATAACTATATCCTCGAACATAGCATCAATGTTTTATCCCTAGTGGCAACAGCACATCCACAACCTTAGAACTTTCTCACATCGTCCTGCATTTAATGGAGGCATGAACCCACTATCGAGCATAAATACTCCCTCTTGGAGTTACTAGCAAAAACTTGGACAGAGCCTCTACTAACAACGGAGAGCATGCAAGATCATAAATAACACATAGGTAATAGATTGATAATCAAAATAACATAGTATTCTCTATCCATCGGATCCCAACAAACGCACATGTAACTTTACAGATAGATGATCTTGATCATGTTAGGCAGCTCACAAGATCAGACAATGATAGCACAATGGGGAGAAGACAACCATCTAGCTACTGCTATGGACCCATAGTCCAGGGGTGAACTACTCACTCATCAATCCGGAGGCGACCATGGCGGTGTAGAGTCCTCCGGGAGATGATTCCCCTCTCCGGCAGGGTGCCGGAGGCGATCTCCTGAATCCCCCGAGATGGGATTGGCGACGGCGGCGTCTCAGTAAGGTTTTCCGTATCGTGGCTCTCGGTACTGGGGGTTTCGCGACGGAGGCTTTAAGTAGGCGGAAGGGCAGAGTCGGAGGAGTCACGGGGGCCCCACACGCCAGGGCCGCGCGGGCCCCCCCCTGGGCCGCGCCGCCCTAGTGTGGCGGCGCCCCGTGGCCCCACTTCGTCTCCCCCTAGGTCTTCTGGAAGCTTCGTGCAAAAATAGGACCCTGGGCTTTGATTTCGTCCAATTCCGAGAATATTTCCTTACTAGGATTTCTGAAACCAAAAACAGCAAAACAAAGAATCGGCTCTTCGGCATCTCGTTAATAGGTTAGTGCCGGAAAATGCATAATAATGACATATAATGTGTATAAAACATGTGAGTATCATCATAAAAGTAGCATGGAATATAAGAAATTATAGATACGTTTGAGACGTATCAGGGGTCACAGGGGTCGGAGCGGTGGCCGGGATTGTCGGTGGAGCGGCGGAAGAGGCGGCGACCACGGGAGACGGTGCCGGCGCCGGCGGGGTAGCAACGGCGGCCGGCGGGGTAGCAACGGCCGCCGGCGGGGTCGATTCGAGACTCATCGGGGACAAATCGGAGGTTGGCGGCGCAGAGGAAGCGAGGGCGCACAGATCGGCTGGGGTGGCGGCGGTTGGGACGAGCTGAAGGTTCCCTCGCGCGCAAATTAGGGATTGTGTTCGGGCTGCGTTCGGTTCGCTCCGTCGGCCCCTACAAATAGATGGAGCGAACCGAACGCAGCCCGAAAATATATTTTCGGTTTTGGGCCGTTTTCGGTCACTGATCGGTGCCGTTTTTCGCCCCGAACCCGTAAAACGGCGGTTATTTTTCGGTTTTGGGCTTTTTACAATCTCTGTTAAAGATGCTCTTAGCAGTATCCAAAAACTCGCGAAATTCGTTCACATCGGACCGGAAGGCGGCTGGTGATGGCTTTTTTTTACAGCCGGCCTTTTATACCTAGACTAGAATGGGGCTGGGTGAATGTAAATCCTGCTGTCCCCCTTCAAGCCCGCCGCCGCCGCAGCTCGCCGTCCCCAGCGAATAACCATGGCCGAGACGGTGGACTTCGCGAGCAGCGACGGGGAGGCTTGGCGCGCTGCGCTGGCCGCGTACGACCGCCGGATGGCGTCCCTGGACAAGCCCGACCTCCTAGAGGCGGACTCCTTCTACCGCCACGACCTCCCCCTTCTGCTGCGCCGCCGCGACCCGGACCCCTACCTCGCCAAGTCCGAGCTGGTTCAGCTACTCCAGTGGAAGCTCTCGCGCGGCAAGTGGAGGTCGGGACCTTCCTGCTCATAGTTTACTTTTCACCATTTTGTTTAGCACAACCGCATTTGAAGTTTTCTCGCGTAGTGTTGCTGCTGAAATACAATTACAGATCTTGATGATAGCCTGGTATGTGACTGAATGTAGTATTACCATGATGATAAGATCGTGTTGCTTGGTTTATTTCATTTGATCCTTTTATTAGGCAGCGTGCTAGTTTCTTACTTGCTGACCTGCTCCTGTTGCTAGGCCGAGGCTGATGGATTTCGTCAAAAGCTTGGGTGAGGCAGTTGTAGAATCAGCGTCACGCAAGGCATTTGCAGCGCTGCCCGACCTCAGCAAGGCCATCACCGAGCTCACCGTGCTCAAGGGCGTTGGCCCCGCCACTGCATCTGCGGTGCTCGCTGCCTATGCGCCTGATGTGGCACCATTCATGTCGGACGAAGTGGGTTTTTCATTCTGCTTCCCTTTTCCATTTTGTATATTTGCTTCTCTGTGCGAGGTGATTGCATTTCTTGATACTGCAAGCTTTGATGGATGTTTAGGCGATGGTAGCTGCCTTGGGTAATGCAAAGGAGTACACTCTGAAGCAGTACCTAGCGTTTGCTGAGAAGTTGCAGGCTAAATCGAAGGTATGTGTATTTGAGTTCACATGTCTGTTAAAAATGTTGCAGAGGTAGCATTTTTATTCTTGGTTGTTGTGATTGAATTGTTCTGCAGCATAGATGTTCTATAGTGCACATATTTGCTAGTACCTCTATCCACCTAGACAAACTTAAATGACAATCAAGAGTAGCTGGTTGTGGCATTGTGCTATAGTTATAAATAAGAGTTGATCTTAGGTAGCAGCTTGGACCTTGGAATCGAACATAACTGTATATTCTTGTAATCATGCTGCTTTAGAAAGAAAATTCATTTTATCAATGTAAAATAGCTCTAGTTTGTTATTCAGTGACCTCTTTTAAAATAATAACACTAAAACCCAGCATCATTGATTTTCCCAGGAGATGCATCTGCAGCTCAAATCCAATTATTTTAGTTGCATATGTATCTCTTGAAGAAATGGATGCTTATCCTGTTTATCCCAGGCTCCAGCTGACAAATATGCTAAGTATTTATGGTGTGGAGCATGTTACTTGTAGGCTGTTAAATTCTTTGTGCTAATTCCTGTTATCGTGTCATGCAAACTTTTGGCTCCACTACAAATCCAATTAGGCTGCAAACGTGCTTTCAAAATGTAGTTTACTCTGTTCCCAAACACTAACTAAAAAAAACGTCTGTTATTGGGTAGTGCTTGATTGTCATTTGGCTGACATCTTCTGTATATCTTGAAGGAGCTGAGTGTAGGAGGAGAAAGTTTCACACCTTCAGATGTTGAGAGAGCGCTGTGGAGCTCGGCAATCGCCTCCAAGCCAGTGAAGAAACCAGCAAGTGGCAAGAGAAAACGATGACTTGTGCTGTACTACTAGAGCTAGAATCGTTCGCTGGTTGTAGGCCTTAGATCGATCTTTGTAGGTTGTATGACATGTACTTGATGCATTTGGATCAGCCCAAAATATTTGTGAGGTGTGTGCGCCTCCTGAGCTTGGTATTTGGCTATCAAAGATGGCTTGGTTTATCCGCCCAAGTTTCTCTTTTGGCTATCAGAGGGTGACCAGTGTAGTCGCCTGTAAAATTGTCATCAAATCCATAGAACTTGATTCAGAATTTTCTTAGACCTATTACAGTTAGCCCTCTAGTTGAAACTCTTGGATGAAAAGTAGTCTTGGAGATTTTTTTTTTCCAACCAGGGTTCCACCCCTTTTCATTGAATTTAACAGAAATATAAGGTTCTCAGAATTACAACGAAGAGAAAGTGGATAGGGAAAAGGAAGGTTAGAAACAAAGTTCAGGAGGCAGTACCAACAACCAGGGGACAAAATAAAAAAAACCTGGTACCACGAGTTTAGAAACAAAGTTCAGGAGGCACTACCAACAATCAGGGGACAAAATAAAACAAAATCAGCTAGTACAAGTTTTTGGCAGAAGGAAAAGACGTAGCGAAGCTATCCAGCCTCCAGCACATCACGTCCTTGTGATCATCAGCAGTGAGCCCAGACCAGCAGCAGCATTTCGGCCAGCGAAGATGGAAGAAGCTGTGAAAGTAGTCTCTGAGTGTCAACACCCGGATTTTTAAGTCCGGATGCCTATTATGTTATACATCGCAATCCCAGAAATATTGTTGTTGCGAGGCATAATAGTTAAGTATCACAGTCATCATTCATTACAAACCATAAGTCTTGCAAATTGGAATCACATGATCCATATTACACGAATAATTGATCTATTGATCAACGAACAAACACAAGTTCATAGTTCATAGCGGAAGCGTAAGATACAAGGACTCTCTAGTCCACAGACCAACGCTTGACATCGGAAGACTCCTAGTTATCGTAGGCGTCCTGCTGGTCATCTCCTTGTTCATCTTCATACTCTGGCCATTTGAATAGCCAGGGACAAAGCCGTGAGTACTTTAAGTACTCGCAAACTAATACTCATGTAAGTGCTAGACATTTCTAGTATGGTGTGCTAAGCTCTAGTTTATTTGCAGAAAGCCAGTTTTAGTTCACAAGTATTTGAGAAAAGCTTTATTCAAGTGTTAACTAACTCAAGTGGGAACATTAGTGTCATTCCCACCATTCAAGTGGTGATTTCAATTCACCACAAGTCATTTCACCATCACCTTTCAACATCATTTTCAAAGATATGACATCGGAAACTGTATGGCCTTTCCAACCGTCCGTAACCGTGGACGCGGCTATTCGAATAGGTTTACACTCTGCAGAGGTTGCACACTTGTGCCACAACATTTGATTTCATCCGTCGGGATTACCCCGAATCATCGTAACACAGTACGCGGATCATCAACCATAACCTTTCACTTACAAATCCTAGTATGAGCACCTCTCCCCATGAGCTTGGCCTCCCAGTGAAGACCAACTGTCAACCTGGGAACTGCACAGGGCTTGGCCGTACAATTCACCTCAATTTCACATCATTTCTCAACAACGGAGGCAGCCTCAAGCGTAACCCCTATGATGTGTGTTCAGAGGGAACCCATACTAAGATGTATAAACTTCCAGTTAAGCCCTACCCATAATCAGGTATTGTGGGGGGTACTTAATAATTGGAAAGGTATCGCATTCAAACCAACATCATGTTTTATCAAAAATTACCATCTTCTCTTGGTCATATTCACATTCAAAAATCATTCAATGGAATGCTTCATCATTCCAAGGTTTCAAATTCATTTTAATTCACATTGTTCCCATCTAGAGTAGTCAAGTTTTAATTCATTAGCACTAGCTCTAAATCATGAGGGGTGCTATCTTGCTTGCTTGAGTGAGACTACTTCACTACTCTAGTAACCACCTTTACTTTGACCAACGTTAACTATAAAAGTAACTCTTGGGAAAACAACAAGTAAAACTTGTAAAGTAAAAACTTGGGATAGGCTTATGTAAGAAAATGTAAGATTCATGGTGCCTTGCCCCAAGGGCTTTGCACTTTGCAAGAATATTAGCTTGCCTTGGTAGTTCTTAAACTGTTCCTCCTCCTCCTCTTGGTAGCAACCTTCTTCTTCGGTGTACTCTCCGGTGCTAGCGTCTAAATTTGAATACGAGTATAATTACTCACTAATTCAATGGCGATTCCATGTATCACATATAAACACACAAACTATTCTATGCACACAAATAATTTAACTAGGGTGCATGGGTTGTGTTATTTAAATAGAATTCACTTCTTTGTATTTAATATGTAAATGATAGTTTCCATAGGGTTCTTGAGAAATAATTTCCTCTCATTGAAATCTTCTTAAGATTTAATTTCTCAAACAATCATAGATGAACTTATCTTGACCTAAGTCAAATGTTCATCTTCATCATTTGAGAAAATGATTTAATTGAGGTAGATCACCTTATATCATTTAATAATACTACATATGATTTAAATCTCAAATAATTCATATAAGAGAATTTGGACCAGGGGTACAAACATCCCATGAATTCATGTGAGACAAGTTTAAATAAAGTATAAGACTCCACATAATTTACTTTAATAGTTTTGGACAATATCAACTAGTTAAACCAGCCATATTATCCATTAATTAAACTAAGGCATGATCATGCAAAGTGACCACACCATTTTATTGCATAAACAATTAGTGTAAGTCAAATGTGAGCTATTAGAGTTGGAATTAACTTAATATCTATTTTGGTTGATTTTTAATAATTATTTGAATAGGGAAAAGTCCCTGCCTTGTTATTTTTATCAAATTAATTCTACAAGGAATCTGGTCATGGGACCACTGGCATTTGATAGATATTTTTATTAGCTTTCCAACAACATAAAGTTCATTAAATTTGGTTGAGCCAATTTGAATCTATTGAATTTCAAATTGGAGGCAGTATTGAAATTATTTAAGATTGTTTAAATCCAGTTTGAAATAAAAAGGCCGGCGGGAAAACTAAACGGGCCAGATTCAAATTAAACGGCCCAAGGCCAGCCCAGCCACGGTCCAGTGACGCGCGGGCTGCCTGACAGCGGGTCCCGCATGTCAGCGGCTCTTAAACGCCGAAGCGGTAAGTTTCAATGTGAGGCGTTGGATTAGATGGCAGATCAACGGCGCAGGTTCATCGTCGTCTCCGACGAGAACCCGACGCTCTGGCGGCGGTGGTAGGGGGTCGGAGGGCTAACCAGAGCTCCAGCGAGGGATGGCAGTGTGCTTGGGGTAGATGTGGACGACGGCGAAGCTCCAGGTATAGGTGGCGTCGCCTGAGGTGGACTGGTTCGCCGGCGATTGCTGCAGAGCTTCCGTGGCGGCGAGCTCTCGATTGGCCTTGCTCCGGCGTGAATCAGGTGGGTGGTGAGGTGGTTGAGAAGCTGTGAGAGGTGGGGAGTGCGGTGTGTGCTTGGATCATCCAGGGGAGGTCTCCTTTTATAGCAGCGCATGGGTGCTGCGGGGCAGGGTGGTGGTCGACCGTGGCACGGCGATTCCGGCGAGTGGTCGAGCTAGGCGAGGTGGCGGCAGTGCTCTACGTGTCCAGGCGAGTCTAATGGCAGCGACAGCTTGGTCGGGGGAGGCTTGGTTGGGTCGCGTTGCTTCCAGGCAGGTCGCGGCAGTGGCGGGATCTTCTTCTCCGTCCACGGCGGCGGCGGTCCAGGGTTTGGTCATGGCCATGTCTGGCGGCGTCCAGGTGGCGAGGTGATGCTCAACGGCTCTCGAGCGGGGCCAGGGCGAGTGCGAGGTGGTGGCGCGAGAGGTGGCCAGAGCGCGTCCATGCACGTGCAGGCGCGACGTCATCGGCATGGTGAGCGCGTTCTGGGCGCGCGTCGTCCGGCCAGTGTCGTCGTCCTCCTCGACAACGGCGGTGCTAGGCGGTGTTAGGCGATGCGTTGGCGTGCTGTGGCGCAGTGGCCAGGGCAGAGAAGCAAGGGGAGAGAGGGGAGAGTGTCGGGTTGGGCGACATGGCCGGCATGGCCATGTCTAGCCTTGCTCTCTCTCTCCCTAGTGTTCTATTTGGCATTGAATGGTATTAAGGGGACCAGGGGACCATTTGGTATAGGTTTGAGGTAGATTAGGTGGAGTAGAATCACTATTTGCAATAGTGTGTAATAGTGCCATATTTGGAAATTGATGAATTTGTCCAAATTTGATTTTATTCAAATGGTTGAACAATTTGAAATGTGTGTGTTTAGATAAGTTGTAATTGACCAGAGATGATTAGAAGTGGTGGTGGAATTGTTGAATTCGAAAATTTGCAAATTTGGGCTAAGTGGAGATTGTTGAATATGTTAAAAAGTTGAATCTTTGGATGAGCATAGCTCTTGATCAAGAATGATTTTGGCATGGTGATCTTTACAGAAGTTGTTCACCTTGATGTTGACTTTGAAATGGTGCAAAGAGTTAGCAAGATTTGGTTTGAGAAAATTGAATGGCAATGGCTCAAAGTAGTGATCAGGCTATAAATTTCAGTTTTGACCATTATCATATGTGAGCTAGTTTTGGTATTTGAAAATTATTTGAATTGTGAACCTTTGATTCCAAAAGTGGTAATAAGTGTTTAAATACATTATTCAACTAATGGTGAAGACCAAATTGGTCTAGGGTCAAAATTTATAAAAAATGCCATAGGGCATATGTTAGGGTTTTTAGGGTTTTTCAATTATTGGATTTTCTTCCTCTTTGATTTATTTGGTTGGTGATCTTCATATGATCACATTAGGGTTTTAGGGTATAGCACAAACAAATAATAACACTCATCATGGCATAACACTCAAATGCACAAGTCCTATGCAGGGTACTATATGCAATTTAAAAAGTTTTTGTTTGTTTGAAATTTTGCTCTCTGGAATTCTCTAACTTTCTTTTTATTGAAATTTGGGATGTTACAAACCCTTCCCCCTTACAAAAGATCTCGTCCCGAGATCGAAAAGAAAGTTAGGTACTAAAGAGATCTGGGTACTCCTTCTTCATGAATTCTTCGCGTTCCCATGTGGCTTCATCCTCGGTATGATTGCTCCATTGGATCTTCAGAAACTTGATGCTTCGGGTGCGGGTGGTTCGGTAAGCTTCCTCCAGGATGCTAATCGGCACTTCGCGGTAAGTCAGATCCTTGTTGATATCCACCGATCGGTGATCGATGTTCTTGAACACTTCGGTCTTCTCCGGGACTTCAAGGCACTTCCGGAGGAGTGAGATGTGAAACACGTCGTGTACAGCCGACATCTCTTCGGGCAACTCCAATTGATAAGATACTTCGCCTCGGCGGCTGAGGACTTTGAAAGGTCCGACATATCGGGGTGCGAGCTTTCCTTTCAGTTGGAATCTCTGCATTCCTTTCAAGGGAGATACTTTGAGATAGACGAAGTCTCCGATCTCGAAGGTCATCTCCCGACGTCTTTTGTCGGCGTAGCTCTTCTGTCAGGATTGCGCAGTCTTGAGATACTCTCGAATCTTGTGGACTTTCTCTTCGGCTTCACGAAGAACATCTGGGCCAAAAACTTGGCTCTCTCCGACTTCCGACCAGTTCAGGGGGGTACGGCATTTCCTTCCGTACAAGGCTTCAAAGGAGGCCATCTGTAGGCTGGCTTGATAGCTATTGTTGTAAGAGAATTCTGCGTAAGGTAAGCAGTCTTCCCACTTGGATCCGTATTCCAGTACGCATGCTCTCATCATGTCTTCCAGTATCTGGTTGACTCTCTCAGTCTGTCTGTCGGTCTGAGGGTGATAGGCGGTGCTGAAATTCAGACGGGTGCCTAGTCCTTCGTGCACTTTCTGCCAGAATCTTGAGGTGAACTGTGATCCTCTATCTGACACTATTGATTTGGGGGTTCCGTGCAGGGCGATTATTCTGGAGATGTATAGTTCAGCTAACTTTGGGCCTTGGTAAGTGGTTTTGACGGCGATGAAATGGGCGACTTTGGTCAATCTATCGACAACTACCCATATTGAATCATTGCCTTTGCTGGATTTGGGCAGTCCGGTGATAAAGTCCATTCCTACGGAGTCCCATTTCCATTCTGGAATCTGGAGGGGTTGTAACAGTCCGGCGGGTCGTTGATGTTCTGCCTTGACTCTCTGACAGATGTCACACTTGGCGATGTAGCTACCGATTTCTCTCTTCATTCCGTGCCACCAGAATTGTTCTTTCAGGTCTTGGTACATCTTGGTACCTCCGGGGTGGATTGAATAAAGGGTGTCATGGGCTTCTTGCAGGATGACTTGTTTCAAGTCTGAGTCCGATGGTACGCAGAGACGTTCTTTGTACCAAAGAACTCCGGCTTCGTCTACGGTGAATCCGGGGGCTTTTCCTACGGCTATCTGTTTCTTGATTCCGTCAATGCTAGCGTTGTCTTTCTGGGCTTCCTTGATCTGGCTAACCAAGGTGGGTTGCAGTTCTATGCTGGCTAGGAATCCTTCACTAACAAGTTCAAGTCTGAACTGTTCAAACTCTTGATGCAAGCTGGGCTGTTCAGTTGCGAGCATGGAGTTCAACTGACATGGCAGTCGACTCAAAGCATCCGCTACCACATTGGCCTTGCCGGGATGGTAGTGAATCTCCATGTCGTAATCCTTGATCAATTCGATCCATCGGCGTTGTCTCATGTTCAGCTCCTTCTGGGTGAATATGTATTTGAGGCTTTTGTGGTCGGAGTAGATTTCGCATCGATTACCCATGAGGTAATGACGCCAAACTTTCAAGGCTAAGACCACGGCTGCAAGCTCGAGGTCATGGGTTGGGTAGTTCTGTTCATGTTGCTTTAGCTGTCTTGAAAGGTAGGATACAACCTTGCCTTCTTGCATAAGCACGCATCCAAGTCCAGTCTTGGAGGCGTCGCAATATACGTCAAAGGGCTTTGCGATATCTCGCATGATCAGGATTGGGGCTGTTGTCAGTCTACTCTTGAGCTGTTGAAAGCTCTCTTCGCATTTGTCGGTCCACTCAAACTTCCTGTCCTTCTTCAGTAATTGGGTCATTGGTCGAGCGATGCTCGAAAAACCTTCTACAAATCTGCGGTAGTATCTGGCTAATCCAAGAAAAGCGCGGACCTCGGTTTGTGTGGTTGGGGCTTGCCATTCCATAACAGTTTTGATCTTGGCGGGATCTACGGCAATTCCTCCTGCAGACAAGATGTGTCCCAGGAATCCAACTTCTTCCAGCCAAAACTCACACTTGCTGAACTTGGCATACAACTTGTGCTGTCTAAGGGTTTCTAGGACAGTCTCCAGATGCTGTTCATGTTCCTCTTCGGACTTGGAGTAGACGAGAATGTCGTCGATGAAGACAACGACAAACTTGTCCAAAAAGTTCATGAAGATCTTATTCATGAGATTCATGAAATAAGCGGGGGCATTGGTCAGTCCAAATGACATGACGTTGTACTCATACAACCCATATCTGGTGGTAAAGGCAGTTTTTGGAATGTCGGTGGCTCGGATCTTCAGTTGATGGTATCCAGTTCTAAGATCGATCTTGGAGAAAACTTTGGCTCCGGTGAGTTGATCAAACAAGTCTTCTATCTTGGGTAGGGGGTATTTGTTTTTGATGGTGACATCGTTAAGCTTACGATAGTCCATACATAAACGATTTGCACCATCCTTCTTGTCCACAAACAAGACGGGTGATCTCCAGGGGGATGCACTCGGTCTAATCAGACCTTTAGCCAACATATCATCTATTTGCTTCTTCAGCTCCACAAGCTCGGTTGCGTTCATGCTGTAGGCTCTCTGGGCTATGGGTCCAGTTCCGGTGATTAACTCGATGATAAACTCGATATCCCTATCCGGGGGCATACCGGGTAGATCATTCGGAAACACATCAGGGTAGCGACAAACGACCCTGATTTGATCCAGAGTTGGCTTGGATACACTTTGGTTGCAGGTGAACTTTCTGGGTAATTTTTCAGAGACGTGCTCTACTACGATACCGGTGCTGCTAGTCATGGTTATGGCTTTCTTGGCACAGTCTATCAATCCATTGTGTTTTGACATCCAGTCCATTCCTAGGACAACTTCCAAACCTTTGGTTCCAAGTATGATTAGATTGGCATAGAAATCTACATCATGGATTTTGATTGGTACATTTTTGCAAAATTTTCTGGCTTTGGTGGTTGATCCGGGGATTTGAACTATCATAACATGCTTCAAACTGAGGGGTTGAATTTTACTTGTTGATGCAAAGTCTTCGGTGACAAAAGAATGAGATGCTCCGGAATCAAACAACACTCTGGCAGGGATGTGGTTGACAGAAAACATACCCAGTACAACATCTGGTGCGTCCTGGGCTTCTTCGGCATTCATGTGGTAGAGGCGGCCGTTGCGGTTATTGGGGTTGTTGGGGGCGAACTTCTTGCCGGTGGAGACACGGCGTTGCTGCTGAGCAGGTGCAGCGGTGTTGCCGGCGAGCTTGGCAAGACGCTTGGGACACTCGTTGGAGTAGTGCCCCACTACACCACACTCATAACAAGTGATGGTGGTCTTGTCCTGCTTGTTCGCAACGGGGACGGCGTTGCTTCCGGTTCGGGGAGCGGTGTTGGTGTTGTTGTTATTGTTGTTGGGGGCTCGGGGCGGAGCGCGGTTGTAGTTGTTGTTGTTGTTGTAGCCTCCTGGCTTGGAGTTTCCTCCACCCCGGTTCTGATAACCGGGGCGCGAGTTCTGCATCGGTGGCTTGTTGTTTCTCGGAGTGAAACCTCTGCTTGAGCTAGGGCGATACTTTTGGGGGTGGCTTGATCCACTCTGATTCGCCATGCGGCGCTTGCGGTTCTCATTGGCTTGGTTCAACTTGCCCTCCATCTGGATGGCGGAGTCGACAAGGGCTTCAAGGTCGGCGAAGGGGATGTTGACGAGGACAGTCTGCATCTCATCATGCAGTCCGTTCAGGAATCTCTCCTTCCTCTTCTCAACGGTGTCGGTCTCATCAGGGGCATACCTCGACAGTGTGAGAAACTTGTCGCGGTATTCAACCACCGTCATGCGACCTTGTTTCAGTTCACGGAACGCATCCCTCATCTTTTTGATAAGACCCGGGGGTACATGGTACTTGCTGAACTTTAGCTTGAAATCCTCCCAAGTCATGAACTGACCTCCGTTCATGGCACGGGTGCTTGTCCACCAAGCGCGGGCTGGTCCAGCGAGATAGTGGGTTGCAAACAAGACTTTCTCGTTGGCTTCCACTCCGGCTACCTCCAGATTGTTCTCCATAGTCTGGAGCCAATCGTCGGCGTCGAGGGGCTCCTCGGTCTTGCTAAACACCGGGGGATTGGTGTTTTGGAAGTTCTTGAGCTTGGATCCTGGGTGATCATGATTTCCATGGCCTTGGTTGGCAATGTTCTGCAAGGCGATGAGGTTGGCTTGGCGTTCGGCTCTTTCTGTTTCCCTGTCGGCAAGCATGGTTTGCAGCAGTTGCAACATCGCGTCATTGGTGTGATTGGGAGGGGCCATCTGAAGATATAGAAGATCATGAGATAAGAGGGAACATTCTATGGTTCATTTTGGTTAAGTTTGAAAAACATTTGAAAACTTGTAATCTTTTCATGACAAACATAACATTCATTCATTCATTCAACACATAGTACAAACTACACACACATACTCCAATGGTTTTAAGAACCATTCTCATGCTACGATACAAGGGACGGGATACAACTCACACCTACATAAGTGAACTAGTGCAACTACTCCTCATCCTCGACATCGATCGGGACGTAGTCATCGGGTCCTGCCTCCAGGAACTCGTAGTCCTCCTCCTCGGTGTTCTCGTCCTCCTCAAAGTCGTTGTCGTCGCTCAGGAAGGCGTCTCCTCCCTGAATGTCGATGCCTCCGTCGTCATCCTCCAGCTCACGAATCTGATCCTCCTGGGCCTTGACAGTGGCCTCGAGTGATGCTATCTTGGCGCGAAGGCGCCGAATCGTAGCGTCCTTCTTGGCACGCTGCTGGCGAAGGCTCTTGCGGTCATTGTTGAGTAGCTTGATCGCCTCACCCTGCTCGGTGATGTGAGCATGGGTCTGGTTCGCGTAAGCGCGAGTGGCGTCAAGGTCCCTCTGAGTCTGATAGAGCATGAAGTCCAGGTGCTCAGCATGGTGCCTCAACTCCGGGTGCGGCTGCAGCTCCATGGGCACTCCCGCAGCATCACGCCTCACAAGGTGTGCGTAGCGTGACGCAAGGATGCGCACCACGTTCTGTCCACAGAGGCGCGCAAGTGCCTCCTGAAGGCCACGTGCGAGTCCGTCGAGCCAGTTGCTCTCGCGGAAGGAGAAGAGGATCCTCTCCGAGGTGGGAGGCTCCATCTTGCCCCTCAAGTCGGCAGTGATCACCCACTGCAACTCTCCTCTGGGCGTGTCGTCCAGCTGAACCCCGTGGAACTCGGGGTGTGGGCGCCCAAGGAAGTCAGAGACGGCGTTGAGGTCGTGCTCGAAGATCAAGCTCCCTCCGTTCCCAAGCTGGTAAAACTTGGTGTTGATGGGTTCATTCGGCTCCATCTGAAAGAGAATTGGATGAGTAAGTTAGAGAGTGCAAAGTGTGGCAAAATTTTAAGTTGATTCAAATAAGATAGAACATGATTCATCAAATTTTGGCAAAGTCTCAAAGACAAGAGTGTAGTAAATTTTCACAAATATTTTCTTTCATTTGATTTCAAAGTTAAGTTTTTTTCAGAACGCCCATTCTAACTAAGGTCTTCTAAGGTCAAACAATGGCTCTGATACCAACTTGTCAACACCCGGATTTTTAAGTCCGGATGCCTATTATGTCATACATCGCAATCCCAGGAATATTGTTGTTGCGAGGCATAATAGTTAAGTATCACAGTCATCATTCATTACAAACCATAAGTCTTACAAATTGGAATCACATGATCCATATTACATGAATAGTTGATCTATTGATCAACGAACAAACACAAGTTCATAGTTCATAGCGGAAGCGTAAGATACAAGGACTCTCTAGTCCACAGGCCAACGCTTGACGTCGGAAGACTCCTAGTTGTCGTAGGCGTCCTGCTGGTCATCTCCTTGTTCATCTTCATACTCTGGCCATTTGAATAGCCAGGGACAAAGCCGTGAGTACTTTAAGTACTCGCAAACTAATACTCATCTAAGTGCTAGACATTTCTAGTATGGTGTGCTAAGCTCTAGTTTATTTGCAGAAAGCCAGTTTTAGTTCACAAGTATTTGAGAAAAGCTTTATTCAAGTGCTAACTAACTCAAGTGGGAACATTAGTGTCATTCCCACCATTCAAGTGGTGATTTCAATTCACCACAAGTCATTTCACCATCACCTTTCAACATCATTTTCAAAGATATGACATCGGAAACTGTATGGCCTTTCCAACCGTCCGTAACCGTGGACGCGGCTATTCGAATAGGTTTACACTCTGCAGAGGTTGCACACTTGTGCCACAACATTTGATTTCATCCGTCGGGATTACCCCGAATCATCGTAACACAGTACGCGGATCATCAACCATAACCTTTCACTTACAAATCCTAGTATGAGCACCTCTCCCCATGAGCTTGGCCTCCCAGTGAAGACCAACTGTCAACCTGGGAACTGCACAGGGCTTGGCCGTACAATTCACCTCAATTTCACATCATTTCTCAACAACGGAGGCAGCCTCAAGCGTAACCCCTATGATGTGTGTTCAGAGGGAACCCATACTAAGATGTATAAACTTCCAGTTAAGCCCTACCCATAATCAGGTATTGTGGGGGTACTTAATAATTGGAAAGGTATCGCATTCAAACCAACATCATGTTTTATCAAAAATCACCATCTTCTCTTGGTCATATTCACCTTCAAAAATCATTCAATGGAATGTGATACGTCTCCGACGTATCGATAATTTCTTATGTTCCATGCCACATTATTGATGATATCTACATGTTTTATGCATACTTTATGTCATAATTATGCGTTTTCCGGAACTAACCTATTGACGAGATGCCGAAGGGCCAGTTGTTGTTTTCTGCTGTTTTTGGTTTCAGAAATCCTAGTAAGGAAATATTCTCGGAATCGGACGAAATCAACGCCCAGCATCTTAGAATCCCCGGAAGCATCCAGAACACCCGAGAGCCGCCAGAGAGGGGACACAGGCCCCCCAGATGATAGGCCGGCGCGGCCCAGGGGTGGCCCGCGCCGCCTTATGGTGTCACCGCCTCTTCGACCCTCTGACGCCGCCTCTTCACCTATTTAAGCCCCCTCGACCTAAAACCTCGATACGGAAAAACCACGGAACGAGAAACCTTCCAGAGCCGCCGCCATCACGAAGCCAAGATCTGGGGGACAGGAGTCTCTGTTCCGGCACGCCGCCGGGACGGGGAAGTGCCCCCGGAAGGCTTCTCCATCGACATCACCGCCATCCCCATCAACGCTGTTGTCTCCCATGAGGAGGGAGTAGTTCTCCATCGAGGCTCGGGGCTGTACCGGTAGCTATGTGGTTCATCTCTCTCCTATGTACTTCAATACAATAATCTCATGAGCTGCCTTACATGATTGAGATTCATATGATGATGCTTGTAATCTAGATGTCATTATGCTAGTCAAGTGAATTTTACTTATGTGATCTCCGGAGACTCCTTGTCCCACGTGTGTAAAGGTGACAGTGTGTGCACCGTGTGGGTCTCTTAGGCTATATTTCACAGAATACTTATTCACTATTATGAATGGCATAGTGAAGTGCTTATTTATATCTCTTTATGATTGCAATGTGTTTTGTATCACAATTTATCTGTGTGCTACTCTAGTGATGTTATTAAAGTAGTTTATTCCTCCTGCACGGTGTAATGGTGACAGTGTGTGCATCGTGTTAGTACTTGGCGTAGGCTATCATTGTGATCTCTTGTAGATTATGAAGTTAACTATTGCTATGATGGTATTGAAGTGATCTATGCCTCCTTTCGTAGCGTGAAGGTGACAGTGTGCATGCTATGTTAGTACTTGGTTTGGTTATGTTGATCTGTCATGCACTCTAAGGTTATTTAAATATGAACATCGAATATTGTGGAGCTTGTTAACTCCGGCATTGAGGGTTCGTGTAATCCTACGATTAGTGGTGTTCATCATCCAACAAGAGAGTGTAGAGTCTAGCATCTATCTATTTATTCTGTTATGTGATCAATGTTGAGAGTGTCCACTAGTGAAAGTATGATCCCTAGGCCTTGTTCCTAAATACTGCTATCGCTGCTTGTTTACTGTTTTACTGCATCTGTATTGTCCGCAATATTACCACCATCAACTACACACCAGCAAGCACTTTTCCGGTGCCGTTACTACTGCTCATATTTATTCATACCACCTGTATTTCACTATCTCTTCGCCGAACTAGTGCACCTATTAGGTGTGTTGGGGACACAAGAGACTTCTTGCTTTGTGGTTGCAGGGTTGCATGAGAGGGATATCTTTGACCTCTTCCTCCCTTAGATCGATAAACCTTGGGTGATCCACTTAAGGGAAACTTGCTGCTGTTCTACAAACCTCTGCTCTTGGAGGCCCAACACTGTCTACAAGAATAGAAGCTCCCGTAGACATCAAGTACTTTTCTGGCGCCGTTGCCGGGGAGGAAAGGTAAAAGGCACTCATACTTCGGTTCCGTGTAACAGTACTTTTCTGGCGCCATTGTGTGTGTGCTCGAAGCTATTTCCTTTAGATCCTGCAATTGCATCTTTTTGTTTCTTGTTTACACTAGTAAGGCATAATGGAAAACAACAAAAATATGAGAGATCTTTATGAACTTTATCTTGAATTAGGACATGATGTGTTTGAAGAGAGAATTAAAAAACCCATGGAACTATATATGCATGCTAATGGGAATGTTATTAATATGAATGCTTTGAACACTATTGTTGCTAATGCTATGGAAAATTCTAAGCTTGGGGAAGCTGGTTTTGATGAGCATGACATTTTTAGTCCCCCAAGCATTGAGGAGAAAATTTACTTTGATGATACTTTACCTCCTATTTATGATGATTATAATGATAGTGGTCTTTTGGTGCCGCCTGTTATGGAGGATAAATTTGATTATGATTACAATATGCCTCCTATATTTGATGATGAGAATAATAATGATAGCTACTTTGTTGAATTTGCTCCCACTACAACTACTAAAATTGATTATGATTATGTGGAGAGTAATAATTTTATGCATGAGACTCATGATAAGAATGCTTTATGTGATAGTTATATTGTTGAGTTTGTTCATGTTGCTACTGAAAGTTATTATGAGAGAGGAAAATATGGTTGTAGAAATTTTCATGTTACTAAAACACCTCTCTATGTGCTGAAATTTTTGAAGCTACACTTGTTTTATCTTCCTATGCTTGTCGCTTTACTCTTCATGAACTTGTTTATTTACAAGATTCCTATGCATAGGAAGCATGTTAGGCTTAAATTTGTTTTGAATTTGCCTCTTGATGCTCTCTTTTGCTTCAAATACTATTTCTTGCGAGTGCATCATTAAAACTGCTGAGCCCATCTTAATGGCTATAAAGAAAGAACTTCTTGGGAGATAACCCATGTGTTATTTTGCTACAGTACTTTGTTTTATATTTGTGTCTTGGAAGTTGTTACTACTGTAGCAACCTCTTCTTATCTTATTTTATTGCATTGTTGTGCCAAGTAAAGTCTTTGATAGCAAGGTTGATACTAGATTTGGATTACTGCGCAGAAACAGATTTCTTTGCTGTCACGAATCTGGGCAAAATTCTCTGTAGGTAACTCAGAAAATTATGCCAATTTACGTGAGTGATCCTCAGATATGTATGCAACTTTCACTAAATTTAAGCATTTTCATTTGAGCAAGTCTGGTGCCTCGATAAAATTCGTCTTTACGGACTGTTCTGTTTTGACAGATTCTGCCTTTTATTTCGCATTGCTTCTTTTGCTATGTGGGATGGATTTCTTTGTTCCATTGACTTCCAGTAGCTTTGAGCAATGTCCAGAAGTGTTAAGAATGATTGTGTCACCTCTGAACATGTGGGTTTTTGATTATGCACTAACCCTCTAATGAGTTTGTTTCGAGTTTAGTGTGGAGGAAGTTTTCAAGGGTCAACAGAGGAGGATGATATACTATGATCAAGGAGAGTGAAAGCTCTAAGCTTGGGGATGCCCCGGTGGTTCATCCCTGCATATTTCAAGAAGACTCAAGCATCTAAGCTTGGGGATGCCCAAGGCATCCCCTTCTTCATCGACAAATTATCAGGTTCCTTCTCTTGAAACTATATTTTTATTCGGCCACATCTTATGTACTTTACTTGGAGCGTCTGTGTGCTTTTGTTTTTGTTTTTGTTTGAATAAATGCTTGTGTGGGAGAGAGACACGCTCCGCTGGTTCGTATGAACACATGTGTTCTTAGCTTTTAATGTTCATGGCGAAGGTTGAAACTGCTTCGTTAATTGTTATATGGTTGGAAACGGGAAATGCTACATGTAGTAATTGGTAAAATGTCTTGGATAATGTGATACTTGGCAATTGTTGTGCTCATGTTTAAGCTCTTGCATCATATACTTTGCACCTATTAATGAAGAAATGCATAGAGCTTGCTAAAATTTGGTTTGCATAATTGGTCTCTCTAAGGTCTAGATAATTTCTAGTATTGGGTTGAACAACAAGGAAGACGGTGTAGAGTCTTATAATGTTTACAATATGTCTTTTATGTGAGTTTTTCTGCACCGCTTCATCCTTGTGTTTGTTTCAAATAAACCTTGCTAGCCTAAACCTTGTATCGAGAGGGAATACTTCTCATGCATCCAAATACTTGAGCCAACCACTATGCCATTTGTGTCCACCATACCTACCTACTACATGGTATTTCTTCGCCATTCCAAAGTAAATTGCTTGAGTGCTACCTTTAAACAATTCAAAATATATCACCTCTGATTTGTGTCAATGTTTTATAGCTCATGAGGAAGTATGTGGTGTTTATATTTCAATCTTGTTGGGCAACTTTCACCAATGGACTAGTGGCTTCATCCGCTTATCCAATAATTTTGCAAAAAGAGCTGGCAATGGGATTCCTAGTCCCAAATTAATTAACAAAAATAGACACTCCTCCATGGTATGTGATTGTTGGACGGCACCCGAAGGATTCGGTTAGCCATGGCTTGAGAAAGCAAAGGTGGGGAGGAGTGTCATCATAATAAAACTAAAATAAAAAGGCACTCCTTCATGGTATGAGATTGTTGGCAGGCACCCGAGGATTCGGTTAGCCATGGTTTGTGAAAGAAAGGTTGGAAGGAGTGCCACACAAAAATAAAAAATGGGAGCCGCTCTTTGAAGGTTTGTCTGGCAAGGGGGTTAGAGTGCCCACTACCATTCGTTGACAACAACAAACACCTCTCAAAACTTTACTTTTATTGCTCTCTTGATGTTTTCAAAATCAAAGCTCTAGCACAAATATAGCAATCGATGCTTCCCTCTGCGAAGGGCCATTCTTTTACTTTTATTGTTGAGTCAGTCCACCTATCTCTCTCCACCTCAAGAAGCAAACACTTGTGTGAACTGTGCATTAATTCCTACATACTTGCATATTGCACTTGTTATATTACTTTACATTGACAAATATCCATGAGATGTACATGTTACAAGTTGAAAGCAACCGCTGAAACTTAATCTTCCATTGTGTTGCTTCAATGCCTTTACTATGAATTTATTGCTTTATGAGTTAACTCTTATGCAAGACTTATTGATGCTTGTCTTGAAAGTACTATTCATGAAAAGTCTTTGCTTTATGATTCAGTTGTTTACTCATGTCATTACCATTGTCTTGGATCGCTGCATTCATTACATATGCTTACAATAGTATGATCAAGGTTATGATGGCATGTCACTTCAGAAATTATCTTTGTTATCATTTACCTGCTCGGGACGAGCAGAAACTAAGCTTGGGGATGCTGATACGTCTCCGACGTATCGATAATTTCTTATGTTCCATGCCACATTATTGATGATATCTACATGTTTTATGCACACTTTATGTCATAATTATGCGTTTTCCGGAACTAACCTATTGATGAGATGCCGAAGGGCCAGTTGTTGTTTTCTGCTGTTTTTGGTTTCAGAAATCCTAGTAAGGAAATATTCTCGGAATCGGACGAAATCAACGCCCAGCATCTTAGAATCCCCGGAAGCATCCAGAACACCCGAGAGCCGCCAGAGAGGGGACACAGGCCCCCCAGATGATAGGCCGGCGTGGCCCAGGGGTGGCCCGCGCCGCCTTATGGTGTCACCGCCTCTTCGACCCTCTGACGCCGCCTCTTCGCCTATTTAAGCCCCCTCGACCTAAAACCTCGATACGGAAAAACCACGGTACGAGAAACCTTCCAGAGCCGCCGCCATCGCGAAGCCAAGATCTGGGGGACAGGAGTCTATGTTCTGGCACGCCGCCGGGACGGGGAAGTGCCCCCGGAAGGCTTCTCCATCGACATCACCGCCATCTCCATCAACGCTGCTGTCTCCCATGAGGAGGGAGTAGTTCTCCATCGAGGCTCGGGGCTGTACCGGTAGCTATGTGGTTCATCTCTCTCCTATGTACTTCAATACAATAATCTCATGAGCTGCCTTACATGATTGAGATTCATATGATGATGCTTGTAATCTAGATGTCATTACGCTAGTCAAGTGAATTTTACTTATGTGATCTCCGGAGACTCCTTGTCCCACGTGTGTAAAGGTGACAGTGTGTGCACCGTGTGGGTCTCTTAGGCTATATTTCACAGAATACTTATTCACTGTTATGAATGGCATAGTGAAGTGCTTATTTATATCTCTTTATGATTGCAGTGTGTTTTGTATCACAATTTATCTGTGTGCTACTCTAGTGATGTTATTAAATTAGTTTATTCCTCCTGCACGGTGTAATGGTGACAGTGTGTGCATCGTGTTAGTACTTGGCGTAGGCTATGATTGTGATCTCTTGTAGATTATGAAGTTAACTATTGCTATGATGGTATTGAAGTGATCTATGCCTCCTTTCGTAGCGTGAAGGTGACAGTGTGCATGCTATGTTAGTACTTCGTTTGGTTATGTTGATCTGTCATGCACTCTAAGGTTATTTAAATATGAACATCGAATATTGTGGAGCTTGTTAACTCCGGCATTGAGGGTTCGTGTAATCCTACACAGTTAGTGGTGTTCATCATCCAACAAGAGAGTGTAGAGTCTAGCATCTATCTATTTATTCTGTTATGTGATCAATGTTGAGAGTGTCCACTAGTATAAGTATGATCCCTAGGCCTTGTTCCTAAATACTGCTATCGCTGCTTGTTTACTGTTTTACTGCATCTGTACTGTCCGCAATATTACCACCATCAACTACACGCCAGCAAGCACTTTTCTGGTGCCGTTACTACTGCTCATATTTATTCATACCACATGTATTTCACTATCTCTTCGCCGAACTAGTGCACCTATTAGGTGTGTTGGGGACACAAGAGACTTCTTGCTTTGTGGTTGCAGGGTTGCATGAGAGGGATATCTTTGACCTCTTCCTCCCTGAGATCGATAAACCTTGGGTGATCCACTTAAGGAAAACTTGCTGCTGTTTTACAAACCTCTGCTCTTGGAGGCCCAACACTGTCTACAAGAATAGAAGCTCCCGTAGACATCAGAATGCTTCATCATTCCAAGGTTTCAAATTCATTTCAATTCACATTGTTCCCATCTAGAGTAGTCAAGTTTTAATTCATTAGCACTAGCTCTAAATCATGAGGGGTGCTATCTTGCTTGCTTGAGTGAGACTACTTCACTACTCTAGTAACCACCTTTACTTTGACCAACGTTAACTATAAAAGTAACTCTTGGGAAAACAACAAGTAAAACTTGTAAAGTAAAAAACTTGGGATAGGCTTATGTAAGAAAAGGTAAGATTCATGGTGCCTTGCCCCAAGGGCTTTGCACTTTGCAAGAATATTAGCTTGCCTTGGTAGTTCTCAAACTGTTCCTCCTCCTCCTCTTGGTAGCAACCTTCTTCTTCGGTGTACTCTCCGGTGCTAGCGTCTAAATTTGAATACGAGTATAATTACTCACTAATTCAATGGCGATTCCATGTATCACATATAAACACACAAACTATTCTATGCACACAAATAATTTAACTAGGGTGCATGGGTTGTGTTATTTAAATAGAATTCACTTCTTTGTATTTAATATGTAAATGATAGTTTCCATAGGGTTCTTGAGAAATAATTTCCTCTCATTGAAATCTTCTTAAGATTTAATTTCTCAAACAATCATAGATGAACTTATCTTGACCTAAGTCAAATGTTCATCTTCATCATTTGAGAAAATGATTTAATTGAGGTAGATCACCTCATATCATTTAATAATACTACATATGATTTAAATCTCAAATAATTCATATAAGAGAGTTTGGACCAGGGGTACAAACATCCCATGAATTCATGTGAGACAAGTTTAAATGAAGTATAAGACTCCACATAATTTACTTTAATAGTTTTGGACAATATCAACTAGTTAAACTAGCCATATTATCCATTAATTAAACTAAGGCATGATCATGCAAAGTGACCACACCATTTTATTGCATAAACAATTAGTGTAAGTCAAATGTGAGCTATTAGAGTTGGAATTAACTTAATATCTATTTTGGTTGATTTTTAATAATTATTTGAATAGGGAAAAGTCCCTGCCTTGTTATTTTTATCAAATTAATTCTACAAGGAATCTGGTCATGGGACCACTGGCATTTGATAGATATTTTTATTAGCTTTCCAACAACATAAAGTTCATTAAATTTGGTTGAGCCAATTTGAATCTATTGAATTTCAAATTGGAGGCAGTATTGAAATTATTTAAGATTGTTTAAATCCAGTTTGAAATAAAAAGGCCGGCGGGAAAACTAAACGGGCCAGATTCAAATTAAACGGCCCAAGGCCAGCCCAGCCACGGTCCAGTGACGCGCGGGCTGCCTGACAGCGGGTCCCGCATGTCAGCGGCTCTTAAACGCCGAAGCGGTATGTTTCAATGTGAGGCGTTGGATTAGATGGCAGATCAACGGCGCAGGTTCATCGTCGTCTTTGACGAGAACCCGACGCTCTGATGGTGGCGGTAGGGGGTCGGAGGGCTAACCAGAGCTCCAGCGAGGGATGGCAGTGTGCTTGGGGTAGATGTGGACGACGGCGAAGCTCCAGGTACAGGTGGCGTCGCCTGAGGTGGACTGGTTCGCCGGCGATTGCTGCAGAGCTTCCGCGGCGGCGAGCTCTCGATTGGCCTTGCTCCGGCGTGAATCAGGTGGGTGGTGAGGTGGTTGAGAAGCTGTGAGAGGTGGGGAGTGCGGTGTGTGCTTGGATCATCCAGGGGAGGTCTCCTTTTATAGCAGCGCATGGGTGCTGCGGGGCAGGGTGGTGGTCGACCGTGGCACGGCGATTCCGGCGAGTGGTCGAGCTAGGCGAGGTGGCGGCAGTGCTCTACGTGTCCAGGCGAGTCTAATGGCAGCGACAGCTTGGTCGGGGGAGGCTTGGTTGGGTCGCGTTGCTTCCAGGCAGGTCGCGGCAGTGGCGGGATCTTCTTCTCCGTCCACGGCGGCGGCGGTCCAGGGTCTGGTCGTGGCCATGTCTGGCGGCGTCCAGGTGGCGAGGTGATGCTCAACGGCTCTCGAGCGGGGCCAGGGCGAGTGCGAGGTGGTGGCGCGAGAGGTGGCCAGAGCGCGTCCATGCACGTGCAGGCGCGACGTCATCGGCATGGTGAGCGCGTTCTGGGCGCGCGTCGTCCGGCCAGTGTCGTCGTCCTCCTCGACAACGGCGGTGCTAGGCGGTGTTAGGCGATGCGTTGGCGTGCTGTGGCGCAGTGGCCAGGGCAGAGAAGCAAGGGGAGAGAGGGGAGAGTGTCGGGTTGGGCGACATGGCCGGCATGGCCATGTCTAGCCTTGCTCTCTCTCTCCCTAGTGTTCTATTTGGCATTGAATGGTATTAAGGGGACCAGGGGACCATTTGGTTTAGGTTTGAGGTAGATTAGGTGGAGTAGAATCACTATTTGCAATAGTGTGTAATAGTGCCATATTTGGAAATTGATGAATTTGTCCAAATTTGATTTTATTCAAATGGTTGAACAATTTGAAATGTGTGTGTTTAGATAAGTTGTAATTGACCCGAGATGATTAAAAGTGGTGGTGGAATTGTTGAATTCGAAAATTTGCAAATTTGGGCTAAGTGGAGATTGTTGAATATGTTAAAAAGTTGAATCTTTGGATGAGCATAGCTCTTGATCAAGAATGATTTTGGCATGGTGATCTTTACAGAAGTTGTTCACCTTGATGTTGACTTTGAAATGGTGCAAAGAGTTAGCAAGATTTGGTTTGATAAAATTGAATGGCAATGGCTCAAAGTAGTGATCAGGCTATAAATTTCAGTTTTGACCATTATCATATGTGAGCTAGTTTTGGTATTTGAAAATTATTTGAATTGTGAACCTTTGATTCCAAAAGTTGTAATAAGTGTTTAAATACATTATTCAACTAATGGTGAAGACCAAATTGGTTTAGGGTCAAAATTTATAAAAAATGCCATAGGGCATATGTTAGGGTTTTTAGGGTTTTTCAATTATTGGATTTTCTTCCTCTTTGATTTATTTGGTTGATGATCTTCATATGATCACATTAGGGTTTTAGGGTATAGCACAAACAAATAATAACACTCATCATGGCATAACACTCAAATGCATAAGTCCTATGCAGGGTACTATATGCAATTTAAAAAGTTTTTGTTTGTTTGAAATTTTGCTCTCTGGAATTCTCTAACTTTTTTTTATTAAAATTTGGGATGTTACATGGAGATAACAGGACATCGAGCTGTACAACTTCCGTCCTTGAAAACTGGAGTGAAACGAAGCATTTCAATCAAACTGGAGCCGCCCGTTCAAGTCCCAACGCCTTTTAATTCCTACGCTGCCATTCCAAACGACGCACCTACAGTCACCGCCCTGTTCTTTCGCCTACCAGAATTTAAAAGGCATCCTGTTCTTTCGCCTGCCAGATTATAAACAGATCCAGGTTCTCAACTCAAGGCAGCTCAACCCTCCCAAACCTGAACCATTCCATCTCCTTCACCATGGCAGCAGCCCCAGACTGGTCCTTGCTCCCGTCCGACCTTGTCCACAGCATCGCCGACTGCTTCCTCGCCACCAACGACATCGACTACTACATGGACTTGCGCGCCGTCTGCAGCAACTGGCGCTCCGCCACCGACGACCCCAAGCGCAACCCAGACCACCCTCGCTTCCGTCCCCTGCAGTGGATCGTGCTTGACGACTACGACTACAGGAAAATCAGCACGCTCATCTTGGTGAACACCGGCACCGGCCGCTTCCTCCGCAAGGAGCTCCCGCTGCTCGACAACTACTATGTCATCGCCACCACGGTCGGCGGATTCTTCGTGCTGGCGGACGGCTATCACACCCCTCATGCCGCTCACGTCCTCAACCCTTTCACGGGCCACATGATCCACTTCAAGGCGGCCATGCCCTCCGACTTGGTACATGCTGCCGCTGTCTTCGGATCCTCGCCCACCCTTGTCCTGCTCTGTGACTCAGAGCATAAGCAGTACGTGGCTGATCCTGACAGCAAGTGTTTCATTGAGTACAAGGATGAGCACACTTAGGCTGGTGCCAATGGGGGCGGGAGGCGGGGCGCTATCACCCAGGGCGGGGCGGGAGGCGGGCGGGACGAGAGCGAGGGGCGACGGCGGGGGCGCCTGGCGGTATCGCCCGCTCCCGCCTGGCTACAGCCCGCGTTGGGGGCGAGAGCGAGGCGGGAGCGAGGCGAGAGGCGGGGCGGCGCGCTGGCAGAGGGGGGCGAGAGGGGGGCGAGAGGGAAGGGCTGAGGTGGCGCGTTCTGATTGGTCGTTGGGTAGCCGTTGCTGGTTCAAAAAATCCGAAAAAAACCCCAAAAATTCATCCCCACCCCCTATAAATACCCCCATATGGTTTCACTTATTCCACACCTCACTTCATCTCCTCCACTCTCCATTTCCACTCCTCTCAACGCCATGTCTTCGTCTAGCAGCAGTTCGAGCGAGGGAATGGAGGGTGATATGATCGAGCAGTTCCAGGAGGAGTATGAGGAGGAGATGCTCAACGAGGAGGTGGTGCCAAGACGTCGACGCTGCCGAGAGTTCATCAGGCGTGATCGTCTGGGTGCCCACGATCGGCTCTTCGAGGACTACTTCGTCGACGACTGCAACTATCCTCCGAGCTACTTTCGACGAAGGTATCGGATGAGGCGCTCCCTTTTTCTGAGCATTGTGGATAGATTGGGTGAATACTCTCCGTATTTCACCCAAAGAGTTGATGCTCTCAACCGTGCTGGTTTTTCTCCCCTACAAAAGTGTACTGCGGCTTTGCGTCTGTTAGCTTATGGAGCCGCTGCAGATACGATAGATGAGTGGCTTAAGTTAGCTAGACAAACTTCATCAGATTGTCTAGATAGATTCTGTGAAGGCATCATTGAGTGTTACGGGGAGACGTTTTGCCGTCGCCCAACTGTGGAGGATACTCAGCGGCTGTTAGCGAAAGCCGAGGAGCGTGGCTTTCCGGGCATGTTAGGGAACATCGATTGCATGCATTGGCAGTGGAGGAACTGCCCAGTGGCTCATGCTGGTCAATTCACAAGGGGAGACATCAAACACCCTACCATAATCTTAGAAGCCGTGGCGTCGTATGATCGTTGGATCTGGCATGCCTTTTTTGGAGTGGCCGGGTCCAACAACGACATCAATGTACTCAACCAGTCGCCGTTGTTCACTGATGTGCTTAGGGGAGAAGCACCCGTAGTGAACTTCACGGTGAATGGACACGAGTACCATTATGGTTACTACCTTGCCGACGGCATCTACCCCTCCTGGCCGGTGTTCATGAAAGGTGTTACTTTTCCATAAAGTGAAAAGCATCGAGTGTTCACTTCTGCTCAATCAGCACATCGCAAAGATGTCGAGTGTGCCTTTGGAGTGTTGAAGGCTAGATTCAACATTCTAGCAGTTCCGGGACGCTCCTACTCGAGGCGTACTCTTGGATTGATCATGCGTGCATGTGTCATTCTGCACAACATGATCATCGACGATGAGCGTGGTACAAATTTGGACAACATCTATGAGACAGTTGCTTCAAATGTCGGCCCTGCAATACACCACCATGCACCACCAAGCCTAGCAGCCAGGATTCAGATAGACACCGAAATGAGGGAGTCACCGATGTATACACAGCTCCAGCATGATTTGATTGAGCATGTGTGGGCTCATTCCTAGATTATGTAATTTTTTAAATTTTTTATGTAATCTTTTCAAATTTTTATGTAATTTTTTTATGATGTAATCGGTAACAATTTTAGTTCAATAAAATAATTTCGTTGCATTATTTATATTGTTGTAATGTAAAAAAGAAATGCTGATGTTGAAGAGAGAGAAAAACTGACGTGGAGGAGAGAGAAGTAAAGCTGGCACTATAGCCTGTGCATTGGTACCGTGGGATGAGAGTGGGGTGAGAGTGAGGAAAAAAACTGACGTGGCGGGTGAGAGTGTAGTGGTGCATTGGCACCAGCCTTATCCCCTGATCCGGCTGGCCGTCGTAGGTGGCATGTACGCTGACGGCGAGCAGAGACCGGTGCCACCACTCCCAGCCGCTGCGACAGACAAGATCTTTGATCTGATGAGGCAGTTCTCCATCGATCCTTCTCAGATGTTCACGGATGACATTATCGATCATTTTGCGGTTGATGATGCTCCGGAGATCGGGAGCCGCTGTTTCCTAGTGCAATCTGAGGGAGAAATGTTTATCATCATCAAGCTGTGGCAGCAGCAGCAGGGTATGAAGGTTTTCAAGATGGACGCCAGCAGAGCTGTGCTCGAGCCTGTGAAGGGCATAGGCAGCCGTGCGATCTTCATCGGTTACCGTAGGTGCCTGGCTGTTGTCAATGCTGATAAGTTCCCATCTGTTGAGGCCAACTGCATTTACCACATTAGAGGTATGAATCCCGCCTCTGGCGTCTACATGTATGACGTCTACAAGTATGCCCTCAGGGACAAGGAAGAGGAGATGATCTCTGATGCCATATGTTGGTCACATCACGTTCCCGGCATATGGGATCACGACCGTACTCCCTTCACAGCCGTTCAACTCCTCTCCAGTTACACCAGCAACGTCCGGGAATCTCAACTTGCGCTTGCACAGACGTGGGTAATGGATGTTGATTTCTGTGATTGAGTCGTCCTCCATACTAGTAGGGTTTTCATGAACTAGCAGGATTACGTTTCCTCTGCAGTTATATGGATTTCACTATGCCAGTGTTCTGGGCAAGAGGCAAGTCTAGTTACTCTAGGGAGGTATTGCATACCGTGCAGCAGGTATCCAATGTTTATATCTGGTTTTCAATGCATTCTGGCGTTAAACTCCCTAAGCAATGAAATGTACTTTTGGTTCAAATTTGTTTCCACTTCTTGATTCGAAAATGCTTCACACACGACAATCTTTGTCCGATCTGCGTACGATACTTCTTTATGTGCTAATTATTTCTGTCCCCAGTGCACAAGTCTAACTCAGACCCGAACCGCAGTAAGGCCATCTCCAAGGTGGCTACTCATCCCGCGTCAGCGCGTTCGGATGGGTCGTGGCGGACAAAAACACGGTCCAATGACACATCCCAAATGCGGACGTGGATGACCCAAACCTGGCCCAAATCTGAGCTAGGTTTGCGTGGGCGCGGATGACACGCGGCGTTCTCGCGCGTTCGCCTGGTCCGTGTGTCCGGTCCACCTGTCGGTGCACGCGAGTCCTATTAAATGTGGACTGGGAGGGGGATTGTCCCTATCCAGTCTCCACTCCCCACTCCACTCCACACGCACGAGCTCGAGCTTCCGCGCCGCCATGGCCCCAAAGCGCGAGTTCTCACCATCGGCGAACGACCACGAGGCCGGCAGCAGCCGGCAAGCCGCGCCGGCGGCCTTCGACATGGGGCCGTCGGCGGCCATCCGCGATCGGATTTACGTCACCGTCGTGGTGCCGCAGATCTTCTGGGAGGCCGGCACCCCAATGCCGTGGGGTGACGTGCACCTCCCCTACAGTGACACGAGTCCTTACTGGACTTGTGGTTCGAGGAGGTGGCGCGGCTGGCACCCTTGCGCAGGCCGGCGAGCCCTCCGGAACCGCACTTCGCCAACGCATCCGTTTGAGTCATAGCGTTCGAGGTCACGCTAGGTCTGGACTAGCCGCCTCCGTCGCTGCCTCTGCCCTCGTGGGCACCAGCGGCCGCTCCACCTCCACCACCGGTCGCAGCGACATATGCTCCGCGTCCACGGCCGATGCAAACGGACACGCGCGGCTATACGACGCCCTTGAGCGCCAAATCTCCGAAGCAATCGACGCCACCACGGTCCCAACCCGCCACAAGATTTAGGGGAGGTCACCTTATCCCATGCCACCAAGCAGTGGCCGCCACTCACATCCGCCCTCCCCTTCCACATGAATCCCCGACAGATCTTCTTGAGGGCCTGCAACGACTTAGCGGGAATATCCAAAGACATCATCGCGTGAATCGGAATGGCGCTGAGTGTAGTCTAGACCAAAATCGTCCGCCCCCCGCGGTTAAGTAACCGGGCACTCCACAGAGGCAGCCTGCTAGCTGCACTCTCCAGCACGGGCTTAAGCTGGGCCGCAGATACCTTGCGCAACCCCAAGGGGAGGCCCAAATACTTGCAAGGCCACCCCTCCACTGTCGTCTGCGCCAGCTCCACCCCTCCACTTGATCCACGGTACAACGGATGGGATGGATGGAGCACTTGGTTCGGTTGGTGCGAAGGCCCGAGGCCTCCGCGAAGTCCTCCACCACTGCAGCACAAGCTAACAGGTCCACCTTCTCCGGCTTGATGAGTCCCTAAGCTCTTGCAGGAAGAGCACCTTGTCGGGGTCGCCTTGGGGGCCATACACCCCTGTGAACCACCGGCCACTATCGCCCGCGCCGCCCACTCACGCCGTAATGGCGTTTGGAGAGTAGTGGGGGTTTGAGAGGGTGACGAGTGCAGATTTCCACTCAAGGAGAATACCACCACGGGTGCCATCCACCGGGAGGAAAGCGCCGCACGCGCATCAGGAGCTCGAGGTCACGCTAGGTCTGGACTAGCCGCCTCCATCGCTGCCTCTGCCCTTGTGGGCACCAGCGGCCGCTCCACCTCCACCACCGGTCCACGGCCGATGCAAACGGACACGCGCGGCCCCTTTTGCATCCGAAATGCGTCGGGCCGCTAAAGATGTCTTTATAGTGTCGTTTACATATTTTGTCAGTTTTACATAAGTCAAATACAATCGTATGTTTTCTGGGGAATTGGCACGTGTAAGTATGAAGTTAATATGTACACGCAAATATTTATTTCAAAAAATTTAAGAACTTTTAAATAACATTTTTTTTCAAATTTTAAATAAACAGATAAGTCTACACCTATTTTTTTCTACTTCCGGATAGCCTAGGGCTATTTGAGATATGTTTATACACGCAGTGGAGGGGGTCTACCTTGCCGATCCCAAGTCACAGTTCCAGCCCAAAACCAAACCGGTCGAGCCCTGCGTGTGATAAATTCGATCGTACAGAGATCGGACGAATTTTGTCGTGTGTATAGCAGCGCTCTTCTTGATTTGCAGTTCAATAACTGAGCATAATCTATAGAGATGACACTGACCTCGCTTAGTCGCCATCAACTGTAATCAGCTAGAATTCTTTATCCTTTTGCACTTCAATCGCCACAAATAAGATTTCTAGGTTCACACTCCAACATGCTGATTTGTATGGGCTTGGAGTCTGAACATGTTCAAGTGGTTTCATGGTTTTTGGACTCCAGAAAAACAACACAACCGCTAGGGATATAAGCCAACAGAGAGAGATAAGTGGAAAACACAGTTGGAAATAATAGACCACAGAAACTAGGGATTTCCATGCATATAACGCAATAGCCGATTAAGATGGGAACTCTGGTTTGCAGGCTGGCATTTGTCTTGCACCCCTTTGGTAAATGCCAGTACAGAACGCCAGACAGCATGTCACAGCAATGGCAGACAGTAAAGAGTGCATCACCTCTAGTTTTACAGCTCCCAATGACACAAGATTTAATTTTAACGCAAAGCTTGATGTTATCTAATGATGATGAGTTGAACCTGACGGATTAGCACTTGGGATGGCATGACCATCTATCTAGGTAGCCCCTCTTAGCCTCGAGACGACCTCTTGAATCAAGTATTTTGGTTCGTTGGCAACCAAATACGCATCAAATAAGTAGCAGGGGCCATCACATATACCAGTCCAGCCCTCCAAATGTCAGATGTTAACCAATTGCTGGAGCGAAAAGATATATCTCAGAATGAAATTTATGAATTTATATGGTTTTGCATGTTTCAATAAAAAAAAGTGGAAGTAATATCTACTCAGATATAGGATATAATCAGGCACAGACTTCACAACCACAGTGCACATATTCTGCACCAACTACCAACATTAGACTTGCAAGTGTGTTTAGGTATATTCCTACAGCAAGCCACTAAGCCAGTAACTAACACCTCTTAGCATCTCAGAGAGAAGCATGAAGAGTAAAAAATAAAGTTCAACATGTGGTGTTCCACTACTAACTCTCGACGACATAATTGATGGGATGGAGGGGTTTGTTACTTGTGTAGTTGCGACCTGTTGCATTTATCCCTAGCATCTTCAATCTCAGCTCAAGCTTGTTTTGCGTCAATCTTCTGGTGGTAAACAAGCCTAGATCAGAAAAGCTGAACTCACTTCCAGGCTCCAGCCAGTCGTATTATAAATTGGCTATATTTTCTTTCGCCCTGGCACTGAAAGGTCCATTGGGCCCTGAAAGGTTTGAATACTGGAGTACATGCTGGCAAATGAACTTCAGATATGGAACACAGTGTCACTTTGCCCATGCCTCCAGATGAGGTGCCAGTGGCAAATACTGCAAATCGGCTCCATATTCAGCAAGACCAGTATTTCCTTATCGGTTGCTTCATAAACGAACTGGTCCCAAGAACAATTCAATCAAGTGAAGATCCAGTGGCACATTACCTCTTATGCTCCTATGTCAATTCAGCTGGAGAATTCTTCATCGTCAACAGAATCCGAAAGGTCGGCATGTTCTTTAGATTGATCTCGAACAGTCTGCCTCCCACTACTCCGCTTCTGCCCTCTCCTTTTCTTTTTCTTAGGCTTCTCTTCAAGATCCCTCACCCCACGCCTCTTATACATTTTAAAGCTGACATGTCTCTCCTCCGCCATCAACCTCACCTTCTCAGTAATTTCAGCAGCAATCTGTCTGTTGTACAGCTTCTTCAGTCCTTTCATTAGCTTTGCAAATGTGTCAGGCTGCGGCATCAGCCCTGCCTCAAGCATGTCCAAGCAATACAAGCATGCCTCCTTGACATGTTTCTTCGCGTACAGCGCATGGATCCAGATTGTCCATGCACTCACATTTAGTTCACAACCTTTGGTCAGGATGCAACCCCAAACATCCTTTGCAAGCTCAAGTTTCTCATCTCTGACCAACGCATTGAGGAGGTCCTTCAGCACTCCATACTGCGGTGCAACAAATAGGCCCCTCCCAACCATGTCTTTGAAGTAATTGCAGGCGTCGACCAGCGACCCCTGCCCAACAAGCCCATTCACCATGATGGCGAACGTGTCGACCCCAGGGCTGAGCCCGCTATTCTCCATCTCGTTCCACAACGCCACGGCTTGTTTCGTCTCTCCGAGCTTACAGGACATCCGGATCACCACATTGTAGATACTGAGGTCTGGGGGGCACTTGCACTCCCGCATCCTCTCCATCAGCTCCAAGCACTCCTCCAGCTGCTCCTTCCTCTCATGCGCCACAAAGAACCCAAGGTACACGGCAGGATCCACCCGCAGCGCGTCCCTCGACATTGCGTCCAGGAACTCGTACCCCTGGGCTACCCTGCCGGCCTTGCAGAACGCGCTGACCAGGGTGCCGAACGTGACGGAATCCGGCGCGCATCCCTTCCTGCGCATTTCAACAAACACCCGCATTACCTCATCAACCCTGCCCCTCGACCCGAGCCCCTGCATCAGGGTGGTGTAGGACACGGCGTTGGGAGGGCAGTCCTGTCGATCCATCTCCTTTGTCAGCTCGAACGCGTCCTCGAACCTGCCGTCGGCGACGAACCCCGCGAGGAGGGTGTTGAAGACGACGACGTCCGGGGCGACGTCCGCGGTCTTCATGCGGGCGAGCACGTGCTTGGCCTCGTCGAGCTTGCCCTGGCGGCACCACCCGTAGAGCAGGGCGGTGTAGTGGCGGATGGAGAGCGGGAGCCGGGTGTGGAGCTCCTCGACGAGGCGCTCGGCGGCGGCGACGTGGCCGGTCTTGGAGAGGGACTCGAGGAGGGAGAGGAAGAGGGAGGGGTGGTCGTGGCCGGGGCGGGAGGCGAGGAGCGAGAGCGCGAAGGGCAGGGCGCGCGGCGGCGGGAGGCGGCGGAGCACGGGCGAGAGGATGGAGGAGGAGAGGAGGTGGGAGGGGAGCGGCGCGAGGAGGGCGGGGCTGGGCGCGGCGGACGCGCGCGAGAAGTACTTGGCGAGGAGCGCGAGGGAGGAGGGGAGCGGCGCGGAGGGCAGCGACGGCGAGCACCAGTGGAAGTAGTCGAGCGCGAGGGAGGACGCGGCGCCGCAGCGGCGGAGCACGGCGTCGAGGAGGCGCGGGGAGGTGGCGTCGAGCCCCGACGCGGACAGCGCGGAGGCGAGCTTCTGCGGATCGGAGCTGTGGCGGCGGAGCAGGCGGTACGCGAGCTCCGCGGAGGAGGCGAGGGTGTGGTCGCTGGTGGCGCCGGTGGAGAGGCGGCGGCGGAGAGGGGCGGAGAGGCGCTGCATTTTGGTGGTTTCCCGGGGCAGCCTGACCTGACGCTGTAGGCTGTAGCACAGCACGCGGGAGTTCAGAGTCGAAACTGACTGAAGAAATTGCACAGGCCATCTGACAGTATTTTTTAAGAAATTTTGTAGGTTTCTATGGTATATACAGATTATAATACACTATTTTACGTACACTTTGATAATCTTTTCAAAACATCGATGTGTCTCAAACCAAGATTAGACCAGATGCTCTTGCTGCAGTACTTCGCTTGGAGCTTGGTGCTGCACCAAAGCTGATGAGTCTCGCAACCATTCTGAACTGTACAACTGGGACGTCTCACAGGAATTGACAAACAATTCTTTCCCCAATAATAAGAACCAAACAACTGCATTTCTGTAACGATCAGTGGAACCAATGTTACCAGCTTAGTTTTTTTTTTGACACTGCTGTTACCAGCTTAGTTAATCGAACTCCCTGGATTATATTTGTTTGAAGATGCATAGCAACTCAGTATATACAAGTTTACAACGCTGTTGAATGGCTCAGCCGAATAATAAAAAACCCGCTATGTACTGATACTTTTTATTTCGATCAGATCTTCAGTTTCCTCGCAATCAAATAATAACCATGAGGTGTACATCACTGGAACACATAGTCCCATCTCAGGTGGCAGCAAAATTGTTCGATCCTTGCCCAGCCTATGGTCAAGTCGCTAGCTATGCAAACAGAAACACGTCCTTTGTACCTTTGTCGACAACATCCTAGTCTATATCAGAGACGTGTGCTTTTCCAAGAACAAACTCACGGATAAAATTTGCCTACAGGCCCACAGGAGCCACAGAAGATTCTCTTGGCCATTCACCTGACGGCATGGCCTGCAAACCGCTTATACAGGGCTGTAACAACTGAGACGAAGCCAAGCTATTCCATGGAAGAGCCAATCAAGCTGGATATACGCATCAATTTGCGTTATTTTTCCTCTCAAGTTTTATTGCCTCGTAAGATTTGACAACCTCCTTGAACTCTTCTTCTGCGGTCTCTGCACCAGATAAAATCTTCATGGTATTAGTAACTATACAGCACAAAAAATTGCACATGGAGAAACAGTGTCCACGAAGAAATGAAGGAAAGCGTTAACCACCTCTATTATCTTGATTTTGATCAGGATGGACCTCCATTGCTTTTGTTCTAAAAGCACTCTGCAGATGATGACCCAAAGTCAGAAAACAAAACCACGTTGGTCAGACGTGACAAACATACAAAAAATCCAAGGTTCCCAGATCTTAGGGAGGCTTTTATTACCCTAAAAAATCATAACAATTTGATGAGTGGAGGTACAAGATTCCTTTCAGTTCTTGATTTTGGGAACAGGTCTTTTTTCTGTTGATTTAACAATCACCAATGCAGCCACCACTAATTCCAAATATTTCTCAACCCAACCTCTCACAAATTAACCATGAAACAGGCCATACAACTGCTTAAGAATTTCCAGTAAGGAAATGTGACGGTGAAAACAGAAAGCACCTAAATACATTGATATGTACTTCAAACAGGCTGTACAACAAGTCAGGAAATGCGAGGGAGATAACAGAATGGGCACACAAGTGTTTTTTTAGCAATCCAAATCGTAATAAGCTTCCCTTAAAAACCATCTAAATACATTGATATGTAACTGGAAATGATTTAATACATAACTGATTGCTTCACCCAAAGGAGGAGCAGTCCAAAAAATGGATTTGCAGTAAAGGTGCTAATTTTGATATCTTCACAATACACTTGTTTAGGGTTCTATCAAACATCAAAGTTAAAGGTATATCAATTCAGCATGACAACTTAAGGATTTTAAGGTTGTCTTAGATACTTTATCAGCAATATATGATCAACATAAAAAACAATCAATATCGGCACAATGTGGAAGATGATAATGTTAGTTGGGAGTTGGGACAAGTTCAAAGCATACTGAACAGAGGGCTAGAGGTACAATAGCATAATTGTGATACCTTCAATTCTGCATCTGTGTATGGTGTCCCTCGTGACCTATAAAGAAATAACATCACTTGTAAAAAATAGTATAGCTTCAGGTAACAACATCATCATGCTCATAATAATAAAGAACAATGTCAGGGTTATATATGCTTTTTCTCAAGCTATCTTCTTAATATAGTAACAATGTAGAAAACTCTTCGTTTGAGCAAGGAACACAACTATAGTAACAATGTAGAAACCTCTAAAGCTATCTTCTTAATATAGTAACAATGTAGAAACCTCTTCGTTTGAGCAAGGAACACAACTATTCTAGACTGTAATTGGTAAAGAATAAATGCAACTGATTCCAAAGCACATGTTTCATAGCAAAGGCAATCATCAGACGTACTGGGCAATTGTTACACACATGTTTATGTCCCATAATTCTAAACTACATAATAATTGTTCCAGGAAAAGATAGATGAGAACAGGAAAAGGACTGTTGCCGAAATTATAATGGCAAAATCAAACCTGGTCGAGAAGACGAAGAAGGATGTCCTCGATATCTCGGCGAAAGCACGTGCGTGAAAAACATTAAGTATCAGATATTATTTCCACTAGTTGTAACGCAAGGATGGGTTTGTGTCCGGAAGGTCTCATAGACCTGGAGAACTATTTTACTTTAACTATCAGATATTATTTCTACTAGTATCAGATACTTAATATATCTGATACTTAATATCCGATACTAGTGGAAATAATATCTGATACTTAACGTAAAAAAGTTCTAAAGGTCTTCTTCCAGACACAAACCGATCCTTGCGTTACAACTAGTGGAAATAATATATGATACTTAATGTTTTTCACGCACGTTCTTTCGCCGCGATATCGAGGACATCCTTCTTCGTCTTCTCGACCAGGTTTGATTTTGCCATTATAATTTCGGCAGCAGTCCTTTTCCTGTTGTCATCTATCTTTTTCCTGGAACAATTATTATGTAGTTTAGAATTATGGGTCATAAACATGTGTGTAACAATTGCCAGTATTCCAAAGCACATGTTTCATAGCAAAGGCAATCCTCAGACGAGTGCCGGATGGCTGCAAGATGCTTCATCATGTACCCTGTCTGCGTTCTACTACCACGTTCCCAGAGGCCCATTGAGGTATGTAGTCAAAGACTCATAAAAGTTGGCATTATTGAAGCAAAGTAGGTCTGCTTATTTTTTCTTCAAACAAGTGACCGACTAAATCCTTCTTCAAACAAGTGACCGACTAAATCCCAAACACACCATAAAGGTGAAACAAAAAAGATTCATTATCTGATTGACGTATCAACTAAAAAAAACACACATAATTGGTAATGTTGGGGTGCTTGGGTGAATTTTTTAAATCAATTTAATAGATGAGAAACATATGAAAATGCTATGTAGTAGAGCTTGCAAATCTAACCAAATGCCTCAGATCCCTTCTTTTGAAACTTGCAACATACAGTCTGAGGTTCTTAGCATTTTTTTACTTTGAGAAATTCAAGTGCATAACAAATCAATTGAATCAATAATCCTGTGGAAGAAACTAAAAAGTCTCTAGCGAAGGTATGACCATGAATAACCAATAGCCATGCCATAGGCAGATTAGATGAAACGGAATATACAGCTAGAGGTTTAAGAAAATATGGAAATACCTGTCAAGACCAAGAACTGAATAATGATGTGACATAAGATAACCCTTAGGTCCCGCTGGTGTATATGTCCGTTTATTTTTATTTTCCGAGTTAGATGTATCAGTCTGCCAATACCAGTCATCCCGTGGGATGTAATTATATCCACCTGGGGGGCCATTCTCCTTCCAACTTTCATAACTATTCCTGAATTTGTTCCTCTCTCGGTTGAAAACACTTTGCATGTGCCTTATTCTTTGCTGGTCAAATTGAAGCCAACAAGAAGTCAGTATACTGAAGGAGCAAACAGAAAGTGATCTCAATGCACTGTTTGAGAAACTAAAACTGAGGTCACTAATTTAGCACAATGGAATTTCTCATGGATATACAGTACATTTACTGCAGACAATGTTATGAAGCATAACAACATATAGACAGCGAGTGTAACTTCCAAAATTCTTAAGTTATACACTTTAAATGTCTATCTTAAATAAAAAAAGAGGGTTCAATAGTGTGAATAGTTCAATAAACTCACAACTCTCTCCTGTTCATCCTCAAATTCCTGCTGCATACGTTGATGATATCTTCTCCTAGCGTCCTCGCTGAAACTTCCACTAGAGCTTTTACTTGTCTTCCTCCAAGCTGATGTTGTCTGCACCTTATTCAGCTTTCGAAGGAAGAGCAGCACAAAAAAGATAGAGGATATAAGTAAGAAACTTGAAGTCAAAAGGCAATGAAAACTAAGTGTATAACAAAGGTTCTTGACTCGCTGATTAGTCGCTGTACAGTCACCAACTAATCGCCAAGTCATTTTCTCAAATTCATGGTGTCACACGACTAAACAGTGACTCATGGCGTCTATACAACGAATTTCGCCGACTAATCGTTGAGTCACAGGGTTGGCGATTTGGTTTGACTCGGTGACTCAAAAGCCTTGTGTATGACTGAGTGTAGGATGATCAATTCATCAACTGCTCTCGGTTCTTCATATGTTTTCAAAGTAGAAGTCACATTGAATAATCTGAACCAATGGGACTCAGGCAATACCAAGGTGAGCTTCACAGAAAATATGACAAATCTCAGACAAGTTTCATGGGTCGGAGGGAGTAGCTTTCTTCCTGTGGATGGTCTACCTTAATACAGGCCGACGGTAATGAAGAGAGGCTGGCCTTGGCACAACCTTAAACACCAAACTGTAATCAAACTGAGAGAGTGAACTACAATTCTCATCAGACCATTTGCATCCACCTAAGGATCCTTAGGCTATTTCCCATAGAAAAACGACCCGAGTGATATTGTTTTGCTCAAGACATGAACACAAATTCGGTGGGTTCCCTTAACTCTACTATTCCACTTTGAGTAAACAAGCTAACAACCCTCGTCGGATGATCGGGAATGCGCTTCCCGCTAGTTTAGGAGGGTCACATACTCACATAAAAAGAAAAACAGGCATTCTGGGCAACCAAGAAATGAATACTAACTTACAAAGGTACCTGAGTGTAGAACCAGCCGACGCCCCTACGAACTTGGGCAACCTGGCAAGTGGCAACAGAGGTGATAAGAAATAAAAATGTGAAACAAATGAAACTTAATATCAGTCTGTTTCGAATTATAAGATGCTCTATAGCTTTTTTCTGAATCGTATGTATCTAGACGCATTTCAGTGTGTCTATCCACTCATTTCTGTCCCTATGTAGTCCACATTGAAATATCCAAAACATCTTATAGTTCGAACTGGAGGGAGAAGCAGGTAGCCAAGAAGATACTACGTTATACTTTATCCTCAACAACACTAACTACTTTTGCAAGCGATCATCTGAAGCAGTTGATGAGGAATCGCGAATACAGCAGATTCAATTAAGCCAGTATACTACTGCATAAGGTAAACCATTGGAAGGTGGGTGGGCTGTGCTCACCGCGAGGGTCGCGCTGGCGGCCCCGACGAGGCCGAAGATGAGGATCCCCCAGGCCTTGGAAGGCCGCCCCTCCTGCTCCGTCCCAGCGCCGGGCTTGTCTTTGTCCCCCTCCGGCGAGGACATCTCCTCTGGTCCGCGGACTTTTCCTACCTCCCGATTCGAGCTCGACACCGAGTGCCGCGGGAGGCCAGGCTCATGCTTCCCGGATCAACCCCCTCTGCCGCCGCGGTTGAATTCTCCGCCGGCGTCTGCTGGATTGCGGCGACCGGGGGAGGAGGAGGAGGAAGAGGAGGAGGAAGATTCGGGGTTGGATTGGTGGGCGAGGGAGGAGACGGCCGGGGACGGGACGGGACGAACTGGTCGCGAAGCCGCAGCCGACTGATGGCGTAGGATGAGTGGAATCACGTTCGCTCGGGCTTTCGGGCGGCACACGGGTTCGATCGGGTTCGCGTTAATCCGTGTGCCGCACATGGAGCAGCACTCCTGTCCGTTGGATTGTTTTTTACAACGCTTTCCATCCATCAATTGGGTTGACATCAAACTCAATCTTATTCGACCCCGATTCTCATGGGAGTCGTTTAGTTAGAAGCGTTGATCCGATCTAATCCGCTTATCCAATCAGTACTTGTGGATTTTACGTCGCATTTTAAAAGATCTGGATAAGCTTTTCCGTTAAAAAAAAACTTATTCAAATCTTACAAATGCCAAGTAAGATGATTGCTGGGCGGAAGAGAGTAGTGAATGCTGAATAGTGTATAATTTCAATCCTCCAAATTTATCTGATTTTTCGGTTTGTTAAGTCTAAAGTATAAGATATTTCGGGTTGAGATTTCGCATGTTGATAGAGTACACCGTTTTTCTTATGTGAAAAAAGTGCAGCAATTTATTGATCATCGTCAATAATAGTGCAAAGAAACCAAAAACTAATGAAAATTATAATTTGGTGTTTAGACCATCTAGAAAGACTACATACGCTAGCACGAGCCGAAGACGCGCCATCAACCTTGCTCGGTGTTGCTAGAGCTGGGCAAAGCTTGTCGTTGTTGTAGTAGATAAACGAGAAGTCATCGTACAAAGACCTCAAAAACCCATTGTATCAGGGCAACAACACCATCTCCAAAGATGAGATATGTAGATCCAAAGAGTCATACCTGAAACTACACAAACGAATAAAATACTCACATAATCTCAAGAGATCCACGGGACGCACAACTCCACGCGCTCTTCCATCACGGTAAATGCACTACCGAAGTCAGAATAGAACGGGGGACCTTATTCTAACTTCAAGATGTAGTCTCAGTCTCACCATTTATGAAGAAGACACTACAAACTTAAACAAAAAACAGAAAAGCTCACGCCGATGAGTGGCCGTGGTCCGATACGCTTCTAAGGCCTCAATGCCACCGGAGACAAAGCGGATCGGCGACGTCGCTAGCGAGGAGGATAGAACCCTAAATGGGCTTTACTGCACCTCCCATGCCAGCTTGGTTTACTTTTAAAAAAAATCAAATTTGGAAGAAAAAAATTAGGCTTCGTGAATTTTTGGACAAATCGCAAAATACAGAGCCATAGTTTTTACTACAGCGATATAGTTTTTACTAATCCCTCCATATTGTAGTTTTTACTAACCGCAAAATTCAAATGTATCTACACCCAAATTTTGGTAAATCTCATATAAATTTGATGTGATGGAGGGAGTACTGCAGTTTTTACTGCGGCACCTTGCGTTTCATAGCAGGGCTTGATCAGTGATCACCGATCATCTGCCGCTCTTGCCGTCTCGAGTGCCGGCCACGGCGACACGCCGTCGGCGGGACTCCTCAGCCACTCGACGGCCGCCACGTACCATCGGATCCGATCCAGCTGAATCGAACTTGCTAAAACAGGCAAAAGCGGCGCACTCTCTCGTCACCCGCGCCCGACAGGTGGACCCAACCCCACATCCCCGGACCCCCGCCGCCGCCGCCGCTGCCGGCGCCGCCCGCGATGCTCCGCGCCGCCATCTCGCGCCTCGGCGCCCACCTGCGCCGCCAACCCTCCCCGCCCTCCCCTCCCCTCCGCGCCCTCTCCAGCGGCCGCGGCAAGCGCTCGTCCCCCACCGCGCCGCCCCCGGAGCCCGAGGACGAGGGCCTCATGCGCGGCCTCTTCGTGCTCTCCCGCGACCCCGCCCACCCGCCGCGGCTGCTGGTGGTGCAGCCGCGCCTCCGCCCCGGCGCCCTCCTCGACTCCAAGCTGGCCGAGGCGCTCAACCTCGCCAGCTCCCTCGAGGAGGCCCGCGACAGCTTCGACCGGGCCGGGTCCGCCGCCAAGTCCGCGCCGCCGCACCTCGTCGTCCAGAACCCCGCCTCCCGCGGCCGCAACCACTCTGGTATATCCAACTAACCTATGCTATGGGTGCTTTCTTCCTAGCTCAACTGGGTGCCCCTTTTGCCTTGGGATGCATTGGCAGCTGCATTGATTTTTCGCGCTCCATTCCATGTTTATGCGGCGTACTGTGGCTAGATTCTCAAGATTTGCAGTGTATCTATGAATTAATATGCTCTGTTAAGATATTAAAATTTAGCTTATTGGATGACAGGGGATTGTGTGTTGGGTGAGGGGAAGGACGTTTTATTGTACTGAATTGGAGGAAACACACTTTGCCTGTTTTCCCACCGTTGCTTAAGATGCACTACTCATTCCTGCATTTCTTTCCTTTAGTCATTCCAGTTTTGATCAAATTGGGATAAATGCTGGTTTGAGTGGCTCGTAGTTTATTCCTAATTGCTTGAGATTGGGGGATGCTTTCTGATAGAACACATTCTTTATAGCTGCTAGATCTCTGTGTGATACAATATGAAGGTGAGTGGAACTCCAGTGGTATAGCACAAAGTTTTGATGGTTGAGGTTGTGCGTTCATAGTTTCATTCTCACTGTAAGAGCAAGGATACACTGCGCTTCTTGCCTATGATCAATGTTTTTACATTAGGCTGTGACCGGAGATCCCTTCGAAATGTACAATGGTTACTGCAAAAGAGAAAAGGAAGTTTTGCCTTCTAGCTTAACATACATAGCCAAGTGTATTGTATATCCTGGGGTTTGATTGGCAAGCAAGAGGGCCATTGACTTGGGTTATAAATAAAGATCGATGTGTGCACTTAACTTTGTACCACTGCTTAGTTATATTTTTTGTACTCATGTTGAACCATTTTTGCTAGCATTTCTTATTCCGTGCGGCTTGTTTAGGGCTACTAGTGTTTATTTATCTCACAACTAATCATGCTAGGTACATATTTTGGACCTGGAACTGTGGACAATATCAAGTGCTACATGAGGGCATTGGACGAAAAGGTGCACATTTCTTTTGCCTCTTGTGCATAAGCAGCGTGCTATCTATTATTTTTTCTGTCTATGTTCTTTTATTTACTTGCTTATGGTTGTTTCTATACATGAAAAGATGCCATATATGGTAAAACATTATGTTCTGTGTCTTAAGTATAGTACCATTTGTTTTTCTTTATTTTTTCTTCAAATTTTAAAGGAGAAGACATATTTGTTCTTTCACTTACTTGGTATTTGCATTGATCCTATCAGGCAGAATTAGATGCAGTTTTTGTTAATACGCTCCTCTCTGGGGTCCAGCAGAGGAACTTGGAGGCAAGTCTTCTTGGTTGAATTTATTTGAAGCTACCAATACTTGTGTATTTTCACTTCATGATCGATATCTTGATGCTTTATTTGTTCATTTTGATATTTTGGTTGGTAGGTTGCCTGGGGAAAGCCAGTTTTGGATCGTGTTGGGCTTATAATTGAGATATTCAATGCTCATGCTGAAACGAAGGAAGCAAAGCTACAGGTGTGTTCTATCTAGATACTGACTGCATCTTAATCAGTCATATCATTTTAGTCAGTGGGTCTACACAGGGTCTCTTTATTTGTATTGTATTAATGAGAAGAATTGAATATTGATGTTTATCTAGTTATTTAACTCTGTCTTTTGCTTTGTACAGTCAGAGTTAGCAGCTCTCATGTATATGAAGACTAGGCTTGTCCGTGTCCGTGGCCCAGGTGGACGACTAGCTTTTGGTGCAAGTGGGGAGGCTGAAGTTGTCAGTGCTCGAGGGTATGCTTCCTTTTGATTACACCCAAGAGTGGCCAACTGTGGCTAATAATTATTTTGTGAAATGATCTTCTGAATATTTTTCTCATGTGTGGTGCTACTGCATCAAGTGATGTGCATGTTCACCAGTTGATTTTGAGCATTTGACTTGTCAAATTTTGGTCGCTTATATTGCACATAAGCATTTTATAGCGATCTGCATGTGACAAGGGGTAAACTGAGACTAATGGCATTTTATCCCCTTCAAATCTTGCTTTGAGGAACTCTTGACTACTGCAGAGTCAAATTTTCCCAATACCGATGAGAACGAGAAATTGCACAGAGTGATCCAAATTCGCATTGGGTTATGACAGTCCTTTTGTGCCAATAATCTAGCGTGATATAAAGGAATGCACTTCTCATTGCTAAAGTACTTTTTTTCTTTCTTTTTGCTCATGGTGCTAGTAGAAAATATATTTTTGCCCCCTTATCAACTAACGAATGTAATTGTTTGTATAGTGCCACGTGTCCTTCAGAGTAAAAATATAGCTATGTGAAAGGCTTGTTTGATAACATAAATATGCCAAGCTCTAGATCTGCATAGTTCAGTATGTCTATGGTTCATGGATCATTAGTTATTTAATTTTTTAAATGCGGATAGTCTTGTATCTTTTTTACGCACATGGAAAAATAGGACTATCATTGTATTAAATAAATGAGAGCAAATTCATTTTCCTTTCTGGTTATTGTGGTGGTCTAGTTAGTGCTATGCTCTGGTTATGGTGGTTATTGTGGTGGTCTAGTTAGTGGTTCATGGAGGTTGTCATCCTTCATTGTGTATAATGCTCTTTTTTCTTGTGTGGTAATCTTAACGTATTATCAATTCTTAAATTAAACGCTGTTAATCTGCCCTGGCTTGTTTTGTGATATGGTTGGTTCATCTCTCTTCATGCATCACTTGGAATGCCATGCTCATATCACTGTTGTGTTCTTTAGGAGAGCAAGTGGCGGACAGGGTTTCATGAGTGGTGCTGGTGAAACAGAACTTCAACTACAACGCAGGAGGTGCCTAACAGTAGATAGATAACATAGCCGCACTTGAATTCTTGCAACTTTTATCTCATTTTTTGGCATCTCACAGAATCCAAGAACGACGTCTAAGCTTGTTAGCTCAAATTGAAGACGTACGCCGTACTAGGGCGATACAACGCTCTAGTCGAAAGAGACATGGTGGCTCATTTGGCCAAGAGCTTGTAACTGTCGCAGTCGTGGGTTATACAAATGCTGTATGTGGATCTACTGTGACAGTTCTTCCATTTATTTGATCTTTGATATGCCTGTCACATGATACTCCAGAATAAAACTTGTAACTGTTATGTAAACTATATTTGAACTTTCTACAACCTATGCTTATCCCGAATCTGAGTTTTTTTAATTCTATTTAATAGGGAAAATCTACTCTAGTGAGTGCACTTTCTCAAGCAGACCTATACAGTGATGATAGGTATACTGAAACTAACTCCACCCTGTACTCAATTTACAGCTGATGCGGAGGCAAATTATATCCCTTTTCCATGCAGGTTATTTGCAACAGTAGATCCTCGATTGCGCAGTGTGATTCTTCCATCAGGGTAACATGGAAACTTTTCATTCTGTTATAATATGTTGGTACGATTGTGCAATGTGCGCATGTTCAGCATATAACCTTTTATTTGTCAAAACTCAATTCAGGAGAAAAACACTTCTCAGTGATACCGTTGGCTTCATATCAGATTTGCCTATACAGGTATTTTTTTTAGTGATTGCATTTTGGCTGGAGATTCAGTTCTGACTATCACATAAGATTTATCGTTTTCATATGTTACAGATTGTGGAGAATAGCTAAGTAGCTAATTGGTTTATTGTTAGATACTACCAAGTAATACACGCTTGTGCCTTTTATGGACGACTCTTACTTGATCCACAAGCAGGATTTTATTTCTTATCTAACTGACTTGGACTATCTTACTTTTATCAAATTAACAAACCAGATCTATTAAATTAAAATTCTAAGTTGGCAAAGAAGATGAGGCTCAGCATCAGTCACCGGCTGATTGACCATGTCGTCTATAATACTGCCTCCATATGACATTATCACCATAACTTCAGATGACATTATCACTAAAACTCGATTAGTTCCATACAGGAATCTGGTTTTAATTTATCTTAGGGCCTAGCTTTCAACAACAATTGGTTTTAGATATGTGCCACTACAATTATTGCATATTCGAGAAATGCCACTGCATTTTTTGTAAGATGAAAATTGCAATGGCATTTCTCAAATACGCAATAATTGCAATCGCATATATCTAAGTAACCTTATTTTTTAACGACACTCTCTGCATCAGTCAGTTTCTTCTCAATTAAAAGGGAAAAAAGGAAAAATATGTATCTTGTTATTAACCTCTTTACTTTTCACTGTGCAGCTAGTGGAAGCATTTCATGCTACCCTGGAAGAAGTTGCTGAGGCAGACATGTTAGTGGTAGGTGGAGTTAACTTGTTTCCAGTTCATTCCTGGAAGTGTTCGATTGAACATGTCTTATGGAGGCTTGAAATTACATTTATCTTTGTATGGTGCAGCATGTGTTGGATTCCAGCGCACCTGATCTTGCGGAGCATCGTTCTACTGTTCTGCAAGTACTGCAGCAGATTGGTGTTTCACAGGATAAGATCAACAATATGATTGAAGTCTGGAATAAGGTGCCTATCGAAATTTGAGTTGGTTTTAACACTTAATGTTAAACATGGTTCCCTGGTAACTTCTAGTTTATATGGATTGTGATATATTTTTTCAATGGGAAATTTTCAGATTGATCTTGTGGATAAAACTGCCTTAACTGATGGGGTTGAAGATAAGATCTTTCTCACTGAAGGTGAAGAGGAGGAAGACTTATTTTCTGAAAATGACGTGCCATCAGAACAATCCTCTTTTGATTCCTTGGATGATACAGTGGATTCAGAGTCTTTATCAGAAGAAAATTGTGAAAATGATGGTGACAAAATGACATCTGAAGAGCCATTTACTGAGCCTATTGAGGTGAAAGCAATGAACTCTGAACTAGTACCGAAAGAGTGTTTTAGAGAGCCTAATGGACCTGAAGCTATAAGTACTATTGGTAGCAGTTTGACACAGCCAGAATCCACTTGTCATGTGAAAACTTCAGCTGTGACTGGGACAGGATTGCAAGAGTTGCTGCAATTGATTGATAGGAAACTAAGCGGACAGGAAACGGTTGTGCAGAGAAGCGATGGGATTTTTGATAGAAAATGGAGACCTTCTATGGATAGTGAAAAGGCTGCAGAACAATAGGTATGTTGTGCTTTATTTTTCTGAAGCTGATGTTAGTAACATGTGAATTTTCAAGTTTGCATGCTGTAGATATGCAGATCATTGAATGCTTTTTGATATGCAATTATACATGATGTATATCGTTTAAACAGAAGAAACCTGTGTTCAATAAATAGGATGAGTGGCACTTGGATACTTTTCCAGTACAATATTCAACCATGTTTTTTTCAAAATTTAAGGATCTTTCTCTCTTTTACCCTGATTTATATTCCCGCTCTCATCAATATTCGTGAGCTATAAGACATTCACAACATGAATGGCATGGTTATTTTGATCTATTTGCGTTTTAATCTCTTTGTTCCTGTTCAAGTCCAGAATACAGCTCATAGAAATAAATGGGAGAATTTGTATATCTCTATTTACGTTGTAAGATAGTATGGTTTGACTTGCCTTGGTCTCAAACAATATGACGTTGATAACCAAGATCTCTTAAGATGTAATACTACTAATAACTTCAAATCGTGATCATATGAGAACAATTTCGAAGATGAATCTTATTATACCACCTTCATAAGGTTCACCCATATATAGTGTTACTCTAAAAGTATATATTGTTAAATAAGGTACAGTACTAAAAACAAATGTTTTGTTTCAAACTTAGAAGCAATCAATGAGGCATGATCTAGAGCAGTATCTTGCCTCCAGGACCATGTGCTCCACTTTTTTTTCCAAGTGCACAGGGTGCAAGAATTGCCCCCCCCCCCCCCCCCCCCCCAAAAAAAAAAAAAATCCTAAGTGTACAAAAGGACTTTTGGATGTTCCTTGTTTCTTTTTTTAACATGGAAAACATTCTTTTCACTCGGGAGCACACCTTTCATTTTCCAGCACAAGCCACCTTTACGATGTAACACACTTAGTTCCAAGTTTGACTTTTAACAGTGCAACCATCTTTAGATTATACATCCACATTTCTGGAAAAAAACATTTTCATATGGTGCCCTGACTGCATCCGGATTGAGGAGTTGATATGTTATCTGCTACTCAGTATACACGCATTCTGGGACTCCCTCCGTTCATAAAAAGATGTTGGAGATTTGTCTAAATTTGGACACTATCTATGAGAAACGCTATTTGATACCCAAGGTGCAGAACAATTATTTTGCACCCAACAATTATTGCGTTGTTACATTCATAAAATTATGTTTTGTTCACAAATAATTATGTTCATATTGACTCACAACAACAAAGATCGACATATAAACACACTCTATGAGTTATTACATTGTAAAAAACACCAAAAATATGAATTTTATGACATATTTTTGTACGTCACGTAAACAGAAAATTATGCCAAATGTAATTTTTCTTACGTTCTACTCAACTTCTAAAGTTAGACAAAATTTACGTGACGTAAAAATTATTAACGGTTGTAAAAATACAATGTGGGTGTAGAATAACTATTTTGGAGGTCAAATTGTAGCGCGCCTCCACTATCTATACAGTAAATAGTGTCATAAATTTAGTAAAACTAAATTAAGAATACATAATATTAAGTGCAAACATAGGCTCAGTAGTCTACATCTTGTTCATTTCTTAGGCTGTATAGTCGGATTGTGCTTCAGTGACTTTGTCAGCCCACAAAGTCACTGACTTTGTGTCACTTACAAGTGTGACCCACTTGTAAGTGACACAAAGTCAGTGACTTTGTGGGCTGACAAAGTCACTGAAGCACAATCCTGTATAGTCATGTCAGCTGTGTTTTTGACCCTTGTAGCGCGTGCTGGAAGCCTGGGACCAGGAGCAGTGAAATGTCCTTGTGCTTTCTGTAGAACTGAAGAGATTGAAGTACACATGGCTGTCCATTTCACATGAAGAAGTCAATGTGACTACACAAGTACAGTGTACTTTGACTGGTGACTGCAGTCTTGTCATTCATCGCCCAAGAAGCAACATACGTGTGTCCTCTAAGATCTTGCCTACGAGGCTATGGTCTGTTGCACAGCAGACTAGGGAAGACCGTTGAGGATGGAGAGGCTTGGGTCATGTAACATCACTGCCTGCTGCTCGACAAATAGCACATTATTTTACTGTTCTAAAAGATAAAATAGTTAGAAGTGTATCACTCGTGGGGATCCTGCTTCCCCCGATTTCTGTGTTACAAAAAATGCACAATTTTCATGTTGTATACTACCGCAGAAGAGGTGAAAATGATAAATCTTCATGCACAAGTCACTAGCACTATTTAAAAAATGCTGTGCGCAAGCGTACTTGATTAATTTCGGTTATGTAACATTCTAAGTAGACGTTACTTAGAAGGTTACAATCAATATACTTTTGATGATATGAATTACTGCGCTGCTAACTGAACCCAAAAATAATTTACTATCAAATTCATTTGATGATAGGTACTGCAGTGCTAACTGAAGCAAAATAATTGTACAAGCAATTATTTGATGATCTTTAACTGTACCATAATAAACGACAGTTTTTTTCAGTATTTCAGGCATGTCCAAAAGTACAAATCCAACCAATGAGAATTTATAAGAATCCATTTGATTATTGGTATTAGAGCACCCCTAACTGAGCCACACAAAAAAACGTCTACAAGCAATTCAGTTGATTATGAATACTAATCAGATGATATAAATCCATTTACTACTATTTGAAACATATCCAGAGTACAACTCAGTATTAGAACATTTGTTTGCTCTCACTATTTCAAGCCTAACCAAAAGTAAAACATCCAAAGGGCTACATTGCCATTTTCTTCTCACTGACACAACCAAAACACACTACAGTAATCAGCAACAAACAACCGAACACTTAATCGCTTATCGCCGGAGCCTTGACGAAATCCTTGAGCACCGGCGGCCAGGCCACCATCTGGAACGGGAACACATCGCCAAGGGGCCGGTACTCATCGTCGTTGAGCCACAGCCTCTCCATCTTCAGCGTGTTGAGGTCAAGCGAGACCACCGTGTCAGCCATGATGAAGAAGAGAGTACCGGTGCCCTGGCAGAACGCGGCGAAGCTGACAAGCTTGCAGCCGTGAAGCTGGTCGGCGATCTTGGCCGAGAGCTTCATGCCGTGGAGGTCCCCGACCGCGGCCGGGGTCATCAGCGGCCGCAGCGCCACCGGCTCCTGCGGCGTCCACTTGCCCGGCGCGTCCATCACCCATTTCGCCAGAATGAGCGGCTCCCGGATGACGAAGAAGCAGAGTCGCCCGTCGTCCGACTGGGCGATCCAGTTGTTGCCGGTGTAGAGGAGCATCCCGGCGTTGGGCAGCGGCAGCGCGGCGAGCGTCATCTTGGTGGTGTTGACGGCCATGATGTACTTGTCGTCGCACTGCAGGCGGTAGACGGTGTCGCCGACCACGACGGACGGGCCTTGGTGCGGGACGAGGAGCCGCTTGAGCGCGCCCGTGGCGGCCTCCCAGGCGGAGGAGGACGAGGAGTAGATGAGGACGTAGAAGTTGGGCGCGGTGACGCCGAAGAGCACGACGACGACGCGGAAGTGGGGGCCTTCGCCTGGGATGAGGGTGCAGCAGGACACCTTGTGGCCGACGGAGGGCAGCGGCGGCAGGCGCGCGAAGGTTTTGTGGAGCGGGTCGCAGACGAGGAGCTTGAGGCTGGTGGCGGACCCGGCGCCGAGCTCGCGCAGGAGGAGGCGGCGGCCGCGGGTGTCGACGAGGATGGCGCCGCAGGTGGGGGCGACCGGGAGGAAGCGGAGGTCGAGGGCGACGCCGGCCGTGGGGACGAATGGGGGCAGCGCGGACGGGCCGTGGTTGCGGAAGAAGCCGAAGTGGCGCGGCGGGGCCGGGAGGGCGGCGGCGCCCGCGCGGGAGGCCACGCGCCGCCAGCGCCGGCTCACCGCCGCGCAGCGGAGGATGCCTGTAGGCGGCGGCAGGCGGTTGAAGACCTCGAGCAGCATGTCGTCGGGGAGGGCGGACGATGTGTCCGCTTCCTTGTCGGTGCGCGGCGCAGCCTCATCCAGCCGCGGACGCGTGCGGCGCGTTGAGTCGAAGCGTCCCGGCGAGGAGCGGGAGCGCGCGCGCCGGACGACCACGGCGGAAGGCATGGCCGGAAAACAGCCGGTCGGATCGGCTGGGGGTGGTAGGCAATCTGGCAATGCCGAGTAGTGCTGGCGGCGGCGGTGGGGAAGAATGGGGCGGCGGGAGATGGGGAAGGGGCAGCAGGGATGTTTGATTTTTAAGGGAGGCGAGGAGGCGGCAGCGTGATTTTGGGGCGGCGTTTGAGTTTTTCGGCCGCGGGGGCGGGGAGCGAGGAGGCGCCTCGCCTTTTGGGGGTTTCCCTCCCTCCCGTGCGCCGCCGCGCGGTCGCGTCCTTTTGGCCAGTTTTTGGCAACTTGCCGCGCCGCTTCGACATTTGGGGGCGCCTGTTTCGCTGGCGGGCGCGGTGTCAGCATTTGGGAGGAACCAAATGTTTTCCCTTTTTGCGTCGCACAGGCGGGAGTTTTGTGCTGTTTTGAAACTGAACACTACTGGGCGGGCGTCCCCCGGGATTTAATTTGCCAGCCTCTCTTTCTCGTGCCGACACGTGTCATTTCGAGAGAAGTTCAATTTACTCCCTAAACTCACACCCCTCAACTTTACCTTGGCAATTTCTCTCACTTTTTTTTTTGAAACGTGTGTGCTGAATCAATACAAATTGTATCCTGAATGCACTCAGGAGGCACACCACGCCACACGGACATACAACTATCCTCGCTACAGCGAGCTAAACAGTGCGCGGCAACATTTTGCCCACGATACACATGATGGATAGAACAAGATTCAAAAGAAGGCATAAGAGACTTAATATCTTCCAACACAGGGCCACAGAAAGAGCGATTTCTCGTCGAGGATTTGGTACTCTGAACCACCGATAAAGCAGTCAGAGGCTATGATCAGATTGTTCAGTCCCTCATCTCGAGCAATTTCTCTCACTATGTTGACTAGCAAACTGTTGCCAAGAAACCCGTCCTCCGTCTACACAACCTTGTCTTAACAATCTTAAAAGTAGAAAATGCCCGTTCAACACTTGTTGTAGAAACCGGGAGAGTCACGAGCAATCGCAAGAATCTATCAATCAAATTGTAGATAGAATGTCTCCCATTCTCAACAAGACAGGGACATAGCTTTGTTAATGTTGACACTTTTTTCAGCTCTTTATCATTAGAAGCATCCACAACAAAGTGTTTAAGTTTTTGCTCTAGGCCATAAATTTCTTGTTGCGTGATTTACATGCCCTCGCTGATTCAACAAATCTTGACACACATTGGTTGCATTGTTGTGTTCAGAGCAAGGCTCGGAACCTATGTGGTTTAAAAATGCACATTTTCTTCCGTCATGGACTCTCTTCCATTTGAAAAACCCATGAATCGTGAACACATCAGAACCACCTATCTTGTTCTTGTTTTTGTTGGATAGGAAACAAAATAAGCAATATGCACGATCGCTGCTCTTTGAGTACTCCAACCATGAGGGGAAAAGATTGAACCAATACTCGAAGCGCCGTTGATGACCTTGTGTAGAAAACAAACAGTAAACAAGAATTTCATGAGCTATGTTGAACTTCCCCAATAATTTTATGAAAGGTGTATCTATGCAAAATTCAGAACCAGTATAGCAAAATTGAACACAAAATTACATTTGCAAACTAGGAGGAGATCAGTAGAGGAAGGCTTCGAGGGAAAGAATGAATTGGGAGGAATCGGGACAGTCCAGTGCTCCGTGCTCACCGCCAATCACAGGTACACCGTGTCTCCACATGGCGCTGGCTGTTGTTGTGTGATACGCGTACAGCACGCGTCCGTTGGGAACCCCAAGAGGAAGGTGTGATGCGTACAGCGGCAAGTTTTCCCTCAGTATGAAACCAAGGTTTATCGAACCAGTAGGAGCCAAGAAGCACGTTGAAGGTTGATGGCGGCGAGATGTAGAGCAACACCAGGGATTCCGGCGCCAACGTGGAACCTGCACAACACAAACCAAGTACTTTGCCCCAACGAAACAGCGAGATTGTCAATCTCACCGGCTTGCTGTAACAAAGGATTAGATGTATAGTGTGGAAGATGATTGTTTGCAGAAAACAGTAGAACAATTGCAGTAGATTGTATTTCAGTATAGAGAATTGGACCGGGGTCCACAGTTCACTAGAGGTGTCTCTCCCATAAGATAAACAGCATGTTGGGTGAACAAATTACAGTTGGGCAATTGACAAATAGAGAGGGCATGACCATGCACATACATATTATGATGAGTATAGTGAGATTTAATTGGGCATTACGACAAAGTACATAGACCGCTATCCAGCATGCATCTGTGCCTAAAAAGTCCACCTTCAGGTTATCATCCGAACCCCTTCCAGTATTAAGTTGCTAACAACAGACAATTGCATTAAGTATTGCGCGTAATGTAATCAATAACTACATCCTCGGACATAGCATCAATGTTTTACCCCTAGTGGCAACAGCACATCAATAACCTTAGAGGTTCTTGTCACTCCTCCAGATTCACGGAGACATGAACCCACTATCGAGCATAAATACCCCCTCTTGGAGTTACTAGCATCAACTTGGCCAGAGCATCTACTAATAACGGAGAGCATGCAAGATCATAAACAACACATAGATATAAATTGATAATCAACATAACATGGTATTCTCTATTCATCGGATCCCAACAAACACAACATATAGAATTACAGATAGATGATCTTGATCATGTTCGGCAGCTCACAAGACCCGATAATTAAGCACAATGGGGAGAAGACAACCATCTAGCTACTGCTATGGACCCATAGTCCAGGGGTAGACTACTCACACATCACTCCGGAGGCGACCATGGCGGTGTAGAGTCCTCCGGGAGATGATTCCCCTCTCGGCAGGGTGCCGGAGGCGATCTCCTGAATCCCCCGAGATGGGATTGGCGGCGGCGGCGTCTCTGGAAGGTTTTCCGTATCGTGGCTCTCGGTACTGGGGGTTTCGCGACGAAGGCTATTTGTAGGCGGAAGGGTAGGTCAAGGCGTCGCGAGGCCCGGGAGACAGGTCGGCGCGGCCAAGGGTGGGGCCGCGCCGCCCTACCTCTGGCCACCTCGTGGCCCCACTTCGTTGACTCTCCGGTCTTGGAAGCTTCGTGGCAAAATAGGCCCCCGGGCGTTGATTTCGTCCAATTCCGAGAATATTTCCTTACTAGGATTTACGAAACCAAAAAGCAATGACGACAAGCGGCTCTTCGGCATCTTGTTAATAGGTTAGTTCCAGAAAATGCATAAATATGACATAAAGTATGCATAAAACATGTAGATATCATCAATAATGTGGCATGGAACATAAGAAATTATCGATACGTCGGAGACGTATCAGCATCCCCAAGCTTAGTTTCTGCTCGTCCCGAGCAGGTAAACGATAAACAAAGATAATTTCTGGAGTGACATGCCATCATAACCTTGATCATACTATTGTAAAGCATATGAGCTGAGAACAAATCATTCAAAGCAAGTGTCTATATTGATATAAGAGATGATAATGCAAGAGTTAGACAAGCTAGAAGTTTTCATGAACTATTGCTTTAAAGACATGCAACCGTACAAAGTTCATTAAGGATGTATTAAGTATTCAGCATAGAAGTTCTATCCTTCATTCCAAGCATCAAGTAAATTTTCACAACATAAGAAGGATTCAGTCAAGTAAACATAAACATGAACGTCATGAATCAACTGTTTCGAAGTCTACTCAACCGGTGAGCGCAAGCATTTGGTATTAGCACCAGGATGTTATGGCATAAAGAACGTTAATGGGGGTTTGGAAGGCCAAATGGAAGAAAGGCTTGCAAAGCTGTAAATGACCATTAAACAAGAGGAAGCCTTATGATCGAAGCTATGCAAGGAGTAGTGATTGCCATGCAACGGATGCACATAGAGTTATATGTGTATGAAAGCTCTCCAGTGGAACTAGTGGGGGTGCATCCAACTTGGTTGCTCATGAAGACCTAGAGCACTTTTGAGGAGGCTCATCATTGGAATATACAACCCAAGTTCTATAGTGTAAATTCCCCACATAGTTATACTAGTAAAACATGAAAACTCTCTCATATGAATGTAGGTGCTAAACATGAACACAAATGATGACTATGAATAATGCGGGTGCTAAAACATGAGCACAAGTGTGGATAAAAGATAGTAATGCTGCCCCCTTTTTTCTTTATTCTCTTTTTTTTCTTTTTTCTTTTTTTTTCTTTTTTTCTTTCTTTTCATTTTTTTTCTTTCTTCCTTTTTTTTTCTTTTTGATGCCCTCCACGGCTCTTTTCATTTTTAGGGGCAACATCCTAATATGACAACACACTTTTTGGTACAAATAACTCATAATGAATGAAACATGATGTATGAAACTGTATGCCTCTGCCAGTGTAGCAGGATGTGCAATGATCTAGCGTAACATGGGTAAACCACACATCAGCTGTATATGATCATGCAAAGCAATATATAAATAATAAATGACAACATGGCATGTAATGTAAAAATGGATGTTGCATGGCAATATATCTCGGAACAGCTATGGAAATGCTGTGGTAGGTAGGTATGGTGGCTGTTTTGAGGAGATGTATGGGCTTATGTGTAGGAGAACAAGAGAAAGTTCTCCCACGGGTTTGGATGTACCGACGAAGTATGCACAATTCTCAATGTGAGCAAAAGGCAATGCACAGTACCGAAGAGGCTAGCAAATTTGGATGGTGGAAGTGCCAAAAACCGTAGCTTAACATTAGTCAAAAAGAACTCACAAGCTTATTGCAAACAACTAGCAGGTTCATCATTAAGAGCATGATTAAAATTTACTCCAAGGAGGGCCGTTCACGGTGGCACAAGTACCCCGCTAGCTCCCTCGACCTTCAGCACAACTTAGTTATTACGATGAACTCTCAGACATGGAAAGCTATCAAGTCCAACTACGCCTTCAACTATTTAAATAGAGTTTGTAGTACGACACAAGCTTAAAGACAACAATCCACTACTAATTTTAACTTATTTATCCAGCAAGCCTTACCATCTAAATACCTCAAAACATTTGCAAAGAATCAAGTTATCAAAGCTCAATGTTCTACAAGTATTTTATTATACACTACCACATGCAACATTTCCCGTTTCCAACCATACAACAATTTAACGAAGAAGAAACTTCGCCATGAATATTATGAGTAAAGCCTAAGGACATATTTGTCCATATGCAACAGCGGAGCGTGTCTCTCTCCCACACAAAGAATGCTAGGATCCATTTTATTCAAACAAAACAAAAACAAAAACAAACCGACGCTCCAAGCAAAGCACATAAGATGTGATGGAATAAAAATATAGTTTCAGGGGAGGAACCTGATAATGTTGTCGATGAAGAAGGGGATGCCCAAGTCTTCTTGATATATACAGGGGTGAACCAACGGGGCATCCCCAAGCTTAGAGCTTTCACTCTCCTTGATCATGTTGTATCATCTCCCTCTCTTGATCCTTGAAAACTTCCTCCACACCAAACTCAAAACAACTCATTAGAGGGTTAGTGCACAATCAAAATATACATGTTCAGAGGTAACATAATCATTCTTAACACTTCTGGACATTGCACAAAGCTACTGAAAGTCAATGGAATCGAAATATCCATCGAGCATATCAAAACAGGCAATGCGAAATAAAATGGCAGAATCTGTCAAAATAGAACAGTTCGTAAAGACGAATTTTATTGAGGCACCAGACTTGCTCAAATGAAAATGCTCAAATTGAATGAAAGTTGCGTACATATCTGAGGATCACTTACGTAAATTGGCATAATTTTCTGAGTTACCTACAGAGAATTGTGCCCAGGTTCGTGACAGCAAAGAAATCTATTTCTTCGCAGTAATCCAAATCTAGTATGAACCTTACTATCAACGACTTTACTTGGCACAACAAAACACTAAACTAAGATAAGGAGAGGTTGCTACAGTAGTAAAAAACTTCCAAGACACAAAATAAAAACAAAGTACTGTAGTAAAAACATGGGTTGTCTCCCATAAGCGCTTTTCTTTAACGCCTTTCAGCTAGGCGCAGAAAGTGTGTATCAAGTATTGTCAAGAGACGAAGCATCAACATCATAATTTTCACAATTTGTCCCATTGGGTATCTTAGATGCTCCCTTATCTATAGTGGTTTTAAGAGCTTTATCAATTTTAGGCCTATAATAGCTTTTTGGTTTAGACCCCTTAGAGACATACATGAACTTTTGCTCCTTACCCACATAAGCTTTCTCTCTAAACTTTATAGATGAAAAGGTCAAACCCAATGTTCCCATAGCCTCTTCAAGTTCACTAATCCTTTGGGTTTGATTATCATGAATAGCACAAGATTCTAAGATGGTGATTCTCTCATTAATTCCACCTAGAGATTTATCAAGTTTATCAGTGCTATCAAGTAATGCTCCCAAAGTAGTATCAATACTTGGAAGGTTTTGCTCTATGGTTTCCAACTTTTTCATGACATCTTCAAGAGAGGTTTCAATCTTAACTTCATTAACAGGTGGTATTCCAAATAAACTTTTGATAATGCAACTAGCTTCTAGGGCAGGAGTACCTAGGAAGTTACCTCCCGCGAGACAATCAAGAACATACCTATTCCAGCTAGAGATACCAACATAAAAATTTCTCAGTAGGATAGTGGTGGAGTGTTTCTTAGTGCACCTATTATGGGCATCGCTAATTCTATACCAAGCATCTTTTAAACATTCTCCCCCTTTTTGCTTAAACGCACGAACTTCAACTTCAGGATTACTCATTTTAGCAATAGTAAATAAAGCAAACTAGATAAAGTAAATGCAAGTAACTAATTTTTTTGTGTTTTTGATATAGCAAACAAGATAACAAGTAAAGTAAAACTAGCAACTAATTTTTTTGTGTTTTGATTTAGTGCAGCAAACAAAGTAGTAAATAAAATAAAGCAAGACAAAAACAAAGTAAAGAGATTGGATTGTGGAGACTCCCCTTGCAGCGTGTCTTGATCTCCCCGGCAACGGCGCCAGAAAATAGTCTTGATGACCCACAAGTATAGGGGGTGTATCGTAGTATCTTCGATAAGTAAGAATGTCGATCCCAACGAGGAGCAGAAGGTGTTGACAAGCAGTTTCGATGAAGGATTCACTGTAAATGCTCACAGACAAGTATTCAGGGGGTTTTGATGTAGCAGTTGAATAAAGTACGAGTAAGTAAAGTGCGAGAGTAACAATTGCAGCGAGTGGCCCAATCCTTTTTAGCACAAAGGACAAGCCGGTTTGTTTACTTATAATGACCAAACGTTCTCGAGGACACACGGGATTTTAGTCTAGTGCTTTCGCTACATACGGCTAATTAATCTTCATTGTTTTGATAAGTGTTGTGTGGGTGAACCTGTGCTAATGTACCGCCCTTCCTAGGACTAATACATACTTGTGATTATACCCCTTGCAAGCATCCGCAACTACAAGAAAGTAATTAAGATAAATCTAACCACAGCCTTAAACTCTGAGATCCTGCTATCCCTCCTGCATCGATATACCAACGGGGGCTTAGGTTTCTGTCACTCCGGCAACCCCGCAATTGGCAAACGAGTACAAGATGCATTCCCCTAGGCCCATAAAGGTGAAGTGTCGTGTAGTCGACGTTCACACGACACCACTAGAAGAATAACACCACAACTTAAATATCATAACATTGAATATTACTCAACCATACTTCACTACTAACATTTAGACTTCACCCATGTCCTCAAGAACTAAACGAACTACTCACGAGACATCATATGGAACATGATCAGAGGTGATATAATGATGAATAGCAATCTGAACATAAACCTTGGTTCAACGGTTTCACTCAATAGCATCAATAACAAGTAGAAATCAATACCGGGAGAGTTTCCCCTATCAAACAATCAAGATCAAACCCAAATTGCTATGGCGGTGATGATGTCCAGCGGTGGAGACGGCGGTGATGATGGTGAAGATGATGATGATGGTGATGGAGATGATGTCCAGCTCGATGACGGTGACGATGGCGTCGATTTCCCCCTCCCGAAGGGAATTTCCCCGGCGGATCTCAGCCCGCCGGAGAGCTCTTTTCTCTCTGGTGTTCTCCGCCCCGCAGAGGCGGCTGTAACTCTTCGTGAGGTATCCTCTGGGGCTTAGGTTTTCGGGACGAAGGCGTTCGCGAAGAAAAGGAGGCGAGAGGGGGCTGTGGGCCCCCTCCTCACAGGGCGGCGCGGCCAAGCCTTGGGCCGTGCCGGCCTATGGGGTGGGCCCACCTCGGGTCCCCTCAGCTCCCCCTTCTGGCTCACTTCGTCATCTGGAAAAATAGGATTTTTGATATAATTGCCATCAACTGCTGATCTTCCGAAATATTGCATTCTGACGGTGCTTTTTCCAGCAGAATCCTGGCTCCGGTGCTCGATCCTCCAATAATCATGAAACATGCAAAATAGATGAAATAACATAAGTATTATGCCCAAATATGAAATATATCAATGAATAACAGCAAATTATGATATAAAATAGTGATGCAAATAGGACGTATCATTGTGTAACATCCCAAAAATTTCAAAACAAAACAAATGAATTTCCCTATTTCCAAATTTTGGAACCAACAAAAACTTTTATTAAATTAAGTTTGATACATAGTGATCTTGCTTAATTCTTGTGCTATTGCCATGATTGCTTGTTAAAGTATTTTGAGATGATCTTAAACCCTAAACCTCACCTCTCTTTTCACCACCCAAGTTAAAATAAAAGGAAACTAAATAAGAAAAAGGCATATGTGCCTATGGCTATATTTATAAATCTTTACCCTAAGCTCTTCTACTTTGTTTAGAGGTTTGGAAAACCTTCATACACCTTACCTAGTACTTGTCAAACCAAATCCAAAGTGAAACAAAAGAAAATAAAAAGAAACAAAAAATGCCATAGAGGCATATGAGAGTAAAATAGCAAATTTGTGGATTTGAGGATCTTGACCCCAAGACATGTTGTGAATGGTTGGATCATTCCTCTATACCATTTCAACACTCAACAACACCAATTGGGTCAAGCCAAGTCAAATTAAAAATCAAATACAACATATGCATAGAGGCATATGTGACACATAGCCATAGTACTCAATTCTTGCCCTATGCCTTTAAACCTTGACCAAATGGTGTGAAACCATCTCTAAACCTAATCTAACACTAAATTTACCCTCAACCTTGCCCAAGTAAAGCAAGGGGAACAAATTGCAAGAATAAAGAAATTTAACACATCACCTCTTATGTGTTATGGCCAATTTTGCAAATCTTTGAGCTAGACCTTTTGGAATGGTTTCAATGGTTTGGAAATGTTCCTCAACTAATAATAATCACTTTGGAGTCAAGAAAAATCAAATCAAAAGGAGAGAAATCAAATAGGGAGAAAATCCCATTTTCACTCACATACACACTTAGCCAATTTTGCAAATCTTCAACCAAGACCACATTTGCTTGTGCCATTGTTTGTAAAACACTTATATATCAATAACACACCCTTTTGAATCAAAGAAACCCAATTCAAATCAAAGATGAATTCAAATGCAACTTACGTATGATAATGGTCATATGGCCACTTTATAAAATCTTCACCACTTTACCCCCCTGGTTTTGACTTTTCTTAAACCAACCTTGACCAACTCTTGCCATTTCATCCAAGACCATGTCAAGATGAACAACTTTGCTGTTGACCACTACTGCTGACTTTGACCAGGTTGACCAGAATAGAGTTGACAAGATGTGACATTGAAACAAAGAGAAGATAACCCTCATTTTGAAATCTCACAAATCTTCACCAAATTGACCACCACCAACACCAATCTACTTCTTTATTTATATGATTGAAGTGCACCAAAAAGAATTTCCAATTTTGACCAAAAGCTTCATGCGGCCATATTGTCAAACATTTGGCAGGCAACATTTTGCAATTGACAGACACCCTTTTATCCATCAGATTTTAGCCTCCACCCCTTTCCCTATGTGATCATCAGCTTCCTGCACCCCCTCTGCATCAAGCCCTACCCTTTCTCACTGATTAAAGTGGTGCTATGATCAAAATCTCCAGATTCTCCACCATGCCGAGCTCAAGGACACCACCATGCCACTCATGGTTTTTCTTTCTCTCTGGTCCCTTGTACCATGTCAACAGAACTCACCACACTTTGCTGCACCTGCCCGACACGATGCTCATCCAAACCCTGCACGACAACACTCGGGCCAGGCGTGATCACCGCGTCCAGTGCACGCCAGAGCGTGCACTGGCATGCCACGGTACCCGCCAGAGCTCTGCCTCGCCTGGACGCTCCCGTCCTCCTCTCCCTCTCTCACTTTGCACGCGTGATCACCACACCCCCAGCTACATCCTAGACATCTTCGCTAGCTCGCGCATGCCCCATCGCCGCCGCCATGATCGACGTTCTGCCGCCAGTACCCGCTGCAGACACGGAAGCTATCTGAGCCGTCCCCTCCTCTCTTTCTCACGACAGCACACTCCCTAGCTTCGCCATGATCGCAGCTACCTAGCGCGCCCCCTACCTTGCCCCTTCATGCCCTCGAACGCCGTCGCCACCGTCGACCTCCACGGACACCCACAACACACAAGCGCAACTATAAATAGAGGCACCCCCTTGAGGCATTCTCCACACCAGTCGCCTCCCCTCTTCTCACTCGCTCTCCTCGACCCCTTCTCCACCTCAATTACGCTCACCACCGTCGGAATTTGGACGGAGTCCGCCGCCACAGAAGCTCAGCGACGCCGTTGATTTCCTCCATCCCAAGCCTTGCCGCGACCACCCTCTGCTTCCTCATCCTCGACAACGCCACCGCGAACCCTCGCTGTGCCTCGCCGGAGCTCCGGTAAGACGCCAGCACCAAACCCTCGCCGTGCCTGTACCGCCGCTCGTCGACCTGGACGACGACTCTTCGTCGTTAGATCCTCTTTTGATCCTACGGTCCACAACAGCGCATACCGCTTCGGCGTGTAAAGCTCACTGACCACTAGGCCCCACCATGTCAGGCGGCCCGTGGCGTGTGAAATGTTACTGGGCTGGCCCCTTTTCTTTTTAAACGTTTCGGCCCAATTGCTTTCCTGCCTAGCCCATCTAGCTTAATTCAAATTAATTTGATTCAGCAAATATTTCAATACTGGTCTGTGCTAAAAAATTAAATAGTTTCAAATCTACAAGTCCAAATTTAGCAAATCCAAATGTTCCAGAAAGCTTATGAAATTATATAGCTAACCCCACTGGATTCAACCCCATAAATTGTGAAGATTTTGAATAGCAAAAATAACAAAACAAAGACTTTTTAGTATTAAAATAAATATAGAAAATCAACCAATTTGAATTTTGAAGTGAATCCAATTGCTATAATTCACATTTCACAAACTCTAATTTACTATGTAAAAATATATTATAGGTTCTGTACATGATCATGGGCTAGAAGCAAAATATTGGCTATGTAGTCAATACTAGTCCATTTAAACCATTTCAAATTTTAGGAATTTAAATCTATGAGGTGTAGCACCTCATTTAAATCATTTTCTCAAGTGTTATGAAGAATGTGATGACCTCTATTGCATAGGCTCATACTTGCTCACTTGTGGAATTTAAATCAATATAGTATTTGAATCACCATGGTTATTTAAATCACATGAGATGATGAATCTCATTTAAATCATTTTTCTCAAATGATAAGTGTGAAGTGTTGACCTTGGTCAACACCAAAGCACTACATAGAAACCCTAATTCCAATTTCAATGAGAGGAAATTATTTTCCTAATACTAAGTAAGAAACCCTAGCATAATTTGTGAATAAATGTTAAATAGTGATGCTAGATCATTTGTGTGAGCCAATAAGGCTAACTAAGATTACTTAATTGTTGTTTGGTGATTGTATCCTTGTATTCGTTTATAGACGCTAGTACCGGAGGCTATCAAGAGGAAGAGGTCTTCTACCAAGAGGAAGAGCCAGAAAACTTTGATCACCTCACCAATCAAGGCAAGCTAGACTAATGCAAGCTATTTTGTTTGCAAGCTATTACCAATGCAAGCTAGACTAATGCAAGCTAGACTAATGCAAGCTATTTTGTTTGCAAGCTATTATCAATGCAAGATAGATTTGTGCAAAGCTCTACAGGAGCAAGGCACCATTACATTTTACTTTATGATCCTATCCCAAGTTTTTACCTTACAAGCTTTACTGGATTTTATTTATCAAAGTTACTTTTTGATTTATGATTCACTTGGTTTAGTTATGGAGTAGTACAAGAGCATCACACTTAGCCTAGAAGCAAGGCAAACTACTTAGCACCCCTCATAACTAGTTGCTAGTGCTCAATATTAAAAGTGACTACTCTAGTTGGGAACTTGTGAATTGAAGTGATTTTGAAAACCTTGGAATGATGAGTCATTCTATTGAGAGATTTTGAAGGTGAATATGACTGGTGAATGACTTGGTGAATTTTACCAAAACTGATGGTTGGGTTCGGATGCGATACCACTCCAATTATACAAGTACCCCCACAATACCTGAATCTGGGTAAGGCTTAGCTGGAAACTTATGTATTTTAGTAGGGGTTCCCTCTGAACAAGCGTCATAGGGGTTATGCCGAGGCTGCCTCCACTGAATGTGAAATGACGTGAAATGAGGTGAATGTCCTACCCAAGCCTGTGCGATTCCCGGAGTTGACGGTTTGTTTTCACCGGGAGGCCAAGCTCATGGGGAGAGGTGCCTATACTAGAGTATGTAAATGAAAGGTTAGGATTGGTAGTTCGCGTACTGCGTACGATAAATCAGGGCCAGTTACCTCTGACGAACTATTGCAATTGTTGTGGCACAAGTGTACAACCTCTGCAGAGTTTAACCTATTCGAATAGCCGCGTCCGCGGTTATGGACAGTTGGAAAGGCCATACTGTTCCGTCATCAGAACTTTTCTAAAAATATGAATGGTGACTTGTGATTTGAATTGAAAGGTGACTTTGACTTTGAATCACAACTGAGTTGTGGGAATGACACTAATGTTCCCACTTGAGTTAGTTAAATGAAGAGGCTTTGATTATTAAAGTGCTTATGAAATAAAACTGGCTTTATGCAAATAAAACTAGAGCTTAGAACCCACTTACTATAGTTGATAGTGTTTACCTTAGTATTAGTTTGCGAGTACTTTAAAGTACTCATGGCTGTGTCCCTGGCTATTAAAATGGCCAGACTATGAAGACGAGTACCAAAACCCGGAAGAAGGACAACAGGACGTCTACGACAACTAGGATCACTCCTGACGTCAACAGTTGCCTGTGGAATAGATGGATTACCACTACGCTATTTCGCTTCCGCTATGTGTTATGTAATTGATCAATAGAACTTCTATTATTGTAATGAGACTGGATCATGTGATCCTTTATTTGTAAGGCGATTATGGTATGTAATGAATGATGTGTTGTGATATCAATCTATTATGTCTCGCAAAAACAATATTCCTGGGATTGCGATGAATGGCATAATAGGCATCTGGACTTAAAAATCCGGGTGTTGACAAGTTGGTATCAGAGCCATTGTTGACCTTAGGAGACCCTAGTTAGAATGGACGTATGAAAATTTTAGTTTCAAAACAAATGAAGTGACTATTTATGAAAACCTATTCTCACTCTTATCCTTGAAATCTTCTTCAAAATAAGAAAGTTATGCTCTATTCTTCTTATACTACTACATAAAATTTTGGCACACTACTCACTTCTCTAACTTACTCATCATAATTCTTCACAGATGGAGTACACCTGCAAGTCTTATCAGCTTGGCCACGGAGGAAACCACATGTTCGAGAAGGATTTGAAACAACTGGTTGATTATTTAGTATGCTCGTATCCCGAGTTCTTCGGAATACCCCTCAACAATCCATCAGGAGGACAAACTCGGTGGGAAGTTACTACAGATCTGAGAGGAAAGCTTGGAGCCCCAATATGGGAAACCATCTGGTTTTCTGTAACGGGAAGCACTTGGAAGGAAGGACTAGTCAGAGCAATGCAAGAAGCAATTGCCCGTCTATGTGGACAGAATATCAACAAGCTCCAGAATACCCGCTTCATTTACTACCCAAGACATGACCCCATGGGAAGACCAATAATCATGCCCTCGCACCCGGAGATGAACCACTATGTTGCCTACCTCGACTACATGTTGTACAAGACCCGCAAGGAGTTGGACAACGCCCTCGCCTTTCGCTAAGCACATTACCCGTGAAGATGAAGAATCCCCCTGAAGAGTAGTTTCATTTAAAGCACTGTCGTATGTGTGAGTTGTATCAGGATCCCCTTGTATCATAGAACGAATGAATGGTTCTTCAAACCAACGGTGTGTTAGTTTGTAATGTGTGATGCTTGGTATGAATGAAAAAGTGTTGTTGGTTTTTACCCCCGCAACACTACTCAAATTTTCAAGTTATGAACTTTTTAAAATTTAACAAAACAAACCATAGAAAATTCCCTCTTATCTTATCATCTACCTCAATGTTCAGATGGCCCCACCAACCCGCAGCACCACCCAGGATGCCATGATGCAGCTGCTGCAGACGATGATGGCAGACCGAGAAGTCGAAAGAGCTGAACGCCAAGCCAACATTGTTGCACTGCAACAGATAGCTCAGAACAATCAAGGCCATGGAAACCACGATCACCCTGGATCGAAGCTGAAGAACTTTCAGAACACCAACCCACCGATATTCAACAAGACTGAAGAGCCCCTTGATGCTGATGACTGGCTCCAGACCATGGAGAACAACCTCGAAGTTGCGGGAGTTGAAGTCGCAGAAAAAGTACTGTTCGCCACCCACTACCTATCAGGACCTGCCAGAGCCTGGTGGACAAGTGCCCGTGCAATGAATGCGGGGCAGATGATGACATGGGAAGACTTCAAGCTGAAGTTCAGCAAATATCATGTGCCCCAAGGACTGATCAAGAAAATGAGAGACGAGTTCCGTGAACTCAAACAGGGAAGGATGTCCGTGGTGGAATACCGCGATAGGTTTCTCACTCTGTCAAGGTACGCCCCGGATGAGACCGACACCAACGAGAAGAGAAAGGAAAGATTTCTGAATGGACTGCATGATGAGATGCAAACGGTGTTAGTGAACATTCCGTTCGCTGACTTGGAAGCCCTCGTGGACTCATCCATACAGATGGAAGGAAACCTGCATGAGGCCAATGAGAACCGCAAGCGCAGAATGATGAACCAGAATGGACCCCACTATACCCAGAAGTACCGCAACAACTCCTCTGGAGGATTCACCCCAAGACACAACAAGCCCCCTGCTCAGAGTTATCGCCCCAACTACACCAACAACAACGGAGGACCCCCGAAGCCCGGAGGCAACAACAACAACAGCCACAACAACAACAACCACAACAACAACAACAACAACAACAACAACAACAACAACAACAACAACAACAACAACAACAACAATGGGAACAACAACCACACCAATACTGCCCCAAGGACTGGGAGCAATGCCACCCCCATCACCCCAAGGACAAGGCAACAATCAACTGCTATGAATGTGGAGTTGTGGGTCACTACTCCAACGAGTGCCCCAAGAAGCTTGCCAAGATTGCCGCCAATACCGCAGCACCGGCTCAGCAACAGCGCCGCTTTGCAGGAAGAAGGAACCAGAACAACAACAATGACCGCCTCTACCACATGAATGCCACTGAAGCTCAAGAAGCACCCCAGACCATGCCAAGTATGTCTTCCTGTGAATCAAAATACTCAATCTCTCTTAGGAACCTAACTTTTCTTAAAATCTCGGGACGAGATTTGTTTAAGGGGGAAGGGTTTGTAACATCCCAAAAATTTCAAAACAAAACAAATGAATTTATCTATTTCCAAATTTTGGAACCAACAAAAACTTTTATTAAATCAAGTTTGATACATAGCGATCTTGATTAATTCTTGTGCTATTGCCATGATTGCTTGTTAAAGTATTTTGAGATGATCTTAAACCCTAAACCTCACCTCTCTTTTCACCACCCAAGTTAAAATAAAAGGAAACTAAATAAGAAAAAGGCATATGTGCCTATGGCTATATTTATAAATCTTTACCCTAAGCTCTTCTACTTTGTTTAGAGGTTTGGAAAACCTTCATACACCTTACCTAGTACTTATCAAACCAAATCCAAAGTGAAACAAAAGAAAATAAAAAGAAACTAAAAATGCCATAGAGGCATATGAGAGTAAAATAGCAAATTTGTGGATTTGAGGATCTTGACCCTAAGACATGTTGTGAATGGTTGGATCACTCCTCTATACCATTTCAACACTCAACAACACCAATTGGGTCAAGCCAAGTCAAATTAAAAATCAAATACAACATATGCATAGAGGCATATGTGACACATAGCCATAGTACTCAATTCTTGCCCTATGCCTTTAAACCTTGACCAAATGGTGTGAAACCATCTCTAAACCTAATCTAACACTAAATTGACCCTCAACCTTGCCCAAGTAAAGCAAGGGGAACAAATTGCAAGAATAAAGAAATTTAACACATCACCTCTTATGTGTTATGGCCAATTTTGCAAATCTTTGAGCTAGACCTTTTGGAATGGTTTCAATGGTTTGGAAATATTCCTAAACTAATAAGAATCACTTTGGAGTCAAGAAAAATCAAATCAAAAGGAGAGAAATCAAATAGGGAGAAAATCCCATTTTCACTCACATACACACTTAGCCAATTTTGCAAATCTTCAACCAAGGCCACATTTGCTTGTGCCATTGTTTGTAAAACACTTATATATCAATAACACACCCTTTTGAATCAAAGAAACCCAATTCAAATCAAAGATGAATTCAAATGCAACTTACATATGATAATGGTCATATGACCACTTTATAAAATCTTCACCACTTTACCCCCCTGGTTTTGACTTTTCTTAAACCAACCTTTACCAACTCTTGCCATGTCATCCAAGACCATGTCAAGATGAACAACTTTGCTGTTGACCACTAGTGCTGACTTTGACCAGGTTGACCAGAATAGAGTTGACAAGATGTGACATTGAAACAAAGAGAAGATAACCCTCATTTTGAAATCTCACAAATCTTCACCAAATTGACCACCACCAACAACAATCTACTTCTTTATTTATATGATTGAAGTGCACCAAAAAGAATTTCCAATTTTGACCAAAAGCTTCATGCGGCCATATTGTCAAACACTTGGCAGGCAACATTTTGCAATTGATAGACACCCTTTTATCCATCAGATTTTAGCCTCCACCCCTTTCCCTATGTGATCATCAGCTTCCTGCACCCCCTCTGCATCAAGCCCTACCCTTTCTCACTGATTAAAGTGGTGCTATGATCAAAATCTCCAGATTCTCCACCATGCCGAGCTCAAGGACACCACCATGCCACTCATGGTTTTCTTTCTCTCTGGTCCCTTGTACCATGTCAACAGAACTCACCACACTTTGCTGCACCTGCCCGACACGATGCTCATCCAAACCCTGCACGACAACACTCGGGCCAGGCGTGATCACCGTGTCCAGTGCACGCCAGAGCGTGCACTGGCATGCCACGGTACCCGCCAGAGCTCTGCCAGTATTCAAATAAATATAGAAAATCAACCAATTTGAATTTTGAAGTGAATCCAATTGCTATAATTCACATTTCACAAACTCTAATTTACTATGTAAAAATATAGTATAGGTTCTGTACATGATCATGGGCTAGAAGCTAAATATTGGCTATGTAGTCAATACTAGTCCATTTAAACCATTTCAAATTTTAGGAATTTAAATCTATGAGGTGTAGCACCTCATTTAAATTATTTTCTCAAGTGTTATGAAGTAATGTGATGACCTCTATTGCATAGGCTCATACTTGCTCACTTGTGGAATTTAAATCAATATAGTATTTGAATCACCATGGTTATTTAAATCACATGAGATGATGAATCTCATTTAAATCATTTTTCTCAAATGATAAGTGTGAAGTGTTGACCTTGGTCAACATGTGATCATACATGGTTATTTGAGAAGATTAAATCTTAAGAAGATTCAATGAGAGGAAATTGTTTCTCCAAAGCACTACATAGAAACCCTAATTCCAATTTCAATGAGAGGAAATTATTTTCCTAATACTAAGTAAGAAACCCTAGCATAATTTGTGAATAAATGTTAAATAGTGATGCTAGATCATTTGTGTGAGCCAATAAGGCTAACTAAGATTACTTAAGTGTTGTTTGGTGATTGTATCCTCGTATTCGTTTATAGACGCTAGTACCGGAGGCTATTAAGAGGGAGAGGTCTTCTACCAAGAGGAAGAGCGAGAAAACTTTGATCACCTCACCAATCAAGGCAAGCTAGACTAATGCAAGCTATTTTGTTTGCAAGCTATTACCAATGCAAGCTAGACTAATGCAAGCTATTTTGTTTGCAAGCTATTATCAATGCAAGATAGATTTGTGCAAAGCTCTACAGGAGCAAGGCACCATTACATTTTACTTTATGATCCTATCCCAAGTTTTTACCTTACAAGCTTTACTGGATTTTATTTATCAAAGTTACTTTTTGATTTATGATTCACTTGGTTTAGTTATGGAGTAGTACAAGAGCATCACACTTAGCCTAGAAGCAAGGCAAACTACTTAGCACCCCTCATAACTAGTTGCTAGTGCTCAATATTAAAAGTGACTACTCTAGTTGGGAACTTGTGAATTGAAGTGATTTTGAAAACCTTGGAATGATGAGTCATTCTATTGAGAGATTTTGAAGGTGAATATGACTGGTGAATGACTTGGTGAATTTTACCAAAACTGATGGTTGGGTTCGGATGCGATACCTCTCCAATTATACAAGTACCCCCACAATACCTGAATCTGGGTAAGGCTTAGCTGGAAACTTATGTATTTTAGTATGGGTTCCCTCTGAACAAGCGTCATAGGGGTTATGCCGAGGCTGCCTCCACTGAATGTGAAATGACGTGAAATGAGGTGAATGTCCTACCCAAGCCCTGTGCAGTTCCCAGGTTGACGGTTTGTTTTCACCGGGAGGCCAAGCTCATGGGGAGAGGTGCCTATACTAGAGTATGTAAATGAAAGGTTAGGATTGGTAGTTCGCGTATTGCGTACGATAAATCAGGGCCAGTTACCCCTGACGAACTATTGCAATTGATGTGGCACAAGTGTACAACCTCTGCAGAGTTTAACCTACTCGAATAGCCGCGTCCGCGGTTATGGACAGTTGGAAAGGCCATACTGTTCTGTCATCAGAACTTTTCTAAAAATATGAATGGTGACTTGTGATTTGAATTGAAAGGTGACTTTGACTTTGAATCACAACTGAGTTGTGGGAATGACACTAATGTTCCCACTTGAGTTAGTTAAATGAAGAGGCTTTGATTATTAAAGTGCTTATGAAATAAAACTGGCTTTATGCAAATAAAACTAGAGCTTAGAACCCACTTACTATAGTTGATAGTGTTTACCTTAGTATTAGTTTGCGAGTACTTTAAAGTACCCATGGCTGTGTCCCTGGCTATTCAAATGGCCAGACTATGAAGACGAGTACCAAAACCCGGAAGAAGGACAGCAGGACGTCTACGACAACTAGGATCACTCCTGACGTCAACAGTTGCCTGTGGAATAGATGGACTACCACTACGCTATTTCGCTTCCGCTATGTGTTATGTAATTGATCAATAGAACTTCTATTATTGTAATGAGACTGGATCATGTGATCCTTTATTTGTAAGACGATTATGGTATGTGATGAATGATGTGATGTGATATCAATCTATTATGTCTCGCAAAAACAATATTCCTTGGATTGCGATGAATGGCATAATAGGCATGTAGACTTAAAAATCCGGGTGTTGACATGTTGCTACTCACCACACGGGAGGACGGGGCTCGGGAGTCGGGAGGAGCCCCACATACAACCGCTGGTCCAGGGACGGAGCCAGGAATTTGACATAGGGGGGGCGAGGTCGAGGTATAAGGTCGAAAACTTAAAATTTTGCATAGCATGTTCCACATAGAAATAGACCTAGTAGAGCAACTTTTAGTGATTTTCTCCAGCTGAAAGTAAATTACCACTCGCCGTTATAATATTTTGGGAATACCAAATGACTCATATTTTTGGACCACCAATTCATTTCTTTTGTCTATCTTAATTGTTGAAGAAAAGTTATTTCCATGAACACTTCAATCGAATCAACAACAAATAAATACAGGAAATGTAAGGCTAGCTGTTCATTTGTTTCTCAATGAGAGATATATGATTAGTAAATTGATCATTTGGTGCACGCTTGTGTACTAATAGAAAATAGACTGCCAGGGCCTAATTAGTCCCGTCAAATAAGAGCTGTGTGGCGTGCCTTTTAGAAAACCAAGGGCTTAAGACCTTGAGTTGATCCGAATCGACGAAATTTGCGACACCACAGCTCCGCAACATGATCAACAGATCAAGCGCTCGTGTCCTAATGATCTGATTCGACTGACTTCCTAGCTCGGTGGCCGGCGTGGGAACACCGTCCCAACGAGCGGCGGCGGGCGTTGGAACACCGTCCCAGCGAGCGGCGGCAGGCGCCCTAGCTACTCTGTATTGAGATCATCTTATTCAGGGGTCAAACTAACCTATGGATTTATGGAAAGAAAACTTCTAGGCACCGGAAATTGCTCCCTGCTTAGAAGATGGGCTGTTAATTACGTACTGGGCTTTGGCTGTGTAGACAAAACATATCAGTATTAACGCTGGGCTCAAATACTAACCAAGTAATCTCTACTACTTAAAAAGAATCTCGGTGTTCCGTCGTCAACCATCTCAGGCGGTACGTCGTTGCTTTTCGTTGCGCTTCATCGCGCTTCGCCTGCGCCCAAATGGGCCAAGCCCAGCAAATCGTTGTCGCTACGCCGTCCTTCCTCGGTCGGTGCCGTATCCGTCAATGTGGAGGTCTCGTGGACGACTGATTGAATCGAGCGAGCACACGACACACCCAAATCCCTACCTCTCACAAGCTCGTGCGCCGCCAGGCACCCTGGCCGCCGTCCCTCGTGTGTGCTCTTCCTCAGCTGACTCCACCCGCTCTCTTCCCAGCCATGGAGATCCATCTCCCGCTACCGCAACATGCTACCACCAACGATTTGCAAAGAGGAGACGGAGCAAGGAGGCAGGAGCTGCAGGGCGCCAGGGCGTCGTCACCGCTCCCATCCTCCCTCTACCACCGCCTGGCCCGCGTCCTCCACCGATCTCGTCCTCCCTCGAGCGCCGCCTGTACGACGGCCAAAGGCTGTTGAACTCCAACAGGATCAAATCAGTTATTGATCTATTTTCTTGGAGCCTCCTGATCTATAGTCGCATATTCATTTAGTTCTCCTCCTGATCCACAGGTTTCTTCATATCCTTGGACTTCATCAGTTTCCTGACATGCAACACTTCCCCATTTTTCATCATTTGCATAGATAATTGACATACTAATATAGTTCCGATGTCCCCAACCTCCATGGAGAACAAGTGATCAGCTGCAAGCTGGCCGATTTGACCTCTCCTTGGACCTTGCTGGTTCCTAGCAGAGAGCCTCATGCATTGGGATTGACCATGTGATGGGGCATATCCAGCATAAAACTGGATGCATCTTGGTTCTTGGAGACATCTGCCACGAGAAAGAAGGTCAACAATGCATGTGCTAACCTCACGTTTCAAGCAAAATCTGTATAGTACATTCGGCAGCAACGGTGGAAGGGCGCCGGAGTACCTACAACTTCAAGGGGGGGGGGGGGGGGGGCACCTTAGCATCACAGAGGACGTGCTGCTGTCACTAATCCGCTTCATTTAGTTGTCTCAGGAGGTAGTAGTGATTTGTTGCGCAATGATTAAGTAGTTTAACTCTGATAATCCATTTGATGTTTGACTTCGACATAAAATGATCTTAATTGTGGAGCTTTTTTACTTGAATAGAGATATGAGATTTGAGACATGGGAATAGAGATATATATGAGATTTGTCTCTCGAGAAAAAAAGATATGATGGTAACTAAAAAATGGATATAGAGCCACATTAGTCTTTACATATGCATCTAGGGCCACATTTTCTATGTTGTCAACAATATTCTCTTACTTATATGGTCCTGATCTTTCAAATAATTTTGTGGTCGATTGGGTTGTTTATTTTCAATCACTGAGTACCTAGAAATATTAGTGAGCGCTCACTTCAGATGTTTGGTCCTTTGAGTTATAAGATACCCGGTAAGATTGCAGTAGGAGCCTAGGAGGTTTGATCCTTTCAGTTACAAGATAACCTAAGTATATTTTATATAGGATGATTCATGACTATATTAGGGTGCTGGTTTGTGCATTTGGCAAGCAGGGAAAGACATTCAAAATGGATTTGCTTTCATAATTAAGATGATCATCTAGAGTACTATTCGAATTGTAGACAAACATATCTGACAGAGTAGCCTAGATGCTGAATAGGAGCTACAGGATAACTCATCTTATTTTGGATGGTTTGCTGTATGGATTGTTCATAATTATAATATCTGTATAGAGGAGGGACTCAATAGCGCTAGCATATTTTTGCAAAATAATAGTTAACCAAGGTTGTTGAAAGAAAGAAAAACGGAACATCAAGTTTGTTGATTGCACTTTCATTCCAAGGATTGCCTTTAAAATTGTTTTTCTAATTGATTATGTTAAGTGTGTCACCAGCCCACCAAGTACCTATTAATAAACCTACTTCTAAACTGAAGCAGCAGATTACTACCAGCAAAGACATCAATTCTTTTGGCAGATATCATGTTTTTACTTGGTTCATGAAGATCAACTTAAGTGATAGATATTATATATCTACGTGTGTCCAAGGGGGAGAAAGCTACAGGAAACTGTACATCTTGAGAGTTTCAACCTTGAAGACAATGGTGCGTGCTACATACTGATGTACTTGTTCTAACTCTTTTCAATGTTGACAAAGGTGTGTGCTACTGTGTGGCACTGGTACCTGATGCCAAGCATGTTCTTAAAATAAGCCTCTAAAACCTTCAGTATACATTTGTGGAAATTCAATTTTTGGATACAATGGCTGTGATGAGTCTGTAATTCAACTTATGAAAATTCTAAAATGGAGGAAGCTACATCAACGTGAGCTTACAGCCAGTTCCATAGGAGATAAGGCCTAGCTAGCTGTTGAACAGATCTGAAGTTTCTCATGCCCCTAGCACATCTATTTGCCGGAAGAAACGACTAACCATTATGTTTGTTGTCTCTGATGATTTGTAGTTGTTTTTGTACTCAGCTTGTTCTGCGACTAGAGTTTGGTCTACACCGGAGCCTGTTGTTGCATTCAAAGGAGCCCCTGGTGTTTGAGGTTCAGCTGCTTGAAGGTCATACAATCTGTCATTTGGGATCCAATGTAGATAGAAGATCTCCTATATCTACAAAGAACTGCACATTATTTTTTTATATGTTTTGGTTCTAATTCCTTTCTGAACTTAATTATATTTATTCCTCTGAAAATTCATTCAGCAGGTTAAGTGAAAAGGAGTAGACATGGAGTAGCATTTCCAGATAGTTACTGATTCATCTCTCGCTCGATTATGCAATGGGTTGTGCAGTACATGCAGTAGGAAGGGGAGACTAAAAATATGTTGAATTTGTTTCTTATGTGACATGGTTTGTAAATAAATTCTTTTAGCGTTTTCTATCACACAAACGCCCAATCAGGCGAGCTAAAGTAAATAGTTTTAATAACACTATATGCATGTCTAGCTCCCTTGAGTGCAGTAATCAGTTTGAAAGAGTATTCATTAGGTAATTGGTGAAGTTGAAGCTCAAATTGTAAAGATCTATTTTTGTTAGCATAATACTTCTTGATTGAGTATGGGCATATTTGAAGTGCCCATATCCTGGTAAGATCTGAATCCAAGAACTGTGTGTTGTCTAATTGTCACGCATATTTTTGTAGAATCCCCATATTTTACCAGACACATTTCCATGGGTGATGTTTTTATTTGTTAAACATATAGCCTTCATTTTGACATAAATGGAAGGCTCATTTTGCGGGTACATCTTACATTCTTACTTGGTTTAGTTTTTATATCAGGAAATTTATAGCCATTTTATTTAGAAGTGTGTGGTCAGCTTATTCCACTGAGATGCATGTGCTTTCAGTTTTATTGTGCAAGAACCATTTTATGAAGTCACCGTGTTGTGATTCCCAAAAGAATGAAATCACCTTTCTTCATATTTTTTAAATTTCCGTAGCAACGCACGGGCATTTAACTAGTTAGTACTCCAAACCAAATCCCTTAATACTGCACCTGCCACCGTACCGTTTCGTCCGAGCGTCGCCTCCTCTGCTCAGACGGTCGACCTCCCGATCCAGTTCTCCTCGCCCTCCATGGTCCGCTTCAACTCCTCTCCCGGACCCCATCTACTTCCTCTATCGGCGGTCGTGTGTAGATGGAGGAGGAGGAGCTCGTCCACGCGCGTCCAGCCGTCCAGGTGGTGGTGGAAGAGCTTCGTCAGCCTGTGCCTTGCATGCGGAACTGCTCGACTGGACATCGTGTTAGTGCTACAGATCTCGGTGATTGCTCGCCTTCTTCCTGCTCAGGTGAAGCTAGCCACATGCTGGTGTGGCAAGAGCTCGCCACATCCGATAGGTATTTGCCCCGACCGATGCAGCAGAAGCTGCTGAAGTCCGCCAAGCCGATTCGTGTGTTCGTGGCTGTCGGCAAGGCGGCGACCGTATTGCTGCGCGATGGTATGCCGGCAAACAATCACAGTCTCCATGATTTTTCCCTTTTTTCTCTCATCGTGATTTTTCCACTTATTCTCCACGGTGATTTTTTCCCTTCAATTTCATTCTCATGCTACAGATCTATAAAATACATGGTGGTCTTCCCCTTTGTTATCTGATCCGAATAGTTTCGTGATGATGGATGATTGTTCATTAAATTTATCCATGATTAATTTGGTTACTAAGTTATTGCCAAAGAAAAATTGGTTACTGAATTTTGTCAAGAAGATTTTGTGTGATTCCATGGTCCATGCCCGGCCCATGGACCCCTGCGCCTCCACCACAGTCACACCACGCAGGTAGGGAGGGGAGGAGAGAAGGAAGCCGAGAGGAGGGGGTTGAGATGGTTTGCCTCAAGCTGCCGAAGCGTGAAGCGTCTCACCTGGAGCGTGCTCAACTGCGGCAGGGGCAAATGTCTGGCTCGACCCCAATGAGGTCAACGAGATCTCCATGGCTACTTGGCTAGGCTAGGCTTCCAACCAAGATTATGTAAATGTCAGGCTCTGCCAACGCCAACATACTACGAACACAACAGGATGTCGATGATGCCCCTTTGCTGATTCGCTCGCGCTCCCTTTGCTGATTCGCTCGCGCTCAATCCTGTGATTGCGAGTACGCCCGTTCTAGAGCAGTGCAGCGTGCATTGATGCTTGCTTGTATACAGAAATCATAGGTATTCTACAAGGTTGAGCGCGATGTCGGTAGAGATTGGGGGACTTGGACGACCAGAGGTGATTCTGAATGCTACCAGTGAGTTTGTTCACGAATGTGCAGCTCCACAACAACAAAAATCTATCGTACTCCGTAGTAATAATGGATCTGCCATTTTAACCGTACTTTTTTGGTAATTATTTGTTGAATTGCCAAAAAGAGTTAGGGATACCTGATTATGTCATATTCTACAATTCAGATTAATTTCGCCAATGTTTTGGTTGAGTTTTATTGCAATGCAAACAAACTATTGCCGTCAGACGTTTTTTTTTGACCTCTTGAGGTGAAACTGTGAACAAAACAAACTAGGACGGTTCTATGGGGCTCACAATGCTGACGTGACCAAGTACCCGGATGAGCCTGAAACTAAAGTGAAGGCGAGCATTCTTGGTAAAAAAAAGCATGCATAATCTCTGAATTTGATAACTCTGCTGCATTGAAGCAAGTTTCATTTCCAAAGGATTGTTGTATAATTGGGGTGAAATCTAACATTCTAAATTAAAATATTTAGCTTTACCCTGCTTTTCAAAATGATAGGTCAATTCAACTAAAATTCTAGCAAAATTGGCATAGAACTATAAGCGTAGATTTATTTACATTCAGTATTAGTTTATGACCTCTCAGCCATTTTGTCAAAGTGTTTCATGCTAATTTTGTGAAGGTTAATTGACGATTAAATCTTTGTCTCAACAAAAGACACTCTTAAATTTGAGAAACACAGCTGTCACCTTAATAGAATTATAGTTAACCATAAGTTTAGATGCAACAGACTATCCAGTCAACATGCGCAGTTATCTAGCAAATTGGCCGCCAACGGTGCGAACGATAAGTGTGAAGTTTGACAGTTCACGTAGGAAGATGAAGCCTCCCCATCAAAAACATTTTGTCCCGGAATTAAATAAAAATTCAGTTGTGAAATTCTTCAAGTATGAAAATATATTCAACAAAATTTATCCCGTAGCAACGCACGGGCACTTTTGCTAGTACATATACAATAGTACAGATATACTACAACATGCGCTGCAACAGATTGAGGGGGGCGACACATTGGGGTGGGGGGCAGGGGGTCTGACCCCTGCTCGCCCCCCTCTCTTCGCCCCTGCGCTGGTCCGATCGCCTGCCGCCTGCCACCGGCCGCCCGCCGCCTCCCGCGCACTATCTGTCCGCAGCCCCCGCGTGTTTGACCTCGACCGCCTAGCGTCCAGGCCTCTGGTGGAGTCGAGAAGAACTCGTCGGAAATCTGTCGCCCAGGATGTGTTTTTTTTTCCTGTTGGTTCATGGGCTGGAGTAGCAGGGGTATAGGTAAATTTGCAATTTTGTTGGGGGGGCATGGCCCGGTTTGGTCTCCACAAAGGTCCACCTGTGCCAGCGAGGGCAAAGCAGCGCATCGGAGGAGAGCTCGGATGGGTTCGCTCCTATGCTACCACTACGGAAAAACTGTCTTTGCCATGTAGCCTATCTTTACTGCGTGTCCCCGCGGCAAAGATTTATTTACCGTGCGCACGGACAAAAACACACGGCAAAGATCTTGGCCACAATAAAGACGAACATAAGCACACGACAAAGATAGGATTCACGACAACGACGGAAGAGGCCGCACAACAAAGAAAATGTGCACGGCAATGCCCAACACACCGCACGACAAAGATTCAGTGCACGACAAAGACGTTGGGCATTGTCGTGTCTCACCCTTTGCCGTGCGCGCAGCTGTGTTGCACGGTAAAGCAGCCTTTGCCTAGTGTTTTTAACAAACGCACGGCAAAGCAAGCCTTTGCCTAGTGTAAGCGCACGACAAAGATGTAAAAACTGGATTTCTTCTCAGCTCAAAGGCGTGGCGTGGTATAGTTGTTAACAAATGAACACTTAGCCCAGTGGTAAGTTTGCGTGCTTTCCCTACTCTGCATCCTAGGTTCAAATCCTAAACCGACTAGTTTAGGGCTTTTATTTATATAAAACATATTTGGCACACGGCGAAGATCCCTTTACCGTGCGGCATCGCACGATAAAGCCTTTGCCGTGCAACATTGGTGAGGCGCACGGTAAAGAAGCCTTTGCCGTGCAACATTGGCGAGGCGCACGGTAAAGAAGACTTTGCCGTCAATGGCATTACCGTGCGACCTTTGCCGTGCGGCATCGCACGACAAAGCCTTTACCGTGCATATAGGGTCCTATGCAAAGGCTTTTTCTCCCGTAGTGTACTCTACGTGTGTGGAGAAGAAAGTACCCACCAAATTAGAGGAGACTATCACAATACCCGCGAGTTGCTGTGGCAGAACAAGTTTTTGACCTTACAAATTCTATTACGGGTGATATGTGTTGATTTTTATTTTATAGTTGCCGCGTAGAATACCCGATGTCTAAGTTGGTCCATTGTACCTCCAGCCCTCTCTTAGCAGCCGGATACAACTCAAGGAGCACCATTGTACTGTCGTACACATCATATACACTCTAGAGAAGGAATAGGGGTGTTACCTCCGTACGAGGGCCCCGAACCTGGGTACGTCGCTGTGTCGCTCGTGCTCATACACGCATCTGAAAACCGCCGTAGGCCATAGGCAGGAACCACCCGACTTTAGCCATCCTATGGCATATGCCGTGACTATACCACGACAGGTAGCGTTGCTTGGATGGTGATAAAACTTCGCTAAGGAAGTATACTGGCCGCTAGACTCCGTGGATTTTTCCCTTTTCTTCCCGCTCTACCACGAGAACTGTGTTGACCACCTGAGGCGTGTCCGCGATGTATAACATCAAAGGTTCTTTTTCTCGTGGCAGCACCAATACTGGTGGTTTCGAAAATGTGCGCTTTAGATGCTCAAAAGCCTTATCTGCTTCCTCGTTCCACTCAAACTTTTCTCCTTGTTTGATGAGAGCGTAAAAGGGTAACGCCTTTCTCCCAACATTGCAACGAATCTGCTCAAAGCTGCGACTCGCCCAGTTAGCTGTTGTATCTCCTTGAGCTTGGTTGGTTTTCTCATCGTCAGAATAACTTGTATTTTCTCTGGATTGGTCTCAATTCCTCTAGCTGACACCAAGTATCCGAGAACGAACATTTTGTCCGGATCAGCTTCAGGCGGAACTTGTCGAGATTGTCGAAGGTTTCCCGCAGATCATCACTGAGGGATGACCCTTGCTTTGTTGTAATGACAACATCGTCGATGTACACTTGGACGTTCTTGCGTTTTTCAACATCATCCTCTAATACGTAGCTCCAGTGTTTTTCAACCCGAAGGGCATTGTTTTGTAGCAAAACACGCCGTAAGGGGTTATAAAAGCTGTTTTGACCTCATCTTCTTCTTTTAGGCGGATCTATTTGTAACCAGAATACGCGTCCATGAAGGAAAGACGTTCGCAACCTTCCGTGGAGTCGATAATTTGAACGATCCTTGGGAGGGGAAAGTGGTCCTTTGGACAATATTAGTTGAGACACGTGAAATTGACGCACATGCGAAGGACTTCAGTGTTTTTCTTCGGGACCAACACTGGGTTAGCGACCCACGTGGCCTCGGTGTGTAGTTCTTTAATGAAACCAGCTTCTCTGATTCGATGTAATTCTGATAGATAGCTTTGTGGTTTGGCTCAGAGAAATGCCGCAAAGGTTGTCAAATTGGTCTAGCTCTTGGGTCTAAGTTAAGTGGGTGCTCGGCAAGTTCCCTGGGTACTCCTGGCATGTCCACTGGGCACCATGCAAAGATTTCCCAGCGCTCACAGAGGAACTCGACGAGCGTGCTTTCCTATGCGCTGCCCAAGTTGGTTGCGATGGATGTCGTCTTTTTAGGATCTGTCAGGTGGATCTGCACTTCCTTGGAATCCTTGGAGGCGTCGAAAGCTTGCTCCTGCAAGGATCTACCTCCATCTGGTAGAACATCGTAGTTGGTGGTCAACTTCGATGCCTCATATTCTGCTTGCATTCCAAATGTTTCAGAAAGCTTGTGAAAGTCCTTGTCACACTTATCTGACAAAGCAAAACTTCCTTTGACTGTTATTGGGCCCTTGGGTCCAGAGATCCTCCATATAAAGTATGTTTAATGTGGTATAGCCATAAACCTGGCATATGCGGGTCATCCCAAGAGACTGTGATACTGCGTGGCCAATCGATGACTTCGAACTCCAATCTCCCTTTTCTGAAATTTTCTATTGTTCCAAACAGCACGCCGAGTGCAATCTTGCCCAAGGGTAGTTTGGTTTTTTGGGTGTGATTCCGTCAAAGCGTGTGTCCGTTGGTGTCAAGTTGGCCAGCGAAATGTTCATCTTCCGCAATGTATCTACATATATAAGATTCAGACTGCTCCCTCCATCTATAAATATGCGAGAGACGTCATACCCCTATATAACCGCTAGCAACACCATCGCTGAATGTCCTGGCCGTGGAACTTGCGATGGGTGATCCTCTATACTGAACCCTATTGGTTGACCAGACCAACTGAGGTACTCATTAGTTGGTGGAGGTGCCAGTATTGCCATTTTCACCTGTCGCGAAATTAGCTTATGTGACCTATTCGAAGGTCTACCCTTATGTATCATTGATACTGCTCCTCTTGTGCGTATGAATTCATCGTTGGTGTCCGGAGGTCCCGCAATTTGCAGTTGATGCTGGTTTGCGCTGGTAATTGCGGGTGGTGGTGGCAGAGGTACATGTACTTCGCTCCTTGGTCCTTGCACATATCCTCTGTTTACTGCTTCTGCATTTGAGCTTTCTGTCGCCCTTCGTAAAGCTTGGAAAGTTCGGTAGTCCTTCTGGAGATGACTTGACTGTCTCCTCCCGTCCGAGTTGACGTAGAAGTGCATCTTGCACGGTCCGTTCAGTAAATCCTCGGGTGACATGTTGTATGGCCTTGGAAACCCTGGTCGATTGTTTTGTCTGCTGGAACTTGGTGCATCCCTACGATCACTTTGTTGGTTGTTGCTCCTGTGATAGTCATCACGATGATTTCCTCCATTTTTCCTTGGAAGCCATCCGACACTTGGCTGGGAGCATCATATTCAGCAAAGTTGCGGAAACATCGTCTGTTCTGGTTGTTGTTTCTATTGCGATCTTCTTCAGGTGACCTTTGCCGCTTATTGTGGACATCATCTTCACCGTCGGCCCACCGATTCGCTATTTCCATGAGTTCTTCTATTGTTCTTGGATTGGATCTCCCAAACTCTTCAATTAGGTCTTGATACGTCCAAAACGTATCTACTTTCCCGAACACTTTTGCTATTGTTTTGCCTCTAATTTGTGTATTTTGGATACAACTAACACGGACTAACGCTGTTTTCGTGAAGCTGATACAGTGTCTCGTTTTTGTGCAGAAATCCAACTTTCGGGAAAATCCTCGGAATTTATGCAGAAGGCCCTATTTTCCCAGAATACTGACGGAGCCAGAAGGTCAAGTAAGGTGGAGGCCCGAGGGCCCCACGCCATAAGGCGGCGCGGCCTAGGGGGTCCAGCGCGGCCCTATGGTGTGGCCCCCTCGGCCGGCCTCCGACGCCCTCCTTCGGACTACTTATCGGCCTCGACCTAAAAACGCACGGGGAGAAGTCGAAGTCGCCAGAAACCCTCCAGAACGCCACCACATCGCGAAACTCCGTCGCGGGAGCCAGAAGTCTCCGTTCTGGCACTCCGCCGGGACGGGGAATTGGAGGAGATCATCGCCATCATCACCGCCAATGCCTCTACATCAACCAGCCATGTTTCCCCCATCCATGCGTGAGTAATTCCCCCGCTGTAGGCCGAAGGGGATGGTAGGGATTGGATGAGATTGGTCATGTAATAGCATAAGATTGTTAGGGCATAGTGCCTAGTGTCCGTAATTGGTACTTTGATGATATTGTTGCAACTTGCTATGCTTAATGCTTGTCACTAGGGCCCGAGTGCCATGATCTCAGATCTGAACATGTTATTGTTTCATCATGATATTCATTGTTTTATGATCTTACCTGCAAGTTGTATACACATGTCGCTGTCCGGAACCAATGGCCCCGAAGTGACAAGAATCGGGACAACCGGAGGGGATGGTAGTGATGTGAGGATCACATGTGTTCACGGAGTGTTAATGCTTTGCTCCGGTACTCTATTAAAAGGAGTACCTTAATATCCAGTAGTTTCCCTTGAGGCCCGGCTGCCACCGGCTGGTAGGACAAAAGATGTTGTGCAAGTTTCTCATTGCGAGCACGTACGACTATAATTGGAACACATGCCTATTGATTGCTTTGTACTTGGACACCGTTTTATTATTATCTGCAAATGCCCTGCTATGATTGTTACATGAGTTTCTCTCATCCATGCAACGCCCGTTCATCCGTCCCCGTGCCTACAGTATTTTAATCCTGCTGTTACTAAAATCACTACTGATGTCTCTGTTACTCTACTGCTGTTATTTCGCTACTGCCATCTTGCTATAAAATCATTATCGATAAACTCTTGCGAGCAAGTCTGTTTCAGTGTGCAGCTGAATTGACAACTCCGCTGTTAAGGCTTCCAAGTGTTCTTTGTCTCCCCTTGTGTCGAATCAATAAATTGGGTTTTACTTCCCTCGAAGACTGTTGCGATCCCCTATACTTGTGGGTCATCAAGACTGTTTTCTGGCGCCGTTGCCGGGGAGCATAGCTTTATTTGGAAGTTCACTTGGATTGATATTGTTCGCTGCAAATTCTCCATCATGGGTAAACCTCGCGATACTAAGGTCGCCATATTACCATCCACTACAAGAAAAGGTACAACTCTGAGTACCTCTGCTGCTCTTGATTCACCATCTGTGATTGATAAACTTGTTTCACCGCCACATGCTTCACATGCGGGTACTTCTGCTGAATCTGAAAACTCTCATAATATTGATAATATTTCTGCTGTGCTTGATGATAGTGGTTCATTGGGATCCTTTCTAGATGCTACGATTGCTAGGTCTAGACAAATTGAAAATACTGAAACTCCTAATGCTACTACACCTGTTAATTCACCTGAACTTGATTATTTTAGTGATGATCCTGATGAAGATTATGTGGAGCTTAATGATGATTTTATTGAAAAATGCAATGCTACTACTGATGCAAGAAAAATTAAAAAATTGCTTGCAGAACATGCTGTTAGATATAAACTGTCTCCTGATCCTAAGTTTGCCACATCTCCTATAAACATTAAGGATAAAGATTATGATTTTTCCCTTGATTTATCTCATATAGCTATTGTTGAGAAAACACCCTTTTGTGGTACTGAAAAAGAGAGTGATGTTGAACACATGATTGAGTTATCTACTCTAAGTAGCTTGTTTTCTGATGATGTTAAGAAGCGTACTTACTTTGTTGCTAAAATCTTTCCATTTTCATTAATGGATGACGCTAAAACTTGGTATAATAGTTTGCCACCTAATTCTATTAAAAGTCCAAAAGAATTGCTTGATGTTTTCTTCCGTAAATACTTTCCTGCTAGTGCTCAACATATTGCCTTGCAGAGAATCTATAATTTTGACCAGGGAGATGGAGAGAAATTGCCTGAGGCTTGGGCGAGATTTTGCTCTCTTATTAGAGCTCGGCCTGATCATGATTTGGAAAAGCATGATTTACTTGATATATTTTATAGTGGACTAACCATTGAGTCTAGGGCATACCTGGATAGTTGTGCTGGTTGTGTTTTCAGGAAAAGAACTCCAGACGACGCTGAAGAATTATTGGCTAAAATAGGCCGGAATCATGATGATTGGACTACGCCTGAACCAACTCCAACGCCAATATTGAAGAAGAGGGGTATGATTAAATTAAATGATGAAGATATGAGGGAAGCCAAGAAGTCTCTCGAGGAGAAAGGTATTAAATCTGAAGATGTGAAGAATCTTCCTCCCATAGAAGATATATGTGAGATAATTCCCCCTTCATCCATGATTGAGGTAAACTCCCTTCAACGCTTTACTAGGGAAGATATTCCGTATTCGAAACCTCCTGCACAATGCTTAGATGAGTTTGATAATTATATTGTTAAGCAAGAAAATTTTAATATGAGAGTAGAGAATCATTTAATGGAAAATTCTCGAGCTATTAGTGAATTGCATGATATCATAGAGAGAACCTCCAATGATGTTAAGATGCTTGTTAAACATTTTCATATGGTTCAAACTCAAATTGATCAACTCACTAAAGTGCAAAATGACTTGTTGGGGAATAATTCTAAAGAGAAACATGCTTATGAAGTAACAACTAGAGGTGGTGTTTCTACTCAGGATCCTCTATATCCTGAAGGGCATCCCAAAAGAATTGAACAAGATTCTCAACGCATTGAACCTAGTGCTCCTTCTAAGAAGAAAAAGAAGAAGAAACATAAAAATGTTGTAGAATCCTCTGAACCTGTTAATGATCCTAATAGTATTTCTATTTCCGATGCTGAAACTGAAAGTGGTAATGAACATGATAATGATAATGATAATGATAAGAATGATGCTTCTGATAAAGAAGAAGTAGAAGATGAACCCGAAAAGCATGCTAAAAATAAAAAGTATACTAAAGAAGATTTTATTGCTAAGAAACATGGTAATGAAAGAGAACCTTGGGTGCAAAAGCAAATGCCTTGTCCTGCTAAGAAACTAAAATCAAAGGAAGAAGAACACTATAATAAATTTTGTGATTGGATGAAACCTTTATTCTTGCAAATCCCTTTGACTGATGCTATTAAATTGCCTCCTTATTCAAAGTATATGAAAGATATTGTTACTAACAAAAGGAAAATCCCCAATGAGGAAATTTCCACTATGCTTGCTAATTACTCTTTCAATGGCAAAGTGCCAAAGAAGTTGGGCGACCCAGGTATACCTACTATTCCTTGTTCTATCAAGAATAATTATGTTAAAACTGCTCTATGTGACTTGGGAGCCGGTGTTAGTGTTATGCCTTTTTCTCTTTATAAGAGACTTTATCTAGATAAGTTGATACCTACTGATATATCTTTGCAAATGGCTGATAAATCTACTGCTATTCCTGTTGGTATATGTGAGGATGTTCCTGTTCAAGTTACTACTAACTGCTTGATATTAACTGATTTTGTTGTGTTGGAAATGCCTGAAGATGATAATATGTCTATTATTCTTGGGAGACCTTTTCTTAACACCGCAGGGGCTGTTATTGACTGCAATAAAGGAAAGGTTACTTTTAATGTTGATGATAAGGAGCATACCGTCTATTTCCCCAAGAAGATTGATAAAGTATGTGGAGTCAATACTATTTTTAATGTGAGAACTATCAAAGTGGGAACTATTGATTGTCCTATATATGAGCCTAAAGAAGAATATCAAACTCTCGTGATTGGATCCATATCAATACAATTCAAGGTAACATGATTGATTTGAGGTTTATTTCTTCTTATGCTATGTAAAATTTATTTGGTGGCAAGACCTGATCAACCTTGTTAACAAATACTTTTTATATGCATAGAGGAGGTAAACAACATCTCTTTCTTCCTCCACTTACTCTAGTTGCTGTAGCACTTTTAATTTGCAAAGTTCCTTAGTTAATTGGAGATTTCAAAAATTTTCCTGGCCAGTAATAATAAACTTAATACCCAGAAATGTGCATTTTTCAAAGTTTTCAAAAATTCACAAAAATTATACCGTTGATCCTATTTTTCGATGAGGCACCTGGGAGCACCAGAGGATGACCTGTGGGGCACCACAGGGTGCCACACCACAGGCCGGCGCGGCCAAGGAGGGGGGCGCGCCACCCTGTGGTGTGGGCCCCTCCTTGCCCCACTTCTTCATCTCTTTCTCCCAGCATCTTCTCTCTCCCGAAAAAACTCGCACCAGGTTCCTCTCACTCGCGTTTTTGCTCGAGAGCTCAGGATTTTTCAATCTCTTTGCTCAGCCCAGATTTCTGTCTGAAATTTGGCACATTTGCTCTCCGGTATGTGACTCCTCCACCCATCCAAGTAGAATTTTGTTTGGTTGAGTATATCTTGAATATTTTGCTGCTGTAGGTAACATGTTTAGTGAGCTTGCATGCTTGTTCTAAGTTGTATAAACTAGTTTTGATGCATGATTAGTACTCTAGCAAGTTCCTATGGTAGTTTCCCTCATTTATATGTCACCAAATCAAATTTTATATCACTTGTTGAAAATTTCAGAGAAGAGATGAAGAAGTTCAACTTTGGAGAGTTGTTCAAGAAAGGAACAACCAGCACCGGGAGGCCTTCTAGGGCCGCCACCCGGCTTAGGCGATCGTACAATGAAGATATCATCGCGCCTAGCTTCGCGCCCGAAGAGGACAACGGGGCTCCTAATGCTTCATCTTTTCCATGCTATGATTTTCTGAGAAATGCAGGGATATTGGATGACTTCTTCACCCTTGTCAATAGGGCGGGCTTAACCACCTACGTGGAAGACGAAAGGGAGCAATACTATATGCTCACCAAAATTTTCGTCGAGAGCTTCAGGTTCAACAACACGCAATACGAGCCGACAGTTGCATTCAAGATCTATGGTAATCCTGTTACTATGGAATTGGAAGATTTTTGTCGTGCATTGGATATTGCCCCTGTAGGTACAGCAAGTAGGATTGATGACAACCCCCGGGACTTGTTGGAGCTCTATCGAGGGATCACCGATGATGATTGTCGCACCATTCAGCGTGGCAAGATAAGGAACATTCAACTCCCCGCCATTAAGTATTTTGCATATTACATTGCTACTAGCTTTCTTGGTAGGGAGAACACTAGCAATATTTCTAGTTACCATCTTGCTTTCTTGAATATTGCACTTACTGGTCGGACATCTTATCACCTTGGTTCTCTTATTGCTCGCCACTGTCTAATAGGGGGCCTATTTTTGGAGGAACTATTGCATTGCGCGTTTTAACATATTTAAGACTTCCTCTTGATCCTAATGATGTGCCATTGACCCCTAGGAGACTCGATATTGCTGCTATGAAGAGTCATCATTTTGTTACCGCTGATTCTACTTTAGATAATATGGTCTATAGAATGTTGTTTGCTGACGGGGATGAGAAGGAAATCCCTCTTCCCCAACCAGGTTTGTTCAGTATTGACAGGCAATCATGGTCGTGCACTAAGGAGGAGGTGGATGAACATATGAAGATACAAGACTTCCACCAGCAGCATGACTCCGAGGACGCCGAGGCCTCCCACGACTACACCGTCACGTATCCGGGTGCTTCTTCTAGCACATGCCCGGAATATGATCCATCTTCGTCGTTCTACGGAGATACTACCTCATGGTCTCGATGGGATTGAACTCCACTTAGGCCAAAAGCCTAAGCTTGGGGGGAGGTATACCGGCATCACTCATTCTTTGCATATTATGGTTGCTGGATACTTGCACATACTTGTTTAGTCTCTTTGAGTGGTTTTCTAATGAGAGGGAGATGATATTTGGGGAAGTGCTGCCTGAAAATAGATTCTGGACTGTTACTAGAAAAATTCGTGCGCACAGCCAGAACGTTATTTTGAGCTGCCAATTTTTGTGCAGGTTCCCCAGGTTGTTATCTAACTTTCATTAGTTGAACACTTTTCGAGCTGAGCAACGTAAGATTTTTGTAAAAATCGATTTCTGTACTGCTGTCAGGTTTTGGCAGATTTCTGCCATCTCGCTTTTCTGTGTTTCTTTTAGTTTGCTATTTCTTGTTTTTGCTTTGTTTCTTTCCCAAAACACAAAAATACCAAAAACATTTCTGTTGTTTCTCTTCACCATTTGTTTGCTTTGGTTTCTTTTATTTGTTTCGCTTTATTTGCTATTGCCAGTTTGCTATAAGAAAACCCAAAAAGATTTTGCTTTGTTTGTTTGTTTCCTTTTGTTCTTGTTCTCAAATTCAAAAACACCAAAAATATTTGCTGTTCTTCTTTGGTTTTGTAAAGTTCTTTATGAGTTCAATGGTCTTCGGTGGCTGGAGCGTGGTTTTCATTTCATATTATCCAAGCTATACAAGTGAAAAGGCAATAATGACGATCTACGATAATCTGATTGTGGTGAGAGGCTGGTATGAACTCTATTTGTTTTCATTTTTGTACATATACTCATCCATGTGAGCATGCTTAGTTGGTTCATGTGAGGTATATGTTATTTGAGAAAGTCTAGTAGTTTATGATCTCTCATGTTTAGCTCCAATTTATTAATATGAGTAGCATGTCATGGATGTTTGCTTGCATTGTTTTATTCATAAGTAGGTATGGCATTGTGGTATCCTCCTCTGAATAATTCATTTATATCGACTTGGTACATGCTCACGCATGCATATGACTGAACAAAAAGTCAATTAAGCCTCGATGATCTATATTGCTTCAGAGTTCTTGTATCACTTTTATGCCTCCGTTAATTTATTTTGCCGCAAGCATGATTATGACAGTTTCTGCTCTCTTGATTTGTCGTTCCCTAGTCTATTGCTAGCCTTCACTTGTACTGAGCGGGAACGCTGCTCGTGCTTCCAAACACATGAAAACCAAGTTATTCCAAAGTGTCCACCATAAATACCTATGCATGACATTTCAAACCATTCCAAGTAAATTCTCATGCGCTACCTTTAAAACCTTCAAAATGCTTCTCAATTTGTGTTTATGTTTCATAGCTCATGAGGAAGTATGTGGTGTTTAGCTTTCAACCTTGTCATTTACTTTTGACAGACTCTCACATGGACTAGTGGCACATCCGCTTATCCAATAATTTTGCAAAAAGAGCTGGCAATGGGATTCCCAGTCCCAAATTAATTAACTTAAATAGACACTCCTCCATGGTTTGTGATTGATGGACGGCACCCGAAGGATTCGGTTAGCCATGGCTTGTGTAAGCAAAGGTTGGGGGGAGTGTCATCATCATAATAAAACTAAAATAAAAAGGCACTCCTTCATGGTATGAGATTGTTGGCAGGCACCCGAGGTTTCGGTTAGCCATGGTTTGCGTAAGAAAGGTTGGAAGGAGTGCCACAAAAACATGCAAATAATTCATGGGAGCCGCTCTTGGAAGTCCGGTTGGCAAGGTAGTTAGTGTACCCATTACCATTCGTTGACAACAACAAACACCTCTCAAAACCATTTTACTCCTGATTTCAAAAATGAAAAGCTCTAGCGCATGTTAATCCCTGCTTCCCTCTGCGAAGGGTCAATCTTTTACTTTTATGTTGTGTCTCCATTATTTCTTTGAGCACTATCTTGAGAGCACAACTGTCATTCTTAGTATAATATGCTTGTCTCAAAATATGATTGATTGTGGTATAACTTTGATGCTTTTATCTTTGACAATCACTACTTCTAATCTTTCTATGAACTCCAGAGGTGCCTGGGCATTTATGTTTTGCCGATCAAATACGGGCAAGCGAGATACCTTTTTATCATACTCTCTTATGAACATTGCAATCCTGCTTATATACATGATTCATGATGCTTATTATTAATTGTTGGTACCTGTCCATGATTGACATAGCTGTTAGATGATCCTATTTGCATATATCTCATTATGAACTGCTTAAGTATTAGCCATAGCATGAGAATATATACATCATATGAGCAAATGTGTTCGTGAAAGTTCTTTTATCGCTCAGTTGTTAACTGAATTGCTTGAGGACAAGCAATAAGCTAAGCTTGGGGGGAGTTGATACGTCCAAAACGTATCTACTTTCCCGAACACTTTTGCTATTGTTTTGCCTCTAATTTGTGTATTTTGGATACAACTAACACGGACTAACGCTGTCTTCAGCAGAATCGTTTCAGTGTCTCGATTTTGTGCAGAAATCCAACTTTCGGGAAAATCCTCGGAATTTATGCAGAAGGCCCTATTTTCCCAGAATACTGACGGAGCCAGAAGGTCAAGTAAGGTGGAGGCCCGAGGGCCCCACACCATAAGGCGGCGCGGCCTAGGGGGGACCCGCGCGGCCCTATGGTGTGGCCCCCTCGGCCGGCCTCCGATGCCCTCCTTCGGACTACTTATCGGCCTCGACCTAAAAACGCACGGGGAGAAGTCGAAGTCGCCAGAAACCCTCCAGAACGCCGCCACATCGCGAAACTCCATCGCGGGAGCCAGAAGTCTCCGTTCTGGCACTCCGCCGGGATGGGGAATTGGAGGAGATCATCGCCATCATCACCGCCAACGCCTCTACATCAACCAGCCATGTTTCCCCCATCCATGCGTGAGTAATTCCCCCGCTGTAGGCCGAAGGGGATGGTAGGGATTGGATGAGATTGGTCATGTAATAGCATAAGATTGTTAGGGCATAGTGCCTAGTGTCCGTAATTGGTACTTTGATGATATTGTTGCAACTTGCTATGCTTAATGCTTGTCACTAGGGCCCGAGTGCCATGATCTCAGATCTGAACATGTTATTGTTTCATCATGATATTCATTGTTTTATGATCTTACCTGCAAGTTGTATACACATGTCGCTGTCCGGAACCAATGGCCCCGAAGTGACAAGAATCGGGACAACCGGAGGGGATGGTAGTGATGTGAGGATCACATGTGTTCACGGAGTGTTAATGCTTTGCTCCGGTACTCTATTAAAAGGAGTACCTTAATATCCAGTAGTTTCCCTTGAGGCCCGGCTGCCACCGGCTGGTAGGACAAAAGATGTTGTGCAAGTTTCTCATTGCGAGCACGTACGACTATAATTGGAACACATGCCTATTGATTGCTTTGTACTTGGACACCGTTTTATTATTATCTGCAAATGCCCTGCTATGATTGTTACATGAGTTTCTCTCATCCATGCAACGACCGTTCATCCGTCCCCGTGCCTACAGTATTTTAATCCTGCTGTTACTAAAATCACTACTGCTGTCTCTGTTACTCTGCTGCTGTTATTTCGCTACTGCTACTGCTATAAAACTGTTACTACTGATAAACTCTTGCGAGCAAGTCTGTTTCCAGGTGCAACTGAATTGACAACTCCGCTGTTAAGGCTTCCAAGTGTTCTTTGTCTCCCCTTGTGTCGAATCAATAAATTGGGTTTTACTTCCCTCGAAGACTGTTGCGATCCCCTATACTTGTGGGTCATCAGGTCTCTCCTTCTAATCCCATCAATGAATGCGTCAATTGCTCTTTCGTCAGACACATGCTCAGCCGAGTTTTTGATGATGCTCCACCGCGGGATGTACGTTCTCATCGATTCATCCGACTTCTACTTGCAAGTTCTTAGCTGCTCTTTTGATGCTAGTTTTTTGCAGGTAGATCAAAAATTTCTCACGAACAGGTCTTCGAAAGTTTCCAAGCTATCTATGGATCCCTCTGGCAGCTTCTTCATCCAAGATCTTGCGGCCCCACTAAGGTGGACCTGAATGCTTTAAATAGTTGTTTCTCTTGTTCCACCCATCAACTTTACTGTCTCCAGATAATCGACTAACCAATCCTCTGGATCTTGCAGCCCGTCAAACTTTTTATAGTTGTCGAGTAGCTTGAAGCTAGTGGGCACTCGAGTTTTGCGAACCCTTCGGGTAAAGCATTGGAGTCCGCACAAGTCCTCGTTGATATCTTCCGTTGTTTGGTAACTTTAACGGGTTATGTTTTCTCGACTTCTTTCATCGCGTGCTTTGTCGACTCGAGCCTGAGCTACTGTATTCCTCGCGTCTCCTTCCCTTGGAGCATCTCGAGTTGTTGCCACAATTGGTCGGGGACTGTTTTGTCTTGGGCTGTTTCGACGTGGAGCACTTTCGGGTTGCAGCACCACCACTCTTCCTGCTATTTATTTTGCCCATAACGCCAACTCCTGCCATAGCCGTATGATATAATGACGATCGAGGATCTCCTTGAGGTGTCCTGGATGCCATGAGGAACGCATGTGTCGCCATGTATCCTGCCTCTGGCATTTTCGGGATTATATTTCCCCTCGTATCTATTGACATAAGGACATGAAGAGATTCCGAATTAGGTTCTCTCGTTTGCCTTCGGGTATCCCTGTTAACCGAGACCTTGCTCTTCCACGGGCATCTCTATGATTGTCCGCTGAATTCCTCGAGTGTTGACTCAAGTTAGCGATGCGTTCGCTGGAGGCATCTGCTGCAGCTTTTCTTTCATCGAGTTTTCACTACATTTTTTCTAGCTCGCGTCTTGAACGGCTGAGTTTATATTGATATGCTAGCAGTGCTTGCGGTGAGACTTGTATAGTCATCGGCTCCGTGCCGTCCATGGCTCTTGTGGCTCTATCCCACGATTCCTGCGGCAGCTGTACTTTTTCTCGCGACGCGGTTCCAATATACTTGTTTCCCGTTCCTCGCGTGAGATATGCGGCATCGACGTAAGGATTACCCAAATCATCGAAAGCCTCAGACTCTTAGTTAGCTTCACGACCGGATCCTGTGATTACACAGATCGGATGATATGTTGCTATTGTGTTTTCATCAGACTCAGGGTCGCTGACACCATCATATAGATCGGCGAAGACCTCCCTACTACCAGTAGAGTTGTTGATGTTGATGAAGTCCAAGTTGGTGAAGCTTTGCGAGTCGCTATTGACATGGGCATTACCCTTCGGGTAACTGTTATTGCCCTATCCCGAACGGCCCAAGTGGTGGCCCATGAAGACACTCGATGGCAAGGTGGACTATTACGTCGGTGCCGAAGAAGATTCCTTGAAGAACAAGACGAAGAGACGAAGAATACAAGGAAAGTCTAGAACTAGGGTCCTTTGTAACCTAGTCGTACCCAGAAAGATCTCTCGAGACCTGGCTCCCTATATAAGAGCCAGGAGAGGGGCTGCCGAGGGACACATGCAATCTTAGCAATTTTAGCCACCTTAAGTCCAGAGCTAGGTCCCTGCAGAACTTAGCCTCTCGACGAGATCACAACTGAAAACTTCGGCACCCCATTGTAACCCGATATTTTCATAATCAAGATCAGACAAGCAGGACGTAAGGGTTTTACCTCATTGAGGGCCCCGAACCTGGGTAAATCGCTTTCCCCGCTTGTTTGATAACCAATGTCTCGTGTCAGCCTACAAGATTCCATCTACCCTAAGCCCCAAACGGAGGGCATTGCCGAGGAGTACCCTCGATAGCTATCTTGAGAGAGATCGGTTCCCGTGAACGACCTGAAAGTCATGTCACCGAAAAGATCGGCGCGTACCCAGCCGTTGGCGGGCTTGGTGAAGCATGAGGAATTCGATTCCTTGGCTTACTCGGCCTTCCCGGAGAGTAACTTAGACCTCTTTGCGAGAGGAAGTTCATCATCATCGTCAGAGCTGCTTGAAAAGCAAGGACGTTCATCATGCGAAACAAAGAAGGTTAGTTACGAAGAGAAAAATAGATACTCACAGGTATAAGTCATCTTCGGCAGCAAAAAAGCTTGTTGAACTTTTCGCAGCAGGGGGAGGCGATGCAGTTTCATCGGCATCATCATCTTGTTCGCTGGGACTCGTTTCAGCCGTTGTGATCAAGTCTTCATTTATCCTCCTTCACCGCCTACTCCCGATGAGAACATCGTCTTCGGGGGCTTCGTCCCCTTGGACATTGCTATCCTCGAGGGCGTGCTGAGCATCCTTGGTTTCTTCGGAGTTGTCATCGTCGTCCTCTAGTTCTACACCACTTTCGGGTGTAGGAGGATAACATTGAGCTACGGTGGAAGCCTGTTGACAGGTGAAAAAATTAATAGAAGATCAGAAGACAAAATAACAATAGTAATCAAAGCAAGTGCAGTGAAGATTACCTCAGCCGGAAGGTGCTTGAGATCATATGGAGGGCGAGCCGAATTCAGGACAATGTTGTCCTTGATGCTGAAGCAAGTAAGGCGACGCACCTCGTCGCGGAGTTCATCATCCGACAGGTCGGCTGAGCTGACTCTTGACTTGTCGTCCTTACCAACATACATCCACAGCTGGTGAGGCCGGGACATCAGCGGCTGCACCCGACGCTTTAGGAACAACGAGACTACCTCAGTGCCGCACATCGTTAGGCCTCCTGTGTTCTTTAGGTCTACAACCTAATCGAACAGCTTATCAGCTATAGCACTTTCTTCGGGAGACAAGATGTTTCGCCAGGACTTCTTCGGTTGAGCCACCAGAACGTCTTCAAATGGAGGAAGGTTGGAGCGCCGCCCAGATGATGGGATATCTCGCAGGTAGAACCATTTATGGCGCCAGCCCTGGACGGATTCTTTCATTAGGAAGTTGAAATAATCAACCTCCTTTCTAACGACAAAGCCAACGCCACCAACAACGGGAGGGCCGTTGTTGTCATTATGGCGCTTGACATCGAAGATTTTCCTCCATAAACCCCAGTGGGGATCAATGCCGAGGAAAGCCTCGCATACAGTGATGAAAATGGAGAGATGAAGAATGGAATTCGGGGTCAGCTGCCAGAGCTGGATTCCATAGAAAAAGAGAAGGGAACGAAGAAATTCGTGGGCAGGAAGAGAAAGCCCACGAAACAGGAAGGCGGCAAACATAATAGTGAAGCCTTTAGGAAGCTTTGGGCGAGAAGATGGACCTGGGAGGTGAATGTCATTGTCGGATGATGAGATGAGGCCGAGGGTGCGCAGCTTGTTCACCTCGCGATTGGAAATGGTGGAGGCGCTCCAATCACGGCTGATCTTGCTCGTGCCTGGTGCACTGGTGCCCTTCTTCTTGCCCATGGCGTCCGGAGCTCTTGAGAGAAGGAACAGAGGTGAGAGGAAAGGCTGAGGAAGAAGATGAGCAGTGTGGAAGTGTGAAAAGTAAAAATAATGGGAAGGCCCCTTATTTATAGCATGAGCTGATGGGAAATCGTGGCCATAACTCCGAAGCCATTGTGGGAGGTGGACAGAGATCCAGTCGTACATGTGTCACTCTAAAGAAAACGGAACCGGCGGTCCATTATTCCCACGATGTGCGGAAATCGAGGAGGCGCCTCGGTCAATGCACAAACACTGGTCATTTCCTAAAACTGACCGCGCAGGAGTAGGGTGGGCCTGTCAGGTCACGTCTTGTCAATCAAACCACAACAGTGGTGACGTCATCAGTGATGTCATGAAAGGTGTCGACTCTGATTGAAGCATCCAAGGAAATATTAAAATCATTGAGTGGATCAACTTGAGTCTACGCACGGTTGAAAACATCCGCACGTAGACTCGGGGGGCTACTCCCATCGGGAGCGCTGGACATGCACCCGATAAATTTAGACTCGAAGAAAAGATCGAATCGTTTGGCTCAAGTCTACACCCGGTTGCAAGCACCCGTGCCCAGACTCGGGGCTACTCCCATCGGGAGCGCCGATTGCACACCCGAAAAACTTTTTTGCACTCCAGGATCATGCCCGGGGATTTGATTCTGTGTAGAGTAGCGTTGTTTTGCCATCGACAGTTAACCAGCAAAGCTGGACACATTACTCGATATCCTTTACGCATTAAACCTTACTTGAAAAATTGAAGCCCCGATGCAAATGTATCGGTTGACTTATGACGACCTGGAGAAAGCTTCGGTAGAAGAAGACATTCGAGTGTCACAACTTGAGTCTACGCACGGATTGCAAGCATCCGTACCTAGACTCGGGGGCTACTCCCATCGGGAGCTGGACGCGCACCCGATAGAAGGAGATGATGCTGCTACAAGGAGGACAAGATTTATCAGGAGATGATAACATTAGTGGAGGCATGCTTTAGTCTCTACCCGAAATATCTTCGGCTAGACACTCGAGGGCCACTGACGTGGGCATTACCCTTCGGGTAACTGTTATTGCCCTATCCCGAACGGCCCAACTGGAGGCCCATGAAGACACTCGATGGCAAGGTGGACTACTACGTCAGTGCCGAAGAAGATTCCTTGAAGAACAAGACGAAGAGATGAAGAATACAAGGAAAATCTAGAACTAGGGTCCTTTGTAACCTAATCGTACCCGGATAGATCTCTCGAGACCTGGCTCCCTATATAAGAGCCAGGAGAGGGTCTGCCGAGGGACACACGCAATCTTAGCAATTTTAGCCACCTTAAGTCCAGAGCTAGGTCCCTGTAGAACTTAGTCTCTCGACGAGATCACAGCCGAAACCTTCGACACCCCATTGTAACCCGATATTTTCATAATCAAGATCAGACAAGCAGGACATAAGGGTTTTACCTCATCGAGGGCCCCGAACCTGGGTAAATCGCTTTCTCCGCTTGTTTGATAACCGATGTCTCGTGTCAGCCTACAGGATTTCATCTACCCTAAGCCCCAAACGGAGGGCATTTTCGAGGAGTACCCTCGACAGCTATCTTGAGAGAGATCGGTTCCCGTGAACGACCTGAAAGTCATGTCACCGAAAAGATCGGCGAGTACCCAGCCGTTGGCGGGCTTGGTGAAGCATGAGGACGAAACTTCCTTGTCGCCTGACTCGACAGATGATGTTGACGATCCCGAGTAATCGGGCTCGACCGCGAACAATCCCGAAAAAATCAATGCCGCCTGATGATGCGATCCTTCTTTCCCGATGAGGAAGCGGAAGCTCCCGAAAATCATCTCCTTTGGCTCCTCCAGATCGACATATGCATGCAAACGGGTGGGGGGGGGGGGGTGAGGAACAAAATCTGTGAGATCAGGTTGGACTCATTTACCTCCGTCCATCACGTTGCTTGCTATTGACGATGTTGTTGACGATGCCATCGAGATCAAGACCTTGCGACCTCCAACTCCCACATACGGCGTCAATTGACAAGGGATTAACTTGTCAATGCCTACATGTTGTAGACTTAGGGTTTCATAAGAAGTAGAGGGCAAGTAGATCTCGAAGGTTCAGCCGAACAAAGGTGGTCAACTCGAAATTACAGTGGCCAGGGTTACAATGGTTCAATCCTTTCCTCATCCCTCCGCTTCCCCTTTATATAGGAGGCGAAGCCAATACTTTTCCGTGTCGTACAAATTACAAATAGTTGAGCCGCATTGGGCTTTTTCCTATATTGATACAAATTTCCTATCACAAAAAAACTTTCATAACCCCAAAGCCTTCAAACTTCTGGGCCTGCAAAGTTTCGAGTCCATGGGCCTCGTACTTTCTCATACACCCATGGTACTTATTCGACATGCATGTTAGGCATACCTATGTTCGTTGCTAGCAAAGTAGCTTAGGTCAAAGTTCCTCCATCTTGTCGTTTCTCATTATATATGAGTTGTTTGATTTGCAGTGCAATTGTTGTCACGTCTACTCTATTTGTATGTGTTGTGGTGTTCTTCATGCCAAGCTTCATCTATTCGATGTGTCTGTTATCACCGGATTTTGGCCAAATCAGGAGATGGGCCGTGATTGAGATGGGCTTAGAGGATATGCACATAATATGTTTCTGAATCGGCCTTGTACGAGAGTTTGGGCTAGATTGCCCGTGTATCTGTACATTATGGTAGATTACGTTTAAGTTTAGAATTAAGAGATATAGTTTAGTTCGTACACAGTTAGGTTTATTCCAAAGATAGAAAGTCCACGGACTATAAATATGTACCTAGGGTTATTGAGAAAGGACGACGATCACGTTCACAACAAACCCATCTAGGCGCATCGCCACCCCTTGTTTCGAGGGTTTCTTCCGGGTAAGCGCCATGCTGCCCAGATCGCATCTTGCGATCTCAGCAGTATCAGTTTATTCGTTGTTTTGTGTTGCTCGTACTGAAGCCTTGTTGATGGCGAGTAACACCATTATCATAGATGTGTTAGGGCTAACATCGATACTTTTCCGGTATGTTTGCTTAGTTACGCTGCCCCTACATGTCTAGCTGCCTTTGCACCTATCTTAGGTGTAAGGGCAGCATCTTGCTTAGTCTTTATTTAGTAGATTTGATCTGTGATGGTTGTTCCTTGTTCTCCAAGGATTAGTTTGATATCCGCATGGTTAGGCCTTACAAACGGGTTGAACGATCTAGTAGTGCGTAAGGTATGGTTTTCCGATCCAAGATGAGTTGTTCCGGGAATGGACTTCGTGTTGGTTTTTAGGCCTTTTTAGGACTAGTTTTCTATTATCTTTCGTATCTACCAGGCTCAACTACGTGTAGGATGTTCCAGTTATGCGGTGAAAACCCTAGACTGTCGTAGATTGATTTAACTTAGTATTGATCAAGCAGGACGCCATGTTATCGTAGATCCAATATGAACCATGAGTCGATCGGCTCCTTGAGCCGATTCACAGGGTAGCCTGAGAGCCGATCGAGGCTCGGATTTAATGTTTACGTGTCTGCCATGCAGGAAACTAGTCGAAGCAATCCATCACCTTCCTGACCAGGTATAGGTCAGGTGGCACGCCCTCGCAACAACCAGGACGTGTGCCGGAGTTTTGCGGGCCGTTGCCCGAGGGACCAGGGCCCACCAGCAGTTCTGGGAGCCTCCCGGCTCTTCGTGTTGCTCGTCGCTGCTCGCCGGTGGGTTTTGGCAGGCAACACATTCTGGCACGCCCGGTGGGACCTTCTACAAAGAATCGCGTCAACATCTACAAAGAATCGCGTCAACATCTGCAGCTGAGATGGCGGAAGCACCAATCACGTACGAAGAGCTGCCTGAGGAGCACAAGAAGAAGTATGATGAGATTAAAGCAGTCTTCGAAGCCGATCTCATCGGCTCTTTCGAGAGGACCCGTAAACATGGCATCAGGTGGAAAGGGTTCTCACCCGAAGGCGCTCTCGATGAAGTAGATCTGTCTATCCCTTCGGAGGAACGCACCAGAGCTCTGCGCCAGGAAGTTAATTACATGGTGGCTCATTCTCTACACCGTCATTCTGAGAGCTTGGTGAACGCATTCGAGCGCATTGCGATTCGCGTGGTTCAGGAAATCATGAAGCATCAGTACTCTCCGTCAGGACCTGCCCTAGGGACTCACCAGGGAGAAATACCGTTCCAGACCAGACCACAGCTGCCATTCTCGCTTGCAGCTCCAGAGCCGCCGGGTTCACCGGCATACATCGTCTACAAGATTGGAGGCGATCCTGGTGATTACCAGTTCCTGCATGAACCACCTAAAGAAATCCCGCATGGATACGTGTGCACGTACGTGCCGGACTGCAATAACTTGGCGCGCACGAACCAGATTGCAGCAGGAGGGGGTTCTGGAGCGGACGCCGATAAACAGGCGTGGCTAGCTAAATATGCCACCGGAATGAGTCATGAAAGCTCAACCCCTGCAGCTCATACCGTGGATCAAATCAGTACAATCTTGAGAGACCAGTTCGGCATCGTGCCAAAGAGGAGAACAGTCGGCTATTCCAAGCCGTACCCCAACGAATATGATTTGATTCCGCTGCCGCCCAAGTATCGGCTCCCTGAGTTCTCAAAGTTTAATGGATCAGAAGGGTCTAGCTCAATCGAGCATGTGAGCCGATATTTGGCACAGTTGGGCATGATTTCAGCATCAGACCCGTTGCGTGTGAGGTTTTTCGTGCAATCTCTCACAGGACCAGCTTTTGGGTGGTACACCTCGTTGCCACCAGATTCAGTCCGGACGTGGAAGCAACTGGAAGAGCAGTCTCATGTTCAGTATCACTCAGAAGCTACCGAGGCTGGCATTGCCGATCTGGCGCAGGTGCGGCAGAAGCGGAGAGAGATGGTGTCAGAATACATTCAGCATTTCAGGACTGTCAAGAACCGATGTTATTCGGTTCGTTTAACGGAGAAAGAAGCAGTCTATCTGGCAGCGTTGGGTCTCGCGGCGCCGATCAAGGATCTGACTTTCCAAGTGGAATACAATTCACTGGCGCAAATGGCCCAGAAATTAACATTGTATGAGCAGCGCCACCCAGAATTGTACCAAGAAAAGTTCAAACGCCCGATAGGCCTGGTCGAGACAGAAGAAGTTGAAGACTCTGCAAAAGACCAGGAAGTAGCCGTAGCTGAATGGGCTCGGGGGGCAAATCCCGTGTCCTGCAAATGGGTGAAACAACAAGGGCCTGCAAAAGGGTTTGACTTCGATGTAAGCAAAGCTGAGCAGATATTCGATTTATTGCTTAAGGAAAAACAGCTGAAGTTACCCGAAGGCCATTAAATCCCTACGGCGCAAGAAATGAACGGGAGACCGTACTGCAAGTGGCATCACTCGTTCACCCATGTCACCAATGACTGCAAAGAGTTGCGTCGGCAGATCCAAACGGCGATAGAACAAGGCCGTTTAATCTTTGGTCAGTTTGCCATGAAAGTGGACACGCAACCGTTTCCTGGCATCAACATGGTGGAACTCAATCACTCCATGAGGCGTCAGCTAGATTTCTCGTTCGATGTTAACATGGCAGGGCCTGTATACCACCATGGCAGGGATAAAGAAGAAATCAATCACTCCCGTGGCAAGGAAAAGGAGGAAGCCGGCCCACGTGACCGGCCACGATATGATGATAGACGGTACATCACCGAGGAGCAAGTGAGAAACGTGCGGTATCAACGACCACTCTCCGCGCATCTCCTTAACAAATATGAGCGTCAGTACGACCGACGCCGGCGGTACAACGTAGATGACGAGAGATATCGTCGGTCTGACGAAGACAACAGAAAATATCGTCGGTATGATAGAGACGACGAAGAATATGAGCGCCGCGCTAAGGGGAAGCCAAGAGAGCAGGAAGACATGAACAAACACTGGGATTGTCCTTTCTTTAAGCACTGCTGGGATTCAGGAATGAGCCGATTGCCTACAATCGACAACTGCCCGGAATGTAGACAGCAGAAGGAGGACACCGGTGAGGTTTCAGTGTTCAAGCGTCTAGGGCCTCTCCCATCTCAGAACAGACGAGCTGAATCATCTCGGGAGGAAGATTTCGAAGAGTCAGAAGATGAAGAAGAAGATAGATACCACCGGCCAAGGTGGTGCCCTGATGGACTCAGTCACTCCCAAAAGCGTAGGGTTCAGCGGCTACGTAGCTTGGAGGAAGCCGAGGCGCAATACCTGCACACGTTGAGGAAAGCGCAGCCCCATCTGGCCGTGAAAATTCAGCAAACTTTGGACGCGGAGAGTCGTCCACAGAAGAAAGAATGGCGCCCCAAAAAAATGAAAGCCGATGAGATGGCATCGGCTGGCACAAATATGGTGTTCATACTTCCGCCGAAGTTTTGTGCTCCAAGAACCGAAGAAGCGTCGGTAGCACAGTTTGACTGCGGCCCACGGCCAGTTATCTTTGAAAAGCCATGAGAGAAGAGTTACAAACATTTGAAAGCCCTGTACCTAAAAGGTTATATCAACGGGCAGCCTGTCAGCAAGATGTTGGTTGACACGGGAGCGGCAGTCAATATAATGCCATACTCCATGCTCCGGCGTTTGGGACGTTCTAACGCGGATCTGATCAAAACCAACGTCACGCTAAGCGACTTCAACGGCCAAGCATCAGAGACGCAAGACGTTCTGAACGTGGATCTAACCGTGGCCGGAAAACCATCCCTACATCATTCTTCTTCATCGACAGCAAAAGCACCTACGCTGTCCTGCTAGGGAGGGATTGGATCCACGCCAACTGCTGCATTCCATCCACAATGCACCAATGCCTGATACAGTGGGATGGAGATGAAGTGGAGGTCGTTCATGCAGATGACTCGGTCGAGATATCGATAGCTGGCATGAATATTTGGGACGCAGACGACCAAGAGCCGATCTCGGGAGTCAGTTTGGACGGCTGTGAGCGCATCGAAGCTACAAAAAACGGGGTGAGGCTGGTCTTATCCACCGGCCTGACAGAGTAGCAGGAGCAAAGTCATTGGACGTACGTGGAAAGGCCGATCCCTGCGATCGGCCCCAAAAAATAAAAAGCAATGATCTCACCTCAAGCATGTCACGTAGTCGTAGTAGCAGGACTCCTTCCCGTAGTAGAGCACGAACAAGTTGTAAACCTTCATTGAGCAATGCAATCAAAAAGGGGGCCGATTCCAGCAATCGGCCCAAATTATCCTCACCATACGTTTTGCCTGTGTTCAGCATCGATCTAGCAGGCGACGGAAAGCTAGGGTATGGGTTTACATCGGCTGATGAGCTAGAAGAGATTGACATTGGTCCTGGGGATAAGCCACGACCAACATTTATCAGCAAAAAGTTAGATCCGCGTCTGAGGGGCCTGATGATAGCTCTGTTGAAAGAATACCCAGATTGCTTTGCCTGGGATTACACAGAGATGCCTGGGTTAGACAGGAGCATCATTGAGCATCGGCTCCCTCTTAAGAAAGGATTTCGGCCGTTCCAGCAGCGAGCACGACAGATGAAGGCCGAAATTTTAGAAGAAGTCAAGAAAGAGATCGAGAAAATGTTGAACGCCGGATTCATCAGGCCATGCAGGTATGCTGAGTGGATTTCTAGTATCGTACCTGTACAGAAAAAGGATGGCCGATGGCGCGTCGCCATAGATTTTCGGGATCTCAATAGAGCCACTCCAAAGGATGAGTATCCAATGCCGGTAGCAGAGACATTGATCAATGCAGCTGCTGGTCATAAGGTTTTAAGTTTCATGGATGGCAATGCCGGCTACAACCAGATTTTTATGGCTCCAGAAGATATACACAAGACTGCATTCAGTGTACCAGGTTCGGTGGGTCTGTTTGAATATGTAGTCATGACATTTGGACTGAAAAATGCCGGCGCAACATACCAAAGAGCCATGAATTACATCTTTCATGATCTGATCGGCAAGTTGGTGGAGATATACATTGATGACGTGGTAGTCAAGTCTATCTCAGTAGAAGGACACTTGGAGGATTTGCGACGCATCCTGGACCGGACTAGAAAATTCGGGCTAAGAATGAATCCAAAGAAGTGTGCTTTTGGTGTAACGGCCGGTCAATTCTTGGGTTTCTTGGTTCATGAACGCGGAATTGAGATCGGCTTGAAAAGTCAGGAGGCAGTGCGAACAATGCAGCCACCTACCACGAAGAAGGAACTCCAGTGTCTCATCGGCAAAATCAACTTCGTCAGAAGGTTCATCTCCAATCTGTCAGGGCGAATCGAGCCGTTCATGGGGTTGCTAAAAATTAAATCTGATGAGGAGTTTCGCTGGGGGGCAGAGCAACAACGAGCATTTGACGAGATTAAAGAATATCTAACAAAGCCACCTGTGTTGGTTCCGCCCCAGCAAGACAGACCATTCTATATTTACTTGTCCGTAGCTGACACTTCCATCGCCTCAGTGGTGGTGCAACTTTCTGATGGTCTGGAGAGAGTTGCTTTCTACCTCAGCAGAAGGATGTTGGATGCAGAAACTAGGTACCCTGAGATCGAGAAGTTGTGCCTCTGCCTATTTTTTACCTGCACCAAGCTTCGTCACATCTTTCTGTCAGCGGAAATTGTCATCATATGCAAATCAGATGTCATCAAACATATGCTGTCGGCTCCTGTGTTGAAAGTCCGACTCGGTAAGTGGATGTTTGCACTATCAGAATTTGACCTCCGGTATCAGCCTGCGAAAGCCGTCAAGGGACAGGCGTTAGCCGATCTCATTACTGAATGAATCAACACTGATATAGCAGCACTGTCTGTGCGTGCATGGGCCATGTTTTTCGATGGAGCGGCTTGTGATGATGGTTGCGGCATCGGCATTCTACTCGTGTCGCCCCGGGGGGCAACATATTCCTTCTCCATCAGGCTACCTACCCCTTGCACCAACAATGTCGCTGAGTATGAAGCAATACGCAAGGGAATGGAGTTGCTTATAGAAGCCGGGGCAGAAGCAGTGGAACTTTTTGGAGACTCAAAATTGGTGATTTCCCAACTCACAGAGGAATACAAGTGTGAGAGCGAGTCGCTCTTCCCATTATGGATGCAATGCCGTGAGTTGATGGCACAATTTAGGTACATAAACTTCAATTGGATCCCGAGGTCACAAAATACCGAGGCGAACGATCTCGCCCAGATAGCGTCAGGCTACAAGGACGTAGCAGATGGAGCCGATGTCCAGGTACAGTTCCTGGAACTGGATGACTGGAGAGCCGATATCTTCAATTACTTGAAAGATCCGGCTCGGGGGGCACCTAAACGGATAAGGTATAAGGCCATGAAATATGTCCTTATAGGAGATGACATGTTCTACAGGACTTTGGAAGGGTTACTTCTCAAATGTCTGGGACCAGCCGAGTCAAATCGGCTCTTACACGAGGTACACGAAGGCGCCTGTGGAACTCACCAATCGGCTCATAAGATGAAATGGCTGATCAGGCGATCGGGGTTTTATTGGCCCACCATGCTTGAGGATTGTTTTAAGTACTATAAAGGGTGTCAAGCGTGTCAGATGTTTGGGAAAATTCAGACGGTACCCGCATCAGCGATGAACCCCATCATCAAGCCTTGTCCATTTCGAGGTTGGGGCATGGATATGATCGGCAAAATCAATCCTCCATCAAGCAAAGGCCACGTGTGGATTTTGGCCATTACAGATTACTTCACTAAATGGGTGGAGGCCGTCCCTATGAAGTCAGTGAAATCGGAAGATGTTATCAATTTTGTGAAAGAACATGTCATTAAAAGATTCGGGATTCCCCAGACTATCACGACCGATGGAGGTTCGGTCTTCATTTCTAAAGAGTTTAGAAAGTTCTGCGAGGACATGGGAATTAAGTTGATCCGGTCATCTCCATACTATGCTCAAGCAAATGGGCAAGCTGAAGCGTCCAACCAGAGCCTTATCAAGCTGATTAAGAGGAAAGTCGACGAGCACCCTAGACGTTGGCACGAAGTACTGTCAGAGGCTTTGTGGGCTTATCGCATGTCATGTCATGGAGAAATAAAAACCTCACCATACCATCTGGTCCATGGACAAGAAGCCGTATTGCCCTGGGAGATTACGGCTGGGTCGAGACGTATTACGTTTCAGAATGATTTAACAACTGAAGAATATGCAGCCCTGATGAGTGATAGCATTGAGGATCTAACGGAACTCAGACTTTGGTCGCTTGAGAAAATTAAAGAGAACAAAGCCAAGGTAGCTCGCGCATATAATAAGAAGGTGAGACCAAAGGAGTTCCACGTTGGTGATCTGGTATGGGAAGCTGTATTGCCATTGGGGACTAAGGATGCAGTATATGGTAAATGGTCTCCAAATTGGCACGGGCCGTACAGAGTTGACCAAGTTTTAAAGGGTAACGCATACATGCTCGAGGAGCTGAACGGTGTTAAATTCCCAGTGGCCGTCAATGGTCAGCATCTCAAGAAATATTTCCCAAGCATGTGGGATGACGGACAATGAAATATGGGGGCCGATGCATGGAATCGGCCAGTAAAAATATACATACAAAGCACAGCCGATGCATAGACATCGACTTTAGAAAAAAATATACAAAGCAACAGGACGCAAAGTACAGCCGATGCACAGACATCGACTTCAGACTAAAAAGCCGATGCACAGTCATCGACTCTAGAGGTACAAACTGTTACATAGATAGACTCTACTGAAGGAATGCCTCGAAGGCACGGAGGGCGTCAGCACGGACACGATCCACCTCGGCGATCTCGGCCTCGTCATCTTTGTCCTCGCCCGTCACCAACTGTTTGTTCAAGGCACGTATTTCTGCCAGATCAGTTTTCAGTTGAGCTTTGAGGCCTTCTGCTTCCTCTTGGGAGCGGGCAATAAGAGCTTCCTTATCGTGAATAAGCTGTTTGGTTGCCCGGACCCTCTCTTCAAGGTCCTCCAATTCCTGTCGCAAGGTCTCAAGTTCGGCGGTGCTGACAGAGGTGTCAGTTTTGGCATCTAAGGCTGCCTTTTTCTCATTGAGCCACTGACATTTGTTTGCAATATCGGCTTTCAACGGAAGTTGGGCGTGGCGTAGGTCGATTCTCTGACGAGCCAACTTCACCCTTGATCTGTAGGCACACAAAGCCACAACTGGCCAGAGTTTCACCTGCAACGTTACCGGGAGGTGGGGCTGGATTTCTTCAAGAATGCTCTTCACTTCCTCGGGGTCTTCGACCAACGTCTCGATCGGGGAGGAAAGCAGGGCTTTGAGACGCTGGAATTGACCAAGGATAGCGTTGGGTCCTGGTTCGTCGCATGCCGTAGAAGGAGCTGGTTCGATGGATTCAGGATCGAACGATAGTAAGCCCGAGAGGTCATAACCCTGACAAACAGAAGCAGCGTCAGTATGCAGCAAAAGGGAAGGGTAAGCCAAACGAAAGGAGTATACCTCTCCTAAGACCAGGGGAGAGCCGATGATGAAGTAATCGGTTCTTGTGTTTCTGCTGTGGGCTTGGCCAAGTGGGCAACCTTGTCTACGACACCTTTAGAGGTTGCTAGATCCAGGTTTGCGGAGGGCATCAGTACTTCCTCGGCTCCCCCACTAGAAGTGTCATCAGTCTGCAAAGGAGTGGTTAGCCGATGCGAGCAGCGATGGGTTAGCATGAAATATGAGCCGCGGAGAGTATGGAGGGTAATTACATTTGAAGCCTCTTGGTTTGATGAAGGGGCTTGCGGTTCCTTTCGAGCTCTCTTGATGCATCAGCTCTTTGTGCGTAGACCGCCCTGCCCTGCTTTGATTGGAGCTTGGGGGGCAGCAGGTTCAGGAACTGACCTTTTCCTGGAAGCCGATGGTAGCAAATCTGGTTGGCTCTGCGTGGTGGTTTTCCCAGAGTTGCCCAAGCTCGAATCCCCTCGACTGGATTGTGTTTCCTCGCTGGAGTTGTCTTCAGTGGAGGCATATAAAAGAAGAGTTAGTAAGCACAAGCATGTTTGCAGAAGCCTATAAGGATAGATGAAATCAGTCAAGGCATGGATCAACATACGTGCAAGCTCTCTTGATCAGGAGAAGGAATCCGGCACTTCAAAGTTTTCCTGGCAGCTACTTTCCTCACCGCTGTTCTCGCTTTGACTGGGGCTCGGGGGGCAGCTGGCCCAGGAGATACTTTGCTCTTGGAAGCCGATTTTGGTGAAATCGGCTGGCTCTGCATCACAACCTTTTTCAAGGGTTGCGAGCTTTTGCAGAAGAGGACCACCGGAGCTGGTGGGAAGAATTCAAAGGGGGAGCCGTCATCTTGTGCAGGTTCTGGACCATCTTGTTGCTGCAAAGAGACAGAGAAAGGTTATAAAAATCATTGTAAGCCACTTCAAGAAAATTTGCGAGTGGTGGTACCTGTTCTGCAGGGATATCATATTCAGCATCAAGTTGTTTCAGCAACGGTCCCAGAGCTCTCCTGAAGGCATGAGTTTTCCACATTGACCACTAGGTATCAAAACCATCGGTTGATGAGGTGAAAGAGAGGTTGTTAGGGACTGGGATGGCTAGAGCATCAAAGAAGGAGTAGCACCTCTTACCGGTGAGGACATCGGGCAAATCAGCTCTGCTTTCTGTCAAGTGGTGGAGGAAGAAGTGGGGAGACACCTGCCCAAGACCAAACTGCCGGGCTGCTATGACCGGCTGATAGGACTCATAACCAGGTTTGATGATTCTGTTTGAGGTGCTCATGCCAACCGGAAGGAAGCAGGGACGGATCATGGTGGAATACAATTGCCGGGTGTGTCGGGGGGAACACCCCGGATAGGGCAATGGACGTGGAGCAGCCGGCTGGCCACCGGCCGGCTCGCGGCAAAGGCCGGCTGAGGAGCAGCCGGCTGGCGCCGTGGCCGGCTGGTCCGGAAGCCGGTTGGCTCTAGGTCCTAGTCGGCCTGGCTGCGGCCACCAATGCTGTAGCTGGGCCGGCTTCTACAAGCCATATCCGACTGGGGTTTGTACCTCAGACCGACTCGAGGCTGGCGAGTCTTGCACTGGAAGGAACCGGGTTGGTGATCCGGGTTCCCAAAGTCCACGCTGACTCCATCTTCCGTAAAGCGCGGGGCACTGTGGAGCAATAGTGCCACGCGCCGGACAGGCCGTCAGGGCTTACGACGATCCGTACTGGCTACAGTGGCTGACGGAGACAGGGACACCTCCTCTCCATACCGCTGACCGTGGCAGTCGGATGGGACAGGCCACGATGCCTCAACCACTCCTGACGTCACTGCCTCGGGAAGGAGCGGAAGCCGGAGCCGGCCAAGCCGGCCAGTAAACTATAGGGTCTTATATGTAAAGTGCCGGTGCCTATATAAGCCGCACTACCCCCTCTCGTGCAGGGGATCGATCATTTATTACTTTCACCCACCTACAGAGCTGCCCTGTGAGAGAGACCATCGTCTCCCTTAGCCTCTCAGGAGCAGCCGGACACAGCTCTAGGAGCACCATTGTATCGTGTGATCATCATATACACTCATAGCAGGAGTAGAGGTTTTACCTCCATCGGAGGGCCTCGAACCTGGGTACGTCGCCGTGTCGCTCGTGCCCATACCCGCATCCGGATACCGCCGTGAGATCCCTCAGGAACCACTTCGATTAGCCACCCTATGGCATATGCCGTGACGATACCACGACATTTGGCGCCCACCGTGGGGCCTTCAGCATCCTCGGCCGGTGTCTTCATCCGGACGGGCCTCACCATCACCACCGGCGAGCGAGTCGCTTCAGTGCTTGATCCGGAGATTCGGCTCCCTCAATCGCGCCGGGCCGACAACGCTGGCTGCTTCGCTGACCGCCCTTTCCCAGCCGGCGGCAGCGTCATCTCCTTCGGCGGCTTCGACGTCTACGTCGCCACCGTCGCACCGCCACGTTACCCGCGGCAGGTGCTGCGCTGCGCTAGCCCTCCTCCGCGAGCCGGCAGCAGCGCTCCCGCCGGCCCCGCCGTCGTGCAAGTCATGATGGCTGGCGATGAGCTCCCCACCAAGAACCCGCGCATGCGCGGCCCCAACTTGGAGCGCAACATCGACCCCAACGCCTCCGGCTCAGGCCCGAAAGCGCCACCACCACCGTCCCGGCTGGATACAGTCCGGGCAAAACTGAGCACCCCGCTCACGCCTGGTGCAGACCCCACCGCCATCGAGGCGGACTTGGTGGTGCACCGCCGCCTCCTCCTCAAGCAAACCGAAGAACTGGCTGCTGCTAAGCGCCGATGGAGATCACCCGGCGCGAATACAACCGCGCCCACGGCCTCACCTGTGCGGCGACGAGCCAAGCCGAGCCGGCCATATCCGCCGCAGGGGCCGCGACCTTGGCGCTGAGATCGCCCGCGACGGCGCTCCTTCGCCGGCTCCGTCCGCGGAGCTCCCCGTCTACAACACCCCCGACAAGAACGTGCGCGCGGCAGAAGCCGCCGCGGAAGAGCTGAACCGCCTCGAAGGCGAAGAGTTACGCCGCTGCACTGTGCGGGTGACCGAGCTGCTCAATGCAGCCAACAGCAGATCGCCGACCCTGTGTATGTCAATGCCACCAGAGCTTCTCACGCTCGTGGAGCTGCAGGCAACGACAGGGAAGGCGCTGTGGACACGGCCGAGTCCGCCTCCCCAACACCAAGCCGGCACCCTGACGCCCGGGCCACGCATGCACGCTCGGGCCGGCCACGCCCCCCGCCGCGCGGCAGCAGCCGCAGCCGGCCCCCTCCGAGCCGGAACCAGGAGCAAGGCTCCGGGCCCCGCCGTCATCACCGGCCGGCTCCAGAAGCAAGCGGCGCGCGCCAGCCGGCACACTCCCGGCTGGGCCCGCGCATCGAGCCCACCGACGCCCGGGACCGCCTCGACCGGCTGGTTCAATCCCGCATCGCGGAAGAAGAGGGGCCAGCCGGCCCAAAATGCTTCGGGCCGCGGATCCTCAACGAGCCCATGGTCGACGGCTTTCAGCTCCCGCGCGACACCCCCAAGTACGACGGCACCGCCAAGCCGGAAGACTGGCTGCTGGACTACTCCACGGCAGTCGGCATCGCCAAGGGCAACAAGCGCTGGGCTGTGCGCTACTCCCCCCTCATGCTACTCGGCTCCGCCCGAACGTGGCTCAACAACCTGCCAGCCGGCAGCATAAACGGCTGGCTGGACTTCGAAGCCGCCTTCATCAGCAACTTCACCGGCACTTATCGCCGGCCGGGTCGCCCTCAACAGCTTGAGATGTGCAAGCAGGGCCCGGACGAGACGGATCGCGCGTACCTGACGCGCTGGTGCGAGATGCGCAACTCTTGCGAGGGCGTGCACGAGATGCAGGCCATCAGCTTCTTCATGGGAGGCTGTCGGCCCAACACCATGCTGTGGCACAAGTTGCGCCGCAGTGACCCCAAGTCGATGGTCGCTTTGATGGCCATCGCCGACAAGTACGCGCTGGCTGAGGAAGCCGGCAAGGCGCCGGCTGACGTTTCGCCGCCCCCACCGTAAGGGACAACAACAAGCCGGCTGAGGGCGCCGCACGGCAGCCGGCGGGACAACTACCGCGGCAAGCGTCACAGCGACCAGCCGGATCCGCCGACGGGTTCGCCCACGTAGCCGCCGTGGCGCACAACGCGCAGTGCGGCAGCCGCCGCCAAGCAAGACCGGCAAAGTGGAAGCCGAAGTATACCTTCGAGCAGATGCTCGACTCGCCGTGCAAGTACCACAGCGGCAAGAACCCCTCCAACCACACCACCCGCGATCGCCACTTCATGAAGCGGCCGACAAGCGGTGAACCTCTACCGCCTCCCCTCGCCCCCACCAGCCGGCGTGCCGGGTGGCCAAGCCGGCGCAGAGAACGCCAACCTCGAGCACCACGAGGCTAACCAAGTGCACCATGGCGGCCGATATCTGGCCGAAGACGCCACCTACATCATCTTCACCTCCGAGCCCGAGGACAGGACGAGCCAAGAGCGCCGTTCCTCGAGGTCAACGCGGTCATACCGCCGGTCCCCGCACCTAAACCGGTCGAGCAGGCCATCACCTTTGATCGCCGCGACACACCGGCTGTCCCGCCGAAGCCGGGCAGCTACGCCATGGTCCTCGACCCCACCATCGGCACAACCCGGCGCAGCGTGCGTTTTTCGCGCGTCCTCATCGACGGCGGCAGCAGCATCAACATCCTCTACCGCGACACCGCCCGCAAGCTGGGCATCCAGGAGGCCGAGTTGCGCCCCACCCCCACCGTCTTCCATGGCATCGTGCCAGGCCATTGCTGCCAGCCGATCGGCCGGATCACGCTGGAGGTGATGTTCGGAAAGCCGGATCACTTCCGCACCGAGAGAATCGAGTTCGAGGTGGTGGACCTCGTGAGTCCCTACCACGCGCTCCTGGGCAGGCCGGCCCTGACCAAGTTCATGGCGGTGCCCCACTATGGGTACCGGAACAGGAAGCTGCCGGGCCCCAAGGGGGTCATCACCGTCGCCGGCGACTATCGCCGCTCCATGGATCGCGCCACGCAGAGCTCCAAGATGGCCCAGACGCTGGTCATCGCCACCGAGAAGCAGCTCATCCACGACGCCGTCGCCCTCGCCAAAGCCACGCAGACAGACATGCCGGCTGCGGGCAACCCGGCTGGGACGACTCACTTCCAGCCGGCCGACAACACCAAGAAGATCCTGCTGGACCCGGTGCAGCCGGACAAGTTCGTCACCATCGGTGCCGGCTTGAACAAGAAATAGGAAAGCGAGCTCACCAGCTTCCTCCGTGAGAATCGGGACATCTTCGCATGGACTCCAAGAGACATGCCGGGTGTGCCGAGGGAGTTGGCTGAGCACCACCTCCACGTCCGGCCTGAAGCCAAGCCGGTGAAGCAGCCCCTCACGCGCTTCGCCGAAGAACGAAGGAAGGCCAACGGTGAAGAAATCGCCCGGCTCCTAGCTGCCGGCTTCATCATGGAAGTGCTGCACCCGGACTGGTTGGCGAACCCGGTCCTGGTTTTGAAGAAGAACGGCTCCTGGCGCATGTGTATCGACTACACCAGCCTGAACAAGGCGTGCCCAAAGGATCCCTTTCCCCTGCCGCGCATAGATCAAGTCATAGACTCGATCGCCGGCTGCGAACCGTTGTCTTTCCTAGATGCCTATTCAGGCTACCACCAGATTCCTTTGAATCCGGATGATCAAATAAAGACTTCGTTCATTACCCCGTATGGGGCTTACTGCTACATGACTATGCCGTTCGGCTTGAAAAATGCAGGCGCCACCTACCAAAGGTGCATGCAAAAATGCTTGCAGGATCAAATCGGCAGAAACGTTCACGCATATGTGGATGATGTCGTTGTAAAGACCAAGGAGACGACTACCCTCCTTGATGACCTGAGAGAAACCTTCACCAATCTGAGAAGATTCCGGATGAAGCTCAACCCGGCCAAGTGCACATTCGGCGTGCCGTCTGGCCAGCTCCTTGGCTACCTCGTCTCTCGCCGAGGGATCGAAGCCAACCCGGACAAGATCAGTGCCCTGGAGAAGATGGAACTGCCGCAGTGCCTCAAGGACGTCCGTAAGTTTGCCGGCTGCCTGGCTTCCTTGAGCCGCTTCGTCAGCCGGCTGGGGGAGAAGGCAATCGCCTCGTATCAATTGATGAGGAAGGCGGACAAATTCATCTGGTCACCGCAGCGGATGAAGCTTTCCGTGACTTGAAGCGCGTGCTCTCAACCGCACCAATCCTTGCAACGCCGGGTTCAATGGAGCCGATGCTGTTGTACATCGCAGCCACCAACCGAGTGGTTAGCGTTGTCCTGGTGGTGGAGCGCAAAGAAGCTGACAACAGGAGCAGCTGGTTCAGCGCCCGCCTATTACCTTAGCGAAGTGCTCTCCCAAATCGAAACAAAATTACCCCCACTACCGTAAGGTCACCTACGGCGTCTACATGGCGGCCAAGAAGCTCAAGCACTACTTCCAAGAGCACCCCATCAGGGTGGTTGCCACAGCGCCCTTGGCGGAAATCATCGGCAGCAAGGATGCCAACGGCCGGGTTGCCAAGTGGGCCCCGGAGCTAGCCGCCCACACCATCCTCTACGAGCCACGCACAGCCATCAAGTCGCAGATCCTAGCCGACTTCTTCGTCGACCGGGCTGAGATGCAAGCACTGCCGCCCGTGCCGGATTCCACACACCGGAAGATGCACTTCGACGGCTCGAAGATGCGCAATGGTTTGGGAGCCGGCATCGTCATCACCTCTCCTAAGGGAGACCGGCCGGACTACGACCCGCAGATCCACTTCGCCGCATCCCCCCAGCTGGCGGACTAGGAAGCGCTCCTTCCTGGGATGACGCGGGCCACGGAGAGTGGCGTGCGTCGCAGACTCCGCTCCGGCGACTCCGACTGGGTCAGACAGCAAGCATCCGGCGATCGGGACGCGAAGGACGCCAACATGGCCTCATACCGCTTCCACGTCCAGCAGCTTATCCGGCTTCTTCGACGGCTGCGAATTCCACCACGTGCCACGAGCAAACAACGAGGCGGCTGATGCCTTGTCCAAGATTGGCTCAACCCGGCAAGCTATTCCGCCGGGTGTCGCCTTGGCGGTTCTCAAGAAGCCGTCCATCATACCGTCACCGGACTCGGATTCCATCGTCGTGCCGGCTGACTCGGGGCTGCTCAGCCGAACCCGGGGCTTCATCGCCCAAGTCGGGGGCTAACAAGCCAAACCCGCCGGCTACCATGCCGAACCCGGGGACTTCTCAGTCCAACCCGGGGCTTCATCGCCAAACTCGGGGGCTAGCAAGCCGAACCCGCCGGCTAGCAAGCCGAACCCGGCGACCATGCGCCGAACCCGGAAGCTCCCACGCAGGAGGCCCCGTTGGTTAGCGTATTCGAGATAAGATGCGTACCTTCATGGGCACAAGAATTCCTCTCCTACCTCACCGACGGTGTGCTGCTCGATGATAGAGTCCAGGCCAGGCAGATTGAGAGAAGGGCCAAGGCCTATACCATCATCAACCACCACCTGTACAAACGCAGCGTAAGTGGGGTGTTCCAGTCAAAAGGCCGAGCCGGCTGATGGGATTGAACTCCTACGAGAAATCCATCAAGGAGAGTGCGGACATCACGCCTCATCCAGAGCCATAGTGGCCAAAGCCTTCCGGCACGGTTTATCGTCGACTGCGCTCGTAGACGCAGAGGATTTGGTGAAGAAGTGCAACGGCTGTCGCCGCTTCGCAGCAGAGACACCAGCCGGCTTCCGCCTTGAAAACCATCCCCATCACATGGCCATTTGCCGTATGGGGCTTGGATATGGTAGGCCCATTCAAAACAGCGCGAGGCGGCATGACACATCTCTTGGTGATGATTGACAAATTCACCAAGTGGATCAAGCCAAGCCAATCAAGAACCGGACGGGTCCACACCGTCACATTCCTCAAGGAAATCATTGTGAGATTCGGCTACCCCCACACCATCATCACCGACAATGGCACCAACTTCTCCCAAGGCATCTTCTCTCGCTATTGCGGGGAAATGGGGATCCGGATGGCCCTATCTTCTGTGGCACACCCAGAGTCCAACGGACAAGTGGAGAAGGCTAACGGCTTAGTCCTAGCCGGCATCCGGCCCCGACTGGTGGAGCCGCTCGAGCGAGCAGCCGGCTGCTGGATCGAAGAACTGCCCAATGTGCTGTGGAGCCTGCGCACAACGACAAACCGCTCGCCGGCTTCACACCATTTTTCCTCGTATACGGGGCCGAAGCCGTCCGCCGACTGATATCGAGCATGATGCGCCAAGGATCAAGCTCTACACAGAAGCCGAAGCCAAAGAAGCTCGCGAAGATGGAGTTGACCTGGTCGAAGAGGCCCGGCTGCTGGCTGAGTCTAGATCTACTATCTACCAGCAAAGCCTCCGACGCTATCACAGCCGGAAGGTCCAGCCCTTGGCATTCCGAGAAGGAGACCTAGTGCTCCGACTGATCCAGCGGACAGCCGGACAGCATAAACTGTCATCCCCATGGGAGGGTCCCTTCATCGTGAGCAAGGCAGTAGGCAATGATTCCTACTATCTCATAGATGCCCAAGAGGCTAAGAAAAACAAGCCGGACAAGGCTGACGAGGAGACTAAACGTCCCTGGAATGTCAGGTTACTCCGCCCATTTTACACATGAGAGCAGGAATGTATGTATCCCTTGTATCCCTTTTGTAAGTTATGAAAAAGCTTGCGCCGAGAGCGCCGTTTCCGACAAGTTTTTCGCGTACTTTACCTTGTTTCGCCAATTGGCTTGAACCCTCTCACGCGGTCGGCTCAGTAACGTGATCCGGTTTCCGACAGCCGGCTGCCGATCCAGCTACAGACCGCAACCCGGCTGTCCGGCTGGCGGGAGTAAGGCCTAGGGAGCCGGCACGCGAAAAACGACTAAGGGAAAGAGTAAAAGCGAATTGACTTGCAACTTTTCATAAAAGTGCCGGATTGCCGAATTCAGCTCGGTCGACTGAAATACTGTCGCCCTCACCCAGCGGCCCGCTCTTGATCCGGCGACGGATCGCAAGTCGGACGTACGACCGGCAAGGGCACAGCCAAAGAGTGGGGCGGATGGGAAAAAGCGAACGAGTCGAAAGAAAGCAACTCGGCACGCAAAATGATTAACAAACACATTAAAGTGTGACATAATTAAAGGGCGATAATATTGTCTTACATATGCACCCGGCATCCCGGGGATTTAACGAATTGTCTTGCAAAAGCAACAATCGAAAGACAGGTAGAAGCTAAGCACCGGCTGGACCAGGACCAGCCGGAGGAGCATCAGCAGAGCCGGCTGCCGGATCATCCTCGGGCACGTCGTCCGCCTCCTCGTCCTCAGCCTCCTCCTCCTCGTCGTCAGACGGCGGATTCGGGTCCGCGATGAAGATGGACTTGTCGACGAAGTCGGCAATGGCGCAGGCGCGGGCAAGCCGAGCAGTCTTGTTCTCCGCCGGGAGCTTGTCCTCCACGTCGGCGCGCCGGAACTCCAACTGGTCGAGGCTAACCTCGTTATACCAGGAGAGCACAAAAGATAGCGCCATATCGGCTCCGGCGCGCGTGGCCGACTCCTTCCAGTCCAAGAAGCGGTCGGGAGCCCTGTCCAGCCAAGCGATGAGATTGGAGAGATCTTCCGGCAGCGTCTCCGTCGGCCACAGCAGTCGGACCAGCTCCTCCGCCGCCTTCCGCAGCTCCCAGCCAAGCTTGGTGACCGGCTCCACGCGGGCGGCGATGGACGCCAGATAGTCGTCCATGGTGAAGCAGTCGGAGCTCGCTCCCAGGTGGCCTGCCGGCGATCCTCCCGCGCCTCGCCAACAGCCGCTAACGCCTCCTCTGCGCCTCGGGGAAGGCCGCTGCATAGAAGAAAAGCATGTCGAAGCCATCAAAGCCGAAATAAGCTGAAAATGCAAATTTTCGAAGTCCTAAAGTAGCCTCGGCGGCAGCCGGCAAGATCCGATCGCCCCCAGCTCGAAGAGGGAGATTCCGAAGTTCCAAAGTAAGCCTGGCGGCAGCCGGCAAGAACCGACTGCCCCCAGCCCGAAGATGGAGATTTCGAAAAAGTCAAGTTTCTGCCGCCGGCTGCCAACCTAAGCCGGCAGCCGACGGCCGAAAGCCGGCAAAAGGGAAGGCATAAGACAAAAGACTCACCCGCCAAGCCGCGGTCGAGCGCGCTAAGTTCCCCCAACCACCGCTTGGCGGTGGCCGACAGCTCGTTGGACTTGGTGGTCACCTCTTACTGGAGCGAAAGCCGTTGCCGCTCCACCTCCTCCAACCGCTTGCTCAGACCCTCCAGCTTTTCCTCCTGTTCCTTCTTGAGGGCGGCAAGTTCCTTGAGATGGTTAGCCTCAAGAAGGCGCAGCCGTTTCAGCTCCCCGTCAGCCACCTTCAGCTTGGCGGCGGCAGCAGCCCGGTTCGCTTCCTCACTTGTGGCGCATTGAGCGCGGGCAACTCGGAGGTCCGACTCAAGCTGCGGGATCCGGGCGGCCTCAGCTGCAAGCCGGCAAAAATGGGCCGTCAGTAAAAAAGAAACTCACAGGAAAAGCAAGTCAAAAGAGAGAAGGCCTCACCCTTGACAGCCTCCAGCTCGCGAGCCAAGCCGGCTCGCTCGATCTTGGCCTTGTGGTAGCTAGTCACCACCTTGTTGTACAAGACGGTGCGTCGCTCCGTAACCGCCTGAAAGAAACAATCAGATATCCAGACGAAACCCGGACCGGCTCCAAGCAGCCGGACCATGCCTCGGAGGGCTACCAGGATAATAACAAAATTGCAAAAACAAGAAGACACCTACCTTGTCAGCATCCTCCAGTGTTGCTAGCTGGGCAAGGGCCTCGGCGGCCTTGTTCTTAAGGCTGGCCCGGTAGCCGGAGAAGACCATCTTCATGGGCGCCGGACCAGGCTGTCCCTCCCGGTTGAACACCTCGCAAGAATCCGCCTTGTGCCACGCAGCCTCCATGGTGCCAGCCGAGCCAAGGCTGGAGTCAGAGGCAGACGGCACATGCAGCAGCCGGGCCCCCTTGGCCACATGAAGGCCCTCAGTTGGGCCCGGCGGGCCCTTCGTCCTTACCAGCGCCGGGAGTCGGCGTCCTTCGAGCGCGCTGGCTCCTCCTCGCCGGCTCCTTCCCGGTCGGCTCCCTCCTCGTCGGCTCCGAAGCTGGAGGCGGCGCGGTCGAAGCAGTCGGCCCGGTGGGAGCCGTCGCATCCGGCGCTTGAGGCGCTCCTTCCGGGGAGCTCTCCAGCACCACGACGTTGGGCGCGGGCCCGCCGACTCCGGTCGAAGGCGGCGCAGCCCCACCAGCTCCAGCTCCAGCCGCAGATGGCATGCCCCTGCCAGCTCCGGCTGCCTGCTCCACAAACGGGGCGCGGCGCGGGAACATGTCGTCTAGGGTCGGCCGGCGCGCCGACTGACCCTGGTCTCCGCCGCCAGGCGCCGCAGAAGGCGCGGCAGAAGAAGACGCCCCCACAGAAGGTGGCGTGGCCGCAGGCGGCACGTTAGCAGCCGGCGGCGTGCGCGCGCGTGCTGAAGGTTGCGGGGTTGGCTCCCTCCTTTGCCGCTGAAGCGGCGACGTGACGGGAGGAGCCTGCCGAGAGCCGCCTCCCTGGGTAAACTTAATCGCGGCCCTAGTTGAACAAGCAAGAAAAGATAAGTACAGAGAGGAAGGAAAGAAAAGGAATCAAACAACAAAGGAAAAAGAACTCACCCGGCTTTCTCCGGGACCTTCTTGGGCGCCAGCCGGCGCTGTTTCTTGGCCCTCGCCTCCGAAGCGGCCGTAGACCCGACGCCGGCCCGCTTCCTCCCCTTCGGCGCAGAAGTCGCCGTGCTCATAGGCGGCACCGCGCGCAGAGGCACCGCCGGGATGGGCCCCGTGCCGGATTGGGCCGGCTCCGCCTGCTCCTGCTCCTTCTCCTGCTCCTGCTCCTGCTCATGCTCAGGCGAGGGCGGCGGGTTATGCTCCCCCTGGCCGCCCTGATCCTGCACCACCGGCAGATCATCGTCGCCGGCTTGGTCGCCGGCTAGGTCAGCCGGGTCGATGTGATCCGGCGTCCAGACCTTCGTCGCCAAGTCGCCATCCTCGATGCCTTGGCGGGTGAAAAGCTGAAAACAACAAGATAAATATCAAGTCGGCCACGCAGCCGCAAGCCGGAAGACGGCAAAAACGTTAAACTTACCAGTTCAGGCGGCTGCTCCCGGGCTGTAGGCGGCAGCCCCCAATTCCAGCTTGTCCGGCATGTTGGCCTTGGTGATGTTGTTCACCCGGTGAGCCACTCCGGGGACTTGGAGAGCTCCACCTTCGACGTCCGTGTCGGGTCGAGCCGGCCGGACATATGGCCGATCTTGTGGACGCGCCACTGGAGCGGTATGACCCGGCGCGAGATGTAGGTGCAGAGGAGGTCCTCGGCACTCAGCTGGCCCTCCGCGACGCACTCGCCCAGGAAGTCCCACAGGAGGTTCACCTCCGCGTCCGGGTCCGAGGACTTGGGGTTGTAGCCCCAGTTGATCCGGCCGACTGGCGGGGCCGGGTTGTATTCCGGCAGGTTGAGCCGGTCGAAGGCCGGGCTCTCGTTCCGCACATAAAAGAAAGACATCTGCCAATTCTTTACAGAATCGACAGTCGGAATCCGCGGGAAGGACGTACCCGTGCGAGGATAGATGGAGGCGGCGCCGCAGGTCCTCAGGCGGCCTTCGGTCGTCTGCGCCTTGATGTAGAAGAGCCGGCTCCAAAACTCCACGTCCGGCCACAAGCCGGCGTAGCCTTCCATGAAGGCCACGTAGCAGCTGAGGAGGATCATGGCGTTGGCCGGCAGGTGGTGCGGCTGCAGGCCGAAGTGGTCGAGGAACCGGCGGAAGAAGTTGGAAGCCGGCAGACCCAATCCGCGGTCAAGATGCGCGCCGAAGACCACGCGTTCGCCGGGCTCCGGCCGAGGCTCCTTCTCCGCGCCCGGCGCCCTGGTAATCACCCCCGCCGGGATGCGGCGGAGGCGCACGAGCCGGGCAATGTCGTCCTCCTGCATATAGGAACCCTTCCAGGAGCCGCTCGGCTGGGCCATCGAGGACGAAGAAGAAGAGGAGGTCCAGGAGAGGCGGGAGGACGAAGAAGAGCCGCTCCTCGCCGGAGGAGATCACGGTGGAGAAGGGCGCGCCGTCGATGCGCGTGGCCCCGTGGCGCCGGATTGGCGGGTTTGCGGCGGCAGCTCGGCGGAAGATCGTCGGGGCAACCGCTCGCTGAGGTTCGCTAGAAGAACGGAAGAGGAACGGCGTCGGAGCAGCGAAGAGCTCGAATGAAGAGAAGGAGCGAGGCAGGAGCGCGATGAGGAAGAAAGGGGCAAGTGCCGCCTCGATACCGCCCCCGCGGCATTTATAGCCGACCGCGGCGGGCGGTTGGCCTCCAAGTGGCCGACGTGGGCCACGTCTCCGGATTTACTGCGCCGTAACTCCTCCCACGACTGCTACCGTTACCAGAAACGGCCACACCACGTCGCCCACTACCGCACCGGATCCGGACGGACAATGACGAGCCCACACGAACCGACCGCCGAGCCAGGCGTCGGATCAGCCAAGTCGGGCGCAGGGCCCGAGGCGGCGGAGACTCCGGCGCGCCGCAAGCCGGAGCCGGACGATAAGTTCCATCCGAACCAAAATTCGTCAGCAAGGCGGAGACGCCATCAGATCTTGCGAGAAAGCAAAAACTATACAAGTGTAAAAAGCGGCCGGCTGGGAGCAGCCGGCAGGAACGAGCCGGATGAGGGCGCAGCCGGCTGAAAGGAAATCCTCAGTCGGCCCCTCCAAGTGCCGTCAAATATATTCAAGAAGCCAGGAAAACCTGCCTAGGTCCTTCTAAACGCAGGACCTTGCCAGCTTCGGGGGCTAATGTCGGGGGGAAGACCCCGGATAGGGCAATGGACGTGGAGCAGCCGGCTGGCCACCGGCCGGCTCGCGGCAAAGGCCGGCTGAGGAGCAGCCGGCTGGCGCCGTGGCCGGCTGGTCCGGAAGCCGGTTGGCTCTAGGTCCTAGTCGGCCTGGCTGCGGCCACCAATGCTGTAGCTGGGCCGGCTTCTACAAGCCATATCCGACTGGGGTTTGTACCTCAGACCGACTCGAGGCTGGCGAGTCTTGCACTGGAAGGAACCGGGTTGGTGATCCGGGTTCCCAAAGTCCACGCTGACTCCATCTTCCGTAAAGCGCGGGGCACTGTGGAGCAATAGTGCCACGCGCCGGACAGGCCGTCAGGGCTTACGACGATCCGTACTGGCTACAGTGGCTGACGGAGACAGGGACACCTCCTCTCCATACCGCTGACCGTGGCAGTCGGATGGGACATGCCACGATGCCTCAACCACTCCTGACGTCACCGCCTCGGGAAGGAGCGGAAGCCGGAGCCGGCCAAGCCGGCCAGTAAACTATAGGGTCTTATATGTAAAGTGCCGGTGCCTATATAAGCCGCACTACCCCCTCTCGTGCAGGGGATCGATCATTTATTACTTTCACCCACCTACAGAGCTGCCCTGTGAGAGAGACCATCGTCTCCCTTAGCCTCCCAGGAGCAGCCGGACACAGCTCTAGGAGCACCATTGTATCGTGTGATCATCATATACACTCATAGCAGGAGTAGAGGTTTTACCTCCATCGGAGGGCCTCGAACCTGGGTACGTCGCCGTGTCGCTCGTGCCCATACCCGCATCCGGATACCGCCGTGAGATCCCTCAGGAACCACTTCGATTAGCCACCCTATGGCATATGCCGTGACGATACCACGACATTTGGCGCCCACCGTGGGGCCTTCAGCATCCTCGGCCGGTGTCTTCATGAGATATGAGCCGCGGAGAGTATGGAGGGTAATTACATTTGAAGCCTCTTGGTTTGATGAAGGGGCTTGCGGTTCCTTTCGAGCTCTCTTGATGCATCAGCTCTTTGTGCGTAGACCGCCCTGCCCTGCTTTGATTGGAGCTTGGGGGGCAGCAGGTTCAGGAACTGACCTTTTCCTGGAAGCCGATGGTAGCAAATCTGGTTGGCTCTGCGTGGTGGTTTTCCCAGAGTTGCCCAAGCTCGAATCCCCTCGACTGGATTGTGTTTCCTCGCTGGAGTTGTCTTCAGTGGAGGCATATAAAAGAAGAGTTAGTAAGCACAAGCATGTTTGCAGAAGCCTATAAGGATAGATGAAATCAGTCAAGGCATGGATCAACATACGTGCAAGCTCTCTTGATCAGGAGAAGGAATCCGGCACTTCAAAGTTTTCCTGGCAGCTACTTTCCTCACCGCTGTTCTCGCTTTGACTGGGGCTCGGGGGGCAGCTGGCCCAGGAGATACTTTGCTTTTGGAAGCCGATTTTGGTGAAATCGGCTGGCTCTGCATCACAACCTTTTTCAAGGGTTGCGAGCTTTTGCAGAAGAGGACCACCGGAGCTGGTGGGAAGAATTCAAAGGGGGAGCCGTCATCTTGTGCAGGTTCTGGACCATCTTGTTGCTGCAAAGAGACAGAGAAAGGTTATAAAAATCATTGTAAGCCACTTCAAGAAAATTTGCGAGTGGTGGTACCTGTTCTGCAGGGATATCATATTCAGCATCAAGTTGTTTCAGCAACGGTCCCAGAGCTCTCCTGAAGGCATGAGTTTTCCACATTGACCACTAGGTATCAAAACCATCGGTTGATGAGGTGAAAGAGAGGTTGTTAGGGACTGGGATGGCTAGAGCATCAAAGAAGGAGTAGCACCTCTTACCGGTGAGGACATCGGGCAAATCAGCTCTGCTTTCTGTCAAGTGGTGGAGGAAGAAGTGGGGAGACACCTGCCCAAGACCAAACTGCCGGGCTGCTATGACCGGCTGATAGGACTCATAACCAGGTTTGATGATTCTGTTTGAGGTGCTCATGCCAACCGGAAGGAAGCAGGGACGGATCATGGTGGAATACAATTGCCGGGTGCTAGTGTCATCGGCAAAGCTGTCTAGCCTGAAGGAGACTGGATTTTCAAAATTTTCAGACTCCGTGTAAGGAAAGAAGAGGGGATTGTCAAGGCCTTGGAAGAAAATGCTGAACCACTTTGATGCTTCCTTGGGGATCAGCTTACTACCTAGAAGGCTATATTAAGCTTGGCCATAGCTAGTGCATCGGATCTGCTTCCCGTTAGTATCTGGAAAGGTACAAGTGGCAAAAAGTGGGAAGTTTGGTTCTGGAAGTTGATACGTCTCCGACGTATCGATAATTTCTTATGTTCCATGCCACATTATTGATGATATCTACATGTTTTATGCATACTTTATGTCATATTTATGCGTTTTCCAGAACTAACCTATTGACGAGATGCCGAAGGGCCAGTTGCTGTTTTCTGCTGTTTTTGGTTTCAGAAATCCTAGTAAGGAAATATTCTCGGAATCGGACGAAATCAACGCCCAGCATCTTAGAATCCCCGGAAGCATCCAGAACACCCGAGAGCCGCCAGAGAGGGGACACAGGCCCCCCAGGAGGTAGGCCGGCGCGGCCCAGGGGTGGCCCACGCCCCCCTGTGGTGACACCGCCTCGTTGACCCTCCGACGCCGCCTCTTCGCCTATTTAAGCCCCCTCGACCTAAAACCTCGACACGGAAAAGCCACGGTACGAGAAACCTTCCAGAGCCGCCGCCATCGCGAAGCCAAGATCTGGGGGACAGGAGTCTCTGTTCCGGCACGCCGCCGGGACGGGGAAGTGCCCCCGGAAGGCTTCTCCATCGACACCACCGCTATCTTCATCAACGCTGCTGTCTCCCATGAGGAGGGAGTAGTTCTCCATCGAGGCTAAGGGCTGTACCGGTAGCTATGTGGTTCATCTCTCTCCTATGTACTTCAATACAATAATCTCATGAGCTGCCTTACATGATTGAGATTCATATGATGATGCTTGTAATCTAGATGTCATTATGCTAGTCAAGTGGATTTTACTTATGTGATCTCCAGAGACTCCTTGTCCCACGTGTGTAAAGGTGACAGTGTGTGCACCGTGTGGGTCTCTTAGGCTATATTTCACAGAATACTTATTCACTGTTATGAATGGCATAGTGAAGTGCTTATTTATATCTCTTTATGATTGCAATGTGTTTTGTATCACAATTTATTTGTGTGCTACTCTAGTGATGTTATTAAAGTAGTTTATTCCTCCTGCACGGTGTAATGGTGACAGTGTGTGCATCGTGTAGTACTTGGCGTAGGCTATGATTGTGATCTCTTGTAGATTATGAAGTTAACTATTGCTATGATAGTATTGATGTGATCTATGCCTCCTTTCATAGTGTGAAGGTGACAGTGTGCATGCTATGTTAGTACTTGGTTTGGTTATGTTGATCTGTCATGCACTCTAAGGTTATTTAAATATGAACATCGAATATTGTGGAGCTTGTTAACTCCGGCATTGAGGATTCGTGTAATCCTACACAGTTAGTGGTGTTCATCATCCAACAAGAGGGTGTAGAGTCTAGCATCTATCTATTTATTCTGTTATGTGATCAATGTTGAGAGTGTCCACTAGTGAAAGTATAATCCCTAGGCCTTGTTCCTAAATACTGCTATCGCTGCTTGTTTACTGTTCTACTGCATCTGTACTGTCCGCAATATTACCACCATCAACCACACGCCAGCAAGCACTTTTCTGGCACCGTTACTACTGCTCATACTTATTCATACCACCTGTATTTCACTATCTCTTCGCCGAACTAGTGCACCTATTAGGTGTGTTGGGGACACAAGAGACTTCTTGCTTTGTGGTTGCATGGTTGCTTGAGAGGGATATCTTTGACCTCTTCCTCCCTGAGTTCGATAAACCTTGGGTGATCCACTTAAGGGAAACTTGCTGCTGTTCTACAAACCTCTGCTCTTGGAGGCCCAACACTGTCTACAAGAATAGAAGCACCCGTAGACATCAAGCACTTTTCTGGCGCCATTGCCGGGGAGGAAAGGTAAAAGGCACTCATACTCCGGTTCCAGGTAAAGTACTTTTCTGGCACCGTTGTGTGTGTGCTCGAAGCTATTTCCTTTAGATCCTGCAATTGCATCTTTTTGTTTCTTGTTTACACTAGTTAGGCATAATGGACAACAATGAGCTTCTTATTCTATTTCCTGATTTAAAACATGGATGGTTTGATGCGAAAATTAAAAAACCCATGGAACATATTAGCATGAACACATTGAACACCATTGTTGCTAATGATATGGAAAATTCTAAGCTTGGGCAAGCTGGTTTAGATGAGCATGATCTTTTTAGTCCCCCGGGCATTGAGGAGGAAATTTACTTTGATGATACTTTGCCTCCTATTTATGATGATTATAATGACAGTAGTCTTTTGTTGCCGCCTGTTATGGAGGATAAATTTGATTATGATTACAATATGCCTCCTATATTTGATGATAGCTACTCTGTTGAATTTGCTCCCACTACTACTAATAAAATTGATTATGCTTATGTGGAGAGTAATAATTTTATGCATGAAGCTCATGACAAGAATGTTTCATTTGATAGTTATATTGTTGAATTTGCTCATGATGCTACTGGACATTTTTATGAGAGAGGAAAATATGGTTGTAGAAATTTTCATATTACTAAAACACCTCTCTATGTGCTGAAATTTTTGAAGCTACACTTATTTTATCTTCCTATGCTTGTTACTTTGCTCTTCATAAACTTGTTTATTTACAAGATTCCTATGCATAGGAAGCATGTTAGACTTAAATGTGTTTTGAATTTGCCTCTTGATGCTCTCTTTTGCTTCAAATACTATTTCTTGCGAGTGCATCATTAAAACTGCTGAGCCCATCTTAATGGCTATAAAGAAAGAACTTCTTGGGAGATAACCCATGTGTTTATTTTACTACAGTACTTTGTTTTATATTTGTGTCTTGGAAGTTGTTACTACTGTAGCAACCTCTCCTTATCTTATTTTATTGCATTGTTGTGCCAAGTAAAGTCTTTGATAGTAAGGTTCATACTAGATTTGGATTACTGCGCAGAAACAGATTTCTTTGCTGTCACGAATCTGGGCTGTTTTCTCTGTAGGTAACTCAGAAAATTATGCCAATTTACGTGAGTGATCCTCAGATATGTACGCAACTTTCATTCAATTTGAGCATTTTCATTTGAGCAAGTCTGGTGCCTCAATAAAATTCGTCTTTACGAACTGTTCTGTTTTGACAGATTCTGCCTTTTATTTCGCATTGCCTGTTTTGATGTGTTCGATGGATTTTTCGATTCCATTGACTTTCAGTAGCTTTGTGCAATGTCCAGAAGTGTTAAGAATGATTATGTCACCTCTGAACATGTATATTTTAATTGTGCACTAACCCTCTAATGAGTTGTTTTGAGTTTGGTGTGGAGGAAGTTTTCAAGGATCAAGAGAGGGAGATGATACAACATGATCAAGGAGAGTGAAAGCTCTAAGCTTGGGGATGCCCCGGTGGTTCACCCCTGCATATATCAAGAAGACTAAAGCGTCTAAGCTTGGGGATGCCCAAGGCATCCCCTTCTTCATCGACAACATTATCAGGTTCCTTCCCTGAAACTATATTTTTATTCCATCACATCTTATGTGCTTTGCTTGGAGCGTCGGTTTGTTTTTGTTTTTGTTTTGTTCGAATAAAATGGATCCTAGCATTCTTTGTATGGGAGAGAGACACGCTCCGCTGTTGCATATGGACAAATATGTCCTTAGGCTTTACTCATAATATTCATGGCGAAAGTTTCTTCTTCGTTAAATTGTTATATGGTTGGAATTGGAAAATGATACATGTAGTAATTTGCTAAAATGTCTTGGATAATGTGATACTTGGCAATTGTTGTGCTCATGTTTAAGCTCTTGCATCATATACTTTGCACCCATTAATGAAGAAATACATAGAGCATGCTAAAATTTGGTTTGCATATTTGGTCTCTCTAAGGTCCAGATAATTTCTAGTATTGAGTTTGAACAACAAGGAAGACGGTGTAGAGTCTTATAATGTTTACAATATGTCTTTTATGTGAGTTTTGCTGCACCGGTTCATCCTTGTGTTTGTTTCAAATAGCCTTGCTAGCCTAAGCCTTGTATCGAGAGGGAATACTTCTCATGCATCCAAAATACTTGAGCCAACCACTATGCCATTTGTGTCCACCATACCTACCTACTACATGGTATTTCTTCGCCATTCCAAAGTAAATTGCTTGAGTGCTACCTTTAAACAATTCAAAATTTATTACCTCTGATTTGTGTCAATGTTTTATAGCTCATGAGGAAGTATGTGGTGTTTATCTTTCAATCTTGTTGGGCAACTTTCACCAATGGACTAGTGGCTTCATCCGCTTATCCAATAATTTTGCAAAAAGAGCTGGCAATGGGATTCCCAGTCCCAAATTAATTAACAAAAATAGACACTCCTCCATGGTATGTGATTGTTGGACGGCACCCGAAGGATTCGGTTAGCCATGGCTTGAGAAAGCAAAGGTGAGGAGGAGTGTCATCATAATAAAACTAAAATAAAAAGGCACTCCTTCATGGTATGAGATTGTTGGCAGGCACCCGAAGGATTCGGTTAGACATGGTTTGTGAAAGAAAGGTTGGAAGGAGTGCCACATGATGACCCACAAGTATAGGGGATCGCGGCAGTCTTCGAGGGAAGTAAAACCCAAATTTATTGATTCGACACAAGGGGAGGTAAAGAATACTTATAAGCCTTAACAACTGAGTTGTCAATTCAGCTGCACCTGGAAAAGCACTAGCAACAGGGGTGATGTGAAAGTAGCAGTAATATGAGAGCAATAGTAACAGTAACACAGCAGCAGTAATAGTAACACAGAGGTAATGGCACCAGAAAATAGTTGATACTACTTCCAATGACATGTAGAACGAGTATATAATGATGAGAGATGGACCGGGGTTCCCAGCGATCTACACTAGTGGTAACTCTCCAATAAGTAACAAGTGTTGGGTGAACAAATTACAGTTGGGCAATTGATAGGAATCAAAGCATTAAGACAGAACATCCAGATTATTAATTATGTAGGCATGTTTTCCATATATAGTCGTACGTGCTCGCAATGAGAAACTTGCACAACATCTTTTGTCCTACCAGCCGGTGGCAGCCGGGCCTCAAGGGAATCTACTGGATATTAAGGTACTCCTTTTAATAGAGCACCGGAGCAAAGCATTAACACTTGGTGAAAACATGTGTCCCTCACATCACCGCCATCCCCTCCGGTTGTCCCGATTTCTGTCACTTCGGGGCCTTTGGTTCCGGACAGTGACATGTGCATACAACTTGTAGATACAATCTAAGCAATAAGTATAGAGCTTAAATCTAAGATCATGCCACTCGGGCCCTAGTGACAAGCATTAAACATAACAAGATTGCAGCAACAATAACTTCACAAACTTTATAGATAGACTAATCATAATGTATCATCCATCGGATCCCAACAAACACAACACCGATTACATCAGATGAATCTCAATCATGTTAGGCAGTTCATGAGATCATTGTATTGAAGTACATGGAGGAGAGAATACCAACTAGCTACTGCTAGAACCCGTAGTCCATGGGGGAACTACTCACGGAGCATGATGGAGGCGATGGCGTCGATGGAGATGGCTTCCGGGGGCACTTCCCCGTCCCGGCAGGGTGCCGGAACAGATACTTCTGTCCCCCGGATTGGAGTTTCGCGATGGCGGCGGCGCCCCTGGAGTCTTTCTGGAGTTTCGTCAATTGGTACTGCGTTTTTAGGTCGAAAGGGGTTATATAGGCGAAGAGGCGGCGCAGGAGGGTCGACAGGGTGGCCTCCCCATAGGGGGGCGCGGCCAGGGTCTGGCCCGCGCGGCCCACCCTCCTGGTGGCCCCTGGCTCTCCTCCGACTCTTCTTCGGTGTTCTGGATGCTTCCGGGAAAAATAAGATCTTTGGCGTTGATTTCGTCCAATTCCGAGAATATTGCCCGAACAGCCTTTCTGGAACCAAAAACAGCAGAAAACAGGAACTGGCACTGTGGCATCTTGTTAATAGGTTAGTTCCGGAAAACGCATAAAAACATTATAAAGTGCAAGCAAAACATGTAAGTATTGTCATAAAACCAGCATGGAACATCAGAAATTATGGATACGTTGGAGACGTATCAGCATCCCCAAGCTTAGTTCCTGCTCGTCCCGAGCAGGTAAACGATAAAAAGAATAATTTCTGTAGTGACATGCTACTTACATAACCTTGATCATACTATTACAAAGCATATGAAATGAATGAAGTGACTCAAGGCAATGATCTATAGTTGCTAACAAATAGATAACATATAGCAAAACTTTTCATGAAGAGTACTTTCAAGACAAGCATCAAAAGTCTTGCACAAGAGTTAACTCATAAAGCAATAAATTCAAAGTAAAGGCATCGAAGCAACACAAAGGAAGATTTAAGTTTCAGCGGTTGCTTTCAACTTTCAACATGTATATCTCATGGATATTGTCAACATAGAGTAATATGATGAATGCAAATATGCAAGTATGTAAGAATCAATGCACAGTTGACACAAGTGTTTGCTTCTAAGATGGAAGGAAGTAGGTAAACTGACTCAACATAAAGTAAAAGAAAGGCCCTTCGTAGAGGGAATCATTGATTGCTATATTTGTGCTAGAGCTTTGGTTTTGAAAACATAAAGAGAGCATAAAAAGTAAAATTTTGAGAGGTGCTTGTTGTTGTCAACGAATGGTAGTGGGCACTCTAACCCCCTTGCCAGACAAACCTTCAAAGAGCGGCTCCCATTTTATTTTATTTTTGTGTGGCACTCCTTCCAACCTTTCTTTCACAAACCATGGCTAACCGAATCCTCGGGTGCCTGCCAACAATCTCATACCATGAAGGAGTGCCTTTTTATTTTAGTTTTATTATGATGACACTCCTCCCCACCTTTGCTTTCTCAAGCCATGGCTAACCGAATCCTTCGGGTGCCGTCCAACAATCACATACCATGGAGGAGTGTCTATTTTTTTTGTTAATTAATTTTGGACTGGGAATCCCATTGCCAGCTCTTTTTGCAAAATTATTGGATAAGCGGATGAAGCCACTAGTCCATTGGTGAAAGTTGCCCAACAAGATTGAAAGATAAACACCACATACTTCCTCATGAGCTATAAAACATTGACACAAATCAGAGGTGATAAATTTTGAATTGTTTAAAGGTAGCACTCAAGCAATTTACTTTGGAATGGCGGAGAAATACCATGTAGTAGGTAGGTATGGTGGACACAAATGGCATAGTGGTTGGCTCAAGGATTTTGGATGCATGAGAAGTATTCCCTCTCGATACAAGGTTTAGGCTAGCAAGGCTATTTGAAACAAACACAAGTATGAACCGCACAAAGAAACTTACATAAGAACATATTGCAAGCATTATAATACTCTACACTGTCTTCCTTGTTGCTCAAACACTTTTACCAGAAAATATCTAGACCTTAAGAGAGACCAATCATGCAAACCAATTTTAACAAGCCCTACAGTAGTTCTCCACTAATAGGTTTAAACTACATGAAAAAACTTAATCATGATCTACTTGAGAGCTCAAAACAATTGCCAAGTGTCAAATTATCCAAGACAATATGAGGCATTTTTCTGTTTCCAACCAAATAACCATTGTAGCTTCCAACTTTTATCATTGAACATTAAAAGTAAAACGAAGAACAAGTGTTCATATGAAAAAGCGGAGCATGTATCTCTCCCAAACAAGGATTGCTAGGATCCGAATTTATTCAAACACAAACAAAACGAAAATAAACACACAGACGCTCCAAGTAAAGCACATATGATGTGACCGAATAAAAATATAGTTTCAATAGAAGAAACCTGATAAGTTGATGAAGAAGGGGATGCCTTGGGCATCCCCAAGCTTAGACGCTTGAGTCTTCTTGAAATATGCAGGGATGAACCACGGGGGCATCCCCAAGCTTAGACTTTTCACTCTTCTTGATCATATATCATCCTCCTCTCTTGACCCTTGAAAACTTCCTTCACACCAAACTTCTCATAAACTTCATTAGAGGGGTTAGTACTCAAAAAATTTGAATCCACCTTGGTCCTGTAGTGACACATTGCAAGAACTCAATAAAACATTAGCTACAGCTCTCCACGTCTAAAAAGCCTCGCTTAAAGTCCACAAGAGACAATGCAAAAAACAGAGACAGAATCTACCAAAACAGAACAGGCAGTAAAGACGAATTTTAAAGAAATACTTCCGTTGCTCAAATCAGAAAACTCAAAACTAATGAAAGTTGCGTACATATCTGAGGAACGCGCACGTAAATTGGCATATTTTTCTGAGTTACCTACAGAGAAAACAGCCCAGATTCGTGACAGATAGAAATCTGTTTCTACGCAGAAATCCAAATCTAGTATCAACCTTCGATTAGAGGCTTCACTTAGCACAACATTGCAATAAAATAAAGATAAGGAGAGGTTGCTACAGTAGTAAACAACTTCCAAGACACAAATATAAAACAAAGTACTGTAGCAAAATAACACATGGGTTATCTCCCAAGAAGTTCTTTCTTTACAGCCATTAAGATGGGCTCAACAGTTTTAATGATGTTCGCATAAGAAATAAGAATTGAGGCAAAAGAGAGCATCAAAAAGCAAATTCAAAACACATTTAAGTCTCACCCACTTCCTATGCATAGGAATCTTGTGCACAAATAAATTCATGAAGAACAAAGTGACAAGCATAAGAAGATAAAACAAGAGTAACTTCAAAATTTTAAGCACATAGAGAGGTGTTTTAGTACCATGCAAATTTCTACAACCATATTTTCCTCTCTCATAATAATTTTCAGTAGCTTCATGAATAAACTCAACAATATAACTATCACATGCAGCATACTTTTCATGATTTCCAAACACATAATTTTTATCAAGCTAAAAAATAGTGGAATTAAAACTTTCAAACTCACTTTTATCAATAATATGACAAGATGATTGATCAATCTCAAGAGATATGGGACTCATAGATAAAGTCAAGAACTCTCCAATCCCATTTTCATTAGTAGTACAATTAATATTATCAAGTAACATAGGACCATCATCTAAAGATTTATCATAAACATTTGCTAAGCAAAATTCTTTAGTACCATGCATTTCGACATCAGGCACAAACAAAGCATTATCATAAGATTTATCAAAGTAGCATGGATTATCATAGATAACAGTAGCATAATTATTTTCACAAGTTTTACTCATAGGGACTATTTCAAGAGAATCCACAGGAACATAACATTCAACCTCTTTCGGTAAGCATGGAGGACAATCAAATAGTGTAAGAGATGAAGAGTTACTCTCATTAGAAGGTTGGCATGGGTAGCTAATCCATTCTTCCTCCTTTTGTTCATCACTCTCCTCTTCTTTTTCATCCAATGAGCTTTCAGGTTCATCAATTTCCTCCTCTTTTTCATCCAATGAGCTTTCAGGTTCATCAGTTCCTTCTTCCACAGGTTCCTGCAAATTGTGAGTGCATTCTTGTGCATTAATGAGTCTCTCTTTATAATCAATGATATAAGGATTACCACTGTAGCATTCTATGCAAGAATTAAGGATACAAGAGACATAATCTTTAAGGTCTTTACAAGCAACACAAGTTTCATAATTCTTAACCATGAAGGATTCTATCTCGGAGGCTCCCATAAATAAGACAAATTGTTCTACCTCTTCGAACCCATAATGAATATAGCAATTCCGATTATAGTTCTTAATTAAAAATTCCTCACTAAAGCCACATTGAAATTTAAGATGTTTAGTATCCTGTCGAGAGCAACAATTTATATCATGGCGTTTAAGCAAGATTTTAGCCATTGTATTCAATTTTTCTATCATAGCACTCATTATTTTACCAGTTCTTGATTCTCTATAATTATTATAACATTCTATAAGCTCCAAGTAGGTTGTTGGTTTTCCCATAACAGCAGTTTTTAATTTTTAGGTTTTTCAAATTTTTATGGATTTTTGGGTATATGAGAAAAGTAAAACAAGACAAAAAGAAACTAGACAAAAGTAAACTAAGCAAAATAATACTAGACAGAAATAAACTAAGCACAAATAAACTAGACAAAAGTAAACTAAGCGAAACGAAATAAAAGAAAATAAAAACAGAGAGAGAGGTAGAGTGTACTCCCCAGGTGAACTTATGAGTAGAGCTATGCCTCCCCGGCAACGGCGCCAGAAAATAGTCTTGATGACCCACAAGTATAGGGGATCGCGGCAGTCTTCGAGGGAAGTAAAACCCAAATTTATTGATTCGACACAAGGGGAGGTAAACAATACTTATAAGCCTTAACAACTGAGTTGTCAATTCAGCTGCACCTGGAAAAGCACTAGCAACAGGGGTGATGTGAAAGTAGCAGTAATATGAGAGCAATAGTAACAGTAACACAGCAGCAGTAATAGTAACACAGAGGTAATGGCACCAGAAAATAGTTGATACTACTTCCAATGACATGTAGAACGAGTATATAATGATGAGAGATGGACCGGGGTTCCCAGCGATCTACACTAGTGGTAACTCTCCAATAAGTAACAAGTGTTGGGTGAACAAATTACAGTTGGGCAATTGATAGGAATCAAAGCATTAAGACAGAACATCCAGATTATTAATTATATAGGCATGTTTTCCATATATAGTCGTACGTGCTCGCAATGAGAAACTTGCACAACATCTTTTGTCCTACCAGCCAGTGGCAGCCGGGCCTCAAGGGAATCTACTGGATATTAAGGTACTCCTTTTAATAGAGCACCGGAGCAAAGCATTAACACTTGGTGAAAACATGTGTCCCTCACATCACCGCCATCCCCTCCGGTTGTCCCGATTTCTGTCACTTCGGGGCCTTTGGTTCCGGACAGTGACATGTGCATACAACTTGTAGATACAATCTAAGCAATAAGTATAGAGCTTAAATTTAAGATCATGCCACTCGGGCCCTAGTGACAAGCATTAAACATAACAAGATTGCAGCAACAATAACTTCACAAACTTTATAGATAGACTAATCATAATGTATCATCCATCAGATCCCAACAAACACAACACCGATTACATCAGATGAATCTCAATCATGTAAGGCAACTCATGAGATCATTGTATTGAAGTACATGGAGGAGAGAATACCAACTAGCTACTGCTAGAACCCGTAGTCCATGGGGGAACTACTCACGGAGCATGATGGAGGCGATGGCGTCGATGGAGATGGCTTCCGGGGGCACTTCCCCGTCCCGGCAGGGTGCCGGAACAGAGACTTCTGTCCCCCGGATTGGAGTTTCGCGATGGCGGCGGCGCCCCTGGAGTCTTTCTGGAGTTTCGTCAATTGGTACTGCGTTTTTAGGTCGAAAGGGGTTATATAGGCGAAGAGGCGGCGCAGGAGGGTCAACAGGGTGGCCTCCCCATAGGGGGGCGTGGCCAGGGTCTGGCCCGCGCGGCCCACCCTCCTGGTGGCCCCCTGGCTCTCCTCCGACTCTTCTTCGGTGTTTTGGATGCTTCCGGGAAAAATAAGATCTTTGGCGTTGATTTCGTCCAATTCCGAGAATATTGCCCGAACAGCCTTTCTGGAACCAAAAACAGCAGAAAACAGGAACTGGCACTGTGGTATCTTGTTAATAGGTTAGTTCCGGAAAACGCATAAAAACATTATAAAGTGCAAGCAAAACATGTAAGTATTGTCATAAAACAAGCATGGAACATCAGAAATTATGGATACGTTGGAGACGTATCACCACACAAAAATAAAATAAAATGGGAGCCGCTCTTTGAAGGTTTGTCTGGCAAGGGGGTTAGAGTGCCCACTACCATTCGTTGACAACAACAAACAACTCTCAAAATTTTACTTTTATGCTCTCTATATGTTTTCAAAATCAAAGCTCTAGCACAAATATAGCAATCAATGCTTCCCTCTGCGAAGGGCCATTCTTTTACTTTTATGTTGAGTCAGTTCACCTATTTCTCTCCATCTCAAGAAGCAAACACTTGTGTGAAATGTGCATTGATTCCTACATACTTGCATATTGCACTTGTTATATTACTTTACATTGACAACTATCCATGAGATATACATGTTACAAGTTGAAAGCAACCGCTGAAACTTAATCTTCCTTTGTGTTGCTTCAATACCTCTACTTTGAATTATTGCTTTATGAGTTAACTCTTATGCAAGACTTATTGATGCTTGTCTTGAAAGTACTATTCATGAAAAGTCTTTGCTATATGATTCATTTGTTTACTCATGTCATTTACATTGTTTTGATCGCTGCATTCATTACATATGTTTACAATAGTATGATCAAGGTTATGATGGCATGTCACTCCAGAAATTATCTTTTTTATCGTTTACCTGCTCGGGACGAGCAGAAACTAAGCTTGGGGATGCTGATACATCTCCGACGTATCGATAATTTCTTATGTTCCATGCCACATTATTGATGATATCTACATGTTTTATGCATACTTTATGTCATATTTATGCGTTTTCCGGAACTAACCTATTGACGAGATGCCGAAGGGCCAGTTGCTGTTTTCTGCTGTTTTTGGTTTCAGAAATCCTAGTAAGGAAATATTCTCAGAATCGGACGAAATCAACGCCCAGCATCTTAGAATCCCCGGAAGCATCCAGAACACCCGAGAGCCGCCAGAGAGGGGACACAGGCCCCCCAGGAGGTAGGCCGGCGCGGCCCAGGGGTGGCCCGCGCCCCCCTATGGTGACACCGCCTCGTTGACCCTCCGACGCCGCCTCTTCGCCTATTTAAGCCCCCTCGACCTAAAACCTCGACACGGAAAAGCCATGGTACGAGAAACCTTCCAGAGCCGCCGCCATCGCGAAGCCAAGATCTGGGGGACAGGAGTCTCTGTTCCGGCACGCCGCCGGGACGGGGAAGTGCCCCCGGAAGGCTTCTCCATCGACACCACCGCCATCTTCATCAACGCTGCTGTCTCCCATGAGGAGGGAGTAGTTCTCCATCGAGGCTAAGGGCTGTACCGGTAGCTATGTGGTTCATCTCTCTCCTATGTACTTCAATACAATAATCTCATGAGCTGCCTTACATGATTGAGATTCATATGATGATGCTTGTAATCTAGATGTCATTATGCTAGTCAAGTGGATTTTACTTATGTGATCTCCGGAGACTCCTTGTCCCACGTGTGTAAAGGTGACAGTGTGTGCACCGTGTGGATCTCTTAGGCTATATTTCATAGAATACTTATTCACTGTTATGAATGGCATAATGAAGTGCTTATTTATATCTCTTTATGATTGCAATGTGTTTTGTATCACAATTTATCCGTGTGCTACTCTAGTGATGTTATTAAAGTAGTTTATTCCTCCTGCACGGTGTAATGGTGACAGTGTGTGCATCGTGTAGTACTTGGCGTAGGCTATGATTGTGATCTCTTGTAGATTATGAAGTTAACTATTGCTATGATAGTATTGATGTGATCTATGCCTCCTTTCGTAGTGTGAAGGTGACAATGTGCATGCTATGTTAGTACTTGGTTTGGTTATGTTGATCTGTCATGCACTCTAAGGTTATTTAAATATGAACATCGAATATTGTGGAGCTTGTTAACTCCGGTATTGAGGATTCGTGTAATCCTACACAGTTAGTGGTGTTCATCATCCAACAAGAGGGTGTAGAGTCTAGCATCTATCTATTTATTCTGTTATGTGATCAATGTTGAGAGTGTCCACTAGTGAAAGTATAATCCCTAGGCCTTGTTCCTAAATACTGCTATCGCTGCTTGTTTACTGTTCTACTGCATCTGTACTGTCCGCAATATTACCACCATCAACCACACGGCAGCAAGCACTTTTCTGGCACCGTTACTACTGCTCATACTTATTCATACCACCTGTATTTCACTATCTCTTCGCCGAACTAGTGCACCTATTAGGTGTGTTGGGGACACAAGAGACTTCTTGCTTTGTGGTTGCAGGGTTGCTTGAGAGGGATATCTTTGACCTCTTCCTCCCTGAGTTCGATAAACCTTGGGTGATCCACTTAAGGGAAACTTGCTGCTGTTCTACAAACCTCTGCTCTTGGAGGCCCAACACTGTCTACAAGAATAGAAGCACCCGTAGACATCAGAAGTACAGCTGAGCCCATAGCTGAATAAACCACCAGGGGCCTCCTGTTTTGACTGTCTTTTGGGAAAACAAATTGACAGACATTAGTAGGAGATATCGATAGACCTCTCCAAGGAACAGTTTGCCGATGCCAAGCTGGGTACCTCTGGCGAGTTCATAAGCCAAAGAAAGATAGTTCTTGGTTGGAGCAAGTGAAGGGCCACAAAATATGAAGTGTTCCAGCCAGAAATTTAGGAAGGCCGTGTGTTCTTTCTCTGTTACAGGGCCTTTGTTTTTCATGTGGCGTCTAAGGTAGGCACCCCAGTTTGTGCACTCTGTTTTGGAGGAGAGTTTGAAAGGGACCTTTGGCAGCATAAAAGCAGAGGGGCTGGGGGATGTAACGTCTAGGCCAATGATCATGGCCACATCTAGCAGAGTTGGTGTCATGGGGCCGTGGCCAAACATGAAGCAGTTCAGAGCATCAGACCAGAAGTAGCCGATGGTTTTTAGAAGGTTTTCATGCTTCTCAAGGGGAGACAATGATAGAGACAAAGCATCGGCTATTCCTGTGGTTTCCCATTTGGCTTGGTGAGTTTTGGATACTCTACTGTACCAGGAAACCCAATCTTCAGGAGGGTTAGGCCAGGCTCGTAAGCAGTTGGCCCAAGAAGTTAGATCTAAGTTCTGGTTCACGAAAGGAATCCTATTGGCCTCGCAAGAAATCAAATGGGCAGGACTCTCGACAGAACGGGGGCCAAGACAAAGAGAATTTGGAAGAGAAGGATGCGGCAACAGAATGTCTGATACCTAAAATTAATGGTGAAATAAGACATTAATTCAGATGTTTGCTATTAATTCTAACACTATGCTCGGATGATGAGGATCAGTTAAGGATTACCTTCAGGCCAGAGACCGTTGCGTTGGCGTTGGACGATTCCGCCATCTGATTCGCTGGCGGAGATGAATCTGCGCGGTTGGGGATCTGGGATTCGCGCTGCCGCGACTTGAATCTGTGCGATGGGAAATTGGGGATCTGAGTTTGGCCCTTTGGACGAGGGTCGCAGGTTACCGTTTGAAGTCTGGCCTTACTAGCGTTTTATGGTAAAAGTCCGATGCGTTGCCATCGGCTCTTTTTGCGTTGACCTGCTTTGACAATCGGCAAAATCGACATGGAAGCATTCTTCATTGATGAAGAGGGTTTTTTACAAGAAGAGCCGATTGCTCACAAAAGAGGGATCTGCTACCTAATGTACTACTACTACTAGCCCTATTCTAGTAGTCCCTAATCTAGGGGCCGTCGCTGCCCTCGTCGTCGCCGTCCTCGCTGCCATTGGCGCTGCTGCCGGCGAGGTCCTCGTCGCTGCTGCCGAAGCCGTCGGCAGGGGCTTCTTCTTCCTCCTCGTCGTCGTCGTCGTCGTCGTCCTCCGACCCGGCGCGGAAGCGCTTCGCCGGCGGGTACTCGTCGGAGGAGGTGTCGTCCTCCGCTTCATCCTCTTCCTCGGTGGAGGTGTTGTCGCCCCAGGAGAAGGCGTCGTCGTCGCTCTCTTCCTCCAACTCCCCGTCAACGAGGAGCTGGAGGTTGTCCTCCCCGTTGGTCAAGGGTTCGTCCTCCTCTGACTCGACGGCGAATTCCCAATCCGCCTCGTCCCAATGCGGTGGAGCGCGGGCCTCGTACGCCGCTATCGGGTCGTACTCCGGCGTCGGCTCACGGGAGGAGGAGGATTGGAAGGAGAGGCCTGAAGAGGCAGAGGAGGAGGAGGCCATGGTTGCAGAGGAGGGGGTTCCGATTGCTAATGTGGAGCAAGAGGATGAGAAGGCGAACTGCTGAGATGCAGTTAAATAAAGGGGATATAGTGGAAGATGATTCAATGCTGTGGCAGTTTTCGAGGATGTGGTGCCAAAACTGTCAAATCGTGCACTACGGAGAAGTTGAGAAGGCAAGGCATCATGATGGAAGGGCACTGTAGCGGTTCTGCTCTGCAACGCGTAATCCGGTGAAGAAAAACAGAGTGGTTTTGGAATTATTATTACCAAAACCAGGGGAGCATGTGTTATCACCAGATTTTGGCCAAATCAGGAGATGGGCCGTGATTGAGATGGGCTTAGAGCACTGGTGGAAAAAGGGCCTTTGGTCACGGTTCGCAACTGCCATTAGTCGCGGTTGCGCAACCGCGACCAAAGTATCGCGACTAAAGGCCCCCCCCTTTAGTCGCGGTTCCTTACGAACCGCGACTAAAGGCCCGTCCACGTGGGCGCCAGGCGGCCGTCCGGGCGGAGGACCTTTAGTCGCGGTTCTTCTGGCCAACCGCGACTAAAGGCCGCCGCAGGTTTAGGGTTTCCGGCCCCCCCTAAACCTGCCCCCCCCCCCTAAACATATTTTGTGTTTAATTTGTATATTGTTTTATTTCTTTTGTGCTTTATTGTAATTTTGAAGGAGTTTCACATATTCTACGGTACTACATATATACATGCATATGAATGTACAATTTCAAACAAATTTGAAATTATAACCAAAAAGAATTCAAGAGAAATATACAATATATATTCAATATCATCGGATGACCATATACAAGTTTGAACAAGTTTCCATACATAATTTAATGCATGTATAGTTCTACGTCGTCGCAATGGTGTTCTCCTTTAGGATGGAGGACTTCCCTCCTGAACCATCCAGCTAGTTCCTCTTGAAGTGGTCGGAAGCGAGCTTCTGGACTAAGCATCGACCGGAGGTGATTCCTCTGAGCATTGAGATCACTCGGAACGCGCTCAGAGGTGTATCTCTGGATCATCTCACAGACATAGTATCCACATAGATTGGTTCCCGGTGGCTGCATATCGCTACCATTCTTAGCCTTTGACCGCATGAAATTTAGCTCTTTCTTGAATTCACCGACCTTTGTATCTGAGAACCGTCTCCAAACCCTACGAGGCAAAGAAAATTAAATGAACAAGAGAGTTATTAGTTCATTACTTGAAGCTTAATTAGGAAATGAACGAAATAGGCCGATCGATATAGAGCGCAAATGAATGAAAACAATTACTTTTGAAGCATTTGTCTCATGTCGGCCCACTCCGCCTTATCCATATCCAGAGAGTCGTGGATGAGACATTCTGATTTGTCAATTTTAATCACTAGCAGAATCCAGTGGAACCTGCGGACACGATACATGCACAGTACGTCATGCATAACTCATCGATTAGCCGGCCACATACCATGCATGGAGTAAACAAAAGAGAATGTGCTCAATACATAAACACTCACCCAAAATGGTAAGGAAATAGAATATCACTTTTGAGTTCCTGCTTATCAAGAAACCGCCACAGGTCTTTCTCCACGTCGGCGGGGTGATGCTTTAACGTATATCCATTAACGATGTGTGGGTCAATGAACCCAACATCATGGATGCTCCTTACTCTGCATTCCTTAATCTTCAATCTGCATGTGTAATAGCGGACACAATAATATAGTTAGGACATATATATATAGTGCAGGCAATATGAACGAGATGGGGTAGAAATAAATCACTTACAGAACGTAGCAACTGATGATAGATTTGTCGAGCTCGCGCAGATTGAAAAGCTGGAACAATTCACTCAGATGAATTTGTACACAGTATTGTTTGAAGTGATGCTCATATCCAACTTCCGCATAAATATAATCTTTTGCGTTTTTATGTTTTATGTAACCCTTGTACCAGTTCAGCAGACCTTTCATTTGTGAAGGTAGATCCTCTTCCTGCGCAGGCTCGACGAGAGGCCCATTCTTCACATATGTAAGTACTACCTCCTTCACTGGCGCCTCATCAAGGCCTAACAGTTCACGAAGAGTAATACCTAAGTTGGCCGCTTGTTCTCTGGCACTCGTTACAGTCAATCCCTGTGCTGCCGCAGCTTCTATGATTTCGGGGGCATCCGGACCGGCGGCTGTCACTATAAGCGGGGCAATCGATTGTTTACTTTGTTCCCCGAGCTGGGCAACAACTCGTTTCCCGCTTTGTGCACTTTGTAATTCCGCTTTATCGGCCTCCTCATTCTTCTCCTTGAATATGCGTGCCTGATTCTTTAGTTCACGTGCATAGTCGTCAGGCAGATTCTTCGCGGCTTGGGACGGTGCGTTCAAAAATGACTTAGCCCACTTCTTTTGCTCATCAGAAAATACTGGCTTGGGCTCGGGCTCTCTTTTCTTCTTGCAGGCCGCCTTCCATTTCTCTAAATCAGCAGCCGCGTGTGCGTCGACTTCCTCGGCACTACGTTCCCAAGGCCTCGTGGGGAGAGGCTTCAGTGATGGCTCTGGAACCTTTGTTTTCTTAGGTACGTAAGGGTCCGGGTTAATAACCCAGGACTGCTTTTGCTTCTTCGCCGGAGGTGGATTGGGGGGCGGTACCGGTGTCTGATCACCCGCCGGACGAGGACTGGGGGGCGGCGTCGGCTGACGTGAATGAGGTGTATTAGGTGAAGCACCACCACCACCACCACCGCCACCGCCACCGTCACCGCCACCGTCACCGCCACCGCCACCGCCACCGCCACCACCACCACCGTAGGGGGGTGGACTTGTTGGCGCCTCGCCTGGAAACTTGATAAACTTCTTCTGCCATAGAATGAACTGGCGCTTGACATCTCCAAGTCTTTTCACCCCTTCAGGTGTAGCAATGTCAATGTCCAGGTCCTCAAACCCTTGGACTATCTCCTCCACCGTGACACGAGCATAGCCATCTTGAATGGGGTTGTTGTGGTGGAGTCCTCCAGGTGGCAAAGCACTGCCGATGGCTACCTTCATGGACATGTTCCCGATAGGATAATACAGATGACATTCTTTCATCTCCTTTATATCGTCCACGGGGTAGCGAGGAGGCTCCGGTGCAGTAATTTCGACCACCAGAGGCTCTGGTGCAGTAATTTTTATCGTCGGTGCACCAGCCGGTGAGGCCTCCGTGGAAGCCACGCTGCTTCTTCTCCGCTGCTGGCTTCCGAGATCCATTGGATGATCTTCATGCTGCGCCCGAGCTGCATCTCTTTCGGCTACTAGTACACTCACAGTTTTTTTCATCACATCCATTTCCGTTACCAACTTCGCCACAACATCTGCATCCCGATCCATCTTTCTCTTACGGCTTCTGTAACCGTACGGGTCATCGTTCTGGGGGAACCCTACTTTCCACGGAATGGGCCCCATGCCTCGTACACGTCCTCCGTGTTCAGGATTCCCGAGGGCTTTTGTCAGGGCGTCGTTCTCTCTGTTGAACTTGATCCTCCCCTCTTGAGCATCCCTCATTGCCTCAATAAGCTTTTGGGTGGGTGTAATTATTTTGCCCTGATAAACACACTCCCCTGTCTCCGGGTTCAGCGATCCCCCATGCCCGTACCACCAGCTTTTGGCCCTTGGGTCCCATCCCTCCGTACCTGGACGGATTCCTCGCACCCTCAGCTCGTTCTCCATCTTCTCCCACTTAGGCTGCCAAAAGCGATACCCTCCTGGCCCCATAATATGATTGTACTCCTTCTTGGCCTCATTCTCCTTATTTTTTTTTCGATATTTCAAGGAACTGCTCCGATTTCTTTTGCTTCACAAATTCTGGCCAATCATGTTGCAGTTTCTCATATTGTCCTGTGAAATCCGGAGTCTTGCCCTGCTTGACAAAGTCATGGGCTAGATTTTGCTTGTATTTCCGGAATGCGTTGGCCATCTTAGAAAGAGCGAACTGTTTGACTAGCTTGCACCTCTCCTTGTTTTCCTGAATCTTGTTACCCGCCTCATCGTATCTGCGGTATTCCGGAGGTAGAACGAAATGTTCCATAAGCTTCTTGAAGCAATCTTTTTTTGTTCTCTTATCGACAAAAGTGAAACCAAGACGTGCCTTCTTTGGCTCATTCCACTCCTGGACGGTGATCGAGACGTTGTCTCTAACAACGGCTCCGCATTGGCTGACAAACTTGGTGGCGTTCTTGCTGGGCTCCAGCGGCCTGCCGGTTTCTTCATCGACAACCTCGATGGTGCATGTTTCGTTTGGTTTCATCGTCTTGGTTGCGCCACGCTTTGACGACGTACTCGATTTTTTCGACGATCCGGCCGAGGGCTAAAATAAGAAAGAGAGTCGCGCGCGTTAGTACACACACACATTTATTCAAATCAGTTAGTTTGTATCACCAGACGCTCAATATGTATATATATATACCTCGGCGCCGGAGGTGGTTGCTACTTCCAATTGAAGATCGTCGTTTATCGACGTTTCTTCGGCATCATCTTGCTGACGGCGCCCTTCATCTTCACCCTCAAGGTTCAGATAAGAAGAGATATCATCTTCTTCTTCTCCGGTCGGCACATATAGAATATCGCCTTTTATGATGCCGAACATATGGTCTTCAGCGTCCGGATCATAGTTGTCCAGAATCGGGTCAGCTCTATCGTCCGCCATATGTCAGTCCTGAAAACATGTAGTAAAAACAAATTAATTGTGTATATGCCAGCATTATCATATCTCTTCTACATATAAAGAGAGAGGGCGACGAGGGAGGCGAGAGGGGGGACGCAGTGATCGCGTGACCGAGAGAACGGTGGTGGTGGCGAAAGGGGGGACGCAGTGACCGCGTGACCGAGAGACCGGTGGCGGTGGCGAAAGGGGGACGCAGTGACCGCGTGACCGAGAGACCGGTGTGGCGGTGACCGAGAGACCGGTGGCGGTGACCGAGAGACCGGTGTGGCGGTGACCGAGAGGGCGGTGGCGGTGCCATGGGCGAGGGCGGCGGCGGCGGTGACCGAGAGACCGGTGTGGCGGTGACCGAGAGACCGGTGTGGCGGTGACCGAGAGACCGGTGGCGGTGACCGAGAGACCGGTGTAAAATTTTTCTTAAGTTAAAATTTTGATCATTAAGTCTAAATTTTGTTAAGTAAAATTTTGATCATTAAGTCTAAATTTTGTTAAGTCAAATTTTAGTTACATTAAGTCTAAATTTTGTTAAGTAAAATTTTAGTTACTATTACATGTGTGAATTTTTGTTAACCTAACACATTTTTGTTAAGTAAATTTTTGTTATGTCAAAATTTCGAGGGGAGTACAAAATTATTTGTTAAATTTCGAGGGGAGTACAAAATTATTTTTGTTATGTCAAAATTTCGAGGGGAGTACAAAATTTTTGTTAACTATATATTACATATTTGTTAAATTTTGTTAAGTCAAAATTTTAGTTTACAATTTTAATTAACAACAAGTTAATTCGTTTAAGTAGTCAAATTTTAGTTTACAATTTTAATTAACAAAAACAAAAAAAAACAAAAAAAAAAGAGAGATATGCAGGGGCGCCGCGCGTGTGTACTGGCGCGCCCGCGCCTCTCTCTCCCGCGGCGGTGGGCGGCGGCGGTTCGAGCCGCGGCCGGCGCGCGCGCATGGAAAACCGAGGCCGGCCGGCGCCGGCCGGGGGCGGCGTTGGGCGGGCGACGAGGCGCGCGCGCGCGCGGGCGCAGGGCGGCGGCGGCGCCATGGGCGAGGGCGGCGGCGGCGCCATATGGGCGAGAGGGCCGGGGGCCGGCGACGTTTACGAGGCGCGCGCGGGGGCCGGCGACGTACGGTGGTGGGCGGCGGCGACGACTGGGCGACGACGGGGCGACGACGACGAGGCGGGGGCAGGCGGCGACGTCGACGGCGAGGGGCAGGAGACGAACTGGCGCGCGGAGACGAATTCGAGAACGAAGAAGTGTGAACCGCCCCCTCGCGCGCGCGTTTAAATAGGGACCCCCCCTTTAGTTGCGGTTGGTGACCCCAACCGCGACTAAAGGGGTACCTTTAGTTGCGGTTGGCCACACCAACCGCGACTAAAGGGTATTTTCGCCGGGTTTTCGTTTCCCGCGGAAAAATACCCTTTAGTCGTGGTTGGCGAGGCCAACCGCGACTAAAGGGTATTTTTCGAATTACTTTTCTTTTTCAAAATCATAAAATACAAATAATATATCAAAAAAATTCAGAAAAATAAAACTAATTCATTTCAATATGTTAAAAATACAAATAATATATTAAAAAATTAAGAAAAATAAAACTAATTCAATTCAAAATGTTAAAAATACAAATAATATATCAAAAAATTAAGAAAAATAAAACTAATTCAATTCAAAATGTTTAAAATACAAATTATATATCAAAAAAATCAGAAAAATAAAACTAATTCATTTCAATATGTTAAAAATACAAATAATATATCAAAAAATTAAGAAAAATAAAACTAATTCAATTCAAAATGTTTAAAATACATATAATATATCAAAAAATTCATAAAAATAAAACTAATTCAATTCAAAATCTTAAAAATACAAATAATATATCAAAAAATTCAGAAAAATAAAACTAATTCAATTCAAAATTTTAAAAATACAAATTATCAAAAATTCATAAAAATAAAACTAATTCAATTCAAAAGTTCGTTTGCCCCCTCTTCCCGCCTCTTTCCGCCGACCCCCTCTTCCCTCCTCGTCTTCCCGCCATTTCTTCCCTGTCTTCCCGCCTCTTTCTTCCCGCCAATTGTTTGCCGCCAATTTCTTCCGGCCTCTTTCTTCCCGCCAATTTTTTCCCGCCAATTTCTTCCCGCCACTTTCTTCCCGCCTCCTGTCTTCCCGCTCCCATTTTTCCCGCCATTTGTCACTACATATAGGTAGCCCGGCTTGGCCAGCATTATCACATCTCTACAATCTCTCATCACTCATGGCTTCCACCGCACCCACTCTAACCTACCAGCAGGTGGAGGAGCTTTGCGCCTCGAACTACCCTTGCCCTCCGGGCTACCGCGTCCCTGCCGGCTGGAGCCTAAGCGCCGGCGGCGTGCCGGTCCCTCCCGTCCCTCAGGGTACTGCGCGCCGGGCGGCCATCACGAACCACTACTACCTCGACCTCACGCCGGAGCAACGGATGAATCCCCGCTGGCATCCCGATAACCAGCATACTTGGGACGCCTTCTTCATCAATCGGCGTGAGAGGGCGCTCGCTGTGAGTATGAGGAGGACGGTCTGCCTCCCGGAAACTTCCACGAGGCCGGCCGTCGGCTATGGTGGTATGGCCGGACTCGCAGAGCGTCATGGACTACATCACGGCCGGCGATATCCCCGCCTGCGCTACCCTCGATTCGAGCCACGAGCGCCGCCCGACGACAGCCGACGACAAGAGCGACGACGACGCCGGCAACTTAGAAGGCGACGACTACCAAGACAACGGCGGCGGCTATGAAGACTACGAGTATGCATATTATACGCCTAGGCAGGAGTATGACTAAATCACTCCAAATTTCATGTATGCAGGAGTATGACTTAGTCACTCCAAATTTCCTGTATGCAGGAGTATGACTTAGTCACTCCAAATTTCATGTATGCAGGAGTATGACTTAGTCACTCCAAATTTCATGTATGCAGGAGTATGACTTAGTCACTCCAAATTTCATGTATGCAGGAGTATGACTGAGTCACTCCAAATTTCATGTATCATCAGTGCTATCTCGAGTCAATTGAATCATTCGAAAATGGACACCAAACACATCACGGGTAATATAATTCACATGATTCATTCAACAAAGTTTGGTACAATAAATTATTACACATCATTTCTTCCCTTGTGTCCCTGCTTGCTTACGATTGTGCCGTATCCATGGAGCATCCTCATCATTTAACTTAATGCTTGGGTCGGTGTTCACTTTGAAGGGCGGAATTTCACCAAACATATTATAATCTTCTGACATGTCTGTCTTGTCCTCCACTCCCACGATGTTTCTTTTCCCTGAAAGAACAATGTGGCGCTTTGGATCATCGCATGATGTACTGATCGTTTTCTTATCTTTCCGTTTCCTCGGTTTGCTACTCATGTCCTTCACATAGAAAACCTGAGCGACATCTTTCGCTAGGACGAATGGTTCGTCAAGGTAACCAAGATTGTTGAAATCCACCATTGTCATTCCGTATTGCTGGTCCACCTTTACCCCACCTCCTATTAGCTTGAACCATTTGCACCGGAACAAAGGGACCCTAAAGGAGGGTCCATAGTCAAGTTCCCATATCTCCTCTATGTAACCATAATATGTGACCTTTTGCCCATTCTCGGTTCTTGCATCAAAGCGGACACCACTGTTTTGGTTGGTGCTCTTTTATCTTGGGCGATCATGTAAAATGTATTCCCATTTATCTCGTACCCTTGGAAAGTCGTTATAGTCGAAGATGGTGTCTTGGCCAACATGTACAAATGATCTACAACCTTATTGTCACTCATTAAATGTTTTCTCAACCAACTGCCGAAAGTCTCCATGTGGGCCTTCCTAATCCAGGATTCAGGCTTCCTGTGGTTGTCCGAGCGTAAAATATTCTTGTGTTTCTCAAAGTACGGAGCCACCAAGCTGGAATTGGTCAGAACCGTGTGGTGTGCTTGATCGGAGAATGGCCGTCCATACATATCATTGATTTCCTTCCGATCGTGCCTTTTCCACTTAGTCTCCCTCGTGCCGCGATTGAGGAAGACCAATCGGCTTAAGGTCAGGAACAAAGTCAACACAAAACTCAATTACCTCCTCATTTCCATAGCCCTTGGCGATGCTTCCTTCTGGCCTAGCACGGTTACGAACATATTTCTTTAATACTCCCATGAACCTCTCGAAGGGGAACATATTGTGTAGAAATACAGGACCGAGAATGGAAATCTCATCGACTAGGTGAACCAGGAGGTGCGTCATAATATTGAAGAAGGATGGCGGGAACACCAACTCGAAATCGACAAGACATTGGATCACATCGTTCAGTAACCGTGGTAGAACTTCTGGATTGATTACCTTCCGAGAGATTGCATTGAGGAATGCACATAGCTTCATAATGGCTACTCGAACATTTTCCAGCAGAGCCCCCTCAAAGCAATCGGAAGCAATTGCGTCATAATCACGTGGTGATCGTGAGACTTCAGGTTTTGGAACTTTTTCTCCGCCATGTTTATTATTCCCTTTATATTGGACGAGAATCCCGACGGGACCTTCATACCGCTCAGGCATTCAAAAAAGATGACCTTCTCTTCTTTGGTCGTGAGCGTAGCCGGCACGACCTTGAAACCGTTCCGGATGCCGGTCATCAGTGGTCTTTCAAACTTTGCTGGTCCTGCCGTGCTTCCTTTGTATCATTTGACTTCCCATACACGCCCAAGAAGCTTAGGATGTTCACGCAAATATTCTTCGTAACGTGCATCACGTCGATTGCAGAGCGGACTTCTAGGACTTTCCAATATTCTAGCTCCCAGAATATAGATTTCTTCTTCCACATGGCTACGTGCCCGTCCGCTCCCTTCGAACTGATTGTCCGCCAGTGACCCTTTCCAAAGATGACTTTCAAATCCTTGACCATATCAAATACCTCGGCACAGGTGTGTTCCGCAGAGCTTCGGCCGGTGATCTGCCTTGCCGTTGTAATGCTTGCCTTTCTTTCATCGGATGACCTTTCGGAAGAAATCGACGATGCCCAAGGTACACGTTCTTCTTACAATTTGGCAAATGTACACTTTCAGTCTCATGTAAGCAGTGCGAGCATGCATTGTATCCCTTATTTGACAGTCCCGAAAGGTTACTAAGAGCAGGCCAATCGTTGATGGTTACGAAAAGCAACGCTCGTAGGTCAAATTCCTCTTCTTTGTGCTCATCCCACACACGGACACCAGGTCTGCCCCACAGCTGTAAAAGTTCATCAACTAATGGCCTTAGGTACACATCGATGTCGTTGCCGGTTGCTTCGGACCTTGGATGAGCACCGGCATCATAATGAACTTCCGCTTCATGCACAACCAAGGAGGAAGGTTGTAGATGCATAGAGTCACGGGCCAGGTACTATGGCTGGAGCTCGCTCGCCAAAAGGATTCATGCCATCCGTACTTAGACCAAATCTTATGTTCCTTGCGTCAGCTGCAAAATCTTTGAACTCTCTGTCGATCTTTCTCCATTGCGTTCCATCTCGCGGGGTGTCTCAACTCCCGTCCGACTTACGGTCCTCTTTGTGCCATCGCAACAACTTGGCATGCTCTTTGTTCCTGAACAGACGTTTCAACCGTGGTATTATAGGAGCATACCACATCACCTTGGCGGGAACCCTCTTCCTGGGTTTTTGGCCCTCAACATCGTCGTCACCAGGGTCATCGCCTCTGATCTTATAACGCAATGCAGTGCATACCGGGCATTCATTCAAATTCTCGTATTCACCGCGGTAGAGGATGCAGTCGTTGATGCATGCATGTATCTTCAGAACCTCTAAACCTAGAGGGCAGACAACCTTCTTTGCTTCGTACGTAGTGGCGGGAAACTCGTTATTCTTTGGAAACATATTCTTCAACATTTTCAGCAAGTTTTCAAATGCCGAGTCAGCTACACCTGCCTGTGCCTTCCATTTCAGCAAATCCAGTGTGCAGCCCAGCTTTTTCAGACCATCATCGCATCCGGGGTACAGCGCCTTCCCCGTGATCCTCTAACATGCGATCCAAATTCTCCCTCTCTTTTTCAGTTTCGCAGCGTCTCCATGCATCAGCAATGGTCCGACCAAGATCATCAACGGGATCATCACGTGCCTCTTCTTCACCTTCCCCTTCACCTTCCCCTTCACCTTCAGCATCCTCCATGAAAGTATCACCGAAATGAGCAAGATAGCTTTCATCGATGAAATCATCCCCTTCTTCATCTTCTTCCATTATAACCCCTCTTTCTTCATGCTTGGTCCAACAATTATAGCTTGGCATGAAACCGTGCCAAAGCAGGTGCATGTGAACATCTCTTGAGGAAGAGTAACCCTTCTGATTCTTACAGTTAACACATGGACAGATAACAAAACCCCCCTGCTTGTTCGCATTAGCCACTACGAGGAAATCTTTCAAACCCGTACTGAACTCGCCGGAGAGCCGGTTACCGTACATCCATTGTCGATTCATCTGCATTATTATAATATAAAATATATAATTAACCATCATGCATTTGTTAAACTAACTAGCTACAAACAATATAAATTAAACAATGAACTACACACATGCATATTTTATCAATGACACATCAAAGGTTCAAGTTGCTAACCGCGATCGAGGAGGAAAAAATAAATGAGAAAGCTCAAGTGTGGCTCCAACACTTCATATCATGTTTGTTTCATGCTCTTGGGGCATTTCATCAAACACCTTATGTGCATAAGAGGAACCAAAAGCAAACCTAACACCCACTTGTGAAGTTTGTGAAGAGAATGGCTCCAAATGGCTAAGTGTTGGCTGCTGGATGGGTATATATAGGGGAGGGGCTTTAGTCCCGGTTGGCCTGGCCAACCGCGACTAAAGGCCTTCGGGCACCTTTAGTCGCGGTTGGCCAGGCCAACCGCGACTAAAGCCCCCCACGTGCACCGGCTGGCCACCGAGCGCCCTGGGCCCAGGCCTTTGGTCGCGGTTCACCTCCCGAACCGCGACTAAAGGTCCCATTAGTCGCGGTTCCTACAGCTTCGCGACTTATGGGGCTCACCGGAAGCCTGTTTTTCTACCAGTGGAGGATATGCACATAATATGTTTCTCAATCGGCCTTGTACGAGAGTTTGGGCTAGATTGCCCGTGTATCTGTACATTATGGTAGATTACGTTTAAGTTTAGAATTAAGAGATAGAGTTTAGTTCGTACACAGTTAGGTTTATTCCAAAGATAGAAAGTCCACGGACTATAAATATGTACCTAGGGTTATTGAGAAAGGACGACGATCACGTTCACAACAAACCAATCTAGGCGCATTGCCACCCCTTGTTTCGAGGGTTTCTTCCGGGTAAGCGCCATGCTGCCCAGATCGCATCTTGCGATCTCAGCAGTATCAGTTTATTCGTTGTTTTGTGTTGCTCGTACTGAAGCCTTGTTGATGGCGAGTAACACCATTATCATAGATGTGTTAGGGCTATCATCGATACTTTTCCGGTATGTTTGCTTAGTTACGCTGCCCCTACATGTCTAGCTGCCTTTGCACCTATCTTAGGTGTAAGGGCAGCATCTTGCTTAGTCTTTATTTAGTAGATTTGATCTGTGATGGTTGTTCCTTGTTCTCCAAGGATTAGTTTGATATCCGCATGGTTAGGCCTTACAAACGGGTTGAACGATCCAGTAGTGCGTAAGGTATGGTTTGCCGATCCAAGATGAGTTGTTCCGGGAATCGACTCGACTTCGTGTTGGTTTTTAGGCCTTTTCTAGGACTAGTTTTCTATTATCTTTCGTATTTACCAGGCTCAACTACGTGTAGGATGTTCCAGTTATGCCGTGAAAACCCTAGACTGTCGTAGATTGATTTAACTTAGTATTGATCAAGCAGGACCCCCATGTTATCGTAGATCCAATATGAACCATGAGTCAATCGGCTCCTTGAGCCGATTCACAGGGTAGCTGAGAGCCGATCGAGGCTCGGATTTAATGTTTACGTGTCTGCCATGCAGGAAACTAGTCGAAGCAATCCATCACCTTCCTGACCAGGTATAGGTCAGGTGGCACGCTCTCGCAACAGCCAGGACGTGTACCGGAGTTTTGCGGGCCGTTGCCCGAGGGACCAGGGCCCACCAGCAGTTCTGGGAGCCTCCCGGCTCTTCGTGTTGCTCGTCACTGCTCGCCGGTGGGTTTTGGCAGGCAACAGTGTCCTACGAACGTTGTCTGAGATTTGACAAAAAAATGAATGTATCTACTGATAGTACTAGCAAAGGCAACCAAACGTTCGAACTGATGGAAAGGTCTAGTACAATCCACTTATACACTTCACAACACTTCTTACCAGCCCAGCAGTACCAAACATTACAACATGCCTTCCAAGAAACGTACTGGTGGAGTACTCCATATTTACGTGCCTTAAAAATATTTCGTTTGATTCCGATTACAATTTAATTATTATAAAGCTAGCTTGTTTGGCCAATGCATTGGTGTGTTTCTTTGAAGTTTTTGATTTTAGAAAGCACACCAGCAGGTGGCACCAATGTTCCGCTGGGCCGCAAAAGGATATCGGCATATGTGCCCCATGATGAAGATGATGTTCTGGTTTCCTCATATGACCAGAAGCTTTAGCCCTCACCAGATATATTGACATCTAAGGTCCTAGTTCCTCCATATCGTTGTGCCATATAATATATACAAGTCAGCTTCACGTGCTTTTCACTTTATGAATACTAGGACAGAACCCGTGCGTTGCTACGGCTATCAATGATATATTATATACTGAAAAATGTACTTGTTTCAAAATTTCATAATTTTAGCAAAAGATACAGAACTTATGTATTCGCAAGAAACTAACTGTTCTTCTATGTTGAAGTTACGTAACACCAACATCATGTAAAAGTCATAGCTACACAACACGAAAGATATAAATAGATGGTTCAATTGTTGCATATACTCGGGTGAAGGCTTCTCCTGCACACTGATGCAATTCTTAGACCAGGTTGCTAGAAGTTAGAACAAATCCATTGATGCATGTCCATTGCAACCGATGGAGGATATCCAACATAGATAAGGAATATTTAGAAACAGCCTAATCTTTCGTTGGCACCGCCGCTAGGGCGTTGGGAAACTCACAGGGAGCGCTCTCACTGGCTCCTTCGCGGATGGCCGTCGACAGCACTGCTGTTTCCCCCAGCTCCTATGAGTCCCGGCACGAAGGATCCCACAGCTGCGGACGGTGCTCCCCTCTGCGTACATGGCCCTCGGGCTGGCTTCTCCGGCGGCAACAACGTATGCAGAAGAAATCGTCATGGCGCTGGTGCTGAACTGCGGTTCGCCTTGTTGCTTCAACTTCGATTCGATCTAGAACGATTCTTGTGTTGTTGCTTGTTGGATTATATACGGGAATCATCTGTTGTAGAGCCGGACATGGATTTCCACCTTGATTTCTAAACTTTCCTTTCAAACAGAACGGGACACGGTTTTTTGTGAAGGCATCGGGGCTGGAGTTGTTCAGTTTACGGCCAAACTCTCCGTGGTGCAATTTACGAGAGAGGGCTACTCACGAAAACAGAGGAAGAAATCTTCCTCCCTCCCACCAGCTTGTACGGACCATCGAGGTGCTCTATGCCGGACTAACAGCTTCTCGTTTTCACTATTTTGCCACATCGGAATTTTCATTACAGATCTCTATATCTGTATGTGCCTTCTGGCTATTTCTAGAAACATGTATTGCAAATTATAGCGTTGAACAGGGAAAAGCGAGTCTTTGCAGCCATATATTTCAAAGACGGGCGGCCGTGGGACAAATATAGCTCTGCTTCTACTCTTTATAGTCATGTATCTAGCCCTATATAAGACCTCTAATATGTTCCTTTTTATGTCCTATAAACTCTCCAATATTTGTACGAATCACAGGTGTCCCATCGTTTGGAATTAGATGCAACATGCACTGAAAACTTTCATCGTTGCTCGATCTGATTCCGTAGAATCTTAAACAATGATATGATGCCATTATCCTGGTTGTATGTATATCTGAAATCTTAAATAGTGATGTGCTGTTGAGCTAAAATGGCCTTTGGTGCTCGTGTTGTCATTGCCGGTGTTGCCTGATTTCTCTCGGAAGATAGTCAGCTGATCTGAAGAGTTCCTCAGATAAATCGGTATATGTACCATGTGACAATAATATGTGCCTTTTTTCACATCTAAATCTGGATATGTACCTCATATAACTTACCACTTCATCGTAAGTTGTACTATATCTCGCATTGCATCAAATAATCCCCGGAGCATCCGATAGCTGGATGATGGTCTCGTCCATTGAGACGTCGCGTCACCACACCAGAGTCGTGTGTTTCGCGTGGATGCACATGCCAAGTCAAGGTTCTCTCCTTTGTCAGAGAACTGAATTGCTGAAGGAGCCTTTCATGGTCTCATTGTCGACCTTCTTCGTCTTCAGGTTGTCAGAGCAGGTAAGCACAACACCGGCAGTTTCTTCCAATCAGTATGTCCTCGATCAGACTGAGCGCGGCGTTGAACCTGCCATTTCGGTCTAACATGCCGTCACATGGGCATAGTGTGAGGGTGCCGGGGAGGCGCCTAGCCGGGCATGCTTGAATCCAAGGACGTCAAACGCGAGCCTTGCTGGCACGATGTCGTCCCCCTTCAGAGGCCGTGTCGTGGTGTCGGCGCAAGTCACGACAACATCGAGGTAAACAGGTCATTGACCATCATTGTGCTCTTCCTTGACCATCATTGCCAGCGTGTGGCCCACGATCTATCTTGTGCAGCGGTGCTCCTCTTGATCCCGACATGCTTGGTTTCCTCCTACTCCTCCTTGACCTCCAGCGTGGTGGGCACCCTGCGCGTGTGGTATACATACATCTGCGTCTCTGGAAGCTGTGCTAGCGCCTGCCCCCGTCCACGACTCAGCTTTCGTTCATTTTCTGCGCTTGCTTAGATTGATTTGCTGTCAGGCAATCTATTGCTCCCATATTTATTGGTCTAGAGCCAGAGAAGGCAAGACTTCAAGATGAATTCTGATTCTGACATGCAAGCATAGTCCTAAACGGAGATCTCTACCAGGACGCGGGGGAGCACTTTTGGCTAAAAACAAAGCGACGAACGATCGTACAATCCAAATCAATCTGTCTTTCTCGTACCTAACCATACCAAACCACGAAAACACTTCTCCCTTTAATATTAGGTATAGATACTATTCGAATTTTGCATCTTAATTTTTGTATTTTCTTTGTTTCTTCAACGATATCTGAATTTTGTTAAAATTCGTATTTGGACATATTTTATGACTGAAAGGACGAGATGTCGCCTAGGGGGGGGGCGTTTTAAAAACTCTTACGGATTTGGCTTGTAAGAATGCGGAATTAAACTAATGTTTATTTTACAAGCACAAATCCTAAATATGCTAGGCTCACCTAAGTGCAACAACAACAACTAGAGCCAAACAAGATAGGCACAAGATATATGTAGCACAAGTGATAGCAAGATATATGTACTTCAAACACGATGGCTATCACAAGAAAAGAAAGCTCGAGTATAGAAATAACCGAGGCACGCGGAGACGAGGATTTATTCCCGTGTTTCCTTCCTTTACAAGAAGGTATGTCACGTTTGAAGGAGTGGAGGTCCCACGAAGGATTTCCCAACGCCACGAAGGCTCACCCTATTCTCCGAGCCAAACCCACGAATGATAATGACCCTTTCATTATGGTTAGCTTTTCCTTCACTCCGGAGATGGCAAGCTCCAAAACCACTTCACAAGCTCCACGAAGGAGAAACCCGGGCTTCTTCACAATCTTCCTTGAAGAGATCACCGCAGCAGCAACCGCCAAGCCAACTAGGAGGTCTCCCTCCAAGAGTAACAAACTCACGGTCTCTCACTCGAACTAATCGTGGTGGAGAGCTCAACACTATGTAATGATGCAAAGCAAGAACACTAGAGGTGTTCAAATCCTTCACACTCAAATCCCACCAAAGCAACAGATGCTAGGATGAGATTAGAGAGGAAGAACAAAGGAGAAAATCAACAAATGACTCCAAGATCTAGATCCCATGAGTTCCCCTCACTTAGAGGAGAAATGGATTGGTGGAGATTGCAGATCTAGATCTCCTCTCTTAGATCCCTCAAGAATGAGCAAGAATCATGGGAGGGAAGGTAGAGGAAGAAAGCTCAAGAGGTTCAACAATGGTGGTCAAAACGTGCTCAAGAATCCTAGAAAACTGTTGGGGAAGAAGCCCCTTTTATAGCCCAAGGGAAAATATAACCGTTGGGGCAAATCTGGGAGTTTTTTTCGTGTAGCCTGGCAAACTGGGCCAAACTGGGCCAGGGACCGGGCCGCCTGGCGGGAGAGCCGGTCAGACCGGGCCAGGGACTGGACACCCCTGAAAGTCCCTGATACGTCTCAAACGTATCTATAATTTCTTATGTTCCATGCTAGTTTTATGACAATACTCACATGTTTTATATACACTTTATATCATTTTGATGCATTTTCTAGCACTAACCTATTAACAAGATGCCGAAGCGCCAGTTCCTGTTTTCTGCTGTTTGTGGTTTCAGAAATCCTACACAAGAAATATTCTCGGAATTGGACGAAACAAAAGCCCACGGTCTTATTTTCCACGGAGCCTTCCAGAAGTCCGAAGAGGAGACGAAGAGGGGTGTCGAGGCGGCCACACCCTAGGGGGGCGCGGCCCCACCCCTGGCCGCGCCGCCCTATGGGGTGGGCCCTCGAGCGTCCCCGACTCTGCCCCTTCGCCTATATATTCTCTTCGTCGCGAAAACCCTATTACCGAGAGCCACGATACGAGAAAAGTTCCAGAGACACCACCGCCGCCAATCCCATCTCGGGGGATTCAGGAGATCGCATCCGACACCCTGCCGGAGAGGGGAATCATCACCGGAGGGCTCTACATCACCATGCCCGCCTCCGGACTGATGCGTGAGTAGTTCATCCTTGGACTATGGGTCCATAGCAGTAGCTAGATGGTTGTCTTCTCCTCTTGTGCTATCATGTTTAGATCTTGTGAGCTGCCTATCATGATCAAGATCATCTATTTGTAATGCTACATGTTGTGTTTGTTGGGATCCGATGAATATGGAATACTATGTCAAGTTGATTATTGATCTATCATATATGTGTTGTTTATGATCTTGCATGCTCTCCGTTGCTAGTAGAGGCTCTGGCCAAGTTGATACTTGTAACTCCAAGAGGGAGTATTTATGCTCGATAGTGGGTTCATGCCTCCATTGAATCTGGGACAGTGACAGAAAGTTGTAAGGTTATGAATGTGCTGTTGCCACTAGGGATAAAACAACAATGCTTTATGTCAGCATATTTGTATTGTTTACATTACGCACAGTACTTAATGCAATTTTCTGTTGTTTGCAACTTAATACTGGAAGGGGTGCGGATGCTAACCCGAAGGTGTACTTTTTAGGCATAGATGCATGCTGGATAGCGGTCTATGTTTTTTGTCGTAATGCCCTAAGTAAATCTCATATTAGTCTTCATGATATGTATGTGCATTGTTATGCCCTCTCTATTTGTCAATTGCCTAACTGTAATTTGTTCACCCAACATGCTATTTCTTATTGGAGAGACACCACTAGTGAACTGTGGACCCTGATACGTCTCAAACGTATCTATAATTTCTTATGTTCCATGCTAGTTTTATGACAATACTCACATGTTTTATATACACTTTATATCATTTATACGCATTTTAAGGCATGATGGGGATATGCCCATAGGGGGTGGGTCGCCAGTCCCACTCGCCACGAAGACGGAGGCCCAGGTGGATCGCCAGTCGCCCGAGCGACTGGACCCTAAGGCGACTGGGCTGAAGTCCTAAGGAGAAGATCTGCGTGCCGGATAAGAAGATTACTTGCAGGAAGGGTCGCGAATCCCGTATTAGTAGCAACTGATACGATTCGGAGTTATCCTCTTATAACCCTAGATCGGGGGTGGATATATAAACCCCCAGGCTAAACCCTAGACTACAGATCATCTGAGATCCAATCTCCCCATTGTAAGCTCTTGGCTCCGTGCCGACTGAGCCCCCCATTGTAATTCTCCACTGAGCAATAAGATCTAGCAGGACGTAGGCCTTTTACTCTCCGGAGGGGCTGAACCTGGGTAAAACCTTGCGTCCCTTGCACCTCGATCCGCAGATGGCAATGTTCCCTTGCCCCCGCATCAATGAAGTGCTACCCCTGTAGCATCTGCCGTGGTCATATCCATGACAGTGGCGCCCACCGTGGGGCATGGGACATCAAGCCTCCGAGCTGCGGCGAGGCCCTATTCGCCAATACGACGGTTGGTCGCTTCTGGTAGGATGATCGCCACGGGCAACTTCTTCCACATCCAGCCAAGCACCTACCGGCCTGCCTCATCACCCCTCGAGCACGCTTGGATGGTGCCGATCGACACGATCAACCTCTTCGTTGGGCTCGCCGGTGTCAGCGACCCCACTGAGCCTCGTCCCGGTCGACCACACGATCCCTTCGCGCCGGGCCAACTCCTCACTGCTACTCGCCCGGTCACCGGCGCAGTGTACGTAGAGGCCGAGCCGGCCCTGGAGGACGACGCCGACACGGCAGCCACGGCGCTAGTCGCCGACTCCATCGTCGCGGCATCAACCGCCGACTCCACTGTTGTAGCATTGGCCGCCGACTCCATCGTCGCAGCATCCGTCGCCGACTCCACCGCCGCGGCATCAGTCGCCGGATCCACCGCCGCGTCACCAACCACCGGTTCCATCACCGCGGCATTGTTCAAGGACTCCATCTCCCTAGTCTCTCACCCGAGTGACTTTGAGGATGACTCCGTTCTCTCCCTCTTCGGCAGCGATTCCGAGTCGGACTCCGTCGAGGCCCCGCGCTACCAATATCCAACCGCCGTCTTCATGGCGGGAGGTGAGGAGAAGCCTCCGAATGACGCCTTCACCACACCCCTCCCTGCAACCGCCACCGCGACCGAGATTGAGGTGCATCGGGCGGCCCTCGAAGAACAGAGGAAGAAGGAGCTCACCGAGCGGCAGAAATTCCGCCTCGAGCAAGACGAGGTGAGAGCTGTGTCTCACTATCGCCAACAGCGCAATCGCCTGCGCATGGAGCGCGCCCGTGCGCACGACTTCCCCAGTGCGCGTCTCAACTTCGACGACCCGGGCGGAGAAGTCCGGACCGCCCGAGTCCAGAACCCCGACATCCCCGAAGGAAGTCGGGCTGCCGCCGGCAGGACGGCGCATGGAGCGCCACCGCCACCGCCACCACCACCACCACCACCACCACCCGAAGTTCCCCGGGCGGAAGTCGACGCCAATGGCCTACCCCTACACTCGTCTCCAGCCGACAACATCGTAGCCGCCCAAGCTGTCCTTGCGAGGCTCCCCGAAACGGGAGATGGCACGATCCTCGTCCAGCATGCTAAGGCCCTGGTTGCCAAGGCCTTGGAGCAGCAACACGCCACCGCCGACTCACAAGGGCGACTCTACTCGCGCTCATCCGCTAGCCGCGCAGCGTCTTCAGGAGCGGCAAACCGCGCGGTCGCCAACGTCAACAACTGCCCGCCGCCAGCGCCACACGCGGCCCACTCGACTAACAACCGAATCGAGCCGCGCCCCGCGCGAGTGATGGTCGCCGCCAATGGGCAGCCCATCGACGCGCGCACCCACATCGTCAATGATCAAGAATGGCGGGCGCGAAACCGCATGAACAACCGCTACGCCGACGAACTCCCGCGCCAAAGCGCGTTCAATCAAGTCGGCCCCGCATGTTTTGGCCCGATGATCAGAGGCGAGCCTTACCCCGTAGGGTTCAAGGGGCCCCGCGACATCGAGAAGTACGATACTCACATCGACCCCACGGTCTGGATCGACTCGTACGCCATGGCAATGGGCATCCAAGGCCATTCTGAGTTGCTCGCGGCACGTTACTTGCCTCTCATGATGGACGGTGTAAATCGCCATTGGTTCAACACCCTCACCGCAAACAGCATCGACTCCTGGGAAGAAGCTCGTGCCGCGTTCATCCAGCACTTCGCCAGCGCGTATACCCGCGCGACCACCATAGAACACCTGGATCGCTGTGTCCAGGGCCCGCGCGAGTCGACTCGCCGATGGGTGCAGCGCTGGCAAGACATGTGGACGACCTCCAGCGGCATCAGCACGGACACGGCAATCTACTGCTTCCGGCGGTGCTGCCGGTATGAACCACTCAGCGCCAAACTCCGCCACGTTAGCAGAGATAATATTTCAATTTCCGAGCTCTTCAACATCGCCACCCGCTAAGACGACGAAGACCCTACAGTCGACTCAGACGATGAGTACGGGCAGCAGCGCAATCGCCGTCCCGTTCACGCCGACTCTCACCGCGGCGACTACCGGTTCGGCGGTTGGTCCAGCAACGGCAAGCGCCGCGCCGACGGGGGATACACCGAGCTCGTCGCCAACGCTGATTACGAGCAACGCGAACCAAAATCCTTCCGACGCGACAACCGTGTGCCACGGGAGGATCGACCCCAGCCCAAGCGCTTCGATGCCCGCAGTCTGCTGGACGCCCCGTGCATCTACCACAGCAGGGAGGGCAAGCCCTCAACACATACGACGGGGAACTGTTATTCCCTGAAGCAAATAGAGAAGGCCTGCCGCGCCAAGGAAACCGATGGCGGCAACCAGCACAAAGACCGCGCCAAGGACCTAGATCAGCACAAGGGAGACGGGTTCGGTCGCAGCGCCGGCTCGCTCCATACCTTCACCGGAGTCGGCGATCGCCGGGACGGGAAGGTCCTCACCAGGGCGGTGGCGGTACACGCGGTCGTCCTCGACGTTCCCCGGTGGCTCAACTGGTCCGAGCAGAGCATCACATGGAGTCGCGAAGACCATGCTCCTCGCATCGAGTACCCCGGCCGAGTGGCGCTAGTCGTCAGGCCCAAGGTAGCCGACTACTGGCTGCCAAAAACACTGATGGATGGAGGAAGCTCCATCAACATTCTGTACTACGAGACCTTCCAGCGGCTCGGCTTGCTAGACTCACGCCTTGAAAACACCAAGGTCACATTCCATGGCATCGTCCCCGGGCGGAAGGCCTTCCCGATCGGCAAGGTCACACTACCGGTCACCTTCGGCACACCCGTGAACTACCGCACTGAGTGGATAACGTTCGAGGTGGTCAACTTCCGCAGCTCCTATCACTGCGTGGTCGGCCGACAGTCGTTCGCCCGGTTCATGGCCGCACCTCACTACGCCTACAACATGATGAAGATGCCCGGGCCCCGCGGCGTCATCACCGTCCACGGCGACCCAGAAATGGCGCTGGAATGCGAGGATAGCAGCGCCAAGCTCGCCGACGCCGTCATCGCCGACGAACACGACAACACCGCCGAGCTCGCCAAGTATCCAGTCGACCGCAACGACCCCGCCATCCTGGAGAAGCCGACCGAGCTCGACTCATCCGGAGCAAACTTCAAGCCCACAACCGACACTCGCCAAGTAGATCTTGTAGAGGATGATCCGAGTAGGCAAATTACCATTGGGACGGGCCTGTCCGCCCAATAGGAAAGCGCGCTCATCAAGTTCCTCCGTGAGAATCGAGATATCTTTGCATGGAAACCATCTGACATGCCGGGTGTCCCGAGAGAACTTGCTGAGCACAAATTACACGTCGACCCCTCTGCACGCCCCGTTAGGAAGGCAATGCGCCCCGTGGGCGAAGAGCGACGGCGCGCAATCGCCGAAGAGGTGAACCGGCTACTCGCCGCCGGCTTCATCGTCGAAATAAAACACCCAAGATGGCTGGCAAACCCAGTCTTGGTGCTAAAGAAGAACAAGACATGGCGCATGTGCATCGACTACACCAGCCTCAACCACGCATGTCCCAAGGACCCATTCGTCCTGCCGCAAATCGACCAGATTATCGACGCGGTCGCAGGGTCGGAGTCACTGTGCTTCCTCGACGCCTACTCCGGGTACAATCAAATAAAAATGGCGAAAGAAGACCAAGAGAAGACAGCGTTCATCACGCCACTTGGTGCTTACTGTTACACATCCATGACTTTCGGCCTCAAAAACGCCGGAGCAACATACCAACGCTGCATGAACAGCTGCCTGGAGAGCCAAATCGGCCGCAATGTACACGTCTACATAGACGACGTGGTAGTCAAGTTGACTCGGTAGGACGACCTCATCGCCGACCTCACCGAGACGTTCGCCAACCTACGACGTTACAAGATCAAGGTCAACCCTCTGAAATGCACCTTTGGGGTCCCGTCGGGACAGCTACTCGGCTACGTCGTCTCCAAGCGCGGCATCGAGCCCAACCCGGAGAAAATCCTAGCGGTCATGCGAACCAAACAACCAACCTGCTTGGTCGACGCACAAAAACTCGCCGGGCGAGTCGCGGCCCTCAGTCGCTTCATACCCAGACTCGGCGACAAGGCTACGCCACTCTATCGCCTCCTCAAGAAGTCAGAATCGTTCGAGTGGACAGAAGAAGCACAAAGGGCCCTGGAAGAGCTCCAACACGCCCTGCGGAATGCCCCCGTCCTCGCGGCCCCACTGCCACAAGAAACTATGCTATTGTACGTCGCTGCATCCAATCGCGCGATAAGTGCGGTCATGGTCGTCGAGCGCAAGGAAGAAGGAAAAGAATAGCTGATACAGCGCCCAGTCTACTACATCAGCGAGGCCCTAATTGACTCAAAGCAACGGTACCCGCACTACCAAAAGCTGGTGTACGCAGTCCTTAGGGTCCAGAGGCGACTAGCCCCTTACTTCCACGAACACCCCATCAAGGTAGTCGCCTCAACGCCACTCGCAGACATCATCCGCAACCGCGACGCAACTGGCCGGATCGCCAAGTGGGCAGTCGAGCTCGGCGTCCACAACATCACGTACGAGTCGCACCACGCCATCAAATCCCAGGCACTCGCCGACTTCCTCGCCGATTGGGAAGAGGCCCAGCAGCCGAGTTCCCCCGCGGACGTCAAGCATTGGACACTGCACTTCGATGGCTCCAAGAACCTCGAGGGGTCAGGTGCGGGGGTCGTCCTCACTTCGCCAAAAGGCGACATCGTGAGATACGTCCTACAACTTCGATTCGAGCCCTGCACCAACAGCATGGCCGAGTACGAGGCGCTCCTGCATGGTATGCGAGTCGCGAAAGAGATGGGCGCAACACGACTACGCTGTCTCGGCGACTCCGACCTCGTCGCCAGCCAGACGTCCGGCACCTGCGACGCCACCGACGCCAACATGATCGTCTACAAACGAGCTGTTGACCAAGCCGGCGCCAGCTTCGCCGGTCACGTTGTCGAGTGGGTTGATAGGTGCAAGAACGAAGAAGCAGACGCGCTAGCCAGACTCGGGTCCAAGCGACTCCAACCCCCTCCAGGCGTCTTCCTCGACATACTCAGCCACCCCTCGGTGCGCGTACCTCGGGAGCTGGACATCGCCGTGCCTCCCGCGCCCGACTCCATCCTAGTCGCACTTGCCTCCGATACCAGCGACTGGACGGAGCCGTACCTAAGCTACCTCGAACGCCAGGTGCTGCCAATGGACGAAACGGAGGCACGCGCGCTCGTACGCTGATGCAAGTCTTTCACCATCATCAACAACGAGCTCTACAAGCGCAGCACCTCGGGAGTATTCCAGCGGTGCGTCGGCGCTGACGAAGGATGCAAGATCCTGCGCGATATCCACGCAGGAGACTGCGGCCACCACGCAGGCGCGCGCTCGATCGTCGCCAAAGCCTTCCGGCATGGCTTTTACTGGCCAACAGCCCACGAAGATGCAGTCGCCCTCGTTCGCGCGTGCGCCGGATGCCAGAAGTACGCAAGTCAATCGCACATGCCGGGATCGGCGCTGAAGACCATACCCCTCACTTGTCCATTCGCCGTCTGGGGCCTGGACATGGTGGGAAAATTCAAAACAGCCCCGGTGGGTACACTCACCTTTTAGTTGCGGTGGACAAGTTTACCAAATGGGTGGAAGCAAAACCCATCAAGAAGTGCGACGGAAAGACAGCCACCAAGTTCCTACGCGAGCTTATCTACCGCTATGGCTACCCCCACAACATCATAACCGACAATGGCACAAATTTCGCCAAAGGGGAGATGGCCGACTTCTGTGAAGACAAAGGCATCCGACTCGACCTCGCGTCGGTCGCACACCCCGAGTCGAATGGGCAGGCGGAAAGAGCGAACCAGAGCATCCTTCATGGAATCAATCCACGACTGATGGTGCCCCTAGAGCGCGCAGCCGGATGCTGGGCAGAAGAACTCCCCTCCGTGCTGTGGGGCATTCGCACAACGCCAAACAGGTCGACCGGCTTCACGCCATTCTTCCTGGTGTACGGCGCCGAAGCGGTCATGCCCACATACATTGCCTACGACTCGCCACGGGTCACCAACTACGCCGAAGAAGAAAACGAACGCGCTCGCCAAGATGACATCAACCTCCTCGACGAGGCCAGGGACCTTGCACTCTCCAGGACTGCCATCTATCAGCAAGGCCTCCGCCGTTACCACAGTCGTCGCGTTCGCAGTCGCTCCTTCAAAGTAGGCGATCTCGTGCTCCGGCTAATCCAAGACAAGAAAGGCATGCACAAGCTCTCCCCTCCATTGGAAGGACCTTTCGCCGTCATCCGTGTACTCGGCAACGACTCCTACTACCTCACCGATGTCCGCAAGGACGACAAAGGCGAACTACTCACCCGAGAGGTGGAGCGCCCCTGGAACGTCAATCTCCTCCGCCGGTTCTACACCTAAGAAAGACATGTAACACATAAATGCAGAGATTAATCAAAAGTCGCCGATTGCTTCATTCTCAAACGCCGATCGCCTCTCCACTATTCGTCGATCAACCGTATCTCCCATCTCATCAACATGAGCCCAGTCGCTATGACATGCGACTCGGTACTGGGAGACCTTCGATTGCTGCTGCTTGAAGAGAAAGTCCAAGATCGGCCAAGTAGCCCGGCTAACAAGGGCATGACGGGCAAACCGGTCGCAACACCAGGCCCGGCTACCCCCCGTCCCTTACGCCGTCAGGTGAAAACGTCAACTGGAACCTACAGCAGGGTCGCATGCCCGACCAGCCCTCCGGGCCACAGCAATCGTGTAGTGCTACGCTATACGACACAACAACGCCCTCCTCTACCTTAGGCTGGTGACTTGAACGGCTAAGTACTTCGACCAGGGACCCCGCAAAACGGACCCGCGGCTCGCCAAGGAACAACGCCACACCAAGAACCCCCTTTGGAGTCGCCAAGCGACTGGCTCACTGAGCCACGACGAGAGGCGCGCTACATACAAACAGCACAAACGTAACCGACCCACTCCTCCACCCATGAGGCTGCTATTCGCACTAACAAGACTATGTACTGCGACTGGGGATGCCTAGCTCGACAAGGAAAACAGTCAAGTCGATAGCCTTCATTGGGGTCGCATGGCGACTGGCCCCTCTGGCCATGGAGAGTCGGCCCCCAATACGCACTCGAACAAAAAAGCACATTCAATATGTTTCAGCACATCAAAAGTGGTCGCCAACCATAATTAAGCAAAAGCTAGTCCTTTATTTACAACTAACACCCACGAGTCATGTGCTCGCAGGAACTTGGGTATTCTCATTTACAGGTCTACAAGCCCTCCCCTTACTTGGATGGCCCCGAGTTCTCCTCCACGACCGGCTCAGCACCACCATCGCCATGGCGGAACTTCGGGGTGTACCGGACAACCGGGTAGGTGGACAAGGCGTTGGTGGCCGCGGCATGGAACAAGCGCTCGGCAGGGAACTCCACCGGGCCAGCCTCCTTCCCCACGTCCTCCGGAGCCGACTAGCTGACAAGGTGCGTCTCCAAGTCCGCAGTCGCCAACACCCGGTCGGCGTAGGGGCGCACCGCCTCCATCAAGCGAAGCACCTCGGCGACGTCAAACTCCCCAGTCTCCGACGGGAAGCCAGCCGTGAACCTCTTCCACGTCGAATCCCTCGGAGTAAGGGGCTAGCACCATGCTCAGCGCCATGGTGATGCCCACGCGGCAAGAACAGCGGCGGAGCCAGTCGACAACCGCCGGGATGTCGGAGACAGCCTTAAACACCGACGGCGTGTCCCGCGGGATCACCTCCCGTGGACTCAGGTACTGGAGCGCCGCCAGTATCTCCCCCGCGCAGGCGATGATGCGCGTGGTCGCAGTCGTCAGGCACTCCCGAGGGGTCGCCGTCTCCACGAGCTCACATTGGCCTGAAAAACACCAAAAAAAGAGGCCAAGTCAGATCTCACTCCCGACGCGGACTCGCCACGCTCGGGGACTGGCCCCCCGAGGCAGACTCGCCACGCTCGGGGACTGCCCCCGACGCAACCTCGCCACGCTCGGGGACTGGCCCCCGAGGCAGACTCGCCACGCTCGGGGACTGCCCCCGACGCAACCTCGCCACGCTCGGGGACTGGCCCCCGAGGCAGACTCGCCACGCTCGGGGTCTGGCCCCCGACGCGGACTCACCACGCTCGGGGACTGGCCCCCGCTGCGGACTCGCCACGCTCGGGGACTGGCCCCCGAGGCAGACTCGCCACGCTAGGGGACTGGCCCCCGACGCGGACTCACCACGCTCGGGGACTGGCCCCCGCTGCGGACTCGCCACGCTCGGGGACTGGCCCCCGAGGCAGACTCGCCACGCTAGGGGACTGGCCCCCGACGCGGACTCGCCACACTCGGGGACTGGCCCCCGCTGCGGACTCGCCACGCTCGGAGACTGCCCCCCGAGGCAGACTCGCCCACCCGGCGATCAACAAAAGTTTAACAGAGGACCGCAAGAACTTACCAAGTAGCTGCCGCGACATCTCGCGGACAAAAGCCCCGAAGCTGGTCTTCTCGGCCTGCACCGCTAGGACAATGCCCTCGGATGCCTCCTTCTCCACGGCAAGCTCCTTGGCATGCTGCAGCTTCAAAGCCGGAACCTCCTCCCGAAGAGACGCTGCGGCCCCCCGAGCGGCATCCCTCGCCTCCGTCGCGGACTCCAGCTTCCCCTTGTACTCCGCGATGACGTCTTCAAGCTCCCTACTCTTGTCCTCCAGGACCTTTGTATGGTCCGCAACCTCCGCCTTCGCCTTCTTCCTCGCCTCCTTGGCCTGCGTCGCCCGGAACTCGGCTTCCCGATAGAAGGATTCCTTTACGAATCCTTCACGGGCCTCGGCAAGCGCCTTCGCCTGCGCCTCTGCTATAGAAAACATGAGGTGATGAGAACAAATCCACATACATGCGCAGGACAAACCAAAAGGGGGAGACGAGAGAAACAACTTACTGCCCAGGGCGATAAGCTTACGGTTCTTCTGCGCCGCCTCCTCTACAAGCGCCGTCAATCGCTTCACCTCCGCCTGCGCAGGAGACGGGCGAACGTCAACAACAACAACAGTCCAGGTGTAAAAGGAGCCTCGACTCGCCCCTTCAGCCCAAGTCGACCCTCGGGGACTGGGGGAGGACTGGACTGCGAGTAAAGGAATGCCTACCACATGAACTTCACTGAGCGCTGTGTGGAGCTCAGTGAAGGACATAGTCGACGGCGGAGGACGGCGCGACTCGGGTGCTTCGCCCGCCTGCAACACCGCCTCGGTCGACGGCGCTTCCTCCGCTCGCGCCTCGGGGTCGCTAGGACGAGCTTGGTCCCTAGCAGCCTTGGTCCGGCGCTCCTTCCTTGTCGTCGGGAGGCCGCCCCCCTCAGCGGTACCTTCTTCGACCACGGGCGGCACAACATCCGTGCCCTGGGCCTCAGTCGACCCGGTGCCCGCCGTCTCCTCTTCTACCACGGGGGGAGTGGCGTCTAGGCCCACGGCCGCGTTCGTCGCTCCACCACGACCTACGCTGGCCAAGGGGTAGATTTCGGCGATGGGCTCAGTGAAGCTGGCAGTCGCATCCGCCGCCTTACCCGCGACGGCGGGTTCTTCCCGGGACGAGCCCATGCCCGCGGGGTCGGCGGCCGTCTTCTTCGACTCGGCGGCCTTCTTCAGGTCGGCCGCCTTCTTCGCCTCGGCAGCTCTCGTAGCTGTCGCTCCACCGACCGAGGCAGGTCTCGTCAAGACCTTCTTCTTGTACCTGCACAAGATTGATATGAGCCTTTCAGAAACCCCGCGAACGATGAAGCAAGGCTTAACAAAAAATACTTACTTCACTGTGGGGGAGTCGGACGAAGTCCCTCGCGTTGGAGTCCGACTCGGTGCGCTCCTCCTCATCTTCGGCCTCGTCCTCCTCGCCCTCGGTCATCTCCGGAGGTTCTTTCCTCGCAAGGGGGAGATGATTGGCGACCTTCTGCCATCGCTACATCCAGGCCGAGGAAGCAAGTCAGAAAAGGAAGAACTTCAGTCAGGCATTCGAGGTCATGGCAGTGAGCGGACTGATACCTGGGGCGCCGGCTTGTCCTCGGAGAAGGGCCGCAGCCCATCCTCAAAGGAGGTGAAGGTGGCCGTGGTTATCTTGGCGAGTGCCTTCCGTTACTCGGCCTCGTCCCACTCGGTCGCCGTCGACCGGGTGCAGTCGTTCTGCCCCCGGTACTCCCACATAAAGTGGCCTCGACAGCGCAAAGGGATCAAGCGGTGACCGAGCCAACACTTGTACATGTTGGCCGCCGTCAGGCCGCCGTCCTTCAGCGCCTGGATCGCCAGGCGCATCTCCTTCACTACCTCCTCCTGGTCGCGCGGCAACGACCGGACATTGAGGTGCCGAGGGACACTCGGCTCAGGGGTGTACTGGGGAATGCATACCTCGCCTGGGGGAGTGTACTCCTTGGCGTAGAACCAGAACCGGCGCCACCGCGACTGCGCCTTCTTGGGGAGCGCCATGTCGATGAAGCTCTCCCCCGACTTCACCTGGAAGGTGATCCCGCCGTTCGGGATGAGCGCCTGGTCGCTCTTGCTAGCCCGGGTCGCCCGCCCATGGAAGATCGACACCCATAGGGGGAAGTACGGTGGACAACCCAGGTAGCACTCACATAACGCCACGAACAGCAAGATTTGCTGTACGCTGTGTGGCCCGATGATGTCTACTCACACTTCTTTTCCTGTAGACAGTGTTGGGCCTCCAAGAGCAGAGGTTTGTAGAACAGCAACAAGTTTCCCTTAAGTGAATCACCCAAGGTTTATCGAACTCAGGGAGGAAGAGGTCAAAGATATCCCTCTCAAGCAACCCTGCAATTAAGATACAAGAAGTCTCTTGTGTCCCCAACACACCTAATACACTTGTCAGATGTATAGGTGCACTAGTTCGGCGAAAAGATAGTAAAATACAAGTAATATGGATGATTATGAGTAGTAATTGCAATCTGAAATAAAGATGGCAGCGAGTAAACATGCAGTGGAACAGTAAATAAACCGAGATTCGATGCTTAGAAACAAGGCCTAGGGATTCTACTTTCACTAGTGGACACTCTCAACATTGATCACATAACTGAAACTACTCTACACTCTTTTATTGGATGACAAACACCATTCATTGTGTAGGGCTACAAGAGCACCTCAATGCCGGAGTTAGCAAGCTCCACAACATCCGGAGTTCATATTTAAGTAACCTCAGAGTGCATGAAAGACCATTACAATTATACCGAGTACTAACATAGCATGCACACCATCACCGACAGACTATGAAAGGGGGAATAGATCGCATCAATACTTATCATAGTAATAATTAACTTCATAATCTACAAGAGATCACAATCATAGCTTATACCAAGTACTACATGATGCACACACTGTCAACATTACATCATGGAGGAGTAAACTACTTTAATAACATCACTAGAGTAGCACATAGATGATATTCAACTAGATCACAAAGAGAGAGATGAACCACATAGCTACGGTAGAGCCCTCAGCCTCGGGAGAGAACTACTCCCTCCTCATCATGGGAAGCAGCGATGGCGATGAAGATGGCGGTGGTGTCGATGGAGATGCCTTTCGGGGGCAATTTACCATCCCGGCGGCGTGCCGGAATAGAGACTTCTATCCCCCGAATCTTGGCTTCGCGATGGCGGCGGCTCTGTAACTTTTCTCGTATCGTGGCTTATTCCTTTAGGGTTTTCGCGACGGAGTCCTTAAGTAGGCGGAAGAGCAGCCTCGGAGGGGCCCTGGTGGGGCCACACAATAGGGGGCGCGCCCCACCCCTTGGCCGCGCCGCCCTGGCGTGTGAGGCCCCTGGCTCCCCTCTGGTCTCTCTCCGGTGTTCTGGAAGCTTCGTGGAAAAATAAGATACTGGGCGTTGATTTCGTCCAATTCCGAGAATATTTCCTTACTAGGATTTCTGAAACCAAAAACAACAGAAAACAGGAACTGGCACTTCGGCATCCTGTCAATAGGTTAGTGCCGGAAAATGCATAAATATGACATAAAGTATGTATAAAACATGTGGGTATCATCATAAAAGTAGCATGGAACATAAGAAATTATAGATACGTTGGAGACGTATCAGCATCCCCAAGCTTAGTTCCTACTCGTCCTCGAGTAGGTAAACGATAACAAAGATAATTTCTTAAGTGACATGCTATCATAATCTTGATCATACTATTGTAAAGCATATGAGATGAATGAAGTGATTCAAAGCAATAAAGTCAATGACTAAACAACTGAATCATATAGCAAAGACTTTTCATGAATAGTACTTTTAAGACAAGCATCAATAAGTCTTGCATAAGAGTTAACTCATAAAGCAATAAATTCAAAGTAAAGACATTGAAGCAACACAAAGGAAGATATAAGTTTCAGCAGTTGCTTTCAACTTCAACATGTTTATCTCATTGATAATTGTCAACACAAAGTAAAATAATAAGTGCAATAAGCAAGTATGTAAGAATCAATGCACAGTTAACACAAGTGTTTGCTTCTAAGATGGAAGGAAATAGGTAAACCGACTCAACATAAAATTAAAAGAATGGCCCTTTGCAGAGGGAAGTAGGGATAAATCATGTGCTAGAGCTTTTCAAGTTTTGAAATCATATAGAGAGCATAAAAGTAAAGTTTTGAGAGGTGTTTGTTGTTGTCAACGAATGGTAGTGGGCACTCTAACCCCCTTGCCAGACATTCTTTCAAAGAGCGGCTCCCATGATTATTTTTATTTTTGGGTGACACTCCTTCCAACCTTTGCTTTCACAAACCATGGCTAACCGAATCCTCGGGTGCCTTCCAACAATCAAATACCATGAAGGAGTGTCTGTATATTTTAGTTTTATTTTTGAGATGACACTCCTCCCCACCTTTACTTTCTCAAGCCATGGCTAACCGAATCCTCGGGTGCCTTCCATCAATCACATACCATGGAGGAGTGTCTATTAAGGTTAATTAATTTGGGGCTGGGAACCCCATTGCCAGCTCTTTTTGCAAAATTATTGGATAAGCGGATGAAGCCACTAGTCCATTGGTGAAAGTTGCCCAACAAGATTGAAAGATAAAACACCACATACTTCCTCATCAGCTATAAAACATTGACACAAATAAGAGGTAATAAATTTTGAATTGTTTAAAGGTAGCACACGAAGTATTTACTTGGAATGTCAGAAAATACCACATAGTAGGTAGGTATGGTGGACACACATGGCATAGGTACTTAGTTTTCTGATTATGCTGCTGTGAATTTGTCATATACTACCTTCTAGATTTGCTACTAGATTTGCTGCCATATTGGGCAAAAAACGAGGGCCAGAAGGCATAAATAATTGAAGAAAGACAGAAATAGAAGCTTCTCTAGATTTGATACTAATTTGGTGAAAAAGACAGAGAGAGAAAGTGGGGAAAAGGTGCTCTTAAAAATGACAATTTGGGCCGAGAGAGACAAAACCCAGCTCTCACGTACAACCAAACACGGTCTCGTCCTGTCCCACGCGGTCCCTTCCTACCAGCCCCACACGACGTGGCCCCACACGTCAACACGGAATGTTCAACTAAATGGATTCCTTCCGTCCGAGATCCTTCTGCGGGTTTCAGACAAAGGCTTGGGGAAAACTGAGAAAAAACTAAGGGGCTGGGGAAAACTGAGTACAACTAAGGACCGGCATGGAAATAGAAATCCCTACATTATAAAATTAGGAAATATAAACATATGCATACACTTCAGAACACATTTGTATAATACGGAAAATCTACCAAGAAAACTAGCATGGTGAAAATACATTGAGGCCATCATAAACATGTAGTTGATGTGTTTCTCAAAAGGATTGAATTAATACTACCTCTGCTCAGGTTTATTAGTCATACGCGTATTTCTAGGTAATTCATTTAAAAACTTAATACAAGATATATTTTAAAAATATTATTGAACTTCAGATATTATATTGTATAATGCTATAATATTTTGTATTATATTGTAGATATAGGTCAAAATGATGACCTAGTGACACATAAAAGATTAATAAACTAAACTAGAGGGAAATCTTCAATCTTACACAGATATGATTTCATCATAAATATGTAGTTGATGTGTTGGTTTAAAGGAGCAATGCCGGATACTTAAATTTTAGTATTAGCAGAGAGATAGTACACCATCATACCACTCCACTAACACTAGAGTACAACTAGGAGTTACATTACGAACACTCGAACTAACTATTGGAATACAAGCATTATTAGGAGATCAAGCGCACACGTGATTGATGATGGGTTCGTTGCATAGAAAACAAAAAAATTCCTACCGCAAAGACGAATAAATCGGAGCAACGAGATGGATGTGAGACTAACCCTCGAAGATTCCAAAGCCTACGAGATTAATCTCGTTGTTGGTGTAGACGATCGTACCGGTGCTGCAATCCGGCAGCACTTTCGTACTCGGTCGCGCGTACGGTGTCGATGAATCCCGTCCTCTCCCCGTTCCAGCGGGCAGCGGAGGTGTGGTAGATCTCCTCCAAATTCCAGCAGTACGACGGCGTGGTGGTGGTGGTGGAGGAAGAAAAGCTCCAGGGCTTCGCCAAGCCGGAACAACGTATGGTGGAGGAAGAGAGGGGCGGCCAGGGTTGGATGAAGGGGTGAAGTGGTCGGCCACCCCCTCCCATCTTTATATAGGGGCTTGGTCAGCTGGGGTGGCCCCCCTTTCCCATCTAGGGTTAGGGGCCAGCGGCCAAGTGGGGGGAAGAGGGAAATCTTCCCCCAACTTGATCCCCCTTAGGGTTTTGGGGAAACCCTAGGGGTTGGCCGGCCTGGGCCTTGAGGCTTGGTGTTCCTGGCTCATTTGGGCTGGCCAGCACCCCCTCGGCCCATGTGGGTCCCTTTTAGGTCATGGGCCCCATGGTGGACCCCTCCGGAACCTTCTAGAACCTTCCAGTCTTTCACCGAAAAAATCCCGAACTTTTCCGAAACCTAGAAATCAACTTCCCTTATATGAATCTTATTCTACGGACTATTCCGGACCTCCTCGTGATGTCCTGGATCCCATCCGAGACTCCGAACAAACTTCTTCTACATACCATATTCCAAATCTACTTATGCGACATCGAACCTTAAGCGCGTCACCCTACGGTTCGCGTACTATGCAGACATGGTCGAGACTCCTCTCCGAGCAATAGCCAATAGCGGGATCTAGAGATCCATAATGTCTCCCACATATTCAACGATAACTTAGTGATCGATTGAACCATTTACATACGATGCCGATTCCCTTTGTCACGCGATACTTTACTTGTCCGAGGTTCGATCATCGGTATTTCTATACCTTGTTCAACCTCGTTACCGACAAGTACTCTTTACTCGTACCGTGGTATGTCATCTCTTGTGATCCAATCACATGCTTGCAAGCTAATCAGACGACATTCCACCGAGAGGCCCCCAGAGTATATCTATCCATCATCAGGATGGATAAATCCCACTATTGATCCATATTCCTCAACTCACACTTTCCGAATACTTAATCCCATCTTTATAACCACCCATTTACACAATGGCGTTTGATGTAATCAAAGTACCCTTCCGGTGTAAGTGATTTACATGATCTCATGGTCGAAGGATTTAGACAACTATGTATCGAAAGCTTATAGCAAATTGAACTTAATGACTTGATCTTATGCTACGCTCAATTGGGTGTGTGTCCATTATATCATTCAACTAATGACATAACCTTGTTATTAATAACATCCAATGTTCATGATCACGAAACCATGATCATCCATTAATCAACAAGCTAGTTATACAAGAGGCTTACTAGGGACTCCTTGTTGTTTACATAACACACATGTATCAATATTTCGGTTAATACAATTATAGCATGGTATGCAAACATTTATCATAAACACAAAGATATTATAATACCACTTTATTATTGCCTCTTGGGCATATCTCCAACAATTGAACTATCTCGCATATGGATGTGCAGGGTACACTGGCTCCTCCATAATGCCGCAGAGGCCACCGTCAGCCTCATTACCGCGCTCAAGGCGCATGTATCCATTCTCTCCCCACGACTCCCCCCATGAGTTCCTCAGCACCCAATACTTGACGCCAGGATCATTGGAATCGTCACTTGGTGTCGTGCCGTAGCCCACGAGCAAGGCTTCGTGCTTTCTGTCGATGCCACAGGGCCCTCTGAAGATGCCACCGCTGTAGTGCTTAAAGGTTGTGGTGTTGGCGCCGACAACCAAGACCACGACGGGCCTTTTGGCCACCGTTTCCATGAGCATCTTCTCGTTACGTGGATGCAAATGGTAATAATTCCTGATTGCCATGACAGGTTTTACTGGAGGCATGACGCAGTCCGTCCGCCTTCCCACATATGGAAACTGCTCTGAGGAATGAATGCCGTAATTGATGACGTAAATGAAAGCATTGACAGCCGTGCCGCCTTTGCATCCATCATTATGGAAGTTGCAGTCAACCAGTTCCTGAGCGGAGAGGTTGGTGCGCTTCTTGTTCTCGAGGAAGTGGACGCTCTCCATAGCATCGGTGGCAGCAATTGCCCAGCAGCTTCCGCATTCCCCCTGGTGCTTCACTCTGGTGAGAACGCCCTCCACGGTCCGCCAGTCCACGGTGACCGGCAGCTTGTCGGCGTAATACTGGCTGGGCTGCTGACGGTTGAGCTTCATCTCGTCGCGGTGTGGGGTCTTGCGGTGCGAGCAGCTTGCGAACGAGTCATCGTACTCTCCTTGGGTCATGTCCGCGAACCAGTTCAGATGATGTTTCACGCGCGCACCAGCCTCGTTCAGCTCGTACACTGTGTGCGCCTCTACCTTGAAGATGGAGAACCGCTTCTCCTTCTCTTCGGGGTCGCCGCCGCGCCTGTAAAGCGCGTACCAACGCTCGTACAGGCCACGCAGGCTATCCTCCGAAGAAAAATCCTCCGAGCTAACGTAAATCCTCTCTAGCGACGACATGCTCGCCGCCGGAGCCATGACCGCGAGTGCGGAGACCATGGTGAGCGCAAGCAGCATGCCTCTCGCCATTGAAACACTAGATTTTGTAGTTGTATACAAAGATTCGGGTGAAGTGAGTGTTCTATGGACCTCTGCTCTACCTCCTTATATAGGAAAGTAAATACCATGGTTGGCTAGCTACATGTTTTGGTCCTCGCGTATCCTTTATTCGGACATAGCCTTAACACGGTGTCTACATATCGAAATAGCATAATACTCTTTTGTTGCTATGGGCAAATAAATGTTTATCTCACATATTTAATAAAACAATTAAATTTAGTTATTATTGAAAACAAGCATAGTGGGGCTCGTAAATGCGAGGGCAGCATCTGCATTCTTTAATTACTTTGTATCTTTTCTTTTTAATTATTCTATATCTTCACTCCTTAATTATTTATAATCATGTATATTCATGCTATCTCAAAAGATATGATTTGTTCACAAGCACGAAAGATATCATTGGAACGAAATATTATTGCTGCGGACAACAACTTTAATTATTTTTTCTTTTCATACAAATGATATTCCGCTATTTCTGCACTAATGATCGAGTGTCTCATTTATACGTGATACTTTAATTCCACATAGAATTGAAGTTCAGTAGATAGATATCTCATAAGGTTTAAATGATCCATTTATGAAGCAAAGTAGGCTTTCATTTTAAATTGGGTGTAATATAGAGAAGATTTTGTAGGACTATATAAAATAAGGCTTCTTGTTGGTCCGTAAAAAATTACCCCTGTTTTTCACTGAAATTGCAGCACCTCCCACCACCAAGTGAAAAATGATTCGTCCGTCCTGTTCGTCGCCGCACCTAAGCCTGGCCCAATTACCGCGTAAGGGTGTGTTTTCAGTCAAATCTGCTTATAAAATGTTGATTGAAACAAAGAGGAGACGGGAGGACTATTTTGAGGAGCGGGCTGCTCCTTCAAATGCAGCACAAGATGAGGGGTCGTGGAAGAAATTGTGGAAGGTACGGGTGCCCTCAAAACTTCGCATCTTCGCGTGGTGCTTGGCCCGATCATCTCTTCCCACAGGGGCAGAGCGCGTGCGCCGTCATATGGCAGATTCTTTAGTATGCCCGATATGCAATGCTGCAACTGATGACTGGAGACACTCCCTGCTGACTTGCAACATGGCAGCTAGTGTGTGGGCGATGCGAGAGGATGATCTGGTGTTGCCTCTTTTTTCCGACGAAACTGAAAACCCTCGACAATGGTTATTTTCTCTTAGCAAAAGCTTGAATGAGGAACAATTCGTTCAAATGTTAGTGACTCTATGGGCCATTTGGTGGGCAAGGAGGAAGTATATTCATGAAGGGGAGCAACAGCCACCTTCATCTACGCATCTGTTTATCCAAAGATACCTTGATGAACTGAAAATCGTGCACACACCTAGTATGGTTTCATGGGTGGTCCAAGGACTATCACTACATGGGTGCCACCTCCAGAAGGAATATCCAAAATAAATACTGATGGTGGGCAGTATCAAAGCAAGAGTTGAGAGGAGCTGTGGCATGTGTTTGCCGTGACAACAGGGCTGAATTTTTGGGTGCTTCTGCAGCAGTGTATGATGGACTGATAAACCCTGAAGTTCTGGAGACACTTGCCTGTTCTGAAGCGTTAGCTCTGCTGGAATTTGGGGCATTTGGCCTTTGGTCCATGGCCCATTATCAAATTCTGAAACTCACATGGCCCATTCCAATAATCAGTGGCAGCACAAGTGGGAGCTAAAGTTTAGTCCCACACTGCTAGTTGGGAGAGAGTTGGAGTGGTATATAAGGTGGGCTGTTCTAGTCCTAGTAAGTGAGTGAGAAGAGAGAGAGCCCTCGCGCACTCCTCCTCCTCCGCCGCCCGCCTCGTCACGACGCGCCGCGGGTTGCGGGAATCTCGCCGAGCCGAGCTTATCTTTTTGCTGTTTGGGAAATTAATTGTGTAATCAATTTCGAGTCATTAACGGACGCGTTACTTAGCCGTTTTGCCTTCCGGTTTTTCTGGATCGTGGCTGTGCCGACTCGGACGTGGGCTGCGCCCCACGACCTTCCCGAACCGCACTATATAAGCGCGGACTCCAACCCTAGTCTGAACCAGACGCATACGTTACTATCTGTTTCCAGTTCATTGCGCCGCCGCCTTCTTCTTCCTCATCCCGTCCGTCGGCGTGCACCGACTGCCGGGACAGTAGGCCTCCGGAACCCTGCCTCTCGTGAACCTGTACGGGTGAGGGGCAATCAGGTTTTTGGGGAGCGCTCCGGCGCGACTACTGGCATCACGATGTCGTCATCGGACGACAAGTTCCTCCACACCGACAACTTCTTCCCGGACCTCAGCGACTTCTTCGGCAACCTCAACATGGGCGACAACGACGCTGCTGCAAAGTATGTGATTTTGTCGTCTCTCTTTCAGTCTCTGTTAGAGTTTCTTCTTCTAGTTTGTGTGGTAGATGTGATCAGTTTATCTTGTTTAGATGTGATCTGTTCATCTACCTTACTAATCTGCATGATTAGTTTATTTGTTATTTTCGTAGTCATGATTTATCATTTACTCGTACGGATTATTTCATATGGATATTTGCTTATATTTCCAACAATCCAAAAACCTGATTTTAGGCAAATCAATTCAAGCAGCGTTGCTGCCGCTACTCGACCTCCCCTCTTTGATGGTATGCATTACAAGAGGTGGCGCACAAAGGCAGTTCTATGGTTTACAAACCTAGGCTGTTTTAGCGCCACAGATGCTAGACCTGAGGGGCCTCTCTCTGCAGAGGAGCTGGAAAAGTTTGAGAAGGTCGACGCCATGTTTAAGGCGGCCTTGTTCAGCATTCTTGGGGACAACATTGTTGACCCGTACATGGCTTTCGACCATGGTAAAGATGCGTGGGATGCGCTCGAGGCCAAATTTGGGGTCTCGGACGCTGGCACTGAACTGTATGTCATGGAGCAATTCTATGACTACAGGATGACTGATGAGCGCTCCGTGGTTGAGCAGGCTCATGAGATTCAGTCCCTTGCCAAAGAACTCGAGCAGTTTAAGTCTACCTTACCGGACAAATTTGTGGCTGGTGGCATTATTGCCAAGCTTCCTCCTTCGTGGAGGAACTTTGCTACTTCTCTGAAACATAAGAGACAAGAGTTTTCCGTTTCGGATCTCATTAGCTCGCTACATGTGGAAGAGAAGGCGAGGGCAAAGGACACACGCGCTCGTAGTTTTGAGGGAGGTTCTAGTGCCAATGTGGTACAGAAGAAGAACTTCCAATCTCACAAGTCTAAGAATAAGAACAATGGAAAGGCAAGTTTGACGTGAAGAACAAAGCCTCCAACTCAACCAACTTCAAGAGGAAGACTCCTTATAAGAAGAAAGGGAACTGCCATGTTTGTGCCGCTCCTGGACATTGGGCTCCTGATTGCCCAGAACGTCATGATCGACGTGAGAACAGCGGCAAGTCCGCAAATGTTGTTATTGGTGTTGATACTGAGATGAAGGACGTTGGGTATGGTACTTCCCCTACTGTCCTTTCAGTATGTAATTCTCCTGATTGGTGGATAGACACCGGAGCCAATACACATGTATGTTCTGATGTCTCTATGTTTTCTTCTTATCAGGTCGCAAGGACTTCTTCCGTGCTGATGGGAAACGGCTCACGTGCTTCTGTTCGTGGTGTTCGTACGGTGGATCTGAAGTTTACTTCGGGGAAGACCATCCAGCTGAAGAATGTGCAGCACGTTCCTTCCATTAATAAGAATCTCGTTAGCGGATCGCTTTTATGTCGAGATGGTTTTAAGTTGGTTTTTGAGTCCAATAAAGTTGTAATTTCCAAGTGTGGACAATTTGTTGGAAAGGGTTATGTGTGCGGAGGCTTGTTCCGCTTATCTCTGTCAGACTTATGTACTCAAATTATTAATCACGTTTGCAATGATAGTGAGTCCGATATTTGGCATTCACGACTTTGTCACATTAATTTTGGGTGCATGACGCGGCTAGCGAATATGAATATAATTCCGAAATTTTCTATTGTCAAGAAATCCAAGTGCCAAGTATGCGTGCAAGCTAAGCAACCACGTAAGTCTCACAAGACTAAGGAGGCAAGAGACTTGGCACCGCTGGAGCTTATACATTCAGATCTTTGTGAAATGAATGGTGAATTGACAAAAGGAGGAAAAAGATACTTCATGACTTTAATTGATGACTCTACTCGATATTGTTATGTGCATCTCCTGAAATCTAAAGATGAAGCTCTTAATCACTTCAAAATCTTTAAAGCTGAAGCAGAAAACCAACTTGATCGAAAGATCAAGCGGCTAAGGTCTGATCGTGGTAGAGAGTATTTTTCCAACGATTTTGATTCTTTTTGTGCGGAACATGGTATTATCCATGAGAGGACGCCTCCCTACTCACCTCAGTCAAATGGGGTAGCCAAAAGAAAGAACCGTACTCTAACTGATTTGGTTAACGCCATGTTAGATACATCGGGTCTATCCAAGGCATGGTGGGGGGAGGCGATATTGACTGCATGTCATGTCCTAAACCGTGTCCCCACAAAGAACAAAACCATTACCCCTTTTGAGGAATGGGAAAGGAAAATGTTGAAACTCTCTTATCTACGAACTTGAGGCTGTTTGGCGAAAGTAAATGTGCCTATACCCAAGAAGCGCAAGCTTGGACCAAAAACCGTGGATTGTGTTCTTCTGGGATATGCTTTTCATAGCATTGGCTACAGATTTTTGATAGTAAAATCTGAGGTATCCGACATGCATGTTGGTACAATTATGGAGTCGAATGATGCGACTTTCTTTGAGGACATCTTTCCTATGAAAGAAACGTCTAGCTCATCAATTCAGGAGATACCCAGTTCATCTACTCAGGAATTATTTCCTGAACCTACCATGGCTATAGAACACTTTGATAATCCTGTGGAGGATGACAATGAAGCTCCCAAAAGGAGCAAGAGACAGAGGACTGCAAAGTCCTTTGGTCATGATTTCATTGTGTACCTCGTGGATGATACTCCCACTTCTATTTCAGAAGCCTATGCATCTCAGGATGCTGACTACTGGAAGGAAGCTGTCCGTAGCGAGATGGATTCCATCTTAGCTAATGGAACTTGGGAGGTTACTGATCGTCCTTATGGGTGTAAACCTGTAGGATGCAAGTGGGTGTTCAAGAAAAAGCTTAGGCCCGATGGTACTATTGAAAAGTACAAGGCACGACTTGTGGCCAAGGGTTACACTCAGAAAGAAGGCGAAGACTTCTTTGATACATACTCACCTGTAGCTCGACTGACCACTATTCGAGTACTACTTTCCTTGGCTGCCTCACATGGTCTTCTCGTTCATCAAATGGATGTTAAGACTGCTTTCCTAAATGGAGAGCTTGAAGAGGAAATTTATATGGAGCAGCCTGATGGATTTGTAGTAGATGGTCAAGAAGGAAAGGTGTGTAAATTACTGAAGTCTTTGTATGGGCTTAAGCAAGCGCCTAAGCAATGGCATGAGAAGTTTGAAAGAACTCTAACCGCTGAAGGCTTTGTTGTAAATGAAGCTGACAAGTGTGTATACTATCGCCATGGTGGGGGCGAGGGAGTTATTCTTTGTCTCTATGTCGATGACATATTGATATTTGGGACCAACCTTAATGTGATTAAGGAGGTCAAGGAGTTCCTATCTCATCGTTTTGAGATGAAGGACTTGGGAGTAGCTGATGTGATCTTAAACATCAAGCTGCTGAAGGATGCCGATGGTGGGATTACATTGCTTCAGTCCCACTATGTGGAAAAGATCCTGAGTCGCTTCGGGTATAGCGACTGCAAATCTTCTCCAACTTCCTATGATCCTAGCGTTATAATTCGTAAGAATAAAAGAATTGCTAGTGATCAATTGCGATATTCGCATATCATTGGCTCGCTTATGTATTTAGCCAGCGCCACGAGGCCTGACATCTCCTTTGCTGTAAATAAACTCAGCCGTTTTGTGTCTAGACCTGGAGATGTTCATTGGCATGCTCTTGAGAGAGTTTTGCGCTATTTGAAAGGCACTGCGAGTTATGACATTCACTATACTGGGTATCCAAGGGTACTTGAGGGTTATAGTGATGCAAATTGGATATCTGATGCTGATGAGACTAAGGACACGAGTGGTTATTTGTTTACACTTGGAGGTGGCGCTGTTTCCTGGAAGTCTTGCAAGCAGATCATCATTACGAGGTCAACTATGGAAGCAGAACTCACAGCATTAGACACAGCCACTGTTGAAGCAGAGTGGCTTCATGAGCTCTTGATGGACTTGCCTGTGGTTGAGAAACCAATACCCGCTATTCCTATGAACTGTGATAATCAAACTGTGATCGTCAAAGTAAACAGTTCTAAGGATAATATGAAGTCATCAAGGCATGTGAAGAGGAGACTGAAAACTGTCAGGAAAATGAGAAACTCCGGAGTTATAGCGTTGGATTATATCCATACGTCTAGAAACCTGGCAGACCCCTTCACAAAGGGACTATGAAGAAATGTGATAGAAAATGCATCGAGGGAGATGGGTATGAGACCCACATTATGAGCTGCCCACGGTGGTAACCCACTTTATGTGATCGGAGATCCCGTGAATTAGAGCTGGGAGACAAGCTGTTGGTCAGCTGGGAGGAGAGTATATATCTCTATAGCAATTTTACCACTCGATAAGATGCAATACTCTCCTAATCTGCATGGCAGGTTGATAATTATCTTAATGTGTTCTAAGTGGCTTATTTTAGCAGAGATGTTGTCCTGCAGAACATCTTTTGAAGAACACACCTATATGAGTCTGATTGTTAAACGTCGCAATCTATGAGAGTTGGGTGCTCTCTAGTAAACTCATTAAAGGCCCTGGAGTATGACGTATAAGCTCCAAACCGCGAGGAAGCCTCACGGCAGCCTAGTATCGGTCTAGGCTTTGTATGAAGGTAGTGCGCAGAAAACTTGTAGTTCAAGGCATAGTCCACTATCCAAGTTGCAATCTAGTGTAATATGAAGCTTTAAGTGGAAGTTCAACTTAACAGTCTCCATGACATACCGGTATATAAAACAATGTTCTGGAAACTTATTGATGAGATGTGCCAATGAGAGTTTGTGGGGGATTGCTGGAATTTGGTGCATTTGGCCTTTGGCCCATGGCCCATTATCAAATTCTGAAACTCACATGGCCCATTCCAATAATCAGTGGCAGCACAAGTGGGAGCTAAAGTTTAGTCCCACACTGCTAGTTGGGAGAGAGTTGGAGTGGTATATAAGGTGAGTTGTTCTAGTCCTAGTAAGTGAGTGAGAAGAGAGAGAGCCCTCGCGCACTCCTCCTCCTCCGCCGCCCGCCTCGTCACGACGCGCCGCGGGTTGCGGGAATCTCGCCGAGCCGAGCTTATCTTTTTGCTGTTTGGGAAATTAATTGTGTAATCAATTTCGAGTCATTAACGGACACGTTACTCAGCAGTTTTGCCTTCCGGTTTTTCTGGATCGTGGCTGTGCCGACTCGGACGTGGGCTGCGCCCCACGACCTTCCCGAACCGCACTATATAAGCGCGGACTCCAACCCTAGTCTGAACCAGACGCATACGCTACTATCTGTTTCCAGTTCATTGCGCCGCCGCCTTCTTCTTCCTCATCCCATCCGTCGGCGTGCACCGACTGCCGGGACAGTAGGCCTCCGGAACCCTGTCTCTCGTGAACCTGTACGGGTGAGGGGAAATCAGGTTTTTGGGGAGCGCTCCGGCACGACTACTGGCATCACGACGTCGGCATCGGACGACGAGTTCCTCCACACCGACAACTTCTTCCCGGACCTCAGCGACTTCTTCGGCAACCTCAACATGGGCGACAACGACGCTGCTGCAAAGTATGTGATCTTGTCGTCTCTCTTTCAGTCTCTGTTAGAGTTTCTTCTTCTAGTTTGTGTGGTAGATGTGATCGGTTTATCTTGTTTAGATGTGATCTGTTCATCTACCTTACTAATCTGCATGATTAATTTATTTGTTATTTTCGTAGTCATGATTTATCATTTACTCGTACGGATTATTTCATATGGATATTTGCTTATATTTCCAACAAGCTCTTGCGGAGGACATGCATTTGAACAAGCTCTGGGTGGCATCAGACTGCTTGAACGTTATTAAAGAGATCAATGACGGAGCAAACAGCGGCCAGCAGTGCATGATCATCAAGCAAATCCACTTGAAGAGGAATCAATTTTCTGAGGCTAAATTTAGCCACGAACGACGTGAAGCAAATGGGGATGCACATCGCCTTGCTCGATCAGCGACTACTTTAGATATTGGTAGGCATGTGTGGTTTTTGAATCCCCCTAGTGATCTGTGTGTTGTTGTAAACATTCTTAATAATTAATAAAGCTTCAAGTCGTTCTGCTAAAAAAAAAAAGTTGGCTTCCTTATTTTTGTCCACGAGAATTCTTCTGCAAACGGCCGCCGCCCCTCGATCTCCGACTCTTCCTCCCGCCCCGCGCTTGAATGAGTTCGTACCGAACTCACACGCCGAATCAAAATAGAGCGCAAAAAAGGGCCCATATATAGCCATATATAGTTCGGTTTCCTTTCGTCCTCTTTCTCATCTCCAGCTCTTTAAATATGGGAGCAATCGACTTCCACTTTCGTTCTCAAATTGATTGCAATCATAATCGAGGGACGCGTGCTAGCGACTCGAGTTCTCCGGCGACCGATCTCGATAACCATGGGCAGCTGTTGCTTCGAGGCAGGGGCGACCTCCCTATGCCACAGTGCTTTGCAACCGCTGCCGTCAACCTGCTGTACGTGTTGCCTCGTGGTCGGTGTCAACTTGCCGCTGGTTCCTGCCTTGTTGGTGGCTGCGCATGGAAGCAGGTCACGACCTCCTGCCGCGCGTGCGAGTTGGTAAGACGACCGGAGTGGAAGTGCTACGCCAGCGTCAAGGCAATGTCGCCCAGTTCAAGTACGTGCACGGGAGGCTGATTTAAGGAAAAGAGTGCACGCGCTGGCCATCATCAAAACTATGTCTAGGAGGAACGGGAACTCTACCGGATATGATATGATCAGAGAGAATCTCAGTCTTAGATGAACAAAAAATGTTATACATAATGATCTGGACATCGAATAATCATAGTGCCTGGACAATTCAATCGGCTCTGGACATTCGTGAACTGTGGCATGCTCCCTCCCAGGTACTAAAACACCCAATGAATTTGTTTCTTCTCTAAACTTGACCTTTCCGCAACTTCAATCATTTATGATGACTGCTATATGAAAACTGCTAGCAGGTGACTACTGTTAAGATGTATTGAGTCCTTGAGCTGTACGTTTTGTGTAACAGCCGGACTCTCTCCTTGTAATCTGTATGTGCATATAAATAGAAGATCCTGAGGCGTGGCAGCACCACGCCAAAACCCTAAAATTAACTTGGTATCAGAGCCGCGCGAGACACACCTCCCGCCGCTGCCGCTCTCTCGATCTCCCTCCGGGCGATTACTTTCCGCTGTTCCTCGACGCGAGTCACTCCGCGTCGCCATGGGTTCCTCCGGCGCCCTTCAGCTATCGACGTCCGTCGGCGCTGTACCCGTCGCTCCGCCCGCGTCTCTCACCACGCCGGCTGTACGTCTGGATGCGACGAACTTCACCTTGTGGAAGGGGCTCACGCTCCCCAAACTCTCCGGTGCAGGCCTTCATGGCCACCTCGACGGCACAAACGCGGGCCCTGCCAAGACGCTCACGAAAGGCGTCGGTGATGCCGCCGTCGACGTTCCCAACCCTGCGTACCACCAATGGTGGACGGTAGATCAGAGGGTTTTGGGACTCTGATACGTCTCAAACGTATCTATAATTTCTTATGTTCCATGCTAATTTTATGACAATACTCACATGTTTTATATACACTTTACATCATTATTATGCATTTTCCGGCACTAACCTATTAACAAGATGTCGAAGCGCCAATTCCTGTTTTCTGTTGTTTTTGGTTTCAGAAATCCTACACAGGAAATATTCTCGGAATTGGACGAAACAAAAGCCCACGGTCTTATTTTGCACGGAGCCTTCCAGAAGTCCGAAGGGGAGACGAAGAGGGGACGCGAGGCGCCCACACCGTAGGGCGGCGCGGTGGGGCCCCTGGGCGCGCCGGCCTGTGGGGTGGGGCCCTCGAGCCTCTCCTGACTCTGCCCCTTCGCCTACTTAAACTCTCCGTCGCGAAAACCCTATTACCGAGAGCCACGATACGAGAAAAGTTCCAGAGACGCCGCCGCCGCCAATCCCATCTCGGGGGATTCAGAAGATCGCCTCCGGCACCCTGCCGGAGAGGGGAATAATCACCCGGAGGACTCTACATTACCATGATCGCCTCCGGACTGATGTGTGACTAGTTCATCCTTGGACTATGGGTCCATAGCAGTAGCTAGATGGTTGTCTTCTCCTCATGTGCTATCATGCTAGATCTTGTGAGCTGCCTATCATGATCAAGATCATCTAATTGTAATGCTACATGTTGTGTTTGTTGGGATCCGATAAATATGGAATACTATGTCAAGATGATTATTGATCTATCATATATGTGTTGTTTATGATCTTGCATGCTCTTCGTTGCTAGTAGAGGTTCTGGCCAAGTTGATACTTGTAACTCCAAGAGGGGGTATTTATGCTCGATAGTGGGTTCAAGCCTCCATTGAATCTGGGACAGTGATAGAAAGTTCTAAGGTTGTGGATGTGCTGTTGCCACTAGGGATAAAACAACAATGCTTTGTCTAAGGATATTTGTATTGTTTACATTACGCACCGTACTTAATGCAATTTTCTGTTGTTTGCAACTTAATACTGGAAGGGGTGCGGATGCTAACCCGAAGGTGGACTTTTTAGGCATAGATGCATGCTGGATAGCGGTCTATGTTATTTGTCGTAATGCCCTAATTAAATCTCATATTAGTCATCATGATATGTATGTGCATTGTTATGCCCTCTCTATTTGTAAATTGCCCAACTGTAATTTGTTCACCCAACATGCTATTTCTTATTGGAGAGACACCACTAGTGAACTGTGGATCCCAGTCCATTCTTTTACATCTGAAATACAATCTATTGCAATCATTGTTCTCTACTGTTCTTTGCAAACAAACACCATTCTCCACACCATACGTTTAATCCTTTGTTTACAGCAAGCCGGTGAGATTGACAACCTCACTGTTAAGTTGGGGCAAAGTATTTTGATTGTGTTGTGCAGGTTCCACGTTGGCGCCGGAATCCCTGGTGTTGCGCCGCAGTACACTTCTTCACCAACAACCTTCACGTGACCTTCATCTCCTACTGGTTCGATAACCTTGGTTTCTTACTGAGGGAAAACTTGCTGCTGTACGCATCACATCTTCCTCTTGGGGTTCCCAACGGACGTGTGCTTCACGCGTTATCAAGCTCTTTTTCTGGCACCGTTGCCGGGGAGATCAAGACACGCTGCAAGGGGAGTCTCTCACATCCAATCTCTTTACTTTGTTATTGTCTTGCTTTACTTTATTTTATTTTCTGTTTTGTTTGCTTTCTTTATATCAAAAACACAAAAAATTCTTTACTTGTTTTATTTTATTTGTTGTCTTGTTTGCTTTCTTTATATCAAAACACACAAAAAAATTAGTTACTTGCATTTACTTTACTTACCTTTTGTTTATTTTATCATGCTTCCCCCTAAGTTCACTCTTAAAGATATGTCAGTAGGGCATGGGTCTATCATTGGAAGAGATAATATAGAAGAATTTTTCAGTAGAGTTAAAGATTTTGAAGATAGACACTTGGTAGATCTTGCTCCTACTTATGAAATTGCTACTGCCTCTTTAGTACACATGTTGGAAGCTACATTTGTTAATCTCAACCCTATAATGCAACATATGTTTCTTACACTCTCTGATATGGAAGTAGGAGAAAAGAGAGATTTTGTTTTATAAACCCTTCTTAGAGAATTTGGTGGTGTAGCTAAAGAAGCTAGGAAAGTCTTTATTAAGCATAAGAGGCTTGGCTTTTATACCAATTTTGCAAATACCCTTGAAAAGATGGAAAAAGATAGACTAAAGTACACTAATAAAGTCAATTATGAGGGAGAGATTAAAGTACCAATACATTGTAAGCTCTTAGGAATGCATGAGGCACTAGAAAATAATTTTGCTTGGATTGTTCCTGAAAATTTGTTTGAAGAGGATAGTAAGCCTAATAGTAACGAAAAAGGAGTTCCTTACATACACAAGATACAATGCATATTTGAGGAAACTCCAAACCCCTCTTTAATGCTTCATCTCTTGATAATACTTGATTTACACTTTCTGCGCCTAGCTCAAAGGCGTTAAAGAAAAGAACTTATGGGAGACAACCCATTATTTTATTTCTGCAATTTTTGTTTTATATTTGTGTCTTGGAAGTTGTTACTACTGTAGCAACCTCTCCTTATCTTTACTTTATTGCATTGTTGTGCCAAGTAAAGTCTTTGATAGCAAGGTTGATACTAGATTTGGATTTCTGCGCAGAAACAGATTTCTTGCTCTCACGAATTTGATTAGATCTCTCTGTAGGTAACTCAGAAAAATCCGCGAAAAATCATGAGTAATCCTCAGATATGTACGCAACTTTCATTCAATTTGAGCATCTTCATCTGAGCATGTTAAGTGCCTCTAAAAAATTCGTCTTTACGAACTGTTCTGTTTTGACAGATTCTGCCTTTTATTTCACATTGCCTCTTTTGCTATGTTGAATGGATTTCTTTGTTCCATTAACTTTCAGTAGCTTTGGGTAATCTCCAGAAGTGTTAGGAATGATTGTGTTACCTCTGAACATGTGATGGCGTGTAACTCACACGTTCGTTGGGAACCCCAAGAGGAAGGTATGATGCGCACAGCAGCAAGTTTTCCCTCAGAAAGAAACCAAGGTTTATCGAACCAGGAGGAGCCAAGAAGCACGTTGAAGGTTGATGGCGGCGGGATGTAGTGCGGCGCAACACCAGGGATTCCGGCGCCAACGTGGAACCTGCACAACACAACCAAAGTACTTTGCCCCAACGAAACAGTGAGGTTGTCAATCTCACCGGCTTGCTGTAACAAAGGATTAACCGTATTGTGTGGAAGATGATTGTTTGCAGAAAACAGTAGAACAGTATTGCAGTAGATTGTATTTCAGTATAGAGAATTGGACCGGGGTCCACAGTTCACTAGAGGTGTCTCTCCCATAAGATAAACAGCATGTTGGGTGAACAAATTACAGTTGGGCAATTGACAAATAAAGAGGGCATGACCATGCACATACATATTATGATGAGTATAGTGAGATTTAATTGGGCATTACGACAAAGTACATAGACCGCCATCCAGCATGCATCTATGCCTAAAAAGTCCACCTTCAGGTTATCATCCGAACCCCCTCCAGTATTAAGTTGCTAACAACAGACAATTACATTAAGTATTGCGCGTAATGTAATTAGTGACTACATCCTTGAACATAGCACCAATGTTTTATCCCTAGTGGCAACAGCACATCCATAACCTTAGAGGTTCTTGTCACCCCTCCAGATTCACGGAGACATGAACCCACTATCGAGCATAAATACTCCCTCTTGGAGTTACTAGCATCAACTTGGCCAGAGCATCTACTAATAACGGAGAGCATGCAAGATCATAAACAACACATAGACATGAATTGATAATCAACATAACAAGTATTCTCTATTCATCGGATCCCAACAAACGCAACATATAGAATTACAGATAGAAGATCTTGATCATGTTAGGCAGCTCACAAGATCCGACAATGAAGCACAATGGGGAGAAGACAACCATCTAGCTACTGCTATGGACCCATAGTCCAGGGGTAGACTACTCACACATCACTCCGGAGGCGACCATGGCGGCGTAGAGTCCTCCGGGAGATGATTCCCCTCTCCGGCAGGGTGCCGGAGGCGATCTCCTGGATCCCCCGAGATGGGATCGGCGGCGGCGGCGTCTCTGGAAGGTTTTCCGTATCGTGGCTCTCGGTACTGGGGGTTTCGCAACGGAGGCTTTAAGTAGGCGGAAGGGCAGGTCAGGAGGCGGAACGAGGGCCCCACACCACAGGGCCGCGCGGCCAAGGGGGGGCCGCGCCGCCCTATGGTTTGGGCACCTCGTGGCCCCACTTCGTCTCCTCTTCGGACTTCTGGAAGCTTCGTGGCAAAATAGGACCCTGGGCGTTGATTTCGTCCAATTCCGAGAATATTTCGTTACTAGGATTTCTGAAACCAAAAACAGCAGAAAAACAGCAACTGGCACTTCGGCATCTTGTTAATAGGTTAGTTCCAGAAAATGCACGAATATGACATAAAGTGTGCATGAAACATGTAGATAACATCAATAATGTGGCATGGAACATAAGAAATTATCGATACGTCGGAGACGTATCAGCATCCCCAAGCTTAGTTCTGCTCGTCCCGAGCAGGTAAAACGATAACACAGATAATTTCTGGAGTGACATGCCATCATAACCTTGATCATACTATTTGTAAAGCATATGTAGTGAATGCAGCGATCAAAACAATGTATATGACATGAGTAAACAAGTGAATCATAAAGCAAAGACTTTTCATGAATAGCACTTCAAGACAAGCATCAATAAGTCTTGCATAAGAGTTAACTCATAAAGCAATAATTCAAAGTAAAGGCATTGAAGCAACACAAAGGAAGATTAAGTTTCAGCGGTTGCTTTCAACTTGTAACATGTATATCTCATGGATATTGTCAACATAGAGTAATATAATAAGTGCAATAAGCAAATATGTAGGAATCAATGCACAGTTCACACAAGTGTTTGCTTCTTGAGGTGGAGAGAAATAGGTGAACTGACTCAACATTGAAAGTAAAAGAATGGTCCTCCATAGAGGAAAAGCATCGATTGCTATATTTGTGCTAGAGCTTTGATTTTGAAAACATGAAACAATTTTGTCAACGGTAGTAATAAAGCATATGTATCATGTAAATTATATCTTACAAGTTGCAAGCCTCATGCATAGTGTACTAATAGTGCCCGCACCTTGTCCTAATTAGCTTGGACTACCGGATCATCGCTATGCACATGTTTTAACCAAGTGTCACAAAGGGGTACCCCTATGCCGCCTGTACAAAGGTCTAAGGAGAAAGCTCGCATTGGATTTCTCGCTATTGATTATTCTCAACTTAGACATCCATACCGGGACAACATAGACAACAGATAATGGACTCCTCTTTTATGCATAAGCATGTAACAACAATTAATAATTTTCTCATATGAGATTGAGGATATTTGTCCAAAACTGAAACTTCCACCATGGATCATGGCTTTAGTTAGCGGCCCAATGTTCTTCTCTAACAATATGCATGCTTAACCATAAGGTGGTAGATCTCTCTTACTTCAGACAAGACGAACATGCATAGCAACTCACATGAAATTCAACAAAGAGTAGTTGATGGCGTCCCCAGTAAACATGGTTATCGCACAACAAGCAACTTAATAAGAGATAAAGTGCATAATTACATATTCAATACCACAATAGTTTTTAAGCTATTTGTCCCATGAGCTATATATTGCAAAGGTGAATGATGGAATTTAAAGGTAGCACTCAAGCAATTTACTTTGGAATGGCGGAAAATACCATGTAGTAGGTAGGTATGGTGGACACAAATGGCATAGTGGTTGGCTCAAGTATTTTGGATGCATGAGAAGTATTCCCTCTCGATACAAGGTTTTGGCTAGCAAGGCTTATTTGAGACAAACACAAGGATGAACCGGTGCAGCAAAACTCACATAAAAGACATATTGAAAACATTATAAGACTCTACACCGTCTTCCTTGTTGTTCAAACTCAATACTAGAAATTATCTAGACCTTAGAGAGACCAAATATGCAAACCAAATTTTAGCATGCTCTATGTATTTCTTCATTAATGGGTGCAAAGCATATGATGCAAGAGCTTAAACATGAGCACAACAATTGCCAAGTATCACATTACCCAAGACATTAATAGCAATTACTATATGTATCATTTTCCAATTCCAACCATATAACAATTTAACGAAGAAGAAACTTCGCCATGAATACTATGAGTAGAAACTAAGGACATACTTGTCCATATGCTACAGCGGAGCGTGTCTCTCTCCCATAAAGTGAATGCTAGGATCCATTTTATTCAAACAAAACAAAAAAACAAAAACAAACCGACGCTCCAAGCAAAGCACATAAGATGTGATGGAATAAAAATATAGTTTCAGGGGAGGAACCTGATAATGTTGTCGATGAAGAAGGGGATGCCTTGGGCATCCCCAAGCTTAGACGCTTGAGTCTTCTTAGTATATGAAGGGGTGAACCACCGGGGCATCCCCAAGTTTAGAGCTTTCACTCTCCTTGATCATGTTGCATCATACTCCTCTCTTGATCCTTGAAAACTTCCTCCACACCAAACTTAGAACAACTCATTAGAGGGTTAGTGACAATAAAAATTAACATGTTCAGAGGTGATACAATCATTCTTAACACTTCTGGACATTGCATAAAGCTACTGGACATTAGTGGATCAAAGAAATTCATCCAACATAGCAAAAGAGGCAATGCGAAATAAAAGGCAGAATCTGTCAAAATAGAACAGTTCGTATTGACGAATTTTATCGAGGCACCAGACTTGCTCAAATGAAAATGCTCAAATTGAATGAAAGTTGCGTACATATCTGAGGATCACTCACGTAAATTTGCATAATTTTCTGAGTTACCTACAGGGAAAACAGCCCAGATTCGTGACAGCAAAGAAATCTGTTTCTGCGCAGTAATCCAAATCTAGTATGAACTTTTCTATCAACGGCTTTACTTGGCACAATAAAACACTAAACTAAGATAAGGAGAGGTTGCTACAGTAGTAAACAACTTCCAAGACACAAAATAAAAACAAAGTACTGTAGGTAAAAACATGGGTTGTCTCCCATAAGCGCTTTTCTTTAACGCCTTTCAGCTAGGCGCAGAAAGTGTGTATCAAGTATTATCAAGAGACGAAGTGTCAACATCATAATTTATTCTAATAATAGAATCAAAAGGTAACTTCATTCTCTTTCTAGGGAAGTGTTCCATACCTTTCTTGAGAGGAAATTGATATTTTATATTACCTTCCTTCATATCAATGATAGCACCAACAGTTCGAAGAAAAGGTCTTCCCAATATAATGGGGCAAGATGCATTGCATTCAATATCCAAGACAACAAAATCAACGGGGACAAGGTTATTGTTAACGGTAATGCGAACATTATCAACTTTCCCCAAAGGTTTCTTTGTAGAATGATCAGCAAGATTAACATCCAAATAACAATTTTTCAGCGGTGGCAAGTCAAGCATATTATAAATTTTCTTAGGCATAACGGAAATACTTGCACCAAGATCACATAAAGCATTACAATCAAAATTTTTAACCTTCATCTTAATGATGGGCTCCCAACCATCCTCTAGCTTTCTAGGAATAGAGGCTTCGCGCTCTAGTTTCTCTTCTCTAGCTTTTATGAGAGCATTTGTAATATGTTGCGTGAAAGCCAAATTTATAGCACTAGCATTAGGACTTTTAGCAAGTTTTTGCAAGAACTTTATAACTTCAGAGATGTGGCAATCATCAAAATTCAAACCATTATAATCTAAAGCAATGGGATCATCATCCCCAATGTTGGAAAAAATTTCAGCAGCTTTATCACAGGCAGTTTCAGCAGTTTTAGCAGTTTCGAGCAGTTTCTCGCGCTTTGCATTAGAAGTGGAAACATTGCTAACACCAATTCTTTTATTATTAATAGTAGGAGGTGCAGCAACATGTGTAGCATTAGCATTACTAGTGGTGGTAATAGTCCAAACTTTAGCTACATTCTTCTCTTTAGCAAGTTTTTCATTTTCTTCTCTATCCCACCTAGCACGCAATTCAGCCATTAATCTTATATTCTCATTAATTCTAACTTGGATGGCATTTGCTGTAGTAAGAATTTTATTATGATGATTTTCATTAGGCATAACTTTCGATTTCAAAAGATCAACATCAGCAGCAAGACTATCGACTTTAGAAGCAAGTATATCAATTTTCCCAAGCTTTTCTTCAACAGATTTGTTAAAAGCAGTTTGTGTACTAATAAATTCTTTAAGCATAGCTTCAAGTCCAGGGGGTGAACTCCTATTATTGTTGTAATAATTCCCATAAGAATTACCATAGCCGTTGCCATTATTATAAGGATATGGCCTATAGTTATTACTAGAATTGTTCCGGTAAGCATTGTTGTTGAAATTATTATTTTTAATGAAGTTTACATCAACATGTTCTTCTTGTGCAACCAATGAAGCTAACGGAACATTATTAGGATCAATATTAGTCCTATCATTCACAAGCATAGACATAATAGCATCAATCTTATCACTCAAGGAAGAGGTTTCTTCGACAGAATTTACCTTCTTACCTTGTGGAGCTCTTTCCGTGTGCCATTCAGAGTAGTTGATCATCATATTATCAAGAAGCTTTGTTGCTTCACCAAGAGTAATGGACATAAAGGTACCTCCAGCAGCTGAATCCAATAAATTCCGCGAAGAAAAATTTAGTCCTGCATAGAAGGTTTGGATGATCATCCAAGTAGTCAGTCCATGGGTTGGGCAATTTTTAACCAGAGATTTCATTCTTTCCCAAGCTTGAGCAACATGTTCAGTATCTAATTGTTTAAAATTCATTATGCTACTCCTCAAAGATATAATTTTAGCAGGGGAATAATGTCTACCAATAAAAGCATCCTTGCATTTAGTCCATGAATCAATACTATTCTTAGGCAGAGATAGCAACCAATCTTTAGCTCTTCCTCTTAATGAGAAAGGGAACAATTTTAATTTAATAATGTCACCATCTACATCTTTATATTTTTGCATTTCACATAGTTCAACAAAATTATTAAGATGGGCAGCAGCATCATCAGAACTAACACCAGAAAATTGTTCTCGCATAACAAGATTCAGTAAAGCAGGTTTAATTTCAAAGAATTCTGCTGTAGTAGCAGGTGGAGCAATAGGTGTGCATAAGAAATCATTATTATTTGTGGTTGTGAAGTCACACAACTTAGTATTTTCAGGGTTGGCCATTTTAGCAACAGTAAATAAAGCACACTAGATAAAGTAAATGCAAGTAACTAATTTTTTTTGTGTTTTTGATATAGCAAACAAGATAGCAAATAAAGTAAAACTAGCAACTAATTTTTTTGTATTTTGATTTAGTGCAGCAAACAAAGTAGTAAATAAAACTAAGCAAGACAAAAACAAAGTAAAGAGATTGGGATGTGGAGACTCCCCTTGCAGCGTGTCTTGATCTCCCCGGCAACGGCGCCAGAAAAAGAGCTTGATGGCGTGTAACTCACACGTTCGTTGGGAACCCCAAGAGGAAGGTATGATGCGCACAGCAGCAAGTTTTCCTCGAAAGAAACCAAGGTTTATCGAACCAGGAGGAGCCAAGAAGCACGTTGAAGGTTGATGGCGGCGGGATGTAGTGCGGCGCAACACCAGGGATTCCGGCGCCAACGTGGAACCTGCACAACACAACCAAAGTACTTTGCCCCAACGAAACAGTGAGGTTGTCAATCTCACCGGCTTGCTGTAACAAAGGATTAACCGTATTGTGTGGAAGATGATTGTTTGCAGAAAACAGTAGAACAGTATTGTAGTAGATTGTATTTCAGTATAGAGAATTGGACCGGGGTCCACAGTTCACTAGAGGTGTCTCTCCCATAAGATAAACAACATGTTGGGTGAACAAATTACAGTTGGGCAATTGACAAATAAAGAGGGCATGACCATGCACATACATATTATGATGAGTATAGTGAGATTTAATTGGGCATTACGACAAAGTACATAGACCGCCATCCAGCATGCATCTATGCCTAAAAAGTCCACCTTCAGGTTATCATCCGAACCCCCTCCAGTATTAAGTTGCTAACAACAGACAATTGCATTAAGTATTGCGCGTAATGTAATCAGTGACTACATCCTTGAACATAGCACCAATGTTTTATCCCTAGTGGCAACAGCACATCCATAACCTTAGAGGTTCTTGTCACCCCTCCAGATTCACGGAGACATGAACCCACTATCGAGCATAAATACTCCCTCTTGGAGTTACTAGCATCAACTTGGCCAGAGCATCTACTAATAACGGAGAGCATGCAAGATCATAAACAACACATAGACATGAATTGATAATCAACATAACAAGTATTCTCTATTCATCGGATCCCAACAAACGCAACATATAGAATTACAGATAGATGATCTTGATCATGTTAGGCAGCTCACAAGATCCGACAATGAAGCACAATGGGGAGAAGACAACCATCTAGCTACTGCTATGGACCCATAGTCCAGGGGTAGACTACTCACACATCACTCCGGAGGCGACCATGGCGGCGTAGAGTCCTCCGGGAGATGATTCCCCTCTCCGGCAGGGTGCCGGAGGCGATCTCCTGGATCCCCCGAGATGGGATCGGCGGCGGCGGCGTCTCTGGAAGGTTTTCCGTATCGTGGCTCTCGGTACTGGGGGTTTCGCAACGGAGGCTTTAAGTAGGCGGAAGGGCAGGTCAGGAGGCGGCACGAGGGCCCCACACCACAGGGCCGCGCGGCCAAGGGGGGGCCGCGCCGCCCTATGGTTTGGGCACCTCGTGGCCCCACTTCGTCTCCTCTTCGGACTTCTGGAAGCTTCGTGGCAAAATAGGACCCTGGGCGTTGATTTCGTCCAATTCCGAGAATATTTCGTTACTAGGATTTCTGAAACCAAAAACAGCAGAAAACAGCAACTGGCACTTCGGCATCTTGTTAATAGGTTAGTTCCAGAAAATGCACGAATATGACATAAAGTGTGCATGAAACATGTAGATAACATCAATAATGTGGCATGGAACATAAGAAATTATCGATACGTCGGAGACGTATCAACATGTGAATTTTTTATTATGCACTAACCCTCTAATGAGTTTGTTTTGAGTTTGGTGTGGAGGAACTTTTCAAGGATCAAGAGAGGAGGATGATACAATATGATCAAGAAGAGTGAAAAGTCTAAGCTTGGGGATGCCCCCGTGGTTCATCCCTGCATATTTCAAGAAGACTCAAGCATCTAAGCTTGGGGATGCCCAAGGCATCCCCTTCTTCATCGACAACTTATCAGGTCACCTCTAGTGAAACTATATTTTTATTCCGTCACATCTTATGTGCTTTACTTGGAGCGTCTGTATGTTTTTATTTTTGTTTTTGTTTGAATAAAATCGGATCCTAGCATTCCTTGTGTGGGAGAAAGACACGCTCCTCTTGTTCATATGAACACTGGTGTTCTTAGCTTTACTTTTAATGTTCATGGCGAAGGTTGAAAACTGCTTCGTTCATTGCTATTTGGTTGGAAACAGAAGATGCTTCATGTGGTAATTGGTATATTGTCTTGAATAATTTGATACTTGGCAATTGTTTTGAGCTCTCAAATAGATCATGTTTAAGCTCTTGCATCATGTAGATTGCACCTATTAGTGGAGAACTACTGTAGAGCTTGTTGAAATTTGGTTTGCATGATTGGTCTATCTAAAATTCTAGATATTTTCTGGTAAAAGTGTTTGAACAAGGAAGACAGTGTAGAGTCTTATAATGCTTGCAATATGTTCTTATGTAAGTTTTGCTGTACCGGTTCATACTTGTGTTTGCTTCAAACAACCTTGCTAACCAAAGCCTTGTACTGAGAGGGAATGCTTCTCGTGCATCCAAAACCTTGAGCCAAAAACTATGCCATTTGTGTCCACCATACCTACCTACTATGTGGTATTTCTCTGCCATTCCAAAGTAAATTGCTTGCGTGCTACCTTTAAAACTTCATTCCTTGTCTTTGCAATACATAGCTCATGGGAAAATAGCTTAAAAACTATTGTGGTAAAGAATATGTAGCTTATGTATCTTATTTCTTATAAGTTGCTTGTTGAGCTGTAACCATGTTTCTGGGGACGCCATCAACTATCACACCTTTGTTGAATATCATGTGAGTTGCTATGCATGTTCGTCTTGTCTGAAGTAAGGGTGATTTGTCATGATTAAATGGTTTGAGTATGCATATTGTTAGAGAAGAACTTTGGGCCGCCAACCAAAGCCATGAATCATGGTGGAAGTTTCAGTTTGGACATCAATCCTCAATCTCTTATGAGAATATTATCTGTTGTTGAATGCTTATGCATTAAAGAGGAGTCCATTATCTGTTTTCTATGTTGTCCCGGTATGGATGTCCTCGGTTGAGATCTATCAAAAACGAGAAATCAAATGCGATCTATCTCGTTGGACCTTTGTACAGGCGGCATAGAGGTACCCCTTTGTGACACTTGGTTGAAACATATGTAATGCAATGATAATCCATGGAAATCCAAGCTAATTAGGACAAGGTGCGAGCACTATTGGTATTCGATGCATGAGGCTTGCAACTTATAGGATGTCTTATGCATAACACATATGAATTATTACTACCCTTGACAAAATTGTTTCTATGATTTCAAAATAAAAGCTCTAGCACAAAAATAGTAATCCCTGCTTCCCTCTGCGAAGGGCCTTTATTTTACTTTTATGTTGAGTCAGTTTACCTACTTTCTATCTTAGAAGCAAATGCTTGTGTCAACTGTGTGCATTGATTCCTACATACTTGCTTATTTGCATTCATCATATTACTTTGTGTAGATAATTATCCATGAGATATACATGTTGAAGTTGAAAGCAAATGCTGAAACTTATATCTTCCTTTGTATTGCTTTCAAACCTTCTATTAAGAATTTATTGCTTTATGAGTTAACTCCTATGCAAGTCTTATTGATGCTTGTCTTGAAAGTACTATTCATGAAAAGTCTTGCTATATGATTCAGTTGTTTAGTCATTGTCTTTACCATTGCTTCGAATCACTTCATTCATCTCATATGCTTTACAATAGTATTGATCAAGATTATGATAGTAGCATGTCACTTCAGAAATTATCCTTGTTATCATTTACCTACTCGAGGGCGAGTAGGAACTAAGTTTGGGGATGCTTGATACGTCTCAAACGTATCTATAATTTCTTATGTTCCATGCTAGTTTTATGACAATACTCGCATGTTTTATATACACTTTACATCATTATTATGCATTTTCCGGCACTAACCTATTAACAAGATGCCGAAGCGCCAGTTCCTATTTTCTGCTATTTTTGGTTTCAGAAATCCTACACAGGAAATATTCTCGGAATTGGACGAAACAAAAGCCCACGGTCTTATTTTGCACGGAGCCTTCCAGAAGTCCGAAGGGGAGACGAAGAGGGGACGCAAGGCTCCCACACCCTAGGGCGGCGCAGTGGGGCCCCTTGCCGCGCCGGCCTGTGGGGTGGGGCCCTCGAGCCTCTCCCGACTCTGTCCCTTCGCCTACTTAAACTCTCCGTCGCGAAAACCCTATTACCGAGAGCCACGATACGAGAAAAGTTCCTGAGACGCCGCCGCCACCAATCCCATCTCGGCGGATTCAGGAGATCGCCTACGGCACCCTGCTGGAGAGGGGAATCATCACCCGGAGGACTCTACATCACCATGATCGCCTCCGGACTGATGTGTGAGTAGTTCATCCTTGGACTATGGGTCCATAGCAGTAGCTAGATGGTTGTCTTCTCCTCATGTGCTATCATGTTAGATCTTGTGAGCTGCCTATCATGATAAAGATCATCTAATTGTAATGCTACATGTTGTGTTTATTGGGATCCGATTAATATGGAATACTATGTCAACTTGATTATTGATCTATCACATATGTGTTGTTTATGATCTTGCATGCTCTCCGTTGCTAGTAGAGGCTCTGGCCAAGTTGATACTTGTAACTCCAAGAGGGGGTATTTATGCTCGATAGTGGGTTCATGCCTCCATTGAATCTGGGACAGTGACAGAAAGTTCTAAGGTTGTGGATGTGCTGTTGCCACTAGGGATAAAACAACAATGCTTTGTCTAAGTGTTGAGATACATATCCTTGTATATCCAGATGTGTATCTTCTGTAGTTATGTATAGCGATACATATCTTTGTATTGATTAATGGGCCCGCCTCCTTCCTTGTATAGTGGAGGACGTGGCCTATATATGTAACGCCATATGCACCCAATCAATACATTGTGAGTTGCATCTCTCTCTACATGGTATCAGACACCTACCGTTCCTAACCTAGCCGCCGCTCCCCTCTCTCCCCGCGCGCGCCGCCCCACCCTCCAACCCTAGCGCCGCCGCCCTTGTGCCGCCGCCGCGTGTGCCCCTCCTCATGCCACGCCGCTGCCACACCTGCAGCCGCCGCCGCGCCTCCCTCCCCAACCCCGCGCCGTCGCCATCCCGCGCGCGCGCGTCATCATGTCGTCGGTCTTCAACGACAGCAACCCCTTCGCCTACAACCCATGGACGGGGCTCATCCACGCCTACAACATGCCGGTGCCGCGCCCGCCGACTCACCAGGTGCCCTTCACCGCGACACCGCCCTACGCCCCGGCCTTCACCGCCACGCCGCCGTCCTACGCCCCGGCCTACCACGCCGCACCCGCACCTGGCTCTTACGCCGGTGACGGCAACTGGTTTATGGACACGGGCGCCTCGTCTCACATGGCCGCTCACCCGGGTAACCTTTCCCATTCCTTTCCCACTTCCACCGAGTCTCGCATCATTGTCGGTAACGACGCCGGTCTTCCTATTTCTCACATTGGTTCTGCTAATTTTCCATCTACTTCTAAACCACTGTCTCTCAATAATGTCCTTGTGTCTCCCCAGCTTATTGATACGCGTTCAACACGCGTCCGTTGGGAACCCCAAGAGGAAGGTGTGATGCGTACAGCGGCAAGTTTCCCTCAGTATGAAACCAAGGTTATCGAACCAGTAGGAGCCAAGAAGCACGTTGAAGGTTGATGGCGGCGGGATGTAGTGCGGCGCAACACCAGGGATTCCGGCGCCAACGTGGAACCTGCACAACACAACCAAAGTACTTTGCCCCAACGAAACTGTGAGGTTGTCAATCTCACCGGCTTGCTGTAACAAAGGATTAACCGTATTGTGTGGAAGATGATTGTTTGCAGAAAACAATGAGAACAAAGATTGCAAGAGATTGTATTTCAGTAAAGAGAATTGGACCGGGGTCCACAGTTCACTAGAGGTGTCTCTCCCATAAGATAAACAGCATGTTGGGTGAACAAATTACAGTTGGGCAATTGACAAATAAAGAGGGCATGACCATGCACATACATATCATGATGAGTATAGTGAGATTTAATTGGGCATTACGACAAAGTACATAGACCGCCATCCAACTGCATCTATGCCTAAAAAGTCCACCTTCAGGTTATCATCCGAACCCCCTCCAGTATTAAGTTGCAAAGCAACAGACAATTGCATTAAGTATGGTGCGTAATGTAATCAAAAACTACATCCTTAGACATAGCATCAATGTTTTATCCCTAGTGGCAACAGCACAACACAACCTTAGAACTTCCTATCACTGTCCCAGGTGTCAATGCAGGCATGAACCCACTATCGAGCATAAATACTCCCTCTTGGAGTTACAAGCATCTACTTGGCCAGAGCATCTACTAGTAACGGAGAGCATGCAAGATCATAAACAACACATAGATATAACTTTGATAATCAACATAACAAGTATTCTCTATTCATCGGATCCCAACAAACGCAACATATAGAATTACAGATAGATGATCTTGATCATGTTAGGCAGCTCACAAGATCCGACAATGATAGCACAATGGGGAGAAGACAACCATCTAGCTACTGCTATGGACCCATAGTCCAGGGGTAGACTACTCACACATCACTCCGGAGGCGACCATGGCGGCGTAGAGTCCTCCGGGAGATGATTCCCCTCTCCGGCAGGGTGCCGGAGGCGATCTCCTGGATCCCCCGAGATGGGATCGGCGGCGGCGGCGTCTCTGGAAGGTTTTCCGTATTGTGGCTCTCGGTACTGGGGGTTTCGCAACGGAGGCTATTTGTAGGCGGAAGGGCAGGTCAAGAGGCGGCACGGGGGCCCCACACCACAGGGCCGCGCGGCCAAGGGGGGGGGGGCGCCGCCCTAGGGTGTGGCCCCCTCGTGGCCCCTCTTCGTCTCCTCTTCGGACTTCTGGAAGCTTCGTGGCAAAATAGGACCCTGGGCGTTGATTTCGTCCAATTCCGAGAATATTTCGTTACTAGGATTTCGTCCAAAAAAGAATGGTCCTCCATAGAGGAAAAGCATCGATTGCTATATTTGTGCTAGAGCTTTGATTTTGAAAACATGAAACAATTTTGTCAACGGTAGTAATAAAGCATATGTATCATGTAAATTATATCTTACAAGTTGCAAGCCTCATGCATAGTATACTAATAGTGCCCGCACCTTGTCCTAATTAGCTTGGACTACCGGATCATCACAATGCACATGTTTTAACCAAGTGTCACAAAGGGGTACCTCTATGCCGCCTGTACAAAGGTCTAAGGAGAAAGCTCGCATTGGATTTCTCGCTATTGATTATTCTCAACTTAGACATCCATACCGGGACAACATAGACAACAGATAATGGACTCCTCTTTTATGCATAAGCATGTAACAACAATTAATAATTTTCTCATTTGAGATTGAGGATATTTGTCCAAAACTGAAACTTCCACCATGGATCATGGCTTTAGTTAGCGGCCCAATGTTCTTCTCTAACAATATGCATGCTTAACCATAGGGTGGTAGATCTCTCTTACTTCAGACAAGACGGACATGCATAGCAACTCACATGAAATTCAACAATGAATAGTTGATGGCGTCCCCAGTAAACATGGTTATCGCACAACAAGCAACTTAATAAGAGATAAAGTGCATAATTACATATTCAATACCACAATAGTTTTTAAGCTATTTGTCCCATGAGCTATATATTGCAAAGGTGAATGATGGAATTTTAAAGGTAGCACTCAAGCAATTTACTTTGGAATGGCGGAAAATACCATGTAGTAGGTAGGTATGGTGGACACAAATGGCATAGTGGTTGGCTCAAGTATTTTGGATGCATGAGAAGTATTCCCTCTCGATACAAGGTTTAGGCTAGCAAGGCTTATTTGAAACAAACACAAGGATGAACCGGTGCAGCAAAACTCACATAAAAGACATATTGTAAACATTATAAGACTCTACACCGTCTTCCTTGTTGTTCAAACTCAATACTAGAAATTATCTAGACCTTAGAGAAACCAAATATGCAAACCAAATTTTAGCATGCTCTATGTATTTCTTCATTAATGGGTGCAAAGCATATGATGCAAGAGCTTAATCATGAGCACAACAATTGCCAAGTATCACATTACCCAAGACATTAATAGCAATTACTACATGTATCATTTTCCAATTCCAACCATATAACAATTTAACGAAGGAGAAACTTCGCCATGAATACTATGAGTAGAAGCTAAGGGCATACTTGTCCATATGCTACAGCGGAGCGTGTCTCTCTCCCATAAAGTGAATGCTAGGATCCATTTTATTCAAACAAAACAAAAAACAAAAACAAACCGACGCTCCAAGCAAAGCACATAAGATGTGATGGAATAAAAATATAGTTTCAGGGGAGGAACCTGATAATGTTGTCGATGAAGAAGGGGATGCCTTGGGCATCCCCAAGCTTAGACGCTTGAGTCTTCTTGATATATGCAGGGGTGAACCACCGGGGCATCCCCAAGCTTAGAGCTTTCACTCTCCTTGATCATGTTGCATCATACTCCTCTCTTGATCCTTGAAAACTTCCTCCACACCAAACTTAGAACAACTCATTAGAGGGTTAGTGCACAATAAAAATTAACATATTCAGAGGTGACACAATCATTCTTAACACTTCTGGACATTGCATAAAGCTACTGGACATTAATGGATCAAAGAAATTCATCCAACATAGCAAAAGAGGCAATGTGAAATAAAAGGCAGAATCTGTCAAAACAGAACAGTTCGTATTGACGAATTTTAAAATGGCACCAGACTTGCTCAAATGAAAATGCTAAAATTGAATGAAAGTTGCGTACATATCTGAGGATCACTCACGTAAATTGGAATAATTTTCTGAGTTACCTACAGGGGAAAACAGCCCAGATTCGTGACAGCAAAGAAATCTGTTTCTGCGCAGTAATCCAAATCTAGTATGAACTTTTCTATCAATGACTTTACTTGGCACAACAAAACACAAAACTAAGATAAGGAGAGGTTGCTACAGTAGTAAACAACTTCCAAGACACAAAATAAAAACAAAGTACTGTAGGTAAAAACCATGGGTTGTCTCCCATAAGCGCTTTTCTTTAACGCCTTTCAGCTAGGCGCAGAAAGTGTGTATCAAGTATTATCAAGAGATGGTGTGTCAACCTTACCTTGGGATTTACCCTTACCTTTCTTATTGTTTTTCTTTCCCTTTGGTTTAGGAAATATATGATTTCCCCCCGGTATAGAGGTGAATTTCAGAGTGCCTTCTCCCACATCAATGACTGCTCCCAATAGTTTCAGCAGGGATCTTCCGAGTGTGATTTTTCCTGTCCCTACACATTCAATAACAAGATAATCAATGGATATTGTTCTTCCAAGAATGGTTGTATGCACACCTGCAGCTATTCCCTTAGGAATTATAACAGAGTTATCAATGAGAGTTATTTCTTCTCCTCCTTCATCGACTCCCCAAAGTTTCAAAGATTTATAAATGCTTTCAGGCATAAGACAAAATTCAGACATAATATCACAGTAGGCATGAAGAGTTCGATCACCGATAACAATTTTAACAGTAGGATCCCACAATGAAAGTTTAGAGTTCACTAAAACTTGTTCAAGACGATTACGAACTTGGCAATAGTTATCATCCAAGCGAGATGTACTTATCTCGAGATTGTTTAATCTACTATATATGCTAGTGAGGGTTGAATCAAAGTTATTAGCTGAATCATGTGATGCAACCAACTTCTTTATGGCATTAAAAGCTTGATCCCCATTGCAATGAAGGAAATCTCCTCCCACTAAAGTATCCAAAGCATATCTATAGCGAACCATAAGACCAAAATAAAAATTACTAAGGAGCAAACTTAGAGTCATTTGAGGTTCAGTTTTACGATAAGAAGTAAAAATTCTAGACCAAGCATCCTTAAAACTCTCCTCATCCCCTTGTTTGAAAGTGAAGACTAATTCTTCAGGCGAAGAAGTAACAGGTTCAGAGCTAGACATGGTAACAAAAGTAACTAATTTTTTTGTATTTTTATTATAGAGTGCAAGACAGTAAATAAAACAAACTAGATAAAGTAAATGCAAGTAACTAATTTTTTTGTGTTTTTGATATAGCAAACAAGATAGCAAGTAAAGTAAAACTAGCAACTAATTTTTTTGTATTTTGATTTAGTGCAGCAAACAAAGTAGTAAATAAAACTAAGCAAGACAAAAACAAAGTAAAGAGATTGAGAAGTGGAGACTCCCCTTGCAGCGTGTCTTGATCTCCCCGGCAACGGCGCCAGAAAAAGCTGCTTGATACGCGTTCAACACGCGTCCGTTGGGAACCCCAAGAGGAAGGTGTGATGCATACAGCGGCAAGTTTCCCTCAGTATGAAACCAAGGTTATCGAACCAGTAGGAGCCAAGAAGCACGTTGAAGGTTGATGGCGGCGGGATGTAGTGCGGCGCAACACCAGGGATTCCGGCGCCAACATGGAACCTGCACAACAACACCAAAGTACTTTGCCCCAACGAAACTGTGAGGTTGTCAATCTCACCGGCTTGCTGTAACAAAGGATTAACCGTATTGTGTGGAAGATGATTGTTTGCAGAAAACAGTAGAACAGTATTGCAGTAGATTGTATTTCAGTAAAGAGAATTGGACCGGGGTCCACAGTTCACTAGAGGTGTCTCTCCCATAAGATAAACAGCATGTTGGGTGAACAAATTACAGTTGGGCAATTGACAAATAAAGAGGGCATGACCATGCACATACATATCATGATGAGTATAGTGAGATTTAATTGGGCATTACGACAAAGTACATAGACCGCCATCCAACTGCATCTATGCCTAAAAAGTCCACCTTCAGGTTATCATCCGAACCCCCTCCAGTATTAAGTTGCAAAGCAACAGACAATTGCATTAAGTATGGTGCGTAATGTAATCAACAACTACATCCTTAGACATAGCATCAATGTTTTATCCCTAGTGGCAACAGCACAACACAACCTTAGAACTTTACATCCTTGTCCCGGTGTCAATGCAGGCATGAACCCACTATCGAGCATAAATACTCCCTCTTGGAGTTACAAGCATCTACTTGGCCAGAGCATCTACTAGTAACGGAGAGCATGCAAGATCATAAACAACACATAGATATAACTTTGATAATCAACATAACAAGTATTCTCTATTCATCGGATCCCAACAAACGCAACATATAGAATTACAGATAGATGATCTTGATCATGTTAGGCAGCTCACAAGATTCGACAATGATAGCACAATGGGGAGAAGACAACCATCTAGCTACTGCTATGGACCCATAGTCCAGGGGTAGACTACTCACACATCACTCCGGAGGCGACCATGGCGGCGTAGAGTCCTCCGGGAGATGATTCCCCTCTCCGGCAGGGTGCCGGAGGCGATCTCCTGGATCCCCCGAGATGGGATCGGCGGCGGCGGCGTCTCTGGAAGGTTTTCCGTATCGTGGCTCTCGGTACTGGGGGTTTCGCAACAGAGGCTATTTGTAGGCGGAAGGGCAGGTCAAGAGGCGGCACGGGGGCCCCACACCACAGGGCCGCGCGGCCAAGGGGGGGCCGCGCCGCCCTAGGGTGTGGCCCCCTCGTGGCCCCTCTTCGTCTCCTCTTCGGACTTCTGGAAGCTTCGTGGCAAAATAGGACCCTGGGCGTTGATTTCGTCCAATTCCGAGAATATTTCGTTACTAGGATTTCTGAAACCAAAAACAGCAGTAAAACAAAGAATCGGCACTTCGGCATCTTGTTAATAGGTTAGTTCCAGAAAATGCACGAATATGACATAAAGTGTGCATAAAACATGTAGATAACATCAATAATGTGGCATGGAACATAAGAAATTATCGATACGTTGGAGATGTATCACTTATTCAGAATTTAGTCTCTGTTAAAACTCTTTGTCGTGACAACTCTGTGACTGTTGAATTTGATGCTTTTGGTTTTTCTGTTAAGGACGCCCGCACCCGGATGGTCCTCCATCGATGTGAGAGCCCCGGCGATTTGTATCCGGTTGAATGTTCTAGGACGTCGCCTAGAGGGGGGGGGGGTGAATAGGCGGTGTATAAAAACTTCTACTAGAGAGCTAAACTAGGCTGAATAAAACTACAAGTGTTTACTAGTTTAGCTCAAGGCCTATCAACTAGGGGTTTGCCTAAGTGCTCCAACAACCTATGCTAGCATGATGAGCAACAAGGTAATAACAAGGTAGGCATAGCATCAAGCATGATAGATATCACAATGTAAATCGCATAGGTAAAGGAGCTCGGGTTGAGAAGTAACCGGTGCACGAGGAGACGACGATGTATCCCGAAGTTCACACCCAAGGGTGCTACGTCTCCGTTGGAGCGGTGTGGAGGCACGAAGCACTCCAAGAAGCCAACTAGGGCCACCGTATTCTCCTCGAGCCTTTCCACCAAAGGAAAGCCTCGATCCACTAAGGGACCCTTGAGGGTGGTCACCAAACCCGTACAAGCTTGGGCAAACTCCCAAGTATCAAGCTTGAGGCAACTCCACAACGAGGAGGCTCTCAAGTACACGGCCACACGAGGCTTACAACACACCACCAAGGAAACCAACTCCACCAAGGATGCTATGCGCCACACGAGGCTAACACACTCCACCTAGGAAACCAACTCCACCAAGGATGCAACGCGCCACAAGAGGCTAACACACTCCACCAAGGAAACCAACTCCACCAAGGATGCGATACGCCACAAGAGGCAAGATGGCCACTAAGGCAAGAACACCACTAAGGAGGAACACACACACCCTACGAGATCGAAACCCCGGAGAGAGCGCAAACCGATGCACCTAATGCAATGGCTAAGAACACCACTAGGATGCCCAAGTTCTTCTCTCCCAAATTCCAACAAAGCTAGAAGAAGCTATTGGGGGAATAAGGGAGGAAGAACAAAGTGAGGAGAAACACCAAGAAACTCCAAGATCTAGATCTAGCAAGATCCTCTCACTTAGAGGAGGATTCCATTGGTGAAGCTCTAGATCTAGATCTCCTCTCTCCTTTCCCCCAAAAATATGCAACAAATAGTGGAGGGATCAAGAGGAGGAAGCAAGAACCCAAGGTCAACAATGGAGGAGAGAGAGTGGAGGTGCAGGGGTAGTTGGGCCGGAGGTGGAAGAGGAGTATAAATAGAGGCTCCAAAATATAGCTGTTGGGGGCTAGAAAAACGGTCAGATTCAGGCAAAAGCGGTACTACCGCTGTGCAAAGCGGTACTACCTTTTTGCCCAAAAACCAGATCTGGAAATCGCCCCAAAACCGGTAGTACCGCTGTCTGGGGCGGTACTACCGCTTGGACCAAAGTTGGAGCAAAACTGATTCAATTTCGTGCGAGAGAGAGATAGGATAGCAGCGCAGAGCAGAGCAAAGCAGCAGGGCAGCAGGGGCAGCATGCGGTAAGGAGGAGCAGCAGCGTGTGGGGCTGACGCAGGAGCGTGTGCGTGGGATCGAGCGGGTCAACGCGGGGAACGAGCCGCAGCTCTCCCGCTCGATCGATGCGGGCGCGGGAGCACGAGGCAGCAGCGGCCAGCGAGCGTGGCGGCGGTGGGCTTGCGAGGCAGCAGCGGCCAGCGAGCGTGGCGGCGGTGGGCTTGCGAGGCAGCAGCGCGGTGGTGGGCCACGTGGAGGCGGTGGCCCAGTGCGGGCAGGGCAGGCAAATTGGCTGGGCGCGGTGCAGGCCTCAGCGAGCTGGGCCGGTGGGTGATGCTGCGGCCCAAGGGTGGGTGGAGGAGAGGGAAAAGGAGAAAAAAGAAGAAGAGAAAGAGGGCCGGTACTACCGGCCCCGGTACCGGCCTAGTACCGTAATGGTTACGGTACTACCGGCCTGGTACCGGCCCGGTACCGCTCCGGGTCCAGTAAGGTTGGGAGGCAGCAGCGGTACTTGGGCCGGAAGCCCAAGCGGTACTACCGCCCACTTTTTCTTTTTCTTTTTTCTACAAAACGGAAAGAGCGATAACTCGGGCTAGGAAAATCGGAATGACATGAAACCAATTTTGTTGGAAAGAGGGCGAAAAGAGCTATTTTCTCACATGATGAAATCATGGAAAAGAGTGAGTGATGATTTTCTCATGGTCATAGAGGTGTAACCTCTCAATACGATATATCGAGAAAATCATCACTCTGTCGCGTGCAATATGCGATGCAACCGAAAACCGTTTCATGCATAAGAACCAAGAAGAACCGAGAACGCGATGCAATGCATGCAAGGTTTGAGCTCTCTCCGATGATACGACCCACTATCCTATCGAGCACAAACCTAGTCCTTGCGCGTTCTTCTCGAGTCGGCAAGCTCCGTCTTCACCCTCTTCATCATTGTCCATGCCACCGTCTTCATCATTGTCCATGCCACCGTCTTCCTCCATCTTCAACGCCGTCTTCTCTCTTCATCTTCTACGCCGTCTTCTCTCTTCATCTTCAACACCGTCTTTGTCTCTCTTCGACACCATCTTCATCATTGTACTCCGTCTTCTCCATCTTACAACCTTGAGTCCAACATGACTATGGACTTGACCTAAGATTGATTCTCAATGCAACCGTTAGTCCATAGGGATTGTCATCAATTACCAAAACCACACATGGGGTAAAGGACTTGTTCTTACAATCTCCCCCATTTTGGTAATTGATGACAATCTCTTTGAGAGGGTTTAGATATGGAATTTAGCGAACAACCCAAGTTGAATATTTAGAACAAACTCCCCCATAATATATGCATGTGTGAATGAACTTGAATTTCATTGCATATACCGGCAATTAAAGCCTAGCGGAGTATCCTCTAAATATTCAACAATGCAAAGCAACACATGCAAGGCATCGAAACCCTCCAAACTTCTCCCCCATTGGCATTAATTGCCAAAATGGACGAAAGGTTTGGAAGGCCAATATAGTGAGCGTTCCTCCATAAGTTGTGCATTTCTCATAATTGTGAGTGAAATCAAATGCACATATTCAATGATGAATATTCGAAGGAAATCAAACTATATTGAGGATCAAAGATTGCAAGAGGATATGAAGGTGAGACACTATGAAGCAAGCAATCAATGAACCAACACTATGCTCTAAGTAATTATGTGAAAGCTCGCCAAAGTTTGTGCACAAGATAAACAATTTGCATTGAAGAATAAGGTGCACAAGCATGACATCATTACTCCCACAAGACCACTCAAGGCATGTGCCAAAATCAACTATGAGTGCGTGAAGATGCAAATGATATAAAATGAGCACTCATAGCCAAGTTCGTTGTGAAGTCATTAAAGAGTGAAATAGGAATGAAGGAATAGACTCCAACAAAGAGGGATATCAAAAGATATGCACCATCTCTTATGTGTATAAGTTTCTCTAAGTGGACAACATCATGGAGACGTTTATTCACAAAGAAACATGCACACACAAGATAGGTACAAGAGAGATAGAGCAAGATATCGAAAACAAGCATGCTCAAGGACTTATCTCATGTTAAGAATCTAAACCAAATATAAGAAGTGAGATAACCCCCTCCCAAAGAAAGCAAGGTTCTAAATAAACCAAACCCTCAACACTTTTCATGATGGCACAAATGTACCGAAAAGAAAAGGTTTGTCTTCCAAGGTCAAATTCTTGAAACAAGGGAGTGTTCTAGCAAACATAGGAGAGCTCCCCCAAAATTAGTGCACCATTTAGAATTTTGCATTTGAATACAAAATGCACAAATGTGGGATTTGCTCAATCATGTTTGTCAAAACACCAACAAGGTTCAAGTGAGATAAAGAGATCCAAAAGAAGCGAGGAAGACAAATGGGAGTCTAACCCACAAGGACAAATTCTTGGCAAGAAATGAAACAATTGAGCACAAGAGCCAAGTGTGAGGATGATCCGGAACAATACTACACAATTTATTACCAATTGTCAAAGGACAAGAGGTGTATAGGAAATATCCATATGTAGTTTGTGAGTATGTCCAAGATTATCTTCACAACAAGAAAGCAAATGGTAAAGTGGGATTTGTTTGAGCACACATGTCACATTGGAACAAGATAATCTATAATATCAACTCTATGTGACACAACCTCAAATGTTCACATTTTCTAGGCTTGTAAAATGCACATGGCATAATACTCCCCCATAATGTGATAAAGACATTTTCCGTGTAAGAGGAAAATAAGAACCAAGTGAGATAATTAAGGGACATTATATGATTTTAATTCATCATGTCACACATTTTAGGATTGTGAAATGCACAGAGCATATCACTCCCCCAAAATGGGATAGTCCATTAATTTCTCACATGAGCCAACAACTAAGATATGAACAAGATGCAATAGGCTCAACAAAGAACAATTGTACATGGTGTGCCACCCAACATAAAAAAGAAACAAGATAAGCAAGTAGGAAGCACAACATACACAATCACATGCAAGGCACAAAACCAACACATGTAAAAGGGGAGCGAGTAACTTTCAATGTAAAGGAGTTGAGGACTCGTTACCGCAAGGAGGAGCATGGGTAAAGAATGAATGGAATAGTACTTGACTTGAGGAAGTGAAAATGATGAAGATCCCCTAAGTCTTCATGAGCTAGTCAAGCCTCCATGCCCTCCACATGTACCTATTGATCAAGTTTTGGCTCGTTGGTCCCCAACTAAGTTGGGTCCTAAGAAGTTAGTCACAATAGGCTTGGCAACCCAAATGGTTCTTTTTGCGAAACCACTTTGAGTGCCAACATATTTGGCAAACACATCGCCAACCTTATACTTATGTAGAGAGTAAGCACCATGGATCAAGATAGGGTTGGATGAGTTACCACTAGTGCAAAAGGAGGAGATGTGGCCCTTCTCACGGCATATGTAGCATCTTCTTCTCATCCCCTTCTTCTCACTTGATTTCTCGGGTAGCGGCCCTTCTTCACGTTGAGGTAGTGTAACATCCCAAATTTCAATAAAAAGAAAGTTAGAGAATTCCAGAGAGCAAAATTTCAAACAAACAAAAACTTTTTAAATTGCATATAGTGCCATGCATAGGACTTGTGCATTTGATTGATATGCCATGATGATTGTTATTATTTGTATGTGCTATACTCTAAAACCCTAATGAGATCATATGAAGATCACCAACCAAATAAATCAAGGAGAGAAAGAAATCAAATAATTGAAAAATCCTAAAACCCTAATATATGCTCTATGGCATTTTTATAAATTTTGACCCTAGACCAATTTGGTCTTCACCATTAGTGGAATAATGTTACTAAACACTTATTACCACTTTTGGAATCAAAGGATCACATTTCAAATAATTTTCAAATGCAAAACTAGCTCACATATGATAATGGTCAAAACTGACAATTATAGTCTGATCACTACTTTGAGCCATTGCAATTCAATTTTCTCAAACTAAATCTTGCTAACTCTTTGCACCATTTCAAAGTCAACATCAAGGTGAACAATTTTTGTAAAGATCACCATGCCAAAATCTTTCTTGATCAAGAGCTATGCTCATCCAAAGTTGCCACTTTTTACTAAGTTCAACAATCTCCCACTTAGCCAAATTTGCAAATTTTTGAATTCCACAATTCCACCACCACCTCTCATCATCTCTGGTCAAATACAACTTATCTAAACACACACAATTCAAATTGGCCAACTATTTGAATTAAACCAAATTTAGACAAAATTCACAAATTTCAAATATGGCACTATTTGACACTATTGCAAATAGTGCTCTACACATCTAATCTACATCAAGCCTACACCAAATGGTCCCCTGGTCCCCTCTCACTCTCAATGCAGCATAGAAACCCTAGAAGGGCAAGCCTAACATGCATGTGCATGGCCATGCCGGCCATGCCACACATGTCGCGCCACCCTCTCCTCTCTTCTTCCCTGGCCACGGCCACCGTGCCCCATCGCTCCACCTCGCTGCCCTAGCACCGCCTAGCATCGCCACGGTCGAGGAGAAGCTCGACACTGGCCGGAGACAGCATGCCCAGAACACGCTCGCCATGCCGACGACGTCGCGCATGCACGTGCATGGACGCGCCCTGGCCACCTCTCGACTGGCCACCTCACGCGCGCCCTGGACCACCTAGCTGCGGGTTGAGCATCGCCGCGTCGCCACGAAGCTCGCAGACACGCGCTCGACCACGACCCGTGCCCGCCGCCGCCGGAGACGACGACCACATCCCGTGAACGCCGCGGCCGTCGTGGAAGCAAGGCGACCAGATTAACCACCACCCTACCAAGCTGTCGCCGCCAAACGACTCGCCAGGAACCGTAGAACACTGCCACGCCCTCGCCTAGCTCGACCGCTCGCCGGAGACGCCGCGCCCTTGTCGAGTTCGCCGCAGAGCCCCGGGCACTCGCTCGCCTATAAAAGGAGGCATCGCCTCGTCGATTCCTTCACACCACCACTCCTCCCTCTCCTTCCTTGATCTCCCAGCCACCTCGCCGCTCCACATTGACCACCAGAGCCGCCCAATTTCTACCTCACTGCCGCACGCCGCCGCGGAAGCTCGCCGACGATTGGAGCCACCCCAGGACGAGCCGCCGGTACCTGGAGCTTCGCCGTCGTCCACATCTACCTCGAGCACATTGCCAACCCTTACTGGAGCCGCCGTAAGCCCTCCGACCCCCTACGTGAGCCGCCGGCGAACTTTCTCTCTCGCCGGCGAGACGATGAACCAGAGCCGTTCGATCTTGATCTAATCCTACGCCCCTGGTTACTCCATACCGCTTCGGGTTTTAAGACTCGCTGACATGCGGGACCCCCTGGTCAGGCAGCCCACGCGGGCACAAACGCGTGGTGGGCTGGCTTGGGCCGTTTTTAAACCTTTAGGCCCAGTTAGTTTTCCCGCCGGCCTGTTTAATTCAAATTTGATTTAAACAATTCCAAACATTTCCAGTACTGCCCAAACTTTGAAATTCAATAGATTCAAATTGGCTCAACCAAATTTAATGAACTTTATATTGTTGGAAAGCTAAGGAAAATATCTACACAATGCCACTGGTCCCATGCCAAGATTTGTTGTAGAATTAATTTGATAAAAAGAAGAAGTCAGGGACTTTTTCATATTCAAATAATTATTAAAAATCAACCAAAATAGATATTAAGTTAATTCCAACTCTAATAGCTCACATTTGACTTACACTAATTGTTTATGCAATAAAATGGTGTGGTCACTTTGCATGATCATGCCCTAGTTTAATTAATGGATAATATGGCTAGTTTAACTAGTTGATATTGTCCAAAACTATTAAGTAATTCATATGAAGTCTTATACTTCATTTAAATCTTGTCTCACATGAATTCGTGGGATGTTTGGACCACTGACCCAAACTCTCTTATATGAATTACTTAGAGATTTAAATCCTATGTAGTGTTATTAAATGATATGAGGTGATCCACCTCATTTAAATCATCTTCTCAAATGATGATGATGAACATTTGACTTAGGTTAATATAAGTTCATTTATGATTGTTTGAGAAATTAAATCTTAAGAAGATTTCAATGAGAGGAAATTATTTCTCAAGAACCCTATGGAAACTATCATTTACATATTAAATGCAAAGAAGTAAATTCTCCTTCAACAACACAACCCATGCACTCTAATTAGATTATGTGTGTGCATAGAATAGTTTGTGTGTTTATATGTGATACATGGAATAGTGATGTCTACGGGAGCTTCTATTCTTGTAGACAGTGTTGGGCCTCCAAGAGCAGAGGTTTGTAGAACAGCAGCAAGTTTCCCTTAAGTGGATCACCCAAGGTTTATCGAACTCAGGGAGGAAGAGGTCAAAGATATCCCTCTCATGCAACCCTGCAACCACAAAGCAAGAAGTCTCTTGTGTCCCCAACACACCTAATAGGTGCACTAGTTCGGCGAAGAGATAGTGAAATACATGTGGTATGAATAAGTATGAGCAGTAGTAACGGCGCCAGAAAAGTGCTTGCTGGCGTGTAGTTGATGGTGGTAATATTGCGGACAGTACAGATGCGAAAGAGAACAAGAAACAAGCAGCGATAGCAGTATTTGCGAACAAGGCCTAGGGATCATACTTTCACTAGTGGACACTCTCAACATTGATCACATAACAGAATAAATAAATAGATGCTAGACTCTACACTCTCTTGTTGGATGATGAACACCACTAACTGTGTAGGATTACACGAACCCTCAATGCCGGAGTTAACAAGCTCCACAATATTCGATGTTCATATTTAAATAACCTTAGAGTGCATGCCAGATCAACATAACTAAACCAAGTACTAACATAGCATGCACACTGTCACCTTCACTCTACGAAAGGAGGCATAGATCACATCAATACCATCATAGCAATAGTTAACTTCATAATCTACAAGAGATCACAATCATAATCTACTCTAAGTACTAACACGATGCACACACTGTCACCATTACACCGTGCAGGAGGAATAAACTACTTTAATAACATCACTAGAGTAGCACACAGATAAATTGTGATACAAAACACATTGCAATCATAAAGAGATATAAATAAGCCCCTCACTATGCCATTCATAACAGTGAATAAGTATTCTGTGAAATATAGCCTAAGAGACCCACACGGTGCACACACTGTCACCTTTACACACGTGGGACAAGGAGTCTCCAGAGATCACATAAGTAAAATCCACTTGACTAGCATAATGACTTCTAGATTACAAGCATCATCATATGAATCTCAATCATGTAAGGCAGCTCATGAGATTATTGTATTGAAGTACATAGGGAGAGAGATTAACCACATAGCTACCGGTACAGCCCCGAGCCTCGATGGAGAACTACTCCCTCCTCATGGGAGACAACAACGTTGATGGAGATGGCAGTGATGTCGATGGAGGAGCCTTCCGGGGGCACTTCCCCGTCCCGGCGGCGTGCCGGAACAGAGACTCCTGTCCCCCAGATCTTGGCTTCGCGATGGCGGCGGCTCTGGAAGGTTTCTCATACCGTGGCTTTTCCGTATCGAGGTTTTAGGTCGAGGACCTTTATATAGGCGAAGAGGCGGAGTCGGAGGGGCGAAGAGGCGGTGAGGGGGTATGGCGGCGCGGCCAGGGCCTGGGCCGCGCCGGCCACCCTCCTGGGCCCACCAGGCCTCCCCTCTGGCGACTCTCGGGTGTTCTGGAAGCTTCGTGGAAAAATAGGATGCTGGGCGTTGATTTCGTCCGATTCCGAGAATATTTCCTTACTAGGATTTCTGAAACCAAAAACAGCAGAAAACAGCAACTGGCCCTTCGGCATCTCGTCAATAGGTTAGTTCCGGAAAACGCATAAATATGACATAAAGTATGCATAAAACATGTAGATATCATCAATAATGTGGCATGGAACATAAGAAATTATCGATACGTCGGAGACGTATCAGCATCCCCAAGCTTAGTTTCTGCTCGTCCCGAGCAGGTAAACGATAACAAAGATAATTTCTGGAGTGACATGCCATCATAACCTTGATCATACTATTGTAAGCATATGTAATGAATGCAGCGATCCAAACAATGTAAATGACATTTGTAAACAATTGAATCATAAAGCAAAGACTTTTCATGAATAGTACTTTCAAGACAAGCATCAATAAGTCTTGCATAAGAGTTAACTCATAAAGCAATAATTCAAAGTAGAGGTATTGAAGCAACACAAAGGAAGATTAAGTTTCAGCGGTTGCTTTCAACTTGTAACATGTATATCTCATAGATAGTTGTCAATGTAAAGTAATATAACAAGTGCAATATGCAAGTATGTAGGAATCAATGCACAGTTCACACAAGTGTTTGCTTCTTGAGGTGGAGAGAGATAGGTGAACTGACTCAACATAAAAGTAAAAGAATGGTCCTTCAAAGAGGAAAGCATCGATTGCTATATTTGTGGTAGAGCTTTGATTTTGAAAACATATAGAGAGCATAAAAGTAAAATTTTGAGAGGTGTTTGTTGTTGTCAACGAATGGTAGTGGGCACTCTAACCCCCTTGCCAGACAAACCTTCAAAGAGCGGCTCCCATTTTATTTTATTTTTGTGTGGCACTCTTTCCAACCTTTCTTTCACAAACCATGGCTAACCGAATCCTTCGGGTGCCTGCCAACAATCTCATACCATGAAGGAGTGCCTTTTTATTTTAGTTTTATTATGATGACACTCCTCCCCACCTTTGCTTTCTCAAGCCATGGCTAACCGAATCCTTCGGGTGCCGTCCAACAATCACATACCATGGAGGAGTGTCTATTTTTGTTAATTAATTTGGGACTGGGAATCCTATTGCCAGCTCTTTTTGCAAAATTATTGGATAAGCGGATGAAGCCACTAGTCCATTGGCGAAAGTTTCCCAACAAGAATGAAAGATAAACACCACATACTTCCTCATGAGCTATAAAACATTGACACAAATCAGAGGTAATAATTTTTGAATTGTTTAAAGGTAGCACTCAAGCAATTTACTTTGGAATGGCGGAGAAATACCATGTAGTAGGTAGGTATGGTGGACACAAATGGCATAGTGGTTGGCTCAAGTATTTGGATGCATGAGAAGTATTCCCTCTCGATACAAGGTTTAGGCTAGCAAGGTTTATTTGAAACAAACACAAGGATGAACCGATGCAGCAAAACTCACATAAAAGACATATTGTAAACATTATAAGACTCTACACCGTCTTCCTTGTTGTTCAAACTCAATACTAGAAATTATCTAGACCTTAGAGAGACCAAATATGCAAACCAAATTTTAGCATGCTCTATGTATTTCTTCATTAGTAGGTGCAAAGTATATGATGCAAGAGCTTAAACATGAGCACAACAATTGCCAAGTATCACATTATCCAAGACATTTTAGAATTACTACATGTAGCATTTCCCGATTCCAACCATACAACAATTAACGAAGCAGTTTCAACCTTCGCCATGAAAATTAAAAGCTAAGAACAAATGTGTTCATACGAACCAGCGGAGCGTGTCTCTCTCCCACACAAGCATTTATTCAAACAAAAACAAAAACAAAAACAAACAGACGCTCCAAGTAAAGTACATAAGATGTGACCGAATAAAAATATAGTTTCAAGGGAGGAACCTGATAATTTGTCGATGAAGAAGGGGATGCCTTGGGCATCCCCAAGCTTAGACGCTTGAGTCTTCTTGAAATATGCAGGGATGAACCACCGGGGCATCCCCAAGCTTAGAGCTTTCACTCTTCTTGATCATATTGTATCATCCTCCTCTCTTGACCCTTGAAAACTTCCTCCACACCAAACTCAAAACAACTCATTAGAGGGTTAGTGCATAATCAAAATTCACATGTTCAGAGGTGACACAATCATTCTTAACACTTCTGGACATTGCCCAAAGCTACTGGAAGTCAATGAAACAAAGAAATCCATCCCACATAGCAAAAGAAGCAATGCGAAATAAAAGGCAGAATCTGTCAAAACAGAACAGTCCGTAAAGACGAATTTTATTGAGGCAACAGACTTGCTCAAATGAAAATGCTCAAATTGAATGAAAGTTGCGTACATATCTGATGATCACTCACGTAAATTGGCATAATTTTCTGAGTTACCTACAGAAAATTTTGCCCAGATTCGTGACAGACAGAAATCTGTTTCTGCGCAGTAATCCAAATCTAGTATCAACCTTTCTATCAAAGACTTTACTTGGCACAACAATGCAACAAAAATAAGATACGGAGAGGTTGCTACAGTAGTAACAACTTCCAAGACTCAAATATAAAACAAAGTTACTGTAGCAAAATAAACACATGGGTTATCTCCCAAGAAGTGCTTTCTTTATAGCCATTAAGATGGGCTCAGCAGTTTAAATGATGCACTCGCAAGAAATAGTATTTGAAGCAAAAGAGAGCATCAAAAAGCAAATTAAAAACAAATTTAAGCCTAACATGCTTCCTATGCATAGGAATCTTGTAAATAAACAAGTTCAAGAAGCATAATGCAACAAGCATAGAAAGATAAAACAAGTGTAGCTTCAAAAATTTCAGCACATAGAGAGGTGTTTTAGTAACATGAAAATTTCTACAACCATATTTTCCTCTCTCCTAATAACTTTCAGTAGCAACATGAGCAAACTCAACAATATAACTATCACATAAAGCATTCTTAACATGAGTCTCATGCATAAAATTATTACTCTCCACATAAGCATAATCAATTTTATTAGTTGTAGTGGGAGCAAATTCAACAAAGTAGCTATCATCAAATATAGGAGGCATATTATAATCATAATCAAATTTATCCTCCATAATAGGTGGAACCAAAAGACTACTATCATTATAATCATCATAAATAGGAGGCAAAGTGTCATCAAAGTAAATTTCCTCCTCAATGCTTGGGGGACTAAAAAGATCATGCTCATCAAAACCAGCTTCCCCAAGCTTAGAATTTTCCATAGCATTAGCAACAATAGTGTTCAAAGCATTCATATTAATAACATTCCCATTAGCATGCATATAAAGTTCCATGGGTTTTTAAATTCTCTCTTCAAACACATCATGTCCTAATTCAAGATAAAGTTCATAAAGATCTCTCATATTTTTGTTGTTTTCCATTATGCCTAACTAGTGTAAACAAGAAACAAAAAGATGCAATTGCAGGATCTAAAGGAAATAGCTTCGAGCACAAACACAATGGCGCCAGAAAAGTACTGTTACCTGGAACCGGAGTATGAGTGCCTTTTACCTTTCCTCCCCGGCAACGGCGCCAGAAAAGTGCTTGATGTCTACGGGAGCATCTATTCTTGTAGACAGTGTTGGGCCTCCAAGAGCAGAGGTTTGTAGAACAGCAGCAAGTTTCCCTTAAGTGGATCACCCAAGGTTTATCGAACTCAGGGAGGAAGAGGTCAAAGATATCCCTCTCATGCAACCCTGCAACCACAAAGCAAGAAGTCTCTTGTGTCCCCAACACACCTAATAGGTGCACTAGTTCAGCGAAGAGATAGTGAAATACAGGTGGTATGAATAAGTATGAGCAGTAGTAACGGCGCCAGAAAAGTGCTTGCTGGCGTGTAGTTGATGGTGGTAATATTGCGGACAGTACAGATGCAGTAGAACAGTAAACAAGCAGCGATAGCAGTATTTGCGAACAAGGCCTAGGGATCATACTTTCACTAGTGGACACTCTCAACATTGATCACATAACAGAATAAATAAATAGATGCTAGACTCTACACTCTCTTGTTGGATGATGAACACCACTAACTGTGTAGGATTACACGAACCCTCAATGCCGGAGTTAACAAGCTCCACAATATTCGATGTTCATATTTAAATAACCTTAGAGTGCATGACAGATCAACATAACTAAACCAAGTACTAACATAGCATGCACACTGTCACCTTCACGCTACGAAAGGAGGCATAGATCACATCAATACCATCATAGCAATAGTTAACTTCATAATCTACAAGAGATCACAATCATAATCTACTCCAAGTACTAACACGATGCACACACTGTCACCATTACACCGTGCAGGAGGAATAAACTACTTTAATAACATCACTAGAGTAGCACATAGATAAATTGTGATACAAAACACATTGCAATCATAAAGAGATATAAATAATCCCCTCACTATGCCATTCATAACAGTGAATAAGTATTCTGTGAAATATAGCCTAAGAGACCCACACGGTGCACACACTGTCACCTTTACACACGTGGGACAAGGAGTCTCCGGAGATCACATAAGTAAAATCCACTTGACTAGCATAATGACATCTAGATTACAATCATCATCATATGAATCTCAATCATGTAAGGCAGCTCATGAGATTAGTGTATTGAAGTACATAGGGAGAGAGATTAACCACATAGCTACCGGTACAGCCCCGAGCCTCGATGGAGAACTACTCCCTCCTCATGGGAGACAGCAGCGTTGATGGAGATGGCGGTGATGTCGATGGAGGAGCCTTCCGGGGGCACTTCCCCGTCCCGGCGGCGTGCCGGAACAGAGACTCCTGTCCCCCAGATCTTGGCTTCGCGATGGCGGCGGCTCTGGAAGGTTTCTCGTACCGTGGCTTTTCCGTATCGAGGTTTTAGGTCGAGGACCTTTATATAGGCGAAGAGGCGGAGTCGGAGGGGCGAAGAGGCGGTGAGGGGGTATGGCAGCGCGGCCAGGGCCTGGGCCGCGCCGGCCACCCTCCTGGGCCCACCAGACCTCCCCTCTGGCGACTCTCGGGTGTTCTGGAAGCTTCGTGGAAAAATAGGATTCTGGGCGTTGATTTCGTCCGATTCCGAGAATATTTCCTTACTAGGATTTCTGAAACCAAAAACAGCAGAAAACAACAACTGGCCCTTCGGCATCTCGTCAATAGGTTAGTTCCGGAAAACGCATAAATATGACATAAAGTATGCATAAAACATGTAGATATCATCAATAATGTGGCATGGAACATAAGAAATTATCGATACGTCGGAGACAGGTGGTATAAATAAGTAGTAGCAACGGCACCAGAAAAGTGCTTTGCCCAGGACAGTAAACAAGCAGTAGTAACGCAGCAGTAGTAACGCAGTAAAACAGTAAACAAGCAGCGATAGCAGTATATAGGAACAAGGCCTAGAGATTAGACTTTCACTAGTGGACACTCTCAACTTTGATCACATAACAGAATAGATAAATGCATACTCTACACTCTTTTGTTGGATGATGAACACCATTGCGTAGGATTACACGAACCCTCAATGCCGGAGTTAACAAGCTCCACAATTCAATGTTCATATTTAAATAACCTTAGAGTGCATGAAAGATCAACACGACTAAACCAAGTACTAACATAGCATGCACACTGTCACCTTCACACTATGTAGGAGGAATAGATCACATCAATACCATCATAGCAATAGTTAACTTCATAATCTACAAGAAATCATAATCATAGCATACGCCAAGTACTAACACGGATGCACACACTGTCACCATTACACCGTGCAGGAGGAATAAACTACTTTAATAACATCACTAGAGTAGCATGTAGATATATTGTGATACAAAACACATTGCAATCATAAAGAGATATAAATAAGCACTTCACTATGCCATTCATAACAGTGAATAAGTATTCTGTGAAATATAGCCTAAGAGACCCACACGGTGCACACACTGTCACCTTTACACACGTGGGACAAGGAGTCTCCGGAGATCACATAAGTAAAATTCACTTGACTAGCATAACGACATCTAGATTACAAGCATCATCATATGAATCTCAATCATGTAAGGCAGCTCATGAGATTATTGTATTGAAGTACATAGGAGAGAGATGAACCACATAGCTACCGGTACAGCCCCGAGCCTCGATGGAGAACTACTCCCTCCTCATGGGAGACAGCAGCGGTGATGGAGATGGCGGTGGTGTCGATGGAGGAGCCTTCCGGGGGCACTTCCCCGTCCCGGCGGCGTGCCGGAATAGAGACTCCTGTCCCCCAGATCTTGGCTTCGCGATGGCGGCGGCTCTGGAAGGTTTCTCGTACCGTGGCTTTTCCGTCTCGAGGTTTTAGGTCCAGGGGCTTTATATAGGCGAAGAGGCAGCGTCAGGAGGTCGAAGGGGCGCCGACACTATAGGGGGGCGCGGGCCACCCCTAGGCCGTGCCGGCCTATGGTTTGGTGGGCCTGTGCCCCCTCTCTGGCGGTTCTCGTGTGTTCTGGATGCTTCCGGGCAAAATAGGAACCTGGGCGTTGATTTCGTCCAATTCTGAGAATATTTCTTTACTAGGATTTCTGAAACCAAAAACAGCAGAAAAAAACAACTGGCACTTCGGCATCTTGTTAATAGGTTAGTTCCAGAAAATGCACGAATATGACATAAAGTGTGCATAAAACATGTAGATATCATCAATAATGTGGCATGGAACATAAGAAATTATCGATACGTCGGAGACGTATCAGCATCCCCAAGCTTAGTTTCTGCTCGTCCCGAGCAGGTAAACGATAACAAAGATAATTTCTGGAGTGACATGCCATCATAACCTTGATCATACTATTGTAAACATATGTAATGAATGCAGCGATCAAAACAATGGTAATGACATGAGTAAACAAATGAATCATAAAGCAAAGACTTTTCATGAATAGTACTTCAAGACAAGCATCAATAAGTCTTGCATAAGAGTTAACTCATAAAGCAATAAAACAAAGTAAAGGTATTGAAGCAACACAAAGGGAGATTAAGTTTCAGCGGTTGCTTTCAACTTATAACATGTATATCTCATGGATAGTGTCAATGTAAAGCAATATAACAAATGCAATATGCAAATATGTAGGAATCAATGCACAGTTCACACAAGTGTTTGCTTCTTGAGATGGAGAGAAATAGGTGAACTGACTCAACATAAAAGTAAAAGAATGGTCCTTCAAAGAGGAAAGCATCGATTGCTATATTTGTGCTAGAGCTTTGATTTTGAAAACAAGAAACAATTTTGTCAACGGTAGTAATAAAGCATATGTATCATGTAAATTATATCTTATAAGTTGCAAGCCTCATGCATAGTATACTAATAGTGCCCGCACCTTGTCCTAATTAGCTTGGACTACCGGATCATCGCAATGCACATGTTTTAACCAAGTGTCACAAAGGGGTACCTCTATGCCGCCTGTACAAAGGTCTAAGGAGAAAGCTCGCATTGGATTTCTCGCTATTGATTATTCTCAACTTAGACATCCATACCGGGACAACATAGACAACAGATAATGGACTCCTCTTTTATGCATAAGCATGTAACAACAATTAATTTTTCTCATTTGAGATTGAGGATATATGTCCAAAACTGAAACTTCCACCATGGATCATGGCTTTAGTTAGCGGCCCAATGTTCTTCTCTAACAATATGCATGCTCTAACCATAAGGTGGTAGATCGCTCTTACTTCAGACAAGACGAACATGCATAGCAACTCACATGAAATTCAACAAAAGGTAGTTGATGGCGTCCCCAGGAACATGGTTATCGCACAACGAGCAACTTAATAAGAGATAAAGTGCATAAGTACATATTCAATACCACAATAGTTTTTAAGCTATTTGTCCCATGAGCTATATATTGTAAAGGTGAAGAATGGAATTTTAAAGGTAGCACTCAAGCAATTTACTTTGGAATGGCGGAGAAATACCATGTAGTAGGTAGGTATGGTGGACACAAATGGCATAGTGGTTGGCTCAAGGATTTTGGATGCATGAGAAGTATTCCCTCTCGATACAAGGCTTAGGCTAGCATGGTTATTTGAAACAAACACAAGGATGAACCGGTGCAGCAAAACTCACATAAAAGACATATTGTAAACATTATAAAACTCTACACCGTCTTCCTTGTTATTCAAACACTTTACTAGAAATTATCTTGACCTTTAGAGAGACCAATTATGCAAACCAAATTTTAGCAAGCTCTATGTATTTCTTCATTAATAGGTGCAAAGTATATGATGCAAGAGCTTAAACATGAGCACAACAATTGCCAAGTATCACATTACCCAAGACATTTTAGCAATTACTACATGTATCATTTTCCAATTCCAACCATATAACAATTTAACGAAGAAGAAACTTCGCCATGAATATTATGAGTAGAGCCTAAGGACATACTTGTCCATATGCTACAGCGGAGCGTGTCTCTCTCCCACACAAAGAATGCTAGGATCCATTTTATTCAAACAAAAACAAAAACAAACCAACGCTCCAAGAAAAGCACATAAGATGTGACCGAATAAAAATATAGTTTCAAGGGAGGAACCTGATAAATTTGTCGATGAAGAAGGGGATGCCTTGGGCATCCCCAAGCTTAGATGCTTGAGTCTTCTTGAAATATGCAGGGATGAACCACCGGGGCATCCCCAAGCTTAGACCTTTCACTCTTCTTGATCATAGTATATCATCCTCCTCTCTTGACCCTTGAAAACTTCCTTCACACCAAACTCAAAACAAACTCATTAGAGGGTTAGTGCATAATCAAAAACTCACATGTTCAGAGGTGACACAATCATTCTTAACACTTCTGGACATTGCTCAAAGCTACTGGAAGTTAATGGAACAAAGAAATCCATCCAACATAGCAAAAGAAGCAATGCGAAATAAAAGGCAGAATCTGTCAAAACAGAACAGTCCGTAAAGACGAATTTTAAAGGGGCACCAGACTTTCTCAAATGAAAATGCTCAAATTGAATGAAAATTGCATACATATCTGAGGATCACTCACGTAAATTGGCATAATTTTATGAGTTACCTACAGAGAATTTTGCCCAGATTCGTGACAGCAAAGAAATCTGTTTCTGTGCAGTAATCCAAATCTAGTATGAACCTTACTATCAACGACTTTACTTGGCACAACAAAACACTAAACTAAGATAAGGAGAGGTTGCTACAGTAGTAAACAACTTCCAAGACACAAAATAAAAACAAAGTACTGTAGCAAAATAAACACATGGGTTATCTCCCAAGAAGTTCTTTCTTTATAGCCATTAAGATGGGCTCAGCAGTTTTAATGATGCACTCGCAAGAAATAGTATTTGAAGCAAAAGAGAGCATCAAGAGGCAAATTCAAAACACATTTAAGTCTAACATGCTTCCTATGCAAAGGAATCTTGTAAATAAACAAGTTCATGAAGAGCAAAGTAACAAGCATAGGAAGATAAAACAAGTGTAGCTTCAAAAATTTCAGCACATAGAGAGGTGTTTTAGTAACATGAAAATTTCTACAACCATATTTTCCTCTCTCATAATAACTTTCAGTAGCAACATGAGCAAACTCAACAATATAACTATCACATAAAGCATTCTTATCATGAGTCTCATGCATAAAATTATTACTCTCCACATAAGCATAATCAATTTTATTAGTAATAGCGGGAGCAAATTCAACAAAGTAGCTATCATTATTATTCTCATCATCAAATATAGGAGGCATATTGTAATCATAATCAAATTTATCCTCCATAGCAGGTGGTACCATAAGACTACTATCATTATAATCATCATAAATAGGAGGCAAAGTATCATCAAAGTAAATTTCCTGCTCAATGCTCGGGGGACTAAAAAGATCATGCTCATCAAAACCAGCTTCCCCAAGCTTAGAATTTTCCATATCATTAGCAACAATGGTATTCAAAGTGTTCATACTAATATGTTCCATGGGTTTTTTAATTTTCGGATCAAACCATCCATGTCTTAAATCAGGAAATAGAATAAGAAGCTCATTGTTGTCCATTATGCCTAACTAGTGTAAACAAGAAACAAAAAGATGCAATTGCAGGATCTAAAGGAAATAGCTTCGAGCACAAACACAATGGCGCCAGAAGAGTACTGTTACCTGGAAACGAAGTATGAGTGCCTTTTACCTTTCCTCCCCGGCAACGGCGCCAGAAAATAGCTTGATGTCTACGCCCCCTCCTTTTCCTGTAGACAGTGTTGGGCCTCCAAGAGCAGAGGTTTGTAGAACAGCAGCAAGTTTCCCTTAAGTGGATCACCCAAGGTTTATCGAACTCAGGGAGGAAGAGGTCAAAGATATCCCTCTCATGCAACCCTGCAACCACAAAGCAAGAAGTCTCTTGTGTCCCCAACACACCTAATAGGTGCACTAGTTCGGCGAAGAGATAGTGAAATACAGGTGGTATAAATAAGTAGTAGCAACGGCACCAGAAAAGTGCTTTGCCCAGGACAGTAAACAAGCAGTAGTAACGTTAAAGTAGTAACGCAAAGAAACAAGAAACAAGCAGCGATAGCAGTATATAGGAACAAGGCCTAGGGATTAGACTTTCACTAGTGGACACTCTCAACTTTGATCACATAACAGAATAGATAAATGCATACTCTACACTCTTTTGTTGGATGATGAACACCATTGCGTAGGATTACACGAACCCTCAATGCCGGAGTTAACAAGCTCCACAATTCAATGTTCATATTTAAATAACCTTAGAGTGCATGAAAGATCAACACGACTAAACCAAGTACTAACATAGCATGCACACTGTCACCTTCACACTATGTAGGAGGAATAGATCACATCAATACCATCATAGCAATAGTTAACTTCATAATCTACAAGAGATCATAATCATAGCATACGCCAAGTACTAACACGGATGCACACACTGTCACCATTACACCGTGCAGGAGGAATAAACTACTTTAATAACATCACTAGAGTAGCATGTAGATATATTGTGATACAAAACACATTGCAATCATAAAGAGATATAAATAAGCACTTCACTATGCCATTCATAACAGTGAATAAGTATTCTGTGAAATATAGCCTAAGAGACCCACACGGTGCACACACTGTCACCTTTACACACGTGGGACAAGGAGTCTCCGGAGATCACATAAGTAAAATTCACTTGACTAGCATAACGACATCTAGATTACAAGCATCATCATATGAATCTCAATCATGTAAGGCAGCTCATGAGATTATTGTATTGAAGTACATAGGAGAGAGATGAACCACATAGCTACCGGTACAGCCCCGAGCCTCGATGGAGAACTACTCCCTCCTCATGGGAGACAGCAGCGGTGATGGAGATGGCGGTGGTGTCGATGGAGGAGCCTTCCGGGGGCACTTCCCTGTCCCGGCGGCGTGCCGGAACAGAGACTCCTGTCCCCCAGATCTTGGCTTCGCGATGGCGGCGGCTCTGGAAGGTTTCTCGTACCGTGGCTTTTCCGTCTCGAGGTTTTAGGTCCAGGGGCTTTATATAGGCGAAGAGGCGGCGTCAGGAGGTCGAAGGGGCGCCGACACTATAGGGGGGCGCGGGCCACCCCTAGGCCGCGTCGGCCTATGGTTTGGTGGGCCTGTGCCCCCTCTCTGGCGGTTCTCGTGTGTTGTGGATGCTTCCGGGCAAAATAGGAACCTGGGCGTTGATTTCGTCCAATTCCGAGAATATTTCTTTACTAGGATTTCTGAAACCAAAAACAGCAGAAAACAGCAACTGGCACTTCGGCATCTTGTTAATAGGTTAGTTCCAGAAAATGCACGAATATGACATAAAGTGTGCATAAAACATGTAGATATCATCAATAATGTGGCATGGAACATAAGAAATTATCGATACGTCGGAGAAGTATTACTGAGCACCTGGACTACATGCTCTACCAGACTCAGAAGGACCTCGACGCCACTCGCGCTTACGCGAACCAGACCCATGCTCACATCACTGAGCAGGGTGAGGCGATCAAGCTACTCAACAACGACCGCAAGAGCCTTCGCCAGCAGCGTGCCAAGAAGGACGCTACGATTAAGCGCCTTCACGCCAAGATCGCGTCACTCGAGGCCACTGTCAAGGCCCAGGAGGATCAGATTCGTGAGCTGGAGGATGACGACGGAGGCATCGACATTCAGGGAGGAGGAGCCTTCCTGAGCGACGACGACGACTTTGAGGAGGACGAGAACACCGAGGAGGAGGACTACGAGTTCCTGGAGGCAGGACCTGACGACTACGTCCCGATCGATGTCGAGGATGAGGAGTAGTTGCACTAGTTCACTTAAGTAGGTGTGAGTTGTATCCCGTCCCTTGTATCGTAGCATGAGAATGGTTCTTAAAACCATTGGAGTATGTGTGTTAGTTTGTACTATGTGTTGAATGAATGAATGAATGAATGTTATGTTTGTCATGAAAAGATTACAAGTTTTCAAATGTTTTCAAACTTAACCAAAATGAACCATAGAATGTTCCCTCTTATCTCATGATCTTCTATATCTTCAGATGGCCCCTCCCAATCGCACCAACGACGCGATGTTGCAACTGCTGCAAACCATGCTTGCCGACAGGGAAACAGAAAGAGCCGAACGCCAAGCCAACCTCATTGCCTTGCAGAACATTGCCAATCAAGGCCCTGGGAATCATGACCACCCCGGATCCAAGCTCAAGAACTTCCAGAACACCAACCCACCGGTGTTTAGCAAGACCGAGGAACCCCTCGACGCCGACGACTGGCTCCAGACTATGGAGAACAACCTGGAAGTAGCCGGAGTGGAAGCCAACGAGAAGGTCTTGTTTGCAACCCACTATCTCGCTGGACCAGCTCGCGCTTGGTGGACAAGCACCCGTGCCATGAATGGAGGTCAGTTCATGACTTGGGAGGATTTCAAGCTAAAGTTCAGCAAGTACCATGTACCCCCGGGTCTTATCAAAAAGATGAGGGATGAGTTCCGTGAACTGAAACAAGGTCGCATGGCGGTGGTTGAATACCGCGACAAGTTTCTTACACTGTCGAGGTACGCCCCTGATGAGACCGACACCATTGAGAAGAGGAAGGAGAGATTCCTGAACGGACTGCATGATGAGATGTAGACTGTCCTCGTCAACATCCCCTTCGCCGACCTCGAAGCCCTTGTCGACTCCGCCATCCAGATGGAGGGCAAGTTGAACCAAGCCAATGAGAACAGCAAGCGCCGCATGTCGAATCAAAGTGGATCAAGCCACCCCCAGAAGTATCGCCCCAGCTCAAGCGGAGGTTTCACTCCGAGAAACAACAAGCCACAGATGCAGAACTCGCGCCCCGGTTATCAGAACCGGAGTGGAGGAAACTCCAAGCCAGGAGGCTACAACAACAACAAATACAACAACAACAACTACAACCTCGCTCCGCCCAGAGCCCCCAACAACAACAAAAACAACACCAACACCGCTCCCAGAACCGGAAGCAACGCCGTCCCCGTTGCGAACAAGCAAGACAAGACCACCATCACTTGCTATGAGTGTGGTGTAGTGGGGCACTACTCCAACGAGTGTCCCAAGCGTCTCGCCAAGCTCGCCGGCAACACCGCTGCACCTGATCAGCAACAACGCCGTGTCTCCACCGGCAAGAAGTTCGCCCCCAACAACCCCAATAACCGCAACGGCCGCCTCTACCACATGAACGCCGAAGAAGCCCAGGAAGCACCAGATGTTGTACTGGGTATGTTTTCTGTCAACCACATCCCTGCCAGAGTGTTGTTTGATTCTGGAGCATCTCATTCTTTTGTCACCGAAGACTTTGCATCAACAAGTAAAATTCAACCCCTCAGTTTGAAGCATGTTATGATAGTTCAAATTCCCGGATCAACCACCAAAGCCAGAAAATTTTGCAAAAATGTACCTATCAAAATCCATGATGTAGATTTCTATGCCAATCTAATCATTCTGGGAACCAAAGGTTTGGAAGTAGTCCTAGGAATGGAGTGGATGTCCAAGCACAATGGATTGATAGACTGTGCCAAGAAAGCTATAACCATGACTAGCAGCACCGGTATCGTAGTAGAGCACGTCTCTGAAAAACTACCCAGAAAATTTACCTGCAACCAAAGTGTATCCAAGCCAACTCTGGATCAAATCAGGGTCGTTTGTCGCTATCCTGATGTGTTTCCAGATGATCTACCCGGTATGCCCCCAGATCGGGATATCGAGTTAATCCCCGGAACTGGACCCATAGCCCAGAGAGCCTACAGCATGAACGCAACCGAGCTTGTGGAGCTGAAGAAACAGATAGATGATATGTTGGCCAAAGGTCTGATTAGACCAAGTGCATCTCCCTGGAGATCCCCCGTTTTGTTTGTGGACAAGAAGGATGGTGCAAATCGCTTATGTACTGACTATCGTAAGCTTAATGATGTCACCATCAAAAACAAATACCCCCTACCCAAGATAGAAGACTTGTTTGATCAACTCACCGGAGCCAAAGTTTTCTCCAAGATCGACCTTAGAACTGGATACCATCAACTGAAGATCCGAGCCACCGACATTCCAAAAACTGCCTTTACCACCAGATATGGGTTGTATGAGTACAACGTCATGTCATTTGGACTAACCAATGCCCCCGCTTACTTCATGAATCTCATGAATAAGATCTTCATGAAATTTTTGGACAAGTTTGTCGTTGTCTTCATCGACGACATTCTCGTCTACTCCAAATCCGAAGAGGAACATGAACAGCATTTGGAGACTATCCTAGAAACCCTTAGATAGCACAAGTTGTATGCCAAATTCAGCAAGTGTGAGTTTTGGCTGGAAGAAGTTGGATTCCTGGGACACATCTTGTCTGCAGGAGGAATTGCCGTAGATCCCGCCAAAATCAAAACTGTTATGGAATGGCAAGCCCCAATCACACAAACCGAGGTCCGCGCTTTTCTTGGATTAGCCGGATATTACCGCAGATTTGTAGAAGGTTTTTCGAGCATCGCTCGACCAATGACCCAACTGTTGAAGAAGGACAGAAAGTTCGAGTGGACCGATAAGTGTGAAGAGAGCTTTCAACAGCTCAAGAGTAGACTGACAACAGCCCCAATCTTGATCATGCCGGATATCGCAAAGCCCTTTGACGTATATTGCGACGCCTCCAAGACTGGTCTTGGATGTGTGCTTATGCAAGAAGGCAAGGTTGTATCCTACCTTTCAAGACAGCTAAAGCAGCATGAACAGAACTACCCAACCCATGACCTCGAGCTTGCAGCCATGGTCTTAGCCTTGAAAGTTTGGCGTCATTACCTCATGGGTAATAGATGCGAGATCTACTCCGACCACAAAAGCCTCAAATACATATTCACCCAGAAGGAGCTAAACATGAGACAACGCCGATGGATCGAATTGATCAAGGATTACGACATGGAGATTCACTACCACCCCGGCAAGGCCAATGTGGTAGCGGATGCTTTGAGTAGACTGCCGTGTCAGTTGAACTCCATGCTCGCAACTGAACAGCCCAGCTTGAATCAAGAGTTTGAATAGTTCAGACTTGAACTTGTTAGTGAAGGATTCCTAGCCAGCATAGAACTGCAACCCACCTACTTGGTTAGCCAGATCAAGGAAGCCCAGAAGGAAAACGCTAGCATTGACGGAATCAAGAAGCAGATAGCCGCAGGAAAAGCCCCCGGATTCACCGTAGACGAAGCCGGAGTTCTTTGGTACAAAGAACGTCTCTGCGTACCATCGGACTCAGACTTGAAACAAGTCATGCTGCAAGAAGCCCATGACACCCTTTATTCAATCCACCCCGGAGGTACCAAGATGTACCAAGACCTGAAGGCGCAATTCTGGTGGCACGGAATGAAGAGAGAGATCGGCAGCTACATCGCCAAGTGTGGCATCTGTCAGAGAGTCAAGGCAGAACACCAACGACCCGCCGGACTGTTACAACCCCTCCAGATTCCAGAATGGAAATGGGACTCCGTAGGAATGGACTTTATCACCAGACTGCCCAAATCCAGCAAAGGCAATGATTCCATATGGGTAGTTGTCGATAGATTGACCAAAGTCGCCCATTTCATCGCCGTCAAAACCACCTACCAAGGCCCCAAGTTAGCTGAGCTATACATCTCCAGAATAGTCGCCCTGCACGGAACCCCGAAATCGATAGTGTCAGATAGAGGATCACAGTTCACCTCAAGATTCTGGCAGAAAGTGCATGAAGGACTAGGAACCCGTCTGAATTTCAGCACCGCCTATCACCCTCAGACCGACGGACAGACTGAGAGAGTCAACCAGATACTGGAGGACATGCTGAGAGCATGTGTACTGGAATACGGATCCAAGTGGGAAGACTGCTTACCTTACGCAGAATTCTCTTACAACAACAGCTACCAAGCTAGCCTGCAGATGGCCCCCTTTGAAGCCTTGTACGGAAGGAAATGCCGTACCCCCTGAACTGGTCGGAAGTCGGAGAAAGCCAAGTTTTTGGCCCAGATGTTCTTCGTGAAGCCGAAGAGAAAGTACACAGGATTCGCGAGTACCTCAAGACGGCGCACTCAAGACAGAAGAGCTACGCCGACAAGAGACGTCGGGAGATGACCTTCGAGATCGGAGACTTCGTCTATCTCAAGGCATCCCCCTTGAAAGGAATGCAGAGATTCCAGCTGAAAGGAAAGCTCGCACCCCGATATGTCGGACCTTTCAAAGTCCTCAGCCGCCGAGGTGAAGTATCTTATCAACTGGAGTTGCCTGAAGAGATGTCGGCTGTGCACGTATCTCACTCCTCCGGAAGTGCCTTGAAGTCCCGGAGAAGACCGAAGTGTTCAAAAACATCGATCACCGATCGGTGGATATCAACAAGGATCTGACTTACCGCGAAGTGCCGATTCGCATCCTGGAGGAAGCTTACCGAACCACCCGCACCCGAAGCATCAAGTTTCTGAAGATCCAATGGAGCAATCATACCGAAGATGAAGCCACATGGGAACGCGAAGACTTCATGAAGAAGGAGTACCCAGATCTCTTTAGTACCTAACTTTCTTTTCGATCTCGGGACGAGATCTTTTGTAAGGGGGAAGGGTTTGTAACATCCCAAATTTCAATAAAAAGAAAGTTAGAGAATTCCAGAGAGCAAAATTTCAAACAAACAAAAACTTTTTAAATTGCATATAGTGCCATGCATAGGACTTGTGCATTTGATTGATATGCCATGATGATTGTTATTATTTGTATGTGCTATACTCTAAAACCCTAATGAGATCATATGAAGATCACCAACCAAATAAATCAAGGAGAGAAAGAAATCAAATAATTGAAAAACCCTAAAACCCTAATATATGCTCTATGGCATTTTTATAAATTTTGACCCTAGACCAATTTGGTCTTCACCATTAGTGGAATAATGTTACTAAACACTTATTACCACTTTTGGAAACAAAGGATCACATTTCAAATAATTTTCAAATGCAAAACTAGCTCACATATGATAATGGTCAAAACTAACAATTATAGTCTGATCACTACTTTGAGCCATTGCAATTCAATTTTCTCAAACTAAATCTTGCTAACTCTTTGCACCATTTCAAAGTCAACATCAAGGTGAACAATTTTTGTAAAGATCACCATGCCAAAATCTTTCTTGATCAAGAGCTATGCTCATCCAAAGTTGCCACTTTTTACTAAGTTCAACAATCTCCCACTTAGCCAAATTTGCAAATTTTTGAATTCCACAATTCCACCACCACCTCTCATCATCTCTGGTCAAATACAACTTATCTAAACACACACAATTCAAATTGGCCAACTATTTGAATTAAACCAAATTTAGACAAAATTCACAAATTTCAAATATGGCACTATTTGACACTATTGCAAATAGTGTTCTAAACATCTAATCTACATCAAGCCTACACCAAATGGTCCCCTGGTCCCCTCTCACTCTCAATGCAGCATAGAAACCCTAGAAGGGCAAGCCTAACATGCATGTGCATGGCCATGCCGGCCATGCCACACATGTCGCGCCACCCTCCCCTCTCTTCTTCCCTGGCCACGGCCACCGTGCCCCATCGCTCCACCTCGCTGCCCTAGCACCGCCTAGCATCGCCACGGTCGAGGAGAAGCTCGACACTGGCCGGAGACAGCGTGCCCAGAACACGCTCGCCATGCCGACGACGTCGCGCATGCACGTGCATGGACGCGCCCTGGCCACCTCTCGCCTGCCACCTCACGCGCGCCCTGGACCACCTAGCTGCGGGTTGAGCATCGCCGCGTCGCCACGAAGCTCGCAGACAAGCGCTCGACCACGACCCGTGCCCGCCGCCGCCGGAGACGACGACCACATCCCGTGAACGCCGCGTCCGTCGTGGAAGCAAGGCGACAAGATTAACCACCGCCCGACCAAGCTGTCGCCGCCAAACGACTCGCCAGGAACCGTAGAACACTGCCACGCCCTCGCCTAGCTCGACCGCTCGTCGGAGATGCCGCGCCCTTGTCGAGTTCGCCGCAGAGCCCCGGGCACTCGCTCGCCTATAAAAGGAGGCATCGCCTCGTCGATTCCTTCACACCACCACTCCTCCCTCTCCTTCCTTGATCTCCCAGCCACCTCGCCGCTCCACATTGACCACCAGAGCCGCCCAATTTCTACCTCACTGCCGCACGCCGCCGCGGAAGCTCGCCGACGATTGGAGCCACCCCAGGACGAGCCGCCGGTACCTGGAGCTTCGCCGTCGTCCACATCTACCTCGAGCACATTGCCAACCCTTGCTGGAGCTGCCGTAAGCCCTCCGACCCCCTACCTGAGCCGCCGGCGAACTTTCTCTCTCGCCGGCGAGACGATGAACCAGAGCCGTTCGATCTTGATCTAATCCTACGCCCCTGGTTACTCCATACCGCTTCGGGTTTTAAGACTCGCTGACATGCGGGACCCCCTGGTCAGGCAGCCCACGCGGGCACAGACGCGTGGTGGGCTGGCTTGGGCCGTTTTTAAACCTTTAGGCCCAATTAGTTTTCCCGCCGGCCTGTTTAATTCAAATTTGATTTAAACAATTCCAAACATTTCCAATACTGCCCAAATTTTTAAATTCAATAGATTCAAATTGGCTCAACCAAATTTAATGAACTTTATATTATTGGAAAGCTAAGGAAAATATCTACACAATGCCACTGGTCCCATGCCAAGATTTGTTGTAGAATTAATTTGATAAAAAGAAGAAGGCAGGGACTTTTTCATATTCAAATAATTATTAAAAATCAACCAAAATAGATATTAAGTTAATTCCAACTCTAATAGCTCACATTTGACTTACACTAATTGTTTATGCAATAAAATGGTGTGGTCACTTTGCATGATCATGCCCTAGTTTAATTAATGGATAATATGGCTAGTTTAACTAGTTGATATTGTCCAAAACTATTAAGTAATTCATATGAAGTCTTATACTTCATTTAAATCTTGTCTCACATGAATTCATGGGATGTTTGGACCACTGGCCCAAACTCTCTTATATGAATTACTTAGAGATTTAAATCCTATGTAGTGTTATTAAATGATATGAAGTGATCCACCTCATTTAAATCATCTTCTCAAATGATGATGATGAACATTTGACTTAGGTTAATATAAGTTCATTTATGATTGTTTGAGAAATTAAATCTTAAGAAGATTTCAATGATAGGAAATTATTTCTCAAGAACCCTATGGAAACTATCATTTACATATTAAATGCAAAGAAGTAAATTCTCCTTCAACAACACAACCCATGCACTCTAATTAGATTATGTGTGTGCATAGAATAGTTTGTGTGTTTATATGTGATACATGGAATAGCCATTGAATTACTGAGTAATTATACTCGTATTCAAATTTAAACGCTAGCACCGGAGAGTACACCGAAGAAGAAGGTTGCTACCAAGAGGAGGAGGAGGAGAATTTTGAGAACTACCAAGGCAAGCTAATATTCTTGCAAAGTGCAAAGCCCCTTGGGGCAAGGCACCATGAATATTATCTTTTCTTACATAAGCCTATCCCAAGTTTATACATTACAAGTTTTCTACTTGTTTTCTCAAGAAGTTGCTTTTATAGTTAACTTTGGTCAAAGTAAATAAGTTTACTAGAGTAGTGGAATTAGTCTCAATCAAGCAAAGCAAGATAGCACCCCTCATGATTTAGAGCTAGTGCTAATGAATAAAACTTGACTACTCTAGATGGGAACAATGTGACTTGAAATGAATTTGAAACCTTGGAATGATGATGCATTCCATTGAATGATTTTTGAAGGTGAATATGACAAAGAGAAGATGGTGATTTTTGATAAACATGATGTTGGTTTGAATGCGATACCTTTCCAATTAGTAAGTACCCCCACAATACCTGATTATGGGTAGGGCTTAACTGGAAGTTTATGCATCTTAGTATGGGTTCCCTCTGAACACACGTCATAGGGGTTACGCTTGAGGCTGCCTCCGTTGTTGAGAAATGATGTGAAATTGAGGTGAATTGTACGGCCAAGCCCTGTGCAGTTCCCAGGTTGACAGTTGGTCTTCACTGGGAGGCCAAGCTCATGGGGAGAGGTGCTCATACTAGGATTTGTAAGTGAAAGGTTATGGTTGATGATCCGCGTACTGTGTTACGATGATTCGGGGTAATTCCGACGGATGAAATCAAATGTTGTGGCACAAGTGTGCAACCTCTGCAGAGTGTAAATCTATTCGAATAGCCGCGTCCACGGTTACGGACGGTTGGAAAGGCCATACAGTTTTCGATGTCATATCTTTGAAAAATGATGTTGAATTGAGATGGTGAAATGACTTGTGGTGAATTGAATTGAAATCACCACTTGAATGGTGGGAATGACACTAATGTTCCCACTTGAGTTAGTTAGCACTTGAATAAGCTTTTCTCAAATACTTGTGAACTAAAATTGGCTTTATGCAAATAAACTAGAGCTTAGCAAACCATACTAGAAATGTCTAGCACTTACATTAGTATTAGTTTACGAGTACTTAAAGTACTCACGGCTTTGTCCCTGGCTATTCAAATGGCCAGAGTATGAAGATGAACAAGGAGATGACCAGCAGGACGCCTACGACAACTAGGAGTCTTCCGACGTCAAGCGTTGGCCTGTGGACTAGAGAGTCCTTGTATCTTACGCTTCCGCTATGAACTATGAACTTGTGTTTGTTCGTTGATCAATAGATCAACTATTCGTGTAATATGGATCACGTGATTCCAATTTGTAAGACTTATGGTTTGTAATGAATGATGACAGTGATACTTAACTATTATGCCTCGCAACAACAATAATCCTGGGATTGCGATGTATGACATAATAGGCATCCGGACTTAAAAATCCGGGTGTTGATAGGTAGACCTTGAGCTTGGCCTTGAGGTAGACCATGAGCTCCATCTTGAGGCCGCTTCCCTTGTTTCTTCTTGCCAAGTGGCTTCTTCTTCAAGGGGCACAATCTAACATGATGCCCATCAATCTTGCACTTGAAGCACACAATCTTGGCGGGGTCCTTCACATTCCCTTGGCCCTTCTTCCGCTTGTGCGAGGTGGACTTGTTCTTGTTGTTGGAGTTGAATCCAAGTCCACTCTTGTCATTTGGGAATTGCTTCCCCTCATGACCCTTTACCAAGTCCTTCTTAAAAGAAGAGACTTGGGCCTCGAGCTCTTCGATTTCCCCTACATGGTTAGTAACAACACAAGTACTAGAGGAAGTGGAAGCTTTATTGTTAGAGCAACAAGGCAAGGTATGTAATTCACCACAAGATATAGCAATTGCATGGGTGGGTGATTTACTAGCACTCGTACAAGGAATTGTAGAACAAGGCATAGAAGGTAGTTCACCACAAGATAAGTCAATAGCATGAATGGGTGAACTAAAAGCACTAGCACATGGCAAAATAGCATTTTGAGAGGTAGTGCTAGTACTCACATGAGGCACATAAGATTTTACCTTTGTCATGATAGCCTCATGAGCTAACTTTAGCAAATCATGAGAGACTAGAAGATCATCATGGGAGCTAGAAAGCTTTCCATGACTTCCTTCCAATTTCTCATAATTGCTTGTTAGCAAAGCAAGTTGAGCCCTTAGCTCAACATTCTCCTTCAAGATGGAAGCTTCACAAGAGGTAGAGTTAGAAGCACAAGCATTATCAATTATAGCACAAGGTGAAGGCAACTTAGCAAGCTCTATTTGGTTGAGAGCCTCAAATCGCTCAAGTGACTCGGTGAGAAGCTCACAATCCTCAAGGAGTTTACTATGAACAATTACTAGCTCATCATATTTAATTTGTAAATCATGTGCCACCTCTAAAGCTCTATCACGAGATTCCTTTACCCTACGTATCTTTAGAGCAAAGTTCTCTTCAAGAGTTTCATTGGTGGTTTCTTGTTTTCTAAGAGCTTTACCAAGTTTTATAATCTCGTGTCCATACTCGCGCTCATGCTCTTCCTTTTCCTCAATGAGTTTTGTGCTCTTAATGGCAAAATTGAAGATTTTCATGAAGTTAGAGCAAGCAAGTTTATTCTTAGAAAGAGCATGATAAACCGACTTTCCCAACTTGTTTAAGGAAGCAACATTAAGTCCTTCCATATCATCATCCTCATCATCACTAGATAGATAGGGTTCCAAGGAAGGAGATACCTTAGAAGCCTTAGCCATAAGGCAAGTGTAGGAACCGTGCAATGATGAAGAAGATGAATTCCTTGAAGCTCCATCCAATATCTTATCTCGGCCCATAGAATCTTTTGTTTTTCTCTACATTGTTAGCACAAATACTAGAGGAGAGCAAAGTATCTTCATTATGGCAACAAGACAAGAGAAGCATATCATCATGGGATGAAGATATGCAAGGACTATCAACACTAGAATGTAAATCATTTATAGTGCTACAAGTGTTAAAGTCCAAAGATGAGACATTGCAATGGGATAGAGATGAAGAATCATCAAGGGAGCGCTCACCATCAACAATGCAATGTTCATCACCACTCACCATACCATTACCTTGTGTCTTACCACACGTTGGTGAAGTGGAAGGAGCGTGATCATCCTCAATGGTCTTGGATCCACCATATGTATCTCGAAGCTTTGTCCAAACCTCATGAGCACTCCGGAAAGGCGCAATGGAGGAAATCACTACATGACTCACAACACGGCAAAGGACTTTAGTAGCTTGAGCATCTAGATAAGAGTTTTTCTTCTCCTCAAAAGTTGGATTTTGTGGATCCTTGGGAGGAGAAAAACCCATATCAAGAATTTGCTCCACATGTGGGTGCATGTCCCTAAAATAATCAAGCATGTAGAATTTCCAAGCATCATAATTAGTGCCATCAAATGTATAGGAAGAAATGTGCACTAATCCTCTAGCCGACGTCATACTCTCTAGGCGGTGAAGCCCAACAAGATAAGAGAGCCCTAGCTCTGATACCAATTGAATGTTCTAGGACGTCGCCTAGAGGGGGGGGGGGTGAATAGGCGGTGTATAGAAACTTCTACTAGAGAGCTAAACTAGGCAGAATAAAACTACAAGTGTTTACAAGTTTAGCTCAAGGCCTATCAACTAGGGGTTTGCCTAAGTGCTCCAACAACCTATGCTAGCATTTTGAGCAACAAGGTAATAACAAGATAGGCATAGCATCAAGCATGATATATATCACAATGTAAAGCGCATAGGTAAAGGAGCTCGGGTTGAGAAGTAACCGGTGCACGAGGAGACGACGATGTATCCCGAAGTTCACACCCAAGGGTGCTACGTCTCAGTTGGAGCGGTGTGGAGGCACGAGGCACTCCAAGAAGCCAACTAGGGCCACTGTATTCTCCTCGAGCCTTTCCACCAAAGGAAAGCCTCAATCCACTAAGGGACCCTTGAGGGTGGTCACCGAACCCGTACAAGCTTGGGCAAACTCCCAAGTATCAAGCTTGAGGCAACTCCACAACGAGGAGGCTCTCAAGTACACGGCCACACGAGGCTTACAACACACCACCAAGGAAACCAACTCCACCAAGGATGCTATGCGCCACACGAGGCTAACACACTCCACCTAGGAAACCAACTCCACCAAGGATGCAACGCGCCACAAGAGGCTAACACACTCCACCAAGGAAACCAACTCCACCAAGGATGTGATACGCCACAAGAGGCAAGATGGCCACTAAGGCAAGAACACCACTAAGGAGGAACACACACACCCTATGAGATCGAAACCCCGGAGAGAGCGCAAACCGATGCACCTAATGCAATGGCTAAGAACACCACTAGGATGCCCAAGTTCTTCTCTCCGAAATTACAACAAAGCTAGAAGAAGCTATTGGGGGAATAAGGGAGGAAGAACAAAGTGAGGAGAAACACCAAGAAACTCCAAGATCTAGATATAGCAAGATCCTCTCACTTAGAGGAGGATTCAATTGGTGAAGCTCTAGATCTAGATCTCCTCTCTCCTTTCCCCCAAAAATATGCAACAAATAGTGGAGGGATCAAGAGGAGGAAGCAAGAACCCAAGGTCAACAATGGAGGAGAGAGAGTGGAGGTGCAGGGGTAGTTGGGCCGGAGGTGGAAGAGGAGTATAAATAGAGGCTCCAAAATATAGCTGTTGGGGGCTAGAAAACGGCCAGATTCGGGCAAAAGCGGTACAACCGTTTTGCCCAAAAACCAGATCTGGAAATCGCCCCAAAACCGGTAGTACCGCTGTCTGGGGTGGTACTACCGCTTGGACCAAAGTTGGAGCAAAACTGATTCAATTTCGCGCGAGAGAGAGATAGGATAGCAGCGCAGAGCAGAGCAAAGCAGCAGGGCAGCAGGGGCAGCATGCGGTAAGGAGGAGCAGTAGCGTGTGGGGCCGACGCAGGAGCGTGTGCGTGGGATCGAGCGGGTCAACGCGGGGAACGAGACGCAGCTCTCCCGCTCGATCGATGCGGGCGCGGGAGCACGAGGCAGCAGCGGCCAGCGAGCGTGGCGGTGGTGGGCTTGCGAGGCGGCGGCGCGGTGGTGGGCCACGTGGAGGCGGCGGCCCAGTGCGGGCAGGGTAGGCGAATTGGCTGGGCATGGTGCAGGCCTCAGCGAGCTGGGCCGGTGGGTGCTGCTGCAGCCCAAGGGTGGGTGGAGGAGAGGAAAAAGGAGAAAAAAAAAGAGAAAGAGGGCCGGTACTACCGGGCCCGGTACCGGCCTGGTACCGTAATGGTTACGGTACTACCGGCCTGGTACCGGCCCGGTACCGCTCCGGGTCCAGTAAGGCTGGGAGGCAGCAGCGGTACTTGGGCCGGAAGCCCAAGCGGTACTACCGCCCACTTTTTCTTTTTCTTTTTTCTACAAAACGGAAAGAGCGATAGCTCGGGCTAGGAAAATCGAAATGACATGAAACCAATTTTGTTGGAAAGAGGGCGACAAGAGCTATCTTCTCACATGATGAAATCATGGAAAAGAGTGAGTGATGATTTTCTCATGGTCATAGAGGTGTAACCTCTCAATACGATATATCGAGAAAATCATCACTCTGTCGCGTGCAATATGCGATGCAACCGAAAACCGTTTCATGCATAAGAACCAAGAAGAACCGAGAACGCGATGCAATGCATGCAAGGTTTGAGCTCTCTCCGATGATACGACCCACTATCCTATCGAGCACAAACCTAGTCCTTGCGCGTTTTTCTCGAGTCGGCAAGCTCCGTCTTCACCCTCTTCATCATTGTCCATGCCACCGTCTTCATCATTGTCCATGCCACTGTCTTCCTCCATCTTCAACGCCGTCTTCTCTCTTCATCTTCTACGCCGTCTTCTCTCTTCATCTTCAACACCGTCTTTGTCTCTCTTCGACACCATCTTCATCATTGTACTCCGTCTTCTCCATCTTACAACCTTGAGTCCAACATGACTATGGACTTGACCTAAGATTGATTCTTAATGCAACCGTTAGTCCATAGGGATTGTCATCAATTACCAAAACCACACATGGGGTAAAGGACTTGTTCTTACACCGGTGATGTCGCCTTCCACCCCCGGCGCCGCACCTCATGCTCTCTCCGCAGGCGTTCATGTTTGGCATGCTCGTCTTAGACATCCCTGTGCCAACACGCTTCACCAAATAATGAGGGGTTTTTCGTTTTCATCTACTAAACAGTCTTCACATAGTTGTGAAGCGTGTCATCTTGGTAAACACGTTCGTCTTTCTTTTAGTCAGTCTTCCACTGTTGCGTCTTTTCCTTTTGAGTTAATTCATAGTGATGTATGGACCTCTCCAATCCCGAGTAATTCTGGTCTTCTTTATTACCTAGTTATTCTTGATGATTTTTCTCATTTTGTGTGGACGTTTCCCCTCCGTAAAAAGTCCGATGTCGCCACCACTCTCACAGCCTTCTACGCCTATGTTTCCACCCAGTTCGGTCGCCCCATCCACGCCCTACAAACTGACAACGGAAAAGAGTTTGACAATGTCGCCGTCCGCACCCTACTCTCCTCTCACAGCACTATTTTCCGTCTAACCTGTCCATACACGTCCCAACAAAACGGCCGCGCCGAGCGTATCCTCCGCACCCTCAACGACTGCGTCCGCACACTCCTATTGCACAGCCACGTTCCCCCCACCTTTTGGCCTGACGCCTTAGCCACCGCCACCCTCCTTGTCAACCTTCATCCGTGTCGTCCCCGTTGGAACTATGCACCTCATCACCTCCTTTACGGTTCCCCTCCATCCTACGACGGTCTTCGGATTTTCGGTTGTCGTTGTTATCCTAGTATCGCCGCCACCACTCCTCATAAACTCGCCCCTCGTTCTGTTCCGTGTGTTTTCCTCGGTTACCGGCTAACACCAAAGGCTACCGCTGCTATGATCCGGTTTCTCACCGCGTCATCACTTCCCGGCACGTGTACTTTGATGAGCATTGCTTTCCTTTTGCACAGAGACAGGTGGTCGCCACTCCTCCTTCGACTACTGATGGTCCCCGGCGTCGACCCCCTGCAGGTCCGCCGGCTGCAGTGCCCTCGAGCTCAGACTCGGGCACTGCCTCGTCGTTCTCCGCCGCGCCCTTGTGCTCTGTATCGGGCGCTGCCTCGCCACCCTCTGGGTCACCCTCGAGCCATGTCTCGGGTAACCCCACGCCGACACCCGCGTCGACACCTGCGCCGACGCCTGCCTCGACGCCGCCTGCGTCGCCCTCGAGCCTCAACTCGGGCGCCGCGCCATCTTCGCCGGGCGACGCCCCTTCGCCGGGTTCATCTGCCTCGACGCCGCTTGCGTCGCCCTCGAGCCTCAGCTCAGGCGCCGCACCGTCCTCGCCGGGCGATGCCTCGCCTCCGGCTCCGCCGCCGGCCACGGGGCCCCTCACGCGCGCCCGTGCAGGGATTTGCGTCCCGAGCACGCAGTACCCCTCGGACGAGTACGTCTGCACCACGTCGACTTCCGCGCCTTCAGCATCCACGCCATCGCCCCTGCCCGCCTCTGCCCGGGCTGCTCTCCGCGACCCGCAGTGGCTTGCGGCCATGCAGGACGAGTTCGACGCCCTGCAGCGGAACCAGACATGGACGCTTGTTCCCCGACCCCCTCACGCCAACATCATCACCGGGAAGTGGGTCTTCAAGCACAAGTTCCATCCGGACGGTACTCTCGACCGTCACAAGGCGCGATGGGTGGTTCGTGGCTTTCACCAGCGTGCCGGCGTAGACTTCACTGACACCTTCGCCCCGGTTGTCAAGCACGGGACGATCCGCACCGTCCTTCAGCTCACGGTCTCCTGTGCATGGCCCGTGCACCAGATGGACGTCTCCAACGCCTTTCTTCACGGCCATCTCGAGGAGCAGGTCTTCTGCCAGCATCCCACGGGTTTCCTCGACAGCGCCCACCCCGATCATGTGTGCCTACTCTCGCGCTCGTTATACAGGCTCAAGCAGGCCCCACGCGCCTGGTACCAGCGCATCGCAGCATTTCTTCACCAACTCGGCTTCCGCTCCACCCGCTCTGATGCCTCGCTGTTTGTGTACAACAATGGTGCCACCACCACGTACCTGCTGCTCTACGTCGATGACATCATCTTGACGGCCAGATCCACGGACCTCCTGCGACAAATCACCGAGCGTCTTCGCGCTGAGTTTGCCCTCAAGGACTTGGGGCCACTGCACTACTTCCTCGGCATCGAGGTCGTACGTCGCACCGACGGCTTCTTACTTCATCAGCGCAAGTACGCCCACGAGCTCCTGGACCGCGCCGGTATGCTTAATTGCAAACCCGCAGCCACGCCTGTCGACACGAAGTCCAAGCTCTCCGCCACGGATGGTTCATTGGCCACGGATGCGTCATTTTATCGCCCCATCGTCGGTGCCCTGCAGTACCTCACCTTGACCCGCCCCGAGCTGCAGTATGCTGTCCAGCAGGTGTGCCTTCACATGCATGCTCCGCGGGATCCTCATTGGGCTGCGGTCAAGCGGATCCTCTGCTACATTCGTGGCACCATGGACTTCGGCCTCTCCCTCCACGCCTCCACCGCCACGGACATCGTCGCCTACTCGGACGCCGATTGGGCAGACTGCCCCGACACGCGTCGCTCCACGTCTGGCTACTGCGTCTACTTCGGACCTTCGCTCATCTCCTGGTCGTCTAAGCGACAACCCACAGTCTCTCGCTCCAGCGCCGAAGCGGAGTACCGGGCTGTTGCTAATGCGGTTGCCGAGGTCTCTTGGCTGCGGCAACTCCTCGTTGAGCTTTCATGTCCTAATGCCAAAGCCACCGTGGTTTATTGCGACAACGTCTCTGCCGTCTATCTCTCCGCCAACCCGGTCCACCATCGCCGCACCAAGCATATTGAGCTGGACATCCACTTTGTTCGGGAACAGGTGGCCCTCGGACACATTCGAGTACTTCATGTGCCCACCTCCCAACAATTTGCGGATATCATGACCAAGGGTCTCCCTACGACATCATTTGAGGAGTTCCGGTCCAGTCTATGCGTTCGACTGTGCGACGCTTCGGCATGGGGGGGTGTTGAGATACATATCCTTGTATATCCGGATGTGTATCTTCTGTAGTTATGTATAGCGATACATATCTTTGTATTGATTATTGGGCCCGCCTCCTTCCTTGTATAGTCGAGGACGTGGCCTATATATGTAACGCCATATGCACCCAATTAATACATTGTGAGTTGCATCCCTCTCTACACTAAGGATATTTGTATTGTTTACATTATGCACCGTACTTAATGCAATTGTCTGTTGTTTGCAACTTAATACTGGAAGGGGTGCGGATGCTAACCCGAAGGTGGACTTTTTAGGCATAGATGCATGCTGGATAGCGGTCTATGTTATTTGTCGTAATGCCCTAAGTAAATCTCATATTAGTCATCATGATATGTATGTGCATTGTTATGCCCTCTCTATTTGTCAATTGCCTAACTGTAATTTGTTCACCCAACATGCTATTTCTTATTGGAGAGACACCACTAGTGAACTGTGGACCCCGGTCCATTCTTTTACATCTGAAATACAATCTACTGCAATCATTGTTCTCTGCTGTTCTTTGCAAACAAACACCATTCTCCACACCATACGTTTAATCCTTTGTTTACAGTAAGCCGGTGAGATTGACAACCTCACTGTTAAGTTGGGGTAAAGTATTTTGATTGTGTTGTGCAGGTTCCACGTTGGCGCCGGAATCCCTGGTGTTGCGCCGCACTACACTCCTTCACCAACAACCTTCACGTGGCCTTCATCTCCTACTGGTTCGATAACCTTGGTTTCTTACTGAGGGAAAACTTGCTGCTGTATGCATCACACCTTCCTCTTGGGGTTCCCAACGGACATGTGCTTCACGCGTTATCAGACTCCTCCTCGGCTCCATGGAGCCCGATATCGCGTGTCAGCTCATTAGCTGCACGACTGCCGCCGCCGTGTGCACCGCCGTCCACACCATGTACAGAGCGCAAAGCTGCGCCAACATTCGGCACCTGCGCCGTCAGCTCCAGACGATGCGCAAGGAGGAGCTCACCGCCGGCCAGTACATGCACAAGATGAAGGCCATCGCTGATATGATGGCAACCGCCGGTGCTCCCGTCTCCAATGATGAGCTGGTCGACTACATCATCACCGGCCTCGGCAAGTCCTTCAACGCAATCGCCGGCAACCTCACTATGGGGAATCGCTCGGTGCCCTACTCCAAGTTCTACTCAGGCATCCTTTCGTTCGAGTCCATGCAAGCTCAGCAAACTCAGGACGAAGAGTGGACATCTCAGGCAAACGCCGCATCCCGGTCTGGCTCCTACTCCAACAATAGCTGACCGCGTGCCCCTGACTTTGCCCCTGTGCAATATGGCGGAGGGCGTCCCGCTGGGAATTCCTACCAGCAGGGTCCAGGGCAATCTGATCACCAGCAATCTGGTGGCTATAGCAACAGTGGGGGTCACCAGTCCAACGGCCAGAACTCCGGTGGCCGCGGTGGCTAGAAGCAGCGCCCCCATTGCCAATTGTGCAACTATTGGGGCACGATGCTTTTGACTGCAGAAATCGCTTCAACCAGGACTTCACACGCAACAACAAAAACAATCGGCGTTCAGGCAACACCGCGTCCATGACCTCCAGCAACAACCTCCCTCCATGGCTAATGGATTCTGGAGCTACTGACCACATCACCAACGATCTCGAGCGTCTTCACATGCATGAGCGCTACGCTGGCAAGGACAATGTTCAAGTGGCTAATGGTAAAGGTTTGTCTATTTCGCATATTGGTTATTCTACTTTAGCCGGTTCAAATCTCCACTTGAAAAACATTCTCCATGTTCCTGACATTAGAGAGCATCTTGATACGCGTACAGCACGCGTCCGTTGGGAATCCCAAGAGGAAGGTGTGATGCGTACAGCAGCAAGTTTTCCCTCAGTAAGAAACCAAGGTTATCGAACCAGTAGGAGTCAAGAAGCACGTGAAGGTTGTTGGTGGCGGAGTGTAGTGCGGCGCAACACCAGGGATTCCGGCGCCAACGTGGAACCTGCACAACACAATCAAATTACTTTACCCCAACGTAACAGTGTGGTTGTCAATCTCACCGGCTTGCTGTAACAAAGGATTAGATGTATAGTGTGTAAGATGATGTTTGCGAAGAACAGTAAGAACAAGTATTGCAGTAGATTGTATTCGATGTAAAAGAATGGACCGGGGTCCACAGTTCACTAGTGGTGTCTCTCCAATAAGAAATAGCATGTTGGGTGAACAAATTACAGTTGGGCAATTGACAAATAAAGAGGGCATAACAACGCACATACATATTATGATGAGTAGTGTGAAATTCAATTGGGCATTACGACAAAGTACATAGACCGCTATCCAGCATGCATCTATGCCTAAAAAGTCCACCTTCAGGTTAGCATCCGCACCCCTTCCAGTATTAAGTTGCAAACAACAGACAATTGCATTAAGTATGGTGCGTAATGTAATCAACACAAATATCCTTAGACAAAGCATTGATGTTTTATCCCTAGTGGCAACAGCACATCCACAACCTTAGAACTTTCTGTCATTGTCCCAGCTTAAATGGAGGCATGAACCCACTATCGAGCATAAATACTCCCTCTTGGAGTTACAAGTATCAACTTGGCCAGAGCTTCTACTAGCAACGGAGAGCATGCAAGATCTTAAACAACACATATATGATAGATTGATAATCAACATAACATAGTATTCCATATTCATCGGATCCCAACAAACGCAACATGTAGCATTACAAATAGATGATCTTGATCATGATAGGCAGCTCACAAGATCTAACAATGATAGCACATGAGGAGAAGACGACCATCTAGCTACTGCTATGGACCCATAGTCCAGGGGTGAACTACTCACACATCAATCCGGAGGCGATCATGGCGATGAAGATTCCTCCGGGAGATGATTCCCCTCTCCGGCAGGGTGCCGGAGGCGATCTCCTGAATCCCCAGAGATGGGATTGGCGGCGGCGGCGTCTCTGGAAGGTTTTCCGTATCGTGGCTCTCGGTACTGGGGGTTTCGCGATGAAGGCTTTTCATAGGCGGAAGGGCAGAGTCGGGGGGCTGACGGGGGCCCCACACGCTAGGGCGGCGCGGGCCCCCCTAGGCCGCGCGGCCCTAGTGTGGCGGCGCCTCGTCGCCCCACTTCGTATCCCCCTCGGTCTTCTGGAAGCTTCGTGGAAAAATAAGACCCTGGGCGTTGATTTCGTCCAATTCCGAGAATATTTCCTTTGTAGGATTTCTGAAACCAAAAACAGCAGAAAACAGCAACAGGCTCTTCGATATCTTGTCAATAGGTTAGTGCCGGAAAATGCATAAATATGACATAAAGTGTGTATAAAACATGTGAGTATCATCATAAAAGTAGCATGGAACATAAGAAATTATAGATACGTTTGAGACGTATCACATCTCCTTTCTGTCTATCGTCTCGTTTGTGATAATTATGTGTTTGTCGAATTTCACCGTGACTTTTTCTGTGTTAAGGACAAAGCAACAAGGAGAATCCTTCTTCACGGTAGGAGTCAGAATGGTCTCTACCCAATTCCCATCGGTCGAGCATCATCGCCATCCCATCGTGCTAGCTCCAGTGTCAAGGTCTCTGCGTCTCAGTGGCATCAGCGTTTTGGTCATCCTTCAAATAATGTAGTGCAAAAACTTGTTAAGCACCATAGTTTGCCTTGTTTACCTTCAGAACTATCTGTTTCTATTTGTGATGCGTGTCAGCGTGGCAAAAGCCACCAACTATCATATACTGCCTCTGAGCGTATTTCTACTATGCCACTTGAGTTGATTCATTCTGATGTGTTGGGACCTTCCATTGCTTCTTCTGGTGGTTATAAGTACTATGTTAGTTTCATCGATGACTATTCTCGTTTCTGCTGGATATATCTTCTTAAACACATGTCTGATGTCGAGCAAGTGTTCTATGCTTTCCAGGCTCATGTCGAACGCCTCTTAGATGGCAAGATTAAGGCTGTCCAGTCCGATTGGGGTGGCGAGTATCATCGTCTTCATCGCTATTTTCAGCGCACGGGTATCTCCCATCGAGTATCCTGCCCCCATACCTCGGAGCAAAACGGTGTTGGTGAGCGTAAGCACCGTCATCTTGTTGAAACAGGCCTAGCTCTCCTTGCTCAATCCTCATTGCCTTTGCGTTTTTGGGATGAAGGGTTCTTGACTGCTTGCTACCTCATTAATCGCATGCCTACCCCAGTCCTCAACAAAGAGACGCCTCTGTTTCGTCTTCTTCGCATCCAGCCCAATTATGCTTTCCTTCACATCTTTGGCTGTGCTTGCTGGCCTAGCCTTCGCAAATACAATGTACATAAGCTTGAGTTTCGTTCCAAATTATGTGTGTTCCTAGGCTATAGTGCTATGCATAAGGGGTACAAATGCTTGGATCGATCTACTGGTCGTATCTACATCTCCCGCGATGTTGTCTTTGATGAGTCAGTTTTTCCCTATGCTACTCCCGGTGTTAAGATAGACATTCCCACACTTCGTGAGGCTATCTCTTTTCCTTCATCTGAATCAGCTATGAGTGAACATATGCGCAAATACGACTTATCTTACCTTGCTACTAATGTTCCTGGTGCAGCTGATATTGTTCCTGTGCAGATTGCTGCGCCCGCGACCGACGTCCAGGCCACACCCGCGCCCGACGTGCATGTTGTGCATGGCACGGGCATGGCGTCCCATGCGCCTGAGCGCGCGGATGATGTCCAAGCCGCGGCTGCGCTCGACGTGCCCGGCTCGGCTGCGTCCCCTTGCGCGCCCGATGTACCTATCGTGCATGGCATGGGCGCGTCGCCCAATGTGTCCGACGTCCCTCCATCCACGTCCACCACGGCCTCCTCCGCCGGTGCTTCTGCCGGGTCGTCTGCTGCTCCTCATCAGCCCGCGTCACCTTCTGCTGGTCCCTCTCCAGCCGTGACGCCTATGGCTGATGCCTCCGGTCATGGTATGGTCACGCGTCATCGTGATAATACTCGCTGTGGCAAAGTCTACACCGATGGCACTATGCGCTATGATCCACGTCGCCGTGCTCTTTTTGCTGCTCCCACGTCCCACCGTGATGCTCTTTCTGAACCTGCCTGGCGTGCCGCTATGGCAGATGAGTTCTCGGCCCTTTGTCAGAATCGCACTTGGGTTCTTGTTCCTCGCCCTTCCGGGGTCAATATTGTTGGCATCAAGTGGGTGTTCAAAACAAAGCACAAGCCTGATGGTTCCATTGATAAGCACAAATCTCGTTTGGTGGCTCGTGGTTTTACTCAGCAGCATGGTATTGATTATGGTGAGACTTTCAGCCCTGTTGTCAAGCCTGCCACAGTTCATCTGGTTATTTCCCTTGCAGTGTCTCGAGGGTGGGCTCTCCGTCAGGTTGATGTTAGCAATGCTTTTCTTCATGGTTTCCTCTCTGAAGATGTGTATGTGCAACAACCACCCGGGTTTGAAGATGCTCGGTATCCCTCTCATGTTTGCAAGCTACAGCGGGCTTTGTATGGTCTGAAACAGTCCCCTCGAGCCTGGTATGCACGTTTGAGTTCTCGTTTGCATCAGCTGGGTTTCAAGTCCTCCAAGGCCGACACTTCTCTGTTTATTTTCTCTCAGGGCGGTGTTTATATTTATATGCTTGTCTATGTTGACGATATCGTTATTGCAAGCTCCAGTTCTGCAGCTGTTGACAAACTGGTCCATGCCCTTTCTGACACGTTTCCTATCAAAGACCTTGGCGTTCTTGAGTACTTCCTTGGTCTTGAAGCGTCTCGCAATTCTGGGGGCATGACATTGACGCAGCGCAAGTATGCGCTTGATCTCTTACACAGAGTTGGTATGGAGAATTGCAAGTCTACTTCTACACCATTGGCACCGACTGAGCGTCTTTCTCGTGATACTGGAGCATCTCTCGGTCTTGAAGATTCTTTCCGGTACCATAGCATTGTTGGTGGACTTCAGTATTTGACTCTCACTCGTCCAGACATTTCGTTTGCTATCAACAAAGTGTGTCAGTTTCTATCTCAGCCTACAGAAGTTCATTGGGAAGCTGTGAAGCGTATTCTGAGATATGTTAAAGGAACTCTGAACACCGGGCTGAAATTTCGTAAATCCTCGTCCATGGGCACTAGCATCTTTACTGACGCTGATTGGGCAGGTAATGTTGATGATCGTCGCTCTACAAGAGGATTTGCAGTTTTTGTTGGACCAAATCTTGTGTCTTGGAGTGCGAAGAAACAGCCTACTGTCTCACGGTCTAGTACGGAGGCAGAATTTAAGGCCTTGGCTAATGGAGCTGCTGAAGCAATGTGGGTGGAGTCACTACTCAAGGAACTTGGAATATCTCAGCAGCGTATTCCCATTCTATGGTGTGATAATTTAGGGGCTACTTATCTTACAGCAAATCCGGTGTTCCATGCTAGAACTAAGCACATTGAGATTGATTTCCATTTGGTGCGAGAGCGGGTCGCTAATGGTGCTTTACAGATAAGGTTTATATCCTCAGGAGATCAAGTGGCTGATATGTTTACTAAACCAGCCACTCGACAGATGTTACATCGTTTTAGCATCAATCTAAATCTTGTATCCAATAGTTTAGATTGAGGGGGTGTGTTAAGATGTATTGAGTCCTTGAGCTGTACGTTTTGTGTAACAGCCGGACTCTCCTCTTGTAACCTGTATGTGCATATAAATAGAATATCCTGAGGCATGGCAGCACCACGCCAAAACCCTAAAATTAACTACTACAAGAGATGTAGATCGTGGCGCGTCCGGCGTGGTGCATAGCATCGCGGTGATACACGTGCTGATTGTGCTGCCGCACAAAAGCAGTCGTATTACTGATCTGTGCTTCATTAGAGTCAAAACCAGTTAGTACACAATGTAGCATTTTCATCTTTATTATTTGGAGCTTCAACAAATGAGATGAATATTGTATCTGATCCATCTCATAGATCTGACTTATATCTTCAGATGTATCTATGCATTCTTTGTTCTTTTTCTTCAGTCATCTTATAAGTACAAAAGTATTTCCCTCTTAGAAACTATATTGTGTGTGTTCAACCGTAACAACTTATTCAACCATACTTTAAAAAAAACTTATTCTACCATGTTGCTAAAGAATTTTTTATTTTTTATTTAGAAGTTAACCTATTTTTCTTTCCGCAGCAACGCGTGGGCATTGTCCTTGTAATATAGAGCTCTTTTACGGTGATTGGCACGGAACCTAGGTTCCGTCTAATTAAATCTAGGTTCCGTCTAATGTAAATTTTCGTGACCGTTGATTAAATTAGTGATAAATTTTCTGTAACTTCTATAATATTTTAGCAATTCTAAACGGACGTTTTAAAGTCAACTCATCAATTAAATCAGAATCTGAGCAGAGTCTCAGAATAGACTCTCTGTACATGTGGTGCCATTCTTCCAACGAGCGCCCGCCGCCGCCGCCGCCGCCACCCCCTCGCCCCGTCGCGGTGATCGCTGGAGACTCATGGCGATCGCCTGGAGACTCATGGCCCCGTTCTCTCCGTCGCAGCCCCCTACCCTCCGTCACGGGCATGGTCGGGGGAGTCACGGACCCGTCCCCTCCGTGGATCGATCAGCGCCTCGCATGCCTGAGAGGGAGGCGACCTGAGCAGCTATGAAAGTTGGCTATTTTTGCACAGCGTATCTTCGAGGGAGCTAGCGAGCACTGCGCTGCAACTTCCTTTCGTGGGAGCTAGCGGACAGTGCTCTCCAGCTTCTTTTACTTGGAAGCCTGGACGAGAGCAATGCGGGCAAGCGGCTGCTGCTACTCAGCCACGTTGGCTAGTGGGATGCAGCTATATCAAAATAGCTCTTTAGCTACAACTTGTGTTGTGCAGCTATATAGATATGAAAATGGGTATCCAAAGTTACTGTATTTAACATGAAGCGACAAGTTTCTTCCTCTCCAACTCGTTATAAGCACCCTAGTTTTTCACTTCCAGATTCTAGATAATCAGTGCAACCAATAACCATCCCAAATGAGTGCCCAGCTCCTCCATATTAGAGACGAGGCCAAGCGAAGCAGTCCAGATTGGTTGGTCTCTGTCCAAGGCGATTTCCTTCTTTTATTCCTCAGTCCAGATTACACGATGTTAGAGGCCATTGTCAGGTGAACGAGGTGCTACTGCTACCTTGCTGAAGTGTTTATGGCAGTACTCAGCCAGCAGACAGAATCCAGCACACAGAATCTGGAAAACAAAATGAACTCCAGAAATAGTTCCGAAGCAACTCGAGAGCTTCTTGGAAGCAGAGCTGAATGAACCCTGTCAAATTTTGGCATATCCTAGATTTTAAACAATCCAAAAATATGCAACGAATAGAACAAGATGAAAATCTTAATTTTGAGACAATTTTCAATTATCAGACAGAAGCGAAATTTCATAATCCTAGTCAATTTCTCCGCTACTATGCTGATTTGAGTGACATGCTTCCAAGTTCCGAGTAGCCAATACTAGCACCACTAGAATTACACAATAGAACAAACGGTAGCAGACAATCAATGAATCAGTCGTTAGTTGGTTCTTGCTCCAGCTCCGGTCCTGGAGGCACTGATCGTCGGCTATTGCCTCGCTCAACATCGGGTCAGAGCAAAAGAAGCAGCCGCCAGCCGCTAGCTGTGCTGGCGGGTTTTTATCCCTTCTATAAAAATTTGGACCTGCAAAGAACAATTAGGTGAGGGTCTTTGTCATAAAACTGAGTACTCCGTACAAGATATACAGTCAAATATTCAAAATTACACTTAACTTGGCAACTTAATGTAACTTGTCGTTACGGCTGATGTCTCATGAATATACAGTCAATTAGGATATTTAAACGAGATGAAATCTATATTTGAATTGTACAAGGCTTCCAAAGTCACTATATCAGATGATGATTGATCCTAGATAGTATAGGCTACTGGTTTAGCAGTTTACTGACACAAAAACTGTTTACTGACACAAAAACTGTTCTCTGATTTTCAGTTGTTTTCACATATTATTTGAACGCTACTACTTCTAAGCAACTGTTATAGGTTACAAAATCATTGTGATCATCAGCTATTATTTTAGGCTTCCAAGAAGTGTCAAGTTGCTCAAAGGTGATTGATATTAGTAGTAAGATTAGTACTGCAGTTATTCTAATTTTGTCTCTATATTTAGTTGGTACTGTGTAATTCAATAAGCACAGTAAGCTATTTGCTCCAGTCACAGATGATCTTGCAGATTCCTTTAGCTCAAAGTGATTTGGATAATTTTGCACCTTGGCCTCATAACAAGTTTGGTGTTTTCACAGTGAAGTCTGCCTACAACTTTGCATGGACATCATCCTTTGCTATTTTCCGAAGCAGGAGTGGGTGTGGGATGTAGTCAGATTCAGTTTGTGAAAAAAAATACTGGAAACAGATGTGGAGTGTTAAAGCCTCAAGCAAGATGAAAATAAATTTGTGGCGTATTGCTCATGATTGCTTAGCTACCGGGCATCAATTACAGAGGAGACATATTCCTGCAAACCCCTTGTGTTGTATTGCGCATGATTGTTGCAGTCAGCACATTTTCCACTCCAAAATATCAGTACATCTCATAAAGTTACAAAACACCAATTCACAGCCAGTTCATCTCATAAAATTGGCAGCAGCAGTGGCACAATTTCTTGTTATTTAGCTGCTTTTGGAATGATGGTAATTAGAGGAGGATGACATACTTACCGGAGATGTGAAGTTGAGCCGCGGCGGCCGCCACCCACTTCTTCCTGGCTCCAGCGGCCCACACTCACCCACCGCCGCCACCGTTCATCCCCTCGCCGGCCACAACCGCCGCTCCTCCCTTCACCGGCGACAGCCGCCGCTCCTCCCCTCACCGGTTGCCTCCACCGCTTCCCTCCGTCGCGCCCACCTGCCCTCCGTCGGCCACGTCCGACGCCGCCGTCGCCGGTCCTCCCCTTGCCTGTATCGACCAACGCCGCCCTGGCTGCTCCTCTCCTCGTCGGGTGCCTCCGCTGCTTCCCTCCGTCCCCGTCCCCTCCACCCCGTGCTTTCCTCCGTCGCGGAGATTGCTGGGAGAGACACTTCATCGACGCCGCCGCCTCCGCCCCTTCACTCCGTCGCGGGGATCGCCGGGACAGGCTGGTCCGTCGCCTTCCACTCCCCTCTGATGCAGCCCCTCCCCTCCGTCGCGTGGATCGCCGGGAGAGACCCTCCGTCGACGCCACCTCCGCCGCTTCACTCCATCGCCGTACCCTCCCCTCTGTCGCGTCGCGGGGATCGCCGGTCTGTCCCGGTTCAGAGAATGAGAGAGATGAGAGACGGAGAGGTTGAGAGATACAATAGTATTTTGAGAATATGATGGCAGCTTTAAGATGTGTGCATATACTATAATTAATTATTTGTTGCTTTAAGATTTGTGTAGTCTCATCTGACAATTCGGCCGCTCAAAAGGGCGTTATTGTTTTAGAATATTCGCAAAATATATTAAAGTTCCGGTTCCACATTTTTGGTTCCGTCAGTTTGGTTCCGTCTTTTTACGACCGTCAGATTAAGGTTGTTGGACGGTTATTAAAAATGCCAACCACCCTAAAACTTGTAATATAATAATACTATGATACTATGTTATGATAGTATGCATTATGGGTAGTATCATAAACTGTATACTAGGAAATTTGCCCGTGCGTTGCATCGGAAAAAAAGATTGAACACCCTTAAAATGGCTCAAGTTTCACCGTCATCACCGACGGTAGCCGCTGTGTGCAGCTGATGACAATGCGCCCGATTGTGACCAGTCCAAAGGTGGGCGAGCTTGGCCAACACACATGACAAAATTCATTGAACCTCACTAATCAAGGAATGTTCAACGGGAAAGGAAATAATATTGCGAATACATGAAAAATAAGTTTTCTTTGCCACAATGTTAGCGCTGGATTAGGATAACACCCTCATTAGACTTAGTTGTTAAATTATTTTTTCATCCCCATGACATGATTGTATAATCACATTGTAGGTTTCTGGCATGCTATTGCTAAAGCCTATTTTATTCCAGCGTTTATAAATCTTTTTTCCCATTTTCGTATTTTATATGAAATAAAATAATACTTCCTATGTGATCTTAAAAACAAGACACTGCATATGGATAGGAGGGAGTAATATTCATTTGGTTGTATTTTAAAAAAAAGTATATCAAAATCTCCCAAAATTTCAAGAATGGTTGCATTTTTATTTTTCCCAAATATCATGTTGCTTCCTTTCTAGAGAGCAAAGAAACCCCGTGGTGCAACATTGCCTGCCTCGCTTTAATTCTGTACATATTTATTAATCAAGCGCTCGTGGTTGGTCATGCAATACACTGATACATGCACGCTGAAAGAAAGAAGAAAAGGCCCAGCTTGGGCAGCCAGACCGGCCCAAGGGCGCAAGTTGACAATGTGCCCTAGCGCACCATCGCTAGATTTTCCTCTTAGCGCCGCCAGGGCTTCGCTCGCTTCCCGTCCTCTAAGCTCTGATCCTCTCGCACGCGGGGCTGTCTCGTACTGCCCTTGGCCATCTCGTGCCCCTTCCTCGCTGGCACACCGCGAGCCTCTCGAACAGGCTAATCGAGCGAGGGTAGCGATGAACGGCGACGATCGAACCATTATTCAAGACCCGCGTGTCGAGTCGTCTCTTCTTGCAGCAAAGCCGGACGTGGCGAGTGTTGAACACATGTATTCTGTCACGCTTTATATCAGTTTTACCTAGTCATGTATTAGGGAGGTTAGTGCCTGATATTTAGGATAGCACAATGTGCGCCTCTGTACTCTTATCATGTAACCCGCTCGACATGCAATGTAATCCAACATTATCTCCGTTCTGTTTGGTATCAGAGCCTAGCGCTCCTCCCTCCTCTCCCTTCCATGGCCGACACCTCCCCTTCCTCGGCGACGGCCACCGCGCCGGCCACCAGCAGCTCCTCCTTCCCCAACCTCGACACAGACCCACACACCCCTCTTCCCCAAAACCGGTCAAACATGCCTCGTGCTCCTCCAACTCCAATCAATTTCGACGGCTTCGCCGATCATCTCCCAGTGATCCCCACCACAACCGCCCCTACGGCCCTCTCTTTCCCTCCCAAACCACACCAGCCCCCTACTCCCATCCAATTCTGGACGTTCATATCAACAACTACGTCAAGTTCCTGGTCGATTCCACCGGGGCAAATTTCTCGAAGTGGCGCCAGATCTTCAAGTTTCTGCTCACCATGTACAAGGTCCTGGACCATGTCACCGAGGGCTCCGTTCCTCGCGATCCCGATGATGGCTGGCGTGCTGTCGACATCCACATCAGCCTTTGGTTCATGGCAACCCTCAGTGACGATCTGTACCGCCTCGTACACGCCCCCGATGGTCTGGCGTGCACCACCTGGGCTCGACTCCATCGATTCTTCCTCGACAATCAGTCCACCCGGTACCTCTACCTCAGCAAAGCTCTTCGCACCACCACCCGCGGAGATATGACCATCGTGGCCTACGCCAGTCGGCTTCAATCTATCGCCGATGATCTCGACGCCGTTGGGCGCCCTGTGGACGACCAGGACCTCGCCCTGCAATTCGTTGATGGGCTCGGGCGCCGGTACAAGCTCCAGGCAGAGATTTTGAAGACCGCCATGCCTTCCTTCGCCGATGCCACGGTGCGCAGGTCTACGCCGCACACCACTCCGGTCCGGCTGGCACCACCGGTGGGAGCGGCGGTGGACATGGAGGCCAGCAGCCTCTGGTTCCAGGGGTCAGCCCGAATTATCGGGGGAAGAATCCCATCCCCGGTTTTGTCCACGGTCGCGGGCAAGGAGGCCAGCAGCAGCACCACCAGGGCGGGCGCGGTCGTGGCTCCCAGAGCCACCCCTCGACGGGCGCTCGCGACTACGGGGGGCGCGGCGGCGGCCACGCCTCGCAGCAGCAGCCCTGGCTGGGCTATTTTGCCCTCGTGGGTGCACCCTTCCCTCCCGCTCGCCCCTCCTGGATGCCTCCGAACGCCGCCGGCGTGCTTGGCCCTCGGCCAGGCCCGCACTCCCATGCATACCCCGTTATGTATTCGGGGCACACGCCGATGACTCCCTATTCCGGACCACCACCGTCTGCCCCGCCATACAGCTTCGACCACGCCGCCATGATCCACGCAGCCATGAGCAACGGCCAGCACCAGCAGCAGCCTGAATGAATCGTGGACTCCGGAGCCTCGTCCCACGTCACCGGTAAGACATGTAACTTGACCTCTTTGCACTCCAACTTAGGCAGTAATTATCGGTACATTATTGTTGGCAATGGGTCAAAACTTCCTATTCTTGTTGTAGGATCTGTCCAGATATCATCCCTTCCTCTACTTCTTCAAAATGTCCTTGTCTCACCTCACATAGTTAAAAATTTAATATCCGTCCGCCAATTTACTCGTGATAATTTTGTCTCCATTGAATTTGATCCGTTTGGTTTTTCCGTGAAGGACCTAGCAACCAGGACACTTCTTTTTCGCTCCAATAGTGACGGTGATCTCTACCCATTCTTCGGCACCAAGACACCTCCACACGCCACCTACATCGCCACCACCGGAGACCTATGGCATCAGAGGCTCGGACACCCCAACAAATCATCATTGTCGCAGTTTACCATTAGATTTTCTTTCCACATGTAATAATATAGCCGCTAGGAGCTCTCCTCTATGCGAGGCCTGTCAGTTTGGTCGCCAACCACGCCTCCCCTTCCCTACCTCCACATCACGCACTTCTGCTGCCTTCCAACTTATTCATTGCGACTTATGGACATCGCCCGTTGTTAGTTTCTCCGGCTACAAATACTACTTGGTTGTACAAGATGATTTTACTCATTATTCATGGACCTTCCCTTTGAGAAATAAATCGGATACATGCTCCACCATTCAGCGGTTCTTTCAGTTTGTTCTCACTCAATTTCATGTCACTATTCCGTGCATGCAGTGTGATAATGGTGGTGAATTCCTCACTAGTGTCCTTGGTGAATTCTTCGCAAACCATGGTGTCTCCTTCCGCCTATCCTGCCCCCACACCTCTCCCCAAAATGGCAAAGCCGAACGCCTTCTTCGTACCACAAATGATATCATTCGTACACTCCTCATTCACGCCAAACTCCCCCTCCCTTCTGGGCCGAAGGGCTCCACACAGCCACCCATCTGCTCAACCTCCGTCCCTCTCGCGCCATCTCGCATAACACACCTCACTTCCTCCTTTACGGTGTTCATCCGGATTATGCTCATCTTCGCGTTTTCGGGTGTTTGTGCTACCCCAATCTCTACGCCACCACGGATCACAAGCTCTCCCCCCGTTCCACCCGGTGCGTCTTCCTCGGTTAACCTCGTGAGCACAAGGGGTACATATTCCTAGACTAGCAATCCCGCAAAATTATTGTTTCTCGGCATGTTATTTTTTGTGAGAACACATTCCCTTATTTTTCTGCTGATTGCAGCTCGCCAGCCACAGCAAATCCGGCTCCAGACCCGCCAGATGCCATCTCCTCCGGGATCCGCACCAGATCCTCCTCGTACGCGCTAGGCATCGTGCCAGCCAATCCGGCTCCTCCACCTACGCCCGCTGGCCCCGCTGCTCCACTTGCCACGCGCACCACCCGGCCCACCACTTCCCCCGGCCAACCAACCACGAACCCGCCCGTAATCATCACACAACCACCCCTGCACCAATCCCCGATAGCCTGGCCCACCACCAGCCCCGCGGCCCTATCCCCGCTCGCCTCCCACACGAGCGCATCCGCCTCGCGTCCCACGTCGCATGCGCTGTCCCCCCTGGCGCTAATCCCACGCCCGCCTCGCCTGCCGTGCTGCCCACAGCCCGCGTTCCCCAGCCGCAGCTCCACCAACCCAACTCCATACCGATCCAGCCACCCGCAAATCAACACACGATGCTTACCAGGGGGAAGTCTGTGTATTTCATGCCTAATTTTTTTTTCTATGCAAAGGATTGGGCCACTCGTTGCAATTATTATTATTGCATTTTATTTACTCGCACTTTATTTATATGCAATACCAAATACCCCTGCAAACTTGTAGTATCCAGCAAGGTTTTATCTTGAAAAGAAAGTCTTGCGTAGAAATTATCAATGATGATATTACCAGGAAGCTCATGAATGGGGCATTTGAGCATTAAAGACCTCAATCTCCCCCATGCTTGGGCAATACTCTCTCCATCATGAGGCCAGAAATTATATATGCGGTTTCGGTCTTTGTGAATTTCACTTGGAGGATAGAATTTAGAATAAAATAGAGGCACAATATCCTTCCAATCAAGAGAATTCTCATTCTTCAGCAATTTATACCAATGCGCCGCTTTACCAGACAGCAATATAGAGAATAGTTTCTTCCTAACTTCATCCATAGAAATACCTGCACACTTGAATAACCCGCATAATTCATGTAAAAACAGTAAATGATCTCCAGGATGGACAGTTCCATCCCCTTCATAGCGGTTATCCACAACGCGTTCAATAATTTTCATAGGTATTTTATATGGAATCACTTTCTCACCTGGCGCCTCATCCACTACCTTTGCAGTAGTAGTAGATTTTCCAAATAGTAATTAAGATAAATCTAACCACAGCCTTAAACTCTGAGATCCTGCTATCCCTCATGCATCGATATACCAACGGGGGTTCAGGTTGCTGTCACTCCGGCAACCCCACAATTAGCAAACGAATACAAGATGCATTCCCTAGGCCCATAAAGGTGAAGTATCATGTAGTCGACGTTCACATGACACCACTAGAAGAATAACACCACAACTTAAATATGAAACCATTAAATATTACTCAACATAGTTCACTACTAACATTTAGACTTCACCCATGTCCTGAAGAACTAAACAAAATACTCACAAGACATCATATGGAACATGATCAGAGGTGATATGATGATGAATAACAATCTGAACATAAACCTTGATTCAATGGTTTCACTCAATAGCATCAATAACAAGGAGTAATCAACACCGGGAGAGTTTCCCCTATGAAATAATCAAGATTCAACCCTAGATGTTACAGCGGAGACGAGGTGCAGCGGTGGAGATGACGGTGTCGGTGGTTGATACGTCTCCGACGTATCGATAATTTCTTATGTTTCATGCCACATTATTGATGATATCTACATGTTTTATGCATACTTTATGTCATATTTATGCATTTTCCGGCACTAACCTATTAACGAGATGCCGAAGAGTCAGTTGCTGTTTTCTGCTGTTTTTGGTTTCAGAAATCCTAGTAAGGAAATATTCTCGGAATTGGACGAAATCAACGCCCAGGGGCCTATTTTTGCACGAAGCTTCCAGAAGACCGAAGGAGTCACGAAGTGGGGCCACGAGGTGGTGACACACCAGGGCGGCGCGGCCTGGCCCTTGGTCGCGCCGGCCTGTCGTGTGGGGCCCTCGTGTGGCCCCCTGACCTATCTCCTCCGCCTACTTAAAGCATTCGTCGCGAAACCCCCGGTACCGAGAGCCACGATACGGAAAACCTTCCAGAGACGCCGCCGCCGCCAATCCCATCTCGGGGGATTCAGGAGATCGTCTCCGGCACCCTGCCGGAGAGGGGAATCATCTCCCGGAGGACTCTTCACCGCCATGGTCGCCTCCGGAGTGATGAGTGAGTAGTTCACCCCTGGACTATGGGTCCATAGCAGTAGCTAGATGGTCGTCTTCTCCTAATTGTGCTTCATTGTCGGGTCTTGTGAGCTGCCTAACATGATCAAGATCATCTATCTGTAATGCTATATGTTGTGTTTGTTGGGATCCGATGGATAGAGAATACTATGTTATGTTGATTATCAATCTATTATCTATGTGCTGTTTATGATCTTTCATGCTCTCCGTTATTAGTAGGGGCTCTGGCCAAGTTTTTTGCTAGTAACTCCAAGAGGGAGTATTTATGCTCGATAGTGGGTTCATGCCTCCATTAAATCTGGGACAGTGACAGAAAGTTCTAAGGTTGTGGATGTGCTGTTGCCACTAGGGATAAAACATCGATGCTATGTCCAAGGATGTAGTTGTTGATTACATTACGCACCATACTTAATGCAATTGTCTGTTGTTTGCAACTTAATACTGGAAGGGGTTCGGATGATAACCTGAAGGTGGACTTTTTAGGCATAGATGCATGCTGGATAGCGGTCTATGTACTTTGTCGGTATGCCCAATTAAATCTCACTATACTCATCATATCATGTATGTGCATGGTCATGCCCTCTTTATTTGTCAATTGCCCAACTGTAATTTGTTCACCCAACATGCTTATTCTTATCGGAGAGACGCCTCTAGTGAACTGTGGACCCCGGTCCATTCTTTTAATCGAATACAATCTACTACAATACTTGTTCTACTGTTTTCTGCAAACAATCATCATCCACACTATACATCTAATCCTTTGTTACAGCAAGCCGGTGAGATTGACAACCTCACTATCACGTTGGGGCAAAGTAATTTGGTTGTGTTGTGCAGGTTCCACGTTGGCGCCGGAATCCCTGGTGTTGCGCCGCACTACATCTCGCCGCCATCAACCTTCAACGTGCTTCTTGACTCCTACTGGTTCGATAAACCTTGGTTTCTAACTGAGGGAAACTTAATGCTGTACGCATCACACCTTCCACTTGGGGTTCCCAACGGTCGCGTGCTGTACGCGTGTCAAGCTAAATTTCTGGTGCCGTTGTCGGGGAGATCAAGACACGCTGCAAGGGGAGTCTCCACTTCCAATCTCTTTACTTTGTTTTTGTCTTGCTTTATTTTATTTACTTTCTTTGTTTGCTGCACTAAATCAAAAACACAAAAAAATTAGTTGCTAGTTTTACTTTACTTACTGTCTTGTTTGCACTCTATATCAAAAACACAAAAAAATTAGTTACTTGCATTTACTTTATCTAGTTTGCTTTATTTACTGTTGCTAAAATGGGTACTCCTGAAAATACTAAGTTGTGTGACTTCACAACCACAAATAATAATGATTTCTTATGCACACCTATTGCTCCACCTGCTACCACAGCAGAATTCTTTGAAATTAAACACCTTTCTTGAATCTTGTTATGAGAGAGCAATTTTCTGGTGTTAGTTCTGATGATGCTGCTGCCCATCTCAACAATTTTATTGAATTATGTGAAATGCAAAAGTATAAGGATGTAGATGGTGACATTATAAAATTAAAATTGTTTCCTTTTTCATTAAGAGGAAGAGCTAAAGATTGGTTGCTATCTCTGCCTAAGAATAGTATTGATTCATGGACTAAATGCAAGGATGCTTTTATTGGTAGATATTATCCCCGTGCTAAAATTATATCTTTGAGAAGTAGCATAATGAATTTTAAACAATTGGATAATGAGCATGTTGCACAAGCTTGGGAAAGAATGAAATCTTTGGTTAAAAATTGCCCAACCCATGGACTGACTACTTGGATGATCATCCAAACCTTTTATGCAGGACTGAATTTTTCTTCGCGGAACCTATTGGATTCAGCTGCTGGAGGTACCTTTATGTCCATCACTCTAGGCGAAGCAACAAAGCTTCTTGATAATATGATGATTAATTACTCTGAATGGCACACGGAAAGAGCTCCACAAGGTAAGAAGGTAAATTCTGTCGAAGAAACCTCTTCCTTGAGTGATAAGATTGATGCTATTATGTCTATGCTTGTGAATGGTAGGACTAATGTTGATCCTAATAATGTTTCGTTAGCTTCATTGGTTGCTCAAGAAGAACATGTTGATGTAAACTTCATTAAAAATAATAATTTCAACAACAATGCTTATCGGAACAATTCTAGTAACAACTATAGGCCATATCCTTATAATAATGGTAACGGTTATGGTAATTCTTATGGGAATTCTTACAACAATAATAGGAATCCACCCCCTGGACTTGAAGCTATGCTTAAAGAATTTATTAGTACACAAACTGCTTTTAACAAATCTGTTGAAGAAAAGCTTGGGAAAATTGATATACTTGCTTCTAAAGTCGATAGTCTTGCTGCTGATGTTGATCTTTTGAAATCGAAAGTTATGCCTAATGAAAATCATAATAATAAAATTGTTACTACAGCAAATGCCATCCAAGTTAGAATTAATGAGAATATAAGATTGATGGCCGAATTGCGTGCTAGGTGGCAAAAAGAAGAAAATGCTAAAGAAGATAATATAGCTAAAGTTTGGACTATTACCACCACTAGTAATGCTAATGCTCCACATGTTGCTGCTATAGGGATACGTTGCATAGAAAACAAAAAATTTCCTACCGCGAACACGCAATCCAAGCCAAGATGCAATCTAGAAGACGGTAGCAACGAGGGGATTATCGAGTCTCACCCTTGAAGAGATTCCAAAGCCTACAAGATGAGGCTCTTGTTGCTGCGGTAGACGTTCACTTGCCGCTTGCAAAAGCGCGTAGAAGATCTTGATCACGGCGCCACGAACGGGCAGCACCTCCGTACTCGGTCACACGTTCGGTTGTTGATGAAGACGACGTCCACCTCCCCGTTCCAGCGGGCAGCGAAAGTAGTAGCTCCTCTTGAATCTGACAGCACGATGGCGTGGTGTCGGTGGTGGTGGAGAATCCCGGTGGAGCTTCGCTAAGCGTGCGGGGAAGAAGGAGTAGTGGGGCGGCTAGGGTTTGGGGAGAGGGGGGCGTCGGCCATCTAGTGGTGCGGCCACCTTGTGGTTGTTTGGGTGGCCGGCCCCCTCCCCTTGGCCCTCATTATATAGGTGGAACACCCAAGAGTTGGTCTACAAGTCTTCGAATAAGACCCCAAACCAAAACCTTCCATATCACATGAAACCTACCCAAGATAGGACTCCCACTAGAGGTGGGATTCCCACCCTTCCTTGGGAGGGGGTGGCCGGCCCCCTTAGGGGAGTCCACTTGGGACTCCTCCCCCTTAGGGTTGGCCGGCCATGGGAGGTGGAGTCCCTCCGGGACTCCGCCTTCCTTAGTGGTTTCTTCCGGACTTTTCTAGAACCTTCTAGAACCTTCCATAGAACCTTCCAGATCATTTTAAATCTTATAAAATGACTTCCTATATATGAATCTTATTCTCCGGACCATTCCGGGACTCCTCGTGATGTCCGGGCTCTCATCCGGGACTCCGAACAAATATTCGAACTCCATTCCATATTCAAGTTCTACCATTTCAACATCCAACTTTAAGTGTGTCACCCTACGGTTCGCGAACTATGCGGACATGGTTGAGTACTTACTCCGACCAATAACCAATAGCGGGATCTGGAGATCCATAATGGCTCCCACATATTCAACAATGACTTTAGTGATCGAATGAACCATTCACATACGATACCAATTCCCTTTGTCACGCGATATTTTACTTGTCCGAGGTTTGATCATCGGTATCTCTCTATACCTTGTTCAACCTCGTCTCCTGACAAGTACTCTTTACTAAATGCGTGGTATGTGGTCTCTTATGAACTTATTCATATGCTTGCAAGACATTAGACGACATTCCACCGAGAGGGCCCAGAGTATATCTATCCGTCATCGGGATGGACAAATCCCACTGTTGATCCATATGCCTCAAGTCATACTTTCCGGATACTTAATCCCACCTTTATAACCACCTATTTACGCAGTGGTGTTTGATGTAATCAAAGTACCTTTCCGGTATAAGTGATTTACATGATCTCATGGTCATAAGGACTAGGTAACTATGTATCGAAAGCTTATAGCAAATAACTTAATGACGTGATCTTATGCGACGCTTAATTGGGTGTGTCCATTACATTATATCATATAATGATATAACCTTGTTATTAATAACATCCAATGTTCATGATTATGAAACTAATCATCTATTAATCAACAAGCTAGTTAAGAGGCATACTAGGGACTTCTTTGTTGTTTACATATCACACATGTATCAATGTTTTGGTTAATACAATTATAGCATGGTATATAAACATTTATCATAAACATAAAGATATATAATAACCACTTTATTATTGCCTCTAGGGCATATCTCCTTCAGTCTCCCACTTGCACTAGAGTCAATAATCTAGATTACATTGTAATATACCTAACACCCATGGCATTCTGGTGTTAGTCATGCTTTGCCCTAGGGAGAGCTTTAGTCAATGGATCTGCTACATTCAGATCAGTGTGTACTTTGCAAATCTTTACTTCTCCATCTTCGATGTACTCGCGAATCGAGTGGTAACGCAGCTTGATATGCTTCAGCCTCTTGTGTGACCTTGGTTCTTGTGCATTGGCGATGGCACCCATGTTGTCACAGTAGATGACTACTGGGTCCAATGCACTAGGAACCACACCGAGCTCTACAATGAACCTCTTCATCCATACCGCTTCTGATGAAGCCTCTGAAGCCGCTATGTACTCTGATTCTGTTGAAGACTTTGCCACCGTGCACTGCTTCGAGCTTGCCCAGCTTACTGCAGCACCATTCAATATAAACACGTACCCAGATTGTGACTTAGAGTCATCAGGATCAGTGTTCCAACTTGCATCGGTGTAACCGTTTACAACGAGCTCTTGGTCACCTCCATAACAAAGAAACATATCCTTAGTTCTTTTCAAGTACTTCAGGATATTCTTGACCGCTGTCCAGTGTTCCATTCCTGGATCACTTTGATATCTGCTAGTCAAACTAACAGCATGTGCTATATCCGGTCTAGTACATAGCATGGCATACATGATAGATCCTACTGCCGAGGCATAGGGGATATTACTCATCCTTTCTCTTTCTTCTGCCGTAGCTGGTCCTTGAGTCTTACTCAAGACCTTGCCTGGTAACATAGGTAAGAACCATTTCTTACTTTCGTCCATTCTAAACTTCTTTAGAATCTTGTCCAGATATGTACTCTGTGATAGCCCTATTAGGCGTCTTGATCTATCTCTATAAATCTTGATGCCTAATATATACGATGCTTCACCAAGGTCTTTCATTGAAAAACTATTATTCAAATAACCTTTTACACTGCTTAATAGTTCTATATCATTCCCAATTAATAATATGTCATCTATATATAATATCAGGAATGCTACAGAGCTCCCACTCACTTTCTTGTAAATACAGGCCTCTCCATGACACTGTATAAACCCGAAGTCTTTGATCACCTTATCAAAGCGTCGGTTCCAACTTCTTGATGCTTGCTTCAGTCCATAGATTGAACGCTGAAGTTTGCATACTTTGTCAGCATTTTTAGGATCGACAAAACCTTTGGGTTGTACCATATACAACTCTTCCTCAATGTCTCCATTAAGGAACGCCGTTTTGACATCCATCTGCCAAATCTCATAATCAAAAAATGCAGCTATTGCTAACAAAATCCTCACAGATTTTAGCTTCGCTACAGGTGAGAAAGTCTCATCGTAGTCAACTCCTTGAATCTATCGGAAACCCTTTGCGACAAGTCGAGCTTTATAGACAGTAATATTACCATCAGAATCTGTTTTTCTTTTTAAGATCCATTTATTCTCGACAGCCTTGCGGCTATCAAGTAAGTCTACCAAAGTCCATACTTTGTTATCATACATGGATCCCATTTTGGATTTCATGGCTTCTTGCCATTTGTTGGAATCTGGGATCATCATCGCTTCTTCATACGTCGCAGGGTCCTCATCATTGTTATCCACAATCATGACATTTAGACAAGGATCATACCAATCAGGAGTGGCACGTTCCCTTGTCGATCTACGAGGTTCAGTAGTTTCCTCGTTCGAAGTTTCATGATCATTATCATTAGCTTCCTCTGTTGCCGGTGTAGGCGATGCAGTACAACTTCCGATCTTGCGCTACTCTGATCAACGAGTATAGATTCATCAATCTCATCGAGTTCTACTTTTCTTCCAGTCACTTCTTTAGTGAGAAATTCTTTCTCAAGAAAGGTTCCGTTCTTAGCAACAAAGATTTTGCCTTCGGATCTGTGATAGAAAGTGTACCCTATAGTTTCCTTAGGGTATCCTATGAAGACACATTTCTCCGCTTTGGGTTCTAGCTTGTCCGGTTGTAACTTCTTTACATAGGCTTCGCAACCCCAAACTTTAAGGAACGACAGCTTAGGTTTCTTATTAAACCATAATTCATACGGTGTCGTTTCTACGGATTTCGATGGTGCTCTATTTAAAGTGAATGCGGCTGTCTCTAATGCATAACTCCAAAATGATAACGGCAAATCAGTAAGAGACATCATAGAACGAACCATATCTAAGAGAGTTCGATTACGACGTTCGGACACACCGTTTCGTTGTGGTGTTCCCGGCGGTGTCAATTGTGAAAGTATTCCGCGTTTCTTTAAATGCATGCCAAAATCATAACTCAGATATTCACCTCCACGATCAGATCGTAGAAATTTAATCTTCTTGTTACGTTGATTTTCTACTTCACTTTGGAATTCCTTAAACTTCTCGAAAGTTTCGGATTTATGTTTCATGAAATAGATATACCCATATCTATTCAGATCATCTGTGAAGGTTAGAACATAACGATAACCACCGCGCAATGCTACGCTCATTGGTCCGCACACATCGGTATGTATGATTTCCAATAAGTCAGTAGCTCACTCCATCATACCAGAAAATGGAGTCTTAGTCATTTTTCCCATTAGACATGCTTCGCATCTATCAAGTGACTCAAAGTCAAGTGATTCAAGTAATCCATCGGTATGGAGTTTCTTCATGCGTTTCACTCCAATATGACCAAGACGATAGTGCCACATATAAGTAGAATTATCATTTAATTTAATTCGCTTAGCATCAATGTTATGTATATGTGTATCACTACTATCGAGATCTAACAGAAATAAGCCATTCTTTTCAGGTGCTCGACCATAAAAGATATTATTCATAAAAATAGAACAACCATTATTCTCAGACTTGAATGAATAACCGTCTTGCATTAAACAAGATCCAGATATAATGTTCATGCTCAACGCGGGTACAAAATAACAATTATTTAGGCTTAAAACTAATCCCGAAGGTAGATGTAGAGGAAGTGTGCCGACAGCGATCACATCGACTTTGGATCCGTTTCCAACGCGCATCGTCACTTCATCTTTCAGTAGTCTTCGTTTATTCTTTAGTTCCTGTTTCGAGTTACAAATATGAGCAACCGAACCAATATCAAATACCCAGGTACTAGAACGAGAACCAGTGAGATAAACATCTATAACATGTATATCATATATACCTTCTTTCTTCTTCTTGACAAGGCCGCTCTTCAGATCAGCCAGATACTTGGAGCAATTACGCTTCCAGTGTCCCTTCTCCTTGCAGTAATAGCACTCAGCATCAGGCTTAGGGCCGTTCTTAGGTTTCACAGGAGGTGTGGCAGCTTTCTTGCCACCCTTCTTGAATTTTCCCTTAGACTTGCCCTGTTTCTTGAAACTGGTGGTCTTATTGACCATCAACACTTGGTGCTCTTTCTTGATCTCAATTTCAGCAGCTTTTAGCATGCCAAAGAGTTCAGGTAACTCCTTGTTCATGTTCTGCATATTGTAATTCATCACAAAGTTCTTGTAACTTGGTGGCAGTGATTGAAGGACACGATTAATCCCCAGTCTGTTAGGAATCACTATTCCCAAGTCACTGAGTTTCTTCGCATGTCCGGTCATGGCGAGCATGTGCTCACTAACGGAGCTGCCTTCTTCCATCATACAGCTGAAGAAATGTTTCGATGCTTCATAGCATTCCACGGCCGCATGAGTCTCAAATATAGCTTTCAGCTCATTCATCAACTCATGAGGATCGTGGTGCTCAAAACGTTTTTGAAGATTCGATTCCAGACTGCACAGGATGGCACACTGAACTTGAGAGTACCGAGTTTTCCGAGTCGCGTAAACAGCCTTTACTTCATCGGTTTCAGTTTCTGCAGGAGGGTCACCTAGTGGTGCATCAAGCACATATTGCAGATTTCCGCCAGAGAGGAAGATCCTCACATGACGGAACCAGTCGGTGAAGTTGCTACCGTTGCTCTTAAGTTTTTCTTTCTCTAGGAACTGGTTAAAATTGATTGGGGACGCCATCTCTACAACATATATTTGCAAAAGTTTAGACTAAGTTTATGACAAATTGAGTTCAAATTTTAATTCAACATAATTAAAAATCTAGGTGAACTCCCACTCAAAACAATATCCCTCGCATTGTCTTAGTGATCACACGAACCAAATCCACCGCACCTAAGTCCGATCATCATGAGACAAGGTGTGATTTCAATGGCGAACACTCAAAGTGTTCATCATATCAACCATATGATTCATGCTCTACCTTTCGGTATCACGTGTTCCGAGACCATGTCTGTACATGCTAGGCTCGTCAAGGCCACCTTAGTATCCGCATGTGCAAAACTGTCTTGCACCCGTTGTATGCACTTGTTGATTCTATCACACCCGATCATCACGAGATGCTTCGAAACGACAAGTCTTGGCAACGGTGCTACTAAGGATGAACACTTTATTATCTTGAGATTTTAGTGAGGGATCATCTTATAATGCTACCGTCGCGATCTAAGCAAAATAAGATGCATAAAAGGATTAACATCACATGCAGTTCATATGTGATATGATATGGCCCTTTTGTCTTTGCGCCTTTGATCTTCATATCCAAAGCACGAACATGATCTCCATCATCTTCGGGCATGATCTCCATCATCATCGGCGTAGCGTCAAGGTCAATGGCGCCGTCTTCATGATTGTCCTCCATGTAGCAACTATTACAACTACTTTGAAATACTACTCATCATGAAATTTAAAGACAACCATAAGGCTCCTGCCGGTTGCCACAATACAATAATGATCATCTCATACATATTCATCATCACATTATGGCCATATCACATCACCAAACCCTGCAAAAACAGGTTAGACGTCTCTAATTTGGTTTGCATATTTTACGTGGTTTAGGGTTTTCGAGAGAGATCTAATCTACCTACGAACATGAACCACAACGTTGATACTAATGTTGTCAATAGAAGAGTAAATTGAATCTTCACTATAGTAGGAGAGACAGACACCCGCAAAGCCTCTTATGCAATACAAGTTGCATGTCGAACGAGGAACAAGTCTCATGAACGCGGTCATGTAAAGTTAGTCCGAGCCGCTTCATCCCACTATGCCACAAAGATGCAAAGTACTCAAACTAAAGATAACAAGAGCATCAACGCCCACAAAACCATTGTGTTCTACTCGTGCAACCATCTATGCATAGACACGGCTCTGATACCACTGTAGGGATACGTTGCATAGAAAACAAAAAATTTCCTACCGCGAACACGCAATCCAAGCCAAGATGCAATCTAGAAGACGGTATCAACGAGGGGATTATCGAGTCTCACCCTTGAAGAGATTCCAAAGCCTACAAGATGAGGCTCTTGTTGCTGCGGTAGACGTTCACTTGCCGCTTGCAAAAGCGCGTAGAAGATCTTGATCACGGCGCCACGAACGGGCAGCACCTCCGTACTCGGTCACACGTTCGGTTGTTGATGAAGACGACGTCCACCTCCCCGTTCCAGCGGGCAGCGGAAGTAGTAGCTCCTCTTGAATCCGATAGCACGATGGCGTGGTGTCGGTGGTGGTGGAGAATCCCGGCGGAGCTTCGCTAAGCGTGCGGGGAAGAAGGAGTAGTGGGGCGGCTAGGGTTTGGGGAGAGGGGGGCGCCGGCCATCTAGTGGTGCGGCCACCTTGTGGTTGTTTGGGTGGCCGGCCCCCTCCCCTTGGCCCTCATTATATAGGTGGAACACCCAAGAGTTGGTCTACAAGTCTTCGAATAAGACCCCAAACCAAAACCTTCCATATCACATGAAACCTACCCAAGCTAGGACTCCCACTAGAGGTGGGATTCCCACCCTTCCTTGGGAGGGGGTGGCCGGCCCCCTTAGGGGAGTCCACTTGGGACTCCTCCCCCTTAGGGTTGGCCGGCCATGGGAGGTGGAGTCCCTCCGGGACTCCGCCTTCCTTAGTGGTTTCTTCCGGACTTTTCTAGAACCTTCTAGAACCTTCCGGATCATTTTAAATCTTATAAAATGACTTCCTATATATGAATCTTATTCTCCGGACCATTCCGGGACTCCTCGTGATGTCCGGGATCTCATCCGGGACTCCGAACAAATATTCGAACTCCATTCCATATTCAAGTTCTACCATTTCAACATCCAACTTTAAGTGTGTCACCCTACGGTTCGCGAACTATGCGGACATGGTTGAGTACTTACTCCGACCAATAACCAATAGCGGGATCTGGAGATCCATAATGGCTCCCACATATTCAACGATGACTTTAGTGATTGAATGAACTATTCACATACGATACCAATTCCCTTTGTCACGCGATATTTTACTTGTCCGAGGTTTGATCATCGGTATCTCTCTATACCTTGTTCAACCTCGTCTCCTGACAAGTACTCTTTACTCGTACCGTGGTATGTGGTCTCTTATGAACTTATTCATATGCTTGCAAGACATTAGACGACATTCCACCGAGAGGGCCCAGAGTATATCTATCCGTCATCGGGATGGACAAATCCCACTGTTGATCAATATGCCTCAAGTCATACTTTCCGGATACTTAATCCCACCTTTATAACCACCTATTTATGCAGTGGCGTTTGATGTAATCAAAGTACCTTTCCGGTATAAGTGATTTACATGATCTCATCGTCATAAGGACTAGGTAACTATGTATCGAAAGCTTATAGCAAATAACTTAATGACGTGATCTTATGCTACGCTTAATTGGGTGTGTCCATTACATCATTCATATAATGATATAACCTTGTTATTAATAACATCCAATGTTCATGATTATGAAACTAATCATCTATTAATCAACAAGCTAGTTAAGAGGCATACTAGGGACTTTTTTGTTGTTTACATATCACACATGTATCAATGTTTCGGTTAATACAATTATAGCATGGTATATAAACATTTATCATAAACATAAAGATATATAATAACCACTTTATTATTGCCTCTAGGGCATATCTCCTTCAGCTGCACCTCCTACTATTAATGGTAAAAGAATTGGTGTTGGCAATGTTTCCACTTCTAATGCAAAGCGCGAAAAACTGCCTGAAACTGCTAAAACTGCTGAAACTGCCTGTGATAAAAATGCTAAAAAAATTTCCAACATTGGGGATAATAATCCCATTGCTTTAGATCATAATGGTTTGGACTTTGATGATTTTCACATCTCTGAAGTTATAAAGTTCTTACAAAAACTTGCTAAGAGTCCTAATGCTAGTGCTATAAATTTGGCTTTCACAAAACATATTACAAATGCTCTCATAAAAGCTAGAGAAGAGAAATTAGAACGCGAAGCTTCTATTCCTATGAAGCTAGAGGATGGTTGGGAGCCCATTATTAAGATGAAGGTCAATGACTTTGATTGTAATGCTTTATGTGATCTTGGTGCAAGTATTTCCGTTATGCCTAAGAAAATCTATAATATGCTTGACTTGCCACCATTGAAAAATTGTTATTTGGATGTTAATCTTGCTGATAATTCTACAAAGAAACCTTTGGGGAGAGTTGATAATGTTCGCATTACCGTTAACAATAACCTTGTCCCCGTTGATTTTGTTGTCTTGGATATTGAATGCAATGCATCTTGTCCCATTATATTGGGAAGACCTTTTCTTCGAACTGTTGGTGCTATTATTGATATGAAGGAAGGTAATATTAAATATCAATTTCCTCTCAAGTAAGGTATGGAACACTTCCCTAGAAAGAGAATGAAGTTACCTTTTGATTCTATCATTAGAACAAATTATGATGTTGATGCTTCGTCTCTTGATGTTACTTGATACACACTTTCTGCGCCTAGCTGAAAGGCGTTAAAGAAAAAGCGCTTATGGGAGACAACCCATGATTTTACTACTGCACTTTTGTTTTATATTTGAGTCTTGGAAGTTGTTATTACTGTAGCAACCTCTCCTTATCTTAGTTTTGTTGCATTGTTGTGCCAAGTAAAGTCTTTGATAGTAAGGTTCATACTAGATTTGGATTACTGCGCAGAAACAGATTTCTTGCTGTCACGAATCTGGGCCTAATTCTTTGTAGGTAACTCAGAAAATTATGCCAATTTACGTGAGTGATCCTCAGATATGTACGCAACTTTCATTCAATTTGAGCATTTTCATTTGAGCAAGTCTAGTGCCTCTTAGAAATTTATCTTTACGGACTGTTCTGTTTTGACAGATTCTGCCTTTTATTTCGCATTGCCTGTTTTGCTATGCTTGATGGATTTTTCTATTCCATTAACTTTCAGTAGCTTTGTGCAATGTCCAGAAGTGTTAAGAATGATTATGTCACCTCTGAACATGTGAATTTTGATTGTGCACTAACCCTCTAATGAGTTGTTTTGAGTTTGGTGTGGAGGAAGTTTTCAAGGATCAAGAGAGGAGGATGATACAATATGATCAAGGAGAGTGAAAGCTCTAAGCTTGGGGATGCCCCGGTGGTTCATCCCTGCATATTTCAAGAAGACTCAAGCATCTAAGCTTGGGGATGCCCAAGGCATCCCCTTCTTCATCGACAACATTATCAGGTTCCTCTAGTGAAACTATATTTTTATTCCATCACATCTTATGTACTTTGCTTGGAGCGTCTGTTTGTTTTTGTTTTTGTTTTGTTTGAATAAAATTGATCCTAGCATTAATTGTGTGGGAGAGAGACACGCTCCGCTGTTGCATATGGACAAATATGTCCTTAGGCTTTACTCATAATATTCATGGCGAAGGTTGAATCTTCTTCGTTAAATTGTTATATGGTTGGAAACGGGAAATGCTACATGTAGTAATTGGTAAAATGTCTTGGATAATGTGATACTTGGCAATTGTTGTGCTCATGTTTAAGCTCTTGCATCATATACTTTGCACCTATTAATGAAGAAATACATAGAGCTTGCTAAAATTTGGTTTGCATAATTGGTCTCTCTAAGGTCTAGATGATTTCTAGTAAGAGTTTGAACAACAAGGAAGACGGTGCAGAGTCTTATAATGTTTACAATATGTCTTTTATGTGAGTTTTGCTGCACCGCTTCATACTTGGGTTTGTTTCAAATAACCTTGCTAGCCCAAACCTTGTATTGAGAGGGAATACTTCTCATGCATCCAAAATCCTTGAGCCAACCACTATGCCATTTGTGTCCACCATACCTACCTACTACATGGGATTTCTCCGCCAATACAAAGTAAATTGCTTGAGTGCTACCTTTAAATTTCTATCCTTCACCTTTGCAATATATAGCTCATGGGACAAATAGCCTAAAAACTATTGTGGTATTGAATATGTACTTATGCACTTTATCTCTTATTAAGTTGCTTGTTGTGCGATAACCATGTTCCTGAGGACGCCATCAACTAATCTTTGTTGAGTATCATGTGAGTTGCTATGCATGTCCGTCTTGTCTGAAGTAAGGGAGATTTACCATGAGTTGAATGGTTTGAGCATGCATACTGTTAGAGAAGAACATTGGGCCGCTAACTAAAGCCATGATCCATGGTGGAAGTTTCAGTTTTGGACAAATATCCTCAATCTCATATGAGAAAATTAATAATTGTTGAAAGCTTAAGCATTAAAGAGGAGTCCATTATCTGTTGTCTATGTTGTCCCGGTATGGATGTCTAAGTTGAGAATAATCAAAAGCGAGAAATGCAATGCGAGCTTTCTCCTTAGACCTTTGTACAGGCGGCATAGAGGTACCCCTTTGTGACACTTGGTTAAAACATATGTATTGCGGTGATAATCCAGGTAATCTGAGCTAATTAGGACAAGGTGCGGGCACTATTAGTATACTATGCATGAGGCTTGCAACTTGTAGGATATAATTTACATAACACATATGCTTTATTACTACCGTTGACAAAATTGTTTCTTGTCTTCAAAACCAAAGCTCTAGCACAAATATAGCAATCAATGCTTCCCTCTGCGAAGGGCCTTTCTTTTACTTTTATGTTGAGTCAGTTCACCTATCTCTCTCCATCTCAAGAAGCAAACACTTGTGTGAACTGTGCATTGATTCCTACATACTTGCATATTGCACTTGTTATATTACTTTACATTGATAATATCCATGAGATATACATGTTACAAGTTGAAAGCAACCGCTGAAACTTAATCTTCCTTTGTGTTGCTTCGATACTTCTACTTTGAATTATTGCTTTATGAGTTAACTCTTATGCAAGACTTATTGATGCTTGTCTTGAAAGTACTATTCATGAAAAGTCTTTGCTATATGATTCATTTGTTTACTCATGTCATTTACCATTGCTTTGATCGCTGCATTCATTACATGTGCTTACAATAGTATGATCAAGATTATGATGGCATGTCACTCCAGAAATTATCTTTGTTATCGTTTACCTACTCGGGACGAGCAGGAACTAAGCTTGGGGATGCTGATACGTCTCCGACGTATCGATAATTTCTTATGTTCCATGCCACATTATTGATGATATCTACATGTTTTATGCATACTTTATGTCATATTTATGCATTTTCCGGCACTAACCTATTAACGAGATGCCGAAGAGCCGATTCTTGTTCTGCTGTTTTTGGTTTCAGAAATCCTAGTAAGGAAATATTCTCGGAATTGGATGAAATCAACGCCCAGGGGCCTATTTTTGCACGAAGCTTCCAGAAGACCGAAGGAGTCACGAAGTGGGGCCACGAGGTGGTGACACACCAGGGCGGCGCGGCCTGGCCCTTGGCCGCACCGGCCTGTCGTGTGGGGCCCTCGTGTGGCCCCCTGACCTATCTCCTCCGCCTACTTAAAGCCTTCGTCGCGAAACCCCCAGTACCGAGAGCCACGATACGGAAAACCTTCCAGAGACACCGCCGCCGCCAATCCCATCTCGGGGGATTCAGGAGATCGTCTCCGGCACCCTGCCAGAGAGGGGAATCATCTCCCGGAGGACTCTTCACCGCCATGGTCGCCTCCGGAGTGATGAGTGAGTAGTTCACCCCTGGACTATGGGTCCATAGCAGTAGCTAGATGGTCGTCTTCTCCTAATTGTGCTTCATTGTCGGGTCTTGTGAGCTGCCTAACATGATCAAGATCATCTATCTGTAATGCTATATGTTGTGTTTGTTGGGATCCGATGGATAGAGAATACTATGTTATGTTGATTATCAATCTATTATCTATGTGTTGTTTATGATCTTGCATGCTCTCCGTTATTAGTAGGGGATCTGGCCAAGTTTTTTGCTATTAACTCCAAGAGGGAGTATTTATGCTCGATAGTGGGTTCATGCCTCCATTAAATCTGGGACAGTGACAGAAAGTTCTAAGGTTGTGGATGTGATGTTGCCACTAGGGATAAAACATCGATGCTATGTCCAATGATGTAGTTGTTGATTACATTACGCACCATACTTAATGCAATTGTCTGTTGTTTGCAACTTAATACTGGAAGGGGTTCGGATGATAACCTGAAGGTGGAATTTTTAGGCATAGATGCATGCTGGATAGCGGTCTATGTACTTTGTCGTAATGCCCAATTAAATCTCACTATACTCATCATATCATGTATGTGCATGGTCATGCCCTCTTTATTTGTCAATTGCCCAACTGTAATTTGTTCACCCAACATGCTTATTCTTATCGGAGAGACGCCTCTAGTGAACTGTGGACCCCGGTCCATTCTTTTAATCGAATACAATCATCTTGCAATACTTGTTCTCTTGTTTCTCGCAAACAATCATCATCCACACTATACATCTAATCCTTTGTTCTGACAAGCCGGTGAGATTGACAACCTCACTGTCACGTTGGGGCAAAGTAATTTGGTTGTGTTGTGCAGGTTCCACGTTGGCGCCGGAATCCCTGGTGTTGCGCCGCACTACATCTCGCCGCCATCAACCTTCAACGTGCTTCTTGACTCCTACTGGTTCGATAAACCTTGGTTTCTAACTGAGGGAAACTTACTGCTGTACGCATCACACCTTCCACTTGGGGTTCCCAACACTACTACAGATGATGGAGATGATGATGATGATCCCAATGAAGTCCAGCTCGATGACGGTGATGATGGCGACGATTTCCCCCTCTGGGAGGGAATTTCCCCGGCAGATTTTAGCCTGCCGGAGAGCACTTTTCTCTCTGGTGTTTTCCGCCCCGCAGAGGCGGCTGCGACTATCCTCGATGTTCTGTCGCACCTTAGGGTTTCTGGGAGATGAAGTACGCGAAAGGGCGATGGCCGAGGGGGGTTGTGGGCCCCCTCCCCACATTGTGGCGCGCCAGCCCTGGTGGCCGCGCCGGCCTATGGGGAGGGCCCATGGCGGCCCTCCTCGGCCTCCCCTTTTGGCTGGCTCCGTCATCTGGAAAAATAGGAGCTTCGGTATATTTTCCATCAATTGTTGATCTTCAGAAATATTGTATCCTGGCGGTGCTTTTTCCAGCAGAATTCTGACTCCGGTGAGTAATTCTCCAATAATCATGAAATATGCAAAATTGGTGAAATAACATAAGTATCATCTCTAAATATGAAATATATCAATGAATAACAGTAAATTATGATATAAAATAGTGATGCAAAATGGACGTATCATCGGTGCAGGAAAACTATTTTTGCCTTGACGCTTGGGGGCTAAGTTTTTGAGCATCGAGTCTCCTTGGAGCAAGCCGACTCAACGGTCGGGGGCTACATATGGTTATGTCAAGAAAATTTTCAAAGATGGTGAAAATCTGGCTAACTAGCCAGATCCATTCCTATATTTGGTAGTCGGATCCGCACCTAGATTTTTGGTAGCCGGATCCGCACCTGCCTATATTTTGGTAGCTGGATCTGTACCTAAATTTTTGGTATCCGGAATCGCACCTACACTTTGGTAGCCGGATCCGCACCTATTTTTTGGTAGCCCGATCCGCACCTACATTTTGGTTGACGGATCAACACCTATATTTTTGGTAGCCGGATCCGCACCTAAACTTTGGTAGCCGGATCAGCACCTACATTTTGGTTGACGGATCCGCACCTACAGTTTGGTAGTCGGATCCGCACCTATATTTTGGTAGCTGGATGTGCACCTATATTTTTGGTATCCGGAATCGCACATACACTTTGGTAGCTGGATCCGCACCTATTTTTTGGTAGGCGGATCCGCGCCTACATTTTGGTTGACGGATCAGCACCTATATTTTTGGTAGCCGGATCCGCACCTAAACTTTGGTAGCTGGATCAGCACCTACATTTTGGTTGACGGATCCGCACCTACAGTTTGGTAGTCGGATCTGCACCTATATTTTGGTAGCTCGATCTGCACCTATATTTTTGGTATCCGGAATCGCACCTACACTTTGGTAGCCGGATCCGCACCTATTTTTTGGTAGCCGGATGTGTACCTACATTTTGATTGGGGGATCAGCACCTATATATTGGTAGCCGGATCCGCACCTAAACTTTGGTAGCCGGATCCGCACCTAGATTTTGGTTGACGGATCCACACCTACCGTTTGGTAGTCAGATCCGCACCTATATTTTGGCTAGTAAGATCCGAACCTACATTTGTCTAGTCGGATACATACCGAAGATTACGTGAAGTGACCGTTGGATGGTATCTTCGAAGAATCTGACCATTGGATCATCAAGTTTCCGACCGATACATGGTTGGATGCATAAAGTTTTGGAGTCCTTCAAGATTCTCTCCTTCGTCTGGAATAACATAAGCTTTCACGATGTTAAGCAGAATGCAAGAATGGTGAATCTTGGAGAACTCTAGGGGCTACTATTGTGGATATACTTCATAGGTATACCATCAACATGGTCCGATTCCGGCAAGCCTAGGTGGCCCACAGATGGTGATGATAGCATATGGCCCACCGGGTAGCCCGGCTAGTTGCTGTTGATCAAGATGGAAGATGTCCTGCCTAGGAACAAGGAGCCGGATCCCATCCGACCTACGAAGGTAGCCGGATCTGAACCGACATACTGAGGTAGCCAGATCCTTGGAGGTCCATGGAGGTAGCCAGACCCTTGGATGTCTATGTCAGGAGTCAGATCCGTGAAGGCCCATGAAGGAAGCTGGATCCATGACAATAAGTTAGGAATAGGTGGATCTTTGACGTACACGACAATGTAATATTCCGTAGTTAGGAAACTTCTATTCCGGGTAGCACTCTTCGTAGAAACCCTAGATCCTGGCGCCTTCATAAGACGGATCCTGGGAGCCCTAGAGGCAGATCTCGAACTAGAAACGAGACAACCACAACTCATTGTAACAATGCGAAAGCGCTAGATAATTCCAGAAAAGCAGCAGTAGACCCTGTCATCGAGCATGTGTTCCGAAGCTGGGTAAATCACATACCACCACTTCGAGGACTCTCCGCTCAATGGCTCCTACTTCTTCTCTCCTCCGTGAGGATCCTTCCTCCGAGGTACCATCGAATAGGCAACGACAGATACCAACGTGGTAATTTTAAATTTTTGAATTACTGTCCACTAGTTTTGGAGTGACAAGCACCAAATGATATATTCAAACAATGGGAATGATATACCATTCGAAAGGTGTCAACGAGGTACATCTTTTTTGTATCTAACATTTGCCCCACATCCGTACGGTTTGAAACTAATTTTATAAGTTTTAAAATCACGTTTTCGGTGTTTTTTGCGAGATGATGACTTAAATTTGATGGGTTAAATCTCTTGATTTGTAGTGAAATGCAGTAGGTAATTAAATTAGACTCATAATCGACCTATAAAGCTTTTGGCGCCAATGATTGAGGTGATCTATGATGAAAACGATGAGATTTGCACAATAGATTTCCGCCCCGCAAAAAATAGAGCATTGAACTGCCCGATGACATGAGATTGCACTTCTCGTGTAGTAAGCTTGAACTGTCTGGCGCGGTTTTACGAAATGTTGAACTGCCTACCTGTCAAGTTTGACATGCGATGTGTCAAGGTTGAACTGCCTCCCCTTTAAGGTTGAACTGCCAGCCCTATGAAGGTTGAATTGCCTGACGTATCAATATATATGTGTGAAGGATACCGACGGGATAATATTTTAAATTTTGAATTACTATTTGGCCGTTTTGGAGCAACGGCACCAAATGATTTTCCCGCAATTTTCAAATGATATATTCAAACAATGGGAATGATATACCATTGGAAATGTGACAACAAGGTGCATCTTTTTTGTATCTAACATTTGTTTCAAATTCATACGGTTTAAAACTAATTTTAGAAGTTTTAAAATCATGTTTTTAGAGTTCTTTGCAAGATGATGACTTAAATTTAATGGGTTAAATTCCTTCATTTATTGTGAAATGTAGTAGGTAATTAAATTACACTCATACTTTACCATATAAAGCTTTTGGTGTCAACGATTGAGGTGGCCGGTGATCAAAACAATGAGATTTGGAAAATAAATTTCCGTCGGCCAAAAACAGAGCATTGAACTGTCCGATGACATGAGCTTGCACTGCTCGTGCAATGAGCCTGAACTGCCCAATGCGGTCTTATGAAATGTTGAAGTGCTGACCTGCAAGGTTGACTTGCATGTTTGTCAAGGTCGAACTTCCTACCCATTAAGGTTGAACTCGCTTCCCTGCGAAGGTTGAACTTCTTTCCCTATCAATCTATCAAGGATCCTGATGGGATATTTTTTTTTAAATTATGAATTACTGTCCGCCCGTTTTGGAGTGACGGACACCACATGATTTTCCCGCAATTCCCAAATGATATATTCAAATAATAGGAACAATACACCATTGGAAAGGTGTTAACAAGGCACATCTTTTTTTTGTATCTAACATTTGTTCCAAATCCGTATGGATTAAAACTAATTTTAGGAATTTTAAAATCATATTTTCGGTGTTCTTTGCGAGATGATAACTTGAATATGATGGGTTAAATCCCTTGATTTGTTGTGAAATGCAATAGATAATTAAATTAGACTCATATCCTACCATATAAAGCTTTTGGTGCCAACGATTGAGGTGGTCGGTGATCAAAACAATAATATTTGCACAATTTATTGCCGCCCTGCAAAAAAACAGGGCATTGAACTGCCTAGTGACATGAGCTTGCACTGCTCGCGCAATGAGCTTAAATTGCCGGACTCGGTTTTATTAAATGTTAAACTGCCTACGGACGTGCATGTCAAGGTTGAACTGCCTAGCCATTATAGTTGAACTGTCTTCCCTTGGAAGGTTAAACTGCCAGCATTTTTAAGGGGTAATTACATGCCCTTTTAAGGTTGAACTGCCTCTTTTAAGACAGAGAAAAATATTTCTCATAGCCATAACAGTATGTGCTTGATGCTATGGACACCGTAGTATGAGAAAAATAGCAAAAATGAACACACGAAAAAGAAAATCCTCAAATTTATATTTTCCCGTGTCATTAGCAATGTGCCAACAGTAAATGGCATCACACATGGGATTATAAACGTTCTGCGCCCCTCACATTTAGAATGATGGTATGACCAGTTGGGCCTTCAGCTCCACCTATTACTCTCTCTTTGCCCGACACTCGGCCATACCTTCAGCTCCGCTGATGTATCTCGATTGCTAAATGTTTGCATAAATCAACTTAACGTTCGGAAAAGTAAAATTATAGCTAACTTTGTAATATCTTGCACTAATGGATGTTAAAATACTGCATAGGAGACTCGTAACGATCCATCTGTCACTACGGGAACCCGCCGACGTGCCGACGGCCAGAATCTGTGCCGACGGCCGCCGTCGGCACAGCCTCGCTCGCCGTCAGCCCAGCAAAGTAGCCGTCGGCACAGCCTGGCCGTCGGCACAGAACCACCAGAACCGACGGCCGCCGTCGGCACACTTTGGTCGTCGGCACAAACACTGTCTGTGCCGACGGCACGTAGCCTAGCCGTCGGCACATGGTCATATGGTGGGGCCACAGACAGCCACCGATAACGGCGTCAGCAGGTGGCAAACGGCGTGATGTGGGCCGACGGCCAGGCCGTCGGCACAGCTTCCCCGCCAAATTTTCCTTCTTCCCGCCCTTATTCGCGCCATTTTTTCGCGCCACTTCCTATGTAGGCCGACGGCCAGGCCGTCGGCACAGGTTCCCGCCATTTTTCCCCCTCCTTCCCTCCCGCCATTCTTCTCGCGCCCATTCTCTCCCGCCAATTATTCCCGCCGTTTCAGCCCTCGTCGTCCTATATATAGCCATGTCTTCTCAACACTAACATCACCAACAACATTTCTCTCCTCATCAACTCTCTCATCCAAAAAAACACCACAGAATCCTCTGAGCTCAGCTGCCGTCGAGATGGCTCCTCGTCGCCGTAGCAACACGGGCTTCATCGGCGTTCGCCAGCGGGCTGCGGGCCATTTCGCGTCCGAAATCTCCGCCGGTGGTGTGCGTGTGTGGCTCGGCACCTTCTACACGAAGGAGGCTGATGCCCGCGCATACGACGTTGCGGCTTGGAGGTTTGGCCGGTCGCGCCACGAATTGAACTTCCCGGAGGTCAGGTCTCTGACGGAAGCCGAGAGTCTCTCTACTGAGCCGCTACTTCGCTCAGAGGGTGAAGCGCAGCGGTTCAGAGATGGCCAGCGGCGGATTGATACCACCGAGGCGGACGAGCAGTTCATGGCACAGTGGCGCAGAGACCATCCCGGAGACGTCGCGGCCACGCGCGCATTCTGGAAGGAGAAGCAGGCGTACAGGAGAGAGGAGGGCGGGAAAGCGGCAGAGGAGGGCCGAATATGACGCGGAGTACGCCAAAGGAGAGGCGTCGACATGGGGGGAAAATGATGAACGGTGGTTTTCGTACCTCTCAAGTACCGCATCAGAGGACACCCCTAGCGAGGACGAAGATTTCGAGAACTGATTAGTATGTGTGTGTGTCGAGTCCATGTGTCTAACGGGTCATGTGTCGACCCAGTGTTAAGTGCTTTGTTCGTGTGTGGGTTTAGTTTTTTAAGTGTTTTGGTTTGTGTGTTAGTAGTGTGTTTTTTAAGTGCTTTGCTTCGTGTGTGGGTGTAGTTCTTTAAGTGCTTTGGTTTGTGTGTGGTCTAGTTCTTTAAGTGTTTTGGTTTGTGTGTGGGTCTAGTTATTTAAGTGCTTTGTAACGTGTGTGGGTCTCAAGTTCTTAAGTGTATCATTATTGTGTGTCGTCAGAAATCGAGCATCGGAGGGTGGGAATGGTCCCAAAACTCAGGCAGATTATAGACTATAGGGGTAAAATCCAGGATCTGTATGTGGAAACTCCTGGTAAGCCCAACCTATGGTTTCCCATGTACATATGTCCTAAACAAACCAAAGCAAATAAAAAAATCCATTGTTACACCGTCACACGGAGAAAGCTATAGGGGTAGATCTGCGGGGTCCCCGCCCTAGGGTTTCCGAAGATACAGATCAGCGGAGCGTCGGAACCGCTTAAAAACTTGCATATGTCCCTAGCATATGTGCACAAGTGTGATGTAGGGTTTGGCTAACCTTGCATGTAGCCGGCGTTGACGATTTTCGCAGACATGGGCCAGCACTTGGTGAAAATCCAGGATCTGTATGTGCAAACTCCTGGTACGGCTAAAATGGAGCCTATTTTATGGTAAAGTAAGCCCAACCTATGGTTTCCCATGTACATATGTCCTAAACAAACCAAAGCAAATAAAAAAATCCATTGTTACACCGTCACACGGAGAAAGCTATAGGGGTAGATCTGCGGGGTCCCCGCCCTAGGGTTTCCGAAGATACGAGATCAGCGGAGCGTCGGAACCGCTTAAAAACTTGCATATGTCCCTAGCATATGTGCACAAGTGTGATGTAGGGTTTGGCTAACCTTGCATGTACCCGGCGTTGACGATTTTCGCAGACATGGGCCAGCACTTGGTGAAAATCCAGGATCTGTATGTGCAAACTCCTGGTACGGCTAAAATGGAGCCTATTTTATGGTAAAGTAAGCCCAACCTATGGTTTCCCATGTACATATGTCCTAAACAAACCAAAGCAAATAAAAAATCCATTGTTACACCGTCACACGGAGAAAGCTATAGGGGTAGATCTGCGGGGTCCCCGCCCTAGGGTTTCCGAAGATACAGATCGGCGGAGCGTCGGAACCGCTTAAAAACTTGCATATGTCCCTAGCATATGTGCACAAGTGTGATGTAGGGTTTGGCTAACCTTGCATGTACCCGGCGTTGACGATTTTCCCAGACATGGGCCAGCACTTGGTGAAAATCCAGGATCTGTATGTGCAAACTCCTGGTACGGCTAAAATGGAGCCTATTTTATGGTAAAGTAAGCCCAACCTATGGTTTCCCATGTACATATGTCCTAAACAAACCAAAGCAAATAAAAAAATCCATTGTTACACCGTCACACGGAGAAAGCTATAGGGGTAGATCTGCGGGGTCCCCGCCCTAGGGTTCCGAAGATACAGATCAGCGGAGCGTCGGAACCGCTTAAAAACTTGCATATGTCCCTAGCATATGTGCAAAAGTGTGATGTAGGGTTTGGCTAACCTTGCATGTACCCGGCGTTGACGATTTTCGCAGACATGGGCCAGCACTTGGTGAAAATCCGGGATACGTATGTGCAAACTCCTGGTACGGCTAAAACGATGCCTATTTTAGGTTAAAGTAAGCCAAACGTTTGTTTTCCCATTTAAATTTTTCCTAACAAACCAAAACAAATTAAAAAATCCATTGTTACACCGTCACACGGAGAAAGCTATAGGGGTAGATCTGCGGGGTCCCCGACCTCGGGTTTCAGACGATACAGATCAGCGTAGCGTCGGACCAGCTTAAAAACTTGCATATGTCCCTAGCATATGTGCACAAGTGTGATGTAGGGTTTGGCTAACCTTGCATGTACCGGCGTTGACGATTTTCGCAGACATGGGCCAGCACTTGGTGAAAATCCGGGATACGTATGTGCAAACTCCGGTACGGCTAAAATGGAGCCTATTTTATGGTAAAGTAAGCCCAACCTATGGTTTCCCATGTACATATGTCCTAAACAAACCAAAGCAAATAAAAAAATCCATTGTTACACCGTCACACGGAGAAAGCTATAGGGGTAGATCTGCGGGGTCCCCGCCTAGGGTTTCCGAAGATACGAGATCAGCGGAGCGTCGGAACCGCTTAAAAACTTGCATATGTCCCTAGCATATGTGCACAAGTGTGATGTAGGGTTTGGCTAACCTTGCATGTACCCGGCGTTGACGATTTTCGCAGACATGGGCCAGCACTTGGTGAAAATCCAGGATCTGTATGTGCAAACTCTGGTACGGCTAAAATGGAGCCTATTTTATGGTAAAGTAAGCCCAACCTATGGTTTCCCATGTACATATGTCCTAAACAAACCGAAGCAAATAAAAAAATCCATTGTTACACCGTCACACGGAGAAAGCTATAGGGGTAGATCTGCGGGGTCCCCGCCCTAGGGTTTCAGAAGATACGAGATCGGCGGAGCGTCGGAACCGCTTAAAAACTTGCATATGTCCCTAGCATATGTGCACAAGTGTGATGTAGGGTTTGGCTAACCTTGCATGTACCGGCGTTGACGATTTTCGCAGACATGGGCCAGCACTTGGTGAAAATCCAGGATCTGTATGTGCAAACTCCTGGTACGGCTAAAATGGAGCCTATTTTATGGTAAAGTAAGCCCAACCTATGGTTTCCCATGTACATATGTCCTAAACAAACCGAAGCAAATAAAAAAATCCATTGTTACACCGTCACACGGAGAAAGCTATAGGGGTAGATCTGCGGGGTCCCCGCCCTAGGGTTTCCGAAGATACAGATCAGCGGAGCGTCGGAACCGCTTAAAAACTTGCATATGTCCCTAGCATATGTGCACAAGTGTGATGTAGTGTGATCTGGGAATCCCACCAGCAACCTGCGGTGCCCCGACGAATCCGCTGAAGCCCGACCGGATTTGAGCGGGCGACACTTTCCTTCGCTCAATAAAAGGAGGGGAAAATGGTTTTAGGTCTATGACGCGTCATTTTATGTGCTAAATGTTTTCCGTTTCGCGCGTTGGCGGACGGGTGCAACCGCGCGCCCGGTACGGCCATACCGCATGTCCCGGCGGCCCCGTTTTGCGCAGTTGGCAAAGCAAACGGAGCCAAAAAAATCGAGCGGAGCCGCGTGGCGTCATTTTATGTGTCCTAGAAACCACTGCAAAAGACGGGCGGGATACGGCAATTATCTTGGAGAACCCTTCACGAACAGGGCTATCTCGTCCGGAGTTCTATGGCTTTTAGGGGAAATGAGTAGGAAACGGCCCGTTTCACCACATAGTTTGTCGGAACGAGGCCATATTTGGCACGTGCGTGGGCCTTAGGATGGGAAGCAAGGCCCCGGTCGCGGATTTCCAATCTGAACCACGGGCGACGGTTTTTCCATTTTCGGGGTGCCGGAAGGGCTTTTTTTTGTGAAGCAGCTACATGGTGCGCATTTCAGTATCACGCGGGACCTCCGCGCAGCGGTAGGATACCTCCTACGTACCACCTATCACATGCCATATGCGCGCGGAAGCCATCTGGGAATCCCACCCGCTTCCTGCGGTGCCCCGCCGAATCCGCTGGAAACTGACCGGATTTGAACTGGGGCGACACTTTCCTTCGCTCAATAAATGGAGGGAAAAATGGTTTTAGGTCTATGACGCGTCATTTTATGTGCTAAATGTTTTCCGTTTCGCGCGTTGGCAGACGGGTGCAACCGCGCGCCCGGTACGGCCATACCGCATGTCCCGGCGGCCCCGTTTTGCGCAGTTGGCAAAGCAAACGGAGCCAAAAAATCGAGCGGAGCCGCGTGGCGTCATTTTATGTGTCCTAGCAACCACTGCAAAAGACGGAACTGGGATACGGCAATTATCTTGGAGAACCCTTCACGAACAGGGCTATCTCGTCCGGAGTTCTATGGCTTTTAGGGGAAATGAGTAGGAAACGGCCCGTTTCACCACATAGTTTGTCGGAACGAGGCCATATTTGGCACGTGCGTGGGCCTTAGGATGGGAAGCAAGGCCCCGGTCGCGGATTTCCAATCTGAACCACGGGCGACGGTTTTTCCATTTTCGGGGTGCCGGAAGGGCTTTTTTTTGTGAAGCAGCTACATGGTGCGCATTTCAGTATCGCGCGGGACCTCCGCGCAGCGGTAAGATACCTCCTACGTACCACCTATCACATGCCATATGCACGCGGAAGCCATCTGGGAATCCCACCCGCTTCCTGCGGTGCCCCGCCGAATCCGCTGGAAACTGACCGGATTTGAACTGGGGCGACACTTTCCTTCGCTCAATAAAAGGAGGGAAAAATGGTTTTAGGTCTATGACGCGTCATTTTATGTGCTAAATGTTTTCCGTTTCGCGCGTTGGCGGACGGGTGCAACCGCGCGCCCGGTACGGCCATACCGCATGTCCCGGCGGCCCCGTTTTGCGCAGTTGGCAAAGCAAACGGAGCCAAAAAATCGAGCGGAGCCGCGTGGCGTCATTTTATGTGTCCTAGAAACCACTGCAAAAGACCGAACTGGGATACGGCAATTATCTTGGAGAACCCTTCACGAACAGGGCTATCTCGTCCGGAGTTCTATGGCTTTTAGGGGAAATGAGTAGGAAACGGCCCGTTTCACCACATAGTTTGTCGGAACGAGGCCATATTTGGCACGTGCGTGGGCCTTAGGATGGGAAGCAAGGCCCCGGTCGCGGATTTCCAATCTGAACCACGGGCGACGGTTTTTCCATTTTCGGGGTGCGGAAGGGCTTTTTTGTGAAGCAGCTACATGGTGCGCATTTCAGTATCGTGCGGGACCTCCGCGCAGCGGTAGGATACCTCCTACGTACCACCTATCACATGCCATATGCGCGCGGAAGCCATCTGGGAATCCCACCCGCTTCCTGCGGTGCCCCGCCGAATCCGCTGGAAACTGACCGGATTTGAACTGGGGCGACACTTTCCTTCGCTCAATAAAAGGAGGGAAAAATGGTTTTAGGTCTATGACGCGTCATTTTATGTGCTAAATGTTTTCCGTTTCGCGCGTTGGCGGACGGGTGCAACCGCGCGCCGTGCGGCCATACCGCATGTCCCGGCGGCCCCGTTTTGCGCGATTGGCGAAGCAAACGAAGCCAAAAATCGAGCGGAGCCGCGTGGCGTCATTTTATGTGTCCTAGCAACCACCGCAAAAGACGGAACTGGGATACGGCAATTATCTTGGAGAACCCTTCACGAACAGGGCTATCTCGTCCGGAGTTCTATGGCTTTTAGGGGAAATGAGTAGGAAACGGCCCGTTTCACCACATAGTTTGTCGGAACGAGGCCATATTTGGCACGTGCGTGGGCCTTTGGATGGGAAGCAAGGCCCCGGTCGCGGATTTCCAATCTGAACCACGGGCGACGGTTTTTCCATTTTCGGGGTGCCGGAAGGGCTTTTTTTTGTGAAGCAGCTACATGGTGCGCATTTCAGTATCGCGCGGGACCTCCGCGCAGCGGTAGGATACCTCCTACGCACCACCTATCACATGCCATATGTGCGCGGAAGCCATCTGGGAATCCCACCCGCTTCCTGCGGTGCCCCGCCGAATCCGCTGGAAACTGACCGGATTTGAACTGGGGCGACACTTTCCTTCGCTCAATAAATGGAGGGAAAAATGGTTTTAGGTCTATGACACGTCATTTTATGTGCTAAATGTTTTCCGTTTCGCGCGTTGGCGGACGGGTGCAACCGCGCGCCCGGTACGGCCATACCGCATGTCCCGGCGGCCCCGTTTTGCGCAGTTGGCGAAGCAAACGAAGCCAAAAAATCGAGCGGAGCCGCGTGGCGTCATTTTATGTGTCCTAGCAACCACTGCAAAAGACGGAACTGGGATACGGCAATTATCTTGGAGAACCCTTCACGAACAGGGCTATCTCGTCCGGAGTTCTATGGCTTTTAGGGGAAATGAGTAGGAAACGGCCCGTTTCACCACATAGTTTGTCGGAACGAGGCCATATTTGGCACGTGCGTGGGCCTTAGGATGGGAAGCAAGGCCCCGGTCGCGGATTTCCAATCTGAACCACGGGCGACGGTTTTTCCATTTTCGGGGTGCCGGAAGGGCTTTTTTTTGTGAAGCAGCTACATGGTGCGCATTTCAGTATCGCGCGGGACCTCCGTGCAGCGGTAGGATACCTCCTACGTACCACCTATCACATGCCATATGCGCGCGGAAGCCATCTGGGAATCCCACCCGCTTCCTGCGGTGCCCCGCCGAATCCGCTGGAAACTGACCGGATTTGAACTGGGGCGACACTTTCCTTCGCTCAATAAATGGAGGGAAAAATGGTTTTAGGTCTATGACGCGTCATTTTATGTGCTAAATGTTTTCCGTTTCACGCGTTGGCGGACGGGTGCAACCGCGCGCCGTGCGGCCATACCGCATGTCCCGGCGGCCCCGTTTTGCGCAGTTGGCGAAGCAAACGAAGCCAAAAAATCGAGCGGAGCCGCGTGGCGTCATTTTATGTGTCCTAGCAACCACTGCAAAAGACGGAACTGGGATACGGCAATTATCTTGGAGAACCCTTCACGAACAGGGCTATCTCGTCCGGAGTTCTATGGCTTTTAGGGGAAATGAGTAGGAAACGGCCCGTTTCACCACATAGTTTGTCGGAACGAGGCCATATTTGGCAAGTGCGTGGGCCTTTGGATGGGAAGCAAGGCCCCGGTCGCGGATTTCCAATCTGAACCACGGGCGACGGTTTTTCCATTTTCGGGGTGCCGGAAGGGCTTTTTTTTGTGAAGCAGCTACATGGTGCGCATTTCAGTATCGCGCGGGACCTCCGCGCAGCGGTAGGATACCTCCTACGCACCACCTATCACATGCCATATGCGCGCGGAAGCCATCTGGGAATCCCACCCGCTTCCTGCGGTGCCCCGCGAATCCGGCTGAAACCGGCCGGATTTGAACTGGGGCGACACTTTCCTTCGCTCAATAAATGGAGGGAAAAATGGTTTTAGGTCTATGATGCGTCATTTTATGTGCTAAATGTTTTCCGTTTCGCGCGTTGGCAGACGGGTGCAACCGCGCGCCCGGTACGGCCATACCGCATGTCCCGGCGGCCCCGTTTTGCGCAGTTGGCAAAGCAAACGGAGCCAAAAAATCGAGCGGAGCCGCGTGGCGTCATTTTATGTGTCCTAGCAACCACTGCAAAAGACGGAACTGGGATACGGCAATTATCTTGGAGAACCCTTCACGAACAGGGCTATCTCGTCCGGAGTTCTATGGCTTTTAGGGGAAATGAGTAGGAAACGGCCCGTTTCACCACATAGTTTGTCGGAACGAGGCCATATTTGGCACGTGCGTGGGCCTTAGGATGGGAAGCAAGGCCCCGGTCGCGGATTTCCAATCTGAACCACGGGCGACGGTTTTTCCATTTTCGGGGTGCCGGAAGGGCTTTTTTTGTGAAGCAGCTACATGGTGCGCATTTCAGTATCGCGCGGGACCTCCGTGCAGCGGTAGGATACCTCCTACGCACCACCTATCACATGCCATATGCGCGCGGAAGCCATCTGGGAATCCCACCCGCTTCCTGCGGTGCCCCGCCGAATCCGCTGGAAACTGACCGGATTTGAACTGGGGCGACACTTTCCTTCGCTCAATAAATGGAGGGAAAAATGGTTTTAGGTCTATGACGCGTCATTTTATGTGCTAAATGTTTTCCGTTTCGCGCGTTGGCGGACGGGTGCAACCGCGCGCCCGGTACGGCCATACCGCATGTCCCGGCGGCCCCGTTTTGCACAGTTGGCGAAGCAAACGAAGTCATATGGGCTGATAGTTGTTATCACATGTACCTATGACGTAACCAAGATCAAATAGAGGCATATGCCCACCAGGGGAGCCCCGGTGGGATGTAGTCAAAGGGGTAGATCGCGCGGTCAACAGAATTAGGTTTTCGTCAGAAATCGAGCATTGAAAGGTCGGAATGGCCCCAAAATGTGTGTGTCTCCCTATAATAATACTCCCTCCGTTTCAATATATAATGCCTATAGATTTTCTGCACGGTAATTAGCGCAAGTCATTTTATAACACAAAACCACCTTATTTTCAGTTAAAAGGAAAAAAAATGAAAATAAAAAAATGCCTATAGATTTTCAGTTCCCAGATTCTATATTTTACTTGATTGTAGTCCTGCAGAGAAAAAAAATCAGAAAAGATTAAAAGAAAAAAAAATGAAAAACCTGTGCCGACGGCTAGGCCGTCGGCACAGCTAGGGCAGCTTATGTGACCGAGCCGGACCAAGTCCGGCTCATACGCACGCCCTCTCCCCACGCGCCACTCCCCGCACGACCTCTCCCTGCGCGCCGCCGCCAGCCACCTGCGCCGCCGCCAGCCACCGCCCGCGCCACCACCAGCCCCCTCGCCGCCGCCAGCCACCGCCCGCGCCGCCGCCAGCCGCACGCCCTCTCCCCACGCGCCGCGCCGCCAGCCACCTGCCCGGCGCCCCCGTCCCCGGCGCCCCCGTCCCCGGCGCCCCCGTCCTCGGCAGCCTCCTCCCCGGCCGCCCCCTCCCCGGCGCCCCCGTCCCCGCTGCCACCCTCCTCCCGAGCCCGTCCCCGCTGCCGCCCTCCTCACTGTAAGCATTCCCCCCTTTTTCCTTTTTTTTATTTCTATTTGTTGTAGATGATTTAGTTGTAAATAGAGCAAATAGAAATAGTTGGAAAACAAAATATAGTTGGAAATATAGTTGGAAACTAATTTTGTTGTTGTTTTAACTAGGCCCCGCCATGACTGCCCCGTCGTGACCGCTCCGTCGTGACTGCCCCGTCGTGACCACGACCGCTCCGTCGTGACCGCCGTGTCGTCGTGACCGCCGTGTCGTTGTGTCCGCGATTCTCTCCCACCGCCGAGGGTGAGCTAAAACTTCGCCTCCCCTCTCCGCATTTTTTTTACATCACTAGATTCATTTTTCAAGTAAAGTTGCGTAACCTAGGAGTCACTTCCCGTCCGCGAGCGTTACGCGGATAAATATGCATTAGTGGTCGGCATATTTTCAACCGTAACGCTTGCGGCATTTACGGGACAGTCGGCGGATGCGTAGTTGTCTACGTTTTCCATGTTCTACTCCGGTCCGAGTCAGGATTTCGGCGGCGCCTCCCCGTTGTTCTCCGGATGCACATCCTCTCGGTTTTTTGCCGAGACGTGTATCGGGAGAGCAGCGGGGAGGTGCTGCCGAAATTCTGACTTGGACCGGGGTAGAGCATGGAGAACGTAGCCAACTACGGATCCGGCGGCTGCTAGGAGCCCACCTAGTAGAGATGTAGGTTGATGCATGCGTTTCGCCCGGTAAAATAAATAAAAATATGATGCATTTAATTTCATGGTACTATTTGTTGTTTGTCTCCCAATCAAGCAGAGGATGGCTGATAATGGGTGGATGTACAGTGGCCGTGCTAGTTCGACTGAAATGACAGAAGAGTGGGTATGGAAGACCAATTTATTAGTGAAGGAGTTAGCGCGTGGTTCAAAGTCAGGCGTTCGTCCAAGTTGCCCTTGCGCTCGTTGCAAGAGGCGTCATCGTCACGGAAAGGATGATATGACTAAACATCTTTGGTTGAATGGGTATATGCCTGATTACGTCACGTGTGTCGACTTTGCTCAGTACGAACGTGACAGAGGTGAGGTGATGAGGCAGCGAATCGATGGCAATGAGGACGATGGGATTAGATACTTGCTAGATGATCTCCACGATGCCTACATGCACGAATCGCCAGAACAGGAGGAACCGCCAGAACCGGAGGGACCGCCAGAACCGGAGGAACCGCCAGAACCGGAGGAACCCGAGCCTACCGCAAAGGCCTTCTATGATATGATGGCTGCGGCTAAGAGGCCTCTATACGAGGGTGCAAAAATTTCTCAGCTCGATGCCATCGCGCAAGTACTAGCCGACAAGGCCCAGTTCGACAGCACCCGTGCATGCTTTGAAAAAAATTTGGTAACAGTTGGTAACATGTTGCCCGAAGGCCATTGTCTGCCTAAAACCATGTATGCAGCAAAGAAAATGTTGAAAGCGCTCAGCATGGATTATGTGAAGTATGATTGTTGTCCCAAAAACTGTCTTTTGTTTTGGAAAGAGTTTGCGGATGACAAATATTGTAGCAAGTGTGGGTCCTCTAGGTATCATGAGATAACCAGAGCTAATGGTGAGAAGGTGCAGACAAAAGTCGCCGTGAAGATTCTTCGTTATCTCCCGTTCATAAAAAGAATCCAACGGCTTTACATGTCCGAGGAGTCAGCCAAACAGATGACGTGGCATAAGAACGGGTTGAGATTCAAGGACGCGGAGGGACGACTAAACATGGGGCACCCATCTGATGGTAAAGCATGGCAGAACTTCGATGCAAAACACCCTGATAAGGCAAATGATGCTCGGAATGTCAGAATTGCGATAGCAACCGATGGATTCAATCCATATGGTATGTCAGCATCCGCGTACAGCTGTTGGCCCGTGTTTGTTATTCCGCTCAATCTCCCTCCCGGAGTCCTTATGCAAAGGAAGACCATATTCCTGTCGATGATCATTCCAGGGCCTGATTACCCGGGGAAGAATTTGAGTGTATTCATGCAACCGCTTGTGGATGATTTGCACCACTCTTGGCACCATGGGACCTTGACATACGACCGAGCAACGAAGACAAACTTTGTCATGAAAGTTTGGTTCCAATATTCCATGCACGACCTACCTGGGTACGCTCTATTTTGCGGGCATTGTACAGCTGGTAGGTTTCCATGCCCAGTGTGCAGGCACCGATTGGAGTTCATTTGGCTGAATGCGGGTCGCAAATATGTCGCATTTGACAAACATCGAAAGTACCTCAAAAGAGGGCATCGGTTCAGAGGAGACAAAAAGAACTTCACAAAGGGCAAAGTTGTGCGTGAAGAAGAAACGATACCAAAGTTCAATGGTGAAACTGTTGATGGTGAGCTACGTGCTCTCCAGCGTAGTAAAGAACCCGGCAAAACATATGTGGGATATGGTGAGACACACAACTGGACTCACGTGCCAGGCTTAACGCAGCTCGAGTATTACAAGGATCTCGAACTTCCCCATAACATCGATATGATGCACACCGAAAAGAATGTGGGGGAGTCCGTTTTTAACACCGTCCTGAACATTCCTGACAAGACAAAGGATAATGTCAAGGCTAGAGTCGATGTTGAGAATCTGTGTGACAGGCAAAGACTACACATGCATCCTCCTGAGGGCAATAGAAAAAATTGGGTCAAGCCGCATGCCAACTATGTGCTTGATAGTCTCCAGAAGAAGGAGGCAATGATGTGGCTGAAATACGCCGTTATGTTCCCAGATGGCTATTGTTCGAATATGAGTAAGGGAGTCAATCTTACAACAGGAAAAGTAAACGGGCTCAAGAGTCACGACTATCATATATGGATTGAGCGACTGATGCCGGTGATGGTTCGAGGGTATCTCCCCGAGCATGTCTGGCGAGTGCTTGCGGAGTTGAGCCATTTCTTCCGCACGGTCTGTGCTAAGCAGATATGTGAGTCGGTGATTGCGAAGTTGCATGATCAAGTGCCGGAGTTGTTATGCAAGTTAGAGATGATCTTTCCACCAGGTTTCTTTACTCCGATGTTACATCTCATTGTGCATCTTGCGAACGAGGCACTCTTGGGTGGACCGGTGCAGTATCGTTGGCAGTTTTGTATTGAGAGAGAGTTCAAGTATATTCGAAACAAATGTGGCAACAAAAATAAGATTGAAGCATGCATAGCTGAGGCAACTATCCTCCGGGAGATGGCAGACGCCACGACAACGTACTATGCGGATGATGTTCCCACTATGCATAACCCGATATCTCGGTACAATATCGACGAGCCCAAGCATGACCCCAAGCTCCTCCTCTTCAAATGTCACGGTGGCAAGGCTGGTGCCTCTAAAAAGGGCATCTTGACAAAGGAAGAGAAAGATTGCATAATGTTTTATGTGGTTACGAACATGCAAGAAGTGCTCAAATTCATAAGGTAAAATGGTGAACAAATTACTTTGCTATTAGTAACTCGATTTTGGTCTAATACGTTTTTTCTCCCTTTTAGCCAATACAAGGATGAATATTGGACGAGATCGACGGATCCCTCTGATGCGGAGATGGAGATTCTTTTGAAAGAGAGTCGTCCCGGAAAGAAAAAATTCCTGGATTGGTTCTACGAAAAAGTAATTTCTAACAAGTCCCTTTTAGCCAATACTTTTGCAATCCGTGACTTGTCCCTCTTATTACACGTAACTAATGCAAAGAAACAATTTGAACTGAATTTGTAGGGAGGTGATCCCAACGTTGAGATGACGGATGAGCTGAGATGTGTTTCCCAGGGTTGCAACCGTAGAATCTCAATGTATGAGAAGTACGATGTGAATGGGTATCGCTTCCATACAGAGTATCACCAGAAGAATCGGCCTAACCCAAAAACTATAAATACTGGGGTCTTCACCAAAGGATCCGATGACATAGAATACTACGGAAGGTTAGAGAATGTATACGAGCTGACATTCAATAGGACAAACATACAACTCAATCTCGTTGTGTTCAAATGCCACTGGTTCGACCCACAAGTTGGACAGAGAAGCACTCCTTCCATTGGGTTAGTGGAAGTTAGGCCTTCAACCTGCTATAGCGGAGCCGATGTCTTTGTTGTGGCTCACCAAGCCAAGCAAGTTTATTATTTGCCCTACCCATGTCAAAAGGAGTACCTCAAAGGCTGGGAAGTCGTGTTCAAGGTATCACCACATGGTAAGCTACCCATGCCCTCCGACGAGGATTACAACAACATTGACCACTGTAACATACGAGGGAATTTTTTATCAAGAGCAAGAGAACTTTGGGGATTTCGAAATAGAAATTGGTCTTGAGGACCTCCAGAACGAGGCACATCTTCATGGTGAAACAGTGGTGGACCTAAAGGACATACAAATGCTCACCAAGTTACATGAGGGCAATGGGTTCAATGATGAGCCTCCACCGGACATTCCCACCCAACCTCATTACTCACATGATACTGATAGTGATAGTGAAAATGAGAACCCAATGCCTCGTTATGAGAACCCAATGCCTCATTATGATAGTGATGATTCGAGGTGAGGGTCCTTTATGCCTTTATGCTTAGTATCTATTTTTCCATATGCTTCTTATACTTAGTATTTATTTTTCAATATGCTTCTTATGCTTAGTATCTATTTTTCAATATGCTTCTTATGCTTAGTATCTATTTTTCAATATGCTTCTTATGCTTAGTATCTATTTTTCAATATGCTTCTTATGCTTAGTATCTATTTTTTGCTTAGTGTCTACATTTTATTAAGGCATGAATGCTTACTTGTTTACTCTTTGTCAATGCAGGTGATTGATCAATATGAGCGGAAGCAAGCAATCCATGAACTCCATTTTGAAGAGTATGACCCAACAGAAGTTCACCGGGACCACTAGAAGTGGAAGACCAACGCGTGCCAGCTCGCGTTACGCGGACGATGACACGGGTGGAGTTGGAGGTGGAGGTGTAGGTGGAGGTGGAGGACGTGGTGGAGGTGGAGGACGAGGTGGAGGTGGAGGACGAGCTGGAGGACGAGGCGGAGGCGGAGGTGGAGGACGAGGACGAGGTGGAGGTGGAGGACGAGGACGAGGTGGAGGTGGACCTTTCCTTGGTGACATACCCTCTCGCTTCGGCGACGTGGCTTCCCGGTCCGCTCACACCGGTCTGCGAGGGGGAGATGGAGGTGGAGGTGGAGGTGGAGTCGGAGGTGGAGGTGCAGGACGAGGAGGCGGAGAGGGAGATGGTGCCGAAGAAGTTGCGCATTAGTGGTGAAGCGCAAGTCCACGATGAGAGGAGGGAGCCTACTAGCCAGGATGCGAAAGCCCTCATCATCCCGAACGAAAAAGAGTAAGTTTAATTTTGAACATTTAGATTCATTTTGCTATGTACTAATGTTTTCATTATTGTGCATAACTGATTGGCATACTAATGTTTTGATTATTGTGCAGCAATTGGACATATGACAAGGGGGTTCGCCAGCCGTCGAGCATGATTGGAGCTCTTATTAGGCAGTACTGGCCGGGCTTTTACACTCCGGTCCCCGGCGGCGAGAAGAAGCTAGCCGAGACTTGGGCGGACTATGAGGCAGCTCCTTGCCCGGGCTTTGGGACAGCTTCTGACGCCGTGTACACCAAGTTTTGGGTAAAGCATGCTTCTCGAGTTTACTTCATAGTTGATGACCACACTATGCTAACTCATGTCTCTCTCACAATTATTCTTATGCATGATTGCAGACCCATTATAAGGTGCCTGATGATATGGTTGAGCTAGGGAGGGCGGTACTGACTAGGGCTTGTCAGAGGTTGACAAGGCACCGTGGTACAATCAGAAGCAGACCTGCATCGGGCACTTCAAGGCTGAGCAGGGCACGAGGGTCAAGAAAGCTGACAATATCGGGACGATCCTCAGATGACAAAGGAAGATTACTTCAAGGTAAGTAAATATTCAATGAGACTCTATGTTGCTGCATAGTTGGGATTGCATTATGTGTTCTTCAAATGAGTTTTGGTTTTTCAGGTTATGCCCCTATGGTGCGAGAATAAGGAAGACGCATTTGAGGCCTTGGTAGCGAGGTGGGTTGGCGAAGACGCCGACTTCAACGCCAAGAGCGCGCGCAACAAGGCAAACCGGGGCACTGGAGGAACACACGGTGCGGAAGCCGCAGCACCGAGCGCTACAGAAGCACAAGGTACATATATACATGGAACAACTTGCATTTATTTCCCCTCATATTACTACTTGATACACATAACATTTATCTTGCTGTGCAGGAGGCGGAACTCGGGGAGCCTCTCACCGAGGTGGGAGGGTGGCAGAAGATGAAGGTGAAGCAGCCCGATCTGAGCCAGCCTCAGCCCTCGCTGCCCGAGTACTTCGGCTATGCCGAAGAGGAGTTGGAGAAGTACTGCTCGGTGTTCAAGGGTCTTCATCCGGAGGTGGATGATCCTATTGAGCAGGAGACCGACTTGACGGCGATTATGGTGGCGGGAGCGGCGCGGAGCATGGCCGCACGAAGCTTCTTAGTGGGGTGATCAAGCCGCGAGAGGACCCTCACGCAGATCAGGTCTACCCTCACCACCGGCGACCCACCGGTCGCGCCTCCTCGACACCGTCGTACGGATGTAAGTTTTCTCATTTCCATCTTCTTTCCAACATTCATCCCTGAATGGCTAAATTGACATGACTCCTTTTCTTGGAAATTGTAGGCTCACTTTGAGGCCGCCTACGCGGCCGCTTATGAGAAGTATTTGACGGTTGTAGCAGAGTGGGACCTCAAGAGAGCGGCTTGGGAAGAGTACCAGGAGGCGACGAGTCGTGTAAGTTCCAATCTTTTATGGTTCGAAGACATGACAAGTCCCACCTCCCCTTTTTTTATATCTGCGGCGCTTGACATCTAAACTATCTTGCAGGCGGTCAGGACGTTCTTCCAGACTGGAGAGAGGATCGCACTTCCGGCCGAGGAGCCAGCTAGGCCGGGGCCGACTCCAGTGTGCCCATCGAGGGAAGCTTTCGCGGCCACATACTACGCACGGACTCCGGTAAGTCCTGTGCCTAACCAGTTCTCACCGCTTTCCTTTCCCATGTGTAAGATGCTAACTCTTGTCAAACATGTAGGGCACGGGAAGTTCGCGGAACCGACCCTCTCCTGGTTCGTCGCGCGAGGGCACACCGATGCACCCCGGCCGCCATTCTCCCGGTGCTTCAGGGTTTTCACCTGCTGGCGATGGTTCAGGCCATGGTTCTACTTCGGTCTACCTCGACAAAGGCCGGACGCCTGAATTTACGAGTCGGGAACTTGGTTGGACCCCCTGATCTTAGTTTCCCTTAGCTAGGTGTCTAGCGGGTGTTCGTCGATCGTGTGTGCCATGTGTCGACGATGTATGATGATTGTGTGTGCTACATGATACATATTTGTATCACGATGATGTTGTTGCTACATTTGATGATGATTATGTGCTGTGCAACATTTGTGATGCATTTGAATGTATATTACTGCTATATATGATGTGCGTGCTGTGCTGGGCTAGGAAATGCAGCGGGAAAACAAATGGTATGGTCTGTGCCGACGGCATAGCCGTCGGCACAGCCCCCTGGACGTGCCAAATGGCAGGGGCTGCCGTCGGCACAGGAAGGGCGCGCCCAGCGGCAGCGCGGAGCGGGCGGCAGCGCGTCTGGGCCGAAGGACCTGGGCCGACGGCTTGGCCGTCGGCACAGGAGCAGGGGCGTGGACGCGTGGCAGCCCGTGGTCGTCCGATGGCAGTTGATGGGCCGACGGCTTGGCCGTCGGCACAACAACAGGGGCGTGGACGCGTGGCGGCCGCTGGTCATCCGATGGCGTGTCACGGGCCGACGGCTTGGCCGTCGGCTGCGATCTCGACCTAACGGCTGTTAGACGCTCCGCGGGCCCCACGTTGACTGTGCCGACGGCTACTGTGCCGACGGCATCGTTTGACCGTCGGGCTGGAGTCTGTGCCGACGGCAAAGGCTAGACCGACGGCGAGCCAGTCTGTGCCGAGGCGATATTGTGCCGACAGCGGTGTGCCGACGGCGGCCGTCGGCACAGACGTGGGCCGACGGCAGGTGATGCTGTGCCGACGGCCGCCGGCCGTCGGCCCCTCGGCTGGTTCCCGTAGTGTGTGATAGTCTGTCTTCAATATGACATGAAAAGGAATAGCGCACTAATGTTTCACACTTGATGGCCCATAAAGATTCAATTTTTTTTTGATAATCCAAAATTTTGTATAACCTTGAGTCCTGTCCCGGTTTTCTTGAGACTGGTACTGTATCTTTTTTTTTTTTAGAATTTAACCCAAGTTCTGCATTTCTGTTTGATCCGAAGTTCTGCAATATAAGTATAAGTACTAAGGGCATCTCCAACGGGGCGACCCAAACCGCGCCCGCGCGTCCGGATGGGTCGAGCCGGACAAAAACGCGGCCCAGCGCGCGGACCCATCCCTAAAACGGATGGCCGCGGCGTCCGGAACGACCCAAACCCGGCCCAAATCTGGGGCGAGTTTGTGTGGCCGCGGACGCCGAATGCTGGTCGCTCGCGTCCGCCCCTTGTCCGCCCCTGGCCCACGTGTCATAGAAATGGAAACGTTTTTTTTCATAGGAAAGAACTATTACATTTTTTTTTAGCCTACTACTTCTATCCTAATATGTACGGGGCCGGCGGCCTCGCCGGCGACTCCCTCGTCGGCTCGCCGTCGGGGCCGTGGATTTCACTCGACGCGGGCGGCCTGTACGCGTGAGGATTCCACTCCAGCTTATGAGCTGGGCGGCGCGGCGGAGGACTTCATCCTCCTCCTTTCCGCTCGCGCGCCCCGCTTCCCGCATAGCTCCACTTCCTGCTGGGCGGCGCGTTCCACAACGGTGCGCGCCTCCAGGCGGACGCGGCCGGCGGCCTGGGCCTCGTGGTTCCCGTTCCGCCGCCACATGCGCTCTTGTCGGCCGCGCTCCGCCGACGCAGCAGCCTCCCGGGCGCGCCGCTCGGGCGAGGGCATCTGGATGAGGTGCCGGGCTGCTCGCATAGCGAGCAACTCGTTCTTCTGCCCGAGGAGGTCGCCTAATCGGCGGCGACCGGCCCGGCAGGTCGCCTCGTGCCCTTTCGTCACGCGCGTGAGGTCGGCGAGGCGCTCCTCGATGGCGGCGTTGATGTTGGCCAGCGCGAGGTCCTCCTCGTTCACGGGCTCCTCCTCCGCGGCGGCCGCGGCCTCATACCAGCCGTCCGCGGTCTCGTGCCAGCCGTCCGCGGCCGCCTCCACCATCTTTGCGTCCCCTTCCTTCTTCGCCGCCGCCTCGGCAGCGGCGCGGAGCGCGTCATCGTCGGCGACCCACCGCGCGTCCGAGCGCTCCTCCTCCGTCCGCGGGAACCTAGCCCGGGCGGCGAGGGAGAGCTTGGCCCACGTGGCCTGCAGGGTGCGCGGCATGGCGCCGGAGAAGGTGGAGGGGGAGAGGACGGCGAAGAGGGCGTGATGCGGTCTCTCTGGCCGACGCCGTCTTTTATAGCCGGCGGCCTGGCGGGAAACTTGGGCGCGAGCGCGCGCCAAAGGGCTTTTCGCGCGCGCGGGAACTTTCCCGCGCGTTCCACCGTCCACCATTGCTGTCCCGTCGAGGTCTGCCATGGCGCAGCGCCGTGCAAGGAAGACGAATCACGTGGCGCATGTTTGGATCGCAGCGTGCGACCCAAACGGACACGCGGACGCGGGCCGCTGTCCGCGTGTCCGGTCGGCCACCCAAACAGCCCAAACCGGACGGCCCAGCGCGTCCGTTTGGGTCGCGCGGTTGGAGATGCCCTAATGCATTGTAAGAATCTGACCGGGCCAAAGAGTTCAGAAGAAGCATATTTTAAAGAAACCATACAACGATCAAAAGAGAACGAAATTGCAGCAAACCCCAGAAAAAAACACAAGAAGGCCGAGCTTCATCTTGCTCGATTGGATCAGCACTCTAGAACCAAAGCCACACAGCGCATCGGACAAACGGAAGACGCGACCCGAATTTACAAACTCCAGGAGAAATCCACTCAGGGTCATTGAAGAATACGAAAACGGTCATCAGCTCTTGCCCCGTTCAGAGTTCAGACGCGCTGCCGCGAACGAAGTTTACCACCACCCAATCACCACATATAGGCGATGAAGTGAACCTGACCAATAAATCTCGAGGGGAAGGGACATTACTTTCGCTTGGCAGAGTACTTGTACTGCCTGAATAGACAGCGCAACACGTATCTGTGTCGCAACACGAGGGGGAATATTATTCCCAAAACATCAGAAGCCGGATACATGGCGACACAAGCTTTTATCCTGACGCACGTTTTTATTGTAGACAATGTTGGGCCTCTAAAAGCAGAGGTTTATAGAACATCAGCAAGTTTCCCTTAATTAAATCATACAAGGTTATCGAACTCAGAGAGGTAGAGGTCAAAGATATCCCTCTCAATCAACCCTGCAATTAAGATACAAGAAGTCTCTTCTATCCCAACACACCTAATACACTTATCAGATGTATAGGTACACTAGTTCGGCGAAGAGATAGTGAAATACAAGTAATATGGATGATTGTAAGTAGTAATTGCAATCTGAAATAAAAATGGCAGCAAGCGAACATGGAGCAGAACTTGTTGGAAACGGTGTTTCAAGCTTAGAAACAATGCCTAGGGATCATATTTTCACTAGTGGACACTCTCAACAATGATCACATAACTGAATAAACAAATGCTACTTTCTACACTCTCTTGATGGATAACAAACACCATTCATTGTGTAGGGCTACAAAAGCACACCTCTAGCCGGAGTAAACAAGCTCCACAACGTCCGGAGTTCATATTAAAGTAACATCTAGAGTGCATAATAAACCGTTGCAATTTAGACCGAGTACTAACATAGCATACACACTGTCAACAATAGCTATGAAAGGGAGAATAGATCGCATCAATACTATCATAGTAATAGTTAACTTCATAATCTACAAGAGATTACAATCATAATCTCCGCCAAGTACTACATGATGCACACACTGTCAACTTTACATCATGGAGGAGGAATAGACTACTTTAATAACATTACTAGAGTAGCACATAGATTAATAGTGATATAAAGCTCATGATCACATAAAGATCACACCATGGGAGAGAGAGATGAACCACATAGCTACCGGTAGAGCCCTCAGCCTCGGGGGAGAACTACTCCCTCCTCATCATGGGAGTCAGCAACGGCGATGAAGATGGTGATTGAGTCGATGGAGATGGCTTCCGGGGGCAATTCCCCATCCCGGCGACGTGCCGGAATAGAGATTCTGTCCCCCGAAACTTGTCTTCGCGATGGCGGCGGCTACGGAACTCTTCGTGGAATATCGTCGATTGTGTTAGGGTTTTCGAGACGGAAGAATATATAGGCGGAAGGGTGGCCTCGGAGGAGTCCCAGGGTTCCCTCACCACATGGCGGTGCGGCCAGGGTTGGGCCCGCGCCCCCCTATGGTGTGGGGCCCCCTTGGCCCCCTCCGGCCCTTCTCTGGCTCTCCGGGTCCGTCTCGGCAAAATATTTACTTCCGTCTTCGTGGGGTCTGATTCCGAGAATATTTTCCGTGTAAAATTTCTGAAACCAAAAACAGCAGAAAACAGGAACTGGCACTTCGGCATCTTTTTAATAGGTTAGTTCCGGAAAATGCATAAAAACGATATAAAGTGTATATAAAACATGTGAGTATTGTCATAAAACTAGCATGGAACATAAGAAATTATAGATACGTTTGAGACGTATCACATACAAGGAAGTGTACAACGAGCTCGAGAGGCTATTCGACGGGTGCGAAGTAAATCACATCAGCAGGCTCAGCAACGATGAAGCCGATGTTATCGCAAATATTGGGTCGCAATGTCTAGCGATTCCACCTAGCGTGTTTTTGGAGGAGATAGCTGGAAGATCAATCAAGGCGAAGAAACAGCAGAAGAAGGAGAAGGAAGAGAAATCCTCGAGAGCTAAAATAGTACCATTGGAAGAAGAGGAGGAACCAGACGTAATAATGATGGTACAAATTCCTTGGATGCAGGCATACATAGCATACATCTTAAGGAAAGAATTACCCGACGATCCAGTTAAAGCAAGGCGAGTTATCAGACGTTCTAAAGCCTTTACTGTGGTCAAAGGGGAGCTATACAAATGAAGTATCTCGGGAGTACTGCAGAGATGCGTCACACCCGAAGAAGGAAGACTTATCCTGAAAGATGTACATGAAGGAGCGTGCGGGCATCACGCAAGCAGTCGAGCTATAGCAGCCAAGGTTTTTAGAGCAGGGTTTTATTTTCTAACAACAATCGAGGATACAAAAGACATAGTGCGTACTTGCGATGCGTGCCAAAGGTTTGCCGCAAAACCTCACTCTCCGGCAGCAGAACTGATACCAATACCGCTGTCATGGCCCTTTGCTCAATGGGGTCTGGATATGGTGGGAAAGTTACACAAGGCTTGGCCAGGAGGATACAAGTATATGCTCGTAGCTTTCGACAAGTTTACAAAGTGGATAGAAGAAAAACTGATAAACTCACCAGATGCAGCATCCGCAGTCAAATTCGTTAAGAGTATTGTTTTTCGGTTCGGAGTCCCTCATAGGACAATGGCAACTATTTCACATCCAAGGAATTCAATGCATGTTGCGCAGAATTAGGCCAATGGTCAAGTCGAGAAAGCAAACGGCATCATCTGTAACGGAATCAAGAAACGTCTGCTCACACCATAGGAAAAAACTCGACAGACCTGGCTAGAAGAACTGCCTAGCATGTTATGGAGTATTCGAACAACACCAAATACAACGACATAGGAAACTCCGTTTTTCCTGGTCCATGGAGCTGAGGCAGTGCTGCCGATAGAAATAGAACACAACTCTCCGAGAGTGGCGGAATATGACGAAGAAACTTCAAGAAAGGCATTGGAGGACGATGTCGATGCGCTCGACGAAGCTCGAGATGAAGTACTATCACGAGTCACCAAGTACCAGCAAGATTTGAAAAACTACCACAGTCGATGTTTGCGACCAAGATCCTTCCAGGTAGGCGACTTAGTCCTTCGGCTTACGCAAGATAGCCACGAGAAATTCGAGTCGCCATGGATTGGCCCGTACATCGTCACAGAAGTAATCGAAGGAGGAGCATACAGAATAAAGGACAAGAAGACAGGAATCGCCGAGCCAAATCCCTGGAACGTGCCGCAACTCAGGTGTTTTTACACCTGAAGTCGAAATATGGTCCTTCTTTGTAAACATACAATGTACTGAAACGCCCGCGAGTTTTCAGACGCACTCTTTTCCTTTCAGGGCACCGAGTGTGGCTGAAAGGTTTTTAATGAGGCGGGCTCACGGTGCTGCAATATAATAAAGATATTGGTGATATACATCTTTTTTCGTCGACAGGCTCGGGGGCTCACAACCCGCAGTAACAATATATATAATCTTCCGCAAAAATAGTTATTTGTCATGGTGCAAGAATATTTTGCAAGACAATAAAGATAACAACATAAGCTACCAACATAGCTCGGGGGCTCGAAGGAAGAGGCAACATACAAGTTGTTTTACAATATACATAGAACTTACAATGTAGCAGATCCTCAAAAAGAAAAAAAAATCGACAAGTGAAAAAATAGAACTTTCAGTGATCACCTAATATATCGTCTATGTTTGCAGTACTAAGGCTATGTTCATCATAGCTACCCTTCACGAAGAATTTAGCATCTAGCCGAAGTAAATAATCCATCATCTCCACGGCTATAGGAGTCACAACACCAATGATTTTGTCAAGATTCCTCCTCCTTCTCCCTACCTTGGAACGATAATGTTCAATGACCTTGGTCATATCTAACTTTGGATAGCAGATCTGCAACAGAGTCAAAGCAAATTTGGCACCAGCAACAAGTTGAGCCTTTACAAATCCATGGATCTGAGGAGCATCCCTGAACTGATTCATCAATTCAGAAAGAGTTTCCGGCTGGGAGTTTCGAGGAAACATAGTATTGTAAACCAAGGCCAATGTTCTCGTGCAGAAGTCGAGGAAATCGCGAACTTGACCTGCGCGATCCTGAAATCTGACGATTTGTCGGGTACGTTCCGGCATGGCCCAAAAGTTAGAATCATGTTCCAATGCCAGTTTGAGAAGCACATTGGACCTAGCTTCAACACGTTGATCTTCGGCAGCAGTATCCAAAAAAGAACCTAGACGTCGGAAGTATTAGCGAGAGAAAGAAAACAAGAAGGAAAAAATGAATATGGTCAAACTCGGGAAGTGTACTGATACGTCTCCGACGTATCGATAATTTCTTATGTTCCATGCCATATTATTGATGATACCTACATGTTTTATGCATACTTTATGTCATATTTATGCATTTTCCGGCACTAACCTATTAACGAGATGCCGAAGAGCCGATTCTTTGTTTTCTGCTGTTTTTGGTTTCAGAAATCCTAGTAAGGAAATATTCTCGGAATTGGACGAAATCAACGCCCAGGGGCCTATTTTGCCACGAAGCTTCCAGAAGACCGAAGAGGAGACGAAGTGGGGCCACGAGCTGGTGACACAGTAGGGCGGCGCGGCCCAGCCCTTGGCCGCGCCGACCTAGCGTGTGGGGCCCCCGTGACGCCCCCTGACCTGCCCTTCTGCCTACATATAGTCTTCGTCGCGAAACCCCTAGTACCGAGAGCCACGATACGGAAAACCTTCCAGAGACGCCGCCACCGCCAATCCCATCTCGGGGGATTCAGGAGATCGCCTCCGGCACCCTGCCGGAGAGGGGAATCATCTCCCGGAGGACTCTTCACCGCCATGGTCGCCTCCGGAGTGATGAGTGAGTAGTTCACCCCTGGACTATGGGTCCATAGCAGTAGCTAGATGGTCGTCTTCTCCTAATTGTGCTTCATTGTCGGGTCTTGTGAGCTGCCTAACATGATCAAGATCATCTATCTGTAATATTATATGTTGTGTTTGTTGGGATCCGATGGATAGAGAATACTATGTTATGTTGATTATCAATTTATATCTATGTGTTGTTTATGATCTTGCATGCTCTCCGTTATTAGTAGAGGCTCTGGCCAAGTTTTTACTCTTAACTCCAAGAGGGAGTATTTATCCTCGATAGTGGGTTCATGCCTCCATTAAATCTGGGACAGTGACAGAAAGTTCTAAGGTTGTGGATGTGATGTTGCCACTAGGGATAAAACATTGATGCTATGTCCGAGGATGTAGTTATTGATTACATTACGCACCATACTTAATGCAATTGTCTGTTGTTTGCAACTTAATACTGGAAGGGGTTCGGATGATAACCTGAAGGTGGACTTTTTAGGCATAGATGCATGCTGGATAGCGGTCTATGTACTTTGTCGTAATGCCCAATTAAATCTCACTATACTCATCATATCATGTATGTGCATGGTCATGCCCTCTCTATTTGTCAATTGCCCAACTGTAATTTGTTCACCCAACATGCTATTTATCTTATGGGAGAGACACCTCTAGTGAACTGTGGACCCCGGTCCATTATTTTACATCGAATACAATCTACTTCAATACTTGTTCTACTTTTTTCTGCAAACAATCATCATCCACACTATACATCTAATCCTTTGTTACAGCAAGCCGGTGAGATTGACAACCTCACTGTTACGTTGGGACAAAGTGCTTTGGTTGTGTTGTGCAGGTTCCACGTTGGCGCCGAAATCCCTGGTGTTGCGCCGCACTACATCTCGCCGCCATCAATCTTCAACGTGCTTCTTGGCTCCTACTGGTTCGATAAACCTTGGTTTCTTACTGAGGGAAAACTTGCCGCTGTACGCATCACACCTTCCTCTTGGGGTTCCCAACGGTCGCGTGTTGTACGCGTATCAAGACTGTTTTCTGGCGCCGTTGCCGGGGAGATCAAGACACGCTGCAAGGGGAGTCTCCACTTCCAATCTCTTTACTTTGTTTTTGTCTTGCTTTATTTTATTTACTACTTTGTTTGCTGCATTATATCAAAATACAAAAAAAATTAGTTGCTAGCTTTACTTTATTTACCATCTTGTTTGCATACTCTATATCAAAAACACAAAAAAATAGTTACTTGCATTTGCTTTACTTATTTCAACATGTTTCCTTTTAATTTTACTGTAAAAGATATACCTGTGGGACAAGGGTCTATAATTGGAAGAGATAATATAGAAGAATTTTTCACCCATGTTAGTATGCATGAAGATCTTAAAGATACACCCCTTGCAAAAGCTGTCCCTACTTATGAAGATGCCTCTGTTGGTTTGGTACGCATGATGGAAGCTAGATTTATTAGTATCAACCCCATGATACAACACATGTTTCTTACACTTTCTGATATGGAGAGGGGAGAGAAAAGAGATTTTGTTCTAAAAGTCTTAGTGCGAGAATTTGCGGATATAGCTAAAGAAGCTAGAAAAGTTTTTAGTAAGCATGAGAGGCTTGGTATGATCACCGATTTTAAAAGAACACTTGAAAAGATTGATATGGATAGAATTAAGTATACTAATAATGTTAATGATGGTGGGGAGATTAAAGCACCAATACCATGTAAGCTCCTAGCGATGCATGAAGCTCTAGATGATAATTATGCTTGGCTTGTTCCTGAAAATTTGTTTGATGAGAGTAGCAAGCCCAAGACTAATAAAAAGGGAGCCGCTGAAACCTATGTATCCAAAATACCATGCATGGTTGAGAAAACTCCAAACCCCACTGTTAATGCATCATCTCTAGATAACACTTGATACACACTTTCTGCGCCTAGCTGAAAGGCGTTAAAGAAAAGCGCTTATGGGAGACAACCCATGCTTTTACTACAGTACTTTTATTTTATATTTGAGTCTTGGAAGTTGTTACTACTGTAGAAACCTCTCCTTATCTTAGTTTTGTGCATTGTTGTGCCAAGTAAAGTCTTTGATAGTAAGGTTCATACTAGATTTGGATTACTGCGCAGAAACAGATTTCTCTGCTGTCACGAATCTGGGTCTAATTCTCTGTAGGTAACTCAGAAAATTATGCCAATTTACGTGAGTGATCCTCAGATATGTACGCAACTTTCATTCAATTTGAGCATTTTCATTTGAGCAAGTCTGGTGCCTCAATAAAATTCGTCTTTACGAACTGTTCTGTTTTGACAGATTCTGCCTTTTATTTCACATTGCCTGTTTTGATATGCTCGATGGATTTTCTATTCCATTAACTTTCAGTAGCTTTGTGCAATGTCCAGAAGTGTAAACAATGATTATGTCACCTCTGAACATGTAAATTTTGATTGTGCACTAACCCTCTAATGAGTTGTTTTGAGTTTGGTGTGGAGAAAGTTTTCAAGGGTCAAGAGAGGAGGATGATTGACGAGGGATGACCTCGCCAATGCCTACGGATTGTAGACTTGGGTTTCGGAAGAGAGCGACGATGGAGATTCCGGGAGCGAGATTAGGCACACGACGTACCCAGCTTCGGGTCCCCTCGGTGGAGGATTCCTACGTGCTGCTAGCAATCCAGTATATGGTCATAGATGTGTTTACAAGGTGCCGCCGTAGGCGGAGATATGCTGTCTATCTATTGTCTATATGTTGGCCTCCCTATTTCGGGTGCCCTGGCTAGCTTTATATATGCAACCAGCCTAGGGTTTTACAAGAGTCCTAGTCGACTACTTCTTCGGGTTGCCTTGTTGGGCTTTCTCCATATTGGGTCTTCTCCATATTGGGCCGAGCCAGGTATACTAATAATGGATACCCGAAGGGTATGCCCATGTCAATGATACAATATGATCAAGAAGAGTGAAAGCTCTAAGCTTGGGGATGCCCCGGTGGTTCACCCCTGCATATTTCAAGAAGACTCAAGCGTCTAAGCTTGGGGATGCCCAAGGCATACCCTTCTTCATCGACAACATTATCAGGTTCCTCTAGTGAAACTATATTTTTATTCCATCACATCTTATGCACTTTGCTTGGAGCGTCTGTTTGTTTTTGTTTTTGTTTTGTTTGAATAAAATGGATCCTAGCATTCATTGTGTGGGAGAGAGACACGCTCCGCTGTTGCATATGGACAAATATGTCCTTAGGCTTTACTCATAATATTCATGGCGAAGGTTGAATCTTCTTCATTAAATTGTTATATGGTTGGAATCGGGAAATGCTACATGTAGTAATTGATAAAATATCTTGGATAATTTGATACTTGGCAATTGTTGTGCTCATGTTTAAGCTCTTGCATCATATGCTCTGTACTTATTAATGAAGGAATACATAGAGCTTGCTAAAATTTGGTTTGCATAATTGGTCTCTCTAAGGTCTAGATAATTTCTAGTATTGGGTTGAACAACAAGGAAGACGGTGTAGAGTCTTATAATGTTTACAATATGTCTTTTATGTGAGTTTTGCTGCACCGGTTCATCCTTGTGTTTGTTTCAAATAACCTTGCTAGCCTAAAACCTTGTATCGAGAGGGAATACTTCTCATGCATCCAAAATACTTGAGCCAACCACTATGCCATTTGTGTCCACCATACCTACCTACTACATGGTATTTCTCCGCCATTCCAAAGTAAATTGCTTGAGTGCTACCTTTAAAATTTCTATTCTCTACCTTTACAATATATAGCTCATGGGACAAATAGCCTAAAAACTATTGTGGTATTGAATATGTACTTATGCACTTTATCTCTTATTAAGTTGCTTGTTGTGCGATAACCATGTTCCTGGGGACGCCATCAACTACTCTTTGTTGAATATCATGTGAGTTGCTATGCATGTCCGTCTTGTCTGAAGTAAGGGAGATTTACCACTCATTTAATGGTTAGAGCATGCATAATGTTAGAGAAGAACATTGGGCCGCTAACTAAAGCCATGATCCATGGTGGAAGTTTCAGTTTTGGACAAATATCCTCAATCTCATATGAGAAAATTAATTGTTGCTAAATGCTTATGCATTAAAGAGGAGTCCATTATCTGTTGTCTATGTTGTCCCGGTATGGATGTCTAAGTTGAGAATAATCAAAAGCGAGAAATCCGATGCGAGCTTTCTCCTTAGACCTTTGTACAGGCGGCATAGAGGTACCCCTTTGTGACACTTGGTTAAAACATGTGTATTGCGATGATAATCCCGGTAATCCGAGGTAATTAGGACAAGGTGCGGGCACTATTAGTATACTATGCATGAGGCTTGCAACTTGTAAGATATAATTTACATGATACATATGCTTTATTACTACCGTTGACAAAATTGTTTCTTGTTTTCAAAAACCAAAGCTCTAGCACAAATATAGCAATCAATGCTTCCCTCTGCGAAGGGCCATTCTTTTACTTTTATGTTGAGTCAGTTCACCTATTTCTCCCCACCTCAAGAAGCAAACACTTGTGTGAACTGTGCATTGATTCCTACATACTTGCATATTGCACTTGTTATATTACTTTCCATTGACAATATCCATGAGATATACATGTTATAAGTTGAAAGCAACCGCTGAAACTTAATCTTCCTTTGTGTTGCTTCAATACCTTTACTTTGAATTGTTGCTTTATGAGTTAACTCTTATGCAAGACTTATGCTTGTCTTGAAAGTACTATTCATGAAAAATCTTTGCTTTATGATTCATTTGTTTACTCATGTCATTACTATTGTTTTGATCGCTGCATTCATTACATATGCTTACAATAGTATGATCGAGGTTATGATGGCATGTCACTCCAGAAATTATCTTTGTTATCGTTTACCTGCTCGGGACGAGCAGAAACTAAGCTTGGGGATGCTGATACGTCTCCGACGTATAGATAATTTCTTATGTTCCATGCCACATTATTGATGATACCTACATGTTTTATGCATACTTTATGTCATATTTATGCATTTTCCGGCACTAACCTATTAACGAGATGCCGAAGAGCCAGTTGCTGTTTTCTGCTGTTTTTGGTTTCAGAAATCCTAGTAAGGAAATATTCTCGGAATTGGACGAAATCAACGCCCATGGGCCTATTTTGCCACGAAGCTTCCAGAAGACCGAAGAGGAGACGAAGTGGGGCCACGAGCTGGCGACACAGCAGGGCGGCGCGGCCAAGCCCTTGGCCTCGCCGACCTAGCGTGTGGGGCCCCCGTGGCGCCCCCTGACCTGCCCTTCCGCCTACATATAGTCTTCGTCGCGAAACCCCCAGTACCGAGAGCCACGATACAGAAAACCTTCCAGAGACGCCGCCGCCGCCAATCCCATCTCGGGGGATTCAGGAGATCGCCTCCGGCACCCTGCCGGAGAGGGGAATCATCTCCCGGAGGACTCTTCACCGCCATGGTCGCCTCCGGAGTGATGAGTGAGTAGTTCACCCCTGGACTATGGGTCCATAGCAGTAGCTAGATGGTCGTCTTCTCCTAATTGTGCTTCATTGTCGGGTCTTGTGAGCTGCCTAACATGATCAAGATCATCTATCTGTAATGCTATATGTTGTGTTTGTTGGGATCCGATGGATAGAGAATACTATGTTATGTTGATTATCAATTTATATCTATGTGTTGTTTATGATCTTGCATGCTCTCCGTTATTAGTAGAGGCTCTGGCCAAGTTTTTACTCTTAACTCCAAGAGGGAGTATTTATGCTCGATAGTGGGTTCATGCCTCCATTAAATCTGGGACAGTGACAGAAAGTTCTAAGGTTGTGGATGTGCTGTTGCCACTAGGGATAAAACATTGATGCTATGTCCGAGGATGTAGTTATTGATTACATTACGCACCATACTTAATGCAATTGTCTGTTGTTTGCAACTTAATACTGGAAGGGGTTCGGATGATAACCTGAAGGTGGACTTTTTAGGCATAGATGCATGCTGGATAGCGGTCTATGTTCTTTGTCGTAATGCCCAATTAAATCTCACTATACTCATCATATCATGTATGTGCATGGTCATGCCCTCTCTATTTGTCAATTGCCCAACTGTAATTTGTTCACCCAACATGCTATTTATCTTATGGGAGAGACACCTCTAGTGAACTGTGGACCCCGGTCCATTCTTTTACATCGAATACAATCTACTGCAATACTTGTTCTACTGTTTTCTGCAAACAATCATCATCCACACTATACATCTAATCCTTTGTTACAGCAAGCCGGTGAGATTGACAACCTCACTGTTACGTTGGGACAAAGTGCTTTGGTTGTGTTGTGCAGGTTCCACGTTGGCGCCGGAATCCCTGGTGTTGCGCCGCACTACATCTCGCCGCCATCAACCTTCAACGTGCTTCTTGGCTCCTACTGGTTCGATAAACCTTGGTTTCTTACTGAGGGAAAACTTGCCGCTGTACGCATCACACCTTCCTCTTGGGGTTCCCAACAGTCGCGTGCTGTACGCGTATCATGTACCCGCCATATCCAAGCTGGAGTCATTCATCAGTCGAAGCATATAATCTTCTCGTGCAGCAGCCTTTGTAGCCTCAGTAACCGCGACTTCCTTTAGTGCTAAGGCTTCTTGAGCCTGTTGAAGGGCAAGTTTTTCCTTCTCAGAGGATCTTCGAGACTGTTCCATTATTACAAGAGCTTGTTTCTTCATCAACTGAAGCTGCTGTCGAAGTTCGTTCAAGTCTTCCATCTGACCAGCACTCGAAGAACTTTCGATAAACTCGTCAAGGAAGTTTTTCTCGAGTAGGATGTGGCCGGTAACGCATCCGAAGGACGAGGCACCACTATATAGTTGTCAAAAATCAACTGGAGAGGAAAAAATTTCGATATCAATAACTTGGCAAGATAGCTTTTCATTGATTCATTCAGATGTTTACATGGGCATTACAAATAAAGGTTCCTAGTAAACCAATGGTCAGCTGTCGACAAAGCTACTACGGAGACAATGAAAAAAGAAAACGAACAAAACAAAAGACAAAGGACAAGACGGTCTACTTGACCTCCGGCTTTGTCGAGCTAGGGGAAGGAGTTGGTTTGCATCTAAGGAAGGAGAGGATCTTCTTCGACTTCGGCTTGGCAGCTTTAATCAAAGATTGTCTCCTCTTCGTCTCCATCTTCTTGACGTCGCCAACCTTCGTCCAGTCGACATCTTGTTGGCTTTCGGCAACCGAAGCAAGGGTGCCTTCCACGCCAATCTTCAAGCCCTCTTGCCGGAGACCTAGCCCAAGATCTTCTTCAGGGATGAAGTGCTTGGCCAGTGCAACGAAGGTGTCGGGCTGTTCTTTCTTCGCGAAGAAGTAGGGAAACAGCTGAGAAACTGCTGACTTGGCATCAACAATGCTTTGGCGTACTTCGTCTCCATGAATTTCAAGGAGAGAAAGCGCGTCAAGAAGGCGATCATCTTCAGGATTCTCAAGATCAAAATCTTGATGCATCTTCCCTGTTGAAGACAAACCTCGGGTTGTCAACAAATGCAAAAGCAAGAGTTCACGAAGAAACAAGATAGTTGAGGCACTTACTAACGAAGCGCCGATTTTGCGACTCCAACCGGGCGATGATCCCTTCCTCCCGAGCAGATTGTTGCGATATGCTCTCGCTCAAGGAATTTTCTGCATCATGAAGTCTTTTTCGAAGACCCTCGACAGCAGCAGCATCTGATTCAGCCTTATCGTGAGCTTTTTCGCTTTGCTCCAACTTGAGGGCAAGAACATCAACGCGCTTATTAGCCTCAGAAAGGGCCTCTAGTAAAATAAAGGATGACAAATGTTATGACAAAATAGAAGAGGAGAATCTACTCAATGAAAAGAAGCAAGAAAAGAATACCTTCCAGTTTATGAGTGATGACCCACAAGTATAGGGGGTGTATCGCAGTATCTTCGATAAGTAAGAGTGTCGAACCCAACGAGGAGCAGAAGGTGTTGACAAGCAGTTTCGATGAAGGATTCACTGTAAATGCTCACAGACAAGTATTCAGGGGGTTTTGATGTAGCAGTTGAATAAAGTACGAGTAAATAAAGTGCAAGAGTAACAATTGCAGCGAGTGGCCCAATCCTTTTTAGCACAAAGGACAAGCCAGTTTGTTTACTTATAATGACCAAACGTTCTCGAGGACACACGGGATTTTAGTCTAGTGCTTTCGCTACATACGGCTAATTAATCTTCATTGTTTTGATAAGTGTTGTGTGGGTGAACCTGTGCTAATGTACCGCCCTTCCTAGGACTAATACATACTTGTGATTATACCCCTTGCAAGCATCCGCAACTACAAGAAAGTAATTAAGAATAAATCTAACCACAGCCTTAAACTCTGAGATCCTGCTATCCCTCCTGCATCGATATACCAACGGGGGTTTAGGTTTCTGTCACTCCGGCAACCCCGCAATTGGCAAACGAGTACAAGATGCATTCCCCTAGGCCCATAAAGGTGAAGTGTCGTGTAGCGACGTTCACACGACACCACTAGAAGAATAACACCACAACTTAAATATCATAACATTGAATATTACTCAACCATACTTCACTACTAACATTTAGACTTCACCCATGTCCTCAAGAACTAAACGAACTACTCACGAGACATCATATGGAACATGATCAGAGGTGATATGATGATGAATAACAATCTGAACATAAACCTTGGTTCAACGGTTTCACTCAATAGCATCAATAACAAGTAGAAATCAATACCGGGAGAGTTTCCCCTATCAAACAATCAAGATCCAACCCAAATTGCTACGGCGGTGACGATGTCCAGCGGTGGAGACGGCGGTGATGATGGTGGAGATGATGATGATGGTGATGGAGATGATGTCCAACTCGATGGCGGTGACGATTGATGTCTACGGGACTTCTATTCTTGTAGACAGTGTTGGGCCTCCAAGAGCAGAGGTTTGTAGAACAGCAGCAAGTTTCCCTTAAGTGGATCACCCAAGGTTTATCGATCTCAGGGAGGAAGTGGTCAAAGATATCCCTCTCAAGCAACCCTGCAACCACAAAGCAAGAAGTCTCTTGTGTCCCCAACACACCTAATAGGTGCACTAGTTCGGCGAAGAGATAGTGAAATACAGGTGGTATGAATAAGTATGAGCAATAGCAACGGCACCAGAAAAGTGCTTGCTGGCGTGTAGTTGATGGTGGTAATATTGCAGCAAGAGAAACGTTAAAGAAACAAGAAACAAGTAGCGATAGCAGTATTTAGGAACAAGGCCTAGGGATCATACTTTCACTAGTGGACACTCTCAATATTGATCACATAACAGAATAAATAGATAGATGCTAGACTCTACACCCTCTTGTTGGATGATGAACACCACTAACTGTGTAGGATTACACGAACCCTCAATGCCGGAGTTAACAAGCTCCACAATATTCGATGTTCATATTTAAATAACCTTAGAGTGCAAGATAGATCAACATAACCAAACCAAGTACTAACATAGCGTGCACACTGTCACCTTCACGCTACCAAAGGAGGCATAGATCACATCAATACCATCATAGCAATAGTTAACTTCATAATCTACAAGAGATCACAATCATAGCCTACGCCAAGTACTAACACGATGCACACACTGTCACCATTACACCGTGTAGGAGGAATAAACTACTTTAATAACATCACTAGAGTAGCACATAGATAAATTGTGATACAAAACACATTGCAATCATAAAGAGATATAAATAAGCACTTCACTATGCCATTCATAACAGTGAATAAGTATTCTGTGAAATATAGCCTAAGAGACCCACACGGTGCACACACTGTCACCTTTACACACGTGGGACAAGGAGTCTCCGGAGATCACATAAGTAAAATCCACTTGACTAGCATAATGACATCTAGATTACAAGCATAATCATATGAATCTCAATCATGTAAGGCAGCTCATGAGATTATTGTATTGAAGTACATAGGAGAGAGATTAACCACATAGCTACCGGTACAGCCCTGAGCCTCGATGGAGAACTACTCCCTCCTCATGGGAGACAGCAGCGTTGATGAAGATGGCGGTGGTGTCGATGGATAAGCCTTCCGGGGGCACTTCCCCGTCCCGGCGGCGTGCCGGAACAGAGACTCCTGTCCCCCAGATCTTGGCTTCGCGATGGCGGCGGCTCTGGATGGTTTCTCGTACCGTGGCTTTTCCGTCTCGATGTTTTAGGTCAGGGACCTTTTTATAGGCGAAGAGGCGGAGTCGGAGGGGCGACGAGGCGATGACACAATAGGGGGGCGCGGCCCAGGCCCTGGCCGCGCCACCCTGTCATCTGGGGCCCCTGTGGCCCCCCTCTGGCGGCTCTCGGGTGTTCTGGATGCTTCCGGGGAGACTAAGATGCTGGGCGTTGATTTCGTCCAATTCCGAGAATATTTACTTACTAGTATTGCTGAAACCACACACAGCAGAAACAGAACTGGCACTTCGGCATCTCGTCAATAGGTTAGTTCCGGAAAACGCATAAATATGACATAAAGTGTGCATAAAACATGTAGATATCATCAATAATGTGGCATGGAACATAAGAAATTATCGATACGTCGGAGACGTATCAGCATCCCCAAGCTTAGTTTCTGCTCGTCTCGAGCAGGTAAAGGATAAACAAAGATAATTTCTGGAGTGACATGCCATCATAACCTTGATCATACTATTGTAAGCATATGTAGTGAATGCAGCGATCAAAACAATGTATATGACATGAGTAAACAACTGAACCATATAGCAAAGACTTTTCATGAATAGTACTTTCAAGACAAGCATCAATAAGTCTTGCATAAGAGTTAACTCATAAAGCAATAATTCAAAGTAGAGGTATTGAAGCAACACAAAGGAAGATTAAGTTTCAGCGGTTGCTTTCAACTTATAACATGTATATCTCATGGATATTGTCAACATAGAGTAATATAACAAGCGCAATATGCAAGTATGTAGGAATCAATGCACAGTTCACACAAGTGTTTGCTTCTTGAGGTGGAGAGAAATAGGTGAACTGACTCAACAATAAAAGTAAAAGAAAGGTCCTTCAAAGAGGAAAGCATCGATTGCTATATTTGTGCTAGAGCTTTGATTTTGAAAACAAGAAACAATTTTGTCAACGGTAGTAATAAAGCATATGTGTTATGTAAATTATATCTTACAAGTTGCAAGCCTCATGCATAGTATACTAATAGTGCCCGCACCTTGTCCTAATTAGCTCGGATTACCTGGATTATCATCGCAATGCACATGTTTTAACCAAGTGTCACAAAGGGGTACCTCTATGCCGCCTGTACAAAGGTCTAAGGAGAAAGCTCGCATTGGATTTCTCGCTATTGATTATTCTCAACTTAGACATCCATACCGGGACAACATAGACAACAGGTAATGGACTCCTCTTTTATGCATAATCATGTAGCAACAATTAATTTTCTCATATGAGATTGAGGATGTTTGTCCAAAACTGAAACTTCCACCATGGATCATGGCTTTAGTTAGCGGCCCAATGTTCTTCTCTAACATTATGCAATGCTCTAACCATTTTAGCGGTAAATCTCCCTTACTTCAGACAAGACGGACATGCATAGCAACTCACATGATATTCAACAAAGAGTAGTTGATGGCGTCCCCAGGAACATGGTTATCGCACAACAAGCAACTTAATAAGAGATAAAGTGCATAAGTACATATTCAATACCACAATAGTTTTTAGGCTATTTGTCCCATGAGCTATATATTGCAAAGGTGAAGGATAGAAATTTTAAAGGTAGCACTCAAGCAATTTACTTTGGAATGGCGGAGAAATACCATGTAGTAGGTAGGTATGGTGGACACAAATGGCATAGTGGTTGGCTCAAGGATTTGGATGCATGAGAAGTATTCCCTCTCGATACAAGGTTTAGGCTAGCAAGGTTTATTTGAAACAAACACAAGGATGAAGCAGTGCAGCAAAACTCACATAAAAGACATATTGTAAACATTATAAGACTCTACACCGTCTTCCTTGTTGTTCAAACTCAATACTAGAAATTATCAAGACCTTAGAGAGACCAATTATGCAAACCAAATTTTAGCAAGCTCTATGTATTTCTTCATTAATAGGTGCAAAGTATATGATGCAAGAGCTTAAACATGAGCACAACAATTGCCAAGTATCAAATTATCCAAGACATTTAAGCAATTACTACATGTAGCATTTTCCAATTCCAACCATATAACAATTAACGAAGCAGTTTCAACCTTCGCCATGAAAATTAAGAGCTAAGAAAACATGTGTTCATACGAACCAGCGGAGCGTGTCTCTCTCCCACACAAGCATTTATTCAAACAAAAACAAAAATATACAGACGCTCCAAGTAAAGTACATAAGATGTGACCGAATAAAAATATAGTTTCAAGAGAAGGAACCTGATAATTTGTCGATGAAAAAGGGGATGCCTTGGGCATCCCCAAGCTTAGATGCTTGAGTCTTCTTGAAATATGCAGGGATGAACCACTGGGGCATCCCCAAGCTTAGAGCTTTCACTCTCCTTGATCATATTGTATCATCCTCCTCTCTTGACCCTTGAAAACTTCCTTCACACCAAACTCGAAACAAACTCATTAGAGGGTTAGTGCATAATCTAAAACTCACATGTTCAGAGGTGACACAATCATTCTTAACACTTCTGGACATTGCACAAAGCTACTGAAAGTCAATGGAATCGAAATATCCATCGAACATATCAAAACGGGCAATGCGAAATAAAAGGCAGAATCTGTCAAAAACAGAACAGTTCGTATTGACGAATTTTATTGAGGCACCAGACTTGCTCAAATTAAAATTCTCAAATTGAATGAAAGTTGCGTACATATCTGAGGATCACTCACGTAAATTGGCATAATTTTCTGAGTTGCCTACAGAGAATTTTTCCCAGATTCGTGACAGCAAAGAAATCTGTTTCTGCGCAGTAATCCAAATCTAGTATGAACCTTACTATCAACGACTTTACTTGGCACAACAAAACACAAAAATAAGATAAGGAGAGGTTGCTACAGTAGTAACAACTTCCAATACACAAATATAAAACAAAGGTACTGTAGCAAAATAAACACATGGGTTATCTCCCAAGAAGTTCTTTCTTTATAGCCATTAAGATGGGCTCAGCAGTTTTAATGATGCACTCGCAAGAAATAGTATTTGAAGCAAAAGAGAGCATCAAGAAGCAAATTCAAAACACATTTAAGTCTAACATGCCTCCTATGCATAGGAATCTTGTACATAAACAAGTTCATGAAGAGCAAAGTAACAAGCATAGGAAGATAAAACAAGTGTAGCTTCAAAAATTTCAGCACATAGAGAGGTGTTTTAGTAACATGAAAATTTCTACAACCATATTTTCCTCTCTCATAATAACTTTCAGTATTATCATGAGCAAACTCAACAATATAACTATCACATAAAGCATTCTTATCATGAGTCTCATGCATAAAATTATTACTCTCCACATAAGCATAGTCAATTTTATTAGTAGTAGTGGGAGCAAATTCAACAAAGTAGCTATCATTATTATTCTCATCATCAAATATAGGAGGCATATTGTAATCATAATCAAATTTATCCTCCATAACAGGCGGCACCAAAAGGCTACTATCATTGTAATCATCATAAATAGGAGGCAAAGTATCATCAAAGTAAATTTTCTCCTCAATTCTTGGGGGACTAAAAATATCATGCTCATCAAAGCCAGCTTCCCCAAGCTTAGAATTTTCCATAGCATTAGCAACAATAGTGTTCAAAGCATTCATATTAATAACATTCCCATTAGCATGCATATAAAGTTCCATGGGTTTTTTAATTCTCTCTTCAAACACATCATGTCCTAATTCAAGATAAAGTTCATAAAGCTCTCTCATATTTTTGTTGTTTTCCATTATGCCAAACTAGTGTTAAACAAGAAACAAAAAGATGCAATTGCAGGATCTAAAGGAAATAGCTTCGAGCACAAACACAATGGCGCCAGAAAAGTACTGTTACCTGGAACCGGAGTATGAGTGCCTTTTACCTTTCCTCCCCGGCAACGGCGCCAGAAAAGTGCTTGATGTCTACGGGACTTCTATTCTTGTAGACAGTGTTGGGCCTCCAAGAGCAGAGGTTTGTAGAATAGCAGCAAGTTTCCCTTAAGTGGATCACCCAAGGTTTATCGATCTCAGGGAGGAAGAGGTCAAAGATATCCCTCTCAAGCAACCCTGCAACCACAAAGCAAGAAGTCTCTTGTGTCCCCAACACACCTAATAGGTGCACTAGTTCGGCGAAGAGATAGTGAAATACAGGTGGTATGAATAAGTATGAGCAGTAGCAACGGCACCAGAAAAGTGCTTGCTGGCGTGTAGTTGATGGTGGTAATATTGCAGGCAGTAGAAACGCAGTAAAACAGTAAACAAGCAGCGATAGCAGTATTTAGGAACAAGGCCTAGGGATCATACTTTCACTAGTGGACACTCTCAATATTGATCACATAACAGAATAAATAGATAGATGCTAGACTCTACACCCTCTTGTTGGATGATGAACACCACTAACTGTGTAGGATTACACGAACCCTCAATGCCGGAGTTAACAAGCTCCACAATATTCGATGTTCATATTTAAATAACCTTAGAGTGCAAGATAGATCAACATAACCAAACCAAGTACTAACATAGCATGCACACTGTCACCTTCACGCTACGAAAGGAGGCATAGATCACATCAATACCATCATAGCAATAGTTAACTTCATAATCTACAAGAGATCACAATCATAGCCTACGCCAAGTACTAACACGATGCACACACTGTCACCATTACACCGTGCAGGAGGAATAAACTACTTTAATAACATCACTAGAGTAGCACATAGATAAATTGTTATACAAAACACATTGCAATCATAAAGAGATATAAATAAGCACTTCACTATGCCATTCATAACAGTGAATAAGTATTCTGTGAAATATAGCCTAAGAGACCCACACGGTGCACACACTGTCACCTTTACACACGTGGAACAAGGAGTCTCCGGAGATCACATAATTAAAATCCACTTGACTAGCATAATGACATCTAGATTACAAGCATAATCATATGAATCTCAATCATGTAAGGAAGCTCATGAGATTATTGTATTGAAGTACATAGGAGAGAGATTAACCACATAGCTACCGGTACAGCCCTGAGCCTCGATGGAGAACTACTCCCTCCTCATGGGAGACAACAGCGTTGATGAAGATGGCGGTGGTGTCGATGGAGAAGCCTTCCGGGGGCACTTCCCCGTCCCGGCGGCGTGCCGGAACAGAGACTCCTGTCCCCCAGATCTTGGCTTCGCGATGGCGGCGGCTCTGGATGGTTTCTTGTACCGTGGCTTTTCCGTCTCGATGTTTTAGGTCAGGGACCTTTTTATAGGCGAAGAGGCGGAGTCGGAGGGGCGACGAGGCGATGACACAATAGGGGGGCGCGGCCCAGGCCCTGGCCGCGCCACCCTGTCATCTGGGGCCCCTGTGGCCCCCCTCTGGCGGCTCTCGGGTGTTCTGGATGCTTCCGGGGATTCTAAGATGCTGGGCGTTGATTTCGTCCAATTCCGAGAATATTTCCTTACTAGGATTTCTGAAACCAAAAACAGCAGAAAACAGGAACTGGCACTTCGGCATCTCGTCAATAGGTTAGTTCCGGAAAACGCATAAATATGACATAAAGTGTGCATAAAACATGTAGATATCATCAATAATGTGGCATGGAACATAAGAAATTATCGATACGTCGGAGACGTATCAACGATGGCGTCGATTTCCCCCTCCCGGAGGGAATTTCCCCGGCGGATCTCAGCCCGCCGGAGAGCTCTTTTCTCTCTGGTGTTCTCCGCCCCGCAGAGGCGGCTGTAACTCTTCGCGAGGTAACCTCTGTGGCTTAGGTCTTCGGGACGAAGGATTTTGCGAAGAAAAGGAGGCGAGAGGGGCTGTGGGCCCCCTCCTCACCAGGCGGCGCGGCCAGGCCATGGGCCTCGCCGGCCTGTGGTCTGGGCCCACCTTGGGTCCCCTCGACTCCCCCTTCTGGCTTCCTTCGTCATCTGGAAAAATAGGATTTTTGGTATAATTTCCTTCCACAGTTGATCTTCCGAAATATTGCGTTCTGACGGTGCTTTTTCCAGCAGAATCCTGGCTCCGGTGCTCGATCCTCCAATAATGATGAAACATGCAAAATAGATGAAATAACATAAGTATTATGTCCAAATATGAAATATATCAATGAATAGCAGCAAATTATGATACAAAATAGTGATGCAAATTGGACGTATCAACTCCCCCCAAGCTTAGACTTCGCTTGTCCCCAAGCGAAACTGAACTCAGTAAACAGGACCACATGTTTATGGAGTGAAGAGTCGATAAATAAAATACGGACAAGAAGCATCATATTCATTCACACAAGAAATTCTAGTAAACAACTTCCTCATATGACTCAACTTGAAACAAGTATAAGGTAATCACAAATAAAGGTGCATAAGAAATCATATTTGGTGATGGCAAACTTCGTTCTTGGTCAGAGAACAATTAACAGGTTATATTTATCTATTGAGCAGCGCTCTCATGTTAAAGTTTATATTGCACACTTGCATACTCAATCATAATAGTCTCCTCATGATCATTGATAACTTGCAAAGCTATATTCATTCAGATAAAACTTGTACTAAACAAGGAAGAATAAAAGACATGATGAAGCAAATCACAATATAAAGGTTTGATCACAACTACTCAAATGCTTGCTTGAGATGGAGGGAAATAGGTTTACTGACTCAACCTAAAGTAAAAAACAGGCCCTTCGCAGAGGGAAGCAGGGATTAAATCATGTGCTAGAGCTTTTTCAGTTTTGAAATCATATAAAGAGAATAAAAGTAATATTTTGAGAGGTGTTTGTTGTTGTCAACGACTGGTAGCGGGTACTCTAACCCCCTTGCCAGACAAACCTTCAAAGAGCGGCTCCCATTTTATTTTTATTTTGTGTGGCACTCCTTCCAACCTTTCTTTCACAAACCATGGCTAACCGAATCCTCGGGTGCCTGCCAACAATCTCATACCATGAAGGAGTGCCTTTTTATTTTAGTTTTATTATGATGACACTCCCCCAACCTTTGCTTACACAAGCCATGGCTAACCGAATCCTTCGGGTGCCGTCCATCAATCACATACCATGGAGGAGTGTCTATTTAGTTTAATTAATTTGGGACTGGGAATCCCATTGCCAGCTCTTTTTGCAAAATTATTGGATAAGCGGATGAAGCCACTAGTCCATTAGTGAAAGTTGTCCAACAAGATTGAAAGATAAAACACCACATACTTCCTCATGAGCTATAAAATAATGACACAAATAAGAGATAGTAAATTTTGAATTGTTTAAAGGTAGCACACGAAGTATTTACTTGGAATGGCAGGAAATACCATGTAGTAGGTAGATATGGTGGACACAAATGACATAGGTTTGGGTTATGGTTTGGATGCACGAGAAGTATTCCCTCTCAGTACAAGTCTTTGGCTAGCAAGGTTAATTAGCAAGCATAAGAGTTGAGGGAAACAAACAAATATACATGTGATAGAAACAATCATGCATCTTCCTTATAAGCACAAACAGTTTTAACTTCAGAATAATAAGCTATGAGCTAACAAGAAAGAAAGACAATGAAACAACTAAATGTATTTTTCTTTTCTATTTAAACCTCAAAGTGTTGTTGCTATTGACCAATGCTAAGTTTGCCAAAACCAAATAGATTTATTCAATGCTCCCAAAGTGATACCAATACTAACAACAAGGTAAATCATATAGTAGAGATTGCAAACTAAAATAAGATGTGCAATACGTAAATGATAAGACTTCTCATTAATATTCCATAACGATAACTCACACCAAGGGATACATAGATAACCAACTAAAGGAGAGATACTTCCAAACTGCAACCCATCTTATATGATAACTTCCCTACTCATGATATGACACTACTTGACAGTAAAAAGTAAAAGGTAGTGATAATGTGATACCGCGGCACTCCCCCAAGCTTGGAACAAACCAAGGGGATGCCAATACCGATGATGAATTACTCCTTCGGCGATGGTGGTGATGAATTTCCGTCATCAGACTTCCAAGGAAGAGGCTCTCCATCAAGAAACGACATCTTGGTCTCGGGAATCCTGAAACTAGCAACATGGTTTATGTATTTAAACCTATTTTCATACTCACAGTTCTTATTCTGAACGTCATAGAGTTGTGCTTGGAGTTTGTTGGTGGTGTCGTGAAGTGAGAGGATGTCGCCCCATAGCTTTGCACTTCCCTTCTCGTGTTCAGCAATGAGTTCAGACACAATCTTGTGGAAAATATCCACCTCACGCTCAGCCATCTTCTTGTATTTGAAGACCTCTTGTTCTAGCTTCTCCATCCTATCTTCCAAGCTTCCTTCTCCTTTAGGACCCTGGACATCCTTAATCTGCAGTTCTCCCTCGACGAGCGTCAACTCCTTGGGGTGCATCCTCAGCTCCTCCATGTACAAGTTGTCAACATCCTTGCAGGAGCTGTCCTTCGGGGTTTCCGATGAAGACATGATGGCTCTAGATCCGAAGAAAATCCTGGCAGAAACAGCTCGAAACAAAACACGTCGAGAAAATGATATACGGACCTCCAGGGGTACGGGGGATTATATAGCAAATATTTTCACGACAAAAAGAAAGTACCAGGTCGAACCAGAGTCGGAAAGGGGCGACGAGGCGGCCAGCTCATAGGGCGGCGCGGTCATAGCTGGGGCCCGCGTCGTCCTATGGCGGCACGCCCTCGTGCGTCTCCTCCACTCCGTTTCGATCTCGTAATTTTTCATATTTTCCAAAAACAGCAAAAATATTGTTCGGAAAGTAAATTGCGAACTTTTTATTACCAGTACTGTTACCTATTCAAAGTCGAGTTCTGGCGGACTGTCGATTTGTCCTTTGATGAAGGCCTCCGGTGTTTCCACTCGAATAATATCAACATCAACATTATAAGAATCACCTGAGATGTAATGCTTGAGTCTTTGTCCATTCACCACTTGTGTGGCATTGCCTTGGAGAGAGCTAATTTTAATTGCTCCTGAACGATACACCTCCTCAACAACATATGGTCCTTCCCATTTTGAGAGTAATTTCCCTGCAAAGAATCTGAGACGAGACCGATACAATAGGACTTTATCCCCAATATTAAATTCTCTTTTGATAATCCTTTTATCATGCCATTTTTTAACTTTCTCTTTAAAGAGTTTAGCATTTTCATAAGCTTCACTTCTCCATTCATCGAGAGAACTCAATTGCAACAACCTCTTATTACCGGCAAGTTTAGGATCTTTATTTAATTCTCTAACAGCCCAATAAGCTTTGTGCTCTAGTTCTAAAGGTAAATGACAAGCTTTCCCATAAACCATTTTATAAGGTGACATTCCCATGGGGTTTTTATAAGCAGTTCTATAAGCCCATAGTGCATCCTTCAATTTACTAGCCCAATTCTTTCTAGTTTTATTAACAGTCTTTTGCAAGATAGATTTAATCTCTCTATTTGATAATTCTACTTGCCCACTAGTTTGAGGATGATAAGCGGAAGCAATTCTATGATTAATACCATATTTAGCAAGAGTTTTTCTAAAACCACCATGAATAAAATGAGAACCTCCATCAGTCATAATATATCTAGGAACTCCAAATCTAGGAAAAATAATATCTAAAAGCATTCTTAAAAAGGTATCACCATCAGCACTTTTGTAGGTATAGCTTCCACCCATTTAGTGACATAATCAACAGCAACAAGTATATGAGTGTTACCTTCTGAAGAGGGAAAAGGTCCCATGAAGTCAAATCCCCAACAATCGAACGGTTCAATTACAAGAGTATAATTCATAGGCATTTCATTGCGTCTGGAGATATTACCAACCCTTTGGCATTCATCACAAGATAAAATAAACTTTCTTGCATCTTTGAAGAGAGTTGGCCAATAAAAACCTGATTGCAGAACTTTTTGCGCGGTTCTTTCTCCGGCGAATACCATCCACTCCCTCTTTATATAAGTGTGGGTCATCCCAGAAATAATGCCTCAAGTCATAAAAGAATTTCCTCCTTTGCTGAGCTGAAAAGGTTGGAGGCAAGTACTTGGAAACAATAAAGTTAGCATATCAGCATACCAAGGACTGTCTCGTGATCTCACCTTTATTACAGCGAATTGTTCATTTGGAAAACTATCATTAACAGGAACAGGATCATGATACGTCTCCGACGTATCGATAATTTCTTATGTTCCATGCCACATTATTGATGTTATCTACATGTTTTATGCACACTTTATGTCATATTCGTGCATTTTCTGGAACTAACCTATTAACAAGATGCCGAAGTGCCAGTTGCTGTTTTCTGCTGTTTTTGGTTTCAGAAATCCTAGTAACGAAATATTCTCGGAATTGGACGAAATCAACGCCCAGGGTCCTATTTTGCCACGAAGCTTCCAGAAGTCCGAAGAGGAGACGAAGTGGGGCCACGAGGTGCCCAGACCCTAGGGCGGTGCGGCCCCCCCCTTGGCCGCGCGGCCCTGTGGTGTGGGGCCCTCGTGCCGCCTCCTGACCTGCCCTTCCGCCTACTTAAAGCCTCCGTTGCGAAACCCCCAGTACCGAGAGCCACGATACGGAAAACCTTCCAGAGACGCCGCCGCCGCCGATCCCATCTCGGGGGATCCAGGAGATCGCCTCCGGCACCCTGCCGGAGAGGGGAATCATCTCCCGGAGGACTCTACGCCGCCATGGTCGCCTCCGGAGTGATGTGTGAGTAGTCTACCCCTGGACTATGGGTCCATAGCAGTAGCTAGATGGTTGTCTTCTCCCCATTGTGCTTCATTGTCGGATCTTGTGAGCTGCCTAACATGATCAAGATCATCTATCTGTAATTCTATATGTTGCGTTTGTTGGGATCCGATGAATAGAGAATACTTGTTATGTTGATTATCAAAGTTATGTCTATGTGTTGTTTATGATCTTGCATGCTCTCCGTTACTAGTAGATGCTCTGGCCAAGTAGATGCGTGTAACTCCAAGAGGGAGTATTTATGCTCGATAGTGGGTTCATGCCTCCATTGATATCTCGGGGACAAAGGATGTAAAAGTTCTAAGGTTGTGGATGTGCTGTTGTCACTAGGGATAAAACATTAGTGCTATGTTCAAGGATGTAGTTACTAGTTACATTACGCGCAATACTTAATGCAATTGTCTGTTGTTAGCAACTTAATACTGGAGGGGGTTCGGATGATAACCTGAAGGTGGACTTTTTAGGCATAGATGCATGCTGGATGGCGGTCTATGTACTTTGTCGTAATGCCCAATTAAATCTCACTATACTCATCATAATATGTATGTGCATGGTCATGCCCTCTTTATTTGTCAATTGCCCAACTGTAATTTGTTCACCCAACATGCTGTTTATCTTATGGGAGAAACACCTCTAGTGAATTGTGGACCCCGGTCCAATTCTCTATACTGAAATACAATCTACTGCAATACTTGTTCTACTGTTTTCTGCAAACAATCATCTTCCACACAATACGGTTAATCCTTTGTTACAGCAAGCCGGTGAGATTGACAACCTCATTGTTTCGTTGGGGCAAAGTACTTTGGTTGTGTTGTGCAGGTTCCACGTTGGCGCCGGAATCCCTGGTGTTGCGCCGCACTACATCCCGCCGCCATCAACCTTCAACGTGCTTCTTGGCTCCTCCTGGTTCGATAAACCTTGGTTTCTTTCTGAGGGAAAACTTGCTGCTGTGCGCATCATACCTTCCTCTTGGGGTTCCCAACGAACGTGTGAGTTACACGCCATCAAGCTCTTTTTCTGGCGCCGCTGCCGGGGAGATCAAGACACGCTGCAAGGGGAGTCTCCACTTCTCAATCTCTTTACTTTGTTTTTGTCTTGCTTAGTTTTATTTACTACTTTGTTTGCTGCACTAAATCAAAATACAAAAAAATTAGTTGCTAGTTTTACTTTATTTGCTATCTTGTTTGCTATATCAAAAACACAAAAAACTAGTTACTTGTTTTACTTTACTTAATATCATGCATGTTTTTATTTCACTAGTTAAGCATAATGGAAAACAACAAAAATATGAGAGATCTTTATGAAATTTATCTTGAATTAGGACATGATGTGTTTGAAGAGAGAATTAAAAAACCCATGGAACTTTATATGCATGCTAATGGGAATGTTATTAATATGAATGCTTTGAACACTATTGTTGCTAATGCTATGGAAAATTCTAAGCTTGGGGAAGCTGGCTTTGATGAGCATGATCTTTTTAGTCCCCCAAGAATTGAGGAGAAAATTTTCTTTTATGATTACAATATGCCTCCTATATATGATGATAGCCACTTTGTTGAATTTGCTCCCACTACAACTAATAAAATTGATTATGCTTATGTGGAGAGTAATAATTTTATGCATGAGACTCATGATAAGAATGCTTTATGTGATAGTTATATTGTTGAGTTTGCTCATGATACTACTGGAAATTATTATGAGAGAGGAAAATATGGTTGTAGAAATTTTCATGTTACTAAAATACCTCTCTATATGCTGAAATTTTTGAAGTTACACTTGTTTTGTCTTCCTCGGACAGGGTGTTTCTACACCCGGGTGCATATGCACCCTTTATTTGAAACGCATATTAAATATATTTAAAAATGTTAGAAAAATACAAATAAAAATTCTTTGTGTATACCTTGACATGTTACATGCTTACAAAGTTGTTTCCGCAAAAACCGATATGTTTCATGCCTTGTGCAAAAAAGACAAATCCTAGGTGCTAAAATAGTCTATTTTTTGAGGCATTATTTGCCTTTTTTACACATGGTACAAAAAATGTTGGTTTTAGGTGAAAATTTACGTGCACACATAGAACATGTCCCTCTACATGCTAGTTTTTTTTCCTAATTTTTTTACGGTTTGGAAATATGTTTTATACATACCGGGTGCATATGCACCCGGGATCAGATTTGATCTGTCTTCCTATGCTATTCACTTTGTTCTTCATGGACTTGTTTATTTACAAGATTCCTTTTCATAGGAAGCATGTTAGGTTTAAATTTGTTTTGAATTTGCCTCCTGATGCTCTCTTTTGCTTCAAATACCATTTCTTGCGAGTGCATCATTAAAACTGCTGAGCCCATCTTAATGGCTATAAAGAAAGAACTTCTTGGGAGATAACCCATGTGTTATTTTGCTACAGTACTTTGTTTTATATTTGTGTCTTGGAAGTTGTTTACTACTGTAGCAACCTCTCCTTATCTTAGTTTAGTGTTTTGTTGTGCCAAGAAAAGTCGTTGATAGAAAAGTTTATACTAGATTTGGATTACTGCGCAGAAACAGATTTCTTTGCTGTCATGAATCTGGGCTGTTTTCTCTGTAGGTAACTCAGAAAATTATGCCAATTTACGTGAGTGATCCTCAGATATGTATGCAACTTTCATTCAATTTGAGCATTTTCATTTGAGCAAGTCTGGTGCCTCGATAAAATTCGTCAATACGAACTGTTCTGTTTTGACAGATTCTGCCTTTTATTTCGCATTGCCTCTTTTGCTATGTTGGATGAATTTCTTTGATCCATTAATGTCCAGTAGCTTTATGCAATGTTCAGAAGTGTTAAGAATGATTGTGTCACCTCTGAACATGTTAATTTTTATTGTCGCTAACCCTCTAATGAGTTGTTCTAAGTTTGGTGTGGAGGAAGTTTTCAATGATCAAGAGAGGAGTATGATGCAACATGATCAAGGAGAGTGAAAGCTCTAAGCTTGGGGATGCCCCGGTGGTTCACCCCTGCATATATTAAGAAGACTCAAGCGTCTAAGCTTGGGGATGCCCAAGGCATCCCCTTCTTCATCGACAACATTATCAGGTTCCTCCCCTGAAACTATATTTTTATTCCATCACATCTTATGTGCTTTTCTTGGAGCGTCGGTTTGTTTTTGTTTTTTTGTTTTGTTTGAATAAAATGGATCCTAGCATTCACTTTATGGGAGAGAGACACGCTCCGCTGTAGCATATGGACAAGTATGTCCTTAGTTTCTACTCATGGTATTCATGGCGAAGTTTCTTCTTCGTTAAATCGTTATATGGTTGGAATTGGAAAATGATACATGTAGTAATTGCTATTAATGTCTTGGGTAATGTGATACTTGGCAATTGTTGTGCTCATGTTTAAGCTCTTGCATCATATGCTTTGCACCCATTAATGAAGAAATACATAGAGCATGCTAAAATTTGGTTTGCATATTTGGTTTCTCTAAGGTCTAGATAATTTCTAGTATTGAGTTTGAACAACAAGGAAGACGGTGTAGAGTCTTATAATGTTTTCAATATGTCTTTTATGTGAGTTTTGCTGCACCGGTTCATCCTTGTGTTTGTTTCAAATAAGCCTTGCTAGCCTAAACCTTGTATCGAGAGGGAATACTTCTCATGCATCCAAAATACTTGAGCCAACCACTATGCCATTTGTGTCCACCATACCTACCTACTACATGGTATTTTCCGCCATTCCAAAGTAAATTGCTTGAGTGCTACCTTTAAAATTCCATCATTCACCTTTGCAATATATAGCTCATGGGACAAATAGCTTAAAAACTATTGTGGTATTGAATATGTAATTATGCACTTTATCTCTTATTAAGTTGCTTGTTGTGCGATAACCATGTTCACTGGGGACGCCATCAACTATTCTTTGTTGAATTTCATGTGAGTTGCTATGCATGTTCGTCTTGTCTGAAGTAAGAGCGATCTACCACCCTATGGTTAAGCATGCATATTGTTAGAGAAGAACATTGGGCCGCTAACTAAAGCCATGATCCATGGTGGAAGTTTCAGTTTTGGACATACATCCTCAATCTCATATGAGAAAATTATTAATTGTTGTTGCATGCTTATGCATAAAAGAGGAGTCCATTATCTGTTGTCTATGTTGTCCCGGTATGGATGTCTAAGTTGAGAATAATCAATAGCGAGAAATCCAATGCGAGCTTTCTCCTTAGACCTTTGTACAGGCGGCATAGAGGTACCCCATTGTGACACTTGGTTAAAACATGTGCATTGTGATGATCCGGTAGTCCAAGCTAATTAGGACAAGGTGCGGGCACTATTAGTACACTATGCATGAGGCTTGCAACTTGTAAGATATAATTTACATGATACATATGCTTTATTACTACCGTTGACAAAATTGTTTCATGTTTTCAAAATCAAAGCTCTAGCACAAATATAGCAATCGATGCTTTTCCTCTATGGAGGACCATTCTTTTACTTTCAATGTTGAGTCAGTTCACCTATTTCTCTCCACCTCAAGAAGCAAACACTTGTGTGAACTGTGCATTGATTCCTACATATTTGCTTATTGCACTTATTATATTACTCTATGTTGACAATATCCATGAGATATACATGTTATGAGTTGAAAGCAACCGCTGAAACTTAATCTTCCTTTGTGTTGCTTCAATGCCTTTACTATGAATTATTGCTTTATGAGTTAACTCTTATGCAAGACTTATTGATGCTTGTCTTGAAGTGCTATTCATGAAAAGTCTTTGCTATATGATTCACTTGTTTACTCATGTCATATACATTGTTTTGATCACTGCATTCACTACATATGCTTTACAAATAGTATGATCAAGGTTATGATGGCATGTCACTCCAGAAATTATCTGTGTTATCATTTTACCTGCTCGGGACGAGCAGAACTAAGCTTGGGGATGCTGATACGTCTCCGACGTATCGATAATTTCTTATGTTCCATGCCACATTATTGATGTTATCTACATGTTTTATGCACACTTTATGTCATATTCGTGCATTTTCTGGAACTAACCTATTAACAAGATGCCGAAGTGCCAGTTGCTGTTTTCTGCTGTTTTTGGTTTCAGAAATCCTAGTAACGAAATATTCTCGGAATTGGACGAAATCAACGCCCAGGGTCCTATTTTGCCACGAAGCTTCGAGAAGTCCGAAGAGGAGACGAAGTGGCGCCACGAGGTGCCCAGACCCTAGGGCGGCGCGGCCCCCCCTTGGCCGCGCGGCCCTGTGGTGTGGGGCCCTCGTGCCGCCTCCTGACCTGCCCTTCCGCCTACTTAAAGCCTCCGTTGCGAAACCCCCAGTACCGAGAGCCACGATACGGAAAACCTTCCAGAGACGCTACCGCCGCCGATCCCATCTCGGGGGATCCAGGAGATCGCCTCCGGCACCCTGCCGGAGAGGGGAATCATCTCCCGGAGGACTCTACGCCGCCATGGTCGCCTCCGGAGTGATGTGTGAGTAGTCTACCCCTGGACTATGGGTCCATAGCAGTAGCTAGATGGTTGTCTTCTCCCCATTGTGCTTCATTGTCGGATCTTGTGAGCTGCCTAACATGATCAAGATCATCTATCTGTAATTCTATATGTTGCGTTTGTTGGGATCCGATGAATAGAGAATACTTGTTATGTTGATTATCAAAGTTATGTCTATGTGTTGTTTATGATCTTGCATGCTCTCCGTTACTAGTAGATGCTCTGGCCAAGTAGATGCTTGTAACTCCAAGAGGGAGTATTTATGCTCGATAGTGGGTTCATGCCTCCATTGATATCTGGGACGATGTGAGAAAGTTCTAAGGTTGTGGATGTGCTGTTGCCACTAGGGATAAAACATTAGTGCTATGTTCAAGGATGTAGTTACTAGTTACATTACGCGCAATACTTAATGCAATTGTCTGTTGTTAGCAACTTAATACTGGAGGGGGTTCGGATGATAACCTGAAGGTGGACTTTTTAGGCATAGATGCATGCTGGATGGCGGTCTATGTACTTTGTCGTAATGCCCAATTAAATCTCACTATACTCATCATAATATGTATGTGCATGGTCATGCCCTCTTTATTTGTCAATTGCCCAACTGTAATTTGTTCACCCAACATGCTGTTTATCTTATGGGAGAGACACCTCTAGTGAACTGTGGACCCCGGTCCAATTCTCTATACTGAAATACAATCTACTGCAATACTTGTTCTACTATTTTCTGCAAACAATCATCTTCCACACAATACGGTTAATCCTTTGTTACAGCAAGCCGGTGAGATTGACAACCTCACTGTTTCGTTGGGGCAAAGTACTTTGGTTGTGTTGTGCAGGTTCCACGTTGGCGCCGGAATCCCTGGTGTTGCGCCGCACTACATCCCGCCGCCATCAACCTTCAACGTGCTTCTTGGCTCCTCCTGGTTCGATAAACCTTGGTTTCTTTCTGAGGGAAAACTTGCTGCTGTGCGCATCATACCTTCCTCTTGGGGTTCCCAACGAACGTGTGAGTTACACGCCATCAGATCATAAGCAATATTTTCCAATCTAGACAAATTATCAGCAACAGGGTTGTCAGCACCTTTCCTATCTACAATATGTAAATCAAATTCTTGCAACAGAAGTACCCATCTAATAAGCCTTGGCTTAGCATCTTTCTTTTGCATAAGGTATCTGATTGCAGCATGATCAGTATGAATAGTAACTTTCGAATCAACAATATAAGATCTAAACTTATCACAAGCAAAAACTACAGCTAACAATTCCTTTTCAGTAGTAGCATAATTTCTTTGAGCAGCATCAAGAGTTTTACTAGCATAATGAATAACATTCAATTTTTTGTTTACCCGCTGTCCAAGAACAGCGCCTACAGCAAAATCACTAGCATCACACATAATTTCAAATGGTAAATTCCAATCAGGGGGTTCAACTATAGGAGCAGTTGTTAAGGCTTTCTTAAGAGTTTCAAAAGCTTCCTTACAATCATCATCAAAAACAAAAGGTACATCTTTTTGAAGAAGATTAGTAAGAGGCTTTGAAATCTTGGAGAAATCTTTAATAAACCTTCTATAAAACCCAGCAAGACCAAGAACACTACGAATACCTTTAACATCCCTGGGATAGGGCATCTTCTCAATTGCTTCAACTTTAGCTCTATCAACTTCAATACCTCTCTCGGAAATTTTATGTCCCAATACAATTCCTTCATTAACCATAAAGTGGCATTTCTCCCAATTAAGAACAAGGTTAGTTTCTTCACATCTCTGCAAAACTTTATCAAGGTTCCGCAAGCAATTATCAAAAGAATTCCCATAGACAGAAAAATCATCCATGAATACCTCTACAATACTCTCGCAAAAACCATGAAAAATAGCAGACATGCATCTTTGAAAAGTAGCAGGAGCATTACATAAACCAAAAGGCATACGTCTATAAGCATAAGTTCCATAGGGACAAGTGAAAGTGGTTTTCTCTTGATCCTTAGTTTTAACAGCAATTTGTGAAAACCCAGAATAACCATCAAGAAAGCAAAAATGAGTATTTTTAGATAACCTTTCTAACATTTGATCAATAAAAGGCAAAGGGTAATGATCTTTCTTAGTAACCTTATTAACTTTTCGATAATCAATGCACATTCTATACCCTACAACTACTCTTTGAGGTATGAGCTCATCATTATCATTAGGCACAACTTGATCATTCCTCCTTTCTTAGGAACACAATGCACAGGACTAACCCATCTACTATCAGCAATAGGATATATAATACCAGCTTCAAGAAGTCGTAATACCTCATTTCTTACCACATCCTTCATCTTAGGAATTAGACGACGCTGAGGTTCAACAACAGGCTTCGAATCATCTTCCATATTAATGGCGTGTTGGCAAATAGAGGGAGAAATCCCCTTCAAATCATCAAGAGTGTAGCCAATAGCACCTCGGTGTTTCTTCAATATTTCCAATAACCTTTCTTCTTAAAACTCTGTAAGCTTAGAACTAATAATAACATGATATATTTTCTTATCATCAATATGAGCATATTTAAGATTATCAGGAAAAGGTTTTAAATCAAAGACAGGATCTTCCTTTGGTGGCGGTGTTGTACCCAGATCTTCCACCGGTAAATCATGCTTAAGAATAGGTTGGCGAAGAAAAATTTCATCAAGCTCATCTCTTTCTTTCCTAAAAACTTCACTCTCGCTATTCTCCAAATGTTGCTGCAAAGGATTATTAGGAACAAGAGCAATAGATGCACACTGTTCCATTTTAAAATCATCATTAGGCAAATCAGCTTTATAAGGAGTTTTGGTAAATTTAGAGAAGTTAAACTCATAAGATTCACCAGAAAATTTAGTCAAAATTTTCTCTTTCTTGCAATCTATAATAGCTCCACAAGTATTTAGAAAAGGTCTACCAAAAATGATAGGACAATAATTACTAGCGGCAGAACCAAGTACCAAAAAGTCAGCAGGATATTTAATCTTACCACATAGAACTTCCACATCTCGAACAATACCAATTGGAGAAATAGTTTCTCTATTAGCCAGCTGAATGACCACATCAATATCTTCAAGTTCACAAGAATCAATTTCGTGCATAATCTCCGTGTAAAGCTCATAAGGAATAGCACTAACACTTGCACCAATATCACATAAACCATAATAACAATGATCACCAATTCTAACAGATAGCATAGGAACACTAGCTTGTTTGGGTTTATTAGGATGTGAAACAATATTAGAAGCATCTTCACAGAAAATAATATGACCTTCCTCCAAATTTTCAGTCACAAGATCTTTAACTATTGCAACAGCAGGTTCAACTTTTATTTGTTCTTCAGGTTCTATAGGTTTCTTTTCACTTTTATGAACCGCACTATTTATAACAGAGTACTCCTTCATTTTAGCAGGGAAAGGAGTTCTTTCAATATAAGCTTCAGGAATAACATGATCAACAGTTTCAACTACAACGCATTTATTAATAGATGAATCAATTTTATCTTTATACGGTTCATGATACTTATCAAAATTCTTCTTAGGCAATTCATAATGAGAGGCAAAAGCTTTATAAAGATTTGCAGCAACTTGAGAATCAAGACCATAAGTAGCACTCATATTACGAAATTTATCAGTATCCATAAAAGCTTCAATGCATTTATAATCATAATTTATACCTGATTCTCTATCTTTGTCGTTCTCCCATCCTTCAGTATTTTCCTGGATCCGATTAAGAAGGTCCCTTTTAAACTCTTCCTTATTACGCGTGAATGATCCAGAACAAGAAGTATCCAGCAAGGTCTTGTCTTCAAAAGAAAGTCTTGCATAGAAATTATCAATAATAACATTACCAGGAAGCTCATGAATGGGGCATTTGAGCATTAAAGACTTCAATCTCCCCCGAGCTTGGGCAATACTCTCTCCATCATGAGGCCAAAAATTATATATGCGATTCCGATCCTTGTGAATTTCACTTGGAGGATAGAACTTAGAATAAAACCGGGGCACAATATCATTCCATTCAAGAGAATCCCCATTATCCAGTAATTTATACCAATGCGTCGCTTTACCAGACAGCGATATAGAGAATAGTTTCTTCCTCACTTCATCCATAGCAATACCTGCACACTTGAATAAACCGCATAATTCATGTAAGAACAGTAAATGATCTCCAGGGTGGACAGTTCCATCCCCTGTATAACCGTTACTCACTACGCGTTCAATAATTTTCATAGGTATTTTGTATGGTATCTCTTCCTTACCTGGCGCCTCATCCACTACCTTTGCAGTAGTAGCAGATTTTCCAAATAAACATTCAAGAGGAGATCTCTCCATAATGAATTATGGCAGCAGGCAGAAATAAAATCAGCACAAACAGTAGATACTTCCCTTACCAATTCCACTTACCAATAGCGCTTCACTCCCCGGCAACGGCGCCAGAAAATAGTCTTGATGACCCACAAGTATAGGGGGTGTATCGCAGTATCTTCGATAAGTAAGAGTGTCGAACCCAACGAGGAGCGGAAGGTGTTGACAAGCAGTTTCGATGAAGGATTCACTGTAAATGCTCACAGACAAGTATTCGGGGGGTTTTGATGTAGCAGTTGAATAAAGTACGAGTAAATAAAGTGCGAGAGTAACAATTTCAGCGAGTGGCCCAATCCTTTTTAGCACAAAGGACAAGCCGGTTTGTTTACTTATAATGACCAAACGTTCTCGAGGACACACGGGATTTTAGTCTAGTGCTTTCGCTACATACGGCTAATTAATCTTCATTGTTTTGATAAGTGTTGTGTGGGTGAACCTGTGCTAATGTACCGCCCTTCCTAGGACTAATACATACTTGTGATTATACCCCTTGCAAGCATCCGCAACTACAAGAAAGTAATTAAGAATAAATCTAACCACAGCCTTAAACTCTGAGATCCTGCTATCCCTCCTGCATCGATATACCAACGGGGGTTTAGGTTTCTGTCACTCCGGCAACCCCGCAATTGGCAAACAAGTACAAGATGCATTCCCCTAGGCCCATAAAGGTGAAGTGTCGTGTAGTCGACGTTCACACGACACCACTAGAAGAATAACACCACAACTTAAATATCATAACATTGAATATTACTCAACCATACTTCACTACTAACATTTAGACTTCACCCATGTCCTCAAGAACTAAACGAACTACTCACGAGACATCATATGGAACATGATCAGAGGTGATATGATGATGAATAACAATCTGAACATAAACCTTGGTTCAACGGTTTCACTCAATAGCATCAATAACAAGTAGAAATCAATACCGGGAGAGTTTCCCCTATCAAATAATCAAGATCCAACCCAAATTGCTACGGTGGTGACGATGTCCAGCAGTGGAGACGGCGGTGATGATGGTGGAGATGATGATGATGGTGATGGAGATGATGTCCAACTCGATGGCGGTGACGATGGCGTCGATTTCCCCCACCCGGAGGGAATTTCCCCGGCGGATCTCAGCCCGCCGGAGAGCTCTTTTCTCTCTGGTGTTCTCCGCCCCGCAGAGGCGGCTGTAACTCTTCGCGAGGTACCCTTTGTGGCTTAGGTCTTCGGGACGAAGGATTTCGCGAAGAAAAGGAGGCGAGAGGGGTTGTGGGCCCCCCTCCTCACCAGGCGGCGCGGCCAGGCCATGGGCCGCGCTGGCCTGTGGTCTGGGCCCACCTTGGGTCCCCTCGACTCCCCCTTCTGGCTTCCTTCGTCATCTGGAAAAATAGGATTTTTGGTATAATTTCCTTCCACAGTTGATCTTCCGAAATATTGCGTTCTGACGGTGCTTTTTCCAGCAGAATCCTGGCTCCGGTGCTCGATCCTCCAATAATGATGAAACATGCAAAATAGATGAAATAACATAAGTATTATATCCAAATATGAAATATATCAATGAATAGCAGCAAATTATGATACACAATAGTGATGCAAATTGGACGTATCAATGAGCATGGTCACGGTACCCGATGAATTGGGTACCAAGACGAATAAATTCCTTCATTAAAGGCTGAAAAGGATAATAGAGGAGAAAAAACAACATAGGAAACAAAAGTTCGACAGCAAAAAGTAAAAACAAAGGAGGGCCGAAAATGCTAAAAAAGTTCGAGAAACATGAATGAAAGGAGCCCTTACGTCGTCCATAGGAGGAGTCACCGAGCTACCAGTCAAAAGACCTGATTCTTTGCCCAGCTCAATCCTCGCCTTCTTCGGTGATGGGGCACGGGGGCTCCCGACAGGAGTCGGATGTCCCACGACTTGTTGAGGAGGCGAGGTTTCGGCCGTGATAGGGCGAGACTCGGAGATCACTAATGTACGAGACGTACTCGTTAGAGCAGTCACATTAACAGGAGAATCCTCTTCCTCGTCGCCACTGAGCGTAAAGACAAATATAAGAAATGATTCACAGGCAAAACAAACGGGTGCATAAAAAAAGTGGCGGTGATAAAGACTTACGAGCTGACAACGGCATCATCATAAGGGTTGAAAGTTGTCCCCTCTTCTTCGGGAACAGCTTCTTCGGCAGGAGATTTTCCGGCTTTGGAGGTGCCGGAGTCTACGACTTCATCCCTTTTTCTTTTGTTCGTTGGAGAAACAGCAGAAGGGAGGGAGTGCGTAGACTCGGAGGCCTCAGATTCAACTTCTCTTTCAGAGGAAGCCGCAGATTTATGAGAACCCGCGACTTCACTCTCAGGGTGAGAAGTACCCTGGTTATCGTCGGTGACGACGGTTCTTTCCTCGACTTCCCCGCCTTCAGGAAGGGGAGGAAGAGAAGATAAAACTTGATGTTTCTACAAGGACAAGATATGTCGACAATAAGTTATACCAGGGAAGTCAGCAAAATAATAGTCGACAACTATTAAAAACTTGGAAGGGTAAAAATAGTTTACCTTGGGGAGAGCATTGGCGCCGCTATACGGCTCAACGCGACAAGAGGATGGAATGGCATCCTTCTTTCTCAATGACGAAATCTTGCGAACAAGCTTCTCCAAATCCTTGACTGATAGATCCTTGGAGAAGCGGTCCACGTCTTTGGCGCCAGCATACATCCAGAGAGGGTTCTTGCGAGCCTGAAGAGGCTGCACCCTAATTCTAAGGAAGTACACGGTAATTTGAATACCCGACAGCTCTTTGCCGCGGGTATTCTGGAGTTCGTGGATGCGCTTCATTAGTGCATCTGTCTCCTTTTTCTCTTCATCAGAAGTTTCAGCGTCCCAAGAATGATGACGAAATTTTTTCTCGCCACCATCAAAAGGAGCGACATTGTATTGCTGCGTGTCATTGTGTTCTTCATGGATATAAAGCCATCTTTTGCGCCACCCTTGAACAGAGTCAGGGAATTTGACATCGAAGTATTCGACATCTGGGCGGACGCATATAACTACACCACCTACATTATAGGCGGTGGTGTGGGAGCTGTTGCGGCGGATAAGGAATATGTGTTTCCACAGGCCCCAGTTGGGAGGGTCCCGAGAAAGCATTCGCAGAGGGTGATGAAGATCGAGATGTGAAGGATGTAATTAGGGGTGAGATGACGGAGTTGCAAGCCGTAAACAAAGAGAAACCCACGAAGAAATTCGTGGATTGGGGTAGCTAAGCCGCGGATGAGGTGATCAACAAAGGTTACCCGATATCCAATGCGCGGCGTGGGGTAACTTTCCTCGCCGGAGAAGATCAGCGTCTTCTCCTGCTTCATGAACCCGAGCTTCTTCAGCAGGTTCACATCTTGATTGGAGATCCTAGATCTCTCCCACTCGGAAAGTTGCAGATCTTCCGTCGCCATGGGAGAGGTGTGCTTGGTGAGCTTCGACCGCGGGGGCATCAACAATGGCGCACGCGAGAGTGGGAGTGCGGTTGAGCTCAATAGACTTTGGTTGCAATGGAGGATTTTGGGGGAGAAAGCAGAGAGCGGCGCAACGAAGGGGAGAACAGAGGAGGAAGATGATACTTTATATAAAGTTCACGAATCGACGCACCGTTGGATGCACCAATAATGGACTAGATGTTCTACACGTGGCTTACAAGGGTAAAACATATTTTCAAGGGGATGGAACTGAACAGGCGCTACAGTGCGTGTGCCAGAAAAAGTGGAGGACGTGTGCCCCTAACTTGCGCAACGTGTCAAACTGCCGCAGGTTGTGGGTCCACCAGCCAGTGACAGGACCGAACTCGTGCTTAACGGATACATGGGTCGTGGCCAACGTCAGCACAGGCGTCACTTTAATAAAGGAAATTCTCGGCAACGGTAATATGAAGATTGGGGACAAAATATAAGTGATGATAATTTCGAGAGCCTTTGGTCAAATACATGTTTTTGATCAAATGCTCGGGGGCTACTTTTGAAAAAGAAAATTTCGAGTATGGCAAAATAGAAAGGCGAGAGCCTATGATCAAATGCAAGCATTTGTCCATAGCCTCGGGGGCTACTCTCATCGGGAGCGCTGGTCGCGCACCCGAGAAAGATAAAAGAACTCAAAAAATATGACAATATAGCGACAAAAGGCGTTAAAATGTTGAGCCTACAACCAAGTACAAGTCCTTGGCTGTAGCCTCGGGGCTACTCCCATCGGGAACGCTGTTCGCGTATCCCGATGAAATTATAAAGAGTATGGTGAGCATATTTCGAGTTAAACAAATAACTCTTCATGTACTCCCATCGGGAAGGCAAGATAAGTCATCCGTTGACTCGATAAAATGTGATATTCCAACAGCCGAAAAAATGCTCGAAAATATATTCTCAGAGGGCCTCAGTCGCGAATAATCTCTGAATGCCGCAAAACTCTGCGAAGGTAAGTCCCCGGATCCGTCCTGAGCGGCGTGGCACCGTCTCTGACGACGGTTTGCTACCTTTTTCCGTATCAACAGATACGAAGAAAAATCCTAACGGACGCGTTAGTTACCCGATAAAACATGACTGGAACTCGGCATATGGTAAGACCTTAAGCGGCACATGTCGAGTTATGCCAGTATCCCGAGATCATGTCCAGGGACGTGATCTTGAAGTAGGTTTTTGCGGATTGCCACTAGAACAGTTAACTAGTACCTGATCCGTCAGATGAACTAGCCCCAATTACCATTATCCCTGTACAATATATGACTGTTTATTTAAAGAAATGTGATGACTCGAAGAAGTTATGTGATGATTATGAAGTTGGAGATTTCCCCTGATTCTTCGATTCAAGCAAAATTTCGGGGGCTACTGACATAGGCATCCACAATGGGCCTGCCGAAGATAGTACCCGGGGTTTACTGAAGGCCCACAGGTCGAAGAATATGAAGTTTGGAAGCCCAATTAGTTGTTAAGGAAAGATAGAGTTGTATTAGGAAATATAGAGATTTGTAACTTTACGGGTTGAACTCAGAGAGTCTCCCAGAATCGGTAAACTTGTGTAACACGGTACCCTCGGCTCCGCCTCCTATATAAGGGGGAGTCGAGGGACGAAGAGAGGATCGAATCCATTGTCAACATAACCCTAGTTTCTTAATCATCGAGTACTTTTCGGCTGAAACCCTCGAGATCTACTTGCCCTCTACTTCCAACTAAACCCTAGTCTACAAACCGTAGGCATTGATAAGTTAATCCCTTGTCAACCGCCATCTTCATCGCCGTTGCTGACACCCATGATGAGGAGGGAGTAGTTCTCCCTCGGGTTGAGGGATCTACCAGTAGCTATGGGGTTTATCTCTTTCTCCCATGTACTTCAATACAATGATCTCATGAGCTGCCTTACATGATTGAGATCCATATGATGAGCTTTGTAATCTAGATGTCGTTATGCTATTCAAGTGAATTTTACTTATGCGATCTCCGGAGACTCCTTGTCCCACGTGTGTAAAGGTGGAGTGTGTGCACCGTGTGGGTCTCTTAGGCTATATTTCACAGAATCATTGTTCACTGAATTATGATTTGAGTTGGATGTCTCTATGAAATTACGGTGTGTTAGTACCGCCTATGAATGCTCATAGTATAGTGTGGAGTGTTTATTAGTACTTCGGAATACATCTTTAAGGTTTTCTTTTGCAGCCCTACACGGTGAATTAGTGTTTGTTATCCAACCAGAGAGTAGTTCAGATTAGCATAGTGAAGTGCTTATATTTATATTCCTTTATGATACATTGTTGAGAGTGACCACTAGTGAAAGTATGATCCCTAGGCCTTGTTTCCAAACATCAAATCACCGTTTATTTATTGTTTGACTACATGTTTACTTGATACCATATTTATTTCAGATTGCATTTACCACTCATAATCATCCATAGTACTAGCATTTTATTATCTCTTCGTCGAACTAGTGCACCTATACATGCGACTAGTGTATTGGGTGTGTTGGGGACACAAGAGACTTCTTGTATCTTAATTGCAAGGTTGCTTGAGAGGGATACCTTTGACCTCTACCTCCCTGAGTTCGATAAACCTTGGCTGATCCACTTAAGGGAAACTTGCTACTATTCTACAAACATCTGCACTTGGAGGCCCAACATTGTCTACAAGAATAGAAGCGTGCGTAGACATCAATGATACATGTATATTTACAATGACAAGAACTTATTTGGGACCTAAGTTGAGTAGCATGAGGTTTAGGTACTCGTATTCAAGGGGCATGAGACTTTCAACTTGTGATTTGTCAAGCATATAACTCATATTTCCCCCCACATTAACTTTAACCATTCAAGATGCTTATGATAGGGGCAATGAGAGCTCAAAGCTAATGATTACCATAATTTTTGGAAGGTTTACAAAACTTGTTAATCTTGCTTCCTCAGCAAAGACTCTTTCTTTTACTTTTATGTTGAGTCTTCATCTTCTTCTTTATGCACCAATTAAGAGAGCATAGTTGTCATTCTTAGTATAATGTGCATAGTCCCAAAATTATTATTCATTGATTCATGATTATGCTATTGCATTTATGTTTTTCTACTTCATAAAGTACAAGCTGAATACCACTTTGTTATGTTTACTTTATGCTCATAAACAAAAAATTGCTTTCAATGCACAATTATTCATGATCCTTTGTTTGAGTTACTCTTCATGTTATAACATAGTTGCTAAGTTCTATTTGCTAGAATTATATCTATCGTGCCTATGTTTAGAGTACTTTGATCCCATCTCATAATACTTTTACAATAACTTGATCAAGATTGTGTTGGCTTCATGTCACCTCAAAAATTACTTTTGTTATTACTTACCTACTCGAGGACGGGCATGAGTAAAGCTTGGGGATGCTTGATACGTCGTAAATGTATCTATAATTTTTGATGCTACATGCTTGTTTTACACCAGTTCATATATGATTTGCTTACACTTTGTTGAAATTTTATACATTTTCCGGCACTAACCTATTAACAAGATGCCACAATGCCAGTTCTCTGTTTTCTGCTGTTTTTGTATTTCAGAAAATTTCTACAGGAAATATTGTCGGAATTGGACGAAACAAAAGTCAAAGTCAATATTTTACCGTAACAAAGACAAATTCTGAAGGGGGGATGAAGAAGAGGAGCAGGGCGGCCAGACCATGCCTTGGTGCGGCCTGGCCTGGGCCCGCGCCAAGGGGTGGTGTGGGTCAACCTAGCCTCCACCGAGCTCGCCCTTCCGCCCGTTTATTCTAGATATCGGGAAAGACCTAAACACCCGAGCCTCCATCCAAGAAAAGTTTCGTCGCGGCCGCCATCGTAGACCCTAGATCGAGAGGGTTCTGAAGCTCTTCCCAGCTACCAGAGGGGGAGATTATCACCGGAGGCATCTACATCGCCATTCCCGCATCCGAAGTGATGCGTGAGTAGTTCATCCCTAGACTATGGGTCCATAGCAGTAGCTAGATGATTGTATTCTCCAATTTTGCCTCATGTTTAGATCTTGTGAGCTGCCTATCATGATCTAGATCATCATTATGTAATGCTACATGTTGTGTTTGCTGGGATCCGATGAATATAGAATAGTATATTGAGATCGATTATATATTCTTGTCATATGTTATTTGTGATCTTGCATGCTCTCCGTTGCTAGTAGATACTTTGGCCAAGTGCTTGTGACTCCAAGAGGGAGTATTGATGCTCGATAATGGGTTCATGCCTCTAGTTTTCTGGAAGACTGACAATAACTTGTAAGATTGTAGATGCGTTGTTGCCACTAGGGAGAAAACAACAATGTTTTATCCAAGGGTAATTCTATTGTTTACTTTACACACATTGCTTAATGTGATAATCTGTTGCTTGCAACTTAATACTAAAAGGGGTTCGGACTATGTATTATGTTGTAATGCCCAAACAAATCTCATAGTAATCATCTTGTCGTGTATGGTCTTTATTCTGTCAATTGGCTAGTTGTAATTTGTTCACCCAGCATGTTATTTATATTTATGGAGAGACACCTCTGGTGAACTATGGACCCCGGTCATTTCCTTTACATTGATAAATTCATCTACTGCAATCATGTTCTGTTTACTTTCTGCAAGCACTGTTCTCTTTAATTCCACTGCAAACATCTCTTTCCACTCAATACGTCTAATCATTTGTGTTCAGCAAAACCGGTGAGATTGACAACCGAGTAGGGGCAAAGTATTTTGGTTGTGTTGTGTGCAGGTTCCACGTTGTTGCTGACGCCAGTAGTGCGCCCTGCCAATAGTCAGCTAGCAACACCTTCAAAAGTCACGCCTTTCTCCTATTGGTCGATTAAACCTTGGTTTCTTAATGAGGGAAAACTTGCTGCTGTGCTCATCACACCTTCCTCTTCGGGTTCCCCGACGCGATTGCCGACTTCCACGGCAACTCCTAGTTGTCATACAGGCCCTTCACCACAACAGTCAGATGGACTTCCTTGAATTCTTTGTCAGCTCTCACTTTGGTCTTGATCAAGCTGCACATCTTCTCCAAGACGAAGAGGGACATGAATGGAAGCCATTTCATGGTGTCAGTCCCTTTCTGTGAGGCCTTCAAGGCCCTGTATGCTTCCCTGTGGTTCTTGTTCTTGTTTGTGGCGGCCAACCTAGCCGCGACCTTTGCTGCTACCTGAGCCACCAGGTCAACCACATGCCCATTGACGGTCGGCAGAGGGGTGATTGCCACCTTGGACTCATAGAGGGGTTGTGATCGGGAACTTGCGAAGGGATCTGAGACTCCCCAACGCAGACAAGCGCCTAGATAAAGTCATCACAGAAGGAGTCCTACACATATCGTAGTACATATAACGCGAATCTACTTGGGAGCAAAGACATGACTAAAGTGGGCAACAGAAACCATACCAACATCGTCATAAATCAGACAAGCAATTATTTGCAACTGTGAACAACACAAACCATATCAAGATCATGGTAGGTCAGCGCATTTGGGACAAACAAGCAACCGGAAATGTGGAACCCTAGCAAGATCATGATAGCTCAGCACAATCCGGACTAACCCCTGCTACAAGACCAAACCCTAGCCAAGAACTGATAACTCCTAACCTAGATCTAAACGTAACCGAGGTACCGGGATAAGGGATTCCTTATAGTCATCACCGGAGGTGAAGAAGTGATGCACCAGGAAGAAGATGAAGCTGCCCAGATGCAGTCGCCGTCGCCGCCGCTGCCACCGTCGCCTACCGGAGATGTGTGCGCCTCTTACCAGCTTGCCCACGGGAGGAGGAGCTCGAAATTTGAGGGAGAGTGGAGGAGGGGGTGGAAATAGGTGATGGGGCGCGACGGGAGGTGAAAAAATCCTTCCCGCCCCCTTTTCGCTTTTCGCCAATGCGCGCCGTAGCTCCCACCATCTCAATCCTCGTCTCCGCGTGTGTGATGTCTACGGGTGCTTCTATTCTTGTAGATAGTGTTGGGCCTCCAAGAGCAGAGGTTTGTAGAACAGCAGCAAGTTTCCCTTAAGTGGATCACCCAAGGTTTATCGAACTCAGGAGGAAGAGGTCAAAGATATCCCTCTCAAGCAACCCTGCGATCACAATGCAAGAAGTCTCTTGTGTCCCCAACACACCTAATGCACTTGTCAGATGTATAGGTGCACTAGTTCGGCGAAGAGATAGTGAGATGCAAGTAATATGGATGCGTATGAGTGGTAATAGCAATCTGAATAAAATATGGCAGCGAGTAAACATGCAACAAAACAGTAAAAACGGAGATTCGATGCTTGGAAGCAAGGCCTAGGGATCCTGCTTTCACTAGTGGACACTCTCAACAATGATCACATGATAGAACTACTCTACACTCTCTTGTTGGATGATGAACACCACTAATTGTGTAGGATTACACGAACCCTCAATGCCAGAGTTAACAAGCTCCACAATATTCGATATTCATGTTTAAATAACCTTAGAGTGCATGATAGATCATTGCAATTACACCAAGTACTAACATAGCATGCACACTGTCACCATCACACTACGAAGGAGGCATAGATCACATCAATACTATCATAGCAATAATTAACTTCATAATCTACAAGAGATTACAATCATAACCTACGCCAAGTACTACACGATGCACACACTGTCACCATTACACCGTGCAGGAGGAATGGAGTACTTTAATAACATCACTAGAGTAGCAAATAGATGATATTCAACTAGATCACAAAGAGAGAGATGAACCACATAGCTACAGCGGAGCCCTCAGCCCCGGGGGAGAACTACTCCCTCATCATGGGAGACAGCAGTGTTGATGAAGATGGCGGTGGAGATGGCAGCGGTGTCGATGGAGAAGCCTTCCGGGGGCACTTCCCCGTCCCGGCGGCGTGCCGGAACAGAGACTCCTGTCCCCCGGATCTTGGCTTCACGATGGCGGCGGCTCTGGAAGGTTTCTCGTACCGTGGCTTTTTCGTATCGATGTTTTAGGTCAGGGACCTTTATATAGGCGAAGAGGCGGAGTCGGAGGGCTGACGAGGCGACGACACAATAGGGGGGCGCGGCCCACCCCCTGGCCGCGCCAGCCTATCATCTGGGGCCCACAGGGCCCTCCTCTGTTGGCTCTCGGGTGTTCTGGAAGCTTCGTGGGATTCTAAGATGCTGGGCGTTGATTTCGTCCAATTCCGAGAATATTTCCTTACTAGGATTTCTGAAACCAAAAACAGCAGAAAACAGGAACTGGCACTTCGGCATCTCGTCAATAGGTTAGTTCCGGAAAACGCATAAAATCATCATAAAATGTGAACAAAATATGTAGGTATTGTCATAAAACAAGCATGGAACATAAGAAATTATCGATACGTTGGAGACGTATCAGCATCCCCAAGCTTAGTTCCTACTCGTCCCGAGTAGGTAAACAATAACAAAGATAATTTCTGAAGTGACATGCTACCAACATGATCTAATCATACTATTGTAAAGCATATGAGATGAATGCAGCGATTCAAGACAATGGTAAAGACAATGAGTAAACAACTGAACCATATAGCAAAGACTTTTCATGAATAGTACTTTCAAGACAAGCATCAATAAGTCTTGCATAAGAGTTAACTCATAAAGCAATAAATTCAAAGTAAAGGCATTGAAGCAACACAAAGGAAGATTAAGTTTCAGAGGTTGCTTTCAACTTGTAACATATATATCTCATGGATATTGTCAACATAAAGTAATATAACAAATGCAATATGCAAGTATGTAGGAATCAATGCACAGTTCACACAAGTGTTTGCTTCTTGATATGGAGAGAAATAGGTGAACTTACTCAACATAAAAGTAAAAGAAAGGCCCTTCGCAGAGGGAAGCATCGATTGCTATATTTGTGCTAGAGCTTTGGTTTTGAAAACAAGAAACAATTTTGTCAACGGTAGTAATAAAGCAGATGCATCATGTAAATTATATCCTACAAGTTGCAAGCCTCATGCATAGTATACTAATAGTGCCCACACCTTGTCCTAATTAGCTCGGATTACCTGGATTATCACCGCAATACATATGTTTTAACCAAGTGTCACAAAGGGGTACCTCTATGCCGCCTATACAAAGGTCTAAGGAGAAAGCTCGCATTGGATTTCTCGCTTTTGATTATTCTCAACTTAGACATCCATACCGGGACAACATAGACAACAGATAATGGACTTCTCTTTAATGCTTAAGCATTCAACAACAATTAATTTTTCTCATATGAGATTGAGGATATTTGTCCAAAACTGAAACTTCCTCCATGGATCATGGCTTTAGTTAGCGGCCCAATGTTCTTCTCTAACAGTATGCATGCTCAAACCATTCAACTCATGGTAAATCGCCCTTACTTCAGACAAGACGGACATGCATAGCAACTCACATGATATTCAACAAAGAGTAGTTGATGGCGTCCCCAGGAACATGGTTATCGCACAACAAGCAACTTAATAAGAGATAAAGTGCATAAGTACATATTCAATACCACAATAGTTTTTAGGCTATTTGTCCCATGAGCTATATATTGCAAAGATAAAGGATAGAAATTTTAAAGGTAGCACTCAAGCAATTTACTTTGGAATGGCGGAGAAATACCATGTAGTAGGTAGGTATGGTGGACACAAGTGGCATAGTGTTTGGCTCAAGGATTTTGGATGCATGAGAAGTATTCCCTCTCGATACAAGGTTTAGGCTAGCAAGGTTGTTTTAAAGCAAACACAAGTATGAACCGGTACAGCAAAACTCACATAAAAGACATATTGTAAGCATTATAAGACTCTATACCATCTTCCTTGTTGTTCGACCCTTACTAGAAATTATCTAGACCTTAGAGAAACCAATTATGCAAACCAAATTTTAGCAAGCTCTATGTATTTCTTCATTAATAGGTGCAAAGTATATGATGCAAGAGCTTAAACATGAGCACAACAATTGCCAAGTATCAATCTATTCAAGACATCATACCAATTACCACATATAGCATTTTCTGTTTCCAACCATACAACAATTAACGAAGCAGTTTCAACCTTCGCCATGAACATTAAAAGCTAAGAACACATGTGTTCATATGCAACAGCGGAGCGTGTCTCTCTCCCACACAAGCATGAATTTATTCAAACAAAACAAAAATAAAAACAAACAAACGCTCCAAGTAAAGTACATAAGATGTGACCGAATAAAAATATAGTTTCAAGAGAAGAAACCTGATAAATTGTTGATGAAGAAGGGGATGCCTTGGGCATCCCCAAGCTTAGATGCTTGATTGTTCTTGAAATATGCAGGGATGAACCACCGGGGCATCCCCAAGCTTAGAGCTTTCACTCTCCTTGATCATATTGTATCATCCTCCTCTCTTGACCCTTGAAAACTTCCTCCACACCAAACTCAAAACAAACTCATTAGAGGATTAGTGAATAATCAAAAATTCACATGTTCAAAGGTGACACAATCATTATTAACACTTCTGTACATTGCTCAAAGCTACTGGAAGTTAATGGAACAAAGAAATCCATCCCACATAGCAAAAGAGGCAATGCGAAATAAAAGGCAGAATCTGTCACAACAGAATAGTCCGTAAAGATGAATTTCTAAGAGGCACCAGACTTGCTCAAATGAATATGCTCAAATTGAATGAAAGTTGCGTACATATCTGAGGATCACTCACAAAAATTGGCAGATTTTTCTGAGTTACCTACAGAGAACCCTGCCCAAATTCGTGACAGACAGTAATCTGTTTCTGTGCAGTAATCCAAATCTAGTATCAACCTTACTATCAAAGACTTTACTTGGCACAACAATGCAATAAAACTAAGATAAGGAGAGGTTGCTACAGTAGTAACAACTTCCAAGACACAAATATAAAACAAAATTACTGTAGTAGAACAAACACGTGGGTTGTCTCCCAAGAAGTTCTTTCTTTATAGCCATTAAGATGGGCTCAGTAATTTTAATGATGCACTCCCAAGAAATAGTATTTGAAGCAAAAAAGAGCATCAATAGGCAAGTTCAAAACACATTTAAGCCTAACATGCTTCCTATGAAAAGGAATCTTGTAAATAAACAAGTTCATGAAGAGCAAAGTGACAAGCATAGGAAGATAAAACAAGTGCAACTTCAAAAATTTCAGCGCATAGAGAGGTGTTTTAGTAACATGAAAAATTTCTACAACCATATTTTCCTCTCTCATAAATATTTTCAGTAGCATCATGAGCAAACTCAACAATATAACTATCACATAAAACATTCTTATCATGAGTCTCATGCATAAAATTATTACTCTCCACATAAGCATAATCAATTTTAGTAGTTGTAGTGGGAGCAAATTCAACAAAGTAGCTATCATTATTATTCTCATCATCAAATATAGGAGGCATATTGTAATCATAATCAAATTCATCCTCCATAATAGGCGGTACCAAAAGACTACTATCATTATAATCATCATAAATAGGAGGCAAAGTATCATCAAAGAAAATTTTCTCCTCAATGCTTGGGGGACTAAAAAGATCATGCTCATCAAAACCAGCTTCCCCAAGCTTAGAATTTTCCATATCATTAGCAACAATGGTGTTCAAAGTGTTCATACTAATATGTTCCATGGGTTTTTTAATTTTCGCATCAAACCATCCATGTCTTAACTCAGGAAAAAGAATAAAAAGCTCCATGTTGCTTTCCATTATGCCAAACTAGTGTAAAACAAGAAACAAAAAGATGCAATTGCAGGATCTAAAGGAAATAGCTTCGAGTACTTACAACGGCGCCGGAAAATAGCTTGGTAGCCGAGATCCGGAGTGTGAGTACCTTTTACCTTTCCTCCCCGGCAACGGCGCCAGAAAAGTGCTTGATGTCTACGGGTGCTTCTATTCTTGTAGACAGTGTTGGGCCTCCAAGAGCAGAGGTTTGTAGAATAGCAGCAAGTTTCCCTTAAGTGGATCACCCAAGGTTTATCGAACTCAGGGAGGAAGAGGTCAAAGATATCCCTCTCAAGCAACCCTGCAATCACAATGCAAGAAGTCTCTTGTGTCCCCAACACACCTAATACACTTGTCAGATGTATAGGTGCACTAGTTCGGCGAAGAGATAGTGAGATGCAAGTAATATGGATGAGTATGAGTGGTAATAGCAATCTGAATAAAATATGGCAGCGAGTAAACATGCAACAAAACAGTAAACAAACGGAGATTCGATGCTTGGAAGCAAGGCCTAGGGATCCTGCTTTCACTAGTGGACACTCTCAACAATGATCACATAATAGAACTACTCTACACTCTCTTGTTGGATGATGAACACCACTAATTGTGTAGGATTACACGAACCCTCAATGCCGGAGTTAACAAGCTCCACAATATTCGATATTCATGTTTAAATAACCTTAGAGTGCATGATAGATCATTGCAATTACACCAAGTACTAACATAGCATGCACACTGTCACCATCACACTATGAAGGAGGCATAGATCACATCAATACTATCATAGCAATAATTAACTTCATAATCTACAAGAGATTACAATCATAACCTACGCCAAGTACTACACGATGCACACACTGTCACCATTACACCGTGCAGGAGAAATAGAGTACTTTAATAACATCACTAGAGTAGCAAATAGATGATATTCAACTAGATCACAAAGAGAGAGATATGAACCACATAGCTACAGCGGAGCCCTCAGCCCCGGGGGAGAACTACTCCCTCCTCATGGGAGACAGCAGCGTTGATGAAGATGGCGGTGGAGATGGCAGCGGTGTCGATGGAGAAGCCTTCCGGGGGTACTTCCCCGTCCCGGCGGCGTGCCGGAACAGAGACTCCTGTCCCCCAGATCTTGGCTTTGCGATGGCGGCGGCTCTGGAAGGTTTCTCGTACCGTGGCTTTTTCGTATCGATGTTTTAGGTCAGGGACCTTTATATAGGCGAAGAGGCGGAGTCGGAGGGCTGACGAGGCGACGACACAATAGGGGGGCGCGGCCCACCCCCTGGCCACGCCAGCCTATCATCTGGGGCCCACAGGGCCCTCCTCTGGTGGCTCTCGGGTGTTCTGGAAGCTTCGTGGGATTCTAAGATGCTGGGCGTTGATTTCGTCCAATTCCGAGAATATTTCCTTACTAGGATTTCTGAAACCAAAAACAGCAAAAACAGGAACTGGCACTTCAGCATCTCGTCAATAGGTTAGTTCCGGAAAACGCATAAAATCATCATAAAGTGTGAACAAAACATGTAGGTATTGTCATAAAACAAGCATGGAACATAAGAAATTATCGATACGTTGGAGACGTATCAGTGTGCGCCGAAGAATCGCTTTTGCATCAGCCGCGTTCGAGATTTGCCTGCACCGCTAGGGACTGCTGAACTGGGTGTTCCTCCAGGGCCTGGCCCGAGGGTGCTTTGAGAACTGGTTCACGCAACAACGCGACTCAGCCTAGACAACCAAAAGGGCCAAATAATTCTTGGGCCGATGTGAGCCAAGGGGCGCCCAGCCTACCAAACGCGCCCATATTGATTTGATGTGTCCGAGCCATGGTTACCGACAAGTGGGATTGCCAAATTTGGGATGGGCTTCGGTCCTGTCTGGCGGTGGGGGCAGATAAGACCAGGGAGGCGAAGACAAGAGGAGGAGTCACGCTCTCCACTCGCGCTCGCAGATGGATCGATCGCCGATGTGCAAGCCTGAACCAACCACGGTCTCATAAACTATTCAAGAACAACCATGGGTTAGGAGAAAAGCGTGTGGCGCCGAAGAAGATCAGTGGTGAATTAGACTACTTTTTTGAAGCTGGGCACCTGGAGTAGAAGCAAAGAGCTACAAGGGCAGGAAGCTTCGAAATATGCGCAGGGAGGGGGCTCAGAAAGCGACGCGGATTGCGGCAGCCCATATCGGTGTACCCTCCCACAAAGTCGGTCGAGAAAACAACATCATGGGCGCGTTTGGTCACCTGGGCTGGATTTTTGCATCACTGACGCAGTGGGAACAAATGTCCATCTTGTCCCAGACGGGCTACGGTGCTGGTTTGGGCTGTTGTTTGGTGGTCTAGGACGAAGTTTTTGGGCCAGCAGAAACGTAAAGCTTGGTGTGTTTGGTTTCATACGAGCCCAGCTTTAGCCTCACCACTTATCCACATGGTGACCTTACCTCTCACCTCCTCACCTATCACAAAGCCTCACACCGTCGCTCACAAGCTTTGGCACGTCAGCGATCACGAAGGAAGACACCACTTGATGAGGACATCCCTACCACACTACTACCTCCATCATTGCAAGATGAAGATGAAGTTGTTGTGAAGCTCAAGTCCAATGAAGTTCGGATTGGACCTATTACAAGGGCTCGTGCGAAGCTACTTAAACAACAGGTGAACTTGTTCCTAAACGATACTTTGATTGATGAGAACTTTATACTGCCTAAGTCCTGTTATTTGTGTATCATCAGGTATGAGGAGGAGACGAGCATCGCACGAGGAGGAGAGGAGCACCTGGACATGAAGAAGGACGTGAAGCTGGACATGGAGCTAGACATGAAGATACCCCACGGACGCGCGAGGGAGGAGCGGGAGGCATGCGCGAGAAGGGAAGACAAAGTCCAGGCCGGCCCAGCACCCGGTCAGACCGGCCGCCACGCCGGCGCGCCCGGTCTCAGGCCCGGTTCGACCGGGCGGCGCGCCGGATCAGCCCCGACGCCAACCGGGCGGCTTGCTGACTCAGACCGGGCGGGGTACTGAGCCGAAATCCACGCGCCCGGTCAGCACCCGGTCCCTGGCCCGGTTTGAACCGGCCAGCCCGGTCCCAGGCCCGGTCGACCGCCCCCAGACCGGCCGTGTCCGAGTCTGTCTCGACCAGATCTATTCTCGGTCGGTTATTTTCGTACTTTTTTGACCTGAGGTCGTCCCGGACGCCTATATAAGTGCCCAGGACGCCCCCAAAGTTGCTTTAGACCACGTTCAAGATAAACCCTAGTTCTTAGTTGTTTGCTCTGCAAAACTATTGAATTCTCTACACCATATTGCTTGATATTGTGTAGATCTGAAAGACTTGTGTAATCTGGTGTTCCATTGGGAATTAGAAGGTTGCAACTTACCGCTTCGTGGTCGGCGGCTACATGCGCAAGTGTGTGGAGTTCCGAATATCTTGCAGGGTTGAGAGCTGTTGCATTGGCGACAAGAACCAATCGAGAGATCTCGTTGCGTTATACAAGTTATCATCCACTTATCATCTGTGTATCTCCGCTGTGTTCATCCCGTGATCATCATCACCACCGTTGCTTACTGAGAAGATCGGGCCACCCCATATCATCTTGGTATCAGATTTCAGCGTTTCCTCGGTAAGCCATCCACAATCCACCCCATTGTTGAGTTTTGAGTGTTTCCTATCCAGAAAAAGCCATAAAAAGTTAGGGTTAGGGTTTGCCATAGCCTTAGATTGCACTAATTTGGAGTTTTAGTTGATTTTCGTATCTTTTTCTTCCATCTAGTTGTTAGGGTTTGAGTCTCCACTATCATCTAGTTTCAGTTTTTGTTACTCCGAGTCCACATAGCATACAGTGTGTTTGTCCAAACCATAGACACAGCCCATCGATATACGTGACTAGGAACTTTCCCAGAAGAGACTAGTTTTACCGCTCGACAGGCTGCTCATTAGGTTTTGGTGCTTTGCATTATCTGTTTAGCCATGTTATCAAGGAGTTGAGTCATAAAAATAAAATAAAAACCAGAAAATTGAAAAGAAGCAAAAAGAGTTACATAGCTACGTGTTCTACAAAAATAAAAATCCAAACAAGAAAAGTGAAGTGCTAGTAGAATCAAGTGAAGGCCTAAGTTTTCTTTAACTGCACCTATAGTTGAGCAATCTTGTGCCTGTTTCGTTGAGCTTTGCTAGCGTCTCTCTAGTGCATTCAACCTTTCCTACATACAGTTGCATTGCCACATTTATCGCCTTGTGTGAGTATCATTGGTTGTCTACGGTCAGCGCTAGAGCTTGTTATTAGTGCAAATAGGTAGCCTACCTACAGCCCCACATATATCCTTCTTTGCCGTGTGATTTGTTCTTATACCCTTGATATTTGCTTCGCTACATCCGTGCACTAGTTGTTACTACAAGTGGTAATTAAGCAACACTAATTTACTTTGGAACGGTAAGATTTCCTTTTCTTATCAGTTTTTGAGTGAGTTGTGAGAGTACCACCTTATACTTTTGATCGGAAGAAGCTCGGTAATCACATGGGTACGTGAGCACGCGTCCGTGAAGCGACACGTGTCTAACAACGTTAGTCTGCTCCGTGAGGTTGAGGAAAGTTCCACCCCACTTCTTTTCCTTGATCCTTATCCTGTCCCCGATGCCTCATGCCATCGACTCCGCCCTTCCAAGCACGACATTCGCCCTCCCCAAGCTCGACCGGCGCAGCTCTGGCCGGCCACGCCCGCCCCCTGCCACACGTGCGCCCGCAGCCCCGACCCTGCGCCTCCTCGAGCCTCCCCAGCAACATCCGCGCGCCGCCACTGCGCCCAGCAAGGCAGCAACGGCCGCCGCCGCTTGCACTGGCACCCACCCACATGTCGTAGGACCAAATTTTGCATCTCTGTTTGCTATTTTCTCTCTCCCCCTGCTAGTAAACTGCGGTCAATTTGATTGTGTAGCTACCATGGACGCGAATAATCGGTCCAGGACTCGATCATGGTGTTAGAACAAAAAATCCGCCTCAATCTACTTCGGCTTTCGGCAGCAGAGTAGCGGACGGGGACAAATCTCCGGCTGTCCGGCTTGCCGCTGCCGGCTGGAGGCGCGACGTCCCAGCGGAGGCGACGGGAGAGACGAGCTTGACCGGATTAGATCGATATCTCCCCAATTTTTTTCTTTTTTTAGAGAATCTCCCCAATTAATTTCAGCAGGGAACCCTCTCTCTCCTTCCTCTCTCTGAGTACTGCTTGAACAGCGGACGAGATCCTAGCAATTCACGGGAGAGAAATTTCTCTGCTCTGAGTCGTGGGTGTGGCAGACATGATCTCGTGAGCCATGCCTTCCGCCGGTGGACGAGGCGACGCGCGTGTCGAGGACAGACGGCGACGCGCGGTGGTGGAGGGGTGCGGACAGAGACGCGGATGTAGATGAAGATGGTGGCTGATCGAGGACGGACGGCGCCGCCCCTCGACTCCCTATGCGTGTCCGCCATGACTCTCGGTCGGCGAGGCGCCGTCCGCGCGTGGGGAACCAGCAAATTGCGGAGGCCGGCCGTCCTTGACTGGACTTGCCTATGCCTATGCACGTCCCTGTGGAGGAGGATGCACCAGCATCGGGCGAGCTCGTAGCCTGGAAGTGGAGGAAGGTCAGGTTCGTCTGAGCTCGCCGCCGCCTGGGCCCTGGCAGCTTGTGCTGGGACAGAGCAAGACACGAACGGCGGCTCCGCCGAATCATTGGCTTACCCCGCCGTTAACATCTTTCTGTGCAGTGCGAATCTAAAAGCAAATCGAACGATATTTAGTGCATGCGTACGTACCCCCCTGAACACCAAATCCACTCTCTACTTTTGATTTAGTGCACTAACCTACTAATCATGTCTGCTAGTGATCAAAAAATTGTTAACTAGGAAAACAAGAGTTCTGGAGATATCATCACATGGAGGGAGTATGAAGCTCTTCGTAATGAGATGCGACGTGAATTCCGCACTCAAGGTGATGAGCTTAAGGGCACGGTCCAAGGGATCTCCCAGAAGCTGAATACTACATGTGAGACCGTCACTACAATGAAAGATCAAATGACGGATATACAGTCTTGTAGACTTGTGATTAGCTGTTGAGAATTTGACTCAACAACAACAAGAAGATGACGATGATCCTGAGCTTCAAGATGACACACATAATGCTCGTGGTGCGCCACGTGATAATCGTCCTCATGGGTTTGCCGAACTTCGACGTCCAGGTCGTGGGTTTGAGGAAGAAGATGGATTGGGTAAGCCCAAGTTTTCCATACCCAAGTTTGAAGGAGGTGCTGATGTTGAACAATACCTTACTTGGGAGCTGAAGATTGAGAAGTTATGGCGCTTACACAATTACACTGAAGATAGGAAGATCAAACTTGCTTCTTCCGAATTTGATGGTTATGCATTGCGTTGGTGGGATAGATTTGTTAGTGCTCGCGAAGAAGATGGTGAACAGCCTATTATCACATGGGCTGCAATGAAGGCGACCATGACTGAACGTTTTGTGCCCACTAATTATTTGCGGAATATCTATGATAAGTTGACCCTATTGAGACAAGGTGTGAAGACTGTTGATGAATACTACATGGAGATGGAGATGCTAATGCAACGTGGCCGTGTTCGTGAGACACTTGAGATGACCATGAATCGTTTTCTCCATGGATTGAAGTAAGATATCAAAGGCATTGTTCGTCATTACAGTTACACCACTATGAATGAGTTGCTACATCATGCAAGAGAAGTTGAATCATAGTTGGCTGACGAAGCTAAGGTCAAAGGCCGTGCTACAGGAGCTAGAAGTTTCACGCCTCGGGCGCCCCCACCTACGGCGCCAACGCCATCTACGCGCTCTGCACCTTATACTCCGTCTAGCAAGCCGGTCTCCAATGTGTCCAACACAAAGAAACCCGAACCTGCTGCGAGTACAAGTGGTTCTAGCATGTCTACTGCGCGCAACCGCGATATGAGTTGCCATACATGTGGTGGCAAGGGTCACTTTAGGAGAGATTGTCCTAACCGCAAGGTCATGATTGTTAATGAGGACAATGAGTATGAGACTGGAGATGATGTTGATCCAAATGCTCCAGAAGATGATGATTATGACAGTGATGGTGTAGATGCTTATCCGTCTGAAGTTCGCACTATTGTTGTGTCTCAGCGTGCTCTTAATGTGTTGCCTAGTGCATCTACTCAGCGCTGCAATTTGTTCCAAACAAAAGCTTTAGTTGGTCCGGACAAGGCTTGCAAGGTTATTATTGATGGCGGGAGTTGCCGCAATTTAGCAAGCAAGGAGTTGTGTACCAAGCTGAAGTTGAAGTATCTACCGCACCCGCATCCATACTATATTCAGTGGTTGAGCGACAATGGTGAGATGAAGGTAAACCACATGGTGCATGTTGAGTTTGCGATTGGTCCATATAAGGATTCCATTGATTTTGATGTGGTTCCTATGACGGTATGTTACCTACTATTGGGTCAGCCTTGGCTCTATGACCGTTCTGTGCAACACAATGGCCGTGCCAATACATATCACTTGGAGTTTAAGGGCAAGAAAATCAACTTGCAGCCTATGTCACCACAGCAAATTGTCAATGAATCTCGTCAGAAAGTTGAAATAAACTTGGAGGATGCTTCTTTAGATAGGAAAGAGAATTGTAATGTCGTGAGTGATATAACAAAAAGTGAGAGAGTGAATTCCTTAGTCTCATTAGCCACCAAAGAAGATATGAGAGAATTTAGTGAGGATCCTACAGATATGCCTCTTGTGCTCTTACACAGGGGTACGGTTTTGGTTTCTAACTACATTACCCCTCTTCCTCTTGGTGTTTCTAATGTTTTGCAGGAATTTGGCGATGTGTTTCTGGAGGAGGTACCCGCCGGACTACCACCATTGCGAGGTATTGAGCATCAGATCGACTTGATCCCCGGAGCTTCGCTACCCAATCGGGCACCATATAGAACGAACCCCGAAGAAACGAAGGAGACACAGAAGCAAGTACAAGCGCTACTCGACAAAGGTTATATCCGCATAAGCCTTAGTCCTTGTGTTGTTCATGTTATTCTAGTTCCTAAGAAAGATGGTACATGGCGTATGTGCGTAGATTGTAGAGCAATTAACAACATTACTATTCGATATCGTCATCCTATTCCCCGTTTAGAGGATATGCTAGATGAATTGAGTGGTGCTGCTGTTTTCTCTAAAATTGATTTGCGTAGTGGTTATCATCAAATTAGGATGAAAGAAGGGGATGAGTGGAAAATAGCCTTTAAAACAAAATTTGGTTTATATGAGTGGTTAGTAATGTCTTTTGGGTTAACTAATGCACCTCGTACCTTCATGAGACTGATGAACCATGTTTTGCGTGATTTTATTGGAAAGTTTGTGGTTGTGTATTTTGATGACATATTAATCTACAACCGCAATGAATCTGATCATTCTATACATATTCGACATGTTTTGCAAGTGTTGTGTGATAATAAACTCTATGGTAATCTTGAGAAGTGCACATTTTGCAAAGATAAGGTCATATTTCTAGGTTATGTTGTCTCTAAGCATGGAGTAGAAGTAGATGTGTCTAAAATTGAAGCTATTCAAAATTGGCCTACTCCCATGAATGTGAGTCAAGTAAGAAGTTTTCATGGTCTAGCTGGGTTTTATAGACGATTTGTGCCCAACTTTAGTACTATTGTTGCACCTTTGAATGATTTGACAAAGAAGGGTGTTATATTTGAGTGGGGCGCAACACAAGATCATGCTTTTGATGAACTAAAGAGATTGTTAACTTCTGCACCGTTGCTTGCTCTTCCTGATTTCAATAAGCAATTTGAGATTGAATGTGATGCTAGTGGTATTGGAATTGGTGGTGTGTTGATGCAAGAGGGTCGCCCAATTGCATATTTTTCTGAGAAACTGTCTGGTGATAAGTTGAACTATCCTATATATGATAAATAATTGTATGCGTTAATTAGAGTTCTTGAGGTTTGGCAACATTACTTGTGGCCAAAAGAATTTGTCATACATTCTAATCATGAAGCTTTAAAATACCTGAAAGCTCAATCTACTTTGCATAAGCATCTTGCTAAGTGGATCAAGTTCATTGAGTCTTTTCCATATATTATTAAGCATAAGAAAGGAAAAGATAATATTGTTGCTGATGCTCTATCTAGGAAGAATATGCTATTAACTCAACTTGATGTTAAAATTCCTGGATTAGAAGTACTATGTGATTTTATGCTATTGATCATGATTTGCTGAACCATATCGCTTGTGTGCTATGGGTAAAGCATGGGAAAAATATCACATACATGATGGGTTCTTGTTTACAGCTAACAAACTATGTGTTCCGGAATCGTCTGTGCGTTTGCTCTTATTGCAGGAATCACATGCTGGAGGTTTGATGGGTCACTTTGGGCGTGAGAAGATGCTACTCATGCTAGCTGACCACTTTTATTGGCCAAAGATGAGGCAGGATGTGGATAGGTATGTGAAGAGGTGCATTACTTGCAACAAGTCCAAGGCCAAGCTGAAGCCTCACGGTTTGTATACTCCTTTACCGACACCTACTACACATTGTGAGGATATTAGTATGGATTTTGTGTTGGGATTGCCGCGTACTAAGAGAGGCCATGATTCTATATTTGTGGTAGTGGACAGATTTTCTAAAATGTCACACTTTATTGCCTGCCACAAGAGCGACGATGCGTCGCATATTGCTAACCTGTTTTTCAGGGATATTTTACGTCTACATGGAGTCCCAAAGACTATTGTTTCTGATCGTGATGTAAAGTTCATGAGCTACTTCTGGAAGACGCTCTGGAGAAAGCTGGGGACGAAGCTACTGTTCAGTACTACTTGTCATCCTCAAACTGATGGCCAAACTGAAGTGGTGGATAGAACATTGTCACAATTGTTGAGATCCATGATCAAGAAAAACCTGAAGGAGTGGGAAGAGTGTTTGCCGCATGTGGAGTTTGCTTACAACAGGGCGGTACATTATACCACAGAGTTGTGTCCTTTTGAGGTGGTGTATGGTTTCAAACCCATTACTCCACTTGATTTGTTGCCTTTATCCATACATGAGCGAGTTAATATGGAGGCATCCAAGAGGGCAGATTTTGTGAAGAAGATACATGTGAAGACTAAATAGTTGATAGAAAAGAAAGGTAAGAGCAATGCTGCAAGGATGAACAAGAAGCGCAAGGAGATGTTGTTCAAGCCTGGTGATATGGTCTGGGTACATTTTCGCAAGGATAGGTTCCCGAAGCTACGGAAGTCCAAGTTGCTTCCTCGTGGTGCTGGTCCTTACAAAGTGCTTGCCAAGATCAACGATAATGCATACTCGATAGATCTTCCACTTGATGAGTTTGGTGTCAGTAATTCTTTTAATGTTGCTAATTTGACACCATATGACGGAGAAGACCTTGGAGCGTCGAGGTCGACGCCTTTTGAAGGGGAGGAGATGATGAGGACATCCCTACCACACTACTATCTCCCTCATTGCAAGATGAAGCTGAAGCTGCTGTGAAGCTCAAGTCCAATGAAATTCGGATTGGACCTATTACAAGGGCTCGTGCGAAGCTACTTAAACGACAGGTGAACTTGTTCCTAAACGATACTTTGATTGATGAGAACTTTATACTGCCTAAGTCCTGTTATTTGTGTATCATCAGGTATGAGGAGGAGACGAGCATCGCACGAGGAGGAGAGGAGCAGCTGGACATGAAGAAGGACGTGAAGCTCGACATGGAGCTGGACATGAAGATACCCCATGGATGCGCGAGGGAGGAGCGGGAGGCATGCGCGAGAAGGGAAAACGAAGTCCAGGCCGGTCCAGCACCCGGTCAGACCGGCCGCCACGCCGGCGCACCCGGTCTCTGGCCCGGTCCGACTGGGCGGCGCGCCAGATCCGCCCCGGCGCCAACCGGGCGGCCTACTGACGCAGACCGGGCGGGGTACTGAGCCGAAATCCACGCGCCCGGTCAGCACCCGGTCCCTGGCCCGGTTTGAATCGGCCAGCCCGGTTCCAGGCCCGGTCGACCGGCCCCCAGACCGGCCGTGTCCGAGTCTGTCTCGACCAGATCTATTCTGGGTCGGTTATTTTCGTACTTTTTCGACCTGAGGTCATCCCGGACGCCTATATAAGTGCCCAGGACGCCCCCAAAGTTGCTTTAGACCACGTTTAAGATAAACCCTAGTTCTTAGTTGTTTGCTCTGCAAAACTATTGAATTCCCTACACCATATTACTTGATATTGTGTAGATCTGAAAGTCTGGTGTAATCTGCTGTTCCATTGGGAATTAGAAGGTTGCAACTTACCGCTTTGTGATCGGCTGCTACGTGCGCAAGTGTGTGGAGTTGCGAATATCTTGCAGGGTTGAGAGTTGTTGCATTGGCGACATGGACAAATCGAGAGATCTCGTTGCGTCATACAAGTTATCATCCACTTATCATCTGTGTATCTCCGTTGTGTTCATCCCGTGATCATCATCACCACCGTTGCTTACTGAGAAGATCGGGCCACCCCATATCACCACCATGGCACTGTCGGTCACGCCAGTCAAAGCCATCACCACGTCGCCGACCACAAAGACGAAGAGCACCATGACATCGTCGGTCACGTCGGTCACAAGCATAGGCACTTCGCCGACCACGAAGATGAAGACCACGATGACACATTCGTTCACAAGCATCACCACGCCGCCGACCACGAAGACGAACACCACCATGACACTGCAGTTCACGCCCGTCACAAGCATCACCATGTCGTCGACCATGAAGATGAAAACCACCAGGACACTGCCGGTCACAAGCATCACCACGCTGCCGACCACAAAGACAAACACCACCATGACACCGCCATTCACGCTCGTCACAAGCATAACCATATCGCCGGCGACGAAGCTGAATACCACCAAGACACCGTCAGTCACGCCGGTCACAAGCATCACCACGTCGCCGACCACGAAGACGAACATCACCAAGCCGCCACCAACATAGATTATCACCTCTCACTTCTCACACATCATCACCACGTCGCCGTCCATGAACATGGCAAACGAGAAGTTGAGCAAGAGTTCTCCAAACTATACTCACGCAAACATACACATTACACTATACTAGCGAGTCATTTATCTATCCATGTATGTACACCGAAATAAAAACATGTCAACATGAAAGTCATGCGGAACGGTGAGGTGAACCTACTCCTCAAAGAACATTTCAAACGGATGAGCATGTGCGACGAATTTGGCAAAATTCGCTCAAAACTTTATACACGAAATTCACGATTTACGACTGACGAAACTCGAAACCGATTGTGGGAATTGATTCGTCTCATCGACACACATCTTTTTCATGTACATCTTATTTCGATTCGGACTATGTTTGTGTTGATTTTAGGAGAGGGTGTGTGGAGTAGTGTAAGCAAGAATGAGCTTAAGCAAGACCACGTGCACATGTTGCATCCATCGAACCAAGGTGATACGAGAACGGGACATACCCACTAGGAACGTTCGAACTGGACGTTCCTCCAGGGCATGTCCCAGGGTGCTTTAAGAACCGATTCATGCAATAACACGGGTGAGTCCAAACAAGCAAACATGCCAAAAATTGTTGGGCCGATGCGTGCCAAAAGGTATGCATCCTGCCAAACGCCGCACCATATGTGCAGACAGGTGCCGGACTCCATCAACGCCGACATGAACAGCTATAGAATCAACTAAAACTTTCTTAACTTTACTAAACAAAACACAGCGTCCCGTACACTGCAGTAATTGTTTTTTTTTTGAAATAAGGCAAAAACTTTGCCTCATTTATTAATTAAGAAAAGAGTACCCAGTTTTTGGAGAAAACCGGGCGAAAATCTACACTTGCAGAGCCGAGCCCACACAAAGAACACATCCACACACACCCACAATCAAGACACTCCGACACCGCGACACTAATAAAACTTTGAACACGAGACTCCAACACCGAGCCAAAAAGGACATGCAAAGACATTGTTGGGCACCCGCCAACCAACTGCAAATCCAGGGTAGGCAAGAGGCAAGGTGGCGAGAAATTTGCAAACCTCTCTAACGACGATAGCTCCGGGCACCGTTAGCAACAACCCCGACTTAAGGACCCCATCACCAATAGTAATCACTTGCCTGTCGGACTCAGGCGAGATAGAGGCTGCCGCTTCAACAACACCACATTTCTCAAAGCCAAGACACGGCGGAGAAACCACATCGGAGAACTCGTGTGAGCCGGACCTCACTTCCTTGACGGAAGGAGGGGTACAATAATTATGTATTGCAGCAGAACAAAACTAAACCTACCATTATGTGTGATCGAGCGTGTCCGTTCTCTCCCGTCAGTGGATCCATTACAGGTATATACCAACGTTCTAACTTCTACCATTGGCCCTGCCTGCACCCGCACTCGTCTAGCCTGATAGCAACTCGAAATAGCAACTCAACTCAGATAAGGAGGGGCACGTGATCTTCAGCAGCAGATGGATCTAGTCTAGTGGGGGCGATAATTGGTGCAGATCAAAGCGTTCCCGATGATAAGGGATGCGACTGGATCGATCCACAGCAGTCGTCACGGTAGTCCCAGTGAGAGGATGAAGAAGAAGCTCCGGAGGTGTCGTGCATGGTGGGTCAAAGTGATTTTCCTCTTCGGTCCACGCATGTGAGCCCAGCCCATGCCAAGCCTGTCGGTTCTTTGGGTTGTTGCGTGCGTTCCCAGGATGTTTGCGCCGGACGGGGTGAGCTCCACGTGGGGTGCCTATGCCTGTGGAGAATCTCCGCGATTTTTTTTTGATAATATTTTTTTCATTAATTGTACAAATAATACTAGATTCACCATCGGGTAGTGTTTCCCGGTTAGTACCTATCGGGGAAGCCAAACCCGACTGCTCGATATTTGGTGGACCATTCTATGCGACATAGCCGGCAAAAATATATCGGGAAAAGCTAACATAAGTGGCTCCTATCAGGCAAACCTAAGAGCATCACTAGCAGTGCCTTCAAACTGATCAAACCCTCAAATTAACTGTTTTTTTGAGGGTTGAGGCCGAAAGTTGGCGCGGAATAGAGCCCTCAAACCCGTAAACCCTAAAAATTTGAAGGCCCAACCCTCATTTTCCATCCCAACCTGCACAAACACAGGTTGAGAGGCAAAAACACAGGGCCCTTCATCTGGTCAACGACGCGCCGCGGGAGGGAAAAATCCCTCAATCGTCCCTCCTTCCCTTCGCCACCGCTGGCCCCCGCCCCGAGCGCCCCCGCCGCCGAATCATGCTCCCGGTCGTGGCTCGAGCGGCCCCGCGCAGCCGCCTCCTGCCCCCACCTTGGCCCCGAGTGCCGCGGTGGTGGCCGGTATGGTGGCCTCCACGCACGTCGGTGTGAAGAGGAGGCGGGCGCACGTACTCACAAGTCCCGCCGCCGCCGTCTCCCCCGCAGTCACCGCCTCCGTCGCCCCCGCCCCCGCCCCCACCCCGAAGAGGAACAAGCTGGTTCTCTCCTTGGGGCCAAAGAAGGCCCGAGCGAAGAAGCTGGCTAGCCGCAAGAAGGCCACTCCTCCGCCGCCAAGCGCCAGGTGCTCAACGTAATGTCGGCCCCAACTGCTTCTTACATGGGACTGCTCAACGATGCTGAGGTGAACATTGGGGCTCCTCCCCTCGATTCGTTCGACTTTGAAGGTGAGGAGGAAGAGGAGGAGGAGGCAAGTGCGGAGGAGGAAGAGGTGGCCGAGATCAATGAGGCGGTGCTTGTGACGGTAAAGCACACGTCCGTTGGGAACCCCAATAGAAAGGTATGATGAGTACAGCAGCGAGTTTTCCCTCAGTAAGAAACCCAGGTTATCGAACCAGTAGGAGATGAAGATCACGTGAAGGTTGTTGGTGAAGGAGTGTAGTGTGGCGCAACACCAGGGATTCCGATGCCAACGTGGAACCTACACAACACAATCAAACTACTTTGCCCCAACTTAACTGTGAGGTTGTCAATCTCACCGGCTTGTTGAAAACAAAGGATTAAACGTATGGTGTGGAAAATGATGTTTGTTTGCAGAAAACAAAAGAGAACAATGATTGCAGTAGGTTGTATTTCAGATGTAAAAGAATAGACCGGGGTCCACAGTTCACTAGTGGTGTCTCTCCAATAAGATAAATAACATGTTGGGTAAACAAATTACAGTTGGGAAATTAACAAATAGAGAGGGCATAACAATGCACATACATATCATGATGACTACTATGAGATTTACTTAGGGCATTACGACAAAGAACATAGACCGCCATCCAGCATGCATCTATGCCTAAAAAGTCCACCTTCGGGTTAGCATCCGCACCCCTTCCAGTATTAAGTTGCAAGCAACAGACAATTGTATTAATTACTGTGCGTAATGTAAACAATACAAATATCCTTAGACAAAGCATTGATGTTTTATCCCTAGTGGCAACAGCACATCCACAACCTTAGGGGTTGCTGTCACTCCCCCAAATTCAATGGAGACAAGAACCCACTATCTAGCATAAATACCCCATCTTGGAGTTACAAGTATCAACTTGGCCAGAGCCTCTACTAGCAACGGAGAGCATGCAAGATCATAAACAACACATATAAGATAGATCTATAATCAACTTGACATAGTATTCCATATTCATCGGATCCCAACAAACACAACATGTAGCATTACAAATAGATGATCTTGATCATGATAGGCAGCTCACAAGATCTAAACATGATGGCACAATAGGAGAAGACAACCATCTAGCTACTTCTATGGACCCGTAGTCCAAGGATGAACTACTCACGCATCAGTCCGGAGGCGGGCATGGTGATGTAGAGCCCTCCGGTGATGATTCCCCTCTCCGGCAGGGTGCCGGAGGAGATCTTCTGAACCCCCCGAGTTAGGGTTGATGGCGGCGGCGTCTCTGGAACTGTTCTAGTATTTTGGCTCTCCGTACTAGGGTTTTCGGAGACGAAGGAATAAATAGGCGAAGGGGCAGCGTCGGGGGAGCCAAGGGGCTCCCTCCCCACGTCAGGGCGCGACAGTGGGGCCCCCGCGCCGCCCTATGGGGTGGGCCTCCTGCTGGCCTTCCTCGACTCTTCTTCGGTCTTCTGGAACACTATGTGGAAAATAGGGCCGTGGGCTTTTGTTTCGTCCAATTTCAAGAATATTTGTAAAACAACTTTTCTGAAATAAAAAACAATAGAAAACAGGAACTGGCACTATGGCATCTTGTTAATAGGTTAGTCCCAGAAAATGCATAAAAACATTATAAAGTGTGAATAAAACATGTAGGTATTGTCATAAAACTAGCATGGAACATAAGAAATTATAGATACGTTGGAGACGTATCAAGCATCCCCAAGCTTAGTTCCTACTCGCCCTCGAGTAGGTAAACGATAAAAATAATAATTTCTGAAGTGACATGCTACCAACATAATCTTGATCAATACTATTGTAAAGCATATGAGATGAATGAAGTGACTCAAAGCAATGGTCTATAGTTCGCTAACAAAAAGATAATGACTAAACAACTGAATCATATATCAAAAACTTTTCATGAATAGTACTTTCAAGACAAGCAACAAAAAGTCTTGCATAAGAGTTAACTCATAAAGCAATAGATTCTTAATAAAAGGTCTTGAAGCAACACAAAGGAAGATTTAAGTTTCAGCAATTGCCTTCAACTTTCAACATGCATATCTTATGATAATTGTCAACACAAAGTAATATAATAAGTGCAATAAGAAAGCATGTAAGAATCAATGCACACAGTTGACACAAGTGTTTGCTTCTAAGATAGAAAGAAGTAGGTAAACTGACTCAACATAAAGTAAAAGAAAGGCCCTTCGCAGAGGGAAGCAGCGATTAAATCATGTGCTAGAGCTTTTCAAGTTTTGAAATCATATAGAGAGCATAAAAATAAAGTTTTGAGAGGTGTTTGTTGTTGTCAACGAATAGTACTGGGCACTCTAACCCCCTTGTCAAACAGACTTTCAAAGAGCGGCTCCCATGAAGGACGTTATCTCTACCAGCAAGGTAGATCATCCCTCTTCTGTTTTGTTTACATATTTATTTTAGTTTTATTAATAGATGACACTCCTCCCAACCTTTTGCTTTCACAAGCCATGGCTAACCGAATCCTCGGGTGCCTTCCAATATTTCACATACCATGGAGGAGTGTCTATTGCGAAATTAAGTTGCTTACTGATACATCAGGGCAAAACATGTGAAGAGAATTATTAATGAAAGTTAATTAATTGGGGCTGGGCACCCCGTTGCCAGCTCTTTTTGCAAAATTATTGGATAAGCGGATATATATGCCACTAGTCCATTGGTGAAAGTCTGCCCTGCAAGATTGAAAGACAAAACACCACATACTTCCTCATGAGCTATGAAACATTTACACAAATAAGGAGTAATAAAGTTTTGAATTGTTTAAAGGTAGCACATGAAGTATTTACTTGGAATGTCAGAAAAATACCACATAGTAGGTAGTTATGGTGGACACAAATGGCATAGGTTTTGGTTCAAGGTTCACGAGAAGCATTCCCTCTCAGTACAAGGCTTTGGCTAACAAGGTTGTTTGAAGCAAACACAAGTATAAACCGGTACAGCAAAACTAACATAAGAACATATTTCAAGCATTATAAGACTCTACACTGTCTTCCTTGTTGCTCAAACACTTTACTAGAAAATATCTAGACCTTAGAGAGACCAATCATGCAAACCAAATTTCAACAAGCTCTACAGCAGTTCTCCACTAATAGGTTTAAACTACATGATGCAAGAGCTTAAACATGATCTACTTGAGAGCTCAAAACAATTGCAAGTATCAAATTATTCAAGACAATATACCAACTACCACATGCAGCATTTTCTGTTTCCAACCAAATAGCAATAAGTGTTGCGGCTTTCAGCTTTCGCCATGAACATTAAAAGTAAAACGAAGAACACCAGTGTTCAAATGAAAAAGCGGAGCGTGTCTCTCTCCCACACAAGCATGTTAGGATCCGATTTATTCAGAAAACTAAGATAACAAAACGAAAATAAAATCACACGGACACTCCAAATAAAGCACATAAGATGTGACGGAATTAAAATATAGTTTCACTAGAGGTGACCTGATAAGTTGTTGATGAAGAAGGGGATGCCTTGGGCATCCCAAGCTTAGACGCTTGAGTCTTCTCGAAATATGCAGGGATGAACCACGGGGGCATCCCCAAGCTTAGACTTTTCACTCTTCTTGATCATATTATATCATCCTCCTCTCTTGATCTTTGAAAACTTCCTTCACACCAAACTCAAAGCAATCTCATTAGAGGGTTAGTGCATAATCAAAAATTCACATGTTCAGAAAGGACACAATCATTCCCAACACTTCTGGACATTACCCAAGGTTACTAAAATTTAATGGAGCAAAGAAATCCACTCAAACACAGTAAAAGAGGCAATGCGAAATAAAAGGCAGAATCTGTCAAAAACAGAACAGTCCGTAAAGACGAATTTTTTTGAGGCACTTAACATGCTCAGATGGAAAAGCTCCAGTTGAATGAAAGTTGCGTACATATCTGTGGATTACTCATGAATTTTTTTAGGATTTTTAGATTTTTCTACAGAGAGAAAAACTCAAAACCGTGACAGCTAAAAATCTATTTCTGTGCAGAAATCCAAATCTAGTATCAACTTTCTATCAAAGACTTTACTTGGCACAACAATGCAATAAAATAAAGGTACAAATGTATTGCTACAGTAGTAACAAGCACCTTGACTCAAATATAAAACAAAAATTGCAGAAATAAAATAATGGGTTGTCTCTCATAAGCTCTTTTCTTTAACGCCTTTCAGCTAGGCGCAGAAAGTGAAAATCAAGTAACATCAAGAGAAGAAGCATCAACATCATAATTTGTTCTAATAATAGAATCAAAAGACATCTTAGGGACATACATGAACTTTTGCTCCTTACCCACATAAGCTTTCTCCTTAAACTTAAGAGAAGAAAAAGTTGAACCCAAGGTTCCCATAGCTTCTTCAAGTTCACCAATCCTATGGATTTGATTATCATGGATAGCACAAGTTTCTAAGACAGCAATTCTTTCATTAATTCCTCCTAGGGATTTATCAAGTTTATCAGTATTATCAAGTAATATTCCCAATTTAGTCTCAACACTTGGAAGATTTTTCTCTATGGCCTCCAACTTTTTCATGACATCCTCAAGAGAGATTTAAATTTTAGCTTCATTAACAGGTGGTATTCCAACTAGACTTTCAATGATGTAACTAGCTTCTAAAGCAGAGTATCAAAAACATATCTATTCCAGCTAGAGATACCAACATAAAAGTTCCTAAGTAGGATAATAGTGGAGTGTTTCTTAGTGCACCTATGATGAGCATCACTAATTCTATACCAAGTTGTTGCTTAAACGAACGAACTTCAACTTCAGGACTACTCATTTTAAAAATAAATAAAGCAAAACCGAATTGAGTAAAGTAAAACAAGTAACTAATTTTTGTGTGCTTTTGATATAAAGAAAGCAAACAAGATAGAAAATAAAATAAAGCAAGACAATAAACAAAGTAAAGAGATTGGGTGTGAGAGACTCCCCTTGCAGCGTGTCGTGACATCCCCGGCAACGGCGCCAAAAAAGTAGCTGCTTGTGACGGTAAAGCACACGTCCGTTGGGAACCCCAAGAGGAAGGTATGATGAGAACAGCAGCGAGTTTTCCCTCAGTAAGAAACCAAGGTTATCGAACCAGTAGGAGATGAAGATCACGTGAAGGTTGTTGGTGAAGGAGTGTAGTGCGGCGCAACACCAGGGATTCCGATGCCAACGTGGAACCTGCACAACACAATCAAACTACTTTGCCCAAACTTAACAGTGAGGTTGTCAATCTCACCGGTTTGCTGAAAACAAAGGATTAAACGTATGGTGTGGAAAATGTTGTTTGCTTGCAGAAAACAAAAGAGAACAATGATTGCAGTAGGTTGTATTTTAATTTACAGATACACGGGCCATCTAGCCCAAATTCTTATACAAGGCCGATTCATGAATATTTTCCACGCATATTCGCTAAGCCCATCTCAATCACGGCCCACTTCTGATTTGGCTAAAATCTGGTGATAACAGGTCCACAGTTCACTAGTGGTGTCTCTCCAATAAGATAAATAACATGTTGGGTAAACAAATTACAGTTGGCCAATTGACAAATAGAGAGGGCATAACAATGCACATACATATCATGATGACTACTATGAGATTTACTTAGGGCATTACGACAAAGAACATAGACCGCCATCCAGCATGCATCTATGCCTAAAAAGTCCACCTTCGGGTTAGCATCCGCACCCCTTCCAGTATTAAGTTGCAAGCAACAAACAATTGCATTAAGTACTGTGCGTAATGTAAACAATACAAATATCCTTAGACAAAGCATTGATGTTTTATCCCTAGTGGCAACAACACATCCACAACCTTAGGGGTTGTCACTCCCTGCATTCAATGGAGACATGAACCCACTATCTAGCATAAATACCCCCTCTTGGAGTTACAAGTATCAACTTGGCCAGAGCCTCTACTAGCAACGGAGAGCATGCAAGATCATAAACAACACATATATGATAGATCTATAATCAACTTGACATAGTATTCCATATTCATCGGATCCCAACAAACACAACATGTAGCATTACAAATAGATGATTTTGATCATGATAGGCAGCTCACAAGATCTAAACATGATGACACAATAGGAGAAGACAACCATCTAGCTACTGCTATGGACACGTAGTCCAAGGATGAACTACTCACACATCAGTCCGGAGGCGGGCATGGTGATGTAGAGCCCTCTGGTGATGATTTCCCTCTCCGGCAGGGTGCCGGAGGAGATCTTCTGAACCCCCCGGGTTAGGGTTGACGGCGGCAGCGTCTCTGGAACTGTTCTGGTATTTTGGCTCTCGGTACTAGGGTTTTCGGAGACGAAGGAATAAATAGGCGAAGGGGCAGCATCGGGGGAGCCAGGGGGCTCCCTCCCCACGTCACGGCGCGGCAGTGGGGCCCCCCGCGCTGCCCTATGGGGTGGGCCCCCTGCTGGCCTTCCTCGACTCTTCTTCGGTCTTCTGGAACACTCCGTGAAAAATAGGGCCATGGGCTTTTGTTTCGTCCAATTCCGAGAATATTTGTAAAACAACTTTTCTGAAATCAAAAACAGCAGAAAACAGGAACTGGCACTGTGGCATCTTGTTAATAGGTTAGTCCCAGAAAATGCATACAAACATTATAAAGTGTGAATAAAATATGTAGGTATTATCATAAAACTAGCATGGAACATAAGAAATTATAGATACGTTGGAGCCGTATCAGGCGGCGTTCCAAACCGCTCAAGAGGAAGAGGGTGCTCGCCGGCCCATAATCCGATAGTCAAACTACACCGAGGTTGAAGATGTTCTTTTGGTTTGTGCTTGGTCCGAAGTTGGGATGGATGCGGTTCATGGCACGGATCAAACCGGGAAACACTATTGGCAACGAATCGAGGACAATTATTGCAAGCTCAAGCCCAAGACCGGCCACTTGGTCCATCGTTCTTACTGGTCACTTCAAGGACGGTGGGAGGTGATAAAGCCCGCTTGTACTCGTTGGAGTGCGGCTATGGACCAAGTGATTAACGCTCCACCAAGTGGCACCGTTGAGAGTGACTATGTGAGTATAGTCAACCTCACTCTTTGGTTCATGCCTATTTTTACATTATGCACGGTTGTGATCATGCTATGCTTCCGATTATGCATATTGTAGGAGACATATGCTGACTTGCGGTACAAGGACATGTTCCCTTCAAGCATTGTTGGGCATTGCTTAAAGATCTTGACAAGTGGAAAGTAAGGGATCAAGAATCTAACCCTAAGAAATCGGATATGCTCGATATGGAAGATAGTGAGGATGAAGGAAGGAACCATGGCAATCCCGAGGGATCCAAGAAGGCCAAGGAAAGGATGAAGTTGGAAGCAGATGCATCAAGATTGAAGGACATGGATGAAGACCAATTGGTGTGGTGGAAGGAGACCAAGGCAGACATCGCGGAGAGGAAGAGGCTACTGCGTGGTGGTGGTGGTGCGTCGTCTACTCTCCGAGGTGAGTCTCCGATGAGTGGTGGTGGCGACGAAGGTGTGGAGAACTTCACTTGAGTCACCGATGTGGTGGTGATGTTGATTATGTGATGTAAAACTATGAACCATGCATCATTTATAATCATTTGCAAGTTTATTTCATGATATCTGTTTCATGAATGTGTTTTGCTAATATCCATTTGCAAATATTATATGTTGTTGTCATTTTTGAGAAAATCTTGTTTTCGTGATTATGAGATCCTGTTTTGAAGGTTTGAAGACCGGCGCGCAGATCAGTGCTCTCGAACCAACCCTCAAAATATTTTGAGGGTTGATTTGAGACCACTGATGTGCGTCAGCCGTTTTTGGCTTTCAAATTCGCGTTTTCTTGACCCTTAAACTGGTTTTGAGGATTACCATTTTGAGGGCACTTGTAATGCTGTAACCCGATAGGCACATGTCGGGGAAGCCCAACCCAACTGCCTCCCAGGAGCAGGGCCGAGTGAATCGCTGCATGATTCGTGTTGTGCCGCTCCTTGCCCCTACCTGATGCATGTCCAGCTCCTGCATGTGACTATTTGCTGTTTGCATGCCGCTTCTTTTGATTAGCGATTCGGCATCTTGCCCTGCGCACGGCAGCTGATGGAAATCGCAGTCACATGCACTGCGCGGCTCCCTGCAAAAAAGAAGAAATCGGGATAGGCTATCCAGATCAAGACTAGTTGGGTTCGGTAAACCCGATCTGTTTTGTCGCTAGATAGGACATGAAGAATTTTTGCCAGTCAAATACAGCTTAAACACATCGTTGGTCCTGGCACGAGACTGGTAAATCTCGTCATCCTTCGTCTTTTTGGCATGTGACGTGTGCACAATCCTTCAGGTGCCCTATATAAAGGTTAGGAGCGACCGCCAGCAGGGAGAGTCAGATAGATTGCAATCTACACCATCATAGACATCACAGCGTCATTGTAACTGTTGTCAGTAATCAAGATCAGACAAGCATGCCTTCCCCTTGCTTGTTAGCCTACAAACTCGCCAACGCACCTCTCTCCCTAAAACCTCAGTCCATCAATCATGGGCATTACCGTGGATACACCACGTTAATTGGTGCCGTGCCGTCTGTGGGAAATATGTGCACTGGAGTCACGGCTTCAACGGCTCCAACCTGGGCGATCTATGACTCGCCGGTTTTCAAGGAGCGGATTTATTTTGGCTCCCTCACGTTCGTCCTGCACCTGCTGGCCTCATGCCTGGCCTTCAACTCCTTCCGTGAGGGAATTGATCTAGCGCTTGGAGATCTACGTTTCCACATCAACACGTTAGGCACCCTGCACCTTCCAGATTTGATCCATTCGACTCCGGGAGAGCCAACCTCGCCATCTAGTGTTGTGGCGCCCACTTCACCATCTTCCGTCGGCTCCTCCAATGAGTCGGAATCAACTCGAACATCAATTATCGGTGTTGACTGCGATACCTACCATACCATAGGTCTGAACAACTTAGTCAAGGATCGTGGCGGCGGCTCCACCGATTACAAGAGCTGCAGTAGCGGTGTCTACCCGACATGTTTCCAGTGTGAGGTCATTGACCCCATCACCGAAATTGATGACGGGGACCCCGAAATGGCCATCTGGAACACCGTGAGTATTCCTCTAGAGGCTTGCGCCAAGGCGTAGGAAGCTTGACCCCTCTGGCAGCAGATGTGTCGCGGGAGGAGATTATGGTCTACCATCGTCTCCTTCACCAGGAACACACACGCATGGCCAAGCTACAAGCAGAACTCAACGTGTGCAAACAACGTGCTGATGCGTCGAGCGAGCAGCGGCAACACTTGTCCTTTATCCACTCTTTCTCGTCAAGGCACAACACTCCGGGCAGGGCGCCCAAATGACGCTCTCGACTCTAACTTCTGGCTGAAGACAAGCTCAAGCTGTTGAAAAGCCTCGACTCATCCTTCAGGGTGGTGGACACAGCGGGCAACCTGACGGCCAATATGTTGCAAGGCGCCTTGATCACGGCTACTATGTAGGCTAGTGAGCCTATTATTCAAAATCTTGTGGCACTATGTGATTCCAGGATGGTGCTAGTGAGCCTTGTGATATGCACAAATACAAATCTTGTGCATCCTACTTGGCTAACTAACTCCATCAGTGGGATTTTTGTGACCATCGTAAGTATGAGGCACAAATACAAATCATTTTTGTTTAGTTTTGTTTTTTTAGAATGCTGATGATTAAATGTTGTCGCACTGTGTGATCCCGGGATGGTGTGTGCGAACCTTGTGATGTGCTCAAATAAAAATCTTGTTCATCCAGCTTTGTTCTCTTACTTCGTCCATGGGATTTGTGTGACCATAGTAACTATGAGGCACAAATAGGAATTACTCTTGTTTAGTTTTCTCTTTTTTATAATGTTGATGATTAAATTGCTGTGGCACTATGTGATCCTGGGACGGTATGAGTGAACATTGTGATATGTACAAATACAAATCATGTGCATCCTATTTGGTTGACTCACTCCATCCTTGGAGTTTGTGTGGCCACCGTAAGAACGAGGCACAAATACAAATCATTTTTTTTGTTTAGTTTTGTCTTTTTAAGAATGCCGATGATTAAACTATGACACCATCTAGCAAATAGAAAAGGCTGCACATAAAACCTTGTCATATGTTCATGCACATTTGATTTTTTTTCTTTACATTATAAGGCATGTTTTTATATTCTTTATGGTGCTTTTCCAGCCGATAATTTTACTTGGCACCATATCTATTGAAATACCTTGTCACCAGACCTTGTCACACGTCCATGAATACTGCTTGCACATTTGATTTGGTCTTGTAGACACTTTTTCTATTTGTGTGTCTTTATATATGATGCTTTACATCTATTAATGCTTATCACTTAATATGTGATAACTGCAAGGGCACAGTTTAATTGTAACTAGTTTTAAAATAAGAGTATCTAACCATGAGGAGCTACTAGTTAAGGTCTTTATGCCCCTTTCTACTATCTATTAAGGGCCACTTGAAAGTCGTTTTTAATCTCAAATAAAGGTGTTTTTAAAATTGTTGTAATTGGTTGCAAGAAAGTGAATAAAGCAATAAGGTAACAAAGAAGTGAGAAATGATGTGAAACTTAATAAGACAAAGTGTTCTCAGGGATTATTGGATCCACCTCTAGCATCAGGATTAATGTTAATCAACATAAACTATGATTTTAATCATGTAGTGTGTGGAGAGAGCTCCATAATAAGACGTGCCCAAAAAACCATCGGTCATCGCATCTCTAAATAAGCACCGCAGCTAGTCTTCTGCAAACAACATATTAACTACCGTAATTAAGAGTTTCCCCATGCTTATCGATATGAGCTTAGTGAATCTCCCTTTATCCCCTTCTTCCATATGATAAAGGCTAATTCCCTCTCTAGTCCCTAAGGCAAATATTGATTCATTTCACATAATATCTAGAGAGAGAACTAGCACACATTCATATATTAAAATCACATATCATCTTTGATTCATCTCATATTCATGCTAGGGTTTCCTTGTCTCCCCAAGAACGAATCGAACTACTCACACATGGAGACAATCAAGAACATCATCATAATCTTATGGATGGAATGAAGGTAGTGGTATAAATTCGAATACAAATCCACAATAGCAATCAAGATCACAAATATGGTTGAAGAAGAATGGGATCAGTGATGGTGATGAAGATGTAGCGGTTGATGCCGAGGGAGATAATGCCTTGTCCCCCAATGATCCGTGTAGCAGCCCAGATGATGTCTTCTCCCAAGTTCCTTCTCCAGAACTATCCCAGAGGTGGTGTTTTGGTGTTTCTAGCGGCTGCATATGTTGGATCTCTCTACCGTCTATGCGAGGTGAAAATATTTGACGAGGCGGAGCTCCTTGTGCTGCGTATACGGGCGAACGGTACGAGCGGAGTCCCTCCTTACTGATGTTCGCTAAACTCTCTGAAGCCCGTCCTCGCATTCTCCTTTGGCCAGACGAGTGGTTAAGTGCTCAGATGATTTTTATCGCATCAAAATACCATAAAATGATAGTTTTTATTGATATTTCCTCATTGCCTTAATATTTTTAAATTTTGCGTAAACAAGCATAAAACATGCGCAAAAGCACAGTGAAATGAAAAAATCTATCTCAACATAAGGACATCTATATGAAATAACCGAGTAAAACCTCAAAAAAATGCACTCATCAACTTTCCCAAGCTAGACTATTGCTCGTCCCCGAGCAAGATGAAAGCTTAATGGATAGAGTCATCTTGTTCATGAAATTTGAGTCGCTAAAATAAATGAGGCATTTTTAAGAACGATGATTACATCATAGGATGTAGAACTAATAATGAACTTCATCATACTATTCTCATATTCAAATGACTTAAAGATCTACACACCTTTTATATTTGATAGATTACATGAAGATTATTTACTTCACATATCATAAGATCATAAAGTTTAGATTTCTATTTGAGAACTATGAGCAATTCTTGTCATCTGATTTGTATTTCTCTTATAAATAAATAAATTTATCGTACATAATGATACGTCTCCAACGTATCTATAATTTCTGATGTTCCATGCTTGTTTTATGACAATACCTACATGTTTTATTCACACTTTATATCGTTTTGATGCATTTTCCGGAACTAACCTATTGACGAGATGCCGAAGTGTCAGTTCCTGTTTTCTGCTGTTTTTGGTTTCAGAAATCCTAGTAAGGAAATATTCTCGGAATTGGACGAAATCAACACCCAGAACCTTATTTTTCCCGGAAGCTTCCAGAGAGCCTGAGTGGGACCAGAGGGGAGCCCTGTGGGCCCCACACATGGTGGCGGCGCGGCCCAAGGGGGGCGCGCCCCCCTGTTGTGTGGCTGCCCCGTAGCCCCTCTGACTCCGACTCTCCGCCTATAAAAGCCTTCCTGACCTAAAAACTTCGGAGGAATAAGCCACGGTACGAGAAACCTTCCAGAGCCACCGCCATCGCGAAGCCAAGATTCGGGGGACATAAGTCTCTGTTCCGGCACGCCGCCGGGACGGGGAAGTGCCCCCGGAAGGCATCTCCATCGACACCACCGCCATCTTCATCACCGCAGCTGTCTCCCATGAGGAGGGAGTAGTTCTCTATCAAGGCTAAGGGCTGCACCGGTAGCTATGTGGTTAATCTCTCTCTCCCATGCATGTACTTCAATACAATGATCTCATGAGCTGCCTTACATGATTGAGATCCATATGATGAGCTTTGTAATCTAGATGTCGTTATGCTATTCAAGTGGATTTTACTTATGTGATCTCCGGAGACTCCTTGTCCCACGTGTGTAAAGGTGACAGTGTGTAGTGCACCGTGTGGGTCTCTTAGGCTATATTTCACAGAATACTTGTTCACTGAGTTATGATTTGAGTTGGATGTCTCTATGAAATTGTGGTGTGTTAGTACCTCCTATGAATGCTCACAGTGACAGCGAGGGGTGTTTATTAGTACTTGGGAATACATCTTTAAGGTTTGCCTACATGATGAATTAGAGTTCGTTATCTTGCCAGAGAGTAATTCAGAATAGCATAGTGAAGCGCTTATTTATATTCCATTATGATTGCAATGTTGAGAGTGTCCACTAGTGAAAGTATGATCCCTAGGCCTTGTTTCCAAACATCGAATCTCCGTTTATTTACTGTTCTGTTGCATGTTTACTCGCTGCCATATTTTATTCAGATTTCTATTGCCACTCGTATACATCCATATTACTTGTATTTCACTATCTCTTCGCCGAACTAGTGCACCTATACATCTGACAAGTGTATTAGGTGTGTTGGGGACACAAGAGACTTCTTGTATCGTGATTGCAGGGTTGCTTGAGAGGGATATCTTTGACCTCTTCCTCCCTGAGTTCGATAAACCTTGGGTGATTCACTTAAGGGAAACTTGCTGCTGTTCTACAAACCTCTGCTCTTGGAGGCCCAACACTGTCTACAGGAATAGAAGCGTGCGTAGACATCAAGCTATTTTCTGGCGCCGTTGCCGGGGACGTGAAGGAACAAGATTTCTAACTCCCACGTCAACTACACGCCAGCAAAGTATTTTCTGGCGCCGTTGCCGGGGAGGAAAGGTAAAAGGCATTCATACTCCGGTCCCAGGTAACTAAGCTATTTTCTGGCGCCGTTGTAAGTGCTCGAAGCTATTTCCTTTAGATCCTGCAATTGCATCTTTTTGTTTCTTGTTTTTATTTCACTAGCTAGGCATAATGGAAAGCAACTATGAGCTTTTTAATCTATTTCCTGAGTTAAGACATGGATTGTTTGGTGCGAAAATTAAAAAACCTATTTTGCATGCTAGTAGCAATGATATTAGTATGAACGCTTTGAACACCATTGTTGCTAATGATATGGAAAATTCTAAGCTTAGGGAAGCTGGTTTTGATGAGCATGATATTTTTAGTCCCCCAAGCATTGAGGAGAAAATTTTCTTTGATGATACTTTGCCTCCTATTTATGATGATTATAATGATAGTGGTCTTTTGGTGCCGCCTACTATGGAGGATAAATTTAATTATGATTACAATATGCCTCCTATATTTGATGATAGCTACTTTATTGAATTTGCTCCCACTGCAATTAATAAGAATGACTATGCTTATGTTGGGAGTAATAATAATTTTATGCATGAGACTCATGTTAAGAATGCTTTATGTGATAGTTATATTGTTGAGTTTGTTCATGATGCTACTAAAAATCTTTATGAGAGAGGAAAATATGGTTGTAGAAATTTTCATGTTACTAAAACACCTCTCTACATGCTGAAAATCTTGAAGTTACTCGTGTTTTATCTTCCTATGCTTGTCACTTTGTTCTTCATGAATTCATTTGTGTACAAGATTCCTTTGCATAGGAAGTGGGTTAGACTTAAATGTGTTTTGAATTTGCTTCTTGATGCTCTCTTTTGCTTCAACTCTTATTTCATCGGAGTGCATCATTGAAATTGCTGAGCCCATCTTAATGGCTATAAAGAAAGCACTTCTTGGGAGATAACCCATGAGTTTATTTTACTACAGCACTTTGTTTTATATTTGAGTCTTGGAAGTTGTTACTACTGTAGCAACCTCTCCTTATCTTTATTTTATTGCATTGTTGTGCCAAGTAAAGTCTTTGATAGTAAGGTTGATACTAGATTTGGATTTCTGCGCAGAAACAGATTTCTGTCTGTCACGAATTTGGGCAGGATTCTCTGTAGGTAACTCAGAAAAATCTGCCAATTTACGTGCGTGATCCTCAGATATGTACGCAACTATCATTCAATTTGAGCATTTTCATTTGAGCAAGTTTAGTGCCCCGGAAAAATTCGTCTTTACGGACTGTTCTGTTTTGACAGATTCTGCCTTTTATTTCGATTGCCTCTTTTGCTGTGTTTGATGGATTTCTTTGTTCCATTAACTATCAGTAGCTTTGGGCAATGTCCAGAAGTGTTAATAATGATTGTGTCACCTCTGAACATGTGAATTTTTGATTATGCACTAACCCTCTAATGAGTTTGTTTTGAGTTTGGTGTGGAGGAAGTTTTCAAGGGTCAAGAGAGGACGATGATATATGATTAAGAAGAGTGAAAGGTCTAAGCATGGGGATGTCCCCGTGGTTCATCCCTGCATATTTCAATAAGACTCAAGCGTCTAAGCTTGGGGATGCCCAAGGCATCCCCTTCTTCATCAACAATTTATCAGGTTTCTTCTATTGAAACTATATTTTTATTCCATCACATCTTATGTACTTTACTTGGAGCGTCTGTTTGTTTTTATTTTTTGTTTTGTTTGAATAAATTCATGCTTGTGTGGGAGAGATACACGCTCCGCTGGTTCATATGAACACATGTGTTCTTAGCTTTTAGTGTTCATGGCGAAGGTTGAAACTGCTTTGTTAATTGTTATATGGTTGGAAACAGAAAATGCTACATGTGGTAATTGGTATAATGTCTTGAATAATTTGATACTTGGCAATTGTTGTGCTCATATAGATCATGTTTAAGCTCTTGCATCATATACTTTGCACCTATTAGTGAAAAATACATAGAGCTTGCTAAAATTTGGTTTGCATGATTGGTCTCTCTAAAGTCTAGATATTTTCTAGTAAGGGTTTGAGCAACAAGGAGGACAGTGTAGAGTCTTATAATGCTTGCAATATGTTCTTATGTGAGTTTTGCTGTACCGGTTCATATTTGTGTTTGCCTCAAATAACCTTGCTAGCCTAAGCCTTGTATTGAGAGGGAATACTTCTCGTGCATCCAAATCCTTGAGCCAAAAAACTATGCCATTTGTGTCCACCATACCTACCTACTACATGGTATTTTCTGCCATTCCAAAGTAAATTGCTTGAGTGCTACCTTTAAAATTCCATTCTTTGTCTTTGCAATATATAGCTCATGGGAAAAATAGCCTAAAAACTATTGTGGTATTGAATATGTACTTATGTATCTTATTTCTTATTAAGTTGCTTGTTGTGCGATAACCATGTTCCTGGGGACGCCATCAACTACCCTTTGTTGAATATCATGTGAGTTGCTATGCATGTTCGTCTTGTCTGACGTAAGGGTGATTTATCATGAGTTGAATGGTTTGAGCATGCATATTGTTAGAGAAGAACATTGGGCCGCTAACTAAAGCCATGATCCAAGGTGGAAGTTTCAGTTTGGACAACAATTCTCAATGTCTTATGAGAATATTATCTGTTGTTGAATGCTTATGCATTAAAGTGGAGTCCATTATCTGTTGTCTATGTTGTCCCGGTATGGATGTCTAAGTTGAGAATAATCAAAAGCGAGAAATCCAATGCGAGCTTTCTCCTTAGACCTTTGTACAGGCGGCATAGAGGTACCCCTTTGTGATACTTGGTTAAAACATATGTTATCCGATGATAATCCATGTAAATCCAAACTAATTAGGACAAGGTGCGGGCACTATTGGTATACTATGCATGAGGCTTGCAACTTATAAGATATCTTATACATAACACATATGCTTTATTAGTACCGTTGACAAAATTGTTTCTTGTTTTCAAAATAAAAGCTCTAGCACAAATATAGCAATCCATGCTTCCCTCTTCGAAGGGCCATTCTTCTACTTTTATGTTGAGTCAGTTTACCTATTTCCTTCCATCTTAGAAGCAAACACTTGTGTTAACTGTGCATTGATTCTTACATGTTTACCTATTGCACTTATTATATTACTTTGTATTGATAATTATCCATGAGATATACATGTTACAAGTTGAAAGCAACCGCTGAAACTTAAATCTTCCTTTGTGTTGCTTCAATACCTTTACTTTGAATCTATTGCTTTATGAGTTAACTCTTGTGCAAGACTTATTGATGCTTGTCTTGAAAGTACTATTCATGAAAAGTCTTTGCTATATGGTTCAGTTGTTTACTCATTGTCTTTACCATTGCTTTGAATCACTTCATTCATCTCATATGCTTTACAATAGTATGATCAAGATTATGTTGGTAGCATGTCACTTCAGAAATTATCTTTGTTATCGTTTACCTACTCGAGGACGAGTAGGAACTAAGCTTGGGGATGCTGATACGTCTCCAACGTATCTATAATTTCTGATGTTCCATGCTTGTTTTATGACCATACCTACATGTTTTATTCACACTTTATATCGTTTTGATGCATTTTCCGGAACTAACCTAGTGACGAGATGCCAAAGTGCAGTTCCTGTTTTCTGCTATTTTTGGTTTCAGAAATCCTAGTAAGGAAATATTCTCGGAATTGGACGAAATCAACGCCCAGAACCTTATTTTTCCCGGAAGCTTCCAGAGAGCCAGAGTGGGACCAGAGGGGATCCCTGGGGGCCCCACACATGGTGGCAGCGCGGCCCAAGGGGGGCGCGCCCCCCTGTTGTGTGGCTGCCCCGTAGCCCCTCTGACTCCGACTCTGCGCCTATAAAAGCCTTGCTGACCTAAAAACTTCGGAGGAATAAGCCACGGTACGAGAAACCTTCCAGAGCCGCTGCCATCGCGAAGCCAAGATTCGGGGGACAGAAGTCTTTGTTCCGGCACGCCGCCGGGACGGGGAAGTGCCCCCGGAAGGCATCTCCATCGACACCACCGCCATCTTCATCACCGCAGCTGTCTCCCATGAGGAGGGAGTAGTTCTCCATCGAGGCTAAGGGCTGTACCGGTAGCTATGTGGTTAATCTCTCTCTCCCATGTACTTCAATACAATGATCTCATGAGCTGCCTTACATGATTGAGATCCATATGATGAGCTTTGTAATCTAGATGTTGTTATGCTATTCAAGTGGATTTTACTTATGTGATCTCCGGAGACTCCTTGTCCCACGTGTGTAAAGGTGACAGTGTGTGCACCGTGTGGGTCTCTTAGGCTATATTTCACAGAATACTTGTTCACTGAGTTATGATTTGAGTTGGATGTCTCTATGAAATTGTGGCGTGTTAGTACCTCCTATGAATGCTCACAGTGACAGCGTGGGGTGTTTATTTGTACTTGGGAATACATCTTTAAGGTTTGCCTACATGATGAATTAGAGTTCGTTATCTTGCCAGAGAGTAATTCAGAATAGCATAGTGAAGTGCTTATTTATATTCCATTATGATTGCAATGTTGAGAGTGTCCACTAGTGAAAGTATAATCCCTAGGCCTTGTTTCCAAACATCGAAGTTCCGTTTATCTACTGTTCTGTTGCATGTTTACTCGCTGCCATATTTTATTCAGATTGCTATTGTCACTCATATACATCCATATTACTTGTATTTCACTATCTCTTCGCCGAACTAGTGCACCTATACATCTGACAAGTATATTAGGTGTGTTAGGGACACAAGAGACTTCTTGTATCGTGATTGCAGGGTTGCTTGAGAGGGATATCTTTGACCTCTTCCTCCCTGAGTTCGATAAACCTTGGGTGATTCACTTAAGGGAAACTTGCTGCTGTTCTACAAACCTCTGCTCTTGGAGGCCCAACACTGTCTACAGGAATAGAAGCGTGCGTAGACATCACATAACTTTTCACAAATATTCTTTCATTTTCCATCTCTAATAATTTTAAATTCGCATATATTCAAACTAATGATCATAATATGCTTTATTGGTAATTCTCTTCTCATAGTCTATCAAAACTTATTGGTGTGGAAGACCCTAAGATCATTACCATGATGCAAGTACAATAACACTCATCATAATTCATACATATAACACAATAATCGTGATTCAACCATAATTCAAATATAATAACGGCTCATAGTTCATTGGATAAGAATGCTTCACGCTCCAAAGGAGTAAATCAAGCACTAATGCAAAGCTTGTTGAATTAAAACTAAATGCAAGCGGAAAAATAAACATGCGAACTTGAAAGGTATATTACAAGGTGTTATGGATCTCCCCAAGCTTGAAATCAAGCCAGGTGGGATGAAATAATCCTTGTTGAAAGAACGTGGAGCCCCCGTGTGTGGTTTTCGTAATTGATGACAATCCCTATGAACTAACTGTTGCATTAAGTTTCTTTTATAGGTTTTGTCTATGGGTAATGCTTGAACCATATGTTGGTTTCAAGGTTGCAAGAATATGAAAATGAAGAAGATCAAGTGTCAAGTATGTCTTGAAGAAGAAGAAGAACAAGAGCAAGAACAAGAAGGAGCGAGTTATCAAGGTAGTGGTATGAACTCGAATACAAATCCACACTACCAATCACGATCACAACTATGGTTAAAGAGGAATGGGATTGGTGAAGGTGATGAAGATGTAGTGGTTGATGATGAGGAAAATGATGCCTTGTACTCCAATGATCAGTGTAGCAGCCCGGATGATATCTTTTCCCAATTTCCTCCTCACATCTATCCCATAGGTGGTGTTTTGGTGTTTCTTGCGGCTGTGTATGTTGGATCCCTGTGCCATCTGCGCAAGGTGAAAGTATTTGACGAGGTGGAGATCCTGATGCTGCGTATACGGATGGACGGTACGGGTAGGGTCCCCCCGTACCAATGTCCGCTAAACTCTTTGATGCCCGTCCTCGCATTCTCCTTTGGCCCATGCGCGTGGTTAAGTGCTTAGATGATTTTTATCACGTCAAAATACCATAAAATGATAGTTTTTATTGATATTTCAGCATCGCCTTAATATTTTGAGATCATGCGTAAACAAGCACAAAAGGTGCGCGAAAGCACAATGAAATACAAAATCCTATCGCTACACAAGGACATCTATATGAAATAACAGAGTAAAAACACTCCAAAAAGGCACTCATCAATAGGTTTGTCGTAAAACATCTCATTGTATTGAGTTGATGTTTAATTCAATTCATGTGAGCTGGTGTTACTTAATTCAACTGATGTTTTCAGAATTATTATCGTATAATTTCCAGACCGGAGGTTAGGTATATCGTTACCTCCATAAATGTGATGATCAGACTATCGTCATAGCCAGATATCACTAGAAGAAGGTTCATGTCCATTTCTAGAACTGTGGCATGAAATCGGGTTTCTATCAACCTTCCTACTTCAAAGCAAATGCTTGAGTCTGCTCGTGCCAACTGATGCTTGCAGAATTATTATTGTACTCCCTCCGTTCCTAGATATAGGGTGTATAGTTTCTGGCACAGATTTTAAGAAACACACATTGAGCGCAAGTTACACGAGTTTTGGGCAAGATTACCCTTGAATTATTACTTTGAGAAAATAGAGGAGTTTGCATGAGCTAACAAAATGCAATCAAATCCGTAAAAAAAAAATCCAAATGAGTGGTTCTACGCAATACACCTTATATTTTGGAGCTTTTTTCTAAAAAAACTATACACCTTATATCAAGGAACCGAGGGAGTATCATTTTTACACCGAAGGTTAGTTATATCATTACCTCCATAAATGTGATGATCGAACTATCGCCGCAACCAGATATCACTAGAAGAAGGTTCATGTCCATTTCTAGAACTGTGGTATGAAATCGGGTGTCTATCAACCTTCCTACTTTGAAGCAAATGCTTGAGTCTGCTCGTGCCGATCTGAAGAAAAAGATCCTCACACACTTCGTCATCCGGGTTGAGGATGAGAAGCATCTTAAGCGCGCGTCATTTTTGGTTTCTAACAAGGCGTGGAAGCAATGGAAGACCAAACTTTTGAGGAAGTATGTGCATAACCAGAGAACCCCTTTGCCAAGTACCCGCAGATCACTGAAGAAGAATGGACGAAGTTTAGGCATGCCAATGCTGCAAACTCAAACTAGTGACCAGTGACTTACCATTTTAGAAGTGTCAATTCTAGTAACAGCGCTTTGCCTGGAGTTTGCTGGATCGGAGGTATTCGGTCGTGCGCACCCATGCGTTTATTCCGACCGTTTGGTTCTGGAGGGAGCGGCGCGAAGCTCTTTTTCTGTGTTGACATCAAGTGACTATGGATCCATGATGAAAGTCGGAAGAAGAGAATTTCTTAAAGGCCGGAGGGGAGGACTAGCTAAGGGAGGTTCAAGTCTCCGCGCTGTTGAGGGGCTTGCTTGGTGTCCCGGCTTCACAGCAGCGGTTTGGAAGTGGGGGCGGCAACACAGGTGAAGCGCAGAGTCCTACCTTTCAGGGTGAAAACCCAAGGTCTGGCCTTAACTGGTTGTGCCTGGCAGTGACCTTGGTGGAGGCATTGTTTTGAGAGCGGGGACTATCTTCAGGGTGAAAACCTAAGATCTTTGATCGGGCGACGAAGGTGTTTGAGCACTGTTCCCTTCTTGAAGGCGTCGTTTTGTGGAGAGTCTGTAATTCATGTGTTGTCATGGTGGTGGATGTATTGCTGTTGTTAGGCCCGAGATACTGTAGCGGGACTTTTGTTTCTTAGTTTTCTTTTCTTTTTTGGATGTGTGCATCCGTAGTGCCATTAGGCCCGATGATACCATTCTGTTTTTAGAAAATGACATTGAAAAGGCTATTAACATGAAACTAATACTCTCTATGTTTGAACAATTATCTGGTCTGAAAATAAATTTCCATAAGAGTGAAATCTTCTGTTTTGGGAAGGCTAAAGAAAAGGAATATGAATATAGACAGATATTTGGTTGTGAGGTTGGAGCTTTACCAATTAGATATCTGGGGATACCAGTTCATCATCGGAAGCTTAGAAATGCGGAGTGGAATCCTGTAGAAAGTCGCTTTGGTGCTAAGCTAGGTTGTTGGCGTAGCAAACTACTTTCTTATGGTGATCGATTAGTGTTAATCAACTCTGTTTTGACAAGTCTTCCAATGTTTATGCTCTCTTTCCTTGAAATACCGGTGGGAGTGAGAAAGCGATTGGATTTCTATCGCTCGTGCTTCTTTTGGCAAACAGATGAAACTAAGAAAAAATATAGACTTACAAAGTGGAATATGGTTTGTAGACCTAAAGACCAAGGAGGGCTAGGTATTGAGGTCCTTGAATTAAAAAACAAGTGCATGTTAAGTAAATGGTTGTTCAAAATTCTCACTGAGGAGGGAATGTGGCAACAAATTTTATCTAATAAATATTTGAAAAATCATACATTGGCACAAGTAGAAAGTAAACCTACTGACTCCCCGTTTTGGAAAGGTCTTATGAAAGTTAAGAATGATTTCTTTAGTAGAGGCTTTTTTAAAATTGGTACCGGGGATTCGGTCCGGTTTTGGGAGGACACTTGGTTAGGGAACACCCCGTTGGCCCAACAATATCCATCTTTATATAATATAGTGCAGCGAAAAAATATATCGGTGGCTACTGTGTTAGCACAATCTCCGATTAACATAACTTTCCGACGAAATCTGAATGATCAAAAATGGACCCAGTGGCTGCACTTATGTCAACGCCTCATACGAGTGCAGTTATTAAATATTCCGGATAAGTTTGTGTGGAAACTTAATGATTCTGGTATCTTTTCAGTAAAATCAATGTACCTTGACTTGATGCAGGGGCATACAATCTTTCTACGGAAGTATTTGTGGAAGTTAAAAATCCCGTTAAAAATCAAAATCTTCATGTGGTTTCTCAATAGCAAAGTATTACTGACTAAGGATAACTTGATTAAAAGGAATTGGAAAGGATGTACAAAATGTTGTTTTTGTAATGAATCAGAAACTGTACAACACCTCTTTATAAATTGTCCTTTTGTTAAGATTATTTGGCGTATGATATATTTAACTTATAATTTGCCTCCCCCGGCTAATGTTACCAATATGTTTGGGAATTGGCTTAATGGAGTTAATAAAAAGGATAAAGAAAGAATACGGATTGGCATTTCAGCTGTGTGTTGGTCTATATGGACAACTAGAAATGACATTATCTTTAACAGACAAACGGGAACTAATTTTTTGCAGGTAATCCGACGTGCAACTCACTGGATTCAGCAATGGGCGCTGCTTCTACCGGAAGATCAGCGGGAGAATATGGCTACTGGGTGCAACCGTCTGCTAACGGTTACTCAGGACTTGTTTTTCCAGGCTACTGGGTGGCGGCACACTAGTAGACTCCGAGATGTTTAAGATGATACTGTTTTTCATTTTTAAATGGTTGATACTTGTCTCAACCTTACCTGCTATGTGATGTAAAACTACTACAGTACTGCTGAACTTCGCTTTATTAATAAAGGCCGTATGCATCGCTTTGATGCAGAGGCTGGGTTTCGCCCCTTTTCGAAAAAAAAAAGGGTGGTGCGTTGTTGCAGAGGCTGGGTGTAATTGGTATCTTCTTGATATTAATATATTCCCTTTATCGAAAAATATGTCGTTGTTCCAAAACTTTAGATGTATCTATTAATTCTAGTTTGTATCAATGTTGTATTGCAATCTATGACTTGTATCATACATCTTTGCACTTCATATTATATTTATACAATTTAAATAATGTGCAGACACATGTACTGCTTAAATACTCCAAATAGCTGGAGTTACGAAATTTTCCAGATGCTCCGAATATTACGATCTTGTCGCAACAACATCGACTCGAGAGAAAACTCGGACCCTACAGATATTATGCCGGTTAAAAATAACAAATGTCTCAGGAGCCGTAAGAATGGAGCCGGCCAAGAAATAGAGCCATCGCTAATAGTCATAATTTTGGGGCCAGACGTGAATTTGAGCCGTCTCTGGTAGTCACGCTAGTGGAGTCTTTTTTTTTGCATGTCTATGGGCTTGGGTACTATAGCCGCTTCCTCTAACCGTCTCTAATGTTCTTCTTATTAGAGATCATGGGGCACAGTCGGATGAGTAAATTGGCTCTAGCCCATATACGAAAACCGACTCTAGTGGTGAGTTTCGTACTACTGATCCACCCTATATATATTTCCGTATCATATCCCTCAAGAACTTGAAGGACCCATTTTCGCACTTCCCCACCTCAGTAGGCATACTAAGATGCTTCGGGTTAGGAATTCGTTCGACACTTGGAGTACTCCTTCCGTCTACGAATATGTGTACTTCTACTTTTGTCATAAGTTTAAGTTTTAAAATTTTGACTAACATTTAGAAAATAGAGTGGCAACATATATGGCATCAAACTGATACATTATGAAACTACAACTCAATACCGATTTAGTGATGCTAATTTAGTGCAATAAGTATTTTCACATTTTCCATCAAAATTAGTCAAAATTTTAAATGGTTGACTTATAATGAAGCTAGAAGTACACTTATTGGTGGACAGAAGGAATGTGACCTCGTTTGCCACCTTTCGTTTCATTTCATTCATTAGAAATGAAATAAAATGAAATTGACGATATTAGTTTATTCGGCAAACTTACCTAAATAACAAGGTACCAAGAGAAATTAAGGTTACACATGACATGCAATCCATGAAATTCTCGAAATCACAAATAAACTCCTTAGTTCCAGCCTCAAACGATGGAGGTTAAGAAAAATTTGTGTACCCAAGAAGAATAGCGAGAGAAACCGTGGCGGCACGCTGGCGAAACCCATACACTCGCTGTGGGCTGTGGCCCAGCCTCATTTCTTTCGGCTTCCGCGGCGAGACGGACCACACGCACCTTTCAAGCGCAAAACTGCTGCGTGGCGCGCGCGTCCGGCCAGAATAAGAGCTCCGTTTGTTTAACAAGCAAGATGGTGGTCACATGTCACAACCGTTAGATGGTGGCGGCATGTGGGACGACGACGCCGCGCGCCGGCCGTAGTTAAAGACAAGACAAGATGTGGAGTATCATTATTAGCAATAGAGATCGAGCGTAGACTCTAGTATACCGGTTTAGGAACATGGAGGGGTCCGTGATTTGCAGCTGACGACATTGAAAACGCCGCTCTTCAAGAGGTTCGATCCGGTTTGACTTCACGTGACAGCGACCCGACTAGTATACAAGTGGCCACCATATGGGGCCTAGCGGCAGGAGTAAGCAAACACTTTGTATACTAGTACTAGTAGCCAACAGTCTGCTAAATTTTGGAAAGCACTTTGCACCGCGTTTCATCTGTGTTTTGGGTTGAAGCCATATCCACTTTAAATAGAAACTCTAAATTTTGGAACTGTAAAAATGGGTAGTTATTCCTGCGCGTGATTTGTGCCGTGTGTTCTTTCCGGCGCGGTAGATATAATGCGTGAGATAGCGTTTTTGCCACGCGCTCCATCTTACAACACATGTTGAAGCATTTGTTTGAGCATCAATTTGCACCTCCCGCGCGCTAAACTAATCGCTTTTTTGATATAGCGCGGGTTACACGAATCCAATTTTGATTTAGTGTGCATATGCTTCTGCTATCGAAAAAGCATTTTAAAAGGTTAAAAAATTATAAATAAATCACACATACATGTCGATATTCTATATGCCTACACCAAGTTTCACGGGAAAGTGACATATTTTGTGTCCTATATAAAAAAAGATAAGCAAATGTCCTCGTGAGGAGCTATTTTTAGCCCCGAAATTTATCTTTTCTACACATGACACAGAAAATATCTACCTTTTTTGTCAAAGAACTTTCCGAGCACATAAAACATTGAGATGTGCGTACAACATCTTTTATCGGATTTTTCAATATTTTGAATCACGTTTAAAAGTCATTTTAAGAATCAGGAGCATATGCTCCTGGGAGCTAAAACGCCTCATCCAGTTTAAACTTCTAAAAGTTTAACTAACTTTATGAATAAAGGTCTTAGTATTTGTGTCATTAAATTATTATTGCTGAATTCGACATAGTTTACCCAACATCATATATATTGCATAGTGGAGAGTTTTGGTTCAGTGCACGAGTGATCACTTTGTTTTTTAAAAATTAAGACCGCATTTACGAGTTTTTTTTAATGATTTCTTATTTGGCTAATGGTATATCCTACAAACATGCAAAATATCAACTCCAAATACACCCTCGGTTCCATTAAACATATCTTAACTTTGTCTATATTTAGGTATATCTCAACATGTCTAGATAGTAGATATACAGAAAATAAGTATGTATATACAAAAATGAGAAACGTGTGGATCTGAGTATGTATGTTTTCAACTCTCCGAATTTGATCAGATTTTGTAATTTTTGTGTAACTCAGAATATGAAGAAATTCACATTGCTATTCTCATGCTAGTAGGTTACACCATTGACTATGTCGAGATTTATTTTCACAGTTTTAAAACAAATAAATATGGTTTTTATTTTTTTTGTTTAAACATGAAAGATCGCTAGAGCTTGGGAGGCAAAGACACTTTTTGCATATTGCAACCCTAATCTTTAAATAGTCAACATTCAAAAGATTTGACTTAGTACAGAAAGGTATTGAGTAGGGAGTAACTTTTATTGATAAAATAGTAAAGTGAAACAAGAATAATAGTACAACGAACAACCAGAGAATTCCGGAGAATTCCCGAGTCAAAAATACACGATCCGAATATCCGATACCGATGGATCGATCGGTGCCTAGCTTATGTTCTACCGCGAAATGTAAATACAACTATCCTCAGGCACCTCGGTGTGTCTACCCGGTGCTCCGAGGAAAAATGGTGGTATATGGCGCAAAAATACAAAAAAAAAAAAAAAAACTAAAGGAATCGCCTATTGGCTAGTGTAGTAGCACTATGCACTAATGGCCATGGCCGTAAGCTGGCTCTAAGGCGTACCCCGCGGTAATAATGTATAAACACTAGCTATACGCGCACGCGGCGGCGGTCTACCGCTCGGCCTTCCGGTCAGCAGAGAGCGGGGTGAGCCGGAGCGCCCACTTCATATTCATGGCGAGCGGGCAGCTCATGCTCCTGGCGGGGGCCGCCGCCGCGCGGCGCAGCGCGCCGACGGTGCCGGCGCCCTTGTAGCTGGTCTCGACGAAGGCCCTGAGGCGCTGCATGGCCACGTCGAGCGTCTTGGCGGACATGTTGGCGAAACAGACGCGGAACCAGCCGGGCTCGCTGCAGTGGCACGAGGACCCCGGCGAGATGTTGAGCCCGACGTCAAACACCACCTTCTTCCACAGCGACATCTCCCCCTCGAAGGAGCGGCTGCGCATCAGGTGGCTCATGTCCACCCAGCAGAAGAGCCCCGCGTCGCTCTCCAGGCACCCAATGCCGATCGCCTTGAGCCCGTCCACGAGCTGGTCGCGCCGCTCCTTGAGCCGCCGCTTGTTCTCGGCCAGGTACCCACGGGTGAAGTCCTTGTCTCCTAGGAGCGCCGCCAGGAGGAACTGCGTCTGGGAGGAGACGAGCCCGAAGCTGGACATCTTTGTCGCCGCGGAGACGACGGCGGGGTTGGAGGAGTAGATGGCACCGACGCGGAAGCCCGGGAGGCCGAGGTCCTTGGACAGGCTATACACGACGTGCACGCGGCCGTCAAGCCCGTAGTCGGCGGCGCGCGGGCCGCGCGCGGCCAGGACCTCGAGCACGCTGACGAAGGGCATGGAGTCGGAGAAGGCCGTGCCGGAGTAGATCTCGTCGCTGACGAGGTGGATGCCCTTGGCGGCGACGAAGTCGACGATCATGTCGAGGTCGGCGCGGGGCACGGCGGTGCCGAGCGGGTTGGAGGGGTTGGTGATGAGCACGCCCTTGACGCGCAGGCGGCGCTTCTGCGCGCGGCGGTACGCGTCGTCCAGCGCGGCGCGTGTCACCCTGAAGCCATTAGCGCTGGCGCAGTGCACCGGCACGATCTCGGCTCCGGTGCGCCACTTGAGGTCGCGGTCAAACCTGCATGCGCAAGGGTGACGTAAGCATCTGAAGACATGATTTGTTTGTTTGTATCCTAATTACTTGGCGATTGAAAGTGGCGCGCCCCACATGCACGTCCTTGCACATGGAACTGCAGGTGAAAAAAATGGCGGGTAATTAGCGTGGAGTCGCGATCGAGTGCATACCCTGGGTAGTATGGCGTTGGGATGAGGAATGCGTCGCCCTGGTCGGCGAGGCAGAACATGAGCGCCTCGTTGGCCGAGGTGGCGCCGGCGGTGAGCACGATGTTGCTGGGGTCGAACGCCACCCTGTGCCCTCGCTGCTCTGACATGAACCTCACCAATGCCTGTGCAAAGTAACGTGGGTAAGCCTTTGACCGTATTACTTAAGCATACGCGTTTGCCGGAGAAGTATAGAGGACTGTGCCAAGTGGCCGGGAAATCGCTTACATTCTTGAAGGCCGGGAGGCCATGGTAGTCCTGGAAGAGCGCGAGCTCGCGGAAGACGGAGGCGCCTCCGCGCCGGAGCCCGAGCGCGTCGGGGTTCTTTTCCAGCCAGTCCTCCACCAGGTCGAACGAGAGCTGGTTTTCGGCGAGGCCCATCTGGATGATGCCGCCTGGGTTGGCGACGGCGTCGAAGGGGTTCTTCTCGTACTCCTCCCAGCCCAGGAAGTAGGACGAGTCCTGGCCGTGGCTGTTGCATCCGGCCTTCTTCGACAGCAGCTGCGGCTCGTCGGCGACCTTGTTCACCATCTTAATCTTTCTCCTCCTCCCGGTCAACTAACGCGGCGCGCGCGTGCTTGCTTGAGGTCGGTTTGAAATTGAGCTGATCGAGTGTCAATCAAGCAAGACTGAGCTGAGCTGGGAGAGCAGCCAGCAGCCGAGAGAGGAAGAGGAGTAAGCGATGTAAGTGGTGTCGAGTTTGGTGTCTCCCAAGGTGGGGAGCCCGAGCTATATATATAGTGGTGAGCTGAGCTGCTGACGAAAGGCCGGGGGCAGCGAGTGTCATTTCACTAGAATACTTTGTTTTCGATTTATCGCGTGGAATAAGCGGCGTTAACACAGGTGCTGATCGAGTGGGGGAGAGCAGGTTAACATCACAACAGCTAAGTATTATTAACGCGAAAAGGCGTTCTGAGTTAGCAGCAAGCCAGCAACCATTGTGCGTGTCATGTTGCTGGCTCCTCGCAAAGCATCCGCGGTTTCAATGGCGAGAGCCGCGGTTCCCCTAACAGTAACACTGCTACTCAGTACTGTATTGTTTATCTGAATTCTCTATAATCTTCGTACTGGAATCCCTTTTTAGTCTACCTCCGCCGTAATCGACTGATTGTATTTTTAACTAGCTTGTCTCCGTCCGGCATATGGGCTCCACACTCAGCGACGTGTGTTCATGGTCTCAGCTAAGCTGATTACTGACATCAGTAAAGATAAATTGCATCACGCGCGCCATAAGTCACATTCCCAGTCTCTTACATATTTCGTCAAAAGAAAAGAAAAAAAGCCGACATAACTTGTTGAATTAGTCTGATCACGGGATGATGTAGACAAGCTAGCCGATTGCTCGAAAAAGGAGACAGGATCAACTATGAGAAACAGTAAAAGAATGATACACGAAAATGACAGTATCACGGCAGGGGTGTTCTCGCTTACACCTTCTGGATTTGGCTTTCTCAACCTAGGTACTCAGTATACTATAAGTGCTTGGTTTTGCAACTTTGCACTTTAGTTTCACCCAATCAGGCTATGCCTCGTAGTGGGGCGGAAACATAACGGCCGTGGCTCTTCTGAATTGCATTCGCATCTGGCTCTGATAAAGGCATATCAGTATATTTTAATTACAAGTACGTGTGTCATTCGCTGTTCAGATTGGACATAGTGCAATTCGCTGTTAGACGGCTGCCGCTTAGCTAGCTCGGATAACGCTAGTTGTTATTTATTCATCACGTAGGAAACAATAGTACCTTTTGTGAACCCATGTGACACGGAAAAATCGTGTTGTGTGTGTCATCGACTACTACTCGAGGCTCAAGCTGTTGTTACTCGGTCGTAGGTGGTTAGAGCATCCCCACTTGTCTCCCCGACTTGGCCTCCGAGCGCCGTTTTTCTCATCCGGATGGCGAATTAAGGCCAGTCGCGCCCCCGATTTCTCGTTTTCCTCCGGATTTGGGCCAAAATACATCCGCGAGCCCACGCCATCCCCGGTCCCCCGAGGCGCGCTCGGGGACTCCGGACGAAGCGAAAGCGCGGGAAACACCAAGATTTCTCTCCCGCGCTTCTGCTTCGGCTTTCGCGCGAGAGATGGACCCGGCCGGTCAGCGACAGACGCATCGTCTTCCGCGCAGAGTAAAGGCCGCCTCCTAGGATCGCGGCTGGGAAACTGGCCCTCTCCACGCCATTTTTTCGTCCAATCCGGACGAAATTAACCCCGGATTTCGGCGTGGGGAGGCCAAACGAGTAGAGATGCTCTTACCCATCAGGAACACGCAACGACGGCAATACTGGCATAGCTCACTCACTCAGTCCCACTGAATTATAGCTGGACTTTTATCTATAGCCCCCTTTAATAGTGGATGCTATAAATCGAACATTCTTTGTTCAAAAGGAAAATCGGACATTCTACTACTGTTATTAACTACCTACCCGCAATATTTTAATGACTAATATTAAAATTGTTATAAACAAGCTTGCTGAAATCAACTATGCTTGCCTAGTGTAGTAAGAAAATCACTTCCGGCGTCATTGGTAGCCTGGGCCATTTTTTTGATGGGCAGACCTAGAGGGCATATATACCCATCTAAAATGAATTTTGAGCCATGGTCTTCACTTTGTTTGATAGCTTGGGTTGTATCATTGTATATCTAGGTGCGACTTTATATGGGGCCCCATATAATCCTTTGTAGGTAATTAAGCAGAGTCATAGGCTCACAACACTGGTATTTGGTTGCCACCTTGTTCCTATTTCGGCACACATAGGTGCTATATGCTCACCACTTCTAAATATGGTGAGCTTACCATAGCACAAAGCACAACAGCACACAACAAAAACCACACTAATAAGCCTATTAGATAGCATATTAATAGAGTACTTAAGTGCCTAGTAGGTGCACCTGACGCAACATCGGGGTACACCTCTCGCACAAAAGATATGTTCACAAGCTCCAAAGGCCAGCATAATTAAGTACAATAACTAGTCGATCATATGAACATTGGAAAACGAGGTGGAACTAGTATGGCGCCGATCATCCCTCCATCTTATGAATAGAGCAGAAGCAAGATCAACGGAGAGGGTGGCGGGAATGCTTCTAGCAGTCCACACCACCTCCACACAGTTGTGCTCCATATACATCTCCAGTCCCAAGTCGCCATTCTTGATACACTCTAACACGAGCACGTCGCCAATATCCATATTGATTTTGAAGTCAAACTCCTTACAACCCATGAAGAAGATGAGTCTCCCGGCCTTCCACCGCATATGCACCCTATTATGGCACCATTGAACCATCATGATAGGCGTCTTCACCGAGTGTTGTTTGTGCTTGATCCATTGTTACTGGCGTGGGGAGTGACATGAGGTTGATGGCGCTCACCTGCACATAGAAGCGTGTCACCTTATCCTGGGGATAGTACCTCAGACATGGATCATGCCCCTTATGCTTCTTGGGCATGTCCAGCGTGTCAACAACAGCCATTAGGGGCTGGCCAATCAGGTGTCAACTGCACTCTGGGATCATATGTGCGTGTTCTGACGGCGGATTGATTAGTTCTCCAGGTGCAATTTAACAATGTACAGGGTTAGTGGCAATTTAAGAGTGACAACAACTACTATGTTAGGCTAATAATCTTTTAAAATTTGAGAACACCGAGACCTCCTATAGCATGTACTCCCTCCGTTAGAGATTATAAGGCCATCGAGATTTTTAAAATTATTAGGAATAATAATCCCTCTACTATTTACCTCCCTTCCCAATGGATGTTTGATTTGTTCTTTCTTCTTTCATGCACGTACGTGAAACCAATGGTGATTGTAGTAATTGATGGGAAAAAGTTAGTGATTTTCTTGGGCTTAGCGAATTGGCCCAGTGGCTAAATAATCCCTAATGGAGGGAGTATTACCATGTGCTTGGATTGACTTGGGGTTGGGACCCCTGGAGCAACAAGGGATAGACCGTCGGTTTTAGCGGGTTCAGTGCGTGAATGCTTATATAGTGTCATGTAAACATGAAGTAATATTTGAATTTCAGATTATTTGAGTGTTGCCCAACTTGGGTGCGGTGGGAACTAGAGCATGATGGCTGCCATCATACCAGCCTAGTGTTTTGAGGAGAGAGCTTAAGACCTCTTACAAGATCAAGCTGCTTTGTGATTGTCCCATAATATAACATCCTAACATACTTGCGGATAGTCATATTTTTGTTTGTATGGAATATGTTATTGTTAGAACCTTGTCATTAAAAAATAACAAGGTGATCTATGAATCCACCTTTTCAAAAAGAAATAATACCATACACGGAAAAATAACTATATTTACAAAATTACAACACAAGATACAAACATGACAAGTGTTTCTCCCATGTCTTCGAAAACGACAAAGCATGATCGTGAAAACAAGCATAATGATATACAAGCACAATCTGATAATATAGTCCAGCACCAAATAATAACACATTCTCATACAACAACATGCACCAGAAAGTTACTCCGGGTTTTGATCTACACCGATTACGAAGGGGTTATGTCATAGACGGTGATGGTGTTATCGTTGTAGAAGATAAAGATGGTGCTCCTCATGTCGAAGAAGCATTGATGTTGATGATGGCGGCTATTTTCCTCAAGTTGATACATCGAAATGATGGCATGCCCCCTCTGGAGAAGGAAAAGGAATCCGATTCCGCCACACCTCCAAAAACCCAACGAAATGTAGGGCTCTCCCTTTGGAGAAGAAGAATAACTTTTTAAAAGGGCATCCTTGTGGGACACTGGCATGGGCAATGCCTCCCTTGGGTGCCCTAGGTGATGGACGGGTGAGAAAGCGGCATGAAACCTAGTGGGCACCCTCACAATGCCCCTCTACCACACACTGTTTTTCAATAAAACAAAACAATTCGTCTTGTTTTTTGGTGCCTTTTCTAATCCAGAAAAAATATGTCAATTCTCATTTCCATTTACAAGCACGATCAATTCCACCCGGGTCCGGTGCAATAGATGTAAAAACAATACAGCACCTAATTAAATAAATGTTGCCCAAAATATGTAGAATAATAATAAGAATAGTAAATGTAGCTCCAAAGCACTTGATAAAATGCATGTGTCTAACTTATGTTATTTGTTTTTTCAAATTACTTTATTAGATTTTTTACCATCAATACCATATATATTTAAAGTATTAAATATAATAAATACATGAGCTGTCTCTAGTGACTACAAAATAAAGTCTAACACAAATTCCTTTGTTAGATTTAACATGCGGGGACATCAACATCATACATTTATTTTATTCAGAATTTTACGAATCATAAATTAAGCAGTTTGCCCGATCCTGCATTTACAAAAGAAAACGGTTTGATACGCGTAATATAGGTCAACCGCGAGTTTCAGATGCAAAAACAATATTGTCCACTGCCAGCACCGATACGATCATACGAAGACGTCGAGATATCCTAACACAACGGTGATTTGTTTAGTTGATTTAGCTTAATTGCATCTTGTATTATTTTTTGTAAAGTCTCTGCATTTCCTTTTTAATAACAGGAGACCACACTTGAAGTACAGCAGAGTCACCTCTCCGACACGCTAGTCGCTGAATTGTTTACTTATGCATGACATGCATTGTCCTAGGAGGTCTGGAAATAAATCACCGCCAAACATATTTTTTCAAAGATTCCACCAATCTATTAATAATTATCAATAATAATATAAATAGTCAAAAAGTAACAAAAATACAAATAGGTATCCGGATCACATAGAGATGATTATAGATACTAGCATGAGCAGAAGACGTGCAGCCTACTTGCCCTTCCACCGCAAAGCTTGTCGTAGTAAAAGTTGTTATAGTAGACAAATTAAAAGTCATAGTGTTGAGGGCTCAAATGACCAACGCAGCAGAGTATCAACTATCGCCAATGAGATTGGAACAGACCGAACACGAAAACCGATCGGATCCAAGAGATTTAATGGGCACACGACTCCGCTCGCCCTCCGCCAACGCTAGACGGACCACCGGAGTAAGGATGTAGCCGCTGCCTCACCGCCAAACATCTTATAATGCAATAATACTAATTAGAGAGCCGTTAGAACACCAAAAAAATTGTGCAACCTAAATTGCACGGAAATTTTCATATGGTACGCTAATGAGATTTTCGTTGGTTTAATATCTACCCCTAAAAAAATCTAGGTTCAAATTTACACAAAAAGTTTGCACCAATTTCAAATATGCCAGCCAATAGTCAAACTAGCTCCCTAAAAGACAAATGTTCCCTTTGTTCTGCATCTCATATATGTAATCTTATATTAAATCTATCAGAGACATCATAAAATTTATTGCACTAATTATCATGCGCCCCCAGTGTCAAATATTGTCCTTTTATGTATACACTCAGCCATATACACATAGACAAGAGGCTCAATATTATATCCAACATATTATGTCAAACCTGTTCTTCGTGGGTGAATCTAGGAAATTTTAACAATGGGTTCAGCTATTGTAGAGCTATATATGCTTTTTTTGTGGGAGGAGTGCTATGCAGGTTAAGCTAGAGCACTACACCGCACCATCTTCCATATTACTCCCCTCCGATCCATAAGACGTATCATGGTTTTAATTTAACTAAACTAAATTAAAATCACGACACTTATTATGGATTGGATAGAGTATAATATAGCGTTAAAATATAATATAAGCTATAAAAGTGTGCATTGAAATAATAGTTCTAACATACTAGCTAGATTACCTGAAAAACTAAATGACAAATTCACCAACTGGTAAAAGATGACTGATGTTTCAATTACATCTTATTGGTGTCAGCTGCACCGATCGGTTGTACTGCAGCTCCGCCACAATCGTTTCCAAACGTGCCCTCGCTAACACAGTAACACCACCAAACCTCACTACACCGACGAACCTAGACATGTAGACTACCTGCAAACACAAAGACACAATTAGACGCACCATTATATCTCCAAATTGTACCAATTTGAATTATAATTTAGAAGAAAAGAAACAAATTATATCTCTACTTCATATTTCTATGGAGTATGCTCTAATAATATTGTCGTCACTAGTACATAAAATGCTACTAGTGGCGTCTGGAAATTCCTTCATTGGTGGCGGCTCCCGCACGCCGCCGCTAATACATCACTGGTATTTATTACTGTTAGCGTGCAGCCTGGGAACGCTACTAGTAGTTGAGATACTAAGGTGTGGTCCTCGCATGCTACCAGTAGTTAAATACTCGTGGCGTAGCCCTATATTCACATGGTCCCAGTAGTTGAATACTTGTGGTGCATCTATGCTCACACGCTACCAATATGTTAGTAGGGATTTAAGATAACAAAATGTTTGATACACATACAGTTCAAGTTGACATACATACAGTAGTCTCCATACATTTATACGTAAAGATAATATATTTCTAATTAAGTTGCAAATACGAGTACGTCCATTGGTACACAATACACAACACAGTGCCTCTAGTTCCCCATAATACTTACTTTATAAGTACCGGCCACAGATTCGTGTTGATCTTGTCGTCATCATCATCGTCGTGGCCCTGTGTCCATGTCATCGTCTTCGCCACCACAACTCCGTGTCGATGTCAATTGCCGTTGTTGCTACTGTTTCCCCGTGGATAAGTGGGTGCACAAAGATGTAAAGCCGCATATAAAGACACAAGTGTACCCGTTGCAACAAAATAAAACCAAAATGAATACCTAGTAGGGCCAAATAAAGAACATGCCTCATACATATACATTGGACATACAAACCCTAGGGATGGTTCAAGTGAATTAAGTAGGATATTGTATTTGTGCATATCACAAGGATCACTTGCACCATCTAATTAAGAAAGTTGTAGTGCGAAAACAATTTAATCATCGGCCGTTGCAATAAAACAGAACCAAAATGAATAGTTCAAGTAGGGCAAAGTCAAGAATGACATGCCTCATACTTACATTGGACACATAAATCCCAGGAATGGAGTGAGTGAACCAAGTAAGATACACAAGATTTGTATTTATGTGTATAACATGGTTCACTAGCACCACCTGGATCACATCCAAAATTCAGGAAGTTGCCGTGGCATTGCATAACAATTTAATTATCAACCTTTGCAACGAAACATAATGAAAATGAACATCAAGTAGGGACAACTCAAGAACATGCCTCATGTTTATAATGCACACACAAATCTCATATATGGAGCAAACGAGCCAAGTAAGATGCGCAAGTGTATTTGTGATATCACATGGATCACTTGACCGCCCAAACACCACATCCAGAATTGAGGAACTTGTAGTGCTAGAACAATTTAACCATGCATTGACCATTGCAACGAAAAAGAACCCAACAACATACTAGGAGAGATGACAATGACCGATCTGTTCCTCGTGTGCATTTATACGAGGCTTTACAAGACCAAACACTAGTAGAAAATGAGCCTTTTGCACCGGTTGGTAAGGGCCATATGCACCGGATGCCCAACCGGTGCAAAGGATCCGGTGCAAAAGCCCCCCCCCCCCCTTTAGCACCGGTTCAGTTGTGAACCGGTGCTAAAGGGGGCACCACGTGGCTCGCAGTGGAGCGTCCAGCGGAGGACCTTTAGCACCGGTTCGTAATACGAACCGGTGCTAAAGGGTCTGCCGCGGCAGGAAAACGCAACAAAACGATGCCGCGGTAGAACCCTGCTACCGAAAAAAAAATTCGAGGACCACGTGGCCCGCAGTGGAGCATCCGGCGGAGGACCGCGGCAGGAAAACGCTCCAAAACGATGCCGCGGTAGAACCCTGCTGCCGTAAAAAAATCGAATCATTTTTCACTCCCTCTTTTTTTTTTCCAGAATTTCTAATATTTTAGTTATTTCACAAGTTTAGTCTCTAACTACCCTTAGTCCAATTACTTACTCGTGCTCAAACTTCCGGCTCGAACACCCATCCTCCCACTACTCTAGCACTAGCACGCTTAACTTCCAAGTTATTTTCCGTCCCGCATCCAAGTGCTTCGCGCGCATGTATGTGATACTAGTATCATATCAATCCTATTAACATGTCAGTCAATGTCATGTTTCTTTATTGTTCGAATTTCAAATAATTCTTTTAATAAACAAAATCAATGATGTAATAATAATCTTGAATAAATAAATAAACATTAACTTTATAATTTGTATTATTTTTAATTTTTTCAACTTTTTTTTGCCAAACCTAAAACCTGAAAATCTTATAATTTCCCAAACCTAATTTTTTTCCCAAACCTAAAATATTATAATTTGCTAAAAGTAATAGTAATCTTTATGCAGGATGCAATTATTAATTTTAATTTAAAAAAATATAAAAATATATAAAATCCTAAATTTCTAGCAAAAAACTAAAATCTTACTGCTTTTATATTTTAATTTGGAATTTTGAGAACATGTCTCATAATTACATTGAACTCACAGAATCTAGGGATGGTGCAATCGAGCTAAATAAGACACACGTACTACGAGGTTTAAATTCATGTATTATGGATCAGAGGGACTAGAATTGGTGACGCTAGGGTTGAAGACTGATAGTCTGTTACGAGTAAAATACGTGGTCTCGGGCTCTCGGCCCGTAGACTGCCTAAAAGCGATGAGCCGGGTGGAGCCCCAGTTGACGGCGCCTCGCGCTTACAGATGCAGATGCAGTGCAGGGCTCCACGCACGGCGAGTTGCTGGCTCGCGCCTACCGGAACCGGCAGCCGGCAGGGCTCCACGCACGCCGAGGTGACGGGTCAAAGATACGCGCGGCGTACGTGGAGGACATTAAGCCCGTACGTACTACGTCGCGAGCCGACCCTGAGCCTAAAGCGTGAGACACTGCCAGCGGCGACGCCTTTCCCCGTCCGTGTCGTCGGTGCCGTGCCGTGCCGTCGGCGACTCGGAATCGGCGGCGCTGTCACCGGCCCCGGCCGTCGTACGCGGTGGCGCGCACTGTTGCCCCGCTGGCGGAGACGCAGTGAGACGGCGACGTCGCGCCCGCGAGTCGTGCGCGCCCGTACCACCATCTCTCCTGCCTGCCACGGTGACGCTCGTGTTGCACGTACGGACGATCCAACGGATTTGCTTGCCTGGCCGGCGCGCGCGCCCCTTTCCCGCGCACCTTCCGCGATCGGGGCCAAGGTGTGGGCAGCGCGTCCCATTGCTGTCTGAAAACCAAAATGGAACCTAGTGCTAGCTCTTCCCTAATTCTTTGAAATGCTATTTTAAGACCTAGCAAAACTGAAATAAATGCTCATATGTATAAATTTTCGCCATAAAAAACCAAATATATGAAGGTGGATCAAAATAAAGTTGTTTTTAAAGACATATATTTATCTTGTTGTGCATCCTGCAATTTAACGTAAATAGTATTGAAAATACAAATATTTAAAGCACCTTTACATATATCCACAAAGATACCGAGTCCCGTATTGCATGAGGGCCAAATTATTGCTCGAGGATATGCTGGTGCTAACTCGTCGAGTTTGTTCGTAACCGTACTGGCATTTGTATTTTTTTTTATAATTGTACGCTAGAGGAGTTCGTCAAGGCAACCCCCTTTCATACGTGTTGTTCAACTATGTCGTCGAAGACCTCACGACAATGCTTGGTAGGGCACGACGAGCTGGCCATATTCACGAGGTTCTTGCTCACATGATGGATGGTGAGCTTACTCATCTACAGTATGCTAACGATACCCTGATCCCGATCAAGAGTTATTCCTAGGATATTATGAACCTAAAACTCCCTATTCCTTCCTACTTTGAAGCGATGATGTCTGGCATGAAAGTTAACTTTGCAAAGAGTGAGGCATTTGCCATTGGGTGCGATAGGAACTGTGTTTATGCTAAACTGCAAGTGTGGTTCTGTCCCCATGACTTAGCTGGGTATTGCTAGTCCATGACAACAAGTTTCCTATTTGTGTCTTTCATCCAATTGACGGCTGGAGTCACCCAAAAAGTTGACCCATGGAAGGAGAGGGATTCCTCGTTGGGAAGATATATCTTATATTTTCACTAGTAGAAAATAGACCTATTGTTGCGGTTGGGAAGGGCTTTTAGTCCCGGTTTTCCAACCGAGACTACGAAATTAGGACTAAAGAGCTAAAGCCTCACTATTTAGTTTTGGTTGTGTTACAAATCAGGACTAAAGATCCTCCACATGGGTTGCAGGCGCGCGTCAGGGCGTAGGACCTTTAGTCCTGGTTTGTAACACCAACCGGGACTAAAAGCCATTACGGCTATTTTTTTCCATTTTTTCTAATTTTTTCCACTCCCTATTTTTTCTTTTTGCTCCAGCACTAGCACGCTTAACTTCAGAGTTCCTCACATCTCGCTTCCAAGTGTTTTACGCGCATGTTATTAATATTACTATATATCAATCATATTAACCTGTTGGTCACGATGAAACATTTTTTTATTGTTTGAATTCCAAATAATTATTTTAATAAACAAAAGTAATGATGTAATAATAATCTTAAATAAATAAATAAAAATATTTTTAACTTTTTTTTTGCAAAACCTAAAATTTTTCAGACTTCCCTTTGGTAGTTTGAGAATCTAAAAAATGGGAAATTTCACGTAGATACATTTACATATATTAAAAAAAAATTCGAGTTCGTATGCAACCAGAAATTCCGTTTTACTGATACATGAAGCAATTTTGCAAAAAAGAATCGAAATCAATAAAAGTATCGAAATCAATGTTTCTATTCTCATTAAAACTAGATGACATAATACATGGGCATCTCGAAGGATTTTATTTTTTGAAATTTTATCTATTTCTTTTGTATTTTACAAAGCTAGAAAAAGGCGATCTGCGCGGGAGGGGGGGGGGGGGGTTGGTGTAGGCAAAAAAACCCTGAAAACCTTTAGTCTGAAGACTTTCGCACCAGAGGCAACCTACCGCAACTCTTTAGTGTCAGTTGGTGTCACCAACCCGGACTAAAGGTTCCGTTTGACCCGGGACTAAAAATTGAGCGGCGTCCTATCCGTTTGAATCGGGACTAATGGACACATTTGTCCCGGATTCAAACATAGCCAGGACTAGTGCTCCGGGCAACTCCAAACAAAAGACATGTTTTCTAGTAGTGTTTATTGATCGAATTAGTATTTTCTTGAAATACACAATACCTAATAAAACGGTAGTATGGAGGAAGTACCATTGCTTGTTCGTAGCCAATGTTGGATCCTGACAAAGCCAGTATTTTGACACGAAATTTAAAAGAAAACGTTTTAAAGAGAAAATACTTGTACATCGCCATTGTCCATTGCTATATCCAGTGGCTAAGGACAAATGTGGGGTTTTCACCCCCCATAACTTGGTTGTTCACCATCTGCACTCGTGGTCGCGGACTACGATAGCCTCAACTAACTCCCGAGAACAGTCATTGTAAAGTGTCACCGTCGTTGAAATCCATAATTGGTTAAAATATCGTCGAATGGCTGAACCGCATTGGTCAAAATCCCTTGATAATACGCCAAATTCAGGGGCGACCTGCATGGTCTGGAGCAGTACAGAGACATCTACGGAAGGAGATGCGGAATCAAACAAGGAAGTTCAGCTAGCAGAAGTGGACTTGCGAGAATGCAAGTTTTCCTCGTCTTCACGTGGCTCAAAAGGGACTTGAATGAATCGCGGCGATGTAATTCTGCCCATTGACTTGCCGCTAAGAGTAGCTCGTTCGCGGTCCAAGCCGTGAGGTCTGCATTGATCTCTGCTGTAGTAATCTCGTCACGTCCCTCTCACAATTCAGAGGACAGTTGGCGCAGATCATTAACCGGAGGGGGTCAGCGGCTCAACCGCAGCGATTAGGTAGTACATGCCAATTATGGATCATTGATGCTACGCGTTTAATCGACAAGTCAAAGGCATTCATGCCTGTGTTCTGCAAGTTGATGCAGCCTAGGGGTATGGATGGAGTCACCGCATACCCCTCACTGGCAGGATAAATTGGTAATCGCAGGTAAAATCAGCCACTGTTTACAACATAACAAAGTTATCAAAATTAGACGTAAATAACATATTGTAACCATAATTTATAAACACAACACATTATAAACTTTAACAAATAATTATGAGCAATAACATATTTAAACAATAACACATTCTCATAAACAACAACACGTGTTCCATAAACAACAACATATTGGGATTTGATCATGTAAAGATGATGTGGACCGCGTAAGTCATAGAGGTGAAGCAATCCTTAATATGGGCCTAATCCTAACTAACCTATGAGTGTTTGTTGCAGCGAGAAGGCGTGAGGTTTTAACTTAACAATGTGAATGTGTGTAAGAAAAACAAATTAAGTATATTGGAATATTACAAAGGCCCATTTGTCAAGTTTGTAACAGATAAGAGCTCCTTTGATTCATAGGATATGAAAAATCATAGGAAAAGGAAAAATATAGGATTTTGTACACCCACGCATGGGTGTGGGTGTTTCTGTCATCGTCCATTGTGCTTTGAGATTCGAATAAAAGGAGGAGAGAGAAAGGAATCTTTCCATCTACCATGGTGGGCACGAATCACGAGGAATAAATGGACGGTGATGGAAACACCCACACCCATGTGTGGGTGTACAAAAGTATTTCCTCTACTTGAATTCTACGGGAAGATATATGTTTGATCGTAGCAAAGGAAATTTTACATGAGGTATGACCTCATGTTTTCTTCCTATATGGTTACACTACAAGATTCCTATATGATTTATTCATATAGAATACGTTCCTATGAATCAAACAACATGTGTAGGAAATTTTTCTATAGATTCAAATCCTACACAACTTGTACGAATCAAAGGAGCCCTAAATAGGTACGTTGGTATGAGTTTTATGATCCATACCCCAACTTGCTCTATCGGATGGATGTACTGTTTCTTTCATGTACATATTTATGAGAAGTTTTTCTTGTCAGATACCTGTACTTGGAATAGATTTACTTGGTTGGCACGTGGGTCATGGTACCCATTGCCATCTCTAGTACAGCCACATAGGATGGGCACTGAGTAATCTGTATTGGGAGTTGTAAAAAGGCAGAGAAGGTGTCCGGATCGTTAAATGTACGATAGTGCGGTGAGTAGGGTAATGCTACTTGCTGGATCGAGCTGAATTGATGGGTTCATTATCGACACCAACGTCATTTGTACCGCTGAACTAGTCAAAACTAGAGTGAGAAAGCGATGGCAGGAGAAGTGAAGTAACCTTGACAGGCGATGTGCAGCGTCAGCTCAACAGCCATTATTATAATTTTTCTCGCGCGGCGATGGAAAAAAAAGGAAAAACGGCGCCGTGTTGGATGCATGTACAGCTGTATGGCTGTTGTTTGACAATCCGAAGAAGGTAGAGGCGGTGCGATGGCGACGAGGATGGTGTGTAGAGTAGTAATGATGCCGTGGAATTGCTGGAATTGGAAGAGCAATCTCCATCCGAGGAAAAGAGAACGGACAAAAGACAAGAGACAAAGCCCGGCAGCGTACGCAACAGTGGCCTGATCCGTAACAAGTCTACTGGAAGCATGTAGCATACCTTTCAGAGCAGATTTTTTATATATTTACCTTAATTTTTGTCACGTCTTCATATCAAATCTTTTACAACGGCATGGGCTCGCAAGTCACTGCCCGTCCACGTCAGGTCACTGTTAATACGTGTGGAGACCATGGTACAGAGCTAGCCGCACCGGTGTAGCCGGCCGGTGTGTGTGAAGTGTGAAGTGAGGTGAGCCAAGATCTTGCGATGTTCCTATGTTGATTCTGTAGACAACCTCGCGGGCCTACATGCCCTCTGCTGAACCGCATGGGCCCCTCAGTTTCGACATGGTGTTGGGCGGTTGTCAGGCATATCCAACGACTGACTCAGTTAAAACAAGGGGTTCTCATCCTAGCCAAGCGGCAAGACGCATATTAATCGAGTTGTCCATCGAGATATGATTAACCGCGAAGTGAATTTGGGTCGCGAATGCATCTACGAGGACACTGTTCGTGCATCCGTGTGACCTGCAAGAGCTTCCTCTCACCTCACTAATTAACGCATTGGTGCGCCACACAAAAGTTATCTCCTCCTCTTGTCTCTGCATTTTCGTAATTCTTTTAGTAACATTGGAATGGGGGCAAATGAGGTGGCATCAAGTCAACGTTAACTAGACCTACGTCCGTATTAGCCTACCGGAAAACTAACTTAAGGGGAAGCTCCAAGAAATTAAGTAAGCCAACTTCAGGCTATAAAGAGATTTGGAATGACTGGTAGGCGATCTTAGGCTTGCTCGTTGTTGGGCAGTTTCCTATAGTTCTATCACCATTTCAGGCCCTTCGCATCAGTTAGTGAATGCCCATCTAGCCATGATACAGAGCTAGCCACACCGGGATGTGTCAAGTGTGAAGCGAGGTGAGCGAAGATCTTGCGATGTTCCCTACGTTGATCCTGCTGGGGCTACCTATCGGCCCTACATGCTCTGTGCTGGACCGCATGGGGCCCCTTGGTTTCGACATGGTGTTGGGCGGCTGTCGTCTTAACTTGCAGAACCGTCCACGACCAGACCAGCATCAGCACCATGCATGCCGACGTGGCCCGTACCAACCAACGGCGGGCATGCATACACAGCCTGTCGACGGGGTCAATGCTAATGTGCCTATCGTCGGATCACGATGCGCGATCTCGATCGGACGGCGGCCTGGGAAGAAGACACTCCGTCGCAGGCAGGGGTACCCGGCCGGACGCCGGAGCGGAGGCAGGTGGCCGGAAGTTTCCGGCGCGGCAAGTGGGGGATACAGGTGATCGTGGTGGCCCATGCGGGACTGGGCGGCCGGGCGCGACATGGGCCAGCGTTATAGCGTGGGCGTTATTCAGTCGGACCCATCCCAGATTATGTACGTACGCGGAGCACCCATCACGTTCCAGGTAACGTAGTACGACGAGCCGACGACCTGTGCGTACCGTCGTCGTCGACCACGGCCACGACATACGGGCAGGCATGAATGCTGGATGGCAATGCATCGATGTGCATGGGAGAATCTACGGAGCACGTACGTACGTACGAGTTCGTTGCAGCCGCCCAGGCCGGGTCGCCGGTCGGTTAATTAAGAGACGTCTAGCACGCTGGGCCGGCATGGCTTCCCCATGGCAGCGACGATCGGACAGCACGACGTGCCGCTGCATCCCCTGTCGCGCGCGCTGCCGCGCCGGGGGATATGGATCGGGGACAAGGGGGTCTCGCCGGGTAGGGACGTCGCGCGCCGGTGTTGCCCCGTCCGTCGACAGCCTCAGGTGCAGGGTTCGGACCTCCCCTCCCCGTGTATTCTTGGCACTCAGGGATAGATCTCATATACACTATCCTGTATCGCTGATCATTCTGTCAGAGGGTATATGCCAAAAACTACGACTAGGTGAAGTTGTAGTCGTTAGTATATAATTCTAACTGCTGCCTTCACCGAGAAGGAAGTGTTAGATGCTATTATGGAAATGGAACATAATAAAGCTTCGGGACCAGATGGGTTCCCGGCTGAATTTTATCAATGCTTTTGGGAGGTGCTTAAAAATGACCTTATGGCTTTGTTTGTACAATTGCAACATGGCGAGTTGCCGCTTTACAAGCTCAATTTTGGAATCATTACGTTGATACCGAAGAAAGAGAATGCAACACAAATTCAACAATATAGACCGATATGCCTACTTAATGTAAGCTTTAAGATTTTTACGAAAGTAGGCATTAATAGAATTACAAGTGTTGCACCCAAGGTGATAAAACCTACCCAGACAGCTTTTATGCCGGGGAGACATATTCTAGAAGGAGTAGTAGTGTTGCATGAAACCATCCATGAACTTCATCGGAAGAAAATGGATGGTGTACTCTTCAAAATTGATTTTGAAAAAGCCTACGATAAGGTTAAGTGGTCTTTTCTCCAACAAATCTTGCGGATGAAAGGATTCTCCCAAAAATGGTGTCATTTGATAAGTACTTTTGTCGAGGGAGGATCTGTGGGAATACGGGTTAATGACGACATTGGCCATTATTTCCAAACTATGAAAGGGCTGAGACAAGGTGACCCCCTGTCTCCGATTCTTTTTAATATTGTTGCGGACATGTTGGCTATTTTAATCGCTCGAGCGAAAGAAGATGGCCAAGTAGGGGGACTTGTACCTCACTTAGTAGAGGGAGGAGTCTCTATTTTACAGTATGCCGATGATACAATTTTATTTATGGAGCACGACCTTGAGAAGGCCGTTAATATGAAGCTCATACTTTGTATCTTTGAACATTTATCTGGGCTAAAAATAAATTTTCACAAGAGTGAAATTTTTTGCTTCGGTAAGGCGAAAGAAGTGGAAGACCAGTACAAGCAGATTTTTGGCTGCGAATCTGGGGCACTTCCTTTTAATTATCTGGGCATCCCAATTCATTATAGACGATTATTGAACAAGGAATGGAGTTCAGTTGAAACTCGCTTCGAACGTAAATTGGGATGCTGGCAAGGCAAGCTTCTTTCATACGGAGATAGGCTGGTCTTGATAAATTCAGTGCTGACAAGTCTACCGATGTTCATGCTATCTTTTTTTGAAATACCCAAAGGGGTTAGGAAAAGATTAGACTTTTATCGATCCCGTTTTTTTTGGCAGAACGATCAGCTAAAACGAAAGTACAGATTGACTAAATGGAACAAGGGGGGTTGGGGGTGGAGGTTTTGGAACTGAAAAACAGATGTTTGTTAAGTAAATGGTTATATAAACTTCTTAATGAAGAAGGAGTTTGGCAAGAACTTTTACACAATAAATACCTCAAGAACACGACTTTGTCACAAGTGACTACGAAACCAACCGATTCTCCCTTTTGGAAAGGACTCATGGGAGTGAAAGACGATTTCTTCTCACGAGGTTCGTTCACAATTGGGAATGGCCAGCAAGTACGCTTTTGGGAAGACATTTGGCTGGGCGATGCTCCTTTAGCGTCCCAATGTCCTTCGTTATATAATATCGTCCGACGAAAAAATGTTTTCGTCGCCGATGTTCTTTCAAATACACCTCTGAATATAGAGTTTAGAAGGACTTTGACAGGAAACAAGTGGGATGCTTGGATTGCGTTGGTCCAACGCCTTATTCTTGTAACCTTGTCAGAGGAGAAGGATATTTTTGTATGGAAGTTAACAACATCTGGATCTTTCACGGTAAAGTCCATGTATGAAGATTATATGAACGGTCATACGATCTATCTTCGTAAATATATTTGGAAACTTAAGATACCACTGAAAGTCAAGATTTTTATGTGGTTTCTTCATAGAAAAGTTATACTCACTAAAGATAATTTAGCTCGCCGAAATTGGAATGGTTGCATGAAATGTGCGTTCTGTGATTCATCGGAATCAATCAATCATCTGTTCTTTGATTGTCCCTTCGCTAAACTTATTTGGAGAGTTATTCAGTTTACTTTCAATATTGTTCCTCCAACAAATGTTACAAATATGTTTGGAAATTGGTTAAACAGAGTTGACAAAGTGTCCAAGTTCAGAATTAGAATTGGGTTTTGCGCGCTCATGTGGGCTATATGGAACTGCCGCAATGATATTGTCTTTAACAAGAGTACGAACTCAAATTTTTTACAGGTTACCCGTATGGTCTCACACTGGATCCACGAATGGTCGCTTTATCGCCGGAGGAGGCAACGCGAGCCTATGCATGCTGGATGCCGCCGGCTGGATGCGGTGGCACGGGCTATATACAACCAGGATGGCTGGCGTCCTGTTAAACGACTTTCAGATGTATAAGCGAGTCTCTCTTATTTTCCATTGGCTAGTTTTTGTGTACACGCTTTGTGATTCGTGAATTGTAAAACTAAGGATTATGTTATCTGGGTAATAAAAGAGGGCTGCGTGCATCGATTGATGCAGAGGCCGGGGTCAGCCCCCATTTCGAAAAAAAAAAGTCTTACGTCAAACTGCTCTATTTTCACGTGCCCTTTTTCTTCTCCCGATTCATCTTTTTTAGATAAACCGAATATATTAATATCACTATTAGAAAAAGGGCTTCCGTCCAGGCCTTTAGTACCGGTTTCCTTACGAACCGGTACTAAAGGATGCATTAGTACCGGTTGCACTGCCCAGGCATTTAGTACCGGTTTCCTTACGAACAGGTACTAAAGGGTGCATTAGTACCGGTTGCACTGCCCAGGCCTTTAGTACCGGAACCGGCACTAAAGGGTTAGCGTCAGCCGGAAAACCTTTAGTACCGGTTCGTGTCTTTCCTGCTCCCCACGCACCTCCACCCCCCTCCCCCCGTGGATCGCTTTTTTTTGCTTTGTAAAATACAAATGAAAATGATAGAAAATTCAAAAAATAAAATGTTTTCATATTCTTGTATGTTATGCAACCTACTATTCGGTGAAATTAAGAAATTCGAATTTTGACTTTTTTTGCAAAAAAAAGTTTGAAAAATGGTAAAATCTCATTAAATTTTGCATACGACGTCCGAAAAATGCGTATAATATATCAAAATCATCGTGAGAAAAAGTTACATCCGAATTCACCGGGGTTTACCCGGTTAGCCAATTTTTAGATTGTCAAAATTCCAAATGAAAATATGAAAGCAGGAAGATTTTAGTTTTTTTTCAGAAATTTAGAATTTTATTTATTTTTATTTTTTTAAATTAAAATTAATAATTATAAGATTTTTTGAGTCCTAAAATATTACTATTACTTTTAGCAAATTATAAGATTTTCAAATTTTCAGGTTTTAGGTTTGGCAAAAAAAATATTAAAATTTTACAAAATAACTAAAAAGAATACAAATTAAAAAATTAATTTTATTTATTTATTCAACATTATTATTACATCATTAATTTTGTTTATTAAAAGAATTATTTGGATTTTAAACAATAAAAAGTGTGACATCGACCAACATGTTAATATGATTGATATGATACTACTATCAACAACATGCGCGCGAAGCACTTGGAGGTGGAACGGGATGGAACTCGGAAGTTAAGCGTACTAGTGCGGGAGTAGTGTGAGGATGGGTGACCGACCGAGAAGTTTGACCACGAGTAAGTAATTTGAGTAGAGATAAAATGTAGTTAGAGACTAACGAAAATATTAGAAATTCTGAAAAAAAAAATAAAAAAAGAGGGAGTGAAAAAAATAAAATAAAAGAGGAAGTGAAAAATATTTAGAAAAAAATAGATAAAAAATGAAACGAAATAGCCTTCAGTACCGGTTCGTGTTAAGAACCGGTACCAAAGGTCTCCAGCCCCATTTGGAACCGGTACTAAAGGGGGTTTCTCTACTAGTGTATCAAAAGAAAATCAATTACATCCAGCCTCTCCAACAACGCCCCACCCTAGTGGCAGTACGGATGCACACAGCCAAAAAAGAGTAAAGAAAACAAAGGAAATAAAAGTCCCGCTACAGCATTCTAGACCTAGCAACAGCAATACAACCACCACCGTCTCCAAAAGCGACGCATAGCACTTCAAAAGCGACGCCTCCAAAAAGAAAACAGTGCACCATCACCGTCGTCGCCTGACCAAAGGTCTTAGGTTTCACCCTGAAGATAGTCATCACTCTCCAAACAATGCCTCTAACAAGGTCATTGCCAGGCACAACCAGTTAAGGCTAGACATTGGGTTTTCACCCTGAGATGTAAGACTCTGAACTTCACCTGTGTTGCCGCCCCCACATGTATACCACAGCTGCGGAGCCAGGAACGCCAAACAAATCCCCTAGCATCACAGAGAGTTGAACCTCCTTTAGCCAGTCCACCAATCCGGCCTTCATGACATTCCTTCTTCTAACTTCACCATGGACCAAAAAGTCACCTGATGTCAGCACAAAATAGAGGTTCGCGCCGCTCCCTCCGGAACCAAACGGTCGGAATAAAAACATGGGTGCACGCGACCGAATACCACCCGATCCAGCAAACTCCAGGCAAAAGATGCACAGTTCCATTCGCCGGCGGAGCTGTCCGGAACTCATCTCTCCAGCCAGATCAAGGCAAACTGACCTCCGATAGATCTTCATCTTCGCTTGCGAGAAACCAGAGGACCGCCACCAAAAACAAAGCAAGACTAGCAACCCCCACGCCGTCAGTCCCTCCTGCCGGATCACCAGGGAAGAGGACGGCGGTGCGGATCATACGTACCCCCGCCGAACCGTCACCGGGGGCGAAGGCCGCCACCGCTCCATCGAATCCTCCATGGCTACCGACGGAGAGCATCAGGCCGCGGCCAAGTAGCCGTGCCGCCCGGCTTCCTCCACCGGCGCTTCATCACCTCCCATGAAACGCCGCCCTAGAAACCCTCTCCTCCCTGATACGTCCATTTTGCATCACTATTTTATATCATAATTTACTGTTATTCATTGATATATTTCATATTTAGAGGTGATACTTATGTTATTTCATCTATTTTGCATGTTACATGATTATTGGAGGATCGCGCACCGGAGTCGGGATTCTGCTGGAAAAAGCACCGTCAGAATGCAATATTTCGGAAGATCAGCAATTGACGGAAATTAGAAAATCCTATTTTTCCAGAAGACGAAGCTAGCCAAAAGGAGGAGCCGAGGAGGGCCGCCATGGACCCCCCATAGGCCGGCGTGGGCCCAGGCCTGGCCGCGCCGCCTTGTGGGGAGGGGGCCCACAGCCCCCTCTGGCCTCCTCTCCTTCGCGTACTCCTTCGTCCCGAAAACCTAAGCTCCCCAGAATAGTCGCGAAGAGTCACAGCCGCCTCTGCGGGGCGGAAAACACTAGAGAGAAAAGAGCTCTCTGGCAGGCTGAAATCTGCCGGGGAAATTCCCTCCCGGAGGGGGAAATCGACGCCATCGTCACCGCCATCGAGCTGGACATCATTGGGATCATCATCACCATCATCTCCATCATCATCACCGCCATCTCCACCGCTGCACCTCGTCACGCTGTAACAATTAGGGTTGGATCTTGATTGTTTGATAGGGGAAACTCTCCCGGTATTGATTTCTACTCGTTATTGATGCTATTGAGTGAAACCATTGAACCAAGGTTTATGTTTAGATTGTTATTCATTATCATATCACCTCTGATCATGTTACATATGATGTCTCGTGAGTAGTTCGTTTAGTTCTTGAGGACATGGGTGAAGTCTAAATGTTAGTAGTGAATTATGTTGGGTAATATTCAATGGTTTGATATTTAAGTTATGGTGTTATTCTTCTAGTGGTGTCATGTGAACGTCGACTACATGATACTTCACCTTTATGGGCCTAGGGGAATACATCTTGTATTCATTTGCCAATCGCGGGGTTGCCGGAGTGACAGAAACCTAAAAACCTGTTGGTATATCGATGCAGGAGGGATAGCAGGATCTCAGAGTTTAAGGCTGTGGTTAGATTTATCTTAATTACTTTCTTGTAGTTGCGGATGCTTGCAAGGGGTATAATCACAAGTATGTATTAGTCCTAGGAAGGGCGGTGCATTAGCATAGGTTCACCCACATAACACTTATCAAAACAATGAAGATTAATCAGCTATATGAAGCGAAAGCACTAGACTAAATTCCCGTGTGTCCTTAAAAACGTTTGGTCATTATAAGTAAACAAACTGGCTTGTCCTTTGTGCTAGAAAGGATTGGGCCACTCGCTGCAATTATTTCTCTCGCATTTTACTTACTCGTACTTTATTCATCTGCTATATCAAAACCCCCTGAATACTTGTCTGTGAGCATTTACAGTGAATCCTTCATCGAAACTGCTTGTCAACACCTTCTGCTCCTCTTTGGGATCGACACTCTTATTTATCGAAAATACTATGATACACCCCCTATACTTGTGGGTCATCAAGACTATTTTCTGGCACCGTTGTCGGGGACTGAAGCGCTATTGGTAAGTGGAATTGGTAAGGGAAACTTTTACTGTACGTGCTGATTTTATTTCTGCCTGTTGCTACAATTCATTATGGAGAGATCTTCTCTTGAGTTTCTGTTTGGAAAATCTACTACTACTGCAAAGGTAGTGGATGAGGCGCCAGGTGAGAAAGAGGTTCCATACAAAATACCTATGAAAATTATTGAACGTGTTGTGGATAACCGCTATGAAGGGGATGGAACTGTCCATCCTGGAGATCATTTACTGTTTTTACATGAGTTATGCGGTTTATTCAAGTGTGCAGGTATTGCTATGGATGAAGTTAGGAAGAAACTATTCTCTATATCGCTGTCTGGTAAAGCAGCGCATTGGTATAAATTACTGAATAATGGGGATTCTCTTGATTGGAAGGATATTGTGCCTCTATTTTATTCTAAATTCTATCCTCCAAGTGAAATTCACAAAGACCGGAACCGCATATATAATTTCTGGCCTCATGATGGAGAGAGTATTGCCCAAGCATGGGGGAGATTGAAGTCTTTAATGCTCAAATGCCCCATTCATGATCTTCCTGGTAATATCATCATTGATAATTTCTATGCAATACTTTCTTTTCAAGACAAGACCTTGCTGGATACTTCTTGTTATGGATCATTTACACGCAACAAAGAAGAGTTTAAAAGAGACCTTCTTGATCGGATTCAGGAGAATACTGAAGGATGGGAGAACGACAAAGGTAGAGAGTCAGGTATAAACTATGATTATAAATGCATTGAAGCTTTTATGGATACTGATAAATTTCGTAATATGAGTTCTACTTATGGTCTTGATTCTCAAGTCGTTGCAAATCTTTATAAAGCTTTTGCCTCTCATTTTGAATTGCCTAGGAAGAATTTTGATAAGTATCATGAACCGTATAAAGATAAAATTGATTCATCTATAAATAAATGTGTTGTAATTGAAACTGTTGATCATGTACTTCCTGAAGCTTATATTGAAAAAACTCCTTTCCCTGCTAAAATGAAGGAGTATTCTGTTATAAATAGTGCGGTTAATAAAAGTGAAAAGAAACCTATAGAACCTGAAGAGCAAATAAAAGTTGAACCTGTTATTGCAATAGTTAAAGATCTTGTGACTGAAAATGTAGAAGATGGTCATATTATTTTCTGTGAAGATGCTTCTAATATTGTTTCGCATCCTAATAAGTCTAGGAAAGCCAATGTTCCTATGCTCTCTGTTAGAATTGGTGATCATTGTTATCATGGTTTATGCGATATTGGTGCAAGTATTAGTGCTATTCCTTATGAGCTTTACACGGAGATCATGCATGAAATTGGTTCTTGTGAACTTGAAGATATTGATGTGGTTATTCGGCTAGCCAATAGAGAAACTATTTCTCCAATTGGTATTGTTCGAGATGTGGAAGTTCTATGTGGTAAGATTAAATATCCTGCTGACTTTTTGGTACTTGGTTCTGCTGCTAGTAAGTATTGTCCTATCATTTTTTGTAGACCTTTTATAAATACTTGTGGAGCCGTTATAGATTGCAAGAAAGAGAAAATTGTGAATAAATTTGCTGGTGAATCTTATGAGTTTAATTTTTCTAAATTTGCCAAAACTCCTTATAAAGCTGATTTTCCTAATAATGATTTTAGAGTTGAACAGTGTGCATCTATTGCTCTTGCTCCTAATAATCCTTTGCAGCAACATTTGGAGAATAGTGAGAGTGAAGTTTTTAGGGAAGAAAGAAATGAGCTTGATGAAATTTTCCTTCGTCAACCTATCCTTAAGCATGATTTACCGGTTGAGGATCTAGGTACAACACCACCACCAAAGGAAGATCCTGTTTTTGATTTAAAATCATTGCCTGATAATCTCAAATATGATCATATTGATGATAAGAAAATATATCATGTTATTATTAGTTTAAGCTTTCAGAGTTTGAGGAAGAAAGGTTATTGTAAATATTGAAGAAACACCGAGGAGCTATTGGCTACACTCTTGACGACTTAAAGGGGATTTCTCCCTCTATTTGCCAACATGCTATCAATATGGAAGATGATGCAAAGCCTGTTGTTGAGCATCAGCGTCGTCTAATTCCTAAGATGAAGGATGTGGTAAGGAATGAGGTATTAAAACTTCTTGAAGCTGGTATTATATATCCTATTGCTGATAGTAGATGGGTTAGTCCTGTGCATTGTGTTCCTAAGAAAGGAGGAATGACTGTTGTGCCTAATGATAATGATGAGCTCATCCCTCAAAGAGTAGTTGTAGGGTATAGAATGTGCATTGATTATCGAAAAGTTAATAAGGTTACTAAGAAAGATCATTACCCTTTACCTTTTATTGATCAAATGTTAGAAAGGTTGCCTAAAAATACTCATTTTTGCTTTCTTGATGGTTATTCTGGGTTTTCACAAATTGCTGTTAAAACTAAAGATCAAGAGAAAACCACTTTCACTTGTCCCTATGGAACTTATGCTTATAGGCGTATGCCTTTTGGTTTATGTAATGCTCCTGCTACTTTTCAAAGATGCATGTCTGCTATTTTTCATGGCTTTTGTGAGAATATTGTAGAGGTATTCATGGATGATTTTTCTGTCTATGGGAATTCCTTTGATAATTGCATGCGAAACCTTGATAAAGTTTTGGAGAGATGTGAAGAAACTAACCTTGTTCTTAATTGGGAGAAATGCCACTTTATGGTTAATGAAGGAATTGTATTGGGACATAAAATTTCCGAGAGGGGTATTGAAGTTGATAGAGCTAAAGTGGAAGCAATTGAGAAGATGCCCTATCCTAGGGATGTTAAAGGTATTCGTAGTGTTCTTGGTCATGCTGGGTTTTATAGGAGGTTTATTAAAGATTTCTCTAATATTTCAAAGCCCCTTACTAATCTTCTTCAAAAAGATGTACCTTTTGTTTTTGATGATGATTGTAAGGAAGCTTTTGAAACTCTTAAGAAAGCTTTAACAACTGCTCCTATAGTTGAACCTCCTGATTGGAACTTACCTTTTGAAATTATGTGTGATGCTAGTGATTTTGCTGTAGGCGCTGTTCTTGGACAGCGAGTAGATAAAAAACTGAATGTTATTCATTATGCTAGTAAAACTCTTGATGCTGCTCAAAGAAATTATGCTACAACTGAAAAAGAATTGTTAGCTGTAGTCTTTGCTTGTGATAAGTTTAGATCCTATATTGTTGATTCAAAAGTTACAATCCATACTGATCATGCTGCAATTAGATACCTTATGCAAAAGAAAGATGCTAAGCCAAGGCTTATTAGATGGGTGCTTTTGTTACAAGAATTTGATTTGCATATTATAGATAGGAAAGGTGTTGATAATCCTGTTGCTGATAATTTGTCTAGATTGGAAAATATTGCTTATGATCCTGTTCCTGTTAATGATAGTTTTCCAAATGAACAATTGGCTATAATAAAGGTGAGCTCGCGAGACAGTCCTTGGTATGTTGATTATGCTAAATTTATTGTTTCCAAGTACTTGCCTCCAACCTTTTCAGCTCAGCAAAGGAGGAAATTCTTTTATGACTTGAGGCATTATTTTTGGGATGACCCACACTTATATAAAGAAGGAGTGGATGGTATTCTGCGAAGATGTGTTCCCGAATATGAACAACAAGAGATATTGAGTAAATGTCATGGTAGTGCTTATGGAGGACATCACGCCGGAGATAGAACTGCGCAAAAGGTTCTACAATCAGGTTTTTATTGGCCAACTCTCTTCAAAGATGCAAGAAGGTTTATTTTATCTTGTGATGAATGTCAAAGGGTTGGTAATATCTCCAGACGCAATGAAATGCCTATGAATTATACTCTTGTTATTGAACCATTCGATTGTTGGGGATTTGACTTCATGGGACCTTTCCCTTCTTCAGAAGGTAACACTCATATACTTGTTGCTGTTGATTATGTTACTAAATGGGTGGAAGCCATACCCACAAAAAGTGCTGATGGTGAGACTTCTTTAAGAATGCTTTTAGATATTATTTTTCCTAGATTTGGAGTTCCTAGATATCTTATGACTGATGGAGGTTCTCATTTTATTCATGGTGGTTTTAGAAAAACTCTTGCTAAATATGGTATTAATCATAGAATTGCTTCTGCTTATCATCCTCAAACTAGTGGGCAAGTAGAATTATCAAATAGAGAGATTAAATCTATCTTACAAAAGACTGTTAATAAATCTAGAAAGAATTGGGCTAGTAAATTGAAGGAAGCACTATGGGCTTATAGAACTGCTTATAAAAATCCTATGGGAATGTCACCTTATAAAATTGTTTATGGGAAAGCTTGTCATTTACCTTTAGAACTAGAGAACAAAGCTTATTGGGCTGTAAGAGAACTAAATAAAGATCTTAAACTTGCCGGTAAGAAGAGGTTGCTACAATTGAGTTCTCTAGATGAATGGAGGAGTGAAGCTTATGAAAATGCTAAACTCTTTAAGGAGAAAGTTAAGAAATGGCATGATAGAAGAATTATCAAAAGAGAATTTAATGTTGGGGATAAAGTCCTATTGTATCGGTCTCGTCTCAGATTTTTTGCAGGGAAATTACTCTCAAAATGGGAAGGACCATATGTCATTGTGGAGGTGTATCGTTCAGGAGCAATTAAAATTAGCTCTCTGCAAGGCGATGCCACACAAGTGGTGAATGGACAAAGACTCAAGCATTATATCTCTGGAGATTCTTATAATGAAGATGTTGATGTTATTCGAGTGGTGACTCCGGAAGCTTTCATCAAAGGTCAAATTGACAGTTCTGCAGAGTTTGACTTTGAATAGGTAACAATACTGGTAATAAAAAGTCCACGTTTAACTTTCTGAACAATGTTTTTGCTGTTTTTGGAAAATATGAAAAATTACGAGATCGAAACGGAGTGGAGGAGACGCACGAGGGCGTGCCCCTCTTCGACTATGGTTCGACCTGGTACTTTCCTTATGCCGTAAAAATTTATTCTATATAATCTCCCGGACCCCTGGAGGTCCGTATATCGTTTTCTCGACGTGTTTTGTTTCAAGCTGTATTCTGCTAGGATCTGTCTTTGATCTAGAAGCACCATGGTATCCAACAACAAGGACAAGGAGCTTTCGGGGGAAGAAGTGAAGAAGATGTCATCAGAACAAGAGCAACAAGCTGTTGGGAGTAAGCAAATCTTGGAGGGATCTATTGACGCTCGACGTTCCTTTTCTCATAACTTGCAGGGACCCTTACCACCTGCTCCTAGCCTCGACTCTTTCCCTGTTTTGGAAGAAGCTTTACGGGTCACCGATGAGTTTTGTGATCAATATCGTGTTCTGAGAAGGGAAGTGGAGATACTTCAGGAGGAGAATCACCGACTTCGAAGAATGCTAGAGCGGTTCCTCACTCCCATCGAGGTTGTCCCATCATTAACACCACCGCCGAAGGAGTAATTCATCATTGGTATTGGCATCCCCTTGGTTTGTTCCAAGCTTGGGGGAGTGCCGCGGTATCACATCATCACTATCTTTTTACTTTTTACTATCAAAGTAGTGTCATATCATGAGTAGGGTAGTTATCATATAAGATGGGTTGCAGTGTGGAAGTATCTCTCCTTAGTTGGTTGTCTATGTATCCCTTGGTGTGAGTTATCGTTATGAAATATTAATGAGAAGTCTTATCATTTACATATTGCACATCTTATTTTAGTTTGCAATCTCTATTATATGATTGATCTTGTTGTTAGTGTTGGTATCACTTTGGGAGCATTGAGTACATCTATTTGGTTTTGGAAAACTTAGCATTGGTCAATAGCAACAACACTTTGAGGATTAAGTAGAAGAGAAATACATGTAGATATGTTGTTTCATTGTCTTTCTTTCTTGTTAGCTCTTAGCTTATTATTCTGAAGTTAAAATTGTTTGTGCTTACAAGGAAGATGCATGATTGTTTCTATCACATGTATATTTGTTTGTCTCCCTCAACTCTTATGCTTGCTAATCAACCTTGCTAGCCAAAGACCTGTACTGAGAGGAAATGCTTCTCGTGCATCCAAACTGTAACCCAAACCCTATGCCATCAGTGTCCACCATAACTACCTACTATGTGGTATTTCCTGCCATTCCAAGTAAATACTTCGTGTGCTACCTTTAAACAATTCAAAATTTATCATCTCTTATTTGTGTCAATGTTTTATAGCTCATGAGGAAGTATGTGGTGTTTTATCTTTCAATCTTGTTGGGCAACTTTCACCAATGGACTAGTGGCTTCATCCACTTATCCAATAATTTTGCATAAAGAGCTGGCAATGGGGTTCCCAGCCCCAATTAATAAATAAATAGACACTCCTCCATGGTATGTGATTGTTGGATGGCACCCGAGGATTCGGTTAGCCGTGGCTTGAGAAAGCAAAGGTGGGGAGGAGTGTCATCTAAATAAAACTAAAATAAAAAGACACTCCTTCATGGTATGAGAATGATTGGAAGGCACCCGAGGATTCGGTTAGCCATGGTTTGTGAAAGCAAAGGTTGGAAGGAGTGTCAGCCAAAAGTAAAATATCATGGGAGCCGCTCTTCGAGAGTTTGTCTGGCAAGGGGGTTAGAGTACCCGCTACCAGTCGTTGACAACAACAAACACCTCTCAAAAATTATGCTCTCTGTATGATTTCAAAACTGAAAAAGCTCTAGCACATGATTTAATCCCTGCTTCCCTCTGCGAAGGGCCTATCTTTTACTTTATGTTGAGTCAGTAAACCTATTTCCCTCCATCTTACGCAAGCAATTGAGTTGTTGTGATCAAACCATTTATATTGTGATCGGCTTAATCATGCCTTTTACTTTTCCTTGTTTAGTACAAGTTTTATCTGAATGAATATAGCTTTGAAAGTTATCAATGATTATGAGGAGATTATTATGATTGAGTATGCAAGTTGTGCCATATAAACTTTAACATAAGAGTGCTGCTCGATAGATAAGTACAATCTGTTAATTGTTCTCTGACCAAGAACGAAGTTTGCCATCACCAATTATGATTTCTTATGCACCTTTATTTGTGATTACCCTCTACTTGTTTCAAGTTGAATTATATGAGGAAGTTGTTCACTAGAATGTCTTGTGCGGATTAATATGATGCTTCTTGTCCGTATTTGGTTTATCGACTCTTCACTACATAAACATGTGGTATTGTTTACCGAGTTCAGTTTCACTTGGGGACAAGCGAAGTCTAAGCTTGGGGGGAGTTGATACGTCCATTTTGCATCACTATTTATATCATAATTTACTGTTATTCATTGATATATTTCATATTTAGAGGTGATACTTATGTTATTTCATCTATTTTGCATGTTTCATGATTATTGGAGGATCGCGCACCGGAGTCAGGATTCTGCTGGAAAAAGCACCGTCAGAATGCAATATTTCGGAAGATCAGCAATTGACGGAAATTATACTGAAAATCTTATTTTTCCAGAAGACGAAGCTAGCCAAAAGGAGGAGCCGAGGAGGGCCGCCATGGACCCCCCCATAGGCCGGCGCGGGCCCAGGCCTGGCCGCGCCAACTTGTGGGGAGGGGGCCCACAGCCCCCTCTGGCCTCCTCTCCTTCGCGTACTCCTTCGTCCTGAAAACCTAAGCTCCACAGAATAGTCGCGAAGAGTCACATCCGCCTCTGCGGGGCGGAAAACACCAGAGAGAAAAGAGCTCTCCGGCAGGTGATATGTCCAATTTGCATCACTATTTTATATCATAATTTGCTGTTATTCATTGATATATTTCATATTTGGATACAATACTTATGTTATTTCATCTATTTTGCATGTTTCATCATTATTGGAGGATCAAGCACCGGAGCCAGGATTCTGCTGGAAAAAGCACCGTCACAACGCAATATTTCGGAAGATCAACTGTGGAAGGGAATTATACCAAAAATCATATTTTTCAAGATGACGAAGGAAGCCAGAAGGAGGAGCCAGCTGGACCCAAGGTGGGCCCAGACCATAGGGCGGCGCGGCCCATGGCCTGGCCGCGCCACCATGTGGTGTGGGGGCCCCACAGCCCCTTTCGCCTCCTTTTCTTCGCGAAACCCTTCGTCCCGAAAACCTAAGCCACAGAGGGTACCTCACGAAGAGTTACAGCCGCCTCTGCGGGGCGGAGAACACCAGAGAGAAAAGAGCTCTCCGGCGGGCAGGAATCCGCCGGGAAATTCCTCCTGAGGGGGAAATCGACGCCATCGTCACCGTCATCGAGCTGGACATCATCTCCATCACCATCATCATCATCTCCACCATCATCACCGCCGTCTCCACCGCTGGACACCGTCACCGCCGTAGCAATTTGGGTTTGATCTTGATTGTTTGATAGGGGAAACTCTCCCGGTATCGATTCCTACTTGTTGTTGATGCTATTGAGTGAAACCATTGAACCAAGTTTATGTTCAGATTGTTATTCATCATCATATCACCTCTGATCATGTTCCATATGATGTCTTGTGAGTAGTTCGTTTAGTTCTTGAGGACATGGGTGAAGTCTAAATGTTAGTAGTGAACTATGGTTGAGTAATATTCAATGGTATGATATTTAAGTTGTGGTGTTATTCTTCTAGTGGTGTCATGTGAACGTCGACTACATGACACTTCACCATTTATGGGCCTAGTGGAATGCATCTTGTAATATTTTGCACATTGCGGGGTTGCCGGAGTGACAGAAACCTAAACCCCCGTTGGTATATCGATGCAGGAGGGATAGCAGGATCTCAGAGTTTAAGGCTGTGGTTAGATTTATTCTTAATTACTTTCTTGTAGTTGCGGATGCTTGCAAGGGGTATAATCACAAGTATGTATTAGTCCTAGGAAGGGCGGTACATTAGCATAGGTTCACCCACACAACACTTATCATAACAATGAAGATTATTTAGCCGTATGTAGCGAAAGCACTAGACTAAAATCCCGTGTGTCCTCGAGAACGTTTGGTCATTATAAGTAAACAAACCGGCTTGTCCTTTGTGCTAAAAAGGATTGGGCCACTCGCTGCAATTGTTACTCTCGCACTTTACTTACTCGTACTTTATTCAACTGTTACATCAAAACCCCCTGAATACTTGTCTGTGAGCATTTACAGGGAATCCTTCATCGAAACTGCTTGTCAACACCTTCTGCTCCTCGTTGGGATCGACATTCTTACTTATCGAAAATACTACGATACACCCCCTATACTTGTGGGTCATCAAGACTATTTTCTGGCGCCGTTGCCGGGGAGTGAAGCGCTATTGGTAAGTGGAATTGGTAAGGAAAACCTTTACTGTTTGTGCTGATTTTATTTCTGCCTGCTGCTATAAGTCATTATGGAGAGATCTTCTCTTCAATTTCTATTTGGGAAATCTACTACTACTGCAAAGGTAGTGGATGAGGCGCCAGGTGAGAAAGAGGTTCCATACAAAATACCTATGAAAATTATTGAACGTGTTGTGGATAACCGCTATGAAGGGGATGGAACTGTCCATCCTGGAGATCATTTACTGTTTTTACATGAGTTATGCGGTTTATTCAAGTGTGCAGGTATTGCTATGGATGAAGTTAGGAAGAAACTATTCTCTATATCGCTGTCTGGTAAAGCAGCGCATTGGTATAAATTACTGAATAATGGGGATTCTCTTGATTGGAAGGATATTGTGCCTCTATTTTATTCTAAATTCTATCCTCCAAGTGAATTTCACAAAGACCGGAACCGCATATATAATTTCTGGCCTCATGATGGAGAGAGTATTGCCCAAGCATGGGGGAGATTGAAGTCTTTAATGCTCAAATGCCCCATTCATGAGCTTCCTGGTAATATCATCATTGATAATTTCTATGCAATACTTTCTTTTCAAGACAAGACCTTGCTGGATACTTCTTGTTATGGATCATTTACACGCAACAAAGAAGAGTTTAAAAGGGACCTTCTTGATCGGATCCAAGAAAATACTGAAGGATGGGAGAACGATAAGGATAGAGAATCAGGTATAATTTATGATTATAAATGCATTGAAGCTTTTATGGATACTGATAAATTTCGTAATATGAGTGCTACATATGGTCTTGATTCTCAAGTTGCTGCAAATCTTTATAAAGCTTTTGCCTCTCATTATGAATTGCCAAAGAAGAATTTTGATAAGTATCATGAACCTTATAAAGATAAAATTGATTCATCTATTAATAAATGCGTTGTAGTTGAAACTGCTGATCATGTTATTCCTGAAGCTTATATTGAAAAAACTCCTTTCCCTGCTAAAATGAAGGAGTACTCTGTTATAAATAGTGCGGTTCATAAAAGTGAAAAGAAACATGTAGAACCTGAAGAACAAATAAAAGTTGAACCTGCTGTTGCAATAGTTAAAGATCTTGTGACTGAAAATGTGGAGGATGGTCATATTATTTTCTGTGAAGATGCTTCTAATATTGTTTCACATCCTAATAAACCCAAACAAGTTAGTGTTCCTATGCTATCTGTTAGAATTGGTGATCATTGCTATTATGGATTATGTGATATTGGTGCAAGCGTTAGTGCTATTCCTTATGAGCTTTACACGGAGATTATGCACGAAATTGATTCTTGTGAACTTGAAGATATTGATGTGGTTATTCAGCTGGCTAATAGAGAAACTATTTCTCCAATTGGTATTGTTCGAGATGTGGAAGTTCTATGTGGTAAGATTAAATATCCTGCTGACTTTTTGGTACTTGGTTCTGCTGCTAGTGATTATTGTCCTATTATTTTTGGTAGACCTTTTCTAAATACTTGTGGAGCTATTATAGATTGCAAGAAAGAGAAAATTTTGACTAAATTTGCCGGTGAATCTTATGAGTTTAACTTCTCTAAATTTACCAAAACTCCTTATAAAGCCGATTTGCCTAGTGATGATTTTAAAATGGAGCAGTGTGCATCTATTGTTCTTGTTCCTAATAATCCTTTGCAGCAACATTTGGAGGATAGCGAGAGTGAAGTTTTTAGGAAAGAAAGAGATGAGCTTGAGGAAATTTTTCTCCGTCAACCTATTCTCAAGCATGATTTACCGGTGGAAGATCTGGGTACAACACCGCCACCAAAGGAAGATCCTGTTTTTGAATTAAAGCCTTTGCCTGATAATCTTAAATATGCTCATATTGATGATAAGAAAATATATCCTGTTATTATTAGTTCTAAGCTTACAGAGTTTGAAGAAGAAAGGTTATTGGAGATATTGAAGAAACACCGAGGAGCTATTGGCTACACTCTTGATGATTTGAAAGGGATTTCTCCTTCTATTTGCCAACATGCTATTAATATGGAAGATGATGCAAAGCCTGTTGTTGACCATCAGCGTCGTCTAATTCCGAAGATGAAGGAAGTGGTAAGGAATGAGGTATTAAGACTTCTTGAAGCTGGTATTATATATCCTATTGCTGATAGTAGATGGGTTAGTCCTGTGCATTGCGTTCCCAAGAAAGGAGGAATGACTGTTGTGCCTAATGATAATGATGAGCTCATCCCTCAAAGAGTAGTCGTAGGGTATAGAATGTGCATTGATTTTCGAAAAGTTAATAAAGTTACTAAGAAAGATCATTACCCTTTACCATTTATTGATCAAATGCTAGAAAGATTGTCTAAAAATACTCATTTTTGCTTTCTTGATGGTTATTCTGGGTTTTCACAAATTGCTGTTAAAACTAAAGATCAAGAGAAAACCACTTTTACTTGTCCCTATGGAACTTATGCTTATAGACGTATGCCTTTTGGTTTATGTAATGCTCCTACTACTTTTCAAAGATGCATGTCTGCTATTTTTCATGGTTTTTGCGAGAGTATTGTAGAGGTATTCATGGATGATTTTTCCGTCTATGGGAATTCTTTTGATAGTTGCTTGCGAAACCTTGATAAAGTTTTGCAGAGATGTGAAGAAACTAACCTTGTTCTTAATTGGGAGAAATGCCACTTTATGGTTAATGAAGGAATTGTATTGGGACATAAAATTTCTGAGAGAGGTATTGAAGTTGATAGAGCTAAAGTTGAAGCAATTGAGAAGATGCCCTATCCGAGGGATGTTAAAGGTATTCGTAGTGTTCTTGGTCATGCTGGGTTTTATAGGAGATTTATTAAAGATTTCTCCAAGATTTCAAAGCCTCTTACTAATCTTCTTCAAAAAGATGTACCTTTTGTTTTTGATGATGATTGTAAGAAAGCTTTTGAAACTCTAAAGAAAGCCTTAACAACTGCTCCTGTAGTTGAACCTCCTGATTGGAATTTACCTTTTGAAATTATGTGTGATGCTAGTGATTTTGCTGTAGGCGCTGTTCTTGGACAGCGAGTAGATAAAAAACTGAATGTTATTCATTATGCTAGTAAAACTCTTGATGCTGCTCAAAGAAATTATGCTACAACTGAAAAAGAATTATTAGCTGTAGTCTTTGCTTGTGATAAATTTAGATCTTATATTGTTGATTCAAAAGTTACGATTCATACTGATCATGCTGCAATTAGATACCTTATGACAAAGAAAGATGCTAAGCCGAGGCTTATTAGATGGGTACTTCTTTTGCAAGAATTTGATTTACATATTGTAGATAGGAAAGGTGCTGATAATCCTGTTGCTGATAATTTATCTAGATTGGAAAATATTGTTTATGATCCTGTTCCTGTTAATGATAGTTTTCCAAATGAACAATTGGCTGTAATAAAGGTGAGCTCGCGAGACAGTCCTTGGTATGCTGATTATGCTAACTTTATTGTTTCCAAGTACTTGCCTCCAACCTTTTCAGCTCAGCAAAGGAGGAAATTCTTTTATGACTTGAGGCATTATTTCTGGGATGACCCACACTTATATAAAGAAGGAGTGGATGGTATTCTGCGAAGGTGCGTTCCCGAATATGAACAACAGGAGATATTGAGTAAATGTCATGGTAGTGCTTATGGAGGACATCACGCCGGAGAAAGAACCGCGCAAAAGGTTCTACAATCAGGTTTTTATTGGCCAACTCTCTTCAAGGATGCGAGAAAGTTTATTTTATCTTGTGATGAATGCCAAAGGGTTGGTAATATATCCAGACGTAATGAAATGCCTATGAATTATACTCTTGTTATTGAACCATTTGATTGTTGGGGATTTGACTTCATGGGACTTTTTCCGTCTTCAGAAGGTAACACTCACATACTTGTTGCTGTTGATTATGTTACTAAATGGGTGGAAGCCATACCTACAAGAAGTGCTGATGGTGAGACCTCTTTAAGAATGCTTTTAGACATTATTTTTCCTAGATTTGGAGTGCCTAGATATATTATGACTGATGGAGGTTCTCATTTTATTCATGGAGGTTTTAGAAAAACTCTTGCTAGGTATGGTATTAATCATAGAATTGCTTCCGCTTATCATCCTCAAACTAGTGGTCAAGTAGAATTATCAAATAGAGAGATTAAATCTATTTTGGGAAAGACCGTTAATAAAACTAGAAAGAATTGGGCTAGTAAATTGAAGGATGCACTATGGGCTTATAGAACTGCTTATAAAAATCCCATGGGAATATCACCTTATAAAATGGTTTATGGGAAAGCTTGTCATTTACCTTTAGAACTAGAGCACAAAGCTTATTGGGTTGTTAGAGAACTAAATAAAGATCCTAAACTAGCTGGTGATAAGAGGTTGTTGCAATTAAGTTCTCTAGATGAATGGAGAAGTGAAGCTTATGAAAATGCTAAACTCTTTAAAGAGAAAGTTAATAAATGGCATGATAGGAGGATCATCAAAAGAGAATTTAATATTGGGGATAAAGTCCTATTGTATCGGTCTCGTCTCAGACTCTTTGCAGGGAAATTACTCTCGAAATGGGAAGGACCATATGTTGTTGAGGAGGTGTATCGTTCAGGAGCAATCAAAATTAGCTCTCTCCAAGGCAATGCCACGCAAGTGGTGAATGGACAAAGACTCAAGCATTATATCTCAGGTGATTCTTATAATGTTGATGTTGATATTATTCAAGTGGAAACACCGGAGGCTTTCATCAAAGGACAAATTGACAGTCCGCCAGAACTCGACTTTGAATAGGTAACAGTACTGGTAATGAAAAGTTCGCAATTTACTTTCCGAACAATATTTTTGCTGTTTTTGGAAAATATGAAAAATTACGAGTTCGAAACGGAGTGGAAAGGACGCACGAGGGCGTGCCACCATAGGCCGGCGCGGCCTGGCCAGGGCCCGCGCCGCCCTATGGTTTGGCCGCCTCGTCGCCTCTTTCCGACTCTAGTTCGATCTGGTACTTTCCTTGTGTCGTGAAATTTTTTGCTATATAATCCCCAAGACCCCTGGAGGTCCGTATATCGTTTTCTCGACATGTTTTGTTTCGAGCTGTTTCTGGCAGGATTTGTTTTCAGTCTAGAAGCACCATGGCCTCCAACAACAAGGACAAGGGGCTTTCGGAGGAAGAAGTGAAGAGGGTGCCATCAAGACAAGAGCAGCAAGCCGTTGGGAGCAAGCAAATCTTGGTGGGATCTGTTGACACTCGACGTTCTTTTTCTCATAACTTGCAGGGACCTTTACCACCCGCTCTTAGCCTCGACTCCTTCCCTGTGTTGGAAGAAGCTCTACGAACTACCGATGAGTTTTGTGATCAATATCGGGCTCTAAGAAGAGAAGTGGAGATACTCCAGGAGGAGAATTGCCGTCTCCGAAGAATGCTGGAATACCACTCGATTCACATCACAAGGTCATCATCGCCAACTTCAGATAACAATGAATCTCTTCGAGTCTTAGTGCAGAATTGCCAAGCTGAGAAACTGAAGCTGAAGGAGATCTGTAAGAAGCGCGGGAGGAGTTCATCACCACCATCGCCGAAGGAGTAATTCATCATCGGTATTGGCATCCCCTTGGTTTGTTCCAAGCTTGGGGGAGTGCCGCGGTATCACATCATCACTACCTTTTACTTTTTATTGTCAAGTAGTGTCATATCATGAGTAGGGAAGTTATCATATAAGATGGGTTGCAGTTTGGAAGTATCTCTCCTTTAGTTGGTTGTCTATGTATCCCTTGGTGTGAGTTATCGTTATGGAATATTAATGAGAAGTCTTATTATTTACATATTGCACATCTTATTTTAGTTTGCAATCTCTATTATATGATTTATCTTGTCATTAGTATTTGTATCACTTTGGGAGCATTGAATAAATCTATTTGGTTTTGGCAAACTTAGCATTGGTCAATAGCAACAACACTTTGAGGTTTAAGTAGAAAAGAGAAATACATGTAGTTGTTTCATTGTCTTTCTTTCTTGTTAGCTCATAGCTTATTATTCTGAAGTTAAAACTGTTTGTACTTACAAGGAAGATGCATGATTGTTTCTATCACATGTATATTTGTTTGTTTCCTTCAACGCTTATGCTTGCTAATTAACCTTGCTAGCCAAAGACCTGTACTGAGAGGGAATACTTCTCGTGCATCCAAACCTTAACCCAAACCTATGCCATTTGTGTCCACCATACCTACCTACTACATGGTATTTTCCGCCATTCCAAGTAAATACTTCATGTGCTACCTTTAAACAATTCAAAACTTAGTATCTCTTATTTGTGTCAATGTTTTATAGCTCATGAGGAAGTATGTGGTGTTTTATCTTTCAATCTTGTTGGGCAACTTTCACCAATGGACTAGTGGCTTCATCCGCTTATCCAATAATTTTGCAAAAAGAGCTGGCAATGGGATTCCCAGTCCCAAATTAACTAAACTAAATAGACACTCCTCCATGGTATGTGATTGATGGACGGCACCCGAAGGATTCGGTTAGCCATGGCTTGTGTAAGCAAAGGTTGGGGGGAGTGTCATCATCATAATAAAACTAAAATAAAAAGGCACTCCTTCATGGTATGAGATTGTTGTGTGCACCCGAGGATTCGGTTAGCCATGGTTTGTGAAAGAAAGGTTGGAAGGAGTGCCACGTAAAATGAAAATAATATGGGAGCCGCTCTTTGGAGGTTGCCTGGCAAGGGGGTTAGAGTACCCGCTACCAGTCGTTGACAACAACAAACACCTCTCAAAATGTTACTTTTATTCTCTTTATATGATTTCAAAACTGAAAAAGCTCTAGCACATGATTTAATCCCTGCTTCCCTCTGCGAAGGGCCTGTCTTTTACTTTATGTTGAGTCAGTAAACCTATTTCCCTCCATCTCAAGCAAGCATTTGAGTAGTTGTGATCAAACCATTATATGGTGATTTGCTTCATCATGTCTTTTATTCTTCCTTGTTTAGTACAAGTTTTATCTGCATGAATATAGCTTTGCAAGTTATCAATGATCATGAGGAAACCATTATGATTGAGTATGCAAGTTGTGCCTTATAAACTTTAACATGAGAGCGCTGCTCAATGAGATAAGTATAATCTGTTAATTGTTCTCTGACCAAGAACGAAGTTTGCCATCACCAACTATGATTTCTTATGCACCTTTATTTGTGATTACCTTATACTTGTTTCAAGTTGAGTTATATGAGGAAGTTGTTTACTATAATGTCTTGTGTGAATGAATATGATGCTTCTTGTCCGTATTTTATTTATCGACTCTTCACTCCATAAACATGTGGTCCTGTTTACCGAGCTCAGTTTCGCTTGGGGACAAGCGAAGTCTAAGCTTGGGGGGAGTTGATACGTCCAATTTGCATCACTATTTTATATCATAATTTGCTGTTATTCATTGATATATTTCATATTTGGATACAATACTTATGTTATTTCATCTATTTTGCATGTTTCATCATTATTGGAGGATCAAGCACCGGAGCCAGGATTCTGCTGGAAAAAGCACCGTCAGAACGCAATATTTCGGAAGATCAACTGTGGAAGGGAATTATACCAAAAATCATATTTTTCAAGATGACGAAGGAAGCCAGAAGGAGGAGCCAGCTGGACCCAAGGTGGGCCCAGACCATAGGGCGGCGCGGCCCATGGCCTGGCCGCGCCACCATGTGGTGTGGGGGCCCCACAGCCCCTTTCGCCTCCTTTTCTTCGCGAAACCCTTCGTCCCGAAAACCTAAGCCACAGAGGGTACCTCACGAAGAGTTACAGCCGCCTCTGCGGGCGGAGAACACCAGAGAGAAAAGAGCTCTCCGGCGGGCAGGAATCCGCCGGGGAAATTCCCTCCCGGAGGGGGAAATCGACGCCATCGTCACCGTCATCGAGCTGGACATCATCTCCATCACCATCATCATCATCTCCACCATCATCATCGCCGTCTCCACCGCTGGACACCGTCACCGCCGTAGCAATTTGGGTTTGATCTTGATTGTTTGATAGGGGAAACTCTCCCGGTATCGATTCCTACTTGTTGTTGATGCTATTGAGTGAAACCATTGAACCAAGTTTATGTTCAGATTGTTATTCATCATCATATCACCTCTGATCATGTTCCATATGATGTCTTGTGAGTAGTTCGTTTAGTTCTTGAGGACATGGGTGAAGTCTAAATGTTAGTAGTGAACTATGGTTGAGTAATATTCAATGGTATGATATTTAAGTTGTGGTGTTATTCTTCTAGTGGTGTCATGTGAACGTCGACTACATGACACTTCACCATTTATGGGCCTAGGGGAATGCATCTTGTACTCGTTTGCCAATTGCGGGGTTGCCGGAGTGACAGAAACCTAAACCCCCGTTGGTATATCGATGCAGGAGGGATAGCAGGATCTCAGAGTTTAAGGCTGTGGTTAGATTTATTCTTAATTACTTTCTTGTAGTTGCGGATGCTTGCAAGGGGTATAATCACAAGTATGTATTAGTCCTAGGAAGGGCGGTACATTAGCATAGGTTCACCCACACAACACTTATCATAACAATGAAGATTATTTAGCCGTATGTAGCGAAAGCACTAGACTAAAATCCCGTGTGTCCTCGAGAACGTTTGGTCATTATAAGTAAACAAACCGGCTTGTCCTTTGTGCTAAAAAGGATTCGGCCACTCGCTGCAATTGTTACTCTTGCACTTTACTTACTCGTACTTTATTCAACTGTTACATCAAAACCCCCTGAATACTTGTCTGTGAGCATTTACAGGGAATCCTTCATCGAAACTGCTTGTCAACACCTTCTGCTCCTCGTTGGGATCGACATTCTTACTTATCAAAAATACTACGATACACCCCCTATACTTGTGGGTCATCAGCAGGCTGAAATCTGCCGGGGAAATTCCCTCCCGGAGGGGGAAATCGACGCCATCGTCACCGCCATCGAGCTGGACATCATTGGGATCATCATCACCAATTCACCATCATCTCCATCATCATCACCGCCATCTCCACCGCTGCACCTCGTCACCGCTGTAACAATTAGGGTGGGATCTTGATTGTTTGATAGGGGAAACTCTCCCGGTATTGATTTCTACTCGTTATTGATGCTATTGAGTGAAACCATTGAACCAAGGTTTATGTTCAGATTGTTATTCATTATCATATCACCTCTGATCATGTTCCATATGATGTCTCGTGAGTAGTTCGTTTAGTTCTTGAGGACATGGGTGAAGTCTAAATGTTAGTAGTGAATTATGTTGGGTAATATTCAATGGTTTGATATTTAAGTTATGGTGTTATTCTTCTTGTGGTGTCATGTGAACGTCGACTACATGATACTTCACCTTTATGGGCCTAGGGGAATACATCTCGTATTCGTTTGCCAATCGCGGGGTTGCCGGAGTGACAGAAACCTAAACCCCCATTGGTATATCGATGCAGGAGGGATAGCAGGATCTCAGAGTTTAAGGCTGTGGTTAGATTTATCTTAATTACTTTCTTGTAGTTGCGGATGCTTGCAAGGGGTATAATCAAAAGTATGTATTAGTCAAAGGAAGGGCGGTGCATTAGCATAGGTTCACCCACATAACACTTATCAAAACAATGAAGATTAATCAGCTATATGAAGCGAAAGCACTAGACTAAATTCTCGTGTGTCCTCAAGAACGTTTGGTCATTATAAGTAAACAAACCAGCTTGTCCTTTATGCTAGAAAGGATTGGGCTACTCGCTGCAATTATTTCTCTCGCATTTTACTTACTCGTACTTTATTCATCTGCTATATCAAAACCCCCTGAATACTTGTCTGTGAGCATTTACAGTGAATCCTTCATCGAAACTGCTTGTCAACACCTGACATAGGCATCCCCAATGGGCCTGCCGAAGATAGTACCCGGGGTTTACTGAAGGCCCACGTATTGAAGAATATAAAGTTCAGAAGCCCAAGATGGTGTTAAGGAAAGCTAGAGTTGTATTAGGAAACATAGACTTGTAATCTTGCGGGACGGGTCAGAAACCCTCCCGAACTCTGTAAACTTGTGTATCACGAATCCCTCGGCGCCGCCTCCTATATAAGGGGGAGTCGAGGGACAAAGAAAGGATCGAATCATTGTTTCTCAAACCCTAGCTTCTACATCGTCGAGTACTTTTCAGCTGAAACCTTCGAGATCTACTTGCCCTCTACATCCAACGAAACCCTAGTCTACTACTTGTAGGCATTGACGAGTTAATCCCTTGTCAATTGGCGCCGTATGTGTGAATTTAGAGGCGACAAGGAGCTGATCTCGATGACACGTTCAAGATCGTCGACTTCGTCGATAGCAAGCAACATCATGGACAGAGGTAAACAGATCGAAACTGGTCTCATTGATTTTGTTCCTCACCCGCCCTCCCGTTTGGATGCATATGCGTATCTGGAGGAGCCCATGGAGATGACGTTCGGAAAGTTCCACTTCCGCGTCGAAAAAGAAGGAGCGTACCGTCTCGAAGTTCCGATCTCGCCGGGATTATTGGCGGTCGATCCTGATTTTTCAAGCTCAGCATCATCCGTTGAGTCAGGCGACGAGGAGATTTCGTCGCCACGCTTCGTCAGCACCAGAGCAAGTGAAAAACTCGCCTAGATCTTCGGCGACATGTCTTTCGAGTCATCTGCGGACTCAGATATAAGCGATGACTCGAGTAGCATCGACAGCTTCGACTTCATCGACAAATCCATCACTGTTGGAAAGGTCTTCACCAATCTCTATGATGGTGTCACCAAAACCAGCAAGATGCAGAATCCAAAATATCATCAAATTTACGCCATTGGAGAAGCAAGTCGCGATCAGGAGGAAACATCGGAGGCTTTCGATGATTTGGGAAATCCATATGTCGATCCCTCTGACTTAAGGAGAGGTTTAGGCAATAAATACGTCGGGCCTACACCACGTGTTAGGGTTCAACTCCCACAATCAGCATGGGATAAAGCCGCAAGAGCTATGGACGGTTCAGAACCAATGGCGACAACTGCTACGACTGAAGAATTGCAGGCTTACCAATATAGGCTCGCTCGAGCTGGAAGAGAATTGGAAAAACAGACAGTGGCTCTGAACAGGAGAAGGGAGGCAGCTTCCGAATCAAGCAGGCGAAGAGCGGAGTTGAGTCGACAATCAGGAACTTCGGGAGATAGTCACAGGGAAGCTCGAAGGAGAGCAAGATCTCGGCTGCAAAACATACCTGAAGCTGAAAGAGAGACTTTAGTTCAAAACCTCGATATGTCTTTTATGTCAATCGACACGAGGGGGAATATCATTCCAAAAACACCGGAAGCAGGATACATGGCAACGCAAGCTTTCATCTTCGCGTCTAGGCCACCTCCCGGAGATCCAAGAGAGGCGTTGTACAACATGGCCATGGCAGGATGTGGAGCCATGGGAGCAGCGTTCGCAGCCACACCTCCCGAAGAAGCTGCAAGACAAAATAGCCCGAGACCTACCACAGCAGTGCAAGATCCACCAAGAGCAAGTGGAGTCAGAGATACGGCAACTCAGGCCAGGGTAGATAGAGCGCGACAAGATAGAAGAGAACATCGGCGTTCACCAGAACTTGCTGAAGAAGATATGTGTGGACTCCCGTGTTTTACGCGACGGGTCCGGAAAACTCGAGTCCCATCAGGATTCAAGTTGCCCGATAGTTTCAAGAAATTTGACGGCCTGCAAGATCCTGAGGATTGGCTAGTCGATTACCTCGAGACAGTAAAGTTGATAGGTGGAACCAGAGCAACAGCTATGCAGAGCATTCAAATACACCTAAGCGGAGCCGCAAGATCATGGATAAAGAAACTTCCCCCAGGTTCCATCGACAGCTGGGACAGTTTTGAGGATGTGTTTGTCAAGAACTTCCGATCAACTTGCAAAAAGCCTGCGACACTTGAGGAATTGAGATCATGTCGACAAAAACATGATGAATCAATGAGGAAGTACATCCAAAGGTGGAACATCATCAAAAACTCGGCAGAAAACATATCTGACGAGAGAGCGATAGATGCGTTTGTGGCAGGAGTTCGACGAGGAGATTTTGTGGAGGACTTGGGAAGAACCAACCCAAGGACTGTATCAGCATTAATGGAAATAGCAAACAGATGGGCAGATGGTGAGGATGCTGTACATAATAAGCGACACAGGTCACCAGAGGAGGACCGCAGTCGAAATTTTCAAAATAGACGACGATTTTCTCGACAATTTTCGAGTTATGATGCACCTGGCCAAATTTCGGCTGGGTTTCGAGCAAGCGCTGGAGGAAACAACAGAGATGATTATCAAAGGAGCAACGAGCAGCAAGGCGACAATAGAGATGATTCCCGAAACAGCAGGCCAAAAAATGGGCCTAGGTTTCAGAGACCCTTCGTGTCCCCTGAGGATATGATGAACGGCCCGTGCGAGATGCATTTCTATGTCGACAATAACGGGAAGAGGAAGTCGGGGCATCTGCAGAAAGATTGCCGAAACTTTCAAGCAATGTTGAGATTCGCCGGACAAGCCAATACTCAGGCAGCGAGTCGAAACCCTCAGGGACCTAGGAGCGAGATCCACCTACCACCTCCCCCCGCAATTACGGACGAAAATCGACATCAGCTCAGAATAGCGGCAGCACCAGCGCCACCACCTTACATTGACCCCAACTCCCATGGAGCGGTCTCGATGATTCATAAAGGCAGACCATCCAATAGAGCTCAGAAAGTAATCTCGCGACAGGTGTTCATGGCAGAGAAGATGCCTCCACCAACAGTTGAGTACCTCAATTGGTCAGGGCAAGACATTGGCTTCACAATAGCGGATCATCCGCAGCAAGTCCCTCGACCAGGGCAGTCAGCACTTATCTTGCCAGCAGTAATCGCGGGATTCGACGTATCGCGAGTATTCATAGATGGAGGCAGCAGCTTAAACCTTATGTATGCAGATACACTAAGGAAGATGAATATATCCTTGGCAAACCTCAAGCCAACGGACACACGTTTCCACGGCATCACACCAGAAAAGCCAAGTTACCCATTGGGGAAGATCAATCTCGACGTTCAGTTTGGCACTCGAGAAAACTACAGGATAGAGAGGCTGGAGTTTGAAGTCGTAGACTTCCCATCACAGTACCACGCTTTGTTGGGGCGCCCAGCATATGCTAGGTTTATGGCGGTACCACATTATACGTACTTATTGTGGAGGCTACCTGGACCTAAAGGACCAATTACAGTCAAAGGAAGTTTTGCGCTAGCCAATAAATGTGATAAGGATTTCCATCGTCTGTCAGAAACTTTCGGGATGCAAGCAGAATACATGGAGTCAAGGCTTACGACAGATTACGATGTACTGCCAGATGTAGGGAGGCCTAATAAGGAATCAACTTTCAATACTGCAAAGGATTCAAAGGAAGTGCAGATTCACCCGACAGATCCGAAGAAGACGACGTCCATCGCGACAAATATGGACCTCGCATAGGAAAGCGCGCTCGTCGAGTTCCTCCGTGAGCACTGGAAAATCTTCGCATGGTGCCCAGCTGACATGCCAGGAGTACCCAGGGAACTTGCCGAGCACCACCTAAACTTGGATCCAATAGCGAGACCAATCAAACAACCTTTGCGGCGTTTTTCGGAACCAAACCGCAAGGCTATGCTGTTGGAAATTGATAGACTTAGAGAAGCTAGTTTCATCAAGGAATTACATACAGAAGTCACATGGGTAGCTAACCCAGTGTTGGTGCCGAAGAAAAACACGAAAGTCCTTCGCATGTGCGTCGACTTCACGTGTCTCAATAAACATTGTCCAAAAGATCACTTTCCCCTCCCGAGGATCGATCAAATTATCGACTCCACGGCAGGATGTGAACGTCTTTCCTTCCTGGATGCTTACTCTGGTTATAACCAGATCAGATTGAAAGAAGAAGACGAGGTCAAAACAGCGTTCATCACACCTTACGGCGTGTTCTGCTATCGAACAATGCCCTTCGGTTTGAAAAACGCGGGAGCAACATATCAGCGGATGATGCAGAAGTGCTTAGCAACACATATCGGGAAAAACGTACAAGTATACATCGACGACGTCGTCATAACATCAAAAAAGGGGGACACGCTAATCGAGTACTTGAAGGAAACTTTCGACAATCTCGATAAGTTCTGTCTCAAGCTGAACCCAACAAAATGTTCTTTCGGCGTCCCCGCAGGAGAACTTCTCGGGTTCTTAGTTTCAGCAAGAGGGATTGAAGCAAATACCGAAAAAATACAGGCCATCGTAACGATGAGAAAGCCAACAAAGTTGAAAGAAATACAGCAGCTAACCGGGCGAGTCGCAGCTTTAAGCAGATTCGTCGCCAGGTTGGGGGAAAAGGCATTACCATTTTACGCCTTGATCAAGCAGGGAGAGAAGTTCCAGTGGAACGAAGAGGCAGACCGAGCCTTTGAGGATCTCAAACGCAAAATCTTGACACCACCAATCTTGGTGGCACCGAAAGAGAAGGAACATCTGTTGTTATACATTGCAGCCACACCTCATGTGGTAAGTACAGCACTTGTCGTTGAAAGAGAGGAAGAAGGAAAACTCCATGGAGTGCAGAGGCCAGTATACTTCGTCAGCGAAGTCTTATCGCCTTCAAAACAGAGGTATCCTCAGTATCAAAAGCTAGCATATGGAGTGTTTACAACCGCAAGAAAATTGCGGCACTATTTTTCGGCACACCCGATAATAGTGGTCAATGAGTCACCCTTGTCCAATATACTCAACAATCCAGAAGCTACGGGTCGTGTCTCCCTTTGGGGAATAGAACTTTCCCCTCGGGACATCACGTATGAAAAAAGAAAGGCAATAAAGTCACAGATTCTACCAGACTTCATCGCAGAGTGGATGGAGTTACAAAATACAGGACCACGGGATTTATCGAGAACTTGGACTATGAACTTCGACGGGTCCAAGAGATTAGAAGGAGCTGGAGCAGGCGTGATACTAATATCACCTAAGGGCGACAAGATGAAGTACGTCTTGAGGATGACGTTCCCAAACGCATCTAACAATGAGGCAGAATACGAAGCTCTCATACACGGGATGAAGATGGCGAAAGCTTGTGGCGCAACTCGACTAAAAATCTTTGGCGACTCGCAGTTGGTGGCTCAGCAAGTCATGAACCAATGCGATGAAGTCAATGACAGCATGATAGCATACAAGGAAGTGTACAATGAGCTTGAGAAGTTGTTTGATGGATGCGAAGTAAATCACATCAGCAGGCTGAGCAATGATGAAGCCGACGTTCTCGCAAACATCGGGTCACAATGCCTCGCAATTCCACCAGGAGTATTTTGGGAGGAGATAGCTGAGAGATCCACGAAGTCGCAGAAACCAAAGAAGGAGAAGAAACCCTCGGGGGCTATAAAAGAAGTATCAAAAGAAGAAGAGGTACAGGACTTGGTCATGATGGTGCAGATACCTTGGATGCAGGTATACATATCATACATCCTAAGGCAAGAGATATCCGACGATCCAGTGGAAGCAAGGCGAGTTATTAGGCGATCTAAGGCCTTTACTATGGTCAAAGGGGAGTTGTACAAACGAAGTATTTCGGTAGTACTACAAAGGTGCGTTACACCCGAAGAAGGAAGGATGATCTTAAAAGATGTACACGAAGGAATCTGCGGCCACCATGCAAGCAGTAGAGCTATTGCAGCCAAGGTTTTCAGAGCCGGGTTTTATTGGTTAACAACAATCGAAGACGCAAAAGAGATAGTTCGTACTTGTGACGCGTGCCAAAGATTTGCCGCGAAACCTCATTCTCCGGCAGCAGAGCTGATGCCAATACCATTGTCTTGGCCCTTTGCTCAATGGGGCCTTGATATGGTGGGGAAATTGCATAAAGCTTCGCCAGGAGGATATGAGTATATGCTCGTCGCTGTCGATAAATTCACCAAGTGGATAGAAGCCAAGCCGATAAATTCACCAGACGGAGCGTCTGTCGTCAAATTTGTGAAAAGTATCGTCTTCAGGTTTGGAGTGCCTAATAGCATCGTCACGGACAATGGTAGCAACTTCACATCCAAGGAATTCAAGGCATATTGTGCAGAGGTAGGCATCAAATTACACTTTGCATCAGTTGCACACCCGCAAACCAATGGTCAAGTCGAAAAAGGCAGTGGCATTATCTGCAACGGGATTAAGAAGCGCTTGTTGGCACCATTGGCAAAAGCTCGACATACTTGGCCTGAAGAGTTACCCAGTGTGTTATGGAGTATACGAACAACACCAAATACAGCGACACAGGGAACTCCGTTTTTCCTGGTCCATGGAGCTGAGGCAGTATTGCCAATCGAAATAGAGCATGATTCCCCAAGAGTCACAGAATATGACGAGGAAACCTCGAGAAGAGCATTGGAGGATGATGTCGATGCATTAGATGAAGCTCGAGATGAAGTACTATCACGGGTCACTAAGTACCAGCAAGACTTGAAAAATTATCATAGTCGACGCTTGAGACCAAGGTCCTTTCAGGTGAGAGATCTACTTTTACGACTCAATCAACAGAGCACTGAAAAACTCGAGTCGCCATGGCTTGGTCCTTACATCGTCACGGAAGTCATCGAAGGAGGAGCATACAGAATCAAGGACAAGAAGTCAGGGGTTCCCGAGAAAAACCCCTGGAACGTGGCACAGCTAAGGCGTTTTTACGCTTAGTGGCAAAATATAGTCCTCCTTGTAAAAATACAATGTACTGAAACGCCCGCGAGTTTTCAGACGCACTCTTTTCCTTTTTCGGGGCACCGAGTGGGGCCGGAAAAGGTTTTTAATGAGGCGGGCTCGCGGTGCTGCAATATAATAAAGATAGTCGAGATATATATTTCTTCGACAGGCCCGGGGGCTTGTGCTTAAGACTCGCAATATATATTTCCGAAAATATTTCGCCTTGGTGCGAAAACACCTCGCAAAATAAACAAAGATATAAGATAGCAATCAACAACAAGGCACGGGGGCTCGTACCCGAAAATATAGCATATTCAATATAATTTAGTTGCCTTGGTTTAAAACCTCGCACATACAATAAAGAAATTCGTTACCGGGACACTCGGGGGCTTGATGAGGAAAAATAAAAACATTTATTGGCTTTACAATATAGAACATGTTTACAATATACAAGAGACAATTCCTGAGAAAAACTCAAAGAAAAAGAAAAATCAATTATGGCCTAGTATATTATCTATGGTCATCCGATTTGCAGTGCGAGTACTGTGTTCAGCATAGCTGCCCTTCACGAAGAACTCAGAGTCCATTCGAAGAAGTTCATCCATCATATCTTCTGCTACAGGGGTCACATGATCATCAATTTTTCTGACATCCCTTTTCTTTTTTGCCATCTTGGCCAAGCACTTGGTAACAATTTTGCTCATGTCAAACTTGGGATGGCAGATTTTGATCATCATCATAGCAAACCTGGCGCCAGCAGAAAGTTGCGCCCGAACAAATCCATGGATTTGAGGAGCATCCCGAAATTTCTCCATCGAACCAAGAAGAGTATCGGGTGCCTCGTTCCGAGGAAACATCGTTTTATAAACCAGAGACAATGTTTTAGTGCAGAAATCCAGGAAGTCGCGAACCTGACAGGCGCGGTCTTGAAACCTGACAATTTGTCGGGTCCGCTCTGGAGTGGCCCAGAACAGCGAACCATGGTCAAGAGAAAGGTTAACGAGAAGATTTGTCTTTGTGTTTACCCTCTCTTCTTCGGCAGCAGCATCGAGAAAGGAACCTATTTGGAGACGCCGCAGGAATTTTTTTAAAAAAAGAGAGAGAGAGAGAGAAGATATGGAAGGAAGACAGAAGAAGTCTTGATTTCAAAAAAGCGTACCCGACATATCCACACTAGCTTCATTCATCAATTCGAGCATAAGATTCTCTCGGGTGGCTACCTTTTCAGCTTCAGAAACGGGGGCTTCCTTGGCAGCCATGGCTTCTTGAGCTTGTTGCAGTGCAGTTTTTTCTGCTTCGGAGGCCTTGTGAGATTGTTTCATCATCACAAGTGTTTGCCTCTTCGCATACTGAAGTTGTTGCCGAAGTTCTTCCAAATCTTGCGGTAAATTCGCACTCAAGGAATCTTCACCAAGTTCAGTATTAACAAGAACTTTCCTCGCGCGAGAAGTAGGGAAAATATCGGAAGGAGCAGGAGTTGGAGTATAGTTATCAAATATCAACTGAAATTAAAAAGTTCGACATCAATCATCAAGCAAAATAGAATTCCATTGATTTTCAGAATAATTACAAGGCATTACAATGGAGCTAGTGGGATAAGTGTCGCCAAAAGCTACTTTGGCAACAGCATCAAAAGGAAGAAAGAGAAACAAAAAAAAGGAGGAAAGGCAGGGTGGTCTACTAGACCTCCGTTTTGGATGAGCTTGGAGCTGGAGCTGGTTTGCACCCAAGATAAGCGAGGACCTTCTTCGAGTTTGGCTTCGCAGCCTTGATCAGCGACTGCCACCTTTTGGTCTCCATGTCTTGCGTATTGCCAACCCTAGTCCAGTCGATATTTTGTTGGCTATCGGCAACCAGGGCGATAGTACCCTCCACGCCAACCTTCAAACTTTCTTGGCGAAGTTTGAGCCCGAGGTTTTCGGGAGTATTGAAGCATTTGGCGAGGGCAAGAAACGGCGCGGGTTGTTCTTTCTTCGGGAAGAAGTAAGGATAAAGCTGCGACAACCCCGCCTCAGCTTCAGCAAGGCCGTCGTGTGCCTCGTCTCCATGAATTTCAAGGAGAGAAAGCGCGTCAAGAAGGGGATCATTCTCGGGATCCCTAAGTTCATATTCTTGACCCGTCTTTCCTGCTAAGACAAAAATTTATTGATAAGTAAGCAAGATAGAAGAAGTTCAAGGAAGTCAAAATAGTTTGGGCACTTACTGGCAAAATGACGGCTCTGCGACGCCAGGCGCTTGATAATCGCTTCTTCACGAGCAGATTGTTCAGAAATACGCTCGCTTAAAGAGTTTTCCGCCTCGTGAAGTCTCTTTCGAAGATCTTCGACGGTGGCGGCCTCTGCCTTAGCCTTTTTGGCATCTGCTTCAGCCTCCTTGCGAGCTTTTTCACTTTGCTCCAGTTTGCGAGCAAGTGTGTCAGCACGATTTTTAGCTTCCGCAAGATCGGCTGAAAAAGCAGTCGACGATAATGACTATTGCGATAAGAATTAAGAGGAAGGAAATTCAATTGAGAAAAAGATAGCAAGATAGTACCTTTCAGCTGGTTCGAAAGATCATGGTACCCGACGAATTGGGTACCGAGACGGAAAAATTCCTTCATCAAAGGCTAAGAGAAATCCAAAGAAAGAAAAATCAAATATGGTACGGGAAAAATTCAATGGCAACAAGGAAAAAAGAGGTAACAAACAAAAAAGTAATGGATAAAACTTACATCATTCAGTGAAGAAGTCGTGAAACCACCACTCAATTGGGTGGGTTCTTCGACTAGTTCAGTCCTGGCTCTCTTTGGCGAAGGGGCTCGGGGCCTTGCAGGTGGAGTTGGATGCTCGACGTTATGTTGAGGAGGCGAAGTTTCCTCCACATCAGGCTGAGCATCCGAAACAACTAAAGTACGCGACATGCTCGTTCGAGCAGCCACGTCAATAGGTGGATTTTCTTCCTCGTCATCACTGCAATAAAATGTCGACAATATAAGGAAAAACGATGACAAGTATTTTGCAAGATAAACAACAAAGCACATTAAAGACTTACGAGCTGACAAGGGCATCCAAGAAAGGGTCGAAGGCTTTCTTCCCTTCGGAAGGACCAACTTCTTCGGCTTTGGAGGTGCCGGAATCTTCGACTTCATTCCTCTTCCTCTTGTTCTTTGGAGAAACAGCAGGAGGAGGGGAATGTGCTGAGGCAGTGGCCTCAGAATCGGTCTCTTATTCAGAGGATACCGCAGATTTTCGAGAAACTGCGGCTTCACTCTCAGGGCGTGAAGTACCCTGGTTGTCGTCGGTGACAACGGCCCGTTCTTCGACTTCTCCACCTTCAGGAAGGGGAGGAAGAGAAACAAGATTTGGATGGTTCTACAAAACAGAAGAATGTCGACAAGAAAGTCATACAAAGGATGTCAACAAAAACAAAAAAGTGGTCGATAAAAATAGTTCACACGAAAAATTACCTCAGGGAGTGGGTTGGTGGCGCTATACGGCTTTACACGGCAAGACGAGGGGACAGGATCTTTCTTGTTGAAGGAGGAGATTTTTCGGACAAGTTTTTCTAAATCCTTGACCGGCAAATCCACTGACAAGCGATCCACATCTTCGTCGCCAGCATACTTCCAGAGGGGATTTTTGCGAGCTTGCAGAGGTTGCACTCTAATCCTAAGGAAATACGCCGTGATTTGGATACCTGACAACTCTTGGCCACGAGTATTTTGAAGTTCGTGGATGCGAGTCATCAGTGCCTCGGTCGCCGCTTTTTCTTCGGCGGTAGCCTCTGCATCCCAGGATCGGCGGCGACAGATTCTTTCGGCACCATCAAAAGGAGGAATGTTGTCTTCAACAGACACATGGTTTTCCTCGTGGATGTATAACCATTTTTTGCGCCACCCTTGAACTGAATCAGGGAATTTGACATCGAAGTACTCAACATCAGGGCGAACGCAGATAACGACGCCACCTATGTTATAGGCGACGTTGGCAGAGCCATTGTGGCGACAAAAAAAGAGACGCTTCCATAAAGCCTAGTTAGGCTGGACTCCAAGGAAGGACTCGCAGAGGGTGATAAAGATCGAGATGTGGAGTATGGAGTTGGGAGTGAGATGGTGGAGTTGCAATCCGTACATGAAAAGCAACCCTCGAAGAAAATTGTGAATAGGGGCAAAGAGGCCGCGGATGAGATGATCAACAAAACTACTGTAGGGATTCGTTGCATAGAAAAACAAAAATTTTCCTACCGCGAGAACGCAATCCAAGCCAAGATGCAATCTAGAAGACGGGAGCAACGAGGAGATGATCGAAACTCACCCTTGAAGATTTCCAAAGCCTACAAGATGAGGCTCTTGTTGCTGCAGTAGACGATCACTTGCCGCTTGCAAAAGCGCGTAGAAGATCTTGATCACGGTGCCATGATCGGGCAGCACCTCCGTACTCGGTCACACGTTCGGTGTTGATGAAGACGACGTCCTTCTCCCCGTTCCAGCGGGCAGCGGAAGTAGTAGCTCCTCCTTGAATCCGGCAGCACGACGGCGTGGTGGTGGTGGCGATGGAGAACTCCGGCGGAGCTTCGCTAAGCTATGCGGGAGAGGTGGAGGAGAGGGGGGGGGGGGCTAGGGTTTGGGAGAGGGGTGGCCGGCCAATATGGGGTGCGGCCTCCTTGAGGGCTTGTGGTGGCCGGCCCCCTCCCCTATGCCCCTCATTATATAGGTGGAAGCCCCAAGTGTTGGACTACAAGTCTTCGAATAAGACCCCAACCCAAAATTTCCATGTAGTAGGGAAACCTACCCAAGGTGGGACTCCCACCCAAGTGGGATTCCCACCTTCCCATGAGGGGGAGGTGGCCGGCCACCTTAGGTGGAGTCCACCTGGGACTCCACCCCTAGGGTTGGCCGGCCATGGGTGGTGGAGTCCCTTCGGGACTCCGCCGTCCAAAGTGATTTCTTCCGGACTTTTCTAGAACCTTCTAGAACCTTCCATAAATGCACCGGATCATTTCCAAACTTGGAATATGACTTCCTATATATGAATCTTATCCTCCGGACCATTCCGGAACTCCTCGTGATGTCCGGGATCACATCCGGGACTTCGAACAATACTTCGAACTCCATTCCATATTCAAGTTCTACCATTTCAACATCAAACCTTAAGTGTGTCACCCTACGGTTCGCGAACTATGTGGACATGGTTGAGTACTCTCTCCGACCAATAACCAATAGCGGGATCTGGAGATCCATAATGGCTCCCACATATTCAACGATGACTTTAGTGATCGAATGAACCATTCACATACGATACCAATTCCCTTTGTCACGCGATATTTTACTTGTCCGAGGTTTGATCATCGGTATCACTCTATACCTTGTTCAACCTCGTCTCCTGACAAGTACTCTTTACTCGTACCGTGGTATGTGGTCTCTTATGAACTTATTCATATGCTTGCAAGACATTAGACGACATTCCCCCGAGAGGGCCCAGAGTATATCTATCCGTCATCGGGATGGACAAATCCCACTGTTGATCCATATGCCTCAACTCATACTTTCCGGATACTTAATCCCACCTTTATAATCACCCATTTACGCAGTGGCGTTTGATGTAATCAAAGTACCTTTCCGGTATAAGTGATTTACATGATCTCATGGTCATAAGGACTAGGTAACTATGTATCGAAAGCTTATAGCAAATAACTTAATGACGTGATCTTATGCTACGCTTAATTGGGTGTGTCCATTACATCATTCATATAATGATATAACCTTGTTATTAATAACATCCAATGTTCATGATTATGAAACTAATCATCCATAATCAACAAGCTAGTTAAGAGGCATACTAGGGACTCTTTGTTGTTTACATATCACACATGTATCAATGTTTCGGTTAATACAATTATAGCATGGTATATAAACATTTATCATAAACATAAAGATATATAAAAACCACTTTTATTATTGCCTCTTGGGCATATCTCCAACAGTCTCCCACTTGCACTAGAGTCAATAATCAAGTTTACATTTGTAAAGATATAACACCTTGGCCTTCCGGTGCTTTATCATGTTTTGCTCACGGGAGAGGTTTTAGTCAACGGATCTGACATGCTCAGAAACGTATGTATTTTGTAATTCATTTGTGTCTCAACGCATCACTCATTTCCAAATGAGTCGGCATTAAATATGTTTGGTCTTCTGGTGGAACCTTAATTCCGCGGTCTGAAATATGTCACTAATATTGTCACACACAATATAGCTTCAAAGTTCTGACTCTGTCGGAACTACACACCAAGTTCTCAAAGAACCTCTTGACTTTAACATCCTTTGTCATTGTCAAAACAATGACATATTTTGCCTTCTTTTGTAGAATCCGTCACAATATTTAGAACTCTTCTAAATCTAGCATAGACAACTTCTAGCTCATTGTGCTACCTTTTAAACAACACTTAGTCTAATTTGAGATTGAAACTTTATTTTCATATGTGACAAAACAAATATCGGTGCAACACCTTACAGCGATTTGTTTGTCATTTCTCCATACAAAACTATATTTATATATATCCTTGGTTCTTCTTAAGTACTCAAGAATATTCTTACTGTTTTTCAATGATCATCACATGAATCATTCTGGTACATGCTCATAACATTTTTAAGAGCACATGACATCTGATTGTGTACATATTATTTGTGATCTATAATCACTCATGTGTTTTTACTCATTGAGTGTAAGATACACTCAAGTCTTGTTAAAACTTCACATGATAAGAACATTTTCTTAATATTTCTATATTGAACTACTTCAATATCCATTTTATGTACTTTGACTTAAACTTATAATGTATTTCAATCTATCTTCATAGATCTTGACACTAAATTTGTTTCAGTCCATATCCTTTCATTGAAATTAATTCTCAATGAAACATTTTTAATCAAGTATATAATTACATCATTTATAACCAACTATATGTCATCTACATAAAGTATTATAAATATGTCTCAGCGCTCCCACTTAATTTCTTGCAAATGCAAGCCTCTTCATCGTTTCTGATGAAATCAAAAACTCTTTGACTATTTCATCTGGTGAAGATTCCAACTCCACGATACTTACTTCATCCAATTGAAGTTTGTATACTTATTTAGTATTCCACGGACTAGCAAAACAATTGATTGTATCTTGTATACACCTTTAATACACACGTCTGATAAGTAATGTATTTTGCCATCCTACTAGCATATCTCATAAAAGAAATATGTAGTGATTACTAGAATAATCCACATAGACTATAAGCATTGCTACGGAAGATCTAATCTTATCGTAGTAAACTCTTTGAACTTTGTCGTAAACAACTTTTCGACAAGTCGAGCTTCTTGAAGGATATTTCATCCAAGTCCATCAATTTTATAGATCCATTTACTTTCAAAAAGTATTCATCTATCTTGGATTTCATGGCGTATAGCCATTTTAACGGAGTCAGGGCCCATCATAACTTTTTTGTTTGTAGTTGATTTATCATTGTTAAAAATCAATCCTTTGTCCACAAATCATTTATTTGATGACAAAGTAAACCATACCTACACGATTCAATATGTACTTCGATCTCCATGGCTAAAACACTTTGTAGTCATGGGAGCCATGATCGTCGTGGCCGCTTCCGGAACCAATTCCGATGCTGCGCTACTTTGATCATTATGCTCAGGTTCATAAACCTTATCAAATTCTATTGTCCTCCCACTCTAATACTTCGCTAGAAACAATTTGTTGGAAATAAATAAGAAACATCGACAAACACTTTTGTCTTTGTATCCATAGTGGAAAGAATTCCCAATTAATACTTTGGGATAACCAACAAAGAAATTCATCCGATTTTGGTTGTAAACTCTTAGACCAAAATTTAAAGAAAGGACTATTAGGGTTTATACCCATGCCATAACTTGTATGGTGTCATTTCAACGGATCATGATGTAACATCCCTGTTTTGCTAAACCTAGATTAGGGCTTGTTTGTGCATCATGAGCATCATGATTATTTTTCCTAAGAAAATTGCATAAGAAAACAATTGTGAAAATCCTAATGTGTGCAAATCTTTAGGTACTTTGATTCTCTCAAATTGTTAAGATATTCAAAATCAAAGTTGTGTGAACCTTCTAAAATACTTCAGGAACATCCTCGGGTATTTTTTTTGGTGATTTTAGAAAGAGGTTTGATTCACCAAATGTTCCAAATTTAGGGCAGCTTTAAAATTTCCTAGAAAACCCCAAAGGTTAGGGGGCCTTTTGCAAGTTTGCCCCTTGTCTTCTACCTTCATCCACGCACACACCTGCGTGTCCCTGCCGATGTCGTCCGTCCAGGAAGCGATTCGAGCCGCCGCTCGCCGTCATCTGGAGAGGGGATAAGCACCACAGCGCCCTCGTTATCTCTCCCCTCGTCCTCATCCTTCCGGTCTCTCTCTCTCCCGCAAAATCCCCAGGGCGACCAAACCCTAGCCCCCACAGTCACCGTCCATCGCCGCCATTCTGAGCCTCCCCGAGCCCGGCCGAGCATCCCTGGAGATCCGACTCGCCGCCCTGACCTTCCTAGCCGAAGGAATCGAGCCCCCGTGCCCGAAATCGACGCGGCCGTCCTCGTCTTCCCCAACTCTGGTGACCGTCGTCGCCGTCGATTCCGGCCGCCCCGGGCCTCCCCGTCGCCACCTGCGTGCTCCTGGTGAGCTTCTGGTTCTCCTAGAACTCGCCCCTTCCTTCCTCTCGCTCTGGTTTGTCGTCCCGTCGGGGACCACCGTGCGCCACCGTCAGACATCGTCGCGGGCGTTGCTCCGGCGACCAAATGCCAGCAGCGCCGTCACCAAGCTTCTCCACGCGGTCGTTCGCGTCGAACGCGTCCTCTAGTGCTGCCCCGCGCGGCCTGCTCCGCTGGCTCCGCTGTGTTCGTGCACGTCCAGGGAGCTAAATCCTATATAGTGTTTCAGTTTGAAACTACCTAGAGAAAGATAGCAGCGGCCCTTTCAGTTTTGATAAAATAACTCCGTCCAAATGGCTGGATGTAGCTTCTACTGGTTTGATCTCCATGTTTAATCATACATATACGTCTAGGTACTGGAGTTGTATTGTATCTCCTATTCCTGCGAGGACAGAACCAATCTGAACCGGTACAATACGTTCAACATATGCCCACTGAAAATCCTTCTCCGGTTGTGCATATAGCTGTCAGCCTGAAGTATTTCTTTTCGAAATTCAACAATCAGTTGGAAGATGATGCTAGTGCTCGCAGTACTAGCTGTAGTTCAGTAGTTACGTGCCAATGTTCAGGTTTTATTCGGAGTAGAGGTACAGCCAAGGAAGCCATCACCTTACTCCAAATGTTTAAACTAGTTTTTGTATCCATGTTTTCAGTTCGAAACCTGTAGTGTTTAACATCTAAAATCAGTGCTTCCTAACAAAGTCAGACCTTTCCAGGGAGTTCAAAAGTCTAATTTCGTTTTCTGGTTTTCCGTTTTCAGAAAATACCGGATCTTATAAAATTCATAACTAATCCATTTTTAACTCAGAAAAATGTGTATAATATATCAAAATTTTCAGAAAAATGAGATCTACAATTTGGTTACAAAATCATGCATTGTTAAACAACTTTGAACCCTAGTTGTTTTAGAAGAACTTAATCAACCCCTCTGAGGCTCCGGAACTAGTAACCCTAGTCCCGTCGAACCTCAGTTAAATTGATGATGTCTTAGGTTATTTCAGTACCTAATTAACATGTCATGTCATCATCTTTGTATGCGCATTGCATCGATGCCATGTGTTGATTGTTTCTTTACCTTTCCGGTGTTTGCTTCTTCGCGATCGATAGAGCAAGTGCCGAGACGATGAAGATCGACAGCACCGAAGGTCAATGTCTGTCCACCGACGAACAAGTCAAGCATGGGATCTCCGAAGATCCATATTGGTTTGTCAGGGACAAAGGCAAGCCCTAGCCTGGTTCATATTATGATTTCGAAACGCTTTTACTTCTGGTTCCTACATATTGCATTCGTTTCCAATATGTTTTATTGGCAGGTATAGTTATCCTATGTGTGTTGCATTTACCATCCTTGTAGCCTAAATACTATGATCCACTGCTCCCAGCAAGACTAGGTTTGAGCTTGTGTGCATCGCTAGAGCCGTTATATCGATTATGCTTAGCCATGCTTAGTTGACGAATTCTGATCCATCCGGTTGATGAATCAGAGCTGCAAATAAACCTAGTATGGCAGGATGACGTGGTAAGATCAGTGATGATGTTAATAAACATGCTAAAGGCTTGGATGGGCCGCCACATGGGGATGTGGTGATTTGACCTGCTCGCCGATACTAGGACCTGAGTTCTTGCCTCTGGAATCAAGACTGAGCGTACAGCCACACGGGGCCCATGGGAACCCCTTGGCCCGAACTTACCTAGCTTACCCATGAGTCAATTAGTTTGCGAGTTCCATTTGCCATACGCATGGGGGAAAGGTGGAAAAGGTTTTCAAAGTGCATCATACAGGGCGTGGCCGGGGTGAAGGATGCTGGAGGCATTGAACTGGATCCCCTGCGCACAATGACCGGGACCGCCTCGGAGAATGGCTACCTACGATGACGGAGCTCCCCAGTTAGTTTGACTCATGGGATAGGCGAAGTATGGGAAAGGTTTTGGTCGACCACCCTCTGCCGGCACGCCAAGGAAGCGTGTACATGACGGCGCTAAGAGTCGGTCGGCGCGTGTGGGTAAAGTTGTACACCCCTGCAGGGTAAATCTTTTCGAAAAGCCGTGTCCACGGTTAAGGACGACTTGGGAAAGGACATGATGATCATAGACAACATGAACCTAATCGTAAAACTTGAAATCAATGTGTGATAAGGATCCCTCCTCAGGGTATCGAGGGGGTGCTCCTAGTTGATAGGTTCAGCATATGATGAAGATTCGGTGGATTCAATATGATGATCAGTAGAGCTAGAGATATCGCTCTCTTATCCCCTTTTAAAATGATCTGAATAGACGAGCTTCTGCTCCCTCTTCTTTACAAAGGAAAACTGGCTTTCCGCAAAATAAGCTCCACATAAAGCCTCGCATACCAGCTTTGCTAAAAGGTTGTACTAAGTCTTGCTGAGTCCCTGTACTCAGCTTTGCATGCTTTGTTTCAGACGAAGACTCTCCAACAGATGAAGGTTTCTAGGTCGACATCGACGAGTAGCTTGGGATTCCCAGGTGGCAGCCTGGAATCTATGGGCTGGGACGTCGCCGTTATGCTCCTGGCCTCTTAGGCCTTTTGCTATCTTGCTATTTAGAATAGCATAACTTCGCTTCCGTTGATTGATGAAATGTCAGGTCAGTGACCTCTGCTTGTAATACTTTGGTTTTTCGCTCAGTTATGAGCTTGTATTACTCTTTGAGTCGTAGAGTCACTGTTATGTTACCGATTCTCACCCTGTAGGCCCTAGAGATCTAGGTTAGACTTATGCCAGATGGAGATCTGGGTTTGTCTAGTCTACGACCCCCGGGGTCCCCACACATGATGATGCTCTATTTAGTGTAAAAGCGGTAGTCTCTAAAGCATAATCCACAAAAATATAATGGCATCAATATTTTATTTCATTATTGACCCAACAAGGTTTGGATACATCTCTCGGATACTCCATCATCACTATGATACTCCAAGAAACGTGAGTTGTAGAACAATTTCATAACTCTCTTAGATGTTCGCTAAAACTAGTAATTCAAATATTTCCACTATGATCGAATCATAGATATTTGACTTTTCTATTACGATGATTTCCACTTCATGCTGAAATTTATTTGAATCCATTCAAATGTTTCAAACTTCTTACTTATCGAATATATCCACATATATATACTCAATTGATTGTTGGAAGTTTTTATGAGGTAGAAGAATCTCCCGCACACAACTATGCCCAGTGAACTACATACATAATTTATGCATGTTTCCATTAAGTTAGTTGCCCGTTCAACTCTTGGCCTATGAACGGTATTTCAGTCATTCTCTTTTAGAAAAGATTTGCAAGCGCCAAACGATTCAAAAATCAAATGACTCCAAAAATTCATTTGCATGGAGTTCCTTCATGCGTTCCTCTCTAACATGACCTAAATGGCGGTTCCAAAAATAAGTGGAATTCAAATCATTTGTCTTATGGCATTTTAGCGTCAGTGTTATGTATGTGTGTTTTCACCATTAAGATTTATAATAACTTATCCATCGTACATGGAGTAATGTCATAACTTGAACAACTCATTGTTTTCATTTGACCAGAGAAAAATAACAATTATTAAGTTCTTTATTATAAATTCTAAGGGCTAGGTTGAATGCCAACGACAAACATAATAACACCTTATTATGTTCCATACGTGCATTATTACCATATTCCTTATCAGTCACTTAGGCCATCATATTCTTGTATTGTGTTGTATTGTATGACATCTCATACCAACCAATCTGGTACAAATACCCAAGAATTTTTATTATGTGACCAAACTAGGAATACATTCATAACATGTATATCATTTATATACACCTGAGCTAGACTTTCTAGTCTTTTTCTTTCTTTCTGCCAAAATATCTTTTGTAGTTTCTCTTTTAGCTTTCCTCATTCTCAGAAAACACTCTACCTTCAATAACTTCTAGGTTTGTTGGTCAAATACCAATAACCTTGAGGTTCTTACTTTGAAGTTGATCATCATATGACAAGTGTTTCAGATTTCACTATTAGTAACTTTGTAATATGATGAATAATTTCACTCATAATTTTATCCATCATATCATGATGACTTTCTGAGACCATGTCTGTACATGCTAGGCTTGTAAAGTTTAACCTCAGTATTCGCATGTGCAAATCTGGCTTGCACCCGTTGTATGCACACGTAGAATCTATAACACCCGATCATCACGTGATGCTTCGAAGCGACGAGTCTTAGCAACGGTGCATACTAAGGACGATCACTTCATGGATATGCGAATATCGTTAGTGCCCCAATAGTTGGAGGATTGGGACGCCTTGCGTCTTCAACCTTCGTACATTCCCATAAAACTTATGAGTTTATGTAGTCTCACCAAATCATATTCTATCATCTTGCAATAAGGTCTTAGATATCTCATATATCTCATACCTTGACTATTTCTGAAAACTAAATTTTCAGCTCCTTACTTTTCAAACAGATTTGAACTTCAAGTTTCACGGAGACAAGATAACTTTAGGTACTAATTGAAACCATAGTTCTTTGAATCAACAATGTGAGGTTTACTAAAAGTTTGCAATAGGACTTAATCATTTCTTGATTCTTTAACAATACGGTATGATCATCAGTAAAGTTTCTTGTCAGATTTTAACAGTATTTCTATCTCAATTACAAGACTAGCGCATGGTAGAATACGGATGCCAATACTACAAAATTAATTCAAAATACTACTCAGACTATGTTTATGATAATTAGTTCATGTTTTAATCTAATTACTAATGAACTCTCACTTAATACAACATCCCTCATAGTTGTTAAGTGGTACACGATCCACATCCACTACACCAAAACCGATCATCACGTGAGATGATGTAGCTTCAATGGTGAACATCAACATGTTGATCATATCATCCATATGACTCGTGTTCAACCTTTCGGTTTCCGTTGTCCCGAGGCCATGTCTGTACATGCTAGGCTCGTCAAGAAAACCCAAGTATTCCGCGTGTGCAACATGGCTTACACCCGTTGTATGTGAACGTTGAGTCTATCACATCCGATCATCACGAGATGCTTCGAAACGACGAACTATATCAACGGTGCATACGAGGGGAGAACACTTTATTATCTTGATATTAATGTGAGGGATCATCTTATAATGCTACCGTCGCGATCTAAGCAAAATAAGATGCATAAAGGATTAACATCACATGCAATTCATATGTGATATGATATGGCCCTTCAGTCTTTGCGCCTTCGATCTTCATCTCCAAAGCACGGACATGATCTCCATCATCAACGGGCATGATCGCCATCATCGTCGGCGTAGCGTCAAGGTCCATGGCGCCGTCTTCATGGTTGTTCACCTCATGTAGCAACTATTACAACTACTTTGAAATACTACTCAACATGAAATTTAAAGACAACCATAAGGCTCCTGCCGGTTTCCACAATACAATAATGATCGTCTCATACATATTCATCATCACATTATGGCCATATCACATCACCAAACCCTGCAAAAACAAGTTAGACGTCTCTAATTTGGTTTTCATATTTTACGTGGTTTAGGGTTTTCGAGTGAGATCCAATCTACCTACGAACATGAACCACAACGGTGATACTAATATTGTCAATAGAAAGAGTAAATTGAATCTTCACTATGGTGGGAGAGACAGACACCCGCGAAGCCACTTATGCAATACAAGTTGCATGTCGAGCGTGGAGCAAGTCTCATGAACGCGGTCATGTAAAGTTAGCCCGGGCCGCTTCATCCCACCATGCCACAAAGATGCAAAGTACTCGAACTAAAGACAATATAAGCATCAACGCCCACAAAACAATTGTGTTCTACTCGTGCAACCATCTGTAGGGATTCGTTGCATAGAAAAACAAAAAATTTCCTACCGCGAGAACGCAATCCAAGCCAAGATGCAATCTAGAAGATGGGAGCAACAAGGAGATGATCGAGACTCACACAAACCTATGTATGCAAAAAGTACCTCACTTAATAAATCGTGCACGCCAACTCTCCACTGAATTATTAAAGTTATGGATGTATAATATTGAAACAACCTGAAAATAATAAGATAAATTAGTCATGAGCCATTAGGTGTTACGTTGATATAATAAATAATAAAAAGATAAAAGATACTGCAGAAAGAAGAGGGGTACCACTTAAACTAATTGCGTCTATGAGGACGAGGAAGTTGCATTTGGCGTTGATTTGGGCAGGGCAAGACTGAAGACTGGTACCTTTTGTTTTCCACATGCCGCTAACCTTCATCTTCTTCTTCTGAGGCGCCATGTTAATCACAATCCCTTGCAATAATCTTTGTTTTTCTGCCCAATCTTCCTCTCGTTGAGCCACCAGCCGCCGCCCGCTAGCTGAAACTCGTCAGCGTATTTTCTAACTGTTTTCGTCTCACGCCGCCTTGCGAGTTGCGATCGATCGATCGATCCGATTGATTAGGAGCAACCTCCGTCTAGATAGGCTAAGTCTAACATGTACGTATAACTGGCCTCTCCACCTACTAATAAATATTAAAGCCCACCAAAGCCCATACCTGTTCGCTGGACTAGTTTCACTAATTCACATGCGATTCAGAGATTAGCCCAAATACATGCATATGGCGCAGGTTTTAGTACAGAAATAACATGTAATATGTGTAGTCGCGACAGAGTTTACCTCTGGCAGGCGCCAGAGCTTGCCAGAATGGGAGCTCCGCCCCTAAAAGCGCATAGAAGATCTTGATCACGGTGCCACGATCGGGCAGCACCTCCGTACTCGGTCACACGTTCGGTATTGATGAAGACGACGTCCTTCTCCCCGTTCCAGCGGGCAGCGGAAGTAGTAGCTCCTCCTTGAATCCGGCAGCACGACGGCGTGGTGGCGGTGGCGATGGAGAACTCCGGCTGAGCTTCGTTAAGCTATGCGGGAGAGGTGGAGGAGAGGGGGGGTGGCTAGGGTTTGGGAGAGGGGTGGCCGGCCACTATGGGGTGCGGCCTCCTTGAGGGCTTGTGGTGGCCGGCCCCCTCCCCTATGCCCCTCATTATATAGGTGGAAGCCCCAAGTGTTGGACTACAAGTCTTCGAATAAGACCTCAACCCAAAATTTCCATGTAGTAGGGAAACCTACCCAAGGTGGGACTCCCACCCAAGTGGGATTCCCACCTTGCCATGAGGGGGAGGTGGCCGGCCACCTTAGGTGGAGTCCACCTGGGACTCCACCACTAGGGTTGGCCGGCCATGGGTGGTGGAGTCCCTTCGGGACTCCACCTTCCACAGTGTTTTCTTCCGGACTTTTGTAGAACCTTCTAGAACCTTCCATAAATGCACCGGATCATTTCCAAACTTGGAATATGACTTCCTATATATGAATCTTATCCTCCAGACCATTCCGGAACTCCTCGTGATGTCCGGGATCACATCCGGGACTTCGAACAATACTTCGAACTCCATTCCATATTCAAGTTCTACCATTTCAACATCAAACCTTAAGTGTGTCACCCTACGGTTCGCGAACTATGTTGACATGGTTGAGTACTCTCTCCGACCAATAACCAATAGCGGGATCTGGAGATCCATAATGGCTCCCACATATTCAACGATGACTTTAGTGATCGAATGAACCATTCACATACGATACCAATTCCCTTTGTCACGCGATATTTTACTTGTCCGAGGTTTGATCATCGGTATCACTCTATACCTTGTTCAACCTCGTCTCCTGACAAGTACTCTTTACTCGTACCGTGGTATGTGGTCTCTTATGAACTTATTCATATGCTTGCAAGACATTAGACGACATTCCACCGAGAGGGCCCAGAGTATATCTATCCGTCATCGGGATGGACAAATCCCACTGTTGATCCATATGCCTCAACTCATACTTTCCGGATACTTAATCCCACCTTTATAACCACCCATTTACGCAGTGGCGTTTGATGTAATCAAATTACCTTTCCGGTATAAGTGATTTACATGATCTCATGGTCATAAGGACTAGGTAACTATGTATCGAAAGCTTATAGCAAATAACTTAATGACGTGATCAATTTCCATCTTCTACAATGAAAAAGCATATCTCCTACCATTCACCTTGAAAAAAATTATAGAGCGGAGGGAGTGCTATTAGTATGTACAATGTCCGGCGTGCTGTGTTGCAATGAAGCAAAACGGAGAGGTTTAGCACTCCCACTAATCTTGGCTTCAAATGGTCTTGGAGAATATCCGAGAATAAATAGGTAGTTAATTTTTCCTCCGTCTCAAAATATAAGCCATATAAGTTTGGCAAAAGTCAAATCCTACCACCGTTAACCAATATTTACGGAAAAATATAAACATCTACAATATTGAATAGACATATTAAGAAAATAGGGCATCATTTATGGTGACTATGTTGGTACTGATTTAATATTCTAGATATTCATATTTTTTTATAAACTTGGTCAAATTTAGAAGATATTGACTTTGACTAAACTTAAAATTTTGGGACGGGAAAGTACGCGAATTAATTTATATAAATCAGCGCATCATCTTCCTTTTAAATCAATGGCATATATATACATACATGCGCCTATATGTGAACTCTTTGGCCTTTTTATAATTATAGCTGGCACAACTAACGACTAAAAAGTGAGGATTTCAAAGCCATATTTTCATCTATCAACGCTTGCCTTGGTTGTACAGTTGGTAGAACATTTCTAAGTAAGCTCAATAAACTGGCACGGAGGAATTAATGTAATTGGTTAAGCAAGATTAATTAGTCTTGAGTCTGTTCATGTCGGCGTTGATCGAGTCCTGCTGAGATGACAAGGACTACTCTGATCATGGATCCCTGTCTCGACCGACATTGTGGGAGGGGACACCGATATGCATGGGCTGCCGCAATCCGCTTCGCTTTCCGAGCCATATTTCGAAGCTTCCTGGCGCCAGTTCTGTTTGCATCACACGCCACCTACCCAGCTTCTAAAAACTACTCGATCTTCTTCGTCACCACGCGCTTTTCTCCTAATCTATGTTTGGCCGCGCATTGTTTTCAGTCATCTGGCTACTAGTTTATGCTTGGCGTCGTTGGTTCAAGCTTGCCCATCGTTGATCGATCCGCGCGCGGGTGGAGATCGAGGGTGACACCTTCTCTGCCCCCACGGCCGGACGGGACCGGAGCTTAAGCTCAGTTTCCACTTCGTAGACCTTACTTAGCTCATTGCCAGTTAACGTTGATGTGTACATACGACAGCGCCCAGCGCCCGCTAACACAAAATTCCCACGATATTAATTATTCCAAGAACGCGTGTCTAATGCTGGGCGCCAGGGCGGGGTTACTTTAGATGTGCATGATGTGTCGAGCTTGGATAACACTATAGGAGCATGTTTTACCGGCCGATTCGAGATGTATATGCTCGCTGTTCAGTCATATGTTATCACGTTCATATGTGTATTTTCCGTTCCAATAATTGGAGGCAACGCAGGCATGATCGTGGGGTCTTGGATCCATGGACCCCGACGACTTTTGCGGCGAGCTTGCCGAACATAAATACGCATTGACTTTGTTGTTGTACGTACGTCACTGTGTATGTAACATGCATTTGTCAGTAGTGAAAACACGGGTAAATTATATTTCCACACTCCAGCGCAAGAGAATGTAAATTTATCCTCCCTCGTTTTCAGATATAAGCCATATAGTTATTGACAAGGGAATTAAGCGATGCACGTGGAGAGAAAATTACATAGGCTTGGCAGGATTAACCAGGACAACTGAAGTGAGAAAATAGAGGACTTCACATAAGATAATAAAACAAAATGAAATTTCTAAAAAAAAATTATCCAGATAAATGGTGCAACACAATATACTCTATATTCAAGAATTTTCCTTAAAAAGCTATATGGCTTATATCGAGGAACATAGAGAGTATTTCCTATTGTACTAAGAGTACCTCCAGTAGCACTTTTTGCCAATTCTATAGGACTGTATGGTTGACATGACTTTTATAAATGAGGGAACATATGCTGAGTCCTATAGAAATTGAAAACACACGAATTTGTAATACATGTTGTTTGGTTGTCTTCCAAGAAAACAGAAAAAAAATCTAAAAGATTATTATGTGTTGGGCATAGTTGGCACAGAAACAAAGGAAAATTCCACTCATTTGGACCTAACATAAAATTCTATATTTTTTGCATGCAAAGTAGACCATAGGTAAAAATAGTATGGCTTCGAATTCTACAAAGCAAGCAAGCTCTATCAAAATTATTGAAGAATGATATCTTTCAAAGTATGTGTTTTGAACCAAGCTAACCCCCTATAGTGTTCTCATTCAGTGATACCTAAACGAAATAGTAGAACTGTATTACTACAATACTACTTCAGGAAATGGGACAAATCTGCTCAAGATAGTATAGTGTGTTTTTTTATCCCGTGCATCAATATTTATAGCTTTTATTTTCTGAATGGGATCAACAAGAAAATATGGCTCGACCGGAGTTTAGACTTACGTTAGATATGAATATGCCGAAACATTATACTCCCTTTGGAGTAGTTTTTAGCAAGACTAGAGCTTTTCAGTTTCTGGAGATTATCAACGTGGCTACGTACTAATTCAGCTATGATCCTAAGCTCTACCTTTCAATCAGCGGGAGTTTGTGCTTTTTTGGGTGTAACAGTTTGGAGACACTCCACATGATATCTTCGACTGAGGTGAATGGCGGTCTACTAATATATTGTATAATGCATATATGTTGTATGTTAGATCAATTTTGCAGATTGGTTCATGCATTAACACTTTGTAATCCTAGATCTATAACACTCTAGATGATGAACTATGCAATAAATATGGTTGTGTGCAGATTGATGCAAAGGGTATGGCTTAACCCCCTTACTGGTAATATGGCGTACGATTCCCCCTTCCTATTGTTATAATTATAATATCTTCTTTTCCTAATTTGCCATTTGCAATTTGTTGAAAATATTTTGTATTATTTTTCTCCTTGCGTGTTTAACTTAGAGTCAAACCGTTAGTTCCTTGTCAGATTTGTTGGTGTTCCGAAATTACCCCCTAAAATCTTATCCTTATTCAATCGTCTCCAAATCCCTCCCTGCAGCTACACTATCCATGGCAGCGCGACGAGGAACCGCACACCGGCGCCTCCCTGGAGCTCCCCTCCCCATCTAACTTTTCTTCCTCCGCCCTTCACCCTCCGCCCGTCACTCTCCGACCGCGATCACGTAGCTCGATGCCCTCTACCTGTGGCCGCTCGTTGCCCGCCGCCCTCCGCCCATCGCATGCCACCCTCCTCCCGTGGCTGCGTGGCTCGACGCTCTCTGCCTGTGGCCGATCGTCGCCCAACGCCCTCCACTACCTCAAGGAGCAGCAAAGCTCCAGCACACCTCCACTGCTACCCCCACAGGAACTCTTCCCCAGGGTGAGCAGCTTCTGGATAAACTTAGGAGAATGATAATGATGATGCTACAAAAAAGGAGAGCTGTTGGTGAAACACTTCTAGGTCACATACTACCTAGTGTGATAAAAGAGTTGAATCTGAAAAGCAAGGGGATGCATTACTTGGAAGCAAGAGCATCGCCAAATCTAGGTGGGATTTCAGGAAACGGTTGGAGGCACACCGTTGACTTGGAGAAAAAAGGCTGCTCTTGTAGGAGATGGAAGATTTGTGGTAAGCCATGCACACATGCTTTTTGGTTCATTTTCTCTAAACAAGCAATGCTAGAGGAATATGTTGATGAGTACTTCTCGGTAGCAAGATTTCAATGGCATACAAGGGAGTTCTAGTGCCAATTAGGGGCAGGTCGCAATGGCCCATGGCCCAAGGTAAATCCTAGGTTTGACATGATTCCTCCCAAAATTTCGAAGAGTGCTCGGCGTCCAAGAACAAGAAGGATAAAAAACTTCTTCTCCTAAGACACCAACTAAGCAAGGTACTTAACTTGCCACTCCTACAAGTCCAATGACAAGGCAGAGTGTTGCAGCTATTACAATTGCTTCTTCACCTCCAAGTGCATCTACAAGGAGCAAAAGTTTCATTCCCAGCCCTCTTCGGCAAGCTTAGTGCATTTGATTGTGAGAACCATTCTCTTATGGATGTGATAATCATGAGAACCATGCTCTTATGACTGTGATAATCATGATCTTTTGTGTAATAGGTAGTGGTCTGAACCATAATGTGTTGGTGCTTGCTTTTGTGGGCCCTATCTTATTCACAACAATGTATATAGTTGATATTGCTGGAATGTTGTCAAAATGACTTGAAATGATGTCAAAATGCTGCTGCAATGTTGTCAAGTTACGATGAATGATGTCAAGTTGTGTTGAAATGCTGTCAAAGTGAGCTAAGATATTGTCGTATTGTTTTCTGTTGATTTGTTGTTGAACGTTGTGAAGAGATAAGGGCATATATGTCTTTCTTGATGATGTTAGTCTCAGTTATCCACTAGTGGTATTTTGGCTAAAATAAACTGAAGTGAGTGTTATTTTGGCTAGTTGGTTTTCACTAGTGGTATTTTGGTATGTTCGTTTTCACTAATGGTATTTTGGTTATTCTCTCTTAACTTTTTTGCTTGCGGAGCACATGTAGCTTCCTCCTTGTAAAACAGGGTTTGGGAACGCTCGACCCCCAATAGGGTTGGCGTAGGGTTTATATTTATAGTGTACAACATGTACAATGTTACAGGTATAATACACAGAAGCTCTACGTATATATACAGTCTAACACCCTCCCTCAATCTCAACTCTGTTATCTAACATCTAACAAGTTGAGATTGCGCCGACAACCTTGAAACAAGGGCAAGGACAGTGGCTTTGTGAAGATGTCAGCAAGTTGATCTTTGGAGGAGATAAACCTGATCTGAAGAAGCTTCCGTGCAACACGTTCCCTCACAAAATGATAGTCAACTTCGATGTGCTTGGTTCGAGCATGAAATATAGGATTAGATGACAGATATGTCGCCCCAATGTTGTCACACCAAAGAACAGGAGGACGAGCTTGCGGTATGCGCAACTCTCGTAACAATGACTGCACCCAGATGATTTCAGCAGTAGCATTTGCCACAGCTTTATACTCAGCTTCAGTACTGCTCCGAGACACTGTATCTTGCTTGCGAGCACTCCAGGCGATCAAATTAGGACCAAAGAATACTGCATATCCCCCTGTGGATCGCCTATCATCAGGACTACCAGCCCAGTCTGCATCAGAGAACGCAGACAGCAAGGCTGAAGGAGCAGAACGAAGACGAAGTCCATAGGACGGTGTATGGCGAATATAGCGCAGAATGCGCTTCACAGCAGCCCAATGAGGATCTCTGGGTGAGTGCAAATACTGACAGACGCGGTTAACCGCATAAGATATATCCGGCCTGGTAATAGTGAGATACTGAAGACCACCAACAACACTGCGATACTCCGTCGCATCCTCAGAAGACAAGAGCACACCATCGGCAGCTGTAAGGACATCCGCAGTGGACATCGGAGTCATAGCAGGCTTACTGTCTAGCATGCCAACACGACGAAGCAAATCCTGAGAATATTTCTTCTGAGTGAGAGACAGTCCAGTATCATCATGAGTCACCTCAAGACCAAGGAAATAGTGCAGTTTCCCAAGGTCTTTCACAGCAAAAGTAGCCCCAAGAGAAGCAACCAGACGATCAGTAGCAGTAGCAGAGGAGCTGACCAGGATGATATCATCAGCATAGACCAAGAGATACATAGTGACCTCTGGACGCTGAAGCAGAAACAGGGACGTGTCAGCTGTAGAGGGAACAAAACCATGAGCACGAAGAGCAGCTCCAAGGCGTGCATGCCAGGCACGAGGAGCTTGCTTAAGGCCATACAAGGCCTTCACCAAGCGACAGACATGGTCAGGACGAGAAGGATCAGCAAACCCAGGTGGCTGACGCATGTAAACCTCCTCATCAAGAACTCCATGAAGGAAAGCATTCTGAACGTCCAGCTGGCGGAGAGACCACCCACGAGTAACAGCCACAGAAAGCAGAATACGAATGGTGGTTGGCTTGGCAACAGGACTGAATGTATCCTCATAATCAATACCGTACCGCTGTTTGAATCCCTTTGCCACCAAGCGAGCCTTATAGCGCTCAATGGTACCGTCTGCATGTTTCTTCACCTTGAACACCCATTTGCAGTCAATAACATTGAGACCTGACCGTGGCGGAACCAAGGACCATGTTTTATTCTTGAGAAGAGCCTGATACTCAAGGTCCATGGCTTGACGCCAATGAGGAATCTGCATGGCTGCAGAGTAGTGACGAGGCTCAGCAGTAGGATCCGCAACCGCTTGAGACAGACACGCGGCAAGCCAAGCAACAGTCCCATCAGTGCGCTCCTTAGGTCGAGAGATGCCACTCCGACTGCGAGTGTGAGGTCGAGATGGCACAGGGGCAGCCACGGTAGAAGGGGGAACCGTGGTCACAGGTGGCGAGGCAGCCGGCGACGCAGTCGCAGGTGACGAGGCAGCACGTGACGGTGGCGCGGGCAACAGGGGCGGTGATGGGCACTGTGGCCCAGTCGGCGATGGAGGCGGCCCAGCTGAGGAGGCAGGCGACGAGGCAGCAGGCGTCGCCGCGGGCGACCCAGGCGGGGGCGACGCAGGGCGCTCCTCAGCAGAAGGCGAGGACGTGCCAGGCGCGGCAGTGTGCTGAGGCACATGCGCGGGCAGCAGCACAGCGACCGAGGACGGTGCATGGGCCATGCACGGTGCCACCGGATCGACGTGAACAGGGGCAGCAGGAGGAGCCAGAGGAGAATCATCCAGAAGCTCAAGGCGAGCACCTCGTCCAACACCTGCACCATGGTTAGGAAGCAAAACAGGAGAATATGCAACATCATCAAATTGACCAGGCAAAGTAGGAGTAGAAACCAAGGGCTGAGTATTGGACACGGGTGGAACTGGGGGAGCAAACGGAAACAGGTTTTCATCAAAGACGACATCACGGGAGATGTAGACACGATTGGATGGAATGTGGAGACACTTGTACCCTTTGTGCATAGAACTATAGCCAAGGAAAACACATTGTTTGGAACGGAACTCCAGTTTGCGACTGTTGTAGGGACGTAGGTGTGGCCAACACGCACAGCCAAACACTTTGAGAAAGGTGTAGTCTGGAGGTTCATGAAATAAGAGCTCAACATGTGTTTTCATATTGAGAAGTCTAGAGGGAAGCCTGTTAATAAGAAAACAAGCTGTAACGAACGCATCGCTCCAAAAACGAAAAGGAACAGATGCATGCGCAAGAAGAGTTATGCCAGTTTCAACAATGTGACGATGTTTACGCTCAGCTACGCCATTCTGTTGGTGAGTATGAGGACAAGCTATACGATGAGCAATGCCATGCTTCTGAAAGAAAGAACTAATATTACGGTACTCACCCCCCCAATCGGACTGAACATAAACAATTTTCTCCTTGAGGAGCCGCTCTACATGACGTTGGAATTGCAAGAAGACATCAAACACATCAGACTTGCGTTTCAGCAGATAAATCCATGTAAAGCGACTATAAGCATCGATAAAGCTGACATAATAGTTGTGACCACTAACAGAAGTTTGGGCATGGCCCCACACATCTGAATAAATAAGCTCAAGAGGAGTTTTGGCTACATAGTTTCACACTAAAAAGGGTAACTCATGACTCTTGCCTTGCTGACAGGCATCACAGACTGCAGGTTCTTTATTACTAGACACAAATGGAAGATCATGACGACGAAGCACATGACGAACAATGGGAGTGGCAGGATGACCAAGGCGAGAGTGCCAATGTGATGACGAAGCTCGCACGACACTGAGAACATGGGGGGCGGCAGGCACATCAAGGGAGTAAAGACCATGGCGACTCCAACCTCTAAGAAGAACGTCCCGCGTGACCCGATCCTTGAAAAAAAAATGAAAAGGGTGAAACTCAACAAAGACATCATTATCAAGAGTGAGCCTTTTAACAGACAGTAAATTGCGAGTGACCGAGGGAACACGAAGAACATTACGAAGATGAATGGACTTGGATGTACGGGTAAGAAGGGATGCCTGGCCAACATGGGAGATGTGCATACCTGACCCATCAGCGGTGCGAACCTGGTCGTGGCCGGTGTAGGACTCCCGCGAGGTGAGGTGAGAGAGATCATGTGTCAGATGATCAGTAGCGCCAGTGTCCATGTACCACGTGGGATCAACAGGGTAGGACGAAGTAGACCCCTGGGTCGCGAGAGCCGCTTGTTTCTCATTACCGCGGCCATCATTCCCAATACCAAGAAAGTCCTGCTTGAAGCGTCGATGGCACCGAGAAGCAAGGTGGCCCTCAATGCCGCAAAGTTGACAGGGGACCTTGGTGCCACAACCCGGACACTGCCAGGCACGGCCGCGGCCAGCAGTGTTGCTGTTGGGGCGGGGCGGTGGGGCTGGCTGGCGTGGCTGCGGCGAAGGCCCACCTGGCGCGCGCGGCTGCTGCTGAGGGCCACGTCCACCACCGCGGTAGGCCGCGTTGGCTGCAGCATCAGAGGGACCATCAGGACGCATCTTCAGGCGACGTTGCTCAGTATTGAGAAGGCGAGCATAGAGCTCGCGAGGCGGAAGGGGAGTGTCCCGACCGTTGATGTTCTCCACGAGGGCCTCATAGTCTTCATCAAGTCCGTTGAGAAGGAAGGAGGTGAACTCCTCATCGCGGAGAGGCTGCCCAATAGAAGAAAGGATGTCCGCCATCTCCTTGACCTTATTGTAATAGGTGGACATGGAGGAGTCCAGCTTCTTGATTTCACCAAGTTTAGTGCGGATTGCCATAGACCGAGCCATCGACTGCGAGGAGAAGCTAGAGTCCAGCGTGGCCCAAGCGTCGCGCGAGGACGTAGCAAAGACAACCATGCCCGCCACCGAGGGAGTGAGCGAGGACTGGATAGCGCCAAGGATGGCTTGGTCCTGAGCGACCCAAAGGCGATGCGCCGGGTTAGTGATAACCATCGGAGCACCGTCAGCCGTTGTAACCTGAATCACAGCCGAAGGGCACGGCAGTGTCCCATCAACGAAGCCCTCGAGATAGTGGCTGCGCAGAAGAGGCAACACTTGGGCTCGCCACAGAAGATAGTTGTCAGCGTTGAGCTTGACCGTCAGAAGATGGGCGAAGTGGAACGGAGCAGCAGGTATAGCCTGGCCAGCATCCGGTACAGCAGCAGGCACAGCGGCAGGGACGGCAACAGGCGGCGTGTCCACGATGGGTGGAGGCGGCGGCGGAGAGTGCGGCCCATAGGAGAGGGGCGGCATACCATAGAACAAGGGCTGGCCGTATAGACCAGCACCATAGGGCACCAGGGGCGCCGACGCGGCTTGCGACGGCAGCGGAGCAGCGGCGCCAGGGACGCCAGAAGGAGCCGTGATCGGCGCAGGGGCAGCGGGGGCCGGCGTGTAATACGCAGGCGAGGGAGCCAGGGGCGGTGCCGAGGGGGCTGGCGCAGGAGGCGGCGCCGATGGTGGCGATGGCGCCTGGGCTAGCGGGGAGACCAGGGTGGAGAAGGGCCACCCGGCGCCGTTGGCGAAGATCGAGCCCGCCGCACGCGTGGAGATCGGCGGCGGAACAAGGGGCGGAGGAGCGGTCCCGGTGAGAAGCGCCGCGAGGAACGACGACACCGACGCGGTGGTCGAGGCAGATTGCATCGCGGAAGTAGACGACGTAGTCGACGCGATGGAGACCGAGGCGGTCGACGCTGGCAGGGCAGCGACGGCCGACGCGGGACAGGAGGCGCCCAACGACGCCGCAGAGGTGGCCGGCGTGCTCGAGGCGGAGGGAACCGAGGCGATGGTGGCCGACGAGGCGGCGGCGGCCGATGTGGTGGAGAGGGCGGCGGAAGTCATTGGATCGGTTTAGGTCTTGATACCATGTAAAACAGGGTTTGGGAACGCTCGACCCCCAATAGGGTTGGCGTAGGGTTTATATTTATAGTGTACAACATGTACAATGTTACAGGTATAATACACAGAAGCTCTACGTATATATACAGTCTAACACTCCTCTTGTCTGAGTTTATATGTTTAGCTAACCCATATGTTGCATTTCGCAAAACATCTCTCTCTGTAGTCGGGGAAACTGTTTCCACCTTTATGTCCTGCTCGTCGACGAAAGAAATTAACCTCTCCTTTTTTCTTTTCTATAAACTCCACTTCTATTTTTTGCCCATCCCCGTAAAAAACGTCTATAAGTGTCTCATTTTGTTTTGGCATATTTCAATTGGACCGTTCCGAGTAACGACGACATTCCATTCCCTCTTAATCATATCACAAAAAACCATTCTCCCGAAGCTAGGATAGTTGAACTGAACCTTATTACCTGTTGAAAATATGACCTAGAGTCAATAATAATATTGTTATTATTATATTTTATTATTCATGATTAACGTTTATACTCCATATGCTAGAATTGTATTAACATGAAATATAATACCTGTGTAGTTTCACAAATAACACCATGCCCCTAGTAGTTAAACTCTCATTTTCTTGTGATTAGAACCCAACAACCACGTACGGCCGGTTGTCATCTCGTTCATATGTCGATAAACTTTAAAGCGCTGCATGCCACTGTTTGGCTCATTGGTGCATATACACAGAACGTTCGTTGTCCTAGTACAAAACCCGTCCATAATCAGATCAGTCAGAAACCTGTAGTCGTTGACAACGCTACCATTGCAAACAAAGAAACAGCACGCGCAAGAATAGAATCGTGAGGCAAACTAATCAGCGCCCCTGGCCCATGTCTACCTTGCAGAACGGACATACTGTCAAGCGAAGCGTCCCAAAAGGCAGGCAGGCTTAGCTGCCTGGTCCAAAACTTGTCGAGAAACGGTGCCATCTCCTGAGTCCTGACGCTGCAAATCCAAGGAGCTCCTTTTCTCTCTTGCATGAGTTGCGCTGTAATTGGCATGCGTGTACCCAGGTGCAAACAAAGTTTGTGATCAGCGACCAGGTAGACGAGGATTGTCACCGGCCGGCCGCACCAACCTTGGTACGTCCAGAACCTTATCGCCTGGGGTTCCATCTTCTCTCCGCGAGCGACAACACACGGCCGACATAGCGGCCGCCATGGCCCCGCCGTGTCGGCAGGAGAAGAGACAGATTCTTCGGGGGAGATCGCCGTTAACACCTTGCTAGCCATCGCCATGGTCCTGCTCGCAGGCACGTACGGCGTCGTGTTGTTATCGACATGGCGCTTGTACTGCAGGCATTCCACAGTATATTGCTGCATCCTGCACGGCGCAGACCCATGTGGGCGGAGATCAAGCGATCCATCGGGGTCAGGACTCAGCGGAGCGGCGCCACCGGCCGGTCTGCCGGTTCGCGGGCTAACTGCATTTTGCATGGTCGGTGCGGCCACCGACCACCCGTACATCCAGGCGCCCCGGCGGCTCGTACAGCCTGATGTCCACCATCCCGTCTGTTCCGTCAACACTCGACAGCGGCACAGGCACACGTGGGACAACATTGTTCCATCCAAGGAGAAGTTGCCCACTTTCTCCACCCCGCACCGCTCTCCTCCTCTCCTTCCCTTGAGAGACTCCAAGTCGCTCCCGGCTCCTTCCTCCACCTTCTCCGCCGGCCTCGCCGGCCGGAGGGGTTGGAGGGATGGAGACCGGCTCCTGTATAGGTTAGTAGCTAGGCTGGTTCTGAGCTATATATATGCCCGAAGTTTGGAGCAGAATCTCCGATCTATTCAGCCAGATCGGTGGATGCCTAGGGTTTTCTGTTCGATCTATTCAGCTCTGGCGGCCGGAGGTGGATCAATCGACGGGAGCCACAGTCTCCGTCAATAAAGCCATTCTTGCTGAGCTCAGCTTATATATATGGTCCACTTCTTTGTTCAAAAAAAAAGGAGAAGTTGCCCACAATGTCCCATCAGGTCAGCTGCAGACAGTCACCACCCGCCAAATCTAACCGGCGTCGATCGGCGTCTCCGAGCCGATTTAAGATTCCCAAAGCCACCGTAGACAAAGAGCGTATTTGGTAGCATGGCTTAGCATGGACTCGCATCGGCTTAGTAATTTTTTCAGCCGTTTGTTGCCTAGTCTCGCCTATGTTGTTGCAGGAACCGCTTCTCAATGCACCCTCGGGCCAAGCTCTGGAGGTACATTTAGATCGGCCGTTTCTAGCGAGCCACCCAAATCTCGCACGAAGCTGATGCAAAAGAGAATCTTCGGCGCACGCGCAGAGACGAGTAGAGAGATGGCAGGAGCTGCGGTGCGCATCGGCGAAAAGAGAAAAGGGGAGTGAGAAGGATTTTGTTACCTCCCACCACGCCACATCGCCTATTTCTACCCCCTCCTCCATTCTCCCCCCAAATTTCAAGTTACTCTTCCCGTCGACAAGCAGTTAGGAGGCGCACACATCTCCGGTCAGCGACGGTGGCAGCGGTGGCGGCGACGACTACATCTGGGCGGCTTCATCTTCTTCCCGGGGCAGCACGTTTGTAACATCCCAGGATTCCAGACAATTGCGGGATAGATTTAGGAATGAATGTGCATTGCATCATAAAATATGGGGAAATTTCGCGCTTAATTGCATAAATATATTGAAGAGGGATCAAGTTTCTCTCTCAACGCCACTTAGGGTTTAGGATTTCGAGAGTGCGATAAATTTCGAGATGAGCTCTTTGCATTTAGGTTGCTTATGAGTTGTTAGTCAACTTGTGAGATTTAAATATGAAAAGGAATTGAGTTTGAATAACTCAAACAATTCAAATAGAATTAAACATCATATAATAATAATATTGAGTAATACAAATAACAATAAAGGATAAAGATAAATATATAATATAAAGCTAAATTTAGATAAACCTTGAACTTTATTAAACAACACACATATTACATTGTCAATTACAATATTTTTATGAATATTACAACAAATCAAATAAATGAAAAAGGAATAAATGAAAAAGAGAAAATTACAAGAGTCTATTACTAAAGCTCTAACTACTGTTGATCATCTTGACCATGATGAATCTCTGGATGAATTGATCTTCTCCAAAACCTGCAAGCCAAGAAACACAAATGCACCACATTAAACCAAGTGGCAAAGCCACTTGGCTGTTAGTAAAAATGCATAAATAGGAGGATAAGCTTGCACAGACGAGCTGATCCACTTTCAGGGAACAAGTCCCAACCAAGTGAAGCACACAGCTCACAGGGATCATTGCATGGCCACCAACACACAACCACTTTGGCTAGTCACCAAACTGAATAGCCTTGTTGTCAATCAGAGAGCATAGCACAAGGGGGTATAAAAGCTTTTGAGCCTCAAACCCTAATGTTCATCGACACAAGCACCAGAAGGTGAAGAACAACAAGAATAGCAAAGTAGCATAGACCATCCAGTGCCTATTCCACCAAGAACATGTCACTGTTGAGCAGAAATGGTGTAGTGAGCTCACAGCAGATCACAAGCCACAGGAGGAGAAGGACAAGCTCATCACCAGCATCACATCAGCAGAAGCAAAACCTCTACAACAACAATTATCTAGGATCTGGAGTGAGGTATTGTCAACACCCGGATTTTTAAGTCCGGATGCCTATTATGTCATACATCGCAATCCCAGGAATATTGTTGTTGCGAGGCATAATAGTTAAGTATCACAGTCATCATTCATTACAAACCATATTGTCTTACAATTGGAATCACATCATCCATATTACACGAATAGTTGATCTATTGATCAACGAACAAACACAAGTTCATAGCGGAAGCGTAAGATACAAGGACTCTCTAGTCCACAGGACAACGCTTGACGTCGGAAGACTCCTAGTTGTCGTAGGCGTCCTGCTGGTCATCTCCTTGTTCATCTTCATACTCTGGCCATTTGAATAGCCAGGGATAAAGCCGTGAGTACTTCAAGTACTCGCAAACTAATACTAGTGTAAGTGCTAGACATTTCTAGTAAGGTTTGCTAAGCTCTAGTTTATTTGCATAAAGCCAATTTTAGTTCACAAGTATTTGAGAAAAGCTTATTCATGTGCTAACTAACTCAAGTGGGAACATTAGTGTCATTCCCACCATTCAAGTGGTGATGTCGTCGTGGTGAACGAGCAGATGCCATGGGATGGCTTAAGTTGGGGCCAAATGGGCGCTAGAGGATTCGGGGGAGGGTTTGTGATTAGATGGGATGAACTTCCGGATGCTTTCCTCAAGAACTCAGCCAAAGGCAGTGATACAAGAAGAAACACACAAGGAAGAACTCTGCTCTAGCTCTTTCTCTTCATTGATCTCAACAGGTTTTTGGATACAAGGTTCATCGTCCCCCGCGAAGGGAAGTGCCCCCTCTCCTTATATAGGGGAGAGGGTGGCTTACAGGGCAAGAAACCCTAATGGCATCTTTGACTAGACAAACTACTTTACAAAGTAACTTTAATCATAGATGACGCCGGGGTCTTCTTTAATCAGGGAGGCTGACGTCCTCCGGCTTCTTTCAGCGTCACCTTCCTCTTTGGCGCCAGGGCTTCGTTTAAAGCTACTTTGCTTAGCTCATCTTTGTCCTCTAGCTCTGAAGAGAATCTTTGACCAGTCTTGCCGACATGCTTTTCTTACCGGCAGCCCGGCGTCTTCTCTACCTGGTTCCGGCATACCCCTCTTGGGGATACCGGCTTAGCTTTGCTTATCCAAACATTTGTCTTTGTGCTCTGGTATAAACATTAAACTGGTATCTTGATGGCTCAAACCATCCGGTTTGGCATGCCTTTGGCATACCGGGGGTCATCCCCCCAACATTAGTCCCCGAAGCTGGTATAGTCTGGTGGATTCTATCCAACAGACCATGCCAGGTTCCCATATCTTAAGGTACCAGTTTAATCTTTCCGGTGGTTAGTTTAGATCCGGCATCTTTGCCCGGACTCACGTCTTTTCTCTTTGCAAGGTATTTTTCGGTATCTTTTTCTCCGGTAACTTAGACATTAAACCTCTCCTCAGCGAAGTCGAGAATTTCTCGGGTACAGTGCCTGTCAGTGACATGTGCACTGTACCTGACGCGCCAGTGTCAGGGGTCACTTCCCTTCGGCTTCTGCGCCCATATTAAATGCGACACACCGGATCCAGGCTGCCGTTCCGGATCCGTGTGGCTTCCCTGTGGCTTTTTATTTTCCGCGCGTGTATCGTCGCGCCACGTGGCGGCCCACGGAGCGAACAGTCGTGGCCCAGCGGTTTCCAGCCCACTATCTCCTCTTCCTTTATAAGGGGAAACCGCTCCTTCTTCCTCCTTTCTTCGCATTCCCAACTTCCTCGCGCGCACAGAGCTCTTCGCCCTCTCGCGCCTTCGCCACTTCCGTTCGCCGCCCGAGCCTCGCCGCCCGGCGAACTTCCGCCGCTGCTCCGCCGAACCTCGCCGAGCATCGTCGCGCGGAGATTCCTCGCAGTGCTTCCGTTGCGGCCGCACCATTCGTGCTTCGTCGAGCTCTTCTCCGCTTCTCCGTCGCCGGACTTCCTCAGGAACTGCGAGCTCGCCGCTCCACCGGCGAACTTCTCCCTCAGCTTCTCCGCCGCCTCAGGTTAGGCTCGATTCGCGTTCACCCCTCTCTTCTCCGCTTTTCAGATCTTGGGCCGGTAGAATATTTACTTCCTCTTTTCTTTTGCTTTTTTCTCTTACTCGTAGATCTTCGCGCAAGGGTAGATCTTGGGAAGTCTGTTTTTCTGGGTAGATTCGCATGTCTTGCGAAGAGTCTCTCTCCGCGTCATCCTCTAGTAGTCATCATAGTGAATCTTCCGACGGGCTAACTGCTGATCTTGCCCGAATGGATACTGACGCCGGCAACGATCAAGAGGCCGACAGCACTAGCCAAGGCCCCGGAATAGATCTTTCCGGTATTACACGCGGAGCCTGGAAAGGCTCCGACGTCACCCAACACGAGATTGACTGGCTCTATCGGTCCAGGAGGATACCGGAAGGAGTATCCTGCCGGCTTCCCGGCGACGAGATCGAACCGGTACTCCGGCCCGGTGATTTCGTTGTCTTTCTCGCTCACTTCGAGCGCGGCTTCAGCCTTCATGCTTCTGACTTCTTCCGCAGCTTTCTTGATTTTTACCAACTCCAGCCTCACCACCTTCCCGGCAATGCCGTTTTTTACCTTTCTTATTATGCCACCTTCATGGAGGCCTACATCGGCATCCGTCCCACTCGTGAGACTTTTGCCCGCTTCTTCGCTCTTCGGATTAACTCCGTTCAGGGCAAGGAAATTCCTAAACCCAAACCCCCTAACAATGCGGGTCTTGTATCATCGGCTCCCGCCAAGGGAGCCCCTTCTTTAAATTCTCTGGTCTCGAGTCATACCGGTTATGGCAAGGGACCTTCTTCTACGTGAAGAACGATGGCGCCGCAGATCTCATCAATCTGCCGGCCTTTAATCCGGCGCCGCCCAGAAAGGTCAACTGGAGCTTCTATCCTGGGACGAATCACATTGAAACGAACCGGGTAGTACGCTTCATGGAGAAGCTGATGAAGGAGACAAACATCTGCTCCGACGACATCATCCGCACTTTCATTTCACGCCGGGCTCATAAGATGAGTGAGATGTATGGTCCTGGCGATCCTACCAAGATCATCGGCCTCCCTCTCAGCAAGGAGGACATAGTCCTCAAGGCTAGGCAGATCTGCCAGACTGCCATGCCGGATGACTGGGAGTGGGGCTTCCTACCTCTTAGCTCCACTAACCCTCCGACCCAAGAAGTAAGAGATCGTGCAACCCGGGTTGTTGTACCGGTAACTTTTATGCTGTGGCTAACCTTCTTTTCATTTGTTTCAGGCCAAAGATCGCTTTCCCCGCATCGAAGCAGATCGGCGAGGCCCTTGCCGGAAGCGCCCTCTTGACCAGGTGGACCCGGACCCCTACATCCATTGGACAGACCTCAAGATGGGCCGGACGCACACCTTGCGCCCCGGTAACTCCTCATCTGAAGCTCCCGGTTCCACCGATGATCTCACTGTGCTTGAGGTAGCTCTCTTTTCTGGTCTCTCATAGTTTACTGTTATTCCTCCTCTGTAGATCCTCCCTCAGCCAGCACCCAACCGCAGGTCCATGAGCATGCGGTCCCTTTGCAGGCCGAGGCCAGTCGCGAGTTCCTGGAAAAGCTCGTGCCCCAGGGCCAGAAGAGCAAGGCTCCGGCATCTGATGCCGGCTCGAGCCAAGTTCCTTCCGCCAAACACTTCCGGACGGAAGCCTTTGCGGGGAAAGTAGCGGGCAAGAGGCGCTACAAGGGAAAGACCATGCCGGTCTCTTCTGGGTAAGCTTTTGTTCCTCTGTTTGCTTTGTTTTTCAAACTTCTGCCTTTGGTTGCTTTTTCCAATATTTTCTCTTTTCTTGTTCAGCCCTGCGCTCAAGCTCGGCCCAAGGCCTGAGAGCTCTGAGGGAACCGCAAGGACCTCATCTCCTCCTCCTCAGTCAAGCCCGGTGCCAACTGGTACTGGCAACCCTTCTGCCTCCCCTTTGGGAGGCACTTCAAGTTCGGGGCGCGCGGCCCCTACACCTCCTGATCCCCGCGCGGAGGAGGAACTCATCTCCCCTCCAGAGAAACAAGATGCTGGCGCCAGCAACATCGGCGCCGATGAAGAAGCTGTCGGGCGGGCGGAACCTCTGGTTCCTCCCGTCCCGAAAAGAAAGAAGAAGCAGACCAAGGAGTCTTCCCCCTCCAAAGCCGCGCCGGACTCTTCCGCGCCGGCAAGCTCTAACTTGGGTCAGGACGCGCCTGACGCTCCTTCCTCGCCCAAGACCACGCCTGCGCCACCGCCGGAAGCTCCCAGCGCCGAGCCAACCGGGGCCACGCCAACGCCGCCGCCAGTAACCCTGAAGATCGCCAAGGGGAAGGCCACGGCTTCCGGCACTTCATCCGCCGGCCCGCAATCCTTGGTGCTGCACGCCGCCCGCGCCGCCGTCGTAGCCGGTGAGAAGGCCACCGGCCTGCTTGGCCGGATAACTGAGTTCAAGCGCGAAGGCCGCGAGCTGGGGCATCTGCTGCCCTACGCTGAGAAGTGGAATGCTGCGGATGTGTCCGCAGCTACACGCGGCCTGGGAAAGGACCGGCTTCCGGCGCCTGACCCCGCTGGCCCTCGGTGCTCGGAGGAGCACTTCATGCGGCTGCGGCGCGCCGTGAAAGAGCTGGACAGCGCGTGGTATGATGCCACGAACAACATGATGGTAAGTCTCACCAAACTTTTTTTGATTTTTCAATTCATGCCGGTTTCTCTTTTCCCGGATCTTGTCTATCTTCCCAGTCCCCGAGTTTCGTGTTGAGAGCGTAGCTCTTAGCGCGAAACTTAAGTAAAAACGCGCGAAACCGGCATAGCCAGTCCCCGAGTTTCGGGTTAAGAACATAGCTCTTAGCGCGAAACTTAGGTAGAAACGCGCGAAACCGGCATGGCCAGTCCCCGAGTTTCGGGTTGAGAACATAGCTCTTAGCGCGAAACTTAGGTCAGAACATAGAGAAAACGGCTTCTTTTTAACATCTTTTTTTTTTGAACAGAGCACTGCCGACGCCCGGAAGCACCTCTTTGAGGAGCTTCTCTGGGAGCATCGGGACCTTGCTGAAGCACACATCAAGTGCCAAGGTAAGCTTTTGTGCCTCTGGCATCTTTTTTATCGGAAGGTTTTCTTTCTTAGCACTTATAACTTTCTGCTTTAACAGCTATCCCGGAAGCTTCCATCGAAGCCCTCAGGACTCAGCTCGCCGCACTCCAAGGTACCGCTCCCTCTTTTCCGGTTGACTTGCTTCCTCTTCATTTTACTAGTACAATCTCGCTAACACTTTCTTTCTGGGCTTTAGATGAAAAAGAGCAACTCATCCGGTAGCATCGCGAGGCTCTGGACGCCCAGGAGACTTACTCCAAGGGGCTGAAGGGCCAGCTGATCCAGCTTGGGCTCAAGCATAACGAGGCGATGAAGGCCGCCCAAGCCACCGCTGAGGCTAAGCTGAACGAGGCCCTGGAGGATGCCAACAACTCCACTGTGGTGCTGCGGGAAGAGCTAGAGGAACGAAGCCCTGATTTCAACTCAATTCACCACTTCACAATTCATTTCACCATCATTTTCAAGAATTTGACATTGGAAACTGTATGGCCTTTCCAACCGTCCGTAACCGTGGATGCGGCTATTCGAATAGATTGACACTCTGCAGAGGTTGCACACTTGTGCCACAACATTTGATTTCATCCGTCGGGATTACCCCGAATCATCGTAACACAGTACGCGGATCATCAACCATAACCTTTCACTTACAAATCCTAGTATGAGCACCTCTCCCCATGAGCTTGGCCTCCCAGTGAAGACCAACTGTCAACCTGGAAACTGCACAGGGCTTGGCCGTATAATTCACCATAATTCACATCATTTCTCAACAACGGAGGCAGCCTCAAGCATAACCCCTATGATGTGTGTTCAGAGGGAACCCATACTAAGATACATAAATTTCCAGTTAAGCCCTACCCATGATCAGGTATTGTGGGGGTACTCAAAAATTGGAAAGGTATCGCATTCAAACCAATATCATTTTTTATCAAAAATCACCATCTTCTCTTGGTCATATTTACCTTCAAAATTCATTCAATGGAATGCTTCATCATTCCAAGGTTTCAAAATTCAGTTCAAGTCACATTGTTCCCATCTAGAGTAGTCAAGTTTTAAATAATTAGCACTAGCTCTGACAAGGTATTAATTTGTCAATGCCTACGGGTTGTAGACTAGGGTTTAGTTGGAAGTAGAGGGAAAGTAGATCTCGAAGGTTTCAGCCGAAAAGTACTCGACGATTATGAAACTAGGGTTTGAGAAACAATGATCTGATGCCTTTTTTGTCCCTCGACTCCCCCTTATATAGGAGGCGGAGCCGAGGGATTCGTATTGTACAAGTTACAGAGTCCGGGAAGGTTTCTAACTCATCCCGCAAGATTACAAATAATGCTTCCTATTACAACTCTAGCTTTCCTTAACAATATCTTGGGCTTCCGAATCTTCTTATTTTTCGGGTAGTTGGCCTTCAGTAAACCCCGGGTACTATCTTCGGCAGGCCCATTGGGGATGCCTATGTCAGTAGCCCCCGAGATTTTGCTTGAATCGTAGAGTCGGGGAAAATCTCCACTGTTAATTTTTACTCGACAACTTAAAACTTTTCTATATTTCTTCACATAAATTTCTATATTGTACAGGGATAATGGTAGTTGGGGCTAGTTCATCTGACGGATCAGGTACTAGTTAACTGCTCTAGTGGCAATCCGCAAAAACCTACTTCAAGATCACGTCCCTCGACATGATCTCGGGATACTGGTGTAAACTTTGACAGGTGCCGCTTAAGGTCTTACCATTCTGTCGAGTCCCAGTCATATTTATCAGGTACCTAACGCGTCCGTTAGGATTTTTCTTCGTATCTGTTGATACGGATAAAAGTAGCAAACCGACGTCAGAGACGGCGCCACGCCACACAGAACGGATCTGGGGTCTTACCTTCGCAAATTTGCGGCATTCAGAAATTGATCGCAACTTTGGCGTTCTGAGAATATATTGTCGAGTGCTTATTCGGCTGTTGGAATGGCACATTTTATTGAGTCAACGGATGACTTATATTGCTCTCCCGATGGGAGTATATGCAGAGTTATTTATAACTTGAAATATACTTTTTTGCTCTTCTATTTTTCTTCTTCTCTTTCTTTCTTTCTTTTTTATAATTTCATCGGGCACGCGAACAGCGTTCCCGATGGGAGTAGCCCCCGAGGCTACAGCCAAGGACTTGTGCTTGGGTGTAGGCTCCACGCCTTATGCTGCTATATTTTCTTTCTCCCCCGAAGTTTTATAACTTCTCGGGTGCGCGAACAGCGCTCCCGATGGGAGTAGCCCCTGAGGCTATGAGCAAATATTTATATTTGATCATAGGCTCACGCCATTTCTATTTTGTCTTTATTGATCTTTTCATTTTTTCAAAGTAGCCCCCGAGCATTTGATCAAAAACTTGTATTTGATCAAAGGCTCTCCAATATTTTTCCATGTCGCCTTTTTATGAAGCAGTTGAGTCGAATTTTTCTCCTGTCAAAGTGACGTTATTGCTGACGATAGCCACGATTGCAAGTCCGAAAATTGCGAGAAGTCTTCTCCCGCTGCCTTGCGGGCCCAAATTACCCATCATCTTGACACGTCGTGCAAGTGGGGGACACATGTCCTCCGCTTTTCCTGGCACTCGTACCGTAACTTCTCCAGGGTTAAAATACTTTTTTACCCCTATTCCACGTGGTTATCATCTGCCGCACAGTTTTTCCATCCAACGGTCCATCGCTTCGCCGCACCTCTATATAAGATCTCCTTCTTCTTCCTCGAGCACTTCCGCTCGCGCCGTTCTCCTGCTCTCCTCTGCAAAACTTCCTCCTGCGCTCCACAACTCCCTGAGCTCATCTTCTCCAAGCTGCATTCCTACGCCATTGTTGATGCCACCGCGTAGGTTGATCAAACACAGCACGCCGGAATCGTCAATGGCTGTCGTAGATCTGGGAAGCGCGGAGTGGGAAAGGTCCAAAATTTCCACCCAGGACATCAACCTCTTGAAGAAGCTGGGGATCATCAAGAAGCCCAAGGCACTGTGCTTCCCTAGCGAAGAAAGCTACCCAACCCCTCCAATGGGGTATCGGGTAAGTTTCGTCGACCATCTCATCCGCGGTCTTTCCGCCCCCATTCATCCTTTCCTCCGCGGATTGCTGTTTGTTTATGGTCTGCAACTTCACCACCTCACGCCCAATTCTATCCTCCATATTTCCATTTTCATCACCCTCTGCGAAGCCTTCCTTGGCGTCCAGCCTAACTGGGCGCTATGGAAGCGCATTTTCTTTTGTCGCCGTAATGGCTCTCCCAATGTCGCCTATAATATAGGCGGCGTTGTTATCTCCGTTCGCCCCGAAGTTGACTACTTCGACGTCAAATTCCCTGACTCCGTTCAAGGGTGGCGCAAGAAGTGGTTGTACATTCAGGAGGAAAACCATGGATGTGCTGAAGACAACATCCCTCCTTTCGAAGGTGCCGAGAAAATCTTTCGCCGCCGCTCCTGGGATGCAGAGGCTACCGAGGAAGAAAAATTGTCGACAGAAGCCCTGATGACTGATGTCTACGTTCCCCCTCCTTTCCTGTAGACAGTGTTGGGCCTCCAAGAGCAGAGGTTTGTAGAACAGCAGCAAGTTTTCCCTTAAGTGGATACCCAAGGTTTATCGAACTCAGGGAGGAAGAGGTCAAAGATATCCCTCTCATGCAACCCTGCAACCACAAAGCAAGAAGTCTCTTGTGTCCCCAACACACCTAATAGGTGCACTAGTTCGGCGAAGAGATAGTGAAATACAGGTGGTATGAATATATATGAGCAGTAGCAACGGTGCCAGAAAATAGCTTGCTGGCGTGTAGTTGATGGTGGTAGTATTACAGCAGTAGTAACGCAAAGAAACGATAAACAAGCAGTAGTAACGCAGCAGTATTTAGGAACAAGGCCTAGGGATTACACTTTCACTAGTGGACACTCTCAACATTGATCACATAACAGAACAGATAAATGCATACTCTACACTTTTGTTGGATGATGAACACATTGCGTAGGATTACACGAACCCTCAATGCCGGAGTTAACAAGCTCCACAATAATGCTCATGTTTAAGTAACCTTTAGTGTAAGATAGATCAACGCTACTAAACCAAGTACTAGCATAGCATGCACACTGTCACCTTCATGCATATGTAGGAGGAATAGATCACATCAATATTATCATAGCAATAGTTAACTTCGCAATCTACAAGAGATCATGATCATAGCATAAACCAAGTACTAACACGGTGCACACACTGTCACCATTACACACGTGCAGGAGGAATAGAACTACTTTAATAACTTTGCTAGAGTAGCACATAGATAAATTGTGATACAAACTCATATGAATCTCAATCATGTAAAGCAGCTCATGAGATCATTGTATTGAGGTACATAGGAGAGAGATGAACCACATAGCTACCGGTACAGCCCCGAGCCCCGATGGAGAACTACTCCCTCCTCATGGGAGCAGCAGCGGTGATGAAGATGGTGGTGGAGATGGCAGCGGTGTCGATGGAGAAGCCTTCCGGGGGCACTTCCCCGCTCCGGCAGGGTGCCGGAACAGAGATCCTGTCCCCCAGATCTTGGCTTCGCGATGGCGGCGGCTCTGGAAGGTTTTCGTGGGTTTCGTCAATTGATGTAGGGTTTTCTGATCCAGGGGCTTTTTATAGGCGGAGAGGCGGCGCAGGAAGGTCGAAGGGGGGCCCACACCCTAGGGGGGCGCGCCCCCCCTAGGCCGCGCCGGGGTGTGGTGTGGTGGCCCTGCCTCCCTTCTCTGGCGGTTCTCGTGTGTTCTGGATGCTTCCGGGTAAAATAGGAACCTGGGCGTTGATTTCGTCCGATTCCGAGAATATTTCGTTACTAGGATTTCTGAAACCAAAAACAGCAGAAAACAGGAACTGGCACTTCGGCATCTTGTTAATAGGTTAGTTCCAGAAAATGCACGAATATGACATAAAGTGTGCATAAAACATGTAGATAACATCAATAATGTGGCATGGAACATAAGAAATTATCGATACGTCGGAGACGTATCAGCATCCCCAAGCTTAGTTCTGCTCGTCCCGAGCAGGTAAAACGATAACACAGATAATTTCTGGAGTGACATGCCATCATAACCTTGATCATACTATTTGTAAAGCATATGTAGTGAATGCAGCGATCAAAACAATGTATATGACATGAGTAAACAAGTGAATCATAAAGCAAAGACTTTTCATGAATAGTACTTCAAGACAAGCATCAATAAGTCTTGCATAAGAGTTAACTCATAAAGCAATAATTCAAAGTAAAGACATTGAAGCAACACAATGGAAGATTAAGTTTCAGCGGTTGCTTTCAACTTGTAACATGTATATCTCATGGATAGTTGTCAATGCAAAGCAATATAACAAATGCAATAAGCAAGTATGTAAGAATCAATGCACAGTTCACACAAGTGTTTGCTTCTTGAGGTGGAGAGAAATAGGTGAACTGACTCAACATTGAAAGTAAAAGAATGGTCCTTCAAAGAGGAAAGCATCGATTGCTATATTTGTGCTAGAGCTTCTATTTTGAAAACATAAAGAGAGCATAAAAATAAAGTTTTAAGAGGTGTATGTTGTTGTCAACGAATGGTAGCGGGTACTCTAACCCCCTTGCCAGACAAACCTTCAAAGAGCGGCTCCCATTTTATTTTATTTTTGGATGGCACTCCTTCCAACCTTTCTTTCACAAACCATGTCTAACCGAATCCTCGGGTGCCTGCCAACAATCTCATACCATGAAGGAGTGCCTTTTTATTTTAGTTTTATTATGATGACACTCCTCCCAACCTTTGCTTACACAAGCCATGGCTAACCGAATCCTTCGGGTGCCGTCCAACAATCACATACCATGGAGGAGTGTCTATTTTTGTTAATTAATTTGGGACTGGGAATCCCATTGCCAGCTCTTTTTGCAAAATTATTGGATAAGCGGATGAAGCCACTAGTCCATTGGTGAAAGTTGCCCAACAAGATTGAAAGATAAACACCACATACTTCCTCATGAGCTATAAAACATTGACACAAATTAGAGGTGATAAATTTTGAATTGTTTAAAGGTAGCACTCAAGCAATTTACTTTGGAATGGCGGAAAATACCATGTAGTATAGGTAGGTATGGTGGACACAAATGGCATAGTGGTTGTCTCAAGTATTTTGGATGCATGAGAAGTATTCCCTCTCGATACAAGGTTTAGGCTAGCAAGGTTGTTTGAAACAAACACAAGGATGAACTAGTACAGCAAAACTCACATAAAAGACATATTACAAGCATTATAAAACTATACATCGTCTTCCTTGTTGTTCAAACTCAATACTAGAAATTATCTAGACCTTAGAGAGACCAATTATGTAAACCAAATTTTAGCATGCTCTATGTATTCTTCACTAATAGGTGCAAAGCATATGATGCAAGAGCTTAAACATGAGCACAACAATTGCCAAGTATCACATTACCCAAGACATTATAGCAATTACTACATGTAGCATTTTCCAATTCCAACCATATAACAATTTAACGAAGGAGAAAACTTCGCCATGAATATTATAAGCTAAGAACACATGTGTTCATATGAACCAGCGGAGCGTGTCTCTCTCCCACAAAAGCATTTATTCAAACACAAACAAAAACAAAAGCATACAGACGCTCCAAGTAAAGCACATAAGATGTGACGGAATAAAAATATAGTTTCAAGAGAAGGAACCTGATAATTCGTCGATGAAGAAGGGGATGCCTTGGGCATCCCCAAGCTTAGACGCTTGAGTCTTCTTTATATATGCAGGGGTGAACCACCGGGGCATCCCCAAGCTTAGAGCTTTCACTCTCCTTGATCATGGTATATCATCCTCCTCTCTTGACCCTTGAAAACTTCCTTCACACCAAACTCGAAACAAACTCATTAGAGGGTTAGTGCATAATCAAAAACTCACATGTTCAGAGGTGACACAATCATTCTTAACACTTCTGGACATTGCATAATGCTACTGGACATTAGTGGATCAAAGAAATTCATCCAACATAGCAAAAGAGGCAATGCAAAATAAAAGGCAGAATCTGTCAAAACAGAACAGTTCGTATTGACGAATTTTAAAATGGCACCAGACTTGCTCAAATGAAAATGCTCAAATTGAATGAAAGTTGCGTACATATCTGAGGATCATGCACGTAAATTGGCTTAATTTTCTGAGTTACCTACAGGGAGGTGGACCCAGATTCGTGACAGCAAAGAAATCTGGAACTGCGCAGTAATCCAAATCTAGTACTTACTTTACTATCAAAGACTTTACTTGGCACAACAAAACACAAAACTAAGATAAGGAGAGGTTGCTACAGTAGTAAACAACTTCCAAGACACAAATAAAAACAAATTACTGTAGCAAAATAACACATGGGTTATCTCCCAAGAAGTTCTTTTCTTTATAGCCATTAAGATGGGCTCAGCAGTTTTAATGATGCACTCGCAAGAAATAGTATTTGAAGCAAAAGAGAGCATCCAGAGGCAAATACAAAACACATTTAAGTCTAACATGCTTCCTATGCATAGGAATCTTGTAAATAAACAAGTTCATGAAGAGCAAAGTAACAAGCATAGGAAGATAAAACAAGTGTAGCTTGAAAAATTTCAGCACATAGAGAGGTATTTTAGTAACATGAAAATTTCTACAACCATATTTTCCTCTCTCATAATAATTTTCAGTAGCAACATGAGCAAACTCAACAATATAACTATCACATAAAGCATTCTTATCATGAGTCTCATGCATAAAATTATTACTCTCCACATAAGCATAATCAATTTTATTAGTTGTAGTGGGAGCAAATTCAACAAAGTAGCTATCATTATTATTCTCATCAAGTGTAGGAGGCATAGTATAATCACAACAAAATTTACTCTCCATAGTAGGCGGCACTAAAAGACCAGTATCATTATCATCATAAATAGGAGGCAAAGTATCATCAAAGAAAATTTTCTCCTCAATGCTTGGGGGACTAAAAATATCATGAAAACCAGCTTCCCCAAGCTTAGAACTTTCTATATTATTGTCAACAATGGTGTTCAAAGCGTTCATACTAATATTACTACCAGCATGCAAAGAAGATTTCATAGGTTTTTTAATTTTCGCATCAAACAATCCATGTTTTAAATCAGGAAATAGAACAAGAAGCTCATTGTTGTCCATTATGCCAAACTAGTGTAAACAAGAAACAAAAAGATGCAATTGCAGGATCTAAAGGAAATAGCTTCGAGCACACACACGACGGCGCCAGAAAAATACTTTACCTGGGACCGTAGTATGAGTGCCTTTTACCTTTCCTCCCGGCAACGGCGCCGAGAAAAAGTGCTTGATGTCTACGTTCCCCCTCCTTTCCTGTAGACAGTGTTGGGCCTCCAAGAGCAGAGGTTTGTAGAACAGCAGCAAGTTTTCCCTTAAGTGGATACCCAAGGTTTATCGAACTCAGGGAGGAAGAGGTCAAAGATATCCCTCTCATGCAACCCTGCAACCACAAAGCAAGAAGTCTCTTGTGTCCCCAACACACCTAATAGGTGCACTAGTTCGGCGAAGAGATAGTGAAATACAGGTGGTATGAATATATATGAGCAGTAGCAACGGTGCCAGAAATAGCTTGCTGGCGTGTAGTTGATGGTGGTAGTATTGCAGCAGTAGTAACGCAAAGAAACAAGATAAACAAGCAGTAGTAACGCAGCAGTATTTAGGAACAAGGCCTAGGGATTACACTTTCACTAGTGGACACTCTCAACATTGATCACATAACAGAACAGATAAATGCATACTCTACACTTTTGTTGGATGATGAACACATTGCGTAGGATTACACGAACCCTCAATGCCGGAGTTAACAAGCTCCACAATAATGCTCATGTTTAAGTAACCTTTAGTGTAAGATAGATCAACGCTACTAAACCAAGTACTAGCATAGCATGCACACTGTCACCTTCATGCATATGTAGGAGGAATAGATCACATCAATATTATCATAGCAATAGTTAACTTCGCAATCTACAAGAGATCATGATCATAGCATAAACCAAGTACTAACACGGTGCACACACTGTCACCATTACACACGTGCAGGAGGAATAGAACTACTTTAATAACTTTGCTAGAGTAGCACATAGATAAATTGTGATACAAACTCATATGAATCTCAATCATGTAAAGCAGCTCATGAGATCATTGTATTGAGGTACATAGGAGAGAGATGAACCACATAGCTACCGGTACAGCCCCGAGCCCCGATGGAGAACTACTCCCTCCTCATGGGAGCAGCAGCGGTGATGAAGATGGTGGTGGAGATGGCAGCGGTGTCGATGGAGAAGCCTTCCGGGGGCACTTCCCCGCTCCGGCAGGGTGCCGGAACAGAGATCCTGTCCCCCAGATCTTGGCTTCGCGATGGCGGCGGCTCTGGAAGGTTTTCGTGGGTTTCGTCAATTGATGTAGGGTTTTCTGATCCAGGGGCTTTTTATAGGCGGAGAGGCGGCGCAGGAAGGTCGAAGGGGGGCCCACACCCTAGGGGGGCGCGCCCCCCCTAGGCCGCGCCGGGGTGTGGTGTGGTGGCCCTGCCTCCCTTCTCTGGCGGTTCTCGTGTGTTCTGGATGCTTCCGGGTAAAATAGGAACCTGGGCGTTGATTTCGTCCGATTCCGAGAATATTTCGTTACTAGGATTTCTGAAACCAAAAACAGCAGAAAACAGAGGCGGCACTTCGGCATCTTGTTAATAGGTTAGTTCCAGAAAATGCACGAATATGACATAAAGTGTGCATAAAACATGTAGATAACATCAATAATGTGGCATGGAACATAAGAAATTATCGATACGTCGGAGACGTATCAATGACTCGCATCCATGAGTTGCAAAATACTCGCGGCAAAGAGCTGTGAGGTATCCAAATCACGGCGTATTTTCTTAGAACCAGAGTGCAGCCTCTTCAGGCTCGCAAATACCCTCTCTGGAAGTATGCTGGCGACAATGACGCAGATCGGTTGTCGGCGGATTTAGAGGTCAAGGACTTGGAGAAGCTTGTCCGAAAAATCTCCTCGCTTAGCAAAAAAGATCCTGTCCCTTCTTCCTGCCGCGTAAAACCATACAGCGCCACCAATGCGCTTCCCAAAGTAACCTTTGTAAATTGATTTGCTACTGCCTTGCCATCTTTTTCGTAACTCTTTTATTGACACCTCTCCCTGCTTTTTGTATAGAACCATCCAAATCTTGTCTCGCTTCCTCCCCTTCCTGAAGGTGGAGAAGTCGAAGAACGTGCCGTTGTCCACGAAGACAACCAAGATGCTCCTGTCCCTGACAGTGATCCCGCAGGTTCTCGAAAATCTGCGGGTTCTTCTGAAAAGGAAGCTGAATCGGAGGGTACCACGTCGGCACAGTCTCCTCCTCCTGCTGTTTCTCCAAGGAACAAAAAGAAAAGGTCTGATGTCGAAGATTCCGGCACCTCCAAAGCCGAAGAAGCTGCTCCTTCACGTCAGAAGGCAGCTTATGATCCATACCTTGAGGCCCTCATCAGCTCGTAAGTCACCTTTTATTTGCCTTTATTTTTGTACTCGAAGATTTTTGTCTATCTTGCTTTTTATGCTGCCGACATTTAATCGCAGTGGTGATGAGGAAGAAGTACCAGCTTTTGATGTGGCTGCTCGAACGAGTACGTCACATACTCTAGTTGTTTCGGAGACGCCAGTCGAAGGAGAGGAATCCTCGCCTCCTCAACAAAACGTCGGCGCTCCCACTCCTCCTGCAAGTCCTCTTGTCCCTTCACCAAAAAGGACAAGGGTTGAAACGATCATGGAGCCTACCCTGCAATTGGGTAGCTCCTCGAGTCCTCTTTTGGACGATGTAAGTCCATAATTTCTTTCTTGTTATTGTCTATATTTTCTGTATTTGCTCCTTTGTGCCGTCGTGTTTTTTTTCTCATACCTATGCTTTTTTTTTCTTTTTCCTTCTTTGACAGCCCATGATCAAAGAACTTATTCGCATTAGTGCCCAATTCATTGGGTATCGCGAATACGCCAGCAAAACCGAAGGTAATGATTCCCTTCTTGCTTTTGTTCATGGCTTCTTGCTCCTGTGTTATCGATATGTTGACTATTTTTGATTATTTTGGCAGAAAAACTTGCAGAGGCCAACAAACTTGCCGAAATGCTTGCTCAGAAATTAGAGCAAAGTGAGACGGCTCGCAAGAAGGCCGATCTTGATGCTGGCAAAGCTAAGGCAGAAGCTGAGAAGGCTAAGGCAGAAGCTGTTGGTGTCGAAGATCTGCAGAAAAGGCTTCATGAGGCCGAAACTTCGTTGAACGAGCATAAAGCCGCACAGGCTACTCGTGAAAAGGCGATCATCAAGCGCTTGAACTCGCAGAATCGACGCTTTGTCGGTAAGTTTGTCGATCCATTCTATCTTTTTTTAGACTTGCTTTTCTTTACTTGTTTGTCGACCAACATATATTTTCTGTGACAGGTAAAACAAACCAAGAATTTGAGCTTGAAGATCCCGACAACGATCCTCTTCTGGACGCACTCTCTGTCCTCGAGTTTCATGGAACTGAAGCTCGCGAAGGCATTGAACAGGCTGACGCAGGATTGTCACGGCTATTCCCCTACTTCTTCCCGAAGAAAACGGAACCCAAGACTTTCCTTACTCTTGCCAAGGACTTCAATCCACCAAAAGATCTTGGACTGAAGATGCGCCAAGAAAACATGAAGATTGCTGTCGAGAGTACAGTCGCCTTGGTTGCTGACAGCCAGCAAACTATCGACTGGGCAAAAGTAGGCGACACAGAACAGATGGAGACCACAAAATGGCGATCGCTGATCAGGGCCGCAAAGCCCAACACGAAGAAAATCTTGGCCTATCTCGGAATCAAGCCATCTTCGACTCCTAGCTCATCAAAGCCGGAGGTCTAGTTGAATGCCTCTTCTTTTTTATTTTTTTATTTTTCTTGTTTCTTTTGCCGTTGTCGCCATTGTAGCTTTGGCGACAATATTCGCAATAGCCCTTCTGAAGAACTTCTCCTGTAATATCTATGTAAATTTTCTGAAGATCAATGAAATTCTATCTTGCACTATCATTGATCCTGAAACTTTCTTTTCCATTTGATATTTGATAACTACTCCGCCAATCCTTGTTCTGCCGATACTTCGCCTGCTTCTTCATTCTCGAAGAAAACCCTTGTCGAAGATTCTTCAAGTAAACATTTGTCGCAAGATTTGCAAGAACTTCGCCACCAACTTCAATCCATGAAGAAACAAACTCTTGCGATGATGGAACAATCTCGAAAAGCATCCGAGAAAGAGAAAATTGCTCTTCAACAGGTGAAAGAAGCCATTGCTGCAAAGGATGCTGCTGTTGCTGAGGCTACCGAAGCTTCTTCTCGAGAAAATTATATGCTTCAGCTAATGACTGACGCCAGCCTGGACATGACAGGTATGTTTCCTGTTCATAACCATGCTGGATGTTGTGCTTGCTATTTTTTCCTTCCTTGACAATTTATTTGCTGGACCAGGCTCATTTTTGGATACTGCTGCCGAAGATCAACGTGTTGAAGCTCGAGCCAATGTTCTGCTCAGACTGGCTGCACAACATGGTTCTAACTTTTGGGTTACTCCTGAGCGTACCCGCCAAATTGTCAGATTCCAAGATCGCGCGGCTCAGGTCCGTGACTTCCTCGACTTCTGTACGAAGACTTTGTTTTTAGTTTATGGAACCATGTTCCCTCGCAACAAAATGCCAGAAACTCTTCCTGCTTTAATGGAAAAATTTCGAGATGCTCCTCGAATCCATGGCTTTGTGCGGGCTCAACTCTCTGCTGGCGCAAGATTTGCTATGATGATGATAAAGATTTGCTACCCAAAATTGCCCATGAATCAAATTGTTTCCAAGTGCCTAGCTAAGATGTCAAAGAAGAAGATAAACATGGGCAAGATTGATGATCTTGTGACTCCTGTAGCCGAAGATATGATGGATGAACTTCTTCGGATGGATGCTGAGTTCTTTGTGAAGGGTAGCTATGCTGAGCATAGTACTCGTCCTTCCAATGAGCGAATAACCATAGACCATGTGCTAGGTATCCGCTGAGGGTTTTTTCCTTTTTCTTGCTGTAGTTTCTCCATTGATACATCTTTGTGTATTTGTAAACATGATCTATATTGTAAGGCTATCAACTCTGTAAATATATATTGTTTCTATTTTTGATCGTCAAGCCCCCGAGCCTTTGGCTGGAGTTTATACTGTTTTGTTATCCCGAAGATTTTTCTCTTGTTGCAAGAAGATGTATATATTTTGATGTCGATGGGTACGAGCCCCCGAGTTGTCTTGGTGGTGACGTTCTATATTTTTGTTGCGAGGTTTTCAGACCAAAGCAGTAAAATTTTGATGAATACACTATATTTGTATTTGTTAGCTCCCGATGTTCTACTTGGCGAGGTATTCTTGTACCAAGGCGAAATATTTCGGTAAGCCTAGCTTATCTATATTGTGTATATTTTGTAACTTGAAGGCATTGAGCCCCCGAGCGTGTCGAAGAATAAGAAGTATATCTCCACTATCTTTATTATATTGCAGCACCGCGAGCCCGCCTCATTAAAAACCTTTCCGGCCCCACTCGGTGCCCCGAAAGGGAAAAGAGTGCGTCTGAAAACTCGCGGGCGTTTCAGTACATTGTATTTTTACAGAGTAGGACTATATTTCGACTCTAAGCGTAGAACCGCCTGAGCTGCGCCACGTTCCAGGGGTTTTTCTCGGGAACCCCTGTCTTCTTGTCCTTGATCCTGTATGCTCCTCTGTCGATGACTTCCGTGACGACGTAAGGTCCCAACCATGGTGACTCGAGCTTTTCAGTACTTTGCTGGTTAAGCCGTAGGACCAAATCGCCGACCTGGAAAGATCTGGGCCGCAATCGTCGACTGTGGTAGTTTTTCAGGTCCTGCTGGTACTTGGTAACTCGTGATAGTACTTCATCTCGAGCTTCATCGAGTGCATCCATATCGTCCTCCCGAGCTTTTCGTGATGTTTCCTCGTCATACTCTGTCACTCTTGGAGAATCATGCTCTATTTCGATTGGTAGTACTGCTTCGGCTCCGTGGACGAGAAAAAACGGACTTTCTTGTGTCGCCGTATTTGGTGTTGTTCGGATGCTCCACAAAACACTTGGCAATTCTTCTGGCCAGGTATGTCGAGCCTTTTCGAGCGGTCCTAGTAGGCGCTTTTTAATGCCGTTGCAGATGATACCATTGGATTTTTCGACTTGGCCATTGGTTTGCGGGTGTCCAACTGACGCAAAGTGTAATTTGATGCCTACTTCTGCGCAGTATGCCTTGAACTCCTTAGCTGTAAAGTTAGTACCGTTGTCTGTGACAATGCTGTGAGGCACTCCAAACCGAAAAACGAGGCCTTTGACAAACTTTATTGCCGACGCTGCATCTGGTGAGTTTATTGGCTTCGCTTCTACCCACTTGGTGAATTTGTCGACAGCAACCAACAGGTACTCATATCCTCCTGGCGAAGCTTTGTGCAACTTGCCCACCATATCAAGTCCCCATTGTGCAAAGGGCCACGACAATGGTATTGGCATCAGCTCTGCCGCCGGAGAGTGAGGTTTTGCGGCGAATCTTTGGCACGCGTCGCAGGTTCGTACTATCTCTTTTGCATCCTCGATTGCTGTCAACCAGTAAAATCCTGCCCGAAAAACCTTGGCTGCAATAGCTCGACTGCTCGCGTGGTGACCACATATTGCTTCGTGCACATCCTTTAGGATTATCCTTCCTTCTTCGGGTGTGACGCACCTTTGCAGGACGCCTGAAATACTTCGCTTGTATAACTCCCCTTTGACCACTGTGAAAGCTTTGGATCGTCGAATAATGCGCCTTGCCACAACTGGATCGTCGGGTATTTTTTTTCTAAGGATATACGATATGTATGCTTGCATCCAAGGAACTTCTACCATCATCACAAGTTCTTGGTCTTCTTCGGCATCCACGGCTTCTCTGAGGGGCGCCGAAGTTTTTTCCTCCTTTGCTTTTTTCTGCGCCTTCTTCGGCTTTGTGGATCTCTCCGCTATTTCTCCCCAAAATACACCTGGCGGGATTGGAAGGCACTGCGACCCGATGTTTGCGAGAACGTCGGCTTCATCATTGCTAAACCTACTGATGTGATTTACCTCGCATCCATCAAACAGCTTCTCAAGCTCATTGTACACCTCCTTATATGCTATCATGCTATCATTGACTGCATCACATTGGTTCATAACTTGCTGAGCCACCAATTGTGAGTCGCCAAAGATTTTTAGTCGAGTTGCCCCGCATGCTTTTGCCATCTTTATCCCGTGTATGAGGGCTTCGTATTCTGCTTCATTGTTGGATGCGTTTGGGAACGTCATCCGTAGGACGTACTTTAACTTGTCGCCTTCGGGTGATATAAGTATCACTCCTGCGCCAGCTCCTTCTACTCTCTTGGATCCATCAAAGGTCATAGTCCAAGTTCTCGACAAATCTGGGGGTCCCGTGTTTTGCAGCTCCATCCACTCTGCAATGAAATCTGGCAAAACTTGCGACTTGATTGCCTTTCTTTTTTCATACGTGATGTCCCGAGGGGAAAGTTCTATTCCCCAAAGGGAGACACGCCCTGTAGCTTCTGGATTGTTCAGTATATTTGAAACAGGTGCTTCATTGACTACTATTATCGGGTGTGCCGAAAAATAGTGGCGCAACTTTCTTGCCGTTGTAATCACTCCATATGCTAGTTTCTGCAATGCTGTGGTACCGCTGTTTGGAAGGCGATAAAACTTCACTGATGAAATATACCGGCCTTTGCACTCCATGGACTTTCCCTTCTTCTTCTCTTTCGACGACTAGCACCGTGCTAACCACCTGGGGTGTGACTGCAATGTACAGCAGGAGAGGTTCCTTTTCCTTCGGCGCCACCAAGATTGGTGGTGTCGAGATTGTGCGTTTCAGATCCTCGAAAGCTCTATCGGCTTCTTCGTTCCACTGGAATTTCTCCCCTTGCTTTATTAAAGCGTAGAACAGTAACGCTTTTTCTCCCAGCCTGGCGACGAATCTGCTTAAAGCTGCAACTCGCCCAGTTAATTGTTGTATTTCTTTCAACTTTGTTGGCTTCCTCATTGTTACAATAGCTTGTATTTTGTCGGGATTTGCTTCAATCCCTCTTGCTGAAACTAGAAACCCAAGAAGTTCTCCTGCTGGGACGCCGAAGGAGCACTTCGTCGGGTTCAGCTTGAGGCAGAATTTTTCGAGGTTGTCAAAGGTTTCCTTGAGATCCTCGATCAGCGTTGCCCCCTTTTTTGATGTTATGACGACATCGTCGATGTACACTTGCACATTTTTTCCAATCTGTGTCGCCAAACACTTCTGCATCATCCTCTGATATGTTGCTCCCGCGTTTTTCAGACCAAAGGGCATTGTTCTGTAGCAAAACACGCCGTAAGGTGTGACGAACGCTGTTTTGACTTCATCTTCTTCCTTCAATCTGATCTGGTTATAACCAGAATATGCGTCCAGGAAGGAAAGACGTTCACATCCTGCCGTGGAGTCGATAATTTGGTCGATCCTCGGGAGGGGAAAGTGATCCTTTGGACAATGTTTATTGAGACACGTAAAGTCGACGCACATGCGAAGGACTTTAGTGTTTTTCTTTGGCACCAACACTGGATTTGCTACCCATGTGGCCTCTGTATGCAGCTCCTTGATAAAACCAGCTTCTCTTAGTCGATCAATTTCTGACAGCATAGCCTTGCGGTTTGGTTCCGAAAAACGTCGCAAAGGTTGTTTGATTGGTCTCGCTAATGGATCCAAGTTTAGGTGGTGCTCGTCAAGTTTCCTGGTTACTCCTGGCATGTCAGCTGGACACCATGCGAAGATTTTCCAGTTCTCACGGAGGAACTCGACGAGCGCGCTTTACTATGCGAGGTCCATGTCGTTTGCGATGGATGTCGTCTTTTTTGGATCCGTCGGGTGAATCTGCACCTCCTTAGAATTTTTCTCAGTGTTGAAAGTTGATTCTTTATTTGGCCTTCCGACGTGTGGCAGCACGTCATAGTCAGTCATAAGCCTTGACGCCAAATACTCAGCTTGCATCCCGAAAGTTTCTGATATTCGATGAAAATCCTTATCACATTTATCGGCTAGGGCGAAGCTTCCTTTGACTGTGATTAGTCCCTTGGGTCCAGGCATCCTCCACAACAGGTACGTGTAATGTGGTACCGCCATAAATCTAGCATATGCTGGTCGTCCCAACAGAGCGTGGTACTGTGACGGAAAATCTACGACTTCAAACTCCAAGTTCTCGATTCTGTAATTTTCTCGGGTCCCAAACTGAACGTCGAGATTAATCTTCCCCAGCGGATAACTTGGCTTCTCCAGTGTGATACCGTGGAATCTCGTGTCTGTTGGCTTCAGGTTTGCTAGGGATATATTCATCTTTCTTAATGTATCTGCGTACATAAGGTTTAAGCTGCTGCCGCCATCTATAAACACGCGAGATACGTCGAATCCTGCGATGACTGCTGGTAGTATGAGTGCTGACTGCCCTGGTCGAGGAACTTGCTGTGGATGATCCGCTATGGTGAAGCCAATGTCTTGCCCTGACCAATTAAGGTACTCGACTGTTGGTGGAGGTATTTTTTCTGCCATGAACACCTGCCGCGAGATTACTTTCTGAGCTCTATTGGATGGCCTTCCCTTCTGAATAATTGAGACCGCTCCGTTAGAGTTAGGATCAACATAATGCGGTGGTGCAGGTGCTGCCGCTATTATGAGCTGATGCCGATTTTCGTCCGTAATCGCGGGAGGAGGTGGCAAGTGAATCTCACTCCTGGGTTCTCGAGGATTTCTCTGTGCTGCCTGAGCATTAGCATGCCCTGCCCACCTTAGCATTGCCTGGAAATTTCTACAATCCTTCTGCAGATGTCCCGACTGTCTTTTTCCGTTGCTGTCGAGGAAAAAGTGCATCTGACACAGCCCGTTCATCATCTCTTCGGGAGACACGAAAGGCCTCTGGAACCTTGGCCCGCTATTTTGCCTATTGTTTCGAGAGTCATCTCTATTGTCACCTCGTTGCTCATTGCTTCTCTGGTAATCATCTCTGTTGTTCCCTCCAGCGTTTGCTCGAAAGCCAGTCGAGATTTGTCCTGGAGCATCATAGCTCGAGTATTGCCGAGGAAATCGTCGCCTTGGTTGATAGTTTCGACCGCGGTCTTCCTCTGGCGACCTATGCCATTTGTTGTGAACAGCATCTTCTCCATCTGCCCATCTATTCGCTATTTCCATTAATGCGGATACTGTCTTTGGATTGGTCCTCCCCAAATCCTCGACAAAATCTCCACGCCTGATTCCTGCGACAAACGAGTCTATTGCTCTCTCGTCAGATATGTTTTCTGCCGAGTTTTTGATGATATTCCACCTTTGGATATACTTTCTCATTGGCTCGTCTGGCTTTTGTCGGCACGCCCTCAGTTCCTCTAATGACGCAGGTTTTTTGCATGTGGACCGGAAGTTCTTGACGAACACGTCCTCGAAGCTATCCCAACTGTCGATAGATCCTGGAGGAAGTTTCTTTATCCAAGATCGTGCGGCTCCACTCAAATGCACCTGGATGCTTTGCATAGCTGTTGCTCTGGTTCCTCCTGTGAGCTTCACCGTCTCGAGATAATCAACTAGCCAATCCTCTGGATCTTGAAGGCCGTCGAATTTCTTGAAGTTATCAGGTAACTTGAATCCCGAAGGGACTCGAGTTTTTCGAACTCTCCTTGTGAAGCATGGCAAACCACACATATCCTCGTCGTTTAGCTCTGGGGACTGCCGATGTTCCCTTCTGCTTTGTCGCGCTCTGTCGAACCTTGCTTGTGCTGCCGTGTCCCTTGCTCCACTTGGTCCTTCGGGAACTGCTGCTGTTGCTGCCGCAGGTCGTGGGCTATTTTGCCTTGCTGCTCCTTCGGGAGGTGTTGACGCAAATGCCGTTCCCATGGCTCCAACTCCTGCCATCGCCATGTTGTACAGTGCCTCCCTTGGATCTCCTGGGGGTGGCCTGGATGCAAGGATGAAAGCTTGTGTCGCCATATACCCAGCTTCTGGTGTCTTGGGGATGATGTTCCCTCTCGTGTCTATCGACATAAAAGACATGTCGAGGTTTTGAACCAAGTGCTCTCTTTCTCCTTCAGGTACGTTTTGTAACCTTGATCTTGCTCTGTTCCGAGCCTCCCTGTGGCTATCACCCGAAGTTCTAGATTGTCGACTCAGCTCTGCCCTTCGCCTACTTGATGCAGAGGCTGCCTCCTTTCTTCTGTTTAACTCAGCTGTCTGTTTTTCCAATTCCCTTGTAGCTCGTGCGAGCCTATATTGATATGCTTGTAGCTCTTCTGGCGTGGCTGTGGTGGCCATTGGTTCTGAGCCATCCATAGCTCTTGCGGCTCTATCCCATGCTGCTTGCGGAAGTTGAACTCTATCTCGCGGCTGTGGCCCAATATATTTATTGCCTAGGCCTCGTCGCAAATCAGAGGGATCGACGTATGGATTTCCCAAATCGTCGAAAGCCTCAGATGTTTCCTCCTGGTCACGGCTTGGCTCTCCGATGACATAAATCTGATGATACTTTGTATTCAGATCTATGCTGGGTTTGGTGACACCATCATGAAGATTGGCGAAGACCTTGCCCACTGTAGTGGATTTGTCGATGAAGTTGAAGCTGTCGACACTGCTTGAGTCATCGCTTATATAGGAGTCCGCAGATGACTCAAACGACATGTCGCTGAAGATCTTGGCAAGTTTTTCTCTTGCCCTGGTGCTGATGAAGCGTGACATTGAAGTTTCTTCCTCTCCTGATTCGGTTGACGATGTATAGCTTGAAAAATCGGAATCGACCGCCGACGATCCCGACGAAATCGGAATTTCGAAACGATACGATCCCTCTTTCTCGACGCGAAAGTGAAATCTTCCGAACGTCATCTCCATAGGCTCCTCCAGATACGCATATGCATCCAAACGGGAGGGCGGGTGAAGAACAAAATCGACAAGACCAGTTGCGATTTGTTTACCTCGATCCATCGCGTTGCTTGCGGTTGATGAAGTCGACGATCTTGAACGTGCCATCGAGATTAGATCCTTGACGCCTCTAGTTCCCACAGACGGCGCCAATTGACAAGGTATTAACTTGTCAATGCCTGCGGGTTGTAGACTAGGGTTTAGTTGGAAGTAGAGGGCAAGTAGATCTCGAAGGTATCAGCCGAAAAGTACTCGACGATTATGAAACTAGGGTTTGAGAAACAATGATTCGATGCCTTTTTTGTCTCTCGACTCCCCCTTATATAGGAGGCGGAGCCGAGGGATTCGTATTGTACAAGTTACAGAGTCCGGGAAGGTTTCTAACTCATCCCGCAAGATTACAAATAATGCTTCCTATTACAACTCTAGCTTTCCTTAACAATATCTTGGGCTTCCGAATCTTCTTATTCTTCGGGTAGTGGGCCTTCAGTAAACCCCGGGTACTATCTTCGGCAGGCCCATTGGGGATGCCTATGTCAAGCTCTAATCATGAGGGGTGCTATCTTGCTTTGCAAGTTTGAGACTCACTTTGCTACTCTAGTAACCATCTATAACTTAGACCAAATTTAACTATAAAAGTAACTCTTTGAATAAATAAGTAAAAACTTGTAAGGTAGAAACTTGGGATAGGTTTATGGTAAGAAAGGTAAGACTATGGTGCCTTGCCCCAAAGGGCTTTGCACTTTGCAAGAATATTAGCTTGCCTTGGTAGTTCTCAAAGTTCTCCTCCTCCTCTTCTTGGTAGCAACCTTCTTCTTCCGGGTATTCTCCGGTGCTAGCATCTAAATTTGAATACGAGTATAATTACTCAACTAATTCAATGTCTATTCCATACATCACATATATTCACACAAACTATTCTAAGCACACAATTAATCTAATTAGGGTGCATTGGTGGTGTTGCTTGAGGAGAAATAATTTACTCTTATTATATGTAAATGATAGTTTCCATAGGGTTCTTGAGAAATAATTTCCTCTCATTGAAATCTTCTTAAGATTTATATTGACCTAAGTCAAACATTCATTATCATCATTTGAGAAAATGATTTAAATGAGGTAGACCACCTCATACTATTTAATAATTCTACAAATGATTTAAATCTCCAAGTATTTCATATAAGAGTGTTTGTCCAGGGGTTCAAACATCTCATGAATTCATTTGGGACAAGATTTAAATGAAGTAAAATACTTCATATGGTTTGCATAATAGTTTTGGACAATATCACTAAAATAAACTAGCCATATTGTCCATTAATTAAACTCGGGCATGATCATGCAAAGTGACCATACCATTTTCTTGCAGAAACAATTAGTGTAAGTCAAATGTGATCTGTTGGAGTTGGAATTAACTTAATATCTATTTTGGTTGATTTGTAATAATTATTTGAATAGGGAAAAGTACCTGCCTTCATCTTTTTATCAGATTATTTCTACAATAGATCTTGAAGTGGCACCAGTGGCATGTTGTAGATCTTTTTAGTAGCTTTCCAACAATATGAAATTTGTTAAATTTGGCCAAGCCAAACAGATTCTATTGAATTTCAAAGTTGGAGCCAATATTGAAATTGTTTGAATTTAATTAAACGGATTTTGAATTAATCGGGCCGGCGGGAAAAATTCTAACGGGCCAGATTCAAACTAACGGCCTGCCCAGCCCACCACGGTCCACAGACACGTGGGCTGCCTGACAGGGTGGGGCCTGCCTGTCAGCGGCTCATAAAAGCCGAATCGGTATGAGTGAAAGGGGAGCGTCGGATTAGAACGCGATCGAACGGCGCAGGGTCGTCGTCTTCTCCGATGAGAACCCGACGCTCTGGCGGCGAGCCTAGGGGGTGGGAGAGCTAACCCTTGGTCCGGCGAGCGGCGGCGGTGGTCGAGGCGAGGTTGTCGATGAAGGGGAAGAAGCTGGCAGTAGTGGCGTCGCTCGAGGAAGCCTGGATCACCGACGATTGCACCAGGGCTTCCGCGGCTCCGATCGATCGATTGGGCTTGCTCCGGCTTCGATTGAGGTAGCTAGTGGTGCGAGGAGAAGCAGGGATGGGAGAAGAATGGATTGGTGTGCTCAACGGCGTCCAGGGAACGCGCTATTTATAGAGAAGCTCGGGTGCTGCGGGCAGTGGCAAGGTCGACATGCTCGCGGCGATTCCTGCGAGCGGTTGGGCTAGGTGAGGGTGCAGCGACGTTCTCCTCGTCCAGGCGAAGCTAGAGGTAGCGACAGCATGGTCGGGTGGCGTCTGTGGCGCTCGCATTGCTTCCGTGTCTACGAGCGGCGTCTATGGGATCGTGTCATCGTCTCCGGCGGCGGCGGTCCAGGGTCTCCGTTCCGAGCGTGTCTGGTGGAGTCATGGTGGCGCAGCGAGGCTCGACGAGGTGCTAGAGGGGCCAGGGGCTGCGTGTACTGGCGAGGTGGCGCGTGGCCAGGGCGTGTCCGCGGTGTGTCCACGCGCGACGCGAGCGGCATCACTGCGCGTTCTGGGCGCGCGTTCTCCGGCGAAGCTACGGCGGCTACGGCGAGGCTGTCGGTACTAGGTGAGGTAGGAGTGCATGGTGGCAAGGTTTGGCACCCGGGCCAGTGCTGGCGAGGAAGGGAGAGAGGGGAGGCTCGTCGGGGTGGCGCCATGGCCGGCATGGTGTGTGCATGCATGCTATGCATGCACCACTAGGGCTACTGTGGGGAATTAAGTGAGAGAGGGGGCAAGGGGACCAGATAGGGTAGTTTAGGGCAGGTTAGGGTTAAGTAGAGCACTATTTGAAATAGTGTCAAATAGTTCCATATTTGAAATTTGTAATTTTTGTCCAAATTTGAGTGAGTTTAAATAGTTGCACAATTTGAAATGTGTGTGTTCAGTTTAGTTGTAAATGACCAGAGAAGATGAGGTGGTGGTGGTGGAATTGTCAAATTCAAAGAAGTGTGAGATTGTTCCACTTGATAAAAAGTTCCAACTTTGGATGAGCATAATATTTGATCTAAAAAGAATTTGGCATGGTGGTCATTACAAAAGTTGTTCACATTGATGTGCTCTTGGATGAGGTGCAAAGAGTTGGCAAAGTTTAGTTTGAAAATTTTGAATTGCAAGGGCTCAAAGTAGTGATCAGACTAAAAATGGCAGATTTGACCATTATCATATGTGATCCAATTTTGAGTTTGAAATTCATTTGATTTGTGTTTCTTTGATTCCAAAAGTTGTAATAAGTGTTTGGTAACATTATTCAACTAATGGTGAAGACCAAAATGGTCTAGGGTCAAAATTTATAAAAAATGGCATAAGCCATATGTGAGGGTTTTAGGGTTTTTCTTTTATTTGATTTCTTTCTCTTTTTGATTTATTCGGTTTGTGATCTTCACATGATCACATTGGGGTTTTAGGGTTTAGCACATACACATAATAACAATCATCATGGCATATCACTCAAATGCACAAGTCCTATGCATGGCACTATATGCAATTTAAAAGTTTTTGTTGGTTTGAAATTTTGCTCTCTGGAATTCTTCTAACTTTTTTTATTGAAATTTGGGATGTTACAGGTATACCACAGAATCTTGAGCAAGCAACGGTTTTGCTCATATTAAAAAGCATATGCATAACACACCCAAGCCATAGGATAGGGCTACCCTGATTGTATCATCATTTGGTCCTAGACCATATGATGCAGGAAAAATAGGGAGAGGCCAGTAATAATCCCAGAGGACACTGGTTATACCAAGTGAATCACCACCAATCGAGTCAGCCAAAGTATCCAGCATGGATTTGATCCAGAGCTAGCCTAACCGAACTCACCTAGAAGCATATATCTAGCTAAACCATCAGAAAAATAGACATTTATATGTCTATATGATTTCGACATCAATTGGTACTAGAATCAAATAATTGACCACCAGTATCATTGCACAAAAAGCATCCAAGTGGTAGGAGCAACCATATCTAGCAAGCAATTCACTGCTAGGGTCACAACAGCTACCTATCAACACACACAAGACAACCAGACAGATATATCATCACTCCTGAGAGTTCAATAACAAGTGGAGGTGCCAACAATGGTTTGTTTCCATCCAAAACTTGCACAAATACATAGGAAATCACCACTGCATCATGCAGTTCATTCCTTTTGTCAGAAATAGGAAGCAAAGCTTCACTGACAAGCACAAGCAACAACAGTAGCCTACACAGATGCTACTAGAGGCATCAGATAGAGCACCAAGCCCACAGCCATGCTTTTACAAGCAACAGCAACCACCAGCACTTGGTGAGGAGCTTCAGAAATAAGTAAAAGCATCGTATAAACAATTGTATATGAATACAGTAAGCATATGGCAATCACATGATCATCCAAGATCACCAACACAAGCAGCAGTAACTGCAAGTAACAGCAGATGATAATACACCATATAAATCATCTTATATAATTGTATCCAGAAGCACATAAAAGAGGGAATGATGTACTACTGCAATAGGCAACACAAAGATGGCACGACATAGCATAACATGCATCACTGGCACTTTCACAAGCAAGAATTTCACACATCAATTAGCTAGGGACATCACATATAGATAAATAGGATTAAACAGTAGAACATCAGCAGCTAGAGTAGCATGGTAAGACCATGAGCATCACAACAGCAGCACATACATGAGCACAGTCACAGTAGCAGCAGTAGAACAGCATGAGCAGGAGCACAGCAATAGAAGTAGCTAGGATAGAACAACATAAGCATGAGCACAACAACAGCAGCAGTAGTAGAGCATGGCTAGCAGCAGCAGCTCTAGCCATGGCATAGGAAAGCCAGGAGCACAACACAGCAGCAGGAGCACAACTGCGGGTGTACTAGCAAGCCCAGTACACCAAGGCAATAGATGCCAATGCATCCAGAGGAGGAAGACAAGGTGGAGCAAGTGAGAGAGAGGGGAGGAGCACATACCTGGGAGGAGCAGCTTGCTGACGCAGACATGGTGGCCACGACAGCACGAGCCAGGCCACGGCAGCGCCAAGCCAGGCCAGGCCATGGCAAGCGCCGCAGCGTCGAGCATGGCACAGCACACCACCGAGCAGCACCAGGGCAGCCTGGAGCACTTGTCGGCGCGCACCCACGGAGGCAACTGTAACCCTAGGCGTCGTGGGGGTCGAGGACGAGCGGGAGGCGACGAATCCTTCAGATCGACACGGACAGATCGACTCGCCATTGTGAGACGCGTCGAACGCGCCCCATGGCGAGGGCCGAGGCGGTCGGAGCTGGCCGGAATCTGCAGCGACGGCGGAGGCGACATAGAGGTCGCGTGAGGTTAGGGTTAGGGTTCAACAGTGCGGGTGAGAGAGAGAGGAGCAAGTGGGGCCGATGGGCCGGACCAGGTGGGATGGTCCAGCCTAACCCACTAGATTGGCCTGACAGGTGGGCCTAGGGGTAAAAGGGTAATTTCACGTCGCATTTTAAATAGAAACTTTGACATAAATCCAAAAATCATAAATAACTCTAAAAAATAGAATAAAATATGAAAACCACTTTAAAAATTATTCTCTATTTTAAACAAATGCTTGTTGGAATATTTGAACCAAAGTGAAAATTAATAATTATTTATCCAAAGAATAATGCATTAATAAAATAAATTAAAATAGACCTCATGTTCTTAACAAGTAAACAAGTCCATAAATAACCTTGGACTTAACCTTTTCTTGGAAACACTCCAAGACACTATTTTTACTCTTAAGGAAAAAAATTAAATATTTCTTATTCCAAAACTCTGAGAATTAAATCAAAAACACCAACCGGGTGGGGGGACAACTTAAAAACACCAAAAGCATGCATCATTTGGATCTTCAACCATTGCCCTTATCAGACAATCATGCTATCTTTCAGAAACCGAGGACAAGGGTCAGTCCACACCATCCAACTGCAATACCTTGCAGTCTTCATGCAAGTTCATCGCTTGTTCATGTCATTTGAGTATTTTTATCAAATTACTTGCAAAGTACTATACTTATCACTCTTGCATCAAAAACAAAAGACTATTTTCATAACTATGAATATGACTATGTGGTGGGCAATGGAACCATGGTATGAGTCCGGTGGACGTTCCATTGCAATGGGTTTATATTCACATAGGATTAACAACAAATGTCGTTTAGTGGTTCTTGCGCCGTAATAACCGTGTTTACCATAAGATCTAGAGTGGGACGGAGTAGTCAGTTGTTCTTTTCCCTCTCGCATATCAACGGGTATGATGTCTACGCACGCTTCTATTCATGTAGACAGTGTTGGGCCTCCAAGAGCAGAGGTTTGTAGAACAGCAGCAAGTTTCCGTTAAGTGAATCACCCAAGGTTTATCGAACTCAGGGAGGAAGAGGTCAAAGATATCCCTCTCAAGCAACCCTGCAATTACGATACAAGAAGTCTCTTGTGTCCCCAACACACCTAATACACTTGTCAGATGTATAGGTGCACTAGTTCGGCGAAGAGATAGTGAAATACAAGCAATATGGATGATTGTAAGTAGTAATAACAATCTGAAATAAATATGGCAGCGAGTAAACATGCAGTGGAACAGTAAATAAACGATGTTTCGATGTTTGGAAATAAGGCCTAGGGATCATACTTTCACTAGTGGACACTCTCAACATTGATCACATAACTGAATCTACTCTACACTCTCTTGTTGGATAACAAACACCATTCATTGTGTAGGGCTACAAGAGCTCCCTCAAGCCGGAGTTAACAAGCTCCACAACATCCGGAGTTCATATTTAAGTAACCTTTAGAGTGCATGATAGACCAACGCAATTTAGACCGAGTACTAACATAGCATGCACACCGTCACCGTCAGGCTATGAAAGGGGGAATAGATCGCATCAATACTATCATAGTATTAGTTAACTCCATAATCTACAAGAGATTACAATCATAACATATGCCAAGTACTACATGATGCACACACTGTCAACATTACATCATGGAGGAGGAATAGAGTACTTTAATAACATCACTAGAGTAGCACATAGATGATATTCAACTAGATCACAAAGAGAGAGATGAACCACATAGCTACAGTAGAGCCCTCAGCCTCGGGGGAGAACTACTCCCTCCTCATCATGGGAAGCAGCGATGGCGATGAAGATGGCGGTGATGTCGATGGAGATGACTCCGGGGGCAATTCCCCGTCCCGGCAGGGTGCCGGAACAGAGACTTCTGTCCCCCGAATTGGAGTTTCGCGATGGCGGCGGCTCTGGAAGGTTTTCTGGAGTTTCGTCAATCCGTATCAAAGTTTTAGGTCACGACGGGTCTTATAGGCGAAGAGGCCGAGTCGGAGGGGCCCTGGGGGACCCACACACTAGGGGGGCGCCCCCCCTTGGCCACGCCGCCCTGTGGGGTGGGCCCCCTGGCTCCCCTCTGGCCCCTCTTTGGTGCTCTGGAAGCTTCCGAGAAAAATAAGATATTGGGCGTTGATTTCGTCCGATTCCGAGAATATTTCCTTTGTAGGATTTCTAAAACCAAAAACAGCAGAAAACATCAACTGGCTCTTCGGCATCTCGTCAATAGGTTAGTGTCGGAAAATGCATAAAAACGATATAAAGTGTGAACAAAACATGTAGGCATTGTCATAAAACTAGCATGGAACATAAGAAATTATAGATGCGTTGGAGACGTATCAGCATCCCCAAGTTTAGTTCCTACTCGCCCTCGAGTAGGTAAACGATAACAAGGATAATTTCTAAAGTGACATGCTATCATAATCTTGATCAATACTATTGTAAAGCATATGTAATGAATGAAGTGATTCGAAGCAATGGTAAAGACAATGATTAAACAACTGAATCATATAGCAAAGACTTTTCATGAATAGTACTTTCAAGACAAGCATCAATAAGACTTGCATAAGAGTTAACTCATAAAGCAATAGATTCTTAGTAGAAAGTTTTGAAGCAACACAAAGGAAGATATAAGTTTCAGCGGTTTCAACATGTATATCTCATGGATAATTGTCAACACAAAGTAATATGATGAATGCAAATAAGCAAATATGTAAGAATCAATGCACCATTAACACAAGTGTTTGCTTCTAAGATAGAAAGAAGTTGGTAAACTGACTCAACATAAAGGTAAAAGAAAGGCCCTTCGCAGAGGGAAGCATGGATAAAATCATGTGCTAGAGCTTTTCAAGTTTTGAAATCATAAAGAGAGCATAGAAGTAAAATTTTGAGAGGTGTTTGTTGTGTCAACGAATGGTAGTGGGCACTCTAACCCCCTTGCCAGACAGACTTTCAAAGAGCGGCTCCCATGAATTTTTTATTTTATTTTTGGGTGACACTCCTTTCAACCTTTGCTTTCACAAGCCATGGCTAACCGAATCCTCGGGTGCCTTCCAACAATCACATACCATGAAGGAGTGTCTATTTATTTTAGTTTTATTTAGATATGACACTCCTCCCCACCTTTGCTTTCTCAAGCCATGGCTAACCGAATCCTCGGGTGCCTTCCAACATTTCACATACCATGGAGGAGTGTCTATTTGCAAAATTATGAAGGTTAATTAATTGGGGCTGGGAACCCCATTGCCAGCTCTTTTTGCAAAATTATTGGATAAGCGGATGAAGCCACTAGTACATTGGTGAAAGCTGCCCAACAAGATTGAAAGATAAAACACCACATACTTCCTCATGAGCTATAAAACATTGACACAAATAAGAGATAGTAAATTTTGAATTGTTTAAAGGTAGCACACGAAGTATTTACTTGGAATGGCAGAAAAATACCATGTAGTAGGTAGGTATGGTGGACACAAATGGCATAGTTTTTGGCTTAAGGATTTTGGATGCACGAGAAGTATTCCCTCTCAATACAAGGCTTAGGCTAGCAAGGTTGTTTGAAGCAAACGCAAGTATGAACCGGTACAGCAAAACTTACATAAGAACATATTGAAAGCATTATAAGACTCTACATTGTCTTTCTTGTTGTTCAAACACCTCACCAGAAAATATCTAGACATTAGAGAGACCAATCATGCAAACCAAATGTCAACAAGCTCTACAGTATTTCTTCACTAATAGGTGCAAAGTACATGATGCAGGAGCTTAAACATGATTTATTTGAGCACAACAATTGCCAAGTATCAAATTATTCAAGACATTATACCAATTACCACATGTAGCATTTTCTGTTTCCAACCATATAGCAATGACCGAAGCAGTTTCAACCTTCGCCATGAACACTAAGAGTAAAGCTAAGAACACATGTGTTCATATGCAACAAGCGGGGCGTGTCTCTCTCCCACATAAGCATGAATTTATTCAGAGAATGAAAATAACAAAATGAAAATAAAAACACACAAACGCTGCAAGTAAAGCACATAAGATGTGATGGAATAAAAATATAGTTTCACTAGAGGTGACCTGATAAGTTGTCGATGAAGAAGGGGATGCCTTGGGCATCCCCAAGCTTAGATGCTTGAGTCTTCTTGAAATATGCAGGGATGAACCACGGGGGCATCCCCAAGATTAGAGTTTTCACTCTTCTTGATCATATATCATCCTCCTCTCTTGATCCTTGAAAACTTCCTCCACACCAAACTCAAAACAAGCTCATTAGAGGGTTAGTGCATAATCAAAAATTCACATGTTCAGAGGTGACACAATCATTCTTAACACTTCTGGACATCACCCAAAGCTACTGGAAGTTAATGGAACAAAGAAATCCATCAAACATAGCAAAACAGGCAATGCGAAATAAAAGGAAGAATCTGTCAAAACAGAACAGTCCGTAAAGACGAATTTTTTAGAGGCACTTAACCTGCTCAGATGAAAATGCTCAAATTGAATGAAAGTTGCGTACATATCTGTGGATCACTCACGTAAATTGGCAGATTTTTCTGAGTTACCTACAGGGAATACTACTCAAATTCGTGACAGCAAGAAATCTATTTCTACGCAGTAATCCAAATCTAGTATCAACCTTACTATCAAAGACTTTACTTGGCACAACAATACAATAAAATAAAGATAAGGAGAGGTTGCTACAGTAGTAACAACTTCCAAGACACAACAAAACAGTAGCAAAATAAAAACATGGGTTATCTCCCAAGAAGTGCTTTCTTTATAGCCATTAAGATGGGCTCAGTAATTTTAATGATGCACTCGCAAGAAATAAGAGTTGAAGCAAAAGAGAGCATCAAAAAGCAAATTCAAAACACATTTAAGTCTAACCCACTTCCTATGAAAAGGAATCTTGAAAATAAACAAATTCATGAAGAACAAAGTGACAAGCATAGGAAGATAAAACACGAGTAACTTCAAGATTTTCAACATAAAGAGGGGAAACTTAATATTATTAAGATGCATATAACCATGTTTCCCTCTCTCATAATAACTTTCAGTAGCATCATTGATGAAATCCACAATATACCCATCACTTAAAACATTCTTATCATGGTTCATATGCATAAAAGTATCATTAATTTTGGCATAAGAAGAGTTCTTCTCATTAATAGTAATTGGAGCAAGATTATTATCAAGAATTTGAACATGGTAAACAAGTTGCATACTAAGGGAATTGTTTCTGGCAATCCAATTATAACTATGACAAGTTTCATAAGGATAGTTATAACCTATATCATAGCATTCTTTATAATAATCATCAAAGATTGGAGGCATAGTGTCATGATAAGAAATAGAATAGTTATCTTTCACAGTATGTTCATCTGTGACCATACCATCATTGTTACTAGAAGGAGATGTATCAAACATATAATGATCAGTAGCAAAAGGATTTTCAAACACCTCATCCCCAAGCTTAGAGCTTTCTATATCATTATGGGAGGAAGCATGGATAGTACTAATACTATGGCAATTATTAACATCATCATTTTCAGAATTAGTTTCCCAGAGATTTTCAATATCAAAAGTAGTGTGCTCTTTCAAATCATGATCACTAATGTAGGTAAAGGGCATAGGAAGATCATTGTACTCAGATTCATTATCATAATAATCATTAGGAGCAACATACTTACGGTTACCTATCGTTATATCATACATGCGGGGATATGCCGTTACCTCTTTCTCTTTATTCCCCTTCTTCTTCTTCTTCTTCTTCTTCTTCGTTCCCTTCTTCTTCTTCTCTTCCTTCTCCTCGTTCCCTTCTTTAGGAGGAAGAGGTTTGAAGGGAGGCTTCTCCACATAACCTGATTTATTTCTAGAAACAATAGAAGAAACTTGGGAGGATTCCTCCTTTTCATTAATAAGTTCAAAACACACAGCGGTCCTATCATATTTTGGCAAAGTGTCATCTTCTAAAATATTTTGTATGTAAGTATTTGTATGGCAATTATCAATGCAATAAGAAAAACACCCATGCAGGACATCATCAATATCAAGATCACTCATATGTAACAAAGAGATTTTTCTTGATAACTCTTCACACCACAAAAATAAAGTAAGTTCATCATGCTGATTAGGAGTAATTTCATCATCACAATACAAATTTGCAGCACTCATGGGGTTCGAATTATCATTGGAGGAGCATTGAAAATTAAAATGACCCACTCTATGGAAAAGTTCACAAATAAAAGGATAGAGGGCACAAACTTTTTCACCAAGATCATCTAGAGCCCTAGACCACTTTCTAGTTTTTTCATTCCTATGATGGATACAATATTCATCTTCGATTTGATTAATTCCACAAGGTCTATGCATTCCACAAAAATTAACATGCTTATAAGAAATAGCATTCTTAGGAGTCTGAGCATGTTCATTGCAATCATTAACAACAATTTCATTTTCCATGCAAGTGTCTTTGAAAGGTTCATGATATTTATCAAAATTCTTCCTAGGCAATTCAAAATGAGAGGCAAAAGCTTTATAAAGATTTGCAGCAACTTGAGAGTCAAGACCATAAGTAGTACTCGTATTTCGAAATTTATCAGTATCCATAAAAGTTTCAATGCATTCATAATCATAATTTATACCTGATTCTTCACCTTTGTCATTCTCCCAATCTTCAGTATTCTCCTGAATTCTTCCAAGAAGATCCCATCCAGCTTCAACCTCCTTGCTTGTGAAAGATCCCTCCAAACAGGCATCTAGATAGTCCTTGTGATGTCCTGAAAGCCTTGCATAAAAATTATTAATAATAACATTACGGGGGAGCTCATGAATGGGACATTTGAGCATTAGTGACTTCATTCTCCCCCATGCTTGGGAAATACTCTCTCCATCACGAGGATAAAAGTTATAAATGTAATTCCTATCAATATGCACTTCATGAGGAGGATAAAATTTAGAATAAAAGAGAGATACAATTTCCTCCCAACCAAGAGAATGCCTATTCTTCAGCAATTTATACCAATGCGCCGCTTTACCAGACAGCAAAATAGAGAATAGTTTCTTCCTCACTTCATCCATGGATATACCTGCACACTTGAATAACCTGCATAATTCATGCAAAAACAGTAAATGATCTCCAGGATGGACAGTTCCATCCCCTTCATAGCGGTTATCCATAACACGTTCAATAATTTTCATGGGTATCTTGAAAGGAGTACTTTCAGTAGGTGGATTTAAAATATCACAAGCATCATTAGAGTTATCGCATATGGGAGATAAAGCGTTACCAGAGCAAATTTTCTCCCCTAAAGATGGGAAGCTAAAAAGATCATAAAAACTAGCTTCCCCATGCTTAGACTTCTCCATAGCATTAGCAGTAATTGCGTTCATACTAATAACATTGCTACTAGCATACAAATAAGGTTCCATAGGTTTTTTAATTTTCGCATCACACAATTCATGTCTTAACTCAGGAAATAGATTAAAAAGCTCACTAAATTTTTTGTTGTTTTCCATTATGCCTAACTAGTGAAAAATAAAAACAAGAAACAAAAAGATGCAATTGCAGGATCTAAAGGAAATAGCTTCGAGCACTCACACACCGGCAACAATGCTAGGAAATAGCTTAGTAGTCGGAGGATGTGAATACCTTTTACCTTACCTCCCCGGCAACGGCGCCAGAAAATAGCTTGATGTCTACGCACGCTTCTATTCCTGTAGACAGTGTTGGGCCTCTAAGAGCAGAGGTTTGTAGAACAGCAGCAAGTTTCCCTTAAGTGAATTACCCAAGGTTTATCGAACTCAGGGGGAAGAGGTCAAAGATATCCCTCTCAAGCAACCCTGCAATTACGATACAAGAAGACTCTTGTGTCCCCAACACACCTAATACACTTGTCAGATGTATAGGTGCACTAGTTTGGCGAAGAGATAGTGAAATACAAGCAATATGGATGATTGTAAGTAGTAATAACAATCTGAAATAAATATGGCAGCGAGTAAACATGCAGTGGAACAGTAAATAAATGGTGTTTCGATGTTTGGAAACAAGGCCTAGGGATCATACTTTCACTAGTGGACACTATCAACATTGATCACATAACTGAATCTACTCTACACTCTCTTGTTGGATAACAAACACCATTAATTGTGTAGGGCTACAAGAGCTCCCTCAAGCTGGAGTTAACAAGCTCCACAACATCCGGAGTTCATATTTAAGTAACCTTTAGAGTGCATGATAGACCAACGCAATTTAGACCGAGTACTAACATAGCATGCACACCGTCACCGTCAGGCTATGAAAGGGGGAATAGATCGCATCAATACTATCATAGTAATAGTTAACTCCATAATCTACAAGAGATTACAATCATAACCTATGCCAAGTACTACATGATGCACACACTGTCAATATTACATCATGGAGGAGGAATAGAGTACTTTAATAACATTACTAGAGTAGCACATAGATGATATTCAACTAGATCACAAAGAGAGAGATGAACCACATAGCTACGGTAGAGCCCTTAGCCTCGGGGGAGAACTACTCCCTCCTCATCATGGGAAGCAGCGATGGCGATGAAGATGGCGGTGATGTCGATGGAGATGACTCCGGGGGCGATTCCCCATCTCGGCAGGGTGCCGGAACAGAGACTTCTGTCCCCCGAATTGGAGTTTCGCGATGGCGGCGGCTTTGGAAGGTTTTCTGGAGTTTCGTCAATCCGTATCGAAGTTTTAGGTCACGACGGGTCTTATAGGCGAAGAGGCGGAGTCGGAGGGGCCCTGGGGGCCCCACACACTAGGGGGCGCGCCCCCCTTGGCCGCGCCGCCCTGTGGGGTGGGGCCCCCTGGCTCCCCTCTGGCCCCTCTTCGGTGCTCTGGAAGCTTCCGAGAAAAATAAGATATTGGGCGTTGATTTCGTCCGATTCCGAGAATATTTCCTTTGTAGGATTTCTGAAACCAAAAACAGCAGAAAACAACAACTGGCTCTTCGGCATCTCGTCAATAGGTTAGTGCCGGAAAATGCATAAAAACGATATAAAGTGTGAACAAAACATGTAGGTATTGTCATAAAACTATCATGGAACATCAGAAATTATAGATGCTTTGGAGACGTATCAGGGTACAACCGTAGGTGGCCAGCTGGGATATGCTTAGGCAGGGAGGAATCCCCGGGGGACAAAGCCCATTGCTTGTACTGCGGGTTGTACCTATGATGGATTGTAACCGGTTGGCCCAGGGATCGATCATATGAGTCAATCGAGACCACTGGATTACAAAAGGGTGGGTATGTGGGGTCACGGGAAGGCCCAGTGATTGGCTATAACTTATACCTGGCCTCACACCAAGGAAGTGTGAACGAGAACTAGACTCGGTTGGTAACAAGGTTAAGTTCTCTTATGGGTACAATAACACACCTCTGCATAGTGTATCAAATTGTGGCTTGTCACTCCCTGTTCCGGGATTGGAACTGTGAACGCTGCTGGAAAGGAACTCCATGAAGTTCTAGCAACCAGTGAAGGCTGGCGGACATAGCTCTTCAGAATAAAAGCAACCTTTTGAAGAAATGTTTATAAAAACCTGCATTGCCATGGACTTTCTGGTCCATGGTCGTAGCTAGTGCATAAAATACCTCTTTCCTATAATGAACTTGTTGAGTACGCTCGTACTCATCCCTCTTTAAATCCCATGTTTAGATTGCCAAAACAACATTGAGGGGAATCCCGAGGAGGTAGACCTCGCAGGTGACATCTACTACGAGGAGCCAGATCTCTCGGGAGGCGTCGAAGGACTGGATTACCTGATCGAGTTTGGCACCAATGAGATGGAGGAGGAGGCATAAACTACTAGGGTTCTGTAGTAGTAGCCGAGCAGCATCGAACAATATAGAATAAGCTGCTCGAGTAGTCATGGTTCTAAGTCTAGTCCTACCTATAGTGCGTAGGCTTAGTGGAGTTCGACTGGAACTCCCGAGTTATCCTCTGTGGACCCAAGAGGAGCTCCCTTATGATGTACATTTCTGGATTGTAATAATATTAAGTGAGTAAGTTTGGACCAGCTATGTTTCTGTTGTGATATTTGCGGATTGGTACTTCGCACATGTTATATCCACGGCCAGCATACTGCAACATGCAGTGGTATGCAGGGTCAATACAGTGTCTTCACCTCCGGTGATGACTGTATGGATTTCCTCACCCCGGTACCTCGGTTATGTTTAGATCTAGGTTAGGAGTTATCAGATCTTGGCTAGGGTTTGACCTTGTTGCAGGGTTTAGTCCCAATTGTGCTGAGTTATCATGATCTTGCTATGGTGCCACATTTATGATTCCTTGTTTGTACAAAATGTGTTGAGCTACAATGATCTTGCTAGGGTTTGTGTTGTACACAGTTGCAATGTATTGCTTGTCTGATTTAGGATGATGTTGGTATGGTTTGTGTTGTCCACTTTAGACATGTCTTTGTTCCCAAGTAGATTCACTTTATATGTACTACGATGTGTGTAGGACTACTTCTGTGATGACTTTAATTAAACGCTTGTCTATGTTGGGGACTCTCAGATCCCTTCGCAAGTTGCCGATTCTTAGCACCTCTATGAGTCCAAGGTGGCGGTCACCCCTGTGCTGGCCTTCAATGGGCATGTGGCTGACCAGGTGGCTCAGGTAGCAGCGGAGGTGGCGGCAAGGTTGGCCTCCACAAAGAAGAGCAAGAACCACAGTGGCACGACCAAGGCCTTGAAGGCCTCACAGAAGGGGGAATGGGGCCATGAAATGGCTTCCATTCATGTCCAACTTCGTGTTTGGGAAGATGTGTACCTTGATCAAGACCGGAGTGGGAACTCCCAAAGGTTTCAAGGAAGTCCATCTGACTGTTGTTGCTAATTAAGGCCCTGTTTGAACATTGTGGTATAGACGTTAGCTCCACTCAGGTGTACAACCACCTGAGAAAGTGGCGCCAGAGGTGGCTCACCATTAGTAGGTTCCGCGATCTCAGCGGTGCACAGTGGTGCGACTATACCAAATGCACCATCCTTAAGGGTGAGCACTACTGCGGACACGTCGCGGTGAGCATGCGTTGTCCACCTCACTAACTCTTTTCATCACCGACGTGCACAACTAACTGTTGGAGATATGCCCAAGAGGCAATAATAACGTGGTTATTGTTATATCTTAGTGTTCATGTTAAATGTTTACATTTCATGCTATAATTGTATTAACCGGAAACATTAATACTTGTGTGTTTTGTAAACATAAAAGTGTCCCTAGTAAGCCACTTGTTAAACTAGCTTCTTGATTAATAGATGATTATAGTTTCATGATCATGAACATTGGATGTAATTAATAACAAGATCATATCCTTAGGTGAATAATGTGATGGACACACACCCATAGTAAGCATAGCATATGATCAAGTCATCAAGTTCGTTTTTCTACAAGCTTTAAGATACATAGTAACCTAATCCTTTGACCATGAGATCATGTTAATCATCTACACCGGATGGATGCTTTGATGACATCAATAACTACTTCTTCGTAAATGGGTGGTTATAAAGTATTCGGAAAGTAGGTGATACGTCCAAAACGTATTTACTTTTCCGAACACCTTTGTTGTTGTTAGCCCTTTATATTGTGTGTTTTGAATACAGTAACGGGGACTAACGTTGTTTTCAGCAGAATTGCTCTGGTGTCTCGTTTTTGTGCATAAATCCAACTTTAGGGAAAATTCCCGGAAAATATAGAAAACCCCATATTTCACCTGAAAAGTCCCGGAGCCAGAAGACGAGACGGAGGGGGCCACGAGGGGCCCAAACCCACCCTTGGCACGGGCCAGGCCTTCGCCGCGCCAAGGGGTGGTCTACCCACCTCGGCCACCCCTTCGACCTCTCCTTCGCACTATATAAGCCTCCTAACCTTAAAACCAAGGGGGTTCGACGTTTTTTCCAGAAAGACTTCTGCTGCTCCGCCGCCACCAGAAACCCCAATCCGGGGACCAGAAACTCCGTTCTAGCACTCTGCCGGGATGGGGATTTGGAGGAGATCATCGCCATCGCCATCACTGACGCCTCTCCATCAACCATCCATGATTCCCACATCCATGTGTGAGTAATTCCCCGTTGTAGGCTGTAGGGGATGGTAGGGATTTGATGAGATTGTTCATGTAATAGCTATAAGATTGTTATGGGCATAGTGCCTAGTGTCCGTTGTTAGTATTTTTTTTGACATTGTTGCAACTTGCTATGCTTAATGCTTTTCACTTTGGGCCAGAGTGCCATGATCTCAGATCTGAAAATATTATTGATTCATGAGGATAATTATTGTTTTTATCATATCTGCAAGTCGTATACACATATTGTTGTCCGAAACCCGAGGCCCCAAGGTGACGATAATTGGGATAACTGGAGGGTATGGCTAGTAAAGATTACTTATCTGTAACGAGATTGAAATAGGTATAGAGATACCGATGATCGAACCTCGGATAAGTAAATTATGGCGCGGCAAAGGGAATCGGTATCGTATGTTAATGTTTCTTTTGATCACGAAGTCATCGTTGAATATGTGGGAGCCATTATGGATATCTAGGTCCCGCTATTGGTTATTGATCGGAGAAGTGTCTTGATCATGTCTGCATAGTTCGCGAACCGTAGGGTGACACACTCAAGGTTCAATATTGTTTAAGTAGATATGGAATATGAGATGGAGACCGAATATTGTTCGGACTCTCGGGTGGGATCCAGGACATCAAGAGGAGGTTCGAAAGGTCTGAAGAATATGATTCATATATTGGAAGTCATTTTCTGGGGTTCGGAAAATGTTCGGTGTTTTGACTAGAGTTTCTAGAAGGTTCTAGAAAGATTGAAGGGTTTGGAATATTATGGAAGGTTTCGGAAGTGTCCGGAATGACCCAGGCTGTCTAAGGAAGTCTGCAGGGTTCCATAATAGGTGTATCCATATTTTCCTTAAGGGTGAAGGAGTTCCCCTAAGGAAAATTCGGATTTGGCAAAAGAGTCGTAGTTCTAGTAGGTTTCGGCTCACGGAAACCTACCGGAACTCTCCCAAACTTTGGGGGAAGGTCTTGGATGACCCAAGGACCTTTTCCACCTATAAAAGGAGGGAAACGGGAGCCCCAAGGGAATCACAAGTCTCATCCCAAGCCCCGTCTCCCCAAACCCTAGCCGCCCCCTTCCTCCTCCTCCCTCTTGCACGGCTACGGCGAAGCCCTGCAGGATTTCTCCACCACCACCGCCACCATGTCGTCGTGTTGCCGGGATTCCGAGGAGGATCAACTTCTTCTGCTGCCTGCTGGAATGGGGAGAAGGGAGTCTTCATCAACACCGTACGTGTGACCGAGTGCGGAGGTGCTGCCCGATTGCGACACCGTCAGGATCTTCTACTCGCTCCTAAGAGCGGCAAGTGGTCAACTACATCATCCACGGGATTTATCTGATTAACACCTAGCGATCTTCGAGGGTATGTTGATCCCATCTCGTTGCTACCATCTATTAGATTAGATCTTGGCTTGTTGTTCGTTCTTGTGGTAGGAAATTTTTTGTTTTCTATGCTACGAACCCCTACAATGGTTTCAGAGCCGTGTCTATGCGTAGATCTGTTGCACGAGTAGAACACAATGGTTTTATGGGCATTGATGCTCCTGTTATCGTTTGATTTTCGTGTACTTTGCATCTTGCGGTATGGTGGGATGAAGCGGACCGGGCTAATCTAACATGACCGTGTTCATGATACTTGCTCCACGCTTGACATGCAACTTGTATTGCATAAGTGGCTTTGCGGGTGTCTGTCTCTCTCTTCACAGTTAAGACCCAATTTACAATCTGCACTTGACAACACTTGTATCAGCGTTGTGGTTCATGTTCGTAGGTAGATCGGATCTTACTCGAAAGCCCCAAGCCACGTAAAATATGCAAACAAAATTAGAGGCGTCTAACTTGTTTTTGAAGGGGCATGTAATGAGATATGTCCATGATGTGATTGAGATTTTATTTGATGTATGAGATGATCCTTATTGTATTACGGCAACCGGAAGGATCCTAATGATTGTTTTTAAATTCTGTTAAGACATGTGTGTCAATCAATATGTAATAGGTTTATTTCATTACTATGAGTTAGTAGTTGTAATAGTTGCTATGAATGTTGGACAACCATAGTGGCGCCATGGACGTTTGTGCAATGCTGGTGATGATGGAGATCATGCTCGTGTGTTTTGAAGATGGAGATCAAAGGCACAAGAAGAAGAGGCCATATCATATCACATTATCCATGCATGTGATGTTTATCCTTTTATGCATCTTATTTTGCTTAGATCGCGACAGTAGCATTATAAGATGATCCCTCACATTACCATCAAGATAATAAAGTATTCTCCCCTCGTATGCACCATTGCAAATGGTCGTTGTTTTGAAGCATCTCATGATGATCGGATGTGATAAACTCTATGTTCACATACAGCGGGTGTAGGCCATGTTGCACACGCGGAAATATTTGGGTTTGCTTGATGATCCTAGCATGTACAAACATGGCCTTGGAACACGGGAAACCGAAAGGTTGAACACGAGTCATATGGATGATATGATCAACATGTTGATGTTCACCATTGAAGCTACATCATCTCATGTGATGATCGGACTTGGTGCAGTGAATTTGGATCGTGTGCCACTAAAACAAATATGAGGGGTGTTGAATTAAGTGGGAGTTCATTAGTAATTTGATTAAAACTGGAACTAATTATCCTGAACATAGTCTAAATTGTATTTAAATTAAAAAAAATTAGTATTGTAATCCGTTTTCTACTTCGCGCTAGACTTGTATATTGAGATAGAAACACTGTTAAACCTAACAAGTAACTTTATAGACTCGTACCGTATTATTAAACAATCAAGAAAATTATTAAGTACTATTGCAAACTTTTGGTAACCCTCAAATTGCTAATCCAAAGAGCAATGGTTTTAATTAGTATCTACAATTATCTTGTCACCGTGAAATTTGATGTTCAAATCAGTTTGAAAAGTAAGGAGTTGAAACGTATGTTTTCATAAATAAGCAAGGTATGAGATATAAGTAATATCTAAGACCTTATTAAAAGATGATAGAATATAGTTTAGTGAGACTACCTAAGCTTATAAGTTTTATGGGAATGTACGAAGTTTGAAGATGATGGGCGTTCCAATCCTCCAACTAGTTGGGCACTAACGTTATTCATGTATCCACATGTAAACCATAGTGGCTTCATCATGAAGTTGTCATGATTTGATGGATAAAATTATGAGTGAAATTGTTCATCACATCAAAAGGTTACTAATAGGGAAATCCGGAACACTTGTCATGTGATGATCAACTTCAAAGTACGAACCTCAAGGTTATTGGTATTTGACCAATGCTGGCGCAAAGTTGACGTGGGAGTTAGAGATCCCTGTGATGTAACTTTTCTTCAGGTCCCCGGCAACGGCGCCAGAAAACAGTCTTGATACGCGTACAACACGCGACCGTTGGGAACCCCAAGAGGAAGGTGTGATGCGTACAGCGGCAAGTTTTCCCTCAGTAAGAAACCAAGGTTTATCGAACCAGTAGGAGCCAAGAAGCACGTTGAAGGTTGATGGCGGCGAGATGTAGTGCGGCGCAACACCAGGGATTCCGGCGCCAACATGGAACCTGCACAACACAACCAAAGTACTTTGCCCCAACGAAACAGTGAGGTTGTCAATCTCACCGGCTTGCTGTAACAAAGGATTAGATGTATAGTGTGGATGATGATTGTTTGCAGAGAACAGTAGACCAAGTACTGCAGTAGATTGTATTCGATTAAAAGAATGGACCGGGGTCCACAGTTCACTAGTGGTGTCTCTCCCATACGATAAATAGTATGTTGGGTGAACAAATTACAGTTGGGCAATTGACAAATAGAGAGGGCATGGCAATGCACATACATGATATGATGAGTATTGTGAGATTTAATTGGGCATTACGACAAAGTACATAGACCGCTATCCAGCATGCATCTATGCCTAAAAAGTCCACCTTCAGGTTATCATCCGAACCCCCTCCAGTATTAAGTTGCTAACAACAGACAATTGCATTAAGTATTGCGCGTAATGTAATCAATAACTACATCCTTGGACATAGCATCAATGTTTTATCCCTAGTGGCAACAGCACATCCATAACCTTAGAGGTTTCTGTCACTCCCCCAGATTCACGGAGGCATGAACCCACTATCGAGCATAAATACTCCCTCTTGGAGTTAAGAGTAAAAACTTGGCCAGAGCCTCTACTAATAACGGAGAGCATGCAAGATCATAAACAACACATAGATTGATAATCAACATAACATAGTATTCTCTATCCATCGGATCCCAACAAACACAACATATAGCATTACAGATAGATGATCTTGATCATGTTAGGCAACTCACAAGATCCGACAATGAAGCACATAAGGAGAAGACAACCATCTAGCTACTGCTATGGACCCATAGTCCAGGGGTGAACTACTCACTCATCACTCCGGAGGTGACCATGGCGGTGAAGAGTCCTCCGGGAGATTAATCCCCTCTCCGGCAGGGTGCCGGAGGCGATCTCCTGAATCCCCCGAGATGGGATTGGCGGCGGCGGCGTCTCTGGAAGGTTTTCCGTATTGTGGCCCTCGGTACTGGGGGTTTCGCGACGAAGACTATTTGTAGGCGGAAGGGCAGGTCAGGGGGCGTCACGAGGGGCCCAGACGCTAGGCCGGTGCGGCCAGGGCTTGGGCCGCGCCGCCCTGGTGTCTGGCCACCTCGTGGCCCCACTTCGTCTCCTCTTCGGTCTTCTGGAAGCTTCGTGGCAAAATAGGCCCCTGGGCGTTGATTTCGTCCAATTCCGAGAATATTTCCTTACTGGGATTTCTGAAACCAAAAACAGCAGAAAACAACAACTGGCTCTTCGACATCTCGTTAATAGGTTAGTGCCGGAAAATGCATAAAAATGACATAAAGTATGCATAAAACATGTAGATATCATCAATAATGTGGCATGGAACATAAGAAATTATCGATACGTCGGAGACGTATCAGCATCCCCAAGCTTAGTTTCTGCTCGTCCCGAGCAGGTAAACGATAACAAAGATAATTTCTGGAGTGACATGCCATCATAACCTTGATCATACTATTGTAAGCATATGTAATGAATGCAGGGATCCAAACAATGTAAATGACATGAGTAAACAAATGAATCATATAGCAAAGACTTTTCATGAATAGTACTTCAAGACAAGCATCAATAAGTCTTGCATAAGAGTTAACTCATAAAGCAATAATTCAAAGTAGAGGTATTGAAGCAACACAAAGGAAGATTAAGTTTCAGCGGTTGCTTTCAACTTATAACATGTGTATCTCATGGATATTTGTCAATGCAAAGTAATATAACAAGTGCAATATGCAAGTATGTAGGAATCAATGCACAGTTCACACAAGTGTTTGCTTCTTGAGGTGGAGAGAGATAGGTGAACTGACTCAACCATAAAAGTAAAAGAAAAGTCCTTCAAAGAGGAAAGCATTGATTGCTATATTTGTGCTAGAGCTTTGGTTTTGAAAACAAGAAACAATTTTGTCAACGGTAGTAATAAAGCATATGTGTTATGTAAATTATATCTTACAAGTTGCAAGCCTCATGCATAGTATACTAATAGTGCCCACACCTTGTCCTAATTAGCTCGGATTACCTGGATTATCATCGCAATGCACATGTTTTAACCAAGTGTCACAAAGGGGTACCTCTATGCCGCCTGTACAAAGGTCTAAGGAGAAAGCTCGCATCGGATTTCTCGCTATTGATTATTCTCAACTTAGACATCCATACCGGGACAACATAGACAACAGATAATGGACTCCTCTTTTATGCATAAGCATGTAGCAACAATTAATTTTCTCATATGAGATTGAGGATATTTGTCCAAAACTGAAACTTCCACCATGGATCATGGCTTTAGTTAGCGGCCCAATGTTCTTCTCTGACATTATGCAATGCTCTAACCATTTTAGCGGTAAATCTCCCTTACTTCAGACAAGAAGAACATGCATAGCAACTCACATGATATTCAACAAAGAGTAGTTGATGGCGTCCCCAGGAACATGGTTATCGCACAACAAGCAACTTAATAAGAGATAAAGTGCATAAGTACATATTCAATACCACAATAGTTTTTAGGCTATTTGTCCCATGAGCTATATATTGTAAAGGTAGATGATAGAAATTTTAAAGGTAGCACTCAAGCAATTTACTTTGGAATGGCGGATAAATACCATGTAATAGGTAGGTTTGGTGGACCCAAATGGCATAGTGGTTGGCTCAAGGATTTTGGATGCATGAGAAGTATTCCCTCTCGATACAAGGTTTAGGCTAGCAAGGTTATTTGAAACAAACACAAGGATGAAGCGGTGCAGCAAAACTCACATAAAAGACATATTGTAAACATTATAAGACTCTACACCGTCTTCCTTGTTGTTCAAACTCAATACTAGAAATTATCTAGACCTTAGAGAGACCAATTATGTAAACCAAATTTTAGCATGCTCTATGTATTTCTTCATTAATGGGTGCAAAGTATATGATGCAAGAGCTTAAACATGAGCACAACAATTGCCAAGTATCACATTATCCAAGACATTATAGCAATTACTACATGTATCATTTTCCAATTCCAACCATATAACAATTTAACGAAGAAGAAACTTCGCCATGAATACTATGAGTAAAGCCTAAGGACATATTTGTCCATATGCAACAGCGGAGCGTGTCTCTCTCCCACACAAAGAATGCTAGGATCCATTTTATTCAAACAAAAACAAAAACAAAAACAAACCGACGCTCCAAGCAAAGCACATAAGATGTGATGGAATAAAAATATAGTTTCAGGGGAGGAACCTGATAATGTTGTCGATGAAGAAGGGGATGCCTTGGGAATCCCCAAGCTTAGATGCTTGAGTCTTCTTGATATATGCAGGGGTGAACCACCGGGGCATCCCCAAGCTTAGAGCTTTCACTCTCCTTGATCATGTTGTATCATCTCCCTCTCTTGATCCTTGAAAACTTCCTCCACACCAAACTCAAAACAACTCATTAGAGGGTTAGTGCACAATCAAAATTTACATGTTCAGAGGTGACATAATCATTCTTAACACTTCTGGACATTGCACAAAGCTACTGAAAGTCAATGGAATCGAAAAATCCATCAAGCATAGCAAAATAGGCAATGCGAAATAAAAGGCAGAATTTGTAAAAACAGAACAGTTCGTAAAGACGAATTTTATTGATGCACCAGACTTGCTAAAATGAAAATGCTCAAATTGAATGAAAGTTGCGTACATATCTGAGGATCACTCACGTAAATTGGCATAATTTTCTGAGTTACCTACAGAGAATTAGGCCTAGATTCGTGACAGCGAAGAAATCTGTTTCTGTGCAGTAATCCAAATCTAGTATGAACCTTACTATCAGCGACTTTACTTGGCACAACAATGCACAAAACTAAGATAAGGAGAGGTTGCTACAGTAGTAACAACTTCCAAGACTCAAATATAAAATAAAAAGGTACTGTAGTAAAAACATGGGTTGTCTCCCATAAGCGCTTTTCTTTAACGCCTTTCAGCTAGGCGCAGAAAGTGTGTTTCAAGTATTGTCAAGAGATGGTGCATCTACAGCGGGGTGTGGAGTTTTCTCAACCATGCATAGTATATTGGATACATAAGTTTCAGCGGCTCCCTTTTCATTAGTCTTGGGCTTGCTACTCTCATCAAACAAATTTTCAGGAACAAGCCAAGCATAGTTATTTTCTAGTGCCTCATGCATTGCTAGGAGCTTACATGGTATTGGTGCTTTAATCTCCCCACCATTATTAACATTATTAGTATACTTAATTCTATCCATATCCATCTTTTCAAGTGTTCTTTTAAAATCGGTGATCATGCCAAGCCTATCATGCTTACTAAAAACTTTTCTAGCTTCTTTAGCTATATCCGCAAATTCTCGCACTAAGACTTTTAGGGCAAAATCTCTCTTCTCTCCCCTCTCCATATCAGAAAATGTAAGAAACATGTGTTGTATCATGGGTTGAGACTAATAAATCTAGCTTCCATCATGCGTACCAAACAAACAGAGGCATCTTCATAAGTAGGGACAGCTTTTGCAAGGGGTATATCTTCATGCATACTAACATGGGTGAAAAATTCTTCTATATTATCTCTTCCAATTATAGACCCTTGCCCCACCGGTATATCTTTTATGGTGAAATTAAAAGGAAACATGTTGAAATAAGTAAAGCAAATGCAAGTAACTATTTTTTTTGTGTTTTTAATATAGGGTGCAAACGAGATAGCAAATAAAGTAAAACTAGCAACTAATTTTTTTGTGTTTTGATTTAGTGCAGCAAACAAAGTAGTAAATAAAATAAAGCAAGACAAAAACAAAGTAAAGAGATTGGATTGTGGAGACTCCCCTTGCAGCGTGTCTTGATCTCCCCGGCAACGGCGCCAGAAAACAGTTGCTGGCGCAAAGTTGACGTGGGAGTTAGAGATCCCTGTGATGTAACTTTTCTTCAGGTCCCCGGCAACGGCGCCAGAAAACAGTATTGATACGCGTACAGCACGCGACCGTTGGGAACCCCAAGAGGAAGGTGTGATGCGTACAGCGGCAAGTTTTCCCTCAGTAAGAAACCAAGGTTTATCGAACCAGTAGGAGCCAAGAAGCACGTTGAAGGTTGATGGCGGCGAGATGTAGTGCGGCGCAACACCAGGGATTCCGGCGCCAACGTGGAACCGGCACAACACAACCAAAGTACTTTGCCCCAACGAAACAGTGAGGTTGTCAATCTCACCGGCTTGCTGTAACAAAGGATTAGATGTATAGTGTGGATGATGATTGTTTGCAGAGAACAGTAGAACAAGTATTGCGATGGGATTGTATTCGATTAAAAGAATGGACCGGGGTCCACAGTTCACTAGTGGTGTCTCTCCCATAAGATAAATAGCATGTTGGGTGAACAAATTACAGTTGGGCAATTGACAAATAGAGAGGGCATGACAATGCACATACATGATATGATGAGTATTGTGAGGTTTAATTGGGCATTACGACAAAGTACATAGACCGCTATCCAGCATGCATCTATGCCTAAAAAGTCCACCTTCAGGTTATCATCCGAACCCCTTCCAGTATTAAGTTGCAAACAACAGACAATTGCATTAAGTATGGTGCGTAATGTAATCAATAACTACATCCTCAGACATAGCATCAATGTTTTATCCCTAGTGGCAACAGCACATCCATAACCTTAGAGGTTTCTGTCACTCCCCCAGATTCACGGAGGCATGAACCCACTATCGAGCATAAATACTCCCTCTTGGAGTTAAGAGTAAAAACTTGGCCAGAGCCTCTACTAATAACGGAGAGCATGCAAGATCATAAACAACACATAGATTGATAATCAACATAACATAGTATTCTCTATCCATCGGATCCCAACAAACACAACATATAGCATTACAGATAGATGATCTTGATCATGTTAGGCAGCTCACAAGATCCGACAATGAAGCACATAAGGAGAAGACAACCATCTAGCTACTGCTATGGACCCATAGTCCAGGGGTGAACTACTCACTCATCACTCCGGAGGCGACCATGGCGGTGAAGAGTCCTCCGGGAGATGAATCCCCTCTCCGGCAGGGTGCCGTAGGCGATCTCCTGAATCCCCCGAGATGGGATTGGCGGCGGCGGCGTCTCTGGAAGGTTTTCCGTATCGTGGCTCTCGGTACTGGGGGTTTCGCGACGAAGAATATTTGTAGGCGGAAGGGCAGGTCAGGGGGCGTCACGAGGGGCACAGACGCCAGGCTGGCGCGGCCAGGGCTTGGGCCGCGCCGCCCTGGTGTCTGGCCACCTCGTGGCCCCACTTCATCTCCTCTTCGGTCTTCTGGAAGCTTCGTGGCAAAATAGGCCCCTGGGCATTGATTTCATGCAATTCCGAGAATATTTCCTTACTAGGATTTCTGAAACCAAAAACAGCAGAAAACAGCAACTGGCTCTTCGGCATCTCGTTAATAGGTTAGTGCCGGAAAATGCATAAATATGACATAAAGTATGCATAAAACATGTAGATATCATCAATAATGTGGCATGGAACATAAGAAATTATCGATACGTCGGAGACGTATCAACCAACAAGCCTAGAAGTTATTGATGTTGAAGTGTTTTCTTTTTTTTTTTGAACAAGGAAGTGTTTTCTGAAATACGAGGAAAGCCGAAAGAGAAACTACAAAAAAAAATTGCAGAAAGAAAGAAAAGAGTAGAAAGTCTAACTCATGTGTATATAGATGATATACATGTTATGAATGTATTCTTTGATTGGTCACACAATGGAATTCTTGGGTATTTGTACCATATTGGTTGGTATGAGGTGTCATACAATACAATGGAATACAAAAATACAATGGCCTAAGCGATTGACAAGGAATGTGGTAACAATGCACGTCTATAACAAAATAAAGTGATTATTGTGTTCATCGTTGGCATTCTACCTAGCCCTTGAGATTTATTCTAAAGAACTTAATAATTGTTATTTTGCTCTGGTCTAATTAAAGCAATGAGTTGTTCAAATTATGGCCATACTCCATGTACGATGGATAAGTTATTATAAATCTTAATGGTGGAACACACATGCATAACACTGACGCTAAAATACCATAAGGCAAATGATCAGAATTCCACTTATTTTTGGAACCGCCATTCAGGTCATGTTAGAAAGGAACGCATGAAGAAACTCCATGCAAATGGAGTTTTGGAGTCATTCGATTTTGAATCGTTTAGCACTTGCAAATCTTTTCTAAAGAGAATGACTGAAATACCATTCATAGGCCAAGAGTTGAACGGGCATATAGCTTAGTGGAAACATGCTTGACGATGTATATGGTTCATTGGGCATAGTTGTGTGCGGAAGATTCTTCTACTTCATAAAAGCTTCCAACAATGAATTGAGTGTATATATATATATGGATATATTTATTCGATGAGTAAGAAGTCTGAAACATTTGAACAAATTCAAATAAATTTCTGCATGAAGTGAAAATCATCGTAATGGAAAAGTCAAATATCTATGATTGGATAATGGTGGAAATATTTGAATTACGAGTATTAGCGAACATCTAAGAGAGTTGCGAAATTGTTCCACAACTCATGTTTCTCGGACCACCATAGTTATGATGGAGTATTTGAGAGACGTATTGATACGTCCAAAACGTATCTCTACTTCTAGTCTTTCCATGGACTTCAAAGATGCCCGAGCATTTATGTTTTGCTGTACAAATACGGGCAAGCGAGATACCACTTTATCATATCCTTTTATGAACATTGCAATCCTGCTGATAGACATGATTCATGATGCTTATTATTGATTTGCTGGTACCTTTTCCATGATTGACATAGCTATTAGATGCCTTTATTTGCATGTATCTTATTATGAATTGCCTAAGTACTTGTCCATATCATGAGAATATTTACATCATATGAACAAATGGGTTCGTGAAAATTCTTTTATCGCACTCAGTTGTTAACTGAATTGCTTGAGGACAAGTGATGCGCGTGGTTGACGTATTGTCTTTCCGTTCGACACGCGTCCGTTGGGAACCCCAAGAGGAAGGTGTGATGCGCACAGCGGCAAGTTTCCCTCAGTAAGAAACCTAGGTTTATCGAACCAGTAGGAGCCAAGAAGCACGTTGAAGGTTGATGGCGGCGAGATGTAGTGCGGCGCAACACCAGGGATTCCGGCGCCAACGTGGAACCTGCACAACACAAACCAAGTACTTTGCCCCAACGAAACAGCGAGGTTGTCAATCTCACTGGCTTGCTGTAACAAAGGATTAGATGTATAGTGTGGAAGATGATTGTTTGCAGAAAACAGTAGAACGAGTATTACAGTAGATTGTATTTCAGTATAGAGAATTGGACCGGGGTCCACAGTTCACTAGAGGTGTCTCTCCCATAAGATAAACAGCATGTTGGGTGAACAAATTACAGTTGGGCAATTGACAAATAAAGAGGGCATGACCATGCACATACATATTATGATGAGTATAGTGAGATTTAATTGGGCATTACGACAAAGTACATAGACCGCTATCCAGCATGCATCTATGCCTAAAAAGTCCACCTTCAGGTTATCATCCGAACCCCCTCCAGTATTAAGTTGCTAACAACAGACAATTGCATTAAGTATTGCGCGTAATGTAATCAATAACTACATCCTCGGACATAGCATCAATGTTTTATCCCTAGTGGCAACAACACATCCATAATCTTAGAGGTTTCTCTCACTCCCCCAGATTCACGGAGACATGAACCCACTATCGAGCATAAATACTCCCTCTTGGAGTTACTAGCATCAACTTGGCCAGAGCATCTACTAATAACGGAGAGCATGCAAGATCATAAACAACACATAGATATAAATTGATAATCAACATAACATGGTATTCTCTATTCATCGGATCCCAACAAACACAACATATAGAATTACAGATAGATGATCTTGATCATGTTCGGCAGCTCACAAGACCCGACAATTAAGCACAATGAGGAGAAGACAACCATCTAGCTACTGCTATGGACCCATAGTCCAGGGGTAGACTACTCACGCATCACTCCGGAGGCGACCATGGCGGCGTAGAGTCCTCCGGGAGATGATTCCCCTCTCCGGCAGGGTGCCGGAGGCGATCTCCTGAATCCCCCGAGATGGGATTGGCGGCGGCGGCGTCTCTGGAAGGTTTTTCGTATCGTGGCTCTCGGTACTGGGGGTTTCGCGACGAAGGCTATTTGTAGGCGGAAGGGTAGGTCAGGGGGCGTCGCGAGGGGCCCAGGAGACAGGTCGGCGCGGCCAAGGGTGGGGCCGCGCCGCCTGCCCTCCTGGCCACCTCGTGGCCCCACTTCATTGACTCTTCGGTCTTCTGGAAGCTTCGTGGCAAAATAGGACCCTGGGCGTTGATTTCGTCCAATTCCGAGAATATTTCCTTACTAGGATTTCTGAAACTAAGCAAGACAAAAACAAAGTAAAGAGATTGGGATGTGGAGACTCCCCTTGCAGCGTGTCTTGATGTCCCCGGCAACGGCGCCAGAAAAATTGCTTGATGGCGTGTACAGCACACGTCCGTTGGGAACCCCAAGAGGAAGGTGTGATGCGTATAGCGGCAAGTTTTCCCTCAGTATGAAACCAAGGTTTATCGAACCAGTAGGAGCCAAGAAGCACGTTGAAGGTTGATGGCGGCGAGATGTAGTGCGGCGCAACACCAGGGATTCCGGCGCCAACGTGGAACCTGCACAACACAAACCAAGTACTTTGCCCCAACGTAACAGTGAGGTTGTCAATCTCACCGGCTTGCTGTAACAAAGGATTAGATGTATAGTGTGGATGATGATTGTTTGCAGAAAACAGTAGAACAGTATTGCAGTAGATTGTATTTCAGTATAGAGAATTGGACCGGGGTCCACAGTTCACTAGAGGTGTCTCTCCCATAAGATAAACAGCATGTTGGGTGAACAAATTACAGTTGGACAATTGACAAATAAAGAGGGCATGACCATGCACATACATATTATGATGAGTATAGTGAGATTTAATTGGGCATTACGACAAAGTACATAGACCGCTATCCAGCATGCATCTATGCCTAAAAAGTCCACCTTCAGGTTATCATCCGAACCCCCTCCAATATTAAGTTGCTAACAACAGACAATTGATTAAGTATTGCGCGTAATGTAATCAGTAACTACATCCTCGAACATAGCACCAATGTTTTATCCCTAGTGGCAACAGCACATCCATAATCTTAGAGGTTCTTGTCACTCCTCCAGATTCACGGAGACATGAACCCACTATCGAGCATAAATACTCCCTCTTGGAGTTACTAGCATCAACTTGGACAGAGCATCTACTAATAACGGAGAGCATGCAAGATCATAAACAACACATAGACATGAATTGATAATCAACATAACATAGTATTCTCTATTCATCGGATCCCAACAAACGCAACATATAGAATTACAGATAGATGATCTTGATCATGTTCGGCAGCTCACAAGACCCGACAATTAAGCACAATGGGGAGAAGACAACCATTTAGCTACTGCTATGGACCCATAGTCCAGGGGTAGACTACTCACGCATCACTCCGGAGGCGACCATGGCGGCGTAGAGTCCTCCGGGAGATGATTCCCCTCTCCGGCAGGGTGCCGGAGGCGATCTCCTGAATCCCCCGAGATGGGATTGGTGGCGGCGGCGTCTCTGGAAGGTTTTTCGTATCGTGGCTCTCGGTACTGGGGGTTTCGCGACGGAGGCTATTTGTAGGCGGAAGGGCAGGTCAGGGGGCCACACGAGGGGCCCACACTATAGGTCGGCGCGGCCAGGGCTTGGGCCACGCCGCCCTATAGTTTGGCCACCTCGTGGCCCCACTTCGTCTCCTCTTCGGTCTTCTAGAAGCTTCGTGGCAAAATAGGACCCTGGGCGTTGATTTCGTCCAATTCCGAGAATATTTCTTTACTAGGATTTCTGAAACCAAAAACAGCAGAAAACAGCAACTGGCACTCCGGCATCTTGTTAATAGGTTAGTTCCAGAAAATGCATAAATATGACATAAAGTGTGCATAAAACATGTAGATATCATCAATAATGTGGCATGGAACATAAGAAATTATCGATACGTCGGAGACGTATCAGCATCCCCAAGCTTAGTTTCTGCTCGTCCCGAGCAGGTAAACGATAAACAAAGATAATTTCTGGAGTGACATGCCATCATAACCTTGATCATACTATTGTAAGCATATGTAGTGAATGCAGCGATCAAAACAATGTATATGACATGAGTAAACAAATGAATCATATAGCAAAGACTTTTCATGAATAGTACTTCAAGACAAGCATCAATAAGTCTTGCATAAGAGTTAACTCATAAAGCAATAATTCAAAGTAGAGGTATTGAAGCAACACAAAGGAAGATTAAGTTTAAGCGGTTGCTTTCAACTTATAACATGTATATCTCATGGATATTGTCAACATAGAGTAATATAACAAGTGCAATATGCAAGTATGTAGGAATCAATGCACAGTTCACACAAGTGTTTGCTTCTTGAGGTGGAGAGAGATAGGTGAACTGACTCAACAATAAAAGTAAAAGAAAGGCCCTTCAAAGAGGAAAGCATCGATTGCTATATTTGTGCTAGAGCTTTGGTTTTGAAAACAAGAAACAATTTTGTCAATGGTAGTAATAAAGCATATGTGTTATGTAAATTATATCTTACAAGTTGCAAGCCTCATGCATAGTATACTAATAGTGCCCGCACCTTGTCCTAATTAGCTCGGATTACCGGGATTATCGCAATGCACATGTTTTAACCAAGTGTCACAAAGGGGTACCTCTATGCCGCCTGTACAAAGGTCTAAGGAGAAAGCTCGCATTGGATTTCTCGCTATTGATTATTCTCAACTTAGACATCCATACCGGGACAACATAGACAACATATAATGGACTCCTCTTTAATGCATAAGCATGTAGCAACAATTAATTTTCTCATATGAGATTGAGGATATATGTCCAAAACTGAAACTTCCACCATGGATCATGGCTTTAGTTGGCGGCCCAATGTTCTTCTCTAACAATATGCATGCTCTAACCATAAAGGTGGTAAATCTCCCTTACTTCAGACAAGACGAACATGCATAGCAACTCACATGATATTCAACAAAGAGTAGTTGATGGCGTCCCCAGGAACATGGTTATCGCACAACAAGCAACTTAATAAGAGATAAAGTGCATAAGTACATATTCAATACCACAATAGTTTGTAGGCTATTTGTCCCATGAGCTATATATTGTAAAGGTAGAGGATAGAAATTTAAAGGTAGCACTCAAGCAATTTACTTTGGAATGGCGGAGAAATACCATGTAGTAGGTAGGTATGGTGGACACAAATGGCATAGTGGTTGGCTCAAGTATTTTGGATGCATGAGAAGTATTCCCTCTCGATACAAGGTTTAGGCTAGCAAGGCTATTTGAAACAAACACAAGGATGAAGCGGTGCAGCAAAACTCACATAAAAGACATATTGTAAACATTATAAGACTCTACACCGTCTTCCTTGTTGTTCAAACTCAATACTAGAAATTATCTAGACTTTAGAGAAACCAAATATGCAAACCAAATTTTAGCATGCTCTATGTATTTCTTCATTAATAGGTGCAAAGCATATGATGCAAGAGCTTAAACATGAGCACAACAATTGCCAAGTATCACATTATCCAAGACATTATAGCAATTTACTACATGTATCATTTTCCAATTCCAACCATATAACAATTTAACGAAGAAGAAACTTCGCCATGAATATTATGAGTAAAGCCTAAGGACATATTTGTCCATATGCTACAGCGGAGCGTGTCTCTCTCCCACACAATGAATGCTAGGATCCATTTTATTCAAACAAAACAAAAACAAAAACAAACCGACGCTCCAAGCAAAGCACATAAGATGTGACGGAATAAAAATATAGTTTCAGGGGAGGAACCTGATAATGTTGTCGATGAAGAAGGGGATGCCTTGGGCATCCCCAAGCTTAGACGCTTGAGTCTTCTTGATATATGCAGGGGTGAACCACCGGGGCATCCCCAAGCTTAGAGCTTTCACTCTCCTTGATCATGTTGTATCATCTCCCTCTCTTGATCCTTGAAAACTTCCTCCACACCAAACTCAAAACAACTCATTAGAGAGTTAGTGCACAATCAAAATATACATTTTCAGAGGTGACATAATCATTCTTAATACTTCTGAACATTGCACAAAGCTACTGAAAGTCAATGGAATCGAAAAATCCATCGAACATAACAAAACAGGCAATGCGAAATAAAAGGCAGAATCTGTCAAAACAGAACAGTTCGTAATGACAAATTTTATTGAGGCACCAGACTTGCTCAAATGAAAATGCTCAAATTGAATGAAAGTTGCGTACATATCTGAGGATCACTCACGTAAATTGGCATAATTTTCTGAGTTACCTACAGAGAATTTTGCCCAGATTCGTGACAGCAAAGAAATCTGTTTCTGCGCAGTAATCCAAATCTAGTATGAACCTTACTATCAACGACTTTACTTGGCACAACAAAACACTAAACTAAGATAAGGAGAGGTTGCTACAGTAGTAAACAACTTCCAAGACACAAAATAAAAACAAAGTACTGTAGTAAAAACATGGGTTGTCTCCCATAAGCGCTTTTCTTTAAGGCCTTTCAGCTAGGCGCAGAAAGTGTGCATCAAGTGTTATCAAGAGACGAAGTGTCAACATCATAATTTGTTCTAATAATAGAATTAAAAGGTAACTTCATTCTCTTTCTAGGGAAGTGTTCCATACCTTTCTTGAGAGGAAATTGATATTTAATATTACCTTCCTTCATATCAATGATAGCTCCAACAGTTCGAAGAAAAGGTCTTCCCAATATAATGGGACAAGATGCATTGCATTCAATATCCAAGACAACAAAATCAATGGGGACAAGGTTATTGTTAACGGTAATGCGAACATTATCAACTTTCCCCAAAGGTTTCTTTGTAGAATGATCAGCAAGATTAACATCCAAATAACAATTTTTCAATGGTGGCAAGTCAAGCATATTATAAATTTTCTTAGGCATAACAGAAATACTTGCACCAAGATCACATAAGGCATTACAATCAAAGTCATTGACCTTCATCTTAATGATGGGCTCCCAACCATCCTCTAGCTTCCTAGGAATAGAAGCTTCGCGCTCTAATTTCTCTTCTCTAGCTTTTATGAGAGCATTTGTAATATGTTTCGTGAAAGCCAAATTTATAGCACTAGCATTAGAACTTTTAGCAAGTTTTTGTAAGAAATTTATAACTTCAGAGATGTGGCAATCATCAAAATTCAAACCATTATAATCTAAAGCAATGGGATCATCATCCCCAATGTTGGAAAAAATTTCAGCAGATTTATCACAGGCGATTTAGATTTTAGCAGTTTCAGGCAGTTTTTCGCGCTTTGCATTTGAAGTGGAAACATTGCCAACACCAATTATTTTACCATTAATAGTAGGAGGTGCATCAACTTGTGTAGCATTAGCATTACTAGTGGTGGTAATAGTCCAAACTTTAGCTATATTCTCTTCTTTTTCATTTTCTTCTCTTTCCCATCTAGCACGCAATTCGGCCATCAATCTTATATTCTCATTAATTCTAACTTGGATGGAATTTGCTGTAGTAACAATTTTATTATGATGATTTTCATTAGGCATAACTTTCGATTTCAAAAGATCAACATCAGCAACAAGACTATCGACTTTAGAAGCAAGTATATCAATTTTCCCAAGCTTTTCTTCAACAGATTTGTTAAAAGCAGTTTGTGTACTAATAAATTCTTTAAGCATGACTTCAAGTCCAGGGGGTGAATTCCTATTATTGTTGTAAGAATTACCATAAGAATTACCATAGCCGTTGCCATTATTATAACGATATGGCCTATAGTTGTTACTAGAATTGTTCCCGTAAGCATTGTTGTTGAAATTATTATTTTTAATGAAGTTTACATCAACATGTTCTTCTTGAGCAACCAATGAAGCTAACGGAACATTATTAGGATCAACATTAGTCCTATCATTCACAAGCATAGACATAATAGCATCAATCTTATCACTCAAGGAAGAGGTTTCTTCGACAGAATTTACCTTCTTACCTTGTGGAGCTCTTTCCGTGTGCCATTCAGAGTAATTGATCATCATATTATCAAGAAGCTTTGTCGCCTCACCAAGAGTGATGGACATAAAGGTACCTCCAGCAGCTGAATCCAATAGGTTCCGCAAAGAAAAATTCAGTCCTGCATAAAAGGTTTGGATGATCATCCAAGTACTCAGTCCATGGGTTGGGCAATTTTTAACCAAAGATTTCATTCTTTCACATGCTTGTGCAACATGCTCAGTATCCAATTGTTTAAAATTCATTATGCTACTCCTCAAAGATATAATTTTAGCAGGGGGATAATATCTACCAATAAAAGCATCCTTGCATTTAGTCCATGAATCAATACTATTCTTAGGCAGAGATAGCAACAAATCTTTAGCTCTTCCTCTTAATGAGAAAGGGAACAATTTTAATTTTATAATGTCACCATCTACATCTTTATACTTTTGCATTTCACAAAGTTCAACAAAATTATTGAGATGGGCAGCAGCATCATCAGAACTAACACCAGAAAATTGCTCTCGCATAACAAGATTCAGTAAAGCAGGTTTAATTTCAAAGAATTCTGCTGTAGTAGCAGGTGGAGCAATAGGTGTGCATAAGAAATCATTATTATTTGTGGTTGTGAAGTCACACAACTTAGTATTTTCAGGAGTACCCATTTTAGCAATAGTAAATAAAGCAAACTAGATAAAGTAAATGCAAGTAACTAATTTTTTTGTGTTTTCGATATAGCAAACAAGATAGTAAATAAAGTAAAACTAGCAACTAATTTTTTTGTATTTTGATTTAGTGCAGCAAACAAAGTAGTAAATAAAATAAAGCAAGACAAAAACAAAGTAAAGAGATTGGGATGTGGAGACTCCCCTTGCAGCATGTCTTGATCTCCCCGGCAACGGCGCCAGAAATTTTGCTTGATGCGCGTGGTTGACGTATTGTCTTTCCGTTCGACACGCGTCCGTTGGGAACCCCAAGAGGAAGGTGTGATGCGCACAGCGGCAAGTTTCCCTCAGTAAGAAACCAAGGTTTATCGAACCAGTAGGAGTCAAGAAGCACGTTGAAGGTTGATGGCGGCGAGATGTAGTGCGGCGCAACACCAGGGATTCCGGCGCCAACGTGGAACCTGCACAACACAAACCAAGTACTTTGCCCCAACGAAACAGCAAGGTTGTCAATCTCACTAGCTTGCTGTAACAAAGGATTAGATGTATAGTGTGGAAGATGATTGTTTGCAGAAAACAGTAGAACGAGTATTACAGTAGATTGTATTTCAGTATAGAGAATTGGACCGGGGTCCACAGTTCACTAGAGGTGTCTCTCCCATAAGATAAACAGCATGTTGGGTGAACAAATTACAGTTGGGCAATTGACAAATAAAGAGGGCATGACCATGCACATACATATTATGATGAGTATAGTGAGATTTAATTGGGCATTACGACAAAGTACATAGACCGCTATCCAGCATGCATCTATGCCTAAAAAGTCCACCTTCAGGTTATCATCCGAACCCCCTCCAGTATTAAGTTGCTAACAACAGACAATTGCATTAAGTATTGCGCGTAATGTAATCAATAACTACATCCTCGGACATAGCATCAATGTTTTATCCCTAGTGGCAACAGCACATCCATAATCTTAGAGGTTTCTCTCACTCCCCCAAATTCACGGAGACATGAACCCACTATCGAGCATAAATACTCCCTCTTGGAGTTACTAGCATCAACTTGGCCAGAGCATCTACTAATAACGGAGAGCATGCAAGATCATAAACAACACATAGATATAAATTGATAATCAACATAACATGGTATTCTCTATTCATCGGATCCCAACAAACACAACATATAGAATTACAGATAGATAATCTTGATCATGTTCGGCAGCTCACAAGACCCGACAATTAAGCACAATGAGGAGAAGACAACCATCTAGCTACTGCTATGGACCCATAGTCCAGGGGTAGACTACTCACACATCACTCCGGAGGCGACCATGGCGGCGTAGAGTCGTCCGGGAGATGATTCCCCTCTCCGGCAGGGTGCCGGAGGCGATCTCCTGAATCCCCCGAGATGGGATTGGCGGCAGCGGCGTCTCTGGAAGGTTTTCCGTATCGTGGCTCTCGGTACTGGGGGTTTCGCGACGAAGACTATTTGTAGGCGGAAGGGTAGGTCAGGGGGCGTTGGGAGGGGCCCAGGAGACAGGTCGGCGCGACCAAGGGTGGGGCCGCGCCGCCTGCCCTCCTGGCCACCTCGTGGCCCCACTTCGTTGACTCTTCGGTCTTCTGGAAGCTTCGTGGCAAAATAGGACCCTGGGCGTTGATTTCGTCCAATTCCGAGAATATTTCCTTACTAGGATTTCTGAAACCAAAAACAGTAGAAAACAGCAACTGGCACTTCGGCATCTTGTTAATAGGTTAGTTCTAGAAAATGCATAAATATGACATAAAGTGTGCATAAAACATGTAGATATCATCAATAATGTGGCATGGAACAGAAGAAATTATCGATACGTCGGAGACGTATCAACAAGCAATAAGCTAAGCTTGGGGGGAGTTGATACGTCCAAAACGTATCTACTTTCCCGAACACTTTTGCTATTGTTTTGCCTCTAATTTGTGTATTTTGGATACAACTAACACGGACTAACGCTATTTTCAGCAGAATTGCCCTGGTGTCTCGTTTTTGTGCAGAAACTCCACTTTCAGGAAAAACCCCGGGATTAATGTCGAAGGGCCTATTTTCCCAGAAAACTCACGGAGTCAGAAGACCAGAAGGAGGGGGGCCACGAGGCGCCAACCCCATAAGGCGGCGCGGTGGCCCCTGGGCCGCGCCGCCCTATGGTGGCGACGCCTCGGGCGGCCCCAGGTGCTCCCCTCTGGACTACTTAAGGTCTTCGACCTAAAAACGCACGGGGGTAATACGAAATCGCGAGACGACATCCAGAACACCGCCGCCATCGCGAAACTCCGTCTCGGGACCAGAAACTCCGTTCTGGCACTCCGCAGGGACGGGGAATTGGAGGAGATCATCGCCATCATCACCATCGACGCCTCTCCATCGACCAGCCATGTTTCCCCATCCATGTGTGAGTAATTCCCCCGCTGTAGGCTGAAGGGGATGGTAGGGATTGGATGAGATTGGTCATGTAATAGCATAAGATTCTTAGGGCATAGTGCCTAGTGTCCGTAATTAATACTTTGATGATATTGTTGCAACTTGTTATGCTTAATGCTTGTCACTAGGGCCCGGGTGCCATGATCTCAGATCTGAACATGTTATTGTTTCATGATGATATTCATTGTTTTATGATTTTACCTGCAAGTTGTATACACATGTCGCTGTCCGGAACCCGAGGCCTCAAAGTGACAGAAATTGGGACAACCGGAGGGGAAGGCGGTGATGTGAGGATCACATGTGTTCACGGAGTGTTAATGCTTTACTCCGGTGCTCTATTAAAAGGAGTACCTTAATTTCCAGTAGATTCCCTAGAGGTCCGGCAGCCACCGGCTGGTAGGACAAAAGATGTTGTGCAAGTTTCTCATTGCGAGCACGTACGATTAAATATGGAACACATGCCTATGGATTGTTTAGTACTTGGATATTGTTTTATCACTATCTGCAAATGCCCTACTTTGATTGTTACATGAGTTTCTCTCATCCATGCAACGCCCGTTCATCCATCCCTGTGCCCACAGTATTTTAATCCTGCTGTTTACTATAATCACTACTGCTGTCTTTGTTACACTGCTGCTGATATTTCACTACTGCTACGGCTATAAAATTGTTACTACTGATAAACTCTTGCGAGCAAGTCTGTTTCCAGGTGCAGCTGAATTGACAACTACGCTGTTAAGGCTTACAAATATTCTTTGGCTCCCCTTGTGTCGAATAAATAAATTGGGTTTTACTTCCCGCGAAGACTGTTGCGATCCCCTATACTTGTGGGTCATCAAGACTATTTTCTGGCGCCGTTGCCGGGGAACATAGCTTTATTTGGAAGTTCACTTGGATTGATATTGTTCGCTGCAAATTCTCCATCATGGGTAAATCTCGCGATCGTAAAGTTGCCATATTACCATCCACTACAAGAAAAGGTACAACTCTGAGTACCTCAGCTGCTCTTGATTCACCATCTGTGATAAGTCAACTTGTTTCACCACCACAAGCTGCACATGCTGGTACTTCTGCTGAATCTGAAAATTCTTATAATTTTGATGATGCTTCTGCTGTGCTTGATGATAGTGGTTCAATGGGTTCTTTTCTAGATGCTACAATTGCTAGGTCTAGACAAATTAAAAATACTGAAACTCCTAATGAAAATACTGCTACACCTGTTAATTCACCTGAGTCTGTTGAATACTCTAGTGATGATCCTGATGAAGATTATGTTGAACTTGATGGTGATTTTATTGTTAAATGCAATGCTACTACTGATGCAAGCAAAATTAAAAAGCTTCTTGCACAACATACTGTTAGATATAAGTTGTCTCCTGATCCTAAATTTGCCACATCTTCTATAAACATTAAGGATAAGGAGTATGATTTTTCTCTTGATTTATCTCATATAGCTATTGTTGAAAAAACACCCTTTTGTGGTACTGAAAAAGAAAGTGTTGTAGAACACATGAATGAACTTTCTACTTTGAGTAGCTTGTTTTCTGATGATATCAAGAAGCGTACTTATTTTGTTGCTAAAAATTTCCTTTCTCATTAAAGGATGATGCTAAAACTTGGTATAATAGTTTGCCTCCTGATTCTATTGATAGTCCAAGTGGTTTGCTTGATGTTTTCTTTCGGAAATATTTTCCTGCTAGTGCTCAACATATTGCTTTACAGAAAATTTATAGTTTTGACCAGGGAGATGGAGAGAAATTGCCTGAAGCTTGGGCAAGATTTTGCTCTCTTATCAGAGCTCGACCTGGACATGATCTGGAAAAGCATGATTTACTTGATATATTTTATAGTGGACTAACCATTGAGTCTAGGGCATATTTGGATAGTTGTGCTGGTTGTGTTTTCAGGAAAAGAACTCCAGGGCAGAAATTTGAAGAATTATTGGCTAAAATAGGCCGGAATCATGATGATTGGACTACACCTGAACCAGCCCCGACGCCAATATTGAAGAAGAGGGGTTTGATTAAATTAAATGATGAAGATATGAGGGAAGCCAAGAAATCTCTTAAGGAGAAAGGTATTAAATCTGAAGATGTGAAGAATTTACCTCCCATAGAAGATTTATGCAAGATAATTCCCCCTTAATCCATGATTGAGGTAAATTCTCTTCAACGCTTTACTAGGGAAGATACTCCGTATTCAAAACCTCCTGCTCAATGCTTAGATGAGTTTGATAATTATATTGTTAAGCAAGAAAATTTTAATATGAGAGTAGAGAATCATTTAATGGAAAATTCTCAAGCTATTAGTAATTTGCATGTTATTGTGGAGAGAACCGCCAATGATGTTAAGATGCTTGTTAAACATTTTCATATGATTCAAACTCAAATTGATCAACTCACTAAAGTGCAAAATGACTTATTAAAAAATAGTTCTAAAGAAAAACATGCTTATGAAGTAACAACTAGAGGCGGTGTTTCTACTCAGGATCCTCTATATCCTGAAGGGCATCCCAAAAGAGTTGAACAAGATTCTCAACGAATTGAACCCAGTGCTCCCTCTAAGAAAAAGAAAAAGAAACATAAAAATGTTGTAGAATCCTCTGAGCCTGTTAATGATCCTAATAGTATTTCTATTTCTGATGCTGAATCTGAAAGTGGTAATGAACATGATAAAGATAATGATAAGAATGATGCTTCTGATAAAGAAGAGGTTGAAGATGAACCTGAATAGCATGCTAAAAATAAAAAGTATACTAAAGAAGATTTTATTGCTAAGAAACATGGTAATGAAAGAGAACCTTGAGTTCAAAAGCAAATGCCTTTTCCTGCTAAGAAACTAAAATCAAAGGAAGAAGAACACTATAATAAATTTTGCGATTGGATGAAACCTTTGTTCTTGCAAATCCCTTTGACTGATGCTATTAAATTGCCTCCTTATTCAAAGTATATGAAAGATATTGTCTCTAACAAAAGGAAAATTCCTAATGAGGAGATTTCCACTATGCTTGCTAATTACTCTTTCAATGGAAAAGTTCCAAAGAAGTTGGGCGACCCAGGTATACCGACTATTCCATGTTCTATTAAGAATAATGATGTTAGAACTGCTCTATGTGATTTGGGAGCAGGTGTTAGTGTTATGCATTTTTCTCTTTATAAGAGACTTTATTTAGATAAGTTGATACCGACTGATATATCTTTGCAAATGGCTGATAAATCTACTGCTATTCCTGTTGGGATATGTGAGGATGTTCCTGTTCAAGTTACTAATAACTGCTTGATATTAACTGATTTTGTTGTGTTGGAAATGTCTGAAGATGATAATATGTCTATTATTCTTGGGAGACCTTTTCTTAACACCGCAGGGGCTATTATTGATTGCAATAAAGGAAAAGTTACTTTCAATGTTGATGACAAGGAACACACTGTTTATTTTCCCAAGAGGATTGATAAAGTATGTGGAGTTAATACAATTTCTAATGTGAGAACTATCAAAGTGGGAGTTATTGATTGTCCTATATATGAGCCTAAAGAAGGATATCAAAATATTATGATTGGATCCATATCAATACAATTCAAGGTAACATGATTGATTTGAGGTTTATTTCTTCTTATGCTATGTAAAATTTATTTGGTGGCAAGACTTGATCAACCTTGTTAACAAATACATTTTATATGCATAGAGGAACTAAACAACATTTCTTTCTTCCTCCACATGTTCTATTCGCTATAGCACAATTTGATTTGCAAGATGCTTTAGTTGTTTAGTGATTTCAAAATCTTTTTCTGCCCAGTAATAATAATTTTAACACCCAGAAATGTGCATTTTTCAAAGTTTTTAAAAATTCACAAAAATTATACCGTTGGTCTTATTTTTCGAAGAGCCATCTGGGAGCACCTAGGGATGACCAGTGGGGCACCCCAGGGCTGCACCCCACCAGCCGGCGCGGCCAAGGAGGGGGCGTGCCACCCTGTGGTGTGGGCCCCTCCTTGCCCCACAAAGTCATCTTTTCCTCCCATCTCACTCCCTCTCCCGAAAAAACTCGTACCAGCTTTCTCTCACTCGCGTTTTTGCTCAAGAGCTCAGGTTTTCTCGATCTCTTTGCTCAGCCCAGATTTCTGTCTGAAATTTGGCACATTTGCTCTCCGGTATGTGACTCCTTCGATTATCCAATTAGAATTTTGTTTGGTTGAGTATATCTTGAATATTTTGCTGCTGTAGGTAACATGTTTAGTGAGCTTGCATGCTTGTTCTAAGTTGTAAGAATTAGTTTTGATGCATGTTTAGTACTCTAGCAAGTTCCTATAGTAGTTTCCCTCAATTATATGTCTCCAAATCAAATTTTATAATGTTTGTTGAAAAAATTCAGAAAAGGAGGATGGATAACTATAACTTTGGAGAAGTGTTCGAAAGAGAGACGACAAGCACGGGGAGGCCCTCAAGGGCATCCACTCGGATTAGATGATCCTATAATGAGGATGTTGATGGCGTGTACAGCACACGTCCGTTGGGAACCCCAAGAGGAAGGTGTGATGCGTACAGCGGCAAGTTTTCCCTCAGTATGAAACCAAGGTTTATCGAACCAGTAGGAGCCAAGAAGCACGTTGAAGGTTGATGGCGGCGAGATGTAGTGCGGCGCAACACCAGGGATTCCGGCGCCAACGTGGAACCTGCACAACACAAACCAAGTACTTTGCCCCAACGTAACAGTGAGGTTGTCAATCTCACCGGCTTGCTGTAACAAAGGATTAGATGTATAGTGTGGATGATGATTGTTTGCAGAAAACAGTAGAACAGTATTGCAGTAGATTGTATTTCAGTATAGAGAATTGGACCGGAGTCCACAGTTCACTAGAGGTGTCTCTCCCATAAGATAAACAGCATGTTGGGTGAACAAATTACAGTTGGGCAATTGACAAATAAAGAGGGCATGACCATGCACATACATATTATGATGAGTATAGTGAGATTTAATTGGGCATTACGACAAAGTACATAGACCGCTATCCAGCATGCATCTATGCCTAAAAAGTCCACCTTCAGGTTATCATCCGAACCCCCTCCAGTATTAAGTTGCTAACAACAGACAATTGCATTAAGTATTGCGCGTAATGTAATCAGTAACTACATCCTCGAACATAGCACCAATGTTTTATCCCTAGTGGCAACAGCACATCCATAATCTTAGAGGTTCTTGTCACTCCTCCAGATTCACGGAGACATGAACCCACTATCGAGCATAAATACTCCCTCTTGGAGTTACTAGCATCAACTTGGCCAGAGCATCTACTAATAACGGAGAGCATGCAAGATCATAAACAACACATAGACATGAATTGATAATCAACATAACATAGTATTCTCTATTCATCGGATCCCAACAAACGCAACATATAGAATTACAGATAGATGATCTTGATCATGTTCGGCAGCTCACAAGACCCGACAATTAAGCACAATGGGGAGAAGACAACCATCTAGCTACTGCTATGGACCCATAGTCCAGGGGTAGACTACTCACACATCACTCCAGAGGCAACCATGGCGGCGTAGAGTCCTCCGGGAGATGATTCCCCTCTCCGGCAGGGTGCCGGAGGCGATCTCCTGAATCCCCCGAGATGGGATTGGCGGCGGCGGCGTCTCTGGAAGGTTTTCCGTATCGTGGCTCTCGGTACTGGGGGTTTCGCGACGGAGGCTATTTGTAGGCGGAAGGGCAGGTCAGGGGGCCACACGAGGGGCCCACACTATAGGTCGGCGCGGCCAGGGCTTGGGCCGCGCCGCCCTATATTTTGGCCACCTCGTGGCCCCACTTCGTCTCCTCTTCGGTCTTCTGGAAGCTTCGTGGCAAAATAGGACCCTGGGCGTTGATTTCGTCCAATTCCGAGAATATTTCTTTACTAGGATTTCTGAAACCAAAAACAGCAGAAAACACAAGAATCGGCACTTCGGCATCTTGTTAATAGGTTAGTTCCAGAAAATGCACGAATATGACATAAAGTGTGCATAAAACATGTAGATAACATCAATAATGTGGCATGGAACATAAGAAATTATCGATACGTCGGAGACGTATCAGCATCCCCAAGCTTAGTTCCTGCTCGTCCAGGCGGTAAACGATAAACAAAGATAATTTCTGGAGTGACATGCCATCATAACCTTGATCATACTATTTGTAAAGCATATGTAGTGAATGCAGCGATCAAAACAATGTATATGACATGAGTAAACAAGTGAATCATATAGCAAAGACTTTTCATGAATAGTACTTCAAGACAAGCATCAATAAGTCTTGCATAAGAGTTAACTCATAAAGCAATAATTCATAGTAGAGGCATTGAAGCAACACAAAGGAAGATGAAGTTTCAGCGGTTGCTTTCAACTTGTAACATGTATATCTCATGGATATTATCAACATAGAGTAATATAATAAGTGCAATATGCAAGTATGTAGGAATCAATGCACAGTTCACACAAGTGTTTGCTTCTTGAGATGGAGAGAGATAGGTGAACTGACTCAACATAAAAGTAAAAGAAAGGTCCTTCGAAGAGGAAAAGCATCGATTGCTATATTTGTGCTAGAGCTTTGATTTTGAAAACAAGAGACAATTTTGTCAACGGTAGTAATAAAGCATATGTATCATGTAAATTATATCTTACAAGTTGCAAGCCTCATGCATAGTATACTAATAGTGCCCGCACCTTGTCCTAATTAGCTTGGACTACCGGGATCATCACAATGCACATGTTTTAACCAAGTGTCACAAAGGGGTACCTCTATGCCGCCTGTACAAAGGTCTAAGGAGAAAGCTCGCATCGGATTTCTCGCTATTGATTATTCTCAACTTAGACATCCATACCGGGACAACATAGACAACAGATAATGGACTCCTCTTTTATGCATAAGCATGTAACAACAATTAATTTTCTCATTTGAGATTGAGGATATTGTCCAAAACTGAAACTTCCACCATGGATCATGGCTTTAGTTAGCGGCCCAATGTTCTTCTCTAACAATATGCATGCTCTAACCATAAGGTGGTAGATCGCCCTTACTTCAGATAAGACGAACATGCATAGCAACTCACATGATATTCAATAAAGAGTAGTTGATGGCGTCCCCAGTGAACATGGTTATCGCACAACAAGCAACTTAATAAGAGATAAAGTGCATAAGTACATATTCAATACCACAATAGTTTTTAAGCTATTTGTCCCATGAGCTATATATTGTAAAGGTGGAGAATGGAAATTTAAAGGTAGCACTCAAGCAATTTACTTTGGAATGGCAGAGAAATACCATGTAGTAGGTAGGTATGGTGGACACAAATGGCATAGTGGTTGGCTCAAGTATTTTGGATGCATGAGAAGTATTCCCTCTCGATACAAGGTTTAGGCTAGCAAGGCTATTTGAAACAAACACAAGGATGAAGCGGTGCAGCAAAACTTACATAAAAGACATATTGAAAACATTATAAGACTCTACACCGTCTTCCTTGTTGTTCAAACTCAATACTAAAAATTATCTAGACCTTAGAGAAACCAAATATGCAAACCAAATTTTAGCATGCTCTATGTATTTCTTCATTAATGGGTGCAAATTATATGATGCAAGAGCTTAAACATGAGCACAACAATTGCCAAGTATCACATTATCCAAGACATTATAGCAAATTACTACATGTATCATTTTCCAATTCCAACCATATAACAATTTAACGAAGAAGAAACTTCGCCATGAATATTATGAGTAGAGCCTAAGGACATACTTGTCCATATGCTACAGCGGAGCGTGTCTCTCTCCCACAAAGTGAATGATAGGATCCATTTTATTCAAACAAAACAAAAACAAAAACAAACCGACGCTCCAAGAAAAGCACATAAGATGTGATGGAATAAAAATATAGTTTCTGGGGAGGAACCTGATAATGTTGTCGATGAAGAAGGGGATGCCTTGGGCATCCCCAAGCTTAGACGCTTGAGTCTTCTTGATATATGCAGGGGTGAACCACCGGGGCATCCCCAAGCTTAGAGCTTTCACTCTCCTTGATCATGTTGTATCATCTCCCTCTCTTGATCCTTGAAAACTTCCTCCACACCAAACTTAGAACAACTCATTAGAGGGTTAGTGCACAATCAAAATATACATGTTCAGAGGTGACATGATCATTCTTAACACTTCTGGACATTCCACAAAGCTACTGAAAGTCAATGGAATCGAAATATCCATCGAACATAACAAAACTGGCAATGCGAAATAAAAGGCAGAATCTGTCAAAAACAGAACAGTTCGTATTGACGAATTTTATTGAGGCACCAGACTTGCTCAAATGAAAATGCTAAAATTTAATGAAAGTTGCGTACATATCTGAGGATCACTCACGTAAATTGGCATAATTTTCTGAGTTACCTACAGAGAATTTTGCCCAGATTCGTGACAGCAAAGAAATCTGTTTCTGCGCAGTAATCCAAATCTAGTATGAACTTTACTATCAACGACTTTACTTGGCACAACAAAACACTAAACTAAGATAAGGAGAGGTTGCTACAGTAGTAAACAACTTCCAAGACACAAAATAAAAACAAAGTACTGTAGTAAAAACATGGGTTGTCTCCCATAAGCGCTTTTCTTTAACGCCTTTCAGCTAGGCGCAGAAAGTGGGTATCAAGTATTATCAAAGGGTGGTGCATCGTTATCATGAGCTCCCCCATCCGTAGTGGTACTAAGGGCTTTTTCAATTTTAGGCCTATAATAATACTTCTTTGGTTTAGGCACTTTAGAGACATACATAAACTTTTGCTCCTTACCCACATAAGCTTTCTCCTTATATTTAAGAGAAGAAAATGTTGAACCCAAGGTCCCCATAGCTTTTTCAAGTTCGTCAATCCTATTGATTTGATCATCATGGACAGCACAAGTTCCTAGGACACTAATTCTTTCATCAATTCCTCCTAAGGATTTATCGAGTTCATCAGTTTTATCAAGTAACATTTCCAGTTTAGTTTCAATACTTGGAAATTTTTTCTCTATGGTTTCCAATTTTTTCATAATATCTTCAAGAGAGATTTCAGTTTTAACTTCATCAACTGGGGGTATTCCAAATAGGCTCTCAATAATGCAGCTAGCTTCTAATGCAGGAGTACTTAGGAAGTTACCTTTTGCGAGACTATCAAGAACATACCTATTCCAGCTAGAGATAACAACATAAAAATTCCTGAGTAGGATAGTGGTGGAGTGTTTCTTAATGCACCTATTATGGGCATCACTAATTCTATACCAAGCATCTCTTAAACATTCTCCCCCTCGTTGCTTAAACGTACGAACTTCAACTTCAGGATTACTCATTTTAGCAGTAGTAAATAAAGCAAACTAGATAAAGTAAATGCAAGTAACTAATTTTTTTGTGTTTTTGATATAGCAAACAAGATAGCAAATAAAGTAAAACTAGCAACTAATTTTTTTGTATTTTGATTTAGTGCAGCAAACAAAGTAGTAAATAAAACTAAGCAAGACAAAAACAAAGTAAAGAGATTGGGATGTGGAGACTCCCCTTGCAGCGTGTCTTGATGTCCCCGGCAACGGCGCCAGAAAAATTGCTTGATGGCGTGTACAGCACACGTCCGTTGGGAACCCCAAGAGGAAGGTGTGATGCGTACAGCGGCAAGTTTTCCCTCAGTATGAAACCAAGGTTTATCGAACCAGTAGGAGCCAAGAAGCACGTTGAAGGTTGATGGCGGCGAGATGTAGTGCGGCGCAACACCAGGGATTCCGGCGCCAACGTGGAACCTGCACAACACAAACCAAGTACTTTGCCCCAACGTAACAGTGAGGTTGTCAATCTCACCGGCTTGTTGTAACAAAGGATTAGATGTATAGTGTGGATGATGATTGTTTGCAGAAAACAGTAGAACAGTATTGCAGTAGATTGTATTTCAGTATAGAGAATTGGACCGGGGTCCACAGTTCACTAGAGGTGTCTCTCCCATAAGATAAACAGCATGTTGGGTGAACAAATTACAGTTGGGCAATTGACAAATAAAGAGGGCATGACCATGCACATACATATTATGATGAGTATAGTGAGATTTAATTGGGCATTACGACAAAGTACATAGACCGCTATCCAGCATGCATCTATGCCTAAAAAGTCCACCTTCAGGTTATCATCCGAACCCCTCCAGTATTAAGTTGCTAACAACAGACAATTGCATTAAGTATTGCGCGTAATGTAATCAGTAACTACATCCTCGAACATAGCACCAATGTTTTATCCCTAGTGGCAACAGCACATCCATAATCTTAGAGGTTCTTGTCACTCCTCCAGATTCACGGAGACATGAACCCACTATCGAGCATAAATACTCCCTCTTGGAGTTACTAGCATCAACTTGGCCAGAGCATCTACTAATAACGGAGAGCATGCAAGATCATAAACAACACATAGACATGAATTGATAATCAACATAACATAGTATTCTCTATTCATCGGATCCCAACAAACGCAACATATAGAATTACAGATAGATGATCTTGATCATGTTCGGCAGCTCACAAGACCCGACAATTAAGCACAATGGGGAGAAGACAACCATCTAGCTACTGCTATGGACCCATAGTCCAGGGGTAGACTACTCACACATCACTCCGGAGGCAACCATGGCGGCGTAGAGTCCTCCGGGAGATGATTCCCCTCTCCAGCAGGTTGCCGGAGGCGATCTCCTGAATCCCCCGAGATGGTATTGGCGGCGGTGGCGTCTCTGGAAGGTTTTCCGTATCGTGGCTCTCGGTACTGGGGGTTTCGCGACGGAGGCTATTTGTAGGCGGAAGGGCAGGTCAGGGGGCCACACGAGGGGCCCACACTATAGGTCGGCGAGGCCAGGGCTTGGGCCGCGCCGCCCTATAGTTTGGCCACCTCGTGGCCCCACTTCGTCTCCTCTTCGGTCTTCTGGAAGCTTCGTGGCAAAATAGGACCCTGGGCGTTGATTTCGTCCAATTCCGAGAATATTTCTTTACTAGGATTTCTGAAACCAAAAACAGCAGAAAACAGCAACTGGCACTTCGGCATCTTGATAATAGGTTAGTTCCAGAAAATGCACGAATATGACATAAAGTGTGCATAAAACATGTAGATAACATCAATAATGTGGCATGGAACATAAGAAATTATCGATACGTCGGAGACGTATCAGATGTCATCGCACCAAGCTTCGAAGTTGAAGAGGATAATGGAGTCCCTAATGCTTCATCCTTTCCATGTTATGACTTTTTGCGCAATGCAGGGCTGCTCGATGATTTATTGGTCCTCATCAATAATGTGGGCTTATCCACCTATATGGAAGATGAGAGGGATCAATACTACATGCTAACTAAAATCTTTGTTGAAAGCTTTCAGTTCAACAACAAGCACTATCAACCATCAGTTACATTCAGGATTTATGATAATCCTATTACTATGAAGTTGAAGGATTTTTGTACTGCATTGGATATTGCCCCTGTAGGTACCGCGAAGAAGATTGAGAATAATCCCAAGGCTTTGCTGGAGCTCTACCGAGAAGTTACCAATGATGATAGTCGCACCATTCAGCGCGGCAAGATAAGAAACATTCAACTCCCTGCCATTAGATATTTCGCTTACTATCTTGCTACTAGCATTCTTGGTAGGGAGAACACTAGCAATATTTCTAGCTACCATCTTGCTTTCTTAGTTGCTCCACTTACTGGAAAGACACCTTATCATCTTGGTGCTCTTGTTGCTAGTCGTTTGTCTAACAAGGGGCCTATTTTTGGAGGAATTGTTGCCTGACGTATTTTGGCATATCTAGATCTTCCTCTTGACCCTACTGATGTGAAATTAACTCCTATAAGGCTTGATATTGCTGCTATGAAGAGTCACCAATTTGTTACAAATGACTCTAGTTTAGATAATATTGTCTATAAAATGTTGTTTATTGACGGGGATGAGAGGGAAATCCCTTTGCCGCAAACAGTTTTGTTCGATATTCACAGGAAACCATGGTCGCGCTCTAAGGAGGAGGTGGATGAGCAGCTGAGGATACATGGCTTCCACCAGCAGCACGACTCTGAGGACGCCGAGCCCTCCTACGGATACACGGTCACGTATCCTGGTGCATCTTCCAGCACATACCCAGAATAGGATCCATCTTCGTCGTACTACGGAGGTGCCACTTCATGGGCACCATGGGATTGATCTCCACTTAGGCCAAAAGCCTAAGCTTGGGGGAGGTATACCGGCATCACTCATTCATTGCATATTATAATTGCTGGATACTTGTACATACTTGTTTAGCTTCTTAAAGTGGTTTTCTAATAAGAGGGAAATGATATCTGGGGAAGTGCTGATTGAAAACAGATTCTGGACTGATACCAAAAAAATTCTCAAAAATAGCCAGAACGTTATTTTGCGAAGCCAATTTTTGTGCATGTTCCCCAGGTTATTATCTAACTTTAATTAGTTGAACACTTTTCGAGCTGAGCAGCGGAAGAATTTCTTAAAAATCGATTACTGTACTGCTGTCAAGTTTGACGAATTTCTGCTGCTTTGTGTTTATGTGACTCTTTTAGTTTTCATTTTCTTGTTTTTGCTTTGTTTCTTTCCTAAAACACAAAAAGAGAAAAAATATTTCTGTTGTTTCTCTTTACCATTTGTTTATTTTGGTTTCTTGCTCTTATTTTGCTTTATTTTCTATCATTGGTTTGCTATAAGAAAATCCAAAAAGATTTTGCTTTGCTTGCTTATTTTCTTTTGTTCTTGTTTCCAATCCAAAAACACCAAAAATATTTGTTGTTCTTCTTTGGTTTTGTAAAAGTTCATTATGGAGTTCAGTGGTCTTCGGTGGCTGGAGCTTGGTTTTCATTCCATATTATTCAAGCTACACAAGTGAAAGGCAATAATGATGATCTACGACAATTCGAATGTGGGGAGAGGCTGGTATGAACTCTATTTGTTTTCATTTTTGTACATATACTCATCCATGTGAGCATGCTTAGTTGGTTCATGTGAGGTATATGTCATTTAAGAAATTCTAGTAGTTCATGATCTCTCATGTTTAGCTCCAGTTCATTAATATGAGTAGCATGTCATAGATATTTGCTTGTATTGTTTTATTCATAAATAGGTATGACATTGTGGTATCCTCCTCTGAATAATTCACTTGAATCGACTTGGCACATGCTCACGCATGCATATGACTGAACAAAAGTCAATTAAGCCTCAATGATTTACTTTGCCTCAGAGTTCTTGTATCACTTTTATGCCTCCGTTAATTTATTTTGCCGCAAGCATGATTATGACAGTTACTGCTCTCTTGATTGTCGCTTCCCAGTCTATTGCTAGCCTTCACTTGTACTGAGCGGGAACGCTGCTCGTGCTTCCAAACCCCTGAAAACCAAGTTATTCCAAAGTGTCCATCATAAATACCTATACATGGCATTTCAAACCATTCCAAGTAAATTCTCATGCGCTACCTTTAAACCTTCAAAATGCTTCTCAATTTGTGTCGATGTTTTATAGCTCATGAGGAAGTATGTGGTGTTTATCTTTCAACCTTGTCATTTACTCTTGACAGACTTTCATAATGGACTAGTGGCACATCCTCTTATCCAATAATTTTGCAAAAAGAGCTGGCAACGGGGTTCCCAGCCCCAATTAATTAACTTTCATTAATAATTTTCTTCACATGTTTTGCCCTGATTCATCAGTAAGCAACTTAATTTTGAAAATAGACACTCCTCCATGGTATGAGAATGTTGGAAGGCACCCAAGGATTCGGTTAGCCATGGCTTGTGTAAGCAAAGGTTGGGGGGAGTGTCACCCATAATAAAACTAAAATACGTGTGTAAACAAAAGAGAAGAGGGATGATCTACCTTGCTGGTAGAGATAACATCCTTCATGGGAGCCGCTCTTGAAAGTCTGGTTGACGAGGTAGTTGGAGTACCCATTACCATTCGTTGACAACAACAAACACCTCTCAAAATAATTTTACCCCTGTTTTAAAAATGAAAAGCTCTAGCGCATGATAATCCCTGCTTCCCTCTGCGAAGGGTCAATCTTTTACTTTTATGTTGAGTCACCATCCTTTCTTTGAGCACTTTCTTGAGAGCACAACTGTCATTCTTAGTATAATATGCTTGTCCCAAAATGTGATTAACTGTGGTATAACTTTGATGCTTTTATCTTTGACAATCTCTACTTCTAGTCTTTCCATGGACTTCAAAGGTGCCCGAGCATTTATGTTTTGCTGTACAAATACGGGCAAGCGAGATACCACTTTATCATATCCTTTTATGAACATTGCAATCCTGCTGGTAGACATGATTCATGATGCTTATTATTGATTTGTTGGTACCTTTTCCATGATTGACATAGCTATTAGATGACTTTATTTGCATGTATCTTATTATGAATTGCCTAAGTAATTGTCCATATCATGAGAATATTTACATCATATGAACAAATGTGTTCGTGAAAGTTCTTTTATCGCACTCAGTTGTTAACTGAATTGCTTGAGGACAAGCAATAAGCTAAGCTTGGGGGGAGTTGATACGTCCGAAACGTATCTACTTTCCCGAACACTTTTGCTATTGTTTTGCCTCTAATTTGTGTATTTTGGATACAACTAACACGGACTAACGCTGTTTTCAGCAGAATTGCCCTGGTGTCTCGTTTTTGTGCAGAAACTCAACTTTCAGGAAAAACCCCGGGATTAATGTCGAAGGGCCTATTTTCCCAGAAAACTCACGGAGCCAGAAGACTAGAAGGTGGGGGGCCACGAGGCGCCAACCCCATAAGGCGGCGCGGTGGGCCCCTGGGCTGCGCCGCCCTATGGTGGCGACGCCTCGGGCGGCCCCAGGTGCTCCCCTCTGGAGTACTTAAGGTCTTCGACCTAAAAACGCACGGGGGTAATACGAAATCGTGAGAAGACATCCAGAACACCGCCGCCATCGCGAAACTCCGTCTCGGGACCAGAAACTCCGTTCTGGCACTCCGCAGGGACGGGGAATTGGAGGAGATCATCGCCATCATCACCACCTACGCCTCTCCATTGACCAGCCATGTTTCCCCATACATGTGTGACTAATTCCCCCGCTGTAGGCTGAAGGGGATGGTAGGGATTGGATGAGATTGGTCATGTAATAGCATAAGATTGTTAGGGCATAGTGCCTAGTGTCCGTAATTGATACTTTGATGATATTGTTGCAACTTGTTATGCTTAATGCTTGTCACTAGGGCCCGAGTGCCATGATCTCAGATCTGAACATGTTATTGTTTCATGATGATATTCATTGTTTTATGATCTTACCTGCAAGTTGTATACACATGTCGCTGTTCGGAACCCGAGGCCTCAAAGTGACAGAAATTGGGACAACCGGAGGGGAAGGCGGTGATGTGAGGATCACATGTGTTCACGGAGTGTTAATGCTTTGCTCCGGTGCTCTATTAAAAGGAGTACCTTAATTTCCAGTAGATTCCCTAGAGGCCCGGCAGCCACCGGCTGGTAGGAAAAAAGATGTTGTGCAAGTTTCTCATTGCGAGCACGTACGACTAAATATGGAACACATGCCTATGGATTGTTTAGTACTTGGATATTGTTTTATCACTATCTGCAAATGCCCTACTTTGATTGTTACATGAGTTTCTCTCATCCATGCAACGCCCGTTCATCCATCCCTGTGCCTACAGTATTTTAATCCTGCTGTTTACTATAATCACTACTGCTGTCTTTGTTACACTGCTGCTGATATTTCACTACTGCTACTGCTATAAAACTGTTACTACTGATAAACTCTTGCGAGCAAGTCTGTTTCCAGGTGCAGCTAAATTGACAACTCCGCTGTTAAGCCTTACAAATATTCTTTGCCTCCCCTTGTGCCGAATCAATAAATTGGGTTTTACTTCCCGCGAAGACTGTTGCGATCCCCTATACTTGTGGGTCATCACGTATCCAAACCTTGTTAGATTAATGTTGAGATAAAATAAAATATAATGATGCCATTATATTTTTGTGGATTATGCTTTCGAGATTACCGCTTTTACACTAAATAGAGCGTCATCATAATCCGTTGAAATAATACCATACGAGTTATGACATGGGTATAAACCCTAATAGTCCTTTCTTAAATTTCGTTATGTGTAGCATAAGTAAATGAGTTTACAACCAAAATCAGATGAATGTCTTTGTTGGTTATCCCAGAGAACAAATTGGGAATTCTTTCCACTATGAATTCAATGACAAAAGTGTTTGTTGATGTTTCTTGCTTATTTCCAGAAAATTGTTTCTCACGAAATATTTGAGTGGGGGGACAATGGAACTCGATAAGGTTGATGAAGCTGAGCATAATGAGCAGAGTAGCGCGGCATCGGAAATGGTTCTGAAAGATGCCACGACACTCATGGCTCCCATGTCTACAAAGTGTTAAGCCATGGGGATCAAAATATCTATTGAACCTTGCAGTCATTGTTTACTTTGTGATCAAATAAATGATTTGTGGATAAAGAATTGATTTTGAACAATGATAAGCTAACTACATACAAATAAGCTATGATGGGCTATGACTCCATTAAAATGGCTAAGTGCCATGAAATCTAAGATAGTAACTATAATCAAGCTTGGAGCTTGGTAAACCTTCTGAAGGAATAAATACTATTTGAAAGTAAATGGATCTATAAAATTAATGGACATGGATGTAATATCCTTGAAGAAGCTCGACTTGTCGAAAGGTTGTTTACGACAAAGTTCAAAGAGTTGACTGCAATAAGATTAGATCTTCCATAGCGATGCTTATAGTCTATGCAAATTATTATAGTAATTGCTACATATTTCTTTTATGAGATATGTTAGTAGGATGGCAGAAACACATTCCTTAGCAGAAGTGTATATTAAAGTTGTATATAAGATACAACCGAGAGTTTTGCTAGTCTGTAGAATACTAGACAGCTATACAAACTTCACTGAATGAAGTGAGTATCACGGAGTTGGAATTTTCACCGGGTGAAATAATCAAAGAGTTTTGATTTTATCGGAAATGATGAAGATGCTTGCATTTGCAAGAAATTAAGTGGGAGCGCTGAGACATATTTGTAATACTTTATGTAGATGACATATCGTTGATTAGAAATTATGTAATTGTACTTGATGTGATTAAAAGGTTTCATTGAAAATTAACTTCAATGAAAGGATATGGACTAAGAACATATTTAGCGTCAAGATCTATGAAGATAGATTGTAGCGCATATTAAGTTTAAGTCAAAGTACATAGAATAAATATTGAAGTAGTTCAATATGAAAACGTCAAGAAGGTGCTCTTTTCCATGTGGAGGTTTAACAAAACTTGATTGTATTTGACACTCAATGAGTAAAAACACATGAGTGATTTTAGATCATGAATAATATGTACACAATCAGATGTCCTGTGCTCTAAAATGTTACGAGCATATACCAGAATGATTCATGTGATGATCATTGGACAACAGTAAGAATATCCCTGAATGCTTTCAAAGAGCCGAGGATATATATAGTTTTGTATGGAGTAATGACAAACATACCAATGTAAGGTGTTGCACCTATATTAGTTTGGTCACATATAAATATGAATTTTAATCTCAATTAGGCTAAACTGTTCATTAAAAGGTAGCACAATGGGCTAGAAGAAGTCTATGCTAGATTTAGACGAGTTCTAAATATTGTGACGGATTCTACAAACCAAGGAACAGTATATCATTGTTTTGACAATGACTGAGGGTGTTTGAGTCAAGGAGTTCTTCTAGAACTTGTTGTAGTTCCGGTAGTGTCAGAACTATGAAACTATATTGATATTGGTAACATATTTCAGACCGCGGAATTAAGGTTCCACTAGAATACCACACATATACGATTAATGCCGACTCATTTGAAAAATGAGTGATGCAAATGAAGTGCAAAAATACATACATTTCTGGGCGTGTCAGATTCGTTGACTGAACTCTAGTGCAAGTGGTAGACTATTGGAGATATGCCCAAGAGGCAATAATAAAGTGGTTATTGTTATATCTTAGTGTTCATGATAAATGTTTACATCTCATGCTATAATTGTATTAACCGGAAACATTAATACTTGTATGTTTTGTAAACATAAAAGAGTCCCTAGTAAGTCTCTGGTTAAATTAGCTTGTTGATTAATAGATGATCATAGTTTCATGATCATGAACATTCAATGTTATTAATAATAAGATCATATCATTAGGTGAATGATGTGATGGACACACACCCATAGTAAGCATAGCATATGATCAAGTCATTAAGTTTGTTTTGCTACAAGCTTTAAGATACATAGTAACATAATCCTTCGACCATGAGATCATGTTAATCACCTACACCAGATGGATGGTTTGATGATATCAAACACTACTTCGTAAATGGGTGGTTATAAAGGTGGCATTAAGTATTCGAAAAGTATGGGTTGAAGCGCATAGATCAAGGGTGGAATTTGTCCATCTAAATGACAAATAGATATACGTACTCTGGGCCCGGTGGAATGTCATCCAATTATCTTGGAAGCATGTGACTAGGTCACGAGGGATGTCATTTCACGGTATGAGTAAAGAGTACTTATCGGTAACGAGGTTGAACTAGGTATAGAGATACCGATGATCGTACCTCAGATAAGTAAAATATCGCGCGACAAAGGGAACCGGTATCGTATGTTAATGGTTCTTTCGATCACGAAGTCATCGTTGAATATGTGGGATCCATTATGGATCTCTAGGTCCCGCTATTGTTTATTGATCGGAGAAGTGTCTCAATCATGTCTGCATAGTTCGCGAACCGTAGGGTGACACACTTAAGGTTCGATGTTGTTTAAGTAGATATGGAACATGAGATGGAGACCGAATATTGTTCGGAGTCTCGGATGGGGTCCAGGACATCAGGAGGAGGTTCGGAATGGTCCGGAGAATAAGATTCTTATATAGGAAGGCATTTTCTGGGGTTCGAAAATAGTTCGGTGTTTTCACCAGAGCTTCTAGAAGGTTCTAGAAAGATTGGAAGGGCTTGTTATATTATGGAAGATTTCGGAAGTGTCCGAAACGACCCGGGCTGTCTAATGAAGTCCGGAGGGTTCCATAATAGGTGTATCCACGTTTTCCATAAGGGTTAAGAAGTTTCCCGTAAGTTAAATTCGGATTTGGCAAAAGAGTCCTAGTTCTAGTAGGTTTCGGCTCACAGAAACCTACCGGAACTCTCCCAAACTTTGGGGAAGGTCTTGGACGACCCAATGACCTTTTCCACCTATAAAAAGAGGGCAAGGGGAGCCCCAAGGGCAGCAAAATTCACAGCCCAAGCCCCCTCTCCCCAAACCCTAGCCGACCCCTTCCTCCACCTCCCTCTTACACGGCTACGACGGAGCCCTGAAGGATTTCTCCACCACTACCGCCACCACGCCATCGTGCTGCCGGGATTCCGAGGAGGATCTACTACTTCCGCTGCCCGCTGGAATGGAAAGAAGGACGTCTTCATCAACACCGTATGTGTGACCGAGTGCGGAGGTACTACCCGATTGCGACACCGTCGGGATCTTCTAATCGCTCCTGAGAGCGGTGATACGTCCCAAACGTATCTATAATTTTTGATACTCCATGCTTGTTTTGTTACAATTCTTATATGTTTTATCTGCACTTTTCTACACTTTTTAGCATTTTTTGGGACTAACCTATTAATGCAGAGCCGCAGTGCCAGTTCCTATTTTCTGCTGTTTTTGTGTTTCAGAAAAGTTATACATGAAAGTTTCTCAGAATTGGACGAAACAAAAGCCCAGAGTCTTATTTTTCCGGGACGAAGACGGAGCCAAAAGGACACGCGCAGGAGATCTACCACGTGGCAGTACATAGGGCAGGTGCGGCCCCACCCTTGGTCGCGCCTGGCCCATGTACTGGTGCCTCGTTGCCTCGTTTGCTCCGCCCTTCCGCCTATTTATTCCTCATATCGGGAAAACCCCAGAGACCAGAGCCTCCACGAAAAGTTCCGACGCCGTCGTCAACCGAAACCCTAGTTTGGGAGGGTTCTGCAGTCCAACCCGGCACACTTCCGGAGAGGGAAATCACTGCCAGAGGCCTCTACATCGCCATGTCTTCATCCGAGGTGATGCGTGAGTAGTCCTCCACGGGACCATGGGTCCATAGCAGTAGCTAGATGGTTGTCCTCTCCTTGTTGTGCTTGTTGTAGATCTTGTGAGCTACCTAACATGATCAAGATCATCTATTTGTAATTGCTACATGTTGGTTTGATGTGGATCCGATTTATAGAGTGATTGCTTTGGTTGAGATTATGTATTATGTTATTATGATCTTGCATGCTCTCCGTTTCTAGTAGATGCTCTGGCCAAGTAGATGCTAGCGACTCCAAGAGGGAGTATTTATGCTCGATAGTGGGTTCATGCCTCTATTTAACCATGGGAAGTGACCTTGTTTTCTACTGTTGTAGATGTGTTGTTGCTACTAGGGAGAAAACAACGGTGTTCTATTCAAGGGTAGTTTCATCGTTTACTTTACACACATTGCTTAAAGTGATAGTCCGTTGCTTGCAACTTAATACTGGAGGGTGTCGCGGATGCAATCCTGAAGGTGGATTATTAGTCATAGATGCAGTTGGATTACAATCTATCTATATTGTTGTAATGCCCGCATACTTTCATAGCATGTATTCTGCACCAACCATTAGCGTAGAATCTCTGTTTGTCAATTGCCCATCTGTAATTTGTTTACCCAGCATATTTATTATTGGGGAGGCGCCTCTAGTGAACTGTGGACCCGGTCCTTCATCTTTTAATTGCAATCTTCTACATCATTTTTCTGTTCTGTTCTCTGCAAACAATTCTTCTTCCACACGGTTCATTTAATCTTTTGTTTTCATCAAAACCAGTGAGCTTGACAACCTCGCTGAAAGTTGGGGACAAAGTACTTGGTTGTTTGTGTGCAGGTCTCCACGTTGCTGCTGACACCGGTAGTGCGCCCTGCAACGAGTTGGTTCGCAACAACTCGGGAGAGAACGTTTTTCTCCTACTGGTCGATAAGCATTGGTTTCTTACTGAGGGAAAACTTCCAACTGTGCTCATCATACCTTCCTCTTGGGGTTTCACTCGACGTTGCGCATAAATTCTCCTTCATCAACTCCGCGCTCAGTAAAGACTTTTTCTGGCGCCGTTGCCGGGGAGAAAAGCATCTCTTCGGCGAGGGGAGTCTCTCACTCTCAACTCTTTTATTTTGTTATTGTTTTGCTTCCATATTTTATTTTTATCTTTTTTGCATTTTATATCGAAAATCCCAAAAAATTAGTATAGCTTTTATTTCTGTTCCTTGCATTATTTTTATTAAATGGATACTCCTGAAAATACTAACTTGTGTGATTTTACTAGCACCAACAACAATGATTTTATTTGCACACCCATTGCTCCACCTGCTCCTGAAGCAGCTTTTTATGAGATTAAGCCTGCCTTGTTCAACCTTGTTATGAAAGAGCAATTTTCTGCTGTTAGTACTGATGATGCTGCTTCTCACCTCAACAATTTTGTTGAGCTATGTGAGATGCAAAAATATAAGGATGTAGATGGTGATATTATTAAGTTGAAATTGTTTCCTTTCTCATTAAGAGGTAGAGCTAAGGAGTGGTTGCTATCTTTGCCTAGAAATAGTATTGATTCTTGGGTTAAATGCAAGATGCTTTTATTAGAAAATATTATGCTCCTGTTAAAATTATATCTTTGAGAAGTGATATTATGAAGTTTGGACAATTTGATACTGAGCATGTTGCCCAAGCTTGGGAAAGAATGAAATCTTTGGTTAAAAGTTGTCCCACTCATGGACTGACTACTTGGATGATTATTCAAACCTTCTATGCAGGACTAAATTTTTCTTCAAGGAACTTATTGGATTCAGCTGCTGGAGACACTTTTATGTCTATGATCCTTGGGGCGGCTACAAAACTTCTGGACGGTATGATGGTAAATTATTCGGAGTGGCATACCGAGAGAGCTCCACAAGGTAAAAAGGTAAATTCTGTTGAGGAAACTTCTACTTTGAGTGATAAGATTGATGTTATTATGTCTATGCTTGCAAATAATAATGCTCCTATGGATCCAAACAATGTTCCTTTTGCCTCTTTGGTTGCTCAAGAAGAAAATGTAGATGTGAATTTTATTAAGAGCAGCAGTTTTAATAATAATGCCTATAGGAATAATTTTGGTAGCAATAATTATAGGCCGTATCCTCCCAACAATGGAAGTGGTTTTAGTAACTCTTATGGTAATTCTTATAACAGCAATAGGAGTGCTCCCTCTGAACTTGAGGGTATGCTCAAAGATTTTATTAGTAAACAAACTGCTTTTAATAAATCCGTGGAGGAAAAGTTTAGCAAAATAGATGCTCTTCTTTCTAAAGTGGATAGCCTTGCTCTTGGTGTTGATCTTCTTAAATTAAAGGTTCTTCCTCATGATAATACTGAGAATACAAGTTTTTCTCAAGCAAATGCTATTCAAGTTAGAATTGATGCCAATATGAGGTTGTTAGCTGAATTGCATGCTAGGTGGGAAAGAGAAGATGAGATGGCTAGAGAAAATAATTTAGCCAAGGTTTACACAATCACCACCAATAGTAATACTGAACCTTTGAATGCTAGTAAACCACCTACTACTACTAGCATAATCGAAAATGTAGGAAAAGTCCCCACTCCACATAGAAAAGTGTATAAACCCATTAAAATTGTTCCCGACAAGTGTGCCAAAATTTCCTTTTATTTTTGATAGCAATGATTTTGATTTTGAAAGTTGTACCACTACTGAAGTTATAAAGTTCTTGCAAAAGCTCGCTGAAACTCCCGATGCTAGTGAACAAAATGTTGCTCTTACAAAGCATATTGCTAGTGCTATTATGAAAATGAGGGAATAGAAGTTGAAACATGAGGCTTCAATTCCTAAAAAGTTAGAAGATTGTTGGGAACTTATTATTAAGATGAGAGTAGAAGAATTTGATTGTAATGCTTTATGTGATCTTGGTGCAAGTATTTTTGTTATGCCTAAAAGAGTTTATGATATGCTTGACTTGCCACCGTTAGCAAAATGTTATTTGGATGTTTTTATTGTTGATGTTGCTGCAAAGAAACCTTTGGAGAGAGTTGATAATGTTCTTATACAAGTGAATAATAATCATGTCCCCGTTGATTTTGTTTTTTTGAATATTGAATGCAATGCTTCATGCCCTATTATTTTGGGAAGACCGTTTCTTAAAACTGTAGGTGCTATCATTGATATGAGAGATGGAATAATTTCCACTCAAAAGAGGTATGGAACACTTCCCTAGAAAAAGAAAGAAGTCACCTTATGACTCTATTTATAGGACAACTTATGGTGTTGATGAGCCACCTCTTGACAATACTTGATTTGCACCCTTTCTGCGCCTAGCTCAAAGGCGTTAAAGAAAAGCGCTTATGGGAGACAACCCATGTTTTATTTCTGTTATTTTTTCTTTGTTGAGTCTTGGAAGTTATTGCTACTGTAATAACCTTTCCTTTTCGTTTTTGTGCCAAGGGTAGCCTCTAATAGAAAGAAAACAGTGTTTGGGGTATTTGCAATTCCGAAACAGATTCTGTACTGGTCACGAAAACAATTCTCAAAAATCTCCAGACGTTATTTTGAGCTGCAAATTTTTGTGCTTATGACCCAGTATGTTAGCTAACTTTCGTTAGTTTAGAATTTTTCTATTTGAGCAACATAACTATTTCTTTAATTTTGATCTCTTCCTGCTGGTCTGTTTTGAAAGATTTCTGCCATGTTTTGCATTTGCGTCTTATGCTTCGTCTTTTTGAGTTCTTTTGTGAAAAAAGAGCTTTGGGAAGAAGTAGCTACAGTAGCATATGTTAAAATGAGTGTTTGATATTTTCCATTACTGAAGCCTTGCTGGTTTGATATATTTTTATTTGCACTAATGTTGCTAATCAATTGTGGTGAGGTTTGTGTGAAGGAAGTTTTCAAGTGTAGGGAGAGAAGAATGATGCAATAAGATGAAGCATGGACAAGAGCTCGAGCTTGGGGATGTACCCTGGACCCCCCAAGAAATATCCAAGAAGTACAAGCGTCAAACCTTGGGCATCCCCTCTTCATCAACAAAAAGCACCAGGTCACTTTTCAACACGCTATATTTTTATTCCTTCATGTGATATATGTTATCCCTGGAGCGTCTTTACTTTTTGATGTTTGTTTACTTTAAATAAAGTTGTATCCCATCATTCATGTTTACTTTGGAGTGAGAAACGCTCCACCGCTTTGCATATTTACTTTGGAGTGAGACACGCTCCGCTGTTTTGCATGTTTATTTTTGGAGTGAGACACGCTCCACTGTTATCCATTTTGCGTTTGAGAGAGACACGCTCCACTTTTATATTCATTTTTGTATCAATATCTCTCTGGACATTTACTTGTTTTTCGTATATGAGAGTTATTTGGTTTCATTTGGTTGGCGTTGGAAGCATGAAAAAAGTTTTATGTGTATGTGATGCAAATGGAAGCATTTTTAGACCGTGGCATAGTTATTTTTGCATATCTTGCTAGATGTTATTCTCATGATGAGATTGTTAATTATGTTTTCATTATGATTAGTCTCAAATACTGAGTGTTTAGTGTGTCATTGAAGGTTTCATGCATTGTTTTTAGCATACAATAGAAAAGCATAATATTGTGGTATATATTCTCCTGCGAATGTTTTATTTGGGTCGATTTGGCACATGTTTTGCAACATGTTATGACTACATTCCAGTCAATTCTTGCCTCTATGATCATTTAGTTTGCAACTTGTGTATCACTTTATGCTTTGATTAATATATTTTATCGCTCTGCATGATTATGGCCATTATGATCTCTTAGTTGGTCGCACCCGGTCTTTTTCTAGCCTCCATTTGTATGAGTAGTTTATTCATGCATCCAACCACCAAAAAATAAATATGCCAAAGTGTCCACCATATCTACCTATATGTGGTATTTCATTGTCATTCCATAGTAGTTTGCTCGTGTGCTACCTTTAAAATATTCAAACACTTCCTCGTTTTGTGACATTGTTTTTAGCTCATGAGGAAGTAAATTAAAATTGTGGTTGTTGTCTTCCATACTAGTTAAGTAACTCAAAGACTCGCGAGATTCATCTTGCTTTTCACATAAAAAAGTATATAAAAAGAAGAGCTGGTTTGACCACAACTTCCAATAGGGGAAGAAAATAGGAAAATTATAAGAAAAGGGCACTCCTCCATGGTTTGTGATTGCTTGGTCGGCTCCCGATGATTCGGTTAGCCATGTTATTTGTAAGCAAAGGTTGGGAGACGTGTCACAATTTTATAAGTAGTATAAATGAAAAGAGGCTTCACCCAAATATTTCGGAACCGCTCTCAAACTTGCTTAGTATGGAAGATGACAATAGCTCTTTTTACTACTCGTTGACATAAACAACCACCTCTCAAAAGTGCATTTTATACTCTTGTTGTTTCAATAAAAATCTCTAGCACATGAGTGATATTACTTGCCTCTCAAAGAGAGACCTTCTTTTACTTTTATGTTGAGTCTCCACCTTCTAGTTTATGCACCACTTATGAGAGCATAGTTATCATTCTTTGTTTTATGTGCATGGTCCCAAGATTTTATTGACTGATTCATAATTATGGTGTTGCTTTTTCAAACTTTTTGTTTCTAGTCATCCTTATAGTCTTTTAAAGGTGTCCAAGCATGTATGTTTTGCTTCCATTGATGGGACAAGCTGAGTGATGTCTACGCACGCTTCTATTCCTGTAGACAGTGTTGGGTCTCCAAGAGCAGAGGTTTGTAGAACAGCAGCAAGTTTCCCTTAAGTGAATCACCCAAGGTTTATCGAACTCAGGGAGGTAGAGGTCAAAGATATCCCTCTCAAGCAACCCTGCAATTAAGATACAAGAAGTCTCTTGTGCCCCCAACACACCTAATACACTTGTCAGGTGTATAGGTGCACTAGTTCGGCAAAGAGATAGTGAAATACAAGTAATATGGATGATTGTAAGTAGTAATTGCAATCTGAAATATAAATGGCAGCAAGCGAACATGTAACAGAACTTGTTGGAAACGGTGTTTCAATGCTTAGAAACAAGGCCTAGCGATCATACTTTCACTAGTGGACACTCTCAACAATGATCACCTAACTGAATAAATAAATGCTACTTTTAAACACTCTCTTGTAGGTTAACAAACACCATTCATTGTGTAGGGCTACAAAAGCACACCTCAAACCGGAGTAAACAAGCTCCACAACTTCCGGAGTTCATATTAAAGTAACCTCTAGAGTGCATAATACACCGTTGCAATTTAGACCGAATACTAACATAGCATACACACTGTCACCAATAGCTATGAAAGGGGGAATATATCACATCAATACTATCATAGTAATAGTTAACTTCATAATCTACAAGAGATTACAATCATAACCTGCGCCAAGTACTACATGATGCACACACTGTGAACTTTACATCATGGAGGAGGAATAGACTACTTTAATAACATCACTAGAGTAGCACATAGATTAATAGTGATACAAAGCTCATGATCTCATAAAGATCACACCATGGGAGAGAGATGAACCACATAGCTACCGGTAGAGCCCTCAGCCTCGGGGGAGAACTACTCCCTCCTCATCATGGGAGACAGCAATGGCGATGAAGATGGTGGTGGTGTCGATGGAGATGACTCCGGGGGCAATTCCCCGTCCCAGCGGCGTGCCGGAACAGAGACTTCTGTCCCCCGAAACTTGTCTTCGCGATGGCGGCGGCTACGGAACTCTTCGTGGAATATCGTCGGTTCTTTAGGGTTTTCAGGGCAGGAGCTTTATATAGGCGAAAGGGCGATGTCGGTGGAGTCCCGAGGGGCCCACCCCATAGGGCGGCGTGCCCCCCTTCTTGGCCGCCCCAACCTATGGTGTGGAGGCCGTGGGCCTCCCCCTGGCTTGCCCTTCTGGCTCCGTGTGTCCCTCAGAAAAATAGGAGGTTTGGCTTTTGTTTCGTCCAATTCCGAGAATATTTCATGTGTAGAATTTCTGAAACCAAAAACAGCATAAAACAGGAACTGGCGCTTCGGCATCTTGTTAATAGGTTAGTACCGGAAAATGCATCAAAATGATATAAAGTGTATATAAAACATGTGAGTATTGTCATAAAAACTAGCATGGAACATAAGAAATTATAGATACGTTTGAGACGTATCAAGCATCCCCAAGCTTAGTTCCTACTCGCCCTCGAGTAGGTAAACGACAAAAAAAAAATTCTAAAGTGACATACTACCAACATGATCTTGATCAATACTATTGTAAAGCATATGAGATGTGAATGAAGTGATTCAATGCAATGGTAAAGATAATGACTAAACAACTGAATCATATAGCAAAGACTTTTCATGAATAGTACTTTCAAGACAAGCATCAATAAGTCTTACATAAGAGTTAACTCATAAAGCAATAGATTCTTAATAGAAGGTTTTGAAGCAACACAAAGGAAGATTTAAGTTTCAGCAGTTGCTTTCAACTTTCAACATGTATATCTCATGGATAATTGTCAACACAAAGTAATATGATGAGTGCAAATAAGCAAGTATGTAAGAATCAATGCACGCAGTTTACACAAGTGTTTGCTTCTAAGATAGAAAGAAGTAGGTAAACTGACTCAACATAATGTAAAAGAAAGGCCCTTCGAAGAGGGAAGCAAGGATTACTCATGTGCTAGAGCTTTTATTTTGAAAACATGGAAACAATTTTGTCAACGGTAGTAATAATTCATATGTGTTATGCATAAAACATCCTATAAGTTGCAAGCCTCATGCATCGAATACCAATAGTGCTCGCACCTTGTCCTAATTAGCTCGGATTTCCATGGATTATCATTGCATTACATATGTTTCTACCAAGTGTCACAAAGGGGTACCTTTATGCCACCCGTACAAAGGTCCAAGGAGATAGATCGCATTTGATTTCTCGTTTTTGATAAATCTCAACTTAAGGACATCCATACCGGGACAACACAGAAAACAGATAATGGACTCCTCTTTAATGCTTAAGCATTCAACAACAGATAATATTATCATAAGAGATTTGTGGATTAATATCCAAGCTGAAACTTCCACCATGATACATGGCTTTGGTTGGCGGCCCAAGGTTCTTCTCTAACAATATGCATACTCAAACCATTCAACTCATGGCAAATCACCCTTACTTCAGACAAGACGAACATGCATAGCAACTCACATGATATTCAACAAAAGTGTAACAGTTGATGGCGTCCCCAGAAACATGGTTACCGCTCAACAAGCAACTTATAAGAAATAAGATACATAAGCGACATATTCTTTACCACAATAGTTTTTAAGCTACTTTCCCATGAGCTATATATTGCAAAGACAAGGAATGAAATTTTAAAGGTAGCACGCAAGCAATTTACTTTGGAATGGCAGAGAAATACCATATAGTAGGTAGTTATGGTGGACACAAATGGCATAAGTTTTGGCTCAAGGTTTTGGATGCACGAGAAGCATTCCCTCTCAGTATAAGGCTTTGGCTAGCAAGGTTGTTTGAAGCAAACACAAGTATGAACCGGTACAGCAAAACTTACATAAGAACATATTGCAAGCATTATAAGACTCTACACTGTCTTCCTTGTTGTTCAAACACTTTTACCAGAAAATATCTAGACTTCAGAGAGACCAAACATGCAAACCAAATTTCAACAAGCTCTACGGTAGTTCTCCACTAATAGGTTCAAACTACATGATGCAAGAGCTTAAACATGACCTATTTGAGAGCTCAAAACAATTGCCAAGTATCAAATTATTCAAGACCATATACCAATTATCACATGAAGCATTTTCTGTTTCCAACCAAATAGCAATAAATGCAGCAGCTTTTAACTTTTGCCATGAACATTAAAAGCAAAACTAAGAACACTAGTGTTCATATGAAAAAGCGGAGTGTGTCTCTCTCCCACACATGGATTGCTAGGATCCGAATTTATTCAGAGAATGAAAATAACAAAACGAAAATAAAACACACAGACGCTCCAAGTAAAGCACATAAGATGTGACGGAATAAAAATATAGTTTCACTAGAGGTGACCTGATAAGTTGTTGATGGAGAAGGGGATGCCTTGGGCATCCCCAAGCTTAGATGCTTGAGTCTTCTTGAAATATGCAGGGATGAACTACGGGGGCATCCCCAAGCTTATACTTTTCAATCTTCTTGATCACATTATATCATTCTCCTCTCTTGACCATTGAAAACTTCTGCCACACCAAACTCGAAGTAGTCTCATTAGAGGGTTAGTGCATAATCAAAAATTCACATGTTCAGCAAGGACACAATCATTCCCAACACTTCTGGACATTACCAAAGGTTACTGAAATTTAATGGAGCAAAGAAATCCACTCAAACACAGTAAAAGAGGCAATGCGAAATAAAAGGCAGAATCTGTCAAAACAGAATAGTCCGTAAAGACGAATTTTTTCGAGGCACTTAACTTGCTCAGATGAAAAAGCTCAAATTGAATTAAAGTTGTCTAAATATCTGAGGATTACTCATGAATTTTTGCAGATTTTTTAGACTCTCCTACAGAGAGATCAACTCAAATTCGTGACAGCTAAAAATCTGTTTCTGCGCAGAAATCCAAATCTAGTATCATCCTTCTATCAAAGACTTTACTTGGCACAACAATGAAATAAAATAAAGATAAGGAGAGGTTGCTACAGTAGTAACAACTTCCAAGACACAACAAAACAGTAGCAAAATAAAAACTTGGGTTATCTCCCAAGAAGTACTTTCTTTATAGCCATTAAGATGGGCTCAGTAATTTTAATGATGCTCACATAAGGATGAGAGTTGAAGCAAAGAGAGCATCAAAAAGCAAGTATGAAACAAATTTAAGCCTAACCCACTTCCTATGAAAAGGAATCTTGTAAATGAACAAGTCATGTAAGCATAACACAAGAAGCATAGAAAGGCAACACAAGTGCAACTTCAAGATTCTCAACATAAAGAGGGGAAACTTAATATTATTAAGATGCATATAACCATGTTTCCCTCTCTCATAATAAATTTCAGTAGCATCATGAACAAACTCAACAATATAACTATCACATAAAGCATTCTTATTCACATGCATATAAGTATCATTACTCTCCACATAAGCATAATCAATTTTATTAGTAATAGTGGGAGTAAAACTATCACAACCATCATTGTAATCATCATAAATTGCAGGCATGGTATAATCATAATAAACTTTATCCTCCATAGTAGGTGGCACCAAAATACCACTATCATTATAATCATCATAAATAGGAGGTAAAGTATCATCAAAGTAAATTTTCTCCTTCATGCTTGGGGGACTAAAAATATCATACTCATCAAAACCAGCTTCCCCAAGCTTAGAATTTTTCATAGCATTACCAACAATGGTGTTCAAAGCATTCATACTAATAACATTGCCATTAGCATGAATATAAAGTTCCATAGGTTTTCTAATTTTCTCTTCAAACACCTCATGTCCTAATTCAATATAAAGTTCATAAAGATCTCTAAATTTGTTGTTGTTTTCCATTAAGCCTAACTAGTGAAATAAAAACAAGAAACAAAAAGATGCAATTGCAGGATCTAAAGGAAATAGCTTCGAGCACTCACACACCTGCAACAGTGCTAGGAAATAGCTTAGTAGTCGGAGGATGTGAATACCTTTTACCTTACCTCCCCGGCAACGGTGCCAGAAAATAGCTTGATGTCTACGCACGCTTCTATTCTTGTAGACAGTGTTGGGCCTCCAAGAGCAGAGGTTTGTAGAACAGCAGCAAGTTTCCCTTAAGTGAATCACCCAAGGTTTATCGAACTCAGGGAGGTAGAGGTCAAAGATATCCCTCTCAAGCAACCCTGCAATTACGATACAAGAAGTCTCTTGTGTCCCCAACACACCTAATACACTTGTCAGATGTATAGGTGCACTAGTTCGGCGAAGAGATAGTGAAATACAAGTAATATGGATGATTGTAAGTAGTAATTGCAATCTGAAATATAAATGGTAGCAAGCGAACATGTAACAGAACTTGTTGGAAACGGTGTTTCAAAGCTTAGAAACAATGCCTAGGGATCATACTTTCACTAGTGGACACTCTCAACAATGATCACATAACTGAATAAATAAATGCTACTTTTAAACACTCTCTTGTTGGATAACAAACACCATTCATTGTGTAGGGCTACAAAAGCACACCTCAAGCCGGAGTAAACAAGCTCCATAACTTCCGGAGTTCATATTAAAGTAACCTCTAGAGTGCATAATAGACCGTTGCAATTTAGACCGAGTACTAACATAGCATACACACTGTCACCAATAGCTATGAAAGGGGGAATAGATCACATCAATACTATCATAGTAATAGTTAACTTCATAATCTACAAGAGATTACAATCATAACCTACGCCAAGTACTACATGATGCACACACTGTCAACTTTACATCATGGAGGAGGAATAAACTACTTTAATAACATCACTAGAGTAGCACATAGATTAATAGTGATACAAAGCTCATGATCTCATAAAGATCACACCATGGGAGAGAGAGATGAACCACATAGCTACCGGTAGAGCCCTCAGCCTCGGGGGAGAACTACTCCCTCCTCATCATGGGAGACATCAATGGCGATGAAGATGGTGGTGGTGTCGATGGAGATGACTCCGGGGGCAATTCCCCTTCCCGGCGGCGTGCCGGAACAGAGACTTCTGTCCCCCGAAACTTGTCTTCGCGATGGCGGCAGCTACGGAACTCTTCGTGGAATATCGTCGGTTCTTTAGGGTTTTTGGGGCAGGAGCTTTATATAGGCGAAAGGGCGATGTCGGTGGAGTCCCGAGGGGCCCACCCCATAGGGCGGCGCGCCTCCCTTCTTGGCCGCCCCAACCTATGGTGTGGAGGCCGTGGGCCTCCCCCTGGCTTGCCCTTCTGGCTCCGTGTGTCCCTCGGAAAAATAGGAGGTTTGGCTTTTGTTTCGTCCAATTCCAAGAATATTTCATGTGTAGAATTTCTGAAACCAAAAACAGCAGAAAATAGGAACTAGCGCTTCGGCATCTTGTTAATAGGTTAGTACCGGAAAATGCATCAAAATGATATAAAGTGTATATAAAACATGTGAGTATTGTCATAAAAACTAGCATGGAACATAAGAAATTATAGATACGTTTGAGACGTATCACTGAGTACCACTTTATTATGTATCTATGCTATGCTCTTGACAATCACTTTGCTTTCCATGCCGTTATACATTTTCTTTTGTTTGATTACTATTCATGCTTTAGCATGGTTATTAAGTTTCGTTGTTTGATTATATCTATCATGCTTATGTTAGGATTCTATGATTCCAGCTATGTTTGCTTTTACACTTAGATTGATCAAAGTAGTGTGACAACATGTCACCTCAAACATTATTTGTTGTTATCACTTACCTACTCAAGGACGAGCAGGAGTTAATCTTGGGGATGTTGATACATCTCAAATGTATCTATAATTTTTGATGCTCCATGCTTGTTTTGTTACAATTCTTATATGTTTTATGTGCACTTTTCCACACTTTTTAGCATTTTCTGGGACAACCTATTAACGCAGTGCCGCAGTGCCAGTTCCTGTTTTCTGCTTTTGTGTTTCAGAAAAGTTGTACATGAAAGTTTCTCGGAATTGGACGAAACAAAAGCCCAGAGTCTTATTTTTCCGGGACGAAGACGGAGCCGAAAGGACACGCGCAGGAGAGCTGCCACGTGGCAGTACATAGGGTAGGCGTGGCCCCACCCTTGGCCACACCTGGCCCATGTAGTGGCGCCTCGTCGCCTCGTTTGCTCCGCCCTTCCGCCTATTTATTCCTCGTATCGGGAAAACCCCAGAGACCAGAGCCTCCATCCACGAAAAGTTCCGACACCGCCGTCAATTGAAACCATAGTTCGGGAGGGTTCTGCAGTTCATCTCGGCACCCTGCCGGAGAGGGAAATCACCGCCGAAGGCCTGTACATCGCGATGTCTTCATCCGAGGTGATGCGTGAGTAGTCCTCCACGGGACCATGGGTCCATAGCAGTAGCTAGATGGCTGTCCTCTCCTTGTTGTGCTTCATGTATAGATCTTGTGAGCTGCCTAACATGATCAAGATCATCTATTTGTAATTGCTACATGCTGGTTTGATGTGGATCCGATTTATAGAGAGATTTCTTTGGTTGAGATTAAGTATTATGTTATTATGATCTTGCATGCTCTTCGTTTCTAGTAGATGCTCTGGCCAAGTATATGCTAGCGACTCCAAGAGGGAGTATTTATGCTCGATAGTGGGTTCATGCCTCTATTTAACCATGCGAAGTGACCTTGTTCTCTACGGTTGTAGATGTGTTGTTGCTACTAGGGAGAAAACAACGGTGTTTTATTCAAGGGTAGTTTCATCATTTACTTTACACACATTGCTTAAAGCGATAGACCGTTGCTTGCAACTTAATACTGGAGGGTGTCGCGGATGCAATCCTGAAGGTGGATTATTAGTCATAGATGCAGTTGGATTACGATCTATGTATATTGTTGTAATGCCCTCATACTTTCATAGCATGTATTCTGCACCAACCATTAGCGTAGAATCTCTGTTTGTCAATTGCCCATTTGTAATTTGTTTACCCAGCATATTTATTTATTGGGGAGGCGCCTCTAGTGAACTGTGGACCCCGGTCCTTCATCTTTTAATTGCAATCTTCTACAACATTTTTCTGTTCTATTCTCTGCAAACAATTCTTCTTCCACACGGCTCGTTTAATCCTTTGTTTTCAGCAAAACCAGTGATCTTGACAACCTCGCTGAAAGTTGGTGACAAAGTACTTGGTTGTTTGTGTGCAGGTCTCCATGTTGCTGCTGACGCCTCGAGTTGGGTCGCAACACCTCGGGAGAGAACGTTTTTCTCCTACTGGTCGATAAACCTTGGTTTCTTACTGAGGGAAAATTTCCTGTTGTGCTCATCATACCTTCCTCTTGGGGTTCCACTCAACATTGCGCATAAATTCTCCTTCATCAACTCCGCGCTCAGCAAGCGACAAGTGATCGACTACATCATCCACGGGATTTATCTCATTAACGATTAGCGATCTTCGAGGGTATGTCGATTCCATCTCGTTGCTACCATCTATTAGATTAGATCTTGGCTTGTTGTTCGTTCTTGCGGTAGATTTTTTTGTTTTCTATGCTACAAACCCCTACACTAACATCATTGTCCCTTCATATCGTAGGATCACCCAAAGGACACGGAATTCCTGAATGTGCCCATTGCAAACTACGACGAGATGCATGCCATCTTCTCTTTTGGCCTCGGCACTAGCAAGTATGCCATGGGATCCAGTGAGCCCCTGGGCACGGCTACAACTACTCCTTCACCTGAGGATGCTGAAACCCAGGAGTCCGACACGGTCATCCTCGATGGGGCACCTAAGAATGCTGCCGACGCGCCTGACAAGGCGACCGCCGGCAAGAGGAAAAGAGGTGCCTTCGCCGATGACGAGCTGGTGTCCTTCACCAACATGAATGTTGATGTGAAGGACGTTGCACAGACCTTCCGGGACAACAAGCCCACAGATATGCACCCTGACATGTACAATTCGGTCATGTATCGACATGCTTGGCTTCGCCAAGGAGGATCTCATGGCGGCGCTGAGCCACCGCGTCGACCACAAGGCCTAGGGTTGCAACTTTGCCACACCGCGTCCTCTGGCTAAGGAACTACCTTGCCAAGTACCATTACAAGTTGTAGTGGTGCCCTTGAGGGGCTGGTTTATGGAGGTGATGGACTTGATGATGTTGATGATGTACATTTTGGCAGTAGCCAGGGTTGAAAGACATTTGATGCCCCCTTTTGAAACTATGATGAGGTGGTATATACTAACCCCTCAAGTGATGGTGAACTTGCGGTGTTATAATGACACCTATTTTTGTTGTGGTGGTAGGATGACACCATAGTAGTTTAGGATGAACTTGTGATCCACTTTTGGAATGATCATGCATGCCCCTGTTAGTTTATCATTTGTTGTCGATATTTCTGTAGTTCTATTGCTTTGTTATGAATTGGTTCATGGTTGTGATAGATTAATTATTCTTCTTATGTTGTGCTAGTGGTATGTGGTATTCCGTGGAGGGGTTCCAGGAATCTACAGATCATGGAGGATCTTTCAAGATCAAGTCAGTGGGTACTCCAACAACAGCTACAAAGAGTATGAAATATTGAAGGAGGCACAACAAGAGTACCACAACTTCCTGGATCATGAGGCCATGGTAGTTGAAGCCATCAATCAGCTAGTGCCATTAGCACATCTACCGTCGGAGACAGTGCATGCTCTACAAGGAGCACCGGATGTACGTCACAGTCGGGTCAAAGAATACATCATCGTCTTCCTCATCGCTGTGATCATGAGGATCTTGTTTTTCTGAATGGTGTGTGATCGTATGTAACATGCTATGGCATGGTATTCTCACCCTATTTGAAATGTGGCAAGGATATGGAACTATGATTTGTGCAACCAAACAACATATTCGTGTTTTTGTGCGTCCAAGTTGGGTTGGAAGCAGACAACCAAACTATGGAGCCTCACTTTCCTAACTGGTGTAGAAATGGTTGGTCCAAGTGACCAAACAACAGACCAAATCTGGCTTGTTGCTTGTCTGCAATGCGGAGGTTCTTCTCCTAGACGCAGTCCTGCAGAAATCCGGTTCAGGCTACCAAAAGCACCCAAAGCGTCTCAAGTGAACTTGCCAACTCAGACTTCTCCTAAGTGGCTATAGAAAGTGCAATTGCGGTTGAAACAATTTGCAGTTTACACTGAAATGTAATTTTGTTATTTTCTCAAGTGTCTAGGACTTAAGAAAATCTCTGTAAACTGAGACATAGATAAGCCCAGTGTTTAATCACATTTGGTCCAAAAATAGCCTGGTTGCGCCACATAGCATGGCTAGTTTCCAAATATTTTTGAATATGTGAGAATGTTCCTGGACCCTCTCGGTGAAAATAAGAGGTAGGACACAACATTTGATAATTCTATAATAAAATGACTTAGTCATTTCTAGCATAAATTTATATGAACATGGCAACCAAATTTTTATGTGCCTTATTCTAGATAATTTATCCAACATCACGTAACTACGAGGTGCCATAACTAGTTCTAAATTTAGGAAATTTTAGAAGTGATTAAGAGATTGTTTAAGGGTCATTTTAGATCAAAGAAGTCTCAACTCTAGAACACTTAGGCCGCACAAAGCTTTTAGACCGCGCACCTTAGTCTAGTTGGCCTTGCATTGTCCCCCAATGGTTGTGTCCTTCCAATACCACAACATGCCACACCTATTCTTGTCGCAAACATATAAGGTGCCAACATCTACCTTCGACAATCATCAGCTTTTCTCCGCCGCTATAGAAGTTGTTGATGGAAGCAACATGAAGGCTTCCTTCGGGTTGTCCTCATGGCTTTATGGCTCTGCTCTGCGCTACATTGCCCCTAAGATTTTTGAGGCTTATAAGCACAAGAAATTCTCGGTCTGTGATGCCCTCAACCACGCCACACTGATAACTTCAAAATCAACCATATTAAGCAATTCATTCACGATAGATGGTTGCTACCACTAGTGGAAAACGGGGCAATAGGCCCGGTCCATTTGGGCCTTTAGACCCGGTTCCCGAACCGGGACCAACTAGGCGGGACTAAAGGGGGTACCCTTCGGTTCAAAGATAAACCGGGCCTAAAGGCCTCGACACGTGGTGCGGCCAGGGAGCTCGCGGTAGAAGGGCTTTGGTCCCGGTTCGTGGTACGAACCGGGCCTATGTTTCTCTGCCGCGGCAGAGAATTGCTATTTCTCTGCCGCGGCACAGATTTGGGCTGTACCAGCGTTTCTCTGCCGCGGCAGAGAAACAGGGCGTTTCTCTGCCGCGGCAGAGTTTCAGCAATGCATATATATATCATTCAAGAAACCACAAAAAATCGTCATGAATATATATAGACATCGTCAACAGTACACGACATAGTCAACCATCTACACGTAATGCATGCATATTTACAATACAACATGTCCTGAACAAATATCCTCCGCCGTCACGATCTTCCGATAGTGCTCTCCACCTGGGGTAAGGACCTCGGTAATAAAGAATCCCGCGATTTCCTCTTGAATTGCTTTTATTTGATCCGCTGTTATGAGAGTGTCCCGCAGGCGTGTCATCTATATTTAAAAAAGGAGATCAATATATGAGTGGAACTCAATACAATAGATGGTACTAATTAAGATTAATTGTGAAAATTTGTTATCGTACACGAGTGTGGTGTATTTGGGCATCCCCACCCTTGGGACAGGACATGTCACGCATGAAGGTGCAGACGTAGTATCCACATAAGTTATTCCCTTGTTCCTGCCTCATACACTTTACGAAAAAATAGTTCGATCAAACTAATAATCAAGCATCGTATTGAAAGTAAATATCATATATAAAGTTTCACGGATATAGCTATATATATAGTACTACTTACAGGGTAATCTCTAAATGTAAGCTCCGGTTTCCATTCACCCGGAACAGTATTGATGAACCGTTTCCAAGCCCTGCCCGGCAAAAAATAATGAGTAAATGAGTAATTGATTAGTTGATGATATCTTCGAATTAGAGCAGATGAAGATGCCAATACGAAATTGATTGAAACTACCTCTGGAGGATGGCAGCCATGTCCGCCCATTCCGCATATTCTTTACGTTTCGAGTCCATGACGTTTACGACTCCAAGGTGAAGATCAATGATTAGGAGAATAAAGTGGAAACTGCACAAGCATAGCTCAATGATTACGAGAATAAAGTGGAAGGTGCACAAGCATAATGTATGTTATATATAACACTCACTTGAAGTTGTAGGGAAAGAATATATCCTCTTTGTCTGCTTGCTTCTCTAAAAACATTACGATGTTGTCCTCTATGTCCTTGGGGTACCGTCGAACCGTAACTTCATGAACTGTGTTTGGGTCTATGAACCCCAGCGGTAGGAGCTTGCCTCTTTTGTATTCCAGCTTCTTCATTCTGCATAATTAAATGTATAGCGTACACAAAGAATATAATGAGGATAATTGTTAGTGCAAATGAATGAGCTACAAACTTAATTACACAAATAAATCACTTACAGGCAGTAGCAACTGATGACAGCTTTGTCGAGGGCGTCTTGATTGAATAACTGAAACAGTTCTTCTAACTCAAGGTTTATCTCGTCTTCCCCCCGGAAGTAGTGCTCATCTCTAAGATACACCGTGATGTAGCTTTCACATCTTCGACAGGCTTTCAGGTACCAGTCATGCAACCTTCGCATCTGAGTCCCTAGACGCGCGAGCTCGCCAGGTTTGACGAGATCAGATCCGTATCTATACTTGTTTACCACTTGAGCCGTTGGATAGTAATCTTCGTACTCAAGCGATGCTCCTGAGCTCTAGCCGCCCGTTCGATCATCGATGCCGTCTCTGGATCATGATATGGCTCCACGATGAAGTGGGGTGCGGCCTGAATGTCTGTTGTCCAAGCTGGGCGACTTTTGCTTCTTTGCTCGCTCTAGAGGACTGTCCAAGAGAGCGGTCATAATCAGCTCTCAGCTCAGGTCTCTTCATTCTCGTCTCGGCAAAGTGCTTCACTGTCTGCGGTGGAATAAACATCTTCTTCGGCGCAATTGCAAGAAACGCCTTTTGCTCTTCAGTCTGCTCATGTGGCAACAACTCTGGAGTCTGTGCCCTCATTGGAGTTGATGATCTGTTCGGAGCTGTAGGAGGAGCCGCGGACCGCTTCCTCTTTTGCTTAGGTGGAAGCGGCGGAGTCTCCTGACGAGGAGGAGGAGGCGGCGGAGTATTTTCACGCGGAGGAGACTGGTCATGGATAGGGGAATCATCATCGCGCAGAGGAGAATCATCACGCGGAGGAGACTGCACAGGTGGCGGAGGAGGCGGAGGTGGCACGCTTGTTGGCTTCTCACTGGAAACACAATGTTCTCCTTCCGCCATTGCACGGTGGTTCTACGGGCTTCTCCCAGTTCTTTGATTTCCCCATCTTCACCTGCAGGGTGCTCAAGCACCAACCCCTCATACTCTCTCAACACTTCATCCACCATCACAACAGCAAAGTCATCTTGGACCGGACGGCAATGGTAAGACCTTGTAGGTAAGAGGATGCCGACCGCCGCCTTGAAGGATAGGTTGAAAACTTTAACATGCAGCTCACAAGGATAGCTCTCAGTGAGATCATCTACGGGGGGGTAGCGAGGAGGCTCGACCACCTGGTCATCATCATCATCATTATCCACCTGCTGAGAGGAAGCCACGCTGCTTTTCCGGTGTGGTTGAGATTGCAGCGGGGCGATGGCATTGAGCAGTGCAGGATCTATAGCCTGCCCCCGAGCCATCTGAGATGTAAGTACTTGGGTTACCATGGTTAATTGGGCTTGCATGGTGCTCATACCCTCCTCTAAGTTAGCCAGGCGGTCTGTTTCCCTTGCCTTCCTCCTCTCATGGCTTTTATCAGGAAATCTCTTCCTTTCCGCAGGAAAGCCATACTTCCACGGAACGGAGCCTGCTGTGCCTCGTGTTCGTCCGCCGTGTTCTTTGTTCCCAAGGGCGCGTGTCAGCTCATCGTTCTCTCTTTCGGGCTGGAACAACCCCGCCTCCACGTCCCTATGTGCTTTTTCCAGGGCATCAATGGGAACCTTCAGATGAGCTTTCTTATAGATGCACTTCCCTGTTTCTGGATCCAACGTTCCCCCAATCCCGTAGAACCACTCCTTGCACCGTTCGATCCAACCGTGTGTCCCTAATCTGATCCCTTTACTGGTCAGTTCCGCCTCAGCTGCCTGCCACTTAGGACGGTTAGCCCTGTATCCACCTGGACCCAGAATTTGGTGATATAGCTTCAACGCAGCATTTGCCTTATTTATTTCCGACCTTCTCTTAAATTCTTCTGACTCCGTGCTGTACTTCACGAATTCGTCCCAGTGATTTTTTACCTTCTCACTGTCCGGAGTCTTCTTTAACTTGATAAGGCGGCGCAATCTTTTCTTGTGGCTCTTGAATAGTTCGGCCATCTTCTTCTTGCCAAACTCGCGGAGGGCCTGCTCCATCTTGGCCTTCTCAGCGTCAACCCCCTCTTCGGGTACTATGTTGAAATGTGACATGAGCTTGTTCATAATGCTGTTTTTGGCTACATCATCGATATAAAGACCTTGAGCTTCTTCCTCTGCAGACAGCACTAGTCCCTTCGGCTTGTGCCATTCTCGAACGGTGATCGGGACGTGGTCCCTAACAAGCACTCCGCATTGAGCTATAAATGACTTTGCACCTTTCTGGAGCAATCGGTTTACCATCCTTCTCGATGTGGGTGATGTCGTGCCTAACACCGTCATCCAACTTTTTGGCCGGGCCTCGCTTCCTCGACTTTACAGAAGAAGTGCTCGATCCGGAGGGCTAAAAAAGAAATAGTTCATAGTCAGTACAATTTAATTAGTTAATGCATCTAGTCGATCAACAGCGGCTTAATTAATTTATATACCTCGGTGATAACTACAGTTCGGGAGCCATTATGATGATCTTGTTCCTCACCGGCGCCACTAGGATCTTCTTCCTCAATATCCTCCGCTCCCTCACCGGATTCATTCAAATAAGTTGCGGTGACATCGTCACCGCCATCATCTGGAATAACGTCGTCGTCGCGATCATCCAGAGTACCGTTTGCTATGAGTTCCTCCATGAAATTTTCTTGAATTTCATCTCTCTCCATGCTTTCTACAATGACCTGCAAGCTATACATAGGAACCATCATATGATCAAATTAAGGATAATGCAGAAAACTGAAAATGGAGTTACATATGTGTAGTTCTTAACTAAGGATCGATAATATAGTGCTGAAAGCAGATACTGCAGTTACATGCATACATAGATCGGGTTCATGTTTATTTAACCCTAATACATATCAATCACTACTACAACCACTCAACCGCGCAGACCGGGTCCTAGAGGGCGCCGACCGGGTCCTGAGCCGCGCTGGGTGTGCCCCCAAAGCCACGGAACAACAACGGGAGCATAGCTAACATGAGATCCCCGCATAACGCTCCATCCGGTCCTATACATGTTGTCTAACGCGTACATGTAACGGCGAACGTGCTGGTCCTCCGCTTCAATGCGCTGAGCTACCTCCTCCGGCGGGGCTGGCTCCCTCTGAAACGACCGTGGCCCATAAGACCTCCACCAAAGAATATCCGGGTCGACAACGGGACCCGGATTCCGCACCAAGGTGCGTGACCCGGAAGCTAAGACCTCCCAGTGCCACCCCGGCGGAGCCCAGTCCCGGACCTCCCCCATCTGCTCCATCTCCTCTAGAAGAGTCAGACCACGGCGCGGCGGCTGTCGCGGCATCGTAGCTACGAAAACAAATCATATATGTATACTGATATAAATAAAAAACATGATATTGTGCTAAATAAAAAACTTCACAACTTTTGTACTAACGCCGCGTTCCACGACCCCGGATCGATAGATCCGGATCGGGGGTCGGGAACAACAGCGGGAGCGGTAGAGGGAATTGAACGACCGTATTTTGGGGGCGCCGGCACTACCGGCATCGCCACGGACTCGGCGCTCCTCCTCTCGCTATTCTCTCTATTTCACGACCCTAACTCTATGTCACGGCGGCGCCACCACGGACTCGGCACCGCCGGGCGCGGCGGGGGCACCGCCACGGACTCGGCACCGGCACGGGCTCCGGCAGGGCACCGCCACGGACTCGGCACCGGCAGGGGTGCCGACACTACTGCGCGCGGAAGAGGTTGTCCGCGCGGGGGTGGCGTCGACACAAATTGTAACTTTTTTTCTAACTATACTAATTTAAATCTAACTAAATATTTCTAACTTTTCTAACTAAACTAACTAATCTAACAATCTAACAATCTAACAAAACTAACAAAACTAACTAATCTAATAATCTAACAATCTAACAAAAAATAAAAAAAGAAGAACTTGCAGCCACGGTCGGCCGGCGGAGGAGGGAGAGGGAGAGGGGAGCACCATACCTGCGGAGCGCGGTGGCGGGCGGCAGCGGAGGGCGACGAGCGCGGTGGAGGAGGCGATGTCGTCCGCGGCGGCGGCGGGCGGCGCGCGCGCGGCGCCTGCGCGCGTGCGGAGAGGGCCGGGGATGGAGGGGCGGCGGCGGAGGCGGCGGTGGACGACGGCGTCGGCAGCGACAGTGCGGCGGCGGCGTGGCGCGCCGCGAGCAGCCTGGCGGCGTGCGGCGGAGCAGCCTGGCGGCGTGCGTACGTGCGTGCGGCCGTCTCCGCGGGATTGATCCCCGCGGAGACGAAGCGGTTCCACTTATACCAAACCCCTTTGGACCCGGTTTGTATTACAAACCGGGACCAAAGGCCCCCCTTTGGACCCGGTTTGTAATACAAACCGGGACAAAAGGCCATTTTTGCTGAGTTTTCGCTGCGCGCGCAAATTTGGCCTTTAGTCCCGGTTTGTAATACAAACCGGGTCCAAAGGCCACTTTTAAAAAATTTCATTCCCGCCTTATTTCAAATGAAAAAAAGCCACCGCATCGCCACACGTGTCCACCGCCGCCACCGCCGTGTAGTGGCCATCGCCGCCACCGCCACCGCCGCCACCACCGTCACCGCCATGTACGGGCCACCGCCGTGTACTGCCCACCACCGCCACCGCCATGTACTGGCCACCACCACCACCGCCACACGTGTCCCTTCCCCGTGCCACCACCGCCACCGCCACACGTGTCCCTTCCCCGTGCCACGTGTCGCCGCCGCTTCCACGTGCCTCGCCCCGCCGTCACCGCCATGTACGGGCCACCGCCGTGTACTGCCCACCACCGCCACCGCCATGTACTGGCCACCACCGCCACCGCCACACGTGTCCCTTCCCCGTGCCACGTGTCGCCGCCGCTTCCACGTGCCTCGCCCGCCGTCACCGCCATGTACGGGCCACCGCCGTGTCTGCCCACCACCGCCACCGCCATGTACTGGCCACCACCGCCACCGCCACACGTGTCCCTTCCCCGTGCCACGTGTCACCGCCGCTTCCACGTGCCTCGCCCCGCCGTCACCGCCATGTACGGGCCACCGCCGTGTACTGCCCACCACCGCCACCGCCATGTACTGGCCACCACCGCCACCGCCACACGTGTCCCTTCCCGTGCCACGTGTCGCCGCCGCTTCCACGTGCCTCGCCCGCCGTCACCGCCATGTACGGGCCACCGCCGTGTACTGCCCACCACCGCCACCGCCGTGTATCTGGCCACCTTCGGCACCGCCGTGTACTGCCCACCACCGCCACCGCCACCGCTGGCCACCGCCGTCACCGCCATGTACGGGCCACCGCCGTGTACTGCCCACCACCGCCACCGCCACACGTGTCCCTTCCCCGTGCCACGTGTCGCCGCCGCTTCCACGTGCCTCGCCCGCCGCCACCGCCGTGCGACGTGTAGATCCCGCTTCCACGTGCCACGCCCCGCCGCTTCCCCGCGCCACCTGTCGCCGCCGCTTCCACGTGCCACGCCCGCCGCTTCCCCGCGCCACCTGTCGCCAAACTTGCCGCGTCGCTGTGCTATAAAGCGCCGCGTGCGCGCGGAACCACACGTCGCCGTCGCCTCCGTTCATTCGTCGTCGGGATGCCGCCGCGCCGTCGCGTCCGGTTTCCGTGGCGTCCGGTTTCCGTGGCGTCCGAGCGCGGCCGAACGGTAGGTTCTACGCCGAGATGCGTGCCGGTGGCTTCCGGCTCACCCTCGGCACGTACAACACCCCGGAGCTGGCGGCGCGCGCTTACGACGCGGCCGCATGGCGATTTCGGCGGCCACGGTGCGACATGAACTTCCCAGACGTCGAATCGCTAGAGGAGGCGGAGTTCCTCGCGCCGACGCCGTGCCTCGTCGACGATGAGGACCGTCGCCGCCACCGCCAGGTGCAGCGCCGGATCGCAATCGCCGAGCACGACGAGGAGTTGATGCGCCAAGTACAGAACTCAACTGAAAATTAATTAAGATACATGGCCAGATAGTACTCGTGCCTAGCCCTATAGTACTCGTGCCTAGCTCAACTGAAAATTAATTAAGATACATGGCCAGATTCGACTGTTCGAGTCATTCAGTCATACTCGTGCCTAGCCCTATAGTACTCGCCACTGTAGTCGTCGTAGTCGCCGTCATCATCGTCGCTGGCATCGGGGTCGCGGTAGTCAAACCTCGGCGGGAGAGCACGCGTGGGCTGGGACTGAGGGTAGCGCAGGCGGGGGCCACGGTGGGCCATGACGCCCTGGAGAGTTCGGTCGCGCCACCACAGCCGACGGCCGGCCTCGTTGAAGTTCGAAGGAGGCGGGCCGCCGTCCTCGTGCCTGGCGAGCGCCCTCTCACGCCGATTGATGAAGAAGCTCTCCCAAGTGGGGCTGTAGTCGGGATGCCACTGGGGATTCCTCCGCTGCTCTGGCGTGAGCTCGAAGTAGTAGTGGTTCGTGATGGCCATCTCGCGCGCCACACCTAGAGGGACAGGAGGGACCGGTACCCCTCCCACGCTCAGCAACCAGCCGGTAGGGACACGGTAGCCCGGCGGGCAGGGGTAGTTCGACGCGCAAAGCGCCTCCGCCTCCCGGAGGGTTAGAGATACGATGGAAGCCATGTGACCTGGTGATGAGGTTTGCAGATATGAGTCTAGATGTGATATGTAAATGGAGGCCAAGCCAACATATATATAGTGAAAAAATGGCGGGAGGACGGAGGCGGGAAGCAGTGGAAAGCGCGGGAAGAAAAATAGGCGGGAACGCAGTGGCGCCAAAAACTGTCGGTGGGATAAGGACGTGTGGGTAACCTTTAGTCCCGGCTGGTGGGTACAACCGGGACTAAAGATCATTTTTTGTGTCATCTAACAAATCTGTCGGTGGGATAAGGACGTGTGGGTAACCTTTAGTCCCGTCTGGTGGGAACAACCGGGACTAAAGATGTCGGCGAGATAAGAACGCATGGGTGGACGCACCGCTCGATGAGATAAAGCATGTAGCGCACGACGCCCGTCGAAGGAACAAGACAAAGTAGAAGAGGTGCCGTGCCTATAAAAGGAGCATCGATACGCCTTGCCAAGCCCTGAACGACTACATCTCATCTAACAGTTGTTGGGGAAAGGGTTGGGAAATCTCCGTGGCGCATCTCCACTTTTAATATCTTACATACGATTACATGATTACACAAAAATAAATGGGAAATTGATTGCCATGTTGAGATACTCATTTGTGCCATGAACATTCTTCAATTAACTTGATGATGGAGCATCTTCATCATTTAATTAATCTTCTTCGGCCGTAACCATGGAGCATCTTCATCATTTAACTTGATGCTTGGATCAATGTTCACTCTGAAGGGTGGAATTTCATCAAATTGATTATAATCTTCTGACATGTCTGTCTTGTCCTCCACTCCCACGATGTTTCTTTTTCCAGAAAGAACTATGTGGCGCTTTGGCTCATCGTTTGATGTATTTGTTTCCTTATGTTTCCTTTTTCTTGGTTTGGTAGACATATCCTTCACATAGAAAACCTGGGCCACATCCTTGGCTAGGACGAATGGTTCGTCTCTATACCCAAGATTGTTGAGATCCACTTGTTGTCATTCCATACAACTTGTCTACCAGAACCCCGCCTCCTGTTTTGTTGACCCATTTGCACCTAAACAAAGGGACCTTAAAAGAAGGTCCATAGTCAAGTTCCCATATATCCTCTATGTAACCATAATATGTGTCATTTGGGCCTTCATTCATTATTGCATCAAACCGGACACCACTGTTTTGGTTGGTGCTCCTTTTATCTTGGGCGATCGTGTGAAATGTATTCACATTTATCTCGTACCCTTGGAAAGTCACTACGATCGAAGATGGTGTACGGGCCAGCAAGTATAACTGATCTTCAATATCTTTGTTATTCGGGAGATGTTTTTGCAACCAACCGCCGAAAGTCGACATGTGTTCACGTCTAATCCAATCGTTCGACTGCCCCGGGTTCTGGGAGCGTAGAAAGTTCTTGTGGTCACCGATATACGGAGCCACCAAGGTGGAACTTTGTAGGACTGTGTAGTGTGCTTGAGTCAAAGAAATCCCGTCCCTACATATCATTGATTTCCTTCCTAGCGTGCCTTTTCCACTTAGTCTCCCTTCATGCCGCGATTCAGGAACACCAATCGGCTTAAGGTCAGGAATAAAGTCAACACAGAATTCAATGACCTCCTCTGTTCCATAGCCCTTGGAGATGCTTCCTTCTGGCCTAGCACGGTTATGAACATATTTCTTCAAGACTCCCATGAACCTCTCGAAGGGGAACATATTGTGTAGAAACACAGGACCGAGAATGGAAATCTCATCGACCAGGTGAACGAGGAGATGTGTCATAATATTGAAGAAGGATGGTGGGAACACCAGCTCAAAACTAACGAGACATTGGACCACATCATTACGCAACCTCGGTGAGAATTTCTGGATTTATTACCTTCTGAGAAATTGCATTGAGGAATGCACATAGCTTCACAATGGGCAGTCGAACATTTTCCGGTAGAAGCCCCCTCAATGCAATCGGAAGCAACTGTGTCATTATCACGTGACAGTCATGAGACTTCAAGTTCTGGAATGTTTTCTTCTCCATATTTATTATTCCCTTTATATTGGAGGAGAAGCCAGACGGGACCTTGATACTGCTAAGACATTCAAAAAATATTTCCTTCTCTGCTTTTGTAAGAGCGTAGCTGGATAAATGACGTCCTTTAACTCGCTCATGCAGCTTTTTGGGGTCTTTCCAACGTTGCTGGTCCTCCCGTGCTTCTGGTGTATCTTTTGTCTTCCCGTACACACCCAGAAAGCCTAGCAGGTTCACGCAAAGATTCTTCATCACGTGCATCACATCGATTGAAGAGCGGACCTCTAAGACTTCCCAATAGGGTAGATCCCAAAATATAGATTTCTTCTTCCACATGGGCGCGTGTCCGGCATCGTCATTCGGAACAGACCGTCCGCCAGGACCCTTTCCAAATATTACATCTAGATCCTTGACCATACCAAATATATCAACACCATCACGATGGGGAGGCTTCCTCCGGTGATCAGCCTCACCGTTGTAATGCTTGCCTTTCTTTCTTACGGGATGGGTAAGCCTAAGAAATCGACGATGCCCCAGGTACACGACCTTCTGACCTTTTTCCAAATAATCACCTTCGAGCTCATGTAAACAGTGTGTGCATGCATTGTATCCCTTGTTTGACTGTCCTGAAATGTTACCAAGAGCAGGCCAGTCATTGATGGTTACGAAAAGCATCGCTCTTAGGTCAAATTCCTCCTGCTTGTGCTCGTCCCACACACGTACACCTGCTAGGGACCACAGTTGTAGAATATCTTCGACTAATGGCTTCGGTACACATCAATGTCGTTCCCGGGTTGCTTCGGGCCTTGTATGAGCACCGGCATCATAATGAACTTCCGCTTCATGCACAACCAAGGAGGAAGGTTATATATATAAAGAGTCACGAGCCAGGTGCTATGGCTGCAGCTCTACTCTCCAAAAGGATTCATGCCATCTCAGACCGAGACCAAACCGTAAGTTCCTTGCATCTGTGCAAAGTTTGGGAACTCTCTATCGATTTTTCTCCATTGGGAGCCATCAGCAAGGTGCCTCAACATCACGTCTTTCTTACGGTCTTCTTTGTGCCATCGCAACAACCTAGCATGCTCTTTATTTCTGAACAAGCGTTTCAGCCGTGGTATTATAGGAGCATACCACATAACCTTGGCAGGAACCCTCTTCCTGGGGCGCTCGCCCTCAACATCACCAGGGTCATCTCGTCGATCTTATACCGCAATGCAGGTGCACACCGGACATGCATCCAAATTCTCGTACTCATCGCGGTAGAGGATGCGGTCATTAATGCATGCATGTATCTTTTGCACATCTAATCCTAGAGGGCAGACAATCTTCTTCGCTTCGTACGTACTGGCGGGCAATTCGTTACCCCTTGGAAGCTTCCTCTTAATTATTGTCAGCAACTTTCCAAATCCTGAGTCAGTGACACCGTTCTCTGCCTTCCATTGCAACAATTCCAGTGTGCTGCCTAGCTTTTTATGGCCATCTTCGCAAGTTGGGTATAACAATTTGTTGTGATCTTCTATCATCTTGTCGAAGGCCAACCTTTCCTTTTCAGTTTCACATTCTCTCCTTGCATCAGCAATGGCCCGGCCAAGATCATCATCAAGCAGCTCATCTCGGTGCCTCTTGATCTTCTACTTCATTGTCTTCATTGCCTTCTGCAGGTATCATCGTATTCGGGAAATTGGGATAACCGTCATCATCCTCTTCCTCTTCGTCATTGTCTTCCATCATAACCCCTCTTTCTCCGTGCTTGGTCCAACAATAGTAACTGGGCATGAAACCGGATCGCAGAAGGTGGCTGTGAATGAGACTCGAGTGAGCGTAATTTACGGTATTCTTGCAGTCCACACATGGACAATACATGAAGCCACCATGTTTGTTTGCCTCCGCCACGGCCATAAAATTATCCAGGCCCGCAGTGAACTCGTCAAACCGTCGGTCAATGTACATCCATTGCCGATTCATCTGCATGATATAATTAAGCTGATCAAAACCATTACAGAACATCACGATGTATATATACACATGCATTTTATCAATTGCAGATGAAAAGGATAAAGTTGTTAACCTCGATGAAGAAGAAAAAAGCAAGTTAAGTGTGGCTTGATTTGTGTAAACTCAAGTGGCAAATCCTCTTAAGCATTTCATCGAACACCTCTTGTGCATGTGAAGAAGAGAGGAAAGCAATACACCCCTCTTGTGAAGATAGTGAAAAAATGGCTAAGTGTGGCTCACACTTGGGCAGGGGCAAGGTTATATAGCCAGAGGGGGGCCTTTGGACCCGGTTTGTCATACAAACCGGGACTAAAGGGTTCCCCAGGCTGACACGGCCTGCCGCGCCCTGCGGTGGACCCTTTGGACCCGGTTTGTATGACAAACCCGGTCCAAAGGCCGCTTCTGAAGACAGAGCGCCCGGCGTAGTGGGGTCGTCCTGGGCAGAAACGAACCGGGTCCAATGGGGGCATTGGACCCGGTTTGGTTCAGCAGTGGGACATTTGCTTGGGACCAAAGGCCTCTTCTCCACTAGTGTACTCGGCTAGATCAGCTTACAATGTGCAGTTTCTTGATCCTCTTATATCTCCTTCGAGGCAGAGCGTGTGAAATTGTGGATACGTACCCTCAAAATCTCTCTATTTTTGGCTTGGCTTCTGGTCCATAACAGGTCGTGGACCTCTTATTGTCATGCTAAGGCGGGACGGACAGACAAACCATTGCCCATTTGTGAAAATGCGCCCCTGAAATGGCAAGACACGTCCTTTTTAGGTATCGCTACTCTCATAGAATTTGGACCGTGACTGCTTCCTGGCTTTCATGCCCACACCTCTCCATAGATTGGGCTCTAGTCTACCCATAGTCCTGGAATATTTGCATAGCCTGGTGCGCACTCCTCACCTCCAGTCTGAATGGACTACGAATGACAACCATGCTCATCTCCATGATCATCGATGGGCTTAGGCCTGGTTTGCTCCTAGGTTTCAACAATAAATTTGGAAGGAGAGAAACGCTCATGTTTTCAACAATAAATCATTGATGCCCAACCCTCATGTACACAATCAAAAACGACGAAGGGAATGACATGATTTTGGCTAGTCCCTTTGTTTGTTTCCCTTTCGGTCCTTTTGGTTCGATGGGCTTAGGCCTGGTTTGCTCCTAGGTTTCACATCTCAATCTGTTACTGTTTATCAATCGACCATTTGAAGTAGTTTTTAGCAGTGTTCACAGTTCAATGCTTCTTTCTGTAGCTGGTGTTCCTAGGTTAAGTTGATAATTACAAGGTTATTTGGATGGGCGGGTTTTTGCATCATTGCTTGGGTTCGTTCAATCTCGTATTGTTTTATATTCCATGTAAAATTTGGTAGATATCTTATTGTATTGCAGTATTTGCTCTTTCATAACTGTAACTTATGTTTTTGGGGTTGCAGTTTGATTGATATGCAGATCACACACTTAACTTAAGATTGCAATTAAGGTCTGCAATATGTTTTTTTAATTGATGTTTTCAAGAGGTAGACATTAACATTCACATGCCCTATTATCTAAAACCAAAAACCAACAGGATGATATCTTTTCAAAATAGGAGCATCGTCCCAGCCTTTGCATCCAAAGAATGCATAAAACTTTTGCTTATTAAATTATTCGCAAAGCCTTACAAGGGAGATACAAATATGAACTCGAAGCCACCTTTCCAGCGACAACTCGATATACCTACAAGAGCGATGAAGGGGGTGACCATGAACAGGGCCATTACCCTAACAATACACCAATGCACATCATCTAAAACTGAATGCCATTCCCAGGCCGCCCATTGATGGGTGAGAAGCACAACCAGTTAAGCGAACCCTGAGCGCATGCCATTACACACGTCACAGAAATCGCTACCGCCGTCTTCCTCGCATCCATCTTCAAGATGGATTACCGCATAGACCTTGCCATGCTAAACCAATTTACAAGAATGGGAACAACTACAAACTGCAATCGAGTTGTAAAACCTCAGTTGCTTGTACATTATACTCCACCAATTTGCAGCACCAAACTAAAGAAACATCAATTCAGAAATGCCAAGTAGGTTAGGTACGACGTGAATTCTGTAGGATGGGCTCGGTAAATCTCCTAGAACTGAGAGGACGCAAGTCAAGAAGACGACGGTGAATGCGGGATCTCTCATGGGTACAGAGAAGTCACGTACCTTTGGCAAAGTAGCAATCTCCATGACACATAAAAAAAAGCAATCCCCATGCCATGTGTTTTTAGTACTATATATGGTTTTACTATGGTTGGAGTACATGTAGGCAGCAAAAATGTTGTAGATTGCACGAGGTAATTAAGTTGAACAGATTATCCGTCAAGAAATTGCATTAGGATTTAGGACCTACTATCTGATGGAGTCCGGTTCAACCCTCTGGTTGAGGAGAAAATGGAAAATAGGGCGAACTGAGGTTTGGATTTCACCGGTGGATTGATTTTGTCGTGGTGTGAAACATGGGTCGTGACAAAGATCTTCTCTCGAGATAATTTTTTCTCCTATTACAATGCAGTACATCTCCTAATATCACTATAAATGTCAAAGATTTTCCCTCCATTTCAAAAAAAAAATTATGGCGGCAAATCCAGCCCATTTTGTTAGGGTGGGGCAAGGCTAACTTAGGATGGTCTTTTTACTTATTTTTTAAATTTTCTATAGATGATATATGGGTTGGACCAAATCTTAGCCCCACCCTTTGCACCATGCTAGCTTCGCCTCGCTAGCCCCTAACATATGAAAGCAAAGTTCGTGCCATCTCAGCACGGAGTCAGCGCCGACTCAGCGGCGAGGAGGCATGGGGCGTACGGGGCTGCGCGTGCCGCCCATACGCTATTGGATACGCAGGCGTAGGCGTTCGACCGCTACGTTTATAGCGTATGGGGTCGGCATGGGGTTCGTCTTCGTGAGGAGAAACGGATGATAGATGGGCTGGGTTTTGTTGATTTGGCGATGACTTTTGGTCAGTGAAGGTGACACGCGGGAGCGGACAGTTCGGAGTTCGGACACCTGCTGCTCATCCCCGTGTTGGGCCAGCGCTAGGTCGTGCCAACCGACTTACCGACCTTCGTGCCTGTCGCGCTCGTTCTGAGTTCTGGGCGTGGCTATGGTCTGTACTCTACGGACTACTCCTTTGATCCTTTCTCCACTGTAGATCTGTCAGTCTAAGCAATACTGTTTTCGGCAGCACGGCTAAAGTAGAGCCCAATTGGCGCAAGGTTTGATTGCTCGGCAAACAACACATGCAAGAAAAAATCGCATCAAAGAGCAAGATATAAATATCAACACAGCCCAATTACCACCGCAAAGAAAATCTTGCTGAATGAAGCTGTTTCTCACGTGCTTTTTCTTTCAAAAGGCTCAAAAGTGTGCTAGTTTTCCTTACCGACAAAACCAGGGTGAGCAAATGACCCTAAGATGTCAAAAAGGGCTACTGCATTTTCTGCAAGATCGCTATGTTGAACGTTTTGATATTTAAAGCATCAACGGAAAAGTATTGTAAGATCTGCTTGACAACTAAAGATCATATGCGTCGCGCACCGACAAGAAAATGGCTTAATTCAACGGATTGTCCAACCGAACAACCGGTGGCGCATTATTCATCTGCTTTGCGAGGTTGATCACATTCTAAAGTTGCCTTGATGAAGCACATAATGAAGTGCAAGTCGATGTCCTTGGACGATTTACGATTATAGCACATATAGTTAGTGTCAGTTACGCACCGTTGAACTGGATAAATAAGTTGCGAGAATCTAGATTGACCCAGTGTACGTCTTGTTTGTTAACGTATAGACTTGTACCATATGCTAAAGTGGATTATCCACACCGTCACCGTTAGATCTCTAAATTTCTTTTTCCTCACTAAGAACCTTAAAAGGCACATAAACTTGAAAAATGAAAAGATACGTTAAAGGATATGCCTTCAAACCAGAACAAGAAATCAACTATATCCAAGGTGTGATATTTTTTTGTTCAAGGTACATATACAATCATAGAATTGTCAGTACCAACATCTCAAATTTAAATAACAGCCTTTGGTAGTTGGCAAACAAGAGAGTAAATATAGAAAAGATCCTTGTCGTGGCATATGGCCGTGTACCTTCATCTTTTAGACCAACCAAAAGTCTTTTTGGTCCTGTTCAAAAAAAGAAAGTCTTTTTGGTATGTTTATGGGCCGGGCCGGGCCAGGCCAAATTTATTTTCTTATTTTGTTTACTTGCCTTTATTACTTTTCACATTTTTTATTTTTATTTTTTTGTCTACTTTTATTACCCTTTTTGTTGCTTACTTTATTTTATCTTCTTACTAGTTATTGACTTTTGTGTGCGTCAGAAAGTATGTGTTTACATGTATATGTTTTCAAGAGCGGTGTGGATATTTAATTAAATGTACAAGAAAATAAATTCACAGATGATATGAACAAACTTTGTAGAATGCAACAGCTTTTTTTAATATCAATGCTATTTTTAGTATATTAATTATTATATAATTTATGTTTACAAACTTGTTAAGATCAAGGGTACATGTTCAAAATTTTCTAAAGGGTTGCACCACTTGGTGCTCATGCTGCTCGCATACTCTGCGCTAAAGGTTAGAGAGTATATCCAGTTCCGTGCTGTGCCTAAACTAGAACCTCTGTAAATTGAAGGCCCACTTTTTCTTTGGCAACATGGGTGAACGGTGACCGCAAACGGTGCTGCCATGCCATGGCTTCAGCTACACCACACGCGATCCTGCCCTCTCTCTATTTTAGATCTTGCTTAACTTTTTAGTTCTAGCAATCGAAGTGGATGTGATCAGGTTATCATGTTTTAGATGCAATAAGTTCATTTATTTTGCTAGTTTGCATGATTAGTTTAATTATTGTTTCTATGATCATATTTTATCATCTGTTTATTCGGATTTCATCATATCATAATTTGCTTTTTTTCAGAAAGTCCACAGATCTATTTATAATCTTCAACAACAGTACAAGTAACATGTGTGTCACATGCTGTGTTGGAGCGACGCAGAACGAAAAGGTTTAGCAATTGGTTAAGGAAGAAATATTACTCGATTTTGAGTCAGTTCATGTTGGCGTTGATGTATCTCGGTCGACCTTGTGGGAGGGAACGCCGATATGGGCTGCCGCAATCCGCTTCGCAATCCGATCCGAGCCCTGTCCGCCACCCGCGCATTTTTCGAAGCTTCCTGGCCCCCTGTTATATTTCCATCGGACACCTCTTACCCGGCTTCGGAAAAACTAGTCTATCCAGCGCTCATCTTCTTCGGCCCCACGCGTTTCCTCCTAATCTATGATGCAAGCATGGTTGGCCGTGCATTGTTTTCAGTCTTCTGGCTAGTAGTTTATGCTTGGCCTCGTTTGTCAGCGACATCAATCCAGATCGATCGGTTCGATTGAACTCGTGGCAAGACGCGCGCCGTACGCCGACTCCCGTACATAATCTCCAGCATTGTGTTGCGCCAGCTCAATGTATTGCCTTTTTGGGGTCGTTGGGACATCAAAATGTCACGCAAAATTTCGTGGATCTTAGCTAATTGCCAGTTAACGTTGATGCGTCCCGCCTACTAATACAATCTTCCCACGTGATTAGGTTTGCAAGCACGCGCGCGTGTCTAATGCAGGGCGGGAGTTCATGTGTCAAACTTGGATACGTCTAGGTCCGAATCGAGACGTACATGGTCGTTGTTCAGTCGTCATGTGTGTGTTTTTCGTTCCAATAGTTGGACGCAATATATGCAGGCATGCTCGTGCCATGGCCCATGGGGTCTTGGATCCATGCATCATGGACCCCGACGACTTTTGTGCCGACCTTGCAGAACATAAATTCGCATTGACTTGTAATTGTACGTACGCCACTGTGAATGCAACATGCGTGGGTCAGTAGTGAAAACGTGGGTAGATTTATATTTCCAGATTGCAGCGCCACTAGTAGAAAACCTCTCATCCATCTAAACCGAATTTAGTCTTGATTTGCTTCTGACGAATGGTACCAATGACTAATCATCTATACCGGTTCAATGGCTCTACGAGCGAGGAGATTTAGTACGGTTCGTGAGAAACTTTAAATGCAGGTTAGTGTTAGGAACGTGCGAGAAAATCTTCGACCAAAATTCAGACGCGTGGTGGGGCCGGGCTGGACCTTTGAGTACCGGTTAAGTAACACGAACCGGTACCAAAGAATACTCCGACTATATCAAATCGCCCAGACCCTTCCCGAGCCCCCTGCTGGCTCTCATTTTTCTCTTCTTCCTCACACTCTAAATTTTTCTCCACCTCTCACACTCCAATAATCTTTATTTTTCTCCACCATTTTAACAAGATTAACGACCTCCATCTATCCAAGGGTTAGCAATATCATCCTTTCTTCCGGCGTTCCTAATTTAGCTCATTTCTTTGGTAGTTTAACTCGTACTATTTTTCTAGTGCTAGCAAGGTGTTTGATGAAATGCCTAAGTTAGGGATTTTACTTTTTTTATAATCAATTTGAGCTGAAATTATGGTATATTTTGTAGGTTTTAATTAGTATCATCCCCGTCCTCACCGCCGTCGATCGCTAGCGTCGTCCCCTAGCCGGCACCGTACAACCTCGGTGAGCCTCTTCTTTTTTATAAAAAAAACTTAGTTTTATGTGATGAACTTGAATATTAATTAAGTTGGTCACTCATATATCCATGATGTTGTGTACTTAATGATTTTTGATATACATATAAAATGCAGATGAGTCGACAATGGATGTACGGTGACCGGGTCCATCCCGAGTTCATTACTTGGCATGCATTATTTTCTCAACGTGGCTGAGGCAAACAGCAGGTCGAATGGTTTCATGTATTGTCCATGTAGTTCTGTAAGAATATGAAGGATTACTCTACCTCGAAGACCCTTCACGTCCACCTGCTGGAGAATGGTTTCATGCCCAGCTATAATTGTTGGACCAAGCACGGAGAAAGAGGGGTTATATTGGAAGACAACGAAGAAGAAGAGGATAGTGACAACTATCCCTTATTCAACGAAGACGGTGGTAGTAGAATGGGGGAAGACGAAGTTGAAGAAGAGCTCATTTTCGATGAGCCGATTTTTGATGACCCGGATGACGATTTGGGTCGGGCCATTCTTGATGCGAAGATGAACTGCGGAAATGAAAAGGAGAGGTTGAAGTTGGAGAAAATGTTAGAGGATCACAACAAACTGTTGTACCCAAATTGCGAAAATGGTCGAAAAAGCTGGGTCCCACGGTGGAATTGCTGGAGTGGAAGGCAGAGAATGGTACTTCGACAAGGGATTTGAAAAGTTGCTGAAAATAATAAAGAAGATGCTTCCAGGGAGAACGTGTTGCCCTCTAGCACGCACGAAGCAAAGAAGGTTGTCTGCCCTCTAGGATTAGAGGTGCAGAAGATACATGCATTCATCAATGATCGCATCCTCTACCGCGGGGAGTACGAGAATTTGAATGCATGCCGGTATGTAGTGCATTGAGGTATAAGATCAAAGCGAGATGACCCTGGCGATGTTGAGGGTGAGTCCACCCCGTGAAGAGGGTTCCCGCGAAGGTGATGTGGTATGCTCCTATAATACCACGGTTGAAACGTTTGTTCCAGAACAAAGAGCATGCCAAGTTGTTGCGATGGCACAAAGAGGACCGTAAGAAAGATGTGATGTTGAGACACCCCGCTGACGGGTCGCAGTGGAGAAAAATCGACAGAGAGTTCAAGTCATTTTCAGATGACGCAAGGAACTTAAGATTTGGTCTAAGTACAGATGGCTTTAATCCTTTCGGGGAGCAGAGCTCAGTCATAGCACTGGCCGGTGACTCTATGTATCTATAACCTTCCTCCTTGGTTGTGCATGAAGCGGAAGTTCATTATGATGCCGGTGCTCATCCAGGGCCCAAGCAACCCTAAGCAACGACATTGATGTGTACCTCGAGGCCATTGGTTGAAGAACTTTTAGAGTTGTGGCGTGACGAAGGTGTACCTGTGTGGGATGAGCACGAACAAAAGGAATTTAACCTACGAGCGTTGTTATTTGTAACCATCAATGATTGGCCTGCTCTTGGTAACATTTCAGGGCAGTCAAACAAGGGATACAATGCATGCACACACTGTTTAGGTGAGACTGATAGTAATTATTTGGGAAACAAGAATGTGTACCTGGGGCATCGTCGATTTCTTCCAAAACAACATCACGTAAGAAAGAGAGGAAAGCATTTCGGAGGTGAGGCAGATAACCGAACGAAGCCTACCCGCCCTAATGGGGAAGTTATATATGATATGGTCAAGGATTTAAAAGTGATCTTTGGAAAGGGTCCCGGCGGACAATCTGTTCCGCATGATGTTGACGGACACGTACCCATGTGGAAGAAGAAGTCGATATTTTGGGAGCTACCCTACTGGAAATTCTTAGAGGTTCACTCTGCAATCGACGTGATGCACGTGACGAAAAATCTTTGCGTGAACCTGCTAAACTTCTTGGGCATGTATGGGAAGACAAAAGATACACCGGATGCACGGCAGGACCGGCCAAGTATCCACGAAGGAAACAACCCGAATCCAGAGAAGTATCAAGGTCCTCGCCAGCTATGCTCTTACCAAAGAGGAGAAGGAGATCTTTTTTGAAGTCCCGAGTAGCATCAAGGTCCCGTCCGGCTTCTCGTCGAATATAAAGGGAATAATAAACATGTCGGAGAAAAAGTTTCAAAACCTAAAGTCTCATGACTGCCACGTGATTATGACACAATTACTTCCGGTTGCATTGAGGGGCTTCAGGAAAATGTTCGAGTACCCATTGTGAAGCTATGTGCGTTCCTCAATGCAATTTCTCGTAAGGTGATCAATCCACTTACTCTACAAAATTTACGAAGGATGTGGTCCAATGTCTAGTCAGCTTCGAGTTGGTGTTCCCACCATCCTTCTTCAATATTATGACACATCTCCTAGTTCACCCGGTCGAAGAGATTGGCGTTCTCGGTCTGTATTTCTACACAACATGTTCCCCTTTGAGAGATTCATGGGAGTCTTAAAGAAGTATGTTCATAACCGTGCTAGGCCAGAAGGAAGCATCTCCAAGGGCTATGGAACAGAGGAGGTCATTGAGTTTTGTGTTGACTTTATTCTGACCTTAAGCCGATCGGTGTTCCCGAATCGCGCTATGAGGGGAGACTGCGTGGAAAAGGCACGCTAGGAAAGAAATCAGCAACGTGTATGGACGGACATTCTTTCACTCAAGCACACTACACAGTTCTACTTAATTCCATCTTGGTGGCTCCGTACAAAGAGGAACACAAGGAGATCTTACGCTCTAAATACCCGGAGCAACGTGAAGATTGGATTGATGGAGAACACATGAAGACTTTCGGCGGTTGGTTGCAAACACGTCTCATGAATGTCACCGATGACGAGCAGCTGTACTTGTTGGCCAAGCAACCATCTTCTACTATATCGACTTTTCAAGGGTACGAGATTAATGGGAACACATTTTACACTTTCGCCCAAGACAAAAAGAGCACCAACCAAAACAGTGGTGTCCGCTTTGATGCAGAAGATGGCAATGGGAACAAGGTCACATATTATGGGTACATAGAGGAGATATGGGAACTTGACTATGGACCTAATTTCAAGGTCCCTTTGTTCCGGTGTAAATGGTTCAACCTGAAAGACGGGGTGCATGGTAGACCCGCAAAGACGGAATGACTACATGGATTTCAAGAATCTTGGGTACGACACCGAACCATTCGTCCTAGCCAGTGAAGTGGCTCAGGTTTTTTATGTGAAGGATATGTCTAGCAAACCGAAAAAAAGAAAAGAAAGGCAAGAGGACACATCATACGATGAGCCAAAGCGGCACATAGTTCTTTCAGGAAAAAGAAACATTGTGGGAGTAGAGGACAAGACAGACATGTCAGAAGATTATAATAAGTTTGACGATATTCCACCCTTCAAGGTAAAAATTGACCCAAGCATCATCTTAAACAATGAAGATTGTCCATGGTTGCGTCGCAGTAAGAAGAAAGGGAAACGGGCGAAGAAAACTCAGAAGACTAGCTAGCTACATATAGGGATCATAACTTGTGTATCTCAATATGGAAATCACTTTTGTGTAATGATGTTACTGTATGTAAGATATTAACAATGGAGATGGTTGGCTTGTTTTACTAGTTAAGTCACGGGCTTGTAGGGAAATTTTTCCGAGGCGGAACTTCCGAATATGCCATATATAGGGCATGTGCACCAAGGGCATATTCGAGAAGTTCCGCCACGGGAGATTTCCCAACCCTTTCCGCAACATTGTTAGAGGAGATGGAGTCTTCCACGGGCTTGCAGGAAAAAAATTCCGAGGCGGAACTTCCGAAGATGCCATAGGGCGTGTGCACCAAGGGCATCTTCGACAAGTTCCGCCACGGGAGATTTCCCAACCCTTTCCTCCATCCATGGTGATGAAACTCTCCATCCATGTTGGCTTGTTGAGCTGCTTCCCATGGTGTATCGATGCTCCTTTTATAGGCAGAGCGTCCTTATCCTGCCGACAGCTTTAGTACCGGTTGCAGACACGAACCGGTCCTAAAGGTTACCCACGCATCCTTATCCCACCGACAGGGCGTCGTGCGCTACATACTTTATCTCATCGAGCAGGGCGTCCTTATCCTGCCGACAGCTTTAGTACCGGTTGCAGACACGAACCGATACTAAAGGTTACCCACGCGTCCTTATCCCACCGACAGGGCGTCGTGCGCTACATAATTTATCTCATCGAGCAGGGCGTCCTTATCCTGCCGACAGCTTTAGTACCGGTTGCACCCACCAACCGGTACTAAAGGTTTGCCTCTGTCTTCCCGCCTATTTTCTTCCCACGCTTTCCACCGGTTCCCGCCTTTGTCTTCCCGCCATTTTTTCACTATATATATGTAGGCTTGGCCACCATTTACATATCACATGTAGACTCATATCTGCAAACCTCATCATTCTCTCCCATGGCTTCCATCGCATCTCTAACCCCCCGGGAGGCGGAGGCGCTTTGCGCCTCGAACTACCCCTGCCCGCCGGGCTACCGCGTCCCGACCGGCTGGTTGCTAAGCGTCGGAGGCGTACCGGTCCCTCCAGTCCCTCTAGGTGTGGCGCGCGAGATGGCCATCACGAACCACTACTACTTCGAGCTCACGCCAGAGCAGCGGAGGAATCCCCAGTGGCATCCCGACTACAGCCCGACTTGGGAAAGCTTCTTCATCAATCGGCGTGAGAGGGCGCTTTCCAGGCATGAGGAGGGCGGTCCGCCTCCTTCGAACTTCAACGAGGCCGGCCGTCGGCTGTGGTGGCGCGGCCGGACTCTCCAGGGCATCATGGCCTACCGTGGCCCCCGCCTGCGCTACCCTCAGTCCCAGCCCACGCGTGCTCACCCGCCGACCGGAGAGTACCGCGACCCCGATGCCAGCGACGATGATGACGGCGACTACGACGACTACAGTGGCGACTACTACAGGGCTAGGCACGAGTATGACTGAATGACTCCAACAGTAGAATTTGGCCATGTATCTTTAATTTTCAGTTAAGCTATGTACTTTTAATTCGAGTTCAATCGTAATAAAATTTTATTCCCGCCCTTTCTTTCCCGCCTTTTTCCGTCGTACGTGGCGGGAAAGTTTCCCGCGCGGACGGCGTCGTGGCAAGAGTAAAGAATAGAAATAGATAATATATAGAAAATATATAGAAAATATATAGAAAAGAAATATAAAAAAGGATATAGAAAACAAATAGAAAAGAAAACAAACGGAAATAGAAAAAGAAATAGAAAACAAATAGAAAAGAAAAGAAATAGAAAATAAAAAGAAAAGAAAAGAAACACAAAAGAAAAGAAAAAGAAACAGAAAAGAAAGAAAAAACAGAAAATAAAAAAGAAATAGAAAAGAAACATCAAAAGAAAAGAAAATAAAAAAAAACCCTTTGGTACCGGTTGGTACCACCAACCGGTACGAAAGGTCTTTCGTACCGGTTGGTGGTACCAACCGGTACGAAAGGGTCTTCTCCTCGTTTACACTTAGCGCGCGGGCCAAAAATCCCCAAATCCCCTGGTTCTCCCTTAGCCGCGCGACGCACAAAGCAGAGCCGCCGACGCACCCACGCCGCCGACGCACCCACGCCGCCGACGCACCCACGCCGCCGTCGACGCAGCCGCCGCCGCCCGACGCAGCCGCCACCGCCGACGCAGCCGCCGCCGCCCGCAGGTAACCTCCCCGGCCCTCTCCTCCTTCTTTCCCTCCCTACCGCCGTGCCCACTGCCCTCCGCGCCCGCGCGCACCTCGCCGAAGCTGCCACCGGCCACCTCATCCACGCGCTCGTGCTCACGTGCCCCGCCCTCGCCTGGGACCAAGTCGTTGCCACCGCCTTGCTCGACATGTACGCCAAGTGCGGCCTCCCTCGCCAGTGCCCGCAAGGTGTTCGACGAGATGCCGACCAGGGACCTCGTCGTCTGGAACGCGCTGCTCGCGGGCTACGCGCGCCACGGCCTCCCCGAGCACGCCCTTGCGCTGTCCTCCTGGCTCCCACGAGGCTGCCCCCGCGGGCCAGGTAGAGGCAGTGGTCGCGGTAGGCGGTGATGATGGCGTCGCGGCGCGTGATGGCGGCCTCCATGCCCACGGCCACCGCCTCCTGCCCGTCGTAGAGGTGGCAGAAGCCCCGGATGAGCTTCGCCTTGTAGAGCGAGTCGGCGGCGAGGTCTCGACGGTGAGCGGTGAGGTCGAGTCGGAGGCTGCTCGTGCGAGGGGTAGCAGCGGTGTCATGCGTTGCGTGGCGGTGGTGGGGTTGAGACGGCGGAGGATCGCCGCGGCCATGGTGGGTTGGCGACGGCAGAGGTGCCCGGTGTGGACTGTGGGGAAGGAGGTTTGGGGGAGGTTTGGGGGATGGCAGTATATTTGTTGATGAAAAAGTTAATTTTTAGGTGGTTATATGGGTTATACATGTTGTTCTCGTTCTTAGTTTGCTACATTTTTAGCAGGAATCTGACATTATCTTAAGCCCCTTAATTAATTTCAAGTCATTGTTCAAGATTTCTTGTTCTTATGCTAGATGGCTATTCAAATAACTAGAATGGAAAATGGGCAAATCGCAAACGAGCAACAATATGATGCCATTGCATTATCACTAGGTGTTCCGGCACTCTATGGTTTCGCTATTAATCGGTATACATAGAGAGAAGAGCGAGAGGAGGAGCGCCGAGTGTTAGGGTTAGGGTCCGTAGCGGTGCCGAGTCCGTGGCGGTGCCGCCGCGGCATAGAGAGAAGAGCGAGAGGAGGAGCGCCGAGTGTTAGGGTTAGGGTCTGTAGCGGTGCCGAGTCCGTGGCGGTGCCGCCGCGACATAGAGAGAAGAGCGAGAGGAGGAGCGCCGAGTGTTAGGGTTAGGGTCGAGAAAAAGAGAGAAGAGCGAGAGGAGGAGGGGGAACACCGTGTCCGTGGCCGTGGCGGTCCGTTAGGGTTTTTTTGCTTTCTTCATTTCAATTGTTATCCATCTAGCAATCTGTTATATGATCATGACATGATGAATGAAATACAATTGCTTTCTTAATTTTGCAGTGACATTGAGGTATGGAGGACGGCACCTTCGTCCGAGATGAGGAGGGGGAAGAAGCGGTGCAGCAATTGATCTATGAGAGTGCCCGTGGTCCGGAACCCGACGATGGAGATGACAACGATTTCCAAGACTTTCTGAATGATTTTGGCGAGGGACTTGAGTCTGAACAAGTTAGAAGAGACAACGAAGTGTCCATCACAAACTCCGGCGAGGTGTATATCTATGTATCAATTAGTCTATATGTTCATCCCTAGATGCATTCATTTATTTGTATTGCACTTATTAACGAATAATTTTTTGTTTTAGCCTTCTGGATCATCGAGCAAGTCTGTTAGATCAAAACGAGGCCCGACGCGGGTGCTAAAGGGCGAGGGCAGGTTAGCCCTCACGGCATTCAAGGATAATGGTGAACCAGTGGAGCCCAAGGAGTTTTGCCGCAAATTTACAAGTCAATCCGGAGTTATTGTTAGGGACCATGTACCGATCAGCATTCAAGAGTGGCATAAGCCGAAGAACCCGGAGAGTGGTGCTAGTTATGTCAACGACAAGATGAAAAAATTTCTTTGGGACACGCTACTGACAAAGTTCAGCCTACCGGAAGACATGACGGAAGGCCAGAAGAATAAAGTCAAGGAATGGACATGGAAGAAGATGGCCATACAATTCCAGAGCTTCAAGAAAAATTTATGGGACAAATATAAGAATGAAGATCCAAAGATTCGATGATAATCTAGTGAAGATAAAAGATCACCGGGCCGCATTTAAGGAGTATAAGAAATCGTCTACTTTTGTGTCCCGATCGAAGAAAAATACCGAAAATGCTGCAAAGAAGAAACTTCCGCATCATTTGGGGTCGTGGCTACAAGAGTGCCATTCCGAAGTGGACAGCGTTTGAGAATAAGCGATGGATCATGGAATCACTCCACAGACATGGGACTGGCCCGAACGGTCCAAGTTCTGGTTGTTCGCTCATGGGGCAGGGTTGGACCCAAAGACAGGGTTGATCGTTGCGAAGGGAAAATGGAAGGAAAAAATTGAGGGAATTGTACCGAAGCTTGTAGATGCAATTGAAAAGGTCGAGAAAGGGAGAGTACATTCCCGATCGAGAGAATGACGAGTGACACTCGCTCCGGGGAACCCCGAACATGTTGGACGGGTACGAGCTCGCCTGTGTCTCACCATGAAGGAAGCGTGGCCGGACAGCGCTGACACTTATAGAAGCCGTTCGCGAAAGAAGAAGAAGGACGCCGACATTGTAACGGAGTTGTTATCTAGGGTGGAGGCTCTTGAGAGAAATCAGAGGGCACCTGATCAGCCGCTGTTTCTACAGGATCCACAAGCCGATGCTGCCCCATCTCAGCGAAGAAGCAGTGTCGGTTCCTCGCATCTTGACGGATGTGGAGGAAGCTACCCCGTGGATTATGTCACGGAGAAGACAGATTGCGAGCTACATATGTTAATCAGGACCGCGTCTGTTAAGGTGGCGGTCGGCTATGTGTACCCAAGTGAAGATGGAGCAATGCACCATCATATGCCCATTCCACCTGGTTGTGTTCGTGTCGGGGTGGATGAAGTTGTTTCGGGTTTTGAAAAAAGTGGAGCTTGATATTCCTAGAGGTGAAGATGAGAGGACACTGGCGGATGTCAAGCACGGTTTCGCCCTATGGCCGAAGAAGTACGTCGTCCTTTTGCAAAGGCCACCGACTCCTACACATGAGCAGCAAATGCCATCGACTCCTCCTGGTGGCAGTCCTGGTGAGCAGCCAAGTCCACACCTACCTGAGAGGGACCCCAGCGTGAGTCCACCATCTCGAGATCCTCCGCGTAAGACAGCGTCCGTTAAGCGGAACGGTACGCCGCCTAGGAAGAAAGCTAGAAAGGAGAAACAACTGCCGCCTACTGAGAAGTTACCTTGGGAAAAAACTCCAGAGGAAAACGCGGAGGCCGTTCAGGCCGAGGTGAAGAAATTTTTTGCACCGAAAGTGCCAGAGATACCTTTCGAGAAGACACTAGATCGGGAGAAAGTTGTGCGTACCGTTGACAATCTATATGACCCTGTACCATCGCCGCCATCTGACTATGCGCGTTCTATTGAAAGGTCGTATGACAAGATGATCGAGGCGACAAAACCCGTTCAATCGGGTATCAGGGAGATAAAAGGGATACACAAAGGTCTACCAGCTCGGACAACAACCCGTTCAATCGGTCGCCCCTCTCAAGGTGTTTGACGGGAAGACCGTTCAAAGTTCTCGACAAGACGGAACTGATTACGCCTTAGCTGAACGAGCATATCAGTTTGTTCAAGGGAAAGATTTGGTCGAGAATCTCAGGAAGGTACCAACATGTATGCGTAACTTGCATTCGTGGTACCTTAAGGCCTCAAAGGAAGGGATCCAGACTATCATGGTGCGAGTTAGGGAAGAGCACTACTTCCAGGAGTACTGTGTGAACGTTGACTTTGCCGAAGTCTTTCAGTTATGCAATCTCCGGGCCCTCGACAAATCAATCATCAGTTGCTATTGTCTGTAAGTGATTTATTTATTTAATTTGAGAAGTCTTTAGCTCAGCTCGTTCATTGTCTGCAGATTATAATCTTTTCTGCGCTATATTATGCAGATCGAAGATGCTCGAATGCAAAAGGGACGATATCACAGACATTGGGTTCATTGACCCGCACACAATGCATGTTAAAACCATAGAAGATCCTCTCTATAACAAGGATACACCGGAGACTTTGCTAAGGTTTTTGAAGCGACAACGTGACAAAAAGCTAATAATTTGGCCTTACAACTTCGAGTGAGTCTTACTGTCTTATAACACATTATATTTTGCTCACCGTATGTCAAAATTTTAACTAATGACTTATATATATGACACTACATATTGAAACGTGCGTAGGTTTCACTTTATTCTTCTCGTCATCAATTTGGAAATTGGAGAAGTTGAAGTCTATGACTCACTAAGCAAAAAATCGGAACTATACTTGTCTTGTTATTTAATGCTCAGAAGGTAATTTTAATTCTTATCGGTTTGTTTCGTTAATTTCCTGCTATGAACTAATTGATGACTCTTTTATGCATTTTCTTTTGTCGAGCAGCGTATGGGAAACTTTCATCAAGGAAGATATGTCCCGTGAATGGACACCGAAGCTGCGATGGAAGGCGAAAGTAAGTAGTACTACCTAGGTCCACACACCTTTAATTATCATACTTGACTATTGTTTGATTGAATTATATTCTTGTAAAGAAATGCCCGCAACAACCACAAGGGACTGATCTCTGTGGATTCTTCGTTTGCGAGTACATCCGCAGAATTGTCAGCGAGAGAACGAATAATGAAAGAAATAAAGAGGTACAAAAACAATCTTCACAAATTTGTTTTCTTATCATAAGTTGTGCTGAGTTTCGGTAATAGTTGTTTCATGTATTCATTTGTATCTTATTCTTTTATAGTTGGCAAGAAAGCGGAACAAGCTCTCAATCGATGACCGCTTCATAGCAATAGGCGAGGAATTGGCGGGATTTTTTCCTTCGAGACGTCATACCACCATTCGCAGAGTACCACTATGAATGAAGATGTACATGTTACATATATAGTTGACTCGAAGAGTACCACTATGCTACATGTAATAGACATATATAGAGTACGCCTCGGAGAGTACCACTATGCATGAAGATCGATCTTCATGCATAGTGCTACTTAATTTGCGATCTTATGCAATTACATGTGTGTTATATTATATGCACCAACTTGCTATGCATCATCTTGATCTTCATTTACTACCTAAACCCAAACGCGTTTCTGGTGCACCGACGCGATATGAAACAAACCGATATCCCTAAACCCCTCCAAAAACCCTAAAAATCCAATTCTCTGCCGCGGCAGAGATTTGGGCAATTTCCCTGCCGCGGGTGGGAACCTTTGGTACCGGTTCGTATTACCAACCGGTACCAAAGCTCCTTGGCCCTGAGCTCTCCTGGTGGCCCACGTGGAGGGACCTTTTATACCGGTTCGTAAGCAACCGGTACGAAAGGGGGGGGGGGCCTTTAGTGCCGGATAATTTGTACCGGTTGCTCAACCGGTACGAATGCCCCTCTGGAACCGGTACTGATGAGAGATTTTCTACTAGTGCGCAAGAACATACAAATTTAACTTTCACTAGTTAGGTCGATCGAGAATTAAGTTAAATCTAGGTCTTACTCTAAAACAGTCAGCTTTGCATCGTGGTTTATGCACAAGATGATTAAGTTAAACTGTGTCTCGGCGTGCTTGACTTGGAGAAGATTGTGTGTGCTCTTCGCCTTAGAGCAGGTTCAATAGTAAAGCCAACTGTTGGCTATAAGCCAAGTGCCATATCATCTATAGTCATTTTAGAGCCAACATGTATAATAGTGAGCTATAAAATTGTACTACTTTATTAGTGCATGACCCACCATTCACTCTCACATAGTGCCTAGGAGCACGTGCTAGAGCTGACTCTTGCATAAGACCATGTACTACGTCTGTTCGGTTCAAAGGAAAATATGGCAGGTTAGGAACCGGCTTTGATTCGCTACTATGTGTGAATCGATTTGCTCTGACATACATGCATGCCAATTGATGAATCTCTCTTTTCTTTTTAATCTATGCCATGTGGGCCCATTCTCCCTAGCTCATGCATGCATGCATACTTTAGAAAGAAAGAAGCGAACCAACACTAGGAACCGCTTTTTTGTGTCAGACCATTGATCTGGTTCCTTGCTATGTATGGAATCGATTCAAAGGGAGGAGAGAGAACGTTAGGAACCGCTTTTTTCACACATAGTACATGGTCTAAGAGCCCACTCCTCTGCTCTCTCATCCTCTCTCTCCTCCAACTAGGCAACAATATATTATTTTAATCCTTATAGCCAGCTGACTAGGACTTATTGTACTTGCTCTTAGATTGGCTTGGCTACATTGGAAATGTAGATTGATACGATCGGACTGGAAAGTGCACGGGTCTCGCTTGGTTTCATTGATGGGAAAATCTATACAAAAGCGCCGCACAGAGTGGTAGCTCATGCGGCGGAAAAAAAATGGTGCTCTCCCCCTATAGGATGGATGCACTGATCTGACAGCTCACGCTGACAATTAATAGTAGAATCCGAAACTTGAAAATGATTTATCTTTCAAACCGTTTATCCAATTTATGATCCGTTTGCACCGTTGCGTTCGTGTCGACGAGAACTTCAAAACTAGATCTCATGTTGTTATGTTTCGAAGATTTTTTTTCGTCACATCAATTGCCAGATTAAAATCGAACAACTACCACAATAATTGTACAAGGTTATTAAATAAAAAAATTACATGTTTTACATAGACAATTTATTAGTATGCACACCTACAGTTTGATGCGAGGATGTTTTTGGGTCAAACCAATCTCCAGGTTATAGTAATATGGTTATCAGATTAGCAACGAATACTTGCTACAATAATTACCCATTTTAAATATTGCAATCTAATGAATAGGTGTTGGAGTGTCTCTAAGACTACGATATTATATCATTTCACACAAATTCGATATCATGCAGCTTTACATTGGTGTAGATTGACATGCACAAACCTGCCAACCAACGTATTACAATCCAGAGCTAAGTAGTGAATAATATCGTAAGTTAACGATAACAATCTGGCAATTACTGATGACAAAAAAAATTCACAAAATATACCAACATAGGATCTAGTTTTGAAGATCTCTTCGAAACTAAGCCAACGGTGAAAACGGATTTTCAAATGGGTTCGCGGTTTGAGAGATAAAGGTTTTTAAAATTTAAACATTGAGGAAATCTAGATGATGTCATCGCAAATGTCACTGCATGCATGCATGCATATTAAGAAAGGCAATCCGCCGCACAGATTAGCCTTGGTGCGGCACCGCCGCGTAGTAAATTCCTTCATTGATTAATATATGAGTGTGGATTTATAGCCACCCGGTGGCACTGCCCCCCATCTGGTTGCCGTTGGATGATGTGATGGAGATTCGGTATGCCTTGCCAGTTGCCCATCATGGTGCGGCTAAAGATCAGATTGGTTGGATGGAGGCAGAAGACTAGGAAAAGCTACCGAACTTTACTAACGTAGTAACGTGTACAAGCCTAAGTCATGTTTACTCACGCTCGTAAAGCTCGAGTGTGGCGTAGCGGCGGCCTGACCAAGTACATGGTGCCGGGCTTGCCGCGACGGCTTCGAACGCGGCGCTGAGGCTGCGGTAGAAGGTTTCGGCCGCGAGTCTCGTGGCGCTCAGGACGGCAACGGTCGGCCTCAACGGTGTCGGTGACGCCCCGTCAAGAACGCTCTGGTCACCGAGGTATCTAGAAGCGTCGGCACCTCTTTTGCAGCTCGCCAGCCTCGTCGGACACTACCACAATATCAGGCAGCGTGGAATTGCCGGCGCAGCTCAGTCCGACACGACGGCGAGCATCTCACCCGCCCGCGCCATCAGGGACACGTTATGGAGATGTAATCCGGCGTCGCCGCACCACACAGCCTCAGGAGCTGCGCAACGGACGATGTCGGCGCCACCATTGTAGCGCCAACGGCCTCCTTCGTCTCCGGCGAGGGCGCGCATAGCAAACACCGGTAATGGCGTGCTGCCCTGCTTGATGACAGACGCACGTCCGTTCCTTTGGTTGTCGCCACCGCCGTGTTCCCCGTCTGCCTCCTGGCCGTCCCACCTATTCTCAGCCTACTGCTCAGTTCATCATCGTTTTGGTTATTGCCGTTATCACGGTCTCACGAAGCAGATCATGTGCCTCGGTGGCCGTGGCCAGGCACTGTTTAAGCTATCTGATTGCGAGAATGTATCGATTAGAGATTATGAATCCAATTTCGTCGGAGGTGTCTACCATCCAAATGAGAGACGCACAAATTTTGAATCAACCACGAGGGAGCACTCTGGCTTGCTTGATTAATGCGAGTCTTTGTTTCTTTCTCTTGACATGTGCTTGATGCGAATCAGCTAGGAATCAATACACTGGATAGTGGATACCAGATTAATCAACTAGCGGCAGAATTGAGGCCCCGCTGAAGCCATCGGCCTCTGCCGGCGCGTGACCGCTCTCACCAGTGACCCCGGGAGAATTTGCTGCCGACGCAGCGGTGCAACAGCGAGGCCGGCTTGGTACAAGCGGCCGCGAGCTCCCGAGCGTCGGCTACAACGAGGACGCGGCGCCCATTCGCGAGCAGCCAGCGGCGCAAGCCGTGCCCGTCCTGGAGTCAATGCCCGACCTCGCTGAACTCGTCCATGTGGCAGCAACCAAATGATGTTGATATCTATGGATGCATGCATGTTGAAGTGAATCATAACGTAGAATACATTAAATTGTTAAGTTGCTAAATCATAGGGTTAGGTTGCCATTCACTTCGACACATGATTTGTTGGTGAGTCACCTGCAAAAATTGCAGCTCCTGGATAAAAGATGCATAATGGGGACCACTTGTTGTATCAGTTAATTTGTAGTGGTGCCAGTTGATTAATCTTTGCCTGGCAAACTAGGTGTGAATCCATATGCTACATCGGACGGTAGTGAAAGGGGGGGGGGGAGTACCACCGGGTGGCAACACCATATTTTGCTTAATATATATACAAAGGTTTGGAGTGTTACAAACTTGTAGTACACCATAGAATAGGTCGGTTTGATCCGCAATTGGTAACCGAATCAGGTCCTCCTCAAGTAATTAACAACGCCGGTTTGGTAGCGGCTGCTAGGGTTTGGAGGATGGGTGCAGGAGAGGACCGAGCGAGGAGAGAATAGGGCGCGGGACTGGGTGACGCCCATACACGTCTCTCCCCATGGCCAATAGAGTAGAACCTCAATGAACGTCGTGCCCCGTACCCGGCAGCGAAGAGCATGTCGCCATGCAGCGGTGACCCGTCCTCTTCATAGATGTGGAGAGCCAATGAGGAGGTGAAAAGTTGACTTTGCCCTCGACTAGCGAGCGGAATAACTGGGTAAGCCACCACATCTCTCTCCTCTCTTTTCTGCTCCCACACAATACCACGTAGTCTAGGTCAGTGACCTCCGTGCCGCCGTAGAAAGCAGGCTTTCACTGAGAATGGCAAGACAGAAGTTAGGCCACCAAGGGCAAAAATGAGGGAGTGGACCAGCAGGATTGAGCCAGCAGCCCGATCAGACATTTGGGACCATAGGTGGCCCATGAAGTCTCAGTTTCCCACAGCTACATCCATTTCATATTTGGCTGGAAATTTAAGATAATCTTTCGGTTTGATTAGTTATCACTCGATTGAAATTTAGCTTAGATCCCACTGACTCCAAAACCGTTAGATTTGCATTGTAATTCATGGATCACGTGAGTTGCAAGTGCGGTGCAAGTGATAGTTTTTCCTAGTTAGTTATAACTAAGTTGCAACTATCATTTAATTTCCTTCAGATTTCTGCTGGTTAGTTAGGACTTACAAGACTGTCAACTACAACTAAGATAATTGTTAGTCAACCAGGAACGAGTTTTCCTAGCCTTTTATAGATATATGTAAAAACAAAATGCCAAATGTTGAATAGAGACAAAATTCTTATTTTTCGATAAAGGGTATATATTAATATCAAAAGATACCAATTACACTCAGCCTCTGCAACAACGCAGCACCCTAATAACAGTACGGATGCACACATCCACAAATGAGAAAAGAAAACTAACAAACAAAAGTCCCGCTGCAATATCTCATGCCTAGCAACAGCAATACATCCACCACCAAGAAAACACCTGAAATACAGACTTTCTAAAAGCGACACCTCCAACAAGGGAACAGTGCACCAGCGCCGTCGTCGCCCGATCAAAGATCTTATGTTTTTACCCTGAAGATAGTCCTCGCTCTCAGAAAAATGCCTCCAACAAGGTCATTGACAGGCACAACCGCTTAAGGCCAGACCTTGGATTTTCACCCCGAAAGGTAGGACCCTGAACTTCACCTGTGATGCCGCCCCCACTTTCATACCACTGCTAGGGAGCCCGGAACATCAAACAAGTTCCTCAACATCACGGAGACTTGAACCTCCTTTAGCTAGTCCTCCAATTCGGCCTTCATTATATTCTCTTCTTCTGACTTCACCATGGATCAAAAAGTCACTTGATGTCAACACAGAATAGAGCTTCGCGTCGTTCCCTCCGGAATCAAATGGTCGGAATAAAGGCATGGGTGCGCGCGACTGAATACCACCCGATCATGTGAACTCCAGGCAAAAGGTGCATTGTTCCATTCGCCGTCGGATCCTTCCGGAACTCATCACTCCAACTAGGTGAAGAAAGATCGGCATCCAGAAGGTCTTCATCTTCGCAAAAGAAGAATCCTAGGACACCACCATAAAAGTTGAAACGGCCGGCCCCAATGCCGCCGCCATAGCTGGGAACCGCGGTCCATCTTCCTCCTCCAACCCGGCCGGTGAAGGCCGGGAGCCATCAGGAGAGCGATTACGCACGCCCACGACGTGGAGACGGGCGGTTGCTGCTCGCTAGGAAAGCCTGGTCGAGCCTCTTCGCCGCCACCTCGCGACCATGGATCTTTGCCGCCTCCGCCCAATATATTGTTGACGCCCTCCTCTTCCCTGCCGAGATCCACCACTCCTCCACGCCCTCCGCCATGCTCTAGAGGCCGTAGCCGAAGGCCACCGCCACCGGACTAGCCACCCCCCGCCGCCTCCCCTGAGAGACCCCGCCTCCACACGAAGGAGATTCTTTGGGGCGCGCCACCACCCCCCTCCCCCCTGCCTTCGGCAGCCGGGCGCGACCGCCACCGTCAACCCCGGCGGCGGCAGCGGCCAGGAGGAGGAAGAACGTCGACTTCTTTTTCTAGGGTTTGGGGTCGCCCGGAGTTAACCCGCGTGTGAAAAAGTTCTTATGGGTGACCCATTATTTCATCTGTTTTCCCTCCCTTTGAAACGGATCGGTCGTATGTTTTATTTGGGAACAGTGGAAATTGGAGATAATATTTTATTTTCGCTACTTGTCGTTGGGCCGAGGATTAGCTTATAGGTGGACTCCTGAACTGTTAGATTTGCATGTGCCATGTGAGTTGTAATTTAATTTTATTCAAGTTAAAAGTGGGTTGCAACTACCATTTGATTTCCTTCATGATTTGTGGAGGTTAATTAGGGCTTACAAGTGATTGCAACTATCCGATAACTAAGTTAATTTTCAGTTGACCTCTAGCCAGTCTCTCGGAGTCATTTTATAGACATGTAGAAGCGAATGCCAAATGTTGAATATAGACAAATTCTTATGGGTGACACATGTCCGACAAGCTGGCAACACGTGGGGAAGAGCTTGGGCTTTGTCTAGGTACCTACTTCTTTGGCAACCGGATGGGCGGTGTACAACTTGTACACAATGCCAACGAAAACGATAATTGTGAAAAATGGGCAATGCTATGTATGCTTGGAAGTTTTCAGCACGAACCTTACACGAGATCCAGGCAAGTGCCATCTTTCTTGTCGTGAGGATGAGTCGGCGCACTACATGCTTTTTAGATGTCCCTACCTCGCCCGTATTTGGAGCATGGCGAAAGATTGGCTCGGCCTCTCAAATTTGGACCCGCACTTTCACTGCTAGAAAAATACCCTATCCATAAATCTACTATCAGTGTGCGCTACTGGTACCACTGCTATGCACCATTGACACAGCACAAACAAGTGCATCTTTGGGCATGTGCGCCATAAGTATATCTGGAGGGTGAGGATTTTGGCAACACTTACGAGTGGTGCACCAAGATACGGTGCTCCATTGGTTAGTGTTGCCCCACCCCCTCCCCCTTCCCGTGGATCACCATTTCTGTTTTAAAAATAATAATATAAAATGATACAAACATAAAAATTTAAAATCTTTTGAGATGTTCAAATGTTATGTAATATAGTTGTAAGGAAGAAAAAATTAGAAACATGAATTATGAAATATTTTACAAAATGGCATCATGTTTCGATAAGATGGCTCTGTATTTTACAAACGACCTCAGATGAAAAAAAATATGAAATGTAGCTACATAAAAGGTTACATCAGATTTCAACGTCCTATGGCCGTTTACCGATTTTCTAGACCCCTCAACATCAAAAAGGTAAATGGGTTTTTCTCAGGTTTTAGGGAAAAAAAATGAAAGCGGAAAAACTTAGTAGTGGCTCACCACAACTTGGTGCACCATTGCTTAGAATTTTGAAACGGAACCACCTACCCCACTATACTTATCCACCTCCCTCTTCGTACACCTCTCCTCCTTCCTCCCCGGCGGTTCTCCCTCCTCTCTGGACTCCTCTCTGGTGGCCCTCCCTACTCTCCTGCCTCCTCTTCAGCGCCCCTCCCTTTCATCATCCCTCCTTATCGACAATGGCCCATCCCTCCTCTCCGACCTCCTCTCAGGCCTCCTCTTCGACGCATCTCCCTCCTCTCTGACCGTTGGCTAGGTTAGAAGCATGAACATGGACAAGACAAACAATTCGAAAAACAAAAATGAGCAGAAAAATCACAAAAAATCCACAGCAAGGATTCACATATTAGATTTCAAAAATATACATGTGCGCCACAATGATGGTGCTCCGATGATGGCGCCAGACAATGTTGTTGGCAGTTGTTGTGGAAGTGGTTGGTAAACCCCAAGAGGAAGGTGTGATGAGCACAGCAGCAAGTTTTTCCTCAGTACGAAACCAATTTTTAATCGACCAGTAGGAGAAAGGCGTGACTTCTGAAGGTGTTGCTAGCTGACTAGTGGCAGGACGCACTACCGGCGTTAGCAACAACGTGGAACGTGCACACAACACAACCAGAGTATTTTGCTCAACTTGCAGTGAGGTTATCAATCTCACTGGTTTACTGAACACAAAGGATTAGATGTGCCGAGTGGAAAGAGATATTTGCAGAAAGTAAACAGAACATGATTGTAGTAGATGAATTTATGAGTGTAAAGGAAACAGGACCGGGGTCCACAGTTCACTAGAGGTATCTCTCAATAAAGATAAATAGCATGTTGAGTGAAAATATTATAGCTAGGAAATTGACAGAATATCGACCGTATATGACAAGATGATTACTATGAGATTTGATTGGGCATTAGAGCATCTCCAACAGACGCTGTAAAAGGCGCGCGCGGCAAAACAACCGCCAGTTTGGCGCGCGCGGGTGCCCGCGCGAAGCTCCAGCAGACGCGGGAAAAGGGCGCGCGCGGTAAAAAAAATGCCACGCCCGCGCGTTTGCGCCATCCCACGCGGGAAAGTTGCCGCGTGCGCTATAAACGCGACGCGCTCGAACGCGCCAACCGTCTGAATCTTCTGCGTGTCGCTCCGCCTCGCTCTCTCTCCCCTACCGCTCTGCATCCGCGCCGACGTTCCGCATCCGTCTCCGGCACCATGCCTCCGCGCCGCCGCTCCACCTCCGGCTACTTCGGCGTCTGGGCGCGGCCAACCGGCCGGTTTGACGCGGAGATCCGCTCCGGCGACGAGCGGATCCGCCTCGGGACATTCGACACGGCGCACGAGGTGGCGCAGGCGTACGACGCCGTTGCATGGCGCCTCGGCCGCTCCCGCCGGACGATGAACTTCCACGACGTCTGGACGCGGAAGCAGGCGGAGGCGCTCGCGCTGCCATCGCCGGCCATCACGCGCGAGTAGCAGCGCCACCGACGGGAGCTCGAGCAGCGGCTTCTCATCGCTGAGCGCGACGAACGCCTCCGCCTCGAGTGGGCGCGACAATTTCCCGAAGACGTCGCGGCAATGGAGGCGTTTTACAATCGGAAGGAGGAGGAGAAGGCAGCGGCGGCGGCGGCGGCGAAGAAGGCGAGCCGCGAGAAGCGCCGGGCGGAGTCCGCGGCGAGGAAGGCGGCGAGGGCCGAGAAGGCGGCGAGGAAGGAGGAGGAGAGGAAAAACAGCACTGGGCCGTCCACCATCGTTCACTCCTCCTCCTCCTCCTTCGAGTGGACTTCGACGCCGGTGTCCAAGACGACTCGGAGCTGCCACTCGTCCGACTTCATGTGGGATTCGGAGTAGGATAGACTAGTTTCAAATAAAATGTATTTCATATCGTCGAACTTTTAATATATTTTGTATTTTTAAATAAATTTTGTGTTTTATTTGAATTGTTTGAATTATTTTGAATTGAGAACGGTCGTAGTAGCCGTTCGCGCCGCGCGCTGCAAAATGGCACGCCCGGCGGAGGAGCACTTTTCCCGCCCGAGAACGCGCGGTAAAATGCCGCTTCCGGCGGGGCACTTTTCACCGCTGCACGCGCTATGTGTTTACAGCGCGCTGAAATCGGCGTATAGCGCGCCGATTTTTCCAGCGCATGTTGGAGATGCTCTTACAACATAATACATAGACCATAATCCAACTGCGTCTATGACTAATAATCCACCTTCCAGTTATCGTCCGAACCCCTTTCAATATTAAGTTGCAACCAACAGATTATCACATTAAGCAATGTGTGTAAAGTAAACAATAGAATTACCCTTGGACAAAACATTGTTGTTTTCTCCCTAGTAGCAACATCACATCTACAATCTTATAAGTTATTGTCACTCTCCCAGAAAACTAGAGGCATGAACTGTTGGAGATATGCCCAAGAGGCAATAATAAAATGATTATTATTATATCTTTGTGTTTATGATAAATGTTTGCATCCCATGTGAATGTACTAGGACGTCGCCTAGAGGGGGGTGAATAGGCGGTGTATAAAAACTTCTACTTCAGAGCTAAACTAGGCGGAATAAAACTAAGTGTTTACTAGTTTAGCTCAAAGCCTATCAACTAGGGGTTTGCCTAAGTGCTCCAACAACCTATGCTAGCATGATGAGCAACAAGGTGATAACAAGATCGGTATATCATCAAGCATGATAGATATCACAATGTAAAGCGCATAGGTAAAGGAGTTCGGGTTGAGAAGTAACCGGTGCACGAGGAGACGACGATGTATCCCGAAGTTCACACCCAAAGGTGCTACGTCTCCGTTGGAGCGGTGTGGAGGCACGAGGCACTCCAATGAGCCACTAGGGCCACCGTGTTCTCCTCGAGCCTTTCCTCCAAGGAGGAAAACCTCGATCCACTAAGGGACCCTTGAGGGTGGTCACCGAACCCGTACAAGCTTGGGTAAACTCCCAAGTATCAAGCTTGAGGCGACTCCACAACACAGAGGCTCTCAAGTACAAGTCCACAAGAGGCTACAACACGCCACACCGGCAACAAAGCCACCAAGACACCAACGCGCCACAACCGGCTCCAAAACCACAAAGGCTACCACACTCCACAAAGGCAACAACGCCACAAAGGCTACAACGCCACAAAGACGACAAGGCCACAAAGGCTACAAGGCCACAAAGGCTAGAATACCACAAAGGCAACAAGGCCACTAAGGCAACAACACCACTAAGGTCAAACACGCCCTCTACGAGATCGAAACCCCAGAGAGAACCCAAACCGATGCACCTAATGCAATGGCTAAGAACACCACTAAGATGCCCAAGTTCTTCTCTCCAAAATTCCAACAAAGCTACAAAAGCTATTGGGGGAATAAGGGAGAAAGAACAAATATGAGGAGAAACACCAAATAACTCCAAGACCTAGATCTAGCAAGATCCCCTCACTTGGAGAGGGATTCAATTGGTGAGACTCTAGATCTAGATCTCCTCTCTCCTTTCCCCCAAAAATATGCAAGAAATAGTGGGGGGATCAAGAGGAGGAAGAAAACCTTCAAGGTCAACAATGGAGGAGAGAAGATGGAGGGGAAGAAGTGGTTGGGTCGGAGGTGGAAGAAGGGTATAAATAGAAGGCCCAAAATATAGCTGTTGGAGGCAGAAAACGGTCAGATTCGCCCCAAGCGGTACTACCGCTTTGGTAAGCGGTACTACTGCTCGGATTCGAAATCCCCACAGAACTTATCCATGTGGATACATTGCGGTACTACCGCTTGAGGTACCGCTTGCGGTACCGCTTGAGGTACCGCAATGGCCTCCAGGGGTTACTGGATCCCAAGCGGTACCGAGGCGGTAGTGTCGTAACTTATGTTACGGTACTTAAACGGTACCGTGGCGATACTACCGCTCTCAAGCGGTACTACCGCTCAAGGTACCGTAACTTGTTATGTGGGACTTTTTCAGTGCAATGTAAAATCCATAACTCGAGCAAGGAAACTCGGAATGACATGAAACCAATTTTGACGGAAAGAGGACGACGAGAGCTATCACTACAAAAAGAGTGAGTGATGATTTTCTCATGGTCATAGAGGTGTAACCTCTCAATATGGTATATCGGGAAAATCATCACCCTCGCACATGCAACATGCGATGCATCCGGAATCCGTTTCCGATGAGCTAGAGGTTGTCATGAGAGTGAACACAAGCTCTAACCCATCTCATGGATAAGAACCAAGAACAACCAAGAAACATGATGCAATTCATGCAAGGTCCGATGATGCGACCTACTATCCTATCGAGCACAAACCTTAACCTTGCGCGTTCCTCTCGAGTCGGCAAGCTTCGTCTTCATCCTCTTCATCATTGTACATGCCACCGTCTTCCTCCAACATACACGCCACTGTCTTCTTCGATCTTGTACGCACGCCACCGTCTTCATCCATCTTGATCTTCAACACGGTCTTCGTCTCTCTTCGACACCGTCTTCATCGTACTCGATCTTCTCCATCTTGCAACCTTGAAACCAACACATGGCTATGGACACGGCGTAAGATAGATTCTCAATACAACCGTTAGTCCATAGGGATTGTCATCAATTACCAAAACCACACATGGGGTAATGGACATGTTCTTTCACCATGCTATAATTGTATTAACCGAAATATTGATACATGTGTGTTATGTAAACAATATGGAGTCCCTAGTAAGCCTCTTGTATAACTAGCTTGTTGATTAATAGATGATCATGGTTTCGTGAACATGAACATTGGATGTTATTAATAACAAGGTTATGTCATTGGGTGAATGATATAATGGACACACACCCATATAAGCGTAGCATAAGATCAAGTCATTAAGTTCATCTTGCTATAAGCTTTCGATACATAGTTACCTAGTCCTTCGACCATGAGATCATGTAAATCACTTACACCGGAAGGGTACTTTGATTACATCAAACGCCACTACGTAAATGGGTGGTTATAAAGATGGGATTATGTATTCGGAATGTATGATTTGAGGCATATGGATCAAGAGTGGGATTTTTCCATCCCGATGACGGATAGATATACATTGGGCCCTCTCGACGGAATGTAGTCTAGTTAGCTTGCAAGAATGTGACAAGGTTACAAGACATGACATACCACGGTACGAGTAAAGAGTACTTGTCGGTAACGAGGTTGAACTAGGTATGGAGATACCGATGATCAAACCTTGGACAACTAAAGTATCGCGTGGCAAAGGGAATCGGTATCGTATGTTAATGGTTCAATCGATCACTAAGTTATCGCTGAATGTATGGAAGCCATTATGGATCTCTAGCTACCGCTGTTGGTTATTGGTCGGAGAGGAGTCTCGATCATGTCTGCATAGTTCACGAACCGTAGGGTGACGTGCTTAAGGTTCGATGTTGTATAGTATTCAGAATATAAGATGGAGACCGAATGTTGTTCGGAGTCTCGGATGGGATCCAGGACATCACGAGGAGGTCCGGAATGGTCCGGATAATAATATTCATATATTGGAAGTCATCTTCTGGGGTTCGGGAAAAGTTTCGGTGTTTTGACCAAAGCTTCTAGAAGGTTCTAGAGGGCCACCGGTGGGCGCACCACCCCGAGAGGGGCCACATGAGTGCTACATGGCCTAGTGGGCCAGGCACACTATGACATGTGGGCCCGAGTCGGCCAGCCCCTTAGAGATAAGATTTAAATGATTTAAATTACAGATAAGATCTATCTCTAGATTTGAATGGTTTAAATAAGAGATAAAGGTTTGGGGAGAGGTTTATCTCCTCCCCCTTCTTGGTGCGACTTGAAGAGAGGTGGGGCCAGCCCCAGCCACCCCTCCCTCTATATATAGAGGTGAGGAGGCTGGCCGGCCACCCCAAGGCCCCTTCTCCCAAAAACCCTAGCCGCCGATCTCTCTCCATCCTCCTCTTCCTGCGCAGGCTTGGCGAAGCCCTGCAGTAATTCATCCTCCTCTACCACCACCATGCCGTCGTGCTTCTGGGATTCCAAGAAGAGCTACCATGCCTCCGCTGCCCGCTGGGACGGGGAGATGACGGACTTCATCGACACCGTACGCACGATCGAGTATGAAAGTGTTGCCGGATTGCAGCACCGAACGATCGACTACACCAACAACGTGATCTGATCTCGTAAGGCTTTGGATCTTCGAGGGTTAGTCTCTCATACATCTCGTTGCCTCAGTCTTCATAGATTAGATCTTGCTTCTTCCTAGATTGGATCTTGGTTTTTGTTCATTTTCACGGTAGAATTTTTTGTTTTCCATGCAACGAACACATCAGTGGTATCAGAGCCGTGTCTATGCATAGATCTGTTGCACGAGTAGAACACAATGGATTTGTGGGCGTTGTTATTTTCAGGTAGTGTACTTTGCATCTTGCGGGATGGTGGGATGAAGCGGCCCGGGCTAACTTTACATGACCACGTCTGATGAGACTTGCTCCACGCTTGACATGCAACTTGTATTGCATAAGTGGCTTTGCGGGTGTCTGTCTCTCTCACCGTAGTTAACATTCAATCTACTCTTTCTATTTACAACACTACTACCGTTGTGGTTCATATCCGTAGGTAGATTGGATCTTACTCGAAAACCCTAAACCACGTAAAATATGCAAACCAAATTAGAGGCGTCTAACTTGTTTTTGCACGGTTTGGTGATGTGATATGGCCATGATGTGATGATGATTATATTTGATGTTTGAGATGTTCATTGTTGTATTATGGCAACCGGCAGGAGCCTAATGGTTGTCTTTAAATTTGTTAAGACTTGCGTGTCTATTCACCATGTAATAGCTTTATTTAAAGTAGTTGTTATAGTAGCTATAAGTGATGGATAACCATGAAGCGGCGCCACTGACCTTGATGCCATACTGGTGATGATGGAGATCATGTTCGTGCTTTGGATATGGAGATCAAAAGCACAAGAAGAAAGGTCATATCATATCACACATTATGAATTGCATGTGATGTTAATCCTTTATGCATCTTATTTTGCTTAGATCGCGACGGTAGCATTATAAGATGATTCCTCTCACTAAATATCAAGATAATAAAGTGTTCATCATTAGTATGCACCATTGCTAAGACTTGTCGTTTCAAAGCATCACATGATGATTGGGTGTGATAGATTCTACATGTGCATACAACGGGTTGATACGTCTCCGACGTATCGATAATTTCTTATGTTCCATGCCACATTATTGATGATACCTACATGTTTTATGCACACTTTATGTCATATTTATGCATTTTCTGGAACTAACCTATTGACGAGATGCCGAAGAGCCAGTTGCTGTTTTCTGCTGTTTTTGGTTTCAGAAATCCTAGTAAGGAAATATTCTCGGAATTGGACGAAATCAACGCCCAGGGGCCTATTTTCACACGAAGCTTCCAGAAGACCGAAGAGTCAACGAAGTGGGGCCACGAGGCGGCCAGAAGGTAGGGCGGCGCGGCCCAAGCCTTGGCCGCGCCGGCCTGTCTCCTGGGCCCCTCGTGTGGCCCCCTGACCTGCCCTTCCGCCTACAAATAGCCTTCGTCGCGAAACCCCCAGTACCGAGAGCCACGATACGGAAAACCTTCCAGAGACGCCGCCGCCGCCAATCCCATCTCGGGGGATTCAGGAGATCGCCTCCGGCACCCTGCCGGAGAGGGGATTCATCTCCCGGAGGACTCTACACCGCCATGGTCGCCTCCGGAGTGATGAGTGAGTAGTCTACCCCTGGACTATGGGTCCATAGCAGTAGCTAGATGGTTGTCTTCTCCTCATTGTGCTTAATTGTCGGGTCTTGTGAGCTGCCGAACATGATCAAGATCATCTATTTGTAATGCTATATGTTGTGTTTGTTGGGATCCGATGAATAGAGAATACCATGTTATGTTGATTATCAATTTATATCTATGTGTTGTTTATGATCTTGCATGCTCTCCGTTACTAGTAGATGCTCTGGCCAAGTTGATGCTTGTAACTCCAAGAGGGAGTATTTATGCTCGATAGTGGGTTCATATCTCCGTGAATCTAGGGGAGTGACAAGAACCCCTAAGGTTATGGATGTGCTGTTGCCACAAGGGATAAAACATTGATGCTATGTCCGAGGATGTAGTTATTGATTACATTACGCGCAATACTTAATGCAATTGTCTGTTGTTAGCAACTTAATACTGGAAGGGGTTCGGATGATAACCTGAAGGTGGACTTTTTAGGCATAGATGCATGCTGGATAGCGGTCTATGTACTTTGTCGTAATGCCCAATTAAATCTCACTATACTCATCATAATATGTATGTGCATGGTCATGCCCTCTCTATTTGTCAATTGCCCAACTGTAATTTGTTCACCCAACATGCTATTTATCTTATGGGAGAGACACCACTAGTGAACTGTGGACCCCGGTCCATTCTCTACAACTGAAATACAATCTGCTGCAATTGTTCTACTATTTTCTGCAAACAATCATCATCCACACTATACATCTAATCCTTTGTTACAGCAAGCCGGTGAGATTGACAACCTCACTGTTTCGTTGGGGCAAAGTACTTGGTTTGTGTTGTGCAGGTTCCACGTTGGCGCCGGAATCCCTGGTGTTGCGCCGCACTACATCTCGCCGCCATCAACCTTCAACGTGCTTCTTGGCTCCTACTGGTTCGATTAAACCTTGGTTTCATACTGAGGGAAAACTTGCCGCTGTACGCATCACACCTTCCTCTTGGGGTTCCCAACGGTCGCGTGATGTACGCGTATCAAGACTGTTTTCTGGCGCCGTTGCCGGGGAGATCAAGACACGCTGCAAGGGGAGTCTCCACATCCCAATCTCTTTACTTTGTTTTTGTCTTGATTTACTTTATTTACTACTTTGTTTGCTGCACTAAATCAAAATACAAAAAAATTAGTTGCTAGTTTTACTTTATTTGCTATCTTGTTTGCCATATTAAAAACACAAAAAAATTAGTTACTTGCATTTACTTTATCTAGTTTGCTTTATTTACTATTGCTAAAGTGGGTACTCCTGAAAATACTAAGTTGTGTGACTTCACAACCACAAATAATAATGATTTCTTATGCACACCTATTGCTCCACCTGCTACTACAGCAGAATTCTTTGAAATTAAACCTGCTTTACTAAATCTTGTCATGCGAGAGCAATTTTCTGGTGTTAGTTCTGATGATGCTGCTGCCCATCTCAATAATTTTGTTGAACTATGTGAAATGCAAAAGTATAAAGATGTAGATGGTGACATTATAAAATTAAAATTGTTTCCTTTCTCATTAAGAGGAAGAGCTAAAGATTGGTTGCTATCTCTGCCTAAGAATAGTATTGATTCATGGACTAAATGCAAGGATGCTTTTATTGGTAGATATTATCCCCCTGCTAAAATTATATCTTTGAGGAGTAGCATAATGAATTTTAAACAATTGGATACTGAGCATGTTGCACAAGCATGGGAAAGAATGAAATCTTTGGTTAAAAATTGCCCAACCCATGGACTGACTACTTGGATGATCATCCAAACCTTTTATGCAGGACTGAATTTTTCTTCGCGGAACCTATTGGATTCAGCTGCTGGAGGTACCTTTATGTCCATCACTCTTGGTGAAGCAACAAAGCTTCTTGATAATATGATGATTAATTACTCTGAATGGCACACGGAAAGAGCTCCACAAGGTAAAAAGGTAAATTCTGTCGAAGAAACCTCTTCCTTGAGTGATAAGATTGATGCTATTATGTCTATGCTTGTGAATGATAGGACTAATTTTGATCCTAATAATGTTCCGTTAGCTTCATTGGTTGCCCAAGAAGAACACGTTGATGTAAACTTCATTAAAAATAATAATTTCAACAACAATGCTTACCGGAACAATTCTAGTAACAACTATAGGCCATATCCTTATAATAATGGCAACGGCTATGGGAATTCTTACAACAATAATAGGAACACACCCCCTGGACTTGAAGCCATGCTTAAAGAATTTATTAGTACACAAACTGCTTTTAACAAATCTGTTGAAGAAAAGCTTGGGAAAATTGATATACTTGCTTCTAAAGTCGATAGTCTTGCTGCTGATGTTGATCTTTTGAAATCGAAAGTTATGCCTCATGAAAATCATAATAATAAAATTGTTACTACAGCAAATGCCATCCAAGTTAGAATTAACGAGAATATAAGATTGATGGCCGAATTGCGTGCTAGGTGGGAAAGAGAAGAAAATGAAAAAGAAGATAATATAGCTAAAGTTTGGACTATTACCACCACTAGTAATGCTAATGCTACACATGTTGCTGCACCTCCTACTAATAATGGTAAAAGAATTGGTGTTAGCAATGTTTCCACTTCTAATGCAAAGCGCGAAAAACTGCCTGAAACTGCTAAAACTGCTGAAGCTGCCTGTGATAAAACTGCTGAAATTTTTTGCAACATTGGGGATGATGATCCCATTGCATTAGATTATAATGGTTAAAATTTTGATGATTGCCACATCTCTGAAGTTATAAAGTTCTTACAAAAACTTGCTAAAAGTCCTAATGCTAGTGCTATAAATTTGGCTTTCACGAAACATATTACAAATGCTCTCATAAAAGCTGGAGAAGAGAAACTAGAACGCGAAGCTTCTATTCCTAGGAAGCTAGAGGATGGTTGGGAGCCCATCATTAAGATGAAGGTCAATGACTTTGATTGTAATGCTTTATGTGATCTTGGTGCAAGTATTTCTGTTATGCCTATGAAAATTTATAATATGCTTGACTTGCCAGGGGTTGCCACCATTGAAAAATTGTTATTTGGATGTTAATCTTGCTGATCATTCTACAAAGAAACTTTTGGGGAAAGTTGATAATGTTCGCATTACCGTTAACAATAACCTTGTCCCCATTGATTTTGTTGTCTTGGATATTGAATGCAATGCATCTTGTCCCATTATATTGGGAAGACCTTTTCTTCGAACTGTTGGTGCTATCATTGATATGAAGGAAGGTAATATTAAATATCAATTTCCTCTCAAGAAAGGTATGGAACACTTCCCTAGAAAGAGAATGAAGTTACCTTTTGATTCTATTATTAGAACAAATTATGATGTTGACACTTCGTCTCTCGATAATACTTGATACACACTTTCTGCGCCTAGCTGAAAGGCGTTAAAAAAAAGCGCTTATGGGAGACAACCCATGTTTTTACTACAATACCTTTGTTTTTATTTTGTATCTTGGAAGTTTTTTACTACTGTAGCAACCTCTCCTTATCTTAGTTTTGTGCTTTGTTGTGCCAAGTAAAGTCGTTGATAGTAAGGTTCATACTAGATTTGGATTACTGCGCAGAAACAGATTTCTTTGTTGTCACGAATCTGGGAAAAATTCTCTGTAGGTAACTCAGAAAATTATGCCAATTTACGTGAGTGATCCTAAGATATGTACGCAACTTTCATTCAATTTGAGCATTTTCATTTGAGCAAGTCTGGTGCCTCAATAAAATTCATCTTTACGAACTGTTCTGTTTTGACAGATTCTGCCTTTTATTTCGCATTGCCTGTTTTGATATGTTCGATGGATATTTCGATTCCATTGACTTTCAGTAGCTTTGTGCAATGTCCAGAAGTGTTAAGAATGATTATGTCACCTCTGAACATGTATATTTTGATTGTGCACTAACCCTCTAATGAGTTGTTTTGAGTTTGGTGTGGAGGAAGTTTTCAAGGATCAAGAGAGGGAAATGATACAACATGATCAAGGAGAGTGAAAGCTCTAAGCTTGGGGATGCCCCGGTGGTTCACCCCTGCATATATCAAGAAGACTCAAGCGTCTAAGCTTGGGGATGCCCAAGGCATCCCCTTCTTCATCGACAACATTATCAGGTTCCTCCCCTGAAACTATATTTTTATTCCGTCACATCTTATGTGCGTTGCTTGGAGCGTTGGTTTGTTTTTGTTTTTGTTTTGTTTGAATAAAATGGATCCTAGCATTCTTTGTGTGGGAGAGAGACACGCTCCGTTGTTTCATATGGACAAATATGTCCTTAGGCTTTACTCATAGTATTCATGGCGAAGTTTCTTCTTCGTTAAATTGTTATATGGTTGGAATTGGAAAATGATACATGTAGTAATTTGCTATAATGTCTTGGATAATGTGATACTTGGCAATTGTTGTGCTCATGTTTAAGCTCTTGCATCATATACTTTGCACCTATTAATGAAGAAATACATAGAGCATGCTAAAATTTGGTTTGCATACTTGGTCTCTCTAAGGTCTAGATAGTTTCTAGTATTGAGTTTGAACAACAAGGAAGACGGTGTAGAGTCTTATAATGTTTACAATATGTCTTTTATGTGAGTTTTGCTGCACCGCTTCATCCTTGTGTTTGTTTCAAATAGCCTTGCTAGCCTAAACCTTGTATCGAGAGGGAATACTTCTCATGCATCCAAATACTTGAGCCAACCACTATGCCATTTGTGTCCACCATACCTACCTACTATATGGTATTTCTACGCCATTCCAAAGTAAATTGCTTGAGTGCTACCTTTAAACAATTCAAAAATTATTACCTCTGATTTGTGTCAATGTTTTATAGCTCATGAGGAAGTATGTGGTGTTTATCTTTCAATCTTGTTGGGCAACTTTCACCAATGGACTAGTGGCTTCATCCGCTTATCCAATAATTTTGCAAAAAGAGCTGGCAATGGGATTCCCAGTCCCAAATTAATTAATAAAAATAGACACTCCTCCATGGTATGTGATTGTTGGACGGCACCCGAAGGATTCGGTTAGCCATGGCTTGAGAAAGCAAAGGTGGGGAGGAGTGTCATCATAATAAAACTAAAATAAAAAGGCACTCCTTCGTGGTATGAGATTGTTGGCATGCACCCAAAGGATTCGGTTAGCCATGGTTTGTGAAAGAAAGGTTGGAAGGAGTGCCACACAAAAATAAAAATAAAATGGGAGCCGCTCTTTGAAGGTTTGTCTGGCAAGGGGGTTAGAGTGCCCACTACCATTCGTTGACAACAACAAACACCTCTCAAAATTTTACTTTTATGCTCTCTTGATGTTTTCAAAATCAAAGCTCTAGCACAAATATAGCAATCGATGCTTTCCTCTTTGAAGGACCTTTCTTTTACTTTTATGTTGAGTCAGTTCACCTATCTCTCTCTACCTCAAGAAGCAAACACTTGTGTGAACTGTGCATTTATTCCTACATACTTGCATATTGCACTTGTTATATTACTTTACATTGACAATATCCATGAGATATACATGTTATAAGTTGAAAGCAACCGCTGAAACTTCATCTTCCTTTGTGTTGCTTCAATACCTCTACTATGAATTATTGCTTTATGAGTTAACTCTTATGCAGGAATTATTGATCCTTGTCTTGAAGTACTATTCATGAAAAGTCTTTGCTATATGATTCATTTGTTTACTAATGTCATTTACATTGTTTTGATCGCTGCATTCATTACATATGCTTTACAATAGTATGATCAAGGTTATGATGGCATGTCACTCCAGAAATTATCTTTGTTATCGTTTACCTGCTCGGGACGAGCAGAAACTAAGCTTGGGGATGCTGATACGTCTCCGACGTATCGATAATTTCTTATGTTCCATGCCACATTATTGATGATATCTACATGTTTTATGCACACTTTATGTCATATTTATGCATTTTCTGGAACTAACCTATTGACGAGATGCCGAAGAGCCAGTTGTTGTTTTCTGCTGTTTTTGGTTTCAGAAATCCTAGTAAGGAAATATTCTCGGAATTGGACGAAATCAACGCCCAGGGGCCTATTTTCACACGAAGCTTCCAGAAGACCGAAGAGTCAACGAAGTGGGGCCACGAGGCGGCCAGAAGGTAGGGCTGCGCGGCCCAAGCATTGGCCGTGCCGGCCTGTCTCCTGGGCCCCTCGTGTGGCCCCCTGACCTGCCCTTCCGCCTACAAATAGCCTTTGTCGCGAAACCCCTAGTACCGAGAGCCACGATACGGAAAACCTTCCAGAGACGCCGCCGCCGCCAATCCCATCTCGGGGGATTCAGGAGATCGCCTCTGGCACCCTGCCGGAGAGGGGATTCATCTCCCAGAGGACTCTACACTGCCATGGTCGCCTCCGGAGTGATGAGTGAGTAGTCTACCCCTGGACTATGGGTCCATAGCAGTAGCTAGATGGTTGTCTTCTCCTCATTGTGCTTAATTTTCGGGTCTTGTGAGCTGCCGAACATGATCAAGATCATCTATCTGTAATGCTATATGTTGTGTTTGTTGGGATCCGATGAATAGAGAATACCATGTTATGTTGATTATCAATTTATATCTATGTGTTGTTTATGATCTTGCATGCTCTCCGTTACTAGTAGATGCTCTGGCCAAGTTGATGCTTGTAACTCCAAGAGGGAGTATTTATGCTCGATAGTGGGTTCATGTCTCCGTGAATCTAGGGGAGTGACAAGAACCCCTAAGGTTATGGATGTGCTGTTGCCACTAGGGATAAAACATTGATGCTATGTCCGAGGATGTAGTTATTGATTACATTACGCGCAATACTTAATGCAATTGTCTGTTGTTAGCAACTTAATACTGGAAGGGGTTCGGATGATAACCTGAAGGTGACTTTTTAGGCATAGATGCATGCTGGATAGCGGTCTATGTACTTTGTCGTAATGCCCAATTAAATCTCACTATACTCATCATAATATGTATGTGCATGGTCATGCCCTCTCTATTTGTCAATTGCCCAACTGTAATTTGTTCACCCAACATGCTATTTATCTTATGGGAGAGACACCACTAGTGAACTGTGGACCCCGGTCCATTCTCTACAACTGAAATACAATCTACTGCAATTGTTCTACTGTTTTCTGCAAACAATCATCATCCACACTATACATCTAATCCTTTGTTACAGCAAGCCGGTGAGATTGACAACATCACTATTTCGTTGGGGCAAAGTACTTGGTTTGTGTTGTGCAGGTTCCACGTTGGTGCCGGAATCCCTGGTATTGCGCCGCACTACATCTCGCCGCCATCAACCTTCAACGTGCTTCTTGGCTCCTACTGGTTCGATTAAACCTTGGTTTCATACTGAGGGAAAACTTGCCGCTGTACGCATCACACCTTCCTCTTGGGGTTCCCAACGGTCGCGTGCTGTACACGTATCACGGGTGCAAGCCAGATTTGCACACGCGGATACTAAGGTAACCTTCACGAGCCTAGCATGTACAGACATGGTCTCGGAACACGGGATACCGAAAGGTTGATCATGATTCATATGAATGATATGATGAACACTTTGAGTGTTTGCCTTTGAAACTACATCTTTTCTCGTGAAGAACGGACTTGGTGTAGTGGATTTGGTTCATGTTATCACTAAGACAGTGTGAGGGATGTTGTTTTGAGTGGGAGTCCACCTAGTTAATTTAAGAATTAAAATGAACTCAATTTATCATAAACTTAGTCTAAACTCTTTGCAAATATGTTGTAGATCATGGCGGCCCCCACCATCAATTTTAATCAGTTCCTAGAGAAAGAGAAACTTAAGAACAATGGAAGCAACATGATGGACTGGATCCGTCATGTGAGGATTTTCCTCACTGCTGGAAACCTGCAATATGTGCTTGATACGTCTCCAACGTATCTATAATTTTTGATGTTCCATGCTAGTTTTATGACAATACTTACATGTTTTGTTCACACTTTATATCGTTTTGATGCATTTTCTGGAACTAACCTATTAACGAGATGCCGAAGTGCCAGTTCCTGTTTTCTGCTGTTTTTGGTTTCAGAAATCTTACACAGGAAATATTCTCGGAATTGGACGAAATCAACGCCCACGATCTTATATTTCCACGAAGCTTCCAGAACACCGAAGAGGGACCAGAGGGGATTTCAAACACCCGGATTTTTAAGTCCGAATGCCTATTATGTCATACATCGCAATCCCAGGAATATTGTTGTTGCGAGGCATAATAGTTAAGTATCACAGTCATCATTCATTACAAACCATAAAGTCTTACAACTTGGAATCACATCATCCATATTACACGAATAGTTGATCTATTGATCAACGAACAAACACAAGTTCATAGCGGAAGCGTAAGATACAAGGACTCTCTAGTCCACAGGCCAACGCTTGACGTCGGAAGACTCCTAGTTGTCGTAGGCGTCCTGCTGGTCATCTCCTTGTTCATCTTCATACTCTGGCCATTTGAATAGCCAGGGACAAAGCCATGAGTACTTTAAGTACTCGCAAACTAATACTAAGGTAAGTGCTAGACATTCTAGTAAGGTTTGCTAAGCTCTAGTTTATTTGCATAAAGCTAATTTTAGTTCACAAGTATTTGAGAAAAGCTTATTCAAGTGCTAACTAACTCAAGTGGGAACATTAGTGTCATTCCCACCATTCAAGTGGTGATTTCAATTCAATTCACCACCATTCATTTCACCATCATCTTTCAACATCATTTTCAAAGATATGACATCGAAAACTGTATGGCCTTTCCAACCGTCCGTAACCGTGGACGCGGCTATTTGAATAGGTTTACACTCTGCAGAGGTTGCACACTTGTGCCACAACATTTGATTTCATCCGTCGGGATTACCCCGAATCATCGTAACACAGTACGCGGATCATCAACCATAACCTTTCACTTATAAATCCTAGTATGAGCACCTCTCCCCATGAGCTTGGCCTCCCAGTGAAGACCAACTGTCAGCACAGGGAATCGCACGAGCTTGGCCGTACAATTTACCTCAATTTCACATCATTTCTCAACAACGGAGGCAGCCTCAAGCATAACCCCTATGACGTGTGTTCAGAGGGAACCCATACTAAGATGCATAAACTTCCAGTTAAGCCCTACCCATAATCAGGTATTGTGGGGGTACTTAATAATTGGAAAGGTATCACATTCAAACCAATATCATGTTTATCAAAAATCACTATCTTCTCTTGGTCATATTCACCTTCAAAAATCATTCAATGGAATGCTTCATCATTCCAAGGTTTCAAATTCATTTCAAGTCACATTGTTCCCATCTAGAGTAGTCAAATTTTATTCATTAGCACTAGCTCTAAATCATAAGGGGTGCTATCTTGCTTTGCTTGATGGAGGCTAACTTTACTACTCTAGTAAACTTCGTTACTTTGACCAAAGTTAACTATAAAAGCAACTTATTGAGAAAACAAGTAAAAACTTGTAATGTATAAACTTGGGATAGGCTTATGTAAGAAAAGGTAAGATTCATGGTGCCTTGCCCCAAGGGGCTTTGCACTTTGCAAGAATATTAGCTTGCCTTGGTAGTTCTCAAAGTTCTCCTCCTCCTCCTCTTGGTAGCAACCTTCTTCTTCGGTGTACTCTCCGGTGCTAGCGTCTAAATTTGAATACGAGTATAATTACTCACTAATTCAATGGCTATTCCATGTATCACATATAAACACACAAACTATTCTATGCACACAAATAATCTAAGTATGGTGCATGGGTTGTGTTGCTTGAGGAGAATTTACTTCCTTTTTATTTAATATGTAAATGATAGTTTCCATAGGGTTCTTGAGGAATAATTTCCTCTCATTGAAATCTTCTTAAGATTTAATTCCTCAAACAATCATATATGAACTTATATTGACCTAAGTCAAATGTTCATCATCATCATTTGAGAAAATGATTTAAATGAGGTAGATCACCTCATATCATTTAATAATGCTACATATGATTTAAATCTCCAAGTAATTCATATAAGTGAGTTTGGCCAGGGGTCCAAACATCACATGAATTCATGTGAGACAAAGTTTAAATGAAGTATAAGACTTCATATAATTTACTTAATAGTTTTGGACAATATCAACTACATAAACTAGCCATATTGTCCATTAATTAAACTAGGGCATGATCATGCAAAGTGACCACCCCATTTTATTGCATAAACAATTAGTGTAAGTCAAATGTGAGCTATTAGAGTTGGAATTAACTTAATATCTATTTTGGTTGATTTTTAGTAATTGTTTGAATATAGAAAAGTCCCTGCCTTCTTCTTTTTATCAAATTAATTCTACAAAAAATCTTGGCATGGGACCAGTGGCATTGTGTAGATATTTTTCTTAGCTTTCCAACAATATAAAGTTCATTAAATTTGGTTGAGCCAATTGAATCTATTGAATTTCAAAGTTTGGGCAGTATTGAAATTGTTTGGAATTGTTTAAAAAGAATTTGAATTAAACAGGCCGGCGGGAAAAGCTAACGGGCCGAAATGGTTTAAAACGGCCCAAGCCAGCCCACCACGCGTTTGTGCCCGCGTGGGCTGCCTGACAGCAGGGGGCCACCCGTCAGCGAGTCTTAAAACCCGAAGCGGTATGGATCACTCTGGCGCGTTGGATTAGCACAGGATCTAACGGCTCAAGTTCATCGTCTCGCCGGCGAGAGAGAGAGTTTGCCGGCGGCTCAGGTAGGGGGTCGGAGGGCTTACGGCGGCTCCAGCTAGGGTTGGCAGTATGCTTGACGAAGTTGTGGACGACGGCGGTTCTCCTGGTACAGGTGGCGTCGCCTGAGGTGGTCGGGATCGCCGGCGATTGCTGCAGGGCTTCCGCGGCGGTGATCTCCCGATTGAGCTTGCTCCGGCGACGATCGAGTGAGCTAAGTGGTTGAGGAGAGGCAGTGAAGAGTGGGGAGTGAGGTGGTGTGCTCCGTTGCTTCCAGGGAACTCCCTATTTATAGAATCGAGTGAGGGTTGCGGGGCAGGGTGGTGGTCGACCATGGCGCGGCGTTTCCGGCGAGCGGTCGAGCTAGGCGAGGGTGTGGCAATGTTCTCCTTGTCCAGGCGAAGCGAATGGTGGCGACAGCGGGGTCGGGCGGCGTCGGAATAGCTCGCATTGTTTCCATGTCTGGCGGCGGCGTTCACGGGATTTCCTTCTCCTTCTCCGGCGGCGGTGGTCCAGGGTCTGGTCGTGGGCATGTCTGGCGGCGTCGCGGTGGCACGGTGATGCTCAACGGCTAGCAAGCGGGGCCAGGGCGAGCGCGAGGTGGTGGCGCGGCGCGTGTCCAGTGCGTGTCCACGGCGTGCACATGCGTGACACGAGCGACATCCTGGCGCGTTCTGGGCGCGCTGTCTCCGGCGACTCCACGGCGTCTACGGCGAGCTGGTGGGTGCTAGGCGAGGTAGAGGCGCACGGTGGCGACGTTGGACACCAGGGCCAGGCCTGAGAGTGAAGGAGGAGAGGGGGAGGTTGTCGGGGTGGCGACATGGCCGGCATGGCCATGCCCTGCCTTGCTCCTCCTCCCTCCTAGGGTTACTATGCTTCATTAAGGTTGAGAGGGGGCAGGGGGACCATTTAGGGTAGTGTAGTGTAGATTAGGTTTGTGTAGAACACTATTTCAAATAGTGTCAAATAGTTACATAATTGGAAATTTGTAAATTTGTCCAAATTTGATTGAATTCAAATGGTTGACCAATTTGAATTGTGTGTGTTTAGTTGAGTTCTAAATGACCAGAGATGATGAGAGGTGATGGTGGCATTGTTGAATTCAAAAATTTGCAAATTTGGCTAAGTGGGAGATTGTTGAAAATGTTAAAAAGTTGCAACTTTGGTTGAGCATAGCTCTTGATCAAGAAAGAATTTGGCATGGTGATCTTTGTAGGGATTCGTTGCATAGAAAACAAAAAATTTCCTACCGCGAGAACGCAATCCAAGCCAAGATGCAATCTAGAAGATGGGAGCAACGAGAGGATGAACGAGACTAACCCTTGAAGATTTCCAAAGCCTATAAGAGTAGGCTCTTATTGCTGCGGTAGACGATCACTTGCCGCTTGCAAAAGCGCGTAGAAGATCTTGATCACGGTGCCACGATCGGGCAGCACCTCCGTACTCGGTCACACGTTTGGTGTTGATGAAGACGACGTCCTTCTCCCCGTTCCAGCGGGCAGCGGAAGTAGTAGATTCTCCTCGGAATCCCGGCAGCACGACGGCGTGGTGGCGGTGGTGGTGGAGAACTCCGGCAGGGCTTCGCCTATGCGCTGCGGGAGTTTGTATGTGGAGGAGGGGAGGCTAGGGTTTGGGGAGAGGGGCTATGGGCGCCGGCCTCAAGGGGGGCAGGGGTGGTGCGGCCAAGCCATGGGCTGCCCCCTCCCTCTCCTCCTCATTATATAGGTGGAACCCAAGGGTTTTCCCAAAGTCTTCGAATAAGACCCCAACAGAAAAACTGCCTTATGGACGAAACCTAGAGGGACAGGGACTCTCTCCCTTCCCCCTTTTCATGGCCGGCCAAGGAGGTGGAGTCCACCATGGACTCCACCCTCCCACTTGGTTGGCTGGTTAGGGTTTGGGGAGTCCCTCCGGGACTCCTCCTTCCATAGTGATTTATTTCCGGATAATTCTAGAAACCACCTTCCATAAATTCACCGGATCATTTCCAAACTTGGAAAGTGACTTCCTATATATGAATCTTATTCTCCGGACCATTCCGGAACTCCTCGTGATTTCCTGGATCCCATCCGAGACTCTGAACAAAACTTCGAACTCCATTCCATATTCCATATCTACTTAAACGACATCAAACCTTAAGTGTGTCACCCTACGGTTCGCGAACTATGCAGACATGGTTGAGACCTCTCTCTGACCAATAACCAATAGCGGGATCTGGAGATCCATAATGGCTCCCACATATTCAACGATGACTTTAGTGATCGAATGAACCATTCACATACGATATCAATTCCCTTTGTCACGCGATATTTTACTTGTCCGAGGTTTGATCATCGGTATCACTCTATACCTTGTTCAACCTCGTCTCCTGACAAGTACTCTTTACTCGTACCGTGGTATGTGGTCTCTTATGAACTTATTCATATGCTTGCAAGACATTAGACGACATTCCACCGAGAGGGCCCAGAGTATATCTATCCGTCATCGGGATGGACAAATCCCACTGTTGATCCATATGTCACAACTCATACTTTCTGGATACTTAATCCCACCATTATAACCACCCATTTACGCAGTGGCGTTTGATGTAATCAAAGTACCTTTCCGGTATAAGTGATTTATATGATCTCATGGTCATAAGGACTAGGTAACTATGTATCGAAAGCTTATAGCAAATAACTTATGACGTGATCTTATGCTACGCTTAATTGGGTGTGTCCATTACATCATTCATATAATGACATAACCTTGTTATTAATAACATCCAATGTTCATGATCACGAAACCATGATCATCTATTAATCAACAAGCTAGTTATACAAGAGGCTTACTAGGGACTCCTTGTTGTTCACATAACACACATGTATCAATGTTTCGGTTAATACAATTATAGCATGGTATGTAAACATTATCATAAACACAAAGATATATTATAATAACCATTTTATTATTGCCTCTTGGGCATATCTCCAACAGTCTCCCACTTGCACTAGAGTCAATAATCTAGTTTACATTTGTAGAGATATAACACCTTGGCCTTCTGGTGCTTTATCATGTTTTGCTCACGGGAGAGGTTTTAGTCAACGGATCTGACACGCTCAGAGACGTATGTATTTTGTAATTCATTTGCGTCTCAACGCATCACTCATTTCCAAATGAGTCGGCATTAAATATGTTTGGTCTTCTGGTGGAACCTCAATTCCGCGGTCTGAAATATGTCACTAATATTGTCACACACAATATAGCTTCAAAGTTCTGACTCTGTCGGAACTACACCAAGTTCTCAAAGAACCTCTTGACTCAACATCCTTTGTCATTGTCAAAACAATGACATACTCTGCCTTCTTTTGTAGAATCCGTCACAATATTTAGAACTCTTCTAAATCTAGCATAGACAACTTCTAGCTCATTGTGCTACCTTTTAATCAACACTTAGTCTAATTTGAGATTGAAATTTTATTTTCATATGTGACAAAACAAATATTGGTGCAACATCTTACAGCGATTTGTTTGTCATTTCTCCATACAAAACTATATATATATATATACTTGGTTCTTCTTAAGTACTCAAGAATATTTTTTTACTGTTTTTCAATGATCATCACATGAATCATTCTGGTACATGCTCATAATACTTTTATAGCATAGGACATCTGATTGTGTACATATTATTCGTGATCTATAATCATTCATGTGTTTTTACTCATTGAGTGTCAGATACACTCAAGTCTTGTTAAACCTTCACATGACAAGAACATTTTCTTAATATTGAACTACTTCAATATCCATCCTATGTACTTTGACTTAAACTTATTTATGTGTTTCAATCTATCTTCATAGATCTTGACACTAAATTTGTTTCAGTCCATATCCTTTCATTGAAATTAATTTCTCAATGAAACCTTTTTAATCAAGTATTACATCATTTATAACCAACTATATGTCATCTACATAAAGTATTATAAATATGTCTCAGCGCTCCCACTTAATTTCTTGCAAATGCAAGCCTCTTCATCGTCTCTGATGAAATCAAAAACTCTTTGACTATTTCATCTGGTGAAGATTCCAACTCCGCGATACTTACTTCATCCAATTGAAGTTCGTATACCTATCTAGTATTCTATGGACTAGCAAAACTCTTGGTTGTATCTTGTATACACCTTTTAATACACACTTCTGATAAGTTATGTATTTTGCCATCCTACTAACATATCTCATAAAAGAAATATGTAGTGAATACTAGAATAATCCACATAGACTATAAGCATTGCTATGGAAGATCTAATCTTATCGTAGTCAACTCTTTGAACTTTGTCGTAAACAACTTTTCGACAAGTCGAGCTTTTTCAAGGATATTTCATCCAAGTCCATCAAATTTATAGATCCATTACTTTCAAAAAGTATTCATCTATCTTGGATTTCATGGCGTATAGCCATTTTAACGGAGTCAGGGCCTGTCATAACTTCTTTGTTTGTAGTTGGTTTATCATTGTTCAAAATCAATCCTTTGTCCACAAATCATTTATTTGATCACAAAGTAAACCATACCTACAAGGTTCAATATGTACTTCGATCTCCATGACTAAAACACTTCGTAGTCATGGGAGCCATGATCGTCGTGGCCGCTTCCGGAACCAAATCCGATGCTGCGCTACTCTGATCATTATGCTCAGGTTCATAAACTTTATCAAGTTCTATTGTCCTCCCACTCAAAAACTTCGCTAGAAACAATTTCTTGGAAATAAGAAACATTGACAAACACTTTTGTCTTTGTCTCCATAGTGGGAAGAATTCCCAATCAATTCTCTGGGATAACCAACAAAGACATTCATCCGATTTTGGTTGTAAACTTATTTACTTATGCTATGCATACCAAAATTTAAGAAAGGACTATTATGGTTCATACCCATGCCATAACTCGTATGGTGTCATTTCTACGGATCATGATGATGCTCTATTCAGTGTAAAAGCGGTAGTCTCTAAAGCATAATCCACAAAAAAAAAGGCTTTATTTTATTTTATCTCATCATTAATCCAACAAAGTTTGGATACATCTCTTGGATACTTCATCATCACTATGATACTCCAAGAAACGTGAGTTGTAGAACAATTTCATAACTCTCTTAGATATTCGCTAAAACTCGTAATTCAAATATTTCCACCATGATCCAATCATAGATATTTGATTTTTCTATTACGATGATTTCCACTTCATGCTGAAAATTATTTGAATCCATTCAAATGTTTCAAACTTCTTCCTTATCGAATATATCCACATATATATACTCAATTCATTGTTGGAACTTTTTATGAAGTAGAAGAATCTCCCGCACACAACTATGCCCAGTGAACCACATACATCATCATGTATTTTTTCACTAAGTTTGTTGCCCGTTCAACTCCTGGCCTATGAACGGTATTTTAATCATTCTCTTTAGAAAAGATTTGCAAGCGCCAAATGATTCAAAAATCAAATGACTCCAAAAATCCATTTGCATGGAGTTCCTTCATGCGTTCCTTTCTAACATGACATAAATGGCGGTTCCACAAATAAGTGGAATTCAAATCATTTGCCTTATGGCATTTTAGCGTCAGTGTTATGTATGTGTGTTTCACCATTAAGATTTATAATAACTTATCCATCATACATGGAGTAATGTCATAATTTGAACAACTCATTGTTTTCATTTGACCAGAGCAAAATAACAATTATTAAGTTCTTTATTATAAATTCTAAAGGGCTAGATAGAATGCCAACGACGAACATAATAACACTTTATTTTGTTCCAGACGTGTATTCCTATCATATTCCTTGTCAATCACTTAGGCCATTGTATTCTTGTATTGCGTTGTTTTGTATGACACTTCATACCAACCAATATAGTACTAATACCCAAGAATTTCATAGTGTGACTTAACTAGGAATACAACCATAACATGTATATCATTTATATACACCTGAGCTAGACTTTCTAGTCTTTTCTTTTCTTTTTGCCAAAATATCTTTTGCAGTTTCTCTTTTAGCTTTCCTCATTATTCAGAAAAACACTTTAACATTATTTAACTTCTAGGTTTGTTGGTCAAATACCAATAACCTTGAGGTTCTTACTTTGATCATCATATGACAAGTGTTTCAGATTTCACTATTAGTAACTTTGTAATATGATGAACAATTTCACTCATAATTTTATCCATCATATCATGACGACTTTCCGAGACTATGTCTGTACATGCTAGGCTCGTAAAGTTTTAACCTTGGTATTCGCATGTGCAAATCTGGCATGCACCCGTTGTATGCACACATAGAATCTATCACACCCGATCATCACGTGATGCTTCGAAACGACGAGTCTTAGTAACGGTGCATACTAAGGATGATAACTTCATGGATATGCGAATATTATTAGTGCCCCAATAGTTGGAGGATTGTGACGCCTGGCGTCTTCAACGTTCATACATTCCCATAAAACTTATGAGTTTATGTAGTCTCACCAAATTTATATTCTATCATCTTGCAATAAGGTCTTAGATATCACATATATCTCATACCTTGATTATTTCTGAAAACTAAATTTTCAGCTCCTTACTTTTCAAACAGATTTGAACTTCAAGTTTCACGGAGACAAGATAACTTTAGGTACTAATTGAAACCATAGCTCTTTGAATCAACAATGTGAGGTTTACTAAAAGTTTGCAATAGGACTTAATCAATTCTTGATTCTTTAACAATACGGTACCAATCCATAAAGTTTCTTTTCAGATTTTAACAGTATTTCTATCTCAATAACAAGACTAGCGCATGGTAGAAAACGGATGCCAATACTACAAAATTAATTCAAAATACTACTCAGACTATGTTTATGATAATTAGTTCATATTTTAATCTAATTACTAATGAACTCCCACTTAATACAACATCCCTCATAGTTGTTAAGTGGTACACGATCCTAATCCACTACACCAAAACCGATCATCACGTGAGATGATGTAGCTTCAATGGTGAACATCAACATGTTGATCATATCATCCATATGACTCGTGTTCAACCTTTCGGTTTCCGTTGTCCCGAGGCCATGTCTGTACATGCTAGGCTCGTCAAGCAAACCCAAGTATTCCGCGTGTGCAACATGGCTTACACCCGTTGTATATGAACGTTGAATCTATCACATCCGATCATCACGAGATGCTTTGAAACGACGAACTTTGGCAACGGTGCATACGAGGGGAGAACACTTTATTATCTTGATATTAATGTGAGGGATCATCTTATAATGCTACCGCCGCGTTCTAAGCAAAATAAGATGCATAAAGGATTAACATCACATGCATTTCATATGTGATATGATATGGCCCTTTTGTCTTTGCGCCTTCGATCTTTATCTCCAAAGCACGGACATGATCTCCATCATCAACGGGCATGATCTCCATCATCGTCGGTGTAGCGTCAAGGTCCATGGCGCCGTCTTCATGGTTGTACACCTCATGTAGCAACTATTACAACTACTTTGAAATACTACTCAACATGAAATTTAAAGACAACCATAAGGCTCCTGCCGGTTGCCACAATACAATAATGATCATCTCATACATATTCATCATCATATTATGGCCATATCACATCACCAAACCCTGCAAAAACAAGTTAGACGTCTCTAATTTGGTTTGCATATTTTACGTGGTTTAGGGTTTTCGAGAGAGATCTAATCTACCTACGAACATGAACCACAACGGTGATACTAGTGTTGTCAATAGAAGAGTAAATTGAATCTTCACTATAGTAGGAGAGACAGACACCCACAAAGCCTCTTATGCAATACAAGTTGCATGTCGAACGAGGAACAAGTCTCATGAACGCGGTCATGTAAAGTTAGTCCAGGCCGCTTCATCCCACTATGCCACAAAGATGCAAAGTACTCAAACAAAAGACAACAAGAGCATCAACGCCCACAAAACCATTGTGTTCTACTCGTGCAACCATCTATGCATAGACACGGCTCTGATACCACTGTAGGGATTCGTTGCATAGAAAACAAAAAATTTCCTACCGCGAGAACGCAATCCAAGCCAAGATGCAATCTAGAAGATGGGAGCAACGAGAGGATGAACGAGACTAACCCTTGAATATTTCCAAAGCCTATAAGAGTAGGCTCTTATTGCTGCGGTAGACGATCACTTGCCGCTTGCAAAAGCGCGTAGAAGATCTTGATCACGGTGCCACGATCGGGCAGCACCTCCGTACTCGGTCACACGTTCGGTGTTGATGAAGACGATGTCCTTCTCCCCATTCCAGCGGGCAGCGGAAGTAGTAGATCCTCCTCGGAATCCCGGCAGCATGACGGCGTGGTGGCGGTGGTGGTGGAGAACTCCGGCAGGGCTTCGCCTATGCGCTGCGGGAGTTTGTATGTGGAGGGGGGGAGGCTAGGGTTTGGGGAGAGGGGGCTATGGGCGCCGGCCTCAAGGGGGGCAGGGTGGTGCGGCCAAGCCATGGGCTGCCCCCTCCCTCTCCTCCTCATTATATAGGTGGAACCCCAAGGGTTTGCCCAAAGTCTTCGAATAAGACCCCAACAGAAAAACTGCCTTATGGACGAAACCTAGAGGGACAGGGACTCTCTCCCTTCCCCCTTTTCTTGGCCGGCCAAGGAGGTGGAGTCCACCATGGACTCCACCCTCCCACTTGGTTGGCTGGTTAGGGTTTGTGGAGTCCCTCCGGGACTCCTCCTTCCATAGTGATTTATTTCCGGATAATTCTAGAAACCACCTTCCATAAATTCACCGGATCATTTCCAAACTTGGAAAGTGACTTCCTATATATGAATCTTATTCTCCGGACCATTCCGGAACTCCTCGTGATGTCCTGGATCCCATCCGAGACTCCGAACACAAACTTCGAACTCCATTCCATATTCCATATCTACTTAAACGACATCAAACCTTAAATGTGTCACCCTACGGTTCGCGAACTATGCAGACATGGTTGAGACCTCTCTCTGACCAATAACCAATAGCGGGATCTGGAGATCCATAATGGCTCCCACATATTCAACGATGACTTTAGTGATCGAATGAACCATTCACATACGATACCAATTCCCTTTGTCACGCGATATTTTACTTGTCCGAGGTTTGATCATCGGTATCACTCTATACCTTGTTCAACCTCGTCTCCTGACAAGTACTCTTTACTCGTACCGTGGTATGTGGTCTCTTATGAACTTATTCATATGCTTGCAAGACATTAGACGACATTCCACCGAGAGGGCCCAGAGTATATCTATCCGTCATCGGGATGGACAAATCCCACTGTTGATCCATATGTCTCAACTCATACTTTCCGGATACTTAATCCCACCTTTATAACCACCCATTTACGCAGTGGCGTTTGATGTAATCAAAGTACCTTTCCGGTATAAGTGATTTATATGATCTCATGGTCATAAGGACTAGGTAACTATGTATCGAAAGCTTATAGCAAATAACTTATGACGTGATCTTATGCTACGCTTAATTGGGTGTGTCCATTACATCATTCATATAATGACATAACCTTGTTGTTAATAACATCCAATGTTCATGATCACGAAACCATGATCATCTATTAATCAACAAGCTAGTTATACAAGAGGCTTACTAGGGACTCCTTGTTGTTCACATAACACACATGTATCAATGTTTCGGTTAATACAATTATAGCATGGTATGTAAACATTATCATAAACACAAAGATATATTATAATAACCATTTTATTATTGCCTCTTGGGCATATCTCCAACAATCTTTACAAAAAGTGTTCACCTTGATGTTGACTTGGATGGGGTGCAAAGAGTTAGCAAGATTTAGTTTGAGACAATTGAATTGCAATGGCTCAAAGTAGTGATCAGGCTATAATTGGCAGTTTTGACCATTATCATATGTGAGCAAGTTTTGCATTTGAAATTCATTTGAATTGTGATTCTTTGATTCCAAAAGTGGTAATAAGTGTTTAGTAACATTATTCAACTAATGGTGAAGATCAAAATGGTCTAGGGTCAAAATTTGTAAAAATGCCATAGAGCATATGTGAGGGTTTTTAGGGTTTTTCATTTATTGGATTTTCTTCCTCTTTTTGATTTATTTAGTTTGTGATCTTCTTATGATCACTTTAGGGTTTTAGGGTTTATCATATACACATAATAACAATCATCTTGGCATATCAATCAAATGCACAAGTCCTATGCATGGCACTATATGCAATTTGAAAAGTTTTTGTTGGTTTGAAATTTTGCTCTCTGGAATTCTTCTAACTTTCTTTTATTGAAATTTGGGATGTTACAGGGGAGGCCCAGGGCCTCCACACAGCATGGCGGCGCGGCCAGAGGGGGGCGCCCCCCTACTGTGTGGGACCCCAGGACCCTTCCGACTCCGCCTCTTCGCCTATTTAAGCCCTGGTGACCTAAAACCTCGACACGAATAAGCCACGATACGAGAAAAGTTCCAGAGCCGCCGCCATCGCGAAGCCAAGATTCGAGGGACAGAAGTCTCTTGTTCTAGCACGCCGCCAGGACGGGGAATTGCCCCCGGAAGGCATCTCCATCGACACCACCGCCATCTTCATCGCCGCTGCTGTCTCCCATGATGAGGAGGGAGTAGTTCTCCCTCGAGGCTAAGGGATGTACCGATAGCTATGTGGTTCATCTCTCTCCCATGTACTTCAATACAATGATCTCATGAGCTGCCTTACATGATTGAGATTCATATGATGAGCTTTGTATCACTATTAATCTATGTGCTACTCTAGTGATGTTATTAAAGTACTATATTCCTCCTCCATGATGTAATGGTGACAGTGTGTGCATCATGTAGTACTTGGCGTAGGTTATGATTGTAATCTCTTGTAGATTATGGAGTTAACTATTACTATGATAGTATTGATGTGATCTATTCCCCCTTTCATAGCCTGATGGTGACAGTGTGCATGCTATGTTAGTACTCGGTCTAAATATGAACACCGAATGTTGTGGAGCTTGTTCACTCCTGCTTGAGGGAGCTCTTGTAGCCCTACACAGTGAATGGTGTTTGTTATCCAACAAGAGAGTGTAGAAAGTAGCATTTATTTATTCAGTTATGTGATCAATGTTGAGAGTGTCCACTAGTGAAAGTATGATCCCTAGGCCTTGTTTCTAAGCATTGAAACACCGTTTCCAACAAGTTCTGTTACATGTTTGCTTGCTGCCATCTTTATTTCAGATTGCAACTACTACTCATATTCATCCATATCACTTGCATTTTACTATCTCTTTGCCGAACTAGTGCACCTATACATCTGACAAGTGTATTAGGTGTGTTGGGGACACAAGAGACTTCTTGTATCGTGATTGCAGGGTTGCTTGAGAGGGATATCTTTGACCTCTTCCTCCCTGAGTTCGATAAACCTTGGGTGATTCACTTAAGGGAAACTTGCTGCTGTTCTACAAACCTCTGCTCTTGGAGGCCCAACACTGTCTACAGGAATAGAAGCGTGCGTAGACATCAAGCTATTTTCTGGTGCCGTTGCCGGGGAGGTAAGGTAAAAGGTATTCACATCCTCCGACTACTAAGCTATTTCCTAGCACTGTTGCCGGTGTGTGAGTGCTCGAAGCTATTTCCTTTAGATCCTGCAATTGCATCTTTTTGTTTCTTGTTTTTATTTTTTTTCACTAGTTAGGCATAATGGAAAATAACAGTGAGCTTTTTAATCTATTTACTGAGTTAAGACATGGATTGTTTGATGCGAAAATTAAAAAACCTATGGAACCTTATTTGCATGCTAGTAGCAATGATATTAGTATGAACGCTTTGAACACCATTGTTGCTAATGCTATGGAAAATTCTAAGCTTGGGGAAGCTGGTTTTGATGAGCATGATATTTTTAGTTCCCCAAGCATGGAGGAGAAAATTTACTTTGATGATACTTTACCTCCTATATATGATGATCACAATGATGACTATTATATTTTCAGTCTACCTACTACTGTGGAGAAAATTAATTATGATTACAATATGCCTCCTATATTTGATGATTATGGTGATGACAATAATAATGATAGCTACTTTGTTGAATTTGCTCCTACTACAATTAATAAGAATGACTATGCTTATGTTGGGAGTAGTAATTATTTTATGCATGAGACTCATGATAAGAATGCTTTATGTGATAGTTATATTGTTGAGTTTGCTCATGATACTACTGAAAGTTATTATGAGAGAGGGAAACATGGTTATATGCATCTTAATAATATTAAGTTTCCCCTCTTTATGTTGAGAATCTTGAAGTTACTCGTGTTTTATCTTCCTATGCTTGTCACTTTGTTCTTCATGAATTTGTTTATTTACAAGATTCCTTTTCATAGGAAGTGGGTTAGGCTTAAATTTGTTCCATACTTGCTTTTTGATGCTCTCTTTTGCTTCAACTCTTATTTCTTGGGAGTGCATCATTAAAATTGATGAGCCCATCTTAATGGCTATAAAGAAAGCACTTCTTGGGAGATAACCCATGTTTTTATTTTACTACAGCAATTTTGTTTTATATTTGAGTCTTGGAAGTTGTTACTACTGTAGCAACCTCTCCTTATCTTTATTTTATTGCATTGTTGTGCCAAGTAAAGTCTTTGATAGTAAGGTTGATACTAGACTTGGATTACTGCGCAGAAACAGATTTCTTGCTGTCACGAATTTGGGCAGGGTTCTCTGTAGGTACCTCAGAAAAATCTGCCAATTTACGTGCGTGATCCTCAGATATGTGCGCAACTTTCATTCAATTTGAGCTTTTTCATCTGAGCAAGTTAAGTGCCCCAGAAAAATTCGTCTTTACGGACTGTTCTGTTTTGACAGATTCTGCATGTTATTTCGCATTGCCTGTTTTGCTATGTTTGATGGATTTCTTTGTTCCATTAACTTTCAGTAGCTTTGAGCAATGTCCAGAAGTGTTAAGAATGATTATGTCATCTCTGAACATGTGAATTTTTGATTATGCACTAACCCTCTAATGAGTTTGTTTTGAGTTTGGTGTGGAGAAAGTTTTTAAGGGTCAAGAGAGGAGGATGATACAATATGATCAAGGAGAGTGAAAACTCTAAGCTTGGGGATGCCCCCGTGGTTCATCCCTGCATATTTCAAGAAGACTCAAGCATCTAAGCTTGGGGATGCCCAAGGCATCCCCTTCTTTATCGACAACTTATCAGGTCACCTCTAGTGAAACTATATTTTTATTCCGTCACATCTTATGTGCTTTACTTGGAGCGTCTGTGTACTTTTATTTTCCTTTTGTTATTTTCATTCTCTAAATAAATTCATGCTTGTGTGGGAGAGAGACACGCTCCGCTCGTTCATATGAACACTGGTGTTCTTAGCTTTACTTTTAATGTTCATGGCGAAGGTTGAAAACTGCTTCGTTAATTGTTATATGGTTGGAAACAGAAAATGCTACATGTGGTAGTGGTATAATGAAATACTTGCATAATCTTGTAGATCATTGAGCTTTGATAACTTGATTCTTTGCAAACGTTTTGAGGTATTTAGATGGTAAAGCTTGCTGTTTAAATAAGTTAAAATTAGTAGTGGATTGTTGTCTTTAAGCTTGTGACGTACTACAAACTCTACTTAAATAGTTGAAGGTGTAGTTGGACTTGATAGCTTTCCATGTCTAAGAGTTCATCGTAACAACTAAGTTGTGCTGAAGGTCGAGGGAGCTAGCGGGGTACTTGTGCCACCGTGAACGGCCCTCCTTGGAGTGAATTTTAATCATGCTCTTAATGTTGAACCTCCTAGTTGTTTGCAATAAGCTTGTGAGTTCTTTTTGACTAATGTTAAGCTACGGTTTTTGGCACTTCCACCATCCAAATTTGCTAGCCTCTTCGGTACTGTGCATTGCCTTTTGCTCACATTGAGAATTGTGCATACTTCGCCAGTACATCCAAACCCGTGGGAGGACTTTCTCTTGTTCTCCTACACATAAGCTCATACATCTTCCTCAAAACAGCCACAATACCTACCTACCACAGCATTTCCATAGCTGTTCCGAGATATATTGCCATGAAACTTCCATTTTACATTACATGACTTGTTGTCATTTATTATTTATATATTGCTTTGCATGATTCTATACAGCTGATGTGTGGTTTACCCATGTTACGCTAGATCATTGCACATCCTGCTACACTAGCAGAGGCATACAGTTTTATACATCATGTTTTATTCATTATGAGTTATTTGTACCAAAAAGTGTGTTGTCATATTAGGATGTTGCCCCTAAAAGTGAAAAGAGCCATGGAGGCCATCAAAAAAAAGAAACAGAAAAATAAAAAAAAGGAAAAGAAAAAATAGAAAAGAAAAAGGAAAAAAAGAGAAAAAAGAAAAAGGGGGCAACATAACTATCTTTTATCCACACTTGTGCTCATGTTTAGCACCTATACTTCATATGAGAGAGTTTTCATGTTTTACTAGTATAACTATGTGGGGAATTTACACTATAGAACTTGGGTCGTATATTCCAATGATGAGCTTCCTCAAAAGTGCTCTAGGTCTTCGTGAGCAACCAAGTTGGATGCACCCCCACTAGTTCCATTGGAGAGCTTTCATACACATATAGCTCTATGTGCATCCGTTGCATGGCAATCACTACTCCTTGCATAGCTTCGATTATAAGACTACCTCTTGTCTAATAATCATTTATAGCTTTGTAAGACTTTCTTTCATTGGCCTTCCAAACCCCCATTAACGTTCTTTTTGCCATAACATCCTGGTGCCAATACCAAATGCTTGCGCTCACCGGTTGAGTGGACTTCGAAACAGTTGATTCATGACGTTCATGTTTATTTTTACTTGACTGAATCCTTCTATGTTGTGAAATTTTACTTGATGCTTGGAATGAAGGATAGAACTTCTATGTTGGATACTTAAAACATCTTTAATGAACTTTGTATGGTTTCATGTCTTTGAAGCAATAGTTCATGAAAACTTCTAGCTTGTTTAACTCTTGCATTATCATCTCTTATATCAACTATGGACATTTGCTTTGAAAAATTTGATCTCATTTCATATGCTTTACATAATTATTGGATCAAGATTATGTTGGTAGCATGTCACTTCAGAAATTATCTTTGTTATCGTTTACCTACTCGAGGGCGAGTAGGAACTAAGTTTGGGGATGCTGATACGTCTCCAACGTATCTATAATTTCTGATGTTCCATGCTAGTTTTATGACAACACTTACATGTTTTGTTCACACTTTATATCGTTTTGATGCATTTTCCGGAACTAACCTATTAATGAGATGCCGAAGTGCCAGTTCTTGTTTTTTGCTGTTTTTGGTTTCAGAAATCTTACACAGGAAATATTCTCGGAATTGGACGAAATCAAGGCCCACGATCTTATATTTCCACGAAGCTTCCATAACACCGAAGAGGGACCAGAGGGGAGGCCCAGGGCCTCCACACACCATGGCGGCGCGGCCAGAGGGGGGGCGCGCCCCCCTACTGTGTGGGACCCCAGGACCCTTCCGACTCCGCCTCTTCGCCTATTTAAGCCCTGGTGACCTAAAACCTCGACACGAATAAGCCACGATACGGAAAAGTTCCAGAGCCGCCGCCATCGCGAAGCCAAGATTCGGGGGACAGAAGTCTCTGTTCCGGCACGCCGCCGGGACGGGGAATTGCCCCCGGAAGGCATCTCCATCGACACCACCGCCATCTTCATCGCCGCTGCTGTCTCCCATGATGAGGAGGGAGTAGTTCTCCCTCGAGGCTAAGGGTTGTACCGGTAGCTATGTGGTTCATCTCTCTCCCATGTACTTCAATACAATGATCTCATGAGCTGCCTTACATGATTGAGATTCATATGATGAGCTTTGTATCACTATTAATCTATGTGCTACTCTAGTGATGTTATTAAAGTACTCTATTCCTCCTCCATGATGTAATGGTGACAGTGTGTGCATCATGTAGTACTTGGCGTAGGTTATGATTGTAATCTCTTGTAGATTATGGAGTTAACTATTACTATGATAGTATTGATGTGATCTATTCCCCCTTTCATAGCCTGGTGGTGACAGTGTGCATGCTATGTTAGTACTCGGTCTAAATTGCAATGGTCTATCATGCACTCTAAAGGTTACTTAAATATGAACACCGAATGTTGTGGAGCTTGTTCACTCCGGCTTGAGGGAGCTCTTGTAGCCCTACACAATGAATGGTGTTTGTTATCCAACAAGAGAGTGTACAAAGTAGCATTTATTTATTCAGTTATGTGATCAATGTTGAGAGTGTCCACTAGTGAAAGTATGATCCCTAGGCCTTGTTTCTAAGCATTGAAACACCGTTTCCAACAAGTTCTGTTACATGTTTGCTTGCTGCCATCTTTATTTCAGATTGCAACTACTACTCATATTCATCCATATCACTTGCATTTTACTATCTCTTCGCCGAACTAGTGCACCTATACATCTGACAAGTGTATTAGGTGTGTTGGGGACACAAGAGACTTCTTGTATCGTGATTGCAGGGTTGCTTGAGAGGGATATCTTTGACCTCTTCTTCCCTGAGTTCGATAAACCTTGGGTGATTCACTTTAGGGAAACTTGTTGCTGTTCTACAAACCTCTACTCTTGGAGGCCCAACACTGTCTACATGAATAGAAGCGTGCGTAGACATCAGTGCTCGATGCACCGCTAGGTTCCCCACCTGCCTTGACTGCTACCGATGAGGTAAAGAATGTTTACCAGACTCGGAAGACTCAGTACTCCCAAGTTCAGTGCGCCATCCTGTGCAGCCTAGAGGCAGAGCTTCAAAAGTCGTTTGAAACCCACGACCCCTGTGAGCTAGTCTGTGAGCTCAAAGCTATCTTTGAAACTCATGCGGCCGTGGAAAGCTATGAGGCCTCGAAACATTTTTTTGGCTGGATGATGGAAGAGGGTAGCTCCATTAGCGAGCACGTGCTCAAGATGTCTGGGCACGTGAAGAAGCTCAGTGACTTGGGAATTGTGATTCCTTACCAGCTGGGTATTCATCGTGTCCTCCAATCACTGCCACCTAGTTACAAGAACTTCCTGATGAACTACAACATGCAGAACATGAACAATGAGTTACCTAAACTCTTCTCCATGCTGAAATCTGCTGAGGTGGAGATACAGAAAGAGCACCAAATGTTGATGGTTAACAAGACCACCAGTTTCAAGAAGAAGGGCAAGCCTAACAACAAAAGGGCAACTTCAAGAAGGGAGGCAAGAAAGCTGTTGCGCCTCCTAAGAAGCCCAAGGCTAGCCCTAATCCTGATACTGTGTGCTTTTACTGCAAGGAAGAAGGGCACTGGAAGCGCAATTGCTCCAAATACCTGGCTGATCTGAAGAGCGGCCAGATCAAGAAGAAAGGTATATTTGATATACATGTTATTGATGTCTATCATACTGGTAATCGTAGTAGTGCCTGGGTATTTGATACTGGTTCGGTTGCTCACATTTGTAACTCCAAACAGGAAATGCTGAATAAACGAAGACTAGTGAGGGACGAGGTGACGATGCGCGTTGGAAATGGATCCAAGGTCGATGTGATCGTCGTCGGCACGCTCCCTCTACATCTACCTTCGGGATTAGTTTTTAATCTTAATAACTGTTATTTGGTGCCTGCGTTGAGAATGAGCATTATATCTGGATCTTGATGCAAGACGGTTATTCGTTTAAGTCAAAGAATAATGGTTGTTCTATTTATATGAATAATATATTTTATGGTCATGCGCCTAAGATGAAAGGTTTATACTTGTTAAATCTCGATAGTAGTGATACACATGTTCATAACATTGATGCTAAGAGCATCACTAGTAGTACCCCTAAACCCGCAAACCCTCAAACCATTTTAAGGGTTGAGAATGGGCATTTTTTGGCACGTTTAGAGGTTGAAAAACTGGGGAAAAGGCTAGAACCCTAAAACCCAACCCTTATAACGTTATAAGGGTTGGGTTTTAGGGTTCTAGTCTTTGCCCCAACCCCCATCATCTCAGCAACAGTTTGAAAGAAACAATAATCATTCTAATTACTATTACAACACCGAATAGTACTTTCAAGCACATAATAAAATCATTCAAGTTATTACAACAATGTTTTTTCAAATAATAATAATATTTCGAATCAAATAGGACATAGAAAAGTAAAACAATGGTAGATCATTGGCCTTGGCGCCGCCCATCCAAATACCAGTGGTGCTCTACTAGATCATCCCGGAGCTGGGCATGAGTCTTTTCATTCTCAATCTGACGATGTGCTTCAAGAAAAGCTTGTACGCGAGAACTGTTTCTTTTCGGTTGCACACGGGTACCAACACTGTCATAGAAACAAGGCAGGTATAACCCTCTCTCATCCTCGAGGATCATGTTGTGTAGAATCACACAACATTTCATGATGTTCTCCAAGGTTTTTTTGTCCCAAAAACAAGCTGGACCCCGAACTATGGCAAACCTTGCTTGCAAAACACCGAAAGCTCTCAGAATATCCTTGTGTGCTGCCTCTTGTGCCTTGGTGAAAATAGCCTCTTTTTTGGTTAATGGCACCCCATTTTTCTCTTTGATGGACTTCACAAGAGTTGCCCACTCGGGATAAATGCCATCGGTGAGATAGTATCCCATTGAGTACTCATTGTTCATGACCTTGTAGTTGCAAGTAGGAGCATCCCCGGAAACTAATCTTGCAAACAAAGGAGACCTATTGAGCACATTGATATCATTGAGTGTGCCCGGCAAACCAAAAAATGCATGCCAAATCCATGTGTCCTCCGATGCCACGGCCTCAAGCACAATGATTGCATCACGGCTTTTACCGCAATACATGCCTCTGGAAAATTTTCCATGTCCAATGCATGCAATCAAGACTACCAAGCATCCCCGGTGATGGCGTGTATTTCACACGTTCGTTGGGCAACCCCAAGAGGAAGGTATGATGCGCACAGCAGCAAGTTTTCCCTCAGAAAGAAACCAAGGTTTATCGAACCAGGAGGAGCCAAGAAGCACGTTGAAGGTTGATGGCGGCGGGATGTAGTGCGGCGCAACACCAGGGATTCCGGCGCCAACGTGGAACCTGCACAACACAACCAAAGTACTTTGCCCCAACGAAACAGTGAGGTTGTCAATCTCACCGGCTTGCTGTAACAAAGGATTAACCGTATTGTGTGGAAGATGATTGTTTGCAGAAAACAGTAGAACAAGTATTGCAGTAGATTGTATTTCAGTAAAGAGAATTGGACCGGGGTCCACAGTTCACTAGAGGTGTCTCTCCCATAAGACGAACAGCATGTTGGGTGAACAAATTACAGTTGGGCAATTGACAAATAAAGAGAGCATGACAATGCACATACATATCATGATGAGTATAGTGAGATTTAATTGGGCATTACGACAAAGTACATAGACCGCCATCCAACTGCATCTATGCCTAAAAAGTCCACCTTCAGGTTATCATCCGAACCCCCTCCAGTATTAAGTTGCAAAGCAACAGACAATTGCATTAAGTATGGTGCGTAATGTAATCAACAACTACATCCTTAGACATAGCATCAATGTTTTATCCCTAGTGGCAACAGCACAACACAACCTTAGAACTTTCTCACATCGTCCCGGTGTTAATGCAGGCATGAACCCACTATCGAGCATAAGTACTCCCTCTTGGAGTTACAAGCATCTACTTGGCCAGAGCATCTACTAGTAACGGAAAGTATGCAAGATCATAAACAACACATAAGCATAACTTTGATAATCAACATAACAAGTATTCTCTATTCATCGGATCCCAACAAACGCAACATATAGAATTACAGATAGATGATCTTGATCATGATAGGCAGCTCACAAGATCCGACAATGATAGCACAATGGGGAGAAGACAACCATCTAGCTACTGCTATGGACCCATAGTCCAGGGGTAGACTACTCACACATCACACCGGAGGCGACCATGGCGGCGTAGAGTCCTCCGGGAGATGATTCCCCTCTCCGGCAGGGTGCCGGAGGCGATCTCTGGATCCCCGAGATGGGATCGGCGGCGGCGGCGTCTCCGGAAGGTTTTCCGTATCGTGGTTCTCGTGCGGGGGTTTCATCACGGAGGCTATTTGTAGGCGGAAGGGCAGGTCAAGAGGCGGCACGGGGGCCCCACACCACAGGGCCGCGCGGCCAAGGGGGGGGCCGCGCCGCCCTAGGGTGTGGCCCCCTCGTCGCCCCTCTTCGTCTCTCCTTCGGACTTCTGGAAGCTTCGTGGAAAAATAGGCCCCTGGGCTTTGATTTCGTCCAATTCCGAGAATATTTCCTTACTAGGATTTCTGAAACCAAAAACAGCAGAAACAAAGAATCGGCACTTCGGCATCTTGTTAATAGGTTAGTTCCAGAAAATGCACGAATATGACATAAAGTGTGCATAAAACATGTAGATAACATCAATAATGTGGCATGGAACATAAGAAATTATCGATACGTCGGAGACGTATCAGCATCCCCAAGCTTAGTTCTGCTCGTCCCGAGCGAGGTAAAACGATAACACGAGATAATTTCGGAGTGACATGCCATCATAACCTTGATCATACTATTTGTAAAGCATATGTAGTGAATGCAGCGATCAAAACAATGTATATGACATGAGTAAACAAGTGAATCATATAGCAAAGACTTTTCATGAATAGCACTTCAAGACAAGCATCAATAAGTTTTGCATAAGAGTTAACTCATAAAGCAATAATTCAAAGTAAAGGTATTGAAGCAACTCAAAAGAAGATTAAGTTTCAGCGGTTGCTTTCAACTTGTAACATGTATATCTCATGGATATTGTCAACATAGAGTAATATAATAAATGCAATAAGCAAGTATGTAGGAATCAATGCACGGTTCACACAAATGTTTGCTTCTTGAGGTGGAGAGAAATAGGTGAACTGACTCAACATTGAAAGTAAAAGAATGGTCCTCCATAGAGGAAAAAGCATCGATTGCTATATTTGTGCTAGAGCTTTGATTTTGAAAACATGAAACAATTTTGTCAACGGTAGTAATAAAGCATATGCATCATGTAAATTATATCTTATAAGTTGCAAGCCTCATGCATAGTGTACTAATAGTGCCCGCACCTTGTCCTAATTAGCTTGGACTACGGATTATCACCGCAATACATATGCTTTAACCAAGTATCACAAAGGGGTACCTCTATGCCGCCTGTACAAAGGTCTAAGGAGAAAGCTCGCATTGGATTTCTCGCTATTGATTATTCTCAACTTAGACATCCATACCGGGACAACATAGACAACAGATAATGGACTCCTCTTTTAATGCTTTAAGCATTCAACAACAATTAATTCTTTTCTCATTAGAGATTTGAGGATTGTTGTCCAAAACTGAAACTTCCACCATGGAACATGGCTTCGGTTAGCGGCCCGATGTTCTTCTCTCACAATATGCATGCTCAAACCATTCAACTCAGTGTAGATCGCCCTTACTTCAGACAAGACGAACATGCATAGCAACTCACATGAAATTCAACAATGAAAAGTTGATGGCGTCCCCAGTAAACATGGTTATCGCACAACAAGCAACTTAATAAGAGATAAAGTGCATAATTACATATTCAATACCACAATAGGTTTTAAGCTATTTGTCCCATGAGCTATATATTGCAAAGGTGAATGATGGAGTTTTAAAGGTAGCACTCAAGCAATTTACTTTGGAATGGCTGGAAAATACCATGTAGTAGGTAGGTATGGTGGACACAAATGGCATAGTGGTTGGCTCAGGTATTTTGGATGCATGAGAAGTATTCCCTCTCGATACAAGGTTTAGGCTAGCAAGGCTTATTTGAAACAAACACAAGGATGAACCGGTGCAGCAAAACTCACATAAAAGACATATTGAAAACATTATAAGACTCTACACCGTCTTCCTTGTTGTTCAAACTCAATACTAGAAATTATCTAGACCTTAGAGAAACCAAATATGCAAACCAAATTTTAGCATGCTCTATGTATTTCTTCATTAATGGGTGCAAAGCATATGATGCAAGAGCTTAAACATGAGCACAACAATTGCCAAGTATCACATTACCCAAGACATTTATAGCAATTACTACATGTATCATTTTCCAATTCCAACCATATAACAATTTAACGAAGGAGAAACTTCGCCATGAATACTATGAGTAGAAACCAAGGACATACTTGTCCATATGCTACAGCGGAGCGTGTCTCTCTCCCATAAAGTGAATGCTAGGATCCATTTTATTCAAACAAAACAAAAACAAAAACAAACCGACGCTCCAAGAAAAAGCACATAAGATGTGATGGAATAAAAATATAGTTTCAGGGGAGGAACCTGATAATGTTGTCGATGAAGAAGGGGATGCCTTGGGCATCCCCAAGCTTAGACGCTTGAGTCTTCTTGATATATGCAGGGGTGAACCACCGGGTGCATCCCCAAGCTTAGAGCTTTCACTCTCCTTGATCATGTTGCATCATACTCCTCTCTTGATCCTTGAAAACTTCCTCCACACCAAACTCGAAACAACTCATTAGAGGGTTAGTGCACATTATAAATTGACATATTCAGAGGTGACACAATCATTCTTAACGCTTCTGGACATTGCATAATGCTACTGGACATTAGTGGATCAAAGAGATTCATCCAACATAGCGAAAGAGGCAATGCGAAATAAAAGGCAGAATCTGTCAAAACAGAACAGATCGTATTGATGAATTTTAAAATGGCACCAGACTTGCTCAAATGAAAATGCTCAAATTGAATGAAAGTTGCATACATATCTGAGGATCATGCACGTAAATTGGCTTAATTTTCTGAGCTACCTACAGGGAGGTGGACCCAGATTCGTGACAGCAAAGAAATCTGGAACTGTGCAGTAATCCAAATCTAGTACTTACTTTTCTATCAACGGCTTAACTTGGCACAACAAAACACAAAACTAAGATAAGGAGAGGTTGCTACAGTAGTAAACAACTTCCAAGACACAAAATAAAAACAAAGTACTGTATGTAAAAACATGGGTTGTCTCCCATAAGCGCTTTTCTTTAACGCCTTTCAGCTAGGCGCAGAAAGTGTGTATCAAGTATTATCAAAGGGTGGTACTTCTACAGCGGGGTGTGGGCTTTTCTCAACCAGGCATAGTATATTAGATACATAAGTTTTAGCATCTCCCTTTTCATTAGTCTTAGGCGTGCTACTCTCATCAAACAAATTTTCAGGAACAAGCCAAGCATAATTATTTTCTAGTGCATCATTCATAGCTAGGAGCTTACATGGTATTGGTGCTTTGATCTCCCCTCCATCATCAATATTATTAGTGTATCTTATTCTATCCATATCCATCTTTTCAAGGAGACTAACAAAATTAGTAGGAGAACCAAGCATATTAAATTTAGCAAACACCTTTCTAGCTTCTCTTGCTAGACCACCAAATTCTCTAAGAAGGGTTTCTAACACAAAATCTTTCTTTTCCCCTTCTTCCATATCGCCAAGTGTGAAGAACATGTGTTGGATTATAGGATTAAGATTAACAAATTTAGTTTCCAACAAGCGAACTAAATGCGCAGCAGCAATTTCATAAGTAGGCGCAAGGTCTACCAAGTGTCTATCTTCAAAATTTTCAATAGTACTAACATGATTGAAAAATTCTTCTATATTATTTCTCCCAACTATAGACCCACGTCCTACCGGTATGCTTTTTGTGGTAAAATTAAAAGGAAACATGATGAATAAAGTAAATGCAAGTAAACTAATTTTTTTGTGTTTTTGATATAGCAAACAAGATAGCAAGTAAAGTAAAACTAGCAACTAATTTTTTTGTATTTTGATTTAGTGCAGCAAACAAAGTAGTAAATAAAACTAAGCAAGACAAAAACAAAGTAAAGAGATTGAGAAGTGGAGACTCCCCTTGCAGCGTGTCTTGATCTCCACGGCAACGGCGCCAGAAAATATGCTTGATGGCGTGTATTTCACACGTTCGTTGGGCAACCCCAAGAGGAAGGTATGATGCGCACAGCAGCAAGTTTTCCCTCAGAAAGAAACCAAGGTTTATCGAACCAGGAGGAGCCAAGAAGCACGTTGAAGGTTGATGGCGGCGGGATGTAGTGCGGCGCAACACCAGGGATTCCGGCGCCAACGTGGAACCTGCACAACACAACCAAAGTACTTTGCCCCAACGAAACAGTGAGGTTGTCAATCTCACCGGCTTGCTGTAACAAAGGATTAACCGTATTGTGTGGAAGATGATTGTTTGCAGAAAACAGTAGAACAAGTATTGCAGTAGATTGTATTTCAGTAAAGAGAATTGGACCGGGGTCCACAGTTCACTAGAGGTGTCTCTCCCATAAGACGAACAGCATGTTGGGTGAACAAATTACAGTTGGGCAATTGACAAATAAAGAGAGCATGACAATGCACATACATATCATGATGAGTATAGTGAGATTTAATTGGGCATTACGACAAAGTACATAGACCGCCATCCAACTGCATCTATGCCTAAAAAGTCCACCTTCAGGTTATCATCCGAACCCCCTCCAGTATTAAGTTGCAAAGCAACAGACAATTGCATTAAGTATGGTGCGTAATGTAATCAACAACTACATCCTTAGACATAGCATCAATGTTTTATCCCTAGTGGCAACAGCACAACACAACCTTAGAACTTTCACATCCTTTGTCCCGGTGTTAATGCAGGCATGAACCCACTATCGAGCATAAGTACTCCCTCTTGGAGTTACAAGCATCTACTTGGCCAGAGCATCTACTAGTAACGGAAAGCATGCAAGATCATAAACAACACATAAGCATAACTTTGATAATCAACATAACAAGTATTCTCTATTCATCGGATCCCAACAAACGCAACATATAGAATTACAGATAGATGATCTTGATCATGATAGGCAGCTCACAAGATCCGACAATGATAGCACAATGGGGAGAAGACAACCATCTAGCTACTGCTATGGACCCATAGTCCAGGGGTAGACTACTCACACATCACACCGGAGGCGACCATGGCGGCGTAGAGTCCTCCGGGAGATGATTCCCCTCTCCGGCAGGGTGCCGGAGGCGATCTCCTGGATCCCCCGAGATGGGATCGGCGGCGGCGGCGTCTCTGGAAGGTTTTCCGTATCGTGGTTCTCGGTACTGGGGGTTTCGTCACGGAGGCTATTTGTAGGCGGAAGGGCAGGTCAAGAGGCGGCACGGGGGCCCCACACCACAGGGCCGCGCGGCCAAGGGGGGGCCGCGCCGCCCTAGGGTGTGGCCCCCTCGTCGCCCCTCTTCGTCTCTCCTTCGGACTTCTGGAAGCTTCGTGGAAAAATAGGCCCCTGGGCTTTGATTTCGTCCAATTCCGAGAATATTTCCTTACTAGGATTTCTGAAACCAAAAACAGCAGAAAACAGCAACTGGCACTTCGGCATCTTGTTAATAGGTTAGTTCCAGAAAATGCACGAATATGACATAAAGTGTGCATAAAACATGTAGATAACATCAATAATGTGGCATGGAACATAAGAAATTATCGATACGTCGGAGACGTATCACCCGGCCATCCCCTTTTTCATTCATCTCCATCAATCTCTTTGTATCTTCCTCGTTGGGTGCTCGAAGATACACATCACCATACAACCGGATGACCAATTTTGCAAACCTACGTATGGACTCCGTGGTTGTATCTTGTCCAATGCGAAGATACTTGTCAGTGTAGTCCGCGGGTATGCCATAGGCGAGCACCCACATTGCCGCCGATATCTTTTTGTACCCACTAAACCCCATGATACCGGCGGCGGATCTACGACGCTTGAAGTAATCTGAGGCGGCCGCACAATCGGTGACAATCTTCACGAACAAACTACGGCGCATTCGGTACCTTCTCCGGAAGAGGCGTGATGGGTATGTCGGTACCTCCGCGAAGTAGTCGTGCATCAATTGCTCGTGGCCGATAGCGCGGTTCCGGTAGATGGTGACTCGCCCCATCTTCGACCCTTTCCTCTGATCCATCAGTTTCTTGCGGTCTTCAAACTCTTGCACGTCGATGAGGAGGCTCATCATCACGACATCGTCATCTTGAAGCAACTCCTCAATATCCGAATCATCCGACGACGACCAACCGGAATCATCGGACAACGACGCCGTATCGTCGGTGTCCATCTACATAATACAACAAAAACTAATATATGAGTTTCCAGCAATGAATCTAAAAGAAAAAATAAAACAAAAATAAAACAAAAAGGGGCATACCGGGGTGAGCGGCGGCCGGTTGGGGCGGGGCCGGTGGGGCGCGGCGGCGGGAGGGCCGGGGCGAGGCAACCCCCGGTGGCATGAGGCGATGCGGAGGCGGGAGGGCGGGCACGGGGTGGCCACGGAGGCTCGGGAAGACGCGACGCGGGGCGGCAGGCGGCTAGGGAAGACGCGGCGCGAGGCGGCGGGGAGACGAGGCGCGGCCGACGGCGGGCGAGCGGGCGGCGCGTATCTGCGGGCGGCGGGGATGATGCGGGGTGGTGGGGAGGCGCGGATCCGTGGGCGGGGGAGCTCGCGGCGGCCAGCTGGAGACGAGGGGAGGTGGGCGGCGGCCGGAATCGCGGCGGCTGGCAGCGCGGGGCGGGAGGTTGGGGATGGGAAATTTCCCTCCCGCGCGGCGAGGAGGAGGAGTGCGGTTTGGGTGCAGTTCGGCCTCCCCAACCCTCACTTCTACAGGTTGAAATCGTGTTTGAGGGTTGGACCTCTAAATTTTTTTGAGGGTTTGAGGGTTTAGGGGTATTACTAGTGATTCTCTAAGCGAATTAAATTGAATGATAATTCTACATATATGTGGCACTGTCGTCTTGGTCATATTGGAGTGAAGCGCATGAAGAAACTCCATTCCGATGGACTTCTTGAATCACTTGACTTTGAGTCACTTGATAGATGTGAAACATGTCTAATGGGAAAAATGACTAAGACTCCATTCTCTGGTACAATGGAGCGAGCTACAAACTTATTGGAAATCATAGATACCGATGTGTGCATACCAATGAGTGTAGCATCGCGCGGTGGTTAACGTTATGTTCTAACCTTCACGGATGATCTGAGTAGATATGGGTATATTTACTTTATGAAACATAAGTCTGAAACTTTTGAGAAGTTTAAGGAATTCCAAAGTGAAGAAGAAAATCTACGTAACAAGAAGATTAAGTTTCTGCATTCTGACCGTGGAAGCAAATATCTCAGTTATGAGTTTGGCATGCATTTAAAAGAAATGTGGAATACTTTCACAGTTGACACCGCCGGGAACACCACATCGCAATGGTGTATCCGAACATCGTAATCGAACTTTCTTAGATATGGTTCGATCTATGATGTCTCTTACCGATTTGCCGTTATCGTTTTGGGGTTACGCATTAGAGACAACCACATTCACTTTAAATAGGGCCCCATCTAAATCCGTTGAAATGACACCGTATGAATTATGGTTTGGTAAGAAACCTAAGCTGTCGTTCCTTAAAGTTTGGGGTTGCGAAGCTTATGTAAAGAAGTTACAACCCTGACAAGCTAGAACCCAAAGCGGAGAAATGCATCTTCATAGGATACCCTAAAGAAACAATTTGGTACACCTTCTATCACAACTCCGAAGGCAAAATCATCGTTGCCAAGAACGGATCCTTTCTTGAGAAGGATTTTCTCACTAAAGAAGTGACTGGAAGGAAAGTAGAACTCGACGAGGTTATTGAACTTTCTCTCGAAGATCAGAGTAGCGCAGCACCGGAAGATGTTCATGTGCTGCATGCACCGATAAGAGAGGAAGCAAATGATGATGATCATGAGACTTGAAACGAAGAATCTACTGAACCTCGCAGATCGACGAGGGATCGTACCACTCCTGATTGGTATGACCCCTGTCTAAATGTCATGATTGTGGAAAACAATGATGAAGACCCTGCGATGTATGAGGAAGCAATGATGAGCCCAGATTCCAACAAATGGCAAGAGGCCATGAAATCCGAAATGGGATCCATGTATGATAACCAAGTATGGACTTTGGTAGACTTACCTGATAGCCGCAAGGCTGTCGAGAATAAATGGATCTTCAAAAGAAAAACATATGTTGATGGTAATATTACTGTCTATAAAGCTTGACTTGTCGCGAAAGGGTTCCGACAAATTCAAGGAGTTGACTACGATGAGACCTTCTAACCTGTAGAGAAGCTAAATTCTGTGAGGATTTTGTTAGCAATAGCTGCAATTTTTCGATTATAAGATTTGGCAGATGGATGTCAAAATGGCGTTCCTTAATGGTGACATTGAGGAAGAGTTGTATATGGTACAACCCAAAGGTTTTGTTGATCCTAAAAATGCTGACAAGGTATGCAAATTTTAACGTTCCATTTATGGACTAAAGCAAGCATCCCGGAGTTGGAACCGACGCTTTGATAAGGTGATCAAAGACTTCGGGTTTATACAGACTCATGGTGAGGCGTGTATTTACAAGAAAGTGAGTGGGAGCTCTGTAGCATTCCTGATATTATATGTAGATGACATATTGTTGATTGGAAATGATGTAGAGCTTCTAAGCAGTGTTAAAGGTTATTTTAATAAGAGTTTTTCAATGAAAAACCTTGGAGAAGCAGCATATATTTTAGGCATCAAGATTTATAGAGATAGATCAAGACGCCTAATAGCGCTTTCACAGAGTACATACTTGGAAAAGATTCTAAATAAGTTTAGAATGGATGAAAGCAGGAAAGGGTTCTTGCCCATGTTACCAGGAAAGGTCTTGAGTAAAACTCAAGGTCCGGCTACGGTAGAAGAAAGAGAGAAGATGAACAAGATCCCATATGCCTCGGCTGTCGAGGGTACTCATCGGCAATGCCCACCTTGAGGGGCTTAGGGTTGACGGAATCCTGCAGGCTAACACGAGACATCAGATATCAAACAAATGGGGAGAAAGATTTACCCAGGTTCGGGGCCCTCGTCGAGGTAAAACCCTTACTTCCTGTTTGTCTGATCTTGATTATTGAGAATATCGGGTTACAATGGGGTAGCCGAAGGCTTAGACGAAGGACTCGATGAAAGCTAGGATTGTGTATGACCTAACTCTTGACTTATGGTGGTTATGGCTAAATTGATTGTGTCCCTCGGCAGCCCCTCTCCTGGCCCTTATATTGGGAGCCAGGTCTCGAGAGGTCTGTCCGGGTACGACTAGATTACAAAGAGTTATATATCTAACTTTCCTTGTTTCTTCGTCTCCTTGCCTTGTCCTTCAATAATCCATCACGCGAACTGAGATAGCGTCCCACCTTGGTCGGTGGATGATCTTCATGGGCCCCTGGTTGGGCCGTAGGAGGTAGCGCAATACAAGTTACCCGAAGGGTAATGCCCACATCAGTAGCCCCCGAGTGACTGGCCAAAGCGTAGCTTCGGGCAGGGACTAAAGTTGTCTTCTATTGAATGTCCATTGATCTTGAAAGCTTTATTTTTATCGGGTGCACAACAAGCGCTCCCGATGGGAGGGTAGCCCCCGAGTCCAGGCACAGATGCTTGCAACCGCGCGTAGACTCAAGTTGTAATACTCAAATGTTTTTACGTCCGTTGATATTTTCTATGGACTGTCACGGTCACCCGATAAGTTCTGTATATCGGGTCTTCAATATCTCCGAATCAGGCTTGTTGATAGTATGCAAAGGATGTTGAGTAACATGCCCAGCTTTTAATCGATGTTGGTTAACTGCCGAATGGCAAAACAACGCTACTCTACTCAGGATCAAGTCCCCGGGCATGATCCTGGATCTTCTGATTCCTTCGGGTTCATAATTTATATCGGGTGCGCGACAAGTGCCCCTGATAGGAGTAGCCCCCGAGTCTAGGCACCGATGCTTGCAACCGCGCGTAGACTCAAGTTGTTCTACTCGAACGTTGTAGGTTTCTTCGAATGCTTCATGAGAAGTCGATACTTTTGATGACATCATCGATGACGTAACCACTGCGGTGGTTTGATTGACATGACATGACCTGATAGGCCCACCCTACTTCTGCGTGGTCAGTTAAGAATTGACTAGTGCTTATGCATTGACCGAGGTGCCTCCTCGATTCCCGCGCGTAGTGGGAGTAATGGACCGCCGGTTTTATCTCTCCTTCTGGACACGTGTACTACTGGATCCTTGCCCATCTTCCCACGATCACCAGAGTAACGGCCACGATCTCCAATCATTCCCTGTTATGAATAGGGGTCTTTTCCCTGTTTTCACTTTTTACGTATCCATACTGGTCATCTTCTTCCTTGCCTCCTCCTCGCCATTGCCTTTGTTTTCTCGAGTTCACCGACCATGGGCAAGAAGAAGGGAACCGCTAGCTCGAGCTCTACCACAGGAGCAGCCAGGGTTGGCCTTGATTGGTGCGCTTCCACCATCTCCAAGCACGAAGAGAATAAGATGAGGTCACTTGGCCTCATCTCATCTGTCGAATCTGACTACCTTCATCCAGGTTCTTCATCCCGCCCTAGGCCTCCAAAGGGCTTTACTGTTATGTTTGATGCCTTTCTGTTTCGCGGTCTTTCTCTCCCCGCCCACGAGTTTCTTCGCTCTCTTCTCTTCTTCTACGGGATTCAGCTCTGGCAGTTGACTCCCAATTCCATCCTCCACCTTTACATCTTTATTACTCTGTGTAAAGCCTTCCTCGGCATTGACCCCCACTGGGGCTTGTGGAGGAATATTTTCTACATCAAACGCCACAATGGCATTGATGGTCCCCCTGTTGTTGGCGGCGTCGGCTTCGTCGTCAGGAAGGAGGTTAACTACTTCGACTACCCAATGAAAGAGTCAGTTCAAGGCTGGCGACAGAAGTGGTTTTATCTCCGAGACATCCCAGTACCAGGACGGCGCTCCAATCTTCCTCCATTTGAGGATGTCCTTTCTGTAGTGCCGAAGAAGTCCCGACGAAACACTTTGACTGCCAAAGAAAGCGCTCTTGCTGACGAACTGTATGAAAAGGTCTTGGACCTGAAGAATGCAGAAGGTCTAACAATGTGCGGCACTGAGGTGGTCTCAGTTTTCTAAAACGTCGAGTGCAACCGCTGATGTCAAGGCCTCATCAGTTATGGCTGTACAATGGCTCATCGGATAAATCAAGGATCAGTTCAACTGATGTGTCCAAAGAAGATCTTCGAGATTAGGTGCGACGCCTAAATCGCCTTAGCCAGAAGGACAATATTGTTATGACTTCGGCTCGCCCTCCTCTCGGCCTTAAGCATCTTCCTGCTAAGGAAATTTTACTTGTGTTTGCTTCAGACATTATTTCATTGTTTCTGAATCGGAATCTTATAACTTTTTCTATCGACAGACTTCCACCGTTGCTCAATGTTATCCTCCTACACCCGAAAGTGGGGTAGCTCCTGAAGATGACAATGCTTCGGAAGAGACTGAAGATGAACAACACATTTTTCAGGACAACGATGTCCAAGGTGGCGAAGCCCCCGAGGATGATGCCTTCACTAAATCTATGCGACGCAGGAAGATCAATGAAGATTTGATGGTGACAGCAGAATCAAGCCCTAGCGGAAAAGACGATGATGCTGACGCGACTGCTCCCCTTGCTCCTTCCCGCAACACTTCGACTTCTCAACCTTCAAAAAGGCCATCGAAACTATTCGCAGATGAGGATGACATCGAGTCTTTATCGTAAATATCTTCTTACTTCTTTTTGCTTGTATTTAGTTTCTTTTGGCTTTAGTAACTTTTATTTCATTCAGCTCTGAGGACGATGACGAGATTCCTCTCTCGAAGAGGGCAAAAATATTGTCTGAAAAGGCTGAATCTTCGAAGGAGCCGATGCCAAAAGTTGATCGAATGACCACTCCTCTGCCACGATCAGTCATGGCCAAGGTACCCATGTCAACAGTTATTCCCCCAACAACTGCTTCTGCTCCTTTATCCTTGCGTGCTCATGTAAGCAATAGATAATAATCGTAGTACTTGCTACCCCCGAGCCGATGATTGACTTTCTGAAAGAATTCGAGTATTGGCTAAGGTATACTTGTTGTTTTGACGTACTTTTTCAATTCCTTTGTTGCAACCAATCTATGTCGCGGTTGACGTTGTAGCAGATTTTGCTGACCAATTTAGTCGGCTAGAAGCAGAGAACATCCAGCTTCGCAAAGTTGTTAAAGCTTCAACTAACCAAGTATTGGAAGCCAACAAGCTAGGAGCTGAAGTGCAAGGCGAAAATACATGCTTCAAAGGAGGAGCTGAAAATTTTGAAGAAGAAGATGAAGGACGATCAAGAAGCTCAGCACAAGGCTTTCATGGAAGCCGATGAAAAGGAGGGTGCCCTTCAAGAATCCATCAAGAATTTGTTGAGTAAGTTTCTCTAGAGTTGTATGATATTTCTTTTATTTTTAGAATACCCTCCTGACGCGATGAATTATGCTTTGTGATTTTCTAGATACTGCCGATATGCCTATCGACCGTGGAAGCAAACTTCGTGTCAATTCGATGTCGGATGCTCTGTCCTTTGCTACTGAGTCCGGTAACCAGCTTCAAGATCTGTTAAAGAAGACCAAGGGAGCTCTGTCGAAATTATTTTCAATGATGTTCCCGAAGCTGGATCAGAAAAAGACCCTCTGGGAAATGGCGGAGACCTTCTTCATCGATTCTTCAGAAGCTATAGAGGTATTGAAGCGATGCTCTCGTCTTTACAGAGCAGTTCTTACTTTTCAGCTATTGATAGGCCACGGGCTTTGTTCTGAACTGGAGAATTTATCCAAGGCGTTGCATGTGGATGCTTATAACTGTCCTATCAACCTTGAGCCTTTTAAGCAATCCTCAGTTGTGTGCGCCAATCGACTTCTCAAATTAGTTGACGAAGAAAAGAACAAGACTGCATCTGGTGCTGGTCCTGGCTCCTCGACACAAGCTTGATTAAATTTGGTCTGCTTAATTCTAGTTGTAACCCAGATACACTCTAGTCGTAACTTGTACTGAATTAATCTGGCTCTGTTGCCAGTATTTAACTTTCTTTTGAATCCCATCATGTCTTTTTATGTACACTCCTGATGGGAGTTTTCCACCTTTTTCCGTTGTTCTTTTGAGAAGGTAAATTAATTATCTTGATGTAGATTTCCTCAGCTCCCTTTCATGTTGAAAGTTCTCTAAATTCTTCTGTTGTTGATGAATCGGAGCTTGTACGTCGCTTGCGTGATCAAATCTCTCGGTTGAGAAAAGATATAGCTGGTCTTCATGCCATGGCAGCTTTGGTGAAGAAAATGAGCGAAATCGCTGCTGCGATTGAACAACACGCTCTGGATCGCCTTCGAGTGGATACTGAAAGCTTGAGTTGTAAGCAGCCAGTTGCTTTCCTTTCATCTCCACTTGATACTTTTATCGGATAACCCTTTAGAGACTATTTTTTTGCCTTCAATAGTTGTTGCTCTGGATGAATCAGAAGATAATAGACGAGTCCATGAAAAGATTGCAATGATGACCGACATTACTCACCCAAAGTGTGAGCTATGGTCTAATCAGTCGAAGACTGTAATAGTAGCAAAATTCGAGTACCGAGCCGAGAAGGTCCATTATTATTTTGATAAATATCATGCTCATCTTTCCATGGTATGGAAGTCTATGTTTCCGTTAGATCCAGCACCCGAAACTTTGTCAGCTATGTTTAATCGATTCAAGACTCCAATCAGAATTCGATCTTTGGTGCATAAAGAACTTCTTCCTGGAGCCGAGCTTGCAATTGCTTCAGTTTTAGCGTGTCATGAAGCTATATATTTGGAATCCATAGCGAATACTAATAGCAGATTAGACCAATACAATCCCATAGCTAGGCATCATGCTTATATTATTGTTTCTAGGATGGAAGCAAGTTCTGAAGGGGATTTGAAGAACCAAGAAGATCAAAGGACCTTGTTGTGATAATGAAGTTTTGCAAAAACAAAATCTCTTTATAGTAACCTTGCGTTGCAAGTAGTAATATGTGTCGATGAATTTTTGGATTTGTAAGTCCAGCTGAAATGTTTTATCGGGGGCAACTGATTGATCAAGTCAGTTCGCTCACCCGACGACCCTATCGTAGTTGCAACTTTGTGCAGAGTCATTTTGTAAGTTTTGTAAGAGCGACACCCTTCGAATACACAAGGGATTCAGGCGCTTTTTGTTTGGCTTTGTAACACGGTGCACCGATATGAGCCTTTTTGTAAGTTGTATTGTTTCCATCAACTACATCACTCGATAGTTTATCTGAGGCTTTGGACGGGTTTTCAATATATTGATAACCATAGCTCCCGAGGGGAGTATTTATAAATTATCAATATTGTAATACTTAATACCGATAACCATAGCTCCCGATAGGCGTATTAATTACCGATATTATAATGATACCTTGCAGACCCCGAGTATTATCGGACAGGCTTTTGATGCATAATTTAGCTAAAGTTCCTGAAGGGATTAGTAGGCAATAAGAAGCCCAATCATTTGAAGGATAATGTAAACTGAACAAGAATTTTATTCATAATATTCATCAGGTTAATAAGCCTCCATGTAGTGAAGACAATGGTCGAATTCTATGCATAAGATTGTCGCAAGTGTGCAACGTTCCAGGGATTCTCAACATCTTTTCCCGAAGCAGGGTTCTTAAGGCGATAAGCTCCACCTGGTATTACTTCAGTGACGATGAACGGCCTTTCCCATGGGGATTCCAGTTTCAAGGATCTTTCTTGCTTCAGGCGTAGTACTAAATCACCAACACTAAATCCTCGAGTGCGGACTCTTCGACTATGATAATTCTGTATTGCTTGCTGATATACTGTTGTTCTGGCCAGGGCGATGTATCGAGCCTCATCAAGAAGATCTACAGCGTCTTGTAATGTGTGAACAGAAGTTGTCTTTGTATACGCAGCCACCTGAGGCGCTTCAAAGCGAACATCAGCTGGCAAGACTACTTCGGCTCCGTAGATAAGGAAGAACGTTGTTTGCTGCGTAGACCTGTTTGGCGTAGTCCGCAAACTCCAGAGTACTGATGGTAACTCTTCAACCCAGGCTCCAGCTGCACCCGTGAGGCGCTTTTTTATACCGTCGCATATTAGGTCATTAATTCTTTCCACTTGTCCGTTGGTCTGAGGATGAGCAACCAAAGCAAATTTAAGATCGATACCATTGTTGTCGCAGAATTGGTGGAATTCCTTAGAATCAAAATTAGTTCCATTGTCAGTAATGATGTTATGAGGCACACCGAAACGACAAGTTATTCCTTTGAAGAATTTGACGGCGGTTTTTGTTGTCTTGTTAGTGACTAGTATAGCCTCAATCCATTTGGTGAATTTGTCAACTGCCACCAATAGATAAGTATGACCACCAGGTGATGATCTTGGCAATAGACCAACTTGATAAAGTCCCCATTGTGCAAAAGGCCAGGCCAAAGGTATTGTCATCAGATCCGTGGCGGGTGCATGAGGTTCTGGCGCGAAACGTTGACAAGGATCGCACTTCTTAACTAAGTCCCTTGCATCGGCTGCCGCTGTTGGCCAATAAAACCCTGCTCTGAAAGCTTTAGCCACAAGTGCCATGCTATTGGCATGATGGCCACATGTCCCTTCGTGTATTTCGCGCAATAAAGCCTTTCCATCATCGATGGCGATGCACCCCTGAAAGATGCAAGAGATACTTCGTTTGTAGAGGTCGCCATCGACCACGACGTATGCTTTAGATCGTCGTACGATGCGTTTTGCTTCTACTGGATCATCTGGTAACCTTTGCTCCATCAAGTATGCCAAGAAAGGTTCCGTCCATAAAGGCTTGAGGAGAAGGACTTGCTGATTAGCTCCAGTAAAAACATCTTCAGCAACTTCTAGGGGCGTAGCCCCCGTGTCAGTAGCCGATATTTCTGGATCTGCCGAAGTTTTTACTTTGATAGACCTTTGAGTGATGACTTCATAGAAGACTCCATCTGGTATAGGAGAAAATGTGGAAGCAATATTAGCCAGAGCATCGGCTTCCTCGTTACTGGCCCTACCGATATGTTTTAACTCGCACCCTTCGAATTTAGCTTCCATTGATTGGTACATCTGGCGATAGGCTATCATGTTGTCGCTAATACCATCACATAGATTCATCGACTGCTGTACTACGAGGTTCGAGTCTCCATAAATATCTAAACGAGTGGCTCCGCATGCCTTGGCCATACGCATACCGTGTAGTAATGCTTCATACTCTACTTCATTATTTGTTGGTAACAAAAAGTTCATCCTTAGAACATATCTCATTTTGTCTCCTTGTGGCCAGATTAGCACTACTCCTGCTCCTGCACCTGAACTGCGCTTATACCCATCAAAGTACATTGTCCAGGAGCCCGACATATCGGGTGCTGCTGGGATTTGCGACTGGATCCAATCAACCAAGAAGTCAGGAAGGATTCGAGATTTGATTGATGTTCGATTTACGTAGGTAATATCGTGCGGTGCTAGCTCGATAGCCTATTGAGATACCCTTCATGTCACTTCTGGATTGGTGAGTATGTTTTTCAACGGGGCTTCGGAGATGACAATAATTGGATGTTCTGCAAAGTAATGTCGTAATTTCCATGCTGCCCTCCATACTGCATACGCCAGCTTCTGATGGTGAGGATACCGCTGCTTCGCGGGTGTGTGAAGCTCACTCATGTAATAGACGGGGCGTTGTATGCCATGTACTCTTCCTTCTTCTTCTCGTTCGACAACGAGGACGGAGCTGACGACTTGAACAGTTGAAGCTATGTAAAGTAGCATTGGCTCCTTATCCCTTGGTGTTACAAGAACTGGGGAGGTTGACAGGACCTATTTCAGTTTGTCGAATGCCTCTTGTGCTTCTGCCGTCCACTCGAATTTTTCAGATTTTTTCATCAGTCGGTAGAATGGTAAGGCCTTTTCTCCTAGTTTTGCGATGAACCTACTAAGAGCTGCCAACCGTCCTGTCAGCTTCAATCTTTAAGGGATTTGCTTCTATTCCTCGTGCTGAAATAAAGTACCCGAGTACTTGGCCTCCTGGCACCCCGAAGAAACACTTCTTCGGATTGAACTTCATTCTGTATCTGTCGAGATTATTGAAGGTTTCCCTTAAATCGTCAATGAGCGTGGTCGCGTTTCTGGTTTTGACGATGATGTCATCGATGTAAACCTCGATATTACGACCAATCTGCTCTCCGAGGGAAGTTTGCATGCAGCGCTGGTAGGTTGCGCCTGCGTTCTTTAATCAAAAGGTCATTACATTGTAGCAGTAAACACCGTGTGGAGTTATGAACGCGGTTAATTCCCGATCCTCCTTCTTGAGCTTGATCTGATTGTACCCTGAATATGTGTTGAGGAAAGAGAGGCGATCGCAGCCTGTCGTAGACTCGACTATTTGATCAATGCGAGGCAACGGGAAGTGGTCCTTCAGGCAATGTTTGTTGAGACTTGTGTAGTTGATGCACATGTGAAGAGCCGTCGTATCCTTTTTGGCACCATGACTGGATTGGCTACCCACTCAGCTTCCTTGAGCTCTCAAATAAAACCAGCTTTTCGGAGCCAATAGACTTCTTCGCCGATGGTTTTTCATTTTGGTTCTGAAAATGATGCAATGTTTGCTGCACCGGTTTGGCTTTGGGGTCAACATTAAGGGTGTGTTCAGCGAGTTCCCTTGGAATACCTGGCATGTCGGATGGCTCCCATGGAAATATTTCCCAGTGCTCACGGAGGAACTCGATGAGCGCGCTTTCCTATGTGGTTATAAGATCTGCCGGTATGTTGGCCATTTTCTTCGGGTCAGCACTAGTAGGAAAAGGCTCATCAGTGGCGCACCAAAAATCAATTCTGTGGCATGGGCGGTGTGCCACAGAATTCTCGCCACAAAAATAAGGTTTCTGTGGCGCACCGGCCCATGCGCCACAGAAAGTCTTATTTCTGTGTTTCTGTGGCGCACCGGCGGTGGTGCGCCACAGATTTTTTTTTTGAAATTCAAAAAAAATGGCGGCCAGATCTAGATCTAGATCTAGATCTGGCCGCCAAATTTTTTTAATTTATTTTAAAATTTCGCTGGAAGGTAGCCGGAGGTGGGTGGGTGGGTGAAGGAGGAGGACGGCCGGAGGAGGAGGAGGAGGAGGAGGAGGTGGTGGTGGTGGTGGTGGTGATGGAGGTGGTGGTGGAGGAAGAGGAGGTGGTGGTGGTGGAGGAAGAGGAGGTGGTGGAGGAAGAGGAGGAGGTGGTCGCCGGAGGAGGAGGAGAAGGTCGTCGTCGCCGGAGTAGGTCGCCGGAGTAGGAGGAGGAGGAGGAGGAGAAAGTCGTCGTCGCCGGAGTAGGTCGCCGAAGTAGGAGGAGGAGGAGGCCGACCGAAGGAGGAGGTCGCTGGAGTAGGAGGCCTGCCCCGGAGGAGGTGGTGGTGGTGGTGGAGGAGGAGGAGGAGGCCGGCCGGAGGAGGAGGAGGTGGTGGTGGTGGTGGTGGTGGAGGAGGAGGAGGAGGAGGAGGAGAAGTGGAGGAGAAGTTTGCATCCAAAGAGGAGAAGTGAGGAGAAGTGGAGGAGTAGTGACGAGAAGTGTAGGAGAAGTGGAGGAGGGCGGCAGAAAATTCAAATTTTGGACGTTAATTCTGTGGCGCATGGGCACTAGGTGCGCCACAGAATATTTTTTTTTTTTTTGTATTTTGCAGCAAAAAAACTTTAACTGGCCGTAACTTTTTACTCTTTTTGAACTTGGTGAATTAGGATGTACAATTTTCGTGGGAACATTTTGACATATTATGGGTTTTATTTCGAGTTCGTATGCGACCAGAAAACCACTTTAATGATTTTCCCACGCAATTTTGCAAAAAAAGTCAAAATTCATGTTTGTTAAATTTCAGTGGTGCTAGATGACATAATACATGGGAATCTCGAAGGATTTTATTTTTTGAAATTTCTATCTATTTCTTTTATTTTTTACAGAGGTAAAAAAGGCGATCCACGGGGGAGGGGTGGAGTTGCGTGGGGAGCCAAAAAAACTTCTGTGGCGCACCATGTGCGCCACAGAAATGTGTTATTTTTGTGGCGCACCATCCCACGTGCGCCACAAAAAGTCTTAATTCAGTGGCGCACCAGGACCAGTGCGCCACAGAATGTCTTATTTCTGTGGCGCACGTGGGATGGTGCGCCACAGAAGTAGTGAAACCAATGATTGGGGCTGGCCCCACCAAGTTTCTGTGACGCATGGATTGTTAGTACGCCACAAAATTAAGCCATTTCCGTGGCGCACTGTGCATGGTGCGCCACAAAACAACTTTCTGTGGCGCATTTTTGGTGGTGCGCCACAGAACTAAGTCCCACCTATAAGCGTTTTCCTACTAGTGCAGAGGGGTGCACTTGATGCTTCTTTGCTTCCTTTCGGGATGTCGAACTCGTCGGGTTTGGTGTTTCGATTATCAGCAGGAGGCTGTGTATGATCAGTGATTGCATCGATTGCATTGAGCTCCTCCTTGACTCCAAACTTCGAAGCGATCTTCTGAAATTCAGTGTCGCAGTTATCAGAACGAGAAAAACTCCCATGAACGGTTAACGTTGTCCCATTGTTTCCTGGCATCTTTAGCTTCAAATATGCATAATGAGGAATCGCCATGAACTTCGCAAATGCTGGCCTTCCAAGGATAGCGTGGTACTGCGATTCCCAATCAACTACCTCAAACTCAAGATTCTCCTTTCTGAAGTTGCTCGGTGTACCGAAGACGACATCTAGTAAAATTTTAACGAGGGGGTAAGCGGGTCGGGTTGGGATGATTCCATGGAAGGCAATATCAGATTCTTTTAGCATATCGGCAGAAAATCCCATTGCTTTCATCGTGCTTGCAAACAAGAGATTTAAACCACTTCCTTCATCCATGAATACTTTGCTCATATTATATCCTCCGATCTGTGCTTCAAGAACTAGGGCAGCGTGGCCGGGCCTAGGAACGGCTGTCGGGTGGTCTGCTTTGCTAAACAAGATGCTCTGGTTGGACCAATCGATGTAATCGGGTACCTCTGCCGTAGCTACCTCTGCAATCTTTATTTCTCGTGAAAACTTTTTGGTTTCTCTCTTCGAAAAGCTGGTATTATGGATCATGTTCACTTGACCTCGAGATGCAAGGTTAACTTCGGTTGGTATGTAGATATCTTCGCCCGGTGTATACTGTTGCGGGTAGCTGTAAGCTACCATTCTTTTTTCTGCCGAACGAGCCCTTGCCTCTGACTCGGCTCTTAACTCGTCACAGAACTGCAGGATGTCGATGAACTGCCGACAATCTCTGAGTAAATGAGTGACCTTCTCGATGCCATCCTTTGGGTCGATATAAGAGTGCATATAACATGGTGCGTCGAGCTGTTCCGTAGCCGATAGATAAGGCATTCGGAGATGATTTTTGTTGGATTGCGTATTGCAGCAGCCCTTCTCGCACTGTTGAGGGCGTCTTGCAGCTCGTTCTGCTTCCTCACAGCGTAGATTCCTTCACCTCTTTCGTTGCTCCTCTCTGCTACCGAAGCGACTTTTGCTTTCGCCGCTGTTTCTGTGTGATCCTACTGAAGTTGCCAGTGTACCGATGGTTTCCGAAGCTGAAGTCCTTAGGCTTGACACGTTTGAACTGGGAAGTCGGAGAAATCCTTTGGAGTCGGTGATGAAGTGAACTCCTCCGAAGGTTGTAGCCATATCGCCGCGTAATTCTGAAGAGGTCGGATGCGAGGCCTCAACATACGGTGCGTATTCGAAGGATCCTCAGCGAACCGAGTTTCTTGGACTTGAAGGTGTTGGTGAAGTCAACACAAACGCTTCTGATGTGACCGGAACTGCCGATGACGTGCCTTGTGCCAAAAGGCTTCCCACAGACGGTGCTAATTGTCGAGGGTACTCCTCGGCAATGCTCACCTTGAGGGGCTTAGGGTTGACGGAATCCTGTAGGCTAACACGAGACATCGGATATCAAACAAACGGGGAGAGAGATTTACCCAGGTTCGGGGCCCTCGTTGACAAGGTATCGACTTGTCAATGCCTACATATTGTAGACTAGGAATTTCGTAGGAAGTAGAGGGCAAGTAGATCTCGAAGCTTCAGCCGGAAAAGTACTCGACTGCTAGAAAACTAGGGTTGTGTTGACAATGAAATTGATGCTCTCTTCGTCTCTCGACTCCCCCTTATATAGGAGGCGGAACCGAGGGTTTCGTATTACACAAGGTTACAGATTCCGGGGGACTCTTTGAGTTCGACCTGTAAAGTTACAAATCTCTTTATTCCTAATACAATTCTATCTTTCCATATTACCAGCTAATTGGGCTCCTGAGCTTCATAGTTGTCGACTCATGGGCCTTCAGTAATCCCCGGGTACCATCTTTGGCAAGCCCATTGGGGGTGCCTATGTCACTCGTCGAGGTAAAACCCTTACTTCCTTCTTGTCTGATCTTTATTATTGAGAATATCAGTTTAAAATGGGGTAGCCGAAGGCTTAGACTAAGGACTCAACGAAAGCTAGGATTGTGTATGACCTAACTCTCGACTTATGGTGGTTATAGCTAAATTGATTGTGTCCCTCGGCAGCCCCTCTCCTGGCCCTTATATTGGGAGCCAGGTATCGAGAGGTATGTTCGGGTACGACTAGATTACAAAGAGTGATATATCTAACTTTCCTTGTTTCTTCGTCTCCTTGCCTTGTCCTTCAAGAATCCTTCACGAGAACCGACATAGCGGCCCACCTTGGTCGGTGGATGATCTTCATGGGCCCCTGGTTGGGCCGTAGGACGTAGCGCAATACAAGATACCCGAAGGGTAATGCCCACATCATCGGCAGTAGGCTCTATCATGTATGGCATGTTGTGTACTAGACCGGATACCACACATGTTGTTAGTTTGACTAGCAGATATCAGAGTGATCCAGGAATGGAACACTAGACAGCGGTCAAGAATATCTTGAAGTACTTGAAAAGGACTAAGGATATGTTTCTTTGTTATGGAGGTGACCAAGAGCTCGTTGTAACCAGTTACACCGATGCTAGTTGGAACACTGATCCAGATGAGTCTAAGTCTCAGTCTGGGTACGTGTTTATATTGAATGGTGCTGCAGTAAGCTGGATGAGTGCCAAGCAATGCACGGTGGCGAAATCCTCAACTGAATCTGAATACATAGCTGCTTTGGAGGCTTCATCGGAAGCAATATGGATGAAAATGTTCATTACTGAGCTTGGTGTGGTTCCCAGTGCATTTGACCCATTAGTCATTTATTGTGACAACATGGGTGCCATAGCAAATGCGCAAGAGCCAAGGTCACACAAGAAGCTGAAGCATATCAAGCTACGTTTTCATGTGATTCGCGAGTATGTCGAAGATGGTGACGTAAAGATTTACAAAGTACACACAGATCTGAATGTGGCCGATCCGTTGAATAAAGCTCTCCCTAGGGCAAAGCATGACCTACACCAGAGCGCCATGGGTGTAAGGTACCTTACCATGTAATCTAGATTATTGATTCTAGTGCAAGTGGGAGATTGTTGGAGATATGCCCAAGAGGCAATAATAAAATGGTTATTATTATATCTTTGTGTTTATGATAAATGTTTGCATCCCATGCTATAATTGTATTAACCAAAACATTGATACATGTGTGTTATGTAAACAACAAAGAGTCCCTAGTAAGCCTCTTGTATAACTAGCTTGTTGATTAATAGATGATCATGGTTTCATGATCATGAACATTGGATGTTATTAATAACAAGGTTATGTCATTGGGTGAATGATATAATGGACGCACACCCATATAAGCGTAGCATAAGATCAAGTCATTAAGTTCATCTTGCTATAAGCTTTCGATACATAGTTACCTAGTCCTTCGACCATGAGATCATGTAAATCACTTACACCGGAAGGGTACTTTGATTACATCAAACGCCACTGCGTAAATGGGTGGTTATAAAGATGGTATTATGTATTCGGAAAGTATGAGTTGGGGCATATGGATCAAGAGTGGGATTTGTCCACCCCGATGACAGATAGATATACTCTGGGCCCTCTCAGTGGAATGTCGTCTAATTATCTTTCAAGCATGTGACAAGGTCACAAGATATGACATACCATGGTACGAGTAAAGAGTACTTGTCTGTAACAAGGTTGAACTAGGTATGGAGATACCGATGATCAAACCTCGGACAAGTAAAGTATCGTCTGACAAAGGGAATCGGTATCGTATGTTAATGGTTCAATCGATCACTAAGTTATCGCTGAATGTGTGGGAGCCATTATGGATCTCCAGGCCCAGCTATTGGTTATTGGTCGGAGAGGAGTCTCGATCATGTCCGCATAGTTCACGAACTGTAGGGTGACGTGCTTAAGGTTCGATGTTGTATAGTAGCTTCGGAATATGAGATGGAGACCGAATATTGTTCGGAGTCTCGGATGGGATCCAAGACATCACGAGGAGGTCCGGAATGGTCCGGAGAATAAGATTCATATAATGGAAGTCATCTTCCGGGGTTCGGGAAAAGTTTCGGTGTTTTGACCGGAGCTTCTAGAAGGTTCTAGAGGGCCACCGGTGGGCCCACCACCCCGGGAGGGGCCACATGAGTGCTACATGTCCTAGTGGGCCAGGCACACTATGACATGTGGGCCCAAGTCGAACAGCCCTTTAGAGATAAGATTTAAATGATTTAAATTGGAGATAAGAGCTATCTCTAGATTTGAATGGTTTAAATACGAGATAAAGGTTTGGGGAGAGGTTTATCTCCTCCCCCTTCTTGGTGCGACTTGGAGAGAGGTGGGGCCAGCCCTAGCCACCCCTCCCTCTATATATAGAGGTGAGGAGGCTAGCCGGCCACCCCAAGGCTCCCTCTCCCAAAAACCCTAGCCGCCGATCTCTCTCCATCCTCATCTTCCTACGCAGGCTTGGCGAAGCCCTGCAGGAATTCCTCCACCACCACCACCACCACGTCATCGTGCTGCTGGAATTCCAAGGAGAGCTACCACACCTCCGCTGCCCACTGGAACGGGGAGAGGACGGACTTCATTGACACCGTACGTACGACCGAGTACGGAAGTGCTGTCGGATTGCAGTACCGGACGATCGACTACACCAACAACGAGATCTGATCTCATAAGGCTTTGGATCTTCAAGGGTTAGTCTCTCATACATCTCGTTGCCTCGGTCTTCATAGATCAGATATTTCTTCCTGGATTGGATCTTGGTTTTTGTTCATGTTCACGGTAGAAATTTTTTGTTTTCCATGCAACGAACCCATCACTGATATCAGAGCCGTGTCTATGCATAGATCTGTTGCACGAGTAGAACACAACGGATTTGTGGGCGTTGATGCTTTTGTTGTTTTTGCATCTTGCGGGATGGTGGGATGAAGCGGCCCAGGCTAACTTTACATGACCACGTCTCATGAGACTTGCTCCACGCTTGACATGCAACTTGTATTGCATAAGTGGTTTTGCGGGTGTCTGTCTCTCTCACCATAGTTAAGATTCAATCTACTCTTTCTATTGACAACACTACTATCACCGTTGTGGTTCATGTTCATAGGTAGATTGGATCTTACTCAAAAATCCTAAACCACGTAAAATATGCAAACCAAATTAGAGGCGTCTAACTTATTTTTGCAGGGTTTGGTGATGTGAGGCTATTATGTGATGATGATTATATTTGATGTATGAGATGTTCATTATTGTATTATGGCAACCAGCAGAAGCCTAATGGTTGTCTTTAAATTTGTTAAGACCCGTGTGTCTATTCATCATGTAATAGCTTTATTTCAAGTAGTTATTGTAGTAGCTATAAGTGATGGACAACCATGAAGCGGCGCCACTGACCTTGACGCCATGCTGGTGATGATGAGATCATGTCCATGCTTTGGAGACGAAGATCAAAAGCACAAGAAGAAAGGCCATATCATATCTCACATTATGAATTGCATGTGATGTTAATCCTTTATGCATATTATTTTGCTTAGATCGCGACGGTAGCATTATAAGATGATCCCTCTCACTAAATATCAAGATAATAAAGTGTTCATCCATAGTATGCACCGTTGATGATCAACCGCTCCGATCAACCCACCAACCGCTGGAATGGAGCGCCGAACCGTCGTGGAAGAGCAACCGCAGGGCTCTTCGTTATACGTGCTGCCATTAATCTCCGCAGATTATAACCCCTGCGACTGTTGTAATTCACGTCGAACTGCATGCTTCTTCTTCTTCTCCAACACCGGCTAGCCAGGCGCCATGAGCGACTACACCTTGCCGTCGGACTCGGAGAGCAAGGGCAAGCCGCCGGGATGGCGGCATTGGTGGGAAACCCCTGCGACGCCAAGCGACCCTGGCTCCACGCCCGACGACCCTGCCTCCACACGCCGAGTGAGGAGGAGGACAGAGGCGCCGTTGCCAGCGACGAACAGGAGGAGGAGGACGGAGGCGCCGTTGATAGCGACAGCGAGGAGGAGGAGGAAGAGGATGATGAGGATGAGGAGGAGGAGGAGGACTCCGACACCGGGTTCGCCCGGCTGGAGGCGCAGGAGGCGGCGGACGAGAAGGCGGCGGAAATGAAGGAGGCCAGGACCCGGGCAAGGGCGCAGGCGCAGGCGGCGCGTAGTCGTCCGTTCACCAATGACGATGACGAAGACGCCACTTCGTCCGACTCAAACTCCTCCACGGACGCGTCGTCCGGCAGTTCCTCCTCCGACGAGGAGGTGACAAGCAAGAGGCGCAGGAGTGAGGACGACGAAGCAGGGCCTTCTAACAAGAAGGCCAAGAATTAGCTTATAGTTTCTTTGTTTTTAAAATTGTTCTCTAGTTTATATGTTAAATATGTTTAAACTGGTTCGATTCGAGTAATCAGTACTAGTTATTTTCGCGCAAGTTGTTTTCGCGTTTGAACTTGTTTTCGAGTAATCATTCATATAAATTGGGGAGTTCTTCAGCAAAAAGGAAAAAAGAAGAAGCAAAGAAACAACACACTGGGATATTCAAAATGCGTCGGACCACTGGGTGGCCTCCAACACAAACGAACAATTCCCGCATCGTGGTTTTTTTTGCGTCCGCCAAAGACGGAAACGGACACCCGCAAACAGTTAAGGGTCTGAATGCATCGCCCCGTTGTCCACGGCCGGCCGCACCAACCTTGGTACGAACGTCCAAACCTTATCGCCGTGGGTTCCATTTCCATCTCGCCCCATGCATGATGCGGCGAGCGAACGACAGCACGGCCGACATGGCGGCCGCCATGGCCCCGCCTTGCCGCTCGCCTTGTCGGCTCGAGCATGACACAGGATCGGAGTCCGGAGGGTGACTGATTCTTCGGGGGAGACTGGTCGCCGTTAACACATTGCCAACCACCGCGCTGCCTCGCGGGATAAAATGGTCCTGCGTTGCGTCGTGCTCCTGACATGGCCTTCAGCGTACGTCGCACAATGTTGGATCCTGCAGGGTACGTACGCGCGCAGCTCCATGTGGGCGGAGATCCATGCCAGCGATCGACCGGGGTCACCACGCAGCGCCGGCCGCCCGGCCTGTCTGCCGGCTCGCGCCCGCGGTAATCACGTTCTGCATGGTCGGCTCTGCACGAGGACGACTATGCGTCTCTGCCCGCGCGGCCACCGACCACCGCTACTATCTTGTTTGGTCAGTCAACATTGTTTCTCGAGAATCCGAGGACAAGTTGCCGACGTCGAGCACGTACGAAAGCAAAGCTCCTGCCATGTCACTATCTCAGCTCAGAGTCAGCGCCGACACAGCAGCCAGGAGGGATGGGGTGCATAGGAGTGCGCATGCCGCCCACCCGGTATCTGCATTGCACCTACTCCTACTGTCCTACGTACGTACATCGCGCAGGCTACACACGCACGCAACGCCCTTCCGTAGCGCGTAGCCGGCCGTTCGTAGCATGGGAAACGGATAATGTATGCATGGGTCGAGTTGTGGGCCGGGATTTGCTGATGTGGCGATGACTTGGTCATGGACGGCGACGCGCGGGAGCGGACACTTCGGACACCTGCCGCGCATCGCCATGTTTGGACCAACCGATTCAACCACTTTTGTACCTGAGTTGTGGCCTTGTGGGCGTGGCTACGGTGGACGGTGGTCTACGTGCTTAATCCTTTCTCGAATGTTCCTACTAGCTAGTACCGTAGATGAATGGCAAGTTTTTTCTTCCACCGCAAAGGAAATACCGCTGAATGAAGCTGCCGCTCACGTGTTTTTTCTCTGAAAAAGGCTCAAGCGCGCGCGCGTGCAAGTTTTTCTTGCCGACGAAAGCAAGGCGATCAAATGAGAAAAAGGGGTACTGCAATTTCCGCACGATTGTTATCTTCAACGTTATGATACTTTAGCAATCGGTGGCAACAGTAGGATCTACTTGAGAAAAAAAAGTAAGATCTACTCAAGAAATAATCACCCACCGACAAGAAATTAGGCAATTCAGCAGACCGTCCAACCAAAGAACCGGTGGCGCATAATTTCTTCTTCTTTGCTACATATATCACATTCTAAAGTTTCCTTGACGAGTAGTGAATGCCGATATCTTTGGACGATCCACGGTTATATCACAAATAGTTAGTGTCGGTGAACTAAATAAATCTTGTGCGATGATCGAGATTGACCGGACAAGCATACATTTTGTTTGTTAAGGTGTGGACTTGCTCAAGTGGATTATCGACGCTGTCACTGGTCGATCTTTATATTTCTCTTTCCTCGGTGAGCACCTCAATAGACGCGAAACTTGAAGAGAAAAGGATACGCTCAAACATATGTCTGCAAACCTAGACGAGAAATCAACTATATCCAAGGTGTTTTTTTTTATCAAGGCACATATACTATCGTACTAGCATTGTAAGCACCGGCCAATATCTCAGATTTAAATCACAAACTCTTGTAGTTGGTAATCCAAGGAGAAAATATAGAAAACATCCTTGTCGTGGTATATGACTTTGTGCCGTCATCTTTTAGACCAGCCCAAAATATTTTGGCATCTTTTATGGGCTTTGTGCTACTATATGATAAGTGGGCAAGGCGAGTTTTTTTTACCTTCTTTTCTTATTCTTTTTTCTTACTTTATTTTACTTTTTCAATCTTTATTCACTTTTGTGTGCGGCATAAAGTATGTGATTTTTACAGAAATATGTTTACAAGAGCCGTGTGGAAATTTTATTAAATGCACATGAACATTTTTTTATGAATGGTATGAACAAATTTTTTTGAGGTAAACACACACTATATTAGGTCAGCAAGCCGCCTCATTAAAAATCTTTCAGTGCCCTTGTAAGGAAGAGTGCGTAAAAAACATGTTGCCTCTCTGTTACAAGATTGTTGCATCGTCTACAAGATTGTTCAAAAGAAAACCAGGGGGCTTATCGACCCAATTACACGACTGTTTATTTAAAAAACTAAACTAAGCCATGAGCCACTTTGTTTGCTTCCCTCGGATAGTGCTTAAAACTGACTTTGTCGATATTAGTTGTTGCATCAACTATATCCTCATAGATAGAAGCAGATTCATTCCACCACATTAAAAATGACTTTGTCGATGGTATGAACAAACTTAATGCAAGGTGAAACATTTTTTATCAGACATATTAAAGCCATTTTAATATATTAGTATATAATAAGATAGGGGTACATCTTTAAAATATGTTAAAGGGTTACACTGCTAAATTGCTCTTTTAGAATGAGCTTCTAGAGCTGCTCGCCTTTTTCTTTGGAAAGGCTCAAGCGTGCTAGTTTTTCTTGCCGACATATCAAGGGTGAGCAAACGACCCTAAGATGTCAAAAAGAGGCACTGCATATTCCGCAAGATCTTTATGCCAAACGTTTTGATGTCTTAGCAATCAATTGAAAATATTGTAAGATATACTTGAGAACTAAAAAATTTATTGATCACCCACCTACAAGATAATGAGATGATTCAAATGGATTATCCGACCAAACAATCGGAAGCACATAGTATGTCTCCTTTCCCTAGATCGACCACATTCTAAAGTTTCCTTGATGAAGCGCTTAATGTAGTGCACGTCGATGTCATTGGACGATTCACGATTATAGCACACATTGCCGATGTTTGTTCTGCGTCGGTGGACTGAATAATCTGTTGAGAGAGACCCGACATACGTTTTGTTTGTTAAGGTATAGCCTTGTAGCATACGCTAAAGTGGATTATGTCCAGTCCGGCGGATCTCTATATTTCTCTTTCCTCACCGAGCACCTCAAAAGACCCGAAAACTTGAAAAGAAAATGAGACATAAAAAGATATGCCCACAAACCTGGACAAGGAATCAACTATATCCAAAGGTGTAAAATTTGTTTAGTACAAGGGTACAGATACAATTATACCATTGTAAGTATCAATATCCCGGATTTAAATCTTAACCTTCTGTAGTTGGCAAACCAGAGAGAAAACATAGAAAAGATTTTTATCGTTGGTACTTGTGCCTTCTGTCTGTTAGACCAAACCCGAACTCTTTGGCAGGTTTCTGGGCTTTGTGCTACTATATGCTAAGTGGGCTGGCCCAATTCTGATTTCCTTCTTTTCTTATTCTATTTGCTTGCCCCTTTTTTACTTTCTATTTTCTCTGTGATTTTCCAATTCTTCTTCTATCTCCGTTTATTCCCATTTTGTTGCTTGGTTTATTTCCTTTAGTCACTGTTTGTTGACTTTTGTGTGCGGCAAAAAGTATGTAATTTTACAGGAATATGACTAGTGTGGATATGTTATTGAATGTACATGAACAATTTTCACAGACGTTATGAGCAAACTTCATACAAGGTGAAACCTATTTTTTCTATGACATATGAAAGCCATTCTTAACATATATTATATTGTTATTTTTACAAACTTTAATAAGAGAGAAGAATAAACGTTTAAAATATGTCAAAGGGTTGCACATACCACTGGTGCCCATTGAGCATGAGCTTCTAGCATTGCTCGTATACCCTATGCTAAAGGCCGGAGTTATAACCGGTTTCATGCTGTGCCTTAACTAGGAGTGGATGAATCTCTGCATAAAAGCTATTGGTGTTGCTCGCATTACTCACAGTTAGACTAGCCAGATTGTTATCAAAATCGCATGCACTTTGAAAATTTGTAGTCCTTCCATTTCCATCCATAAGGACTTTGCGGCTTTAGATATACCTTTTTATACATAACAATGCTTGGAGAATCACAATCATAACATAGATTCTGAACTTTAAACCAATTGTAACACAATCACAAATTACTTAAATTGATTATTGATCACCTTTTGTTTAATGCACATGAACAATTATTATAGGCTTGTTTGGAAAAAATAATGCAAGACTATATCATTTTCTCTTAGACATATAAAGTAACTATTAATATATTTTCTATTAAATCGCCTCTAACAATTTTCTAAAATTTGAACCATATGTCATGGACCATGCCATTAGCCAGCCCACTCAGCATGTGCTTCAGTTGTTGCTCACATTCCTCTCACTTACACTAGCCAGCCTAATTTCAAAATCCTTATTCACTCTACAAATTGGTAGTCCTTCTGTATCCATTCATAGGAACTTCGCGATTTTAGATATAATATTTTGTGTACATACCAATGGTCAGAGAATCGCAATCATAACACAGATTTTGAACACTAGAGCAATTGTAACAAAACCCACAGATTACTTCAACTGATTATTGGTCAAAACATGTGGAAATCAAATGTAGCCCGAGCTACATGGCTCATGTTTTTCTTTTATTTGAAATCGATATAATGGTTCAAAAAAACAGGGAAAGAAATTCTCGATCCAGCCAATGAGTACTCTATCACTGTGCAAAATCTCACGATGAAATATGTTATATTCTAGGCTACATAAAAATGAAAAACTCTGACAAATGTTGGAGGTTTCAAGATCTATACTGTTCACTATTCAGATCACAATTTTGTGAATTTTGCACAGCCCAAATTACCAAGTCTTTGATAATGCTTTTTTTTTGCACAGTGGTAGAGACCTAGAGTATATCATTGTCTACCTCTAGAAAGAAAATTAATAATTTTTTAAAAAACTATGGAATTTTATTTTCGATTTTTTGAAAAAAGAGGCTCCATGTAGCCCGAGCTACAAAACGCCATACTGTCAAAACATGTCTTGGTAAATGGTATCAACGGTAAAGTTCACATAAGGAACACACGTTACTACGATTTGCCATTATTAGAATCGCAAGCATAATTTGAGCGTTGAGTAAATGCCTTTCAACGCTGCATGGCAAGAATGCAGAAAGTTTTGTACTAAGAACTCTTAATTGGAGAGAAAGGAGTGAGATTATATGCTGACCCTTCCATAAGATTTTATTCTAATGTTAAGACTTAGACCTCGTGTTTAGTTTCTTTCAAACTATATACATTTTGTCGAGTATGAAATTCCTAGTGATGAAACCCTATGCCTATCCAAAAGATACGCATTTGAATCGTTGTTCTTAAAAAATAAACTCTTCCAACTTTTCCTGCTTCCAGAAGTGCACTAGCACCTGGATTTGATATACATAACACACAAAACTTCTGCACTTAATGTAAAACAAACACCCATATGAAACTGAACTGATCAGCCGATGTACATATTCTTAACATGGATAAACAAATATAAAAGAATGAATAAGCAGTTCGTCAGTAGTCTCAGGCCGATTCCGGCCAACTTTGGAGTTTGGGCTAAACCTGAACTTCAGTTCTTCAGTAGTCTCAGGCCGTTTCTGGCCAACTTTGGAGTTTGGGCTAAATCTGAAGTTCAAAGTGTAGTCAAGGACAGAAAACCAGTTTCTTATCAGAAAGGAAAAGGTACAAAAGACAGGAACCAATACATAGGGTTCATGATAATTCAACTGGCCGTACACGATACACACATATGCACAAGCGAAGTTAAGCACCACAACAGGACAGACTGAATTCCAACAAAAGTAGATCAATGATACATCTAAAAGAGTTCGTATACATGCACATCGTTTAATGAGAATCCTCCTGTACTAACTAATTCTCTGGTTTTTATGCCACCAAGAGTTCAGAGAATAGACATTTGAATCTTCAGGGATCTTGTTTCAGGTCAAGGGATCCACCTCCCGACTCCACTCTGCCAGTTGTGAAAGGTTGAACAGACCTTCTCAAACTTTCTGGCCCTTCTGCAGTAATCCTGCTGCACAAGGCGTTGCAGTTACTTATTACTTCAGTTAACCTGCCCTTCAATTCACCAACTTCCACTTGCAGCGGATGAACTGCAAATGTTTCATAGAGCAATGTCAATTTCTATTTCCAATGTCTCCATGCCATTACGTGCTCAAGATCTCGACAGATGTGATGTGGATTGGTTGTTATATTTATCAAACAAACCGCTGCATTTGTTACCTTCAGCAAGATTGTGAGAGGTTGATCTCATGGACATAACCGAGTAATTGAACCGTTGGAGAAGCTTAACAGCCAATGCATCTGCTGTTTCTATCTTATTTTCTAGCTCTCCCTGGAATACATGCAACATATTAGAGCTCCACTATAGAATAGTCAAGATAGAAACATACAAGGCATGCATTACACATTTTTAGCACCAAATCTCTTCAGCAATTACATAGAGCAACTTGAATTTACCATTTAAACTATGTATCCTACTTTCTAAAGTGCATCCTTTGATATCCATTACAGATACTGCAATCCTCAGTACGATGCCGATGTTTTTCTCACTCAAATAAAAGGTAGTAGCAATCCTAGGCTTAATGTGTGGTAGAAATATGATAAGTGCTAAACCATACGCTCATCTGAATCTTGAAGCTAAATCATACATGGTGCATAAACTGCAATTGTTCATAGTTCATACCAGTGATATATCAATTATGCTGCCAGTAGTATTTTATTTATGATGCTAAAGCAGTAATACAACATGTTTTACATCAATATATATGGTTTCAATATTTACTGTATCACGGCGAAAGTAAAATCAGCATAGACAATCAGAAAACCTAAAATGTGTAAGTAATTGGCATTGCTTTATCTAGGAAATATCACTAAGGGGGGAATATCTGGTGCACCCATCTCTGATTGACAGCCCTAGACATTTTGGATTAGTTCGAAAGAAAAGAGGACATAGACAACTTGTATCTCATCTATCATGTAACAGAGTTTTAATTTCAAATCGAACACATAGCTCGAGAAACCAAGTAATGGACATCCAGATGTCACCAAACATTACTTCCTACCTACCTGTTTTCCACTAATTTCCTTGGCCATGTCTTCTTGCCATTCACGGTACATAGCGAAAAGCTCAAACATCAGATTCGGATTCATATTACCTACAGAGAATTACCAAAACATGGATGAGCTCGAGCTAATTTTCTGCCCAATTACGAGTATAGGTTTCCATCAACAAATTCCTACCCTGAAGTACATGAATCATTCCACGACGGTCCCTTTTGGATACTGTAACCAAAATTGCAACATAGCACTCACTCACCGGAGGCGACAGAGGACGCAGTAGCAGGTTTCCGGACAAGGATGTCAGTGAAGCTTGTCTCCGTCTCCGAGCCCGCTGCTGGCTGACCGCTCAGCAGCGGCGGGGCCTTGAAAAAATCCCAATCACAAGGTAAAATTAGCTGTGAAAAAGCCACAGCGAGGAGAAAAAGACTGAGGGAGATTTGTTCTTACGATGGTGAGTGAGCGGATGCGGCGAAGGAGGGGGTCTTCGCCCGCGGCGTCGCGCCGGCCGTCCGACACCGTCGTGATCTCGTCCGCCCACTGCGACTGCTGCTGAGGCTGCCTTGCCAGGAGAGACTCGGAAGCCCCCATGGGATGGGCGTTCGGTCTTGGGGGTCCCTGTCTCTAGTGACCGGAAGAATGCAAGGGAGCGCCGGAGTTCGCCGGCAGAAGCTGCCGTGGTTGGATGGACCGATGGAGGCGACGCCACGCCAGCGATGGGGTCGCACCGTGGCAGACTCGCAGCTGAGCTTCCGGTTTTGGGCTTTTGGTTTTAGGAAAACTTAAAATATTAGCATGGAGGCCCAATCAAAATACGACCATTCAGCACATCGTATCTGGCCCGAGTCTGAGTTGGGCCAAATTACTCGCTAGTGCTCGGCCGGAGAGTGGGAGGACGAAGCTGATTTTTTTTTGGGACAAAATTTAAAGGAAACGAGTAACTTCATGGCAGTTGGGATGCCATGCTGGGGCCGCTGGGCAGACAAAAGTTGATGAAGGAGATGCTAGAAGTATTCTAGGTTTCAAATTCATGTGCTAGAGATGCACTTAGCAGTAAAGTAGCTTTAATCTTTGACGTAAGTCCTAGTTTGTCTGAGGCTGTTCAATCACAAGTTGATACTCGACTAATAAAGTTTGAGAGTGAGCACAAAAAAAAAGATAAAGTTGATGAAGTGAAACAGGTTGGCCAATCATGTTTCCGCAATGTTGGGTTGTACAAGATAACATTTTGTAGCACGGTTTCAATTTATATACATACCAAGGAAACAAATTACGCATCTCGATTTGAGATTTAAAGAAATAGGGTTCCACCCTAGCCACCCTCGTCGTATGTCCTATCTCCGCCGCCTTTGACCATGAATCGACGGGTCACCGCCTCTTTTGCTTGTGTTCCGGAGGTGGGAGGGGGTGGAGACCTCGAACCTATGCTCTTCGTTGTAGTAATGTCCCTAAACTTAGAGATTGGTCAACCGGGGACGCGATGGTGGCTATTGTGGTGTTGTGCGGGACAAAAATAAGGTATACCCACCTCCTCGTCCACCTTGGCGACGACAATCTCGTCGGTGGCGTAAAGAAGGGCGGGGAATCATCTGGTTGTTGCTCCCATGGGTTAGTGGATCTCATTCAGTCTATGTGTGTTACAAGTTTAGTGTGAGAAAATTTGGATCAATTCAAAGGTTCATTAGCGATGGCATGAGCCCTTGGGCGCTGGTCCTTAGGGGCATATGCACAATGACTTTCCAGCTATCATCAACAACATTGGGCCGGCTTCGGTAGGGGATCGGCGGCAGCGGCGCTTCAGCGACTCGCTCTGCCGGCTGTAGTTGTTGCTATGTGGTTCAAAGACATCTATGTGTTTTTTATTTTGTTTGGGGGTGCTTTGTACTTCTTCTGAAGTTTCTATAATGAATTAGGACTTTTCTTGCAAAACAATGCTCCGGCGGCGGGAGGGAGTGGGGACCACAAACCTTTGCTCGGCAATGTAATAATGTTCCTAAAGTCAGAGATTGATCAATCGGCACAGACGCTATGGTGGCCACTGCGGTGTTGTGCGGGACAAGAATAAGGTATACTCATCTCCACGTCCACCTTGGTGGCAGCGATCTTGCTCGTGGCGTTAAGAAGTGTGGCGAATCGTCTTGTCGTTGTTCCAATGGAATAGTAAATCTCGTTCAGTCTATCTGTATTACAGGTTTAGTACAATAAGGTTTGAATCAATTCAAAGTTCATTGGCAACGGTCTGAGCCCTCGGGCGCTTTGGTACTTAGGGGCATATGCACAATAACTTTCCGGTTGTCATCAACAAGTTGGGCCGGCTCCGGTAGGGGAGCGGCGACAGCGTCGCTTCAGTGACTCGCTCTTGCAGCGGTAGTAGTTGCTATGTGGTTCAAAGATCTCTATGTAATTTTTGTTATGTTTGGAGGTGATTTGTACTTCTTGTGAACTTCCATAACGAATTTGGATTTTTCTTGCAAAACAGTGTATTTTGAAATCCTAGGAAATCAAAGAGAATTCTATGGACTCTTTTCAGAATTTATAAAGCTAAGCTGATTCCATAACTGACTGTTATAATTTCATGGGACAAACGTATGACAGACAAATCAACCGGACAAAACCAAAGCTGATCACTGTAAACCAATAGGAAGAAGATGGCATTGGCTTCCCTCGCAAAAAGATAGATATTCTTCCAGCATCTGTGCGTGCTCGCCGTATTACTCTACGGGAAATGTAGGGTTCCTCGAGGGGGAGAACTTTAGGGGACACGCTAGCACATGTACATGAGGTGCGCGGACAAAAGCGTCACTTCGAAATAATCCGCTTAGATTCTTGGCCATCATCGTGTCCCCAGTAGCTTTATTCCCGTCCGCATCGACATGTACAACATCGCATCCCCGTACACGTCTCCTCTCGTATCTGTACAGTACTGTGTCACGGCATACGTACGCGCCACGTACTACACGTATACATATTGACCGGAACCGACGCTTTCCGCTAGGATGGAATGGGTGACTGACTGACTGACTGGACCGGGAGGGACGGAGGACGATGTACTGTGAGGTTGCTTGTCAGGACGTGTATAAATTTTCCCCGCGTACGGTTTCCTTTGCTTGTCAGAGACTCGTCGTCGTACGTTTGAGGCCGTTTGAACGTGAAAGGATTTGGGGAAACGGAGAGTGAGCAGCGATGGTATGTCGTCCGCATCGATATCTGTCGAGATTAGACTTGACATTACGAGATTCTATTACAGCTGGCTGGCAGGGTTTCATGTAAGTTTGCACGCCGATATTTAGAATTTAAAAAAATTCTAGGTCATGACATGTGAGTACTCGTATTTTTCGATAAATCTGTCTTAACTAGTTCTCGACTAACCCACGACAGAATTATTTAGTACAAATCTAACTCATGAATTTGGTACCAACGGAAATGAAGCTGAAGTTATGCAGCAAGAGTGCTTGCGTGCTGTTTTTTCTTGGCGCCGCCGTGAAATTTTGTCATGTAAGTTTGCCCGCAGATATTTATCACCACAGAAATATACTTAGGGCATTTTGAACCGTAGAAATAAGAACATGCACCATTACAAAAGGTAAATGAAAAAAATGTTATGTGCCATGGTCTCTCTTACAGAACTTTAAAGTGAAGTCCGGATGGTGAATACTGCATGGGGCACCGGAAGACACGTGAATTTGTGGATGAGGGAATTTCACCCAACTTTATTTTGCACTCGGGTGTGGAAGCATATGAAACAGTTCCGTAGGGATTTGGCAATCTAAATGCTCCATCCATCTAAAAGTAGATGTCATTTTTATCTAAATGTATTTTAGTTATAGATACATCTCGTTTTTTTCGATAAAGGATGCTTTCATTACTTTTATAAGCAATTACATCCAGCATCTGCATAACCAGGATGCACACAGCCGTTTATGTTGTCTCAGGTTCGAAAATGATAAAAACAAAAACTAGGCGAGATACACATCAAGATGAAACATATAACGCCTAAGAAGTAGGTGGGGCATCTATCCGTAGACTATGCTGCCACCCATGTTGGGAAAAAGTATCCCTCGCCGTAGCCTCCAACCGTGTACAGACCTCCGTAAACAGGTCTCGGTTCTCCACTCGCTGAAGAGGTAACCACGAACGGAGAATACATGTACAACTGTAGATGACCTGCAACAAAGAGCAATTCATATCATTAAAAATCTTGTCATTTCTACATAGCCAAAGCGCCCAGATAACTGCTAGCGCCCCCACCCGAAGAAGCAACTTAAACCTTGAATCAACACCATGGAGCCAATTACCAAAGACATTGGCAACACTAGTCGGAGGATACAGGGTAGACGCTACTTGGATGACTGACCATATAGATCTCGCGAACTGGCACTGGAAGAACAAGTGCTTGATTGTTTAAATCTGATGACGAGAAAACACATCGAGTACTCTCATGCCAATTACGCTTAACAAGATTGTCTTTGGTGAGGATTACCCCTCGACGAAGATACCATCCAAAAAATTTAATTTTTAATGGTATCTTCATCTTCCAAATCTTTTTATTATTATCAACTGGTAGATCAGAAAGAAGGATCGCGTTGTAGAAAGATTTCACAGAGAAAGCACCGTTGGCATGAAGGTTCCATCTAAATTCGTCCGGTTCGTCTGATAATTGAATATCCCCGAGCCGTTGAATTAAGGTATTCCATGCCGCAAGTCTTTGTCCAAGTAAAACCCGTCTGAACGTCACATTCGGGGGTGAGGTAGCCATTACGGTAGCAATGGTATCACCTTGACGACGAGCAATCCTATAAAGAGCTGGATACTGTTCACTTAGGGGTGCGTTGTCAAGCCAAGCATCTTCCCAGAAACGTATTTGTGCTCCATTTCTGATTGAGAAAGTGCCATGGCGAAAAAATTCATTTTTAGTCGCCATTAGCCCGGCCCAGAAGTGAGAATCCCCTGGTTTCCAAACCATTTGGGATAATGTCTTCGAACCGATATACTTTCGCCGAAGGATAGTCTGCCAAGTCCCATCCTCAGTGAGGAGCTTAAACAGCCATTTTCCCAATAGGGCCGAATTCTTGACTTCCAAATCATGAACTCCAAGCCCACCTTGGTCTTTGGGACTACAAACTATACTCCACTTAACCAGTCGATATTTCTTTTTCTCACTGTCCCCTTGCCAAAAGAATCTGGATCGATAATAATCGAGTTTATGCAGAATTCCTTTTGGTAGGATGAAAAATGATAACATATACAGTACCATGTTTGTGAGTACCGAATTAATGAGTACCAATCTTCCACCTAGGGACAGCAACTTGCCTTTCCAGCTACTAAGGCGTTTTTGTAGTCTTTCTTCCACTAATTTCCATTCCGCGATTGTAAGTCTCCGATAATGAATCGGAATACCCAAATAACGAATCGGAAATTGGCCTTGCCCACAACCAAACAACTACGTATGCGAGAGTCACATCATTTTGGGCATCACCGAAGCGAGAACAATTCACTCTTATGGAAATTGATTTTCAATCTGACAATTGCTCAAAGGCCGCCAAGATTAATTTCAAGTTTTGAGCTTTTTCAAGATCATGATCCATAAATAGAATTGTATCATCGGCGTATTGAAGTATAGATAAGCCACCATCAACTAGATGTGGAATCACTCCTTCAATCTGGCCATCAGCCTTAGCCCACTCTATGAGTATAGCTAGAATATCCGCTACAATGTTAAACAACATCGGTGATAACGGACCCCCTTGGCGTAACCCTTTTCGTGTTTGGAAATAGTGACCGGTGTCATCATTGACCCGGATTGCGACACTACCTCCATACACAAAATCATTTATCAGAGCGCGCCACTCTGGAGAAAAACCTTTCATCCTGAGTGTTTGCTGTAGAAACGACCACTTAACTTTATCATACGCCTTTTCAAAATCTAGTTTTAAAATAACCCCATTTAATTTCTTAGAATACATCTCATGTACCGTCTCATGCAAGACCGCCACTCCATCAAGGATGTTTCTTCCTTGCATAAAGGCCGTCTGTGATGGCTGGACAACATGATCCGCAACCGTATTAAGTCTAATGGTGGCCACTTTCGTGAAAATCTTGAAACTTACATTTAATAGGCAGATAGGTCTATATTGTTGAATCCTTTCTGCCTCATTAACTTTCGGTAACAAGATTACTTCACCAATATTTAGACGAAATAATTCTAGTTGTCCAGAGTGTAGGTCACTGAACAAATCTAGAAGGTCCGATTTAATCGTGTCCCAGAAAGTTTGATAAAACTCAGCTGAGAAACCATCAGGACCCGGTGCTTTGTTGCATTCCATTTGGAAAACTGCCTTCTGAACCTCTTCCTCAGTATAAGGTGCGGTCTAACCTCCGCAAAAGCCTCAAGCTCATCAATGACCTTTGATAAGCGAGCCTTCTCTTTTTTAAGAATACCAGCAGTATGGGCAGCCCAACCACAGAGATGTTTGCGCAATGATCGCATCTTGTTGTTCCATCTCAGAATTGGAGAGCTGCCTCCGACCGGTCTCTCCCAAACCTTCTTAACCATATCATGAAAACCTTCCCGATGTAACCAACCAAGTTCAAATTTGAACGGCCGCTTACACACAGGACGGGGTTCCCCAGTGGTTAGAAGGATGGGAGCATGGTCAGACAGATTTACAATACGTTCTAGTGTACGGACAGACACCATAGGGTATTTATTTTCCCATTCGGTGTCCATCAACACGCGATCTAGTTTCTCGTAAGTGGGTCCAGGCAAGTTGTTGGCCCAAGTAAACTGTCGACCAGACATGAACACCTCCCTTAAATCAAGACTGTCAATGACATCATTGAATATAAAAGGCCAATGTCCATCAAAGTGGCCTTTACTTTTCTCGTGAGGAAATCTCAACAAATTAAAATCGCCTCCGATTAAAATCGGGTAGGGATTATCTTTTGTAAGATTTACCAATTCGCATAAAAAGTCAGCCTTAAAAGCATCCTGAGCGGCACCATACACAGCGACCAGACTCCACTTGAACCCGTCTGCTTTATTCTGAATGTCGAGCTTAATGTGATACTCTCCATCAGAACTAGCTAAGACAGTCATGGTATCAATATGGACGCCAAGTAAAATGCCACCGGATCTACCACGGGGTGGGCGAGAAAACCACTGAAAGTTAATTCCGCCTGACAATCGGTCGAGAAAACTTTGTGTGAAATTTCGCCTACCCGTCTCCGATATAGCAATGTGTAAGGGTACATTGCCCCTATGTGTGGTTTTGGTAATTAATGACAACCCCTATGGACTAATGTTTTCATTGAGTTTATATGAAGGAATATTCCATAGGTACTACTTGTTCTCCATGTGTTGGATTCAAGTATGGATGCCATGAAGATAAAGGTATACCCTGTGTATTGGCATCAAGATCATCGGTTTGAAGATACATATGTGATATGATCAAGAAGAAGAAATGAAGATGGAGTTCTTATGTGGAACTCAATATTAGCCATGCTCTATCTTATGAGAGTATGAGAAGGTACAAGGTTAAGTCGGGCAAGTTCAAGATGAGCATCTCAAGTGGATCACATGCTTGAAGCTTGCCGTCCATTTGGTGATAATGGACATGTGAAGATGTGCATCAATAGAGCTTTCCCATCATGGTGTATGGGGGAGCATTTGTGAGTCTTCACGAAGCGATGATGATCAAGTGAGGCATTCCGGCTTGAGTGGAGCTTGAAGAGCTATCATCAAGATCAAGCGGGATGCGCAAGGCAAAGGTATGGCCTTGCTAGGTTTTCCTTTTACCGGTCTCAAGGTGGTTGTTGGGAGACCGGATTATAGGATAAATAGCCGCACTATCAAGAGGGGCTTTCGGTTGGGTAACTTGATCGCATCGTCTTAGAGAGCTCAATCCTTTGCATACTTTGCATATCCCTATTGCTTCTTGGTGTTTCTCTGTGTGAGGTTCTTGAGCTTGTTGCTAGCTTTACAACAAGCCCAAGTTCATCAGCGGAATCCGCATGCATCTTCTATTGCGTTTTCGAGTTTGGACGTCTTTACCGTTTCTTGACGGTGGGAGACTCCCTCTCTAAAATCATCTAAAATGTTCTGTGAGGAGTCTCCATATTTCCAGTTTTTGTTGGGGTTCTATTCGTCGTTATCTTTCCAACAAAATTGGTTTCATGTCAATCGAGTCAGGACACAAAAGTTATCACAGTTTTTGTATAACATGATTTCCTGTTGGCGGTTTCTAGCCCGGCGTGACCGGCCGTCTGACCGGATGGCCAGGTTCAAACCGGCCCCTGGACCGGTGCCATCCGGGCACTATCAAGTAAGCTTTTAATCTTGGTCCGGTTTCTAGCCCGGCGTGACCGGCCGTCTGACCGGATGGCCCGGTTCAAACCGGCCCCTGGACCGGTGCCATCCGGGCACTATCCAGTAAGCTTTTCAGCTTGGTCCGGTCACTAGCCCGGTCGACCGGTCTGTGGACCGGATGTCCCGGTCTGTGGCCTAGTCTGACCAGGTCCTGAACCGGACGGCCCGGTCCCAGGCCCGGTTGACCGGCCTCCTCGACGGCTGACTCAGCCCAACTTTTCCCCAACGGTTATATTTGCTCTTGGGCTATAAATAGCCCTTCTTCCACCTTGGGCTCAGTACTTCTTCCCTTTCTCTCACCTCCATTGTTGCATTTGAAGAAGTTGCTCTCTCTCTTGTTCCCCCCCATGATTCTTGCTCATATTTGAGGATTTGAGAGAGGAGATCTAGATCTACACTTCCACCAAACCAATTCTTCTCTAAGTGAGGGAATCTCTTGGGATCTAGATCTTGGAGTCTTTGGTTGACTTTCCCCCTTGTTCTTCCTCTCCAATCTCATCCTAGCATTCGTTGCTTTGGTGGGATTTGAGTGTGAAGGACTTGAACACCTTCGGTGTTCTTGCTTTGCATCATTGCATAGTGTTGAGCTCTCCACCACGATTTGTTCGAGTGAGAGACCGTGAGCTTGTTACTCTTGGAGGGTGACCTCCTAGTTGGCTTGGTTGGTGTCCCGGTGATCTCTTCGTGGAAGATTGTGAAGGGGCCCGGGCTTCTCCTTCGTGGAGCTTGTGAAGTGGTTGTGGAGCTTGCCATCTCCGGAGCGGAGGAAAAGCTAACCATAAGGAAAGGGCCATAATCCTTCGTGGGTGTGGTTCGGAGAATAGGGTGAGCCTTCGTGGCGCGGGGAATCCTTCGTGGGACCTCCACTCCTCCAAACGTGACGTACCTTGTTGCAAAGCAAGGGAACACGGGAATACATCCTTGTCTCCGCGTGCCTCGGTCATTTCTATACCCGAGCTCTCTTTCCTTGTGATAGCCATCGTGCTTGAAGTACATATATCTTGCTATCACTTGTGCTACATATATCTTGTGCCTATCTTGCTTAGCTCTAGTTGCTATTGTTACACTTAGTTGAGCTTAGCATATTTAGGGTTTGTGCTTGTAAACTAAACGATAGTTTAATTCCGCATTCTTACAAGGCAAATCCGCAAGAGTTTGTAATTGCCTATTCACCCCCCCCCCCCTCTAGGCGACATCTCGATCTTTCACAATGAAATCAAAATCATAATCTCTACAACCATCGGCAATGTGAGAATGCTTAGCCAAGTCACCAAGACCTCTGCTATTCCGAAACATGCCGTTCATCGAGAAACTAATTTGGATTTAGATTTTTTTGCCATACCTACGAGATTTCTTTCCAGCCGATGATCTAGAACCACGTTCAGAGGCAGAGAGGTCATAAACTGAACTAAGCTCTGAGTGGTCTAAATCAACTTCTGTCACACTCCCAACTAAAGCCGAGAGAAGATGACCATCTAGGATGCCATCATCTTCGTCATCATCAACAGTGGAAGTAGCCAGCTCAGTGGATCCATTTGGAGCAACCGTTAAACGGTCAAGCTCCGTCTGTCTCAACACATGAGCTGAAGCTAAAATCTCATCCGAACCTCTACCCAAAGATATGCCTACACTACTCAAATTCGAATAAATTCTAGAATCAGAAAAAGAAGTGAAGGACTTGGATGAAAATCTAGTACCTGCCGTGTCGAGGTTCTTTTCCGCCTTGCGTCGCATAGCCCTCTGCATCACGTCTTCATCCGTAGCCTCCACGCCATCCTCCGTCGTAGCAAACCTCCCACTCCTCCTCACCGGCGGCTGCGCAACTGGTGGAGGAATAGTGGGGGGAGGATGCAAGACGGGGGCAGCTGGCGGAGGCGGAGACAAGCGTGGTGAAGAAGACCGTCCTGACGCTGGTGAAGAAGATTTCGATGCAGGGGTAGATGGCGATGAAGCCCCCTGCACCGAACCCGACCGCGACGCCGAAACTCCCATAGGCGAGGAGGGCGCCGGGGATCGGCTGCGGCGCCTCATAGGGGACCGGCTGGGGCGCCTCCCCAACCAGTCCTGCTCCTCCTCCTGAGACGCACGGGGCGAGGACGGCGCCACCCCAGGCCCTCCGCACGGCAACGGAGCACTCTGGCCAGAGGCCGACAGCTGCCCAGGCGCGCAAGGGGCTACGTGCAGTCCCTCTCTGCCCATGGCCGGCTGCTGTAGCGCCATCGAGATCGGGGGCGGTGGCTGCTGCCCCTCCGTGCCGACGACCTGCTGCTGCGCCGCTAAGCCCCCGTCCAGCTGCTGAAGCCCCGCCGGACCAAGGGTCTGCTGCTGCATCGCCGCATCAGCGGCAGGGAGCTGCGGCAGCGCCGAGCCCAAGGCCGGCTGCTACTGCTCCACCACCACCGCGGCGTGGCGCTGCATCCCCAAGTCCGACGAGCCAACCGCCGATGAAGAAGCCCTCTGAAGCCCCCTCTCCGTCTGAGGCGAGGTAGAAGACGGAGTGGGAGCAACTAGAGGACCACCGAGAGGAGTAGAAGACGAAGACACCGGGCGAGTCCTCCCCTGCATAAAAGTCCGAACACGCAACGGAGGCGGAGTTGCCACCAAGTGTGGCGACACCGACAAAGCTCTAGCCACAATCGCCTTGCCCCTGTCTGTCATCGGCGAGTGGTTAAACGGGGTCATGGCGACCTGAGTAACCGGTACCGAAGCTGAGCCAGAAGGAGGCAAAGATGCATGGCCATCAACGTCCATATGTGAGGCCCCTGGTGCCCCCTCTGCCGCGGCATCATCAAAACCATCATCGTCACCATGAGCCGCATCGTCCTCATCCTCACCCTTCCAAAAGAAAGGACGAAACCTAGGGTCCGGCTTGTACTCAGAAGACTCACGGCGAAATCTGAATCTGTATCCATTAAGCTGTAAGCGAGCCAGCACCTTTAAGCATGGTGGTCCGTGTTTAGCCTTATCTTTCTCCAGAACAGAAGTATCTCTCATGGCCACCTGAATACGAACTAAACCTTGACTCCTCAAGGTGTACAAATCCACATCAATAGTAGTAACAATAAAAGTACCAACAGCCCATAGACCGAGGAAGTGACGTAGAGCATTCGGAACACCCTCGACATGCACCCAAACAGGCTCCATCACAAACTCTGGCATAACATCCTGCTGAGTCCAAGAAGAAACCATGGCCTGTGCATTAATCTTCGGCACGCTCATCTGCATACCGTCAATCCTCGACAAGTCCTCAGCGGTGGGGATCCCAATCAGGAAAGCGTTATCACATGAGGCTGCGCCTCCCACTTCCAAGTGGGGTTCCCCGGACACATGCGCGCCATGAGATTCTGAATATCTGCCGCTGCAACAGTCCCCTCCCCTGACACCTGTACCAAAGCTGTAGGTGCTCCGCTGGTGTTATCACCAGAATTTGACCGGATCAGAGGTGGGCCGCGATCAAGATTGGGCTTGAAGAAATATGCATGAAGAAATACGTGAACCGGCCTTGTACACGAAGTTTGGGCTAGTTTGCCCTTGTATCTGTAAATATAGTAGGATACGTGTCGGTTAGATAGAATTTGGCTCGTGCACGGTTGGGATTATTCCCACGTTAGAAAGTCTACGGACTATAAATATGTATCTAGGGTTATCAAGAAAAACAACAATCACGTTCATCACAAACCAATCTAGGCGCATCGCCAACCCCTTGTTTCGAGGGTTTCTTCCGGGTAAGCATCATGCTGCCTAGATCGCATCTTGCGATCTAGGTAGTATACGTTTATTCGTTGTTCATACGTTGCTCGTGCTGAAGCCTTTTTGATGGCGAGCAACGTAGTTATCATAGATGTGTTAGGGTTAGCATTGTTTTCATCATATCACATGCTTTCGTTCATGCAACCCTTAGACGTCTAGCCGCCCTTACACCTTTCCTAGGTGTAAGGGCGGCACCTTGCTTGATCATTGTTTAGTAGATCCGATCCGTTATGATTGCTCCTTGATTCATCAAGGATTAGTTTAATATCTGCATAGTTAGGCCTTACAAACGGGTTGAATGATCCAGTAGCACGTAGGGTGTAGTTTGCTAACCCTAGACAAGATGTTCCGGGGATCAACTTAATGTTGGTTTTTAGGCCTTGTCTAGGGTCGGTTTATTATCACCGTGCGTGGTTGCCAGGCTCAATCACGCGTAGAATGTTCCGATTATGTGGTGAGAACCCTAAATCGTCGTAGGTCGTTTTAGCTACATATTGATCAAGCAGGACCACCATGCAATCGTAAACCCCATACGAGTCATGGGTGGATCGGCTCCTTGAGCCGATTCACGGGACAACCTGAGAGCCGATCGAGGCTCGTATTTAATGTTTACGTGTATGCCATGCAGGAAACTAAGCGAAGCAAATCCATCACCTTCCTGATCAGGTATAGATCAGGTGGCACGCCTGCACCAGCATCGGGACGTGCGTACCAGGAGCTTTGCGGGCCGTCGCTCGGAGGGACCAGGGCCAGCCGCAGCCCTAGGTTGTTCCCGGCTCTTCGTGTTGCCAGCCGTTGCTCGCCGGTGGGTTTCAGATGCCAACACATTCTGGCACGCCCGGTGGGACAGTCTTCGACATCAACTGCATCGCCATCTACATCTGAGATGGCGGAAGGTACTCCAGTCACGTACGAGGATCTGCCCGAGGAGCTCAAGAAGAAGTATGACGACGTCAAAGCTATCCTCGAAGCCGACCTCATCGGCTCTTTCCACAGGACCCGCTCACACGGCATCGAGGTGGAGAGGGTTCACACTGAAGCGCGCTCGATGGAGTGGACCTGTCCACCCCTTCGGAAGAACGCACCAGGTCCTTGCGTCGGAGATCAATTTCATGGTAGCTCATTCGCTACACCGCCACTCTGAGAGCTTGGTGAACACTTTGGAGCGTGTCGCCCTTCGGGTGCTCCATGAAATCTTGAGGCATCAGTACTCTCCGTCAGGACCTGCTCTAGGGACTCACCAAGGAGAGCTACCACTCCAGAGCCGACCACCGCTGCCGTTCGCGCTGGCAGCACCAGAGGTGCCGAGTACACCGGCATTCGTTGTCTACAAGATCGGTGGCGATCCTAGCGATTACCAGTTCTTGTATGAGGTGCCTAAGGAAATCCCTCACGGATACACGTGCACATACGTGCCAGACAGCAGTAACTGGGCACTCACGAACCAGGCTGCAACAGCAGGGACTTCCGGAACAGCAGGAGGAGCTTACGGATCAGATCTTGAGAAGCGACGTGGCTAGCTAAGTATGCCACTCCGACGAACCTCCGAGCTCAACTCCTGTAGCTAGCTCAGATCTTGAGAAGCAAGCGTGGCTAGCTAAGTATGCCACGCCCGGCGAATCTTGAGCTCCACTCCTGCAGCTAGTACTGCGGATCAGATCAGCACGATCTTGAGAGACCAGTTCGGCATGGTGCCGAAAAAAAGGGCAATCGGCTATTCCAAGCCGTACCCCAACGACTACGATTTGATCCCACTACCACCCAAATATCGGCTCCCTGAATTCTCCAAGTTTAGTGGGTCAGATGGCTCCAGCTCTATCGAGCATGTAAGCCGATATTTGGCGCAGTTGGGCACGATCTCAGCTGCAGATGCACTACGCGTGAGGTTCTTCGCACAGTCCCTCACAGGATCGGCTTTTGGGTGGTACACATCACTGCCACCAGATTGATCCGGACTTGGAAGCAGTTGGAGGAACAATTCCACATGCAGTATCACTCGAAGCTTAGAGGCTGGCATTGCCGATCTAGCACAAGTACGTCAGAAGCGCGGAGAAACAGTGTCAGAATACATCCAGCGCTTCAGGGCCGTTAGGAACCGATGCTATTCGGCTCGTTTGACTGAAAAAGAAGCAGTCGAGTTGGCGGTGGTGGGTCTCGGATCACCGATCAAGGATATGGCTTCCCAAGCGAGACTACCCTTCAACCGGCGCATATGGTTCAGAAAGCTGTCATTATATGAACAGCGCCACCAGAGCTGTACCGGGACAAATTCAAGCGTGCGATGGTCTGGTTGAGACAGAGGAAGATGAAGGGTCTGCGGGAGATCAAGAGGTAGCAGTGGCTGAATGGACTCGGGGGGCAACCCCCGTGTCCTGCAAGTGGGTTAAGCCACAAGGTCCGCCCAGAGGGTTTGACTTTGACGTAACTAAAGCTGAGCAAATTTTCGACCTCTTACTTAAGGAGAAGCAGCTGAAGTTACCCGAAGGCCTCAAAATCCCCACGGTACAGGAGCTGAACGGAAAGCCATACGCAAATGGCATAACACGTTCTCCCATACCACCAACATTGCAGGGTGTGGCGTCGAGCAGATCCAAATGGCGATAGAACAAGGACGTCTAATTTTCAACCAGTACGCCATGAAAGTCGACACACAACCCTTCCCGCCGTTAACACGGTGGAATACGCTTACCGAGGGTGCCAACCAGGTTTCTCGTTAAGCATTAACATGGTCGAGCCTAGGCACCACTCTGGTAAGAACAAAGGCGAGGGCAGCCGCTCTCGTAGCAAGGACAAAGAGGAAGCCGCTCCACGCGATCGGCTCCGGCACGATGGCAAACGCTACATCACAGAGGGAGAAGTGAAGAATGTGCGATATCAACGACCTCTCTCTGATCATCTCCTCAATAAATATGTAAGTCAGTACGACCAGCGCCGGCGGTACAACAGCGACGATGAAAGGGATCGTCTAGCTAGCAGGGACGCCAGGAGACATCGTCGGCATGATCGCGATGAGGAGAGATACGAGCGCCGTGCCAAGGAAAGGTCAAGAGAACAAGACGACGTGGACAAGCAGGGACTGTCCTTTCTTCAAACAACTGCTGGGATTCGGGAATGAGCCGATTGCCTACAATCGGCAGCGCGAGAATGTAGACAGAAGAAGAAGGGTGCAACAGACGTATCAGTGTTCAAACGTCTAGGGCCTCTCCCATCTAGGAACAAGCAAACTGAGTCCTCTCGGGAAGAAGACCTCGAGGAGTTAGAAGATGACTACGAAGAAGAAGAGGACAAGTACCACCGGCCAAGGTGGTGCCCTGATGGACTCAGCCGTTCCCAAAAGCGTAGGGTTCAGCGACTGCGTGGCTTGGAGGAAGCCGAAAGGTTATACCTGCACACGCTAAGGAAGGCGCGGCCTGATCTGGCCGCGAAAATTCAACGAACCCTGGACGAAGAGGGTCGACCACAAAAGATGGAGTGGCGCCCCAAGCAAAGGAAAGCCGATGATGAGACATCGGCTAGTACAAACATGGTGTTCATCCTTCCAGCGGAGTTTTGTGCTCCAGGATTAGACGAAGCGTCTGTGGCACAACTTGACTGCGGCCCGCGGCCGGTTATCTTTGAGAAGCCACGTGAAAGAAGCTACAGACACCTGAAGGCCCTGTACTTACGAGGTTATATCAATGGGCAGCCTGTCAATAGGATGCTGGTGGACACCGGAGCGGCAGTCAACATCATGCCATACTCCATGCTACGTCGGTTGGGACGCTCTAGCTCGGATCTGATCAAGACCAACGTTACACTGAGCGATTTCAACGGCCAAGCATCTGATGCACAAGGTGTTCTGAACGTGGATCTGACCGTAGGGAGGAAAACCATACCTACGACATTTTTCATTGTCGATAGCAAGAGCACTTACGCTCTCCTGCTAGGGAGAGATTGGATCCACGCCAACTGTTGCATTCCATCTACGATGCACCAATGCCTAATACAGTGGGATGGAGATGAGGTAGAAGTCGTCCATGCAGACGATACAGTCGAGATTTCAACGGCTGGCATGAACGTTTGGGAGACGGAAGGCCAAGAGCCACTCTCAGGCATCACTTTGGACGACTGTGAGTACATCGACGTGACAAAAAACGGGGTGAGGCTGGTCTTATCCACCGGCCTGACCGTGTAACAAGAGCAAAGTCTATGAACGTACATGGGAAGGCCGATCCTTGTGATCGGCCCCAAAAAATAAAAAGTAATGATCTTGTCTCAAGCATGTCACGTAGTCATAGTGAAGCACGAACAAGATGTAAACCTCTTTTGAGCAATGCAATCAAGTTGGGGGCCGATTCCAGCAATCGGCCCATATTATCCTTGCCATACGTTTTGCCTGTGTTCAGCGTCGATCTAATAGGTGACGGAAAGCTAGGGTATGGGTTTACATCGGCTGATGAGCTAGAAGATGTCGACATTGGTCCTGGGGATAAGCCACGACCAACCTTCATCAGCAAGAAGTTAGATCCACATCTCAGGAGCCAGATGATAGCTCTATTAAAAGAGTACCCAGATTGCTTTGCATGGGATTACACAGAGATACCTGGGCTAGACAGGAGCATCATTGAGCATTGGCTCCCTCTAAAGAAAGGATTTCGGCCATACCAACAACGAGCACGTCAGATGAAGGCCGAAATTCTCGAAGAAGTCAAGAAAGAGATCGAGAAAATGTTGGCCGCCGGGTTCATCAGGCCATGCAGGTATGCTGAATGGATCTCCGATGTGTACTGTGGAGAAAAAGGACGGCCGATGGCGTGTGGCCATAGATTTTCGAGATCTTAACAGAGCCACTCCAAAAGATGAATATCCAATGCCTGTGGCAGAAACGTTAATCAACGCGGCTGCTGGCCACAAGGTGTTGAGTTTCATGGATGGCAATGCCGGCTACAACCAGATTTTCATGGCCCCGGAAGATATACACAAGACTGCATTCCGAGTACCAGGATCAGTGGGTTTGTTTGAATATGTGGTCATGACTTTTGGTTTGAAGAATGCCAGTGCAACGTACCAACGAGCCATGAATTATACTTTTCATGATCTAATCGGCAAGTTGGTGGAAATCTACATCGATGACGTGGTGGTCAAGTCTGTTTCCATGGAGGGACACTTGGATGATTTGCGATGCATCCTAGACCGAACTCGGAAGTTCGGATTGAGAATGAATCCAAAGAAGTGTGCTTTCGGTGTGACGGCCGGTCAGTTCCTAGGTTTTCTTGTTCATGAACGAGGAATTGAGATCGGCCTGAAAAGTCAGGAGGCAGTACGTACCATGCAGCCACCTACCACAAAGAAGGAGCTCCAACGTCTTATCGGCAAGATCAATTTCGTCCGGTGATTCATCTCTAATCTCTCAGGACGAATTGAGCCATTCATGGCGTTGGTCAAGATTAAATCTGATGACGAGTTTCACTGGGGGGCAGAACAGCAGCAGGCGTTTGATGAGATTAAGCGGTATCGAACAACACCGCCTGTGTTAGTTCCGCCTCAGCAGGACAGGCCGTTCTATATCTACCTATCAGTAGCTGACACGTCCATTGCTTCAGTGGTGGTGCAACTCTACGAGGGTGTTGAAAAGGTCGTATTCTACCTCAGCAGGAGGATGTTGGATGCAGAGACAAGATATTCTGAGGTCGAGAAGTTATGCCTCTGCCTGTTCTTCACCTGCACCAAGCTCCATCACATCCTTTTGACAGCAGAAATCATCGTCATATGCAAGTCAGACGTTGTCAAGCACATGCTGTCGGCTCCTGTTTTGAAAGGCCGACTTGGTAAGTGGATGTTTGCGTTATCGGAGTTTGATCTCCGGTATCAGCCTGCAAAAGCAGTCAAGGGACAAGCGTTGGCCGATCTCATAGCTGAACGGATCAATACTAATATAGCAGCACTATCTATACGTGCATGGGCTATGTTCTTCGATGGATCGGCTTGTGACGATGGTTGTGGCATCGGCATTCTGCTCGTGTCGCATCGGGGGGCAACATACTCCTTCTCCATCAGACTATCTACCCCTTGCACAATCAATGTCGCTGAGTATGAGGCAGTACGCAAGGGACTGGAGTTCTTCTTTGGAAGCGAGCGAAGCGGTGGAGCTTTTTGGAGACTCGAAGTTGGTGATTTCCCAGCTCACGGACGAATACAAGTGCGAGAGTGAGTCGCTCTTCCCATATTGGATGGAATGTCGTGAGCTGATGACACATTTTCGGTACATCAATTTCAATTGGGTCCCAAGATCTCAGAATACCGACGCCAATGATCTCGCGCAAATGGCGTCAGGGTACAAGGACATATCAGACGGGTCAGAAGTTCACGTGCAGTTCCTGGAACAGGATGACTGGAGAGCCGATATCTTCAATTACTTGAAGGATTCGGCTCGGGGGGGATAAGATACAAGGCTATGAAATATGTCCTTATAGGAGATGACATGTTCTACAGGGCGTTGGAAGGGTTACTACTCAAGTGCCTGGGACCAACTGAGTCTAATCGGCTCTTACATGAGGTGCATGAAGGCGCCTGTGGAACTCACCAATCGGCTCATAAGATGAAGTGGCTGATTAGGCGATCAGGGTTTTATTGGCCCACTATGCTTGAGGATTGCTTCAAGTACTACAAGGGATGCCAATCGTGTCAGATGTTCGGGAAGATTCAGATGGTACCCGCGTCAGCAATGAACCCTATCATCAAGCCTTGGCCATTTCGAGGTTGGGGCATGGATATGATCGGCAAAATCCATCCTGCGTCAAGCAAAGGCCACGAGTGGATTCTGGCCATTACAGATTACTTCACCAAGTGGGTGGAGGCCGTTCCTATGAAGAAGGTAAAATCAGAAGATGTTATCAAATTTGTCAAAGAACACGTCATTCATAGGTTCGGGATTCCCCAAACAACCACGACCGATGGAGGTTCGGTCTTTATTTCTAAAGAATTCAGAAAAATCTGCGATGACATGGGGATTAAGCTGATCCGATCATCTCCATACTATGCTCAAGCCAACGGGCAAGCTGAAGCGTCTAATCAGAGCCTGATCAAGCTGATCAAGAGGAAGATTGACGAGAACCCTAGGGTTTGGCATGAAACACTGTCAGAAGCTTTGTGGGCCTACCGCATGTCATGCCATGGAGCCATAAAGACTTCGCCTTACCAGCTCGTCTATGGGCAGGAAGCCGTATTGCCTTGGGAAATTACGGCTGGATCAAGACGTGTCACGTTTCAGAATGATCTAACAGCTGAAGAATATGCACCTTTGATGAGTGACACTATTGAGGATGCAACGGAACTTAGACTTTGGTCGTTGGAGAAGATTAAAGAGAATAAAGCTAGGGTAGCTCGTGCATACAATAAGAAGGTAAGACCAAAGGAGTTTCAAGTTGGTGATCTAGTATGGGAAGCGATGTTGCCATTAGAAACCAAGGATAAAGCGTATGGTAAATGGTCTCCTAATTGGCACGGTCCATATAAAGTCTTCCAGGCATTGAAGGGTAATGCATACATGCTAGAGCAGCTGGACGGTGCTAAGTTCCCAGTAGCTGTCAATGGCCAACATCTCAAGAAATATTTCCCAAGCATGTGGGATGACCAGTAAATGAAATATGGGGGCCGATTCATGAAATCGGCCAGTAAAAAAATTTATATACAAATCATAGCCGATGCGCAGACATCGACTTGAGAAATATGGATATCAGTACAGCCGATGCATGGACATCGACTTTAGAATAACGAAAAAGCCGATGTGTAGCCATCGACTCTAGAGGAACAAAACTCAATGGAGCGGATTAGTAGATCGGTTTCATGCCAGAATTCATGGCATCTGAGGTAATTTTCCCGTGGATTTTGCTGAATCTGTGCGTTTGAGACCGGGAGATGGCGTGGACACGAATTGGATCTGTTGACCGTGTGAATAGGCAACTTTTATGGCCTTAGAGCATGTTTATGGCATAAGCCGATGCCCTGCCATCGGTTCTTTGTGCATCGACTTCGTTTGACAATCGGCAAAATCGACAAAGAAGCAAAATTAATTGGGGAATATTTCTTCATTAATAAAGGATTTCTTACAAAGAAAGAGCCGATTGCTCAAGGAAGGAAGAACAAAAGAAAGGCCTATTGGCCGATCTACTACTACTGCTAGGCCTATGCTACTAGGTCCTAGTCTACGGGCCGTTGCTGCCCTCGTCGTCGTCGTCGGAGCTCTCGTCGGCGCTGCTGCCGGCGAGCTCCTCGTCGCTGCTCCCATAGCCCTCTATGGGAGCCTCCTCCTCCTCGTCGTCGTCGTCATCATCCGATCCAGCGCGGAAGCGCTTCGCCGGCGGATAGTCCTCGAGGGAGTCGTCGTCGTCTTCTTCTTCCTCCTCTTCGGAGGAAGTGTAGCCATCCCACGAGAACGAGTCGTCCTCGCTCGTCGCTTCCAGCTCCCCATCGGCGAGGAACTGAAGGTCGTCGTCGCCACTGGTCAAGGACTTGTCGTCCTCGGACCAGACGTAGGGCTCGTGGTCCTCCTTGTCCCACTCCGATGCGGCGAGGATGTCGTGCGCCGCCAGCGAGCCCCACTCCGGCGTCGGCTCACGAGATGAGGAAGAGTCGGAGAAGACTGATGAGGTGGAGGAGGACGAAGAGGAGAAGGACTGGGAAGAAAGATCAGACGAGGCGGAGGAGGAAGAAGAGGAAGACATGGCTACGGGAGATGGGGAATTTTTTGGGTGCCGACGGCCAGAACAGAGCAAGGGGATGAAGAGGCGAACTGTTCGGCGCGGTTAAATAAAAGGGGATATAGTGAAGATTTAATGCCACAACAGTTTCCGAGGAAGTGGTGCCCAAAAGAAAAAAAAAACAACGGTCAAATCACGCGGAGAAGTTGAGAAGGCAAGGCATCATGATGAAGGATACTGCGACGGTTTTGTTCTGCCACGACATGACCCGACGAAGAAAAGGCAGAGTGATTTTGGAATTATCAATTCCAAAACCACGGGGGCATGTGTTATCACCAGAATTTGACCGGATCAGAGGTGGGCCGCGATCAAGATTGGGCTTGAAGAAATATGCATGAAGAAATACGTGAACCGGCCTTGTACACGAAGTTTGGGCTAGTTTGCCCTTGTATCTGTAAATATAGTAGGATACGTGTCGGTTAGATAGAATTTGGCTCGTGCACGGTTGGGATTATTCCCACGTTAGAAAGTCTACGGACTATAAATATGTATCTAGGGTTATCAAGAAAACAACAATCACGTTCATCACAAACCAATCTAGGCGCATCGCCAACCCCTTGTTTCGAGGGTTTCTTCCGGGTAAGCATCATGCTGCCTAGATCGCATCTTGCGATCTAGGCAGTATACGTTTATTCGTTGTTCATACGTTGCTCGTGCTGAAGCCTTTTTGATGGCGAGCAACGTAGTTATCATAGATGTGTTAGGGTTAGCATTGTTTTCATCGTATCACATGCTTTCGTTCATGCAACCCTTAGACGTCTAGCCGCCCTTACACCTTTCCTAGGTGTAAGGGCGGCACCTTGCTTGATCATTGTTTAGTAGATCCGATCCGTTATGATTGCTCCTTGATTCATCAAGGATTAGTTTAGTATCTGCATAGTTAGGCCTTACAAACGGGTTGAATGATCCAGTAGCACGTAGGGTGTAGTTTGCTAACCCTAGACAAGATGTTCCGGGGATCAACTTAATGTTGGTTTTTAGGCCTTGCCTAGGGTCGGTTTATTATCACCGTGCGTGGTTGCCAGGCTCAATCACGCGTAGGATGTTCCGATTATGTGGTGAGAACCCTAAATCGTCGTAGGTCGTTTTAGCTACATATTGATCAAGCAGGACCACCATGCAATCGTAAACCCCATACGAGTCATGGGTGGATCGGCTCCTTGAGCCGATTCACGGGACAACCTGAGAACCGATCGAGGCTCGTATTTAATGTTTACGTGTATGCCATGCAGGAAACTAAGCGAAGCAAATCCATCACCTTCCTGATCAGGTATAGATCAGGTGGCACGCCCTTGCACCAGCATCGGGACGTGCGTACCAGGAGCTTTGCGGGCCGTCGCTCGGAGGGACCAGGGCCAGCCGCAGCCCTAGGTTGTTCCCGGCTCTTCGTGTTGCCAGCCGTTGCTCGCCGGTGGGTTTCGGACGCCAACAGCTGGATAACATCTGTGGCTTATAAACTGAGTCAGGAACCTGGAGATCTAGCGTGGCGTCATTACCGCAACCCACAAAAAAACTCATAGGTCTCGGGGTCTTCAGCACAGGACAACAAATAGTCGGATGAGCCCCAGAGTCACAAACCAAGCAGTAATGAGGAACCTTACAGTCCTTAGAAGCATGTGTGTTGACCGCGCACTTCCAACAGCGACCCGCCTTCTTCGGCTTCACCACAGGTACAGTCGCCGCAGGTGCAGTAACCACTGGTGGAACAACCGGCATCGGCAGCGGTGCAGGAACCGCCTCCAACACTGGCGTAGGAATACCCGCCGGGTGCGGGTCCTGCATGTGACCCTGCAGCATAGCTGGCGGCGCAACATTACCACCTCCCGCTGTCCCCACCGCTGCGACGGGTTTCTTCTTCCTCCTCTTCTTCTGCTGCCCAGGCTGCGCCGGCGGGTTAACCTGCTGTGGTACATGTGACACCACCGGCTGCTGCGTTGGATTAGTAGCGGGGAAAAATTGACCTTGAAACTGAGCATACTGCTGCTGCGGCGGGTACTGAGGGTACTGCTGCTGCGGAGGATACGGCGGCTATTGAGGAGGCATGAAAGGAGCGGTCGGCATGCGCGGTTGCGGCGGGCGAAACCCCACCTGGGGCCGGGGCGGCGCAGCAGGGACCGGTGGCATGAGGGTCCCCTGCGGCCATCCTACCTAGACATAATTAAAACACCTATTATAAACAAAGAAATACTAGGTTTCGATGGATAGTATAAATTGTATTTGTATGAGTTAAAATCCTGCAGCCTCTACGAATGGTACGACAAGTCGGCAAGTAAGAAGTGAAAGAAAAATACACCAGGGTGGAAGCACATATTTTCCGTGTCATGTGTAAAAATGATATAGAAAAGAAATATCTTGTGAAGAGTTATTTTTTAGTACCGAATTTATGTTTTTGACATATGGCACAAAAAGATATTGGTTTTTTGTGAAACGACTTAGCGAGCATGTATAACATCAAGATGTACGCCCTGTATTTTTTGTCAAATTATTTTTAACATTTTAAAATATGTTTAAAAATCATTTAATAAACCAAGAGCATATGCTCCTCGGTGCCTCTATGCTTGACCTAGAAACACTTGTGTGTTCCTAGAGATTTATATTCTGCCTCTCAGCTTGATCTAGAGACGTTGGTTGTTTAAGCATTTTAAGAAATTAAATTAGAACAAAAATATACTGCAAAGCTACCTGTGAATCTTCTATCATCTACACATCCTGTTGAGAAGACACTTCCAAAAGTAGAGGAAAATCTTTTTAGAGCATCTTCACCGGCGCTCTCCAAATATGCGTCGGCACTGTCGTATGAGGGCCGCTGGCATCATATCCTCCATTTAGGGAACAGGTTCCAACACCGTCATCTCCCAAACCGGCGCCCCCAATTTTTTTTGTTTTCTTTTTACAATATTTCGAAACAATATTTCAATCACATAAAATTATTTGTATAATATGTTAACATAGTTTAACACAAATATAAAGGAAATTATTCGTATTATTCAAATTAAATCATGCATTGTGGTGGCTCCTCTCCACGCTCACAAATGCGCAGCCATATCGGTCTGAACTTGAACATGAACACCTGCGTCTCGGATTTCTTGATGCATGTGAAGGAAAGCGGCAAATTGTTGGGGTACATGCTCTAGTTTAGCAAGAGGTCCCTCATTATCAAATGGTTGATCATCATGTACATGTTCATCGCGCTCACTCTCAATGATCATGTTGTGCATGATCACACAGACGTTCATCACCTCCCACATCTGAGACTCAAGCCAAGTGAGAGCAGGGTACCTGATAACAACTAAACGCTACTGAAGCAGCTCAAAAGCACGGTCAGCATCCTTGCGAGCTGCTTTCTGACATGTCACAAAATAAGCGTCCATGTACAAAGCTAGAGTTGGGATTGTCTTCACAAATGTAGCATATGTTGGATAGATACCATCAGCTAGATAGTATCTTTTTTTGCATGTGTGGCCATTTACCTCAAAGTTCACGGCATGAGTTTCTCCCTCAGTCTGCCTTGAAAACACCGGAGAGCGCTGCAGCACGTTGATATCATTGTTTGTTCCTGCCATGCCAAAGAAAACATGCCAAATCCAGAGGACATAGTCTGTCTCAAAAATGACACTGCACTCACCGGTGTATCCCTTATACATCCCTTGCCAAGCCAAGACTGGTTGTACCATTCGCATACCTCAATATTTTTTTATAGTTGTCCAGTGGACAATGGTTGGGGCACGAAGAAACTAGTATACCTTATTAACTAGAAGAAAACAATGTCTAGTCTCGTGGAAGCCGATTGAAGAGCTCTAACTATGATTCTATACCTTGTACCATCTTCTGGACCCAAAAGTTATCCTTTACTGAGCGAGAGCTCCTCTAAGGCTAACGCTAGCGTTGGTAGTGTTTTACATCCCTTCAACCACACCACCAACCATGGCGCATCGCAGATGACAATGCCGCCCCGCGCCTCGTCGGCGGATTCTGCATCATCCGATCTAACGTCATATTATTGCCTCAACTGTGACAATAAGCACGGGCTAGGTTTAGATGGCACGCCGTTTGTCTACAGTGCCAAGTACTCTTCGGATGAGGAAAGTATCGACAGTATCGCCAGGGCAACCACATGGAGCGTGGCGCATCACCAAATCTACGCTATCCTCAATCCAATAAATGGAGAAGGACCTTCGGAAGGAGAACACACCCCGCGCGTCATTCGAGGATGCCGTAACGTTGAGAATAGCGCTAGCAACAATGATAGTGACTACACTATTACTGAGGAAGAGTGGGAAATCGCTCGTGTTGCTATAGCCAATAACACTCGAGTCGCCTCTGGAGTATCGGCAGGGACCCTCAATGCGTATCATACTATCATGGAAAGGAATCGGTATCGACTGGCGAACAAGCAAGCTGATCTTGATCGACGCCGGCAAGCAGCCTACCGGTGTAGTGAGCGACGTCGAGCATCACATGGAAGCGCATCCCATAGCAATAAAGGTTCAGGAAGATATCGACCAAGAGTTCCGCGACTTTCGGAAGACGATGCGGGGGAAATTACTTCAAATCTTTCCAGTTCCTTCATGACTATGGACACCGCGGGCATGCCCAGGCCAAAAACTGTCGAAGGAGCAACGGCTAATCTCGCGGCCTACTTGATCAATCACCAGCCAACACTCAATGGGCCCATGGCACAAGCTCATCAAGGTGTGTTGGAGTGTCTGGCGATCCTTGGAGACAAGCTCACCCCTAGGAATGAGAAAACTACACATCAGGGCAGTGGATCCAACCATCGTTTGAAAGATGCTTGTGATGATATTACAGAGAGCAAAATTGACAAAGCTCGCAGTCGGCGTGCTGCAAGAGAAGGATACTATAGCGACAATTCCGAAGAGACACAAGAATATGACGGCGAACTTCGAGGAGCCGATTGCTTAAGCTACAAGATTCGGGAGACGATGCAACCAAAGAGATTCAAGCCTACTCCCACCGATGCTGCTAAATATGATGGGCAGCAGGAGCCAAGGTCTTGGATAGATGATTACCTACAAAGTGTGATCTTACACAAGATAAATCAAATAGCAGCAATGCAGTGCCTGCATCTTTACCTGAAAGATTCGGCACGAGCGTGGTTGAGAGGCTTGCCAAATGGATCTATCAGATCCTGGGAAGATTTGGTCGATGCCTTCATCAAGAACTTTCATGCCACTTACGAGAGGTCTGTCGGAATTGAAGAACTACGTTATTGTCAGCAGAAGCCAAATGAATCAATATGTGAGTACATCAGGGGTTTTACTAAACTCCCAAACGATGTCGAAGATGTTTCCGTCGATAGAGCGATTGATGCTTTCAGCGATGGCATCCGACGAGAATCTTACATCGAGGAACTTGGGCGAAAGAAGCCAAAAACTATTACTAAGCTTATGGAGATTGCCAATAGTTGGGTTGATGGAGAAGATCACGTAAGGAAGCCGCGTCCGCGCAGTGATGATGAAGACGATGACCAGAGGCATGATTCAGGCCATCGGCGCGATTGTCGTAAGAAGAGGAAAGACCGCGGATACGATGACACCAACATTGTAGCTGCCGGACATTCCGATCGACGTGATGATCGATACGATGATCAGCGCGGCGACAGACGTGATGATCGTCGGGATAACAATCGCAATAGTTCTGGGGGAAATCGTGGCAACTACAGGGAGCGAACTCCGCGGGTCCCAGAGTTACTGTTTGCCGAAGAGCTAAACGCTCACTGCTACATACACGCGTACATCGGCCCCAAGGATAACACCAAGAAGTTGAGCCATTTTCTCAGGGACTACCGACAATTTATCGATATTCAGAAGTTCTACGAAACGGGTAGGGCAGCCACAACCCCCAAACTCGCCACCGCCACCTCAGCATCAAGTTCAGCAAGTTCAAACCTGTGCTTCTAATGAAGCTTTTCCCCCACCTCGGGGATAGATGAGCATCATCCATAAAACTGGCATTTCCAAAAGAGAGATGAAGAAGCTTACACAAGAAATCAACCTTGTAGAGAGCACCATGGCTAACATCCTGAAATACATCGACTGGTCATCACAGAGCATCCTGTTTAGCAGGGCCGACCACCCGATGTCTATCCCAAGACCGGGTCATGCAGCCCTGGTAGTCGAAGCACGGATAGGAGGATTCAGCATGAGCAAAGTGTTCATGGATGGTGGAAGCGGCTTGAATCTGATATTTGCGAGCACAGTCAAAAATATGGGCATCGCAACTAATATGTTTAAGGAGTCTGATAAATGTTTCCATGTCATTGTCCCTACTTTGCCATCATACCCTCTTGGCAGAATTTCCTTTAATGTCGTCTTCGGGAAACCCGACAATTTCAGGAAATAAAGGATCGAGTTCGAGGTAGTGAATTGGGAATCACAACACCACGCTATACTCGGGAGACCAGCTTATGCCAAGTTCATGGTTGTGCCACATTATGCATACCTAAAGCTTAAGATGCTAGGTAATAATGGGACCAATATCTCAATTCACGGAAGCTTCTCTCGGTCGGATAATTGTGATCGAGAGTTTCATAAGATTGCTGCCAAATTCGGGATAAAAAAGAAACTATCGACTTCCCTTCCAAGCAGCTGGCTTCTCGTGATAAAGATTCTAAGCTTAAGAAGGATGACAGCGTCAAGAAGATAAAGAAACAACCGGACGATCCTGCAACAGTAGTGCCAGCCATTACAACTTCGGCAGTAGATGACAAAGTCTCAGTCGAAGGCGCTAATTCTTTGGCGATAATCGCAAGTACTCCTAACGAAGCTATTGGCACCTCACTGGTCATCGGCACCTCAGGCGTAAACCAAGAGAAGAAGGACCCTCCTCTTACTTAAGAAGACGAGCGGTGGCATACATCTTTATCTTCATAGAATTTTATTTTCATAGGCTTTCTTAAGCCATAGCTGTATTAGCTTATATTATCATCATAGACTTATTAAAGGTTCAAGTTTCGTGTATACGAGCATTCAGTTGATTCGGGACACCCGAACAACTTTTTCAAGATTATTTTGCATAATACCGCGAACATCGACTTCGACGTATAAGTACCGAAAGTGAACCCGATAAAAAAGATCGGGGGTCACCTGTATTGATTATACCCGAAGTTATCATCGAAGCCTCGGGAAAAATACGAGCACTGCAATGGATGATAATCAAAGGGTCCTACAAATAACAACATACAATTATCCTTCGCCGAAGCCTCAGGAAACATGCGAGTGCTGCTGATGGCAATGATAAAACAACTTATAGAAGGCCCATGCCGGTACATCGAGAAAGGAGGTACTAAGAGCGATGGAGTTAGTAGCGGGCATCGTTTCCTCGATTTACTCGAGGGCTACCGCCAAAACATACATCATCGGTTGTAGCAAAGTTGCGATTACTACGGGTTCATTGAACCCGCAACATGAGCTGCACTCAAAGAATTTGCCACCGATACCTTTCATAAAGGAGCATCATAATACCGATGCCCAAAAAAGACTAAGGGCATCGAGATTTGCATCTTAGTCAACTAATAAAATAGAAAATTTGCCACCGGCATTCGAAGATAAATTTGTGAGGTATCGATATTTTGTCAAAAGTGGCAAATATGCCGTCTCTAACAAATTATTCATCCTTCCAAAAAAAATCAAGATTGGGTAAGCAAAGTTACATCATACACACGAATAAACTTGTACCTAATACATCCGAATATTCGGGTGCAAGAAATTGTCGAAAGCATAAGTTATCATTACAACAGGAGTACAATGTCATCGAAGTTATTCTTGCGGGATTCCTACTGGGTTATCTACTTCCGTACAGTTTTCTAGCCTATCAATTACAATAGAGGCAGGGATTTTTACAGCAGGGTAAAATTGGCTTATGTCACCGTCAACATTTGCAATTGCCATCAAATCTAATGAAGGATGCTGTGATAGCACGAAAGCGAAAGCTGATTCTGCTCTGCAAGAAGTTGATTGTGAACCAACTCGCGCACCTTTTTAGCATACTTGAAGTTTACTATCAAGGTCAAAAACGATGGAGGAACTCGATTAAGGGGAAACATGGTTTTCCAGATCATCTTCATACATGCATGGCACTTGTTGAAGAATCGATGCACTTGTTGCACTTGATCCTGGAACTTTGCGACAGTGGCAACCTTCGACTTGTCCGCCTAGAAGACTTCATTGAATTGCGAGAGATTGGTCAAAGCATCTACACTTTCATGCACTCGCTTGTTTTCCTCCGATAAATTCAGAGCTATGACTGGCAGAGGCAATGATGCAAAAATCAGACGAATTAGCACATTAATCGAAGGAAACAAAGGGGTACCAGGCACTTACAATTCAAGCTTTCTGTAGCTTTTTGCAGCTCGCTTAGTGCATATCGCTCTGCATCAATGGCTAGCTCGCCTATCTTCTTTATAATAGCGGCCATGACATGAATACCACGCATGTCCCTCTCCATTCGGATCTTCATAAGTTGAAGCCGATCACTTTCAGAATCATCAGCCGAAGAACCTTCGACAAAGGAAGGTACAATAGCTACCTACAAAAATATGCCATCGAGTGTGTCAAGGAATATACAAAGTTTCAATTGGTTTCACTCCCATCGGGAACGTGCATTCAAAAGCAAGGAAACATCGTAATTCAAGAGAGAATCTGGCAACATTGCCAACTTTGTGTTCATTACAAATAAGGGCCTCAGAAAGGGCATTGTTTGAAGCAAACGGTAAAATTACAACTCGACAAAAGAAAATTTCAGGGAGCTTGAGTCTGCATCGATAAACTTGGGGCAGCTCCTCCGGCGTAGCTGGTTTGTTAGCCGATACCAATACAAGAAGCTGTAGTGCGCATTTGCGCGCTGATGCTTTGAAAAGGCTGAGGTCGATGGCCTGCCCATCTTGATCCTTTGGCAACTCTTTCATCAACAGCTCCATCTCGGCTTTGAAGTCGTGCCCCATTAGAAGCTGGAAAGCAAGGAGAGCGTCGTAGGTGCGTGAGGTACATTTGAATACCTCGATGGTGCCTTCGGTGTTGACTGAGAAAGTGTCCGTCAGCTGCCCCAGTGTCTTCTCCTGATTTGCTTTTTGGGAAGAACATGGCGTGAAGTCTCTACATGACCCCCTTGTTCTTCTGGAGAAGAGCTCGGACAAGGTCACCGGACTTGATTGCCAGAGAGAGCGTCGGCAGAAGAATCAGCCGGAAGCTTGCCTACATAACTAGCAGGAATATCGGTAGCTTTGCTGAGCGCGGAGTTGATGAAGGAGAATTTATGCGCAACGTTGAGTGGAACCCCAAGAGGAAGGTATGATGAGCACAGCAGGAAGTTTTCCCTCAGTAAGAAACCAAGGTTTATGGACCAGTAGGAGAAAAACATTCTCTCCTGAGGTGTTGCGAACCAACTCGTGGCAGGGCGCACTGCCGGCGTCAGCAGCAACGTGGAGACCTGCACACAAACAACCAAGTACTTTGTCCCCAACTTTCAGCGAGGTTGTCAAGCTCACTGGTTTTGCTGAAAAACAAAGGATTAAACGAACCGTGTGGAAGAAGAATTGTTTGGAGAGAACGGAACAGAAAAATGCTGTAGAAGATTGCAATTAAAAGAAGAAGGACCGGGGTCCACAGTTCACTAGAGGCGCCTCCCCAATAAATAAATATGCTCGGTAAACAAATTACAGATGGGTGATACGCGTACAGCACGCGTCCGTTGGGAACCCCAAGAGGAAGGTGTGATGCGTACAGCGGCAAGTTTTCCCTCAGTATGAAACCAAGGTTTATCGAACCAGTAGGAGCCAAGAAGCACGTTGAAGGTTGATGGCGGCGAGATGTAGTGCGGCGCAACACCAGGGATTCCGGCGCCAACGTGGAACCTGCACAACACAAACCAAGTACTTTGCCCCAACGAAACAGCGAGGTTGTCAATCTCACCGGCTTGCTGTAACAAAGGATTAGATGTATAGTGTGGATGATGATTGTTTGCAGAAAAATAGTAGAACAGTATTGCAGTAGATTGTATTTCAGTAAAGAGAATTGGACCGGGGTCCACAGTTCACTAGAGGTGTCTCTCCCATAAGATAAATAGCATGTTGGGTGAACAAATTACAGTTGGACAATTGACAAATAAAGAGGGCATGACCATGCACATACATATCATGATGAGTATTGTGAGATTTAATTGGGCATTATGACAAAGTACATAGACCGCTATCCAGCATGCATATATGCCTAAAAAGTCCACCTTCAGGTTATCATCCGAACCCCCTCCAGTATTAAGTTGCTAACAACAGACAATTGCATTAAGTATTGCGCGTAATGTAATCAGTAACTACATCCTCGAACATAGCACCAATGTTTTATCCCTAGTGGCAACAGCACATCCATAATCTTAGAGGTTTCTGTCACTCCCCCAGATTCACGGAGACATGAACCCACTATTGAGCATAAATACTCCCTCTTGGAGTTACAAGCATCTACTTGGCCAGAGCATCTACTAGTAACGGAGAGCATGCAAGATCATAAACAACACATAGATATAAATTTGATAATCAACATAACAAGTATTCTCTATTCATCGGATCCCAACAAACACAACATATAGAATTGCAGATAGATGATCTCGATCACACTACTAGGAAAAGGCTTACCACCGGCGACCTGAAAAGGCTTACCGCCGGCGCTTTCGAATTCGACGGCGATAACCTCGCCGGTGGTATAGTCCTACCGCTGGCGCTTTTGTAACCGCCGGGGATAAACCTCTATACCACCGTCGCATTATGTCATGTAGTTATGTTCACCGGCGCTATGTTATTTTGGTAATAAAAAAAACTGGTCCACCGCCCGCATCTGTGCACATGGTTGAAGACTGTAGTACATGCAGTCCACAACATTTACAACTAGTAAGTAAATTTACAGAGAACACCCTAAGAAGAAAATAAAAAAGCAATCAAGTGCCAGGCCCTTGCCACGCCGTCAGCCGGAGCTTCGAGTCGCTGCCCTTGTCGTGCCGGCGCTCGCGCTTGGATTGGTCGACGGTGAAGATGAAGCGGCCTCCGGAGCCCTCGACGAGGAGCGAGCCACCGCGGCCCTTCACGAGGTTGAGGTCCGGGTCGACCTCGTCAGCGCTGTCGATGGAGAGGTGGCCTCCGCGACGTCCGCCAGCGCCGTGTGCTCATCGGGGGAGTCCCCGTGCCGGCGACAGAGGCCCCCGCCTCGCGCTCGTCGGCGGCAAGCTCCTTCTCGTGCTCGTCGGCGGCGGGGCGATGGGCCGACGCTGCGTGCTGGTCGGTGGAGTCCCCGCAGATGTCGACCTCGGCGGCAGAGGTGGGCACCTCCGCCGGCGCCGCCACCATTCCCATCTTCTCCTCCCTGTCACGTCTGCCGCCTTGGGCTTCGCCTCCCGCTAGCAAGTTTCTCTGGTAGAGAGTATAGAGAGAGGGGAGAGAGAGAGATTATGTGGAGGATAAGGTTGGGAGGAGCGGGATAGGTTGGGTCAACGAGAAACCAGCTAATTTGGATCCAAAATGGCCCACAGCCCAAATTACCCCCGGCGGATGCAATTTCATTTCGCCGGCGGTAATTGGAGGCCAGTGTGGGTGACCTCGCCCCACTTTACCGCTGGCATTTTCGGTTCCATTTCACCGGCGGTAACTGCACTACCCCCGGCGACCCTGTTTTAACTCGCCGGCGGTAACGCGAGGAGGCTCTAACAGGCCTTACCGCCGGCATCTTCAAATCGAACTCGCCGGCAGTAATAAATCCGGCTATAAGCTTATTCCTAGTAGTGTCATGTTCAGCAGCTCACAAGATCCGACAATTAAGCACAATGGGAAGAAGACAACCATCTAGCTACTGCTATGGACCCATAGTCCAGGGGTAGACTACTCACACATCACTCCGGAGGCGACCATGGCGGCGTAGAGTCCTCCGGGAGATGATTCCCCTCTCCGGCAGGGTGCCGGAGGCGATCTCCTGAATCCCCCGAGATGGGATTGGCGGCGGCGGCGTCTCTGGAAGGTTTTCCGTATCGTGGCTCTCGGTACTAGGGGTTTCGCGACGAAGGCTATTTGTAGGTGGAAGGGCAGGTCAAGGGGCATCACGAGGGGCCCACACCCTAGGTCGGCGTGGCCAGGGCTTGGGCCGCGCCGCCCTATGGTGTCGCCACCTCGTGGCCCCACTTCGTCTCCTCTTCGGTCTTCTGGAAGCTTCGTGGCAAAATAGGACCCTGGGCGTTGATTTCGTCCAATTCCGAGAATATTTCCTTACTAGGATTTCTGAAACCAAAAACAGCAGAAAACAGCAACTGGCACTTCGGCATCTTGTTAATAGGTTAGTTCCAGAAAATGCACGAATATGACATAAAGTGTGCATAAAACATGTAGATAACATCAATAATGTGGCATGGAACATAAGAAATTATCGATACGTCGGAGACGTATCAGCATCCCCAAGCTTAGTTCTTGCTCGTCCCGAGCAGGTAAACGATAAACAAAGATAATTTCTGGAGTGACATGCCATCATAACCTTGATCATACTATTTGTAAAGCATATGAGCTGAGATCAAATTATTCAAAGCAAGTATCTATATTGACATAAGAGATGATAATGCAAGAGTTAGACAAGCTAGAAGTTTTCATGAACTATTGCTTTAAAGACATGCAACCGTACAAAGTTCATTAAAGATGTATTAAGTATTCAGCATAGAAGTTCTATCCTTCATTCCAAGCATCAAGTAAATTTTCACAACATAAGAAGGATTCAGTCAAGTAAACATAAACATGAACGTCATGAATCAACTGTTTCGAAGTCTACTCAACCGGTGAGCGCAAGCATTTGGTATTAGCACCAGGATGTTATGGCATAAAGAACGTTAATGGGGGTTTGGAAGGCCAAATGGAAGAAAGGCTTGCAAAGCTGTAAATGACCATTAGACAAGAGGAAGCCTTATGATCGAAGCTATGCAAGGAGTAGTGATTGCCATGCAACGGATGCACATAGAGCTATATGTGTATGAAAGCTCTCCAATGGAACTAGTGGGGGTGCATCCAACTTGGTTGCTCACGAAGACCTAGAGCACTTTTGAGGAGGCTCATCATTGGAATATACAACCCAAGTTCTATAGTGTAAATTCCCCACATAGTTATACTAGTAAAACATGAAAACTCTCTCATATGAATGTAGGTGCTGAACATGAGCACAAATGATGACTATGAATAATGCGGGTACTAAAACATGAGCACAAGTGTGGATAAAAGATAGTAATGCTGCCCCCTTTTTTCTTTATTCTCTTTTTTTCTTTTTTCTTTTTTTCTCTTTTTTTTTCTTTTTTTTTCTTTCTTTTCATTTTTTTCTTTTTGATGGCCTCCACGGCTCTTTTCATTTTTAGGGGCAACACCCTAATATGACAACACACTTTTTGGTACAAATAACTCATAATGAATGAAACATGATGTATGAAACTGTATGCCTCTGCCAGTGTAGCAGGATGTGCAATGATCTAGCGTAACATGGGTAAACCACACATCAGCTGTATATGATCATGCAAAGCAATATATAAATAATAAATGACAACATGGCATGTAATGTAAAAATGGATGTTGCATGGCAATATATCTCGGAACAGCTATGGAAATGCTGTGGTAGGTAGGTATGGTGGCTGTTTTGAGGAGATGTATGGGCTTATGTGTAGGAGAACAAGAGAAAGTTCTCCCACGGGTTTGGATGTACCGGCGAAGTATGCACAATTCTCAATGTGAGCGAAAGGCAATGCACAGTACCGAAGAGGCTAGCAAATTTGGATGGTGGAAGTGCCAAAAACCGTAGCTTAACATTAGTCAAAAAGAACTCACAAGCTTATTGCAAACAACTAGCAGGTTCATCATTAAGAGCATGATTAAAATTTACTCCAAGGAGGGCCGTTCACAGTGGCACAAGTACCCCGCTAGCTCCCTCGACCTTCAGCACAACTTAGTTATTACGATGAACTCTCAGACATGGAAAGCTATCAAGTCCAACTACGCCTTCAACTATTTAAATAGAGTTTGTAGTACGGCACAAGCTTAAAGACAACAATCCACTACTAATTTTAACTCATTTATCCAGCAAGCCTTACCATCTAAATATCTCAAAACATTTGCAAAGAATCAAGTTATCAAAGCTCAATGTTCTACAAGTATTTTATTATACACTACCACATGCAACATTTCCCGTTTCCAACCATACAACAATTTAACGAAGAAGAAACTTTGCCATGAATATTATGAGTAAAGCCTAAGGACATACTTGTCCATATGCTACAGCGGAGTGTGTCTCTCTCCCACAAAGTGAATGCTAGGATCCATTTTATTCAAACAAAACAAAAACAAAAACAAACCGACGCAACAAGAAAAGCACATAAGCTGTGATGGAATAAAAATATAGTTTCAGGGGAGGAACCTGATAATGTTATCGATGAAGAAGGGGATGCCTTGGGCATCCCCAAGCTTAGACGCTTGAGTATTCTTGATATATGCAGGGGTGAACCACCGGGGCATCCCCAAGCTTAGAGCTTTCACTCTCCTTGATCATGTTGTATCATCTCCCTCTCTTGATCCTTGAAAACTTCCTCCACACCAAACTTAGAACAACTCATTAGAGGGTTAGTGCACAATCAAAATATACATGTTCAGAGGTGACATAATCATTCTTAACACTTCTGGACATTGCACAAAGCTACTGAAAGTCAATGGAATCGAAATATCCATCGAACATAACAAAACTGGCAATGCGAAATAAAAGGCAGAATCTGTCAAAACAGAACAGTTCGTATTGACGAATTTTATTGAGGCACCAGACTTGCTCAAATGAAAATTCTCAAATTGAATGAAAGTTGCGTACATATCTGAGGATCACTCACTTAAATTGGCATAATTTTCTGAGTTACCTACAGAGAATTTTGCCCAGATTCGTGACAGCAAAGAAATCTGTTTCTGCGCAGTAATCCAAATCTAGTATGAACTTTACTATCAACGACTTTACTTGGCACAACAAAACACTAAACTAAGATAAGGAGAGGTTGCTACAGTAGTAAACAACTTCCAAGACACAAAATAAAAACAAAGTACTGTAGTAGAATAAACACATGGGTTATCTCCCAAAAAGTTCTTTCTTTATAGCCATTAAGATGGGCTCAGCAGTTTTAATGATGCACTCGCAAGAAATAGTATTTGAAGCAAACGAGAGCATCAAGAGGCAAATTCAAAACAAATTTAAACCTAACATGCTTCCTATGAAAAGGAATCTTGTAAATAAACAAGTCAATGAAGAACAAAGTGAATAGCATAGGAAGACAAAACAAGTGTAACTTCAAAAATTTCAGCATATAGAGAGGTATTTTAGTAGCATGAAAATTTCTACAACCATATTTTCCTCTCTCATAATAATTTCCAGTAGTATCATGAGCAAACTCAACAATATAACTATCACATAAAGCATTCTTATCATGAGTCTCATGCATAAAATTATTACTCTCCACATAAGCATAATCAATTTTATTAGTTGTAGTGGGAGCAAATTCAACAAAGTGGCTATCATCATATATAGGAGGCATATTGTAATCATAAAAGAAAATTTTCTCCTCAATGCTTGGGGGACTAAAAAGATCATGCTCATCAAAGCCAGCTTCCCCAAGCTTAGAATTTTCCATAGCATTAGCAACAATAGTGTTCAAAGCATTCATATTAATAACATTCCCATTAGCATGCATATAAAGTTCCATGGGTTTTTTAATTCTCTCTTCAAACACATCAAGTCCTAATTCAAGATAAAGTTCATAAAGATCTCTCATATTTTGGTTGTTTTCCATTATGCTTAACTAGTGAAATAAAAACATGCATGATATTAAGTAAAACAAGTAACTAATTTTTTTTGTGTTTTTGATATAGAGTGCAAGAAAGTAAATAAAGTAAAACTAGCAACTAATTTTTTTTATATTTTGATTTAGTGCAGCAAACAAAGTAGTAAGCAAGACAAAAACAAAGTAAAGAGATTGCGATGTGGAGACTCCCCTTGCAGCGTGTCTTGATCTCCCCGGCAACGACGCCAGAAAAAGAGCTTGATACGCGTACAACACGCATCCGTTGGGAACCCCAAGAGGAAGGTGTGATGCGTACAGCGGCAAGTTTTCCCTCAGTATGAAACCAAGGTTTATCGAACCAGTAGGAGCCAAGAAGCATGTTGAAGGTTGATGGCGGCGAGATGTAGTGCGGCGCAACACCAGGGATTCCGGCGCCAACGTGGAACCTGCACAACACAAACCAAGTACTTTGCTCCAACGAAACAGCGAGGTTGTCAATCTCACCGGCTTGCTGTAACAAAGGATTAGATGTATAGTGTGGATGATGATTGTTTGCAGAAAAACAGTAGAACAGTATTGCAGTAGATTGTATTTCAGTAAAGAGAATTGGACCGGGGTCCACAGTTCACTAGAGGTGTCTCTCCCATAAGATAAACAGCATGTTGGGTGAACAAATTACAGTTGGGCAATTGACAAATAAAGAGGGCATGACCATGCACATACATATTATGATGAGTATTGTGAGATTTAATTGGGCATTACGACAAAGTACATAGACCGCTATCCAGCATGCATCTATGCCTAAAAAGTCCACCTTCAGGTTATCATCCGAACCCCCTCCAGTATTAAGTTGCTAACAACAGACAATTGCATTAAGTATTGCGCGTAATGTAATCAGTAACTACATCCTCGAACATAGCACCAATGTTTTATCCCTAGTGGCAACAGCACATCCATAATCTTAGAGGTTTCTGTCACTCCCCCAGATTCACGGAGACATGAACCCACTATCGAGCATAAATACTCCCTCTTGGAGTTACAAGCATCTACTTGGCCAGAGCATCTACTAGTAACGGAGAGCATGCAAGATCATAAACAACACATAGATATAAATTTGATAATCAACATAACAAGTATTCTCTATTCATCGGATCCCAACAAACACAACATATAGAATTACAGATAGATGATCTTGATCATGTTCGGCAGCTCACAAGATCCGACAATTAAGCATAATGGGGAGAAGACAACCATCTAGCTACTGCTATGGACCCATAGTCCAGGGGTAGACTACTCACACATCACTACGGAGGTGACCATGGCGGCGTAGAGTCCTCCGAGAGATGATTCCCCTCTCCGGCAGGGTGCCGGAGGCGATCTCCTGAATCCCCCGAGATGGGATTGGCGGCGACGGCGTCTCTGGAAGGTTTTCCGTATCGTGGCTCTCGGTACTGGGGGTTTCGCGACGAAGGCTATTTGTAGGCGGAAGGGCAGGTCAAGGGGCTTCACGAGGGGCCCACACCCTAGGTCGGCGCGGCCAGGGCTTGGGCCGCGCCACCCTATGGTGTCGCCACCTCGTGGCCCCACTTCGTCTCCTCTTCGGTCTTCTGGAAGCTTCGTGGCAAAATAGGACCCTGGGCGTTGATTTCGTCCAATTCCGAGAATATTTCCTTACTAGGATTTCTGAAACCAAAAACAGCAGAAAACAGCAACTGGCACTTCGGCATCTTGTTAATAGGTTAGTTCCAGAAAATGCACGAATATGACATAAAGTGTGCATAAAACATGTAGATAACATCAATAATGTGGCATGGAACATAAGAAATTATCGATACGTCGGAGACGTATCAATGGGCAATTAACAAACAGAGATTCTACACTAATGGTTGGTGCAGAATACATGCTATGAAAGTATGCGGCCATTACAACAATATACATAGACCGTAATCCAACTGCATCTATGACTAATAATCCACCTTCAAGATTGCATCCGCGACACCCTCCACTATTAAGTTGCAAGCAACTGACTTTCGCTTTAAGCAATGTGTGTAAAGTAAACTATGAAACTACCCTTGAATATAACATCGTTGTTTTCTCCCTAGTAGCAACAGCACATTTACAACCGTAGAATAAGGTTACTTCCCATGGTTAAATAGAGGTATGAACCCACTATCGAGCATAAATACTCCTTCTTGGAGTCGCTAGTATCTACTTGGCCAGAGCATCTACTATAAACGGAGAGCATGCAAGATCATAAGAACATAATACGTAATCTCAACCAAAGCAATCTCTCTATAATTCGGATCCACATCAAACCAACATGTAGCAATTACAAATAGAGGATCTTGATCATGTTAGGCAGCTCAAAAGATCTATACATGAAGCACAACAAGGAGAGGACGGTCTGTCAACACCCGGATTTTTAAGTCCAGATGCCTATTATGCCATACATCGCAATCCCAGGAAGATTGTTTTTGCGAGACATAATAAGTTCATATCATAGCACATCATTCATTACAACAACATAATAGTCTTACATCAAAAGGATCACATGATCCAGTCTCATTACAACACTTGATCTAAGGATCAAATACATAACACATAGCGGGAGTACGTAGTAGAGTTCATCGATTCCACAGGCAACTTTTGATGTCAGGAGTAGTCCTAGTTATCGTAGACGTCCTGCTGTCAGCTGGTAGTGGTGCTCCTCTTCATAGTCTGGCCATTTGAATAGCCAGGGACAAAGCCAAGAGTACTTTAAAGTACTCACAAACTAATACTAATGTAAGCACTATCAACTATATCAATGGAATTCTAAGCTCTAGGTTCATTTGCATAAAGCCAGTTTTACTTCATAAGCATTTAGTAAACAAGACTCTTCATTTGCCTAACTTAACTCAAGTGGGAATATTAGTGTCATTCACACAACTCTGTTGTGATTCAAAAGTCAAAGTCACATCTCAAATTCAAGTCACAAGTCAATAGTCATATTTGGAAAAGTTCTGATGACGGAACAGTATGACCTTTCCAACTGTCCATGACCGCGGACGCGGCTATTCGAATAGTTCACACTCTGCAGAGGTTGTACACTTGTGCCACAACAATTTCAATAATCCGTCAGGGGTAACTGGCCCTGATTTATCACACTCAGTGTGCAGACTACCAATCATAACCTTTCATTTACATACTCTAGTATAGGCACCTCTCCCTATGAGCTTGGCCTCCCAGTGAGGGCAAACCGCCAACCCGAGAACTGCACAGGGCTTGGGTCAGACATTCACCTCATTTCACGTCATTTCACTTTCAACGGAGGCAGCCTCGGCATAACCTCTATGACGCTTGTTCAGAGGGAACCCATACTAAAATACATAAGTTTCCAGTTACACCCTACCCAGATTCAGGTATTGTGGGGGTACTTAAAAATTGGAAATGGTATCGCATCCGAACCCAACCATCAGTTTTTATCAAATTCACCAAGTCATTAAAGTCACCTTCACCTTCAAAAATCTTTCAATAGAATGACTCATCATTCCAAGGTTTTCAAAGTCAAGAGATTCACAAGTTCCCATCTAGAGTAGTCAATTTTAGTTTTAGCACTAGCAACTAGTCATGAGGGGTCCTAACTAGCTTGTAGCTCTCTAGACTAACTTTGATGCTCTTGCACTACTCCCTATCTAGACTCCAGTTAACTATAAAAGTAAACCTTGATAATCGAAGTAAAAGCTTTGTGATATAAAAACTAGGACTTGGAAAGTAAAACACAAAGTAGTATGGTATTGGTGCCTTGCTCAAGTAGAGCTTGCACTTGGGTAACTTGCAAGAGTATAGCTTGCCTTGATTGGTACAGTTGTCAAAGTGTTCTTCTTCTTCCTCATAGAAGACCTCCTCCTCCTGGTAGTCTTTGGTACTAGTGTCTATAAACGGATACGAGGTAACAAGCACCAATCAATACTTAAGTAGACTAGTTAGCCCTACTGGCCCACTCTAGAGGATCTAGCATCATCCCAAATATCACTCACATAACACTAGGGTTTTCTTCTTTAGTGTTTGGAAAATAATTTCCTCTTATTGAAAATTATATTAGGGTTTCTATTTATTTCCTTTGGAGAAATAATTTCCTCTCATTGAATCTTATTAAGATTTAATCTCCTCAATTAATAAGTGTGAGATTATGTTGACCAAGGTCAACACTTCACATTTATCATTTGGGAAAATGATTTAAATGAGATTCTATATCTCATGCAATTTAAATACTATTATTGGAACAATTTAATATCTCTAAGTAATCAAGTATGAGTTTCTATAGTTAAGATCATTTCCTCATATTGAGTCACTTGAGACAATGATTTAAATGAGAGGAAACCTCTCATACTATCTAATAATTAATTTTGGGTAAATTAAATGGACTAGAAATGGCCACATAGCAATTATTTTGCTCTAGTCCATGATCATATGAAACAACCATGTCATGTTTTTACATAAACAAATAGGGTATTTGAAATGTGAATTATGAGAGGTGGAATCACCTCAAAATTCATCATGGTTGATTTTCTAAAATTGTTTGAATTCTGAAAAGTTACTGCCTAGTTATTTTTACTACATGAGTTCTACCATGAACTAGGGTTTGAAACCAGTGTAGTTAGTTAGAGATCTTCACAAGCTTTCCAAAGATATAAAGTTCATGAAATTTGGCTCAGTAGATTTGATTCTATTGAATTTTTAATAAGACATCAGTATTTGAATTCAGCTAAAAGATTTAATTCGAATTCAAACTAATGGGCTTGGCGGGAAACACTGAACGGGCCAGAGAGGGAAAAAAGGGAGCATGCCGGCCCAGTTAGCGCATCTCGCACGCACGGGCTGACTGACAAGGGACCCCACACGTCAGTGGGTCTTAACACCCGAAGCGGTACGCGTGACTGAGGTGCGTTAGATTAGAAATGGATCGAACGGCTCACAACCATCGTCGTATCTGGCGAGAGTGGGTACTGGCAGCGGCGAGGGTAGGGGGTTGGAGGGCTCACCGGCGGCCGGCAATCGTCAGCGAGGGGATGCGGCGATGTTGTCGACGGTGCCAGAGCTTCTGGTACTTGTGGCGTCGCCTGAGGTGGCTCCAATCGACGGCGCCTTTGCTGCGGTACTGGCGGTGCTCCGGCGAGCAATTGAGGTGGCTCCGGCGACAATGTGGAGAGGGAGGTGGTCGAGGAGGCTCAGAGAGGAGAGGGGAGGCGACTGGTGTGCAGAATGAGTGCAGGGGCGTGCTCCTTTTATAGGGTCGCGAGGTGGCCGAGGGAGTGCGGGAAGGTGCATGGTGGCGACGGCGCTACGGGCTGCGAAAGGGCAAGGCAAGGTCGTGGGGCTGTTCCTGGCGTCATGGCGAGTAGGACGAGCGTGATGGCACGGAGAATGATGGCATGTGGCGAGCAGGAATGTGACAGGAGCGGGCAGTACCGCGGCGGAAGTCCACGACGAGGACGACGACGACAGGGCTTCCCCATCCAATTGAGCATGTCTGGCGTCTTCCTGGTGGCGTGGTGAGTGCGTGTGCGAGAGGAGAGAGCTAGGGGTGGGCTGACGCGACGAGGCGAGGCACTGTACTGGCGCGTCCAGTGGCTCGTCCGTGCGTGCTCTAGCATTGCTGGGTGTCCTGGGCGCGTCGCGTGCTGGCCGATGCCGGCCTCTCCTGCGTCGAGGGCGTGCACCAATGTGATCAGTGGAGTGAGGTGAGTGTCAGAGACAAGCTGATGCAAGCTAGATGGGAGAGGAGAGGGGATTGACATGGTGAGTGGCAAGGTACACGGCATGGACATGGCATGATCATTTCTCTCACTTTTATCATTGGTGCAAAGCATGGCTTGATCCAGAGGAGGTACAAGGACGATAATCATCACATTTGAGCACTGGTTTAGGCCAATACCCAATGGATATTAGAGGGTATGATCATATCACAAAATTGCACACAAGGTGTTTGATGTAATGGCCGAAAGAAACTTGATTTGGAATTTTGGAAAAATAATTTATGGGTGTGGACCAAATAATATTTGGCATCTGTTTGTGGTGTTGGTTTGCAAAATGGAGGTGGTTTGTGAAAAGCCAAATGTGAGGGGATCTTAAATCTGATTCAACATTGCTACTTTGCATCCTTGTAATATGCAATAGAAAAGGAACTAGCCGAAGTGGTCAACATCAAAAGTGTTCAACTTGATGAGGTCTTGGATGAGGTGCAAAGAGTTGGGAGTAATTAGTTTAGAAATCTCTTAATACAGGGGCTCAAAGTGGGTAAGATGTTAAAATTGTCACATATGACCATTATCATATGTGGCTTGGTTTTTGATTTTCCTTTTGATTTGTTTATGTTTCTTTGACCAAAAGGTGTTCTTTTGAGTTTAGAAAGGTTTTCAAGTCATTGACACAAGGTAAGATGGCCTAGGTCAAAGATTTGCAAAAAATGGCCATAGCCTCACATGTGATGCAAAAAAATTCTTTTCTTTTCTTTTTCTTTGGCCTAAAGTCCTTGTTTTGAGTTCATTGAGTGTTAGGTTAAGTTTAGTAATGGTTCACAACCATTTTGGTAAGGTCAAGAGGGCATAGGCCATTATTGGTGGAAATGGCCATAAGCCCACATATGCCTCACCCTTATTTTGTTTTCTTTTTATTTATTCCTCTTTGGACTTGAAAAGGGTAGGGTTTAGGGTTTAGAAACATTTCAAAATACTTCACACAAGCATCATAGCAAAACTCACAACACTTGGGCATGAGCACTATGCACATTATAGATCTTAAATAAAGTTTTTGTTGGTTCCAGTTTTTGGAAAAATGAAATTCATTTTATTCTTTGTTTTAAATTTTGAGATGTTACACAACCATCTAGCTACTGCTATGGACCCATGGTCCCGTGGAGGAGCACTCACGCATCACCTCGGATGAAGACATGGCGATGTAGAGGCCTCCAGCGGTGATTTCCCTCTCCGGCAGAGTGCCGGGATGGACCGCAAAACCCTCCCGAACTAGGGTTTCAGTTGACGGAGGCGTCGGAACTTTCCGTGGATGGAGGGGTTTTCCCGATACGAGGAATAAACAGGCGGAAGGGCGGAGCAAACGAGGCGATGAGGCACCAGTACATGGGCCAGACGCTGGCATGTACAACTTTTCTGAAACACAAAAACAGCGGAAAACAGGAACTGACACTGCGGCACTGCGTTAATAGGTTAGTCCCAGAAAATGCTAAAAAGTGTGGAAAAGTGCACATAAAACATATAAGAATTGTAACAAAACAAGCATGGAGCATCAAAAATTATAGATACGTTTGGGACGTATCAAGCTTCTGCACAAAATATAGAGCGGAAGTTGAAACCCAATGAAGTTAAGTAAAAGGGATTCAAATACAAAGCAGTAAACTTACCAAGCAAGGCCAAGGTGGATTTGTGCAGGAGATCCTCCCTTTCCTTCCTTCGGACTTGGGCTTCGGCTTTCTCCTTCTCCTCCTCCGTCAGCTTCTTCTTCAGTTGATCAAGCTCATTTTTCAAAGAGTATGCATTTTGATGGGCGATAGCAAACATTGTTACTGCTTGATCAAGCTTCGAAGTCGTCGACAGCACCTTCTCCTGAAGCCGAGCCTTATATTCTTCGAGTGAAGAGAACTGAGAGGTGAATCCCTTCAAAATAGTTATGGCAGTTTGAATGCCCTATAAAGAGAAGAGAAGACAAAGTCAAGCAGTATTACAATAACATCTTAAGAGTAAACACCTTATGAGTCCACACTCGATTGCAAGCAGTTGAATGTAGACTCGGGGGCTGGAAGAGGGGAAAACCATTATCAAGAAAATCAAAAATGGAATACTTACAGGTTCCTCATGGGGAGAAGGGAAAATGGCAGCTGCCGAAGGAACTTCTTTTCCGTTCGAGAGAGAAGAAGCATTCGAAGGTTGGGCTGCTACGGCTGTTGGCGGAACGGAAGCCTCGGATGCTGCGGGAGTTGGCCTGCTGGGGCTACCCTTCGCCTTCTTCGAAGGAGGCTCTATAAATCCTTCTTCGCTACAAGCATATGAACCGTTATGAAAAAATAGAAGAATACAAAGCAACTTTGGGAATAGCAGAAGAAACTTACAAATCGAGCAAGTCATCTTCGTCCGCAAAGCCACCAGAAGGTCTCTTTGTCGGCTGCATGAACAAAGGGAGCACGATCAGCATCATTGTCATGATTCGACTCTGCTGTATCGGTTAATTCATCGGCAAGGGTTCTATGATCTGTGGAAAAAGCTTCGGGATTGGCAGAATCATTGTCCTCTCCTTCGAGGACGTCATTATCTTCAGCACAGAATTTTATATTGGCAGTAGAACCACCTTCGTCAGGATTTTCTTCATCCTCAGACAAAATCGGAAAGTATTCGGCAGTTGATGGTACCTGTCGGATCAAACAAAGATTTGATACAGAGAAACAAAGTATATCGAACGCAAATATAAGCATGAAGCAGGAAAGAGATTCACCTCAGATGGTTGGTGGTCAAAGTCGTAAGGATCATGGAGGGCCAAAAGTGGAATCGTGTGCTCTTGGCTAAAATGGGTCAAACGCCTAACTTCATCTAGCACTTCCTTTTCAGACAATTATGCAACATTTACTCGAGTTTCGTCCTTAGGACCCGAATATAACAACATTTGGTGGGCTCTGGACATAACTGGCTGAATGCGACGTTTCAGGAACACGGCGACAATTTCAGCAGCCATCATAGTTTGTCCATCAGACTCCTTAATCCGAAGAACTCTTTCGAACAACTTGTCGGCTATAGGTTTCTCTTCGGATGTCAATATGTTCTTCCAGGACTTCTTTGGTACAGCTTTGAGGACATCAACAAACTTTGGCAGGCATGTGCTAGCGGCCGATAAATCTTTAAGATAAACTACTTCAACCTCCATGCCTGGACTGACTCTTCATTGGGAAGTTGAAGTAGTTAACCTCTTTGTGGACAACAAAGCCAACTCCACCGGTGACAAAGGATCCGCTACTACTGTTGTAGCGTTTGACAAAGAAAATCTTCTTCCACAAGCCCCAGTGAGGATCAATGCCAAGAAAAGCCTCACAAAGGGTGATAAAAATCGCGACCTGAAGCTTGGAATTTGGAGTTAACTGCCATAACTGGATCCCATACAAGTGCAGAAGACGTCGGAGAAACTCATGGGAAGGCAAAGATAATCCCAGATACAAGAACACTATGAACATCACGGTAAAACCGGTAGGAGGATTGGGGCGTGATGCCAAACCTGGTAAGACGACATTCCCTTCTTCAGGAGGGATCAGGCCAAGGCTGTGTGCCTTCTTCTCGTCACGCTTCGACATTGTCAAAGTGGGCCAATCACCGGGGGCATCCTTGGTTGCTGCAGCGGAAGCTTCCGGCGCAGCCCTCTTCGTTGCATCTGTGGTTGCCTTGGCGATGGTGCTGCTTGAAGCAACACTGGCAACGACAACAAAGCCCTTCTTCTTCACCATCTTGGAATATGTTTAAGAGCTAACGATGGATTGAGGTACGGCGGTGATGGCGATGTAGTAGTTGCGAGAAGGAAGAGCAAAGGTGGAGGAAAGCAATGAAAGGGAGAATGGAGGGAGTAAAATCTATAATTTCCTTTATAAAAGGGGGAGTTACCAAGGATTTGAGCCGGAAGTTCTGTGATTAGGTCACCACGTGTCATCGAAACCATCATGCCAAAGGACACTTACCCCCACTAGCGCGGAAATCGAGGAGGCACCTCGGTCAATACGAAAGGATCAGTCATTTCCTAACTGACCGCGCAGAAAGTAGAGGGGGTCCATTTAAGTCACGTCCTGTCAATCGAGCCACGGCAGAAGCCACGTCACTGATGATGTCACCAAAAGTATCAACTACTCATGAAGCATCCGAAGGAATCTATAATATTGAGTTGCTTGACTTGAGTCTACGCACGGTTGCAAGCATTCGTCCCTAAACTCGGGGGCTACTCCCATCGGGAGCGCTGGATGTGCACCCGATAAAAATTATTGAAGGCGAAGGAATATGGACCTGAAGATTTCAGAAGATCCAGGATCAAGCCCAGGGACTTGATTATGAGTAGGATAACGTTGTTTTTCCATCGGCAGTTAACCAGCATCGATTTATCGAGTAAAACTGGACACGTTACTCCTATCCCTTACGTACTATCATCTTACATGGCTTTACTCGAAGTTTTAAAGACCCGATATAGAAAAAGATGCCGGATGACTACGACAACTTACGAAAACATCGGCAGCAGAATCTTCGAGTAGTACAACTTGAGGCTACACACGGTTGCAAGCATTCGTGCCTAGACTCGGGGGCTACTCCCATCGGGAGCGCTGGACGCGCACCCGATAAAAAAGTGCTTTCAACTTCAAAATGGTGAGAAAGGATCAAGTCTTTTCAACTACTATGGACATTCGACAGAAGGCAAATATAGTCTCTGCTCGAAGCTTTACTTCGACTAGTCACTCGGGGGTTACTGATGTGGGCATTACCCTTCGGGTAACCAACATTAAGCTACCTCCTATGTCGTGGACATTCGCACAACGCCAAACAGGTCGACCGGCTTCACGCCTTTCTTCCTAGTGTACGGTGCCGAAGTGGTCATGCCCACGGATATTTCCTACGACTCGCCACGAGTCACCAACTACGCCGAAGAGGACAATGAACGCGCTCGCCAGGATGACATCGACCTCCTCGACGAAGCCAGGGACCTCGCACTCTCTAGAACAACCATCTACCAGCAAGGCCTCCGCCGCTACCACAGTCGCCGCATCCGCAGTCGCTCCTTCCAAGTAGGCGATCTCGTCCTTCGGCTAATCCAGCACAAGAAAGGCATGCACAAGCTCTCCCCTCCATGGGAAGGACCATTCGCCGTCAGCCGCGCACTCGGCAATGACTCCTACTACCTGACCGACGTCCGGAAGGACGACAAAGGCGAACCACTCACCAGAGAAGTGGAGCGCCCCTGGAACATCAACCTCCTCCGCCGGTTCTACACCTAAGAAAGACATGTAACGCACAACCTGGATATTAATCAAAGTCGTCGGGTGCATCATTCTTAGTCGCCGATCGTGTCTCCACTATTCGCCAACCGACCGTATCTCCCATCTAATCAACATGAGCCCAGTCGCTAAGCCACGCGACTCGGTACTGGGAGACCTTCGATTGCTGCTGCTGGAAGACAAAGTCCAAGATCGGCCAAGTAGCCCGGCTAACAAGGGCACGACGGGCAAACTGGTCGCAACACCAGGCCCGGCTAACCCCGTGTCCCTTACGCCGTCAGGCGAAAAGGGCGACTGGAACCTACAGCAGGGTCGCATGCCCGACCAGCCCTCCGGGCCCAGGCAATCGTACAGTGCTACGCTACACAGCACGACAATACCCTCCTCTACCTTAGGCAGGTGACTTGAAAGGCTAAGTACTTCGACCAGGAATTCTGCAAAATGGGCCCGCGGCTCGCCAAGGAACAACGCCACACCAAGAACCCCCTTTGGAGTCGCCAAGCGACTGGCTCATCGAGCCATGACGAGAGGCGCGCTACACAAAAACAGCGCACACATAACCGACCCACTCCCCCACCCATGAGGCTGCTATTCGCACTAACATGAATACGTACTGCGACTGGGGACGCCCAGCTCGACAAGGAAAACATTCAAGTCGATAGCCTTCATCGGGGTCGCACGACGAGTGGCCCCTCTGGCCATGGAGAGTCGGCCTCCAATGCATATTCGAACAAAAGAGTACTTCCAATATTTTTCAGTACAACAAAAGTGGTCACCAACAATAATTAAGCAAAATCTAGTCCTTTGTTTACAACTAACACCCACGAGTCATATGCTCGCAGGAACATAGGTATTATCTTTTACAGGTTTGGGGGCCACCCCCATTACTTGGAAGGCCCTGGGTTCTCCTCCACCACCGGCTCGGCACCACCATCGCCATGGCGGAACTTCGGGGTGTACCGGACGACCGGATAGGTGGACAGGGCATTGGCGGCCGCAGCATGGAACAGACGCTCGGCGGGGAAGTCCATCGGGCCCGCCTCCTTCCCCGCATCCTCCGGAGCCGACTGGCTGACAAGGTGCGTCTCCAAGTCTGCAGTCGCCAACACCCGGTCGGCATAGGGGCGCACCGCCTCCATCAAGCGAAGCACCTCGGCGACGTCGAACACACCAGTCTCCGACGGGAAGCCGGCCGTGACCTCCTCCACGTCGAATCCCTCCGAGTAATGGGCCAGCACCATGCTCAATGCCATGGTGATGCCCACGCGGCAAGAAGAACGGCGGAGCCAGTCGACCACCGCCGGGATGTCAGAGACAGCCTTGAAGACCGACGGCGTGTCTCGCGGGATCACCTCCCGCGGATTCAGGTACTGGAGCGCCACCAGGATCTCCCCCGCATAGGCGATGATGCGCGTGGTCGCAGTTGTCAAGCACTCCCGAGGGGTCGCCGTCTCCACGAGCTCACACTGACCTGAAAAATACAACAAAAAAAGAGTTCAAGTCAGAGCTCGCTTCTGACACGGACTCGCCACGCTCGGGGACTGGCCCCCGAAACAGACTCGCCACTCGGGGACTGGCTCCCGAGGCGGACCCGCCACGCTCGGGGACTGGCACCCAAAACGGACTCGCCACGCTCGGGGACTGGCCCCTCGAAGCGGGCTCGTTCTCCCCACAACAACAACGAGAGGGAGGAAGACTCACCGAGAAGCTTCCGCGACATCTCTCGGACGAAAGCCTCGAAGCTGGTCTTCTCGGCTTGCACCGCCAAGACGACACCCTCCGAAGCAGCCTTCTCCGCGGCAAGCTCCGGGGCATGCTGCAGCTTCAGAGCTGCAAGTTCCTCCCGCAGCATCGCCGCAGCGCCACGAGCAGCATCCCAATCCTCCGCCATGTCCTCGAGCTTGCCCTTATACTCGGCGATAAGATCCTCGAGTTCCCTACTCTTGTCCTCCTGAACCTTCGTAAGGTCCGCAACCTCCGCCTTTGCCTTCTTCTTCGCCTCCTCGGCCTGCGTCGCCCGAAACTCAGCCTCCCGATAGAAGGACTCCTTCACGAACCCTTCACGGGCCTCGGCAAGTGCCTTTTCCTGCGCCTCTGCTACAGAAAACAGATGGTGATGAGAACAAGCCCAAATACATGCGCACAACAAAAAAAGGGGGAGACGAGAAAAAGAACTCACTGCCCATGGCGATGAGCTGGCGATTCTTCTTCGCCGCCTCCTCTACAAGCGTCGTCAATCGCTTCACCTCCGCCTGCACAGAAGAAGAGCGAGCGTCAACAACAACAACAGTCTAGTTCTAAAAAGGAGGCTCGACTCGCCCCTTCAGCCCAAGTCGACCCTCGGGGACTGGGGGAGACCGGACTGCAAGCAAAGGAAAACTTACCAGGTGAACTTCACTAAGCGCGGTGTGAAGCTCAGTAAAGGACAAGGTCGACGGCGGAGGACGACGCGACTCGGGTGCCTCGCCCTCCTGCAACACAGCCTCAGTCGACGGCGCCTCCTTCGCCTGCGCCTCGGGGTCGCTAGGACGGGCTTGATCCCTAGCGGCCTTGGTCCGGCGCTCCTTCATCGTTGCCGAGAGGCCGCTCCCCTCAGCAGTACCTCGCTCCACCACGGGCGGCGCAGCATCCGCACCCCGGGCCTCGGTCGACTCGGTGCCCACCGTCTCCTCCTCCGCCACGGGGGGAACGGCATCTGGACCCCGAGCCATGACCGTCTCCGCGGCCTCGTTCGTCGCCCCACTGCTACCCACGCTCGCCAAGGGGTAACTTTCGGCGACTGGCCTAGCGGAACTGGCAGCTTTGTCAACTGCCCTACCCGCGACGGCGGGCTCTTCCCGTGACGAGGCCATGCCCGCGGGGTCGGCGGCCGTCTTCTTCGACTCGGCGGCCTTCTTCAGCTCGGACGCCTTCTTCGCCTCGGCGGCACTCGTAGATGCCACTCCACCGACCGGGGTAGGTCTCGATAATACCTTCCTCTTCGACCTGTAGAAGATTGGCGTAAGCCTCTCGCAAGTCCCGCAAACGATGAAACGAGGTTTAGCGGGGAATACTTACTTCACCGTGGGAATCTCCTTGACGCCTGGACCGGCTCGGGCACCGGCCTCGATGGCGTCCTTCAGGGGGCACTGAAGCTTCATGGTGCCCTCGAGGATGGTATGACGCAACCGCTTGGGCCGCGGCTCGTCTCCCCCTTCGCAGGTCCTCTTTCTTCTGGAGGCGAGGTCGCCTCTTCTTCCTCGTCACCCTCCAGCGGCCTCGCCCCCGGCATGCCCTGCGATGAGGAGGTCGCACCTCTCTTCGCGCTGCGCGGGAGTCGGACGAAGTCCCTCGCGTCGAAGTCCGACTCGGTGCGCTCCTCCTCGTCTTCGGCTTCGTCCTCCTCGCCCTCGGTCATCTCCGAGGTTCCTTCCCCGCGAGGGGGGGAGATGGTTGGCGACCTTCTGCCATCGCTACATTCAGGCCGAGAAAGCACGTCAGTGAAGAAAGAACCCTATTCAAGCATTTGAGGTTGCAGCAATGAATAGATTGATACCTGGGGCGCCGGCTTGTCCTCGGAGAAGGGCTGCAACCCGTCGTCAAAGGAGGTGAATGCGGCCGTGGTGATCTTGGCGAGTGCCTTCCGGTACTCGGCTTCGTCCCACTCGGTCGCCGTCGACCGGGTGCAGTCGTTCTGCCCCCGGTACTCCCACATGAAGTGGCCTCGGCAGCGCAAGGGAATCAAGCAGCGACCGAGCCAACAGTTGTACATGTTGGCCGCCGTTAGGCCGTCGTCCTTTAGCGCCTGGATCGCCAGGCGCATCCCCTTCACCACTTCCTCCTGGTCGCGCGGCAGCGACCGCACGTTGAGGCGCCGAGGGACGCTCGGCTCGGGAGTGTACTGGGGAATGCAAACCTCGCCTGGGGGGGTGTACTCCAAGGCGTAGAACCAGAACCGACGCCACTGCGATTGCGCCTTCTTGGGGAGCGCCATGTCGATGAAGCTCTCCCCCGACTTCACCTGGAAGGTGATCCCGCCGTTCGGGGATGAGCGCCTGGTCGCTCTTGCTGGCCCGGGTCGCCCGCCCATGGAAGATCGATACCCACAGGGGGAAGTATGGCGGGCACCCCAGGTAACACTCGCACAATGCCACGAACAGCGAGATCTGCTGAACGCTGTGCGGCCCGAGGTCGGAGACCTTGATGTTGTAGAAGGCTAACAGTTGCCGGAGGAAATCGGAGGAGGGGAGCGTGAAACCGCGATCGAGAAAGCTTAAAAAGAGTACGAACTCCCTAGGCCTCGGAAGCGGCTCCACCTCGTTCGCCGCCGGAACTCGCCATCGCTCTTCTCTGATTTCAAGGATAACCCCGGAGGCGACATACGGGAGGAGGGATTCCCGCGTAACCTTGGATTTGCCCCAGCCTCTCGCCGCCATGGATGCGTCTGGAATTCTTAGCATGGAGAAGATGCAAAGAGAAGAAGAGAAGAATGCGGCGGAGTGATAAGCCTTAACCACCGGACGCAATCCTTTATACCGCCGCACTCGCTCAGAACAAGGAGGAGATCTACTCGTTGATTCGTTCCGGAATCGTCGCCCCGTAATCAACGGTCGGGATAAGCGCCGGTCTAGGCTGAATAGCCATTAAACTAGCCGTTTGCGGTCACGTCAGGCCCAACGGTCAACTGCATGCAAATGGCTCGCGCCTCGGTCAACGTGAAATCTAGCCGTTGGCTCTTCCACCTATCATACGCCGACTGGCAAACGACGACTGGCCAACGCCGACTGTCATACGCCGACTGGCCAAAGGACCTTTTGGCGACTAGGACTGTAGCCCAATCGGTAACTTTATTTCTGAGAGCCCGATGGCGACTCGCATTGATCCATCATCGCGCCTCTTGAAGAATCGCCTTGAATCTACACCTCGTCACCACCGCGCTCGGGGACTACTGATGGGGATATGCCCATAGGGGGTGGGTCGCTAGTCCCACTCACCACAAAGGAGGAGGCCCAAGTAGGCTACCAGTCGCCCATACGACTGGGCCCCGTAGTGACTGGGCCATATCCTGGAGCAAAGATCTGCGTGACTGGATGAGGAGTTTACTTGCGAGAGGGGTGGCGAATCCCGGATTAGTAGCAACTGATATGATTCGGAGTTATCCTCAGGTAACCCTAGATCGGGGGTGGTTATATAAACCCCCGAGCTAAACCCTAGAGGACACATCATCTGAGATCCAATCTCCCCCTTGTAAGCTCTTGGCGCAGCGCCGACTGAGCCCCCCCATTGTAATTCTCCACTAAGCAATAAGATCTAGCAGGACGTAGGCCTTTTACTCTCCGGAGGGGCTGAACCTGGGTAAAACCTTGCGTCCCTTGCACCTCGATCCGCAGATGGCCATGTCCCCTTGCCCCCGCATCAACGAAGTGTTACCCCCGGTAACATCTGCCGTGGTCATATCCACGACATCCTACGGCCCAACTAGGCGCCCATGAAGATTTCCCAACAGCCAAGGTGGGCCCATTCGTCGGGTCAAGAGAAGGAAACTCACCCGAAGAACGATTCTTGACGAACAAGGCAAGAAGACGTTAAACAAGGAAAGATTTGAATATATCTCTTTGTAACCTAGTCGAATCCAGACATAACTCTTGGGACCTGGCCTCCAATATAAGGGCCAGAAGAGGGTCTGCCGGGGGACACAACTACAACTTCACCACATAGATTCATTGCAAGTCAGGAGCTAGGACATTAGAACCTTAGCCTCTCGACGAGATTGCAACCACAGCCTTCGGCTACCCCATTCTATCCCGATATATTCGATAAATCGAGATCAAACAAGTAGGAAGTAAGGGTTTTACCTCATCTAGGGCCCCGAACCTGGATAAATCTCTCTCTGTGTTTGTTTGGTATCCGATGTCTCGTGCCAGCCTGCAGGATTCTGTCAACCCTAAGCCCCTCATGGTGGGCATTGCAGGGGAGCACCCTCGTCACTGGTTGTTTTACTTATGACGTCTAAACGTTCCTGGGGACACACGGGGAATTTTGCCAAGTGCTTTCGCTTCACGCAGCGGAATAATCTTTATCGGTTTGGTAGGTGTTGTGTGGGTGAACCTATGATAATGCACTACCCCAACTTGGTATAATGCATACTTGTGAGTATACCCCTTGCAAGCATCCGCAACTACAAGAAAGTAATTAAGATAAATCTAACCACAACCTTAAACTTTGAGATCCTACACTCCCTCATGCAGTGGTTTCCCAACGGGGGTTTAGGTTTCTATCACTCCAGCAACCCCACAATTAGTAGCCAAATACATGATGCATTATACTAGGGCCATAAAGGGGAATTATCATGTAGTCGATGTTCACATGCGTCCACTAGAAGAGTATCACCACAACTTAAATATCAAACCATTAAATATTACTCAACCTAATTCCACTACTGACATCATGACTTCTCCCATGTCCTCAAGAACTAAACGAACTACTCACAAGACATCATATGGATCATAATCAGAGGTGATATAATGATGGATAACAATCTCGACATAAACCTTAATCCAATGGTTTCACTCAATAGCATCAACTACAAGGAGTAATTAACACCGGGAAAGTTTCCCCTATGAACTAGATAAGATCAAACCCAAGTTGTTACAGCGGGATGGAGTGGAGATGGTGGAGATGATGGTGCTAGTGATGGAGATGATGATGATGATACCGATGGAGTCCAGCTCGATGACGGTGATGATGGCGACGATTTCCCCCCTACGGGAAGGAATTTCCCCGACAGATTTCTACTTGCCGGAGAGCTTTTCTCTCTCTGTTGTTTTTCGCCCCGTCGCGGCGGCGGAATATTTCTGCGATCCTCCTCCGAGTCTTATGGTTCTCGAGGGATGAAATAAGCAAAGGGACGCTGTCAGAGGTGGGCCCGGGCCACCACACCATGCTTAGGCACGGCCAGGGGGTGGCCCGCGCCTAGGGGTTGTGGTCCCCTCCTGGCCCTACTCAGGCTCCCCTTTTGGCTTCCTCCGGCATCTGGCAAAATAGGAACTTCTGGGTATTTTCTAGGAATTGCTAATCTTCAGAAATATGACATCTTGACGGTCCTTTTTCTAGCAGAATTCCGACTCCGGCAGTTAATTCCCCAATAATCATCAAACATGCTAAAAATAGATGAAATAGCATAAGTATCATTGATGGCGCGTGAAGCACACGTCCGTTGGGAACACCAAGAGGAAGGTGTGATGCGCACAACAGTAAGTTTTCCCTCAGAAAGAAACCAAGGTTATCGAACCAGTAGGAGATGAAGGCCACGTGAAGGTTTTTGGTGGAGGAGTGTAGTGCGGCGCAACACCAGGGATTCCGGCGCCAACGTGGAACCTGCACAACACAATCAAAATACTTTGCCCCAACTTAACAGTGAGGTTGTCAATCTCACCGGCTTGCTGTAAACAAAGGATTAAACGTATGGTGTGGAGAATGATGTTTGTTTGCAAAGAACAGCTGAGAACAATGATTGCAGTAGATTGTATTTCATATGTAAAAGAATGGACCGGGGTCCACAGTTCACTAGTGGTGTCTCTCCAATAAGAAATAGCATGTTGGGTGAACAAATTACAGTTGGGCAATTGACAAATAGAGAGGGCATAACAATGCACATACATATCATGATGACTAATATGAGATTTACTTAGGGCATTACGACAAAGAACATAGACCGCTATCCAGCATGCATCTATGCCTAAAAAGTCCACCTTCGGGTTAGCATCCGCACCCCTTCCAGTATTAAGTTGCAAACAACAGACAATTGCATTAAGAAAGGTGCATAATGTAAACAATACAAATATCCTTAGACAAAGCATTGTTGTTTTATCCCTAGTGGCAACAGCACATCCACAACCTTAGAACTTTCTGTCACTGTCCCAGATTCAATGGAGGCATGAACCCACTATCGAGCATAAATACTCCCTCTTGGAGTCACAAGTATCAACTTGGCCAGAGCCTCTACTAGCAACGGAGAGCATGCAAGATCATAAACAACACATATATGATAGATTGATAATCAACTTGACATAGTATTCCATATTCATCGGATCCCAACAAACACAACATGTAGCATTACAAATAGATGATCTTGATCATGATAGGCAGCTCACAAGATCTAAACATGATATCACAAGAGGAGAAGACAACCATCTAGCTACTGCTATGGACCCATAGTCCAAGGATGAACTACTCACACATCAGTCCGGAGGCGGGCATGGTGATGTAGAGCCCTCCGGTGATGATTCCCCTCTCCGGCAGGGTGCCAGAGGTGATCTTCAGAATCCCCCGAGATGGGATTGACGGTGGCGGCGTCTCTGGAACTTTTCTCGTATCGTGGCTCTCGGTAATAGGGTTTTCGCGACGGAGAGAATATATAGGCGAAGGGGCAGAGTCGGGAGAGGCATGAGGGGCCCACACCCTAGGGCGGCGCGGGCCACCCCTTGGCCGCGCCGCCAGGTGGTGTGGCCGCCTCGTGGACCCACTCTGTATCTCCTTCGGTCTTCTGCAAAGCTCCGTGGAAAATAAGACCCTGGGCTTTTGTTTCGTCCAATTCCGAGAATATTTCCTGTGTAAGATTTCTGAAACCAAAAACAGCAGAAAACAGGAACTGGCGCTTCGACATCTTGTTAATAGGTTAGTGCCGGAAAATGCATAATAATGATATAAAGTGTATATAAAACATGTGAGTATTGTCATAAAACTAGCATGGAACATAAGAAATTATAGATACGTTTGAGACGTATCAAGCATCCCCAAGCTTAGTTCCTACTCGCCCTCGAGTAGGTAAACGATAACAAGGATAATTTCTGAAGTGACATGCTACTATCATAATTTTGATCAATACTATTGTAAAGCATATGAGATGAATGAAGTGATTCGAAGCAATGGTAAAGACAATGACTAAACAACTGAATTATATAGCAAAGACTTTTCATGAATAGTACTTTCAAGACAAGCATCAATAAGACTTGCATAGGAGTTAACTCATAAAGCAATAAATTCTTAATAGAAGGTTTTGAAGCAATACAAAGGAAGATATAAGTTTCAGCAGTTGCTTTCAACTTCAACATGTATATCTCATGGATAATTGTCAACACAAAGTAATATGATGAATGCAAATAAGCAAGTATGTAGGAATCAATGCACACAGTTGACACAAGTGTTTGCTTCTAAGATAGAAAGAAGTAGGTAAACTGACTCAACATAAAGTAAAAGAAAGGCCCTTCGCAGAGGGAAGCAGGGATTACTCTTTGTGCTAGAGCTTTTTATTTTGAAAACATAGAAACAGTTTTGTCAACGGTAGTAATAATTCATATGTGTTATGCATAAGAAATCCTATAAGTTGCAAGCCTCATGCATCGAATACCAATAGTGCTCGCACCTTGTCCTAATTAGCTCGGATTTCCATGGATTATCATTGCATTACATATGTTTCAACAAAGTGTCACAAAGGGGTACCTCTATGCCGCCTGTACAAAGGTCGAAGGAGATAGATCGCATTTGATTTCTCGTTTTTGATAGATCTCAACTAAGGACATCCATACCGGGACAACATAGAAAACAGATAATGGACTCCTCTTTAATGCTTTAAGCATTCAACAACAGATAATATTCTCATAAGAGATTGAGGATTGATGTCCAAACTGAAACTTCCACCATGATACATAGCTTTGGTTGGCGGCCCAATGTTCTTCTCTAACAATATGCATACTCCAACCATTTAATCATGACAAATCACCCTTACTTTAGACAAGACGAACATGCATAGCAACTCACATGATATTCAACAAAAGTGTAATAGTTGATGGCGTCCCCAGAAACATGGTTATCGCTCAACAAGCAACTTATAAGAAATAAGATACATAAGCTACATATTCTTTACCACGATAGTTTTTAAGCTACTTTCCCATGAGCTATATATTGCAAACACAAGGAATGAAGTTTTAAAGCTAGCACGCAAGCAATTTACTTTGGAATGGCAGAGAAATACCACATAGTAGGTAGGTATGGTGGACACAAATGGCATAGGTTTTGGTTCAAGGTTTTGGATGCATGAGAAGCATTCCCTCTCAGTACAAGGCTTTGGCTAGCAAGGTTGTTTGAAGCAAACACAAGTATGAACCGGTACAACAAAACTTACATAAGAACATATTGCAAGCATTATAAGACTCTGTTGGGGGGATAACCCCCGGTATGCCAAAGGCATGCCAAACCGGATGGTTTAGGCCATCAAAGTACCGGTTTAAAGTTTGTTCCGGATAGCAGAAGCTGATTCAGAGAATCATACCGGTATCCCAAGGAGGGGATACCGGGACTTGCTAAGAGCGTACCGAAATAACCGGAACAGGCTACACTGTAGCACGTCGGCAGAGACCAGTCAAAGATGCTCTCCAGAGCTAGAAGACAAAGATGAGCGAAGCACTTCAGCTTAATCGAAGCCATGACGCCAAAGGCAGAGGATGAAGTAAAAGGTGCCGGAGGATGTCACGGCTTCTGATTAAAGGAAAACCGGCATCACCGGTAGCCAAAGTAGCTTTGTAAAGTAGTTTGTCTAGTCAAAGATCCCATTAGGGTTTCTGGGGTTCCTTCCCTTGTAAGCCACACTCTCCCCTACATAAGGAGAGGGGGCACAGCCCTTCACGGGCACGAGACATTAGGCTACGTTGCATTACTCATCTTGTAGACAGAAACTTGTAAGCACTTGTTAAGAAGAAATAGAGAGATCTTGTGCTGTTCTTGTTCTTGTGTTCATCTTCTTCTTCCTTCGGCCAAGGCCAAGTTCTTGAGGAATCCATCCGGAAACCTCTCAATCCATAACACAAACCCTCCCCCGAATCCTCTAGCGTCCATTCGGCCCCAAGATAAGCCATCCCATGGCATCTGTCTGTTCACCACGACGACAGTTAGCGCCCACCGTGGGCCAGCAGCGGCGCTTGCTGGAGTTCATATTCGGGCAGGCCTCCTCACCGTCGGCGGTGAGCGCGTCATCACCGCGCTCGTCAACCTCATCCGCGACATGTGCTTCATCAACGACAACACAGGCTGCTTCTCCAATGGAGGTAAGTTCCCCAAGAACGGCCGCGTCATCGAGTTCGGGAGCATCCTCGTCTACTACGGCACCGTCCCCGAGCGCCAGTGCCTCTCGCCGGTGCTGGTGGCGCCCGACCCGCCAAGATCTGCGCTTCGCAGCGACCGCGCCGCCGGCAGCGTCGAGGTGCTGGTCGTTGGCACGGGCGAAGTCGACAAGGGAGCTGCGGCGGAAGGCACTGGCAGGAAGAAGTCCACGCGCACGGCCAAGCCACCGACCGAGCGCGACCAGGAAGTTGCGGGAGCTTCCGCACCACCACCGGAGACTCCGCTCCAAGCGGCCATGAGTGTCCTCGCCACGCCCATCGCGCAGAACATCGACCCGGCTGTGGCTCAGGCGGAGCTGGAGGCGCAACGCCAGAAGCTACTCGCGAATGGCAAGGAAATCGTCCCGGCGCAGCGCGAGCTGAACCTGACCCTACGTGAGTATAATGCTGCCCATGGCTTTGCTTCTGTTAGCGCTCAGGCTGCAAGGATACCGGAAAACCGTCTTTGAGTTCGCAACATAGATCAGGATTTGCGTAAGGAGATTCTTACCGGAAAGAGCACTTCTGCATCGTTGAGCATGGTAGAGAAACCTAAGTATAGTAGTCCGGATAAAACCATAAAAGCTGCCAAGGCTGCAGTAGAGCTGTGTGAATCCCTTTCCGGAGATGCTTTGGCAAAACAGCAAGAGCGTGTCAGAGAGCTGCTTGACACCATCGAGCAGCAAAATGCTGAGCAGCTAGCCAAGTTGAACAAGGCTGCAGCTTCAAAATCTGTGCATTCAACAAAGAATGCCGCAAGCAAGTCCCATGGGCAGGCGTCGTCCCCCCATCCGGACAAGAGAAAAGAAAAAGAGGTGAATGCACAGCAGATGACTGTGTATGATCCGGTTCTTGCCGGAAAACAACAAGCCGGGCGATACGAGGCCGGTAGAAAAAGCCAAGGGGCAGATCATGGCGACGCCAGATACGGCAACGCCAGAGATGAGTATGCCGGTAGAGGTGAAACCGGGGCAAAATTATCGTGTACCAAGAGCTGCTTATGCAGAGGAGGAAATGCCTCCGCCAAGGTACTGGCAGGAAAGGGCCGCGGTACCGGAAAGATACGATGAAGCTGATTCTGCAACTGAAAGTGTCGGAACCTACCGGAACCCTTTAGGGAAAAGGTTGGGAGAAAGGTGCCTACCAGACCGGGATGTGATACGTCCAAAACGTATCTACTTTCCCGAACACTTTTGCTATTGTTTTGCCTCTAATTTGTGTATTTTGGATGCAACTAACACGGACTAACGCTATTTTTAGCAGAACTGTTCTGGCGTCTCGTTTTTGTGCAGAAATCCAACTTTCAGGAAAATCCTCGGAATTTATGCAGAAGGCCCTATTTTCACAGAATATTGGCGGAGCCAGAAGGACAAGCCAGGTGAGGCCCGAGGGCCCCACACCATAGGGCGGCGCGGCACAGGGGGGCCCGCGCGGCCCTGTGGTGTGGCCCCCTCAGCCGGCCTCCGACGCCCTCCTTCGGACTATATATTGCCTTCGACCTAAAAACGCACGGGGAGAAGTCGAAGTCGCCAGAAAGCCTCCAGAACGCCGCCACATCGCGAAACTCCGTCTCGGGAGCCAGAAGTCTCCGTTCTGGCACTCCGCCGGGACGGAGAATTGGAGGAGATCATCGCCATCATCACCACCGACGCCTCTCCATCAACCAGCCATGTTTTCCCCATCCATGTGTGAGTAATTCCCCCGCTGTAGGCCGAAGGGGATGGTAGGGATTGGATGAGATTGGTCATGTAATAGCATAAGATTGTTAGGGCATAGTGCCTAGTGTCCGTAATTGGTACTTTGATGATATTGTTGCAACTTGCTATGCTTAATGCTTGTCACTAGGGCCCGAGTGCCATGATCTCAGATCTGAACATGTTATTATTTCATCATGATATTCATTGTTTATGGTCTTACCTGCAAGTTGTATACACATGTCGCTGTCCGGAACCAATGGCCCCGAAGTGACAAGAATCGGGACAACCGGAGGGGATGGTAGTGATGTGAGGATCACATGTGTTCACAGAGTGTTAATGCTTTGCTCCGGTACTCTATTAAAAGGAGTACCTTAATATCCAGTAGATTCCCTTGAGGCCCGGCTGCCACCAGCTGGTAGGACAAAAGATGTTGTGCAAGTTTCTCATTGCGAGCACGTACGACTATAATTGGAACACATGCCTATTGATTGCTTTGTATTTGGACACCGTTTTATTTTTATCTGCAAATGCCCTGCTATGATTGTTACATGAGTTTCTCTCATCCATGCAACGCCCGTCATCCGTCCCCGTGCCTACAGTATTTTAATCCTGCTGTTTACTATAGTCACTACTGCTGTCTCTATTACTCTGCTGCTGTTATTTCACTACTGCTACTGCTATAAAACTGTTACTACTGATAAACTCTTGCGAGCAAGTCTGTTTCCAGGTGCAGCTGAATTGACAACTCCGCTGTTAAGGCCTCCAAGTATTCTTTGTCTCCCCTTGTGTCGAATCAATAAATTGGGTTATACTACCCGCGAAGACTGCTGCGATCCCCTATACTTGTGGGTCATCAAGACTGTTTTCTGGCGCCGTTGCCGGGGAGCATAGCTTTATTTGGAAGTTCCCTTGGATTGATATTGTTCGCTGCAAATTCTCCATCATGGGTAAAACTCGCGATCCTAAAGTCGCCATATTACCATCCACTACAAGAAAAAGGTACAACTCTGAGTACCTCTGCCACTCTTGATTCACCGTCTGTGATAAGTCAACTTGTTTCACCGCCACAAGCTTCACTTACTGGTACGTCTGCTGAATCTGAAAACTCTCATAATATTGATAATGTTTCTGCTGTGCTTGATGATAGTGGTTCATTGGGATCCTTTCTAGATGCTACAATTGCTAGGTCTAGACAAATTGAAAATGCTGAAATTCCTAATGAAAATGCTACTACACCTGTTAATTCACCTGAACTTGATTATTCTAGTGATGATCCTGATGAAGATTATGTGGAGCTTAATGATGATCTTATTAATAGATGCAATGCTACTGCTGATGCAAGAAACATTAAAAAGTTTCTTACACAATATACTGTTAGACATAAGCTATCTCCTGATCCTGAATTTGCCACATCTCCTATATGCATTAAGGATAAAGATTATGATTTTTCTCTTGATCTATCTCATATAGCTATTGTAGAGAAAGCACCCTTTTGTGGTACTGAAAAAGAAAGTGCTGTAGAACACATGAATGAACTTTCTTCTATGAGTAGCTTGTTTTCTGATGATGACAAGATGCGTACTTACTTTGTCATTAAAAATTTTCCTTTCTCATTAAAGGATGATGCTAAAACTTGGTATAATAATTTGCCTCCTGGTTCTATTAAAAGTCCAACTGATTTACGTGATGTTTTCTTTAGAAAATATTTTCCTGCTAGTGCTCAACATATTGCTTTACAGAGAATTTATAGGTTTGACCAGGGAGATGAAGAGAAATTGCCTGCGGCATGGGCAAGATTTTGTTCTCTTATCAGAGCTCGACCTGGACATGATTTAGAAAAGAATGATCTACTTGATATATTTTATAGTGGACTAACCATTGAATCTAGGGCATATTTGGATAGTTGTGCTGGTTGTGTTTTCAGGAAAAGAACTCCAGATGAAGCTGAAGAATTACTGGCTAGAATAAGCCGGAATCATGATGATTGGAATACACCTGAACCAACTCCAACGCCAATATTGAAGAAGAGGGGTTTAATTGAATTGAATGATGAAGATATGAGGGAAGCTAAGAAGTCTCTCAAGGAGAAAGGTATTAAATCCAAAGATGTGAAGAATCTACCTCCCATAGAAGATATATGTGAGATAATTCCCCCTTCATCCATGATTAAGGTAAACTCCCTTCAGCGCTTTACTAGGGAAGATATTCCGTATTCAAAACCTCCTGCGCAATGCTTAGATGAGTTTGATAATTATATTGTTAAGCAAGAAAATTTTAATATGAGAGTAGAGAATCATCTAATGGAAAATTCTCAAGCTATTAGCAATTTTCATGATATTGCGGAGAGAACCTCCAATGATGTTAAGATGCTTGTTAAACATTTTCAAATGGTTCAAACTCAAATTGATCAACTCACTAAAGTGCAAAGTGACTTGCTAAAAAATAATTCTAAAGAGAAACATGCTTATGAAGTAACAACTAGAGGTGGTGTCTCTACCCAGGATCCTCTATATCCTGAAGGGCATCCCAAAAGAATTGAACAAGATTATCAACGAATTGAACCTAGTGCTCCTTCTAAGAAGAAAAAGAAGAAGAAACATAAAAATGTTGTAGAATCCTCTGAACCTATTAATGATCCTAATAGTATTTCTATTTCCGATGCTGAAACTGAAAGTGGTAATGAACATGATAATGATAATGATAAGAATGATGCTTCTGATAAAGAAGAGATAGAAGATGAACCTGAAAAGCATGATAAAAATAAAAAGTATACTAAAGAAGATTTTATTGCTAAGAAACATGGTAATGAAAGAGAACCTTGGGTGCAAAAGCAAATGCCTTTTCCGTCTAAGAAACTAAAATCAAAGGAAGAAGAACACTATAATAAATTTTGTGATTGGATGAAACCTTTATTTTTGCAAATCCCTTTGACTGATGCTATTAAATTGCCTCCTTATTCAAAGTATATGAAAGATATTGTTACTAACAAAAGGAAAATCCCCAATGAGGAAATTTCCACTGTGCTTGCTAATTACTCTTTCAATGGCAAAGTGCCAAAGAAGTTGGGCGACCCAGGTATACCTACTATTCCTTGTTCTATTAAGAATAATTATGTTAAAACTGCTCTATGTGACTTGGGAGCCGGTGTTAGTGTTATGCCTTTTTCTCTTTATAAGAGACTCTATTTAGATAAGTTGATACCTACTGATATATCTTTGCAAATGGCTGATAAGTCTACTGCTATTCCTGTTGGTATATGTGAGGATGTTCCTGTTCAAGTTACTAATAACTGCTTGATATTAACTGATTTTGTTGTGTTGGAAATGCCTGAAGATGATAATATGTCTATTATTCTTGGGAGACCTTTTCTTAACACCGCAGGGGCTGTTATTGATTGCAATAAAGGAAAGGTTACTTTCAATGTTGATGATAAGGAGCATACCGTTTATTTCCCCAAGAGGATTGATAAAGTATGTGGAGTCAATACTATTTCTAATGTGAGAACTATCAAAGTTGGAACTATCGATTGTCCTATATATGAGCCTAAAGAAGGTTATCAAAATCTTATGATTGGATCCATATCAATACAATTCAAGGTAACATGATTGATTTGAGGTTTATTTCTTCATATGCTATGTAAAATTTATTCGGTGGCAAGACTTGATCAACCTTGTTAACGAATACCTTTTATATGCATAGGGGAGGTAAACAACATCTCTTTCTTCCTCCACTTGTTTTATTTGCTGTAGCACTTGTGTTTTGCAAAGCTCCTTAGTTGATTAGAGATTTCAAAAAAATTCCTGGCCAGTAATAATAAACTTAATACCCAGAAATGTGCATTTTTCAAAATTTTCAAAAATTCACAAAAATTATACCGTTGGTCCTATTTTTCGAAAATGCACCTGGGAGCACCAGAGGATGACCTGTGGGGCACCCCAGGGTGGCACACCACAGGCCGGCGCGGCTTGGAAGGGGGGGGCGCCACCCTGGTGTGTGGGGCCCCCTTTGCCCCACTTTAGCATCTCTTCCTCCCAGGCTCTTCTCTCTCCCGAAAAAATCAACACCAGCTTCCTCTCACTCGCGTTTTTGCTCAAGAGCTCAGGATTTTTCGATCTCTTTGCTCAGCCCAGATTTCTGTCTGAAATTTGGCACATTTGCTCTCCGGTATGTGACTCCTCCGATTATCCAAGTAGAATTTTGTTTGGTTGAGTATATCTTGAATATTTTGCTGCTGTAGGTAACATGTTTAGTGAGCTTGCATGCTTGTTATAAGTTGTATAAACTAGTTTTGATGCATGATTAGTACTCTAGCAAGTTCCTATAGTAGTTCCCCTTGATTATATGTCACCAAATCAAGTTTTATATCACTTGTTGAAAAATTTCAGAAAAGGAAGATGAAGAAGTTCAACTTTGGAGAATTGTTTTAGAGGGGAACGACCATCACCGGGAGGACTTCTAGGACCGCCACCCGACTTAGGCGATCGTACAATGAGGATATCATCGCGCCTAGCTTCGCGCCCGAAGAGGACAATGGGGCTCCTAATGCTTCGTCTTTCCCATGCTATGATTTTCTGAGAAATGCAGGGATATTGGATGATTTCTTCACCCTTGTCAATAGGGCGGGCTTAGCAGCCTATGTGGGAGATGAAAGGGAGCAATACTACATGCTCACCAAAATCTTCGTCGAGAGCTTCAAGTTCCACAACAAGCAATATGGGCCGACAGTTGCATTCAAGATTTATTGTAATCCTATTACTATGGAGTTGGAAGAATTTTGTCGTGCATTGGATATTGCCCCTGTAGGTACAGCAAGGAGGATTTATGACAACCCCCGGGACCTGTTGGAGCTCTATCGAGGGATCACCGATGATGATTGTCGCACCATTCAGCGTGGCAAGATAAGGAACATCCAACTCCCCGCCATTAAGTATTTTGCCTATTACATTGCTACTAGCATTCTTGGTAGGGAGAACACTAGCAATATTTCTAGCTACCATCTTGCTTTCTTGAATGCTGCACTTACTGGACAGACATCATATCATCTTGGTTCTCTTATTGCTCGCCGCCTGTCTAACAGAGGGCCTATTTTTGGAGGAACTATTGCATTGCGCATTTTAACGCATTTAAGACTTCCTCTAGATTCTAATGATGTGCCATTAACCCCTAGGAGACTTGATATTGCTGCTATGAAAAGCCATCATTTTGTTACTGCTGATTCCACTTTAGATAATATGGTCTATAGAATGTTGTTTGCTGACGGGGATGAGAAGGAAATTCCTTTTCCCCAGCCAGGTTTATTCAGTATTGACAGGCAACCATGGTCGCGCACTAAGGAGGAGGTGGAGGAAAATATGAAGATACAAGACTTCCACCAGCAGCATGACTCCGAGGATGCCGAGCCCTCTTACGACTACACCGTCACGTATCCGGGTGCTTCTTCTAGCACATACCCGGAATATGATCCATCTTCGTCGTACTACGGAGATACTACCTCATGGCCTCGATGGGATTGAACTCCACTTAGGCCAAAAGCCTAAGCTTGGGGGGAGGTATACTGGCATCACTCATTCTTTGCATATTATGGTTGCTGGATACTTGTATATACTTGTTTGGTTTGTTTGAGTGGTTTTCTAATGAGAGGAAGATGATATTTGGGGAAGTGCTGCCTGAAAACAGATTCTGGACTGTTACCGAAAAAATTCCCAAAAATAGCCAGAACAGTATTTTGCAAAGACAATTTTTGTGCATGTTCCCCAGGTTATTATCTAACTTTCATTAGTTGAACACTTTTCGATTTGAGCAGTGGAAGAATTTCTTAAAAATCGAGTACCATACTGCTGTCAAGTTTGACGAATTTCTGCTGCTTTGTGTTTATGTGAGTTTTCCAGTTTGCCATTTTCTTGTTTTTGCTTTGTTTCTTTCCCAAAACACAAAAAGACCAAAAATATTTCTGTTGTTTCTCTTCATAATTTGTTTGCTTTGGTTTCTTGCATTTGTTTCGCTTTATTTGCTATTGCTAGTTTGCTATAAGAAAACCCAAAAAGATTTTGCTTTGTTTGCTTGTTTCCTTTTGTTCTTGTTTCCAATTCGAAAACACCAAAAATATTTGCTGTTCTTCTTTGGTTTGTAAAGTTCATCATGAGTTCAATGGTCTTCGGTGGCTGGAGCGTGGTTTTCATTTCATATTATCCAAGCTACACAAGTGAAAGGCAATAATGACGATCTACGACAATTGGATTGTGGTGAGAGGCTGGTATGAACTCTATTTGTTTTCATTTTTGTACATATACTCATCCATGTGAGCATGCTTAGTTGGTTCATGTGAGGTATATGTCATTTGAGAAAGTCTAGTAGTTCATGATCTCTCATGTTTAGCTCCAATTTATTAATATGAGTAGCATGTCATGGATGTTTGCTTGCATTGTTTTATTCATAAGTAGGTATGGTATTGTGGTATCCTCCTCTAAATAACTCATTTATATCAACTTGGCACATGCTCACACATGCATATGACTGAACAAAAGTCAATTAAGCCTCGATGATTTATATTGCTTCAGAGTTCTTGTATCACTTTTATGCCTCCGTTAATTTATTTTGCCGCAAGCATGATTATGACAGTGACTGCTCTCTTGATTTGTCGCTCCCCAGTCTATTGCTAGCCTTCACTTGTACTGAGCGGGAACACTGCTCGTGCTTCCAAACACCTGAAAACTAAGTTATTCCAAAGTGTCCACCATAAATACCTATGCATGGCATTTCAAACCATTCCAAGTAAATTCTCATGCGCTACCTTTAAAACCTTCAAAATGCTTCTCAATTTGTGTTAATGTTTCATAGCTCATGAGGAAGTATGTGGTGTTTAACTTTCAACCTTGTCATTTACTTTTGACGGACTTTCATTATGGACTAGTGGCACATCCGCTTATCCAATAATTTTGCAAAAAGAGCTGGCAATGGGATTCCCAGTCCCAAATTAATTAACTTAAATAGACACTCCTCCATGGTATGTGATCGTTGGACGGCACCCGAAGGATTCGGTTAGCCATGGCTTGTGTAAGCAAAGGTTGGGGGGAGTGTCATCATAATAAAACTAAAATAAAAAGGCACTCCTTCATTGTATGTGATTGTTGGCAGGCACCCGAGGATTCGGTTAGCCATGGTTTGTGAAAGGAAGGTTGGAAGGAGTGCCACATAAACATAAAAATAATTCATGGGAGCCGCTCTTGGAAGTCCGGTTGGCGAGGTAGTTAGTGTACCCATTACCATTCGTTGACAACAACAAACACCTCTCAAAACAATTTTATTCTTGTTTTAAAAATGAAAAGCTCTAGCGCATGTTAATCCCTGCTTCCCTCTGCGAAGGGTCAATCTTTTACTTTTATGTTGTGTCTCCATTCTTTCTTTGAGCACTATCTTGAGAGCACGACTGTCATTCTTAGTATAATATGCTTGTCTCAAAATATGATTGATTGTGGTATAACTTTGATGCTTTTATCTTTGACAATCACTACTTCTAGTCTTTCTATGAACTTCAGAGGTGCCTGGGCATTTATGTTTTGCTGATCAAATACGGGCAAGCGAGATACCACTTTATCGTACTCTCTTATGAACATTGCAATCCTGCTTATATACATGATTCATGATGCTTATTATTAATTGTTGGTACCTCTCCATGATTGACATAGCTGTTAGATGATCTTATTTGCATGCATCTTATTATGAACTGCCTGAGTGTTAGCCATAGCATGAGAATATATACATCATATGAGCAAAATGTGTTCGTGAAAGTTCTTTTATCGCTCAGTTGTTAACTGAATTGCTTGAGGACAAGCAATAAGCTAAGCTTGGGGGGAGTTGATACGTCCAAAACGTATCTACTTTCCTGAACACTTTTGCTATTGTTTTGCCTCTAATTTGTGTATTTTGGATGCAACTAACACAGACTAACGCTGTTTTCAGTAGAACTGTTCTGGCGTCTCGTTTTTGTGTAGAAATCCAACTTTCAGGAAAATCCTCGGAATTTATGCAGAAGGCCCTATTTTCACAGAATATTGGCGGAGCCAGAAGGACAAGCCAGGTGGAGGCCCGAGGGCCCCACACCATAGGGCGGCGCAGCCCTGTGGTGTGGCCCCCTCGGCCGGCCTCCGACGCCCTCCTTCGGACTATATATTGCCTTCGACCTAAAAACGCACGGGGAGAAGTCGAAGTCACCAGAAAGCCTCCAGAACGCCGCCACATCGCGACACTCCGTCTCGGGAGCCAGAAGTCTCCGTTCTGGCACTCCGCCGGGACGGGGAATTGGAGGAGATCATCGCCATCATCTCCACCGACGCCTCTCCATCAACCAGCCATGTTTCCCCCATCCATGTGTGAGTAATTCCCCCGCTGTAGGCCGAAGGGGATGGTAGGGATTGGATGAGATTGGTCATGTAATAGCATAAGATTGTTAGGGCATAGTGCCTAGTGTCCGTAATTGGTACTTTGATGATATTGTTGCAACTTGCTATGCTTAATGCTTGTCACTAGGGCCCGAGTGCCATGATCTCAGATCTGAACATGTTATTATTTCATCATGATATTCATTGTTTATGGTCTTACCTGCAAGTTGTATACACATGTCGCTGTCCGGAACCAATGGCCCCGAAGTGACAAGAATCGGGACAACCGGAGGGGATGGTAGTGATGTGAGGATCACATGTGTTCACGGAGTGTTAATGCTTTGCTCCGGTACTCTATTAAAAGGAGTACCTTAATATCCAGTAGATTCCCTTGAGGCCCGGCTACCACCGGCTGGTAGGACAAAAGATGTTGTGCAAGTTTCTCATTGCGAGCACGTACGACTATAATTGGAACACATGCCTATTGATTGCTTTGTATTTGGACACCGTTTTATTATTATCTGCAAATGCCCTGCTATGATTGTTACATGAGTTTCTCTCATCCATGCAACGCCCGTCATCCGTCCCCGTGCCTACAGTATTTTAATCCTGCTGTTTACTATAATCACTACTGCTGTCTCTATTACTCTGCTGCTGTTATTTCACTACTACTACTGCTATAAAACTGTTACTACTGATAAACTCTTGCGAGCAAGTCTGTTTCCAGGTGCAGCTGAATTGACAACTCCGCTGTTAAGGCCTCCAAGTATTCTTTGTCTCCCCTTGTGTCGAATCAATAAATTGGGTTATACTACCCGCGAAGACTGCTGCGATCCCCTATACTTGTGGGTCATCAGGATGCGAGGCACAGGCTGGATAGGATGTATTTGTCTGAAATGGCTAAGGCAGAAGGTCCTCCGGGTCCCAAGTGTTTTGGCCCGCGGATCATGAAAGAGGAACAACCGGTTCGCAACTTCACGTTGCCCCGCGATACAAAAACATACGATGGTAGCACTAAGCCGGAAGACTGGCTTGCGGATTATGTGACCGCAGTTTACGTTGCCGGAGGCGGAGGAACCGTCGCTGGTGGAGGAAACCGGCGTTGGGCCGTGAGAATTGTACCGTCCTTCCTGGTAGGACCAGCGCGCATCTGGCTGAACAACTTGCTCGCAGGAAGCATAAACGGCTGGTTGGACTTCGAGGAAGCTTTCGTGAGCAACTTCAGCAGTACCTACCAGAGGCCAAACAGGCCGCAACAGCTTGCTCTGTGCACGCAGCGTGCAAACGAAACAGACCGGGATTACCTGACCCGGTGGAACTCCACAAGGAACTCCTGTGAAGGGGTAATCGAAGCGCAAGCCATAGCTTGGTTTTGCAACGGGTGCAGAAGAGGTTCACCTCTGTGGCAAAAGCTACAGAGGAACATGCCGGCAACTTTGTCGGAAATGATACGTGTGGCGGATAGCTACGCATTGGGAGACCCAATGCAACCGGCAGTGCAGGCAGAGCCAGCACAATCAAGACAACCACGCCAAGATCAATACCGGGATAACCGACACAACAAAAGAAGGGAAGAATTCCCGGATCGAAGGTACGGTCCGCAGCAAGTTGCTGCTATACAATAGAATTCTGGTGCCAGTGGCAGCCAGAGGCAAAAAACTGGATCGCAGCCGTGGGTGGGTCCTAAGAAACAATGGGTTGAAAGGAAACCCTGGGGCCAGAAAAAGAACTGGCAAGAACATGCAAAATACACCATGGAAGCAGCCATGGACCAACCTTGCCGGTGGCATACACCGAATCCGGCTAATCCGTCTAACCATTTGACAAAGGATTGTTCCTGGACCAAGTACTTGATGTTAAAAGGTGTGGTAAAAGACGCGCAAGCACAAGGCTGTACCACGATACTACCACCATCGCAGGATATGCTGCATCAGCATCCCTTGCCACCACCACCACCGCTTACCGGAGCGAATGCTCTACCGGTACAGCCTCAGCCAAACCGGCAGCAGCACCAGCAAGTTCATCAGGTGGGAGAGGGCAACAGCCAACCGCCGCCACCGGCACCTTTGGGCAGGAATGTATACCAGGACCCGGACATGTGCTGTGTTGTGTTCGTTACTGAGCCAACTGACAAGCAAAGCTTATACCGCCGCTCCATGGAAGTGAATGCAGTGGTGCCGGCAGTACCAAGGTACATGTTGTGGTCAGATCAGGAAATCACCTGGTCGTTCAAGGATCATACGAAAATCATGCCTAATCCGGGTGGTTACGCTCTTGTTGTGGACCCTATCATGCATGGGCCTACAGCTCGAGTGCGGTTCAGCAAGGTGCTGATTGACAATGGAAGCAGCATAAACATTATGTATCGACACACCATGCGTACGCTAGGAATCACTGAAAACATGCTGCAACCAACCCACACTACGTTCCATGGGATCGTTCCGGGTTTGTCCTGCTCGCCCATGAGAAAAGTCCGGGTGGATGTGTCGTTTGGAGGACGTGACAATTGCCGGGTGGAAAATGTTCTGTTCGAAGTGGTGGATCTAGACAGTCCTTACCATGCGCTGCTGGGGAGACCGGCGTTGGCCTCGTTCATGGCCTCAACTCATAGGGCGTATCTCAAGATGAAGATGCCGGCACCGTCTGGACCCTTGACCGTGGTAGGAAACTACAAGATCTCGCTGGAAACCGCTTCCGCCGGATCAAATCTGGCCGAATCGCTGGTAATCGCAGAAGAAAAAAAGCGAATGCAAACTGCGGTTGCGCTGGCTTAGTCTTCACAGTTGAGCTTAGCTGCAATGAGTGCCAACCTTGGCGCACCAACGTTCAAGCCAACCAAGGAGACAAAAGACATCGTGCTGGACCCGGCTTACCCTGAGCGCACCGTTCGTATCGGTGCCGGTCTCAATGAAGCATAGGAAAGCACGCTCGTCAACTTCCTCCGTGAGAATCGGAATATCTTCGCCTGGTCTACTGATGATTTGGTAGGTGTTCCGAGGGAGTTGGCTGAGCACTCTCTGAATGTCCGGAAGGATGAGAAGCCGGTAAGACAGCCGTTGCGCCGGTTTGCTGAAGACAGGAGAAAAATCATTGGAGAAGAGGTGACAAAGTTGTTAGTTGCCGGTTTCATCGGTGTGGCTAGCCAATCCGGTGCTGGTCGAGAAGAAAAAGAGGAGAACCTTGAGGCAAAAGCTCCATAGGTGTGGCGCATGTGCATCGACTACACCAACTTGAACAAGGCTTGTCCGAAAGATCCTTTCCCTTTACCCCGGATCGATCAAGTAATTGATTCCACTGTTGGATGTGAACTGATGTCGTGCCTGGATGCCTATTCCAGTTTCCACCAAATTCCCTTGAAAAAGGAAGATCAAATAAAAACTGCGTTTATCACCCCGCACGGGGCTTATTGCTATGTTACTATGCCTTTCGGTTTGCGCAACGCTGGTGCAACGTACCAGCGCTGCATGCAAAAGTGTTTGTTTGATCAAATTGGTAAAAACGTGCAAGTCTATGTGGATGACATTGTGATAAAAACGAAGGTCAAGGAAACCTTGATCGATGATTTAAGGCGAACGTTTGATAACCTGAGAAGGTTTCGGGTGAAACTCAATCCGGCAAAATGCACCTTCGGTGTGCCAGCCGGCAAGTTGCTTGGCTTTCTCGTGTCTAGCCGGGGCATTGAGGTCAATCCGGTAAAGATCCGGGCCATAGAAAGAATGGCAGTACCGCAAGAGCTCAAAGAGGTGCAAAAGTTTACCAGAAGCTTAGGATCGCTAAGCCGGTTCATAAGAAGGTTGGGGGAAAAGGCCCTACCGCTCTATGCTTTGATGAAAAAGTCTGATACCTTTGTCTGGACCCCTCAGGCAGACGCGGCATTTAAAGAGCTGAAAACAATGCTAGCCACTGCGCTGATATTGGCTTCGCCTCTAGAAAGAGAGCCCATGCTGTTGTACATAGCAGCAACAAACCGGGTTGTGAGTGTGGTAGTTGTGGTTGAAAGAGAAGAGGAAGGAAAAACCGTGCAGAGACCGATATACTACCTGAGCGAGGTGCTCTCCCTCTCCAAACAAAACTACCCTCACTTCCAGAAAATGACCTATGGCGTGTTCATGGCCGCCACAAAGCTCAAGCACTACATTGAAGAGCATCCCATGAAAGTAGTGAGCGAGGCACCAATTCCTGATATCATGGGAAACAAAGATGCTAGCGGCAGGATTGCCAAGTGGGCAATTCAGGTATCACCATATGTACCAGACTACGAAAGAAGGGACGCCATAAAATCACAAGCTTTAGCTGATTTCTTGGTTGATTGGGCGGAAATGCAATACAAACCGCCAGAACACAAGGTAGAGTACTGGAAGATACACTTTGATGGATCCAAGCTCAAAGAAGGTCTAGGCGCTGGTGTGGTGCTTACTTCGCCTAAGGGAGATCATCTCCGGTATGTTTTACAAGTGCACTTCCGAGCATCGAACAATGCTGCTGAGTACGAAGCTTTGATACATGGGCTCAAGGTCGCAAAAGAAATCGGTGCGCACCGGATCATTTGCTATGGTGATTCAGATCTTGTGGTGCAGCAATGTTCCGGAGATTGGGACACAAAAGATGCCAACATGGCCTCATACCGGTTTCACATGCAAAAGATTGCCGGATTCTTCGAAGGTTGTGAGTTTCACCATGTACCGCGCGCAGAAAACGAAGCTGCGGATACTCTCTCCAAGCTAGGCTCCTCCCGGCAGGAAATTCCTCCCGGAGTAGCTTTGGCTCACCTAAGGACTCCGTCAATCAAACCAAGTCCGGAGTCAGAGTCCATCTTTGTACCGGAGTCACATGTTGTGCCAATGGATATTGACGAAGGAAACCCGGGGACTGTTCCGGTAAACTCGGGGACTGTTCCGGCAATTTTGGGGACTGTTCCGGCAATTTCGGGGACTATTCCGGCAGAACCGGGGACTGCGATGTCTAAGCCGGAAGAAGCTATGCTGGTGGACAATATGGAGATAGACGTACCGGTATTCCTAGTCCGGGAAACGCCAACTTGGGTTGAACCTATTAAGGAATTCCTGATCAACGGCACCTTGCCGGTTGACGAAAATGAGTCGAGAAGGATCCAGAGAAGGTCCAAGGCATACACTATCATCAATGGTGAGGTGTACAAAAGGAGTGTTACCGGTGTCCTCCAGAGATGTGTGGAACCGGAAGAGGGAAAAGAAATGTTGGTGGAGATTCACCAAGGAGAATGTGGGCACCATGCCTCTTCAAGGGCCTTAGTGGCAAAAGTGTTCCGGCATGGGTTCTATTGGCCCACCGCTTTGGAAAACGTTGAGGACTTGGTACGAAAATGCAACGGCTGCCAGCGGTACGCCAAGCAAAATCATACCCCAGCGTCTGGTCTCAAAACTATACCATTGACGTGGCCATTTGCTGTTTGGTGCCTTGACATGGTAGGTCCATTTAAAACCGCAAGGGGCAACATGACACATGTGGTGGTAATGGTGGATAAGTTCACCAAATGGTTGGAAGTGAAGCCTATTGCAAAGTGTGATGGGCATACGGCTGTGAAGTTCTTAAAAGATGTGATTTTGCGGTATGGGTACCCGCACAGCATCATCACAGACAATGGCACAAACTTTGCTCAAGGTGAGTTCAAAAGATTTTGTGAGGATAACAATATCCGGTTGGATTTGTGTTCCGTAGCGCACCCCCAAGGCAACGGCCAGGTTGAAAGGACAAATGCTCTGGTGCTTTCCGGTATCAAGCCGAGGCTGATCGAACCGCTTGAAAAGTCACCAGGATGCTGGCTAGATGAGCTACCATCTGTGCTGTGGAGCATCCGGACAACGCCGAACAGGTCTACCGGATACACTCCGTTCTTCATGGTTTATGGGGCGGAAGCCGTGATCCCAACCGATATCATTCATGATTCACCAAGGGTTCAACTCTATACTGAAGAAGAGGTAAAAGAGGCCCGAGAAAATGATGTGGACTTGCTAGAGGAAGCAAGAGAGCTGGCTTTGGCAAGAACAGCCATATACCAGCAGAACCTCAGACGCTATCATAGCCGGAAGGTTAACCCGAGGGTGTTTCGGGAGGGAGATCTGGTGTTACACCTAGTGCAGCGCACTGAGGGACGCCACAAGCTCTCACCCCCATGGGAAGGACCTTTCATTGTGAGCAAAGCTCTGCACAATGATGCCTACTACCTAATCGACGCACAGGAATCGAAGAAAGGCAAGGCGGACAGGTCTGGAGAAGAAACCAAGCGCCCATGGAACATAGCACTACTGCGTCCTTTCTATTCCTGAAGTTTGGAAAGAAAAGATTTCGGTAAAAGAGATTGAGTTTGTGCAGCTTACCACCACATTGTTGTTGGCGTCGTGCCACGCGGTGTCAAATTCTTTGACAGCGTGCCGCAACCGGCCAAAGTGCTGGACGGTGCTCCGGGGGCCGGCAGGGTCCGCAACCGACAGCTTGTCCTTCCCCAGGCCGCAGGTCGCAGGAGAAAGATCCGCCTGATTCCACTTATGGGCGTAATCAGCGAGATGCCCCAGTTCCACCCCTCCGCGGGTTAGCTCAGTGATCCGGCCCAGCTGAGCTGAGACCGATTCTCCGGCCACGACGGAGGCGTGGCTGGTGTGTAGCACCAGCGAAGAAGGCGCAGGAGCGGGCCCACCGGTGGAGGCGTTGGAGCCTTGGACGGCGCAGGAGCCCCAGGAGCTTCCTTTGCCGGAGAGGAGCTGGCCGGCCCGGAAGAGTCCGGCACGGCCTTGGAGGGGGAGGAAGCAGTATTCTTCTTCTTTTTTGGGACAGGAGGAACGAGAGGTTCCCCCTGCCCGGCGTCTTCAGCGCCGACGCCGATGTTGCTGGCGCCGGTATCTTGGGTCCTAGGAGGAGAAACAGGTTTCCCCTCCGCGCGGTGCTGTTGAGGTTTTGGGGCCGTGCGCCCCGAACTTGTGCTGCCCCCCAGGGGGAGGCAGAAGGCCTACCGGCACCAGTTGGTACCGGACTTGGTTGAGGAGGAGGCGAGGCCATGGGCCTATCCTCAGAGCTCTCCGGCTTCATGCCTGAGGCACTCTTAGTAATCTTGAGGGCAGGCCTGAAAAGGTAGAAGAGAAAATGATGTTGAGGAAGAGCAACCGGAAAAAGAACCGTGAAGAGAAAGAGATGGAAGCTTACCCAGAGGCAATCGGCATCTTTCGGTGATGCTTGGCGGTAACCTTCTTCCCGCCAACAACTTCCTGCCGGGAGCGCTTGGCAGGAGGAGCATGGCTTGAACCGGCCTCGGTTGCGGGCGCCTTGTTCTTCCGGCCCTCGGAGCCTGCTGAGGGAAGGTCTACAGAAAGAAAAAAATAGCGGATGAGAAAGCGAAGGAGCAAAATACCTCAAGTATAACAACCTCGTCATTCGAACCGGAGTCCTTACCGGGACGAGAGGTGTGGGTGCGACCCATCTGCTGCCTTCCCCTTACGTAGGGATCAGCGTCGGAGTCGTCCTGGAAGATCCGATCCGACGTGTAGGAAGCCGGATGCTCCTGGCCTATCCGACGAAAGTTCTGAAACAAAAACAACACATTAGAACGGAATACACGCGGTGCTATCCGGAGAAGTTTTCCGAAGATCTCAAGGCCTTACTCGCCGCGGAGGAGAATTGCGGCGGCTATAGGGGCCAGCCCATATCTCCCGCTAGAACTTAGCGGATTCTGGCAGATCTGCTTGGCCTTAAGGACCAAGTCGGTAGGGCTAAGCCGATGGGTTGTGATCCTTGTTGGGTCCATGGGCCCCGACATCTCGCTGATCTTGTGGGCGCGCCGCTGGAGGGGCAGCACCCGGCGCGCGAGGAAGACGCGGACCAGATCCTCTGCGCAGAGGTTGGTCTCTTCCCGGTTGATGTCGATGAAGCCGGCGATCCGGATGGACTCTTTGTCATCCCTCGGATTGTGGAGCCAGTTCTTCATGGAGGGCGGCCCGGGAACATATGCCGGAAGATTAATAAAGTCTTCCGGACCGCCGTTCCGGACCTAGAAAAAAGTCCTCTGCCAGGTCCGGACAAAGTCCAGACCGGAGAGTTTGTAGAAGTTGCTTCCGGAGCGGGGAGACAAGATGCAGCCCCCACACCGGACAAAGGGTTTAGGCGGAGGAAGTTCCCTATCTTGGATAGAGTTCTTCCGAAGATTGTAAAAGAAAGAGAAGTTATCTACAGAAGGAGTGATACCGCAGTATGCCTCCATGAAGGCGGTGAAAGAAGAAAGGTAGAAGATGGCATTGCCAGGAAGATGGTGGGGCTGAAGTTCGTAAAAATCTAGAAAGCGCCGGAAGAAGTCTGACGCTGGAAGGCCTAAGCCACGTTCAAAATGAGCGGCGAAGACCACGATTTCACCCGGCTCAGGCTCTGGCTGGCGCTCCTCACCAGGGATCTGGCACCAAACCTCTTCCGGAATCCTCCGGGAGCGGTAGAGCCAATCAATATCCACCTGAGTCACATCGGAGCCCATCCAGGCTCCCCTCGTGTAGGAGTCCAGGTCTACTCCGGCGCCTTGGCTGGAACTGCCGGCTTCCCCTTGGTTACCAGTAGCAGGAACAGAGCTACCGGTAGCAGCCTCACTCTGGGCGAGATCTGCCGTGAGCCCATCGGAGGCTTCATCGTGGCGGCTGCTGCCGGTAGACTCGGAAAGATAGAGATCGATTGACATTTGGTTAAAGATGCCGGATGCTACTCACAAACAACTTTCCCAAGTCCTAGCCTCGTACGAAGATCTACGAAAATGGGGAAAAAGCGAGGAAAAGCGGAGATAAATATCCTAACGCCCCAAGAACTGGAATGCAAAGACAAGCAATAAGAGATTGGGATTTTGAGACCAACCAGAGGTGGTGGAGACGTCGGCGGAGAAGTTTGCCGGAGGTACGACGGGCCTGCAGTTGACGAAGAGGGCCGGCGGTGTAGGCGTGCAAAGGGCGCCTGCGGGAACCCGATGTGGCGGCGGACGAAGGGCTTCAAAGATCCTCGACGCGGCGGAGAGTCGAGGCGCAGCGCGAGGAACCGCTGGACTTCGTCGGAGTAGGACTTCGGCGGAGAACGGCGGCAGCGGAAGCGCAGTGGGCAGGAAGCTCTAAGCGCGAGGGGAAAGAGGGCGAATGCGAGAAGAAGAAGAAGGAGGAACCGCTCCCCCCTTAAATAGGGAGAGCGCGTAGTGGGCCGGAAACCGCTGGGCCGCGGCGGTTCAGTTCATGGGCCGCCACGTGGCACGCGGATACACGCGCGAAAAATAAAAGACACAGGGAAGGCCACACGGATCCGGAACGGCCGCACGGATCCGGTGCGGCGTCATAAATGCTAGCACAGAAGACGAACCGAAGTGACCACTGACACTGTCGCGCGCCAGGCATAGTGCACATGTCACTGATAGGCACGGTACTTGAGATATTCTCGACTTCGTCGAGGAGAGGATTAATGACAAGAGATGCCGGAGAAAACAGACATAGATACACAAGTTCGGCAAGGACGCCGAAGAGTTTGATCCGGATTCCGGAAGGGTTAAACCGGTACCTTGAGAAAGGAAAACCTGGCATGGTCCGTTGGATAGGATCCACCAGACTATACCAGCTTCGGGGACTAATGTTGGGGGGATAACCCCCGGTATGCCAAAGGCATGCCAAACCGGATGGTTTAGGCCATCAAAGTACCGGTTTAAAGTTTGTTCCGGATAGCAGAAGTTGATTCAGAGAATCATACCAGTATCCCAAGGAGGGGATACCGGGACTTGCTAAGAGCGTACCGGAATAACCGGAACAGGCTACACTGTAGCACGTCGGCAGAGACCAGTCAAAGATGCTCTCCAGAGCTAGAAGACAAAGATGAGCGAAGCACTTCAGCTTTAATCGAAGCCATGACGCCAAAGGCAGAGGATGACGTAAAAGGTGCCGGAGGATGTCACGGCTTCTGATTAGAGGCAAACCGGCATCACCGGTAGCCAAAGTAGCTTTGTAAAGTAGTTTGTCTAGTCAAAGATCCCATTAGGGTTTCTGGGGTTCCTTCCCTTGTAAGCCACCCTCTCCCCTGTATAAGGAGAGGGGGCACAGCCCTTCACGGGCACGAGACATTAGGCTACGTTGCATTACTCATCTTGTAGACAGAAACTTGTAAGCACTTGTTAAGAAGAAATAGAGAGATCTTGTGATGTTCTTGTTCTTGTGTTCATCATCTTCTTCCTTCGGCCAAGGCCAAGTTCTTGAGGAATCCATCCGGAAACCTCTCAATCCATAACACAAACCCTCCCCCGAATCCTCTAGCGTCCATTCGGCCCCAAGATAAGCCATCCCGTGGCATCTGTCTGTTCACCACGACGACAGACTCTACACTGTCTTCCTTGTTGTTCAAACACTTTTACCAGAAAATATCTAGACTTTTAGAGAGACCAATCATGCAAACCAAATTTCGATAAGCTCTACAGTAATTCTCCATTAATAGGTGCAAACTACATGATGCAAGAGCTTAAACATGATCTATTTGAGAGCTCAAAACAATTGCCAAGTATCAAATTATTCAATACCATATACCAATTACCACATGAAGCATTTTCTGTTTCCAACCAAATAGCAATGAACGAAGCAGTTTTCAACCTTTGCCATGAACATTAAAAGTAAAGATAAGAACACCAGTGTTCATATGAACAAGCGGAGCGTGTCTTTCTCCCACACAAGGAATGCTAGGATCCGATTTATTCAAACAAAAACAAAAATAAAAACATACAGACACTCCAAGTAAAGCACATAAGATGTGACGGAATAAAAATATAGTTTCACTAGAGGTGACCTGATAAGTTGTCGATGAAGAAGGGGATGCCTTTGGCATCCCCAAGCTTAGATGCTTGAGTCTTCTTGAAGTATGCAGGGATGAACCACGGGGGCATCCCCAAGCTTAGACTTTTCACTCTTCTTGATCATATTGTATCATCCCGCTCTCTTGATCCTTCAAAACTTCCTCCACACCAAACTCAAAACAATCTTATTAGAGGGTTAGTGCATAATCAAAAATTCACATGTTCAGAGGTAACACAATCATTCCTAACACTTCTGGACATTGCAAAAAAGCTATTGAAAGTTAATGGAACAAAGAAATCCACTCAACACAGTAAAAGAGGCAATGTGAAATAAAAGGTAGAATCTGTTAAAACAGAACAGTCCGTAAAGACGAATTTTTACGAGGCACTTAACATGCTCAGATGAAGAAGCTCAAATTGAATGAAAGTTGCGTACATATCTGAGGATTACTCATGATTTTTCGCAGACTTTTCTGAGTTTCCTACACAGAGATCTACTCAAATTCATGACAGCAAGAAATCTGTTTCTGCGCAGAAATCCAAATCTAGTATCAACCTTACTATCAAAGACTTTACTTGGCACAACAATGCAATAAAATAAATATAAGGAGAGGTTGCTACAGTAGTAAAAACTTCCAAGACACAAATATAAAACAAAAATTGCAGAAGTAAAATAATGGGTTGTCTCCCATAAGCGCTTTTCTTTAACGCCTTTCAGCTAGGCGCAGAAAGTGTAAATCAAGTATTATCAAGAGTTGAAGCATTAACATTATTACCAGGGGCTTTGCGCCTCCCCTTCTTACTCTTATTCTTACTCTTTGGTTTAGGGAATATATGACCGCATCCAGGTGTAGAGGTAAAATTTAGAGTGCCTTTCCCCACATCTATGATTGCTCCCACGAGTTTTAGCAGGGATCTTCCAAGTGTGATTTGTCCTGTCCCTACACATTCAATAACGAGATAATCAGTGGATACCATTCTTCCAAGAAAGGTTGTGACCACACCTTCAGCTATTCCATTAGGAATTATAACAGAGTTATCAGTAAGAGTTATTCCTTCTCCTCCTTCAGTAAGTCCCCAAAGTGTCAAAGATTCATAAATACTTTTAGGCATAAGGCAAAACTCAGACATAATATCACAACGGGCATAAAAAGTTTCACAACAAATAGCAACCTTAATAGTAGGCACCCACATTGAAGGTTCAAAGCTTATTGGAACATAATCATAATATTCACGAATCTGGTTGTACCCTTCTTTTAAACAAGATATATTTGTTTCGAGAGTGTTTAATCTATTATGAATGCTAGCAAGAGATGAATCAAAATTATTAGCGGAGCTAGATGATGTAACCAATTTTTTTATGGCATTAAAAGCTTGATCCCCATCACAGTGAAGGAAATCTCCTCCCACTACAACATCCAAGGCATATCTATAGTGAAGAATAAGCCCAAAATAAAAGTTACTAAGAAGCAAACTTAGAGTCATTTTAGGTTCAGTTTTACCATAAGAATCAAAAATTCTAGACCAAGCCTCTTTAAAACTCTCCTCACCCCCTTGTTTAAAAGTAAAGATCAATTCCTCAGGTGACAGAGTAACAACTACAAGACTAGTCATGATAACAAAATAAAGTAAATGCAAGTAACTATTTTTTTGTGTTTTTGATATAAAGAAAGCAAACAAAACAGAAAATAAAATAAAATATAGTAAAGCAAGACAATAAACAAAGTAAAGAGATTGGATGTGGGAGACTCCCCTTGCAGCGTGTCTTCATCTCCCCGGCCACGGCGCCAGAAAACAGTCTTGATGGCGCGTGAAGCACACGTCCGTTGGGAACCCCAAGAGGAAGGTGTGATGCGCACAGCAGTAAGTTTTCCCTCAGAAAGAAACCAAGGTTATCGAACCAGTAGGAGATGAAGGCCACGTGAAGGTTGTTGGTGGAGGAGTGTAGTGCAGTGCAACACCAGGGATTCCGGCGCCAACGTGGAACCTGCACAACACAATCAAAATACTTTGCCCCAACTTAACAGTGAGGTTATCAATCTCACCGGCTTGCTGTAAACAAAGGATTAAACGTATGGTGTGGAGAATGATGTTTGCTTGCAAAGAACAGCAGAGAACAATGATTGCAGTAGATTGTATTTCAGACGTAAAATAATGGACCGGGCACTACTAGAAAAAGGGCAATCAGTGGCGCACCACTTTTACCCATCAGTGGCGCACTAGTGGTGCGCCACTGTTATCACGCCACTGCTAACTCATAGTAGTGGCGCACTAGGGGTGCGCCACTACTAGCCTGGATACCTGTGGCGCACTGACTGGTGCACCATTGACATGTCCTCCAGTGCGCCACTACTACTCCAAAGTGCTGCGCCACTGTTGGTCAGAGGCAGTGCGCCACCACTGTGTAGAAGAGGTGCGCCACTGCTACCGTCTTGCGTGCGCCACTGGTCCAGCGAGGAGGTGCGCCACTGCTGCGTGAGTACGTGCGCCACTGCCCTCTCTAGGACGTGCGCCACTGCTACTTATCCTGGTGCGCCACTGCTAGTCTCGGAGAGGATCACAGGGCAGTGCGCCACTGGATCCAGAGCAGTGCGCCACTGCTACTTAGTGGTAGTGCGCTACAGATGGTCCACTAGTGCGCCACTGCTAAGATTTCAATTTTTTTTTTGTATCTTGGCAGGTATTTATACAGGTTGTATATGACAGTACAATAGCACAATACAGGATATATAACAGCATATAAACAACAGCACAGCTTATCCATACATAGTTCTTCACATTAGCCCCACATGATTCTCAAGCATTCGCATTAGAGAAGAGGTTACAATGCAAGTTATGGTGTTACAAGTCACAAATGAGCTAGTGGTTACACAAGGTCGATCATCTAAACTAGCATCACATAGAAGAGAGCTAGAGTCACTACTAGCACCGTCCCGATGAAAGTGGTCTTCATCCGGTTCCTCCTCCGCTCCGTCCTCTCTCCCGCCAGATAGCGTGCGTATCTGTCTTCGGCCTCCGCTCTAGTGGTGTACCCTTTGTAGCTGTTACCGCTAAAACGGTGAACCTGTCTCCGACACTCCTCCCAGTCGTTGTAGACTCCGGGAACCTTGCCCTTGTACACGACATACCACGTCATATCTGCACATATATGAACAAGCCAAAGAAACATTAGTGCACGCTCATAGATGTTTGCAACGAATAAGAGCAAACTCAAAAACGATCCAAGTAGTATGAACTAAATGGAATGCCTCATACATTGTTGGTCGAAACAAATATGAACATCCCGGGATGGCGTTAGTGAGGCCAGGTAGGATGCACAAGAGATTGATATTTGTGCCATCACACCAGGCTCACTAGCGTCACCCCGGAGTGTAGTGACCACAAAATTTAATCATCGGCCAATGCAATTAAGAAGTGCAAACTCAAATAAGAGACAAGTAGCTAGTATGAACTAAATGGAATGCCTCATACATTGTTGGTCGAAACAAATATGAACATCCCGGGATGGCGTTAGTGAGGCTAGGTAGGATGCACAAGAGATTGATATTTGTGCCATCACACCAGGCTCACTAGCGTCACCCCGGAGTGTAGTGACCACAAAATTTAATCATCGGCCAATGCAATTAAGAAGTGCAAACTCAAATAAGAGACAAGTAGCTAGTATGAACTAAATGGAATGCCTCATACATTGTTGGTCGAAACAAATATGAACATCCCGGGATGGCGTTAGTGAGGCCAGGTAGGATGCACAAGAGATTGATATTTGTGCCATCACACCAGGCTCACTAGCGTCACCCCGGAGTGTAGTGATGTAATATACCAGGTTTAGCGGCAAGAAAAAGAGAGAACACGAGAATGTGCATTGCATTCGTGCATAGAAAATCCGGGGGATTTTCGCGCGTTCATCTAAAACACAAAGTGATCGAGGTTTCTCTTGTGTCGATGGAATTGAGGTATGTCCTCGACACAAGTGCGATAAGTTTCGACATGACCTTTGTTGATTTATTACGTTTTCGAGGGAAATAGATTGAATTCAAATTCAAATATGAATGACATAATTCAAATAAGATTTTGAATTGGAATTTGAATTCTAAACAATTATATAAATACAAAGTAAATATAAGTATAAATAAGAATCAAATATTACAAATAATATTTCACATAAGTATTTCATTTACAACATTTGTTGAATATTACATGTTAGAAAAGAAATAGAAGATTACAAAAGTAATAAAAGGAAAATCCTAAACTAAATCTTCATCTTCGAAATATCTCCCAAATCTTCTTATTCTTCTCCTGCAAAAGAAAAATAAAGCAAAAACAAAGAAGAAATAACATTGGGTTAATGTTAAAATATTTGTCTCCATACTTGGGAGACATTTTTAATATCGGAGACTAGCTAATGAGAATTAGGAACTTGTCCTAGTCCTCAAATGGTGATTAGAGGGATTTATTCAGATTTAGGCAACATTTGGATCAGCTAAGTATGTTTTGGGTCAATCTGGATCAATTTGATCATAAGGCAACAGTCAACAAGTAGGCATCAGGAACAAGTGGAAGCAGCTGATCCACATCAGAGAATGGTAAGGTAACCATAATATAATTTTATTCATTCTTAGGCAACAAGGCACCAATGTGCATATCCCTCTAATCTAGCTAGAATCCTTCAAAAGCCACATAGTTGAGTAAATGAATCATGATTGACATGGAAAAGTCAATATGATCCGAATACAATTATCCTCAAGCCACATATTAATTAAGCAAGGTCTAATTAAATCATAGACACTTGGTCCATTAGACAATTATTGAGCTCACATGTTACTAGATCAGTAAACAAAGGGAAACTGACAGCCAAGGAGAGATATTTCCATGGATAAGGCAGGAGTAGATGATTGCAATAGAAGAAAAGTAACCAACATTGAAACTTGTACTATCAGGTGATGTCACCCCAAGCAGCTTACTCAACACATGCAAACTGTGTGTTTTCACCCTCACAGCAAATAGCCAGCACTATATAAACAACACAGCCACAGCTAGCCAAACCATTTGGCTCAGCCTTTACCAAAGCAGTGTAACAGCAACACCAACATTTTTGATCACACACACTTTAGCCAAATAAATCAGTAGTTGATCCAGCCAAATCCATCTCATAGCAGCAGCAGATCTAGCAGAATACATGCAGATCAACTAGAGCCCAAGATCAACAAATAGATCATATGAAGCAGATCAAGAAGCAAGGAGGAGAAGGCATGCTACAAGAAGCAGTATATCTCAGTAGCCAGAAGAACCAGCTAACAAGCTACAGAGTGCATCAGGTAGAAACCAATAATAGGATAAGTAGATCAGGTAGCATCTGTTCTTAGCTTTCGCATGATCATGGGGAGAAAAAGAAGGGTAACCTGCGAAGTAAGTAAATCCAATCACCCTTCCACTAGATTTTTATCTAGGAGGATTGGAAGGATTTATTTCTCTCAGTCTAGCATAGTGTTGCTATGCTAAATCATCCTAGAGAATTAAAAAGCCACATAAATAGCATCTGTTCTTATTAAGATTGTGCCTCAGCCTTTGCATCATCGGCAAGGCTACAAGATCAAGTATATAATCTGTTCTTATCAGTTTATATTTAGAACCAGAGAAGCCATCTATGAGGGCAGCTAGATTCAAAAATACAAGCCAGCCATCAAGTAAATAATCAAGCACAAGTATCTGTTTATATCAAGCATACATCATATAGTAAATATATGCCTGGGTGAAGGAATCATCCACACAGGGGCATCATCAATATATAGCAACTGGTAGAGCAGTCAATCAACTTGATACATGAAAGTACTTGGGGTCCAGGAAATCATCCTAGGCCAACCAAGCAGTACCATAGCAGCAATCAGGGGCTAGAAGCATACAAGCTCACCCAACAAGCCACCATAAATAAGCATACTGGCTCACAAAGCAAGTCATTCAGTAAAACTATACAGTTGTAAGCCACAATGTGTATCTTGTTATCTATGCACCCATAGGAAATAAACAGAGCACATACTATCAAGCCATAGCTTGTACAAATATAATCAGACTATACTGAATTATTCAGTCAATAGTTTAGTTATATTCAGCCTAGTCAGTATAACCACATTGCAAACAACTGACATGTCAAGGAGGACCAAATTATCCAAAGGGAGGCACCATACATAGCACTAGTAAGAGATCAATTGCATCAGGGCAAGAGCACCATCTGAATCAACGTAATACAGTAGCTAGGCCACAAGATCACACGAGTATAGTCCACCAGCACATGATCATAGGCAGAGTCGAGAGGGAGTTTAGCTCACATTGCAATTGCAGCAGTAGAAGCAGTCGACGCCGGGGTTGCGTCGGCGACGCCGTCCTGCCGGCGTCGAGGTCGAGGATGCCGTGAGGACAGCGACAGCACCACCAGTACACCGACACCGAGGTTGCGTCTATGGCGCCGTCCATCGAGGTCGAGGTCGAGTCATCCACCAGTACAGCAGCACCGCAACACACCACCAGGACACCACCACGTGAGGAACCAGAGCAGCCGGGTAGGGCCGAGCTGAGCTGGGGCTCGTGGCGCTCCAAGAGGAGGTCCTGTTTGCCAGAGTGAGCAGCCGGAGGCGCCGGAGGCGGTAGCGGCCGGCGATGACCAGACAGGCATGAGGCAGAGCTAGGGTTTCGGGGTCGAGGCGACCGCTAGAGACAACAACGGGCAAATCAACCTAGGGGAGGTGGTAGAGTTCGTCGAGGAGAGCAAAAGCCCCATCACACCGGTGCCTGGGTTGGCCAGGAGCGGCCGGGGGCGAGCGGCGCCGCCGCGGGGGCGTGGTGGTCGCGAGAGAGAAGAAAGGTGAGGGCCGTGACCGTGTGCGTGAGTGAGAGAGAGGGTGAGGTAGAGAGTGGGGGTTGGGTTGGGTTAGACCCAACCGACCCGGGCCAGGTTTGGGCCAAATCCATTGGGCCAACCCAATAAACCATTTGGGCTATTTTATTTTGTTTTAGAAAAGAAAGACCTTTTTAAACATTTAAGAAGATCACAAGAAAAACTATAAATAGAATTGAGTATCATAAAATGACCTCTATAAATAAAATAGAAAACAAATACTTAAATTTTAAAAGAACAACAATACGAAATTTCCTCTAAAATTTTAGAAGACCAAATTTTAAATTTTAAACTATTAAAACCTAAAAACTAAGTAGATAAATTCTTGTTTCAATTCTTCACATGAAGAAAACATTAAATATTACTTCACCTTAAGATGCCATATAAAACAACAAATATTTCTTGATGATTATGTTTAATCATATGAAAATCCTAATTGATAAATACTTCAACTATTAATTAAAGTCCTAAACCCTAATAGTATTTATCATATTTTATTAAGTCTTTTTAAAAGTAATGTAATGTTAAACTCATTATTGTTTCTATTTCAAAGTTATTAATGATTTCAAATCTATTACCAATTCTTATTTTAAGAATTGTAACACAAATTAAAAACCTAGTTCTATTATAAGTAAGAACTTTGGTCCCATTATTTTATGTGATCATTCCATATTAGAACCAACTCTAAAATCCTAGTTGTTTATCTCATATAATTATCTGAATTTCACCTATACTCATAGAACCCTAATTAACAACAAATGAACCCATGTTTGTGATCTACTAAAATAAAACCACATGTGATCATTATTTCATGTTTTTGTTTTCTAATTAAACCTATATGATCCACTAGTGTCACTTAGGAGCAAACCCTAGCTTGATAATATATTAGCACCATTGATCATCAATCATAAATACCACACTATTGGAATCATCCTAAACCATCAAATCCTAGAAGAACCATGGAGATCAATCCTAGTACCAATATCTTGTGTAGTAATACACATCACATGCTCCTATTCCACTGAACCCTATTCAGGAAGAGATAAACCATCTAATTTAGAAGCTATTAAGCATTACTTAGTGAAACAAATGTGAAGCCATAGTAAACCCTAACTTATAGCAACACTTTGACCATCATTCTTTGATATGATACCCATAATCAACCATAGTAATAAATTGTTAATACTTGCTATGTATAGACCAATTCTATTTAACAATCCAACTAGTTCCTATTAGAGAACTAAATGAATCTAATAAGTAAATCCTAGAAGCCATAGCCCTAATTATAGTAGTTCTTGTTCTTATTTAACCTGTTCTTCAAAAGTTATTCTTTTGAAGTACAAATGTCAATCAAACCTTAGAAGCCCTAATCCTTCTTTGAAATACTCATTAATTCTTAATTAACATGTTCTTCAAAAGTTATTCTTTTGAAGTATAGTATAAGTAATCATCAATCATGTTCTGCAGAACTTAAAATTGACAACTGATCTTACATATTATTCCACCACTATTATTTATGTGTATGATTATTATGATGTCTTATATTACTTGGTTATGATGCTAATATAACCAAACCCTAATAAGAACCTTGTTTGAGAACCATTCTAAAAGTGCAACCAACCCTAAAGAAATCTTTACAAATCATACATCCTAAATCTTCGAGGTTAGGTTACGCTCGGGACGATTGCATCTCATACTATGCATTATAGCATCTTTGCCAGTTCTTTAAACATTGTCCTTACCGGACGATGATGGTATTTCAGCATTTGGAGTTCTCACGTATCGAAGCTTTTGCCTGCATCATCTTGCAGTCAAGAAAGGCAAGTTCATCGCTTGCTCATGTTATCTGATTATTTGTATCAAACTATGTGCAAAGTACTATACTTATCACTCATGCATTGAAAAGCAAAGTATTATTTTACAATTATGAATATGACTATGTGGTGGGCAATGGAACCATGGTATGTGTTGATATGGTGGAGGTTCCATTGCATGGGTTATATCACCCTAGGATTAATTACCAATGCCGTCCAGTGATTCTAGCGCCGTACATATCGCGTTGACCATAAGATCTATAATGGCTCTGGGGAAGTCAGCTGTATCTTTTCCCTTCTACACGCCAACGGATTGGTAGAGCCGGTGGGTGTTGGAGGCACTGCCGCAATAGGTTGGTATGTCCTTTTAAATCCCCATCCATTAGTGATGTTAAGGTCTACCATCTATGATGGATTGTCCGGAGTACACCGTGAGTAAAGCCGTATTATCGGGGGAAGTCTACTGGGGGTGTACGGTTGGACAAAAGGGTGGGTTTGCAGGGTCCCGGAGAAGGCAGTGATTGGCTTGGATCTTACACCTGGCCCCACACCAAGGAAGTGTGGACGAGCATGCATCTCGGATAGGTATCAAGGATAAGGTCTCTTATGGGAAAAGTAACGCACCTCTGCAGAGGATACTGAATTGTGACTGTCACTCCCTGTTCCGGGAAGGGAACTGCGAACGCGGCAGGAAAGGAACTCCACGAAGTTCTGTTCAACCTGTGAAGACTGACGGGCATAGTTTTCATAATAAAAGCAACCTTTTGAAGAAGTGTTTATGAAAACTTGCATTGGCCTATGACTTTCTGGTCTATGGCTGTAGCTAGTGCATGATACACATATTTCCTAATAGAACTTGCTGAGTACGCTCGTACTCATTCTATCCCATTTGAACCCCCTTCTTAGATGGAAGCACCGAAGGAGAAACTACCGTGGAACTCTAAGACAAAGGAGTCAACTGCAACAAGATGAAGAATCCAAACAATGAAGTCAATGGAGTCAACTTCTGCATCAGCTATTATGGAAACCTAGACTAGTAATAGAAGGGAACTTTTCCCTAATCCTAGCACCTAAGTATCTAGAATTCTATAGCAAGCCAAGTAGCTCTTAAACTTGAGTTAGCAATAAGATAGACTACGAGTTGTTCTTCTGGAGCTTTATTTGAAGTTTTACCTCACTGTAAAGTAGGAGGCTGTGTGGATCTTATGTAAACAGTTCGTGTATACTTCTATAGACATACCTTGGACTCGCATATGTTTCTGTTGTACCACTCTGAGAGATGTAATATGAGTGGAACGGTGTTTCACTTGTGTTATGTCAACGACTTGTGTACTACACCATGCAGTGGTACGCTGGGTCATCACAAGTGACCACAAAATTTAATCATCGGCCAATGCAATTAAGAAGTGCAAACTCAAATAAGAGACAAGTAGCTAGTATGAACTAAATGGAATGCCTCATACATTGTTGGTCCAAACAAATATGAACATCCCGGGATGGTGTCAGCGAGGCCAGGTAGGATGCACAAGAGATTGATATTTGTGTCATCGCACTGTGCTCGTCAAGGCGTCACCCCGGAGTGTACAGTTGACCAAACATTTCGTACACACATCATGGAAAACAGCCAATTCGTACACACATCATGGACATAACATGATCATACCTAACATCGTAGCTTCATACAATTTAAGATAGAATTCAAACAACACGAAGCAACGAAGATAGAGTTGACAACACTCTAAGTTCTAACTATCGGTGTCCGAGCCGGATTAGCCGGTGTGGTAGTGCACACGGCAGGCGGTGTCGTCGAACACCTTGACGATCATCTCGCCGTCCCCCTCGTACAGGAAGGTGAGCTGGCAGCCGGGCTCGAGGTGGAGGTCACGGGCGAACTTGTCCCACCCCGTGTGCAGGTACATCTTGCCCTGCCCGTCGAACAGGACCTCCACGGACCAGCGGCAGAAGTTGCAGCTAGCCTCCCGTAGCTGCAAGTGCGCCGGCTCGACACCGTCGACGAACTCGGCGAACTTGTCCGGTAGCCTCTTGATGCCGAGTGGGTCATCGTCGATGCGGAGGAGGATCTCGAAGTAGCGTTCCTCATGCGAAGACGAGGAGGATGCAGGTGACGGTGACCGTGGGGCCCTTGCTGCTCCACCGCGGCGGCCCCTTCCCCGGCCCCGGGGGCGCCTAGGACCGTGGCCTCGACCGCCTCGCCGGCCACCGGGACCGACCATCCTACATGTTTACATTTTTGAACCATATTACGATCCATTCCACTAACAAATATGAGTTACTCCATCACAGACGTAAGCTCTGCTCATTTTTGCCTCACCTAGTCACCTCATGCTAATTGTAGTCACCTTTTGTTCTTCTGGAGTTGACATGCATTTGGCACACATTTGACAACCAACATAGCTAATCTACAGATATAATAAAGGAACAAAAAGATGCACTTTAATGCTTTCTCAAGCACTGCATTAACCATTTGATAGTGAGGCTGTGCAAGAATACAAGGTAACCTATTACTATGTTTGTTTCTTCAACCTAATCTGTTTCGGCACAATGTAGCATGCACTGCTGAGCGAGACGGTATTTTTTTCTTTTTCACAGTTTTTTTTCTTCCGAGACATTTCAGTCCCTTATATCTACTGGATGGCTTTGTTCACTGCCTTTTTTTACTAGGTTATCTGTACACATTGAATGCTTCTACTCTCAGCAAGCAGTGGGAATCTGCAAGTTTTAAATTATTGCACTAATGTTGATAGTTAGTTATATTATCACAAGGAAAAATAGTATGAGTGTGAAAAAACAGTAGCACTAGGTTATCACTAATGTAATAGAAGTTCCAGTAGCACTTTCAGTTCTACAATGTCTGGAGACTTAGAATTGGCTGTTTTGAGTACATGAGATGCCAAATGTGTCAACTGTCAAGTGTACCCCGCAGCAATAAACAGTATTCTCATTGGCCACAAATTGACATGTATTATGTATCATTTTCAACTTTCCAGGGGTGCTAAGTTAGTGTTTACACCTAGGGCTGAAAATTAGCTAACAATTGATGGTTTTAGTTCAAGAAGGAGATTTAACATCCTAACCTATATATTTTACTAGCCATCTATATTTACTAGTAGACACTGTCACTGCTAAATATAAAAGAAAAAGAAAAAGAAAGGCTGAAAACTAACATGGTAGCTAGGATTAATTTCAATAATGTGCAAAAAAACAAATGTGCAAAAAAGAACTACTGCAAGGACAAGCTACATTTGCAACAAAAAAATCCAATGAACTACAGAGAACCACCTTTGCACCTGGATATAAGCATAAGCATTTACAGTAGCTTGTTTGGGGTAGTTTTTTTTAACATCATATGATCATAGCTATGATCAAAGCCTATCTAAATCACTACACAAATACCTGCAGTACCAAATCATGCTAAGCATATTGTGAGATAGATTTTTCCCTCAGATTGGCATAGAGATGCCATGCAAATTCATCACAGAGAATTTTAAAGACCACCACAAGTATCTGTTCTTAGCAAATGTATGGATCAAAGCCACTACCTTGGAAGGATGCGCGGCGTCGGTCCTCTGCTGCTCCTCTGCTGCTCCGGCTCCGCGGCGTCGGTCCTCTGCTGCTCCTCCTGCTCCGGCTCCGCGGCGTGGCGAGGGCGTGGCGGCGTGCTGCTCCTGCTCCGGGCGTGGCGTCGAGGGCGTGGCGGCGTGCTGCTCCTGCTCCGGGCGCGGCGAGTACTGCGGGGGCGCGGCGGTGAGGGCTCGAGGCAGAGGATCTGCGTGGCGTTGCTGCAGATGAGAATCGAGGGGGGAGGCGACCGCCGGCGGGAAGGTGAATCGAGGGGGACGTACCTGCGCGGTGGGATCTGGTGCAGGGCGCAGGGCGTCGCCGGCGGAGAGGAAGAAGGGGAGGGGTGGTAGCGCAAGGCATCGCCAGCGGAGAGGAAGAAGAGGGACAGCGACGTCGCTCAGGGGAAGAAGAGGGACGGTGGCGTCGCTCAGAGGAAGAAGAGGGACGACGGCGTCGCTTAGGGGAAGAAGGGGATCTGGTCGGGACGGGGAAGAGAAGGGGATTTTTCTCTAAGTCCCCGACTCCCCTTAGCAATGGCGCACCTCTAGGGGTGCGCCACTATGTGGCTTAGCAATAGCGCACCTCTAGGGGTGCGCCACTGCGTCTTTAGGTTTAGGTCAAAAGGCTGTCGCGTGCGGATTTGACATATCCCGAACCGTAACGCACTGGCCGCCAAGGTTCGAACCCTGGCGGCCCCATTTTTTTCCTTTTCTTTTTAAATTGATTTAACACTATCATAAACATCCAAAATAGCACAATACACCAAAATAAAAGGCATAAATAATTATAATTATGTAGAATATTTAAAATACTATAGAATCTAGAAAATATCCAAAAATATGAATTATATGTCTATTTTGATCAGTACAATGTGTAGATTAACAATATGACATCCATTATTCATACAAGAAAATGATACATAATTATCTTTTCACAATCTTCTTGCCCTTTTTTCTCGCGGTTGAATAATTTAGCCCCGGAACTCCTAGACTTCTTCTCTTGAATGGACGGCCTTTAGGTAGGGTGGTCCTGCTTCTTCTTGTTGTGTATGGTTCTTCATCATCGTCGTCGTCATCTTCCATCTTCGGATCGCCGTACTGGTCAAAGTCTAGCTCGTTGGCGGCTCCATCCATTCCGATGATGCTCCTTTTGCCTCTCCTCACGACAACACGGCTGGGCTTTTGCGGGTCGGTAATGAAGAAGCATTGGTCCACTTGGGAAGCTAGTACCCATGGCTCATATTTCGCGGTGACCTTTGCACCCGCTGTCTTGGATTTGGCTTCGGGTATAACCATGGTGGTGAAATGTCGGTCTTCTTTTACGATGTTCTTGGCCCACCTGACACGGAACATCGGCACATTCTCTCCGGCGTAGCTCAGCTCCCAGATCTCCTTGATCTTTCTGTAGTATCTCTGCTTGATGTCACCGGTGTAGGACTCCATCGTTACCCCGGAATTCTGATAATCGCTCTTCATGTCCTTTTCCTCGGTGTTGAATGTGTAGCCGTTGATATCGTACGCCTGAAATGTCATCACGTTGTGTTCGGCGCCCTGTGACAAGGCGAAGATGAGTTTTTCTTCCGCAGAAGAATCCTCGTCTATAGGGTACGTCAGCATCTTGTCCTTGAACCACCGCGTGAAGGTTGAGTTGTGCTCTTTGATTATATCTCTGTCCGTCCTCTGTTGGCCCTGATCATTGTACGTCGTGCCAATGAAGGTTTTGTGCTCTACCACCCAAGGATCGACCACGTCTATGTGTTGTAGCGCGACTAGGTTTGCTCTTTCAAAGTCGGCGATTCGACCCTTGAAGTCGACATGCATTTCGCGGCTACCCTCGCGGTGACCCCATCCAGCGAGCTTCCCGAGGTGCCTGTTTACGGGCAGACCGACGGGATTCTCGATTTCTAGATAACTCGTGCAGAAGGAGATGCACTCTTCGGTCAGAAAGCCCTTGGCTATGCTTCCGTCTGGACGTGCCCTGTTGCGAACGTACCCTTTGATGACACCATTCATCCTTTCGAACGGCATCATGCTGTGCAGGAACGTCGGCCCCAGTTGGATGATATCCTCCACGATATGTACCAGCAGATGCACCATAACGTCGAAGAATGCGGGCGGGAAGTACATCTCAAGCTCGCACAGTATCACCATGATCTCTTCCTGTAGCCTTCTAAGTTGCCTCACGCCAACAGACTTCCGAGAGATGACGTCGAAAAAGTTGCATAGGCCAAAAAGCATTTCACGGACGTGCGCGTCCATGATCCCACGGATTGCAACCGGAAGTATCTGCGTCATCAGCACGTGACAGTCGTGAGACTTCATCCCGCTGAACCTCTGCTTCGCTTTGTCTAGGTACCTGCTTATCTTCCCCGCGTAACCGTAAGGAAGTTTTACTCCTAGGAGACAGTCGAAAAACTGCTCGATCTCCTTCTGACTTAGAGTGAAGCACGCGGGGGGGGGGGCAGTAATATTCGATCTTTTTGGCCTTTTTGCCCTTGCGACGACTTTGCGTGTCCTCCGCCTCATCATCGTCATCGTCATCATCATCATCATCATCATCATCATTAGGGCGTCCCGCGTGAAGCTCCTCCCTGATCCCAATTGATTGCAAGTCGTACCTTGCTTTCGGCCCATCTTTGGTCTTCTCTGGCATGTTGAGGAGGGTACCAAGCAGACTCTCGCACACGTTCTTCGTGATGTGCATGACATCAAGGCTGTGAGGCACACGGAGGATCTTCCAGTACGGCAAGTCCCAGAAAACAGACCTCGTCTTCCATACCTTAAGCAGCGGCTCCGGCGCCTTTCGCTTCTTTCCCGGCGGTGGGCACTCTTTCCAATTTTTCAATAGCTCGTCTATTTGCTCGCCGCTTCTCGTACGTGGCCGTCTTCGTGGTTCGTCTTGACCATCGAACAGATCCTTGCGTTTCCTCCATGGGTCGTCCTCGCGAAGCCACCTTCGATGTCCCATGAACACCGTTTTCGAGGACCCAGGATCTCTATCTAGCTGGCGGTACGTTGTGTCGTCCATGCACCTGACGCATGCATTGAATCCGTGGACCACCTGCCCCGCGACATATCCGTAACCGAGAAAGTCGTGCACCGTCGTGAGCAACGCGGCTCTCATAGGGAAATATTCTTCTGCGGCGGCGTCCCACGTGTTGGCAGGCGCGTCCCATAGCGTGGCTAGCTCCTCTTTCAGAAGCCCCATATACAGATTGATGTCGTTCCCTGGTTGTTTCGTCCCTTCAATTAGCATACTCATTTGAATGTACTTCCTCTTCATGCACAACCAAGGGGGGAGGTTGTACATCCACTCAAACACGGGCCAGGTGCTATGCGTGCTGCTCTGGCTGCCAAACGGATTGACTCCATCGGTGCTCGCGCCCAGCCTTATGTTCCTAGGATCGTCCCCAAATTCTGGGTACTCGAGGTTCAACGCATTCCACTGGCTAGCATCCGAAGGGTGTCTCAACATCCTGTCCTTTTTCTTTTTCTTCGGATCATCTGCGTCATCTTCTCCCTTCCTCATCTCCGCGTGCCAGCGCATTAGCTTTGCTTGCTTAGGATCCGCGAAATACCGCTGCAGACGAGGAGTGATCGGAAAGTACCACACCACCTTCCGAGGAGCTTTCTTCCCCTTCTTGTACCGACTGACGCCGCACACCGGACATATGGTACACTCCGCGTGCTTGTTCCGATAAATGATGCAATCGTTCAAGCACACATGGTATTTCACATGCGATAAATCCAGAGGACACACGATTTTCTTGGCCTCCTCGATACTAGTCGGACACGTGTTACCTTTGGGAAGACGTTCCTGCCAGAATAACATGTTGTCTTTGAAGGATGTGTCCGTCATTCTGTGCTTTACCTTCATCTCCAGAGCCATGAGCGTTACTTTCAGGCGGGTATCCTCCGGCCTGCATCCTTCATACAATGGAGTAACCGCGTCTACCTCCAGTTGATCCATCTTGGCTTTCTCTCGGGCGGCAGCTCTTGCGTTACTCGTCTGCTTGAGAAGCAGCTCTTGAAGATAAGGGTCCTGCACCCAGTCCATCGACGATGGTCCATCGTCTTCATCTTCATGATCGTCATGATGACCTCCATCTTGATCTTCCTCATCATCAGGTCCAGGATCTCCTACATTGTGATCATGATCATCTCCGGGATCTTCTACATCCTGATCATGTCCGAGATCTTCTACATCCTGATCACCTCCTTCCTTATTTGTTGTTGAAATCCCATGGACAAATTCATAATCATCTTCGTCGCCTTCCCACCGATAGCCATCCATGAAACCACGCATGAGAAGGTGGTCCCGCACCATATCGGCTTTAGGGTCCATAAGGCTCGTCAGCTTGCATCTTCGACACGGACATCTTATCTCCTTTTGGTTATTTCTAATCATCTCGGCTGTTGCGGCTTTCAAAAACCTAGCCACAACGCCTTCGCTCATCATGCGGACCATGGTCGCCTGCGGGTATAGAGAAAATGGATATCTTAGCATACCAAAAGAAAATTTTGGCATGACCTTCCCTAAAAATAGGACATATGTATATGCGTAGTATGCCCAACATTCGCCGAAACGGAAATGAATCAATGTTTCGGCAAAATATTGGCAACTCCATCGCATTTCAAATCCCTGCAAACAAAAACACATGCAACACATGTGTGGAGGCTTCGCATATACAACACATGTGGATCCGGAGGCTTCACATACAACACACATGCACGTGACGCTTTTCGCGCATGCGCACAACACACATGATCATCGAGCTTCGCACATAACATATGTGCACACACACGTGTACGTGACGTGTGTGCAAGACGATCATATCGGAACCGGTCACACACAAAGCATAAAACCAACAAAGTTACCGATACGGCGAGACCTAGAGTGTTGGATGAGGTAAAAAGTTGAGATTGAGTAGGGTATTGAGCTAAGAAAGCTTCATCATTACTTACCTATGAAGAAAATTAAGTTTACCAACTTAATTTTGGTGAATGAAGAGGTGAAAATGAGGTGGGAAGGAGGGGAAACACGACCAGATCCAGATTTGGTGGGAGGTGGTGGTGGAAGAGTGTTTGGGGAAAGTGGGTGGCACATGTGAGTGGAGGGGTTAAAAGCAGGAAAATGGTCCCAGGTTAGCAGTGGCGCACCACCGAGCCGTGCGCCACTGCTAGGGTGACATAGCAATGGCGCACTGCTAGGTGGTGCGCCACTGCTAAGCCTCTCATCTCTAAATGGGCTCTGGCCACCCCATAGCAGTGGCGCACATAACCACATGCGCCATAGGTAACCTATGTAGCAGTGGCGCACCACCTAAGTGCGCCATTGCTAAGCCTATCATCTCTAAACGGGCTCTGGACACGTCCTAGCAGTGGCGCACCTCACCAACGTGCGCCATAGGTAAGGAATGTAGCAGTGGCGCACCACAGAGACGTGCGCCACAACTAGTTTGGGGGAGGAGCTGGACTCCTGTCACCACTTACTTATGGCGCACCACAATCATGGTGCGCCACTACTACTTTTGTAACAGTGGCCCACCATTTTGTGGTGCGCCACTGCTAAGTAGTAGTGGCGCACGGCAGTCATGGTGCGCCACTGCTGGCAGTCTTACGGCTAGGCCTTTTCCTAGTAGTGGGGGTCCACAGTTCACTAGTGGTGTCTCTCCAATTAGAAATAGCATGTTGTGTGAACAAATTACAGTTGGGCAATTGACAAATAGAGAGGGCATAACAATGCACATACATATCATGATGACTAATATGAGATTTACTTAGGGCATTACGACAAAGAACATAGACCGCTATCCAGCATGCATCTATGCCTAAAAAGTCCACCTTCGGGTTAGCATCCGCACCCCTTCCAGTATTAAGTTGCAAACAACAGACAATTGCATTAAGTACGGTGCGTAATGTAAACAATACAAATATCCTTAGACAAAGCATTGTTGTTTTATACCTAGTGGCAACAGCACATCCACAACCTTAGAACTTTCTATCACTGTCCCAGATTCAATGGAGGCATGAACCCACTATCGAGCATAAATACTCCCTCTTGGAGTCACACGTATCAACTTGGCCAGAGCCTCTACTACCAACGGAGAGCATGCAAGATCATAAACAACACATATATGATAGATTGATAATCAACTTGACATAGTATTCCATATTCATCGGATCCCAACAAACACAACATGTAGCATTACAAATAGATGATCTTGATCATGATAGGCAGCTCACAAGATCTAAACATGATAGCACAAGAGGAGAAGACAACCATCTAGCTACTGCTATGGACCCATAGTCCAAGGATGAACTACTCACACATCAGTCCGGAGGCGGGCATGGTGATGTAGAGCCCTCCGGTGATGATTCCCCTCTCTGGCAGGGTGCCGGAGGTGATCTTAAGAATCCCCCGAGATGGGATTGACGGCGGCGGCGTCTCTGGAACTTTTCTCGTATCGTGGCTCTCAGTAATAGGGTTTTCGCGACGGAGAGAATATATAGGCGAAGGGGCAGAGTCGGGAGAGGCACGAGGGGCCCACACCCTAGGGCGGCGCGGGCCACCCCTTGGCCACGCCGCCAGGTGGTGTGGCCGCCTTGTGGCCCCACTCTGTATCTCCTTCGGTCTTCTGGAAAGCTCTATGGAAAATAAGACCCTGGTCTTTTGTTTCGTCCAATTCCGAGAATATTTTCTGTGTAAGATTTCTGAAACCAAAAACAGCAGAAAACAGGAACTGGCGCTTCGGCATCTTGTTAATAGGTTAGTGACGGAAAATGCATAATAATGATATAAAGTGTATATAAAACATGCGAGTATTGTCATAAAACTAGCATCGAACATAAGAAATTATAGATACGTTTGAGACGTATATATCATCTCTAAATATGAAATATATCAGTGAATAACAGTTAATTATGATATAAAATAGTGATGCAATTTGGATGTATCAACTCCCCCAATCTTAGACCTCGCTTGTCCCCAAGCGAAAACTTAACTCAGTAAACCAGACCACGGGTTTATGGAGTGAAGTGTCGATAAACAAAATATGGACAAGAATCATCACACTTACCAATACACAAGTCATTATAGACAGTAACTTCCACTTATATAACTTAGCTTGCAATGAGTAAGGGAGTCACTAATAGAGGTGCACATAGAAAATTATAATTGGTGATGGCAAACTTTTGTTTTCGGGCAGAGAACCATTAACAGATTGTACTTATCTTTCGAGCAAAGTCTTTATATTAGGGCTTATGTTGCAGAAATCACATGCTTGATCATTACAGTCTCTTTACAGTCATTGATAACTTCCAAAGTTATATTCATTCAGATAAAAGCATTGTGCTTCACAAGGAATGGTAAAAGACATCATTGAATAAATCAACACACATAAATGGTTGGATCACAACAACTCAAATGCTTGCTTGAGATAGAGGGGAATAGGTTTACTAACTCAACATAAAAGTAAAAGATAGGCTCTTTGCAGAGGGAAGCAAGGATCACTCATGTGCTGGAGCCTTTTGTTTTAAATGAATCAGAGGAATGAAAATGTAATTTTGAGAGTGTATGTCTGTGTCAACGAATGGTATTGAATGACCTCTTATCCTCCCATGCATGTTAAATGGCTTCAAGAGTGGCTCCCTTGGAGAGAACAATAAAGTTCCTCTTCTCCTTTGTTAAACAAGCCCATAATGTTAGGAGATTTTTTATTATTTTTTTATTTTATATTTTAGTGGGCCGAGCACCTTGACAAGGTATTAACTTTTCAATGCCTACGAGTTGTAGACTAGAGTTTCACGGAAAGTAGAGGGCAAATAGATCTTGAAGGTTTCAGCCGAAAAGGTGTTCGACTATGAAAAACTAGGGTTTGTGTTGACAATGATTCGATCATTTCTTTCTCCCTCGGCTCCCCTTTATATAGGAGGTGGAGCCAAGGCTTTCGTATCGTACGAGTTTACAATGTTCGGAAGGTTTACACGAGTCCTTCTCGTATTACATCAAGACTTCCTAATATATCTATTTTCCATATCAATGCTTATTGGGCTTCCGAGCTTCATAGACTTCGGGTTGTGGGCCTTTAGTTATCCCCGGATACCTTATTCGACAGGCCCATCTAGGATGCCGATGTCAGTAGCCCCCGAGATTTTGCTTGAATTGTAGAGTCAAGTAAAATCTCCATTGTAAAAACAATCCGTAAGTTCTATGAATCTTTGTAATATTTTTGCTCGAAGTATTTATATCTTGTAAGGGATAATGGTAGATGGGGCTGGTTCATCTGACGGATCAGGTACCAGTTAACTGCTCTTGTGGCAATCCTGCAAAAACCTACTTCAAGGTCAAGTCCCTGGACTCGACCTTGGGACACTGGTTTAATTCGACATGTGCCGCTTAAGGTCTTACCATATGCCGAATTACAGTTGAATTTTATCGAGTACCTAACATGTCCGTTAGGATTTTTCTTCGCCCCTGTTGACATGGATAAAGTAGTAGAGCGCATTTGGGTGCGATACCACGCCGCACATGATGGATCCTAGGGACTTACCTTCGTGAAAGATTACGGCATTCAGAAATTTTACCACGGTGGACACATTCTGAGAATATATTGTCGAGTGCCTTTTCCGGCTATGGGAATGGCATATTTATTCGAGTCATATGATGACATAATATCTTGTCCTCTCGATGGGAGTATATTTCGAGTTATATATAACTCGAAAATGTGATGATCTCATATTTCATCGGGTGCGCGACCAGCGCTCCCGATGGGAGTAGCCCCCGAGGCTACGGCCAAGTACTTGTACTTGGTCGTAGGCTCAACTTGTATTGCCTTCTTGCTATTTTTTACCTTCCTTTTATCTTCTTTTTTTTTAACTTAACTTGCCGCTGCTCCTTCTCTTTTTCTTCAATTTCATCGGGTGCGCGACCAACGCTCCCGATGGGAGTAGCCCCCGAGGCTACAACCAAGTGTTTGCACTTGGTTGTAGGCTCAGCCTTTGCTATTTTTCACCAGCTCTATCTTTTTCTTTGCTACCTGGTTCTCTTATCAGAAGTATGAACAATACTTCTGATAAGAGTAGCCCCCGAGAATATGAGCAAATGCTTGTATTTGATTATGGGCTCCCAAAGTTTATCTGTCGGAACACTCGAGATTTTCCTGTCGCTATATTTGATAGAAGCACTCGAAGTTTTCTTTGGAGTGACATCAGTGCTGACAATAGCCACGATTGCTTCCTTGGGAAACCATGGCTCCTGTAACTTCGCTAAGACGAGGGCCAAAGATTCTGCACCATTGACATGTTGCGCAAGTGGGGGACACACGTCCTCCATAATTTCTGGCACGCGCGGTAACTTCTGTCCTGTAACTTCTAGCTGAAAAGACCATTTTGCCCTTATGGACACGCGTAGGGCTAAAAATGCATCTCTTTTTTATCCAACGGCGCGATGGATCGACTCCTCGCCAGAAAGTTACCGCAGCTTCTACCTTTTTCCCCCTTCGCCGCGCCACACATATTCTTCCTCTCTCTGCTTCCACCATTGCCATTCCTCTAAGCTCCTCAGTCCCTAGCTCTCTTTCACCCCGATACTCCACCAAAGCGCTCCCTCATGCCGCCGTGCACGAAGCTGATGAAGCACGTAGCTCCGGGCACCAACGCTCTGATGGAAAGGTCTGAGCTCTCTGGATGGGAGCAATCCAAGATCTCCAATCAGGATCAGAGGATGCTCAAGAAACTTGGCCTGCTAAACAAGCAGGATTCGTTGATCTCCCGTGGCGATGAGAGCTTTGCGCGTCCTCGAATTGGATATTGGGTAACTTTCATTGACCACCTTATTCGCGGCCTCTCCACCCCTAACCACGAATTCCTTCGTGGTCTTCTCTTTGTGTACGGGATCCAGCTACACCAGCTGACCCCGAACTCCATCCTCCACATCTCTATTTTCATTACTTTGTGTGAGTGCTTCCTCGGCACCCATCCTCATTGGGGCCTATGGAAGCGCATTTTCTACCTCCGGCGCAACAACTCCTGCAACATCGTCTACAATGTGGGCGGCGTTTGCATCTGCGTCCGACCCGACGTTGACTATTTTGACGTCGAATTCCCCGACTTCGTCCAAGGGTGGCGCAAAAGATGGTTATACATCCAGGATGAGTACGTCAACTTCCAGGAGTATGGTCTCACTCCATTTGAAGCTGCCGAAGATATTCTTAGGCGCCGATCTTGGGATGCGAGGCCACTGCTGAAGAAAAGACGGCTACTGAAGCTCTGATGAAGCGCATCCATTAGCTCCAGAACACCAATGGAGAGGAACTCTCGGGTGTTTAGATAACTGCTTACTTCCTTAGGATCAGGGTGCAGCCACTGCAGGCTCGCAAAAAGCCCCTTTGGGTGTACTCTGGTGAGAAAGATGTTGATCGCTTGTCCAAGGATCTCCCTGTGAAAGACTAGGAGAGGCTCATCCGACGTTTTTCCTCCTTGAGCAAGAAACATGAGGTTCCTTCCTCTTGCCGCGTGGAGCCATATAGCGCCTCCCACGCTCTTCCCGAAGTAAGTAGCTGTCCTTCGAGTTACTTAACTATTTTTGTCGACTGCTTTTTGTTTTCCTTGTATAATCACCTTGGTCTTTGCTTTTGCATTGTACAGGGCCACCAAATTCTATCTTCTCTCCCCCCTTCCTGAAGGTGGAGAGGTAGATGAGCGAGTTGTTGTCACTGACGACTCGCAAGAAACCTCTCGTCCTGAGAGTGAAGTCACAGGATCTCAAAAATCTGCGGCGTCCTCCGAAAAAGAGACTGAGTCGGAACATTCTGACTTTGACCGCTCCATCTCTCCTCCTCTCGCCGTTTCTCCTGGACGCAAGAGGAAGAGAGATGATGTCGAAGATTCTGGCACCTCCAAGCCTACTGAATCGGCTGCCGAAGAAACTTGGCCAGAAGAAAAGGTTGCCTTCGACCCCTATGATGATGCTGGCGCCGTTAGCTCGTGAGTCGCTTTACTTTTGTGTTTTGTCAAACTTCTTCTTTCTTAGAGATGTTCATTTTTCTATATTGATAGCTCCGAAGAGGAGGAAGAAAAGGAAGAACCCGCGGTTCATGGTACGGCTCCAACGAGCACGTCCAATACCATGGTTCTTTCTGAAGAACATCGTTCTGCTCCGGAATCTTCGCCTCCCCCTCAACAGAAGGTGGAGACATCGAATCCTATGGCCAGCCCCCGAGCCCCCTCGCCGAAGAGAGCAAGGACTGGGGTTGGCGATAGTCATGAGATTGTTGCGGGGAGTTCCTCGACTCCTTCTTTGGATGATGTAAGTCTCCTTTTTTCTTTGATTCACTGTTTTGTATTACTCGTCTATTTTTCTCTTGCCGCCGGTGTCTTTGATCTTTTAACGGGTTTTGTCACTTTTGAACTTGCTTCCTGACGTTCACTCTTTACAGCCTCTGATGAAGCATCTCATCAACCTTGGAACCCAATTTATTGGGTTCCGTGACGAAGCCGACGATTTAAGAGGTAAAACCCGCCTTGTTTTTAATGACTCACTTTCCTCGCCTAACACCTATTTTTGTTTTCTGATAATGGATCTTCGCCCTTTGACTTTATTTTCAGAGGCTCTCCGCCGAGCCGAAGAACATGCTGATGCGCTTGCAGCTAAGCTGGAGCAAAGCGAGAAGGCTCGCGAGAAAGCTGGAAAGGATGCTGCTGCTGTTGGAGATCTCCGCCAGAGGCTCCAAAAAGCTGAGAATGCTTTGAGCGACAAGATTTCTCAGCTAATCGATCGTGAGAACGCCATAGTAGATCGGTTCGACACCAAAAATCGGAGATTCACTAGTAAGCTTTTTCCTGCACCTGCCTCTTCGTGTGTATCTTGATTTTGTCTCTGAATGTTGATGGACCCGTACTTTGTTCCAGTAGGAAAGATGGGGGTGAAGAATTTACTTTGCATGAAGGGGTCGAGGATCATGTTCTCGACACCCTTTCAATCCTGGAGTTAAATGGCGATTTGGCACGCACCAATATTTCCAATGCTTGTGTCATGTTTAAACGGCTCTTCCCCCACTTCTTCCCTAAGGAAACTCAGCCAGAAATTTTTTCTGAGCTCGATCAGCGCTTCTTGGATAAAGAGGATCCTGCATTGGTCTATCGGCAGGACAACTTGAAGGTTGGAGTCGAGGGAACCATCGCCTTGGTGGCTGACAGCCAGCAGGACATCGACTAGGCGAAGGCTGGTAGCCCCAAAGGGATGAACAAGGAAAAGTGGAAAACTTTGGTGAAGGCTGCCAAGACCCACTCGAAGAAAATCCTCGCCTTCTTGAGGCCGAAGCCTGCTGCATCCACTAGCACTGCCAGGACGGAGGTCAAGTAGACCAACCTGTCCCTATGTTATTTCTTTTTTTCTTTTGTAGTTGTCGCTTTCTTTTTGATCTGCGACTATCCATATCGACTCACTAGGAGTCAACTTTTGCAAGGGAACTCGCTTATGTGAATATCTCCCCTATTAATGAAAAAGTGATCCTTGCCGAATGATTGATGTTGAAAATTCTTTTCTTCCAGTTGATATTTGATAGTTATACCGAGGCTGCAGGACCTTCCGATGCTTCACCCGCCGCGTCTCGCTCTACGAGAACACCTGCCGATGTTTTCTTGGACGATTCTTCGTGTGCTGATTCAATTCAACAAGAGCTTACCGAACTTCGACAACAGCTCCAAGCTATGAAAAAACAAGCTATCACCATTATGGACCAATCCCGCAAATCTTCTAAGCATGAAAAAACTGCTCTTCGACAAGCGCAAGAAGCCCTGGAATTGAAGGAATCTGCGGTAGCAGATGCTTTGCGGGCTATCACACATGAGAATTACATGCTAAACCTTATAACTGAAGCAAGAGTCAGGATATGGCGGGTGTGTGACACTTTTCATCCTTTCTTTTCCCTGTGATTCCTATTACTTCCTCTTAACCCTTTTTATTTCCTTTGCTACACATAAGTTCATTCCTGGACACCGCTGCCGAGGAACAACGCGTTGATGCACGAGTTGAGATTCTTCTTCGACTCGCCCAATAGTGCGACATCGACTTCTAGGCTGATGCTGACCGCACTCGCCGAATTGTGCGATTCCAAGACCGCGCAGCCCAGGTCCGAGATTTTCTTGACTTCTGCATTAGTACGTTGGCCATGGTGTACAACACTATGTTTTCTCGGAATCCTCTGCCTGCAACTCTTCCTAATTTGATGAAAAAGTTCAAGAACGTACATCAAATCCATGACTTTGTAAAGGCTCAGTTGATGGCCGACGCAAGAATTGCTTTGATCTGGTTGAAAATTCATCACCCGAAACTGGATCTGAATAACGTTATCGAAGTCTGCTACTCCAAGTTAAAGAAGAGGAGAAAAAACATCTACAAGCTTAACGATGTTGTGACACCCATTGCTGAAAAGATGATTGATGAGCTTCTAAGGGTGGATGTTGCTTTCTTCCAAGAATATCATTATGCAGATGCCTTGGATGCTCCTGTCGAGGGTGAAAGAGTGACCATAGCCAGAGTGTAAAGTTTGTATATTGTGAGCCATATGTACGGTAAACATTATTGCGAGATTCATGTATAGTCAAAGCAAGTTTGTATGTTTTTTGTTCTCTTCTAGCCCCCCCGAGTGTCCTCGTTTGCATATCTATGTTTATTATTCGCGAGGTTTTTAACCAAGGCGAGTTATTCCGAGCTATATTTTGAGAGTCGAGTTTATTTTGTGAATTCTTCGGGTACGAGCCCCCGAGCCTTGCGAAAAAGATATATACCATCACTATTTTTATTATATTACAGCATCGCAAGCCCGCCTCATTAAAAACCTTCCAGCCCCACTCGGTGCCCTGAAAGGAAAAGAGTGTGTCTGAAAACTTGCGAGCTCTTCAGTACAATGTATGTTTACATAGTCGACTATATTGTTTTCTAAGCATAGAACCGCCAAAGCTACGCCACGTTCCATGGGTTTGGTTCGTCCTTCCCTATTTTCTTCTCCTTCAATCTGTATGCTCCCACTGGAATTAATTCTGTGATGATGTATGGCCCTATCCATGGAGACTCGAATTTTTCATGGCTATCCCGTGTGAGCCGAAGAACTAGGTTGCCAACTTGGAAAGACCTGGGGCGCAATTGTCGACTGTGATAATTTTTGAGGTTCTATTGGTACATGGTTACCCTTGATAGTACTTCATCCCTTGCTTCGTCGAGTGCGTCAACATCATCTTCCAGCACCTTTCTCAAAGTTTCTTCGTCATATTCTGTGACTCTTGGAGAATTATGCGCTATTTCTATCGGGAGTACCGCCTCAGCTCCGTGCACCAAAAATAATGGAGTTTTCTGAGTTGTTGTATTGGGTGTTGTTCGTATGCTCCATAACACGCTGGGTAACTCATCAATCCAAGTGTGCCGCGCTTTTTTCAATGGTGTTAGCAGCCACTTCTTGATGCCATTGCAGATGATACCATTTGCTTTCTCGACTTGGCCATTGGTTTGCAGTTGCGCCACCGATGCAAAATGTAGTTTAATACCTATTTCTGCGCAATACTCCTTGAATTCTCAAGAGGTGAAATTGCTGCCATTGTTCGTAACTATGCTGTTAGGGACGCCAAATCGAAAAACTATCCCTTTGACGAAGTTTACCGTCGATGTTGCGTCTGCCGATGTTACTGGTGCCGCCTCTATCCACTTGGTAAATTTGTCGACAGCTACGAGTAAATACACGTGTCCTCCTAGCCAAGATCTGTGTAATTTCCCCACCATATCAAGCCCCCATTGCGCGAAAGTCCACGCCAATGGTATTGGCATTAGCTCTGCTGCCGGTGAATGAGGTTTAGCCGCAAATCTCTGACACGCATTGCACGTGCGTACTATATCTTTTGCCTCTTTGACTGTTCTCAGACAATAAAATCCTGCCCGAAAAGCTTTGGCTGCTATTGCTCAACTGCTTGCGTGGTAGCCGCACACTCCCTCATGTATATCTTTCAATATAACTCGCCCTTCTTCGGGTGTGATGCACCTCTGCAGTACTCCGGAGATGATCCGTTTGTATAATTCTCCCTTGACCACAGCAAACACCTTAGATCGTCGGATGACTCGCCGTGCTTCTACCGGATCTTCGGGTATCTCTTTTCTTGTGATGTATGCCATGTAAACCTGCATCCATGGAACTTGTATCATCATAACCTCTTCAGGTTCCTCTTCATCTTCTGATGTGTTTGTTTCTTGAGCTGCTGGAGCCCCCGAGCCTTCCTTGGCCATTTCTTTTTTCTTCGGCTGCTTCGGTGCTTTGTTCGCCTTGGTTGATCTCTCACTTATCTCCTCCCAGAAAAAGCCAGGTGGTAGTGGCAAGCATTGCGAGCCAATGTTTGCCAAAACGTCGGCTTCGTTGTTGCTGAGCCTGCTGATGTGATTGACTTCACAACCATCGAAGAGTTTTTTGAGTTCATTGTATACCTCCTTGTATGCTATCATGCTATCGTTGACTGCATCACACTTGTTCATCACCTGCTGAGCCACCACCTGCGAGTCGCCGAAGATTTTTAATCGAGTTGCACCACACGCCTTTGCCATCTTCATCCCGTGTATGAGGGCTTCATATTCTGCCTCATTATTGGACGCGTTGGGGAACGTCATCCGCAATATATATTTCATTTTGTCGCCTTGGGGTGAAACAAGTATCACCCCTGCTCCAGCTCCTTCCAATCTTTTGGACCCATCAAAGTTTATATGCTAGGTACTCGATAAATCTAGGGGTCCCATATTTTGCAATTCCATCCACTCTACGACAAAGTCCGGCAGAATCTGCGACTTGATCGCCTTTCTTTTTTTCATACGTGATGTCCCGAGGAGAAAGCTCAATTCCCCAAAGGGAGACACGTCCCGTGACTTTTGGATTGTTTCGGATATTCGAGAGAGGTGTCTCATTGACTACTATTATCGGGTGTGCCGAAAAATAGTGTCGTAGCTTTCTTGCTGTTGTAAATACTCCATATGCAAGTTTCTGATAATGCGGGTAACGTTGCTTGGATGGTGATGGTACCTCGCTGATGAAGTATACTGGCCGCTAAACTCCATGGATTTTCCTTTCTTCTTCTTGTTCCACCACGAAAATTGTACTGACCACCTGAGGTGTGGCTGCGATATATAGCTGTAGGTGTTCTTTTTTCCTTCGGAGCCACCAACACTGGAGGTGTCAAAATTGTGCGCTTCAGATGCTCGAAGGCTTTGCCTACTTATTCGTTCCACTTTAACTTTTCTCCTTGTTTGATGAGCGCGTAGAAGGGCAGCGCTTTTTCTCCTAGCCTGGCGACGAACCTGCTCAAAGCTGCGACATGACCCGTGAGCTGCTGTATCTCCTTGAGCTTGGTTGGTTTCCTCATCGTCACGATGGCCTGTATTTTCTCGGGATTTGCCTTGATTCCTCTGGCTGACACCAAGTACCCCAGGAGTTCTCCCGCATGAACACCAAAGGAGCATTTCGTCGGGTTTAGCTTGAGGCGAGACTTGTCGAGGTTGTCTAAGGTTTCTCTAAGATCATCAATCAAAGATGGCCCTTGCTTTGTTGTTATGACGATGTCGTCGATATATACTTGAACGTTCTTGCCAATCTGTGTGGCGAGACACTTCTGCATCATCCTCTGACATGTATCTCCCGCGTTTTTTAACCCGAAGGGCATTGTTCTGTAGCAAAACATGCCATAAGGGGTTAGAAAAGATGTTTTGACTTCATCTTCTTCTTTTGGGCGGATCTGGTTGTAACCAGAATACGCGTTCAGGAAGGAAAGACATTTACATCCCACCGTGGAGTCGATAATTTGATCGATCCTCGGGAGGGGAAAGTGATCCTTTGGACAATGTTTATTGAGACACGTGAATTCGACGCACATGCAAAAGACATCGGTGTTTTTCTTCGGGACCAGAACTGGGTTAGTGATGTAGGATAACGTTGCATAGAAAACAAAAAATTTCCTACCGCGAGAACGCAATCCAAGCCAAGATGCAATCTAGAAGACGGGAGCAACGAGGGGATGATCAAGACTAACCCTTGAAGATTTCCAAAGCCTATAGGAGTAGGCTCTTATTGCTGCGGTAGACGATCACTTGCCGCTTGCAAAAGCGCGTAGAAGATCTTGATCACGGTGCCACAATCGGGCAGCACCTCCGTACTCGGTCACACGTTCGGTGTTGATGAAGACGACGTCCTTCTCCCCGTTCCAGCGGGCAGCAGAAGTAGTAGCTCCTCCTTGAATCCGGCAGCACGACAGCGTGGTGGCGGTGGCGGTGGAGATCTCAGGCGGAGCTTCGCTAAGCGTGCGGGAGAAGAGGAGGAGAGAGGGGGCGGCTAGGGTTTGGGAGAGGGGGTGGCCGGCCACCTATGGGTGCGGCCAAGCTATGGGCTTGTGGTGGTCAGCCCCCTCTCCTATGCCCCTCATTATATAGGTGGAAGCCCCAATTGTTGGACTACAAGTCTTCGAATAAGACCCGAACCAAAAACCTTCCATGTGTAGGGAAACCTACCCAAGGTGGGAATCCCACTTGGGGTGGGATTCCCCCCTTCCATGAGGGGGGTTGGCCGGCCACCCTTGGGGAGTCCACCTTGGACTCCTCCCCTTTAGGGTTGGCTGGCCATGCAAGGTGGAGTCCCTCCGGGACTCTACTTTCCATGGTGATTTCTTCCGGACTTTTCTAGAACCTTCTAGAACCTGCCATAAATGCACCGGATCATTTCCAAACTTGGAATATGACTTCCTATATATGAATCTTATTCTCCAGACCATTCCGGAACTCCTCGTGATGTCCAGGATCTCATCCGGGACTCCGAACAAATATTCGAACTCCATTCCATATTCAAGTTCTACCATTTCAACATCAAACCTTAAGTGTGTCACCCTACGGTTCGCGAACTATGTGGACATGGTTGAGTACTCACTCCGACCAATAACCAATAGCGGGATCTGGAGATCCATAATGGCTCCCACATATTCAACGATGACTTTAGTGATCGAATGAACCATTCACATACGATACCAATTCCCTTTGTCACGCGATATTTTACTTGTCCGAGGTTTGATCTTCGGTATCACTCTATACCTTGTTCAACCTCGTCTCCTGACAAGTACTCTTTACTCGTACCGTGGTATGTGGTCTCTTATGAACTTATTCATATGCTTGCAAGACATTAGACGACATTCCACCGAGAGGGCCCAAAGTATATCTATCCGTCATCGGGATGGACAAATCCCACTGTTGATCCATATGCCTCAACTCATACTTTCCGGATACTTAATCCCACCTTTATAACCACCCATTTACGCAGTGGCGTTTGGTGTAATCAAAGTACCTTTCCGGTATAAGTGATTTACATGATCTCATGGTCATAAGGACTAGGTAACTATGTATCGAAAGCTTATAGCAAATAACTTAATGACGAGATCTTATGCTGCGCTTAATTGGGTGTGTCCATTACATCATTCATACAATGATATAACCTTGTTATTAATTACATCCAATGTTCATGATTATGAAACTAATCATCCATTAATCAACAAGCTAGTTTAAGAGGCATACTAGGGACTCTTTGTTTGTCTACATATCACACATGTACTAATGTTTCGGTTAATACAATTATAGCATGATATATAAACATTTATCATAAACATAAAGATATAAATAATAACCACTTTATTATTGCCTCTAGGGCATATCTCCTTCAAGTGACCCATGTGGCCTCTGTATGTAGCTCCTTGATAAAATTTGCTTCTCGAAGTCGATTAATCTCCGATAGCATAGCTTTGCGGTTTGGCTTGGAGAAACGCCGCAAAGGTTGTCGAATTGGCCTAGCTCTTGGATCTAGATTAAGGGGGTGCTCGGCGAGTTCCCTGGGTACTCCTGGCATATCAGCTGGACACCATGCATAGATTTCCTAGCGCTCACGGAGGAACTCGACGAGCATGCTTTCCTATGCGCTATCCATATTTGTTGCGATAGTTGTCGTCTTCTTGGGATCCGTCAGGTGAATATGCACTTCCTTGGAATTTTTGGAGGTGTCGAAGGTTTGCTCCTTGAGTGGCCTTCCTCCATCCGGTAGCACGTCATAGTTGGTGGTGAGCCTAGAAGTTTCATACTCAGCCTGCATCCTGAAGGTTTCAGAAAGCTTATGAAAGTCCTTGTCACATTTATCTGCTAGAGCAAAACTTCCCTTTACTGTGATTGGGCCTTTGGGACCAGGAATCCTCCATAACAAGTATGTGTAATGCGGTACAGCCATGAATCTGGCATACGCGGGTAGACCCAATATAGCATGATACTGTGACGGAAAGTCAATAACTTCAAACTCCAACTTCTCCCTCCTGTAATTTTCCCGAGTTCCAGATTGCACGTCGAGATTTATCTTTCCCAAAGGATAGTTCAGCTTCTCTCGGTGATGCCATGAAAGCGCGTATCCGTTGGAGTCAGATTTGCCAGAGAGATATTCATCTTCCTCAAAGTGTCTGCTTATATGAGGTTCAAGCTGCTCCCTCCATCTATGAATATACGTGAGACCTCGAATCCTGCGATCACTGTCGGTAAAATCATGGCTGCTTGTCCTAGTCGTGGTACTTGGCGTGAGTGATCCGCTTCAGTAAATTCTATGTCCTGTCCCAACCAATTGAGGTACTCTATGGTTGGTGGAGGCATCTTCTCTTCCATGTATACCTGTCATGAAATTACCTTTTGCGTCCTATTCGAGGGTCTCCCTTTCTGAATCATCGCTCCTGTTGTGTCAATGTAAGGACCGTTGTTTGTTGGAGCTTCCGCCAACTGCAACTGATGTTGATTTTCACTAGTAATTGCGGGTGGTGGTGGCAGGTGAACCTCACTCCTTGGTGCCCTGTTTGCTGCTTGTGCATTTTATGCTCCGCATATCTATGCAGGGCTAGGAATGTTCGGCAGTCCTTCTGAAGGTGCCCTGACTGTCTTCTTCCGTCACTGTCGAGGAAAAAGTGCATCTGGCATGGCCCGTTCAGAAGATCTTCGGGTGACATATTGTATGGCCTCGGGAACCTTGGCCGATTATTTTGTCTGCTGGAGCTTGGCGCATCTTGATGATCATTGCGCTGCTCGCTACCTCTCTGGTAATCATCCCGATGATTTCCTCCACTATTTCCTCGGAAGCCAGCCGCCACTTGGCTGGGACCATCATAGTCTGAGGACTGACGGGAATATCATCGCCTATTTTGGTTATTGTTTCTGTTGCGATCTTCCTTGGGTGATCTGTGCCGTTTATTATGAATATCATCTTCTCCATCCACCCAGCGATTCGCTATCTCCATAAGATCTGCTATTGTTCTTAGCCTGGATCTACCCAAGTCCTCGATTAAGTCTCTTCTTTGGATCCCCGCAACGAATGTGTAGATTGCTCTTTCGTCAGATATATTTTCTGCCAAATTTTTTATGATGTTCCGTCGCTGGATGTACATCCTCATTGGTTTATCATACTTCTGTTTGCAGACCCTCAACACTTCTATTGATGCAGGTTTCTTGCATGTTGAGCGGAAGTTTTTCACGAGCAAGTCCTCGAAAGTCTCCCAGCTGTCGATGGATCCTTCCGGTAATTTTTTTATCCAAGATCTTGCGACTCCGCTAAGGTGAATCTGGATGCTCTGCATGACAGTTGCTCTAGTTCCACCTGTTAACTTCACTGTTTTCAGGTAATCTACCAGCAAATCTTCTGGGTCTTGCAAGCCATCGAACTTTTTGTAATTATCGAGTAACTTAAACCCAGAAGGAACCCGAGTTTTATGGACTCGTCGTCGAGTAAAACAAGGGAGCCCACACATATCCTCTTCGTCGACTTCTGGTGATTGCCGGCGTTCTCTTCTCTCCTGTCGTGCTCTATCGACTCGTGTCTCTTGGGTCTCCCGCTCGAGGAGGATCTCGCACTGTTGAAGTGAGTTGAGGATTATTTTGCCTTGGTGCGCTCTCGGGTTGCGGTGTACTTGCTCCTTGTATCGCTGTCCCCATGACTCCAACTCTTTCCATGGCCATGTTATACAATGCTTCCCTCGGATCTCCTGCATGTGGCTTGGATGCTAATATGAAAGCATGTGTCGCCATATATTCTGCTTCTAGTGTTTTGGGGATGATGTGCCCTCTTGTATCTATCGGCATAAAGGACATGTCGAGGTTTTGTATTAGGTTTTCCCTTTCATGCTCGGGTACATTTGCTAACCGAGATCTTCCTCTTGCGCGTGCTACTCTGTGACTATCTCCCGAGGTTCCTGAGTGTTGGCTCAGGTTGGCTCTGCGCCTACTCGACACTGAGGCTGCAGCTTTTCTCTTCCCAAGTATAACTTTTTCTTTTTCTATCTCCCGTCTGGCACGAGTGAGTCTATATTGATATGCTTGCAGCTCTTGTAATGTAGCTGTAGTGGTCATCGGCTCTGTGCCATTCATGGCTCTTGATGCTCTGTCCCAGGCTGCCTGCGGAAGTTGTAATTTTTTTGCGAGGTGTGGGCCCGATGTATTTATTTCCTAATCCTCGCGTGAGATCAGCGGGATCGGTGTATGGATTTCCCAAATCATCGAAAGCCTCTGATGTTTCATCCTCCTAGCGACTTGATTCACCAATTGCACATACTTGGTGATATTTTGTCATTGTGTTTTCATCTTCGGGGTTGGTGACACCGTCGTAACGATTGGCGAAGACCTCCAAAATAGAAGTTGATATGCCGATGAAGTCGAAACTGTCGATGCTCTCCGAGTCGCTATCCAGATCGGAATCCATGAACGACCCGAAAGACATCCCGCCGAGCAAATCGGCGAGTTCTCCACTGGCGGCGGGTTTGATGTGGCTTGCCGACAAATTCTCCTCGTCGCCTGACTCGATTGATGTTGTTGATCTCGAAAAATCGGAATCGATCGCTAACGGTCCTGAAAAAATCGGTGCCGCCAGGCGATGCGATCCTTCTTTCCCGACGCGGAAGTGGAAGCTCCCGAACGTCATCTCCATCGACTCCTCCAAATGGGCATATGCATGCTAACGGGCGGAGGGTGAGGAACAAAATCGACGAGATCAGGTTTGACCTTTTTACCTCCTTCCATCGCGTTGCTTGCCACAGATGATGTTGTTGATGTTGAACGTGCCATCGAGATCAGCTCCTTGTCGCCTCCAATTCCCACAGACGACGCCAATTGACAAGGTATTAACTTGTCAATGCCTACGAGTTGTAGACTAGGGTTTCGCGGGGAAAGTAGAGGGCAAGTAGATCTCGAGGGTTTCAGCCGAAAAGGTCCTCGACTATGAAAAACTAGGGTTTGTGTTGACAATGATTCAATCCTTTCTTTCTCCCTCGGCTCCCCTATATATAGGAGGTGGAGCCGAGGCTTTTGTATCGTACAAGTTTACATTGTTCAGAAGGTTTACACGAGTCCTTCTTGTATTACATCAAGACTTCCTAATATATATATTTTCCATATCAATGCTTATTGGGATTCCGAGCTTCATAGACTTTGGGTCGTGGGCCTTCAGTTATCCCCGGGTACCTTATTCGGCAGGCCCATCTGGGATGCCTATGTCACTCGGTGTTTCTTCAATACTCCCAATAACCTTTCCTCTTCCTGCCATGAAAGTTTAGAACTAATAATAACGTCATATATTTTCTTATCATCAATATAACCATATTTAAGATCATCAGGTAAAGGTTTTAAATCGAAAACAGGATCCTCCTTGGGTGGTAGTGTTGTACCCAAGTCTTCCATATATAAATTGTGTTTAAGCATCCCTGGTTGACGAAGAAGAATCTCGTCAATATCATTTCTTTCCTCCATAAAGATCTCACTTTTGTGGTCCTCCATATATTGCTGCAAAGCATTGTTAAGAGCAAGAGCAATAGAGGCAAGTTGTTCAACTCTAAAATCTTCACTAGGCAATTCATTTTCATAAGGAGCTTTGGCAAACTTGGAAAAATTAAACTCATAAGACTCTCCATCGAATTTAGTAAGAATTTTCTCCTTCTGACAATCTATAATAGCATCACAAGTGTTCAACAAAGGTCTACCAAAAATGATAGTACAAGTCTTACTAGCAGCTGAACCAAGTACTAGAAAATCAGCATGATATTTAGTCTTACCACATAAAACTTCCACATCTCTAACAATACCAATTGGAGAGATTTTCTCTATATTACAAGCTGAATAATGATGTCTACGGGAGCTTCTATTCTTGTAGACAGTGTTGGGCCTCCAAGAGCAGAGGTTTGTAGAACAGCAGCAAGTTTCCCTTAAGTGGATCACCCAAGGTTTATCGATCTTAGGGAGGAAGAGGTCAAAGATATCCCTCTCATGCAACCCTGCAACCACAAAGCAAGAAGTCTCTTGTGTCCCCAACACACCTAATAGGTGCACTAGTTCGGCGAAGAGATAGTGAAATACAGGTGGTATGAATATATATGAGCAGTAGCAACAGCACCAGAAAAGTGCTTTGCTATCCAGGACTGGCGGGTGGATGATGGTGGTAATATTGCGGACAGTACAAATGCAGTAGAACAGTAAACAAGCAGCGATAGCAGTATTTAGGAACAAGGCCTAGGGATCATACTTTCACTAGTGGACACTCTCAACATTGATCACATAACAGAATAAATAGATAGATGCTAGACTCTACACTCTCTTGTTGGATGATGAACACCACTAATTGTGTAGGATTACACGAACCCTCAATGCCGGAGTTAACAAGCTCCACAATATCCGATGTTCATGTTTAAATAACCTTAGAGTGCAAGATAGATCAACATAACCAAATAGGTCACATCAATACCATCATAGTAATAGTTAACTTCATAATCTACAAGAGATCATAATCATAAACTACGCCAAGTACTACATGATGCACACACTGTCCACTTTACACCATGCAGGAGGAATAGAGTACTTTAATAACATCACTAGAGTAGCACATAGATGAATTGTGATACAAAACTCATATGAATCTCAATCATGTAAGGCAGCTCATGAGATCATTGTATTGAAGTACATAGGAGAGAGATTAACCACATAGCTACCGGTACAGCCCCGAGCCTCGATGGAGAACTACTCCCTCCTCATGGGAGACAGCAGCGTTGATGAAGATGGCGGTGGTATCGATGGAGAAGCCTTCCGGGGGCACTTCCCCGTCCTGGCGGCGTGCCGGAACAGAGACTCCTGTCCCCCAGATCTTGGCTTCGCGATGGCGGCGGCTCTGGATGGTTTCTCGTACCGTGGCTTTTCCGTATCGAAGATTTAGGTCAGGGACCTTTTTATAGGCGAAGAGGCGGAGTCGGAGGGGCGACGAGGTGATGACACAATAGGGGGGCGCGGCCCAGGCCCTGGCCGCGCCACCCTGTCATCTGGGGCCCCTGTGGCCCCCCTCTGGCGGCTCTCGGGTGTTCTGGATCCTTCCGGGGATTCTAAGATGCTGGGCGTTGATTTCGTCCGATTCCGAGAATATTTCCTTACTAGGATTTCTGAAACCAAAAACAGCAGAAAACAGCAACTGGCCCTTCGGCATCTCGTCAATAGGTTAGTTCCGGAAAACGCATAAAAACGATATAAAGTGTGCATAAAACATGTAGATATCATCAATAATGTGGCATGGAACATAAGAAATTATCGATACGTCGGAGACGTATCAGCATCCCCAAGCTTAGTTTCTGCTCGTCCCGAGCAGGTAAACGATAACAAAGATAATTTCTGGAGTGACATGCCATCATAACCTTGATCATACTATTGTAAGCACATGTAATGAATGCAGCGATCCAAACAATGGTAAATGACATGAGTAAACAAATGAATCATATAGCAAAGACTTTTCATGAATAGTACTTCAAGACAAGCATCAATAAGTCTTGCATAAGAGTTAACTCATAAAGCAATAATTCAAAGTAAAGGTATTGAAGCAACACAAAGGAAGATTAAGTTTCAGCGGTTGCTTTCAACTTGTAACATGTATATCTCATGGATATTGTCAACATAAAGTAATATAACAAGTACAATAAGCAAGTATGTAGGAATCAATGCACAGTCTACACAAGTGTTTGCTTCTTGAGGTGGAGAGAGATAGGTGAACTGACTCAACATAAAAGTAAAAGAAAGGCCCTTCGCAGAGGGAAGCATCGATTGCTATATTTGTGCTAGAGCTTTGGTTTTGAAAACCTAGAGAGCATAAAAGTAAAATTTTGAGAGGTGTTTGTAGTTGTCAACGAATGGTAGTGGGCACTCTAACCCCCTTGCCAGACAAACCTTCAAAGAGCGGCTCCCATGAATTATTTTTATTTTTGGGTGGCACTCCTTCCAACCTTTCTTTCACAAACCATGGCTAACCGAATCCTCGGGTGCCTGCCAACAATCTCATACCATGAAGGAGTGCCTTTTTATTTTAGTTTTATTATGATGACACTCCTCCCCACCTTTGCTTTCTCAAGCCATGGCTAACCGAATCCTTCGGGTGCCGTCCAACAATCACATACCATGGAGGAGTGTCTATTTTTGTTAGTTAATTTGGGACTGTGAATCCCATTGCCAGCTCATTTTGCAAAATTATTGGATAAGCGGATGAAGCCACTAGTCCATTGGTGAAAGTTGCCCAACAAGATTGAAAGATAAACACCACATACTTCCTCATGAGCTATAAAACGTTGACACAAATCAGAGGTAATAAATTTTTAATTGTTTAAAGGTAGCACTCAAGCAATTTACTTTGGAATGGCTGCGAAATACCATGTAGTAGGTAGGTATGGTGGACACAAATGGCATAGTGGTTGGCTCAAGGATTTTGGATGCATGAGAAGTATTCCCTCTCGATACAAGGCTTAGGCTAGCAAGGCTATTTGAAACAAACACAAGGATGAACCGGTGCAGCAAAACTCACATAAAAGACATATTGTAAACATTATAAGACTCTACACCGTCTTCCTTGTTGTTCAAACTCAATACTAGAAATTATCTAGACTTTAGAGAGACCAAATATGCAAACCAAATTTTAGCATGCTCTATATATTTCTTCATTAATGGGTGCAAAGTATATGATGCAAGAGCTTAAACATGAGCACAACAATTGCCAAGTATCACATTATCCAAGACATTATAGCAAATTACTACATGTAGCATTTTCCGTTTCCAACCATATAACAATTTAACGAAGCAGTTTCAACCTTCGCCATGAAAATTAAAAGCTAAGAACACATGTGTTCATATGAACCAGCGGAGCGTGTCTCTCTCCCACACAAGCATTTATTCAAACAAAAGCAAAAACAAAAGCACACAGACGCTCCAAGTAAAGTACATAAGATGTGACCGAATAAAAATATAGTTTCAAGAGAAGGAACCTGATAATTTATCGATGAAGAAGGGGATGCCTTGGGCATCCCCAAGCTTAGATGCTTGAGTCTTCTTGAAATATGCAGGGATGAACCACCGGGGCATCCCCAAGCTTAGACTTTTCACTCTTCTTGATCGTAGTATATCATCCTCCTCTCTTGATCCTTGAAAACTTCCTCCACACCAAACTCGAAACAAACTCATTAGAGGGTTAGTGCATAATCAAAAACTCACATGTTCAGAGGTGACACAATCATTCTTAACACTTCTGGACATTGCTTAAAGCTACTGGAAGTCAATGGAACAAAGAAATCCATCCCACATAGCAAAAGAAGCAATGCGAAATAAAAGGCAGAATCTGTCAAAACAGAACAGTCCGTAAAGACGAATTTTAAAGGGGCACCAGACTTGCTCAAATGAAAATGCTCAAATTGAATGAAAGTTGCGTACATATCTGAGGATCACTCACGTAAATTGGCATAATTTTCTGAGTTACCTACAGAGAATTTTGCCCAGATTCGTGACAGCAAAGAAATCTGTTTCTGCGCAGTAATCCAAATCTAGTATGAACCTTACTATCAACGACTTTACTTGGCACAACAAAACACAAAACTAAGATAAGGAGAGGTTGCTACAGTAGTAAGCAACTTCCAAGACTCAAATATAAAACAAAGTACTGTAGCAAAATAACACATGGGTTATCTCCCAAGAAGTTCTTTCTTTATAGCCATTAAGATGGGCTCAGCAGTTTTAATGATGCACTCGCAAGAAATAGTATTTGAAGCAAAAGAGAGCATCAAGAGGCAGATTCAAAACACATTTAAGTCTAACATGCTTCCTATGAAAAGGAATCTTGTAAATAAACAAGTTATGTAGACATAATGCAACAGGCATAGGAAAACTAGACAAGCTCAACTTCAAAATTTTAAGCATATAGAGAGGTGTTTAAGTAACATGAAAATTTCTACAACCATATTTTCCTCTCTCATAATAACTTTCAGTAGCATCATGAGCAAACTCAACAATATAACTATCACATAAATCATTCTTATCATGAGTCTCATGCATAGAATTATTACTCTCCACATAAGCATAATCAATTTTATTAGTTGTAGTGGGAGCAAATTCAACAAAGTAGCTATCATTATTATTCTCATCATCAAATATAGGAGGCATATTGTAATCATAATCAAATTTATCCTCCATAACAGGTGGAACCAAAAGACTACTATCATTATAATCATCATAAATAGGAGGTAAAGTATCATCAAAGTAAATTTTCTCCTCAATGCTTGGGGGACTAAAAATATCATGCTCATCAAAACCAGCTTCCCCAAGCTTAGAATTTTCCATAGCATTAGCAACAATAGTGTTCAAAGCATTCATATTAATAACATTCCCATTAGCATGCATATAAAGTTCCATGGGTTTTTTAATTCTCTCTTCAAACACATCATGTCCTAATTCAAGATAAAGTTCATAAAGATCTCTCATATTTTTGTTGTTTTCCATTATGCCTAACTAGTGTAAACAAGAAACAAAAAGATGCAATTGCAGGATCTAAAGGAAATAGCTTCGAGCACACACACAACGGCGCCAGAAAAGTACTTTTACCTGGGACCGGAGTATGAGAGCCTTTTACCTTTCCTCCCCGGCAACGGCGCCAGAAAAGTGCTTGATGTCTACGGGAGCTTCTATTCTTGTAGACAGTGTTGGGCCTCCAAGAGCAGAGGTTTGTAGAACAACAGCAAGTTTCCCTTAAGTGGATCACCCAAGGTTTATCGATCTCAGGGAGTAAGAGGTCAAAGATATCCCTCTCATGCAACCCTGCAACCACAAAGCAAGAAGTCTCTTGTGTCCCCAACACACCTAATAGGTGCACTAGTTTGGCGAAGAGATAGTGAAATACAGGTGGTATGAATATATATGAGCAGTAGCAACAGCACCAGAAAAGTGCTTTGCTATCCAGGACTGGCGGGTGGATGATGGTGGTAATATTGCGGACAGTACAAATGCAGTAGAACAGTAATCAAGCAGCGATAGCAGTATTTAGGAACAAGGCCTATGGATCATACTTTCACTAGTGGACACTCTCAACATTGATCACATAACATAATAAATAGATAGATGCTAGACTCTACACTCTCTTGTTGGATGATGAACACCACTAATTGTGTAGGATTACACGAACCCTCAATGCCGGAGTTAACAAGCTCCACAATATTCGATGTTCATGTTTAAATAACCTTAGAGTGCAAGATAGATCAACATAACCAAATAGGTCACATCAATACCATCATAGTAATAGTTAACTTCATAATCTACAAGAGATCACAATCATAAACTACGCCAAGTACTACATGATGCACACACTGTCCACTTTACACCATGCAGGAGGAATAGAGTACTTTAATAACATCACTAGAGTAGCACATAGATGAATTGTGATACAAAACTCATATGAATCTCAATCATGTAAGGCAGCTCATGAGATCATTGTATTGAAGTACATAGGAGAGAGATTAACCACATAGCTACCGGTACAGCCCCGAGCCTCGATGGAGAACTACTCCCTCCTCATGGGAGACAGCAGCGTTGATGAAGATGGCGGTGGTATCGATGGAGAAGCCTTCCGGGGGCACTTCCCCGTCCCGGCGGCGTGCCGGAACAGAGACTCCTGTCCCCCAGATCTTGGCTTTGCGATGGCGGCGGCTCTGGATGGTTTCTCGTACCGTGGCTTTTTCGTATCGAAGACTTAGGTCAGGGACCTTTTTATAGGCGAAGAGGCGGAGTCGGAGGGGCGACGAGGCGATGACACAATAGGGGGGCGCGGCCCAGGCCCTGGCCGCGCCACCCTGTCATCTGGGGCCCCTGTGGCCCCCCTCTGGCGGCTCTCGGGTGTTCTGGATGCTTCCGGGGATTCTAAGATGCTGGGCGTTGATTTCGTCCGATTCCGAGAATATTTCCTTACTAGGATTTCTGAAACCAAAAACAGCAGAAAACAGCAACTGGCCCTTCGGCATCTCGTCAATAGGTTAGTTCCGGAAAACGCATAAAAAACGATATAAAGTGTGCATAAAACATGTAGATATCATCAATAATGTGGCATGGAACATAAGAAATTATCGATACGTCAGAGACGTATCAAATAACCACATCAATTTCTTCAAGTTCACAAGAACCAATTTCATGCATGATTTCCCTGTAAAGCTCGTAAGGAATAACACTTGAACTTGCACTAATATCACATAAACCATAATAGCAATGATCACCTATTCTGACAGAAAGCACATGAACACTAGTTTTCCTAGATCTACTAAGATTTGAAATAATATTAGAATCATCTTTACAGAAGATAATGTGTCCATCTTCTACATTTTTAGTGACAAGGTCCTTTACTATTGCTACTGCAGGCTCAACAATTATTTGTTCATCGAGTTCTATAGCTTTCTTTGTACGTTTGTTAACCACACTAGTTATAATAGAATGTTCCTTTACCTTGGCAGGGAAAGGTACTTTCTCAATATAAGGTTCAGGCAAAACACGATCAACAGTACAAACTTCAATATTTCTAGCATGAACACAATTAACAATATCTTTATAAGGTGCATGGTACTTGTTTCACTCCTTTTTGGGAACATCAAGATAAGAGGCAAATGCCCTAAAACGGTTTGCAAGAATTTGAGAATCAATGCCATAAACAACACTAAATTATGAAAGTCATCAGTTCTCATAAAAGATTTAATGCATTCATAATCATAATTTATACCTGACTTTCTTCCTTTGTCGTTCTCCCATCCTTCAGTATTTTTCTGAATGCGGTCGAGAAGATCCCATTTAGCTTCTTATTTCATACGTGTAAATGATCCAGAACAAGAAGCATCCAATAAATCCTTATCATGAAGAGAAATCCTTGCATAGAAGTTATTAATAACAATATTACTAGGGAGCTCATGAATAGGACATTTGAGCATTAGTGACTTAAGCTCTCCCCACGCTTGGGCAATACTCTCTCCATCTCGAGGCTATAATTTATATATTTGATTCTGATCTTTATGAATATCACTAGGAGGATAGAATTTAGAATAAAAGAGAGGTACAATTCCCCCAGCCAATAAATCAGTCATTCTTCAACATCTTATACCATTCTGCAGCTCTGCCCTTCAGTTATAAAGAGAATAACTTCCTCTTAACTTGGTCCATTGAAATATTTGCATACTTGAACAACTCGCATAATTCATGTATAAAGAGTAAATGATCACCGGGATGGACAACTCCATCTCCTAAATAGCAGTTATTCATAACACGTTCAACAACTTTCATAGGTATTTTAAAAGGATCTAGTTGAGCAGGCGGTGGTTCATCTAATACCGTAACAGTGGCATTAGTACCCCCAAATAGGGTGTCAAATGGATACTTCTCCATAATAAAATAAAGCAGCAGACAGAAATAAAAACAACACTTACAGTAAAAGTTTCCTTTACCAATTCCAATCTTCAATAACGCTTCACTCCCCGGCAACATCGCCAGAAAATAGTCTTGATGACCCACAAGTATAGGGGGTGTATCGTAGTATTTTCAATAAAAAGAGTGTCGAACCCACCGAGGAGCAGAAAGTGTTGACAAGTACTTTTGATCAAGGATTCACTATAAATACTAGTTTTTGTTATATGCCTTTATGGATAGAGACTCGGGGTCATCGTCTATTTCAACTGAAAACATGCCATAACTAGTTACTAAGGGCATCTACGGTGGACTACTCCATTTGTGTCCATGCTGAAAAGTAAGAGGAAAACTCTAGCCCAGATGGCCGACGCAAACAGACCGACCTATCCGTGGCCACCCATTCATGGACCAAATTTGGGTTGACTATGCATCGTCGCGGATAGAAAGCGCGTTCGTTCGTGTTCCCCTTCTACCCCAATGGCCCACCCGACAGTTGCACACAAGCCAGGAGGCACCCACCGACCAACATCGACACCCAGGACATGTTCGACCATTTGCATGGCCGAGTTTGAGGCACACAACCTGGACCATTTTTGCAGCTATTTGCATGCTTGCATATGGAGCTATGCTTCACCTTTTACTAGAAGTGTTCAGCGGCTATTCGCATGCTTGCATATGGAGTGTGTGGTGATCTCATTGATGAGTACTTGAGGATGAGCAAGACCAGGTTCCTTGACACGACGTACAAGTTCTGCAAAGCCGTGATTGTGGTGTTTGGTGAGGTTTACTTGAGTCAGCCAAGTGTCGCCGACACTGCCCGCATGTTGTCCATCAACGAGGAAGGGGGTTTCCGGGGATGATTGCAAGAATAGATTGCATATACTAGGAGTGTAAGAATTGTTCGTTTGCATGGCAATGGCAGTACAACAGGCATGCGGAGGGGTGCACTGTCATATTTGAGCCAGTTGCATCACTTGATCTATGGATTTGACACTTATTCTTTTGCATGGACGTTTCCTACAATGACATCAACGTGCTCCACCGACCTCCGATCTTCTCTAGTCTTGTAGAATGCAATGCTTCAGTGGTTTACTATGAGATCAATGACAATGCATACGACAAGCCATATTAACTAGCTGATGCCATCTATCCTGACTGGCACACGTTGTGAAGACCATCCCCAAGCATGCAAATGAGAAGAAGAAGAGGTTTGCCAAAAATAAGAGGTTTGCGGGAAAGATGTGTAGCGAGCATTTGGTGTGCTTCAGCCTCAGTGAGCTACTGTTCGTCATCCTGCTATGACATTGAGCCTTGAGACCATGCGGGAGGTGATGATCCCTTCTGTGATTATGCACAACATTATCGTTGAGAAAAAAGTGTGATGATGAATGCTTCCATGACCAAGGATGGCAATTTCAGAGCGAGCCGCAACCCGGGGCATCAATGTTCGAGGAGTTATTCCTTATGCACACTGACCTCTGTGGTTTCCATATCAACGATTGTCTCTAGGCAAATTTGATTGAGCATAGTAGGTGTTGGCAGACCATGAGGAGTAGTGATCCTATCAAATTTTATTCATTTTATTACGAACTATGTTATTTATTTGCTGCGATGCATTACTTGTGAACTATGTTGTTTAGTTGGGTGTGCGCTTCTTAAAATAATTTGGTTGCAATATTACTGTTTTCTATACATACAGACCATTTGACTCGAAAATAGGTGGAAAATAAGTAAAACAAATTGGTCAGGTGAGGACCGAATGAGTTAGGCCGCTGGGATGTCCCGACCCAAACGAACAAAGGTGACCAAATGACCATTTTCGTTTACGGACCCGACCTAAACAAACTAAAACATACATATTTTTATATTTGTTTTAGGTCATACCGCTGAAGATGCCTACATATATACTTAACATCGTGTAAATAGAAATTAGATGGCACCAGTATAGAGCGGGTAATTTGGCAGTGAAAAAGAGAAGTGCTCAACCCTGAAGGAAGCTGTTCTCGAGCCAATCGTTAGCTTGGTAATATAAAATAAGTATTACTAGATCACATCAGTAGTATAATGCTCCTCCTTTACATACGTCCGAGGATTAGATCCTTTGTTGATCTGATAGTAAGATCCTAAGACGGCTAAAGACTTCAAAAAGTTACCTTGTACTTAGTTAATTAACTAATGATTACTTAAGGACCCAGGATGTGATGCACACGAGTACTTACGAATAAAGTTGAGAAGAACCACGGCGCCTACTAGAAAGTAGAAACTGACCGTTAATTAAGTAATGCTAGTTCATCTATCATGTCCCAAGAATTGTACGATTAGTGGAGCAACTAATGTGCTAATTAGCAGTTAGGACCTAAAAGCACTATATTACTACAAACTAAAGGACCCAGAGAGAAACGGTGTAGTACTGACTAGCTACATTCGATTCTTTCTTTAGCTTGGGTTGGGGTACAATATGGGATTATGGGATTCCCTAGCAAGACATGAAAAGCGATGTGGTCGGACTGCAGGCCCCATGTGATCTCCCTTGTTTAATTCATGATTAACGACTCGCCAGGTGCCCATGCATGTATGCATCATTGACAGCTAAACTCCGAGACGATTATTCGACTTATTGTTCCCTACTAACCCGTCGTCATTGCATGCAACGCAACCATGCATGCACTCATGAACCCGTGTTTCATGAAATAATATAAATCTAGGCATAATCTATCCTGTCAACAATGCATGCCCGAGAGGACGTTTGATTAATTGGACTTGCACATACACACTCATTTTCACTGACAGTGGTGGAGTAAGCACGAAGGCTTAGTTGGCCGGCCCGCGAAGTGTGCTGCTTGACGCGGAATAATGTTGTCTGGATATGGCGCAGATGAGAGCTTAATCAACCAGCAGGTCGCACTAGTGGCCTACCATCTGATTAGTGCATGATAGCCACTTGTTTAGTGTTGCCCAATGCTTCCAAAACATGAGGTGGATCAGGCTTGAAGATAATTACATCCGCTCCGGCATTAGTATAGATGGAGAGTTTTCCCAAAGTCAAACAAGGTAAAGATTTCTGCTATTCTCAATCAACTACGACTTGATTTAATGATATCATCTAACTAAAAACTAAGTTAATTCACTGAGAAGTAGCTACACCCTAATAAAATATACACTGAGACCTATTATGATATACTACAAGTATAGTATGAATTTATATGTCATGATGCATCTAATGATATTGGTTATTTTTTTCTAAAGTTTTGATCAAAGATTCAATCGTTTAACTTTTTTTAAAAAAATAGACCTGATTTTACAGAACGGGGGATGTTGTATTTTGTCCAATCGAACTTCCAAACCCTTCTTTGCCCATATCGTAGCTAACAAACAAATCTCTCCCTGCTTCCAATGCCATAGACTCAATTAGATTCATTTCCAAAGGGGAAATAGCCGTAGAGTGGCAGGATCGCAGGTCGCAGCTAAGCTATACTGCTATAGTAGTGCGGATCATCGTCGATCTTGCTGCACGCGCATGGCCTGCGCCAAGGAGCCGCAAGTCCAAAAGCAATCCATGACAAGAAGGTCGTACAGTAGCAGATGCGTTTGTTGACCGTGGCATGGCCTGCTTGCACTTGCATGGGGAAGGAACGCTCTCGAGTCTATTTTAAACTGCGGCCACACCGGGTCGTTTCCTTCCCAAGGCGATACAACAAACCAGCAGCAAAGGGTCAGGCGCAGTCAGTCTTTGTCAGTCCACGCCCCATGCAGCTAGCTGGGTCCAGTCCAGTCCAAGTGAAACCCCAGTTATTCTGCCCTGCTCTGCCCAGCACCATCGTCTCTACCACAATCATACTTTTTTTCACTCTACCATAGTACTCCTGTATTACTACTGTGCTGATCACCACCCCATGTATAAAATATTAAGATGTATAGTTCTACTGTGTTGCACAACTTAGAGCCTCCAACTGCGTCGCCAAAGCGTCCTCCAAAGGACGCCAGATTTATTGTTTGGGTACGTGTTTTCTTTGGGACGTCCTCTCTAGCCGCGTCCTCCAAACTTGCTCCCAAAACATAAAAATATTGTGTTTTTATTTTAATAGATAGAAGAAAACTTTGTACTAATATTGTTATACTAATATTCAAAGTGGTGCAACATAAAATAATTACATATAAAATCTTCGAAAAAACATAAACAAATTAATATAAAAAAATTAAACTAGTACTTCTTCTTTGATGGCCCCGCCTCATCATCCTCACGGTGGCGCTTCCAGCTCGTCACCTCTTCCGAAGAGACGGTGTCGGTCGACGCGTCGGAGGAACTTGTGTCCTCCTCGTCGTCGACGGTGCTCGCCGGCTGCGCCTTGGCCTTCGCTTTCGCCTCCGCCTTCGTCCGCCTCCTCCTCCACGGCCTCCCATTCCTCGCCACTGCTAGGCATCGCAACTCTGTCCCACCAATGGCGCCATCCCGGAGGCTTACCCTCGCTGTCGGTGTCTGATGGAAGCTGAGAGAGATCGCTCATCGTGAGAGGTTTGGATGAATGGCGGCCGGTTGTAGATTCGAAAGCGCCTACGTAGGGGTCTTATTGAGAGCGGATGAACAGCGGCGCAGAAGTCGAAGAGAGCGGCGGTTGTTCTTTCGAGGAGTTCGCGCTCCATTCCGGCGGTTCACACGTCAATCGCCGCGGTTGCCAATGCGATATTTCCCCTTCCCGGCAACTGCATCGTCGCTACGTAGGCGGCGATTGAGCGTCCGAGCCGCTGACGTGTTGGGCCCGCGCCTCCTCGCCTCTCATTTCGTTGTGTCCGGCGTGCCCGGAGTATCCCCTATGTAGCGAGGACAGGCTCGAGACGCCGGACACCGTATTAGACCGCGCCGGACAAAAAGGGTCTTTGGGGCGCGCGACTGAGAACGATTTTTTGTGCGACGCGCCCAAATTTCTTTGGAGGACGTTTTGGGGGACGCGGCTGGAGATGCTCTTATGTGGACATTTTTTCTGGGGATTTGATTGTAATTCCGTATCTTTTGAAAACTCCTTTACTTTCTCACGTCAATTTTCTAGTGGTAATCCCGCCCAAATCTTGTGTGATTTTTGCTCCGCATGCGTTCTTTAAATTTCGTGCTATGCGTGTAAGTACAAAAGTATTTCGGCAAAAACTACTCACCTTGTATCTAGAAACTTAGGGAGTAGTTAATAAATATTCTTCTTCGGATTGAAACAATGAACATTAACTAGTCACGGAAATTTTGATACATTTCGGACCAACTATTTCGGAAAATGTGAAATTTAATTAGCTAAATTTTAGCCGACTTTCATTTTTCTCTTTTGGAAAAGATCTTAAGAAAATTAGTAACAAGTAGAAATTGGGGCATTAGCACCGGTTTGTAAGTTCCATTTGCACCGGTTATCGACTAAAGTCTCCCCATTAGCACTGGTTATGCTGCGAACGGGTGCCAAAGAGGTTCAACATGGCCCGGGTCATGTGCTGCGTCTGGAGGACCCTTTAGCACCGGTTTGTGCCATGAACCGGTGCTAAATGTCCGGTAGAATTTTCGCTCGAAATTTTAAAAAAAAATTATGTTTCGGGATTTTATTTCTCTATTTTCGGATATTTGAATTGTTTGACATTTCGGACCAACTATTTCGGAAAATGTGAAATTTAATTAGCCAAATTTTAGCCGAATTTCATTTTTCTCTTTTGGAAAAGATCTTAACAAAATTAGTAACAAGTAGAAACTGGAGCATTAGCACCGGTTTGTAAGTTCCATTTGCACCGGTTACCCAACCGGTGCAAATGGGACTAAAGCCTCCCCATTAGCACTGGTTGTGCTGCGAACGGGTGCCAAAAAGGTTCCACATGGCCCGGGTCATGTGCTGCGTCTGGAGGACCCTTTAGCACCGGTTTGAGCCATGAACCGGTGCTAAATGTCCGTTAGAATTTCCTCTCGATTTTTTTTTTAAAATTATGTTTCAGAATTTTATTTCTCTATTTTCGGATATTTGAATTGTTTGACAGTTTTCACTCTAATCTCGACACCCCCTATTTTCATGCCAAAGTACATACTCATGCTCAGAATTCCCAGTCGGTCACCCATCCTCACACTGCACCACCCTTAGCACGCTTAACTTCTCCATTCCATCTCTACACACTTCCTAGATTGGGTTCGCAATTCCTAGATAATAGTATGCTATGAATTGTATTAACCCAGACTTTGATAACACATGATTTTATTTTTTGAATTTCAAATAGTTTTAAAATAAGCAACAATGATTAAGTAATAATAAGAAACAATGAATTTCAAATAATATTTATGCACAATTCAATTATTAATTAAAAACTCAAAATATTTCAAAACAAAAATAAAAAATTCAAAAAAACTTAAAAAAATAAAAAATTACAAAATAATGTGAAACCTTCAAAATAATTAAAAACTGAAATAATCAACAAAAGAATTCTAAAATTCCAAAAATCAATTTTTCTTGTTGTTTTTGACAAAATCTAAAAGCTTCCTACTTTCATATTTCCCTTTAGAATTTTGAGAAGCAAGATTTTGTGCAAACGGCCTACGGCCATTGAAATCGGATGTAACATTTTTTGAAGATAGTTTTTTATATTATAATTTTTTGAGTCCGTACGCAAAAGTTATTGCCTTTTTAATTCGGATCAACCTTTTTTTGCAGAAAATATCAAATTTTCAAATTTTCCTATAAGTTGGTTGCGTGAGGTACATGCATGTCAAAGGATTTTTGAATTTGAAGTTTTTATCATTTTGTTTATTTCTTTCGACATATTTTCTTAGGGGGGTGTGTGTGTGGGTGGGTGGGGGTAGGTATGAGAGGGAAAAATAGGCGTCAACCCTTTAGTCCGGATTCGTGGCTCAAACCGGTGCTAAAGGTCCCTCTTTTGTACCGGTTCGTGGCACCAATTGAGACTAAAGGTCACTACCTTTTAGTCCCGGTTTGAGCCATGAATCGGTGCAAAAAGGGAACATTTAGCACCGATTTGAGCCACGAACCGGTGCTAAAGACTTCGCGCCAGCCACGTGGCTCAAACCGGTGCTAAAACCCTGCGAGTTTCCTGCGATGTCCTAGCCGCTTGAACCGGTGATAATGCACCTTTTAGTCTGGATTCGTAGCCTAACCGATGCTAAAGCTTCGGGCAGCTTCAAACATAAGGTCTGTTTTCTACTAGTGGAACTGGACAATGTACACTAACTGCTCACCAATGCAATAGCTCATAATCACTAACTCGTTGGCCTCCCTTGTCATACTATCTGATATTAATCAGGTCAATCTGTGTTTCGACCTATCTCCAACGTATTAAATGAATATTTGGTGGGTTGTGAAAATAAATACGTAAAATAAGTAGTTTGTGCAACAACGAACATTACTAGTTGGTGGCTTCTCTAATTTTCTCTAGTTCTTAAGTCCCCACGGCAGATACTCTTGTTAGAGGCATTCTTCTCCCATGACCGTGAAAATACGGAAATGGAAAACACGAATAAGTAAGTGAAGTGTCATCTTTAATTATTTATAATTTGAGAACTACATGAACTTGTATTAAAGAATGTTTGGAAAAATATGAAACTAAAAATGTGATGAAAGGTTTGAGTTGTCGAAACTTTTTTGCCAATTTTTTTAAAGAAACATTTAGGAATGAATTCAAAGGGTTCAAACCATAAGAGAAAGAAGACCTCCGTAAGAAAATAAATCCTTAGAATTCATATCTTCGAAGGTCATATATCCTCAAAATGAAATATTAAGGCATATGATCTTTGAAGATATGAACTAAACCAATACCAAATGATAAACCACAACAATTAATAATTATATCACAAGATTAATATTTGTTCAGCAATAGACAAGGTAAGAAATAAAGAGCTAGCTAGCTCGGTTCGACCGGTTCAACTATAGAGTCGAGAAATGTATTATGGCTCGACTCGCGAGTTGCTCACTAAAAAAGTATCAACAAGCAACATGTATGAATGTATGGTGCAAAATTTCCCGATTATTTGTGCACGTATAATGCAATGATCACAACAATCAATAACAATATGATACCACAAAAATATATTCGATAAACCACAACAACGAATGATTATAACATACGATTTTTTATCAACCTAATGAACATCGATCTTATATTAGCAAACAAACAAAGTAGTTTTTTTTCTCGAAAAGTTAGCTATATTTCATCAAATCTAGCAGATACTTGAACAAATATTTAGTAATGACACGGTAAACATACAACTTGTCACGGAATCATGAACTGGCTGAGCCCATTGGTCAGAGCTAAGCAACGATGACATCAAAAGCTAGCTGTTTCTGCAAGTTTCTCTGGTAACTAGAAGACGCGTTATACGTATGTGGCTACCTAAAACACAGCGACATATTCAATCCGTTTTGGTTTATTTGGATCTCGCAGCGGATATATTTTGGGTAGCGGTTCGGCCTGCCGGTCCCTGCCTACATCGGCGCGACCTATTGTGTTCGCGCTGGCCACTTTAACCCGTTGGGCTTGGGCACAGACAACTGAATTTAAGTTGAATGCAAGAAAAATATTAAAAGCACGGTATGAATTTAGATTTTCATTCAAACTTTGTTATATGTTACGAGTTTGAATTAAAAATTGAACTTAAACTACGAAGTACCCTACTCGACATCGGCAGCCGAGCTCGATGGCCCAGCTTCACCGTCGTTCTTCGCACGCGGCATACACTCACGTCACTGATGGTACTGGGCGGTCGACGGTGAGGCCTCAACAGCGGCTCGTTACTTGATCATCGTGAACCACCGCCTCATGGTGAACTTGGGGTTCAGGGCGAGTTGTTCATTTTCGCGGCAGGTTTCCCCGGCGAGGGTCCAAGCGTTTAGCTCAAGGATCCTCTATCGCTCAGCCTCCATGAGGAGCCGCCCAACCTCCTCCATACACAACCACTCACGGGAGATCGCCATATGACACGTTGGAGGAACTGATTGTCAGCCTGCTGCATGGTGTAGACGGCATTCCTCTGGTCGTGCGCCAGCCGGCAATACTTGAGTATCGTCGCCTGCTACGGATCGACATTGGGCAATTTTCGGTTCGTTAGGTTTCCTGGGTCAAGCCGCGTTCTTGCAGCAACCGATTCTCAAAGCATTCCTGGGACAGGTCCTGGAGGAACATTCGGAATGGCAGTTTCTCCAAGTCTGGTCCGTTCTCGCGCCACTTTGGCTCCACCGATGCAACGCCTGCACGAGCTGTTGCTTAGGCTCACTCTCCTTTACACTACTCCACACACCGTCTCTCAAATCAACACAAATATAGTCCGAATCGAAATAAGATCTACACGAAAAAGATGCGTGTCGATGATACAAACTAATTCCCACAATCAATTTTGAGTTTCGTTAGTCGTAAATCGTCAATTTAGTGTATGAAATTTTAAGCGAATTTTGTCAAATTGACCCACGGCTAGACCCAAACGGACCGTCGACTAAATCCACGTGTCCACGTGTTCGCGCGGCCACCCAAACGGCTCAATCCGGACGGGCATTGGAGATACCCTTATTACTAGGACACCTGAACGTGATGGTATGATGGAGCTTGCCCAGTTACCCCCGTATCATTTGTCAACTCAGACAAGCTACTGTTCCGTTATCTTGGAAGTGATAGGGAGGACTAGGAGCAAGAGCAAAGGCTGCGTGCGTACAGCGTGGAGCTCCACTAAGCTAGCACTCAAAAGCCATTATTCACAACAAGCACACAGGCAGTACTACTACGAGCGCGCGTGTACGAGTAGCAGTAAACAGTCGTAGTGCACTGGTAGAAAGCATGGAGGCGGGCCCAAGTGGTGCTCCGTGAGAGCACGAGGCCCTGCCCCTGAGCCCACATGGGCGCGACGGGTGCCTGCCTGCCTGCCCACGGCCTACGGCTAGACCGACTAGCTACGGCCTAGTGCAACGCAACGTCTATGGTGCTAGAAAACCTAATGGCAGCGAAGAAGCGAAGCTAAGCTAGACCAGTGATCTAATGGCAGCTCCACTATGCGGCCCCCGACGCTATATTCTGTCCCCTCCGCCCTCCGCTCTACACGCAAACACGCTCTGTCTCTCTTGCTCTCTCTCCTCCGGGTTTTCGGGTGCCAAAGATCTGCTCCCATACCTCTCTGTGCACTGCAGAACTACGTGCGTATAACGAGGGATCCACTGAGATCATCTCAGGGCATCGATGGGGCGACTTATTTCGATGTCTAAATTGTCCCCACGCATCCGTTTGTGTGCTAAACGGATTCGAAAATGTCCGTTTTTATCCACGTATCCGTTTTCGCTTTGGGGTGCCTCCAGTAACCTGATGCATTTTTCTACTTATTTTTTTACTCTTCTCTATTTATAAACATAGTTCCAAACATTACAAAAACTAATACATAATTAGGAACAATGGTTTTACGCAAACTAATACATAATTAGGAACATGGTTTTACACAAACTAATACATAATTTGTAATATGGTTTACACAAACTAATACATAGTTTGAAACATGGTTTACACACTAGAATATTGCAAAATGAGGAAACCTTAGTAGTGTTGGTTTCATATGTTCGCTGTCAAGAAAGAACGCTCTCGCACTCTCTCAATCACCCAAACTGGAAAATCCAGCTGGCAATGATAACCCTGTTATTCCCACCAAGAGGGGACATACGGAAACCGTCATTACTTCAATTGGCCCGTGGCCATATTCGCTGCAAAGAAATAACACTCTAACAGTTCTAACTATTGGTGTCTGGGCCGGACTCGCCGGTGTGGTAATGCCTGCAGCAGGATGTGTCGTCGAACACCTTGACGATCATCTTGTCGTCCCCCTTGTAGAGGAAAGGTGAGCTGACAGCCGAGCTCGAGAGTGAGGTCGCGGGCGAACTTGTCTCACCCCATGTGTAGTTACATCTTGCCCTACTCGCCGAACAAGACCTCGACATGCCACCGGCAGAAGTTGTGTAACGGCCCCGGGTAGCACCCTACTAGATTTGCTTGTGCTTTTCTTTTATGCATCATCATAACATCATGCATGCATCTCATCCATGTTTTTACAAAATAAAATTTATTTTATAATCCCTAAGTTTTTCCTTTTCCCTCTCATATGGTTCTCATATAACACCTCCTCTTCTCTTTCTTTTAAAACAAACCCTAAAAGAAAATATATCAAAACAATAAAATAATTTAAATGCTTTTCTTTCAAAATAAGGTTTGAATTCTGGTTTGAATTCAAATTTGCAAAACAGTTTTGAAAAGAAAAGAGAAAGAGTTTTTAAAAATAAAACCAAACCCTAACGCTCTAGATCCATGCCACCTCTCTCCCTGGCCCATTCCTTCTTTCCACCGGCGGCCCATCTCTCTCTTCTCTTCTTTCTCTATTTGGCCCAGCCCAGCCCGCACCGAAGCGGTACGACCTCCTCTCATGTCGTCTTCCTCGACCACGAGGATGGCGTGACCCGTGGTCCTCCCTCCCCTTTCCAACCATCGCGGCCACCTGCTCCCCTCCCCCTCCTTTATCTGTTGGCGCCAAACCCTAGCCGCACTCCTCTCTCCCTCCTTGCCGCCGCCAACCTCTCCTTCTCCCCTTCTCTTTTCTCTGCTGCAGACAACCCCACGGGAACGCACACCTCGCCATGGAGCCGCCTCTACAGAGGCTCCCGCGACGAGCCAAGAGCACCAGGAGACGCGCCTAGCCTTCCTCGTCACCCTCCCCGAAGGAATCGTCCACGAGCGCTCCGTATCGACACCAACTTCGTCGTTTCTTCCTCGTGTCCGGCGGAAAAACTCGCTGATTTCGGCCGCCATCGACAACCTCCGTCCCCACCGTCTACCTCTTGAGCTTCACGATGAGCAGGGCTTCCTCCTCGACCTTGTCCCAACCCCTACCTCCTTCTCTATCGTTTGCTCTTGTTGATGCCGACCACCTCCTTCACAGTACCTCGCCGCCGGCGTCGCCCGATGGTCCCCCGCTCCCGGCGCCGCCTCATCCTGGTCCGCGTCGACGAGGAGCGTCGGTCGCACCAGCTTCCGCATCCTGGAGGCCTCTGCAACGCCCGCGCGCTCGCCATGCTGAGTCGCGGTGATCACCGCCTGCCCGCGTGCACCCCTCCGTTGAACACGTTCCGTGCGCGTGTGGATGCTTCGCCACGCTGGCAGCCACGCACGCGTCGCGGGCCCCGTCCGTCATCCTCTGGGCTAGGTAACTCTTCGGTGAGAAAACAATCCAGATCCAGATCCATTCCTGTTTTGCACGGAGCCCCCTGGAATTTTATCATTATCCACCCGCAGTCCTTGGACTGGTGCCTTACACGATAACCCCCTGCATGTTTTGAAAATCAACCTGGGGTCCTCCCCCTATATGAAATGTTTTCTGGGTCCTTTTCTAATTTAATAAAACTTGTTTTATTTATTTTAAATGATAAAAACCATTATGCTAATAACTTTTAATTGGTAACTCGAAATTAAAAGTGTTATATATGAAAGTTGTTCAGAAAAATGAGACGAACATGAATATGCCATCCATTCATCTGTTTGCATCTCGCATCATGTCGCACGATGTTATTTAAGCATGTTCACCTCACATATATGCGGAGTATTTTGGATATCCACCTAAGGTTTCCCTGCTCCGTTTAATATTGAAATAGCGCACCCCTGCCATGTTTTGCCATGCTAAACAACCCTTAAATTTTCCGGTAGAAATGCAGCTCCAACCTAATTGTTTGTCCGGGGTTCCGACTCCGATTAATTTGGATAAGTTGCATCATCATGTTTGCCATGCCCTGCATATCATATCATGATCATGCTGATTCTTTTGCCGTAGTAGTAAGATGTGCATCCGTTGCTTGTTGTAGCGCTTTGCTTCTTCCCGGATAGGATCACGAAGTGGTGTGGTGAGATATGACAAGTTCTCCGGATGTCCCTCGGCAAGCTTTAACAAGCAAGCATTTTCCCTTATACTTCTGCCTCTGCAGAAGTCGCTCACCTATTTTATTTTGCCTTCTCCCTTATGCTATCCTTAAGTTGCGTTGTTGTCACGTGCCCCTTCCACTTGTTACCTCAAGCAACCCATATTGCCTCCACCAACCACCTACAGCTGTTGTTTGGTTTCTGGTCTGCCTTGCGAGTCGTAGTGCATGCTAGTGCTGTTTATATCTCGTTACCGTTATCGTTATCTTATCGGGTTATCAGTTTGGGAATCATGACACATGGTTTATGGATATATTTGTTGAGGGTATCATGGTTACTAGTTAATACTTATTAAGCGGAGGCATCGGTGGGTCAGCTGATCGTTTTATGACGGCTCACTTGTGTTTCTTTAAAGCTTAGGACCCGAGTTCCTGTTATCTTTTCCGAGACTGAGCGCTCTAACCACACGTGGGTATGCCTATGGGTCTCCCCTCGACCACTGCCGGAATCTACAGCTTTGTCCAGTGGCCACAACTAGTTCGTAATGTTTTACCATTTGTTGTTGCGTGCATGCCAGCTTGTTACTTATTTACTTTGGGAATCCCCTGGGTGCCTTGTATCCCTTGTTTCTGGTATGCACGTATAGGTGCGGCACGAGCGTTTGTGGCGTGCTGAAGCGGGTCATTCGCTCCAGTGTGTGTTTTGACCCTCGGAAGTCGTGGTCGCAAACAGCTAGGTCCATCTCGGAGATTCGGCCGGACTTCGATTCGGGTTCAACTTAGTTAGGTGGCTTCCTGGACATTGTTGTCGTGAAGGAGAGTGCGAGTCGTGATATCTTTCCCTCACCAGGTTGGATTGATCGTGCGTGTGGGCACATTTGGGCACCCCTGCAGGGTTACATCTTATCGATAAGCCGTGTCCGCGGTTATGGACGACTTGGATCTGTATGACTCGACCATAGACAACTTACACTTGTTGTTTAAATATTAATAACTTGCGTAGTAAGTTTGTTGGAGATATGCCCAAGAGGCAATAATAAAATGGTTATTATAATATATCTTTGTGTTTATTATAATGTTTACATACCATGCTATAATTGTATTAACCGAAACATTGATACATGTGTGTTATGTGAACAACAAGGAGTCCCTAGTAAGCCTCTTGTATAACTAGCTTGTTGATTAGTAGATGATCATGGTTTCGTGATCATGAACATTGGATGTTATTAATAACAAGGTTATGTCATTATATGAATGATGTAATGGACACACCCAATTAAGCGTAGCATAAGATCACGTCGTTAAGTTATTTGCTATAAGCTTTCGATACATAGTTACCTAGTCCTTTCGACCATGAGATCATGTAAATCACTTATACCGGAAAGGTACTTTGATTACATCAAACGCCGATGCGTAAATGGGTGGTTATAAAGGTGGGATTAAGTATCCAGAAAGTATGAGTTGAGGCATATGGATCAACAGTGGGATTTGTCCATCCCGATGACGGATAGATATACTCTGGGCCCTCTCGGTGGAATGTCATCTAATAGCTTGCAAGCATATGAATGGTTCATAAGAGACCACATACCACGGTACGAGTAAAGAGTACTTGTCATGAGACGAGGTTGAACGAGGTATAGAGATACCGATGATCAAACCTCGGATAAGTAAAATATCGTGTGACAAAGGGAATCGGTATCGTATGTAAATGGTTCAGTCGATCACTAAAGTCATCGTTGAATATGTGGGAGCCATTGTGAATCTCCAGGTCCCGCTATTGGTTATTGGTCGGAGAGAGGTCTCAACCATGTCTACATAGTTCGCGAACCGTAGGGTGACACACTTAAGGTTTGATGTCGTTTAAGTAGATATGGAAATATGGAATGGAGTTCGAAGTTTTGTTCGGAGTCTCGGATGGAATCCAGGACATCACGAGGAGGTCCGAAATGGTCCGGAGAATAAGATTCATATATAGGAAGTCATTTTCTAGGTTTGAAAATGATCCGGTATTTTTTCTGGAAGGTTCTAGAAGGTTCTAGAAGAGTCCGGAAAAAATCAGCATGGAATTGGCCGGCCAGCCTAAGGGAGGAGGAGTCCCAAGTGGACTCCTCCCCATGGTGGCCGGCCACCCCACCAAAGGAAAGGGGGGGAGTCCCACTCCCCCTAGGTTTGGTCATATGGAAGGTTTTATGTTGGGGTCTTATTCGGAGACTTTTGACCTAATCCTTGGGGCTTCCAACTATATAAAGAGAGGAGGGGAGGGGCTGGCCGGCCACTCTTGGCTCATCCTTGGCCGCACCCCTTTGAGGGCCGGCGCCCAAGCCCCCTCTCCCCAAACCCTAGCTACCTCTCCTCCACCACCTCTCCCGCATACGCTTAGCGAAGCTCCGCCGGAGATCTCCATCGACACCGCCACCACGCCGTCGTGCTACCGGGACTCCGAGGAGGATCTACTACTTCCGCTGCCCGCTGGAATGGGGAGAAGGACGTCGTCATCAACACCGAACGTGTGACCGAGTACGGAGGTGCTGCCCAATTGTGGCACCGTCAAGATCTTCTACGCGCTTTTGAAAGCGGCAAGTGATCGTCTACCGCAGAACGAGAGCCTCCTCTTGTAGGCTTTGGAAATCTTCAAGGGTTAGTCTCGTTCATCCCCTCGTTGCTCCCGTCTTCTAGATTGCATCTTGGCTTGGATTGCGTTCTCGCGGTAGGAAATTTTTTGTTTTCTATGCTACGAATCCCATCAGTGGTATCAGAGCCGAGTCTATGCATAGATTGGTTGCACGAGTAGAACACAATTGTTTTGTGGGCGTTGATGCTCATGTTGTCTTTAGTTCGAGTACTTTGCATCTTTGTTGCATAGTGGGATGAAGCGGCTCGGACTAACTTTACATGACCGCGTTCATGAGACTTGCTCCACGCTCGACATGCAACTTGTATTGCATAAGTGGCTTTGCGGGTGTCTGTCTCTCCTACTATAGTGAAGATTCAATTTACTCTTCTATTGACAACACTAGTATCACCGTTGTGGTTCATGTTCGTAGGTAAATTAGATCTCACTCGAAAACCCTAAACCACGTAAAATATGAAAACCAAATTAGAGACGTCTAACTTGTTTTTGCAGGGTTTGGTGATATGATATGGTCATAATGTGATGATGAATATGTATGAGATGATCATTATTGTATTGTGGCAACCGGCAGGAGCCTTATGGTTGTCTTTAAATTTCATGTTGAGTAGTATTTCAAAGTAGTTGTAATAGTTGCTACATGAGGTGAACAACCATGAAGACGGCGCCATGGACCTTGACGCTACGCCGACGATGATGGAGATCATGCCCGTTGATGATGGAGATCATGTCCGTGCTTTGGAGATGAAGATCGAAGGCGCAAAGACTAAAGGGCCATATCATATCACATATGAATTGCATGTGATGTTAATCCTTTATGCATCTTATTTTGCTTAGAATGCGATGGTAGCATTATAAAATGATCCCTCACATTAATATCAAGATAATAAAGTGTTCTCCCCCTCGTATGCACCGTTGATATAGTTCGTCGTTTCGAAGCATCTCGTGATGATCGGATGTGATAGACTCAACGTTCACATACAACGGGTGTAAGCCATGTTGCACACGCGGAATACTTGAGTTTGCTTGACGAGCCTAGCATGTACAGACATGGCCTCGGGACAACGGAAACCGAAAGGTTGAACACGAGTCATATGGATGATATGATCAACATGTTGATGTTCACCATTGAAGCTACATCATCTCACGTGATGATCGGTTTTGGTGTAGTGGATTTGGATCGTGTACCACTTAACAACTATGAGGGATGTTGTATTAAGTGGGAGTTCATTAGTAATTAGATTAAAACATGAACTAATTATCATAAACAAAGTCTGAGTAGTATTTTGAATTAATTTTGTAGTATTGGCATCCGTTTTTCTACCATGCGCTAGTCTTGTAATTGAGATAGAAATACTGTTAAGTCTGACAAGAAACTTTACGGACTGGTACCGTATTGTTAAAGAATCAAGAAATGATTAAGTCCTATTTGCAAACTTTTAGTAAACCTCACATTGTTGATTCAAAGAGCTATGGTTTCAATTAGTACCTAAAGTCATCTTGTCTCCGTGAAACTTGAAGTTCAAATCTGTTTGTGTTATCACCAGAATTTGACCGAGTCAGAGGTGGGCCGCGATCAAGATTGGGCTTGAAGAATATACATGCAAGAAATAGGTGAACCGGCCTTATACACGAAGTTTGGGCAGTTTGCCCTTGTATCTGTAAATATAGTAGGATACGTATCGGTTAGTTAGAATTTGGCTCGTGCACGGTTGGGATTATTCCCACGTTAGAAAGTCTACGGACTATAAATATGTATCTAGGGTTATCAAGAAAAACAACAATCACGTTCATCACAAACCAATCTTGGCGCATCGCCGACCCCTTGTTTTGAGGGTTTCGTCCGGGTAAGCATCATGCTGCCTAGATCGCATCTTGCGATCTAGGCAGTATACGTTTATTCATCGTTCATGCGTTGCTCGTACTGAAGCCTTTTTTATGGCGAGCAACGTAGTTATCATAGATGTGTTAGGGTTAGCATTGTTCTACCGTGCTACATGCTTCCGTCCATGCAACCCTTAGACGTCTAGCCGTCCTTACACCTTTCTTAGGTGTAAGGGCGGCACCTTGCTTGATCATTGTTCAGTAGATCCGATCCGTTATGATTGCTCCTTGATTCTTCAGGGATTAGTTTAATATCTGCATAGTTAGGCCTTACAAACGGGTTGAAGGATCCAGTGGTACGTAGGGTGTAGTTTGCTAACCCTAGACAAGATGTTCCGGGGATCAACTTAATGTTGGTTTTTAGGCCTTGTCTAGGGTCGGTTTATTATCACCGTGCGTAGCTGCCAGGCTCAATCACGAGTAGGATGTTCCGATTATGCGGTGAAAACCCTAAATCGTCGTAGGTCGGTTTAGCCACATATTGATCAAGCAGGACCACCATGTGATCGTAGACCTCATACGAACCATGGGTGGATCGGCTCCTTGAGCCGATTCACAGGACAACCTGAGAGCCGATCGAGGCTCGTATTTAATGTTTACGTGTATGCCATGCAGGAAACTAAGCGAAGCAAATCCATTACCTTCCTGATCAGGTATAGATCAGGTGGCACGCCCTTGCACCAGCATCGGGATGTGTGTACCAGGAGCTTTGCGGGCCGTCGTTCGGAGGGACCAGGGCCAGCCGCAGCCCTAAGGTTGTTCCCGGCTCTTCGTGTTGCCAGCCGTAGCTCGCCGGTGAGTTTCGGACGCCAACACATTCTGGCACGCCCGGTGGGACCGTCTTCGACATCAACTGCATCGCCATCTACATATGAGATGGCGGAAGGTACTCAAGTCACGTACGAGGATCTGCCCGAGGAGCTCAAGAAGAAGTATGATGACGTCAAAGCTATCCTCGAGGCCGACCTCATCGGCTCTTTCCACAGGACTCGCTCGCATGGCATCAGGTGGAGAGGGTTCACACCTGAAGGCGCGCTCGACGGAATTGACCTGTCCACCCCTTCAGAAGAACGCACCAGGTCCTTGCGTCAGGAGATCAATTCCATGGTAGCTCATTCGCTACACCGCCATTCTGAGAGCCTGGTGAACACTTTGGAGCGTGTCGCCCTTCGGGTGCTCCATGAAATCTTGAGGCATCAGTACTCTCCGTCAGGACCTGCTCTAGGGACTCACCAAGGAGAGCTACCACTCCAGAGCCGACCACCGCTGCCGTTCGCGCTGGCAGCACCAGAGGTGCCGAGTACACCGGCATTCGTCGTCTACAAGATCGGTGGCGATCCTAGCGACTACCAGTTCTTGTATGAGGCGCCTAAGGAGATACCTCATGGATACACATGCACATACGTGCCAGACAGCAGTAACTGGGCGCTCACGAACCAGGCTGCAACAGCAGGGACTTCCGGAACAGCAGGAGGAGCTTCTGGATCAGATCTTGAGAAGCAGACGTGGCTAGCTAAGTATGCCACTCCGACGAGCGTCCAGAGCCCAACTCCTGTAGCTAGCTCAGATCTTGAGAAGCAAGCGTGGCTAGCTAAATATGCCACGCCAGCAAATCTTCAGAGCTCCACTCCTGCAGCTAGCACCGCGGATCAGATCAGCACGATCTTGAGAGACCAATTCGGCATGGTGCCGAAAAGGAGGGCAATCGGCTATTCCAAGCCGTATCCCAACGACTCCGATTTGATCCCACTACCACCCAAGTATCGGCTCCCTGAATTCTCCAAATTTAGTGGGTCGGATGGCTCCAGCTCTATCGAGCATATAAGCCGATATTTGGCGCAGCTGGGCACGATCTCAGCTGCAGATGCACTACGCGTGAGGTTCTTTGCACAGTCCCTCACAGGATCGGCTTTTGGGTGGTACACATCACTGCCACCAGATTCGATCCGGACTTGGAAGCAGTTGGAAGAGCAATTCCACATGCGGTATCACTCGAGGCTTAGAGGCTGGCATTGCCGATCTAGCCCAAGTACGTCGAAGCGCGGAGAAACTTGGTGTCGAGTACATCCAGCGCTTCAGGACCATGAGGAACCGATGCTATTCAGCTCGTTTGACTGAAAAAGAAGCAGTCGAGTTGGCGGTGGTGGGTCTCGCCTCACCGATCAAGGATATGGCTTCCCAAGCAGACTACCCTTCACTGGCGCACATGGTTCAGAAACTGTCATTATATGAGCAGCGCCACCCAGAGCTGTACCAGGACAAATTCAAGCGTGCAGTAGTCCTGGTTGAGACAGAAGAAGATGAAGGGTCTGCGGGAGATCAAGAGGTAGCAGTGGCTGAATGGACTCGGGGGGGCAACCCCCGTATCCTGCAAATGGGTTAAGCCACCAGGTCCGCCCAGAGGGTTTGATTTTGACGTAACTAAAACTGAGCAAATTTTTGACCTCTTACTTAAGGAGAAGCAGCTGAAGTTACCTGAAGGCCTCAAAATCCCCACGGTACAGGAGTTGAACGGAAAGCCATACTGCAAATGGCATAACTCGTTCTCCCATACCACCAACGACTGCAGGGTGTGGCGTCAGCAGGTCCAAATGGCGATAGAACAAGGACGTCTAATTTTCAACCAGTACGCCATGAAAGTCGACACACACCCCTTCCCCGCCGTTAACACGGTGGAGTACGCTTACCCCGAAGGGTGCCAGCCAGGTTTCTCGTTGAGCATCAACATGGTCGAGCCTGGGCACCACTCTGGTAAGGACAAAGGCGAGGGCAGCCGCTCTCGTAGCAAGGACAAAGAGGAAGCCGCTCCACGCGATCGGCTCCGGCACGATGGCAAACGCTACATCACAGAGGGAGAAGTGAAGAATGTGCGATATCAATGACCTCTCTCTGATCATCTCCTCGACAAATACGTGAGTCAGTACGACCAACGACGGCGGTACAACAGCGACGATGGAAGGGATCATCTAGCTAGCAGGGACGCCAGGAGACATCGTCGGCATGATCGCGATGAGGAGAGATACGAGCGCCGTGCCAAGGAAAGGTCAAGAGAACAAGACAACGTGGACAAGCACTGGGACTGTCCTTTCTTCAAACACTGCTGGGATTCAGGAATGAGCCGATTGCCTACAATCGGCAGCGCGAGAATGTAGACAGAAGAAGAAGGGTGCCACAGACGTGTCAGTGTTCAAACGTCTTGGGCCTCTCCCATCTAGGAACAAGCGAACTGAGTCCTCTCGGGAAGAAGACCTCGAGGAGTTGGAAGATGACTATGAAGAAGAGGACAAGTACCACCGGCCAAGGTGGTGCCCTGATGGACTCAGCCGTTCCCAAAAGCGTAGGGTTCAGCGACTGCGTGGTTTGGAGGAAGCCGAAAGGTTATACCTGCACACGCTAAGGAAGGCGCGGCCCGATCTGGCCGCGAAAATTCAACGAACCCTAGACGAAGAGGGCCGACCACAAAAGATGGAGTGGCGCCCCAAGCAAAGGAAAGCCGATGATGAGACATCGGCTAGTACAAACATGGTGTTCATCCTTCCAGCGGAGTTTTGTGCTCCAGGATTAGACGAAGCACCTGTGGCACAACTTGACTGCGGCCCACGGCCGGTTATCTTTGAGAAGCCACGTGAAAGAAGTTCTGAGACACCTGAAGGCCCTGTACTTACGAGGTTATATCAATGGGCAGCTGTCAATAGGATGCTTTGGTGGACACCGAGCGGCGATCAACATCATGCCATACTCCATGCTACGTCGGTTGGGACGCTCTAGCTCGGATCTGATCAAGACCAACGTGACACTGAGCGATTTCAACGGCCAAGCATCTGATGCACAAGGTGTTCTGAACGTGGATCTGGCCGTAGGGAGGAAAACCATCCCTACGACGTTCTTCATTGTCGACAGCAAGAGCACTTACGCTGTCCTGCTAGGGAGAGATTGGATCCACGCCAACTGTTGCATTCCATCTACGATGCACCAATGCTTAATACAGTGGGATGGAGACGAAGTAGAAGTCGTCCATGCAGATGATACAGCCGAGGTTTCAACGGCTGGCATGAACGTTTGGGAGACGGAAGGCCAAGAGCCACTCTCAGGCATCACTTTGGACGACTGCGAGTACATCGACGTGTCAAAAAACGGGGTGAGGCTGGTCTTATCCACTGGCCTGACCGTGTAACAAGAATAAAGTCTATGAACGTACATGGGAAGGCCGATCCTTGTGATCGGCCCCAAAAAATGAAAAGTAATGATCTTGTCTCAAGCATGTCACGTAGTCATAGTGAAGCACGAACAAGATGTAAACCTCTGTTGAGCAATGCAATCAAGATGGGGGCCGATTCCAGCAATCAGCCCATATTATCCTTGCCATACGTGTTGCCTGTGTTCAGCGTCGATCTAACAGGTGACGGAAAGACTAGGGTATGGGTTTACATCGGCTTGTGAGCTCAAAGAAATCGGCATTGGTCATGTCTGCAGAGCTGATGTTCAGGGCTAGTTCTTTGGATAACTGCAGAGCCGATATCTGCAGTAACCTGACAGAATCGGCTCGGGGGGCACATAATCATAGGAACATGTGCGATACATGGACAGTGAAATGTGAGGGGCCGATAGAAAAATCGGCCAGTAAAAAAAAAGGGAGATGCACGAAGACAACAGCATACAAGTACAGCCGATGCAAAGACATCGACTTCAGAATAAAGCCGATGCATAGTCATCGACTTTAGAAGTACAGGTTCAGCAAAACAGTTGACAGTTTACACAGAAAGGCTCTACTGAAGAAACGCGTTGAGGGCGTGAAGAGCGTCAGCACGGATATGATCCACCTCGGTGATCTCAGCCTCGTCGTCCTCGTCTTTGCCCGGCACCAACTGACTGCTCAGGGCACGGATTTCAGCCAGATCGGTCTTCAGATCGGCTGTGAGACCCTTTGCTTCCTCTTGAGAGCGGGCAATAAGGGCTTCCTTGTCTTGGATAAGCTGCTTGGTCACTCTGACCCTCTCTTCAAGGTTCTCCAGTTCCTTACGCAGGGTCTCGAGCTCGGCATTATGAGCAGAAGTGTCAGTTTTGGCGTCTAAAGCAGCCTTTTTCTCGTTGAGCCGTTGACACTTGTCTGCAATATCGGCCCTCAATGGAAGCTGGGTGTGGCGAAGATTGATTCTTTGACGAGCTGACAGCACCCTTGACTTGAAGACCGACAGCGTCACAGCTGGCCAAAGCTTCACTTACAGTGTCACAGGGAGATGGGGCTGGATATCTTCGAGGATGCCCTTGACTTCTTCAGGATTCTCAACCAGGGTCTCAACTGAGGAGGAGAGCAAAGCCTTGAGACGCTGGAGTGGACCATGGACTGTGTTAGGACTTGGCTCTTCCCCTGCCTTGGAGGTAGCTGGCTCGATGGATTCAGGGTCAAACGTCAGCAAGCTTGAAAGGTCACAACCCTGACACAACAAACAAGAACAGCATTAGTATACATCGAAGAAAGGGATAGAGCCAAGAAAGTGGAGTGTACCTCTCCCAAGGAGGGAGGAACAGCCGATGTCGTGACAATCGGCTTTTCCGTGGGCTTGGCTAGGTTAGCCACTTGATCAGCCCCGCGCGTTGAGGTTGCCAGGTCTAGCGTGACGGATGGCATCAGTACCTCTTCAACGTCCTCACTAGAAGTCTCATTAATCTGCAAAAGAAATGGTGAGCCGATCCAAGTAGCAATGGGACAGCATGAAATGTGAACCAGTGAGGTAATTACATTTGAAACCTCTTGGCTTGGCGAGGAAACTTGGGGGTCTTTGCGAGCCCTTTTGACGCATCGATGCTTCACGCGTGACCCTGTTTTGACTGGAGCCTGGGGAGCAGTAGGCTCGGAAGTCGACCTTTTCTTAGAAGCCGGCGCTGGCGAGGCCGTCTGGCTTTGTGTGGTAGACCTCTCGGAATTACCCGAGCTCGAATCCCTCTGGCTGGACTCTGCTTCCCCGTTGGAGTTCTCTTCGGTGGAAGTCTGTAGAAAGAAGTACAAACATGTTGCGGAAGACTGGGAGGGCAGATAAATATGGTCAAGGCACAAGTCAACTTACGTGCAAGCTTTCTTGGGCAGGAGCTTTGCGCTTCAGGGTCTTTCTGGCAGCCACCTTCCTCACTGCCGTCCTCGCCTGAGTTGAGGCTCGGGGGCAAGCGGCCCCGAAGATGCTTTACTCTTGGGAGCCGATTTCGGTGAAATCGGCTGACTACATTATGACCTTCTTCGGGGTGGCGAGCTGCGCGGAAGAGAACCACTGGGGCCGGAGGAAGGAATTCGAAGGGGGAGCCATCGGCTTGCGTGGGCTCTGGGCCATCTTGTTGCTGCCGGGAGATAGAGTTAGGTTACAGACAATTACCATGAGCCATTGCAAGAAATTTATAAGTAATGGTACCTGGTCTGCAGGAACGTCATACTCGGCATCAAGTTGTCTCAGCAACGGTCCTAGAGCTCTCCTGAAGGCATGGGTCTTCCACATGGACCACCAAGTCTCGAAACCATCGGTAGTGATGGTGAAACGGAGGTTGTGGGGAATTGGAACGGCCAGAGCATCAAAGAAGGTATAGCACCTTTGGCCAGTGAGGATGTCAGGCAGTTCAGCTCTGCTTGCTGTCAGGTGGTGTAGGAAGAAGTGTGGAGGCACCTGCCCGAGACCAAGCTGTCGGGCTACTACTACCGGTTGGTAGGACTCATAACCAGGCTTGATGATCCGGTTTGAAGTACTCATGCCAACTGGGAGAAAGCAAGGACGAACCATGATAGAGTACAAATGCCTGGTGCCAGCGTCATCGGCAAAGTTATCCAATCGGAAGGAGACTGGGTTCTCAAAGTTCTCCGATTCAGTATAAGGAAAGAACAGGGGGTTGTCCAAGCCTTGGAAGAAAATCCTAAACCACCCTGCTGCTTCCTTAGGGATCAGCCTGCTGCCTGGGAGACCGTACAAAGCTTGGCCATAGCTGGTGCATCGGATCTCCTTTCCATTAGCATCTGGGAAGGTGCAGGTGGCCAAAGGTGGGAAGTCTGGGATTTGGTTCTGAAAGTACAGCTGAGCCCATAACTGAATAAACCACCAGGGGCCTCCAGTTTTAACTGTATTTTGAGAGAACAGTTTGACATACATCAGTTGAAGAGATCGATAGACCTCTCCAAGAAATAGTTTGCCAAGACCAAGTTGGGTGCCTTTGGCAAGTTCATAGGCCAGGGAAAGGTAATTCTTGGTTGGGGCGAGTGATGGGCCGCAGAATATGAAGTGCTCCAACCAGAAGTTCAGAAAGGCTCTGTGCTCTCTCTCTGTCACAGGGCCTTTGGTTTTCATATAACAATTGAGGTAGGCACCCCAGCTGGTACACTCTTTTAGAGGAAAGGGTAAAAGGAACTTTCGGCAGCTTGAATGCAGAAGGGCTTGGGGATGCAATGTCTAGGCCTGTGATCATGGCCACATCCAGCAGAGTTGGTGTCATAGGGCCATGGCCAAACATGAAGCAGTTCAGTGCGTCAGACCAGAAGTAGCCGATGGTTTTCAGAATATTTTCATTCTTTTCAAGGGGAGACAATGATAATGATAAGTCATCGGCTATCCCTATGGCTTCGCAGGTGGCATAGTGGGTTTTGGACACTCTATTGTACCATGCCACCCAACCCTCAGGAGGATTAGGCCAGGCTCGCAGGCAGTCGGACCAGGAAGACAGATCTAAGTTTTGGTTCACGAAGGGGATTCTGTTGGCCTCGCACGAGATCAAATGAGCGGGACTCTCGGAAGAACGGGGGCCAAGACACATAGAATTTGCAAGAGAAGGATGCGGCAGCAGGATATCTGAAACCTAAAATTAATGATGGAGTGGGACATTAATTCAGGTGTTCGGTGTTAATCCCAACATTGATTCGAATGGCGAGAGTCGATTAAGGATTACCTTCAGATCGGAGACCATGGCGTTGGCATTGGACGATTCCGCCATTGGATGCGCTGTGGAGGTGGGACGGCGCGGTCGAGATCTGAGATGCGTGTGACTATGAGATTGGAGCTGCTTGGGCGGCGATTTGGGGATCTGAGTTTGTTTTCTCAGATGGAAGTCGCAGGTTTCCGTTTGGAGGGGCAACTGGGTCGGCCTTACTCGCGTTTTATGGTAGAGGCCGATGCGATGCCATCGGCTCTTTTGGTTATCGTTTGACTTTGACTATCGGCAAAAGTTGGTTGGAAATACTTCTTCATTAATAATAGGGGGTTCTTACAAGGAAGAGCCGATCGCTCAAGAAAGGAGGAACAAAAGAAGAGCCGATTGCTCGAGTACTACTAATCCTACTCTACTAATCCTCGCTGCCCTCGTCGTTGGCATCGTAGCTGCCGCCGGTGCTGCTTCCGGAGAGTTCCTCGTCGCTGCTGCCCCATCCCTCGGCCGGAGCTTCTTCCTCCTCGTCATCATCATCATCTTCGCTGTCCACCCAAGCGCGGAAGCGCTTCGCCGGCGGATACCCAGCGGAGGAGGAGGAGTCGTCTTCCTCCTCTTCTTCCTGTCCCTCTTCTTCCTCCTCGTCTTCTTCTTCCTCCTCCTTGTCCGAGGATGTGGGGTTCCCCCAGGAGTGGAGGTCGTCCTCGCTCTCGCTCTCCAGCTCCCCTTCAATGAGGAACCGGAGGTCGTCCTCCCCATCAGTCAGGGGTAGGTCGCCATCTGACCCGACGAGAGCTTCGGGTGGGCCGTCTGACATGAAGTCGAAGTCCCACTCCGGCTCTGACATCGGTTCACTCGAGGAAGAAGATTGGAAAGAGAGGCCTGAGGAGACGGAGGAAGAAGAAGACATTGCTACAGGGGAAGAGGGTTTTTTGGTGCCGATGGCTAGAACAGAGCAAGGGGATGAAGAGGTGAACTGTTCGGCGCAGTTAAATAAGGGAGCATAGTGGAAATTTAATGCCATTACAGTTTCCGAGGAAGTGATGCTAAAGCTATCAAATCTTGCGGAGAAGTTGAGAAGGCAGGGCATCATGATGAAGGATACTGCGACGGTTTTGCTCTGCCACGACATGACCCGACGAAGAAAAAGCAGAGTGATTTTGGAATTATCAATTCCAAAACCAGGGGGGCATGTGTTATCACCAGAATTTGACCGAGTCAGAGGTGGGCCGCGATCAAGATTGGGCTTGAAGAATATACATGGAAGAAATACGTGAACCGGCCTTATACACGAAGTTTGGGCAGTTTGCCCTTGTATCTGTAAATATAGTAGGATACGTGTCGGTTAGTTAGAATTTGGCTCGTGCACGGTTGGGATTATTCCCACGTTAGAAAGTCTACGAACTATAAATATGTATCTAGGGTTATCAAGAAAAACAACAATCACGTTCATCACAAACCAATCTTGGCGCATCGCCGACCCCTTGTTTCGAGGGTTTCTTCCGGGTAAGCATCATGCTGCCTAGATCGCATCTTGCGATCTAGGCAGTATACGTTTATTCATCGTTCATGCGTTGCTCGTACTGAAGCCTTTTTATGTTAGGGTTAGCATTGTTCTACCGTGCTACATGCTTCCGTCCATGCAACCCTTAGACGTCTAGCCGTCCTTACACCTTTCTTAGGTGTAAGGGCGGCACCTTGCTTGATAATTGTTCAGTAGATCCGATCCGTTATGATTGCTCCTTGATTCTTCAGGGATTAGTTTAATATCTGCATAGTTAGGCCTTACAAACGGGTTGAAGGATCCAGTGGTACGTAGGGTGTAGTTTGCTAACCCTAGACAAGATGTTCCGGGGATCAACTTAATGTTGGTTTTTAGGCCTTGTCTAGGATCGGTTTATTATCACCGTGCGTAGCTGCCAGGCTCAATCACGAGTAGGATGTTCCGATTATGCGGTGAAAACCCTAAATCGTCGTAGGTCGTTTTAGCCACATATTGATCAAGCAGGACCACCATGTGATCGTAGACCTCATACGAACCATGAGTGGATCGGCTCCTTGAGCCGATTCACAGGACAACCTGAGAGCCGATCGAGGCTCGTATTCAATGTTTACGTGTATGCCATGCAGGAAACTAAGCGAAGCAAATCCATTACCTTCCTGATCAGGTATAGATCAGGTGGCACGCCCTTGCACCAGCATCGGGACGTGTGTACAAGGAGCTTTGCGGGCCGTCGCTCGGAGGGACCAGGGCCAGCCGCAGCCCTAAGGTTGTTCCCGGCTCTTCGTGTTGCCAGCCGTAGCTCGCCGGTGAGTTTCGGACGCCAACAGTTTGAAAAGTAAGGAGCTGAAAATTTAGTTTTAGAAATAATCAAGGTATAAGATATATGTGATATCTAAGACCTTATTGCAAGATGATAGAATATAATTTGGTGAGACTACATAAACTCATAAGTTTTATGGGAATGTACGAAGGTTGAAGACGCAAGGCATCCCAATCCTCCAACTATTGGGGCACTAACAATATTCGCATATCCATGAAGTGATCGTCCTTAGTATGCACCGTTGCTAAGACTCGTCGTATCGAAGCATCACGTGATGATCGGGTGTTATAGATTCTACGTGTGCATACAACGGGTGCAAGCCAGATTTGCACATGCGAATAGTGAGGTTAAAACTTTACGAGCCTAGCATATACATACATGGTCTCGGAAAGTCATCATGATACAATGGATAAAATTATGAGTGAAATTGTTCATCATATTACAAGGTTACTAATAGGGAAATCCGGAACACTTGTCATATGATGATCAACTTCAAAGTAAGAACCTCAAGGTTATTGGTATTTGACTAACAAACCTAGAAGTTATTGATGTTGAAGTGTTTTTCTGAATAATGAGGAAAGCTAAAAGAGAAACTACAAAAGATTATTGGTAGAAAGAAAGAAAAAGACTAGAAAGTCTAGCTCAGGTGTATATAAATGATATACATGTTATGGATATATTCCTCGTTTGGTCACACAATGAAATTCTTGGGTATTTGTACCATATTGGTTGGTATGAAGTGTCATACAAAACAACGCAATACAAGAATACAATGGCCTAAGTGACTGACAAGGAATATGATAGGAATGCACGTCTGGAAAAAAAATAAAGTGTTATTACGTTCGTCGTTGGCATTCTATCTAGCCCTTAGAATTTATAATAAAGAACTTAATAATTTTTATTTTGCTCTGGTCAAATGAAAACAATGAGTTGTTCAAATTATGACATTACTCCATGTACGATGGATAAGTTATTATAAATCTTAATGGTGAAACACACATACATAACATTGGCGCTAAAATGCCATAAGGCAAATGATTTGAATTCCACTTATTTGTGGAACCGCCATTCAGGTCATGTTAGAAAGGAACGCATGAAGGAACTCCATGCAAATGGATTTTCGGAGTCATTTGATTTTTGAATCATTTGGCGCTTGCAAATCTTTTCTAAAGAGAATGACTGAAATACTATTCATAGGCCAAGAGTTGAACAGGCAACTAACTTAGTGGAAACATACATGATGATATATGTGGTTCACTGGGCATAGTTGTGTGCGGGAGATTCTTCTACTTCATGAAAACTTCCAACAATGAATTGAGTATATATATGTGGATATATTCGATAAGGAAGAAGTTTGAAACATTTGAATGGATTCAAATAAATTTCAGCATGAAGTGGAAATCATCGTAATAGAAAAGTCAAATATCTATGATTGGATCATTGGGAAAATATTTGAATTACGAGTTTTAGCGAACATCTAAGAGAGTTAATTGTTCTACAACTCACATTTCTTAGAGTATCATAGTGATGATATAGTATCCGAGAGATGTATCCAAACCATGTTGGGTCAATGATGAGATAAAATATTGAATGCCGTTATATTTTTTGTGGATTATGCTTTAGTGACTACCACTTTTACATTAAATAGAGTATCATCATGATCCGTTGAAATGACACCATACGAGTTATGGCATGGGTATAAACCTTAATAGTCCTTTCTTTAAATTTTGGTCTAAGAGTTTACAACCAAAATCGGATGAATGTCTTTGTTGGTTATCCCAAAGTATTGATTGGGAATTCTTTTCACTATGGATACAAAGACAAAAGTGTTTGTCGATGTTTCTTATTTATTTCCAAGAAATTGTTTCTAGCGAAGTATTTGAGTGGGAGGACAATAGAATTTGATAAGGTTTATGAACCTGAGCATAATGATCAGAGTAGCGCAGCATCAGGAATTGGTTCCGGAAGCGGCCACGACGATCATAGCTCACATGACTACAAAGTGTTTTAGCCATGGAGATCGAAGTACTTATTGAACCTTGTAGGTATGGTTTACTTTGTGATCAAATAAATGATTTGTGGACAAAGGATTGATTTTAAACAATGATAAACAAACTAAAAACAAAGAAGTTATGATGGGCCCTGACTCCGTTAAAATGGCTATACGCCATGAAATCCAAGATAGATGAATACTTTTTGAAAGTAAATGGATCTATAAAATTGATGGACTTGGATAAAATATCCTTGAAGAAACTTGACTTGTCAAAAAGTTGTTTACGACAAAGATCAAAGAGTTGACTACGATAAGATTAGATCTTCCGTAGCAATGCTTATAGTCTATGTGGATTATTCTAGTAATCACTACATATTTCTTTTATGAGATATACTACTAGGATGGCAAAATACATTACTTAACAGAAGTGTGTATTAAAGGTGTATACAAGATACAAACCAAGAGTTTTGCTAGTTCGTGGAATACTAGATAGGTATACAAAACTTCAATTGTATGAAGTGAGTATCACGGAGTTGGAATCTTCACCGGATGAAATAGTCAAAGAGTTTTTGATTTCATCAGAAACGATGAAGATGCTTGCATTTGCAAGAAATTAAGTGGGAGCGCTGAGACATATTTATAATACTTTATGTAGATGACATATAGTTGGTTATAAATGATGTAATTATATACTTGATTATAAAAGGTTTCATTGAGAATTAACTTCAATGAAAGGAGATGGACTAAAACATATTTAGTGTTAAGATCTATGAAGATAGATTGAAACACATAATAAGTTTAAGTCAAAGTACATAGAATGGATGTTGAGTTCAATATAGAAATATTAAGAAGGTATTCTTTTCATGTGAAGGTTTAACCAGACTTGAGTGTATTTGACACTCGATGAGTAAAAACACATAAGTGATTTTAGATCACGAATAATATGTGCAAAATCAGATGATCTGTGCTCTAAAATGTTAGGAGCATATACCAGAATGAATCATGTGATGATCATTGGACAAACAGTAAAAATATCCTTGTGTGCTTTAGAAGAACCAGGGATATATATATATAGTTTTATATGGGGTAATGACAAACAAATCACTGTAAGGTGTTGCACCGATATTTGTTTGGTCACATATAAAAATGAATTTCAAATCTCAATTAGGCTAAGTATTGTTTAAAAGATAGCACAATGCTAGATTTAGAAGAGTTCTAAATATTGTGACGGATTCTACAAAAGAAGGCAAAGTATGTCATTGTTTTGACAATGACAGAGGATGTTAAGTCAAGAGGTTCTTTGAGAACTTGGTGTAGTTCCGACAGTGTCAGAACTTTGAAGCTATATTGTGTGTGACAATATTAGTGACATATTTCAGACCGCAGAATTAAGGTTCCACCAGAAGACCAAACATATTTAATGCCGATTCATTTGGAAATGAGTGATGCGTTGAGACGCAAATGAATTACAAAATACATACGTTTCTGAGCGTGTCAGATCCGTTGACTAAAACCTCTCCCGTGAGCAAAACGTGACAAAGCACCGGAAGGCCAAGGTGTTATATCTTTACAAATGTAAACTAGATTATTGACTCTAGTGCAAGTGGGAGACTGTTGGAGATATGCCCAAGAGGCAATAATAAAATGGTTATTATAATATATCTTTGTGTTTATGATAATGTTTACATACCATGCTATAATTGTATTAACCGAAACATTGATACATGTGTGTTATGTGAACAACAAGGAGTCCCTAGTAAGCCTCTTGTATAACTAGCTTGTTGATTAGTAGAAGGTCATGGTTTCGTGATCATGAACATTGGATGTTATTAATAAAAAGGTTATGTCATTATATGAATGATGTAATGGACACACCCAATTAAGCGTAGCATAAGATCACGTCGTTAAGTTATTTGCTATAAGCTTTTGATACATAGTTACCTAGTCCTTTCGACCACGAGATCATGTAAATCACTTATACCGGAAAGGTACTTTGATTACATCAAACGCCACTGCGTAAATGGGTGGTTATAAAGGCGGGATTAACTATCCGGAAAGTGTGAGTTGAGGCATATGGATCAACAGTGGGATTTGTCCATCCCGATGACGGATAGATATACTCTGGCCCTCTCGGTGGAATGTCGTGTAATAGCTTGCAAGCATATGAATGGTTCATAAGAGACCACATACCACGGTACGAGTAAAGAGTACTTTTCATGAGACGAGGTTGAACGAGGTATACAGATACCGATGATCAAACCTCGGACAAGTAAAATATCGCGTGACAAAGGGAATCAGTATCGTATGTAAATGGTTCAGTCGATCACTAAAGTCATCGTTGAATATGTGGGAGCCATTATGGATCTCCAGATCCCGCTATTGGTTATTGGTCGGAGAGAGGTCTCAACCATGTCTACATAGTTCGCGAACCGTAGGGTGACACACTTAAGGTTTGATGTCGTTTAAGTAGATATGGAAATATGGAATGGAGTTCGAAGTTTTGTTCGGAGTCTCAGATGGGATCCAGGACATCACGAGGAGGTCCGGAATGGTCCGGAGAATAAGATTCATATATAGGAAGTCATTTTCTAGGTTTGAAAATGATCCGGTATTTTTTCTGGAAGGTTCTAGAAGGTTCTAGAAGAGTCCGAAAAAAATAAGCATGGAAGGTGGGACTCCACCCACCTTGGCCGGCCAGCCTAAGGGAGGAGGAGTCCCAAGTGGACTCCTCCCCATGGTGGCCGGCCACCCCACCAAAGGAAAGGGGGGAGTCCCACTCCCCCTAGGTTTGGTCATATGGAAGGTTTTATGTTGGGGTCTTATTCGGAGACTTTTGACCTAATCCTTGGGGCTTCCACCTATATAAAGAGAGGAGGGGAGGGCTGGCCGACCACTCTTGGCTCATCCTTGGCCGCACCCCTTTGAGGGCCGGCGCCCAAGCCCCCTCTCCCCAAACCCTAGCTACCTCTCCTCCACCACCTCTCCCACATACGCTTAGCGAAGCTCCGCTGGAGATCTCCATCGACACCGCCACCACGCCGTCGTGCTACCGGGACTCCGAGGAGGATCTACTACTTCTGCTGCCCGCTGGAACGGGGAGAAGGACGTCGTCATCAACACCGAACGTGTGACCGAGTACGGAGGTGCTGCCCGATTGTGGCACCGTCAAGATCTTCTACGCGCTTTTGAAAGCGGCAAGTGATCGTCTACCGCAGCAACGAGAGCCTCCTCTTGTAGGCTTTGGAAATCTTCAAGGGTTAGTCTCGTTCATCCCCTCGCTGCTCCCGTCTTCTAGATTGCATCTTGGCTTGGATTGCGTTCTCGCGGTAGGAAATTTTTTGTTTTCTATGCTAGGAATCCCATCAAAGTTAGCACAACTTAAATAAAAACCTGGGTAAAACTTGTCAACCGTGTGAGTGCCCTTGTATGTACTTCCTTGCGAGGGGGGAACGCATCGGCTGTGTTATGTTTGCAGAGTATATAACTGTTAGTTATGCGCTCTCTCACCTTCTCTGATTAGACGAATGTTACAGAGTGTCTCTATAGGTTTTTAGTGCTTGCGCGCTACCGCTTAACCCCACCATATTACCTATGACGTTCCTCTTGCATCCTCTAAGTCCCCTGTGTGCCTCAAGTACAAAGGATGACTGGTTGACGAATGTTTATACGTCTTGAAGTATTGTTAAGTACGAACCCGTACTTATTGCTGCTTCTACGGGACATAACCGGGCAGGTATGAAGATATGTTCGATGAAGACGACGTTAGCAAGGTTACCCTTCCGGCTTGGCCTGGGCAGGGTTATGGACGCCACTGGTTATCTTCAGGACTCTTAGTCCAATTTGTATCTTGTCCGTACTCGGATGTATTTGATCTTCTGTATGATTTGGATCTTTGTATGTATCTATTTGTATATTGACTCGTTGGAGTCGTTGTTGTAATATATGTTCTTGTGGGATCTATTGTAATCCTGTTGTAATGTTACCGCTCGTGGTAATTCCTCCGGCATCACGTGTGTCATCCGTCGTGCACATCGTGTCGGAGGGCGTCTCAGGATCGATATCGTGCAGATTTCGGCGGATTCGCTGGGATCCTCATGGTACCGGTTTCGGGGCATCACAAGTTGCAACTGGCCTCCCGTACCTACAACTTGGCCGGCTCAACGCCATCGACGAAATCGGCGAATTTATCCGGGAGCCGCTTGATGCCGAGGGTGTAATATCCCAGAACATAGGGCAAACGAGGGGTAGATGTAGAAATGGGTTGTGTGTTTCATCGCAAAACGGGGGAAATTTTCGCGCTTAATTGCATAAAACCTAAGAGTGATCGAGGTTTTTCTCTCATTACTATTAGGGTTAGAGCAATGTGAGTGCTATAAAGTTCGACATGAACTCTTTTGAAAGTTAGAGTTTTGGAGAAGAATTTGAATTGGCATTTCAAATTTGAATTTCAAACATAGAAGTATATAAGTAATAAATATATAGATGAATTATAATTCATAATTCAAATCCATACAACACTTACAAAAAATATTTCATAAATGGATTACCAAATAATTATAAAAAACTCTTAAGGAAAACCTTGAGCTTTATTGATCGTATAAACACACATACATTGTCTTTACAATATCTTTTGTATACAAGAATTGTAAATATAATAGAAGACGTAAAAGAAGATTACAATTTTGATCTATAACTAAAAATCCTAAACTACAAGTACTGAATCTTCTTGTTCCTGGATAAATTGAAGTCTTGAACCTGCATATATCAAAGAAACAAACAAGAATTTGGATATAAACAAGTGGCAATGCCGCTGGTCAGTTTCCAAAACAATGCCAAAGGGAGATAAGCATCAACCAGACCATGGTGGAGCCAATGAAGGGCATATAATCAATACTGCACATGCAGTTCATATAAATACAAGTGACCAGTGAATGAATTCAACTTAATTCATTGTTCAATAAGCAACAACAACACAATGACACAACCAATCGGATACCCAAAGGCATCCTAGCCATTGATTCATGATCAATGTGCTATGAGAGGCAACAACAGCTCACTAGTACATGGTAAGCAGCTATAGCAAGCTAATACAATTGCAGTAGCTTTGACAAGCATCAACATCATCTAAGAAAGGATCCAGTAACCTAGCCACTAGCATAGAATGATCCAAATGGAGCATTTGGATCAAATACAAACCATAGAAGAGCCCAGTAATCACCACAAGCATCAGACAGTTAGCCACCGCTAACAAAAATGCAACAAATAAGCATTTGATCAAGCACAGGAGCATCAGCAAGTAGAGCAAGGCTAGCACAGCAATCAAGTGGGCCTAAAAAAGCAATTAGCATAGCAGCAGTAGGCTTCGGAGAGTCACCAACACAGAATAGCATGCGCAATAGGCAGCAATGGCACAAGCCATAGATTGACCTGTAGCCCGAGCTCAGGGTAGATGGAGAAGAGAGGAGAGAAGAGGGGATAACTGTGTGTACCTAGTAGAGCTCATGGCGGCATTCATGGCGGCACGGTGGCACATGCCAGCTACGGCGGCGCCAAACCGCGGCCAGGCCGGTGCCAGCCATGCACCACCACCAGAGAGGGCGGCGAGTAGCACCACACGTCCAGGGATGCCAGATCATCGAAGATCGATGCCAAACCCGCAAACCCTAGGCGCGGTAGGGCTTGCGCACGAGCAGGTTGGGCGAGGAACTTCAAATCGACGCGGATAGATCGTCGCGCCATCGAGTGCTACTTCGAATGCGACCAAAGACGAGGTCCAGGACCTCCGGAGGTAGCCGGAGCGTGGCGGCGATCGTGGCGGCGACGCCATTGCCACGAGAATCGCCAGAGAGTTAGGGTTAGGGTTAGGTCGAGTGAGGGAAAAGTGAGGCCGGTGGGCCGACCGACCTGGGCTGGTCCGGTTCAACCCGTGGGTTGACCTGGCAGGTGGGCCCAGGGGCAATTTTGTCTTTTCGCAAATTCAAATAACCTTTCCACTTTGAAAAATTCAAAATAAATTATGAATAACTCCAAAAATTCAAGAAAAATTGTAATAATACATTAAAATATTTCTCAACCAGAATAAATTAAGAAATGAAATAAACAATACAAGCTTAAATTTTGGAAATTTCGAAATGAATTCTAAACTTAGAATTTAAAATTTGAAATTTTCATTTCATATAAAAATCAAAGAAAATTCCAAATGATTTTAAATATTTGTTAATCAAATATTTTCAAAATAAAATCCAATTATTCCAAATCTTTTCATCTAAAAAAAATATTTTCCAAAAGGAAATATTCTAATATTCCAAATCCTTTCTTTTGAGATATATATTTCAAAAAGGGAAAATTCTAATATTTCAAATTCTTTTATTTGAAGTAAATATTTTCCAAAGGAAAAAATCTATTATTCCTAAATCTTTCCCTTTTCAAGGAAAACTATATCAAAATAATCTTACGAAATTATAAATTACTGCCTAAGGCATAAATATTCAAATAAGGATTTAATCACACAAATCTTAATAAATACTCCGGGGAAAGGGATTCAACCTACAATAAATCACTCATGCATGTATCATTTGGAGTTTATAACATTGTCCTTATCGGACAATGATGCTTCTTTTCAGGACCCGAGGTCCAGGTTCCATCCAAACCTTCGAACTGCACTATCTTGCAGTCTTCAGGAAAGTTCACTCTTGCTCCTGCCATATTGATTATTTTCTATGAATTTACTCGCAAAGCAATATATATTTACCATTACAATATTGAAAATAAAATGTTACTTTTTCTATTATGAATATGACTATGTGGTGGGCAATGGAACCATGGTATGTGTTGTTGGTGGAGGTTCCATTGCAAGGGTTCTACTCATCTAGGACTAATCACCAATGCCGTGAAGTTATGGTCAACCTATGAAGACTGGCGGGCATAGTTTTCAAAATAAAATAAACCTTTTGAAGAAATGTTTGTGAAACATGCATTGACCTGAGATTTCTGATCAACGGTCGTAGGTAGTGCATCAAACACCTTTTCTCTTTTGAACTTGCTGAGTACCTCTGTACTCACTTTCTTTCGACACCCTTGCTAGACTGTGAACATGAAGAGGAGGCCTGCACCGGAGCACCAGAAGGGACTATGAGTTGGTCTATGAAGAGCCAGACCTTACCGGAGGAGTTGAAGTCGTGGACTATGGGATAGTCTACGGAGCCGATGACGTAGAGGTGGATGAGTAGAGTCTTACCCTAGACATCTCGGAGCCAAGCAGCGTAGTGACTTAAATAAATAAATTGATGAGCTCGCCATGTCTATTTAGTTTGAGTTGTAATGATACTTAAGTAATATCCTAGGGTGTTCTCATCGGACCTGTGAGAATACCAACTTGTTAAGACCATGTTTGTAATATAATCTGGAGTGTTATGACCTGCAATGTTTCTGTTGCACCACTCTGAGAGATGTGATATTTGTGAAAAATCCCTTCATGAATGTCATATCAACGACTTGTATACTACAACATGCAATGGTATGCCGGGTCACCGCAGCTGGTATCAGAGCAAATATTGCGACCTTAGGTTGGAAAAACCTAGTAAAGGGAAAAACATGTAGGAGTCAAGTAGGAATAGTAAAGAATTGTCTAGAAATATGATGTTTATTCACTTGAGGATAACATAATCTTATCTTTTAGTGCGATAATTGTTTATTATAACGATGATGATGCATCATCACTACTAATATTTTACTCATCTATACAGCCGGAATGCCGTACACTTTTCGAAAGAGGACGTTAAGGAAGGTTGACAGCTGGCTTGGCATCATGAAGGAAGTCTTACAGATCTCCTGCGAGGGATGCTGCATGATCTTGGTTGCGAATCCAAGATTCCTGTCATAAGATACATCTACTACGACGGTGATGTAGTAGCCAAGTGCAGAGTTGCAGTACAACTACCCAAAACACTGGAGATGAGTATCATCATGCCATATGGAGAAGCCAAAACACTCACAACGGTGTATCACATGGCCATCTTTAGTGCAATCCTAGAACTCAGGCAACACAAAACCTTTGATTTCCTATGTTCTGAGTATTCTCATGTGCCTCATGCCGAGGAAGATGAGGATCCTTTCTCTGAATCACCAACTTATGGCACAAAAGTAGCAGCACAACACATGGACATCTGCAAGTCCTTGTTGACTATGTTGTACCTACTTCACATGAAAATGGTGGAGGAAGTAATACACATGCTTTATGAGTTCACAGACCCTGACAAAGTCTAGGATCGAATGCAAAAAATTAGGAACCAGCCCCAATATACTTCTTTGCTCAAGTTATCAACGACAAGGACAATGAAGGCAGGGCCGTGACTTTATCATATTTTCAGAATGCAAGACCATTACCTTTTGCATCAGCTCCAGAACCAATGGATGCAGAAGATTGGTTGATGGACACGGAGAGGAAACTAAGAACAGTTGGATGCAATGAGGAGGAAAAGATTAGGTATGCCACCTATCTGTTGTCAGGACCAGCTGCATCCTGGTGGGAAAATGTCGTTGCACTACATCCTCAAGAAAGGGTGTTCACGTGGGAAGAATTCAAGAAAAAGTTCCGGGATGCACATGTTCCGGAAAGTGTGGTGGAGTTGAAGAAGAGAGAGTTCGATGAGCTACAAAAGAACACTGCACCAATCATGCAGTATGTTCATGATTTCAATAGACTATCAAGGTATGCACCAGAGGAGGTAAATTCTGATGAAAAGAGAAAGAAGAGCTTCATGAAGGGAATGAATCCCTACATGAAGATGCAACTAAGGTTAGCACAGACTGCAGAGTTCCAGGAACTGATTGACTCGGCAATCACTTTCGAGGATGACTACAAGCAGGTCTAGGAGGATAGAAGGAAGAGGGCTCGCATCGAGCCAAGGAAAAACCCAATCATTAAACCAACCCTAGATAGGAGTTTCAAACCCCGATTCCGATCTACCAGTAATCAATACAACCGTGGAGGTCAGAATCCGATAGCCCAGATAATTTGCAATAATTGTGGGCAAAGAGGGCATGCCAGGAAGGACTGACAGAAGCCCAGGATTATATGCTATGGTTGTGGGCAAGATGGACACATGAAACCTGAGTGTCCGAACAACAACAACAACAACAACAACAGCAACAACAACAACAACAGCAACAGCAACAACAACAACATCAACAACAGCAACATCAACAACAGCAACAGCAACAACAGCAACAGCAACAACAACAGCAACAACAACAACAACAACAACAACAACAACAGCAACAACAACAGCAACAACAACAATAACAACACCACCACCACCACCAACAACAACAACAACAACAACAACAACAACAACAACAACAACTTTGGAGCAAGCCGTATGGAAAGCTGAACTGCAAAACATTGGAGCAAGCCGGAGAGTCGAATCAAGCAGTCCTAGGTACGCTCAGCATCCTTACTCATCCTGGCAAAGTATTATTTGATACGGGAGCAACTACTTCATTCCTTGCACTGGAGTTTTTTGAAAAATACGGGATTAGATGTTCAAAACTAGAATATCCCATAATTGGCCTATCCGCGGGGGGAACGATTTTAGTAACCCACGTGAAAGAGGCACATGTCATAACCATATGTGACTGTGTGTATTTCGTGGATCTTTTCATCATTCCCATGAAGGACATATCAGTCATCCTAGGGATGTACCGATTGACGGAAAATGGAGCAGTCATAAACTGTGGAGACAAAATAGTATCACTTCGCAATTCCATTGGAGGTCAGATAGTATTTCAGGGAGACAAATACACCCAGTTGGAGATAGGATTGGACTTGAACAACCTAAAGGAGTTTAAGATAGAGGAGATTCCAGTTGTGAATGAGTTTCGGGATGCATTTCCCAAGGAATTACCGGGTATGCCACCCGATAGGGAGATTGAATTCACAATAGATATGATTCCAGACACAGCACCAATAGCTCAACCACCATATAAGATGGGACCAAAGGAGTTAGTGGAGCTAAAAGCACATATTGATGAACTGGAACAGAAAGGATTCGTTCAAGAAAGTGTATCACCATGGGGAATTCCAGTTATCTTTGTGGATAAAAGAGATGGAGGTAAGAGAATGTGTGGAGATTATAGGAATCTCAACAATGTAACCATCAAGAACAAGTACCCCTTACCCAGAATTCAAGACCTGTTTGATCAAGTTCAAGGAGCAGGAGTCTTCTCCAAGATAGATTTGAGGTCAGCATACCATCAGATCAAGATCAAGAAGGAAGATGTTCCGAAAACAGCTTTTGTTTCAAGGTATGGACACCATGAATACTTGGTTGTAGCATTTGGATTAACAAATGCACCAGCTATTTTCATGAATTTGATGAACAAGATATTCATGAAGTACTTGGACAAGTTCGTGATAGTATTCATTGATGATATTTTGATATATTCTAAAGACAAAGAAGAACATGCCAAGCATTTGAAGATAGTTTTGCAGATCTTGAGGGAACATCAGTTGTATGCTAAGTTCAACAAGTGCAAATTTTGGTTGGACAGTGTAGAATTTCTCGGGCATTTCATAACCAAAGAGGGTATTTCGGTGAACGATAGGGTATTGTCAAAGATTCACTGGGGGATTTTCGAAGATTGCAGGACCAATGACTAAGTTGTTAAAAAAACCATTTGTTTGGACTGATGAGTGTGAAGCAAGTTTTCAGAAGCTCAAAGAGAAGCTAACTACAACACTAGTGTTAGCAGTTCCGGGACCATGAAAGGACTATACGGTATATTGCGACGCTTCCAAGAATGGACTTGGATGTGTTCTGATGCAAGACCGTAAAGTGATAGCTTATGGATCAAGACAACTGAAGCCACATGAACACAACTACCCAGTACATGACTTGGAGTTGGCAGCAGTCGTGTATGCTTTGAAGAGTTGGAGGCAATTTCTTTATGGGTCCAAGTGTGAACTATATACAGATCATAAAAGCTTGAAATATTTCTTTACTCAAAAAGAACTGAACATGAGACAGAAGAGATGGTTAGAGTTGATCAAGGATTATGAACTAACAATCAACTACACACCAGGCAAGGCAAATGTAGTAGCAGATGCTTTGAGTAGAAAAAGTACAGAGAATCAACCTACGGAATGGGAAATTCTAAAGGAACTTTGGAAATAACTAGAAGAAGCTCAAATTTTGCTCATTCAAGGTGATACAATAGGAATTATTGCAACCTTAAGAATCATGGATGAGATATATTCTGATTTGAAATATGAGATCATCCAAAAACAAGTAGATGACCCATTCATCCAAGAAGAACTTAAGAGGATAGAGGAAGAAAAACCATCTGAATACCAAGTAGGAGACTTTGACTCAATCTATTTCCAGAAGAGGATGTGTGTACCAAATGATCCGGAAGTAAAGACAATTATACTCAAGGAAGCTCATGAGACACCTTATTCAAGTACCTAGATGTACATGGATCTAAAAGAAATGTTCTGGTGGAACAACATGAAAAGAGAGATAACTAAGTATGTTTCGGAATGCCACACATGTCAACAAGTGAAGGGAGAACATCAAAGTCCTGCTGGATTACTTAAACCCTTGGATATTCGAGAATGGAAATGCGATGAAATTTGGATGGGTTTTGTTACTGGTCTACCAATGACCAGTAAAAGAAAGGATATGATATGGGTGATCATTGACAGACTCACCAAGCGTGCACATTTCTTAGGAGTGAATCAGAAGGATACTTCGGAAAAGCTTGTGGATATCTATATTAAAAAGATAGTCAGCAAGCATGGAGTACCGAAGAAGATCGTCTTAGATAGAGGTTCAATCTTTACATCAGCATTTTGGAAACAACTCCAAGAAGCCCTAGGATCCAAGCTGGATTTTAGCACGACGTATCATCCACAAACCGGAGGACGGACGGAGAGAACGAATCAAATACTTGAAGATATGCTTAGAGCTTGTGCTCTAGACATTGGAGGTTCATGGGAAGACCACTTACCACTTGCAAAGTTTTCATACAATAATAGTTATCAAAGTAGTATTCAAATGGCACCATATGAAGCACTCTATGGAAGGAAGTGCAGATCCCCAATCTCTTGGTTTGAGACAGGAGAAAACAAAGAGTTCACGCCGGATTATATCAAGGAAAGACAAGGAGTCATCGAGATTATCAGGGATAGACTCAAAATAGCTCAAAGTCGACAGAAGAATTATGCCGAATAAAAAAGAAGGTTGTAGGAACCCAAGGTTGGAGATATGGTTTACTTGAAGGTTAGTCCGATGAAAGGACTAAAGAGGTTCGGAGTGAAAGGAAAGTTAAGTCCCAGATATATAGGACCATTCAAGGTACTCAGTCAGAACAAAGAGACAACTTTTGAGTTAGAGGTACCAGAGAAGTTGAGTTTGATTCACAATGTATTTCATGTATCTCAACTCAGGAAGTGTTTGAAAGCACCAAATGATCCAGTATCACATGGAGAATTAGAATTGCAGTTAGATTTAACTTATGTTGAAAGACCAGCTAAGATACTGGAAGAAAATTGGAAGAAGCCAAGGAATAGGGTAATCAAGTACTGCAAAGTACAATGGAAGCATCACCCTGAGCGAGAAGCAACTTGGGAAAAGGAAGATGATCTCAGAAAATCGTACACCGAGCTATTCATGTACCTCAACCACAACTTCAGGATGAAGTTTCTGTTAAGGGGGAGAGGCTGTAATATCCCAGAACATAGGGAAAACGAGGGGTAGATTTATAAATGGGTTGTGCATTTCATCGCAAAATGGGGGAAATTTTCGTGCTTAATTGCATAAAACCTAAGAGTGATCGAGGTTTCTCTCTCGTTACTATTAGGGTTAGAGCAATGTGATTGCTATAAACTTCGACATGACCTCTTTTGAAAGTTAGGGTTTTGGAGGAGAATTTGAATTGGCTTTTTAAATTTGAATTTCAAACATAGAAGTATATAAGTAATCACTATATAAATGAATTATAATTCATAATTCAAATCCATACAACACTTACACAAAATATTTCATAAATGGATTACAAATATATAAAAATATCTTAAGGAAAACCTTGAACTTTATTGATCATATCAACACACAAACATTGTCATCACAATATCTTTTGTATACAAGAATTGGAAATATAATTAAAGAAGTAAAAGAAGATTACAATTTTCATCTATAACTAAAAATCCTAAACTACAAGTACTGAATCTTCTTGTTCCTGGATAAATTGAAGCCTTGAACCTGCATATATGAAAGAAACAAACTAGAATTTGCATATAAACAAGTGGCAATCCCACTAGCCAGTTTCCAAAACAATGCCAAAGGGAGAAAACCATCAACCAGACCATGGTGGAGCCAATGATGGGCTCAAATTTCAACCCAAGCACACACAACTCACAAGAAGCTTTGCATGCTCAACAGCCAAACACCCTGGCTTAGTCACCAAAGTGGCACATGCCAGTGTGTCAAGTAATGGCAGCAGCACAAGATGCTACAAATAGGCAGAGCCAGCTGGAGAGGTCATCCAAATCGACCAGACCACATTCAGAAGCAGCATAGGAGAAACAGTAGCTGTTCATAGCTGTTCTTCATCAAGAACACAACTAAACCCTAGAAAGCATCCAGTTTATCCAAACCAACCAAAGCCAAACCAACCAGTGACATGGTAACATAAGCAAGAGTATCCAGGAGCTAGGAGGAGAAGGACAAGGCAATCAAATCCATCAAGCAAAGCTCAACAACAACCAAAAATGACCATCTAGGAGTTGGAGCAAGATATAACTTGTACCTGGAGTGGATCTAGAGGATCCAATCCATCTCTAAGCATGCTCACACAACATATCTATGAGCAGATGCTCATGACAGGGTTAACATCACTAGGTTTGACCAAGAGGTGCAGGCGGAAAGAGAGCAACTAGAGCAATATACTATCCAGAGGCTATTCTTGTGCAAATAGAAGATTATAGATGCACAGATAGCAAACCAACAGATTAGTACATAGTCAATAGGAGCTACAGAGACCACCTAGCTATCCTAGCCAATTAAACCATCTGTAGATAGTGATTTTCTTCACAAAACAAGTCGTTGTGGCATTCATATATATATATATATATATGATACCCTACTATGCATGAAACCATTGAGTTTATCCAACAATTCTTGATCCAACAGTGAGAGCAACCTAAGTGGTTGCAAGTGCTATTGTGGTCACATCAACCACAAGCCATCTAGAATCAATAAATCATAAGTCATCATTACCCAGGAGGGGTTCAGACTATTTTATCTCCCAATTGATCTTAGAGATATTATACAACACAAATCAATGCATATAATCAATACTGCATAAGTAGTTCATATAAATACAAGTGACCAATGAATGAATTCAACTTAATTCATTATTCAATAAGCAAGAACAACACAGTGAGGCAACCAGTAGGATACCCAAAGGCATCCTAGCCACTGGTTCATGATCAATGTGCTATGAGCGGCAACAACATCTCACCAGTACATGGTAAATAGCTATAGCAAGCTAATACAATTGCAGTAGCTTAGACAAGCATCAAGATCATCTAAGCAAGGAGCCAGTAACCTAGCCACTAGCATAGAATGATGCAAGAGCATTTGGATCAAATACAAACCATAGGAGAGCCCAGTAATCACCACAAGCATCACACAGTTAGCCACCACTAACAGAAATGCAACAAATAAGCATTTGATCAAGCACAGGAGCATCAACAAGTAAAGCAAGGCTAGCACAACAATAAAGTGAGCCTAAACAAGCAATTAGCATAGCAGTAGTAGGCTTAGGAGAGGCACCAGCACAACATAGCATGCGCAATAGGAAGGAGCATCAACACAAGCCATAGATTGACCAGTAGCTAGAGCTCAGGGTAGATGGAGAAGAGAGGAGAGAAGGGGGGGATAACCGTGTGTACCTGGTGGAGCTCATGGCGATGTCCATGGCGGCACGGTGGCACAGGCCAGCCATGCACCACCACCAGAGAGGGCGACGAGTAGCACCACACGTCCAGGATGCCAGATTGTGGGAGGTCGACGCCGAACCCGCAAACCCTAGGCGCGGTAGGGCTTGCACACGAGCAGGAGAGGCGAGGAACTTCAAATCGATGTGGATAGATCATCGCGCTGTTGAGTGCTGCTTCGAACATGACCAACGGCAAGGTCCAGGACCGTCGGAGGTAGCCGGAGCGTGGCGGTGACCGTGGCGGCGACGCTATCGCCACGCGAATCGCCAAAGAGTTAGGGTTAGGGTTAGGTCGGGTGAGGGAAAAGTGAGGCCAGTGGGCCGAACGACTTGGGCTGGTCCGGTTCAACCCGTGGGTTGACTAGGCAGGTGGGCCCAGGGGCAATTTTGTCTTTTCGCAAATTCAAATAACTCTTCCACTTTGAAAAATTCCAAATAAATTATGAACAACTCCAAAAATCCAAAAAATTGGAATAATACATTAATAATATTTCTCAACCAGAATAAAATAAGAAAGGAAATGAACAATACAAGTTTAAATTTTGGAAATTTTGAAATGTATTCTAAACTTGGAATTTCAAATTTGAAATTTTCCTTTGATATAAAAATCAAAGAAAATTCTAATGATTTTAAATATTTGTTAATCAAATATTTTCAAAAGAAAATCCTATTATTCCAAATCTTTTCATCTAAAAACAAATATTTTCCAAAAGTAAATATTCTAATATTCCAAATCCTTTCTTTTGAGATAAATATTTCAAAAACGGAAAATTCTAATATTTCAAATTCTTTTATTTGAATTAAATATTTTCCAAAGGAAAAATTATATTATTCCTAAATATTTTCCTTTTCAAGGAAAACTATATCAAATTAATCTTAATAAATTATAAATTACTACCTAAGGCATAAATATTCAAATAAGGATTTAATCACACAAATCTTAATAAATACTCGGGGGAAAGAGATTCAACATAAAAATAAATCACTCGTGCATGTATCATTTAGATTTTATAACATTGTCCTTATCGGACAATGATGCTTCTTTTCAGAACCCGAGGTTCAGGTTCCATCCAAACCTTCGAACTGCACTATCTCGCAGTCTCAAGGCAAGTTCACTCTTGCTCATGCCATATTTATTATTTTCTATCAATTTACTCGCAAAGCAATATATACTTATCATTCCAGCATTGAAAATAAAATGTTATTTTTAAATTATGAATATTACTATGTGGTAGGCGATGGAACCATGGTATGTGTTGTTGGTGGAGATTCCAATGCAAGGGTTCTAATCATCTAGGACTAATCACCAATGCTGTCTAGTGATTCTAGCGCCGTACATATCGCGTTAACCATGAGATCTATAATGGCTCTGGGGAAGTCAGATGTATCTTTTTCTCTCGCATATCAATGGGTCAGTGATAAGGGTTGCCTGGACCGGTCTATCTATTTGGTAAAGGTGAGGACTTTGGTCCGGAACGGTCTACCAATAGATATAGGAGAGGGCAGACTTGTTAAAGGCCTATGAGGGATTGTAAGGGTTGTCTGTGTTGGTCTATCTATAGTGTACATGACATGGCATGTAAATTGTTTGGATTGGTCTAGCTTAATGGTAAAGGGGAGAACAAATGCCTGGGTCGGTCTACCGATAGATATAGGATAGGACAGACTTACAAAAGGGTAGGTACGCGGGGTCGCGAAGAAGGCAGTGATTGGCTTAGTTCTTATACTGGGCTGTGTAGACTGTATCAAATTGTGGCTTGTCGCTCCCTGTTCCGGGAAGGGAACTACGAATGCGGCAGAAAAGGAACTCCGAGAAGTTCTGATCAGCCTGTGAAGACTGGCGGGCATAGTTTTCAAAATAAAATAAACCTTTTGAAGAAATTTTTGCGAAACATGCATTGACCTGAGATTTTCTGATCAACGGTCGTAGCTAGTGCATCAAACACATTTTATCTTTTGAACTTGCAGAGTACCTCTGTACTCACTTTCTTTCGACACCCTTGCTAGACTGTGATCATGAAGAGGAGGCTTGCACCGGAGCACCAGAAGGGGACTATGAGTTGGTCTATGAAGAGCCAGACCTTACCGGAGGAGTTGAAGGCGTGGACTATGGGATAGTCTACGGAGCTGATGACGCAGAGGCTGAGGAGTAGAGTCTTATCCTAGACATATCGGAGCCGAGCAGCGTAGTGACTTAACTAAATAAGTTGCTGAGCTCGTCATGTCTATTTAGTTTGAGTTGCAATGATACTTAATTAATATCGTAGGGTGTTCTCATCGGACCTGTGAGAATACCAACTTGTTACGACCATGTTTATAATATAATCTGGAGTGTTATGACCTGCAATGTTTCTGTTGTACCACTCTGAGGGATGTGCTATTTGTGAAGAAGTCCCTTCATGAATGTCATATCAACGACTTGTATACTAAAACATGCATTGGTATGCTGGGTCACCGCTGAGGGTTCGTCGTTGATGCGGAGGAGGAAATCGAAGCAGCGCTCTTCATGCGAAGACGAGGACGACACATGCGACATCGACCGTGGGGCCGTAGCTGCTCCACCTCGGCGGCCCCAGCCCCGGGGGCGCCCAGGCCCGCGGCCTCGACCGCCTCGCCGACCAAATGGACCCACCATGGACTTCCTCACTGGGCTGGCTACGTCGTAGGAAGAGCTAGGAGGCGCTACGGTGGAGCTTGTGGCCGCTATGGTTTGTGTGGAGGAGTGGATGAGGAAGAAAAGCACGCCCCCTCTTTATATAGGCCGGAGGCAGGCAACGAGCGTGGGACGCGTGGCATCGCCATTACTGCGTTGGTGGAAGTGGGCGGCGGCCGCACGACAGGCGAGGCATCGCCATTAACGTGACGCAGACTGCCGAAGCGATGCAGCGGCGCCAGTCGCTGGCGCGCCTGAGAAGACGCATCGAGCGAGGGTCACTGCCAGGCGGGCCCGACAAAACGTCCGCCAGACGCGCGCGGAAACTGCGCGTCCGCGCAGTCGCATCCGGGGCATATATCTGGGCTAGTTTTGTGTCGCCGCAGACGGCCCGATCACTTTTCGTCGCCCGCTGGAGCAGGGCCCCAATGCATTTTTCGACCCCGCGGATGCAAACAGACGCTCGTCGCGCCGTTGGAGATGCCCTCGGAACATGCAACTATAAGCCTTGGAACACGTACCTAATTCGGTGCCACCATCTTCTTCAAGGAAGAATTGTCTCCCGCAGGACTAAACGTCACGATGAGATCGTGATTAGTTAGGTGTTGAGAACCTGCTGTTGAAACTGAGCATGCTGCCAATTATTTCTGGGTAACTGGATTGGCAAGAGGCGGATGTGGAACATGTGGTTTGGTATTTTCTCCGGCTAGTGCTGTTGGGCCAACCGGTGTGGGGTTAGGTCAAAGATTTTTATGCTGGTATTTTGCATTATAATATTTTTTATCTGGTCATCATTTTCAACTATATTAGTGTGACTGTGCGTCTCAGACATTGTTTTTTACTCTTTTTAGTGCATGTGTTTGTGATATGACATGACAGCTTGAACCCCTTTTTCCCGCGTGAGCTATTGGCCATTGGACTTCCTGTTGAACTATGTTCTTCACCTTGCTGGTACTTGAACCGTCCTTAGGAGAAGTTACTGTTGCCATATAAACGGTACTTCAATGAAGAAAATCATATGAATGGTTGATACAGAATAGAAGAACAACAAGCCAAGACATGCTAAAACATATGTTATTGTTATGTGTTAACTGAGCAGATGACAATGCTATAACTTTGGCGAGATTTGGCAGATACATCACAGTTATATTGAAGATGCAACAAAAAATGCTAAAGAAAAGATAGAGCAAGCACCCTGCCGGGTGGAGGAGGGGGGGCATCTTCTTTACTCAGGATTCACTCAAACTCTTGTTCAGTAGGATCAAGTTCTGAATAAGAAACATAATTATTATCGATGGAGACAAGAGAGGGGTTCAATTTTGCACTGGTGATGGCTAGAAGTTATTGCATGCCAATCAAGCCTGTAAATATGTTATTCCTTAAGATACTCTAGTACAATATCTTTAACATGCATTAGAAAAACATGCTAATGAGATTTATCAGCAAGTAGTAGATGATAACTCAAAAAGAAATAATGAGTGACTAAGATGTTTAGTACATGCCAATTGGTAATGAGACGACACACAAAGTAACTACAAGATTAAAACCATGAAGTTTAATATTGTCAACTAATTACTATGCAGGCTGGACTTTTACTACAGTCATACCAGATCACACCAAACATATTGTAAAAAAAGTAAACTTCAAACCCCCAAAACAGATCCTATCAAATTGATGTTCAAAAATGAAATGAAAACGAAAACGGCTACACCAATCTTCACATAGGGAATAGACAGGTTTAGGCTACGCTTTGGCGCGGTGGACAGGTGGGGCGTGTAAATAAGATCTCATTTAGGAGCGGCGTAAATGGAGTGGTAATCAAAATACTGGAGTTAGCATGCCTTGTATTTTGGTTTCCATGAACTTTGTAATTTGCTTCATTGGAATTGTGTTTCATCGATGAACATTGTGTTACAAACTTATTATTGAACCCTATTTTATTAACCTATTTTTTTGGATTTTTCAACCCTATTTAAACTTATTATTGAGTGATTCAAACTATATTTGCATAGAGGTTTGAGCTCAAATGTTACCTCCCTAGCTTTTAAGATTGCTATTATAGGAATGCTAACAAAGCACAACCGGATTTGGATTAGTAAACCTTCTCTCTTTTTTGTATGTCTATTGGAGATGCCTATAATACGATGGCTATTGGAGATGCTCCTAGGAGTCTATTTGATTTATGCGTACAATGTGCTTTCTTTCCAACTAAGTGCACTTAAGGTTGTTTTTTAAGAGAAAAATTCCAATTTGGACTATGAAGTTGCTCCGGACGTGTATTTTAGTCACAAACTTGCAAATCTTGAAATATGGGTCACGAAATTGCCCAACACGAGTGTTTTGGTCATTTAGTCGCAATGTATGTTAGTTTGTTGACGTGGCCAATTGGTCTTCTTGCAAATTTTCTCCTAGATTTTTGTTTTTTCCAACTTTCTAGTCCTCGATTTGACTTTTAAGGTCAATTTGCAAAAACTTAATTGACCACGTCAGCAAACTAACATCGGCCGTGACCGAATGACCAAAACGTTCAAGCAGGGCAACTTCTTAACCCACAATTCACGATTTGCAAGTTCACGACCGCATATCCAGGGCAACTTCATAGACCAAATAAGAGATTTCCTTGATTTCATTTGATTGCAATGAAATGCAGCCGAGCGATGGAGGTATATATCAGTCCATATCAAACTCGATACAATTTCATTTTTCCATGCATCTAGAATTCTAGATACGGTTAAAGCATAGCGTATCCTTTGCTTCCTGGCTGGAGCACTACGGCTAAGATCTACCCGGCGCAGGCTGTAGCTGCGCCCATTTGTTTTCAGAAGCAAATCTTTTCCCGCAAAAAGAAAAGAAAAGAAAACAAATCCAGCTTCGTCTCCACTGGCGAGCTACAGAAATTCCCTACAAAGCCACTCCAAGCCTTGATTTGACCTGAAAAAGAAAGCCACCCTACACTACACTGTCTCTCTCCAAAGGCAGGTGTGTACTGTACTGGGCTCCCAGCTTTTCCTCTCCCTCCCCATCTCCTTCTCTCTAATGATATCTTAAGAGAGAGATGGACTGAGACTGAGAGGCCGAGAGAGAGAAAAGGCTAGCAGCTCAAGGCAAGGCAAGGCAGGTGCCCTTCTCCTTCCCCAAACCCTTTTCCTCTTTCTCTCCGCCCAAGAACTTCACCTCAACCTCAATCCGTCTCCTTTTGCGCAGGAGCTCGGGGAGAGTGTGGCCGGGAGAGCTTGATCGCTGCACCACGACATCACTAGAGATAACAACCCCTTCCTTCTCTCCTATGGAGGACATCGCCCAGCACTTTGGGCTTGGGGCCAGCGGCCACGGCCACCAGCACCATCACAACCAGCTCCCATGGGGGTCTTCGCCGCTCAGCGCCGTCGTCGCACTACCTCCGCCGCAGCAGCAGCAACAGTCTGGCGGCTATCTGGCGCACAGCCCGCTCTCCCTGAACACGGCGCCGTCCGGTGGAAACCACGGCGGCGGAAACCCGGTGCTGCAGCTGGCCAACGGCAGCCTCCTGGAGGCGTGCGCAAAGGCGGCTAAGGAACCGTCGTCGTCGTCGTCCTACGGCGTCGACGTGGACGCCATCAAGGCCAAGATCATCTCCCACCCCCACTACTCATCCCTCCTCGCCGCCTACCTCGATTGCCAAAAGGCAAGTGATAGTTCTACTGCTGGTCTACTACTAGTAACGCTGACAGTAGCACTGCTGCACAAGAAGTTTCTCTTCTACATCTCATGTAAAAAATGGAGCATGCGCTTTGCTTGCCTTTTGATAGAAGCTACAGTACATCAAGTGCATGTTAATATGTTATTCGTAAGCTTGGGCTGAGCCGTCCTGGTTGTAGGTGGGGGCGCCGCCGGATGTGTCGGCGAGGCTGACAGCGGTGGCGCAGGACCTGGAGCTGAGGCAGCGCACGGCGCTCGGCAACCTCGGCGCCGCGACGGAGCCCGAGCTGGATCAGTTCATGGTTGAGCTCCCTGGCCGATCTTGGAATAAACATTTTCCTTTAATGTTCTTCTTGGCATGGCTTGTACTTTACTACTTACCAATGGCGATTCTTGTGCTCGTGTATGTGTGTGATCCAGGAGGCGTACCATGAGATGTTGGTCAAGTACCGGGAGGAGCTGACCAGGCCGCTGCAGGAAGCGATGGAGTTCCTGAGGAGGGTGGAGACACAGGTCAACTCGCTCTCCATCTCCGGCAGATCGCTGCGTATCCTGTCCTCCGGTAAAGAAACCAATCCGTGCAGCCATCCACGCATCAATCCATCCATACTTTTTGCTTGCATCCATCCGGTAGTAGCATTCCTGCAAGTGTTCGTCCATGATCTCCTCCCCCGGCCGATCTCTTCTTTCTTCTTCTCCTTCTTCCATCTTCCTGTTCCCTCGATATTTACTGGTTGTATAGTATGGTAAAAAAGTTTTTCTTTTTTATTGCGCGAACGAAAAAAATCCATAAAAATCATTTTGTCGTGCATCGTATGATTATGCATGCATGTGCACAACTGTGCGCACGAATGGGTTGCTTGCTTGTCTGTGCTCTTGATGTTCTAGTGTCGCGGCATTCCTGATCAGGGTTTTCCACAAAAAGATTCTTTTCCCCAGCTGGCGGCTTGCTCTTCCTGAAGAAGCATACGTTTAGATTCTTCAACCTGGACATCCATGGATCTTTTCTTCTGCTGGAAGCCTGGAAAGGAATAGTCGTCCTCTCCTCACACACGCACATCATCAGTGCTGAGCTACATCTGTTTTCCTCCCCTTGATTCGCACCTTCTCATCTCCTCAATCAATCCCAGTAATCAGCAACTGCAGAAATTTAGTTAATTCTTCTAGATCCATGAGTAGGTGTGGTCTCCGAATATAAGGCCGATTCCCTTTCGGGAGGAACATATGCATGTGACTCTGAGTGGTTCTTGCTTCAGCCATCTTTTTCCCATGCATGATGGAAACCCAGCCTTCTTCTAGGGTTTTGGGGAAGGGCCGGAGGTAGCACTGTGCAACCCAACAGTGCAAGGCCGAGGAGTCTCACTGCCGTATGTCAGTGGAGCAAGTACATGCACACACATGTTGTGTTAATGGAGGAGAGTGAGAGGGGAGAGAGAGGGAGAAAACAGGCTCATCTCATCCCCCATCTGTCACGCAAGCCAGAACAACATTCTTGTCATCTTTCTCCCCCTCAAGAAATCTATGTAGCTACCTCTTGTCCTAGAATCTCTTGTTCTGGGTCGTGGTCTTCCAGATACAGGGCCAGATGTGCTCTCAGTCTTTGCTCGTTTTATAATGTGATGCACACACATCTCAGGTGTGTCGAGACGAACACGATGCCAGAGGCCTTTCTAATCACTATCACGAGGCTATAGTGACTGGTACTTGTAGTACTACACACACAGCTGTTCAGTGCTCTCGGTAGTTTTCACTTGGGTCAGGGCCGGGCTGCACCTGCACTGCTGCCACACGATCTCTTCATTATTGGAGCATGTCATGCAGGGATGAAACTAGCTAGCTAGCTGCCATCTGATGTGGTCATGTGGTAGAGAAACAGTGCCTTAAGATTTCTGTGAACCCTCATAGTCCAGGTCAATCTGGCGAAAAAATAATGAAGTGATCAAACATGTTTCACACATACTAGATGCATAGGTAGACAGATGAGTAAATAGCATATGAGGCTGGCTTTAGTTCTTTGTGTGTTCTGAGTTCTGACCAGTGAAGTGCCATGGACTGACTGACAGACTGGTCCGAGTGCCTCGAGAACCATAGAAACAGTTAAGCATCCCCATTATTTGATGTGAGATCTCCAGCAATCTATGCAGAACTATTCGGCCAATATTATATCCATGCTATATGATCTAGTGTAGCAGTATAGCTAGAGTACTAGTACTGGATATGTTGCTGTATTTTGTGACAGCCCTCTCTCTCATAAATAATGGCGGTCAAGATACATTGGATGCTTTCCGAGGCAAGTCCAAGTTCAACCCCGTCCACATTTTCAGACGTCAACTCACATTTCTTCTCAAGTTCAATTGTTCTTTGTCCTAGACTTCTTGGTAGACTACATCTCTACATGTGTTCTCTCTTTTCTTTCAGTTTTCTCTAGAGAAGACACATTTTGTTTTTGAGAAAACAAGTGAAAGATAATGAATGTTGCCTAATCTCACAAGTTAAAGTGGATATCATATTCGAAACAAGGGCAAAATGCTGGACTTGTAAACCTACTACATCTCCTATTAATAACAGTTCAAACATATAGTTGGGTTGATCAGAAAACAACAATGCTTTTTCCTGATTGATGTTGCACCTGTACTCCAAGATTCTTCGTTGCATGCATTCTTTCAAGGCCATGCAAAAGCAGGGGACACAGATATCACGAGTTTCCGTTTGTCTTGAGGTAAGGCCAAAAGAGATACTGAAACTTGCCTGGTAGTAAAAAGCAACCAAAAGAAAACAAAAGGATAAAGAAGCTGGCTGGAATGTCACTGGAAAAGACAATGCAACTGGAGAAAAAACATGCATGACTTGACGATTTGATACTTTCATCTGCATGTCATCATTAAAATATCGTTCATGTAGTCATCTGCATGACTGCATCTCATGGTTCCTGTGATCTCTTGACCGCAAGTTCAACCCCAAACTTCTTGGCAAATCCATGTTGATTTCCTTCTGTTATTGTCTTAACAAGCTACATGCTTTCCCACTACATACAATACCATGCCCACTTATACTGCACCCTTCGATTTTCTTTCATAATGCATGTATGAGGTGCTAAAATGTTTATTCTTCCAGTTTTGTTGAAAGGCTGAGTTGTTTGATAATACTTTCTGCAATAATAAGTTTATGCCAGGGCGTCTTGCCTAGAGATCTTTTACATTGTTCCTTCTGTTGTTCTGGTTAGTAAATATTAACAAAGTAACACATCCTAATTTAACTAATATTCCAAGGAGCAATTCCATCTTACTTTCAAAAGCATAATTAACGCTTTCAGGCACAAGATGTGATCAACAATTCCTAACTCTCCTAATCTATACTTTTGTTCCCATGCAGGAATACAAGTACTTCATCTGAAGCGGCACATGTTTAAATTTTTTTTTATTGATGAAATGACCTCTGAAATGCACTGATAGAACTTATCTTTCTTTATGCAAATCTGATTAGTAATTAATAGTCTAATACCCATGAGTTTTAAGCTATCTCAGCATCTTATCTGTACATGTTCTTTTAGCATTTTCTGAGTAATGATTCCTCCATTTCTTGTTATCAACTAAGCATGCTTTCTCAAAGCAATTTACCCTAAGTTCCTAATTAGTACAGTATAGTACAATACGCATGAGAAATTGACTGCCTCTGAACTTAACCATCTGCAAAGCAAAGCTTGCTTAGCATGAGTGATATCCCATGCACCAACATAACTGAAATCTGAAAAAAAAAGGATGACATTAGAAATAAATGTGACCACCTCTTTGTATGGTGGGATATGAACATGTACTTTCTTTGCACTAATGTATTTACAACTTAGTTTACTTATAAATAATCAGTACAAATTACAAAATGCATTTAAGTTATATGTAATGAAAAATATTTTTGGTCCCAAATTTATTACACTATTTCCGTCTTGTCAATCAATATAATTTGACATATCGAAGGTAACAAATTCTTAAGATTGACTGCCTAAATTGGTAAATTTTACCACACAACTTCAACCCTCTACTCACTCGGGATGCAAACTGAATAGATAGTGAACCACCACCACCATATAACTAGGAAGTAATTTCAAAGAGAGGTGGCCCATTTTGCTACACCACTTGGATCCTAATTACAGCATATATGTAGTGAAGTAATACACTAAGAGAGGTAAATTCTCATTAAGTAAACATATGTTTGACTACCAAGGTATAATTCACTAATTATTTGAGCCTACAAATGCTTTCTAGCAGAATTAAAATCGTAAAAAGTAAGAATAAACTTGAACACTTCTATTTGTTTCTTTTTTTATTTGTACCTCCCAATGGAGCAACTCTTATGAAAGGTACTTCAAGACATCTTATAAAGAAACTAGCTTTATAAGTTGTGTCCCTCTCTTTCAATTCTATTTTTTGAACTTGAATTATAAACTTATTTCTTACAAATTAAAATGAAATACATATATTTGTGCGGACCATATGAAGCTCGATTGTCCAAATGTCAATTCACATTTAACAAACCGTTATAAACTAGTTTTATCCTAAAATGATTAAAAAGTGATAACATACTTGAACCCTTATATTGTCCCCTTCTATTAATTACATAGCTCCAAATGGACTTGTTACGCAACTCTTATGAATGGCACTTCAAATGTTTTTAATATATGACACTTTCAAATGTTTTAGCAAGAAACCAGCTTTGATCTGACGGTTCTCTCTTCCAACTATATTAGTTGAACTTATTTAACTTATGAACTTATTTCTTAAAATTTAAGATGGAAATCCGTATTCGTAAGAATGATAAACGCCCCACATTAGAAATGGATACATATATATATCGAGTTATTTTTTGAGGGTGAACAGCAGGCGCTCCTCTTTTGCACTATAGGACAAGACACAACTATAAACGATGATGATCTCGCCATGATCTTGCCAGTCCAAGGAGCTCCATATCAGCCCGAATCAAACTTGCAACGACCATGGCTGACGTTGGTAGATTTTAAAAAATAGGGTTATTAAGACATGATTATCTCATCTTCATACAAAATAAGCATAACATTGTTAATTAAATAGATCGTATACTGTAAAGAGAGAATAAGCATAACATTGCTAATTAAATAGATGAAGTACTGTAAACAGAGAGTATCCAGGGGGCACATTATGATGAATATCCATATTTGTAGAGGTTAATCAATGCTGCACGTTAGACATTGATGCATATATATTGAGTTTTGACACAGATTCTTCATACAGAATAACTATTTTAAGTAAATATATAATTTATAGTAATGAGAAAGATTTCAAGGGGAAACCAGTCTGGTGAAGACTCGGAAAACAGTGGTGAAAACTCTGCTGAAACTATAACCTACAGTTTAAAAAAATCCCAAATAAAAGGAGTTAGGAGGTTGATGTTCTAGAAACATGAAAATTCCAAGTTCAAACTTATATGTAGTAGCATATTCTGTTTTCTTGTATCCATGTCGGAATTTGCTTTTTGAATACTGCGAAATTAAATTTGAGTTTAAAGTTTAAACCTTACATGTTTATGTAACCGCACCTTCTGAAAGCATATAGTATAAAAAAACATTGAGCTTCTAAAGGTGTTTTTTACAGGTTTCTACCTAAGGAGGTTTCCACCAGATATTTTTCTCAGAAATAAAGATGTAACTTAGTTTTTCAGGGATAAAAATGTAACTTGCTATTTCCCCAAGACTAAAGTCATGCGAGAGTAACTTTCCTGTTATGTCACTATTCACATGTCAGTAGCTAGTTGATGTTTCACTAAATCTGTCATGGCATTCTCCTTTTCATTCAAAACTATATGTTTATCCATTGAGGCTACTATGGTGGACAACTATTAATCTGGCTTCATGCCTTTCGTGTCACATACTTGCGAAGCGTGTTTCTATAATCTACATTGATCTAACTATGTGAAATTGTGTCCATACCATGTAATTTACTTTATTTACTAACAACTTTCATTTCCTATGTGTAAATTAAGGCTCTTCTGAGGAAGATCAAGAAGGCAGTGGAGGAGAGACAGAGCTTCCTGAGATTGATGCCCATGGCGTGGACCAGGAGCTCAAGCACCATCTCCTGAAGAAGTACAGTGGGTATCTGAGCTCCCTCAAGCAAGAGCTGTCAAAGAAGAAGAAGAAAGGGAAGCTTCCCAAGGATGCTCGCCAGCAGCTCCTTAGCTGGTGGGAGATGCACTACAAATGGCCTTACCCCTCGGTATACCAATGTTCCCAAGTTTCCATATTCTACACATTTTAGAGCTTACCTTTTCAATAAATACATTCTCGGTTGTAGAATGTTCTGTGCACCATAATGCAGCAAGTTTCTGTTTGTCTGTCAATCATACGATATGAACATGTGCACCGCTAACAAGTAGGAACTTACCATCTAGTTTCCCAACTTAACCATTTGCATCATTTAACAGGAGAGCCAGAAGGTGATGTTGGCCGAGTCAACGGGCCTCGACCTCAAGCAGATCAACAACTGGTTCATTAACCAAAGGAAGCGCCACTGGAAGCCATCCGACGAGCTGCAGTTCGTGATGATGGACAGCTACCACCCACATAACGCCGCCTTCTACATGGACGGCCACTTCGTCAATGATGGTGGCCTCTACAGGCTTGGGTAACTCTGCCAGCCCTTGTCTCAGAACTGTGACCTCGATCGTCTCCAATTGCCTGTGATCTGCTTTATGCTGGGGTTCTTGGGTCCAACAACCCAAGATAGTTAGCCTTTGTGTGCTGCATGCGCTGAAATGAGGCCACATGCTTATTTTTGTTTATCCCTACGTACCTACCTATACCATTTGTGTGCGGATTTGATCGTGTTTTGTGGTTTTATTGCTGTTGACTTGACCATATGGATCACTGCCTGTTTGCTACATGCGTTTCTACGTGCATGTTTGAATAATCTAGAGCTATCTTCTTCCTATTCGATCTCTACTGGTGTGCCTTTTCTAACTTTGTCCATGCCTGCTAATGTGATAGTAGATCCATGTTTCTTTATCTGCTGACCGTTTGGCTAGATTTTTATGCTTTCGTACTTTTCACAAGTATGATTCCTTGTTCAGGTATTTAACTATTTAGGTTGTTGTCAGTTAAGCCTTGGACAACTACAATTATGTTCTTTTATTACCCAATGCAATTACCTTGTTTGAGATCAATTTCCTGTTATTTTAAACGTCAAATTAATAGGTGTTCACTCAATTCCAATCTTTCAGCAGGCAAAATAGTAGCAAAAATTGCATATTTGGCTACTTTCTCTCGGTAACAATACTATGCAAATTTGAATATTCCAATCTTTTGAAAATTTTGCTCTAGTCAAACATCTTTAGTTTTAACTACCAAATTGATATGGCCAGATTTTTCATCCAAAATACTGGGAGTGATGTTTTGGCTCTTGGGTGCATATGCTCCCTTTATTTTGAAATGTATCTTTGATATATTTTAAAATGTCAAAAAATTTCAAACGAAAAATTCATGTCTACATTTTCACATGAGCACAAAGTCTTTCCATGAAATTCGATTTGTCCTTTGGACTGTGGAGAAAAGATATGTGCTAAAGTTAAGGCTTTTTGTCAGACATTTGTGTCCTTTTACATCGACAACAAAGAAATATTGGGTTTTCGCAATTTTTTTTGAATTCTTTTGATAATTAAAAATATGTCATTTCGTTGGAGAGAGCGCACCTGGGAGTTATTTGAATTCCCGCAATATATTTCCATATTTCACGAGTCTCGACTTTGCCACCGCACCGTAGATTTGCCTCCCTCACGCCTCCTCCCAGCAGTTTCGGCTGCTCCACCGCGCTTTACCGAATCGTCGCTGCCATCGACAGGCACAAGGCCGACGTTTTCGACGGCACTTCACCTCCCCCGCGCCTCCTCCTCTTGCTAGCAGCCTACTTTTAACATGGCGCAGCTAAGGTGCTCGACGGTTTGCTCGCAAGGTAGGTATGCGCCTCCACGGGCCGCCAACATTTTATCCAATTTTTTGCTACAAGCTAGTAGTAGTAAAGTCATTTCATACCAACATTTTATCCAATTTTTTGCTACAAGCTAGTAGTAGTAAAGTCATTTCATATGTATATTTGTAGAGTTCATCATACAATTCATCGAACAACGAGTATGACATAGAGGAAGAAGAGAACATATCCATACTATTAGCATACCGCGCCATCGGGCGCCATCAAGAGACCAAAAATAGGTGGATCGATGTTCGGTAGACAGAAGTTATGGAGAGAAATGATTGAAGGGCTGATGCGGTCATCTTTCAATGAGAATCCGATATTTCCCGTCAAGTATGATCGACTCTTTGAACAACGAAGAAATGCCGCCGGAGAACTTGGTTATAACACATATCAGAAGGTGACGAATTGCAATGCGGGAAGGTCCATGGAGTTTAAAGCAAATGGACACAAGTACAACTATGGCTACTTTCTCACCGATAACATCTATTCAAGGTGGCAAACATTTGTGAAGCCGGTTATTCAACCACGAGGTAAGAAACAAACCCAATTTTACAATGCACAAGCGGTAGGAAATATGTAGAGAGAGTATTTGAGATTTTGCAAGCCTAATTTGCCATTGTGAGGGGGCGGCTAGATTTTGGGACCAAGAGTGTCTTTGGTATATCATGACCACTTGTGTCATCATGCATAACATGATTATAGAGGATGATTGTGGGAAAAATGTGGATCATATATATGATTGCCCGGTTCATTGGCTCGTATCATTTCATTCGCTCCAACGAAACACATGATGAGCTCCAAAAAGATCTCATAGAAGAATGGTGGAATTGACATGGACAACAATGGTTACATACTTGTTATATTGTTTGAAAACTATGTTGTATTGTTTAAAACTATGTTGTATTGTTGTATGTTGATCCATAAACTTATTGTATTTGTTGTGAATAATTTGATGTACTTGTTGTATTTTTGTGTTGTAATAATAAATAGTATATTTATTTGTAAATTTGTGAAATTTGTTTGATGCATAGTTGTGTGTGATTGTTGTTTCCGCCGAGCGTTGCGTGTTGTATTTTGGAGCGTCTGGCGTAGGAACGTTTTGCACGCTCGTGATCCAGTTTAGCGCTTCCGGCGGGGAAAGCATAGCACAGAGCGTGGTAAACTTTTACAACGCAGTCGGAGCGACATATAGCGCGCCGAAATATAGCACGTGTTAGAGATACTTTTAACGTCACATAAAAAAAATCAATGTCGAGTGGGTTTCTAGATTTTGCTGCTTGTTGTAAAATATACACGTCGATGCTAATTTCATGTTTCAAACCTCCAATATTCAAGAGGGGATTCAATTACTATCCTGGATTTCTTTTCTTTATGAACTTAAAAATCATACGGAGCTAATATGACGAGGAATATGTGTATTTTCAGGTTAATGACAACTAATTAACTTCATATTTTATAACAACTAGGTAACTTCATATTTTATAAATTACGTACAGTTCCGTAGTAATAATGTGCTAACTAATTCTAAATTGCCCAAGGATCGGCGAATCCAATGAGACCTGTAGATAAGCTCCAAACCATCAAATTTCATTGCCTTCGTATGTCAAGAGGACGTGCTCTAATAGAGTAACATTTTGTGCCCCCTTGAACAAGATTTTCGCATGTAGAATTCTTCCATGAACCACATTTTAGCATTTGTAGCTGTTTTTATGTGATGGTATCACTATCTAGAGTGATGTGGCGCTCTATACTTGACACGTTGAAGGACAACTAGGAGGCGCATACTATAAATACCTCTCCATTGTTCACTCTCCTTAGCCTATGTCTATCTAAAGCTACACAATGATCTAGAGACAGTAATCTTTTAGAGAGAGAAAGGAACAGTGCTTATTTTTATGCAATGGCCAATCAAATAAGAAGGGAAAAATCTCATTCATGCCTTGGATGTTGATAGCCCTGTCTTTGAGACCCAATGGATGATTCTCATAGTTGTACATATTTACAAAGATTTATTTAGGGAGGATAGACCTAGCACTTGGCTCAGAGAAGATTTTTTTTCTAATGTGGAAAATTTTAGCTTTAAAAGCCCCTTTTTCCAAAGTGTATGTTGGAGTTGTTGTTTTCTGATCATATTTAGATTGGCCTATGAGAAATATTACCTCAATTCCGAAAATAAGCCTTTTTTAGAAAGTTAAATTAGCTTTCGAAAAAGGCTTATATTTTAGAACCGAGGTAGTATGTGTTATCGTTTACCTTTGACTAATATCTTTTGGATTTTAAATCAGATTCGATGCTCTATTACATGATCGGGAGAATGATCAACTAGACAACCTTAGGCTAAACTTTGCTCAGGTTACTTCAATTCACAAATAAGATGATGCCGTATTTATGAAAAAGTTTACACGTACGGATCTTTAAATTGTTACTTTAGGATTTTCACAAAATTCGACACTAAGTTTAGATGTTCCTTTAGTAGACTGATTGCCTCGAACAAATCATTCATTAGGGGCCTGTTAGAGTTTGGTAACAGCATATGAGGTGCCTCACTCAATACAGTCAAGAAATTAATTAAAAAATTCTACTTTTGAAGATTTATTATGAAAAAGACTGATATAATAAATTTAGATTTCCTACATGAGATTTTAATTAGGAGAGATTTTGGTAGGAAAATGATCTCACGGATTTATCAAATAGCTCATGGGGATTAGTGGGGGTCAAGATTAAGAACCAAGAGGGCAATTTTTTGTGATCGACAAGTGCTTGAGACTTTAGTAAACACGATGATGCAGAGACTTGTTGGTTGGAAAGAAAATATTTTGTCTTATGAGGCTAGCATGATACTCATTGGGGCATGTTTGGCAAGTATTCCAATTTATCGAGTGTCCTTTTTTGGATTTCGATGTATTTTCTGAATTTTTGAAAACAGGTTCTGTGAATGATAAAGAACCAACTGCAAAATTGCCTTTGGAATAACTTTGAAGGTCATCATAAATTTGACCTAACTTGCAATCACTACAACAACAATAATATCAAAGCCTTTTTACGAAGCAAGTTGGATATGCTAGATATGAAACCTAACAAAAACATAAAGAAACCAAAACAAGGAGAGATAAAAAACACAAGTAAACTAAGATTCTAACCCGTGGATCCTTGATTTCCATGTGGTCCTATAAAGAGCTAAATATTTAGGATATTCCAAATCCCCAAGTTCCTTTTACAGCCTCCACCTATATAAACTTTGGTTGTTCTTTGTCCTCGTTGTATTTTCCGTATTTCTTAGAATTCCACTATTAGCGGGTGCTTCTGGAGGCCTTCGGTGGATATGACTAAACCACCTTAGTCGGTGTTGGCTAGCTTCTCGTCGACCGGTACCACCCCTAGTCTATCATGTATTACCTTGTTCGTAATCCGGTCCTTTTTTGTATGGCAACATAGCCACCGTAGCATGTGCATCTTCGCAGTACTCATATGTTGGATGTGTTGTCTTTTAGTGGGCCACTATTCTGCTCTATATAGCATCGCTGGTCTAATTGTCGTCCTATTGAACTTAGCTTTTAGCTTTTGTGGGGACCTTCTTGTCACATAGGATGTCGGATGCTTGTCACCATTTCATCCATTCTGCCTTGATAATGTGGCAAACATCCCCGTTGGTATCACCATTGCTTTGCAACATTGATCCCAAAATATCGAAATGTGTCCCTCTTAGGCACTATTTGTCCTTCTAAACTAATATCTCCATCTTCCCACCTAACACCATTAAAGTCGCATCGCAAGTACTCGGTCTTGGTCCTAATAATTCTAACCCCCTTTGGTTTCAAAGGCTACCTCCATAGCTCTAACTTCCTACTTACGCCAACCCTGGCCTCATACACTAGCACCCCATCATCAGTAAAGAGAATGACCAAAGAATATCTCCTTGTATATCCTTCGTTACTTCATCCATCACTAAGAAAAACATGTATGGGCTCAAGGCTGACCATTGATGTAGTCCTATCATGATTGGAAAGGTATCGGTCCCACTATCACCTGCCGCGAACACTTGTCACAACATTATTGTACATATCTCTTATGAGGGTAATGCACTATGTTGGAAATTTGTGTTTCTCAAGCGCCCACCACATGACCGTCCTTGATATTTTGTCATATGGTTTCTCCAAGTCTATCAAGAGCATATGTAGGTCCTTATTTTTCTCCCTATATCTCTCCATAAGTTGGAGGAGTAATAAAACTACATACCTCTATAGTCGATCTCCCAGGCATAAAACCGAATTGGTTTTTAGTGACATTCGTCACTTTCCACAGTCGATGCCTAGTGAATCTCTCACAAAGTTTCATAGTATGGATCATAAGCTTAATTTCTTGGTGTACAACTTTGAATATCTCCTTTATTCCCGAAGATAGGTAATAATATGGTGTTTATCCACTCTACCGGCATCTTGGTTGACCGAAAAATGTGGTTGAAAAGCTTAGTTAGACATACTATTGCCACATCTCCAAGGCTTCTCCGCACCTCTATTGGGACATCATGAGGACGGAAGGCCTTTCCTCCTTTTCAAGGCATCTTTAACCTTAAGCTCTTGGATCCTCCGCACAAAGCGCATGTTGATGTCATCAAAGGAGTCATCCCGTTCCCATCATTTATTAACCCATGCATCGAAGTACTCCATGCATCTGTTCTTGATCTCTTCATCTTTCGCTACAAGTCGATTTGCCTCGTCCTTAATGCATTTAACTTGGTTGATGTCCCTCGTCTTCCTCTCACAAATTTTCGCCATCTTGTAGATATCATTCCCGCCTTCCTTTGTGCCTATTATGTCATATAGCTCGTCATAGGCCCGCCCCCGTGCTTCACTCACGGATCGCCTTGCATTCTTCTTTGCCTCCTTGTTCTTCACCATGTATGCTTGTGCATGGTCCCGACTCTTCTAGCACTCTCCTTGATAGACTTTTGGATATCCACATTCCACCACCATGTGTCCTTAGCTTCGTGCTTCTTACCCTTTGTCACTACAAGCACCCCCCCTAGCTACTTTTCGAACGCAAGTTGCCATCTTCACCCACATGGTATCTACACCTCCCTCCTCGTCCCATGATCATTTTGTGATCATCCTCTCCCTAAGGGTCTGTTGTGTTTCCCCTTTGAGCTTCCACCACTTTGTTTTTGTGATTTTGGCGACTTTGTACCATGTCACATGATCATGAAAGCGAAAGTCAGCCAACACAAGCTTATGTTGCACCACAACACACTCCCTAGTGATCACCTTGCAATTCAAGCAAGCCCTTCTATCCAGTCTTCTAGTCAGGACAAACACAATCTGGCTAGAGTGTTTGGCACTGCTAAAGGTTACTAAGTGAGATTGCCTCTTCCGGAAGAAGGTGTTAGCTGCCAACAAGTTGTAGGAAAGCGCAAAGTCTAGGATGTCTTTACCCTCCCGGTGTCTGTTGGCACCTGAAGCCTCCATGCACACTCAAACCCTATGTTAGTTGTACCCACATAGCCATTGAGATCTCCTCCAATAAAAATCTTCTCGTTTCTCGTACACTTCTAACGACGTCTTCAAAGTCCTCCCAAAACTAAACTGTTTCTTAGCGCTCATGTCAAACCCAACTTGTGGGGCATAAGCACTAATAACGTTTATGACAAGATTCCCAACAACTAGCTTGACTAGGATGATCCTATCTCCCTGTCTCTGAACGTACACTACTCCATTCTTGGGGATCTTGTCTATGAGGACGCTTGCGCTGTTTCTAGTGTCGCTGACCCTGAACACCACAACTTAAACAGGTATTCTCAACTTCCCTCGCCTTTTGACCTGCCCATCAATTCTCTTTATGCAAAGAATATTTACACGCCTTTTGATCGGCATCCACTAATTCCTGTAGCTTCCTAGCCCTTCACATCTATCGAGGAAGATGCAAAGACCCTTGCTCACTTATCACTACACTCGAGCGACAATGTAGCACGTCATTAAGGCAGTGGTGACCCGACCCTTCTCATTTAACACCATATATGAGTTCCGATATGGCGCGTCGCTAAGAGGGTTACGTCCCAACAAATTTGAATTGGGTTTCATATCCATTGGAATGGCTAGTTTTTTTACGTTGGCTCGCCAAGCCTAACACAACCCTCCTTTACACGGGTTTGGGACCGGCTATTCCTAACTCGCAATCAATATGTATAAAAATTAGGGGCTTGGGAGTGTCAAATCTTAGTGCATCTCTTACCGATCCCTGATAATCGGTTAGAGGAGTAAAAATACTCCTCTAAACCACACCTAACCGATCCCATAAAATCTTTACAAGAATAAAATTAGAAGACCCGACCCTAAAAAAGAAGCCACTCTTTTAAATGTAAGAGACTAATGCTTGCTCGAGTATAAATTTGTAGCCTCTCCGTTCCGGACGATCTCGCCGCCGCTAGTCAGAATAGGCCTAGCCCACACCACCGCGCCTCCAAGGCCTCCCCCCCAACCGCTTGGCCATGACCTACTCCCTCACCGTTGTCTCTTCTTGCTTGTTTCCACCATGGTCACTGCAACTCCTGCACCGTCATGATGCCCTCAATCCATGTCGATGAGCTCCATCCCGCGACGAGTGCCCCTCTATGCACTTGAATGGGCCGCTCTGCTCCGTAGCTCGTGTCCACATGCATCCTCCTCCAAAAGCCTCTCTCCCTGGCCTCCTAGCGCAGACCGTGGCCAGGCCAGCACTTGTGTCGGAGATGCCTTGGCATAGTTACTCGTCGTCTACCGCACTTGGGCATTCGCCGATGGTAGCTAGGCATGCTAAAGATTTCCCTCGGGCCGTTCAGTGAGGTCGTGTTCTAGGTCGTTGTAGATCTCCCCTCCAACTCCTTGCTATTTATCTATTGCACACCAATTTTTTTGCAAGTATGTACTTGTCGCATTGGCGAGCTCTATGGTGGTTGAGATCGACTTGCTCGACAGCTACAACGACCTGCTCCACAGTGACGGTCCAAGGTGGTCACGGTCTCCAAGGTCGACCTATTGATATTGAGCGCCAATGCCTACTCGATGGCACACAGGTACTAGAAAGGTAAAGAAACGGTTTGGAGAAGAGTTATTGATGCTTAGCATATAATATTAGGAATCCAAATATATTTTGTCGCAACGATAGCAACCCTCAGTTGTGGAAGAGATTGTTGTGGGCTAGGCAGGTTGTGAAGTTGGGAATTTGGGATAGAAATGTAAATTAGGGGATGATAAAACAATGGATCATTGGTTTGGCAACACTCTCCCTTTGGTATCTATTTATCGGATTTGTATTGCATTGCTAATGATAAAAAACGTGTGATATTTAGGATGGTCATAAGTTGAAAATAAATTTTAGGAGAACTTTCTCGCATGCTATGATGGATTATTGGGCATCTCAGTTGGAGGGAACTATAAGAATTATTAGACCAGATCACCAGGAAGATAGTTTGATATGGCAACATACTTTGAATAGAGTGTACTCTACTTCATCTTTATATGATTAATATCATAGGGGTTAAACTCATTCACATACTTGTTGTACTGAAGAAGCTTCAGATACCCCCAGGAATCCAAGTTTTCCTATAGTATTTCCCTAAATTAAAATCATGAGAGAGATAAATTTGAAAAAGAAACACAAAGAAACCTCTAAGTTGCCTTTTGTAAAATGAACACCAAACAATCACGCATATTATTTTTGATTGTATCATTGCAAAAAAGTGATTGGGAGAGAAGTGATTATAGAGTTTGCTAAAAACATTGTCAACTTCAATTTAGTTGCAAATAACGGACTTAGTAATATTCCATTTGTCCCATTATGTAAGGCGCATTAGCTATACTTTTCATCATTGCTTCCTATTTTGCCCTCGTGTATATACAATTGTAACATCACATCGCAAAATCTATTTGGAGCAATAGCTAGACCACGATTAGTTTCCGGGGGAAAAGGATGCTAATAGATTTGATCATCCCAATATGGCAAACCCACTTAAACAGCAAGACATCTCTTCTCCCCACGACGACCGGCGAAGGGTCGTCGGATTGGATATTGCGCCTAATGACAGTCTCTTTGAGTATATGGGCCACGATGACAACTTAGGCGAGCTTCAATCTAGCATCATTCTTTAGTATGAGGCGTATTTGTGGGCCATGGTTGTTTTGTCGCCAAGGTCGGAGCAGGAAGCATGCCGCCGTCATTGCCTTCTCCGACCTTGGCGACAGAATGAGCATGGCCCACAAAGCATAACCCTAACGGGAGAACTATGCCAGCAGGAAGGTTGCCTAATTAAGTTTCCGTCGCCCCTGATATACGCCATGAGCTCGTCACCATTTAGACATGCGAGCCAATCCAACGGCGCTTCATCGCTCGCCAAGGAGATGAGTCATTTGTTTGATAATTGTTGAGAGCAGCCTTCATTCTCGTATCCAAATAGTTTATGTCCTACATATTATTTTCTGACTGTCTTGGATTTTTTTTAAAAAAAATCATGGTACTAAATGTTTTGATGAAATCATATATTCAGCTAGGGGTTATCGTAATGTGTTTTGTTGGATTTTGTAGTTAGATGTTTGATTTCAGGTATACTCAAACATGCGTCCGAGGCTAGAGAAGGTCCTTTAGGGACATTGTTGTTAAGTATAATTTTAAGACCGATCTAAAAAAACTTTGTCTTACTTTCATCATTTGATTTTTTTAGGACTTCAGGTGTTTTTAACATTCGTGGTGCGACTCCTATAATTTTCTTTTATAACATACTGTGTATGTACGTTTTGTCATGTGTTTTACTTTTATAGGATTTCTATGTTGCTCAATATTCTGGAAACAATATAGTTCCTGAAGTTACATGCATGATCGTTATCCCCATCTTACCCGTTCTTCCATGTCTTAGAACATATACCCGCATTTGTATTATTCATGTATTTCTCATATTCAATATTTGATCATCCGTCTGTAATGGACTCCAAAAAAATATGCAAAAGTTCTTGGTACCATACTGCTTGTGAGACAATGTCTCTTAATTAAGAGAACTTCTCAATGTTTCGAAGGTTTGTTCAACCTACCTATCAAGAATTTGTCCTCTTTTTCCACACATCTTCAAGAGAAGAGTTGATGATCCCAAAGATGAGAAATCTAAGAAATCCGACCGGCATTGAAAGCAGCAATTGAGGCGCCTTTCCTGTGTATCGCCGGGAAAATGTATGGGCTGCGTGCTAAGCTGAATCGGAGTTGTAGCCAGCTTGCGAAGTCTCGAGCCGTCCGTGTTTTCAGATTTCTAGTGTTGAAAGAAGTGTTGACATAACCAGGCTGGGACTGGTATACAACAAGAATCCAAAACCAAGCCGATTTACTTCAAAGCCTGGTCACATATATGCAAATCCAAAAAAGGAGGCTTAGGAGTCAGGAATCTTGAAGCGGTTAACAAGGCTCTGATTATCATTGCTGCCTGGAAAATAGCCACACTCCCGGAAAGCAACACTACCAAAATCCTCAAGGCAAAGTATTTCCACAACACTTCTTTTTGGAAAGCTAATCCCAAAATTCCTAAATCCGCTTTCTGGACATCTATACTCAAAATCAAAGACCAACTCGCTGATGCAACCACTTACCAATTCTCTAGAGGTAATACTAGTATATGGTCTGATCCTTGGTGTACATTCTGGAAAGAAATACACAATCACTTGAAAATTCAAGACAAACCTTCATTTATCCTGCCACTGTGTCTGATCTTTGAGTTCCCAACACAAAAGAATGGAATTTATCTCTGCTCATACCCATAATGCAAATATTGTGGCTAATATCCCCATTAGTAAAGACAATGGTGATGATATTCTGATCTGGAAATATACAATATTTGCACCTCAAAAAGTGCTTACCAACTTTTTAGCCCTTCCTTCTATGGACTTAATGCGGTACCCCATCAAACCATTTCTCCACAGTCAAGAACCATCCTCCAGGAAATATGGAAATGTGACAATATTCCTCCAAGAGTACAGGTATTTGGATGGAGGCTAATGAGAGGAGCTATAGCTACTGGAATGAGAGCTGCAACGAGATCCAAACATATTGATCCAAGCTGTATCAGATGTGGTAAGAATGAAAATGATTTCCACCTTTTCTTCGACTGTAAGTTCTCTCAAGCTGTCTGGTTTGCTTCTCCCCTAGGTCTTAGAGTTGAAGGATTACATCAAATAGAAAATACCCACGTTCAGGACACCATCCACTATATCCTAACTTCTTATAAAAACTATCCTTTGGAGCATTTGGAAGGCTCGTAATGACCTTTTTTTCAATAAAAGCAAATGTAGTCCTTTACGAGTTCTGTTTAAAGCCAAAGCTCTTCAAACAGAAAAAGAAGCAGCCTCAAGCACAAAATCTCAAGTTTTAGCAATTGAAGAAAATAGAAAAACAAGGTCTAACGAATTAGAACCATACTGAAATAGAATAGAAAGAGGTCCTAATATTTACACTGATGTTGCCTGGAAATGCAGTATATCTCGCTCAAATGCAGGTTTCCTTCATAAAGAAAAGGCAGGAATTGGTATCTACTTTGACTGGAATAGAGAAGATCACAAAACTATCTATGTTCAGGCGGCCTCTTTTGCAAGCTCAGCATTACAAGCACAGGCTCAGGCATTGGAAGTAGCGGCTCAAATTGGAAGATCACTACAAGTCCAGGAACCAAATTTTCTAACTGACAGCTTAATCTTAGCTCAAACTCTTCAGCGACAAGATCTAACAAACAATAGTAGATACAGACCTAATCTGCATCAGTTCATTCACCACACTCAGGGTATTCAAGCTAGAATCTTCAAGATCAAGAGGGAAAACAATACACCTGCTCACAGACAAGCTCAAGAAGCTGTAAACGTGCATAGTATAGAAGCCTATGTTTATAATTGTACTAAGCACCCCTCAGATCAGTGCCTGTAATTGCTGTTATCAGCAATCTAAATGTGCAACCCTGCACATTAGTGTCTGTAACTTGTCAATGATTTTAATGAATAACTTTTTTGAGTTGCTAAAATAAAAAAAGGTATACGGTGTAGCTAGTTTCCAAGGAAGCGTGAGCTAGTTACTGAGATGGCCGAGATGGCACAAGCTATCAGTAAACCTCAGAGTAGACCTGTTTAGATGTTGAATCAGCCGAGATGGCAGAAGCCGTGATAGCGCTTGCTTGCTCTCGGGGCTCATCCGAGGTTATGGGCGCATTTGGTAGACTGGGCCGAAATCCTGCACCTAAGTGAGACGGGCGTCCCTGCGCGTCGCGAACGGGCAGCTGGTCACATTCGGCCTAGTGTTTGATATCCTGTGTTGCATCGGCCCGAATAGAAGTGAAGGTTGTTTGGATGCCTGGATGTGTTCCATCCACAGCACATGTGTTTGGTTGCCTTTTGGGCACCCAGGCTGTGCTTCTCCTCACCACAATCAAATATGGTGACCTTACCATCACACAAGAGTTCAAACACAGGCATAAGAACAACACACAGTTATACACAACGAACAGAGTACTTAGTATCTAATCCTAGCGTCAGACTGGTAAGACGCCTACTTAAACCTGGGGACAGACTACCCATGGATAAAAGTAATGTTCAACAGCCTCTACAGGCCAACATTACATGCACATATGCACAAAAGGAAGTGTTTAACAACCACCTGGAGGCCAGCACAACTACTAACGGCGACGATCAGACAGCACCAGAGACAGGGATCAAGCACATAACCTTAACGGTGAGGATCAGCATAAGGGCCCTCGCGATACTTCTTGCAGCTGAAGATGCTGGAGAACGAAGTCTCCTTCCTGAAGACGTCGACCTTGAAGCCGTCATCCGTGGGGTGAAGACGATCGTGTCGTCGACGCGGAGGCCAAGCCTGGCGGCGAACTCCTTCCAGGACTTGATGAAGCGGACGCACTCAGCCCTCCACTGGAGCTGCACCCTCCACTCGCATCGCTCGCCCATGTACAAGGACACCTTCACCGGCGGGCCATTATTCTTCAGCTTGTACTTGCTGATCATGTGCTGCTCCATGTAGGGCGGCACAGTGAGGGCAAGGAGGTTGGGCTCTTCAGCTGCTCGAAGAACGCCGGCACCCGCTGCTGGGAGCGTGCCACAGGTCAGCATGACGGCCGGCGTGAACCCTTGGCGCGATGATCTGCCGGTGCGCTTCCATGAACCCTTCATTGGGGTCACAAAGCTGCACCCGGACGGCTATGTCCCTTGCGTCCAGTATGGGCCCTTCCTGGAAGGTTTCTAGGAAGAGCCAGTTCTGTAGATGTAATGACAATGCAAAGTGTTAGCCATACTTGCGTTGTCAGCACCAGAGACAAGGATCAACTCCATGATGGCCATGACAATCACAAGATCGTCATGGCAATGCCAATAACATTGTCAAGTCCATGATGGAGCATGGCAATGTCATGGACTTGAAATTTCAACTCCATGATGGAGCATGGCAATGTCAAGCAATGGCATGGAATCATGGACTTGCCAATGACAAGTCCATGATGGGGTATGCCAATGTCAAGTCCATGATGTTTGGCATGCCAGTGTCAAGCAATGTCATGGACTTGACATTGTCAAGTACTCAAGTCCATCATGGAGCTTGCCAGTGTGAAGCTCCATCATGGACTTGACATGCAGTGCACATTGACATGAATCCTACATGCACATCAATCGAAGCAACTGGACAACTATCTAATCTATAATGCCATCGAATCGATATACATTAGCATGTACCAGATGAGGGAGGGATTGAGAGTGCTTACGATGGGGTGGCGTGAAAGTGGCCCCGACGGAGGAGGAGAACGCGCACCGGCGCCGGCATGTCCTCGGGGATGTCGCACTCCAAATCTGGGTGGAGGAGGAGGCGGTGGCGGAGCCGGAGCAGCGGTCGGCTGGTAGGGCGCCGGTGACGCGATTGGGAAGCGGGGCACCGAGGGAGCTGTCGGATGCCGACGAGCACGTGGTCGTCCGAACAGCGGTGGCACAAAGCGCGTCGCGCCATTCGGAACAGCCGGACGCGGCATGCCCCATGGCATCGGCGCGTGCATCGGGGTCGACGCGAACCCCGACAGGGGCTCCATCTCCCTGCTGGAGACCGGTGCACCTGCCGCCGCCCTCGCCGACGGAAACCCTAGGGGCAGGGGTAAAAAACCCCCAGAGTCGAGGAATCCGCCGATGGTATCCCGACGGCGTGAAGAGCGGCGACGGCGGCGCTACGAGTTGCCATGTCAGCCAGCATGGTCGCGACCGACGACTGCCGATTCAACACCGGTACGCGGCCGACATCGATCTACGTCGCCGAATCGCGGCCGGCGACCTCGTACTCGCGGATGATGCACATGAGCGCCTCATTGGACCTCGTCACCGTCGGCCGGATGGCTGGATCCATCGGCGCTGAAGCGGAAGGAGGTGGAGGAGGTGAGGAGGCCCTGGGCGGCGGTTGATGCCACATCGCGAGTTGAATGGGGAGAGAGAAGGAGCGAACCAATGACTGAAAGTGGGGAGCAAGGACCAAGACAACGCAGTGTCTCCCACGCTTCTCCACGCTTGCACGAGGGCGTGCAAAATCGCACGACAACGAAACAGATCCGCTGGGAACTGCTGATTCGAGCGTTCCTTCAGGGCTATCCCGAGGATGCTTTGAGAACAGATTGAACCACAACGCGGAGGGCATTCATGCAATCAAACGGGCCGAATTTTGCTGAGCAGATGCGAGCCAGATGCGCCTACCAAAGGCGCCCTATGTACTGCTCTCTGTTTCATGAAGGTTGTCTCAACCTTCATAGAACTGAGGGTGTATGTGATTATGTTCGCCTTGCCACGTTGGGGAAAATAGTGCCAAACCAAGAGATAAAAATGTCAAAATATATTCTTTTTAAATTGGATGAACATGGGCAACAGAAAGTGGAACACACTCTGTCTAATCATGTCCTTGCATTGGGTATAATTTCGAACCAAGCGATCGCCTCCTTTTCTTCTAATAACTGTCCGCTACTACGGGGCCAATGCTAAGTAATCGAACAATCTTTTTATTTTGCGGGTAAATCGAACAATCTAACTATACCGCTAACAAGGATATATATCGCCGCCTCGCCGAGCACAGGCTTCGAATGCAAATTAACAACGAGATTGAAGAAGAAGAAGAAACCGAAGAGAGTGTGCCGCGTCAGGAAGCGGCCGTAGCCTTTGACCGGCCTCCGTCGCGGCGCCGGCGGGGGAGAGTGTCGGCAACGGTGAGAAAGACGGCGCCGCGCGACCATGGGTAGATCATGAATCAACCGGCAGGGTGCAGGATAGTGGACTGGACCGTGAATCTGTACCGTCTTCCTGTGTACCGGGCAAGGCCCGTGGGCTGTGGCCTGCTTAGAGCATCTCTAATATTTGTCCGAACTGAAAAAACGAGTTCAGTCTCCCGAAAATCGAATTGAGAGAGCATTTAGGCACGGTGCAGAACAGAAACTGTAAATCCAAACCGAAATCGAGAAAATCAAACGACGCGGGAAATCTATCGACGGGGATTGCAGTCGATTTTATCCGATCAACCTTAATTCGATCATAGTTCACACTAAATAGTGGCAAAATACAACCGCATTGGACCTAAATTACGTACTAGGGCCTAATTAGACTAGAAATTAAATTTCCCGGCAACTATACTGTCACCGGGCGGCGGCGGAGGGTTTTTCGACGCCGCCGGTTGCTAGGCGACGACGAGGGCCGCCAGCTTGATTGCCGCCGCGCCGGAGGCGCCCTCGCCCTCGCAGAGCAGAGGCGGTCCGTCTGCATCGTCGTCGTCGCCGCTCGGGGGCAACAGCGGCAGCGGGGGGATCCTCCGCTTCCCCAGCCGCAACTGCTGCTATCGCCGTCTCCGCAGCCGCAGCCGCCTCCGCGCGCGCTTGAAGGTGGCGCGCCATCAACTCCGGCCACTGATGACCCACAAGTATAGGGGATCGTAACAGTCTTCGCAGGAAGTAAAACCCAATTTATTGATTCGACACAAGGGGAGACAAAGAATACTTTAAAGCCTTAACAGCGGAGTTGTCAATTCAGCTGCACCTGGAAACAGACTTGCTCGCAAGAGTTTATCAGTAGTAACAGTTTATAGCAGTAGCAGTAGTGAAATAACAGCAGCAGTGTGACAGAGACAGCAGTAGTGATTATAGTAAACAGCAGGATTAAAATACTGTAGGCACAGGGATGGATGACGGGCATTGCATGGATGAGAGAAACTCATGTAACAATCAAAGCAGGGCATTTGCAGATAATAATAAAACGGTGTCCAAGTACTAAACAATCCATAGGCATGCGTTCCGTATATAGTCGTACGTGCTCGCAATGAGAAACTTGCACAACATCTTTTGTCCTACCAGCCGGTGACAGCCGGGCCTCTAGGGAATCTACTGGATATTAAGGTACTCCTTTTAATAAAGTACCGGAGCAAAGCATTAACACTCCGTGAACACATGTGATCCTCACATCACCGCCTTCCCCTCCGGTTGTCCCGATTTCTATCACTTCGGGGCCTCGGATTCCGGACAGCGACATGTGTATACAACTTGCAGGTAAGATCATAAAACAATGCATATCATGATGAAATAATAACATGTTCAGATCTGAGATCATGGCACTCGGGCCCTAGTGACAAGCATTAAGCATAACAAGTTGCAACAATATCATCAAAGTACCAATTACGGACACTAGGCACTATGCCCTAACAATCTTATGCTATTACATGACCAATCTCATCCAATCCCTACCATCCCCTTCAGCCTACAGCGGGGGAATTACTCACACATGGATGGGGGAAACATGGCTGGTCGATGGAGAGGCGTCGGTGGTGATGATGGCGATGATCTCCTCCGATTCCCCGTCCCGGCGGAGTGCCAGAACGGAGTTTCTGGTCCCGAGACGGAGTTTCGCGACGGTGGCGGCGTACTGGGAGGTTTCTGGCGACTTCGACTTCTTTTCGCGTTTTTAGATCGAAACCTTTAAGTAGTCCAGAGGAGGGCGTCAGAGGGCAGCCGAGGGGGCCACACAGTAGGGCGGCGCGCCCCCCTCCTGGGCCGCGCCGGCCTAGTGTGTGGGGGCCATGGGCCTCCCCCAGGCCTGACCTTCTGGCTCCGTGAGTCTTCTGGTAAAATAGGCCCTTTGGTATAAATTCCGAGGATTTTCCCGAAAGTTGAATTTCTGCACAAAAACAAGACACCAGAGCAATTCTGCTGAAAACAGCGTTAGTCCGTGTTAGTTGTATCCAAAATACACAAATTAGAGGCAAAACAATAGCAAAAGTGTTCGGGAAAGTAGATACGTTTTGGACGTATCAACTCCCCCCAAGCTTAGCTTATTGCTTGTCCTCAAGCAATTCAGTTAACAACTGAGTGCGATAAAAGAACTTTTACGAACACATTTGCTCATATGATGTAAATATTCTCATGATATGGCTAACACTTAGGCAGTTCATAATAAGATACATGCAAATAAGATCATCTAATAGCTATGTCAATCATGGAAAGGTACCAACAATTAATAATAAGCATCATGAATCATGTCTATAAGCAGGATTGCAATGTTCATAAAAGGGTATGATAAAGTGGTATCTCGCTTGCCCGAATTTGAACAACAAAACATAAATGCCCAGGCACCTCTGAGGTTCATAGAAAGACTAGAAATAGAGATTGTCAGAGATAAAAGCATCAAAGTTATACCACAGTCAATCATATTTAGGGACAAGCATATTATACTAAGAATGACAGTTGTGCTCTCAAGAAAGTACTCAAAGAAAGGATGGAGACACAACATGAAAATAAAAGATTGACCCTTCGCAGAGGGAAGCAGAGATTAACATGCGCTAGAGCTTTTCATTTTTTAAAACAGGAGTAAAATTATTTTGAGAGGTGTTTGTTGTTGTCAACGAATGGTAATGGGTACACCAACTACCTCGCCAACCAGACTTTCAAGAGCGGCTCCCATGAAGGACGTTATTTCTACCAGCAAGGTAGATCATCCCTCTTCTCTTTTGTTTACACATGTACTTTAGTTTTTATTATGAGTGACACTCCCCCAACCTTTGCTTACACAAGCCATGGCTAACCGAATCCTCGGGGTGCCTACCATCAATCTCATACCATGGAGGAGTGTCTATTTGCAAAATTAAGTTGCTTACTGATGAATCAGAGCAAAACATGTGAAGAGAATTATTAATGAAGTTATTAATTGGGGATGGGTGATGTCTACTCACGCTTCTTTTCCTGTAGACAGTGTTGGGCCTCCAAGAGCAGATGTTTGTAGAACATCAGCAAGTTTTCCCTCAAGTGGATCACCCAAGGTTTATCGAACTCAGGGAGGAAGAGGTCAAAGATATCCCTCTCATGCAACCCTGCAACCACAAAGCAAGAAGTCTCTTGTGTCCCCAACACACCTAATACACTTGTCAGATGTATAGGTGCACTAGTTCGGTGAAGAGATAGTGAAATACAAGTGGTATGAATATATATGAGCAGCAGTAACGGCACCAGAAAATAGCTTGATGCTACGACTGGCGTGTGGTTGATGGTGGTAATATTCCAGGCAGTACAGATGCAGTAGAACAGTAAACAAGCGATGATTGCAGTATTTGGGAACAAAGCCTAGGGATTATACTTTCACTAGTGGACACTCTCAACATTGATCACACAACAGAATAAATAGATAAATGCTCTACTCTACACTCTCTTGTTGGATGATGAACACCACTAATTGTGTAGGATTACACGAACCCTCAATGCCGGAGTTAACAAGCTCCACAATATTCGATATTCATGTTTAAATAACCTTAGAGTGCACGATAGATCAACACAACTAAACCAAGTACTAACATAGCATGCACACTGTCACCATCACACTATGAAGGAGGCATAGATCACATCAATACTATCATAGCAATAATTAACTTCATAATCTACAAGAGATTACAATCATAACCTACGCCAAGTACTACACGATGCACACATTGTCACCTTTACACCGTGCAGGAGGAATAGAGTACTTTAATAACATCACTAGAGTAGCACATAGATAAATAGTGATACAAAGCATATTGCAATCATAAAGAGATATAAATAAGCACTTCACTATGCTATTCATAACAGTGAATAAGTATTCTGTGAAATATAGCCTAAGAGACCCACACGGTGCACACACTGTCACCTTTACACACGTGTGACAAGGAGTCTCCGGAGATCACATAAGTAAAATCCACTTGACTAGCATAATGACATCTAGATTACAAGCATCATCATATGAATCTCAATCATGTAAGGCAGCTCATGAGATTATTGTATTGAAGTACATAGGAAGAGAGATGAACCACATAGCTACCGGTACAGCCCTTAGCCTCGATGGAGAACTACTCCCTCCTCATGGGAGACAGCAGCGTTGATGAAGATGGCGGTGGAGATGGCAGCGGTGTCGATGGAGAAGCCTTCCGGGGGCACTTCCCCGTCCCGGCGGCGTGCCGGAACAGAGACTCATGTCCCTCAGATCTTGGCTTCGCAATGGCGGCGGCTTGATGTCTACGGGTGCTTCTATTCTTGTAGACAGTGTTGGGCCTCCAAGAGCAGAGGTTTGTAGAACAGCAGCAAGTTTCCCTTAAGTGGATCACCCAAGGTTTATCGAACTCAGGGAGGAAGAGGTCAAAGATATCCCTCTCATGCAACCCTGCAACCACAAAGCAAGAAGTCTCTTGTGTCCCCAACACACCCAATACACTTGTCAGATGTATAGGTGCACTTGTTCGGCGAAGAGATAGTGAAATACAGGTGGTATGAATGTATATGAGCAGTAGTAACGGCACCAGAAAATAGCTTGATATGCTACAACTGGCGTGTGGTTGATGGTGGTGACATTGCAGGCAGTATAGATGCAGTAGAACAGTAAACAAGCAGCGATTTCAGTATTTGGGAACAAGGCCTAGGGATCATACTTTCACTAGTGGACACTCTCAACATTGATCACATAACAGAATAAATAGATATATGCTATACTCTACACTCTCTTGTTGGATGATGAACACCACTAATTGTGTAGGATTACACGAACCCTCAATGCCGGAGTTAACAAGCTCCACAATATTCGATATTCATGTTTAAGTAACCTTAGAGTGCATGATAGATCATTGCAATTACACCAAGTACTAACATAGCATGCACACTATCACCATCACACTATGAAGGAGGCATAGATCACATCAATACTATCATAGCAATAATTAACTTCATAATCTACAAGAGATTACAATCATAACCTACGCCAAGTACTACACGATGCACACACTGTCACCATTACACCGTGCAGGAGGATTAGAGTACTTTAATAACATCACTAGAGTAGCACATAGATGAATTGTGATACAAAACTCATATGAATCTCAATCATGTAAGGCAGCTCATGAGATCATTGTATTGAAGTACATAGAGAGAGATTAACCACATAGCTACCGGTACAGCCCTTAGCCTCGATGGAGAACTACTCCCTCCTCATGGGAGACAACAGCGGTGATGAAGATGGCGGTGGAGATGGCAGCGGTTGAAATGACCCAGCGTACCATTGCATGGTGTAGTACACAAGTCGTGGACATAACACAAGTGAAACATCGTTCCACTGATATTACATCTCTCAGAGTGGTACAACAGAAACATATGCGAGTCCAAGGTATGTCTATAGAAGTATACACGAGCGGTTTACAGAAGATCAACACAGCCTCCTACTTTACAGTGAGGTAAAACTTCAAATAAAGCTCCAGAAGAACGACTCGTAGTCTAACTTGTTGCTAACTCAAGCTTGAGAGCTAATTGGCTTGCTATAGAAATCTAGCTACTTAGGTGCTATGATTAGGGAAAGGTTCCCTTCTATTACTAGTCTAGGTTTCCATTATAGTTGGTGCAGAAGTTGACTCCATTGACTTCTTTGCTTGAATTCTTCATCTGGTTGCAATTGACTCCTCTGTCTTCGAGTTCCACGGTAGTTTCTCCTTCAGCGCCTTGATCTAAGAAGGGGGTTCAAACGAGATAGAATGAGTACGAGCGTACTCAGCAAGTTCATATTAGGAAATAGGTGTATCATGCACTAGCTACAGCCATAGACCAGAAAGTCATAGGCTAATGCAAGTTTTCATAAACATTTCTTCAAAAGGTTTATTTTATTCTGAAAACTATGCCCGTCAGTCTTCACAGGTTGACCATAACTTCATGGAGTTCCTTTCCTGCTGCGTTCGCAGTTCCCTTCCCGGAACAGGGAGTGACGGTCACAATTCTTGATACCCTCTGCAGAGGTGCGTTACTTTTCCCATAAGAGACCTTATCCTTGTTGCCAACCAGGCGATATCTTTCCCATCCACACTTCCTTCTGTGTGAGGCCAGGTGTAAGATCCAAGTCCACACCGCCTTCTCCGCGACTGCAAACCCACCCTTTTGTCCAACCGTACACCCCCAATAGACTTCTCCCGATAATACGGCTTTACTCACGGTGTACTCCGGAAAATCCTTCATAGATCGTAGAGCTTAACATCACTAATGGATGGGGATTTAAAAGGATATCCCAACCTATTGGGGCAGTGCCTCCAACACCCCACCGGCTCTACAGATCCGTTGGCGTGCAGAAGGGAAAAGATACGGCTGACTTCCCCAGAGCCATTATAGATCTTATGGTCAACGCGATTTGTACGGCGCTAGAATCACTGGACGGCATTGGTACTTAGTCCTAGATGAGTAGTACCCATGCAATGGAACCTCCACCATATCAACACATACCATGGTTCCATTGCCCACCACATAGTCATATTCATAATTGTAAAATAATACTTTGCTTTTCAATGCATGAGTGATAAGTATAGTACTTTGCATATAGTTTGATACAAATAATCAAATGACATGAGCAAGCGATGAACTTGCCTTTCTTGACTGCAAGATTATGCAGGCAAAAGCTTCGATACGTGATAACTCCAAATGCTGAAATACCATCATCGTCCGGTAAGGACAATGCTTAAAGAACGAGCAAAGATGCTATAATGCATAGTATGAGATGCAATCGTCCCGAGCGTATCCTAACCTCGATGGTTTAAGATGTATGAGTTGTAAAGATTTCTTTAGGGTTGGTTGCACTTTTAGAATGGTTCTCAAACAAGGTTCTTATTAGGGTTTGGTTATATTAGCATCATAACCAAGTGATATTAGACATCATAACAATCATACACATACAGAATAGTGATGGAATAATATGTAAAGAACAGTTGTCAATTTTAAGTTCTACAGATCATGGTTGATGATTACTTATACTATACTTCAAAAGAATAACTTTTGAAGAACATGTTGTTTAAGAAATAATGAGTATTTCAAAGAAGGATTAGGCTTCTAAGGTTTGATTGACATTTGTACTTCAAAAGAATAACTTTTGAAGAACATGTTAAAATAAGAATATGAACTACTATATATAGTTGCTATGGCTTCTAGGGTTTACTATTGGATTCATTTAGTTTCACTAATAGGAACTAGTTGGGTTCTTAAGTTGAATTGGTTCTATATACAACAAGTATTGGCAGGGTTATTACTATGGTTTCTTCTTAAGCATCATATCAAAGGATGGTTATCTAGATGGTTCTATAAATTAGCTACTAGGGTTTGATGGTTGAGGTTGATCTTAATGGTATGGTATGTAGGAGTGGTGATCAATGGTACTAATTCAATTAACAAGTTAGGGTTTATAATTAGGTGGCACTAGTGAATCATATAGGTTTTAATTAAAAATAGGGACATGGAATGATAATCTTATGTGACTTGGTTTTCATGCTAGTGGATCATAACTTTTATTTGTTGTTCATATAATATAGTTCTCTATGTAAGGTGTCATTCATATGATCACATGTGATAAGCAACTAGGGTTTTAGGGTTTAACATTTTGACATGATCACATAAAATAATGGGATCCAGGTCTTACTCAAATTGAAATTAAGGTTTCTAAATTATGGTACAACTCCTAAAATGATAATTGATAAATAGAGTTGTGGTTACTAATTACTTTGAATCAAAATTAGTAATGGTTTAACATTTTATTAATTTTTACAAGATTTAATAATTAGAGTAACTCCTATTTTGGTTTAATTAAGAATCAGGGTTTAATAATTGTTATTAGGTTTAAAATAATTAACTTGTTAACTAAAGATGTTTAATTAATTAAGTTTTGAATTACCAAAATAACATTGGCTTTTAATATTTTCTTGAGTTATTACTATTTAAAGAAAATAGAAAATAGTAATTTGCAAATTAGGGTTTATGAATTATCACTAATATTTAAGTTAATGCAAATATGATAAATAAAATTAATCTTAACATCTTACTTAGTTACTAAATAGTTAAAATTTAATTTTTATAACTTCACTAATTATTGAATTCAAATTGTATTTTAAATTAATGAAATGGCATAATTATTAAGGTTAAAAATAAGTGAATTTTTATTTTGACACACATTTTTGTTTTGTATTTTATTTGAATAGAGTTTATTTTTGTGAGCATTTTGATATATTATTTATATTTTTCTGAGCTAAAATGAATTTTATATGATTTGGCAAAGTTTCAGCAATTTACTGGTTTTTAAATTAAACAGAAAATACTAACTGTACCGATCTGGATCTAACCCTAGTGACCGACAGGTGGGTCCTTTGACCAGGTCAAATGCCACGAGGGCGAAGACCAGTCAAATACACCCTGAGGTCCCACCTGCCACGTCAAACACGCTGGAGACGCGCCGGTGAACGACGGCGTCGGCGTTCTGGCCATCCCGCGAGTGCGCGGAGATCGCCAAACGAACCGCCTCGTCTTGCTGGGCACGATAGTGGTGACGCCACCACGATATGGTCACCGGAGCAGCGACGGCGAGCATGTGCTGCGGCGGCTCAACTCCGGCGAACTCGGGAAGAACGCTACGGTGGATCCTAAGATGCAATAGATAGCTCGGAGGAAGCGCAAGCTTACCCTTGTGCTGATGGTGTGATCGGCTCCGGCGATTGTCGACGGAGACGGCGACGAATTCGCCATTCCCGGCGATGTATTGCGGGAGAAGATCTTGAAATTGGCCGCACACACACCTCCCCTGGATGCTCGGCTTGGTCTGTAGAATGAAGACGTCGAGGCGCACCTCCTCGACCTAACGGTGGACTCCGGGGTGCTCTCAATCACCGGCTAGCCGGAGAACAGCCTTCGGTGGTTTTTGTTGATTGCCAGAGATAGAGAGGACTAGAGGGGAAATGGAGTAGCGGAGGTGAACAAGGAGTGCACAGAGGTCCTCCCCCTCTATTTATAGGCCGCGGCTAGGTCAGCATCGTCGGCGCGTCGCCGGAGACGGTGCGGATATTGCGATGGGGATGAACTCGATCCGGGCGCGAATCTTGGCACGATTGGGATAAGCTCGGACGTGAGAAACTTGTACGAGATTCTGAGATGGTCTGCAACGTCCGGGGTCAGGCTTATCGCCGACGGTGAGGTGGCCAGGAAGCTCCATCGCGCTGTCGACCCTGGAGAAGACGACGGGTTCATTTTTCCTCTCGCACGATTTTTAAAGAAACCCAAACGGTAAGTGGCTTTGGGCTGGGCTGATGCTGGGCTTGGTTGACGTGGTGGTGATGGGCTGCTGCGGTGCTGAGGTCCACCAGGTAAGTTTCCTTCCACTTTTTATTTCAAATTTTTATTTCCTTTTTCTGTTTTTATTTACTGGTTTGAATTCAAATTGAATTCTGTTTTGTTTTACAGGTTCTAAAATATTTGAACATTAATATATTTTGATAATGATGCTTGCTGCATTGTTTTGTTTTTAAACAACATTTATTAATTGATTAATTTTAGTTCTTATGAGGCACAAGTTAAAAGTGCAAATAGATATGAATTTTAGGGTTCAATTCAATTACTTTAAATTTAGGAATCAATTCTATTTTAAAAGATCTGAAATTGAGAACATGTGAATGGTGAACATATTATATTTTTCAAGTGCTTAACCATATTGATTATTCACATATAGATTAATTATGGCTAGGGTTTAACAAATGGTAAAGGAAATGGGATTGGTTCATAATTTTATGTGTATGATAGTTCTTAGGGTTTAAGAAGATGGTTTGATGAACTCTATCTTTAATAATCTTGCTTAGCAATTCTGGCTTGGCTTACTTGAAATAGATCCTAAGCTCATCATGGTTAATTTAACTACTTATATGAATACTATTTTATTTGGTTCACTAAACAAGGTACTTGGATAGCAAAGTAAAATGGAATATTGATTTCATTCTACTCCCAAATGGCATTAGTCTTTCAGTATATATGGCTTGGGTTATTACTTGTGATCCATGATACACAAGTTAGGGCTTAATATTTCATGTGGGGTGGATCCTATATGAAAGGGTTTGGGGTTTTGAGAATACTTCACTAATTGAAGTATTGAATAGGCATGAGGTATGGCAGGGTTCTACTTATAATCCAAAGTAATCCATGGGTTGGATTGCAGACTTGGTCTAGGGTTTTAGTAGTGATCACCAATGTGATACACCACTAGGTTTAGGATGTGAGCAATAGTTAGGTTATGTTTAATTGACTAGGATTACTCCTCTACACAAGGCATGAGGATTGGTTTGGGATTAACTACTAGTGATATACTTATTATTTTATGTGATAGATGATATCTATTAATAACATGGGTTTAACTGATCATCTATATCTACAAGGTATAATCATGCATTAGACAATATCCACTTATTCCTCACTAATCACTCTCTATCATTCCTCTCATCACACTCACTTAGATTCTTAGGGTTTCTAATTAATACCAAATTGTGATGATTATGGAATTGGTTTCCTAAGGTCCTACTCAAGAGATGATGATATGATCCTCTAAATATATGGTTTGCCTAGGAATTCTACCTTGGTAACTTCTGTAGCTTGTTCTTCAGGAAATCTGATAAACCTGCATCTTGTGGTATGCCTCCACCTCCTAGCTTCTTCATCTTGATCCTAGCTAATCACATGGAGTGGCTCTATGTGTTTGTTCCCATGTATCATGGTACTTGATGAGCAAATGGATGAAGGTGTGGCTCTATTTATAGGCTTGGGCAAGCCCTAGTGTCATGACACATAGGTGGTGACTCTTGTGTTGGTTTGATGAGTAAGGTGCTTGGTTGTCATGCCCTCATCCATAGCAATCCTTTGAGCATGAGGTGGCATAGCTTGGAAAGCAAGTCATGTAGATATTTTCATCCTATGTGGCAAGATCATTATCCTCTCATATGATTTATTTTTGGATAGCCAAGTGGCATTTGTTACTAAATATCTTGTGGATGGTTTTATTATTGTGGATGAGTCACTATATCATATTGGATTGGATTTACATTATAATATTGATCAAAAGATCAAGGTTGAAGGTTATTCCTCAAATTTGGATAGTTGGTGTTTGATTTCATCAAGGCATGATCATATGAGTTTCAAAATACTCATAGTTAGTTTTATTCAAATAGTTTGAACTATAATTCGTAATGTAAACGGATTTAGTTTTATGATATTCCATGTGCTTAATAAGTTATAGTTTAAATAATAATGTGTGGCTTTTATGCACTTTAGACCTTGAGGTTTACCTTATTCGGTAATAAGTTTAGAAGTGAATTAATTCACACACAAAGGTAGTTGCTAACTTTTAAGTGTTAATAAGTTAGGGTTTGATTCTTAAAGAATGTGTTGTTGTAAATCTAATTACATTTGATCTAATCCATAGATCAAATCATCTCTCCCCAAAACAAGGTTTTAACAAAGATCACAGTGAAGTTTATAGCGCTTGACTTGATGATCTACTTCAGTTCCAGCAAGTCAAGTGAAACTTCGCCATTCTGTGGTAAGTTTTATTTGAAAGCGCGAAAATTCCCCGGATTTTCTATGCATGAATGCAATGCACACTTTGGTGTTCTCTCATTTTATTGCCTCTAAACCTGGGATATTACAGCCTCTCCCCCTTAAACTGAACTTCGTCCCGAAGTTCGAACGCTCTCATGTTTCGGAATGTTGAAATGTCTTGAACAGATCACCATCCTTCAACTCCATGGTGATCACATTAGATATGATTGATTATATCTCTTGTCCAGATCCTTCCTGGAGTCTTCTGATGTCTGGTACTGATACTTTCTTCTATTCTATGATTTCTTCCAACACTCTAAGCTTATAGGCTTACTATCCAAAGATTCTTGGATTAATACATCTTATTGTGTTAATGGACTTTACTAATGGCTGTGGTGACATCTTCCTATTTGGGTACTTAAAACTTGGTTCTACCAGCTGCGATAATCCAGCTGCGATGTCCAAACCTTAATTCTAAAGGATTTGTTTAAAGTAAGGTATTGTTGTCCCTTACTACCATAACGAAAGTAATGGTACTTCGTAAGGTATTTACAATAGGCATGGTCCGGGTTGTTTAGTCCTACGAATGGATTAGACTCATTTAGTCCATCCAATCATGGCTTCTAGTTTGTACTAGTTATCTTCCTTTTGGTTTCTTAAGGTTCCATGAAAGGAATCTTTCTAAAAATCATTAGTTTTCGTATGGTCAAACCCTTCAGTCATTTGTATTCTTAGGTTTTGATTGTCCTCCAACATCTACTTCATCCAACTTCATTATCTTGAACTTACTTGAGTTCTCTTGATTTTGAGTAATTATCAATTACCCACTCAAGTTAGGGTCTACCCCTTACTTCCTCGAGATATGAACCCCGGCTTCTGGTCTGACAACCTCCTGAGAGTACTTTATATGGGTACTTCCCAACAACCTTATAAAAATAAGATCGTACTTCCTCTCAGTTCAGACCTTTTCTCCGTCTATCATACTCCAAATCATATTTTAATACTTCTCCTTCAGCCTTCCTCGCCCCCTTGGAGTTTACTAATTATCTTCAAACTTCCTTTCTTCTAATCATTAAACTCCAAGGTTAGAAGATTGGTCTTAGTCTGGCTTATAGTTGTATTTTTCTAGAGTCTCATGAAGAAAACTTTGTGGTGTATCCACACAATTGTGGATATCCATTGTGAATCCTCCAACTAAATATCTACCAGCTACGGGATACCAGCTATGGAATCCCTCTTTCCTTTAGAGTGAAAGAACGTTTAATCTGTGGACTACTTGTTACCAGCTGCAGACTATCTAACATGAGATATGACTTACTTGATATCAGCTGTGTGCTATCTGGTACCAGCTGCAGACTACCTAGTACTAGATGTGGCTGATTGGATACCAGCTGTGGCTATGTTATGGTTCTAGTCAATATCTACCTACCAGCTGTGGCTACTTTTATAGTTTTAGTTAAGATATACCTCACTTCACATACTTTCTCTTCATGACTATCCTATATCCGCTGCGGTCTTATTATGCCAACTGCGACTTCAGTTGTCTATTTTCCTTCTTTTAGGGTTTGTTTTGCAAGAAAACCACTTGTTGATACTATGAAAATAGTATTTTAAGTGACTTCACTTGCAGTCCCTTCTTCCATAATGAATACAGCTCTACTTCTACTGCTCCATATTCACTATTTTCTCACTTCCATGATACTTCCATGTTGAAATACTCCTTGATTAAGGATAAAAGTGAGTTTTGATCGGTCTTTCCTTTAGAGTATTGTGGTTGCTCCCCACAATTTGACTTCCTTCTTCTAGTGAACCTTCATCTTGACTTCAAAAATCTTCATAATTCGTCACTTCCTCACACGAATACCTTTACCCTCTAGACCTATAACATCAGGTAAGAGCTTGATATTGCAACATGCATTTGCATATCAAAGTCAAACTTCATGTATGGATCTAGTCAAACAATGAAAATCCAATAAAATCCAAGAAGATTCAGCTTTGTGTTCATAATACACATACTTATATGCCTGAATTTAAAAGTTGGGTAAGACATCCCTAAACATCAGGTTCAGATGTGTAGTATATAACACCACATAAGATAGGTTTAGGTTGTGATACTTAGCACAAATACGTGAATTTCTACTATTTGTCTCAACAATTATCTTAATTGCACATTTGCAACGAGACAACTTGAAACAAAATGGCTTGGGATAGTTGAAGTTAACCTAGTTTCCTTTGGAAGTACTATCGAAATAGTATTCCATATATATGTGCTATTGAGGACTACTTCCTATAATACAATTAGTTCTAACATGCCTACTCTAAACACATGATTGTTTAGAATATACCACCTATAACTCTAGGATTTCTCTATGTGATATGCTCTAAAGAAGTCTTCTTTAAATTAAGGACTATGGTTCTAACATTCTTGACACCGTTTCCAGGATTTTAAGGCCTAAGCTTTCGAACTATTCCCTAAATCCTACTCCTCATCATACTTCTGTTAACTCACTTATGATATTCTACTCCCTCACATCATGATTCTCAAGTGAATCATATATTATTACCAACTCTACCATGAAAGATAGACTTAAATACTCCTATCACTCTTCCTTACCTCCTATGATTGACTCATCATAGACATATACTACCTTATACAACTTATCTCCCTTACTTAACATCAGTCATTTGATATTTTAAATGACTCTTACTTAACCATACTTTATTGGTATACTCCTTCCAATAGGATATCTTCCTTATGGTTGTATCCTCTCTTTGGACTACCATGTGTTGTATACCAAATGTGGTCTACTGCCACCCTTTATCTTAAGCTTCAATGGTGTTCTATTTGTTTGGAATGAAGCAAGATAACTAACTAACTTTACCTAAGAAAGATAGATAAGAAAGATTGATTCAAGTGTGTCAGGATTATTCTCAAGTGAATACCCAGCTCAAGTCAAAAGAATATATTTGGTTTTAGCATGGTGAACTTAGCTAAGACACTTCCTATAGACACTACCAAACCTATAGGTCTCCTTTAAAGGGTTTTAATCCTAGGGTCAAAGCATTTGCTCTGATACCAGCTGAAATGACCCAGCGTACCACTGCATGGTGTAGTACACAAGTCGTGGACATAACACAAGTGAAACACCGTTCCACTCATATTACATCTCTCGGAGTGGTACAACAGAAACATATGCGAGTCCAATGTATGTCTATAGAAGTATACACGAGCGGTTTACAGAAGATCAACACAGCCTCCTACTTTACAGTGAGGTAAAACTTCAAATAAAGCTCCAGAAGAACGACTCGTAGTCTAACTTGTTGCTAACTCAAGCTTAAGAGCTAATTGGCTTGCTATAGAAATCTAGCCACTTAGGTGCTATGATTAGGGAAAGGTTCCCTTCTATTACTAGTCTAGGTTTCCATTATAGTTGGTGCAGAAGTTGACTCCATTGACTTCTTTGCTTGAATTCTTCATCTGGTTGCAATTGACTCCTCTGTCTTCGAGTTCCATGGTAGTTTCTCCTTCGGCGCCTTGATCTAAGAAGGGGGTTCAAACGAGATAGAATGAGTACGAGCGTACTCAGCAAGTTCATATTAGGAAATAGGTGTATCATGCACTAGCTACAGCCATAGACCAGAAAGTCATAGGCTAATGCAAGTTTTCATAAACATTTCTTCAAAAGGTTTATTTTATTCTGAAAACTATGCCCGTCAGTCTTCACATGTTGACCAGAACTTCATGGAGTTCCTTTCCTGCCGCGTTCGCAGTTCCCTTCCCGGAACAGGGAGTGACGGTCACAATTCTTGATACCCTCTGCAGAGGTGCGTTACTTTTCCAATAAGAGACCTTATCCTTGTTGCCAACCAGGCGATATCTTTCCCGTCCACACTTCCTTTGGTGTGAGGCCAGGTGTAAGATCCAAGTCCACACCGCCTTCTCCGCGACTGCAAACCCACCCTTTTGTCCAACCGTACACCCCCAGTAGACTTCTCCCGATAATACGGCTTTACTCACGGTGTACTCCGGACAATCCTTCATAGATCGTAGAGCTTAACATCACTAATGGATGGGGATTTAAAAGGATATCCCAACCTATTGCGGCAGTGCCACCAACACCCCACCGGCTCTACAGATCCGTTGGCGTGCAGAAGGGAAAAGATACGGCTGACTTCCCCCAGAGCCATTATAGATCTTATGGTCAACGCGATTTGTACGACGCTAGAATCATTGTACGGCATTGGTACTTAGTCCTAGATGAGTAGTACCCATGCAATGGAACCTCCACCATATCAACACATACCATGGTTCCATTGCCCACCACATAGTCATATTCATAATTGTAAAATAATACTTTGCTTTTCAATGCATGAGTGATAAGTATAGTACTTTGCATATAGTTTGATACAAATAATCAAATGACATGAGCAAGCGATGAACTTGCCTTTCTTGACTGCAAGATTATGCAGGCAAAAGCTTCGATACGTGATAACTCCAAATGCTGAAATACCATCATCGTCCGGTCAGGACAATGCTTAAAGAACGAGCAAAGATGCTATAATGCATAGTATGAGATGCAATCGTCCCGAGCGTATCCTAACCTCGATGGTTTAAGATGTATGAGTTGTAAAGATTTCTTTAGGGTTGGTTGCACTTTTAGAATGGTTCTCAAACAAGGTTCTTATTAGGGTTTGGTTATATTAGCATCATAACCAAGTGATATTAGACATCATAACAATCATACACATACAGAATAGTGATGGAATAATATGTAAAGAACAGTTGTCAATTTTAAGTTCTACAGATCATGGTTGATGATTACTTATACTATACTTCAAAAGAATAACTTTTGAAGAACATGTTGTTTAAGAAATAATGAGTATTTCAAAGAAGGATTAGGCTTCTAAGGTTTGATTGACATTTGTACTTCAAAAGAATAACTTTTGAAGAACATGTTAAAATAAGAATATGAACTACTATATATAGTTGCTATGGCTTCTAGGGTTTACTATTGGATTCATTTAGTTTCACTAATAGGAACTAGTTGGGTTCTTAAGTTGAATTGGTTCTATATACAACAAGTATTGGCAGGGTTATTACTATGGTTTCTTCTTAAGCATCATATCAAAGGATGGTTATCTAGATGGTTCTATAAATTAGCTACTAGGGTTTGATGGTTGAGGTTGATCTTAATGGTATGGTATGTAGGAGTGGTGATCAATGGTACTAATTCAATTAACAAGTTAGGGTTTATACTTAGGTGGCACTAGTGAATCATATAGGTTTTAATTAAAAATAGAGACATGGAATGATAATCTTATGTGACTTGGTTTTCATGCTAGTGGATCATAACTTTTATTTGTTGTTCATATAATATAGTTCTCTATGTAAGATGTCATTCATATGATCACATGTGATAAGCAACTAGGGTTTTAGGGTTTAACATTTTGACATGATCACATAAAATAATGGGATCCAGGTCTTACTCAAATTGAAATTAAGGTTTCTAAATTATGGTACAACTCCTAAAATGATAATTGATAAATAGAGTTGTGGTTACTAATTACTTTGAATCAAAATTAGTAATGGTTTAACATTTTATTAATTTTTACAAGATTTAATAATTAGAGTAACTCCTATTTTGGTTTAATTAAGAATCAGGGTTTAATAATTGTTATTAGGTTTAAAATAATTAACTTGTTAACTAAAGATGTTTAATTAATTAAGTTTTGAATTACCAAAATAACATTGGCTTTTAATATTTTCTTGAGTTATTACTATTTAAAGAAAATAGAAAATAGTAATTTGCAAATTAGGGTTTATGAATTATCACTAATATTTAAGTTAATGCAAATATGATAAATAAAATTAATCTTAACATCTTACTTAGTTACTAAATAGTTAAAATTTAATTTTTATAACTTCACTAATTATTGAATTCAAATTGTATTTTAAATTAATGAAATGGCATAATTATTAAGGTTAAAAATAAGTGAATTTTTATTTTGACACACATTTTTGTTTTGTATTTTATTTGAATAGAGTTTATTTTTGTGAGCATTTTGATATATTATTTATATTTTTCTGAGCTAAAATGAATTTTATATGATTTGGCAAAGTTTTAGCAATTTACTGGTTTTTAAATTAAACAGAAAATACTAACTGTACCGATCTGGATCTAACCCTAGTGACCGACAGGTGGGTCCTTTGACCAGGTCAAATGCCACGAGGGCGAAGACTAGTCAAATACACCCTGAGGTCCCACCTGCCACGTCAAACACGCCGGAGACGCGCCGGTGAACGACGGCGTCGGCGTTCTGGCCATCCCGCGAGTGCGCGGAGATCGCCAAACGAACCGCCTCGTCTTGCTGGGCACGATAGTGGTGACGCCACCACGATATGGTCACCGGAGCAGCGATGGCGAGCATGTGCTGCGGCGGCTCAACTCCGGCGAACTCGGGAAAAACGCTACGGTGGATCCTAAGATGCAATAGATAGCTCGGAGGAAGCGCAAGCTCACCCTGGTGCTGATGGTGTGATCGGCTCCGGCGATTGTCGACGGAGATGGCGACGAATTCGCCATTCCCGGCGATGTACTGCGGGAGAAGATCTTGAAATTGGCCGCACACACACCTCCCCTGGATGCTCGACTTGGTCTGTAGAATGAAGACGTCGAGGCGCACCTCCTCGACCTAACGGTGGACTCCGGGGTGCTCTCAATCACCGGCTAGCCAGAGAACAGCCTTCGGTGGTTTTTGTTGATTGCCAGAGATAGAGAGGACTAGAGGGGAAATGGAGTAGCGGAGGTGAACAAGGAGTGCACAGAGGTCCTCCCCCTCTATTTATAGGCCGCGGCTAGGTCAGCATCGTCGGCGCGTCGCCGGAGACGGTGCGGATATTGCGATGGGGATTAACTCGATCCGGGCGCGAATCTTGGCACGATTGGGATAAGCTCGGACGCGAGAAACTTGTACGAGATTCAGAGATGGTCTGCGACGTCCGGGGTCAGGCTTATCGCCGACGGTGAGGTGGCCAGGAAGCTCCATCGCGCTGTCGACCCTCGAGAAGACGACGGGTTCATTTTTCCTCTCGCACGATTTTTAAAGCAACCCAAACGGTAAGTGGCTTTGGGCTGGGCTGATGCTGGGCTTGGTTGACGTGGTGGTGATGGGCTGCTGCGGTGCTGAGGTCCACTAGGTAAGTTTCCTTCCACTTTTTATTTCAAATTTTTATTTCCTTTTTCTGTTTTTATTTCCTGGTTTGAATTCAAATTGAATTCTGTTTTGTTTTACATGTTCTAAAATATTTGAACATTAATATATTTTGATAATGATGCTTGCTGCATTGTTTTGTTTTTAAACAACATTTATTAATTGATTAATTTTAGTTCTTATGAGGCACAAGTCAAAAGTGCAAATAGATATGAATTTTAGGGTTCAATTCAATTACTTTAAATTTAGGAATCAATTCTATTTTAAAAGATCTGAAATTGAGAACATGTAAATGGTGAACATATTATATTTTTCAAGTGCTTAACCATATTGATTATTCACATATAGATTAATTATGGCTAGGGTTTAACAAATGGTAAAGGAAATGGGATTGGTTCATGATTTTATGTGTATGATAGTTCTTAGGGTTTAAGAAGATGGTTTGATGAACTCTATCTTTAATAATCTTGCTTAGCAATTCTGGCTTGGCTTACTTGAAATAGATCCTAAGCTCATCATGGTTAATTTAACTACTTATATGAATACTATTTTATTTGGTTCACTAAACAAGGTACTTGGATAGCAAAGTAAAATGGAATATTGATTTCATTCTACTCCCAAATGGCATTAGTCTTTCAGTATATATGGCTTGGGTTATTACTTGTGATCCATGATACACAAGTTAGGGCTTAATATTTCATGTGGGGTGGATCCTATATGAAAGGGTTTGGGGTTTTGAGAATACTTCACTAATTGAAGTATTGAATAGGCATGAGGTATGGCAGGGTTCTACTTATAATCCAAAGTAATCCATGGGTTGGATTGCAGACTTGGTCTAGGGTTTTAGAAGTGATCACCAATGTGATACACCACTAGGTTTAGGATGTGAGCAATAGTTAGGTTATGTTTAATTGACTAGGATTACTCCTCTACACAAGGCATGAGGATTAGTTTGGGATTAACTACTAGTGATATACTTATTATTTTATGTGATAGATGAGATCTATTAATAACATGGGTTTAACTGATCATCTATATCTACAAGGTATAATCATGCATTAGACAATATCCACTTATTCCTCACTAATCACTCTTTATCATTCCTCTCATCACACTCACTTAGATTCTTAGGGTTTCTAATTAATACCAAATTGTGATGATTATGGAATTGGTTTCCTAAGGTCCTACTCAAGAGATGATGATATGATCCTCTAAATATATGGTTTGCCTAGGAATTCTACCTTGGTAACTTCTGTAGCTTGTTCTTCAGGAAATCTGATAAACCTGCATCTTGTGGTATGCCTCCACCTCCTAGCTTCTTCATCTTGATCCTAGCTAATCACATGGAGTGGCTCTATGTGTTTGTTCCCATGTATCATGGTACTTGATGAGCAAATGGATGAAGGTGTGGCTCTATTTATAGGCTTGGGCAAGCCCTAGTGTCATGACACATAGGTGGTGACTCTTGTGTTGGTTTGATGAGTAAGGTGCTTGGTTGTCATGCCCTCATCCATAGCAATCCTTTGAGCATGAGGTGGCATAGCTTGGAAAGCAAGTCATGTAGATATTTTCATCCTATGTGGCAAGATCATTATCCTCTCATATGATTTATTTTTGGATAGCCAAGTGGCATTTGTTACTAAATATCTTGTGGATGGTTTTATTATTGTGGATGAGTCACTATATCATATTGGATTGGATTTACATTATAATATTGATCAAAAGATCAAGGTTGAAGGTTATTCCTCAAATTTGGATAGTTGGTGTTTGATTTCATCAAGGCATGATCATATGAGTTTCAAAATACTCATAGTTAGTTTTATTCAAATAGTTTGAACTATAATTCGTAATGTAAACGGATTTAGTTTTATGATATTCCATGTGCTTAATAAGTTATAGTTTAAATAATAATGTGTGGCTTTTATGCACTTTAGACCTTGAGGTTTACCTTATTCTGTAATAAGTTTAGAAGTGAATTAATTCACACACAAAGGTAGTTGCTAACTTTTAAGTGTTAATAAGTTAGGGTTTGATTCTTAAAGAATGTGTTGTTGTAAATGTAATTACATTTGATCTAATCCATAGATCAAATCATCTCTCCCCAAAACAAGGTTTTAACAAAGATCGCTAACTTTTAAGTGTTAATAAGTTAGGGTTTGATTCTTAAAGAATATGTTGTTGTAAATCTAATTACATTTGATCTAATCCATAGATCAAATCATCTCTCCCCAAAACAAGGTTTTAACAAAGATCACAGTGAAGTTTATAGCGCTTGACTTGATGATCTACTTCAGTTCCAGCAAGTCAAGTGAAACTTCAGTTACTGTGGTAAGTTTTATTTGAAAGCGCGAAAATTCCCCGGATTTTCTATGCATGAATGCAATGCACACTTTGTTGTTCTCTCATTTTATTGCCTCTAAACCTGGGATATTACAGCGGTGTCGATGGAGAAGCCTTCCGGGGGCACTTCCCCGTCCCGGCGGCGTGCCGGAACAGAGACTCCTGTCCCCCAGATCTTGGCTTCGCGATGGCGGCGGCTCTGGAAGGTTTCTCGTACCGTGGCTTTTTCGTATCGAAGATTTAGGTCAGGGACCTTTAAATAGGCGAAGAGGCGGAGTCGGAAGGTCGACGAGGCGGTGACACACTAGGGGGGCGCGGCCCACCCCCTGGCCGCGCCAGCCTACTGTCTGGTGGGCCTGTGGCCCCCCTCTGGCGGCTCTCGGGTGTTCTGGAAGCTTCGTCCAATTTTAAGACTCTGGGCGTTGATTTCGTCCAATTCCGAGAATATTTTCTTACTAGGATTTCTGAAACCAAAAACAACAGAAAACAGGAACTGGCACTTTGGCATCTCGTCAATAGGTTAGTTCCGGAAAACGCATAAAATCATCATAAAGTGTGAACAAAACATGTAGGTATTGTCATAAAACAAGCATGGAACATAAGAAATTATCGATACGTCGGAGACGTATCACGGCTCTGGAAGGTTTCTCGTACCGTGGCTTTTCCGTATCGATGTTTTAGGTCAGGGACCTTTATATAGGCGAAGAGGTGGAGTCGGAAGGTCGACGAGGCGGCGACACAGTAGGGGGGCGCGGCCCACCCCCTGGCCGCGCCAGCCTGGCGTCTGGGGCCCCCAGGGCTCCCCTCTGGTGGCTCTCGCGTGTTCTGGAAGCTTCGTGGGATTTTAAGATCTTGGGCATTGATTTCGTCCAGTTCCGAGAATATTTCCTTACTAGGATTTCTGAAACCAAAAACAGCAGAAAACAACAACTGGCTCTTCGGCATCTCGTTAATAGGTTAGTGCCGGAAAATGCATAAATATGACATAAAGTATGCATAAAACATGTAGGTATCATCAATAAAGTGGCATGGAACATAAGAAATTATCGATACGTTGGAGACGTATCAGCATCCCCAAGCTTAGTTCCTGCTCGTCCCGAGTAGGTAAACGATAACAAAGATAATTTCTGAAGTGACATGCCATCATAATCTCGATCATACTATTGTAAGCACATGTAATGAATGCAGCGATCAAAGCAATGGTAAATGTAATGAGTAAACAAATGAATCATATAGCAAAGACTTTTCATGAATAGTACTTTCAAGACAAGCATCAATAAGTCTTGCATAAGAGTTAACTCATAAAGCAATAATTCAAAGTAAAGGCATTGAAGCAACACAAAGGAAGATTAAGTTTCAGCGGTTGCTTTCAACTTGTAACATGTATATCTCATGGATATTGTCAACATAAAGTAATATAACAAGTGCAACAAGCAAGTATGTAAGAATCAATGCACAGTTAACACAAGTGTTTGCTTCTAAGATGGAAGGAAGTAGGTAAACTGACTCAACATAAAAGTAGAAGAATGGCCCTTCGCAGAGGGAAGCATTGATTGCTATGTTTGTGCTAGAGCTTTTATTTTGAAAACATAAAGAGAGCATAAAAATAAAGTTTTGAGAGGTGTATGTTGTTGTTAACGAATGGTAGTGGGCACTCTAACCCCCTTGCCAGACAAACCTTCAAAGAGCGGCTCCCATGAAATTTTATTTTTGGGTGGCACTCCTTCCAACCTTTACTTTCACAAACCATGGCTAACCGAATCCTCGGGTGCCTGCCAACAATCTCATACCATGAAGGAGTGCCTTTTTATTTTAGTTTTATTTAGATGACACTCCTCCCCACCTTTGCTTTCTCAAGCCATGGCTAACCGAATCCTCGGGTGCCGTCCAACAATCACATACCATGGAGGAGTGTCTATTTTTGTAAAATTATGAAGGTTTATTAATTTGGGACTGGGAATCCCATTGCCAGCTCTTTTTGCAAAATTATTGGATAAGCGGATGAAGCCACTAGTCCATTGGTGAAAGTTGCCCAACAAGATTGAAAGATAAACACCACATACTTCCTCATGAGCTATAAAACATTGACACAAATAAGAGGTAATAACTTTTGAAGTGTTTAAAGATAGCACTCAAGCAATTTACTTGGAATGGCAGAGAAATACCATGTAGTAGGTAGGTATGGTGGACACAAATGGCATAATTTTTGGCTCAAGGATTTGGATGCATGAGAAGTAATCCCTCTCAATACAAGGCTTAGGCTAGCAAGGTTGTTTGAAGCAAACACAAGTATGAACTAGTACACCAAAACTTACATAGGAACATATTGCAAGCATTATAAGACTCTACACCGTCTTCTTTGTTGTTCAAACACCTTTACCAGAAAATATCTAGACCTTAGACAGACCAATCATGCAAACCAAATTTTAGCAAGCTCTATGTATTTCTTCACTAATAGGTGCAAAGTATATGATGCAAGAGCTTAAGCATGAGCACAACAATTGCCAAGTATCACATTATTCAAGACATCATACCAATTACTACATGTAGCATTTCCCGTTTCCAACCATATAACAATTAACGAAGCAGTTTCAACCTTCGCCATGAACATTAAAAGCTAAGAACACATGTGTTCATATGAACCAGCGGAGCGTGTCTCTCTCCCACACAAGCATGAATTTATTGAAACAAAACGAAAATGAAAACAAACAGACGCTCCAAGTAAAGTACATAAGATGTGATGGAATAAAAATATAGTTTCATTAGAGGAACCTGATAATTTGTCGATGAAGAAGGGGATGCCTTTGGCATCCCCAAGCTTAGATGCTTGAGTCTTCTTGAAATATGCAGGGATGAACCACCGGGGCATCCCCAAGCTTATAGATTTCACTCTTCTTGATCATATTGCATCATCCTCCTCTCTTGACCCTTGAAAACTTCCTCCACACCAAACTCAAAACAACTCATTAGAGGGTTAGTGCATGATAAAAAATTCACATGTTCAGAGGTGACACAATCATTCTTAACACTTCTGGACATTGCCTAAAGCTACTGGAAGTTAATGGAATAAAGAAATCCATCCCACATAGCAAAAGAGGCAATGTGAAATAAAAAGCAGAATCTGTCAAAACAGACAGTCCGTAAAGACGAATTTTATTGAGGCACCAGACTTGCTCAAATGAAAATTCTCAAATTGAATGAAAGTTGCGTACATATCTTAGGATCACTCACGTAAATTGGCAGAATTTTCTGAGTTACCTACAGAGAATTAGGCCCAGATTCGTGACAGCAAGAAATCTGTTTCTGCGCAGTAATCCAAATCTAGTATGAACCTTACTATCAAAGACTTTACTTGGCACAAAAATGCAATAAAATAAAGATAAGGAGAGGTTGCTACAGTAGTAACAACTTACAAGACTCAAATATAAAACAAAGTTGCTGTAGTAAAATAAACACATGGGTTATCTCCCAAGAAGTTCTTTCTTTATAGCCATTAAGATGGGCTCAGTAATTTTAATGATGCACTCGCAAGAAATAGTATTTGAAGCAAAAGAGAGCATCAAGAGGCAAATTCAAAACACATTTAAGTCTAACATGCTTCCTATGCATAGGAATCTTGTAAATGAACAAGTTCATGAAGCATAATGCAACAAGCATAGAAAGATAGAACAAGTGTAGCTTCAAAAATTTCAGCACATAGAGAGGTGTTTTAGTAACATGAAAATTTCTACAACCATATTTCCTCTCTCATAATAACTTTCAGTAGCATCATGAGCAAACTCAACAATATAACTATCACATAAAGCATTCTTACCATGAGTCTCATGCATAAAATTATTACTCTCCACATAAGCATAGTCAATTTTATTAGTTGTAGTGGGAGCAAATTCAACAAAGTAGCTATCATTATTATTCTCATCATCAAATATAGGAGGCATATTGTAATCATAATCAAATTTACTCTCCATAGTAGGTGGTACCAAAAGACTACTATCATTATAATCATCATAAATAGGAGGCAAAGTATCATCAAAGAAAATTTTCTCCTCAATGCTTGGGGGACTAAAAAGATCATGCTCATCAAAACCAGCTTCCCCAAGCTTAGAATTTTCCATATCATTAGCAACAATGGTGTTCAAAGTGTTCATACTAATATGTTCCATGGGTTTTTTAATTTTCGCATCAAACCATCCATGTCTTAACTCAGGAAAAAGAATAAAAAGCTCCATGTTGCCTTCCATTATGCCAAACTAGTGTAAAACAAGAAACAAAAAGATGCAATTGCAGGATCTAAAGGAAATAGCTTCGAGTAATTACAACGGCGGAAAATAGCTTAGTAGCCGAGATCCGGAGTGTGAGTACCTTTTACCTTTCCTCCCCGGCAACGGCGCCAGAAAATTGCTTGATGTCTACTCACGCTTCTTTTTTCTGTAGACAGTGTTGGGCCTCCAAGAGCAGAGGTTTGTAGAACAGCAGCAAATTTTCCCTTAAGTGGATCACCCAAGGTTTATCGAACTCAGGGAGGAAGAGGTCAAAGATATCCCTCTCATGCAACCCTGCAACCACAAAGTAAGAAGTCTCTTGTGTCCCCAACACACCTAATACACTTGTCAGATGTATAGGTGCACTAGTTCGGCGAAGAGATAGTGAAATACAAGTGGTATGAATATATATGAGCAGCAGTAACGGCACCAGAAAATAGCTTGATGCTACGACTGGCGTGTGGTTGATGGTGGTAATATTGCAGGCAGTACAGATGCAGTAGAACAGTAAACAAGCGATGATTGCAGTATTTGGGAACAAAGCCTAGGGATTATACTTTCACTAGTGGACACTCTCAACATTGATCACATAACAGAATAAATAGATAAATGCTCTACTCTACACTCTCTTGTTGGATGATGAACACCACTAATTGTGTAGGATTACACGAACCCTCAATGCCGGAGTTAACAAGCTCCACAATATTCGATATTCATGTTTAAATAACCTTAGAGTGCACGATAGATCAACACAACTAAACCAAGTACTAACATAGCATGCACACTGTCACCATCACACTATGAAGGAGGCATAGATCACATCAATACTATCATAGCAATAATTAACTTCATAATCTACAAGAGATTACAATCATAACCTACGCCAAGTACTACACGATGCACACACTGTCACCTTTACACCATGCAGGAGGAATAGAGTACTTTAATAACATCACTAGAGTAGCACATAGATAAATAGTGATACAAAGCACATTGCAATCATAAAGAGATATAAATAAGCACTTCACTATGCTATTCATAACAGTGAATAAGTATTCTGTGAAATATAGCCTAAGAGACCCACACGGTGCACACACTGTCACCTTTACACACGTGGGACAAGGAGTCTCCGGAGATCACATAAGTAAAATCCACTTGGCTAGCATAATGACATCTAGATTACAAGTATCATCATATGAATCTCAATCATGTAAGGCAGCTCATGAGATTATTGTATTGAAGTACATAGGAAGAGAGATGAACCACATAGCTACCGGTACAGCCCTTAGCCTCGATGGAGAACTACTCCCTCCTCATGGGAGACAACAGCGTTGATGAAGATGGCGGTGGAGATGGCAGCGGTGTCGATGGAGAATCCTTCCGGGGGCACTTCCCCATCCCGGCGGCGTGCCAGAACAGAGACTCCTGTCCCCCAGATCTTGGCTTCGCGATGGCGGCGGCTCTGGAAGGTTTCTTGTACCGTGGCTTTTCCGTATCGATGTTTTAGGTCAGGGACCTTTATATAGGCGAAGAGGCGGAGTCGGAAGGTCGACGAGGCGGCGACACAGTAGGGTGGCGCGGCCCACCCCCTGGCCGCGCCAGCCTGGCGTCTGGGGGCCCCAGGGCTCCCCTCTGGAGGCTCTCGGGTGTTCTGGAAGCTTCGTGGGATTTTAAGATCTTGGGCGTTGATTTCGTCCAATTCCGAGAATATTTCCTTAGTAGGATTTCTGAAACCAAAAACAGCAGAAAACAACAACTGGCTCTTCGGCATCTCGTTAATAGGTTAGTGCCGGAAAATGCATAAATATGACATAAAGTATGCGTAAAACATGTAGGTATCATCAATAAAGTGGCATGGAACATAAGAAATTATCGATACGTTGGAGACGTATCACTGGGCACCCCGTTGCCAGCTCTTATTATGAAGGTCCGTCAAAAGTAAATGACAAGGTTGAAAGATAAACACCACATACTTCCTCATGAGCTATAAAACATTAACACAAATTGAGAAGCATTTTGAAGGTTTAAAGGTAGCGCATGAGAATTTACTTGGAATGGTTTGAAATGCCATGCATAGGTATTTATGGTGGACACTTTGGAATAACTGGGTTTTCAGGGGTTTGGAAGCACGAGCAGCGTTCCCGCTCAGTACAAGTGAAGGCTAGCAATAGACTGGGGAGCGACAAATCAAGAGAGCAGTCACTGTCATAATCATGCTTGCGGCAAATAAATTAACGGAGGCATAAAAGTGATACCAGAACTCTGAAGCAAAGTAAATCATCGAGGCTTAATTGACTTTTGTTCAGTCATATGCATGCGTGAGCATGTGCCAAGTCGATTCAAATGAATTATTCAGAGGAGGATACCACAATGTCATACCTATTTATGAATAAAACAATGCGAGCAAACATCCATGACATGCTACTCATATTAATAAATTGGAGCTAAACATGAGAGATTGTCGTGGGATCGTCACGGCATATGCCATAGGGTGGCTAATCGAAGTGGTTCCTGAGGGATCTCACGGCGGTATCCGGATGCGGGTATGGGCACGAGCGACACGGCGACGTACCCAGGTTCGAGGCCCTCCGATGGAGGTAAAACCTCTACTCCTGCTATGAGTGTATATGATGATCACACAATACAATGGTGCTCCTAGAGCTATGTCCGGCTGCTCCTGAGAGGCTAAGGGAGACGATGGTCTCTCTCTCAGGGCAGCTCTATGGGTGGAGTGAAGTAAGAATGATCGATCCCCTGCACGAGAGGGGGTAGTGCGGCTTATATAGGCGCCGGCACTTTACATATAAGACCCTATAGTTTACTGGCCGGCCTGGCCGGCTTCGGCTTCCGCTCCTTCCTGAGGCGGTGACGTCAGGAGCCGTTGAGGCATCGTGGCCTGTCCCATCCGGCTGCCACGGTCAGCGGTATGGAGAGGAGGTGTCCCTGTCGCCGTCAGCCACTGTAACCAGTACGGATCGTCGTAAGCCCTGACGGCCTGTCCGGCGCGTGGCACTATTGCTCCACAGTGCCCCGCGTTTTACGGAAGATGGGGTCAGCGTGGACTTTCGGAACCCGGATCACCAACCCGGTTCCTTCCAGTGCAAGACTCGCCAGCCTCGAGTCGGTCTGAGGTACAAACCCCAGTCGAATATGGCTTGTAGAAGCCGGCCCAGCTACAGCATTGGTGGCCGTAGCCAGGCCGACTAGGACCTAGAGCCAGCCGGCTTCCGGACCAGCCGGCCACAGCGCAAGCCGGCTGCTCCTCAGCCGGCCTTTGCCGCGAGCCGGCCAGTGGCCAGCCGGCTGCTCCGCGTCCATTGCCCTATCCGGGGTCTTCCCCCCGACATTAGCCCCCGAAGCTGGCAAGGTCCTGCGTCTAGAAGGACCTAGGCAGGTTTTCCTGGCTTCTCGAATATACTTGACGGCACTTGGAGGGGCCGACTGAGAATTTCCATTCAGCCGGCTGCGCCCTCATCCGGCTCGTTCCTGCCGACTGCTTCTAGCCGGCCGCTTTTTACACTTATACAGCTTTCGCTTTCTCGCAAGTTTTGGCGGCGTCTCCGCCTTGTTGACGACTTTTAGTCCGGGTTGAACTTATTGTCCGGCTCCGGCTTGCGGCGCGCCGGAGCCTCCGCCGCCTCGGGTCCCGCGCCCGACTTGACCGGTCTGACGCCTGGCGCCGCGGTCGCTTCGTCTGGTCACATCAATGTTCCTCCGGATCCGGTGCGGTAGTGGGGAGCGTGGTGTGGCCGTTTTCGGTAACCGCTGCCGTCGTGGGGGGAGTTACAGCGCAGTAAATCCCGATCGTGGCCCACGATCGCCACGTGGTCGCAAGAATCGACGCGCGCGTGCGGCTATAAATGCCCCCGGTAGCGGTACCGAGGCGCCCTTCTTCTTCCTCGCGCTCTTCGTCCTCTCGCCCAAACTCTCTTGTTTCTTCGCTCGAGCGCTCCGTCGCACGCCAACACTCCTGGCGAACTCCGGCGAGCAGCTGCCCCGACGTTCTCCCGCCGGGCCGCCGCCGCCACCCCACCAATCCGGCGCCACGGGGCCGCGCGTCTCCACGGAGCGTCCTCAGCCGCCGTTATCGCCGCCGCGGTCGCAAGGCTCTTCCTCGCCGTTTCGCCTCTCTTGGTCATCTTCTTCCTCAACCTCGACAATGGCCTCCGCCAGCGGATCGTGGAGGGGCTCATACATGCGGGAGGACGACATCGAGCGGCTGGTGCGCCTCCGCCGGATCCCGTCGGCGGTGGTCTGGCGGGCGCCCGGCGAGGAGACGGAGCCCGAGCCGCAGCCCGGCGAGCGCGTCGTCTTCGGCGCGCACCTTGATCGCGGGCTGGGCCTGCCGGCTTCAACCTTCTTCCGGCAGTTCCTCGACAACTTCGGCATGCAGCCGCACCACCTGCCGGCCAACGCGTGCGTCCTCCTCAGCTGTTACGTGGCGTTCATGGAGGCCTACGCCGGCTTGTGGCCAGACATCGACTTCTGGAGCCGGCTGTTCTACTTGAAGGCGCAAACCACCGAGGGCCGCCTGCGAGCCTGCGGCGCCGCCTCGATCTACACCCGGCCTGGTACGCCCTTCCCCAAGATCCCCACCGTTGACTCGGTGAAGAACTGGCAGATGTCGTTCTTCTATGTGCGCAACGAGGGGCAGCTCGTCGACCGGATCAACCTGCCGGAGTTCAACCCGGCTCCTCCCGTCGGCCGGATCAACTGGAGCTACAACGCCCGCACGTCGGATCCGGACGCCGAGGTGAACCAGCTCTGGGACTTCTTGGGGGCGGCCGTCGAGAACGGGCTGACTGCGGAGGATCTCCTCTGCACCATCGCTGAGCGCCGGGTGCTGCCGCTCCAGAGGCGTACCCACAAAATCGGGCACATGTCCGGCCGGTTCGACCCGAACCGGACGTCCAAGGCGGTGCTCACCAAGGCCCAGGTGGCCAGCCGGGTGAACAACATCACCAAGGCAAACATGTCGGACGACTGGAAACTACGGGCTGGCGCCCCGCGACAGGGACCACCCGCCCGAACGGGTAAGCTTGTGTTTTTCGCCGGCTTCCGGCTTGCGGCTGCGAGGCCGACTTCCTTTTGCTTCTGCCAATTTTTGGCTTGTTGTTTGCTCATGCTTTTTCTTTCTTTCTAGCTCTTTGAGCGCCAGAACACCGAGGACGGCGACCTGGCGACGAGGAGGTGGACGCCGGATCACGTTGATCCGGCTGACCAAGCCGGTGACTAGGCCGGCGATGACGACCTGCTGCAGGCGCCTGATCTAGGCGGCCAGGGGGAGCACAATCCGCCCCCCTCACCAGAGCAGCAGGAGGACGAGGAGCCGGCGACGTCCGGCACGGGGCCGATCCCGGCCGTGCCTCTGCGCGTGAGGCCGCCAAGCACCACGGCGACTTCGGCGCGCCAGGGGAAGAAGCGGGCCAGCGAGCCTCGCTCCACTGCCGCCTTGGAGGCGAAGGCGAAGAAGCTCCGCCGGCAGCAGCCGAAGAAGGTTCCGGAGCAGGCCGGGTGAGTTCTCTTTCTCTTTCTTGTTTGATTCCTTTTCTTTCCTTACTTTTTATGCTTATCTTCTCTTTGTTTGTCCGGCTAGGGCTCCCATCAAGTTTACCCAGGGTGGCGGCTCCCGGCAGGCTCCGCGCGTCGCGTCGCCGCCGCTGCGCCAAAGGAGGGAGCCGACGCCGCAGCCTTCGTCGCGGCGCTCCCACGCCACCGCCGCTGCGGGTACTGCGCCTTCCGCAGGGGCACCTTCCTTCGCCGTGCCGCTGGCCTCAGCGCCTGATCGTGGCACGCGGGTCGAGCCGACTCGGCAGCCGACGCTGGACGACATGTTCCCGCGCCGGACTCGCCTTACGGACCCCGCTGCTGGGGCCGGCCGGGGCATGCCGCCTTCACCCGGAGCCGGAGCCGGAAGGGCTGCACCGTCCGCGACCGGAGCCGGAGCCGGCAGAGCCGCGCCGCCTGCGACCGGAGCCGGCGCCCCGCCAAGCGTGGTGGTGCTGGATGAGAGCCCGGAGGGGGCACCTCAGGCGCCGGAGACAGCTGCGCCGGCTGGGCCATCTGCTGCGCCTGGAGCGTCGCCGCCGCCGGAGCCGACGAGGGATGAGCCAGCCAGGCGGGAGCCGGCAAGGGATGAGCCGACGCGCACGGAGGGCGCCGACTCACGCGCACTGGTGAGGACGGAAGCCCCATCGGCGTCGCAGCAGGGCCTGCACGTGGCCAAGGGCGCTCTTCTTCTTCAGGTGCCGTCCGCCTCCGACTCCAGCCTTGGCTCGGCTGCCACCATGGAGCAGGCGTGGCTCCGCGCCGACTCCTACGAGGTGACCAGCCGGGAGGGGAACCCTGGCCAAGCATTGGTGGAGATGTTCTTCTCCAGCCTGCAGGCCCACCTCAAGGCCAGGGCTGCCGAGACCGCGGCCAGCGTTGCCAAGGTGGAGGAAGCCGGCAAGGTAAGCTTTATCTGTTTTTTTGATTTGGTTATCATCCTGGTAGCCCTCCGAGGCATGGGCCGGCTGCTTGGAGCCGGCCAGGGTTTCGCCTAGCTGACTGACTTTCTTTTTTCCTTAGGCTGTGATGGATCGGCGCACCACTTTGTATAATCGCGCCGTTACCCATTACCACAAGGCCAAGCTGGACCGGGCCGACTTGGCCCGCGAGCTGGGAGCCGCCAAGGGTGAGCTCTTGCTTCTTTTGACTCGATGTCTTATTTTCTTTTGAATCTTCGTTGGCTGACGTTTCTTTCCGGCTGCCTCGCAGTTGAAGCCGCCAAGGTCCCGCGGCTGGAGTCGGATCTCCGGGCTGCTCGCGCCCAGTGCGCCGAGGGCGAGGAGGCGGGCCGTTCTTCAGCCGCCAAGCTCAAGCTAGCTGAGCAGGAGCTGGCACGGCTGCGCCTGCTGGAGCAGAACCACCTCTCTGAGCTCAACTCCCTTAGGACGGCGGAGAAGGAGAAGGTGGACGATCTGAGCCGGCGGCTATCGGAGGTGGAGAAGCAGCGGCTTGCGCTGCAAGAGGAGGTCACCGCCAAGTCCACGGAGCTGACGGCTACCGCCAAGCGCTGGACGGATGAGATTGGCGCACTTGATCGCAGCTTGGCGGGTGAGTGCACCTTAATGTTCCTTTCCCTTTGCCGGCTTTCGGCTGTCGGCTGCCGGCTTTCGTTGGCAGCCGGTAGCAGAAACTTCTGATGTCTTTGCTATCTCCATCTTCGGGCTGGTGGCAGTCGGTTCTTGTCGGCTGCCGCCAGGCTTTTCCTTTTGGCTTAGGACTTCGAAAATTTGCATTTTTCAGCTTATTTCGGCTTCGATGATTTCTGACTTGCTTCGTCTTGCAGCGGCCTTCCCGGAGACGCAGGATGCGGCTTTGGCAGCCGTTGGCGTTGCGCGCGAGTCTAGGAGGCAGGAGACCGGCGAGGGCAGCTCGGAGTATTTCTCCATGGAGGATCACATGGCGTCCATGGCTGCCCGCGTCGAGCCCATCACCAAGCTCGGCTGGGAGCTCCGGAAGGCGGTTGAAGAGCTGACGCCGATGCTGTGGCCTGAGGAGGCGGTGCCGCAAGATATCTCCAGCCTCACCTCCCTGATGGAGCGGGCGCCGGATCGCTTCCTCGACTGGAAGGAGTCGGCCACGCGCGCTGGCGCCGACATGGCACTGTCCTTCGTCCTCTCTTGGTACAACGAGGTGGACCTGGGGCAGCTTGAGTTCCGGCGCGCCGGCGTGGAGGACAAGCTCCCAGCCGAATACAAGGCCGCCCGTCTTGCTCGAGCCAGCACCATCGCCGACTTCGTCGACAAGGCGCTCTTCGTCGCGGACCCGAACCCTCCTCCATCCGATGAGGACTACATGGAAGATGAGGAGGCGGAAGACGAGCCCGAAGACGACCCGGCAGCCGGCTCCGCGGACGCTCCTCCGGCTGGTCCTTCTCCAGCCGCGTCTTAGTTTTACCTGTCTTTCCAGTTGTTCTTTTGCCAAGACAATTTATTAAATCCCCGGGATGCCGGGTGCGCATGTATGAATATTATCGTCCTTTAATTATGTCACACTTTAATGTGTTTGTTAATCATTTGTGTGCCGAGTTGCTTTCTTTTGACTCGTTCGCTTTTTCCCATCCGCCCCACTCTTTGGCTGTGCTCTTGCCGGTCGTACGTCCGACTTGCGATCCGTCGCCGGATCAAGAGCGGGCCGCTGGGTGAGGCTGACAGTATTTCAGTCGAACGAGCTGAATTCGGCAATCCGGCACTTTCATGAAAAGTTGCTAGTCAACTCGCTTTTACTCTTTCCCTTAGTCGTTTTTCGCGTGTCGGTTCCCTAGGCCTTGCTCCCGCCAGCCGGACAGCCGGGTTGCGGTCTGTAGCTGGATCGGAAGCCGGCTGTCGGAAACCGGATCACGTTACTGAGCCGACCGCGTGAGAGGGTTCAAGCCAATTGGCGAAACAGAGGTAAAGTACGCGAAAAACTTGTCGGAAACGGCGCTCTTGGCGCGTGCTTTTTCTTAGCTTACAAAAGGGATGCAAGGGATACATACATTCCTGCTCTCATGTGTAAAATGGGCGGAGTAAGTTGACATTCCAGGGACGTTTAGTCTCCTCGTCAGCCTTGTCCGGCTTGTTTTTCTTAGCCTCTTGGGCATCTATGAGATAGTAGGAATCATTGCCTACTGCCTTGCTCACGATGAAGGGACCCTCCCATGGGGATGACAGTTTATGCTGTCCGGCTGTCCGCTGGATCAGCCGGAGCACTAGGTCTCCTTCTCGGAATGCTAAGGGCTGGACCTTCCGGCTGTGATAGCGTCGGAGGCTTTGCTGGTAAATGGTAGATCTAGACGCGGCCAGCAGCCGGGCCTCTTCGACCAGGTCGACTCCATCTTCGCGAGCTTCTTTGGCCTCGGCTTCAGTGTAGAGCTTGATCCTTGGCGCGTCGTGCTCGATATCAGTCGGCAGGACGGCTTCGGCCCCGTATACGAGGAAAAATGGTGTGAAGCCGACTGAACGGTTTGTCGTTGTGCGCAGGCTCCACAGCACATTGGGCAGCGCTTCAATCCAGCAGCCGGCTGCTCGCTCGAGCGGCTCCATCAGCCGGGGCCGGATGCCGGCTAGGACTAAGCCGTTAGCCTTTTCCACTTGTCCGTTGGACTCTGGGTGCGCCACAGAAGATAGGGCCATCCGGATCCCCATTTCCCCGCAATAGCGAGAGAAGATGCCTTGGGAGAAGTTGCTGCCGTTGTCAGTGATGATGCTGTGGGGGTAGCCGAACCTCACGATGATTTCCTTGAGGAATGTGACGGCTGTGGAGCCATCCAGCTTCTTGATTGGCTTGGCTTCGATCCACTTGGTGAATTTGTCAATCATCACCAAGAGGTGTGTCATGCCGCCTCGCTCCGTTCTGAATGGGCCTACCATATCCAAGCCCCATACGGCAAATGGCCATGTGATGGGGATGGTTTTCAAGGCGGAAGCCGGCTGGTGTCTTTTCTTTGCGAAGCGCTGACAGCCGTTGCACCTCTTCACCAACTCTTCTGCGTCTCTGAGCGCAGTCGGCCAGTAAAAACCGTGCCGGAAGGCTTTGGCCACTATGGCTCTGGATGAGGCGTGATGTCCGCACTCTCCTTGATGGATTTCCCGTAGGAGTTCAATCCCTTCAGCCGGCTCGACGCACCGCTGGAACACCCCACTTACGCTGCGTTTGTACAGCTGGTGGTTGATGATTGTATAGGCCTTGGCCCTTCTCTCAATCTGCCTGGCCTGGACTCTATCCTCAGGCAGCACACCGTCGGTGAGGTAGGAGAGGAATTCTTGTGCCCATGAAGGTACGCATCTTATCTCGAATACGCTAACCAACAGGGCCTCCTGCGTGGGAGCTTCCGGATCCGACTGCATGGTCGCCGGGTTCGGCTTGCTAGCCGGCGGGTTTGGCTTGCTAGCCCCCGAGTTTGGCGATGAAGCCCCCGGGTTGGACTGAGAAGTCCCCGGGTTCGGCATGGTAGCCGGCGGGTTCGGCTTGTTAGCCCCCGACTTGGGCGATGAAGCCCCCGGGTTCGGCTGAGCAGCCCCCGGGTCAGCCGGCACGAATATTGAATCCGAATCCGGTGACGGTATGATGGACGGCTTCTTGAGAACCGCCAAGGCGATGCCCGGCGGAATGGCTTGCCGGGTTGAACCAATCTTGGATAAGGCTTCAGCCGCCTCGTTGTTTGCTCGTGGCACATGGTGGAATTCGCAGCCGTCGAAGAAGCCGGATAGCTGCTGGACATGGAAGCGGTATGAGGCCATGTTGGCGTCCTTCGCGTCCCAGTCGCCAGATGCTTGCTGTATGACCAAGTCGGAGTCACCGAAGCAAAGTATGCGACGCACGCCAATCTCCTTGGCCAGCTTCAGCCCATGAATGAGCGCTTCATATTCCGCCACATTGTTGGATGCGGCGAAGTGGATCTGCAGGACGTAGTCCAGCCGATCTCCCTTGGGAGAGGTGAGGATGATGCCGGCTCCCAAGCCGTTGCGCATCTTCGAACCGTCAAAGTGCATCTTCCAGTGTGTGGAATCCGGCACAGGCGGCGGTACCGCATCTCGGCCCAGTCGACGAAGAAGTCCGCGAGGATCTGCGACTTGATGGCTGTGCGTGGCTCGTAGAGGATGGTGTGGGCGGCTAGCTCCAGGGCCCACTTGGCAACCCGGCCGTTGGCATCCTTGCTGCCGATGATTTCCGCCAAGGGCGCTATGGCAACCACCTTGATGAGGTGCTCTTGGAAGTAGTGCTTGAGCTTCTTGGCCGCCATGTAGACGCCGTAGGTGACCTTCTGGTAGTGGGGGTAGTTTTGCTTCGACTGGGAGAGCACTTCGCTAAGGTAGTAGGATCGGACGCTGGACCAGCTGCTCCCTGCCGTCTTCTTTGCGCTCCACCACCAGGACAACGCTAACCACTCGATTGGTGGCTGCGATGTACAACAGCATCGGCTCCATTGAAGCCGGCGTTGCAAGGATTGGCGCGGTTGAGAGCACGCGCTTCAAGTCACGGAAAGCTTCCTCCGCCTGCGGTGACCAGGCGAACTTGTCCGTCTTCTTCATCAATTGATAGAGGGGCAGTGCCTTCTCCCCCAGCCGGCTGACGAAGCGGCTCAAGGAAGCCAGGCAGCCAGCGAACTTCTGGACGTCCTTGAGGCACTGCGGCAGTTCCATCTTCTCCAGGGCACTGATCTTGTCCGGGTTGGCTTCGATCCCTCGCTGAGAGACGAGGTAGCCAAGGAGCTGGCCAGACGGCACGCCGAATGTGCACTTGGCCGGGTTGAGCTTCATCCGAAATCTTCTCAGATTGGTGAAGGTTTCTCTCAGGTCATCAAGGAGGGTAGTCATCTCCTTGGTCTTTACAACGACATCATCCACATATGCGTGAATGTTTCTGCCGATTTGATCCTGCAAGCATTTTTGCATGCACCTTTGGTAGGTGGCGCCTGCATTTTTCAAGCCGAACGGCATAGTCGTGTAGCAATAAGCCCCGTACGGGGTAATGAACGAAATCTTTATTTGATCAGCCGGATTCAAAGGAATCTGGTGGTAGCCTGAATAGGCGTCTAGGAAAGACAACAGTTCACAGCCGGCAGTCGAGTCTATGACTTGATCTATGCGCGGCAGGGGGAAGGGATCCTTCGGGCATGCCTTGTTCAGGCTGGTGTAGTCGATACACATGCGCCAGGAGCCGTTCTTCTTCAAAACCAGGACCGGGTTCGCCAACCAGTCCGGGTGCAGCACTTCCATGATGAAGCCGGCAGCTAGGAGCCGGGCGATTTCTTCACCGATGGCCTTCCTTCGTTCTTCGGCGAAGCGCCTGAGAGGCTGCTTCACCGGCTTGGCTTCAGGCCGGACGTGGAGGTGGTGCTCAGCCAACTCCCTTGGCACACCCGGCATGTCTCTTGGAGTCCATGCGAAGATGTCCCGATTCTCACGGAGGAAGCTGGTGAGCTCGCTTTCCTATTTCTTGCTCAAGCCGGCACCGATGGTGACGTACTTGTCCGGCTGCGCCGGGTCCAGCAGGATCTTCTTGGTGTTGTCGGCCGGCTGGAAGTGAGTCGTCCCAGCCGGGTTGCCTGCAGCCGGCATGTCTGTCTGCGCGGCTTTGGCGAGGGCGACGGCGTCGTGGATGAGCTGCTTCTCGGTGGCGATGACCAGCGTCTGGGCCATCTTGGAGCTCTGCGTGGCGCAGTCCATGGAGCGGCGATAGTCGCCGGCTACGGTGATGACCCCCTTGGGGCCAGGCAGCTTCATCTTCAGGTACCCATAATGGGGCACCGCCATGAACTTGGTCAGGGCCGGCCTGCCCAGGAGCGCGTGGTAGGGACTCACGAGGTCCACCACCTCGAACTCGATTCTCTCGGTGCGGAAGTGATCCGGCTTCCCGAACATCACCTCCAGCGTGATCCGGCCGATCGGCTGGCAGCAGTGGCCTGGCACGATGCCGTGGAAGACGATGGGGGTGGGGCGCAACTCGGCCTCCTGGATGCCCAGCTTGCGGGCGGTGTCGCGGTAGAGGATGTTGATGCTGCTGCCGCCGTCGATGAGGACGCGTGAAAAACGCACGCTGCGCCGGGTTGTGCCGATGGTGGGGTCGAGGACCATGGCGTAGCTGCCCGGCTTCGGCAGGACAGCTGGTGTGTCACGGCGATCAAAAGTGATGGCCTGCTCTGACCAGTTTAGGTACTGGGGGACCGGCGGTATGACCGCGTTGACCTCGAGGGAACGGCTCTGCTGGCTCGTCTTGTCCTCAGGCTCGGAGGTGAAGATGATGTAGGTAGCATCTTCGGCCAGATATCGGCCGGCATGGTGCACTTGGTTAGCCTCGTGGTGCTCGAGGTTGGCGTTCTCTGCGTCAGCTTGGCCACCCGGCCCGCCGGCTGGTGGGGGCGGGGGTGGAGGCGGGAGAGGTTCACCGCTTGTCAGCCGCTTCATGAAGTGGCAGTCGCGGGTGGTGTGGTTGGAGGGGTTCTTGCCGCTGTGGTACTTGCACGGCGAGTCGAGCATCTGCTCGAAGGTGTACTTCGGCTTCCACTGCCGGTCTTGCTTCTGGCGGCGGCTGCCGCCTGCCGCGTTGTCTGCCACGGCGGCTACGTGGGCGGAGCCGTACCGGCGGTCCGGCTGGTCACTGTGACGCTTGCCGCGGTAGTTGTCCCGCCGGCTGCCATGAGAGGCGCCGTCTGCCGGCTTGTGCTCAGCCGGCTTGTGGTGGTCCCGCCTGGAGGGAGCTGGGTCGGGTCAGCCGGCGCCTTGCCCGCGTCTTCGGCCAGCGCGTACTTGTCCGCGATGGCCATCAAGGCGGCCATCGACTTGGGGTCACTACGGCGCAGCTTGTGCCACAGCAGATGGTGTTTGGCCGGCAGCCTCCCATGAAGAAGCTGATGGCCTGGATCTCGTGCACGCCCTCGCAGGAGTTGCGCATTTCGCACCAGCGCGTCAGGTACGCGCGATCCGTCTCGTCCGGGCCCTGCTTGCACATCTCAAGCTGCTGAGGGCGACCCGGCCGGCGGTAGGTGCCGGTGAAGTTGCTGACGAAGGCCTCTTCGAAATCCAGCCAGCTGTTGATGCTGCCGGCTGGCAGGTTGTTGAGCCAGGTGCGGGCGGAGCCGACCAGCATCAGGGGGGAGTAGCGTACCGCCCATCGCTTGTTGCCTCGAGAGATGCCGACTGCGGTGGAGTAGTCCTGCAGCCAGTCCTCCGGCTTGGCGGTGCCGTCGTACTTGGGCATGTCGCGGGGGAGCTGGAAGCCGTCGAGTACGGGCTCGTTGGCGATGCGGGGCCCGAAGCACTTGGGGCAAGCCGGCGCCTCCTCTTCCGCGATGCGGGATTCGACCAGCCGATCGAGGCGGTCTCTGGCGTCGGTGGGCTCGATGCGGGGGCCCAGCCGGGAGCGTGCCGGCTGGCGTGTGCCGGCTGCTTCTGGAGCCGGCCGGTGCGACGGCGGGGCTCGGAGTCTTGCTCCTGGTTCCGGCTCGGGGAGGCCGGCTGCGGCTGCTGCCGCTCGGCTGGTGGCTCGGCCGGCCCGAACTTGCGTGCGTGGCCGGGAGTCACGGTGCCGGCTTGGTGCTTTGGGGAGGCGGACTCGGCCGTGTCCCCGGCGCCTTCCTGTCGTTACTGCAGCGCCACGAGCGTGAGAAGCTGCGGGGGCATTGACGTGCACTGGGTCGGCCGCACCGCTTGTTGGCTGCGTTGAGCAGCTCAGTCACCCGCATGGTTTGGCGGCGTAACTCTTCGCCTTCAAGGCGGTTCAGCTCTTCTGCGGCGGCTTGTGCCGCGTGCATGTTCTTGTCGGGGGTGTTGTAGACGGGTAGCTCTGCGGACAGAGTCGGCGAAGGAGCGCCGTCGCGGGCGATCTCAGCGCCAAGGTCGCGGCCTCTGCGGCGGATCTGACCGGCTCGGCTGGGACCGTCGCCGCACAGGTGAGGCCGTGGGCGCGGTTGTACTCGCGCTGGGTGATCTCCATCTGGCGCTTAGCAGCAGCCAGTTCTTCGGTTTGCTTGAGGAGGAGCTGGCGGTGCGCCTCCAGATCTGCCTCGATGGTGGTGGGGTCGCCGCCAGGCGTGAGCGGGGTGCTCAGCTTCGCCCGGACTTCGTCCAGCCGGGACGGTGGCGGTGGCGCCTTTGGGCCCGAGCCGGAGGCGTTGGGGTCGACGTTACGCTCCAGGTTGGGGCCACGGGTGCGCGGGTTCTTGGTGGGGAGCTCCTCGCCAGCCATCATGACTTGCACGACGACGGGGCTGGCGGGTGCGCTGCTGCCGGCTCGCGGAGGAGGGCTTGCGCAGCGCAGGACCTGCCGCGGGTAGCGCGGCGGTGCGACGGTAGCGACGTAGACGTCGTGGCCGCCGAAGGAGATGACGCTGCCGCCGGCTGGGAAGGGCCGGTCAGCGAAGCAGCCAGCGTTGTCACTGACGCAGTCGAGGGAGCCGAATCTCCAGATCAAGCCTGAAGCGACTCGCTCGCCGGTGGTGATGGTGAGGCCCGTCCGGATGAAAACACCGGCCGAGGATGCTGAGGGCCCCACGGTGGGCGCCAAATGTCGTGGGATCGTCACGGCATATGCCATAGGGTGGCTAATCGAAGTGGTTCCTGAGGGATCTCACGGCGGTATCCGGATGCGGGTATGGGCACGAGCGACACGGTGGCGTACCCAGGTTCGAGGCCCTCCGATGGAGGTAAAACCTCTACTCCTGCTATGAGTGTATATGATGATCACACAATACAATGGTGCTCCTAGAGCTATGTCCGGCTGCTCCTGGGAGGCTAAGGGAGACGATGGTCTCTCTCTCAGGGCAGCTCTATGGGTGGAGTGAAGTAAGAATGATCGATCCCCTGCACGAGAGGGGGTAGTGCGGCTTATATAGGCGTCGGCACTTTACATATAAGACCCTATAGTTTACTGGCCGGCCTGGCCGGCTTCGGCTTCCGCTCCTTCCCGAGGCGGTGACGTCAGGAGCCGTTGAGGCATCGTGGCCTGTCCCATCCGGCTGCCACGGTCAGCGGTATGGAGAGGAGGTGTCCCTGTCGCCGTCAGCCACTGTAACCAGTACGGATCGTCGTAAGCCCTGACGGCCCGTCCGGCGCGTGGCACTATTGCTCCACAGTGCCCCGCGTTTTACGGAAGATGGGGTCAGCGTGGACTTTCGGAACCCGGATCACCAACCCGGTTCCTTCCAGTGCAAGACTCGCCAGCCTCGAGTCGGTCTGAGATACAAACCCCAGTCGGATATGGCTTGTAGAAGCCGGCCCAGCTACAGCATTGGTGGCCGTAGCCAGGCCGACTAGGACCTAGAGCCAGCCGGCTTCCGGACCAGCCGGCCACAGCGCAAGCCGGCTGCTCCTCAGCCGGCCTTTGCCGCGAGCCGGCCAGTGGCCAGCCGGCTGCTCCGCGTCCATTGCCCTATCCGGGGTCTTCCCCCCGACAGAGATCATGAACTACTAGACTTTCTTAAATGACATATACCTCACATGAACCAACTAAGCATGCTCACATGGATGAGTATATGTACAAAAATGAAAACAAATAGAGTTCATACCAGCCTCTCACCACAGTCGAATTGTCATAGATCGTCATTATTGCCTTTCACTTGTGTAGCTTGGATAATATGAAATGAAAACCACGCTCCAGCCACCGAAGACCATTGAACTCATAATAAACTTTACAAACCAAAGAAGAACAGCAAATATTTTTGGTGTTTTCAAATTAGAAACAAGAACAAAGGGGAAACAAGCAAACAAAGCAAAATCTTTTTGGATTTTCTTTTAGCAAACCAAACAATAGCAAATAAAGCAAAATAAAAGCAAGAAAACAAAATAAACAAGTGGTGAAGAGAAACAACAGAAATATTTTTGGTCTTTTTGTGTTTTAGGAAAGAAACAAAGCAAAAACAAGAAAATGGAAACTAGAAGAGTCACATAAACACAAAGCAGCAGGAATTCGTCAAACTTGACAGCAGTACAGTAATCGATTTTTAAGAAATTCTTCTGCTGCCCATCTCGAAAAGTGTTCAACTAATGAAAGTTAGATAACAACCTGGGGAACACGCACAAAAAATGTCTTCGCAAAATAACGTTCTAGCTATTTTTGAGAATGTTTTTGGTAACAGTCCAGAATCTGTTTTCAGGCAGCACTTCCCCAAATATCATCTCCCTCTCATTAGAAAACCACTTAAAGAAACTAAACAAGTATATACAAGTATCCAGCAACCATAATATGCAAAGAATGAGTGATGCCGGTATACCTCCCCCCAAGCTTAGGCTTTTGGCCTAAGTGGAGTTCAACCCCAACGAGGGTCGCTGTTCCACGTAGGTGGATCATACATGGCGTAGTCATAGTGAGGTCCCGATGCAGAAGTAAAGCGTGGAGGCTCCACATGCCCAAAATGTTGATGCGAAGAACTTGCTGCATCGGATGACGAGTCGAGGTGTTCCTCGGCCTCCTCCGTGTTGTCTCTTGCATGATGGCCTCCTCCCTCCATGTATGCATTCAATGCACCTTCCGTGACTGACCAATCCTCCCTGGAATAAAGGTTAAATAGAACAGGTGCAGGCAATCCTACTAGTTTTTCAGTTTTCTTAGTTGTTCTCCAAGTCTTCTTGTAAAATGTTATCTTGTAAGACAGGTTTCCCAAATTAGATGTATCAGAAACAAATTCATGTTTAATCATGGATACTATGTCAAGTTTCTCTATGGGAAGCTGAATATCCAGATGATGAGGTTCTGCACAATGCATAGCTAATAAACGAGAGGCGATGAGACCTCCACAAATTCCGCCCTTCTCACGGTTAGTAGCAAGTCTATAAGCTATCAACGCACCCAAATTATAAGCCTTATTACTTTGCAATGCAGCAGCTAGAAAAGCTAAATCCTGGATAGATAATTTACTTGCATTCTTTCTAGCAAGAACGCACTTAGTAATGAAATAAGCAAACTAGCGAATAGTTGGGAGTTGAATGCTATTGATTTTACCACCATCCTCTGAGAAGCTCCTTCCATGACAAATCATCTCGAAGAGGTTTAAGAGCTCTTGCGGCGATCCCCTTATCTACTTGCATGATCCCCATTGCGGCACTCTAATTGCTGTACAAAAATCATCGAATGGCAAGTTGACAGTTTTATTATAAATTTTGTACTGAACCATGGGGTTAGATTGCGACCAATTGAACTTAAAATCCTGCTCAACAGACATAGTCAATTTTGCATATTGGCATGGTTCTCCGTCAACAAAATCATTCAACCCTGCACGAGAAATTAGATTCTGAACATCTCCCAAGATTCCTGCACTTCTCATGAAATCTGTGCACGGGTAGTAAGAGGGGTATACTCCCTCTTCGCGGTTCACTCTCATGACTTGTTGCACCTCCAATTCTTGTTGGTTTAGTTGATGCCTATTCCACTCCATTTTCTGAAATTTTTCAACAAACATTATAAAATTTGATTTGGTGACATATAATTGAGGGGAACTACTATAGGAACTTGCTAGAGCACTAATCATGCATCAAAACTAGTTTCTACAGCTTAGAACAAGCATGCAAGCTCACTAAACATGTTACCTACAGCAGCAAAATATTCAAGATATACTCAACCAAACAAAATTCTACTTGGATAATCGGAGGAGTCACATACCGGAGAGCAAATGTGCCAAATTTCAGACAGAAATCTGGGCTGAGCAAAGAGATCGAGAAATCTTGAGCTCTTGAGCAGAAATGCGAGTGAGAGGAAACTGGTGCGAGTTTTTTCGGGAGAGAGAAGAGAGTGGGAGGAAGAGATGAAAAAGTGGGGCAAAGGGGGACCCACACACCAGGGTGGCGCGCCCCCCTTGCTGGCCGCGCCGCACGTCAGGTGCCACCCTGGGGTGCCCCACTGGTCATCCCCAGGTGCTCCCAGGTGCGTCTTCGAAAAATAAGACCAACGGTATAATTTTTGTGAATTTTTGAAAACTTTGAAAAAAATGCACATTTCTGGGTATTAAGTTTATTATTACTGGACAGAAAAAGATTTTGAAATCTCTAATTATCTAAAGAACTTTGCAAAACAAAAGTGCTACAGCAAGTAGAACAAGTGGAGGAAGAAGGAAAAAATGTTGTTTACCCCCTCTATGCATATAAAAAGTATTTGTTAACAAGGTTGATCAAGTCTTGCCACCAAATAAATTTTTCATAGCATAAGAAGAAATAAACCTCAAATCAATCATGTTACCTTGAATTGTATTGATATGGATCCAATCATAAGATTTTGATATCCTTCTTTAGGCTCATATATAGGACAATCAATAGTTCCCACTTTGATAGTTCTCACATTAGAAATAGTATTAACTCCACATATTTTATCAATCCTCTTGGGGAAATAGACGGTATGCTCCTTGTCATCAACATTGAAAGTAACTTTTCCTTTATTGCAATCAATAACAGCCCCTGCGGTGTTAAGAAAAGGTCTCCCAAGAATAATAGACATATTATCATCTTCAGGCATTTCCAACACAACAAAATCAGTTAATATCAAGCAGTTATTAGTAACTTGAGCAGGAACATCCTCACATATACCAACAGGAATAGCAGTAGATTTATCAGCCATTTGCAAAGATATATCAGTAGGTATCAACTTATCTAAATAAAGTATCTTATAAAGAGAAAAAGGCATAACACTAACACCGGCTCCCAAATCACATAGAGCAGTTCTAACATAATTATTCTTAATAGAACAGGGAATAGTCAGTATACCTAGGTCGCCCAACTTCTTTGGAACTTTGCCATTGAAAGAGTAATTAGCAAGCATAGTGGAAATCTCCTCATTAGGAATTTTCCTTTTGTTAGTGACAATATCTTTCATATACTTTGAATAAGGAGGCAATTTAATAGCATCAGTCAAAGGGATTTGCAAAAATAAAGGTTTCATCCAATCGCAAAACTTATTATAATGTTCTTCTTCCTTTGATTTTAGTTTCTTAGCAGGAAAAGGCATTTGCTTTTGGACCCAAGGTTCCCTTTCATTACCATGTTTCTTAGCAATAAAATCTTCTTTAGTATACTTTTTATTTTTAGCATGCTTTTCAGGTTCATCCTCAACCTCTTCTTTATCAGAAGCATCATTCTTATCATTATTATCATGTTCATTACCACTTTCAGTTTCAGCATCGGAAATAGAAATACTATTAGGATCATTAACAGGTTCAGAGGATTCTACAACATTTTTATGTTTCTTTTTTTTTTCTTAGAAGGAGCACTAGGTTCAATGCGTTGAGAATCTTGTTCAACTCTTTTGGGATGCCCTTCAGGATATAGAGGATCCTGGGTAGAGACACCGCCTCTAGTTGTTACTTCATAAGCATGTTTCTCTTTAGAATTATTTTGTAACAAGTCATTTTTCACTTTAGTGAGTTGATCAATTTGAGTTTGAACCATTTGAAAATGTTTAACAAGCATCTTAACATCATTGGAGGTTCTCTCCACAATATCATGCAAATTGCTAATAGCTTGAGAATTTTCCATTAGATGATTCTCTACTCTCATATTAAAATTTTCTTGCTTAACAATATAATTATCAAACTCATCTAAGCATTGAGCAGGAGGTTTTGCATACGGAATATCTTCCCTATTAAAGCGTTGAAGAGAGTTTACCTCAATCATGGATGAAGGGGGAATTATCTCACATATATCTTCTATGGGAGGTAGATTCTTCACATCTTCGGATTTAATATCTTTCTCCTTAAGAGACTTCTTGGCTTCCCTCATATCTTCATCATTTAATTTAATCAAACCCCTCTTCTTCAATATTGGCGTCGGAGTTGGTTTAGGTATAGTCCAATCATCATGATTCCGGCCTATTTTAGCTAGTAATTCTTCAGCTTCATCTGGATTTCTTTTCCTGAAAACACAACCAGCACAACTATCCAAATATGCTCTAGACCCAACGGTTAGTACACTATAGAATATATCAAGTAAATCATGCTTTTCCAAATCATGTCCAGGTCGAGCTCTGATAAGAGAGCAGAATCTTGCCCATGCTTCAGGCAATTTCTCTCCATCTTCCTGGTCAAAGCTATAAATTTTCTGTAAAGCAGCATGTTGAGCACTAGCAGGAAAGTATTTCCGAAAGAAAACATTAAGTAAATCACCTGGACTTTTAATAGAACCAGGAGGCAAATTATTATACCAAGTTTTAGCATCATCCTTTAATGAGAAAGGAAAATTTTTAGCAACAAAATAAGTGCGCATCTTGACATCATCAGAAAACAAGCTACTCATAGAAGAAAGTTCATTCATGTGTTCTACAACACTTTCTTTTTCAGTACCACAAAAGGGTGTTTTCTCAACAATAGCTATATGAGATAGATCAAGAGAAAAATCATAATCTTTATCCTTAATGCATATAGGAGATGTCGCAAATTTAGGATCAGGAGATAGCTTATATCTAACAGTATATTGTGCGAGAAACTTTTTAATTTTTCTTGCATCAGCAGTAGCATTGCATCTATTAATAAAATCATCATCAAGTTCCACATAATCTTCATCAGGATCATCACTAGAATAATCAACAGACTCAGGTGAATTAACAGGTGTAGCAGCATTAGGAGTTTCAGTATTTTCAATTTGTCTAGACCTAGCAATTGTAGCATCTAGAAAAGATCCCAATGAACCACTATCATCAAGCACAGCAGAAACATTATCAATATTATGAGAGTTTTCAGATTCAGCAGAAGTACCAGCAAGTGAAGCTTGCGGCGGTGAAACAAGTTGACTCATCACACATGGTGAATAAAGAGCAGCAGAGGTACTCATAGTTGTACCTTTTCTTGTAGTGGATGGTAATATGGCGACTTTAGGATCGCGAGATTTACCCATGATGGAGAATTTGCAGCGAACAATATCAATCCAAGTGAACTTCCAATTAAAGCTATGCTCCCCGGCAACGGCGCCAGAAAATAGTATTGATGACCCACAAGTATAGAGGATCGCAACAGTCTTCGCGGGAAGTAAAACCCAATTTATTGATTCGACACAAGGGGAGACAAAGAATACTTGAAAGCCTTAACAGCGGAGTTGTAAATTCAGCTGCACCTGGAAACAGACTTGCTCGCAAGAGTTTATCAGCAGTAACAGTTTATAGCAGTAGCAGTAGTGAAATAACAGCAGCAGTGTGACAGAGACAGCACTAGTGATTATAGTAAACAGCAGGATTAAAATATTGTAGGCACAGGGATGGATGATGGGCGTTGCATGGATGAGAGAAACTCATGTAACAATCAAAGCAGTGCATTTGCAGATAATAATAAAATGGTGTCCAAGTACTAAACAATCCATAGGCATGCGTTCCGTATATAGTCGTACGTGCTCGCAATGAGAAACTTGCACAACATCTTTTGTCCTACCAGCCGGTGGCTGCCGGGCCTCTAGGGAATCTACTGGATATTAAGGTACTCCTTTTAATAAAGTACCGGAGCAAAGAATTAACACTCCGTGAACACATGTGATCCTCACATCACCGCCTTCCCCTCCGGTTGTCCCGATTTCTATCACTTCGGGGCCTCGGGTTCCGGATAGCGACATGTGTATACAACTTGCAGGTAAGATCATAAAACAATGCATATCATGATGAAATAATAACATGTTCAGATCTAAGATCATGGCACTCGGGCCCTAGTGACAAGCATTAAGCATAACAAGTTGCAACAATATCATCAAAGTACCAATTACGGACACTAGGCACTATGCCCTAACAATCTTATGCTATTACATGGCCAATCTCATCCAATCCCTACCATCCCCTTCAGCCTACAGCGGGGGAATTACTCACACATGGATGGGGGAAACATGGCTGGTCGATGGAGAGGCGTCGGTGGTGATGATGGCGATGATCTCCTCCAATTCCCCGTCCCGGCGGAGTGCCAGAACGGAGTTTCTGGTCCCGAGACGGAGTTTCGCGACGGTGGCGGCGTACTGGGAGGTTTCTGGCGACTTCGACTTCTTTTCGTGTTTTTAGATCGAAACCTTTAAGTAGTCCAGAGGAGGGCGTCAGAGGGCAGCCGAGGGGGCCACACAGTAGGGCGGCGCGCCCCCCTCCTGGGCCGCGCCGGCCTAGTGTGTGGGGGCCCTGGGCCTCCCCCAGGCCTGTCCTTCTGGCTCCGTGAGTCTTCTGGTAAAATAGGCCCTTTAGTATAAATTCCGAGGATTTTCCCGAAAGTTGAATTTCTGCACAAAAACAAGACACCAAAGCAATTCTGCTGAAAACAGCGTTAGTCCGTGTTAGTTGTATCCAAAATACACAAATTAGAGGCAAAACAATAGCAAAAGTGTTCGGGAAAGTAGATACGTTTTGGACGTATCAGCCACTTGCGGCCGGCCCGCTTCCATGCGCCGTCGGAGCGCGCCCGCCTGCCGCGCTCCGTCTCCGCCCGTACGCCTGGGGGACGGCGACTTGCCCTTCCGGCGCCGGATCGGCCGCCGCCCCTACCCACGCGTGTTGCACGCGTCATTTCGGACGGCGGGGTGGTGGCCGTAGTGGCGGAGCGGCGTCCGAGCGCCCGGGATTGCTCGTCGGAGCGGCGGCGGGCTACGGCGGCGAGAGAGGAGCAGCGGGAGGGGAGTAGGGTTTTCGAACCGAACTCCCCTCCGCGAACCCTTATAATAGGGGCCGTGCGGGGGATTTCTCGGCCCCCCAAACTTTCGATTCGGGCTGGCCCACTTTTTCAGGCGCTGATCTGCGCCAGTTTCGGCCCGAACCCGTAAATCCACCGGAAAAGTTCGGTTCCGGCGGGATTTACGGGCTCTGTTAGAGTTGCTCTTAGTGGGACCAACTGCGGGCTATAAGCCCCCCACAACCATACTGGGCTACCCTGCCTAGGATTGTTGGGTCTTCTTGTTTAGACCATCTCCAACAGGCGCGGTAGAACCCACGGGCTAAAAAAAGCCTGTTTGGCGCACGCGGGCGGAAGCGCGAAAATGGGTGCGCGCTAATTTTTTTTTGCGCTATCCCGTGCGGGAAAGTTGGCGCTTCGGCTGGCGCGCGCTATAAAACGCGACGCGGGCGCGAAGCCAACCGCCTGGAAAGTTCAGTTTCCCCTCCGCCTGTCGCTTCCCTCCGCCTCTCGCCGCTCTGCCTGCCACGTCGCGCCCGCGCCGACGCTCCGTCTCCGACGACAATGCCTCCGCGTCGCCGCTCCTCCTCCGGCTACCGCGGTGTTCGCGCGCGGCCGAGCGGACGCTTCGACGCCGAGATCCGTTCCGGCGAGGAGCGCATCCGCCTCGGCACCTTCGACACAACGCACGAGGCAGCGCGCGCCTACGACGCCGTCGCGTGGCGCCTCGGTCGCCCCGTCGGCATATGAACTTCGACGACGTTTGGACACGCGAGCAGGCGGAGATGCTCGCGCCACCATCGCCGGCCGTCACGACCGAGCAGTGACGGGGCGCAACCGCAAGCTCGAGCAGCGCATGCGCATCGCGGAGCAGGACGAGCGCCTTGATGACCCACAAGTATAGGGGATCGCAACAGTCTTCGCGGGAAGTAAAACCCAATTTATTGATTCGACACAAGGGGAGACAAAGAATACTTGAAAGCCTTAACAGCGGAGTTGTCAATTCAGCTGCACCTGAAAACAGACTTGCTCGCAAGAGTCTATCAGTAGTAACAGTTTTATAGCAGTAGCAGTGGTGAAATAACAGTAGCAGAGTAACAAAGACAGCAGTAGTGATTTTAGTAAACAGCAGGATTAAAATACTGTAGGCACAGGGATGGATGACGGGCGTTGCATGGATGAGAGAAACTCATGTAACAATCAAAGCAGGGCATTTGCAGATAATAATAAAACGGTGTCCAAGTACAAAGCAATCCATAGGCATGTGTTCCGTATATAGTCGTACGTGCTCGCAATGAGAAACTTGCACAACATCTTTTGTCCTACCAGCCGGTGGCAGCCGGGCCTCTAGGGAATCTACTGGATATTAAGGTACTCCTTTTAATAAAGTACCGGAGCAAAGCATTAACACTCCGTGAACACATGTGATCCTCACATCACTGCCATCCCCTCCGGTTGTCCCAATTTCTGTCACTTCGGGGCCTCGGGTTCCGGACAGCGACATGTGTATACAACTTGCAGGTAAGATCATAAAACAATGCATATCATGATGAAACAATAACATGTTCAGATCTGAGATCATGGCACTCGGGCCCTAGTGACAAGCATCAAGCATAACAAGTTGCAACAATATCATCAAAGTACCAATTACGGACACTAGGCACTATGCCCTAACAATCTTATGCTATTACATGACCAATCTCATCCAATCCCTATGATACGTCTCCAACGTATCGATAATTTCTTATGTTCCATGCCACTTTATTGATGATACCTACATGTTTTATGCATACTTTATGACATATTTATGCATTTTCCGGCACTAACCTATTAACAAGATGCCGAAGAGCCAGTTGCTGTTTTCTGCTGTTTTTGGTTTCAGAAATCCTAGTAAGGAAATATTCTCGGAATTGGACGAAATCAACGCCCAGGGGCCTATTTTCACACGAAGCTTCCAGAAGACCGAAGGAGTCACGAAGTGGGGCCACGGGGCGCCGCCACAGTAGGGCGGCGCGGCCTACAGGGGGCCCGCGCGGCCTTGTTGTGTGTGGCCCCCGTGACGCCTCCTGACCTGCCCTTCCGCCTACTTAAGGTCTTCGTCGCGAAACCCTCAGTACCGAGAGCCACGATACGGAAAACCTTCCAGAGACGCCGCCGCCGCCAATCCCATCTCGGGGGATTCAGGAGATCGCCTTCGGCACCCTGCCGGAGAGGGGAATCATCTCCCGGAGGACTCTTCACCGCCATGGTCGCCTCCGGAGTGATGAGTGAGTAGTTCACCCCTGGACTATGGGTCCATAGCAGTAGCTAGATGGTCGTCTTCTCCTAATTGTGCTATCATTGTTGGATCTTGTGAGCTGCCTAACATGATCAAGATCATCTATCTGTAATGCTACATGTTGTGTTTGTTGGGATCCGATGAATAGAGAATGCTATGTTATGTTGATTATCAATCTATTATCTATGTGTTGTTTATGATCTTGCATGCTCTCCGTTATTAGTAGAGGCTCTGGCCAAGTTTTTGCTAGTAACTCCAAGATGGAGTATTTATGCTCGATAGTGGGTTCATGCCTCCATTAAATCTGGGACAGTGACAGAAAGTTCTAAGGTTGTGGATGTGCTGTTGCCACTAGGGATAAAACATCGATGCTATGTCTAAGGATGTAGTTGTTGATTACATTACGCACCATACTTAATGCAATTGTCTGTTGTTTGCAACTTAATACTGGAAAGGGTTCGGATGATAACCTGAAGGTGGACTTTTTAGGCATAGATGCATGCTGGATAGCGGTCTATGTACTTTGTCGTAATGCCCAATTAAATCTCACTATACTCATCATATCATGTATGTGCATGGTCATGCCCTCTTTATTTGTAAATTGCCCAACTGTAATTTGTTCACCCAACATGCTTATTCTTATCGGAGAGACGCCTCTAGTGAACTGTGGATCCCGGTCCATTCTTTTAATCGAATACAATCTACTGCAATACTTGTTCTACTGTTTTCTGAAACAATCATCATCCACACTATACATCTAATCCTTTGTTACAGCAAGCCGGTGAGATTGACAACCTCACTGTCACATTGGGGCAAAGTAATTTGGTTGTGTTGTGCAGGTTCCACGTTGGCGCCGGAATCACTGGTGTTGCGCCGCACTACACTTCGCTGCCATCAACCTTCAACGTGCTTCTTGACTCCTACTGGTTCGATAAACCTTGGTTTCTTACTGAGGGAAACTTACTGCTGTACGCATCACACCTTCCACTTGGGGTTCCCAACGGTCGCGTGTTGTACGCGTGTCAAGCTAAATTTCTGGCGCCGTTGCCGGGGAGATCAAGACACGCTACAAGGGGAGTCTCCACTTCCAATCTCTTTACTTTGTTTTTGTCTTGCTTTACTTTATTTACTACTTTGTTTGTTGCACTAAAACAAAACACAAAAAAATTAGTTGCTAGCTTTACTTTATTTGCTATCTTGTTTGTTATATCAAAAACACAAAAAAATTAGTTACTTGCATTTACTCATTTCATCATGTTTCCTCCTAATTTTACCTTAAAAGATATACCTGTGGGACAAGGGTCTATAATTGGAAGAGATAATATAGAAGAATTTTTCACCCATGTTAGTATGCACGAAGATCTTAAAGATATACCCCTGGCAAAAGCTGTCCCTACTTATGAAGATGCCTCTGTTTGTTTGGTACACATGATGGAAGCTAGATTTATTAGTCTCAACCCCATGATACAACACATGTTTTTTACACTTTCTGATATGGAGAGGGGAGAGAAGAGAGATTTTGTTTTAAAAGTCCTTGTTAGAGAATTTGCGGATATAGCTAAAGAAGCTAGAAAAGTTTTTAGTAAGCATAAGAGGCTTGGTATGTTCACCGATTTTAAAAGAACACTTGAAAAGATGGATATGGATAGAATTAAGTACACTAATAATGTTAATGATGGTGGGGAGATTAAAGCACCAATACCTTGTAAGCTCCTAGCAATGCACGAAGCTCTAGATGATAATTATGCTTGGCTTGTTCCTGAAAATTTGTTTGATGAGAGTAGCAAGCCCAAGACTAATGAAAAGGGAGCCTCTGAAACTTATGTATCCAAAATACAATGCATGGTTGAGAAAACTCCAAACCCCGCTGTAGATGCATCATCTCTTGATAATACTTGATACACACTTTCTGCGCCTAGCTGAAAGGCGTTAAAGAAAAGCGCTTATGGGAGACAACCCATGATTTTACTACTGCACTTTTATTTTATATTTGAGTCTTGGAAGTTGTTACTACTGTAGTAACCTCTCCTTATCTTAGTTTTGTTGCATTGTTGTGCCAAGTAAAGTCTTTGATAGCAAGGTTCATACTAGATTTGGATTACTGCGCAGAAACAGATTTCTTTTCTGTCACGAATATGGGCCTAATTCTCTGTAGGTAACTCATAAAATTATGCCAATTTACGTGAGTGATCCTCAGATAAGTACGCAACTTTCATTAAATTTGAGCATTTTCATTTGATCAAGTCTGGTGCCTCAATAAAATTCATCTTTACGAACTGTTCTATTTTGACAGATTCTGCCTTTTATTTCGCATTGCCTGTTTTGCCATGCTTGATGGATTTTTCTATTCCATTAACTTTCAGTAGCTTTGTGCAATGTCCAGAAGTGTTAAGAATGATTATGTCACCTCTGAACATGTGAATTTTGATTGTGCACTAACCCTCTAATGAGTTGTTTTGAGTTTGGTGTGGAGGAAGTTTTCAAGGATCAAGAGAGGAGGATGATACAATATGATCAAGGAGAGTGAAAGCTCTAAGCTTGGGGATGCCCCGGTGGTTCACCCCTGCATATTTCAAGAAGACTCAAGCGTCTAAGCTTGGGGATGCCCAAGGCATCCCCTTCTTCATTGACAACATTATCAGGTTCCTCTAGTGAAACTATATTTTTATTCCATCACATCTTATGTACTTTGCTTGGAGCGTCGGTTTGTTTTTGTTTTTGTTTTGTTTGAATAAAATGGATCCTAGCATTCATTGTGTGGGGGAGAGACACGCTCCGCTGTTGCATATGGACAAATATGTCCTTAGGCTTTACTCATAGTATTCATGGCGAAGGTTGAATCTTCTTCGTTAAATTGTTATATGGTTGGAAATGGGAAATGCTACATGTAGTAATTGGTAAAATGTCTTGAATAATTTGATACTTGGCAATTGTTGTGCTCATGTTTAAGCTCTTGCATCATATACTTTGCACCTATTAATGAAGAAATACATAGAGCTTGCTAAAATTTGGTTTGCATAATTGGTCTCTCTAAGGTCTAGATAATTTCTAGTAAGGGTCGAACAACAAGGAAGACGGTGTAGAGTCTTATAATGTTTACAATATGTCTTTTATGTGAGTTTTACTGTACCACTTCATACTTGTGTTTGTTTCAAATAGCCTTGCTAGCCTAAACCTTGTATCGAGAGGGAATACTTCTCATGCATCCAAAATCCTTGAGCCAACCACTATGCCACTTGTGTCCACCATACCTACCTACTACATGGTATTTCTCCGCCATTCCAAAGTAAATTGCTTGAGTGCTACCTTTAAAATTTCTATCCTTCACCTTTGCAATATATAGCTCATGGGACAAATAGCCTAAAAACTATTGTGGTATTGAATATGTACTTATGCACTTTATCTCTTATTAAATTGCTTGTTGTGCAATAACCATGTTCCTGGGGACGCCATCAACTACTCTGTGTTGAATATCATGTGAGTTGCTATGCATGTCCGTCTTGTCTGAAGTAAGGGCGATTTACCATGAGTTGAATGGTTTGAGCATGCATACTGTTAGAGAAGAACATTGGGCCGCTAACTAAAGCCATGATCCATGGTGGAAGTTTCAGTTTTGGACAAATATCCTCAATCTCATATGAGAAAATTAATTGTTGTTGAATGCTTAAGCATTAAAGAGGAGTCCATTATCTGTTGTCTATGTTGTCCCGGTATGGATGTCTAAGTTGAGAATAATCAAAAGCGAGAAATCCAATGCGAGCTTTCTCCTTAGACCTTTGTACATGCGACATAGAGGTACCCTTTGTGACACTTGGTTAAAACATATGTATTGCGGTGATAATCCAGGTAATCCGAGCTAATTAGGACAAGGTGCGGGCACTATTAGTATACTATGCATGAGGCTTGCAACTCGTAGGATATAATTTACATGATGCATATGCTTTATTACTACCGTTGACAAAATTGTTTCTTGTTTTCAAAACCAAAGCTCTAGCACAAATATAGCAATCAATGCTTCCCTCTGCGAAGGGCCTTTCTTTTACCTTTATGTTGAGTCAGTTCACCTATTTCTCTCCATCTCAAGAAGCAAACACTTGTGTGAACTGTGCATTGATTCCAACATACTTGCATATTGCACTTGTTATATTACTTTACATTGACAATATCCATGAGATATACATGTTATAAGTTGAAAGCAACCGCTGAAACTTAATCTTCCTTTGTGTTGCTTCAATGCCTTTACTTTGAATTTATTGCTTTATGAGTTAACTCTTATGCAAGACTTATTGATGCTTGTCTTGAAAGTACTATTCATGAAAAGTCTTTGCTATATGATCCAGTTGTTTACTCATTGCATTACCATTGCTTTGATCGCTGCATTCATTACATGTGCTTACAATAGTATGATCAAGATTATGATGGCATGTCACTCCAGAAATTATCTTTGTTATCGTTTACCTACTCGGGACAAGCAGGAACTAAGCTTGGGGATGCTGATACGTCTCCAACGTATCGATAATTTCTTATGTTCCATGCCACTTTATTGATGATACCTACATGTTTTATGCATACTTTATGACATATTTATGCATTTTCCAGCACTAACCTATTAACAAGATGCTGAAGAGTCAGTTGCTGTTTTTCTGCTGTTTTTGGTTTCAGAAATCCTAGTAAGGAAATATTCTCGGAATTGGACGAAATCAACGCCCAGGGGCCTATTTTCACACGAAGCTTCTAGAAGACCGAAGGAGTCACGAAGTGGGGCCACGGGGCGCCGCCACAGTAGGGCGGCGCGGCCTACAGGGGGCCTGCGCGGCCCTGTTGTGTGGGGCCCCCGTGACGCCTCCTGACCTGCCCTTCCGCCTACTTAAGGTCTTCGTCGCGAAACCCCCAGTACCGAGAGCCACGATTGTCGGGGGGAAGACCCCGGGTAGGGCAATGGAAGCGGAGCAGCCGGCTGGCCGCTGGCCGGCTCGCGGCAAAGGCCGGCTGAGGAGCAGCCGGCTGGCGCCGTGGCCGGCTGGTCCGGAAGCCGGCTGGCACTAGGTCCTAGTCGGCCTGGCTACGGCCGCCAATGCTGTAGCTGGGCCGGCTTCTACAAGCCATATCCGACTAGGGGTTTGTACCTCAGACCGACTCGAGGCTGGCGAGTCTTGCACTAGAAGGAACCGAGTTGGTGATCCGGGTTCCCCAAAGTCCACGCTGACTTCATCTTCCGTAAAGCGCGGGGCACTGTGGAACGATAGTGCCACGCGCCGGACATGCCGTCATGGTCCACGTCGATCCGTACTGGCTACAGTGGCTGATGGCGACAGGGACACTTCCTCTCCATACCGCTGACCTCGGCAGCCGGATGGGACAGGCCATGAGGCCTCAACGGCTCCTGACGTCACTACCTCGGGAAGGAGCGGAAGCCGGAGCCGGCCAAGCCGGCCAGTAGACTATAGGGACTTATATGTAAAGTGCTGGTGCCTATATAAGCCGCACTACCCCCTCTCGTGCAGGGGATCGATCATTCTCACCTCACCTCCACCCTTAGCGCTGCCCTGTGAGAGAGACTCTTGTCTTCCTTAGCCTCCCAGGAGCAGCCGGACACAGCTCTAGGAGCAACCTTGTATTGTGTGATCAACATATACATCCCTAGCAGGAGTAGAGGTGTTACCTCCATCGGAGGGCCTCGAACCTGGGTACGTCGCCGTGTCGCTCGTTCCCATACCCGCATCCGGATACCGCCGTGAGATCTCCTAGGAACCACCTTCGTTAGCCACCCTATGGCATATGCCGTGACGATACCACGACATTTGGCGCCCACCGTGGGGCCTTCAGCGTCCTCGGCCGGTGTCTTCATCCGGACGGGCCTCACCATCACCACCGGCGAGCGAGTCGCTTCAGGCTTGATCTGGAGATTCGGCTCCCTCGACTACGTCAGTGACAACGCTGGCTGCTTCGCCGACCGGCCCTTCCCAGCCGGCGGCAGCATCATCTCCTTTGGCGGCCACGACGTCTACGTCGCCACCGTCGCACCGCCGCGCTACCCGCGGCAGGTGCTGCGCTGTGCAAGCCCTCCTCCGCGAGCCGGCAGCAGCGCTCCCGCCAGCCCCGCCGTCGTGCAAGTCATGATGGCTGGCGAGGAGCTCCCCACCAAGAACCCGCGCACCCGCGGCCCCAACCTAGAGCGCAACGTCGACCCCAACGCCTCCGGCTCGGGCCCAAAGGCGCCCCCACCTCCATCCCGGCTGGACGAAGTCCGGACGAAGTTGAGCTCCCCGCTCACCGCAGGCGGCGACACCGCCGCCGTCGAGGCGGACCTGGAGGCACATCGCCAGCTCCTCCTCCAGCAGGCCGACGAGCTGGCTGCAGCCAAGCGCCAGCTGGCCATCACCCAGCGCGAGTACGAGCACGCCCATGGCTTCACGCCAGGCGGCAACAACCCCAGCCGAGCCGGCATAATCCGCAAGCGCGGAGGCGGCCTAGGCGCCGAGATCGAGCGCGACGGCGCGGAAGCGCCGGCTACGTCCACGAAGCTGCCCGTCTACAACACCCCCGACAAGAACATCCTCGCAGCCGAAGCCGCTGCGAAGGAGCTAGCCCTCCTCGAAGGAGAAGAGCTGCGCCGCCAGACGCAGCGTGTAGCTGACCTGTGCCGGGCTGCAGCTGAGCAGACCAAGGACCCCAGGTATGGTGCTACGAAAGCTCCTCCCGTTCGCGCTGCTGCAGGCACCAGCAAGGACCCCCATAGAGACACGGCCGAGTCCGCCTCGCCCGCACCAAGCCGGCGCAGAGACTCCCGCGCCACCCACGCAGGTTCAAGCCGGACAAGCCGGCTGGACAGCGGCCACAGCGGCCGCAGCCGGCCACCACCAGGCCGGGATCAGGAGCATGACTCCGAGCAGGCGGCGCCAAGGCGCCAGCACAGGCCGGCTCCCGAGCGAGCCGGCACTCGCCAGCCGGCACGTTCCTGGCTGGGCCCCCACATCGAGCCCACCGACGCCAGAGACCGCCTCGACCGGCTGGTCGAATCCCGCATCGCGGAAGAGGAGGCGCCGGCTTGCCCCAAGTGCTTTGGGCCCCGCATCGCCAACGAGCCCATGCTCGACGGCTTCCAGCTCCCCCGCGACACGCCCAAGTACGATGGCACCGCCAAGCCGGAGGACTGGCTGCAGGACTACTCCACCGCAGTCGGCATCTCCAGAGGCAACAAGCGCTGGGCGGTGCGCTACTCCCCCTGATGCTGGTCGGCTCCGCCCGCACCTGGCTCAACAACCTGCCAGCCGGCAGCATCAACGACTGGCTTGTTTTCGAGGAGGCCTTCATCAGCAACTTCACCGGCACCTATCGCTGGCCGGGTCGCCCCCAGCAGCTCGAGATGTGCAAGCAGGGCCCGGACGAGATGGATCGCGCGTACCTGACGCGCTGGTGCGAGATGCGCAACTCCTGCGAGGGCGTGCACGAGATCCAGGCCATTAGCTTCTTCATGGGTGGCTGCCGGCCCAACACCATGCTGTGGCACAAGCTGCGCCGCAGCGAGCCCAAGTCCATGGCCGCCCTCATGGCCATTGCCGACAAATACGCGCTGGCTGAAGAAGCCGGCAAGGCGACGGCTGAACCAGCGCCGGCTCCCTCAAGGCGGGACCACCACAAGTCGGCTGAGCACAAGCCGGCAGACGGCGCCTCTCATGGCAGCCGGCGGGACAACTACCGCGACAAGCGTCACAGCGACCAGCCGGACCGCCGGTACGGCTCCGCCCATGTGGCCGCCGTGGCAGACAACGCGGCAGGCGGCAGCCGCCGCCAGAAGCAAGACCGGCAATGGAAGCCGAAGTACACCTTCGAGCAGATGCTCGACTCGCCGTGCAAGTACCACAGCGGCAAGAACCCCTCCAACCACACCACCCGCGACTGCCACTTCATGAAGCGGCTGACAAGCGGTGAACCTCTCCCGCCTCCACCCCCGCCCCCTCCAGCCGGCGGGCCGGGTGGCGCAGCCGGCGCGGAGAACGCCAACCTCGAGCACCACGAGGCTAACCAAGTGCACCATGGCCGGTATCTGGCCGAAGATGCTACCTACATCATCTTCACCTCCGAGCCCGAGTACAAGACGAGCCAGCAGAGCCGTTCCCTCGAGGTCAACGCGGTCATACCGCCGGTCCCCCAATACCTAAACTGGTCAGAGCAGGCCATCACTTTTGATCGCCGCGACACACCGGCTGTCCTGCCGAAGCCGGGCAGCTACGCCATGGTCCTCGACCCCACCATTGGCACGACTCGGCGCAGCGTGCGTTTTTCGCGCGTCCTCATCGACAGCGGCAGCAGCATCAACATCCTCTACCGCGACACTGCCCGCAAGCTAGGCATCCAGGAAGCCGAGCTGCGCCCCACCCCCACCGTCTTCCATGGCATCGTGCCGGGCCACTGCTGCCAGCCGATTGGCCGGATCACGCTGGAGGTGATGTTCGGGAAGCCGGATCACTTCCGCACCGAGAAGATCGAGTTCGAGGTGGTGGACCTCGTCAGTCCCTACCACGCGCTCCTAGGCAGGCCGGCCCTGACCAAGTTCATGGCGGTGCCCCACTACGGGTACCTGAAGATGAAGCTGCCTGGCCCTAAGGGGGTTATCACCATAGCCGGCGACTATCGCCGCTCCATGGACTGCGCCACGCAGAGCTCCAAGATGGCCCAGACGCTGGTCATCGCCACCGAGAAGCAGCTCATCCACGACGCCGTCGCCCTCGCCAAGGCCGCGCAGACAGACATGCCGGCTGCAGGCAACCCGGCTGGGACGACTCACTTCCAGCCGGCCGACAACACCAAGAAGATCCTGCTGGACCCGGCGCAGCCGGACAAGTACGTCACCATCGGTGCCGGCTTGAGCAGGAAATAGGAAAGCGAGCTCACCAGCTTCCTCCGTGAGAATCGGGACATCTTCGCATGGACTCCAAGAGACATGTCGGGTGTGCCGAGGGAGTTGGCTGAGCACCACCTCCACGTCCGGCCTGAAGCCAAGCCGGTGAAGCAGCCTCTCAGGCGCTTCGCCGAAGAAAGAAGGAAGGCCATCGGTGAAGAAATCGCCCGGCTGCTGGCAGCCGGCTTCATCATGGAAGTGCTGCACCCGGACTGGTTGGCGAACCCGGTCCTGGTTTTGAAGAAGAACGGCTCCTGGCGCATGTGTATCGACTACACCAGCCTGAACAAGGCGTGCCCGAAGGACCCTTTCCCCCTGCCGCGCATAGATCAAGTCATAGACTCGACTGCCGGCTGTGAACTGTTGTCTTTTCTAGATGCCTATTCAGGCTACCACCAGATTCCTTTGAATCCGGATGATCAAATAAAGACTTCGTTCATTACCCCGTATGGGGCTTATTGCTACACGACTATGCCGTTCGGCTTGAAAAACGCAGGCGCCACCTACCAAAGGTGCATGCAAAAATGCTTGCAGGATCAAATCGGCAGAAACGTTCACGCATATGTGGATGATGTCGTTGTAAAGACCAAGGAAACGATTACCCTCCTTGATGATCTGAGAGAAACCTTCACCAATCTGAGAAGATTCCGGATGAAGCTCAACCCGGCCAAGTGCACATTCGGCGTGCCGTCTGGCCAGCTCCTTGGCTACCTCGTCTCTCAGCGAGGAATCGAAGCCAACCCGGAGAAGATCAGTGCCCTGGAGAAGATGGAACTGCCGCAGTGCCTCAAGGACGTCCAGAAGTTCGCTGGCTGCCTGGCCTCCTTGAGCCGCTTTGTCAGCCGGCTGGGGGAGAAGGCACTGCCCCTGTACCAATTGATGAAGAAGGCGGACAAGTTCGTCTGGTCACCGCAGGCGGATGAGGCCTTCCGTGACCTGAAGCGCGTGCTCTCAACCGCGCCAATCCTCGCAACGCCGGCTTCAATGGAGCCGATGCTGTTGTACATCGCAGCCACCAACCGAGTGGTTAGCGTTGTCCTGGTGGTGGAGCGCAAAGAAGTCGGCAGGGAGTAGTTGGTTCCGCGCCCAGTCTACTACCTCAGCGAAGTGCTCTCCCAGTCGAAGCAAAACTACCCCCACTACCAGAAGGTCACCTACGGCGTGTACATGGCGGCCAAGAAGCTCAAGCACTACTTCCAAGAGCACCCCATCAAGGTGGTTGCCACAGCGCCCTTGGCGGAAATCATTGGCAGCAAAGACGCCAACGGCCGGGTTGCCAAGTGGGCTCTAGAGCTAGCCGCCCACACCATCCTGTACGAGCCGCGCACGGCCATCAAGTCGCAGATCCTCGCGGACTTCTTCGTCGACTGGGCCGAGATGCAGTACCTACCGCCTGTGCCGGATTCCACACATTGGAAGATGCACTTTGATGGCTCGAAGATGCGCAACGGCTTGGGAGCCGGCATCGTCATCACCTCTCCCAAGGGAGACCGGCTGGACTACGTCCTGCAGATCCACTTCGCCGCATCCAACAATGTGGCGGAGTATGAAGCGCTCATTCATGGGCTGAAACTGGCCAAGGAGATTGGCGTGCGTCGCATACTCTGCTTCGGCGACTCCGACTTGGTTATACAGCAAGCATCCGGCGACTGGGACGCGAAGGACGCCAACATGGCCTCGTACCGCTTCCACGTCCAACAGCTATCCGGCTTCTTCGACGGCTGTGAATTCCACCATGTGCCACGGGCAAACAACGAGGCGGCTGACGCGTTGTCCAAGATTGGCTCAACCCGGCAAGCCATTCCGCCGGGTGTCGCCTTGGCGATTCTCAAGAAGCCGTCCATCACACCGTCACCGGACTCGGATTTAATATTCGTGCCGGCTGACCCGGGGGCTGCTCAGCCGAACCCGGGGGCTTCATCGCCCAAGTCGGGGGCTAACAAGCCAAACCCGCCGGCTACCATGCCGAACCCGGGGACTTCTCAGTCCAACCCGGGGGCTTCATCGCCAAACTCGGGGGCTAGCAAGCTGAACCCGCCAGCTAGCAAGCCGAACCCGGCGACCATGCAGTCGAATCCGGAAGCTCCCACGCAGGAGGCCTTGTTGGTTAGCGTATTCGAGATAAGATGCGTACCTTCATGGGCACAAGAATTCCTCTCCTACCTCACCGACGGTGTGCTGCCTGATGATAGAGTCCAGGCCAGGCAGATTGAGAGAAGGGCCAAGGCCTATACAATCATCAACCACCAGCTGTACAAACGCAGCGTAAGTGGGGTGTTCCAGCGGTGCGTCGAGCCGGCTGAAGGGATTGAACTCCTACGGGAAATCCATCAAGGAGAGTGCGGACACCACGCCTCATCCAGAGCCATAGTGGCCAAAGCTTTCCGGCACGGTTTTTACTGGCCGACTGCGCTCAGAGACGCAGAAGAACTGGTGAAGAAGTGCAACGGCTGTCAGCGCTTCGCTAAGAAGAGGCACCAGCCGGCTTCCGCCTTGAAAACCATCCCCATCACATGGCCGTTTGTCGTATGGGGCTTGGACATGGTGGGCCCGTTCAGAACGGCGCGAGGCGGCATGACACATCTCTTGGTGATGATTGACAAATTCACTAAGTGGATCGAAGCCAAGCCCATCAAGAAGCTGGACGGCTCCACAGCCGTCACATTCCTCAAGGAAATCATCATGAGATACGGCTACCCCCACAACATCATCACCGATAACGGCAGCAACTTCTCCCAAGGCATCTTCTCTCGCTATTGCGGGGAAATGGGGATCCGGATGGCCCTAGCCTCTGTGGCGCACCCGGAGTCTAACGGACAAGTGGAGAAGGCTAACGGTTTATTCCTAGCCGGCATCCGGCCCCGGCTGGTGGAGCCGCTCGAGCGAGCAGCCGGCTGCTGGATTGAAGAGCTGCCCAATGTGCTGTGGAGCCTGCGCACAACGACAAACCGCTCAGTCGGCTTCACACCATTCTTCCTCGTATACGGGGCCGAAGCCGTCCTGCCGACTGATATCGAGCACGACGCGCCAAGGATCAAGCTCTACACAGAAGCCGAAGCCAAAGAAGCTCGCGGAGATGGAGTCGACTTGGTCGAAGAAGCCCGGCTGCTGGCTGCGTCCAGATCTACTATCTACCAGCAGAGCCTCCGACGCTATCACAGCCGGAAGGTCCAGCCCTTAGCATTCCGAGAAGGAGACCTAGTGCTCCGGCTGGTCCAACGGACAGCCGGACAGCATAAACTGTCATCCCCATGGGAGGGTCCCTTCATCGTGAGCAAGGCAGTAGGCAACGATTCCTACTATCTCATAGATGCCCAAGAGGCTAGAGAAAACAAGCCGGACAAGGCTGACGAGGAGACTAAACGTCCCTGGAATGTCAACTTGCTCCGCCCATTTTACACTTGAGAGCAGGAATGTATGTATCCCTTGTATCCCTTTTGTAAGCTATGAAAAAGCATGCGCCAAGAGCGCCGTTTCCGAAAAGTTTTTCGCGTACTCTACTTTGTTTCGCCAATTGGCTTACACCCTCTCACGTGGCCGGCTAAGTAACGTGATCCGGTTTCCGACAGCCGGCTTCCGATCCAGCTACAGACCGCAACCCGGCTGTCCGGCTAGCGGGAGTAAGGCCTAGGGAGCCGGCACGCGAAAGACGACTAAGGGAAAGAGTGAAAGCGAATTGACTTGTAACTTTTCATAAAAGTGCCGGATTGCCGAACTCGGCTCGTTCGACTGAAATACTGTCGGCCTCACCCAGCGGCCCGCTCTTGATCCGGCGATGGATCGCAAGTCGGACGTACGACCGGCAAGAGCAAAGCCAAAGAGTGGGGCGGATGGGAAAAAGCGAACAAGTCGAAAGAAAGCAAGTCGGCACACAAATGATTAACAAACACATTAAAGTGTGACATAATAAAAGGACGATAATATTCATACATATGCACCCGGCATCCCGGGGATTTAACAAATTGTCTTGGCAAAAGCGACAACTAAAAGACAGGTAAACTAAGCACCGGCTGGAGGAGGACCAGCCGGAGGAGCATCAGCGGAGCCGGTTGCCGGGTCATCCCCAGGCGCATCTTCCGCCTCCTCATCTTCCATCTCCTCATCCTCGTCGTCAGACGGCGGGTTCGGGTCCGCGATGAAGAGGCCCTTGTCGACGAAGTCGGCGATGGCGCTGGCTCGGGTAAGCCGGGCAGTCTTGTATTCGGCCGGGAGCTTGTCCTCCACGCCGGCTCGCCGGTACTCAAGCTGCCCAAGGTCCACCTCATTGTACCAGGAGAGGACGAAGGACAACGCCATGTCGGCTCCAGCGCGCGTGGCAGACTCCTTCCAGTCGAGGAAGCGATCCGGCGCCCGCTCCAGCCAGGAGATGAGGTTGGAGAGATCTTGCGGCTCCGCCTCCGTGGGCCACAGCATCTGGACCAGCTCCTCAGCCGCCTTCCGGAGCTCTCAGCCAAGCTTGGTGATGGGCTCAACGCGGGCGGCCATGGATGCCATGTAATCTTCCTTGGTGAAGTACTCCGAGCTGCCCTCGCCAGTCGCCCGCCTCCTAGCCTCGCGCGCAACGCCAACGGCTGCTAATGCCGCATCCTGCGCCTCCGGGAAGGCCGCTGCAAAGAAGAAACGTCAGAAGTTGTCGAAGCCGAAATAAGCTGAAAAATGCAAATTTTCGAAGTCCTAAAGTAGGCCTGGCGGCAGCCGGCAAGAGCCGACTGCCCCCAGCCCGAAGATGGAGATTCCGAAGCTCTAAAGTAAGACTGGCGGCAGCCGGCACGAGCCGACTGCCCCCAGCCCGAAGATGGAGATTTCGAAGGATAAAAGGAAAAGCCTGGCGGCAGCCGGCAAGAACCGACTGCCCCCAGCCCGAAGATGGAGATAGCGAAAAAATCAGAGTTTCTGCCGCCGGCTGCCAACCTAAGCCGGCAGCCGACAGCCGAAAGCCGGCAAAGGGAAAGGAAGAAAGAGAACGTGCACTCACCCGACAAGCCGCGGTCAAGCATGCCAATCTCCTCCACCAAGCGCTTGGCGGTGGCCGACAGCTCCGCCGACTTTGCGGTCACCTCCTCCTGAAGCGCAAGCCGCTGCTTCTCGACCTCAGTCAGCCGCTTGCTCAGATCCTCCACCTTCTCCTTCTCAGCCGTCCTGAGGAGGGCAAGTTCCTTGAGGTGGTTCTCCTCAAGCCGGCGCAGCCGCACCAGCTCCCCCTCAGCCACCTTGAGTTTGCCGGCAGCAGATCGGCCCGCCTCCTCGCTCTCGGCGCATTGGGCGTGAGCAACCCGAAGGTCCGCCTCCAGCCGCGGGACCCTGGCGGCTTCAGCTGCAAGGCAGCCAGAAAGAAGCATCAGCCAACCAAGATCAAGAAAGAAGACACCAAGTCGGAGGGAAAAAGATCTTACCCTTGACGGCCTCCAGCTCGCGAGCCAAGTCGGCCCGGTCAAGCTTGGCCTTGTGATAGTGGGTCACGGCGCGGTTGTACAAGTTGGTGCGCCGCTCCGTCACCGCCTAAGGAGAAAGAAGATCAGTCAACTAGACGAAACTCGGACCGGCTCCAAGCAGCCGGCCCACGCCTCGGAGGGCTACCAGGATAATAACCAAAGTAAAAAACAGATGAAGTGCTTACCTTGCTGGCTTCCTCCACCTTGGCGAGGTTGGCCGCGGTCTCGGCAGCCCTGGCCTTGAGGTTGGCCTGGAAGCCGGAGAAGAACGTCTTCACCGACGCCTGGCCTGGGTTCCCCTCCTGGCTGGTCACCTCGTAGGAGTCCGCGCTGAGCCACGCCTGCTCCATGGTGCCAGCCGAGCCAAGGCTGGAGTCGGAGGCGGACGGTACGTACAGAAGCCGAGCGCCCTTGGCAATATGCAGGCCCCCCAACGGCGCCGACGGGGCCTCCGTCCTCACCAGCGCGCGCGAGCCGGTGTCCTCCGTGCGCGCCGGCTCGTCCCTCGCCGGCTCCTTCCCGGCCGGCTCCTCCCTTGTCAGCTCCGGAGGCGAAGGCGCTCTGGGTGAAGCAGTCGGCCCGGTCGGGGCAGCCATCTCTGGCGCTTGAGGTGCCCCTTCCGGGCTCTCCAACACCACCACGCTTGGCCCGGCTCCGGCTCCGGTCGCAGGCGGCGCAGCCCTGCTGGTTCCGGCTCCGGTCGAAGGCGGCATGCCCCTGCCGGCTCCGGCCGCTGGGTCCAGAAGACGAGTGCGGCGCGGGAACATGTCGTCCAGCGTCGGCTGGCGCGTCGGCTCGCCCCGTGCGCCGCGCCCAGGTGCTGAGGCCAGAGGCACAGCGAAGGAAGGCGCCCCTGCGGGAGGCGGAGTAGCCGCAGGCGGCGGCGGTGTAGGCGCGCGCGCCGAAGGCTGTGGCGTCGGCTCCCACCTCTGTCGCGGAGGCGGCGACACAACGCGCGGAACCTGCCGGGAGCCACCGCCTTGGGTGAACTTGATGGGAGCCCTAGCCGAACAAATAAGAAAGAGATAAGCATAAAGAGCAAGGAAAGAAAAGGAATCAAACAAGAGAAAAAGAGGACTCACCCGGCCTGCTCTGGAACCTTCTTCGGCTGCTGCCGGCGGAGCTTCTTCGCCTTCGCCTCCAAGGAGACGGTGGAGCGGGGGTCGCCGACCCGCTTCTTCCCCTTGGGCGCCGAAGTCGCCGTGGTGCTAGGCGGCCTCGCGCGCAGGGGCACCGCGGGGATCGGCCCCGTGGCAGACGTCGCCGGCTCGTTGTCCTCCGGCTGCTCTGGCGAAGGAGGCGGATTGTGCTCCCCCTGGCCACCTAGGTCAGGCGCCTGCAGCAGGTCATCGTCGCCGGCCTGGTCGCCGGCTTGGTCAGCCGGATCAGCGTGATCCGGCGTCCACCTCCTTGTCGCCAGGTCGCCGTCCTCGACGTTCTGGCGGTCGAAGAGCTAGAGAAACAGAAGATACAAGTAAGCAGCAAGCCGAAAGTCGGCAAAGAGAGAAGTCGGCCTCGCAGCCGCAAGCCGGCATTCGGCCCAAACAATAAAACTTACCAGATCAGGCGGCAGGTCCCGGTTACGGGGCGCCAGCCCGTAGTTCTAGTCCTCAGGCATGTTCGCCTTGGTGATGTTGTTCACCCGGCGGGCCACCTGGGCCTTGGTGAGCGGTGCCTTGGACGTCCGGGTCGGATCGAACCGGCCGGACATGTGCCCAATCTTGTGGGTGCGCATCTGAAGCGGCAGCACCCGGCGCTCGGCGATGGTGCAGAGGAGGTCCTCGGCGGTCAGCCCGTTCCCGACGGCGGCCCCCAGGAAATCCCAGAGCTGGCTCACCTCCGCGTCCGGGTCCGTCGTGCGGGCGTTGTAGCCCCAGTTGATCTGGCCGACTGGAGGAGCCGGATTGAACTCCGGCAAGTTGATCCGGTCGAAGCCCGGATTCTCGTTGCGCACGTAGAAGAATGACATCTGCCAGTTCTTCACCGAGTCAACAGTTGGAATCTTGGGGAAGGGCGTACCCGGCCGGGAGTAGATCGAGGCGGCGCCGCAGGTCCGCAGCTGGCCGTCGGTGGTCTGCGCCTTGATGAAAAATAGCCGGCTCCAGAAATCTATGTCCGGCCACAAGCCGGCATACGCCTCCATGAAAGCCACATAGCAGCTGAGGAGGACGCAAGCGTTGGCCGGCAGGTGGTGCGGCTGCAAGCCGAAATATTCGAGGAAGTGGCGGAAGAAGTTAGATGCTGGCAAACCCAGCCCGCGGTCGAGATGCGCGCCAAAGACGACGCGCTCGCCAGGCTCCGGCTCGGGCTCCACCTCCGCGCCGGGCGCCCTCGTGATCACCGTCGACGGGATCCGGCGGAGGCGCACCAGACGCTCGATGTCGTCGTCCCTCATGTACGACCCCCTCCAAGACCCACTGGCGGAGGCCATTGACGAAGAGGAGGAAGAAGAAGACCACGAGAGGCGAAATGGAGAAGAGGAACCTCGCGACGGCGGCGGCGGAGGGCGCACTGTTGAAACGCGAGGCCCCGTGGCGCCGGCTCGTCGGAGTAGCGACGGCGAATCGTCGGAGGCGCGCTCGCCGGAGTTCGCCAGTGAAAAGCGTTCGCCGGAGCAGCGAGGAGCAGGAGCGCAAGGAAGAGCGAGCGGAGCAGCGCGCGAGGAAGAAGAGAAGTGCGGGGAGTGCCGCCTCGATCCCCCCCGCGCGGCATTTATAGCCGCCCGCGGCGGACGGTTGGCCTCCAAGTGGCAGACGTGGCCACGTCGCCCGGATTTTCTGCGCCATAACTCCTCCCACGTTCGCTGCGGTTACCAGAAACTGCCACACCACGTCCCCCACGACCGCACCGGATCCGGGGGAGACAGTGATGTGACCAGACGAACCGGCGGCAGAGCCCTGATGTCAGACCGGTCAAGTCGGGTGCAGGACCCGAGGCGGCGGAGACTCCGGCGCGCCGCAAGCCGAAGCCGGACATTAAGTTCAACTCGCCCCAAAACTTTCCTCGCAAGGCGGAGACATCGCCAGGACTTGTAAAAAAGCAAAAGCTGCAGAAGTGAAAATCGCGACCGGCTACTAGCAGCCGGCCAAAACGAGCCGGATGAGGGCGCAGCCGGCTGAATGGACATTCTCAGTCGGCCCCTCCGAGTGCCGTCAAGTATATTCAAGAGATCAAAAGCCAGGAAAACCTGCCTAGGTCCTTCTTAACGCAGGACCTTGCCAGCTTCGGGGGCTAATGTCGGGGGGAAGACCCCGGGTAGGGCAATGGACGAGGAACTAAGCTTGGGGATGCTGATACGTCTCCAACGTATCGATAATTTCTTATGTTCCATGCCACTTTATTGATGATACCTACATGTTTTATGCATACTTTATGACATATTTATGCATTTTCCGGCACTAACCTATTAACAAGATGCTGAAGAGCCAGTTGCTGTTTTTCTGCTGTTTTTGGTTTCAGAAATCCTAGTAAGGAAATATTCTCGGAATTGGACGAAATCAACGCCCAGGGGCCTATTTTCACACGAAGCTTCTAGAAGACCGAAGGAGTCACGAAGTGGGGCCACGGGGCGCCGCCACAGTAGGGCGGCGCGGCCTACAGGGGGCCTGCGCGGCCCTATTGTGTGGGGCCCCCGTGACGCCTCCTGACCTGCCCTTCCGCCTACTTAAGGTCTTCGTCGCGAAACCCCCAGTACCGAGAGCCACGATTGTCGGGGGGAAGACCCCGGGTAGGGCAATGGAAGCGGAGTAGCCGGCTGGCCGCTGGCCGGCTCGCGGCAAAGGCCGGCTGAGGAGCAGCCGGCTGGCGCCGTGGCCGGCTGGTCCGGAAGCCGGCTGGCTCTAGGTCCTAGTCGGCCTGGCTACGGCCGCCAATGCTGTAGCTGGGCCGGCTTCTACAAGCCATATCCGACTAGGGGTTTGTACCTCAGACCGACTCGAGGCTGGCGAGTCTTGCACTAGAAGGAACCGAGTTGGTGATCCGGGTTCCCCAAAGTCCACGCTGACTTCATCTTCCGTAAAGCGCGGGGCACTGTGGAGCGATAGTGCCACGCGCCGGACAGGCCGTCATGGTCCACGTCGATCCGTACTGGCTACAGTGGCTGATGGCGACAGGGACACTTCCTCTCCATACCGCTGACCCCGGCAGCCGGATGGGACAGGCCATGAGGCCTCAACGGCTCCTGACGTCACTGCCTCGGGAAGGAGCGGAAGCCGGAGCCGGCCAAGCCGGCTAATAGACTATAGGGACTTATATGTAAAGTGTCGGTGCCTATATAAGCCGCACTACCCCCTCTCGTGCAGGGGATCGATCATTCTCACCTCACCTCCACCCTTAGCGCTGCCCTGTGAGAGAGACTCTTGTCTTCCTTAGCCTCCCAGGAGCAGCCGGACAAGCTCTAGGAGCAACCTTGTATTGTGTGATCATCATATACATCCCTAGCAGTAGTAGAGGTGTTACCTCCATCGGAGGGCCTCGAACCTGGGTACGTCGCCGTGTCGCTCGTTCCCATACCCGCATCCGGATACCGCCGTGAGATCTCCTAGGAACCACCTTCGTTAGCCATCCTATGGCATATGCCGTGACGATACCACGACAACGATACCGAAAACCTTCCATAGACGCCGCCGCCGCCAATCCCATCTCGGGGGATTCAGGAGATCGCCTCCGGCACCCTGCCGGAGAGGGGAATCATCTCCCGGAGGACTCTTCACCGCCATGGTCGCCTCCGGAGTGATGAGTGAGTAGTTCACCCCTGGACTATGGGTCCATAGCAGTAGCTAGATGGTCGTCTTCTCCTAATTGTGCTATCATTGTTGGATCTTGTGAGCTGCCTAACATGATCAAGATCATCTATCTGTAATGCTACATGTTGTGTTTGTTGGGATCCGATGAATAGAGAATGCTATGTTATGTTGATTATCAATCTATTTTCTATGTGTTGTTTATGATCTTGCATGCTCTCCGTTATTAGTAGAGGCTCTGGCCAAGTTTTTGCTAGTAACTCCAAGAGGGAGTATTTATGCTCGATAGTGGGTTCATGCCTCCATTAAATGCGGGACGGTGTGAGAAAGTTCTAAGGTTGTGGATGTGCTGTTGCCACTAGGGATAAAACATCGATGCTATGTCCAAGGATGTAGTTGTTGATTACATTACGCACCATACTTAATGCAATTGTCTATTGTTTGCAACTTAATACTGGAAGGGGTTCAGATGATAACCTGAAGGTGGACTTTTTAGACATAGATGCATGCTGGATAGCGGTCTATGTACTTTGTCGTAATGCCCAATTAAATCTCACTATACTCATCATATCATGTATGTGCATGGTCATGCCCTCTTTATTTGTCAATTGCCCAACTGTAATTTGTTCACCCAACATGCTTATTCTTATCGGAGAGACGCCTCTAGTAAACTGTGGACCCCGGTTCATTCTTTTAATCGAATACAATCTACTGCAATACTTGTTCTACTGTTTTCTGCAAACAATCATCATCCACACTATACATCTAATCCTTTGTTACAGCAAGCCGGTGAGATTGACAACCTCACTGTCACATTGGGGCAAAGTAATTTGGTTGTGTTGTGCAGGTTCCACGTTGGCGCCGGAATCCCTGGTGTTGCGCCGCACTACACTTCGCCGCCATCAACCTTCAACGTGCTTCTTGACTCCTACTGGTTTGATAAACCTTGGTTTCTTACTGAGGGAAACTTACTGCTGTACGCATCACACCTTCCACTTGGGGTTCCTAACGGTCGCGTGCTGTACGCGTGTCACCCTACCATCCCCTTCAGCCTACAGCGGGGAATTACTCACACATGGATGGGGGAAACATGGCTGGTCGATGGAGAGGCGTCGGTGGTGATGATGGCGATGATCTCCTCCAATTCCCCGTCCCGGCGGAGTGCCAAAACAGAGTTTCTGGTCCCGAGATGGAGTTTTGCGACGGTGGCGGCGTACTGGGAGGTTTCTGGCGACTCGACTTCCTTCCTCCCGTTTTTAGATCGAAACCCTTAAGTAGTCCAGAGGAGGGCGTCGGAGGCCAGCCGAGGAGGCCACACAGTAGGGCGGCGCGCCCCCCTCCTGGCCCGCGCCGGCCTAGTGTGTGGGGGCCTCGGGCCTCCACCAGGCTTGCCCTTCTGGCTCCGTAAATCTTCTGGAAAAATAAGACCTTCAACATAAATTCCGGGGATTTTCCTGAAAGTTGAATTTCTGCACAAAAACGAGACAGCAGAGCAATTCTGCTGAAAATAGCGTTAGTCCGTGTTAGTTGTATCCAAAATACACAAATTAGAGGCAAAGCAATAGCAAAAGTGTTCGGGAAAGTAGATACGTTTTGGACGTATCAACTCCCCCCAAGCTTAGCTTATTGCTTGTCCTCAAGCAATTCAGTTAACAACTGAGTGCGATAAAAGAACTTTCACGAACACATTTTCTCATATGATGTAAATATTCTCATGACATGGAAAAGTGCTTAGGCAATTCATAATAAGATACATGCAAATAAGATCATCTAATAGCTATATCAATCATGGAAAGGTACCAACGAATTAATAATAAGCATCATGAATCATGTCTATCAGCAGGATTGCAATGTTCATAAAAGGGTATGATAAAGTGGTATCTCGCTTGTCCGTATTTGATCAGCAAAACATAAATGCTCAGGCACCTCTGAGGTTCATAGAAAGACTAGAAATAGAGATTATCAAAGATAAAAGCATCAAAGTTATACCACAGTCAATCATATTTTGGGACAAGCATATTATACTAAGAATGACAGTTTTGCTCTCAAGAAAGTGCTCAAAGAAAGGATGGTGACACAACATAAAAGTAAAAGATTGACCCTTCGCAGAGGGAAGCAGGGATTAACATGCGCTAGAGCTTTTAATTTTTAAAACAGGAGTAAAATTATTTTGAGAGGTGTTTTGTTGTTGTCAACGAATGGTAATGGGTACACCAACTACCTCGCCAACCAGACTTTTAAGAGCGGCTCCCATGAAGGACGTTATTTCTACCAGCAAGGTAGATCATCCCTCTTCTCTTTTGTTTACACATGTACTTTAGTTTTTATTATGAGTGACACTACCCAACCTTTGCTTACACAAGCCATGGCTAACCGAATTCTCGGGTGCCTACCATCAATCTCATACCATGGAGGAGTGTCTATTTGCAAAATTAAGTTGCTTACTGACGAATCAGGGCAAAACATGTGAAGAGAATTATTAATGAAGTTATTAGTTGGGGCTGGGCACCCCGTTGCCAGCTCTTATTATGAAGGTCTGTCAAAAGTAAATGACAAGGTTGATAGATAAACACCACATACTTCCTCATGAGCTATAAAACATTAACACAAATTGAGAAGCATTTTGAAGGTTTAAAGGTAGCGCATGAGAATTTACTTGGAATGGTTTGAAATGCCATGCATAGGTATTTATGGTGGACACTTTGGAACAACTTGGTTTTCAGGGGTTTGGAAGCACGAGCAGTGTTCCCGCTCAGTACAAGTGAAGGCTAGCAATAGACTGGGGAGCGACAAATCAAGAGAGCAGTCACTGTCATAATCATGCTTGCGGCAAAATAAATTAGCGGAGGCATAAAAGTGATACAAGAACTCTGAAGCAAAGTAAATCATCGAGGCTTAATTGACTTTTGTTCAGTCATACACATGCGTGAGCATGTGCCAAGTCGATTCAAATGAATTATTCAGAGGAGGATACCACAATGTCATACCTATTTATGAATAAAACAATGCAAGCAAACATCCATGACATGCTACTCATATTAATAAATTGGAGCTAAACATGAGAGATCATGAACTACTAGAATTTTTTAAGTGACATATACCTCACATGAACCAACTAAGCATGCTCACATGGATGAGTATATGTACAAAAATGAAAACAAATAGAGTTCATACCAGCCTCTCACCACAGTCGAATTGTCGTAGATCGTCATTATTGCCTTTCACTTGTGTAGCTTGAATAATATGGAATGAAAACCACGCTCCAGCCACCGAAGACCATTGAACTCATAATGAACTTTACAAAACCAAAGAAGAACAGCAAATATTTTTGGTGTTTTCGAATTGGAAACAAGAACAAAAGGAAACAAGCAAACAAAGCAAAATCTTTTTGGATTTTCTTATAGCAAACCAACGATAGCAAATAGAGCAAAATAAAAGCAAGAAACCAAAATAAACAAATGGTGAAGAGAAACAACAGAAATATTTTTGGTCTTTTTGTGTTTTACGAAAGAAACAAAGCAAAAACAAGAAAATGAAAACTAGAAGAGTCACATAAACACAAAGCAGCAGGAATTCGTCAAACTTGACAGCAGTACAGTAATCGATTTTTAAGAAATTCTTCCGCTGCCCAGCTCGAAAAGTGTTAAACTAATGAAAGTTAGATAACAACCTGGGGAACATGCACAAAAATTGGCTTCGCAAAATAACGTTCTGGCTGTTTTTGAGAATTTTTTTGGTAACAGTCCAGAATCTGTTTTCAGGCAGCACTTCCCCAAATATCATCTCCCTCTTATTAGAAAACCACTTAAAGAAGCTAAACAAGTATATACAAGTATCCAGCAACCATAATATGCAAAAAATGAGTGATGCCGGTATACCTCCCCCCAAGCTTAGGCTTTTGGCCTAAGTGGAGTTCAACCCCAGCGAGGGTCGCTGTTCCACGCCGGTGGATCATACATGGCGTAGTCATAGTGAGGTCCTGGTGCAGAAGAAAAGGGTGAAGGCTCCACATGCCCAAAATGTTGATGCGATGAGCTTGCTGCATCGGATGACGAGTCGAGGTGTTCCTCGGCCTCCTCCGTGTTGTCTCTCGCATGATGGCCTCCTCCCTCTATGTATGCATTCAGTGCACCTTCCGTGACAGACCAATCCTCCCTGGAATCAAGGTTAAATAGAACAGGTGCAGGCAATCCTACTAGTTTTTCAGTTTTCTTAGTTGTTCTCCAAGTTTTCTTGTAAAATGTTATCTTGTAAGATAGGCTACCCAAATTAGACGAATCAGAAACAAATTCATACTTAATCATGGAGACTATGTCAAGTTTCTCTATGGGAAGCTGAATATCAAGATGGTGAGGTTCTACACCATGCATAGTTAATAACCGAGAGGCAATGAGACCTCCACAAATCATCGAATGACAAGTTGACAGTTTTATTATAAATTTTGTACCGAACCATGGGGTTAGATTGCGACCAATTGAACTTAAAATCCTGCACGACAGACATAGTCAATTTTGCATATTGGTATGGTTCTCCATCAACAAAATCATCCAACCCTGCACGAGAAATTAGATTCTGAACATCTCCCAAGATTCCTGCACTTCTCATGAAATCTATGCATGGTTAGTAAGAGGGGTATACTCCCTCTTCGCGGTTAACTCTCATGACTTGTTGCACCTCCAATTCTTGTTGGTTTAATTGATGCCTATTCCACTCCATTTTCTGAAATTTTTCAACAAACAATATAAAATTTGATTTGGTGACATATAATTGAGGGAAACTACTATAGGAACTTGCTAGAGTACTAATCATGCATCAAAACTAGTTTCTACAACTTAGAACAAGCATGCAAGCTCACTAAACATGTTACCTACAGCAGCAAAATATTCAAGATATACTCAACCAAACAAAATTCTACTTGGATAATCGGACGAGTCACATACCAGAGAGCAAATGTGCCAAATTTCAGACAGAAATCTGGGCTGAGCAAAGAGATCGAGAAATCTTGAGCTCTTGAGCAGAAACGCGAGTGAGAGAAAGCTGGTGCGAGTTTTTTCGGGAGAGAGAGTGAGATGGGTGAAAGAGATGAATAAGTGGGGCAAGGAGGGACCCACACAACAGGGTGGTGCGCCCCCCTTCCAGGCCGCGCCGGCCTGTGGGGTGCCACCCTGGGGTGCCCCACTGGTCATCCCCAAGTGCTCCCAGGTGCGTCTTCGAAAAATAAGACCAACAGTATAATTTTCGTGAATTTTTGAAAAGTTTGAAAAATGCACATTTCTGGGTATTAAGTTTATTATTACTGGACAGAAAATGATTTTGAAATCTCTAATTAACTAAGGAAATTTGCAAAACAAAAGTGCTACAGCAAGTAGAACAAGTGGAGGAAGAAAGAGATGTTGTTTACCTCCTCTATGCATATAAAAAGTATTTGTTAACAAGGTTGATCAAGTCTTGCCACCAAATAAATTTTACATAGCATAAGAAGAAATAAACCTCAAATCAATCATGTTACCTTGAATTGTATTGATATGGATCCAATCATAAGATTTTGATATCCTTCTTTAGGCTCATATATAGGACAATCAATAGTTCCAACTTTGATAGTTCTCACATTAGAAATAGTATTAACTCCACATACTTTATCAATCCTCTTGGGGAAATAGACGGTATGCTCCTTGTCATCGACATTGAAAGTAACCTTTCCTTTATTGCAATCAATAACAGCCCCTGCGGTGTTAAGAAAAGGTCTCCCAAGAATAATAGACATATTATCATCTTCAGGCATTTCCACCACAACAAAATCAGTTAATATCAAGCAGTTATTAGTAACTTGAACAGGAACATCCTCACATATACCAACAGGAATATCAGTAGATTTATCAGCCATTTGCAAAGATATATCAGTAGGTATCAACTTATCTAAGTAAAGCCTCTTATAAAGAGAAAAAGGCATAACACTAACACCCGCTCCGAAATCACATAGAGCAGTTCTAACATAATTATTCTTAATAGAACAAGGAATGGTCGGTATACCTGGATCGCCCAACTTCTTTGGAACTTTGCCATTGAAAGAGTAATTAGCAAGCATAGTGGAAATCTCCTCATTAGGAATTTTCCTTTTGTTAGAGACAATATCTTTCATATACTTTGAATAAGGAGGCAATTTAATAGCATCAATCAAAGGGATTTGCAAGAATAAAGGTTTCATCCAATCGCAAAATTTATTATAGTGTTCTTCTTCCTTTGATTTTAGTTTCTTACCAGGAAAAGGCATTTGCTTTTGAACCCAAGGTTCCCTTTCATTACCATGTTTCTAAGCAATAAAATCTTCTTTATTATACTTTTTATTTTTAGCATGCTTTTCAGGTTCATCTTCAACATCTTGTTTATCAGAAGCATCATTCTTATCATTATCTTTATCATGTTCATTACCACTTTCAGTTTCAGCATCAGAAATAGAAATACTATTAGGATCATTAACAGGTTCAGAGGATTCTACAACAGTTTTATGTTTCTTCTTCTTTTTCTTAGAAAGAGCATTAGGTTCAATTCGTTGAGAATCTTGTTCAACTCTTTTGGGATGCCCTTCAGGATATAGAGGATCCTGGGTAGAAACACCGCCTCTAGTTGTTACTTTATAAGCATGTTTCTCTTTAGAATTATTTTTTAACAAGTCATTTTGCACGTTAGTGAGTTGATCAATTTGAGTTTGAACCATATGAAAATGTTTAACAAGCATCTTAACATCATTGGAGGTTCTCTCCGCAATATCATGCAAATTGCTAATAGCTTGAGAATTTTCCATTAAATGATTCTCTACTCTCATATTAAAATTTTCTTGCTTAACAATATAATTATCAAACTCATCTAAGCATTGAGCAGGAGGTTTTGAGTACGGAATATCTTTCCTAGTAAAGCGTTGAAGGGAGTTTACCTCAATCATGGATGAAGGGGGAATTGTCTCGCATAAATCTTCTATGGGAGGTAAGTTTTTCACATATTCGGATTTAATACCTTTCTCCTTAAGAGACTTCTTGGCTTCCCTCATATCTTCATCATTTAATTTAATCAAACCCCTCTTCTTCAATATTAGTGTCGGAGTTGGTTCAGGTGTAGTCCAATCATCATGATTCCGGCCTATTTTAGCCAATAATTCTTCAGCTTCGTCTGGAGTTCTTTTCCTGAAAACACAACCAGCACAACTATCCAGATATGCTCTAGACTCAATGGTTAGTCCACTATAAAATATATCAAGTAAATCATGCTTTTCCAATTCATGTCCAGGCCGAGCTCTGATAAGAGAGCAAAATCTTGCCCAAGCTTCTGGCAATTTCTCTCCATCTTCCTGGTCAAAACTATAAATTTTCTGTAAAGCAGCATGTTGAGCACTAGCAGGAAAGTATTTCCGAAAGAAAACATTAAGCAAATCACCTAGACTTTTAATAGAACCAGCAGGCAAATTATTATACCAAGTTTTAGCATCATCCTTTAATGAGAAAGGAAAAATTTTAGCAACGAAATAAGTACGCATCTTGACATCATCAGAAAACAAGCTACTCATAGAAGAAAGTTCATTCATGTGTTCTACAACACTTTCTTTTTCAGTACCACAAAAGGGTGTTTTCTCAACAATAGCTATATGAGATAAATCAAGAGAAAAATCATAATCTTTATCCTTAATGTTTATAGGAGATGTGGCAAATTTAGGATGAGGAGATAGCTTATATCTAACAGTATGTTGTGCGAGAAACTTTTTAATTTTTCTTGCATCAGTAATAGCATTGCATTTATCAATAAAATCATCATTAAGCTCCACATAATCCTCATCAGGATCATCACTAGAGTAATCAACAGACTCAGGTGAATTAACAGGTGTAGCAGCATTAGGAGTTTCAGTATTTTCAATTTGTCTAGACCTAGCAATTGTAGCATCTAGAAAGGATCCCAATGAACCACTATCATCAAGCACAGCAGAAACATTATCAATATTATGAGAGTTTTCAGATTCAGCAGAAGTACCAGCAAGTGAAGCTTGCGGCGGTGAAACAAGTTGACTCATCACAGATGGTGAATCAAGAGCAGCAGAGGTACTCAGAGTTGTACCTTTTCTTGTAGTGGATGGTAATATGGCGACTTTAGGATCACGAGATTTACCCATGATGGAGAATTTGCAGCGAACAATATCAATCCAAGTGAACTTCCAAATAAAGCTATGTTCCCCGGCAACGGCGCCAGAAAATAGTCTTGATGACCCACAAGTATAGGGGATCGCAACAGTTTTCGCGGGAAGTAAAACCCAATTTATTGATTCGACACAAGGGGAGACAAAGAATACTTGAAAGCCTTAACAGCGGAGTTGTCAATTCAGCTGCACCTGAAAACAGACTAGCTCGCAAGAGTCTATCAGTAGTAACAGTTTTATAGCAGTAGCAGTGGTGAAATAACAACAACAGAGTAACAAAGACAGCAGTAGTGATTTTAGTAAACAGCAGGATTAAAATACTGTAGGCACAGGGATGGATGACGGGCGTTGCATGGATGAGAGAAACTCATGTAACAATCAAAGCAGGGCATTTGCAGATAATAATAAAACGGTGTCCAAGTACAAAGCAATCCATAGGCATGTGTTCCGTATATAGTCTTACGTGCTCGCAATGAGAAACTTGCACAACATCTTTTGTCCTACCAGCCGGTGGCAGCCGGGCCTCTAGGGAATTTACTGGATATTAAGGTACTCCTTTTAATAAAGTACCGGAGCAAAGCATTAACACTCCGTGAACACATGTGATCCTCACATCACTGCCATCCCCTCCGGTTGTCCCAATTTCTGTCACTTCGGGGCCTCGGGTTCCGGACAACGACATGTGTATACAACTTGCAGGTAAGATCATAAAACAATGCGTATCATGATGAAACAATAACATGTTCAGATCTGAGATCATGGCACTCGGGCCCTAGTGACAAGCATTAAGCATAACAAGTTGCAACAATATCATCAAAGTACCAATTACGGACACTAGGCACTATGCCCTAACAATCTTATGCTATTACATGACCAATCTCATCCAATCCCTACCATCCCCTTCAGCCTACAGCGGGGGAATTACTCACACATGGATGGGGGAAACATGGCTGGTCGATGGAGAGGCGTCGGTGGTGATGATGGCGATGATCTCCTCCAATTCCCCGTCCCGGTGGAGTGCCAGAACGGAGTTTCTGGTCCCGAGATGGAGTTTCGCGACGGTGGCGGCGTACTGGGAGGTTTCTGGCGACTTCGACTTCCTTCCTCCCATTTTTAGATCGAAACCCTTAAGTAGTCCAGAGGAGGGCGTCGGAGGCCAGCCGAGGAGGCCACACAGTAGGGGGCCGCGCCGGCAGTGCGTGGGGGCCTCGGGCCTCCACCAGGCTTGCCCTTCTGGCTCCGTAAATCTTCTGAAAAAATAAGACCTTCGACATAAATTCCGGGGATTTTCCTGAAAGTTGAATTTCTGCACAAAAACGAGACACCAGAGCAATTCTGCTGAAAACAGCGTTAGTCCGTGTTAGTTGTATCCAAAATTCACAAATTAGAGGCAAAACAATAGCAAAAGTGTTTGGGAAAGTAGATACGTTTTGGACGTATCACGCCTCCGCCTCGAGTGGGCGCGCGCGTTCCCGGAGGACGTCGCCGCGATGGAGGCGTTCTACGCGAAGAAGAACGAGCAGAAGGAGCTGAAGGCGAAGGCGGCGGCGGAGAAGAAGGCCGACCGCGAGAAGCGCCGGGGTGAGTCGGCGACGAGGAAGGCGAAGAGGGCGGAGAAGGCGGCGCGAAGGGCGGAGGAGAAGAAGAGAGGTGTCGGGCTGTCGACGAACATCCCCTCCTCCTCCTCCTCCTTCGAGTGGACGACCACTCCGGTCTCCGAGACTACTCCGACTAGTGGATCGTCGGACTACGACTGGGAGGACTCCGAGTAGATTTAGGGTAGTTAAATAAAAATGTTGGTGTCTGTCGAACTTTTAATATATTTGAATTTCTAGTTAAATTTTCATGTTTTATTTGATTTGTTTCGAACGAAATACGAACAAACTAGCCGTTCGCGCGGCCCCGCGCGCTGCAAAATGGCGCATCCGACGGAGGACCAATTTAACCGCCCGCGCACGCGCTGCAAAATGGAGCATCCGGAGAAGCCAAATTCAGCCCAGGGCGCCATCCGTTTGGCGGAAAAGCGCGCCGATTTTTACCGCGTGTGTTGAATGTGTTGGAGATACTCTTAGAGCAACTCTAACAGAGCCCGTAAATCCCGCCGGAACCGAACTTTTCCGGCGGATTTACGGGTTCGGGCCGAAACTGGCGCAGAACCGCGCCCGAAAAAGTGGGCCGGCCCGAATACGGAGTTCAGGGGCCCGAACATTTCCCCGCACGGCCCCTATTAAAAGGGATCGCGGAGGGGAGTTCGGTTCGCAAACCCTACTCCCCTCCGCCGTCTCCTCTCCCTCCGCCGCCGCCCGGTCCCCGCTCCGACGAGCGATTCTGGCCGCTCCGCCGCCGCGCCGCCGCTTCGGCCAGCTCCCCTCCGTCCGGTATGACGCGTGCTAGACGCGTGGGTAGGGGAGGTGGCCAATCCGGCGCCGGAAGGTGCACTCGGCGTCCGCCGGGTGCACGGGCGTCGCCGGCGCTCCATCGGCGCATGGAGGAGGGCCGGCCGAAGTGGCCGGAGATGATGGCGTACCTCGCTGCGCGCGTGGAGGAGGCGGCGGAAGCAAAAGCCGAGGCGCCCCCCGTTGCCGCGACGTGCAGCCAGCCCTCCTCTGCCGGCGCTGCCCCCGCACGGCGACGACGACGACGCCGCCGCCGGGACGTCTCAAGCGTGCGGGAGCACCTCCGAGGCGCCGGTCGTCGAAGTGGCGGCGGTCGTCCTCGCCTAGGAAGACCGGCGAGCAAAAACCCTCCGCCGGTGACATTAGCTCCCCGGGGACTAATTCTAGTTGAATTTAGGTGCCTAGATCTTAATGTACGTGCAATATGCATATATTTTGCCTAGTATTGTATAAATTATGAATGAATTTAGCTTCATTCGATGAAATCGTGTGCGATCGCAAATTTTTGTTTCCCACGACGTTTGATTTCTTCGAGTTCGGTTTCCCTTTTTGGTTTCTGTTCTGCGTCATCGCTAAATCCACAACTAAAGTGTTTTTTGGGAGACTGAACTCTATTTTTTCAGTTCCGATAAACAGGGCTATGTTAGAGTTGCTCTTAGGCCGCGGAGAGCGAACTATATGGAAAAAGAAAAACAAAACAAGCAGCAGCGAGCAGAAGCAGCGGGCGCGAGGCGGCGGCGGTTGGCCCTGTGGAGCCATGGTGCTGCACGCCACTCTCTCACGCGACGCCGGGAGCCACTCAGATCTTCCGCAGGACGGCCAGGAGGAAGCCGGGCCGCCGCGCCCGCGGAGGCCGACCGCGTTCTACAGCTCCGTGTTCGCGCAGGTGCGCAGCCCGCTCGACGAAATGCGGCACCGAGCGTGCCGACCATTTCCTTGCTTTTGGGTCCCTGCAGGAGGCGTGATAGCCTTATACTGATAGGTGATGATTCTTGCTTTACCGTTCGTGCTCGCAGATTGAAGAAGTTGGGTGGGGGCGGCTGGCGAGCGCCGCGGGCGACGACGGCGTGTCCTGCCTTGCCTTCCGCGTCGTGTATGATTTTCTGTCCCAACTCTTGAATATACCAGTGTACAGTCCGAGTGACGTTTCAGTGATGTATTCTGCTTATGCATTTGCTCCTTGATCTGATGGTTTGGAGTGAGCTGTTTGTCGTTCAGTGAGACTAGCGCAAACTACTGCCTGAAGGCAATGCATAGGCATAGGATGATGTCATAAAATTGAGTAGAGTTCCCAATCTCTCGTGCATGCAGTGCTTCTATGACATTGCTTCAGCTCTATGGTTGTATTCTGTGAACTTATGGCCTGTGTTGTCTCTGATTGTCAGGGATGAACATGGACGGCAACATTTACTGGAGATCACACTGCCCATGAACTACCCAGCATGTCCTCCTTCAATCGCAGCGGTATGTTTCATCAAATTGTCAATGCCTCTGCCAAGATCGTTTTTATGACATTGTGCAATCTCGGTTATTTCCGAAGGTTCACAGACCTATATGGTTGTCTACCTTTACAGGATGTTCCTTATCTCCCTAAATTACAGTGGTCAAAAAGCTCGAGACTCAAGGATGTTGTCGGTCAGTTCCAAGAGGTAGGCGAAAATATTGTTTTTCCACTCATGAGCTTATTATTCAGAGGTCATCACGTATCAACTTTTTTATGTTGTTTGCACACAATTAGCACCTGAAGGTATTGCAAGATTACTGGTCTACAATGGATGACATCGATATGGCCCTTTGGGTTGTTGATCCGACAAAGCCAGCATATGCTATGTCTCATCGTCGTATAGCTTTGGGTGATGATTGCTATATTTTACTAAATGTTGATGCGCAGAAGCCCAGCTCCTTACCAGAGTAAGCTATGATGTCATTTCTGTACTTCAAGGCAAGCACAATTAGCTCAGATGTCATTTCTGGCTGTCATTGATCACCAACACATTTTACAGGTGCCGCTTCCTGGGCACAGATGGGAAACTGGAGAGGCTGATAAAGAATTGGAGAAAATATCGCAATAGATGGTATATTCTCAGCTTTCCTAGATTATTAAGTGTTGTTACATTCTATAATTATCTAGTCCTATATGCTAAAACAATATGTTGCGTTCAGCTATTTAATAACCTATCGAAGGTAGTTCTGCTTTTAACTGATACCAGTTCTTGTTTTCTGAAAGATCTATGAGTGTGTTCTTGTAATACTAAAATATAAGAGTGCATAAATGAAAATGTCCTAGTGTTACATTGAAGGCCATGCAACAAGGTACTATTAATGTGTTTGTTTTTGTTACTAGGAGTGCAGACAAAAAGTTCCATGAAAACCTGGCAACCGTCTTAGATTTCGCACTGCCGCAACCCCCTTCTATCAACATCAAAGATGATCAGCAAGCTGATTGTGGAATATGTTATGCCACACATCTGCCAACTGGTGAGCTGATTTACTCTACTCCCTGTTGCAATCATTTTTCTTATAACATAGTCCGTGACTAAATCTTGTGCCTTTGCTCCTGAAGATGATGAACTTGGGACTCAAAGTGGATGTGCGACGGACTACACATGTGAAAACTCCAGCTGTAGCAGAGCTTTCCATTCTGTATGTTTGAGAGATTGGTTGCGAGCAATTACTACGACGAGGCAGTAAGTCTAAATGAGAACCCCTAAACCCTGTTTGGATGAGGGGTAATACTTGGTTCAAAAATTTACGAAGTATTATCGTTCATCCAAACATCCTCTAAAGCAATTATTTTTCCTCCAGGTTGCATCGGAGTATCATAGTATCATTAGATTGTTTCCTCACAAGTTTTCTGTGTGTTTACAGGTCATTCGATGTTCTGTTCGGGAACTGCCCTTATTGCAGTGAGGCTGTTGCTGTGAAGATAACTGACCGCTAACTTGGCCTCATGTTTGTTTACAAAATGAGACACCGAGATTATCTCAATGTTAACAAGTGATTGATCTGACCGTGACCTATATTATAAAAAAAAACTTGTGTTCGCACTTAATTGCATTTGTTACTACCACTATAAGTGTAACCATGAAATATTTACATGCATTGCTAACTAGACAAATTGATGACATGGCATATTGAATGAAAAAAGAGTGTGGGCGAGTAACAAAGAAGATACATGCATTGCTAACTAGACAAATTGATGACATGGCATATTGAATGAAAAAAGAGATGGTTGTGGTAACTAGCTATGTTACCATAACATCACACTTTTCAATGTAGAAAATACGCTTACCCATGATACTATATCTAAGTTACTATGCACTATGAAGGTAGTAACATAGCCTAGTGTCATATGCATGACACTAGTCGATGTTACTTCCCAATATAACTAGTCTAATTATATGTACGATTGTCGTGCATCCATAGAATATGTGATATGTGAGAGACTTACATCCGCGTTAACTTGTATAGTGTTACGACCATGTTACTATTGAATTGCATCCCTCATATTTATTTCATATTGATAAGAAAGTGTACTACGAGAAAGCCCATTTTACCCACCATGCCTTATACAACAACACTAACATTCAGAACAACATGTCCTCCTTATCAATCCTTCAATATATATACCAGTCATGTCTAAGTTGTCTATTAGTATATACACATCCACTATGATTTGTGTGGTTGAAAAATCAGTACAAAAGAAGTAGATGGAGCCAGTACTTGGCGGTCCATACAGTGATAGAATCACGTATGTGATGCACCTAGTGTTTCCATTCATTTTGTTGGAATTGTAGGCATTGGAAAAAAACTAAATAGTGCCCAAATGTACAAATAAAATTGCATGTTTACATGCATGTAGTTTCAACAGAATAGCACACAAATGCAGCACTCGCCCACACTCTATTTCTCAGGAGAGGTTACAAGTATATATGACCTGACAGTCCATGCCGATCGTGCCGTTGAGGCCACACCCACTACTCTACAAACCCGCCTGATCTAACAAACTCAGGAACGGGTCCAATGGCTACATACGTGTTACATACAATGATACATACAGACACCGGTACATGTACATAGAGTACTTCAACAGTTTCACGAGCAGTAGTGTAGACAAGCCCCACTAAACAGTAGTCTGGACCTTCTTTACGCAACTTTAATCTTTAAATCTGCTCGGATGAGGACACAGAGATGCATGTCGTGAGTCGCCCTTCTAGTGCTCTACCGAGTTGCCTTTTGTTGCTCCTGTTGTAGAGCCAAGCATGTTCCTCGATTGTTTACATGGAAACACTACTTTTCTATTCAGTAATTTGTAACATTGATAGTTTACTAGACTGAGGGAGACCGGAAATAAATCCACCAGAACTTGCATTTGTTTTTCTTTGTGTGAAAATGTCACTTTTTATTTTAATAACATGGTTAGGGTACATCATGTTTTGTTTGTTTCTTATTATCAACATGTATAAAATTCTAAAGAGCTCTAAGCTCCCAGAGGTTTGAGCCCGTGTGGTTGATTGGCATGTCACAATTGTTGGGCCCACATCTCCGTGAACGAGCACTACCTTTCTTTGCTTCGCACGATGCACTGTGTTCAACGGATTTCATTAGCGTTTTTCAGAGCTTTCACACAGAGCGTTTTGCTGTTCGGGACTTTCTCTAGGCCCCGCACCTATCACGCCTCCTGCAGGTAACCAAAAGCAAGAAAATGGTCCGGCTACACTCGGTTCAGCATTTCGTCGAGCGGGCAGCGCACCTGCGTGAACACGGAGCTGTATAACGCGGGCGGCCTCCCTGGGCGCGGCGGCACGGCTTCCTCCTTGCCGTCCTGCGGAAGATCTGAGTTAGTGCCGGCTTCGCGCGAGAGCGTGACGGGGAACACCATGGCTCGAGAGGGTCAACCGCCGTGCGCCCGCTGCTTCTGCTCGCCGCGGCTTGGCTTGAACACTTATGCCACACATCTGCCTACTGGTTAGCTGATTTACGCTACCCCATGTTGCAGTCGTTTGGCCTGTAACATAATCCATGACCATAATTCTTGTGCCTTTGCTCCTGAAGATGATGAACTTGGGACTCAAAGTGGATGTGCGACGGACTACACATAAGAAAACTCCAGCTGTAGCAGAGCTTTCCATTCTGTATGTTTAAGAGATTGGTTGCGAGCAATTACTACGACGAGGCAGTACGTCTAAATGAGAACCCCTAAACCATGTTTGGATGAGGGGTAATACTTGCTCCAGAAATTAACCAAGCATTATCTCTCATCCAAACACCCTCTAAAGCAATTCTTTTTCCTCCAGATTGCATCGGAGTATCATTAGATTGTTTCCTCGCAAGTTTTCTGTCTGTTTACAGGTCATTCGATGTTCTGTTCGGGAAGTGCCCTTATTGTAGTGAGGCTGTTGCTGTGAAGATAACCGACCGCTAACTTGGCCTCACATTTGTTTACAAAATGAGGCACGAGATTGTCTCAATGTTAACAACTGGCTGGTCTGATCGTGACCTATATTATAAAAGCTTGTGTTCACGTGCAATTGCATAGCACTTGCGTTCCTAACAAAGGTTTCTGATGTCCGGGCAAAAAAGGGTTTCAGATGAACTAATAAAATACAACTTGACAAAAATATGTTCTAGATTGCTAAATAGAATACAACTTGACAAAAATTATGCCGTTCCGTTGCGGTCTGGCCGTGGTGGATGAGCAGGTTGGACATTGCGGTCGGGCCGTGGTCAATACGCTAGGTGCGACTGTGCCATATAATACTCAGATTCTCTCTCTCGAAATAGGCTTTCGCCCCGCTATATTAATATAGCAACCACGATACAACAAGCATGCCGGGGCCGCAGCACAACCAAGACTAAAGGAACCAACAGAGAAAAAGAAAAATAAAAAGAATGCCAACACCGGCAGATCGACAAGAACGAGGACAACCCGCGACCGCTGCGCCTCCCAGAAAAGTCCTACCACACTCCTAGCACTCCGAACTACCGCGAACCAAGCAACACCTTCAACAAGGAGGACGACGATGACGCCGCTGCTGTCTGGACTAATCCTAGGGTTTCCCCTGGTCCACGGAGGGGATTGGGAGAGGGGTACAACCGACGCCCTCCAGGAAGGCAAGGCGGCGCCCTCGGGCGTCACCGCGACGGCGGCGGCAAGGCCAACAAGGATTTCTCCCAACCCCCAACACCACCACCCCGTTCATCCGAAGTGCTCCGCCCAACCAACCGCCCACAAGCACGCGCCACCACGATCTTGACGTCGTCCTCGCTGTCTCCCCGGTGGTCCTCGACGCAGGGCCTAGGATGAGGTGACCGAAGATGGCAGGGCCGGGGGAAGCAGCACCATAGCCTAGCGGGAGGGAACTACCTCCACCGCAATCGCGGGAGCCGACCGGACATGGCAGCACGGGACAACCAGGCCCGCCTGGCCCGGTACGCCCACGCCGCCAAGCTGCTGCTAGCCGGCCATGGCGCCGCCGCCACCCTGCCACCACCGCCCCAGCCACCAGAAGAACACTCAGATTTACTTTCTTTCTGTCCAGATGATCTCAACACTGGAGTACGAGCCATGAAATATTTAGTTAGTAAGATATAATTGTACAATTATGTGTAGAATTGTCCTGCATCCATGGAATATGTGACATATGAGACTTTCACCAGGTTAACTTGTATAAGGATACGAAGTTCAAAAAAAAAAAACTTGTATAAGGATACGAACATGTTACTACTGAACCGTATCCCACATATTAATTTCATATTGATAAGAATTTGTACTATGAGAAAATCCATTTTACCCACCCACTGTTAAACGAGGTTAAGGAGATACGATCCTAACCGGTACTATAAGTTGTTGAGAAGATAGATAGTCTGAATCTATAGATAAGTAGATAGACATGCACGTTGTTATGGTTGTTGTAATCTGAACTAACTCTAGCTCGTATGAGGCTGATGCTAGGCACGGCACAAATCCAATCTCTTTCTCTTTCTTGTTCTCTTATATGGTATCAGAGCCAAACACTCCAATCCACCAATGGCTCCAAGCTCCACGCCGTTCGGTACTCCGATCAACATCGCGGCCACGCTGAGCGCCGCAATCTCCATCAAGCTCGACCAGGAGAACTACTTGCTGTGGAAGGCGCAGGCTCTGCCGGCCCTCTACGGCAACGACCTGTTTGGATACGTTGACGGCTCTACCCCAGCACCGCCGAAACGCGTCCCTGCCGCCACAGGAAGCTCGAGTATGATCGACAACCCTGAATACGCCACCTGGCGCAAACATGATCAGCAGGTCCTTAGTGGCCTGCTCTCCTCCCTCACCCCATCTGTTCTTGGCCACGTCCAACTCCTGACGACGTCGGCACAAGTTTGGGAGGCGCTGGATCGGACCTTCGCGTCTCGGTCCAAAGCGCGGATCGTGCAGCTTCGCACCGCGCTGGTGAAGCCGAAGAAGAGGGACACCTCCATGTCAGCCTACTTCCAGCACACCAAGAAGATCGCCGACACGATGGCGACGATCGGCAACCCGCTCGGCGACGACGAGATCGTCTCCTACATCCTCGCCGGTCTGGGTGAACCACGAAAACTTCACCACCTCCATGAGCGTGATTGCTGCCAACGAGGACTTCACCCTAGGTGATCTCTATGGTCATCTGACGGCATACGAGGCCCGAACCGGAGGACGTGGCTCGGGCGGCCATCATCATGATGCTCCGTTCCCACACTCCGCCAACAACGCCGCACGCGGTGGCGGCCACGGGGGCTTCGACTTCCAGCGTGGTGGAGGAGGACGCGGCCGAGGCGACGGCGGCCGCGGCGGCGGTGGCCGCTATGGCGGCTACAACGGCTGCGGCTACAACGGTGGCGGTGGCTACAACGGCGGCTACAATGGGGGAGCCCACGGCGGTGGCCGTGGCGACAACTACGGGCGTGACGGGAACGTGCAAGGCGGAGGGCGTGGCCGAGGAGGCAAATCAACCTGCCAGATCTGTGGCACCTATGGCCACGACGCCCTGCGCTGCTACTCGCGGTTCAACCACGCGATTCAACCAGAGAGCTCCACCCGCGCCGCCGCCAACTACACCAACGCCAACGACAACTACACCAGCGATCCGAACTGGTACATGGATTCAGGCGCGACTGATCACATGACGAACGACATTGAGCGGCTCCACGTGCACGAGAACTACAAGGGCAATGAGCAAATCCAAGTTGCCAATGGTACGCATATTCCTATCTTGCATATTGGTGAATCTAGTTTATCCGGTTCCTCTCGTCCTCTTCATCTATCTAATGTTCTGCATGCTCCTCGTATTAGCAAAAACCTTCTGTCCACAAACAAACTTGCCTATGATAATCATTGCTTCATTGAACTTCACCCTGAATCTTTCTTTGTCAAGGATCTCACCACGAGGGCAACTCTGCTTCAAGGTAGAGCTCAAGATGGCCTGTACCCAGTTCCACCACTTCATCCTCGCCGCTCACCACTTCATCCCCCACAAGCCCACATCACATCGCCATCCAAGGAACTGTGGCATCGTCGACTCGGACACCCTGCAACACCGATCGTCCAGGCCATCCTCCAGTCAAATAAGTTAGGATCAACACAAAATAATGTAGTGCCGCATGTGTGTGATGCATGCCAGCAAGCCAAAGTTCATCAACTGCCTTATGCAGATTCTAGTCGTATTTCTCAATTTCCTCTAGAACTCATCCATACGGATGTATGGGGTCCAGCAATTAAATCAGCTAGGGGTTTCAAATATTATGTTAGTTTCCTTGATGATTTCAGTAAGTTCACTTGGGTGTATTTGTTGAAACATAAATCCGACGTTGAGCATGTTTTCTACCAATTTCAGAAACAAGTAGAACTTTCCCTTGGCGCAAAAATCCTCTCAGTTCAATCTGATTGGGGAGGAGAGTACCACAAACTTCATTCATATTTTCGAGAAACTGGTGTTACACATCGTCTTTCGTGTCCACATACTCACCAGCAAAACGGAGCCATTGAACGCAAGCATAGACATTTGGTTGAAACCGCTTTAGCCCTCCTTGCCCAAGCATCTGCACCCCTCCGGTTTTGGGATGACGCCATTCTCACCGCTTGCTATTTAATCAACCGGATGCCTAGTAGAGTTATTCAGAACTCCACTCCCTTCACCAAACTGTTTAAAGGACCGGTTGATTACTCATACTTGCGCGTTTTTGGGTGCGCATGCTGGCCAAATCTTAGGCCTTATAACAACCATAAGCTCAGTTTTCGTTCCAAATTGTGCGTTTTTCTAGGATACAGCTCCCAGCATCGTGGATTCCGTTGTCTTGATCGTTCTACTGGATGAATCTATGTGTCTCGTGACGTCATTTTCGATGAAACAGTCTACCCATTCTCTAAAGATCAGTCCTCTCCACATCCTACGCCCACCGAAGATGCCATTCTCCTCTCTGAACCGGAGACAGATGACCCTCTATGCAATGATACGGCAGGTGCTACTGATTCTGCGTTCTCTCATGATGTTTCAGGTTCGGCCGACCCGTCCACGCATGACGATCGGCAGATGCATATGTTGCATGCACCCCCGCACGTCGATCTGCCGCCTGCGGCAGGCCATGGTGCCGCTCCGGACGAGCCTGGCAATGGGACTCCCGACGCCGACTCGTCTCCTCCTCGCACACCGTCTGCAACGGCCCACGAACCGGCCCAGGATGCTCACGGGCCAGCCTCCTCGCCCTCGTCTGTTCAAACGGCGGATTCTTCCGCCACTTCGACAGACACTGCGTCGCCAGCCTTACCTGCTCGATGGCCGATTAAGCCTGTCCGTCTGTTTGATGGGATCATCCGCTACGACTCCAAGAAGCGCGCATTTGCTGCTGAGCCAACATCGCATGTTGATGCACTCAGCGTCCCTGCCTGGAAAACGGCCATGGATGCAGAGTTTTCTGCCCTAAAGATCAACAACACATGGCGTCTGGTTGATCCACCACCAGGTCGTCATATCGTCGGGTGCAAATGGGTGTTCAAGTTGAAACACAAACCTGACGGTACAGTGGATCGTCACAAGGCTCGGCTCGTCGCCAAAGGTTTCACGCAGCGCCAAGGCATTGATTATACTGATACATTTTCTCCGGTGGTTAAACCTACCACTGTTCGGCTGATCTTGTCTATCGCCGTGTCCCGGGGATGGTAGCTTCGTCAGGTTGATGTTCAAAACGCCTTTCTCCACGGCGATATTCAGGAGAAGGTATATATGTATCAGCCGCCAGGATATGTTGATCAGAATTTCCCACATCGTGTGTGCCGGCTGCAGAAGTCGCTGTATGGACTCAAGCAGTCACCAAGAGCCTGGTACTCCAAGCTCAGCTCCAAGCTTCAGTCCTTGGGGTTTGTTCCATCAAAGGCAGACACGTCATTGTTTGTGTTCATTCGTGGACAAGTGATCATCTATATGCTTATTTATGTAGACGACATAATTATTACTGGATCATGCAAACAAGCTGTTGACAGATTGATGGATCAGCTACATAGCTCTTTTGCTATTAAGGATTTGGGCAAACTATCTTTCTTCCTTGGTGTCCATGTGACAGATATTGATAATGGTGGTGTTGCACTCACTCAAGCCAGATATGCAACAGATTTACTTCAGAAGGTGAACATGCTTAATTGCAAGGAGATCTCAACGCCAATGTCATCCACAGAGAAACTCAGCAGAACCTCTGGTACATTGCTGACAGAAGATACAGCTTTTTTATACAGAAGTACAGTGGGTGCCCTGCAGTACTTATGCTTAACTCGACCAGACATATCGTTTGCGGTAAATAGGGTATGTCAATTCTTGGCTGCTCCTACGGACGTGCACTGGTCAGCGGTAAAAAGGATCTTGCGGTATGTGAAAGGGACAGTGAATCTTGGGTTACAGATTCGGAGATCTTCGTCAACAGAGTTGAGTGTATTCACGGATGCCGATTGGGCCGGATGATCGTAGGTCCACTGGAGGATATGCAGTTTTCTATGGACCAAATTTGATATCGTGGAGTTCACGAAAACAGCCTACTGTTAGTCGATCTAGCACGGAGGCGGAGTATAAGGTCATTGCCAATGGAACAGCTGAAGCTACATGGTTACAGTCAGTTCTCAGAGAACTGGGAGTGTTTCAGTCTCATGCACCAACGTTGTGGTGTGATAATCTTGGGGCGACGTTTCTCACTGCTAATCCTATGTTTCACGCTCGAATGAAACATATAGAAATCGATTTTCACTTCGTTCGTGAAAAGGTCTCCGCAGGGGCTCTGAAAGTCAGGTTCATCTCATCACAAGACCAACTGGCAGATATTTTTACAAAGGCTCTAGCTCGAGATGTCTTTGACAGGTTGAAGTTTGACCTGTGTTTAGTCAGTACACGTTTGGATCGAGAGGGGCTGTTAAACGAGGTTAAGGAGATACGATCCTAACCGGTACTATATGTTGTTGAGAAGATAGATAGTCTGAATCTATAGATAAGTAGATAGACATGCACGTTGTTATGGTTGTTGTAATCTGAACTAACTCTAGCTCGTATGAGCCCATATAAATACAGAACCCTGAGGCTGATGTTAGGCACGGCACAAATCCAATCTCTTTCTCTTTCTTGTTCTCTTATACCCACACCTTATACACCAGCACTAACATTCAGAGCAACATGTCCTCTTATCAATCCTTCAATATATATACCAGTCATGTCCAAGTTGTCTATTAGTATATACACATCCACTCTACGATATGTGTGGTTGAAAAATCACTACAAAAGAAGTAGATGGATCAAGTTTTGGGCGGTCCATACAGTAATAGAACCACGTATGTGATGCACCTAGTGTTTCAATTCATTTTGTTGGAATTGTAAGCAATGGGAAAATACTAGATAGTGCCCAAATGCACAAGTGAAATTGCCTGTTTGCATGTATGTAGTTTCACGAGCAATAGTGTAGACAGGACCAACAGAGTTGTAGTTTGGACCTTCTTGACACAACTTGTATCCTTAAATCTTCTCGAACGAAGCGAGTGTCTGGCACTGTGGGAGCTGCTTAGCGTGGGTCACCCTTCTAGTGCTCTACTGAATCGCCTCTTGGCGCTTATGTTGTAGACGTAGGCATGTTCATCCGTTGTTTCATGGAAGCACTACCTTCTATTCTAGTAATTTGTAACGTTGATAGTTTCCTAGACTCAGGAGTCCAGAAACAAATCGGCTAGAGCTTTCATTTGTGTTTTCTTTGTGTGAAAACGCCACCTCCTATTTTACTGACTATGTAAGGGAATGTCATGTTTTGTCTATTTCTTATAGGTGTGAACATGTATAAAATGCGTGCTCTATACACATGTTGTAGAAAAGATCATCACAACATATAAAAAAATATCATCACAATAATTGTTATGTATATTAGTTTGATTGTTGTAAGGAAATATGTTTCCATATTTAGCTGGTCTTTTTGAGTGAACAATAAACATACAAGAAAAGTTTGTGCTTATACTTTTTATAACTAAAAATGTAGGGGAGTTCCAACTATTTTCTTGGAGAACAATCAAACTTGGATTGAACTACAAAAGCACAATTTAATTTCTTCTAATTGTGTCATTTTGTATTGAAACTTTATAATCTACAACTATATTTGTTCCACCATGTGATGTAGTAGCTTTCTAAATTAAGTAACTAATACATAAATTCACTATTTGGCCTTTAATGGGTGATAATCCAAGTACTGTATATAATGATTTTTTATGATGGATGATGCGTCTCTTTAAACAAAGTTATTCACCAAAGGAGATATTTATATGTTATTGCTAGTTTTACAAATTAACTTTAGAAATTGGAGTTATAAGTAAATTCATATTCTCGTTGTTATTTATCCTTCAAGCTCTCAGTCATAAGTTTGAGATTACACTAACAGAAGCATAGAAGTAAAAAAAAAAAACAAGATATTCTCAATGTCTCTTCCTTTATGGCATTACGATTCTTCTTGTGTACTTTGAAGCGTAGGAATGATTCCATGAAGCTGGGTTACATACTTGCTTCTTTCCAAATTACCTTGCATCTTAGGTTTACTCAAAGTCAAACTTTATAAAGTTTGATCAAGTATATATAAGAAAAGTATCAACACCTGCAATATATAATGCATGCAATATGAAAGCATTTTTATGAGGATTCTAATGATTTTCATTTAAGATATTTATATTTTTTTCTAAATAATTAGTCAAATTTAACAAAGTTAGAATTTGACCAAACCTAAAATGAGGGTAATTTGGAAATGAGGGAGTATGTTCTTAAGATATATAATGTTCAAATCTCTGCACTAGCCACGAAAAGTACTCAAAATATAGGCATAGAAATTAGGAGGTGCTAGAATGATTAATTGTGTCTACAAACTTGGAAGTTTTAGCCCTTTGTGCATTGCTGGAAAGAAATACAAAACCAACGTTTCTTTCAATTTTATCAAAAGTAAACAAAGTTTTCATCACATCAACTATTGTTTCATATTTTATGATTAAACTATGAAGCAATATGTATTGGATGATAAATCATTTAAGAACCTTTCTCCTTCAAAATAGATTGTGATGAACTAGAGCTAGTCATGTTAATTGCAAATTAATGGTTTTTTGAGAGATCCTCATGGTTAAAAACTTAAAATACGTCCATGCAATAAATATCTTCTTTTGTAAAGTGGTGCAACACCTTTTATGATACTTCTAGTTCTAATATCCTCTAACTGATCACCGAACATGTGTAAAATTTGGTAATCTGCAAGTCAGAAAACATTGAAAATCTGAATCTCAAAATCTCAAATTTGTTGGTTACCTTAAGTTTGTCCCGACTCGTGATGCATATACTGCAATGGCATTATTTTTAGGGTGACTTCGAAATTGCAGCCATGACACGGAAGTGCAAGCAGTGGATGTGCGATACGTGGGGAGATGATCTCAACTTGGCCTGGAATTAAGATGGACATATCCCACCCTTTAGTTTTCTTTTTGGACAAAGGGCATTTTATTGATCCAATCGTCCCATTAAGGGGATACAACTTTAAATATTTGAAATACCTAACCGCTGCATAACTAGATGAGCACAACCCAACACACCGAACAAAAAAACATAGAAATTCCACATTGGTAAAATAGGAAAGACAACCTAGGGCACCGGAGGACATATACTGCCATCCAAACTAGGTAAACACATCCTTAGTTGCTTGCTCCAACCGAGTAGATTCACACATATAATCAACTCCCCGTGCTCTCACCGATGGAGAACAAACCACATATGTGGAGCCAACATGTACATGAGTGAATAACCTGCATTGGAGATGATTTTAGTCAGCTTGCTCCAACAGAGTAGATGCACCTATAATCATTAATCAACTCCTTATGCTCTCATCGATGGAGAAAAACCAAATATGGAGCCAACGTGTACATGAGTGAATAACCTGCATTGGAGATGAAATTTAATTTTCTTAAAGACAACATTATTCTTACATACCAATGCCCAGGATGTATACCCCTTAACCAATGCCCAGGCATATTTATCACATTTCGAGGAGGATACAAGTTAGATGTCATTTAATAACTGATTGTGACCTATTTTATGAAAACTTGTGTCCATGTGTAATTGTTACTTGTGCTCCTAACAAGGGTTTCAGATGTCCCGGCAAAAAAAATTAAGTTTCAGATGCACTCCCTCTGTTCATTAATATAAGATATTTTGGCATGCTGATTGAGCTGGCCAAACGTGTTATGTTAGTTAACAGAAGAAATACTATGAACATAGAACTTGACAAAAATGTGTTCTAGATTGCTACGTGGATGCGTCTGTCAGGTTTGTGGAAAACATGGTGACCATGGCCTGGCCTAGACGTCACCAGTGAAGCCGGCGGGGGTTGAATTGCCGTCCGCTTCTAGAGATGAAACAGTTTGTCTCACCCACAGGCCACAGCAGTTGAGACCTTTTTTAGACGGATTCAGTTGGCACCCTTCTAGATTTGGAATGATTTGCATTGGGCGATTACTGGTGTGCGTGCTGTGGAACTGGACTCTGAATCTCTGGATGTTGCCTTGCTTGTTCGCCTAACTGTGGCCCGTCGAGTTAGCTTACCAAGCAGCCGCCGGATGTGAATATGTGAGTAATATAAGTTTCGGTGAGTCGCGAAATGGTCAAGTCAAAATCGCAGAAATGCCTGCTGTTCGAGACAAAGGGGGAAGAAAAATGCCATCTAGAACTTCTCCCGTTTTTTTCTAAACAAGTACAGCAGTTGGAACAATTCCGATCCATCCGAACCTGATGCAGCAATATATAACTGAGATTCTGAGGAGCATATCGCCGCTTTACTTTACGAGCCATCAGGACATCAGCATCAGTTACCTCAACAAAAAAAAAAGGACATCAGCATCAGTATAGCAGGCAAGTGTAAATTAGCATCGCGATTGCTGCCACCAATCGCACCAGATCCATCTGTCTGATCCCGTCGCAGCTCGCGACATCGCGATCCGATTTCCGGAGGAAAGAAAGAAGGACAGGATCAGAAATTCAGAATCCGGACTGAAGCTGAAGTGGTGGTGATCCACCACTAACATCCTCCCGCACAAACAAACAGAAGCTAAACCCCAGCCAATTCGGTTGAGCTCTCGCGCCACGCCTCAGCTCACCCCGTCAGCACCCACCTCGCGCCGCCCGCTCGCGTCACCGAGCAGTACAAAGTTCCGGGCGACTTCTGAAATCCAGCCACCTACTAACCCAGCCCCAGCTCCGGCCGCCAAGTCAAAATCCAGGCAGGAATGGCGGAGGGAGAGGGCGGGGAGAGGAGAAGGGGGAGGAGGAGGTGGCTGCCGGCTGCGTGCGTCCCGCGGCCGGGGTGCTTCACGGTGTCCGCCGCCGACGAGGGGCCCTCGGGCTCCGGCGCCGAAGAGGAGGGGAGCAGGCCGGCGCCCACGCATCTCGTCGTCACGGTCAATGGGATCGTCGGCAGGTGATTGCTTCCATCTCCTCTGCCTTTTTCCCCTGCTCCTTTTTACTGTTTTTCACCAACCCGAGACAGCTCAAACACAACTGATCTGTTGTGGGTCATTAAAAAAAAAGGATCTGTTGTGGACAAAAGGCTTGATAATTTTAGGATCGTTATTGATCAGCCTGACGCTCTGCTACCTGATGAACCTATGATGGAAAGGGGAAATATCCATTTCAAAGTTACTAGGCTGTTAATTTGAGATGATATGCTTAAACACTTGTATTGACATGAGAATCATTAAATGCTGATATTTCTCATGAGAAACACTTGTATTGACACTTGTATTGTTGCCTATAGCTATATCAGAAGGTCGCCGATGTAGCAGAATACCGCAAAATAAATGCTTAGGAAATGCTGGTTCACTTTGTTTTCGATTGCTTAGGAATTTAAGAGCTAGCTTTCAGTAGATACCTTCGGAAATGTTGGAAGTTATACGCGTGTATCAGCAACTTCATGTGGAGAATGTACTGATCCTACTGAAGCGGAGATTGCTGCCATCGAGGAAGGAATACGACTAGCCCTGCAATGGACGACGCTGAAGTTCACCGTTGAGTCTGATTGTGCAGAAGCGGTGGAGCTGATCCTAGAGACCACACCTAACACTTCAGCGTATGCGTTTAGAATTAATGTAATCCGTGAGCTCCTCAGAGAAAGAGATGTAAAAATCGTGAAGATTAGCCGTGAGGCTAACATTGTGAGCCATGAACTAGCTAAGCTAGGTAGGATCCAAGGGAGAACTGACTTTTGGTTGAACAATGCTCCCCAGGATATCGCCTTGGCGATTGCAAACGATTGTAACCTATCTGTGGCTTAATATATCTCTTTTTCCCGCAAAAAAAAAAACTTCATGTGGAGAATAGGAAAGACTGATACTTCCAGTGGAGAATAGAAAAGATGATACTTCCCGTGGAGCAATGTGCAATAGTATTTAATTTACTAGGAGTGATACTTCGCTGCTTAAATATGTATGTTCTTACGTACAGAAACTAATGCAAGTGTTTAAGACATGTAATAATGCGCAAAACCCTCCACCCCAAATAATTCCGCTTTCTACATTGTAGTGCACTTGAGCTGTGAGGAGACGTGTGTTTCCATGTTTCTTTTCAAATGTTTTCCCTTTCTACCATGCAGTGCAGATGATTGGGTTTACGCAGCAAAACATTTCATCAAAAAACACCCCGAGGATGTTGTAGTTCACTGTAAGTTCAACAGCATCTTTTGAAGTATGTTACTGTTTTTCCCAAGTACATTTAAAATCAACAACAGCGCTCTTTCAGTTGGCAATGGACCCCTAATTTGGATATGTATAATGGAGAATTAAGTACTTCACAATTTCGTTAATGGCATGACCCTCAACATAATCCACATTTGCACGGTGCTTCATTATGGTAAATGGTTTTTTTTTTGCTCTGTGGCAGGCAGTGGATGCAACTCGGCAACTCGAACTTTTCATGGTGTTGATGTGATGGGAAGGAGATTAGCAGACGAGGCAAGTTATTGATAAATTCATATTGGGAAAATTAATATACAAAGCTGAGCTAGCCTGAAAGATCTATAATGTACATGTAATTACTTTTTTTCGATAAAGGGTACACAGAATTTCTATTTTATTATTTCAGGTGGGGGATTTCCCCTCTGCCGATTACTTAAAAACTCATCTTTGTTTGGTATTTTCAGTTTACCACCTCCTATAACTCTCTACCTTGTCTTCCTTCCTTTCATTTAACCTGTACTTTATGAATTTAGGTGATTTCAGTTGTTAAGTGTAGACCAGAACTTAAGAAGATCTCCTTTGTTGCACACTCATTGGGTGGATTGATTGCAAGATACGCCATTGCATTACTATATGAGAATGAAACTGCTACACAAACTGATTGTAATGAAGAGTGTGAGAAGGATGTCAATGATGCTCGTAGGAACCAACCGACGGGCCGAGGCAAGATTGCTGGTTTGGAGCCCATGAACTTTATAACTTTTGCAACACCACACCTTGGCACAAGATCACACAAGCAGGTTTTGTTCAAATTTTGCACTGGTTTCCGCTTTACCTATATCTTGTACCTTTGCCAGATCTCAACTTGTTGAGTTGTAGTTTTAACTTGCATCACGGAATACCTTAAATTTGAATTACCCAATTCCGTATGTTACAACTGGGCTTTGTTCAGTTAGAAGGTAATTAGTTTGATGTGAAATTAGAAATGATGTAGGTATTCCAAATTAAGCCATTCTAATGCTACGTTCTCATAGTTGCTACCGTACTTGTTAGTGTTACTTAATTTTTTTCTACTATTAAATGTGTGCAGCTTTTCTGCTCCAAATATCCGTCACTGTTAAGTAGTAGCTTTCTGGTTCTAGCGGGTGCATCTCATATGGCGGTGTGTCAAACTGGCAGATTCATTGACTCCATTCTTGATTGCTATATGCAGATGCCCCTTCTCCGTGGTTCCTATAGATTGGAAAAGATGGCTTTCCGTATGTCTTGGCTTGCTGGGAGAAGCGGAAAACATCTGTTTCTGAAGGATATTGAAGAGGAGAAGCCACCTTTACTTCTTCAGATGGTCACCGATTACGGAGATCTTCATTTCATGTATGCCATATATATGCTTGAACTGCCATAAAATTAGATCTCATCGTGTCACAAAACAGGTGCATTTTATGTTCATTATTTTAGCAATCTTATACTTGTTTCTGTGTGCAGATCAGCTCTTCGTTCTTTCAAGCGCCGTGTTGCTTACTCAAATGTTTGTGGCGATTGTATCCTTCTTCCATGTATACTACTTAACTTCTACTTAGCAGATGTATATAAACATGTTCGTTATCTATTTACCATTTAAAGTTTTGATACCATTGTATTATGTCCTTGACTAAAAGTTCAGTCATTGTTGGCTTGAGGACATCTTCAATACGCCGTCAACATGAACTTCCCAAGGTATGTAATGTATTTATTATCAGCCCGTTTTTAGTTTGTAACAGTGCTCTTATGAAATTCCCTCTTCATCAGAAACAAGATTTTGTGCATGATGGTAAATATCCACATGTTGTACATGTGGAAAAACCAAAGTCTCAGGATGTTGATTTTTCGGATGCCATGATTTATCAGGCAAAAACTACAAGTGAAATGGAAGGCATGATACTGACCCCCTCTCCCTCTCCCCATGTAATTAAATTGTGTTCATGTGTAAATCTATTTAAGTAGGATAGAATAAGAGAAGGAATGGAGGTATAGTAGTACAAGAGGATCCACACGATGATTAACTGTTCACTCTCAAAGGACATAAACCAGCAGAAACTATAAATTATTAATGTATTTAGGCTGGTTAATGTTTTCGTTGGAGCTGGACTCTTGTTATTATTTATTGTGTTCTGTATTATATCCAATATGGTTCTGTTTTTTCATGATGATTAAGATGATATTTTTTTCTACTGTAACTGAAATTAACCTGTCTTCATCTTTCAGAAGTGATGCTCAAAAGCCTGAATAGGATTCCTTGGGAAAGGGTAGATGTTAGCTTCAAAAAAAGTAGACAAAGGTTTTTTGCTCATAGCACCATTCAGGTATGTTCTAGAAATGCCCTAGCGCCAAGAGATTCAATTATGGTCTAGGACAAGAAATGATCACTCTTTCCTGATTAACTGCAATACTGTCCATGCTTGCACTGCTGATTCCAGAATGCTACATATGCTTCTTCTATGATAGTATCAGTAGTTGATCATGTGGGGCATAGTTGCACCGACACAGGAGATAGAAAAGGCTCACATTTAAGTTGGTAGGTTGTCACGGACGAATACGGATGCAGTCCTTGCTGTCAAACACACCAGGCCCTCCATTTTATGCCTATTCAGGATAGCTTGGTGCCTATGCGTTATAGCTGCAATCACAGAATATAAGGTTTAGCTCAACTTGCATGGCTGGGTAGCTTTATTCATTTTGTTCTTGAAAAAAGGGGGAAAAGGTACAGAGCTGTCTTTGGCCATATGAGTTAACATTTGCCCAAACTGAAATATGATGCAATCAGTCGGCTGATAAGTAGTAGGTTGAAGCAAAGTCACTGAGTTGTCACCGTCTGAGAAACTGATTCGTTCTTTTTATTTCTTTCTCGTGTTGCAGGTCAAGACCTATTTCTTGAATTCAGATGGGGCTGACGTGATTTTCCACATGATTGACCATTTTATTTATTGACATGGAGCTGAGGCGGTGCAGATTTCTCTTCTGTTTGGAGATTCAGTTTCAGTTGAATAGGATAAAGAACAAAATGTTTTTCCTCATTCCTAGTTTTGAAGGCAGGATTAGAGAGAGAGATATACTACTACAGTGGAACAAGTAGAAGTGTAGAACCCATGGTAAATGAGTGCTGGGTCTGCATTTGCTTACTGTAACCTTCTGAGGCTCGTAGGTTCTTTTCTCATTTCCATGCTTCATGCTTCAGTAAGTCAGTGTGCATGCATGCATGTACGCATGTAATGGACCACAATCTGTTGTTGATCAGTACAGTATACTAATAAAATTCTGCTGCTTCTCGAGCAGAGAACTCGTAGCGAGGATTACGGCTATTGACTCCTTGCCGTGCATGCTTCGCTGCTGCAGCATGTCTTGAGAGCTTGACCTGAAATCTCTTTTAATCCCCAGCCCTTTGACTGTTTACACCTGCACTGATATCTGCCCCTCCGTTCATAATTAGCATTTTGGGTTAGTTAAAGTTAAACTTTGTAAAGTTTAATCACATATTTAGAAACAAAACAATAACTTCTACTATTTAAAATGTATTATATTAAAAAAAATTATAAAGTATGTTTTCAAATTATATGCATATGATATTATGAATGTTGATAGTATTTTTTATTCTATTAATGGTCAAAGTTTACAAATTTTAACTTTAGCTAAACCCATAACGCGAGATAATTGTGAATAGAAGAAGTACAATACTCAAGTTATCTTATGAGTCGTGACATTATTTGAACGCGGTGTATGACGACCGATCATCAACAAAAAGGTGTCTCTCCTCATCTCCTAGGTATTGAAATATAAGAGCATCTCCAGTCGCGTTCCCAAAGGTCTTTGGGGCACACCAGACATTTTTCGATCTCAGTCGCGCGCCCCAAAGTCCCCTTCCGCCCGGTGTGGCTCAATACGTTGTCCGGCATCCTGAGCCCGTCCCCGCTCCACAGGGGACGCTTCGGGCGCGCCGGACAGTGCGAGAAGCGAGGCGGGTGCCCACCTGTCGGTGACCAAATCCAGAACGGTTGGTTCCCGTCTTTTATTTCTCGTCGCGCCTCCCCTCCCATGCCTCACACCCCTCCGCCACCGCTCGATTTTCCGGCCGTCTCAAAGGACAATATCTCCTGAGTCGGGCACTATCATGACGGTTGGCTCCTCGCTGTCCTTTTTGCCGCCGCCGCTTCGCCAACGCGTTCCAGAACTCGCCGGCAAATCCGCCACTCCTCCGCGCACAGAAGGTGTTCATCGGCTTGTCTGGTAGGCGTGACATGTCGTTGTTCATTGCCTCCTCTGCTGCAGATACATTTTAACCATTTGTTTCGCTTCAGACATGGATAACGACGACGAGATGATCATCCAAATGATGGAGGACGAGCAAGCCTTCAATGACAACATCGGGAGCATTTGTCGACCATCGCGTCCCTCCAAAACATGCTTGACACCGACACGGGGAAGAGGAAGAGGATGCGCGGCGGAGGTTCAAAGGCGGGAAGAAAGAAGTCGAAGCCCCGGAGAGGATGGAGGGGCATACCATGCTGCACAACGACTACATCGCAGATGGCACAACACATGCTGACAATTTTCGGCGCTGGTATAGGATGAGCAAGAGTTTGTTCATGAATATGTTCCATGGTGTTCGAGAGTTCGACCCCTACTTCAAGCTGAAGCACAACGTTGTTGGAACGACCAGGTTCTCGTCGATTCAAAAGTGCACCACCGCCATGAGAATGCTTGCATACGCTACCTTCGCATGAGTGAGTCTACTGCCATTGAGTGCATGTACAAGTTTTGCCAAACTGTGGTGAAAAAGTTTGACAAATACTACTTGAGAGAGCCAACTGAAGAAGAGAATGCAACGATCATGGACCAAAATGCAGTGAGAGGATTCCCTGTGATGCTTGGAAGCATCGATTGTATGCACTGATCATGGAAGAACTGCCTGTTTGCTTGGACAGGTACATAGAAATGGCATCATGGATATTGCAGTGTGGTGCTTGAAGCTATGGAAATTATGACCTATGGATTTGACATTTTTTTGGCATGACGGGATCAGACAATGACATCAACGTATTGCAACGGTCTCCGGTGTTTAGCAAACTAGTAGAAGGTCATCCTTCACCATGCAACTATGCGATCAATGGCCTCCTGATACGTGCATTTTGCTTCATATTTATTGCAACATATATGGTTAGTTTTCATTGATTTCCGAGACTTTCCTACAAAGTCCCTTTTATTGGTATTTAATTCCCGGGAGGCAAAAATCTATTTTTTCATATTTTATTTGTTTCAGGACTTTCTGAATCGCTAAAAATCGAGGGGAAAATACGTGATCAGATTTCCACCCGGAGAAAGACAGTGGACGAAAGAATCACGCGAGGGGAGCCACGAGGGTCGAACGGACCAGGTGGCGCGCCCAAACATGTAGGGCGCGCCACCTGAGGTCGTTCGCACCTCGAGCATCGTTTCAGTCCCCTTTCATACTAGAAGATCTGTTTCGCCTAAAAACCTAATCCATATTTTCCCGAGATTTATTAAGGTGGCGACGGAGGCGAAAGTCCTCTCCTACTATGGGAGAGGGCAAATCCTACTGCACCGATGCCTCCGTTGAAGGGGAAATCGACGCCATCGACATCCTCACTCCTCCTTGGCTTGGGACGAGGCATCTCCATCAACATCTCCATCAGCACCATCATCACCACCATCTCCATCTACGAGATCGACATCATCTCCCTCATATAGTTTGTGTTGAACTGAACCGCGGATATTGTTTTTAGTGCTATTGCATGTTCGTGATTGGTACTTCGTCATTATTTGTTGTGGAGATTATATATTTAGATTGTGTTGTAATCATTATGCCTCTGGTCCATATCATATTTGACATTTGTGAGTAGTTCCTCACGTTCCTGAGGGCATACGATAATCTGGCTATGATTCTATATGATGTGCAATGAGTATTTGGTTAAGTTTTCTATCTTTTATGTTGTTTTATGATGGTTTTATGCGAACGTCACCTGCATATTACTTCACCTATATAGGCTCATAGGGATGCAATTTAATGTAATGCATCAGTGTTGCAAGGGTCGAAATCTCAGAAACCGTCTTCCAACAATATGGGTTGCATTAGAGGGGTTTATGTCGGGGAACAATGATCTTATGTCTATGGTGGAACATTTATGTCTTAATGATTCCTATACTTGCTCATAAAAATGGCTCTAGGACCCATCATAAGGGTTGTATTTGCATATATCTATGGCTGCACCTAACATAGGTTCCACCCTTAATTGAATGAAGCTTGACAAAATATTTGTCGTGTTGTTTAGAACTCTGATAATAGTGAATCCATGCGGCCCTCAGAAACTTTAGTCTCATACACACACGCACACACGCGCGCGCATACACACACACACACACTTGAGCTTGTCTCTTGCTGCATAGAGGATTGGGTTTTTCTCTCATCGAGAACTTTTTATTATTTGCTATTTACTTCCTGCACTTTAATTTTATTTCAAACTATACACCCAAAAACACCAAAACTGCTACTTTATTATTACTGCTTTCTTGTCGATTTTGCTAACCAATACCTTCAGCTCCTCGTGGGTTCGACAACCTTTCTTATTGAAAAATAATACAATTGATCTCCTGCACTTGGGAGCCATCACCACCAATATACTAAAGGCTATTATCTAGCTGATGGTATATATCTAAAATGGGCGACTTTTATCAAAACAATCCCGGTGCCATCAGGTCAAAAGAATTTCCACCTTGCTTCGCGGCAGGAGGCTTGCAGGAAGGATGTCGAGCGGGCATTTCGTGTGCTTCAAGCTCAATTTGTTATTGTTCGGTACCCTGCTCTAAGCTGATCTCACGACCAAACCAAATGTGGGAGGTGATTCATGCTTGTGTGATCATGCACAACATGATCATCGAGGATGGTCGCAAGAATCGGGTTAGGACACATGTTGGTCCCTATGAGAGTCATGGCACTCTTGCAGAGGTGGATCTTGAGGTGCCCGCAGATTTTGTTGATTTCCTCGGCATGCACACAGAGATAAGTGACATCAATGTTCATGAGCAACTTCAACATGATCTCGTCGAGCATCTGTGGAGGGTCAAAGGATTATTAACAAATGCTGCGGCACCTTGATCTAGCCCAACTTTTATTATATTTATTTAGTTTCTTATTTTTGTTGTATTTTAATTTAAAAACAAGTTTAGCAAACATATATATTTATATGCTATGTTTAATAAAATGGTTGTGTATTCAAATACTCTAGAAAAAATGGGCCTCGTTTGGGACACCCGAATGGGTAGCGATGCCCCCCAAACACGACAAGAAGCAACAACGTCCCCAAACGCTGATCTAACTCATAAAACGAACGAAAACCCCATATCGACCCAAACTTCCGTTTCTAGGCCGATATGGGGTATGTGCTAGAGATGCTCTTAGGCGGAGAAGGAGAGAAATGATTTGCCATTTGACAATTCTAGCAAGCCATCAGCAGCTGTGTACTGTTGTGAAGAACAAGTGCGGTGGCAAGTAGCCCAAGCTAGCTCCGTTCACCATCGTCACTCAGCTGCCTCTTGAATTTCTCGGCCCTATTTTCTTTGCAGGGAAGAAGGATCTGCGCAGGGGCAGAGGCGGGTGCGGGTCCCCTCTATTTTGGCAACGATCCCAGCCCCGCGTAAGCGGCCTCTGCCGAGCCTGCTCGCCTTGCACCTCCCCCTGCTTCCTTGCTCTCCAGCTCCAGCGCGCGGTGCGCCGTGTACGCCTTGCCCGTTTCGCCCAAGGACCTCATTAATCCGTGCCCCTGCCTGCCTGCTCGCTGAGAGCGTCACTGTTGCATTGCCCATCCCTGCCCCCAGCCCTTGTGCCCTCCTGCCGCCTCTCTCTCCTTCCTCCTCCCAACTCTTGTGCTCCGTTCTCGCCGCTGCCAAAGGCCAAAGCGTTGCACGAAGAAGCCTTTATGGCTTCAGAGCTCAGCCGCATTCAATTGCCATGATCCGTACTACGTACCAGCACACCACCACTGTAGTGTAGATAGCCTCTCTCTGTGGACCATTTATTCTCAGCACCACGGCAGCAAGGAACCCCTGCCCATGTGAACAGTGGCCGTCGCGCGATCTCTGATATAAGTAGCAGTATCCTAGCTACCACTGCCTCCTCCCCTCACTCACTCACTCACTCACTTATTCATCAGTGAGTGCTTACTGCTTAGCTAGAGAGCTTCAGTCAGCCCGAGCTCCTCATGGAACTCCTACTACTTTACTCCTCATTTCTGCTTCTCCTTTTGTGCTCTTCCCAGGGCCTAGCCTCTACTCTTCAAGGTAGTGTACCGGAATCTCACTGTGTCTACTACGCCTGATCTTCTTCCCCATTCTCTCTGCCTCTTGCTGAGTGCTGATAGATCACAATGCCACTGCTTTCTTGCAGGGACAGGGCTACATCATCAGCTCAAGGAGCCAGCTCCAGCTTCAGAGGTGAGAATTGACCGACGCATTTCCGTTTATTTTCTCTTGCTCTCCCTGCAAGGGTTTGGTGTGTAACCACCAACGATCGACCTCATGCAGGTGGAGGCCGCGGCGACGATGTCGGCGGTGATGATCGGCTCCAGGCCGCCGCGGTGCGAGGGGAGGTGCGCCCTCTGCGGCCGGTGCGAGGCGGTGCAGGTGCCGGTCGCGCCGCGGGACAAGCACGCCGTCGCCGCGGCGGCCGGAAGCCACTTCCGACTGTCCAGGGCCTTCGGCGGCGACGGCGTCGACGAGAGGTCCACCAACTACAAGCCGCTCAACTGGAGGTGCAGGTGCGCTGACAGGAGGGTGCTCAACCCGTGACCGTGCTTGTGCCAGTTTTCTCTTCTGAAGATGCTTGAGCTCACACCCTCCCAGCATCTTCGATCCATCCACCAGATAGCAGCTGTGAGTTGTTGGGAGAAGTTGCGCTGAGATCCTCTCCTCTTTTTGGTCGGTTTAGGTATAGGAGCAGCTTATGATGCCTGCTGGGTGTGATCCATTGATAGTTGTCTGGAGGTGTTGCACTAATTAATCAGGGAGCTAGCTGAGGTGTGATGTTTTAACAGCTGCTTCTTATACTAGTAGTTCCTTGTATAAGCACGTGCTGTAATTAACTAATTAAGAGAGTGGGATATCACAAATCACTTTGCATTGTCATTAATTTTGATGGACCAATAAGGTCCTGTCTTGTCAGTACATCAGTACTAGCTGAATAGCTGATGGGAGTTCTCTGAATTGTCTGAACAAAGAAAAAAATGAGTTTGAAGTTCGAAAACAAAAACACTATGAGTTTTATGAGCCTGAAAAATTAATGGACGTGTCCTTTCAGAGATAAAGGCTCTGAAGAGGGGAAAACAGCAAGACAAAAACCTTTTCGAGCCTTGGAGCTATGCTCATCATTGCGATAGCCTTGTCTTTTCCTCTGAAGAACTTGTGCCCGTAAGCATGTGATTCGCTTCCAGGACATGTCCTCCAGGGATTCGCTTTAAACCTGAACACCGATTCTGTGTAAGAACAGAACTTGAAAGTTTAAGCCTTTTGCCCTGCACAAAGATTTTGCACAGAGCTTCTCGTAGATGACTCCAATTCTTCGGAAGATTGCCAACTTGTGTGTGTCAGCCAACAAAGTAGACAAGCCATAGTGTACGGAACATTTTATTCTACTTACATTCACAATTGTTCGAATGTTTTTGAAATTCTTTCGCGTCATCTTATTCTCTCGTGGCATGTTTAAACTCTATTGTTTTGTACTGGCTGTCTCCCACCAGGTGGCCTCTAACTTAATCTTCACCACTACCTAGTTAGGCATTGTGGTTTGTGGATACATTGCGAAAGAAAACCTCCCATTTCTTTAGTTCCAAATCCCCCACTAATTAGCATGATGATGGGCACCAAAGTTTTTTCGTCTAGTGATATTGATGTTGATAACCAATTTCCACCATTCTTTAACCGAGGTGAAGGGTGGTCAAAGAGACGTGACTTTCCATGTGATGTTTTACAATTAAACCCAAGTGTTTTACACCTGCCATCCGCCATCACCCACAACCCCACCTCCAACTTAATCTTCACCACTACCAAGGCATGCATTGTGCATATATTGCGAAAAAACCATTCCATTCCGTTCGTTCCAAATCCCCCACGAACTAGCATGACGAGGGACGCCAAAGATTTTCACCTAGTACCATTGATGTTGGTAACCGATTTCCACCATTCTTTGACGGAGTTGAAGGGTGGCCAAAGAGATTGTCCACTTCAGAATCCGGAGCCAAGTGATGATCATTTGCCAAATCCGAGTAGTGTAGTGGCATTCTAAAAATAGGTGATCCGGGAATTCATCCTCTTATTTGTAAAGTTGGCAAAGCTCGCAATCCGGCCATCCACGTTGTTAAAGGCGGTCGTCCATCCATACCCGATCTTGGAGGATTAGCCATGTGAGTAGCTTACACTTTGGGGAGCCTAATTTTACAAACCGCCTCCATGAGAACATGTCTGGTGATATCTTCTCTTATTTGATACCATGATATCACTCTTCAAATTTTAAATTATCATTGTTAAAAAAATTGAAATAAATTTGTAGATGTTACAAGATGTGTATTTATATTGCCTATAACTTGCAGAACCAAATTCGAAATACCCTTAGAGAAACGAAAACGAGAAATCCAACATGAATAGTGTCACGTAAAGATAAAGCACAAATTGACACCATTCACATTGCAATTTATCTTTTATTATGTTTGTATATTTTTAAATTTGGATATAAAAGTTTTAAAGAATGTACACATCTTGTGAACACCCATAAATTTGTTTCAATTTTTTTTTTGGCATCTGCAAAATTGAATTTTGTGAATTAGTATCATGGTATCATGTAAAATATGGTAATATGGTATCACTAGATATTTTCTCCGGCCTCCATTACGTAGGAGCCAATCATGCCTTTGAATTGAGCCTTATGTGTCGATGCCGCCGAATAAATTCTCAGAGATGTGAATTTCCCTGTGATGTTTAGCATCAACTATGGCCACTGGTGATTTATCTCTCCATGAGAGAAATAATTCAAGTTGCAATACAATAATATGCAGATTACTACGCTGCAAACATGCCACTGTTCCAAACGGCCCAAGGTGCCAACAGAAACAGATTGCCTAGCCTGTGCTACGCATGCATGGCTAACTCAAGCGTTGAGCAGAGGTTTACTACTAGCGCTACATTCAATCGAGATCCTGTCACGTGTAGGTATGCAAAAATCTTGCCTACCAACCCGGGTGCAAGGAAAAGGACAGTGCTGAACACACATTGAATACTTGCTCGAGTGAATGTGTGCCAGTCCTCCTCTGCTCTTGGTTCCTTTGTGAGAGGTCATGTCGCGTGTCCAAAGAGCATTGACGCATCTGTCTCGTCTGCCTCATTTATTCTGCTATATTCTTTTTCATACTTATTTTCACACAGGGAGAGCGTCCAGGACATTTATGCCAAAGCATAGGGACAGCTTACGAGCAATAGGGAGAGACTCACAGGAATCACAGCAGCAGTCAAACCTCAATACAACAGCCATGAACAATGCTTCCAAGATGACAGAGGTTGGCTTTTTCGCAGTGTTTGCTATTGCAAGTTTCAGAGCCTTGCGTGCTGCTAGTTGCTAGCCTGTCACACGCTAGAAACAAGAATCTTAACCTACTTGCTGCATTGCCGTTGAGCACTGCTATCGATCTACCTGTGCTCTGAAAAACGATTGCACAGCACGCATTGTTCCTGAGTTGCTTTGAGTGCATTTGACCAGCAATGCGAATACAGTGTAAGGAAACGAAAAGATCTCCTGAACCGAAATTTCCCATGACTCAGGGTAAACCGGATTAACAGCGTATCTCCAGGACAAAAGAATATACAGTAGCAATCTGTCGAGCTGAGGTTTGAGGAGGGGGATCTCCAACCCAATAGTCAACTACACAAGCATCTGCAGTTATCTGTATTTACCCTTGTAATCTATGTCCCCAAGTGCCAGGGATTTCAGCAGTATCTGACCGTGTGTCTTACATGAAAGAATGAGATGTATGGACTGGGATCTGGATAACTAAGACAACTTCGAGAGAATGAGATGTATGTGCCAGGGATTTCAGCAGTATCTAACCGTGTGTCTTACATGAAAGCATGAGATGTATACCACCACCAACCCAAGACAGCTTCGAGAGAAAAGGGCGAAGCCTCAGGAGAACTAACGTGATGTTGTCTCTTGCGTTGCCAACTGGGAAAGAACCTCACATCTGCACAAATTTCCCAGGTTGTGATTTGTGGGAGCAACCTGCTCTCTGGTGATGAATGTGACACTGCCTTCTAGAGAATACAAAGAACAACTAGGACTGGGAGCTGCCCCGCAACTTCGCCCTGGCGAAAAATACCCCTGCTAGTAGGCCTGCAGGGAATGGTTTCATTGTTAGTGAAATGTAGTATGTGTCAGCTGTAAGGTATTAATCTCTTTGCCTTCACCATAGACAAAACATACCGAACAGAATGCTGATGGAATTCTGCATGCTTGTGTGGACTTTGAAGAGAATTATTCCGGAAATAGAGAGAGGGATCTTGTTCAGGGAACCTACAAGACTGCAACAGGGGGACAATGTTCGCATTAGAAGCTCAAGAAGAGTAAAGAGCAACAACTTTAGAAAGATTGATCATACTCTGTACCTATATGTTGTTGCGCTTGTCTGACGAAGAAACCACATCGAAGTAAAGCTGATAGCAAGACCCAAAACTCCACTAGCAGTGATGACTAGCCAAAACATAGGCATCCTCAGGAGAGGCCTGCAAATTCATTTCCCATAAGACAAAAGTAGCCTTTGCAATTACCTATTTTTTTCTACCGGATATTAGAATTGTATCTTTTAGGAACCTAAGTTACTAGCAGATAAACACCTTCGACCCTATAGATCACTTTGTAGCAGATAAATACATTTGACCCTATACATCAGCTTACTGGCAAGATTCAGGTGACATGTCCACAACAGGTTTTTTTAGACTACATCATTTTATGTTGGTGTGCCATGAAGGACAGGAAAGGACAAATAGTTTTTGTTATACAGATGGAAGCTCCACAGTTTGCATTTCATTTATTAGGTTCATGCTAGAACAAGTGAATAAATAAAGTCTGAATCAGGAGCTTACGTTTCCAACAGGTACTCCACTTCATTAAAACCAAGCACGAGGATAACTCCCAATGGTAGTGATAGAATGTTATTCAGTAAAACCATCGAAAGCTCATTCAAATTGCCAGACCTGGTGGCTTCCTTAGCACTGTCCATTACATGCCGCAGTGTAAGCTGGAAAAAAAATAGTTCACTTGTTAAAATGTACAGATGAGGCATCTCAGAACTGTAGATAAGAATCTATAATACGTGGCAGGACTAACTATGTGATAATCATCTCGTGCTGTAACCATTGAGAAGAACAATACCGAATATGACGCTGTTAAAACACAGTTTATGATCTGCCATGTATAGCCAACTGCATTAAATGACAGGTCTGTTATTCCTCCAGCAATGGCGGAGATTATCTACAGAAGAAACAGAGGTGAGTCGGGCCTTAAATGGCATAATAGTGTGTTACTTTAAGTCAATGTCTCATGAACACACGAGCTTAGAGATGGTAGTGAATTGCTATTATTTAGCAATAGAAGAGGAAATATGCCCCTCGGACATTCAAGTCCAGCTCAAACATTCATAACTTCATGACCTACCATCAACGTGAGAGAAATCCAAACTTGTCTATCATGCTGCTTCTTAAAGAAGTAGGTTTCCCCAGAAGCAGTAAGAACATTGGCGACATTCTTTAATATAGTCAACATTGCAACATTGATGTACTTCAGACTGAAAGGCAAAGAAAATATCAAAAATTGCAGGACTTCTTAAATTTTCAATCTGATATTTCCATATTACTACCTCCATCCCAAGGCTTAAGGCCTATTTTTTTTAGAAAGTCAAACTATGTTAAGTTTGACTAAGTTTTTATCAAAAATCATTAACATGGAAACTACAAAATCAATATCATTAGATAGATAATGAAATATATTTTCATATTGTATCTACAAAATATCATATGTGTTCATAAATTCTTCTAAAAGTATGGTCAAACTTTACTTCGTTTGACTTTCTGAAAAAAATATAGGCCTTAAGCCTTGGGATGGAGGTAGTACAAGAAACAATTTCTTCACGGCTCATGAAAGCTCAACTCAAGTTTAGAAATTACTCAGGTTTGTCATAGTCCAAACTAATAAATTGAACATGAATAGATGTAAAACAGATGAGCCTTAACACACCAACATTTTATCCCTAAGTGAAACATATGAGAAACTAAATATTATTAAGCATCAATAGTGATTAAAGGAGAAAAAATTATATCACAACTGTGTTACTTTATTCATGGCTAAGCAAATAAACAGAGAGCAATTTTGGAATGTGTATAACCATAACATAGAATAACTGCTTAATTCAGATAACAATTCCATGCTCCGAGAACAAAAGTATATAAGTACAGACCCACATAAACTGCACCGAAAACAATTCACGGATTAAAATGATTTGAAGATCTTGTACACACCTAAACATGCTTGTAATTAGCATTCCGACAAATATGATGTTCACAGGCAACCAAACTTTGATTAGCTTCCACGTTAATGGTTCAGTTGGGATAACACCAGAGAGGGACAGTGTGGAAACTATGATCACGGATACAATGTTCTGCAGTCAAACATGATGAAGAAAATACTGTCAATGTCACCCAATAGCCACACTGCAGAAGGAAAACACAATTGCATGAAAAGTATACAGTCAGCAACAGTAATATACCTGGTAAACCATCAGAGATATCCCAGCATTGAAACCATAGCCAGACAAAACAAACTTATTTACTAAAATCATGCTACAGGATGCTATGCAGTAAGCAAGACCAGATAGAAGAGAGTGATTCTGAATTTTTGGGAGCCTAAGGGATCCTGAAGGTCTATCTTTATCTTTTGAGGTCTTTAAATCTTCCAAGTCAATCTCACCAGCAGAGAAGGACCTCATCATAGATCTGGAGAAAATATAAATCAAAATCACGATCAACTGGGTCAGCTTGAGGTTAACTGCTTACATTACAATTTTCATTCCAGTGGGTGAGAATGAGATCCATTGTCAAGATGTTTTCAGGATTACTTTGGTTATTTGACACATAGATCAAGGGAAGCTTACATGCCTGTTCCCGATTTCTCTCCTCATGGGACTTGCCAGTGAACTTTGACCTCCAATCTGATCCCAGAGCTTACTCTTTTCACCATTCATGAGTGGACTAGTCGTAATCTCCGGTACTTTTCTCCCAGGAGGGGTGCCAGGGTCCACATGAATGCCTAACTGAGGGTTTCTGCAAGGTAACCACTTATTTAGTGTATGAATCAGTGTGTATTGAGTTTACAAGCAGGCCACATTTTTGCTAGGTTTTATCTCGTCGAGTATCTCGAATTAAAATCTGAACCACTGGAATAAAGCAAGCCAATGAAACCGATGCCACTTCAAAATTCATAATAGTGGAGCATAATCATAATAAGCATCTGCGTAGTCTAAATATAATCGAACAAAATGGATAGGTTCCAGTACTTGTTCAGAATGGTCCCACTGCATGTGCCTGACACATTTTGAAACATAATACAGTTGGTATGCGTCCAGTTGAGCAACTGAACAGGCCAAGTTTGAAGTTTCAAACCTCATAATAACTATCCATAGAAAATATTTTCCAAACATCACCTCAACTACTGTAGGATATTTAATTACATCCACTTTATCGAAAAATTTAATTACATCCACTGGCCAAATATGGACTATACTAACACATTGTTAGGGTTATGCTATACCAGCGACTTATTCACACATTTTCGAATCTTAATCACTGCATAACACATAAAGGGGCACATGAACTTGCAGGTGCGCCCAAGAACAGAGCAAATTGAATGCCATGAATACTCGGCGACAGAGCAAAAGGAACACTAGTCGGTCAAAACGACGGTTTAGAAATTCGTTAGTCAACATATGCGAGAACTTTCAGATCCACCTAAGCCTAGCCTCAATCCATGGCAAACACACATAAGTAGACATGCTAGTTCAGAGGAAACCACATGATAGACAGAGGGGGAGAGGGAGGGATTACCTCATTCCGGGAGTGGCGAGCGTGGGAGGTAGCTGGGGGGTTTGCCGCGGTGACGAGGTGGGGAGGACACAGGTGGGATCCGGTGGGTGCCGATGTTCCACGGGGTGCGTCCCGGTGATCTGGTCCGACTAGCTCCGGTGAGGAGGCGGCCGGCCCAGGTAGAGGCGAGGGGGGAGGTTGGAGCGGCGGTGAGCGGGGCAGGATCGACGGGAGGGATCAGGGAGGAGCGGCGAGGAGGAGGCGGAGGGTGGCCGCCGGAGAGTCAGCCGGCAAGTCAGCAACTCGAACTCATCATCAAGTGGTACTGGCCGGCGTGGGCCGTCGCGAGAACAGCGTATGTTTTGCTGGCTGTCGCAGCAACATGCCAGTTAGCAAGTCAACTACGGCGCGGCCGTCTCCCACCAGCTAACAATCAACGGTCCGCGCCGATTGGACCACGAATTGGTCTGATCTTGATCAAGCTTTACTCAATTGATTTTTCTCTTCGAGCAGAGCTATACTTTTCAATTTTTCATATCGAAGAATAAGAATTAACATAGCCGGTCCAACAACTCTGACACATAAACAACTACTGATTTGAAGCCCTAAAACACCACAAAGATTTTTAGCGCCGCTGCTCCGACATCCACATTGGTCCAAAGACCACATTTTAGCCGAGGTAACACCTTTGTCCGCAGGCGACCAAAGCGTATCTAAAAGATGCCATGGCCCCGGTAACCATTATAAGTTCAGCACAATAAATATACGAGTTATTTCACACAAGCAATTCCGAAGCTAATGAAGATAGATTTATAGGATATCTAGCTAAATATGACTCATGCGTATTATTTAAGGTTAGTAAATACATACTAGGAAATGCTCACGCCATGGCGATTCCCGAAGCTGCGGCTCTGACTCACTCACAGGACAAACAACGCACACACGTCGAGCCTGATGCTGCATACCAAGTTGGTCGATGAGACCATCATCAAAGTGATCGAAGCCGACACCCCACACATGAAGATACTTGATAGCTCCTAGTTGCTCAAGTCCTCTCTCAAATCCCACAACAAAGAAAAAAGTTGTCAAGGAGGAATTAGAGAGGAATAACATAGGAGGAGTTCAACCAATAACTTCAAGATGTAGATCTAATAACTACCCTACACGTAGAAGAGAGTGAAAACGTAGATCTATATCCTCTCCCTCTCTCTCTCTCCCTCTTCCCGCCAAAAAAAATGCAAGGACCATAGAAGGGATGGGTAAGAATCAAGCTTTAGAAGATAAAAATATGGACAAATTTAGGTCCAAAAGGCTTGACAACCTTTGGCAAAGAAGATCCCTTTATAAGGACACTCTCGGTTTGTCTGCGCATTCCAAAAGCAACACAGACAAAGGAAGGGGGGTCCACAGTCTCATAAAAGCAATGACGACTTCCACGAGAAATGTTAGATATCATTTACATAAGAAACCGTTTCGATGAACTTGAGCTTACTTTCAAGATATAGCATCTCACACAGAAAAACATCGAAGATCAACAAACTAGGAAGGATGCCACATATGGAAGGTTGAGTTCTATATAGATGAAGATCCGTAAAAAACCTCCAACACCACAAACATAATATCATTTGCACACAAACTCCATTTGTGATGAACATGGAATTGTTTTGAAGAAAACAACAAGCTCTAGATCCTAACATAGAGAAAACCAAATACTGGCCAATTAGGAGAATGCCAAGAATGCAAAGCTTTAACCCCCCTACAAACAATGTAATACTAATAAACGCCCCAAAGCCGTTGATAAGGCAGATGTCAAACATATAATCCGGTCTCCCACCAAGAACCTTGAGATCGGTAAAACTAGGAAAACCTAGCAAGATTATACTTTTGCCATGTACATTTCGCTTGAGCTTGGAGACAATGCTTTATGCTTTCCCCAACTCGGAATACTTCACTTGATCATGTTGCTTGGTAATTTTTAAAAATACACCCCCTCCATACTCCATTATGGGAAAGTTTCACTAGAGCATACATTCACATGCAAGTTATCACCAAATGGACGGCAAACTTCGAGCATGTGATCTTTGCATTGGGATATTTTAAATATAAGTTTTGATTAAATCACATGGATAGATACCTAACCCACTTAGATACGCCAAACCCACAGATTAATCGACAGAACACAAAGCACAATTGGAAATTTCTTAGTATACCACGAAATCACTTGATCCCAAATGGTACAACATTTATGTTGTTTGTGTTGACCAACTTCAATTAAGTATTTGCTATTTGTCTTGTAAACATTGTATATTTCATTGCCCCACTTCTTAATTATGATGTTGTATTGATCAAAGAAATTAATGAACACTTCACTTAATCTTTGTTCCTTAAAGACAAGCTTGCGAGTGGCTCAATCTCTCGTGACCAATATTGGGATTCACCATGAGTCATCAATTGGTCTTCTTCATGCTCTATCACAATATATTGAGATACATACAAAATTCTACGTGATTGCATGGCTCAAGCCTTGATCAACCATATATGAACCAATCATGACCTTGACTTGAAGTCATATCTTGATCTCTTCTCTTGAAAACATCTTTTCAAGCTAGAATGTGACTTCCTTTGAGGTCCACGCGCAAACTCCATCTTGATGCCAAACAATCAATTTGTATGTTTATCTTCATGGCATCTACCTTGAATCTAACACATAGAACCTTGAATGCAGAACATGGCTTGCAAGCATATTGCCCATCAAAGATTACTTCAAATATAATCATTGTTCTATAGGGACTGTCATTAGTTGCCAAAATCACAAATGTGCACCATGCACGTTTCACACGTATTTCACAATCAGCTTCCCGATTATTAGGATGATTAGTGTCGTTGCCTAATCGACGGTACCCCGGAGGAGGGATCCTCTCGAGGGGGAGAAGAAGTAGGGGCCATAGGGCGGAGTGCACACGGGACGGTGGTACGCGATTTACCCAGCTTCGGAACACCTGCACGATGACAGGGCCTACTGCTGCTTGTCTGGTATTATTTGGGCGCTTTCGCGTTGTTACAATGAGTTGTTGTTCTGCCTCTAGGGCTCCCAGGATCCGGCTTATAAAGGCGCACGGATCTAGGGTTTACATGGAGAGTCCTAGCCGGATTACAGACAGCTTAGCTACGGTACAATATCTTGCCGTGCACGTCACGGATCCGCTTTCCATATACGTAAATCTTGGATCCGGGTTCCTCATGGGCCTCTATGGATCCGGGTTACTCCTGATGTCGGTACGGATCCGGCTTACTGATCCTGGGCCGGACTTCTTCCTTCATGATCAACAGCAACTGGGCCGCCCGATGGGCCACATGCCTCATCACCATCTGTGGGCCACCCGAGCTTGCTGGATCTAGGCACTGTCGATGGTACACCCATGAAGTATACCCACAACAGTAGCCCCCAGAGTTCTCCGAGTTTCACCTGCTGTTTCCGCCTTGCTAATCCATCATGACCTCCGGCAAATGTTGGTAACGCGGAGAAACATGAAGAACTCCAACTTCGCATTTTCTTCTTTTTCCAACTTAGAGCCGGAAAATGCTCCCATCCTGCGGGACTTCATCCATCGACGTTCCAAAGAACATTCCCGGGTTACTCCCTGCTTACAAATGAGAGCCAACTTATCCTCACGCGATTACCCGGAATCTTAAAAGACTCAAACGGTTCCGCCAATTCTGGCGCCATTTTCGCGCGATTTGTGCGGTAACTTATCTCTAGCCATTTTTACTGTTAGGGTTTGGGACACGTGTCACACATCCAACGGCGCGACGCTTGCGTTCCGACCACAGGATGCGGAGCACGAATCTCGTCCCCCAGCCTATAAATATCCACCGTCAACCCTTTACCCCTCATTCACCCCCCTTCTCACCTCTCTGCCGAGCGCCGCCCGTGAGCTCTTCCTCCGCCGTGCCGGAACCCGCCGGAATAGTCGCCGGAGCATCGCCGGAGCGAGCCCACCACCGCAGTGTTCTTCGTGTTCTTAACTCCGGTGAACCACCGCGCAGAAAACTCGTCGCCGGCAACTCCGACCGCCACATACGCCATTACGGTAAGTCTTCGAGCTTCACTTTCGCGCCGTAGTTGGTAGGGGTGAACTTCGGGGAAGATAATCGTAGGATCCGACTAAAGAAAGTTTCCGCCAAACTCTTTTCTCTTCAGATGTCTTCAACAACTCCGCCTCCGACCTCGGAACCAATCATGGCGACCCCAATCTCCTCCGCCCCACCTCCCTTTATTCCAGTCAGGCTGGAACCTTCAAAGGATTCCGGCAAGGAGGCTGAGGGGACCTCTGCTCACCCGGAGATAGCCTCCGGGGCGGGTCAAACGGAGCACCAGGCGGAAGAGGTCGCCAAAAAGTCGAAAGCTCGCAAGCGAGACTCCGAAGCTAAGGGAAAATGGTGGCCCTGCACCACCACCGAGATGGAGCTGAAGAACCTCGAGGCGGAGGGCTTCCTGCAACCCGGAAGCTGGAGGTCGGTTCCAGATGAACTAGCTCCAGCTCCGAGGGACGACGAAATGGTGCTGACGAAGGCACTGGTGGAGCGCGGTTTTTCCTTTCCGCCTTCGGACTTCTTCCTGGAGATTCTGAAGACGTATGGGCTCCAGCCCCACAACATATCTCCGAATAGCGTGCTTGCCATCAGCAACCATGTCACCCTCTGCGAAGGCCATCTCCGGGTAACCCCCGAGCTCTCTCTGTTCCAATTTTTTTTTACTGTCAAGAAGGAGAAGATCCGCCAGACTTCCGAGTTGGCCACCTGCGGATCCATCACCTTCATACTCCGCCCGGGTCGCGTCTACCCCCCCACCGACCGTCACGAATCCGCGAGGTACTGGTCCGGGGGTTTCTTCTACTTGAAGGACATCTCTGACCCCGCGAGCGAGAAGAAGCTTCCGCCTTTCAAGAACTGCCCCGCCACCGAGATTCCGGCATGGTCGCACTGCCCCCACCTTTCCGAATCGCCCCAGCTCACACGCGCCGTCAGGCGGATCTATAAGCTGACGGAAGAGGGGCTGACGGGGAAGGACTTAACCCTTTCCTGGTTCACCAAACGGATCCAACCGCTCCAACAGAGGAACCGCCTGATGTTCCAATACACAGGGCGCGATGACATAATGCGCGCCACAAAAGATAATCTTTCCGCCGACGCCATCGACAAGAGGATCCGGCTCCTCATCAAAATCCCACGTGAACTTCACGTTCACGTGTGCAATAAAGACATTCATATGAATGATTCCGGAACCGCGGTACGTCGTCTCGACTAATCCTTTGCCTCTCTTCGCATCTACTTTTTTGTCTAAGTGTTTAACTTTGCATTAGCTCGAGGCGCTTGAAGAAAGCGAACTCGGAATTCTCCTCCGGGTTCCTTCCACCGGTAACACGGATCCGGATGTCGCATCGGAGGCGGAAGCTCCTGAAGCCCCACGCCCTGCTAAGAGGAAGAAGCCGGCTCCTTCCAGCCCCCACGCGAAACGCCCCCGCGAAGTGCTTAGCACTGCGGCTACCCGGAAAGCGGAGGCGGAGAAGAAGCGCCTCTCACTGATTAATACCAGCAACAAGGGGCAACCTGCCATCCAGCATTTCTTCAAACCTTCCGGGTGAGCTCCTATTTCCGAGATCCAAGTTCTGGTTTCACGCTCAAACTTACTTTTATGTTTTTTCTGAAGCTCCGGAAGCCAGCCCCCCAAGGCCCCAAGGGTCCCAAAGAAGAGAGCCAGGCCATCTCCGGCCTCCTTTCCAATTACTCCCGAGGTTGAAGTTCCGCCTAAAGCTTCATCTGCCAGCAAGCCGGACCCGAAGGACGTGATCGACCTTGATGACCTTCCTGAGGATCCCGCCCACCATGGCGACTCCGCCAAGGGGACCTCCTCACCCGTTCCTCCGCCAGAGCAGCCAAGCTCTGCTTTCGCGGGGCCCACTAGAGAGGATCAGGAGCAAAAAGTTAAGCTCCTCCAAGTTACCAACGCGACTCGAGTCAATCTCCAACCAACTCCGTCCCTCCAAAAACTTACCCTTGCACAACGTCACGCGGAGGTTTCCGCCAGGCTGAACGAGGTGTGGGGAAAACCGGACGAGGAGATGCGAGAGCTCGCAAACCTGGAGGACAGCCTGAAGGATTTTTTCGCCAAGCACAAGGAAGTGCGGCAGGTAATACTAGCCCCCAAGCATTGGGTGATATATTTCCGTGTAACATGTATTAGCCGATGCTTCCCCAGAGTGTACTTTTTGAAATTTTAAATTTTTTTATCCCAAGACTTTGAATTCTTCGCTAGCCCCCAAGATTTTTAATATCCGACTAACTCCTTGCCGCTTCACAGACCACGCGGAAATTGCACGAAGATCTGCGCGTGCACGTGCTAGAGCAAATTACGGAGATCGAGGGGCTGCGCCAGAACGCGGAAAATAGCCAAAAGGCTATCCAGCTGCTTGAGACCCGCCTTCAAGGTACGAGATCCAGGTCTTTACTCTTTGTGCTGATATAACTGCCCAGGATGCATAATATGTGCAACTTTCTGCCTTCAGAAGAAACTGCCAAGCATTCCTCGCTTGATGAGCTATCCGCCAAGGTCAAGGTGCTTGAGGCGGAGAACGAATCCCTCAAAACCTTCATTCAAGAATCCTCCAGTAAGGAGATTGAGGCGAGGAAAGAGCTCTCCGAGAAGCATACCCGCGACCTGGCGGAGCTAAATGAAAAACTGGAGAGGAGCCAAGGCCGCGTGATTTCCGTGATAGCCAAGAACAAAGTTTTAGAAGCGGAGGCGGAGGCCATTGACAAACTTATCTTCCGTAAGTGTCGTTTCCGCGTCCTGCTCCAACCATCTTGCATGCTTTTCTCTAACGGAACTCAACCTCCTTCTTCCACAGCAAGCCTCGGCTTTGAGTGGTCAAAAGAGTCAAACCTGAAGAGGACAGAGGCATACGATGAAGCGCGGATTTCAATCGACGCGTTATTCCAAGCCTGTCGCGGAGTTGCCAAGACTCTGTCTCTGAAGAAAGCCAAAACCACGATCATTGACACGATGACCAAACTTATGCAACAGGTGCCGGATTTCATCAGAGACTGGCAAAAATCTTCAGCACGCGGAGCCGCCTCCCTAGTCCTGGCCACCTGCAAGGCTCACTTCCCCTCACTCAATTTGGCGGATGTTGCACGCGGAGCCCCCAAGGATTCCGATATGGGTGCCCTCCTCGCGGAAACCGAAGGCTACGAGCAGTTGTTTGTCAGGCGAGTGGATCACTCGTTCTGGTATAACAAGCACGATCTGCCCGGAGGGTTTTCCGATGCAGAGGAGGAAGCAGGTGAGCCGGAGTATTATGGGGAAGGATCCGGGTCAAGCGGCGAGCATTCCGGAGGAAACTCTGATGACGACTCCGGAGCCGGATCTGGTGATAGCGACGACGGCTCCACCTACCAGCAATCTGAAGAGGAGGACTCTGAGTAGAGTTCCTGTTTTAAACAATGAAACAAGTTGCATCATTTTGGCCCCGTAGTGGGTTTGTAATAATACTTTAAATTCTTAAGTAGCTAGGAACGAAACGATTATGCATGGGGCGGAAACACCTATCCTGCTATCCGTTAATGTTATGTGCATGTTTCGTTTTTATGTCAGAAAGCAAGTGCTGATTTCGTTGTTTTCCGGCTTGCCCGCTTGACCTTCCGCGAGCCGGAAAACCTTAGCCGGAAACGCTCGCCAGCGGCGACGAAGCCCAATGGCAGTCCGTCAAAAACCGCGGAAACAAGCCCCCAGGCGTAGGTGCCGGAAATCGCTACTAGGAATCCACAAGTTTGCAACAGACAACAATTTAATCAGAAAAATTAAGCTTACGTCCTAAAGGACGATTTTGAAAATCACAACTTTCATACACGCCTAGGCGGAAGAATCCAGCTCTGCGGTTTTAGTCGGAAAGCATACACGATCTAAAAATGAACAATTAAAGGAGGTAAAAGACTCAGAGAGTGAACCATAAGCTTTATTTCATTGATCATGTATAACTATTACAGAGTTTGTAACTCGGAAAATATATGCTAAGTGTAGAAAGGACGTAGCTGTGCGATATTCCAAGGGCGATCTGTTTCATCGTAGATGTCATCCGGATCCTCACGCTTGCGTTTCCGGTGCCAGTTAGCAGGTCTATCCCTCAGCTCGCGGAAATCAACAAGGTAGTACGACCCGTTATGAAGCACTTTGCTAACGACGAAGGGTCCTTCCCATGGAGATTGCAGCTTATGGTCTTTCACCTGTCGAAGGCGGAGGACCAGGTCTCCTGCCATGAAGGAGCGTTTCCGAACTCGACGACTGTGATAACGTCGGAGCTTCTGCTGGTAGATGGCGGAACGCTGGTCAGCTAAGTTCCGAGCTTCCTCGATCAGGTCCACAGATAGCTGTCTGGCCTCGTCAGCTGCTTCTTCATTGTAGGCGGAAACTCGCGGTGAGTCGTGGATGATGTCGGAGGGAAGCATGGCTTCGGATCCGTATACCAGGAAAAAAGGGGTAAACCCTGTTGATCTGTTGGGGGTAGTTCGTAAACTCCACAAGACAGCTTCCAACTCATCGGCCCAAGCTCCTGCTGCTCGTCGCAGCGGTTCTTCAAGGCGTGGTTTAATTCCTGATAATATTAAGCCGTTAGCCCTTTCAACCTGACCATTGGATTGTGGGTGAGCCACAGATGCAAGGTCTAGCCGTATCCCCATCGTTTCACAATAATCCCTCAACTCTCCTTGAGCGAAGTTTGTGCCGTTATCTGTGATTATGCTGTGTGGGATGCCAAATCTCATCACGAGGCTGCAGACGAATTTTAGTGTCGTAGCACCATCGGATTTTCTCACTGGCTTAGCCTCGATCCATTTGCTGAACTTGTCAACAGCGACCAGGAGGTATTCAAAACCGCCAGGAGATGATCTTTTTAACTTACCAACCATATCGAGCCCCCAGACCGCAAATGGCCAGGTGATAGGTATGGTCTTCAGCTCTTGGGCTGGAGCGTTTGGTTGAGTAGCGTAGTACTGACATCCTCGGCAGGTCTTGACTATTTTGTCAGCGTCTTCTTTAGCTGTGAGCCAGTAGAAACCTAACCGAAAAGCTTTTGCAACGAGCGATCTGGGGGCGGCATGATGCCCGCAGTCCCCTGCGTGGATCTCTCTGAGGATTTCAATGCCATCTTGATTGGAGACGCATTTGAGAAATACCCCTGCTGCACTTCGTTTGTAGAGCTGTCCATCAACAATTGTGTAGGATCTTGCTCGTCTGACGATCTGTCTTGCGAGGACCTCATCCTCTGGCAACTTCTGATCAATGAGGTAATCCAGGAAAGGCTGTGTCCAAGCCGGGATGATAGCCATCACTTCCCTAGCCGGAGACACTGCCACTTCTGGGTTTTCCGGGTTAGCGCCCTTCACCGAGGGTATCCGGAGATGCTCCAAGAAAATGCCAGGCGGAATTTGCTTCCTGCCGGATCCGAGCTTGGATAGCATGTCTGCCGCTGTGTTATCGTCTCTCCTGACGTACTTGACTTCGTATCCGAGGAAGCACTTGGCGATCTCATCAACTTCGTCTCTGTAGGCCGCCATGACGGAGTTTCTGGCGTTCCAGGTTCCGGCTACTTGTTGTGCCACCAGGTCGGAATCTCCACAGCATATGATGTGCTTGATCCCAATTTCCTTAGCGATGCGCAGACCGTGTAGTAGAGCCTCATATTCCGCCATGTTGTTTGTAGCTTCGAAGTGGATCTGCAGAACGTACTGCAGTTCTTCTCCGGTGGGGGACTTCAGGGTGACTCCGGCTCCCGAGCCTTGATGCTGCTTGGATCCATCGAAGTGCATGACCCATGTCTCTGGTTCCGGCTCCAGACTTGCATCCGGAGCTTCTGTCCAATCTGCGACGAAATCTGCCAAGACTTGGGATTTGACCGCAGTCCTAGGCTTGTAAGCGATGTCGAAGGCAGATAATTCGATGCCCCATTTAGCCGTACGTCCTGTTGCGTCAGCGTTGTTAAGAATTGTTGACAGCGGAGCCTTGCTCTAGCTGATTCTTGGGTGCTCTTGGAAGTAGTGCCTCAGCTTCCGGCTGCCCAGGAACACTCCATAGGCTAGCTTCTGAAAGTGAGGGTATCTTTGTTTTGACTCCGTCAGCACCTCGCTAATGTAGTAGACAGGTCTTTGGACGTCATATTCATGACCTTCTTCCTTTCGCTCCACCACGATGACGAGGCTGATGACTTTGTTGGTAGCTGCCAGATAAAGGAGCATTGGCTCTGACTCTGCTGGAGCTGCCAAGATAGGTGGGGAGGTGAGTATTTCCTTCAACCCTCGAAGAGCTGCGTCAGCTGCGTCGTCCCAGACGAATTTGTCTGTTTTCTTCAGCAGCTTGTACAGAGGTAGCGCCTTTTCGCCAAGACGGCTAACAAACCTACTGATTGCTGCGACGCAACCAGTTAGTCGTTGCACATCTTTGAGACAAGTTGGCCGTTTGATGCACAGGATTGCCTTGATCTTTTCCGGGTTAACCTCAATGCCTCTGTGAGAGACTATGAAGCCAAGGAGTTTTCCGGCTGGCACGCCAAAAACGCACTTCAGCGGATTCAACATCATCTTGTACCTGCGGAGGTTGTCGAAGGTTTCTGTGAGGTCGCTGATCAGGTCGGATCCTTTCCGGGTCATGACCGCGATGTCATCGACGTAAGCGTGCACGTTCCGGCCAATTTGGTCCTTCAGGCACCGCTGCATCGTTCGCTGGTAGGTGGCACCTGCATTTTTCAAACCGAAAGGCATGGTAACATAGCAGTAAGTGCCAAACGGGGTAATGAATGAAGTCGCCTTTTGGTCGGATTCCTTCATCCGGATCTGATGATACCCGGAATACGCATCAAGAAAACACAGAAGTTCCGCCCCCGCCGTCGAATCAATGACTTGGTCAATGCGCGGCAAGGGGAACGGATCCTTCGGGCAATGCTTGTTCAAGCCAGAGTAGTCGATGCACATTCTTAGTATTTCAGTGTCTTTTTTGGGTACAAGGACGGGATTCGCGACCCAATCGGTGTGGATAACTTCTATTACAAAACCTGCTTCTAGTAACTTTGCTAGTTCCATTCCTATGGCGCGGCGCTTCTTGTCTCCAAAGCGTCGCATAGCTTGCTTCACCGGTTTGGCCCCCGGATTTATGTTGAGGTAGTGCTCGGCGAGTTCCCTAGGTACTCCGGACATGTCAGAGGGTTGCCATGCGAAGATATCCATGTTAGCGCGGAGGAACTCGACGAGCGCGTCTTCCTATTTGGGGTCCATGTTGGCTCCGACCGAAACCTGCTTGGAAGAGTCGCCTGGGATGAGGTCGTGCTTCTTGGTTTCTATCGCGGCCTTGAAGGAGGTTTTCTGCTCGGAGATCTGCTTCTTGGTGGTCTGCATCTCAGTCGGATCCACCGCGGCTCACCGTAGCCTTTCGGCTCTTCTCCAGGATATCACAGAGACTCTGCGAAGGCGGCTTCGCCTAACTCGCACTCATGAGCCTTTTTGTAGTCTCCGGATACGGTAATCATACCTTTAGGACCCGGAATCTTGAGCTTGTTGTAGATGTAGCACGCTCTTGCGTGGAACTTGTGGTAGGTGGGCCTGCCGAAGATGACGTGGTAGGAGCTCTTGAAGGGCACAACTTCAAACGTGATCTTCTCTTGGCGGAAGTTATGAACATCGCCAAAAGCCACGGGAAGTGTTATGCTGCCGAGGGAATTCGCCTTCTTACCCGGAACCACGCCATGAAACTCAGTGTTGCTGTGTTTGAGCTGTTCCTTGGTGAGGTTCATCCGCTCTAGAGTCTCAGGGTACATGATGTTCAGACTGGCCCCACCATCCATGAGGCACTTGGAGAAGTCATACCCGTCAAAGCGGTGACTAACAAACAAGGCGGAGCTTTCTTTTGGCACATCGGCAGGGTGCTCCTCCTGTCAAATGTGCACGGGACTTCCGACCACGACATCTGCGGCACGGCCGAAGCTGGCGTTCAGGATCCGGGTAGCTGACTTGGTAGCGCGGACTGTTGGGGTTCCGAGGAAAGTGTGGTAAGCCCCCACGCTCTTTTTATCGAATGGGTTGGATTTTCCTGCGGATCCTGCCTTGGGGTCCGGCGAGTTATCATCCTCATCCATCGCCTCGGAACTATCATCTTCTTTGTCCTTGTTCTTTCCCTTGCCACCTTTGCCGCGTGGGCGGTGCTTCCGGGCGCGCTTGTATCCTGCCTCCGGGTCGTTCTTTAGATCATTGACCCACTTGCAGTTGCGGTTGGTGTGAGTGGACTTCCCTGTAGCCGGATCCAGATGGGCCAGGCAGGGCATGTCTCTGTATTCCTCATAGGTTTGCGGGGCGCGGGATCCGCCAGCTGTGACCTCGGAGGTATGCTGCTGACCCCTGCCGGCTCCGCCTCCCCGTCCGCGTCCTCTGCCGCCTCCTGAACCTCCGCGTTGAAACGCCATGGCGATCATCTCGGATCCGCCACTCTTCTGGTCATCAGGGTTCTTGCGCTTATGGCTGCTGCTGCTACCGTTGTCACGGTTCTTCTTTTGCTGATGCAGGGGGATTGCTGTGGCTGCGAGATCACCGCCTGCGTCATCATCGGCGGCAGTGTGATCGCTGGCGATGGTGATCATGTCGTCCAACGTCAGTTTATTTGCATTGACCAAGCAAGTTAGCTTGTGTCGCAGCAATCCTCCTCGCTGTAAGCCCCCAATGAAGGCGTGCATTGCTGTGCGGTTGTCAACGTTCTCGCACTCGTTTCTGCATGCCAACCATCGGGTGAGGAAATTCCTCGATGTTTCGCCCTTCTTCTGGATACATGCACACGGGTCGCTTGTTGTGGCAGGTCTCTTGTATGTGCCCCTGAAGTGTTTCTCGAAAGCGTTCTTCAGGTCAAACCAGCAAAAGATGGAATTTTTCTCGAGGTCGCTGAGCCAGATCCGGGCTGGACCTACAAGGTACAACTGAAGCATGCGGCAGGCGATGTTAGGGGTTCCTCCGGCAAAGGTTACAGCATTATAGTAATCCTCAATCCAGGTATCCGGCCTTTCGGTGCCATCATAATGCTTCAGGTTTCCGGGTAGCTTGAGGTTCATCCTTGGCTTTGGTTCCTCTCGAATCATCCTGCCAAAGCACTTCGGACCAATGTAGTCGGTTCTGTATTCGTTGAGGCGATCCCGTGCGTCGCGTGAGCCGTGGCGAGGAGACTTTGAGCGAGAACGAGATCTTCGACCGTTGCCTCCGCCTCCACCTCCGCCGCCACCGCTAGGTGGTGGTGAGGGAGACCTGCGAGGTGGGCGGTTCGATTTCTTGCTTCCACCTTCTGACTCTCCTCGGCCTTCCTGGTGCTGGCTCCGGCTTCTGTGGCTGCCTTCGCCGTGGCGCTGGCTGCCCTGGTCATTCCGGCGAGGCTCCGGGTCGCGGCTCCGGCGAGGCTCTGGGTCCCGCTCCTCATTCCGACTCCTCCTGGGCTCGGTCTCATGAACATTGTTCTGGTTCCGGCGAGGTTCCGGCGAGCGCTCCCTGTTTCTGTTTCTTGGCAGCACGTTGTCGCGGATAACAATCCCACCATGCCCTGGGGGCCTGGTGTTTCCGGCTGGACTACGGCGGCGAGGGGGTCGCGGGTAACCGTTGAGCGGAGGAGAGGGGTTGCGGTACTTTCCCTTTCTTGGATCTGACGGTGGCGTCTTTGATGGTACGGGGATCGGATTTGGGTGTTCCCTGGCTTTCCTTCTGCGCTCCGAGGATCCGGTGTGTGATTCATCATCGGGTCGCCGATCAGCGCGGGCGTCCTTCTGCGCGGTAGATATACAGTTATCCGGATTGGATTCCAACCTGCGCGAAGTATCCGCCTTGCTTTGCTGCTGCATTGCTGAAGCGACGAGTGTGCGAAGATAGTTGATATCAACCTCTTCGTCCTTCTTCTTCAATAGTTCCACAGCTTTTAGCATGTTGTCCTTTGGGGTTTCCAGCGGCCGGTGCTCGGCGGGCGTGGCGAAGTTGATCGTGCGAGGCGGGATTGCTTCTCTAACAATTCGATCGGCCTCCGCCTGCGCATAGGTCATCTTTACTTCCCACTCTTTCGCCATGCCCTTGACCTGCTCGAGTGTAGCAGCAATTTCGCGATCCTGTCTGTCGAAAGTTTCCGCCAGACCTGCAGCTTGTTCCCTTTCTTCCCTTAATGCGGCTTCGGTATCAGCGAGCTTCTTGGCTGTGGCCAGCATTTCCTGTCTGGTAGCCTCTAGAGCCTCCAGATCTGCGGCGTCGCCCGGGGTTATAGGTTTGTTAAGAACTGCTCGCGCCACCATCTCCTCAGCTGACAGGATTTCCTCCGAGGAAGAATCCCTGTGGGGTCGCACCCGAGACATTGGAGATCCTTGGTGGGATGGTTGAGGGTCAGATTGGCTGGTTGGTTCTTCAGATCCAGTTTGTCCCTGCGCTGCTATCGTTGCGAGAACCTGCTTAGGCTGGGCAGAGTCGACTTCAGGCTGATCACCGAGGCCGTACTCCCCTAGCTTGCGGTAAAACTCGTCAGTATCCATGGAGGGGGTTGATGTCTACGTTCCCCCTCCTTTCCTGTAGACAGTGTTGGGCCTCCAAGAGCAGAGGTTTGTAGAACAGCAGCAAGTTTTCCCTTAAGTGGATCACCCAAGGTTTATCGAACTCAGGGAGGAAGAGGTCAAAGATATCCCTCTCATGCAACCCTGCAACCACAAAGCAAGAAGTCTCTTGTGTCCCCAACACACCTAATAGGTGCACTAGTTCGGCGAAGAGATAGTGAAATACAGGTGGTATGAATATATATGAGCAGTAGCAACGGTGCCAGAAAATAGATTGCTGGTGTGTAGTTGATGGTGGTAGTATTGCAGCAGTAGTAATGCGGTAAAACAGTAAACAAGCAGCGATAGCAGTATTTAGGAACAAGGCCTAGGGATTACACTTTCACTAGTGGACACTCTCAACATTGATCACATAACAGAACAGATAAATGCATACTCTACACTTTTGTTGGATGATGAACACATTGCGTAGGATTACACGAACCCTCAATGCCGGAGTTAACAAGCTCCACAATAATGCTCATATTTAAGTAACCTTATAGTGTAAGATAGATCAACAGACTAAACCAAGTACTAACATAGCATGCACACTGTCACCTTCATGCATATGTAGGAGGAATAGATCACATCAATATTATCATAGCAATAGTTAACTTCGCAATCTACAAGAGATCATGATCATAGCATAAACCAAGTACTAACACGGTGCACACACTGTCACCTTTACACACGTGCAGGAGGAATAGAACTACTTTAATAACTTTGCTAGAGTAGCACATAGATAAATTGTGATACAAACTCATATGAATCTCAATCATGTAAAGCAGCTCATGAGATTATTGTATTGAGGTACATGGGAGAGAGATGAACCACATAGCTACAGCGGAGCCCTCAGCCTCGGAGGTGGATTACTCCCTCCTCATCATGGAAGCAGCGATGGCGGTGAAGATGGCGGTGAAGACGGCGGTGGAGATGGCTCCGGGGGCAATTCCCTGTCCCGGCAGGGTGCCGGAACAGAGAGTTCTGTCCCCCGAATTGGAGTTTCGCGATGGCGGCGGCGCCCCTGGAGTCTTTCTGGAGTTTCGTCAATTGGTGCTGCGTTTTTAGGTCGAAAGGGCTTTTATAGGCGAAGAGGCGGCGCAGGGGGCACTGGGGCGTCACACCCTAGGCGGCGCGGCCTAGGCCTGGCCGCGCCGCCATGTGGTGTGGTGGCCCCCTGGCCCCTCTCCGACTCTTCTTCGGTGTTCGGACGCTTAGGGAAAAATAGGAGGTTTGGCGTTGATTTCGTCCAATTCCGAGAATATTGCCCGAACAGCCTTTACGGAACCAAAAACAGCAGAAAACGAGGCTGGCACTGTGGCATCTTGTTAATAGGTTAGTTCCGGAAAATGCATGAAAATGATATAAAGTGTGAACAAAACATGTTGGTATTGTCATAAAACAAGCATGGAACATCGGAAATTATAGATACGTTGGAGACGTATCAGCATCCCCAAGCTTAGTTCCTACTCGTCCTCGAGTAGGTAAACGATAAAAGATAATTTCTGAGGTGACATGCTACCAACATAATCTTAATCATACCATTGTAAAGCATATGAGATGAATGCAGCGATTCGAAACAATGTAAATGCAATGAGTAAACAAGTGAATCATATAGCAAAGACTTTTCATGAATAGTACTTTCGAGACAAGCATCAATAAGTCTTGCATAAGAGTTACTCATAAAGCAATAAATTCATAGTAGAGACATTGAAGCAACACAATGGAAGATTAAGTTTCAGCGGTTGCTTTCAACTTGTAACATGTATATCTCATGGATAGTTGTCAATGCAAAGCAATATAACAAATGCAATAAGCAAGTATATAAGAATCAATGCACAGTTCACACAAATGTTTGCTTCTTGAGGTGGAGAAAGATAGGTGAAGCTGACTCAACAATAAAAGTAAAAGAATGGTCCTTCAAAGAGGAAAGCATCGATTGCTATATTTGTGCTAGAGCTTTTATTTTGAAAACATGAAACAATTTTGTCAACGGTAGTAATAAAGCATATGTATCATGTAAATTATATCTTACAAGTTGCAAGCCTCATGCATAGTATACTAATAGTGCCCGCACCTTGTCCTAATTAGCTTGGACTACCGGATCATCACAATGCACATGTTTTAACCAAGTGTCACAAAGGGGTACCTCTATGCCGCCTGTACAAAGGTCTAAGGAGAAAGCTCGCATTGGATTTCTCGCTATTGATTATTCTCAACTTAGACATCCATACCGGGACAACATAGACAACGAGATAATGGACTCCTCTTTTATGCATAAGCATGTAACAACAATTAATAATTTTCTCATATGAGATTGAGGATATATGTCCAAAACTGAAACTTCCACCATGGATCATGGCTTTAGTTAGCGGCCCAATGTTCTTCTCTAACAATATGCATGCTTAACCATAGGGTGGTAAATCTCTCTTACTTCAGACAAGACGGACATGCATAGCAACTCACATGAAATTCAACAATGAATAGTTGATGGCGTCCCCAGTGAACATGGTTATCGCACAACAAGCAACTTAATAAGAGATAAAGTGCATAATTACATATTCAATACCACAATAGTTTTTAAGCTATTTGTCCCATGAGCTATATATTGCAAAGGTGAATGATGGAATTTTAAAGGTAGCACTCAAGCAATTTACTTTGGAATGGCGGAAAATACCATGTAGTAGGTAGGTATGGTGGACACAAATGGCATAGTGTTGTTTGGCTCAAGGATTTGGATGCATGAGAAGTATTCCCTCTCGATACAAGGTTTAGGCTAGCATGGCTTATTTGAAACAAACACAAGGATGAACCGGTGCAGCAAAACTCACATAAAAGACATATTGAAAACATTATAAGACTCTACACCGTCTTCCTTGTTGTTCAAACTCAATACTAGAAATTATCTAGACCTTAGAGAAACCAAATATGCAAACCAAATTTTAGCATGCTCTATGTATTTCTTCATTAATGGGTGCAAAGCATATGATGCAAGAGCTTAATCATGAGCACAACAATTGCCAAGTATCACATTACCCAAGACATTAATAGCAATTACTACATGTATCATTTTCCAATTCCAACCATATAACAATTTAACGAAGAAGAAAACTTCGCCATGAATATTATGAGCTAAGAACACATGTGTTCATACGAACCAGCGGAGCGTGTCTCTCTCCCACACAAGCATTTATTCAAACAAAAACAAAAACAAGAAACATACTGACGCTCCAAGAAAAGCACATAAGATGTGATGGAATAAAAATATAGTTTCAGGGGAGGAACCTGATAATGTTGTCGATGAAGAAGGGGATGCCTTGGGCATCCCCAAGCTTAGACGCTTGAGTCTTCTTGATATATGCAGGGGTGAACCACCGGGGCATCCCCAAGCTTAGAGCTTTCACTCTCCTTGATCATGTTGCATCATACTCCTCTCTTGATCCTTGAAAACTTCCTCCACACCAAACTCGAAACAACTCATTAGAGGGTTAGTGCACAATATAAATTGACATATTCAGAGGTGACACAATCATTCTTAACACTTCTGGACATTGCATAATGCTACTGGACATTAGTGGATCAAAGAAATTCATCCAACATAGCAAAAGAGGCAATGCGAAATAAAAGGCAGAATCTGTCAAAACAGAACAGTTCGTATTGACGAATTTTAAAATGGCACCAGACTTGCTCAAATGAAAATGCCCAAATTGAATGAAAGTTGCGTACATATCTGAGGATCATGCACGTAAATTGGCTTAATTTTCTGAGCTACCTACAGGGAGGTGGACCCAGATTCGTGACAGCAAAGAAATCTGGAACTGTGCAGTAATCCAAATCTAGTACTTACTTTCCTATCAACGGCTTAACTTGGCACAACAAAACACAAAACTAAGATAAGGAGAGGTTGCTACAGTAGTAAACAACTTCCAAGACACAAAATAAAAACAAAGTACTGTAGTAAAATAAACACATGGGTTATCTCCCAAGAAGTTCTTTCTTTATAGCCATTAAGATGGGCTCAGCAGTTTTAATGATGCACTCGCAAGAAATAGTATTTGGAGCAAAAGAGAGCATCAAGAAGCAAATCCAAAACACATTTAAGTCTAACATGCTTCCTATGCAAAGGAATCTTGTAAATAAACAAGTTCATGAAGAGCAAAGTAACAAGCATAGGAAGATAAAACAAGTGTAGCTTCAAAAATTTCAGCACATAGAGAGGCATTTTAGTAACATGAAAATTTCTACAACCATATTTTCCTCTCTCATAATAACTTTCAGTAGCATCATGAGCAAACTCAACAATATAACTATCACATAAAGCATTCTTATCATGAGTCTCATGCATAAAATTATTACTCTCCACATAGGCATAATCAATTTTATTAGTTGTAGTGGGAGCAAATTCAACAAAGTAGCTATCATTATTATTCTCATCAAGTGTAGGAGGCATAGTATAATCACAACAAAATTTACTCTCCATAGTAGGTGGCACCAAAAGACCACTATCATTATAATCATCATAAATAGGAGGCAAAGTATCGTCAAAGTAAATTTTCTCCTCAATGCTTGGGGGACTAAAAAGATCATGCTCATCAAAACCAGCTTCCCCAAGCTTAGAATTTTCCATATCATTAGCAACAATGGTATTCAAAGTGTTCATACTAACATGTTCCATGGGTTTTTTAATTTTCGCATTAAACCATTCATGTCTTGACTCAGGAAATAGAATAAAAAGCTCACAGATGTTTTCCATTATGCCTTACTAGTGTAAACAAGAAACAAAAAGTTGCAATTGCAGGATCTAAAGGAAATAGCTTTGAGTACTTACGACGACGGAAAATAGCTTGGTAGCCGAGGTCCGGAGTGTGAGTACCTTTTACCTTTCCTCCCCGGCAACGGCGCCAGAAAAGTGCTTGATGTCTACGTTCCCCCTCCTTTCCTGTAGACAGTGTTGGGCCTCCAAGAGCAGAGGTTTGTAGAACAGCAGCAAGTTTTTCCCTTAAGTGGATCACCCAAGGTTTATCGAACTCAGGGAGGAAGAGGTCAAAGATATCCCTCTCATGCAACCCTGCAACCACAAAGCAAGAAGTCTCTTGTGTCCCCAACACACCTAATAGGTGCACTAGTTCGGCGAAGAGATAGTGAAATACAGGTGGTATGAATATATATGAGCAGTAGCAACGGTGCCAGAAAATAGCTTGCTGGTGTGTAGTTGATGGTGGTAGTATTGCAGCAGTAGTAATGCGGTAAAACAGTAAACAAGCAGCGATAGCAGTATTTAGGAACAAGGCCTAGGGATTACACTTTCACTAGTGGACACTCTCAACATTGATCACATAACAGAACAGATAAATGCATACTCTACACTTTTGTTGGATGATGAACACATTGCGTAGGATTACACGAACCCTCAATGCCGGAGTTAACAAGCTCCACAATAATGCTCATATTTAAGTAACCTTATAGTGTAAGATAGATCAACAGACTAAACCAAGTACTAACATAGCATGCACACTGTCACCTTCATGCATATGTAGGAGGAATAGATCACATCAATATTATCATAGCAATAGTTAACTTCGCAATCTACAAGAGATCATGATCATAGCATAAACCAAGTACTAACACGGTGCACACACTGTCACCTTTACACACGTGCAGGAGGAATAGAACTACTTTAATAACTTTGCTAGAGTAGCACATAGATAAATTGTGATACAAACTCATATGAATCTCAATCATGTAAAGCAGCTCATGAGATTATTGTATTGAGGTACATGGGAGAGAGATGAACCACATAGCTACAGCGGAGCCCTCAGCCTCGGAGGTGGATTACTCCCTCCTCATCATGGAAGCAGCGATGGCGGTGAAGATGGCGGTGAAGACGGCGGTGGAGATGGCTCCGGGGGCAATTCCCTGTCCCGGCAGGGTGCCGGAACAGAGAGTTCTGTCCCCCGAATTGGAGTTTCGCGATGGCGGCGGCGCCCCTGGAGTCTTTCTGGAGTTTCGTCAATTGGTACTGCGTTTTTAGGTCGAAAGGGCTTTTATAGGCGAAGAGGCGGCGCAGGGGGGCACCTGGGGGCGCCACACCCTAGGCCGGCGCGGCCTAGGCCTGGCCCGCGCCGCCATGTGGTGTGGTGGCCCCCTGGCCCCTCTCCGACTCTTCTTCGGTGTTCTGGACGCTTCCGGGAAAAATAGGAGGTTTGGCGTTGATTTCGTCCAATTCCGAGAATATTGCCCGAACAGCCTTTCTGGAACCAAAAACAGCAAGAAAACAGGAACGGCCTTTGTGGCATCTTGTTAATAGGTTAGTTCCGGAAAATGCATGAAAATGATATAAAGTGTGAACAAAACATGTTGGTATTGTCATAAAACAAGCATGGAACATCGGAAATTATAGATACGTTGGAGACGTATCAGGGGTATCTCCGGAAATTGGGCTCAGATTGCCCAAAATCGACTCTTCAACCGTAGTTCCGCTTTCTCCGACAGGCTCAGCCTGATCCGGATCCGCGTCGTTTTCCGGTGCTTCTACCTGCTCAGGACCAGCTCCGTCTTCTTGAGGGGCGGTTCCGGCGGTATGGGCCAAGAAGTGTACGAAGTGGCACCTCTGCTTTTCTAACACAGGAGACCTGGTGGATGCACGTGGTCTTTCACCGTTTTTTCCTGCTCAGGGGCGGATTGGGTGGGCTTTGAAATTTCCAGATCCGAGGCGGAATCTTCCTTGGGAAGCTCCTGCATCTCAGATCGGATCTTCGCGACAGCGTCCAGCTCTGCGGTGGTCGCGTCTGCGTTACTTACCAGTGGGTTTCCGTCGGAATCGACGGTTTCCCCGATGAAGATGTGTATGCCGCCAATTGGGACGATGGAGAGCTTGACGGGGTTTGCCTTAGCCGGAATCCAACACTCATCCGGAGGGACGATCGGCAGATTTCCGGCGTAGAGGACGCGCCCCACAGCGATGGTGTCGTCTTAGCTTCCCATGGCGGAACCCTCCCGGTTCCGGCCTCCAGACGCCACAGGCCCCACGGTGGGCGCCAACTGTCGTTGCCTAATCGACGGTACCCCGGAGGAGGGATCCTCTCGAGGGGGAGAAGAAGTAGGGGCCATAGGGCGGAGTGCACACGGGACGGTGGTACGCGATTTACCCAGCTTCGGAACACCTGCACGATGACAGGGCCTACTGCTGCTTGTCTGGTATTATTTGGGCGCTTTCGCGTTGTTACAATGAGTTGTTGTTCTGCCTCTAGGGCTCCCAGGATCCGGCTTATAAAGGCGCACGGATCTAGGGTTTACATGGAGAGTCCTAGCCGGATTACAGACAGCTTAGCTACGGTACAATATCTTGCCGTGCACGTCACGGATCCGCTTTCCATATACGTCGTACTGGATCCGGGTTCCTCATGGGCCTCTATGGATCCGGGTTACTCCTGATGTCGGTACGGATCCGGCTTACTGATCCTGGGCCGGACTTCTTCCTTCATGATCAACAGCAACTGGGCCGCCCGATGGGCCACATGCCTCATCACCATCTGTGGGCCACCCGGGCTTGCCGGATCTAGGCACTGTCGATGGTACACCCATGAAGTATACCCACAACAATTAGTGCTGATTTTAGAATTTGTGAGGTTAGTTTAGCTTATGCACGTTTGATTTGTGCAATTGCTTTACTAGAGGGTTGGATGTGCATCTAGATGCGAAAGATAGAGCTAGAGACAACAATTTCAAAAGATTCATTGTAATTTTTGCCTTGATTTGAGGTTTTTGTTAACCAATTAATAAAGCTTGATGATTTAATTAAAACAACCTCCGATCGAAGCATTTTCAAGCATTTCCTTGTCTTCTCAACCCTGCCAAAAGGCACCCTGCATGATGGTGAACAGCAAAAAAAAAAACACTGAAATGGGTACCTTGTCATGCAGAATTTGTACCTCCTATACTCGTCCTCGTCCACTCGATAATTAAGCCGTCACTGCTTGATACATAGAACATGCACGTGTTCCTATTTTAGCGTTGGACCGAGGTCACTGGAACTTCAGCCTGGGCTAAAATGGCACCTGCAACGCCGGGCCTAAAGTACCCAGTGCAGCGCTATTCTGGAGAAGTGATGTTAATCTTACGGCAGGGCTGAAGTCAAGGTATCATATAGATGCCACAATAATCCAACCAGATGGTTTTAAATGGAGGTTCACTGGTATCTACGGGGATCCTAAAACTGAAAAAAGAGAAAATACGTGGAAATTACTCAGGAACATTAAGCACCATAGTAAGCTTCCTTGGATGTGTGCAGGAGACTTCAATGAGATACTCTTTGATTTTGAAAAAGAAGGTGGGGCTATGAGACCACAAAGTCAGATGGATAAATTCAGGGATACTTTAGCGGACTGTAATCTTCATGATTTGGGCTTTGTGGGTGATCCGTTTACATGGAGGAATAATAGCTGTACTAGTCAAGGCTATATAAAGGAGAGGCTAGATAGAGCAGTTGCAACAAAAGAATGGTATCAGCACTTCTCTGATTATAAGGTGGTAAATGGAGATCCGGGGCACTCTGATCATCGGCCAATTATAATCCATCTGCTAGGTACCTATGTACAACGTCCTGCTAAGTGGGATCCAGGTCCATTCCGTTTTGAAGCAAGGTGGCTTGAAGAAGAGAGCTGTGATGAAGTGGTACATGAAGCCTGGCGAAATTCTGAAGTAAATGGGGAAAAAACGATTGCACAAAGGCTTAATTCAGTGGCTGAAGGATTAAGGAGCTGGAGCAAAGAGTCAATAGGAGATCTGGAAAGAAGTATTTTCAGTCTAAAAAAGAAGCTGGAAATTTGCAGAAGGAGTCCTATATCCCAAAGTCAAATAAACAGAGAACAGATTCTGAAGTACAAGTTGCAGAAATTAGAAACAAAAAGAGATCTACATTGGAAACAAAGGGCTCATGTTAATTGGCTCCAAAGAGGTGATAAAAATACTAAATTCTTTCACTCTTTTGCTTCCCATAGAAAGAAGAATAATAGTATCAAAAAACTAATTAAAGAAAATGGTGAAGTGGTGGAAAAAGATGAAGAATTGAAGGAAGTGGTTACCCAATACTATAATAAGCTGTTTACTTCTACTGCAGGAAAAAAGTTGGAAGAAACCATTCAGCAAGTATCTCATCGAGTTACTCCAGCCATGAATGATATGCTCCTACAGGAATTTACAAGAGAAGAGATAAGAGAAGCTTTATATATGATGGGGGATCTCAAGGCTCCAGGGCCTGATGGTATGCCACCTATTTTCTATAAAAGATATTGGGATCTAATTGGTAGTCAAGTGGAGGAAGAGGTACTCCAAGTGCTTAATGGTGAAAATATACCTTTGGGATGGAATGACACTTGGGTTGCTCTAATACCAAAGGTAAAAAATCCTCAATCCATGAAAGATTTACGGCCTATTAGTTTATGCAATGTTGTTTATAAACTAGTTTCAAAGGTTTTAGCTAATAGGCTAAAGATCATTCTAGAAGATATTATAGCTCCCAACCAGAGCGCCTTTGTGCCAGGCAGACTCATAACTGATAATGTTCTCCTTGCTCATGAGGTAAATCATTTTTTGCATAATAAAAGAAAAGGTCAGGTGGGCTATGCAGCTGTCAAACTTGATATGAGTAAAGCTTATGACAGAGTAGAATGGGTTTTCCTTGAGAAAATCATGAGGAAAATGGGCTTCCATGATAAGTGGATTCAGTTGGTGCTGAAATGCTGCTCCACTGTTAAATATAAATTCAAGATAAATGGGGCACTTACGGAAGAAATTATTCCTGGTAGAGGCCTTAGACAAGGAGACCCTATTTCTCCTTACCTCTTTTTGATTTGTGCTGAAGCCTTTTCGAGTATGCTTAATGTAGCAGAGAAGGATGGGAAATTAGAAGGAATTAAAATTTGCCAACAAGCTCCGAGTTTTAATCACCTACTGTTTGCAGATGACTCCTTAATTCTTCTAAAAGTGACAGAAGAAAATGCTATTCATCTGCAAAATATTCTAAATTTGTATGAGGAAAGCTCGGGACAGACCATTAATATTGACAAATCATCCATTGTATTTACAAAGAATACAAAGGATTCTGATAAAAAGAAAATGATGCATACCCTGAAAATTACAAGTGAGGGCAGGAGTAGCAAATACTTAGGCATGCCGGCCTTTATAGGAAAGTCTAAGAAAAAAGCGTTCAGCTATATAAAAGATAGAATTTGGGGCAAGTTACAAGGTTGGAAGGAGAAACTTTTATCTAAGGCAGGTAAAGATATTTTAATTAAAGCTTGTGCCCAAGCAATTCCAGTCTATGTTATGACGTGTTTTGATATAACTAAAAGTCTTTGTGAGGAAATCAATAGTGCGATTAGCAGATTCTGGTGGGCGCAGCAAGAAAAAGATAACAAAATTCATTGGCTTGCCTGGGATAGGCTCACTAGAACCAAAAGAGAAGGAGGATTAGGATATAAGGATTTATATGCCTTCAATCTAGCTATGTTAGCAAAACAGGGATGGCGGCTACTCACAAAACCTGAATCTTTATGTGCTAGAGTTTTGAAAGCTAGATATTATCCTAACTTTTCGGTCCTGCAGGCTGAATGTCAAAATGGGATTTCCTATGCTTGGAGAAGTGTTTTAAAAGGCATCGAATTATTAAAACGGGGAATAATTAAGAGAGTTGGTGATGGGAAGACTATAAATATTTGGCAAGATCCTTGGTTGCCTAGACTTTGGAGTAGGAAACCAATAACAAGGAAAAAGAATAACATCATTACTAAAGTTAGTGAACTAATTAATCCAGTTACAGGCTCCTGGGATAGTCAATTAGTGAGAGAAATCTTTTTGTCACAGGATGCTAGTTTAATTTTATCCATCCCTCTTGTTGATGATATGCAAGATCATTGGGCTTGGCACTTTGAGGAGAATGGCCAGTTTTCTGTGAAGTCTGCTTATAGACTAAAGAGAAAGCTGGAGGATATAGATAGAAATGGACAGACTGAATGTCAAGATCCAGCTGAAGGTTTTAATTGGCTCCAAATTTGGAAACTGGAATGTTCACTTAAAGTTAAAATGCTAATCTGGAGAATTGCTCATGATAGTCTACCACACAGAGTCAATTTAGAAAGGAGAGGGATAGAATTAGATCCCATCTGTCCAGTTTGCAACAGATTGAATGAGGATGGAGCTCATCTTTTTCTGAAATGCAAAAAAATAAAAAGAAATTGGACTGATCTTCAGATAGATAATGTTAGAGACAAACTGTTAAGATGCTATGATGCCCAGGACTTTGTCAATCAAATTCTCAGGCTAGAAAGAGAAGATAAACTAAAAACTATTAGTTTAATTTGGTGGATTTGGCAGGCTAGGAATAAGATGGTTGCAGGTGAAAATAAAAATTTACATGGCTCCATTTCTTTCCTGGCCATGAAAATGGCTGATGAGTTTAAACAGTTTTTTTCAAAGGAGAAACAAATCAAAAAACAGAGTCCTCAATCGTGGCTTCCTCCAGATGATCATGTTTTAAAAATCAATATAGATGGAAGTTATGTAGCGGAAAGATGTAATGGTGGATGGGGTTTTATCATTCGGAATTCTGATGGTCAGTTTATGGGTGCAGGTGCAGGCCAAATTTCACATGCCTTTGATGCACTTCAAACTGAAGCCATTGCCTGTCTTGCCAGCCTTCAAAATGCTCAGAGATGGGGTATGGCGAGAGTTCAAGTTGAGACTGATTCCCAGTTGCTTGCCCAGGCGATAAATGGGAAAAATCAAGATATGGCGGTAAATGGGACCTTATTCAGAGAAATTAAGTTCTTTGCTAGCTTAAATTTTAGTACTTTTGAGGTCAAGTATTGTCATAGAGGTTGTAATAAAGTAGCTCATGCTTTAGCAAACTTTGGTGCAAACTTAGATCAAAATATTACTGTAAGTTGGTTTCTGGAAGCACCAGACTTTGTAAATATTCTTCTAGCCAGTGACTTTGCTGTGCTAGACAAGTAATGAAGTTTCTGTTTCTAGTTCAAAAAAAAAAAAAAAAAAAAAAGTTGAGCCCCTTGTCGACCTCCAGGCCGGTGAAGACGGCGAATCGCTTCCCGTCATGGCGGTAAAACCTGGCGGTGCAGAACCTGCCGGAGCCGATGTGCGCAAGGTGGTGGGAATGCCTGTCCACGGGCGACACCGCAAAGTCCGGCTCAAAGCCACGGTGCTCCTGCTGGGGCGCCTCCTCTTCCCAGACGGTATCCGGCGCCGTCCCCTCGAGGTCCGAGGCGCAGAGCAGCTGGTTCCGCTCGCTGGACACGAAGCGGAAGCCGAACAAGCGGTCGCGGTTGGGGACGTGCTCGGCGCGGCCGAGCAGCGGGATCTCGCTGCTGCGGGCGTGCTTCCACTCGCGGGTCGTCGTGTCGAAGCTGTGGACGCTACTGTAGCCAACGCCGTGGCGGGACATCCAGATGGTGTCGCCGACCACTGCCCAGGAGGAGATCCTGCTGCCTCCGCGGGAGGAGAAGGCCCCGTAGTCAGTGTTCTCCACGTAAGGAGGCGGCGGCAGCGGGTGCCAGTGCCACCCCGGCTTAGAGGCGGCGCCGTCGGGGGCGTCGCCGTGGATCAGGGCCTTGAAGCTGCTGCTGTCCGGCTGGTCGGGCTCGGTAGCGCGGGGCAGGCCTCGATGAGGTAGAGGGCGTCGCCGGCGGCGATGGGGATGGGGCACCGCATGGCGCGGCCGGTGAGCCTGGGCATGGCGTGCAGCTTGTTCTCGCAGGCGTCGTACATCATAACGGTGCCGTCCTGGTCCGCGCTCACGATCTTGTCCGCGCTGCCGCCCAGGGGCATGAACCTCATTGTCATCATCCTCCCGGAGCTGGGAACCACGAAGGACAGGGCGGGCGCGGGCAGCTCGGCGAGTTCCATCGCCGCCGCCGGCGCTGGGTTCACGTTCTGCTTCTTCGGATGGAAGAAGGTCGCCGCCTTGATGCGGCGCAGCGAGAAGGATCCCGTCTTGTGGCTGCCCAGAACTAGATTCAGATACTGGCGCTTCATCGTCCGTCGACGCTGACTCGCTGATCGATCTCGTGTGGAGGATGAAACGAAGGAGAGTTCTCGGCGGCGCCGGCAGCGGCAGTGGCGCGGTGAGATTTATTAGGTCAGGATCTGGCTACACCCGTACGTGCTGCCGTCCGTCCATCATGCCCTGAACCGAAGGAAGGAACCCTGTGCAGTTCACGTACACCCCCTTCGTGGATCGGCGACTTATAGTTGCATGCATCTGGTTGATGGGCTTTCATTCGCAAAGTCACAGGTTTCAGGTATGTGGTCTGGTGCACTGCCACAAACTTTCTACGTATATTTTCTTCATCGTAGTAGCCGGCCGACTAATTCGTAGAAGGCCGATAAACGATAACAAATCCCAGTATCCATCCTGACTTCCAGATTTTTGTTTTCTACGCCCAAAAAAGAAAAAAGAAATGGCGGACGGACGTGATTCACACAAAACCATGAAAAGGAAATAGCACGAAGCATTTGCACGTCACAGTTTTTTTAGCAAGCAGCATGACCTTGTTGTGAGCTTTATTGATTGCCAACAATGATTACATAGTTTACAAGTTCTCACACGCTGTTCGTTCTCCGGGATGGTTTGGTTTGAGGTGCTGTCGTGGATTCGATCCACTTCAGGCCCTCCCACGGCTGAGGGCGACTTCGCAGAGTGGTGGTCGCTGGTGGTGCGGACCGTCCCTCGCCAGTTGCGCAAAGGCACTTCGTCGATTATCATGGTTACGGCATGGTGGATATGGAAGCATCGAAACGCGGTGGTCTTTGACAACGCGCGGCCTTCGGTGACAACCCTGTTCAGCGACATCGTGGCGGAGGCGCGACAATGGGCGGACGCGGGAGCCCGGGGTGTCCGCCTTCTGCTCCCCTAGACTAGGTTATTCCTTTCTTGGGTCGAGTTGTACGGCGTGGTGTTCGTCCGGCCTCGGACTTGTACATATAACCTTCTTTTCTATCAATGCATCGAAACGCAAGTCTTTTGCGTTTTCGCGAAAAAATCACTAAGCCAATTTAAAAAAATTCTATTAAGAAAACTAACTCTAGCTAGCTCATGAGCGATCTAGTTTGTTTTCCTTTGAAGATAACCGTGCCTATTAGTGATACCAAATCAATATAATCGGCAAGAATGGCAAATGGTTCATTCTACAAAAGCTACGTCTTCCGCGCAAGCTTCAAATTTCTCCATTGAATCCGACTCGGCTTGAAAAACATTGCAGCTCATCTTGTGCCCAATCCCAAAGATAAACCTTTATACATGGACATTTCTTTCGCCATTGCTTCGGAAGCTACGTGTGGCAGATAGACACATGAAGCTTCTAAGAAGTTTCCTTGGTATGATGGCCCTAGAGGTATTTCATCTGAATAACATGGTTTGAGTTGTACTTTTTTGAGAGAGATTTGAGTTCTTCTAGCGAGCTGGTAATCACGCCCACCGCACAATGAAATAAATGGAAGCGGCAATGCTGCCACAAGTGTAACGACATCTTCATGTCGATATTTGATACACATAACCGTATAACCTGTGCCATGAACACATAACCGTTCCAACTAAAATTTTAACCCAGGCAAATTAGACTAAATATAATTATACCAAACTTTTATATTTTTATATTACTTATCATGTTGTGGTTTTAACATCTACAAGTTGTATATAATTTAGCTAACATTGTTAAACATACACCAATATTTCTCATTATGGTCTTAGGTATATAGTTTCAATGTATATCATCGAAAATATATGTCCTTTGGGCAAAATGTTTCCCTTTCTCGGCTATTATTTTCCTTAACAAGAAACATAACCACCTTAACTGTGAAAATAAAAAATGCATGTCTGGCTGAATATTTTTTACACAAATGAATTATAAAGTGCATATGTATATTATTGTGTGAATTTCCTATTTTTATAATATTAAATATAACTATAAAGATTCTGTAGCAAATGGTCTAACATATATCTTAATAGAGGTATGTAATATATGGTTAGATAAGTAATATAAAGAAACTTCCGGAGTAAAAATTGAACGGTCGGTGTTATCTTTTTTATGGTGAAATACAAGTCGAAGTGGGTTCAATAATAAATTGATAACATGTTAATGATCTATACTTGTTATTAGCGTAGCATCATCTCTTAATCATAATCATCAATGGCAAGTATATTTTTTATGGGCTTTACTAGTTTTGCACACAAAATTCGACTATTTTATATGCTCCTCGCGACATACCTCTGTATCACATGGTGTATAAAACTCCTCATGTTAGTTTCTCATATAAGAAGTTGTACATGAAATTAAACATGGAATGATTGGAGAGATAAAAAAGGATGCAAGATATCCCCCGGCCCTTGATTGCAAATAGGGCACTCACTTGATGTAAATGGAGATTTTCCATTATGCGGATGATTCCGTGAAGCACCCGCCAGGTGAATATTTTAACTTTCCTTTGAACTTCCAATTGCCAAACTGTCTTCCAGGCCAAATTAGTTTTCCTCCATTCTAAAAAGAATTTCTCAACATTTTCTAGATATGGATGTATCTATAACTTAAATATGTCTAAATATATTCGAATCTAGACAAAGTTTAGCAGCTTTTTAAGAGATGGTGGAAGTAGTAGAAATACCATGGGCTGCTAAATGTCCTGCACTTGGTTCGAACAGAAATTTTAGCTTGGAGATGGTAACCAGATCATATAGTGTAGCGACCATGTTTTGTAGAATTCCAAGCTACAAAATCATTAAAATCTTGGTTGTTGATCGGGATCTGCAGAATACATCTCATATCCATTGATCCAAGATGTTCCCGAACAAGCGTTTCGTCCCATTAACCTGTTACATGCTAAATAAGCCTAGACCTTGGTAAGTATAGAATCACCTCTTGGAGATATAATTTCCTTGGAGGACTAGTCAGTATCCATGGATCATCCCATATGTTGATGATCTCACCGCAGCCAACTCTCTATATAAAACCTCATATAGTGGTTAGCCTGGCTAAGATACATTGCCATGCATGTGAAAAATGACCCTGATTTCGGCCCCGCTTCAATATATTTCTTTGTGTATAATATTTAGCCTGTAGAAGGTAAAACTCTTGCACAAAGGGACTTCGGGTCATTAATAAGTCTCTGGGCGTGTTTTGCTGACATAGAAGAGTCAAAAGAATAGAAAACCCCAAACCCATATCTCCTTTTTTTTTGGATAAGAGTAAAGTCTGAAAAAAACCTTGAACTTGTTGAGGGTGTTGGAATCAAACCTCGAACTTTCAATACCGGAAATCAGCACCCTCAACTCATAAATACCGGTTGCTTCTCGCAGGACGCTCGTTTTAGGCGGGTTTCGCTGACGTGGACATGATCAATGCTGGGATTGTTGACCTTTCCTAAATTATTAGCTACCTTTTCTAAATTATTAGCATGTGATGCATATGTGAAGAGGGAAACATAGGCGTTCTTATTACCGTCGTTGAACTTTGATCTATCCGATCTCTCACGCACATACCAGCAAATACTGATCAGCTTGCACATAGCACGCAGCAGAAACGAGCACGTAGCTGAAACGGCAAGTTGGGTTGTGCAGGGCGTTCGATTCACATGGTGCATGCGCCACTCAGGCGTTTTGGGGCGCTTCACCGAGGGCATCATGGACAACCCGAAGGTGGCGAAGAGGTTGCGCGTGGGGAGGTAGGAGTGGTCTGCGGGCACGAGGCCACGGTTCCTCGCCGACGCGACCGTGCCTGATGTCGAGCAGCTTCTGCTTGTTGCTCTCAGCCTAAGCCATCTTGTCTGTGTGGCTGCTCGGCGGACTCAGCGTTTGTGGCTCCTAAGAAAGGGCTAGTGGAGAGTGCTTGCGCAGCGGCAAGGAGCTCACACACCACGAGATCCAGAACAAGGGAGAAAAAAAATGAGAGTAGAGGAAGATGATAAATATGACCTGTGGTCCGCAGTTGTCATTGAAAAGAGATGTCCGATGTCAGCAATCCCTATTTGGTAATGGTCTAGATGTAAATTATGTCCGGGTATTAAGAGTTTAGGGTGCTGATTTTAGAGCATCTCCAGCCGCGTCCCCCAAAGCGTCCCCCAAAGCGATTTGGGGCGCGCCGGACAAAAAAACCGTTCCAGCCGCGTCCCCCAAAGCCCTTTTTTGTCCGGCGCGCCCCCATACGGTGTCCGGCGCCCCGAGCCCGTCCCCGTCCCACAGGGGACGCTCCGGGCACGCCGGTGAAGGAGATATGCCCTAGAGGCAATAATAAAGTGGTTATTATTATATATCTTTATGTTTATGATAAATGTTTATATACCATACTATAATTGTATTAACCGAAACATTAGTACATGTGTGATATGTAAACAACAAAGAGTCCCTAGTATGCGTCTTAACTAGCTTGTTGATTAATGGATGATTAGTTTCATAATCATAAACATTGGATGTTATTAATAACAAGGTTATGTCATTATATGAATGATGTAATGGACACACCCAATTAAGCGTAGCATAAGATCACGTCATTAAGTTACTTGCTATAAGCTTTCGATACATAGTTACCTAGTCCTTATGACCATGAGATCATGTAAATCACTTATACCGGAAAGGTACTTTGATTACACCAAACGCCACTGCGTAAATGGGTGGTTATAAAGGTGGGATTAAGTATCCGGAAAGTATGAGTTGAAGCATATGGATCAACAGTGGGATTTGTCCATCCCGATGACGGATAGATATACTCTGGGCCCTCTCGGTGGAATATCGTCTAATGTCTTGCAAGCATATGAATAAGTTCATAAGAGACCACATACCACGGTACGAGTAAAGAATACTTGTCAGGAGACGAGGTTGAACAAGGTATAGAGTGATACCGATGATCAAACCTCGGACAAGTAAAATATCGCGTGACAAAGGGAATTGGTATCGTATGTGAATGGTTCATTCGATCACTAAAGTCATCGTTGAATATGTGGGAGCCATTATGGATCTCCAGATCCCGCTATTGGTTATTGGTCGGAGTGAATACTCAACCATGTCCACATAATTCACGAACCGTAGGGTGACACACTTAAAGTTGGATGTTGAAATGGTAGAACTTGAATATGGAATGGAGTTCGAATATTTGTTCGGAGTCCCGGATGAGATCCCGGACATCACGAGGAGTCCCGGAATGGTCCGGAGAATAAGATTCATATATAGGAAGTCATTTTATGTGAATTAAAATGATCCGGAAGGTTCTATGGAAGGTTCTAGAAGGTTCTAGAAAAGTCCGGAAGAAACCACCAAGGAAGGCGGAGTCCCGGTGGGACTCCACCTCCCATGGCCGGCCAACCCTAAGGGGGAGGAGTCCCAAGTGGACTCCCCAAGGGGGGCCGGCCACCCCCTCCCAAGGAAGGTGGGATTCCCACCTCTAGTGGGAGTCCTAGCTTGGGTAGGTTTCATGTGTTATGGAAGGTTTTGGTTTGGGGTCTTATTCGAAGACTTGTAGACCAACTCTTGGGTGTTCCACCTATATAATGAGGGCCAAGGGGAGGGGGCCGGCCACCCCAACAACACCAAGGTGGCCGCACCACCTAGATGGCCGGCGCCCCCCTCTCCCAAACCCTAGCGGCCTCTCTCCTCCACCACATCCCGCACGCTTAGCGAAGCTCCGCCGGATTTCTCCACCACCACCGACACCACGCCGTCGTGCTGTCGGATTCAAGAGGAGCTACTACTTCCGCTGCCCGCTGGAACGGGAGGTGGACGTCGTCTTCATCAACAACCGAACGTGTGACCGAGTACGGAGGTGCTGCCCGTTCGTGGCGCCGTGATCAAGATCTTCTACGCGCTTTTGCAAGCGGCAAGTGAACGTCTACCGCAGCAACAAGAGCCTCATCTTGTAGGCTTTGGAATCTCTTCAAGGGTGAGACTCGATAATCCCCTCGTTGCTACTGTCTTCTAGATTGCATCTTGGCTTGGACTGTGTGTTCGCGGTAGGAAAATTTTTGTTTTCTATGCAACGTTATCCTACAGTGGTATCAGAGCCGTGTCTATGCATAGATGGTTGCACGAGTAGAACACAATGGTTTTGTGGGCGTTGATGCTCTTGTTATCTTTAGTTTGAGTACTTTGCATCTTTGTGGCATAGTGGGATGAAGCGGCTCGGACTAACTTTACATGACCGCGTTCATGAGACTTGTTCCTCGTTTGACATGCAACTTGTATTGCATAAGAGGCTTTGCGGGTGTCTGTCTCTCCTACTATAGTGAAGATTCAATTTACTCTTCTATTGACAACATTAGTATCAATGTTGTGGTTGATGTTCGTAGGTAGATTAGATCTCTCTCGAAAACCCTAAACCACGTAAAATATGCAAACCAAATTAGAGACGTCTAATTTGGTTTTGCAGGGTTTGGTGATGTGATATGGCCATAATGTGATGATGAATATGTATGAGATGATCATTATTGTATTGTGGCAACCGGCAGGAGCCTTATGGTTGTCTTTAAATTTCATGTTGAGTAGTATTTCAAAGTAGTTGTAATAGTTGCTACATGGAGGACAATCATGAAGACGGCGCCATTGACCTTGACGCTACGCCGACGATGATGGAGATCATGCCCGAAGATGATGGAGATCATGTCCGTGCTTTGGAGATGAAGATCAAAGGCGCAAAGACAAAAAGGGCCATATCATATCACATATGAACTGCATGTGATGTTAATCCTTTTATGCATCTTATTTTGCTTAGATCGCGACGGTAGCATTATAAGATGATCCCTCACTAAAATCTCAAGATAATAAAGTGTTCATCCTTAGTAGCACCGTTGCCAAGACTTGTCGTTTCGAAGCATCTCGTGATGATCGGGTGTGATAGAATCAACAAGTGCATACAACGGGTGCAAGACAGTTTTGCACATGCGGATACTAAGGTGGCCTTGACGAGCCTAGCATGTACAGACATGGTCTCGAAACACGTGATACTGAAAGGTAGAGCATGAATCATATGGTTGATATGATGAACACTTTGAGTGTTCGCCATTGAAATCACACCTTGTCTCGTGATGATCGAACTTAGGTGCGGTGGATTTGGTTCGTGTGATCACTAAGACAATGCGAGGGATATTGTTTTGAGTGGGAGTTCACCTAGATTTTTAATTATGTTGAATTAAAATTTGAACTCAATTTGTCATAAACTTAGTCTAAAATTTTGCAAATATATGTTGTAGAGATGGCGTCCCCAATCAATTTTAACCAGTTCCTAGAGAAAGAAAAACTTAAGAGCAACGGTAGCAACTTCACCGACTGGTTCCGTCATGTGAGGATCTTCCTCTATGACGGAAATCTGCAATATGTGCTTGATGCACCGCTAGATGACCCTCCTGCAGAAACTGAAACCGATGAAGTAAAAGCTGTTTACGAGACTCGGAAAACTCGGTACTCTCAAGTTCAGTGTGCCATCCTGTGCAGTCTGGAATCCGATCTTCAAAAACGTTTTGAGCACCACGATCCTCATGAGTTGATGAAAGAGCTGAAAGCTATTTTTGAGACTCATGCGGCCGTGGAATGCTATGAAGCATCGAAACATTTCTTCAGCTGTATGATGGAAGAAGGCAGCTCCGTTAGTGAGCACATGCTCGCCATGACCGGGCATGCGAAGAAACTCAGTGACTTGGGAATAGTGATTCCTAACAGACTGGGGATTAATCGTGTCCTTCAATCACTGCCACCAAGTTACAAGAACTTTGTGATGAACTACAATATGCAGAACATGAACAAGGAGTTACCTGAACTCCTTGGCATGCTAAAAGCTGCTGAGATTGAGATCAAGAAAGAGCACCAAGTGTTGATGGTCAACAAGACCACCAGTTTCAAGAAACAGGGCAAGTCTAAGGGAAAATTCAAGAAGGGTGGCAAGAAAGCTGCCACGCCTCCTATGAAACCTAAGAACGGCCCTAAACCTGATCTTGAGTGCTATTCTTTGCAAGGAGAAGGGACACTGGAAGCGTAATTTCTCCAAGTATCTGGCTGATCTGAAGAGCGGCCTTGTCAAGAAAAAGAAAGAAGGTATATATGATATACATGTTATAGATGTTTATCTCACTGGTTCTCGTTCTAGTACCTGGGTATTTGATACTGGTTCGGTTGCTCATATATGTAACTCGAAATAGGAACTAAAGAATAAACGAAGACTACTGAAAGATGAAGTGACGATGCGCGTTGGAAACGGATCCAAAGTCGATGTGATCGCTGTCGGCACACTTCCTCTACATCTACCTTCGGGATTAGTTTTAAGCCTAAATAATTGTTATTTTGTACCCGCGTTGAGCATGAACATTATATCTGGATCTTGTTTAATGCAAGACGGTTATTCATTCAAGTCTGAGAATAATGGTTGTTCTATTTTTATGAATAATATCTTTTATGGTCGAGCACCAGAAAAGAATGGCTTATTTCTGTTAGATCTCGATAGTAGTGATACGCATATACATAACATTGATGCTAAGCGAATTAAATTGAATGATAATTCTACTTATATGTGGCACTGTCGTCTTGGTCATATTGGAGTGAAACACATGAAGAAACTCCATACCGATGGATTACTTGAATCACTTGACTTTGACTCACTTGATAGATGCGAAGCATGTCTAATGGGAAAAATGACTAAGACTCCATTTTCTGGTATAATGGAGCGAGCTACTGACTTATTGGAAATCATACATACCGATGTGTGCGGACCAATGAGCGTAGCATCGCGCGGTGGTTATCGTTATGTTCTAACCTTCACAGATGATCTGAGTAGATATGGGTATATCTATTTCATGAAACATAAATCCGAAACTTTCGAGAAGTTTAAGGAATTCCAAAGTGAAGTAGAAAATCAACGTAACAAGAAGATTAAATTTCTACGATCTGATCGTGGAGGTCAATATCTGAGTTATGAGTTTGGCATGCATTTAAAGAAATGCGGAATACTTTCACAATTGACACCGCCGGGAACACCACAACGAAACGGTGTGTCCGAACGTCGTAATCGAACTCTCTTAGATATGGTTCGTTCTATGATGTCTCTTACTGATTTGCCGTTATCATTTTGGAGTTATGCATTAGAGACAGCCGCATTCACTTTAAATAGAGCACCATCAAAATCCGTAGAAACGACACCGTATGAATTATGGTTTAATAAGAAACCTAAGCTGTCGTTCCTTAAAGTTTGGGGTTGCGAAGCCTATGTAAAGAAGTTACAACCGGACAAGCTAGAACCCAAAGCGGAGAAATGCGTCTTCATAGGATACCCTAAGGAAACTATAGGGTACACTTTCTATCACAAATCCGAAGGCAAAATCTTTGTTGCTAAGAACGGAACCTTTCTTGAGAAAGAATTTCTCACTAAAGAAGTGACTGGAAGAAAAGTTGAACTCGATGAGATTGATGAATCTATACTCGTTGATCAGAGTAGCGCAGTACCAGAAGTTGTACCTGTACCGTCTACACCGGCAACAGAGGAAGCTAATGATAATGATCATGAAACTTTGAACGAGGAAACTACTGAACCTCGCATATCGACAAGGGAACGTGCCACTCCTGATTGGTATGATCCTTGTCTAAATGTCATGATTGTGGATAACAATGATGAGGCCTGCGACGAATGAAGAAGCGATGATGAGCCCAGATTCCAACAAATGGCAAGAAGCCATGAAATCCGAAATGGGATCCATGTATGATAACAAAGTATGGACTTTGGTAGACTTACCTGATAGCCGAAAGGCTGTTGAGAATAAATGGATCTTCAAGAGAAAAACAGATGCTGATGGTAATATTACTGTCTATAAAGATCGACTTGTCGCAAAGGGTTTCCGACAAATTCAAGGAGTTGACTACGATGAGACTTTCTCACCTGTAGCGAAGCTAAAATCTGTGAGGATTTTGTTAGCAATAGCTGCATTTTTCGATTATGAGATTTGGCAGATGGATGTCAAAATGGTGTTCCTTAATGGAGACATTGAGGAAGAGTTGTATATGGTACAACCCAAAGGTTTTGTCGATCCTAAAAATGCTGACAAAGTATGCAAACTTCAGCGTTCAATCTATGGACTGAAGCAAGCATGAAGAAGTTGGAACCGACGCTTTGATAAGGTGATCAAAGACTTCGGGTTTATACAGTGTCATGGAGAGGCCTGTATTTACAAGAAAGTGAGTGGGAGCTCTGTAGCATTCCTGATATTATATGTAGAGGACATATTATTGATCGGGAATGATATAGAACTATTAAGCAGAGTAAAAGGTTATTTGAATAATAGTTTTTCAATGAAAGACCTTGGTGAAGCATCGTATATATTAGGCATCAAGATTTATAGAGATAGATCAAGACGCCTAATAGGGCTATCACAGAGTACATATCTGGACAAGATTCTAAAGAAGTTTAGAATGGATGAAAGTAAGAAAGGGTTCTTTTCTATGTTATCAGGCAAGGTCTTGAGTAAGACTCAAGGACCGGCTACGGCAGAAGAAAGAGAAAGGATGAGTAATATCCCCTATGCCTCGGCAGTAGGATCTATCATGTATGCCATGCTATGTACTAGACCGGATATAGCACATGCTGTTAGTTTGACTAGCAGATATCAATGTGGTCCAGGAATGGAACACTGGACAGCGGTCAAGAATATCCTGAAGTACTTGAAAAGAACTAAGGATATGTTTCTTTGTTATGGAGGTGACCAAGAGCTCGTTGTAAGTGGTTACACTGATGCAAGTTGGAACACTGATCCTGATGACTCTAAGTCACAGTCTGGGTACGTGTTTATGTTGAATGGTGATGCAGTAAGCTGGGCAAGCTCGAAGCAGTGCACGGTGGCGAAGTCCTCAACAGAATCAGAGTACATAGCGGCTTCAGAGGCTTCATCAGAAGCGGTATGGATGAAGAGGTTCATTGTAGAGCTCGGTGTGGTTCCTAGTGCATTGGACCCATTAATCATTTACCGTGATAACATGGGTGCCATTGCCAATGCACAAGAGCCAAGGTCACACAAGAGGCTGAATCATATCAAGCTGCGTTACCACTCGATTCGCGAGTACATCGAAGATGGAGAAGTAAAGATTTGCAAAGTACACACTGATCTGAATGTAGCAGATCCGTTGACTAAAGCTCTCCCTAGGGCAAAGCATGACCAACACCAGAATGCCATGGGTGTTAGGTATATTACAATGTAATCTAGATTATTGACTCTAGTGCAAGTGGGAGACTGAAGGAGATATGATCTAGAGGCAATAATAAAGTGGTTATTATTATATATCTTTATGTTTATGATAAATGTTTATATACCATGCTATAATTGTATTAACCGAAACATTAGTACATGTGTGATATGTAAACAACACAGAGTCCCTAGTATGCCTCTTAACTAGCTTGTTGATTAATGGATGATTAGTTTCATAATCATGAACATTGGATGTTATTAATAACAAGGTTATGTCATTATATGAATGATGTAATGGACACACCCAATTAAGCGCAGCATAAGATCACGTCATTAAGTTATTTGCTATAAGCTTTCGATACATAGTTACCTAGTCCTTATGACCATGAGATCATGTAAATCACTTATACCGGAAAGGTACTTTGATTACACCAAACGCCACTGCGTAAATGGGTGGTTATAAAGGTGGGATTAAGTATCCGGAAAGTATGAGTTGAAGCATATAGATATACTCTGGGCCCTCTCTGTGGAATGTCATCTAATTGTAGGATAACGTTGCATAGAAAACAAAAATTTTCCTACGGCGAACACGCAATCCAAGCCAAGATGCAATCTAGAAGACGGTAGCAACGAGGGGGTATCGAGTCTCACCCTTGAAGAGATTCCAAAGCCTACAAGATGAGGCTCTTGTTGCTGCGGTAGACGATCACTTGCCGCTTGCAAAAGCGCGTAGAAGATCTTGATCACGATCGGTTCCGGCGCCACGAACGGGCAGCACCTCCGTACTCGGTCACACGTTCGGTTGTTGATGAAGACGACGTCCACCTCCCCGTTCCAGCGGGCAGCGGAAGTAGTAGCTCCTCTTGAATCCGACAGCACGACGGCGTGGTGTCGGTGGCGGTGTAGAAGTCCGGCGGAGCTTCGCTAAGCAATGCGGGCAATATGGAGTGGAGGAGCTTGGCTAGGGTTTGGGAGGGGGTGGCCGGCCACTCTATGGGGGGCGGCCAGCTTATGGTCTTGGGGGTGGCCGGCCCCCTCCCTTGGCCCCTCATTATATAGGTGGATCCCAAGTGTTGGTGTCCAAGTCTTCGAATAAGACCCGAAACCAAAACCTTCCATAGGAGGGGGAAACCTAGCCCAACTAGGACTCCCACCCAAAGGTGGGATTCCCACCTCCCATGTGGGGGGTGGCCGGCCCCCTATGGTGGAGTCCACTTGGGACTCCACCCCATCTAGGGCTGGCCGGCCATGGAGGTGGAGTCCCTTGTGGACTCCACCTTCCTTGGTGGTTTCTTCCGGACTTTTCTAGAACCTTCTAGAACCTTCCATAGAACCTTCCGCGACATTTTATTTCACATAAAATGACATCCTATATATGAATCTTATTCTCCGGACCATTCCGGAACTCCTCGTGATGTCCGGGATCTCATCCGGGACTCCGAACAAATATTCGAACTCCATTCCATAATTCAAGTGCTACCATTTCAACATCCAACTTTAAGTGTGTCACCCTACGGTTCGAGAACTATGCGGACATGGTTGAGTACTCACTCCGACCAATAACCAATAGCGGGATCTGGAGATCCATAATGGCTCCCACATATTCAACGATGACTTTAGTGATCGAATGAACCATACACATATATTACCAATTCCCTTTGTCTCGCGATATTTTACTTGTCCGAGGTTTGATCTTCGGTATCACTCTATACCTTGTTCAACCTCGTCTCCTGACAAGTACTCTTTACTCGTACCGTGGTATGTGGTCTCTTATGAACTCATTCATATGCTTGCAAGACATTAGACGACATTCCACCGAGAGGGCCCAGAGTATATCTATCCGTCATCGGGATGGACAAATCCCACTTTGTTGATCCATATGCCTCAACTCATACTTTCCGGATACTTAATCCCACCTTTATAGCCACCCATTTACGCAGTGGTGTTTGGTGTAATCAAAGTACCTTTCCGGTATAAGTGATTTACATGATCTCATGGTCATAAGGACTAGGTAACTATGTATCGAAAGCTTATAGCAAATAACTTAATGACGAGATCTTATGCTACGCTTAATTGGGTGTGTCCATTATATCATTCACACAATGACATAACCTTGTTATTAATAACATCCAATGTTCATGATTATGAAACTAATCATCCATTAATCAACAAGCTAGTTTAAGAGGCATACTAGGGACTTCTTGTTTGTCTACATATCACACATGTACTAATGTTTCGGTTAATACAATTCTAGCATGATATATAAACATTTATCATAAACATAAAGATATAAATAATAACCACTTTATTATTGCCTCTAGGGCATATCTCCTTCGAGTCTCCCACTTGCACTAGAGTCAATAATCTAGATTACATTGTAATATACCTAACACCCATGGCATTCTGGTGTTGGTCATGCTTTGCCCTAGGGAGAGCTTTAGTCAACGGATCTGCTACATGCGGATCGGTGTGTACTTTGCAAATCTTTACTTCTCCATCTTCGATGTACTCGCGAATCGAGTGGTAACGCAGCTTGATATGCTTCAGCCTCTTGTGTGACCTTGGCTCTTGTGCATTGGCGATGGCACCCATGTTATCACAAGAAATGATTAATGGGTCCAATGCACTAGGAACCACACCGAGCTCTACAATGAACCTCTTCATCCATACCGCTTCGATGAAGCCTACGAAGCCGCTATGTACTCGATTACTGTTGAAGACTTCGCCACCGTGCCTTTGCTTCGAGCTTGCCCAGCTTCTTTGCGCAGCACCATTCAATATAAACACGTACCCAGATTGTGACTTAGAGTCATCAGGATCGGTGTTCCAACTTGCATCGGTGTAACCGTTTACAACGAGCTCTTGGTCACCTCCATAACAAAGAAACATATCCTTAGTTCTTTTCAAGTACTTCAGGATATTCTTGATCGCTGTCCGATGTTCCATTCCTGGATCACTTTGATATCTGCTAGTCAAACTAACAAAGATGTGCTATATCCGGTCTAGTACATAGCATGGCATACATGATAGATCCTCGCCGAGGCATAGGGGATGTTACAAATCCTTTCTCTTTCTTCTGCGTAGCCGGTCCTTGAGTTTTACTCAATACCTTGCTCGGTAACATAGGTAAGAACCCTTTCTTACTTTCGTCCATTCTAAACTTCTTTAGAATCTTGTCCAGATATGTACTCTGTGATAGCCCTATTAGGCGTCTTGATCTATCTCTATAAATCTTGATGCCTAATATATACGATGCTTCACCAAGGTCTTTCATTGAAAAACTATTATTCAAATAACCCTTAACACTTGCTTAATAGTTCTATATCATTCCCGATCAATAATATGTCATCTACATATAATATCGGGAATGCTACAGAGCTCCCACTCACTTTCTTGTAAATACAGGCCTCTCCATGACACTTGTATAAACCCGAAGTCTTTGATCACCTTATCAAAGCGTCGGTTCCAACTTCTTGATGCTTGCTTCAGTCCATAGATTGAACGCTGAAGTTTGCATACTTTGTCGGCATTTTTAGGATCGACAAAACCTTTGGGTTGTACCATATACAACTCTTCCTCAATATCTCCATTAAGGAACGCCGTTTTGACATCCATCCGCCAAATCTCATAATCGAAAAATGCAGCTATTGCTAACAAAATCCTCACAGATTTTAGCTTCGCTACAGGTGAGAAAGTCTCATCGTAGTCAACTCCTTGAATTTGTCGGAAACCCTTGCGACAAGTCGAGCTTTATAGACAGTAATATTACCATCGGCATCTGCTTTTTCTCTTGAAGATCCATTTATTCTCGACAGCCTTTCGGCTATCGGGTAAGTCTACCAAAGTCCATACTTTGTTATCATACATGGATCCCATTTCGGATTTCATGGCTTCTTGCCATTTGTTGGAATCTGGGCTCATCATCGCTTCTTCATACGTCGCAGGGTCCTCATCATTGTTATCTACAATCATGACATTTAGACAAGGATCATACCAATCAGGAGTCGCGCGTTCCCTTGTCGATCTGCGAGGTTCAGTAGTTTCCTCGTTCGAAGTTTCATGATCATTATCATTAGCTTCCTCTGTTGCCGGTGTAGGCGGTACAGTACAACTTCCGATCGCGCTACTGCGATCAACGAGTATAGATTCATCAATCTCATCGAGTTCTACTTTTCTTCCAGTCACTTCTTTAGTGAGAAATTCTTTCTCAAGAAAGGTTCCGTTCTTAGCAACAAAGATTTTGCCTTCGGATTTGTGATAGAAAGTGTACCCTATAGTTTCCTTAGGGTATCCTATGAAGACGCATTTCTCCGCTTTGGGTTCTAGCTTGTCCGGTTGTAACTTCTTTACATAGGCTTCGCAACCCCAAACTTTCAGAACGACGACTTAGGTTTCTTATTAAACCATAATTCATACGGTGTCGTTTCTACGGATTTTGATGGTGCTCTATTTAAAGTGAATGCGGCTGTCTCTAATGCATAACTCCAAAATGATAACGGCAAATCAGTAAGAGACATCATACTACGAACCATATCTAAGAGAGTTCGATTACGACGTTCGGACACACCGTTTCGTTGAGGTGTTCCCGGCGGTGTCAATTGTGAAAGTATTCCGCATTTCTTTAAATGCATGCCAAACTCATAACTCAGATATTCACCTCCACGATCGGATCGTAGAAATTTGATCTTCTTGTTACGTTGATTTTCTACTTCACTTTGAAATTCCTTAAACTTCTCGAAAGTTTCGGATTTATGTTTCATGAAATAGATATACCCATATCTACTCAGATCATCTGTGAAGGTTAGAACATAACGATAACCACCGCGCGATGCTACGCTCATTGGTCCACATACATCCAGTATGTATGATTTCCAATAAGTCGGTAGCTCGCTCCATCATACCAGAAAATGGAGGCTTTGTCATTTTACCTATTAGACATGCTTCGCATCTATCTAGTGAATCAAAGTAAATTGATTCAAGTAATCCATCAATTATGGAGTTTCTTCATGCGTTTCACTCCAATATGACCAAGGCGATTGCCACATATAAGTAGAATTATCATTAAGTTTAATTCGCTTAGCATCAATGTTATGTATATGCGTATCACTACTATCGAGATCTAATAGAAATAAGCCATTCTTTTGTGGTGCTCGACCATAAAAGATATTATTCATAAAAATAGAACAACCATTATTCTCAGACTTGAATGAATAACCGTCTTGCATTAAACAAGATCCAGATATAATGTTCATGCTCAACGCAGTACATAATAGCAATTATTTAGGCTTAAAACTAATCCCGAAGGTAGATGTAGAGGAAGTGTGCCGACTGCGATCACATTGACCTTGGATCCGTTTCCAACGCGCATCGTCACTTCATCTTTCAGCAGTTGTCGTTTATTCTTTAGTTCCTGTTTCGAGTTACAAATATGAGCAACCGAACCAGTATCAAATACCCAGGTACTAGAACGAGAACCAGTGAAATGAACATCTATAACATGTATATCAAATATACCTTCTTTCTTCTTCTTGACAAGGCCGCTCTTCAGATCAGCCAGATACTTGGAGCAATTACGCTTCCAGTGTCCCTTCTCCTTGCAGTAATAGCACTCAGCATCAGGCTTAGGGCCGTTCTTAGGTTTCATAGGAGGCGTGGCAGCTTTCTTGCCACCCTTCTTGAATTTTCCCTTAGACTTGCCCTGTTTCTTGAAACTGGTGGTCTTGTTGACCATCAACACTTGGTGCTCTTTCTTGATCTCAATCTCAGCAGCTTTTAGCATGCCAAAAAGTTCAGGTAACTCCTTGTTCATGTTCTGCATATTGTAGTTCATCACAAAGTTCTTGTAACTTGGTGGCAGTGATTGAAGGACACGATTAATCCCCAGTCTGTTAGGAATCACTATTCCCAAGTCACTGAGTTTCTTCGCATGCCCGGTCATGGCGAGCATGTGCTCACTAACGGAGCTGCCTTCTTCCATCATGCAGCTGAAGAAATGTTTCGATGCTTCATAGCATTCCATGGCCGCATGAGTCTCGAATATAGCTTTCAGCTCATTCATCAACTCATGAGGATCGTGGTGCTCAAAACGTTTTTGAAGATCGGATTCCAGATCGCACAGGATGGCACCCCGAACTTGAGAGTACCGAGTTTTCCGAGTCGCGTAAACGGCTTTTACTTCATCGGATTCATCTTCGCAGGAGGGTCACCTAGCGGTGCATCAAGCACAAATTGCAGATTTCCGCCAGAGAGGAAGATCCTCACATGACGGAACCAGTCGGTGAAGTTGCTACCGTTGCTCTTAAGTTTCTCTTTCTCTAGGAACTGATTAAAATTGATTGGGGACGCCATCTCTACAACATATATTTGCAATAGTTTAGACTAAGTTTATGACAAATTGAGTTCAAATTTTAATTCATCATAATTAAAAACCTAAGTGAACTCCCACTCAAAACAATATCCCTCGCATTGTCTTAGTGATCACACGAACCAAATCCACCGCACCTAAACCCGATCATCACGAGAAAAGGTGTGATTTCAATGGCGAACACTCAAAGTGTTCATCATATCAACCATATGATTCATGCTCTACCTTTCGGTATCACGTGTTCGAGACCATGTACGTACATGCTAGGCTCGTCAAGGCCACCTTAGTATCCGCATGTGCAAAACTGTCTTGCACCCGTTATATGTACTTATTGAATCTATCACACCCGATCATCACGAGGTGCTTCGAAACGACAAGTCTTGGCAACGGTGCTACTAAGGATGAACACTTTATTATCTTGAGATTTTAGTGAGGGATCATCTTATAATGCTACCGTCGCAATCTAAGCAAAATAAGATGCATAAAAGGATTAACATCACATGCAGTTCATATGTGATATGATATGGCCCTTTTGTTCTTGCGCCTTTGATCTTCATCTCCAAAGCACGGATATGATCTCCATCATCTTCGGGCATGATCTCCATCATCGTCGGCGTAGCGTCAAGGTCAATGGCGCCGTCTTCATGATTGTCCTCCATGTAGCAACTATTACAACTACTTTGAAATACTACTCAACATGAAATTTAAAGACAACCATAAGGCTCTGCCGGTTGCCACAATACAATAATGATCATCTCATACATATTCATCATCACATTATGGCCATATCACATCACCAAACCCTGCAAAAACAAGTTAGACGTCTCTAATTTGGTTTGCATATTTTACGTGGTTTAGGGTTTTCGAGAGAGATCTAATCTACCTACGAACATGAACCACAACGTTGATACTAATGTTTTCAATAGAAGAGTAAATTGAATCTTTACTATAGTAGGAGAGACAGACACCCGCAAAGCCTCTTATGCAATACAAGTTGCATGTCGAACGAGGAACAAGTCTCATGAACGCGGTCATGTAAAGTTAGTCCGAGCCGCTTCATCCCACTATGCCATAAAGATGCAAAGTACTCAAACTAAAGATAACAAGAGCATCAACGCCCACAAACCATTGTGTTCTACTCGTGCAACCATCTATGCATAGACACGGCTCTGATACCACTGTAGGATAACGTTGCATAGAAAACAAAAATTTTCCTACGGCGAACACGCAATCCAAGCCAAGATGCAATCTAGAAGACGGTAGCAACGAGGGGGTATCGAGTCTCACCCTTGAAGAGATTCCAAAGCCTACAAGATGAGGCTCTTGTTGCTGCGGTAGACGATCACTTGCCGCTTGCAAAAGCGCGTAGAAGATCTTGATCACGATCGGTTCCGGCGCCACGAACGGGCAGCACCTCCGTACTCGGTCACACGTTCGGTTGTTGATGAAGACGACGTCCACCTCCCCGTTCCAGCGGGCAGCGGAAGTAGTAGCTCCTCTTGAATCCGACAGCACGACGGCGTGGTGTCGGTGGCGGTGTAGAAGTCCGGCGGAGCTTCGCTAAGCAATGCGGGCAATATGGAGTGGAGGAGCTTGGCTAGGGTTTGGGAGGGGTGGCCGGCCACTCTATGGGGGGCGGCCAGCTTATGGTCTTGGGGGTGGCCGGCCCCCTCCCTTGGCCCCTCATTATATAGGTGGATCCCAAGTGTTGGTGTCCAAGTCTTCGAATAAGACCCGAAACCAAAACCTTCCATAGGAGGGGGGAAACCTAGCCCAACTAGGACTCCCACCCAAAGGTGGGATTCCCACCTCCCATGTGGGGGGTGGCCGGCCCCTATGGTGGAGTCCACTTGGGACTCCACCCCATCTAGGGCTGGCCGGCCATGGAGGTGGAGTCCCTTGTGGACTCCACCTTCCTTGGTGGTTTCTTCCGGACTTTTCTAGAACCTTCTAGAACCTTCCATAGAACCTTCCGCGACATTTTATTTCACATAAAATGACATCCTATATATGAATCTTATTCTCCGGACCATTCCGGAACTCCTCGTGATGTCCGGGATCTCATCCGGGACTCCGAACAAATATTCGAACTCCATTCCATAATTCAAGTGCTACCATTTCAACATCCAACTTTAAGTGTGTCACCCTACGGTTCGAGAACTATGCGGACATGGTTGAGTACTCACTCCGACCAATAACCAATAGCGGGATCTGGAGATCCATAATGGCTCCCACATATTCAACGATGACTTTAGTGATCGAATGAACCATACACATATATTACCAATTCCCTTTGTCTCGCGATATTTTACTTGTCCGAGGTTTGATCTTCGGTATCACTCTATACCTTGTTCAACCTCGTCTCCTGACAAGTACTCTTTACTCGTACCGTGGTATGTGGTCTCTTATGAACTCATTCATATGCTTGCAAGACATTAGACGACATTCCACCGAGAGGGCCCAGAGTATATCTATCCGTCATCGGGATGGACAAATCCCACTGTTGATCCATATGCCTCAACTCATACTTTCCGGATACTTAATCCCACCTTTATAGCCACCCATTTACGCAGTGGTGTTTGGTGTAATCAAAGTACCTTTCCGGTATAAGTGATTTACATGATCTCATGGTCATAAGGACTAGGTAACTATGTATCGAAAGCTTATAGCAAATAACTTAATGACGAGATCTTATGCTACGCTTAATTGGGTGTGTCCATTATATCATTCACCCAATGACATAACCTTGTTATTAATAACATCCAATGTTCATGATTATGAAACTAATCATCCATTAATCAACAAGCTAGTTTAAGAGGCATACTAGGGACTTCTTGTTTGTCTACATATCACACATGTACTAATGTTTCGGTTAATACAATTCTAGCATGATATATAAACATTTATCATAAACATAAAGATATAAATAATAACCACTTTATTATTGCCTCTAGGGCATATCTCCTTCACTAATGTCTTGCAAGCATATGAATAAGTTCATAAGAGACCACATACCACGGTACGAGTAAAGAGTACTTGTCAGGAGACGAGGTTGAACAAGGTATAGAGTGATACCGATGATCAAACCTCGGACAAGTAAAATATTGCGTGACAAAGGGAATTGGTATCTTATGTGAATGGTTCATTCGATCACTAAAGTCATCATTGACTATGTGGGAGCCATTATGGATCTCGAGATCCCGCTATTGGTTATTGGTCGGAGTGAATACTCAACCATGTCCACATAATTCACGAACCGTAGGGTGACACACTTAAAGTTGGATGTTGAAATGGTAGAACTTGAATATGGAATGGAGTTCGAATATTTGTTCGGAGTCCCGGATGAGATCCCGGACATCACGAGGAGTCCCGGAATGGTCCGGAGAATAAGATTCATATATAGGAAGTCATTTTATGTGAATTAAAATGATCCGGAAGGTTCTATGGAAGGTTCTAGAAGGTTCTAGAAAAGTCCGGAAGAAACCACCAAGGAAGGCGGAGTCCCGGTGGGACTCCACCTCCCATGGCCGGCCAACCCTAAGGGGGAGGAGTCCCAAGTGGACTCCCCAAGGGGGGCCGGCCACCCCCTCCCAAGGAAGGTGGGATTCCCACCTCTAGTGGGAGTCCTAGCTTGGGTAGGTTTCATGTGTTATGGAAGGTTTTGGTTTGGGGTCTTATTCGAAGACTTGTAGACCAACTCTTGGGTGTTCCACCTATATAATGAGGGCCAAGGGGAGGGGGCCGGCCACCCCAACAACACCAAGGTGGCCGCACCACCTAGATGGCCGGCGCCCCCCTCTCCCAAACCCTAGCGGCCTCTCTCCTCCACCACATCCCGCACGCTTAGCGAAGCTCCGCCGGATTTCTCCACCACCACCGACACCACGCCGTCGTGCTGTCGGATTCAAGAGGAGCTACTACTTCCGCTGCCCGCTAGAACGGGAGGTGGACGTCGTCTTCATCAACAACCGAACGTGTGACCGAGTACGGAGGTGCTGCCCGTGCGTGGCGCCGTGATCAAGATCTTCTACAAGTGAACTTTTGCAAGCGGCAAGTGAACGTCTATCACAGCAACAAGAGCCTCATCTTGTAGGCTTTGGAATCTCTTCAAGGGTGAGACTCGATAATCCCCTCGTTGCTACTATCTTCTAGATTGCATCTTGGCTTGGATTGTGTGTTCGCGGTAGGAAAAGTTTTGTTTTCTATGCAACGTTATCCTACAGTGGTATCAGAGCCGTGTCTATGCATAGATGGTTGCACGAGTAGAACACAATGGTTTTGTGGGCGTTGATGCTCTTGTTATCTTTAGTTTGAGTACTTTGCATCTTTGTGGCATAGTGGGATGAAGCGGCTCGGACTAACTTTACATGACCGCGTTCATGAGACTTGTTCCTCGTTCGACATGCAACTTGTATTGCATAAGAGGCTTTGCGGGTGTCTGTCTCTCCTACTATAGTGAAGATTCAATTTACTCTTCTATTGACAACATTAGTATCAATGTTGTGGTTGATGTTCGTAGGTAGATTAGATCTCTCTCAAAAACCCTAAACCACGTAAAATATGCAAACCAAATTAGAGACGTCTAACTTGTTTTTGCAGGGTTTGGTGATGTGATATGGCCATAATGTGATGATGAATATGTATGAGATGATCATTATTGTATTGTGGCAACCGGCAGGAGCCTTATGGTTGTCTTTAAATTTCATGTTGAGTAGTATTTCAAAGTAGTTGTAATAGTTGCTACATGGAGGACAATAATGAAGACGGCGCCATTGACCTTGACGCTACGCCGACGATGATGGAGATCATGCCCGAAGATGATGGAGATCATGTCCGTGCTTTGGAGATGAAGATCAAAGGCGCAAAGACAAAAAGGGCCATATCATATCACATATGAACTGCATGTGATGTTAATCCTTTTATGCATCTTATTTTGCTTAGATCGCGACGGTAGCATTATAAGATGATCCCTCACTAAAATCTCAAGATAATAAAGTGTTCATCCTTAGTAGCACCGTTGCCAAGACTTGTCGTTTCGAAGCATCTCGTGATGATCGGGTGTGATAGAATCAACAAGTGCATACAACGGGTGCAAGACAGTTTTGCACATGCGGATACTAAGGTGGCCTTGACGAGCCTAGCATGTACAGACATGGTCTCGAAACACGTGATACTGAAAGGTAGAGCATGAATCATATGGTTGATATGATGAACACTTTGAGTGTTCGCCATTGAAATCACACCTTGTCTCGTGATGATCGGACTTAGGTGCGGTGGATTTGGTTCGTGTGATCACTAAGACAATGCGAGGGATATTGTTTTGAGTGGGAGTTCACCTAGATTTTTAATTATGTTGAATTAAAATTTGAACTCAATTTGTCATAAACTTAGTCTAAAATTTTGCAAATATATGTTGTAGAGATGGCGTCCCCAATCAATTTTAACCAGTTCCTAGAGAAAGAAAAACTTAAGAGCAACGGTAGCAACTTCACCGACTGGTTCCGTCATGTGAGGATCTTCCTCTCTGGCGGAAATCTGCAATATGTGCTTGATGCACCGCTAGGTGACCCTCCTGCAGAAACTGAAACCGATGAAGCAAAAGCTGTTTACGAGACTCGGAAAACTCGGTACTCTCAAGTTCAGTGTGCCATCCTGTGCAGTCTGGAATCCGATCTTCAAAAACATTTTGAGCACCACGATCCTCATGAGTTGATGAAAGAGCTGAAAGCTATTTTTGAGACTCATGCGGCCGTGGAATGCTATGAAGCATCGAAACATTTCTTCAGCTGTATGATGGAAGAAGGCAGCTCCGTTAGTGAGCACATGCTCGCCATGACCGGGCATGCGAAGAAACTCAGTGACTTGGGAATAGTGATTCCTAACAGACTGGGGATTAATCGTGTCCTTCAATCACTGCCACCAAGTTACAAGAACTTTGTGATGAACTACAATATGCAGAACATGAACAAGGAGTTACCTGAACTCTTTGGCATGCTAAAAGCTGCTGAGATTGAGATCAAGAAAGAGCACCAAGTGTTGATGGTCAACAAGACCACCAGTTTCAAGTGGACTCCCCCTATGGGGGCCGGCCACCCCCCACATGGAAGGGGGGAATCCCACCCCAAGTGGGATTCCCACCTTGGGTAGGTTTCCCTATCACATGGAAGGTTTTGGGTTCGGGTCTTATTCGGAGACTTGTATTCCAACACTTGGGGCTTCCACCTATATAATGAGGGGCCAAGGGGAGGGGGCCGGCCACCCCAACAACCACCAAGGTGGCCGCACCCCTTGAGGCCGGCGCCCCCCTCTCTCAAACCCTAGCGGCCTCTCTCCTCCACCACATCCCGCACGCTTAGCGAAGCTCCGCCGGATTTCTCCACCACCACCGACACCACGCCGTCGTGCTGTCGGATTCAAGAGGAGCTACTAGTTCCGCTGCCCGCTGGAACGGGAGGTGGACATCGTCTTCATCAACAACCGAACGTGTGACCGAGTACGGAGGTGCTGCCCGTTCGTGGCGCCGTGATCAAGATCTTCTACGCGCTTTTGCAAGCGGCAAGTGAACGTCTACCGCAGCAACAAGAGCCTCATCTTGTAGGTTTTGGAATCTCTTCAAGGGTGAGACTCGATAATCCCCTCGTTGCTACTGTCTTCTAGATTGCATCTTGGCTTGGACTGCGTGTTCGCGGTAGGAAATTTTTTGTTTTCTATGCAACGTTATCCTACAGCCGGACACAACGAAAAGCGAGGCGAAGCGACACGGGCCCGACCCGTCAGCGGCTCGGATGCTCAACCGCCGCCTACGTAGCGACGGTGCAGTTTCCCGGAAGCGGAACCGTCGCATTGGCAACCGCGTCGCCCGATGCCCCAACCGCCGGAATGGAGCGCGGACTACTCGGAAGAGCAACCGCTGCTCTCTTCGACTTCTGCACCGCCGTTCATCCGCGCTCAATAAGAAGACCCGTACGTAGGCGCTTCCGGATCTTCAACCGCCCGCCATTGATCCAACCTTCCAGCGACGATGAGCTACATCTCGCAGCTTCCATCCGACACCTCCAGCGAGGGCAAGTCTGCTGGATTTCGCCATTGGTGGGACAAAACCCAGACGTCCAGCAGCGGTGATGATTCCCTGCCGGCACTTGACAGCGAGGAGGAATGGCTGGGGTCAGAGGAGGCGGCGGCGGCCCGTGCGAAGGCTGAGGCGGACGCGAAAGCGAAGGCCAAGGCGAAGCCGGTGAGCACCGGCGACGACGAGGAGGACACTAGTTCCTCCGACGAGTCGGCCGACGCCGCCTCTTCGGAAGAGGTGACGAGCAGAAAGCGCCACCGTGATGACGACGACGAGGCGGGGCCATCATCGAAGAAGAAGACGGAGTAGTTTTAAAATAATTTATATGTAATTTAATTATGTTTTTTCGAAGTTTTATATGTAATTTTAAGTTGAACCGATTTGAATATTATAGTAAAGAGTTTTCTTCTATCTATTTAAATTATTTTTAATGTTTGGGGGCGGCGTTTGGAGGACGCGGCTGGGGAGCGACGTCCCCCAAACGCGGCACGAACAAAACACGTCCCCCAAATGCTCGATCCGGCGCGCTTTGGGGGATGGTTTGGGGGACGCGGCTGGAGATGCTCTTAGGGATTGAGAGTTTGGGGTTTGATTTCAACTCCCTCTACCAGTTCAAGGTTTAAAACAGACTTTACTCTTTGGATAACAAAGCTTTCACTACGCGAACTGACCAGAATTGAGAATTGCGATATAGCATCCACCATACTCGTGTACACTCCTTTTCGGAATTTAGAAGACTGCCAATGCATAATCAGGAATGGCTTGGGCCAGTGCCTTCAGCGGGATTTCGTTTGATCAACAGATAACTGCTTCTCCTTCCAACCATTATTTCGAGAGATAATTCTTCCGATGAAGAGTTCGTCGCACGTCTCATTTCTTTGCCGCGAAGCATATACGGATATACCGTGGAGAGAAAGAGAATCGGTGTTGTTGCGTCGTCGTCGTTGTATCCCTTCACTTCGTTTCGTCCTTATCGACATTGTCGGTATGCGCATCGATCGGCCAGGAGCACGACGTACGTTGTAGTACGAGCAATCGCAGGAGCTGCCATAGTGCCATGTCCATGTCCACGTACGCTTGCGTTGTGTAGCTAGCTAGGGCTTTCCGCTTTGTCTACAGCGAGTGGCCCACACCACACGCATCTTTCGATCGATTCATTGGGCAAGGTAGACGGTTTTGTATCCAGGTAAATTATGACTGGCCAGTGAGGCCTGGAATTACGGGAGGAGGACGCCGATGCCTGCACTTGTCGACAGCGAAGCGGAGGATGGCCGGGACCGCGGGACGGCCAAAAAGATCTCGGTTGGATCATCGTCGATGGACGTCACCACAACATCGTGGGAGATCGGAAATCTTCGTACGGCGGCTTTGGCGAGTAGCGACATGTACATTTGGGAATTGCAAACGAATATCCGATCATTTTAAAGGAGTGTGTTTTCTACAGTGTTCTCTGAAACTTTTCTCGCGGGGAGAAGCTGCTGGATCGTATCGTGAATGCGTGATACATGTGCTGAGTCCTGAGAAAGCTGCTGGACGTGGAAGGGAAACCTCTCAGTCGCAAGGCTCGACAGGAAGAAATGGAGATGCATGGGCAGATAGCTAGGCTTGGCGGTACCTAAGGGCATCTCCGGGCGGGTGATCCATCAAGTGCTGGTTTCTCCGGATTGGTCCGTGTGGATAGGCGGACGCTTCAGCGGGACGATTCAAACAGATCGATCCAAACGGATCGATTCGCGCCTGGGCGGACGCTGCAAGGACAGGGCGTGTCCGTTGGCGCGTCCGCACCCCTGCTTGGAAGGCTGACCGGCGACAACAGCCTTGGCCATCAAAGCCTTCGCTGACTACTACGACCGCCAATTCAGCTCCTACCGACGACATTGAAGCCGATGCCGTTGGAAGCTACGTGTGCCTGCATCGGCATTGATGGCGAGGGTACTTAAACCGGCCCCTATGCCAGCATCTCCTCCCCCGCTCCCACAGCCCAAGCCATTGCTTGCAAGCCATCACTGCCCACTCTCGCCGGCCCAACTGCTCAAGCGGACCGCCAACGACCACGAGGCGGGGTCATCGTCTGGCCGACGCTGCTGTTGCCAGGATTCTTCGCCTCAGCGCGACCCTGCGCGCGCCCGCAATCTGCCACCGCCCCCCATAGGCGGAACACTTCGTCGGGCCTCAAGCCGTGGCACTCCCGCCTCCTCTGCAGCAACCGGACGCAACCGGCGCTACGTGCCGTTGCATGAGGCGTAGAGACGGCGGGCACAGGGCGACCCCTGCCACCACCTCGATGTCTCCCTGCCATATCGGTGGCATCTGAATAGGGGGAGGATCCCCGTGCCACCTGCGCCCACGGACGACGGCCAATACGCGAGGAGATGCGCCACCACATCTAGCGGTTGCCACCGACGCTACTGTACAAGGTCGCCTTCCTAGCGCGCTTTTCTAGCGTGGGAGCACGAGATGTGGTGGGTGATCCACAATGCGCAAGATTTCTAGCCTGGCGAGGACTGTGAAGCTGGATGCCCTCTTTCTCGAGGAGTACGACGAGGACATGGGGGATGAGGCGCCTCCTGCAAGAAGCTGGAGGTCCTCTTTCTCAAGGACTACGACGAGGAAGTTGCCACGGTCGCAGCCATGGAGCTCTCCAAGGCCAAGGAGGACGCCAAGTAGTCTCGGTCCGGCCTGGAGGAGGTAGTCTAGCTGTCCGCCTTGTTGGCGGAGCACGTCTCCTCTCCACCACTACAACTGCCACCGCACGCGCCACCGTAGGCCACGTGGTCCCGCCTCCTCCGCAGTACGCGCTGCCCGCCACTCCGCCATTGTACGCGCACCCGCCGCAGTATGTGCCGCAGCCGCCGGAGGTCCCTGCTCTGTGGGCGCCTCCGTCGTTCGTCGACCTCGTCTCCGACGATGAAGAAGACGGTGTCGCTGGAAACTAGGGTTTAGTTTTCTATGTAAATTATGTTTGAATAACTGAAATTTCTATCAAATTTTTGGGCGCTGTTTAAACCTTATTCAAATTTGTTTGTCTACGGTCAGCGGGCCAAATGGTTAGACCGGACGACATGCATCGTGCCGCTATGCGTGCTGACCTGGCAAGCCGGACAACCATTATAACCTATCCGCGTGCTGACCAAAACGAATGAAAACGGACCGAATGGGTTGTCGTTTTGGGTTGCCCGCTGAAGATATCCTAAGCAAGTGCACATGTAAATGTGCCACTTCAGCTCGTTTGGTCAGCAGTTGCATCGTCGATCATGTTGCGGAGCAGTACCAGACATGATTAGTGTCTCTGAAACATCGCTCCTGTCAACTCATTTTGTACAGTATATGAATTACTCTTTCCAGTTTTTTTTTTTAACAGGAAAGGTCTCGAAGGACCGAGAGCTGCATTAAGTCAACACGGTTACATACCAGTTTACAGAAAGGGCCTCGAAAGAACAGGAAATAACAGACCAGCCCTTAGGTTTTGCATACGGGACCCTAATGCATAAACTGAAAACGCGATCAGGTCCTTGTTCGGCACCGAAGAACGATCTCCACCATCGACTGCCTTCCACGCCGCCCTGTGGAGGAAGATCTCCTGGAGAAGGGCCGCCCTTCGGCCAAATGATTCAGGGACATGGCGATGACGCTGGCGCAGGTCCCATGTTGATGAGCTTCCCAGGAAGAACACCACCCCAACGGCGGTGTTGATGAAGCATCTGCAGCTCTGGAGAACTTGAGACACCACCACCGGTGTAAGGAAGCAGCAGCCACCATCGCTGCCCTCTCCCTCGCCGTCATGGCCGGCCGAGAGGATCAGCTTTCGTGTGCTACCTCTACCCCATAAGCAGCAGGGATAAGACCTCCAGCAGGCAGACGCGGTGGTGACGACGCGGCTGAGCTCTTCCTCGCCTCCACGGCCGGCCAGGACCCCTTCCACGACGTTGTTCGCCGGCGTGCAAGCGCTTTCCCCCTCGCCTTCAAGGCCGGCCAGGAAAATACGTCGCCCGCCGCTTCCGCTCTGCAACATGAGGTACACCGCCACTCCTTTATTGGAAGGAGCGTCGGTCCTCTGCTTCCCTCTCCCCTCCAACCACCAGAGAGGAAGAAGAAGCAAGAAAGACCCTACAGCAGCCGAGATCCAGATGGCCAGATCTCGTCCTCTGCTCGCACTACCGGGCAAGAAGCCCCCTACCCGCATACCTCCGCTAAACCTACCTAAGCTATGTGCTCCGGCGCCTCCCCTACGCCCATCTCTGCCGGCGTCGCCGGCGAAATCGGCCTCGGGTCGGCCCGGTTCCCTCGAGAGAGCTCTCAGTTACTGTGGATATGTTGGAGATATGCCCAAGAGGCAATAATAAAATGGTTATTATAATATATCTTTGTGTTTATGATAATGTTTACATACCATGCTAAAATTGTATTAACCGAAACATTGATACATGTGTGTTATGTGAACAACAAGGAGTCCCTAGTAAGCCTCTTGTATAATTAGCTTGTTGATTAATAGATGATCATGTTTTCGTGATCATGAACATTGGATGTTATTAATAACAAGGTTATGTCATTATATGAATGATGTAATGGACACACCCAATTAAGCGTAGCATAAGATCACGTCATTAAGTTATTTGCTATAAGTTTTCGATACATAGTTACCTAGTCCTTATGACCATGAGATCATGTAAATCACTTATACCGGAAAGGTACTTTGATTACATCAAACGTCACTGCGTAAATGGGTGGTTATAAAGGTGGGATTAAGTATCCGGAAAGTATGAGTTGAGGCATATGGATCAACAGCGGGATTTGTCCATCCCGATGACGGATAGATATACTCTGGGCCCTCTCGGTGGAATGTCGTCTAATGTCTTGCAAGCATATGAATAAGTTCATAAGAGACCACATACCACGGTACGAGTAAAGAGTACTTGTCAGGAGACGAGGTTGAACAAGGTATAGAGTGATACCGATGATCAAACCTCGGACAAGTAAAATATCGCGTGACAAAGGGAATTGGTATCGTATGTGAATGGTTCATTCGATCACTAAAGTCATCGTTGAATATGTGGGAGCCATTATGGATCTCCATATCCCGCTATTGGTTATTGGTCGGAGAGAAGTCTCAACCATGTCTACATAGTTCACGAACCGTAGGGTGACACACTTAAGGTTTGATGTCGTTTAAGTAGATATGGAATATGAAATGGAGTTTGAAGTTTTGTTCGGAGTCTCGGATGGGATCCAGGACATCACGAGGAGTTCCGGAATGGTCCGGAGAATAAGATTCATATATAGGAAGTCATTTTCTAGGTTTGAAAATGATCCGGTATTTTCTCTGGAAGGTTCTAGAAGGTTCTAGAAGAGTCCGGAAGAAATAAGGATGGAAGGTGGAGTCCCAGAGGGACTCCACCCACCTTGGCCGGCCAGCCTAAGGGAGGAGGAGTCCCAAGTGGACTCCCCACCATGGTGGCCGGCCACCCCACCAAGGAAAGGGGGGAGTCCCACTCCCCCTAGGTTTGGTCACATGGAAGGTTTTTGTTGGGGTCTTATTCGGACACTTTGACCTAAACCTTGGGGCTTTCACCTATATAAAGAGGGGAGGAGAGGGGCTGGCCGGCTACCACAACACCACCATGGCCGCACCCCTCAAGGCTGCCCTAGCCGGCGCCCCCTCTCCCAAACCCTAGCGGTTCCCTCCTACCTCTCTCTCCCACATAGCTTAGGCGAAGCTCTGTCGGAGATCTCGACCACCACCGCCACCACGCCGTCGTGCTGCCGGGATTCCAAGGAGGATCTACTACTTCCGCTGCCCGCTGGAACGGGGAGAAGGACGTCGTCTTCATCAACACCGAACGTGTGACCGAGTACGGAGGTGTTGCCCGATCGTGGCACCGTGATCAAGATCTTCTACGCGCTTTTGCAAGCGGCAAGTGATCGTCTACCGCAGCAATAAGAGCCTACTCTTATAGGCTTTGGAAATCTTCAAGGGTTAGTCTCGTTCATCCCCTTGTTGCTCCCATCTTCTAGATTTCATCTTGGCTTGGATTGCGTTCTCGCGGTAGGAAATTTTTTGTTTTCTATGCAACGAATCCCTACAGTGGTATCAGAGCCGTGTCTATGCATAGATGGTTGCACGAGTAGAACACAATGGTTTTGTGGGCGTTGATGCTCTTGTTGTCTTTAGTTTGAGTACTTTGCATCTTTGTGGCATAGTGGGATGAAGCGGTCTGGACTAACTTTACATGACCACGTTCATGAGACTTGTTCCTCGTTCGACATGCAACTTGTATTGCATAAGAGGCTTTGCGGGTGTCTGTCTCTCCTACTATAGTGAAGATTCAATTTACTCTTCTATTGACAACACTAGTATCACCATTGTGGTTCATGTTCGTAGGTAGATTAGATCTCTCTCGAAAACCCTAAACCACGTAAAATATGCAAACCAAATTAGAGACGTCTAACTTGTTTTTGCAGGGTTTGGTGATGTGATATGGCCATAATGTGATGATGAATATGTATGAGATGATCATTATTGTATTGTGGCAACCGGCAGGAGCCTTATGGTTGTCTTTAATTTTCATGTTGAGTAGTATTTCAAAGTAGTTGTAATAGTTGCTACATGAGGTGAACAACCATGAAGACGGCGCCATGGACCTTGACGCTACGCCGATGATGATGGAGATCATGCCCGTTAATGATGGAGATCATGTCCGTGCTTTGGAGATGAAGATCAAAGGCGCAAAGACAAAAGGGCCATATCATATCACATATTAATTGCATGTGATGTTAATCCTTTATGCATCTTATTTTGCTTAGAACGCGACGGTAGCATTATAAGATGATCCCTCACATTAATATCAAGATAATAAAGTGTTCTCCCCTCGTATGCACCGTTGCCAAAGTTCATCGTTTCAAAGCATCTCGTGATGATCGGATGTGATAGATTCAACGTTCATATACAACGGGTGTAAGCCATGTTGCACACGCGGAATACTTGGGTTTGCTTGACGAGCCTAGCATGTACAGACATGGCCTCGGGACAACAAAAACCGAAAGGTTGAACACGAGTCATATGGATGATATGATCAACATGTTGATGTTCACCATTGAAGCTACATCATCTCACGTGATGATCGGTTTTGGTGTAGTGGATTTGGATCGTGTACCACTTAACAACTATGAGGGATGTTGTATTAAGTGGGAGTTCATTAGTAATTAGATTAAAACGTGAACTAATTATCATAAACATAGTCTGAGTAGTATTTTGAATTAATTTTGTAGTATTGGCATCCGTTTTTCTACCATGCGCTAGTCTTGTTATTGAGATAGAAATACTGTTAAAATCTGACAAGAAACTTTACGGACTGGTACCGTATTGTTAAAGAATCAAGAAGTGATTAAGTCCTATAGCAAACTTTTAGTAAACCTCACATTGTTGATTGAAAGAGCTATGGTTTCAATTAGTACATAAAGTTATCTTGTCTCCGTGAAACTCGAAGTTCAAATCTGTTTGAAAAGTAAGGAGCTGAAAATTTAGTTTTCAGAAATAATCAAGGTATGAGATATATGTGATATCTAAGACCTTATTGAAAGATGATAGAATATAATTTGGTGAGACTACATAAACTCATAAATTTTATGGGAATGTACGAAGGTTGAAGACGCAAGGCGTCCCAATCCTCTAACTATTGGGGCACTAACAATATTCGCATATCCATGAAGTTATCATCCTTAGTATGCACCGTTGCTAAGACTCGTCGTATCGAAGCATCACGTGATGATCGGGTGTTATAGATTCTACGTGTGGATACAACGGGTGCAAGCCAGATTTGCACAAGCGAATACCAAGGTTAAAACTTTATGAGCCTAGCATGTACAGACATGGTCTCAGAAAGTCATCATGATACAATGGATAAAATTATGAGTGAAATTGTTCATCATATTACAAGGTTACTAATAGTGAAATCCGGAACACTTGTCATATGATGATCAACTTCAAAGTAAGAACCTCAAGGTTATTGGTATTTGACCAATAAACCGAGAAGTTATTGAAGTTGATGTGTTTTTCTGAATAATGAGGAAAGCTAAAAGAGAAACTACAAAAGATTATTGGCAGAAAGAAATAAAAGACTAGAATGTCTAGTTCAGGTGTATATAAATGATATACATGTTATGGTTATATTCCTAGTTAGGTCACACAATGAAATTCTTGGGTATTTGTACCATATTGGTTGGTATGAAGTGTCATACAAAACAACGCAATACAAGAATACAATGGCCTAAATGACTGACAAGGAATATGATAGGAATGTACGACTGGAACAAAATAAAGTGTTATCATGTTCGTCGTTAGCATTCTATCTAGCCCTTAGAATTTATAATAAAGAACTTAATAATTGTTATTTTGCTCTGGTCAAATGAAAACAATGAGTTGTTCAAATTATGACATTACTCCATATACGATGGATAAGTTATTATAAATCTTAATGGTGAAACACACATACATAACACTGACGCTAAAATGCCATAAGGCAAATGATTTGAATTCCACTTATTTGTGGAACCGCCATTTAGGTCATGTTAGAAAGGAAGGCATGAAGGAATTTCCATGCAAATGGATTTTTGGAGTCATTTGATTTTTGAATCATTTGGCGCTTGCAAATCTTTTCTAAAGAGAATGAATAAAATACCGTTCATAGGCCAAGAGTTGAACGGGCAACTAACTTAGTGAAAACATACATGATGATATATGTGGTTCACTGGGCATAGTTGTGTGCGGGAGATTCTTCTACTTCATGAAAACTTCCAACAATAAATTGAGTATATATATGTGGATATATTCGATAAGGAAGAAGTTTAAAACATTTGAATGGATTCAAATAAATTTCAGCATGAAGAGGAAATCATCGTAATAGAAAAATCAAATATCTATGATTGGATCATTGGGAAAATATTTGAATTACTTGTTTTAGCGAATATCTAAGAGAGTCATGAAATTGTTCTACAACTCACATTTCTTGGAGTATCATAATGATGATATAGTATCCGAGAGATGTATCCAAACCTTGTTGGATCAATGATGAGATAAAATATTGATGCCATTATATTTTTTGTGGATTATGCTTTAGTGACTACCGCTTTTACACTTAATAGAGCATCATCATGATCCGTTGAAATGACACCATACGAGTTATGGTATGGGTATGAATCCTAATAGTCTTTTCTTAAATTTTGGTATGCATAGCATAAGTAAATAAGTTTACAACCAAAATCGGATGAATGTCTTTGTTGATTATCCCAGAGAATTGATTGGGAATTCTTCCCACTATGGAGACAAAGACAAAAGTGTTTGTCAATGTTTCTTATTTCCAAGAAATTGTTTCTAGCGAAGTATTTGAGTGGGAGGACAATAGAACTTGATAAGGTTTATGAACTTGAGCATAATGATCAGAGTAGCGCAGCATTGGAATTGGTTCCGGAAGCGGCCACAACGATCATGACTCCCATGACTACAAAGTGTTTTAGCCATGGAGATCGAAGTACATATTGAACATTGTAGGTATGGTTTACTTTGTGATCAAATAAATGATTTGTGGACAAAGAATTGATTTTGAACAATGATAAACCAACTACAAACAAAGAAGTTATGATGGACCCTGACTCCGTTAAAATGGCTATAAGCCATGAAATTCAAGATAGATGAATACTTTTTGGAAGTAAATGGATCTATAAAATTGATGGACTTGGATGAAATATCATTGAAGAAGCTCGACTTGTCGAAAAGTTGTTTACGACAAAGTTCAAAGAGTTGACTACGATAAGATTAGATCTTCCATAGCAATGCTTATAGTCTATGTGGATTATTCTAGTAATCACTACATATTTCTTTTATGAGATATGCTAGTAGGATGGCAAGATACATTACTTAACAGAAGTGTGTATTAAAGGTGTATACAAGATACAACCAAAAGTTTTGCTAGTCCGTGGAATACTAGATAGGTATACGAACTTCAATTGGATGAAGTAAGTATCGCGGAGTTGGAATCTTCACCAGATGAAATCTTCAAAGAGTTTTTTATTTCATCAGAGACGATGAAGAGGCTTGCATTTGCAAGAAATTAAGTGGGAGCGCTGAGACATATTTATAATATTTTATGTAGATGACATATAGTTGGTTATAAATGATGTAATTATATACTTGATTAAAAGATTTCATTGAGAATTAACTTCAATGAAAGGATATGGACTGAAACAAATTTAGTGTCAAGATCTATGAAGATAGATTGAAACACATAAATAAGTTTAAGTCAAAGTACATAGGATGGATATTGAAGTAGTTCAATATAGAAATATTAAGAAAATGTTCTTGTCATGTGAAGGTTTAACAAGACTTGAGTGTATCTGACACTCAATGAGTAAAAACACATGAGTGATTATAGATCACGAATAATATGTACACAATCAGATGTCCTATGCTCTAAAAGTGTTATGAGCATGTACCAGAATGATTCATGTGATGATCATTGAAAAACAGTAAGAATATTCTTGAGTACTTAAGAAGAACCAAGTATATATATATATATATATAATTTTGTATGTAGAAATGACAAACAAATCGCTGTAAGGTGTTACACCGATATTGGTTTTGTCACATATAAAATATAATTTCAATCTCAAATTTGACTAAGTGTTGTTTAAAAGATAGCACAATGAGTTAGAAGTTGTCTATGTTAGATTTAGAAGAGTTCTAAATATTGTGACGGATTCTACAAACGAAAGGCAGAGTATGTCATTGTTTTGACAATGACTGAGGATGTTAAGTCAAGAAGTTCTTTGAGAACTTGGTGTAGTTCCGATAGTGTCAGAACTTTGCAGCTATATTGAAGCTATATTTCAGACCGCGGAATTAAGGTTCCACCAGAAGACCAAACATATTTAATGCCGACTCATTTGGAAATGAGTGATGCGTTGAGATGCAAATGAATTACAAAATACATACGGTTCTGAGCATGTCAGATTCGTTGATTAAAACCTCTCCCGTGAGCAAAACATGATAAAGCACCGGAAGGCCAAGGTGTTATATCTTTACAAATGTAAACTAGATTATTGACTCTAGTGCAAGTGGGAGACTGTTGGAGATATGCCCAAGAGGCAATAATAAAATGGTTATTATAATATATCTTTGTGTTTATGATAATGTTTACATACCATGCTAAAATTGTATTAACCGAAACATTGATACATGTGTGTTATGTGAACAACAAGGAGTCCCTAGTAAGCCTCTTGTATAACTAGCTTGTTGATTAATAGATGATCATGGTTTCGTGATCATGAACATTGGATGTTATTAATAACAAGGTTATGTCATTATATGAATGATGTAATGGACACACCCAATTAAGCGTAGCATAAGATCACGCCATTAAGTTATTTGCTATAAGTTTTCGATACATAGTTACCTAGTCCTTATGACCATGAGATCATGTAAATCACTTATACCGGAAAGGTACTTTGATTACATCAAACGCCACTGCGTAAATGGGTGGTTATAAAGGTGGGATTAAGTATCCGAAAAGTATGAGTTGAGGCATATGGATCAACAGTGGGATTTGTCCATCCCGATGACGGATAGATATACTCTGGGCCCTCTCGGTGGAATGCCGTCTAATTTCTTGCAAGCATATGAATAAGTTCATAAGAGACCACATACCACGGTACGAGTAAAGAGTACTTGTCAGGAGACGAGGTTGAACAAGGTATAGAGTGATACCGATGACCAAACCTCGGACAAGTAAAATATCGCGTGACAAAGGGAATTGGTATCGTATGTGAATGGTTCATTCGATCACTAAAGTCATTGTTGAATATGTGGGAGCCATTATGGATCTCCAGATCCCGCTATTGGTTATTGGTCGGAGAGAAGTCTCAACCATGTCTACATAGTTCACGAACCGTAGGGTGACACACTTAAGGTTTGATGTCGTTTAAGTAGATATGGAATATGGAATGGAGTTCGAAGTTTTGTTCGGAGTCTCGGATGGGATCCAGGACATCACGAGGAGTTCCGGAATGGTCTGGAGAATAAGATTCATATATAGGAAGTTATTTTCTAGGTTTGAAAATGATCCGGTATTTTCTCTGGAAGGTTCTAGAAGGTTCTAGAAGAGTCCGGAAGAAATAATGATGGAAGGTGGAGTCCCAGACTCCGCCCACCTTGGCCGGCCAGCCTAAGGGAGGAGGAGTCCCAAGTGGACTCCCCACCATGGTGGCCGGCCACCCCACCAAGGAAAGGGGGGAGTCCCACTCCCCCTAGGTTTGGTCACATGGAAGGTTTTTGTTGGGGTCTTATTCGGACACTTTGACCTAAACCTTGGGGCTTCCACCTATATAAAGAGGGGAGGAGAGGGGCTGGCCGGCTACCACAACACCACCATGGTCGCACCCCTCAAGGCTGCCCTAGCCGGCGCCCCCTCTCCCAAACCCTAGCGGTTCCCTCCTACCTCTCTCTCCCACATAGCTTAGGCGAAGCTCTGTCGGAGATCTCCACCACCACCGCCACCACGCCGTCGTGCTGCCGGGATTCCGAGGAGGATCTACTACTTCCGCTGCCCGCTGGAACAGGGAGAAGGACGTCGTCTTCATCAACACCGAACGTGTGACCGAGTACGGAGGTGCTGCCCGATCGTGGCACCGTGATCAAGATCTTCTACGCGCTTTTGCAAGCGGCAAGTGATCGTCTACCGCAGCAATAAGAGCCTACTCTTATAGGCTTTGGAAATCTTCAAGGGTAAGTCTCGTTCATCCCCTCGTTGCTCCCATCTTCTAGATTGCATCTTGGCTTGGATTGCGTTCTCGCGGTAGGAAATTTTTTGTTTTCTATGCAACGAATCCCTACAGGATAGGAGAGAGAAGGGGATGGGGGGATGAGCAGGTTGTGTCTCAGATCCTCTTTCCAGTTAGGGCATCTCCAGCGGCACGACGCAACGGACGTTGAGCAACCGTTTGCATCCCTGTGGACCGGAAATGCGTCTGGCACCCTCTCCAGCGGCACGACGCAAAGTGACCGGGACATCCGCGGAGACGCAAACCTACCGCAAATATGCGCCAGGTTTGCATCTCTGCGGACGCTCGGCGGACGCGCAAAGTGTCCGCTCGATTCCCCACCGGGTCCGCCTGGCAGCGAGTCTGCATCGAGGGCATCGCTTCGGCGGTCAGCGCTTCCGCGTCTGCGCCTCAGCCTTCGCCATCAATGGCGTGGCTGCCTGTTCTGCACACGCACTGGCGGACGGCGGCTGGGCTTCTGCGCCGCCTTCAATGGCATCGTATCCCACGCATGGCCGCCCTTAAAAGACCACCGGCCGCGTTCCTCCTTCCCCCACACCTCCACTCGCACCACCACCGCCGCAGCGCCATGGGGAAGAAGAACGACTTTGAGGCCTCCGGCAGTGGCAACAAGAGGGTGCCGCTCCCCGTCACGCTGGGGAGGCTAATGCACGGCAAATGGTTGTCCTGCGAGGGCTGGTCCGGCGTGCAACTGCCTAGCGGCTGGTGACTTAGCTGCCGCCGGGTGCCCATCCCTCCAGTCCCTGCCCGCGAGCCTGACCGGACCGCGGAGATCCGGCGAAGGAGGCGGTACCTGCCGCCGGATCTCCTCGCCGATCCGGCGTACGCCATTGACTCCGACAGCTGGCGTACATATCTGTCGACCGAGATGGATAAGAGAAGAAGGGCGGGCTTCATGGGCGACAGGGATTTTCCCTTCGGGGCTGCACCGCCGACTCGTCCACGAAGATAGGAGGCGCCGAGGCGTCGTCAGCAGGCGGCGACGGGCGCGCAGCACAACGACGACGACGATGACGACCACGACGACGACGCCTACGACGACGAGGACGACTACATCGAGGCGCTCGCGTACCATAACGAGGAGGTGAAGGACGACAGCGATGACTACGTTGCGGTCGTCTTCCACGAATGGCAGCAGGCCGTGGCGGAGGGCCGCGTTTTCGAGTTTCCGGAGAACATGACGGACGACGAGATGGCGAAGTTCGGCGTCCTCGTCTACGAGAACGACGCGCCTGTGCAGCCGCCGCTGCCCCGGTATGCCACCGGCGTCATGCCGCCGGGCCTGTCGGAGGATGAAGCCCTTCGACTGGCACTACAGGACTCGGCGGCGCCACAACCGCAGCCCTGAGCGCCTCCTCCACCGCCGCCACAGCCGCAGCCCTGGGCGCCTCCTCCACCGCCGCCACAACCATATCCCTGGGCGCCTCCACCGTCGCCACAGCCGCAGCTCTGGGCGCCTGCTCCACCTCCAACACCGCCGGCGCGCCCGGCGTGCGCTCCCCCGGATGGCAACTGGTCGTGGGTGATACCGGAGCTCATCGTGCTCGACAACGACGAGGAGCAGCAGTAGGCGTTAGTTTTTTTTCATGTTTTAACTATGTAAATTATGTTTCATGTATTAAAAAAATGATTCGGTCAAAAAAAATGGATCGTGCCGCTGGAGCTACCCCAACGCAAACGGACGCGCGGTCGATTTCGACCATTTCAGCCGACGCAAACGGACGCGCGCGGACGCTAAAATACGTCGCGCCGCTGGAGATACCCTTACACAATGTCATTGGTCCGCTCCAACACCCGTGGAAAAGAATCATTTCTCTTGTACTTTCTTCAGAACGACTCTTGGATCTCGAACGTCCATACTCACGTCGAGCTATAGACCTACAGCACTAGGTGGAATATGTGCGCATCGACGCAAGGCCTACATAAACATAGCGAGCCTTGTTTGTTCCGTCGATACTTGTTATAAAAGCGACAAGCAAATAACGAAGAACGAAACAAGAACACACGCAGGGAACATAAGATTTAACGTGGAAAACCCCTTCCAACACAGAAGGGGAAAAAACCACGGGCGCCAGCCAGTAAAACTTCACTATATCGGGAGGTGTTTACAAACGCCGTGGGTTATCTTATAATCTGATAAACCCTAGCCGGCGGCTTACAAGATGTATATATAGGCGGTGCCAACGATCCGGCGACGGGCCTCGCTCCGCTCGTCAGAAGTTAGCCTCCCTTTAGTATATGAATTTGGATCACAATACAACAATAGTAATAATCAACCGACATCTCGATCGCATAGTTGATATGTGTGCATATTTTTTCCGGGCAGGCTCGATCATTGATCGATTTGAGCGACAAGAAGGCACCAATCCGCGCTGGAACATTTGGGGAACCAAGCTAGTTAGGGCTCAGCCTTGTTTCTTTGTTCTAGGTGGTAGTTCTTTCGTATCTATGTAGTCCAAAATCCTTGGATGATTACCCCGTGTGTGTGCCATGTGGGCGTCCGTCGTGTAAGCCTAATCACGACAGTCACATTTCTGTGGCAGTGCAGGTGGATCACTGTGACTCGTCCTCTTAACACAATAACACGGCCCTACCCCAGCCATGGTGATTCCGACATAAAGAAGAACAGGGATGGGAACTCGCGAACGCAAAGGTGCGCTTATGAATGAACATGTTGCCCCCGATATATATTTTGCGCGTGATTGGATTGGCCAGGTTCCGGTTGTTGGAAGGGGGGAGCTGGAAATTCCCCCCGCTAGTCACCGGCGCGGTAGATCCGCGATAGCAACGAAATGAGTGACCTGTCGCTCGCGAGCGCCACCCTCTCTAGCTCCGTGCGTGGTCGCCTGCGAGGTAGAGAAGACACTCGGCTACTCTACCTAGTTGAGTTTTGCTGATATGTACTGAACTTTCTTTTTTTACTAAAACCAAATCAGCTGGATAATTATCCACCGTTTGTGGACACCGCGGCGTGGGGCCGGCCCACGTCAGCCTGCATGATCGCCAGTAGGCCAGGACGGCAAGTTGCCGCTCGAAGAACGCAAGTCGAATATATATGATCTCCGACATCGATCACCGAATTCGCGATAAGATCAACACCGAATGAGCTATCGATCTTGACTAACAAGAGAACTGAAATAGTTCCACAACCACTTCCCTGGACTGCAAAGCCCATTTTAGTCGGAAGCCATTGCGCCATGCATCTTAGGCTGGTGCTAACGCGGGCGGTAGCGGAGGCGATACCGTCCAAGACGGGGCGAGAGGCGGGCGAGACGAGAGCGCGGGGCGGTGGCGCGGGCGCCCGGCGGTATCGCCCGCTACCGCCCAGCTACCGCCTGCGCTGGGGGCGAGAGGGAGGCGAGAGGCGGGCGAGAGTGGGACGGCGGCGTTGGCGGGGCGGGGCGAGAGCGCTGGGTGCGGTAACATTTTTATTTATTATGTAATTTTTAAAATTTTTTATGCAATTTTATTAATTATTATGTAATCGGTAACATTTTTTGTTGAATAAAATAATTTTCTTGCATTATTTTGAATGTCTACAAAAAATCGAGTGAAATAACTTAATCTAAAAAAGAAATGGTGATGTGGAGGAGAGAGAAGTGAGAGATGGTACTATAGCCTGTGCACTGGCACCGTGGGGTGAGAGTGGGGTGGGAGTGAGGTGAGAGTGAGGAAAAAAGCTGACGTGGCAGGCTATAGTACTGTGGTGCATTGACACCAGCCTTAACAATTTCCTTTTAGATTTTAGCCGCAATAACTCGTGCTGGCGTGGATTCGGTTCCGAAAGTATCATGCCTTTTTCACGATATGCACGCACCTTACTGAGCTGGCATGCAGGAGAGTGGTCCTCTTGTTGTCTCCTTCAAATCAGAACTCCAGACTTTTTTTTTTTTAACAGAAGGCTCGAAAGCCTGGCTTTGAATTAAGGACACCACACCACACACGCACACCACGGCAGGAAAGATACACGGGTACATACAGAACGAATTACAACACTGCACTACGAGCGAGGACAAGCTTGCAGGAGTGCAGACCGTCGCTGTTCAACACCAAGGACACCGACCGGAGGCACGGCGAGGCACTGCCCGGAGCAGAATTGTAGTCTTGATTCCGAGGAGAACAGCCAGGACACCGAGCACCAGAAGCACCAACCTGTTCTCATGCCGAAGAGGGCCCCTGCCCACTCGCCTGGTTCGAAGGCGTCGGACCATCGGACATGAGAGAGGCTCACCCTAGAGCCGCAGAGGTGTTGGGCTCCGGACCCGACGCCACCCTGGAGAAGACTACCTTGACAAGGATCACACCATACCGGCCGCACTGCCGAGCACTTGGACATCCACCAACGACGAGAAATCCGCCAGGAGCACCTGTAGAGGACGGGGCAGACTGCCGTCGACGCACGCATACGGGCTAGAGATCACGCGGTTGCCACCAAGGACCGACATTGCCCAAAGCTGCAACCTTCAGCTCTGCCAACCTACCGAAACCTCCCCAGGCGGCGCCTCCAAGAAGGTCACGGCGCAACATCGCGTCGCCGCCGCCCAATCAACAAGATTTGGACTTTCGTCCGGGAGGTGGGGGGAAGGTGAGCAGGAGCCCAGGACAACAGCTACAACCTCAGAACCGACGTGAACCGAAGCTCCACGCCGCAGACGCTGAACACCAGACTTTAGCCTTGGAGTGGGCAAAATCTTGTTGGAGAGGGCAGAATGGCTTAGAATTACAAAGCGTGAGCATGATTCTTAGGAAGTTTATGAAGAAAATAAGTTTGTTGGGGGTGGCTGAGCCCCCGCTCAGTCCCCCCTTCCTCCGTCCCTGAGAACACCGGGGGCAAGACATTCGAGTACTTTTTTTATCCACGAGATTATTATAGGACATCTTCAACGTGCTGGTGCAAACAGATGCATAGTGACGTTTTCGATCGCGCAGTTGAAACGGTCTGCGCCGATGCATCGGTTTCCTAAATTTAGTGGGCTGATAGGTCGCGACAGATAGATCAATCCGTTTGGATTGCCCCGCTAGAGTGTGCGCAGCCGATCTATCTATCCACGCAAACCATTTCAGAACCAGATAAGTCGGCCTAGTGGAGATGTCCTCAAGTCACAAGGTGACATGAAGCAGCTTTAATTAGTTTGCCTTGTATACGTTAGTTGACCTAGCTAGAGTACTTATCTAGCTCACCTCGTGCTTACAATGGATTCTGCCCTAAGCATTGGCCGTCTACCCGCCCACACCTTTCTTTCTCTTCAAAACTTTTGGAGTCATTTATCACGAACTTCTTTGAAACGATCCTTCTCTCGCTGTTCACGCCGACGTAGCTGTTAGGCGCGGAAGGCGTGCCTGGGTGCATGGCCTACATAAACAGAACATGGTGTTCTACTACTCCTAATTGTTGCGTGCATGACAATCATCCGTGATCAGATCTATCTATATGCATGTGGAGATGGAACAAGGTTTCGCAAATTGTTGGCCTATTGATTTCCGAATGGGTCATCATATAATTAATTAGCCTCAACGACAGGAAGACATCAATTCCCACAGCTGAGAGGCCATGTGGGGGAACATGTTTATTTTGGCTGGTTGCTACATATATATAACTACGCATGACTGCTCGCTTACGTGTACCACCATGTGGCCATCCTCTGGTCGTCAAGTCAGTTGTATGCCTTGATGATCATGCTAATGTAGGTGCATGCACGTGCACGGATGGATCGGTGGCCCGTACGTCCTTTCGTTATGTGTCCGATGGCTGAACAATACGTATGTATAACTATGCTGAATCGATCTGCATACTTAGGTGATTCTGAAATGCTAAAAACCTAGAGCACAGACAGTAAGCAGCTTATAGAACGGCAGACAGTTGTGAGTATTTGTGGGGGATCCGTGATAGCAACTGATGGAATAAAACGGGAAAACTGTAACTTCGGTGGATAAGTGTCGATATCTGCGTGTACGTACGTGGGATGATCGAGAGCGAGGTGGCGCTGCGCCGTCCACTCTGTCGGAGGACGTGGACGTCGGTGGCCCCGCCAAACATCGACCACGACGCAACGCCAGCCTGCGTGAGGATCGGTCGAAGAATGCAAGTCCAATATGTCCTCCCTCTGGCCCTGTCGATCGACCACCAAACAAATCCGTGACTTAGCTCAGCCGCGGGCCCACGATCTGCTTGACCTGATCTGTGTACGGTGTGGTCAATTTCAAGTTTTTAACACTTGTAGATAGAGAAACTACTGGCACTACCTCCTCTACCCACCACGTTCTGCAAGCTAGCGAGCTAGACATTTGCCATTTGGTCTTTTCCTAGCTCGATCAAATCGAATAGCCCTACCATTTTATGGCACGTGAACGATATCAGCCAAAGGAACCCGTTGTGCTCTGTAGGCTGCCAGTGACGCTTCTCTTTTGAAGGGTTTCCGGTTTAACTCCCACAGGGGTTCATAGTAGTATGACATCACCAGCGGGTCCCTTTCGGCTTGCGAGGACAGAAAATGTGTAAAACTTCAATCCAGCAGTCTATCCCCGCTACGCGTTCACGGTTTAAATTTAGGCTCGAAATGCGTCGCCATGAACACAAATTTTACATTGTCGGGCCTGCCTGGTGGCCTGTGCGGTCAATTTCAAGTTTTTAGATAGAGAAACTACTGGCACTACCCACCACCTTAGCTAGCCATTTGGTCCTTTTCTATCTCGATCAAATTCGAATAGCCGTACTCCTTTCATACCGGTTTACGGGACAATTATGTATTTTGAGAAAGAAGATTGATTATAAATTTGGTCAACAAAATATTAGATATATTCCACAAAAATTATACCATTGACTTCATATTTAAAAAAGTTTCTAACACTATAATTTTTGTTATATATATCATATATTTTGCTGACTAAATTAGCGGTCAAAGTTCGAGATATATAATAGCTCTATAAAATACAGTGTTTCCTGTGAACTACTTCGGGCCTCACCGGAAAATTGACAGCCGAAAGGAAAATGCTGGGTGTTTCTGGTAGTGCAAGGGAGTACCATTTTATGACACGTGAACGACATCAGGCAAAATCTGGAGGGGCAAGTTTGACTCCCACAGGAGTTCGTGATGGTATTGTGGTAACAAATCTTGCTCCGACCACAACTGCTCCAACGCGCCATCATCTCGCTTCAAGCCTTCAACCTAGTGCTCTGAGGGACATCCTTGGAGCTACTCCCTACATTTCAACGAATAAGGCCACATCTCTTTAATGTTTTTATTAAAAAAATACTCTAAGTAACATCTTTATAAAATATTTTTTAATATGAATCCAACGATACTAATTAGGTACAATGTAATTATGATTTCATTACTCAATATTTTTAGTCAATGTTCTATTGTAATGCGAGTGCGTCTTATTCGTTAAAACGGAGATTGTACGCCACTTCTTCTTGACCTACTCTATATATATACATTTCAAGTAGCAAATTAAATATGTCAGAAATACATGAGATATCTTCACCGATTATAATAAAGTTTAAAGAACACGTAAATCTTCAAGGTTCCAAGATACAATATATGTTGCACTTTCTCTGAAGTCAACCATCTAAAAATAACATAGATGTCACGCTGAAGACATGTAAAATACCAACAAGGTTTTTTTATATTTTTAATTTGAGTCGTAATGCCAACGCTACGTGCACGCATACAACTATTGAAATAATCAATCAACATCGATAAAAGTATCAAACCAGTAAATCAGAGAAAACCAACCGAACGGCATGGTCCATGTCACTGGAAGCCAAGAATACGATCACCATGGTCGACAACTTAGGGCATGAGCAATGGTGGCATACACAATTAGTTGCTCCATATAAAAAAGTTGTCAGAGGCAACATGGTGAATTTTATCTCTCCAATGAAAGCTACAACTTTAGTTAGAAAAAAAAGGGACCCCACAAATATGACACTATGTATCTCTTTCTCTCTCCAAAAACATGTTTTTAAGGTTTAAGATCTCACTTCCTGAAGAGGAGGCTGCCTCCTCATCCGAACCTACTTTGGATCACCCGAATCTAGCTAAAGATGTGAGGCGGTACTACCTCTAGAGTAATGCATTGAGCATGCCCTTAGCAGCCCATGACAAATTAACATTGCGAGGATAAACCTCCCCATGGCTCGCATCAACTAAAAAAAAAAATCCAAAATCAGTCCAGCAATGTAAGTCCGAAGGGCTGTAGCAGAGAAAGCTACGGCATTTCTAGTTTACCTTCTTGTTATCCTTGGATGCCGTGGTCGATGGGGTTCACGCTCCAATCATCAACTAAGTACTGATGTTTTGTCTCGGCGTGTTCATGACTAGAGGCGAGCGAATGTTAAGAGGAGGCCAAATCAACGTCGCCAGCCTTATTTTGTGAGATCGACGTAATCATCCGTGCTAGAATAATGATCTGCAAAAGGGATGATGCTATTCTTGAGCGACAGCTCAGACCCACAAGGTGACATGATCAAGGGTTTGTTTAGTCGCGATTTGTCGTGCGGCCCGCGTGGCAGTGGCTACGGTGACGCTCGTCTTCTTACACGCGCATTGGCCCCTCTAGCCATGGAGTGCTTCTGATTGGAAGATAGTGCCATCGAGTGGAAGAATGCGGGAAGGGCAGAATCATCGAGATCTTGCGAATTAAACCGAGATGATAAGCTAATTTCACCAAGCAAACTTCATTCTCGGTTTAATTCGAAGCCCGGAGAAGCTTAAAGAGTTGAAGAGAAGAAAGAAGTGAATTTATTGATTATTCAAAGTAAAACTTTTTTGATTATGTGTTTTGATTACGATTCGAACTTGTATGAACGATGAAGCAACCTTAGTTATTTGTCGGAATGATTAGCAGTGCAATTTTCTAGAGGTGGCGCTGCGCCGTCCACTCTATCGGAGGACGTGGACGTCGGTGGCCCCGGCCGGTGCGTATGTCGACGTCTCGACGCATCGCTACGCCAGCCACAAGCTGCTACATCGTAGATTCGTAGAATCCAACCTGGATATGATTGCTTCCATTGATCACCAAATCCGTGATAAGATCGCCTCAGACATCGAAGCTGAACACCATTTCCATGCCACGCTTTTCTTTGGGTTTTTCTTCTTCTCTTCTGCATATTCCATCCAGGGCCTGATTCCATCTCTTGGATTTGAGCCGTATACGTGGTATACCGATCACTGCAATCGTCTAATCCCCAGGCCAACCCTACCAATTGTTTTCAGTGTGATAATTTACCTCACATCTTTGTTGTTTCTAAGAGCATGTCCACTCGTCTCCCCACAGAGCCCCCACGGCCACTTTTTTTTCATCCGGACGGCGAAAAACGGTCCAGTCAGGCCCTCGGTTTCTCGTTTTGGTCCGGATTTGAGCCTATTTTCGTCCGGACTCCCCATGCCATCCTCGGTTTCCCGGGGGTCTCCCGGGGACTCCGGATGAAGCTAAACCAACCGTCCACGCCCACGTGTCTCCTCTTTCATCCGGATTCCCCGAGCCATCCTCTTTTTCCCCGAGAAACGCCGCTTGGGGAGCACACGACTGGGAAACTACTCCTCCCCACGCCAAATCTTCCTCCAATCCGGACGAAAATTTCGCCGGATTTAGGCGTGGGGAGCGCCAACGAGTAGAGATGCTCTAAAGGCTAACGAATGGTGGGACGCCAACTCAACGTCGTTGGCCTGAATTTTAGTTTTTGTGGGATCGACGCAATCATGCCTGGTAATATATTGATCTGACTGTATGTGAGTGACCGAATAGAGTGGAGACTCTCGACGTGACATGAAGGGTTTCATTTAATTCTTTTTGACGAAGGCAGCATATAAGAAGAAGCTTCTGACGCATTGGCCATCTCTACTGCTCACCTGTCCACGACCCTTACTGAACGTTTTTCTAATAGTGGAGGGCTTTTCATTGGAAGATAACATACAGTTTTCAAGTGAGATAATCTAGTACTCTCGATCATTGTACTACCATGTCTTTTTTAACAATCTTCGAATCTGCAAAAGTGCAAACTACTCTTCCGTCTACAAATAAATATACTTTTAGGTTTTGTCCCAAGTTAAACCCATGTCATAAGTATCTTAACTTTTTTTTGTAAATTTGGTCAGAAATTAAAAAAGTTAACTTAGTACAGAATCTAGAAGTAGATTTATTTACGAATGGAGAGAGAGTAGTCCATGGATGACGTTTATTTACTCCGTAGCTTAGAGCATCTCCAGTCGCGTCCCCCAAACCGTCCTCCAAAGCGCGCCGGATCGAGCATTTGGGGGACGTGTTTTGTTTGTGCCGCGTTTGGGGGACGTCGCTCCCCAGCCGCGTCCCCCAAACACCGCCCTCAATCAGAAATTCAAATTGTTGCATTCAAAAGAGATCGTTCCCGCCGAATCGTCGTGATCAGAGTAGCGACGATCAAAGTACTGGGCGCGCGATCATATTACAGACCGGTGGTGCATGGTAATTAGAAGAAGGGGTTGGGCAACGGCGACGTATCCTGAGTCGACTCAGGCCCGTTGATCACGATGACCTCGTCGTGATCTGCCCGGTAATGCACCATCTGCTCCGTCGCCGACGCAGAGGCCGACGCAGGTGTAGCAGTAGAAGACGTGTGAGCCGGCTCTGCAATAATAAAAGTGGTTATTATATATCTTTATGTTTATGATAAATGTTTATATACCATGCTATAATTGTATTAACCGAAACATTGATACATGTGTGATATGTAAACAACAAAGAGTCCCTAGTAAGCCTCTTAACTAGCTTGTTGATTAACATATGATTAGTTTCATAATCATGAACATTGGATATTATTAATAACAAGGTTATATCATTATATGAATGATGTAATGGACACACCCAATTAAGCGTAGCATAAGATCACGTCATTAAGTTATTTTCTATAAGCTTTCGATACATAGTTACCTAGTCCTTTCGACCATGAGATCATGTAAATCACTTATACCGGAAAGGTACTTTGATTACATCAAACCCCACTGCGTAAATGGGTGGTTATAAAGGTGGGATTAAGTATCCGGAAAGTATGAGTTGAGGCATATGGATCAACAGTGGGATTTGTCCATCCCGATGACGGATAGATATACTATGGGCCCTCTCGGTGGAATGTCGTCTAATGTCTTGCAAGCAGATGAATAAGTTTATAAGAGACCACATACCACGGTACGAGTAAAGAGTACTTGTCAGGAGACGAGGTTGAACAAGGTATAGAGTGATACCGATGATCAAACCTCGGGCAAGTAAAATTTCGCGTGACAAAGGGAATTGGTATCGTATGTGAATGGTTCATTCGATCACTAAGTCATCGTTGAATATGTGGGAGCCATTATGGATCTCCAGATCCCGCTATTGGTTATTGGTCGGAGAGAGTTCTCACCCATGTCCACATAGTTCGCGAACCGTAGGGTGACACACTTAAGGTTTGATGTTGTAATAGTAGAACTTGAATATGGAATGGAGTTCGAAGTATTGTTCGAAGTCTCGGATGGGATCCCGGACATCACGAGGAGTTCCGGAATGGTCCGGAGAATAAGATTCATATATAGGAAGTCATTTTATAAGTTTGAAAATGATTCGGTGATTTTATGGAGGGTTCTAGAAGGTTCTAGAAAAATTTGGAAGAAATCACTAAGGAAGGAGGAGTCCCGGAGGCCGGGACTCCACCTCCCTTGGCCGGCCAATCCTAGAGGGGGGAGTCCAAGGTGGACTCCACCTAAGGGGGGCGGCCACCCCCCTCATCGAAGGGTGGGAATCCCACTTGAGGTGGGAGTCCCACCTTGGGTAGGTTTCCCTACTACATGGAAGGTTTTGGGTTGGGGTCTTATTCGAAGACTTGTAGTCCAACACTTGGGGGTTCCACCTATATAATGAGGGGCCAAGGGGAGGGGGCCGACCACCACAAGCCACCAAGCTGGCCGCACCCCATAGAGGCTGGCCACCCCCTCTCCCCAAACCCTAGCCGCCCCACTCCTCCCCCTCTCCTGCAACGCTTAGTGAAGTTCCGCCGGAGATCTCCATCGCCATCGCCACCACGCCGTCGTGCTGCCGGATTCAAGGAGGAGCTACTACTTCCGCTGCCCGCTGGAACGGGGAGGTGGACATCGTCTTCATCAACACCGAACGTGTGACCGAGTACGGAGGTGCTGCCCGATTGTGGCACCGTAAAGATCTTCTACGCGCTTTTGCAAGCGGCAAGTGATCGTCTACCGCATCAACAAGAGCCTCATCTTGTAGGCTTTGGAAATCTTCAAGGGTGAGTCTCGATCATCCCCTCGTTGCTCCCGTCTTCTAGATTGCATCTTGGCTTGGATTGCGTTCTCGCGGTAGGAAATTTTTTGTTTTCTATGCAACGAATCCCTATAGTGGTATCAGAGCCGTGTCTATGCATAGATGGTTGCACGAGTAGAACACAATGGTTTTTTGGGCGTTGATGCTTATGTTTTCTTTAGTTTGAGTACTTTACATCTTTGTGGCATAGTAGGATGAAGCGGCTCGGGCTAACTTTACATGACCGCGTTCATGAGACTTGCTCCTCGTTCGACATGCAACTTGTATTGCATAAGAGGCTTTGCGGGTGTCTGTCTCTCCTACTATAGTGAAGATTCAATTTACTCTTCTATTGACAACACTAGTATCACCGTTGTGGTTCATGTTCGTAGGTAGATTAGATCTCACTCGAAAACCCTAAACCACGTAAAATATGCAAACCAAATTAGAGACGTCTAACTTGTTTTTGCAGGGTTTGGTGATGTGATATGGCCATAATGTGATGATGAATATGTATGAGATGATCATTATTGTATTGTGGCAACCGGCAGGAGCCTTATGGTTGTCTTTAAATTTCATGTTGAGTAATATTTCAAAGTAGTTGTAATAGTTGCTACATGAGGTGAACAACCATGAAGACGGCGCCATGGACCTTGACGCTACGCCAACGATGATGGAGATCATGCCCGTTGATGATAGAGATCATGTCCGTGCTTTGAAGATGAAGATCAAAGGCGCAAAGACAAAAGGGCCATATCATATCACATATGAACTGCATGTGATGTTAATCCTTTTATGCATCTTATTTTGCTTAGATCGCGACGGTAGCATTATAAGATAATCCCTCTCACTGAAATATCAAGATAATAAAGTGCTCATCCTTAGTAGCACCGTTGCCAAGACTTGTCGTTTCGAAGCATCTCGTGATGATCGGGTGTGATAGAATCAACAAGTGCATACAACGGGTGCAAGCCAGTTTTGCACATGCGGATACTAAGGTGGCCTTGACGAGCCTAGCATGTACAGACATGGTCTCGGAACACGTGATACCGAAAGGTAGAGCATGAATCATATGATTGATATGATGAACACTTTGAGTGTTCGCCATTGAAATTACATCTTGTCTCGTGATGATCGGACTTAGGTGTGATGGATTTGGTTCGTGTGATCACTAAGACAATTCGAGGGATATTGTTTTGAGTGGGAGTTCACCTAGTTTTTAATTATATTCAATTAAAATTTGAACTCAATTTGTCATAAACTTAGTCTAAACTATTGCAAACATATGTTGTAGATATGGCGTCTCCAATCAATTTTAACCAGTTCCTAGAGAAAGAAAAGCTTAAGAGCAACGGTAGCAACTTCACCGACTGGTTCCATCATGTGAGGATCTTCCTCGCTGGTGGAAACCTGCAATATGTGCTTGATGCACCGCTAGGTGACCCTCCTGCAGAAACTGAAACCGATGAAGTAAAAGCTGTTTACGAGACTCGGAAAACTCGGTACTCTCAAGTTCAGTGTGCCATCATGTGCAGTCTGGAAGCCGGTCTTCAAAAACGTTTTGAGCACCACGATCCTCATGAGTTGGTCAATGAGCTGAAAGCTATATTTGAAACTCATGCGGCCGTGGAATGCTATGAAGCATCAAAACACTTCTTCAGCTGCATGATGGAAGAAGGCAGCTCCGTTAGTGAGCACATGCTCGCCATGACCGGGCGTGCGAAGAAACTCAGTGACTTGGGAATAGTGATTCCTAACAGACTGGGGATTAATCGTGTCCTTCAATCACTGCCACCTAGTTACAAGAACTTTGTGATGAACTACAATATGCAGAACATGAACAAAGAGTTACCTGAACTCTTTGCCATGCTAAATGCTGCTGAGATTGAGATCAAGAAAGAGCACCAAGTGTTGATGGTCAACAAGACCACCAGTTTCAAGAAACAGGGCAAGTCTAAGGGAAAAATCAAGAAGGGTGGCAAGAAAGCTGTCACGCCTCCTATGAAACCTAAGAACGGCCCTAAGCCTGATGCTGAGTGCTATTACTGCAAGGAGAAGGGACACTGGAAGCGTAATTGCTCCAAGTATCTGGCTGATCTGAAGAGCGGCCTTGTCAAGAAGAAGAAAGAAGGTATATCTGATATACATGTTATAGATGTTTATCTTACTGGTTCTCGTACTAGTACCTGGGTATTTGATACTGGTTCGGTTGCTCATATTTGTAACTCGAAACAGGAACTAAAGAATAAACGAAGACTACTAAAGGATGAAGTGATGATGCGCGTTGGAAACGGATCCAAAGTCGATGTGATCGTTGTCGGCACACTTCCTCTACATCTACCTTCGGGATTAGTTTTAAGCCTAAATAATTGTTATTTTGTACCCGCGTTGAGCATGAACATTATATCTGGATCTTGTTTAATGCAAGACGGTTATTCATTCAAGTCTGAGAATAATGGTTGTTCTATTTTTATGAATAATATCTATGGTCGAGCACCTGAAAAGAACGGCTTATTTCTGTTAGATCTCGATAGTAGTGATACACATATACATAACATTGATGCTAAGCGAATTAAATTGAATGATAATTCTACTTATATGTGGCACTGTTGTCTTGGTCATATTGGAGTGAAACGCATGAAGAAACTCCATACCGATGGATTACTTGAATCACATGACTTTGAGTCACTTGATAGATGCGAAGCATGTCTAATGGGAAAAATGACTAAGACTCCATTCTCTGGTATTATGGAGCGAGCTACTGACTTATTGGAAATCATACATACCGATGTGTGCGGACCAATGAGTGTAGCATCGCGATGTGGTTATCGTTATGTTCTAACCTTCACAGATGATCTGAGTAGATATGGGTATATCTATTTCATGAAACATAAATCCGAAACTTTCGAGAAGTTTATGGAATTCCAAAGTGAAGTAGAAAATCAACGTAACAAAAAGATTAAATATCTACGATCTGATCGTGGAGGTGAATATCTGAGTTATGAGTTTGGCATGCATTTAAAGAAATGCGGAATACTTTCACAATTGACACCGCCGGGAACACCACAACGAAACGGTGTGTCCGAATATCGTAATCGAACTCTCTTAGATATGGTTCGTTCTATGATGTCTCTTACTGATTTGTCGTTATCATTTTGGAGTTATGCATTAGAGACTGCCGCATTCACTTTAAATAGAGCACCATCAAAATCCGTTGAAACGACACCGTATGAATTATGGTTTAATAAGAAGAGATTTCTATTTTCGTGCCCTCGGTTCCTTAGTTGTGCTCAGTTTTCCCCTGCTCCTTAGTTTTCCCTCAGTTTTCCCCAAGACCTTGTCTGAAACCATCACAGATGCTGTAACGGCCGGTTGCCCGACGGTTGACCGTTATCTTCTGACTAGTGGGGCCACGTAGAACCCGCAAAGACACGTCAGACCATCCATCTTTGTTTGACCGTAAGCATCGCTGTATCCCTGACCAAAACACGCACGAGTGGGGCTTCGGTATATCGAATGACAAGTGGGCCATGGCGCTGATACAAGGGGCAATACACGGGTAGGAATAGATTTTTAAACGGAGCTCTACAGCGATGGCACGGAGGAGGTGGCCTGCGGGGTGCCGAGATGAGATCGACGTCCACAAAGAACTGCATGAGGCGAGACCAGACACATTAGATAGATATGAACTAGACGCGTTTAACCATGCAAAGAAGAGAAGAAATGGTCGATGACATCGACGACTACCTCAAAACTTTGACTGACCGTGTCTGACACGAACGCGAGCAATGTAGAGAAAACTAGTGTCTCTCCTTTCTGGCGTGTATAGATGGGTGCTAGAAGAGTGTGGTGGCGAAGGGAAAGACCTCGTGGTGGTCTGTGGCGTCCAGCATAGCGGGGCGGCGTGGCCGTGCCCACATCGGCGTGGATGCATGTTCGGCATTGGCATCAGCATGTACGTTCGGCATTGGCCTCGGCGGTATCTTTGGTGTGTCAGTGATCGAATGAGGGGACGGGATTGAGGGTGCATCCCGACGGTGACCTAGCAGTGGCGTCGAGCATAGCCGTTCTGACCATGCCGATATCGGCATCGGCAAAGTTTGGAGGCTGTGGTGCTCGAATCAAGGAGGGATTTGTTTCTTGTACGCCAAAAGTGATTTGAAACAAGTTTCGTGTTGAAGGTTAGGTAACGAAAGTTTGTAACTAAGCCCAAAATTATACTAGCGCCATGGTGAGGTTCTTTTTGATAGAGCTATACAGTTGGGCAAACTTTTTTGATACTTTTTAGATAGGGTTCCTTGTTGTTACACGTATGGCATCATGTATGGCAAATTTGGGATCATTTGGAGATGTTCGAAAAAATCACTTTGCTTAAACGCATGCCGTTTTGTCTCACTGAAACCAGCTTTTCTAACAAGGTGATTTATTCTACCTCCTCTAAATGACCTCAAATTTCATACAGCTGATCTTCTATACATAGATAGATAGATTGTTTCGTTTTTATATTTTTCGAACTTTTTATTTCCCTTTATAATATCCAATTGATTTTCAGGTCAAAACCTCGAAAAACAGCATCATGTATGGCATCATTTTCGCCATAAATTTCAAATTTTGTGAAACTTTCCCTTTTAGATATTCCTTGTTGTTATAGATATGGCATAATGTATGCCAAATTTGGTTAGGTCTCATTGAAACCAGCTTTTGTAACAAGTTAGGTTTTTTCGACCTTCTCAAAAGGGATTTTTTCTACCTTCTCTAAATGACCTCAAAAATCATACAGACGATCTTCTATACAAAAATAGGTATATTGTTTCGTTTTTACATTTTTTTGAACTTTTATTTCCCTTTATAATACCCATTTGTTTTCAGGTCAAAACCTCGAAAGTTAACATAACTAGATGGTGAACCCTTCCAAACTTCAAATACAGAGATAGATAGATTGGTTCGTTTATCATTTTTACCGTGAATAGTAATGGCTACAAGAAATCGGTGATGGTTTATCATTTTTTGCGTGAAAAGTAATGGATACAACAAATCGGTGATGGTTTATCATTTTTTGCATGAAAATTAATGGCTACAACAAATCGGTGATGGTTTATCATTTGGGATTTTCGTGAAAATTAATGGCTACAACAAATCGGTGACGGATTATCATTTTTTGCGTGAAAATTTATGGCTACAACAAATCGGTGATGGTTTATCATTTTTTGTGTGAAAAGTAATGCCTAAAAGAGTTTATAATTTTTAGCGCGTGAAAATAAATACAGAAAACCGCCCTTTAGCATATTAGAGAGTGGAAGGTAACCGCCGACAGAGAGAGAGAGAGAGGGGTTATCCTGCCCGTTAGATCATACGATCAACGGTCGGCGGGCACGATCCGCGTGACATGGGCTAGACCAATCAGGGCAATGTTGCACGTGTGAGAGAATTTGTGGAGGGAGAGGGCAAAACTGAGTAGTATCAAGAAACCAAGGGCACATATGTAATAAACAGACTAAGGGATTCAAATATGAGATTTAAAAAATGGAAAATGCGTGTTTTGTACAATAAAACCCATCTTGGCCTATCTCAAACTATTTGCAATACAAATATACATGATTGTGAGAATTGTGGCCTCATTTAGACAAAGTATGTTTTGGGGAAAGCTGTTTTGGGAAGGGCTTATTGTGGAAAACCATGCACCTTCATAGCTACTAGGTGATTTGAGAAGGCCTTTGAGAAGTGGCAATTTGTGGTAAAACTTGATTTATCTATGACTTATCTATGTTTTGAGAACTGGCAATTTGTGGTAAAGACTCCATGAGTATGTGCCACTATTTTCGGAATTTTTTACACATTAAATGACTCATTTAACTAGTTATTCCCATTTGTTGATTGTCTGTTGACCAGCTACTTGAGGGTAAAACTGAGCATATTGCACTAGCCAGTATTAGCACTCAAGGGGAAAACTGAGCACACAAAAAATGCTAGTATAATACTCGAGGTTATACCTGAGTATATCTAAATTTCCAGGGTTAGACTCGAGGACGCGTGTTGCGGTGCAGAAATGAAAGACGTGCAATTGTTGACACGTAGACGCCGGTCGCGGTGCAGAAGTCGAAGACGTGCAATCGTGGACGTGTGGCGCATTGCAGAAGTCCAAGACGTGCAGACGTGCAGCGGTGGACGCGTAGGACGCGGGTCGCATTAACCACCCCTTGCCTTTATAGACACCTCCTCCCACTATCTCTGTCACTCTCACTCGCCTACGCAACGCCGCCTCTCTCACGTCCCATTATCTTCTCCAAAGCAAAAAACCCTCTCCCTCTCCCTCTCCTCTGCCGGCGAGATGGACAAGGAGAATGCCAATCCCATCGGCCACGGCGCCGTCGGCTCCAAGCGCGACGCCTCCCTCTTCGACGCCGTCCCCTCAACGGACGTCGCCACCGTCCCCTCAACGGACGTCGCCGCCGCCTCCGCCGGTGCATCGGAGGCTGCTGCTGCCGGTCGCGGTCAGATCCCGCCGGGATATGACCCCTACGAGCCGGTGCCGTACGTGCCGCCCCTGAAACCCTACGACACCTCCATAGAGGACCCATGGAACGAGGTAACTACGGTTTGCTTCCTTTTTTGTTCCCCATTCCTTTTTGAACCCTATTTGTGCTGGTGTAGATGGATATGTGGATGGATGAGTATTGGGCTAATATTTGCGCCGATTTTATTCCATTTTGCTTTGATCCCTCCTTGATTTCGTTTAAGATTTGGGGCTCGGCTGTTCGGTTAATTTATGCAAGTAATAATGAGATCGCAATTAGTTAATTTATGCAAGTAATCATAGGATCTCAATTAGTTATTTTATGCACGAATCAAAAAATATCAACCATTTAATTTTGCAAATAATCTGGAATGTGTTCAAGTTCAGATCTGGAATCTGTTTCTTTGCCTATGATGAATCGGTGGGCACAGATTTTTACAGGGAGGGTTCAGCGAACCATTTCTGTGTACAAATCTGTTGTGCATGAGCTTTGGTTCGCTTACACCGTCCCTGTAGACATATAATCGTGTCCACTCTAACTGAGGCTGCCTCTGTTTTTCCTAACTTTGTTATCATGCACATTAGTCATCGTTGCAACTCATTCACTAATAAATTCCCGTTTGATATGGATCAGCTGTCTGGCAGCGACGTCGGCAGCAACGACGAGCACCATGACGTCAAGACTCGCCAGGTGCTGCGGAGGCTGCAGGTCGGCCAGTACGTCTCCTACCTCGCCGCCGCCAAGGGTGTCTACAGGTGCCCCTTCTGCACTAGGAGGCTCGGCGGTACTGACTTCAACTGCCTCCTCACACATGCCGAGAACATCAGCCACACCAACCCCAAGGTCGGTGCGTCGGTGAACCCCTTCCGCGCCAAACACTTGGCGCTCGGCATGCACCTCCGCAGCATCCAGCGGGTGGAGATCTCCGGCGGGCGCATGCCTCCGCTCAAGCCCAAGGCTCCCAAGGGGAGCAACAAGTGGAGGCAGAGGCAGATGGGGTAGGCGGAGTCCAGGACGTGTGCTGCTGCTGCCTCCTCCATTTTGTTGTTGAGATCCCTTTGTTGTTAGCTAGGGATCCCTCGTTGTTATGTTGTTAGTATGATGGTGCTGTACTGCTGTGAAGAACCTCGAACCCTACTATGTTTGGCTGCTGAATGAAGCTTATTATCTATATTATCTATCCCTATTCTACTATATGACCTTGTGAATTTATCGTACATTCCCTGTAGATTAGCTTCTAGATTTAACTACATACATATGGACCAGATGGAGTACTAGATTGGGCTCCCTACTAGATTTGCTACCATATTGGTCAAACAACGAGGGCCAAAAGGCACAAATAATAATTGAAGAAAGACAGAAATGCAAGCTTCTCTAGTTTTGATACTAATTAGGTGAAAAAAGGCAGAGAGAAGGAGGCAGAAAAGGTACTCTTAAAAGGGAAATGCCAATGGTCGAGAGAGACAAAACCCAGCTCCTGCTCACGTGCAACCAAACGCTATCTCGTCATGTCCCACGCGGTCCCTTTCTAACAGCCCCACGCGACGCGGGCCCACACGACGAGGCCCCACACGTCAGCACGGAGCGGTCAACTTAACGGGAATCCTGCCGTCTGAGCTGCCTTCTGCGGGTTTCAAACAAGCACTTGGGGAAAACTGAGGAAAAACTAAGGAGCTGGGGAAAACTGAGCACAACTAAGGAACGGAGGGCACGAAAATAGAAATCCCTAATAAGAAACCTAAGCTGTCGTTCCATAAGGTTTGGGGTTGCGAAGCCTATGTAAAAAAGTTACAACCGGATAGGCTAGAACCCAAAGCGGAGAAATGCGTTTTCATAGGATACCCTAAGTAAACTATAGGGTACACTTTCTATCACAGATCCGAAGGCAAAATATTTGTGGCTAAGAACGGAACCTTTCTTGAGAAACAATTTCTTACTAAAGAAGTGACTGGAAGAAAAGTAGAACTCGATGAGATTGATGAATCTTCACTAGTTGATCAGAGTAGCGCAGTACCGGAAGTTGTTCCTGTGCCGCCTACACCGGCAACAGAGGAAGCTAATGATAATGATCATGAAACTTCGAACGAGATAGCTACTGAACCTCGCAGATCGACAAGGGAACGTGCCACTCCTGATTGGTATGATCCTTGTCTAAATGTCATGATTGTGGACAACAATGATGAAGACCCTGCGACGTATGAAGAAGCAATGATGAGCCCAGATTCCAACAAATGGCAAGAAGCCATGAAATCCGAAATGGGATCCATGTATGATAACAAAGTGTGGACTTTGGTAGACTTATCTGATAGCCGCAAGGCTGTCGAGAATAAATGGATCTTCAAGAGAAAAACAGATGCTGATGGTAATATTACTGTCTATAGAGCTCGACTTGTCGCAAAGGGTTTCCAACAAATTCAAGGTGTTGACTACGATGAGACTTCTCACCTGTAGCGAAGCTAAAATCTGTGAGGATTTTGTTAGCAATAGATGCATTTTTCGATTTTGAGATTTGGCAGATGGATGTCAAAACGGCATTCCTTAATGGAGACATTGAGGAAGATTTGTATATGGTACAACCCAAAGGTTTTGTCGATCCTAAAAATGCTGACAAAGTATGCAAACTTCAGCGTTCAATTTATGGACTGAAGCAAGCATCGAGAAGTTGGAACCGACGCTTTGATAAGGTGATCAAAGACTTTGGGTTTATACAGTGTCATGGAGAGGCCTATATTTACAAGAAAGTGAGTGGGAGCTCTGTAGCATTCCTGATATTATATGTAGATGACATATTATTAATTGGGAATGATATAGAACTATTAAGCAGTGTAAAAGGTTATTTGAATAATAGTTTTTCAATGAAAGACCTTGGTGAAGCATTGTATATATTAGGCATCAAGATTTATACAGATAGATCAAAACGCCTAATAGGGCTATCACAGAGTACATACCTGGACAAGATTCAAAAGAAGTTTAGAATGGATGAAAGTAAGAAAGGATTCTTACCTATATATGTTACCAGGCAAGGTCTTGAGTAAGACTCAAGGACCGGCTACGGCAGAAGAAAGAGAAAGGATGAGTCAGATCCCCTATGCCTCGGCAGTAGGCTCTATCATGTATGCCATGCTATGTACTAGACCGGATATAGCACATGTTGTTAGTCTGACTAGCAGATATCAAAGTGATCCAGGAATGGAACACTGGACAGCGGTCAAGAATATCCTGAAGTACTTGAAAAGAACTAAGTATATGTTTCTTTGTTATGGAGGTGACCAAGAGCTCGTTGTAAACGGTTACACCGATGCAAGTTGGAACACTGATCCTGATGACTCTAAGTCACAGTCTGGGTACGTGTTTATATTGAATGGTGCTGCAGTAAGCTGGGCAAGCTCGAAGCAGTGCACGGTGGCGAAGTCTTCAACAGAATCAGACTACATAGCGGCTTCAGAGGCTTCATCAGAAGCGGTATGGATGAAGAGGTTCATTGTAGAGCTCGGTGTGGTTCCTAGTGCATTGGACCCACTAGTCATCTACTGTGACAACATGGGTGCCATCGCCAATGCACAAGAACCAAGGTCACACAAGAGGCTGAAGCATATCAAGCTGCATTATCACTCGATTCGCGAGCACATCGAAGATGGAGAAGTAAAGATTTGCTAAGTACACACTGATCTGAATGTAGCAGATCCGTTGACTAAAGCTCTCCCTAGGGCAAAGCATGACCAACACCAGAATGCCATGGGTGTTAGGTACGTTACAATGTAATCTAGATTATTGACTCTAGTGCAAGTGGGAGACTGTTGGAGATATGCCCAAGAGGCAATAATAAAAGTGGTTATTATATATCTTTATGTTTATGATAAATGTTTATATACCATGCTATAATTGTATTAACCGAAACATTGATACATGTGTGATATGTAAACAACAAAGAGTCCCTAGTAAGCCTCTTAACTAGCTTGTTGATTAACAGATGATTAGTTTCATAATCATGAACATTGGATGTTATTAATAACAAGGTTATATCATTATATGAATGATGTAATGGACACACCCAATTAAGCGTAGCATAAGATCACGTCATTAAGTTATTTGTTATAAGCTTTCGATACATAGTTACCTAGTCCTTTCGACCATGAGATCATGTAAATCACTTATACCGGAAAGGTACTTTGATTACATCAAACGCCACTGCGTAAATGGGTGGTTATAAAGGTGGGATTAAGTATCCGGAAAGTATGAGTTGAGGCATATGGATCAACAGTGGGATTTGTCCATCCCGATGACGGATAGATATACTCTGGGCCCTCTTGGTGGAATGTCGTCTAATGTCTTGCAAGCATATGAATAAGTTCATAAGAGACCACATACCACGGTACGAGTAAAGAGTACTTGTCAGGAGACGAGGTTGAACAAGGTATAGAGTGATACCGATGATCAAACCTCGGACAAGTAAAATATCGCGTGACAAAGGGAATTGGTATCGTATGTGAATGGTTCATTCGATCACTAAGTCATCATTGAATATGTGGGAGCCATTATGGATTTCCAGATCCCGCTATTGGTTATTGGTCGGAGAGAGTTCTCACCCATGTCCACATAGTTCGCGAACCGTAGGGTGACACACTTAAGGTTTGATGTTGTAATAGTAGAACTTGAATATGGAATGGAGTTCGAAGTATTGTTCGAAGTCTCGGATGGGATCCCGGACATCACGAGGAGTTCCGGAATGGTCCGGAGAATAAGATTCATATATACGAAGTCATTTTATAAGTTTGAAAATGATCCGATGATTTTATGGAAGGTTCTAGAAGGTTCTAGAAAAGTCCGGAAGAAATCACTAAGGAAGGAGGAGTCCCGGAGGGACTCCACCTCCCTTGGCCGGCCAACCCTAGAGGGGGGAGTCCAAGGTGGACTCCACCTAAGGGGGCCGGCCACCCCCCTCATGGAAGGGTGGGAATCCCACTTGAGGTGGGAGTCCCACCTTGGGTAGGTTTCCCTACTACATGGAAGGTTTTGGGTTGGGGTCTTATTCGAAGACTTGTAGTCCAACACTTGGGGGTTCCACCTATATAATGGGGGGCCAAGGGGAGGGGGCCGACCACCACAAGCCACCAAGCTGGCCGCACCCCATAGAGGCCGGCCACCCCCTCTCCCCAAACCCTAGCCGCCCCACTCCTCCCCCTCTCCCGCAACGCTTAGCGAAGTTCCGCCGGAGATCTCCATCGCCACCGCCACCACGCCGTCGTGCTGCCGGATTCAAGGAGGAGCTACTACTTCCGCTGCCCGCTGGAACGGGGAGGTGGACGTCGTCTTCATCAACACCGAACGTGTGACCGAGTACGGAGGTGCTGCCCGATTGTGGCACCATCAAGATCTTCTACGCGCTTTTGCAAGCGGCAAGTGATCGTCTACCGCAGCAACAAGAGCCTCATCTTGTAGGCTTTGGAAATCTTCAAGGGTGAGTCTCGATCATCCCCTCGTTGCTCCCGTCTTCTAGATTGCATCTTGGCTTGGATTGCGTTCTCGCGGTAGGAACTTTTTTGTTCTCTATGCAACGAATCCCTACAGCTCTTGCTCCGCGGTTGCTGCCGCTGCCGCTGCCGCTGCCTGGGCTGCCGCGTCGGCCGCAGCTTCGGCCGCCGCCATTTTGGCTTCGATGTCGTCGAGGATCTGGCATTTGAAGAAGTTGTGCGCCGTCCGCGTCCGGGGAGACATTCCCTCTATCGACGCTCTCAGCAGGGACATGTCGTCCCTGCTTTCTTGAGCTCCAACTTCTCCTCTTGCCTCTTGAGCAGCTCCGCCCACCTTTCGTCGACCTTTTTGTCGCGGGAGAGAAAGGTCGAGGAGACGTCGGCGAGGCATTTCGTGATCGACGCCGGCGTCTTCTCACACGACGCGGCGTCGGCCAAGGCGGCCTTGGCAGCCTTGTTGCAAGTAGGACGCCCTGCCGACGTTGCCAGTGTTGCGTCTAGATCAATGGCGTCCTTCCCCTTGGACAGCGATAGGCGCGTCAAACGCCATTTCTCGTTCACTTTGAGCTTGCTATAGCAATGCATCAGCGCGGAAGACTTGTGACCTTCCGATTTCTTCCGGTACAAATCCATAGCCTTGTCAAACTAACCAAAGGAAGCGGAATCATTTCATCGAACACAATGTAGGCGCTACAGATTATGGAAGAAAGAGTCGTACCAGTTGGGAGACGTCGGCGCCGCTGTCGGCTCTGGTTACTAAGTCGTGATGGTATCCATGGAAGGAGTTCACCGATGCCTGGATGATGGCCCATCGCGTCGACATTGCCTTTTGGCTCCTCTTCAATGTCACTTTCTTGTAGTTGCTGTTGATGAGCTTGCGCTCATCAAACTCGGCCTTGATTCTCGCCCAATACTTCCCGTATTTTTGGTTGGCGCCGATGATGGAGTCATGGCTCACCGTCGCCCACGACTCGCACAAACATAGATCCTCCAAAACCGTCCACTTGGGGCCTCGTGTGCCCGACGCCTTCTTCTTCTTTTTCTTCTTCGTCCTCTCGCCGTCCGCGTCTACCTCCATGTGATCATCGTCTCCAACGTATCTATAATTTCTGATGTTCCATGCTAGTTTTATGACAATACCTACATGTTTTGCTCAAACTTTATAATGATTTTATGCATTTTCCGGAACTAACCTATTAACAAGATGCCACAGTGCCAGTTCCTGTTTTCTGCCATTTTTGGTTCCAGAAAGGCTGTTCGGGCAATATTCTCGGAATTCGACGAAACAAAAGCCAAACATCTTATTTCACCGAGACGGACCAGAACACCGAAGGGGAGACGGAGAGGAGGCCCAGGGCCTCCACCCCACCTGGCGGCGCGGCCCAGAGGGGGGGCGCGCCCAGCTATGGGGTGGGACCCCCAGGCACCCCCTCGCGCCGCCTCTTCGCCTATATTATCCCTCGTGACGTGAAAACCCTACACCAATTGACGAAACTCCAGAAAGACTCCAGGGACGCCGCCGCCATCGCGAAACTCCGTTTCGGGGGACAGAAGTCTCTGTTCCGGCACGCCGCCGGGACAGGGAATTGCCCCCGGAGTCATCCCCATCGACACCATCGCCATCTTCATCGCCGTTGCTGTCTCCCATGATGAGGAGGGAGTAGTTCTCCCCCGAGGCTGAGGGCTCTACCGGTAGCTATGTGGTTCATCTCTCTCTCCCATGGTGTGATCTTTATGTGATCATGAGCTTTGTATCACTATTAATCTATGTGCTACTCTAGTGATGTTATTAAAGTAGTCTATTCCTCCTCCATGATGTAATGTTGACAGTGTGTGCATCATGTAGTACTTGACGTAGGTTATTATTGTAATCTCTTGTAGATTATGAAGTTAACTATTACTATGATAGTATTGATGCGATCTATTCCCCCTTTCATAGCTATTGGTGACAGTGTGTATGCTATGTTAGTACTCGGTCTAAATTGCAATGGTCTATTATGCACTCTAGAGGTTACTTTAATATGAACTCCGGACGTTGTGCAGCTTGTTTACTCCGGCTTGAGGTGTGCTTTTATAGCCCTACACAATGAATGGTGATTGTTATCCAACAAGAGAGTGTGAGAAAGTAGCACAAGTGAAGAGAAGTTATTTATTTATGTGATCATTGTTGAGAGTGTCCACTAGTGAAAGTATGATCCCTAGGCCTTGTTTCTAAGCATTGAAACACCGTTTCCAACAAGTTCTGTTACATGTTTGCTTGCTGCCATCTTTATTTCAGATTGCAATTACTACTTACAATCATCCATATTACTTGTATTTCACTATCTGTTCGCCGAACTAGTGCACCTATACATCTGACAAGTGTATTAGGTGTGTTGGGGACACAAGAGACTTCTTGTATCTTAATTGCAGGGTTGCTTGAGAGGGATATCTTTGACCTCTACCTCCCTGAGTTCGATAAACCTTGCGTGATTCACTTAAGGGAAACTTGTTGCTGTTCTACAAACCTCTGCTCTTGGAGGCCCAACACTGTCTACAGGAAAAGAAGCGTGCGTAGACATCAAGCTATTTTCTGGCGCCGTTGCCGGGGAGGTAAGGTAAAAGGTATTCACATCCTCCGACTACTAAGCTATTTCCTAGCACTGTTGTCGGTGTGTGAGTGCTCGAAGCTATTTCCTTTAGATCCTGCAATTGCATCTTTTTGTTTCTTGTTTTTATTTTTCACTAGTTAGGCATAATGGAAAATAACAGTGAGCTTTTAAATCTATTTCCTAAGTTAAGACATGAATTGTTTGATGCGAAAATTAAAAAACCTATGGAACCTTATTTGCATGCTAGTAGCAATGTTATTAGTATGAACGCAATTACTGCTAATGTTATGGAAAAGTCTAAGCTTGGGGAAGCTAGTTATTATGATCTTTTTAGCTTCCCATCTTTAGGGGAGAAAATTTGCTCTGATAATACTTTATCTCCCATATGCGATAACTCTAATTCACCTGTTGAAAGTATTCCATATAAAATACCTATGAAAATTATTGAACGTGTTATGGATAACCGCTATGAAGGGGATGGAACTGTCCATCCTGGAGATCATTTACTGTTTTTGCATGAATTATGCGGGTTATTCAAGTGTACAGGTATCTCTATGGATGAAGTGAGGAAGAAACTATTCTCTATGTCGCTGTTTGGTAAAGCGGCGCATTGGTATAAATTGTTGAAGAATAGGCATTCTCTTGATTGGGAGGATATTATGCCTCTATTTTATTCTAAATTCTATCCTCCAAGTGAAATTCACAAAGACCAAAACCGCATATATAATTTCTAGTCTCATGATGGAGAGAGTATTGCCCAAGCATGGGGGAGATTGAAGTCTTTAATGCTCAAATGCCCCATTCATGAGCTTCCTGGTAATATCATCATTGATAATTTCTATGCAAGACTTTCTTTTCAAGACAAAACCTTGCTAGATACTACTTGTTCTGGATCATTCACGCGCAATAAAGAAGAGTTTAAATGGGACCTTCTTGATCGGATTCAGGAGAACGCTGAAGATTGGGAGAACGACAAAGGTAAAAAATCAGGTATAAACTATGAATATGAATGCATTAAGTCTTTCATTGAAACTGTTGATTTTCAAGAGCTTAGTGCTAAATATGGTCTTGATCCTCAAATTATGGTCGATTGCTATAGAGCCTTTGCTTCTCATATTAATGTTCCTAAAGAAAATTGGTACATGTATCATGAACCTTTCAAAGACACTTGCATGGAAAATGAAATTATTGTTAATGATTGCAATAAACATGCCCAAACTTCTGAAAATACTATTTCTTATAAGCATGTTAATTTTTGTGGAATGCATAGACCTTCTGGAATTAATCAAATTGAAGATGAATATTGTATCCATCATAGGAATGAAAAAACTAGAAAGTGGTTTAGGGCTCTAGATGATCTTGGTGAAAAAGTTTGTGCCCTCTATCCTTTTATTTGTGAACTTTGCCATAGAGTGGGTCATTTTAATTTTCAATGCTCCTCCAATGATAATTCGAACCCCATGAGTGCTGCAAATTTGTATTGTGATGATGAAATCCTTCCTAATCAGCATGATGAACTTACTTTATTTTTGGGGTGTGAAGAGTTATCAAGAAAAATTTCTTTGTTACATATGAGTGATCTTGATATTAATAGTGTCCTACATGGGTGTCTTTATTATTGCATTAATAATTGCCATACAAATACTTACATACAAAATATTTTAGAAGATGACACTTTACCAAAATATGATAGGACCGCTGTGTGTTTTGAACTTATTAATGAAAAGGAGGAACCCTCCCAAGTTTCTTCTATTGTTTCTGGAAATAAATCAGGTTATGTGGAGAAGCCTCCTTTTAAGCCTCTTCCTCCTAAAGAAGGGAACAAGAAGAAGGGAACGAAGAAGAAGAAGAAGAAGAGGGGGAATAAAAAGAAAGAGGTAACGGCATATCCCTGCGTGTATGAGTTAACGATAGGTAACCGTAAGTATGTTGCTCCGAATGATTATTATGATAATGAATCTGAGTACAATGATCTTCCTATGCCCTTTACCTACATTAGTGATCATGATTTAAAAGAGCACACTACTTTTGATATTGAAAATCTCTGGGAAACTAATTCTGAAAATTATGATGTTAATAATTGCCATAGTATCAGTACTATCCATGCTTCCTCCCATAATGATATAGAAAGCTCTAAGCTTGGGGATGAGGTGTTTGAAAATCCTTTTGCTACTAATGATTATATGTTTGATACATCTCCTTCTAGTAACAATGATGGTATGGTTACAGATGAACATACTGTGGAAGATAACTATTCTATTTCTTATGATGACACTATGCCTCCAATATTTGATAATTATTATAAAGAATGTTATGACACAGGTTATAATTATCCTTATGAAACTTTTAATAGTTATGATGGGATTGCCAAAAATCATTCCCTTAGTATGCAACTTGTTTACCATGTTCAAATTCTTGATAATGATCCTGTTTCAATTACTATTAATGAGAAGAGTTTTTCTTATGCCAAAATTAATGATACTTTTATGCATATGAACCATGATAAGAATGTTTTAAGTGATGGGTATATTGTGGATTTCATCAATGATGCTACTGAAAGTTATTATGAGAGAGGGAAAGATGGTTATATGCATCTTAATAATGTTAAGTTTCCCCTCTTTATGTTGAGAATCTTGAAGTTACTCGTGTTTTATCCTCCTATGCTTGTCACTTTGCTCCTCATGAATTTATTTGTGTACAAGATTCCTATGCATATGAAGTGGGTTAGGCTTAAATTTGTTTCATACTTACTTTTTGATGCTCTCTTTGCTTCAACTCTCATTCTTATGTGAGCATCATTAAAATTGCTGAGCCCATCTTAATGGCTATAAAGAAAGCACTTCTTGGGAGATAACCCATTTTTTATTTTGCTACTGTTTTGTTGTGTCTTGGAAGTTGTTATTACTGTAGCAACCTCTCCTTATCTTTATTTTATTGCATTGTTGTGCCAAGTAAAGTCTTTGATAGTAAGGTTGATACTAGATTTGGATTTCTGCGCAGAAACAGATTTCTTGCTGTCACGAATTTGAGTAGATATCTCTGAGGAAACTCAGAAAAATCTGCGAAAAATCATGAGTAATCCTCAGATATGTACGCAACTTTCATTCAATTTGAGCTTCTTCATCTGAGCATGTTAAGTGCCTCTAAAAAATTCGTCTTTACGGACTGTTCTGTTTTGACAGATTCTGCCTTTTATTTCACATTGCCTCTTTTACTGTGTTGAGTGGATTTCTTTGCTCCATTAACTTTCAGTAACCTTGGGTAATGTCCAGAAGTGTTGGGAATGATTGTGTCCTCTCTGAACATGTGAATTTTTGATTATGCACTAACCCTCTAATGAGATTGTTTTGAGTTTGGTGTGGAGGAAGTTTTCAAGGGTCAAGAGAGGAGGATGATATAATATGATCAAGAAGAGTGAAAAGTCTAAGCTTGGGGATGCCCCCGTGGTTCATCCCTGCATATTTCAAGAAGACTCAAGCATCTAAGCTTGGGGATGCCAAAGGCATCCCCTTCTTCATCGACAACTTATCAGGTCACCTCTAGTGAAACTATATTTTTATTCCGTCACATCTTATGTGCTTTACTTGGAGCATCTGTATGTTTTTATTTTTGTTTTGTGTTTGAAAAAAATCTGATCCTATCATGCTTGTGTGGGAGAGAGATACGCTCCGCTTGTTCATATGAATACTGGTGTTCTTAGCTTTACTTTTAATGTTCATGGCGAAGGTTGAAACTGCTTCGTTCATCGCTATTTGGTTGGAAAAAAAAAATGCTCCATGTGGTAATTGGTATATGGTCTTGAATAATTTGATACTTGGCAATTGTTTTGAGTTCTCAAATAGATCATGTTTAAGCTCTTGCATCATGTACTTTGAACCTATTAGTGGAGAATTACTGTAGAGCTTGTTGAAATTTGGTTTGCATGATTGGTCTCTCTAAAAGTCTAGATATTTTCTGGTAAAAGTGTTTGAACAACAAGGAAGACAGTGTAGAGTCTTATAATGCTTGCAATATGTTCTTATGTAAGTTTTGCTGTACCGGTTCATACTTGTGTTTGCTTCAAACAACCTTGCTAGCCAAAGCCTTGTACTGAGAGGGAATGCTTCTCGTGCATCCAAAACCTTGAGCCAAAACCTATGCCATTTGTGTCCACCATACCTACCTACTATGTGGTATTTCTCTGCCATTCCAAAGTAAATTGCTTGCGTGCTACCTTTAAAAACTTCATTCCTTGTCTTTGTAGTATATAGCTCATGGGAAAATAGCCTTAAAAACTATTGTGGTAAAGAATATGTAGCTTATGTATCTTATTTCTTATAAGTTGCTTGTTGAGCGGTAACCATGTTTTTGGGGACGCCATCAACTATTACACATTTGTTGAATATCATGTGAGTTGCTATGCATGTTCGTCTTGTCTGAAGTAAGGGTGATTTATCATGATTAAATGGTTTGAGTATGCATATTGTTAGAGAAGAACATTGGGCCGCTAACCAAAGCCATGTATCATGGTGGAAGTTTCAGTTTGGACATTAATCCTCAATCTCTTATGAGAATATTATCTGTTGTTGAATGCTTAAGCATTAAAGAGGAGTCCATTATTTGTTTTCTATGTTTTCCCGGTATGGATGTCCTCAAGTTGAGATTTATCAAAAATGAGAAATCAAATGTGATCTATCTCCTTGGACCTTTGTACAGGTGGCATAGAGGTACCCCTTTGTGACACTTGGTTGAAACATATGTAATGCAATGATAATCCATGGAAATCCAAGCTAATTAGGACAAGGTGCGAGCACTATTGGTATTCCATGCATGAGGCTTGCAACTTATAGGATGTCTTATGCATAACACATATGAATTATTACTACCGTTGACAAAATTGTTTCTATGATTTCAAAATAAAAGCTCTAGCACAAAAATAGTAATCCCTGCTTCCCTCTGCAAAGGGTCTTTCTTTTACTTTATGTTGAGTCAGTTTGCCTACTTCTTTCTATGTTAGAAGCAAACACTTGTGTCAACTGTGCGCATTGATTCCTACATATTTGCTTATTTGCATCCATCATATTACTTTGTGTTGACAATCATCCATGAGATATACATCCATGAGATATACATGTTGAAGTTGAAAGCAACTGCTGAAACTGATATCTTCCTTTGTGTTGCTTCAAAACCTTCTACTAAGAATTTATTGCTTTATGAGTTAACTCCTATACAAGTCTTATTGATGCTTGTTTTGAAAGTACTATTCATGAAAAGTATTTGCTATATGATTCAGTTGTTTAGTCATTATCTTTACCATTGCTTTGAATCACTTCATTCATCTCATATTCTTTACAATAGTATTGATCAAGATTATGTTAGTAGCATGTCACTTCAGAAATTATCCTTTTTATCGTTTACCTACTCGAGGGCGAGTAGGAACTAAGCTTGGGGATGCTTGATACGTCTCCAACGTATCTATAATTTCTGATGTTCCATGCTAGTTTTATGACAATACCTACATGTTTTGCTCAAACTTTATAATGATTTTATGCATTTTCCGGAACTAACCTATTAACAAGATGCCACAGTGCCAGTTCCTGTTTTCTGCCGTTTTTGGTTCCAGAAAGGCTGTTCGGGCAATATTCTCGGAATTCGACGAAACAAAATCCAAACATCTTATTTCACCGAGACGGACCAGAACACCGAAGGGGAGACGGAGAGGAGGCCCAGGGCCTCCACCCCACCTGGCGGCGCGGCCTAGAGGGGGGGCGCGCCCAGCTATGGGGTGGGACCCCCAGGCACCCCCTCGCGCCGCCTCTTCGCCTATATTATCCCTCGCGATGTGAAAACCGTACACCAATTGTTGAAACTCCAGAAAGACTCCAGGGACGCCGCCGCCATCGCGAAACTCCGTTTTGGGGGACAGAAGTCTCTGTTCCGGCACGCCGTCGAGACGGGGAATTTCCCCCGGAGTCATCCCCATCGACACCACCGCCATCTTTATCGCCGTTGCTGTCTCCCATGATGAGGAGGGAGTAGTTCTCCCCCGAGGCTGAGGGCTCTACCGGTAGCTATGTGGTTCATCTCTCTCTCCCATGGTGTGATCTTTATGTGATCATGAGCTTTGTATCACTATTAATCTATGTGCTACTCTAGTGATGTTATTAAAGTAGTCTATTCCTCCTCCGTGATGTAATGTTGACAGTGTGTGCATCATGTAGTACTTGGCGTAGGTTATGATTGTAATCTCTTGTAGATTATGAAGTTAACTATTACTATGATAGTATTGATGCGATCTATTCCCCCTTTCATAGCTATTGGTGACAGTGTGTATGCTATGTTAGTACTCGGTCTAAATTGCAACGGTCTATTATGCACTCTAGAGGTTACTTTAATATGAACTCCGGACGTTGTGGAGCTTGTTTACTCCGGCTTGAGGTGTGCTTTTATAGCCCTACACAATGAATGGTGTTTGTTATCCAACAAGAGAGTGTGAGAAAGTAGCACAAGTGAAGAGAAGTTATTTATTTATGCGATCATTGTTGAGAGTGTCTACTAGTGAAAGTATGATCCCTAGGCCTTGTTTCTAAGCATTAAAACACCGTTTCCAACAAATTTTGTTACATGTTTGCTTGCTGCCATCTTTATTTCAGATTGCAATTACTACTTACAATCATCCATATTACTTGTATTTCACTATCTGTTCGCCGAACTAGTGCACCTATACATCTGACAAGTGTATTAAGTGTGTTGGGGACACAAGAGACTTCTTGTATCTTAATTGCAGGGTTGCTTGAGAGGGATATCTTTGACCTCTACCTCCCTGAGTTCGATAAACCTTGGGTGATTCACTTAAGGAAAACTTGCTGCTGTTCTACAAACCTCTGCTCTTGGAGGCCCAACACTGTCTACAGGAAAAGAAGCGTGCGTAGACATCATACGCCGGGGAGTAGAGGTTGTTGGGGTTGAAGCCGCCATGCGGTAGCGTATCCTGGTAGTGGGGCGACAAGTTAGGCGTCACGCACCCGGGAGTGCCGGAGGGGCCATCGTTGTAGAAGGCGGATGACGACGGAGAGATCACTCCCGAAACGTACACCGGCACGGAAGTACTCCATGGGCTCGCGTTGGTGGCGGCGAGACACCCGGCCATTATGTGCTGGTGCTGGCGCGCCGCCAGAGCCTTCTTCTCATGCTCCGCCGCCCTTCATCCTTTCCGCTCCGCCATCGCCATCCTCCGTCGCAGACAATCTTGCTGCCATTGATCTTCGATCCATCCTTCCAGCTTCTTCTTAGGAGCCGGCGCCTTCCACGGCTTCGCGAACGGCGCTTTCGCCCTTTTCGTCGCATTGCCCGTCGGCTTCTTGGCCACTTTCTTCGCCATCTTTTTGGGGGCTGTCGGCGGCGCCATGGAATGGGGAGAGGGTAGCGGCGGCGGGTGGACGACGGGAGGGAGAAACAAATCGGTGGGATAGGAGAAATGAATCGGCGGCGGGATATGTGTTGGGAGGCCAGAAATGCGCGGCGGATAGGCGCGATGTGGCGGGAGGGGCGGGATTTAGCGGGAGTGGGAGACAAATTTTCCCTGAGCCGCTGATGCATCGGCCCCGCGTCAGTTCGCCTTGCTTTTCATTGTGTCCGGCGTGCCCGGAGCGTCCCTTGTGGGGCGGGGATGGGCTCGGGGCGCCGGACACCGTATCGGAGCGCGCCGGACAAAATTCGGCTTTGGGGGACGCGGCTGGAACCGTTTTTTGGTCCGGCGCGCCCCAAATTGCTTTGAGGGACGCGACTGGAGATGCTCTTAGTAGTACTATTTACTCCCTTCATTCCTATGAATAAGGCTTATAATATTTTTAAAAAGTTAAACTAAGTAAGGTTTGATCAAACTTTTGGAAAAACTATGAAAAACCATGATATTATATAGCGATCATATGAAAATATATTTTATGATGTAATTTTGTTTTTGATGGAAGCAGATTCTCTCTCCGGCTCCATTTCAATAGAAAAGAAGCTCACGGGTTCCTTACAACCCCTAGCTACTTATGAAGGAAAAGAAAGAATTTTGATATGACGATCTTAGACAATATCAAGCAGGAAGATAAAACTACAGAAACTAGAACAAATAGCTACCATCCTAGCTAATTCTGCAACAGAACAAGAAAGGATAAGGAACATGGAAACTACAAAGCTAGCCTCTCCAGTGAAAGAACTACACTTCTTAGCACTTCAACTGTTTGTGATCTCAGGTTTCTTCATGTACATTAGAGCCATCTTTTGAAGGCCGGGGTGGGGGGGGGGGGGTGGGGGTCTTCAGCACATCACCATATGGATGGTGTGAACCTCCTTTGTGTGTGTGTGTGTCTTGAGATACTCCAGCGATGCACGCCTACCATGGCCTGGGAATACCGAAGAGTCCAAAATTAGTTTCAAGAATCCAAAAGTTTGTGACGGGATTGACCATAACTCATGCCATAATTTTGGAGGCACCAAGCTTATGGCATGAGTCGACGCAAATTTCTCCTCTTGGCAGCCTCCAAGGAGGGGGAGAAGCTCCTCCACTGCTGCACCATCACCGAGGAGGAAGGGGGCCAAGGGGCCTTCGCCCTCCTCTAGGGGTGCCGCCTCTAGCGTCAAGCAGCCGTCACCACGGCCATCTCCATCACCATCATCACCTGGGGCTGCAACTCTTCATTAACAAGTTCATCAAGGATCTTTGTAATGTTTCGGAGTTGTGAGTAGTTCCCCATGTTCCTGAGGGGATAAAATGAATTCTTGTTATGATTTCTATATAGTATCTATGAGTGTTTGGTCAAGTTTTATGCTTCTATGTGGTTCTGTGATAACAATATGCGAACTCTGGCTGTATATTATGTCTTCACCTATATGGTCTCATATGGCTACACATTAGTGTAATGAAAAGGAGTATTTATGGCAGAAGATGATAGAAACCTTGTCGAGATATTTACAGTTGCATTAGGAGGATTTATATGATCGGGGACCTTAGAACTTAAAGCAATGGTTGAATATCTATGTCTTAATGAATCTCTAATTGGATCATGTGCACGGCTTAGGGACCAATCATTATGGGTCTGTTTGCTCATCTTTGTGGCTACACATATTTTAGGCTCTGTCCAACGAGAATAAAACTTGATAAGATGCTTACCATACTATTTGAGAAATCTTTTTTCCATGAAGTCTATGCCATCCTCAGAAACATTTGTCTCACATAAGTACAGATTTAAGCTTGTCCTCAAGCGGATTTATATGCCCCAGTTTCCAGGGTTAGTGTATTCCCTGTGTTGAGCCTAATCAGCTCAGGGAAAAACCTTTGGATTCTCTTTCGCCTATTGGCCGGCTTTAAGCAACCTTCAAATTTCCTGCTGAGATCCCCAAGTCTCCAAGTGTGTCCTGTTGGCCACCCAAGACCTTGGCTTTTTAGAGAATCATGCCCCTGTGTCGTGTAATTTTAGCCGACGTATGGTGTGAGCCTCCTCCGGGTACCAGAGAGGTTCTTCATCACATCACCAAATGTATGTTGTGAGCCTCGTTTGGGTGCGCCATGAGATACTCCAGTGATGCATGCCCATCGTGGCCTAGGATTACCGAAGAGTCCAAAACAAGTTTCAGAAATCCGATTTTTTTATGGGATTGACCATAACTCTTGCATATTTGATGGGTTCGACCCATGGTCGATTTGTTGGACTCCTTGGGACATAAGGAAATCCTAGTAAAGTTCTAGAGGTGCCCAAGATCCTCGTGGACCTTTGTGGCATCAATCTCATGGCCTAGATTGCATCTCCGCCTCTATATATTGAGGGGAAACCCTAGTTTTAGAGACACCAAGCCATTGTAATTAAATCCATCCTCTTGGCAGCCTCCAAGGAGGGGAGAAGCTCTTCCACTTTTGCAACATCACCAAGGAATAAGGGAGGCCAAGGGGCCGCCTCCGGCGCTATGCTACTGATGTCGCCTCCCGTGGTCGGCGCCAGGGTCATCTTGATACATGTAAAAAAGAATAAATGTTCTTTGTTGTTTATTGTGTTAAATTCTTAACATTTAGCAAATTTATTATATTTATTTGGACTAAATCACTAATTTTTGCAAAAGTGCACAATATCTTGTTTACGCTTTGTTTTGTAGGAACTTGCACAAATATGGAAATGAATCTAATTGGAGTCAAATTTGGAGTTTCTTTACATTTTGTCTTGTCCGGTGGATCCTCGAAGATGACGTCAAATAAAAAAAAGTTAAAACTACAAAGTTGTTGGAAATTTCTTGAAAGGAGGCAGTGATGCAAGTCTGAGGGCGAATAGGACCTAGGTGGCATGGGGCCACCTTGGTACGCGCCACCAACGCTCTTTTGGGCCTTGTGGCTTCTCTCGTAATTTTCTAGCTCCCATGGTCTTTGTTCGATGAAAAACTTCCACAATATTTTTCTTTGAATTAAATTCCTGCGTACAACGACAGAAAGGATACTTTTGCTAAAAAAAAGTCAGATTCACTAGTTTTATTCAAATTTGGTGAGATTCCGGAGCAAATCATTGAGAAAATTACTTTGAAAATTAGATACATTTTGGATGTATCAACTTCCCCGAGCTTAGCTCGTTTCTTGTCCACAAGTAATTCAAACGAAGTGCATAAGCGATAAAAGATTTTGATAAGAACTTTTCTCTATACATGCATGATAATTTAATAATATCAAGTATTCATAACATGGATTCCCTAATGAATAGAAAAGTTTTAGAAAAAGTTCATTCTATTGTTCCAGTGTTCATACATGTTGCAAAGAAGATAATATATAGCGACACTATTTAGGCGAGATTAATCGATAGTGGAAACAAACAAATTAGTTGCATCACTTTTGATTGAACCATTTTGATAAGGTTTTGAGGCCTCTGATTATTTCAATTGATTGCAAATAAAATGCTCAAGTAATGTTGTACCCTTATAGTCTTTTAACATTTGAACACTCATAATGGATTCATACATAAGTAGGATAGTTATTATCTCTAGTTGATAACTTTAAGGTGGGAAGGAAGTAGGATAGCCACTTGCTTATAAGCTTCATGTCTTGTATGAGGGGCATGGATTTTCGTCCTTTTTGAACTTTAAACTTGCATAACTTCCACAACTTAACTTACATACTTGCACTCCATATATATGAGAGTGGATTTGGTGATCGGGGGATACGTGAACCAGGTTATCACCGTTGGATCTGGTCCACCACCGTTGGATTCTGCTACTCACTAACGGGCACTAACGGTCATTAACTAACGGCCACTACCTCGCTGGCCTCCACCTCCACCTCGCCGGCCTCCACCTCGCGCATCTGAGGTCGCGCCAGTGTATCCCAAGCCAAGCGTTTCGCCGTCCACCTTCCCCGTATCTCTCCGCCCTTCCACTCGACGCGCTGAACCGCGTCGATGCGTGTATAGTGGTAATGTCATTAGACACGTGTCGAGCAGAGAAGGGGTGCTCACGTATCCCCCTGATCACCAGGCTTCATCCGCCATATGTATATCAACCATAGTAATAATAATAATAAGACAACTCATTAGGTTTACTTTTCTTTTTCAAGGTTTTGGCCAACACTTTATCATGTTGTTGTAATTGGTTTTAGGCTAGAAAATAAGGCTTGAGTTGTAAATATATTATTTTTCAAACTTATATACGACTTTATGATGAGATTCACCATTTGAAAGACTCGACTGTCATAGTAACATTTGCCATCATATTTTAAACATACACATGAATATAAATATTCATCATTGAATGTGTGACAAGTCCACAATAACACGCACAATGGGATGCATAGACCTTTGTTCATAGCTACTATCTTTCAGTCAAAGCTAAATACTGTTACACTTGTAGCATTATACGGGTAAAAGAACAAGGACAAGATAAACTTGAACTACTACTTTCCTAAGTAATACTCTAACCATCTTGCACGCACTTGCTATTGTTAAATTGCATGCATAAATATGGCAAAGGTGTCATACCCATTTCATCAATCCATACATGTTGATTCACCATTGTTGCTCTTCTTCTCCGAACTGAAACTGCACAATACACTCACACATAGAATAAAGTCAATCAAATGTAATTTGGTTCATGCGAGAGTTTATCTGTAACAAGTTAGCCAGGAGTGCTACAAGTCTCTCCTCGGGTAAATCTTACGGAGTATTATGGAGTGTCTACAGAGTTTTTGAAGTGGTTATCATTCATATAATATCATTGGGCTCATTAATAATCATTTTCAATGTCAATGAAACCACAGTAGCAATGGAAATCAAACTCTTTCAAGAAAATTACTGTAGTGATACCGCCCAGTTTTACCCTACTTGATTTTTAGAAATTTTTTGTGCATATAGGGAATGAAAAGTTATAGTAGCTATTGAATTTCAACTTAATCGGAGTGATAGAAAAATATGAAAAAATAAAACGGGGAACAACGTCTTGCAGATTTCTGCAACTCGTTTATCATTCTTAGCAAAAAAAAATGAAAATCTTTTTGTCATTTTGAGTTTTTAGATGGACAAAGAAAATAACTAGAAGGTAAATAAGCAAAAGAAACAAGCCAAACCTTTTGGGTTTTTTAGTTTTTTATTACTTAGAAGTAATAACATGCATGGAACAATTAAAATAAAAAAAAGAGTATGATATGCACAATGAAAACGAAGGGAGGAAATCATACTCCCCCAAATTTGGATGGAAGCTAGTAGTAAGACCCCCAGCTTCTCGGCCCGGTCTCATAGTCCTCGTGTGTTGGGCCCCACGATGGATACTCGTGTGGTGTAGGCACTTCATCCCATTGAGAAGGAGTCTCATCGAAAAATATCCACTCGTGAGTCTGTCAAAATAGTCAAGACGAAGAAGGTATGTGGTGGTAAAGTCGCCACTCCTAACCATGTATCGATACAGGTAATGACCACCTTCCAACCGTACACATCCCTTGCTTGTCCCAATGTTAGGGCGCAAATTCTATCTCTTAGTCGACTTCGTTCTGGTCGTACGCCGAGGTCACGCGTCCGCGCCGTTGGATGAGATCGGACGATCGCGCGTCGTCCCGCGCGGGGGGCCACCACCTGGTCGTAACGTCCGCCGCTTTTTGGTGCGCGTAGTAATTTCCCAGGCGGTTCAAATTTCGGGACTCGTGTGGTCGGCGTCATCCATTTCGCTCTTCGCCCAAATCTCTCCCGGAGCTTCGCCAAATCGCCGGCCAAATCGCCGCCGCTCCCCCGCGATTCTCGCCGTAGAGTAGGAGATCCTGGCCGCGGCGGGTGTACACCATGTCGGCTGGCGGCTGATTCGTCGTCGGAGCTGCATTTCCGTCCGCTCGGCGGGGGGAAGGTCTGCATCGCTCGTCGACGGTGAGGTATGGTTTGCGCCCTCTCCTCCCTCGAGCGCAGCACCCGCATCTGGTTTTGCTCTCTGTGGTTACATCCTTCGTATGTTCTGGTAGGGATTCGGGGATTTTTCGGCTTTTCTCTGTTTGCTGCTACATCTACTTTGGCGCCCGAGCTGTTCCTGGTAAGTGATGGCGATTTTCGTTCAGCATATGTTAGGATCTGTTGAAGCATTCACGGATCTAAGTTATTTTTCGAGGATCTCCCCTCCGCAACTGCTGATTTTAGTTGTAGCAACATATCCATGGTCAAGCTCATAGCTGATGTGTGTGGATCCTTTTTTTTTGATGCAAACAGTGTTACATTCTAATGGTATTGCTATTTCATATGTAGTGGTTACATGCACCCATGGTTTTTGCATGCAGTGCTATGTATGTGGGAATGAAAATGTAACAGTGTAGCACATGGTTATCAAAATCAAATGCTAAGTCTAGTTTAGTCCCTGAAAAAATGGTTATAAGTTGTTTTCAGGTGGCACAAAGCATGTAGCACATGGTCCACAAACCATGTAACTAGGTCACACAAACCATGATCTGCATTACTGCATGTCACATGATAGCTATACCTGGGGGGGCATGTAACTGAAAATGATATGTTTGTGTTCGTTGCCAGCAGCTGTAGCTGTGTAAGTGCTTGTAACATATTTTTTGCTAAGATGCATGTAACTGAATCTGGTCAGTATATTACTGAATCATGTACAGCAGCTACAGATATGGGGGAAAGGGATTTTTCTATTTTTTTTTTGCTAGGTGCATGTAACTGAATCTGGTCAGTATATTACTTCCAGACCTCGACGTAGTATGTTACATGAGATATCTTTACTTAAATTTTTTTTTGGCTGCTTTTAGTGGCATATAAGGTAACTATAGATTTTTATCATCTTACATGCAGTGTTTATTGCATCACGTCGACCTTGTAGCTCCGACTCTCTACCATCTTTTTTTCTACGTTTGAGTTTTTTGGTACATGTAACATCATAATGTGTAGGACACAAAATGGAACATGCAGCTTACATATATGCTATATGCAATAATAGATTTGAGCTAGCTTTTTTTCCTTCTGTATATTCAGATTAGTTGTTTTTTGTTTTCACAGTAAAAGTAACTAATTTTCTTAGACAGAAAATAGAGCTATGGACAACAACGAAGAATCTAGGAACCCCATGGTTTCTCGTTTAGTTATGGATTACCTTAGTCTGCAGCCTGGCCCAGTAATTGGTGTCCTCTTGGTTTGTGTCCGTTTCTCTTCATCACCTGAGGCAATTTTCCATGCACTCCACACAGTCAAAGCTTTGACTACTGCTCCTATCAATTATGTCGTAAACAGCACACGGCATGCTCAACTGATTGTTAGGTGCACAAACCCAGTTGATGCAATAAACCTAGATTACACAAGGGGCACCTTCAAGTTTAATGACACGTTGATCAAATGCATCAACCTTGAAACCATCAGCATGTTACCTTATGATGAAGACGATGTTTACTCATGCACTGTTGAGCATTTCCTTGCATGCCATGAAGGCAATTCTATTATGCACTACCCTAGAGGGTTTGGGACTCCAATCGAAGACATGGACTTGCATTACTACCCCACGTTGTCCGCCACCACAATGGACATCCTTGGTGTACAAGAAGGCCCTTCAGATTCTCTGCTCAGAGTGGAAATCAAGTATTTTAGACGCCCTAGGGATTTCCTATATGCCATACGAGTTGCCAACCTCCCAAACCACAAGTTTGCTGTTGACCAAGATGGAACAATGTACATGAAGTATAGGACCATTTGAAGCTCATTACACATCTATCCATCACTTCTACGTGGGTGGACACATGATGATCAAGTTCTATCGAGTAGCATATGTCAACAAAAGGATTGCTGCCCTTGACGCGTCTTTCATGCCAATATATTTCAGGGCTTCAATTGATGATGCATGGGAACGTGTTGTCTAGTGCATCTAGGGGAGGAAATACCATCAGGCTGTACCGGGGGGGGAGAGGCTTCGAGTGATTGTTTTTTTTTTGGAATTTCATAACTAGATTTTTGGGAGGATGTTCCCAAATCTTGTTTGTCACATTTCCCCTGTGTGTTTTTTACCTATGCTGCAATGTACTTCTGAACATGGAAATGTAATAAGTACTTTTTTATTATGTCGAACCTTCATTCTCATTTTGTATTAGTTCCTATGAACGACATTTATGGTCTGTAATTTTTTTAATATATGTGTGGATTGTTCGTTTCTTTTTAGAGAGAGTCTATAACTCTTTTCTGTAATGTATTCCATCTCAATTTCTATTACTCTGAAATTTTAAGGGTTCACTTTTTCTTGGGGAAATGTCTTATGCAGGTTACATTTTTCAAATAAATTGTAACTTCTTCTTTTATGCAGATTTTTTGTTACAGGTACAATGACAAGATCTAGTAGTAACAAAAAAAACAAGTCTGTCAGAAGATATTCAAAGTACAACCAGATGCGCCATAAGCTTACACTGAAGCATTCCATGTCACCAGTCCAATTCCTAATCAAGCAAGAGGAAAATGTGCCTGAAGCTAGACCAGCCATTCAATGTGTGAAACAAGAATCTCCAGGGGCTGGTAATGAACAGCACCAAGATAATATGGTTAGTCACTTTGTAACATCCTAGTCTAGTGCTTTTTTGCTCTTTTTTCATTTGTGTTTTCTGTAACTGTCATAGTGAAAAATACATCCTCTGATTGTTTTCAACTACTTCTTTGCTTTGTTATGTAGACAAAAAGTAAGAAATTGTTTCAGAGGGCTTCACCTATGAGGATGGTCAGGTTATACCCAAACATTACAGAGGAACAACAGCTGTTGATAAGGAGCAATGACTATGGCGGTCTGCTAGATATTAAGTGTTCTAAGTTGCATCCCGATCTGTGCCAGTTTCTAATGGAAAGCTTTGATCCAGCGTCTTGCACATTAGTGTTCCCGGGACGTGGCGCAATACCTGTGACAGAAGAGTCTGTTCAACAAGTTATCGGTGTTCCATTTGGAGATATTGATGTCATTTTTGCTCGAGATCGAGACGCAACTGCTTTCATGAAGGAGCAACTATCGCTTACTGGGAGGAAACAGCCAACCCTTACCTCATTAGAAACAAAGCTCACTGCAATGAGACCTGCTAACAGTAAATTTCTGAGGCTTTTCATAACTTTTGCAATGTGCTCTGTTCTGGCTCCAACAACTGGAATCCGCGTCAGCCCGAGAGTATATCCTTCATTGATAAATATTAAAGAAGCAAAGCGGCTCAACATGTGCAAGTTTGTTATAATGATCCTTTGTAAATCATTGAGTGTAGATGCAGACAAGGAACAAGTCAGTCCATGCATGCTGTACCTCATGGTACCTCTTCCTTCTCCAATTTATTCATATGTTTTTTAAATATAACTTTTACCCATGCATCGTCTCTTCTCAACATGATTCTACAAAGTAAACGCTTTTACTTACATCCATGGTCTTCTTTTTCTTCTCTTTTTTTATGACAGGTAAAATATCTTGACTCATTACAGTTGCGGGATTTGGATGTAAACCCTGAAGGTACTAGAGTGTCAGTATGGACAAATGAAATGGTTAGAAAAGCTATAAAGCAAGACACGAAAGAAAATGGCTCATTCGGTGCATTACCGGTGAGTTTTTCCCTCTTCATTTAGGTGCTTTTGGTGTTTGTTTTTTCATAAACTCCATTACTCTGAAATGTTACATTGCATTTCACACTCATGTCTTTTTTAGAAACAACCTTATTTATATCCTTATGTTTTTTTCTCGATATAATTGCAGCTAAAGCAAGAATTCTCAGAAGTACAAGATGCATCGGATGACAGGACAATAACAGATGGAAGTGATAATGAGAATGTGAATGTTGCATCCGATCCAGAGATGAATGAAAGCTGTGGTAATGATGGTTCCATGTCGGATTCTGAAGTTGCAAAAAGCATAACAAGCGGCCCATCTGATGCACCAGCGCAGGGGTATGAAAACAACAATACTGCTAATGACAATGGTCAATCAGAAGAAGATGAATATGTTCAGATGTCACAAAGCATTCTATTCTCAGACCCTCGCAAAATAACCAAGTTCATTGAAAAGAATGCTCCACAAAACGTTACACAGGAAGTAAGTCATGCAATTGTTTTTGTTTCTATACTTGCACATTTAAATGTTGATCACTATCATTACATCCTTTTTGGAACAACAATTTTAAATTTTCTTCTCCTACAGTACATCTAATTTCTTTCCAATTATCTTCTTTTGTAGGACAAAAGGAGATTTACAGAAGCAGTTGAGTATGCGTGCCATGGTTTTGAAGCTTCCTTGCAGATGCTAGTTAGGAACCTAGCCACGAGCCGAACTGACCCAACGACATCAAGGAACCACAATTCTATGCCAGAGAAATCAATATTACCCAGTCCAAAAAAAAGCAAGAGAGCTCCTCCAAGGAAACCAAAGGTACACAAAGACACAGAGTTGCAAGGTCCTAAACATGAGGATGTTGGTACGATTCATTATCAAGTGGAAACCAAGGATTCAAGTAAAATAACGGCAGATGTAGCTAAAGCAAGACCAAGCAATACTACCAGTAAAGAGAATGTACAAGGAGAATCAAAGTTGGATGGTAACACGCATGCCGCCCAACATCCTTCAGTTGGTGTAGTCATAGCAATTCGAGAGTCAGAGAAGAAAGAGTCTGATCCTGCTCCCGCAAGCTCTGATGCCAAAACCAAAATGCTTGTCAGTGAACACGTGAGTTTGGAAAAAGAAGATGAAGCTTCAGTTGATACGAAGAATCTTCAAAAGGATGAGGAGCATGTAGTTATAGTTGACACAGAAATATCAGCACAACAGAATGCAGTGTTGCCCATAGAGGACCAGCACACCACGAAACATGCTCTTCCCACTGCAAAAAGTGCTGCCACATTCGATAATCAGCTCAGTGATCATGGAAAACTTGAAGAACAAGCTGAAGCTACAGTAGTGGAGCAGGAATGTGGAAATGTTATTCCACTCATTGGTGGCAAAGGAAATAAAGTTCTTGAAGATGCAGAGGTTACATTGGCAGATACTGATAATGTCACAACCAACACCCTCAAGTTTACTCACATTGACAGTACAAAAACTGAACACATAGTGGCTTTGATGAGGGATCTGAAGGGGAAAAGATGTAACAGAGCAGAGGATGATGTTGACCAACATGAAATCAATGAAGAAGAAGTTAAACCAGAAACTACATGCATCAATTTTCCTGTCATTGATCGCAACGCAAACATGACTTCATCACAGAAGGAACATGTGGTACAGACACCAAACATGTTAGCAGATGACAGCACTTGCAGTGAAGAATCAGAATCCAAACTAGAAGAAGATAGGAGGAAGGAGTTCTTGAAGTATGTTGGCACCGAGTTACACAAACAGCCTGAATTTCCTTTGTTCGAAGAACCCCAGTTCATTGATATCGGCACACCTATTCTAGATAGGTTTCAGTTAATGAAGAACATACCACAAATGGAACCTTCAATGGATGGGCTAGAAACTGTGCATGATGCTATTCTCAGGCCTGAGTGCCAACAAATTCTTGCTCAAATGGAGCCTAAAATCATACCAAAGAAAAGGAAAGATGTAAGGTTTGTTGACAAAAAAGACAAGAGAACCAAAGTTGAGGAAACCAATGTAACATCACCAGGCAGGTACCGAACTAGGTCTGCTGTGCGTAAAGAGCTCAAAAACAGTCCTATGAAGGATGGAATAGGCACAACACCAAAGAAAAAAGCAACTGAATCGGGAGGCAGCCCAAGCAGTAGCAATTCGCGCAGGCAGACTAGGTCACAAGTTGCTGCAGCTATCAAATCAGAGGAGGAAAATTCAGTACCAAGGACACTGATGATAGATGTGCCCCAATCCGCTGCACATGATCCTATGAATAGAAAGCTTGACTTCGAAAGCTCTGAATCGGAAAAAAGGGAAGAAGCAATCAGACGGGCTGCAGATCCTCCACTATTTGATCTCGACACTCCTCCAGATGTCAATGACATAGGCGAAGGAACTGAAAACGAACAGAACAAGATTGATGGAACTGAAGCCAGGAAGGAAGATGTAGCTCAAGATCGCATGAATCCAAAGTCGAAACAACCAGCATCTAGCATTACACCAGTGCCTCATGAGTATGAAAAGAGGATTTCCAAGCCAGGACAGTATGCAAAATCGACTTTTGTCAACTCACAAGCTAGTAGAACATTTTATGTCAACAAGTCTGTTGACGAGGTGTATAGCATGGTCTGCCAGCATGGATAGAAACATGCACCAAGGGACCCTTTCAACAAGGAAATAGTTATAGACCTGGATGACATATATGTTAGTCTCGGTGACCTTGCTGAATCTGTTAGGCCAAGGAACAAGTTGTACAACACTGTTGCAGAAATTGGAATCAACATCATCAAAAGGGAAAATCAAAACCCCCAAAAAGGTCATTATGCCTCTGCGTATAGCTGTAAGTTATGTCCAATTTGTTCTCTTTCTCTTTTTTTGGATAATCAGATAGAACTTGAAATTAGTGGAACACATTGATGTCTACGCCCCCTCCTTTTCCTGTAGACAGTGTTGGGCCTCCAAGAGCAGAGGTTTGTAGAACAGCAGCAAGTTTTCCCTTAAGTGGATCACCCAAGGTTTATCGAACTCAGGGAGGAAGAGGTCAAAGATATCCCTCTCATGCAACCCTGCAACCACAAAGCAAGAAGTCTCTTGTGTCCCCAACACACCTAATAGGTGCACTAGTTCGGCGAAGAGATAGTGAAATACAGGTGGTATAAATAAGTAGTAGCAACGGCACCAGAAAAGTGCTTTGCCCAGGACAAGAAACAAGCGTAGTAACGCAGCAGTAGTAACGCAAAGAAACAAGAAACAAGCAGCGATAGCAGTATTTAGGAACAAGGCCTAGGGATTAGACTTTCACTAGTGGACACTCTCAACTTTGATCACATAACAGAATAGATAAATGCATACTCTACACTCTCTTGTTGGATGATGAACACCATTGCGTAGGATTACATGAACCCTCAATGCCGGAGTTAACAAGCTCCACAATTCAATGTTCATATTTAAATAACCTTAGAGTGCATGAAAGATCAACACGACTAAACCAAGTACTAACATAGCATGCACACTGTCACCTTCACACTATGTAGGAGGAATAGATCACATCAATACCATCATAGCAATAGTTAACTTCATAATCTACAAGAGATCATGATCATAGCCTACGCCAAGTACTAACACGGATGCACACACTGTCACCATTACACCGTGCAGGAGGAATAAAACTACTTTAATAACATCACTAGAGTAGCACATAGATAAATTGTGATACAAAACACATTGCAATCATAAAGAGATATAAATAAGCACTTCACTATGCCATTCATAACAGTGAATAAGTATTCTGTGAAATATAGCCTAAGAGACCCACACGGTGCACACACTGTCACCTTTACACACGTGGGACAAGGAGTCTCCGGAGATCACATAAGTAAAACCCACTTGACTAGCATAATGACATCTAGATTACAAGCATCATCATATGAATCTCAATCATGTAAGGCAGCTCATGAGATTATTGTATTGAAGTACATAGGAGAGAGATGAACCACATAGCTACCGGTACAGCCCCGAGCCTCGATGGAGAACTACTCCCTCCTCATGGGAGACAGCAGCGTTGATGGAGACGGCGGTGGTGTCGATGGAGGAGCCTTCCGGGGGCACTTCCCCGTCCCGGCGGCGTGCCGGAACAGAGACTCATGTCCCCCAGATCTTGGCTTCGCGATGGCGGCGGCTCTGGAAGGTTTCTCGTACCGTGGCTTTTTCGTCTCGAGGTTTTAGGTCCAGGGGCTTTATATAGGCAAAGAGGCGGCTTCAGAAGGTCGAAGGGGCGCCGACACTATAGGGGGGCGCGGGCCCCCCCCTTGGCCGCGCCGGCCTAGGGTTTGGTGGGCCTGTGCCCCCTCTCTGGCAGTTCTCGTGTGTTCTGGATGCTTCCGGGCAAAATAGGAACCTGGGCCTTGATTTCGTCCAATTCCGAGAATATTTCGTTACTAGGATTTCTGAAACCAAAAACAGCAGAAAACAGCAACTGGCACTTCGGCATCTTGTTAATAGGTTAGTTCCAGAAAATGCACAAATATGACATAAAATGTGCATAAAACATGTAGATATCATCAATAATGTGGCATGGAACATAAGAAATTATCGATACGTCGGAGACGTATCAGCATCCCCAAGCTTAGTTCATGCTCGTCCCGAGCAGGTAAACGATAACAAAGATAATTTCTGGAGTGACATGCCATCATAAACTTGATCATATTATTGTAAGCATATGTAATGAATGCAGCGATCAAAACAATGTAAATGACATGAGTAAACAAATGAATCATATAGCAAAGACTTTTCATGAATAGTACTTCAAGACAAGCATCAATAAGTCTTGCATAAGAGTTAACTCATAAAGCAATAATTCAAAGTAAAAGCATTGAAGCAACACAAAGGAAGATTAAGTTTCAGTGGTTGCTTTCAACTTGTAACATGTATATCTCATGGATATTGTCAACATAGAGTAATATAACAAGTGCAATATGCAAGTATGTAGGCATCAATGCACAGTTCACACAAGTGGTTGCTTCTTGAGGTGGAGAGAAATAGGTGAACTGACTCAACATAAAAGTAAAAGAAAGGTCCTTCAAAGAGGAAAGCATCGATTGCTAAATTTGTGCTAGAGCTTTGGTTTTGAAAACATATAGAGAGCATAAAAGTAAAATTTTGAGAGGTGTTTGTTGTTGTCAACGAATGGTAGTGGGCACTCTAACCCCCTTGCCAGACAAACCTTCAAAGAGCGGCTCCCATTTTATTTTATTTTTGTGTGGCACTCCTTCCAACCTTTCTTTCACAAACCATGGCTAACCGAATCCTCGGGTGCCTGCCAACAATCTCATACCATGAAGGAGTGCCTTTTTATTTTAGTTTTATTTAGATGACACTCCTCCCCACCTTTGCTTTCTCAAGCCATGGCTAACCGAATCCTTCGGGTGCCGTCCAACAATCACATACCATGGAGGAGTGTCTATTTTTGTTAATTAATTTGGGACTGGGAATCCCATTGCCAGCTCTTTTTGCAAAATTATTGGATAAGCAGATGAAGCCACTAGTCCATTGGTGAAAGTTGCCCAACAAGATTGAAAGATAAACACCACATACTTCCTCATGAGCTATAAAACATTGACACAAATCAGAGGTGATAAATTTTGAATTGTTTAAAGGTAGCACTCAAGCAATTTACTTTGGAATGACGGAGAAATACCATGTAGTAGGTAGGTATGGTGGACACAAATGGCATAGTGGTTGGCTCAAGGATTTTGGATGCATGAGAAGTATTCCCTCTCGATACAAGGTTTAGGCTAGCAAGGTTATTTGGAACAAACACAAGGATGAACTGGTGCAGAAAAAATCACATAAAAGACATATTGTAAACATTATAAGACTCTACACCGTCTTCCCTGTTGTTCAAACTCTTTACTAGAAATTATCTAGACCTTAGAGAGACCAATTATGCAAACCAAATTTTAGCAAGCTCTATGTATTTCTTCATTAATAGGTGCAAAGTATATGATGCAAGAGCTTAAACATGAGCACAACAATTGCCAAGTATCACATTATCCAAGACATTTTAGCAATTACTACATGTATCATTTTCCAATTCCAACCATATAACAATTTAACGAAGAAGAAACTTCGCCATGAATACTATGAGTAGAGCCTAAGGACATATTTGTCCATATGCAACAGCGGAGCGTGTCTCTCTCCCACACAAAGAATGCTAGGATCCATTTTATTCAAACAAAACAAAAAACAAACCGACGCTCCAAGCAAAGCACATAAGATGTGATGGAATAAAAATATAGTTTCAGGGGAGGAACCTGATAATGTTGTCGATGAAGAAGGGGATGCCCACCCCAAGCTTATGCAGGGGTGAACCACCGGGGCATCCCCAAGCTTAGAGCTTTCACTCTCCTTGATCATGTTGTATCATCTCCCTCTCTTGATCCTTGAAAACTTCCTCCACACCAAACTTAGAACAACTCATTAGAGGGTTAGTGCACAATCAAAATATACATGTTCAGAGGTGACATAATAATTCTTAACACTTCTGAAGATTGCACAAAGCTACTGAAAGTCAATGGAATCGAAATATCCATCGAACATAACAAAACTGGCAATGCGAAATAAAAGGCAGAATCTGTCAAAAACAGAACAGTTCGTATTGACGAATTTTATCGAGGCACCAGACTTGCTCAAATGAAAATGCTAAAATTGAATGAAAGTTGCGTACATATCTGAGGATCACTCACGTAAATTGGCATAATTTTCTGAGTTACCTACAGAAAATTTTTGCCCAGATTCGTGACAGCAAAGAAATCTGTTTCTGCGCAGTAATCCAAATCTAGTATGAACTTTTCTATCAACGACTTTACTTGGCACAACAAAACACTAAACTAAGATAAGGAGAGGTTGCTACAGTAGTAAAAAACTTCCAAGACACAAAATAAAATAAAGGTACTGTAGCAAAATAAACACATGGGTTATCTCCCAAGAAGTTCTTTTCTTTATAGCCATTAAGATGGGCTCAGCAGTTTTAATGATGCACTCGCAAGAAATAGTATTTGAAGCAAAAGAGAGCATCAAGAAGCAAATCCAAAACACATTTAAGTCTAACATGCTTTCTATGCATAGGAATCTTGTAAATAAACAAGTTCATGAAGGGCAAAGTGACAAGCATAGGAAGATAAAACAAGTGTAGCTTCAAGATTTTAAGCACATAGAGTGGTGTTTTAGTAACATGAAAATTTCTACAACCATATTTTCCTCTCTCAAAATAACTTTCAGTAGCATCATGAGCAAACTCAACAGTATAACTATCAAATGAAACATTCTTATCATGAGTCTCATGCATAAAATTATTACTACTCCCAACATAAGCATAGTCAATTTTATTAGTTGTAGTGGGAGCAAATTCAACAAAGTAGCTATCATTATTATTCTCATCATCAAATATAGGAGGCATATTGTAATCATAATCAAATTTATCCTCCATAACAGGCGGTACTAAAAGACTACTATCATTATAATCATCATAAATAGGAGGCAAAGTATCATCAAAGTAAATTTTCTCCTCCACGCCCGGGGGACTAAAAATATCATGCTCATCAAAGCCAGCTTCCCCAAGCTTAGAATTTTCCATAGCATTAGCAACAATAGTGTTCAAAGCATTCATATTAATAACATTCCCATTAGCGTGCATATAAAGTTCCATGGGTTTTTTAATTCTCTCTTCAAACACATCATGTCCTAATTCAAGATAAAGTTCATAAAGATCTCTCATATTTTTGTTGTTTTCCATTATGCCTAACTAGTGTAAACAAGAAACAAAAAGATGCAATTGCAGGATCTAAAAGAAATAGCTTCGAGCACAAACACAATGGCGCCAGAAAAGTACTGTTACCTGGAACAGAAGTATGAGTGCCTTTTACCTTTCCTCCCCGGCAACGGCGCCAGAAAATAGCTTGATGTCTACGCCCCCTCCTTTTCCTGTAGACAGTGTTGGGCCTCCAAGAGCAGAGGTTTGTAGAACAGCAGCAAGTTTTCCCTTAAGTGGATCACCCAAGGTTTATCGAACTCAGGGAGGAAGAGGTCAAAGATATCCCTCTCATGCAACCCTGCAACCACAAAGCAAGAAGTCTCTTGTGTCCCCAACACACCTAATAGGTGCACTAGTTCGGCGAAGAGATAGTGAAATACAGGTGGTATAAATAAGTAGTAGCAACGGCACCAGAAAAGTGCTTTGCCCAGGACAGTAAACAAGCAGTAGTAACGCAGCGTAGTAATGCAACGATAAAATAGTAAACAAGCAGCGATAGCAGTATTTAGGAACAAGGCCTAGGGATTAGACTTTCACTAGTGGACACTCTCAACTTTGATCACATAACAGAATAGATAAATGCATACTCTACACTCTCTTGTTGGATGATGAACACCATTGCGTAGGATTACACGAACCCTCAATGCCGGAGTTAACAAGCTCCACAATTCAATGTTCATATTTAAATAACCTTAGAGTGCATGAAAGATCAACACGACTAAACCAAGTACTAACAAAGCATGCACACTGTCACCTTCACACTATGTAGGAGGAATAGATCACATCAATACCATCATAGCAATAGTTAACTTCATAATCTACAAGAGATCATGATCATAGCCTACGCCAAGTACTAACACGGATGCACACACTGTCACCATTACACCGTGCAGGAGGAATAAAACTACTTTGATAACATCACTAGAGTAGCACATAGATAAATTGTGATACAAAACACATTGCAATCATAAAGAGATATAAATAAGCACTTCACTATGCCATTCATAACAGTGAATAAGTATTCTGTGAAATATAGCCTAAGAGACCCACACGGTGCACACACTGTCACCTTTACACACGTGGGACAAGGAGTCTCCGGAGATCACATAAGTAAAACCCACTTGACTAGCATAATGACATCTAGATTACAAGCATCATCATATGAATCTCAATCATGTAAGGCAGCTCATGAGATTATTGTATTGAAGTACATAGGAGAGAGATGAACCACATAGCTACCGGTACAGCCCCGAGCCTCGATGGAGAACTACTCCCTCCTCATGGGAGACAGCAGCGTTGATGGAGACGGCGGTGGTGTCGATGGAGGAGCCTTCCGGGGGCACTTCCCCGTCTCGGCGGCGTGCCGGAACAGAGACTCCTGTCCCCCAGATCTTGGCTTCGCGATGGCGGCGGCTCTGGAAGGTTTCTCGTACCGTGGCTTTTTCGTCTCGAGGTTTTAGGTCCAGGGGCTTTATATAGGCGAAGAGGCGGCGTCAGAAGGTCGAAGGGGCGCCGACACTATAGGGGAGCGCGGGCCCCCCCTTGGCCGCGCCGGCCTAGGGTTTGGTGGGCCTGTGCCCCCTCTCTGGCGGTTCTCGTGTGTTCTGGATGCTTCCGGGCAAAATAGGAACCTGGGCGTTGATTGAAGGAGATATGCCCTAGAGGCAATAATAAAGTGGTTATTATTTATATCTTTATGTTTATGATAAATGTTTATATATCATGCTATAATTGTATTAACCGAAACATTAGTACATGTGTGATATGTAGACAAACAAGAAGTCCCTAGTATGCCTCTTAAACTAGCTTGTTGATTAATGGATGATTAGTTTCATAATCATGAACATTGGATGTTATTAATAACAAGGTTATGTCATTGTATGAATGATGTAATGGACACACCCAATTAAGCGTAGCATAAGATCTCGTCATTAAGTTATTTGCTATAAGCTTTCGATACATAGTTACCTAGTCCTTATGACCATGAGATCATGTAAATCACTCATACCGGAAAGGTACTTTGATTACACCAAACACCACTGCGTAAATGGGTGGTTATAAAGGTGGGATTAAGTATCTGGAAAGTATGAGTTGAGGCATATGGATCAACAGTGGGATTTGTCCATCCCGATGACGGATAGATATACTCTGGGCCCTCTCGGTGGAATGTCGTCTAATGTCTTGCAAGCATATGAATGAGTTCATAAGAGACCACATACCACGGTACGAGTAAAGAGTACTTGTCAGGAGACGAGGTTGAACAAGGTATAGAGTGATACCGAAGATCAAACCTCGGACAAGTAAAATATCGCGAGACAAAGGGAATTGGTATTGTATGTGAATGGTTCATTCGATCACTAAAGTCATCGTTGAATATGTGGGAGCCATTATGGATCTCCAGATCCCGCTATTGGTTATTGGTCGGAGTGAGTACTCAACCATGTCCGCATAGTTCACGAACCGTAGGGTGACACACTTAAAGTTGGATGTTGAAATGGTAGAACTTGAATATGGAATGGAGTTCGAATATTTGTTCGGAGTCCCGGATGAGATCCCGGACATCACGAGGAGTTCCGGAATGGTCCGGAGAATAAGATTCATATATAGGATGTCATTTTATGTGAATTAAAATGTCGCGGAAGGTTCTATGGAAGGTTCTAGAAGGTTCTAGAAAAGTCCGGAAGAAACCACCAAGGAAGGTGGAGTCCACATGGGACTCCACCTCCATGGCCGGCCAACCCTAGTGGGGGAGGAGTCCCAAGTGGACTCCCCCTTAGGGGGCCGGCCAACCCCCCACATGGGAGGTGGAACTCCCACCTTTGGTGGGAGTCCTAGCTTGGCTAGGTTTCCCCCTCTTATGGAAGGTTTTTGGTTCGGGTCTTATTCTAAGACTTGGACACCAACACTTGGGGATCCACCTATATAATGAGGGGCCAAGGGAGGGGGCCGGCCACCCCAAGACCACAAGCTGGCCGCCCCCCTTGAAGTGGCCGGCCACCCCCTCCCAAACCCTAGCCGCCCCCCTCTCCTCCATATCTCCCGCGTAGCTTAGTGAAGCTCCGCCGCACTTCTCCACCGCCACCGACACCACGCCGTCGTGCTGTCGGATTCAAGAGGAGCTACTACTTCCACTGCCCGCTGGAACGGGAGGTGGACGTCGTCTTCATCAACAACCGAACGTGTGGCCAGAGTACGGGAGGTGCTGCCCGTTCGTGGCGCCGGAACCGATCGTGATCAAGATCTTCTACGCGCTTTTGCAAGCGGCAAGTGAACGTCTACCGTAGCAACAAGAGCCTCATCTTGTAGGCTTTGGAATCTCTTCAAGGGTGAGACTCGATAATCCCCTCGTTGCTACCGTCTTCTAGATTGCATCTTGGCTTGGATTTCGTGTTTGCGGTAGGAAAATTTTTGTTTTCTATGCAACGTTATCCTACAGTGGTATCAGAGCCGTGTCTATGCATAGATGGTTGCACGAGTAGAACACAATGGTTTGTGGGCGTTGATGCTCTTGTTATCTTTAGTTTGAGTACTTTGCATCTTTGTGGCATAGTGGGATGAAGCGGCTCGGACTAATTTTATATGACCGCGTTCATGAGACTTGTTCCTCGTTCGACATGCAACTTGTATTGCATAAGAGGCTTTGCGGGTGTCTGTCTCTCCTACTATAGTGAAGATTCAATTTACTCTTCTATTGAAAACATTAGTATCAACGTTGTGGTTCATGTTCGTAGGTAGATTAGATCTCTCTCGAAAACCCTAAACCACGTAAAATATGCAAACCAAATTAGAGACGTCTAACTTGTTTTTGCAGGGTTTGGTGATGTGATATGGCCATAATGTGATGATGAATATGTATGAGATGATCATTATTGTATTGTGGCAACCGGCAGGAGCCTTATGGTTGTCTTTAAATTTCATGTTGAGTAGTATTTCAAAGTAGTTGTAATAGTTGCTACATGGAGGATAATCATGAAGACGGCGCCATTGACCTTGACGCTACGCCGACGATGATGGAGATCATGCCCGAAGATGATGGAGATCATGACCGTGCTTTGGAGATGAAGATCAAAGGCACAAAGACAAAAGGGCCATATCATATCACATATGAACTGCATGTGATGTTAATCCTTTTATGCATCTTATTTTGCTTAGATCGCGACGGTAGCATTATAAGATGATCCCTCACTAAAATCTCAAGATAATAAAGTGTTCATCCTTAGTAGCACCATTACCAAGTCTTGTCGTTTCGAAGCATCTTGTGATGATCGGGTGTGATAGATTCAATAAGTACATACAACGGGTGCAAGACTGTTTTGCACATGCAGATACTAAGGTGGCCTTGACGAGCCTAGCATGTACAGACATGGTCTTGGAACACGTGATACCAAAAGGTAGAGCATGAATCATATGGATGATATGATGAACACTTTGAGTGTTCGCCATTGAAATCACACCTTTTCTCGTGATGATCGGGTTTTGGTGCGGTGGATTTGGTTCGTGTGATCACTAAGACAATGCGAGGGATATTGTTTTGAGTGGGAGTTCACCTAGATTTTTAATTATGTTGAATTAAAATTTGAACTCAATTTGTCATAAACTTAGTCTAAACTATTGCAAATATATGTTGTAGAGATGGCGTCCTCAATCAATTTTAATCAGTTCCTAGAGAAAGAGAAACTTAAGAGCAACGGTAGCAACTTCACCGACTGGTTCCGTCATGTGAGGATCTTCCTCTCTGGCGGAAATCTGCAATTTGTGCTTGATGCACCGCTAGGTGACCCTCCCGCAGAAACTGAAACCGATGAAGTAAAAGCTGTTTACGCGACTCGGAAAACTCGGTACTCTCAAGTTCAGTGTGCCATCCTGTGCAGTCTGGAATCCGATCTTCAAAAACGTTTCGAGCACCACGATCCTCATGAGTTGATGAATGAGCTGAAAGCTATATTCGAGACTCATGCGGCCGTGGAATGCTATGAAGCATCGAAACATTTCTTCAGCTGCATGATGGAAGAAGGCAGCTCCGTTAGTGAGCACATGCTCGCCATGACCGGGCATGCGAAGAAACTCAGTGACTTGGGAATAGTGATTCCTAACAGACTGGGGATTAATCGTGTCCTTCAATCACTGCCACCAAGTTACAAGAACTTCGTGATGAACTACAATATGCTTAACATGAACAAGGAGTTACCTGAACTCTTTGGCATGCTAAAAGCTGCTGAGATTGAGATCAAGAAAGAGCACCAAGTGTTGATGGTCAACAAGACCACCAGTTTCAAGAAACAGGGCAAGTCTAAGGGAAAATTCAAGAAGGGTGGCAAGAAAGCTTCCACGCCTCCTATGAAACCTAAGAACGGCCCTAAGCCTGATGCTGAGTGCTATTATCGCAAGGAGAAGGGACACCGGAAGCGTAATTGCTCCAAGTATCCGGCTGATCCGAAGAGCGGCCTTGTCAAGAAGAAGAAAGAAGGTATATCTGATATACATGTTATAGATGTTCATTTCATCGGTTCTCATTCTAGTACCTGGGTATTTGATACTGGTTCGGTTGCTCATATTTGTAACTCGAAACAGGAACTAAAGAATAAACGACAACTGCTGAAAGATGAAGTGACGATGCGCGTTGGAAATGGATCCAAGGTCAATGTGATCGCAGTCGGCACACTTCCTCTACATCTACCTTCGGGATTAGTTTTAAGCCTAAATAATTGCTATTATGTACCTGCGTTGAGCATGAACATTATATCTGGATCTTGTTTAATGCAAGACGGTTATTCATTCAAGTCTGAGAATAATGGTTGTTCTATTTTTATGAATAATATCTTTTATGGTCGAGCACCACAAAAGAATGGCTTATTTCTGTTAGATCTCGATAGTAGTGATACGCATATACATAACATTGATGCTAAGCGAATTAAATTGAATGATAATTCTACTTATATGTGGCACTCGCTGCCTTGGTCATATTGGAGTGAAACGCATGAAGAAACTCCATACTGATGGATTACTTGAATCACTTGACTTTGAGTCACTTGATAGATGCGAAGCATGTCTAATGGGTAAAATGACAAAGACTCCATTTTCTGGTATGATGGAGCGAGCTACTTTCACAATTGACACCGCCGGGAACACCTCAACGTAACGGTGTGTCCGAACGTCGTAATCGAACTCTCTTAGATATGGTTCGTAGTATGATGTCTCTTACTGATTTGCCGTTATCATTTTGGAGTTATGCATTAGAGACAGCCGCATTCACTTTAAATAGAGCACCATCAAAATCCGTAGAAACGACACCGTATGAATTATGGTTTAATAAGAAACCTAAGCTGTCGTTCCTGAAAGTTTGGGGTTGCGAAGCCTATGTAAAGAAGTTACAACCGGACAAGCTAGAACCCAAAGCGGAGAAATGCGTCTTCATAGGATACCCTAAGGAAACTATAGGGTACACTTTCTATCACAGATCCGAAGGCAAAATCTTTGTTGCTAAGAACGGAACCTTTCTTGAGAAAGAATTTCTCACTAAAGAAGTGTCTGGAAGAAAAGTAGAACTCGATGAGATTGATGAATCTATACTCGTTGATCAGAGTAGCGTAGTACCGGAAGTTGTACCTGTACCGCCTACACCGGCAACAGAGGAAGCTAATGATAATGATCATGAAACTTCGAACGAAGAAACTACTGAACCTCGCAGATCGACAAGGGAACGTACCACTCCTGATTGGTATGATCCTTGTCTAAATGTCATAATTGTGGATAACAATGATGAGGACCCTGCGACGTATGAAGAAGCGATGATGAGCCCAGATTCCAACAAATGGCAAGAAGCCATGAAATCCGAAATGGGATCCATGTATGATAACAAAGTATGGACTTTGGTAGACTTACCTGATAGCCGAAAGGCTGTCGAAAATAAATGGATCTTCAAGAGAAAAACAGATGCTGATGGTAATATTACTGTCTATAAAGCTCGACTTGTCGCAAAGGGTTTCCGACAAATTCAGGGAGTTGACTACGATGAGACATTCTCACCTGTAGCGAAGCTAAAATCTGTGAGGATTTTGTTAGCAATAGCTGCATTTTTCGATTATGAGATTTGGCAGATGGATGTCAAAACGGCGTTCCTTAATGGAGACATTGAGAAAGAGTTGTATATGGTACAACCCAAAGGTTTTGTTGATCCTAAAAATGCTGACAAAGTATGCAAACTTCAGCGTTCAATCTATGGACTGAAGCAAGTATCAAGAAGTTGGAACCGACGCTTTGATAAGGTGATCAAAGACTTCGGGTTTATACAGTGTCATGGAGAGGCCTGTATTTACAAGAAAGTGAGTGGGTGCTCTGTAGCATTCCTGATATTATATGTAGATGACATATTATTGATCGGAAATGATATAGAACTATTAAGCAGTGTTAAAGGTTATTTGAATAATAGTTTTTCAATGAAAGACCTTGGTGAAGCATCGTATATATTAGGCATCAAGATTTATAGAGATAGATCAAGACGCCTAATAGGGCTATCACAGAGTACATATCTGGACAAGATTCTAAAGAAGTTTAGAATGGACGAAAGTAAGAAAGGGTTCTTACCTATGTTACTGTGCAAGGTATTGAGTAAGACTCAAGGACCGGCTACGGCAGAAGAAAGAGAAAGGATGAGTAATATCCCCTATGCCTCGGCAGTAGGATCTATCATGTATGCCATGCTATGTACTAGACCGGATATAGCACATGTTGTTAGTTTGACTAGCAGATATCAAAGTGATCCAGGAATGGAACACCGGATATGGTCAAGAATATCCCGAAGTACTTGAAAAGAACTAAGGATATGTTTCTTTGTTATGGAGGTGACCAAGAGCTCGTTGTAAACGGTTACACCGATGCAAGTTGGAACACCGATCCCGATGACTCTAAGTCACAATCTGCAGGTACGTGTTTATATTGAATGGTGCTGCGATAAGCTGGGCAAGCTCGAAGCAGTGCACGGTGGCGAAGTCTTCAACAGAATCAGAGTACATAGCGGCTTCAGAGGCTTCATCAGAAGCGGTATGGATGAAGAGGTTCATTGTAGAGCTCGGTGTGGTTCCTAGTGCATTGGACCCATTAATCATTTACTGTGATAACATGGGTGCCATCACCAATGCACAAGAGCCAAGGTCACACAAGAGGCTGAAGCATATCAAGCTGCGTTACCACTCGATTCGCGAGTACATCGAAGATGGAGAAGTAAAGATTTGCAAAGTACACACTGATCTGAATGTAGCAGATCCGTTGACTAAAGCTCTCCCTAGGGCAAAGCATGACCAACACCAGAATGCCATGGGTGTTAGGTATTTTACAATGTAATATAGATTATTGACTCTAGTGCAAGTGGGAGACTGAAGGAGATATGCCCTAGAGGCAATAATAAAGTGGTTATTATTTATATCTTTATGTTTATGATAAATGTTTATATATCATGCTATAATTGTATTAACCGAAACATTAGTACATGTGTGATATGTACACAAACAAGAAGTCCCTAGTATGCCTCTTAAACTAGCTTGTTGATTAATGGATGATTAGTTTCATAATCATGAACATTGGATGTTATTAATAACAAGGTTATGTCATTGTATGAATGATGTAATGGACACACCCAATTAAGCGTAGCATAAGATCTCGTCATTAAGTTATTTGCTATAAGCTTTCGATACATAGTTACCTAGTCCTTATGACCATGAGATCATGTAAATCACTCATACCGGAAAGGTACTTTGATTACACCAAACACCACTGCGTAAATGGGTGGTTATAAAGGTGGGATTAAGTATCTGGAAAGTATGAGTTGAGGCATATGGATCAACAGTGGGATTTGTCCATCCCGATGACGGATAGATATACTCTGGGCCCTCTCGGTGGAATGTCGTCTAATGTCTTGCAAGCATATGAATGAGTTCATAAGAGACCACATACCACGGTACGAGTAAAGAGTACTTGTCGAGACGAGGTTGAACAAGGTATAGAGTGATACCGAAGATCAAACCTCGGACAAGTAAAATATCGCGAGACAAAGGGAATTGGTATTGTATGTGAATGGTTCATTCGATCACTAAAGTCATCGTTGAATATGTGGGAGCCATTATGGATCTCCAGATCCCGCTATTGGTTATTGGTCGGAGTGAGTACTCAACCATGTCTGCATAGTTCACGAACCGTAGGGTGACACACTTAAAGTTGGATGTTGAAATGGTAGAACTTGAATATGGAATGGAGTTCGAATATTTGTTCGGAGTCCCGGATGAGATCCCGGACATCACGAGGAGTTCCGGAATGGTCCGGAGAATAAGATTCATATATAGGATGTCATTTTATGTGAATTAAAATGTCGCGGAAGGTTCTATGGAAGGTTCTAGAAGGTTCTAGAAAAGTCCGGAAGAAACCACCAAGGAAGGTGGAGTCCACATGGGACTCCACCTCCATGGCCGGCCAACCCTAGTGGGGGAGGAGTCCCAAGTGGACTCCCCTTAGGGGGCCGGCCAACCCCCCACATGGGAGGTGGAACTCCCACCTTTGGTGGGAGTCCTAGCTTGGCTAGGTTTCCCCCTCTTATGGAAGGTTTTTGGTTCGGGTCTTATTCGAAGACTTGGACACCAACACTTGGGGATCCACCTATATAATGAGGGGCCAAGGGAGGGGGCCGGCCACCCCAAGACCACAAGCTGGCCGCCCCCCTTGAAGTGGCCGGCCACCCCCTCCCAAACCCTAGCCGCCCCCTCTCCTCCATATCTCCCGCGTAGCTTAGCGAAGCTCCGCCGGACTTCTCCACCGCCACCGACACCACGCCGTCGTGCTGTCGGATTCAAGAGGAGCTACTACTTCCGCTGCCCGCTGGAACGGGAGGTGGACGTCGTCTTCATCAACAACCGAACGTGTGACCGAGTACGGAGGTGCTGCCCGTTCGTGGCGCCGGAACCGATCGTGATCAAGATCTTCTACGCGCTTTTGCAAGCGGCAAGTGAACGTCTACCGCAGCAACAAGAGCCTCATCTTGTAGGCTTTGGAATCTCTTCAAGGGTGAGACTCGATAATCCCCTCGTTGCTACCGTCTTCTAGATTGCATCTTGGCTTGGATTTCGTGTTTGCGGTAGGAAATTTTTTGTTTTCTATGCAACGTTATCCTACATTGATTTCGTCCAATTCCGAGAATATTTTGTTACTAGGATTTCTGAAACCAAAAACAGCAGAAAACAGCAACTGGCACTTCGGCATCTTGTTAATAGGTTAGTTCCAGAAAATGCACGAATATGACATAAAATGTGCGTAAAACATGTAGATATCATCAATAATGTGGCATGGAACATAAGAAATTATCGATACGTCGGAGACGTATCACACATGTGCACCTAATTGTTCTTTCTCTTTTTTGTCAAGTCAATAGTAATTGGTTTTACTTTTTATCTGTTCAAACAGTCATACCTAATTGAGGGACGTGATAATCTCAAGGAAGTAACCCGATGTTTCGAAAACAGTCCATCAAACAGATTGGATCACAAAGACATTGTAAGTGCTAACCTGATTTTTTTATTACTAATCATTTTCCTGATCAAACCTTTTTATTACTAGAATGTTTTTCTATCTTTTCTGATTCCTCATCACAATTCCACATCTATATTTTGTTACATTACAGGTTTGTTTCCCTACACTTCAAGCTTTTCCTGGAACACCAAAGGATGCATCAGGCCATTACTGGCTTGTTAACCTGAACATCAAAGCTCAGAGGTTCGAGATATATGATTCACTAGGAAACAATTCCGAGCCAGTAAACATGCACGCTTGCCACTTGCTAATTGCTGGCATAAAGACTAACTGGACCAGACAGTACTCCAACTCAAAGATAAAGATCATGGACTGGCCTATAGAGATAATTGATAGCCCGCGCCAAAACAATGGGTAAGCTTCATAATTCTTTTAAATTCAAGTGTATAACGCATTTTTTATATATTTTTTTGGAACAATGTAACTTCATTTTACTGTAGGTTTTTCATTTCTGCTGTTTCTAACAGTCTGACTGAACACACTATCTGTGTTTCATCTCCCAGGTATGACTGTGGTTTTTTCACACTGAAGAATCTTGAAGCATGCCCAAGCAGGACCCCAGCAACGTACTCGCAGAAAGATATTCCAAACATAAGGAAGTTGTACACAGACAAATGGTTACGTTTCACGAAGAAAGCAAATTGGCAGTTATTTGTGTAGCAAATGTGTCAAGTGGTAATTCATATCTCTAATCATGCTCTCTTTTTTTCATTTTTTAATGTTACATATGTTTCAATACTGACTTTACATAGTTACTTTATTATTACTCTATCGAAAAGAATTCAGCAAATGCAATAAATTATAAGTTGACAATCATAAGATACGTTTTTTCGCATCAGAAAACATACTGTCTCAAAAATCATTTAAATATTCACAAAAAGGTCTCGTACAAATTTGTTCGACAAGGTAACATGAGCCACATAATTTTTAAATCAAACACAATGTCCTTCACTTCTTATATATTTTCCTTCTTTTTTTCAAATCAATGAAAAAGGCCCAACAAACTGTACTTCTCTGGGTTTGCTAGTCGCACCTCGCACGTACGAGCATCGTGACCTGGTTGCTTGCACACACCACAGAGACCTTGTTTTGGTTTCTGTAACTGTAGACCACCTTTCTTTCTTTTTGAACCTGGGCGCCCTTTTGTCGCTGACATTGGTGGGTTCCTAGCTTTCCGATTCTCCACAGTAGCAGCATCTTCTTCCATAGGTACACTTTCTTGTGAATCATTAGCAGTGTTAGTGTTTACTGCATGCTTGGCGCTCTTCCTTTTTTTGAGTGCATCAGCATTAGCCTTTTTCAAATCTGCCATCTCTTTCTCCATTGCTCTCATGTGCCGTTCAGCTATTTCATTAGTTTTCTCTGAGGCCGCTAAACCAACAGCAAGCTTAGCAAAATCACTGCAGAGGTTACCATATCTAAGCAATCTCATATCTTTTCTAGATAGCTTCTGGCCAACAGGCTTTTCTTGCCTCTCATCCCGCGGTGCAACTATGTCGGGAGGGGGTAGACACCACCTGGGTAGGATGTAGTGCTCTGGGTATTTTGTAACCATCCCTAGATGTGTCATAACTTTCAATGCATGGCAGCACAGGATACCATCCCTGTTAATTTTACAACATTCACAATTGTAGATTCCATTAGCTACATCAGCATCGACACGATAACTCCTCCTACCGTACCCGCGCACGGATCCTTGTATTGGGAAAACCTCATGAATGCTCCCTTGTTCAGTAACACCAATGTCACGAACATTATAGGATGTAATATTCCGAAGCTCAAGCTGAAAGCGGTGGTAGATGGGCATGGTGTATGTCTGAAGGATCTGCTTCTCCATGGGAAAGTCCCCCCAAAGCCTGACTGTCTTCTCATCACCATCAAACTCATGAGCATCTTCTGTTACATCAATTCTTTCCTGTAGTTTCATGTACTGCTTGAAGAAACGAACAAGGCTATCATGTGGATGAACATACTGCTTAAGAACAGCATTAAACCCTTCACTTCTAGATGTAGTTTGAAGGAATGGGAAAAACCGGTGGCGGAAATATGCTGGCACAAAATACTCACGCAAATCATAGAGGTCAAGAAAATGTGTGTTATCTGCAACCCCATGCGTTTCCACCATATTTGCCCACCGCTGTTCAAACTCTTCCGGTGTCATGCTGTAGTCAATCACATCATTGAACTCTAAACGCAAGTCTTCTCTCTGAGCAACAAAAGTACCAAGTTTTTCCTGTACTTTTTGCATTATATGCCACCTGCGTAACACTGTGTATGATGCCAATGAACACAATGAGGATAGCAGTTCTGATAGCTGCATCTTGATCTGTAATGATGTTCAATGGATGTAGTCCATCCATTGCCTCTAAAAACCTCTCAAACAACCACACAAAGTTCACAGAAGATTCATTCCTCACAAAACCACAACCAAGCTGGATGGATTGACCATATCTATTTATTCCAATGAAAGGAGCACATGGCATGTTGTACTGGTTTGTCATGAATGTTGTATCAAAAGAAATACAATCATTGTACAGGGGGTAGACATCTCTTGCTTTGCTATCCACCCAGAACAGGTTCTCCACTTTATTTTCTGCATCTAGCTTGAACCTGTAGAAAAATCTGGGATCATCTTTCTTGATTTCTTCAAAGTACTCTAGCAGCTCTGGGATATCTTTAATCCTGTCATAGTTCCCTAGTTTTGCAGTGTAGTTACTAACTGTTTTGCTGTTGTATGTGACATTCTGCTTGCTCCCATATAGCTCCCCCATGATTTCCATGATCCTTCCTGAAGTAAGGTTGACTTCATGCAACAAGTCAATGAACTTTTTCTCTTCTGCAGGGATCTTGTTGTGTGATCTCAAGTACTTCTTAAGCGCAAACTTGTCAATCACCTCATGTGTATGCACCTCAACAAACTGAGTAACTTTCCATCTAGCACCATCACGTTTTACTCGAAGCTTTGCTTTGCAGTCGGTCAGCACAGTTAGCTTACGGTTCCTCTGCTTAATCGACTGCTTCTTCTTCTCTAGGCTTCCCAGATTTGTTGCAGACATAAACAAATTTATCTAGCTCACCATCTTTAGCACATCTCCTAGATGATTCTATCTTCACTGAAAAACCAATGTGGTGAGCATATCTGTTGTAGTGCTGCAAAGCTAGTTCAGGTGTGTCAAACATCATGCCAACAAATGGAACCTTTGGAACATATCCTTCAGGCGTTGACTCAACCTCAGCTTCACCATCGCTTTCCTCACTGGAAAGTGTAACACCAGTCCGTGCACGCGAATCAGCTTGCTGATCATTGTTTGAAGGACCTGCTTCATCTCCTTGGGGATCGACACGATGGCCTCCGACTTCTGGCGGCTGCCCAGCATGTTGATCAGTTGATGTACTAGCTTCATGAGTTGCATTGAGATCAATGCCACCAAACCAGTATTCAAATCCGCGAGCCCTTGGCATTCTTCTTCAAAAACAAATATCTGCATGGAATCAATGACATGAATCATTAAGATTTTTTGGTTGCACAACATTTTTTAAAGTAAATTTACATCTGTTTTTTACCATCTTCAGTTAAATAACATTCTCCTTTTTTTATTTTTTCCCTGTTTTACAGGTGCAAGTTGTAAATATGTTCCGCAGAAAACCAATGCAATACCAGGAAAGATCATGTGACTGACATGGCAACCAGTATGGGCAAATTTCATGCAGTACTACTTTTACTAATGGCAAACCAAAGATGAATCGATAACCGTATGAGCATGTAACATACCACCAGCCTAGTGTTCTTTGTAGCTCTGCCCTAACTTTGTGTTCTACCTAGTTGTTCTACCAGTTACATGCTTTTTCTTGTGTTCTACATGGTTGTCCTACCTTTGTGTTCTACCAGTTACATGCTATCTACTTTTTGTGTTCCATCTTTTTGTGTTATATCCTGTGTTCTACATGCTATCTTTGTGTTCTATGCTCTTTTCTTTAGACTTGTTACTTGTTGTTTGTCCTACAGTTACATTAGTGGCACATGTAACATAGCAGTAATTTATTTCAGACAAAAGTAGTTACATGTAACATACATTCAAGTGGCAAATTTGTAGTCTGTCTAAAGACTTGATGCTGCCATATTTTTTCACTAGGTGTAGCTAGGGAAAGGTGCATGTAACTGAATCTGGGCAAGATAGTACCTCCAGGCAACTGAATTTGCAGAGGGTTAGACGATGTAGCTGGGGATGGGTTGGAGGTGATTTCCCTGGACCTGCTAGTCGTCAGATGTAGCAGATCCCTCCTCTCAATGTAGCAGATCTCTCCCTATATGTATGTAGCAGATCTGAAACAAGCAAGTATGCAGATCTATTCGTCAGGTAGGTCGACATCGATGTAGCAGGTTTAACTGGTGGCAGGAACTGGACGAGAGGAGAGAAGAATCTGGATGTGACTGTTCTTGCCTGGTTCATCCTTGTTCTTGGCGTGCTGGAGAAGAAGATGGGGATCCAGCGCACATGTAGCAGGTAAGAAGAAGATGGGATCCGATGTAGATGTAGCTTTATGCTGTGGTCCCCAAAAAAAAGTGGTTTTCACGTGGGAGATGATCGTATGCTACGGGGTCCCCACGGTGGGCCGAAAAAGGAAAGTGCGTGGTCCCCACGGTGGGCCAGAAAAGGAAAGTTTCACCTGGTCGGACTGACCTTGTTTTAGCAGGAATCGAGGTCGACCTCGATGTAGCACAGCCCATGTTAGGGGGAACGAGAGGGTTCATTCAAAAAAGATACCACTCATCGCACCGGCGTGGGTGTGGGAAGGGTGATGAGATGCCGCTGGAGATGGCCTTAGTTAGTTAGGGGGAATTAACTTCTAGGTGCAGAATAAAATCCGCCAAATCAGATCGGAATGAAATGAATTCCAAGATATTTCTTTGTTAACAGGCCCTTGAAAGCCAGCAAATATCGGAGATTCCTCCCAAAAACCTACAACCGGAGATGCTTTCCATTCGCAGCTAGGGTGTGATCCATCCCTGTTCCTGACAATGCGGAAACCTTTATTTGGAGCATTAAATCCCTTTCCTTTTTACGACAGGAGGAGCATTGAATCCCTGATTTGTGCGGATGCGGCCAGGCTGGCGACGGAACGTTTTACTCCTTGATGAGTCCAAAAATACTCGCCCCGTCGCGGTTGCGGCTTCGGTCAGTCGTGACCAAGCAAGCAAGCAAAGAAGGCGATTCCCATCACGGCTCCTCCTTCCAATTTCCACCCGATCTCCACTCCACCAATCGTCCTATAAAAAACCGTGGCGGAGGCGGCCGCACAGCAATTTGCTATCCTCCTTCCTTCCGTGTAGTGGTTGTTGTTGTTCAGTATAGTATTGTTTGCTTTCGCTTCGCTCCGCGCACGCTCGTTCGCTTCTGCATGGCGGCGGCCGCCTCCACGCCCGCGGCCCTGTACGGCCGCCTCAACAGCGCCAGCACGCGGGGCTTCCTCGCCTACGTCGCCGCGGCGGGCGCCTGCGCCGCCGTCCTCGCCTGCTTCGTCATCTCCGCCGCCGAGCCCGACGCCGACACCGCCGCCAATGGCGCCGCCCTCCGCCTCTCCTCGCGCTCCACGCGCGTCTGGCCCGTAAGCCCTTCGCCCTTTCGCCCCCTCCCTCACGCGCTCGTCTCGTGTTCCTACTAACCTCTCGGCTCCAGGATCTCGAGTTCAACTGGCGGCTGGTGGTGGCCACCGTCGTCGGCTTCCTCGGCTCGGCCTTCGGCACCGTCGGCGGCGTCGGGGGCGGCGGCATCTTCGTGCCGCTCCTCAACCTCGTCCTCGGCTTCGACACCAAGTCCGCCGCAGCGCTCTCCAAATGTAAGCCCCACCCCTCCTCGTGCGAACCAGCGCATGCTGAGGTAGATCGGTTTTCCTGATAACAAGTAAGAACCCCGTGTAACTTTTGTCCCGTTCGCGTGCGTGGCGCAGGCATGATCATGGGCGCGTCGGCATCCTCGGTCTGGTACAACCTCCAGGTCTCGCACCCCACCAAGGAGGCGCCAGTCATCGACTACAAGCTCGCGCTGCTCTTCCAGCCCATGCTCATGCTCGGGATCACCATCGGGGTCGAGCTCAGCGTCGTATTCCCCTACTGGCTCATAACCGTGCTCATCATTATACTATTCATAGGTACGTTCTCTTCAACTCTTTGTTGGCGCATGCATGCTGCCAAAATGTTGTTAAGGCGTTAAGCCAGGCAACTGCGACTTTTAAGCTGTACTGCTCCTTTGTGTGTCTGCTGCGCTCACTGAAATTGATGCGTACGTGCTTGGCGTGACCAAATTCCTTGCAGGCACTTCATCGCGCTCCTTCTACAAGGGGATTCTCATGTGGAAGGAGGAGACACGGATCCTGGTTTGTCCTTGCCACACATTGCCTCTGCTTCTTCGCTGTCTAATTAACTTACTGTGTCGTGACGAAACCTTGTTTGTTCGCCTTGTGCGAATGATTATTGCAGATGGAGACACATGAGCGAGATGCACAATCCAAGTCTGACTGTGCGGCCAACGATGGTAAATCTTCCGACTCTTCCGACTCAAGTTTTGATTCGATAGTCATTTTCTCACTCTAACACGGTGTTAAATATCTGCAGTGGTTTTTGACCCTAGCTATGCCGAGCCACTCCTGCCTCAGCATAAGCCCGCACAGAAGTCTGGCCTGGTAAGCTCCAATCACCTGCTGGTTTTACGTTGCTCTTTGCCAATCCACCTTAAACGAGTAAACGAGAACGGTCTTTTACTTTTAGATCTACCTTTTGAACCAGCAACACATGACTACGAGGTTTAACTAATTTCATTCAAAGATTCTTGGGTTGATACAGTCATGGTCTAGAATTTTGCCACATGATGGAACATGCTAGGATCCAAGAATACCCCAAAAGTACAGCTTGTCACTTATGCGCCCTAATCATTGACTCCCTGCCTTTCTATATTTCAGGAGACTTTGTGGTTCAACTTGAGCTGGAAGAATATCCTAGTGCTGATGACAGTTTGGTCATCTTTCTTGGTGCTGCAAATCCTCAAGGTCTCTATATTGCTTATGCATCTCGACAGTATCTCTGTACTTTTAATCGTATCTATTTGAAAACCTTTGAACACTTAACTTAAAAATGACATTGGTACCCCCATTTCTTCCATAACCAAGGTAGAGTAGTAATGTTTGGGATAACTTACACATGCTTACTATTCACGGTCAATAGTACTTGAGCACATGTGCATATGTTATTCTATTTGCCAGTGTTTATTGCCACCTCGTGGCCCAGCAAGGCTCCAGATATTTTGTTCACATTTGTGGTTTCAACTTCACAGAATGATTGATTGATTGAAAACTGTGCTAACTGCTGTATTTTTTCGCTCTCACGCAGAATAACTCCCAAACATGCAGCACTTTCTACTGGGTGATCAATATTCTGCAGGTGAGTAAACCACTCTGGCAGCTGCCACTACAGTATCTAAACATTATATCATCTGCTAGAACAGTGCTTTTAGTTGGCTCAATTAGATCCAGCATTGTCCTTTCTCTTAAGTTGTCACAGAAACCTTGACAGCAACGTTCGTTTCATGTTTGAGAAAATATCATTGTCATGGACACACATTTGTCTTTTCAAAAATCGTGAATTGCTTTGGTAGGCCTAGATGTTTCGACCATCCATAGCCACTTTATGGACACCTGACAACTTCCACCAAACCTTATGCTTTGTTGTGCATTGTACATATTAGGGACTCAAATTGCAGACCTTTTCCTTCCTCATACCATGTGTCTCAATCGATGTAGATCCCAGCTGCAGTAAGTGTATTCCTGTGGAAGGCCATGGAATTGTGCAGGGACAGCCGTGCTCGGCGCATGAATGGCAACTTAGAGTGTGTATGTGAGGCCTCTATTGAGTGGTCTCCAGCACAGCTCATCTTTTGCGCCTTCTGTGGTCTGCTGGGTGGCACAGTTGGTGGTCTTCTAGGGTCTGGAGGAGGCTTCATCCTCGGTCCGCTTCTTCTTGAGCTTGGGTGCATCCCTCAGGTATTCGACCCTTTTCTGGTTTCAGGTTTTCATTTCTTGCAGTTTCTCAGTTATTTTTAGCTGCAATCATGGTGTGCATTCATATGATCGCATTAGAGCTATTTGTCTGTTGTGCACATGCAACCCTTCAGAGAGCATAAAGCATTGGAACCAAAACTATAGGCTTGTGAATACTACATCAGTTTTTTTGTAACCAAGACTACATTATTATTATTTCATATTTTCTACATTTTCTCATTTTCTACACTATCTCGTATTTTCTATTATTTCTCAAATATATGCACATCATTCTTCCCATGTTTCTTTCAAGTATAACTTCTCTTTTCAGAAGCACCATACTCCTGATGTTGATTTCACATAAGTTTTGTGTGCGGTGCACTGTACTGATGTACTAGCATTGGCAATTCTGTTTATCTATGCCTAAGTAGGTTTGATATAAGATTTATTTTGGCAAGTGGGTAGGATCACTGCCATTCATTAATATAGGATTCAGGTTTGATGTAGGATTTATTTTGGCAAGTAGGCAGGAGCTCTGCCATTCATTAATATAGGATTCAGACCTGACATATTTGGCATAATGCATGCCATGAAAATTAGTGCGAAGCAATCAGCTCACATATTTGGTCCTCCTTATATTTTCGTTATGACTTCGGGGTTTCTCGTGGATAATTCATGTCATGCAAAAACACTCCCAAATACATGTTCTAATGTCCTGAGCACAATCAAATATGGTAATTGGATATCTTGGAGTAGCTTATTAGTATGGTCCACAATTGACGCTGAAATTGCATCTGGACACATTCTTGTAATTTCGAAAAGGACATTCTGCCACCATATCTGTATTTGGCTTGGCTGTAGGGACTAGTACTGAACCCATGTGGCATTTATTGTTTAATGGCCTACATGCCACGCGTTGAAGGATGAAAGGAGTGAAACCCAGTTTCCTTGTCCATGTAATTTTTCCTAGATCTGGATCTATTGAGATTCTTTCTACTATTTAGTTTAATTGTCATGAGTTTGCTGAATGTGACATACAGTTTCTTTAAGCAGAAACTGGATAACCAAGTTGGATGGGTCGTTAACTGAGTTTTTTTATCTTGAGAAAATAATTGAATATTTGGTTCCAACGTCATTCAGTTTGAACTGGTATTATTAATGACATCCTCTCCTGCAACTGATGAGGTGCTGACATATGCAATCTAAAAAGGGCCCAGTTGGTTCGTCTATCTCTGTTCTAACCTCAATCTTGTGATGCAAATTATTTGTGTAGTTCTTTTTACTTGGGGCTATGTTTCTTATTTGCATCTCTAGAACTATTTGATTTGAGCATACTTATATTTTTGATCATCTGAATTTATATCTTCTTGGGAAATAATGCTAATGAAAACTGTGGTTTGTGCCTGCCAGGTTGCAAGTGCAACAGCCACATTCGTGATGATGTTCTCCTCATCCCTCTCAGTGGTTGAGTTCTACTTCCTGGGCAGGTTCCCTCTCCCTTATGGTAAATTCTTGGCTCCCAAACTCTTCATAATTTGACAAGCACAACCCAAAGTAACTGTAGTAACAACATGCATGATTTCCTCCTCGCAGCTGGTTACCTGATCTTTATTTCCATACTGGCTGGATTCTGGGGCCAGTGCTTGGTCAGGAAGATTGTGCATGTGCTCAAGAGAGCATCGCTGATTGTCTTCATCCTCTCCTCAGTCATCTTCGCCAGTGCTCTTACCATGGGTATTGATCATTACTTTACCTTCAATTTTAACAAATCAACTCACTGTAGACCAGTTTAATTAAAATCTAGCCAAGAGTGATAATAGTTAACTGGGGCCACATGTCTCCTTGAAAATATGGAACAAAACATTCACTAAGTTACTAGTGTTACTTGTTGTCACTGCTGTAAGTAGCATGCATCTTTGGACCTAACTTTCTTAAAGTATGATTCGAGAAGTCTCAATTAGTTTTACACTTGTACTGCTGCTTTATGTATATGATAATTTGCAAGGAAACCAATAATACTTCATATTTTCGTAACAACCTGTTGCTTCCTGACAATCCAGGTGTTGTTGGGACCGAGAAGAGCATAGCGATGATCAACAACCACGAATACATGGGGTTCCTCGGCTTCTGCGAGTAACCAAACCAGGATCGCAGGGAGAACCCAGGTCAATATCCAATTGACCTCACCTCTCCCGAAGTTATGGACAAAAATAAAGAAATAAGCCGCGTCGGGTGTTTCATATGGTGGTGTTAGCTCCTCGCTAACCTGGAAGCACCTGCCTGACGAAGGCAAGGTAGTACTAGCACTGAAGTATGTTGCTCACAGGCACGCTTGTTAGCTCCTGGCTAACATGCTGCGACTGCACTGGTCTTGTGGCGTCGTGTTTTTGTCCGTGTTGCTTCCTGGCTGAAATTATTCAGTCAGAGTGTTGAAGTTGTGCCATTCATTCATGTGATTGATATAGTTAGCTCCTCGCTAGCTAGCCTGCAAATGTTCATTGTGGTATTGGGTACTGTAAATATATCAGCCAATTTGTTGGACAGCATATTATGCTTGCGACTTTGAGTCGATCTGATCCGCCTATCGGGTTCTTTTCATCCTGGTGCTTTGTGCTGAGTTGGCGATTGTGGGGTATCCGTTATATATTCTTGTGTTGATGAGTCGATCCTGATCCGCTGATCGGCATTTGTTGATCCTGGTGCTTTGTGACTGTGGGTTGCCCATTTTATATTTTTGTGTTCAATTGTGACTGGAGTGTGGAGTAGCCGTGAAGTGGAAGAGACATTACGAAACAAGGATATCATAGTTATCGCAAAGCTTCAACCATAATAACCAAGTTTGTTGGTATGCAGAGTACAGCTACGACAGCAGGCCGAGACCAGCATCTACTCCCTCCGTCCACAAATAAGTGGACATCTAGCCCTAAACTTTGTCCACAAAAGAGTGTACTCCTATATTCTCAATGCACTTTAATTGCTTCTCTCTCGAAATCAAACCCAATAATATTGAGTATATGTTCTCCTTGTTTTTTACAAGCACTTAGCTCATTGGAGGTGAACTAATTAAAGAGGGGGATGCATCTTCCCAATGCATTTTTTTACTTCACTTCATAATGTATCGTGAAAACCCCGCACGTACACTTATTTGTGGACGGAGGAAGTATCAGATAAACTGAACCCCTAGTCTTGAACTTAAGTTGCGTCTGTGTTTTGAGTACGGCCGCGTATGGTGCTGCAATGGCGGTATTCATTGCGTCGAAGATCGAACCAACCTGGAGCAGTTTCAAATGTTCAGGATCCCCTGGCCTTAGGCTGCTCATAGTGGGGAGTAACAAAAGGTGGTGTCATGCATAAGTTACTAGTCCATGTTACTATCTTCATAGTGGAAAGTAACATAGAGATGGTATCATGCAAAGTCTTATTTATTAGTTTGTAGACTCATTTTATCTTGGAGTGTGTGATGTTATGGTAACATAGCTAGTTACCACATCCCTCTCTTTCTTCATTTATTGCTATGCCATGTCACCAAAACACTTTGAAATGTGTGATGTTACTACCTAAGTTACTCCCACTATGAGCAGTCTTAAATGATCTTAAACCTTAGAGCATCTCCACTCGTTGGCGCTCCCCACGGCGAAATCCGGACGAAACAACCGCCGGATTGGACGAAATAAAGTCGTGGGGAGTTCCGTATTTCCAGTCGTCCACCCGGAGTTCGGCGGACATAGTTTAAATTCAAACAAAGCGTCATCCCGCGCTACAAGTACGACCAGTTGATCGGCAAAAGGAGCAAAAGGATCAGCCACAGATCGGCGATCGGAGGGAAATTAGACGGAAACAGGCTCATCGGCAGTCCCGGCCGGCACGGCGGTGTCCGACGGACCAGTTTCCTCACACGCCGTGGCCGAAGCGGCAGCGGCAGTCGACGACGAAGCAGCGGCAGTGGACGTCGAAGCAGCGACAGTCGACGAGGTAGACGGTGAGGAAGCCGAGGTAGGAGCCGGCGGAGACGACGAAGGACTGGCCGGAGTGGCTCGGAGGATGTCGCTGCGGTGGCCCTGGTACCAATTCCTCGTCTCCTCGTCCATCAGTTCCATGTTGCCGCCGCCCATCAGGAACGCCAAGTCTGTGTTCCTCTTCTTCGCCGCCGCCGTCGTCTTCAGCAGGGCGATCCGGACGCCTTGGTTGGCGAGCATCTCCCGCCACCTGCCGTCGAACTTGTCGTTCCTCCTGTCGGCGTGCGACCTCAAGTTGGCCCAGCACTTGTCGATCGACGCCTGCATCCTGTCGGCGGGATTGCCCGTCTTTTTGAGCTCTTTGAGCTTCTTCTGGCCGAGTTCAGGGCGCCCTTCCGCTGCGCTAGCCGCCGGAGCGTCGGGGTTTTACTGCTCGGTCTTGCTCTTCGAGAGGGTCGTGCGGATTTCCTTCCACTTCTCGCAGTTCTCGAGGCGGGCGTAGACGTTCAGGAACTTGAACTGCATGCCGGTGTCGTCCGTGTACATGTCCAAAGCACGGCGCAGCTGGGGAAAAAGAGCACGGCGATACGGGTCAGCTCACGACGATGTACACGGTGATGCAGGGTCGACGGAGCATACCTTTTGCTCCAAGTCGTGGCTGTTGATCGGCCGTTCTTCGACCTCCTCCTGTATGCCGTGCCATTTTCTGCACGCCGTCTGCATGAGCCCCCAATGGGTGGCCATTGCCTTGTCTCCCCGGTACACGTTCATGTTCGTCTTGTTGAAGTAGGGATCGACGAGTTTGCGTTCGTCGTACGCCTGCTTCACTCGAAGCCAATATGTGTCGAACGACTGATTGGCCCCGGTTATGCCGTTCATGGACACGGCCATCCAAGCTTCGGCGAGGCACTCCTCTTCCTTCGGCGTCCATTTGATACGCGGTTCGGCAGGCGGCGAGTCCTTCTTCCTCTTCTTCTTCCCCTTCGACAGGTTGGCGGCGGCTTGAGTTGGCTGTTCTTCTTCTTCGTCTTCTTCTTCGACGGCTTGGCTTCCGTCGGCCACATCCTCCACATACTCGTTGCGCGCCGCGACAGCTGCCGTCGCCCTCGCCTCCTCTTGCGTGAAGAACCCCGGGCTCGCAGCGGCGGCCATGGAGCCGGAGGTGATCATCTCGTGGATCTCCTCTTCGTTCGGCGCCGCCATCGCACCGAACGGGAGCGGCCCTCGTCGCAGGGCCGGCGAGGTGCCCTCGAACTGGCCGCCGCTACCGACGTCAAGCTCGGGCGGCGATGGCGTGAACCTGGACGGTTGGACGTAGGCGCCCTCTTGGAACATGGCAGGCGGCGACGGCGAGTACATCGAAGGGGAGAAGGACGACGAGGAACTGGTTGTACCTTGCGTCGGCCATTGGCCGGGGAACATGGCGCCGCCGCCGCCGCTCATGGCCATGCTGATCTTCCTCGCTTGTTCGTCCTGGGCCGCCGCCGCCGTCCTCTTGGCGGCGGCTTTTTTCACCCTCTCCGCCCTGCCGTTTGTTTCCACCTCGCGCCGTTTCTCGTCCGCCGCCCACTCGGCGTTCGTCATGCCTGGCGGCCGCTCCTTCTTCGCCCGCGGCTTCCTCGTCGTCGCCTTCGGCGGCATTGTGGTGGACGAGAAGACGAGGAGGAGAGCGGTGGTGGACGAGAAGACGACGCTGGGAACTGGAACTGGAAGACGAGGAGGAGAATGGACAAATTCGGCGGGAGAGAATGGGGATATGCAAGCAAATTGAAGGGAATGGGGATATGCAAGCAAATTGGAGGGAAAATCGACAGGATTCGGTTTTCCTGTCGCCGACTACGCAGGTCCACACGACGTTTCGCGCCAAAATCTTTCGTCCGGAGTCCCCGAGCGCGCCCCGGGGGACCGGGGATGGCGTGGGCTCGCCGGATGGATGAAGGGCCAAATCCGAACGAAAACGAGGAACCGGGGGTACGACTGGACCGATTTACGCCGTCCGGATGGAAAAAACGTCGCTCGGGGACCTCGTCGGGGAGACGAGTGGAGATGCTCTTAGACAGGGGCCACACGTGACACAGTAGTTGCAGTAGAGTAGAGCACACAAGATGATTCCCCCAAAGGAGATAGTATACTCCGTACAATATTTGTTCTGTACGGTGGCAACATTGCAACTCAATTCATTAAACCTGTTTTCTTAACAAGCAAAAAATGTCAACTCAGCTCATCTCATTAATGTTTAAGTTCAAGCTGAGTTGAGCCAAGTTTACGAGTACTCTTTAAGTTTGTGACAGCCGAGTTTTCTTTTTCAGCCCTAAACATTGGAACATGATTTCCCTAGAGAATGGAGCAGATAGGAGGAGCAAAGGCTGACAAATACTAGGGCCATGGACAGTCAGTGAAATTGGGCGGCACCGGCACACTTCATCAATTGTATGTGGTTGACATGCCAGGTTGCCTACACTGATTGACACGTCATTGCTTATTACTACCTTCCTCCGTTTTAAGGAATAAGGTGCACACGTATTCCAAGACGAACTTTAACCATAAAAAATGAGCAAGAAAATCTGATTATATTATACATAATTAGTACTATTGTTAGATTCGTATTGAAAAGCAGTTTTTAATGATATTAATTTCATACAAACAATCTTTATCTATTTGAAGTAACTCTTGATCAAACAAAAAATACGTAAAACCTCGAGCGCTCCCGCGGGCGCCCGGACGAACCCTAAATCCTCCCCCCGCCTAGGTCCTCCCCCTCCTTCCCCCGCCGGCGACGAAAAACATGTAAAACCTCGAGCGCTCCCGCGGGCGCTTGGGTGAACCCTAAATCCTCCCACCGCCTAGGTCCTTCCCCTCCTTCCCCCGCCGTCGCCGGCTGGATCCGCGGGGCAAAGCCCGGCCGGTGCTGGCGGCGGCAGACCTCCCTCTCCTCGCTTATGGTCATAGGCGCGAGCGGCGTGGCCGGAGGCGCAGTCTTCCGCGCAGATCTCGGTGCATCCGGGGCAGGCTGGCAGGCGGCCTGCGGCCGGCGAGGTCCATGCGTCTCGAGGCGGCCAGGGGGTGCGATGCGGACGCCGTCTCCGTGGGGGGCGGAGGCCGGCGGCTCGTGTGCCTCCCCCGACGTGGTCTGACCCGGCGGCAATCGGCCCTCCCGGCGACGGTGACTGGAGACGACGACGCGGATGCCTTGGCGCAGCAGGTTGGTATGGTGGACGCGAGGGTGCGAGTGGGCGGTGCTGCTTGTGACTGTAAAGCACACGTCCGTTGGGAACCCCAAGAGGAAGGTATGATACGTACAGCGGCAAGTTTTTCCCTCAGTAAGAAACCAAGGTTATCGAACCAGTAGGAGTCAAGAAGCACGTTGAAGGTTGATGGCGGCGGAGTGTAGTGTGGCGCAACACCAGGAATTCCGGCGCCAACGTGGAACCTGCACAACACAACCAAGATACTTTGCCCCAACTTAACAGTGAGGTTATCAATCTCACCGGCTTGCTGTAACAAAGGATTAGATGTATAGTGTCGATGATGATGTTTGCAGAAAACAGTAGAACAAGTATTGCAGTAGATTGTATTCGATGTAAAAGAATGGACCGGGGTCCACAGTTCACTAGTGGTGTCTCTCCCATAAGATAAATAGCATGTTGGGTGAACAAATTATAGTTGGGCAATTGACAAATAAAGAGGGCATGACCATGCACATACATGTTATGATGAGTAGTGTGAAATTCAATTGGGCATTACGACAAAGTACATAGACCGCTATCCAGCATGCATCTATGCCTAAAAAGTCCACCTTCAGGTTATCATCCGAACCCTCCAAAGATTAAGTTGCAAACAACAGACAATTGCATTAAGTATGGTGCGTAATGTAATCAACACAAATATCCTTAGACAAAGCATTGATGTTTTATCCCTAGTGGCAACAAAGACATCCACAACCTTAGGGGTTGTCACTCCCAGCATTTAATGGAGACATGAACCCACTATCGAGCATAAATACTCCCTCTTGAAGTTACAAGTATCAACTTGGCCAGAGCCTCTACTAGCAACGGAGAGCATGCAAGATCATAAACAACACATAGATGATAGATTGATAATCAACATAGCATAGCATTCATTATTCATCGGATCCCAACAAACGCAACATGCAGTATTACAGATAGATGATCTTGATCATGTTAGGCAGCTCACAAGATCCAACAATGATAGCACAATTAGGAGAAGACGACCATCTAGCTACTGCTATGGACCCATAGTTCAGGGGTGAACTACTCACACATCACTCCGGAGGCGACCATGGCGGTGAAGAGTCCTCCGGGAGATGATTCCCCTCTCCGGCAGGGTGCCGGAGGCGATCTCCTGAATCCCTCGAGATGGGATTGGCGGCGGCGGCGTCTCTGGAAGGTTTTCCGTATCGTGGCTCTCGGTACTGGAACTATTATCGATGAAGGCTTAAGTAGGCGGAAGGGTAGGTCAAGGGGCGCCACGAAGGCCCCACACGCCAGGGCCGCGCGGCCAGCACCTGGGCCGTGCCGCCCTATTGTGTGGGCGCCTCGTCGCCCCACTTCGTATCTCCTCCGGACTTCTGGAAGCTTCGTGGAAAAATAAGATCCTGGGCGTTGATTTCGTCCAATTCCGGGAATATTTCCTTACTAGGATTTCTGAAACCAAAAACAGCAGAAAACAGCAACTGGCTCTTCGGCATCTCGTTAATAGGTTAGTGCCGGAAAATGCATAAATATGACATAAAGTATGTATAAAATATGTGAGTATCATCAATAAAGTAACATGGAACATAAGAAATTATAGATACGTTTGAGACGTATCAAGCATCCCCAAGCTTAGTTCTTACTCGTCCCGAGTAGGTAAACGATAACAAAGATAATTTCTGAAGTGACATGATATCATAATCTTGATCAATACTATTTGTAAGCATATGTCATGAATGCAGCGATCCGAAGCAATGGTAAAGACAATGAGTAAACAACTGAATCATATAGCAAAGACTTTTCATGAATAGTACTTTCAAGACAAGCATCAATAAGTCTTGCATAAGAGTTAACTCATAAAGCAATAAATTCATAGTAAAGGCACTGAAGCAACACAAAGGAAGATTAAGTTTCAGCGGTTGCTTTCAACTTGTAACATGTATACGTCATGGATATTGTCAACATAAAGTAATATAATAAGTGCAATATGCAAGTATGTAGGAATCAATGCACAGTTAACACAAGTGTTTGCTTTTTGAGATGGAAGGAAGTAGGTGAACTGACTCAACATAAAAGTAGAAGAAAGGCCCTTCGCAGAGGGAAGCATTGATTGCTATATTTGTGCTAGAGCTTTTATTTTGAAAACAAGAAACAATTTTATCAACGGTAGTAATAAAGCATATGTATTATGTAAATTATATACTACAAGTTGCAAGCCTCATGCATAGATTACCAATAGTGCCCGCACCTTGTCCTAATTAGCTCGGATTACCTGGATTATCACCGCAATACATATGTTTTAACCAAGTATCACAAAGGAGTACCTCTATGCCGCCTGTACAAAGGTCTAAGGAGAAAGCTCGCATTGGATTTCTCGCTTTTGATTATTCTCAACTTAGACATCCATACCGGGACAACATAGACAACAGATAATGGACTCCTCTTTAATGCATAAGCATTCAACAACAAATAATATTCTCATAAGAGATTGAGGATTGTTGTCCAAAACTGAAACTTCCACCATGGATCATGGCTTTAGTTAGCGGCCCAATGTTATTCACTAACAATATGCATGCTCAAACCATTCAACTCATGGTAAATCGCCCTTACTTCAGACAAGACGAACATGCATAGCAACTCACATGATATTCAACAAAGGGTAGTTGATGGCGTCCCCAGGAACATGGTTATCGCACAACAAGCAACTTAATAAGAAATAAGATACATAAGTACATATTCAATACCACAATAGTTTTTAGGCTATTTGTCCCATGAGCTATATATTGCAAAGACAAAGAATAGAAATTTAAAGGTAGCACTCAAGCAATTTACTTTGAAATGGCGGAGAAATACCATGTAGTAGGTAGGTATGGTGGACACAAATGGCATAGTTATTGGCTCAAGGATTTGGATGCACGAGAAGTATTCCCTCTCAATACAAGGCTTAGGCTAGCAAGGTTGTTTGAAACAAACACAAGTATGAACCGGTACAGCAAAACTCACATAAAAACATATTGCAAGCATTATAAGACTCTACACTGTCTTCCTTGTTGTTCGACCCTTACTAGAAAATATCTAGACCTTAGAGAGACCAATCATGCAAACCAAATTTTAGCAAACTCTATGTATTTCTTCACTAATAGGTGCAAAGTATATGATGCAAGAGCTTAAACATGATCCTTATGAGCACAACAATTGCCAAGTATCAAATTATTCAAGACATTCTACCAATTACCACATGTAGCATTTCCCGTTCAACCATATAAGAATTGACGAAGCAGTTCAACCTTCGCCATGAACATTATGAGTAAAGCCTAAGGACATATTTGTCCATATGCAACAGCGGAGCGTGTCTCTCTCCCACACAATGAATGCTAGGATCCAACTTTATTCAAACAAAACAAAACAAAAACATATAGACGCTCCAAGTAAAGCACATAAGATGTGACGGAATAAAAATATAGTTTCACTAGAGGAACCTGATAATGTTGTCGATGAAGAAGGGGATGCCTTGGGCATCCCCAAGGTTAGATGCTTGAGTCTTCTTGAAATATGTAGGGATGAACCACCGGGGCATCCCCAAGCTTAGAGCTTTCACTCTCCTTGATCATATTGTATCATCCTCCTCTCTTGATCCTTGAAAACTTCCTCCACACCAAACTCAAAACAACTCATTAGAGGGTTAGTGCATAATCAAAATTCACATGTTCAGAGGTGACATAATCATTCTTAACACTTCTAGACATTGCACAAAGCTACTGAAAGTTAATGGAATAAAGAAATCCATCAAGCATAGCAAAACAGGCAATGTGAAATAAAAGGCAGAATCTATCAAAACAGAACAGTCCGTAAAGACGAATTTTTAAGAGGCACCAGACTTGCTCAAATGAAAATGCTAAAATTGAATGAAAGTTGCGTACATATCTGAGGATCACTCACGTAAATTGGCAGAATTTTCTGAGTTACCTACAGAGAATTCAACCCAAATTCATGACAGCAAGAAATCTGTTTCTGCGCAGTAATCCAAATCTAGTATGAACCTTACTATCAAAGACTTTACTTGGCACAACAATGCAACAAAATTAAGATAAGGAGAGGTTGCTACAGTAGTAACAACTTCCAAGACTCAAATATAAAACAAAAGTGCAGAAGTAAAATCATGGGTTGTCTCCCATAAGCGCTTTTCTTTAACGCCTTTCAGCTAGGCGCAGAAAGTGTGTATCAAGTAACATCAAGAGATGAAGCATTGGCATCATTTTCACAACTTATCCCATTAGGTATCTTAGATGCTCCTTTTTCTATAGTGGTATTAAGAGCTTTATCAATTTTAGGCCTATAATAGTTTTTTGGTTTAGGCACCTTAGAGACATACATGAACTTTTGCTCCTTACCCACATAAGCTTTCTCTCTAAACTTAATAGATGAAAAAGTTGAACCCAAGGTTCCCATAGCTTCTTCAAGTTCACTGATCCTTTGGGTTTGATTATCATGAATAGCACAGGCTTCTAAGATGGCAATTTTCTCATTAATCCCCCCTAGAGATTTGTCAAGTTTATCGTTGCTATTAAGTAATTCTCCCAATTTAGTTTCAATTCTTGGAAGATTTTGCTCTATGGTCTCCAACTTTTTCATGACATCTTCAAGAGAGATTTCAATTTTAACTTCATTAATAGGTGGTATTCCAAATAGACTCTCAATAATGCAACTAGCTTCTAAAGCAGGAGTTCCTAGGAAATTACCTCCCGCGAGACAATCAAGAACATACCTATTCCAGCTAGAGATACCAACATAAAAGTTCCTGAGTAGGATAGTGGTGGAGTGTTTCTTAGTGCACCTATTATGAGCATCACTAATTCTATACCAAGCATCTTTTAAACATTCTCCCCCTTGTTGCTTAAACGAACGAACTTCAATTTCAGGATTACTCATTTTAGCAATAGTAAATAAAGCAAACTAGATAAAGTAAATGCAAGTTACTAATTTTTTGTGTTTTTAATATGGAGATTACAAACAAGATAGTAAATAAAGTAAAGCTAGCAACTAATTTTTTTGTGTTTTGTTTTAGTGCAGCAAACAAAGTAGTAAATAAAAATAAAGCAAGACAAAAACAAAATAAAGAGATTGGAAGTGGAGACTCCCCTTGCAGCGTGTCTTGATCTCCCCGGCAACGGCGTCAGAAAAAGCTTTGCTGCTTGTGACGGTAAAGCACACGTCCGTTGGGAACCCCAATAGGAAGGTATGATGCGTACAGCGGCAAGTTTTTCCCTCAGTAAGAAACCAAGGTTATCGAACCAGTAGGAGTCAAGAAGCACGTTGAAGGTTGATGGCGGCGGAGTGTAGTGCGGCGCAACACCAGGGATTCCGGCGCCAATGTGGAACTTGCACAACACAACCAAGATACTTTGCCCCAACTTAACAGTGAGGTTGTCAATCTCACCGGCTTGCTGTAACAAAGGATTAGATGTATAGTGTGGATAATGATGTTTGTAGAAAACAGTAGAACAAGTATTGCAGTAGATTGTATTCGATGTAAAAGAATGGACCGGGGTCCACAGTTCACTAGTGGTGTCTCTCCCATAAGATAAATAGCATGTTGGGTGAACAAATTACAGTTGGGCAATTGACAAATAAAGAGGGCATGACCATGCACATACATGTTATGATGAGTAGTGTGAAATTCAATTGGGCATTACGACAAAGTACATAGACCGCTATCCAGCATGCATCTATGCCTAAAAAGTCCACCTTCAGGTTATCATCCGAACCCCCTCCAGTATTAAGTTGCAAACAACAGACAATTGCATTAAGTATGGTGCGTAATGTAATCAACACAAATATCTTTAGACAAAGCATTGATGTTTTATCCCTAGTGGCAACAGCACATCCACAACCTTAGGGGTTGCTGTCACCCCCTGCATTTAATGGAGACATGAACCCACTATCGAGCATAAATACTCCCTCTTGGAGTTATAAGTATCAACTTGGCCAGAGCCTCTACTAGTAACGGAGAGCATGCAAGATCATAAACAACACATAGATGATAGATTGATAATCAACATAACATAGCATTCATTATTCATCGGATCCCAACAAACGCAACATGTAGTATTACAGATAGATGATCTTGATCATGTTAGGCAGCTCACAAGATCCAACAATGATAGCACAATTAGGAGAAGACGACCATCTAGCTACTGCTATGGACCCATAGTCCAGGGGTGAACTACTCACATATCACTCCGGAGGCGACCATGGCGGTGAAGAGTCATCCAGGAGATGATTCCCCTCTCCGGCAGGGTGCTGGAGGCGATCTCCTGAATCCCCCGAGATGGGATTGGCGGCGGCGGCGTCTCTGGAAGGTTTTCCGTATCGTGGCTCTCTGTACTGGAACTATTATCGACGAAGGCTTAAGTAGGCGGAAGGGTAGGTCAAGGGGCGCCACGAGGGCCCCACACGCCAGGGCCGCGCGGCCAGCACCTGGGCCGCGCCGCCCTGTTGTGTGGGCGCCTCGTCGCCCCAATTCGTATCTCCTCCGGACTTCTGGAAGCTTCGTGGAAAAATAAGATCATGGGCGTTGATTTCGTCCAATTCCGAGAATATTTCCTTACTAGGATTTCTGAAACCAAAAACAGCAGAAAATAGCAACTGGCTCTTCGGCATCTCGTTAATAGGTTAGTGCCGGAAAATGCATAAATATGACATAAAGTATGTATAAAACATGTGAGTATCATCGATAAAGTTTCATGGAACATAAGAAATTATAGATACGTTTGAGACGTATCAGGCGGCCACGCCGGTCGGATCTGGGCTAGGGGGCCCGATCTGGGTCTGGCTGCCCTGCTCCGCTCCGCACCTTCCCGGAGGTTGCCATGCCATCCCAGGGGGGATCTGCTGGCACGTTGGGTCGGTGGCACGGAGGGATGTGTCTGTCGGAGGGCCGTTCCCCTGCTGTCTACTGGCCTCGGCCATCTTCGGGGGTGTCTCAAGTCCTGTCAAGGTGGTGCCTTTCTCTGCGCGGTTGCAAGATCATGGATGTCGGGGGCGACCCTGGAAGGTGGGAACCTTGTGGGTTGGCGGGTGAGCCCGAGGTTCTGGTGCTGGCTAGGGCCATGGACAGGGGGCTATCATGGTGCTTAGTGGGCTGCGTTTTGTGGGGGTGTGATGTTTGCCACCTCGATTGCGTCCCTTGCCATGTTTGGGTGGCGGAGAGATCATGCCGAGAGGAAACTCTTGCCCTAGATCTTCTAGGGCCACAACGGCGGCGTCCATGGACGTCGCTTCCTTCTTGAAGGCGTCGTTGTGGCTTCTCCCTGCCCCCTTTCGTGCTCCGGGTGAAAACCCAAGATCCCCGGATCAGGCGGTGGCGGCACTCCGGTGTCGTGCTGTTCTTGAAGACACCGTCTAGGAGCCCAGACCACGAGGCTCTCCGATGGTTGTGATGGAGGTGATTCTTCGGCGATCTTCGGCAAGGCTTGCTCCGTGCCCTTCCCTTGTCGAGCTTCATTGGTGCTTCTTCTCGGTCTGTGAGCAACGTGGGTTGGTCCCCGGTGGTGGTCGGCTTCCGGTGGCGTTTCTGCGATGGAGGGGTGTTGTCGACGACACGAGTGAAAAATGGCTCGCTCTCGAGTGAGCTCCGGCCCGACACCGTAACTTCCAGCTCTGCTCCGAGTCCTCGTAGACGTTTTGGCTGAGCTCGTTGATCGCGCTTCCAGTTGTAGCTTCTTTGGTAGTTTGTGTGGGTGTGTGATCTCGATATGTAAGCTGTGTTCAGCATTTTGTATCATTTTCGCCATTATGGCTTTGTTAATTCAAAGTTGGGCACGCCTTTTATTAAAAAAAAGAACAAGTGCCATATTTCTTGAAACGGGGGTAGTATAATATATGAAATGTTCTCCTTATGTCGAAACATGGTGCGTATTAGGGTTTTTAAAGTTAAACCGTGTAACTTTGACCAAGTTTGTAAAAAAAAAAAACAGTATCTAGAATATCAAAGCAATACCATTAGAAACATCATGAAATATATTTTAATATGGTACGGATTCTCTATTTATAGATAAGATATAGATAATTTTCGCAAGAGTGAATTCCACTTTTTATCCTGTAGTTGCGCATTTGCGACACATATTATCCCATTTAGTGGAACTTCCCATTTAGTGGAACTTCAACCGAAATATGTCATCTAGGAGGTCTTAAACACGCTTTTGCCCCAGTTTAGCATTTTGTATATTTTGATTAGATAGGACCAACATGTTACGTTGATATGGCCTGAAAAAATATGTAAAGAACGGAGGTCGGCATCGACGATCATGTCCAGACTTCTCAGCACCAATTGTTCACATTCCTTGTCATCATTTTAATTTGGAACCTTGTTAATCCGTTCAGACCTTTCTCAATGGGCATCCATGAAAAAATGATGTTCCAAAGCTTATAAAAGGGGTATTCTAGGTGAGTTTCTTTGAATGGGGTAATATGTGTCACAAATGCATAACTACAGGGTAAAAAGAGGAATTCACTCTTTTCGCAATAAACTTGATCAAAGTTAGTGCAGTTTGATTTTCATGAAAACCAATGCACACTACAATACGGCGAGGAAGTGGTAAATAAACAATATCAACACAGTCAGTACTTGTGTAACTTTTACTAGGATGCCAGGAATCTAAATCAAGTCTACACCAGTTTGTGCATCAAAGGATTATATGATTTCTACAGGTCAAAGGTATGTGCAATATATATATATATATACATGGTTTTTGAGTTGCTGTATAGTCGCTGAATAGTCGCTGTATAGTCGCCGAGTCGTTTTCCAAAAATCACGGTGACTCGCGACTATACAGCGACTTATGGCGACTATACAGCGACTTTGGTCGACTATACACTGAGTCGCAGCCTCGGCGACTTGACTTGACTCGGCGACTCAAAAACCATGTATATATATATATATATATATATATATATATAGATGGCACGTAGGCTGTACCAGATGTGTATACTTGCACATAGTTGAATGTTGGTGTCTGAAGTGTGCCTGCATAGTTTTTGATGAACAGCAACACACAAGCTTCACAAAATAAAGCTCAACGACAGCTAAAACTACTACGCAAACACCACAACTGAACAAACGAACACACCTCAAGGTTGACACACCTACAGACAAGTCTGGCATTATCACTAGTACGTAGTTGGCATTCCAGCAGCAAAGCTTCAGAGCTGCCGAATGGGTATAATAGTTTCTTCCAACACAAGCTTCTTGTTCATCACTTGCCCCAGACCGTGATGTACTCTAGGCAATACAAAGCAGATTCCTACGTAGGACCAAACTTACACAAAAACTGGGGCAATAGAGGTAGTTTGCTTGCATCGCATCTCTTGAAAGTCCTACAAACTTACAGGTTGCACCAGAAGCAGCTAACAGAGAGACCTCTTGGTGTTCATTCCAGGAGAACTTCACCTTCACCGATTGCTTTGTTCATGATTTTTGTCGATACATCTACTTCTTCTTTGTGAGCATCGCCATCGTCGGCTTTATTGTCCAGCGGCATGGAGGATGTGTCGGTGTTACCACCAGTGTCTCCGTCTCTGGATGTGGCCTTTTCGACGCTAGTTGAAACCAAAGCCAAAGTCCCATTTGGTGGAGAATTCAGCTCGGCAGATGTCAGGTCCGTGAAGGGCTGTGTTTGGTTGTTCAACGCCGCTGTTGAATTTAGTTGCTGCTCAGCTTGACCTTCCAAGGGAGTTGAATTGCTTATCTCTGATCCACCATTGTTGCTTGTCAGGTTTGCTGGGGCTGGATCACTCTTGCTTTCTGAGACCAAGCTGGGAGTGCTCAGATTTGGGTTGGAAGATGCATTAGCTGAAGAAGCCCCATGTTCCTCGACTGCATTGGTTCCATTCACCCCAGGGCCTCCAAGTGTCATTCCATTTGATAAATTGGTGGTGCCTTCAAATATCCTATCCATGCTCTTCAATTGCTCATCTGGAAGAGGTTTTGCGATTTGGGCATCATGGTCCACAGAACTCGACACGTTAGCACCTGTAGAACTCTGTTCTGTAGCCTTGTGAGCTTCCTCCTCCTTGTGTTCCTGCTTTTCATGAGGAACTGCTGTTGAAGCATCATCCACGTACAAGATTTTCTCTTCGGCATGATGGGCCAGATCAGCTTGCTGCGATGATGGAGGGTCATGAGTAACAGCACTAGATACATCGTCACCGTGGAAACTCTTTTCTTGATCCTCCTGAGACCGCTCCTTCCGCTCTTCATCCTCAAACACAGCCCCGCCATCAGACCCTTCGTCCTTACCAGCAGAGTGCTCACCAGGCTCAGCAAGATCATCATCCTTGTCCAGGTCTGGCTCATCAATGGGATCGTCATCATGCTCATCGTGCTTCATTTCTTGCTCTATCTCTTCAGTCTCTTCGTCCTCAACCCGTTCATCCAGTGTTGATGAATCAGCCTCCATCTTTGCTGGCAGGTCTTTCCTGCCCAATCTGATGACCTCTACCTGGCTCTTATCATCTTTATGCACATCATCAGTGTCATGATTGTCGTCGTTTTCATTATACGCTGTCTTCTTCTCATAAGAATGCTTTACTTGGTAGAGGAGCCAAACAGACACAATAACCAAAAGACTTATCTGAAGAGCTTTCTTTAGCTTCAGACCTCTTGATCTGTGGTTTCTACTAGAGCTCTGCCTCAGCATTTTTACTCTGTAGGGGTAACAGGACAACCTATTAAAACCAAAGTCTGCTCCTAATATCTCAACACCTTCTTGAAGTCGTCCTACACGAAGAGGTTCACAACATATAAGCATCGGGATATAAATAACTTGATGAAATACCTGAACAAATGGACACTATGCTTGCCTAAGTCAACTTGCAGATAAGTCAAAATGCATATCTATAAAATACTAGAACCATTCCTATCACAAGCAAATAAGTGCATTAATTAGAGACAATTTGACAACAGTAGTCACATGAAAGGAGCTATAGATTGTAGATCTAAACTACCTCTTGCAAGTTCCTAGGACCTTGAATCAAAGCATGTGTACAAAATAACAGTCTAGGTTAATTTTCTGAAACGAAAACCAACTGCTTGGGATTTTGTTAACAAGATGGAGCGTTCGCTACGTTACTACTACCCCAAAATAGCACTAATCAATGCCAAGGCAGCTTAGGAAACAAGTAAGAGTCGCAATGTTTCCACAAAACACGCAGCAGACCACCTCTAAACTAGTTTGCTAAACCAAAAGAAACAGAGATACCCAAAGTTGAACTGAAATGGCCTAAAGAAAACATATGAGGACTCCAATCACCTGACAGTGCAACGAGCTAAGAAATGAAAGGACAGATTTGAGCCTTGGGGAAGACATAATCCGAAAGAAGCATATCCTAGCTAGGGATTTCTTGCCAAATCCAGGCGAGAAAACCGGCCACCACAAACCAACATCCCAACGACATGAGCAATGTTTTTTCGTCCCAAGAAAACACAAACGCAAGAGGGGCGTAAATGAGCTCAGGAACCTACATGAGATATATGGCCAGGGCACACCAAGAAAATATTCAAACTTCGCACAAGAACAGAGGCATATGAAATATCTCACCTTGGATACCACCAGTAATCAATCAAGATGCCGGGAGCAGCTGTTCTTGGTTTCTGGCCTGGACACCTCCTCCCGCCGCCGGCGATTTAAGGAGAAACACCCAGGGGGAGGTCGAACTGGGTGAGATTGGTCAAAATCCTGTCCCGCACTAGTGCAAGGCCGGCCGGATCTAAATGAAACCTACCACGCGGATTGTTTTCCTCTGGCAGAGGAAGGAGGAGGGAGCCGATAAAGAAATGCGAGAGTGGTGGTGAGTGGATTTGGGGCTCGCGCATATGGCGATTGGGGAATGGCGGTAGGTGCTGCTGCAGTGTAGGGATTTTATGACGCGATGCGGATGGACAGAGAGGCTCAGCTCCGGAGTCACACGGGGGAGAGAAAGAGAAAGAGGAGGAAGAGAAGAAAGAAATGGTGGATTTTTATCGCATTGTTGCTCTGACTTTCGTCCAGTTTTTATTGGTTTTTAACCCTCCTTCTTGTGTTTGCGGCTGGGGGCTTTGGCAGCGTGTGGTTGGAGGTTGGGAACATGGAGCTTTGGAACACCCGTCGCATCGCACCAGGCCGGTTTTACCCATGCCTCGCTACAGGTTTTGTTGCCTGTTGTCTGAGAGGAAGGGCCATTCTTTTCTCGTGTAATTTCGAGTGTGTGTATTTATTTCATTTTATCTATTTCTACTGTGGGTAAAATAAATGGAATCACTCTTTAAATTTTTTTTTTTATTAAAGTGGTAGCTTAGTCTTTTTTTCGATGAAAGGAATCACAGCTCACAATTGTCATTTGCATGAAAACAGGATAAAAAATCTTATTTTTCTGTAATTACAATGTTTTTCTCTTTCAAATAACGATTTTAGTTGTAACAGTGCAATACAGTTTCAATTTGCGTGAGGACATCCATATGGGAGCTCAGATCCTGGTTCATTAATGAAATCAGCGCGCCATAAGATGTGTGTAACAAAAAAGAAAAATGACTACATCACCGAGATCCAAACCAGCACGCCAGCAAACAAACACCTGATATCTAGAGCAATTATTAAAGAAAAGGAAAATTGACATCTTCATCTAAACATAATAGTTTCTGAAATCTCACTTCACTAATTTAAAAATAAGCTCGACATGCACCTTGTGTGACAATAGCTCATGTGTGTGCTGTGAGCGTAGTGTGATTTATCGATTGCTCTAGGAGACAAATGAAATATTAACAACTAAAACGGAGAAAAAACAAAGTGGTAAATAAAGCATGACCCTAGAATTCGATCAACTGTAACAATTTTATGGGTAAAAAATTGCATGAAATTGATGGTTTTATGGTAGCAAAAATTAGCATAACTCCAAGACTCGCAATTATCTATTATGGTATTTTTGTTGTACAGTTGCAAATGTAATCCTTGAAGATGCCACAAAGCTATAGTTCGATTTGCTACACATCTATATTATTTCTATATATTATCTTATCATTATAACCTCTCCCACATGTAGGACAATGTTTAGGTCGTTTATCTATTATTAGATTTTATGACATGCCTACGTTATTCTATTACAATGATATCATATTGTCCTGAAAATGAATGACATCTACAAGGCTATAATCTAGCCACATTTAAATAAGAGGATATATTCTTCATATTTTCTTCATTTTTAAAGGTTGGTCTATGCAGAGTTGGTACAAGGAAAGTACAATACATATAATTTATATTAAAATTTTATACTCTTATATAACTTTTTTATACTATTGTCTTAAATAATCATACATACCTCATTACACAGTTAGCATACTTAATCAAATATAAAATGTTACTAATATCAATTGTCTCGTGTTCTCATTGCAATGTACATTAATTATTCAATTTGCATTGGGCTAAACATATGTATTTTGTATGAAAACTTTGTTATTTTTCATTGTACAAATATCGACTAATTAAATTATATGTATTGTTGTTTTTTTTGCATCTACATAAATGTTTATATAAATATCTTAAATAGTGTGGTAAATATATCTATTGGGTATGTCCTAACAAATATTTTAATAGGAAGATTTCTAGTATACGATTTTGTAAGAAAATTTATATGAATTTTTAGAGTATAAATTGGACCACTTGTTTGACTGTTTACTTGTTTTTTGTGGTCTAACGTGTCTTATACAATGTGTTCAATAATAATCCGACAGTGCATGCATTATGTATACCAGATATTAAAAATTACTAATCACCAAATATCATAAAATATATTATGAATTCTCCAAATATACCGGGTATTATATATACCAGTGCATGTCAAGATGCCTTTGGTATACATGCCATTTTTCAAAAAAAAAAATCATGGATAATATTAACTATGAAAAATTAACTACTATTGCTTTCACTACAACCAGGCGAGATTCCATTGGAGAGGGACTAACGATATAGCCAATCTCACCATCGTTGATCGATTTGGTTTGATACAGTATTAAACAAAGTTTGTGGTGTGGACTTGCTCCTACAAATGAACGAAGTATTTCTATATATTTAATATCATTCTATTCCATAATGTAAATCGCTTTAGCAAACTGAAATAATTTGCTTAAACGGCTCGCATTATGAAATGGGAGAGTAAGTTGTTGGAGATAATAGATATGATAGTATAATACATTATGGTGATGAGAATACTTTACTTGAAATTTGACCCTTTTAATCATTATTATTTTTCATGGAATTTTAATCATTTTCCTAGATTTGCACTGGTAACCTAAAGACCTAAACCATGATGTTAGGAACGTGGAATTATTACCTGGGCTAAGGCCCCGGTCTCTCGGTAGACAAGGGTGGCGCTCCGCTTCCCCGGCCTAGGGTGGGCCCTGGTTATATGGTTCTCTTTTTAAAGACAAAAATATGGAATTATCTAAAAAAAAAAAACTAAAATATGAAATTGTTTTGTCTTTAAAGCGGAGGGATCTTCCAATAAGTTGTTTTTTTCTGGATGGGAAAACCAGGTTCCCAAACCACGTGATTCATGAATACCTCACTACAGGAATGGCGCGCTGCGCCGACGGCCATATGTCGGGGCCATCAGCGTTCGTCCGGTCCAGGGCAGCGGCCCAACGTGATCCTCGGCGTACAAATACCCTTAGCGTAGAGAGCGATACGCCGACGGCCACCCTCGGCGTACAAAAGGCCGTCGGCGTAGTGCCTGCGTGTCCTCCACTCCCGCTCCGGTCGTGACGGCCCGGTTACGGCGTCAGCGAGGCGCCGAGGGTGCCCCTCGGCATAGGGCATCACCCACCTATGCCGACAGCCACCCTCGGCATATTTTTTCTTTCTATTTTCTTCTCTCTCCTTTACTTTATATTATGTTTGTATTATTTATGTAGTAGTATGAGTTATGTAAAAATTGGTTCTTTTTTAAAGGAAAAAATGGTAGATGCCATATGTAGCTAGGTCTCACGAGTGACGCTCTTCGCAGACGGGTCGACCGGAGCCAGTAGGCTCAACATATGCTATCGATGTACATATGTCCTAAAAGAAAGGAAAAAGTCCATTGCTAACCCTAACCCTAACCCTAACCCTAACCCTAGGGGTAGATTTGCGGGGTCGCCGCCCTAGGGTTTCCCTAGATACAAACCACCGGAGCGTCGGAATCGGTGGAAACTCCTGCTACGGCTCATCCGAGGCCTATTTTATTCCAAACCTATGGTTTCCATGTGCATATGTCCTAAACAAAGCAAAGAAAATAAAAAAATTTAGTAAACCCTCGCACAGAGAAAGCTATAGGGGTTGATCTGCAGGGTCCCCGTCCTAGGGTTTCCCAAGATACAGATCACCGGAGCGTCGGAATCACTAGAAAAATTGCATTTGTCCCTAACATATGTGTACAAGTGTGATGTAAGGTTTGTCTAACCTTACATGTACCCGGCGTTGATGATTTCCGCATACATGGGCTAGCACTTGGTTTCCCGCCGAATCCGCTGGAAACTGACCGGATTTGAACTGGGGTCACACTTTCCTTCGCTCAATAAATGGAGGGAAAAATGTTTTTAGGTCTAGGACGCGTCATTTTATGTGCTAAATGTTTTCCGTTTGGCGCGTTGGCGGAAAGGTGCACGCGCGCGCCCGGTACGGCCATACCGCATGTCCCGGCGGCCCCGTTTTGCACAGTTGGCAAAGTAAACGGAGCCAAAAAGTCGAGCGGAGCCACGTGGCGTCATTTTATGTGTCCTAGTAACCACTGCAAAAGATGGAATTGGGATACGGCAAATATCTTGAAAAACCCTTCACGAATAGGGCTATCACGTCCGGAGGGCTTTTAGGGGAAATGAGTAGGAAACGGCCCGTTTCACCACATAGTTTGTCGGAACGAGGCCATATTTGGCACGTGCGTGGGCCTTAGGATGGGAAGCAAGGCCCCGGTCGCGGATTTCCAATCCGAACCACGGGCGATGGTTTTTCCATTTTTGGGGTGCCGGAAGGGCTTTTTTGTGAAGGAGCAACATGGTGCGCATTTTAGTATTGCGCGAGACCTCCGCGCAGCGGTAGGATACCTCCTATGTACCATCTATCACATGCCATATGCGCACGGTAGCCATCTGGGAATCCCTCCCGCTTCATGCGGTGTCCCGCCAAATCCGCTGGAAACTGACCGGATTTGAACTGGGGCCACCCTTTCCTTTGCTCAATAAATGGAGGGAACAATGTTTTTAGGTCTAGGACACACCATTTTATGTGCTAAATGTTTTCCGTTTGGCGCGTTGGCGGACGAGTGCACGCGCGCGCCCGGTACGGCCATACCGCATGTCCCGGCGGCCCCGTTTTGCACAGTTGGCAAAGTAAACGGAGCCAAAAAGTCGCGCGGAGCCGCGTGGCGTCATTTTATGTGTCCTAGTAACCACTGCAAATGACGGAATTGGGATACAGCAATTATCTTGAAAAACCCTTCACGAATAGGCCTATCACGTCCGGAGTTCTATGGCTTTTAGGGGAAATGAGTAGGAAACGGCCTGTTTCACCACATAGTTTGTCGGAACGAGGCCATATTTGTCACGTGCGTGGGCCTTAGGATGGGAAGCAAGGCCCCGGTCGCGGATTTCCAATCTGAACCACGGGCGACGGTTTTTCTATTTTCGGGGTGCCGGAAGGGCTTTTTTTGTGAAGGAGCTACATGGTGTGCATTTTAGTATTGCGCGAGACCTCCGCTCAGCGGTAGGATACCTCCTACGCACCACCTATCACATGCCATATGCGCGCGGTAGCCATCTGGGAATCCCTCCCGCTTCCTGCGGTGTCCCGCCAAATCCGCTGGAAACTGCCCGGATTTGAACTGGGGCCACACTTTCCTTCGCTCAATAAATGGAGGGAAAAATGTTTTTAGGTCTAGGAAACGTCATTTTATGTGCTAAATGTTTTCCGTTTGGCGCGTTGGTGGACGGGTGCACGCGCGCGCCCGGTACGGCCAGACCGCATGTCCCGGCGGCCCCGTTTTGCACAGTTGGCAAAGTAAACAAAGCCAAAAAGTCGCGCGGAGCCGCGTGGCGTCACTTTATGTGTCCTAGTAACCTCTGCAGAAGACGGAATTGGGATACGGCAATTATCTTGAAAAACCTTCACGAATAGGCCTATCACGTCCGGAGTTCTATGGCTTTTAGGGGAAATGAGTAGGAAACGGCCCGTTTCACCACATAGTTTGTCGGAACGAGGCCATATTTGGCACGTGCGTGGGCCTTAGGATGGGAAGCAAGGCCCCGGTCGCCGATTTCCAATCCGAACCACGGGCGACGGTTTTTCTATTTTCGGGGTGCCGGAAGGGCTTTTTTTGTGAAGGAGTTACATGGTACGCATTTTAGTATTGCGCGAGACCTTCGCGCAGCGGTAGGATACCTCCTACGCACCACCTATCACATGTCATATGCACGCGGTATCCATCTGGGAATCCCTCCCGCTTCCTGCGGTGTCCCACCGAATCCGCTGGAAACTGACCGAATTTGAACTGGGGCCACACTTTCCTTCGCTCAATAAATGGAGGGAAAAATGTTTTTAGGTCTAGGACGCATCATTTTATCTGCTAAATGTTTTCCGTTTGGCACGTTGGCAGACGGGTGCACGCGCGCGCCCGGTACGGCCATACCGCATGTCCCGGCGGCCCGTTTTGCACAGTTGGCAAAGTAAACAAAGCCAAAAAGTCGCGCGGAGCCACGTGGCGTCATTTTATGTGTCCTAGTAACCACTGCATAATACCAGAGGTCAGCTGTCATCGGAGGCCGGTCAAAGGGGTAGATCTGGCCCTCGGCATAGACCCACGCACGTTAGCTAGATGTATTATTATTATATATAGTATTATTATAATATGGACCTATTGTTAGTATATATATTTGTATATTATATTCATAAAAATAAATGAAAGAAAAAACGAAAAAAACGAAAAAAGAAAAAAAATTAAAAGTGGTCTATGCCGAGGGTGGCTGTCGGCGTATGGCCGGCCCTCGGCATAGACCCCTAACCCTAAAAACGCAACGCACGCACCCGAGCCCCTGTCCCCAGTCCCCAACTCTTTCCGAGCCCGACCCGAGTCGTAGCCCACCCGCGCCGCCGCCACTCGCCGTCGCCACGCCACCCGCCGTCGCCCGCGCGCCTCCCGAGCCGCCGCCGCCTTCCCCGCGCCTCCCGAGCCGCCGCCCGCCGCCTTCCCCCACGCCTCCCGAGTAGCCGCCCCGCCCCCTAGCCACCACCTGTCGCCCCGGCCCCTCCTCCCGAGCAGCCTCCCCCGCGCCTCCCCACCCTTCGCCATCGCGCCGCCCCGGCCCCTCCTCCCACAGCCCACCGCGCTGCCCCGACCATCTCCTCCCGCGCCGCCCTAGCCCTCTCCTCCCCTCACCGGCCGGCTCCATGGGAGCTCCAAATTGATGGTATGAAATAGAAATGTTAGTAGTACTTGTTAGTTAGTTAGTTAGTAGCACTTGTTAGTTTGTTAGTTAGTTTGTTATTTAGTTATTTAGTAGCACTTGTTAGTTTGTTAGTTAGTTGTTAGTTAGTTAGAAATAGAAATGATATGTTTAATAATGGAAATAGAAATGCAAATGTGAATTTGTTCTAATAACATGGATTTGTAATAGGCCATGCCGTGACCGCCTCGTCGTGAGCACCCCGGCGTGACGATCCCGGATCTTGACGCGCTTCTCGATGGTCGCAGACATCGACACTCGGTTGTTCGACTACTTCCTCTACAGCCGAGGGTGAGCTAAATTTCCAACTTCTTCTCCGCATTTTATTTATGTCACTAGATTCAGTTTCCAAGTCAAGTTGCATAACCTAGGTGCCACTTCCCGTCCTCAAGCGTTACGCGGATGAATATGCATTAGTGGTCGGCATATTTTCAACCGTAACGCTTGCGGAATTTACGGGACAGTCGGCGGATCCGTAGTTGGGTACGTTCTCCATGCTCTACTCCGGTCCTAGTCAGGATTTTGGCAGCGCCTCACCGTTGTTCTCCGGATGCACATCCTCTTGGCTTTTTGCCGAGACGTGTATCGGGAGAGCAGCGGGGACGTGTTGCCGAAATTTTGACTCGGACCGGGGTAGAGCATGGAGAACGTACTCAATCTACGGATCCGGCGGCTGCTAGGAGCCCACTTAGTAGAGATGTAGGTTGATGCATTCGTTTTGCCTGGTGAAAATAAAATAAAATATGATGCATATATTTTTTCTATTTGATATAAATGCTATGCTTGTGGTTTGGCTTCCAATAGAGCAGAGGATGGCTGATAATGGATGGATGTACACCGGCTGTGTTAGTGTGACTAATAGGATAAGGAAGACTTGGCATTTAGTGAAGGAGTTGGCGCGTGGTACAAAACATAAGGTTCAGCCACTTTGCCCGTGCAATCGTTGCTTGAAGCATCACCATCGTGGAAAGGATGACATGTTTAACCACGTTCTGCAATATAGGTATATGCCTCATTACGTCACGCAGATCAACTTTGATGAGAATGAACATGACAGAGGTGAGGTGATACGGCAGCGGCTTAATGGCAATGAGTATGATGGGGTTAGAGACTTTCTAGATGATCTTGTCGAGGCCCACATGCCAGAGTCGCCACCTTCACGGGAGGAACCGCCAGAGCCGGAGGAACCAGAGCCAGCCGCGAAGGCCTTCTATGATATGATAGCTGCGGCTAAGACGCCTCTGTACGAGGGCGCCGCGATTTCTCAGCTCGATGCCATCTCCCAATGTCTAGCCGACAAGACCCGGTACAACACCACCCGTGACGGCTTCGACGCAAGTCTGAAAACAACTGGTAACATGTTGCCCAAGGGGCATTGTCTGCCTCAAATCCTGCACAAGACGAGGCAACTCATGTCGGCGCTCAACATGGATTATCAAAGGATAGACTGTTGTCCAAAAGGCTGTGTTCTCTTCTGGAAATAGTTTGCGGAGGACAAATACTGTCCCATTTGTAAGGCCTCTAGGTATGAAGAGGTAACGGGAAAGGATGGTCAGGTGAGGCAGTCAAAGATCACAAAGTCGATTCTTCGGTATCTCCCATTCATAAAAAGAATCCAGCGGCTTTACTTGACTGAGGAGACCGCCAAACAGATGATGTGGCACAAGATGGTAACTCGAATAAAGGACAATCAGGGGCGGACGAAGATGGGACATCCATCTGATGGCAATGCATGGAAGAACTTTGATAGAAAATACCCCCATAGGGCAGCAGATGCTCGGAATGTCAGAATTGCGATAGCTACAGATGACTTCAATCCATATGGTATGCCGACTGCCAATTACAGTTGTTGGCCTGTGTTTGTAATTCCGCTCAATCTCCCTCCCGGAGTCCTAATGACGAGGAAGACCATGTTTCTGTCGCTGATCATTCCAGGGCCCGATTACCCGGGGAAGAACTTGAGTGTCTACATGCAACCGATTGTGGATGATTTGAACCACTCTTGGCACCACGGGACGTTGACGTACGACCGAGCATCGAAGACAAACTTCTACATGAAAGTTTGGTTGCAGTATACCATGCATGACATGCCCGGGTACGCCCTAACATGTGGATGGTGTACAACTGGTAAATGTCCATGCCCAGTGTGCAGGCATCGACTTGAGTTCCTTTGGCTAAATAAGGGTCGCAAGTATGTTGCGTTTGACACGAATCAGCAGTACCTCAAAAGGAGGCATCCGTTCAGAGAAGACAAAAAGAACTTCAAGAAAGGCAAAGTTGGGCATGAAGTAACAGAGGTGCCAAAGCTCGATGGTATAGCTGTTGATGCCGAGCTACGTGCTCTCGTGCCAGCGGCATCGGAAGCTGGCCATCAATTTGAGGGATATGGTGTAACGCACAACTGGACTCACGAGGCGGCCTTAACAAAGCTCGAGTATTACAAGGACCTCGAACTTCCCCATAACATTGATGTGATGCACACCGTAAAGAATGTCGCGGAGTCCTTATTTCACACGTGCCTAAACATTCCCGGGAAGTCACAGGATAATGTCAAGGCTAGAGTCGATGTTGAGAAGCTCTGTGATAGGAAGAAATTACACATGCAGTGTCCTACTGGCCGTCGAAAGAATTGGTTCAATCCGCACGCTGACTTCTGCCTTGATTCCATCCAAAAGAAGGAAGCATTCAGGTGGCTAAAATACGTCGTGATGTTCCCTGATGGTTATTTTTCGAATATGAGCAAGGGAGTCAATCTTTCGACGGGAAAAGTCACCGGGCTCAAGAGTCACGACTATCATATATGGATTGAGCGGCTGATGCCGGTGATGCTTCGAGGGTATCTCCCCGAGAAAATATGGCGAGTGCTCGCGGAGTTGAGCCATTTCTTCCGCATGCTCTGTGCTAAGCAGATATGTCCTATGGTTATTGAGAAGCAGCAAGTTCAAGTGTCGGAGTTGCTATGCAATTTGGAGATGATCTTTCCGCCAGGCTTCTTTACTCCGATGGCACATCTCATTGTGCACCTCGCAAACGAGGCACTCTTGGGTGGCCCAGTGCAGTTTTTGTGGCAGTTTTGTATTGAGAGAGAGTTCAAGTATATTCAGAAGATAACTAGAAACAAAGCCAAGATTGAAGCATGCATAGATGAGGCAACGTGCCTTCGGGAGATGGCAGATGCCGCAACAACGTAATATCCTGATGAAGTTCCCACTCTGCATAACCCGGTCTCTCGTTACAATGTCGACGTGCCCATGAATGACCCCAAGCTTCAACTATTCCAATGTCCCGGTGGCAAGGCTGGTAAAGGACAAAAATATAGTTTGGAGATGGAAGAGAAGGATTGCATAATGCTCTATGTGCTTATGAACATGAAGGAAGTGGTGGGGGGATGACGACGATGGCGTTCACGATTTCATTAGGTAACATGGTGTACAAATTACTTTGTACCTAGTTTCGATCTCCTACGTGGTCTCGGTCTAATGCTTATTGTATCCTTTCAGCGAATTCACGGATGAACAGTGGTGGCGAACGACAGATCCCACGGGCGCGGAGTTGTACACTCTACTGAAAGAGGGTGCTCCCGAAGTAAAAATAAACTTTGTGTCTTGGTTCATGAAAAAAGTAATGTCTAAGCTGTCCCTCTTACCTACCAATATGTGACATGTCCCTGTTATTCCACGTAACTAATGTACACAACAAATTTGAACCGTGCTTGTAGGGAGATGATGCAAACGTTGAGATGACAGATGAGTTGAGATGTGTTTCCCAAAGTTGTAACTGTGACGTCATGAAGTATGAGAAGTATGACGTGAATGGGTTTCGCTTCCATAGAGAGACACACCAGAAGGGCCGGGCGAATCCAAAAACGATAAATACTGGTGTCTTCACTAAAGGATCTGATACCTTTGATTACTACGGGGGGATAGAGAATGTATACGAGCTGACCTTCAATCGTACAAACAAACAACTCAATCTCGTTGTGTTCAAGTGTCATTGGTTCGACCCAAGAGGTGGACAAAGAATTACCAAGTCCATTGGGTTAGTTGAAGTTAAGCCTTCCACCACCTATATCGGAGCCGATGTCTATATTGTTGCTCACCAAGCCAAGCAAGTTTATTATTTTCCGTACCCATGCCAGAAAGAGGCACTCAACGGCTGGGAAGTCGTGTTCCAGGTATCGCCACATGGTAACCTACCGATTCCCTCCGAGGACGATTACAACAACATTGACCTTGTAACATACGAGGGAATTTTCTATCAATAGGAAGAGGACTTCGGGCACTTTGAGTTAGAATGTGTTCTTGAAGAGGACCTCAGGAACGATGCAGAACCTCGTGGTGAGTCAGTGGTGGATCTAAAGGACATAGATATGCTCGCGAAGTTACATGTGGAAGATGATAGCGATGATGAGCCTCCACCCGTCTATCAGGCTCCAACTTACTACTCAAAAGATAGTGATAGTGATAGTGACAAGGAGAAACAAAATGAGATTGACAATGAGATTGATGATGGCTGGTGAGGGTCTTTTATGTGTTTATATTTCAACATGCTTCTTAATTGTTTAGTGTCTTTATGCTTAGTATTTATATTTTTTTCAACATGTTTCTTATTTGTTTAGTATCTTTATGCTTAGTATTTATATATTTTTCAACATGCTTCTTAATTGTTTAGTGTCTTTATGCTTACTATATTTTTTTTTTCAACATGCTTCTTAATTGTTTTCTCTTTCTCAATGCAGGTGATTGAACAATATGAGCGGCGACAAGGAGGACTCGTCGAGCTTGCTTAAGAAGATGCAACAGCGCAAGACCAATGTTAGAAGGAGTGAGAGGGCACCGCATCGCAATCCGCGTTACGAGGACGGCGCGGGAGGAGGAGGAGGAGGACGATGAGGACGGGGACGAGGTGGTGGAGCTGGAGGTGGAGGTGGCTGGGGAGGAGCGGACTTTGAGCCACCACCCTCGGCTTCAGGCGACATTGCTTCCGGGTTCTTTTTGGAGGGTCCGTCTAGAGAGGAGCCAGAGACGGAGTCTAGAGCCGAGGAGGATTCTAGCCGCGGGTTCGAGACTCCGGAGAAGGAGGGGCGGCCGAAGCCACTGAAGATTCGTGGGGAAGCGAGAGTCCCCGACGAGAGGAAGGTGCCTAAGACCCATGAGGCAAAGACCCTTATTATTCCTGCTGGCCCTGAGTAAGTGTACTAATTTGGCAATTTCGAACATGTACTTTCATTTTGGTCATAGACAATTTAGCATGTATTAATGTTTGATTTTCATGTGCAACAATTGGACATTTCCTCCGGGGTCTAAGGGGCGCCTGCCTAGAAGCATGATTGGAGCTTTGCTTAGGAAGTTCTGGTCGGGCAAGTACTACCCCCTCGGCACGGTCCCCGCTGGCGAGAAGAAGCTAGCCACTACTTGGGCGGACTATGAGAGTGCCCCTGGCGTAGGCTTCCCGACGGCTGCTGAGGCCATGATGAGAAAGTTTTGGGTAAGACATATTTTCTCGAGCTTCGTTCATATTTGACTCTCACAATTGTTTTTTGCATGATTGAAGTGTTTTTATCGTGTGCCGCCCGAGGTTGAGGAGACGGCGAAGATGACTTTGCAGGCGACTTGTGAGAGGTTGACACCGCAGGTGTGGTACAACCAAAGGATCACGTCCGCGAGTCACTTCTGGGCACAGAGATGCGAGAGGGTCCAGAAGCCGGACATTGTCGGTAAGAATGCTAAGGTCGAGTAAGAGATGACGGTGGAGGACTACATGTCGGTGAGTAAAATGTCAATGAGATTCTACATTGCTACTAAGTTGCAATTGCATTAGATTGAGTTGAGTATTGCATTTTCAGGTTATCCCCGATTGGGCCGAGCCGCATGCCGAGGCATGGGAGGAGATGGTTAGGACGAGGTGGCTCAAGCTGGACGAGGACTTTGCAGCCGTGGCGAGGCGGAACGCAGAGAACCGAGGTGACGGTGGCACACACTGCGGGGGAAACAAGATGCGGCTTAAGAAGCCCGATCTCTCGCAGCCTCAGCCCTCACTCCCTGAGTACTTCGGCACGTACGTAGAGGACGTCGAGAACTACTGCGCGATGGTGAGGCATCGTCACCCAGAGGTGGATGACCCCATGAGCGCGGAGATCGACGAGGAGTCGTTGGTCCTGTCATTCGGAGGGTTGCCGCATGGCCGTCTCAAGATGCTTAACAAGGCCGTCAAGCATACCCTCACCACGACCTTCACGCGTCTCAAGGCGGGCCTCACCAAGGACAGCCCCCTCTCCCGCCTCGTCGCCGGCCTCGGCAACCCGCATACGATGTAAGTTTCCCTCATTTCCATCCTCTTTCCGACTTTCGTTCATACATTGCTAATGTTGGAGATATGCCCAAGAGGCAATAATAAATGGTTATTATAATATATCTTTGTGTTTATGATAATGTTTCCATACCATGCTATAATTGTATTAACCGAAACATTGATACATGTATGTTATGTAAACAACAAGGAGTCCCTAGTAAGCCTCTTGTATAACTAGCTTGTTGATTAATAGATGATCATAGTTTCATGATCATGAACATTGGATGTTATTAATAACAAGGTTATGTCATTATGTGAATGATGTAATGGACACACCCAATTAAGCGTAGCATAAGATCACGTTATTAAGTTATTTGCTATAAGCTTTCGATACATAGTTACCTAGTCTTTTCGACCATGAGATCATGTAAATCACTTATACCGGAAGGGTACTTTGATTACATCAAACGCCACTGCGTAAATGGGTGGTTATAAAGGTGGGATTAAGTATCCAGAAAGTATGAGTTGAGGCATATGGATCAATAGTGGGATTTGTCCATCCCGATGACGGATAGATATACTCTGGGCCCTCTCGGTGGAATATCGTCTAATTAGCTTGCAAGCATATGAATGGTTCATAAGAGACCACATACCACGGTACGAGTAAAGAGTACTTGTCAGGAGACGAGGTTGAACAAGGTATAGAGATACCGATGATCAAACCTCGGACAAGTAAAATATCGCGTGACAAAGGGAATCGGTATCATATGTAAATGGTTCAGTTGATCACTAAAATCATCGTTGAATATGTGGGAGCCATTATGGATCTCCAGATCCCGCTATTGGTTATTGGTCAGAGAGAGGTCTCAACCATGTCTGCATAGTTCGCGAACCGTAGGGTGACACACTTAAGGTTTGATGTCGTTTAAGTAGATATGGAATATGGAATGGAGTTCGAAGTTTTGTTCGGAGTCTCGGATGGGATCCAGGACATCACGAGGAGTTCCGGAATGGTCCGGAGAATAAGATTCATGTATAGGAAGTCACTTTCCAAGTTTGGAAATGATCCGGTGCATTTATGGAAGGTTCTAGAAGGTTCTAGAAAAGTCCGGAAGAAATCACCATGGAAAGTGGAGTCTCGGAGGGACTCCACATAGCTTGGCCGGCCAGCCTAAGGAGGAGGAGTCCCAGGTGGACTCCACCCCATGGTGGCCGGCCACCCCCCCAAGGAAGGGGTGGGAGTCCCACCTTGAGTAGGAGTCCCACCTTGGGTAGGTTTCCCACCTTATGGCAAGTTCTTGAGTTGGGGTCTTATTCGAAGGCTTGGAGTCTAACTCTTGGGGGTTCCACCTATAAAAAGAGGGACCAGGGGAGGGTGGCCGGCCACTCAAGCCTCCACCTTGGCCACACCCCTTTGAGGGCCGGCGCCCAAGCCCCCTCTCCCCAAACCCTAGCTACCTCTCCTCCACATACAAATCCCGCACACGCTTAGGCGAAGCCCTGCCGGAGTTCTCCATCACCACCGCCACCACGCCGTCGTGCTGTCGGGATTTCGAGGAGGATCTACTACTTCCGCTGCCCGCTGGAACGGGGAGAAGGACGTCGTCTTCATCAACACCGAACGTGTGACCGAGTACGGAGGTGCTGCCCGTTTGTGGCACCGTCAAGATCTTCTACGCGCTTTTGAAAGCTGCAAGTGATCATCTTCTGCAACAACAAGATCTAATCTCGTAGGCTTTGGAAATCTTCAAGGGTTAGTCTCGTTCATCCTCTCGTTGCTCCCGTCTTCTAGATTGCATCTTGGCTTGGATTGCGTTCTCGCGGTAGGAATTTTTTGTTTTCTATGCTACGAATCCCATCAGTGGTATCAGAGCCGTGTCTAAGCATAGATTGGTTGCACGAGTAGAACACAATGGTTTCTGTGGGCATTGATGCTTTGTTGTCTTTAGTTCGTGTACTTTGCATTTTGCGGCATGGTGGGATGAAGCGGCTCGGGCTAACTTTACATGACCGCGTTCATGAGACTTGCTCCACGTTCGACATGCAACTTGTATTGCATAAGTGGCTTTGCGGGTGTCTGTCTCTCCCACCATAGTGAAGATTCAATTTACTCTTTCTATTGACAACACTAGTATCACCGTTGTGGTTCATGTTCGTAGGTAGATTGAATCTTACTCGAAAACCCTAAACCACGTAAAATATGCAAACCAAATTAGAGACGTCTAACTTGTTTTTGCAGGGTTTGGTGATGTGATATGGCCATGATGTGATGATGAATATGTATGAGATGATCATTATTGTATTGTGGCAACAGGCAGGAGCCTTATGGTTGTCTTTAAATTTCATGTTGAGTAGTATTTCAAAGTAGTTGTAATAGTTGCTACATGAGGTGAACAACCATGAAGACGGCGCCATGGACCTTGACGCTACGCCGACGATGATGGAGATCATGCCCGTTGATGATGGAGATCATGTCCGTGCTTTGGAGATGAAGATCGAAGGCGCAAAGATTAAAGGGCCATATCATATCACATATGAATTGCATGTGATGTTAATCCTTTATGCATCTTATTTTGCTTAGAACGCGACGGTAGCATTATAAGATGATCCCTCACATTAATATCAAGATAATAAAGTGTTCTCCCCTCGTATGCACCGTTGTTATAGTTTGTCGTTTCAAAGCATCTCGTGATGATCGGATGTGATAGATTGAACGATTTACATACAACGGGTGTAAGCCATGTTGCACACGCGGAATACTTGGGTTTGCTTGACGATCCTAGCATGTACAGACATGGCCTCGGGACAACGAAAACCGAAAGGTTGAACACGAGTCATATGGATGATATGATCAACATGTTGATGTTCACTATTGAAGCTACATCATCTCACGTGATGATCGGTTTTGGTGTAGTGGATTTGGATCGTGTACCACTTAACAACTATGAGGGATGTTGTATTAAGTGGGAGTTCATTAGTAATTAGATTAAAACATGAACTAATTATCATAAACATAGTCTGAGTAGTATTTTGAATTAATTTTGTAGTATTGGCATCCGTTTTCTACCATGCGCTAGTCTTGTAATTGAGATAGAAATATTGTTAAGTCTGACAAGAAACTTTACGGACTGGTACCGTATTTTAAAAAAAAAATCAAGAAATAACTAAGTCCTATTGCGAACTTTTAGTAAACCTCACATTGTTGATTCAAAGAGTTGTGGTTTTCAATTAGTACCTAAAGTTATCTTGTCTCCATGAAACTTGAAGTTCAAATCTGTTTGAAAAATTAAGGAGCTGAAAATTTAGTTTTCAGAAATAAGCAAGGTATGAGATATATGTGATATCTAAGACCTTATTGCAAGATGATAGAATATAATCTAGTGAGACTACATAAACTCATACGTCGCCCGACGTCCCAATCCTCCAACTAAGTTGGACACTAAAGATATTCGCATATCTATGAAGTGATCATCCTTAGTATGCACCGTTGCTAAGACTCGTCGTTTCGAAACATCTCGTGATGATCGGGTGTTATAGATTCTACGAGTGCATGCAACGGGTGCAAGCCAGATTTGCACATGCGAATACTAAGGTTAAACTTTATGAGCCTAGCATGTACAGACATGGTCTCAGAAAGTCGTCATGAATTGATGGATAAAATTATGAGTGAAATCGTTCATCATATTACAAAGTTACTAATAGTGAAATCTAGAACACTTGTCATATGACGATCAACTTCAAAGTAAGAACCTCAAGATTATTGGTATTTGACCAACAAACCTAGAAGTTATTAAAGATGAAGTGTTTTCTGAATAATGAGGAAAGCTAAAAGAGAAACTACAAAAGATATTTTGGCAGAAAGAAAAGAAAAGACTAGAAAGTCTAGCTCAGGTGTATATAAATGATATACATATTATGGTTGTATTCCTAGTTAGGTCACACAATGAAATTCTTGGGTATTAGTACCATATTGGTTGGTATGAAGTGTCATACAAAACAACGCAATACAAGAATACAATGACCTAAGTGACTAACAAGGAATATGATAGGAATGCACGTCTGAAACAAAAGTAAAGTGTTATTATGTTCGTCATTGGCATTCTATCTAGCCCTTAGAATTTATAATAAAGAACTTAATAAGTGTTATTTTGCTCTGGTCAAATTTAAACAATGAGTTGTTCATATTAGGACATTACTCCATGTACAATGGATAAGTTATTATAAATCTTAATGGTGAAACACACATACATAACACTGACGCTAAAATGCCATAAGGCAAATAATTTGAATTCCACTTATGTGTGGAACCGCCATTTAGGTCATTTTAGAGAAGAACGCATGAAGGAGCTCCATGCAAATGGATTTTTGGAGTCATTTGATTTTTGAATCGTTTGGCGCTTGCAAATCTTTTCTAAAAGAGAATGACTAAAATACCGTTCATAGGCCAAGAGTTGAACGGGCAACTAACTTAGTGAAAACATACATAATGGTGTATTTGGTTCACTGGGCATAGTTGTGTGCGGGAGATTCTTCTACTTCATGAAAACTTCCAACAATGAATTGAGTATATATATGTGGATATATTCGATAAGGTAGAAGTTTGAAACATTTGAATAGATTCAAATAAATTTCAGCATGAAGTGGAAATCATCGTAATAGAAAAGTCAAATATCTATGATTGGATCATGGTGGAAATATTTGAATTACGAGTTTTAGCGAACATCTAAGAGAGTTATGAAATTGTTCTACAACTCACATTTCTTGGAGTATCATAATGATGATATAGTATCCGAGAGATGTATCCAAACCTTGTTGGAGTAATGATGAGATAAAATATTATGACGCCATTATATTTTTGTGGATTATGCTTTAGTTACTACCGCTTTTACCTTGAATAGAGCATCATCATGATCCGTTGAAATGACACCATACGAGTTATGGCATGGGTATGAACCCTGATAGTCCTTTCTTAAATTTTGGTATACATAGCATAAAGTAAATAAGTTTACAACCAAAATCGGATGAATGTCTTTGTTGGTTATCCCAGAGATTTGATTGGGAATTCTTCCCACGAGACAAAGACAAAAGTGTTTGTCAATGTTTCTTATTTCCGAGAAATTGTTTCTAGCGAAGTATTTGAGTGGGAGGACAATAAAACTTGATAAGGTTTATGAACCTGAGCATAATGATCAGAGTAGCGCAGCATCAGAATTGGTTCTGGAAGCGGCCACGACGATCATGGCTCCCATGACTACAAAATGTTTTAGCCATGGAGATCAAAGTACCTATTGAACCTTGTAGGTATGATTTACTTTGTGATCAAATAAATGATTTGTGGACAAAGGATTGTTTTTTGAACAATGATAAATCAACTACATACAAAGAAGTTATGATGGGCCCTGACTCCGTTAAAATGGCTATACGCCATGAAATCCAAGATAGATGAATACTTATTGAAAGTAAATGGATCTATAAAATTGATGGATTTTATACAATATCCTTGATGAAGCTTGACTTGTCGAAAAATTGTTTACGACAAAGTTCAAAGAGTTGACTACGATAAGATTAGATCTTCCGTAGCAATGCTTATAGTCTATGTGGATTATTCTAGTAATCACTACATATTTCTTTTATGAGATATGTTAGTAGGATGGCAAAATACATTACTTAACAGAAGTGTGTATTAAAGGTGTATACAAGATACAAACCAAGAGTTTTGCTAGTCCATGAAATACTAGAAAGGTATACGAACTTCAATTGGATGAAGTAAGTATCACGGAGTTGGAATCTTCGCCGGATGATTTCATTAGAAACGATGAAGATGCTTGCATTTGCAAGAAATTAAGTGGGAGGGCTGAGACATATTTATAATACTTTATGTAGATGACATATAGTTGGTTATAAATAATGTAATTATATACTTGATTAAAAGGTTTCATTGAGAATTAACTTCAATGAAAAGATATGGAGTGAAACATATTTAGTGTCAAGATCTATGAAGATAGATTGAAACACATAATAAGTTTAAGTCAAAGTACATAGAATGGATATTGAAGTAGTTCAATATAGAAATATTAAGAAGATGTTCTTGTCATGTGAAGGTTTAACAGACTTGAGTGTATCTGACACTCAATGAGTAAAAACACATGAGTGATTATAGATCACGAATAATATGTACAAAATCAGATGTCATGTGCTCTAAAGTGTTATGAACATGTACCAGAATGATTCATGTGATGATCATTGAACGATAGTAAGAATATCCTTGAGTACTTTAGAAGAACCAAGGATATATATATAGTTTTTATATGGAGAAATGACAAACAAATCGCTGTAAGATGTTGCACCGATATTGGTTTTGTCACATATAAAATTTCAATCTCAAATTAGGCTAAGTGTTGTTTTAAAAGGTAGCACAATGGGCTAGAAGTTGTCTATGCTAGATTTAGATGAATTCTAAATATTGTGACGGATTCTACAAATGAAGGCAGAGTATGTCATTGTTTTGACAATGACTGAGGACGTTAAGTCAAGAGGTTCTTTCAGAATTTGGTGTAGTTCCGATAGTGTCAAAACTTTGAAGCTATATTGTGTGTGACAATATTAGTGACATATTTCAGACCGCGGAATTGAGGTTCCACCAGAAGACCAAACATATTTAATGCCGACTCATTTGGAAAATGAGTGATGCGTTGAGACGCAAATGAATTACAAAATACATACGTTTCTGAGCATGTCAGATCCGTTGACTAAAACTTCTCCCCTGAGCAAAACATGATAAAGCACCGAAAGGCCAAGGTGTTATATCTTTACATATGAAAACTAGATTATTGACTCTAGTGCAAGTGGGAGACTGTTGGAGATATGCCCAAGAGGCAATAATAAATAGTTATTATAATATATCTTTGTGTTTATGATAATGTTTCCATACCATGCTATAATTGTATTAACCGAAACATTGATACATGTATGTTATGTAAACAACAAGGAGTCCCTAGTAAGCCTCTTGTATAACTAGCTTGTTGATTAATAGATGATCATAGTTTCATGATCATGAACATTGGATGTTATTAATAACAAGGTTATATCATTATGTGAATGATGTAATGGACACACCCAATTAAGCGTAGCATAAGATCACGTCATTAAGTTATTTGCTATAAGCTTTCGATACATAGTTACCTAGTCCTTTCGACCATGAGATCATGTAAATCACTTATACCGGAAGGGTACTTTGATTACATCAAACGCCACTGCGTAAATGGGTGGTTATAAAGGTGGGATTAAGTATCCAGAAAGTATGAGTTGAGGCATATGGATCAATAGTGGGATTTGTCCATCCCGATGACAGATAGATATAGTCTGGGCCCTCTCGGTGGAATGTCGTCTAATTAGATTGCAAGCATATGAATGGTTCATAAGAGACCACATACCATGGTACGAGTAAAGAGTACTTGTCAGGAGACGAGGTTGAACAAGGTATAGAGATACCGATGATCAAACCTCGGACAAGTAAAATATCGCATGACAAAGGGAATCGGTATCATATGTAAATGGTTCAGTCGATCACTAAAGTCATCGTTGAATATGTGGGAGCCATTATGGATCTCCAGATCCCGCTATTGGTTATTGGTCAGAGAGAGGTCTCAACCATGTCTGCATAGTTCGCAAACCGTAGGGTGACACACTTAAGGTTTGATATCGTTTAAGTAGATATGGAATATGGAATGGAGTTCGAAGTTTTGTTCGGAGTCTCGGATGGGATCCAGGACATCACGAGGAGTTCCGGAGAATAAGATTCATGTATAGGAAGTCACTTTCCAAGTTTGGAAATGATCCGGTGCATTTATGGAAGGTTCTAGAAGGTTCTAGAAAAGTCCGGAAGAAAATCACCATGGAAAGTGGAGTCCCGGAGGGACTCCACATAGCTTGGCCGGCCAGCCTAAGGAGGAGGAGTCCCAGGTGGACTCCACCCCATGGTGGCCGGCCACCCCCCCCAAGGAAGGGGTGGGAGTCCCACCTTGAGTAGGAGTCCCACCTTGGGTAGGTTTCCCACCTTATGGCAAGTTCTTGAGTTGGGGTCTTATTCGAAGACTTGGAGTCTAACTCTTGGGGGTTCCACCTATAAAAAGAGGGACAAGGGGAGGGTGGCCGCCCACTCAAGCCTCCACCTTGGCCGCACCCCTTTGAGGGCCGGCGCCCAAGCCCCCTCTCCCCAAACCCTAGCTACCTCTCCTCCACATACAACTCCCGCATACGCTTAGGCGAAGCCCTGCCGGAGTTCTCCATCACCACCGCCACCACGCCGTCATGCTGCCGGGATTCCGAGGAGGATCTACTACTTTCGCTGCCCGCTGGAACGGGGAGAAGGACGTCGTCTTCATCAACACCGAACGTGTGACCGAGTACGGAGGTGCTGCCCGTTTGTGGCACCGTCAAGATCTTCTACGCGCTTTTGAAAGCGGCAAGTGATCATCTTCTGCAACAACGAGATCTAATCTCATAGGCTTTGGAAATCTTCAAGGGTTAGTCTCGTTCATCCTCTCGTTGCTCTCGTCTTCTAGATTGCATCTTGGCTTGGATTGCGTTCTCGCGGTAGGAAATTTTTTGTTTTCTATGCTACGAATCCCATCAGCTAAGTGCTAACGAGATATGAATTTGTGAAATTGTAGCCTGACTTCGAGGCGGCCTACGTGGCCGCTCATCAAGAATATCAGGTGGCCTTTAACCCGCAGCAGCAACAGTTCCAGGAGTACATGGCATATGTACATGTAAGTTCCAACCTTTCTTTTCGCAAATGATGACAAGTCCCACTTTCCCCCAGTTTGATGCTTCATTTCTGCAAAGACTGACATGTAAACTATCTTGCATGCTGATACGTCTCCAACGTATTCCATGCTTGTTTTATGACAATACCTACATGTTTTGCTCGCACTTTTTAATGTTTTGATGCATTTTCCGGAACTAACCTATTGACAAGATGCCGAAGTGCCAGTTCCTGTTTTCTGCTGTTTTTGGTTTCAAAAATCCTAGTAAGGAAATATTCTCGGAATTGGACGAAATCAACGCCCAGTATCTTATATTTCAAGGAAGCTTCCTGAGCACTGAAGAGGAGCCAGAGGAGAGCCAGGAGGGCCCCACACGGGGTGGCGGCGCGGCCAGAGGGGGGGCGCGCCCCCTGGTGTGTGGAGCCCCCGTGGCCCCTCCGACTCTGACTCTTCGCCTATTTAAGCCTTCCTGACCTAAAACTTCGGGACGAATAAGCCACGGTACGAGAAAAGTTCCAGAGCCTCCGCCATCGCGAAGCCAAGATTCGGGGGACAGAAGTCTCTGTTCCGGCACGCTGCCGGGGCGGGGAAGTGCCCCCGGAAGGCATCTCCATCGACACCACCGCCATCTTCATCACCGCTGCTATCTCCCATGAGGAGGGAGTAGTTCTCCATCGAGGCTAAGGGCTGTACCGGTAGCTATGTGGTTAATCTCTCTCCCATGTACTTCAATACAATGATCTCATGAGCTGCCTTACATGATTGAGATCCATATGATGAGCTTTGTAATCTAGATGTCGTTATGCTATTCAAGTGGATTTTACTTATGTGATCTCCGGAGACTCCTTGTCCCATGTGTGTAAAGGTGACAGTGTGTGCACCGTGTGGGTCTCTTAGGCTCTATTTCACAGAATACTTATTCACTGGGTTATGATTTGAGTTGGATGTCTCTATGAAATTGTGGTGTGTTAGTACCTCCTATGAATGCTCACAGTGACAGCGTGGGGTGTTTATTAGTACTTGGGAATACATCTTTAAGGTTTGTCTATATGATGAATTAGTGTTCGTTATCTTGCCAGAGAGTAATTCAGAATAGCATAGTGAAGTGCTTATTTATATTTCTTTATGATTGCAATGCTGAGAGTGTCCACTAGTGAAAGTATGATCCCTAGGCCTTGTTTCTAAGCATTGAAACACCGTTTCCAACAAGTTCTACTGCATGTTTACTTGCTGCCATATTTTATTCAGATTGCTATTACCACTCATATCCATCCATACCACTTGTATTTCACTATCTCTTCGCCGAACTAGTGCACCTATACATCTGACAAGTGTATTAGGTGTGTTGGGGACACAAGAGACTTTTTGTATCGTGATTGCAGGGTTGCTTGAGAGGGATATCTTTGACCTCTTCCTCCCTGAGTTCGATAAAACCTTGGGTGATTCACTTAAGGGAAACTTGCTACTGTTCTACAAACCTCTGCTCTTGGAGGCCCAACACTGTCTACAGGAATAGAAGCGTGCGTAGACATTAAGCTATTTTCTGGCGCCGTTGCCGGGGGAGGAAAGGTAAAAGGCACTCACACTCCGGTCCCAGGTAACTAAACTATTTTCTGGCGCCGTTGTGAGTGCTCGAAGCTATTTCCTTTAGATCCTGCAATTGCATCTTTTTGTTTCTTGTTTTTCACTAGTTAGGCATAATGGAAAGCAACTGTGAGCTTTTTAATCTATTTCCTGAGTTAAGATATGGATTGTTTGATGCGAAAATTAAAAAACCTATGGAACCTTATTTGCATGCCAGTAGCAATGATATTAGTATGAACGCTTTGAACACCATTGTTGCTAATACTATGGAAAATTCTAAGCTTGGGGAAGCTGGTTTTGATGAGCATGATATTTTTAGTCCCCCAAGCATTGAGGAGAAAATTTTCTTTGATGATACTTTGCCTCCCATTTATGATGATTATAATGATAGTAGTCTTTTGGTGCCACCTACTATGGAGAGTAAATTTTATTATGATTATACTATGCCTTCTACACTTGATGAGAATAATAATGATAGCTACTTTGTTGAATTTGCTCCCACTATTACTAATAAAATTGATTATACTTATGTGGAGAGTAATAATTTTATGCATGAGACTCATGATAAGAATGTTTCATGTGATAGTTATATTGTTGAGTTTGTTCATGATGCTACTGAAAATCTTTATGAGAGAGGAAAATATGGTTGTAGAAGTTTTCATGTTACTAAAACACCTCTCTATATGCTGAATTTTTTTAAGATACACTTGTTTTGTCTTCCTGTGCTATTCACTTTGTTCTTCATTGACTTGTTTATTTACAAGATTCCTTTTCATAGGAAGTGGGTTAGGCTTAAGTTTGTTTTGAATTTGCTTTTTGATGTTCTCTTTTGCTTCAACTCTTATTTCTTGCGAGTGCATCATTAAAATTGCTGAGCCTATCTTAATGGCTATAAAGAAAGCACTTCTTGGGAGATAACCCATGTGTTTATTTTGCTACTGTTTTGTTGTATCTTGGAAGTTGTTACTACAGTAGCAACCTCTCCTTATCTTTATTTTATTGCATTGTTGTGCCAAGTGAAGTCTCTAATAGAAAGTTGATACTAGATTTGGATTTCTGCACAGAAACAGATTTCTTGCTGTCATGAATTTGGGCAGGGTTCTCTGTAGGTAACTCAGAAAAATCTGCCAATTTACGTGAGTGATCCTCAGATATGTACGCAACTTTCATTAGTTTTGAGTTTTCTCATCTAAGCAAGTTTAGTGACCCAGAAAAATTTGTCTTTACGTACTGTTCTGTTTTGACAAATTCTGCCTTTTATTTCGCATTGCCTCTTTTGCTATGATTGGATGGATTTCTTTGCTCCATTAACTTTCAGTAGCTTTGGGCAATGTCCAGAAGTGTTAAAAATGATTGTGTCACCTCTGAACATGTGAGTTTTTTTTATTATGCACTAACCCTCTAATGAGTTTATTTTGAGTTTGGTGTGGAGGAAGTTTTCAAGGGTCAAGAGAGGAGGATGATATATGATAAAGAAGAGTGAAAAGTCTAAGCTTGGGGATGCCCCGTGGTTCATCTCTGCATATTTCAAGAAGACTCAAGCGTCTAAGCTTGGGGATGCCCAAGGCATCCCCTTCTTCATCAACAATTTATCAGGTTTCTTCTATTGAAACTATATTTTTATTCCGTCACATCTTATGTACTTTACTTGGAGCGTCTGTGTGCTTTTATTTTTGTTTTTTTATTCTCTGAATAAATTCATGCTTGTGTGGGAGAGGGACACGCTCCGCTCGTTCATATGAACATTGGTGTTCTTAGCTTTAGTTTAATGTTCATGGCGAAGGTTGAAACTGCTTCGTTTATTGTTATTTGGTTGGAAACAGAAAATGTCTCATATTGTCTTGAATAATTTGATACTTGGCAATTGTTTTGAGCTCTCAAGTAGATCATGATTAAGCTCATGCACCATGTAGTTTAAACCTAGTAGTGGAAAACTACCGTAGAGCTTGTTGAAATTGGTTTGCATGATTGGTCTCTCTAAGGTCTAGATATTTTCTAGTAAAGGTGTTTGAACAACAAGGAAGACAATGTAGAGTCTTATAATGCTTGCAATATGTTCTTATGTAAGTTTTGCTGTACTGGTTCATACTTGTGTTTGCTTCAAACAACCTTGCTAGCCTAAGCCTTGTATTGAGAGGGATTACCTCTCGTGCATCCAAATCCTTGAGCCAAAAACTATGTCATTCGTGTCCACCATACCTACCTACTACATGGTATCTTTCTGCCATTCCAAAGTAAATTGCTTGAGTGCTACCTTTAAAATTCCATTCTTTGTCTTTGCAATATATAGCTCATGGGAAAAATAGCTTAAAAACTATTGTGGTATTGAATATGTACTTATGTATCTTATTTCTTATAAGTTGCTTGTTGAGCGAGAACCATGTTCCTGGGGACGCCATCAACTATTTCACCATTGTTGAATATCATGTGAGTTGGTATGCATGTTCGTCTTGTCTGAAGTAAGGGTGATTTATCATGAGTTGAATGGTTTGAGTATGCATATTGTTAAAGAAGAACATTGGGCCGCTAACTAAAGCCATGATCCATGGTGGAAGTTTCAGTTTGGACAATAATCCTCAATCTCTTATGAGAATATTATGTGTTGTTGAATGCTTATGCATTAAAGAGGAGTCCATTATCTGTTGTCTATGTTGTCCCGGTATGGATGTCTAAGTTGAGAATAATCAAAAGCGAGAAATCCAATGCGAGCTTTCTCCTTAGACCTTTGTACAGGCGGCATAGAGGTACCCCTTTGTGACACTTGGTTAAAACATATGTTATGCAATGATAGTCCATGTAAATCCAAGCTAATTAGGACAAGGTGCGGGCACTATTGGTAATCTATGCATGAGGCTTGCAACTTATAGGATGTCTTATACATAACACATATGCTTTATTACTACCGTTGACAAAATTGTTTCTATGTTTTCAAAATAAAAGCTCTAGCACAAAAATAGTAATCCATGCTTCCCTTTGCGAAGGGCCTTTCTTCTACTTTATGTTGAGTCAGTTTACCTACTTCCTTCCATCTTAGAAGCAAACACTTGTGTCAACTGTGCATTGATTCTTACATACTTGCTTATTTGCATTCATCATATTACTTTGTGTTGACAATTATCCATGAGATATACATGTTAAAGTTGAAAGCAACTGCTGAAACTTATATCTTCCTTTGTGTTGCTTCGATGCCTTTACTTTGAATTTATTGCTTTATGAGTTAACTCTTATGCAAGACTTTTGATGCTTGCCTTGAAAGTACTATTTATGAAAAGTTTTGCTATATGTTATCTATTTGTTAGCAACTATAGACCATTGCCTTGAGTCACTGCATTCATCTCATATGCTTTGCAATAGTATGATCAAGATTATGTAAGTAGCATGTCACTACAGAAATTATTCTTTTTATTGTTTACCTATGATGACCCACAAGTATAGGGGATCGCAACAGTCTTCGAGGGAAGTAAAACCCAATTTATTGATTCGACACAAGGGGAGACAAAGAACACTTGGAAGCCTTAACAGCGGAGTTGTCAATTCAGCTGCACCTGGAAACAGACTTGCTCGCAAGGGTTTATCAGTAGTAACAGTTTTATAGCAGTAGCAGTAGTGAAATAACAGCAGTAGGGTAACAGAGACAGCAGTAGTGATTTTAGTAAACAGCAGGATTAAAATACTGTAGGCACGGGGACGGATGACGGGCGTTGCATGGATGAGAGAAACTCATGTAACAATCATAGCAGGGCATTTGCAGATAATAATAAAACGGTGTCCAAGTACAAAGCAATCAATAGGCATGTGTTCCATATATAGTCATGCGTGCTCGCAATGAGAAACTTGCACAACATCTTTTGTCCTACCAGCCGGTGGCAGCCGGGCCTCAAGGGAAACTACTGGATATTAAGGTACTCCTTTTAATAGAGTACCGGAGCAAAGCATTAACACTCCGTGAACACATGTGATCCTCACATCGCTACCATCCCCTCCGGTTGTCCCAATTCTTGTCACTTCGGGGCCATTGGTTCCGGACAGCGACATGTGTATACAACTTATAGGTAAGACCATAAACAATGAATATCTTGATGAAACAATAACATGTTCAGATCTGAGATCATGGCACTCGGGCCCTAGTGACAAGCATTAAGCATAACAAGTTGCAACAATATCATCAAAGTACCAATTACGGACACTAGGCACTATGCCCTAACAATCTTATGCTATTACATGACCAATCTCATCCAATCCCTACCATCCCCTTCGGCCTACAGCGGGGGAATTACTCACACATGGATGGGGGAAACATGGCTGGTTGATGTAGAGGCGTTGGCGGTGATGGCGGTGATGATCTCCTCCAATTCCCCGTCCCGGCGGAGTGCCAGAACGGAGACTTCTGGCTCCCGCGACGGAGTTTCGCGATGTGGCGGCGTTCTGGAGGGTTTCTGGCGACTTCGACTTCTCCTCGTGCGTTTTTAGGTCGAGGCCGATAAATAGTCCGAAGGAGGGCGTCGGAGGCCGGCCGAGGGGGCCATACCACAGGGCCGCGCGGGCCCCCCCTGGGCCGCGCCGCCCTATGGTGTGGGGCCCTCGGGCCTCCACCTCAATTGTCCTTCTGGCTCCGTTAGTTTCCTGGGAAAATAGGGCCTTCTGCCTAAATTCCGAGGATTTTCCCGAAAGTTGGATTTCTGCACAAAAACGAGACACCAGAGCAGTTCTGCTGAAAACAGCGTTAGTCCGTGTTAGTTGCATCCAAAATACACAAATTAGAGGCAAAACAATAGCAAAAGTGTTCGGGAAAGTAGATACGTTTTGGACGTATCAACTCCCCCCAAGCTTAGCTTATTGCTTGTCCTCAAGCAATTCAGTTAACAACTGAGCGATAAAAGAACTTTCACGAACACATTTGCTCATATGATGTATATATTCTCATGCAATGGCTAATACTTAAGCAGTTCATAATGAGATACATGCAAATAAGATCATCTAACAGCTATGTCAATCATGAAGAGGTACCAATAATTAATAATAAGCATCATGAATCATGTATATAAGCAGGATTGCAATGTTCATAAGAGAGTATGATAAAGTGGTATCTCGCTTGCCTGTATTTGACTGGCAAAACATAAATGCCCGGGCACCTCTGGAGTTCATAGAAAGACTAGAAGTAGTGATTGTCAAAGATAAAAGCATCAAAGTTATACCACAATTAATCATATTTTGAGACAGGCATATTATACTAAGAATGACAGTTGTGCTCTCAAGATAGTGCTCAAAGAAATAATGGAGACACAACATAAAAGTAAAAGATTGACCCTTCGCAGAGGGAAGCAGGGATTAACATGCGCTAGAGCTTTTCATTTTTATAAATCAGGAGTAAAATTATTTTGAGAGGTGTTTGTTGTTGTCAACGAATGGTAATGGGTACACTAACTACCTCGCCAACCGGACTTTCAAGAGCGGCTCCCATGAAGTATTGCATATTTATTTGGCACTCCTTCCAACCTTTCTTTCACAAACCATGGCTAACCGAATCCTCGGGTGCCTACCAACAATCTCATACCATGAAGGAGTGCCTTTTTATTTTATTTTTATTATGATGATGACACTCCCCCCAACCTTTGCTTACACAAGCCATGGCTAACCGAATCCTTCGGGTGCCGTCCAACAATCACAAACCATGGAGGAGTGTCTATTTAAGTTAATTAATTCGGGACTGGGAATCCCATTGCCAGCTCTTTTTGCAAAATTATTGGATAAGCGGATGTGCCACTAGTCCATATGAGAGTCCGTCAACAGTAAATGACAAGGTTGAAAGCTAAACACCACATACTTCCTCATGAGCTATGAAACATAAACACAAATTGAGAAGCATTTTGAAGGTTTTAAAGGTAGCGCATGAGAATTTACTTGGAATGGTTTGAAATGCCATGCATAGGTATTTATGGTGGACACTCTGGAATAACTTGGTTTTCATGTGTTTGGAAGCACGAGCAGCGTTCCCGCTCAGTACAAGTGAAGGCTAGCAATAGACTAGGGAGCGACAAATCAAGAGAGCAAGAATCGTCATAATCATGCTTGCGGCAAAATAAATTAACGGAGGCATAAAAGTGATACAAGAACTCTGAAGCAATATAGATCATCGAGGCTTAATTGACTTTTTGTTCAGTCATATGCATGCGTGAGCATGTGCCAAGTCAATATAAATGAATTATTCAGAGGAGGATACCACAATACCATACTTACTTATGAATAAAACAATGCAAACAAACATCCATGACATGCTACTCATATTAATAGATTGGAGCTAAACATGAGAGATCATAAACTACTAGACTTTCTCAAATAACATATACCTCACATGAACCAACTAAGCATGCTCACATGGATGAGTATATGTACAAAAAATGAAAACAAATAGAGTTCATACCAGCCTCTCACCACAATCAGATTGTCGTAGATCGTCATTATTGCCTTTTCACTTGTGTAGCTTGGATAATATGAAATGAAAACCACGCTCCAGCCACCGAAGACCATTGAACTCATAAAGAACTTTACAAAACCAAAGAAGAACAACAAATATTTTTGGTGTTTTCAAATTGCAAACAAGAACAAGAGGAAACAAACAAACAAAGCAAAATCTTTTTGGGTTTTCTTACAGCAAACTGGCAATAGCAAATAAAGCGAAACAAATGCAAGAAACCAAAGCAAACAAATGGTGAAGAGAAACAACAGAAATATTTTTGGTCTTTTCATGTTTTGGGAAAGAAACAAAGCAAGAACAAGAAATAGCAAACTAGAAGAAACACAGAAAAGTGAGATGGCAGAAATCTGCCAAAACCTGTCAGCAGTACAGAAATCGATTTTTACAAAAATCTTACGTTGCTCAGATCGAAAAGTGTTCAACTAATGAAAGTTAGATAACAACCTGGGGAACCTGCACAAAAATTGGCAGCTCAAAATAACGCTCTGGCTATTTTTGAGAATTTTTACGGTAATGTTCCAGAATCTGTTTTCAGGCAGCACTTCCTCAAATATCATCTTCCTCTCATTAGAAAACCACTCAAACGAACAAAACAAGTATGTGCAAGTATCCAGCAACCATAATATGCAAAGAATGAGTAATGCCGGTATACCTCCCCCCAAGCTTAGGCTTTTGGCCTAAGTGGAGTTCAACCCCAACGAGGGTCATTGTTCCTCGCCGGTGGGTAGTCCATGGAGTAGTCATAGTAAAGTTCCTGTGCAGAAGAAAAGCGTGGAGGCTCCGCATATCCACCATGATGATGCGAGGAACTTGCTGCATCGGATGATGAGTCGAGGTGCTCCTCGACCTCCGTGTCATCTCTTGCATGTTGACCTCCTCTCTCTATGTGTGCATCCAGTGCACCTTCTGTGACCGACCAATCTCCCCTGGAATCAAGGTTAGACAAAACAGGCGCAGACAATCTTACTAGTTTCTCAGTTTTCTTAGTTATTCTCCAGACTTTCTTATAAAATGTCATCTTGTAAAACAGGTTACCCAAGTTGGAGGAATCTGAAACAAATTCATGTTTAATCATAGAGGCTATATCAAGTTTTTCTATGTGGAATGGAATATCAAAATGATGAGGTTCTACATTATGAAAAGCCAGTAAACGAGAGGCGATGAGACCTCCACAAATTCCACCTTTCTCACGGTTAGTAGCAAGTCTATAGGCTATCAATGCCCCCAAATTATAAGTCTTACTATTTTGCAGTGCCGCAGCTAGAAAAGCCAAATCCGGGATAGAAAGTTTACCACCAATCTTTTTAGCAAGAACGCATTTGGTAATAAAATAGGCAAAGTAGCGGATAGCCGGGAGCTGAATACTAGTGATTTTACCATTATCCCCTAAGAAACTCCTTCCATCGCTAATCATCTTGAAGAGGTCCAAGAGTTCTTGCGGCGATCCCCTTATCTTCTCACATGACCCCCATTGCGGTACTCTAATTGCTGCACAAAAAACACTAAATGGCAGGTTGACAGCTTTATTGTAAATTTTATACTGGACCGTGGGGTTAGATCGCGACCAATTGAACTTGAAGTCCTGCACAAAAGACATGGTTAATTTTACATATTGTCTTGGCTCTCCTTCAACAAATTCACTCAGCCCTGCACGAGAAATTAGACTTTGAACATCTTCAAGTATTCCCGCGCTTCTCATAAAATCCGCGCACGGGTAGTAAGAGGGGTATACTCCCTCTTCACGATTGACTCTCATAACTTGTTGGACTTCCAATTCTTGCTGGTTCAAGTGATATCTACTCCACTCCATTTTCTGAAATTTCAACAAATGATATAAAAATTTGATTTGGTGACATATAATTGAGGGAAACTACCATAGGAACTTGCTAGAGTACTAATCATGCATCAAAACTAGTTTCTACCACTTAGAACAAGCATGCAAGCTCACTAAACATGTTACCTACAGCAGCAAAATATTCAAGATATACTCAACCAAACAAAATTCTACTTGGATGGGTGGAGGAGTCACATACCAAGGAGCAAATGTGCCAAATTTCAGCAGGAAATCTGGGCTGAGCAAAGAGATCGAGAAATCTGGAGCTCTGGAGCAAAAACGCGAGAGAGAGGAACTTGGTACGAGTTTTTTCGGGAGAGAGAAGGTGCTGGGAGAAAGAGATGGCAAAGTGGGGCAAAGGGGGGCCCACACCACATGGTGGCGCGGCCACCTCCTTGGCCGCGCCGGCCTGTGGTTTGGCGCCCTCTGGTGCCCCACAGGTCATCCTCTGGTACTCCCAGGTGCCTCGTCGAAAAATAGGACCAACGGTATAATTTTTGTGAATTTTTGAAAACTTTGAAAAATGCACATTTCTGGGTATTTAGTTTATTATTACTGTCCAGGAAATTTTTTGAAATCTTCGAATAACTAAAGAACTTTGCAAATTAAAAATGCTACAGCAACTAGAGCAAGTGGAGGAAGAAAGAGATGTTGTTTACCGCCTCTATGCATATAAAAAGTATTTGTTAACAAGGTTGATCAAGTCTTGCCACCAAATAAATTTTACATAGCATAAGAAGAAATAAACCTCAAATCAATCATGTTACCTTGAATTGTATTGATATGGATCCAATCACGAGAGTTTGATATTCTTCTTTAGGCTCATATATAGGACAATCAATAGTTCCCACTTTGATAGTTCTCACATTAGAAATAGTATTAACTCCACACGCTTTCTCAATCCTCTTGGGAAAATAAACGGTATGCTCCCTATCATCAACATTGAAAGTAACCTTTCCTTTATTGCAATCAATAACAGCCCCTGCGGTGTTAAGAAAAGGTCTCCCAAGAATAATAGACATATTATCATCTTCAGGCATTTCCAACACAACAAAATCAGTTAATATCAAGCAGTTAGTAGTAACTTGAACAGGAACATTCTCACATATACCAACAGGAATAGCAGTAGATTTATCAGCCATTTGCAAAGATATATCAGTAGGTATCAACTTATCTAAGTAAAGTCTCTTATAAAGAGAAAAAGGCATAACACTAACACCGGCTCCCAAGTCACATAGAGCAGTTTTAACATAATTATTCTTGATAGAACAAGGAATAGTAGGTATACCTGGGTCGCCCAACTTCTTTGGAATTTTGCCATTGAAAGAGTAATTAGCAAGCATAGTGGAAATTTCCTCATTGGGGATTTTCCTTTTGTTAGTAACAATATCTTTCATATACTTTGAATAAGGAGGCAATTTAATAGCATCAGTCAAAGGGATTTGCAAGAATAAAGGTTTCATCCAATCGCAAAATTTATTATAGTGTTCTTCTTCCTTTGATTTTAGTTTCTTAGCAGGAAAAGGCATTTGCTTTTGCACCCAAGGTTCTCTTTCATTACCATGTTTCTCAGCAATAAAGTCTTCTTTAGTATACTTTTTATTTTTAGCATGCTTTTCAGGTTCTTCTTCAACCTCTTCTTTATCAGGAGTATCATTCTTATCAGTATCTTTATCATGTTCATTACCACTTTCGGTTTCGCATCGAAATGGAAATACTATTAGGATCATTAACAGGTTCAGAGGATTCTACAACATTTTTATGCTTCTTCTTCTTTTTCTTCCTAGAATGAGCACTAGGTTCAATGCGTTGAGAATCTTGTTCAATTCTTTTGGGATGCCCTTCAGGATATAGAAGATCCTGGGTAGAGACACCACCTCTAGTTGTTACTTCATAAGCATGTTTCTCTTTAGAATTATTCCCTAACAAGTCATTTTGCACTTTAGTGAGTTGATCAATTTGAGTTTGAATCATATGAAAATGTTTAACAAGCATCTTAACATCATTGGAGGTTCTCTCCACAATATCATGCAATTCACTAATAGCTCGAGAATTTTCCATTAAATGATTCTCTACTCTCATATTAAAATTTTCTTGCTTAACAATATAATTATCAAACTCATCTAAGCATTGTGCAGGAGGTTTCGAATACGGAATATCTTCCCTAGTAAAGCATTGAAGGGAGTTTACCTCAATCATGGATGAAGGGGGAATTATCTCACATATATCTTCTATAGGAGGTAGATTCTTCACATCCTCAGATTTAATACCTTTCTCCTTGAGAGACTTCTTGGCTTCCCTCATATCTTCATCATTCAATTTAATTAAACCCCTCTTCTTCAATATTGGCGTTGGAGTTGGTTCAGGCATAGTCCAATCATCATGATTCCGGCTTATTTTAGCCAATAATTCTTCAGTGTCGTCTGGAGTTCTTTTCCTGAAAACACAACCAGCACAACTATCTAGGTATGCCCTAGACTCAATGGTTAGTCCGCTATAAAATATATCAAGTAAATCATGCTTTTCCAGATCATGATCAGGCCGAGCTCTAATAAGAGAGCAAAATCTGTCCCAAGCCTCAGGCAATTTCTCTTCATCTCCCTGGTCAAAATTATAAATTCTCTGCAAAGCAATATGTTGAGCACTAGCAGGAAAGTATTTGCGGAAGAAAACATCAAGCAATTCTTTCGGACTTTTAATAGAATTAGGTGGCAAACTATTATACCAAGTTTTAGCGTCATCCTTTAATGAGAATGGAAATATTTTAGCAACAAAGTAAGTGCGCATCTTGACATCATCAGAAAACAAACTACTCAGAGTAGATAACTCAGTCATGTGTTCAACAGCACTTTCTTTTTCAGTACCACAAAAGGGTGTTTTCTCAACAATAGCTATATGAGATAGATCAAGAGAAAAATCATAATCTTTATCCCTAATGTTTATGGGAGATGTGGCAAACTTAGGATCAGGAGACAGTTTATATCTAACAGCATGTTCTGCAAGCAACTTTTTAATTTTTCTTGCATCAGTAGTAGCATTGCATTTTTCAATAAAATCATCATTAAGCTCCACATAATCTTCCTCAGGATCATCACTAAAATAATCAAGTTCAGGTGAACTAACAGGTGTAGTAGCATTAGGAGTTTCAGTATTTTCAATTTGTCTAGACCTAGCAATTGTAGCATCTAGAAAAGATCCCAAAGAACCACTATCATCAAGCACAGCAGAAACATTATCAATATTATGAGAGTTTTCAGATTCAGCAGAAGTACCCGCATGTGAAGCATGCGGCGGTGAAACAAGTTTATCAATCACAGATGGTGAATCAAGAGCAGCAGAGGTATTCAGAATTGTACCTTTTCTTATAGTGGATGGTAATATGGCGATCTTAGTATCGCGAGGTTTACCCATGATGGAGAATTTGCAGCGAACAATATTAATCCAAGTGAACTTCCAAATAAAGCTATGCTCCCCGGCAACGGCGCCAGAAAATAGTCTTGATGACCCACAAGTATAGGGGATCGCAACAGTCTTCGAGGGAAGTAAAACCCAATTTATTGATTCGACACAAGGGGAGACAAAGAACACTTGGAAGCCTTAACAGCGGAGTTGTCAATTCAGCTGCACCTGGAAACAGACTTGCTCGCAAGGGTTTATCAGTAGTAACAGTTTTATAGCAGTAGCGTAGTGAAATAACGCAGGGGGTAACAGAGACAGCAGTAGTGATTTTAGTAAACAGCAGGATTAAAATACTGTAGGCACGGGGACGGATGACGGGCGTTGCATGGATGAGAGAAACTCATGTAACAATCATAGCAGGGCATTTGCAGATAATAATAAAACGGTGTCCAAGTACAAAGCAATTAATAGGCATGTGTTCCATATATAGTCGTGCGTGCTCGCAATGAGAAACTTGCACAACATCTTTTGTCCTACCAGCCGGTGGCAGCCGGGCCTCAAGGGAAACTACTGGATATTAAGGTACTCCTTTTAATAGAGTACCGGAGCAAAGCATTAACACTCCGTGAACACATGTGATCCTCACATCGCTACCATCCCCTCCGGTTGTCCCAATTCTTGTCACTTCGGGGCCATTGGTTCCGGACAGCGACATGTGTATACAACTTATAGGTAAGACCATAAACAATGAATATCTTGATGAAACAATAACATGTTCAGATCTGAGATCATGGCACTCGGGCCCTAGTGACAAGCATTAAGCATAACAAGTTGCAACAATATCATCAAAGTACCAATTACAGACACTAGGCACTATGCCCTAACAATCTTATGCTATTACATGACCAATCTCATCCAATCCCTACCATCCCCTTCGGCCTACAGCGGGGGAATTACTCACACATGGATGGGGGAAACATGGCTGGTTGATGTAGAGGCGTTGGCGGTGATGGCGGTGATGATCTCCTCCAATTCCCCGTCCCGGCGGAGTGCCAGAACGGAGACTTCTGGCTCCCGCGACGGAGTTTCGCGATGTGGCGGCGTTCTGGAGGGTTTCTGGTGACTTCGACTTCTCCTCGTGCGTTTTTAGGTCGAGGCCGATAAATAGTCCGAAGGAGGGCGTCGGAGGCCGGCCGAGGGGGCCACACCACAGGGCCGCGCGGCCCCCCCTGGGCCGCGCCGCCCTATGGTGTGGGGCCCTCGGGCCTCCACCTCAATTGTCCTTCTGGCTCCGTTAGTTTCCTGGGAAAATAGGGCCTTCTGCATAAATTCCGAGGATTTTCCCGAAAGTTGGATTTCTGCACAAAAACGAGACACCAGAGCAGTTCTGCTGAAAACAGCGTTAGTCCGTGTTAGTTGCATCCAAAATACACAAATTAGAGGCAAAACAATAGCAAAAGTGTTCGGGAAAGTAGATACGTTTTGGACGTATCAACCTACTCGAGGGCGAGTAGGAACTAAGCTTGGCGATGCTGATACGTCTCCAACGTATCTATAATTTCTTATGTTCCATGCTTGTTTTATGACAATACCTACATGTTTTGCTCGCACTTTGTAATGTTTTGATGCATTTTCCGGAACTAACCTATTGACAAGATGCCGAAGTGCCAGTTCCTGTTTTCTGCTATTTTTGGTTTCAGAAATCCTAGTAAGGAAATATTCTCGGAATTGGACGAAATCAACGCCCAGTATCTTATATTTCAAGGAAGCTTCCAGAGCACCGAAGAGGAGCTAGAGGAGAGCCAGGTGGGCCCCACACGGGGTGGCGGCGCGGCCAGAGGGGGGGGGGCGCCCCCTGGTGTGTGGAGCCCCCATGGCCCCTCCGACTCCGACTCTTCGCCTATTTAAGCCTTCCTGACCTAAAACTTCAGGACGAATAAGCCACGGTACGAGAAAAGTTCCAGAGCCGCCGCCATCGCGAAGCCAAGATTCGGAGGACATAAGTCTCTGTTCCGGCACGCCGCCGGGACGGGGAAGTGCCCCCGGAAGGCATCTCCATCGACACTACCGCCATCTTCATCACCGCTGCTGTCTCCCATGAGGAGGGAGTAGTTCTCCATCGAGGCTAAGGGCTGTACCGGTAGCTATGTGGTTAATCTCTCTCCCATGTACTTCAATACAATGATCTCATGAGCTGCCTTACATGATTGAGATCCATATGATGAGCTTTGTAATCTAGATGTCGTTATGCTATTCAAAAGGATTTTACTTATGTGATCTCCGGAGACTCCTTGTCCCTCGTGTGTAAAGGTGACAGTGTGTGCACCGTGTGGGTCTCTTAGGCTATATTTCACAGAATACTTATTCACTGGGTTATGATTTGAGTTGGATGTCTCTATGAAATTGTGGTGTGTTAGTACCTCCTATGAATGCTCACAGTGACAGCGTGGGGTGTTTATTAGTACTTGGGAATACATCTTTAAGGTTTGCCTACATGATGAATTAGTGTTCGTTATCTTGCCAGAGAGTAATTCAAAATAGCATAGTGAAGTGCTTATTTATATTCCTTTATGATTGCAATGTTGAGAGTGTCCACTAGTGAAAGTATGATCCCTAGGCCTTGTTTCTAAGCATTGAAACACCGTTTCCAACAAGTTCTACTGCATGTTTACTTGCTGCCATATTTTATTCAGATTGCTATTACCACTCATATCCATCCATACCACTTGTATTTCACTATCTCTTCGCCGAACTAGTGCACCTATACATCTGACAAGTGTATTAGGTGTGTTGGGGACACAAGAGACTTCTTGTATCGTGATTGCAGGGTTGCTTGAGAGGGATATCTTTGACCTCTTCCTCCCTGAGTTCGATAAAATCTTGGGTGATTCACTTAAGGGAAACTTGCTGCTGTTCTACAAACGTCTGCTCTTGGAGGCCCAACACTGTCTAGAGGAATAGAAGCGTGCGTAGACATCACATGTGTCGATGGTGGCCAATCAAACTGGACAGACAATGGATTTAGGGCCGATTCCTCCCTTTCCGGGGCCGGCGCCAAACATGCCATCGAAGGAAAGTTTCGCTGCGACATACTATGGGAGAACAACGGTAAGTTCTTCGCCAAACCGAATACTACGGCTTTCCTTTGCCTCCCAAGTTGCTAACATCTAGGGAACATGTGTGTATTGATGGGATGTTCCGCAAACCAGGGTGGTGGGAGGGAGGTGACACCGGTTTATCATGGTGGTCGTTCTCTAGGCAATTCTACCGGTACTACTCCCGCTTCTTCTCCCGGTGGTTCTTCCGCAGCTTCTACTGGAGCGCATCGGCCCGGGCCGGTGTTTAGCGGCGACGAGCTCCTCTAGTTGTCCCATGTATCTTATCGACACTATGGCACCATGTATGCACACTATGGCACTATGTATGCACCCTATGGCACTATGACACTATGTATGCACCCTATGGCACTATGACACTATGTATGCACTTGATGTTATGTGTATTTGCACTTCATGCCTGTGAATTTTATGTGAATTATATGTGCTTTTATATCCTGCCAAATCTGGAAAACGTGCAAAACAGCAAAAAAAGAAAAAAAATGTACCAAATGGTCGCCGCTATGCGACGGCTTTCCCCTCGGGGTAGCTTCCGTCTCGCCAGATTTGCCCAGGACGCGCCACGTGTCCGCGTATGGACCAAATGGTCGCCCATATGCCGACGGCTTTCCCCTCGGGGTAGCATCGGTCGCCCAGGGCGCGCCACGCGTCCAAAAATGGACCAAATGGCCGCCGCTACGCTGACGGCTTTCCCCTCGGGGTAGCGTCCGTCGCCCAGGGTCGCCCAGGCCGTGCCACGCGTCCTCATACGCCGACGGTGCGGCGCTCGGCGTATCAGCGCGAGGGTCGCCCAGGCCGCGCCACGCGTCCTCGTACGCCGACGGTGCGGCCCTCGGCGTATCCAGCGCCAGGGTCGCCCAGGCCGCGCCACGCGTCCCCGTACGTCGACGGTGCGGCGCTCGGCGTAGCTGTAACGGACGTCAGCTTGACGGTGCCGGTTAGCGAGCTACGCCGAGGGCCAGTACGACGACGGGTGGGGCCAGCCGTCGGCCCTCTCCGTCTACGCCGACGGGCGGCGCTACGCCGAGGGCGAGTGCGCTTTGCCGAGGCCCACCTTCCCCGAGGAGCTACGCCGAGGGCTGGAGGCCGTCGGCATCTTGCCAGATTCCTGTAGTGCCTGCAGAATAGATGGAAATTTTGTTCTCCAAACCACGATGTAGAGTGTTTTCTTTCTTTGTTAAATTTTGAGATTCCCGTGGCTCCTAGAATTGCAAAAAGGAGACCGAGTGGTATTTGTCCCAAGGTCGGCAGTGTAGCACCCCACGGCTGATGTTGGGTGCAACTCCTCTTGACCTAGCTGCCAACACATGCTCTCACACTTGGTCCAAAGGAGCTACACCATACAACGAGTTTTTACACTTACAGATGATGTTAGGCGTACGGTAGGTCTGTGACAAAGAAGCTTTCCGGTTTATTCCACCTCGAGGCTTTAGGTACATCTCGGTGTGTATCCTTTTCGAGACATGGTGCAGGTGGTTCTGAAAAGCTTAAAGCTCTAAACAAAATTGTGACACATGTCGATCAAAGCTTTCAAAAGGTGTTCAGCTCAGAGCATAATTTCATTTCGTCACCGGATCCAACGCCAGCTGGCTCGATTCACATGTATTCATCCCTGGTTATATAGGCTTATAGAACGCTTCCATTTTACACTTCAATACAACAATGAAGGTACAAAGATACAACAACTAACATGGTAGATTGGTAGCAAAACAGAAAATAATTGTCTAGAAGAAATAACCATATGAGGTTATTTGAGCCATCACTTTCCTTCCATTGATACAATTTAACTCTAAAGGAACTGCATGATAGCATCTCCGATGTATCTTTGCAACGTATTTGACACTAGTAGAAAAATGGCCTATAATCCCGGTTTAGAACCGGGATCAACCATCCGGGACTAAAGGCCCTCCCCTTTAGTCCCGGTTGTAAAACAAACTGGGACTAAAGGTCCCGCCACGTGGGCTGCTGGCGCGCGTCGAGAAAATGACCTTTAGTCCCGGTTTTTAACACCCCGGGACTAAAGGTTATTTGTTAAATTTTTTAATCCATGTTGTTATGCCCAAATTTTTTTCGCTCCTCTTTTTTTTCTGTTTTTTCAGATTTCTAGTATTTCAGTTATTTAACTAGTTTAGTCTAACTACACTTAATCTTTAACTACGCTTATAATCTCTAGTCAAATTATTTACCCGTGGTCCAACTTCCCGCTCGGTCACCCATCCTCCCACTACTCCAAATAATTATTTTAATAAACAAAACTAATGACATAATAACATGTTGTGATAATTATATTATTATTTTATTTTAAAAAAATATTAATTTTTTAATTTGTATTATAATTGTTTTTTAATATTAAATTTTTTAATAATTTTTTTGCCAAACTTTGAAAATCTAAAACAATGGCTAACTCTATGGTAATGTTTATGCATGATGAAATTATTAATTTATGCATGATGAAATTATTAATTTATAAAATCTAAAAAATCTAAACTCCAGAATTTATAGCAAAAACTAAAATCTTCCTGCTTTCATATTTTCATTTGGAATTTTGAGAATCTAAAAATTGGTTAACCGGGTAAACCCCGGTGAATTCGGATGTAACTTTTTTCCCGATGATTTTGATATATTATACGTTTTTTTCGACGTCGTATGCAAAAGTTATAGCGGTTTTACCATTTTTCAAACCTTTTTTGCAAAAAAAGTGAAAATTCAAATTTTTTAATTTTCCCTAATAGTAGGTTGCATAACATACAAGAATCTGAAAATATTTTATTTTTTGAATTTTCTATCATTTTCTTTTCTATTTTACAGTGTTAAAATAGAAAAGAAAAACCGAAAAATCCTTTAGTCCCGGTTGGTAATATGAACCGGGACTAAAGGCTTTTGCCCCAGAGACCCCCCTTTAGTCCCGGTTGGTATTACGAACCGGGACTAAAGACCCCAAACGGACCGGGACCAAAGGGTTTCCACGATGACCCGGGAACAGTATCCCTCATTGGACCCGGTTTGGTTCAAAACCGGGACTGTTGCTCCCAGGGGCTTGGGACAAAAGGCTTGTTTTCCACTAGTGTGAAGAGTCACTGACGTCAAAGAAAAAAAAACTAATCCGAGCAATGGTGCTTATGTGTTGTGCATGGCACTGTAACATATGAAGCTTTTTTTTTTAGAATTTGTAACATATGAAGCTTAACTTAATAAGAAACCCCACATGTTTTTGCACGGATTACTGGCTACATGTTGGATTTTTTTCCTGCATATTACTACATGTTAGCTTGGTTTCACTATTTTTCTTCGCTCTGAATGACATGATCAGCAAACCTCCTAATTCGTGCTCTTGCAAAGACAACTTACGTGATATTTTGTCTCTATGCAAAGATTGTTTCTGAAGCGGGAGACTTGAACTCTAACTTACCTTGGATTTAGCAGTAATTACCCACGTCTGATTGCCAATATTCTATCAAGCGAATTAAGCCCGTATCTCGTGCTAGATTAAGATTATTGGAGCTAATGTTTCAATAAAAAAATGATGGACTGATACAGAGGCCGAGTATCTCTTTTTTTTTAAAAAAAAAAAGATAAGATAATTGATAGAGCCGTGTATGAGACTGTTCGTGCCGCCCTCATGGACACAATCAATAGATATGATGACCCAACCAACATTTCAATCATTCTATGGGCGTTGAAGAAGGCACAATAGTGTGATCAGGAGAACATGCTACGAAAAGGTATCTACATTGTGCATTCATGACTTGTTGTTGCTCATTGCTTCGAGTCTGTCAAACCACATTAAGCTGACATAGGCCGATAGAGTTGGACTACAACAACAAAATGTCATGTAAATATTGTGCGAGCGAATTTAAAGCCGGTCATTGAAACATGACCATGCATTATATTTATGACCTTTTTTTCCTTCAGAAAAGCCATCTTTGTATCCAAAATTTTGCATATCTAAAGTAATTACCCACATCGAAATTGACGGTGAAGGAGCAAAAATTATATGGTGGGACACACCTATCAAGCTTGTCTCTTGGGTTAGATTAGGCTTGAGGCCTTGGTTGTGGGCTCCCATGGACATGGGCTGGTTAGGCGTTGGCTCGTGCCTATACAGTCTAGGTCAACCATTGTGCACTCTAACAAGTGGTGTCAGAGCCGTGATTGTGCACTCTAACAAGTGGTGTCAGAGCCCACGGCTAAAAAATCTGTAACATGTATAGGGTCACATGGTGTCGGGGAGCCCATGAGCGTCATCCGGGGGTCACACGTGTTGCGTGCAATGGGAAGAGTTACGTCTAATGTGTGATTGTGACAAAAAAGGACGGGACTTCAAATGTAGTATAAAATCCCTACACTCAAATGTGAGAAGGTGTTTCCCAGGACAAAATCGCCGTCCTAATCGATGCAATGGATGGCATCGATCGCATCTTCATCGTCTAGAGCTCCGCGACAAACCTAGCAAGGCAAAAGAAAATTAATATTTTTCTTTAATTTCACGAATAATACATGACTTTGAACTTAGGAAGAAATAATACTAAACCAGGGTCGCCTAACCCGGAAAGGACCTATCGGGCTGTAGTAACGCGACTAAGCATTATTCCGTGGGCTCCCACCGCCTATCGCAGAGCAGGTCGTGTTTCTCGGACCCGATTGGGCCTTGTCGGGCTAGCCCAGCCCGACGGGTGGGGGGTGGGGGTGGTCAGGCTAGGTGTGCCCAATTTGGCCGCTCGGGCTACATGTACCCGACTGTCATCAACTTATCCCCGTTCCTTTCTCCCGCAAACCCTTTCCTATCACCATTTCCCGCCATCTCATCTCGTCGTCTCTCTTCATAAATGGAACCACCGAATTGTTTTGATGTACCAATGTTTTTCTACCGCAAACTCTTTCTTGCCATGAGTGTGCCTTGCTCGGGTCAGGACTTTATGTCATCGAAGATGAAGGATATGCAAGCTTGCCCTCAGGGATAAGAGTGAATCGTTGTTGGTGCGGCAATCTTACGAAGGTGAAGGAGGCGGGGGATTTTTCAGATAAGTTTGGCATTAAGTTTTTCATGCGTCCAACTATGATCACGATGCACAGAAGTTCAGTGTCCCAAAGCCTCTAGAATCTTATAAGCATGTTGAATAGACATATAATTTGTGGCATATGTTTTTTTAATATCCTTGATTTTGTTGCAATCTCCTCCGCCATGTGCATGTGGTACTATTGGATTGACATAGAGCATCGTGAGTAGGCGGCTTAAGAGATTTAGGAAATGAATCATCGTGCATGGGCCGACTTCAAGGTGGAGGAGCATGCAGAGGAGGTTGTTGCACAGGCGAAAACAACGCGAGAGATGGCTCAAAAAAATTAAGAGGAGCAACCAACATTGGCTTGATGAGTGGGGGAAGAAACTTGAGAAACAGGAGGCAAAGTTGAAGGAGTAGGAACGGGTGCGCAAGGAGCTCCGTGAGGCGGAGAGGCTAAGAAAGAGAGAGAGGGCTCTTCAGGCAAAGGCGGCAGAAAAACTGTGACAACAAGACTGGAAAATGACCACGCTAGACTCAGGACCACTATATTTTAGGGCAGATTAGCGATGTATCTTAATTTGCGCTGTAATGTAGCGTCGTATCTTAATTTTAGTTGTAGTGTAGCGGTGTATCTTAATTTTAGTTGTATCTTATTTTCAGCTCTATTGTATCATAAGTTAATACCATAATCAAGATTGTTGAGCTCCTGCCTGTTTTATCCAACCATAATTCGTCCTGCCAAATTCTTTCCTCCAAAATTTTCCGCCAAAATGTTCTCACCCATGAGTTCCCGCCATTTCTCCTGCGCTCCTTCTACAAAACCTCAAATCGTTTTCGTTCTAGCCCAGTGTATTCTCTCGAAGATGATTCCGTCTAATTATAGTTCCAACCAATGAATTGCTGGACCTATTTCTCTGCCTGCTTTAGTTATGAGTGAAAAATGTAGATTTTGAAGAACTCCCCAGTAGTGTCACGCACCTCACTGCGGTGGATAATACATTTTCTAGGTACATATGGGTCCACCCTCCTCAACTGATGCTTGATCGAACACCCGAGAAAATACGACAAGAACTTCTCAGGTTTCAAGCAAGACTTCACAAGCAAACACCCAAGAATGATAACGAAAGGGAGGAGCTTGAAAAGTGGCCTTTCTTGTGGGCCGAGTCGAGCAAGGATGAAGATGATCTATTCATGCCAAGCAGCAATGGCAGAAGTGTTGCTTCGTCAATGGCAAGAGCGCTGCCTCGTCGAAGGGCAAAAATGGTGCATCGTCGAAGGGCAAGAGTGCTACCTCGTCGAAGGGAAAGAGTGTTGCCTTTTCGAAGGGCAAGAGTGCTGCATCGAAAAAAATCAACGACGATGACGCCTTCACAGGGCCGGCCCTGACCCATGGCCACCATGGGCAACCGCCTGGGGCCCAGGCCAGAGGGGGGGCCCAAGATGGCATCTTCTTTTTTATTATGGGCAGAAAAAAAATGTGGCAAATGCTTAATGAACAGGCTTACTGAAAGAACTTCAACGATCAGGGCCTTTCCGGTCCATCGGGAGAAACGAGCGATTTACTGTAAGTCCATGACTTAATCCGTTGTCCATTCCTTCATCTAATCCATAGTTTAATCCATCAACTAGGGTTACAATTTCATGTGAATTCCTTCACCATTAGCCACGGCTCGGCTCGGGAGCCGAAAGGAAATTGTTGTGCTGGTGCTTGGGCCGGCCGTGCTGCTCCATTGTTTGCTGCTGCCCTCAAACAATACTCCAGTAGCGTTCTAGATTAAGGAGAGTTGTGGAAAGAATTTGGGTCAGAGAAGAGGACTTGAACTTGGATTGTTTCTCCCACATGGTTGTCTGACACATAGACGCTATGCATATCAGTTTTTTTAAGGGTGGCTGATGTGTATTAGTTCCTACAAGCCATATTTTGTCAATCAAATTTCTCAATTTCCACCTTTAAGGAATATATGCTAGAGTATATATTTGGCGAAGATTCCTAATAAAGGAAACAAGAGTGTGAATCTTGATAATTGATCGCATAATAGTAATTGTGTCGCCACGCCACCACATTTTCATATAACTAAAACATCATCGTTGACAATGTTACCTGGCACGAACGAGGTTGCACAGTAGGTCTCCATTGCACAGTAGGTCTCCATGACAATGGACTATTTGCACGAGATCACTATCAACCACACAATTGAAGTGTCACTCACTATTGCGCATGAGTTCATCGCCGATAATATTGTGTATGTTGCAATGTACGGGTATTATGATAGTGTTTATATACCTAGTTATACGAATATATATTTAGGTGTTAAGGGGCCCTTTTGTCGACGTCGCCCCAGGGCCCCGAAAAATATAGAGCCGGCCCTGCGCCTTCATGTACTCTTGCTAGCCATTAATTCAAGTTGTAATGTTGCTTGTACCAATATATCTTATGCATGCATCACCACTAATCGGGGCAGCCCTCCCCAACCGTGCACCTTAGGATGCTTTGGCCCAACTAGCCTGTCGACTGGCAGACCGACCCAGATTTCGCCTCTTTTCGAGAAAGCGTGGCCCGACTGACGCCTTCCGAGAAAAGCCGCGCCCTACCGTTGCTATCAACCGATGAAGGGTCCACGAGACCAGATTTTTGGGTTACTAGTTCCCGAGAAGTCCTTTTTGAGTTAGGCATCTCGACCGGATTTTTGGGTTACTAGTTCTCGAGAAGCCCTTTTCGGGTTAGGCGGCTCCGATACAGTACTATTTCTGCCAAAGGTCAAAATCAATTATTATTCGTGGAATTAAAGAAAGAATTATTTAAAAAAATTGACCTACCTAGTGCCATGCTAGAAGCATCGCACGAACAATGCGACACGACAGGTCCACAATCCCATTCTAGCGAGATTTGAAACTGACAAGTTCGATACGTGACCCGGCTCGCTCTGCTCCCGCCTCTTTCCCTGCATCGATCCGCAGTCGGCACTCGGCCCGTGTGTCCAGTGCGCTGCCGCAGCATTGGTGCAGCTGAGTGCCGAGTGGTCAGGTCAGGGCACCTTGGTCGACATCCATTGGCACCACCAAAAACTCACAAAGTGACCAACTTTTCCATGATTGTCTTATGCATCACGCGCGGTACGCAGGGGCGGACGCACGTTGTCCCTTCCGGTAGCACAGGACACCGGGTAAAATTTCACTTTGCCTTGTACCTGTATAATAGTATAGAGCGTGACACCCCATTTTGTAGAGGGACACCGGAAGAAGCAGCATCGTAGCTACCCAGCCCACAAACGAGGAGTGGCGGCCCAAATACGTCCAGGCGGCAAGCAAGCGAACCGCACCTCATCGATCCATCCATCCCCAAAACGTACGACCACACCTCTTCATCTACTAGCAGAACTTACGCCGCACTTCCGTCCGTCAGTTTGCCGCCGTCGCCGATCACCAGATTGCATCAAGTCAGCGATTCAGCCGACAGAAAAAAGGTACGATGTAGCAGTCCTTCAATACGCAGCCTCTATTGAAATTCTAAATTCGCTCCTTATATTGTGGCCTAGGGTTTGAAACTATTGGGAATTGGACTATTTTGGAATAATTATTCTTGCTATAAGATCGCACCATTTGTGAGAGATACACATTGATTTTCAATTGCTCATCTCATCTACGGCCGGACGCGCACGCACCAAGCAGTCAGATAGAAATACAATGTCAAGTAAGTTAATCTATCTACCGTACAAACCAAGTAGCCTGCTGTTGATGTCAGCGATCTTTTTCAGAACTTGGACTGCATATCTTTATTTGTGCAAATTTAGATTATCGAAATTAATTCTGGTATAAAAATTGACATGCAGGCGAAGCTCAATTTATGGCAAAGTTTGTCAAGAAAAGGAAGATCTCAGTACAAGATGAAATAGCTGGCCCGTCACAGGAACAGAATGATGCCCCAGTTCCGTTATCGCCACATGTACAAATCTCTTCTCGGGGTATAGGGAATTCATCTCAGGATCGAGAAGAAATCAATTGGAAAGAAGAAATTGAATTTGATCCAGGCAAAAGAAGATGCATAGATGAGTACCCTCCTAATCTGAAGGATTTGGTAAGAAGAAAGTATTTGGCCAATGGGCCTTGTCAACCTCGTACTTGTGATTTTCGAGCTACAGAAATTTGTGGTAAAGATAGGAGGTTTGTTTCATAATGGTTTGATGAGTTTGAGAGTTGGCTCGAGTACAGCGAGTCTAAAGATAAAGCATATTGTTTTTGTTGCTTCTTATTTAGACCGCGGAAGAAGAAAGAAGCTGGGTATGTTGAATTTGTTAAAGATGGTTGGTCAAGTTGGAACAAGAAATATAGATTGAAGGAGCATGTAGGAGATATCAACAGTGTTCACAACCAAGCAGCAACAGCATTCACACTATAAGACTCTAAAGAGTTTGATTGATTTGTTCCCTACAGTTGTCAAAGTGCTAGAATATGTGGAAGAAGAAGACAGAGATGGCACAAACAGAAGGCAAGCATGTGGTCTTCTTGTTTATTTCCAGTCATTTGATTTTGTCTTCTACTTACAGCTTATGTCCACCATACTGATAATTACAAACACATTATCATTGGCTCTGCAACGGAAGGATCAGGACAATGTAAATGCCATTGGTTGTGTTACTTCAACCAAAAACACCTAGACTGAGCTACGGATGAATGGGTGGGAATCTGTCCTAGCCTCCTAGGTGAAGCATATTCATTTTGTGACAAACATTCCCTTTCCAAGTTAGAAATGGAAGATCCATATGTGAATCCTAAGAAGCCACGTCAAAAAACAGGTATTACCAACAAGCATCATTATCAAGTGGATTGTTTCAATGCCGTGATTGATTGGTTGCTTCAAGAGCTTGATACTCGCTTCAGTGAGAAAAATTCGAAGATCATTATCTGCTCGGTCGCTTTGAGCCCAAAGAATCATTTCGTGATTTCAATTCGGAGAATTTGATGAGTCTCGCTAAACTATATCCAAAAGACTTTGATGATGCAGAACTAAGGGACCTTAGACACCACCTATTTCTTTATATAAATGATGTCCGAGCAGATGACCAATTCTCTGGTATAAAAAATATATGTGATCTCTCTCAAAAAATGGTGGAGACAAGGAAACATATTTGCTATCCTTTGGTATATCGACTATTAAAGCTAGCGCTAGTCTTGCCAGTTGCCACTGCTACAGTTGAGAGATGTTTTTCAACAATGAGAATTGTGAAAACTTATTTGCGCAACCGCCTTAGTGACGATGCCTTGAAATACAATCTCATTTGTTATGTGGAGAAGGAAGAAATGAGGAAGGTTACCAATGATGTGATAATTGAGCGCTTTGAGGCCATGGATGAACGTAGGAAACCATTTTAAAGGTAATGGTCTTAACTTACTAATTTAGTTTTAGTACACAATTTATTAAATATATTTCTAAGTATTTTTTCTCTTTGCTTTGTAGGCAATTGATATCTAGTGTGCATCTTTCCGCTTCCATTTGTAATCTTTTATAGTTTGTAATCTTTGGTACCTTATTACTCACTCTTCCTATGATCAACTATTATTTCAACTGGGCATCCCACATCCGATTTCATGTAAGCATTTTCACTTGCATCTCAGTCTATTTATATTAAATTGCTGTGTTAGTAGACTTCATAGTATTAATTGATATAATGTTGGAGATGGGATACCCGGTCACTTTTTTCCTGGGTCCGCCCCTGGCGGTACGATTCATCCACGGAGATATATGCAGCGAAGTGAAGTGACGCCTGACGCGTTAACTGTAAGCGCGGCAGTTGATTCCGACCAAGACATGGCCTGGTTGACTCCAGTGCGCGTCAGCCATATTGGCACTACGCCAGCGTCTACAATTCACGCGTACTCGTATAGTTGTACTGACCTGCTGGAGATTTTTTTACCTTCCAATAGAGAACCCCAGAAAAGTTGAACCCTTAAAACTCGTGGTAAATTTAGGCAAAACGTAGAACATGCAGCAAGTATTTAGGGCCGGAGAGAGTACTAGTTCTAACGTAAATCATACAACTGGTCAGTCATGTTACTCATGTACTTGTGTCATCTTTATTGACTCTCTTTTTTTCAATCGGGTTGACACAACATAATTTTTGTTTTCTTTAATTGCATGGTGTAAATGTAGCGACCCCATATAGGTTGTGTGTGGCGGATACGTGGTGCTACTACACAACATTTTCTGAAAAATAATATATTTTGACCCGTACGAGGGCGACAATGAAACGGCAACTAGATATATATAAGCATTTTCAAGAAAAGCTAAAACATCTTGTAATGGCGAACGCAGGGAGTACTACTGTTGTAAACATATAGCTCACTTGATTCTTTTTAGGTTGCTCACTACATATGCCACGTGGTAAACATACAACTCAGTAGTCATGTCACATTTGTGATGCGGAGTAAAAAAATGCCATTCGTGTCGACACAACATAATTTCCTCTTTTTCTGCATGGTGTAAACGTAGGGATCCCGCGTGGTGGATACGTGGTGCTATGTAATATTTCCTCGTATAATATACAACGGTGTGCTTGGTGTATGTATTTTGCGAAACTAATCTTTAATTGCCGACGTAAGGCCATGGAGGCTACCGTCGCCCATCCTGGATGCCACACGCAGATCCTCCCATAACGCAACCCTAGCCACACCATGAGACGATCGCCACGACCACCCACCTAGGCAGCCTTTTGGCGCCGGGCCTGCCGCCATCGTGGTCAGCGCCGACGGTAGCGGCGGAAGGAGAAGATGAGGAAGAGGAGTGTCGGTGGCGCGGTGGTTGGACCCCCTGGTGGTGCCCTTGGGGGTGCTTGGGGGGATGCGATGGATGCCTCTTGGGGTCTACTCTATCAGTGTTTTCTCCAAACATTCTAGATGGCCCAGATCCCATTCCACCATGCAAAACCACGCATCTAGTTTCTCCATAGTTCATGCCTTTTATTTTTATTTTTAACACGAGGCAAAAACTTTGCCCCATCCATTAATTAAGTAGAAGATGTTTTTTTAGAAAAAAATCGGACGAAAATCTACAACAAACAGCCAAGTCCACACCCACAAGTCCACAACCACCCACATGCCACCATGAGGGGCACATCCAGCCACCCTAGCTACCCTCGGAAGCAGAAAAGCGAAGCTCAAGCAGGCCTATGCTAAACAGATGGCTCCTCGGGAAGAGGCCAACAACTCCGAAACTGAAGACGAGCCCTAGAAAGGAGATGCGCCGAATAGGACCTTCACCGCCGGACGGCCCCTCGAGGTCATCACTCATCGTACACCGCCTAAGGCACCTTTCACTTCACACCAAGAGAAGACCAACACGCGATGCCTATCGCTTGTTACTCCACGTGTATTTGCTGAATGTAATAAAGAATAATACCATTTGTGTCAACACAGGAGAATTTCCTCCCTTTTCTGCATGGTGTAACGTATGCATCCCGTACAAGTGCTGCGTGGCGGGCACGTGGCGCTACACCACATTTTCTCGTGTAATACAGCGGCCGTGTCTGGTCTACATACTTTGCCAAACAAATCCTAAATTTGACACACATCAACGTACTCCAAAAAAACAATTAGTATTGAGGTAGCCTGCCTGCCGTCTAGCACGGTCAAAGTTTTGCTCTTCCATGAGACGGGAATATATGGGAATATGGGATAGGATGGATGGACGATGAATGCACGGAACCGCGTCACGTCCTGATCCTTTTGCGACTTCTTTCGGCGATGACACGCAGATAGATATGTGAGAGTGACCTCGGAGAATATATGATACTCCTGCTACGACTGAAAGGAAAAGGATAAGGATTTCCAGATGATGAAGATGAGAGGAAACTGAACTACAGCACGGTCAACTTCCCAACCGAGAGATGAAAAAAATGGTTTCTTTCGTCGCTGCCCAAACTCCAAACGTGGCAGCACTTGTTGACTGGGCCGTCAGATGGCGCAGCACGAGATGTAATACGGGTATGGCCCAGCCATTTAAATGGGCCTATGGATCGGAACCTTTGAGGCATTACAGTTACGGGCCGCCTAGGGGCCCAACCAGCCCTGCGTTACGCGCCACGTGTCAGCAGGTCCCACGCGGGCGGCTGCATGCAGAACGGGGACGAAGCGCGACGCGACGGGCCCCCACCACAACCGGGCGATCGGCCAGCGCACGTACGGTTGCCTCTCCGCCCTCGGCGACAACTCCGCCAACGCCTCCCGCGCTGCCGTCCCCAAGGGGCACCGGCCGGCCGGCGACTCACCGCCGTCGCCGTACGTCATCTCCTCCTCGTCCCCGCCATCGACGCGGCGCCAAGGTTCGTACGTACATGCACGACCCTGACCGATCGAATCCACCGATCCGGCTGTAACACCATTTCTTGGGGCTCGCCGGCTCCGGCGCATCCATGAAAGCCGATCGTCCCCTTAAGCGTCCGCTGTGAGCGTTCGATCTGGGGACATTTTGTATTCGATCGACTGCCTTGAATTTAGGAGTGGCTTTTCTGAATGGTGTCTAGCACGTATGATTTTCGTTTGTCAAGACATTCACATTTTGGTTTCAGAAGAAAAAGACATTCATATTTGGTAGGGATTGATCGGACAGAGATCAATGCGATTTTTTAAGTTGCCAAGAAAAGCGATGCCAACGTGCGAAATCGCGTGAAATGCAGTCGGTTAAGTTAGCGCATTATGGATCTTTTTACACGTCTCAATGTTAATTTTTGCGCGCAGCCCGTTCATGGGTAGATGGTCGTCAGGCAGAGATCGAACAAGATCGGGTAGCGGCGGGGGATGGAATTAGCTGCCCTTCTGACGTCGGCGGGGATAAACATCTCCCTCTGCATCCTCTTCCTCAGCCTCTACTCCATCCTCCGCAAGCAGCCGCACAACTTCGGCGTCTACTTCGGCCGGCGCCTCGCCGAGGCCAAGTTCCGGGACCAGGTCGACTACTTCTCCTTCGAGAGGCTCCTTCCCACTGCCGGCTGGATCGTCAAGGCCTACTGGTGCACCGAGGAGGAGATCCGACGCGTCGCGGGGCTCGACTCCGTCGTCTTCCTAAGGCTCTTCATCTTCAGGTTTTCACCAATTCTTCTTAATTTCATCGTCATATATTTTTACACATTTCGCTTGATTTCTGCGTGCTGACAACAACTCTTCTGCTGCTTGCGTGTATATATGTGCAGCATACGCATCTTCTCCATCACGACTTTTATCTGTGTGTTCATTGTGCTCCCTGTAAATTACCATGGCCAAGAAATGTCCCACACGCATATTCCAGAGGAGTCGCTCAATGTCTACACCATTGCAAACCTCAAGGAAGGATCACCAAAGTAAGCTCACCTTCGTGTTGCCATATCTACTGCAACTAACATGATAACATCCCGTTACTTTACTTCTCTCTTTTATTTCACTAGATTCAGGGTCTTCGGTTACTCAATTCTTACATTATCATCACTAACATATTGCTTCTTTCGTGCAGGCTCTGGGTGCATTGCGTTGCTTTATATATCATAACAATCGCGGCTTGTATTCTTCTTTATCAAGTATATATAAGACCCGTTCACAATGTTCATGCTACCAAAAAATTCTTGCCCACAAGTTCCACCAGGTTAAAACCAGCTACTTGTTGCAGCTGATTATGAATGTTTATGTTGCAGGAGTACAAGTATCTTTCAAGGAAAAGATTAGCCCATATTACAGGATCAACGCCAAACCCGGGTCATTTTGCGGTGCTTGTTCGTTCCATTCCCAAGTCAGGCAACGAGCTTCTTGATGACACCATCAGAAATTTCTTTGTTAACTATCATGGAGCTAGCTACTTGTCACATCAAATGATCTATCGGAAAGGGAAGTTGCAGAAGTTTGTGGTAAGAATTCTATGCGGCAGCGGTAGACATGCTTTTTCACATATTGCTGGGGAGTGAATAGCATAAAACCACCACTTTGATGGTGAAATTTACCGAACACCACTACTTTACGTTTGCGGGACAAAAAACCACCACATTTTGCTCAGTTTTTTGCGAAATGGGCTAAACCCGAATTGAACATGAATTGACAGGGATTATGACATGTGGGGTCTGCTGTAAATACCGGGTCCCACATGTCAGCTCAATTAAAAAAATCTTAAAATCCTAAAAAAACAAATGTGAGAGATGGAAGGCCCCTGCCGCCCATCTCCGGCGAGGCTCCGGCGACGCGCGAGCGGAGCAGGGCCGGCGGCGCGCGGAACAGGGCCGGCGGCGCGAGCGAAGCAGGGCTGGCGGCGCGCGGAGCAGGGCCGACGGCGCGAGCGGGGCAGGGGCTGGCGGCGCGCGAGCAGGGCCGACGGCGCGAGCGGGGCAGGGGCTGGCGGCGCGAGCGGAGCAGGGGCCGGCTGCGCGAGCGGAGCAGGGCCGGCGGCGCAAGCGGAGCAGGGGCCGGTGGCGCGCGGCTGCGGACGAGCCCTGGCCGTCCCCGTCCCCTCCCCAGCCCCGTCGGCGAGCACGGGCGCGCGGCAGCGGCGCTTGTGGATGCGGCGGCGGCGCACTGGGATGTGGCGCGGGCGCTGCAGGGGCGGCGGCGCGGGCTGGGCATGGCGGCGCGGGTGTTGCGGCCGGAGCTTGCGCCGGAGGCTGAGGGCGGCGGCGCCTGGTCACGGGAGAGCCTCCCCATTTTATGATTTTTGGGTTTTTTATTTATTTCTTAAACTGTCCATGTCATCACTTACAGCGGGCCCTAGTTGTCATATTTCCTGTCAATTCGTGTTCAATCCAGGTTTAGCGCATTCCGCAAAAAACTGAGCAAAATATGGTGGTTTTTGTCCCGCAAACGTAAAGTGGTGGTGTTCGGTAAATTTCACCATCAAAGTGGTGGTTTTATGCTATTCACTCATTGCTGGGACTCAAATTATGTACTGTCACTTGCCGTTGTATACACAACTTTTGTTCATGTACTTCATATTCAGATTGACATCAAATAGGTCCATGTATATGCCCATTGTGTATTTTCTACTGAGATAATTTTCTCAAGACTCGCTTAATTTTCGCAGGATAATGCAGAGAGAGCATACAGGAAATTTGTAAGAGTAAAACTTTCGGTATTTGACCAGAACGTGCGGTCAAGCTTGAACAGATGTGGTCTCTGCGGAGTACGTGCTTCCTCGTTTCAGCTTTACCGCAATAAGTTCGTCGATGCCAAGAAGTCAGACCTCACTGATCCAGAAGTAGTCGAAGCTCAAAAGGTGATCATTCCCATGATGCCATTGTCACTTGATCTCAAAACAACATATATATTGTCGCACCATATATGATAATTCTGATTTCTGCCGAACAGGACTGTCCAGGTGCTATAGTGTTCTTCAAGACTCGCTACGCGGCAATTGTCGCTTCACAAGTTCTCCAATCTTCGAATCCTATGCTATGGGTGACCAATGCGGCCCCGGAGCCACGAGACGTGTACTGGTCGAACCTCTGGATCCCCTATAGGCAGATCTGGCTCCGGAAAATAGCGACACTCTCAGGTAGTGTCTTTTTCATGTTTGTCTTCATCGTCCCCGTCGCATTTGTTCAGAGCATGATGCAGCTGGATCAGCTTAAGAGGATGTTCCCACACCTGAAAGGTACACTGAAGACGTAAGTTGAGAAGCTCTCTGTTAATTTAGGTTTCAGGTTTGCAGATGAGCTTCGTTTTCCTTCACTGATCACCTTCTTGTCCAGGTCTTTTTGCGTCAGAGTCATAACGGGATACCTCCCTAGCGTTGTTCTGTTGCTGTCCCTGTACACCGTTCCTCCCCTGATGATGCGCTTCTCGTCGATCGAGGGTTCGATTTCTCGCAGCGGAAGGAAAACCAGTGCGTGCACCAAGATCTTGTTCTTCAACATCTGGAATGTGTTCTTTGTGAATGTGCTGTCAGGATCTGTGCTCAATCAGCTAAATGTCTTAACAAGACCCAAGGACATGCCATCTATGCTAGCTGAGCTGGTGCCGAAACAGGTGACCATGTTGATTCCTTAGTGCAGGATCGTCTGATGATAAAAACATGATTAACTGATTGTGTTGTGCTTTCGGCAGGCAACATTTTTTATCACATACGTCCTCACATCAGGCTGGGCGAGTCTCTGCTCCGAGATACTGCAAGTGTACAACCTAGTGTACAACTTCTTCAGGAGATGCATATTTGGTTACCTGGACGAGCCGGGATACGTTTACTCTTTTCCTTACCATACCGAAGTCCCAAAAGTCCTCTTGTTCAACCTGCTTGGCTTCACGTTTTCGATCATGGCGCCTCTCATACTGCCTTTCTTGCTCGTCTACTTTTGCCTTGGCTACCTGGTTTACCGCAATCAGGTGAGCATGCAAATCGTCCTTAATTGGTTATGTTTAGCTTATGATCTACGAAGATAGCATCCAAACTTTTGAATATATTTCTGCAGATTCTGAACGTGTACTACCCAAAGTACGAGATGGGAGGGAAGCTGTGGCCTATCATGCACAACACCATGGTGTTCTCCCTGGTGCTGACGCAGATCATAGCGCTGGGCGTGTTCACCATCAAGAATTCCCCGGTGGCCACGGGGTTCACCATCCTCCTCCTCATCGGCACCATCCTCTTCAACGAGTACTGCAGGCAGCGCTTCGCCCGCATATTCAACTCCTTCTCCGCCCAGGTCATCTATCAGCATAGGATGTGTCATTCCGTCGCCCATCGGCGTCTTTTCCTTTTGGAATACTATAAAAACAAATCTGTCTCTGAAGCCTGAAAATGTTGGCTTTGCAGGACCTTATAGAGTTGGACAGAGAAGATGAGCAGTCCGGGAGGATGCGAGAGATCCACGAGCACCTCCTGGACGCCTACTGCCAGTCTCCCCCGGGCAGCGGAGGCGGCGACGACGAGGTCCCGATCGAGATGATCCTGGAGGACCCCGCTCAGGAGGCGTCCAACTCCAGCCAGGAGCTCTGCGACACGGTGCAGGAGGTGGCTGGGTCCATACAGGATCACATCGAGGAGAAGTGAAAGCCAAGCCACACGATAGAACCTCTGCTGATGCATCATGCATGTGTGCTATATCCTGCTAGTTTTGGGCGTGCGTCGCCTCCGAATATGTAGCTACGACCGATGATTTGACTTAATTTATACCTGTATAGGTGTGGGTTAGCCCGAGTAGATGATGATGATTAAGATGGGGACGGCCTGTTCGCCATGTTGTAGGTACATGATTTTTTCGGGTTCTGAGGGAGCCAACTGTGCAGATTAGAAATGGCTTAAGTTTTCACGTTTTACGTTGTTGGCATCATATCACAGATGATGGTAACCTGACACATTTGAAGCGCCATGTAACGGGCTAGTCGATCAAATGTTTACCCTTTAGTGAGAATTGCTTGCTTTTTTTTCCACGTAAAACGGATCTTTATTAAGAATGTTTACTTTCTTGATACTACTACAAGGAAAAGATTAATTCACGCACATCACTACTAATACTCAACTGTGTTTGGCTAATCCCTCCACACGTAGCCTTAGAGCATCTCCAATCGCATCTCTCAAATGAGGTCCGGTCCAAGCCCTCAATGGTGCTGCCTTTGAGGCTTGCCGTTCCCACTCGCGTCTTCCATATGCGTCATCAAACAGATTTTTTTATTATTTTTGCAATTTCTAGGTTTTAAACACACAAATACAAAAATAAATATGTTCTACGATATTGTTTGTAAATGAAAAATAACATACATAAAATAATTATTTGAAGTTCAACTTGATCAACCCGCTGACACAGTTGATGACTCTCGTTTGAGCCTCCACAAATGCTCTATCATATTATCTTGCAGTTGTTGATAAGTATTTATTTCACGGATTTCGACATGCATGACAAGACAATCAGCAAAATCCGTTGGCACATGGTGTTCAACATCTGCAAGATGACCCTGACACGCATAGGGACCAACATGGACATTCGCTCGAGTCTTACGGTCACACTCGATGATCATGGTGTGCACGATCACACAAGCATGTATCATCTCCCACATTTGATCATTAAGACCAGGTAAGAGCAGGATACCAAACAATATGAAATCGAGATTGGAGCACACCAAATGCCCGCACACCAAAAAGATGCATGCCCTTATAGATTGATGAGAAACCAGGAATGCCAATGGCGTTGTGCTTCAACACGAAGTACTTTTAGTACTCTCTGACGCCATGAATAATAAACATGAACACGGCAAGGCTCATACTATATCGCCTCCAGAAATTTTCGGCTTGTGTTGCATCAACGAAAAAGTAGCCGGTGTAGAACATGGTATGACCCTCCATCCTATGTCGGGGCTTCGATTTGTTTCTTCCAAGCTTTGAACCTCCACGTTGAGGCCCCTTATTCTGCTCAGTGGCATGCATCTTTTTGAAGAAAAGTGAAAATCGACAAGTTCTCCTGAACATCGGCGTCGAAGGTGTCCTCCTCCTCCACCAGTTGATGGATCATCATCTCGTCGTTGATGTCCATGTCTAGGATTTAAAATAAATTGTTAATGAAACCAACGGCGGTGAGAGAGAAAAGAACCACGAGCGGAGGCGCCTGCCAATCAAATGGTTGAACACCTTACGTGAGTGGTGGGTGCACGGAGTAGCCGCTGAGTTCGGGGCTGAGTCGGCGAGCAGCTGGCGGCGAAATGGACAGCTGGGTAAGAGGAACGCATTGTGGAAGCAGGCTCAGGCGAACTACCTCGTTGAAATGGCCGATGAAATGGACAACGATGATAGGGCGGGAGGGTAGGCGTGTCGTGAAAGAGAAGGGACCGGAGGCGCATCGCGAAAGAGAGGTGAGAGGGGAGGTACATGCGAATTATGTCGGCCGGGAGGCAGATGGTATCTTTTACCTACATGACAAGGGGTGTGTCTTCCATCTGGCACGCCCACAAGGAGCCATGTGTAGCGAGCCATGTGTAGCGGGAATGATCTCGGGGCGTCGGACACCGTATTGGGTCACGCGGACTGAAAAAACCTTTAGAACGCGCTGCTGGGTGCGGCTTTCTGCACTCCCCAAATCCCTTTGGAAACTGTTTAGCATATCGTATTTCTAAAAAAAGGCATCATTTGTAATGTATTTCTAAAAAAATCATCGAGTCTCTCTTCAAAACCTAGTGTATTTTTTCCTATAAACAAGTGCTATGTGGCTCTTTTGAGAGAGTAAGAGAGCAAAAACATCCACACACACACACACACACACACACACACAAGCAAGAGAGAACACGAGAATAATTGTTGATGTGGCCTTCACATCAGTGATTAGGCTTGTTGTTGTTTCTGAAGAGGCTTTTGACCTATGTCACATTGTTTGACGCTCATAATTTTGCAACGGTTGGTTATAAACAGCTGTTGCATATGTGTGACTGGTGGCCGAGGCCATTTTTGGCACGCACATGGGCGGGCGTACTTTTTTACCATGGGGTTTCTCGCTGCCATTGTTGGTGAATACATTTTACACTTAAAGGCGTGCACATAGATAAACACCAGATCTAAAATTCCTTGTTACCATGCTTATTTTAGATTAACACTGCCATACAGCTAAAAGGAATATTCTCATATTGAACAATAGTCCAATATAAGATGATGGATGGCTAGATGGCCAAAAACTTGTGAGTTAATGAGTTTCTCGGTTCTTACTAAGGGTTGTGGTTGCTGTAAATTTAGGCTACTATCTTGCTCTACTTTGCTATGGTTCTGAACAAAAATTCTTAAACCTTCCATCACTTTGGATAAAGATAGAGGGGCATGCTTCTTAATTATATTTTAGAACCATGTTAACTAATTATAGTCTAAGATTAAGGAGAATGTGGAAATTTATGAGTCATTGAAAAGAGACAGCTTCCTCGTTACTAACCAAATTTTGACCGATGTAATTATTTTTATTAACCTCTTTAAGTGAAATATTTGGCACATATGTAAGAAAAAAAGTAGAAGATCCACCAACAAAGCCAATGGAGTGAATTGACTGTAAGTAATGAAAGGGAAAAATGATCCAAGGCCGATGTCACAAGTCTTGAGTGAAGTGACTTAAGCAATGAAAGGGAAAAATGATGAGTAATGTATGTGGTTGAATATAATCTAGAAAATAAATTAAGGAAGTAAATAACATAAACAGTAAACGGTTATGAGAGTTATTTGGAGTTCCTGCGGATAAGAAGTTAGGCACGAAGAGGTTCAGTTGATGGTGATAGTAAATGTGCCAAATGGAATAAATAGGATAAGTGTACTATGACATTATAATATTATGATATGAATAGGCAAAGAAACCATAAATAGTCAAGACTCCTCTTGGTAGATTATGAGATTTTTTATCCTTTTTTTGTAAAATGCACGTTTGAATCCAAGGACAAATATTTTGTTCTCTTTAGATGAGCATGGCAAAAAAGATCTTCCATATCCTCCTCCACGTGCCCATATTAACAATAGATGTCCTCCATTTTCAACAATAGATGTTCCTTGTCCCTTTGTCATTCATTTGATACATGCAAATATGGGTGTATGTTCATTGATATCATACTTCCGCTCACAATATCAATACAATTTATACTCTAGATCACCTCGTAAGAGGCCTATATATAGCTCACAAGTTTTCAAGCTACTTAATCTAGAAATGTAGAGCCATACTCCTTGAAGGTGAGTAGGGAGAAGTAACAAATAGTCTAAGAGTAGTAAGGAAATCATGAGATGGATGTATGTTCATATAGAACTAGAGGTGGAAATTTTTCTTAGTGTTCCCCTATGCCTCCCATTCTTACTGCTCTTAGGTTCTGCTTCCTCTCCCTTTTACATGTTACAGTTCTGAAATCTTAAGAAAATTGTCATTTATATTTATGCACCTATAGGAATGAAACCTTGAGAGTGAGTTGGGAAAAGGAAGCCATGAGTATCTCAGAGCACTGGGTGTGGGAACATAGAGGAAATCCTAGACTTCTTCGCCTCTAAATTTGGGGGCCAAGATTGTTTTGATTTTTCCCGATGCCTCCCATGCCTATTGTTCTTAGGTGTTCCTTCCTTTTCCTATTAGCTTGCGCTATTATCTCAACAAATGTTACGTATAGGTTTTGATGGTGAGGCTGTGAAAGCAACTTGGCAAGAGGGAGAAAATGAGTATCTAAGAGCATTGGAAATAGGGTGATGGAGGAAGGCATAAAACTAGTGTTTCCCTCTATGATTAAGGTTTAACATTTGTATAGGATTTTTCCGATGCCTCCCATGCCTATTGTTATTAGGTTATCCTTCCGCATACTTATGATTTGCAAAATTGTTCTCAACGAGTGGACATTATTATTCCCACAGAGCGAGCGCAGCAGGTATGTGGAACGTGTTGCATAGGTGTTCTTTTATCATTGTGCATGTGTTTCGCTCAACTGTAGATTGCGCCCCTTTTACTTGCTTCGGGAAAAAAAACATTTCGGAACTCGGAAAATGGAAAACGGTTTTTCTTTGGTCATGATGGGAAACTGCGCATGCGACATTGCTTACCATCCCGGATCACATGCATATGTGAAATATGGGCTCGTTTTGGAAAACTATGCAATTCATTGTTCATAACCTAGCCTGTTTGACCTACAAGCCATAGAACTCTATACGTGGTAGTTCTTATCGTGACTATTATTTTTGGGTTCTCCAGCTGCCTCCCATGTATTCAGTTTCAACTCTTGGTTTTTGTCTCATCTGTTGTAGTTATATTGCTTTCTTCCTTTCGCCATTTATTTCGATAGCTTTGGATTTTTTTTTCAGTTTTGGTTGGGCCTTTTTGCTTACTTAGCGTCATCTACAATCCTTGTAACACAAAACAACACTATACTTGGGTGCATGTTCAAGAAAAAATATATCTTCATGATTACATGGTTGCATACATTGCTTGGCCTAAGAGTTACTCATATGGAATAGATACCTCGGTGCACGTTGCAAATTTCCCATCGAATTGATCATATTATATCATACCAATAATCTCACTATGATGATTTTGCATAATTTAATCTAAGCGATGAACATGATAAACTACAATCTAGTGACTTTTGCAATAAAAAATCGCATGCTTACAAGGAAGTTATCGCGGAAACTAGGAATCACATATTGTAATTTCTAAAGACAACGAGGAAGAGATGAAGAAGGGCACATGGAACTCAAAGTATAGGGTTAGCTTGAAACCTCCTCTAGCCCTTAAGACCATAGGCAACGGCGGAGCCTTTGCCCATATATAGTGCATGCATCCCCTTCACGCACTCACTTATCGACTCGTAAATCACCGCAGTCAACCAAACATTTGTCCCGCCATTGGCGTAGAGTGATGCCCCTCACACACGGAATAGGTGACTAGTGAGATACGATTAGGAGGATAATGACTCCAAGTCACCACTGGTGCTGATCCATGGAAGAGGACGGAGCGTGGCAAGATGATAGGTGACTAGCGAATAGAGCATGCCACACCCAACTAGTTCTTGAAATCTAGAATTTCTTTGACATCATTGGGCTTTGCCCAATTATCTTAATGTAGTGGGTTACATGCATCGCCCACCCATGCACCCGACTATTGTTGGGTCAGCTAAATGATTATCTTTGTTTTAGAACTGGTTGAATGATTGTGTGACTTCTCGTATTTTCCTGTTCTAGAAATAGTTTAAAGAAATTGGAAGTGTTGGCTTTTAATAAAATTAATCATCTTTTTGGAATTAAAATTAATCATATTGTAAAATTTTGAATATTATGTGATATTTTAATGTTTTAAAAATTACAAATGATCCCATGGTGTATCCATGACTTACACATTGTAATCCTAGGGAACCTCATTGTTCAACCATAAATAGTTTGCTAATTTTATTCCACTAAATTGGAGAAATTGTTTTGGGGTCAATAGAACATAGATAGGTACTTAATCTTTCCTCAAAAGATTTTATTTTACATAAAGTTTATTCTAAGTTAAGGATGGGATATAGGAGTTTTATTTTAAATTTCCTACTTTCTTAAACTTGGGTAAGACTGTATAAAAAAATAGGATACAAGTGCACCCATAAGCATGTTTCATCTCTCAACTACCTTGGCATGAGAAGCGTGTTGGTTCTTTAAGCTCATAATACTCTACATATCCACTTCACCTTATATGTGTACCCTATGTAGCGGTGGAAACGGATCGGATGTGAATCAGATAGTAACATTCCCATATCCGTTTTCATATTTTCAAAACGGTACGGATGCGAATATGGATGTTGTTGAATACGAATATGGACTGGATGTTGCTTGAATACGAATGTGGAACAGACATGAATAACGAAATAATTGACTTGTATCTTACTGGGAGTGAACTATCTAATTATATAATACACAATAATTTCATGTTCAATCATAGAAAAGTACATGTCACCACTTTGTTCGTATTTTTGGTTGAATAATGGCATATCGGGATAGAATTACCAAAATAGGATAACATGATTTTATTCGGATACAGATATAACCATTTCCATATCCACATTTTTTGTGTATCTATTAAATAATGAATCCAGATGTTTACCACATCCATTTTAATGTTCCTCTGGATTTGAATATTACCATGAACCTTTTCAATTTTCTGAATACAAATATCGGGATAACTCTAATTATCCACTACTAGTTCCCACCCTAGACCTATGTTATAAAGAATAAAAATATTCATTTGAAATTGACACAAACTTTGCTTTGTTTTGAAATTAGGTGACTGAGCCCCTTCATTTTTTATAGAGTTTTGAAGTTCATGGCAAGATATAATATCTATTATTATTGGAAAAGTACTTAGAATAGGTACAAAAGTTTTAGAATGCACGATGAGCACTCACGCACTCTCTTACAGGACATCAGTTCATGAGTATTACAAGAGTTCAAAGGTTCTGCTCAAAATCATGCAAGAAGATCAAACTCAAGTATTCACTTTTGCTCTAAGTTGTATTCTAATTCTTACATGAATTCGAATGAATGTATAATGTATTTTGCTTCCCTCTCTCCATGTTAATTCAAATTTCATGTGAACTTGTTGTCCGTCCTTTGTGTGCATAGCAAAGATTCATCCTTTAAGGTTTAGGTTTCATGGCTTCGGTCATTAAAGGTTGTCCTATAACCTATTAGGACATGCACAACACGTCATGGGTGCTAAATTAGGAACCTATGTTTGTGTTTATATACGACCAACATTCTTCCAACTACTTATCTTCATCCACGCGGGCGACTCCGGAGGCTCCAAACCCTAGCCGTTGTGACCTCCTTCACATGTTGTCCTGGCCATTGCCGCCGCTGGTGCCGGTGGTGGTGGCGGCGACCGGCTGTCGAAGATGGGTGGTAGGTGAGGCACACCAAGCAGCCAGTCCTACGCGTGGAGGGTGGCGGTTTGGGGGCGCAGAGAGTGTCGCTATCTGTGTGTGCGCTCGGGGTGAGGCGGCGGAGCCAACCGTGGTGGCGCAGTGGTGTGGCCAAGTGTTCCGAGGGGCGTCGGCGACACATCCGCGGGGCAAGCCAATCTGGACCCATTCTGGGTTGGCCACGAGGTAGAGCGGTGTTAGGCATCGGGATACCGGGGCAGCGCTCAGGCTCCTCGAGCTATGGGAAAAGCCCTGGTGGCGGTGGCACGGGCCTGCTTGGGCCTGACTGGGCCTAGGCTCTGGGCCATGCATCTTGTCGTTGACTAATCGACGGTACCTCGGAGGAGGGATCCTCACGAGGGGGAGAAGAAGTAGGGGCCATAGGGCGGAGTGCACACGGGACGGTGGTACGCGATTTACCCAGCTTCGGAACACCTGCACGATGACAGGGCCTACTGCTGCTTGTCTGGAATTATCTGGGCGCTTTCGCGATGTTACAATGAGTTGAGGTTCTGCCTCTAGGGCTCCCGGGATCCGGCTTATAAAGGCGCACGGATCTAGGATTTACATGGAGAGTCCTAGCCGGATACAGGTTTGCCTAACTACGGTACAATGTCTTGCCGTGCACGTCAAGGATCCGCCTTCCTCTGTACGTCGTACCGGATCCGGGTTCCTCCTCAAGGTCGGTCGGATCCGGCTCCCTGCTCCTGGGCCGGACATCTTCCGTCAGGATCAACAGCAACTGGGCCGCCCGATGGGCCACATGCCTCATCACCATCTGTGGGCCACCCGGGCTTGCCGGATCTAGGCACTGTCGATGGTACACCCATGAAGTATACCCACAACAGTAGCCCCCAGAGTTCTCCGAGTTTCACCTGATGTTTCCGCCTTCGGACTTCTTCCTGGAGATCCTGAAAGTTTATGGGCTCCAGCCCCATAATATTTCTCCGAATAGCGTGCTTGCGATCAGCAATCACGTCACCCTCTGCGAGGGCCATCTCCGGGTAACTCCCGATCTCCCCCTGTTCCAATATTACTTCACTGTCAAGAAGGAGAGGATCCGGAACTCCACCGAGCTAGCAACATGCGGATCCATCACCTTCATGATCCGCCCGGGCCGCGTCTACCCCCACACCGACCGCCACGAATCCGCGCGGTACTGGTCTGGGGGCTTCTTCTATTTGAAGGACGTTTCCGACCCGGCGAGCACAAGGAAACTGCCGCCGTTCAAGAACTGCCCCGCCACCGAGCTTCCGACATGGACGCACTGCCCCCACCTCTCCGAGTCGCCCCAGCTCACACGCGCCGTCAGGCGGATCTGCAAGCTAACGGAGGAGGGGCTGACAGGGAAGGACTTGACCCTTTCCTGGTTCACCAAGCGGATCCAGCCGCTCCAACACAGGGACCAACTGATGTTCCAGTACACAGGGCGCGACGACCCAATGCGCGCCACAAAGACAATCTTTCCGCCGACGCCATCGACAAGAGGATCCGGCTCCTCATCAAGGTTCTGCGTGAACTTCACGTTCACGTGTGCAACAAAGACATTCACATGAACGGTTCCGGAACCGCGGTACGTCGTCTTGACTTTAGTCCATTGTTTTCCTTCGCGTTTCAAACTTTTTGTCTAAGTGTTCAACTCTATGCACCAGCTCGAGGCCCTTGAAGAGAGCGAACTCGGAACTCTCCTCCGAGTTCCCACCACTGGCAACACGGATCCGGAGGCTGCATCAGAAGCGGAAGCTCGCGAAGCTCCGCGCCCTCCCAAGAGGAAAAGGCCGGCTCCTTCCAGCCCCGCCGCTAAACGCGCCCGCGAAGTGCCTAGCACTGCAGCCACTCGGAAAGCGGAGGCGGAAAAGAAATGCCTCAAGCTGATTAACACCAGCAACAAGGGGCAGCCAGCCATCCAGCACTTCTTCAAGCCTTCCGGGTAAGTGTCTGTTTCCGAGATCCAAGTTCTGGTTTCACAAATAAACCCTTACTTAATTGTCATGCTTTTTTCTTTTACTGAAGTTCCGGAAGCCAGCCCCCCAAGGCTCCAAAGGTCTTGAAGAAGAAAGTCAAGCCGTCTCCGGCTTCAGTTCCTGTTACTCCTGAGGTGGAGATCCCACCCAAGGCTTCGTCTGCCTCCAAGCCGGATCCCAAAGATGTCATCAACCTTGATGACCTTCCGGAAGATCCCGCCGACCACGGCGATTCCGCCAAGGGTGCCTCCTCGTCCGCTCCTCCTCACGATCAACCAGATGCCACTTTCGCGGAGCCCACAGAGGAAGAATACGAGGAGAAAGTGAAGCTCGTTCAAGCCTCCAACGCGGTTCGGGTTGACCCTCGACCGACTCAGTCTCTGCAAAAGCTTACCCTCGCACAGCGCCACGCGGAAGTTTCCGCCATGCTGAACAAGGTCTGGGGGAAGTCGGATGAGGAGATGCAAGAGCTCACCGACCTGGAGGACGGTCTGAGGGTGTTTTTCGCCAAGCACAAAGAAGTGCGGCAGGTAATACTAGCCCCCAAGCATTGGGTCAGACATTTCCGTGTAACATGTGTTAGCCGATGCTTTCTCAAGATGTTCCTTAGGCGGAAATTTACAATTGTATACCTTCAAGACTTTGAATTCCTCGCCAGCCCCCAGGATTATAATATCCAATTAACTCATCTCTGCTTCTTAGACCACGCGGAAATTACACGAAGATCTACGCGTTCATGTGCTGGAGCAGATCACGGAGATCGAAGGGCTGCGTCAGAACGCGGAAAACAGCCAAAAGGCTATCCAGCTTCTTGAGACCTGCCTTCAGGGTACGAAATCCGGACTTTGATTTTCTTGTGCTGATATAACTATTTAAGATGCATAATATGTGCAATTTTCCGCCTGCAGAAGAAACCGCCAAGCACTCTACGCTCGATGATTTGTCCGCCAAAGTCAAGGTGCTGGAGGCGGAGAACGAGTCTCTAAAAACCTTCATCAAAGAATCCTCCGACAAGGAGAATGAGAAGAGGAAGGAGCTCTCCGAGAAGCATGCCCGCGACCTGGCGGATCTGAATGATAAACTCAAGAAGAGCCAGAGTCATGTGACTTCCTTGGTGGGCAAAAACAAAGTTCTGGAAGCGGAGGCGGAGGCCATCGACAGGCTTATTTTCCGTAAGCATTTTTCCGTGTTGTTGCTCCGACTACCTCATATGCTATTTTCTTCGTAACGGAACTGGACCTCCTTCTTCCACAGCGAGCCTTGGCTTCGAGTGGTCAAAAGAGTCGAACCTGAAGAGGACGGAGGCATACGACGAAGCGCGGATCTCCATTGATGCGTTATTTGAAGCCTGTCGCGGAATCGCCAAGACTCTGTCTTTGAAGAAGGCCAAAACTTCCATCATCGATACGATGACCAAGCTAATGGAGCAAGTGCCAGACTTCATTAAGGATTGGCAGAAATCTTCCGCGCGCGGAGTCGCCTCCCTGGTCTTAGCCACCTGCAAGGCTCACTTCCCTGCGCTCAACTTTGCGGATGTTGCGCGCGGAGCCCCAAAGGGTTCCGACATGGGCGCCATCCTCTCGGAAACCCAAGGATACGAGCAGTTGTTTGTCAGGCGGGTGAATCACTCGTTCTGGTATAACAAGCATGACCTGCCCCAGGGATTTTCCGATGCAGAGGAGGACGAAGGCGAGCCGGAGTATTACGGGGAAGGATCCGGGTCAAGCATCGAACGTTCCGGAGAAAGCTCTGGTGATGACTCCGAGGCCAGCTCCGGCGACAGCGACGGCGATGGCTCCGCCTACCAGGAATCTGAAGAAGAGGACTCCGAGTAGAGTTCCTGTTTGAACAATGAACAAAGTTGCATCATTTTGGCCCCAGAGTGGGTTTGTAATAAGACTTTAAATTCTTAAGTAGCTAGGAACGAAACGACTATGCATGGGGCGGAAACACTTATCCTGCTATCCTTTAATATTATTTGCATGTTTCATTTTGTGTCGGAAAGCAAGTGATGACTTCGTTGTTTTCCGGCTTGCCCGCTTGACCTTCCGCGAACCGGAAGACCTTAGCCGGAAACACTCGCCAGCGGCGACGAAGCCCAATGGCAATCCGTCAATAACCGCGGAAACAAGCCCCCAAGCATAGGTGCCGGAAATCGCTACTAGGAATCCACGAGTTCGCAACAGATAACAATTTAATCAGAAAACTTAAGCTTACGTCTTGAAGGACGATTTTTGAAAACCACAACTTTTATACTCGCCTAGGCGGAAATATCCAGCTCTGCGGTTTTAGTCGGAAAAATACACGATCTAAAAATGAACAAGTAAAGGAGGTAAAAGACTCAAAGAGTGAACCAGAAGCTTTATTTTATTGATCATGTATAACTATTACAGAGTTTGTAACTCGGAAAAAAATACGCTAAGTGTAGAAAGGACGTAGCTGTGCGATGTTCCAAGGGCGATCTATCTCGTCGTAGATGTCATCCGGATCCTCACGCTTGCGTTTCCGGTGCCAATTAGCAGGTCTATCCTTCAGCTCTCGGAAATCAACAAGGTAGTACGATCCGTTATGAAGCACTTTGCTAACGACGAAGGGTCCTTCCCATGGAGACTGCAGCTTATGGTCTTTCACCTGCCGAAGGCGGAGGACCAGGTCTCCTGCCATGAAAGAGCGACTCCGAACTCGACGACTATGATAACGTCGGAGCTTCTGCTGGTAGATGGCGGAGCGCTGGTCAGCTAAGTTCCGAGCTTCCTCGATCAGGTCCACAGATAGCTGTCTGGCCTCGTCAGCTGTTTCTTCATTGAAGGCGGAAACTCGCGGTGAATCGTGGATGATGTCGGAGGGAAGCACGGCTTCGGATCCGTATACCAGGAAAAATGGGGTAAACCCTGTTGACCTGTTAGGGGTAGTTCGTAAACTCCACAAAACAGCTTCCAACTCGTCAGCCCAGGCTCCAGCTGCTCGTCGCAGCGGTTCTTCAAGGCGTGGCTTAATTCCTGACAATATTAGGCCGTTAGCCCTTTCAACCTGACCATTTGATTGTGGGTGAGCCACAGATGCAAGGTCCAGTCGAATCCCTACTGTCTCACAATAATCCTTCAATTCTCCCTGTGCAAAGTTTGTGCCATTGTCTGTGATTATGCTGTGTGGGATGCCGAATCTCATCACGAGGCTGCAGACAAATTTTAGTGCCGTAGCACCGTCGGCTTTTCTCACTGGCTTTGCCTCGATCCACTTGCTGAACTTGTCAACAGCGACCAGAAGGTATTCAAAACCACCAGGAGATGATCTTTTTAACTTACCAACCATATCGAGCCCCCAGACCGCGAACGGCCAGGTGATAGGTATGGTCTTCAGCTCTTGGGCTGGAGCGTTTGGTTGAGTAGCGTAGTACTGACAACCTCGGCAGGTCTTGACTATCTTGTCAGCATCTTCTTTAGATGTGAGCAAGTAAAAGCCTAGCCGAAAAGCTTTTGCAACGAGTGACCTGGGGGCGGCATGGTGCCCGCAATCCCCTGCATGGATCTCTCTGAGGATTTCAATGCCATCTTGATTGGAGACGCATTTGAGAAATACCCCTGTTGCACTTCGTTTGTAGAGCTGTCCATCAACAATTGTGTAGGATCTTGCTCGTCTGATGATCTGTCGCGCGAGGACCTCATCCTCTGGCAACTTCTGGTCGATGAGGTAGTCCAGGAAAGGCTGTGTCCAAGCCGGAGTGATAGCCATCACTTCTCTAGCCGGAGATACTGCCACCTCTGGGTTTTCCGGGTTAGCGCCCTTCACCGAGGGTATCCGGAGATGCTCCAGGAAAATTCCAGGCGGAATGGGCTTCCTGCCGGATCCGAGCTTGGATAACATATCTGCCGCTGTGTTGTCATCTCGTCTGACGTACTTGACTTCGTATTCGAGGAAATGTTTAGCGATCTCGTCAACTTCGTCTCTGTAGGCCGCCATGACGGAATTTCTGGCGTTCCAGGTTCCGGCTACTTGCTGTGCCACCAGGTCTGAATCTCCGCAACATATAATGTGCTTGATCCCTATTTCCTTGGCGATGCGCAATCCGTGTAGTAGAGCCTCGTATTCCGCCATATTATTTGTAGCTTCGAAGTGTATCTGCAGAACGTACTGCATTTCTTCTCCGGTAGGGGACTTCAGGGTGACTCCGGCTCCTGAGCCTTGATGCTGCTTGGATCCATCGAAGTGCATGACCCATGTCTCAGGTTCCGGCTCCAAATTCATATCCGGAGCTTCTGTCCAATCTGCGACGAAATCTGCTAAGACCTGAGATTTGACCGCGGTCCTGGCTTTGTAGTTGATGTCGAAGGCAGATAATTCGATGCCCCATTTTGCTGTGCGTCCTGTCGCGTCAGCGTTGTTGAGAATCGTTGACAGCGGAGCCTTGCTCACGACTGTTACTGGGTGCTCTTGGAAGTAGTGTCTCAGCTTCCTGCTGCCTAGAAAAACTCCGTAGGCTAACTTCTGAAAGTGAGGGTAGCGTTGTTTGGACTCCGTAAGGACTTCGCTGATATAGTAGACTGGCCTTTGGACTCCATACTCATGACCTTCTTCCTGTCGCTCCACCACGATGACGAGGCTGATGACTCTGTTGGTGGCTGCCAGGTAAAGGAGCATAGGCTCTGACTCTCCTGGAGCTGCTAGGATGGGTGGGGAGGTGAGTATTTCCTTCAACCCTTGAAGTGCTGCATCTGATGCCTCGTCCCAGACAAATTTGTCTGTTTTCTTCAGTAGCTTGTACAAGGGTAGTGCCTTCTCGCCAAGACGGCTAACAAACCTGCTGATTGCTGCGACACAACCAGTAAGCCGTTGCACATCTTTGAGACAAGTTGGCCTTTTTATGCACAAAATTGCCTTGATTTTTTCCGGGTTCACTTCAATGCCCCTATTAGAGACAATGAAGCCAAGGAGTTTTCCAGCTGGTACGCCAAAGACGCACTTCAGCGGATTCAACATCATCTTGTACCGACGGAGATTCTCAAAGGTTTCTGTGAGATCGCTGATCAAGTCGGATCCTTTCCGAGTCATGACCGTGATGTCGTCGACGTAGGCGTGTACGTTCCGGCCAATCTGGTCCTTCAAGCACCACTGCATCGTACGTTGGTAAGTGGCACCTGCGTTTTTCAAGCCAAAAGGCATAGTAACATAGCAGTAAGTGCCAAACGGGGTGATGAATGAGGTCGCCTTTTGGTCAGACTCCTTCATCCGGATCTGGTGATACCCGGAATACGCATCAAGAAAACACAGAAGTTCCACCCCTGCCGTCGAATCAATGACTTGGTCAATGTGCGGCAGGGGAAACGGATCTTTCGGGCAATGTTTGTTCAAGCCAGAGTAATCGATGCACATTCTTAGTATTTCAGAATTCTTTTTGGGTACAAGGACGGGATTTGCGATCCAATCAGTGTGGATAACTTCTATTACAAAACCTGCCTCTAGTAACTTTGCTAATTCCATTCCTATGGCGCGGCGCTTCTTGTCTCCAAAGCGTCGCATAGCTTGCTTCACCGGTTTAGCCCCCGGGTTTATGTTGAGGTAGTGCTCGGCGAGTTCCCTTGGTACTCCGGACATGTCAGAAGGTTGCCATGTGAAGATATCCATGTTAGCGCGGAGGAACTCGACGAGCGTGTCTTCCTATTTGGGGTCCATGTTGGCTCCGACTGAGACCTGCTTGGAATCGTCGCCTTCCTTGAAGTTGAATTTCTTGGTCTCTATCGCGGCCTTGAAGGAGTTTTTGTGCTCGGAGATCTGCTTCTTGGTGGTCTGCATTTCAGTCGGATCCACCGCGGCTCTGTAGCCTTTCATCTCTTCTCCAGATATCACAGACTCTGCAAAGGCGGCTTCGCCCAACTCGCACTCATGAGCCTTTTTGTAGTCTCCGGATATGGTAATCATACCTTTAGGACCCGGAATCTTGAGCTTGTTGTAGATGTAGCACGCTCTTGCGTGGAACTTGTGGTAGGTGGGCCTGCCGAAGATGACATGGTAGGAGCTCTTGAAGGGCACAACTTCGAACGTGATCTTTTCTTCGCGGAAATTGTGAACATCGCCGAAGGCCACGGGAAGTGTGATGCTGCCGAGGGAATTCGCCTTTTTACCCGGAACCACGCCATGAAACTCAGTGTTGCTGTGTTTGAGCTGTTCCTTGGTGAGGTTCATCCGCTCTAGAGTCTCCAGGTACATGATGTTCAAGCTGGCTCCACCATCCATGAGGCACTTGGAGAAGTCATACCCGTCTATGCGGGGACTCACGACCAAGGCTTAGCATTCTTTTGGCACAATGGCAGGGTGATCCTTCCTGTCAAAAGTGCACGGGACTTCCGACCACCTGACATATCGCGCATGCCCGGAATCCGTGGGCGTTCGTGATCCGGGTAGCTGACTTGGTAGCGCGGACTGTTGGGGTTCCGAGGAAGGTGTGGTAAGCCCCCACGCTCTTTTTCTCGAATGGGTTGGATTTACCTGCGGACCCTGCCTTGGGATCCGGCGAGTTATCATCCTCATCCATCGCCTCGGAACTGTCCTCCTCTTTGTCCTTGTTCTTGCCCTTGCCTCCCTTGCCGCGTGGGCGGTGCTTCCGGGCACGCTTGTATCCTGCCTCCGGGTCGTTCTTTAGATCATTGACCCACTTGCAGTTGCGGTTGGTGTGAGTGGACTTCCCTGTAACCGGATCCAGGTGGGCCAGGCAGGGCATGTCTCTGTACTCCTCGTAGGTTTGCGGGGCGCGGGATCCGCCAGCTCTGACCTCAGTGTCGTGCTGCTGACCCCTGCCGGCTCCACCTCCACGACCGCGTCCTCTTCCGCCTCCTGGACCTCCGCGTTGGAACGCCATGGCGACCATCTCGGATCCGCCACTCTTCTGGTCATCAGGATTTTTGCGCTTGTGGCTGCTGCTGTTACCGTTATCACGGTTCTTCTTTTGTTGATGTAGGGGGATTGCTGTAGCTGCGAGATCACCACCTGCGTCATCATCGGCGGCAGTATGATCACTGGCAATGGAGATCATTTCATCCAAAGTCAGTTTATTTGCGTTAGCCAAACAAGTGAGCTTATGCCTCGGCAATCCTCCTCTCTGCAATCCACCAATGAAGGCGTACATGGCAGTGGTGTGGTCGACATTTTCGCACTCGTTCCTGCATGCCAACCATCATGTGAGGAAGTGTCTTGAGGATTCTCCCTTCTTCTGGATACAAGCTTGTACGTCGCTTGCCGTGGCAGGTCTTTTGTAGGTGCCTCTGAAGTGTTTCTCGAAAGCGGTCTTCAGGTCAAACCAGCAAAAGATGGAGTTCTTCTCGAGGTCACTGAGCCAGATCCGGGCTGGACCTACAAGGTACAACTGGAGCATGCGGCAGGCGATATTAGGGGTTCCACCGGCAAAGGTTACTGCATTGTAGTAATCCTCAATCCAGGTGTCCGGCCTTTCGGTGCCATCATAATGCTTCAGGTTTCCGGGTAGCTTGAGGTTCATCCTTGGCTTTGGTTCCTCTCGAATCATCCTGCCAAAGCACTTCGGACCAATGTAGTCGGTTCTGTATTCGTTGAGGCGTTCCCGCGCGTCGCGCGGGCCGTGGCGAGGAGATTGTGAGCGAGAGCGAGATCTCCGGCCGCCGCCTCCACCTCCGCCGCCACCGCTAGGTGGTGGTGAGGGAGACCTGCGAGGGGGTCGATCCGACTTCTTGCTTCCGCCTTCAGATTCTCCTCGGCCTTCCCGGTGCTGGCTCCGGCTCCTGTGGCTACCTTCGTCGTGGCGCTGGCTGCCCTGGTCGTTCCGGCTCCGGCGAGGCTCCGGGTCGCGCTCCTCATTCCGACTCCTCCTAGGCTCGGGCTCACGATCGTTGTTCTGGTTCCGGCGAGGTTCCGGCGTGCGCTTCCTGTTTCTGTTTCTTGAGGGCAGCACGTTGTCGCGGATAACAATTCCACCATGCCCCTGGGGCCTGGTGTTTCCGGCTGGACTACGGCGGCGAGGGGGGCGTGGGTAACCATTGGGCGGAGGAGAGGGGTTGCGGTACTTGTCCCGTCCAGAGTACATTGCATCCTTTCCCTTTCTTGGATCTGATGGAGGCATCCTTGATGGGACGGGGATTGGATTTGGGTGTTCTCTGGCTTTCCTTCTGTGTTCCGAAGATCCGGTTCGCGATTCGTCATCTCGATGGCGATCGTCGTGCGCAGTGGAGACGCAATGCTCCGGGTTAGATTCCAATCTGCGCGAAGTGTCTGCCTTGCTCTGCTGCCTCATTGCTGAAGCGACGAGCGTGCGAACGTAGTCGATGTCGATCTCCTCGTTCTTTTTCTTCAAGATTTCTGCATCCTTCGTCATATTATCCTTTGGGGTTGCGAACGGCTGCTGCTCCGTTGGAGTTGCGAAGGTGATCCTGCGGGGAGCTATCAAGTCACGCCGGACCCTTTCGACCTCATGATGAGCTTCAACGATCTTGTCCTCCCAATGCTTTCGGAGTTCCTTGACCTTTGCCAGTCCTCCACCTCCTGCTCACGCTGGATGAAGTCTTCCACAAAAACTGCGGCGTGCTTCCTTTCCTCCAGCATGGCGGCTGCGGTGTCCTTAAACTTCTTGGCTGTGGCCAGCATCTCCAGTCTCTTAGCTTCTAATGCTTCTACGTCGTCGGGAGTGATGGGTTTGTTAAGAATATCCGAGCGATAAACTGCATCCATGCCTGCTTGTGCAACCATCTCTTCAGGTGACAGGAGGTCCTCCGAGGAAGAATCCTTGCGGGGTCGCTCCCGCGACATTGGAGATCCTTGACGGGATGGCTGAGGATCGGATTGGGTGGCTGCTCCTTCTGATCCGGGTTCTCCCAGCGCCGCTACAGTCGCAAGTACCTGCTTAGGCTGGGCGGAGTCAACTTCAGGCTGATCACCGAAACCGTACTCCCCTAGCTTGCGGTTGAACTCGTCAGTATCCATGGAGGGGGTATCCCCGGAAATTGGGCTCAGATTGCCTAAAATTGACTCTTCAGCCGGAGCTTCGCTTTCTCCGACAGGCTCGGCCTAATCTGGAACAGCGTCGATTTCCGGTGCCTCTACGTGCTCAGGACCAGCTCCGTCTTCTTGAGGGGCGGCTCCGGCGGTATGGGCCAAGAAGTGTACGAAGTGGCACCTCTGCTTTTCTAACACCTGGGAGACCCAGGCGGATCTGCATTGGTCTTCCACCGTTATTTCCTGCTCAGGGGCGGATTGGGTGGGCTTTGAAATTTCCAGATCCAAGGCGGAATCTTCCTTGGGAAGCTCCTGCATCTCAGATCGGATCTTCGCGACTGCGTCCAGCTCGGCAGCGGTCGCGTCTGCGTTACTTACCAGTGGGTTTCCGTCGGAATCGACGGTTTCCCCGATGAAGATGTGTATGCCGCCAACTGGGACGATGGAGAGCTTGACGGGGTTTGTCCTAGCCGGAATCCAGCACTCATCCGGAGGGACGATCGGCAGATTTTCGGCGTAAAGGACGCGCCCCACAGCGATGGTGTCGTCGTAGCTTCCCATGGCGGAACCCTCCCGGTTCCGGCCTCCAGACGCCGCAGGCCCCACGGTGGGCGCCAACTGTCGTTGCCTAATCGACGGTACCTCGGAGGAGGGATCCTCACGAGGGGGAGAAGAAGTAGGGGCCATAGGGCGGAGTGCACACGGGACGGTGGTACGCGATTTACCCAGCTTCGGAACACCTGCACGATGACAGGGCCTACTGCTGCTTGTCTGGAATTATCTGGGCGCTTTCGCGATGTTACAATGAGTTGAGGTTCTGCCTCTAGGGCTCCCGGGATCCGGCTTATAAAGGCGCACGGATCTAGGGTTTACATGGAGAGTCCTAGCCGGATACAGGTTTGCCTAACTACGGTACAATGTCTTGCCGTCCACGTCAAGGATCCGCCTTCCTCTGTACGTCGTACCGGATCCGGGTTCCTCCTCAAGGTCGGTCGGATCCGGCTCCCTGCTCCTGGGCCGGACATCTTCCGTCAGGATCAACAGCAACTGGGCCGCCCGATGGGCCACATGCCTCATCACCATCTGTGGGCCACCCGGGCTTGCCGGATCTAGGCACTGTCGATGGTACACCCATGAAGTATACCCACAACACATCTACTTGCCGATAATCTGCTCTATGTCTAGTGGCTAGGCGCTCTCTGTTCGGCTTCTTGTTGGTTCGTCTCCTCCTAAGCCGTCGTCTAGTGGCGTCGGGGTTGCTGGTGCGGTTTTCAATAAAGGTGATTGTCCTAGGGTTCCTCTTGTGCGAAGATGGATACCTTCCTGAGGCCGGTTCCTCTTGAGCTTGTCGGAGTGTTGAGTTTTGTAAGGCTCCATTGACGTAAGAGTGCACCATATGACTGGAGTTTGCTGGATCGGCTGGCATTCAGTCGTGCGCACCCATGCTTTTATTCCGGTCGTTTGGTTATAGAGGGAGCGGCGTGAAGCTCTATTTTGTGTTATCATCAGAGATATTCTGGTCCATGATGAAATCAGAGGGAGAGAATATCATGTAGGCCAGATTGGAGGACTAGCAATGGAGGTTTGAATCTCTGTGTTATTCAGAGACTTGATTGGTGTTCTAGGTTTCGCAGCAGCAGTATGCAAGTAGGGGCGGCAACACATGTAAAGTTTAGAGTCTTACCTTTCACTTTCAGGATGAAAATCCAAGTTCTAGCCTTAATTGGTTGTGTCTGGCAATGGCCTTGTTGAAGGCATTGCTTTGAGAGCGGGAACTATCTTCATGGTGAAAACTTAAGATCTTTTGATTGGGCGATGACGGTACGTGTGCACCGTTCCCTTCTTGGAGACGCCGCTTTTGGAGAGCGTGGAGTTTAGGTGTTGTCCTGGTGGTGGTTGCATTGTTGCTGCTAGAGCTGAATACTGTAGCAGGATTTTTTTTTATTTCTTAGTTTTCTATTTTTTTGGTTGTGTGCATCTGTACTATCATTAGGGTATTGCATTGTTGCAGAGACCGGGTGTAATTGATATCTCTCGATATTTATATATCCTCTTATGAAAAAAAGATATACAACCGAGCTTCTGCGGCGGCGAGCTACTCCGGTGACCTACTCATCCTCCTCCTCCACCGACGGCCACGACGTCCTTCGACCTCCTCCACCACCTCCAGCCTCCTCGACGTCCTCCGGACTCCTCGACGTCCTCCGGACTCCTCCAACATCTCCGGCCTCCCCCATCACCGCCGGCCTCCTCCACCACCTCCGGCATCCTCCACCTCCTCCGGGCTCCTCCACCTTCGGCCTACTCCTCCTCCTCCGGCCTACTCCTCCTCCTCCTACACCGGCCCGCCAATCTTGGGAGCTTCCAGCATCCTCATGCACCTCATGCACCTCCTACACTGACGCATAGACGACAACCACGGTTGACTAGCATCTAGATTTGAATTTTTTTGTTTTCTTGTATAACTTACTGCCGGCGAACTAGACAGGTGCGCCGGGGATAACGCGAGATACCGCCGGGCATAATCAAAATTTCACATGTTCAGCAAGGACACAATCATTCCCAACACTTCTGGACATTACCCAAGGTTACTGAAATTTAATGGAGCAAAGAAACCAACTCAAACACGGTAAAAGAGGCAATGCGAAATAAAAGGCAGAATCTGTCAAAACAGAATAGTCCGTAAAGACGAATTTTTTCGAGGCACTTAAAATGCTCAGATGAAAAATCTCAAATTGAATGAAAGTTGCGTACATATTTGAGGATTACTCATGATTTTTTTTAAGATTTTACGAATTTCCTACAGAGAGAACAGCTCAAATTCGTGATAGCTAAAAATCTGTTCCTGCGCAGAAATCCAAATCTAGTATCAACTTTCTATCAAAGACTCTACTTGGCACAAAAACGAAATAAACATGATAAGAAGAGGTTGCTACAGTAGTAACAACTTCCAAGATACAACAAAACAGTAGAAAAATAAAAATATGGGTTATCTCCCAAGAAGTGCTTTCTTTATAGCCATTAAGATGGGCTCAGTGATTTTAATGATGCTCTCGCAAGAAATAAGAGTTGAAGCAAAAGAGGGCATCAAAAGCAAATAAGAAACACTTTTAAGTCTAACCCACTTCCTATGAAAAGGAATCTTGTAAATAAACAAGTCATGTAAGCATAATGCAATAAGCATAGAAAAACAAGACAAGCGCAACTTCAAGATTTTCAGCAAAAAGAGAGGTGTTTTAGTAACATGAAAATCCCTACAACCATATTGTCCTCTCGCATAAAGATTTTCGGTAGCATCATGAATAAACTCAACAATATAACTATCACATGAAACATTCTTATCATGAGCTACATGCATAAAATTATTACTCTCCACATAAGCATAGTCATTACTATTAATTGTAATGGGAGCAAATTCAATAAAATAGCTATCATTATTATTGTCATCACCATAATCATCATATATGGGAGGCATATTGTAATCATAATTAATTTCTCCTCAATATTAGGTGGACTGAAAATATGATAGTCATCATTGTAATCATCATATATAGGAGGTAAAGTATCATCAAAGTAAATTTTCTCCTCCATGCTTGGGGGACTAAAAATATCATGGTTCATATGCATAAAAGTATCATTATTTTTGGCATAAGAAAAACTCTTCTCATTAATAGTAATTGGACCAGGATCATTATCAAGAATTTGAACATGGTAAACAAGTTGCATACTAAGTGAATGGTTTTTGGCAATCCCATCATAACTATGACAAGTTTCATAAGGATAATTATAACCTGTGTCATAGCCATCTCTATAATGATTATCTAAGCCCGAAGATATAATATCATCATTTGAGGGAACATGGATAGTGCTAACATCATTACTTTCATAATCGGTACCAAAGAGATTTTCAGTATCAAAACTAGTGTGCTCTTCCAAATCATGATCACTAATATAGGTAAAGGGCATAGGAAGATCATTGTAGTCAGATTCATTATCATAATAATCATTAGGAGCAACATACTTACGGTTACCTATCGTTATCTCATACACGCGGGGATATGCCGTTACCTACGGCCGTTTGGAGAAAAAATGGATTCGTCAAATTCAAAACAGAAACAGGACTTTTTTCAGATTTAAGATTTGGGTGAAAAAAATAAAAAATAGCCCCGGCGCACCACCCTACTTGGTGCGCCGGCGGTAAGCAGTGCTATATAGGCACAACTCAACCCGCGGTGCTCACTTTCCCCTTCTCTTTTCCTCCTCCTCCTCCTCCTCCTCCATCTCCTGCTCCTCCTTCTCTATACCGAGCTTCTGCGGCGGCGAGCTACTCCGGCGACCTACTCATCCTCCTCCTCCACCGACGGCCACGACGTCCTCCGACCTCCTCCACCACCTCCAGCCTCCTCGACATCCTTCGGACTCCTCGACGTCCTCCGGCCTCCTCCAACATCTCCAGCCTCCCCCATCACCGTCGGCCTCCTCCACCACCTCCGGCATCCTCCACCTCCTCCGGGCTCCTCCATCTCCGGCCTACTCCTCCTCCTCCGGCCTACTCCTCCTCCTACACCGGCCCGCCAATCTTGGGAGCTTCCAGCATCCTCATGCACCTCATGCACCTCCTACACTGACGCATAGACGACAACCACGGTTGACTAGCTAGATCTAGATCTGGATCTAGATTTGAATTTTTTTTGTTTTCTTGTATAACTTACCGCCGGCGAACTAGACAGGTGCGCCGGGGATAACGCGAGATACCGCCGGGCATAATCAAAATTTCACATGTTCAGCAAGGACACAATCATTCCCAACACTTCTGGACATTACCCAAGGTTACTGAAATTTAATGGAGCAAAGAAACCAATTCAAACACAGTAAAAGAGGCAATGCGAAATAAAAGGCAGAATCTGTCAAAACAGAATAGTCCGTAAAGACGAATTTTTTCGAGGCACTTAAAATGCTCAGATGAAAAAGCTCAAATTGAATGAAAGTTGCGTACATATTTGAGGATTACTCATGATTTTTTTTAGATTTTACGAATTTCCTACAGAGAGAACAGCTCAAATTCGTGACAGCTAAAAATCTGTTCCTGCGCAGAAATCCAAATCTAGTATCAACTTTCTATCAAAGACTTTACTTGGCACAAAAACGAAATAAACATGATAAGGAGAGGTTGCTACAGTAGTAACAACTTCCAAGACACAACAAAACAGTAGCAAAATAAAAATATGGGTTATCTCCCAAGAAGTGCTTTCTTTATAGCCATTAAGATGGGCTCAGTAATTTTAATGATGCTCTCGCAAGAAATAAGAGTTGAAGCAAAAGAGGGCATCAAAAGCAAATAAGAAACACTTTTAAGTCTAACCCACTTACTATGAAAAGGAATCTTGTAAATAAACAAGTCATGTAAGCATAATGCAATAAGCATAGAAAAACAAGACAAGCGCAACTTCAAGATTTTCAGCAAAAAGAGAGGTGTTTTAGTAACATGAAAATCCCTACAACCATATTGTCCTCTCTCATAAAGATTTTCAGTAGCATCATGAACAAACTCAACAATATAACTATCACATGAAACATTCTTATCATGAGCTACATGCATAAAATTATTACTCTCCACATAAGCATAGTCATTACTATTAATTGTAATGGGAGCAAATTCAATAAAATAGCTATCATTATTATTCTCATCACCATAATCATCATATATGGGAGGCATATTGTAATCATAATTAATTTTCTCCTCAATAGTAGGTGGACTGAAAATATGATAGTCATCATTGTAATCATCATATATAGGAGGTAAAGTATCATCAAAGTAAATTTTCTCCTCCATGCTTGGGGGACTAAAAATATCATTGTTCATATGCATAAAAGTATCATTATTTTTGGCATAAGAAAAACTCTTCTCATTAATAGTAATTGGAGCAGGATCATTATCAAGAATTTGAACATGGTAAACAAGTTGCATACTAAGGGAATGGTTTTTGGCAATCCCATCATAACTATGACAAGTTTCATAAGGATAATTATAACCTGTGTCATAGCCATCTCTATAACGATTATCTAAGCCCGAAGATATAATATCATCATTTGAGGGAACGTGGATAGTACTAACATCATTACTTTCATAATCGGTACCAAAGAGATTTTCAGTATCAAAAGTAGTGTGCTCTTCCAAATCATGATCACTAATATAGGTAAAGGGCATAGGAAGATCATTGTAGTCAGATTCATTATCATAATAATCATTAGGAGCAACATACTTACGGTTACCTATCGTTATCTCATACACGCGGGGATATGCCATTACCTACGGCCGTTTGGAGAAAAAATGGATTCGTCAAATTCAAAACAGAAATAGGACTTTTTTCAGATTTAAGATTTGGGTGAAAAAAATAAAAAATAGCCCCGGCGCACCACCCTACTTGGTGCGCCGGCGGTAAGCAGTGCTATATAGGCACAACTCAACCCGCGGTGCTCACTTTTCCCTTCTCTTTTCCTCCTCCTCCTCCTCCTCCTCCTCCTCCTCCTCCATCTCCTGCTCCTCCTTCTCTATACCGAGCTTCTGCGGCGGCGAGCTACTCCGGCGACCTACTCATCCTCCTCCTCCACCGACGGCCACGACGTCCTCCGACCTCCTCCACCATCTCCAGCCTCCTCGACGTCCTCCGGACTCCTCGACGTCCTCCGGCCTCCTCCAACATCTCCGGCCTCCCCCATCACCGTCAGCCTCCTCCACCACCTCCGGCATCCTCCACCTCCGGCCTACTCCTCCTCCTCCGGCCTACTCCTCCTCCTCCTACACCGGCCCACCAATCTTGGGAGCTTCTAGCATCCTCATGCACCTCATGCACCTCCTACACTGACGCATAGACGACAACCACGGTTGACTAGCTAGATCTAGATCTAGATCTGGATCTAGATTTGATTTTTTTTTTTTGTTTTCTTGTATAACTTACCGCCGGCGAACTAGACAGGTGTGCTGGGGATAACGCGAGATATCGCCGGTGCACCGACTGGTGCGCCGGTAATAAGCTATTATCACCGGCCTGTTCCCACCGGCGGGCTGTAGTGCGCCGGCAGTAGCCCATTTTGGTACGCCGGCAATAAGCCTTTTCCTAGTAGTGCTCCTTCTTGGCAGAATCAGCCATGGTTAGGACAGGCCACGTTGGCGCCTCCTCATCGGCATCGACGCAGACGGATGTTGGTTGCATGGGCTGGGTGGAGAACAGTCGTTCACCGTCGATGGCTGCCCCGTCCAGCGTGTGTGCCCACTGATCCTCAAAGTGTGCATGGGGAGGTGGTTGCGAGGGTTTCCTCAGAATCCATGGTGGCTGCGGCGACGAGGACGTCCATCGCAAGGGGCTCAAGTGTTGGCGCCGCTCAATTTTAATTTTTTGGGGCTGGGAATGGCCTCTAGTGGTAATGTGATCGACGTCTAAGCCACTTTCGCGAGGGCCCTACGTGAGAAACCGCGGTCACCATATTTGGGTCGCGTTTGCGTCTCAGCGGACAGCCCAGTCACTATGCGTCGGGCTGCTGGGTCTGGGTAGAGACGCATTTTTCAATTGGAAAGGAAAGCGACACCAGCTAGGACGAGGACGGAGGCATGTATGAAGCAGCGAAGAAGCTCTTCATCAAGGAGATCACCTTGTCCATCAGCATCAAGTGCTTACTTCTTATGAGAGGGTGCCACTCTTGCAACATCAGGACAGATTTGAAAACACAATCAGCAGGCTGGTTAGGGAATACTGCTTCTATAGTAAACACAATTATAAGGGTATCACATCGTTTATCTACATTCCCTACCTTCTATTCTTTTACATTGCTCTCTCGTCTCATGTCTAGACTAAGACATCCACTTTTTGGATATGAATATACAATCAATGAAAGAAGATCAGCTCCCTCCAACTACAAGTGACGGTCTACAATAAGTTCTATGCCTCTCGAGAAAAAAGCACTCAGGTTTCATGGTCCCATTATCACTTACTGCTATGTCCTACGGTGCACTACTGCACTGTGCACTAGATGTGTGCATAACTCATATATAGACATACACCAACAGCTCCGCATACCGCATTCCGACTATTTATGCCCTAGTGCTAAGGTAGGATTGTGCAACATCTCAAGATACTTCTTCTGAGTTCTCCCACACCTGGAGTTAGTTGTGAAGGGTGGGCCAGGAAGAGGAAGAATGAGAGGGTCCAAGAGCAATACGAATGGGAGCATCGAGGAAAGCATGAACTCTCTAGATTTTCTTACCTAACATTGAAGATATCTAGTGATATGTTTTTCCGATGCCTCCCATTCCTACCGTTCTTGGGTGCTCCTTCCCCTTCCTTTTGGCTTGCGCATTTTTGTTCATACCAAGGGAAGCAACCAATCTATATGCACATTTAGATGGCACTCTGGCAGTACAGTAAGCATGGGGGAGGAAGAAAAGAGGATCTTGGAGACGTAAGGATAGTGAACATTGAGGAAAGTGCAAGCGATTTGTTTCTCCCTTCTTGATACTAGAGGTGGACAGTTGGCTTCAATTTTTTCCCAATGCCTCCCATCCCTATAGTTCTTCCGCAGTCCTTCCTCTTCATTTTGGCTTGCAACAGTGTTCAAGTGCCATGGTTCTTTTGGATCTTCATGCACTAGATATGTTAATGATAGTGTGTATTTCTTTCCTTGGTCTGGCCGATTCAAAGCTAACATGATCACAGGACCTTCATGTTTCTTTGCTTGTAAATCTAGGCTGCTACTTTCTCTGATCTCCTATGGTTGTGAATAAAGTTCGTTAAACCTTCTATCTCTTTAGATAAACATTCAGGGGCATGTTGCTTAATTATATTTTTGAACAATGTTAATTAATTAGAGTCTAAAGTTAAGAAGGTCGAAATTTACAAGTCACTAAGACTAGACAACTTCCTCGCCAACCTAATTGTGAACAGTGCAATTATTTTTAACCTCTTCTCAAGTAAAAGATCCAGCACCGGACCTTGCGGAAAAAAAGAGAGTAAAGTATCGTACGACAAAGCCCATGGAATGTCCTCTCTTCCTCACTATGCCTTTGTTCGTGATAAGAACCTAAATAGACCCCCGCCCCCCCCCCCAGGGATGAAGCTGGAAAATTACACTAGTGTTGGCTCTATTTTATCCATATTTTACCGGGGTCATCTTGCTAAATTTGACACTAATGGGTACTACTTAGTGAAGAGATTGCTAATTTTCACTGGGTCAGCTGACCCCAATGCCTATGTGCCAGCTCCGTCCCTGCCCCATCCACCACCAAAGTTAAAGAGGTAAATTAGTCCACAGGGTCCAAAGTTTAACTCATCTCCGAACGTTCCAATAACTTCAAAGAAATACATGGTACCACTATAAAAAATGTTATGATCTATGGTCATCATGCATGCGCTATGTGTATTCAGCTTTCCTAAGAGGGCGCAACACCGTGCTGTAGGTTTATGCACAGAACATTGCACTGCAAGTCGATCTATATACATATACTAGAGCACCCTACTCGATTTTGTCACTCTAAAACTTCAGTGTGTGTATGTCAAGATGGTGAGCTGGGAAGAGGTAGGCACAGATGGTGATCTATATTGACATGAAAAAATGACTCCCTCCCTCATAGTGCTCATGACTAATGAAGTGACAATACGCTCAACTGTGCAAGGGTTCTGTCAGATTATCATGTACGAAAAGAGCTAGTAAATGTTTGAACATAATAGTGGAATCAAAACACCCATAATTTATATGGTGGCGCATATTATGCTACATCCATCTTCCTCTTGACTTTAGTTAACTTGCTACAATCTCAGTTTTTACATTTGCAAGGTGGTATGGAATGATTCTTTTTTCTGGAAAACTGTGCACAATATGTTGAGCAAAGTCAGATGCATTAACCTCTGTGGGACAGGAGAACACAGATATGGAAGCTAACATAGCACACCAAACCGTAAATAACGAAAATTAATGTTGTGTCTTCCATTGCTCATTAGTCAGTAGACACTCCTTTTTAAATAATTGCAACAAAAGCTCAAACAATTAACCTGACATCACAGTAAATGCAGGCCTGAATGTGTATAATAACTAGTTTGTATAAATATTGGAGATAGTACGGTGATATAAAGAATCTTAAATCTACTGGCAACTCTAACTTCATGGTTTACCAAGCAAACGACAAACATTTTGAGATTAGTGAGAACACTTAGTGGAACTGAGAGGAATTATTTGTTACTTTTGTTCTACTCCTAGTAATCCGCAGTTAACAGCACTGCAAGATCTGAAGATCATGTCATCAGCAGAAATGCATGATGAACTGCTATTGTACGGGAGAATGTTAATGTTTTTTACAACGGATTGTGCATGACCTTTCCTAATAGTTTCTTCAACTTATAAAGTAAAATAGTTACTTTGTTTGCTTGTCTAGTTTTGAGTTACTTACCTTGTTTGCTTCTCTAGCTATGCTTTCATCTTAATTATTTTGCACACATGACACAGAACACAACACTTCTATCTCTGCCAATGCCAAGTGCATATTTCATTGCGGTGTATGAGTAATTATCTTACACAAATGTTCTCAATCCCCTTCGCTCAAGAATCAAGATCTAACTATAAGGCCATTGCATTCGATGTGCATGTGGCTATATCATCTTTCTACAGTGTCATTACTCTTGAAGAGTTGAAAAGAGTAACCTTAAAGAATCCAAATGAATGACGGATTCTCTTTCCCTCGTGAATGCACATGCTGAAACTCACCTCCATGTAAGTACAAGTGTTGATCTATATCACCAACTACTGGTTCCATATGCCCACAATCATTTAGTGCCATTTCTTTTGGTGCAGCGAAGACATCTATTTAAACCCCAAAGCTCTGAAAGAATTTTTCCAAGAGTTAAAAATGGATTCTTAGTATGGACTGCTAGCTAGGAAGAGGAAGAAAAAGAGTGTCCAAGAGCAGTTGGTATGGGAACACAGAGGAAAGCATATGTTCTATATCTCCTCTAGCATCGGAAGAGGAACTTTTTGTTTTCCCAGTGCCTCCCATTCCTATTGTTCTCGGGTGCTCCTTCCCCTCCCCTTTGGCTTGCAAACTTGACAACATATCAAGATGGTGGATTCTTGAGAGTGAATTTAGGAAGAGGAAGAAGAGAGGGTCTACGAGTAATGGGAATAAGAACATATAGGAAAGCTTAATATTTCTACGTGACTTCCTCCTATGTAGCTATGTTGAAGGCCGAGACTTTTTCATGTTACTTCCCATTCATGCCCTTCTTAGGTGCTCCTTCTTCCTTTGGCTCGCAGTAGCATACTAAGGAATGTCCGCTGAGTTCTCCGCACATCGAATATCTTTGCTTTAGCACATTTTAATACTACTAGCAAAAGTGCCCGTGTGTTGCACCGGTAGAAATAAATTCTCAAAAGCGGGAGTATCAAATACTCAAAGGCTCCATCAACGATGTTCCCGTGCATTGCACCGGTAGAAATAAATTCTCAAAGGCGGGAGAATGAAATACTCAAAGGCTCCATCAACGATATCATCAACTAAGGCTCCATCAATGAGCTTAGTTATCACACTAACACGCCACTTCGTGATCCCACATACTTACAACTGTATAGCCAAGACATGAAAAAATGAAGTTTCTGAACGTACTTTAGGCATAAGTGATGTGCCTTCCCACGATACTTATCTTTTAGAACTCTAGCATGACTACAACCGACGGGGTGAAAAGGTGTGTTGTTCGGAAGTGACAACCTACCTACTAATACAGATAATTTAGCATATAGGTATAGAAAATCACTATGTGAGGTTTGAGCATTTGAACAATCTGCTATTACAACTGCGACATGATCACATGACACAAGTAAATCAATGGAGTTACTTTCAATGTGAATATAAATAAGGCCAATGGAATTCCTAAAATATTTCAAATATCACCATAGCTTCAATATCCTTCAAATTTGAAAATAGCACCATAGCTTCCGTTTCTCAATTATCATTTCGCCAACACTAATCAAGGACAATAAACAAACCTGAAACCAAATGGGCATTTTATCGAGCAGCATCTGATCATCACTGTACATGAATATCTATGCGGGCAATAAGAAAAATCTTGGTGATGTTCCGGTCCACTATACTGCTATTCCACAATAAGTGTATTGCGCTAGTAGAACATTGGGCTTCCAGGGAAGCATAATTGAACCACGGTCTGAAATTTGCACGCGCTACTAACATGTGGGCTTCCAGGAAGCATAATAATTCGAAAAAAAAGCACAGTCTAAACCTGCACATGTGACGTCTAGCAGGAGGTCAAAGATGATGGGATCTCGTGGCTGGTGTTATCTTCTTGCGTCTGCGGTGGAAGCTAGGTTGTCTTGGTGATGCTGTCGGCTGGAAATTTGCATAATCTCCCTGCAGGAGCTGCTCCATCGAGGAGAGGACCTAGAGGCACGAGCTGCGCTGGACACCATGCCGCACGCGCCGTGTCCGGGCGGTGCCGCAGCAACCACGCGACTGCGGGGACATCTCAGGCTGCTGCCGAGAGGAGGCAGAACAGGGGCACCGGGCGGTGGCAACAGTGGGCCAATAGAACGGCAGCGGGCAGAGGTCCAAGGCGGCGCATGGTCTGGGTGTCGGCAGCGGGAGACGGAGGACGCATGCGGCAATCCTCTGCGTGAAGAGCGAGACGACGTGGATTACGCGATCTTGAGGGCCTTCTCCCTGGCGGCCTCCTCAAGGCGCACGCGTTGGCCTCGTCTTTGCCGCCGGCTTCGAGCGTGGCCTTGGATTTCTCGAGCTCGAGCGAGTCCTTGATGGCTGCAAGACGCGCGCGTAGGCCCTCGTCCGCGCCGGCGCGTAGGGGCGCGGCGAGGGCGACCCGGCGAGGATGGACGCCACTGCAGACACTGAGTTGCGCGAGTGGAGCGGAGGTGTTGAGCAGCCTCGGTCGGCCGACGGTCCCTGGAGGAGCGTCATGGGTCACGGCGGAACCTTGCTTTCGATTCGGTAGGGGCAATGTTTGATTCGGGAATCGGGGCAGGAGGCCGCGTGATCTTGTAGAGGCAGTCGCGAACCAACGTGTCCATCGTGAACTCTCAATTGTGTTCTGTCGCGAACTCTCAATCTTTCTTTGACCGACACGGTTCTACGGTGCACGAAGGCACCAAGGAGGCAACGACGATGGACGAAAATCTGATCAGACGGACGAAACTACGGAAACGCTACTCCCTTTATTATTAGGTATAGATTTACATGTACATAGTTAAGTTGATGACTGTCTCATATTATATTATGGCTTGGCCATAGACTGTAGGATCTATCATCATATTTTTAATGAAAAAAATCATACATGACCGATGAGCATCAATCCAACAAAAAATGCGCAACATCAAAAGTTACAGGTCATAAGAAACTAGCAAGTATGAGCACCGAGAGGTCCCCCTGTATAGCTAATGAACTTGGTAAAAGTGTGGGTGAGATCTGGGATGGGCATCAGATAAATGCACATTCGGTAGGATCTTTTCTCCTGAGACGATGCAGCAATGGCACAAGTTAGAGGCCACTGCCCAGAGCATTGTCTACACATAGGAAGATCAAATTATTTGGCAATATGAATCAAAAAGGGGAATTTCTGCTAGTTCCCTGTACAAGGTATTCAATATTTGGGGTGCCCCCCAAAATCCACATCTTCTAGCTTGTGACCAACGGCTCAAAATAAACTTATGACTAGGGATAACCTGAGCAAAAGAAATAGTATGAAAAAACTCTAGAATGTATGTTTTGCAAAGAACTCGATTTAGACATTTGGTCTTTGGATTTTTTTTGGTTAATCTTTGCTGGCTTCTTTGATCTAGACCAGAGGTTCATCTTAATTGGGTGATAAAGAAATGCATGGCTTCATCATAGAACTGTTGTTGCTCTAAATACCTACATTTCTACTGTCCCGAGGGGACTGCTGAATTACAGAAATGACCTGATTTTAGTGGCGGTAGATGGATCAATGTTAAAGAGGTTTTGCAACAATACAAATCAAAAAAGTCTGCTCAATGTCAAGGAGTGGACCTTTCTGCTAACTAGGGACCATTGAGCAAAGTTGCAAAGCTATGCAGTTCATCTTGTGTGAGTGTGTCCTAGAGAAGAACTGCAGAACTGATGTACTCCCTCCGATCGAATTTAATCGCCGCGGAGGGAGACCTGCGGCTGCAAGTCATTAGGCAGTTGGATACGTCAACTTAAAGTGACCAGAGGTAGTAGCTATCAGCAGACAAAACCTGGCACTATGTATGATTTCATTATCTGGTAATAGAGCCACAGATCACCTGCCTGGTTTTCTAAAAAAAAAAGTACAAGATTCAGGGACATCTGCTGTGGATACCCCGCTCGATTGCTTTACTTAGCCGAACAGAATTATTCAAGAACATGAACAGAATAGTTAGCAAATTGGAATTAATAATTACAGTTTGACACAGTCCTCAATTGCTGCTTTATCGAACTACTGATGCCCCAACTCTACCACAGACGAGATGATCGGTCTTCCTGACATGCACATTTGTACACACAGCGAACACGAGACAACATACCAACGGGACAACATAACAACAGAGGGAGGAGCGGTGGCAACTTCTCGTTCACCCCTCGCCAGATGTATAGCCTAGTCGTCGCTTGTACTCCTTCTGATCTAAACTCAGTAGAAAGTCGGTGAAAACATGCTCATACCCAGGCATTTTACCATACCCTGCAAGCAACAAAAAAGAAGAAGACTTAGCTAAGGAACTGGCATTTGGCGATACAGTTGCTTTTGCAGTTGTTGAGAACTACAATATGCAGAAAATGAACAATACATAGACTCATGGCAAACTGGAACCTCTCTGAAAGGTGCAAGCATAAATTAGGTGCTGGTGATTTTTAGCACTGGATATAATATGATAAAAGTATCACAAAAGTAAGATTTTGACAATTTCTTGATAACACCTGACAAGGCACTGTTGATTAATTTCGGACCTTTGGATACCCAAAAGTAAGATTTTGACAATTCAGAATGTTCTCCTGAAAGTAAAATTATTTTATAGCAAACCCAAGAACGAATATTCTAAACTGATAAGCACAAGTTAGCTCAAGCTAATGTGATGATAAATGAGATACTCTTGAAACTAGTTCGATCACATACCAGGAAAATAGTTCATGTCTATAACATAAAACCGATCTCTTGTCCCATGCTCTCTGATCATATCGATGTTGAACAATCTAAGACCCTGCGAATCAGGTATAAGGGTAACAGTAATTATATTGTACCAAATGATGCAGGACAAACAAAATGCAAGAATCTATGGTACCAGTCGCCGGCGTAGCTCTCTTGCCAATATCTCAAGCAGTGGTCTTGGAGGAAGTTCTGATGGAGTGCATAGAAGCATCAGTTGGCAGCAGGGTTTACAAAAATGAATGAAGAATATCGGCATTTATTATGAGGCAAGAGAATCCAAGGCATGGAAGTTTACCAGCAACATGAGGGTCGAGATCTGCATCCTCCGCAGTGGCTGCAGCACAAGAGACCCTCGGAAACCGGAACACACCAGCGTTATTTGAGAGATCGCCAGCATCAACGTTAGGCAGTGAAAACCTACGCACAACCCTAATTGCATCCCCAACAATGTAGACCTTAAATAGGACACCACCTATAGATGCCAGAAACGAAAACGTAAAGGTTAAATCTAGGATTGAAGAAATAACCCAAGGAACGACCAGATTAAGCTCAGATGTAAGTACCATGGTTAACAAATTCCTGAAGAACCAAGGGGGGTTCCAGCTTCGTCAAGGAACTTTGGTCATAAGCAAGAGATAATTCATGAGACTTCGCCACCAGAGGTTTAGCCACTGCACATAATACATGTGGTTAGCAGGTGATATATGAACAGCAAATCTGCAGGGAGACTCAAAACAGAAATCAGTAATGTCACTAATTAAATACTCCAGTCAGTAAGTCAGTCACACAAAACAAGACTAGATTTCTTTTAACTTCATTCTGAAAAACAATGTAAATGCCCATCGTTACTTACACTGGACTAAATTGCATTTGGACCAATTACTGTGTTACTGGTTGCAAGTTGCACCATTTATGGTAAAGTAATGCACATGAAACTAGTTGACTCGCTCTAATTTTGCACTTTGGACCAGGCAATCTACCCGTTCAGGAAAACTAGTCAAGCGTGACCAGTTGGGCCATACGTGGAATGAAACTCCTGCTCACTCCTATCCAGACCCATATGCTAGAGAGGCCAAACTCCTTCCCCTCCTGTCTAGACCGCATGGTGTAGAGAGATAGAGAGCATGACCTTGGAGGAAAGCTATAGCTCGAGGAGTACCCCCAGGTAAGCTTCTGCTTCTCTGCTGGTTTTTGTGAATTTTTTGTGTGTTATTTGGTTGATTTTGGTCCGATTGCTGGGGTGGAATCAATGTTTGACGGTGGTACTTGTGTGGGCCAATTTCCGTGGTAAAGTTTCAATTTGTATTTTTTCAATCTCCAACCTGCTACAATCCATCTAATCACAGACTACAGAAGTACCCATCAAAAGGTCCAAAACTAACAGGACAACCGTAATCTACTGATCAACCAGGCAAGAAAATGGAAAGATGCTGGAAGAAGCACACTAGCTCTAGCAGGTAGAATATTTTCACAGAAGGTAAGCGAACGAAATATGTCCATTCATGCTCATGCGAGAGGCATGGTGTTGCTAACTCCTATTTTCTGTAGTTACAGAATGCACTATCTTAGCCAAACAGTGAGAGAACACTGCCACTTAATTAAACAGGGATAGCACAATTGCAGCTACAAAAATCTCAGCTGATATGGTCATGATTTGAAGATACATTGTTCCTTGCTTGCTAGACATGCTTGCCCCTACATACTCAGAATATAAAATGTAGCTTGCAAAATGGTAAAAGCCATCGAAACACACCTTGAAATGAGTACTATGAAGATAAGTACAAAGAAAGTCAATGGAAACAGTTACTAAGGCAGACTTACCTAATGGAAGAGATAGCCCAGCTCTCAGCACCGCAGCTGGTATTGATGATGGGTCTGTGTTAACAAATAGCTGCTTCGGAACACCAACTTTACCTGCAAAAAGCAACTGCATCATAGTGATCAAATCAGCCTTTGAAAAGGTTCCAAGAACCAACATTCATCCTCCTAACAATGGGCGAATTTTAGATGAAAGCAAATGATGAAAGTTTACTGGCAATGTAAGTGTACCGAAAAATGACAAACATTAAAGGAATTACAAGCTTCAAACACGATAGGTAAAGTTTTCAACAAATATAACTGCACAGTTCCTCCACGGGTTCAAAAGGAGAACAAGTATGAAAAATCAGATAAAATAGCATGGCCTTCAAGTAATCAGAGATTGTTTAGATCAACCATTGTTTAGATCAACCAGAAAACAGTCAATGGAAGATTAAAATGATAGAAAGATAAAATGGACATGAGAGTATGGGATATGAAAACAACTAACATTGTTTAGATCAACCAGAAAATGGTTTACTTCCAAACTAAAGTAAAAAAAAAAAAAAGGCATTACATCGTAATTACCATGACAGTCTGCGAGGTCCAGTTTAGAAACTTCTTGAAGCATAGATTGACGATTGAGCAAATGCTCTATGGCACCTGGTGGATCAAGAACAGTAACTTCTGGGTGTGTCTCCCTATATTCCTATTAAAATAGTGCAAAACAGTCAATGGAAGTTTAAAATAATAGAAAGATAAAATGGACATGGCCTTCAAGTAATCATACATTGAACATGTCTGGCAAAGAGAAGTTCAACAGTGGTTTTAACATGTTTTGTATTACTGACCTCCAACCGCCGTTGCCACTCCTTTCCAGTCAACTGTAGAAAATAAAGTGTTATCGTTTTGTTATCAATGAAATAAGGAAAATCTCAGATAACAAAAAGTAATCGAAATTCAATAGACAGAAAATACATGAACATAATAATATATACTCCATATAGCTAACCTTATGCAGAACAATATCAAAAGGGCCTTGATCTGACAGTGGGAGCTTTTGATCAATTGCAACAAACTGAATGCCTTTCTTCCTGCAATACATTTTAGAGGATGAGCAGCTGATCATCTGAAAATATGCACACTTAGGTTGCATATGAAACAAATAATATGCAATCGGGAGCACCAGTTTCCTAGTAGAAGCAACTGGTATCTATCCAACACATAGCTTTGACAACTCAATACAAAATCTTAAGTTACAACTTAAAAGCGCTTTTCACCGGTCTACAGTAGCTCAAGGGATGCAATTTTCTAAAGTTTCTCAACCCCTCGAGTCTAAAAAAGATCCCAGACAAACAGTATATGAGTAGTAAAATATCTCAAAATGAATGCTTACAGGTGGAATATCAAAAAATATTTCAAAATAAATAAGACAGGAATCTAATTTAATAAAATTATACAGGTGGAATATCACAAAAAAGCTGAAATGTATTATTGTAATATTCTGAATAAAGAACTGCAAGCTGATGAAATGTATTTCCACACAAACCCACTCAAAGTTCAAATCATGGTTAGAGAAAAAGCATAAATGCTTATCACAGCATAATTTCAAGTAACCGCAACTTCATATTGTGCAAATTAGAGCAATGCCATATACTTGGATGTAGATGCAAGTAGCATATGCTAATGCTAATGCTAATGCAAATCAAACTCCCCAAGAAAACTAAAAATCAACAGGCTCTCATATGGATCAAGAATAAAAAGGAAATGTTTTGCCCGAAACTCCGAGTATAAACAACTATTTTGACAGATGATTTCACATTCTTATTCAATAAAAATCACCATCAAGTGTCAACATGAGAATTTGGTGCATGCATCCAAGTTAGTAACACTGACGCAAAGATAAAAGGAATTGTTTCAGTGCACACTGAGCACTAGTGATTTGCTGATTTGCACGAGAAAGTGGATCATGGCAAGGATAAAAGCTAGTGCACATGTTAATCATGTGGGCCCTTAAAATATTTTCAGAATCTTATCATGTCGGACATACACTATATTTTATATTCTGCAATCCACATCCTGTTCTAGTCCTAGTGATGTGGGAGAAGAAATATACCTAACAGCAACACGAGACCCCAGTTGCAAAAAAACTATGTTCGGATGATGGCACAAGGTGTCAAGTAAAAAAACTGAGCATACTGCAAACAAAATATGTAAGTGCAATTTGCGAACTGATGTCATATTTAAGGTATCTGGTGCATTTATCCCAGCTTGGATCCCTGCAATTTCTTCCACGTTTGGTCACGCCAGTCAACGACACAGGCAGTCAGGCACAACAGATAACCATTATGCGATGAGGTTTCACAGAATTACTAGAAAAATGTGAAAAACAGGCTGTGATCACACACAGCTTCCTGGATTAGTCCAGGGGTGTACCTAATTTACTGTTTATTGGATAAGTTAAGAAAGGGGCGCTATTAGAAGCAAATATAATAGTGCCACAAGGCAGCCATGTCGCTTTCTTATCCCGAAAGGAAATAGCAGCGATACAAATATTTGCTTCAGGTTATAAAAAAATTTAAGTACAGACAATGAATCCACATAAGGAAGATATTCCGATTCCACCATTTAATAACATAATGTATGAAAAATATCTAAAATTGGCAAGTGATTATTGAAAAAGATGACAAGAATGGCTCCACTTAGTAGGAAGAATAAACTAAAATCCTAAAAGGCATACCATTAAAGGCAGACAAAACAAATCACTAACAGATACCATGATCGGGAGATTCAATGTCAAGAAACCCTTTTGGCCACTTTTGGGGCTATATAACTTCAAAAAGAAGTCACACGTTTCCCCACTTTTAATCCAATATAGCTAAAGCGTTCCCCATCTTCTTCTTTTTTTGCCTCGGTAGCTTTGTAATCTCTTTTGAACTTGGAGGAAAATTTTGTAGGGGAACAATGATAAACAAAGGTCCTTTTCGTCCCTAATCAGAAAAAAATTCGGGGAATATATGTACACTGCCACAACAGGACTAAGAAACGATATATGTTGGTATTCAGTTAGTTTGGTCTGATCTTTCAGTCAGATTCTATGCAAAACCTGGACAGGATTCAACTGTTCCATCCAATTGACACGAACAAAGAAGGAGTATGCCACATCAAGTGCTTTGCCCCCAATGTACGACAATCGTCTCATTTCCATCAAAATTTCCTTTCTTTGCCTAGACACAAACGCGACTGAACAAATCTAGACAAAAGTTCCGCCAGTACCTGGCGAGTCCCCGCAGCTTGGGCTGGAGGAAGCTCTTGGCCTTCTTAGACGTGAGCGCGTACCCCACGACCAGCTCCCTCGCGGGCGCGGGCGCCGACGTCACCGCCTCCTCCGACACCACCGCCTCCGGCTCCGCGTTCCCCTCCGCCCCCACGCACCCGCCGGACACCATCGCCCCCGCCCCCGCCACCACCAGCACCGAACCAATCCACCCAGATAAGAGGGCCGCGCCGCGAGCGAGATCGGAATGCAGCGAGCGCAGTCGGAGAAGAAGCGGAGGCGGAGACAGGTGTAGGTGTGAGAGCGCCGGCCGGGTGAAGAGGAGAGGAGCGGAGGAAGAGAGAGGTGCAGATGTGGGGGGCGCCTGCGTATTTGTAGGCCAAGGACGGGAGCAACTTTGCCTCTGGGACATGGAACCCGGAGTGGCTGCAAATTACGGTTTTGCCCCTCGTTTTTTATTTTCTAGAAGAGCACTGGTGCTCATGTGCTAAAGACACTTTTCTAAGCATTTGGTGCACATGGGCACCAGTGCTCTCAGTTTTTTAAAAATTAAAAAATTTATATATCCGTGTGTCAAAAAATCATCACATTTATTCTATGAATACATATATATGTTCCGAATACTCGTGAGAAGTTTTGGTAGAAATTGCATTGTATTTTGAGCTACAGGAAAAAAACAAATTTATGGCTACGTATAGAGACGTATATTTGTCAGAAATTTGTCTTTTTTATATAGCTCAAAATATAGCATATTTTTCTCCGAAATTTCTACCGTATCTTCGGAATGTTTATATGTATGTAGGTATTTAATTTCAATTTTTTTGGAATACAAATAATATAACTTTATAGCACCAGGAGCACTGGTGCTCATGTGCTAAAGACACTTTTCGCTTCTTTGCTCTCTTTTTGGCAACTAGTAACACCTATTTAGTTAGCCAACAATTAAAAACGCCTTGAAAATAAATATACGAGAGCATGAAAGCCAAACAAAACCACAAGTTTGTATCTTTATCAAAACTATTTTTGTGTCTCTCGTCCGCTACGATATACCACCCCACACCCCACACGCACGGGTTCGATGGGACGTAAAGAAATTTGTATTGAAATTACTCTGAAACACTTGAGTTGAATGCCTCCTTGTTCCTCGGTAAATTAGTGGTAGAGCGGTTGGCTAATGCCATGTGAGCATAATATGACCATCTTGCGGTAGTGTGCGTCTTTGTCAACTCTCCCTTGTCGTTGTCGTCCTCTACAATACCCCACGAGCCATGATTGACACATATGTGAGGCGCACGTGAAATAAATTGTAGTGGGATCAGTCACCAGCACCCTTGCAGATACCACATGAACATAACATAATTCTTATACGATATTTCATAGGATGATGAGTCGATTGATTGGGGTTGAACATTGGTGCAAAGTGAGGATTCACCATCGGATGAGTCGCTAGCAAGATGGTCGAATTCTCGGCCCACCAATGATCAAACCCCCGGGTTTGATGGTATTTGTGGTGTTATGTGGTGCATGTGGCCTGCGTCTACATTGGTGTATCTATAAAGTCTAGTGTGAAATAATACCTAGTGGTATGTGCAAAAAAAGTCTATACAAATTCGTTTGATCAACGGGGTCAAATGAGGCAACGGAAACTATCATTCCATCCCTATAATTTCTATATAAAAAATATGAATTGAACTCTTCTTTATAGCATAAATCAAATTTGTCGCAGAATGTTTACATGTTCGCTAGTAATTGCATTTTCTAAACAATGGAAGTATGTAATATCTATCGCTAGCACCTGCATAAAAATGCATACAATCCAACATAATTAACACCGTGAAGTTCACCAAAAGGACACACAAAAAAAGTGGCACACCATGTATGAACATCAAACATTGGCAAACCTACTAATTAATGATCGTATGATATTAATTCTGTTTATATAGAAATAATATCCAAGTGTATTAAATACATGCATCACCAAACCAACCAATTTAGTAATCCTCTGATTTTTGTAGGAAAACTATTATTGTTTTCTTCTGGAGTAAGTAATCTTAATTACTAAGATTCTGGGTCTTTTGTCTGGTTGAATTCCTTACGTAATTTGCTTGTTTTCATTTTGTACTTGGAACATTATTCCTGTTCTCATGACTTCTGATCGGCAGGGATCAGCAGCGAGTACAATGCGTCGCCGCGTCATCCTCATGGTTCCCTACTAGCCGCACACCACACACACACACGACGATGTGGTCGAACTTGTGTGGAGGTGTTCATTCCACAAACAAAGGGGAGGAACGCCCTAGAAGTAATCGCCAGCCGTTCTTTGTGATTTCGTGAACGCCTTCTCCCTGAATCCATGCAAATCCATGTCTGCGGGGGGTCGACGTACGATGGTAATCCACAACCTTCTCTAGCTTTGGGCTACTACCTTATATTATTAATATAATGTAAGTTGACCAGATCAGCTGCAACATGATTTGTTATCCCTGGAATTCCTTCCAAGTGGCCACTCCTCTTATCATCCTGTGCTAATCCCTATCAGTTCCAGCTTCAGGTTTTTTCCTGACGTGTATGTGACTTGAATGATTGACATCACGCTTGAAGCTGCAGCGGTCCAGAGTTTCAGGGCTTAGCATAACACCATCAAGATAAGACCCAAGAGAGTATGGAAAGAATATTACATTCTTAAGCCCATATCCTTCAACGTATCATTTGGCGGGCAAGTTGCAGTAATTTTACAGTTCCTGTAAGGGTCTGCTACAGAAACGTGAAGATGACTGCACAAAATGACACAACTTTTAAATTCACCTGGACCTGCTGAATGTTATCGTAAGTCATGTCAAAGAATGAGACGGCAGCTAGCAGACGTACAGCTGCACCATGTTTCCAGCAATCAGACAAAATGGGAAGAAAGACTTGAAAATTTTGCGTCCACGTAAATATCATCTTAGCTTCAGACACGATATGCATGAACAAAGTGGCAAAGGGACCGTTCAGACTTCAGAGTGGAGAGGGGAGTGTGAGAAACATGTTTGATTTAGCAAAAAAAAGTGGAAGCGCAACCAATTCTTCATACTCATCAGATTTTCATCAAATAACACTGCCATCGGGCCCCTCAGAGCAGAGGGGGTTGAGACCAGAAGAACAAATATCTCGCAGCATCGAAAGATATGAGCTCGTGAGTCGTCAGGCCCACAGAATACCTATCCATTTCTCTCTTCTTTTTGATGAAGTGGGCTATCAAGAAACATGCATATCCACTCTCTGAAAGTAAGTTGTATTCTTGTGGTTGTGGGTGGATAGGAAGGGAATCAAGAGCATGGAACTGAGGCACGCTGAAACCTGGTGCTTGCTTAAACTATGTCCAGTCAAGCTGATCACTACACGGGAAAAGGGGCAGGGCCGAACCAAAAAAGCTGATCACTACACAAGTGCTCTCAAGCTCACTGAAACCATAAGCTGGAACCAACCATGGGATACAATACTCCCAATGGCCTCTTTGGAGGGTCTTTCCGTTATGGAATCACTAGTGTGCGGTGACAGTGACAAGCTGATGCACACTATGTGAAGCTTCAGAACAGGCTTGGCAAGTATATCAGTCGATGGCCACTTGGCGAGTGCCTATGCCTGAATGAAGTATATCAGTCGATGGCCACTTGGCAGTGCCTATGCCTGAATGATGCCGAGCCAGGTTTTTTTACTAGACGTCTATTGGACAAATCTCCAAATAATGCCACGTGGTCATCGCGAAAGAGTGTCGCGACACCTTGATATTTATCTCAAACGTCAGTATCTCAGGACATAGTCCTGCAATCTGAAAAGCAGCAATCAGGGCAAACGGCACATGTTTCCCGTTGCCAGCCTGCCACACGAAAGTAACAGGATCGACAGCAAGATGCAATGTATAAAGGTTGAGGCCAATCAGTTGGCCTGAATGGCACAAGACAAAGAAGATCGTCACCAACAACGATAGGAACAGGCACAAGACAGGAGGCTCTTGTAGTAATAGTGGCTTTCATATGGGACGATGAATAGGGAGAATGTATGGCAATGAATCGAAGTTGAAATACTTCGGACCATTCGAAAAAAATAAGCACTGCTCTCATTCATATGGGACGATGACAAGGGGAACTAGGAACTGTGGTGTTATCCTCAAGCATGGGCACCGAAGTTGAAAATCATTTGGACCTTCCCAAAAAAAAAAATAGAGCACACTGAGCAAGACAGGTTCAGAACTACAATCGACTCAGCAATTCAAGAGTATAAGAAACACCAGCCAAGGCATCAAACTATAATAACACAGGAAACCATATTCAGATCAAAGTAGAGGATAAGCTGTAGACAAACCACATCACATGCATATTAACCAAGGTGCGAAGCAGGTTCAAACATAGCACAGGTTCTTACAACGGAACAGGTTGTAAACCAAACATCACAAAGCAAACGTTCAAACAAACAGATAACAGATAAAGCCACTCATGGCAGATCACTGGATAGCAGTAGAAGTCGGCCTTGGGGAAGCACCAGGATGCAGGTTCTAGTACTCATCGCCCTCATCACCATCCTCACCCTCGTCGAACTCAGCACCAACTTCCTCATAGTCCTTCTCCAGGGCAGCAAGATCCTCACGGGCCTCGGAGAACTCTCCCTCCTCCATACCCTCACCCACGTACCAGTGGACGAAGGCACGCTTGGCGTACATCAGATCAAACTTGTGGTCAATGCGGGAGAAGACCTCGACAACACTGGTGGAGTTGGAGATCATGCACACAGCCCTCTGGACCTTGGCAAGGTCACCACCTGGGACAACGCTGGGTGGCTGGTAGTTGATACCACACTTGAAGCCAGTGGGGCACCAGTCCACAAACTGGATAGTGCGCTTGGTCTTGATGGTGGCCACAGCAGCGTTCACATCCTTGGGCACAACATCACCACGGTACATCAGGCAGCAGGCCATGTACTTGCCGTGGCGGGGGTCACACTTTGCCATCATAGAGGAAGGCTCAAAAGCACTGTTGGTGATCTCAGCAACAGAGAGCTGCTCATGGTAAGCCTTCTCAGCTGAGATCACTGGGGCGTAGGAGGAAAGCATGAAGTGGATCCTTGGGTAGGGCACCAGGTTGGTCTGGAACTCATTTACATCAACATTGAGAGCACCATCAAACCTCAGGGAAGCAGTCAGTGATGAGATGACCTGCACAGTAGATTAACCTGATGATTAAGAGCCCAGCAAAATATTACAAGACAGTGCAGCATAATGATCATAACTAAAACATAAATAATGTGCTAGAAAGAAACAGGAATCTACCTGAGACACAAGCCTGTTGAGGTTGGTGTAAGTGGGACGTTCAATGTCCAGGGAGCGGCGGCATATGTCATAGATAGCCTCATTGTCAAGAAGGACAGCCACATCAGTGTGCTCTAGAAGAGAGTGGGTGGACAGCACACTGTTGTATGGCTCAACAACAGAGGTGGAGACCTGGGGAGATGGGTACACAGTGAACCCAAGCTTGGACTTCTTTCCATAGTCAACAGAGAGCCGCTCAAGGAGAAGAGAACCAAGGCCAGAGCCAGTTCCACCTCCAACAGCGTTGAAGACTAGGAAGCCCTGGAGCCCAGTGCAGTTGTCTGCAAGCTTCCTGATGCGGTCAAGGCAGAGATCAACAATCTCCTTGCCAACTGCAATAATGGAGGCAAAAGTTAGACAGATGATCACCAACATGCCAATTAGTGCTGTTACTGCAGACAAAAGGGCACATCACTTACTGGTGTAGTGACCGCGGGCAAAGTTGTTGGCTGCATCCTCCTTGCCACTGATGAGCTGCTCAGGGTGGAAGAGCTGGCGGTAAGTACCAGTCCTCACCTCGTCAATGACAGTGGGCTCGAGGTCAACAAAGACAGCACGGGGAACGTGCTTCCCAGCACCAGTCTCGCTGAAGAAGGTGTTGAAAGCATCATCACCTCCCCCAACAGTCTTGTCACCGGGCATCTGTCCATCAGGCTGCACAAGGACACAAAGACAGGGTTAAATTTCGGATCAGAGGGGGTATTAGTTTCATCATTGATCAATTTACGCTTGCACAAACAGAAAAGTGGAACAAAGCACACTGCAAATAGCATATCACAAAACTATGCAACAATACTTAAAAAGGCTACACTAGCTATACAAATTAATTAAATAATGGTAAATTTTGAATAATGATGGCACTTCATACAAGCAAGCATTGTACATTCCAGATCAAACAGCTAAGATATAGCACATAAAAGGCAGGCAAACTACTCTGACCAAATTAGGTACTGCAAATCACTGGCACAGACAAATAACTACCGGATCTAACAGAATTCGAACAGATCAAACTGGCCCTGGATCAAAGCCCGATCAGCTAAGTACATGTCAGATTGGTTATGGTTGCAGCCAAATAACAACGGATCTACGTGAAATGAATGCTTGATCTAGTACAATTAACACTGCGATCTACTATACAGGTGTACATACATTCGAAATTAAATCAGGATTGATCAGATCTAGCGCATGGTCGAACTGAGATCCAGTGAACTATACAGTAAACTATTGCAGTCAAACCTTTCGGAATTCAAATTTTAACTAGCTACAATCTACCAAAACCGGATCATACAACAGAGGCTACCACATGAACCGAACATTTCGCCAGATCTACAATTCCCCAGCGACTAACCGCAGATCTGACCAGTCACTCCTTAGGACAGTCAGATCCAAGCACAGGTCCCACTGACCACATACAGTAAGGCGAGTAAACCCCAGATCTAGACAGATCTACCGCTAACTAAGACGGATCAAGGGTGAAGACGAGCGGATCCGTACCTGGATGCCGTGCTCGAGGCAGTAGAGCTCCCAGCAGGCGTTGCCGACCTGGATGCCGGCCTGGCCGATGTGGATCGAGATGCACTCCCTCATGGTGGCGGTGGTTGGCTACTTCGCTGCCGACGAAGTTGAGGAGGGTGGGGGAAGGGGAAGGCTCAAGCTCGGAGGCGCGGAGAGAGGCGAGTACGAAGACGCCTGTCCCTGCGGTGTCTCTGCTTAGGGTTTCCGCCCCCCACACTCGCCTCCATTTATAGCGCGGCAGGCTGGAGTGCGTGCGAAGGGATCAGGGTGGCGCTTTTGCGCCCGCACCCCTCAAACTGCCTTCCGTGCTTGGAAAACGGCAACGGTCGGGCGGTTCCGCGGCTCCGGATGAACTGGCACGGGCTGTTAGGTCCCGTTTGGGGATTTACTGGAACCGGAGGGGGCTGGACGGAAATTTGAGCGTGCTTTTTGTTAGCACTTGACGGTGGAGTTTTACCCGCCTGATGCACCGCTGACTTGTGGGTCCGCGGCTTCTCGTCGGGGCGGTTAGCGAGCGTGGGTACGCTTGAGCTGGGTTAGTTTAGGAAATTTGGCGTTCGAAATAATTCGGGATCGGTTGGTGGCGTGGCCACCTTGCAGGTGCGACTGAAACACCAGCGCCGCTGTTCCACGACGGGATGTCTCGCCGGTTTTGTGGGCCATGGTAGATTGTGGGTCCAGCGGGTCGGCGAGAGAGGTGCGGGGAGTGGTTCGGGGTGGGCGGCGGTTCCGCCATGTGTGGCGTCGTGGGAGATGGTGCTGGGACTGGTTATTTTCGATTTTTGAAATGGGGGAGCGGGAGAGAGAAGGGTGTCCTATGTGCGGTTGTTGGGACTCGGATCTTCTGCACACCCTGCGTCTTAACCCACAAATTTACCCTCCCAACCAACTCTAGCAATTCACACATGTCTACAAAAAAAAATACAAATTTTAGTTAATTTTCTTTACTATTAATAAATGGGAGTAGGTCGTTTGACACTCAACGCACTTTGGTGGTCGTCATTGAAAAGATCAATGCCATCCAATTTTATCTGAACGTCTTCCCTCAAATTCCATCCATCCAATACGTCTAAACAACATTTAAGGAAGTATATTATGCACAAATCAATCGGGGGATAGCGACAATCACAGAAATTTAAAAAAACTAGTCGCTATATGGTGGAGTCGCGGAGATTGCGCTGTCTTCCCGAAAAACGAATCTGCTGGCATCTTCGGTGTATAGGAGGAACCGACGAACTTGCGGGGGAAGCGATGCGACAATGCTGGGCAGAAATATTAAACGTCCAAATGCAGAGATCGGGGCTGATCGGGCCTGGGTGGTTAAATAGTGGGATGGAGTGCCTGATTTATTGCTACGGAATAGTGAGGCATATGGTGGCATGAACTGATTGAGCAAGAACTGAAACTAATGGGGAGGAAAGATGGAGCGACGGGGAAGGAAGGGGAGAGGTGGAGACCTGCGCACTATCATCAGGAATTGATTATTTGAGGCATGTTTGCTGTTATCGACGGTAATGGCCAACTATTGGAGTAATGGAAACTGAAACGGATCATCAACTGATGATGTGATTTACAAAGATGACATGTAAGATTGATGAGATGGCATAGTTGCATGATATGTGGAAATTTTGCTGAGTTGGCGGCTTGGTGAGGTGGATGCCTTGCATGTAGAGAGAAATAGAGTAGTGGGTGACTCCTATTAAGTCACCATTTGTTTGCATTTATTACCGCTAATCACGATATCAAATTAAACTCCATCATTACAAATTAAATATGATCTTTCTATGCCAAGCATATCACTACCCAAAAAAATTTCACGATATCAGATTAGAATCAATTAGGACAAATTAAATTAGATCTTTCCTTCCTTGTACCAGCAGTCTAGGCCCTCGTCCCAATCTCTACTTCTTAAAAAATACGAATGTAGCCATCTCCACCTCCGCCATCCGTCCCCTCCCTCAATCCCACCTCGCAGGTCGTCGGCATCACGAAGGCCCTTGCCTGCATGGCTGCATCCATACGCTCGATGCCGCCTACATCTCTGCCGTCCGGCCTCCGCCTCCAGCAGGCATGTCCCGTTTGGGCGAAGAATGCGGTCGACCTCCGCCCTGGTCCTCGACATTGAGCACGGCCGATTGGGATCACGGAGACCCTCTCCACACCCTCGACGTCATCCTCTGTCCTCCCAGATGCACGGGTCCAAGCGGTGGAGCTGCTCATCGAAATGCCTTCGATTCTCCAAATCTCGCCGCATGCAAGGCATGTTCTCTAGGTTAGATAGTCTGCCGCCGCAGTAGTTGTGGACTGCCACTATGTCCTTTCTTAAGGCGAAGGTCGAGTTCTAGGAGAGGCCGCTGGATGACTTTGACTCCAAGGACCTGTACGCGGACCAACCAAGATCATCCGCGAACGCCTCAGCTGGTGCTACCGCGTCGAGGGTATCAACCACCACCAGAAGTGCCACCACCTCGTCGACCAGTACCTCCAGTCCACCCGTTGTGTCGGCTGGGGCAAGGACCACCGCCCGGCGGATCTGCACGGTACTACTCCCATCTAAACCCTCCTCTCTACAGGCTATCGTTTGTCTGTTTCACTGTCTGATATGGTTGGCTGTTTATTGTTGCATAGAGCCCAAGATATAAATACATCTGGTTGCATGAGCGATTGATTCATCGTGGATTTATACTCATCTGGTTGCCTGAGCGATTGATTCACCGTGGATTGATTATAAATTTCTCAGCCGTAGTATCAGAGAGTTCAAAGATCTGATACTTGGAGCTTTAGCTTTGTCATGCAAGATTAATTGCACTATGTCATACTGATTGCAGTAGCAAATAATCAAAATTCATAACCGAAGAGGTTGTAGTTTGGATGCAAAGGTATTCCTGGATATTCTTGTATTTCTGCCAAGTTTACATACACACGTTAACTCTTAAATCACGTGCTCAGTTTGGGACTGGTTTAATCTATGAACACACAGTGAATACTTTTATTTTCCTAGCGGGTTGATTCAGATGATGGCATGTTCAGTCAGCTAATAGTGCATGTTTATGACAAAAATGTGTTACATACACCTTCTTTTTGTTTTTAGAAATTCTGCTTGAGTATAGTTTGTCAATTTGTTTAGCTCAGCCGTGATGATTGGATTGACTTTTAACCGATTTGTTTCTCTCTAAGAGATTCCATGTAATCCAGTATAACACATAGATTTATCTTTGATGCTAGGCTATAATGCACGCTCAGCTACAAATGTTGTTTGTAGGTTTTAACAATGTCTTACCTGTTTATCTCACGGAAATGTGGGAAGTGGCGATTGTAAATATCTTTTAGATCTTAGGTTTGTTGATGCTATGCTCAATTATTCTGTGTATATAAGCATACTGGAAGATTAACAATCCGTTGAATAGCTTTAGATAAAGCTGCCCTTACAGGGACAAGTACGTATCAAGTCTGCTTAAGAGGTCCCTCCTAAAAATTATTCTGTAGCTGGCTTTTGAGACTGTTATGACTGAAGATAGATGTGAGGTATTTCTCTTACTTTACCATGTGTTTTTACTACAACTGTTGATTGCATCTTGTGATACCAGTTAACTGAAGTCCAATACTCCCCAAAATATCTTTATACGTCCTATTTTTGTCCCCACATTATGATAATCTATGTATATGAAATCACAGTTGGAGTAGCGTCAATTCTACTTGGACGATCTTACTAGAGTAGTGCTAATTTACTTAGCGAATGCAATACACTTAAAACCATTACCATGTTATCTCCATGTCAATGTGTATACATAAAGATTCGTGTCTTTTATGTGCTAAAACTGAAAACAATTCAAAATCTTAATGTTTGTTCGTCCAGTTTTGCAGGTTGTGATGGAAATCCTTTCACCGCAAAAGTGATTGTATGTACTTCTAATCAAGGGCATAGTGTAAGGCCTGCCGTACAGCCCAACTAAGATAGTTCAATGCACTAAGGTGTACAGTATTATTTTATATTACTTATTTGTAGCAAAGCACTTCAGGCTGCTCCTTTTTATCTTTGGGGACTTTATGCTACTCTCTTGTAATATTTTATAATTATTTGGTACGGAACTAAATAAAATGGTGCTCCGATCCAGAAGATGACTACAAATCAAAGCCCTCGAGAGTTTCCTCGTGGAAGCAGACTTAGCTGGAAATAACCCAGGAAGGAAAGAGATTGGAGGCAACACATTTCACCAGAAAATTGTCTAATGCTGGCATTGGACACTTGCATTGGCTCCTCCTATAGCATTACCATGTTCAAGAATTGAGAGTACGTAGTAAGCCACTAACTTCTTGAAGGCATGCAGACCATGTTTTGTTCTTAAAAGGAATTTTTGCAAATGGAAGCAACATGAGGATTCTCAACAGGAATTTTATTTTCATATAAGTGACATTTTATTTTAAAATTATATTGGCACATATGACATAACTGCTCAAACGAACCCACATGGCTGAACACCACAATTGTAGAAAAACAGAAGCTCTCCTCCATGACCAGCACAGGTTTGTGCTTGACCATAATGTCATCTACCAGTGTGAAAGGGAAATGATTATAATGCTACCAGGAGAAGATTATGTCATGCTATTTATTTATTTTTGCCAAATTATGGGTTTTCTGTCAACATCAGCATCGGCCTTAGACAGTTGGCATTAGAAAAGATAATCCAGGGGAATATGGGGCCGGGCTGGTGCTCCTATAATGCTTTCTTGCAATAACCAATGCAAAGTTAAGGTGTCGGATTTTCCATGTTGGTTAATGCTCTTATCAGATTTACTTCCGTGTGTTGCTTAATTGTCGGGATGTAAGTGTTTGGTTCTTATATTATTGTTCTGTTTATTTTTGGTGAGACATGATCATATGCTTTGTTGATCACATTTTGGTTCCAATTCAGATAACACACAAGGTGCTTGTGTTTTGGCTAAACATCAATTCTGATTCAGAAGATACATACCTTAATTTTTTTGTTTGCCTTAGTTTTGTCTTGGTTTAGAATAATATATATCAACTAACTTTGATATTTGTTCTCCAGGAGATCACCATAGAAGTTTTAGTGTGATGCCATTTGTCTTAGCTTCTATCTATGACACCATACATTTTGTCAGATTACATGAAGATGAAGGGATGTTATATGCTGCTTTAACCTTGGGAGGTTCTCAAGTATGTTGGAAAATAGAATACATTTGCATATACGAGTGATGAGTTGCTTATTTGATGAATATAATGACTACAAGAGGAGCTGATGAAACTGGCATTGCTTGCAAAATTCACCTAAACTTGGTGTCCTATCTCTAGAACATAAGGAATTTAGGGTTAATTTGGTAAAATAAAAACTTACCAAACCATCAATCTTTGCATACGATGGAAGCCATGATTAACATTCAATAGGCTACCAGGTGACAACTTAATATTCACTAGGCTACCAAGTGACAACGAAACAATGTTGAGTGAAAAAAGTGGATCAATGTTGAGGTCAATCTTGAGTGAACAAAGTGCGCGAAGTCAAACCATATTTGTGAGATTACGTGTGCTTGAGAGTTTATGTGTGCTGAAAATGAAGGTTAAAATGGTGCAAATTGGTCATTAAAAAAGTATGAGGTGAGAGAAATATGGTAGACATGAAGAAAGCACAAGGATTTTACCCTCTGCGCAAACATTTACAAAATGTATGCAAAATTGCCCCGTAGCAACGCACGGGCACTTAACTAGTCTAATTAATATTCGGAGGGCTTCTGTGCAAACGCTCATCAAAAAATATTCCCGGCACTTTTAGCTAATCCCCATCTGCTACACCGCCCAGGCGGAGCCGCTACATCATCAAAAAAATTAACTCAGTTCAGTTCTTTTTTATGTGGCGCCACACCGCCCAGGCGGCGCCGCCGAGGGCGATGATGGCAGCGATGAGAAGCACAAGCACCCACCATTTTATCCCCGCCATGTCTTTGTCTTGGGGAGAAAATTTCGGCTCGGGTGGCCCGTCGACCATCTCGGTGGCGCTTTCGGTCTGAAGCCCACACCGAGGCCCAGCAGGTGCACCTGGGGGGTGCGGGGGGGCGAAGCCCCCCGCGGTACGGATCGTTGCCACCGTCTATATATATTCCCTGTAAGCCGCCGCTAGGGTTTTGTCGCATCATTGTACACCCACGGCGTTTGTAAACATCACCAAAATAGTGAAGTTTTGCTGGCTGGCGCCCGTGGTTTTTCCCTTGTGTGTTGCAAGGGTTTTCCACGTTAAAATCTCGCGTCCCCTGCAGTGTTTTACCTTTCGTTCTTCGTTTATTGTGCATCTCGATTATAACAAGTGGTATCAGAGCCCGTGTTCTTTGGATCTAGGGTTCGAGATGTCGTCACTGAAGTTCGATCTACCGCAGCTGGACTACACCACGAGATTTGCTTTGTGACAAGTGAAGATGAGGGCGATTCTCGCCCAATCTTCAGATCTGGATGAAGCGATCGATGCTTTCGGCGAGAAAGCGAAGGATACCTGGACCGATGCGGAGAAGCGAAAAGACCGTAAGGCTTTATCATTGATTCAACTCCATCTGTCCAATAATATTCTGCAGGAAGTGTTGCAGGAGAAAACCACCGCCGAGTTATGGGTCAAACTAGAGGAGATCTGTTTGTCCAAGGATCTCACGGGCAGATTGCACGTGAAGATGAAGCTGTTCTCGCATAAGTTGCAAGAGGGAGGTTCGATAATGAATGACCTATCTTCCTGGAAAGAGATTGTTTCTGATTTGCAGTCTATAGAAGTTAAGTATGAGGATGAGGATTTAGGTCTTCTTCTTTTATGCTCGCTGCCTAATTCTTTCAGTAATTTTCGTGACACCATATTATTGAGCCGCGACAAACTAACTCTCGCGGAAGTTTATGATGCTCTCCAACAAAAGGAGAAAATCAAATCTATGGTGCAGGCTGAAAGTTCGTCCTCCAAGGCGGAGGCATTAGAGGTCCGTGGCAGGCCTGAGCAGCGAGATAACTACTACCACAACAACAGAGATAAGAGCAAGGGCGACAGAGGTCGCTCAAAGTCCAAAGGACGTGACAAGTTCTGCAGGTATTGTAAGAAATCTAACCATAATATTGATGATTGTTGGAAGCTGAGAACAAGGAGAAAAGGAACGGAACTTACCAACCGAAAAATAATGATGGTAATGGTAAGGCTGCCGTTGTCATCGGTAAGGGTGAGGCTGCTGTTGTTGCTGGTAATGATGGTAGTGATAGTTCTTATGGAGATTGCTTAGTTGTCTTGGCTGCATGTGTTTCACGTGATGATGAATGGATTCTTGACACTGCATGTTCGTTTCATATTTGTTGTAACAAAGATTGGTTCAGTTCTTATGAGTCTGTGCAGAGTGGAGATTTTGTGCGTGTGGGGAATGACAACCAGTGCAACATTGTTGGCATTGGTTCTGTTCAGATCAAGACCCATGATGGGATAACACGCACGTTGACAGGAGTGAAACACATACCCTCCATGGCGAGGAATTTGATCTCTTTGAGTACCTTGATTGTGACGGGTACAAGTACAAAGGTGGGAACAAACTTTTGAAGGTATCATCAGGTTCTCTCATTATTATGATTGGTGATATGAATTCTCCGAAATTATATGTCCTTAGAGGTAGCACTTTGCCTGGTATTGCTGCTGATGTTAGTTCTGATGAATCTAGTAAGACTAACCTTTGGCATAAGCGTCTTGGACATATGAGTGAGCTTGGCATGGCAGAATTGGCAAAGAGAGAGCTAATTGATGGCTGCGATTTAGGCAAGCTTGAGTTCTGTGAGCACTGCATCTTTGGTAAGCATAAAAGAGTAAAATTTAATGCTTCCGTTCATACCACCAAAGGCATTTTAGATTATGTACACGTTGATGTTTGGGGTCCGTCCCGTAGAACTTCTAATGGTGGTGCTAATTACATGCTTACTATTATTGATGATTACTCAAGGAAAGTGTGGCCATATTTCCTGAAACATAAATCTGATGTTTTTACTGCTTTTAAGAAGTGGAAAGTTATGGTAGAAACTCAAACTGAAAAGAAGGTTAAGATACTCCGTACTGACAATGGTATGGAATTTTGTTCAAATGAATTTGATGAGTTTTGCTGCAATGATGGGATGGTAAGACATCATACCATTCCGTACACCCCTCAACAGAATGGCGTGGCTGAACGCATGAACATGACCATTATTTCGAGGGCTCGGTGCATGTTGTCTAATGCAAAGATGCATAGAAGTTTTTGGGCTAAAGCAGCCTCCACCGCATGTTATCTCATCAACAGGTCACCTTCTGTTCCACTTGATAAGAAAACTCCAATTGAGGTATGGTCTGGTTCGCCTGCTGATTATTCATATTTGAGAGTTTTTGGTTGCACTGCTTACGCTCATGTCGATAATGGAAAGTTGGAGCCAAGGGCTGTTAAGTGCATCTTCCTTGGTTATGGTTCAGGAGTTAAGGCATATAGATTATGGAATCCTGAAACTAAGAAAATTGTGTTGAGCAGGAATGTCGTTTTTAATGAGACGGTTATGTTTAATGATAGTCCGTCTACTGATATTTCTGATGCTATTGATTCTCCTGATGTTTCTGATGATGAGCAGCACAGAATTGGCGTGCAGGTCGAGCACACAAAGGACAATGAAAATGTGGTTCCTGAAACCAACAATGATGATAATGATGTTCCACCTTCACCACCTATTGTTCAGCGACAAGGACGGTCTATTGCTGCTGACCGCCCTAAGAGAAATATTGCACCTCCTACCCGATTAATTCAAGAATGTGATATTGTTGATTATGCTTTGAGTTGTGTTGAACAGGTGGAGTATGATATTGAACCAGCTACATATACTGAAGCCATTGCTTCGGTTGATAAAGAGAAGTGGGTAGGTGCGATGCAAGAAGAGATGCAATCGCTTGAGAAGAATGGCACATGGGATGTTGTGCACTTGCCTAAACAAAAGAAGGCTATCCGCTGAAAGTGGATATTTAAAAGAAAGGAAGGTTTGTCTCCTAATGAGCCTCCACGGTTTAAGGCAAGGTTAGTAGCAAAAGGTTTCAGTCAAATTCCAGGTGTTGATTATAATGATGTATTCTCCCCAGTTGTGAAGCATAGTTCTATTCGTGCTTTCTTTGGTATTGTTGCTATGCATGATCTTGAGCTTGAGCAGCTAGATGTAAAAGCGCTTTGCATGGTGAGTTGGAGGAGGAGATATATATGGACCAACCTGAAGGTTATGTTGTGCCTGGTAAGGAGGATCTTGTTTGCAAATTAAAGAGGTCCCTTTAAGGTCTGAAACAGTCGCCACGACAGTGGTATAAAAGGTTTGATTCATTTATGATTACACATGGTTTTGAGAGATCTCAGTATGATAGTTGTGTGTATATTAAGTTTGTTAATGGATCACCTATTTATTTGCTGCTATATGTTGATGATATGTTGATTGCTGCAAAGAGCATGAAAGAGATCACTATTTTAAAGAATCAATTAAGTAGTGAGTTTGAGATGAAGGATCGATACGTCTCAAACGTGTCTATAATTTCTTATGTTCCATGCTACTTTTATGATGATACTCACATGTTTTATACACACTTTATGTCATATTTATGCATTTTCCGGCACTAACCTATTGACAAGATGCCGAAGAGCCAGTTGCTGTTTTCTGCTGTTTTTAGTTTCAGAAATCCTACAAAGGAAATATTCTCGGAATTGGACGAAATCAACGCCCAGGGTCTTATTTTTCCACGAAGCTTCCAAAAGACCGAAGAGGATACGAAGTGGGGCCACGAGGCGCCACCACGCTAGGGCCGCGCGGCCTAAGGGGGGCCGCGCCGCCCTAGTGTGTGGGCCCCTCGTCAGCCCTTCGACTCTGCCCTTCCGCCTACTTAAAGCCTTCGTCGCGAAAACCCCAGTACCGAGAGCCACGATACGGAAAACCTTCCAGAGACGCCGCCGCCGCCAATCCCATCTCGGGGGATTCAGGAGATCGCCTCCGGCACCCTGCCGGAGAGGGGAATCATCTCCCGGAGGACTCTCCATCGCCATGATCGCCTCCGGATTGATGTGTGAGTAGTTCACGCCTTGACTATGAGTCCATAGCAGTAGCTAGATGGTTGTCTTCTCCTCATTGTGCCATCATGTTAGATCTTGTGAGCTGCCTATCATGATCAAGATCATCTATTTGTAATGCTACATGTTGTGTTTGTTGGGATCCAATGAATATGGAATACTATGTCATGTTGATTATCAATCTATCATATATGTGTTGTTTATGATCTTGCATGCTCTCCGTTGCTAGTAGAGGCTCTGGCCAAGTTGATACTTGTAACTCCAAGAGGGAGTATTTATGCTCAATAGTGGGTTCATGCCTCCATTAAATCTGGGACAGTGATAGAAAGTTCTAAGGTTGTGGATGTGTTGTTGCCACTAGGGATAAAACATCAATTCTTTGTCTAAGGATATTTGTGTTGATTACATTACGCACATACTTAATGCAATTGTCTGTTGTTTGCAACTTAATACTGGAAGGGGTGCGGATGCTAACCCGAAGGTGGACTTTTTAGGCATAGATGCATGCTGGATAGCGGTCTATGCACTTTGTCGTAATGCCCAATTGAATCTCACACTACTCATCATGATATGTATGTGCATTGTTATGCCCTCTTTATTTGTCAATTGCCCAACTGCAATTTGTTCACCCAACATGCTATTTCTTATTGGAGAGACACCACTAGTGAACTGTGGACCCCGGTCCATTCTTTTACATCTGAATACAATCTACTGCAAACATTGTTCTTTACTGTTCTTCGCATACAAACATCATTTTCCACACCATACATTTAATCCTTTGTTTACAGCAAGCCGGTGAGATTGACAACCTCACTGTTAAGTTGGGGCAAAGTATTTGGATTGTGTTGTGTAGGTTCCACGTTGGCGCCGGAATCCCTGGTGTTGCGCCGCACTACACTCCGTCACCAACAACCTTCACGTGCTCCTTGACTTCTACTGGTTCGATAACCTTGGTTTCTTACTGAGGGAAAACTTGCTGCTGTACGCATCACACATTCCTCTTGGGGTTCCCAACGGACGTGTGCTTTACGCGTATCAAGCTTTTTTTCTGGCGCCGTTGCCGGGGAGATCAAGACACGCTGCAAGGGGAGTCTTCCACTTCCAATCTCTTTACTTTGTTTTTATCTTGCTTTACTTATTTTATTTACTGTTTTGTTTGTTTATTATATCAAAAATAAAAAAATTAGTTACTTGCTTTACTTTATTTACTATCTTGTTTGCATTCTCAATATTAAAAACACAAAAAAATTAGATACTTGCATCTACCTTATTTTATTATCATGACTAGTCCTGTAGTTGTTACTCTATCACCTGAGGAATCGATCTTTACTTTTAAACAAGGTGGTGAAGAGAGTTTTAAAGAAGCTTGGTCTAGAATTTTTGATTCTTATAGTAAAACTGAACCTAAAATGACTCTAAGTTTGCTTCTTAGTAACTTTTATTTTGGGCTTATTCTTCGCTATAGATATGCCTTAGATGCTGTAGTGGGGGGAGATTTCCTTCACTGTGATGGGGATCAAGCTTTTAATGCCATAAGAAAAGTGGTTACATCATCTAGCTCCGCTAATAATTTTGATTCATCTCTTGCTAGCATTCACAATAGATTAAACACCCTCGAGACAAATATATCTTGTTTAAAAGAAGGGTACAACCAGATTCGCTAATATTATGATTATGTTCCAGTAAGTTTTGAACCTTCAATGTGGGTGCCTACTATTAAAGTTGCTATTTGTGGTGAAACTTTTCATGCCCGTTGTGACATTATGTCTGAGTTTTGCCTTATGCCTAAAAGAATTTATGAATCTTTGACACTTTGGGAACTTACTGAAGGAGGAGAAGGAATAACTCTTATTGATAACTCTGTTATAATTCCTAAAGGTATAGCTGAAGGTGTGTTCACAACCTTTCTTGGAAGAACGGTATCCACTGATTATCTCGTTGTTGAATGTGTAGGGACAGGACAAATCACACTTGGAAGGTCCCTTCTAAAACTCGTGGGAGCAATCATAGATGTGGGAAAAGGCACTCTAAATTTTACCTCTACGCCCGGATGCGGTCATGTATTCCCTAAACCAAAGAGTAGGAATAAGAGTAAAAAGGGTAAGCGCAATGCCCCTGGTAATGATATTAATGCTTCATCTCTTGATAATACTTGATTCACACTTTCTGGGCCTAGCTGAAAGGCGTTAAAGAAAAGCGCTTATGGGAGACAACCCATTATTTTATTTCTGCACTTTTGTTTTATATTTGAGTCTTGGAAGTTGTTACTACTGTAGCAACCTCTCCTTATATTTATTTTATTGCATTGTTGTGCCAAGTAAAGTCTTTGATAGTAAAGATAATACTAGATTTGGATTACTGCGCAGAAATAGATTTCTTGTTGTCACGAATTTGAGTAGTATTCTCTGTAGGTAACTCAGGAAAATCTGCCAATTTACGTGCGTGATCCTCAGATATGTACGCAACTTTCATTCAATTTGAGCATTTTCATCTGAGCAAGCTAAGTACCCCAGAAAAATTCGTCTTTACGGATTGTTCTGTTTTGACAGATTCTGCCTTTTATTTCGCATTGCCTGTTTTGCTATGTTTGATGGATTTCTTTGTTCCTTTAACTTTCAGTAGCTTTGTGCAATGTCCAGAAGTGTTAAGAATGATTATTTCACCTCTGAATATGTGAATTTTTGATTATGCACTAACCCTCTAATGAGTTTGTTTTGAGTTTGGTGTGGAGGAAGTTTTCAAGGATCAAGAGAGGAGGATGATACAATAGGATCAAGGAGAGTGAAAACTCTAAGCTTGGGGATGCCCCCGTGGTTCATCCCTGCATATTTCAAGAAGACTCAAGCATCTAAGCTTGGGGATGCCCAAGGCATCACCTTCTTCATCGACAACTTATCAGGTCACCTCTAGTGAAACTATATTTTTATTCCGTCACATCTTATGTGCTTTACTTGGATCGTCTGTATGTTTTTGTTTTGTTTGAATAAAATCGGATCCTAGCATTCTTTTTGTGGGAGAGAGACACGCTCCGCTGTTGCATATGAACACATGTGTTCTTAGCTTTACTCTTAATGTTCATGGCGAAGGTTGAAACTGCTTCGTTCATTGTTATATGGTTGGAAACAGAAAATGCTACATGTGGTAATTGGTATACTGTCTTGAATAATTTGATACTTGGCAATTGTTGTGCTCAAATAGATCATGTTTAAGCTCTTGCATCATGTGCTTTGCACCTATTAATGAAGAAATACTGTAGAGCTTGTTGACATTTGGTTTGCATGATTGGTCTCTCGAAAGTCTAGATATTTTCTGGTGAGGGTTTGAACAACAAGGAAGACAGTCTAGAGTCTTATAATGCTTGCAATATGTTCTTATGTAAGTTTTGCTGTACCGGTTCATACTTTTGTTTGCTTCAAACAACCTTGCTAGCCTAAGCCTTGTACTGAGAGGGAATACTTCTCGTGCATCCAAATCCATGAGCCAAAAACTATGCCATTTGTGTCCACCATACCTACCTACTACATGGTATTTCTCTGCCATTCCAAGTAAATACTTCGTGTGCTACCTTTAAACAATTCAAAAGTTATTATCTCTTATTTGTGTCAATGTTTTATAGCTCATGAGGAAGTAAGTGGTGTTTTATCTTTCAATCTTGTTGGGCAGACTTTCACCAATGGACTAGTGGCTTCATCCGCTTATCCAATAATTTTGCAAAAAGAGCTGGCAACGGGGTTCCCAGCTCCAATTAATTAACTTTCATTAATAATTCTCTTCACATGTTTTACTCTGATTCATCAGTAAGCAACTTAATTTTGCAAATAGACACTCCTCCATGGTATGAGATTGTTGGAAGGCACCCGAGGATTCGGTTAGCCATGGCTTGAGAAAAGAAAAGGTTGGGGGGAGTGTCACCCAAAAATAAAAATAAACTAAACTAAAGTACATGTGTAAACAAAAGAGAAGAGGGATGATCTACCTTGCTGGTAGAGATAACGTCCTTCATGGGAGCCGCTCTTTGAAAGTCTGTTTGGCAAGGGGGTTAGAGTGCCCACTACCATTCGTTGACAACAACAAACACCTCTCAAAACTTTACTTTCATACTCTCTATATGATTTCAAAACCTGAAAAGCTCTAGCACATGATTTTATCCCCGCTTCCCTCTGCGAAGGGCCATTCTTTTACCTTTATGTTGAGTCAGTTTACCTACCTCTTTCTATCTTAGAAGCAAACACTTGTGTCAACTGTGTGCATGGATTCCTACATACTTTCTTATTTGCATTCATCATATTACTTTGTGTTGACAATTATCCATGAGATAAACATGTTAAAGTTGAAAGCAACCGCTGAAACTTATATATTCCTTTGTGTTGCTTCAAAACTTTCTACTATGAATCTATTGCTTTATGAGTTAACTCCTATGCAAGTCTTATTGATGCTTGTCTTGAAAGTAATATTCATGAAAAGTCTTTGATATATGGTTCAGTTGTTTACTCATTATCTTTACCATTGCTTCGAATCACTGCATTCATCTCATATGCTTTACAATAGTATTGATCAAGATTATGATAGCATGTCACTTCAGAAATTATCTTTGTTATCGTTTACCTACTCGAGGGCGATTAGGAACTAAGCTTGGGGATGCTTGATACGTCTCAAACGTATCTATAATTTCTTATGTTCCATGCTACTTTTATGATGATACCCACATGTTTTATACACACTTTATGTCATATTTATGCATTTTCCGGCACTAACCTATTGACAAGATGCCGAAGAGCCAGTTATTGTTTTCTGCTGTTTTGGGTTTCAGAAATCCTACAGAGGAAATATTCTCGGAATTGGACGAAATCAACGCCTAGGGTCTTATTTTTCCACGAAACTTCCAGAAGACCGAAGAGGATACGAAATGGGGCCACGAGGCGCCGCCACGCTAGGGTCGCGCGGCCTAAGGGGGGCCCGCGCCGCCCTAGTGTGTGGGCCCCTTGTCAGCCCTCCGACTCTGCCCTTCCGCCTACTTAAAGCCTTCGTCGCGAAAACCCCAGTACAGAGAGCCACGATACGGAAAACCTTCCAGAGACGCCGCCGCCGCCAATCCCATCTCGGGGGATTCAGGAGATCGCCTCCGGCACCCTGCCGGAGAGGGGAATCATCTCCCGGAGGACTCTCCATCGCCATGATCGCCTCCGAATTGATGTGTGAGTAGTTCACCCCTGGACTATGGGTCCATAGCAGCAGCTAGATGGTTGTCTTCTCCTCATTGTGCCATCATGTTAGATCTTGTGAGCTGCCTATCATGATCAAGATCATCTATTTGTAATGCTACATGTTGTGTTTGTTGGGATCCGATGAATATGGAATACTATGTCATGTTGATTATCAATCTATCATATATGTGTTGTTTATGATCTTGCATGCTCTCCGTTGCTAGTAGAGGCTCTGGCCAAGTTGATACTTGTAACTCCAAGAGGGAGTATTTATGCTCGATAGTGGGTTCATGCCTCCATTAAATCTGGGACAGTGATAGAAAGTTCTAAGGTTGTGGATGTGTTGTTGCCACTAGGGATAAAACATCAATGCTTTGTCTAACGATATTTGCGTTGATTACATTACGCACCATACTTAATGCATTTGTCTGTTGTTTGCAACTTAATACTGGAAGGGGTGCGGATGCTAACCCGAAGGTGGACTTTTTAGGCATAGATGCATGCTGGATAGTGGTCTATGTACTTTGTCGTAATGCCCAATTGAATCTCACACTACTCATCATGATATGTATGTGCATTGTTATGCCCTCTTTATTTGTCAATTGCCCAACTGTAATTTGTTCACCCAACATGCTATTTCTTATTGGAGAGACACCACTAGTGAACTGTGGACCCCGGTCCATTCTTTTACATCTGAATACAATCTACTGCAAACATTGTTCTTTACTGTTCTTCGCATACAAACATCATTTTCCACACCATACATTTAATCCTTTGTTTACAGCAAGCCGGTGAGATTGACAACCTCACTGTTAAGTTGGGGAAAAGTATTTGGATTGTGTTGTGCAGGTTCCACGTTGGCGCTGGAATCCCTGGTGTTGCGCCGCACTACACTCCGTCACCAACAACCTTCACGTGCTCCTTGACTCCTACTGGTTCGATAACCTTGGTTTCTTACTGAGGGAAAACTTGCTGTTGTACGCATCACACCTTCCTCTTGGGGTTCCCAACGGACGTGTGCTTTACGCGTATCAAGGATCTTGGTCCTGCTAAGAAAATACTAGGCATGGAAATTAAAAGGGACAAAAATTCTAGTTTGTTGTTTCTTAGTCAGGAAAAGTACATTGAGAAAGTTCTTCATCGTTTTAATATGCATGATGCAAAGTCAGTTACTACTCCTATTGCTTCTCATTTCAAGTTGTCAGCTTTGCAATGTCCTAGCTCTGAAGATGATATTGAGTACATGTCTCGAGTTCCCTATTCTAGTGCTGTTGGTTCCTTGATGTATGCCATGTTTTGTTCACGTCCTGATCTGTCATATGCTATGTGTTTGGTCAGTCGATACATGGCTAATCCTGGTAAAGAACATTGGAAAGCTGTTCAGTGGATTTTCAGGTACCTTCGCGGCACATCAAAAGCTTGCTTGAGGTTTGGCAGGATTGGTGAGGGGCTCGCCGGATATGTGGATTCAGATTATGCTGGCGATTTGGATAAGAGAAGGTCCCTCACAGGTTATGTGTTTACTATTGGTGGATGTGCTGTTAGTGATGGCGTGTAACTCACACGTTCGTTGGGAACCCCAAGAGGAAGGTATGATGCGCACAGCAGCAAGTTTTCCCTCAGAAAGAAACCAAGGTTTATCGAACCAGGAGGAGCCAAGAAGCACGTTGAAGGTTGATGGCGGCGGGATGTAGTGCGGCGCAACACCAGGGATTCCGGCGCCAACGTGGAACCTGCACAACACAACCAAAGTACTTTGCCCCAACGAAACAGTGAGGTTGTCAATCTCACCGGCTTGCTGTAACAAAGGATTAACCGTATTGTGTGGAAGATGATTGTTTGCAGAAAATAGTAGAACAAAGATTGCAAGAGATTGTATTTCAGTATAGAGAATTGGACCGGGGTCCACAGTTCACTAGAGGTGTCTCTCCCATAAGATAAACAGCATGTTGGGTGAACAAATTACAGTTGGGCAATTGACAAATAAAGAGGGCATGACCATGCACATACATATTATGATGAGTATAGTGAGATTTAATTGGGCATTATGACAAAGTACATAGACCGCCATCCAGCATGCATCTATGCCTAAAAAGTCCACCTTCAGGTTATCATCCGAACCCCCTCCAGTATTAAGTTGCTAACAACAGACAATTGCATTAAGTATTGTGCGTAATGTAATCGATAACTACATCCTTGAACATAGCACCAATGTTTTATCCCTAGTGGCAACTGACATCCACAACCTTAGAACTTTCTCATCCTGTCCCAGGATATCAATGGAGGCATGAACCCACTATCGAGCATAAATACTCCCTCTTGGAGTTACAAGCATCTACTTGGCCAGAGCATCTACTAGTAACGGAGAGCATGCAAGATCATAAACAACACATAGACATAACTTTGATAATCAACATAACAAGTATTCTCTATTCATCGGATCCCAACAAACGCAACATATAGGATTACAGATAGATGATCTTGATCATGTTAGGCAGCTCACAAGATCCGACAATTAAGCACAATGGGGAGAAGACAACCATCTAGCTACTGCTATGGACCCATAGTCCAGGGGTAGACTACTCACACATCACTCCGGAGGCGACCATGGCGGCGTAGAGTCCTCCGGGAGATGAATCCCCTCTCCGGCAGGGTGCCGGAGTCGATCTCTCTGGATCCCGAGATGGGATCGGCGGCGGCGGCGTCTCTCGGGAAGGTTTTCCGTATCGTGGCTCTCGATGCACTGGGGTTTCGCGAGGGAGGCTTTAAGTAGGCGGAAGGGCAGGTCAGAGGCGGCACGAGGGGCCCACACCACAGGGCCGCGCGGCCAAGGGGGCCGCGCCGCCTAGGGTGTGGCCACCTCGTGGCCCCACTTCATCTCCTCTTCGGTCTTCTGGAAGCTTCGTGGCAAAATAGGACCCTGGGCGTTGATTTCGTCCAATTCCGAGAATATTTCGTTACTAGGATTTCTGAAACCAAAAATAGCAGAAAATAGCAACTGGCACTTCGGCATCTTGTTAATAGGTTAGTTCCAGAAAATGCACGAATATGACATAAAGTGTGCATAAAACATGTAGATAACATCAATAATGTGGCATGGAACATAAGAAATTATCGATACGTCGGAGACGTATCAGCATCCCCAAGCTTAGTTACGCTCGTCCCGAGCAGAAAACGATAACACGTATAATTTACGGAGTGACATGCCATCATAACCTTGATCATACTATTTGTAAAGCATATGTAGTGAATGCAGCGATCAAAACAATGTATATGACATGAGTAAGCAAATGAATCATAAAGCAAAGACTTTTCATGAATAGCACTTCAAGACAAGCATCAATAAGTCTTGCATAAGAGTTAACTCATAAAGCAATAATTCAAAGTAAAAGCATTGAAGCAACACAAAGGAAGATTAAGTTTCAGCGGTTGCTTTCAACTTGTAACATGTATATCTCATGGATATTGTCAACATAGAGTAATATAATAAGTGCAATAAGCAAGTATGTAGGAATCAATGCACAGTTCACACAAGTGTTTGCTTCTTGAGGTGGAGAGAAATAGGTGAACTGACTCAACATTGAAAGTAAAAGAATTGTCCTCCATAGAGGAAAAGCATCGATTGCTATATTTGTGCTAGAGCTTTGATTTTGAAAACATGAAACAATTTTGTCAACGGTAGTAATAAAGCATATGTATCATGTAAATTATATCTTACAAGTTGCAAGCCTCATGCATAGTATACTAATAGTGCCCGCACCTTGTCCTAATTAGCTTGGACTACCGGATCATCGCAATGCACATGTTTTAACCAAGTGTCACAAAGGGGTACCTCTATGCCGCTTTGTACAAAGGTCTAAGGAGAAAGCTCGCATTGGATTTCTCGCTATTGATTATTCTCAACTTAGACATCCATACCGGGACAACATAGACAACAGATAATGGACTCCTCTTTTATGCATAAGCATGTAACAACAATTAATAATTTTCTCATATGAGATTGAGGATATATGTCCAAAACTGAAACTTCCACCATGGATCATGGCTTTAGTTAGCGGCCCAATGTTCTTCTCTAACAATATGCATGCTTAACCATAAGGTGGTAGATTGCTCTTACTTCAGACAAGACGAACATGCATAGCAACTCACATGAAATTCAACAAAGAGTAGTTGATGGCGTCCCCAGTGAACATGGTTATCGCACAACAAGCAACTTAATAAGAGATAAAGTGCATAATTACATATTCAATACCACAATAGTTTTTAAGCTATTTGTCCCATGAGCTATATATTGCAAAGGTGAATGATGGAATTTTAAAGGTAGCACTCAAGCAATTTACTTTGGAATGGCGGAAAATACCATGTAGTAGGTAGGTATGGTGGACACAAATGGCATAGTGGTTGGCTCAAGTATTTTGGATGCATGAGAAGTATTCCCTCTCGATACAAGGTTTAGGCTAGCAAGGCTTATTTGAAACAAACACAAGGATGAACCGGTGCAGCAAAACTCACATAAAAGACATATTGAAAACATTATAAGACTCTACACCGTCTTCCTTGTTGTTCAAACTCAATACTAGAAATTATCTAGACTTTAGAGAGACCAAATATGCAAACCAAATTTTAGCATGCTCTATGTATTTCTTCATTAATGGGTGCAAAGCATATGATGCAAGAGCTTAAACATGAGCACAACAATTGCCAAGTATCACATTACCCAAGACATTATAGTAATTTACTACATGTATCATTTTCCAATTCCAACCATATAACAATTTAACGAAGAAGAAACTTCGCCATGAATACTATGAGTAAAAACTAAGGACATACTTGTCCATATGCTACAGCGGAGCGTGTCTCTCTCCCATAAAGTGAATGCTAGGATCCATTTTATTCAAACAAAACAAAAACAAAAACAAACCGACGCTCCAAGCAAAGCACATAAGATGTGATGGAATAAAAATATAGTTTCAGGGGAGGAACCTGATAATGTTGTCGATGAAGAAGGGGATGCCTTGGGCATCCCCAAGCTTAGACGCTTGAGTCTTCTTGATATATGCAGGGGTGAACCACCGGGGCATCCCCAAGCTTAGAGCTTTCACTCTCCTTGATCATGTTGCATCATACTCCTCTCTTGATCCTTGAAAACTTCCTCCACACCAAACTTAGAACAACTCATTAGAGGATTAGTGGACAATAAAAATTAACATGTTCAGAGGTTACACAATCATTCTTAACACTTCTGGACATTGCATAAAGCTACTGGACATTAATGGATCAAAGAAATTCATCCAACATAGCAAAAGAGGCAATGCGAAATAAAAGGCAGAATCTGTCAAAACAGAACAGTTCGTATTGACGAATTTTATCGAGGCACCATACTTGCTTAAATGAAAATGCTCAAATTGAATGAAAGTTGCGTACATATCTGAGGATCACTCATGTAAATTGGCATAATTTTATGAGTTACCTACAGAGAAAACAGCCCAGATTCGTGACAGCAAAGAAATCTGTTTCTGCGCAGTAATCCAAATCTAGTATGAACTTTTCTATCAACGACTTTTCTTGGCACAACAAAACACTAAACTAAGATAAGGAGAGGTTGCTACAGTAGTAAACAACTTCCAAGACACAAAATAAAAACAAAGTACTGTAGGTAAAAACCATGGGTTGTCTCCCATAAGCGCTTTTCTTTAACGCCTTTCAGCTAGGCGCAGAAAGTGTGTATCAAGTATTATCGAAGGGTGGTGCATTCTCAGCGGGGTGTGGAGTTTTCTCAACCAGGCATAGTATATTAGATACATAAGTTTTAGCATCTCCCTTTTCATTAGTCTTAGGCGTGCTACTCTCATCAAACAAATTTTCAGGAACAAGCCAAGCATAGTTATTTTCTAGTGCATCATTCATAGCTAGGAGTTTACATGGTATTGGTGCTTTGATCTCCCCTCCATCATTAATATTATTAGTGTACTTTATTCTATCAGTATCCATCTTTTCAAAGAGACTAACAAAATTGGTATATGAACCAAGCATATCATATTTAGCAAAGACCTTTCTAGCCTCTCTTGCTATACCACCAAATTCTCTAAGAAGGGTTTCTAAAACAAAATCTTTCTTTTCCCCTTCTTCCATATCACTGAGTGTAAGAAACATATGTTGAATCATAGGATTAAGATTAACAAATCTAGCTTCTAACGCGTGTACTAAAGAAGCAACAGCAATTTCATAAGTGGGAGCAAGTTCTACCAAGTGTCTATCTTCAAAATCTTCGACCGTAGTAATATGAGTGAAAAAATCTTCTATATTGTCTTTCCCAAGGATAGACCCTCGACCTACCGGTACATCTTTAAGAACAAACTTAGGAGGAAACATGATGAAATAAGTAAAGTAAATGCAAGTAACTAATTTTTTTTGTGTTTTTGATATAGCAAACAAGATAGCAAATAAAGTAAAACTAGCAACTAATTTTTTTGTATTTTGATTTAGTGCAGCAAACAAAGTAGTAAATAAAACTAAGCAAGACAAAAACAAAGTAAAGAGATTGGGAAGTGGAGACTCCCCTTGCAGCGTGTCTTGATCTCCCCGGCAACGGCGCCAGAAAAAGAGCTTGATGGCGTGTAACTCACACGTTCGTTGGGAACCCCAAGAGGAAGGTATGATGCGCACAGCAGCAAGTTTTCCCTCAGAAAGAAACCAAGGTTTATCGAACCAGGAGGAGCCAAGAAGCACGTTGAAGGTTGATGGCGGCGGGATGTAGTGCAGCGCAACACCAGGGATTCCGGTGCCAACGTGGAACCTGCACAACACAACCAAAGTACTTTGCCCCAACGAAACAGTGAGGTTGTCAATCTCACCGGCTTGCTGTAACAAAGGATTAACCGTATTGTGTGGAAGATGATTGTTTGCAGAAAATAGTAGAACAGTATTGCAGTAGATTGTATTTCAGTATAGAGAATTGGACCGGGGCCCACAGTTCACTAGAGGTGTCTCTCCCATAAGATAAACAGCATGTTGGGTGAACAAATTACAGTTGGGCAATTGACAAATAAAGAGGGCATGACCATGCACATACATATTATGATGAGTATAGTGAGATTTAATTGGGCATTACGACAAAGTACATAGACCGCCTGAAAGGATCGTATGCCGCACCTAGAGGGGGGGGGGGGTGAATAGGTGCTAACCAATTTTTAGTTCTTTTTCAATTTAGGCTTGACACAAAAGGTAAATTCTCTAGATATGCAACTAAGTGAATTTACCTATATGACAAGGTTATCAACTAGGCAAGATATAGCTACGCAATATATAAGAGATAGAGTGGGATAGAGGTAACCGAGAGTGGAGCACGCGATGACACGGAGATGATTCCCGTAGTTCCCTTCCTTTGCAAGAAGGTACGTCTACGTTTGGAGGAGTGTGGTTGCTACGCAAGCCAAACCAACAGCCACGAAGGCTTCACTCAGATCTCCTGTGAGCAACGCCACGAAGGCCTAGCCCACTTCCACTAAGGGATTTCCTCGAGGCGGAAACCGGGCCTTTACAAAGTTCTTGGGGCACACATCCACAACCAAATTGGAGGCTCCCAAATCTGTAACAACACAACAAATCAACAAGCATACATCAACAACAACAACTAGGGATCCAAAGAGGAACACTAGCAAGGGGGCCCTCAAGCATAAGAGGGGGAAATGAAGAACGCTTCGGTGAGGATGTAGATCGGGGTCTTCTCCTTCGATTCTCCAAAGCACAAGTGATTTGGGTGGTTGAGGGAGGAGATCTGGCGATTTTGGTGTTCTTGGTGGCTCAGCAATGGAGGATGAAGTTCTTAGGGTTTGAGCAAGCTTCCAAGGTAGGTGAAGGGGGTATTTATACCCCACCTACTTTTCTGCCCGTTGGAGAAGAATCGCAGCAGCGATCGGCCAGATCCGCCGGCAGTGCCGGCCTGAATATCGAAACAGCAGCTAATAGGCTGGCCGGCAGTGTCGGGCCATAAACGCCGGCAGTGCCGGCCTGGACACGCCGGCAGTGCCGGCCTGGACACGCCGGCAGTGCCGGCCTGGTGTTGCCGGCAGTGCCGGCCTGGACCAGACTTCAGGTTCCTCCTTCTTTTCTTCCTTTTTGAGTGAGTCGAGATTTTCCTGTGATATCTTTTCCTAAACTGTAAACCACTTAGCACACGGTTAAATTGTCACCGGTGTTGTTAACAAACACACAAAACTCAGAGATCATGAAATGTTCTTTCAATCTCCCCCTTTTTGGTGTTTGATGACAATACCGGGATTTTGCAAAGAATAGAGCAAGAATATCTATATGTTTGACAGAAGAGAGAAACTCCCCCTAGATGTGTGCATGCGAGAAATTTAGTGCAAGAATATATATATGCACACATTAGGTATAGAGCAACTTCAACTAACAAGATAGTAAGCACAATGCTCATAAGACATAAGGCATAGAATGTATGGGAAAAGATAAAAGATGACAAGTTAAGATCATACCTTTTCATACTGACATCCTTAACATTTCAAGACAATAGCCTCAATATTATGAACAAGAATCCCATAATCACATCAAGTATCAAATTGAGATAGATCCATGGACAATATGAGATATAAGATGATCATACCAATCCATGACAATACTCTCAACCATAGAGAATACCGAAACCATAGCAATAGTTCACCACACATAGGACACATAAAACACAAGATAAGGTTCAACATAACATAGAAGATAAAAGGAGGACACAAGCTTTAACGGAATGATAAAAAGCAAATGCTTGTGCCCTTAAACCACCCTAGCAAATCCCGTGCAAGTCCTACTAGACCTTCTTCTCCCCCTTTGGCATCAAGACACCAAAAAGGAGAAAAGAAGCGATGCTACAACGTCCCATGAGAGCTCACTCAACCTCCGTCTCTTCATCGTCCTCCGTCTCTTCATCCTCTTCAGACTCGGCGGGCTCAACATCATCACTAGGAGGGCGCCGACGGCGAGAAGGACCGGGGAGCCCAAGCTGTTCAAACTCAGACACATTGCCATGCTTGGAGAGCCATTCTTCTTCAGGAGTGATGACCTCCTCAGATCCACTTTCAACGGGAATATCCACCTTGCGCATGATGAGCTTTGTGTTCCTCCTGTCCATTTTCCGCTCCCTATGAGCCTGATACTGACGCCTGTTGATGTCAGACTTGAGGCAGAACATCTTGGCCAACTTGGCCTCTATGCGAGCAAACCAGCCATTGTCAGCAGGAGGTGCAAACTCAAAATCAGAGTCTTCTTCAGCAGAATCCTCATCATTGGGAAGACGAGGAGGGTTGTCGTGAGTCTTGACCTTGAGATCCTTAGCCTTGTGAGGTACCAAAACACCTATCTCATCAGAGAGTATGCCATATCCAGCATTGTCCCAACGAGAGCATATGAAGCGCATGAAGTAAGGGGCAAAAACAGGAGCCTTGCGAGCAATAATGCATGCCCAAAACTCATTCCACAGAAAGTCCATCACATCAAGCTGAATCCCAGAGTCACGGTGCTGATGAGAGAGATATAACAAGTTCCCAAGGTATCCATAGATCTGATCAACGCAACCAACCTTGGGATTAAGGACCTCTCGATAAATGCGGAGGAGGATGTCATACACCGGGCGAAGAAATTTCTGAGATCCATATACCACTTCTCCTTCAAGATAGAGATCAGCAAGGAGAGCCTTCTCAATGGGCTTGGGAGTGGTGTGAGCTCTAAAATATCCATCTGCATTGTCAGGGAGCACAGGATAACCAAGGCAAGCTGCAAATTGGTCCCAAGTGCCATGTAGCAAGCGACCCTCTGTCATCCAAGTCATAGTCTTGGCATCATCATTGTCAACATAAACTGTGGCAAAGAATTGCCCAATCACATCCACACTGTAAGGCTGCTGGAACTTCATAAGAGGAAAGAGACCAAACTGCTCACAAATCTCTCGAGCTTCTGCAAAGTATTGGACATGTTTATCCATGTGAGAAAAGTTGATGTGATGCATAGGAGCGACTTTGTAGGTGGCATGAGCATAGAGATCATCAAAAATCTTCTCTTGATACTTAGTCCAGAACAGCTCAGAGCAATTGGTGGCCTTGGGAGTGGTGTAGATGTTGGTCTGACGCAGTCGAGCATACTCATGATCGGGCCACTTCCCAACAGGCATGCCTCTCAACCTCCTGATGAGATTAGCTCGAGGTTCAACCGGAGCCATGTTCTTCTCCCGACGAGACGACTTCTTCACAGGTAGGACTTCAGCTTCAAAGTCACTCGGTAACGTCCGTTTTCCTGAGTTGAAGCGATGAGGGTCAGCACCTGCACCTGTGATAGCAATGGATGGAAGAAGCATATGATAAGGTACACTAAAACAGAGCAATCTTGATAAACAAGGCATGATGAATGATATGTTTAAGATACAACAAGAAAAAGGCTAAAGAAGATCTGGGCACAGCTTCACCGGCGGTCTGGAGGTACGGCGCAAGAAGCCCGACCGGCAGTGTGAGACAGGCGGCGCGGCGGTCAACAGGAAAAATCGCCAGATCTGCTCTAGACTCAAACATTGTTCCTCAAACTTTCACAATACCATGCACAAGGTTATCCACCTCTATGGCAAAACTTACGGAAAGAATCGTCCACCCATCTTTCTTCTAGAGAGGTCTACCCAATCTAGAGAGGGAGAGAGAGGAGGGAGACTAACCGGAGGAGGAAGCCATGGAGGGGAGGGGGCCCTGCCCGGATCAACCGACCAGAGGAGGAAGGAGAGCCCGGGACGGCGGCCGGAGGGCAGGGGCGACGGCGGCGGCGGCTGGAGTCGGATGGGAGGAGGAGACACGCGCTGGGGAAGAAAAAGGGCAGTTGCCCTAACCCCCTTTGCGGGTCCACTACATATCCCACGCCAACAGCGGCAGCAGCCGCCTCAGCCGGGGCCTAAGGCAATGCACCACCGGCAGCGCCGGTGTGGGACACGCCAAAGGCCGCCGAAGCTGCCCACAGCCCAAAAAACCCTCGAAAAATTGCGGAGTTTTAGAGTATGGAGATAGATATGGTTTCTTTAGGAAAGGTGAGGCTTAGGATAGATACGCCAAACTGTGAGATGGTACATGATCACTCATTTTTGCAAATAAATCAAATGAAGGCCAAAAATGAGTGATTTCCCATAAACAAGGAGATGTCAAAAAGATCCAATGAAAATCCAAACAACTCCAACTCTTCACGAAGAAGAGTGTGGTGGCCTAGGCCACCATATATGAGTGTTATGGTATGGCACCGCGAAGATATATCTAGGGTCCAAACCAATACTCATCATTTAAGCTCACATATCAACATATGATATAACGAGAATGAAATCATTAATGTTGGCATTATGGGGGGAGGGATAGCTCAATAATTTAAACCGCACTCCCCCTATTTCCATGCCCACATCTAAATCAAATAAAGTTTTGAGACGAAGGTGTGTTTGCAAGATAGTCAAGCTATACTCCTTGAATCGATGATATTTAGCTCATTCCTCAAATAAGTGAACCTTGCTTCATCAAGAGGCTTCGTGAATATATCAGCAAGTTGATCTTTGGTAGGAACATAGATAAGCTCAATATCACCACGGGCAACATGATCCCTAATGAAATGATTCCGGATCTCAATATGCTTCGTTCTTGAATGTTGCACCGGATTATAGGCAATCTTGATAGCACTTTCATTGTCACATAATAGAGGCACTTTGTCACAAATGACACCGTATTCCTTTAAAGTTTGCCTCATCCATAACAATTGAGTGCATCCACTTGCGGCGGCAACATATTCGGCTTCGGCGGTGGAGAGAGATATGCAATTTTGCTTCTTAGATGACCAACACACCAAGGACCTACCAAGAAATTGGCAAGCCCCCGAGGTTGATTTCCTATCATCCTTGTCTCCCGCCCAATCCGCATCGGTGTACCCATTGAGAATAAAACTTGAGCCTTTGGGGTACCAAATACCATATCTTGGGGTATCAACCAAATATCGAAAGATTCTCTTGAGAGCTATCATGTGGCTCTCCTTAGGAGAAGCTTGATACCTTGCACACACACCAACACTCCACACTATGTCCTGGTCTAGATGCACAAAGGTAAAGCAAGGATCCAATCATGGAGCGATATACCTTTTGATCCACCTCTTTACCATTGGGATCAAGTGCAAGATGACATTTGGTAACCATAGGAGTGGCAACACCCTTCATCTCGGTCATCTTGAACCTCTTGAGCATGTCTTGGAGATATTTTGCTTGATTGATGAAGGTTCCTTCTCTCAATTGCTTGATCTCAAAACCAAGGAAGAACTTCATCTCTCCCATCATAGACATCTCAAACCTATCGGTCATAAGCTTTGAGAATTCATCATTGAAAGCTTTGTTAGTAGAGCCAAAAATAATATCATCAACATATAATTGGCAAACGAAAAGCTCCCCATTGACTCTCTTAGTAAAAAGAGTGGGGTCGATTAGCCCAACATCAAACCCACGGTCTACCAACAATTCCTTAAGGTGCTCATACCAAGCTCTAGGAGCTTGTTTGAGACCATAAAGTGCTTTATCAAGCTTGTAGACATGGTTAGGAAAGTTGAGATCCTCGAACCCCGGGGGTTGCTTAACATACACCTCTTCATGCAAAGGACCATTAAGAAAAGCACTTTTCACATCCATTTGTTGTAGCTTAAAGTTATGATGCGATGCATAAGCAAGAAGGATACGGATGGACTCAAGACGAGCCACGGGAGCATAGGTCTCTCCAAAGTCAATCCCTTCAACTTGAGAGAAACCTTGAGCCACCAATCTTGCCTTGTTCCTCACAATATTTCCAAACTCATCTTGCTTGTTCTTGAATATCCATTTAGTGCCTATAACATTGCGGCACTCCTTTGGCTTCTCTACTAAGGTCCACACTTTGTTGCGCTTGAAGTTGTTGAGTTCCTCATGCATGGCTTCAACCCAATCCGAATCTTCAAGGGCTTCAAACACTTTCTTGGGTTCCACTACGGAGATATAGGCATGATGATTGCTAAAGTTAGCCAATTGCCTTCTTGTGGAGACTTTTGCTCGAACATCACCGAGGACCTTATCATGAGTGTGTCCACGAATTTCAAGGGTCCTATCTCTTCTTGCCAAACGACGGGCCTCGATCTCCTCCTTGGTTCTTCTTGGCCTTGGAGGTGTCACTTGATCAACTTGATCATTTGGGTCCCCGTCTTGACCTTCAATTTGAGCTTCCTCAATTACTTGAGGTTGCTCATCCTCATGTGCTTGATCTTGGACATTATCCGGTGAGAGTAGAATGTTGAAAGGATATTCATCGGATCCATCATGAATCCGTGGTTGATCTTGTCCTTGATCTTGTCCTTGATCTTGCACACAAGGGGGAGGGTTTTGTTCTTGTTCTTGGGTTGGTGCATCATTTGCTTCACTAGATGGGGTTTGTTGATGTTGAGAAGATGAGGGCTCCACCGTGGTAGAGCATAGTCCTTCCCGAGACGCCACACCGTGTCCCTCAATGGGGCGGAAAAATCCCACACCCATTCTTACTATGGCATCTTGAGGTATTTCATCACCTGCACAAACATCAACTTGCCCCACTTGGGAGCCATCATTTTCTTCGAACTTCACACTACAAGATTCAATGATAATCCCGGAGGATACATCAAAGATTCTATAAGTGTGAGATTCGGCACCGTAACCAACAAATATACCCTCCAAAGCTTTAGGAGCAAATTTAGACAAACGAACCCCTTTGATTTTGTAGAAACACTTACACCCGAACACCTTGAAGTATGAGATATTAGGCTTGTTCCCGGTGAGTATTTCATATGGAGTCTTGTTCAAGCCCTTGCGGAGATATAGCCGGTTGGAGGAGTGACAAGCGGTGGAGATGGCTTCGGCCCAAAAGTTATAGCGGGATTTATACTCCGCAGTCATAGACCTCGCCATATCCATAAGAGTCCGGTTCTTCCTCTCCGCAACACCATTTTGTTGAGGGGTGTAAGCAGCGGAATATTGATGACGAATCCCCTCATCACTAAGAAAATCATTGAGTGTGTAGTTCTTGAACTCGGAGCCGTTGTCACTTCTTATTGCCATAATGAGGAGGTTGTGTTGGCATTGCACCTCGGTAGCAAAATCAATGAATACTTGTTGAGTCTCATCTTTCGTCTTGAGAAAGTAAACCCAAGTGTATCTTGAGTAGTCATCGACAATCACCAAGCAATGTTTCTTCGCACCAAGACTTGCATGAGTAACGGGACCAAAGAGATCCACATGAAGGAGCTCCAAGATCCTCTTGGAAGAGATGATGGTTTTGCTTGGATGCGGAGAGTCATGCATTTTGCCTTCAACACAGGCCCTACAAACACGATCTTTGGCAAAAGACACATTTTCCATTAGTCCCACAATATGGTTCCCCTTGTGAAGACTTTGCAAAGTTCTCATGTTGACATGGGCTAGGCGGCGATGCCACAACCAACCCACGTCCGCCTTTCCGAATAGGCACATCGCACTTGACGTGGTGGTCCCCGAAAAGTCCACCACATACAAGTTGTGTTCGCGATACCCAACGAATGCGACTTTTAGAGTCTTGCTCCACAAGAGGACCACAATATCATTATCAATAAAGACGGCGAAACCCATCTTGCCAAGGGCGGAAACGGAAAGCAAATTGTAACCAAGGGTTTTGACAAGCATGACATCCACAAGAGTAATGTTGTGTGCAACCACAACCTTGCCAAAACCCAATACCTCGGATGTAGAATTATCGCCAAAGGAGACGGTGATATCATTTATGTTAGGCCTCAACTCCTTGACGAGGTTCTTGCCGCTGGTCATATGACTTGTACATCCACTATCAAGTACCCATTTTGAACCTCCGGCGGCATAGTCCTACATGAGATCAATTCTTGGATTTAGGTACCCATTTTTCAATGGGTCCTCTTTTGTTAGCAACAAGGGTCTTTGGGACCCAAATAGACCAAGCAACGTAACCATCATATGGACCAACATACTTAGCATAAACATCACCATAATAATCTTTAAAGAGAACATAGTGAGGATTATCTATTCCCGCACCATCATCATTAATGGTGTTACCCTTTCGGGGTTCACCATTAGCTTTCTCATGTGCGGGCTTGGTCTTTTTCTTGTTTGCCTTTTTAGCCTTGGAATTAAAACCAAGTCCCTCCTTCCCATTGTTTGATCTTTGCTTACTCAAAAGATCATCCAAAGAAAGTTTACTTTGGGGAGAGGAGGTCCTAGCAAGTTCATCTTTCAACCTAGCATTTTCCTCAATAACATTTGCATGATCACATGAAGGAGTAGAGGAGCTAGGCACATCATATGAGGCAAGCCTAATTTGAAGTTGCTCATAGGACTTGGATAAGAGAGTGTATTCACTCTTCAAAGCTTTGTGAGCTTTGTCTAGTTCATCTAGATCTTTCACAAGTTTCTCATGATCAACCTCAAATTGGGCCTTTTCCTTTTTAAGCACTTTAGACTTAGCCCTAGCAAGATCTCTAGCTTTAGTGAGCTTGTTAATTTTATCTTGAGGCTCTTCAAGAGTTTCTAGCCTCTCCTCAAGAGAAGCTATAGTTTCTTGACTTTCCTCAAGAGCATTTTTAAGAGCATGGATTTCAAGAGAGTCTTCTCTCTCTATTTGACCCTTTTTCTCAAGCATATCACTTTGTTGAGCTATACGAACCATGAGGCTAGAAACATGCTTCTTAGTGTTACCTTGTAGGTTAAGAATGAAATCATCAAACTCTAGCATTTCTTGTTTCACTTTTAGACTAGCATCATCAACCCCTAGATCACTAGATAAGTTAGGCATAGAGGGGTTAGGGGATGATACCTCGGAGGATTTAGCCATAAGGCAACTTTCTTCCTCCACATGAATGACCTCATTGGGGGATTCACTTGATGATGAAGCGTTGGTGGAGAGGGAGGCAAGAGCGACCAATCCGTTAGAGGTTGCATCTTCTTCATCATCAACATCATCATCTCCGGAGGTATACTCTTCTTGAGTTGATAGCACAATAGGTGTGTCCAAGGAGGACCTTGCCATGAAGCAATGTGCATTCTTGACTTGAGGGTTCTCATTGGGAGATTCAAAGAGAGATGAAGAGGGTGTGTTGGTGGTGACGATGGCGGCTAATTCCTTTGAGCTTTCTTCATCTTCATCACCACTAGAACTTTCAACTTCATCGGTAGAATATTCTTCCCTTGTTACTAGCACAACTCTTGAGGGCCTCTTGCCCTTCTTGGTCTTGTTGTTGTAGAACTTCTTGTTGAGGGGCTTTGAATATTTGCCCTTTGAGTCTTTGCTCTTGTCCTTGGGAATGAGCCTCCCATTATGAAGCTCTCTATTCTCATAGGGGCATTCGGCAATGAAGTGGCGCTTGTCATCACAATTGTAGCATGATCTTGTCTTTGGACCAAAGCTAGTGAACCCATTTTTGTTGTTCCTCTTGATATTGTCTTCCTTGGCCTTGGAGGGATCAACCCAAAAGGATTTTGCATGGAAGGCCATGTGATCATGGTAGTGGCATTGCAAATCTTCCGGATAGGTCATACTCCAAGATGCTCTATAAGATTCTTGAGGAACCACTTCTTCAACGGAGTTGACCACCAAGGCAAGGTTGGAACCTTTTGCCATCCCAATAGCACGATTGCGAGAATCATGAGAGGTTTCCTCAAGCACCTTGAGAGCTTGCAACTCGTGCACGACTTGTTGAGAGGTGAGAGAGGAATAGCATTCCCTTCCCACAAGAGTCTTGACATCAATGGGTACAAATGGCATCATGCATTCAATGTACTTCTCCTTGATCCAAGAATCATTGATGTGGGTGGCACCAACAAGCCGGAAGGCATCGACAACGGTGAGAAGTCTTCCATACATGTCTTCATGATCTTCATCCGGTAGCCTCATGAACCCTTCGGCTTTATTCTTGAGAGCATTATACTTGTTCCTCCTTGTGCTCTCACTTCCAATGCAACTCGAGGTCAAACCCTCCCAAGCTTCCTTGGCGGTGGTGTAGTTCCGGACACGATGCAATTCCTTTGTCCCCACACTAGTTTGAATCATGTACAAGGCGGTGACGTTGAGTTGACTATCAACCGCTTCTCTTCTAGTCAACTTGTCGGGGTTGTATGGCTTGAAGCCCTCCATGATGATTCTCCATAATTCATTGGAGGCACTACAAACATGAGAGCGGAACTCAAATCGCCAAGTATCGAAATTTTCAATAGAAAACTTAGGTGGGTCGCCCCGAATGTTCAAATGAGGATGGGGAACCGGTATATCGGGTGATTGGAAAGGTGGAGGTACTCGATTGTAGCTCTCACTTTCACTAGTTCCCTTGGGAGATGCAATGGGGGATTTGGTAGTGTTTAAGTTATCACCTTCCACGGGTTTGGTAGATGAGGGTAAGTCCGAAGCCTCTCCCTCATCTAACACACCCGTGTCTTTTACCTCTACACTAGGAGCCTTGGGAAGGGTCGGAGCTAAAAGCTCGGCAATCATCTTTTTCATGCTTTCCATTTGGGCTTCCATGGAGGACTTCAACGAATTGAAGTCTTCCACAGAGACCATCTTGGCGGCCCCTTCTGAGGACTCCTCGTCCGGCATACTCTTAGGCGGTTAAGCCCGAAGTAAGAGCCGAGGCTCTGATACCAATTGAAAGGATCGTATGCCGCACCTAGAGGGGGGGGGTGAATAGGTGCTAACCAATTTTTAGTTCTTTTTCAATTTAGGCTTGACACAAAAGGTAAATTCTCTAGATATGCAACTAAGTGAATTTACCTATATGACAAGGTTATCAACTAGGCAAGATATAGCTACGTAATATATAAGAGATAGAGTGGGATAGAGGTAACCGAGAGTGGAGCACGCGATGACACGGAGATGATTCCCGTAGTTCCCTTCCTTTGCAAGAAGGTACGTCTACGTTTGGAGGAGTGTGGTTGCTACGCAAGCCAAACCAACAGCCACGAAGGCTTCACTCAGATCTCCTGTGAGCAACGCCACGAAGGCCTAGCCCACTTCCACTAAGGGATTTCCTCGAGGCGGAAACCGAGCCTTTACAAAGTTCTTGGGGCACACATCCACAACCAAATTGGAGGCTCCCAAATCTGTAACAACACAACAAATCAACAAGCATACATCAACAACAACAACTAGGGATCCAAAGAGGAACACTAGCAAGGGGGGCCTCAAGCATAAGAGGGGGAAATGAAGAACGCTTCGGTGAGGATGTAGATCGGGGTCTTCTCCTTCGATTCTCCAAAGCACAAGTGATTTGGGTGGTTGAGGGAGGAGATCTGGCGATTTTGGTGTTCTTGGTGGCTCAGCAATGGAGGATGAAGTTCTTAGGGTTTGAGCAAGCTTCCAAGGTAGGTGAAGGGGGGTATTTATACCCCACCTACTTTTCTGCCCGTTGGAGAAGAATCGCCGGCAGTGCCAGATCCGCCGCGGTGCCGGCCTGAATATCGAAACAGCAGCTAACAGGCTGGCCGGCGGTGCCAGACGCGCCAGCGATGCCGGCTGGACACGCCGGCGATGCCGGCCTGGACACGCGGCGATGCCGGCCTGGTGTTCCCGGCAGTCTCGGCTGGACCAGACTTCAGGTTCCTCCTTCTTTTCTTCCTTTTTGAGTGAGTCGAGATTTTCCTGTGATATCTTTTCCTAAACTGTAAACCACTTAGCACACGGTTAAATTGTCACCGGTGTTGTTAACAAACACACAAAACTCAGAGATCATGAAATGTTCTTTCACCGCCATCCAGCATGCATCTATGCCTAAAAAGTCCACCTTCAGGTTATCATCCGAACCCCCTCCAGTATTAAGTTGCTAACAACAGACAATTGCATTAAGTATTGCGCGTAATGTAATCAGTAACTACATCCTTGAACATAGCACCAATGTTTTATCCCTAGTGGCAACAGCACATCCACAACCTTAGAACTTTACATCCTTGTCCCAGGAGATATCAATGGAGGCATGAACCCACTATCGAGCATAAATACTCCCTCTTGGAGTTACAAGCATCTACTTGGCCAGAGCATCTACTAGTAACGGAGAGCATGCAAGATCATAAACAACACATAGACATAACTTTGATAATCAACATAACAAGTATTCTCTATTCATCGGATCCCAACAAACGCAACATATAGGATTACAGATAGATGATCTTGATCATGTTAGGCAGCTCACAAGATCCGACAATTAAGCACAATGGGGAGAAGACAACCATCTAGCTACTGCTATGGACCCATAGTCCAGGGGTAGACTACTCACACATCACTCCGGAGGCGACCATGGCGGCGTAGAGTCCTCCGGGAGATGAATCCCCTCTCCGGCAGGGTGCCGAAGGCGATCTCCTGGATCCCCCGAGATGGGATCGGCGGCGGCGGCGTCTCTGGAAGGTTTTCCGTATCGTGGCTCTCGGTACTGGGGGTTTCGCGATGGAGGCTTTAAGTAGGCGGAAGGGCAGGTCAGGAGGCGGCACGAGGGGCCCACACCACAGGGCCGCGCGGCCAAGGGGGGGCCGCGCCGCCCTAGGGTGTGGCCACCTCGTGGCCCCACTTCGTCTCCTCTTCGGTCTTCTGGAAGCTTCGTGGCAAAATAGGACCCAGGGCGTTGATTTCGTCCAATTCCGAGAATATTTCGTTACTAGGATTTCTGAAACCAAAAACAGCAGAAAACAGCAACTGGCACTTCGGCATCTTGTTAATAGGTTAGTTCCAGAAAATGCATGAATATGACATAAAGTGTGCATAAAACATGTAGATAACATCAATAATGTGGCATGGAACATAAGAAATTATCGATACGTCGGAGACGTATCAGTTAGCTGGAAGGCTACTATCGTTGCCTAATCGACGGTGCCTCGGAGGAGGGATCCTCACGAGGGGGAGAAGTAGTAGGGGCCATAGGGCGGAGTGCACACGGGATGGTGGTACGCGATTTACCCAGCTTCGGAACACCTGCACGATGACAGGGCCTACTGCTGCTTGTCTGGAATTATCTGGGCGCTTTCGCGATGTTACAATGAGTTGTGGTTGTGCCTCTAGGGCTCCCGGGATCCGGCTTATAAAGGCGCACGGATCTAGGGTTTACATGGAGAGTCCTAGCCGGATTACAGGTTGCCTAACTACGGTACAATGTCTTGCCGTGCACGTCAAGGATCCGCCTTCCCTTATACATCGTACCGGATCCGGTTTCCTAATGGGCCTCCATGGATCCGGGTTCCTCCAAAGGTCGGTCGGATCCGGCTTCCCTCTCCTGAGCCGGACTTCATCCTTCAGGATCAACAGCAACTGGGCCGCCCGATGGGCCACATGCCACATCACCATCTATGGGCCACCCGGGCTTGCCGGATCTAGGCATTGTCGATGGTACACCCATGAAGTATACCCACAACAGTAGCCCCCAGAGTTCTCCGAGTTTCACCTCCTGTTCCAGCCTTGCTAACGCCTTATGGTCTCCGGCAACATTGGTAACACGGAGAAACTTGAAGAACTCCAACTTCACATTTTCTTCTTTCCCAACTTTTAGTCGGAAAATCTCTCCATCTTGCGGGACTTCATCCATCGACAGTACATGACATGTCTCCGGGTTACTCCCCTGCTTGCGAACGAGAGTTGCTTATCTTCACGCTGCTACCCGGAATCTTAAAAGACTCAAACGGTTCCGCCATTTCTAGCGCCATTTTTGCGCGATTTGAGCGGTAAATTATCCTTAGCCATTTTTACCGCTTAGGGTTTCGACATGTGTCACGCATCCAACGGTGCGACGCTTGCGTTCCGACCACAGGATGCGGAGCACGAATCTCCTCCCACGGCCTATAAATATCCACCGTCGACCCCTAAACTCCTAATTCACCCCCCTTTCACCTCTCCGCAAAGCGCCTCCTTCGAGCTCTCTCTCCGCCGTGCCGGAGTCTACCGGAATCCCGTCGGAGTCTCGCCGGAGCCGCTTCGCCACCGCACAGAGTTCGTCCTGTTCTTAACTTCAGCGAGCCACCGCGCAAAAACCTCATCACCGGCGACTCCGACCACCGCGGAATCCATTACGGTAAGTTCTCGAGCTTCGTCCTCGCGCCGTAGTTGGTAGGGATGAACTTTAGGATGCTGGCGTTGGATCCGACTAAGCTATGTTTTCCGCCATGGTTTCTTCTTCAGATGTCTTCTATGACTCCGCCTCTAACTTCCGAGCCGATCTTGGCAACCCCAATCTCCTCCGCCCCTCCTCCCTTTGTTCCAGTCCAGCTGGATCCTTCCAAGGATTCCGGCAAGGATGTCGAGGGGACCTCTGCTAACCCGGAGAAAACCTCCGGGGCAGATCAGGCGGAGCATAAGGCGGAAGAGATCGCCGCCAAAAAGTCCAAGGCTCGCCAGCGAGATAGTGAAGCCAAAGGGAAATGGTGGCCCTGCACCACCACCGAGATGGAGCTGAAGAACCTCGAGGCGGAAGGCTTCCTGAGGCCCGGATCCTGGCGAACAGTTCCGGGTTCTCTGGCTCCAGCCCCCCAGGATGGTGAAATGGTGGTGACCAAGGCATTGGTGGAACGCGGCTTCTCCTTTCTGCCATCAGATTTCTTCTCGGAAATCATGAAGGCATATGGGCTCCAGCCCCACAACATATCGCCAAACAGTGTCTTGGCGATCAGCAACCATGTCACTCTTTGCGAGGGCCATCTCAGGGTATCTCCCGAACTTCCTTTATTTCAATATTATTTCTCCGTCAAGAAGGGGAAGATCAGCCAGACCTCCGAGTTGGCTACTTGCGGGTCCATTACTTTCATGCTCCGCCCCGGCCGCGTCTACCCCCAACCGACCGCCACGAATCCGCGCGGTACTGGTCCGGAGGCTTCTTCTATCTGAAGGACGTCTCCGACCCGACGGGCGAAAGGATGCTTCCGCCATTCAAGAACAGCCCCGCCAGCGAGACTCCGGCTTGGACTCAATGTCCTCACCTTTTCGAGTCGCCCCAGCTGACCCGCGCTGTTAGGCGGATCTGCAAGCTAACGGAGGAGGGCCTGACGGGGAAGGACCTCACCATGTCCTGGTTCACCAAGCGGATCCAACCACTTCGACATCGGGGCCGCTTGATGTTCCAATACACAGGGCGCGACGATCCGATGCGTGCCTCCACGGACAACCTCTCCGCCGACGCCATCGACAAGAGGATCCGGCTCCTCATCAAGATTCCGCGTGACCTTCATGTTCACGTGTGTAACAAGGACATTCACACCGACGGCTCCGGGACCGCGGTATGTTATCTTGACTCCATCATTGATTCCTTTGCAATTAGGATTTTGTCTAAGTATTGGCTCTGTAACTTAGCTCGAAGCCCTCGAGGAAGGTGATCTCGGAACTCTCCTCCGGGTCCCTCAATCGGGCAACACCGATCCGGAAGCCGCATCGGAAGCGGAGGCTCCCGAGGTTCCGCGCCCCTCCAAGAGGAACAGGGCTGCTCCCTCCAGTCCTGCAGCCGAACGCGCCCGTGAAGTGCTTAGCACCGCGGCTACTCGGAAGGCGGAGGCGGAAAAGAAGCGCCTCAAGCTCATCGACACCAGCAACAGAGCTCAACCCGACATCCACCAATTCTTCAAGCCTTCCGGGTAAGTGCTCGATTTCCGAATTCAGATCCTTCTGTCATTACGAGCAAGCGCATACTTAGTCATTATGCTTTTTTCCTTTGCGCAACAGAAGTTCCGGAAGCCAGCCCCCCAAGGCCCCAAGAGTCCTCAAGAAGAAGGTCAAGCCATCTCCGGCTTCCATTCCCGTTACGCCGAAGGTCGAGGTTCCGCCCAAGGCCTCCTCTGCCACCAAGCCGGACCCAAGGACGTCATCAACATCGATGACCTTCCCGAAGACCCAGCTGGCCACGGCAATTCCGACAAGGGCGCATCATCGTCTGCACCTCCGCCTGAGCAACCAACTGCCACCTCAGCTGAGCCAACGCCAGAGCAATACGAGCAAAAAGTGCAGCTTATCCGTGCGACTGGCACGTCCCAAACTCACCCTGAACTATTTCCGACTCTGCAAAAGGTCCCCCTCTCACAACACCACGCGGAAGTCTCCGCCATGATGGACCAGGTGTGGGGGCCTGCGAACACGGAAATGCAGGAGCTCTCCGACCTCGAGAGTGATCTCAAGGTCTTCTTTGCTAAGCACAAGAACGTGCGCCAGGTAACACTAGCCTCCAAGCATTGGGTTAGACATTTTTTCCGTGTAACATGTGTTAGCCGATGCTTTCTTCGATATGTACCTTAGGAGGAGATTTAAAATTTTATCAATCCAAGACTTTGAACTCCTCGCCAGCCCCCAGAATTTTGAATATCCGGCTGACTCCTGTCTGCTTCTCAGAACACGCGGAAGCTGCACGAAGACCTGCGCATCCATGTGCTGGAGCAAATGACGGAGATAGAGGGGCTGCGCCAGAATGCGAAAATAGCCAAAAGGCTATAAAGCACTTGGAGACCCGCTTAAATGGTAAGAACTCCGGGTTGGAGCTGAATCTGACTATAAACTTTCTTGATGCATTACATATGTGATTTTCCGCCTACAGAAGAAACTGCCAATCACTCCACCTTCGACGACCTGTCCGCCAAAGTCCAAGTGCTGGAGGCGGAGAACGAATCCCTCAAGGCCTTTATTAAACAATCCTCCGAGAAGGAGAATTTGGCGAGGAAGGAGCTCTCAGAAAAGCACGCCCGCGACATGGCGGAACTCACTGACAAACTGAAGAAGAGCCAGCAAAGGGTAACATCCTTAGTGGCCAAAAATAAGGTTCAAGAAGCGGAGGCGGAGGCTATTGACAAGATGATCTTCCGTAGGCATCCTTTATGTTGTAATTCCGGCTTCATCATATGTTGATTTGTCCGCGAAGGAACTGATCCCCAAATTTCACAGCGAGCCTTGGCTTTGAGTGGACCAAGGAGTCAGCCCTCAAGAGGACAGAGGCATACGATGAAGCGCGGAGTTCCATAGATGAGCTGCTCGCAGCGTGTCGCGGAATCGCAAGACCCTATCTTTGAAGAGAGCCAAGACCACAGTGATTGACACTATGTCAAAGCTGATGAAGCAGGTGCCGGAGTTCATCAAAGACTGGCAAGAGTCTTCGGCTCGTGGAGTTGCCTCCCTTGTCTTAGCCACCTGTAAGGCGCACTTCCCTACTATGAACTTCGCGGATGTTGCGCGCGACACCCCTAAGGGTGCCAACATGCGCTCCATTCTCGCGGAAACCCAAGGGTTTGATCAGCTATTTGTTAGGCGAGTTAATCACTCGTTCTAGTACCACAAGTATGATCTGCCCAAGGGTTTCTCAGACGCGGAAGATGAAGGGGAAGGCGATCAGGAGTACTACGCGGAAGGCTCCGGGTCGAGCGCCGAGCTGTCCGAGGAAGGCTCTGATGAAGACTCCGACATTGGCTCCGGCGACGGCTCCGGCGATGGCTCCGCCTATGTGGCATCTGAGGAGGATCATTCCTCCGAGTAGAAATCCTGTGAAACAATGAAACAATGTTGCATCATTTTGGCCACGGAGTGGGTTTGTAATATAACTTAAATTCTTAAGTAGCTAGGAACGAAACAGTTATGCGTGGGCGGAAACAACTTATCCTGCTATCCTTTAATATTATTTGCATGTTTTGTTTTTGTCGGAAAGCAAGTGCTGATTTCGTTGTTTTCCGGCTTGCTCATTTGACCTTCCGCGAGCCGGAAGACCTTTAGCCGGAAACACTCGCAAGCGGCGACGAAGCCCAATGGCAATCCTTCAATAACCGCGGAAACAAGCCCCCAGCCATGGTGCCGGAAATCGCTACTAGGAATCCACGAGTTCGCAACAAAAAACATTTCCATCAGAAAACTTAAGCTTACGTCCTAAAGGACGATTTTTGAAAATCACAACTTTCATACACGCCTAGGCGGAAATGTCCAGCTCTGCGGTTTTAGTCGGAAAACATACACGATCTAAAAATGAACAAGTAAAGGAGGTAAAAGACTCAAAGAGTGAACCAAAAGCTTTATTTCATTGACCATGTATAACTATTACAGAGTATGTAACTAGGAAAATTATGCTAAGTGTGGAAAGGATGTAGCTGTGCAATGTTCCAAGGGCGATCTGTCTCGTCGTAGATGTCATCCGGATCCTCACGCTTTCGTTTCCGGTACCAGTTAGCAGGTCTATCCTTTAGCTCCCGGAAATCGACAAGGTAGTACGATCCATTGTGAAGCACTTTGCTAACGACAAAGGGTCCTTCCCATGGAGATTGCAGCTTATGGTCTTTCACCTGACGAAGGCGGAGGACCAAGTCTCCGGCCATGAAAGAGCGGTTCCGAACTCGACGACTGTTATAGCGTCGGAGTTTCTGCTGGTATATGGTGGAGCGTTGGTCGGCTAAATTCCGAGCTTCTTCGATCAGGTCCACAGATAGCTGTCTGGCCTCGTCAGCAGTATTTTCATTATAGGCGGAGACTCGCGGTGAATCATGGATGATGTCGGAGGGGAGCACGGCTTCGGATCCGTATACCAGGAAGAACGGGGTAAATCCGGTTGACCTGTTTGGGGTAGTTCGTAAACTCCACAAGACAGAATCCAACTCATTAGCCCAAGCTCCAGCTGCGCGTTGCAGCGGTTCTTCAGGGCGTGGTTTAATTCCTGATAATATGAGACCATTGGCCCTTTCGACCTGACCATTGGATTGTGGATGGGCCACAGAGGTAAGGTCCAGCCGTATCCCTACTTCCTCACAGTAATCTTTCAATTCTCCTTGTGCGAAGTTTGTGCCATTATCTGTGATTATGCTGTGTGGGATGCCGAATCTCATCACGAGGCTGCAAACAAATTTTAGTGCCGTAGCACCATCGGCTATTCTCACTGGCTTTGCCTCGATCCACTTACTGAATTTGTCAACAGCGACCAGGAGGTATTCAAAACCACCAGGAGATGATCTTTTTAACTTACCAACCATATCAAGCCCCCAGTGAAAGTGCATGGAGCCCCCATGTGTGGTTTTGGTAATTAATGACAATCCCTATGGACTAATGTTTGCATTGAGTTATATTTGTAGGAGTTGTCCATAGGCAATTCTTGAACCATATGTTGGCTTCAAGGTTGCAATAAGAAGAATTTGATGAAGGATATTAAGTGTCAAGTATGTCTTGAAGATGAAGATGAAGTGAGCCCTCAAGTTATTTCAATACATCAACATGATGAAGAATGAAGAATGAAGTGCAAGTTCAAGATAAGCCATCTCGAAGAGATCCTTTGCTTGAGTCTTGCCATCCATATGATGTTCATGGATATGTGAAGATGCGCCGAAGAAGAAGCTCTCCCATGGTGGATTATGGGGGAGCAATCCACATGGTGGTCATGGTTAAGTGAAGATGCGCCGAAGAAGAAGCTCTCCCATGGTGGTTTATGGGGGAGCAATCTACAAGACTTCGTCAAGTGAGCACAAGCAAGAAAGGCGTTCCATCTTGTTGAGGTCAAGATCGTCATCATCAAGCTCAAGTGGAATGCGCAAGTTTAAGGTTTGCTCTTGATAGGGTTTCTTTCTCACCGGTCTCATAGTGTAGTTGGAGATCGGTTTATAGTTTAGTTGCCGTACTATCAAGAGGGCTCTCGAGTGAGTAACTCGATCGTATCGTTCGGAGAGAACTCAAACCTTTGCATCCTTGCATAATCTTTCTTGGTTGTTATTTGGACCTTATCCATGTGATGTTTTAGAGCTTGTGCTTATTCTCATGACAAGCTCTAGTTCATCGAAAACGGATTTCGCATAGATCACTTGTTGCGTTTTCGAGTTTGATTCATCATCTTTCTTGATTGTTATTTGGATCTTATCCATGTGATGATTTAGAGCTTGTGCTTATTCTCATGACAAGCTCTAGTTCATCAAGAATGGTTTTTTGCACGGGCAACTTGTTGCATTTTCGAGATTGGAGGTTTTACCGATATGTATTTTTTAGATAGGTCAAACCTTTCATCATTTGTTTCTATCCTCCCTTGTTGGACTATGATGGTTTCCTGCATGATCTTGTAGAGCTTGTTCCTAGCTTCAAAAAAAGCCCAAGATCATCAAAATCGGAGTCCGGATGCTAAAGTTATGCCCGTTTTAGTTTTGGTGTTTCTGCAGTTTTGCCAGGCCGGATTTTTCAGAAATATCCGGGCCGGATTATCCGGGCCGGATATTTCAGAAATATCCGGCCCCCCCGAAATCGGCTAAGGACCAGAAGAAAAGCAGCTCTGGACAGGGGCCGGACTTTTGGCCGGATTTTGACCAGGTTTTGTCCCTGAGGCCGGATAATCCGCCCCCCAGATAATCCGGCCCTTACTTAGGCCGGATTATCCGGCCCTGGTTTTGCCCAACGGCTCGATTTTCTTGGGGGGTATAAATACCCCCATTCTTCCTCCTTGGGCTGGTGCTTCTCTCACTCTCTCTCTCCTCCATTGTTGAACTAGAGAAGCTTGCACTATCTCTCAATCCCTCCATGATTCTTGCCCCCATTTGAGGGAAAAGAGAGAGGAGATCTAGATCTACATTTCTACCAATCAAATCCATCTCTTTGTGAGTGGAACTCTCTAGATCTTGATCTTGGTGTTCTTTGTGAATTCCTTTGTTCTTCCTCTCTTATTCCCCCAATAGCTTTTGTAGCTTTGTTGGAATTTGAGAGAGAAGGACTTGAGCATCTTTGTGGTGTTCTTGCCATTGCATTTGGTGCATCGGTTTGAGTTCTCCACGGTGATTCGTGGAGGTGAAAGCAAGAAAGTTGTTACTCTTGGGTTCTTGGAACCCTAGACGGATTCTAGGCCTTTGTGGCGATTTGTTGGGAGTCTCCAATTGAGTTGTGGATGTGTGCCCCAATCTTTGTGTAAGGCCCGGTTTCCGCCTCGAAGGAAATCCCTTAGTGGAACCGTGACCTAGGCCTTTGTGGCGAGGGTCACCGGAGATTTAGGTGAGGCGCCTTCGTGGCGTTCGGTGTGTGGTGTGAGTACCGCATCTTGGGGTGAGGCCTTTGTGGCGTTGGTGTGCATCGAGCAACCACACCTCAAGGTGAGCCTCTTGTGGCGTTCGGGAGCACTAAGCCACCGCACCTCTCCAACGGAGATTAGCACTCGCAAGAGTGTGAACTTCGGGATAAATCTTCGTCTCCTGCGTGCCTCGGTTATCTCTATACCCGAGCTCTTTACTTATGCACTTTACCTTGTGATAGCCATCGTGCTTGAAGTTACATATATATCTTGCTATCACATAAGTTGCTTGTATTGCTTAGCATAAGTTGTTGGTGCACATAGGTGAACCTTTGCTTAGAATAAATTGTTGGTGCACATAGGTGAACCATAGTATATAGGCTTTGGGCTTGACAAAGTAAACGCTAGTTTTATTCCGCATTTGTTAAGCCCATCTCGTAAAAGTTTTAAACCGCCTATTCACCCCCCCCCCCTCTAGGCGACATCCGTGTCCTTTCAATTGGTATCAGAGCAAGGTCTCTCATTCTTAGGCTTCACCGCCTTGAGAGTAAAGATGTCGGTTAGGGGATTAGTGCACAATAACTTGTTTATATTTGATGGCACAAATTATGATCTATGGAAAATTTATGTGCTTAAAATCTTACGGGGTATGTCCCCGGACATGGAGCGATTTCTTGGCATGGGTTTTTCTTCTCCTAAGGATCCTCAAAATTTATCTCGTGAGGAGGAGAAAAACTCTTGCCTCGATGCTCTTGCTTCTCATGTGTTTTCCATTGTTGTGAGCAATGTAGTTACTTCTTCAATCATGCCCTTTGGGAGCGCTCACGAATTATGGACAAAGCTTAAAGACAAATATGATGTGTCCAATATTATTGAGGATGATTGTGTTGCTTCCACTTCCGGCCGTGATGAGTTCTCATCTACATCCACTTCACCAAAGTGTGGTAAGACACAAGGTAATGATATGGTGAGTGGTGATGAAAATTGCAATATTGATATTGAGCTTACTATTGATGATTCCTCATCTCTATCTCATTGCAATGCTTCATCTTCGGACTTAAACACATCTATCTCTAGAAAGGATTTACATGCTTGTGTTGATAGTCCTTGCATATCATGTGTAAGTTGCTTGAATAAATCTCATGATGATATGCTTGATTTGTCTTGTGGCCATGATAAAAATGCTTCTATTTCCTCTAGTTGTTGTGTGGCTAACAATGTAGAGGAAACCAAAGATTCTATTGGTCAAGACAAGATCTTGAAAGGAGCCTCAAGTAACTCCTCATCTTTATCTCACGGTTCTCATATATGCCTTATGGCCAAGGGTTCCACGGTACCTCCTGCCATGGAACCTAATATTTCTCGTGGGGATAAGGATGAGGATGAATATGAAGAAGATGATTGGGTTGTCTCTCTACGCGATAAGGGTAAGAGTGTATTCAAGGTTCTTTGCAAAGATAAAATTGCTAGCTCTCACTTTTTTGAAATCTTGACTACCGCTATTGAGAGCCAAAAACTTATTTGGATGCATGAGAACACCATTGATAAAATGGGTGCTCTTGAACGAGAGTATGCCAATGATGTGGCATCTCTAAAGGATGAACTTGAAGAAGAACAAATCACCAAGGAAGCTCTTGAGGTTTTTAAACCTTTGCTCTAGAATTGTCTAGAGAAAAGGAAAACCATGATAGAGCTCTTGAGGTGGCAAATGAACTAAAGCTAAAAAATGATAAGCTTGTGTTTGTTAATGCTAAACTCCTTGAGGATTTTGAGCAACTCAAAAAGGGCTCAAGGGCTATTGAGAGTGCGCTCACCGAACTCACCGAGTCGCATGAGCAACTTAAAGCTTCTTATCTAAAAGAGCATGACAACTTGCCTTCTCCCATTTCTATTAATAATGATGCTTGTGCTACTAACTCTACTTCTTGTGAAGCATCTATCTTGAAGGAGAATGTTGAGCTAAGGGCTCAACTTAAATTGCTAACTAGCAATTATGGGAAATTGGAAGAAAATCATGGAAAGCTTTCTAGCTCCTATGAGGATCTTCTAGCCTCTCATGATAGGCTAAAGTTAGCTCATGAGGCTATAATATCTAAGGCAACACCTTATGAGCCTCATGTGGGTACTAGCACTACTACTCAAAATGTTATATTGCCATGTGCTAGTCCTAGTAATTCATCCACTCATAATATTGCTAAATCTTGTGATGAATTATCTTCCTTGCCTTGTTGCTCTAACAATGGAGGTTCTACTTCCTCTAGTACTTGTGTTGTTACTAACCATGTAGAGAAAATTAAAGAGCTCAAGGCCCAAGTCTCTTCTTTGAAGAACAACTTGGTAAAGAGTCATGAAGGGAAATGCAAACTTGACAAGATGTTGAGTGTGCAACAATCCCCCAATGACAAGAGTGGACTTGGATTCAACTCCAACAACAAGAACAAGTCCAAGAACAACAATAAGAAGAAGTGCCAAGTACAAGTCAAAGACCCGGCCAAGATTGTTTGCTTCAAGTGCAAAATTGAAGGGCATCATGTTAGATCTTGCCCTTTGAAGAAGAAGCAAAAACGGAAGCGGCCTCAAGCTCAAACTCATATTCAACCTCAAGTTGAAGAAATGCCACTTCCCAAGAAGAATCAAGCCAATACTCCCATTGTGGAGAAATCTAGTGAGAAGAAGGAGAAGAAAAGAACTTGCTACATATGCCATGAGAAGGGCCACATCTCCTCTTTTTGCACTATTGGTACCTCATCCAACTCTATCTCCATTGATGATGTTTATTCTCTTCGTAAGGATGAGGGTGGCAATGTGTTTGCCAAATATGTTGGTGCTCAAAGTGGTGTCAAGAAAAGAACCATTTGGGTTGCCAAGCCTATTGTGACTAACCTCTTAGGACCCAACTTAGTTGGGGACCAACAATCCAAAACTTGATCAATAGGTGCTTGTTGGAGGGCATTGGAGACTTGGCTACATCATGAAGAATTAAGGGATCTTCATCATTTATATTATCTCAAGCCAAGTCTTTTGGTTATCTTGCTTCTATCATATATTCAATGTTCCTCCTTGCGGTAACATGTGCTCAACTCATTTATATTGAAAGTTACTCGCCCCTTTGCATGTGTTAGTTTTTGTTCCTAACATGTGTTTGTATATGTTGTGCTTCCTACTTTCTTTTCTTGAGAAATCAAGTCTATGCATGTTGGGTTGCACACCATGTACTTGTGTTTGTGTTGGAGCCACTTTGCATCTTGTTGTATCTTTTATGGCTCTTATGAGCGATTAATGGACTATCCCATTTTGGGGGAGTGATATTCCTTTGGGAATTTCATGATCCTAACAATGTGTGTACATGAGGAATATCACTTAGAATTGATATTGCAAGATTATCTAGTCTCTATGTGGTATGTCGTATTCATGAGAAATTCAAATTCTAGTGTCCATTAATATCTCTAGTTGGATCTTATTTGCCTCTTGTGAAAATAAATTCCTTATCACATTATGGGGGAGTAATAAGCTTTGTGCATATTACAAGCCTAGAAAATGTGAACATTTGAGGTTGTGTCACATAGAATTGATACCGTAATTTATCTCTCTCCTATGTGGCATGTTTGCTCAAACAAGCTCCAATTTGCTTAAATGGCTTCTTTGCTAATATCTTTGTGGATCTTATTTGTGAAAGTTTTTCTTGGCATGGCTTTTCACAACGTGTCCCTCAATACATTTTTGGAAAACCATGTGCTTCAAGTCATACTATTAATTGCTTTGCATGTTGGTATGAATACTATTAATTGCTTTGCATATTGGTATGAATACTATTAATTGCCTTGCATGTTGGTATGACTAAATGAAGCTATCAAGAAACTTTCTTTGCATGATGGTTAACTCTTATCTTTTACCATATGCTTTGTTCGTTGTAAATATGATCTTATGTATACTTACAAACTACCACCGGGAAATATTTCCTAATACCTCTTGTCCTAGGACAAGTGGTAATAAATGATGAGGTAGATATTTATTGATCATATCTACATTGGCTCTTGTGTTTAAAATTTCCTTATTTATTGCCATGAATTTGTTGTTCTTTGACTCCCATGTGTCTTCCTTGCATCTCATGGATCTAATTTGTCTATTCAAACTTTCTTAGCATTTTTGTAGTTATAGGTAGCATGATGATCCTAGTTTTGTGCATTTTGTATTCATATGCAAAATTCTAGATAATGCACTAATCTTGGGGGAGCTCTCCTATATTTGTTAGAATGCTTGATATCTCTTGAGCATTATCAAAATTTGGTTTTGGGAGACATAAATTTTCTTTTTGGTACTTTGTTCCATCTTAAAAAGTTTCGAGGGTTTGGTTTATTTGTTGGAACCTTGCTCTCTTGGGAGTTGGTTATCTCATTCCTTTGTGTTTAGGTTTAATTAGCTTCTTATAATGAGATAATTCTTTGAAGTAAATCTTGTGTTGATTTGATTCTTTGATATAATTTGGACAACCATTGTCTCTTGATTTATTTTGTGTTTTGTCCAAATTGTATCTCCATTTGGTCCTTGAAAGTATTGTGCATGCATATTTAATATATGTATATCTTATGGCATGTGTCACTTTCATTGATCCAATATATAGGGTAAACTCCATCAAATCCTAATTTTGCTAAGATGTGCATGAAATTCAATTTCATATCTATATGCACATAGAATTGTGGAGTTTGTCCTATATGTTGTAGTGTGTCTAACTACTTCGGACCCAATTAGTTTGGGGACCATTTTGTACTTACCTTTGTGTTAGGTACAATGGATATGCATTGGATGCTTGTCTCACTCTTGGAAAGAAGTGGTGACTCAATGGTAACTTGAGGCAAGCTAGGATGGTCAACGAACATATATCTACTACATCCACACCAATGCTATCTTGGTAACAAGTATCTTCTCATGCATACTTTTCTTGTATCCAACCTTATGGTTGCATCTTGGCATGAATCTCTTGATTTGCAAATGTTGTGCTTCTTGCAAAAGTCTTAATTAAACCTCTTTATTGTGAATGTGAGTAATTTGAGATGAGTGCATTTGTTGGGAAGTATTTTAAATCATGCTCATGATTCATCCATCCCAACTATGCCTATCTAGCAATTTTATTGCATATCAATTCCTCAAGGCTCTCACATGTGCAATATAGGTGAAAGTGCAAATTTAGTTACTTCTTTTGGTATCCTCGTTTGTGATACTTGTTGCCTTTCTCAAATGCATCCCAACTATCTTCTATCCCTTGTTGATATTTGTGATGTATTTTAGTTGTTTGTGGTTGAAGTTCATGAATGTACAATAAGATAAAATTGAGCCTTTGGCCATGCTATTAAGCAAAAATTCTTATTGGTATATTGCATGACTTCGTCTTGGATATCATACTATTTTTTTCTTGCGTATCTATTTTGTGTGTTCATGTTTCTTTGTGGATAAATATCTTTGTGATATTGCCCACTTAGAGAAACTTATACACATAAGAGATGATACATCTCCTTTTGATATCTTATTTATTTATTGCGTGTTGATTGGTCATGCTAAGCAATATAATTAATTGAAGACTATGTTGATGCCTTTTGCTCATCCTTGTAATAGCCTTATAATATGCTTAATCATGCCTTTCACATATCCTCTTGGTTGAGCCTTTTTATTATGGTGCCTCTTACTTGTTGCTCAACTATTTGTTTGTTGCAAGTGTTTAGCTTACTTTTCTATCTATGATCTATTACAAATGTTTGTGTTTTAAATGAGGGAGTGAGGATTCCATGTTAATGCATATTGTATTCAAATGCAACATTTATTTTATGCATGTACCTTGGGGAGCTTCCTCATTTGATTTAGAACACTATCTTGTGGTGATCATTAGAGTTTGATTCACTTGGTATCTTTTGTTTTTGAATGATATTATGGGAGTGATGATTCCATGTTTGTGCACTTTATACTCCAATGCAAATTGTCTAGTTTTGTGCACAAACCTTGGGGAGCTTCCTCATATTATTTAGAGCAATCTTCTTGATCTTATCATAATATCTATCTTTCTTTTGGTATCTTCCTTGTGGGTCATTTGGTCGCTTGCTTCATTTGTTGAAGCTTATTGACTTTGTTATCCTTTTGCAATATTTGATCCTATCTATAGTGTGATTCCTTCCGAATATTCATCATTGGATATGTGCATTTGATTCCACTCAAATTATGAGAAATGCACACGCTATGGAGGAACTCTCACTATTTTGGCCTTCTAAATTTTTCACCCATTTCGGCAATTGGTTCCAATGGGGGAGAAGTTTGGAGGGTTTAAGGGAATTTGGTTATGTCTTTGCTTTGTGCTTAAGCATGTGCCTTTATTGCATTGCATCTTGTTTCTTTGCATAGTTGAATATTTAGAGGAAACTCCACTAGGCTTTGAATGCCATATATGCAATGAAAGTCAAGATCATTCACACATGCATATATTATGGGGGAGTTTGCTCTATATATTCAACTTATTTGTTACTTCAATTCCTTATATAAACCCTCTCAAAGAGATTGTCATCAATTACCAAAATGGGGGAGATTGAAAGTGCATGGAGCCCCCATGTGTGGTTTTGGTAATTAATGACAATCCCTATGGACTAATGTTTGCATTGAGTTATATTTGTAGGAGTTGTCCATAGGCAATTCTTGAACCATATGTTGGCTTCAAGGTTGCAATAAGAAGAATTTGATGAAGGATATTAAGTGTCAAGTATGTCTTGAAGATGAAGATGAAGTGAGCCCTCAAGTTATTTCAAGACATCAACATGATGAAGAATGAAGAATGAAGTGCAATTTCAAGATAAGCCATCTCGAAAGAGATCCTTTGCTTGAGTCTTGCCATCCATATGATGTTCATGGATATGTGAAGATGCGCCGAAGAAGAAGCTCTCCCATGGTGGATTATGGGGGAGCAATCCACATGGTGGTCATGGTTAAGTGAAGATGCGCCGAAGAAGAAGCTCTCCCATGGTGGTTTATGGGGGAGCAATCTACAAGACTTCGTCAAGCGAGCACAAGCAAGAAAGGCGTTCCATCTTGTTGAGGTCAAGATCGTCGTCATCAAGCTCAAGTGGAATGCCCAAGTTTAAGGTTTGCTCTTGATAGGGTTTCTTTCTCACCGGTCTCATAGTGTAGTTGGAGACCGGTTTATAGTTTAGTTGCCGTACTATCAAGAGGGCTCTCGAGTGAGTAACTCGATCGTATCGTTCGGAGAGAGCTCAAACCTTTGCATCCTTGCATCATCTTTCTTGGTTGTTATTTGGACCTTATCCATGTGATGTTTTAGAGCTTGTGCTTATTCTCATGACAAGCTCTAGTTCATCGAAAACGGATTTCGCATAGATCACTTGTTGCGTTTTCGAGTTTGATTCATCATCTTTCTTGATTGTTATTTGGATCTTATTCATGTGATGATTTAGAGCTTGTGCTTATTCTCATGACAAGCTCTAGTTCATCAAGAATGGTTTTTTGCACGGGCAACTTGTTGCATTTTCGAGATTGGAGGTTTTACCAGTATGTCTTTTTTAGATAGGTCAAACCTTTCATCATTTGTTTCTATCCTCCCTTGTTGGACTATGATGGTTTCCTGCATGATCTTGTAGAGCTTGTTCCTAGCTTCAAAACAAGCCCAAGATCATCAAAATCGGAGTCCGGATGCTAAAGTTATGCCCGTTTTAGTTTTGGTGTTTCTGCAGTTTTGCCAGGCCGGATTTTTCAGAAATATCCGGGCCGGATTATCCGGGCCGGATATTTCGGAAATATCCGGCCCCCCCGAAATCGGCTAAGGACCAGAAGAAAAGCAGCTCTGGACAGGGGCCGGACTTTTGGCCGGATTTTGACCAGGTTTTGTCCCTGAGGCCGGATAATCCGCCCCCCGGATAATCCGGCCTTTACTTAGGCCGGATTATCCGGCCCTGGTTTTGCCCAACGGCTCGATTTTCTTGGGGGGTATAAATACCCCCCTTCTTCCTCCTTGGGCTGGTGCTTCTCTCACTCTCTCTCTCCTCCATTGTTGAACTAGAGAAGCTTGCACTATCTCTCAATCCCTCCATGATTCTTGCCCCCATTTGAGGGAAAAGAGAGAGGAGATCTAGATCTACATTTCTACCAATCAAATCCATCTCTTTGTGAGTGGAACTCTCTAGATCTTGATCTTGGTGTTCTTTGTGAATTCCTTTGTTCTTCCTCTCTTATTCCCCCAATAGCTTTTGTAGCTTTGTTGGAATTTGAGAGAGAAGGACTTGAGCATCTTTGTGGTGTTCTTGCCATTGCATTTGGTGCATCGGTTTGAGTTCTCCACGGTGATTCGTGGAGGTGAAAGCAAGAAAGTTGTTACTCTTGGGTTCTTGGAACCCTAGACGGATTCTAGGCCTTTGTGGCGATTTGTTGGGAGTCTCCAATTGAGTTGTGGATGTGTGCCCCAATCTTTGTGTAAGGCCCGGTTTCCGCCTCGAAGGAAATCCCTTAGTGGAACCGTGACCTAGGCCTTTGTGGCGAGGGTCACCGGAGATTTAGGTGAGGCGCCTTCGTGGCGTTCGGTGTGTGGTGTGAGTACCGCATCTTGGGGTGAGGCCTTTGTGGCGTTGGTGTGCATCGAGCAACCACACCTCAAGGTGAGCCTCTTGTGGCGTTCGGGAGCACTAAGCCACCGCACCTCTCCAACGGAGATTAGCACTCGCAAGAGTGTGAACTTCGGGATAAATCTTCGTCTCCTGCGTGCCTCGGTTATCTCTATACCCGAGCTCTTTACTTATGCACTTTACCTTGTGATAGCCATCGTGCTTGAAGTTACATATATATCTTGCTATCACATAAGTTGCTTGTATTGCTTAGCATAAGTTGTTGGTGCACATAGGTGAACCTTTGCTTAGAATAAGTTGTTGGTGCACATAGGTGAACCATAGTATATAGGCTTTGGGCTTGACAAAGTAAACGCTAGTTTTATTCCGCATTTGTTAAGCCCATCTCGTAAAAGTTTTAAACCGCCTATTCACCCCCCCTCTAGGCGACATCCGTGTCCTTCCACCCAGACCGCAAACGGCCAGGTGATAGGGATGGTCTTCAGCTCTTGGGCTGGAGCGTTTGGTTGAGTAGCGTAGTACTGGCAACCTCGGCAGGTCTTAACTATCTTGTCAGCATCTTCTTTAGTTGTGAGCCAGTAAAACCCAAGCCGAAAAGCTTTTGCAACGAGTGACCTGGGAGCGGCATGATGCCCGCAATCCCCTGCATGGATCTCTCTGAGTATCTCAATACCATCTTGATTAGAGATGCATTTGAGAAAAACTCCTGTTGTACTTCGTTTATAGAGCTGTCCGTCAACGATTGTGTAGGATCTTGCTCGTCTGATGATCTGTCGTGCGAGGACCTCGTCCTCTGGCAACTTCTGATCAATGAGGTAGTCCAGGAAAGGCTGTGTCCAAGCCGGAATGATAGCCATCACTTCTCTAGCCGGAGATACTGCCACCTCTGGGTTTTCCGGGTTAGCGCCCTTCACCGAGGGTATCCGGAGATGCTCCAGGAAAATTCCAGGCGGAATTGGCTTCCTGCCGGATCCGAGCTTGGATAGCATGTCTGCCGCTGTGTTATCGTCTCTCCTGACGTACTTGACTTCGTATCCGAGGAAGCATTTGGCGATCTCGTCAACTTCGTCTCTGTAAGCCGCCATGACGGAGTTTCTGGCGTTCCAAGTTCCGCCTACTTGCTGTGCCACCAGGTCGGAATCTCCGCAGCAAATGATGTGCTTGATCCCTATCTCCTTAGCGATGCGCAGTCCGTGTAGTAGAGCCTCGTATTCCGCCATATTGTTTGTAGCTTCGAAGTGGATCTGCAGAACGTACTGCAGTTCTTCTCCGGTAGGGGACTTCAGGGTGACTCCGGCTCCTGAGCCTTGATGCTGCTTGGATCCATCGAAGTGCATAACCCATGTCTCTGGTTCCGGCTCTAAATTCATATCCGGAGCTTCTGTCCAATCTGCGACGAAATCTGCCAAGACTTGGGACTTGACCGCAGTCCTGGCTTTGTAGTTGATGTCGAAGGCGAATAATTCAATCCCCCATTTTGCTGTGCGTCCTGTTGCGTCAGCGTTGTTGAGAATCGTTGACAGAGGAGCTTTGCTCACGACTGTTACTGGATGCTCCTGGAAGTAGTGTTTCAGCTTCCTGCTGCCTAGGAAAACTCCATAGGCTAGCTTTTGAAAGTGAGGATAGCGTTGTTTGGACTCCGTAAGCACTTCTCTAATGTAGTAGACTGGCTTTTGGACTCCGTACTCGTGTCCTTCTTCCTGTCGCTCCACCACGATGACGAGGCTAATGACTCTGTTGGTAGCCGCCAGGTAAAGGAGCATAGGCTCTGACTCTCCTGGTGCTGCTAGGATAGGTGGGGAGGTGAGTATTTCCTTCAACCCTTGAAGTGCTGCATCTGCTGCCTCATCCCAGACAAATTTGTCTGTCTTCTTCAATAGCTTGTACAGGGGTAGCGCCTTCTCGCCAAGACGGCTAACAAACCTGCTGATTGCTGCAACACAACCAGTTAGTCGTTGCACATCTTTGAGACAAGTTGGCCTTTTGATGCACAGGATTGCCTTGATTTTCTCCGGGTTAACTTCAATGCCCCTATTAGAGACAATGAAGCCAAGGAGTTTTCTGGCTGGTACGCCAAAGACGCACTTCAGCGGATTCAACATCATCTTGTACCGTCGGAGGTTTTCAAAGGTTTCTGTGAGGTTGCTGATCAAGTCGGATCCTTTCCGGGTCATGACCGCGATGTCGTCAACGTAGGCGTGCACGTTCCGGCCAATTTGGTCCTTCAGGCACCGCTGCATCGTACGTTGGTAGGTGGCACCTGCGTTTTTCAAGCCAAAGGGCATAATAACATAGCAGTAAGTGCCAAATGGGGTGATGAATGAGGTCGCCTTTTGGTCGGACTTTTTCATCCAGATCTGGTGATACCCGGAATATGCGTCAAGAAAACACAGAAGTTCCGCCCCTGCCGTCGAGTCAATGACTTGGTCAATGCGCGGCAGGGGAAACGGATCCTTCGGACAATGCTTATTCAAGCCGGAGTAATCGATGCACATTCTTAGTATTTCAGAATTCTTTTTGGGTACAAGGACGGGATTTGCGACCCAATCAGTGTGGATAACTTCTATTACAAAACCTGCCTCTAGTAACTTTGCTAATTCCATTCCTATGGCGCGACGCTTCTTATCTCCAAAGCGTCGCATAGCTTGCTTCACCGGTTTAGCCCCCGGGTTTATGTTGAGGTAGTGCTCGGCGAGTTCCCTTGGTACTCCGGACATGTCAGAAGGTTGCCATGCGAAGATATCCATGTTAGCGCGGAGGAACTCGACGAGCGCTTCTTCCTATTTGGGGTCCATGTTGGCTCCGACTGAGACCTTCTTGGTGGTGTCTCCTTCCTTGAAGTTGACTTTCTTGGTCTCTATCGCGGCCTTGAAGGAATTTTTCGGTTCGGAGATCTGTTTCTTGGTGGTCTGCATTTCAGTCGGATCCACCGCGGCTCTGTAGCCTTTCAGCTCCTCACCAGATATCACAGACTCTGCGAAGGCGGCTTCGCCCAACTCGCACTCATGAGCCTTTTTGTAGTCTCCGGATACGGTAATCATACCATTGGGACCCAGAATCTTGAGCTTGTTATAGATGTAGCACGCTCTTGCGTGGAACTTGTGGTAGGTGGGCCGGCCGAAGATGACGTGGTAGGAGCTCTTGAAGGGCACAACCTCAAACGTGATCTTCTCTTCGCGGAAATTGTGAACATCGCCGAAGGCCACGGGAAGTGTGATGCTGCCGAGGGAATTCATCTTTTTACCCGGAACCACGCCATGAAACTCAGTGTTGCTGTGTTTGAGCTGTTCCTTGGTAAGGTTCTGTAACATCCTGATTTTTACGGACTGAATTTTTTTTTTTTTTTAAAGCAAGGGATGTTGCAGCGGAATAAAAATAAACTAATATTTTATTTGGAGTTCTTAAAAATTAATTCTTTGGAATTAATTTGCTAATTGAAGCAAGAAATTATTTCTCTTAATTTTTTATTTGGATCTCTGGTCAAAATACCCATTTGCTGCTTATTGGTTCTTTGTACAAAATCCAATTTGTCAAGACTGTGCATGTGCATGCATCCTTGGATGTAGCCATGCAACGTACATACACGTATGTTTGCCGGCTGCATTTGTACCTAGTGTTTATTCTCGTCTGTTCTCTCTTTTCTTTTCTATCAATGCAAGCCTATCTAGCTAGCTCGCTAAGGCCCAACCCGAACCAGCCTAGGCAGCCCAGCAAAGCCAGCTTTTGCTCGACATCTCATGCCAGGAGTCCGTGCTGTTCACGCGTAGCGCTGCTGCATCTCCAAATGATTGTTCCGATTCTCCTGGGACAATACCGCCTCTCTCAGCTGCATATAAAAGCCCCAGGACGACCCTCCTGCGTCTCCTTTTCCACCTCACGCCGCCACCCAAAGCCCTAGCGACTCAAACCGATCTAATCTCGCGAAGCTCCGCGAGGTCGCCGCCGAACGTCGCTCACGTTCCCGGCGATTCAGGGCACTAGAGGCAGAGCTGCTGCGCCAGGAGGATCACCGGGACAAGGGGAGTTCATCCACGGAACCAGAAGGACGAATCTCTGCTCACCGGCGTCACCCTCGGCACCAACGCCAACTCTGGACACCGACTTCAACCGCAAACTGCGACGAACTCGGTGAGAACCAGCCGTTTCTTTTGCTCGGAACGCGATCCCCATCCATAGAGCTACCTCCTAGACATGATCCTCAGCCTTAGTTCAGTAGTTCGTCGTGCTGCCGGTGAACCGAATGCCACAAAACGACATTGTCATGTTAGCCTATCATGCACACGTTTTCTGTTTTCGATCCCAACACCCGATCGGTACCTATGGACTACAGGGAGCCAGTAGTGTGGTTAGTTGTGTTTACATTCATTGTTTATCAAACTATTTTTAAGTTGGAGTTGAAGTCGTTGCATACTAGAAGCATAGAACCGTACATGTTCTTGTAGTATCTGCTAGCCTTGCTGATTTTACGTATTCCTGTTGACTAGTTAGGACATAGGTGCAACACTAGGAACCGATTGCCACATGCTAGTATGCATATATATGCGAGTCAGGTGGTAGTATTTGCAAACCGATTGCAGGTGTTTGGCTGTAGGATTAAGTGTCAGGCTTAGTACCTTCTTACTCGCATCCGTTTGGCTGAGTCAGATAGTTGTTTATTCTTCAGTAGAGCATGTTAGGCCATTTGTAAATTCTGAATTAATATTAATTGTTCATGATGCTAGTGGACTAGAGTAATCATAGGATTTATTTGTTTACATATGGAGCATCGGGTGGATATTATTTTAGCATGCACTTTTATGCTGATTAACGTGTAGTGGATTTTTGATGTTGCTCAGCATGGCATGTGTAAATTATTACAATCCTAGATTGTTTACCTATGCTTGTGTATGACTAGTACCATGTAGTCTGGTTGCACATTACATTTTAATTTCGTGCCATCTATACATGTCTGTTTAATATGTTTTTTTGTGCTTGCTGTTCATCAGGTAGATTGATTCAGCATGCAATTCGTTATGAAGTGAGTTAGTTCTTTATAAGATTACCACAATCCTTGACGTGTCTTGTGTGATCGGTAGCTCATATATATAGTTAGTTATTGGTATTTATGATGTAAGTGTCTTATGATGTGAAGACATATGTGTGGATTTTGTGGCTTATTGTTCATAGCGAATTATGTATCTACATACATGATGCTTAGTTCTTGTTATCCTAGTAGGTTGGGTTGATTAGTTTAGTTGCATTATAATTGTTGCTTGCAAATTACCATGTATAGTTAAATAGTATTTTAAGTCTAAGATGTATAGGTTTATTTGCTACTTTAGATTAATATGTTCTCTGAATAGTTTGCTGCTGTTTAGAGCGATTGTTTGCTGCTGGTAGAATATACCATATTATTTCTATATGTTGCTTAGACTTCTTTTCTTATTATACATTATGCTAGAATAAAGTTAGAATTCATTTTATTGCATGATTAGGACTTGTTACACAAATTCAGTACTTGTTATCCATGAGGGTAGTATTGTTTAGTATTTGCTATATGCATTTTGGACTGGTTTGTGGAAATAGAAGTTTAGTTGATGTTGATGTTAGAATATATTTTTTATTATTAATACCGGATTTTGGTTTATTGTCTAGAAGGATATTTCGTTGTGTTGCTTGGATCCAGTAGCATGTTAGTATAGTGCATATGACTTAGCTAATGTACTACTGCTAGTCTTGCTTTTCTAGTCTGAACACGGTGCATTGATGCTAGTTGCATATGCTAGCTATGTAGTGACTTTTGCAAATCAATTCCACATGCTTAATTATGTTTGTACTCGTTAGAATTATATGATATATTTTCTGTGTGGTTTACACTTGTTTACATGTGCTTAGCCACAGTGTAATTGCTAGATTTAATTACTGCAATGTCTGTGTGTTTTATCTAGTGTAGTTAGGTATAGATTTAGATTGTTGTAAATCCATCGTGCGCAGACTAGAGCAATCATATAATTTATTTTATTGCATGTGACCCATCAGGGAAATTATTAATTTAACAGATATTTCTTGTGCTAGCATGATCATGCCAGATGTTGCATTATTACCATGCTAGTGTCGATTTACTGGTTGTTGCTCACCATCCCATGTGCAAAATTGCTCTAATCTTAGATTGTTACTTCAGCGTTTGTATGATTACGTAGCGTGTAAACTGTTTGTGCATTAGACATCAAGGTTATGCCATTATGTATGTTTGCTACGTATGTTTTCTAAAATAGTTTATCACTCAATATAGAGCGATCACCACGCCCTATGTCGTAGATAACCCAAATCTCGTACGAGTCATTCCGGTCTTTTTCGTGTACTCTATGTAAGCCGAACGAGCGACACAAACCTATTATTTGGATCTTTTCATTTGGATTTTATGCACTTTTCATTTGAGTTTTATTTGTTGTATTGCTTGTATTCATTGGAATTGTTATTGATTCGATACGATGATTAGGAGGGAACGGAGAGTGGTACAATCACGATCAAGGAAGTGAAAAGCAGGAGTTTGACAACGAAGGCATGCCCTCTCATCATTCTTATCCCAGTTTTACAACTTGCATGTTATTTTATGTTTCACAAATATATGCTATTTTATTCCAGTAGCTAGCGTGTCGATTGACACACCAACTTGATCTGCTTGTCGCCTTTTACTTGATACCCTGAGTAGTAATTTTATATAATCCTGATAGAGTAGAATGCTTAGCCATGCTAAATAATCATTAGGAAACTTCTTGTTGCCTCTTCGGAGGAATTGATCGACCCACGGGTCAAAACACCCCTTTGAACATTGTTGAGCTCGTTGAGCTGGGCTAGTTAGCCATTGTTGTTTCCTCTACTCTATGCTACTCTGGGTGAAACTTACCATCTAAACATAGCGCGGGCGACAGCTGGATCAGATGTTGAAGGAGCGGTTGGCTGCCCTTCATTTGTTGGAGGGGGCAATCCGTCGTCCGTGCCGCATAAGGATCCTAACAAGTCTTGGATTTGAAGATTGTGACAACCGTACAACCACATGCTATATGGGCACTGGCCTGGTTAAGTAAGTTAGTCAGCCTTAGGTGTTGATGTCGCCGTACCGCAGATGAGGTGGCTGCCTACGGGAGAACCTTCGGCACAGATGGGGGGCCGGTTTGGGGACGTACTCTCAGTACCGTGCGCCAGACCCGGTGGGCATGTCACATCTTTGGGGGATCTAGCTAAAAGACCTTGTCACAATCCCTCTGCCGGTACACCGATTGGTGTGTACTAAACCAGCGGCCACTGGTGGGCAACAAGACGGGGTTGTGTCGTGTGGGCAAAGTGTACAACCTCTGCAGAGTTAAAACTATTCGAATAGCCGTGTCCACGGTCATGGACGACACATGAATCCTTCTTGACATACAGGAACCTGTTTTGCTATTTCCCTCTTTGCCTCCATCCTTTCCTTGGAATCTGAATCCTATGATATATGTGAGTTGTCGTGGACAGTCACATTGATGAGAAATATTACACTGAAAATAAAACAAGTTTTCATCTAAAACTGCTTTTTATCAAATCTAGTGTTGTATTGCAAATAAAACTGGCTTTTCTGCAAAAGAACCATATAGCCTTTCTTTGAAGCCTCATGTAGTTTTAGTAGGTTTGCACGAGGGGGCATGTTGAGTACGAAATGTACTCATGGCAAAACTTTTGTTGATATTCAGAATACCACAAAGACAAGGAAGACTACAACAACTACGACGACATTGAAGAGCGAGGCCTCGTGGACTACATCAACTGCCTGTGGCTGAGATGGAGTCACTTCGCGTTTTATTTATCCGTTGTGCTTTCTGATTGTAATGAATGTCACACTATGTGTCTATTCACACTTTGTAATTAATCTTTTGTACGTCTGTAATGATATACATTTCGCTGTGTCGTCAACATTGATCTTGGGATTGACGAGTAACACAGGAGGGTCGGAAAGTTAAGTTCCGGTTCTCACAGAAGTGGTATCAGAGCCGATGTTGACCTAGTCGCGTGGCCTTAGTTAGAAAGGAAAGCCTTAGTACTCGTATTTTAATAAAGATGTAGTTGACAAAAACATTAGGCTTCTTTGTTATACTTGTCTCTCTCATTTAGCATTTTTTTTCTTTGTTGCTGATCATTCTTCTCTTATTCAAATGTGCGTAGATGGCAGTACCTTCAACGCGACGGATTGAGGAGTTTGGACACCTTGGACAACAGTTTCGAGACATGTTGACGAGGTTGGGTTACGACCGTGACCCAGAAGTATCTGGACACACCAGCCGCACACTGTGGAATAAGGAGATCGTTAGAGCTACGTTGGTGGTGTATCCGAACCATGCATTGCGTGGAAGTCGTGCAGGATCAAGAAGACACCAGTTCACTGCTGAAGGGGAGGACTTTGTGGATGCCACTATTCATGTGGTTCACCGAGCGATGCATGGGATGGCAGGTACCTACCAAGATGAGCTACGCAACACACCTTTTCGATACTTTGCCTACCGAGACGACGGAGGTGTAATCCGTCAGAACATGAGGTACCAGAATGAAGATGATCCTATGCTCGTTCGCATGACCTCGCTCAATTTTTTTTTTTTGAAATCAAAACTCCACTATATTAAGTACGCAAGCCCGCCTCATTAAAAACCTTCCAGTCCCCTTAGGTACCCTGGAAGGAAAAGAGTGCGTCTGGAAACTTGCGCCTTTTAAGAAAGCATAGTCGAATTACAATCATGAGTGATCAACTCCCGCACGCAGGAAGGAGTTGAATCACGAAGAATCTCAGAGTAACCTGACTTGCCTAGATGAGCTAGAACATGAGCTACGCCATTACTAACCCGGTCTACCTTACTAATAGATATATCGCGATAAACCCGAAGGAGTTCCCGAGCTTCCTCAAAAAGAGCCCATCCTCCTGAGTATTCAGTACTGTTACTAGCAACCGTCTGGATCACCCGGAGACAATCAGATTCGATGATCGCAGGCCAGCGACCCAAATCAATCAGATGTTTCAAACCGGCTATAAAAGCGAGCATCTCCGCTTCTTCGGCTGTAGCACATGCAGTGATAAACCTCCACTCAGACAAGATGGCTTTCCCATTATAATCTCTCACAATAATCCCAAGCCCCGCATTCTTGGATGTGCTGTCCCATCCCGCATCCACATTTACTTTTATAGAACCCTCCGGAGGTGCTGTCCAAGGGCTAACACCCACTGGACCCGCAGTAGAATTGTTGTTAGAAGGGTTTCCCAAAATTTTCGAGAAGGATGACTGGTAATCGACCGGATATGTAACCGAGGCGTAAATCGAAGCCTTGCCATCACCATGCACTATATTGTTTCTGTGATGCCAGACTCGCCAGAACATAAAAATAACCTTTGCTTGCATTTGTTTTGGGATATTCTCTAAGAGGTGAAGCAGCCACTCCTTGCCAGTATATATGAACGCCTCCTCATGCGGTAAATGCCACTGAACACGTAGTTCTTCCCGCAGAGCCCGCGCTAGGGTGCAGCGGACAAGGGCATGATGTCCATCTTCCACCTCAACACCACATATGGCACATATAGGATCAAAATTTGGCAAGCGTCTGTGCAAACTCGAGCGAACCGCCAAAGAAGCTGTCGCCGTTTTCCACGCGAAAATCCGCACCTTTTGTGGTACCTCAGCTTTCCAAACTAGGTTCCAAATACCCCGAGAGCCATTCGCCTCCGAGCTAGATTGTCCGGGACTCAAGCTAGAAAGAGTTGGATTTACACCCAAACGATAGGCCGATCGAACCGAAAACGCCCCATTGGACTCACCGCTCCAGGCCACAAAATCATCACAGGCCGGCACGGAATTTTAATGGAGAGGATAGCATCAGCATCTCTAGGAAAACAGCAACCACGAACTGCTGCCTCATCCCATGATCTAGTGACAGGGTCTATAAGATCCGAAACCCACTTTTTCCTTGAATTATTCCGACGACCCTCCACTTTCATAGCATCCGGTCTAGGGAGCCAATTATCACGGAAAATTCTCACTTTACTTCCCGAGCCAATTCTCCAAATAATACCCTTTTTCAGAAGCTCCAAACCATGTAACACACCCTGCCAAGTCTGGGATTGGTTTTGAATAAACGCTGTGTCAAGCAAATCTCCAGAAGGATAGTAACGAGCTTTTAATAGACGAGCACAAAGGCTATTTGGAAAGTGGATGAGCCTCCAGGCCTGCCTCGCTAGGAGGGCCTGGTTAAACACACGAAGGTCCCTAAAGCCAATGCCACCAAAAGATTTTGGTCTTGTCAGCTTATCCCAGGACATCCAGTGCATCCTCTTCCTATTTTCTTCATCACCCCACCAAAAATTCCGAATAATCTGAGACAGGTCATCAATAAGACCAAAAGGAAATTTAAAAACTCCCATTGCATAAGTAGAAATAGACTGCAGAACAGATTTGATCAGAACCTCCTTTGCCCCAGATGACATGTATTTTTCACACCAATCACTAGCATGTTTTGAAAATTTTTCTTTTGTGCCTTTGAATTTTCCTTTTTTAAGTCTCCCTTCAGGTACAGGAAGGCCCAGATATTTCTCCTCAAAGCAGACTGTCTCGTATTTCAGAATATCTTTCAGTTCTGATTGGACCTCTGGTGAGCATTGATCCCCAAACATAATAGAGCACTTTCCCAAACTCACCAATTGGCCTGTACTTTGTTCATATCTATCCAGAATAGACTTCACCACTTGACCTTGATCAACCGTTCCTTCAAAAAAGAGGAGACTATCGTCTGCGAACAATAAATGGGATATCCCTGGAGCCCTACGGCATATGTGAAATTCCCGAAGAGTATTGCTCTCAATTTCCTTCCTAATCAGGCGAGATAGACCATCAGCGACAAACAGAAACAAATATGGAGAAAGAGGATCACCTTGGCGAATACCACGAGATGGAGTGAAAGGGTCCAACATATGTCCGTTAAAGCGAATCGAGAATCGCACAGAGGTGACACACGCCATCACCCACTGTATCCATTGACTGTGAAAGCCCAACTTCGCTAAAACCCCTTCAAGAAACCTCCAATCCACACGATCATATGCCTTAGCCATATCCAATTTATACGCACAAAAGTTTCTCCGAGACGCGGAACCGGTCTGAATAGAGTGGATGCACTCAAACGCCATGAGTGCATTATCAGTGATGAGGCGACCAGGAATAAAAGCGCTTTGAGTTGGAGATATAATGTCCTGCAAAATAGGCCGCAAACGGTTCACTAGACACTTGGAAATCACCTTGAAAATCACGTTACACAGGCTTATAGGTCGGAAATCCTTCAGTTCCTCTGGATCATTCTTTTTTGGAAGAAGGACAATAGAGGTATCATTTACTTCTTCAGGCATGACTCCTTCAGAGAAAAAACGCTGCACAGCCCTTACAACATCATCACGCAGTAGACCCCAATTGCGTTGCAAAAATCTGGCCGGAAAACCATCAGGCCCGGGTGCCTTAAGCGGTCCGATTTGAAAAAGAGCGTCGCTAATCTCCTTCTCAGAGAACGGGGCACACAGGTCTTTATTCATGTCCTCAGTAATACTCTGATCAATCAAATCAGTAATGACCTCCGGATTTATATTCTCATCCCTGGAGTACAGGTCTTGGAAAAAACCTGTAGCCATATTTTCCATCTCCGAAGTATCTGAAGTCCAAGTTCCATCAGTTCTTTTTAATTTCCGAATATTGTTCTTTTTCCTTCTCCAGGATGCTCTTCTATGGAAGTATTTTGTATTTTTGTCCCCTTCTCTAAGCCATGCAATACGCGAACGCTGCATCCAAAAAATTTCTTCTCTGTAAAGCAGTTCATCCATCTCTTTTTCTAGACCAATCATTTTTTGCACACTTTCATCATCAGTACATTGACGTAAACTATCTAGCAGAATCCTATTCTTCTCAATTTCTTTAGGAATAGATTTAAACTGTATGCTCTTCCAATTTTGAAGACTGGACATCATCGTGCGTAGAGAGGCCGATACATCACCCAAATCATTGCATGGAATCCGACGAGACCAAGCTTCCTCCACGGCCGCAGGAAGTGACGGATCCCTCTCCCAGACCACCTCATATCTTCTTATAGGGCGACCAGTACGACAGTGCTCCGCAGATTCCTCAGACAAAAGAATTGGGCAATGGTCAGACCGTGATGAAGCGATGTGCCGAAGGCGGTGATTAGGGTATAGTTGTGACCATGCCGGAGAGGCCACCGCCCGGTCTAGCCGAACCTTGACATTACGCTCACCTTTCTGCTTATTGTCGAAAGTCCAAGGATTACCAACAAAACCAATATCATATAGATCACAGTGGGAAAGCACCTCTCTAAAATCCATCATAAGTCTCTCCGATCGGGGTGTGCACGAAAAATGTTCCTCTTGCCACATAGCTTCATTAAAATCCCCCATCATCAGCCAAGGTTTATCGGAACTCGGCTTCATTTGTCTCAATTTCGTCCACATAAGATGACGGTCAGCAGCTTTAGGTTCTCCGTAAACAAACGTTGCCCTCCACATGTGATCATACGGGCCTCCACTGACGTGCACGTCGATATGCCGTTTACTGAATGAAAGCAGGTCAACAGTAACCTCATCAGACCAATATAAAGCAATACCACCCCCTTTACCGTCACCAGACACCTGGTAGCAGTGTTGCATACCAATCCTGAAACGCAAATTCTCCACTCTATCTTTGCTTTGCCTTGTCTCACAAATAAACACAAGGCTGGGCTTATAGGTCTGAACCAGGCAGACCAACTCTTGGACGGTCGCAGCTTGCCCCATGCCACGACCGTTCCATCCTAATGTCGTCATTGGGCCCGGCGGTCCTCTTCGAGAGAGGCCGCCGATGTTGCCAAGTCATTAACTGTATGGTCAGTCTTACGTTGTTTAGAACGATCCCGAGGGTTGACATATTCATATCCAGCTGTTTCTTTGCAGCCAAGTTCTCTCGAGCATTATTATCTTCCTCCATGGGAGCCATCTTTCCGGGACTAGAAGCCGTGTCCCTCAGATCCTCCCCATCATCTAGCGCCGCTTCTTGAGAAGACCGTTTCTTGGCGCCCGGGGTAAAACCTCCCCGGTTCATGAAACCTCCACGCCCAGGTTCGCGAGCGACAAACCGCCTTGGCTCCAATTGAGAGTTACTACGTCGGACAGCCAGCATCCATGCCCCATATTGGAGATCTTTAGGCTCCCAGGCCCCATCCCCGCATTCCTCATGGTCATGTCCTAGGAGGCCACACCGTTTACAAAAGAACGGAATTTTTTCATACTTCACCGCTAGCCTCTTTCTTCCTTCTCCTTCTACCATTAGTGAGACGAATCGCATAAGAGGTTTACTCACATCAATCATGACTCGGAGGCGCACATAATTTCCTTCAAAGAAAGGCTTTGGTGACATCTGAACCTCTTTTGTTTTACCAATCCTGCGTGAGAGATCATCCAACACTTCTTTCTTACGATAGAGCTCTGGTATGCCATGGATTTGCGCCCAAATATGCAGGCCATTGAAAACCATCTTCTCAGGATCCTCCTTCCCATCATAGTCTTCGATCAAAACAGCCCAGCCACGAAAAGTCCATGGTCCTTGGTGAACCACTTTTTTCCAATCTCCCAAACAATGCATCTGAAAGATAAATAAATTTTCACCAGCTTCTCTACAGATCGGATCTTTTGACAGGTTCCATATGGCTTTCATCTTGCCAAACAATGCTTCAGAGCTAAACGAACGCGAAGTATGCACTTTACCAATTGCCAACCAGCGAGCATCCTTCTGGAATTCTTTCACAGCTTCAACCGGAATCACCACATCATCTAGCTCATCCTCTCTAAGCTCCAAGTGTGCAAGCATATCATCCAAATCCAAACCCTTCCCCGCCGTCGCAGGCGACGAGGCTGTACCTACAAGATCCGCCATGGACGAGAAACGAAGGGAACCGCCGTGAGGAGCCACAGCCGTCCAGGGCACACCAAAGGGGAACGCCTAGGGCAAACCCGAGGGAGCGTAGAGGCTCGGACGAGGTCGAGGGCACGAACAGGAACACGGACGAGATCGATCTCGCGGCGGCGATTTGGGATCGCCTCCGGAGCACTAAAACCCTAACGAGAGGGGAAAAAAAGGCTGGAGCGTCGCCTCATTGCAGTCACCGGTAGGCTGAATGATGCCCGACACCTTTGCCATCACTACCAAGACCGAATTGAGACCTTGGAAGAAAGGTTGGTGGAAGCTAACACGACCATAGCTGCTATGAATGCCGCACGTGAGGCTGCTGAGACTGCTATGGAGGACGCCAACATCGATGCTCATGTGGAAAACGTTGTTGCACCGACTATGCTCATCGACGAAGGACAAGAGGAACCATTACAGGACCCTGCACCTAATGCACAGCGGCCGAGGGCCAGGCATCATCCACGTATAATGGTTACTCGGAAGAAGAAATGTCGTCGGGCGAAGAGGCGTCGCCTTACACTTCGACCTATTGCACCACAATTTCTTGCTCTTCCAGCACCACCGCCAGCACAAGAGGAACGAGCTGACCAGTCCCAGGAAGAAGAGGATCCAGAGGAGATGATTCCAGCAACCCCAGAAGGAGAAGATGCAACCGAGCCTCGCAACGACCTGCACTTTGTACCAGCGCCTGCCCAGCCTTATGCAGGTCCAGAGCAGTATGGTTTCCTGGACGAGTAGTATAGCGAACCATGAGAGAGCCTTTTATTTAATATTATGCGAGCAAACGATTAAGTTTTTCTTTTCCTTCTTTGCTTATGTGTCTAGTAGTAGATTGTACCGATCATGTGGTATATCTACTACTGTATGTCGAACCTTTTGTGTGTGAGTTTTAAAGAAGATTTCTTTGGATTTTCTCTGGCTTTGATTTGTTGTGTACATGCAAATTCGCTTTGGGTTAGTTTACTTCCCCCTTGTCTATCCTAGCTTCAAACGACCATATTATCAATGGCAACCGAATTACTAGCCAGAAGGAGGGGTACACAAACGTTAGCAGGGCCATGGACGAGTTTTCGAAGAGAGCTTTGTGGAGGAGGAAGCGACATGGAAACGAGAAGATACCCGCTGTTAGGAGTTGCCAAATCTTTTCTTTTAGACTAAATCTCGGGGTCGAGATTCCTTTTAAGGGGGGTAGAATTGTAACATCCTGATTTTTACGGACTGAAATTTTTTTTTTTTAAAGCAAGGGATGTTGCAGCGGAATAAAAATAAACTAATATTTTATTTGGAGTTCTTAAAAATTAATTCTTTGGAATTAATTTGCTAATTGAAGCAAGAAATTATTTCTCTTAATTTTTTATTTGGATCTCTGGTCAAAATACCCATTTGCTGCTTATTGGTTCTTTGTACAAAATCCAATTTGTCAAGACTGTGCATGTGCATGCATCCTTGGATGTAGCCATGCAACGTACATACACGTATGTTTGCCGGCTGCATTTGTACCTAGTGTTTATTCTCGTCTGTTCTCTCTTTTCTTTTCTATCAATGCAAGCCTATCTAGCTAGCTCGCTAAGGCCCAACCCGAACCAGCCTAGGCAGCCCAGCAAAGCCAGCTTTTGCTCGACATCTCATGCCAGGAGTCCGTGCTGTTCACGCGTAGCGCTGCTGCATCTCCAAATGATTGTTCCGATTCTCCTGGGACAATACCGCCTCTCTCAGCTGCATATAAAAGCCCCAGGACGACCCTCCTGCGTCTCCTTTTCCACCTCACGCCGCCACCCAAAGCCCTAGCGACTCAAACCGATCTAATCTCGCGAAGCTCCGCGAGGTCGCCGCCGAACGTCGCTCACGTTCCCGGCGATTCAGGGCACTAGAGGCAGAGCTGCTGCGCCAGGAGGATCACCGGGACAAGGGGAGTTCATCCACGGAACCAGAAGGACGAATCTCTGCTCACCGGCGTCACCCTCGGCACCAACGCCAACTCTGGACACCGACTTCAACCGCAAACTGCGACGAACTCGGTGAGAACCAGCCGTTTCTTTTGCTCGGAACGCGATCCCCATCCATAGAGCTACCTCCTAGACATGATCCTCAGCCTTAGTTCAGTAGTTCGTCGTGCTGCCGGTGAACCGAATGCCACAAAACGACATTGTCATGTTAGCCTATCATGCACACGTTTTCTGTTTTCGATCCCAACACCCGATCGGTACCTATGGACTACAGGGAGCCAGTAGTGTGGTTAGTTGTGTTTACATTCATTGTTTATCAAACTATTTTTAAGTTGGAGTTGAAGTCGTTGCATACTAGAAGCATAGAACCGTACATGTTCTTGTAGTATCTGCTAGCCTTGCTGATTTTACGTATTCCTGTTGACTAGTTAGGACATAGGTGCAACACTAGGAACCGATTGCCACATGCTAGTATGCATATATATGCGAGTCAGGTGGTAGTATTTGCAAACCGATTGCAGGTGTTTGGCTGTAGGATTAAGTGTCAGGCTTAGTACCTTCTTACTCGCATCCGTTTGGCTGAGTCAGATAGTTGTTTATTCTTCAGTAGAGCATGTTAGGCCATTTGTAAATTCTGAATTAATATTAATTGTTCATGATGCTAGTGGACTAGAGTAATCATAGGATTTATTTGTTTACATATGGAGCATCGGGTGGATATTATTTTAGCATGCACTTTTATGCTGATTAACGTGTAGTGGATTTTTGATGTTGCTCAGCATGGCATGTGTAAATTATTACAATCCTAGATTGTTTACCTATGCTTGTGTATGACTAGTACCATGTAGTCTGGTTGCACATTACATTTTAATTCTGTGCCATCTATACATGTCTGTTTAATATGTTTTTTTTTGTGCTTGCTGTTCATCAGGTAGATTGATTCAGCATGCAATTCGTTATGAAGTGAGTTAGTTCTTTATAAGATTACCACAATCCTTGACGTGTCTTGTGTGATCGGTAGCTCATATATATAGTTAGTTATTGGTATTTATGATGTAAGTGTCTTATGATGTGAAGACATATGTGTGGATTTTGTGGCTTATTGTTCATAGCGAATTATGTATCTACATACATGATGCTTAGTTCTTGTTATCCTAGTAGGTTGGGTTGATTAGTTTAGTTGCATTATAATTGTTGCTTGCAAATTACCATGTATAGTTAAATAGTATTTTAAGTCTAAGATGTATAGGTTTATTTGCTACTTTAGATTAATATGTTCTCTGAATAGTTTGCTGCTGTTTAGAGCGATTGTTTGCTGCTGGTAGAATATACCATATTATTTCTATATGTTGCTTAGACTTCTTTTCTTATTATACATTATGCTAGAATAAAGTTAGAATTCATTTTATTGCATGATTAGGACTTGTTACACAAATTCAGTACTTGTTATCCATGAGGGTAGTATTGTTTAGTATTTGCTATATGCATTTTGGACTGGTTTGTGGAAATAGAAGTTTAGTTGATGTTGATGTTAGAATATATTTTTTATTATTAATACCGGATTTTGGTTTATTGTCTAGAAGGATATTTCGTTGTGTTGCTTGGATCCAGTAGCATGTTAGTATAGTGCATATGACTTAGCTAATGTACTACTGCTAGTCTTGCTTTTCTAGTCTGAACACGGTGCATTGATGCTAGTTGCATATGCTAGCTATGTAGTGACTTTTGCAAATCAATTCCACATGCTTAATTATGTTTGTACTCGTTAGAATTATATGATATATTTTCTGTGTGGTTTACACTTGTTTACATGTGCTTAGCCACAGTGTAATTGCTAGATTTAATTACTGCAATGTCTGTGTGTTTTATCTAGTGTAGTTAGGTATAGATTTAGATTGTTGTAAATCCATCGTGCGCAGACTAGAGCAATCATATAATTTATTTTATTGCATGTGACCCATCAGGGAAATTATTAATTTAACAGATATTTCTTGTGCTAGCATGATCATGCCAGATGTTGCATTATTACCATGCTAGTGTCGATTTACTGGTTGTTGCTCACCATCCCATGTGCAAAATTGCTCTAATCTTAGATTGTTACTTCAGCGTTTGTATGATTACGTAGCGTGTAAACTGTTTGTGCATTAGACATCAAGGTTATGCCATTATGTATGTTTGCTACGTATGTTTTCTAAAATAGTTTATCACTCAATATAGAGCGATCACCACGCCCTATGTCGTAGATAACCCAAATCTCGTACGAGTCATTCCGGTCTTTTTCGTGTACTCTATGTAAGCCGAACGAGCGACACAAACCTATTATTTGGATCTTTTCATTTGGATTTTATGCACTTTTCATTTGAGTTTTATTTGTTGTATTGCTTGTATTCATTGGAATTGTTATTGATTCGATACGACGATTAGGAGGGAACGGAGAGTGGTACAATCACGATCAAGGAAGTGAAAAGCAGGAGTTTGACAACGAAGGCATGCCCTCTCATCATTCTTATCCCAGTTTTACAACTTGCATGTTATTTTATGTTTCACAAATATATGCTATTTTATTCCAGTAGCTAGCGTGTCGATTGACACACCAACTTGATCTGCTTGTCGCCTTTTACTTGATACCCTGAGTAGTAATTTTATATAATCCTGATAGAGTAGAATGCTTAGCCATGCTAAATAATCATTAGGAAACTTCTTGTTGCCTCTTCGGAGGAATTGATCGACCCACGGGTCAAAACACCCCTTTGAACATTGTTGAGCTCGTTGAGCTGGGCTAGTTAGCCATTGTTGTTTCCTCTACTCTATGCTACTCTGGGTGAAACTTACCATCTAAACATAGCGCGGGCGACAGCTGGATCAGATGTTGAAGGAGCGGTTGGCTGCCCTTCATTTGTTGGAGGGGGCAATCCGTCGTCCGTGCCGCATAAGGATCCTAACAAGTCTTGGATTTGAAGATTGTGACAACCGTACAACCACATGCTATATGGGCACTGGCCTGGTTAAGTAAGTTAGTCAGCCTTAGGTGTTGATGTCGCCGTACCGCAGATGAGGTGGCTGCCTACGGGAGAACCTTCGGCACAGATGGGGGGGGGGGGCCGGTTTGGGGACGTACTCTCAGTACCGTGCGCCAGACCCGGTGGGCATGTCACATCTTTGGGGGATCTAGCTAAAAGACCTTGTCACAATCCCTCTGCCGGTACACCGATTGGTGTGTACTAAACCAGCGGCCACTGGTGGGCAACAAGACGGAGTTGTGTCGTGTGGGCAAAGTGTACAACCTCTGCAGAGTTAAAACTATTCGAATAGCCGTGTCCACGGTCATGGACGACACATGAATCCTTCTTGACATACAGGAACCTGTTTTGCTATTTCCCTCTTTGCCTCCATCCTTTCCTTGGAATCTGAATCCTATGATATATGTGAGTTGTCGTGGACAGTCACATTGATGAGAAAAATTACACTGAAAATAAAACAAGTTTTCGTCTAAAACTGCTTTTTATCAAATCTAGTGTTGTATTGCAAATAAAACTGGCTTTTCTGCAAAAGAACCATATAGCCTTTCTTTGAAGCCTCATGTAGTTTTAGTAGGTTTGCACGAGGGGGCATGTTGAGTACGAAATGTACTCATGGCAAAACTTTTGTTGATATTCAGAATACCACAAAGACAAGGAAGACTACAACAACTACGATGACATTGAAGAGCGAGGCCTCGTGGACTACATCAACTGCCTGTGGCTGAGATGGAGTCACTTCGCGTTTTATTTATCCGTTGTGCTTTCTGATTGTAATGAATGTCACACTATGTGTCTATTCACACTTTGTAATTAATCTTTTGTACGTCTGTAATGATATACATTTCGCTGTGTCGTCAACATTGATCTTGGGATTGACGAGTAACACAGGAGGGTCGGAAAGTTAAGTTCCGGTTCTCACAGGTTCATCTGCTCCAGAGTCTCCAGGTACATGATGTTCAAGCTGGCTCCGCCATCCATGAGACACTTAGAGAAGTCATACCCGTCGATGCGGGGACTTACAACCAAGGCGTAGCACTCTTTTGGCACAATGGTAGGGTGATCCTGTCTATCAAATGTGCACGGGACTTCCGACCACCTGACATACTGCGGCACAGCCGGAACTGTGGCGTTCAGGATCTGGAAAGCTGACTTGGTGGCGCGGACTATTGGGGTTCCGAGGAAGGTGTGGTATGCACCCACACTCTTTTTTTCGAAGGGGTTGGATTTACCTGCGGACCCTGCTTTGGGATCCGACGAGTTATCATCCTCGTCCATCGCCTCAGAACTGTCCTCCTCTTTGTCCTTGTTCTTGCCCTTGCCTCCTTTGCCGCGTGGGCGGTGCTTCCGGGCTCGCTTGTATCCTGCTTCTGGGTCGTTTTTCAGATCATTGACCCACTTGCAGTTGCGGTTACTGTGAGTGGACTTCCTCGTAACCGGATCCAGATGGGCCAGGCAGGGCATGTCTCTGTACTCTTCATAGGTTTGCGGGGCGCGGGATCCGGTGGCTGTGACTTCATCGCCACGCTGCTGGCCCCTGCCGGCTCCGCCTCCACGGCCGCGTCCTCTTCCGCCTCCTTGACCTCCGCGTTGGAACGCTATGGCGACCATCTTGGATCCGCCACTCTTCTGGTCATCAGGGGGATTCTTCCGCTTGTTGCCGCTACTGTTACCGTTGTCACGGTTCTTCTTCTATTGGTGCAGAGGAATTGCTGTAGCTGGGAGATCTCCTCCTGCGTCGTCGTCAGCGGCGGTATGATCGCTGGCAATGGAGATCATGTCATCCAAAGTCAATTTATTTTCGTTAGCCAAGCAAGTGAGCTTGTGCCGCAGCAATCCTCCCCTCTGTAGTCCACCTATAAAGGCATGCATAGCAGTGGTGTGATCAACGTTTTCACACTCGTTCCTGCATGCTAACCATCGTGTGAGGAAGTGTCTTGAGGTTTCTCCCTTCTTCTGAATACACGCGTGTAAGTCGCTTGTTGTGGCATACCTTTTGTAGGTGCCCCTGAAGTGTTTCTCGAAAGCCGTCTTCAGGTCAAACCAGCAAAAGATGGAGTTCTTCTCGAGGTCGCTGAGCCAGATCCGGGCTGGACCTACAAGGTACAGCTGAAGCATGCGGCAGGCGATATTAGGGGTTCCTCCGGCAAAGGTTACTGCATTGTAGTAATCCTCAATCCAGGTGTCTGGCCTTTCCGTGCCATCATAATGCTTCAGGTTTCCGGGTAGCATGAGGTTCATCCTTGGCTTTGGTTCCTCTCGAATCATCCTGCCAAAGCATTTCGGGCTGATGTAGTCATTTCTGTATTCGTTGAGGCGTTCCCGCGCGTCACGCGAGCCGTGGCGGGGGGATTGTGAGCGTGAGCGAGATCTCCGGCCACCGCCTCCGCCTCCACCTCCACCTCCACCGCTAGGTGGTGGTGAGGGAGACCTGCGAGGGGGCCGATCCGACCTTTTGCTTCCGCCATGAGATTCTCCTCGCCCCTCGTGATGCTGGCTCCGGCTTCGATGTGAAAGATCGAGATGTCGCCTAGAGGGGGGGGGGGGTGAATAGGCAATTAAAAACTCTTACGGATTTGTCTTGTAAGAATGCGGAATTAAACTATCGTTTAGTTTACAAGCACAAACCCTAAATATGCTAAGCTCAACTAAGTGTAACAATATCAACTAGAGCTAAGCAAGATAGGCACAAGATATATGTAGCACAAGTGATAGCAAGATATATGTACTTCAAGCACGATGGCTATCACAAGGAAAGAGAGCTCGGGTATAGAAATAACCGAGGCACGCGGAGACGAGGATGTATTCCCATGTTCCCTTCCTTTGCAAGAAGGTACGTCACGTTTGGAGGAGTGGATGTCCCACGAAGGATTCCCCACGCCACGAAGGCTCACCCTATTCTCCGAACCACACCCACGAAGGATAATGGCCCTTTCCTTATGGTTAGCTTTTCCTCCGCTCCGGAGATGGCAAGCTCCACAACCACTTCACAAGCTCCACGAAGGAGAAGCCCGGGCCTCTTCACAATCTTCTTGAAGAGATCACCGGAGCACCAACCACCAAGCCAACTAGGAGGTCTCCCTCCAAGAGTAACAAGCTCACGGTCTCTCACTCGAACTAATCATGGTGGAGACCTCAACACTATGCAATGATGCAAAGCAAGAACACTAGAGGTGTTCAAGTCCTTCACTCTCAAATCCCACCCAAGCAACAAATGCTAAGATGAGATTGGAGAGGAAGAACAATGGGGAAAGTCAACAAAAGACTCCAAGATCTAGATCCAAAGGGTTCCCCTTAGAGGAGAAAATGATTGGTGGGGATGTAGATCTAGATCTCCTCTCTTAGATCCCTCAAGAAATAGCAAGAGTTATGGGAGGAATCAAAGGGGAGAGCAAGTTCTTCAAAATGCAACAATGGAGGAGAGAGAATGGAAGAACTTACTTTCTCAAGGTGGAAGAAAGGGCTATTTATATCTAGGGAGCAAGTATACCCGTTGGGGGAAAATACAAGGAAAAAGACAAGAAAAACGAGCAGAAAAAACAGTCTGAAAAGCGGCCCAGCCGGCTGCCAGGCCGGCCGACCGGAAATGGCGCTGACCAGCCCAACTAGGCGCCCGGTCGGGCCGGCCCACTGGCCGGGCGGGGCGGCGAGTGCCCTGTGCGGCAGATAGGCGTGGGGGAGCGCTGGGTGGGCCGCGTGGGGCTTTGAGGCCCAGCCGGCGGGGTGGCCGGTCCGGCCGGGGGCTCGCACCGGGCGGGCCGGTCGGTGGCCGGCAGCTGGACCGGAGGAAGCGGCCAGGCCCACGGGACTTCGCCCGGATGGCACAGGTGCCCAGGCCGGTTTCGACCGGGTGGGCCGGCGCCTGGCCCTGTCCGGTTGGCGCCCCGTTGTGGACCGGGTGGGCCGGTGGCTGGGCCGGTCGGCCGGCTTGCCCCTGCCCTTTCCTTTTTCTTCTTTTACCTTTTCTTTAATAACAAATGCTCCCGAACTCCGATTCGAATGAAACCAATTTTGTTTGAGAGATAAGAACAAATGCTATCCTATGGAAAGTGAAAACACAAGAATCTATAGGAGGGGATTTTATCATGAATATAAAAGGTAGAACCTTATATCATGAATAACCGATAAAATCACCCAACCTCGAAAACGCAATAGAAGATGCATGCAAACTCCGGTTTCGATGAACTTGGGCTTGTTGTAAAGCTAGCAACAAGCTCAAGAACCTTACACATAGAAACACCAAGAAGCAATAAGGATATGCAAAGTATGCAAAGGATTGAGCTCCCTAAGACGATGTGATCAAGTTACCCAACCGAAAGCCCCTCTTAATAGTGCGGCTATCTATCCTATAATCCGGTCTCCCAACATCCACCTTGAGACCGGTAAAAGGAAAAACCTAGAAAGGTCATACCTTTGCCTTGCGCATCCCGCTCGATCTTGATGATAACTCTTCAAGCTTCACTCAAGCCGGAACGCCTCACTTGATCAATGTTGCTTTGTGAAGACTCACAAATGCTCCCCCATACACTATGATGGGAAAGCTCCATTGATGCACATCTTCACATGTCCATTATCACCAAATGGACGGCAAGCTTCAAGCATGTGATTCACTCAAGATGCTCATCTTGAACTTGCCCAACTCAACCTTGTATCTTCTCATACTCACATAAGATAGAGCATGGCTAATATTGAGTTCCACATAAGAACTCCATCTTCATTTCTTCTTCTTGATCACATCACATATATATCTTCATACCAATGATCATGATGCCAATACACAAGGTATACCTTTATCTTCATGGCATCCATACTTGAATCCAACACATGGAGTACAAGTAGTACCTATGAAATATTCCTTCATATAAACTCAATGAAAACATTAGTCCATAGGGGTTGTCATTAATTACGAAAACCACACATAGGGGCAATATACCCTTACAATCTCCCCCATTTTGGTAATTGATGACAACCACAATAAGAGGGTTTATATAATGAATATTAGAAACAAGTACGCAACTTATGCGAGAATAAGTTGTACACAAGAGGTTGTATTTGAAATGGTCAAGTAACACAAAGCTACTAGGAAATATCAAAACCGGCTCTACTCACACAACTACAACAAATGCAAGGGATGTGAGTAGAACCAATATATATAGAGAAAACTCCCCCACAATGTATGCACGTGTGATGAACATGAATTCATTGCATACATTGTCAAGATTAACCTTTGGGATAGTTTCCACTATATATATATATATATATATATATATAACCATGCAAGACATATAAATATGGAATGCATGAGAGGCAAAACACTTAAGCACAAACCAAACTTAAGTATAAAACCATTCCCTTAAACCCTCTAAACTTCTCCCCCATTGGCATCGATTGTCAAAATGGGTGAAAATTTTAGAAGGCCAATATAATGTGAGTTCCTCCCCAAAGTGTGCACTTCTCATAATTTGAGTGGAATCAAATGCACATATCCAATGATGAATACTTAGAAGGAAGTCAAACTATATTGAGGATCAAAGATTGCATAAAGATAACATGGTGAAGTGAGCTTCAACAAATAAGGCAAGCAATCAAGGATCCAATTGGACAAACAAAGATATCATGATAATAAAGATATGGTGCTCTAAATAAAATAAGAAAGCTCCCCAAGGATCATGCACAATTTATAATGTTTGCATTTGAATACAATTGATGTCTACGCACGCTTCTATTCCTGTAGACAGTGTTGGGCCTCCAAGAGCAGAGGTTTGTAGAACAGCAGCAAGTTTCCCTTAAGTGAATCACCCAAGGTTTATCGAACTCAGGGAGGAAGAGGTCAAAGATATCCCTCTCAAGCAACCCTGCAATCACGATACAAGAAGTCTCTTGTGTCCCCAACACACCTAATACACTTGTCAGATGTATAGGTGCACTAGTTCGGCGAAGAGATAGTAAAATACAAGTGATATGGATGTATATGAGTGGCAATAACAATCTGAAATAAATATGGCAGTGAGTAAACATGCAACAGAAGAGTAAATAAACGGAGATTCGATGCTTAGAAATAAGGCCTAGGGATCCTACTTTCACTAGTGGACACTCTCAACATTGATCACATAACTGAAACTACTCTACACTCTCTTGTTGGATAACAAACACCATTCATTGTGTAGGGCTACAAGAGCACCTCAATGCCGGAGTTAACAAGCTCCACAACATTCGATGTTCGTATTTAAATAACCTTAGAGTGCATGATAATAGACCAACGCAATTATACCGAGTACTAACATAGCATGCACACTATCAACGATAAGCTATGAAAGGGGGAAGAGATCACATCAATACCATCATAGTAATAGTTAACTTCATAATCTACAAGAGATCACAATCATAGTATATACCAAGTACTACATGATGCACACACTGCCAACATTACATCATGGAGGAGGAATAGACTACTTTAATAACATCACTAGAGTAGCACATAGATGATATTCAACTAGATCACAAAGAGAGAGAGATGAACCACATAGCTACAGCGGAGCCCTCAGCCCCGGGGGTGAATTACTCCCTCCTCATCATGGAGACAGCGATGGCGGTGAAGATGGCGGTGGAGATGACTTCCGGGGGCAATTCCCCGTCCCGGCAGGGTGCCGGAACAGAGACTTCTGTCCCCCGAATTGGAGTTTCGCGATGGCGGCGGCTCTGGAAGGTTTTCTCGGGTTTCGTCAATCGGTGTCGAAGATTTAGGTCAGGAGGCAACTTATAGGCGAAGAGGCGCAGTCGGAGGGGCCACGGGGCCTCCTCACACTAGGGGTGCGCGCCCCCCTTGGACCGCGCCGCCCACACGTGTGGGGCCCCCAGGGGCACCCCTCTGGTTCCTCTCTAACTTTCTGGAAGCTTCCGGGGAAAATAAGATGTTGGGCGTTGATTTCATCCGATTCCGAGAATATTTCCTTTGTAGGATTTCTGAAACCAAAAACAGCAGAAAACAGCAACTAGCACTTCGGCATCTCGTCAATAGGTTAGTTCCGGAAAACGCATCAAAACGATATAAAGTGTGAACAAAACATGCAGGTATTGTCATAAAACAAGCATGGAACATCAGAAATTATAGATACGTTGGAGACGTATCAGCATCCCCAATCTTAGTTCCTACTCGTCCTCGAGTAGGTAAACGATAACAAAGATAATTTCTGAAGTGACATGCTACCAACATGATCTTAATCATACTATTGTAAAGCATATGAGATGAATGCAGCGATTCAAAGCAATGGTAAAGACAATGGTTAAACAACTGAATCATATAGCAAAGACTTTTCATGAATAGTACTTTCAAGACAAGCATCAATAAGTCTTGCATAAGAGTTAACTCATAAAGCAATAGATTCTAAATAAAGGCATTGAAGCAACACAAAGAAAGATTAAGTTTCAGCGGTTGCTTTCAACTTTCAACATGCATATCTCATGGATAATTGTCAACATAAAGTAAAATGATGAATGCAAATATGCAAGTATGTAAGAATCAATGCACAGTTAACACAAGTGTTTGCTTCTAAGATGGAAGAAAGTGGGTAAACTGACTCAACATAAAAGTAGAAGAAAGGCCCTTCGAAGAGGGAAGCATTGATTGCTATATTTGTGCTAGAGCTTTTATTTTGAAAACAAGAAACAATTTTGTCAACGGTAATAATAAAGCATATGCATTATGTAAATTATATCCTACAAGTTGCAAGCCTCATGCATAGATTACCAATAGTGCCCGCACCTTGTCCTAATTAGCTTGGATTTACATGGATTATCATCGCAATACATATGTTTTAACCAAGTATCACAAAGGGGTACCTCTATGCCGCCTGTACAAAGGTCTAAGGAGAAAGCTCGCATTGGATTTCTCGCTTTTGATTATTCTCAACTTAGACATATACCGGGACAACATAGACAACAGATAATTGACTCCTCTTTAATGCATAAGCATTCAACAACAAATAATATTCTCATAAGAGATTGAGGATTGTTGTCCAAAACTGAAACTTCCACCATGGATCATGGCTTTAGTTAGCGGCCCGATGCTCTTCTCTAACAATATGCACGCTCAAACCATTCAACTCATGATAAATCACCCTTACTTCAGACAAGACAAACATGCATAGCAACTCACATGATATTCAACAAAGGGTAGTTGATGGCGTCCCCAGGAACATGGTTATCGCACAACAAGCAACTTAATAAGAAATAAGATACATAAGTACATATTCAATACCACAATAGTTTTTAGGCTATTTTTCCCATGAGCTATATATTGCAAAGAAAAAGAATGGAAATTTAAAGGTAGCACTCAAAAAATTTACTTTGGAACGGCAGAGAAATACCATGTAGTAGGTAGGTATGGTGGACACAAATGGCATAGTTTTTGGCTCAAGGATTTTGGATGCATGAGAAGTAATCCCTCTCAATACAAGGCTTAGGCTAGCAAGGTTATTTGAAGCAAACACAAGTATGAACCAGTACATCAAAACTTACATAAGAACAAATTGCAAGCATTATAAGACTCTACATTGTCTTCCTTGTTGTTCAAACACTTTACTAGAAAATATCTAGACCTTAGAGAGACCAATCATGCAAACCAAATTTTAGCAAGCTCTGTGTATTTCTTAATTAATAGGTGCAAAGTATATGATGCAAGAGCTTAAACATGATCCTTATGAGCACAACAATTGCCAAGTATCAAATTATTCAAGACATTCTACCAATTACTACATGTAGCATTTCTCGTTTCCAACCATATAACAATTAACGAAGCAGTTTCAACCTTCGCCATGAACATTAAAAGCTAAGAACACATGTGTTCATATGAACCAGCGGAGCGTGTCTCTCTCCCACACAAGGATGAATTTATTCAAACAAAACAAAAATAAAAACAAACAGACGCTCCAAGTAAAGTACATAAGATGTGATCGAATAAAAATATAGTTTCAAGAGAAGAAACCTGATAAATTGTTGATGAAGAAGGGGATGCCTTGGGCATCCCCAAGCTTAGATGCTTGAGTCTTCTTGAAATATGCAGGGATGAACCACGGGGGCATCCCCAAGCTTAGACTTTTCACTCTTCTTGATCATATATCCTCCTCCTCTCTTGACCCTTGAAAACTTCCTCCACACCAAACTCAAAACAAACTCATTAGAGGGTTAGTGCATAATCAAAATTCACATGTTCAGAGGTGACACAATCATTCTTAACACTTCTGGACATTGCCCAAAGCTACTGGAAGTTAATGGAACAAAGAAATCCATTCAACACAGCAAAAGAGGCAATCCGAAATAAAAGGCAGAATCTGTCAAAACAGAACAGTCCGTAAAGACGAATTTTTTAGGTGCACCAGACTTGCTCAAATGAAAATGCTCAAATTGAATGAAAGTTGCGTACATATCTGAGGATCACTCATGTAAATTGGCAGATTTTTCTGAGTTACCTACAGAGAACACTGCCCAAATTCGTGACAGACAGAAATCTGTTTCTGCGCAGTAATCCAAATCTAGTATCAACCTTTCTATCAAAGACTTTACTTGGCACAACAATGCAATAAAATAAAGATAAGGAGAGGTTGCTACAGTAGTAACAACTTCCAAGACACAACAAAACAGTAGCAAAAATAAAATCATGGGTTATCTCCCAAGAAGTGCTTTCTTTATAGCCATTAAGATGGGCTCAGTAATTTTAATGATGCACTCGCAAGAAATAATAATTGAAGCAAAAGAGAGCATCAAGAAGCAAATTCAAAACACATTTAAGTCTAACCCACTTCCTATGAAAAGGAATCTTGTAAATAAACAAATTCATGAAGCATGATGCAACAAGCATAGAAAGATAAAACAAGTGTGGCTTCAAAAATTTCAGCATATAGAGAGGTGTTTTAGTAACATGAATTTTTTTACAACCATATTTCCCTCTCTCATAATAATGTCCAGTGGCATCATAAACAAACTCAACAATATAACTATCACATGAAGCATTCTTATCATGAGTCTCATGCATAAAATTATTACTCTCCACATAAGCATAATCAATTTTATTACTAATAGTGGGAGCAAATTCAACAAAGTAGCTATCATCAAATATAGGAGGCATATTATGATCATAATTAAATTTATCCTCCATAGTAGGCGACACCAAAAGACTACTATCATTATAATCATCATAAATAGGAGGCAAAGTATCATCAAAGAAAATTTTCTCCTCAATGCTTGGGGGACTAAAAATATCATGCTCATCAAAACCAGCTTCCCCAAGCTTAGAATTTTCCATATCATTAGCAACAATGGTGTTCAAGGCGTTCATACTAATATGTTCCATAGGTTTTTTAATTTTCGCATCAAACAATCCATGTCTTAACGCAGGAAATAGATTAAAAAGCTCCATGTTGCTTTCCATTATGCCTAACTAGTGAAATAAAAACAAGAAACAAAAAGATGCAATTGCAGGATCTAAAGGAAATAGCTTCGAGCACTTACAATGGTACCAGAAAATAACTTAGTTACCTGGGACCAGAGTGTGAGTGCCTTTTACCTTTCCTCCCCGGCAACGGAGCCAGAAAATAGCTTGATGTCTACGCATGCTTCTATTCCTGTAGACAGTGTTGGGCCTCCAAGAGCAGAGGTTTGTAGAACAGCAGCAAGTTTCCCTTAAGTGAATCACCCAAGGTTTATCGAACTCAGGGAGGAAGAGGTCAAAGATATCCCTCTCAAGCAACCCTGCAATCACGATACAAGAAGTCTCTTGTGTCCCCAACACACCTAATACACTTGTCAGATGTATAGGTGCACTAGTTCGGCGAAGAGATAGTAAAATACAAGTGATATGGATGTATATGAGTGGCAATAACAATCTGAAATAAATATGGCAGCGAGTAAACATGCAACATAACAGTAAATAAACGGAGATTCGATGCTTATAAATAAGGCCTAGGGATCCTACTTTCACTAGTGGACACTCTCAACATTGATCACATAACTGAAACTACTCTACACTCTCTTGTTGGATAACAAACACCATTCATTGTGTAGTGCTACAAGAGCACCTCAATGCCGGAGTTAACAAGCTCCACAACATTCGATGTTCGTATTTAAATAACCTTAGAGTGCATGATAGACCAACGCAATTATACCGAGTACTAACATAGCATGCACACTGTCAACGACAAGCTATGAAAGGGGGAATAGATCACATCAATACCATCATAGTAATAGTTAACTTCATAATCTACAAGAGATCACAATCATAGTATATACCAAGTACTACATGATGCACACACTGTCAACATTACATCATGGAGGAGGAATAGACTACTTTAATAACATCACTAGAGTAGCACATAGATGATATTCAACTAGATCACAAAGAGAGAGAGATGAACCACATAGCTACAGCGGAGCCCTCAGCCCCGGGGGTGAATTACTCCGTCCTCATCATGGAGACAGCGATGGCGGTGAAGATGGCGGTGGAGATGACTTCCGGGGGCAATTCCCCGTCCCGGCAGGGTGCCGGAACAGAGACTTCTGTCCCCCGAATTGGAGTTTCACGATGGCGGCGGCTCTGGAAGGTTTTCTCGGGTTTCGTCAATCGGTGTCGAAGATTTAGGTCAGGAGGCAACTTATAGGCAAAGAGGCGGAGTCGGAGGGGCCACGGGGCCTCCTGACACTAGGGGGGCGCGCCCCCCCTTGGGCCGCGCCGCCCACACGTGTAGGGCCCCCAGGGCACCCCTCTGGTTCCTCTCTGACTTTCTGGAAGCTTCCAGGGAAATAAGATGTTGGGCGTTGATTTTGTCCGATTCCGAGAATATTTCCTTTGTAGGATTTCTGAAACAAAAAACAACAGAAAACAGCAACTGGCACTTCGGCATCTCGTCAATAGGTTAGTTCCGGAAAACGCATCAAAACGATATAAAGTGTGAACAAAACATGCAGGTATTGTCATAAAACAAGCATGGAACATCAGAAATTATAGATACGTTGGAGACGTATCAACAATATGCACAAACATGGAATCCTCACTCCCTCTATATTATTTAGAACACAACTAAGATAAAGAGAATATGCTTATCAAGAACAACTTGAGTCCAACAAATACGAGATATGAGTGCATGAAGAAAATAAATAAACCAAGCACTCATAAATCTTCTTTACCGACCCACTAAAATCAAAGGGGTAAAAGATGGTCGGCAAAGAACAAGGATATCAAGGTGATGGATTAACGCTCTTATGTATATGAGTTTCTAAAGTGGACAAAGTGATCCATAAAGAAACATGCACACACAAGAGGTTAGCAAAATAGATAAGACAAGATATCCAAGTTGAAGTCATAAAATATACCAAAGGATGTTTGCTTAAGAAGCATATATAGCCTATGGCTCCAATTTTCACTTATGGTATATGAATGAACTTCAACCAAGTTAAATCTCAAAAACATCACAACTAACAATAAGGGAAGTAAAGCTAGTTGGAGTGTTTTGAGAAAGGCAACAAGTATCACAAATATGGATTTATTTCACAAATACATCAATATTGCACACAAGAGCTCTTTGAGGAATTGATATGCAATAAATTGCTAGAGGGCATATTTGTGATAGGTGAATCATAAAATATGATATATATAACCTATCATATGCATCTTCTCAAATTACTCAAATGTTCAATAAGAAGTTTTACTTAAAAAAGGGTTTTTCAAGAACCGCAATATTTTCGAAATAAATAATTTCATGCCAAGATACAACCTACAAGAGGTTGGATGCTATATGAGAGTGCATGAATAAGATACTTGTTACCGAGATGGCAATGACTTGATGTAGTATATAAGAGTTCATCGATCATCCTAGCTTGACTCCAATCCTCATATGGTGACAACACCTTCCTTATAGATGAGACAAGCCTCCATTGCATCTCCAATATACCTAAAATATCATTCAAGTACATCTTGGTCCCCAAACTTATTGGGTCCACATGGTTAGACTAACTGAATATATAGGACACACTCCATATAAACATGTGTATATTTAGATGAAATTTGAATTTCATGCACATCTTAGCCAATTAGAATTTGATGGAGTATATCCTACATAATGGATCAAAAGAAAGCAAGCATGCTACAAGTATAAACAAATTACATATAAGCATGCACCAAAACTTTTAAAGATCCAAGAAAGATATACTTTGGACAAAACACCAAAAGAACTAAATAAGGCATAGAGGTGTCACAAAACAAATTTGTTGTCCAAAATATATCTAAGAAGCAAATCTCAAAAGATTTGTTCAACAAAGTTCAACAAATGAACTAAGAAGAAACCATTGAGCATAAAGGATGAAATAAAGCAAACATGCTCAAAGATTTATCTCGTTCACCAAATAACGCATAGAAGAAGGAATGAGATAGCAAAACTCCCAAAGGAGCAAGGTTCGAACAAATAAACCAAACCCACTACACTTTTCACAATGGCACAATGTACCGTAAGGAAAAGGTATGTATTCCAAAACAAACACTTGATATGAATCAAGGGGATTTATCAAAAGATTTTTCAAAGGGACAAGGAAGACATATGGGAGCTACAAAGATTTCTTGGAAATAAAATAAGGAAGTAAGAAACAATCCAAGGTGAAGATGATCCAAAAATTCAACCACATACAAGGTTATCAATTGTCAAAGACAATGAGTATATTGGAAATAATTTCCGGTGGAGTATTGACAATGATAGTAAGGATCAACTTCACAATAAAAGGCATAGGATAAGTATATAGAATTAAGCACTATGCACGGATGAAGATTCTTGATAACTTCAACTAGTCAAACAATCACGCACGGCAATGATTAGAATAACTTGAAGCAAATGGTGTCCCAAATAAGATATAGAGATATGTATTTGAGGAAAAACCACACCAAGAATTTCTTATTCAAACAAGAACCCACAAGATGAGTAATAAAAGATTTTTATTAGGAATGGAGCTTGTTTGAGCAAACATGCCACCTAGGAACAAGATAATTAAGAGCATCAACTCTAAGTGGCATAACCTCATATGTTCACATTTTCTAGGCTTGTGATATGTACAAAACATATTACTCCCCCATAATGCGATAAAACATTTCTTCTAAACAAGAGGCAACTAAAATTCAACTAGAGATGATTAATGGATATTTAGAATTTGAATTTCTCATGAGTATGACACACCACATAGTGACTAGATAATCTTGCAATATCAATACTAAGTGGTGGTACCCATGTACACACATTTTGAAGAAAGAGAGATGCACAAGGCATATCACTCCCCCAAAATGGGATGTTCCATTAATCACTTCAAGGAGAGCCAAATAAGATATCATCAAGATGCATTAGGCTCAAAACAATACACAAGTATATGATGAGTCAAACAAGCATACTTGAATACACAAGGTAGGCAAGTAAGATACAACATATACAAACACATATTTGATACAAAACCAAACATGCAAAGGGGGGGGGGGCAAGTAACTTACAATAAATATGATGAGTTGAAGTATAAGTTACCGCAAAGAGGAACATTGGATAAAAGATATAGATGATAATCCATATGACTTGGCTTGGTCAAAATATAATATATGAAGATCCCTTAATTCTTCATGAAGTAGCCAAGTCTCCAATGACCTCCATATGCACCTATTGATCAAGTTTGAGCTTGTTGGTCCCCAACCAAGTTTGGTCCTAAGAGGTTAGTCACAATAGGCTTGGCAACCCAAATGGTTCTTTTCTTGAAACCACTTTGAGTTCCAACAAACTTGGCAAACACATTGCCATCCTTATCCTTCCCTAGAGAATAATCATCATCAACAATTATAGGGTTAGATAAGGTACCACCTAAGCAAGAAGAAGCAAAGTGCCCCTTCTCACGGCATACGTAGCAAGTGTTCCCCTTTCTCTTCTTTATTGATTTCTTCTCTTGGGGAACAATATCTTGATTCTTCTTGGGAAGTGGCCTATCTTCAACTTGAGGTCAAGCATGAGCTTGACCTTGACCTTGTGGCCGTTTCCCTTGTTGTTTCTCACTCAAGTGCTTCTTCTTCTTCAATGGGCATGATCTAACATGATGCCCTTCAACCTTGCACTGGAAGCAAACCAACTTGGCCGGATCCTTGACTTTGTCTTGGCCCTTCTTCTTGTTGCTCTTGCTCTTGGACTTGATCTTGTTATTGGAGTTGAATCCAAGTCCACTCTTGTCATTGGGGGATTGTTGCGCACTCAACATCTTGTCAAGTGCGGATTTCCCTTCATGACGCTTTTCCAAGTCTTTCTTCAAAGAAAGGAATTGGGCCTCGAGCTCTTTTATTTCCTCTACATGGTTAGTAGAAATACAAGTACTAGAGGAAGTAGAAGCTTCATTGTTAGAGCAACAAGGCAAAGTGAGTAATCCAACACAAGGTGTATCACTAGTTTGACTAGATGGATTACAAGGACTAGCACATGGCAATATAGCATTTGTAGTAGAGATTGTGCTAATGTCCACATGAGGCTCACAAGATGTTACCTTAGTGATACTAGCCTCATGAGCTAACTTTAGCCCATCATAGGAAATTAGAAGGTCATCATGAGAGCCCGGGAGCTTTTTATGACTTTCTTCCAATTCCCTATAATTGCTAGTTAGCAACTCAAGTTGAGCCCTTAACTCAACATTCTCCTTTAAGATAGATGCTTCACAAGAAGTAGAGTTAGTAGCACAAGCATCAACAATAGTTTTCTCATTTTCATGCATATAGGATTCAATTTTTTGTGTAAGCATAAAATTAGTATGCTTCTCATCTTTTAGCTCATGCTTGAGGAGAGTGAATCTCATTTCCCCATTTTCAACATGGGACTCCAACCCCACTATGGTTTCCCTATATTTATTCAAGGTATCCATAGAGTGTTCGAGATTAGCACGAGCTTCTTTATTACCATGAAGAGAAGCATATACCATTGCCATATTATGCACCAAGGTATTATATTCTTCATCATTATCATCATCATCACTCTCATCATTAGAGGAAGTGTTAGGAGTCAAAGTAGGAGATACCTTTGATCCATTTGCCATAAGGCAATAAAAAAGAACCCGCAAATTCTTTTTTGAAATTTAAAGTAAGCGCGCTATTCTAAATCGAAGTAAAGCCAAACTTTCTCAAACTTTCTAGTCTATTTATTATATTAAATTATGGCTTTATTACATTAATAGAAAGGAAATAAAATGAGAAATCAACAAACAACTATAGGAAATAGAAGCATTTTGATTATGGGAGCAAGACAAGGCAAGCATATCATCATGGGATTTATGTAAGCAATTTACACATGATATGCAAGGACTATCAACACAAGCATGTAGATTATTTTCAATGCTAGATGTGTTTAAGTCCAAAGAGGAAGCATTGCAATGGGATAGAGATGAAGAATCATCACTATTGAGCACAATATCAACATTGCAATTTTCCTCACCACTTACCATATCATTACCTCGTATCTTGCTACACGTTGGTGAAGTGGAAGAAGATGAGAACTCATCACGGCCGGAGGTGGAAGCAACTTGGAGCTCTCCATGATGTGAAGGGGAAGAGAGCTCCTCGGAGACACCACCGACCAAATGAGAAATGGATCCACCAAACATTTCCTTAAGCTTGATCCACATCTCATGAGACGACTTTCGCTTTATATATATCAAGAACCTACGAAAATCGGGTCTCAAGGAGAATAAAAGCTCATTAGATACTTGAGCTTCAAGATGTAAGTTTTTCTCATCCTCTAAAGATAGATTTTGAGAATCCATCGGAGGAGAAAAACCGACATCTAGAAATTGCTCTATATTTGGACACAAGGTCCGAAGATTACAAAGCAAGCAATTTCGCCACAAAAGATAATTTGTGCCATTAAAGACAATTGTGTCATTGTGCACTATACTAGCCAACATCTTTACTCTCAAGGCGGTGAAGCCTTAAACAAGGAGAGACCTTGTTCTGATACCAATTGAAAGATCGAGATGTCGCCTAGAGGGGGGGGGGGGGTGAATAGGCAATTAAAAACTCTTACGGATTTGTCTTGTAAGAATGCAGAATTAAACTATTGTTTTGTTTACAAGCACAAACCCTAAATATGCTAAGCTCAACTAGGTGTAACAATATCAACTAGAGCTAAGCAAGATAGGCACAAGATATATGTAGCACAAGTGATAGCAAGATATATGTACTTCAAGCACGATGGCTATCACAAGGAAAGAGAGCTCGGGTATAGAAATAACCGAGGCACGCGGAGACGAGGATGTATTCCCGTGTTCCCTTCCTTTGCAAGAAGGTACGTCACGTTTGGAGGAGTGGAGGTCCCACGAAGGATTCCCCACGCCACGAAGGCTCACCCTATTCTCCGAACCACACCCACGAAGGATAATGGCCATTTCCTTATGGTTAGCTTTTCCTCCGCTCCGGAGATGGCAAGCTCCACAACCACTTCACAAGCTCCAAGAAGGAGAAGCCCGGGCCTCTTCACAATCTTCTTGAAGAGATCACCGGAGCACCAACCACCAAGCCAACTAGGAGGTCTCCCTCCAAGAGTAACAAGCTCACGGTCTCTCACTCGAACTAATTGTGGTGGAGAGCTCAACACTATGCAATGATGCAAAGCAAGAACACTAGAGGTGTTCAAGTCCTTCACTCTCAAATCCCACCCAAGCAACAAATGCTAAGATGAGATTGGAGAGGAAGAACAATGGGGAAAGTCAACAAAAGACTCCAAGATCTAGATCCAAAGGGTTCCCCTCACTTAGAGGAGAAAATGATTGGTGGGGATGTAGATCTAGATCTCCTCTCTTAGATCCCTCAAGAAATAGCAAGAGTTATGGGAGGAATCAAAGGGGAGAGCAAGTTCTTCAAAATGCAACAATGGAGGAGAGAGAATGGAAGAACTTACTTGCTCAAGGTGGGAGAAAGGGCTATTTATAGCTAGGGAGCAAGTATACCCGTTGGGGGAAAATACAGAGAAAAAGACAAGAAAAACGGGCAGAAAAAACAGTCTGAAAAGCGGCCCAGCCGGCTGCCAGGCCGGCCGACCGAAAATGGCGCTGACCAGCCCAGCTGGGCGCCCGGTCGGGCCGGCCCACTGGCCGGGCGGGGCGGCGAGTGCCCTGTGCGGCAGATAGGCGTGGGGGAGCGCTGGGTGTGCCGCGCGGGGCTTTGAGGCCCAGCCAGTGGGATGGCCGGTCCGGCCGGGGCACTGCCGGGCGGGCCGGTCGGTGGCCGGCAGCTGGGCCGGAGGAAGCGGCCAGGCCCACGGGACTTCGCCCGGATGGCACAGGTGCCCAGGCCGGTTTTGACCGGGTGGGCCGGTGCCTGGCCCGGTCCGGTTGGCGCCCGGTTGTGGACCGGGTGGGCCGGTGGCTGGGCCGGTCGGCCGGCTGGCCCCTGCCCTTTTCTTTTTCTTCTTTTACCTTTTCTTTAATAACAAATGCTCCCGAACTCCGATTCGAATGAAACCAATTTTTTTTGAGAGATAAGAACAAATGCTATCCTATGGAAAGTGAAAACACAAGAATCTGTAGGAGGGGATTTTATCATGAATATAAAAGGTAGAACCTTATATCATGAATAACCGATAAAATCACCCAACCTCGAAAACGCAATAGAAGATGCATGCGAACTCCGGTTTCGATGAACTTGGGCTTGTTGTAAAGCTAGCAACAAGCTCAAGAACCTTACACATAGAAACACCAAGAAGCAATAAGGATATGCAAAGTATGCAAAGGATTGAGCTCCCTAAGACGATGTGATCAAGTTACCCAACCGAAAGCCCCTCTTAATAGTGCGGCTATCTATCCTATAATCCGGTCTCCCAACATCCACCTTGAGACCGGTAAAAGGAAAAACCTAGCAAGGCCATACCTTTGCCTTGCGTATCCCGCTCGATCTTGATGATAACTCTTCAAGCTTCACTCAAGCCGGAATGCCTCACTTGATCAATGTTGCTTTGTGAAGACTCACAAATGCTCCCCCATACACTATGATGGGAAAGCTCCATTGATGCACATCTTCACATGTCCATTATCACCAAATGGACGGCAAGCTTCAAGCATGTGATTCACTCAAGATGCTCATCTTGAACTTGCCCAACTCAACCTTGTATCTTCTCATACTCACATAAGATAGAGCATGACTAATATTGAGTTCCACATAAGAACTCCATCTTCATTTCTTCTTCTTGATCATATCACATATATATCTTCATACCAATGATCTTGATGCCAATACACAAGGTATACCTTTATCTTCATGGCATCCATACTTGAATGCAACACATGGAGTACAAGTAGTACATATGGAATATTCCTTCATATAAACTCAATGAAAACATTAGTCCATAGGGGTTGTCATTAATTACCAAAACCACACATAGGGGCAATATACCCTTACACGATGACTGCCTTCACCTTGGCGCTGGCTGCCATGGCCGTTCCGGCTTCTGCGAGGCTCCGGGTCGCGTTCTTCGTTCCGACTCCTCCTGTGCTCCGGCTCGCGGTCATTATTCTGGCTCCGACGAGGTTCCGGCGTTCGCTCCCTGGTCCTGTTCCTTGGGGGTAGCACGTTGTCGCGGATATTGATTCCGCCAGGTCCATGGGGCCTGGTGTTTCCAGCTGGACTACGGCGACGAGGAGGTGGAGGACGCGGATATCCATTGGGCGGAGGAGAGGGATTGCGGTACTTGTCCTTACCAGTGTACATTGCATCCTTTCCCTTTCTTGGATCTGACGGAGGCGTCTTTGATGGTACAGGGATTGGATTTGGGTGTTCTCTGGTTTTCCTTCTGCGTTCCGAGGATCCGGTTCGCGATTCGTCATCTCGATGGCAATTGTCGTAGGCGTCCTTCTGCGCGGTAGAGACGCAATGCTCCGGGTTGGATTCCAACTTGCGCGAAGTGTCTGCCTTGCTCTGCTGCTTCATTGCTGAAGCAACAAGCGTACGGATGTAGTTGATGTCGATCTCCTCGTCCTTTTTCTTCAAGATCTCCGCAACCTTCTTCATATTGTCTTTCGGAGTGGCGTACGGCTGCTGCTCGGTCGGAGTTGCAAAGGTGATCTTACGGGGAGCTATAGTTTCTCGCCGGATCTTGTCGATCTCCTGTTGAGCTTCAGTGATCTTGTCCTCCCAATGCTTCCGGAGTCGCTTGACTTTCACCAGTGATTCGTCCTCCTCCTGCTCGCGCTGGAGAAAGCCTTCCACGAAAATCGCGGCTTCCTTCCTCTCATCAACCATAGCGGCTGCGGTTTGGGCGATTTTTTGGGCTGTAGCCAGCATCTCTATCCTTTTAGCTTCTAGCGCTTCTGCGTCTTCGGGAGTAATGGGTTTGTTGAGAATTTCTGAGTGATAGATTGCGTCCATGCCTGCTTGTTCAACCAAATCCTCTTGGGACAGGACTTCCTTACGCGGTCGTTCCCGCGAAAGCGGAGATCCTTGACGGGATGGCTGAGGATCGGAGTGGGTGTTTTCATCTTCTGATTCGCGTTGATCCAGCGCCGCCAGGGTTGCGAGAACCTGCTAAGGCTGGGCGGATTCAACTTCAGGCTGATCACCGTATCCGTATTCCCTTATCTTGCGATCGAACTCTTCAGTATCCATGGAGGGGGTATCCCCGGAAATTGGGCTTATGTTGCCCAGAATCGACTCTTCAACCGGGGTTCCGCTTTCTCCGACAGCCTCATGCTGATCCGGAGCAGCGTTGTTTTCCGGTACCTCGACCTGCTCGGGACCAGCTCCGGCTTCTTGAGGGGCGGTTCCGGCGGTATGGTCCAAGAAGTGTACGAAGTGACACCTTTGCTTCTCTAACACCTGGGAGACCCAGGCGGATCTGCATTGGTCTTCCACCTTTATTTCCTGCTCAGGGGCGGATTGGGTGGGCTTTGATTTTTCCAGATCCAAGGCGGAATCTTCCTTGGGAAGCTCCTGCATCTCAGATCGGATCTTCGCGATCGTCTGCTCAGCGGCGGTCGCGTCAGCGTTACTTACCAGTGGGTTTCCGTCGGAATCGACGGTTTCCCCGATGAAGATGTGTATGCCGCCGACTGGGACGATGGAGAGCTTGACGGGGTTTGTCTTAGCCGGAATCCAGCACTCATCCGGAGGGACGATCGGCAGATTTCCGGCGTAAAGGACGCGCCCCACAGCGATGGTGTCGTCGTAGCTTCCCATGGCGGAACCCTCCCGGTTCCGGCCTCCAGACGCCGCAGGCCCCACGGTGTGCGCCAACTGTCGTTGCCTAATCGACGGTGCCTCGGAGGAGGGATCCTCACGAGGGGGAGAAGTAGTAGGGGCCATAGGGCGGAGTGCACACGGGACGGTGATACGCGATTTACCCAGCTTCGGAACACCTGCACGATGACATGGCCTATTGCTGCTTGTCTGGAATTATCTGGGCGCTTTCGCGATGTTACAATGAGTTGTGGTTGTGCCTCTAGGGCTCCCGGGATCCGGCTTATAAAGGCGCACGGATCTAGGGTTTACATGGAGAGTCCTAGCCGGATTACATGTTGCCTAACTACGGTACAATGTCTTGCCGTGCACGTCAAGGATCCGCCTTCCCTTATACGTCGTACCGGATCCGGGTTCCTAATGGGCCTCCATGGATCCGGGTTCCTCCAAAGGTCGGTCGGATCCGGCTTCCCTCTCCTGAGCCGGACTTCATCCTTCAGGATCAACAGCAACTGGGCCGCCCGATGGGCCACATGCCACATCACCATCTATGGGCCACCCGGGCTTGCCGGATCTAGGCATTGTCGATGGTACACCCATGAAGTATACCCACAACAGCTACTTTGCAGGATGCTATTGCACAATCTACTACTGAGGCTGAGTACATGGCTATTGCTGAGGCAGGTAAAGAGGCTGTTTGGCTGAAAGGTTTATATGCTGAGCTTTGTGGAGATAATTCTTGCATTAAGTTGTTCAGTGACAGTCATAGTGTTATTTATCTTACTAAAGATCAGATGTTACATGAGAGGACAAAGCACATTGATATTAAGTACCACGCAATCAGAGATGTGGTTGCAAAAGGTAAAGTGAAGGTATGCAAGATTAGTACTCATGATAATCCTGCTGATATGATGACTAAGCCTGTCCCTGTATCCAAGTTTGAGCTTTGCTCAAGCTTGGTTGGTATAACTGTTTAGCCCAAGTGGCTATTGGCGCCAGCAAGTGTTTTCTTTGTTGATTCAGGTGATTGTTGAAGTTCATGCTACAAGGAATTTGTCTCAAGGTGGAGTTTGTTATATTGTGATCAAATTCCAAGAAGAGGCTAACTTCTGACGAGCGGAGCGAGGCCCGTCGCCGGTAGGCTTGGGCCGAGCGAAATCGTCCATCCCTGGCGCCCGTGGTTTTTCCCTTGTGTGTTGCAAGGGTTTTCCACGTTAAAATCTCGTGTCCCCTGCAGTGTTTTACTTTTCGTTCTTCGTTTATTGTGCATCTCGATTATAACAGCCGGCAGGGATGGACGGTTCCGAGCCGTGCCCGCCGCCCGGCAGCGGGAAGTTGTAGAGGCGGTCCTGCGTGAAGAAGCACGCCGTCGTGCACACCGTGTGCGCCGCTGCAATTCACATAAGAAAAAGGTGTACGTGTTAATTAGCTGAGCTCAAATTACCAACCACCATGGTCGCGCGTAGAGAGGTTTGGTAATATGTTGTGTTTGGCTCACAGCTAATTAAGGAGGGCAAGGTCCTTACCGTAGAGGCCGCTGGCGGCGAACTTGGAGCGGAGGACCTGGGCGGAGTCGTGCACGTCCGGCAGCGCGTCGCCGTCGCGCAGGTTGGACACCTTGCCATCGCGGCGACCAGTCGGCACGTCGAACGACGGCCCTCCCGTCTGCGTGCAGCAACACGGTGCAAATGAAATCGAGATCAGTTTCCAGACTCCGTGCAAGCAGGATGTTGATGTATTATTTATATGTGCTTACGAAGGCGACGGCGTCGCGCGTGGCGAGGATGACGATGTCGGCGCAGGAGACGACGCCTGGGCACTGCGCCTCGAGCTGCGCCGTGGCGCTGTCGATCACGTCCATCCCACGCAGCCCCTGGTGCTTGGCGTTGTCCAAGTCCGCCTTGTTGCTCCCGCCCTTGATCAGCAGCACTGACGCATCGTGGAACTGGAAGGCGAGGAGTGATGGGAGGATGGTGGAGTCGGAGGCGGAGAAGCCCCGGACGACGGACGCGACGGTGGACTCGGCGCTGGGGCACGACTCTGAGTAGAAGCCGACCTGCAGGCTGCAGCTCACCGCTGGCTCCTCCTAGCAGCGCCAGCAGCAAGAGAGCCCCGGCCACGCTGCAGCTGGTAGTGGTAGTACTGCTACAGCCCATCTTGGAAAACGAAACTAGAGTGAGGGCAGGGGCCGGGTGAGTGATCGAGAGCTAGGAGCAAGGTGCTGTGCCTGTGCGTTGCCTTGATGGGGTTTTTACAAGTTCTGATCATGCGTTTGTTCAAGACACCAACTGCCAAGCAAAACCTTCCAGATGTTCCGCCACATTGGTGATTTGATTTGACCGCATCGCAAAGAGTAGGAGGTGTCACGCATTTAGTGGCACGAAACCGCATAATGTAGTTGGCGGTAGAAGATAAACCTTAATGGATAGTGCTGGGTGTCCCTCGGGGATCAAATTTCCCAGCCCCCGGGTCCCCAGCCGTCGGATCGGCCATTTTGGACGGTCAGATCTGCTTTTACTGGATGCAGCAAAAAAACACCTTCCGGCAGCAAAAAATAACCCGCTTTTGCTACGTTGTAGCAAAAAACGGTTCAGCCACGAAATCAAATAAAAAGGCTGAGCTCGCCGGAGACTCGCCGGAGGCCTCGCCGGAGAGCTTGTAGCAAAAAAAAAAAAATGCTATTGTAACAAAAACAGATATCGTCGAAGACATCGACGAGAAAGTCGCCGGAGACCCGTACCAAACATATTGTACAATTGTAGCAAAACCACAGAAAATTGTAGCAGAAAAAATACTAATTCAGCAAAACTTTCCACCCAAGACAGCAACACCTTGCACCTAATGTAGCAAAAAACGACCTCCGTTGGTAGCAAACCCGCCTTCCGCCAGTAGAAATGTCGGAGGCCTATGGTAGGTAGCAAAGCCTGCCTTCGCTGGTAGCAACATCGAAGGCCTAAGGCAGCAAACTCCCACAAATTCGCCAAAAATATTCTTTGTATTCTAGCACTAATTGCGCCTCCATCTTGTGCTGGCCTCCATCTCCGGCCTGCAGCACGCAGGGTGAGCACCATATGTCCCCACCATCTCAACGACGGGGAGAGGTGGAGCTCTCCGCACCTCATGGCTACGTGCGGCGGCGCCCACAGGGTGGCTGGGGCGGGGCGACGGCTTGAGCTCATCGGCAGTTGAGAAGGTTGAGGAGGAAGACCGCCGGCTGGACCGGCGAAATCTCGAGTCGTCTCGTCGCGGGCGGAGCGCCCGTATTCCAAGCGCTCCATGGCGTCGATGATTGGGTGGAACCATCAGGGGCTTGCAGCACCACCACCGTAGGAGGCGGCCGGCATCGCTCCATGGGGGACGGCCGGCGAGGGCGCGGCGGCTACAGGAGGAGGAGGTTGGGGGAGGCGGCGGGCGCGAGCAGGGGAAACAGAGCTCGGCTTGGGCGCCGACGAGGTGCGGGAGCAGCGAGGAAGGCGGCCGGCGACGAGGTTGCTACCGGCGCGAGGCCAGGATAAGCGGCGGCGGCCGGCCAGGGGAGGCCACCGGCGAGGAAACGATGCGGATGAGGATGGAAAACGAGTGGAGAAAGGAGATAAGGAGAGCAGCGCGTGGTGGGACCAGCAATTTCTGTGGCCATGTGAGGGGGCACGTGTCGCCAGAGCGACCCGGGGGATGGAGAGACGTGATCCCCCGGGGGCATAGGATCATTTTCCAACCTTAATTACTACAAAGATGAAATTTTGACAGAATAAGGTGGTACCTCAAGTCGTGAACTCAAACTGATCTTATCTTTCTATTCTGTTCGGTGTTTTTTTTTCTTTTTTCCATAGCTATGGGCTTTTCTACTCTTTGCCTTGTTGCTTCAAGAGGTAGCGCCCCTTAATTGGTGCAACTGAGACCACATAATAATAATAATAATAATAATAATAATAAAACAGATTATTTTTTCTATAGTTTTTGCAGTTGTCATTTCTGTAAGTGTAGCGTGATGAAAAAACGCGTTTCTTGAACTCTGTAGACCTGCTCTGCGAGGTTTCGTTGATTCTATCATTGGCACCGGGGATGAAAATCCCTATTATTAAAAAAAATTACGAACCTGGCCTTGCTGTACATGCGTGGCTCTTTATCTACACTAGTGGTTGGGGCGCCCCTTGGGGCGCCTCCTGGCTGGTCAGGTGCGATCAAATCAATAGCCCAATCTTTCCGTTCAGTATCAGTCCATTCAAGTGATCTTGTTCACACAAGCTAATATCATCATGTTTTTTTTTTCTCTTTCACCAATAACTGGCCAAGACTGACTGCGCTTCCGTTTGGTTTCTGATTGATTTTTCAATAATATATAGCTTGACAAAAATGGTTTACAACAATGCTTACCAGAAAACAAATTATACATTTGATTTTGCTTGATGGAAACACAACACAGTGGCTGATACAGGTAGATGGTTACACGAGTTTACTTTACATACAAGGTTGAAATGATGCCTGAACTAATTAGCACACATCAAACTGATGGTGTACACTGATAAAATGAGCACACACAGAGCAAACAGAGTTCAGCAGCAAAGCTTGTAGAGCTGGAACATCAGGGCAGGGGTGATGTAGTGCATCAGCAGGGAAGGGTTCTTGTCATCTAGCAATCATCTGTTGTTTCTCCATAGAATTGGCATTCTGAAATTTGTCTTTAACCAGATGAAAGAGTTGGTGTGTGACCGCAGATATCAAGTGCAAGAAGGAAATCGAGAAGAAACAAGTACAGTATAAGATATTTGCACAAGTCAGTATAGCTTTATGAACTTCATGTACTTAGAAAGCAAGGGGTCATCTGACCAAGAAAAAACTACAAGTACATTCCACTAAATATTTAAAAAATAAAAGCTCAAATGGTAGTACTCCCTCCGTCCTACAAAACTTGTCTTAGATTTGTTAAAGTTTGGGTGTGTAAAAACACTAAACAGTATGCAGATACATCCAACTTTTTTGTAAATCTAAGACAACCTATATGGGATGGATTAAAACTTTTGATAGATCTGGATATTGGCTTATTTATCTAATAGGAACACAACGGCACAACACAAGGATCAGAAGGAGGTAGAAACAAACACTTTAGTACTTCAAATTTTACTTATGATTTCCGTTGATCATCGCCTAAGAACTTGCTCTATTTCACGGAAGATAAAATATATAATGCTATTGCTCATCTAAAACATAAAAGGATGTCAGTCCCAGAGCACAAAGTTCGGAATTTTGAGCTTTAGTATGTTCATTCAGGAAAGAAGAGAATTTAAAACACAACCGATATTCTGAAGAAATCAAAATAGTTTCCCAGAAGGATTATGGACTATGGATAGATGCTGCTCTGAAGGGAGTATGTCGACGTGTGCCACGAGATACCTGGTGTCAGCAGCGACGGGCATTCTAGCTGGAACATGAAATTTACCTATCCATCTGCAGCAATATTTTCAAATTCCTAGAAAATGAATAACAAGGATTTAGGAATTGAGATTTCATTATCAAGATACTGACTGCAATTTCGGCTTAGCAAAGCAGAAAAACTGATTGCCCTTAATTCATTGCCATCGATATCTACAAGATCATTTCATTAACAAGCGTAAAGAATGACTATTGAAGGGCTCATGAATCCGTTTATGCTAAAAAATTGCTACATCTGCAAATTTAATCTAATAAACTATGCCTATGTGAATTAACATGGAGAGATGCCCAGCAAACATGCTCCATTTAGATGGCAAACAAATAGTATGGCGGAAATGCAGTTATTCAAAAGAAACAGAAGGTCTCGTCCCAATTTTGCATTGAAAACCTGGCCTGAACTACATGTTCTTTTCATTATTGTGGTCTCTTTTACTATTCCATAAATGAATAAGTATATATTTAATGCACATTATCCTGTGTGGAGAAAGATTAGTTGTTCTTCAGTGAACAGTTTCATATAGTTGTGCGATGCAAACTTGTTAAGTTTTATCAAGTTCTGCGTTCATAAACTTCTCAAGACTTTTAGTCTGTTATGTCGGCCTAATAACAAATTTGTGCACGTTTACTTATATTTGCATCAACACTTTGGCAGACCATTGAGCTAGGGAATGATTCTCAGCATAGATTGTAAACAGAGTTATGCTTTTAGGGGAAGAAATGATCTAATAACTGAATATCTTTTCTATAGCAAATAGGTGATCTTTACAGCTTCCCCAATAACTATTACTACCTTGGTTCACATATTTGTCTAGATAAGCATGTATCCAAACGCGTTTCAGTGTGTAGATACATGCAAATCTTGACAAATCTGCAACATTTAATATAGAACCAAGGCTGTAGATACTATGGTAACAAGAATTGCTATTTTAATGATTGCAGCAATATACCAACATTCAAAAAAAAGTCTTGTCAATGCTTCCTCATATGATGCACGTTAAAATTGATCACCAAACATTATGGGAAGATGAAACTATCTTCGCAACATACCCAGTAGATTAACCTTAGCAGAGGAGCAGAGTATATAGTCTATACCATTAGGATTCTTCCAGCAATCGGCATGAGCACCAGAAGGAATTGGGAAATGGAGATAATGAGAAATCAGCTTTCGGGGAAAGTTCTTGGAGCAAATATATTGTTGAGTGGTTAAATACAATACAAGCGCACGTAATTTAGCTTTAAACACCCTGAGCAGTCATAGAAGAAAATGATTTAAAATATGAATGATACTTCCATAACTTCCCGCAAAGATGATAGAATTTTGGAAAAACCAGGTGTAGCGGAAGGTTCAAAGTATATATAAGCATCCCCGCAGATGATCGAACCCCTATGCATGAAACTATGAAAGTAACTGAGGGATACTATTTCACCAACAATAGTAAACTTATGGTCTTGTGAACCCATAATTCCTGCAAGAAAAAGATATCCCATTCACATATCCAGTACAGAGCTGCACACAGATGAAAAACACAGCTCTAAGAACAACATCAACTATTGAACGTGCACAACAAATTAATTATAAATTTACTTTTGACTACATAACCAGTATTTAGTGTGTGATTACTACAGCTTATAGAACAAAATCACATATCCCAATGAGACATTCCATCAAACACCAAATGAGTTCTGCTACCCACCTTATTCTTGATCTCTGGCATGTGCAGTCGCAAACCAATCAAAGATGAACCTACAAAATAGAAAAGAACAAAATTTGAAGATGACCACATCCACTTATGGAAGGAAAAAAACAAACCACATAAAAAATCACAGCACGCAATCACCTACTTGGCAGCAGGATGCGGTGTCGTGGAGATCTTGTCTTCACCTTTCCATTCCCCGCTGGCGACAACCTGACACAGTTGGAGCGTCCCTGTTAGATACTACGCAGTCGATGCCCTGACAATCGCTGGAAACCTGGAACTGGAACCAATTTGTATATCATCCTACAAAAGAATAAATCACACCTGAGTAAAGATATTCATTAAGGTCCCTCCTTTGAAAATATTTAAACAACCATGACAATGGAACACATAACTACATCCATAAGAAAAATGCTTATTTCTTCATACTTCAGGGAATTTTCGGTTACATACATATCCGAAATAATAGGTGATTAACAAGGGAATACAGACTACAATTAACCAGGTAAAAAGTAACTCACCAAATACAAGGAGACCACACATATAAGAGGCCTATATTGAGAAACATAGCCTGAAGTTGAGAAAGATCAGATTTCCAATGTCCTATTGAAACACATAAGGGGTGGAAATAAGGAGAATTAGTCATGGTTAAAGTTGAACCAGTTGTAGCAACAAATTATCCTAGTAGGGCTTACAAAGGCATTGTTGTTACATATTCCATGACTCAATCAGAACATGCCCTACCAGTTCTGATGGTATCTTGATAAAAGGTTATGCACCTAGTCTCCTGTCTCGTGTCGTATATTGTAATATTGGTCCACAAATAAAGAGCAAACCTATAAAATAAATTATGTCAATCGATAGTGGAATACTTACTACATATATGATAGCATGTCCACACAAGAGAGAAAGCTACCATTTGGGGACTGTGTTCTTGCTTGTGTCGCCATCGCTGAAAGGAAAATTTTATATTAATGCATAAATTAAATGAAATATTATATACCTAGGGAAAGATAGCAATTTATTTATCGGTAAATAGGAACATTAAAAGGCATACCAGAAATAAGATAAAGCATAATGCATCACAATTGAAATTTTGATCTGATATAAACCCAATACCTCACAAGAACTACAAATTGAAATGCAACTTTCAGAAATAAAACACTAACCATAGCAAGATAAAAAAAAAATTGGACTATAGTTTCAATCTAATCTAAGAATTGCAACAAAAGGGCATTGGCATGAACCAAACATCTAAACCATAATAGTTCTACTCCATGACACACCCAGACAACAAGGTTTTCGACAGTAATATCTAACTCCAAAAACTACAGCTAGCCTATAGGTATAGAAGTGAGAACCTAACATCATTGCAGAGCAGCAACCCGCAGCACTGTAAAAGCCCCCAACATCGCAACGAAAGGCAGCATCTCCTCGCAAAATCCGCATAAGATACAAATCAAAACTGCTACATGGTTCATAAGTGGAGAAAATCACAAATTAGTGTTAAATTATAAGAAAAAAGCGCGACACATTGCATCACGAGCACTTCCATCCACATACATTTAAATAAAAAATTATGGCACATCTACACCGGTACAGATTAGAGCGCACCTTGTCCTTGCTCTCGCTAGCCCGGATCCAAATCTTCATACGATTCCTATACCAGTTCCGCTTCTTGATCTTCTTCCTTAGGTGTGAGTGAGCACCCCTGCTGGTTAGACCTGTCGGTGCCTTAAACCTGCGGAAAATGAGCAAGGTAATCAACCAAAAAGATGCACACCATCCCCTTGCAGCAGGTAAACACAATCTTCTCCAGTTCGATTAGAAATTCTTTTAAGGCAGTCTACGAGAGTAAGCAAGGTCAGCAATAGACAAATTGAGCAAAAAAATACGAGTAATATAGGCTGGATTTGGGGATTGGAAGAGGGTAAGCTCCGTGACTTGAAGTGGGCAAGCTACCTGACTTGAATTGGTTTGTCGTGTGTGCTTGGCTCCTCGTCCTCAATCATCAAACTCACCCCCCAGATTCTTCATAGGCTCTTCGGGGATCGCATCGAAGATTCAAAGAAACGGAGAAGTCGGGGAGGAGAGTCTCCGCACACGGCATGGTGTCCCTGCCGTGCTGATTGCTGGCCTCACTCGTCCTCCTCTCCTAAAGATTCGCGACCAGCCAGTCCTGCCGCAACACCACCTTCCTCTATGGCAGTCCTCACAAGCGCCACGGCTGTGATGCTCGTGCTCGCGAGAGCTTTGGGCATCTGGGGTCTGCGCCACCCTCATCCTCGTAGTAGGCCGAGGCCGCCACTGCTACGAGGGCAAGGAGGAGAGAGAGCGGTGGCGGCGGGGCCAGGACTCGCGTGGAGGCCGGCGAGAGGCAGCGACAGGGAATCTGGATTAGGGTACGCGGCCTCCTTTTCTCCTGGTCGCGACCTCTTTTTTTCTCGCCGAGCATCTTTTCTTTTCCTCGCCCGTCCCTCGCACGACACGTGGTAGATCAGGTCCCAGTCGTTGCGCGCTTCGCCCAGCCCGTACACGCCTGGTGGCTATCGTGGAGAGCTCTGAGATGGGGCAAACACTCACGCACTTGCTTGTTCTCAATAACCAGCAACGTTTGCTACTGCAAGACGATTAAAGAACCACCAAGGTTCATGGACAAGGCAATATAGAAACTAGAGAGCATATTACTCCCTTTATGTACTATATAATGCCTTGTCACCTTGTACATGAGTGGAATGGTAACGACGTGCTTTGATGACGATGGGTGCTCTCCATATCGTGGTCTATGAGGCAACATCCTCTAAGAGCTCTAAGCTCCCAGGGCTGTGAGCCACTGGGAGCGATCGGCAAGTTGTTATCGTGGACCCTACTGCAGACAATTTAGCGATTGGTTTGTCAGGTCGGTTTGGGTTTGAGAGGCGGTTATACGGAAGTAAGCACACACCACACAGGCACGGCGGTAGCAGTCCAATCCCTGAATCCCACCGCTCAATCTGAATCCCCATCCTCTGGACGCGCCGGAGCCTTGAGGAGCGGACGGTGCCGGAGCTACAGGAAGCCGCCGCAGCCCTCGCCGTGTATCGCGCCGCCGGATGAGGACGTGCTGCAGCGCACGTCGCTGGACGGGTCGTCCGCCGCTATAGAGCTAGGTCTCCTACCTCAACCCTGCCAAGATCGAGAAGACCCTGCCAAGATTGATAAGGTGTGCCTTCGGCCCCCTCCACCTTTATCTCTCACACAGCTAGAATTAATTTGATCTTCGGGGATGAACCATATGATCTCCAAAATGCCTTCGGCGGCGTGGGTTAGGCGGTGGTTCCCGTTTCGTTTCTGTGTACGCTAGCTGTGCGGTGCGCTTCGCCGAGGCGGATGTCCGGGAGATGGGCTCGGGCGTGGCTGCGGTGTGCACTTTCTTATTGATTTGGGGGCGGCTGGGGGCGTGTTTAGTTGTAAATTGCGTCAGATTCGTGTGATTATGGGTTTCTTCTAGGCAAAGTGACAACCATCATCTGGTTTGGGTTAGCTATGAAGAGTGTTTTCTGGTCGTTGCTCGCTGATGTATCTTTTGCTTACGTGATGTGGCGATTGCTCGCGTTTCGGTCGCGTTGAGGTTTGGCTAGGTGATGCATCCATGGCGTGCCCGTGGGCGGGTGTGGCATGCGCTGTTCTGAGTGGCCTGCGCTTGTCTGGAAGCTAGGTTTGCATGGTGTTTCCTCGGCATGGTTTTCTCAGGATTCTGTTTCAGTTGTTCTGGTATGTGTGTTCAGGTGCGTTTGTTTCGGATGGAAGGCTAGCAGCGTCCATAGGGGCATCGTGGTCTGGTAGCCTGGTGTAATGTTTGATGCATGCTCAAGTTGTGTTTTCACTTGTGTTTTGTTCAGTTGGGTACCTTTGCTTGTGTTTGACGGCTTGTTTGTGCGCTATGTCGTGTGGTAGTTTGGAGGGGATGCCTCTGTCCCAAGACCTTGCTCTGTCCTCTGAAATATTGCTTTAACCCCAAGTATAAGGATCTGCAAAACCTAGCTTGGTTTAATTTCCGTGGTACAGTTAGGTACCAGATGGGAGCAGTAATAGAAAAAAGGGAGTAGCTACTTGAAATAATTTCAGTAACTTATTTGAAGTTCTCAACCATTCTTTCCAGTCTTTGCTAGCTGCAAATCAATAGTTCAACATAATTTGCACAACAGCCACAGTTTTTTTTAAGAATGCTGGAGATAGAAATTTTTGGTATTGTTTTTGTAGTTATGGAAGTAAACAATGATTTCTCATGCATACTTTCGAGGTAGCGCTTCAATGTAGAGAGTGACCTTATTAATCTGGTACATTTGCAGGCCAGACAAAGGCCACGGTATGGCTGTCTTCCCCGGTGATGCAGTTCATTGACTACTGCTTTGAGGCACTGAAAGCGAAAACTTTAAAAGGACTGCACATTATTTTGGAACAGTGATTAGGATTACAACTGCAAGATACACGCTGAACATGTTTCAGTGTGATTTTGGTACTTCGAAATAGTTTGCAAGACAAGCTTAGTTCAAAATTCAGTCCACCTGCCGTCATAATTCTTTTCATGTAAGCATGTTTTGCCAATGGAATTCTCTTGCTTAGTTTAGTGATAGTCTAGCTTTCATGATATTATTTTGTGTAATCATCTTTACCTGTCTGCAAAGCGCTAAGTCTAACTATTGTATTTGCTTTTTCATGCAAAACCGAGTGTAAAGTATGGGTGTGATATGGACGGAGCATTTTCCTTTTCTCGGCCGATTGTCCGCCGATTTGTCGTATAACACATGGTACACAATACTGACTCCTAATATACATGTGTGTTTGTAGAGAGGATGCATGGCATGGTTCTGTGTGACGTAGGAGTGGATCATCTAAGGTAACATAGGCTTCCTCAACACTTGCTCCATCCTAATTCTTAGTCGCCTTTGCCATTTCTTTTGTGATTATGGTTGAATTATAGAATGTTCATTTGGCGCGAAAATGTGCTTGGAGTATCAATTTTACTATCCAACTCATTTTGGTGCTCAAAATTTTCTATTCTACAATCCCTGGTTTATGCTGTGTAAACAAGAAGAACGAAGAATCCAATATGTTTCTTCCTTATCTTTGTTGTCATGTACCCTGCGTATTTTACTTTCTATTTAAAATTGTAGTAACCTGTTCTTAATTTATATTGATAAAAAAACTTGCAAAGATGCACTTACCTGAATCTGTGGTGTGTTTACAAGCATAGGCAGTAACCAGAACCTGAAAAAAAACTTTACACCTTTCATTGTTTTGTTTATAAATAATCACATTTAGAGATTGGTTCCAAGAAGCAACAGGAAATATTTTTTAATGCACATTGATACAGACTCAAACATTCAATAGCGGGGGTTCTTTCCTATTGATTCCTTTGAATTTTATTAGAAGTGCTTATTAAATTATACCAGTTTGTGGTGCTTACTTATAATTTATTTCTGAAACCAATTTGTTTGTCATTTTTTGTGTTAAACAGCTCCACCTCTTGAGTATATTGTGTATTATGGCCGAATTATGATCTACTCCCTCTGTTCCATTCTATAGTGCCTATAGTTTTTTGGCACGGAAATTAGCGCAAGAGTAGTTTTTACACAAGATCCCTAGCTAAACGATTTGAGATCAACGTAAAATTTGGGAAATCCATATCTTCATAACTTACCATAATAAATTTGGGAGCTGAACAATTTGGGAGCTGAACGGGGAGGGGGTAACTGAAAAAAAGCTAAGCTACAACCTTATATTCTGAAACAAATGCCAAAAATCTATAGGCACTATAGAAAGGAACGGAGGGAGTATATCAGGTGAGAAAAGCAGGTTCAGCGATGTAGATAAATTCCATCGGTGTATTTCTATGTTCTTGAAACAAAAAACTTCTAATTAGTAGTTTAGTTTACCTTACTTATAATGACACAAAAATGCAGAAGACGAGATGTGTCTAGGGAAGTACAAATTATTAGCATTCAAGAGCTCATAGTGTTCAATATTGTTTGGTGCATCTATTGTATAAACTGACGCAGATAAGTTTGTATGTATGTTCATCCAATAAAAAAATGAGATTACTGATGTTTTTTCGTATTTTTTGCATGTGTTGTATGGACTGATATCTCAGTATGGCCTTTATGATTAATTGCAGTGCACCTGGAATCTTGAGTATATTATGTATTATGGCTGAATTATGATCTATATCAGGTGAGAAAAGCAGGTTCAGCAATGTAGATAAATTCCATCGGTGTATTACTATGCTCTTTAAACAAAAAATTCTAATTAGTAGTTTAGTTTACCTTACATATAATGACACAAAAAATGCAGAAGCGAGATGTGTATGGGGAAGTTCAAATTATTAGCATTCAAGACCTCATAGTGTTCAATATTGTTCGGTGAACCTACTGTATAAACTGAATGCGATAAGTTTGTATGTATGTCTGTCCAATTAAAAATTGAGATTACTGTTGTTGTTTCATATTTTCCACATATGTTGTATGGACTGATATCTCAGTCTGGCCTGTATGATTAATTGCAGTGCACTTGTAATCGTAACTAATGGTGCACTCTACTTCTCCACATGATTTCGGTGCATCTACCATGGTGTTAGAGCATCCACGGCGCAAGGCGCAAGGCGTGTACCCAGACGCTGAAGCAATTAGTATAAATAGAACAAAATTAATTATGTAGCGAAGTGCGCATCACTGCAGCGCTGGGCTCTTATTTGCGGCCCTAATTCGCCTATGTGCCCACACCACAAGGGAAAGTAAGATAACACCGAGTGCCATCTTTTGTGTCGACGTCGGCTGCTTTTAGAGGCTTGTGATAGTTTACTGATTCACATGTTCCGTGTGCAATGAATCGGGAGAGTCCGTTGTTATGTTGGGCTACCATGATGTTAATCGTACACTCATGTCCTCTCTTCGATTTTTCCCCACCCACCACGTGACCCTCAATAAGCCACTTCTTCTCCTTCCTCTCTATATGTGGCTCTCTTTGTATTGGTCTGAATAGTTGCCTCTATAACAATATGTTTCCTCTTTTGGACACACAAGGGCTATATGCGGTAGCCCCATTGCATAACTTTTTTAGATGAAGCATATAAGATTCTTTTTGAAATAAGCTAGAAACTAAAGTTCAATACTTTATATATATATATTTGCTCATGTGGAAATACCATCAAAGCCTATGAGTGTTTGTTGATATGCCATATGTTTACTTCATTTTGTTTTGATTTAGAGGGTGCGTCGATGTTCGTATAAGTTCATACCTGCACATGCATCAATGTAACTTACAAAAGCAATCTCACTTTGTGTGGGAAAGAGAAAAAACGCCAAGAACAAAAACGGCGCGGCAAAGCGCGCCAGGTCCTTCTAGTATATAGTACGTATACATATATATGAAGTGACAATGGAATCGGGAGACGTTACGACGCATGCACACGCATAGTGTACAAATGGTATATAGGCTGGCCAGCACCTGTACGTCGTGTGAGGTACGGTAGCGTGCCTGTGCTCAACCATGCACCGCCTTGACGTGTCGAGGCTCGAGCCGCACCCGCACTCGGGCCGATGAAGGATATGACGACGTCGAAATCTAAATTGTGTTGCAGCTAGCACACATGCACCGCAAATAAGCTCACCATAGGCCGGCCGATGCAAGGATTTGAGGCCTGATTTGATCTTGTCCTACGGACACGATTAGGCCAACTTCAATGTTCAATGGACCATCGCAAAACGCCGATCCGTTTTGTTTGGAGCAAGATACGGCGGCCGTGGAAACGAAATACTAGATGCTTTTGGCAGCGGCTCCAACGCCGATCCGTACACTTGTGGGGCCAGCGTCCGTGCTGCCGGTTAACAACGGCTAATGGACGCCACAGCTTTTAACAGCGCCGGCAAGGGCGGCATACGGCCGCGCCCTTTCTTCCCGCGCGCTCCACTTCCCAGACGAGGCACCCATTTTCCGTCTAGCGGCCGCTGGGACATAAATAAAACTCACCTGGGGCTCACCAGGGACACACGACCATGGCTCCTCCTTACACCCCTCCCCCTTCCCTAAACCCCCCAGTACGAGTTGGAGGAGAAGCGAGCCACGGACGAGCTCGTCGAAATGGCGGCCAATGAGACCACCCTCGCCGTTGCGATGTAGGATGAAGAGGCCACGTGATTGCATGTGACTTTCATCACCGTGCAGGTGGAGGTGGAGTGCCTCCACCAGGACATGGTGGAAATGGCGGCCCGGCAGGCCGCCATGCCACAAAAGCCGAGGCGGCGGCATGCCACCAACGGGAGGCCATGAGCATCACCTACCATGCTAGGACGTTGGTCATCCGCAAACAGATACGTTGGACCAATGAGGGGATGCACTGTGGTGGCTGATACGCGTACAGCACGCGTCCGTTGGGAACCCCAAGAGGAAGGTGTGATGCGTACAACAACAAGTTTTCCCTCAGTAAGAAACCAAGGTTTATCGAACCAGTAGGAGCCAAGAAGCACGTTGAAGGTTGATGGTGGCGGAGTGTAATGCGGCGCAACACCAGGGATTCCGGCGCCAACGTGGAACATGCACAACACAACCAAAATACTTTGCCCCAACGTGACAGTGAGGTTATCAATCTCACCGGCTTGCTGTAACAAAGGATTAGATGTATAGTGTGGATGATGATGTTTGCATAGAACAGTAAGAACAAGTATTGCAGTAGATTGTATTCGATGTAAAGAATGGACCGGGGTCCACAGTTCACTAGTGGTGTCTCTCCGATAAGAAATAGCATGTTGAGTGAACAAATTACAGTTGGGCAATTGACAAATAAAGATGGCATGACAATGCACATACATATTATGATGAGTAGTGTGAAATTCAATTGGGCATTACGACAAATTACATAGACCGCTATCCAGCATGCATCTATGCCTAAAAAGTCCACCTTCGGGTTAGCATCCGCACCCCTTCCAGTATTAAGTTGCAAACAACAGACAATTGCATTAAGTATGGTGCGTAATGTAATCAACACAAATATCCTTAGACAAAGCATTGATGTTTTATCCCTAGTGGCAACAGCACATCCACAACCTTAGAACTTTCTGTCACTATCCCAGATTTAATGGAGGCATGAACCCACTGTCCAGCATAAATACTCCCTCTTGGAGTTACAAGTAACGACTTGGCCAGAGCCTCTACTAGCAACGGAGAGCATGCAAGATCATAAACAACACATAGATGATAGATTGATAATCAACATAACATAGTATTCCATATTCACCGGATCCCAACAAACGTAACATGTAGCATTACAAATAGATGATCTTGATCATGTTAGGCAGCTCACAAGATCTGACAATGATAGCACAATGAGGAGAAGACATCCATCTAGCTACTGCTATGGACCCATAGTCCAGGGGTGAACTAATCACACATCACTCCGGAGGCGATCATGGCGATGAAGAGTCCTCCGGGAGATGATTCCCCTCTCCGGCAGGGTGCCGGAGGCGATCTCCTGAATCCCCCGAGATGGGATTGGCGGCGGCGGCGTCTCTGGAAGGTTTTCCGTATCGTGGCTCTCGGTACTGGGGTTTTCGCGACGAAGGCTATATGTAGGCGGAAGGGTAGGTCAGGGGCGACACGAGGGCTCCACACGCCAGGGCCGCGCGGCCAAGGCTTGGGCCGTGCCGCCCTGTTGTGTCGGCGCCTCGTCGCCCCACTTCGTTTCCCTTTCGGTCTTCTGGAAGCTTCGTGGAAAAATAAGACCCTGGGCGTTGATTTCATCCAATTCTGAGAATATTTCCTTTGTAGGATTTCTGAAACCAAAAACAACAGAAAACAGCAACTGGCTCTTCGGCATCTTGTCAATAGGTTAGTGCCGGAAAATGCATAAATATGACATAAAGTATGTATAAAACATGTGAGTATCATCAATAAAGTAGCATGGAACATAAGAAATTATAGATACGTTTGAGACGTATCAAGCATCCCCAAGCTTAGTTCCTACTCGTCCTCGAGTAGGTAAACGATAACAAAGATAATTTCTGAAGTGACATGCTATCATAATCTTGATCAATACTATTGTAAGCATATGTAATGAATGCAGCGATTCGAAGCAATGGTAAAGACAATGGTTAAACAACTGAACCATATAGCAAAGACTTTTCATGAATAGTACTTTCAAGACAAGCATCAATAAGTCTTGCATATGAGTTAACTCATAAAGCAATAGATTCAAAGTAAAGGCATTGAAGCAACACAAAGGAAGATTTAAGTTTTAGCGGTTGCTTTCAACTTATAACATGTGTATCTCATGGATAGTTGTCAATATAAAGTAATATGATGAATGCAAATATGCAAGTATGTAAGAATCAATGCACAGTTAACACAAGTGTTTGCTTCTAAGACAGAAAGAATTGGGTAAACTGACTCAACATAAAAGTAGAAGAATGGCCCTTTGAAGAGGGAAGCATGGATTGCTGTATTTGTGCTAGAGCTTTTATTTTGAAAACAAGAAACAATTTTGTCAACGGTAGTAATAAAGCATATGTGTTATGTATAAGATATCCTATAAGTTGCAAGCCTCATGCATAGATTACCAATAGTGCTCGCACCTTGTCCTAATTAGTTTGGATTTACATGGATTATCATCGCATAACATATGTTTTAACCAAGTATCACAAAGGGGTACCTCTATGCCGCCTGTACAAAGGTCTAAGGAGAAAGCTCGCATTGGATTTCTCGCTTTTGATTATTCTCAACTTAGACATCCATACCGGGACAACATAGACAACTGATAATGGACTCCTCTTTAATGCATAAGCATTCAACAACAGATAATACTCTCATAAGAGATTGAGGATTGTTGTCCAAACTGAAACTTCCACCATGGATCATGGCTTTAGTTAGCGGCCCAATGTTCTTCTCTAACAATATGCATACTCAAACCATTCAACTCATGATAAATCACCCTTACTTCAGACAAGACGAACATGCATAGCAACTCACATGATATTCAACAAAGTAATAGTTGATGGCGTCCCCAGGAACATGGTTATCGCTCAACAAGCAACTTATTAAGAAATAAGATACATAAGTACATATTCAATACCACAATAGTTTTTAAGCTATTTTTCCCATGAGCTATATATTGCAAAGACAAAGAATAGAATTTTAAAGGTAGCACTCAAGCAATTTACTTTGGAATGGCAGAAAATACCATGTAGTAGGTAGGTATGGTGGACACAAATGGCATAGTTTTTGGCTCAAGGATTTTGGATGCACGAGAAGCATTCCCTCTCAATACAAGGCTTAGGCTAGCAAGGTTATTTGAAACAAACACAAGTATGAACCGGTACAACAAAACTTACATAAGAACATGTTGCAAGCATTATAAGACTCTACACTGTCCTCCTTGTTGCTCAAACCCTTACCAGAAAATATCTAGACTTTAGAGAGACCAATCATGCAAACCAAATTTTAGCAAGCTCTATGTATTTCTTCACTAATAGGTGCAAAGTATATGATGCAAGAGCTTAAACATGAGCACAACAATTGCCAAGTATCAAATTATTCAAGACATTGTACCAATTACCACATGTAGCATTTTCTGTTTCCAACCAAATAACAATGAACGAAGCAGTTTCAACCTTCGCCATGAACATTAAGAATAAAGCTAAGAACATACGTGTTCATATGCAACAGCGGAGCGTGTCTTTCTCCCACACAATGAATGCTAGGATCCAATTTTATTCAGACAAACAAAAACAAGAACATACAGACGCTCCAAGTAAAGCACATAAGATGTGACGGAATAAAAATATAGTTTCACTAGAGGAATCTGATAATTTGTCGATGAAGAAGGGGATGCCTTGGGCATCCCCAAGCTTAGATGCTTGAGTCTTCTTGAAATATGCAGGGATGAACCACGGGGGCATCCCCAAGCTTAGAGCTTTCACTCTCCTTGATCATATTGTATCATCCTCCTCTCTTGATCCTTGAAAACTTCCTCCACACCAAACTCAAAACAAACTCATTAGAGGGTTAGTGCATGATACGTCTCAAACGTATCTATAATTTCTTATGTTCCATGCTACTTTATTGATGATACCTACATGTTTTATACATACTTTATGTCATATTTATGCATTTTCCGGCACTAACCTATTAACGAGATGCCGAAGAGCTAGTTGCTGTTTTCTGCTGTTTTTGGTTTCAAAAATCCTAGTAAGGAAATATTCTCGGAATTGGACGAAATCAACGCCCAGGATCTTATTTTTCCACGAAGCTTCCAGAACACCGGAGGAGATACGAAGTGGGGCGACGAGGCGGCCACACAACAGGGCGGCGCGGCCCAGGCCCTGGCCGCGCCGGCCTAGCGTGTGGGCCCCTCGTGGTGCCCCCTGACCTACCTCTTCACCTATAAGAAGCCTTCGTCGATAATAGTTCCAGTACCGAGAGCCACGATACGGAAAACCTTCCAGAGACGCCGCCGCCAATCCCATCTCGGGGGATTCAGGAGATCGCCTCCGGCACCCTGCCGGAGAGGGGAATCATCTCCCGGAGGACTCTTCACCGCCATGGTCGCCTCCGGAGTGATGTGTGAGTAGTTCACCCCTGGACTATGGGTCCATAGCAGTAGCTAGATGGTCGTCTTCTCCTAATTGAGCTATCATTGTTGGATCTTGTGAGCTGCCTAACATGATCGAGATCATCTATCTGTAATGCTACATGTTGTGTTTGTTGGGATCCGATGAATAGTGAATGCTATGTTATGTTGATTATCAATCTATCATCTATGTGTTGTTTATGATTTTGCATGCTCTCCGATGCTAGTAGAGGCTCTGGCCAAGTTTTTGCTTGTAACTCCAAGAGGGAGTATTTATGCTCGATAGTGGGTTCATGCCTCCATTAAATCTGGGACAGTGACAGAAAGTTCTAAGGTTGTGGATGTGCTGTTGCCACTAGGGATAAAACATCAATGCTATGTCTAAGGATATATTTATTGATTACATTACGCACCATACTTAATGCAATTTATCTGTTGTTTGCAACTTAATACTGGAGGGTGTTCGGATGATAACCTGAAGGTGGACTTTTTAGGCATAGATGCATGCTGGATAGCGGTCTATGTACTTTGTCGTAATGCCCAATTAAATCTCACACTACTCATCATAACATGTATGTGCATGGCCATGCCCTCTTTATTTGTCAATTGCCCAACTGTAATTTGTCCACCCAACATACTTATTCTTATGGGAGAGACACCACTAGTGAACTGTGGACCCCGGTCCATTCTTTTACATCGAATACAATCTACTGCAATACTCGTTCTACTGTTCTCTGCAAACATCATCATCCACACTATACATCTAATCCTTTGTTACAACAAGCCGGTGAGATTGACAACCTCACTGTTACGTTGGGACAAAGTACTTTGGTTGTGTTGTGCAGGTTCCACGTTGGCGCCGAAATCCCTGGTGTTGCGCCGCACTACACTCCGCCGCCATCAACCTTCAACGTGCTTCTTGACTCCTACTGGTTCGATAAACCTTGGTTTCTTTATTGAGGGAAAACTTGCCGCTGTACGCATCACACCTTCCTCTTGGGGTTCCCAACGGGCACGTTAACTGCGCCCGCATCAAGATTTTTCTGGCGCCGTTGCCGGGGAGATCAAGACACGCTGCGAGGGGAGTCTCCACTTCCAATCTCTTTACTTTGTTTTTTGTCTTGCTTTATTTTATTTACTACTTTGTTTGCTGCATTATATCAAAACACAAAAAAATTAGTTGCTAGCTTTACTTTATTTACTGTCTTGTTTGCAATCTCTATATTAAAAACACAAAAAAATTAGTTACTTGCATTTGCTTTACTTATTTCATCATGTTTCCTCCTAATTTTACTTTAAAAGATATACATGTAGGAGAAGGGTCTATAATTGGAAGAGATAATATAGAAGAATTTTTCACCCATGTTAGTATGGATGAAGATCTTGAAGATATACCCCTGGCAAAAACTGTCCCTACCTATGAAAGTGCCTCTGCCTGTTTGGTACACATGATAGAAACTAGATTTATTAGTCTCAACCCCATGATACAACATATGTTTCTTACACTTTCTGATATGGAGAGGGGAGAAAAGAGAGATTTTGTTTTAAAAGTCCTTGATCGAGAATTTGAAGATATAGCTAAAGAAGCTAGAAAAGTTTTTATTAAGCATAAGAGGCTTGGTATGTTCACCGATTTTAAAAGAACACTTGAAAAGATGTACATGGATAGAATAAAGTATACTCATAATGTTAATGATGGTGGGGAGATTAAAACACCAATACCTTGCAAGCTCCTAGGAATGCATGAAGCTCTAGAAGATAATTATGCTTGGCTTGTCCCTGAAAATTTGTTTGATGAGAATAGCAAGCCTAAGACTAATGAAAAGGGAGCCTCTGAAACTTACATATACAAAATATAATGCATGGTTGAGAAAAGTCCAAACCCCGCTGTTGATGCATCATCTCTTGACAATACTTGATACACACTTTCTGCGCCTAGCTGAAAGGCGTTAAAGAAAAGCGCTTATGAGAGACAACCCATGATTTTACTACAGCACTTTTGTTTTATATTTGAGTCTTGGAAGTTGTTACTACTATAGCAACCTCTCCTTATCTTAATTTTGTTGCATTGTTGTGCCAAGTAAAGTCTTTGATAGTAAGGTTCATACTAGATTTGGATTACTGCGCAGAAACAGATTTCTTGCTGTCACGAATCTGGACTGAATTCTCTGTAGGTAACTCAGAAAATTCTGCCAATTTACATGAGTGATCCTCAGATATGTAAGCAACTTTCATTCAATTTGAGCATTTTCATTTGAGCAAGTCTGGTGCCTCTTAGAAATTCGTCTTTACAGACTGTTCTGTTTTGACAGATTCTGCCTTTTATTTCACATTGCCTGTTTTGCTATGCTTGATGGATTTTTTTGTTCCACTAACTTTCAGTAGCTTTGTGCAATGTCCAGAAGTGTTAATAATGATTATGTCACCTCTGAACATGTGAATTTTGATTATGCACTAACCCTCTAATGAGTTGTTTTGAGTTTGGTGTGGAGGAAGTTTTCAAGGATCAAGAGAGGAGGATGATACAATATGATCAAGGAGAGTGAAAGCTCTAAGCTTGGGGATGCCCCGGTGGTTCATCCCTGCATATTTCAAGAAGACTCAAGCATCTAAGCTTGGGATGCCCAAGGCATCCCCTTCTTCATCGACAACATTATCAGGTTCCTCTAGTGAAACTATATTTTTATTCCGTCACATCTTATGTGCTTTACTTGGAGCGTCTGTTTGTTTTTGTTTTGTTTTGTTTGAATAAAGTTGGATCCTAGCATTCATTGTGTGGGAGAGAGACACGCTCCGCTGTTGCATATGGACAAATATGTCCTTAGGCTTTACTCATAATGTTCATGGCGAAGGTTGAACTGCTTCGTTAATTGTTATGTGGTTGGAAACGGGAAATGCTACATGTGGTAATTGGTAGAATGTCTTGAATAATTTGATACTTGGCAATTGTTATGCTCATAAGGATCATGTTTAAGCTCTTGCATCATATACTTTGCACCTATTAGCGAAGAAATACAAAGAGCTTGCTAAAATTTGGTTTGCATGATTGGTCTCTCTAAGGTCTAGATATTTTCTAGTAAGGGTCGAACAACAAGGAAGACGGTGTAGAGTCTTATAATGCTTGCAATATGTTTTTATGTGAGTTTTGCTGTACCGGTTCATACTTGTGTTTGCTTCAAATAACCTTGCTAGCCTAAGCCTTGTATTGAGAGGGATTACTTCTCATGCATCCAAAATCCTAGAGCCAAAAACTATGCCATTTGTGTCCACCATACCTACCTACTACATGGTATTTCTCTGCCATTCCAAAGTAAATTGCTTGAGTGCTACCTTTAAATTTCTATCATTTGTCTTTGCAATATATAGCTCATGGGACAAATAGCCTAAAAAACTATTGTGGTATTGAATATGTACTTATGTATCTTATTTCTTATTAAGTTGCTTGCTGTGCAGTAACCATGTTCCTGGGGACGCCATCAACTACCCTTTGTTGAATATCATGTGAGTTGCTATGCATGTTTGTCTTGTCTGAAGTAGGGTGATTTATCATGAGTTGAATGGTTTGAGCATGCATATTGTTAGAGAAGAACATTGGGCCGTTAACTAAAGCCATGATCCATGGTGGAAGTTTCAGTTTTGGACAACAATCCTCAATCTCTTATGAGAATGTTATTTGTTGTTGAATGCTTATGCATTAAAAGAGAAGTCCATTATCTGTTGTCTATGTTGTCCCGGTATGGATGTCTAAGTTGAGAATAATCAAAAGCGAGAAATCCAATGCGAGCTTTCTCCTTAGACCTTTGTACAGGCGACATAGAGGTACCCCTTTGTGATACTTGGTTAAAACATATGTATTGCGATGATAATCCATGTTAATCCGAGCTAATTAGGACAAGGTGCGGGCACTATTGGTAATCTATGCATGAGGCTTGCAACTTGTAGGATATAATTTACATAACACATATGCTTTATTACTACCGTTGACAAAATTGTTTCTTGTTTTCAAAATAAAAGCTCTAGCACAAATATAGCAATCGATGCTTCCCTCTGTGAAGGACCTTTCTTCTACTTTTATGTTGAGTCAGTTTACCTATTTCCTTCCACCTTAGAAGCAAACACTTGTGTTAACTGTGCATTGATTCTTACATACTTGCATATTTGCATTCATCATATTACTTTATGTTGACAACTATCCATGAGATATATATGTTACAAGTTGAAAGCAACCGCTGAAACTTAATCTTCCTTTGTGTTGCTTCAACACCTTTACTATGAATTTATTGCTTTATGAGTTAACTCTTATGCAAGACTTATTGATGCTTGTCTTGAAAGTACTATTCATGAAAAGTCTTTGCTATATGATTCAATTGTTTACTCATTGTCTTTACCATTGCTTTGGATCACTGCATTCATTACATGTGCTTACAAATAGTATTGATCAAGATTATGATGGCATGTCACTTCAGAAATTATCTTTGTTATCGTTTACCTACTCGGGACGAGTAGGAACTAAGCTTGGGGATGCTTGATACGTCTCAAACGTATCTATAATTTCTTATGTTCCATGCTACTTTATTGATGATACCTACATGTTTTATACATACTTTATGTCATATTTATGCATTTTCCGGCACTAACCTATTAACGAGATGCCGAAGAGCCACTTGCTGTTTTCTGCTGTTTTTGGTTTCAGAAATCCTAGTAAGGAAATATTCTCGGAATTGGACGAAATCAACGCCCATGATCTTATTTTTCCACGAAGCTTCCAGAACACCGAAGGAGATACGAAGTGGGGCGACGAGGCAGCCACACAACAGGGCGGCGCGGCCCAGGCCCTGGCCGCGCCGGCCTAGCGTGTGGGCCCCTCGTGGCGCCCCCTGACCTACCTCTTCGCCTATAAGAAGCCTTCGTCGATAATAGTTCCAGTACCGAGAGCCACGATACGGAAAACCTTCCAGAGACGCCGCCGCCGCCAATCCCATCTCGAGGGATTCAGGAGATCGCCTCCGGCACCCTGCCGGAGAGGGGAATCGTCTCTCGGAGGACTCTTCACCGCCATGGTCGCCTCCGGAGTGATGTGTGAGTAGTTCACCCCTGGACTATGGGTCCATAGCAATAGCGAGATGGTCGTCTTCTCCTAATTGTGCTATCATTGTTGGATATTGTGAGCTGCCTAACATGATCAAGATCATCTATCTGTAATGCTACATGTTGCGTTTGTTGGGATCCGATGAATAGTGAATGCTATGTTATGTTGATTATCAATCTATCATCTATGTGTTGTTTATGATCTTGCATGCTCTCCGTTGCTAGTAGAGGCTCTGGCCAAGTTTTTGCTTGTAACTCCAAGAGGGAGTATTTATACTCGATAGTGGGTTCATGCCTCCATTAAATCTGGGACAGTGACAGAAAGTTCTAAGGTTGTGGATGTGTTGTTGCCACTAGGGATAAAACATCAATGCTATGTATAAGGATATATTTATTGATTACATTACGCACCATACTTAATGCAATTGTCTGTTGTTTGCAACTTAATACTGGAGGGGATTCGGATGATAACCTGAAGGTGGACTTTTTAGGCATAGATGCATGCTGGATAGCGGTCTATGTACTTTGTCGTAATGACCAATTAAATCTCACACTACTCATCATAACATGTATGTGCATGGTCATGCCCTCTTTATTTGTCAATTGCCCAACTGTAATTTTTTTTTGCGGGAAGCCAAGTTTATATTACGTAGCAACAGAGTTACAGTCTTTGCGAACAACATCAGTGAGCACATCAGGAAAGTTTCTAAACCAAAATTGAGTTAATCTCGCTTCTCTTCCCCTCTTTGCCATGATGTGTCCAGCTACGTTCTGGCTTCTGTCTATTTTCTTGATAGCAACATCCCTCTCCCCCAAGCCTGCTTTGATGTCTCTGATTAGATGCACTAGAGATGAATGGTTGTTCTCATTTGACAGGAGCATAGTCACCGCCGTTGCACAGTCCATCTCCAGATCTATCGGTTCTGCCGACCAGACTAAGGCTAATTTGAGCCCTTCATGGCAAGATGCCAATTCAGCTTCTAAAGCCGAAGCGCAATTTTGTAGGCTTCGACAAGCGGTGAAAATAACCTCCCCTCTATCATCACGGAGTACCATGCCAGCACCTGCCTGCCCTGTACCCTGCATATAGCTCCCGTCCACATTCAGTTTGAGTCGCCCTCTTTGCGGTCTGGACCATTGTTTCATGGTTTTTGGCTCCTGATCCTTTGCCTTGTGTGTCGCCCTTCTTCCTGAGTATGATATCACCTGTTTACCCTTGCAAGCATCAGCTTCTGGAAACTGTTTAATCATTAACAAGGTATCAACATAACTGCACAGGAAGCGCTTGGAGGCCTCAATCGGCGGTGCTGGTTTGTCGTGTGTCAGTTCATTGTGCACATGCCACGCTCTCCACAGCACCATCATGACCATCATACGTTGAGTCTCATTTATCCTGGCAAGCAGATGAAGGACCCATTCCTTTCCAGAGTTTAACACCATCTCCTGGGATGGAAGATCCCAACACTGCCTCATACTATGCCATAGGCCTCTAGCCTCTGGGCAAGTCACTAGAGCATGGAAAGTGTCTTCGTCCCCCTGACCACATATTCGGCACTTGGCCAAGACCTCCATCTTCCTTCTTTTCATGTTCACCTGCGTGGCTAGACCATTACGAGCCAGTTTCCAGGCAAAGGTTTTGACTTTGGGAGGCGTTGGATTTTGCCATACTAGCTTCCATTCCTTGTTAGCTCCATCCGGCCTGCTACTTGTTGCTCCCTCGTCCCTCTCTCGTTCTTGGTGTTCCATTCCTAATGAATAGGCACTCTTGACTGAGAAGATCCCCTTTACATCCGGCCCCCAAGCCACAAAATCTGCATCATTTCTACTGGAAGTTTTGATCTTCAAGATCTCAGTGATGTCAATAGGCTGGAAGTATGTCTGCAGTAGGTTAGTGTTCCAGGAGCCATCTGGGTTAAGCAATTCCGACACCCATTTCAACCTGCATCTTCGTTTTGGGGAGATTGTTTTATAGTAGTCATTCCTAGGTATCCAGGGATCTCACCAGATTCTCACACTAGCCCCATTGCCAATTCTCCATATAACACCCTTTTTCAGCAATTCCAACCCATACTCAATGGCATGCCATGTTGAAGACGCATTGCCAGAAAATACAGTATCTATAAGGTTGCTAGTAGGATAATATTTGGCGCGTAATGCCTGGGCGCATAGGGATTCGGGGTTTTGGAGGAGTCTCCACGCTTGCCTCGCAAGAAGAGCTTGATTAAAAATCCTCATATCCTTAAACCCCATGCCTCCTTTGATTTTTGGCTTAAGCATAATGTCCCATGCCACCCAGTGCATTTTCCTTTTTCCTTTCTCCGAGCCCCACCAAAAGTCTCTAATGATCCTGGTAAGATCTTCACATAAACCTAGTGGTAGTTTGTATACCCCCATCACATAGGTTGGTAGTGATTGTGCCACTGCTTTAATGAAAACTTCCTTCCCTCCCTGTGCCATGTGATTCTCAATCTGCAACACCCTCTTTGCTAATTTCCCTTGAAGGCTTTGGAATTTTCCTTTAGACATTCTTCCTTCCGGAGTAGGTAAGCCAAGGTACTTGGTTTCAAATGCTTCCTCTGTAACTCGCAGGGTATTTTTGATCTGGACTTTAACATTCTCCTCCAAGGCCTGCCCAAAATAAATGGAGCATTTGTTTGGGTTTATGAGCTGGCCTGTGCTTCTGCTATATTTCTCCAGGACCTGCATCACCCGCCTGGCCTCTTGTGGTTCAGCTTTAAAGAATAGCAAACTATCATCTGCAAACAACAAGTGTGATATCCCTGGGGCTCTTCGGCATATTTTCAGCGGTGTTAACCTATTGTCCTGTATATCTTTATGTAGCAAGGCAGAAAGACCATCAGCTACAAAAAGGAAAAGAAAGGGAGATAGAGGATCACCTTGTCGTAGACCACGAGAAGGCAAGAACGACTCCAAAAGGGTTCCATTTAATTTTACTAAATATCTCACCGTGGTCACACGCTCCATTATCCAGTTGATCCACCTGTGAGTGAAACCCAATCTTTCCATCGCTCTTCTTAGAAATCCCCAATCCACCCTGTCATAGGCTTTCGACAGGTCTAATTTGTAGGCACAAAAAATATTTGTCGCATTCTTATTATGTTCAATAAAATGGAGGCACTCAAAGGCAATAAGAGCGATGTCCGTAATGAGCCTTCCCGGAACGAAGGCACTCTGATTCGGAGAGATCAAATCACCCAGTATAGGTCTTAATCAGTTCACTAAGCATTTGGCTACAATCTTATAAACCACCGTGGAAAGACTGATAGGTCGGAATTCCTTGAGCTCAGTTGGATGATCTACTTTGGGAATTAATACAATTGTGGCTTCATTTACCTCTTCTGGCATTGTCCCACTTGCAAAGAATCTCTTAACTGCTCCAATGACTTGTTGTTTAATAGTTCCCCAGTTTCGTTGATAGAATCTGGCAGGAAAACCATCTGGTCCCGGTGCTTTCAAGGGACCAACTTGAAAGAGTGCATCAGAGATTTCCTCATCAGTGAATTCACGCGTCAGATCAGCATTCATTTCCTCAGTAACCTTTTGATCAAAGAGGGGGCAAACCTCACTATCATCAATAGAAGGGTCTGTAGTGAACAGATCTTTAAAATAAGAATTAGTCATCCTCTCCATCTCTTTTGGTTCATCCTGCCAGACACCTTGATCATCTTTCAGCTTCTTTACCTTGTTCTTTCGAGCACGCCAAACTGCCTTCTGATGAAAAAACCTGGTGTTCCGATCCCCTTCTTTGAGCCATGCTATTCTGGAACGTTGGAGCCATAGCATTTCCTCACGGTAAAGCAATTCATCAATGTGATCAGATATATTTCTTATCTCCTCCGGCTCATCGCCATGCAACAGTAGTTGCTCTAATCTTTTGCGATTCTTATCAAGCTCCCGGATTACATTACCAAATTTTTGTTTACTCCATCCTTGCAGCCTTGTCATTACTGTTTTCAAGTTCTTCATGACACCCAAAAGATTCATTTGTTCCTCATCATCCTGCCAGACCTGTTCAATGATCTCAGTGAGCTCACCTGCACGTTCCCAGAATATTTCATATTGCTTGCTTGGCCTCCTTCTCGGCATCATCTGCTCATGTTTCATATGCACTACAAGCATGACATGGTCAGAGCATGGTGACACAATATGTTTGACACTATAATCTGAATAAATATTCCTCCAGCTACTATCAGCTACGGCTCTATCTAGCCTAACTTTGACATTTTTGTTTCCTTGTCTTTTGTTGTCATACGTAAAAGGCACACCTGTAAACCCCAGGTCAACTAAGCCGCAGACCTGCAGCGTATCCCTAAAAGCCATCATTTGATTCTCGTTTCGTGGTGTGTGGGATAAATGTTCGAATTGATACAAAGCCTCATTGAAGTCTCCTAGTACAAGCCATGGGAGATCTGATTGGCCCTTTAGATTTTGTAATTGAGACCAGACTCTATTCCTATTCTCGACTCGGGGTTCGCCATACACACATGTGATTCTCCACATCGGCGCATCAGGGGACATACGAATATACGCATCAATAATTTTTTTATTCATCTCCTTGACTTCAACTGACATACTTTCATGCCAAAACAGGGCAAGCCCTCCAGTCATACCCTCACTACTAACTCCAGCAAAACCCCTGAGGCCTAAAGGACTCCTAAGACCACGAACTTTATTTTTCTTCTTTCTCGTTTCACAAAGGAAAACTAAACTAGGACGCAAAGATTGGGAGAGAGAAACTAGCTCTTGAATCGTCGAGGTCCCTCCAGCCCCTCGACAATTCCAGCCTATACAACTCATTGTCCCTGGCGAGACCACACATTTGGTCTCGCCAGTTTCCCGGATGGTTCATGCCCGGTTGCAGTTTGCTTCTTGTTCCGCTTGTACACCAACTCCACGCTCCTAGCTGCAGATAAATCTTGTTCCACAGCCTGCTTCTTCCCCTTCTTTAACATTCCTCCATCCTCTTTGGCGCCATAATTTAAACCCAAGGATAATTCTAGCCTCTCACCCTGGACTTCACTCTCCTCTGCTCCTCGCTTGCCAAGGACCGAGTCAGCTGGTGGCATAGGAGTATCACTAGCTGAGCCGAATGAAACTTGCAGGTTTGATAAATTTCTCATAGCTGGAATCATCTCCTTTGAAGACAGAACACGTCCTCCACTAATGGTACTGGTTGCCTTTGCTTGTAGCTGCTGCATATGCATCATCATGTCATCTGTCATGGTAATCTGAAAATTATCAGTGCCATGGCCCTCGCATGGGTTGTCTTCTTCGGGGAACTGGACAATAGGTTGGGACGCATCTCTATCTTCCAGAACCTTCTGAACCTGCCCTTCCTGTCCCTTCCTCATCCGGTTAGCCTCCATTTGCATTGCATCTACTTTAGCTACTAGGTTCAGTTCTTCCTCCGGAGGTGCTGCCACCTCCTTCCCCTCAAAACCATCAGCGTCCACCACACGGTGCATATCAAGCACAGGTCCAGGAGCCGAGGTAGCTTGTCCAATGATTCTGCCATACCCATCAATCACTCCAGGGACGATATCATCCACCAGAGGTGGCATGTCGTGGTCAACAGATCCTGCCCGTGATTGAGTAGGATCAGGTGTTAGGCTACTTCGTCTAGCTTCATGCCCATGTTCCTGGCCAAAGCGTTTATGGGATTCTGCACTACCATAGCTCGAAAAGCTAATCCCACGCCTTGCTGATGGGTGACCAGCCGGAGGGATAGAGTGGCTACGATGCTCAAATTTCTTAAAAGGGCTGCACCGCAACTCATGAGCATCATAGTCCAGCGAGGGTGTACCAATTCTCCTCTTTTCGCAGTCATCCTTTTTATGGCCCATAAAACCACAGTGTGAGCAATAATAAGGAACTCTTTCATACTTCAATTTGAAAACTTTGACCTCTCTGGGTTTGCCCTTGACACCGGTGGTAAGCTGGGTTTGCAAACGGCGGTCATAGGGCAGATTCACCCTGACTCTAAGAAACTCCTGCTTCTTCAGCTCCGAGTCCGGGACATCGACCTCCAGTGCCTCCCCTAGGCCGCCTCCATACCGCATCCCCCATGTCTCGTCTTGCTTCCCAAAAGGCACATCATATATACGCACCCAGACCGGGACAGCATCAAGCTTGATCGCAGACGGCTGGACTGAATTATCAAAGTCCTTGACAATCAGAGCATGCTGCTTAAAAATCCAGGGTCCTCCTCTTTTCACAAAATCATAATCTCCTTTGGAGAACAAGGTGATCATGTAATAGTTCTTTCCTTTCTCAGCATAATCAAGGCCAGTACGTAAGTGCCAGGCTTCCTCCGCAAGTTTGGTAAACAAAGCTTTTGTATTGGGTTTAAACGTAGCCATGTACCTTGCCATGAGTTGCCATGTTACTGCTTCACCAGGGTCCTTCTTCACCTCTTCCTCCTCATCAAATTCAAGGTATACATCGTCCTCCATGTCAACAATGCCACCAATCTGCGCCTCTGCTCCCTGCCTGAATCCTGGTTCCTCCATAGCCTCCCCATCATCCCAGTATCCATCAGTCGCCTCCGCTCTGTCCCCGCCAAGGAGCGCTCGCTGGCGTAGCAGAGAGGCTACCGCGGCAGCGCCAGAAGGCTTCGGGTGGGTAGGTCTCTCATCGAGACCCCCTTTTTCGCCCCCACCTCCCGGCGGCGCCATTAGTAGCCCCACTGGAGACGTCGCCGCGCGCATCTTCTCCGTTTGCCTGTCGCCTGATGTTGTTCCGCCGCGAACTGCCTGTCCCATCTTAGCAGCACCATCTCTCCCGGGAGCCTGGACACCGCTATCCTTCTTACATCCACCATTGTTCAGGCCGGCGGTTGAAGAGACTTTCCTTCCGGCCATCTCCCTTGCCTCCAACCTTGTGCGATCAGATTCGCTTCCAGGAACGAGACCCCAACGCTCGATTGGCTTCAGAATTTTGCGATCTAGGTTACCTGTAAGGTGGGGATTTATGGCGGCGCCCATCGCCTCACCTTTCCCGTATCGGGACTGGATTCCTGGAGATCCTTCCTTCCGGACGTGCCTCGTACCACGCCTTGACTCTCTGTGCGCCCTACGGCGTTCCGACGGACTCTCGTAGGGTGGCGGCGGTGGCGGCTGGGCGGGGTCGCCCATATCGCCAGAGCCGGCCTTACAGAGTTGACTTTCTTATCTTAACACAAATAATCTGTGTGCGTGCTGCTTGCCCAACTGTAATTTTGTTCACCCAACATACTTATTCTTATGGGAGAGACACCACTAGTGAACTGTGGACCCCGGTCCATTCTTTTACATCGAATACAATCTACTGCAATACTCGTTCTACTGTTCTGTGCAAACATCATCATCCACACTATACATCTAATCCTTTGTTACAGCAAGCCGGTGAGATTGACAACCTCACTGTTACGTTGGGACAAAGTACTTTGGTTGTGTTGTGCAGGTTTCACGTTGGCGCCGGAATCCCTGGTGTTGCGCCGCACTACACTCCGCCGCCATCAACCTTCAACGTGCTTCTTGACTCCTACTGGTTCGATAAACCTTGGTTTCTTACTGAGGGAAAACTTGCCGCTGTACGCATCACACCTTCCTCTTGGGGTTCCCAACGGGCACGTTAACTGCGCGCCAGCATCAGTGCATAATCAAAAATTCACATGTTCAGAGGTGACATAATCATTCTTAACACTTCTGGACATTGCACAAAGCTACTGAAAGTTAATGGAACAAAGAAATCCATCAAACATAGCAAAATAGGCAATGCGAAATAAAAGGCAGAATCTGTCAAAACAGAAAAGTCAGTAAAGACAAATTTTTCTGGGGCACTTAACTTGCTCAGATGAAAATGCTCACATTGAATGAAAGTTGCGTACATATCTGAGGATTACTCACGTAAATTGGCAGATTTTTTTGAGTTACCTACAGAGAATACTACTCAAATTCGTGACAGCAAGAAATCTGTTTCAATCCAAATCTAGTATGAACCTTACTATCAAAGACTTTACTTGGCACAACAATGCAATAAAATAAAGATAAAGAGAGGTTGCTATAGTAGTAACAACTTCCAAGACTCAAATATAAAACAAAAGTGCAGAAGTAAAATCATGGGTTGTCTCCCATAAGCGCTTTTCTTTATAGCCATTAAGATGGGCTCAGTAATTTTAACGATGCTCACATAAGAACGAGAGTTGAAGCAAAGAGAGCATCAAAAAGCAAGTATGAAACAAATTTAAGTCTAACCCACTTCCTATGAAAAGGAATCTTGTAAATAAACAAATTCATGAAGAACAAAGTGACAGGCATAGGAAGATAAAACACGAGTAACTTCAAGATTCTCAACATAAAGAGGGGAAACTTAATATTATTAAGATGCATATAACCATATTTCCCTCTCTCATAATAACTTTCAGTGGCATCATAAACAAACTCAACAATATAACTATCACATAAAGCAATCTTATCATGAGCTACATGCATAAAATAATTACTACTCCCAACATAAGCATAGTCATTCTTATTAATTGTAGTGGGAGCAAATTCAACAAAGTAGCTATCATTATTATTATCATCACCATAATCATCATATATATGAGGCATATTGTAATCATAATTAATTTTCTCCTCAATAGTAGGTGGACTGAAAATATGATAGTCATCATTGCAATCATCATATATAGGAGGTAAAGTATCATCAAAGTAAATTTTCTTCTTCATGCTTGGGGGACTAAAAATATCATGCTCATCAAAACTAGCTTCCCCAAGCTTAGAATTTTCCATAGTATTAGCAACAATGGTGTTCAAAGCGTTCATACTAATATCATTGCTACTAGCATGCAAATAAGGTTCCATAGGTTTTCTAATTTTCGCATCAAACAATCCATATCTTAACTCAGGAAATAGATTAAAAAGCTCACTGTTGTTTTCCATTACGCCTAACTAGTGAAATCACACAACTTAGTGTTCTCAGGAGTATTCATTTTAGCAGTAGTAAATAAAGCAAACTAGATAAAATAAAAGCAAGTAACTAATTTTTTTGTGTTTTTAATATGGAGAACGCAAACAAGATAGTAAATAAAGTAAATGCAAGTAACTAATTTTTTGTGTTTTTGATATAAGAAAGTAAACAAAGCAGTAAATAAAATAAAGCAAGACAAAAACAAAGTAAAGAGATTGGAAGTGGAGACTCCCCTTGCAGCGTGTCTTGATCTCCCCGGCAACGGCGCCAGAAAAAGAGCTTGATACGCTTACAACACGCGTCCGTTGGGAACCCCAAGAGGAAGGTGTGATGCGTACAACAGCAAGTTTTCCCTCAGTAAGAAACCAAGGTTTATCGAACCAGTAGGAGCCAAGAAGCACGTTGAAGGTTGATGGTGGCGGAGTGTAGTGCGGCGCAACACCAGGGATTCCGGCGCCAACGTGGAACCTGCACAACACAACCAAAATACTTTGCCCCAACGTGACAATGAGGTTATCAATCTCACCGGCTTGCTGTAACAGAGGATTAGATGTATAGTGTGGATGATGATGTTTGCAGAGAACAGTAAGAACAAGTATTGCAGTAGATTGTATTCGATGTAAAGAATGGACCGGGGTCCACAGTTCACTAGTGGTGTCTCTCCGATAAGAAATAGCATGTTGGGTGAACAAATTACAGTTGGGCAATTGACAAATAAAGATGGCATGACAATGCACATACATATTATGATGAGTGGTGTGAAATTTAATTGGGAATTACGACAAATTACATAGACCGCTATCCAGCATGCATCTAAGCCTAAAAAGTCCACCTTCGGGTTAGCATCCGCACCCCTTCCAGTATTAAGTTGCAAACAACAGACAATTGCATTAAGTATGGTGCGTAATGTAATCAACACAAATATCCTTAGACAAAGCATTGATGTTTTATCCCTAGTGGCAACAGCACATCCACAACCTTAGAACTTTTCATCCTTGTCCCATTTAATGGAGGCATGAACCCACTATCGAGCATAAATACTCCCTCTTGGAGTTAAAAGTAACGACTTGGCCAGAGCCTCTACTAGCAACGGAGAGCATGCAAGATCATAAACAACACATCGATGATAGATTGATAATCAACATAACATAATATTCCATATTCATCGGATCCCAACAAACGCAACATGTAGCATTACAAATAGATGATCTTGATCATGTTAGGCAGTGATGGCGTGTAACTCACACGTTCGTTGGGAACCCCAAGAGGAAGGTATGATGCGCACAGCAGCAAGTTTTCCCTCAGAAAGAAACCAAGGTTTATCGAACCAGGAGGAGCCAAGAAGCACGTTGAACGTTGATGGCGGCGGGATGTAGTGCGGCGCAACACCAGGGATTCCGGCGCCAACGTGGAACCTGCACAACACAACCAAAGTACTTTGCCCCAACGAAACAGTGAGGTTGTCAATCTCACCGGCTTGCTGTAACAAAGGATTAACCGTATTGTGTGGAAGATGATTGTTTGCAGAAAACAGTAGAACAAGTATTGCAGTAGATTGTATTTCAGTAAAGAGAATTGGACCGGGGTCCACAGTTCACTAGAGGTGTCTCTCCCATAAGACAAGCAGCATGTTGGGTGAACAAATTACAGTTGGGCAATTGACAAATAAAGAGAGCATGACCATGCACATACATATCATGATGAGTATAGTGAGATTTAATTGGGCATTACGACAAAGTACATAGACCGCCATCCAACTGCATCTATGCCTAAAAAGTCCACCTTCAGGTTATCATCCGAACCCCTTCCAGTATTAAGTTGCAAAGCAACAGACAATTGCATTAAGTATGGTGCGTAATGTAATCAACAACTACATCCTTAGACATAGCATCAATGTTTTATCCCTAGTGGCAACAGCACAACACAACCTTAGAACTTTACATCACTGTCCCGGTGTCAATGCGAGCATGAACCCACTATCGAGCATAAGTACTCCCTCTTGGAGTTACAAGCATCTACTTGGCCAGAGCATCTACTAGTAACGGAAAGCATGCAAGATCATAAACAACACATAGATATAACTTTGATAATCAACATAACAAGTATTCTCTATTCATCGGATCCCAACAAACGCAACATATAGAATTACAGATAGATGATCTTGATCATGTTAGGCAGCTCACAAGATCCGACAATGATAGCACAATGGGGAGAAGACAACCATCTAGCTACTGCTATGGACCCATAGTCCAGGGGTAGACTACTCACACATCACACCGGAGGCGACCATGGCGGTGTAGAGTCCTCCGGGAGATGATTCCCCTCTCCGGCAGGGTGCCGGAGGCGATCTCCTGGATCCCCCGAGATGGGATCGGCGGCGGCGGCGTCTCTGGAAGGTTTTCCGTATCGTGGCTCTCGGTACTGGGGGTTTCGTCACGGAGGCTATTTGTAGGCGGAAGGGCAGGTCAAGAGGCGGCACGGGGGCCCCACACCATAGGGCCGCGCGGCCAAGGGGGGGGCCGCGCCGCCCTAGGGTGTGGCCCCCTCGTGGCCCCTCTTCGTCTCTCCTTCGGACTTCTGGAAGCTTCGTGGAAAAATAGGCCCCTGGGCTTTGATTTCGTCCAATTCCGAGAATATTTCCTTACTAGGATTTCTGAAACCAAAAACAGCAGAAAACAAAGAATCGGCACTTCGGCATCTTGTTAATAGGTTAGTTCCAGAAAATGCACGAATATGACATAAAGTGTGCATAAAACATGTAGATAACATCAATAATGTGGCATGGAACATAAGAAATTATCGATACGTCGGAGACGTATCAGCATCCCCAAGCTTAGTTCTGCTCGTCCCGAGCAGGTAAAACGATAACACAGATAATTTCTGGAGTGACATGCCATCATAATCTTGATCATACTATTTGTAAAGCATATGTAGTGAATGCAGCGATCAAAACAATGTATATGACATGAGTAAACAAGTGAATCATAAAGCAAAGACTTTTCATGAATAGCACTTGAAGACAAGCATTAATAAGTCTTGCATAAGAGTTAACTCATAAAGCAATAATTCAAAGTAAAGGCATTGAAACAACACAAAAGAAGATTAAGTTTCAGCGGTTGCTTTCAACTTGTAACATGTATATCTCATGGATATTGTCAACATAGAGTAATATAATAAGTGCAATAAGCAAGTATGTAGGAATCAATGCATAGTTCACACAAGTGTTTGCTTCTTGAGGTGGAGAGAAATAGGTGAACTGACTCAACATTGAAAGTAAAAGAATGGTCCTCCATAGAGGAAAAGTATCGATTGCTATATTTGTGCTAGAGCTTTGATTTTGAAAACATGAAACAATTTTGTCAACGGTAGTAATAATGCATATGTATCATGTAAATTATATCTTATAAGTTGCAAGCCTCATGCATAGTGTACTAATAGTGCCCGCACCTTGTCCTAATTAGCTTGGACTACCGGATCATCACAATGCATTGTTTTTACCAAGTGTCACAAAGGGGTACCTCTATGCCACTTTGTACAAAGGTCTAAGGAGAAAGCTCGCATTGGATTTCTCGCTATTGATTATTCTTCAACTTAGACATCCATACCGGGACAACATAGACAACAGATAATGGACTCCTCTTTTATGCATAAGCATATAACAACAATTAATAATTTTCTCATTTGAGATTTGAGGATTGTTGTCCAAAACTGAAACTTCCACCATGGATCATGGCTTTAGTTAGCGGCCCAATGTTCTTCTCTAACATATGCATGCTTAACCATAAGGTGGTAGATCTCTCTTACTTCAGACAAGATGGACATGCATAGCAACTCACATGAAATTCAACAATGAATAGTTGATGGCGTCCCCAGTGAACATGGTTATCGCACAACAAGCAACTTAATAAGAGATAAAGTGCATAATTACATATTCAATACCACAATAGTTTTTAAGCTATTTGTCCCATGAGCTATATATTGCAAAGGTGAATGATGGAATTTTAAAGGTAGCACTCAAGCAATATACTTTGGAATGGCGGAAAAATACCATGTAGTAGGTAGGTATGGTGGACACAAATGGCATAGTGGTTGGCTCAAGTATTTTGGATGCATGAGAAGTATTCCCTCTCGATACAAGGTTTAGGCTAGCAAGGCTTTTTTGAAACAAACACAAGGATGAACCGGTGCAGCAAAACTCACATAAAAGACATATTGTAAACATTATAAGACTCTACACCGTCTTCCTTGTTGTTCAAACTCAATACTAGAAATTATCTAGACCTTAGAGAAACCAAATATGCAAACCAAATTTTAGCATGCTCTATGTATTTCTTCATTAATGGGTGCAAAGCATATGATGCAAGAGCTTAATCATGAGCACAACAATTGCCAAGTATCACATTACCCAAGACATTTATAGCAATTACTACATGTATCATTTTCCAATTCCAACCATATAACAATTTAACGAAGGAGAAACTTCGCCATGAATACTATGAGTAGAAACCAAGGACATACTTGTCCATATGCTACAGCGGAGCGTGTCTCTCTCCCATAAAGTGAATGCTAAGATCCATTTTATTCAAACAAAACAAAAACAAAAACAAACCGACGCTCCAAGAAAAAGCACATAAGATGTGATGGAATAAAAATATAGTTTCAGGGGAGGAACCTGATAATGTTGTCGATGAAGAAGGGGATGCCTTGGGCATCCCCAAGCTTAGACGCTTGAGTCTTCTTGATATATGCAGGGGTGAACCACCGGGGCATCCCCAAGCTTAGAGATTTCACTCTCCTTGATCATGTTGCATCATACTCCTCTCTTGATCCTTGAAAACTTCCTCCACACCAAACTCGAAACAACTCATTAGAGGGTTAGTGCACAATATAAATTGACATATTCAGAGGTGACACAATCATTCTTAACACTTCTGGACATTGCATAATGCTACTGGACATTAGTGGATCAAAGAAATTCATCCAACATAGCAAAAGAGGCAATGCGAAATAAAAGGCAGAATCTGTCAAAACAGAACAGTTCGTATTGACGAATTTTAAAATGGCACCAGACTTGCTCAAATGAAAATGCTCAAATTGAATGAAAGTTGCGTACATATCTGAGGATCATGCACGTAAATTGGCTTAATTTTCTGAGCTACCTACAGGGAGGTGGACCCAGATTCGTGACAGCAAAGAAATCTGGAACTGTGCAGTAATCCAAATCTAGTACTTACTTTTCTATCAACGGCTTAACTTGGCACAACAAAACACAAAACTAAGATAAGGAGAGGTTGCTACAGTAGTAAACAACTTCCAAGACACAAAATAAAAACAAAGTACTGTAGGTAAAACATGGGTTGTCTCCCATAAGCGCTTTTCTTTAACGCCTTTCAGCTAGGCGCAGAAAGTGTGTATCAAGTATTATCAAGAGACGAAGTGTCAACATCATAATTTGTTCTCATAATAGAATCAAAAGGTACCTTCATTCTCTTTCTAGGGAAGTGTTCCATACCTTTCTTGAGAGGAAATTGATATTTTATATTACCTTCCTTCATATCAATGATAGCACCAACAGTTCGAAGAAAAGGTCTTCTCAATATAATGGGACAAGATGCATTGCATTCAATATCCAAGACAACAAAATCAACGGGGACAAGGTTATTGTTAACGGTAATGCGAACATTATCAACCTTACCCAAAGGTTTCTTTGTAGAATGATCAGCAAGATTAACATCCAAATAACAATTTTTCAGCGGTGGCAAGTCAAGCATATTATAAATTTTCTTAGGCATAACAGAAATACTTGCACCAAGATCACATAAAGCATTACAATCAAAATCTTTAACCTTCATCTTAATGATGGGCTCCCATCCTCTAGCTTTTTAGGAATAGAGGCTTTGCGCTCTAGTTTCTCTTCTCTAGCTTTAGTGAGAGCATTTGTAATATGATGCGTGAAAGCCAAATTTATAGCACTAGCATTAGGACTTTTAGCAAGTTTTTGCAAGAACTTTATAACTTCAGAGATGTGGCAATCATCAAAATTCAAACCATTATAATCTAAAGCAATAGGATCATCATCCCCAATGTTGGAAAAAATTTCAGCGGCTTTATCACAGGCAGTTTCAGCAGTTTTAGCAGTTTCAGGCAGTTTTTCGCGCTTTGCATTAGAAGTGGAAACATTGCTAACACCAGAAAATTGCTCTCGCGTAACAAGATTCAGTAAAGCAGGTTTAATTTCAAAGAATTCTGCTGTAGTAGCAGGTGGAGCAATAGGTGTGCATAAGAAATCATTATTATTTGTGGTTGTGAAGTCACACAACTTAGTATTTTCAGCGGTGGCCATTTTAGCAACAGTAAATAAAGCAAACTAGATAAAGTAAATGCAAGTAAACTAATTTTTTTGTGTTTTTGATATAGCAAACAAGATAGCAAGTAAAGTAAAACTAGCAACTAATTTTTTTGTATTTTGATTTAGTGCAGCAAACAAAGTAGTAAATAAAAATAAGCAAGACAAAAACAAAGTAAAGAGATTGAGAAGTGGAGACTCCCCTTGCAGCGTGTCTTGATCTCCCCGGCAACGGCGCCAGAAAATATGCTTGATGGCGTGTAACTCACACGTTCGTTGGGAACCCCAAGAGGAAGGCGCACAGCAGCAAGTTTTCCCTCAGAAAGAAACCAAGGTTTATCGAACCAGGAGGAGCCAAGAAGCACGTTGAAGGTTGATGGCGGCGGGATGTAGTGCGGCGCAACACCAGGGATTCCGGCGCCAAAATGAAACCTGCACAACACAACCAAAGTACTTTGCCCCAACGAAACAGTGAGGTTGTCAATCTCACCGGCTTGCTGTAACAAAGGATTAACCGTATTGTGTGGAAGATGATTGTTTGCAGAAAATAGTAGAACAAGTATTGCAGTAGATTGTATTTCAGTAAAGAGAATTGGACCGGGGTCCACAGTTCACTAGAGGTGTCTCTCCCATAAGACAAGCAGCATGTTGGGTGAACAAATTACAGTTGGGCAATTGACAAATAAAGAGAGCATGACCATGCACATACATATCATGATGAGTATAGTGAGATTTAATTGGGCATTACGACAAAGTACATAGACCGCCATCCAACTGCATCTATGCCTAAAAAGTCCACCTTCAGGTTAGCATCCGAACCCCTTCCAGTATTAAGTTGCAAAGCAACAGATAATTGCATTAAGTATGGTGCGTAATGTAATCAACAACTACATCCTTAGACATAGCATCAATGTTTTATCCCTAGTGGCAACAGCACAACACAACCTTAGAACTTTACATCCTTGTCCCAGTGTCAATGCAGGCATGAACCCACTATCGAGCATAAGTACTCCCTCTTGGAGTTACAAGCATCTACTTGGCCAGAGCATCTACTAGTAACGGAAAGCATGCAAGATCATAAACAACACATAGATATAACTTTGATAATCAACATAACAAGTATTCTCTATTCATCGGATCCCAACAAACGCAACATATAGAATTACAGATAGATGATCTTGATCATGTTAGGCAGCTCACAAGATCCGACAATGATAGCACAATGGGGAGAAGACAACCATCTAGCTACTGCTATGGACCCATAGTCCAGGGGTAGACTACTCACACATCACACCGGAGGCGACCATGGCGGTGTAGAGTCCTCCGGGAGATGATTCCCCTCTCCGGCAGGGTGCCGGAGGCGATCTCTGGATCCCCGAGATGGGATCGGCGGCGGCGGCGTCTCTGGAAGGTTTTCCGTATCGTGGCTCTCGGTACTGGGGGTTTCGTCACGGAGGCTATTTGTAGGCGGAAGGGCAGGTCAAGAGGCGGCACGGGGGCCCCACACCATAGGGCCGCGCGGCCAAGGGGGGGGGCCGCGCCGCCCTAGGGTGTGGCCCCCTCGTCGCCCCTCTTCGTCTCTCCTTCGGACTTCTGGAAGCTTCGTGGAAAAATAGGCCCCTGGGCTTTGATTTCGTCCAATTCCGAGAATATTTCCTTACTAGGATTTCTGAAACCAAAAACAACAGAAAACAGCAACTGGCACTTCGGCATCTTGTTAATAGGTTAGTTCCAGAAAATGCACGAATATGACATAAAGTGTGCATAAAACATGTAGATAACATCAATAATGTGGCATGGAACATAAGAAATTATCGATACGTCGGAGACGTATCAGGCAGCTCACAAGATCCGACAATGATAGCACAATGAGGAGAAGACAATCATCTAGCTACTGCTATGGACCCATAGTCCAGGGGTGAACTACTCACACATCACTCCGGAGGCGATCATGGCGATGAAGAGTCCTCCGGGAGATGATTCCCCTCTCCGGCAAGGTGCCGGAGGTGATCTCCTGAATCCCCCGAGATGGGATTGGCGGCGGCGGCGTCTCTGGAAGGTTTTCCGTATCGTGGCTCTCGGTACTGGGGTTTTCGCGACGAAGGCTATATGTAGGCGGAAGGGTAGGTCAGGGGGCGACGCGAGAGCCCCACATGCCAGGGCCGCGCGGCCAAGGCCTGGGCCGCGCCGCCCTGTTGTGTCGGCACCTCGTCGCCCCACTTCGTTTCCCTTTCGATCTTCTGGAAGCTTCGTGGAAAAGTTAGACCCTGGGCGTTGATTTCGTCCAATTCCGAGAATATTTCCTTCGTAGGATTTCTGAAACCAAAAGCAGCAGAAAACAGCAACTGACTCTTCGGCATCTTGTCAATAGGTTAGTGCCGGAAAATGCATAAATATGACATAAAGTATGTATAAAACATGTGAGTATCATCAATAAAGTAGCATGGAACATAAGAAATTATAGATACGTTTGAGACGTATCAGTGGCGACGGGCAAGGCAGCTCCGGTGTTGAGGCATGCGCATCGGGGTTTGGCGCTGACCGACAGGGCAGCGATGGTCAGGCGAGCTGCACCGACAGTGGGGCGGCATAGATGTAGATCAGTTTAGTTTTAATTCATGCTTAGTTTCTAATGCCAGTCCTATATGTAAAGAAATTTATTTTTTGGTAACTGACTTGCAGGCTAGCAGGAGGCTGCCCTGATGATCTGTGGTTTCTGGCTTCAAAGGTAAAATCATGTTGGGTTGTTAGTGACAAGGGATTAACTTGTCAATGCCTACGTATTGTACACTAGGGTTTAGTTGGAAGTAGAGGGCAAGTAGATCTCGAAGGTTTCAGCCAAAAAGTACTCGACGATTAAGAAACTAGGGTTGTGTTGACAGTAGATTCGATCCCTTCTTTGTCCCTCGACTCCCCCTTATATAGGAGGCGGAGCCGAGGGATTCGTAGCACACAAGTTACAGAATCCGGGAGGGTTTCTGACCCGCCCCGTAATAGTTACAAGTCGATATTCCTAATACAATTCTATCTTTTCAATTGGGCTTCCAGGCTTCACATTCTTCGACTCGTGGGCCTTCAGTAAACCCCGGGTACCATATTTGGCAGGCCCATTGGGGATGCCTATGTCAGTAGCTCCCGAGATTTTGCTTGAATCGAAGAATCAGGAAAAATCTCCAACTTTATAATCATACAATAACTCTGCCAAGTTTATCACATTTCTTTGGATATGAAATTATATTGTACAGGGATAATGGTAATTCTAGTTCATCTGACGGATCAGGTACTAGTTAACTGCTCTAGTGGCAATCCGCAAAAACCTACTTCAAGATCACGTCCCTGGACATGATCTCGGGATACTGGTGTTAACTCGACAGGTGCCGCTTAAGGTCTTACCATCTGTCGAGTCCCAGTCATATTTTATCGGGTACCTAACACGTCCGTTAAGATTTTTCTTCGTATCTTTTGATACGGAAACAAGTAGCGAACCGACGTCAGAGACGGTGCCACGCCGCTCAGAACGGATATGGGGTCTTACCTTCGCAAAGTTTTGCGGCATTCAGAGATTATTCGCAACTTAGGCGCTCTGAGAATATATTGTCGAGTCCTGTTTCGACTGCTGGAATAGCACATTTTATTGAGTCAACATATGACTTATGTTGCCTTCCCGATGGGAGTATATGTAGAGTTATTTGTATAACTCGAAACATGCTCACTATACTTTTTATAATTTCATCGGGCACGCGAACAGCGTTTCCGATGGGAGTAGCCCCCGAGGCTACAGCCAAGGACTTGTACTTGGTTGTAGGCTCGACATTTTAACGCCTTATGTCGCTATATTGTCATCCTTTCTTCAGCTTTTTAGTTCTATCGGGTGCGTGACCAGCGCTCCGGATGGGAGTAGCCCCCGAGGCTATGAACAAATGCTTGCTTTTGATCATAGGCTCTCGCCATTTCTATTTTGTCATACTCGAATTTTTTTTTTCCAGAGTAGCCTCCGAGCATTTGATCAAAAACTTGTATTTGACCGAAAGCTCTCGAAATTATCATCACTTGTATTCTTTGACCAGTCTTCGTATCGTCACTGTCGAAAAATTCCTCTGCTAAAATGACATCAATGCTGACGTTAGCCACGACCTCTTTACCGGAAAACACGATCTCTATCCTGTCACTGACTGGTGGACCCAAAATCCGCGGCAGGTTGACACGTTACGCAAGTGGGGGCACACGTCCTCCACTTTTTCTGGCACGCGCGCTGCAACGCCTGTCCAGTTCCATCCTTGCGAAAATACCACTTTACCCCTTAAGCCACATGTAATCCATCAAGATCATAACCGCTCCATCCAACGGTGCATCAACCCGCATGCTTCCTATAACAGGTCGTCTTCCTCCTCTGGTCTTCACTTCGCCGCGCCGCACCTCTGTTCTCTCTCCAAAAATCCCCCATTGCGCCCAACACTTCCTGAGCTCATCCACAATTTCACTTTTGCTTCTGCCATTGTTCATGCCACCACGCACCAGACTCACCAGGCATAGCACTCCTGAATCGAAGATGACGACGCCAGATCTCAGAACGACGGAGTGGGAAAGATCCAAGATTTCCAATCAGGACATCAACCTGATGAAAAAACTTGGATTGATGAAGAAGAAAGAGGCGCTGCTCTTCCCCAGCGAAGAAAGCTATCCTTCGCCTCCTATCGAATATCGGGTCAGTTTTGTTGACCATCTTATCCGCGGCCTCTCTACCCCCATTCATGATTTCCTCCGCGGCCTTCTTTTTGTGTACGGGTTGCAGCTTCATCAGCTGACTCCCAATTCCATCCTTCATGTCTCTATCTTCATAACCCTCTGCGAGTGCTTCCTCGGAGTTCATCCTAACTGGGCTCTGTGGAAGCGTATCTTCTGCCTCCGCCGCAATGGCTCTCACAACATCGCCTACAACATAGGCGGTGTTGTTAGCCCTGACGTCGTGATGACCCACAAGTATAGGGGATCGCAACAGTCTTCGAGGGAAGTAAAACCCAATTTATTGATTCGACGGCAACTCTGCCACCACGGCTTCTTCAGAGTCTCCCTACAAAACACGTTCAGAAGAAGACAATGTTTTCTAAGAAAAGATACTCAAAACCGTAAGCAGCTCAAAAAAATAAGTATTTCAGAGACTGGTGAAAAGATTGGCATGCATGGATGCTAACCTACATTAGAAAGTCTATACGCCTCAACTCAGCAAGTTAGATAGATTCCTTGTTGTTTCCTTCAACAGAAATGTTCAATTTATTCTTCAGTTTCTATGCAAGTTGGCCATCCCTGTCCTTTTCAACAACCTGCATTAGTTGCTGAGTCAGGTACAAGCTAATCACGACACCTAATTGCTGATGCTATGCTCCTTCAATATAATCATCAGATCAGGTGTTAAGCAACTTACACGAGAACAATTTTTTAGATATACAACAATTATTGTAAGGAGGCGGGCCCCAATCTCCTGGCTTTTCGATGGAATTCTGGGAACATATAATTTGGCAAAAAGCGCAGTAGGCGCATGTCAATAAGCACATAATGGCTGAGTGCCAGATTACATCTAAACTAATTAGTACACAAGTGACCTGGTGGTCTACACATGCAAAACAAAATAGTACAAAATAAATAAAGGGTGAGAGCATAGAGTGAACTCTCAGGAAAGCATTTCCACATTCATCCAAACTGCAGGCGACTATCATCAGGAATAAGTGCCCAATGCAACAAGGATAAACCTGCTGGGGTCCCTGATGGTTTGAAACAAATTGCGACCTCCCAATCTGTGTGGTGCAAAGGCATTGTTTGCTGGAGAAGCAGTCAAATATCCCACTTTAAGGTATGACAAAGGTCGCTGCATCGTTTAATATGGCAAAGTTATTTTTCGGAATTATTCTTCAATGATTAATAGCTCGAAATGATACCATCTAGAGAACACAAATGTGCCAAAAACTGAGTACAAACAAATATTAAAAGAACCAATTTTTTGCAAAGTTCGAAACCCAAGTTCACAAAGCAATTCAATAAAGAAACAACCAATTTCGAAAAAAAAAACCCACATTGCAGCTGCATCAAATTCTAGCTGTCATTAGGTAACAACAGAAAAAGAAAACAATATTAGGAAATAGACATGAGACAAATAAAGCACTACGATAGACCTGCATTAGATGGAAATGCTGCAATGTTAATTATCAAGTTTATAACAAACAAACAAAAGAAAATGCAGTTAGCAGAAAAAATAACAGAAAAGTACAAAGTCATAGCAACATGGAACTACCAAGATAGGGGAAGTCGTTGTCGGTAGTTTATCACAGGTATATCATTTAATGAGAAAATCCTCCCAGAAAAAGTAATTACAAAGTTCATATACCTTATAGCTGTTTTTATGAAAGTTTATTTCTCCCAAACAGGAATTATGGCGCTCAGTTCCTGCATTGCAGACTCATATTCTTGATGGACAACCTTCTCATACTTAGTATTGCTTGCATAAAGAGGGGAAATTGTAAGAAAATCACGCTACCAAACATCATCTATAAACTTAAAAGTTCTGAACAGTTGCACTGTATTTTGCATAAGACGAGATAATTATTAAGCTTCTGACATAGTAATGAAAACTACAACAAGTAAATCAGGAATGTCATCTATCTTTGTCCTTTGGGTGGGAGCTGACAGAAGGTAAGCTAATCTAGCACTGGAACAAAGTAGTTTCCATTCATTTAGCACGTGCCAAAAGTTAAGAAGTTCTTAGGGCAGCAAATAAGCGCTTAAGCAAAACAAAAGCACTTGTTAGAACAACTCATTCCAAGACTATCTCAGGAAGGTGGATTTGACCAAATCATCGTATACATATGAATCAGAATCAAAATCCACATAATAGCTTCTTGGGTAGATTCTGAATGAATCCCAGGACATTGACATGAAATAAAATACACGGGGAGATTATTTTTGTAATCCTACATGGGTGTTCATTTTTGTTACAAACACATTATGTTTCTGAATTTTTAAAAACATGAAGGTAAAATGGTAGAAGCCTCACTGGACAATGACATCTTGTAAACATGCAAAGCAATGTGGTCTCATACTTCAGAAAAAAAGATTCTCTTATGGTCTCTAGAACTGGGTACCATATTAAATCACGCTACCAAACATCATCTATAAACTTACAAGTTTTGAACAGTTGCACTGTATTCTGCATAAGACAAGATAATTATTAAGCTTCTGATATAGTAATGAAAACAACAGTAAGTAAATCAGGAATGTCATCTATCTTTGTCCTTTGGGTGGGATCTGACAGAAGGTAAGCTAATCTAGCACTGGAACAAAGTAGTTTTCATTCATTTAGCACGTGCCAAAAGTTAAGAAGTTCTTAGGGCAGCAAATAAGCGCTTAAGCAAAACAAAAGCACTTGCTAGAACAACTCATTCCAAGACTATCCCGGGAAGGTGGATTTGACCAAATCATCATGGAAGTATACATATGAATCTGAATCAAAATCCACAGAATAGCTTCTTGGGTAGATTCTGAATGAATCACAGGGAGATTATTTTGTAATCCTACATAGGTGTTCATTTTGTTACAAATACATTATGTTTCTGAATTTTAAAAAGCGCGAAGGTAAAATGGTAGAAGCCGGACTGGCCAATGACATCTTGTAAACATGCAAAGTAATGTGGTATCATACTTCAGAAAAAAAATCTCTTATGGTCTCTAGAACTGGGTGCCATCTTAGACGAGGAATAGATAAGCAGACTGGAAACTTGTACACCTACGAGAATATGCAAGCAGATAAAATGTAGCCTTCCGGTTGAGCTATCCTGCAAATCTCCAACTCACTATGCCCGCAAGTGCATACAAATTTCCCATTTAGTCGGTAGCAATAACATATAACATATACTACACAGTCCAATGTTGGGGGCACAGAACCAGTCCTAACTACAAAGGAGAACTTTTTACTTGTGCCCATTTTCCTCTAGGAGGTAGTGGTACTGATACGTTCATAAACGAAGGACATAGGGCTTATAACCATATCAAGTTGATAATGAATATTCCTGAATTAGAAAATGCGCTCAAATGATTATTATAATACTCATCATTTCAAGAGCATAGTTCCTCTATGCTAGGTTCATAGACCGGTTTTTGTGTGTGAAGCAGAAAGATTGGATTGGAACGTACGAGAGCATCAGGCATTCTATTGACTAATTAAATTGCAGCAATTGATAAGATACTAATGATGGTCGTGCATGCCAGATCAAATCTGAACTTGTATTTTTGTTACACCAAATCAAATGTCAATCCTGCTGAAAATAGAGAAAACTACCATATTGAAGGTCTGATGTTCGACCAATAAATTAAATAAACAAAAATACAGAAGATTCAGGTAAAGGCCTTATAAGCCATAAAATATGTTTCTTATTCCTTATTCAAAGTCCCAGCTATAACAAACTTGACCTCCTGTTTGTCTAGTCAAACACCAATTTGGAAGGATCTCAATAGCAATATATATGGGGATAAGAGGAAACCAAAAATGCTCAAATGCATTTCTAATTTCACATAGCCGAGCCTTCTCAATGATGGTTGCAGAAGGGCAACAAATGTACGAATAACAGCACCAAGTAGAATTGTGTGTCTCCTTGCAAATACCTGTGATGTGCTATTGGCGAAAATTCGGCAGCAAAAGCATGTATTACACAAAAATATATATTCTACTATCTCAGTTCCATTATATAAGATATTTTGGTAGGCTATTTTAGCCAATTAAAACATCTTATATTTTGGGACAGAGGAAGTACAGCTTTACCCAGCTGGTAAACAGGGATGTTACAGCTGAAAGGTATACCTAAGAATCTAAGATTATACATTATAGAATCTGCAGTAGATAAGAAAATGCTATAGAAATAGAAAAGGTTATGCACGTCATCATTTTCTCGTGCTCTAGCTTTGTAGGTTTGCTCCAACTGCTAGATGAGCAGTTCATTTGGTTCTGAGCACATAAACATAAACATACAAATGAATCCACACAGAAACAAGACAAACATAATTTGAGTAATTCAGAAGGCTCGTAATGCCCTTCTTGACAGAGTTAAGTTCATGGTTAGATTATCCAAAAGATCATCGCAAAAGCTAGTCATATGAATAAACCCTATCCTTGTATAAAGAAGAATTTGAATGACCCTGTAAGCAAAAAAATGTTTTCAGGTTAAGCTGAAAACAAATACCTTGGTGTAAGGCAATTGTAAAGGCACACCATCTTTGAGTGAATATCTAAAAGCCTCCCAATGAATGTGTCCACCTCTTTTGTCCTGAAAAAGAATCATTGGCCTCCAAATTAGTCGGATCAAAGAACCATATAGGCTTTTATTGTTCAATTCCATGAGAAAATAACCTTGCCAATGTTTGATGAGAGATTTGTCCATCCAGACTGATTGATGCTCACAGAACAATCCGTAGCTAGCATACCAATCACACGGGAAACAACAATGAACTATGTAATGAATTAACCAAAATTAAGAACAAAATACATCACACATGAATTGGGAAGGGGATATAAGAATGTGAGGAGGGGGGGAGGAGGAGAGGAAATGGGAGACCAGGGGCACCTAATATCGCATTGACCGGTGAGGACGGACGTGCCGACGAGGTGGCTTGCACAGGTGGGAGCGGAGGTACCAGCGTGGTGACCTGGCTGATGGGGATGAAGGAGCAGTCGCCGGGCGCTCGTTGCAGGGCTATGTCACTCGTCCGTCGCACGGCTGTGCTCGTTGCTCCCAGTGAAAAAGAGATGAGCCAGACGGTTGGCGAGGGTCGGAGGAGTGGCGGCAGCGAGACGAACGGGAGAGTAATCTGCCGACGGTGCTGCTCCATGCCCATGGAGCCCCAAATCTGCTCCTACAAAAGAAGTGGATTATTCAGAGGGAAAAGGGAGAGGAAGAAAAGAATGGAGACGAAGAGATGCGAGGGAGCTCACTGGCACTCCACGGTGCGTCAGGGCGCCGGCCAAGTCACGCGAGGTGTCTATCGCCCAACGCCCAACCCGCGCACGCGAGTCTATCGCGGAGCGCTCCCAGATAGGGCAAGCGGTCACGCACTTGCTTTTGCTTGTTCTCAATTCCAATGCTTACTAGCTCACGGCAAAACTTTGAAAAAAACATAACTTTAAATTTAGATCTTCGTTTTAGTTAATTTTTTTACATTAGTTTGATGGTTAAATTCTCTATCTGCTGGTGTAAAATTTTCTTATTATAGAATTTTCAAATCTGTCACCCTTTAAAAAAAAATAAAAAAAAATCGCGTCGCGTATGTGATCTATCGGATCAGAAAACTGCTAGCTCATGTCTCATGTTAGACTTCAAAAATTTGTAACTTTAAATCTGGACCTTATATTTAGATGTTTGTTCTTGCGATGGATTCGTAATTAAATTCTTTACCCGCTGATACTAATTTTGCAAATTAAAGAATTTTTGAATTTATCAGTTAAAAGTTGAATTTAGTATATTAGCATGTTAAATTGTTCACGTGTCGCCGGAGCCACTGAAGCCGAGCCAAGCTGAAGCGAGCCAAGCCGCCAGCCGAAGTCCAGCCGAACCTGAAGCCGAGGAGCGCCACATCCGTCTAATCAAGATCCGATGCATCGGGACGCGCCACGTCTCCGCTTAAAACACCAAAATCTGAATACTTCCGAAAATTATAATTAAATAACCGTAACTCCGTTTTGATCGATTCTTTTTTCTTTAGTTTCAGAATCTTATTATCTACACTTTGGAGTTGGAATTTTCAAATTATAAGTAACTAATTTTCACGTTTGTAATATTGGATATTAAACCTCATCTTGAACATAATTGGAGTTATTTAGTTAATACATGTTGGAAATCAATGTGTGGGATGTCCCTGCATGTTAGACTTGATGCATAATATTTTTGGTCAAAATTTAAGTATTTTATATCATAATTGCATGCATGCATATAGTGTGAAACATTATTGTTGCATTGATTATTCATTAAAATTATTATTTTTACCTTTGCGATAGATTGTGCGGAGTGCGCGAGTGCTGCTGAGGAGAAATATTGTTTAGAGTGCTGTTCGGATCAAGGCAGGTTACACCTTTGTTCATATGTTTGTCCCAATTTTTCTACTATGCATGTCTTTTTTCCTTCAAATGATTAGTATGCATGTGTAGAATGTTTTGGTAGATTTTACTTGGTAAATATTTTACAAGTTCGCGTGCTATTTTGTAGATTGCCATGAGTAGAAATATTACTTAGAAATATTTCCACTTGATATCATGGTCATAGGAATCCCTAAATTTTTCTAAGTGCCATATAAATACGGATGGGTACAAAAGAAAATTTCTAAGTACCTGAGCTCTGTTTATGAGCGCAACTTTACTCCCAAAAGTCTTTTTCAAAATAAAACAAAGTTTTCTTCTGGGTGGAATGGTTTTGTCGGGACAACGAGTGGAGATTGGTGGAGGACTGCCGCCCAGGATCAAAGAAGTCTGCCATGTTCCAGATGTCAGAAGCTTCTAGTGCAACCACAATACAATATGGGCTCTGTCTTGGCTAAGTACTTATTGGGAAACCTCGCCTGGGTACCGCCATTGGGAGGAATTTTGGGCACTGGCGGATCCGGAAGGTAGAGGGGCTACTAAGGAAAAGCTTCGTCGTGACCTAGTCCTGGCCTTAATGAAGATGAACAATTTTGGCAAAAAGGCTTGGTTGTGAATTGTGGGTAAAGAGCGCAACCTCTCGAGAGTGTTAACCTGATCGATCAGCCGTGTCCACGGTAAAAGGACAATTTGAGCATCTGAAGGATGGAGCCTCTAAATGATTTCCTCTCTCTTTTCAAAGAAGTTTTTAAAACCCTATGGCGTGTGTAATATCGTTCATAAGTGGGGTTTTTTGGAAACTTGGTGTGTAATATCCAAGTGCTCGGGACTTGGTGTGTCATATCCAAGTGTTAGGTTGATTTGGACACTTGGTGTGTAATATCCATGTGCTCCACTCGGCCAATATTATTTATCAAAATTTTGCAAAGTAGGGTAAAAGATTTTCTCTCTAACTTTGTGAAAATTGGCTTTACACAAATATACCTCAAGCCTCCTCTTATCTGCCTCGCATGTAGATTTAGTCAATTTCCCCCTTCTTGGTGTAATTTGTCATACATTCAAAGTATTGACCAATTCTATTGGCTGCACTCATGTGCAGAATACGAAGGTTGATGAAAGGTGCGCTAGGATCGCGGGTCTACACTCAATGAGCATGTGGCGTTGATGGACTTAATTTATCTTAAGTTTTTCGTCGCTTTTATTTGAGCTAGCCTTGAGCTATGCAAAGTTGTAATAAATTAAACTCTGTATTTATTAGATTCGTGTAATAATGACATTGTGTTTTACATGATATTTCATCGACTGTGAGTGCTAGCTTATGATCCAGGGACTAGCATGTTAATCCCAGAGACTTAGGATCCTACCCGATCCAAGGTCATTACATGTTGCTTACCGGGGGCCAAACCGGGTGATTTCCATTGGTTGAGCAGCTAATTCCACGGAACACCATTGGAAGAGACTAATACGAAACCACACCAACGACCACGAAAATCGACCATATCCTAGGAGATCCACCGGGCACACGATTCCACGCGCCCTCCACCGATGCTTGACGCACTATCAGAGCGAGGATAGGACGAGAAGAACTTCATTCTGACTTTAGGATGTAACCCCACCTCACCATCCCGAAGAAGACAATCAACACAACCTAACAAAAAACAAAAACCCTCCCCCCGACGAGAGGCTGTGGTCCGCCACACCTTCAAGACCCCAAGGCCACCAGAGGTGAAGCGGATCAACGATGTCACCCTAAATGGACTGGCCGCCTTCGCATCGCCTCCTCCTAGAGTCCCGTACGTAACGGTTCACGTTTAATCCAGTTTTTTTGTGGTTACATTGAATAATATGGTAGTTGGTTAGACATGCTTGGGAAATTGCATTTTCTAGAGGCACGACAAGTTGAAATTATCATGCATAGAATTCCAAGAGTACATGGATAGGAAAAACGCAAAATTGAAATGTTATGCGCAATTGATTCATTCTTGTTTGTATATGCACGGCATGTTGCATCACAAGCAGAATGAAACTTTTTCAAAAGACTAGAGTCAATGGATTATTTTATATGGAATGTAACATAAAGGAAAACCCTATTTTTTTCCTTTTAAACTCACACTGAATACCTTCGTTAAATATAAAATTCTTCAATTCTAAGAGGTCGTTACCGAAGTTCGAGATGTGCGAGGACATGAGTAGGCCATTGGACTTGGACTTGGGCTTAGGTATGATGTATTAGATGTCACGCAGCAAATCCAACAGCCGAAATGCATGGGGGGAGAGCCTATTGTCCTCTTTAAGTGGAGCGGACCATTGGCTCCGCATACCCTTGTACAAACCATCGGTATTTATGGGCTTGGTCCATTTAAGTTGCCAACGCGTATTTCTTTCACTGTCACACGATTTGCTTGTGCGTGAATGTGTCAATTCTCGGTTCAAGTGTCTCCGAGTGACTTTCATTTTTTTGCGATTGGATTTCTATATTCGCACGAGCAAATTAGAATAGTTCAGAGGCACTAGTGCGGTGGTTATTGATGATTGTAGGCACCTGTTGACGGTGCTTGGCAAGGCAAGGATACGACATTGCCCGCGAGAAGCTAATGAGGCTGCACATGAGCTTGCTCGCCATGGTTCTTTGGAGAGGGTTAAAGTTTTCTGGTTTTCGAACCCTCCTGTGTTTATCATTCCTGTAATTGTTAAGGACCGTGTGTTGATTGAGTAATAAAGTTGTCAAAATTTCAAAAAAAAAAAGAATAGTTCAAACTTCAAATATAAAAAATGTTCAAATTTTAAAAAAATTAATTATGAAAATCGTTTCAAATTGAAAAATGTTCGAAATAAAAATTATTCAAAATTCAAAAAAAAGATCAAATACGAAGTTCAAACTAAAAAATGTTCATATTAAAAAATTCAAAACTAAAAATGTTCAAACTTAAGAATTGTTCAAATTCAAAATAGTTAAACTCGAAAATTGTTCAGATTAAAAAATGTTCAAAATTAAGAATCGTTCAAATACAATTCAAAAAAGTTCAAATCTAAATAAGTCAAACTTCAAAATTGTTTAGATTTGAAAAGGTTCAAAATTTAAAAAGTTCACAAAAACCGACAAGCAAAACCTAAATTAAAGGGGAAACGAATAAAACCATGGCGCTCGTCGCTGGAAGCGAATAACTAGACGAAGAATCCAACAAAAAATAGAAGGGAGACGAGAAAGAGAAAAGAGAAACTCACTACACCTCAACCAGATCTGACTAAAAGGGAGTGAGCGTAGTTCCGCCCGAAGTTCTTCCTTTTGGTCCGCTCCAAATATGTGTCAATAAAAGGTACCGCATCTCTTTTTTTATTTCCTTTAATTTTGGGTTTTTTTAAAAATAATTATAAATATGTTCAAATCTAAAAAAATGTTTTTTAAAGTTCGAATCTGAGAAAATGTTTAGACTAAAACAATTCAGATTTATAGATATTCAAATACGAAAAATGTGTAAATAAAATTTGTTCAAATTAAAAGGTTCAAAATTAAAAAATGTTCAAATTTTTTGAAGTTCATAAAACCCGAGAAAATCGAAGAAAAATCAGAAGGAAAAAAGCGTTTAGATAAAAAAGAATTGAACGAAAGAAAACAAGAAAATAACTAAAAAGGAATAAAAACGGCTATAATCAAAGGCAGAAGAACCTAGGTAAACGTGATGGAACACGAAGAACGAGTCGGGAACTTAAAGAACACCTGCGCGTAAGCGAAGACTTGCTGGGCCAGGCCCATCCGACAAACGGGTACGCGGAGAACGAGATAAAGTCCGCGTTGAGCGGAGAATAGGGTTCGCCATGCATGGGCCGTTTGATGGAGTTTGGGACGACTGGGAACATGTTAGCCTTTTTTCTGTTCTTTTTTTTTCTAAGTGAACAGAACCCCACCAGAAAAAGCTCACCAGCACTAGTGAACAGCAATCGTCACTGGGTCACTTGAAGAAAAGGCAATACCTGCACAACTTTGCGATAAAATCCAGATGGTCTACTGAGTTTTTTTTCGAAATGGAGATGCTCTACTGAGTGACCTCCTGTTTTTATGAACCGAAGTCGACGCAGAGCATAGACGTTACAAATTCACAACATGGATGATTCAGGCGATGACCACTTGACCAGCCTACAGGCTACAGCCATGCTACTGTCGAAACCAAACACGCGTCTGAAACGCTCGCTCGCCGCTGTTTCTTTGCCTATTAAGCTCCCAACGTTCTAATTGCCTCTCTTTCTTTTCTAGCGCCGGCCGTGTGTAGGCTGATTCAACGTGGCCGACCGTTCGATCTCAACCTCCGGTTACGCGTCAACACCTCCTCACTGGATCCTCCTGTCCTCGCTGCTCAAAATGTTTCTCCTCCTCTCTTTGACCCGGGAAACAAGATTAAGCCAGTTCTTTTGGCAGGACATGAAACCATTTCTCACAATGTTTCATCTAAAATTATGCTACTTACGAGTTTCCACAGAAGTATTGATTATGTTGCTTACCGGCGACCAAACCGGGTGATTTCCATTGGTTGAGCAGCTAATTCCAGGGGACAACATCGCGATCAGTGACGGTGTTTGAGAGCGACGGTTTCAGCAATCTAAAAATGCAGGTAATCCCAGGGCAAGTCTTTCAGTCAGATCTTGCCCAGCCCATTGGCCCAGCAAAAAATAGGATCCTGCCTTGCTACCTCAATCATGCCTCAGCGAGAAATTCACGTAAGACAAAACTGCTCTTGCAGAAATGCAGAGGTTGCCCCCACCACTTGCTCAGATTTAGTGGTTGTGTGGGCTTAACAAATACAGTGAGAGATTTCATCAGATGCTCTGGCTTGCAAATAAGCCCTGCTTGCAACACAGCAAGGTAGGTTTCTAGTTGACTAATCGCCAGATTGGGGGAGATGGTAGGGCTTAGTTGTCAAGCCACTTAGCTGTAACGTGGCACAGCAAAATATGTTAAGGTTGTAGGGGTACTACTATATTACTAGTATCCTTCCAAGTTGGGAACTCCAAAAGCATCTCATGTTGTCATGCTGAAGGTTGCAGGCTTTTAAGTTCCCAACAAAATATATGATGAGAACAATGAGATGTAGTATTGGGGGTAGAGTTGAGAACAATACCACATGGAATTGAGTTTCGTTAGGAGTGTATCTCATTTACAATTGTTCCCAAGATTTCCTATACTGCCTTAGAACATTTACAGTACAGATGCTTAAGAGAGATGTCTAGTAAAATAGATCGGCATCGATCTTGTTAAGTAGGTTGCACGGATGGTTGTTGTATAGTAACATGAATTATGTACTCCCTACCATACTTTACCGAAAAATGAGTTATATCAGGCACCGGTCTCTAAACTGATAATTGTGCAAGAAATAAGCACCTTGCACTTATCTCATTTTCAATTGTTCCCAAGATCGATTTCCTATACTGCCTCAGGGCATTTACAATACATGGGCTTATAAATAGATCGTCGATCCTGCCAACTAGGTTGCACAGATGGTTGTTCTATAGCAACATGAATTTCTTTACCGAGAAATGAGCTGTATCAAGCACCGGTCCTTAAACTGATATACTTGTTAAGCACCTTCTTGTATAGTAACATGAATTATGGACCATTCTTAAACGAAAAAATGAGTTGAATCAGGCACAGTTGTTTAAACTGATATACCTGTGCAAGATATAAAGCACCTTGCACTTTGAGGGAGAAACTGTAAAACAGTCTGAATACGATCGGTTCTGCATGAATAGAGCAACGCCGCCGTTTTAATCTACATACACACACACGTGCCCTATGTTCCTAGTCTGAAATGTATGGTTCCATTATTATTTTTATGTATGAAAAGAGAAGAGCCCTCCTTGTAATTTGGTATTGATTTGTGGACAGGTAATAAATATGATAGTGCTATCCAGGCAAATATACAAGATCGTTTAACGATTCTGGCACATAAACAATTCGGGCAGATATATTTCAATATTAAGAAAGACATATCTTAGCTGAAAGGACATGTAACCAAGAGATCCATGAAGTTAACAACCGAGCATATATTTATTTATTCTTTGTACTTGTATGCAAGCAAACAAGAGGGTACAGATGGAGCTACATCTTGATCCTGTTACAACAAAACTCACAAGGAAACTACAAGCAAAGGGTTCATCAAAGCTGGGACCAACTTGTACTAGTACCCTGAAAAACAGGAACACCCTGCTCTACTACTTCTGAATCGAAGGCTTGCAAAAGTCCACCATCAGTGCTGAAAAAAAAGACGACGCCATTTTCTCCACAGATATCTGAAGCCTTTTTGGTGGTAGGATTGAGAGGACGGCAAAGGTGTGTTTGGGTTTGAAAAACTCAATCCTCTCATTGAAAAAACAGGGTGACAGGGCAAAATCATGAAGTGAAGGGGAGAAATGAAAAATGAGGTTTGTAGAAGTCAAACTCCCCTTGGTAACTAGCCCTAGATAAAGACATGTCTCTTAGTTAACAGTCTAGTCTCTCCCAAGAACATGGAGTGATTAGATCAAACCATGCAAAAAAGGAGGTTGAGAATAGAAGTGTAACTAGGTGTTTAGGCAAAAAAAAGGTGGAAATGGCTATCTTTGAGGGGCACTGTGTTGGGGACTGCAAGCAAACTCTCTTCAGAAGCACCAGCAGGGAAGAACCTAAAACCATTAGCCTAGGCTAATGATGAAAAAAAGGAGGGAAATAGAAACCAAAGATCTAAATTAGACTTGATGATCAGGAGGCAGCAGGTCCTTCACCGGGACAACTTGAAGGCTTGATTTAGCTTCCTGACGATGTCCTTGACAGATAAGGAGAAGTCATCACTGGCCTGCAGATTATCATCAGAATAACACATCAGTAAGAGTGTAAGACCATCTAAATGTTAATTAATTTGTGTTCACATGTACAAGTAATAAATTAAGAAGAGATGAGATGATTGAGAGAGCTGACCGTGGCCATGATGGTGATGTCGAGGGTGGAGGCGGTGAAGGGGAGCACATTGGTGTTCATGATGGCGAGGCCGAGGCTCTCCACCTCGGTCAGGGCGGCGATGAGTGCGCCCTTGCGGTTCTCGCAGTGGATCTTGACGAGCACGGTGCGGTCCGACATCCGTGCCTCGATCTCCGGCAGGCCGGCCTCGGCGCCCTCGAAGTTCTCATCGCAGGACGACCCGTCGTCCTCGTCGGCGGTTAGCTGGGACTTCTTGACCAGCACCGCGGACTCCACCGGCCGCCTCCGGGCCACCTCCTCCATGCCCTTGACCTGCTCCTGCAGCGTCTTGACGTACTTGATGGCGTCGCCCAGCACGGACGCCTTGTCCATCTTCTTGAGGCCCGGCACGATCTTGGACAGCGCGATGAAGCGCTCGCTGAGCTTCTCGCGGCGCTTCCGCTCGGCCAGGATGTGGTCCTGGTTCTGTGCGGCGGGGCGTGTTATCGGCGCCGCCCTGGCGGGCTCGGCGGCGACCATGGCGTCGTAGCTCCGCTTGTGGAACGGTGCCACGGCCGCCGCGGCGTCGACCTCCTGCTTGGGCTTGACGCCGTAGTAGGCGGCGGTGGGGGGCTGAGGCGCCGTCTTGGCGAAGGCGTTGCTGCCGCCGAAGGAGAGGATGGTCGGGGAGGAGGAGTCGGCGGGGGAGCCCTGCTCCGTGATGCACGAGTCCCAGCTGGTGGTGTTCAGCTTGGCCGCCTTGCACGGCCGGTGCTCGTACTGCTGCTCCTGCTGGTGCATCAGCGCAGCAGCCTCCAGCTCACCCTGCCCGAACGCCACGGCGATCTGCTGCTCCGTGTACTGCTCCAGCGACGCGTCCGACTGCCACTGGTGGAAGAAGCTCGGCTCGTCCATCACCTGCGCGCCAAAAAAAGACCACACACGATTAGTCACAAGGTGACTGCTAGTGCAATCATATAACAAAGAGAAGATGATGAGTAAATTACCATATTGGAGAACCACTGAGTCGCCATTCGGAGATATAAATTTGTTCGATCTAAACGCCTCGATCGCTTCCAAGCTAAAGATGGCAAATTGTTTCTTTATGAGTTGGCCTGAATCCTGATCAGAACGCACAGCAGTTAGTAAAAATGCAATGTGTAAGCTCGAGCTGAGGCTGTTGCGACGTCTCTGTGCATGTGTGTTGATTATGAGTGGAGGGAGGGAGGAGGAAGAAGCTGAGGCCAAGAACTAGAGAGACCAACCTTCGGAGAGAGAGAGAGAGAGAGGTCAGCTTGGTCCCTTTCCTTTGCTTCGCACCAATGGAAGACGACGCAAGCCGCACCAGCTTATATAACCTTTGGGATTAGGGGAATGAGACTATTTTAAGGCCTCTTGGTTGGGTGTGAACTACTCCTTGGTTCGAGCCTCTTAGACTGTACGAATGGTGGCTGGCTTGAGTCACCTATCCCGTGTACGTGCCCCTTTTATAAAAAAGATTTCGAGGGGCCATCGTGGTTGTATTTTGCCAGTCTAGCTGGTACTATAGATTATTGCTCTCCCACTTTCTCTCCGCAGCATTTTTATTGGCTCAGAAGGATATATCAATTCGTTGTATTACTTCATGGTGATGTCAAGGAGATCGGCCAGAGGATGTGTGAAATATACACACCGAGGATCCGAAATATTTGGTTCTGCTTTTGTCGTTTCTAGCAGTGTTCGGTTGGTGTTGCGTCGCACGGGCCTGTGGGTTGTACAGGAATAGTTTGAGCCTACTTGAACTTGATTTTGGAGATTGTCCGTATCACCAGCAAATATATTTCTGTCCGTTTTCAGCGGGAGGCAAGCAAGCATTCAAAATTCTCAAATATAACAATAAACACTTACATGGATCCAATCAGTTATATATGTATGTGACATGTGATTTCACAAAAATAAAAAAATGATGTTTGATACGATATGACATACTCCCTTAAGTTTGGTGAAACCCGTCATTTCAGACGGGAATATAGTCAGTACATACTAATGTCTTCAAATGTATTTTGATTGGATAAATGAAAATCATGTGTGTATTCTCTCAAAATTCTTCTACAAGTTACACTTTTTATATACTTCAAAAGAAACCAGTGGTAAAAGGTACATTTTGAACACCTCTAATGTCCAAAACAATAAATTCCAGAGGACAGGCAATATATTGTGAATTAGATATTTTCATCTCAGTAAATTGTTTCTAGAGCTCCCCCCCCCATAATGCACCAAAATTAGAGGAAGATATTGTATTACTTATCTTCGTACTTTGAAAGCATAGTCAATTGAATTTGCAATGTAGACAAGAAACAAAAGCCATTAAATTCGGTTTTGGATTTTCCCATTGTAGGAATAAATTATATCTATAGAAACTTCTTTGTTTGATGGAAATGAAACTGGTTTCACAACTTTACAATATATGCCCTTGTAATACCCAGGCGCACATTTTAATTTCTACAAGCTCTTTAATAGAAGGAAAGGGTCTTCTTTTGGTCTGTCGAGGTTTTCTTGTGTAGTTTTTGTTCATATAAAATTCATTACATGTTAGATTGGCAACCAAACATAATGGGTCTCTAAGCCCAGCCAAAGAATAGAAGAATAATTTTCCACACATAGTGACCAAATTAGGAGATAAAATAAAAACGATTGGAAAAGCTAAAATAATGATTATGGAATTAAAGTGTAATATGAAGTTACATAACATAAGGAAAAAGTGTCAATTTGAAGAAAACATGATTTATGGGCGAAATGTGTATCCTTTTTTTTGAAATATAAATATTTTAAAAGTGAAAGCGATGGGAAAATAGGTATTTAAAATAGCTAATAAAAATAATTTCACTATTTTTCTTGATTTTTATGAATGTTCCTTCATTTATCTAGACCTTTGTTGAATTTTATTTTGTTTTTAATATAGTGTTAATTATCGAAGATTTTCTTTGGCTCCCAAGATCTAGTTATCTCTAAGAAAGATCAAATTTCATGTGTCAAAATTACAAAAAATTATAAAACAAATCTAGATGTAGTCCAGGATATATGCTACCATCTTGCAACATCACAACCATAAGTTCTGGTAATTCCTAGGTACACAAAAAAGGAAATCCAATAATTATTTAGTGCTTAAAACATGCATTGTTCACTCTACTCAGATACATACTTTCTATTTATTTCTTAACTGGAATACAAACTATTTTAATTTGAGACTATTCATATTTGTAGGATATATCATATTTGTAGGATATATCATTGAGTACATCCAGATTATTTTACAAATTTGAAAGCTTTTAATTGAACATGATTTCCAGTTAAAAAAAAATAGAAGGATCACTTGAGCTCGGGAGCCAGAAATGCATACTAGTCAATTATTCCACCTATTTTGAACTTCTTAGTTTAAAACAATTCATGGAACTTATCTTATTTATTTGGATATTTGAGATTTCCTTCTTTTATCCTATGTTTCCATATTCGTTTAGCTATGCTGAGTAGTTTCTGTTTGTCCGACTAGTAGTTGTAAATTGTTTGACTATGATGTTTTCCAATAGTATTGTGAGTTGTTATATGTGTTATTCTTTCATAAGATTCATTAGTAGTCATTGTTTTATTTCTTACTACCACTAGGATTTTTTTTGGCTTTCGATATTTTTTCCATTGAGGAGTTAGGTATTAGAATTAGTGCCTAATTTTATAATCTAATTTTCTTTCTGATACTCCGACAATAATTTTAGTTTCCATTATTTCCTAAAATAATAGGGTTTTTAGTTTCCTAATTGAATTTGTCAACAAATCACCATGTTTGCAAAATCGCCATCTCCTTATTTGGCATACCACTTTTACCGCAGCTAACGAGAAATACTTCCGGTATTGAAAGTTAATAGTCTTGTCTGCTAGTTGAGTTTGGAGATAAAACTGAGCACACCGAATAGTTGGAGGAACAAAACTAGAGATAAAAAATTTATAGTTTTACTAAAATTGGGCATTATACGTTATATACCATTAGTGTGTTGAAGTGACTTGATGTCTACGCACGCTTCTATTCCTGTAGACAGTGTTGGGCCTCCAAGAGCAGAGGTTTGTAGAACAGCAACAAGTTTCCCTAAGTGAATCAACCAAGGTTTATCGAACTCAGGGAGGTAGAGGTCAAAGATATCCCTTTCAAGCAACCCTGCAATTACGATACAAGAAGTCTCTTGTATCCCCAACACATCTAATACACTTGTCAGATGTATAGGTGCACTAGTTCGGCGAAGAGATAGTGAAATACAAGTAATATGAATGATTGTAAGTAGTAATTGCAATCTGAAATAAAAATGGCAGCAAGCAAACATGTAGCAGAACTTGTTGGAAACGGTGTTTCAATGCTTAGAAATAAGGCCTAGGGATCATACTTTCACTAGTGGACACTCTCAACATTGATCACATAACTGAATAAATAAATGCTACTTTCTACACTCTCTTGTTGGATAACAAACACCATTCATTGTGTAGGGCTACAAAAGCACACCTCAAGCTGTAGTAAACAAGCTTCACAACATCCGGAGTTCATATTAAAGTAACCTCTAGAGTGCATAATAGACCGTTGCAATTTAGACCGAGTACTAACATAACATACACACTGTCAACAATAGCTATGAAAGGGGGAATAGATCGCATCAATACTATCATAATAATAGTTAACTTCATAATCTACAAGAGATTACAATCATAACCTACGCCAAGTACTACATGATGCACATACTGTCAACATTACATCATGGAGGAGGAATAGACTACTTTAATAAAATCACTAGAGTAGCACATAGATTAATAGTGATACAAAGCTCATGATCACATAAAGATCACATGGGAGAGAGAGATGAACCACATAGCTACCGGTAGAGCCCTCAGCCTCGGGGGAGAACTACTCCCTCCTCATCATAGGAGACAGCAACGGCGATGAAGATGGCGGTGGTGTCGATGGAGATGACTCCGGGGGCAATTCCCCATCCCGGCGGCGTGCCGGAACAGAGATTTCTGTCCCCCGAATTGGAGTTTCGCAATGGCGGCGGCGTCCCTGGAGTCTTTCTGGAGTTTCGTCAATTGGTGTCGAGTTTTTAGGTAACGAGGGCTTATATAGGCGAAGAGGCGGAGTCGGAAGAGTCCCGAGGGGCCCACCCCATAGGGTGGGGCGACCACCCCTCTGGCCGCGCCGGCCTATGGTGTGGAGGCCCTGGACCTCTCCCTGGCTTGCCCTTCTGGCTCCGTGAGTCTTCCGGCGAAATAGAATTTATGTGATTTTTCTGGATTTTTCCGAGCAATAAACAGACATAATAAACAGAAACTGGCACTGTGGCATCTTGTTAATAGGTTAGTCCAATAAATGCCATAATATGATATAAAGTGCATATAAATCATGTGAGTATTGTCATAAAACTAGCATGGAACATAAGAAATTATAGATACATTTGAGACGTATCAAGCATCCCCAAGCTTAGTTCCTACTCGCCCTCGAGTAGGTAAACGATAACAAGGATAATTTCTGAAGTGACATGCTACTTACATAATCTTGATCATACTATTGTAAAGCATATGAGATGAATGATATGATTCAAAGCAATGGTAAAGATAATGACTAAACAACTGAATCATATAGCAAAGACTTTTCATGAATAGTACTTTCAAAACAAGCATCAATAAGACTTGCATAGGAGTTAACTCATGAAGCAATAGATTCTTAGTAGAAGGTTTTGAAGCAACATAAAGGAAGATATAAGTTTCAGCAGTTGCTTTCAACTTCAACACGTATATCTCATGGATAATTGTCAACACAAAGTAATATGATGAATGCAAATAAGCAAGTATGTAGGAATCAATGCACACAGTTGACACAAGTGTTTGCTTCTAAGATAGAAAGAAGTAGGTAAACTGACTCAACATAAAGTAAAAGAAAGGCCCTTCGCAGAGGGAAGCATGGATTGCTATATTTGTGCTAGAGCTTTTATTTTGAAAACATAGAAACAATTTTGTCAACGGTAGTAATAATTCATATGTGTTATGCATAAGACATCCTATAAGTTGCAAGCCTCATGAATAGTATACCAATAGTGCCTGCACCTTGTCCTAATTAGCTTGGATTTACATGGATTATCATTGCATAGCATATGTTTCAACCAAGTGTCACAAAGGGGTACCTCTATGCCGCCTGTACAAAGGTCTAAGGAGAAAGTTCGCATTGGATTTCTCGCTTTTGATTATTCTCAACTTAGACATCCATACCGAGACAACATAGAAAACAGATAATGGACTCCTCTTTAATACATAAGCATTCAACAACAGATAATATTCTCATAAGAGATTGAGGATTGATGTCCAAAGTGAAACTTCCACCATGGTTCATGGCTTTAGTTAGCGGCCCAATGTTCTTTTCTAACAATATGCATACTCAAACCATTTGATCATGATAAATCACCCTTACTTCAGACAAGACGAACATGCATAGCAACTCACATGATATTCAACAAAGGTGAAATAGTTGATGGCGTCCCTAGAAACATGGTTACAGCTCAACAAGCAACTTATAAGAAATAAGATACATAAGCTACATATTCTTTACCACAATAGTTTTTAAGCTACTTTCCCATGAGCTATATATTGCAAATACAAGGAATGAAATTTTAAAGGTAGCACTCAAGCAATTTACTTTGGAATGGCAGAGAAATACCACATAGTAGGTAGGTATGGTGGGCACAAATGGCATAGGTTTTGGCTCCAGGTTTTGGATGCACGAGAAGTATTCCCTCTCAGTACAAGGCTTTGGCTAGCAAGGTTGTTTGAAGCAAACACAAGTATGAATCGGTACAACAAAACTTACATAAGAACATATTGCAAGCATTATAAGACTCTACACCGTCTTCCTTGTTGTTCAAACACTTTACCAGAAAATATCTAGACTTTAGAGAGACCAATCATGCAAACCAAATTTCAACAAGATCTATGGTAGTTCTCCATTAATAGGTTCAAAGTACATGATGCAAGAGCTTAAACATGATCTATTTGAGCAAAACAATTGCCAAGTATCAAATTATTTGAGACCATATACCAATTACCACATGAAGCATTTTCTGTTTCCAACCAAATAACAATAAATGCAGCAGTTTCAACCTTCGCCATGAACATTAAAAGTAAAGCTAAGAACACCAGTGTTCACATGAACGAGCGGAGCGTGTCTCTCTCCCAAACAAAGAATGCCAGGATCCGATTTTATTCAAACAAAAACAAGAATAAAAAGATACAGATGCTCCAAGTAAAGCATATAAGATGTGATGGAATAAAAATATAGTTTCACTAGAGGTGACCTGATAAGTTGTCGATGAAGAAGGGGATGCCTTGGGCATCCCCAAGCTTAGATGCTTGAGTCTTCTTGAAATATGCAGGGATAAACCACGGGGGCATCCCCAAGCTTAGACTTTTCACTCTTCTTGATCATATTATATCATCCTCCTCTCTTGACCCTTGAAAACTTCCTTCACACCAAACTTCTCATAGACTTCATTAGAGGGTTAGTGCATAATCAAAAACTCACATATTCAGAGGTGACATAATCATTCTTAACACTTCTGGACATTGCACAAAGCTACTAAAAGCTAATGGAACAAAGAAATCCATCAAACATAGCAAAACAGGCAATGCGAAATAAAAGGCAGAATCTGTCGAAACAGAACAGTCCGTAAAGATGAATTTTTCTGGGGCACTTAACTTGCTAAGATGAAAAAGCTCAAATTGAATGAAAGTTGCGTACATATCTGAGGATCACTCACGTAAATTGGCAGATTACCTACAGAGAATTCTACTCAAATTCGTGACAGCAAGAAATCTGTTTCTGCGCAGAAATCCAAATCTAGTATCAACCTTATTATCAAAGACTTTACTTGGCACAACAATGCAATAAAATAAAGATAAGGAGAGGTTGCTACAGTAGTAACAACTTCCAAGACACAACAAAACAGTAGCAAAATAAAAACATGGGTTATCTCCCAAGAAGTGCTTTCTTTATAGCCATTAAGATGGGCTCAGTAATTTTAATGATGCTCACATAAGGATGAGAGTTGAAGCAAAGAGAGCATCAAAAAGAAAGTATGAAACAAATTTAAGCCTAACCCACTTCCTATGAAAAGGAATCTTGTAAATAAATAAGTCATGTAAGCATAACGCAACAAGCATAGAAAGGCAACACAAGCGCAACTTCAAGATTCTCAACATAAAGAGGGGAAACTTAATATTATTAAGATGCATATAACCATGTTTCCCTCTCTCATAATAACTTTCAGTAGTATCATGAACAAATTCAACAATATAACCATCACTTAAAACATTCTTATCATGGTTCATATGCATAAAAGTATCATTAATTTTGGCATAAGAAGAATTATTCTCATTAATAGTAATTGGAACAGGATCATTATCAAGAATTTGAACATGGTAAACAAGTTGCATACTAAGGGAATTGTTTTTGGCATTCCCATCATAACTATGACAAGTTTCATAAGGGTAATTATAACCTATGTCATAGCATTCTTTATAATAATTGTCAAAGATTGGAGGCATAGTGTCATCATAAGAAATAGAATAGTTATCTTCCATAGTATGTTCATCTGTAACCTTACCATCATTGTTACTAGAAGGAGATGTATCAAACATATAATCATCAGTAGCAAAAGGATTTTCAAACACCTCATCCCCAAGCTTAGAGCTTTCTATATCATTATGGGAAGAAGCATGGATAATACTAATACTATGGCAATTATTAACATCATCATTTTCAGAATTAGTTTCCCAAAGATTTTCAATATCAAAAGTAGTGTGCTCTTTCAAATCATGATCACTAATGTAGGTAAAGGGCATAGGAAGATCATTGTACTCAGATTCATTATCATAATAATCATTAGGAGCAACATACTTACGGTTACCTATCGTTATCTCATACACGCAGGGATATGTTGTTACCTCTTTCTTTTTATTTCCCGTCTTCTTCTTCTTCGTTCCCTTCTTCTTCTTCTTCTTTTCCTTCTCCTCGTTCCCTTCTTTAGGAGGAAGAGGCTTGAAGGGAGGCTTCTCCACATAACCTGATTTATTTCCAGAAACAATAGAAGAAACTTGGGAAGATTCCTCCTTTTCATTAATAAGTTTAAAACACACAGCGGTCCTATCATATTTTGGCAAAGTGTCATCTTCTAAAATATTTTGTATGTAAGTATTTGTATGGCAATTATCAATGCAATAAGAAAGACACCCATGCAGGACACTATTAATATCAAGGTCACTCATATCTAACAGAGAAATTTTTCTTGATAACTCTTCACACCCCAAAAATAAAGTAAGTTTATCATGCTAATTAAGAAGGATTTCATCATCACAATACAAATTTGCAGCACTCATGGGGTTCGAATTATCATTGGAGGAGCATTGAAAATTAAAATGACCCACTCTATGGCAAAGTTCACAAATAAAAGGATAGAGTGCACAAACTTTTTCACCAAGATCATCTAGAGCCCTAAACCACTTTCTAGTTTTTTCATTCCTATGTTGGATACAATATTCATCTTCGATTTGATTAATTCCACAAGGTCTATGCATTCCACAAAAATTAACATGCTTATAAGAAATAGTATTTTCAGAAGTTTGGGCATGTTTATTGCAATCATTAATAACAGTTTCATCTTTCATACAAGCGTCTTTAAAAGGTTCATGATACTTATCAAAATTCTTCCTAGGCAATTCAAAATGAGAGGCAAAAGCTTTATAAAGATTTGCAACAACTTGAGAGTCAAGACCATAAGTAGCACTCATATTTCGAAATTTATCAGTATCCATAAAAGTTTCAATGCATTCATAATCATAATTTATACCTGATTCTTTACCTTTGTCGTTCTCCCAATCTTCAGTATTCTCCTGAATTCTTTCAAGAAGATCCCACCTAGCTTCAACCTCCTTGCTTGTGAAAGATCCCTCCAAACAGGCATCTAGATAGTCCTTGTGGTGTCCTGAAAGCCTTGCATAAAAATTATTAATAATAACATTACGGGGGAGCTCATGAATGGGACATTTGAGCATTAGTGACTTCAATCTCCCCCATGCTTGGAAAATACTCTCTCCATCACGAGGATAAAAGTTATAAATGTAATTCCTATCAATATGCACTTCATGAGGAGGATAAAATTTAGAATAAAAGGAGGTACAATTTCCTCCCAACCAAGAGAATGCCCATCCTTCAGCAGTTTATACCAATGCGCCGCTTTACTAGACAGCGACATAGAGAATAGTTTCTTCCTCACTTCATCCATAGAGATACCTGCACACTTCAATAACGCGCATAATTCATGCAAAAACAGTAAATGATCTCCAGGATGGACAGTTCCATCCCCTTTATAGCGGTTATCCATAACACGTTCAATAATTTTCATGGGTATCTTGAAAGGAATACTTTCAGTAGGTGGATTTAAAATATCACAAGCATATTAGAGTTATCGCATATGGGAGATAAAGTATTATCAGAGCAAATTTTCTCCTCTAAAGATGGGAAGCTAAAAAGATCATAAAAACTAGCTTCCCCAAGCTTAGACTTCTCCATAGCATTAGCAGTAATTGCGTTCATACTAATAACATTGCTACTAGCATGCAAATAAGGTTCCATAGGTTTTTTAATTTTTGCATCACACAATTCATGTCTTATTTCAGGAAATACATTAAAAAGCTCACTATTATTTTCCATTATGCCTAACTAGTGAAAAATAAAAATAAGAAACAAAAAGATGCAATTGCAGGATCTAAAGGAAATAGCTTCGAGCACTCACACACCGGTAACAGTGCTAGGAAATAGCTTAGTAGTCGGAGGATGTGAATACCTTTTACCTTACCTCCCTGGCAACGGCGCCAGAAAATAGCTTGATGTCTACGCACGCTTCTATTCCTGTAGACAGTGTTGGGCCTCCAAGAGCAGATGTTTGTAGAACAAAGACAAGTTTCCCTTAAGTGAATCACCCAAGGTTTATCGAACTCAGGGAGGTAGAGGTCAAAGATATCCCTCTCAAGCAACCCTGCAATTACGATACAAGAAGTCTCTTGTGTCCCCAACACACCTAATACACTTGTCAAATGTATATGTGCACTAGTTCGGCGAAGAGATAGTGAAATACAAGTAATATGGATGATTGTAAGTAGTAATTGCAATCTGAAATCAAAATGGCAGCAAGCAAACATGTATCAGAACTTGTTGAAAACGGTGTTTCAATGCTTAGAAACAAGGCCTAGGGATCATACTTTCACTAGTGGACACTCTCAACATTGATCACATAACTGAATAAATAAATGCTACTTTCTACACTCTCTTGTTGGATAACAAACACCATTCATTGTGTAGGGCTACAAAAGCACACCTCAAGCCGGAGTAAACAAGCTCCACAACATCCGGAGTTCATATTAAAGTAACCTCTAGAGTGCATAATAGACCGTTGCAATTTAGACCGAGTACTAACATAGCATACACATTGTCAACAATAGCTATGAAAGGGGGAATAGATCGCATCGATACTATCATAGTAATAGTTAACTTCATAATCTACAAGAGATTACAATCATAACCTATGCCAAGTACTACATGATGCACACACTGTCAACATTACATCATGGAGGAGGAATAGACTACTTTAATAATATCACTAGAGTAGCACATAGATTAATAGTGATACAAAGCTCATGATCACATAAAGATCACATGGGAGAGAGAGATGAACCACATAGCTAACGGTAGAGCCCTCAGCCTCGGGGGAGAACTACTCCCTCCTCATCATAGGAGACAGCAACGGCGATGAAGATGGCGGTGATGTCGATGGAGATGACTCCGGGGGCAATTCCCCGTCCCGGCGGCGTGCCGGAACAGAGACTTCTGTCCCCCGAATTGGAGTTTCGCGATGGCGGCGGCGCCCCTGGAGTCTTTCTGGAGTTTCGTCAATTGGTGTCGAGTTTTTAGGTCACGAGGGCTTATATAGGCGAAGAGGCGGAGTCGGAAGAGTCCCGAGGGGCCCACCCCATAGGGTGGGGCGGCCACCCCTCTGGTCGCGCCGGCCTATGGTGTGGAGGCCCTGGGCCTCCCCCTGGCTTGCCCTTCTGGCTCCGTGAGTCTTCCGGCGAAATAGAATTTATGTGATTTTTCTGGATTTTTCCGAGCACTTTGGTTTTTTGGCCTTTTCTGCAATAAACAGACATAATAAACAGAAACTGACACTGTGGCATCTTGTTAATAGGTTAGTACAATAAATGTCATAATTGATATAAAATACATATAAATCATGTGAGTATTGTTATAAAACTAGCATGGAACATAAGAAATTATAGATACGTTTGAGACGTATCATGACTATTGTGGGGTGAGTTGCATAGTATTCGCCCAGCTCGGAGGACCACTTGTTGTAGTGCGATGGAAAATCTTTGGATATTTTTATTTCTTATCAATGGCACATTCGATCTTGGTCTATGCCTTTTAAGAATAGCCGGTTTCAAGGTTAGATAAAGAAAGAGGGTTGTGATAAACTTGGCGAGCCAACGTAAAAACTAGCTATTCCTATTGATATGAATTCCCATAGAAGTCATGACACATTGACCAAATATAATTTTGAGCCGGCCTCCTCGCTCTATGTTTGAGTACCAACACTAGTTTTGATATATTTGCGGTTTCAACCGATTAAATTTTGTTTTTGCTACTCAGCGTTCAGCACCCAGCCGAAAGTGGAGACGCCCGTCACTAAACCTGGGAACAAACAAATCAACTAACGAGCAACAAAATAATATGTGCAAGTGCAACCTGTTGCCCACCAGAAAGATTTGTTGGTGGATTTTGATGATGCCTTGGGCCCAACTCACATGGGGACAAGCAAGTGTATATTGAGGCCGACCAATAGGATTAGTTAACAGCTTAATATAATGAAAAATCAATTTTCAATGGGCAAAGCAAGCTGGATTTATAAAACGATCTAATCAAGGGATTTGTTCAAGATTTTCTCAGTGTTATTTGAATCTTTTTCGAACATGGACTCCCAACCGTTGATGTGAGAGAAGGGGTTGAGAAATTTTAAAGAGGGCCACTGAATATTGCGTGATCTGGCTCCGAACTTTTAGCAAGAGTTAACGCCCCAAGTTACTTCAACCATGGGGAGAGAGAATAATGAACACATGTTGTGCCAAGTTGGAGATCTAAACATGTGATTTGCACCGTTGGCCGTGCTAAGTAAAGTCTTAACAATTCGTGCGTGTGCATAATCATATGGTTAACCAAATACATCATTTAAATAGAATGCTACGTTACCCTGCATATCCATGCGTCCATGTGTAGCATAATTGTAGTAACTACATCTAATACAGAGGAAAATTAGCAAACATCCTCCCAAGTCGACCCTCTCGAGTCGCTCCCTTCCGGGCGGCTCTGGAGACGCTCTCCCACCTCAAACCCCCTACTGCATCCACCCCTGCCCCACTATCCGCCACCGGTACCCTTGCAGGCAGCGGAGAGCCGCCATCCCACCTCAAACCCCCTACTGCCCCCACCCACGCCCCATTGGACGCCACCGCTACCCTTGCCGGCAGCGGTAGCGGCACCCTCCGCATCAAAGACGGCGGCTGGGATGGCGAGGTGCGACCTGCTGGGATTCCTCGTGAGTTGGGGGAACTCCGATGGGAACACATGGCGGCATGGCTTTACGTCCGGGGCCTGAGGCCCTACGTTGGTGTGGCGGTGACGACGAGGCGGTCCGCCCCTAGCGAGTCTTCAATGAGCATGGTGGCGTACAAGATCATCGTGCCGAGATCTAGGCTAAAGCCGATCTGGCCAGATTGGTTCAGCCACGGCCGAGGCGACGTGGCCTGGCGGCTCCTCGGATCGCTGACATTGCAACCTTGCGCCTGGATTGCCTCTTTCCTCTCAGGCCAATCCGGAATGGAGGCGACGAGCGACGTAGGGGCCTGCCAATCTCGCGAATAATGGTAGCGGTCCTAGGGTTTCTCCTCCTATCAAGATGAAGACTTACCGGTTGCCTGACCTCATTGATCTGGCGTGTCCCAAAAGGCACCACCGGAGTACTCCACTAGAGACTGCTGGATTAGGCGGGATTCGGTCGTGCCCACCCGAGTTTTCTCTCTCACCGTTTGGTTTCAGAGGGAGCTCTTCGAAGCTCAGCTGGCTGTTAATATCATGGGGTACATTCTCGTTCTATAGTTCTGGTGGAGAATGTTATGAAAGCCGAGATCTGAGGACTAGCGATGGTGGTTCGACTCCGGTGGCGATGAGGAATTGGCTTGGTGATTCGTAACTTGGAGCATCGATATGCTAGTGGGGGCGACCACACAAGAGAAGTTCATAGTATTACCTTTCAGGGTGAAAATTCAATGTCTGGGCTTAATTGGTTGTGCCTGGCAATATCCTCGTTGAAAGCGTTGATTTGAGAGTGAGAACATTGTCAGTTTTATGTAATTGGTTCTGCTGCTTCAAGGAATGATCACTGTAGCGGATTTTTTTATATGTAATTCTTTTTTTTAGCTGTGTGCATTCGTAATGCCGCTAGTACAATACATTTTTACGGAGGCTAGGTGTAATTGGTATCTCCAACATATTGATATATGATCTTTGTAAAAAAAATACAGAGGAAAATACCTCAATACATTTACATCCCAGAAGCACTGAAAATATCTGCTTGGTAGGTGGCAAATACAGTACAATACACCGGATCTCACCTCAACTTGCAAATTGGTTCTTTTGATCTGTTACCGGGTGCACAGGAACACTACAGCATGCAATCTCTCTTAGGATCAAAACACCCATACTCTGAACGTTAGCACCCATGAAGTCAATTCCCATACCTCTCCTAGCAATGCATCTATCTGCAAGACCTGCAGATCCAACCAACTACTTCAATTTTATTGTTCCAAAGATAAAAACCGTACGACAAGGGGGCACATATAAAAAACACATTATTGCATATATGAGGCTTATCTTCATTTGAGGCCACCTCATGGCCTGTGATAGATGCAACCTTAAGGTTTGGGCTCTGGTACCGGCTTGTTTGTACATGGGGGCACATGCCTGCATGACAAAGAGGGTAATTAGGGATCCCTCTATTAAACAAGTCACCTAAACTGCCTGGCATTGGTCATGTCCACGCTGGAGGTGACGAGGACCAGAAGAAAAACTGTTTGATCATGTGTTGTACGTTGAGGTTCGAGTGATTTGATCATCAAGCTGGGAAATATAATTCACTGGCGGCCTGACTGGATCTGGCCACATGAGCTAGCTTAGACAGGCCTTCAACTTGCTTCTTGATCTCTGCAGTAATTTTCTCCATTTTTTTTTCCAGGATCAGCATCAGCATGGGCATCTTAGGCTATAATGTCTCATGAACAGGGTATCACAGTAACTTATTCGATCACCCTGTGGATATGATATGATATACGGAGTATGTATTTTATTTGGTTATGGGAGGAAGGTTCATGGGCGATGCCAGTACTACTCCACCAAAGTGATCGAAGGGGGGATCATGGGAAAGTTGCGCGCACGGTTAAGTCAAAAGGGACTGGTATGGACTGGCAGATTTTGATTCCCTTACAGCTATATTTGCCTATTGTTTAAGACTAATGGATAAAATAAGTATCCTCAAAAGTATAAAATTTGGAGCAGATAATTCAGAAACCACGTAGAGTTTGGGTCTTCAAGGAATTCAGGAAGCCGTGTGGACAATCATATGCCGTTCTTCTGCATGTTTTCACATTTTTAGATAAGGGAATATATTAATATCAAAAGATACCAATTACACCTAGCCTCTACAACAACGTCCCACCCTAGTAGCAGTACAGATGCACACAGTCGAAAAAGAGTAAAGAAAACTAACAAATAAAAGTCCTGCTACAGCCTTCTAGACCTAGCAACAGCAATACAACCACCACCGTGACAACACCTAAAGTACAACCAAGAAGGGAACAGTGCACCAGCGCCATCGTCGCCCGACCAAAGGTCTTAGGTTTTCACCCTGAAGATAGTCCCCACTCTCAAAACAATGCCTCCAACAAGATCATTGCTAGGCATAACCAGTTAAGGTCAGACCTTGGGTTTTCACCCTGAGAGGTAAGACTCTGAACTGCCCCTGTGCTGCCACCCCCACATGCATACCACAGCCGCAGAGCCCGAAACGCCAAGCAGATCCCTCAGCATCACGTTGACTCGAACCTCCTTTAACCAGGCCACCAATCCGGCCTTCATGATATTCCTTCTTTTGACTTCACCATGGACCGAAAAGTCACCTGATGTCAACACAGAATAAAGCTTCGAGCCGCTCCCTCCGGAACCAAACGGTCGGAATAAAAACATGGGTTCGCGCGACCGAATACCACCCGATCCAACAAACTCCAGGAAAAAGATGCACTATTCCATTCGCTAGCGGAGCTTTCCGAAACTCATCTCTCCAGCCAGATCAAAGCAAACAGACATCCGGAAGATCTTCATCCTCGCATGCGAGAAACCCGAAGACCGCCACCAAAAACAAAGCAAGATCAGCAGCCCCCACGCCGCTAATCCCTCCTGCCGGATCACCAGGGAAGAGGACAGCAGCGCGGATCATGCGTACCACCGCCAAACCGTTACCGGGGGCAGAGGCCGCCACCGCTCCACCGAATCCTCCATGGCTACCGACGAAAAGCCTCAGGTCCAGGCCAAGTAGTCGTGCCGCCCGGCTTCCTCCACCGGCGCTTCATCACCTCCCATGGAATGTTGCCGCGGAAACTCTCTTCTCCCCCTCGTTGATTCAATGGAGGGGGTACCGCCACCACCGCCAGAGCCGGGTCGGGGCCGAGCTTTGCGTCCTTATTTCACATGAACCTCATCATGTTTCTTTGTAGACACAATCAATTAAGGCAAGACCTTTGGTTTTCATCCTGAAAGATAAAACATTTTACTTCTCATGTGTTGCCGTCCCGCTTTCCGGTGCCCGCTGCGATGAGACAGAAATCACCAAGCGAAGTCCTCTTCGCCTAGAAGGCTCGGTCTACCATTACTAGGCCTTAGACCTCAGCCGCCATCACATTCTCCAAACTGTCTTCACCATGGAAATGTAAACAATAACATATCCATAATGTCAACAAGTAATGAAGCTTCGTGTCATGCCCTCCTGAAGCCGCAAGGGCTGAAATAAGGAGGCACATGACCAAATCTCATCTAATCTAGCAATCTACACGCGTTAAACGCCCAATGAATATTTCCGGAGGATCCTTGTGAAACTCATCAACGACTCGATCAATGAGATCATGTGTCAAGCAGAAACACCATCTTCACACGGCCACCAAAGATGCCTAGAAAGTACAGGGCTGCTGCCCCAATGTCCATCTCCGCCAGAAGAGCCATGCCGTCCACAGACACCGCGAAGTTCTAGTCGGAGATCCCACCATGCGAGAAGGAGGAGGCCCCTGCTGCCACCTGTCACATGAGGGGAAGAGAGCCCGCCACCGCTGCCAGCCGCACAGCCTTTGATCGGCGCTTCTTTCGGCGGTGACGATGGGAGCGTAGGCCGTGGGAACGTTGGTGGCGGTGGCTCTATGGTTTCTCCTAGACTGGAAACGTCTATATGTAGACCCTAAATATCTATCCGTAGACTCTAAAGTGTCTCCCGTGTCATGGACTTCAAATGGGGGGGGGGGGGGGGGGGAAACTGCACATGCATTGTTCTTCATCGCATATTCATCTCCCTGTCATGCCCAGGAATATATTATTAAAATGTAGCACTTCCTCCAATAAAGAATGCTGTTATTTTGGTTCGGTTGTGGTGCTGCCACCTCCACGCTTACGATCGAGTCCCCATCCCCATCAGCCATGCGAAGCTGAAAATGGCGGCCGAATTCCTCCGCGCGCGCGCAAATGATGATGTGATAGCATGCTGGTACGACCAAAAGGTCCGGATCATCTAGAAGGCTGGCTAATTAAGCTCCCATGGATCACTCCCAAATTTCCACACAGTCAGTGGTGAGTGTCCCTTTCGTCTGGTTTCTTTCTCCTGACAGATCGATGTCCAAGTTGAGTTATACCGGATTGGCGATCGATCGTCACGCGCGTCGAGTCTAGCTAGGTAGTAGCGGCAGCACGACGACTGAGTATCCCCGATCGACCCTGCCGACATAAGCCGAAAGCCGATGGGAAAACAACCGATGCCGGCGGGAGTGCCCGTGGCCACACGATCAGCGAGAATGTTGGAGGCATGGGCATGGCTCAATCGCCTTTAGCCATCACCAACCCGAGCTCGAGGAGGAGGACGACGACGACGACTGAGTCCTACCGTACGTGCCGACCTGGGAAAGCGCTGGCTGGTTATTAGTTGGACTTGCTGGACCGCGCGCGCACCGGCGTCCGGTCGCGCGGCCGTTCCCCCGATCGCGGCCGCGCGCGGAAGAAATATCTCACTGTATGTCTCGCGTGTACACGGGGCGCCCGTCGGCTGCTCCACCGGTGCGGCCGTCCCGCGGCCTTGACCAACGCGGCAGCGCGAGCTGACTGACGCGGGATGGGGGCGTCGTGTTGCACGTTTTGGGTTTTTGCGGCTTCTAATTCTTCTTCTTCTTCTCCTCGGCGAATCGGCGGCGACGATTCAGACGTGCCGCGTCTCGCGCGCGGGCTAGCTCGCTCCCGGATTCTTGGGCCTACTCCTCGCCGTGTCACCTCTACAGGCGAGCGCTACCAGCTGGTACGCGGTCGCCATCCCTGATTTTGGACCTGGTCATGGTGGTGGCTACCGATCAAAAGCTAACTTTACAGAGAGTGATTGTACTGCGTCCCATGACTAGCTCTCTCTCGCCATCCCGGCTCTGACTTTGGCGGCTCCTTAACTTCACAAAATGCTTTAGAAAGGATATTTCGTTTTCAAAACTGTTAGAGTATATCTTGTACTCCAATTCTATCTCTACTAGGCTTCTTGTCCTCCAAGTCTCTAGTACTATATAAACAGTCCAAGAGGCTCAATGTAATTACCAATTACCGCATATCAATACAATTATATTCCGCAGTCTATCATGGTATCAGAGCGGTTCTTTCAGCGACCTAGGGTTTAGCCACCCACCGCTTCCGCCGCCCCCGGGGAGATCGATCTCCGTGATCTCCGCCGGGGGCATCAGATCTCGTAGCTAGTTTTTCTTTAGATTAGTTTCGTAGTTTAGCAAATTTTGTTTTAGATCTATTTCTTTCTCTATTTTTCTTTAGCCACCAAATAGCCTGCTCGTCATGTTATCATCACGCGCCATGCCTTCATGCGCCGTCGCCGACTTGTTCGACCGCACGCCGCCACCATGTCGGATCATCTTCGCCAACACCAACCGGGACACCCGTCCCAACTATGCGCCTCGCCATCAACAAAGGGCCGCATCATCGTCGCTGGTCATCATCGCCAACCACCATCTACACCAACCACTGTGCCGCACGTACTGCATCGTCGCCGTCATCACCAATCAAGGTCTTCGTCAACGCCAACGGGTTCTGCGTCGCCGCGCTCCTGCATGTAGATGAATAAAACGGGTTCGATACCCGACATCTACTATCGCTACACTTCAATCGCCATCGACAACCACCTCATCATCTTCGTCCACAATGACCATACGGCCAGAGTTGCAGTCTAATTTTTTGTTTGCACCGCATGTGCTCAATTTTCTTCTTGCAACCACTTCGTCTACTCCGGCGCATACGGCGCGCAACCGACCGTACACGGAGGCCTTCTCTGCTACTCCATCCAACTCTGGCGCGCATGGCTCATGGTGGTCCCTGTCTTCACACGCCCGGTACCGGCAACACCGGTGCGTGCCTTCGTCCCCGGCGCGCTCCCGAGCCCGGCAAGTTCGGCGCAGCGTGTCGCCTACCTCAACTACCACAAATCCAGCTACGTCTACCTCGAGTTGACTACCGCTGCAGCCGCCTTTTATTTTATCACTATGGCGACTTCCCCCGGGCTCAAGACGACACCGACCACATCAACATCAACATCAACAACTTCATCAACGGCGATTAAATCACACACGACTCCATCGACCGCGACTACAACGCCCTGGCTACCGGCTACATCGACATCGGCATCAAGGGCTATCATCCACCGGCCCCCTCTCCAGTCGGCGCCTTCGGCTTATGCTCCAGTCGGACCGTCCGTGACGCTCTTGCTGTATTCGCGTCACTACCGATCCGACTGCGGGGGGGTGTTAGAGTATATCACGTCTAGGCTATATTAGGCAGTTTAAGATTGTACTCCAATTCTATCTCTACTAGGCTTCTTGTCCTCCAAGTCTCTAGTACTATATAAACAGCCCAAGAGGCTCAATGTAATTACCAATTACCGCATATCAATACAATTATATTCCGCAGTCTATCAAAAACAGCAAGCTTCAATTGCCAAGAACGCGCAGACAGTGTTTTAAGAAGAATGAAGGTTGTTGCTCTGGAAAATGTTTCATAACACAGTCTTTACCGAAAATTGCAAACGGAGTCCGAGCTACATGTATCCCTTTATTTTTAAAAAATTAGAATTCATAGTTCTAAGTTTAAAAAAATTCTGAAAAAAATCTAGAAAATGATGAAATCTACAGAAGTGCAAAATCTCAATGTGAAATTCTTTTTATTATAGACGACACAAAAATGACAAAATCTGACAGTTTTATAGTTTTAAAATGTGCACTATTCACTATTCTCATATCCACGCATTTATCATTTTTGTGTAGCCTTAGGTACTAAGAATTTTACATTGAAATTTTGCATGTTTGTAGATTCCATCATTGGCTACACCGTGGTTTTTTTATAGAATTTCTTAAAACTTAAAAATATGATTTTCAAATTTTATAAATATAAAGAGCTACATGTAGCTCGGCCTCCATTTCTCCACTCTCGGTCTTTACCCTCTAGCAAATTCAACATCGAGTGTTTTCCAATGTGAAAAACCTAGGGTTTTCTAGGAATTACCCGCGCAAAAAAACGTGAAGTTGATGTCACATAGCTACGGTTCAAGACAAAAATTCCTCAGTCATGCCCATTTCTACGACTCATAATGTGCCATCAACCATTTTTTTTATTCAATAAGGGACAAATATCAGAATTGTAGGCCATATAAATTTACATGCGGATTAAAACGGCAAAGTCACATTCGGGTGGGGTGGTGGGGGGGGGGGGGGGGGTTCTCGACGAACTGGGATGTCGGTGTTATAAGGTAGCCTTCACGCACGGGCTAGGGTGTCCCAAGCGTGACTCCTATTAGTTTTTTTCTAAGGTAATCCAACCTCTGTTAATTTTTATCCTAGATTTTGATGTTTTATCAAGCTAGCCTTCAAGCCGGCTAGAATGCCTCAAGCTTGCTTCCTTTTACTTTCCTTAGGGTGCTCCAAGTTCCGGCCTTCCTTATCCTAGATATGTCGATTATGCCAAGCTACTTCTCACCATGTGTGTTTTGTTTCTTCAATTTTTCAAACCACTAACCCATCGTGTGGCAAGAGGTTGCTCCCACAGGTTGATGCTCGTGTTGGTGCTACAGGGGAGGGGTGCCTTTTAGTGTGTTTGTGGATTTGCTCTCCATTTCTTATTTACCTTGATCTTCGGTCTACTTTGTTACATGAACTTTTTGAAAACAATGTACTCCGTATCTTTTTTTTTGCTGGTGAAAACAATGTATCTTTGGACTGGTCGATTTGGCTTTATCAATTTAATTTTGGGGCACATAGACTTCTATGTATATTTTCCTTTTGGACAGATCAGGTGTGACTTGTGTGTATTACTATTACAAACATCACATCAGCCGAGTAGAGAATGGGGGGTCTCCTGTCAGTTGTCACTGAAGTTCATTGATAACCATGAAAGGGAAAGACCTAATCATCCATTTTGGACTGTTGGTTGTATATTGATTACGTTTTATTTTCTACTAGTTGCTACATTTCTGCATTTCGCTAGGTAATGATTTGTCAGAATTAAGCAGGGTTTCGATTACTACGATCCAACACCGCCCTACTTTACACATTACGCGTCTGCCAATGCACCACCAACCATTAATTGGTGCAACATTAACATGTTGAATACCCTGTATCTCAGCAGCTTCCCCGTTTCCGCCCTTTGTTCTTCAGATCGCTCGATGGTCCTGGTCGCCAAAGATAATAAAAAGCACGTCTAGACAATACTGTATGAACAATTAAGAGACAAAACCCACATTAGGAGAAGGCGACAAAACCCTAATATGAAATCTGGGAGAGCAGCCATTCGTGTTTAAGGTTTTATAAGAGTCCCAGGAATCATGGTTCTCTCATCTGTTCTCTGAATAACAAAACGCCGCTGCGGGGGATTCGCTGTCTGGAGAAAATCTTCGCCACCAGCAAGGCAACAACCAATCCATATCCGCTATGCTCCTCCTAACTCCGATCCTCTGCGCTCTAAAATAACCTCCGATCTGCTGGTAAGCCTTGTTGCCTTCCATGCATAGCACCACGCAAGCTACACCCCAAGCGCCGCCTTTTGCGTTCATTTGGGGCAAAACCATAGCAATCTAGGAGGAGGAGAGTTAGAGGAGTCAGTGGTTCAAAGATATACTCACATGGCCAAAGATTTTCAGGGTAGATACGTACTCGAACTAGTACGTGAAGTCAAAATTACCAGGTGGTTGATCGATCTTGCTTGATCCGGGTCCAACGCCATGTCCTCGCGAGCTTAATCATGCATGCTTATCAAATGTGGGGTGAAAGTGAAACTCAGATGATTCTCCCAACAAAATATCCCAGAATGTTAGACTCGGTTCCAGTATAGATCAACCTGTGTAAAACTCGCAGTGATTCTTTTCCATATAAAATGGGAACCAACATGTGCTAGCTACATTATCGTTTGGATAATAAAGTGTAAGCATTTTCTAAGTTTTGAAAGTCTAAAAAGTTACCTTTTTGTTGTTGAACTTTTTAAAATCCTTTCTGAATGGCGTTGCTCCTTTTCTTCTTTCCTTGATTTCGAAATGCAATATGAGAAACTTTTACTAGTATTTTAGTCAACAATGTAGATACACATCCTTTTGCGGTATATCAAGAATGATCGATGCATATCCGAGGTAAGCATCACCAACAATTTGCAGCTTTTTATATCGAGAAAGAAATCTCAGCTCAGTTAACAAGGATGATATGCCTATGTGTTGGCTCCACGAGAAAGATCCACCTGCGTCAGAAGAAAATTTCAGACCAACACGTCATGATCCAACTAATATATATATGTTCCAAATATCATTTTCATGTCGATTTTCGACACTACGGCTCCAGTTTCCACTTCTTAATGGAAAATTTGAACATGAGAATATGCCCAAAACGGAATTTCTGCATCCCTGCAAGAAGATATTGTGCTGACATGGCTTAGAGTAATTCAGACCCGCATACAGATCTTTTAAACGAGAGGATCATACAGATCTTTTAGTTTAGTCTCGGAGTCCTTAAGTAGAGTACTTTACTTGAGTATACGGACCACCACGGTATAATGCGGACACGTACGGAGATCCTACTTTGCAGGAGAAAACTACAAATTATTTCAGGCACAACAGCTAGCTGGAGGCTGAATGCATCTTTTTAATTCTAAACAGCCACAATGAATAATGCATTAGGTTAGGATTATCTCCCAACTATATGGAGCTGGCCATCTTGCTTGTTTATGTGCTATGACCTGTTTCCCAATGGGTTTTTCCACAATATAGAGTATGGGGTTTGCTTCGGTACAACCCCCTCCCCCAAACTCAGTAATATAAACGGTGGAGATTAAATCGTACCTCTTCATAACTGAGGTGTTTAGTTGATTTTAAAATAAGATCTGACCCTATTAAAACCTGTATTACAAATATGGCTCTTCTACCTACGTATGTCACCACAAACAAAGGACATGATCTCCACGACGCTACCTTCACGACGGACACCGTGGCTTTTTCTTGCCGGTGAATGCAGAGTCCACGAAAAGGAACATATCGTCTCCAGCGCGGAGCGTGACGAGCGCTAACACGATGGGAGTTAACGGCGACAGCGCACGCGCTTCCGGCTTGCCCATTGCGGCAGCTCTCCCTCACCGCGGTGGAGCGTCCTGGGCAATGGTAGTCGGCATCCCGTTACTCTCGCCGGTGGTAAGTGATGCGCCAGCAGGTGCTGGCCGGCACGAGCTCTAGTGTCTGCAAGTAGAGGAGGCGAAGCCGGTAATTGTGAGCAGAGAGCCGGTGGGGACCTCGAGCTGTACAAAGAGAAAGCTGGTCAAGCCCCTGTCGCTGAGTATTGTCCGGCAATGAAGACGACGACGTAGTCGAGCGATTCTCCGCTGTCCAAAGCTGGCCTCCGGCCGTCCGATTATACTACGTAGCCAAGCTAGCTAGCTACTCAATCAACTACTGTCTTTACTCTTTCGTTGCTTTGTAGCTAGCACACACACGAATGCAGCGCACTTGAATCGATCAACTGGTAGGTTTCATTGTCATTCTCCAGGATAAACTCGACCCACGCCGTGAGTAAAAATTTGGGGCTCACGCGAATAATTAGGTAATTAAGGGCTAAAGAGAATATTTACCTTTATTAAGTTTGAAGGGGAGGGGGTTGTACCGGAGCAAACCCCATAGAGTATTTACAAGTAGTAGTATTTTACTTCCATGATTGGTAACTTCATGCATGCGATGCGTTTGTTGCGTGCTACATAGTACACAAAGCCCAGCGGGTTTGAATTCTTGGGGTTATATTAGCTTGATGCTACGATAAGATCTGATAAAAAGAAAGTGAAGAGTTGTCTTACCATGTTCAATAGTGATGTACTGATGTAAATTCGACGAACACATGATCGACCCTGATGATGATCTCACGGTCAGGTTCCACAGCGTTGAAACTTAGAACAGGAAAGTAAAATAGAGAGACCATCCGATACATAGTTTTTTCTGTTGGCCATGGAGTTTGCATCTCTTTCAGTTCGCACAAATGCATGCAGAATTCTTCCAGGCTCCGATCCACGTAACCTACCATCTGTCTGTCTGTATCCATCCAAAGCAGGAAGATTCGATCTTCAGGGATCTTACGCTTCCCGTTGGCTTTCCTCTACGAAGATGATCCCTTGAAGCTTTGGACAAAAGCTCATAAATCTAGAGCTGGCTACTATATCTCACATGTGTGCCTAACCATCACAATCCTACACGACATCCCATTTACTATAATGGATCAGCCAACTTATTGAGTTTACAAGCAACATGATTGGTACTTTCTTTTGTACCTCCCCAGTGACAGCCAGCAATCTAATAAAACTGCCCAACAACATTATTAAAATCCTCTAATTGCATACTCCAACCTGAATTAGCTTAACTAATGATCTGCATTATCAAAGCTGTTGATCAAGATTCCTGCTGCTGCCAATCCAAGATATCACAACAGATCTCGAAGATCGCGAAGCACTGATTAAGAAACCTGAACCTTCTCTACACGGCCATGTGGTGTGCTACCTTTTCTTAAGAGTTACAACTGGTTTCTGGCAATTGGATTGAACGGAGCATAGCAACAACAGTTGATGCGTTGTGCAGTCAGGTTTTCTTGTACAAGTGGTCTCTGCTGCCAAGCACACCTAAACATCTGGCGCCGTGCTATCTTCGACTGTACTTTGGCGGAAGATGCGGGGTTTACTTGCATGGAGTACTACTAGATGGCACGGTAATACCTCTCCAAGACAGTCTGTGTGCCCCGGCCGTATGATATAGGTAATGCTCGTACCTGGTTGAGCGCTCCTATAAGATTTCACACATTCCTATATCACAGGAAAACCACCACCGGAACCAGCCTAGATGGTCAGTGACAATTGCCAAACAATGTTAACTATATCTAACTATATTATTTGTTTTTGTCAGGACAACTAGATATCTTACAAGTGCAGCTAGACAAGCCGACTTGTCAGGTGGTATATATTGTATATTAACTTGTGAGGAATACTCTAGTACTACAATTTGCCTATTTGGCGCACCAACTTGCAACATTGTATTGCCATGTTGGTCTAGTGGACACCATGATCAACACACCTCATTACAAGGGTGTCTAGGGTTAAGTGTGATCTGTGCATGACAAGTGGGGGCAGAGGCGCTCATGGTGTGATCATGCAAGCATTGATCCATGTGCTAAAAGAGAATCAATTTAGCCTAGTGCCCAGCACTTCTGAACCCATAAAAAAGGATGGCGAGTTGAGGTAATTGGACTGCAAGTGCTATTTAATTAGAGTCATACATACCATCCACGCAAAAAAGAAACTAGAGTTAAACCAGCAATCACTTTTTTTTTTTTGCTGCCATTCTACGGAAAATGTGTGAAAAAGTTTGCTGACAAGTTTATTTTCCGACAAAGACTATTTTATACATTGCATCAAGACGATACAATTAACTAAAGTTTGCACATGGCTTCTGCATTTCTAGTACACACAACCACAATGAACAAGGAACAAAAAATAAGAAGGCAAAATTCAAAGTCGTGCATGACTAATATGAAACATAAGGGGGTGCGCCGACCCAAGGACTATAGTGTCATCCATGTTGAGTAAAGGTGTAGTGATGTTCATTAGGTATTTTTTCTGAAAATTTATGAGCTTCAAACGAATTTACAGAACTTGGACACTAGGTACCAAGTTGAGGGGATCATTAGCTCCATAAGCTAGAATATCCAATAAGACCCAAAGATATTATCTGACACTTCATTAAAAAAAGGTGAAAAACACAAACCTAAAACTCTAAAGCAGAGTATTAAAAAAATAAAGATACATAACGGGTTACCTCTCATAAACGCTCTCCTTATATCCATATAGCTATGCTTTTAATACCTTTTATGTATTTTTGTACTCCACGCATTAATGCCATAGTGTGGCCTTATTGAGATTCCATTGGTAACCTTTGGCCTCTTCCTTGGGAAGTGCTCCTTAGCCTTGTTTTGCAAGAGTGGCAATTTAGAGTTGCATTTCATCATATTAATTATCACCAGCAGGTCTTAAGAATGGTCTTCCCAAAATAATAGGACAAAAAGAGTAGCTCCCTACCTGAGCCGAAAAATGCTTTTCGTAGTAGATCTTGTTGTAGTAGATACATGAGAAGCTGACATGTTAAGACCCCAAAGGACTAGCATACCAAAGAAGCAACCATCGCAGAAGATGTGACCCATAGATCGAAAGAGCTAAACCTGAAGGCATCTCCAGCGGGGCGACGCATTTTAATGTCCGCGAGCGTCTGTTTGCGTCGCGCTGCGGACGCAAAAATGACCGTTTTTGTCCGCGCGTCCGTTTGCGTCTGGGGTCTGCTCCAGCGGGGCGACGCATTTTTTCCTTTTTTCCCTCTTCTTTATTTAAACATAGTTTCAAATATAACATTTTGAAACATGATTTTACACAAACTAACACATAGTTTGGAACATGGTTTACACAAACTAACACATAATTTGAACCATGGTGGACACAAATATAAAATTTTAAAAAAGAAGAAGCCAGTTGTGTTGATTTCCGTATGTTCGCTGCCAAGAAAGAACATTCGAGGGCACACCCAATCACCCAAACTGGAAAATCCAGCGGGAGGAGATGGTGCCCTTGTTGGTTCTACCGATGAGGCGAACATCCAGAAACCTCCACTAGCGGCTTCAATTGGCCCGTAGCCAGATTCGCTGCAAAGAAAGAACACTCAACGTTCTAACTATCGGTGTCGGATCCGGAGTCGTCGGTGTGGTATTGCCTGCGGCAGGCTGTGTCGTCGAACACCTTGACAATCATCTCGCCGTCCCCCTCGTAGAGGAAGGTGAGCTGGCAGCCGGACTCGAGGTCGAGGTCACGGGCGAACTTGTCCCACCCCGTGTGCAGGTACATCTTGCCCTGCCCGTCGAAAAGGACCTCCACGGTCCAACGGCAGAAGTTGCAGCTGGCCTCCCGTAGCTGCAACTGCGCCGGCTCGACGCCGTCGACGAACTCGGCGAACTTGTCCCGTGACCCGAATTTCTTTAACATTTTAGAATTTCTTTAACATTTTAAAATGTATTTTCACAAAATGGACCCGTGACCCGAATGAAATATTTCAAATATTTTATATTCCTTTGAAAAAAAACAGCCATGTCATCTTGGGTGGCTATATGCACGGTATCGACTGAGGGTGTGCTTTAGGCTTCACCAATAAATTGGTGTTCACATTCGACATCATCTGCTACAAGATAAAGTTGGAGCAGGAGAGATGCTAATTAATCTATAAACATATAGCCATGGTGCAGTATTTGATTCGATTTGCTAGTTATGATATAGAGGCCGGACTACGTGCGATCACAGGAACACGATCGAGATATGCGCGCGCGGGGGAGACCCAGCCGGCACCTGACGACGAAGAAAATCAGCAGTGCCCAGGATCGAAGATCCAGTACAGAGTTTGATAATAATAGCATATTATGTAATTGCATGTCGCTAAAATCTTTTCGAGCTAGGAAGCAGATGATCGAGTTGGCGGCTGCCGGAGCTGAAAATCTCTACCAACTCGTAGACGGGTAATATTGGAGAGATCTGTCTTGGGAGTTGGGATGTACCGAACTATACAATTAGCTGTACAGTACCTTTCTCGGTGGTGAGGGCATCTCCAGCGGCGCGACGCAAACGGTCGCTGAGCGGCCGTTTTCGTCCACCGTGACCGGAAATGCGTCTGGGGCCTGTTTCAGCGGGGCGACGCAAAGTGACCGGGCCGTCCGCGGAGACGCAAACCTGGCCCAAATATGCGCCAGGTTTGCGTCGCGGCGGACGCTCGGCGGTCGCTCCGAGCGTCCTCCATTTCTTACCCGGTCCCGCATGTCAGGGACAGCGAAATCGACCGCTTCGATTTGCTTCTTGTTCCCCTTCTTTCCTGCCCTAGTGTGACGGCACCACCCCCACCCCTAGCGCCGCCGTACGGCGGTAGCACCGCAGTAGTCGGCGTCGGCTCTGTTCTTGCCGCGTGGGAGAGCAGGAGCGTGCTCCGCCGCGTACCTGCCGGCTATTTTCGGGCGAAACGCTCCCGGTTGCGCCGCCCTTCCGCGCCGCCCACGACCTGTTCGGTCAATTGCGCCGGTAGGTTTCTACTCGTGTTTTCGGCGCTGTTGTGCGTGGCCATTGATCCGCAATTTGTACCCACGCAGATGGACATGTGGCAGATGTTGGATAAGTTCCGCGCGGAGGTCGTCGACTCCTCTTCCGATGAGGAGTCCGATGAGTCGACGCAGACATTGGCAACTACTGCGGCCTCCATGATCCACGAGTTCACCTCTAACCCGGGGCCGCAGCACCGGGGCTCTGTGAAGGGGCGCTCCAAAAACCTGTTGCGCAACAGAGTGGAAGGGCAGGCCCGCCTCCACAAGGACTACTTTCACCTCACCAATCCGATCTTCCCGGAAAAATATTTTCGGCGCCGATACAGGATGTCAAGGGACATGTTCTTGATCATTCTACGGGGCGTCAGAAACTACGACCCCTACTTTCAATGTAGGCGCGATGCAACAGGTGCGTTAGGCTTCACCTCCTACCAAAAATGTTGCGCGGCTATTCGCACGCTCTCATATGGAATGCCTGCGGATATATTCGATGAGTATCTTCGAATGGGTGAGAGCACCTGTCTTGAGGCCATGTACAGGTTTTGCCAAGCCGTGATTGCCGTATTCGGAGAGTATTACTGTAGGGAGCCAACTGTTGAGGATACAAGGCGCCTCCTGTCTATCAACGAGTCTAGAGGCTTCCCAGGAATGATTGACAGCATAGATTGCATGCACTGGCAGTGGAAAAACTGTCCATTTGGATGGCAGGGTGCGTACAGCGGGCATGAGGAAGGAAGAACTGTCATTCTTGAAGCTGTCATATCTCAAGATTTATGGATTTGGCATTCATTTTTTGGCATGGCCGGTTCCAACAATGACATCAATGTGTTGCACCGATCACCGGTTTTCAACCGGCTCATGCAAGGCAAAGCTCCCCGGGTGAGCTATGAGATCAATGGAAATGCATATGACAAGCTATATTATCTTGCTGATGGCATCTACCCTGACTGGACCACATTGGTGAAGACTGTCCGTAATCCAAACTCCGAGAAGACGAGAAGGTTTGCGAAGATGCAAGAGGCTTGCAGGAAAGATGTGGAGCGCGGGTTTGGTGTGCTCCAAGCTCGGTGGGCAATTGTCCGTCACCCGGCAAGAACATGGTCGCTGAAGACCATGCATGAGGTGATGACATGCTGCGTGATCATGCACAACATGATCGTTGAGAACGAGCGTCCTGATGGCCGCAATGAGAACCAGTGGGATTTCCAAGGTGAGCTGGTTGCGCCACTTCCTGGAGCTTCATCTTGGCAGGACTATCTACATAGGAATGTAGAAGTCACTGACGAGAACGTCTCCAAACAGCTGCAAACGGATCTGATTGAGCATCAATGGACATTGGCTGGCCATGCAGATCATGCCTAGAGGAGTACTATCTTATTTGCATGCAGACTTTTTAAAATTTAAATATAATAACTATGACTTCGTTGAATATTATTTTGTTGTTTCGAAACTTCATATTTCATGCAAACGCGAAAATGCATCGCGCCGCTGGAGCCACCCCAAGGTGCAAACGGACGCGCGGACAAAAAACGATCAGTCTCGCGTCCGCCGCGCGACGCAAACGGACATTTCGGACGTCGGGCCGCTGGAGATGCCCTGATGATGCCCGGGTTCGGCTCCTCTACAGTTAAGCACTTACTGTACACATGCTGTAGGTCTTACATCTAGCGTCCACTCCCAATCCAAAAGTCCTCGTTCATCTCCCTTAATTCGGTTACTAATAATTGAAGAAAACACAACTCCGACGCTGGAGATGTCGCTATGGCCGTCACCGCATTGGCCAGATCAGCCCCGCGTATGGCACCGTCGCCGTCGAAGGTTACGAGCTCACCCAGCTCGTAGATAAGCTGCACATCAGTACTGCTCTATTGGAGATCCTCAAGGAGCCATCATCAGTGTACGTTTGTGAAGACAAAGCTCAGCCGCAACATGGAGAAGAAAAGTAGCAGCCGTGGAGGAATTCGTGTCTCGATGCAACAGAAACGTAGCAGCTCCTGTCCGAGGCAGGCTGCAGGCAGGCTACAAACCTCCGACAACACCTTCTCCGTGGGGGCTGACTTCACCTGCACAACTGCCGACGACCGAGCTGGCCGGCGCGAGAAGCCTGAGAACCAAGCCGCAGCGTCAATGGTTTCCTCGGCGATGCTGAAGTCAGCGCGAAGTGTTTTACCCAAACTGAGGAAGATGAATGAGGGCCATTGGATTGGATTGGACGGTGAATTTAAGAGCTACAGTACCTGTACAGTAACTGCTTTACTGCAGAGGAGCCAAGCCCGATGAGGCCCTGATGCCACACTTTTACCAGCCCGGCCGGCTACTCGATCCATGCACACATACCCAAACTGCTAGCCCGTGCGAGGGGTCGTCCAGGGATATGGTCGTCCCAGGCTCGCCCATGCCGCAGCAGCTATCGTCTACGTCCGCCGTCATGAAATGTCAAAGTAGGCATGTGGGGCTGGGCCCTCCGCTCCGTGCAAGCACGCACCGGCAGCAGTCATCCGGGAGGACGATGCGGATTCAGATTCAGATTGATCATCGGAAGTAGCTAGCCTAACCTGTCCGGGGGACGGAGGCCCTATTGATATCATGCACTGCGATGTAAGATCGATACAGTAAGCCAGTCCAGAGGGGAAGTATCCGTTTCCCAACAGGGTCCCAGATCTGCACTTGTGGGCGTTTATGCAGCTAATCGTCGCTGTCCCCCTCCGACGGCTCACGGAAACCAGAAACAGGGACCCCTGTGATGGAGGTGTCGCTGTTACTCTAGGTGGCACACGAGGCTAGGGACGACGTGACAAAGGGAATTCGTCCTAGTTTGCTGTTAGCAGAGTGATATTACGCTGTGCTTGAGCTTGTTTTTATTATTTCCCACTGTCCAAAAAAGATTGTGATTCGGGCGTGTGACAGTCTAAACACTGGTGTACTTGAACATGGCAATTTGCGCTTGTTGAGTGAAGGACAGAAGTACTTAAGTATGTTTTACTAATACTTAACAGGTATGGCGCTCCAGTTGGGGAAAGGCAGCAAACAGGTCTCGTGCAGCAACTGGCAAACAGAATCGCTTCAGGCATCTCCAGCGGCACGACACATTTTAATGTCCGCGAGCGTCCGTTTGCGTCACTCTGCGGACGCTAAAATGACCGTTTTTGTCCGCGTGTCCGTTTGCGTCTGGGCTGCTCCAACGGAGCGACACATTTTTTTTCTTGTTTTTTCCTCTTCTCCATTTAAACATAGTTTCAAATATTACATATTGAAACATGATTTTACACAAACTAACACATATTTTGGAACATGGTTTACACAAACTAACACATAGTTTGAACCATGGTTGACACAAATATAACATTTAAAAAAAAGAAACCAGTCGTGTTGATTTCCATATGTTCGCGGTCAAGAAAGAACATTCGAGGGCACACCCAATCACCCAAACTGGAAAATCCAGCGGGAGGAGACGGTGCCCTTGTTGGTTCTACCGAGGAAGAATAGACAGAGACCTCCACTATTGGCTTCGTCTGGCCCGTAGCCAGATTCGTTGCAAAGAAAGAACATTCTAAGTTCTAACTATCGGTGTCCGAGCCGGATTCGCCGGTGTGGTAGTGCCTGCGGCAGGCTGTGCCGTCGAACACCTTGACGATCATCTCGCCGTCCCCCTCGTAGAGGAAGGTGAGCTGGCAGCCGGGCTCAAGCGCGAGGTCATGGGCGAACTTGTCGCACCCCGTGTGCAGGTACATCTTGCCCTGCCCGTCGAACAGGACCTCCACGGTCCAGCGGCAGAAGTTGCAGCTGGCCTCCCGTAGCTGCAAATGCGTCGGCTCGACGCCATCGACGAACTCGGCGAACTTATCCGGGAGCCGCTTGATGCCGAGTGGGTCGTCGTCGATGCGGAGGAGGAGCTCGAAGCAGCGCTCTTCCTGCGAGGACGAGGAGGGCGCAGGTGACGGCGAGCGTGGGGCCGTAGCTGCTCCACCACGGCGGCCCCTGCCCCGGCCACGGGAGCGCCCAGGGTCGCGGCCTCGACTGCCTCGCCGGCCACCAAGACCAGCCATGGACTTCCTCGCGGGCCTGGCTCCATCGCAGGAACACCTAGGCGGCGCTACGGTCGAGCTTTGTGGCGGCTAGGGTTTCTTTGGAGGAGTGGACGAGGAAGAAGAATGCGCGCCCCCTTTATATAGGCCGGAGGCATGCGGTGGCCGCGGGACGCATGGCATCGCCATTAACGTGGTTGGCGGAGGTGGATTGCGGCCGCTCGGCAGCCGAGGCATCGCCATTAACGTGGCGCAGACTGCCGAAGCGACGCAGCGGCGCAGTCGCTGGCGCGTTTGAGAAAACGCATCGATGCAGAGTCACTGCCAGGCGGGCCCGACGAAACGTCCGCCAGACGCGAGCGGACACTTTCGCCGTCCGCGGAGACGCATCCGAGGCGCATATTTGGGTCAGGTTTGCGTCTCCGCGGACGGCCCGGTCACTTTGCGTCGCCCCGCTGGAATCTGATGACATGTCAAGTGAGCAACGGCCAGATTTCGAAGAACACTATAAATAGCCCTTCTCCTACCTCTGAAAAGTAAGGCACTACACTACAAGCTATTCTTGAGCTCTCTCTCACATACTCCATTGCTAGAAACACCAAAAGCCTCAGATCTCCCCCCTCCTCTACCCAAACTCAAATCCCTCCGGGGAAACGATAGAGGAGGACCCGATCTACTGTTCTACCAAGCCAAATCTCATTCCCCCTTGTATTCATCAAGAAGCTTGCTGTCTAGGGTTCCTTGGAAACCCTAGGTGGGCAAGAGTGGTCCGGAAGCATCCGGGCTGTGGATTTGCTCCTGACAAGATTGTGAAGGTTTGGAGGCTACCTCAAAGTCTACCACAAGTGAGTGAGCTATTCCTTCGTGGGATAGGCTCCGGAGAATAGGGTGAGCCTTCGTGGCGTGGGGAATCCTTCGTGGGACCTCCACCCCTCCAAACGTGACGTACCTTCTTGCAAAGGAAGGGAACACGGGAATACATCCTCGTCTCCGCGTGCTATCGGTTATCTCTAACCGAACTCCTTACTTGTGATTTAACTGCCTGTGAGAGCCTTCGTGCTCGAGTTAGTTGTATCCTCATATAGGTTGTCTCACCTAGTTTGCATTAGGCTCACCTTTATATTCCGCAAAGCCTAATATTGCAAAGGAAGAATTAAAATCTGTAGAAACCTATTCACCCCCCTCTAGGTTTACCATCTCTGAACTTTAAATTGGTATCAGAGCCTGGACTCTTATTAAGGGCTTCACCGCCTTAAGAGTGAGATGGATAAACTATTCGAGGGTCTAGATGAAGACTAACCTTTCGGTTAGAGAGATGAAATCTAGATTCTTGGCATATGATGCCGAGAAGAAGAAAAAGGAGGATGACCTACAAAGCCAAATGGCAGAGATGACTGCCATGCTTAAGAGCTTGACTAGTGGGAATCCTAGTGGGGCTTCGGCCCCTCAAGGGAGTTTCCATGAAGTCAACCATGACTATCCCAAAAACACTTCACCCATGCCTCATATAAACCATAGTGGGAATGTTCCCCATTTTGATGGAACTCACTTTCCTTTTTGGAAATCTTCTATGGAATCTCATATTCGCAGCTGCAGTGTGGAGTTATGGGAGATCATTGTTCATGGAAACCGGGAGCCACATGATCCCGTTCGGTTGAACTCCACCGAATTCTACAACCGTCAACTCAATGCCTCCGCACGTGACAAGATTAGAAGTGGCATCAACCGCAAGCTCCTTGATCAAGTCAATGACATTGACTCCGCTAAAGAGTTGTGGGATCGAATCGTAGTACTCCAAGAGGGAACCGATTTGATCCAATCATCTCTTTATGAGACCGCACAGCAAGAGGCCCACCAGTTCATGATTCGAGAAGGAGAATCTGTGGCCGATGCCTATGCAAGACTTGGTGCTCTTAGAGTAAGGGTCAAGGGACTTGGAGTTGAAAAGTACAATGACGGCTTCGAGATGAATGAAGCATTCATAAAGTCCAAGGTCATTGCTATGATCGCTGTCAAGCAAGAAGACACCAACCTTACACTCAACTTGCAAATCATGACCAAGAGTGCTGATCTGAACTCCGATGATCTAGTCTCCTATGTGGCCGCCAATGAAAACATGGCCAAGGCAGGAAAAAGGCTCATGGCAATGAACCGTGTTGATGAAGCCTCACACAACCATGAAGCGTCACACAACCTTGCTCTCAAAGCTAGAGCTGACCATTGAAGAGAAGAAGACTATGAAATTGAGGAGGATGAGGAGATGACTTCAACGAGTGACATTGCTACCGACTTTGCTTTCTTTGCCAAGAAGTACAAGGCAAGGCTTCCAATGCTCCTCAACGACAAGAAGAAGAAGAGAACTTGCTACAACTGTGATGAAGATAACCACTTTGCAAATGAGTGCCCTTATGAGAAAAGGGTAGACAAGCCAAAGTTCATCAAAGGGGTCAAGCCAAGATTGAAGCCAAACCCAATCAACGATCGATACAAGAAGAACACGGGAAGAGCCTTTGTTGGGGCCGAGTACTTGTCCGATGAAGAAGAGGAAGATGAGGAGAAGGAGGCCGGAGTGGCCGGTTTGGCTTTCTCTAAGCCCGGGTCACTCTTCACATATGACTACTCCAAGGATTACTCCACGGAGAATGATGTTGGTTCTTCCTTCATGGCAAGAACAACTCAAGATGATGACTCCGATGACTCTCCCTCCTCTACAATCGTTGGCTCTTGTCTTATGGCAAAAGAAACCAAGGTAATGAAATCCCCACCTTCTCTATCTAGTGTTCTTGATGATGAGACTGAAAATCAAGAAGAATTAATTATGCTTAAGGAACTTTACAATGTTAGATGCACCCTTCGTGGTGAAGCTCTTGTCAAGTTTGATTTCTTGATGGACTCTCTCAAAGAAAAGGATGAGTCCATTGAGGAATTAGAATATCATTTGAATGAAAAAGAACGGAGATTCAATCTCCTAAGACAAGAGCTAAAAACCGAAAGGTGCATATCTCAAGGCCTTAAACAACAAATTGAAACCTATGAACTTGATAAAGTTAAGGACCTAGAAACTATTGATAGGGCTCAATCATTGACCCAAGAGCTCAATGCCTCAAAGGAGGAGCTTGAAGTTGCTCATGCTTCTCTCACTAGGGATCTTGATCACCTTGAAAGAACTAACAAGCTTGTTAAGGATGAGCTCAAGAAACTTGGAGAGAACCATGATCTTCTCCAAGAAACCTACAAGAAGGCTCTTGGATCAATGAAGGATCCCATTGTTCTAGAAAAGATTGCTTGTTCCTCCACCTCTTTTACTAGTGAGCATGCTAAGCTTGTTGAGGAACATGTTCGTTTACAAGAGGAACTCTCTTTGCATGTTGAGACCAGTGCATATCTTGAATCCTTGGTGACCAAATATGGTCTCGACTATCATCCTAATGAATCTTATTGTGAGCAAGAAACTATTCTTAAGGAAAATGTTAGGTTAACAAAGGAACTTGCAAAGTTCACCACCGCCAAGAATAAGATGAGATTGGATGACCTTTTGAGTAAGCAAAGGTCAAACAATCAAAAGTTTGGACTTGGATACGTTTCCAAGTCTCACAACAAGAAGAACTACAAGAAGGAGAAGCCCGCTCAAGACAAGAACAAGAAGGTCACTAATGATAGCAAAGCCTCAAAGGGCAAAGCCACTAGTGGTGACCGCACGGGGCCAAACAATCACTATGCTTTATTTGTTGATTATTATGGTGATGTTTATGCTAACTATGTTGGCCCTCGTAATGGCTATGCTTATAGAGAGTACTCAATTTGGGTACCAAAAGATATTGTTGCCATTGCAAAGGAACTCATTAATCGATGGGTTCCTAAATCCTCTACTTGATTTTGTAGGGATATTCCTCCGGTGGTCCGAAATGGGTGTTTGATAGTGGATGCACCAATCATATGACCGGAGGAAGAGGTGTGCTTGATCAATTCATTGAAGATATCAACAAGAAGTCAAGCATCACCTTTGGTGACAACTCAAAGGGAAAGGTACTTGGGTATGGCAAGGTGGCAATCTCTAAGGACTTGTGCCTTGAGACGGTCATGCTTGTTGAATCCCTTGGCTATAACTTACTTTCTATATATCATCTTGCCGATACCGGTTACAATTCATATTTTACTAATTATTGTGTGAAAGTCTTTAGGAGTGACAATCTCAAATTGGTCCTTGTTGGATATGTGGAGAACAACCTTTACGTGGTTGACCTCTCGAAAGAGAGCTCCTCTCCCTCCACATGTCTAATGGCGGCCAAGCATGACGAAGGTTGGTTGTGGCATCGCCGCCTTGGTCATGTCAACATGAGAAATCTTAAACAACTCCTAAAGGGTGAGCACATTGTGGGACTAACCGGCATTTCTTTTGAGAAAGATCGTGTTTGAGTGCATGTGTAGCCGGAAAGCAACTCAAGAAGAAACATCCTATCAAGAGTATCGTCACCACATCTAGGCCTTTGGAGCTCCTTCATTTGGATCTCTTTGGGCCATCACATTATGATACTCTTGGTGGGAGCAAGTATGGACTTGTCATTGTTGATGACTACTCAAGATACTCTTGGGTCTTTCTCCTTAAGTCTAAGGACGAGACCCATAGAGAATTCATCACCTTCGCCAAGAAAGCTCAACGTATGTATGAATCCGAGATCAAGGCGATTAGGACCGACAATGGCACCGTGTTCAAGAACTACACTATGCAAGAGTTTGTTGATGATGAGGGCATCAAGCATGAGTTTTTGGCGCCATACACCCCTCAACAAAATGGTGTTGTTGAAAGGAAGAACCGGACTATCATTGAGATGGCAAGAACCATGTTGAGTGAATTTAACTCACCCCACAACTTTTGGGGAGAAGCCATCTCTACGACTGTCCACTACTCCAACCGGCTCTTCCTCCGCCCCCTCCATAACAAAACTCCATACGAGCTTCTCACAGGTAACAAGCCTAATGTCACGTACATTCGTGTCTTTGGATGCAAATGTCTTGTTAAGAACAACAAAGGAAAGCTCGGTAAATTTGAAACTAGAACCATAGAGGGCATATTTGTTGGATATGCGGAGAACTCTCACACCTATAGATACTACAACCGGTCCACTGGGACTATTGAAGTATCTTGTGACGTGGTGTTCTTGGAGGATAATGGCTCCCAAGTGGAGCAAGTTGTTCCATGTGTTGCAGGTAATAATGATGATCCATCTAGTGCCATCAAGCATATGGGCATTGGACACATCCGGCCCATGGAAGTTCATAATGATGATCAAGATGATGGAGTAGAAGTATCAAGCACGGCTCAAGTGGAGCCTAGCTAAACTCAAGCTGAACCATCAAGTGCAACTCAAGAACCATCCTCCACTCAAGATGAGTCACATTCCGAAGAACAAGAAGAAAGTCCTCATTCCACTGAGCACGACCATGATGATGATCAAGAGACATCCTCAACTCATGATCAAGCTCAAGTGATCCCTCATGATCAAGTACTAGCAAGAGATGAATTCATTGATCATGAAGGAACCATTCGGAAGATCAAGGCCGCTACAAGGGCAAGTGACATGAAAGTAGATCAAGTCCTTGGTAGCATCTCAAGAGGAGTGGTAACTCGTAGACACCATGCATTACTTATCACTTATTGTCAACACCATGCTTTTGTGTCTAGTTTTGAACCACTCAAGGTACATGAAGCCTTGGTTGATCCGGATTGGGTAATTTCCATGCAAGAAGAATTGGAGTGTTTCACTCGTAATGAAGTATGGTCTCTAGTTGAGAGACCCAAGGATCATCGCATCAATGTTATTGGGACCAAATGGGTATTCAAGAACAAGCAAGATGAGAATGGCATTGTCATACGAAACAAAGCAAGGTTAGTGGCGCAAGGGTTTGCCCAAATAGAAGGTATGGATTTTGAGGATACCTTTGCGCCGGTAGCCCGTCTTGAAGCTATTCGTCTTTTGCTTGCATTTGCATCTTTCCACAATTTCAAACTATATCAAATGGATGTTAAAAGTGCATTTTTTAATGGTCCCCTAAAATAAACCGCATATGTGGCTCAACCCCCGGGTTTCGAAGACCCATGCCGACCCAACCACGTGTATTTACTCCATAAGGCATTCTACGGTCTCAAGCAAGCTCCACGTGCTTGGTATGAGTTCCTTAGGGATTTCTTACTACATGATGGGTTTTGCATGGGTACGGTCGATTCCACCCTTTTCACCAAGCGGGTTAAAGGGGGTGGCTTATTTATATGTCAAATATATGTTGATGATATTATATTTGGTGGAACTAACCCCAATCTTAACAAAGCTTTTGAGCTATTGATGACTAGGAAATTTTGAGATGTCCATGATGGGAGAGTTGAAGTTCTTCCTAGGCTTCCAAGTGAGGCAACTTGCAAAAGGCACCTTCATCTCTCAAGAAAAGTATGTGAAGGACATGCTCAAGAAATTCAACATGACCAATGCAAGCCCAATGAAGACACCCATGCCCGTAAAGGGGCAACTTGGCTCATGTGACGGTGAGAAGGATGTGGACATAAAGGTATACCGCTCCATGATAGGTGACACGCGTACAGCACACGACCGTTGGGAACCCCAAGTGGAAGGTGTGATGCGTACAGCAGTAAGTTTCCCTCAGTTAGAAACCAAGGTTTATCGAACCAGTAGGAGTCAAGAAGCACGTTGAAGGTTGATGGCGGCGAGGTGTAGTGCGGCGCAACACCAGGGATTCCGGCGCCAACGTGGAACCTGCACAACACAAACCAAGTACTTTGCCCCCACGAAACAGTGAGGTTGTCAATCTCACCGGCTTGCTGTAACAAAGGATTAGATGTATAGTATGGATGATGATTGTTTGCAGAAAACAGTAGAACAAGTATTGCAGTAGATTGTATTTCAGTATAGAGAATTGGACCGGGGTCCACAGTTCACTAGTGGTGTCTCTCCCATAAGATAAATAGCATGTTGGGTGAACAAATTACAGTTGGGCAAATGACAAATAGAGAGGGCATGACCATGCACATACATATTATGATGAGTATTGTGAGATTTAATTGGGCATTACGACAAAGTACATAGACCGCTATCCAGCATGCATCTATGCCTAAAAAGTCCACCTTCAGGTTATCATCCGAACCCCTTCCAGTATTAAGTTGAAAACAACAGACAATTGCATTAAGTATGGTGCGTAATGTAATCAATAACTATATCCTCGGACATAGCATCAATGTTTTATCCCTAGTGGCAACAGCACATCCATAACCTTAGAGGTTTCTGTCACTCCCCCAGATTCACGGAGACATGAACCCACTATCGAGCATAAATACTCCCTCTTGGAGTTACTAGCAAAAACTTGGCCAGAGCCTCTACTAATAACGGAGAGCATGCAAGATCATAAACAACACATAGATATAAATTGATAATCAACATAACATAGTATTCTCTATTCATCGGATCCCAACAAACACAACATATAGCATGACAGATAGATGATCTTGATCATGTTAGGCAGCTCACAAGATCCGACAATGAAGCATAATGAGGAGAAGACAACCATCTAGCTACTGCTATGGACCCATAGTCCAGGGGTGAACTACTCACTCATCACTCCGGAGGCGACCATGGCGGTGTAGAGTCCTCCGGGAGATGAATCCCCTCTCCGGCAGGGTGCTGGAGGCGATCTCCTGAATCCCCCGAGACGGGATTGGCGGCGGCGGCGTCTCTGGAAGGTTTTCCGTATCGTGGCTCTCGGTACTGGGGGTTTCGCGACGAAGACTATTTGTAGGCGGAAGGGCAGGTCAAGGGGCGTCGCGAGGGGCCCAGGAGACAGGCCGGCGCGGCCAGGGCTTGGGCCGCGCCGCCCTACCTCCTGGCCACCTCGTGGCCCCACTTCGTTGACTCTTCGGTCTTCTGGAAGCTTCGTGTGAAAATAGGCCCCTGGACGTTGATTTCGTCCAATTCCGAGAATATTTCCTTACTAGGATTTCTGAAACCAAAACAATGAAACACAAGAATGGCTCTTTGGCATCTTGTTAATAGGTTAGTTCCAGAAAATGCATAAATATGATGTAAAGTATGCATAAAACATGTAGATATCATCAATAATGTGGCATGGAACATAAGAAATTATCGATACGTCGGAGACGTATCAACATCCCCAAGCTTAGTTTCTGCTCGTCCCGAGCAGGTAAACGATAAAAAAGATAATTTCTGGAGTGACATACCATCATAACCTTGATCATACTATTGTAAGCATATGTAATGAATGCAGCGATCAAAACAATGTAAATGACATGAGTAAACAGATGAATCATATAGCAAAGTCTTTTCATGAATAGTACTTCAAGACAAGCATCAATAAGTCTTGCATAAGAGTTAACTCATAAAGCAATAATTCAAAGTAGAGGTATTGAAGCAATACAAAGGAAGATGATGTTTCAGCGGTTGCTTTCAACTTATAACATGTATATCTCATGGATATTGTCAACATAGAGTAATATAACAAGTACAATATGCAAGTATGTAGGAATCAATGCACAGTTCACACAAGTGTTTGCTTCTTGAGGTGGAGAGAGATAGGTAAACTGACTCAACATAAAAGGTAAAAGAATGGTCCGTCAAAGAGGAAAGTATCGATTGCTATATTTGTGCTAGAGCTTTGATTTTGAAAACATATAGAGATCATAAAAGTAAAATTTTGAGAGGTGTTTGTTGTTGTCAACGAATGGTAGTGGACACTCTAACCCCCTTGCCAGACAAACCTTCAAAGAGCGGCTCCCATTTTATTTTATTTTTGTGTGGCACTCCTTCCAACCTTTCTTTCACAAACCATGGCTAACCGAATCCTTCGGGTGCACACTTAACAATCTCATACCATGAAGGAGTGCCTTTTTATTTTAGTTTTATTATGATGACACTCCTCCCCACCTTTGCTTTCTCAAGCCATGGCTAACCGAATCCTTCGGGTGCCGTCCAACAATCACATACCATGGAGGAGTGTCTATTTTTATTAATTAATTTAGGACTAGGAATCCCATTGCCAGCTCTTTTTGCAAAATTATTGGATAAGCGGATGAAGCCACTAGTCCATTGGTGAAAGTTGCCCAACAAGATTGAAAGATAAACACCACATACTTCCTCATGAGCTATAAAACATTGACATAAATCAGAGGTAATAAATTTTGAATTGTTTAAAGGTAGCACTCAAGCAATTTACTTTGGAATGGCGGAGAAATACCATGTAGTAGGTAGGTATGGTGGACACAAATGGCATAGTGGTTGGCTCAAGTATTTGGATGCATGAGAAGTATTCCCTCTCGATACAAGGTTTAGGCTAGCAAGGCTATTTGAAACAAACACAAGGATGAAGCGGTGCAGCAAAACTCACATAAAAGACATATTGTAAACATTATAAGACTCTACACCGTCTTCCTTGTTGTTCAAACTCAATACTAGAAATTATCTAGACCTTAGAGAGACCAATTATGCAAACCAAATTTTAGCATGCTCTATGTATTTCTTCATTAATGGGTGCAAAGTATATGATGCAAGAGCTTAAACATGAGCACAAAAATTGCCAAGTATCACATTATCCAAGACATTTTAGCAATTACTACATGTATCATTTTCCAATTCCAACCATATAACAATTTAACGAAGAAGAAACTTCGCCATGAATATTATGAGTAAAGCCTAAGGACATACTTGTCCATATGCAACAGCGGAGCGTGTCTCTCTCCCACACAAAGAATGCTAGGATCCATTTTATTCAAACAAAACAAAAACAAAAACAAACCGACGCTCCAAGCAAAGCACATAAGATGTGATGGAATAAAAATATAGTTTCAGGGGAGGAACCTGATAATGTTGTCGATGAAGAAGGGGATGCCTTGAGCATCCCCAAGCTTAGACGCTTGAGTCTTCTTGATATATGCAGGGGTGAACCACCGGGGCATCCCAAGCTTAGAGCTTTCACTCTCCTTGATCATGTTGTATCATCTCCCTCTCTTGATCCTTGAAAACTTTCTCCACACCAAACTCAAAACAACTCATTAGAGGGTTAGTGCACAATCAAAATATACATGTTCAGAGGTGACATAATAATTCTTAACACTTCTGGACATTGCACAAAGCTACTGAAAGTCAATGGAATCGAAAAATCCATCGAACATATCAAAACAGGCAATGCGAAATAAAAGGCAGAATCTGTCAAAACAGAACAGTTCGTAAAGACGAATTTTATCGAGGCACCAGACTTGCTCAAATGAAAATGCTCAAATTTAATGAAAGTTGCGTACATATCTGAGGATCACTCACGTAAATTGGCATAATTTTCTGAGTTACCTACAGAGAATTTTTCCCAGATTCGTGACAGCAAAGAAATATGTTTCTGCGCAGTAATCTAAATCTAGTATGAACCTTACTATCAACGACTTTACTTGGCACAACAAAGCACAAAACTAAGATAAGAAGAGTTTGCTACAGTAGTAAACAACTTCCAAGACTCAAATATAAAATAAAAATACTGTAGTAAAAACATGGGTTGTCTCCCATAAGCGCTTTTCTTTAACGCCTTTCAGCTAGGCGCAGAAAGTGTGTATCAAGTATTATCAAGAGACGAAGTGTCAACATCATAATTTGTTCTAATGATAGAATCAAAAGGTAACTTCATTCTCTTTCTAGGGAAGTGTTCCATACCTTTCTTGAGAGGAAATTGATATTTAATATTACCTTCCTTCATATCAATGATAGCACCAACAGTTCGAAGAAAAGGTCTTCCCAATATGATGGGACAAGATGCATTGCATTCAATATCCAAGACAACAAAATCAACGGGGACAAGGTTATTGTTAACGGTAATGCGAACATTATCAACTCTCCCCAAAGGTTTCTTTGTAGAATGATCAGCAAGATTAACATCCAAATAACAATTTTTCAATGGTGGCAAGTCAAGCATATTATAGATTTTCTTAGGCATAACGGAAATACTTGCACCAAGATCACATAAAGCATTACAATCAAAGTCATTGACCTTCATCTTAATGATGGGCTCCCAACCATCCTCTAGCTTCCTAGAAATAGAAGCTTCGCGTTCTAGTTTCTCTTCTCTAGCTTTTATGAGAGCATTTGTAATATGTTTCGTGAAAGCCAAATTTATAGCACTAGCATTAGGACTTTTAGCAAGTTTTTGTAAGAACTTTATAACTTCAGAGATGTGGCAATCATCAAAATCTAAACCATTATAATCTAAAGCAATGGGATCATCATCCCCAATGTTGGAAAAAATTTCAGCAGCTTTATCACAGGCAGTTTAAATGATTTTAGCGATTTCGAGGCAGTTTTTCGCGCTTTGCATTTGAAGTGGAAACATTACTAACACCAATTATTTTATTATTAATAGTGGGAGGTGCAGCAACATGTGTAGCATTAGCATTGCTAGTGGTGGTAATAGTCCAGACTTTAGGTATATTATCTTCTTTTTCATTTTTTTCTCTTTCCCACCTAGCACGCAATTCGGCCATCAATCTTATATTCTCATTAATTCTAACTTGGATGGAATTTGCTGTAGTAATAATCTTATTATTATGATTTTCATGAGGCATAACTTTCGATTTCAAAAGATCAACATCAGCAGCAAGACTATCGACTTTAGAAGCAAGTATATCAATTTTCCCAAGCTTTTCTTCAACAGATTTGTTAAAAGCAGTTTGTGTACTAATAAATTCTTTAAGCATGGCTTCAAATCCAGGGGGTGTATTCCTATTATTGTTGTAAGAATTCCCATAAGAATTACCATAGCCGTTGCCATTATTATAAGGATATGGCCTATAGTTGTTACTAGAATTGTTCCGGTAAGCATTGTTGTTGAAATTATTATTTTTAATGAAGTTTACATCAACATGTTCTTCTTGTGCAACTAATGAAGCTAACGGAACATTATTAGGATCAACATTAGTCCTATCATTCACAAGCATAGACATAATAGCATCAATCTTATCACTCAAGGAAGAGGTTTCTTCGACAGAATTTACCTTCTTACCTTGTGGAGCTCTTTCCGTGTGCCATTCAGAGTAATTGATCATCATATTATCGAGAAGCTTTGTTGCTTCACCAAGAGTGATGGACATAAAGACACCTCCAGCAGCTGAATCCAATAGGTTCCGCGAAGAAAAATTCAGTCTTGCATAAAAGGTTTGGATGATCATCCAAGTAGTCAGTCCATGGGTTGGGCAATTTTTAACCAAAGATTTCATTCTTTCCCATGCTTGTGCAACATGCTCAGTATCCAATTGTTTAAAATTCATTATGCTACTCCTCAAAGATATAATTTTAGCAGGAGGATAATATCTACCAATAAAAGCATCCTTGCATTTAGTCCATGAATCAATACTATTCTTAGGCAGAGATAGCAACCAATCTTTAGCTCTTCCTCTTAATGAAAAAGGGAACAATTTTAATTTTATAATGTTACCATCTACATCTTTATACTTTTGCATTTCACAAAGTTCAACAAAGTTATTGAGATGGGCAGCAGCATCATCAGAACTAACACCAGAAAATTGCTCTCGCATAACAAGATTTAATAAAGCAGGTTTAATTTCAAAAAATTCTGCTGTAGTAGCAGGTGGAGCAATAGGTGTGCATAAGAAATCATTATTATTTGTGGTTGTGAAGTCACACAACTTAGTATTTTCAGGAGTACCCATTTTAGCAGTAGTAAATAAAGCAAACTAGATAAAGTAAATGCAAGTAACTAATTTTTGTGTGTTTTTAATATAGCAAACAAGATAGCAAATAAAGTAAAACTAGCAGCTAATTTTTTTTGTATTTTGATTTAGTGCAGCAAACAAAGTAGTAAATAAAATAAAGCAAGACAAAAACAAAGTAAAGAGATTGGATTGTGGAGACTCCCCTTGCAGCGTGTCTTGATCTCCCCGGCAACGGCGCCAGAAATTTAGCTTGACACGCGTACAGCACGCGACCGTTGGGAACCCCAAGTGGAAGGTGTGATGCGTACAGCAGTAAGTTTCCCTCAGTTAGAAACCAAGGTTTATCGAACCAGTAGGAGTCAAGAAGCACGTTGAAGGTTGATGGCGGCGAGATGTAGTGCGGCGCAACACCAGGGATTCCGGCGCCAACGTGGAACCTGCACAACACAAACCAAGTACTTTGCCCCAACGAAACAGTGAGGTTGTCAATCTCACCGGCTTGCTGTAACAAAGGATTAGATGTATAGTGTGGATGATGATTGTTTGCAGAAAACAGTAGAACAAGTATTGCAGTAGATTGTATTTCAGTATAGAGAATTGGACCGGGGTCCACAGTTCACTAGTGGTGTCTCTCCCATAAGATAAATAGCATGTTGTGTGAATAAATTACAGTTGGGCAATTGACAAATAGAGAGGGCATGACCATGCACATACATATTATGATGAGTATTGTGAGATTTAATTGGGCATTACGACAAAGTACATAGACCGCTATCCAGCATGCATCTATGCCTAAAAAGTCCACCTTCAGGTTATCATCCGAACCCCTTCCAGTATTAAGTTGAAAACAACAGACAATTGCATTAAGTATGGTGCGTAATGTAATCAATAACTACATCCTCGGACATAGCATCAATATTTTATCCCTAGTGGCAACAGCACATCCATAACCTTAGAGGTTTCTGTCACTCCCCCAGATTCACGGAGACATGAACCCACTATCGAGCATAAATACTCCCTCTTGGAGTTACTAGCAAAAACTTGGCCAGAGCCTCTACTAATAACGGAGAGCATGCAAGATCATAAACAACACATAGATATAAATTGATAATCAACATAACATAGTATTCTCTATTCATCGGATCCCAACAAACACAACATATAGCATGACAGATAGATGATCTTGATCATGTTAGGCAGCTCACAAGATCCGACAATGAAGCATAATGAGGAGAAGACAACCATCTAGCTACTGCTATGGACCCATAGTCCAGGGGTGAACTACTCACTCATCACTCCGGAGGCGACCATGGCGGTGTAGAGTCCTCCGGGAGATGAATCCCCTCTCCGGCAGGGTGCCGGAGGCGATCTCCTGAATCCCCCGAGATGGGATTGGCGGCGGCGGCGTCTCTGGAAGGTTTTCCGTATCGTGGCTCTCGGTACTGGGGGTTTCGCGACGAAGACTATTTGTAGGCGGAAGGGCAGGTCAAGGGGCGTCGCGAGGGGCCCAGGAGACAGGCCGGCACGGCTAGGGCTTGGGCCACGCCGCCCTACCTCCTGGCCACCTCGTGGCCCCATTTCGTTGACTCTTCGGTCTTCTGGAAGCTTCGTGTGAAAATAGGCCCCTGGGCGTTGATTTCGTCCAATTCCGGGAATATTTCCTTACTAGGATTTCTGAAACCAAAAACAACAGAAAACAGCAACTGGCTCTTCGGCATCTTGTTAATAGGTTAGTTCCAGAAAATGCATAAATATGATGTAAAGTATGCATAAAACATGTAGATATCATCAATAATGTGGCATGGAACATAAGAAATTATCGATACGTCGGAGACGTATCAATAGGATCCTAGCTCTACCTTTGTGCCTCTAGGCCGGATATCATGCTAAGTGTAGGGATGTGTGCTCGTTTTCAATCCGCTCCTAAGGAGAGCCATTTAATGGCGGTCAAATGGATTCTAGGATACCTTGTTCTCACTCCTACTCTCGGGCTATGGTATCCAAAGGGGTCAACCTTTGAAATCATTGGCTATTCGGATTCCGATTGGGCCGGTGATAAGGTTGACCGGAAGTCTACCTCCGGGGCTTGCCAATTTATTGGCCGATCATTGGTGAGTTGGTCATCCAAGAAACAAAACTCCACCGCTCTATCCACCGCCGAAGCCGAATACATATCCGCGGCATCTTGTTGCACTCAATTGTTATGGATGAAGCAAACCTTGAAAGACTATGGTGTGTCTCTTGGTATGGTGCCACTTCTTTGTGACAATGAAAGTGCAATTAAGATTGCCAATAACCCGGTTCAACATTGTCGCACCAAACATATTGACATTCGCCATCACTTCCTACATGACCATGTTGCCAATAAGGATATTGATCTCACTCATGTGGGGACAACCTACCAATTGGCGGATATTTTCACTAAGCCTTTGGATGAAGCCCGGTTTGTTAACTTGAGAGGAGAACTTGGTATTCTTGATCCTAAAAACTTGGATTGATTAACTTCTTGCACTATATTCTTGCATTTATCTTGCTCTCTAGCTTAGAGGCACATCACATATGGGGATAGTCATCTTACCATGTGTTGGTATGATGCATACCTATGTGTGCAACATAAATAGACCCAATGTCATTATATGGACCCAAGCATGTCTCTTCGAGGTCTCATGACATTTGCGCTTTCACATAGGGGGAGTAATCCCCCGCCCCTCATTGAGCCTCAATTACAACTTGATTTGACTATATAAGGCTAAACGATCTTATTGCAAAAAACTATTCCAAAATGTTTTATGGTTCTTGATATACTTCGAATCATGCCAATTATTGCTATTTATATCTTGTTTGGATTTCACTCCAATGGGTATGCCTAGAGAACTTTGTGTTTCCAACCCCATGTCTATGCCCATCTCATCATCGTCTATCTATCTACATGTACATGTCATCATCTGAGAATTCATACATATTTACACAAGAATAGGGGCAAAACGAGGCAAAATGAGACAAAACTGGGCAAACAGACTCTGGCCGGTCACTGGCCCGGTCGGACCGGCCTTTGCGCCGGGCCATCCGGCGCCTGTCCCGGTCAACCAGGCGGCCGACCGGCCGTGCGGCTGGTTATGTTTGGGGGAGGATACCCCTTGGGGGTCTTCTTCCTCATTATCCCCCACCTCCAAAACCTCCATGGTCGCCGCCTCCACCACCTCCACCATGTCCTAGGCCCTTCCCACCACTAGTTTCTGCCCAAACTTCACCCAATCGTAGATCGGGATATCTCAAGCCTCTTCACCAAAGGATTTGGTCCCTCTCAAGCTATTTTGGGAGATCTTGGGAATTTGGCCCTCAAGCCCTCTTCACGTGTTCTTCTTGCTCACTTGGGCAAAGAGGACGATGTCTTCGGGTAAATCTTCCTCCCATTCCCTCTCCCTCTTGCTTTTCCTCTCCCATTGCCAAATTTTGAGGAAAGTTGAGAAAAGTTAGGGTTAGGGTTAGGGTTAGTAAGTCCTCATGCCATCTAGAGTGTCTCACACCCCTATGCACATTGTTCACTCTAATGGTATAGTCTATGTTCAAGTTTGTGAGTTTTTGCATGATTTTGTGGTCGAATTTCTGGGCAAACATCACAAGTCAACAACACCTGGTTTACAGCCCGGTCAACCGGCCTCTCAACCGGCCGGTCCGGCGTGCCGCCCGTTCAACCGGATTGTCAACCGGCTCATCCGGTCTGTCGTCCGGTCGGACCGACCTGTGCGCCGGATCGCCCAGTTCTTCGCATAATCTCATCGAAACACTTGGATATTTGCTATGCTTATTGGCCTCCCTATTTACTGATGACATGTATACTTACCCCACTGCTATCCTCGCTTTATTCTACTGATTCACAGGTGATTCGAGTAGTGAGGAGTATGGCACTGTTGCCAAGAGAGGAAGGCGTTCGGGACCTCCAGCCCGCCGTACTAGCGGTCGTGTGCCTTCCGGTGCACCTCCGACTACTGATGGCACCTCATCTGGAAGAACCATGTCAGTTGCCAACAGAAAGAGAGATAAACATGCAGCACAAGAAGATGATGAGATCTTGCCAACATATAATGTTGGCGATGTACAAGTTGGTGCAAGGAGAAGACTTAGAGACGCCAACCCCTATCGCTTTGAGGCACCCACTTACACAGGGGGATCACTTTTTCTGGACTAAGACACAACAAAGGATGTGGGAAGAGTACTACGACACCCAAGATCACATGAAGAATGGTACCTTTGTTATGCCCAAGGCCATCAAGGATGTTCTTGCAATGCATGAAGCCACCAAGTTTCGTTTTGTGGTTGAGACCTTGCAGCGGATGGGGTTGTATGAGCTTATGTGCCTGACGCCTACTGATGAGTGCTATTGTCCAATCTTGGTGAGGCAGTTTCATTGCACCGTCTTTTTCCATGATGATGCAGCTCGGACTATGACTTGGATGATTGGCAAACAGAAATACACTTGCAACTATCTTGATTTCTGTGAAGCCATGGGGTTTGGTGGAGGTCGTGCTCGTGGTTTCAAGATATACTCTCAGTAGAAGTTTACCAAAGGAGACATTGCCTTCTGCTATCCTTCGGACCCCACAGCTGGACCTCCCACTATTTCTGGCATGTACTAGTCCTACCTGCTACTTGTCAAGCTCTTCCGTGAGACTCTCATCAGCAAGTCCGGCGATACAAGTGAATGCCGTGGCTATCATCTGAACTTGATGTACTACTACCACCCCGAGTACCGGAAACTCATTGATGGTTGTGATTTCCTCTACTGTGAGCTGAGGCGATGTGTTCGCGAACGGATGACTCCTAACTATGCTCAGTATGTTCAGCTGCTCATCAACAAGGTTGTGCCAGCACCTCTCAATACGCAAGATGAACGGGTCAAGATGGAAGCCTTCAGGGTACCTATCCAAGGTGATAGACCGGACGTCCCTGAAATGATGCCTTCTGAGCGCCGGTCCAAGGAACGCCATGACCCTGCTAGCTCCAGCTACTCTAGGCGCCCACAGCATGGTGTCTCACGGTTCTTCTCTAGCTTATGGCAGATGTGCAAAAATACCAATGATGTTGCACATCAAAGTCTTGCTTCGAACCAAGAGACGAGGAGGCGCCAAAATGAGTTCATGGCTACTAGGAATGCACCTGTTCCTCCTCCTGGCCCTGAGTTGGAGCCTCTACATGCACCTAACTGGGAGATGCCTCCTATCTCTGATCAGATGTTCCAGAACTTTGATCCCTCCTTGTACACTTTTGGTGGTCCTCCTCCTAGGCCTGCACGTGTCCCTGCTGACGAGGATGAAGGTGATGCGGATGAGGATGCGCGTGATGATGGCGAGAGCTCATATTCCGCTGGGCATGAGTTCTATTGATGGGTGCGCTAGCATCTCTCCTCTTTTCTTCGCCTTTTTGGTGTTCCGATGCCAAAGGGGGGGAAGAGAGTAGAGTCTAGGATTCACGGGGTTCTTTGGTTGTCACAAGCCATGGGTGTTGCTTTATTTGATTCTTATATGGCTTGTGCTTATTTGCTTTTATCATTCCAAGAACCATTTGCTACTTTAAGTAATTCGTGTATGGATATTTACTTTTATGCTTAATCTCTATGTTAGGATGATTATGTGTGCTATGCTTATATATCTCAATATGCACATCTCCATACCATGCTTGTTTCCTAAAGATATTGGGGGAGCTTCTCATGTTCCACAAAAGTTGCACTTTGCATTCAAACGCAAATTCTCGAAGTGCACACTTTATGGGGGAGCCATCTCAATATCTTATATGGAATCAAGGTTTAAAGCTTATCATAATATCTATATGTGACTCTAGCTCGGTTTGTCATCGTATACCAAAAAGGGGGAGATTGTAAGGGTATTTTACCCTTATCCATTATTTTGGTAACTATGACACAGTGCTAGTTTATTTGGACTAATACATGTCTACAAGATGATTCCCAGGTATTAGCCAAAGAGGTATAATGGTGTATCAATAGAACAAGAAGGCAACGGGAGACCCCCCACTTCGATGAAAAATCAATAGGGATTTTCCAGAGCCTGGCCGGTCCCAGACCCGGTCAGACCGGCCCTGGCACCGGACCGCCCGGCGCCGACCGGGCCCAACGCCTGTGCCATCCGGGCAGGTTCCAGTAAAGAAGGGCGAGCACTCCGGTCTGCGTCCGGTCGCCAGCCCGGTTTGGACCGGCCACTCCGGTGCATGGCCCGGTCGGACCGGGTTCCAGACCGAGCGCGCCGGTGCCCAACCGGCCTTTGCGCTTGTGCCATCTGGGCGTGATCCAGTAACCTCAGAAGCACGCCCGGTCAAGACCCGGTCACAGCTCCGGTTGGAAACCGGCCGGTCCGGTCACTGGCCCGGTCTGACCGGCCTGTGCGCCGGCCTGTCCGGCGCCAAATCCGGTCGATCGGGTTCCTCAAGGAATCTGATGACATGTCAAGTGAGCAACGGCCAGATTTCGAAGAACACTATAAATAACCCTTCTCCTACCTCTGAAAAGTTAGGCACTACACTACAAGCTGTTCTTGAGCTCTCTCTCACATACTCCATTGCTAGAAACACCAAAAGTCTCAGATCTCCCTCCTCCTCCACCCAAACTCAAATCCCTCCGGGGAAACGATAGAGGAGGACCCGATCTACTGTTCTATCAAGACAAATCTCATTCCCCCTTGTATTCATCAAGAAGCTTGCTCTCTAGGGTTCCTTGGAAACCCTAGGTGGGCAAGAGTGGTCCGGAAGCATCCGGGCTATGGATTTGCTCCTGACAAGATTGTGAAGGTTTGGAGGCTACCTCAAAGTCTACCACAAGTGAGTGAGCTATTCCTTCGTGGGATAGGCTCCGGAGAATAGGGTGAGCCTTCATGGCGTGGGGAATCCTTCGTGGGACCTCCACCCCTCCAAACGTGACGTACCTTCTTGCAAAGGAAGGGAACACGGGAATACATCCTCGTCTCCGCGTGCTATCGGTTATCTCTAACCGAACTCCTTACTTGTGATTTAACTGCCTGTGAGAGCCTTCGTGCTCGAGTTAGTTGTATCCTCATATAGGTTGTCTCACCTAGTTTGCATTAGGTTCACATTTATATTCCGCAAAGCCTAATATTGCAAAGGAAGAATTAAAATATGTAGAAACCTATTCACCCCCCTCTAGGTTTACCATCTCTGAACTTTCAGTCATCCTCCCGCAGATGCAGGCGAGCGCGGGCGCTCATCGCCGGCGACGAAGTCGGCGAAGGTGTCCGGCAGCCTCTGGATGCCGTGTGGGTCGCCCTTGAGGACGACGATGAACTCGAACAGCACTGGCCACTCCTCGTCCTGCATGTCCAACGATGAGGACGACGACGACGTCGCAGGAGAAAGCGAGTGTGCAGCTCTGCCGCGGCCGCGGCCACGACCACGGTCGCGAGCTCAGCCTCCGCCTCTACCAGCCATGGCGTCGACTCTTGAGATGGTGGCGGCTAGGATTGGGGAGAAAGGCGCTGGGTTTGTGTGTGAGAGGGACGATGAGAGGCGGCCTTTTTTATAGGCCGGAGGGAGGTGGGGAGCGATGGCGCTCATTAACACCGGCACACCGAGCTAGGCGCGACGAGACGCTTCGCTGCGCCTCTGCGGGAACTGCACCGTCGCTGCGCACCAATAACTTCCGTCGCAAGGTAGGCTACGGTTAGGTTAAAATTCAATGTGCCGCTGATGGGTCGGCCCTGCCACTCCCCGCCTCGCTTTTCGGTGTGTCCAGCATCCCCGGTGCGTCCCCTATGGGGCGGGGACGGCCTCGGGGCGCCGGACAAAAAGCGGCTTTGGGGGACGCGGATGGGAATGTTTTTTTGTTCGGCGCGCCCCAAATCCCTTTGTGGGACGGTTTGCGGGACGCGACTGGAGATGCTCTAAGGGCATCTCCAACGGGGTGACGCATTTCGGACACCAAAGCGGACGTGTCGCGTCCGTTTGCGTTGGCCGAAATGGTCGAAATCGTCCGCGCATTCGTTTGCGTCGGGGGTGGCTCCAGCGACACGACGCATAATTTTTTTTCCATTCATAAAGTCGTAATTTACATTAATAAAAAACATAAAAATGCCATAAAGGTGTGGTAAAAGTAGGTACTGCCTACTGTCGTCATCGCTGATGAAGTCGATGAACTCCGGCGATGGCCATGGAAGCTGGTACGCCGGCGGTGGAGGAGGTAGGGCAGGCTGCGGCAACTGCGGCCAGGCCGTCGCCTGCGCAGGAGGCTGTGGTGAAGGTGGCCAGGGATCCTAGGCCGGAGCAGCAGCCGGAGCGCGGTCGTTGGAACGCGTCGGCGTGGCCAGAGGAGTCGCGGGCCTCCCCTGCGCGAGCGCGGACTCGCGGAGCTGCATTGCGAGCCCGTCCCACAAAGTGAGCTCGTTGAGCTCGTCGAGCTCGATGTTGGCCAGTGCCATGGCAATGGCCTCCTCCCCGGTAATGTCCGGCGGCTGGGTCTCTGGATCCCACGCTGGCCCGCCGTCGTCATGGTCATACTCTGCCATGTCCGCGTCCTCGTCCGCGTCCTCCTGGTCGTTCTCTTCTTCTTCCACGACGATCCCGCGGTCGAAGTAGTCGATGTCGACGAGGTAGCTACCGCAGCGGCGTGCGTCGAACTCCCACGTCCTGAAAGAGATCCAGTTGTAGGAGTTGAGCTCGTACGCCTAATCTTCCCGGAGATCCGGTGGCAAAATCGCTCGGTGGCGGCGCACCTCGTCCCGCTGCTCTTGCCTCTTGGCCCTCGCGCGGCACAGGGGAACCGACATGCATTGTGAAAAGACACTCTCACTTTGACTCTGAGCAACCGCAGATGACCCTTTTTACGCTTCTCCATATTAGTGACAGCAGTTTTTTTGTGTGGTGTAATCACTTTCACTGTCCTTGTCTTCCAATCAATCCACGAAATTCTCTGTGAATCCATTCTTGCAATCACTCGGCTGCACTGGCCTGGAGGCCAGGCTCATGAGAAAATCCAAACCAAATCGACATGAAGATCAAGTAACCGTCGCTGTCATTATCTTCATCTTTATAAAAATGTACTTTAAAATTTTCCTTTTCTTTTTGTGAGACAGTGAGAGTGTCTTTTCACAATGCATGTCATCCTACAGTAGTAGTTCGACTGGCACATCTAGAGTTCAGTCATTGACTATATACTCCGACAATTTGCTAACACACACCTTGTACTGTACTCCCAAAATTTGCTAACTTTCAATACTATTACCCAATTGGTTAAGTATTTTGACCTAGATGTTATGGAAGACAGGAAAACAATCACTCCCAAGGGGACGGCCGTCACAGGATACTGTGCTTGAGGGTTCAGCAAGAGGTTGCCATCTCGTGCAGTCCGATCAAGATAAGGTTGATGCATCAAAAGACGCTTATCCAGCGGCCAGTATGGGATCTGATTTGCTAGTTAGGACACATTTGGGGTGCTACGTTCGACGACAGAAACGAGATCAAAATGTTAGTCACACAGACAGCCATGCATCACCGTACCTGAGGACAATGAAGATCACCAAATTAGTCCTGGAACAGTGGCGAGTAGAATCTTTTGCATCGTTGGTACTCGCTTGGTTCCATCATTGTTTTTGTAGTATATTAGTTCAAATTCAAACGACAAGAATATGAAACCAGGGAGTAAATGTTTATGAGCTGCGCAGACAACTATTTTTCTACTACCTCTGTCAATAAAATTATGTCACAAGTTTATCTAAATTTAAATATATCTAGACACTTTTTAGTTTATAGATACATCAGAGTTTGGATAAAACTTAGATATCTTTTTATGGATGGAGGGAGTAGTACTTACTCCATTCATAAAAGAATATCGACGTCATGTCTTAATTTGAATATATTTATACACTAAAAAAGATCTAGATATATTTAAATATAGACAAACTTAAGATATTATTTTATAAACAGAGGTAGCCAGACTACAATAATTAAACGGATATTTTCGGAGTAGTGTTGAGATTCACCCAACACACCAGCCAGACGGGACGAAAATGCTTCACACACGACAAATTCTGTCCGATGTGTGTACGATACTGTTCCACCTAGTGCTAGTTTTTTTTTTTTTTTTGATTTTTTTTTTTTTTTTTTTGAGATTTCCTCAACTTAGTACAGCTGTAGTATCTGAACTTATGCACTAACACACTCCACACGCACACCACACGCACACACACCCACTAGTGCACAAGCTAGATAGCACACGTACTAAACCGCGAGCCTAGTCAACTCCAGGGTTAAACCCAGTGGCAGTGGGAAGCACTGCAATACCTCTAACCGAACCGCGGGAGAAAACTAACATTTTTATTCTGGGGCAGAGCCCCCGGTGAGACACCCGGAAAATCGCTCCCTCTGGGAGTCGATCCCGGGCGGGCTGTGTGGCCACCGCCAACCACAGCCACCGAGCTACACGCTCGTTCTCCACCTAGTGCTAGTTAATCCCCTTCCCTTGCAGTGGCCAAGTCTCGTCCAAACTCAAACCTGTAGTACTGCCGAGCGTCTCTAAAATATGCCCACAACTCCAAAACATGCAATCGTCTTCACCAATTCAAACCTTTGGATCTAGTTTTGTCTGCGTCGATAGCTTAATGGCGCGCTAATTTAAACTCTTGTACTAAGCACTTATTCATCGATCGGAAGCAATTTAACTTGTGCTTGTCACGATCGGAAGCAATTTAACTTGTGCTTGTCGCGATTGCCGATTGATCAGTCCGCCATGGAGGAAGAGCAAAATTATACATAGAGTGCCACAATGAGAATCTCATGTGATGAGGGTATCTCCAACGGCGCGACGCATTTTAGCGTCCGGAAATGTCCGCGCTGTCCATTTGCGTCGGCCAAAATGGTCGAAATCGACCGCGCATCCGTTTGCGTTGGGGGTGGCTCCAGCGGCACGATGCATTTTTTGGCCAAAATTTTTTTTAACATGAAAACATAATTTGCATAGTTTAACACATGAAAAAAAACCATAAACGCGTGCGCCTACTGTTGCTCGTCATCGCTATCGAGCACGATGAGCTCCGGTATCGCCCACGGCCAGTTGCCATCCGAGGGAGCGTACACCGGGCGCGCCGGCGGCGGTGGAGGTAGAGGCGCCCAGGGATGCGGCTGTGGCGGCGGTGGAGGCGCCCAGGGATGCGGCTGTGGAGGAGGAGCCCAGGGGAAGCGGCGGTTGCACTGGTGGCGTAGCGGGGCAGCGGCGGTTGTGCCTGCTGACGACGCGTCGGCGCCTGCTGTCTTCGTGGACGAGTCGGCGTTGGACGGTCGAAGAGATAATCCCTGTCGCCCATGAAGCCCGCCCTCCTCCTGCTATCCGTCTCGGTCGACAGATAGGTACGCCAACTTTCAGAGTCGATGGCGTACGCCGGATCGGCGCGGAGGTCCGGCGGTAGGTACCGCCTCCTTCGCCGGATCTCCGCGGTCCGATCAGGCTCGCACGCAGGGACGGGAGGGATGGGCACCCGGCGGCAGCTGAGCCGCCAGCCGCCAGGCAGTTGCACGCCCGACCAGCGCTCGCACGACATCCATTTCCCGTGCATCAGCCTCCCCAGCGTGACGGGCAGCGGCACCCTCTGCGTCCCCTTGTTGCTGCCGGTGCCGGAGGCCTCGAAGTCGTTTGTCTTCCCCATGGAGCTGCGGCGGTGGTGGTGCGAGTGGAGGTGTGGGCGAAGGAGGAACGCGGCCGCTGGACTTTTAAAGGCGGCCGCGCACGGGATACGATGCCATTGAAGGCGGCGCAGAAGCCCAGCCGCCGCCTGCCAGTGCGCGCGCAGAACAGGCAGCCATGCCATTGATGGCGAAGGCTGCGGCGCAGACGCGGAAGCGCTGACCGCCGAAGCGATGCCCTCGATGCAGACTCGCTGCCAAGCGGGCCCGGTGGAGACGCGAGCGGACAGTTTGCGTGTCCGCACAGCATTCGCAGAGACGCAAACCTGCCGCATATTGCAAATATGCGAACGGTCCGATCACTTTGCGTCACGCCGTTGGAGGTGGTGCCAGACGCATTTTCGATCAAGACAGACGCAAACGGTTGGTGCGTCGCGCAGCTGGAAATGCCGTGAGCGAAAATTTGAGAAGGGCACGCGCCGGCGGCCGCATGTGCTATGACTTGACCAGTTCTTCTTGTCTCTACCGCTACGGAAATAGATGAGGCAGAGGAGGATGAAAGCCACGCTACTCTTTCCCATCCCAAGTAGGCCCAAAGCTAAACCACGAGTTGCGCCGCATGTGGTAAGTCCGATCGTACAGGAATCGGACGAAATTGATCGTACGTATAGCAGGACTCAACTGTGAGAAAACAACAAGCTGCCGATCGATCGATCGATCACCCATGCCGCAGCCGCAGCTATCGCGCGACGCCGTGACGTGAGACTGTAGGCCGGGCCTCCCCCATGCAACGGCACACTGACACGGTCGTGCTAATTAAGAAGGAAGATCGGATTCAGAGCTGGGGCGCGCCCCATCCGTTCATCAGCACGGTACAGTCAAACGGTACCATGCGAGGGGAAGTACGTCCACCGCCCATGCTGCCCAACCGGGGACCTGATCGGAATTACGTAGAGCAGCAGATCTAGCACAAAAACCAACTGGGCAACGACCACAAACCCCGGGCTGATGTATTGGTCACGGGTGGACTAGCGGGCTGCGAGGGAGCTGCATTAATGGAGGAAGACGACGACCATAAGAGCATCCCTAGTGGTCTCTCTAAAGGGCCATCCAAACCCATTTAGATGGTTGTGAGGCTAAAAAACGCTCCCAGTGGTCTCTACTTTACGGGCTCATGCTGTAACCTCTACTGAATTTATCCCTAACCTCTACTTTACGAAGAGTTTACTGCAAAAAATACATAACACCGGTGGATCGAGATGCAAGAGCTGCGTGCGGGGTCGATTGGGCCGGCACGACCGGGCCATCGACCGCTGGTGGGTTCAGAGCGGCCATGGCGGCACTAGGGAGGCGCGGCGTGGCCGGAGCGGACAGGGCAGGGATAATGAGATCTGCAGCGGCAGCGGCGAGGAAGGGGAACCAACGAAATTGAAATGTCCTTCGCGCCAACGCCTCGCACGGGATGATGACCGCGTTCGGTTTGGCCCGAGGATCTACATATCTCCGGGTTACGAAGCCGAGTATGCCAACCCTTGCAAAAATATTTTCAGCCATGCGGATTTGCGGTGTCTAATCTGGTACTTTTTCAACCAAAATCGCAAACAAAAAGTTATTATACGGATTTCGCGAATATACGACATCTGCTAGAAATGCTCTAACCGCTCTTTTTGCTGAGCCATGCTGTATGACAGTCAACCTGTACTGAATTTTTCCCTGACCTCTACTTAACAAAGAGTTTATTGCAAAATAAATAAACGCTATAGCCGTGTCTCGATGGATCGGTGCACGGATGGGCGTGCGATATCTCACTGTAACACACACACACACACGTGCATAGAGCTATCACACGTCCACAATGCCTCGATCGGGAGGGACGTGTGAAGTGTGATCAAAGTTTTGGGGACCTTTCCTGCCCGGGGGTCAGGCAATTAAAATTTGTCTGTCTCCCTCCGACGGCTCAGCCCACCAGGACCAAAAACACCAACCTCATGTTTCTCCTTTTCTAGATGGCATCCTCCTTTATGGGCAAGAAAACAACGTGACAAAGAAAACCATTCGGGACCATGCATGAAACCAAATCAAGTGAGTCACGGTTTCCCACAAAGGCTGCCTCTATCATCTGATCACATTGCGACGAATCAATGCGTTGTTTTTTGCTGACAAGATTATGCCTAGTTTTACCGTTTCGGTGATCGTCGCGAGTGCCTCTTGTTATCATGGTTATTTTCCACAATGTGGATTATAATTCCATGTGTCTTCCGTGGTTGTTACTATTTCTAGAGCGCAAGAAAATATTCCACGATCTGATGATCATATTGCTTGCATCTGGAGAGTGCAGAGTACAAGAGCAATATCAAGAAGGTGAAGAAATCTCTCAGAAGCAAAAAAAAAAAAAAAACAAGATTGGGCAACGGTTACATGCTGCAAAATGCTTTGGAGCTAAGAAGAGTGCAAGTAACACTATGGCTAGTCTTTATATTTGAGGTTATCCTCTTCGTAGGATTGTCCTCTGTAGTTGACGATGCGCTTCAATCATCTTGGAATCAATCACTACCGTGCTTGAACCGTGAGTTTGAAACCAATACTTCAAAGCATTACGCATATACTGATACTTCAAAAGATTTTTTGGGGTATGGGTATGTTGTCTATATTTGGTGTAGAGGTTTATGAGCACTTCACAACACCAACCTCATGTTTCTCCTTTTCTAGATGGCATCCTCCTTTTTTGGGGTATGGGTACTTCAAAAGATTTTTTTTTATCGAAAAAAATGAGCACTTCACAACATGATAATGATAATGCTTTGAAAGAACGAGAAACAACCTCTTAATAGTATATGACTCAAAGCTATGAAAAATACTTCTTCAAGACGCCTTCTCCATGTCATCTATTACGATGGATCCACTTTCTTCGGTATCCACACCTTCAAGTCATGCTCTTAATAATTTAGGGGTATCGAATGATCTCATTTGTTGTTGTGTGTGAATTTGGGAGAGGGGGGCATACTGAAGCACAACCCATAAGGGCATTATTGGTTCAAAGTAATTCCATACAAGTCCAGAGGATTTCATTCCTTAGTAATAATTTTACTATAGACTTTGTTTAGTTTGTAAGATTTGAAACTATAGAGCTTTTCCTATAGTCTAATGTATACCAATTTTTTCTTGGATCCAACTTCATGAAGGGCTCCTTCCAAGGATTTTTACAGGAATTTTGGAGGATTTTGATCTTTAGAACTTTTTCCTAAGTGCATTGTTTGATTCGTAGGTTTAGGTCCTCAATAATATTTTTCATAGAATTACATTGCACTGATTTTTCGAGCAAAATTTTCATCCACCTAATTCTCATCTTATACTTTCTTTGTTCTTCCCGTGATTCAAGCACTCCTTGACGAAGCTATCTTTCTTATACCTTTGTTCTTATACCTAATTCCTTTGTTCTTATACCTAATTCTCATCTTATACTACCTAATTCAAGAATTACATTATCCTAACTCATGCACAACTAGGAAAAGGGCTATAGTTAGACATCGTAGCTGTGGCTTACTGGTACGCCGCGGCTATTACCCGTGGTGCGCCAAAAAAGAGTGGGCCACTAGTATACCCTTACACTTGGGGCGAAAAAGTAATTTGGTGTGCCACGGCTAAAGGTGGCCACATTGGCCGATGTGCACCCGTGTAATAGTGGCACACCGGGAAGCTATCTTTCACGCTAGCAGAAGACTGGCCGGTAGTGCCAAGGTCATAAATGTCAACGTTGGACGCCTCCTAGCCTTCTTTGCGTGCACTGATCGGCCCGCAATGCGCGTGGCCCGTCACGCTTTTGAGCGCGGCAGGCCGAAGACTGACCGACGGCGCGTTCAGCAGCCATCAATGCCCCCGCTGCTTAGACTTCCGCGCGCGCCATTCATGAGGAAGACACTAGAAACCAGCCCGGGCATTGATGGAGCGGCCATATATATCAGCCTCTGCATCGGCCCCTCCCACACAGTCCACCGTCCCTACGCCAGAGCCGAATATTTAGATTTTTTCTATGTAAATTATCTTTGACCTAATGAGAAATTCTAAAATTTTCCCAATATTTAGATTTTTGAATTTTCAGTTTCATTTTCAGCGCCACACGTGACATGCCCACCGGACATATTTCTTTTTTAAAAAAAAAGACCAGTGGCATACATTTAGGCTACGCCACTAGTCTGTACACACTAAGGGAAAACAAGACTTTGCCGTACAACTATTTGCACGGCAAAAAACCCTATATGCATGGCCCGTATTACCGGTGACGTGATACCGGTGACACATGGATGTGCATCACGGGTAGGCTTTTTCCTACTAGCGATGTAATTCCCCAGCTCTAAAGTGCTACAGATTTACTTTATTTTTTGTTAAATTTGAACTAAAATCATAACATTTATTATAGAGTGGAAGGAGTAAGATAAAACTGAACATGGCACTCTAATCATATATTTCGAGAATCCTACAGATCAAAGAGGCCTAGAATTCTTGTGTTTTCAATTCGTGTAGGATTTAACATACCAAGATTTATATTTCTATGTTCTCCTTAGTATATAGTTAATTATACTAACTGATATGGAACGGAAATCGTCGCGAGACTCAGGGCTGCAATTAGCAAATGGTTATTTTGTGGAGGTTTTCAGAGCTGTGTTGAGATTTTGCCCAACACACACCAGTCAGACGAGACCAAAACCGTGAGAACACAAGAAGCTGCCGATCGATCGCTTCACTATCGCCCGACGTGCGCCGTCATGGCCGGTGGTGAGAGCGTCGCGATCGATCGGTAGGCCGGGCCCCTCCCTCCGTGCATGCAACGCTGACACGGTCAATCCGTTCATCAACACGGATTAAAAGCTGGGCGCAGCCGATCCGTTCATCAACAATCAACATACGCTCGTGCCGCTGGCCAATGTATGTCTGCGTCCACCGCGCATGCTGCCCAGACCGGGACCTGATCTGAATACGTACGTACGTACAGCAGCAGATCCAGCAGAAAATTAAGTACGCCTCCACCGACCAACCCCGCGCTGCTATCTTAGGTCCCGGTGGCCTAGCGACCTCGACCGGCCGTCGGCGCACAGATGAGCGTGCGGTTTCTCACTCTAAACACACACATGCCTGGAGCTGTCACACCGCATTGCCATTGTTGACGAAGAACAGTGGCTGAAATCTCGAGTGATTTGTTGGTTTTTGGGGGACCTTTCCTACCCGGACATCAGGCTATTACTCCGGCTGTCTCCCTCCGACGGCTCAGCTTACCAGGACCAAAAACAGCAACACCTTGTCTTTTTTTTTTTTCCCTTTTCTAGACTAGATGCATGGCCTCCTCCTTTATGGGCAAGAAAACACTGTGACAACGGAAACAATTCGGGACCATGCATTGAAAGTGTTGGAGCAGGAGCTAACCTCATCTTTTGGTCCCTGCTCGTGTGGTTTCTTCTCTCTTAGGGTTAGCGCTTTCCTCTAGCTCCCTCTTTTTACATGTTAGCACACACATGGGCCAGAAACATGTCCAGTGTTCAACACTCCACCTTAAGATCAATGGTAGAAATCTATTAATCTCATATTGTCACATGCCAAGTTGCATTCCTTTGTTCCCAGTTCCTTTATCAAGCAATCAGCAATCAGCAATCTGCTTCCCAGAACTGACATGAGTAAGCCTGATGATCCCAGCATCAAGTTTCTCCTTAATGAAGAAGCGATCAATTTCCACATGTTTTGTCCTATCATGTTGGACTGGATTATTTGCAATACTTATGGTTGACTGATTGTAACACCAAGCTCGCAAGGACCCCTTTCTCAGAAGCTTCAACTCGCTCAGGAGATGCTTCACCCAAAGCATCTCACACACCCCTTTAGATAAAGCTTTGTATTCAACTTCTGTCGTTGATCTAGACACAACTGTCTGTTTATTGCTTCTCCATGACACCTGATTTCCTCCCACAAACACACAATAGCATGACGTTGATTTTCTATCATCTCGACAACCAGCCCAATCAGAGTCACTATAGCCATCCACCTCAAGGTGTCCACTCTTTGCAAACCACAACCCCTTTCCGGAGTTCCCTTCAAGTATCTCAAGATTCTATGCACTATATCAAGATGCCCACTCATTGGTTCATGCATGTATCTGCTCACCACACCCACGGTATATGTAATGTCAGACCTGGTATGACACAAGTACAAGAGTCTAACAACCAATTTCTGATAATTTTCCTTATTCACTAGCTCACCTGATTGTGCAGTCACTTGACGATTTTGTTCAATTGGGGTAGGGGCTGCACGACATCCAGTCATGCCCATGTCACTCAAGAGATCTAGGGTGTATTTTCGTTGACATAAAGATATTCCCTTCTCTGTCCGAACCACTTCTATGTCAAGGAAATATTTTAGGTTGCCCAAATCTTTCATCTCAAACAATAAGTTCAGATCAGTTTGCTCACCATAGAATTGCTCGGATTCCCTGAAGGTGACATCTATACTTACAAACATGCGTTTTGCAAAGGGACACCAACATTTATACCCCTCCTGACTAGAGTAATAATCAACAAAAACACATTTTACTGCTCATGGGTCTAACTTCCCAATCGATGGTCTATGATATCGAACAAAGCATGTACTGCCAAATAATTTCAGAGGGACAATAAACTTATTTTTTTCCAAACAACAACTCGCATGGGGATTTCATACCGAGTATCCTGGATGGGGTCATGTTAATCAAAAATGTGGCTGTCATGACTGCTTCACTCCACAGGAACTTGGGCACATTCATTGTGTACATTAGCGAACAAGCTACTTCCAAAACGTGTCTGTTTTTCCGCTCTGCCACACGTTTTAGGGAGGGGTATCTGGGCAAGTCGTTTGATGAAGAATACCTTGTTCAGACAAGGTGGTGTTCAAATACTCTGTGCCATTGTCAGTCCTGAGCACCTGCACCTGTACTTGAAACTGATTATTTACATATACATGGAAGTTCTGTAAATAATGTAACTCCTCATCCTTGTGGTGCATCAAATAAACCCAAGTCATATGAGAATAGCAGTCAATAAAGGTAACAAAGTACTTCATTCCATTCACTGACACCACTGGAGAAGTCCATACATCTAAATGAATATGCATAAAAGGAGATATGCTCCTAAGCCCTTTACTCACATATGAGGCTCGTGTATGTTTAGCATATTCGCAAGCATCACATGTTAACTTGACCTTGCTTATTCCACAGATAATATCAGGAAATATTCTACTCATCTTATCGAAAGACACATGCCCCATCCTACAGTGATGGATCATAGCCTGTTTATCCTTGTCCTCCATGGTCGAAGCATAGACCAACTCTGGTTGCACCCCCTTTTCCACATACCAGAGCCCCTTACGCCTGGTGCCAGTCCCAACCATCCACCTCGTCTCCCGCTCCTGAATCACGACACCAAACTTGTTAAGAGTCATGCTACAGTCTATGTCATCAATGAGAGCACTCAGAGAGAGAAAATTAACATGAAACGTTGGGACGTGTAAAACAGATGACAGAGATGTTTGAAGCGCACTTTACTATGCCCTCTCCAACAATAGGTTGTTTTGTACCATCAACAGTTTGAATGGTGCCTTTGTGAGTAGGAGGATGCTTAATGTAAGTCTCAAACACACCGAATTTACCCGCAACATGCTTAGATGCGTCAGAGTCTAGAATCCATTTTGTATCATTCTCATTAGTAGCAAGGGATGCCTTTTCAGAATTACCTTCATCCGTGGAGACCAAGTTAGCAAAGTTTCCATAGGCAACACCATCCACTTCTGCACCCTTTGACGTCTCATTGTCCACTTCAGTCGCCATGTGTGCACTTTGACCACCGAAGTTTCCAGTGTGTCCTCCTCTACCTCTACCAGTTTGATGTTCTGAGTATCCACCTCTACCTCCTGCCATCCTGCTACTTCCCCCTATTATATCTCCTGCCTCTACCACGTGTTGGGAAGTACCACTTCAGGTGACCAGTCTCCCCACAAATGAAGCAGTCCCTAGTCTCTTTCCACTCTCTACGCTCGGTCACGGCAAACGTTGGAGCTGACACAACTTTCTCATCTGCTGGTTCCAGAGAGAGTCGCACCTCCTCTTAAGCCATTGCTGCAATGGCCTCGTCAAGAGTGGGCAAGGAGGTGTGGTGCAGTAGAGATGCATTTCTGCCATCAAAGCACTTATTTAGCCCCTCCAAAAACTTTAGCACACGCCTGCGTGCTATCCACTTGTGTCTTGACTCGATGGAGGTTGCATCATAGAGTTCGAGAGGGTCACAGTTATCCTGATCATCCCATAAGGCTTGCAGCTCTGCCACATATGCCATCACTGTCATGTCCCCCTGGCGAAGATGGTGAATCTTCCCATCAATCTGAGGAATGAGCATGACATTGCCCTTACCAGAGTACTGGGTGGACAAGATCTTCCATATTTCAGCAGCTGTGGACAGCCCCTCCACGGAACGGCCAATAGAGGGCACCACCGAGTTCAACAACCACCTAATAAGTAGAGAGTTGACGGTTTTCCACTTCTTTCCCCCAGCACTAGTCTTGGCGAATTTTTTTTAAATAATACACTTTTTAATATTAATTCCAGAAATAATATTCGTTTTCAGCAAATTTCAGAAATAATACACCGTCGGGGTAGGGGAACCCGAATTTACAAAATCGGGTTTGAGGAACCCGAAACGAGGCGAATCTGCCGTGTCAGGCCAATTTCGGGGTGCTCCTCCCCGAAGCGTGGGTGTCGGCCACCGAAGGCCCGTGTCGGACTGTCCCCTGGACAGGAGCAGATGCTGTCGGGGCGGAGAATCCCGAGGCCGTAACTTCGGGCACGCTGAACCCGAGTCGGGCAAGTTCGGGCACGCTGAGCCCGAGTCGGGCAGGACGACCCCGAATCGAGGCGATATTAAATGCGTCGCGCGCGCTGCTGCCTCGCCCGAGCGCTCTGGCCTTCTTCTTCCTCCTTCAGCCTCAGTTCATCTGCTTTCTCTCTCGTTTGCTCTTTGGCCAGCAGCGTTTTCTCTCATTGCTTAGCAATTTGTCCAGCCATTTGCTGTAGTTTGACCACCAAAAGCTGTAGAATCATCTGATCTATACATGGGTTAGATTTTGAAGCATTTTGGTGGAGGTGTTGTTGGTGGTGGTGGTGGTGGAGGAGCTGCTGCTGGTGGACGAGCTGAGCTGCTGACGGAGGTGTTTGGCACGCTTCAAGGGTAAACCCTAATTCCTGATATTAGATCGTGTAATGATGCATGTTGCGTTCGTTAGCTTCGCAGATTAGTTACTGAAATATGTACCGGTAGAAAGTATTTATTTTAGAGTGTAGGTGCTAGATTTTTTTGACGAGTCTGTAATTTGTATAGGTGAGCAGATATGTCAGATAGAGTAAAATTCGTTGTTTACTTCGGTCATGGCACGGTCCGAACAACTCCGATGGGAGCTGATCTGAGCGAGTTTCAGTGTGAGGATTTGCATCTGACAAACCCAAAAACATGGCGAGTGAGTCAGAGGAAGGCGAGGTGGACCGTGAAGTTCGCGCTTAATCCCGAAGCCTCCACTGTGGGCGTGCATGCTTCGTGGAGGAGCTCAAGTACCCGCATTTTACGGCGGTTGAAGCCGATTGAGCGGACCTCTCAGTGGGTGCACTGGTTGGAAGCGTGCGAGCGCAGGGGAACTCACCCCATCGCCTTAATGCTTCCCGAGGCGAAGGTGGTGAATTTCCAAGAAGGCGAGGGTGCGTTCCATCCAGGCCAGAGCAGTCAAAGTTCTGATGCTGGCGGCAGCAGTTTCCAATCCGGGCAGAGTAGCCATGCAGCAGGTGGTCATGACGATACTGTTGAGCTTGAAAGCGTGGACGAAGAAGAAGAACAGATGCAGAACATGATGGACGAGGAAGACGAGGATGGAGTGGACAATGAGGTTGACTCAGATGAATCCGGTGGATCCGATACTTCAGATGATAACGAAGAGGCGGATCCGATCCCCTCTTCTTGGAACCATGATTTGTCGGAGGCAATGATAGTCGATGATCGGCATGATTCTGCCTGGGAGTACAGCATGAACACCATCTCAGTTGGTGCTAGATATGCTGACAAGAGACATCTGCAGGAAGCAATCACTCAGTGGGCAATGAACACACAAAGGGTATTCAACCACCGTTTCAAGTCGAAATTCTTGACAAAGGGTCTCATAGCGATGCTAGATGTCCATCAAGGGTGCATGGGTGCTTGTCCGAAGTATGACACAACATGGGTGGTGAGCGACTTCGTGCCGCACACATGTGTCCTTACGAGTATGTTGAAGGATCACCGAAACCTTACATCCACTCTTATTGCTGCTTTGTTCTACAAGGAGATTATAGAGAATACAGCAATGGGGGTTAAAGCCATCCAGAATAGAGTTCACCTTCAATATAAGTATGTAATTGAATATGGCAAGGCATGGAGGGCTAAACAGACGGCACTGGAGAACAGATTCGGGACCTTCTATGATGCTTATGACGGTGTCGTCCGTCTCTGCACACATTGAAGGACCGGAATCCGGGCACCCATGTGGACATACAAGACTTTGTGATACCGTAGTTCCCTAATGTCGGGGTTCTGCGAGAGGGTGTTTTTCGCATTCAGCATATGCATCGAGGCTTTCATGCACCGTCGTCCGGTGATGTGTGTAGATGGAACTTTTCTAACTCGGGAGGTACAAGGGACAGATTCGACGGCAATTGGAGTGGATGGCAACAATCGATGTGTGCCTCTCGCATTTGCATTTGTTGAGAGCGAGAACACCGCTAGCTGGTTATGGTTCTTCAGCAGTTAAAAAATCGACAGTGAAAGATCGCGAAAATGTGTGCGTGCTACATGACAGGCATGCAGGTATACTTGCGGCTATCAAGATTCTCGGTAGAAGCCGGGCCCGATGAAGAGACGCCATGGCAGGATATGCGAGTAGGTGGTGCATGCGCCACAGGGGGCCAATTTCTTCTCGCAGTTTAGGAGCAAGGGTCTTATGAATCTGTTCAAGAAGTTGTGCAAGCAGAATCAAGCATGCAAGTACACTTTTCTCCGCGGCAAGCTGGATGAGTTCACTAAGGACCATGTGCGGCACAAAGTTAGCCGCCCGAGCTGCATTAGTAGCAGCTCATGCAGCGGCTGTGGCACAGTGGTACACAGGTTCCAAGAGGCCCCGAGCCGAGATCCTATTGGGCTATGTGACCTGCCTGGATTTGACCCACCCAATACTAGAAGGAGGCCTGGACGACGGATTAAAAATTTTGCAGAGTGGATAGAGCACGAGCCATTAGAAAGGTGGTCTTTGCTGCATGACACACATGGAGCTAGGTATGGTGTGATGACTACCAACCTAGCTGAGTCATACAACTTCGTGCTTAGGGGAAATAGGGCATTGCCATTGACAGCCCTTGTGGAGGGTATTTTATATGGCACTATGAATTATTTCAAAGAGAGACGGGAGTTGGCTTTGAACCATATGCTTGAAAATCCAAACACTCCTTACTGTAAGGCCATTATGGAATATATGGATGTCAAGATGGAGAAGGGTATGTCACACACTTTGTTCGGCCATCGGTAATCGGGAAAGGAGGTTTGAGGTGCGCTTACCAACCGACAAGTTTGGTTGTGTGAATGCGGTGAGAACACATGAGGTCGAATTGGAAATGAAGAATGGCCATCGTGTGAGTGCACATGCAACAAACCGAGGTTGCTTCACCTTCCATGCTCCCATGTCTTGGCCGGCTACCGGACAACTAGGGCTGGACTCAATCTCTTTCGTCTCTCCATATTACGCGAAAGAGGCTGTGCTGCACACCTGGACCGGCGAGATGGTCGGATACAGAGTTGTGGGAAATTTTACTACGGTGATACCAAATGAAAGACGGTACATCCCTGACCCAAGATCATTGCGGACGAACAGAGGTCGACGGGAGACAAGGCGCATTAGAAATGATATGGATGAAGCGAAGCGGGTGGTCCAACTAGGCAATGTTTTACGTGCAACCAATTTGGACACGGGACCCCTATGTCCCACTTTCTACCCGGCTGCAGCGGCGGCGGCTAACCGTGGGCGAGGCAACCGAGGAAGGCGTGGGAGGGGAAGAAATAGAGGGAGATAGTAATATTTGTAATACTTATGAAGTATGCTTTAATTTGTAATATTTATGAACTATGCTTTAATTTGTAATATTTATGAACCATGGTACAATTTGTAATATTTATGAACTATGCTATAATTTGTAATATTTGTGAACTATGTTATAATTTGTAATATTTATGAACTATGCAGCAATTTGTGATATCTTTATGCAGATATGGCGGCTCGATCGTTGCTCGATCCACTTATTGATCAGAAACATCGGGCATCGCACTTGGAGGCTGACCCGCAGAGCATGGAGCCACTGCAGACCCGTACTCCAAAGAAGAACTGGATGATACACCCTCAATGGGAAGACAGGTACTTGTTCAATTGTTTTGTCTCAAATTTATAAGAACTACATTGGACCTGCTTTAGCTTGTGTATTATTTGTTTTGCAGGTTGAAGTGGGCAGGACTACTACCTTTCGCTCGATTAGTGGAGGCCCGAGATCACATTTCGCGCCTGAACTACGATCTTGCTTTGATCACCTCGCTTAGTGGATCGATGGAGGCCCGAGACCCACACGTTCCACTTTATTTGGGGTGAGATGGCGCCTACTCTACAGGACGTGTCTATGTTGCTGGGACTTCCGTTGGCAGGTGAGCCCATAGGCCCATTGGAGGAAACCGTGGGCTGGATGCACAGCATGGATGCACGTTTCCAGGGTGTTCGTGCAGACGTTGGGCCTATGACTTTTGAGGCTCACGGGCCTCGCCAGGCATGGCTACACGAGTTCCAGGTCCGTAACAGTTTCACCTTTTTTTATCACAACTTATTTACCTCATAATATGTAAGTTCTAACACTGAAATATACCTTGACAGATCGAGCAGTTCGGATTCCCAGATGTACCGATGACTGCGGTTCAGATCACTCGCAGCTTGGAGGCGTACCTCATGTGGCTACTCGGGAAGACGATGTTCACGGACAATCACGGGAATACGATCAGTGCGCGGTACATCCCTATAGCTCAGGAGATAGCAGAGGCCACCGAAGCAGAGCACATCATTCAGAGGAGCTGGGGTTCTGCGGTCTTAGCCGCTACGTACCGAGGTATGTGTAAGGGTTGCCAGCTAACCTCGCATGGTTCTGGCATCGTTGGTTGTCCACTCCTGTTGCAGCTCTGGTCATGGGCGAGGTTTCCCATCGGCCGTCCTGAGATTAGAGATGGATCTTGGCCACCAGACGAGTTGTACGACGCAGAGCGCATCGACATGCCGACGTTTGGTTCTCTATGGACATCGCGGAAGGTATTCGCAATATTTACTCCTTCTTTATATTTTTATATAAGATGTAACACTAACTTAGTTGTGTTATGTTATGCAGAGACATTTTGGGCATAATCAGCTAAGGAATTGCTACCCAGCATTCACAGAGCAGTTTGACCTACTACTAGAGAGCGATGTCACCTGGGAGCCATACAGTGAGGACCACCGCGACGAGGCATACCCAGGCGGTATATCGAACATGTGTACCAGAGATTGGGCCTACTGGATGACGAAGGCGAAGATCATCTTCGATATCTTCGTGGAGGAGATGTCGCAGCAGAGGGTCATGAGACAGTTTGGACTGCGTCAGCTGATCGAGCCACCACCTCCCACAGTTCCTCTACCACCACGCGTCCACGCGTGAGTACAATTTAAATTTATCCAAGGTTATTACATCATGTTGGACAATCATAATTTTATCCTAAGACATGTTCGTCTTCATTTTTCAGGTACAACAGAAAAGGAGCGAATAAGACTGCTGCTGGATGGTTGCAACTCCTCGCTCCATACATCACCGGTTGGGCCAATGCGCCGACAGTTTCATGGGCCACCATGGAGGCATTTGATCTTCAGGAATTTGAGCACTACTTGCGGGCATACATGCCTAGGACACGACTTCGGCTGAGCCAGGCGTGTGACCCAGATCAGAGGGATCCCTCGACAATGTGGGACACCTACCCTCGTCACTCCACTTCAGGCACTCGGCATCACGCAGTAAGTCAAATATATTTTTTCTACATTTGGCCAACACATAACTAATTTGAGCTCACAATTGTAGGCCGTGTTGACGGCGGAGCTGCAAGATGACGCCGCCCAGTATGCACGCTCGCTCTCCTCCGGCCCACTTCTTGGACGGTATGAGCACCACGCCTCCTTTGCACAGCGTCTTCAGGACAAACTACGTCGTATCTACGCGACTATCACATGCACGCGATCTTCGGATGTTGCCGAGTACCGAGCAGCACAGCGGCCACCTCGTCCCTCTTTGCAGGTGCATCAGCCACGGCACGCCCCGTGCCCACGTATGGAGGTACCGCCGAGCCCGAGGCCACCATCTCCTAACCAGGCAGGAGGTTCTGGGTGGCAAAACTAGCAGCAGCAGGAGCCTACTTACGAGTATTGGCAGCGTGCCGGTTTCGGCATGGAGCAGCAATTTCCCATGCCTAACTTCGGGTGGCGTCCCCGTATGGATGAGCCAGAGGGTACGCAATTCATCACTATCCATATTAATTGTGCACCATGTGTGAATTTCCTCATGATCGACTAACGGTTTTTTTATCTGATCAAAGGTGAGGGACATATGTGGACGGGGTCCGGATCACGATCCTTCTGGTCCAGTGCTCACGATCAGGACGAAACACAGCAGAGCTATCAAGACTGGATTTCAAGTCAACATCAAACTCCACCTCCAGATCCCACGCAGTACAGTCAGCACGAGCAGGGGTACATGCTTCCTCCCCGACATCGCCAGCCACCTGTTCGTATGTACTCGCCGTCACCTTTTCAGGCTCGACCGCCACCGAGGCGAGGTGGAGGGAGGGGCCGTGGTCAGTGATATGAGTACTATTTGTATGCACCATGTATGAGTACTATTTGTATGCACCATGTATGACTACTATTTGTATGCACCATGTATGACTACTATTTGTACGCATGAGACTTATTACTACTACTATTTCCTTCATCTAGTGTATGAGTACTATTTGTATGCACCATGTATGACTACTATTTGTATGCACCATGTATGAGTACTATTTCTGTTCAACAAACATTTCAAATTCAACAAACATTTCAAATTCAACATGAAGTGATAATTAAGATACAACTTACCACTACAACATACCTCTCTTCTAACAAATTAAACGGTACAACAACACTACAACATACTGCAAGATCCATGAGACTACTGATAACTAGAACACTAAGAACGCAGCACACCCTTTCCCTTGCCCTTCGATGATGCAGCTTTCATGGCCTTGGTGCTAGGCTCGAAGTCGTCGTCCGAGTCGACGACCGGCGGTGCAGCACTCTTGCCCTTCGAGGACTTGTCACTCTTGCCCTTTGACGATGCAGCCTTCTTCGCCTTCGTGCTAGGCTCGAAGTCGTCGTCCGAGTCGATGACCGGTGGTGCAGCACTCTTCCCCTTTGAGGACTTGGCACTCTTGCCCTTCGACAATGCAGCTTTCTTCGCCTTGCTGCTAGTCTCAAAGATATCATCGTCGTCCTCACTCTCAACCGTCCACAGCCATGGAAAGTTGTAATCTCTTTCCCTATCTCGTTCATTCTTCCAAGTTAGTGACTTCCACTTCTCATTCAACCTGATAAGCTCACACCTTATCTCCCGTGGGCTGCGAGCAGGCATCTTCTTCAATGGCCACCCATAAGAATATTTCTCAAACTCCCTACCCACCTTACGGAGCAAGGCGTCGCTACTGATGAACTCCTCAAATGTGTCTACCTTACTCTCCCTCATCACTTTGCGGGCCTCGTCTAGAAGAGGTTTGGCCATGGATTCGGTGAAAAGATGGGGGGGATTCTTATATGGGGGATCCATCTTGCTGAGAGAATACACTGAAACAGAAGGAAACACTGGGGGGTTTTTATAGGCTAGAAGGGACGACTTTCGGCGGGAAAAGGTGAGCGGGAAAAACTGGCGGGAGATTAGGGCGGGAGTAAAAGGCGGAAAAAAAGTGAGCGGGAAAAATTGGCGGGAGATTACGGCGGGGGTAAAAGGCGGGAAAAAACTGAGCGGGAAAAATTAGGCGGGAAACAATAATACTAAAACAGAAATGAAGATACATTGCAGCTGAAATAAATATAGCATTTATCACTACAACGGAATTTAAGATACAACGACACTACAACGGAATTTAAGATACAACTGAAATTAAGATACATAGCCAATACGACACATCACACTACTTTCCCTGCGTCCACCGTGGCCATTTTCCAGACTTGTCGCCGCGTTCTTCTGCCGCTTGCGCTTCAGCAGCTCTTTCCCTTAGTCTCTTCCTTTCCGCTTCACGAGCCTCCCTGCGAACCTCTTCCTCTGCAAACCTACGTGCAGCCTCATCATCCATCCTCTTCTGATTCACCTCTCGGTTACGAGCTTGTTCCGCCCTTAGTTTACGTACCGCCTCTCTCGCTCTGCTTTCTCATTAGCACGAACCTTTTCCCAACGCTCCTCCTCAAAGAACGTTGCCCACGCACGGCGCTGTTTCTCCTCAACCTCCTCGCGCGCCCAATCCGGCTGCTCCGTGTCTATCCAGTGAAACCATTTGCATAGTGGCGGGGGAGACTACAACACAAACAGTAAGATTAAATCAAATTCACAAACAAATTTAAGCCAACATACAATTATGTCGAAACATACCGGCGGCCTGGTGGACGACGAAGCTGAATTACGGGGTGGATCATGCTCATAGCTCGCACACATGAAAAATTTCATGCCGAACTGGTCGGAGAAATCCTCCACCTGCTTAACCTTAGCAACACGGCCGCACCAACAACGCTCCGCAGTCACACCCGGGGGTAAACTTGCAGCCTTCGCCTTCACCGGCCTAAACTCCTGGTCAGAGCACGGCACACTCATGATGCCTAAGAGTGAGCAAACGGGATAAAATATAGATACATGTCACCTTGCTCTGATGCCATGTTGGAGCAGCAGCTCACCTCATCTTTTGGTCCCTGGTGGCTGGTGTGGTTTCTTCTCTCTTAGGGTTAGCTCCTCTAGCTCCATGCTTTTATAGGTCAGCACACACATGGGCTTGGGGCACTTGAGCCAGAAACATGTCCAGTGTTCAACACAAAGCAAATCAAGTGATTCGTACTTACTCATATCTCACACTGAAGTACTACAGCACAACAGTCCTTTAATTTGTCTAACAAGATTTTTGCCAGTTTTAACCCTCGCTATCTTACTCCCTTCGTTCCATACAAAATTAATCGAAAGGAATGAGCATTATCATAGTGGCTCACATTACAGCTCCACCTCCTTGGACTGTTCTTAATTTCTAATACACGAGCCAATTTGTTCCTAATTTGTATAAAGATTTTGCCAAGTTTTAACCCTCGCTGATTATTGCTATCTCACCACTCTGTTCCATAATTCTGGCTGTGGTTTAGTTGAGATTTAAACTAGAACCACAACAAAAAAATTAGTCGAACGAAGGGAGCATTATCATACTGGCTCACATTATAGCTCCAACTCTGCGGATAGTTCCTAATTTCTGATACACAAGTCCAATTAAAAATTGCGACGATTTCGTGTTAAACAATCCATTTCACGAGAGAATCAAGAGAAACGAGAAACACACAGTTTTCGTAATCCTAATTCGTCTAAGACTTGCACTTCTCGTAATTGATTAGTCATAGGAAAATCTCAGTCAAAAAATTTAGATGTAGATGCACATGGAAATCACTATCGGATCTCAAGCACGCACGCTCTGAAATCGAAGCCTATTTGTCTCTGGGTCACAGTGGCGTACGTACGTGAACATGGCGATTTGCGCTAGTTGTGTGACATCAAGCACTGTATCTCACCGCTCCAGTTGGCCAAAGGCAACAGGTCTCGTGCAGCAAAACGCAAGAAAATCACTTCACATCTGATGGCTCGCCACTTGGCCATATTGTAACGTTCCAGACATGATGCAGTGCACAGCGTATCATGACCTGGTTTCCAAGAACAAGCCTGCCTGGGGCTCAGGGATCGCTGCACATCAACTGTTACAAAACAGCAGATTTAACAGTGAAGAGCTGATCCAAGAAACGAGAGAGGGCTACATTACAACTATATAATGCACGGCTTAGAAATGCCATGAGCCATGTGTTCCTTCCCGTCGGAGACATGACCCTGTTTATGGGTCTCTGGCCGGAGCCTAGAGGTAATTGCACAATGAGCAGCTACTATCTCTTCAGTATGATAGCTACCCTTTAAGACAGAGGCAACCTTGCGAGCCAAGAAGAATAGCACCAAACATAGGTAATATATATGATGTTTTAGCCTTTGTGGTGCATTCTTGCCATCACTTTTCTGGCTGGCTTGGACACATGAAAAAACTCCAAACCAGATCGACAGGAATATCAAGTAACTTTCACTGTCCCTATCTCCCTTTCAATTCGAATGTATAAACTATATTATCTTCTTTTTGAGTAAGCATATCCGAAATGCAGGTTTGCCTACCAGAGTAGTCCGACTGGCACATCTAGAGTTCAGTCAATTACTTAGCAATATAGCTACTAAGCACCTACTGATCGGCCATTTGCCAACCTTTTATATTATTCAGCTGCTTCGCAATATTTAAGCTAGATAGATGCTTTGGAATACAGGAAACTTGCAGGAGGGCTGCTGCGGCCGGTCCAAAGTCAAAACACACAGCGAAGCATGGATCGCAAATCCAGCGACTTAAAAGACAAACAAGAATTCTCGAAAAAAAAAAGGCAAACAAGAGGAGATGAAACTGTGAATAGACAGATGCACACGAGTTCATTTCATTATGGCACATGGTGATTAGTTAACTGCTGATTACTACTGGCTTTGTATGTACCACATGCGTGGTTAGCTAAGCAATGCCAATCAGAGTTGCTTGCCAGGATGAAAAAGGCGCACTTAAGACTTATTAAAAACCGATTAGCCATTTAGCATCGCGACAAAAGGCAAGAATGGCTCGGCGATATCTAGCTGGATTTGCGCTCTAAAAGAATGCCCAAGTCATCGCTGTGAAATGGACAGAAATTCACATCTAAATTTAGGTAACAGCGGCATGAGGACAAGCAGCTGTAGGCAACAATGTGATGAACGTGGGAGAAACAATTCATTACAGGATTAATCAAACAGAATTGGTCAGAAGGAGAATTGGGTTGCATATAGAATTGTTATCCCAATGCTCCGTTTTCTTTATAGTTACGCGTCTCATCACGCTGCACGTATGCACGTTTTGGCAATAATATTTTCCGCTATTTCTGTTCAGTCTGCAGTGGCTGGAATGTTTCATCCACATCTATCTGCTTGGTACGTCGTTTGCCAATTGGGATAAGTTTAAGTTTAACTAGGAATAGTATACATCTTAATTACAGTTTACAGCTCAAGATGTTTCTATACTGCATTGATGTACCACAAAGGACCAGCTTTTAAACGATAGTCGTATCTAGTTATCTGAAAATGACCTATGCTCTAGCTTCCCTATCTAAAAAACGTTGACCAACGGGGGAATGATCCCTCCCTTGGCTATACGTTGTTAGGTAGAAATGAGACTCTCCCCGCGGATGGACGCTAGGATGATAACCCGATTAAAGTTCGCCCCTCCCGTGAAATTACCGCGTGATGGGGATTCGAACCCGGGTGGGCTGGCTGCGCACTCGCCTTGCCTTGCCACTGAGCTGGAACTCTGAGTTCCAGCTTCCCTATCTATGGACCATCTAAATTGTTGATGTCAAAACAAAGTAACTTGCAACAACATTTGTATCATCTCACTCTTCTTTTTTGAGCGAGAGAGCATTTGCCATCAACAGTAAAAACTCCAACACAGCATCAACATGGAAAGACCATTTTTCTCGGCCCAACAGAGCATGAAATCTGACCTATTCATGATGTACCTTAGAAAGACTTTCCATGACTTCAAATCAGGATGGTTAGCTCCTAAATGAAATAGATGAACTTGAAGCATTATTTTACTTCAGTTACAAAAATTTTAAGCAATGTTTCTTCCAGCCTTCCATACAACCATCCCATGAACAGAAAATGCTGCCAGAATGCAGTATTTTGTGTTCATATGGCCAGTATACGTCTTCAAAAAAATTCCAGCATTGAAATTCCAAAGCCTCTGAATATAAGAACAATGCTTGAGTAGTCATCCTGTGATGAGAAATTCAACAAGGTAGGTTGCTGTATGCTCATGAAACAAATTGAGTGGGTGATTTTTATTTTTGATAGCTGCTAATTCAAATATATGTGTGATTGTAATATGCTTACATAATCATTTGGTAGGCAAAAACACATCAAGGCTACGACTTGGCAATGAAGTAAGAGTTATCTGAACTGATCCCAATATGTATGGAGTAGTCTTCAAGAATGATGTGCAGCAGGGCAAAATTATGTGGGGAACATACGCAGTAGTACTATACACACTAGTCACACTATGTCTATGGTAAAAGACCACCAGCATGTAAAATATCTAGGTGTTGTAATACTCCAAGTAAATTGAACTAGTGGAAAGAGGACCATGATAATAACAATACTAATGAAATCTAATTCATTGTAGGACAGAAAATGGTTCCACAAAAATGGAATTGCAGACTTGTAGCACGGGTCTCAAGGCACTCTCTACTGAATCATATGACAGTCTCTGCTAAGTTAAACAGCACATGATAGATGTAGCTACAGCTATGTGCTTCCATAATGGCGTCACACTTAAGAATCGTAGTATAATGTACAAGAATATTAACAGACAACAGCTTATTTTAGTTTCTTTCCACCCTTTTGAAAAACACAGTTTATGATCGCCATGCAGTACAGCTCTACAGTCCCTACTGATTGGCCAACTCAGTTTTATGGAGAAATGCTTGCAAGAACTGTAGAAAACTGGAAACTATTAGACAGTCAGGACTGTTTCCAGAAATTCAGGGGCCGTAGGTACTTCGGAATCTGGAGAGCATGATACACAAGTCATTTATCAACTAAAGGTAATACATACAAATGGAGTAAGCTTCTACATTTACCACCCTCACAACCCAAACACGGGGAACTGCTCACCAGTCTTTCTCCAGGGCTCTAATCATGGTCAAACACTAGGAATAGTGCCCTCATGATATGATGGTTCCTGAATAATATAAAATTCTGGCTTAATGAACAGCTAACAAATAGCTGGACAATGGGTAATTTTTTTGCCAAAGTACAAGGAAAAGATAAACTTTAATGTTAAAAAATTTAATGGTAGAGAAAGAAATGGGTCAAAACATTTTCATATTCACGGTAATTATAAATTGACAATATGGCTGGGAAAATAATTAAACTTAATTAGGTAGCAATTGTATTGCTAAAATATAGTGCACATAAGTTTTTTGAAAATTAAACGATGTAAAGTTTGACCAAGTATGTAGATAAACAAGTTTGAAAAGACAAAGAAGAGAAGATGGAATTGTGAATAGACAGATGCACACGAGTTCATTTTCATTATGGCACATGGCGATTAGGTAACTGCTAATTACTCATTACTGCTGGATTTGTATGTACCACATGCATGGTTAGCTAAGCAATGCCCATCAGAGTTGCTTTCAAGGATGGAAAGGCGCACTTAAGACCTAAAAACGGATTAGTGATTTTTTAACATCACGACAAAAGGCGAGAATACCTCGGCGTATCTAGCTGGATTCCCGCTCGAAAAGAATGCCAAGTCACCGCTGTGAAATGGACAGCAAGCACGTTTAAAATTAAGTAACTGCAGCATGAAGGCAAGCAGCTTTAGACAACAATGTGATGAACGTGGGAGAAACAATTCATTACAGGATTAATCGAACAGAAGGAGAATTGAGATGCATATAGAATTGTTATCCCAATGCGACGCTTTTTTCATAGTTACGTGTCTCATCACGCAGGTATGCACATTCTATTATATTTTCCGCTATTTCTGTTCAGTCTGCAGGTAAAATGCCTGGAATGTTTTTTCATCTACATCTATCTGCTTGGTACGTCTGTTGCCTATTGGGAGAAGTTTAAGTTACATGCACGCATCAGCACCACGCTGCATCATGATAATAGGAGCGGAGGGAGTACATATTAATTACAGTTTAGAGCTCAAGATGTTCAGTATACTGTATTGATCTACCACAAAGGACCAGCTTTTATAACAACAACCTTATCTACTTATCTGAAAATGGACCATCTAAAGTGTTGATGTCAAAACAAAGTACACTTGCAACAACATTGGTATCATCTCGCTAATCTTTGGAGAGAGCATTTGCCATCAACAAGAAAAAGTCCAACTCAGCATCAACATGGAAAGCCCATTTTTATCAGCCCAACAGAGCACGAAAGCTACTGTACTCCCATGAGTAATTCATGATGTACCTTAAAAAAAATTCCATGACTTCACATCTCAGGATGATTAACTCGTGAAGGAAACTAATGAACTTGAAGCATTAATTTTCTTCAGTTAAAAAAAGTTTAAGCAATGTTTCTGTCCAGCCTTCAACCATTCCGAGAACATCTTCGGAGCGGTTAAGTCTACTACCAATAGGCAATAGCCCAGCAGTGAAGCAGGCAACACAGCACAAAAATACACAGCACAGAGCATTGCATTCTCCACTGCAGCAATCTTACTTACTCGGGAAGCTAAGGAGCTTACATGGCTACCATCATCACTCAGGTTACATGACAACTAAGAAAATGAGCTTTTCTTAGGCATCTTGTTGGCTGTCGTCCTTTTGAACCCAGACTTTCACCGTCTTGTCGCTGTCAAGCGCTCCCGATGCAATCATGTTCTCCTTAGGGTGGCATGACACAGCAATGACCGTGTCAGTATGTCCTTCCAGCTTCTGCACAATCTTTCTTGATTGAAGATCCCACATGTAGACACACTTGTCTTCCGAGCCACTGACAATGTACTTGCCATTGGTGACAGAAAATGCTGCCGGAATGCAGTATTTTGTGTTCACATGGCCAGTGTACGTCTTCAAAAACTTTCCAGCATTGAAATTCCAAAGCCTCTGCATAAACAAACGATGCGTGAGTAGTCATCCTGTGATGAGAAATTCATGAAGGTAGGTTGCTGTATGCTCATGAAACAAATCGGGTGGATGGTTTTTAATTTCGATAGCTGCTCAATCTAAACCTATATTTGGTTTTAGTATGCTTACATAATCATTTGGTACCCAAAAACACATCAAAGTTATGACTTGGCAATGAAGTAAAGAGTATAACCTATCTGAACTGATCCCCATATGT